>NC_083425.1:20420574-30420574 GCF_020745735.1 Hemiscyllium ocellatum | reverse complement strand
CAACTCCATACAATGAACACACTTAGTTGGGAAGATGCTAATAATTCATTCACGAGAAAGCCAAATTGAAGTTGAAATGAGCAAACCTAATCTGTCATAATGTCATCCAATTTTTGAATGCTGCTTCTATTTCAGGAACAGCTTCATAAAACAGAAACTTAATTTATTTCTACCAACCAGGTAGGATGTTGTATGTGTCTAAACCAGGTTTTCAGTCATACCTCAAATTATTTTTGGGGTTCTCCTGGCGTCCAGCTGTAACTTTGGGAAAGTGGCTCAAGTGGCCATTGTTGGCTGTTTACAATTTATTCAAGAGTTCTAGCAATCTGTCATTAGAGATTCCATGTGGAATTCTCAGGCACCAGGGTTTAATTAAAATTTGAATATTCATTATGGAATATCTTAATATCACGTCACAGATTATATTAATATGGAAAGATATTTTCATTTCAAATATGATCATGAGATGTGAAGTTTTACCAGTCAACAACTCTGTAACTGAGCATAATTAAAAATCGAGCATATTATCTACGTGTTGGAGATGGCATCTATTGGATGAGAACTTGAGGACTCATCTACCCTGGTGAGCATACAGAAAAGTCCAAAAAGAATTAAAATGGACAGGTCACCCACAATTGGCCTCGGCACTAAAAACAGCAAAACCAAACTTGTCCACCCTGCAAAGTCCTCTCTTCTAACATCTGGGGGCTTGTAGCAGTATAGAGAGAGCTGTCCCACAGACTAGTCATAGTCATACTCACGGAATCAGAACTTACAGAAAATGTCCAAGAGGTGTTGGCATAGTGTTATATAATCATGAGGGAGTCATCAACATTGGCTTTATCCCTTGTGACATGTCATGGCACCAAGACAAATTTGAGTATAGCAACCTCTTCATGATTATCAGCAACTGTTCTTCTGCTGATGAATCAGTATTCCTTCCTGTTGACTACTAATTGGTAAAAGAAATGAGGTTGAAGACTTCAATGTCCCTCACCAAGAATAATACCATTAACTGGTTGAGTCCTGAAGGAGACATCCATGACACTGGGCATGCAGCCGGTCTTGAGAAACCAAAAGTCGACAAAAACTTACTTGACTTTATCCTCACTAATCAACCTGTCACAGATACATGTGTCCATGTCTGTATTCATAGTTGTGACCGTACAGTATTTGTGGAGAGGACAACTCACCTTCCCATCATATTGTGTATCGCAGCCACTATGCAAGATGGGATATATTGAGAACAGATCTTACAACTGAGCATCCATTAGGTTCTGTGGTCCACTAGCAGCCGTGGAAATGTATACAATGACAATGCGTAATGCCATGACCCAGCATGTCCCTCAATATACCATTATCATCATGTTCATGCCAAATACAGCACCGGTCATCCATAAGTTTTCAGATGTCAGCCTCATGAATCTACTACACAGGACTATATACATGATCATCAGTAGCAGAAAACAATAGTCAGAGTTCAGAAATTGCTCAACCATCTGACCAGATCTAAATTGTGCAATCCTGCCTCAACCAGCCATGAATGGTGTTGGACAATTAAACAACTAACAAGTGGAGGAGACTCTACAAATATCCCTATCCTCAATGACGGAAGAACTCAGCAAATCAGTTCAAAAGAGAAGGCTGAAGCAATTGCAATCATCTTCAACCACTACTGCCAATTGCACGATCAATCTTAGTATCCTTCTGACATCCACATGTTCAAAGGTGCCAGCATTCAGTCAATTCAAATCATTCTATATAATATTAAGAAGTGACAGAAGGCAATGGATATAATTAAGGCCATGGGACCAGACAACTTTAGCATGTGTATTGAAGAATTGTGCTCCAGAACCTGCTGTGCTCAAGCCAGACTCTTTCATTACAACTACAACATTGGCATTTATCTGACAATGCCAACAATTACTCAGGTATGTTCTGTCAAGACAAATCCAACACAGCAAATTACTGGCAACTCTCAATCATCAGCAAAATGATAGAAGTGACATCAACAGTATTATGAAGCAAAATGCCCACAGCAATAATCTGCTCACGACACACAGTTTGAGCTCTGCCAGACCACACAGCTTTTGACCTCATTACATCCAAACATGGACAGTAGAGCTGAATTCCGTGGATGAGATGTGAATCACTACCCTTGACATCGAGACAATACTTGACTGAATATAACATCAAAAAGCTCTTGTAGAACTAAAGTCAATGGGAATTAGGAGCTCATCTTTTCACTGGTTAGAGTACCGAGTACAAAGGAAGATGGTTGTGGCTGTTGGAAGTCAATCATTGCAGTCAGATGACTTCATTGCTGTAGGTTCTCAGGATTTGTTCGAGGTCCAAGCATTTTGAGTAGTTTCAGCAATCACCTTCCCTCTATCATAAGGTCAGAAGTGGCAATGTTTGGTAATAATTGTGCAATGTTCAGTATCATTTGTGAATCTGCAGCTACTGAAGCAGTCCAAGTCCAAATGTAGCAAAACCTTATGGAGTTTATAAGTAGCAAGTGGCATTAATGCTACATAAGTACCAGGCAATGACCATCTCTAACAAAAGTTAATCCAATCAGTGCTTTGTGATATTCAATGGCATTACCACCATACATTCTCACTATCAACAGCCTAGGGGATACCAGTAACCAAAACCTTAATGCCACTAGGGGCGGCATGGTGGATCAGTGGTTAGCACTGTTGCCAGGGACCTGGGTTTGATTTCTGCCTCAAGCGACTCTCTGTGTGGAATTTACACATTCTCCCCGTGTCTGTGTGGGTTTCCTCTGGGTGCTCCGGTTTCCTCTCACAATCCAAAAATGTGCAGAGTAGGTGAATAGGCCATGCTAAATTGCCCATAGTGTTCAGGGATGTGTAGGTTAGGTGTAGTAGTCTGGGGTAAATTTAGGAAAATTGGTCAGGATGGGTTACTTTTCAGAGGGTCGGTGTGGACTTGTTGGGTCGAAGGGCCTGTTTCCACACTGTAGGAATTCTATATCTATAAAAACTGTGGCTGTAAGAATAGGTGAGTGGATGGGAATTCTTTAACAAAATACTCACCTCCAGTTCACTCCCAAAGTGTGCCCATCATTCGAATGCTCAAGTCAGGGTGTGATGGAATATTCTCCATTTGCCTGGATGAGTGCATTCTCAATAATACTTTACAAGTTTGACACCATCCAAAACTTAACCATCACTTAATTGATACTCAGTCTTCTGCTTCAAACATTCACTTCATTTACCACAGTCACTGCAGTGTTTGTACCATATGCAAGGTGAACTGCTACAAATGATCAAGTCTCCTTTTCCAAACCTGATATCATTACCACCTAGAAGGACATGTGCAGTAGGAGCATGGAAACATTCAAGGTTTGTGCGAAGATTTGTAGCTCGGGTGCTCGTTGTTGTGGTTCTGTTTGCCGAGCTGGAAGTTTTTGTTGCAAACGTTTCGTCCCCTGGCTAGGAGACATCATCAGTGCTCTGGAGCCTCCTGCGAGCTTCGCAGGAGGCTCCAAAGCACTGATGATGTCTCCTAGCCAGGGGACAAAACGTTTGCAACAAAAACTTCCAGCTCGGCGAACAGAACCACAACAGCGTGGAAACATCTACACTGTAAGTTCCCCTCCAAGCCATTCCCCATTCTGACACAGAGCTATTGTCACTTTTGTCACTATTATTGGATCAAAATCTTAGAATTCCCTCCCTAAAGCATTGTAGAGATATTTTCTAATGAGCCTGCTCTGAGATATTATGACATACTTCCAGGCCTCTTGGCTTAGAGACACGGACACCAACACTGTATCACAAGAGCCCCTAACAGCATCATAGAGATAGCTATAGCAGATGGACTGTAGCTATTCAAGAAGGCACCTCCTCAAGGCCAATTAGGAATGGCCTAAAATGCACTACCCAAATCCCATGAAAGAACATCCAAAACCTTTGACATTGTTTCAAAAAAGAGCAATGATGTTCTCCTCAGTGTCCTGACCAATAATTAGCTTTTAAAGTTTTCAGTAAAACAGATGATTTGGTCATCAATCTCACTGCTGTTTGTGGGATCTTGCTATACTGCCATGTTTCCCATGTTATAACAGTGACTACACCTCATTGATTGCAAAGCACTTGATGCTAAATGTTAAAGCCAGGCATCATGTGGTCATGAAAGGCACTGAAGAAATATAAGTTATTTTGACTCTTTCCATGTTTACAACATTATTACTATATGCTTAAATGATTTTTTTTGTTATCCTAAAAGCAGTGCCAATGAAAAGGCTCAACAACTGGACTCCACTCCTTTAAATTTAAAGACAGGTTACATAGACAGGAACAAAGATGTCCTGCTGATTTCACAAACCAGTGTAAACTCCGAATTTACACTGAGAAACTCCACTTGGTTTGTTCCCAGCTAATTGGTGAATACAGTTCTATTACCATTAAAAGGAAACCATTAAAAAGGGAGAGTCAAATCTACCGTCAGTACTCCCTCCTTTGTTTGAACAATACAACCAATTAATCAGAAGATATGATTGCTTTGAAGTGAAAGCCTAATAAATTTCAGTTGATCCAGCTAATGCATTCTAGAAAGAAATCTGTGGATTATGTTGTCGAAGGGCTAAAATGATTGAGCTGGATTAGCCACTAAGGAGTTGTCAAAAGCAGTGGTTACAAATTGTCACCAAGGACACCGAACCAGCACATATACTGCACTCAGTGTTGCAGAATTGGCAGCCCACAGGAAGTCATTCAGTTTATTTTGTTCCTTCAGTCCCTGAAACCGGGCAGTCCTTTCCCCTACAGGAAAAGCACAGCCTTTTCCTCCCTGGCCCAGTTGTATTTGTTTAGATGGAGACCTTCCAGTTTTTTTTAGTACTTTGTGCAGTCATGCCCTATTTCTCACAGTGTCACAGTTGACTTTGTACCCTGAGCCCATTGTTATTCTCAGCACACTGGCCAGGATGAGACACAAAATCAACTGGAATTTTTCAAACTCAGAAGAATTTTCTTTTCCAAATTAAATCATAACCTCAAGGCAGGGACTGAAGTCTGGAACTTGATTTCTGTTTGTTTAGTATATGGGCTCCAAGTGATTTTTTGAACACAAACAACAGGTTGAAACGGGTCCAAATTGTAATGTTAATCAGCCAAACCACAGCCTTAGGTAAATATGTAGCCAATGGAAGGAATACACAATGTTTCTACCTAAAGCTTTAATCAAGGCACTATAGCCAAAACTCTGAATGACTAGCCATTTAGTGGTTACTCTAACATTCACTAGCCAATCAAGTTTTTGACTGATGTTCTTCTGTTTTTTACACTTGAATGGCGGTGATTCCTATAGAGGAGACAGTGCCACAGACGCCAATTGCCCTCTGGTGGTCATTGTTCATGCATGAGTACAAATGAAGTACTGGTGAAGT
This sequence comes from Hemiscyllium ocellatum, assembly GCF_020745735.1. Lineage (NCBI taxonomy): Eukaryota > Metazoa > Chordata > Chondrichthyes > Orectolobiformes > Hemiscylliidae > Hemiscyllium > Hemiscyllium ocellatum. The sequence continues at coordinate 30,415,155 of NC_083425.1, read as the reverse complement.
CAGGGGCTTCTATCTGATTTACTGACACAAACCTGGCAAATGAGGAAGGGATCCATTACAGTAGACTTCCACTTACATTCGCCATTGCCTGTTCTCTAGGACTGATGAATGAGGGGTTTCCTGCATGTAGTTCATCTTTTCCCACTACAAACTATACCAAATTAATGATTCACATCAACAAGATACTGCACAGAAGTAATGTCTAGGTAGGAGGAATTTACAACATGGTAATCCATTATGCAAGTTCAGACATCATGCACATTCCTGAACCATTACATACAATGACCTTCTTTGTTCTTTCATATAATGTAAATGTTTGCTGTTATTTTCGATGCAGTTGAAATTTTCAAGTGAAATTTTACGTTGTATAGAGTATTATATAAGAATAAAGGATCAGTATATGTCGGTACTCAACAGAACAATTGTAATAGTGATGTTAAAGCCAGGCATTTAGAAAAATTCAAGTTAGTCAGGCAGAATCAATATGGTTTTTTGGAGGAACTCATGTTAGATATCTTTGAGGAAGGAACATGGGTGCTGTGAATAAAGGGGAAACTGGTGGATATGCTGTACTTGGATTTAGAGAAGACATTTGATAAAAGCACCATATCAAAGGGTTTTGTGTAAAATAAAAGTTCACGGTGTAACAGGTAATGTATTGGCATAGATAGAAATATGGCGAGCTCACAGAAAACAAAGAGAAGTCATAAAAGGGTCATTTTCTATTTGACAAGTTATAACGGTGTGTCACAGGGAACAGCACTGGAGCCTTGATTTTACTGTTTAAGAAATGATATAGATGAAAAGATTGCAAGTATGATTGCTACATTTGCTAATAACACAACGATAGGTCAGAAGCTAACCTGTAAAGAGGACATAAAAAAGCGACAAATTATAAATCGGTCGACAATGTGGGAAAAGATCTATTAAATGGAACCTAATGTGGGAAAATGTGAAGTTGTCAATTTTGGCAGAAAGAATGAAAAAGAAGCATAATATCAAAATACTAGAGATTGCAGAGGCCTGAGTTGAATAGGGATCTGAATGTTCTGCTGCATGAATCAGAAGGTTAATGCACGGGTAAAGCAAGTAAATTCAAAAGCTAATACAACGTTGGAGTTCATTCGAAGAAGAGTTGAGTACACAAGTAAGTTTGCAGTTGTACAGGGCATTGGTGAAATGACATCAGGAGTCTTGAGTACAGTTTTGGTCTTTTAATTTAAGCAAGTATGGAAATGCATGGAAATGATTTCAGAAAAGGCTTACTGGACCAATACCTGAAATTGGTAGGTTGTCTTATAAGGAAACAGGACAGGCTAGGCTTGTATCTACTGAAGTTTATAAGTGTACAAGGTGTTTTTATTGAAGCATGTAAAATCCTAAGGTGTTTTGAAAAAGTTGATGTGGCAAGGATAATTCCCCTTATGTGCGAATCTGGAAATTGGGATCACTGTTTAAAAATAGAAGTTACCCATTTGAAATAGGAGGACAAACCTTTCCTCACAGAAGGTCTCTTGAAACTCTCTTTTTCAAAAGGCAGTGGAAGCAGAAACTTTAAATATTTTTAAGGCAGAAGGAGCTGGATTCATGGATAAGCAAGAAATGAAAGGGTATTGAGGATATGCAGAAATATGGATTAATCAGAGCAGCCATGATCTTATTGAATACAGAGCAAGCTTAAGGGTTCAAGAGGCCTCTCCTTCTCCTAATTTGTATATTTATAATAAATATAAATTCCATTTTTGTTGGCAACCTATTCCTTATTCTGTTGTAAGGGTCAGTTGTGATTGTCTGAATGCAACAGATAATTATTCAGATAATTTAGATATCGTTTTTATAAAGTTTCTGTGGAATGTTTTATAAACTCCTATAACATATAAATATGGTTATAACTTTCCTAAGATTCTGGGAAAATGTGTTATTTGATCTGCAGTTGGCCAGTGAATTTCAGGTAGAATTTCCTCATATTGTTTACAGCTGTTCGGAAAATGACTTGCAGTGTTAGTATGAATAGAATGGTCCTGATGGAGCCACAATCTGGAATAAGCATATTTGAATCCAAAATTCAATCTCTTTGATGTATTCACTGTAATTATGACCTTTCTCTCCTTCACCAATACTCCCAAAGGGGATGGTTCCAGCTATATCCTCGAGCAAGATTCCACAAGAAACGGCAAACCTTTATTATTTTGCCCATCAAGACAATCATTCTTTTTGCATGAATCTAAAGAGTGAAGGCTGGCAGCCTTTATACCAAGGCAAAAGGTCTTCATAACTAAACTGGTCCTACTTTAATGTGTCAGCCAGATATGCCCAAATTTCAGCATTTGGCCTACACAGTATCGTGATGTTGCCTTGTTTCTTCGTGTCACGATACATATAGGATTGAGTCCCATAATATAGATCTTGTGTCTGCAAGACATCCAGGGAAGTAGGCCAATCCACTCAACTCAAGTACAAATGTTTTGCATCTCTTATTGATATTTGTTTGACAGCTTTCAAGGAATTTCAAAATTTTAAAACTGCCTTTATCGCAGTTATTTTTACAAAGTTTATCTCAGCCTGCCTTCTCAAAGTTGAAAATCTGGATGAAGTAATCAAAAAGAGATGGAAATGCAAAACATGGTAGTCATCAACTAATCACTTAGGGACTTAATATAATTAATAACTTATTGCTATTTCCAAACTTCTGAAGAGCAATAATTAAGTCTGTCTGCTGTCATTCTACTAAGCATTATTTTTACTATTCAATTATCAAATTATCGTTTAATAAGACTGGCTAATTTTCACCTAAAGCACTTCTTAGCGGAATATTACAAAGCCTTGAAAGATCCTGTTGGAGGCAGGTAATAAAATCAGTAAGCTAGTGTAGAAAATTCAGTTCCTGGGTTCATTCAATTGATCTAAAATTTAAAATGGTTTCAGATTATTGAAAGTGTGATGCTCACATGGATCAGTGTGAGAATTTAAGCCCTATATTTAGCCATCAGGGGAACTTAAGCAATTTCCTAAGCACCTTGTTTGAAACAAATATTAATTCAGCAGCATACAGCTTGAACATATTAAAATTTTCATGATGTAGCAGATTGTCCATCTATAGTTGTTCTATTTTGGCTACAAGATGCAGCTAAGTTATTTATTAGGCCCTGAGACTTCGGAGTCTAGAGACAACCATATTAATATGGGAAAGAAGTCACATATCGTTTAAATGAAATAGGGATGAAAAGTTTCAAAAATATGAATGAGTCATGTGGAGTTTTGTTTTACAAAAAACTGGCAGTTTCATGATTATTTTTATTGATTTCTGCTTCATATGCCTGCTAGATTATACATTCAGATCTCTGGATTACTGATCCAGAAAAATAACCAAAATAACACTTAATGTCAGGCACCAGAAATAATGTTCATTCAGTTGTTTACCAGCACAATGCAGAGATCCTCACAAAGAAAACATGAAAATCAAATATCTACTTGTGTCTGGGATCATATTAATATATTTCAGAAAGCAAACGCTACAGTCAAGTGTTCACATTATTCATATAACATTATATATACAGTCATTAACTTTAACAAAACTTTTCCTGGCAAGTGGCCAACAACAATTGGCAGTGTGGTGCAAGTAGAGAGTGCAATGTGTGCCTGCTCAAGAATAACATTTTGGTTCTTAACGGCTAACTCTCAAAATCCCACCAGTGTACAGACTCTCAACATCTCTATCATTAATTACATGTCTTTAGACATAAACGGAGCAATTTCTGGGTGTCAGTAATACTTCTGATGGTCTAATAACACTTGGAAAAAGCTGTGTTATGTAGCAGAAAATAGTTAACCATGTGGAAGTTACCAGTTTGCAATTTGAATTTGGGAAGTAAATCTGTAAGCCAGATACAACAGCAATTAAGCATATTAGGTAAGAGATGGATCAAATTAAAGATATCATGTTGTCTTTCCTGATTATTTTAGAAGCATGCATTGTAAATGCTTACAGGTTGAAACTGTAATTAATGAGATAAATATTTCAAACTCAGATAAGCAGTTGTATTGACATAGTTTTGCTTCCTTCGTGGAAGACGTTTTGAATGTTTTTAACACTGACTCATTCAAATCAGCTGAGGAAGATTTTGCAGGCATTTGCCAGAATACATTGTTCCATACATTCAAGATATGAGCAATGCATTGTTCCAGAAGAGTTACTGACTCGGACATTCCTAGACACATAGCAGCACATTCCTAGCAGTGCCTTTCTCAAGTGTGAGATCAACTACATATATATGAAGATAAGAGTGGCCATAATTAATCCGAATCAAAGGTTTCTGTGCAGTCACTATGTAGGTGGTCTGGGATGCATAACAAAGATTCTTGCATGTGAATGCCCAGTATTTATTTGGGATCAGTGCATGACTTATTCATCCCTAGAAGAGGCTTCCAGCTGAGGAATTTGCAAATGACGAGTACGTGCATGCTAAATATTGGGTCACTTGAGGCATGGATTCTGGCAAGAATTAATTCCTTGAGGCATAACTTGAAGATGCCAATAGAACATAATACCTGCCTTCAGGTGTACAAGGTAGTGTGCTTCACCATTGGATAATCAGCAAGCTTAGGGCAAGTTTTTTAAAATGCAAGATAAGCAAAGTGAACTGAACGATTTAAAGTGTATTTATAGTGCATAAGCTCCCTATAAGGAAGAGCTTGAATTGGAAATGAAGAAGCTACTTGCAGCTATCAGTGGTCATAGAGGACCCATGACCTGCAAACTGTAACACCAATCAAAGAAAATGGGAGTTTAGAAGCAATCTTGATGACTATACAATTTAGTTCAGGAAATCTGCACTGCCCTACTTGGAAATTTCTTTATTTTGGATTATTGGTATAAGGGCATAAGACCATAAGATTAGGAGCAGATGTAAGACATTCAACCCAGTTTTGCTCTATCATCCAATAAGATATTGGCTAATCTAATAACCATCAACCCTACTTTCCTGTCTTTCCCCATTTTAATCTTTACTGATTAAAAACCTGTCCATCTCAGCTTTGGACATACTTAATTACTCAACTTCAGCAACAATCCACAGCTTCACTACCATCAAAAGAAGAAATTCCACCTCATCTCTTCTTGAACTGGGGACTTCTTATTCTGGGATTATGTCTTTTGGTGTTAGATATTCCCACAGCGGAAAACGCTTTTCCACATTCACCCTGCCAAGCCCATCAAGAATCTTGAATGTCTCCATAAGATCGTGCCTCACTCTTCTAAGCTCCAATAAGTATAGGTCCAACTTTATCAACTTCTCTTCATAAGGCAACCCCTCTGTAATCTGGATGAAACTAACTCACTTCTGTGGATTGCCTCCAATGCCAACAAGTTCTTACCTTAGATAAGAGGAAGGACCAAACCCGTTGACAGTATTCCAGCTGTGGTCTGTCTAGTGTCTTGTATAGTTTTTGCAAGATCTTGTTATTTTTATATTCCATTCTCTTTGAAATAATCAATCTTCCTTTCCCATTCCCTGCTGAAATTGCTAGTATTATGTGATTTATGCACAGTGATTCCCAAATTACTCTGTGCTGCACTTTTCCATAGTCTTACCCCATTTAAATAATATTCAACTCTTCTATTCTACCTGTCAAAGTGTATTACATCACATTTTTCCCACATTTGGGGGAAAACAAGAGGTCTTCGCTATCCATAGGAGATACATTTCAGAAATATTCAATGATTTTGAGGAATGGGGCTTTATTTCCCATAAGAATGAATACATTTTTGGCAAAGTGCCAAAATAAAAACACAAGAATGGAACAGTTGAACAAGTACCAGAAATTGTTCCCTAAGAAAACAGTGAGCTATGAATATCACAACAATGGCATGAACCCCCTGTACTTCATCTGCCTAGTTTTTGCCCACTCACTTAATCAGTCTCTGTACCTCTGCAGATTCCTTGTGTCCTTTTTACGACTTGAGGAGACGTATTTTGAGGAACCAGAACACTAATTTCATGGCTGTCATAATGAAACTTGTAACCTCCTTTAAATTACAGTAGTCATTCTTACTACTCATGCATATCTTCTGCTGGTGCAAAACCAGAGACAAAGTCAAAGATTATATTTTTAAATCAATGTTTTGTTAGCATGTAAGAATGATGTAGGTGTAATTTCTGCTCTTTGAGTTTGGTGGTTCAGAAGTTACTCAGTAGAGACTGTGTTACTATAGCTTGGAAATGTTTGATCATCTTAGGTAATGTTTAAGCTGTAAGAGAAAATAACATCCTTATGTGTAAGCCAAAAGAATTTTTTTTATATAAAACATCAAGCTTTGGATTTTTACTTCACCATCACTATAACCTCTGATCCTGGTTCATACTTTGGTCAAAATACTAGCTCTCCAGAGAGAGAATATCAATGTAATAGAGTGATGGTTACTGATTCTGTGGCTTCTTTGCATTGAAGCACCAGCTGGTGCAAGGTAGCTTACTGATTGAGTTTGTTGAAAAGAAATGGGTGAACATTGACGGTGTTAGTCATTACCTGGCTTTGCAGCATGTGAATTACTGGGGTGTGCTATGGGGTTTATGCCTTTAATGAACATTCCTGCCCTCTTGCCCACTACCTCACAACGTTCAGTGTCAGTAAAACAGACTTTCCAAACTGTTTCTAATTCACAAACAAGCAGTTTCCAATTTACACGTCTGGTCAAGTGACACACTTCAGTTTTTTTTTATGTTTATGTTACAAAACTGATTTTGAAAATGGTTCACACTTGTCATATCAGGTCAAATTTGAACACTTGTGCATGCCCAATTTTTTATAAATGTTGCAGCTTTCTGCTATATGTTTGTTTGCTATATCCCTTTCCATGTTTGGAAAGATTTGTAGGGGTCAGAAAGTGCAACAATGTGTGGTCCATAAAGGCAAATCCAACTCTGTTATTGTGAAGAAACCATTTCATTTGATGTCAGCAGCACTGTCACTTTACTTATTCGACCACCTATTTAGAGGAACTATCAGGTTCTCTTCCTCATATTGTTAAAGTGTGGCAATGATGATCATAGCTCTATTATTATTGGTTCTTTAAACTTCACAAGCAGTTGATATTACTGCGGCTCTGTGGGGAATGTTTCCATAAGCTTAGAAATGTTTTGACTTTCACAAACATTTCTTCAATTAAAGGGTCAAATAGGAGATACCCCGAAAATCAATTGTAATGTCACTTGATTTGAAATGGCAGTAAGTTTTCATTCATAATATTTATATTTTGTGTATTTAAGGCTCTGCATCATTGTAATAGTTATCCATAATATAATTTTATAACAAAGTCTAAGTTGTAGATGGACTATTTCCAGTTGCAAGATAGTAGTAAATTAATTTTCTACTAGAATTATACAACTCTAGTTGTTGTTATTTACTGAAATAAAAATATTGAAGGAAAACAGGCAAAGGAAAAATGCTTAGTGCTTAAATCACAATTTCACACATCAGCCCCACTAGTCTACCATTACCTCATAATACACTATTTCCTTCATCCATATACTTGGGCATGATCCCAGCCAGCAGTGTTAGATTGATTCCATGATAACCACTAATTCACAAGGGTCTAGAGACTTATTATGGGTTTAGAGCTCCATTCCAAACTTAAGCATAAGAATCTTGCTGATATTTTGGTACACTACTATCTTTGGTTGAGATATCTGCCCTTTCAGATCAATTTAAAGCAACTTAATTCTCAATACATCTAATACCCAAAAGAATGTGTGGTGCAGCTTCATTTACAGCTGAGATGAACCATTAGGAAGAATGCTGGTTAAGGTAAATGCAGCACAAAATGTTGGACTGTCATATCTTAACAGAAGTTCTAACTTAAATTATACAATTACATCCTTCCCTTTCCTTAAAGATGAAACAGCTGTCAGTTCAAAGCTTTCCAGTGGGATATTGCGGTGCACCCCAATTATGTTACTGCTTTGAATTTATTTATAAACTCTTTCTGAGGTTTATGTTCGTGGTTTTAATTACTTATATTGGACAAATATTGCAGCCTTCCAGTTATATTGCCTTGAAGTGTTAATACATTTTAATTCAAAACACTCTTTACAGGATGCACAAAGGGATCATGCAAAGTTGTTAAGCGTTTCCTATGAAATTAAAGTCAAACTGCATATGTTAAAGGAAGTGAAGAAACACTGTTAAGTCTGTATTTGTACAAAATTAGAAGCAATTACTTTTGTCTTGTCATTATAGTATATGACAATATTGCTTTCACAAAAGGGGAAAAAAAAACACTTGCTGGCCTTGGCTGCATTGAGTGTATGAAGGAGGGGAAGTAGGCCGTTCACTCCCTTCCTGCAGTTGAAAGCCACCTCCTGAGAGGCTGACCAAGATGTTGTTTTTGTGACATCTGTGGAGATGTCAGTGGACTAGCTCTTAGCAGTCTCCTAACTGAGCATGATAATGTGGGATATTAAAGGAAAACCATTAGGATGGAAAAACTTGTTATTTCCAGAATTCAAATATGTCATTCTATGTCAATGTAATCACAGGTGGGAGACTAACCACGATGGTCAGACTTAGTGGTGACTTTTTCCTTTATCACACCAACCACACAGGATAAGTGACTGGATGATTCACCAAAAGTAAGCCACTGAATAACATTACACCATATGGACTATTGGTCACACTAAGGAGACATGACAGGGAACAGTAGGAGAAGTAAAATTAGACACGGACATGAGTAAGTTATAAGGCTCAAGTCGTGACTTTGTGTATTTTTTGCATAACCAGAGTTTCTCCTGAAATCATAGACTCAATTTCTTCCATTTTGTTCTGTTCTGCTTTGTTTTATTGTGAAGCAGCCAAATAACAGACTGCGTTTGTGGTAAACTGGGCCCATTTCATTTGAGAATACGTTTTTCATAAAACTGCTTAGCATCTCATTCCAAATCCTTGGTGCCTAGCACTTGCGATAGAGAGAGGAGCTTAATTGAAAGTCTGCAGTTTGATCATGGCTGTCGGGTAGAAAATAGGTTCCCACTTTCAAGGCAACATCCTGGTGCCATGAGCAGATAAATCTTCCTGATCTACTTCAATTAACATCAGACCAAAGTTATGTCTGAGATACAAACTATTTCCTGTGCTTTCAGACTCCAAAATCTGGAAATATTTACATTTGCTAGTGTGTTACTCTGAAATTGAAATCATATTTCAGTACATATTAAGTAAAATAGATTTATCTATTGAAATTATCTAGCAAGATTTGGAGTATTTATTTTCCTGATGTGAATGCAATAATTTGAGAATTAAGGAGGCAAGATTTTTTTTAAGCCCAACTGTTTAGCATTAAACATGTCCTTGGAACTATATTCATAACACAGGTGCTTTCGTCATTCAGTCTTTTCACAAAAGACTTGTAACATTTTATTACAGGGATTAAGATGAAAACAATTCTAAATTTATTAATTCCTTGCCACACATATTCTTCACCAGCTTGTTTGATTAAATGTATTTAAAATAGCTTCAATCAACTGAAAAGCTCAAGGTAGGTGAAACAAAAAAATGCTGACTGGACTATTAAAGAAACTGTTGATGAGGAAGTCCATTTATATCAGTTTATTCATTAATCCTGGAAGACCATACAGTCACAATTTTCAGCACCTACTCATATCTTGGATCATTCCAGGCTTTTCACATCTATCTGGAAATTCATTCCAGGTGTGGATCGCACTTTATGCAAAATACTTCCAGATATCAATCCTAATTGTACCTTTCGCACACTTCTGGACATATGAATTAGGAGGAGAAGCAGGCCTTGAGCCCCTTGGGCATGATCTACCATTCAACAAGATCTTGGCAGATTGGATTGTGACCTCAAATCCACATTCCCCCCTTTCTAGGACAACCATTAACTCCCATGTTTGCCAAGAATCTCTCTAACTTTGCCTCGCAGGTGACCCTGTCAGTGACTGCATCTCTGGAAAACAGAATTTGAAACACTGTGAGTTTCTGTGAGAAGAAAATACTCTTCGCTTCCATCTTAAATTTCATCTCTATTCTCAAACTTTAATTTTAGTCTCCCTGCAAGGGAAAACATTCTTTCAGCATTCACCCTGGCTGGACCTTACACATTTTAATCAGTCCAAAGATGTGCAAGTTAGGTGGATTGGCCCTGCTAATTTACTCATAGTTTTCAAGAATGTGTAGGTCAGATGCATTAGCCATGCAAACTGCAGGGGGATGTTCTGGGTGGAATGTTCTTCAGAGGATTGTTGTGAACTTGTCAGGCTGAATGGCTTGTTTCCCCAAAGTGGGAATTCTATGATGTTATGATTCTCCATAAGTTCACCTCTCATTCTCCATACAGGCCTAGCCTGTCCAATATTTTCTCATAAGAAAATTCCTCCCACCCCAGGTATTAGTGGAGGAAACCTTCTCTGGACTGCTTCTAACACATTTGCGTCCTTTCTTAAATAAGGAGACCAAAACTGTGCACATTGCCTGACTAACACTCTAACAAAACGTAGTAAAATATTCTTACTTTTATTAATCATTACCACTCCCGCCCCCAACTAATGACCACATCCAATTTGCCTTGCTTTTAATCAATAAAGGAATCAAGGGTTATGGATACAGGCAGGAAAGTGCAGTTGAGGACTACTAGATCAGCCATGATTTCACTGAATGACAGAACAGACTCAAAGAGCCTACTTCTGTTCTTATACCTTCTGATTTTATGTCTTTATAATATCATTCATTTTATGTTCAATTCTTTGAAAGATGAAGGATCGCATTCCATTAGCTATTGTGCTGAACCTGCCATTCTAATTTTTTGTGACTTGTGCACTCAAACAAACAAATCCCTCTGCACCTCAGAATTCCACAGTTCTTATTTTAAATGTATTAATTTTGTGGGATGTGGCCATTGCTGGCTGGCCTACATTTATTGCCCATCTCAGTTGCCCTTGAGAAGGTAGTGGTGAGCTAATATGTTGCTTTTAAGTCTTCTTATAAAAGTTAACTACAGTGCATTTTTGCATATTATTATCCATTTACCAGATCTTTCCCACTCATTCAATTTATCTATATCCATTTGCAAACTCCTTATTTCTTCCTCATATAAATCTTCCTTCCTATTTTTGTCTTAAGTTTAAAATATTAATCTTGGACCTATTCTTCTCCTTTTCAAACTAGATGTAAAACTCAATCATATTATGGTTGCTGCTATGTAGGGGTGCCTTTACTCTGAGTTCACTAATTAATCCTGTCTCATTATACAATACCAAATCATGTTCCACAACCACTTGATGAAGAGGCAGCACTTTGAAAGCTAGTGTTTCCAAATAAACGTGTTGGACTATAACTTGGTGTTGTGTGATTTTTAACTAAATCTTGTATACTTATCCTGTAGTGGATTTCACAATGTGCTATTGTCAAAACTATGAACTCCTCATCCAGGCTGTTTTTGCCAATTTGATTTTTCCAATGTACATGTAGATTAAAGTCACTGATAAGTCCCACTACATGAAAGAGTTAAACCTTGAGATTCTGCATCTGTACTAATACATGTTTGGAGATTTCAGAAACCACTGCAATGACAGGGATGAGCTTCAACTCCTTACCATATGAAAAGAAGATTCCAGAGGTATAGAGGATCACTTGGGCTTATGTTTTCATCAGCTTTGTAGAGAATTAGTTTAACACCTTGAGCTATGTTAAACCTGCTTCCTTTGTAGACTAAGCATTCCTGCAAAAAATGCCACAAACGACAGACATTTCAAGACCTTCAGAAGAAGAACCGCAGCTAGCAGTGTTTTTCTTCACCTCCTTGAACTGAACCATGGCAGAGTTGTCATAGTTTGTTACTTTTCTGGTTGCTCTCTGCAATGTGAGGAATGAAGGTGTTAGACATTTGAGACATTTGCAGCCAGCCATCTATGTGAATCAGCATGGTTGCTATTGACCAATGACCTATTAAGCCATTCAACAATCCTTGCACAAAGGAACTATAACTGGACACCTATAGATTTATCAGTCTGGAGGGGAATATTTAGTTGCACAGAATTTTAAGCTGTTTTCAAGACAAATGGTGAATTACCTCCATGCAACAAAATGTGGTATCTTTATGTGTAATTCCTTCCCTTAGTATTCCTGCAATAATGCAATGCTTAGTTTATTAATGTGGCTTATCTTGTTTTTCTGGTTTGAGTTTCTTCATTTACCAATTGCCCAAGCCAATGACAAGTGAGGTGCAGGTATCAACAGTATATTTGGGTGCAGTATGGAAATATTTAAAGGAGATGGTTGAAGAACTGGTGAATGCCTCATGTTGCCACTTTTCAGGAAGGTCTGATATGTTAAGTGCTAATCATACACTTAATCAGACAGTGGGGAACCTTTGCCTGAATCAAGGATATTTTGAGATAGAAATTGCACCCACTGAGTGCTGCTGGCCAATCAGAAGCTGGCAGCTCCTCATTGCTTGGCAACACTAGGGAGGTGCCAGTATTGCACTCACCCAGAGCCCAGTGCCTTCAAGCGATGCAGGCCACGGGTGAGTAATGGTGAGAAGGAGTTCATTGAGTGAGATGGTGGGATAGGAAGGACATTGGTTGGCTCTCGACAGGTTCACTCAATCAGGCATTAGGCCCCTTTCAATGAATGATCCTTCATAAAAACCTACAAGCAACCTGAAGAGGGTTTGCGTTTTGGGATTCCCCTCCTGGTGAGTCTGCTGCCTACTCCTGGGTGAATACTAGTGAGGATGTGGGAAGGCTGTTAAGGGGGTACTAATTGTCAATTTAACAGGGTTCTTGTTCTTTCTCACCACAAGCCTAATTGGGAAAGAGGCAGGAAAACAGCACAGCCCCCATCTCTCACCCTCCCAGCTAATTAACTGTCCCCCTTACCACCAAACCTGCCATACAGAAAGACATTAAACTCTGTCCTGTGTGTGATGCAGTGGTGTGAGAGGTATGGAGTAGGGGGAAACACAATTTATTTTTATTGCTATAGGCTATAGAAATCATTGACAAATGAAGTAATTAACCTACTGAAAGTAGCTGTTTTAAATATCAACCATGCTGTTGACACAAAGAATGTCTTTAGCTATCCAAACTGCTACGCATCACTTAAACTTTAAAATGCTGGATACACTCAGCAGGCCCAGCAACTTGTGAATAAATGCTCGTTGGATGCTGCCTGAACTGCTGTGCTCTTCCAGCACCACTGATCCAGAATCTGGTTTCCAGCATCTGCAGTCATTGTTTTTACCAATTGTGAATAAAGCCAATAAATTTAACATCTTTAACAAATTTTGATGAGAGTTATCAGAAGTGTTAATTATTTTTCTTTCTTTCTCAGAGTGCTACCTGACCTGCTGGCTGCCCCCAGCATGTTCTGATTATGTTTAGATTTCCAGGATTAGAAGTATTTTTCATTCTGTGCCCAGTCACTTTGTCCTGTCCCATTCATACATCGCCCCGTGCAATCCATATTGGTGAAAGAAAATAGTAGATGAAATAATGAAAATAGAATTCGCTATTTGGAGCATCTTATTCAAATACATTTTATGACATGAAAATGTAATATTTGTCCAAAACATTAAAATTTCAGTCAATATAAATGCATAAAAAGATTCAATTTTTAATTGGTTAACACCCAAGCTAAGTAACGTTAGAAGGAAAGAATTTAGTTAACGCATGGATAAGACATCAATTGTGTTCAGTCCTGGAAGAGAAAATGTAGTCTAAAAATGGGAGTTAAGAAAGACATTAGGGAATTGAACTGATTGGATTGCTCTACAAAGACAGTATGCATTTCATTCTTGCTCTGTGCCATAATTATTCTATGGTTGTATGACATGGTAAAGTCTTTAATTTAGAATCTTGTGATTCAGAGGTGAGTGTGCTGCCAACCAAGTCACAATTCACAATCTGTATGTGCTACTTTTACACTGACTTATTTATTTTGATTACCTTATTTAGTTTTTAACTGCTATTGATGTGGCAAACTGACTTTCAAGTTTTAAATAAATGAAGATGTCAATAAGACATTCCTTTGCAATGTGGAAGTAAGTTCTGAGGCCTTAAACAGTTCATGACTGTGGATTTGTGTACTTCATGCAAAATCTATCTCTTTCACCAAGGTTTTGGTCACCAGTCCTAATATAACCCTCTGCAGTTTAATGTCAAAGTTTATGAATGGATCTGTGAAGCACCTTAAAATATTTTACAATATTGCATTTGATATCTAAATGCATGTTGTTTTTGGTTTGAATTGGTTCTATAGATGAAACTGTAATTTTTTCCCCCTAATCTTGCACTCCTGTCAAATAGGCTGCAAATCACATCAATAAATAGAGCTGCAGAATGATTTAAAAAAAGGGAAAGGTTCTGATGATAGTATTGACAAGATGCTGATTGACTGAGAGGACCTCACTGCATGTACATCGCAATAAACTAGGGTATGTTCCGTGCTAAGTGTTGCACCTTGGGCGCTAACCAAGATCTTATCAGCATAATTTAATTAGTTTATCACAGACAATTAGCTCTGTCATTTAGACTCCCTCAGGGCCTACACTATACCGACAGCAAGGCTGATGGTCTATGTGAGCTGCTTGTTTCCAGTGTCAACACTAATTTGAATCAATACTTCAAAAATTATAAAACAACCCACTAAGGTCTCTTAAAATGAACAGTGAAATATGTTTAAGAAAAATCCAAGTTCTTATGTTCATTAAATATAGCATTATTGTAATAACATGTACAGGTAGCTGACTGTAAGGTATTTCTCATACAATTCTGTCATTGATAATGATTAGCATTTTAATAAAAAGTTTATATTGTTTTTGAATGCTTATCAATGGAAGTTATATAAAGAGCTGTGAAAGGTTAATTGAGGGACTTTTCGTCACAAGTTCAACTGAATAACACAAGGCTAAGAACAATGACTCACTTTTGGAAGGAACAGCATATTTAGAGATCATATTATCAATAATAAATTAAAAACTAAATAAGGTAATCAAGATAAATAAGTCAGTGTAAAAGTAGCACATACAGATTGTGAACTGTGACTTGGTTGGCAGCACACTCACCTCTGAATCACAAGATTCTAAACTAAAGACCCAGGACTTGAACACAAAAGCCATGGTTGACTGTCTGGTACAGCAATAAGGGAGTGCTGCTGTGCTGGCAGCAGTGTGTTTCAGATAAGGTGCTAATCCAGGCTCTGTCTACCTCCTCGGCTCAATGGCAAAGGTCCCAAGGCATTAAATCAAAGGACAATGTAGGAGATGTCCCCATTGTAGGCCACAATGTATCCCTCAATCACAAATGTAGATATCATGGTCATTACAACATAGGAGTTTGCTAAGCGCAAATTAGTTGCCACCATTCCTGTGTTACAACAGGAAAATTTACCAAGATGTTGCTGGGACTGGAGGTTTTGAGTAATTAGGATAGACTGGAATGTTTTACACTGGAGCATAGAAGATTGAGGGGTGACCTTATGCAGGTTTACAAAACCATGAGGGGCATAGAAAAGGTGAACAGCAGAAGTCTTTACCCTATGGTGGATGAGTTCAAGACTAGGGGGGCATACTTTTAAGGTGAAAAGAGAAAGACTTAAAAGGGCAACTTTTTCGCACAGAGTGTGGTTCGTAGTGGAATGAACTGCCAGAGGAAGTGGTAGATGCAGTTGCAACATGTAAAAGACATTTGGACAGGTACATGAGAAGGTAATGTTTAAAGGGATATGGGCCAACTGCAGGTAAGTGGGATCAGTTTAGTTTGGGAAACTTGGTCAGCATGGACAAATATGACTGAATGGTCTGCTTCCATGTTGTGTAACTATAACTCTATGACATCATAAAAAGAACTTCAATGACTACAAATTACTTTGGGCATCCCATAGTCATGAAAGGAGATTTTTAAACGCAAGTCTTTTGTTTTATTTATGCAAGTTTCAAAGAAACATATCCGCAACAAAAATAGAAATTCCTTGGAAAGTTCAGCAGGACAGGCAGCAACTGTGGAGAGAAAGCAGAATTAATGCTTCAGATCCAGTGATCCTTCTTCAGAATATATCTACAAGTTGGTTCCTGACTATCTACTGGTTTGCAGACAATGAATGTGTGGATATTCTAGATAAAATTCCTGGAGGAAAATGTATCAGGTGTTGCAAACTTCCATTTTAGGGTAACAAAGTCTATGTTAAGTGTCATGTCTGTGATGTGAGAAAGAGCAGGAGAAACCTGGGCTTTTCAATGTGGAAAGTATAAGTGGTCTTATTGATGGACATGAGCTAATAAATGCAAGAAAGAGGTAAATGCAGACAATAACTTCAATTGAGTACAAAATTACGTCGGAACTTAAATTCAAGCCAGTAAGAGGCATCCTTAGAACAGATAGCAGAAGTAATATTCTTTAGAAAGAGAGGAAGCAGCATTTGGAATAGATTTCTGGGCAGAGAGGAAGAGGCAAAGTCCAATTTTTAAAAAAGAAATCAATTCAATGTAATGCTGGGGGAATGTGGCTAATATTGGGGTTTTGGGGAGAGATAACTGTGTTGAGACTCTTCTGGACAGATCAACTAATATTAAACAAAAACAGAAGTTGTTGTAAAAACTCAGCAGATCTGGCAGCATTTATGAAGAGAAATCAGAGTTCATGTTTCGGGTCTGGTGATCCTTCCTCAGACCTGAATTAGCCTCAACATTTGTAACTATCTTGTGAATTAAGTCAATACTGTGTATGATAAACTCTAATAACATGCCAACGGTGTATTAGAAAATTAATCATTAAATATTGAGTTCCATGTTTGAAAAGTAATTACAACTTGTAGAGTGCTCGCAACCATTTTATTTAGGATGTCCAATTCGTACTCGTGCTATAAAAAAGAACAATGAGTTAAGTTGCAGCAAATTGAGAGCAGAATCAGAGAAAGTCAGTGTTTATCACTGTACTGTGATCCTAGTTACTAGATCCTAGATGCTAACACTATTACAGATCTGTAAATGCTCCTGTGTCCCTACCTCTGAACCACAAGTCCTGGGTTCTAGTCCCACCTACTCACATGATATGTCATAACATCTTTGAGCAAATTGATTTGAAAATATGTGCAGGTGCTCTTGTGAAGTGTTCATGTCCCTACCACTAAGCCAGAAGGGCCCAATTCAAATCCTATCAGCTCCAGAGTTGTGTCAAAACAGTTGTGATAATCCATTTGGTGTGCCAGAGAACTCAGTTTCAAAATTTATTACAGACAACATTTGAAGTGGAGGATGTTTTTTAGTGCAGTTTCCCAAAGATTGTGATTGTGATGAATAATCCCGCTTTTTGTTTTCATTGCATTGACCTTCAAGGTCCACACATGGCAGTAACTTCTGAATGTGGAAGTCAATGTGTCATCACACCTATACACAGTATCTCAGAGGTATCTTGGAGTGGGAGCCTGGTTTAGAGCAAACATTCATTGGGACCCCTGTTCTTCCTTATATTTATTAATGTCCTATATCTTGATGTACAGGGTACAAATTCAAAATTTATAGATGATTCAAACTTGGAAGGATTATGAATTGTGAGGAGTACACCAGAGAATTTCAAAAGTCATCAACATTTTGTTGAAATGAGCCAGCAAGAAGCAGATGAAACTCAATGCAGAGAAACATGGAGTGATTTATTTTTGCAGGAAGAATCCAGTGAGACAAGATAAAATGAAATGTTCAATTCTAAAAGGATGACAGGAGCAAAGGAATCTGTGTTTATGTGTCCATATATCATAGGGGACAAAATTGATTGTGAGAGTAGTTAACAACACATAGATCATCCTCAGCTTTATCAATAGTACAGAGAATACAAAAGAAAATATGTTATTTTAAACTCTTGTAAAACACGGGCTGAGCCTCAGCTGGAATACCGAGTTCAGCTGAGTGCACCACACAGTAGGAAGGATATGAAGGCATTAAAGAGAACACAGAAACGATTATTGACAATGGTTCTAGATCCAAGAAACCTGAATTACACAGAAAAATTGGAGAGGTTTTGATCATTTTCCTTGGAGAAGAAAAGGTTGGGAATGGATTTGATTTAGTTCCTCAAAATCATGAGAGACATGGACAGAGTAGATAGTGAAAAACTGTTCCAAATGGAGAAAGGATTGAGAACAAGCGCTCACAGGTCTAAGGTAAATGGCCAAAGAAGCAATTATAGCATGAGGAATAACTTATGCACAGATATACAGTGGTCAGGATCGGGAACATACTTCCAAAGAGTGCTGCAGAGGCAGGATCAATCGAGGGTTGAAAAAGGGAATCAATTTATTATTGGAAAAGGAAAACAAGTGTGCTATTGGTGTTCAAACTACTTTGTTTACGTGCTGACTTTATGTTGATGGCTTTAAGAGCTGCCAGATGGTAAAGGTGACAAACTAATGTGACCACCATGTGACTGAATATCTGACAGTTCCACCCTCCTCTACTTGAGGACCAATTTCATTAACATGTATCAGCATGGGATTTAGGATATTTTTGTGAGAATCTAGAGATAACTGACATTCATCAAATTCTGTCTCACCAATTCAGAAGGAACGAGGGGATTTATGAAAATTGTAGCTGAGATGCAACCTCTAGCATAATCTTACTATACTTAGTCACCATGTTCACTCCAATATAAACTACAGTCAGTTTACTTTCTTTTGATCTTCTTTCTAGCTTGGTCTGTTGAGCTTTTCCTTCTCCTCATAGCTCAGATAACAACACAATCCCCCTGCTCCCACCTTTATCCATTTCGCTATTTTTGCTTTCTTTCTGCATCAGACTCTGTCCAAAGCTATGATGCTCAACTGAGGTATAAACATCAGAGTAGTCACTGGACATGGGGGGGTGGGGGGGGGGGGGGGGCAAGGTCTTGCCCTCCCAGAAACACTCAGTATTACACCTGTGATGAATCCCTCAGTCTAAACATAAGGTGTACTTGTCTTTTTTCAACAAATTATTCAACTATGGCTCTAAATCTTTGTGTTAGGTCCTCCAGTCCATACCACAAATAACCCTTTTTTAATCTTCCTTCCCCAGCTTTACATTGCATTTTT
Organism: Hemiscyllium ocellatum; assembly: GCF_020745735.1. Classification (NCBI taxonomy): domain Eukaryota; kingdom Metazoa; phylum Chordata; class Chondrichthyes; order Orectolobiformes; family Hemiscylliidae; genus Hemiscyllium; species Hemiscyllium ocellatum. The sequence continues at coordinate 30,396,081 of NC_083425.1, read as the reverse complement.
CACATGAACAGCAACTTCTATTTGATGGGCAAAACACCCAGGTTATCCAGTTCCTTCAACACTTAATTTGTAAGTTCTCTATTTATTGCTTGCACTCCCATCCACTTTTACATCCTCGGCAAATTATAACAGATTTAATTCTGTCCATACCCTAGGTGGTGCAATGGCTCAGTGATTAGCACTGCTGTGTCACAGTGCTAAGGACCCAGGTTCAATGCCCAACCTTTGGTGGTGGTGTGGAGATTGCACATTCTCACTGTGCATGGGTTTCCTTTGGGTGCTCTGGTTTCCTCCCATAATTCAAAGAAGGGCAGATTTGCTATGGGGATAGGGTCAGATGCTGCCTGGACGGTTGGTGCAGACTTGATGGGTTGAATAGCCTCTTTACAACTATAGGAATTCTATGATCTAGATAACTTCCAGATTACTTATGTACAATGGAGACAATAAGGGCTTTGTAATCCCTGATGCACCATTTAATACCTCTTCCATTCTGATGCAGCTCTTTGAACTGTTTCCTTCCTCTGACTCAGATAATTTCTGGGTGTCCACATGCTCCCCCTGTTTGTTACTTGCTGACCTTATTCACATTGGCCTATAATAGTGAGAAGTATGTCTTATAATTTATCATTAAAGTGCAGATCTATTTAATTGCATAAACTGTTATTGCAGGAGTGGGTTTTCTGTCAAAAAATAAATTTCTTGTTACAAAGTTGTACTTAAATATGTGAGTAATTGATATTTTTAAAAAGCAACAGTTCATTTGACTTTGACCACTTACTGAATCCTGAAAGAGGCACCAACAGAAATTTCATTCTGAGTTGCAATCACTTTGGCGGTGTACTACAGGCCTTCCTGTAGTACAAGAAAATTGATCAGGGGCAGAGCAGTGGATGTTGTCTACATGGACTTCAGCAAGGCCTTTGACAAGATCCCTCATAGTAGGCTGACACAAAAGGTGAAGTCACCTGGGATCTGTAGTGAGCTGATAAGATGGATACAGAACTGGCTTAGTCATATAAGGCAGAAAGTAGAAGTGAAAGGGTGTTTTTCTGACTGGAGACCTGTGATCAGCGGTGTTCTGCAGGAATCTGTGCTGGGACCCCTGCTGTTTATAATCCATGTAAATGATTTGGGGGGAGAATGTAGGTGGTCTGATTTATAAATTTGTGGACAACACAAAGGTTGAGGGAATTGCTGATAGTGAGGAGGATTGCCAGAGAATACAACAAGGTATGGATAGGATGGAGACTTGGCACAAAAATATAATTAGGACAAATGTGAGGTGATGCATTTTGGAAGATCTAATGCTGGAGGGAAGTATACAGTAAATGGCGGAATCCTTAGAAACATTAATGTACAAAGGTTTCTAGGCATACAGGAACACAGTTCCATGAAAGCGGCAACACAAGTGGAAAAGGTGGTCAAGAATGCATATGGCATACTTGCCTTCATTGGTTAGGGCATCGAGTATAAAAAGTGGCAAGTCATATTGCAGCTGTACAGAACTTTAGTTAGGCCGCATTGGGAATATTGTAGAAAGTTCAGTCACCACTTTAACAGACATACGTGGAGACTTTTAAGAAATTACAGAAAAGGTTTAATAGGATGTTGCCTAACTTGGATGGTATCAGCTCTCAGGATTGATTAGACAAACTTGAATTTTTTTTCTCTTGGACATTGGAGGCTGAGGGGCAACTTGAAAGAAGTTTGCAAAATTATGAGAGGCATGGATAGAATGGACAGTCAGAATCTTTTTCCCAGGGTGGAAATGTCAAGTACTAGGGGATATAGGTTTAAGTTAAAAAGGAAGAAAAGTTTAAAGGAGACATGAGAGGCACGTTTTATACGCAGATGAGATGATAGAAGCAAATGCAATAGCAATGTTGATGGATACCTGAATAGGCAGGAAGTGAGTGGCTTTGAGGCAAAAGGTTTTTCGTTTAGAAAGACGTCATGTGCTTGCGCAGGCTTGGTGAGCTGAAAGGCCTGTTCCTGTGCTGTACTTTTTGTTCTTTGCTCCTGGTAGCTTGCAGCCTGCTGCTTTCTTATTCAAGCAGTAAGTGCAGGCACTTGGGAGCCATTTCCAGCAGGAAGAGTGCCTCCTGGCTCAAGGAACATGAGGAGAAAAAGGGAATTTGTTGAAATAAGTAATTTATTAGAAATAAAGAGGGAATTAGAAAAAAAAACAAAAGTCCTTGTGAAAATGCCAAAAACTTGTATTCCATTAAATTTCTGAACATGGAGCAATAATGACAAGACAGATACATTTGCATTCTTTGGCCTTTCCGAAGATCTCTTGTGACTTGCTGATACTACAGTTTTTTTAAAAATACCCAAAATCCTTAGTTCTGAACAAAGCTAGAATAATCTTTATCCTAATCAAGTGTTTCTATAAATATAATCTCTTTAATGCATGCGTCATGATAAATTGCATAATCTGAGATTTGACTTTATTAACCAAATATAGAGAAAGGCATTTATACAATACATTTCACAACCTCAAGAAGTCCCAATGCACTTTACAGCTAATTAAGTTCACATAATTTTGTAAATATGTGCAAAAACAAATTGTACGATATGTAGTACAATGTGACAGATGTGTAGAAGTACACAACCCATTTTGGCAAATTAAAATAGTGTTCACACTATCAATTGAAAGGACTAAGACTAAGACATATATCAGTTATTTCCAAGTGTGGAAAGTTTTACAGCAATGAAATGCAATTCATTTTAGAGTAAATAGTTCTATTTTAAGCTAAAGAAACTATTTATTGTGTGACTGAACAATCTGCTAGAATAACATATGGTAGAAAAAATTGACATAATGCATTATCACTTGGCATAGGATCACACAATTCAATACAATCCTGGACATGCAACACCTGCAAAGAGAATTTTCAGACACATTTTTAAAGAAATATCTGTTTAAAGATCATAAATTAATATCAAGTTGACAGCACCTTCACATAAAGAGTCTGCAAACACATTAGTGACATGGTCGGACTATAGCTAACAGCTACCCTCCAGCAACATTTCACTGCTTTCAATCAGTCTGATGTTCCCACCTGGGAGTAATTTGTCCAGTTAATTGGGAGCACTAGCAAATGCTGTTAGCGTCAGTGAGGGCGCAAATTGTTATGTTGGGAATGTGTTAGGAAATACTGGCAGCCCTTGGTGACCAGCAGCAGTCAGTTGTACTGTTTGATGTGCCTAACAACAGTCAGTTGACAGATTATGGCGGTAGATCCAGTTCAGTGTGCCTCCCAGCATTGCATGAGGGCCAGAGTCGCTTGAGGAAATGATTGGCAAATTATGCTGCTTGTTTCTATCTAATGGAGCAGATGAAGTGTTTGTACTGTCAGAATGAGTTTTGCCTTGAGGTTAGATCTTTATCTCAGCTCTTTAGAGCATAGTTCCTTTCCATGTTGTCAACAGTTTAATCTTGTACAGACACTACTCAGTACAAGCTACCGTCATAGTTACTCTTACAAGGATAGCATCCTTTCTCCAACTACTAAAAGTGGCTCCCAATGAGGATTTCACAAGCAGTCACTTTTTGTCAAACTGAAGATCTTGAATTAAGTGTAAATTTACATAATGTCCTTCATCATTTCTTTTCTAAAGCCCAGTTTAGTTTAGTCAGCATAGCACTCTCCAAATAACCCATTTACAGGCCCTGATGAGATTTCTGTTCACAATTATTGATCCAACCTAAATTTAATTGCTTTCAGCATTACCACAAAGTACTGGATAGCATCAAATTACTGTCGAACACAGTTAATGTTGTACGGGAACAGAACTAAAGGACAGGACTGTCAGAATTCTGTATGTATTTATATTGCAACGCTTCAAGTAGAAATGGTTTACCATTTCATTAGACCCCAGTGATGCTTTACTTATTATAATGACTCTATCACTGTTTAACATCACTGTTTATTTCTTTATTATCTTGCCACCGAAGGAACTTCACAGAATCTAACAATAAGCACGCATTAATGGCCTGCATTGCTCGAGCAAGTACTTACGGAAAAAAATCACAATCGCATTGCTCCCATTTTCTCTCCAGAGACAGTGGAATGGGGTTGGGTGAGGGGCAGTGATAAATCCATACTATTAGACAAAACTTGAGCCTCCAGAGTTCAGTGTTCATTTGTGTTACAGTGCTACAATTGAATAGTAATTCTGTAATATAATATTATTAGATGAATAAATTTCAATCACTGTCGCTTACAGCAGTTTTAAAATCAGTGCAGTAAGATATAAATATCAGCACACTCACTGAAGTTAGCATCAAATGGTTTATTCTGACCATGTTAGCAACATATTGAAGACATGATTGTTGAGCCTTAGAAATGACTTACGATGAAACAAAAAAATTATTTTGATGTTTAAACAAAATGCTCTGTTATTGAAAATGCATCAATTGTCCTACAAATTTTGCTTTTTCCACCCATTGCAAGCAGTTTCAAGAGACACATTAATACAGGATTCTTTACACAGATCAGTGACATTTCAACTTTCCAATCTGGGAGGTTCAATCTAGTCTGTGTTGAGGCAGGTGGAAAAGTAATAAGAGTGTTACAATTCACTTCAATCCTATTGCACTAAGGAGGGAAAAAACAGTTTAGGTTTTGCTTCTAGTTGCTATCCAGCTAGCTGTGCACATGAAACCACTGGGTGGAAAGACATTTGGGATTGATTCCGATTTCTCCATAGTTGAATGACTTGGCCATTTTCATGGTTAATGCGCAGACTTGTTTGAGGGCACCCAGCATTTTCAGGAGACTGGTAAAGAGGAGAAAGTTGACAAATAAGAAGCAAATGGTTCTAGTCCAGGAGACACAAATTTTATAGGTGCAATCAAATTACATCTTCAGCATCGCTGCCACCACTGTTTATTTCACCTCAGCAGTAAAACCACAATATAAGTCAAGAGTCTGGACAAATGAAGTCAGATTTTTTTCGGATATTGTATCATTCACAAGAGTTTGACACTGAATAAAGTGTAACTCCAATTTGAAGTTTACAAATTGCCCATGGGCTTCTCTATCTCCTAGTTTCCCCCAATCCCTCCTCCATTGGTTTATCATCAAATGCTCTTTAAGTCTTCATGAAGTTCCTGGGATTTCTTTTCTGTAAAGTTGCTAAATAAAAGCTGTTCCTACCTTTATCTTGTTCTTAGATGCATTGTGAAGGCTGTATTTCACTGGGGTTCCATGAGTGCCAATCTTCCAGAAAAATCACCTGGGGTTGCTGCTGGCTGCATGAGACATACCCCTTAGCATCTGACACAACGTCCACCCACTGACACCAAGATAGAAGCAATTTAAACAAGCTTTCAATTAACTTAATTGTTGAGACAGGGCAGGTACTGGCATCCACACAGTAAACATGAGCAAAGCTCTCTTCTAGATGGGAGAGTTGCAACTCCAAGCAAACAGTAAAAACTGCTTGGCTGAAACCCATCAAACTATTTAAAATTCAGTACAATGGCCTTTTGCTGTCTAAGAGAAAATATGGAATAAGAAACATGTCTGTTTTGATGAGACCTAAACTGTTGTAATTATTGCAAGGATGCTTTAAACAGACTCAAAAAATGAGACCTGCTGGGAAAAATACACGTTGGTGTGATGGTCATATAATTATGACTGTCCTAAAACAGAATCTTTCTCTATGTTGCCAGCTTTGTTTCTGTTGAACAATCTACTGTATAAACACAAGAACACTTGAGTGACAGAGACCATATTGTTCTTAATAAAACAAAATCACTGCAAAAGACTTCTAAACCTTTCTAAATTAATTTTATGTTTATGGAAATACTTATTTCCAAAAAAAGACTTAGGCAGAATCTTCTGCACAACAGCAGAATCGAGTGGGGTGCTTGTCTCAATGTCAATATCTTGCAGTAACTTTCTCAGTTTACTCAAGTAGGGTGGTGGGACTCTTCTAGGGAATAATGTGTTCACAGTTGCTCTTCTCTATTGCTTGTTAAACGGCTTACTAACAGTCCATCTCATCACGAGTTGCAATCTTACCAAATGCATCACACAAACTAGCCTTCAGGAAAACTCGATATGGAAATCTGAGAGGATATCTGGTAGGTTCAGCTCACTGCTTGTTCCAAATGACCTATTGCCAAATGATAGAGGAGGGTATGGTCCTCAAACACCAGCCACACAGAACCTTTTACCACATGCAATAGGCACCTGCCTTTCAGAGAGTCATTACCTGCCATCTATGCATGTCATGGCATTGTGGTCCGCAATCCCACACTTGTGATGCAGGGCACAGTGGCAAGCAGTGGTGCACAGTTGCATTGGTATAGTAGTTACATAGGGAGAGAGCCCAGTCCATGGTGAGGAACTGATTGCCCACCAAGGCATCTCACTTGCACCTGGCGACTACTGACATGTCTTCAATATTTCAGCTTTGCTCTGCCACGTATTGCACTGGCAAGTATGCAATCAGCCAACCAGGCAGATGGCTATCGACACAGCAGTCTAGGGTCTATACACTTTTTCCTACATCAGTGAAAAAAAGTCAGGCTACCATCTGTACAATGAGGCAACAGTGTTCCCACCAACTCAATGCATCTGCAGCCAGTAATTGGACAGACATGAAAGTGTTTGGACAGTGATCTCCACACAATTGCATGATTTGATTTGATTTTTTTTGTCACATATGCTCAAATACAAATGTAGAGGAGTACAGTGAAATGTGTATAATGTCACCACACAAAGTGCCATCTTAGTTCAAGTACATAGGTACAGAATCTTAAGAATGAGGTAGAAAGGAAGAACAAATTTAAAAGCTAAACAATGGAGTGAATATTGTACAGTCACGCCTTCTTAGTTTTATGTAAAAAATGAAAAAATATAGCTGAAAATTCAAACATTTCAGACTTTCTTAAGTGCTTATGGAGGGACCACACTTTGATGAATCACCTTGAGACTGGAAGTCCATGGTGAGGTCATGCTGGGCCAAGAGACTGCCACATCATGCCGAAAGTCTGTTACACCAGGCTGAGAGACCATCCGAGAGGTCGTCACGTCGAGCCGAGAGTCAGTCACGCCATCAAGAGTTTGTCACACCGGGCCGCGCATCCGCCACAAGAGACCGCGACTTTGTCATTGGAGCCGAGAGTCCATCACACTGAGCCAAGAGTCTGTCACGCCGGGCCACGAGTCCGTCACGCCGGGTCGCGAGTCCGTCACGCCGGGCCGAGAGTCCGTCACACCGGGCCAAGAATCCATCATACCAAGCCAAGAGTCCATCAAGTGGGCCAAGAATCCATCACATCAGGCTGAGGGTCCGTCACACCAGGTCGAGAGTCCATCACGCCGGGCCGAGAGTCCGTCACGCCGGGCCGAGAGTCCGTCACCCCGGGCCGAGAGTCCGTCACCCCGGGCCGAGAGTCCGTCACGCCGGGCCGAGAGTCCGTCACGCTGGGTCACGAGTCCGTCACGCTGGGTCGTGAGTCCGTCATACCGGGCCAAGAGTCTGTCACGCCGGGCCGAGAATCCGTCATGCCGGGCCGAAAGTCCGTCACACCGGGCCAAGAATCCATCAAGTGGGCCAAGAATCCATCACATCAGGCTGAGGGTCCGTCACACCAGGTCGAGAGTACATTCCGCCAGGCCGAGAGTCCGTCATGCTGGGCCAGGTGGTCACCACATCAGGCCGGAAGATTGTCATGCCAGGTCTACGCCGTGACCCGGAGAAGAAAGAAAAGAGAAAGAAGAAAATTATACAAGAGAAGAAAGAAAGAGAGAAAAAGAGGAAGGGAAATGGATGGAGCGGACTCCGTTGCCATTTGGAGTGAAGGCATCTGTGAATTGGGGTGTGCAAAGTATTAGTCAAAAGCAACTTCCCATACCAGTCCTGAGACACTGGCCATGGAAAGGTATCCAGTCCGAGTATCTTTGCAAGTTGATATGTGCATTTGTCCTTCAGAAATTGGATCATACTCTAGCAAGTGTCTGTCCTCGTGGAGCCAAGGTCTCTGAGATCCAGAACACCTCACTGGCTCACCTTCATTCCACCCTTTTGTGCGACGTCTTCTCATGTAAGGACATAAAATGGGCAAACTGATTAGATACAGGTAGCTGGTGCAGCTGTTAATGCTGGTGAATGTAGGGAGAAGGGTGTGGAGCTCTTTCAAGGGAGTGAGGAGGTGGCGTGAGGTGATGCTAGATTAATAGTGTAGCAGGAGGGGAGTTAAAATAGAAGTGAATAAAGGAAAATGATGCATGCAACACTGAGGTTGTCAGAGAAGTAGCTTTATTGCCAGGTGAATCCAGTAGCAAAGTTAGGGTGAGCATGAGGTAGCTGGGAACAGGGAAAAGCACTTGCTCGGGCAGCATGGAGAGGGACATTGAACTTCTTTCAACACTGCTACCTGGTCTCTTAAACCTTGGACAGGACGCTGATCCAGGTGGCAATATCTAACCAGGCCAATATCAGACGGTGGTGCAACCGCTTCTGTCTGACCTCCAGGAAGAGGATGGTTTCCTGTTCACCACCCAACAAACAGGCATCTGGGGCCTTCTATAGTCAATTATAGTGCCAACTTGCCTTCCAGTCACCAGTCACGAGCAGACAAATGCCAGAGCTCCTCCTGGTACACGGCAGACTCTTGACAATGCCATGGCTGGCCTTATGGCGGATGCCTGATGAGTGATGATAGCCTGCATGTCCATGGTGGAGTGGGAGGGGTAGTTGAAGTGTTGAGCCACGGGGTGGTTGGGTTGATTGGTGCAGGTGTCCCAAAGGTGTTCTCTGAAACATTCCGCAAATAGGCGGCCTGTCTCCTCAATATAGAGGAGACCACAGATGCAGCAGATGCAGTAAATGATGTGTGTGGAGGTGCAGGTGAATTTGTGGTGGATATGGAAGGATCCCTTGTGGCCTTGGAGGGAGGTAGGGGGGAGGTGTGGGCGCAAGTTTTGCATTTCTTGCGGTAGCAGGGGAAGGTGCCGGGAGTGGAGGTTGGGTTGGTGGGGGGTGTGGACCTGACGAGGGAGTCATGGAGGGAGTGGTCTTTTCGGAACACTGATAGGGGAGGAGAGGGAAATATATCCCTGGTGGTGGGATCCGTTTGGAGGTGGCTGAAATGACGACAGATGATACGATGTATATGGTGGTTGGTGGGGTGGTAGGTAAGGACCAGTGGGGTTCTGTCCTGGTGGCGACTGGAGGGACGGGGCCCAGATGTCCCTGGAGAAGGAGCATGCAATGTCCACCAACACCCTTGAGCTGTTCAGGGAGAGGTGGGAACCGCGGGGAGTGGAGTGTTTTATTTCCCCCTCCAACTCTATTTTGATTTAATCCCTGACCTCCCCTTCACCTTTTTGATCACACAGCATTGCCCTTTGTTGAGAAGGCAACTGTTTGACACTGGCCACATGGGTATTTCTTTTCTTCCTGGTGAATAAAGTTTTATACATCTGTTGTCTTCCACTGTGTCGCACACCCGCACATACACACAACACGTGTGTGGGGAAAACACCTACAGCTGTTAGGTGGTAGTGTGGGAATAAAAAAAGTTAAAAAAAATGTGTCTCACAGCACCAGAGACCTGGTTTTGATTCCAGCCTCAGACAACTGTTTTTGTGGAGTTTGCATACTCTCCCTTTGTCTGCGTGGGTTCCACCGAGTGCTCCAGTTTCCTTGCACAGTCCAAAGATTGGGGTGGCATGGTGGCTCAGTGGTTAGCACTGCTGTCTCACAGCGCCAGGAACCCAGGTCTGATTTCCACCCCAGGGACTGCCTCCCTGGGGTGGAACATTCTCCCCATGTCCTCCGGGTGCTCCAGTTTCCTCCCACTATCCAAAAATGTGCAGGTCCGGTGAATTGGCCATGCTAAATTGCCCATAGTGTTAGGTGTATTAGTCAGGGGTAAATTTAGGTAAGGGGAATGGGACCCTCTTCGGAGGGTCGGTGTGGACTTGTTGGGCCGAAGGGCCTGTTTCCATAATATAGGGAATCTAATCTCAAAAATGTGCAGGTTAGGTGGATTGGCCATGCTAAATTGCTAATAGTGTTCAGGGATGTGCAGGGTAGATGGAATAGCCTTGGGGAATGAGGGGCTACAGAGATAGGGTGGGGGGGGGGGTGGTGGGATGCTCTTCGGAGGGTCAGTGCAGACTCAATGGGGGCCGAATAGCCTGCTTCTACACTGTAGGGATTCTATGATTTAAGTACACCAGGTTGAAATGGGGAATGTGGTAAGATACAGTGAAAAAGCTTGTCCAGCATCGTGACACGTTTCACATTGCCAAACACAACACAACTCATACTTAGCCAAAAAATTTAAGATTCCATATTGATCTAATCCTCCAAAAAGATATCATGCTTCAACTAGATTTTGAATTAATTTATGTAAGTTTGCACAATATGTGAGATCCATGGTATGGAGTAAACATGTATAGTCCAGATATATGACAATTGTCATGTGAGAAATTTCTAATCTATTTAGAAAATGCTGTTGATTGAAAGCCTTACTATTCAAGAATAACTGAATGAGGGAGTATGTTTATATCACCATGGTCTTACCAGACCATTGGACTGCTCTCTCAGAAAGATATGACTGGTGGTGATTTAACCTTGAAGGCCACTATACCCGTGGCAATGAAAGAGGTTGAGAGGAGAGTCCTTCAAGGTAAACTCACGTGGTGCTGGAATTGAACCCACTGTCAGTATCATATTGCTTTACAATCCAACTATCTAGCCAGCTGAGCCAAAGATCAGGTGTACATCCTCCATGGTATTAAAGGGAGTTGTGAGATGCACAACTAATAGTCTGCCTTACTTCTAGGCTTTTCTATTGCAGTGAGAGAATCCCGGAGGAAAATGGGGAGAAAAACATGATAACACCCAGGATATTTTATATCAGTTACATTAAGCAAATCTATTGGATGGTTTTGAATTACACGTCAAATAAGCCAATAATAAGATTTCACGTTAAAATTTCAAAGCAGAAAAGATGAAAATAGATGTGATTACTTTGCATTATAGTCACATGTAGATTCAAGTGCTGATAACTTATTCTGATTTAGTTATTGAATAGTATCTGAAATATAGTAATCCAATCTGTAGTAATTTCCACTGATACTTTTGATCCCTATCTGTGTTTCTGTGTACAGTAGTTACTGCTATTTCTGCCAGTTCATTTTAGATCCTTGAACTATGTAATAATGCTGAAACCACTTTTTTTGTACTTCCTTTCAAAGATTGTAAACAGGTGTGAGGAATATTTTTAAAATTTCCTTTTTTGAATTCTTCATGCTATTGAAGGAGTGTTGTGTTGCCTGCAATTCAAGCATCTTATCTGTTGTCTTATCTGAAATCTGCCCACACATGAAATTCTGCCACTGCATGATTTAGAAAACATGGTTGACATGTAGAGACAGCAGACTTGCAGGAAAGGGCTTCATACAAGATAGTTCTGGGAACATTTACCATTGACAACATCATTAGGAAATGACTGGAAAAGACAAAGACACTGCAATGGCAATGGCTTTTACAAAACCTGCATTAAGTGCAATATAGATTTCCTATTGATTTAGTATGTTTGATATGGTATCTACTTAAGTCAAAGCTGCTTTATTCAGCCTTGCATCTGAACCATAGAGTATACTTGTAAAAACTTGTAAAGTACTCACTCAGTTTCCCTTCTTTCTATTATTGATAGACCTTTAAAAGAATAATTTACCTTGATGGTTCCCAATTCATTTTGTTCTATCGTGTATCTTTTATTATTTCTTGTTGAGCTCCTGGCTGGTTGCTGGTTAAGATCTTCCAACATAAAGCATATTCTGAGGAAAGCAAATTAATAATTCTTAAATTATTCAGAAGTATTTTGGGTGATATGAGTCAAAAATGCCTTCTGTTGCATAATTCAAAACTTGACAGGCTGTTTTTTGTAGACACTGCTTCAGTCATTACTGAATTTAAGCTCCAGGCCCATTTCCCACTTGAAGATGGGAGTTTTTTGATGCACTAGATGCAGGTTGAGAACTTTGTTTCTACCCTGACCCGTCGACCTGAAATATTAGACGTAACAGAAAATTCAAGACTGCCATTTTCACTGATACCTGTCACACAAGAACCAGTGTGTCTAGATATTTGTTTGGTCTGTTGCAGCTTCAGCAACTTTAATGACAGCCAGAATAACATTCAACAATGCAGAATTGTATCATTTAGCCTTGCTCATGAATCACAAAGGTATTTCCTGAGAACTGAGGCTTTTGGAACAGTTGAGTTTTTGCTTGCTCCAATCAATCTGATGGTTTTTGAAACAGAAGTCTCATATTAAAGGGTTAAATTATTTATTGAATTAACTTGCTTCCTCATCTTTCCTTCTCTATCATGCACCATGGGCCTTCAACAGATAATTTGGTAATCAAACAAAAATTACATCCCATTGCAAGTGCATCCAGTAGTCAACATAGAGAAACAGCAACTGCTAGAAACATTTTGATATTGTTATTCCCATTTTGGTACCAGCACTTATAAAAAATTTACAGTTTGTTCACTGTAACTAGGGATTAATAACATAGATAATTACAGTAAATAATAAATACTTAGATAGTCAGGATACCTCAAATTGTGGAGACAAAAACAATTTTGATTTATATAGCACCTTTAACATAGCAAAATATATCAAGGCATTTCACAGCATCATTATCAAAACAATTTGACACCAGGCCACATAAGAAGCTTCTGGAAGACGTAAATGAAAACTTGGTTAAAGAGGTAAGTTTGAAGGAATATCTGAAAGGAAAAGAATGTTTTAGAGAGATAATGAAATTTAGGGGCCAAATTCCAGAGCTTAGGGCTTGGTCAGTCAAAGGCATGGCCATCAGTAGAGGAGTAGCAAAAATCAGGAACAGGAAAGAGACTACAATAGGAGTGCAAAGATTTTGAAGGATAATAGGACTGGAAGGAGGGAACAGAAATATTGGCGTCATTGGAGATTGAGTGGCAGGATGAACCTGGATGTGAAAATGTCTTGAGGGTTTCCTTACTCAGTACATAGACAGGCTGATGAGGGGAGAAGCCAATTTGGATTTGGTGCCTGGCAATGAGCCAGGATAGGTGTCAGATCTCGCGGTGGGAGAACACTTTGGTGATAGTGATCACAACTGTCTCACATTTACCATAGCCGTGGAGGGGGAAAGGAACAGTTACCAAGGGAAGATATTTAATTGGGGAAAAGGAAATTATGACATCAGACAGGAGTTGGGAAGTACAGACTGGGAGCAATTGTTCCACAGAAACAGCACAGCAGACATGTGGAGACTGTATAAGGAGCAGTTGTTGTGAGTGGTGCATGAATTTGTTTCTCTGAGACTGGTAAGAAGGAATAAAATTAAGGAACCTTAGATGACGAGAACAGAGGAGCTTCTCGTCAAAAGGAAGGCAGCTTACTTAAGGTGGAGGAAGCAAAGATCTAATACAGTGTTAAAGGATTACAGGCTTGCTAGAAAGGAGCTCAGAAATGGACTGAGAAGAGCCAGGAGGGAGCATGAAAAAAGCTTGGCAAGAAGGATTAGGGAGAACCCAAAGACACTTTACTCATATGTGAGAAATAAGAGAATGATTAGGGAGAAGGTAGGGCCGATCAGGATAGTGTAGGGAACTTGTGCGTGGAGTCTGAGCAGATAGGGGAAGCCCTAAGTGAGTTTTTTGCTTCAGTTTTCATTAAGGAAAGGGACCTTGTTGTGAATGAGAACTTTGAGGAGCTGGGATACAGGCTTGAACAGATCAAGTTTAATGAAGTTGATGTGCTGGAAATTTTGGTAAACATTAAGATTGATAAGTCCCCAGGGCCAGACCACATTTATCCTAGGCTGCTCCAGGAAGTGAGAAAGGAGGTTGCTAAGCCGCTGGTGAAGATCTTTGCCTCCTCACTCTCCACGACAGTCGTACCATTCGATTGGAAGGAGGTGAATGTTATTCCTCTTTTCAAGAAGGGTAATAGGGAAATCCCTGGCAATTACAGACCGATCAGTCTTACTTTGTGGTTAGCAAAGTTTTCAAAAGAATTCTGAGGGATAGAATTTATGACTATTTGGAAAAGCATAGCATGATTAAAGGCAGTCAGCAGGCTTTGTGAGGGGCAGGTCATGCCTCATAAATCTTATTCAGTTCTTTGAGGAGGTGACAAGACAGGACTGCAAAGATCGAGCAGCGGACGTGGTGTATATGGACTTCAGCAAGGCATTTGATAAGGTTCCCCATGGTCAGTCATTCATAAAGTCAGGAATTATGGGATACAGGGAGATTTGGCTATCTGGATTCAGAATTAGTTGGCTGACAGAAGGCAGTGAGTGGTTATAGATGGAAAGTATTCTGCCTGGATGTCAGTGTTCAGTGGGGTCCCACAGGGCTTTGTTCTTGGGCCTCTGCTCTTTGTAATTTTCATAAATGACTTGGATGAGGGGGTTGAGGGGTGGGTTAGTAAATTTGCAGATGCCACAAAGGTTGGAGGTGCCATTGATAGTATTGAGGGCTATTGCAGGCTGCAGCATGACAGGATGCAGAGCTGGGCTGAGAAATGGTAGATGGAGTTCAACCTGGATAACTGCAAAATGATGCATTTCGGAAGGTCAAACTCGAATGCTGAATATAGGATTAAAGACAGGATTTTTGGCAGTGTGGAGAAACAGAGGGATCTTGGTATTCAAATACATAGATTCCTTAAAGTTGCCACCCAAGTGGATAGGGCTGTTAAGAAAGCATATAGTGTTTTCGCTAAGGGGGTGATCGAGTTTATGAGCCACGAGATTTTGCTACTGCTCTACAAGTCCCTGGTGAGACCACTAATGGACTATTGTGTCCAGTTCTGGTCTCCCTACTATAGGGATGATACAGAGGCTTTGGAGAGGGTGCAAAGAAGGTTTACCAGGATGCTGCCTGGACTGGAGGGCTTGCCTTATGTAAAGAGGTTGGCCTGATCGAGGTGTACAAGATAATCAGGGACATGGATAGAGTCAATAGTCAGACTTTTCCCCAGGGCAGGATTAATGGGTACGAGGGGTCATTTTTTAAGACATGAGGGGAAAGGTATAGAGGGTACATCAGAGGTAGGTCTTTTATGCAGAGAGTTGTGAATGAATGGAATGCGTTGCCAGCGGTGGTGGTGGAAGGAGAGTCATTAGGGACATTTAAGCGACTGCTGGACATGTATGTGGCTAGCAGTGAATTGAGGGGTGCGTAGGTTTTATTTTACTTTAGGATTAATCCTTGGCACAACATTGTGGGCCTAAGGGCCTGTTCTGTGCTGTACTTTTCTATGTTCTATGTCATAACTATATTAAATACATGGATTTGAAAACAAGACATGAGTTTTAAAATCGACTTGTCACCGATAGTGTAAAGTAGTGAACTCCGAGGTGATGAGTTAAAATGATGATGACCTAGATATGGGAAGCTCAAAGTTATATATGATGGAAGACAGAAGACCTGGCAGAAATGCACTAGAATAATCAAGACTGTAACTTATGAATAAAGGTTTCAGGATGAAGCAAGTGGCAATCTTCCTGCTCAGACACCACAGGACAAGGAGGGTTCATCTGATTCTAAATGTGTTTCCATGAAATACTGGGCAAATAATTGCGGTCATTCACTAATTATGTTGTTTAAACAGCAGGTATTGGGTGGGTGGTAGGTTTGGAGTTATCCCTACAATATGGGGGCATCAGACAGAAAATTACTCATTCTTGGTGGTGCTATAAGTGGACATGGGCAATGTTACAAAGAAGAAAGTGAGTAGTCCTAGTCATGGAAAGGGTATGGCTTCAGAGTTTGCCTCCTGGTCAAATAAGCCCAGTGGGAAATACAACAATTTCTCCACTAGTGAGAAGTCTGTTACATGCTATGGTAAAGTAATGCCCCTTACTTCAAAGGTTATTGCATGGTTACTTGGCATGGTCAATAAAATTATCGTTTGAAGTTCAGTTGTGCGCAGAGAAATACTCCCTTCTGTTTTTGCCCCGGGCTATGTCTAGACTGGTATCTTACTTTCATGAAACCCATGGATAGGGAAATTACTTTTCTTAAGATTCTAGTCCTGAGAGTTCTGTCTGCCAAGTTCATTCCAGAAAATGCACTGCTTCAGATTCATTACAGGACAAACCTATCATTGTAAAAGGAGCATGAAGAATATCAATAAAGAACAAGGATCCTAGAACTCAAGCATAAACCTATAGCGATATGGAAACTGAATAATATGTTACTAGTACAGTTATCCATCTATAAATATGAGTTTAATTGCATCTTATTAAATGTTATAGGATCATACAGCAAGGTAACGGACCTTTTGGTCCAACTAATTCACGCCAATCATATTCCCAAGCTAAACTAATTCCACTTGCTGCATTTTGGCCTCGTCCCTCCAACTCTTTCTTATTCATATACCTGTCCCAATGTATTTTAAACATTGTGACTGTACCTACATCCATCACATCCTCTGGCAGTTCATTTCACATGTGAACCACTCTCTGTGGAAAACATTGCTCCTGATGTCCTTTTTAAAGTTTTTCTCTTCCCATCTTAAAGGTAAGCACACTAGTTTTGAATTCCCCCACACTAGGGGAAAGACTCTAAGAATGCCCCTCAACCCCTCCATCTCCTACACTCCAGTGAAAAAAGTCCCAGCCTATCCAGCCTCTCCCTGTGACTCAAATCTTCCAATCATGGCAACATCCTGGTGAATCCTTGCTGAATTGTCTTGACTTTAATAATGTCTTTCTGAAAGCAGAGTGACCATAACTGTACACAGTACTCCAGAAGAGGTCTCACCAACATCCTGTAAAAGCTCAACGTGACATCCAAATTCCTATATTCAATGGTCTGAGCAACTCCTTTTTAACCACCTTGTCTACATGAGATGCAAATTTCAAAGAATTACATGACTGAACCCTTAGTTCTCTCTGTTCTACAACACTACACTCCAACTGTATAAGTCATGTCCTTGTTTGTTTTACCAAAATGCAATATCTCACATTTATCCAGGTTAAACTCCATCTGTCACTCCTCAGCCCATTGACCCAACTGACCAAGATTTCTTAAGTAATTTTGTTCACTGTCCACTATACTGACAATTTTGGTGTCATCTGCAAACTTACTACCAATGCTTCCTATGTTCTCATTCAAATCGTTTATATAAATGACAAACAAAAGTGAACCCAGTACGGATCCCTATGGAACCAGTGGTCACAGGCCTCCAGTCCAAAACACAACCCTCCACCACTACTCTCTGTCTCTTACTGTCAAGCCAGTTATACATCAAATTGGCAAGCTCTACCTGAATCTCATGCGTGATCTAACTTTATTTATTCGTCTACCATGTAGACCCTTGTCAAAAGCTTTACTAAAATCCAATTAAACAATGTCTACTGCTCTGCCTTCATCAATCTTTTAGTTGTAACATTGAATCTTTTGTGATTTCATTGGTCCTAAGCTTTTTGTTTTATTTCGTGATTATAAGTGCCCTGTCAAATGTTCAATACAGTACATGAGTCATATTGTGAATGGAATGGCACTTCTCTGAGGAGCATGGAATAAGGGTAGAGAGTAATTGTGCAATTATTTGGAAATGGATTAACTGAATTTTTCTCTTATTTTCATTTGCAGCTTGCAACTGTAACCTGCATGCACGGCGGTGCCGTTTTAACATGGAACTCTTCAAACTTTCTGGTCGGAAGAGTGGAGGAGTCTGCTTAAACTGCCGTCACAACACTGCAGGTCGCCACTGCCACTACTGCAAGGAAGGCTACTATCGTGACATGACCAAACCCATCACTCACAGAAAGGCATGCAAAGGTATGTGGGAAGAGCCTGGGCTTTCACCTGGCAAAAGGATTATTTTTCTTTTGTCTGCCATCACCGTGGAGCTTCCGTTGGTGGGAGCTCCCTTGTTTGCAATATCTTTAGCCTATCATTTTGGCACAGAGGGCTTTTGAGGAGACGTTCTTTTAGAACACATGTGACAGGAGAAGGAAAATAAACAAAGGTTGACAACAGAAAAGGACAAAGGTGTGAAAGGATTCTTAGTTTTAGTCGTATAACTGAGCAGAACTGGCAGATCAAAACATTAGCACAGCACAGGTGTGCACATCAGCAAACACACAGCAGTTACATTCAACAGGATCAGCCATAGCACAAAGAGAGCCTCACACATTGTTCAATGCAGCATTCTGATCTCCTAGCAAACTGCCCTAACACCTCTCAAACAATATTAGTTCTTTGAAATGGGTCCTCATGCCTTACCTTTTGTATTTTGTTCCCCTTTTTTTCAAAGGATAAACATAGGATTTTCAGCATTATCTTGTTGACCTTGATTTAATAGTCTTAATTAGAAGAAATACTGACAGGCAGAATGGAAGAGGTTTACTTTTACACTTCTGATTAAGTCAGGATCTAATTGGTAATTACACCCAAAATGGATGTAGAACCCAAAATGGACAAAGAAATTATGCTTCTTAAATCAACCAACAGGCATTATTAATGCCTCCAATCTGAACAATTCTAAAATGCAAAATTTCAAAAAATAATCATTTCTTTAAACAACTTGAATTTATTTACTTTGTGCCATTTATGAATTACCTAAGATTTAAATATTTGAATTAGTGCTAAACATTCTTACTTATAAGAGTGCAGCACGTTTTGTTAAATGATGGGGGAGATATTGAATCACTGGCATCTGTAACATTAAGAGAATCTGAAAATAGTTGAATCAGAATTAAATAATTCCACAGTTATTTAAAGACAAACTTCTGTTTTCCGTAAAGTGTTACATTTTTATTTGTCTGGGCAAAGGAACAACAAAATTGTTATACTGTTCTGAAAAAGTATCCCTAATTCAGTGATTAAAGATAAATAGAGAATTCTGTAACATTTACTGGTACACTTTTACTGGAACTAAAATATTATTAACTTATGAGTGTCATAAAATTACTTAATCATCTTAACATAGATTGAATATATCCATTTTAAACTTAAATACTCTAATTATCCTAATAAGTTCTGTAATAAAGTATTAATGCTGAATAATAGTTTTACAATTATAAGATGCAAATACATTAATGGAAAGTTTCAATCAATTTATCTATTAACCTTATTTAATGTTAGGGATTATGTTGTAATGTAAAAATGCACAGCTACTGAACTGGTTGTAATTATTTTAAATACAAAGACATTGTGAGAGATTGAGTTTTAGGCTAAAAAGGAGGATGTTAATAAAACTATGTATATTCAAACTAAATATGTTAGATTCTGCAATTTGTACACGACACCCATTTCAACATCCAAACCCAATCAATAAAACAAACACATAAATCTATCCAATAAAACTATGTCTGAACTGACTTGAGAAAGACATGTTGACATATAGAAAAAACACATAAAAGTAAAGAAATCTAATTTATTGGTACATTGTGTTACCTTAAATGAAGAAAATGCAGTCAACTCTATTTAAGTACATATTGCAATCAAAAACATGCAAGAGGTTGTATCAGACTATTCTTAGTAATCTTATCAGATAACTTTTAGGAAGTTTTAAAAAATCTCTAAAATTATATATTCTAAATTATAGTATGAATTGACTGGAAGAATTAGAATTATTAGTGATCAACCAAAGCAATCAGATTGATCTATCGACAGACCTCAAATAATTTGGTTGGAGTGATTTAGAGACTTCTGAATAGGTAGGAGCACAAACGTACTCATACACAAGTTGATAATAATAATAATAATAATAATAATAATACAATAATACAACCCACATTAGCCGATTGATCAATTTTACAGGAAGGCAGACAGTTATATCAAAGAATAAATAGCAGGTTTCAAGCCTGACAAATTATGCCTAATTTGAAGGAGACAGTATGTATTGAAAACACCTCGATGTCAGTCATATTACTGCATTACTTAATCTCATTGTTTGGCCGATAATGTAATAGATTTATAAAGAACGAGAGGTATCGGTATGAGTTTCAAAGCATGTTGCTGCATAAGTAGACACTCGACTTTACTTAAAGGTATTTTAGAAGTACATAAATAAGGATCATATCTTTGAAACTGGAAGACAAATTTTGCTTTTTCCACCCTTAGATCAAAGAATAAGACAGCTACATATTTGCAGAGAACTGTTATGTAGAGAGCCCCAAACAGGTGCACTACTAACTCAGTAGATTATATTTGTTAATCTTTTTTTACACAAAAGACACTATGGCTCATGTTACTGAAAACATTCCTGGATTTCTGTCACCCACAAAGAATGTTTAAAATGTTTGACACTTCTGAGAATTGAAGCAAGTTGGACTGAAACACTAGATTGACTTTGCTTTGCTTTGAATCAGAACAAAAGCCAAGGCATCAAAAACAGATCATTCCAATTAATTGCCAGAATTAAACTTTTAAAAAATGGCTCGGAGAAACTATTTTACATATATGTACTGAATTCTAGAAATGCCTTCATTTTCAGATCCATGAACACAATGATTTGGTGCTAACTGCATTTAATACCAACTTCATTCATGACAATTTTAATTTTACTGAGGTAATGAACCCAGAAGATCAACATTAAGTGAAACCTCATTAACAATTAATTCAGGCCATTAGTCAAAGTTTTCAGATTCCAAAATAAATTCCATTTAAATTCCAATGGATATTAACATGTTTTTAACATCAGAAATTCAGGAAATATAAAGTTTTACAGCAACTTATCATTAAACACAGCTTTAGAAGTTAAAGTATAATAGTTAAGTAAAATCAGGGCAATTCCCTTCTGAGCTCTTTCAGACTGTGTATGTTTATCTTTTTAACTTTGAGTTTGATAATTGATTTTTCTCTTGAAAGTTTAACAGGAATCAAGGAGCATTTTAATGGAGAGCTGCACTTACTGCATGGTGGGTGTATGTATTGGAAGCAAGTGATGTAAAATGATGACATTATAAGCTACGTGGGTTGTTTCCCAACCTCTTCCATTTCTAATTACTCATGGTTATCATAACAATGTTTAACTTTTCCAGGTGCAAACTAAGAAATCCTAACAATTCATTAACTTAAAATTTATTGTAGTATTTCATTGTTCCATCAGGTCTTGTTCATCATTGTTTCTTGTCATGTGCTTGCCAATAATTGGTCAAGTAAATTAAATTGACACGACCTATTTGAACTAATGTTATGCAGCATCTAACAGCCACCAGTCCCTTTAAACTGCCATGTTTGTAACCATTTCAAAAAAAGACTTGATTCTTTCACCCATTCCACTTGCATCATCACCTAGTTTGACTTTAACATATGTTTTCTATACTCTCAGAAGTCTGATATTAACCATGGCATCAACTTTCTTTATACATTATTTATCTAACGCTTTCATTTCCATTTTTCATTCAGATCAGTATCTAGATTTCCTATGGACCAGAAAGTCCTAGCTTTGATTCCTCTGTGTATATTAAGTTAACTTATCTGAATTGGTCTTATGGTAGGTGAACTATGTGTTGACCTCAATGTCCCAAGATAGTGAAAGGAAACAAAAGGCAACATTTACTATTGCAATCCTGTGAAAATCTATTGAAAAATACATGTGAGAATTGAGTGAGAGAAGGGTCAGGGGTTAAAATGTAAACTTGTTCATCTATTAGTGTCACTGCGTCTGGCTGACAAATGAAGAATGACAACTTGGATAAAGTATCTCAGAAGGGTTTTTATTTCTTTTCAAATCTAAGATTGCCTCCTTTATCAGAAGTAAATGAGTTATTGACAAGTTCATGGTTGGGCAGTAGTAGTTGGAGAAAGGATTCTGTTATTGCTAGCACAAATGGGTAGGCAGGTATTGGATTTATGTCCACGGGGTGCTGGCAGCCATCTAACCTGTGCAACTGAGGTAAGCTAGTTAGAAGATAGTTGAATCAAAATTTGTGCCTGTGATTATACAATTGTTGCTGTGCAGATTTCAGTATGTGAAACCATCAGGAGAATGCTGAACGAAGCATCCTGTCCTGTTCACAGTTAATCAATGCTCATTTACTCATTAATACATTATCTAGTGTAAACACCCATATGGCAAATTAATTGATGCTCAAGTCCCACAAACAAGCTATGTATTATTTGTACAAAATTGAAGAATAATGAGTTACAAGGCTGCAATTCAATTGAAATGCCCTGCTGCCATGAATGTGTTTACAAATGGTTTCAAAACACAATTCAACTTATTGCCATTTATTCAATTTCAAGTATTTTCTGCCCTTAAATTATGCAGTAAATCTTTGGTAACATGAACAAGCAATGCCAGATCTTCAAGATAGATTTACTTTGGTTACAAACCAAGCATATTTCCATAAGCAAGACAAATGGGCTTGCAAAGCCGGAAATACTTGAATAGCCAAGGAAGTAGAGATTAAAATAAAATAGAAAAATAACACTTATGACAAAATACATTAGAAAAAAATTCAAATAAAGAGAATGCAGGAAGAAAATATGTAAGAATCATTAATAGGGAGTTAGTGAAAAAATAGTGGGTAATATAAAAGGGTAATCTGAATTGTTTAATAAATGTAAACTTATAATTAAAAGGATTGGTAAAGTTTTGTTATGATAACAAAAGAAAACTTCTTATGAAGGCAGGAAGATGACTAAGATACTGGAGGAGTACTGTGTGTCTCATCATTACAAAAATAAAAGATGAAGCTGCATCCAGAGAATGAAGGCGTAGAGATTTCTGTTAAGGCTAGAGAGAAGTAAACATAAGTTTGGCAACATCTGGAGCATTGTGTCCAATCCTGGCCAGTACAGTTTAGGAAGGGTGTGAAGACATTAAGGAGCTTGCGGAAAAGATTTACGAGAAGGGTTTCATGGATGCATGATTACATGGATAAATTGGAGAAGTTGGATTATTCTCTTCAGCAGAGATAATGGATAGAGAACTTGAAAGTCATGTTCAAAACCTTGAGGATCTCAATAGAGTAGATAGGGAGAAGGACATCAACGGAAGGGTTGAGACTGGAGGACTCTGATAAGGTGAATGGCAAAAGTAACATGAGAAATAACTCCTTTTATGCAGTATATGGTTAGGAGCCCTGTGGTGGAGACAATCAATCCTATCTTTCAAAAGGACACTGGATTATTAAATAAAGAAGAAAAAAACTGGACAGTTATAGGGAAATGGTGGAAAAAGGGGTCAAGTTGAACTGCTCTTGCAGACAGCTAGCGTAAACATAACAGATCAAATGGCCACTTTTTGTACTGTATTCTATTCTACTAACCCACATGTGGTGGGATCTCTCAGGGTTTGGATTAGAACCATTGCTTTTCCTGTTTTATATAAGCTTTCTGGCTTTGGATGTAGGGCCACAACTTCAAAGTTTGTGGATGATGCAAGTTCTGGCAACATATTAATTCATGAAAAGGATAATAATGGGCATAGACTTATGAAATGGGCAGCGAGTATATTGGATGCAATTTAATGTGGTAAGTGTAAGGAAATAAACATAGAGAAAAATGACATGGAAAAGCAATATAATCCAAATATTTTGATGGACTGTTAAAGTATAGTGATCTTGGGTTACATGTTCACAACTTCTTGAAAGCAGAAAGACAAGTTGATAAGAAGTGAAGAAAGTGTATGGAATACTTTGAATGGAAAAACCTTTACCAATCACTAGGTAGACCTCATTTGGAGTATTGTGTAAATTCTGGATATTATACTTTCAGAAGGATATCAAGGATGGAATGATAGTGAAGAGGTTTTTCAGGATTTTATCAATATCCCAGTACATCAATGGCAATTAGGATTAGGCAATAAATGCTGGCTTTGTCAGTGATGCCAACATTCCATGAAAGGATTTTTTTTCCAAATTGACAGAATTAAAGGAGAAATGAGAAATAATTTCTTGACATGGACATATTAAAATCTGAAATTGTTGTGGAATCAGATTCTTTGGCAAGTTCCTCGTGAAGGGCTTATGTCCAAAACATCGATTCTCCTACTCCTCAAATGCTGCCTGACCTGCTGTGCTTTTTCAGCACCACACTCTCAGCCTAGATTTGAAAAGACAGTTGGATATATACTTGATGAGGAGTAATTTTCAGAGGTGCAAAGAAACATCTGAGGCCTGAAACAAAATTGGACAGCCCTTTGAAGGGGACATAGTTATCCAAATGATTTAATGATTTTGATGTGAATATTAAGAATAACGGAGTCACTTTTTATTACGTTGAGAAGATAATAGATGTGGGGTAGAGAATAAAGATAATATTAAGTAACAGATACAAGCTGTCCCCGGTTTGTGAAAAGGTTCCATCTTGAGTCTGATCGCAAGTCAATTTGTAAGCAAGTCTGAACATAAAGTAGCCGTTTGTAAGTGCACGTAATGTTCATACATCACATCTTTAAATTTAAAATTTTAAAATTACACTGCTGCATGAGATCTCATTCATAAATGCAAGCATTTATAAGTTGGAGGTTTGTAAAACAGGAACACCCTTTATTGTGATCAATAGTTGTTTGATAGTATAGAACTTAAAACATTGCTAAAAGGAATTTGGTCTTGCACTCATCAGGACTGAGATTCATAAGACATACCTGAGGAACACCAATTCATAGAGCAGGAGAAGACAATACTGATTAATTGGGCCATCACTGGATGCAGCATTGACAGACAGAGATTGGAAATTGGATTCAATAGAGATTCAACAAAAACAGTTAACTGTCAATCTTAGTATTCAGATCAGGCAGGTCAGGGCATTGACATGGGAATGCCCCAGAAATTGGCAGTTTCCACACCCCCATGGGGATGGGGATGGGGCTAAGATGGCTGGCTAGATGTACTTGTATCACTCAGGTGGCTGGGCACTTCTCATATGTCCAGTTTGGTCATTCAAAGAGGAAAGCGTCAGTCAGTCTGAGGCTTTCACACAGACCCATGCTCTGGACAGAACAGTGACCTGCAGTGTCCTCATTCTCTGTCCATCCTATTACATTTGCTGAATACCTTCCTGCCCCAGACATCGGTGACCAACTTATTCACATCAATAGTTTTGGACACAGATGCTGAAAAAGAGTAAGCATATTGTAGGGCAAGTACCAAATGTGTCAGCAGCAATCACTGGCCTCTATGTGCCTCATCCCTCATGCTTGCAGATAATACAGTAGGCTCCCAACACAGACATCAATCCATTGTACATCCTGTGTGGCCGTGAAATTATGCTTCATGCTGAAACAATTACATTTGGGACTGCACAGAGAGAGACAAACAACCAGATGTAAAGTGAAAGCAGTGCCATTTCTAAAACTGTGCCAGACAAAATACAGTGCATTGTCATCCATGACACCAAAATGTCTTCAACTTGTTTGCAGCTTCGGGGCAATGTTCACTGCTCCTGTTCCTCCATGGGCATTCTAACAAAGTCCCTGATTGCCAACATGACAGCATCCTCTGCTGCCTGGGACTGCGCAGGTTCCTGGACACTGGCAGTCCTCAGAGTGCCAGTTGCCTGGGAGCATTTCATCCTGCACCAACTGGCAGTGATGTGGCAGGAAGGTGCTCACCAGATTGTGGCCCCATGCCTTCAAAGCTTGACATTCCTGTGGAGGTGTCAGCCTCTGAGCTAGTGGGGCTGCAGCTACAGCCTTGCTGAAACTTCCTCGGAACCAAACATTCTCGACTGGGCTTTGGATTGCCAGGGTTTGTCTGGGGGCACAGTGGCCTTTTTAAAGGTGGTGCAAATGCAAGAGATGCTGGTGGATATCTGGAGTGGCAAGTTATCCTGGGAGTGGCACCTGGTAAGATTGGACTGGAATCAGATGTGACAGCTACTATGGGGTTTGAGGCGAGCTTGGTAAGGTACAGTAAGAAAATTCATTAGGACCTATGGCCCCAGAGCAAAACCTCAGAATAATCTGACGCAAGTCAGACTTTACCCAAGAAAAACAAAAGATTCAGCCCAGTATCATCAGTGCTGGATGTCAGATCGCAATACGGATTGGATTTCTTTTTGTCTTATTTACTGAAATACCCATTATTTTAAGCTGAGAAAAGCAGTGCTTTGAATCAAATTGGACACAGAAGGGCAGCACTAATTTTAAAAGATCATTCTCACTTTAGTGAGAAACAGTCATGAAAAGTCCATTTCTGGATGCCCAGAAACAGATCCCCAATTATAGTGTGAAGTTTTGCCATTTTTTTTCAACTTCCCCTAGTTTTACCTAGAAGATAAAGGGCTGAAGGGCTTTGAGGGCTGACACAATTATTGCTTAATCATGTTTTTGGCAAAATGCTTTAAATTGCAATAATGCTCCTTCAGAATGTCTTTCAGTTGATAAATACAATTCATGGCACTAAGCTATTATTTATGGAGATCTCTCCTTTTAATCTCCTGTAAGTATTAAAGGCTTCAATTGAACTTAATATCCATAACACAGTGAACAAAATAATCAGTCTTCCCTCTATTGAATACTATCTGGTAAACTGCACTGCAAGCATCCGTGTGCAAAACGCAAAAGATTTGTCTAATATAAAAATACAGTATGATGAGCATTTACAAAATAGAGATTTGCTATTAAGATGTTTCACACACCTCAAGTCTTAACCAGTAATTCCCCATTCGCGTATTGATCAAACTTTTCTTGTGTGCTTCTACAGTGCCTGGAATGAAGGAATGTCTGTGGTTAAAGCTTTCATTCCTGCCAATGTAAAAAACTAAGCCAGGGAGTCTGTGACATGTTTATAGTTTAAATATCAAAACCAGCTGACCCATAAAGTGTCAGTTCAGAGGAATCCTATACTTTGGTACAGCAAGCATGAGGTGTTTTTGCATTCAAAAGGTATTTACTTCAAAACGCATACGCCATCTGAAAAATTATTGAGTTAGACTAATGTGGTTAATCTGACAGGTATTAATACTGTCCATTGTGGTATTATTCAAAATAACAGTTACCAAGCAAGTAATTCTGCCACATCACCTAAAATATGGAACAAAGACTAACTCCCCTGAACTCTATACATTGCTAGCAGTTACAGTAGATTTCTTATTAAAATAATTTTTTTTTGTGGGGTCAAATATTAAGTGCTTGAACAGTCTTCATTGAGGTCAGCTTCTGGATTTGTGTTCTTGAGCCAGAACACATCTCTCCTATTGCCTTTGGTTCTTGCACTGTGAATGGCAAACATTTGGAGAGAAGCATAAAGAACAGCTGTATGGATACTGGTCTCCAAATGAAAATTTGAATGTCTCTTCCTCTTCCCTTTTATTTTGATTCTTAAAATATAATGAAAGAGGAATAGTAACATTAAGGGAGCTTACTATTCTGTGATTGTTCCCTGATCGGGGAATACATAGTGTGTGCACTATATTTTAATATGTTCACCACCTTCAATTTAATGGTTTTATTCTGACCAGGTGAGGAGGGGATATTGCCTCCCACTTTTTAATCCATTCTCCATTGCATTTGTGTTTGTCAGCTGTAACAAATACTTTATTTCAATCATATTTTATTTTAATTAAAATATAGCTTGTTAGAAAATGAAGGTTTACCTGAGTGAGAAAAAATAATAAATATGTAGGATCAAACACACCCACAAAAACTGGCAACAAGTTTAAAAGGGAAAGTACTGAGTAGGAGAATAAAGGTTTTGCAGTATAAAAGTCCTTAGATTCTTTGAAGTTTTACAACCTGAGACCACAGTTGTTGAATTGTTGACTGGTACCATTAGCAGTGGGAAAACGTCTAGATAAAGTTGAGGTCCCAGTGGGTGGTTGTTACTCCAATTTGCTTTTTCACTGATGAGAGAAACATACAGGGAGAGTGAGAAATTCTTCCAGTTCTTGTTTACAAGTATATTTTTCCTTCTGTCTCTCTGCTGCACGAAAGCAACTGATCAGTGTGTTCAATATAGTTCAGTGTGTCTTCCTAAGTCTAGGTCCAATGATTTTCCAAGCTGGTTAATCGGCAGTAATGCTCTACATCTCACAATAAATGAAATTATCATACAAAGTGTGGATTAAAACAAGAGATGTGAATTTTGATACATTGATTCACTTGTCTATTTTCTGTTTCTTTAGATGAAATGGTAATTTCAGTGCAAACAGTTTCATCTTTTTCACATGGGGCTCATGAAGCTTGCCTCAATCTGTGGTTAATTTACCACTTCAGCCATTTTAGGTCCATATTCTTGCTTTTTAAAAACTGTTTTAGTCCTGGAAAAGTTTCAATTATAGCAATCATTTGACACAAGTTAAAGTCTCAGAGTTTAAATGTATCATTATCGCAATATTGTTTATTAAGAGAGAACAACAGTTAATGCAGATGTGCGTGCTACACAGCTACAACATACAGTGCATACTAAGAGAGAAGCTAAACTCTCTGCAACATGAAAAGAGAAGAATAATGAAAATTGCACATTTAATTACTTTATTCAATTAGCCATCAATTATGGTTCTTCAGGAAATTTGCAGTTGAAGTGGCATCAGAAAGCACCACATCTTAAATGTGAACCATTTAGTCACTGCTGGATTACAGTGGTGTATAATAATATAATTGCTTCTCTCCAGAGTTAACAGTGATCATGTTACAGCCTCCATTTACACAGAATTCTATTACTGAGACTCAATTTTGCAAATGATCAAATTAATGGCATAAAGTGAGAGCATTGTGTAAATGAATATGGAACTTTAGGAGCAACAAAGGTGAATTAATGAATAATTTATACAGTTGATTAACAAGCTACATCGTTTTCAACAAAATCACAAGCATCTAGCAGATTGACTTATATTCATATAAAATGATGAACCTATTTAAAATTTGACCTTCATTCATATGCTAGGCCCAAATATTTATCACAGATATTTTGTTTTTTCATTCTTCTGACGTCCATACTTTCCTTAATTTGACTTAGTTTTTAGTATCTTTGACTCTCAGTTCATATATTGCGGGTTTACACATTACACTGACCTTGAACACAATATTGAAGGATCACTGAATTGTCAAATTAACTGCTTTTTGGA
This sequence comes from Hemiscyllium ocellatum, assembly GCF_020745735.1. Taxonomy (NCBI): domain Eukaryota; kingdom Metazoa; phylum Chordata; class Chondrichthyes; order Orectolobiformes; family Hemiscylliidae; genus Hemiscyllium; species Hemiscyllium ocellatum. Next base: position 30,367,065 of record NC_083425.1, on the reverse strand, counting down.
TGTAATGCTACTGTAAACCCTTGACTGCTGTTAAAGATATTTTCCTCTTTGCCTTTCCCTACACAGAGTCTTACGGCATGGAAACAGACCTTTCGGTCCAACTAGTTAATGTCGAACGTAATTCAAAACTGCCTGCTCCTGATTCAAATCCCTCCAAATCTTTCCTATTCATGTATGAATCCAAATGTCTTTCAAAATGTTGTAATTGTACCTACATCCACCACTTTCTCAGGAAGTTCATTCCTTCTGCAAACTAGCTGGTATAGAATATTGCTCTTCAAAACATATAAATAACTTTCTCTCACTGATGGATAGAAATATCTATGGTCCTTCATGGTGTATGACTACTTACATTATCTACCTAGATTTGAAAAACAGGGTGTTTCAACATTTCTATTCCTACCAACAATAATTAATTGGATTTTTCTCACTAATGCTTGCAGGATCTGCTCTGCACAAAATGGCAGCCATGTTTTAACAGGATAACACCAGTTCCTGCATTTCAAAGTCGTTCATTCTATTTGCAACTCTAAGATATTTAAAACATGACAAGGCACTATAAATCTTCTTCCATGCTGTGTATACTTCATTTAATCACAAGCATCAAAAGATAAGCAATTATCACAAATGATCAATGATGATAAATGAATCATTATAGACTTTCTACATAACAAAATGAGTAAGAGTAGGAAAAACACATATTGTCAAATTCTCTCTTGGTGGCCATGTATTGTTAATGTTATTTTAATTAAAAGTGATTTTTCGTCTTGTTAGTATTTAATTATATGCTGAGACTCCAGACCAATTTAACTTTATGTAAAAGTTTCCTAAAAAGTGCAATGACTCACAGTCAAAGCATAAATCTTTTTGTCATACTTTTAACCAAATTGTAACTAATGCAAAGGTCAAGCCCCATTTCAAAAATGGTGCAATTCAGTACGTTAGTCACAAGATGGTTATCTGCCAAGTGTCTGCAGCACATGCTGCTGACCGACAGAAATCAACTCATAATTGTGCTCTTAATCAGTTCCAGGGCAAGGTAAAGTCCCAGCTGCCTTGCTGCATGTGGCTGCTGCTGTGGTGGCATGCAAATACCAACAGAATCTTGGGTGAAGGAAATTAACCTTTCTGAAATAAAGTAAACCTGTACGATCCATGATTAGTTTTAATCAATGTTTTCTTAAGTTTGGTCTGGCACAAAGTTAAGGAGCTTTACACTGCATCAAGCTATACCATGTCTAACCTGAGAGTGTTACTGTTAACAGGTGGCACGGTGGCTCAGTGGTTAGCACTGTCGCCTCAAAGCACCAGGGACATTGGATTCATTTCCAGCCTCGGGCATCTGTCTGTGTGGAGCTTGTACATTCTCCCCATGTCTGCGTGGGTTTCCTCCAGGTGCTCCAGTTTCCTCCCAGAATCCAAAGATGTGCAAGTTAGGTGAATTGGCCATGCTAAATTTCCCCACAGTGTTCAAGGATGTGTAGGTTAGGTGCATTAGTCAAGGTTATGTAAATGTAGGGGAATGGGTCTAGGTGGGTTACTTTTCAGAGGGTTGGTGTGGATTGTTGGGCCAAATGGCCTGTTTCCATATTGAAAGGATGCTGCAAACCCTTGGTTCCTGAAATGAGTCTCATTCCCCTGCACTTTGCATTCATTTATGCATTGTTATAATGGAATGCCATTGAATAGTTTTGTTTGGATCACCATTGTAACTGATCAGAAGGTTGTACGTGTAAGTCAAACATTAAAAAGGTAGTTTTCTTTTTCACAGATTCATTCGTCTGAAATAAGTTGGCTTTGGGCAATTCAGTGATACAAAGAATTAGACCTCCAATGGGTAGTCCTTATGGTAGCTCAATTGGCCTGATAGCTGGTTTACAATTCACAGTGATGCCACACACCATGGGTTCAGTTGCCACACTGGTTGAGATTACCATGAAAGACTCTCCTTCTCAACATCTCCCCCTGCCTGAGGAGTGGTGACCCTCGGGGTAAACTACTACTAGTCATTTCTTTGAGAAAGTAGCCCTATGGTCTAGTAACGCTTTGGCAACTTTTACAGTCCTTAAGACTGATGGGATGAAGAATCTCCCTCACATCTTAAAAGTGACATCACTGGGAGATACTGATACGTAAATACTTCCCCAAGTGAGGGAAGAAAAATCAGACCAAGTTCTGATAACACTTTCTAAAAAAGAGCGTTATCTATTGTGATCCAATTCAGATCATTCCCTTGGCTTGTGAAAGCACGTGACACAGAGACTACAAAAGGGTAGAAACAAATTACCTCTTCCTCACCCCTAGTAATGAGCTTTAAACATCTGAAAAGACCTGAAAATAAAACCGCATCAATGTCGCGGATTTAAACTTTTTACTGCTCCAAACAACTTCTAAGAAAGTGTGCCAGAACTTAATTATTTCACCTGAGGCATTTGTTTAAAAGATGACTATTCAGCTCAAGCATGGAGGTTTGTTCAGCTTCACTGGAAATGAAAACATCTTTTGAAAAAAGTAAGTTTGGTGCACGTGCAGACAGTCCTTTGATTCTCACATAAGCACACAGCCCATTTGTACAACATGGTATCTGTTAACATTGAACAAGATAGTTTCTGTATAGAACTGAAAAACTACCTCATTTTTGGAGCTGAAAAGGAATTTCAGTTTTGAGCTATTTTGTGAGCAAGGTAAATGATTGTGACCAATTGAAAAATTATTTGCTACATGTGTGACAAGACTGGGTTTAATCCTTCATTTTGAAAATCATACCCTGACTCCTTCATTGTTCGGGATGAACTTTAATTGTTACTTTCTCCCCATCCTTACTCTCCTTTCACTTCTTCCAAAGTGATTGGTCTGTAGCTTTGAGTATTCCGCGTGGTCAAAATCTTACACTCTCCAATGAATGCATCTACAATGACATCATCAATTTGACTTTTCTGATGTCTTTGTAGAAGATGCCCTTGCTAGTGAAAGAAAAATTCCACAGCCCTTTCTCTAGAGGAGTATGGGAAGGGTCAGGAAGGTGGTGAGGGTGTCTTCCTGACAAGAACATTAGTGGAAGATGGTTGCATGAGTATCAAATAGGATTTACTTTTGCTCTCATGTTGACTTGTTCAATCCATTTATTAGCAATAGGATTGCATTCCATTTGCCTTTGAGGAGTACTCTAAGTATATGAAGCTGGAGTGGCTACAATTCACATTTCCCAATCAGGAATCTGCACCTTAACAGTGACCCCAACAACTAAGTGGATTTCAAATGCATTGAATGTTCAGAATATATCAGACAACTGGAGAATTTTATGTACAGATAATTTATCAAGTCAAGATACTTCTAGCCTAAATGTAATGTAACCAGCCACATTATTTGATTAATTGCAGAGTGGAGAATACATGATACCCTAAGAACACACTAAAATCAATCAATGCTTGATGGAACAGGGACAATTAGTGAAGTCTTTGTTCAGACTGTAGCCATTCTCACCTTTAAGATGTTTTCGGGAGTAGCATCACATAGGAAAGATAATGGAAGGAGTGCCTGTAAAGTTGTACATTTATATTTTAAAAAATGAAAGAACTGTGGATCCTGGAAATCAGAAACAAAAGCAGAAATTGCTGGAAAAGTTCACCTTCTGTCGAGGAAAATCAGAGTTCATATTTCGGGTCAAGTGATCCTTCCTCTGGTCACTGGACCTGAAAGATTAACTCTGGTTTCTCTCCACAGATCTGCTGAGCATTACCAGCATTTTCTGTTTGTGTTCCTACTTTGGAATTGTTTCTTTGCAGACTCCAGTGTGTATGAACATCTGTTGTGCATTTAATGGTTTTGTGTTATTTATTGTAATTGTTAAAATCAAAATGTATATTTCTTATGGAAAACAATGTAAATACACTCCACCCTTTTTCTAATGTACTATTTGGAACCTAACATTTTGCTCATTATGCTGCAGGACTTGATAGTGAAATTGGCCCTGTTATTTAGCATAAATTAGAACAGATTTGTTTTCAAAGTCCACGAGTCTCATAATCAGAATTTTCATCCTGACTAAGGGGCTAGAATGAAGTAAGGACTTTGATGTGTTCATTTTGGTGCATAATACTGAAACAGCACTGATTGTCTTGTGGGTTCAAGTATTGCCCAATGGGTTGCCACGTGACACTGACCATGTAGCTTATGAAATAGTTTTCCTCAAAAATTCATCAGTTAGGCTCTTGACCGCATGAACCATTCAGATACATCTCTCTGGGACCTGGACTGTAAATATCAGCTGGATATATTAATAAGAAACCATCATGATCAAACCTCAGTACAACTAAAATGCATAGATATGTGCATTCCAGCAGCAATAATCATTAACAGGAACACTGGATAATTTGCTTTACCCTCTTTATCCAAGGGCTGCTGATACCAATTTTTGTGTTCAATTGTTCAGCTGCTCCATCTGAGGTCAGCTAATTCAGTACAGACCGGGAGTCAACCAAGCTAAAGAGGCCTGAGAAAAAAAAATGTTGTATAAGTCCTAAGCTTACTTTCCACACTTTTGATTTAAAATAACCTCTTTCATTTTCAGCTGGCATGACAGTCAGCACTTCAATAGGTCAATGAGATACAGGTTATGCAGAATGAAATGCAGGTAAACATTATTCATGTCCATGTGTAATCATAAGTGCTGTTGCACAACATACAAATTAATGGATTGAAGAGATTATTCCAGCTGTATGCATATTCACGAGAAACCTACAGGCACTTAATTTCCCCATCAAATATTCTCTTAGTGTAAAGTAAAAAGAAATTTATTTCAGAAACAATAAAATTCAGTTTAAAATCAAATAATGAAATCATAACACTCAAGTTAAGATTTGATCTAATTGGTCTTTAGGTGAGAGGCATGCCAACATTTTAAATATATAAAGAAAAACTTCTGTCCAATTACTCTGCCTTCCATTTTAAGTTTCATTACTGTAGACATCATTTTAGACAGTAATGACAGAAAATTAACCAGCATTCCTGCTCCTGACTGTATTCTGTTGATGCATGTATATGTGCAAATATGTGAACAGAATAATCATGATTGGAAGCAAAAATTCCAAGATTAAGGTAATATCACCACTCACTGACATTCTAACAGATTCTAATCACAGGTGAACAGTTATGCACTGGTCAACATATAATTCTACCATTTAAAACCCTAAAGCCTTTCTAAACCTCCCTCATTCAATGCAGGCCCAATGGGCTGAATGGCCTGTTTCTGCATTCTAATGCTTCTATGATAGAAAGACAATCGCAGACAAAAAAAACTTTGAATTTATTGGTGGAGAGAAATAAATTGGAAAATCATTAGTCCACAGTGTTTGTTGTGGTAATCCTCTGGCTTGCGAGAACCTTCTGTTGTTAAATCTCTTTTTTTTCCCAGGTCCCTTTCATATTTTTGCAGGAGACACAAGTGATTGGTACATTAGTTACATAGTCTCATAGTTATTGGTTAAGGTCATAGCTTACAGCAACTGCTGAAGGCCTTCTTCATGCTTTAGGTATTTTACTGGAGAAAAAAAATGCAATATCGACTCTTGCAAGTATCCAAATACTTCTGCTAATATTGTTCACAGCCACAAGCTGTTCAGCTTCTCAAGAGCCACCTCGATGGTTATTGTCAGTTTGATAGTCTTTGTCATTTACAACTGGTTACAACTCCACAAACCAATTAGTTACATGTTGCCAGCCAAAACTCACTTTGTACACACTTTCTGGTGCCAGTCTGTCTACAAAGAAATAGTCTCCCCACTGCTTGAAAAAAGCAGCAAAAAATGACTTTCAGTAACTTTCTTTTTAAAAGTGCAGCAATTCCTTCCAGAGCCCTTTCCTTCAAATAGTTTTATTTCCCCACAAGTGAGAAGTACCTACGGCACAGAAAGAGGCCATTCAGCCCATTCTGTCTGCACCAGATAAGTGTGTTGGGGAGTCTTAGAAAGGTTTTAGAGCTTTAATTAATAGTTATATGTTGACAGTTCATGACTCTTTATGTGAGGTTAGAATCTATTTATCTGGTGGCATCAAAACAATAGAAATTCATCCTGGGTGAATATTGGTTGGATATTATAAAATATGTCTAATACCCTGTTCCAGCAATAATACAATCCCACCTTTTTTACATTACTGCTCATGACATACTTCTGCCATCGCTCTCAAGATGAGACAGGAGACAATCTATAACATAAATCCCAAAATAGTAAACGTTTTATGCTGCTGAACATGCATACTAAATTTAGTGAAGTTTAAATATGAACTAAGCCATAATAATATTTTTACAAGCCAATGTTGAGCATTTAACACTGACTTCATTTCACAACCTTCATCCAAACCAACATATTTCAATCTATACAGGTATTTATTTGAGATAGTTGGCTTTTATTTTTTGACCTTTTAGGTTCATTGCTTATTGTGTAAATCAAGCAGAATAATCAATTCTGATGACTTACAAAATCCATATTCCATGAGCTTGCTGCATGATGTCACTCCAATAGTTTGTCTACAGTGAATAAGCTGCACTTTCCCTGTTTATTTTCTATATAAATGAATACACCCAAGATTCTCATCAAACGGTTAACTGAACATAACCCAAAAATCATGGGTTAAAGTCACTGAAACCATTACTGATAGTTCTAACACTTATTTAATGTACACAGATTATCTTTGATTTCCTCGAATATTTTCAACCGCACTGTGTTCTGATAATGAAGGCAGACCATGTTCACGTTGCTCCTTAACTCAGGATTGACTTAAAAGATAAAGCAGAATTGCGGTATATTTCACAACAATTTAATTTGAATTGATGAAGAGATTTTTCAACTGCAGCACACACAAATTAAAAAGATAAACTTTAATATAGAGTCATGGAGTCATAGAGATTACAGCATGGAAACAGACCCTTCAGTCTAACCCATCCATGCCAACCAGACATCCCAACCCAATCTAGTCCCACTTGCCAGCACCCAACGCATATCCCTCCAAACCCTTCCTATTCATATACCCATCCAAATGCCTCTTAAATGTTGCAATTGTACCAGCCTCCACCACATCCTCTGGCAGCTTATTCCATACACATACCACCCTCTGCGTGAAAAAGTTGTCCCTTAGGTCTCTTTAATATCTTTCCCGTCTCACCCTAAACCTATGCCCTCTAGTTCTGGACTCCCCGACTCCAGGGAAAAGACTTTGCCTATTTATCCTATCCATGCCCCTCATAATTTTGTAAACCTCTATAAGGTCACCCCACAGCCTCCGACGCTCCAGGGAAAACAGCCCCAGCCTGTTCAGCCTCTCCGTGTAGCACAGATCCTGCAACCCTGGCAACATCCTTGTAAATCTTTTCTGAACCCTTTCACGTTTCACAACATCTTTCCGATAGGAAGGAGGCCAGAATTGAATGCATTATTCCAACAGTGGCCTAACCAATGTCCTGTACAGCCGCAACATGACCTCCCAACTCCTGTACTCAGTACTCTGACTAATAAAGGAAAGCATACCAAATGCCTTCTTCACTATCCTATCTACCTGTGATTTCACTTTCAAGGAGCTATGAACCTGCATGCCAAGGTCTCTTTGTTCAGCAACACTCCCTGTGACCTTACCATTAAGTGTATAAGTCCTGCTAAGATTTGTTTTCCCAAAATGCAGCACCTTGCATTTATCTGAATTAAACTCCATCTGCCACTTCTCAGCCCATTGGCTCATCTGGTCCAGATCCTGTTATAATCTGAGGTAAACCTCTTCGCTGTCCACTACACCTCCAATTTTGGTGTCATCTGCAAACTTACTAACTATACCTGTTATGCTCGCATCCAAATCATTTATGTAAATGACAAAAAGTAGAGGACCCAGCACCGATCCTTGTGGCACTCCACTGGTCACAGGCCTCCAGTCTGAAAAACAACCCTCCACTACCACCCTCTGTCTTCTACTTTTGAGCCAGTTCTGTATTCAAATGGCTAGTTCTCCCTGTATTCCATGAGATCTAACCTTGCTAATCAGTCTCCCATGGGGAACCTTGTCGAACGCCTTACTGAAGCCCATATAGATCACATCTACTGCTCTGCCTTCATCAATCTTCTTTGTTAAATCTTCAAAACTTCAATCAAGTTTGTGAGACATGATTTCCCATGCACAAGGCCATGTTGACTATCCCAAATCAGTCCTTGCCTTTCCTTTCCAAATACATGTACATCCTGTCCCTCAGGATTCCCTCCAACAACTTGCCCACCACTGAGGTCAGGCTCACTGGTCTATAGTTCCCCGGCTTGTCTTTACCGCCCTTCTTAAACAGTGGCACCACGTTTGCCAACCTCCAGTCTTCTGGCAGCTCACCTGTGACTATCGATGATACAAATATCTCAGCAAGAGGCCCGGCAATCACTTCTCTAGCTTCCTACAGAGTTATCGGGTACACCTGATCAGGTCCTGGGTATTTATCCACGTTTAATCATTTCAAAACATCCAGCACTTCCTCCTCTGTAATCTGGACATTTTGCAAGATGTCACCATCTATTTCCCTACAGTCTATATCTTCCATATCCTTTTCCACAGTAACTGATGCAAAATATTCATTTAGTATCACCCCATTTTCTGTGGCTCCACACAAAGGCCGCCTTGCTGATCTTTGAAGGGCCCTATTCTCCCCCTAGTTACCCTTTTGTCCTTAATAAATATGTAAAAACCCTTTGGATTCTCCTTAATTCTATTTGCCAAAACTATCTCATGTCCCCATTTTGCCCTGCTGATTTCCCTCTTAAGTATAGTCCTACTTTCTTTATACTCTTCTAAGGATTCACTCGATCTGTTCTGTCTATACCTGACATATGCTTCCTCCTTTTTCTTAACCAAACCCTCAGTTTCTTTGGTCATCTAGCATTCCCTATACCTACCAGCCTTCCCTTTCACCCTGACAGGAATATACTTTCTTTGGATTCTTGTTATCTCATTTCTGAAGGCTTCACATTTTCCAGCCGTCCTTTTACCTGCGAACATCTGCCTCCAATCAGCTTTCAAAAGTTCTTGCCTAATACTGTCAAAATTGGCCTTTCTCCAATTTAGAACTTCAACTTTTAGATCTGGTCTATCCTTTTCCATCACTATTTTAAAACAAATAGAATTATGGTCGCTGGCCCCAAAGTGCTCCCTCACTGACACCTCAGTCACTTGCCCTGCCTTGTTTCCCAAGAGTAGGTCAAGTTTTGCACCTTCTCTAGTAGGTACAACCACATATTGAATCAGAATTCTTTTTTTGTACACACGTAACAAATTCCTCTCCATCTAAACCTTTAACACTGCGACAGTCCCAGTCAATATTTGGAAAGTTAAAATCCCCTACCATAACTACCCTATTATTCTTACAGATAACTGAGATCTCCTTACAAGTTTGTTTTTCAATTTCCCTATGACTATTGGAGGGTCTATAATACAATCCCAATAAGGTGATCATCCCTTTCTTATTTCTCAGTTCCACCCAAATAACTTCCCTGGATGTATTTCCGGGAATACCCTCCCTCAGCACAGCTGTAATGCTATCCCTTACCAAAATTCCACTCCCCCTCCTCTCTTGCCTCCCTTTCTATCCTTCCTGTAACATTTGTATCCTGGAACAATAAGCTGCCAGTCCTGCCCATCCCTGAGCCATGTTTCCGTAATTGCTGTGATATTCCAGTCCCATGTTCCTAACCATGCCCTGAGTTCATCTGCCTTCCCTGTTAGGCCCCTTGCATTGAAATAAATGCAGTTTAATTTATTAGTCCTACATTGTCCCTGCCTGCCTTGACTGTTTGACTCACTTCTGTTCTCAGCTGTATCCGTCTCAGATCAATCTGTTTCCTCAGTATCTCCCTGGGTCCTGCCGCCTCCCCCAAACACCTTACTAGTTTAAATCCTCCCAAACAGTTCTAGCAAATTTCCTTGCCAGTATATTAGTCCCCTTCCAATTTAGGTGTAATCCGTCCTTCTTGTACAGGTCACTTCTACCCCAAAAGAGATTCCAATGATCTAAAAATGTGAATCCTTCTCCCATACACCAGTTCCTCAGCCATGCATTCATCTGCTCTATCCTCCTATTCCTTCCCTCACTAGCTTGTAGCACTGGGAGTAATCCAGATATTCCTACTCTTGAGGACCTCCTTTTTAAATTTCTGCCTAACTCTCTGTAATCTCCCTTCAGAGTCTCAACCTTTTCCCTTCCAATGTCGTTGGTTCCAATAACTTTGCTAAACATGTTTTCTTAGCAACATAGCTAGAACTAACTGGAAACCATGTATTTAGAATTTACAAAAGCTTTGCTGCAGGGTTTCCCCAAAAATTCTTGATCCAAACTAAATGTGCATAGTTATAATTTATAGTTACAGCTGCCTCAGCTCACTTCATGAGGTTGGTCAAATGCAATTACCAGTTCAACTCAAGTGCTAAGGCATCTTTACTTATAAAAAGAGTATTTGTTTGTTAACCATTCTGATAAGAATCTCTTGCTTCATAGCTCAATTTATTCAGGAAAAGTTTTTGCTCTGGATTACAACTTTGCATCTCTAACAATTGAGCATGTTTATTCCAAATAAAGCTATGAAATTGCAGCAAGTCATGATTTGAACCTGTAATGTAACTTAGGCTTAGCACCGATGTTGTATTAGGTTTCTCCAATTGACATCTAATTGGCTTTTGAAGTACAGGCGCTTAAATGATAGTGATAGCAATACGGCAGACTATACCACATTGGAATCTGCAATCACCTGCGTTTTGTCCTTGAAACTCCTTCTTTGTCACTGGGGCTGTTGCTGCGCTACTGTGAACATGCAGACACTTCTGAGTCCTGTTAAAGGTTTTCATTTAATGAAGGGAATGATTTATTACCACTGTGAAAAGCTGAGACGTGCTAATGGTTCCCATAGTGGAAACCTATTGATCAAAACCTCCCCCATTCAGCCACCATCCCCCCCCCTCCACCCTTCCACCCCATGCAACCCCTCAACAAAGTGTGCTGAACCTGACGTATAAAAAACATGGGAGTGACTCATTCGTTAAGCACTTGTTCAAACATTCATTCGTTGAGTTATAATTAATTCTGTACAAAGCTCAACTGCATGTACACTAATGAGGTTTCCAGCTTACCCACCCAATACAGCAGCACTGAAAGGAAGAAGTAAAACAAGAGACAGATCTGGAGATAAGTGACAAAGTGGCTTGGAAGCTTTGAAGTACCAGGTGAAAAAAGCACTTCATCCAAAAGACAGACCTGATTCAGGGAGGCACTGACCAGCTCAATAAAAAGGGTTACATTAGGAGTAGAAGCATCATTGCCCATTTTAGGTCAAGCAAAAAAAAATCAAGAAAATAGTCAAAGGTAAAAGCAAAAGGTGTTCTAAACACACGGAGAAGCCACCATCAATGAGAACAATTTGGTGCCTTTAACATCATAAAACATACTAAGAAGCAGGATCATTACAAAACAATAAAATGATATTAGGTCACAGCCAACAGCGTGGTCCAAGAGATAGACGTTGAGGAGTTTGAGAAGTGAATTCCGGAGGGAATGGGGGAAAGAAATAGGCTGATATTGCAGGTGAAGCTCTTTCAAAATGATTAGAAACTAATTCAAAAATCGTAGTATTTGCTCCAGTTTTTTAAAAAAATATGGTAATTTATAAATGAAAGAACTGGAGTCTATACAAACAGAATTATCTTCCAAACCCTTATGATGGTCAGATGCTTGGCATGTGTACCTAATCATTCGTCAGAGTTGGGCCTTTGATCTATAAGCGCGTTTCAAATCTCTTACAATATAAAATGTAAATAGAACATTTTTAAAAAATAGAATTTTTCCACTCTGAGCCGACAGGCCATCAATCTGAATTCCTGCCATCTTCCACTTTCAATCTGAATTTCTACTATGTACTTAAGAGTAACCCATGGCCCCAGTCTTCACTGTTGCCATTTTCTTTGCACCCCTTTCCCTTCCCCCAAACAAAATTGGTACATTTCAGTATTTCATCAGCATAATCACTTGCATATTGCCTGCACCAGGCCTTTTCCAGCTGTCATATCATGTCAAAGCCAAAGATAAAATGAAAACCAGCAGATTCAGTCAGAATAGATTAAGATTAAGTTAACAAAAGAAAAGCACCATATTGAAAAATTCACTTCGTAATGTCAGGCTCAATAATGGTGCAATACACAATATTGTTTTAATTATACATGGAGATATTAGTCTTTGAAGGATTTTCTGATTATACAATAAAACAATGCTAGTTGTTTTATAAAGGCACACTGTAAGTTGGGTCCCAAGATTAAACCCAATGTGTATACAATTTTCAATTAAATAAAACCAGCTGTTGGAATAATTACCATTGCTTCATGATGTGTTATGACCATTATAACAATCTGATAAATACTATTCCAATCAGATAGCATGGTCATTTTCTAGTGAAAGTCTAAGGGACTATGTTGTTTTTAATGAAACAAATCACCAGCAGTGTCCACTGATAACAGAGAAAGTGCTCCAGGCAAAACCATGAGAGACATGAGTATTGCTCAGAGCTCAACATCTTTCTTACTGTGTCCCAAAAAAACAGATTCCATCTTTTTTTAATACTCACTTTTAATGTCCCTGTTAAAAAAAATTAACAAGCTGTTTGGATTATTGGAAAAGCTTCAGACTGTTGATGTGGTGGAGGATTTTTTCCTAATGATTTCTTTCATGTTCTGTAAATCTTGGTTTTAATTATAATAATTGAGCAAGGCTGTTGCCAAGATTAAGCATATTGTTTTGTTTATAAAGGTATGCTTCTTTCATGAAAAACTAAGCAGGAATAAATAACCAAGTGAAGTTATTGTAATTGTTGTTGCTTTCACCTTTATGTGAAACACTTTTGGGACAAGTTAATGAAGTATTCGTCTGCACCATGCATTATCTGATGGTTAAGACACAGGAATTCTAAAAGACACTAGAATATCATAGCACAGGAGGAAATCTTTGAACCCTTTGACCACTGAAAGGTTTCTTGCATTTTCCAAGTGTGCATCTCTCTTCTTTCACTAACATCTGTAAAACAAATCTGATGCCAATGTTTTATACTGGGTGCTATAAAGATAAATTAGAGAAACATATCAAAGCAATAAATGGTTCCTGTTTCTATTTTTCTCAAAGTTTGAGTAAAAATAATATGATTTTTGTCTGTAACTTTAGTTCAAAATTTTCAGAGCAATTTACAAACCATTTAAAACAACAGAATATTTCCCTGCTTTTTGTTTTATTACAATTTGCACTGGCACATCCTGTCACTAAACGTTCTCTTTCTTCTAATTCAGTGCATGTTATGTGTGTGGGATCACTATTTGCTCCATTATCAGATGAAAACTATCTGTTTATGATCAACTTTCCAATGTTACTTGGTTCTGATAGATTTTCTGCATAATATAATCAAAGAGCTTAAAATGCACACTTAGAAACCATAGATAAAGTCTAAGGCTCCTTTTCAGCTCGTCTACAAAATGTTGCAAAGGAAAAGCTAATATTTATACTTTGGAAGCTTCTTCGCATGCTTACAAAACACCACAAATCTCAAGACATTACCAGAAGTCAGATAGCATGAGACTTGAGCCAAATTCCTAATAATATATCAAATTGCTTTCAAAGAATAAACTATTCTACACCTTTGTTCAATTTCAGATGGATAAAATATAATTTTATCAAACATTGCTCACTGTTGTCAGGCCTTTTCTGTCCATAGTATACAAATCCATTGCACTTATTCCAACTAATCAGATGCATTCCATTGCAAAAACACAAAAAAGACTGGAACCTAGTGGCACCTAAATATCAAATATATGAATTTGATGCAAGAGGAAGCACTTAAAATGAACAAAAATAATAAAAAGACAATTACAAATTAGTTCATCAAGTTTGCTTTATTGTATTATTTTGCGACATGACAAGATGATCCCTAATCTTCCTTGTCCACCGAAAACCATGTACTTTAGCTTCCTGAGAGAGCAAAACACCTGATATTTTAAAAAAAGAACACCTCAGGCCAATTCTGGGAATAAAGAACTTTGGAAAATTCCTTTCTGACATCTAAAGACAATCAAGACAAATCCAAGGAGATAAAAATGGCATGTGGTATATTTCTCATCAACATTTTGCACTCAACAACATGGCCATCCTCCAAGAACTGGTCCCTTTTAAATGTCACGGTGAATCTGTGTTCACTGCTTGAGCTGGCAGCTCATATCCAAAGTAAAATGTCTTGATACCTTACCTGGTTTTAAGTTTAAGTGATTTAAGTTATTTCATCATACTGTCACTTGTTTAATTCAAATAATCTGTTCACATATACAACCTAGCTCCTACATCCTTTTAGCTACTTCAGTCATGTCTGCCTCACGTTTATGCTTTTCCGGAGCAAAATAATTCAGCTTTATGAGCTTATCATGGTAATAAAGGGTTGTTAAATTATGTATTAATCTCGTGGCCCTCCTATGAACTTTTTATAGAGCTGCTATATCTCCCTGGTCCTTCTCAAGAAAACAAACACAACCTATATGTTTTGATCAGGAAATGGCAAAGCAGCTAGCCGTCCATATTTGTAACACCATATCTGAAATTGTCTCATATATTTTCAATGAGATAAAGTTTTCTTAGACTCCACTCTATGTTTTGACTTCTTGTTGCTGTTGCTATTCCATGCTGAGTTAACATACTTTCCACATTGTCTGAGGAAACAGCTTTTATTTGATTGTCAGCTTTTGTTTTGTCTTTAAAAGCTCACAGGCACAAATGGCAATGGGATCTGTCCACCAAATATCATTCTTAACTTTCAACTCTCTTTGAGCTGGCTAGATTCTCCCCCATAGGGTCTTCCAGGAGTAAGCTCTCGCCAATCTGATGGAATGTGTTGGAAGATGACCAAATTGGGAAACTACTGATGCTGCTTAATAATCGACCTAGGAATCTTACTCATTTCTAAATTTTGCAAAACATCTGGGAGACTCAGATAAGCTGATAAAATTTAATCACATAATTTTCTGGACTTTAAGATATCATGAAAACATAATACAATGTAAATAAGATCATACGCTTGTTTTAATTTATAGACTGTGACTATAGCCTTTTTTCAATACAATCTGAATACAATTCAAACCAATGAAAGGTATCAGAAAACCTATATCAATAACATGGATATTGCACTGCACAGAAAAACAGTAACAAAATAGGATAGGCTTTGTACTACTATATTGGAACTTCAATGTGCTACGCTGAGGAATGCAACTCTCTATATTGTGATTAATTATCACATTGGTGGTACTAGTGGTTGGCAGGAGCTTCTTTTTCATGCGTAAGAAAATCAGTATTTACAGGAGAAGCAATGGCCAGTGGGTTTTATTACTAAACTATTAAGCCAGAGACCCAAGTAATGTTCTGGGGACCTGGGTTCAAATCCTACCATACAATAACCAAAGGATCAGGAACTCAGAGCCTAACAAAGATCATGTTGGGGAAAACCCCATCTGTTTCACTAATATCCTTTAGGGAAGGAATTCTGCCATCCCTACCTGGTTTGCCTACATATGATTCTAGACCCACAGGAATGTGGTTGACTCTTAACTGCCCTCTGGGTAATTAGAGATGAGCAATAAATGCTGGCCTAACCAGCAATGCTCACATCCTGTGGAGGAATGATTAGTAAGAAAATATCTTGGAACTTTCTGATATTTGCTATGGACTGCCATTTTTCTTCGTCTTCTCTGATAGGTGAGTTTCTTGTTGGCGATTCCCCTTTACTTTGACTTTCCAGAAGGGAAGGGGAAACTCAGGGATGCAATCAATTAAAGTTGCATTAAAAGCACATGGCATCTGCCTGTCATCATGCTTGCATGCTTTTCCTAATTGCATTTGCCTTCAGAGCATTAGAGAAGAGAAACCATCTCTTGGTTGAATGGCATGTTCATGGCTTCCCTGGACTGCTAAAGTGATACAGTCACATCTCCCCTACTCAGCACATCATCCTCAGAACTTTCTCATGTACAGACCAACTCACATTACTACCATGGATATCAACTCATCAAAGCCACCCTACATCTTATTAAAAATATCATAAGTGTGATTCTGTGTTTTCTTTCCACAGAAGCTGCCTGACCACACTGTGATCTCCAGCAATTTTTGATTTCAGTTCATAAGTATTTGCAACATTAGTGCAATAATACTTTTAATTAAAACCTATTGTAAGGTTGAATGCAAATATTTCTTACTATGATGCTCAATCCAGCTATGAAATAGCCCTGACCAAAACCACAAAAGCAGGAGTCTAAATCATCCACAGGAGAAGTGCATAGTGCTGTTGGGTATCTATCATGGTTCAGAGCATGCTGTTATCTCTCAAGGTGCCCTTGTTCCAGCCTGGATGGCTGAGTTATAAAGCCTTTCATTAGAGCGTGATAGTGATTCATTGTATTTACATGCCAATCTGCTGCACAGTTTTAGGCAAAATCCGAATGCCTTATAATTACGTATAATCCTTTGAAAGCATTCTTCCTTTAAATGTAGGGCTCACACTTTTAAATAGTGAATAAAATAACCCTGCTCACTTGCTGTTCATATATCACCCAACAGGGCTCATGGATATTTGTGGGAGAGAGCTTGGTTTCATATTCTGGGTTCTGATGAAGTCATATGCTTCATTATTAAGTATCTATTACAATATCAAAAGGGAGAAAAGAGGAAAAGTGGAATGGCTTACCTCAGGAATGGACCAAATCAATGTAAGATTTGACTTGACGTTTTCACTGTTTGATAATGTGGACCGTAATAAATGAGAAGTAGAATGCTAGGACAAATTCTTTATTGGCATCTCTTTATCTCTGATATCATCTCTGGCCAACCACCATATCTCTGGGGTCTTCACAGCTTCCTTCAAATGAGTGTGAGCAGTTTTAGGTCCCCACCACCTAATGCCAATTTCTTCTCTCTGCTTTAGTCTGTTCTGCTTGAAGAATAATTACCTCCTGTACTTAAAAATGGTAATGACCTTTATTGTTATAATGCAGAACAGTCCAGGCATCAACATGTAGACCAAATAGATATTCACTGATATGTACAGACAAGTAATTGCATCCCAAACAATGCATTTGTATGAAGGATACATGTGCAGGTCAGAACATTTCTAGATGAAATCCAAAAAAAAGGACCTCATTGTGGTATAGGCAATGGTGGTAACCAGGTCAAGCAATTTATATACCATGAGAAGAAGTTTATTCAATTGATTTTTTATTTGGAGATTATGGATGTCTTTTGTCAACTGGCCTATCGTTGTACAATCTTTCATCGCATTGACTAAATGGACACCCACACTTTTGCAGGGCACCTCCAATCATCTATCTATCACTTCTGCACTTGTGGTTGAAATTCTTTAGTTCCAGAAAGTTGTGTTCACATTCTGACCTCCTAAAGGACCATTTCATTGGATCTACAAATCAGCAAGTGCATCCCACCGTATTGGTGTACAGCAATTTCCCATGAAAATACTTCTCAATTTCATGCAAAAAGAAGTTTTATTTGATAGCCGTTTTAAGGTGCTATAGGCATCGATACTGCAAGGTTTTGGACTACCTGGTAAACAAGCTTGCAATCAGAGATATTTACAATTCTCAAAGCTTGTTGCAACATTTAACCATATTCAGCTTCATCATTTTGTCCACGTACTTTGGACGACATCTCTGTCCCTGCTTCATGATTGAAATTTGGGAATATTTCACGAGACAGTGAAGAAAGAGGAGGAAAATAAAAACAAAGGTGCCTTTAATGATGATGTTCAGAAAAGTTTTTTTTAAATATTTCAATTATGCTATGATGCATAATAGATTAGAAACAGTCAAAAGATTGTGCAACACAGTCAATTTTGCATTGAACTGGCTTACTCAGTTTTCAAATTGCAATTTAATAAAGACTGCTGGTAAAAAATGAGGTCTGCAGATGCTGGAGATCACAGCTGCAAATGTGTTGCTGGTCAAAGCACAGCAGGTTAGGCAGCATCTCAGGAATAGAGAATTCGACGTTTCGAGCATAAGCCCTTCATCAGGAATAAGAGAGAGAGAGCCAAGCAGGCTGAGATAAAAGGTAGGGAGGAGGGACTAGGGGGAGGGGCGATGGAGGTGGGATAGGTGGAAGGAGGTCCCACCTCCATCACCCCTCCCCCTAGTCCCTCCTCCCTACCTTTTATCTCAGCCTGCTTGGCTCTCTCTCTCTTATTCCTGATGAAGGGCTTATGCTCGAAACGTCGAATTCTCTATTCCTGAGATGCTGCCTAACCTGCTGTGCTTTGACCAGCAACACATTTGCAGCAATAAAGACTGCTGCAATACAAAATCTTGATTTACTAATAATCCAGAAGAGCGTGGGGGAAGAATAACACCATAGACTCAATAGCTCTGGGCTTCCTTTACCACATCCTTTTATTGCACTGCTTCCCCCATTTATCATTTTCACTACAAGGTTGCAGTTAAATAACACTTGATCATTTCAACTATTGTCATTATGTAACTTTAAACATAGGTTATTTCCCAGTGCTCCTATCTGTGGAAAATATTTTGGATGAAAACCCCATAAATGAGAAGATAATTTGTCTTAACTTCAATTACATAGTATATTGCTAATAAATGTAGGTTTACAGTGCAAATAATATACATATACTTTATCTTTAAACACTTTTACTTGATGGTCCATACCAAATAAGACTGTTTATTGCAGCAAATACTTTTGTTGTGTAGTGTTTGATATGTGAGATTGAGCAGCAGATTAGTAGAAAGAATAGCAATAAATACATTTCTAGGTGTCAAATCTTTATAGAGTCATAGAGTCATAAAGCTATACAGGCCTGAAGGGCTGAATGCTCTACTCCTGTTCCCACTTCCTAAATTCATTACTTCCTATATAATGTAGAGCAAATACTGTTTAGAAATTAAAATGACCGTACACTTCAGAGATACAAAGGTATAAAGCTGAACATCAGAGGGAACAGTGAGTTTACACCAAATTTGTTTTATCAGTATTAAATAAAAGCATTATAATCTTTAAAATTTGGAAGTTAAAACTTCCACTCAAACAATGGACAGTGGAATTACTTATGTGTTAATTGGAAGCATTACAATACTGTATAGTATGGTTTATATGTTATTGTCACATTCCCGTTCTTCATATGTTTCTCTAATTTTGTATTATGAAATCAGAGCAAATCAACTTAGAAGGGATGTCTTGATAATTTTAATTTGTACTGCATTTTCATGAGAATCAAAGACTGTACAAAGGATTTAAATTCTAACATCAATTCAAAAGAGAGCTTCAGTGTTTGTAACACAACTAGTCACAGCATTGATCCTTATTTCATTGTGAACTTTTGTACAATATTTGCATGGCATACTTTTTCTTGACCATTTTTGTGTTGAGGATTATTTAAATCTGATTGCAGTGATTGGCTTTCTTGTCCACTGACTTGAATCTTTTTGAACTTGTATTGAATGAATTTGGCAAGTGAACAAATGATACCTTGAAGTTCTAATTATTTTGTCCTTGTGTCAATGATGACTTGGGAAATTTTTGTTGGTTAAGTATAATGAAGAATATCAAACCACATTCTCTGAGGGAAGAGTTGAGGCAGGTAGCACAATTTAAAAGGAAAGATTATGAGCAGCAAATGTACAGGCTGCATCACTATCTCGGTGAATCTCTTCTTTATTCCCCTTGTTTTATGTCCTCATTTACTCTGAAGCTCTATTATTGTTGGTTTACATTGCCTTTCCTTACCCATTGTTGTATGTTCCTCACAGCATGCGATTGCCATCCGGTGGGTGCAGCTGGCAAGACCTGTAACCAAACAACAGGTCAATGTCCCTGTAAAGATGGTGTGACCGGCATCACATGCAACAGATGTGCGAAAGGTTATCAGCAAAGTCGATCTCCCATTGCCCCTTGCATAAGTACGTGGACTAATCTTTTTGTCCCTCTAAGTAGAAATAGTTTTGTAGCGTGGTCTGAATTGGAATTTGTTTAAGTCTGACAACAAGCTAGAAATGATTGGGTCCAAAGAAATTATCTTCATTTTTCTAAAGTGCTTAGACAAAGTTGTCCTTGTCCTTAGAAGCAAAGCTAATTGATACAGTAAACATTCACATGGCCAACGGCAATAGTGCATCATCGATTCCATGACTGTATACTTATATGGACTAATTCAGACAGCCACAAAACATTCAAGGATACAATAAGTCAGATGTAGCACTAGATTCTTGCTGCATTGCCCTGACTATGCATTTTTTTCCCAACCTCAAAAATTTGCATCATGACACAATATTACTTGGAATTCTAGCTCCCTCAGAGCTGAGTTACTGCTGAGGTAACCACAAATCATAGGAAAATTTTCTGTAAGAACAAAATGTGGACAAAACTCCACAAGGTTAGTGGCCCCTTCTTCACCTGCTACTTTGCAGCATTGGCTAGAAGTGAGAACTTTCCCAGCTATAGATTTTACTACAATCACCCTCAGTACCATTGTGTTATCCATTATCACGAGACAGAACACATAACTTCATTTGACATCGCATCTAGTATATCTGCTATGAATCGAGGACGATCCCTATTCTGACCCCACCATGGTTGCTCACCAGTGAATGCAATTCTTGAAGTATATACAGTAGGAAACTAGATTTAGAAAGAATAGCTTTAATGCAGTTAGATTCAGCATTCTGGTAGTGTCCTGATTGTTCCTCTAGAAAAGAGGACAGTGAGCAAGAAGAGACTTAGGGTCAACTTCATGACCCTAAGTGAATAGCCCTTGAAAGTCACTGTCAGCATATGAACATTAGAGCTGGCCATTTGCCTAGAAGACCACATCTGCTGCAGGAAACTAAACTTAATATAAGGCATGACCTTCGAAGACTAGATGGATAATGTTAGCATTAGATAGAGGTTCAGCTTCCATAAATGAAGTGCGCTGGCTTGCATGAAAGGACATTAGGACTTTAAACCATTAAATTCTAGTTGGGAAATCAAAAAAGTTCAAAAGCCTGAACTGTCTGTATCAGAATGTGTTCAAATTAACTCCCTTTATAAGAGAAGATCCCATTCCCCTTCCCTGTGTTGGATTTGCCTGATTTTTATTGATCTGGAAACATTTTGACCATGTGTCTCTTCATCAAGATAGGATTTTGCAAATTGAAAATGCTACAGATTCTTAATAAACTTTAGCTCATCGGAATTGTTTTAGAATCTAGAACTGGCAAGAAATTCATTTAGACCATATCAGCTTCACTCAGCTTTAGGATATGATTGAATATAAATCAATTGAAATGCATTCTGCACTAGATGTGTATAGCTAAAATAATTATGATTGATTGAAACTAGTTTAAAAGCATGAGTGTACTCAGGTCAGACAGTGGCAACCATAATGTGATCCTTGTTTCTATAAGACTTGATTCTTTACTCTCACCTTTCAAACAGCTTGCTTTTTTTTTGGTGAATAACATAATGTCACTGGCGTATACAATTGTGTTTGTTCTAATGCGCTGTGTGCCTCTGACAGAGTCAGAATGTGATCTCTTAACTTTCAGAATTTTATGTGACCCTATCTCTGGTACTTCATGCTGTCTACTTGTCTTCAAATGCAGAAACACTCAGCTTAAAAAAAAAGTAGATCTAGGAGTTTAATCTCCACTTTTGAAATGAAAGTGCTCCTTCATGCATGGCCAATCTTAATGCTGACTCAGTGCCAGAAAGGTGTAGGATTGAAAGAATCAAGTCTTGTTGGAGACAATATCCCAATTTGTTGTTATTCAACAGAAACTCCTGAGACTGAAGGAGGCAGAATTCCACAATTAGTATAAATAAACATTTCAAATTAAGAATGTACACATGCTCTTTGAATTTGTAAAAGAGGTATATACACAAAATACGTAATTTTTAAAGACCTTGAAATGTTTTGAACACTTGTGGATGATATATTGATGTCTCATTGCTGTTGCTTGCATTTCTTTCCCACAGAAATTCCAGTGGTCCCACCTACCACTGCTGCTAGCAGCACAGAGGAATCTGCCGGTAAGACTAGACGTATTATCTTTCTCACATGTAGTCTTCCCAGCTGGACAAACTCCAATAGTTTTGATATCTCCTCACTTTCAACTGAATGTTAACAAACCACAACAGCTGGCTGCATGGCTATTTCTTTCTGCTGGTGATTTAAGCTTGGATATTATGTCTTATCTTAAGTTTTGCTCTGCTTGATGACAGTTTGGTATAACTGGCAAAGACAAAACACCAAGCAACTATCAGTTTGAAATTGTGCAATGTCAGTTGGAATAAAAAATGCATTCTCTCTACTACTTCCAGCTTAATTTCAACAGAAGTTCCAAATTAGGACAGGCATTTGGAACTATGGAAGCTTAAATATAGTGGCCAAGGTGAAGGATTTGATTTTCATCATCGTCTGGACATGGAAGCTTAAATTATGAGTACAGGTTGTACAAACCTAGGTAATAAAAAACAGAAAGTGCTGGAAAAGTCTAGCCAGTCTGGCAGCCTCTGAAGAGAGAAAAAGAATTAACTTTTTGACTCAAATATATCATGTTCAGCTTGAAGCATTAATTCTGTTTTTCTCTTCACAGAGGCTCCCAGACTTGCTGAGTATTTTTCTTTCCAGTACTTCTATTTTTATTTCAAACTTCTTGCATCTGCAACGTTTTGTTCTTGTACTGGCCAAACTCCTGCTTTCTTGTATCATGAGTAAGTTCCACATTTCTGGCTGCATCTTACAATGTCGCTCCTTCAGAAATGCTGAACAAGCCTGAAATACAATTGCTTCTTTGTCGTGCTGAGTTCTGTGGGGAAAATAAGCCACATTCCCTCTTTACAGCTCTGTCTGCCGTATTCTCGTAAGTGTTTATTCACTAACACTTTGAAAAGCTTTGGAACTTTTAAACCAATTTTCAGTGCGTTAGTGAATGGACCTATGAGTGAGGCAAGTCAGAAGTTCTGGGGGAGTCACTGGAAGTGGTTGGGGATGTCAAGGTTAGGGATGGGGGGATTTGTTGTCAGGAGGTCTTATGAGTGCTTGAGGAATCAGTTCTGTTACTCTTATAAGCAGGAGTTGCACTAGATTTTTTCTGTTTTGCATTTTAGGGGTCACAATTGAGTGAAATAAATTACCATAGTCCAGGGAGACATTTTAGGATTGTAGAATTTTTTTTAGGTTTTTGGGGGAACAGGTAAATTCTCATTAGATGTTCAAACTTCTGAAACAATTCCCATGGAGTTAATGAATGTTCTTCGGGTCCCAACATATATCTTGCATCCTGGATTCAGTCTTGAACTATTCGGAGCCTGGGAGATCCCAGTCTCTATCGCTTTGTTTGTATTGCTTTGGAAGATTGAAAGGTGATCTGATCAAGAACGATAAAATATTAACAGAATTTGTTGGGTGAGATTCACAAAACTATTTCATCTGATGAGAGAGACAAGACAAAGAGGACCTGATGTTAGAGGTTGAGCAGAGCTTCTTAGCCCTTTTAAACATTAAGACTAGTGGAATTCTCAAACACTTTTCTTTCAAAAGGATGCGGAGATGATTGAAGCTGTCAAAAGTGATATGTGAGGTAAGTGTGTCAAGATATGGAGTTAAAATGGATTAACGGAGTTGAGACACCGATCAACCATGATCTAACTAAATGTTGGAGCAGGGCTGAGGCTGCCTGGCAGTGTGAGTCAGAGTGCAGAAAGGACAATTCAGTGGGGAGCAAAGAATGCTAGTTACATAATCTGCCTTACATTAGTTGGAATGTTAGAAAGATTACAATCTCTGGTAATACATGAGAGCCTTAACCAACTTTCCTTTTTGATTTCAATACCCTGGCATTAGGTAAAAAAAAACTAATTGTTTCAAACCATCCTGAGTTGTAGGTGGCAAATTAAGCATTGTAACTGATTCAACAACTTTAATAGGTTACAATATGATCCAATTCACAGCTCGACAGCAAGAACTATCAATATGTGAGAGGTCAGCACTTCTTGTTTGAGGGAATAAGATAAAACAATATCTTCTTCACAAATTTAATGATCCAGTAGACCACCCCTTAAATCTCGGGCATTGAATGTCCTTCCAAAATTCAACAAGTTCCATCCTGCTGAGTATCTTTACAATGTTTGCTAATTAATATACAAGAGAATAACACAATGAGTCATGTATGGTCAGGAGCTTAGTTGGATAGGTCTGTAGTTGTGTTCAATTGTAGTTGAACCTACAGGTTTAATCTATGTAATGATATGCCAATTTCCTTTATTTCTCATTTTCACACAGAATAATGCATTAAATTATGGGACAAAAATTGACGACCTTTAGGAAATACTACCAAATGAAGAAAAACATAGATACCAACATCTCAACCAAAGGACATTGCTTTCCTAGTGATACAAATGAAAGCAAAGATTGGAAACCAGCTGGAGGATAGCACACATTGCAAGGAAGCTTGGGAGAAGTTGGAAATAGATTCAGGGAAAAAGCATTGGAAGGTGGTGCAAGTCAATCCCTTAGTAAATGTCCTGAGTCATTCTCTGCACAAGAATGTATCACATGGAGGTCACAAGATCTCTCACTCTCTTATTCTCCTGCCCTCTGTCCCACATTTGTTGATCTCTTTCCAGACATTTTCCATTTTCAGTAACATTTTACTTCCATCAATGTCTCTTTAACTGACACATACATGTTGCACAATACACTTACTTCAAGCATAACTGTATGAAAATAAACTTTATTAACCAAACTCAATCAGCTGATCTTGGTGCTATTGCACATATATGATTACCATTGTTCAGTCGATCTGATCAAATACCTGAACTTGGAAATGGTTTAGTCCAAATTGAAGTGAACGGGCTCAATTAAATTACATTATTCAACATCGTAATGGACTTTACAAAAAGGAGAGATATAATTGAAATATATAAGCTTCTTAGGTGTGCAGGTTGGCAGGTTGGGGAGGTACAGTGGCTCGCAACGCTTCCTCAGTGCCAGGACTCCAGATTCGATTCTAATCTTGGGCAACTGTCTGTGTGGCGTTTGCTCATTCTCCCCATGTCTGTGTGGGTTTCAATTGGGTGCGCTGGTTTCCTCCCACAGTCCAAAGGTGAGTAGATTAAATGGATTGGCCATGCTAAAATGCCCTGTAGTATCCATGGTTATGAAAGCTATGTAGATTAGATATGGTAAATACAGGGATAGGTGAAGGTAGTTCTGGGTGGGATGCTGTTTGGACGGTCAGTGCAGATTCAATGGGATGAATGGCCTTTATCTGCACTGTAGGGATTCTATGATTCTATGACACTGTAGATGCCAAGAGATGTTTCCCTTGTTGGAGGATCATGAACCAGAGGGTATAATCTCAGAGCAAAGAATAGCCCAGAGATGAGGAATTTCTTCTCTTAGAGGTTAGTGAATCTGTGGAATTCTTTACCGCATATAAGCTGTGTCATTGAGTACACTTGAGGATAAGATAGTCAGATTGCTAAGCAATAAGGGGATCAAGGGTTATGGGTAGACTCAGGGGCCAAATGGCCTCCTTGTGCTCCTATATCTTATGGGTCTTAGTGTGTGTTAACATAACAAAGAAATTCATACAAGCATATTAAGTGTAGGTGCACTCATACCTAAACACTTTAGACTTATATTAATATGAATTGGTGAAATTATTAATTTTGATTGCAGAAGACTGACAGAAACAGAACATTAAGAAACATTTATTTTAATTATGTTGCACAAACTTATTGCACAATTCTAACTTTCTGGAAGTTAAGCAGGGGTTAATCCGCCTTCATTCAAGCAGACTGCTATAAATGGAAATTACTTCTTACACCATATAAAACACTGCTGTATTTATGATGTAATTACTAGATGAATTCATACATTATGAAACAGCTAATCTCAGTAGAAACATTGAGTGATTCTCACGGTCCCTTCTCATAATATCCAGAGGCTAATACAAGTCTCAGCAGACTTTGCAACCAGATACTGAATACTGGAAACAGACATTGACTACTCAAAGAACCTTTTAGAAGAAGGTCATATTATTAACATTTGAGGGGATAATGGTACTTCTTCCCTTCTTGAAATGTTACCATTCACACTCAATGCAATCCTAGTTGCCAGTAAGCTATGGGTTCTATATAAGGTATGACTTCAATTTTATACCCAGTAAGATGATGCTGTACATTGAATTTCCTTAGGCCAGAACATTAGATTGGGGTGTTGTGTAGGGATCAAAGCAGGAAGAAACAGCAATGGGTGTGACAGAAAGAAATGGAATCTTAAGAATTATGGTGCAGAAGTCCTGCAACACTGAAGGGATGGTTAAGGATTATTTCTCTCTCCACTCCTCAAGTAAGGCCAATGTTTTCTTTTGTAATGATGACCCTCAAAGTTTTCTGCAATATGACATCTGTGCAAACCATATTTCAGGTAATCATGGTCCTAACTGCTTGTTGCAAGATGAATCCTGTTCTTGAACAATTCTTTGCATTCTGATTCAGATGAGAATTGGATCATGTATGTTGCATAGAAGGCAAAGCGAGTAGTGTGGCAGTACTCATGCTTGACAATCATCTTCAGGGATGCCCAGTGCGGGAGACCAGTCACGTAGTGCTGAGACTTCCTAAACCCTTGAACAATGTGGGCAATGGTGGGTCAGTTGAGAAAATATGATGAATCATAAAAATGAGATTCCATCATTGAGAAAGGAAAGGCTGATTTTCTACCCAAATGAGAAGAGAATCTCACTAATAATAGCTAATTTGTGTGTATTAACACCCATTATCTATTTTCACATAATTGTATGCAATTTTCTATTCTCATACATAATAGAGAAACAAGATAGCAACATTTCCCAACATTAAAGTCAGAGGAGGTACCCAGCAGCTTGTCGCTTGCTTCCCACTTCAGTCCTCCACCTTGGCTGGCAGTCCCAGTGTCTATGCATTAACAGTGAACTCCCACAAATACCTGCCTATGCAGATTGGCATCAAAAATGCACTAGACTCACTACATCATTACATCAAATCATTACTCATTCATAATACAGTTCACTACTGCATTTCCAACACGCTTCATTGTAATGCTCATACTAAGCCACTTTGGACATAGGGTCAGGTTCCCATCCCATGCATCAGATCAAGGTGCATCTCAGGGCTCTTCTAACTACTATGCCGATAAAGGAAATCCTGGTAAGTCCCAGCAGTGGTGAGTACTTCCACTGCTTGCGAGCATAAGATAATTCGAGTGCGGCATAGTACACACATAAGGATAATGTGAGAAAACTCACTGGAGCTCAGAGAGAAAAACTTAACATGGATGTCCCTGAAATTGACACTTAACTGATTTTTTACTAAAGTTCAGATCATAATCTCTGAACCTATCTTCCAGGAAAGAAAAATGTCATCTCTTAATAGCAGGGACAAGGAAGAAAGAACCAAAATAAATATTAATATAACAAAAATTAAATAGGAACTCAGTGGAATAGATATGCAGTAAATTAAGAACAGAAAGCAGAAAATGGTGTAGCAAAGCCTGAGAAAACAAAGCAGAGAGAAGAATAGAAAAGCAACATCCTGACATCTGGGAATATAACATCCGTCTCTGGGGCTAACCAGTCTCGGTTTAAAATATACAACTGGCATTTTCAGAAAATGTTCTTTGTACCTTCATCAGATTTTAGGTGTGGGCTGACTATGTTAGAACACTGACCCAATTATGGAGTGATCCCATTTAACTAAGTACCCCATTATTTTACAGACTGTACAATTTACTCCAAAGAAGATTGCATGCTATGCCATGTTCAACTCAAACACTAGGCTTTCCAGAGGAAAGGTTTGCTGATTAACTGCAATTGGACTTGGCTTTCATCAGGGAATTAACTCACCTGATACAATTCCAGGAATTTGTTCATTGTACAATTTTCACTTTACCCAGCAATTGGCCAAATTTAAATTTTGGTCTTCAGGGGAATTTATCATATCATCTTCTTGATTATATTCAATGTGCAAATATGAAAGTCTGGACTGTCTAAAGTTCTAGTGTTAACTTCAGTTTTATCCTTCAATAATTCTTTATTACTAGAATGCATTTTTTTTCCCATTTAATTCTTTTTGCATCAATGAATGTAAAGTTAAAGCTAATTCTATTCAGCAGCACATCTTGATGCATTGCTCCTTATGGAATAAAATCATCATGAGCACTTTACAAATAGATTGGTGGACAATAAGAGGGTTGTAGGGCTCTGGTAGTGCAACAACTCTGAACCAGGAGGCCCAGTTTCAATTCCCTTTCTGTTCCAGAGGTCTATAACAACAAGTTGATCAGGAGAATATTTAGGAGAAGGGAAATGATTTGATGATTGAATTTGGGGGAACCTTTTGAAGATAGTGGAGCTGCAGTAATTTTCTCAGTAAGAGCACTGGTGCCAATAGTACAGCCTAGAGTCCCAGAAATGGGCATATCTGGAGCAGCCAAATGAGAAGAGAATCTCACTAATAATAGCTAATTTGTAAGTAATAACACTCATTATCTATTCTCACCTCATTTGTATGCAATTTTCTATTCTCATACATAATAGAGAAACAAGATAGCAACAATTCCCAACATTAAAGTCAGAGGAGGTACCCAGCAGCTTGTCACTTGCATCCCACTTCAGTCCTCCACCTTGGGCTGGCACTCCCAGTGTCTATGGGCAGCATTAACAGTGAACTCCCACAAATACCTGTCTATGGAGATTGGCATAAAAAATGTACTAGACTCACTACATCATTACGTCAAATCACTTACTCTAAGGAGAGCCTTCCTTAGAAGGACATTCGCTCCACTGAGTCACAGGTATGCCGGAGTCCAGCAAAGTCACAATTTGTAACATTGCTCAGCGATTTTCTGCATTTTCAACATCACAGGTCCAGTTAGTGCCCTAAGTTTCCCACTTAGCATATACCCAGCACGATAAGAGAATCATCCCAACTGCCCAGCTATAGCTGTATTTAAGGGGATCAGTATGGGACCTTGAGTTGAGATCATTTTTACTTTCTTCTGCTCAGGCCAGTGAGTGGAAGTACTATGATCAGTGTTGCTGAAAAGTATTATTGGCATCACAGAATAGTGCAGGGGATCATCAGTTGCACGCTTGTGGCTCCATTGATGGTACACCTCAACAGGGAGCTGCACTGGAATTGCAAGGGCTTCACTTCTTTGATATACAATTGGTGTATAATCATGCACGGGGCATGTTGGTAAATAAACACCATCCTGGCAAGAGCCACCATACCAGAGTCCAGTGACAGTCAGCCATTCCCACCCCATTGAGACCATTACAACTGGCCAGAGGGTTACTGCTTGCTGACAAGGGCTACATTTGCCATATATGGCCCATGACTCACCTCAATCACTTAAACACATATGGAGAGTGTACATGCATCAAGAGCCATGCTGGCAACACAGTTGTAACATAGCAAATCATTAGTGTTCTCAACCATAACTTTGAGTTCATGGTGAATGAAGAGAAGAAGATGGTGGTGGTGGAGGGGAGGGTGGTGGTGAGGAGATGGAGGGGGCACGAAGGGCTGGTGGCAAGGGTTTCATGGTGTGGGGAAAGAGAAGAGGCAGCTAGACTCCACCAGCTCTGAACAGGCCATCATTGAGCAGTTAACCACACCCCAATTCCCATAAAATTAACCCCACCATTCCCAGTATGCTGCATTTCCTTACCTTTCCATCCCACAGACTATCATTGTATCCTTTTGACCAATACCCTGATATTAATGACATCCTGTGCAAAGCAGATGACAAATTCAATAATATGCACAAAAATTACTTTATCATTCTTTTGCACTTCCTTTATCTGACAGGGGGTTTACCTTACAGGGTGCTCTTACACAGAGGCCACAGCATGGCTGTTAGAAAGCTGATGATGTTCACTGAAAGAGATTTCAGTAGAATCGACTTTTAGAACACCTCTGAGCAGCTCTAGGTATTAAGGTCTCGATGTCAGGCTGTAGCACTTCATATGGGTAACAATAGTGAGGATCAGACAGCAAACAGGCAAGGGGTTTGTTCCAGTGGCAATAAGTGGGAGGGTAAAAACTGCCCTTCTGAGAGGGCAAAGCAGGCTTGTGCACCATGAAGCCCATGCCACTCCCCCACTGCCAAAGCCGGGCAATCCAAGCAGTCTATTGGAGGACAGCTGACAGGATTGCAATGTATCTCCATCTCCACGAAAATAGCATTGATCTCAACTATGATATGGCGTCAAGCTGGGCTAACAGAATAACTAGCATGGATCTCCTAGCCTCAGCTTGAGCTTCCATGGCACTGCTAAGATGTAAATGATTTCTGCCTGTTCCACAATGGAAGCTGAAATATTGGTCTGTAAATGCTGCTGGATGCACCAGCACTATTATGGTAATGGTGATCACCTACAATAGAAAGAATGCACTCCAAGCTCTTCCCAAAGCCCCAGTTCCTCCATCTTCCTAGAAAATGACAACAGGCTACTGCAAACTTTCCAATGCTCCAAGCATCTCAGTGTGTGCGTCCATTAGCCTTTCGCTGTCCATCTTCCTATCAAAGTTCTCAAAGGACAGCACGGTGGCTCAGTGGTTAGCACTACTGCCTCACAGGGCTCCTCGGGCAACTGACCATGTGGAGTTTGCCCATTCTCCTCATGTCTGCATGGGTTTCCTCCAAGTGCTCTGGTTTCCTCCCACAGTCCAAAGATGTGCAGGTTAGGGTGGACTGGCGATGCTAAATTACCCATGGTTTTCAGGGATGTGTAGGCTAGGCCAGTTAGCCCTGGGAAATGCAGGCTTCCAGGGACAGGGTGGAGGGAATGGGTCTGGGTGTGATGTTCTTCGGAGGGGGAGTGTGGACTCAATGGGATTCCACACTGTAGGGATTCTATGATATTCATCTGAATTATTTTGCATTAAAAATTATGGAATTGACACACCCTTTCCCACCGGCTCAGCTGAAGCCAATCTATGCCCACTGGTTCACCATAGTCTATCCCCCCTCTTTATAACCTTCTAGTACCAATATCTGAGCTGGTGGCTGACAGATGAAGTAACAGTGCAGCTTTTATCTGATGTCTGCTTTTGCTCCCAACTTTATATAAAGCTGAGTTCATGAAATCAACTCACTTGACAACGATGGGGCTTATTGGTGTACGGGAATTGTTCTTGATGATTGAATTTATTGAACGATGGAAGCAAGGAGAATGGTATTTCAGAAATTGATTCTTAAGGCACAGAAGGAAAGAGCAGTTAATAATGAGCATGAATATTGAGGGATGTGGCAGGGAAACCTTCCAGAGGTGTAAGAAATATTCTAACAGATGCATTGTGAAAAAAGATCAGCTCATGGTTAGAAAGAGATTGCATATGACCAAAGTCATTCTCAGAAGGGAATGAGACCAGGTAGCCAAGGAGATCAATTTAAAGAGTCTGTTCCTGATTCCCTGGCAGTTTTGCCACAAGACATCTAATTACTTCATTTGTGTGGTCAAGGTGCATGCATCGTAAAGTGACATACCCTATCCACCAGAACACTAGATTAGATGTTTCTCACCTCACCCATAAAACCCACACTGCAGGGCTTCCTCTTCCAGAGCAAAGGCATAAAGCCACATATTCATGTTCATACAGTTCTATTGATGTCCATCTTGCATCGAGCTCTTGCAACTTCCTCAGACCTCTAGCTGTTCAGATATGGCAGGCACATCACCCAAACACAGTGGCAACATGATCACTGACATTCTGCTCTGTCTGTCCCTTTAAGATAAAGGGAGCAGAATGGAATTGGTGGGATCCTGAAATTCTTGAATCTCCTGAATCCTACAGAGGAGATTGACCTCAACATCACAAAGCAATATCGCCTGAATTCAGAAGATGATTGTGGCTTATACCCTTCTCAAATTCCAGTTTGCCCTCAATCTGCATTCTGGTGCAAGAAACAAAATGTTGTAACCGTGAACTTTCCAGCCCACACTCCTTCTGTTTCCCAAG
This sequence comes from Hemiscyllium ocellatum, assembly GCF_020745735.1. Classification (NCBI taxonomy): domain Eukaryota; kingdom Metazoa; phylum Chordata; class Chondrichthyes; order Orectolobiformes; family Hemiscylliidae; genus Hemiscyllium; species Hemiscyllium ocellatum. Next base: position 30,334,973 of record NC_083425.1, on the reverse strand, counting down.
TCTTCCCTCTTCTAGTTTAGGAATTTCAGATATCTGGCTCAGCTTTGACCCAACCGGCAGAGGAGAGAAAGGAGCACCTCAGCATTGATGAGGAGACCCTGTTTCTTCATCTGACACTTACAGCCACTAAGCTCAGTTCATCAGCTAAGGCACTGCCCATATCTTAGAGGCTAGAAAAGAGGTGGGATCAGCACACGGTGAGTCACTGGGCCTGCGTGGGCTGCAGCCAGATCAGGGGAAAGGCTAGCTTATGAGCCAGCTCATTAAGGACACAGTCACAGATGAGTTCTCCTACAAAGAGTCTCAGAGTGGCACACAGGAGAACACTGATAGTACGTCCACCAAGGTGTACATTGGCTGACCAGTCTCTTGTCAGATTGAGGATTCTGACTTCAAGCTAGCAAAAGATTTAATATAGAGCTTGTCATCTCCATACCTCTGCTCCATTTCCCTGTCATGCTGCAAATCCTGACAGTGCAGACTATCCTACCTTACTTGTCTGTTGCAGTCTTAATGTCACTGAACACTCCATCTTTCTTGTGACAATGCAGTAACATGACCTTCCAAATCCAAGAACTCACCAGGACACCGCTTGGCAGAAAGCATTCCACAGTAACTTCAGAATCTTTGCACCAGCATAAGCCATTCTAAGTTATTTTACCTGCAATTTGGTTGCCTGGCCCTTTCAGCAGAATGCTCTTGCAGCTAAATGCCTGTGCTTTAGTGAATGACAACATATATGCTGAATGGAGCTTTGTGTCCAAGTTTGTAAATAGAGCATCATATCATCAGGGTTGTATGAGGTCGTGACAGCTGCAGGGCAGAGGTTTCTGGGGCACAATGGGTTGCTCTTCTCAGCAGAGGGCAATGCCCAGGTCATGCTGGAAACAGTTAGAGATGCGGCACCCAATGGGTTTCTGACCTCCATTATTTTGTTTTTAGATTTATGGCTGTGTTCAGATTTCTATAAGTGACAAGCGACAATCTACAAATGGAACTGTATGCAGTTGACATCATGGCTTCACATTCACCCGCAAAGTGACAAGGGTTACACTATGGTGGTGGAAAAATAGCAACTGCTACTTTATACAATCCTCATTCAGACAAATCATCATTCACATTATTTTAAATATTGTTACTGATTGATAGATATGACTTCCATTGCTCATATAGTCTTAGCTTTCATAGTCAGAAAAGAATGGTATGCATTCTGTTAAATAACCTCTAAAAAACCCTACCCACATTAAATACTTCACCGATGTGCTAAGTGACTTCTGTTGACAGCAAGAACACACCAACAGTGTTAAGAGCAAGGCCTCTGCTGATAAAATCAGATCCATTTAACATGCTTTTTAATATACATTTTTCCTACATACTTTCTCAACATTGTCTCCCTGAGTATGGGTGCCACTTGCCACCCAGTACCTCACTCAAGCAGCCAGTTATTCCCTTTGGTGGCAACAGAATTCCCAAGGCGGGATAACAGGGAGAGAAACCTCACAGACTGATCCTGGAAGTTAAACATTTGAACTGCAGTGGACAAAAAAAAATGCCCTTTCACATCACTTTACATATTACATTCAACTTCACAAAACTGCTATCCCTAACTTTAAAACTTTACCTCAACAGTTCTGTAAGCTATAATAAAACCCAAATGTATTCCTGCCTAAATCGTGAACATTTTTCACCAATTTTCTCCACTGCTTAAAATATACACAATGTTTAAATTTTCTCACGAGTAAATCTGATCAAATCTGTAGTTTTCAGATCACTATGGACAAGTTAGGGGAATGGGCCAGTTGAGGTAGGTGTTTTTTCAATTGTAGATGGATGTTGTGACATATATTTGGGGGCTTAAGAAATTCCAGACTGGCATAGCAATTAAATATAAATGATCAGAGTAATTGAAAGTGTTGAAGCACTTTCAGGTTGTAGATGAAATAAATGGGATATTTGAATGCATCACTTGGATACTACTTAGATTCAGCAAGACCTTGTCCTTCTGCACTGAGTTTTGTTCTTCCACATAGTGACTGATGTTAAGACTCCAGAAAAGTTACAAAAGAAAGTGATCAGGTTAATACTTTACCTTTGAGCTTTAAATATGAAGGCAGATTTCAAGGTTAGTGTTATTTACTTTGGAGAAATAAAATTAGTATCATTGAGGTTATTAAAATAACGGAAGGATTGGACTGTGGGGGTGGGTAGGTTATGCCTACAAAACTTGTGGCAAAGAGTTGTGTTAGGTGCCAGGAAACACTTAATTTTGCAGAAAGGCATCCCCCTCTGGAACAGTTTACCAAAATATGTGCTGGGCAAGGAGTTGTTACAGTCTTTGAAGAGGAACTTAAGAAGTTCTTTAGAGAAGCGGGTGTATCGATCATATAAAAGTTGTTTGCCGTCATTATTCCATTGACCCTGGCACATTGTATTCAGGAGGTGAAAGGTAGAAAGGAATTGTCCAACTTTTCTTCCTGAATTGGCAATAGGACTTTTCTTTAGCATTCTTTGCTTTGTCTCTCCCAGGAAATATAATAAGTGACTAATAAATCACGTGTATGTTTACACCATTGTCAGGTGCAATCTGCTTGATGACTGTATTTTGACATACTTTCCTTTTGTAGTTTCAATGCTTAAAATGGGACATAATGCATTCTGTTTACTTTGAAACCAGCTTATTAAAAGGGATACATTTGCTCTTGCATTCTAAAAGCAAGAGTGCACAAATAATCTGGTTTCCATTTTTATCAACAATGAATGAATTGGCTTCAGATCAGCTACTAGATTAAGTATGACACAACCTAATCAAGCCTCCCCATCCTGGGGCCAGATCCAAACCATTAAAATTGCTTATAGTCAATAAAACAGATGAAAAACTTGTCTCAACTCCACATTTTTATGGATTCAGATGCAGATGTCTTGTCATGAAATGTTTTGTTATTTTGCTTTTCCTTCATTTGTCTCTCCTTTACTTTTAAAATCTTTGTCATATGTTCAAGGAAATAAAAAGAAATGCATTTCTATAACACCTTTCATGGCCTCAGGATGACCCAAGATGCTTTCTTATTAAAGTATTAAAATGTAAAATATTATCCTACAATTCTTTCATTTGGTAACTGGGATATTAATTTCCCTTTGCTGCTGGTTTCTGTGGGATTAAGACCTCTTCAAGTCTCTTGCTTCCAGAAGCGGTTTGGACTCAGACTCAGGATTTACACCACAAACCTAACTTTCTTATGATGGCAAAAATGGGATTGAGATTTCCCTTGGCAGAGAGTTATCTGCATTTACAGATAAGAAGTGAATTACATCGAATTTCACAAAAGAAGTCCTTCTCTCTGATTTTAATCAGCCAGTACCTTGTCAAGGGAATTTTGCTTGTAAAGTAATTGGCTTGGAAACTACATATTGTGACATGTGGGCAGCACTGCTACACTGGATACTGAAAACTTGAAGGTACTGCCATGGGATATGCACCAAAAAGGCAAGATACTATTAAGTGGACATATATTACATGGTCTCATTTTCTAACCACAAATTGCTTTTTTGGAAAGTCAGCATTACTTCAGTGTTTAATTGTAATTGTCCCAGTTACCAAATGAAAGAATCGTAGGATAATATTTTACATTCTAATACTTTTAAAGAGATAAAATCAATTTAAAATAAACATTAATTTAACAGGTAACTGATGCATCAAAGTGTGCTTCAAAAATTGCCTTCCACCAGTAAGGCTCATCGTACTAACTCCTTGTCAATGACTCCTTGTTCTTAAAATTCTGAAATGTCCATCAGAATAAACTTCTTTCTTTAGAAAGAAAACTAACTTTTACAACCATGTGAAAGTTAACACAAAATGGATTCCCCATTTCTTTCATGGCATCCGTTGCTACTTCTTCCCAGAGCATTAACTATCTTTGTCTCTTTTTTTTTAATTTGTCTCTATCTCACTAGTTCACCTTATCATAAAAATGTGAAAACTGCACTTGATTTTTAAAAGGTTTCATTTTGGATTTCTTTCCCAATGTCTACCAGATCATGTGGACTTGTCTTTAGGCAAAGTTATTAGTCTCTGTTTCTCTATTCACGATATCTATTTCACCTTAATTTAGATAACCAATTTATACTATAACACTCTTGTAAAGTTCAACATCCATATCACAGGCATGACATGAGTTGGGTGATGAGGTCAACAATTAATTTTCTGATCCAAGCCTGCTACCAGACTAAAAGATTGGATCAAAAAACATTCCTGATGCTCAATGCACAAATAGATTGCAAAACATCTGTACACATTTACTTAAACTCTGCAATTATCATGTCTTCCCTCAGGCAATGATGACAACTGTACAAAAAAGCACACATGCATATCCACTGCACTGCACATCTTTATTTGCTTCCCGTGTGTGCCCAATTCACCAGCAATTGAATAACCACCTGTTCCTCAGTCTTATTACCAGCCTCGGGAAGAGTTTTTCATTGAAGCAAGTTGACTGAGAGTTACAGTTATCTCCATCTCCAGGGAAAGAAATTTGAATACATGTACAAACAGATTCAAGAACAGCTTCTTCCCTCCTGTTATCAGACTTTTGAATGAGTCTTTCAAATGTTAATTCTGATCTGTCTCTCTGCATCTTCTCTACTTCTGTAACACTGTATTCTGCACTCTGGATAGTACAATCTGCCTATATAGCACGCAAAACGACACTTTTTCCTGTATCTTGATACGTGAAAACAATCAATCAATCACACATGCTTATAAGGAGATGCCTAAGTCTGGAATGCAACAAAATGGGGAAAAAAACATTGTGAGCATTTAATAGATGCTGTAACATTGTCCACTGAAGCATAGTATTTCTCAGCTGGGGCACTTTATCTATACAAAAGTTTAGTTCCACTGGTTAGTGCAAGTGAGTTAACTCTGTTCAGGATTCCATGACAAACACTGTGGATATGCATATGTTATCCATCTCACTTAGTTTGCTGTACTGCAACTTTAGAAAATAATTAAATGAAAATGCAGTTCTCTTAGTTTCTTTTATTTGCACATAGGATGTGCACATTACTGGCTAGGTCAATGCGTATTATCTATCCTTAATTGGCCTGGAGAAATAGTGATGATCTGCCATTTACACCATTGCAGTATTTGAGGTATAGGGATTCCCACAGTTTTGGTAGGAAGGAGATTCCGGGGTTTTAACACAGTGCCTGTGAAAGTATAGTGATCTAGTTCCAAAACTGGATAGAGTGTGACTTAGTGGAGAACTTGTCGGTGATGTTCCCATGCATCAGCTGCCCTTGGCCTTCCAAGGTGGTGGTCACAGCTTTGGAAAGTACTGTCAAAGAAGCCTTGGTGAATTACAACTGTGCATTTTGGGAATGGTACACTGCTGTCGCTGTATGGGAGTGAATGTTGAAAGTGGTGAATAGAATACCAGTGATAGTACTAGTGTAGAATTCACTGGTCCTGTAGATGCACAGATGCCCATAAATTCAATCTATATTCTGCAGTAATAATGGGATATTTTGAATTCTTCCTTGGTTGTTATGCCACAACTCTTATGATCAGGTGTCTCCAAAATAAACCTCTCCTAATGGCTTGTGATGCAAACAACCTGGAAAGGAATGCACAACAGCTGTGTAACAGGTGTGAGAAGCTGGGTCTGATAAATGCCCTGATATCTTTGCCAATTCCTCTTGGAAACAGCATACAAAGTTATGAGGGTAGTTAAAAAATTCCATTTTATATAAAATTTGAAATCGTTTGTTCAGGACAAAACAGACTTTGTTATCTGTCATGAATGAACGCATGCGACACTCTATTCTTTGCAGCTGTACTATTATTCACAATGAACTTTTCTGGCAAAAAGAGGCCAGTGTTTATACTTTCATTTCATAACTGAGCTGTCACAGGATGCCTGATATTTCATCAACAGAGCCAGTGCTTTCATTTTAAAGTTATCCCTCTACAATTTGATCAGATTCCTCAAGGAATTACTTCAGAGAATACATTTCCTTATGTTTTCAGCTTGTCTAGAATGTTCCAGAAGTTGCTTCATACTGTATGTAAAGAGCGGAGGACAGAAAAATGCAAATTGCATCTTGCCTCCTCAAATACCAACCATTTGGTTTCAGTCCTGGTAACTTGGGCGAGGGCTTTAATCTAATTACATGCTTTATTTGCAGCAATTTGTTTTTCAATCAATCTTGTTGAACAAGAAGAAAACCCTGCTACTGTGCACTCATTTGTGCTGCATTGTCCACAGATAGCAGTTTATGCCCGAGTCCCAGTCTGCACTGCCCCCACCTCTGAGTCAGTTAAATGTCATTTTCGAATGAGCAGCAAGTAAGGAACCAGGGAAATCTCAATGCTTTTTAAAAACTTAATTGTAAACGCAGTGCAGTTAGCATAGACTTCACTTCCATTTGGATCAGAATTTAGCTTTGTTCAGGGCTAATTCAGTATTACTTGCAATGTTTCTGCTTTATTCTTTTCTCCCCCCTGTTGCCAAGGCAACCACTTTCACTCAAAACATAAAAGAAAATAAAGCCCTGGCTGAGCTAAGAGCAAAACAATGAGCTTTCTTCATATTCTAGCCCATAAAAGTTCCAAAAAAGGTTATAACAATGCATTGGTTGATACTATTGGTGAAGTTTAACTGGTCTTACTGAACTTAAGTCAAAAGAAAAAGAATCTGTAGTTTCTTTAGTGAAAATTTGCTTCTAAAATGCTGAAGTTCATTTGGGTTTCTGGTGAATCATCTACTTTGTGAATAAAATTTTGTCTTGTTGCAACATGGTGATGGTCTAACTAGTCTTTTCCAAAAGGAATTTTGTCTCATTCTTGCTGATGAAAACAATACCGTTAAATTTTTTTTTTCTAAGTTGTTTCAAATTCATTCTGACTTTTAGGTTAGCTCAAGCAGGCAAATTGCTGGTTGGCTGATTGTCAATAAAGTGACAGATAGCTCAACTGTTACATTTAGGTCAATTTAACCAACTGAAAGCTAATTCCGTGTGTTGTGTGTGTGTGTATACGCAAGCGTATGTATGTGTGTGTACAATACTTACACTTCAGTAACTATCTTGAAAATAGATCACCACAGAAGAAGACATTTTATATGAAAGCCACAATAATATCGAGAGACTGCAAGAACTTATGTGCTGAGTTGGTAAAGTCAATGAGAAACTGAATCTTAGAAATCAGAAAGTCTCAAGTAGATTCTTGCCAAGTTACCTGATCTCAACTGATGTCAGATCCACCTTGTCACTCTTAAGGAAAACCAACAATCATCTACAGTTATAGCCTGGCCTGAAGATAACAGGACTGGATGTGGATGAGCTGTGACCTCTTGACAAAGTTAAAAATCACAACACTAGGTTATAGTCCAACAAGCTTATTTGGAAGCACTTGCTTTTGGACCGCTGCTCCTTCATCAGGTGGTTGTCACTTGATGAAGGAACAGCACTTGAAAGCTAGTGCTTCCAAATAAACCTGTTGGACTATAAACTGGTCTTGTGTAATTTTCAACTTTATACATCACAGTCCAATACCAGCACCTCCAAATCATCCTTGCCAAAATAGTCTTAATAATCACTGCGTAATCAATGTTTAAGAAATGGCTATTTGAATGACAAACTAGAGGGATTTTTTTTATCCATGGAACTATACCCTGATTAGGAGAAAATAACTGGGAGTTCCCTCAAGAGTTGCACCTGACTTTTCTGCAAATGTGGGGAAAACATTTGTTTTTGCTGTAGTGACAGAATAGAAGCAACTCTGAAGAAATTCATTCACAGTTCCCTCTTGAGATAAATGACTAAGTGGAGAGTTAAGATTTGAATTTGGTACATAAGTATAAATCAATGGAGGGGCCCATTTCAGGAGCATCATGACGTTACCAAACTTAGAAGTCTGTGGATCAAGTCTTAACAACAATATTTGGATGTAATCATTTATGTTTGTTAACTAATATATCAAATGTGCTCTATCGTTACAGCTAAATAGAGGTATTGCAGGCAGCAATAAAATGGCCAGGAGCAAGAGGCTCAATATAAATTGAAAGTGCTTTGTGGGACATTTATTTGTTCAGCTATCTTGACAGGACACCAAAAGCCTTGCTAATGCCCAATGGGGTCCTCATTTCCTGACTGACCTTCTGTTGTTTGAGAATGACCTGTCGTCAGAATCTTCATGGACTGAAAGCAAAGTTTGACACAAGCCCGAGGTGAGGTGACAATGAGGTGTCCATGGGCCTTAATCAGAGGCCAGTGCCACTCTGACAGAAGGGGAATCTGTAGCTTAAAGGAGACCTGGGTGGTGTAAATAGGGGAGGCCTAAAGATCTCAAATAAGGCAAAGACTGCCTGCAGACAGCAAAGTATTTACCAGACAAAGCTCTTTGTGTGACTTTTTCTATAGAAATTAAGGCGTTATGAATGCTCTATAAGACCCATTAGACAACACAATTGGCAGCAGCAGATGGATTCCGTAAGGACTCAGCTATTCTGAGCAATGCTGTTTTTACCATGTCTTTTTGTAGTCTGATGTGTGTGTTTTTACTTCTTCATCCCACAACAGACTGTGACTCATACTGCAAGGCTTCCAAGGGAAAACTGAAAATAAATATGAAAAAGTATTGCAAGAAAGATTATGGTGAGTAGGATCTTTGCAACAGTTCTATTTACGTAGGATCATAATTCTCCTTTTGTCATAAGTTCAGAGGTCCAAGAGCAGATTTGTTCATTGTCCTTTTCGATGTGTCATCTAGTTTGTGAATTGAGTCATTCAAAAGGAATAAAATTAATTATTTCTGTTATGTATCTGTCAGATCCGTTGAAATTGAATCATATCTGCAGTTAAAAGCCTAAAGTTTGCTCTTGACGATGAGCAAATTTCATTGTAAATAATTATCATCAGGAAAGGTGGGAAACATTACTGATCTTAAAAAGAGTTTGGTAGAGTGAACATTAAGAAATATTTTAGAGCCAAGATTGAACCCAGAAGAGGAAACACTGCTTCTTCCATTCAGAATCCAATACATATTTGTATAATAATTGACTCATTGTTTATGAATTTAATTCTTATACATTTTCTTCCTCCATCTAATGATCAGCTTAAATTTCCAAGGAAAGCAAACCAGTTAGGAGTATGTCTTATTATTTCATATTTTCCATGTTAAAATATTCCAACTCACATGATAATTATGGATGAGAAAAGCTGTATCTTATTTCATTTTTCAGAGATGCCTTAAAATAAGCCACTTCAGCACTGAATCATTTCCTAGAAGATTCCAGGGCTTTCACCTCTATTGTTTGCCCTGGAAATCTATTCCAGGTTTAAATCATTTTCTCTGGAGAAGATTTTTCCAGTATGTACCCTAAATATATTTTCTAGTTTAAATCTAAAATGGCTCCCACAGTTTATTTTAAAATAGATTCTACACTTCATCTGACCACAGCTATTGTCTCACCTGATAATGCACACATATACACTTTGTAATACAGTAAACATCATAGGTCAGAAGTGGTAACCTTGGTAAGAATGTCAAGGTCAATGACAAAATACCAACTGCTGTTTAGCTAAAATCCCTGTCTTGTGGTAATTGATACTGCCTTTCTGTGAACATGTGAACATAAAAGTCTATGCATAATTCAGTTTGTTATCCTTTTAAGTGTACAACCTGTTAAACGCCCTTCTCCTCACTATATTGTATTAAATGTATATCCATGTCACATCAATGCCCTCAGATGTATATTTCTATTTAAGCACTTAATTCTGCTTTTAAAAAAGCCACGTGCTTCTCTAATTATGTTTGCAAGCCTTCTGTCAGCTTAAATACATATATGTTTGTCATTTGTTCTTTGCCACACCATTATTTTTCTATTTACAAACTGTAACCTAAACTTTTAAGTTGTTGTCAATATTTCTGATCTAAACAATGTACAAATATTTCAACCAATTTCAGTATAATGCAGCAGCAAGCTACAGATGTACTTCTTTTAAAAATGTATCATGGTCTAGTGTGCCAAAGGTGGTGGGAAATGAGTTACTAAGTTAACAGAAATGTTTTGAATTGCTTCACATCTCTTTAGGCTGCTCTTTGTTAAGCTTTTGAGTGGTGTGTTCCCCTACACGGAAAAACTGATTACCCTATCCATGCCATCCCAATTCTGCATGCCTTCTCCCACCACACCATGCATCAGCCAAAGAATTCAGTCACATTATTGGCCTCAACAATATGGCCTGAAGCAAGCATTTAAAGATCGATAGAGCAGAAAAAGTTACATAGATATGCTAAAAAATAAGTATCCAAGTTCTGTACACTATATTTTACTAACAATTACAAGTAATGTGACTATTAAACCTTTCAAAAATCATTAGTCAACAAATCCTTAGAGGAAAAATAACTGAATGAGTATCCCTTTTATCATGTAACTCATTTCTTGGATTTTTGACATCTTGCATTCAAGCTTTGTGTGATAACACTTTGGGATCATTTAGAGTGTTAGTGCTGTGCTGACAGATAAGCAGCCAACAGTACAAAATTATCCACTCTTATCAGTCACAGTTGCCATGCATGACAGATAAAATGTATATTGCTGGTTCCAGCATGAAATTTAATCAGCAGATGCAGGATTATTGATGGATGGTTATTAAGAAATTAAACAGAATTTAAAAATTATTATTATGATTATGTGAACAGGCAACCCATGAGCCAGTTTCTCCTTCTGAAAGCTGACACAGACAGGATTGATTATGTTGCTTGAAAAAAACCTTTATTGTGACAAGTTTCTGAAAAACACAATTTCACATTCTAATGAGCTTTTATGCTTCAACTATGTGTCCAAGTATTTAAAATATGTGGAGTTAATCTTATAAAGAACTGAGAAATTTGATGGATCCCATAAGCGCTTTTTAAAGCAGATTTGATACAGCACAGGACTTCATATGAAGTTAAACTTAAATGTTCTCAGACTGCACCGATTGGGGGGGGGGGCAAATTTTTTTTTGGAATTGATTCCAGCTTTGAAGTAATATGGTGACTTTAACATCATAATAGTTACATTGTAAATGCTCATTTAATGCTTTCAGATTTTGAATAGTCACATTAAGGATACTTCATGAAACAACAAAGATATATTCTAATATGTACATTGCAAAGCCATTAGGTTTGTCCGGTGAATATTTCAGGAAGATTAATAATATTTAATTTTCATTCTGCATCAGTGGTGCTGGAAGAGGACACAGTTCAGGCAGCATCCAACGAGCAGCGAAATTGACGTTTCGGGCAAAAGTCCTTCATCAGGAATAAAGGCAGTGAGCCTGAAGCGTGGAGAGATAAGCTAGGGGAGGGTGGGGGTGGGGAGAGAGAAGCATAGAGTACAATGGGTGAGTGGGGGAGGAGGTGAAGATGATAGGTCAGGGAGGAGAGGGTGGAGTGGATAGGTGGAAAAGGAGCTAGGCAGGTAGGACAAGTCTGGACAAGTCATGGGGACAGTGCTGAGCTGGAAGTTTGAAACTAGGGTGAGGTGGGGGAAGAGGAAATGAGGAAGCTGTTGAAGTCCACATTGATGCCCTGGGGTTGAAGTGTTCCGAGGCAGAAGATGAGGCATTCTTCCTCCATGCGTCTGGTGGTGAGGGAGTGGCTGTGAAGGAGGCCCAGGACCTCCATGTCCTCGGCAGAGTGGGAGGGGGAGTTGAAATGTTGGGCCACGGGGCGGTGAGGTTGATTGGTGCAGATGTCTCGGAGATGTTCCCGCACTGCTAGGAGGCACCCAGTCTCCCCAACGTAGAGGAGACCGCATCGGGAGCAACGGATACAATAAATGATATTAGTGGCTGTGCAGGTAAAACTTTGATGAATGTGGAAAACTCCTTCAGGGCCTTGGATAGAGGTGAGGGAGGAGGTGTGGGCACAGGTTTTACAGTTCCTGCGGTGGCAGGGGAAAGTGCCAGGATGGGAGGGTGGGTCGTAGGGGGGTGTGGACCTGACCAGGTAGTCACAGAGGGAACGGTCTTTGCGGAAGGTGGAAAGGGGTGGGGAGGGAAATATATCCCTGGTGGTGGGGTCTTTTTGGAGGTGGCGGAAATGTCGGCGGATGATTTGGTTTATGCAAAGGTTTGTAGGGTGAAAGGTGAGCACCAGGGGCATTCTGTCCTTGTTATGGTTGGAGGGGTGCGGTCTGAGGGCGGAGGTATGGGATGTCAACGAGATGCGTTGGAGGGCATCTTTAACCACATGGAAAGGGAAATTGCCGTCTTTCCCCCCATCCTCACCACATTCTACAGTAGGTTCATTGAGAGTACCCTGAGCTGCTGCATCACTGCCTGGTTCGGGAATTGCACCATCTTGGATCATAAGACCCTCCAACAGATAATGAGGACAGATGAGAGGATCATAGGGGTCTCTCTCCCCTCCATTACAGACATTTACTCCAACTGCTGCATCCGAAAGGCTAAGAGCATTGTGGAAGACTCCACACACCCCTCACTCAAACTCTTTTCCCTCCTGTGCCACCTGGCAGAAGATACCTGAACATTTGGTCTCTGTTGGCCAGACTGTGCAACAGTTTCTTATCCCAAGCCATCAGGCTCCTTAACACAGTATGATTGGATCTTTCCCATCTGAAATTCTTTGTATGACTTTGAATTGCTGCTAGAAAAATGTCTATTATTTATTATTCTTCTGTTATACTGTACATGTGTGTTTTGCATTTCTTATACACATTATGCCATGTACGATTATGCAGTTTGTGCTGTCCACGTAGCATCCTCGGTACTGGAGGAATACTGTCTCATTTTTACTGTATAAGTTCTATATGGTAGAAATGACAAAAAGCTACTCTATTGACCCCACTTCAATGACAACTGCTTCTTAATGATATAAGACAGCAGACAGGACAGTATTTCTAAATCACACTTTTCAAAATTCATTTGTGTGGTGTAGTATCATGGGCATCATTTTGCATCCATCCTTAAATGTCACATGATGATGATGTCTTGTGGATTTGTGTACAGAACAGCTTTGGATCTTGAAGGAATGGCAGCTAGCATCTGGTCCTCCTCAAAGTCTCTGTAACAATTCTATCATATCAATGTATCCTGTGATTAGTTGCTAAAGTCTCCTGAGAGCCTCCTCTTGTTAGACCAGCAAGTGGTTTTCCTCTACCACACACAAATCAAGCAGGCCCTCTTGTTCCCTACACATAAATAAGATGTGACCTTTGTCATGAGCAGGGCCTCACACAATGTAGTGACCTGGCAAAAAAGAAGGGATTGCAGTCCAATTGGCAATGTGAATCCATATTAACTTATGGTCAAATTCTGTATTCACTCCACTTGTTCATGGGTATTAAAACTGGTTCCAAACTACAATGCTCTACATTTGGCTAACGATCAAGTATTTGGGAACATTGAGCAAATTACGGCCTACTTTGGTGTCGTGGTGATACACCTCCATGAAACAGTGTTGGTTACATGCAGAGCAATAATTTACTGATTATAGATCTGATGTGAGCTGAGTTACATCAAAACTTGTACTTTGAAAATATCACATGGTGCATAACAATCTGTAACTGTGGTAAATAAAAGAATGCATGGCCCCATGAACTGTTACAGAATCAAACAACCTTTCAAAGAGGAAATTTGGAGGAATGAGTTCCTCTGTTCACTAATTATGGCCAAATTGAAAACAGTTTCATTATGAGCAGACTTTTATCAGTTGTTACAAATAGTGCATGAAGGAATTCTTCCCGTGTCTATCGGCATAAACCAAATAACAGAGTGGTTCAGTACAACACTCCTTAACTGCCTCTCTGAAGAGCACCAGCTATGTTTTCAAACCACAGACGCAATTTTATATAAGCGATATCTAATCTTAAGAAATGTGCCCATGGAAATAATTGAGCCACTGAGACACAGTGCAAGTTATATGCAAGATGCAGAAAAGCTGATAAGTTTGATTCCACACTGTGAATGCACATAACCATTTGATCCAAAGTTTGCAACCCGAATGGGCATTAGCATAGGGGACCAATGTGTTGTTCAGTTCTATTACTGCTGCACAGAATCAATGTCGATGAACATGTTTTGTTTAGAAACTTCAAAGTCATCAATTCTTGTGACAGCTGCTTTAATTTTATAGTGTTACCTATTATGTTTTCAGTAATATTCATTCACCATCAATTCCATCTGAAGCTAATTTGAAAATATGGTCTTTATTTTTGCTTAGTTCTTAATTTTGGTGAATGAATATTAAATGAATAGAATGGACTTAACTTGTATCAGTACAAATTTATTGGTTTGGCGTAACTGTTGCTGAGGGAGCTGCACATCATTGTGGACTCCAACATAGTTGCTGCAGTCATCTAAGGAGGGAATTGCAGCTGATAAATGGCTACACACATTAAACAGACAGAAATACTGTGACATGATATAAGTAATGTCTCCAACGGAGGGATTTTCAGCATTTGAAGCAACTTTCTTTCCATTTGCAAGTTAAGCATTTGAAAAACATGTTGAAAATTGTGGGCACCCTTGATTGCTGATTGAATTTAACTTGTGACCAGCTGAACCGCATACACCAGTGCCAGGTTTGATCTGCAGACAATGCTGTTTCTGCACATTGCAGCTGGAGATTTGGTCAATGTGATGCAATTGATCTTAAATGCCTTTGGTCAGCATTGGGGAAAGTTGGCCAGAGTTCTTAGAAAGCTGTGGAGATTGGAATAGGCTATTCAGCTCAATGAGTCCTGTCCTCTGTAAAGTAACGCAATCTATTACATTCTCTCATGCTATGCCCATAGCCATGGACACTTTGTTCCCTCATCGGCCTGTCCAATTGCCATTTGAAATCATTCACTGTCCTCACTTCCACCACCCTTGTGGACAGTGAGTTCCAGGTTATTAACCCTCCCTCTGTTTAATAGTTCTTCTTTGCAACCCTCCTGCAACTTTTTCTAAGGACTTTAAATTCTGGCTAAAGACTATTCTACAAATTCCCCATTTGCAGTGCACAACCGAGGCAGTTGAGAAAGGATGAATGATGGGATGCTCCCTCTGGTGTAGCCTTGATGAAATATAATTGGCCATATAAGTAAAGTACTGGAGGACAACAAGTGCCATCTCAGGGAAGTGACTACAGTAGTGGAGGGAAGCAAATTAATGACATTTTTATGTAGAAATAAAGGAACATCAAAAATAAAATCCAACTCCATACGTTCTGCCCATATCCTTGATCACTTTAGTCCTAAGAATTATTTTTTATGGTATTTATTGACCTGGTCAATTTTCCTTATCTCCTCTCTGAAGCCTTTTAATTCCTTAGATATAACCTTAAAGGTGCTACATATCTTCTGTTACCTTGTCTGACTGGTGAAGTAACTCCATAGAGGCTGGTATCCCATCACCACATCACCCTTTATTTATAAGTGGAAAGTCCCTGACACTGGTCCAGCTCCCTCTGAGCCAGCTCTCCAAGTGTCAGAATCTCTGACACTTCTCTCTTTATCTGTCAGCCAGGGGTCCCTGATTGGGCCTGTTAATCTGGTCCAACCAGGGAACTCCTATTCTATGAGTCCACCTGGCTGACCTTATTACAATCACTACAACAGGCATACATTAATATGTCAGCCTTCGTCATGAATACGGACAAACTGTTTGAACAGAGCTCCTGCTCTTATCTGATCAAACCCTTCCCTCACCCAAACCTTACAGCCATGCACTTCCAGTAAGCATCTAGATGTTGGTTAATACTGAAGCAGGGTCTCGAAAACCAGAGGTAGTGATCATTCCTTTCACTGCCTCAAGTGGGATCATTAATCACAATGTAGATTGAACATTAAATATGGTAAAAACAATGACTGCAGATGCTGGAAACCAGATTCTGGATTAGTGCTGCTGGAAGAGCACAGCAGTTCAGGCAGCGTCCAACGAGCAGCGAAATTGACGTTTCGGGCAAAAGCCCTTCATCAGGAATAAAGGCAGTGAACCTGAAGCGTGGAGAGATAAGCTAAGGGAGGGTGGGGGTGGGGAGAGAGTAGCACAGGGTACAATTGGTGAGTGGGGGAGGAGATGAAGGTGATAGGTCAGGGAGGAGAGGGTGGAGTGGATAGGTGGAAAAATTTCCTCAGCCTGTGCAGAAAGTAGAGATGCTGCTGAGCTTTCTTGGCTATGGAACTGGTGTTGAGGGTCCAGGTGAGATTCTCTGCCAAGCATACACCAAGAAATTTGTTGTTCTTCACGATTTCCACGGGGTAGCCATCGATGTCCAGTGGAGAGTGGTCACTCCGTGCCCTCCTGAAGTCAACAACCAGCTCTTTCAGCTTGTCCACATTCAGAGATTGGTGCAGAGCCAAAAACCTGTCAGTCAGCCGTTGCACCTCCTCTCTATATGCTGACTCGTCGGTCGTGCTGATGAGATCCGCTAGTCGTATTGTCAGCGAACTTGATGATGTCATTCGACCTGTGCATCGCTGCACAGTCGTGTGTCAGCAGGGTAAACAGCAGTGGATGGTGTATACAGGTGTCTTCATATTAAAGTGAGGGCAAGTAAGTTTTTTTGGAGTATAACATTTGATAGTAATGGGGTCCCTTTAATAGTATACAGCTCCAACTAATTTAAAAAAAAAGAAACTTCAGGCTTTCATTTTTTTCTTGCAAAGTGTTTATTTCATATGATTCTTTTGAATCAATTTTCTGAAAATTATGGTATGATTTTAGAACAGGCAAAGATTACAGTTTACAGCAGGACTTGCTATGGACACAATAGTTAGCAAAGATTCTAACACACTCAAGGAGGATGACCAATTGGTTTTATAATTTTTAACCAACAATAATGATGGAGCAGATGGCATCCATTAACTGATTATTAATGCATACCAGTAGCAGTCTGTGATCAGGACCAGTTCAATTACACAACCCGGAATGTCTATAAATGGCCATCGAACAAAACAACAGCCTGAGATGGCATCTGACAATCATCCCTGCCAACATTCTTTTTGAGATTTTAAAGCAACTGTATAAGTTTCAGCCGTATGTTCCTGTAAAAACAGATTTGTAGCAGTTATTAAATCAGATATTTCAGGAATTCTTATACACTGGATCCTTCGAGCTTGCATTAGCTATTGAAGTTCCTTTGGGGTGAAATCACACTTTACAATCTTATTGCACAAATACTGAATGCATTGGGTTTGAAACCCGTTTCTTTGTTTATTTTAAGTGTGGGCATCACCTATTTATTACAAGTGATAGAACATACAACAGAGAACATAGAACAATACAGTGCAGAACAAACCCTTTGGCCCTCGATGTTGCACTGACCTGAGAAGTAGTCTAAGCTTACACTATCCCATTTTCATCTGTATGCTTATCCAAGGATTGTTTAAATCTCCCTATTGTGGCTGCGTTAACTACATTGGCAGGCAGGGCATTCCACACCCTTACCACTCTCCGAGTAAAGAACCTCCCTCGAACATCTGTCTTATCTATCACTCCTCAATTTGTAGCTATGCCCCCTTGTACAAGCCGAGATCATCATCCGAGGAAAAAGACTTTCACTGTCTACCCTATCTAATACTCTGATCATTTTGTATGTCTCTATTAAATCCCCTTTTAGCCTTCTTCTTTCCAATGAGAACAGACCCAAGTCCTTCAACATTTCCTCATAAGACCTTCCCTCCAGATCAGGCAACATCCTCTGCGCCTTTTCCAATGCTTCCACATCCTTCCTGTAATGGGGTGACCAGAACTGTACACAATATTCCAAGTAATGCTGCACTAGCGTTTTGTACAGTTGCAGCATGACATTACGGCTCCAGAACTCAGTCCCTCTACCAATAAAAGCTAACACACCCTATGCCTTCTTAACAGCACTATCAACCTGGGTGTCAACTTCCGGGAACTACAGAATGTCAAGGCATTCAGTGTTAGTACAGAAACTCTCCTGATCACATCCCATATTAGTTTCAGAAGAAATGTTCAGGAATATTCAGCTAGAACATCATTGAATTTATTTAGAATCTCTTGTACCATCACTATTTTAAAATATTCGGAAGAGGAAGGCTAAAGGCTATGTGGTTGAAGGATTATCTGTGAGAATGTCAGTTCAAATTGCTTACTTGGAGTTGTAAACGTTAGCTTTGTTGCTTCAACTTCACTTTAACCTCCTCATTACATTACAAACTCTTCTGAGAAATGCTGCAAATTATCTATTGGAATTGTTAATTGTTCAAGTCTTGCAGTCATCATCTGGTCAATGGAGGTCATACTAAAGGAGCTTTGTGTTTGCCACTTTCCTCTGGTCTATTAAAACACAAATGTGCTGTTACGAGCATTAGATTGATGTGAAACATTGTGACATCGCCAATAAACATCAACATGTCTGTGTATAGCTGGAATCTGCTGAGGTCACTAACGTACATTGAAATAACTCCACAGAGGCTGGTATCCTGTCACCAAGTCTTTTATTTACACATGGAAAGTCTTTAACACTGATCCAGCTCTGTGTGAACAGAATGTATGACACTTCTGTTCATATCTGTCAGCTAAAGCTCCCTGATTGTACCAGATTAACAGCCCCAATCAGGGAACTCATATTCAATGAAGTCCACCTGACTGGCCTTGTTACAATCACTACATCATCCCCCCCGAGTCTGAAAACATAGGCCAGTTCTTTTTTATAGAGCTCCTCCTGGGCGTTTTAGCACTGGGTCAGGCTCCTCTGACTCTGCCTATGATATAGGCAGTGCATAACACACAGTAGCTCGACTCTTCTGCCCAGAGCATCTCAGAAGAAATTCATTCTCCTTTTCAGGTGGCAAAGGCATTGAGGCGGTGACATCCACTGTGACCATTTCAGATTCTGAGATATCTTCAATACCTGATGGAGAGGGAGAACCAAGAGGTTCCAGAACAGTCAGAAAAGTTTGCTCTTGACCTGTCTGTGAGTTTGCACCTCTGTGGTCCATGTGCTTGTTCAGGACCAACGCACCAGTTCGAACAGTATACGTCACTGGACCTGACCTCGCCTTGACCATGACTTTCACCCATGCTGGGCCATTCCTGCGGTTCCTACACCAAACTTCTTCCCCTGAAGTAAAATCTCTCTCACTTAGTCGAGTTGTGTGTCCAGCATTGGTATACCTAATGCTGTTTCATGGTTGCCCCGCTCACCCCCAGCTCCGGAAATGTCAGATATGACCTGGTGTAGAGTCTTCTCCTCATTACCAACTGTGCTGGAGCTATTCTTGTAGTTGTATGAGGAGTGGCCCTATAATCAAGTAGGAACTGGAACTGTTTGGTATCTAGGGAAGCTGAAGGTTGTTTCTTTAAGCCTGCCTTCAAAGTTTGGACTGCACTTTCTGCCAGACCATTGGATGATAGATGGTAATGGAGCTGACATGATAAGGTGAATACCATTTGAGATTGCAGCTGCGAAAAGCAGTTTACTGTTTGCTTAAATCCCCACAAAGGCAAACTGACCCATCGGGCTTCACAATTGGTACGACTGGTGCTGCCCATTCTGCAAATTGGACTGGTTTGAGGATTCCTTCATTTTCCAGCCTCCTGATTTCTGTCTCTCCTTTTGCCCATAAGGCAAACAGTACTTGGCAAATCTTGCAGAATCGTAGAATTGCCTCGTTGTCAACATGCAAGGTGGCCGTGGCTCCTTTGAGAGTCCCTAGAACTTCCTGAATCTACTTCTGGTATGTAATTAGGACTTCACTCAGGCAGCCATTTTCTCATCAAAAAATGTTCAGCCAATCTAGGTAATCTGTTACAAGCAATTTTACCCATCAAGTTTGGGCTGAGTCTTTTACCACAACCAGTGGTAACTGAACCAGCTGCTTCTTACAAGAGACCGGAACTGATGTTGTTCCCTTAATCCATAAACAATCTTCAGCATAGGTTCTCAGTCAAGCTGAGGTCTTATGATAACTTAGGGATTCGAGTACAGAGCGAATTTTGTTAAACATTGGTTCTGCAGTCACTGAAATGGCCACATCAGTAATGACTGCCTGTGGAACTGGGTGACTATTTAAACAGGCATTTATTTTGATTGTTTGGTTTGGACCCAAATCAGAACCATCGGTGGACTTTCCAGGTTGTGCACTCTCCTGAATACTCAATTTCGGTGTCTTACTCAATTTAGGTCTAGTGGGACTTTTTTGCTGAATTAAGTCTGAGTACCAGCAGCAACCACAATAGCTTGCAGGCCCAATTCCTGAAGAAAAGTTTAACCATTTGGCCGAGGCTTGGCTTTGTTTTGGGGTTTTGCTGTGGGTTGACCTAGAGTCCCTTTGTTCAGGTTATGCAATTGCCTTCACTCAAGTGGTGTTCCCGAAGCTGGACTGGCAAGGGTGTCCACTCCAATCGAAATATCCTGCAACTGCTATGCTCCACTTGCCGCATTTACCAATGATAAAGGCCAGAGGGTGGAGAGCATTAAGTTCCTCAGAGTGACAATAACTGACAACCTGTTCTGGACTTCTCACATAGATGTGACAGTCAAGAAAGCACAACAATGCCCCTTCTTCCTCAGGCAGCTCGTGAACATGCCAAAATCCCTAAGGACTCTCACTAACTACAGATGCACCATTGAAAGCATACTGTTCAGGTGCATAATGGCCTGATATAGTAACTGCTCTGCCCAAAACCATAAGAAACTACAGAAGATTGTGTGCAGAGCCCAGATCATCACTAAAGCCAACCTTTCATCCATGGGCTCCATTTACATGGCTCACTGCTGTGGACAGGCTGCCAACATCATCAAAGACCCTTCGCACCCCAGCAATACTCTCCTACACCCTCTTCAGTCAGGCAGAAGATACAGAAGCTTGAACACACACACACACACACACACACACACACACAAGCAGGTTCAGGGAGAGCTACTTCCCTGCTGTTATTAGACTGATGAATGGGCTCTCTAGACTCAAATAATCCTGATCTTATTAACCCTGAAAGGCCTTGTGCACATGCTGTGCAATGTAACCTGTACGCCTCTAAGTCGTTTTGACCTGTACATCCTTACTTACTATGATCAGCCTGTACTGCTCATAAACAAAGCTTTTGACTGTACTTTGGTACACAATAAATCGATCAATCAATCATTTGTAGTTTCTGTTTGAAGTCCCATTGGACTTCAGCTAGTAGGCACCTTTGCCTGGTTACATCATTAATCCCACATACCAAATTGTTTCTCAGCATCTCATTAAGGGTTAAACAAAGTCATATGCCTCTGCCAGCCAGCTGAACAGAGTCAACAACTTTGATAAGGATTCCCCTGGTTCTCGAATTGCTGAGTAAAACCGAGTGCATCTCAGAATTAGAGGAGGCTTGAAGTTGTAATATTCTTTAACTAAACTCATTAACTCTTGAAAGATTTGAGTTTTTTGTGCTTCAGGGAAAGCATGTCTCCTCATAACCTAAAGAGTTGCGGGTCCACAAACTCTCAGGAGAATTACTCATTGCTTTTCATCTGCCCCAATGTCATTTGGGCAGAAAAAGTAGTGCTTTCTTTCCACATACTAGACCCAGTCTTCAACAGCAGGATTGAATAAGACGAGCTTCCCAAATAACGGCATGATGCCAAAAATGCTTACCCCAACTCAAAGATGATTGTTGCAAGCAAATTTCTTCAGGTGTTTGCTTTCTCTCATTGCCACTGGAATAAGTCCACAGAGGCCGATATCCCAACACTAAGGCAGCCTTTATTTAGACATGGAGAGTCCTTGACACTGATCCAGCTCCTTCAGAGCCAGCTCTCAAAGAGAACAGAATCTCTGACACTCCTATTTATATCCGTCAGCCAGGGCTCCCTGATTGGACCAGGTTAACAGCTCTAATCAGGGAACTCATATTCTATTAGGTCCACCTGACTGACCTCATTACAATCACTATACAAATAATCTTGGAGGTTACAGATTGTAATTTATGACTAGACTTTACATCTGAGCAATGAAGCATAGAGCTGTGATTGAAATTGGCCTCTTCAGATCCCTTGATAATTTTACAAGTTTATCCAATGAGTAGCTGGACTGTGCAGACCAGGTTTCATTCCCCAGTTGAACATGCCCTTTCAGTCCAATAGTCTGTAAACAATCACTGAATGAGGAATAGTCACTTGAGTAAATCACCAGAAAGTGACAGAGTGAGAGTTACACAGAATACACCCCTGCAAGGAGTCAATGCCATCAGCACAGGAAATTGGGGAATTAGGAAATAAAATAACCCCTTGAAATGACATTCAAATGGTTTATCCAGCTTTTACAAAAGTAGAAATTAAATGTTATAACTATTAGTCTAAGTTTTCCAATCATAAAGCTGACAGCAGCCCATTCATTTTAATGGGTTATCGTTGGCAATATGATTGGAAAAACTAGGTTATAGCTTTCTTTGCCTCACACCCAAGGGAGAAGTGCACATCAATATAGAAGTTCACATTCAAATAATTCTTTGCTCTTGAGAATCCAGTTGTATGCAATTTCCTTGAAGTTGGCAAATGCATCTCCTCTCATACTTCCATATATAAATAACTTGTTTTTTTTAAAATTATATTCCTATTCTAGTAAGGCAAATTCTGAAGTGAACTATTCCAAGATAACTCTAATGGGCTACCTTTAAACAAGCTGGCACATAGTGCTTGGTAACTGATGATATAAAATAATTATGTGTGAGATGACCATGTTGGATTGCTTTGATATGGTTATATAGTGATTCACTGCAGTTTGGAGTGTGCATACATAATTTAGTGTTAATGTTATACTGAAAACACTATCATAAATCTTAATTGTACTACATGTCCCATAGACAGGTATGTTCGAGGAAATGCAGAATTGCCACTCCCATCCCCCACATAGATACTTCTGGCATTGGAACTGTTAAGTGTTAACATATGCATTTGCAAGATACAGTGCAGCAGGAAACCTTCAAGAGTATTTCAAGGTGAATGGCAATAGAGTGAGTGGGTACGAGTTTCAGGCGATTGATGCAAGACTTTTGGAGCAGTTCCAAAGAAATAAAATTGAAGAGCTTTTCAAGGTCAAGGCATTTGCAAATGTTCATTAATTTTAATATCTGTATGAGATACTTCACTTTCCATTTTCAAAAATATATTTTTGATGGTAACAAGGTCTTGAAATTGTGCTAACATTTGTTAAGAATCAGCTCTAACTATAGGGCATTAGAAAACAACTTTGCTGTTCGGCTACCCTTATTATTTAGTCTGTACTTAAATGCATCTCTTAGGTTTTATTCAGGATTGTAGTGAATGTAAACTAAACTGACGTGTAGCTTCCAGTGGATTGTTGCTGGCTCCAATCTGCTATCCATTGTGAAAAATGACAACTAGTTTCACTTCTGTATACTGCCTTCCTCAGAGAAATATTAAATATAACGCTGTAATCACATAGAAATCAGCATTCTCTGTTTGCCTGCTGAGGTTTGGTACAGATGCTGATCCCACTGGTAGTTTAAAAGGAGCTGAAAACACTTCAGTTGTCTGGATGACAAGTAGATTACAGTATACCATTATTAGATGCAAGACAATTTGTGCTAAAGAAATAATATTTTCAGATGTCGAAATGAACAAGGAGCTGTAGAAGAGATTTGATGCTCCGGACAACAATTAATAGAAAAAAAAGTGACAATAAAAGATAACAGGATGTTCAGTACACGCTCACACAGAGTTTGATGAATGATTGGGAATTAATGAGCTGGTAAAAATTTCATGTTTGTTTGCATGGTTTTGAGGTTATTGAAGTGAACTCTTTCCATCGTAGAAACCCAGGATTAGCATTAAACATTCTTGGAGTTGGGGACAACAATAGCGAGTTGGTGATCACTCAGGATGGGAAGAGTTGAAGGAGCTCCATAATTGTGAGTGGAACCAGTGATTACAAGGGGTGGTGTCAATTGTGAAGAGGCTCAATGATCTTGTGTGATGATTATCAGGTCTGTGATCAAAGGAAAGGTATCAGTGATCACAGCGGTGAGGCGAAACTGCAGAGTGGTCAGGGATCATCAGTGAGGTCCAATCCGGGAAGAGAAACAGTTAAACTCAAGGATGGGGGCCTGGAAAAGGATTTATCTCTTCCACACAACAGTCATTACCACCTTTAGATGTTGAGAGAGAAATATTGAGGCCTGTGCAACCATCTCTTGTCAGCTGTCTGGGAGCCTGCCCCTTTTCCCCACTCTCTTAAAATTTGAAGTGGTGAGTTTGAGATAGATGGGTTACATTTTGAGTTTTATATATGTTTATGTACCACCTGATCAAAATCCCTCCCTTTTAGGAGTTTAAAATTCCCATCTCTGTAGCTATTTGGAAATCAGTTCTTGAACCGAAATAAACTAATTCAATTCAATATCTGGGTTAAATTATGGTCATTTCTTTCATACTGGTTGTGCTATCATTGTGGGTTAAGCGTGTCTCGAATCCTTGACAGATAATTATATTCATATCAGAATGATGATCCAACATGGCTCCTGCAATTTATTTGTCACCAGCTGATTACTGCCAAATTTTATTCCTCTAGCAATCTTATGAAACTACAGTGGACAGTTTAAATGACCACACAGCATGGAGCCCAGATGGATTTCATAAGTTCATATATCTCGATTAAACTATTTTTGGTTTAAAGATAGCATCATCCTTACAGTTTGAAAAGATTAGCAACCTTATTTAAATGAGGTCTTGAACTAAAGTTAAAAGAATTTTAAAATTGGCAGTAACTAATTTATGTAGAAGCATGATGTGAGGTAAGAGTGACTGCCCATGATATCAAGGCAGCATATTCTGGGCGTTATCATTGATCAGAAACTGAACTGAAATAGCCATAAAAATTGTGTGGCTACTAGACAGGTCAGAGGCTAGGAAATCTGCAACGAGTAACTCAGCTCCTGACCCCCTAAAGCCATCTACAAAGCACACTTTAGGAGTATGAAGGAGTATTCTCCACTTGCCTGGATGAGTGCAGC
This sequence comes from Hemiscyllium ocellatum, assembly GCF_020745735.1. Classification (NCBI taxonomy): domain Eukaryota; kingdom Metazoa; phylum Chordata; class Chondrichthyes; order Orectolobiformes; family Hemiscylliidae; genus Hemiscyllium; species Hemiscyllium ocellatum. The sequence continues at coordinate 30,309,995 of NC_083425.1, read as the reverse complement.
TCTAACAAAACTCAAGAAGCTTGACACCATTCAGAAAACAAACAACCCGCTTGATTGGCATCACATCCACAAACACTTGCTCCCTCTCCCACTAGTGCTCAGTAGCAGCAGTGTGTACCAGCTACAAGATACGCTAAGTAAATTCACAAAGGCTCCTTAGCCAGCACCTTCCAAACTACGCAACAAGTACCATCTAGAAGAATAAAGGAAGCAGATACATTGGAATACCACCACCTATAAGTTCCCTTCTACTTACCATCCTAACTTGGAAATATATTGCCGTTTCTTCAATGTCGCTAAATTAAAACCTGTGACTCCCTTCCAAACATACCTATATTAAATGGACTGTACCAGTTCAAGAAGGCAGCCCACTGTTACCTTCCCAAGGACAACTAGGAATGGGCAATAAATGCTGGCCCAGCCAGGAACACCCACATCGCATGAGTGAATTTGATAAAAGCAACCCCTACAGAATGTTAAAGCACCTTTAAGGGTTTCCACTACTGCAAATAATGATTTTTTAAAAGAATTGTATGTCTGTGGTATAGGATAAACAGTGGAGAATATAAAGTAAAGGTTGTAATAAAGGTTAAGATGCAGGCTTATATGTCAGAAGGGACCATCTTTCACATATGAGCAAATGCTTCCAAATCTTTGGATAAAATGTTTTACTTGTAACTAAATTTGCACTGAGTAGCTTTTATACAATGAAACGAATTCTTGAAGTCTCCCAAGTAAAACTCATTCTGGATATACTTAGAGAAACATTGCTTTCCCATGTGAAAAGTTAAAAGTGTTCCTCAGAATCGTGATAATTATTACAAATTATCCTTGGGATGTGGATGCCTGCAGATAACTGTGTACATCTGCAGTAAATAAGACCACAGTCTCTAAAACCCACATTTCACAGAGATCAGACTTTGCTGATAATTTTGATTCAATTAGTGTATCAACTTAAATGGCAACACTGGATGTATTGTGTCTGTGTCAAATGATATTCTTGAAATGAACAGCAGCCCACTGCCATAGGACCTCATTATTTCAACGTTCACCCGGGAATCACAAGACCAGCTGTAATACTGACTGAAAAAAAACAATGGGAATTGGGAACCTTTCCAAAGTTTAAAAATATATGGCCATTGATAATTTTCTGTACGTGCTACATATATTCTGTACAAGAGGTAGACAAGTTCTAAGTCTGCAAAGCAAAGGATCTTGCAATTTAAAACAAGGTGACTGAAAATCTACAATATAAGGCATATTAAAAAAAATCTGCTAGCCCACTACTACCGAACAATGTCTCTGACAATTCTCAGAAATTTGCAATATTTTGCAACGTTCTTTACAGATTCAAGTAAATGCATCTCGAAGTGCCGTACATAATCGTTTAAAACTGTCACAAAGTCTATGAAAGACCATAATTGATTAGATAAGATCCAAACCAAGCCTCGCCGATGATTGGTATCACCACAAGGAACTAAGCATCCGGCTGAATTTCAGTGAAAACTGTGACTCATTTGATTTTCTGCCTCCTCAGGGGGTATTGCTGATATGTGAATTTGTCACATGGCTATACAAGGGCTCCTGCTGCTCACTTTAACAGCTGCCCTCAATTACAAATTACAGGCAATTTCCTCCAATCAGCACAGCTAGGTTTTGACTGCCATGGCTTAAACTAATCCACTTTGCTTGTGATCATCGGGAGGGCTTTTTGGATTACAGTGAAAGCTTTTCTGCCAATAAACTGGGTTGATGTCAATTACAGGAAGTGACTCTTCCCTGCTGGAAGAGGCAAGAGGACAATCTAGTAGCTGCCTCCATAGATTATAAATCCATAGAGCTAAAAAATGAAAATCAAATTTTCCTAGTTACAATCAGAAATCGCACAGGTAGTACTGAACAGGTTATTTTTAAACCCCCTGCTAGCATTACCAATCTCAGTCAGCTTGGTGGAAGAATGCTAAAACTGTAGCCGCCGTTGAACTGATCCAAGTGCTTTGCAAAAAAATTAAGTCTTGCTGACAGCTTGTATTGCACGATTGCTCACTTTAAGCGAAAGTAGTGTTATAGGTGTAGGGGTAAAATGTCTTTCAACATGCACCGGGCTGTGGATTTGTTCATAAAAGTTCCTAGTACCAAAGGCAGCTATTTGGTCCATTACACTTCTGTCATCTCTCTGAAATTGCTCCGTACTTTGTTTAATTCCATTGCTCTTTTCTCGTATCACAGAACCTCCACTTTATTTCTTGTACTTATGCACACTATTTTAATAGGAGAAAGGGAGGTATGCACACCATTTTAATACCCTTATCTCCAGTTCTTGATCCACTGTAATGATCTTTAAGATGGAATTCTATTCCAATTGAGTGTAGGTTAGCCACTGCTTTGTTCTGTTTTTATAAATGTTGTTCACCTCTAGCATCCTCTTAGTTCCTTCAATGTAATTGTTATGGTTGTTTTTATGTGATAGAGACAAACTGTAGGTTACACCATTTCAGTCATAATTCCTACTTGGAATTGTCTGGCTTCACCCTATGTATCAAAACATATGAATAACATTTTATATATTTGTTTATAATTGTGTTTATGCAGGATTGCTACAGTGATATGTCTGGATTGTATTTCAGTTTCAGTACTCCACTCACCCCACCCCTGCCATGCTAACTTGTCCATTTGCTCGGGTGCTTCTTGACTTGCTGTGGATATTCAACATTTCCTGTTTTAATCTTTCATGTCTGCGATCTGCAGTTTTTTTCCTTTCCATTTTCTTGTCTAAAGTAATTAAGAATCACTGAATTATGGAATTCTTACGGTGTGGAAGCAGACCATTCAGCCCATCAAATCACCACTGACCCACCAAAGTCATCCCACCCTGAGCCATCGTATCCCTGTAACCCTGCATTTCCAATAGCTAATCCACCTAGCTTGCACATCTCTGGACACTACAGAACAATTTAAACACAGCCAATCCACCTAACTTGCACATCTTTGGACTGTGGGAGGAAACCGGAACACTTGATGGATTGAACAATTGAAGCCCATGCAAGTATGAGGAGAACATACAAACTCTACACAGACAGTTGCCTGAGGCCACAATCTAAACTGGGTCCATAGCACTGTGAGGCAGCAGTAGTAACCACTGAGCCACCTTTATTTGATGAATAACAAAACAGAATCAAACAGTCTGGCCAACAGCTTGGAAAGAGAGCACCTTAACAACTGAAAAGAATAGTGATAATATCTACCTTGGGCTCTTTCCCAACCTCCCTTCCTTTACCACCCTGGAGGAAGCTGATTTGGGGAGGTTTGAGTGATATGGCAAGACTGGATAGACTGGGACTTTTTTCACTGGAGCATAGGAGGTTGAGAGGCGATCTGAAAGAAGTTTATCAAATAATGAGAGGTATAGATAGAGTTAATGGTAGTTGTCCTTTCCCTAGAATGAGAGAGGGGGTTTCAAGACCAGGGAACATAGTTTTAAAGTGAGAGAAGAGATATTTAAAAAAGACATAAGAAGCAATTTTTTTAACATAGGGTGATCTGTGTGTGGAATGAACCTCCTGAGAAAGTGGTGGATGTGGGTATAACTACAACATTTAAAAGACACTTGGATAGATACATAAATAGGAAAGGTTTGGAGGGATATGGGCCAGCAGCATCAGGTGAGACTAGTTAAGTTTGGGATTATGTTCAGCATGGACTGGCTGGAGCGAAGGGTCTGTTACCGTGCTTTAAGACTCTATAATCCATCCAGCTTTAAACTCATTCACTTTCACTGACTCCCTCTCACTGTGTTCCAGCAACAATGCCCTGATCCATTTTTCTGCGATCTTTTCTCAGCTTCTCAGACTTTCTTACAAAAAAGTAACGCTTCCTCAGATTCTCACTAATTTTATCTTGTGTGTACCTGAATTGTACTAAGAAGGTTCCAGATTTGATCTCATGTCTGTATTAAGTTAGTTATAGCAGATGAGGCGCTGTCAGCAGTAATACAATTAGCCTCAACATCTCTGATTTGCACAGTTCTTGTTCTTACAGACAATCCAATGACCCTTTCTGGAAGTATGCAGGTTGAATAGAGATATGAGCATATTCAGCCATCAAGTCTGGCATTCTAGTGCAACACTGAGGCAGCACTTTGGAGCTGCTCTCAAATTATCAACTCAGGCAGATATGAAATATTAGGAGAAAGTGAGGATTGCAAATGCTGGAGATCAGAGTCAAGGGTGTGGTGTTGGAAAAGCATAGCAGGTCAGGCAGCATTCGAGGAGCAGGAGAATCGACATTTCGGGCATAAGCCCTTCATTAGATATGAAATATTGGATGCCACTATTTTGAAGGGTTGGTGTAGCCAGTGGCTATCCTTCAATCAAAAACCACAAATATTTGCATATTATCCAAAAAAATCCAAACATTATCATATTGCAGATGGTGGCAGCTTGCTGTGCACAAATTAGCTGCTTTGCATCCTGTATTACAACAGTTATTATGCTTTTACAAAATAATTCACTGATTGTGTCGTGCTTTCGATATCTTGTGGTCATGAACGGTGCTATTTAGGTGCGAGTCTTTCCCATTCAACTATAATGCACTTCATGCAAAGAATCTCCTGAGATCAAAACACAACGTGCTTAGCATCCTCAAGGCTCTCATTTGAATAATAAATACTTGGCCAAGGTGCCAGAGGGTACTTCTGTAACCATACTCCAGTGGGGAATTATTCACTTTTCCACTGCGCAAATTTTCTAAAAGGAAAGGTCATTGGGATGTTACAACACATGACAGTGGTTAACCAAGAGGCTAACATTAGCAGAGATAAAGTATTGGAGAAACATAAGGAAATAAAAACCAAAAAGTCCCCATAATCTGATGACCTACATCTAGGGCTCTAAAAGAGGTATCTGCCAAGGTAGTGCATGCATTGGTTATCATTTTCCAAAATTCTCTCAATTCTAGAACTGTTAGTAAGTTAGTAAACATTGCATTGCTGTCAAGAAAGGAGAGACAGAAATAACAGCAATCTACAGACCGGTGAACCTAAGGGAAGGAAACTGCCCTCCTTATCTCGTCTGGCCGACATGTGACTCCTGGCTTACATGTGACTCCAGACCCACAACAATGTGGTTGCCCCTTAACTACCCTCTAGGCAGTTAGGGATGGGGAATAAATGCTGGCCTAGCTCATTATGCCCTCACCCAAATGAATAAAAAGAATTATGAAAATCCTAAGGATGCACTTTGAATATTATAGACTGATCAGATGGAATTGATGTTCTTTTTCAAAAGGAAACAATACTTCACAAATATATTAGAGCTTTTTAAGGATATAATTATTTGGTAAATTTTGGTGCAGTGCCATACTTGTGAACAAGGTAGAGCTCATGGAATAAAAAGGACAATAGCAACATGGATAAAGGTTGTCTAAACAATTGGAAAAAAGAGAGTAGATTTGATGGACATTGTTGAGATAGACGAAGGCTTGCAGTAGATTTCCCAAGGGTTTTTTATTGTGACTCTTCTTCTTAAGGATTGTAGGAGAAAGTGAGGACTGCAAATGCTGGAGATCAGACCTGAAAATGTGTTGCTGGAAAAGCGCAGCAGGTCAGGCAGCATCCAAGGAGCAGGAGAGTCGACGTTTCGGGCATGAGCCCTTCTTCAGGAATCCTGAAGTATCAGAAAGATGTTGTGAAACTTGGAAGGGTTTAGAAAAGATTTACAAGGATGTTGCCAGGATTGGGGGGTTTGAGCTATATGGAGAGGCTGAATAGGCTGGGGCTGTTTTCCCTGGTGTGTCAGACGCTGAAGGGTGACCTTATAGAGGTTTATACGGTCATGAGGGGCATAGAATCATAAAATCATACAATCCCTACAGTGTGGAAACAGGCCCTTTGGCTCAACAAGTCCACACGATCTTCCAAAGAGTATTCTACGCAAAGCCATTCCATTCTCCTGATTCTTCCACCTCATCTGCTCTACTGCAAGCCTTCATCTATCTCAACAATGTCCATCAAAATCTACTCTCTTCCCAATTGTTTAGACAACTTTTATCCATGTTGCTATTGTCCTTTTTATTCCATGAGCTCTACCTTGTTCGCAAGTATGGCACTGCACCAAAATCTACCAACCAATTATATCCTTAAAAAGCAGAACTTCCACACCCAAGCTTTCCCAATGTCCACCTATTTCGAACAATGTGCTGTTCCTCCACCTGTAATCCAGACAGCCCTCAGGGTAAATAGACAAGGTTTTCTCCCTGGATTGGGGGATTCCGGAACTAGAAGGCATAGGTTTAGGGTGTGAGGGGAACAATTTAAAAGGGACCTAAGGGGCAACATTTTCACGTAGAGTGTGGTGCGTGTATGGATTGAGCTGCTACAGGAAGTGGTGGAGACTGATACAATGACAATATTTAACAGGAATCTGGATGGGTATTTGAATAGGCAGAGTTTAGAGGGATTTGGGCCAAGTGCTGGCAAATGGGACTAGATTAGGTTAGGATATCTGGTCAACATGGACAAGTTGGACCGAGGGGTCTGTTTCCGTGCTGTACATCTCTATGGCTGTACAAGTTGTAGAGGTCTTTACTACAGTTATGTGTAGAGTCTGGGTTGTTAAGTACTGAGATAGATAGGTTTGTAGTTAATAAGGAAATCAAGGGTAACAGGAATAAGGCAAGAAAATGAAGTTGAGGATTATCAGATCAGCCATCACTTTGTTGAATGACAGATCAGACTCAATCTATTTCTGGTCCTTTGTCACATGGTCTTGGTGAATAGACAGATAGGTGTCAAATGATGTTCAGAGTGAAGAAGTGTAAGATGGTATATTTTGGTTGAAAGAACATAGAGACATAGTATATAAAGGAACTGCCACAACCAGACTCTGGGTGAGGTTCCCAAATTTGTTACAGTTCCAAATGACAAACCTCAAATTGTTAACTTTCTGGGTGATAAGGTATGAAATGTCACCCCTTTATTGTTTGCCCATTATTTTGATTGATTACAAGAAGATTAATTTGAAAAGGATCCCTTCCCTTGCAGATTCCTTAGTAAACTTATGCTTCACAAAGGAACCAGCTTTTCTTGAACTAACAAAGGAACGAGTTTACTAATTATTACACATGAGAAGAAATATTAATGCAGCCCACATATGCAAAGATTCACAGATTAGAAATAAGACGGGCATCCCAAAAGATAGTAACTTAAATGAAATACAGATAAGTCTCTGAAGTGATTAGTTGATAGTTGAACGTTGCATCTGTTGCATTCACAGTTATTGGCCTCATTGATGTTAATCGATTTCATGATCCTTGATTTTGCAGATTGCTTGTGGTTCTGTAGTTTTGATTCCTTTCAACTCTGATTCAATTCCAACATTCTGGGAAGTGTTGTCAATCAGATGGACCTAGGGGTTCAGGTACATAGTCCTTTGGAAACAGTGTCACAGGTAGACAGGGTGTTAAGAAGGCATTTGGCACACTTGCCTTCATTGGTCAGAACATTGAGCGTAGGAGTTGGGAAGTCATGTTGTGGCTGTACAGGATATTGGTGGGGCCACTTGTCAAGTACTGTGTTCAGTCTGGTCATCCTGCTATGATAAGGATATTATGAAATTGGAGAGTGTGCAGAAAAGATTTACAGGGGGTTATCAGGACTGGAGAGTTTGAGTTACAAGGAGAGGTTGGATAGGCTGGGACGTTTTTCCCTGGTGTATAGAAGGTTGAGAGGTGATCTTATAGAGATTTATAAAATCATGAGGACATAGACAATGTGAATAGCAAAGATAGGGTAGGCGAATTGAAAACTAGAGGGCATAGTTTAAAGGTGAGAGAGGAATGATTTAAAAGAGAACTGAGGGACAATTTTTTCACACAGAGGGAAATGAACTGTAGAGGAAGTAGTAGATGCAGGTACAGTTACAACATTTAAAAGACATTTGCATCAGGACACGAATAGGAAAGGTTCAGAGGAATATGGGCCAAACACAGGCAGATGAGACTAGTTTATTTTGGAAAAACCTAGTCGGCATGGACGAGTTGGATAAAGGGTCTGTTTCTATGCTGTTTGGCTCCAAGACAATCCGTTCAGTCCCATGAGTCCACTCCAGCAGAGTTGAAAGTGGCTTTTTAACCCTTAGCCTTGTGTACTCTACAAAGGGAAAAGCACAAAATGTGGCTGTAGTTTGGGACATAATCTAGAGTATATGGCTTGAGCTTCAAACACATGGTCAGCTTCTTGTTATCTTTGGAGTCAAAAGAGATCACAGTCCAATTTGTTTTCACTTGTCTCTTCACCCTCTCCCATCCTTTGAAGGGTTGTCATTTGAAGTTCCTTTCACAGCCGATAAATACGACATTCCCATCAGACAATATGCCTTTTAAAAACATATTTCCAAATTACCAGTTAAAAGTGCTTACAGTACTTGGACATCTGCATAGCAATACTACTCAAAAGGATGTGCAGGAGCAGAAAGACAGGTGTACATGAACATAAGTCATTAAAAGTGAAAAGACAGGTGAAGAGAACAGTTAATAAAACACACAACACCTGAGACTTTATTAGTAGAGGCATGAATACAAGAGTAAGGAAGCAACAATTCAACACATCAATTCTGCGATTCTGTAAACACTCTCTCCACTTATCCAGCCACTTCCACCTTCACATACACACCAAAGTTCCTGTATTTCTGTATCCTCTTTAAAACTCTTTTTTTTAATATACTGTTTCTCACATTTTGCTTACATATGGAGGCCATTCAGCCCATCATGTCAGTACCACCTCTCCTCATGAGCTTTGTGATATAGTACTAATTATTGTATCCTTTGCCCATAATCATGAATGTGATTATCCTGAATGGTGCACCATGCTCAAGAGGCTGCATTGGCTTACTCCTGCTCCTATTTCTAATTTTGATATGACAGTAAGTTTGACAGACCTTTCAAACCTCACACCTATAAAAGCTGAATCTTATTGTTTATCCATGCAAATGCACTTGTACTTTCCTGCAGGGATCATTACTCTGTAATCAGCGTCAGTAAATCTGGTCAAATTTCCATTCACTTGGCCAAAGAAAATTCAAGAACTGTAAATCAGGGATTAAACCCTGATGTCTTTGGCTGAGTAATACACCACATGATTAATTTGCAAATTCAGCAATGGGACAGTTTATTAATTCTAATGAAAGGTCAGAAATAATCTATTTTTGACTTTCAAATGTTTGCCAGCCTGTGAAGGAGGCTCAGGATTTGCATGCCCTTGGCGGAGTGGGAGGGGAGTTACAGTGTTCGGCCAAAGGGCGGTGGGGTTGTTTAGTGCATGTGTCCCAAAGATGTGAAGGAATTTCTTCAGGTTGTTTCTACCAGCAATATAAATTAACTTGTAGGCTATTAAGCAGTTTTCTGATATAATTTGACTATTGTTGTGGATGTGCAAGAAAATCACAGCAACCATATCCAAGTAATTCTCTTTACAACTGATCTTGGAGGAATTGTTGGGTGAAGTTCATAGCACAGAATCAGATAAAGTTAATCGTTGTTTTAAGTGTGGCCTACAGAGAGTCTTCAGTAGTGAGTAGAATGGGTTCTTTCTTGATTATATGTTTTTGGAGATATGTTTCTTGTTTAAACTTAAAATATAAGCCATACCTATTCATTTACCCTGGGGCAGTGTTTGTAGAGGAATAAGACAGTATTATTTTCTGGATCTGTAGATTGTAAAAGAGCAAAAATAGCCTTTAATAGAATGATATGTACTTTTTGTCAGATGTGGGAGTTTAAAGAGAATTTAAGACTTACTGATGGGAGACTGATTAGCAAGGTTAGGTCTCACAGAATACAGGAAGAATTTGGATACAGAACTGGCTCAAAGGTAGAAATCAGAGGGTGGTGGTGGAGGGTTGTTTTTCAGACTAAAGGCCTTTGATCAGTGGAGTACCACAAGGATCGGTGCTGGATCCTCTATTTTTTGTCATTTACATAAATGATTTGGATGCGAGTATATGAGGTACAGTTGGTAAGTTTGCAGATGACACCAAAATTGGAGGTGTAGTGGACAGCGAAGATGATTACCTCAGATTACTACAGGATCTTGACTAGATGGGCCAATGGGCTGAGAAGTGGCAGATGGAGTTTAATTCAGATAAATGTGAGGTGCTGCATTTTGGGATTTGTACACTTAATGGTAAGGTCCTGGGGAGTGTTGCTGAACAAAGACACCTTGGAGTGCAGCTTCATATCTCCTTGAAAGTGGCATCTCAGGTAGATAGGATAGTGAAGATGGCATTTGGTATGCTTTCCTTTATTGGTCAGAGTATTGAGTACAGGAGTTGCGAGGTCATGTTGCAGCTGTACAGGACATTGATTAGGCCACTGTTGGAATATTGTGTGCAATTCTGGTCTCCTTCCCATCGGAAAGACGTTGTGAAACTTGAAAGGGTTCAGAAAAGATTCACAAGGATGTCGTCAGGGTTGAAGGATTTGAGCTATAGGGAGAGACTGAACAGGCTGGGGCTATTTTCCCTGGAGTGTCGGAGGCTGAAGGGTGACCCTATAGAGGTTTACAATATTATGAGGGGCATGGATAGGGTAAATAGACAAAGTCTTTTTTCTGGAGTCCAGAACTAGAGGGCATAGGTTAAGGATGAGAGGGGCAAGATAAAAAAGAGACCTACGGGGCAACGTTTTCACACAGAGAGTGGTACGTGTATGGAATGAGCTGCCAGAGGAAGCGGTGGAGGCTGGTACAATTGCAACATTTAAAAGGCATTTGGATGGGTATATGAATAGGAAGGGTTTGGAGGGATATGGGCCAGGTGCTGGCAGGTGGAACTAGATTGGGTTGGGATATCTGGCCGGCATGGCCGTGTTAGACCGAAGGGTCTGTTTCCATGCTGTACATCTCTATGACTCTACAATGATAAGATATTATTGTAAATTTTTACCACAATCCTTCAGTTTCATTGAATTAACAAAGCTAATAAAAATTCTTGAATTAATTTCAGGTGTAAATGAAGATAAGTTGATATGTTAAACAGATCATTTAATACCTTCTGAGGTAGTAATCGATATGGCCAAACTGAAGGTGATGCAAAGGAAGTAAAATTATGGGGAGGGTTTTAAATACAAATTTCTTTCCACTGTTTTGCGTATAAAGCCAATGGATAATGCTGCATTCAGTTCTCAGAGAGCCCCCTTTGTAATGTTGTGCTGAGTTTATATTAGCTTGTAGCTAAAGTCCTCGTGTGGGCAGCCAAAGGCATTTAAAAAAAAGACAATAACACAATGGTTAAGGTCACCTCAGTGGAAAAACTGGAAGATAACGTAGGGTGATTAATACTGGTTTTGTTCAATAATGCTTTCTTCAATGGGGGACCTCACTAGACTAGACTGGGATAGTACTAACAGTGTAAAGGGCAAGGAAGGGGAGGAATTCCTGAAATAGATACAAAGCAATTTTCTTGATCTTTGAGTTTCAAATGTGTGGAAGAAAGCTGCATTGAGGCTTATTTTGGGCAAAAAAGTTAGACAAGTGGAGTATGTTTCAAAGGTAGAGCATTTGGTGAACAGTCATCATTATATCATCAACTTTCAAATAATTATAGAAAGGATAAACATCTCCAGTATCGAAGACACATCCTCAGCATCACATAGAAAAGCAAAGTCATCAATGAAACAGTCATTTCCATGGTAATCATATATAGCAGGCTAGCAGTAAACAAGCAAAGAAGGCTTCACTGTTGAAAATGTGCACTGAATGGAAAATCCAATTCAAGGATGTTATTCAAAGTGACATGAAAGACCTAATACCAAGCATACTGAGTGGGAAACTCTAGCTGATAATTGATGCAAACAGTGATGCCAACTGTGGTCAGGAGTTCATCACTACAATGTCATATGGTTTGAGAAGCTCCAAAGCAAACATTAGCTTTGGAAGGCTCCAGTAGCAAGCATTGTACATCACCAGCAAGGGATATGTGGGATATTTGTGGCAGATGTTGCCTTTCCAAAATCAGCTTCTTCCGCCATCAAATGATGAAAGGTGATCTCAGCTTTGAGCTCACCGGACTTCTGAGGCTGAATTCCTACCATGCCAAAAGCATGCATAAAAATACCAAGCCAAAGGAAAACAAACTTGCAAGAGTTGAAAAAGAATCAGGGCCAGGTGAATTGGAATCAAACATTGATAAACAAAACAGCAACTGAACAAAGAGATGCCTAAAGAGGGGATGTTTTGTGTACAGAGTAAAATCATTACTGTGAGGAGGAAAGGAAGGACATTCAAAACCAGAATTCCTTCGATGACAAAAGCTATGGAGAATTATGTGAAATAGAAAAGAAAGGCTATTAACAATTATAAGGTTTGTAATACAGACAGAAGACAAGTATAAATAAAAGGGGACCAAAAGTATTTTATAAACACAAAAAAAATTTAGTGAAAGGAATGGAGTCAATTAGAGATCCAAATGGAATTTCTTGTTGAGGCTAAGGGCATATTTGAGTTAACAAATGAATAATTTACATCTGTCTTTACTAGAGAAGAGGATGTTATCAAAGCAGCAGTTAAGCAGGAGACAGTAGCAATATTGGATAGGATAAAAATAGAAGATTTATGTAAAAGGTTGGTGGTCCTCAAAGCAGAAAAATCACTTGTCCCAAATGGAATTCATTGTAGGCTACTGATAGAAGTCAGGATGGAAATTGATCAGTAAAATGTTCCAGTGATCCTGGGGGCAGGGAGGGTCTTCTAAAGAATTGGAGGATTGCCAGCTTTGGATCCCAATTTAGTAAAGTCGAGAAGGAAACACCTGGCCCAGGTCAATAAGCCTGGCATCAATGATAAGGAACTTTGGGAGACCATCGTTAAGGCCAAAAATTATTAGAATTTGGAAAAATATGGGATGATAGATGATAGTATTGATTTGTTAAAGGCAAATTGTGTTTGACTTGATTGAGTTCTTTAATGAAGTAATGGAGAGGGGTTATGAATATTTTGGTAGAAAGTGCATACGTACAAATGAAAAGTACTACTGGAAAGGGTGTGTAGGGGCATCCGAGTTGGGACATAATGTTGAGGTTGTACAGGACGTTGGTGAGGCCTCTTTTGGAATACGGTGTCCAGTTCTGGTCTCCCTGTTTTAGGAAGGATATTACTAAGCTGGAGAGAGTTCAGAAGAGATTTACCAGGATGTTGCTGTGAATGGAAGATTTGAGGAGAGGCTGGGACTTTTTTTATTGGAATGTAGGAGGTTGAGAAGTGACCTTATAGAGGTTTATAAAATAATGATGGGTATAGATAAGGTGAATAGCAGGTGTTCTTTCCAAGGGTGGGGAACTTCCAGACTAGCAGCATACTTTTAAACTGAGAGGAGGAAGTTTAAAAAAGAAAGGGGGGCATTTTTTGTCACAAAGAGGGTGGTTTATGTGTGAAATGAACTTCTAGGGAAAGTGGTGGATGTGGGTACTGTTACAATGTCTAAAAGACAGTTAGATCAGTATCATAGAAACCCTGCAGTGTGGAAGCAGGCAATTTGGATTGGCATCCCACCCAGACCCACCCCCCACTCTATCCCTGTAACTGGATTGGTTGGACCAAAGGTTCTGTTTCCACGCTATATGACCCTATGACTGAGAGTAGAGAGAGTTGGTGTATATGTGTAGGACAAGCAGAAAGAACCATTGATAAAGCACATAATATGCAGGTTTTATTTGTAGGGCACATCGTACAAGACCAAAGAGAGAGGAAATATGATACAAGTTTTCAAACTCATGAGGTGTCTGGATAGAAAGGAAAGGGAGAAAACATTCCCAGTTGTAAAATGTTTGAGAATAAGAGGGCACAAATTTAAATTAATTTACATAAAAATAAATGCGATGGGAGAAAAAAACCTTTTCCACTGAGTGAGTAGTTAGGGTCTGTAATACTCTGTGTGAAAGTGTGGTGGAAGTTGTGCAGTTGAGGTATTACGAGAGAGCATTAGCTGACTAGTTGAACACAAACACTGTACAGAATTAGTTAGAAAGGGGTGAATGGCCTTCTTCCGCACAGAAGCAATTCTGATTCTGTGAACTGCTCTCTCAGCTTGCCTTACCACTTTCAATGATTTATGCACATATACATCCATGTTCCTCCACCCTATAGCCCCTTCAAAGTTGGATAATCCATTTTGTACAGTTTCTCCACATTCTGCCTACCAAAATGCCTTTTGGAAAATCACTACGTCAACAACATTATTCCTCATCAATTCTAATACCTTAGCAAAAAAACAACATTAATTACAGCACATTTGCCAAGTGACTATTAGTTTTGTCCTGGATTAGATTATCATTTCTAAAAGCATCCCCTGTAGTAAGGTTAAATTGACTAGCCTGTAATTTCTGGGTTTATCTTTACAAGGCTGTAATGTTTACAATTCTCCAGTTTCCTGTCACCATCCCAGAGTCTAAGGAAAACTGGAAAATCATGACCAGCACTTCCACAATTTCTACACTCACTTTCCATGATGACCTTGGAGCATATCTCATCTTACCCTGATGTCTTATCAATTGTAAGTACAGGCAGTCTATCAAATACTGTCTCCTTATCGACTTTATACCCTTCAAGTGTTTGAATTCCCTTTTCTTTATCAGTGCACTATCAGTATACCTCACAGTGCCAGGGACCCTGGTTCGATTCCGGCCTCGGGCAAATTTCTGTGTGGCGTTTGCACATTCTCCCAATGTCTGCGTGGGTTTCCTCCAGCTACTCTGGTTTCCTTCCACAGTCCAAAGATGTGCAGGTTAAGTGAAGTGGCCATGCTAAGTTGCCCATAGTGTTGGGTGCAATAGTAAGGGGTAAATGTGGGGAAATGAGTTTGGGTGGGTTATTCTTCAAAGGGTCGGTGTGGACTTGTTAGGTCAAAGGGCCTGTTTCCAAGCTGTAGGGAATCTAATCATCTTCCTTGGTAAGGACAGATGCAAACTAATAATTTGGTACTTTAGAATTGCCCCCTACCTCTATGCTACCCCTTTTGCTACTTGTTTACTGTTAATGTGCTGACAGAAGAATTTTGCATTTCTTTTTATGTTAGCTGCCAGTCGCTTCTCATACCCTCTCTTAACACATTCATTGACAAGTTGAAAAATGAAGTAATGTTTGACTTGGATGTCAATCATACTATCCACCTGATATGAACATTCTTTTGCTTTTCATCTGAATTCTATATCTCCTTTGTCATCCACGGAGCTCTGGATTTATTAACACTTGCATGAAGGGAAAAGTACAGTACCTTGACTGTAGCTGAAAATGTGTTGCTGGAAAAGCGCAGCATCCAAGGAGCAGGAGAATCGACGTTTCAGGCATGAGCCCTTCTTCAGGAATGAGGAAAGTGTGCCAAGCAGGCTAAGATAAAAGGTAGGGAGGAGGGACTTGGAGGAGGGGCATTGGAAATGCGATAGGTGGAAGGAGGTTAAGGTGAGGGTGATAGGCCGGCGTGGGGGTGGGGGCGGAGAGGTCAGGAAAAAGATTGCAGGTTAGGAAAGTGTTGCTGAGTTCGAGGGTTGGGACTGAGACAAGGTGGGGGGGGGGAGGGGAAATGAGAAAACTGGAGAAATCTGAGTTCATCCCTTGTGGTTTGAGGGTTCCTAGGCGGAAGATGATGCGCTCTTCCTCCAGCCATCGTGTTGCTGTGGTCTGGCGTTGGAGGAGTCCAAGGACCTGCATGTCCTTGGTGGAGTGGGAGGGGGAATTGTAGTGTTGAGCCACAGGGTGGTTGGGTTGGTTGTTCCGGGTGTCCCAGAGGTGTTCTCTGAAACATTCCGCAAGTAGACGGCCCTCCCACTCCACCAAGGACATGCAACATGGCGGCTGGAGGAAGAGCGCCTCATCTTCCGCCTAGGAACCCTCAAACCACAAGTGATGAACTCAGGTTTCTCCAGTTTCCTCATTTCCCCTCCCTCCACCTTGTCTCAGTCCCAACCCTAGAACTAAGCACCACCTTCCTAACCTGCAATCTTCTTTCTGACCTCTCCGCCCCCACCCCCCACTCTGGCCTATCACCCTTACCTTAACCTCCTTCCACTTTTCGCATTTCCAACGCCCCTCCCCCAAGTCCCTCCTCCCTACCTTTTATCTTAGCCTGCTTGGCACACTTTCCTCATTCCTGAAGAAGGGCTCATGCCCGAAACGTTGATTCTCCTGCTCCTTGGATGCTGCCTGACCTGCTGCGCTTTTCCAGCAACACATTTTCAGCTCTGATCTCCAGCATCTGCAGTCCTCACTTTCTCCTACCTTGACTATAGCCAAGTTCTCTGTTCTTTACAAACTGATTAATTTTTTCTGCTAATTTTTGATTCTAATTTATCTGGCAGGGAACTATTTTTACCCAACTGAATGTGGCTTTCCTCTAGTTAATTACTTTTATAATTGTTACATGCACTTTTCCAAATCCAACCTATACCTTAAGATAGAATAAATACTATCCCCTAAATATTCCCCCACTAACAAGAGATTTATTTTAGCCAACCTCATTCCCAAGAACCAGGTACTGTAATGATGTAGGATCCCAATTAAGGCTGCAGTTCAAATCTGTGACTCTTTAGTTCAGCAATCTAGTGTTAAGTATACTGTTTCTCTCCAAATTAAGTGTTTTAATGGTTTTAATTACTTATATAACTCACACACTTTGCATTTCTGTCAAAGGTTCCTTTGCCACAAGCTTTATTTTGTTGAGAGCGTTGTCAAGTGAAATTGTTCCTCAGTCTTCACGGTTTACATTCACTCATCAGAAATTAATTACAAGTAGCAATGATTGAATTAACTTCCAATTTTAGCTGGATTATGTTGATTAATCCAACTTTGCAGTTTCAGAACCTTTTTCTCAAGATTCTGACTTTGAAGCATCTTCTTGCAACTTGTCAGTATAACAATGAAATGCACTACATTTAGAGTTATTTTTTCACTCATTCACATAATTTTGCATTGCTGGCCACAGAATTTATTGCTCATGCCTCATTGCTCTTGACAAGGTGTTGGTTAGTTGCCTTCTTGAACTACTGCAGTCCACATGTTGTAGGTTGACCCCCGATGTCCTAAGGGAAGAAATTTCATGATTTTGACCCAGCAATAGTGAAGGAATGGCAATATGTTTCCAAGTCAGGTTGGTGAGTGTCTTGGAGAGGAACTTGAAAGTGTTCCTGCACATCTGCTACCCTTGTTCTTCGAGATGAGAGTGGTCATGGGTTTGGAAAGTGCTATCAAAGGATCCTTGATGAACTTCTGTAATAAATCTTGTAGATAGTATACATTGCTGCTACTGATCATCGGTGTTGGAGAGAATGGATGCTATTGAATGTAATGGTAATCAAGTGGGCTGCTTTGTTCTGGATGGTGTTGAGCTTTTTGAGTGTTGTTGGATCTGTATCCATCCAGGGAAGTGGAGAGTATTCTATCACACTCCTGACTTGTGCCTTGTAATTAGTGGACAGACTTTGCTAAGTTAGGAGATGAGTTACTCGCTACAGTATTCCTCATCTCTGACCTACTCTTGTAGCCAAGGTGAATATGTTACAATTCCAGTTGAGTTTCTTGTCAATGGTAACCCCAAGGATGTTGACAGTGGGGGTTTCAGCAATGGTAACACTGTTGAATAAAAAGGGATTGCCTCTTATTGGAGGTGGTCATAGCCTGCCATTTATGGGGTGGAAATATTACTTGCCACTTGACAGCCTAAGCCTGGATATTGTTCAAACCTTACTGCATTTAAACATGGCTGAGGAGTCATCCATGTACCTGAGGGGTCACGAAAGGTGCACAACATTGTTCACCAATGATTGCACTCATCACTTCTAATCTTACGATGGAGGAAAGGTCATTGATGAAGTAGCCGAAGATAATTAGGCCTGGGATATTACAAGAGGAACGCTGCAGAGATGTCCAGGAGCTGAGGTGACTGATCTTCAACAACCATATTCCTCTGTGGATGTAGGCTTGCTCGCTGAGCTGAAAGGTTCATTTCTAGATGTTTCGTCACCCTACTAGGTAACATCTTCAGTGGGCCTCAGGTGTAGCAGTGTACATGATTCCTACTTTCTATTTATATATTTGGTTTTCTTTGGGTTGGTGATATCATTTCCCATGGCGACGTCATTTCCTGTTCTTTTTCTCAGGGGGTGGTAGATGGGGTCTAACTTGATGTGTTTGTGATAGAGTTCCGGTTGGAATGCCATGTTTCTATGAATTCTCGTGCATGTCTCTATTTGACTTGTCCTATGATAGAAGTGTTGGCCTCGAAGTGGTGTCCTTCGTATGTAATTATGTGGTTATCTGTACGTACTGATACTAGTGAGAGAGGGTCATGTCGTTTTGTGGCTAGTTAGTGTTCATATATCCTGGTGGCTAGTTTTTTGCCTGTTTTTCACAGTTCTTGCATGGTATTTTGAAAATGACATTAGTTTTGCTTGTTGTCTGTATAGGATATTTCAAGTTCATTAGCTGCTGTTTTAGTGTGTTGGTGGGTTTGTGGGCTACCATGATGCCAAGGGATTTGAGTAGTCTGGCAGTCATTTCCAAGTTGTCTTTGATGTAGGGGAGATTGGCTAGGGTTTCTGGGTGTGTTCTGTCAGCTTGTTTCAATTTATTGCTGAGAAATCAGCGGACTGTGTTCATTGGGTATCCATTCTTTTCGAATACACGGTATATGTGATTTTCCTCTGCTCTGCGTAGTTCCTCTGTGCTGCAGTGTGTGTTGGCTCACTGAAATAATGTTCTGATGCAGCTTCGTTTGTGGATGTTGGGATGATTGCTTCTGTAGTTCAATATTTGGTCCGTATGCGTTGTTTTCCAGTAGACGCTGGTTTGAAGTTGCCCAATGGATGTTTGCTTTACTGTGACATTGAGGAATGACAGTTTGTTGTTGTTTTCCTCCTCTTTAGTGAATTTTATGCCAATAAGGGTATTATTGGTCTTGAAGGTTTCCTCTAATTTGAGTCATTTAGTGATGACAAAGGTGTCATCCATGTAGCGGACCCAAACTTTGGGTTGGATGGTTGGCAGAGCTCTTTGAGTCTCTGCATTACTGCCTCTGCTAAGAACCCTGATATCAGAGATCGCATGGGTGATCTGTTGGTTTGTCTGTAAGCTTTGTTGTTGAAGGTGAAGCGTGTGGTAAGGCATAGGTCCACTAGCTTGACGATATAGTCCATGCTGATGAAGTTAGTGGTGTTTGGTGTATGTGTCTTTGGGTCTTCTAATAGTTTAGTCTGTGTTTCCTTGGCCAGGTTAATGTTACATCAAAGGAGACCATTATTTCATCCTCTTCCATCTTAGTGTCTTTGATGGTCTTCAGGAATTCTTGAGTGGAATGGATGGAATGGCATGAGTCTTCTACTAAGTATTTTAATCTTTGTGTAGTTCCTTGGCTAATCTGTAAGTTGATGTTCCCGATAGCAAGACTATGGGTCTGAGGGGGGCTCCTGGTTTGTGAATTTTGGGTAATCAGTAGACACATGGTGTATTGAATCCAACAAGGAGCTCCATCAAAGACTAAAATACTTAGTAGAAGACTCATGCCATTCCATCCATTCCACCTAAGAATCCGTGAAGACCATCAAAGACACTAAAATGGAAGAGGATGAAATAATGGTTTCCTTTGATGTAACGTTAACCTGGCCAAGGAAACACAGACTAAACTATTAAAAGACCCAAAGACACATTCACCAAACACCACTAACTTCATCAGCAAGGACAGTATTGTCAAACTACTGGACCTATGCCTTACCACATACTTCACCTTCAACAACAAAACCTACAGACAAACCAAAGGACTACCCATGGGATCTCCAATATCATGGTTCATAGCAGAGGCAGTAACGTAGAGACTCAAACAAAGAGCTCTGCCAACCATCCAACCCAAACTTTGAGTCCGCCACGTGGAGGACACCATTGTTATCACTAAACAACACAAATTAGGGGAAACCTTCAAGACCATCAATAATACCTGTATTGGCAAAAAATTCACTAAAGAGGAGGAAAACAACAACAAACTGTCATTCCTAGATGTCACAGTAAAGCAAACAGCCAATGAGCAACTTCAAACCAGCATCTACAGGAAAACAACACACACGAACCAAATATTGAACTACAGAAGCAATCAACCCAACATTCATGAAGCTGCATCAGAACATTATTTCAATTAGCCAACACACACTGCAGCACAGAGGAACTACGCAGAGCAGAGGAAAATCACTTATACAGCGTATTCAAAGAGAATGGGTACCCAATGAACACAATCTGCCGATTTTTTCAGCAACAAACCCAAACAAGCAGTCAAAACACATCCAGAAACCCTAGCCACTCACCCCTACATCAAAGACATCTTGGAAATGACTGCCAAACTACTCAGACCCCTTGGCATCATGGTAGTCCACAAACCCACCAAAACACTAAAACAGCAGCTAACTTGAAAGACTCTATACAGACAACAAGCAAAACTAATGTCATTTTCAAAATACCGTGCAAGGACTGTAACAAACACTACACTGGACAAACAGGTAGAAAACTAGCCACCAGTATACATGAACGACATGTCCCTCTCTCACTAGTATCATTACACACAGATAAAGAAGGACACCACTTCGATGAGGCCAACACTTCCATCTTAGGACAAGCCAAACAGAGACACGCACGAGAATTTCTAGAAGCATGGCATTCCAACCTGAACCCTATCAACAAACACATCGAGTTAGACCCATCTACCACCCTCTGAGAAAAAGAACAGGAATTGACATCACCACAGGAAATAACATCACCAACCCAAAGAAACCCAAACATATAAATAGAAAGCAGGAATCATGTACACTGCTTTGCCTGAGGCCCACTGAAGATGTTACCTAGTAGGGTGACAAAACGTCTGGAAATCAATCTCCCAGCTCAGCGAGCAAACCTACATCCAGAACCTCAACCTGAGTTACAAATCTTCTCAAAACTTGCAAATATTCCTATGTGTCAGTTATGACTACAAAAGGTGGGGGTTTGCTCAAAATCAATTAATTTGGTTTTACTGGAGCTCTTTGACACCATACTCATGCTCTGTCTTAATGACAAGTGCTGTCACTATCACCTCACATCTGGAAAAGGCTGTAATGAGGTCAGGAGCTGAGTGGCCCTGATGGAATCAAAACTGGGCTTCACGGAGCAGGTTATTGCTGAGTTGAAGCTGCTTGATAGTACAGTTAATGACACCGTCCATCACTTTACCGATGATTGAGATTGATTGATGGAATAATAATTGGCTGGGCTGGATTTATCATGCTTTTTGTGTGCAGGACACACCTGGGCAATCTTTCTCATTGTCAGGTTGTAACTGTACTAGAACAGGGTAAAAATAATGATTGCAGATGCTGGAAACCAGATTCTGGATTAGTGGTGCTGGAAGAGCACAGCAATTCAGGCAGCATCCAAAGTGCAGCGAAATCGACGTTTTGGGCAAAAGCCCTTCATCAGGACTGTACGAGAACAGTACTTTTGTAGCTCAGTTTTCACAACAGTAACATCTTTAAAAACATAAGGGAGCTATGAAAACAAAACAAAACAAATAGAATGTAACTGTAAATGAGAAATTACTCTCAGTTAACAGGTTAACATATCCATAAAGTAGTTGAGAGGGACTTAATATCAACTTTGGCATGGATTCATTTAAGGGGAAATTTGTTAAGTGTATATAACAGGAAGGAATAAAAGACTTGGTGATAGGGTGAGATGAAATGCAGTGGGCGTAGCTTATATGGAGCATAAACAGTTGATGGTCTGTTTCTGACCTGTAAATTCCGCATAATAATAAGTATAAGCATGTTAAGCATTTGTACAGAAGCACTAGCTGTAACATAGTCCTGTGTAAAAAAAATTAAAATTTACAGATCATAGTCCAGGAAGTATTTTATTTAATGTATCTTTCTTAGTGCTTGTGTTGGAATAATTTAAAAGAGGTACTGTTTTCCTCTTTTTCAAGAAATTGTAAGGGCGAGCATATTAGCCAAATGATTAATTAACACAACCTCCTAACCCCCACCCACTCATTCAGAGCTGACAGGCCAGCTCAGGTGATTTTTTTTTCAGCCTATCAAAGGCCCCAGCACTGGCAACCAAGTTGCCACAAGCAGTTAGTCAATCAGAGCTTCTGGGCCTGAGAGACTGACAGTTGAGGCCTACTCTGTGGTGGGTGCAGTATCAACGAAGGCAAATAATCTTGATCTTCTTGGCATGGGTAGGCATCAGGAAGAGGGAGTGTTAGTGGGTCAGAGGCAAGACTCAATGGGTGGCTTTCAAAGACCACCCTTTGCCTGTCATCCATACCTCTGATTACCCCGATCCAACAAGCAGGCCACACTTGAGTTCTAGCTGCAAAATTGGTCACTTAAGAACTTTAACTGATGGCAAGTCAGTAAAGTCCCTTTTGGATCATCTTGCTCAAAACATATGTGGTGTCTCCAGGACCAGCTCATCTATTATTTGCCCTTCTCAGCACCTACAGGGAGGGGGAAAATTCTGCCCTAAGTTTGTGAATGTGTAATTGACCATTTCCTTCAACATTGTTCACTTATTTCATCCTTTATTATTCTTGGTACTTTCCGCACATCTCTTGCTGTGTACCTCTGCATGATGTGGAAATAACTATTCCAGATTAGAACAGTAGCAATATTGCACTTTTAAAATGTCCACACGTTCTAGCAATTTTCACATGTATTAGAAATTACCATTGGCAATGTATTAAACTGGACCATGCTTATATCGAATTCTTCACTACCAATAACTTTTATATTTCTCATCCAGAATCTAATATAAATGCAGATAATTCATATTGTGTTAACATATATCACAGAGTGAGATTTATCTGTTTCTTGTATCAAATATTCCCCATAGAAATTCACCACCAGATGATCATAGCTATCCACAATATTAGTACTAAGACTGAGAGAGTGGTGAAGGAGTGAACTATCAACTTCTAATCACGTTGTGTACAGCTCGACTTAGGGATGGCTTTCTCATTAGAGGATCGTTTTCCACCAATGTGCTAAAGAACAACTTAGGTCAAACAACCAGCCTTGTTTTCACATCATAGTTGTTGCAAGAGATTCTAAAACCTTTTTTTCCATAAGAAACATTGTTATTCTCATAACAGAATACAGTTGTCAGCCATTCTAATAATTAATACTTCCAGATAGATGGACTTTGCGAACAGATTTGAATAAAATGATATTGATTCTGCTGTTTCAATTCATGTTACCTTCCAGTTAGTTCTGCCAAATGCACTTTCCCAGCTTCCTTCACTCCTGTGTTGCTGCCTGCATTAGGCAGATTTCCTTTTCTTTTCAGGAGAGAAAGGCCAATTGTTTGAGGAGCTGCTTCCTTACTGCTTTCCACAACAATGAGTCAAACACTGAGGCACAATTGAATCAGTCAGAAGCAGTTCTGTTTTCATGATGCCACATATCATAATTAAAAACAGTGGAATGGCTCAAGTGCTCTTTCAGAAAGATGGCACGTACACTAGTGTGTGGTAGACTTTTACAGCACCAGAGAAACATTCAGGCGTGAATTAACAAAGGCAATTGGAATGATCTCAAGCTCTCTGCATTAACCCTCTGCATGCAGTCCATTCCTCTTAATAGTGACTGAGATTTCCCAACACCAATTTCTCAAATTAGTTCACAGGCAAACTGTTCTTATCAGAATTTATCTTAATTATAAATTTCCATTATATCTACCATTGCCACAGTAACTTGAATGGACTAAAAATGAGAAAAGATCATCAGATGTATCAACAAACACTGATCCGCTCCCTAAATGCTGTTGGCGGAGTCACAGTCAAGTCTCTTTGCTATTAGGAAAATTTGACTGTTATTTTGGCTGGACTACTAAATAAGAGTACTTAATATTATTGCCACATTGTTCTATAATCAGACTTACAGCAGATTTTTCAGAATGCACTACAAGTTTCTGAATATTGCTTAAAAAAATGAAGTAAATATGTACCAGGCGATTGTATCCTATTTGTCTGAAAACAATGAGCTGTGCAATTTATATATATAATATACATATATGTAGATATATACACACCTATTGAATAATGTGAAGTCTATTTGTGTGGAATAGTCATAGCCAGAAAACACAGCCCATGCAGTCCATCTTTTAAAAGCAAACAAACTTACTATCTGTATTCCTCATTTTTAAGTGATTATTTTAGAAACAGTTTTGAATGAATTGCTACACTTAACAGAAGAATGCTGAAACATTCTGGAATAGCCATAGTGTCCATTGTTGTTAATTCACTGCCGCCTGAAAATCCTAATAATGCTCTCTGATGAAGATACTGCTGTTGATTATTTGATACAAAAATGATGAAAACTTAAAAGTAGCCAGAAAAAATTGAAGTCTGCAGAAATTACTCAGGGTTATTTGTAATTGTAATTTTAAGTAACTACTTCAGAAAACTGCTGAACAAGCAGAATCATATATAAACATAGTTCAGAGTATTTACATGCATGAGTACTCTACCTACATGATATAAGTATTTAC
This sequence comes from Hemiscyllium ocellatum, assembly GCF_020745735.1. NCBI lineage: Eukaryota > Metazoa > Chordata > Chondrichthyes > Orectolobiformes > Hemiscylliidae > Hemiscyllium > Hemiscyllium ocellatum. The sequence goes on along the minus strand of NC_083425.1, from coordinate 30,285,451 downwards.
TAGGTCGATGTTAAACCAGAAAATATTTTCAGCAGTTGGAAAAAAAAGGACCACAACACATGGGTTAGACTAACAACAGAATTGAATTGACAAAGTCTATTTAATCATAAAGTACATGTGAACATATTATGCAATAGCGAACAATGCATGGCAATATATAAAGTTATCGTTTAATATTCAGGTTCACTTGCCATAACTCAATGTGAGTGGAATACTCTTAACTGGTATTGTTTAAATGGGAAGGAAAGCAAGTTTGGAATACTGAATGACTGACAGAAAGAGTAAGAATGTGTGACAACACAAAGCCAAGCGAACAGGGCATTCGAGAGCATGGACAATGACAAACTGCAGTTGCAATCTGCTTTATGGTTCTCCTTTGCAGTTAAAGGAATGTAAGCACATTATGTACTACTGTTTGACAACGAACAGCACACAATAAATTTTCTTAGATATAAACAATCACTTGTTCTAGGCTTTCTAATTAGCTTCTGGTTTAACCGTTCTTAACCTTTGAAGCATAAGCACTGCATATATTCTGAAGTATGATCAGCTTTCTCCCCTTTCCATCCATGTTTCAGCATTTTTTTTCTGTGCTGATTAAGAATGATTCACTACCATGTTAGATTAAACTTCTTCTTCTCGGGAAGAAAATTGGTTTCTAAGGTTTCATTTATATCCTCTGTCAAAATCAGTCTCCATTGTCAAGTTTATTTCATAGCCCTGAGACTCAGTCTATCGTCCTTCCCCCAGATTCTATGGAAACAGTTGCTACGACAATGATGAGTGGTCATCTAAACAATTGGGGTTAAAACTCAATGTTGTTGCTGCATCTGAGGTGTGAAGAATTTATTTGATGCAATTTTTAATGTGTAAGACAGCCAAAATATTCTTGTTCCTTTCTTTGTTATTGCAGCTGTTCAAGCCCACATCTTGAAGGCAGAGAAGGCTGGTGAATGGTGGAAGTTTACAGTGAATATCATATCAGTCTACAAACAAGGGGTGAAACGGATACGGCGTGGAGATCAATTCCTCTGGGTCCGCTCAAAGGATGTAGCTTGCAAATGCCCAAAAATAAAAACAGGGAAGAAGTATCTCCTCCTGGGGAATGATGAGGACTCTCCTGACCAGAATGGGGTTGTAGCAAACAAAACCAGCTTGGTGATACAATGGAGGGACACGTGGGCAAGGAGACTGCGAAAGTTCCAACAGAGGGAGAAGAAAGGCAAGTGCAAGAAGGCATAAACAGAGACTGTGCTGCTTGGTTGTGAGCAGGAACCGATGTTAGGATAAAATTAGGAACTTGTGAAGGAACTCATCTAGCAGTTTGGGATTTTGGAATTGCCAAGTTTGCACCTAATGCTGATTTCAAATTAAAAAATAAACAAGATACAAATAAAGATGGACTACACTTTACATTAAAGCTCACTGTCTGAAGTGATGAATATTTGTTTCACAACCAAAATCCTTTCATAGTTGCTCTTCTCTGCAAATAGTAGTACGAGTTTTGTTAAAGGGGCACAACATTTCATACGGATGATTGATATTGAACAATTGCTGGGATTCATGCCAAGACTGGTTTGATCCCAACTTAAGCTGTCAACTTTTTACTTGTGTAGTTAAGCCACAACGTTTCATTTGCAATCTTCTTTCCCCTCCCAGTTTATATCTGGCACAATATTAAATGCTAGATTGTAACCAGATTTGCCAAGACCTGCAACCTTTGACAACCAATGTAAAGATTGTATTCCTTATTACAATATTTTCAGAGACAGAAAAAAATACTTAAAAAGCATTCAAAGTGTCAAGGAAACATCTTGTTTGATTTCACTTCATGTTGACATTCATCTCACACTTATTAAGTTTGCTGGTGTTTTCTTAGTTCTGGGCTGGTGATTGCACCCTTTACTGTAAAGGATAGAAAATTCTGCTCCCTAAAGCATATGCCCCTCTGATATATTCTCCAGCCTTGATGTATACCTATTTTACAGATGAAACGTGAATCCATTCACTCACGACCTATAAAAATACTGTCAGCAAAACAGCCTCAAATCAACTTAGTGGTTAAAAGTAAGCCTTAAGTGGAAAAAAAAACCTTTTCAGTATAAAATTACTGAAATAAAGCTATATTTTCTTTTCAAATGAATTCTGTTACAGGTTCACAGAATCACTGCTCAAGAACAGAAAAAAAAAGTAAAATCACTGACACTTGGTTCTTGTATCCCTCTAAAATGTTAACATATAGTCAAATTCATTAAAATTTCTATTTGTATAATTAGTACTTTATTAAAAGGCCTTGAATAGTTTTGAAAGTACTCTCAACTGGAAATATAACTTTTTTGATAAAACTGCATCTCGAGGATGTACCCAATTTCTCTTCCCACATCCGACAGGCCTGTTGATTCAGATTCATCACCTACACAGCAAACTTCACACCTACATATTTTTGTAGCTGTGTAGATGATTACAGGCAATGATTTACTGCTTGTTCCAGTGACCAGTTTCAGTTCCATTGGGGCAAGGTGACATCTCAACCTTGCTGATCAGTATCTCCATCAAGCAACCAACTCAGGTCGCACAAATGACCCTTGCCTTTGCTGTGACCCTGTTAACAAGTGTGCACAGCTCATTCTGTAATCAATCACAGCAGCAGACTAAAAAATATAAAGTAGAAGAAACTAACATTAAAACAGTCACACGTTACCACTTTAAGATGCTGCATAAAATTGATTTCTTAGTCTAAAAGTAAGAGGTACTGAAGAAGTGAATGAGTTTTGTAACAGGGTAAACATCGTCAAGGTACCTCAGTTAGCATATGTGACTATAAGACTGACATAATTGGAAGTGTGTTTATATTGATGTAATGTAGTTCTGGATAAAGACTTTTATATCAGTTCAGCCATTCTCCAGCTAACTTAGACTTTATTATGACTCTTTCCCCTGTTACACAGACCTGTCGGGCTCTGCTTTTACCTGTTAATAAGTTGAACTGTAAATGTTGTTTAGTTATGGTCATTGCATAGTTTGCAATGTTTTCCTACAATGCATACTAATATATTATCATTATTATATATGAATATATTTAATTACACATAAAAAATTGTGCATTTTTTTGGTTGTTAGATGGCTGTAATTGAACCAGATGTGAACATGTACTATAACTGCTGAACACCCACACGTGATAGAATTAAATTCAGAATTCAGTTGAATAAAGTCCTGTAAACAATACCACATAGTATTTGGTGTGGATTATTCTCAATGTGAATTTTGGACAAAAGATGCAAATGGCACTGAAAAAAATGAAACTAATGGAATCCTCTGAGCAAGAGCACATTCTACAAAATCCAGATCTTTTTAAAGGTGAAAATCCTCTCTGCACCTATGTTCGTAGGACAAATGATACTACAGACAGCATTAAACAGCAGTGAAACTTGAAAAGGTTCAGACGACATCGAAGACAAAAGGGTGCAGGTTGAGCAATTCGTGAATACTATCTGAACCCAATGTTGTTCTGTTGTTGTACAATACATCCATTTTATGAAGTATTACTCTTCATAAAGGACAGTACTTGCAAAGCTTTGAGAAATGCTTTTTTCCCATAAAATTTAGATGAAACTCGAGCACTGCATTTACAACAATATTACCAAGGTCAAAAATAAAACATTATTACCCTTTAAGGCTATTAAAAACATTAACCAGAAGTAACTTATTTGCTTAGAATAGACACAATCGATTTAGTGGAGAGATACAAAGAGCTTTGCCCTATGGTCACTGCTTTTAAAACTAGATATCTAATCTTGCTATTTATCAATGATAGGATGAGTAGGATATGATATATTTAGATTAAAGGATGATGGGGGTAAGTTAATTGGCTGTGCTGTAACAAAGCTGCTACCACCTGATGGATTAACAGATTCTAATATCAACTCCAGGTCTGAGCTGACAACTATACTCAGCCAAGAAAATGGTAGTCCTCACCATTTCCCAGTTCTTCTACAATGAACTAGCCCACCGACCATGTCTTGAGTTCACAAATTAATAATACATTCTGGATCTGTGGTGCTGGAAGAGCACAGCAGTTCAGGCAGCATCCAAAGTGCAGCGAAATCGACGTTTCAGGCAAAAGCCCTTCATCAGGAATATTAATAATACAGTTGAGATAACAGGGATCACTGGCAAAGTCATAGGTTCGTATAATACAGAAAAAGCACAAGAACACTTTGGGAGAGAATTTTCTGGGATGCTTTTGATAGTGACCACACAAACAGAACATGGTTACTACGTTGCTACAAAATGTGAGCACAACAATCTCCTCCTTTAATTTGGACAATCAGCTTTACACATAATCAAGATTTATTTGGAGAAGACACTGCAGGGTAGCTACTGTTGTCCATGGATTTTCAGCATGAATTGTTAACTTCCAGAAAAGGTAATTTAGAAGGAAGGAAATTAGAAGGATAAACATTTTAAAAAATGTAACGTCCAACTCCAAATAAACGTAGTTATATGATTTGAAAACATTAGACAGTGGATTCCAACTTCTTTTATCTGTTAAGAAAGTTTCAATCTGATAATAGACAGAAAAATAATTCAAAGGTTACAAGATATTTTCAGTTAAGTCCCTAACAGATCTCACATGTTTGAACAACATCTCCCACCTAGTACAGAAAAATAAACCTCTTGAATGCTCAAAAAGCCAACAACGTTACCAGTTAACCATTTGCCAACTAAAGAAATTTCTGAAAATGTTCCAAATGGAGAACAGTAAATGAATGACCTCAGTTAAGTGGTGGTGTTAAGACAGGTACGACAGAATGGAGATAAATAAGAATTTTCAAAAAAAAATTGTGTATGATTTTATGCAATTTCTGTAAATACAGTACAGATATGAATGCACTTTGTAATTAAAAAAACAAATTAAAATGTGGATTTACTGTGCTTGAGGCTAACTTGTATAAGTGAAGTGATATAATTAGACTGCATATCCTCATCTAAAATCTATTCAATGATAGATTATTCAATGTCATTATCTCTATATATTTTGTAAGGAAGAATTTTGCTTTTTGTTTTAGAAAGTTTAAATCAGAGGACATGTGCTGGAAGGAGAGTCTGAATCAAACCAAAGAGGCTGGCTCCTCCTGTGTTACATTTTCTTGAAAGCAGTTAAATAGATGAACAGATGGTCCAGATTTCTGAGACCACCTTAAACTCTTGCTGCAACTCTAAAACCTCTTGACCCAGGAAAAGTTTTTATTTTGCTTTAGCCTTGAAGCGTTTGAACACTGTATTGCTTTGAAGAAAAAGAGTTATGTCAAATTTTGCCAAAATCCTTATTTCAAAAATTATGCATCCAAGACAGAGCCTAATAATCCCAAAACTTATGTATAGAGAATGGAGCTGTCTCAGTGTTTTCAAACACACACTGATAAAATTTTGCCTTTAACAATGTACAGGAAGAGAATGAGAATTTTAACCAAAATCTTTAAATTAGTGTTCTGCAAATGTTGAATTTGCATATTGCAGCAAAGAAAGTTAGCAACTACACATAAAAGACACTGAGCAAAGAGAGTTAAAAAATATTTATTCATAGACCAATATTGCAAATACTTTGAACAAATGCTTATAAAAACTGAATGCATAATGTAAGTGAAGACAATAAAGATAGTGAATCATAAGAAAATCATTTGTAATTAATGTTCTGTTAGATTGGAATTTCCCCACTGAAAACAATTTGTTCTAAGTTTCAATTTCATGAAGGCGTGTGAACAGCAACACTGTTTACAGGCAGTGAGACAGCACACACTCCCTGTGCCCTACTGAGAGCCCCTTCAGTGACCCCACACGCAATGAGAAAAGCTTTTTCCCTGGGAAAGCACAGTAATAGCGTGAGCCAATAGAAACTGCCTTATTTAACAAGATTGCTTGAGGATTTAAAATGATCATGTCCACCTCCTTTACACAAGAGTAAAATTATAATCAGAAACAGAGCAAAATGAAGGGAAAAACAAATTAATAAAACAAGTTAGAATAGCTTTAAGCATGCCATTGGTTAGTTATTTAGAACAAGTCTAAAATATATTTAATTTAAACATTTATCGGCATTCAACTTGTATACAATGATTCTGTTTCAATAAGGGAAACAAAGAAAAAAAACTACTTAACTTTGGAGAATCCCTCAATCTTTGTAAAGAAAAAAATATATGTACATGCAGACTGAAGAACTTTTGAGAGGCAAATGCTCAAAACTGTATATTAATTACAGGCCTTAGCTGCTGCATTATCCTAGTGACTCAAGAGTTCAACCCGCATCTCTGAATTCAAGTCAGAAATTAAATCAGGAAGGGAATTCTACTGTGAGTTTTCTTTTGATCTTGATCAATCCATTTTTTCATGAACCTCAAAGAGCAAGACAATAATATCATAAACACATTTAAACATTCTATTGCTTGTTTAGGGATTCTTATCCCAAATGTTATCCCAGGATTTCATGAAGAACAAGTTGCTCAGTTTTCAGTTTCAGCATCCAATCCATATTCACCAGTCAGTTTGATGCCAGTATTCTTTCATTAGCTTGTTGGCCAGACACCAACGACAACAATGGCAATCAGCAACAACACAATAACCACCAGCATTCCTACAATAAAATAAAATAATACTCATTCACAATGATTAATAAAAGACATTATTTTACAGTTCAAGAAAAACATAAATTTTATTGAATCTATATGAAAGTGGTTACACCTCACCACGACTGTCCATGAGACCATAAGAAATAGGAGCAGGAGGAGCCGTTTGGCCCCTTGAGTCTGCTCCGCCATTCAATAGAATCATGGCTGATCTGACATTCCTCATGTTCACTTTGCGTTTTCCCTGTAACCCTTGATTAAGAATCAAGGATCAAAACCAGCCTTAAATATACACAAGGACTCTGCGGCAAGGTGGTGCAAAGACTCAACTCTCAGAGAAGAAATTCCTCCCCATCTCACTCTTAAACTTGTATTCTGAGATGGTGCCATCTGGTCCTAGATTCTTCCAAGAGTGGTAACACCCTCTCAACATTGACCCTATTACGCTCCTTAAGAATCCCATATCTTTTAATGAGGTTACCCCTCATTCTTCTAAATTCCAGTGAGTACAGTCCCAATCCATTTAGCAGTTGCTCATAAGACAATCTGCCCACACCAGGGATTTCCCCAATGAATCTTCTCTGAACTGCCATCAATGAAGTGATACCTTTGTTTAAATAAGGGAACCGAAATTGCTCATAGTACTCCAAATGTGGTTGCAATAGCAGCTTGTACAGTTGCAGCAAGTTTTTCTCACTTTTATACTCCAACCATTGTGAAATAAGGGCCAATCGTTAGTGGCAGTATAAAATGGCATTGCAAAACAACTGGTTGAGTTCATTGTGACATTATTACAATCTAAAAACCAATTTGAAATTTTATACAAACATATAACAAGCCTTTGATGAAAAACTATACAAATTGACTTATAAATTTAAACTAAGTTAATATTTAGTTTACACATTTAGTAAATAATTTTAATGCCAATGTTTCCATACCAGGAACATTAAAGACAACAATTAAAAAGATGTGAAAGTAAACAGGAATTGTTTCAACTGGCAAGTTCAATCTCGAGTCCCAATTACTTACATTTTACAAATTTTACTTTTCTCAGTGATTCCCTCTTGACAATCCATCATAAACATAATAAAGCTGAGTTAAATAATCAAATTTTATATTTTCAAGTTATGCAAAATGAATATTGTAAGATTGAGAGCAACAAACAACATAATCATGTCATAAGCAGATATACTTACAACATAAACTCAGAAAAAGTCATTATATCTGTGCTTATTTCACTTAGATTGCTATTCATTAAACCAATATTTATGCAGAGATTTCTGTTTATTATTCTTCTGGAATTGTGTAAATATGCTTTATAGTTGTTGCAACATTTATAAATATTGATACTCAAAATATGATACTTTATATGACGGAATTAAATTTAACAATTTGACTATCTTCACAAACTTTTGTGATGGTAATTGTAGTCAACATTAGAATGTCGCTACAAAGAACATTTTAAGATTCAAAGAGAATTAATAATCACCAACAGAAATGTACATTTGCACGAGATTAAAAGTGTTCTAGAAAGCTAACTGAGGAAGAAATAAGTATCACAAAGCCAGCTGTAGACATTGCAACTAATCGCCGCTGGGTCACCATGATGATACACCCTGCATAAATGGGGAGAAAATGAATGGATATCTACTAGAAGTACAAAATGTTTTTTCACATCTTTGTCATACCATCAATAAATGAATAAGAATGACAAAGTGGGAAACAAACAGAAGTGAAAGTACAATACTCATGGGGGAAATCTATCAGATGTAATTATTTGCATTTCTCAGTTAAAATGCAAAGAGAGACAAGGTCTTCTCTCACTCCTTTCCATATTATTGACCAACAATGAAAAGAAAAACAAAAAAAAATTGACAAACTTAATAAGTGTGCAAACGCTTTCTTAAATTTACTCCTCAATTCGCTCCTTAAACTTATAATGGCCAGATCTTCCAATTTGTGTTGGTGCTGCTGTGTCCACCACCAGTGAGTCAGAAAACTGCCCCACTTTCCTAGTTCCATTTCAGAGTGTCCAATGCAGCATCCTGAGGAACTCCCTCAGTGGAGGAATCCACCCAGAGATCTGTTAAGAGAATGCACAACACAGCACCTTTTTATAGCACTAGCTGCTTTCTGTCGGGATTAATGACTCCATCTTTAAAGGTTGATAAAAAGAATGGGTGGATGGGTGAGGTTTATGAGCAAGTAATGATGTGGTGGTAACATCACTGGACTAATAATCCAGAGTCCCTATCTAATGCTGGGGATATATGTTCAAAGTCCATGAGTGCAGATGTGCAATTCATTGCCAATTGTCGGAAAAAAACATCTAGTTCACTAGTATCCTTGAGGGAAGAAAATCTACAACCTCACCTGGTGTGGCCTACATGTAACTCCAAACACAGTCAGCACTGTTGGCTCTTATTTGCTCCCTGAAATGACTTAGCAAGCCACTCAATTTAAGGGCAATTAGGAATGGACAATAAATCAATAAATACTGGCCCAGCCAGAGATGCCCACTTTTAACAAACAAATTTTTCAAAAAGTGAATCAGTGGATTAAATCAGTGGGTTAAATACATGGTGATGAGGAGGTAGTCAGCTTAGGGGAGGGTAGTGGGTGGGAGTTATCAGGTCAGGCCAAGGGGTTGGGGTGCAAAAATGAAGAGAATCCAAATTACAGTTGACAGGATCTCGAAAAAATGCTTCAAATTTGCTCAATTTCTGTTTTGCAGACATGAATCAATAAGCATGTCTATGAGGTGACCTTAGTAAAATGTGCGCAAAACTACAAAAAAGGTGTTAGCAGAAGAATGACTGCTTAAAGTATTTTGAAGGCAAGCATTCAAACAAGCAAGCTAAAACCTAAAGGACACAAAGGCTCATCATTCTTCTGAAAGAAACGAAAATTGCTGATGAAAATAAAGGCACACCTGGTCTCTCTAAATAAACTTAGATACTGAAAAGATGGAAGACAATGTTGGAAGCAATAGGTTGGCTGCACAAAAACAGTGACTGAGTGTGCAAGAATGGATACCAAAAACATAAAGGTGACTGGAAGAACTATCTTTTACGCCGTGATTTGCTTATTTTGTGACCCGCAGCCAGACTGCTGATAAGTTAAACAATCAAAGGGGACAAAATCTGCAGAAAACAAATAGCGCAGGCATTGAAAGTACTAGCTGTATAGGCTATCAATGAGACTAGGGTTCAGTGATGGAGGACGATTGAATTGCAGCTCACCCATGCTGTATGCCCAGCAAACAAAGAGCTACTGTTGGTGGGTCAAACCAGCATCAGGATAAGAAGACATGAGGCACTCTAGCAGTAAGGTATGAAGCAGTGGTGGACTGTGTTGCAGGGCTTTTGTTTTCGCAGAATAATGTATTCAGCACATAGCTGCAAAATTTTATCAAAAAATACACTGTATTACCGAGAATTGCATGAAGCAAAATGCAGTATTCAACATTTCGTTACCCTCCAGTGTCATTATTCTCCATTACAAATTGTGTTCTCATGTTACCAAGTTATAAGTGTAATGCTCATTAGACACTTGCTCCGTCCATCTCAGTGACTTCAAATCAATTGGCAGAGAGCCATGAACAAATCACCTGTCAGCCCTAATATCAGAAGAAAGTACTTTGAGCAGAGACATCCAGGGCAGGAAAAGGGTGTGAGGTACAATCTAAAATACTGATGATTAGAAATAACGTTTTATTCCCAGTTTATTATGTCACTGAACTTGTTCAACAGATTATAGCATGATTAATATGTTATTCTCTAGTTGAAAGATTTTATGGGTTTTGCCACCTGCTTAAGAAAATTCCAGTATCAGGTATGAAGTCGAGTCATTCACTACACCTAGATATGCTTACCAATAAAGTGTCAGCTTTTCAGCTTCTCTTTAGTCCCTCCAGACTGTTTCTACAATTCAGATCCTACTAACTCTTCACAAGCATTTTTACAGCAGCCTAGTCTGTCACATAGTTTTATAATTGCTTTTTTTTTCATACTATGCTATATTCTATTAATATGCTGATTGAGTCTGTGCGTAGCAATTAAATAAGAATCGACAAAGATATAAAATCATTTTTCAAAAATTTTTAGAAACAAGTTTGTAAGTTATATTTAGTGCTGAATATTGAAGCACAATTTACATTCTTCTGCAGTACCAAAGATTGCATCATAACATGTTATATATTATATATTCCTTATTATCGCCCCAATACACATCGTGTCACACTGACCAGCAAAATAAGCAGATCTGCCCACTGAGATGTGGTGTACTTAACACACATCATTTGCTCTCTCAAAAATCGCCAGAAACAGTCCCTAAGGCCCATATTACATAGAATAAAACATTTTGCGTTAGCTACTATCGTAAGATTCTAATGATTTTGTGGAGTTAATTCACAAATATAGTTGAAAGCATTCATAGTTTCTAATAGCCGCCAATTCTACAATTTTTTACTTTCAAACACGACATGCAACTCCTCATCAGAAAATATTTAAGACTGAGCTCCATTTTATAACATACATTAAAACAAAAATAGCCTTTTTACGAAGGGAAAACAAATTATGCAGCTTGAATAAAAATGAAAATTTGTTTTATTTACATAGAGTAAGAAACCAAACTGTTATTTCAAGTCAACTGAATCAGTTCTGGACAGACTTTCATGGGCCATGCAATTTCCCACAGAAAAGTAGGACTTACAAAGTATTAAGTGGGTCAGCTTTTTCAGGAAATTCAAAAGGCTTTTGGTATTTCACTTCAGTGAAATAACTGTAATTATATATTTATCTCTATTTACATTTTGTCTTGCGATTACGAAAACAAGACACTCCTCCTAGATTATAATCCTTGGGCTCCACACTCCATTAGAGCAGATTGTTTACAAGTATGGCTATACATAGAACCAAATAAGTATTTGACGGGACAACTATTTATTTTTAAAAAATCAATGCATCAAAGCTCTTAAAACAAATCACACGGAATTAGCTTGAAAACATTAGTTAATTTTAATTAATTAATTTTCAAGAGGGACCCTTTTAACCTTCTATTTTTCTGAAATATCCTAAACTCGTACTAAAGCATGATAGACAAATATGTCCCCTCATTTTGACTCCATCATTATTTATTATTGTTTGCTTCCCTGCACCTCCTCAATTTCCATTCTCTCAAATCTTCAGTATCATATTTCTTAAAGTAAGAGATTAACACCTTTGACATAGGTTGATCTCTGGTTAATAATCCATGAATTTGATGAACCTGAATGTGCAATCCTGCAAAAAAACCTTACTTTTGTTATGAAGTATAATAGCATTCACAGCGAGTCACACAAATACTTAAACCTGTGTAGCTGCAAAGTAAATATTTAATATAAGTTAATGGCACATCAACACTTACCACAGTGAATGCATAATGACATAATAGTAAGTGTGTTTCAGTCATGTTGGCGCCAAACATCCCAGTAAATTACAACTTCCAATATATATCAATGCATTAAATTTATGCTGATCTATGCATGCTACAAAGATTGCAATTTAAAGTGTTGTCCAATATTATGTCAAAGTAAATTGAGGATGGACACAATCCTTCTCCTGCATTTTATCTCCCTGTACAATCTATACCATTTTTCCGCATTGTAAACCATGTTCATGCTTTCAATTCCTTTTCCCTAAAATTACCATGTTTGGTACTAAAGTTTTCATTTATGAAAAAAATCCAGCTAAAATTTTATCATGCAATTAATGCACATATTCAAAACATAAAAGCTGAATTTTTACCACCAGAGAGCAGTACAGCAGGTCCAAAAATGCAAGTCGCATTCTTAACTACACTATGTAAAATGCACTTTCATGGCTTTTGGACTTGGTTCAAGGTTTTAAGCAATTTTGCTCTTTAACCAGCTGTTAAGTTATTTGTCATTGATTAAAATGCCCCCTGGCCCCTGACTATGGGACAGTACCTGGTCTCTAAACAGCAGCAAGGTAGAGATTGGGACGCACATTATAGGAATTACAGGTCAGAGCCTGTATCTTTCTAAGTACAGCTTACTGGAACTCTGAAGCCAAGTGCTAGTTTAGTATTCGTACTGGTACAAAATAACACAGGTTTGTCAATCATTATGCTGAGCTCAGAGCTCAATGTAACACTAACAGATTTTATAGCATAAAATACAGAAACTAGGTGTAGGTTTTTGAGATACCATTTAGAATGTGGAAAATCTTTTGCTTTAAATTACAAATAATTTTAAAATGTGCTTGAATGTAAAAGTACACATATTTGCAATTATGAATACTAAATGAACTTAGTGCATTTTAATTTTCAGAGCTATGTCTTATCCATTAGTGTAAGGATAATGATCTGTAGAAAATATCCAGTAATGCTAACTAAATTGCACCAACAACTTTAAATTGACAACTGTTCTAATATTATGACAAAAACATTATATGTTATTTATGGACAAAATTTGGGAAACAATCTAGATGCCCACCTCCCACTCCTCCAAAATATTTTAAAGAAAATAAAGCCTCACAGAAAACTCAAAAGAAAAGGTAGAAATTGGCTGAATGTGAGACAAACCCCAAGCCTCTTGTAAGCAATGGAGCTGAGGTTGAAGAATAAATAGGGATTAAACTCCAGAACTGGACGTTTTAGCGTAACACTGGGAGAACACTGTCCTCCAACACCAGATTACCGTACTCGCCCAGATCACAATCCTATCACAATTGCAATTGGGAATTCATATTTAAATGAGTAACTTGTTGTCTATTCTCAACAAATCTTGACACGAAGCAGTCAGAGCTGGGTGTTTGTTGCACTCTCACCTCAAATTCACAAGATTCAGAGTTCAAGTCTCATTCAAAGTTTGAGCATTGATATCTAGGCTAAAATCTGGATGATGTTCTCAGTTAAACCAATGCCCTATCTACTCTCTCATGTCATATAAGATATCTCAAGATACTATTTTGAAGAACAGCATTCTTCCTTGCATTTCTGGTCAATGTATGACCCCCTAACCTAATGCCACTGAAACACAGTACCCAGTCATCATTGTATTTAAGGGAACTTAGACTAAACTGGTTATCATCTTTCCTACATTTCCTCAGTGGCTACATTTTAGAAAAGTACTTTTATGTGGTGTAAACCACTTGGGATGTTCTGAGGGTGGGAAAAGTCCTATATAAATGGAAATCTTGATCTCTTTCTATGCAAAAAGTGGTCAGATATATGCAGGGCAGAACAAGATAGGAGGTAGTTACAATGTGCCTGGCCAACACAACCCCTACCTCACCACCCAAAATTGTTTTTGTCACCATCCTGAAGGCAGCACAGACTCCACAGACACTGGGTGCATTTGGCAATTGAGGGGTTTCCATCTGACTGCGAGCAGCGTCAGGACCACACCTTCCTGCCCATCCCAAGCCAGTCTCCAAAGAACAGTCGGAAGGTGCCAAAATCAGCAGCTCACCTGCCATTTTTAAAATAAATAATTAAAGGGCTGTTGAGTGTGTCACTATATTTAAAATTGCTCACAAAACAATTATCATGGCAATAGGGAGCCCGACTTCTCAGAAGTTTTTTTGTAAAGGATGAAGGAAGGAAAAGAACAGCATTTGGGAGAATCCTTACCTGAGATGTTAGCCTTGCCACTTTGCTCTGCCCTACAAGACATCCAGAACCCATCTACTCTCCCCCAGCTGCCTGGTCCTTAACCACCCAACAATGCAAACTTAACTAGCTTCTGGCAATGATTTTCTCTTCCTTGTAAAGATGTTTGTTTTTCCAGCAATTCTCATGAGTCAGTTAAGGCTGCCAGGTCTGCAAGAACACCAGCCCTCGAGTGCAGTACTTTCTCCCATTGAGAAGTACAAGTTTCCATTTCAGCATGTTTAGTTCACCAGTAGCACTTAACACGTTATCACTGCATAGCGAGCCTTTTTTGGGACTTTTTTCAAATATTAATATTTCTTTTTTAAAAATCCATGATCCAGAAAAGATCGTCACTAAAAATGCATCTGATGCTCCTTGGGCCATAACAAGTTAGTGTACCATGTTGAAAACCACGCATTAGTTTTTGAGACACATTGCTAACAAGGAAACCGATTAACAGGTAAACTGATTAACAAGCAAAATAATCACTTCTGCTCATCTTCAATAGTGGTGTTAAGAGAATGATCACAACTTTAAACTTAGTGCGAGTTCATAGTATTGCACATTACTTATTGCTAGAATGCATGTAATTTATGATGTAAACCTGATACTGCTGATCTAAAAGTTGTGTTCGATTTCAGTTTGATCTTGAATATTGTTATTTAGAAAAAGTATATAAGATTGTCCAAATACAAACTTGAGGCAGCTAGAGTAATGCACCTGATGTTCTCACTGTCATAAACATGCATAATGCATTATTAATTGGGATTTGGATTTTTAAAATAAAGGCAGATGTCTGGTTTCAGTTCTGCGATGGTAACTATCTTTTTGAAGAAGTTAGATGATCATTTTGAACAGTGAACTGAAGACATAATTTCCAGAAACGCATGCATTTCAGTCAATTGCCTGGCAGGACATCTATGCTGTTAATGGATGAAATGTTTGTACTGTTGAGCTTATGTCAGACAGAGAAAAGAAAAACAGACCAGAGGCCATTAACTTATCTTTAGATATTAGTTCAGAAAAAACAGGAGTTCAATTCTTAAGGGAGAAATTTAAGAAAAATTTCTAAGCTATCTTTAATTATGCATAGCTTTGTCTTTTCTTCTTTTTATACTAAACTTGTATGAGCAACAGGAGTAAGCCAATCTGATCCAGATTTGCTTAGGGACCTCGAAGTAAAGGAGCCATTAGGAGGTAGTGACCACAATACAATAAGCTTTAATCTGCAGTTTGAAAGGGAGAGGGTAGAATCGGAAGTGACAATATTTTAGTTGAATAAGGGAAACTATGGAGCTGTGAGGGAGGAGCTGGCCAAAGTTCAATGGTGCAATACCCTGGCAGGGATGGCAGTGGAACAACAATGGCAGGTATTTCTGGGTATAATGCAGAAGATGCAGGATCAATTCATTCCAAAAAGGAAGAAAGATCCTAAGGGGAGGCAGGAGTGGCCGTGGTTGACGAGGGAGGTTAAGGACCGTAGAAAGATAAAAGGGAAAAGGCATAACATATCAAAGATGAGTGGGAAATCGGAAGACTGGGAAGCTTTTAAAGAACAACAGAGGATAACTAAAAAGGTAATACGCAAAAAAAAACTAAGGTACAAAGATAAACTAGCCAAAAATATAAAGGAGGATAGTAAAGGCTTTTTTAGGTATGTGAAAAGAAAAAAAATGGTTAAGACTAAAATTGGGCCCTTGAAGACAGAAACGGGTGAATTTATTACGGGGAATAAAGAAATGGCAGAAGAGTTGCATTGGTACTTTAGATCTGTCTTCACTGGGGAAGACACAAGCAATCTCCCAGATGTAATAGTGGCTGAAGGAAAGCAATTTATATTAGACAGGAAATAGTGTTGGAGAGACTGTTAGGTCTGAAGGCCGATAAGTCCCCGGGACCTGATGGTCTACATCCCAAGGTACTGAAGGAGGTGACTCTAGAAATCATGGATGCATTGGTGATCATTTTCCAATGTTCTATAGATTCAGGATCAGTTCCTGCAGATTGGAGGGTGGCTAATGTTGTCCCACTTTTTAAGAAAGGAGAGAGAGAGAAAATAGAGAATTATAGACCAATTAGTCTAACTTCAGTGGTGGGAAAATGCTGGAGTCAATTATAAAGGATGAAATTACAACACATCTGGATAGCAGAAACAGGATAGGTCAGAGTCAGCATGGATTTATGAAGGGGAAATCACGCTTGACTAATCTTCTGGAAGTTTTTGATGATGTAACTGAAGATGGACAAGGGAGATCCAGTGAATGTAGTATACCTGGACTTTCAGAAAGCCTTTGATAAAGTCCCACATTGGAGGTTAGTGAGCAAAATTAGGGCACATGGTCTTAGGGGCAAAATACTGACATGGATTGAAAATTAGTTGGCTGACAGGAAACAAAAAGTAGTGATAAACGGTTCCTGTTCAGAATGGCAGGCGGTGACCAGTGGTGTGCTGCAGGGATCAGTGCTGGGACCGCAGCTTTTTACAATGTACATTAATGATATAGATGAAGGTATTAAAACTAATATTAGCAAATTTGCTGATGACACAAAGCTGGGTGGCAGGGTGAAATGTGAGGAAGATGTTAGGAGAACACAGGGTGACCTGGACAGGCTAGGTTAGTGGACGGATGCATTGCAGATGCAGTTTAATGTGGATAAATGTGTGGTTATCCACTTTGATGGCAAGAATAGGAAGGCAGATTACCACCTAAATGGAGTCAAGTTAGGTAAGGGGGCAGTACAACGAGATCTAGGTGTTCTTGTACATCAGTCAATGAAAGCAAGCATGCAGGTACAGCAGGCAGTGAAGAAAGCTAATAGCATGCTGGCCTTCATAACAAGAGGAATTGAGTATAGAAGCAAATAGGTCCTTCTGCAGCTGTACAGGGCCCTGGTGAGACCGCACCTGGAATACTGTGCGCAGTTTTGGTCTTCAAATTTGAGGAAAGACATTCTGGCTACTGAGGGAGTGCAGTGTAGGTTCACAAGCTCAATTCTGGAATGGTGGGACAATCTTACCCTGAAAGATTGGAGCGACTGGCTTGTATACCCTTGAGTTTAGAAGGCTGAGAGGGGATCTGATTGAGACGTATAAGATTATTAAAGGATTGGACACTCTGGAGGCAGAAAGCATGTTTCCGCTGATGGGTGAGTCCCGAACCAGAAGACAGTTTAAAAATAAGGGGAAGGCCACTTAGAACAGAGTTGAGGAAAACTTCTTCAGCCAGAGAGTGGTGGGTGTATGGAATGCTCTGCCCCAGAAGGTTGTGGAGGCCAAGTCTCTGGATACTTTCAAGAAAGAGTTGGATAGAGCTCTTAAGGATAGTGGAATCAAGGGTTATGGGGATAAGGCAGGAACAGGATACTGATTGAGATTGATCAGCCATGATCATAATGAATGGTGGTGCTGGCTCGAAGGGCAGAATGGCCTACTCCTGCACCTATTGCCTTTTGATGGTGCCCATCATTCAATATGATCATGAATGATCAAACACTTCATACTTCTTGACATAACTTTGTATGCTATTGGTTATCAGAAATTCATCAATTTCTACCTTAAATATACTTAGGCTGAGCTACCACAGCCAATCGTGACAAAGAATCCAACGATTCACAAACTTCTGAATAAAAACGATTCTCCCATCTCAGACCTAAGTGGCACTCCCTTATTTTTAAGGTATGCTTCCTGATTTTACTCTCACCAACCAGAGGAAGCATCTTACCTGCATCTACCTTGTCTATCCCTTTAAGTATCTTGTTACAACGAAATCACCTCTCATTCTTTGAAACTGTAAAGATTAAAGGCCCAGTTTATGTGATCTCTCTTAAAGGACTGTCCCACCATCCCAGGAACGAGCCTTTTGAATCTTCACTGCACTTTCTCGCTGCCAATGATACCTTTCATGATTTAAGGAAACCAAACCTGCACACAGTTCTCCAGATGCAATCTGACCAAGCTACTACATAATTGAAGCAAGACGCAACTACTCCTGTACTCAATCGTCTTGTATTAAAGGCTAACATTCCATTAGTCTTCCAACAGCTTGCTGCAACTGCATGTTAGCCTTAAGTGACTAATAGATGAGACACCCATTTCCCTTTGTACACCTACACTTTCCAACTTATCATTTAAAAAATGCTCTGTACATCTGATCCTCTTACAAAAGTGGATAACCCTATATTTTTCCATATTTTATCTATCTACATGTTTTTGCCCATTCATGAAGCCTGCCCAAATCTGCCTGAAGCTGCTTTACATCTTCCTCACAACACATATTCCCACTTAGCTTTGTGTAGTCTGCCAATGTCAAAATATTACATTTGGTCCCCATCTCCATATCATTGATATATTTAGTCACCAACTGGGGCCCAAGTACTGACCCTTATGATAGCTCACTAGTCACAGCTGTTAACATGAGTATGATCTATTTATTCCTACTCACTACTTTCTATGTGTTTGTCAATTATTAATCTATGGCAGCACATTACCTCCTATCCTATGTGCTTTAATATTTGTTTTAAACCAGCCTCCTGTGGTTGACTTTATCCAAAGCGTTTTGAAAAACTAAGCATACTATGTCCATCAACTTTTCTTGATAAATTTTGTTCATAACATCCTCAAAAGGCTCAACAAATTCAAACACAATTTCCCATTTAAAACCCATGCTAAGCCCAAGCAAGTCAATTGTATCCAAATATTTATTTATTACATCCCTTATAACAGATTCTAGGATTTTCCCCTATTACTTATGTAAAGCTAACAGGTCTGTACTTCCCTGTATTTTTTTCTCACACTCCTTCCTTAAATAGTGGGGTCACATTTGCTTCCTTCCAATCATAGGAATCAGAACTTTGAAAGGTAACGACCAATGCTATCACTGTAGCCATGTACCTTAACATTCTTAAATGTAAAACATCAGGCCCTAGAGATTTATGAACTTCTGTCCAATTAATTTTTCCAGCATAGTCTTATTATGATTAATTTCCTTCATCTTCCTGTTCACCCTAGTGGGATAAGACGTGCCTTTAAGAGATGTTCTACCCTGATTCTCTTGAAGAAGGGTGTTGTGAACTTGGTGCCAAGGTGTCTGCTCCATAAAGCAGTGTAAATAAGAAGCATGATTGGGTGGTGTCAGGCTCACACACAGACCCGGAGGATTAGTTTTGCTTTCAGTTGTTGAAGCTGGGGTTTTCGGAGTTGAAGCTGTTGGTTACTGTTCTCTTTCTGCTGCTACAAAAAGCCCGAGGTGTCTCTATGTTGCTAGATTCAGTCTGTTGGTGTTCCATCTCCAAGACTGGAGAAGATAGCAAGTTAGGAAAATCCAGTCTGCTGAATTTGTCTTTGCTAGGGTTTTTATGGTATGCTGCTAGATTGGAACAGTTTTCTATTAGATTAGATTTCCTAGTGTGGAAACAGGCCCTTTGGCCCAACAAGTCCACGCCAACCCGCCAAAGAGCAACCAACCCATTCCCCAACAGTTACCCATGACTAATCCACCTAACATAATGGACAATTTAGCATGGCCAATGCACCTGACCTGCACATCTTTGGACTGTGGGAGGAAACTGGAGCACCCGGAGGAAACCTACGCAGACACGGGGAGAATGTGCAAACTCCACACAAACTCTGAACCGGGAATCAAACCCAGGTCCCTAGCGCTGTGAGGCAGCAGTGCTAACCACTGAGCCACCATGCCATCCTATTGATGAGGAGTAGTTAAATAATATATTATTTTGTTAAGTATTTCGAAAGAGTTAAAGTTATGCCAATTCTTTTCTGTTTGCACTTACCTATGGTATAAGAATAAAGAGTGTTTTGCTTACGGCCTAGTTGTTTGACCAAATGAATCCTATCTGGAACTCAGCACCTTATGCTTGCCTTTAAATAAGATAACAGTTAGGGTTGAGGTTATCTTCTTGAAATGTATTGAAGGGGTTTGGTCTGATCTATAACACTATTCACTTATATTTGTACTTCTGGGAGATTTTTTTATATCTTCATCAGTGCAAATCAACACAAAGTAATCACTTAGTTTCTCTGCCATTTCTCTATTTCCCACCACAAATTCTTCTGACTCTCCCTGTAACAGACCCATATTCATTTAAAACAATGTTTCTGCTTTACACATCTAAAGAAACTTTTACAGTTCATTTTTTTTTGTGAGAACATTTGTTAATGAATGATTGTAGTCTTACGTGCATATGTTTACACTAAGTGAACAACTATGATAACCAACTGCAAAAATTCAGTTTATAATCAATGAAATCAGGTTTCACTTGGGATCTGTGGAAAAAATCTTGGAGTTTGACAAAATTTGACGAAAGTCTAATTCACAAATTTAATTGTGATGTCATAATTCAGTGATACAATGATTATGTGTACACGTATATATTTGTGCATATGTAAATAAATATGTTGGGTTTTTTCAGCAACTCTCAAGTCATACTGCAGACTGATATTTACTATATTCATGATGATGAATGCAGTTGGATCTTTTTTCTTTTTGGATTGTGTTGACATTAATCAGGGGCTAATTTGGTGAGAACATGTTAAAGGAAGAAAGAGATCAGCTTGTGAAATACAGTCATCTGCAGTAATAACACCGTTGAAATAACTATAACCTGCCCCTGCCCCTCACTTCTGTATTGTGGAAGAGATTAATAACCGCTTTAACAATCAACTATATTGTTCATATTCATTAGAACTGTTGACAAGCTTGATAACTGCAGGCAGGTTCTGCCAGGGTGATCCCAAAAGCACATCTTTAGTAAGTGATACACATTTTCAAAAAGACATATCCTCGGAAAATGTATTAGTGTGTTAATTGCTAATGCAAAGAACAGCAAGGCTTTATGGGCTATTAAAATGTGCTCTCTTTATACAGATTCCTGTAGTCTCCACAAAACAATATCACTAGAAAGTCACACAATTTTCAGAATTTCTCCATTTGGCTTATCATTTCTTCCTTTCTGGTCCCCATCCCCATGTTAAAAACTAATGGCATCAAGTAACTAAATAACATGATTTGCTACTAATTCATTGCTGTTTTAAAATCACTTTATTAAATCAAAAAACAATCCTTGACTACACCTCATTGACTCCACAGGGTTCACACAATTTCCTGTCTGCAATATTTGCTCCCAGTGATACTGAATGAGGTAATTCACAATTGTTTTCAACATCAGCCTTTTAATAGTCACTTTGTCCTCATGGACACTGTTCTCTTATCAACCTAACTGCAGCTGTATTTTTGGAAAAGAATATTGGCATGATGAATAGAATCACAAACTAAAAAGGTGGCTGTCAGTCAATTTTAATGTAAATTAACTCAATGTTTGTACCTAAAGTTATTTTAAAATGAGAAGTTAATCATATGTATATGTAAAGGATTAAAAAAATACTAAGGAAAAACATGTTTCAACAAACCAAGTGCATTTCCATCCTTTAAACTGTAATCACAAAATATCTAAATATAATAAGTGCGTTATATTTTAATCCGACAGACTTTATTAAGGAACAACTGCCATGAAGGCAGTGATAAATGTACATAAAATGTAAAATGAAAAAGAAAATACACAAATCGTAGATTTTCCCAAACACTGAGGTACTTACACAATTAAATGCAGAGGTCCAGAACCTCAACTCTGTGATTACCTGGAGAAATTAATGATTGTCTTAACGGGGAATTGCAGAATAGGAAAAGCTGGATTAGTGGAAGTGTCATTACTGTTACTACTGGGGGAAACCCCAGAAAAAGCAATCAGCTACTCAAGATTCTGTATCTTAAATATGAATTGACATCATAGAACAAAAGAGAAAAAAAAGAGAACAAATAATAAACATGAAGCCATTTGAAGAACAATCACAGTAATGGCATTTTCTAATCATCCTGTTCAGAGATGCTATTACAAATCTCTGAAGCAGGTGAGATTTTGAACCCAGACATCCTGGCTCAGAGGTGGGGACATGATGACTGCACCACAACACCCCTTGCAACCATTAGTGTATGATATACTTGTGCATTTAAAACTGTACAGTTTTCACTTTCATATCCAATCTATTGATTTAATGTAACCAATAACTCTTTCTCAATGCATTATTCTTTAATAACAATTTGACAAATGAAACAGACACTTACACACAAAGTCGAAATGGTAGAAGCTGGCTTAAACTCACTCTCAACCATATGCATACAAATTGGTCCCTCTGATCAATTTATCACAACTGTTAGCTATCAGGATAACTCCCACCTTTCATTGCAAGCTCACATAATGCATAGGTTAAGGGGTAAATGTAGGCAATGTGTCTGGGTGGATTGCGCTTCGGCGGGTCGGTGTGGACTTGTTGGGCCAAAGGGCCTGCTTCCACACTGTAAGTAATCTAATCTAATCTAAGCTTACCCCATTTAAAAGTCATCAGAACTACTTAAAGGGACAATGTACTTTGGCAGCTGAAGAAAGTAACTGAAGAATACAGTTAATGGAAGTCACAGAATAACCTGAAAGAACTTCCATTATTTTGAGCTTGCACTGGATATATTAGTGAAGCAGGTTAGCTAAAAGACGGACATTTCCTATCCACGGATGTTCAAAAGATGTCAAGACAAGCTAACTAGCTCAAGTGTGACGTAGCAGATTGGTCTAGAAGCATCAAACCACTAAACTCCAGATACCACTGCAATGCAACTAATAGTATAATCACATCATAGGATGGTGAAGGTACATGGGTCCTAACCCACATCTCTCATCACTCTGGATACGAATAGGACAGGTTAGAGGGATATGACTAAGTATTGGCAAATGGGACTAGATTAATTTAGGATAGTTAGTCGGCATGGACGAGTTGACTGAAAGGTCTGTTTCCATGCTGCACATCTCTATGACATTGTGCTTAGCTTTGCATGACTTGCTGTCCAAGCACCTACAAGCCTTTTCTCCCCCAGTTAACAGAACCTTCCTAACAGGCCTGCAGTGATATCTATCAGTTCCTTCCCTAGTGATGACTTTCTTTACCTCAAGAACACAGGCAACACAGGACCTGGGAGCTAAAGTAGGTGATTTAGCCCTCAATCCTGCTCCAGAAATCCCTCACATCATGACTGATCTGATAGTCGCCTTTGCTTTCCTATCCATCTTTCAGAACTCTTTATTGCCAAATTGATTAAAATCCACCAAACTCAGCCGTGCTGATATTCAATGAATTAGCCTCGCCTGCTTGCTAAGGAGGAGAATTCTACAGACTAATGGCACAGAAATGAAAGACCCCAGTTTTAAATCATGTGCCTTTATTCTAATCTCCTCCAAAAGGGGAAGTAGCCTCTCAGTATCTACGCTGTTAAGTCCTGTCAGGATCTTGTGTGTTTCAATAAGTTCACCTCCTCACATCTCAGCAAAAGTATTCTATCCTAATAATGATATCCTCAAAAAATTTCACTACTCAAACACGGACAATCCTCCTTTCTTTCTGGGCATGCAGCCACACAAACACAAAGGATAGGTAACCATAGGAAGAGCACTAGAGTTCATCCATGCGCTATCCCACTTGAAAAACAGATCATCATCATCATCATCATCAGAGAGGCAGCAACATAGTGCGGTACCTGAAAAGGTTAGAGATTTAGTCTAGAGTCTTACAAGATTTTAAACAATTGGCTCCTCATTTAAATGCTGCCCTCATACAAATAACTAAATGCTGATGCCTTCATAGGTGTTCATTTTTCATTGTTTATTCATGGCACTAAACACTGATACTTGTCCTTTCTTTTATTTCAAGTTCAGAAACTCCATATAGCCCGAAAGAAAAATAGTAAGGGAGCACTACTGAAGAAGACGGCACCATAGACATTACACTTCCAGACAAAGGAGCAAGGGGTCATGATATCCAGAAAGCTGCTCATTAGAGGGAACCAGTACAGATGACAACATTAAGACCTTATCACCAATGAATATAACAAATGATGACATATACTGCCTACCTATCATTTCACTTGTGCACAGATTAAAACAGACCAGTTTGGGTGCTGACTTTGCACATAACATCAACATCAGTGTCTGTGGAACAAATAGTCAAATTCTGATGGCTGAGATAGAAATTCAGATTACTGTCATTTTGGCTTTCAGGCCAACAATCTCCCTTGGTCTTTAAAACTTGAAGGACAGCATTCATTATTTGTTGTGCATGCCCTGAGGAGACTTTGCTGATTCTATACAGCTGTTCCAGAATGCCCAACTTGAAGATGAGATCCAACAGTCTATAGCCAGGTCCTCAAAGGCCATAGCTCAAAGTTACCCAAAACAGCCAACTAGAGAGGCCCTGAGGAAATTCAATAGCCTTCTACTTTGCAAGATGTAGCTACTGCAGAAACAATTCTGAAGAGTGCCATTAGAGATAATAAAAAAAACACAAGACCCTACCTGACTGTTCAAGTTATGATTTACTGTGCATTTAAGACGTTGATATTTCAGAGGCATATTGATCCCCATTTCACAAAAGGTTCTCGGATTCAGAACACTCATTAGCACATTTAAATATTTAATAGGTCTAGAGAGCTATTGGGACACCTAATAAGCACCTGAACCAATATGGAATTGAGCACACTTCCAACGTAGAATGTCAAATTGAAAAGTTTGATTTCATGGTGCCTGCTTTAGATGTGGAAACTGTAACATGTATGCCAATTTCTGTCTCTACTTAAGCTAGAATGAATAATACATTAAACTCTGTGTAAGAGCTATCATAAACCAGCTCAGTTTCCATGGATTTAGAAGAACGCCCAATTTATTTTGCTTGGGGTTTCCTTCATTTGGTACCACCCACTGCATGTGGGAAATAATGCAATAGACATTAGTAAATACTAGAAATTGTATCAATGTAACTGTATCATTAGAAAAAAGAAGGAAGAGAGGGGACCTAATTGAGGTGTACAAGATAATGAGAGGCATAGATAGAGTTGATGGCCAGAGACTTTTTCCCAGGGCAGAAATTGTTAAAATGACGGGTCATAGTTTTAAGTTGTTTGGCGGAAAGTATAGAGGGGATGTCAGAGGCGGGTTCTTTACGCAGAGAGTTGAGAGAGCATGGAATGCTTTGCCAGCAGCAATTGTGGAAGCGAGGTTATTGGGGTTATTTAAGAGACTGCTGGACATGCACATGGTCACAGAAATTTGAGGGTTCATACATTAGGCTTACCTTACATGAGGATCAATGGTCGGCACAACATCGTGGGCTGAAGGCCCTGTTCTGTGCTATACTGTTCTATGTTCTATGAAATGGCACATTGGGCCAACTGCACTACAGTTTGTTTGTTCTGCTATTACTACAAAACCGAAATGACCCTGAGTTGGGATGTTGACAGCAAATTAAATTGATACGTGGTGCAGTATGATCGACCACACAATAATAAACATATATAATGATCACAAAAAATTTCAGAAATGACATTAAATAAATCAACAGTACATTAGACTGCACACATTGAAAAAAACATGAAAACATCCTTTTTATTTTCTTGTCTTCAAAATCTAATCAAAAACCCAAAAATGCACTTCACTGATCATAAAAGACCATGAACACTTAAGTGGTAAGTTACTGGAATATTACATACAGCACAGTTAATATAATTTTCTTTTTACATTCATGAGAGCTCCATTTTCACTTCAAAATGAATTCACGGTCCATTACAACCAAATCAGAAGCTTGCTGCTCTAAGTTAAAGCCATACACTGCCTAAACCTAGTCAATTTTTCTTCAAATATTACCAATGTACTGTTCATCTGATTGAACTTCATAATGTGATAACACATGATCTGAATATAAACAGGTTTTGAATTTTCTATGAGAAGTAACACTGTGATACTTCAATATCAAGGCAGCGTTTGATGACAATTAGACTCTGCCTCATTTCATAGTGTTCAAGTTATCTCACTCCAATAAATATTTTTAATATTTGCAGCAATAAGCCTTAACAGTGCTGAGGAATGAAACAATTAAGCATTCTGCACTTAGAGTACAAACTGCAATAATGAGCAAAGCTGGATGATTCCTGAAGAATCAAACTTAGAAGAATAAACTGTCTGTACTCAATATTGTTCCAAAATCTGATGTCTAAATAATCACAAGGCTAATGTCAGTTTTCATTATTTATATACAAATGATACAGACCTTTTAAATGAGGAGCAGATGCATAATTAAATGAGATAATCCAACAGCTGTTGGCAAGTTCCACTTTCAACTATGTAAAACTAACAACTCATCATTGGCCTCTCCTTTTCTTAAAGAACTTGTTGTATTTGACCAAAAATTGTCAATTAAATGCACCACACACAAAAAAACTATTTTGTTCTTTATATCATAAGCAAAAGTGATAATTTATGCTAAGTACTCATGGCTGCCCATTACCTCTCTGGCATTTAAACTACCAGTGTGGAGACTCATTCATTCAAATTTTTAAGTGTTTTGAAGCCATTTTATAAATGTCAACTTTTTGTTTACTATCCTCTCTCTTTGCCTCATACTACATCTTTTTGTGCTCTCTTTATTTTTTTTATCTGTCCCTAAATTGTTATTTAATTCACTATCTTTTTCCATCTTTCCTATAACCCTATTTGCTTAAGAAGATTTAAGTTCATCGCCCTGTTCACTTGAGCTCCAAATGTCATGCTGTTCTCACTGTTATCAGTTGACACTTGAGACAACTTCAAAAAGGTTGTTTGTGAGACACATGCAGCTAACAGTAGGCACCATTATGCGTCCAATTAACAATTCTGGTCCATTATATCCACTGTATAAATTATGAACAACTCATAATTTTACAAAACCATAATTTATTCAATGTTCAATGAGATCAGAGAAGATGCTTTACTTCTTTAAAAAAAACTCAGAGGATGTGAGCAGCGGCAAATTAGATAATTGCACAACATTTGTGCTTTGTTAGGTAGATTCCTCGAACATGACTCTCCACTGCAAATTTCCTCATCTAACTAAAAGAAAGGACTTCAACGAGGCAAGGTAAAACTCTCGGTTCATGGACATCTTTAGACCATAAGATTCAGAGTGGAAGTAAGGCAATTCAGCCCATCGAGTCCACTCCACCATTTAATCATGGCTGATGGGTGTTTCAATTCCACTTACCCGCACTCTCCCTATAGCCTTTAATTCCTTGCGAGAGCAAGAATTTATCAATCTCTGCCTTGAAGACACCTAACGATCCAGCCTCCACTGCGCTCCACGGCAATGAATTCCACAGGCCCACCACTCTCTGGCTGAAGAAATGTCTCCTCATTTCTGTTATAAACTGACCCTGTCTAATTTTAAGGCTATGCCTACAGGTCCTAGTAACCCTGCCCAACGGAAACAACTCCCTAGCGTCTAACCTTTCTAAAGCCATGCATCATCTTGTAAGTTTCTATTAGATCTCCTCTTAGCCTTCTCAACTCTAATGAATACAATTCCAGGATCCTCAGCCAATCATCATATGTCAGGCCTATCCATGTGAATCTCCGCTGGACACACTCCAGGGCCTGTATGTCCTTCCTGAGGTGTGGGGCTCAAAATTGGATACAGTATTCTAAATGGGGCCGAACTAGAGCTTAATAAAGTCTCAGAAGCACATTGCTACTGTTATATTCCAACCCTCTTGAGATAAATGACAACATTATATTTGCTTTCTTTATCAAGAATTCAACCTGCAAATCAACCTTGAGTGAATCCTGGACTAGCACTCTCAGATCCCTTTGTACTTTGGCTTTATGAATTTTCTCACAGTTTAAAAAATAGTCCATGCCTATATTCTTTTTTCTGAAGTGCAAGACCTCGAACTTGCTCACGTTGATTTCCATCAATCATTTCCTGGACCACTCTCCTAAACTGACTAAATCTTTCTCCAGCCTCCCCATCTCCTCAGTACTACCTGCCTGTCCGCCTAACTTTGTATCATCAGTGAACTTTGCCAGAATGCCCCCTGCCCCTTCATTCAGATCATTAATGTATAAAGTGAACAGCTGCGGCCCCAACACTGAACCCCACTTGTCACCAGCTGCCATTCCGAAAAAGAACCTTTTGTCCCAACTCTCTCCCTTCTGTCAGACAGCCAATCCCCAATCCGTGCCAGTAGCTCACCTCGAACACCAGGGGCATTTACCTTACTCAGCAACCTCCAGTGAGGCACCTTATCAAAGGCCTTTTGGAAGTCTAGATGGATGACATCCACTGTGTTTTCCTGGTCTAACCTACTTGTTATCTCTTCAAAGAATTCTAACAGGTTTGCCAGCCACAACCTCCCCTTACTAAATCCATGCTGACTTGTTCTAATCTGACCCTGCACTTCCAAGAATTGAGAAATTTCATCCTTAACAATGGATTCTAGAATTTTACCTACAACCGAGGTTAGGCTAATCAGCCTATAATCGTCCATCTTTTGTCTTGATCCTTTCTTGAATAAGGGGCTTACAACAGCAATTTTCCAATCATCTGGGACTTTCCCTGACTCGAGACTTTTGAAAAATTACAGTCAGCGCCTCCGCTATTTTCTCTGCCACCTCTCTCAGAACTCTAGGATGTAGCCCATCGGGGCCAGGAGATTTATTAATTTTTAGACTTTTTAGCTTTTCTAGCTCTTTCTCTTTTGTAATGGCTACCATACTCAACTCTGCCCCCGACTCTCCTTAATTGTTGGGATATTAAAGTAACCACAAATCTTATGATGATTTTTATCATTTTCTTCTCAAATCAAAGAATCCCTACAGTGCAGAAAGAGGTCATTTAGCCTTTTGAGTCTACATCAACTCTCTGAAGAGCATCCCATCCAGACCCAGCACCCATATCATATCCCTGTAATTGTACAAGGTCAGCCCACCTAGCTTGCACAACCCTGGACACTATAGGGTAATTTAGCATGGCCAATCCATCTAACTTGCACATCTTTGGACTATCTGAAAGATCACTGAGCCATCTATTTCCACTTTTATTACATCCTTAAACTTCACCAATGCCTCAGTTCTTCAAGTGCTGAAACTCTCATCTATAGTTTTGTTACCTCATGACCAGGGTGCAGAATAACTAATGTTTTCTGAGGGCTTTCTTGAGATTTTTCCAAGGACTACTTTGATTTTTGAGAGTTGTTTTTTCATTAACTCACTTATAAATTGATCAATATCGTCAATAACAATCAACTCTCCATTAAACCTGAAGCCAAAACATCAATTTCAGACACACATTATTTAATTGGTAAAGTATGACAATCATAAACTACCACAAGGCTTTGTCCCAAATAACCAATACAAACGTCTATACATTCAAAGCCATCACTTGAAACACACTTTCCTGCAGACTGATGAACAGCTAATGCATTTCCATCAAACGCACAGCAGTGGAACATTTTGACCCGGCAGTAACAACACCATACGTTGCACATCTTAATCTCTGAGTTAAATTTAATTATTTACTATGTTCATTACAGTAGCATCCACTGCAATTTTTCCAAATATAGCAGCTTCTGTATTGTACACTCTGCAGACATTTGCAAGGAATACAATACCTCGGTGATTTGAAGTTTTCTTAGATTCCACTTAGCTGAGTATTACTTTGTTGATAGCTTTAAAAGTGTTATTTCTCCTTTGCAGGTTCCTGTCCCCTCCCTACCACTGCTGACCCACACCATCCTTCCACACCACAGGCAGATACTGATGACATCTCTCTCCTTCCAGATAGATCGGAACTTCCTTCTCCCACTCCTCACTTCACACCTCTTGTAAAATCCTCCTTTTCACATGTCTTGTAGCCTCGTTCTGCTTCCTACCACTTCCGAGAACACAAAGCATCATTTGCCCTCTGCAAACGCATCAAACTCCCACCACTAAACCAGTCTGCCTATTACCCCATAATTTGTGGCACCCACAAACAGAACTCCCAGATCCTACAAAAGGTGGGTCTTAGTGACAACCCCTTGGCTCTCAGTCTACCCATCTGCTATCAGCCATCGACATAGTTCTTACACATCTCCAGGCCCAGGTCTTGCCCTCCTGGACCCTAGCTCCTCCCTCAACACCAGCACTGATATAGCTAATAGTTCATTGTATCTCCAATCAGAAGCTGGATTCTCCACTGGGTTTGCTGTGGTTCTATCAGCAGCAAGCATGGGAGAAAACCAGCCTGTGATTGCAGGAGCAATTTCTTACCAATTCTATTTATGGGAGTGACTTTTCTTTGATTGGTCACACAGGTGGTCAATTTTCCAAGGTGATTTGGGAACTTTCCAGCCACTGCCCCTGTGTGTTTTAGGCATAATTCTAAACTCGACAAAACTAATGAAAGATCCATCAAAACCTATCCCTTCAGTGCAAGTCCAAATTGTAAATATCAACATTTTTTTCTCCCTACTATCTTACCTGATACATTTTTCTAAACAGCTATTACAGAGTTAAAAAAAGTTCTGCCTGCAATTTAAAATTTACTTTTCAAAGATGTCCATTTATGCCAATGGCCCTTTTTAAGCCTGCGTATTTTGGCGTATAATCAGGAGTTGACTATATCTATCTACCATTCTGCTCTTTGTTTACTTCAATGCAGTATCTCCTCAACGGACTGCAAAATGTGTGCTTGTAATGCTTTTCTCATTGCTCATTCTATTCAGATGAGTATTTTGTTGATCTAAAGGAGACCTTCAACATATGAATGGTGCAAAGATCTGCTGTCACCAGAAATATATGTAATGTCATTAGAAGAAAGCTGAATTATAACTTGACATCAATGGACGGTACCCAAATATAAGTTTGCATTTGAAATCAAATCAATTTAGTTTAAGATTTTCAGAATTCTAAAACTTGCCGAGGAGTATTTTTTGATAAGAAAATAACATTCTAGGTGTAATGTTTCTTTCAATAACAGCACTTCAAACATATTATGCATGCAGTTCAGAGAAGCAGCACTAATTTGTCTTCGTCAGATGTTTAAGTCCGAGACCTTCCCCTGAGGATCCAGCCCAGTGACAGCCAACAAATGTTTTGGTCTGCTCAAATCTGATTAAGAATCATCAGAGTGATGAGCCCTAATCATTCTATAAGGGTGGCTTTTAGAAATTCACAAATCCTGTTGCATGAAATTAGCACAAATTTCTCACTATTTATATCTTTAATAGCCTGTCACATTGTAGACTCTATTCCTCAGCAAATTTTGCTATATGTAAGCTAATTAAAGGAAGCAACTGCTGCTGCCTCACAGCGCCAGAGACCCGGGTTCAGTTCCCTCCTCGGGCAACTGTCTGTATAGAGTTTGCACATTCGCCCCGTTTCTGCGTGGGTTTCCTCTGGGTGCTCCGGTTTCCTCCCACAGTCCAAAGATGCGCAGGTTAGATGAATTGGCCATGCCAAATTGCCCGTTGTGTTGGTGAAGGGTCTGGGTGGGTTGCTCTTCGGAGGGTTGGTGTGGACTTGTTGGGCCGAAGGGCCTGTTTCCACACTGTAAGTAATCTAATCTAAAAAAAATTGAAGCACATAATGGTTTCACAGAAAATCAGGTACATTTCAACAGAAAGATGGGATTTGAGGCATAAAGTATAAAGGTAGCATTCAGGTCAACTAACAAGAAACAAGTTAGGCTAAATTGCATTTTCCCAATTTTAAAGTCGCTATGGTGCCAACCTTAGAAATATGCCTCAGCTGCTCGTTCACAAATCCTGTTGCATGAAATTAGCACAAATTTCTCACTACTTATATCTTTAAATAGCCTGTCACATTGTAGACTCTATTCCTCAGCAAATTTTGCTATATGTAAGTTAATTAAAGGAAGCAACTGCTGCTGCCTCACAGCGCCAGAGACCCGGCGCTGATGAAGGGCTCTGGCCCGAAACGTCGAATTTCCTGTTCCTTGGATGCTGCCTAACCTGCTGTGCTTTAACCAGCAACACATTTTCAGCTCAGCTGCTCATTCCCAACATAGAGGTCCCACACATCTATTGCAATCCTTTTGTAAGTTGGTTATTTTTGTTGAAACTTGCTGCCGGCATAATTCAATTTTTACACTGAGCTGTTGCAGAGTTCAAAAAAGTCCATGAGTCAGAAACCAGCAATTCAAGCATTACTTTCAGGCCAATTTAAAAGCATCTTGTGCTTTCCTCTGCAGCCCCAACTTTCATTGTGGGATAATCTCTTCTCCTCCAGTCATCATCTCATAACACAAGTGTCAATAGATTTGTGAACTCACAGGGAGTGAGTTGTAATTTCCTTCCCTCTATCTTCAGCCAAAATGCAACAAAACTAGGATTGATTACAAGAAACAATGCTATTTTTCTGCACAATGTAATAAGTGGGAAGGTTCAGGCTTCTTAGAGTCCAAGCGCAATAAGAGAAGCAGTTATTTAAGGGGAACATCAATCAAAGAAAGCAGTTGAATAAAAACAGGGAGATGCACAGGAAACTTTTAAAATATCCACCAAACTAATTAACATATTCACGCATATTAAACTAACTGCCACATCAGCGACTTCTATTGGTAAAAGAAAATTAAGCAAAGTACAAATTAAATGAATCTTCCAAATTAGTGGTCAGAGGGGAAAAATGTAACTACTGATATTGGAATTGTGCAGATATGCTTCCAAATCCAACACAAGATTCGGTTGTGAAGACAACAGTTCTGGAAATATAGCATTGCACTCTAATAAAAGTTGGTGCCAAGTTTGTTGAGTTTCATGGAGCATTTCTCCCTGCGAGCCCAAGCATGTATTCTCACGCTACTCGCCACAATTTACTTCATTAGATATGCAACACTTGAATTTGGTGCCCCGTTTGTCCCATCTTCCCTCTCAGCATAGCAGGGACCTCCTGCGATTGCTGGTGCCAGTGCCCCTTTGAAGAATAGCTATGCACCAGGTCAAGTATTGTCAGCCAGGAACCCTTCACAGTGTACACAGTGTACAACCAAAATGAAAAGCTTCTGAGGTCACATAGATGGGACAACGAGGAGGTGCCAGTGTTAGCCAGTGGTGGACCAAGTCAGAAGTCACATGACACCATGTTCTAATCCAACAGATTTATTTGATATCACAAGCTTTCAGGACACTGCTCCTTCCTCAGGTGACTTCACCTGAGGAGGAAGCATTGCTCCCAAAGCTTGTGATTTCAAATAAACCGATTGGACTTTAACCTGATGCCATGTGACTTCCGACATAGGTGGTATGGCTGTCTCTACATTGTAAATATAAGTGCACACTTTTAACTGTATTGTTACTTATGAACTAAGCTATACAGGTTACCATCTTTATTGTCAACCCATCTTACAGGATTACTCTTTCCATAACTCCCATTGTAGAGTTTTAACATATTGTTCAACTTGTTACTATCAATACTGGAAAGCCTTGAAACAGTTGAAGATGTTCACTTTTTGGTCATGCTAGCAAAAGGGAAGAATAAAACATTCAAAAGCTGTATTTACTTCTGTGAACAAAAAGAGACTGCTTGTTAGTCTATTGGAAGGAGGGATTAGTTATGACCTGTACAGTTTGTTGAGCCCAACAGTGCTCTGTCATACTGAAGGTGACGTTCCTCCTGTTGAATATCGTCCTCAAGAATGTAGTCATCCTGCCAGCTCTTCAGCATCCACAGGATCATGTGGCACACGCTGTCTGAACTGTAATGCAAGAAACCCTCAGAGAAATCCAAACATCAGAACCTCATATTCAACTACTGTCTGCTCTACAAGCTGCACTGTACCTGCCTGTCTGTCTCCTTGTGAGACATCCAGTCTTTGACAGTTTAACCTACTCCTCCATATACTGGGACATGGACGACTCTGACAAAGAAAGCCATGGAGTGCGTCTAAGCAGATATCTGGTAGAGGTACTTTACTCAGATGAATGCAACACAAATAATGTCATGCAATGATAGTGGGAGATTTTAAGTATCGTAGGATTACAGGTACCATGTCCCCACATGTCCCAAGAAAGGCAGCATTACATACAAGAGCATGTTTATAGGGTCACAGAGATGTATAGCATGGAAACAGACCCTTCGGTCCAACCCGTCCATGCCGAACAGATATCTCAACCCAATCTAGTCCCAACTGCCAGCACCCGGCCCATATCCCTCCAAACCCTTCCTATTCATATCCCCATCCAAATGTCTTTTAAATGTTGCAATTGCACCAGCCTTCACCACTTCCTCTGGCAACTAATTACATACACATACCACCCTCTGCGTGAAACCGTTGCCCCTAGGTCCCTTTTATATCTTTCCCTCTCACCCTAAGCTGATGCCCTCTAGTTCTGGACTCCCCGACCCCAGGGAAAAGATTTTGTCTATTTATCCTATCCATGCCCCTCAATATTTTGTAAACCTCTTTAAAGGTCACCCCTCAGTCTCCAATACTCCAGGGAAAACAGCCCCAGCCTGTTCAGCCTCTCCATAGCACAAATCCTCCAACCCTGGCAACATCCTTGTAAATCTTTTCTGAACCCTTTCAAGTTTCACAACATCTTTCCGATAGGAAGGAGACCAGAATTACATGCAATATTCCAACTGTGGCCTAACCAATGTCCTGTACAGCCGCAACATGATCTCCCAACTCCTGTACTCAATACTCTGACCAATAAAGGAAAGCATACCAAACGCCGCCTTCACTACCTTACTTACCTGCAACTCCACTTTCAAGGAGCTATGAACTTGCACTCCAAGGGGTCTCAGTCCATCAACACTTCTAAGGACCTTACCATTAAGTGTATAAGTCCTGCTAAGATTTGCTTTCCCAAAATGCAGCACCTCGCATTCATCTGAATTAAACTCCATCTGCTACTTCTCAGCCCATTGGCCCATCTGATCAAGATCCTGTTGTAATTTGAGGTAACCTTCTTCGTTGTCCACTACACCTCCAATTTTGGTGTCACCTGCAAATTTACTAACTGTACCTCTTATGCTCACATCCAAATCATTTAATGTAAATGATAAAATGTAGTGGACCCAGCACTGATCCTTGTCGCACTCCACTGGTCACAGGCCTCCAGTCTGAAAAACAACCCTCCACCACCACCCTCTGTCTTCTACCTTTGAGCCAGTTCTGTATCCAAATGGCTAGTTCTCCCTTTTAGCAAATGCTTATAGGTGAGAGAGAATCAGTGCCATGCTTTTGTGCAGTCTATAACATTTTGGACTGTCATTGTGATTTGTGACCCAAAGGTTCCACTTGTAAGATTGCCTGTGATTACTTCTTCTTTACAGAGATGACTATGATCAATCTGAGATGATTGATGACATGGTCAAGATTGCTTGTGATCAGCATTTGTATCCTACAGCTTGACATGCAGGGTACTATGATCATAGATAACTTCAACCTGCACTGTGTAAATGCATGATTAATGCAATTTTCCCTTGTAGAGCTCATGTGCTCAGACAAATAAAACTTATTCTGCCCTGTCTTGGAATGGTTATTGCCATTTTTCCATTCCCAGTGCATATTTACAACTTGCATGAGTAGGGAAGACCACACAGACCACAGTAGGTGCAGTGAATTGTGGGCTTAGCCTCACAATCAAGGACTTACTTCCACACCAAACCTCCATATGCCTTTCTTCTTTGCTCTGCCTACCAATCCATCAGTACGGAGCTTCCATGTATTCCCATGTACCTCTCTGAATTGCAACATTATATCCTAACATTATCTCTTGAGCCCCTGCACTCCAGATCAGACATCCATTGTGCTGCATCCCGCACCCCCCCCCCAAACTGAAGCCAGGGTACATGTGACCAATGATCTGTCAATGCACCATCCTCTCACACTAATTGCTACAATTATTGTCCTCTCTGCATTTCATCGTTGCCTCCAATCCCCACAATTGACTTCCCCAACTTCCCTACCCTAGCAGTTGCCCCGATAACTTGACTGTCATTGAGCTGGTCTGAAAATGTGTTGCTGGAAAAGTGCAGCAGGTCAGGCAGCATCCAAGGAGCAGGAGAATCGATGTTTCAGGCACAAGCCCTTCTTCAAGAATGAGGAAAGTGTGTCCAGCAGGCTAAGATAAAAGGTAGGGAGGAGGGACTTGGGGGAGGGGCGTTGGAGATGCGATAGGTGGAAGGAGGTCAAGGTGAGGGTGATAGGCTGGAGTGGGGTGGGGGCGGAGAGGTCAGGAAGAAGATTGCAGGTTAGGAAGGTGGTGCTGAGTTCGAGGGATTTGACTGAGACAAGGTGGGGGGAGGGGAAATGAGGAAACTGGAGAAATCTGAGTTCATCCCTTGTGGTTGGAGGGTTCCTTGGCGGAAGATGAGGCGCTCTTCCTCCAACCGTCATGTTGCTATGGTCTGGCGATGGAGGAGTCCAAGGACCTGCATGTCCTTGGTGGAGTAGGAGGGGGAGTTTAAGTGTTGAGCCATGGGGTGGTTGGGTTGGTTGGTCCGGGTGTCCCAGAAGTGTTCTCTGAAACATTCCGCAAGTAGGCGGCCTGTCTCACCAATATAGATGAGGCTACATTGGGTGCAGCGGATGCAATAAATGATGTGTGTGGAGGTGCAGGTGAATTTGTGGCAGATATGGAAGGATCCCTTGGGGCCTTGGAGAGAAGTAAGGGAGGAGGTGTGGGCGCAAGTTTTGCATTTCTTGCGGTTGCAGGGGAAGGTGCCGGGCTGGACCCTGGGAGTCACCAAGGTCCGCTCCTGACCGCATTGGGCCGACAGCATGAGTGTTGAGTGACTGGACCCCTGACTGATCCCTGTGCACCTCCCCAACTGACTTACTACTTCGCGCCAGACTGGTTGCACTGAAACTGGAGAACTGACTATGGCCCACTCCCGGGCTGCAGTGAAACCAGCTCCTTGATCCTGACCACCACAAGCAGACGACTGACCACATCCAAGCCCTTGGACTGTTAGCAGAAGCTGCCTTTGAGTTGCTGTGCAAGGAATCCTTGATTGAAGGTTGTCTTCTATGGCTTGACTGAGGATTACTGCCCTTAGACTTAGAGACATGGCCATTTGGTTGACGTATGTGCAGCTTGTTTGCTGTGCTAGCACATGCCATAGGCATGAGACGGACATAGCATGGTTCCATTCAGCAACAAGTCCAGCTTCTTGACTGATCACTGCTCACAACCATAACAACTTGACTGGCTTTATGTCTGTGCGGAAAGGTAGGGCAAATACTCTGAGCCTTTACTGTCTGGCTGAGAGGGCAAAGCACTTAAAGGCAAGGCAGAGATGCTATGAACATGAAAGTAAGCACAAAATATGTGAGCAAAGAGTCCTGGCAGTAGCACTTCAGTGAAAGGTGCTAGTGCACTCTAAAGTACAGCACTGAAGTGCAGATGCAGTGCGTGAGGGTATGATGCTGACCACTATGGACGGAGTAGTGTGGGTTGTCCCTGTCTTTACAGCATATCCTGAGATATTGGAAACTGCTTTACAAGATGGAGCTAGCATTGCTGGATACCTGTTCTGTCATGTTGGAAACTGTCACTGTCCAGTTGTTTCAGCAGGTGGGAGAATGGGTAACTGCACATCAAAGAACAGCGATTAGGTAAAAATGGCATGCTTACTCATGAAAATGAAAACTCATAGGCCTCTTGCCACACTCTTGTGAGATTCTTGTCTCACCATTCACGATTTGAATGGAGAATTGGGCTTTTTTCTTGACATCAAGAATTTCATTGCTGCAGTAATCACTGTCTTTCTTGAACAAACACTCCAATGCCAACATTGTACAGGAGCTGGGGAAAATTCTTCCCTTAATTTCCAAATTACCTTTACTTATTTGTGGCATTTATTAGTTTTTCCTCTCTCTCGTCTAGAAGCTCCAATGGGTATTACTCCACTGGCCCTGGCTCTTCTCCTGGACTTCATTCAAGTAAGCTTTTCTGATCTGAGATTTCAGACGATCACTACTGATAGCTTGTCATATTGTTGAAGGGTATCAAATCAGTGCCAAACTCTGTCCATATCTGATGGGCGATAACTTTACAGAAGGATGCCTCTGGATATCAACTAGGAACATGAAATCTGGCCAATTCTAAAGAACTAGCCCAAGGGCAGCTTAAGGTTTTCTGGGCAAAAACAGAACAGGTCATCAACACTCCCACACAAACAGCCACATAAAGACTTTATTTAAAAGTAACTGCAAAGCTATAGGTGAAATTATATTAAAACAAAGAACTGCGGATGCTGGAAAGAAGGGTTAATGTTTCTGAGTTTTGATGAAGAGTCATCAGATTTAAAACGTTAACTCTATTTCTCTCTCAGCAGATGCTGCCAGACCTGCTGAATTTCAACAGCAATTTCAGTTTTTGTTCCAGAAAAATTAAAGATCAGAATTATGGTGACCGCTCAGTTGCTTCTTGCAGCAGTTAAACTCTTCTGGTTTCTGACTGCTTTATAGTTGACATGAACATCGTTTAAAAAGCTTGAAACAATTTCACAAATGAAAATCATGAAATCTTTTTTGCAGTATACTTTTGCATTTATTTTGCCAAGTTTTTTTGCACCCTTCTAAAAAATAATATATACTCATGAATGATTTACAATGTTCACAAATAATTTTTACACTCATATGCAAGCTTTACATTTTAATCTCTTTACATCCCCATTCCTTTGCAAACATTTACTACCTGTCTCAATCTGAGCAGAAAGAATGAATGGCCATAGAAACCCAGCATAGCAGGAAACAGCATGTTTATCAATATACCACCCTGACAATACTTAAAACTCCTCAAGGTTTCTGTTCATGATTGGCAAAGTGTAAAGTACACAAATTACAGCAGGAAAAGACATTAACAACTATTCTAACAAAAGACTGTTTACATCCAGAATATACTACGTGGACTTTTACATTCCCTACAGTATGGAAACAGGCCCTTCAGCCCAACAAGTCCACACAGACTCTCCAAAAAGTAACCTACCTAGACCTATTTTCCCTCTGACTAATGCACCTATCACTATAGGCAATTTAACATGGGCAATTCATTTGACCTGCTCATCTTTGGACTGTGGGAGGAAACCAAAGGAAACCCATGCAGACATGGGGAGAATGTGCAAACTCCACACAGACAGTTGCCCGAGGGTGGAATTGAACCCAGGCCCCTGACGCTGTGAGGCAACAGTGCTAACCACTGAGCAACTGTGCCGCCTCTAAATGGTGTCTATACTTACAGACACTTATGCTACCTATATTTAAAAAGCATCTGATAACTGTATTTTTGATGACTATTACTTCACTAGAAATGAGACTGACACGAAAATGCAATACTTGCCAAGTTTTAATGCGTGTTTGCCTGTACTGAAATTTAATATCCCTGAATGTCATTGATAACCTCAGTAAAATTAATGGTTTCTATAAATCCTCTGGTTTTAGGTTATTAAATACTATACTGCTCAAGGTTATTTCAATAAGAAATCATTCAACGCTGAATACATTTAAAATCTGAAATAATGCATAAATATTGTACATAAAATGTTATAATTCATTTATCAACACTTATAATGACACTCTGGACAAATTCTATAACAATTAATTGTATGAAGAGATTGATAATGGCATCATTCAGGAGTTTTGTTTTCACAACACCACAACTTTGTTAAAAATGCAGCCCTTTACCAAGATTAATTTAATATTCTGGTTCCTCCCTACCAAACTGATGCATTTTATACACATGAGCAAGCTTGCTATTTCCTCCTCCCTTTTCTAATGATATCTTTTATATTCACTAATAAAACAAATAATGAATACTGTCCCATTCTAATGTCATTTTTAAAAATTACTAACACTCAAAGAAATTGTTGGTGAATTTCATGAAACTTGATGTTCAGTGACATTATTTGTGCATCTTTGATAAATAAGAAAGTTCAACGGAAATCCTGCCAGTCCAAAATAATCCTATTCTTGTTAACCATATTCAAACTACCATGGATGTTCACCACTGAATTCTCAAGCTCAGTCACCTCATCAGAGGCGTTTGTCCAAAAGACAATGAGAGAGAAACAAAGGTCAGTCGTGAAGCCCTCACACATTGAATAGGTCGTATGATTGTTGATGTACAACCAAATAGTAAAATTTAGGACAATTTGTTGTTCTTGTCCATGCTTGTGAAGTGTATCATGCTCATTCCCCACCCAGCAGCAAATTTGATAATTAAAAGCAAAACTGAAAAGTACATGTGCATATATTAGGTGAAATTAAATGTAACTTTTTAAACACCTGAAATACATTTTAAGTGCAAAATTTCCCCCAAAAAACCAAATGCATCACTATCGACCTTCTGATAAGTACAAATAACACAGACTCCACAATAATTTTAAATATCAAATTTGATCACCTATTTCCTTCTCACTCAATACAATCCACTTTAATAATGTATGGAGCATCAATTAAGGTCTTTGTACAATTGGAATTTTCTGTTTATTTGAATTTTGCAAACAGGGTTCATGCTTTGTTCCCAACTCTGCACAGGTAAAGGTTAATCAGAAATTAGATAATAAGATTCAGCAAGTGAGAAACACCGGAAGAATGGAAACTAGGATACCTCCATGTTTAACACTTTCCAATCAACAAAGATTGTCCTGCCAAAATTTTGCATCAGATTCTCTCAATAGATTACATTTCATAAGAATGCTTAACAGAAGGTGCAACTGTTAAAATTCCAGTCCAAAATTCTTTCTCTAAAACGGAATACAAACTTCCAGCTTATAGTCAAAGGGGTGACATAAGATGATTTCATATTTTAAAATACTTAATGTAATAAATTGACTAAAAACACCATTAAATGCTACTTTGGAGGCATATTTTATTTTTTACAGCAGAACATAACTGAAATTCCACTTAAAAGCTATACTTTATTCTATTCGTTAAGTTATCATTTAATTTCTCTGGATAGAGTCCAAACATGTGGGCGGCATGGTGGCACAGTGGTTAGCACTGCTGCCTCACAGCGCCAGAGACCCGGGTTCAATTCCCGCCTCAGGCGACTGACTGTGTGGAGTTTGCACGTTCTCCCCGTGTCTGCGTGGGTTTCCTCCGGGTGCTCCGGTTTCCTCCCACAGTCCAAAGATGTGCAGGTCAGGTGAATTGGCCATGCTAAATTGTCCGTAGTGTTAGGTAAGGGGCAAATGTAAGGGTAGGGGTATGGGTGGGTTTCGCTTCGGCGGGTCGGTGTGGACTTGCTGGGCCGAAGGGCCTGTTTCCACACTGTAAGTAATCTAATCTAATCTAATCTAATGTTTCGTCAACTCTAAGGGCCTACTATCTGTCATTTCCTTCCCAATGTTGTAGGTTTTAACCCTAGAACTGTCATTCATGGCGATGATTTTTCCTGGAGATGCTCCTTTAGCAGAAGAAGTTCAGTGAATTTTACAGCCTTGATTCAAATATTCACAAATTTGATCTTTGCAACCTGGACATGGGCTTCTATCTGAAGACCTGCACAGAGAACTGTAGAGTATTTCAGCATTTACCTGCTCCTTCTCTCCTGGATCCTGACAGGCTAACTTGTTCAACAGTTTTCAGGAATACCTTACAAACCTTTCCATGGCAACATGAATAATATAAGCATTATATCCATTATGTGCATATAGAAATGCTGTGTAGCTATCCCAAGGCCTTGCCTCTCTTGTATCCTGGAAGTTGAGAATAAACAACAGATTTCAACAACTGAAATGGTTTCCATTCCATCAATGTACAAGTCATCTGTGAGCATTGAAATCACACCTTAGGAGTCCACATTAAATGTCCTGGAATCTACCATAATACCTACACTTCTGAGAACTCTCATACTCCTTCATTTCAAGGGCTAAAATGTTTTACAAGGATGGTCACTAGGAAACAAGTTCTACCATCTGCGACCCTGATTGATGACTCTGTAGTACAACCCTCCTGACTGAGGCTGAGCTTAGATAAAACACAGTCCTTTCTTCAAGGACGAAAGTGAGGACTGCAGATGCTGGAGATCAGAGTCAAGATTAGATTGGTGCTGGAAAAACACAGCAAGTCAGGCAGCATCCGAGGAGCAGGAAATCGATGTTTTGGGCAAAAAACCCTTCATCAGTGCTTTCTTCAACCAGCGCCATCATGAAGTAGATGATAGATCTCCTGGAGAAGAGGTTTCAATGCTTAGATCAGACTAGGGAGTGGTACAGTCCAGACTGTGCTATATAATCCTAGCATGTGCGCTCTGCACAATTGGAGCAGGCAAAGAAGAGATATAGTGGACTCTGAACAGCTTAGAGAGTGACAGCAGTGTTCTGTAGAGGAAGATGAGAATGCTGATTAGGAGAAACATCACCTTCAGCATGACTAAGTGATGCAGTGTCAGGGAGAACAAACCAGTTAGCACTTAATTGACACTCAGTTCCAATAGACGTGAGTTGGGTGCAGTAATGAGTCACTGACTATTAATCAAAAGGCCTTGTTTATTATCAGAAGAAAATGCAGATTTTTAAAAATTGCTTTTCTTCTCTTTTGCTATTGTTGAATAAAACTTACCGTTTTCAAGTGTTTGAAGGTTTTGAAACATGAGTCGCTCCCAAAAAGAACAATGAGATGATGTTATGCTACATTAGGCATTGGGGAAAAAGTTACACATCCTTAGATAGGGTTTTTAAAATGTTATGACACAAAGCACAAGTCACCTGTGTAGCGTGAGTTTTGTAGTTTCGGTACAATGACAACTGATCAGAAAAGATTATGTTAAAAAGCAATGCACTTACAAATGCGAGCTTGTATTTGCAATAAAGTCCCTGTACCACCAGAAGTGCACCTAGAAGTTTCTTTTTTGTTTTCCTTCCAATCAGCGGAAAGTTTATCTTATTAATGTCTTGATGACTTTGATCAGATAATCTTTTAACCATCTAAATTCATGCTAAAATCGACCTTTTTTAAAAAAGATTTCTAATCATAACGTACCCCCTGAAGTCCAGGTATTATTTCTAAACCTATGTT
Organism: Hemiscyllium ocellatum; assembly: GCF_020745735.1. Classification (NCBI taxonomy): domain Eukaryota; kingdom Metazoa; phylum Chordata; class Chondrichthyes; order Orectolobiformes; family Hemiscylliidae; genus Hemiscyllium; species Hemiscyllium ocellatum. The sequence continues at coordinate 30,242,278 of NC_083425.1, read as the reverse complement.
GCATTCCTTCCATGGCATATTATGAAGGACAACTCATGGCTGGCAGTGCTTGACTTGATGCACAGCTAGGCTTCAAATATGGCACCAGTCCTGGGAACCCTGGGGAGGAACTGGCAGTTGTGAGTACTTCTGCCATTGCTGAGATGACAATAACAAACCAGGAGCACTATAGAGGCATGAAGTGCAAATAATGAGCTGAGCTATGGAGAATTGCATGAGATAACCCACTCAGATTCACAGAAAGGAACTTTCTAAGAAACTACTTGAACATTTAGCAGATTTTAGCAAATTCAGACCATAGTCCTGAAATATAACAAGCTCGTAATTCTCAGATGTTTACAGATTTTCATAAAACATGTTAATGAGACACAATCTGCCCATTTCACTGGATATAAAAGATCCACTGGAACTACTTGAAAAAGGGGAATTCCAAAGTGCAAATGGGAAATTCTTCAAATGTCCTAGTCAAGAACTCCCCTTCAATCAACAAATAAACAATTAACTGATTATTTATCTCACTCCAGAGTATGGAACTTTGCTCTTTGTGAACTGGTTGCCATGCTTGTCTGTGTAATAACAATGACCACTCTTCCTCAATAATAAGATAATTAATTGAATGTGCAATACTTTGGAAAGTTTTGAGAAAGCAAACTAAATTATGTAAACAAAAATGGAAGCTTTTTTGGCCCAGATCATATTTATGCTTCTGATGGTTGTTCCATGGCCCTAATTTTGGTCACTGAAGTATATAAGGAGCAGAGTTCCAAAATACTTAGAATAATTTTATTTCTGGAACACTGGTGTCACTGACTATGCCAGTATTTCTTATCCATCCCAAATTGTCCTTTCAAGGGTAATAGCAAACTGCCTTATTGAACTGAAAAGGAGGAGAAAGTGAGGACTGCAGATGCTGGAGATCAGAGCTGAAAATGTGTTGCTGGAAAAGCGCAGCAGGTCAGGCAGCATCCAAGGAGCAGGAGAATCGACGTTTCGGGCATGAGCCCTTCTTCAGGAATGAGGAAAGTGTGTCCAGCAGGCTAAGATAAAAGGTAGGGAGGAGAGACTTGGGGGAGGGGTGTTGGAAATGCGATAGGTGGAAGGAGGTCAAGGTGAGGGTGATAGGCCAGAGTGGGGGTGGGGGCGGAGAGGTCAGGAAGAAGATTGCAGGTTAGGAAGGTGGTGCTGAGTTCGAGGGTTGGGACTTGAGACAAGGTGGGGAGAGCGGAAATGAGGAAACTGGAGAAATCTAGGTTCATCCCTTGTGGTTGGAGGGTTCCTAGGCAGAAGATGAGGTGCTCTTCCTCCAGCCATTGTGGTGCTATGGTGTGGCGATGGAGGAGTCCAAGGACCTGCATGTCCTTGGCGGAGTGGGAGGGGGAATTGAAGTGTTGAGCCGTGGGGTGGTTGGGTTGGTTGGTCCGGGTGTCCCAGAGGTGTTCTCTGAAACGTTCCACAAGTAGGCGGCCTGTCTCCCCAATATAGAGGAGGCCACATCGGGTGCAGCGAATGCAGTAAATGATGTGTGTGGAGGTGCAGGTGAATTTGTGGCGGATATGGAAGGATCCCTTGGAGGGAAGTAAGGGGGGAGATGCGGGCGCAAGTTTTGCATTTCTTGCAGTTGCAGGGGAAGGTGCCGGGAGTGGAGGTTGGGTTGGTGGGGGGTGTGGACCTGACGAGGGAGTGACGGAGGGAGTGGTCTTTTCGGAACGCTGATAGGTGATGGGAGGGAAATATATCTCTGGTGGTGGGGTCCGTTTGGAGGTGGCGGAAATGACGACGGATGATACGATGTATGTGGAGGTTGGTGGGGTGGTAGGTGAGGACCAGTGGGGTTCTGTCCTGGTGGCGATTGGAGGGGCAGGGCTCAAGGGTGGAGGTTATAAGGCGTTGGGAACCGGGGAAGCGAAAATCATGGAGGTGGAGGGCATGGGTGGTGTCTCGAACGTAGGTGGGGAGTTCTTGGACTAAGGGGGACAGGGCTGAAAATGTGTTGCTGGTTAAAGTGCAGCAGTTCAGGCAGCATCCAAGGAACAGGAAATTCGACGTTTCGGGCACAAGCCCTTCATCAAGGGGTCAGGACCGTGTCGAGGTATGCAGTCTTGGACTAAGGGGGACTGTTATTCAACTGAAATCCATGTGGTGTAGGTGCACCCACAATCCTGTTAGGAAGAATGTTTCATGACAGTGAAGGATATAGTTCCAACTCAATCTGATGTGTGGCTTGGAGGGGAACATGCAGGCAAAGGTGTTCCCATGCATCTTCCATCAATGCCTTTCTAGGTGGTAGAGACTGTTGGTTTCGAAAGTACCACAGAGGAATCTTTGAGTTGTTGCAATGCATCTTGCATTTAACAATCACACTACTATCATTGTGCAATGGCGGCACAGGAATCACATGTTCAAGTTGGTGGATGCAGTGCAAATTATGTGGGCTGCTTTGTGCCGGATAATGTTGAACGTTTTAACTGGTGCTGGAGCTGCACTTGCAGGCAAACAGAGAATATTCCAACAAAATCCTGACTTGTATCTTGTACGTGGTGGACAGACTTCAGGGAATCAGAAAGTGGCTTACTCAATGGAGAATTCCCAGCCTCTGACCTAGTTGGAATTTATGTAGCTATTCCAGCTCAGTTTCTTGCCAATGCTAACCCAGGACGTCGACACTGGGGGATTGAGTGAAGGTTTCGTTATTGAATGTATGGGAATCTACAGGACTAATGCAAACTCTCAAGTCTGCTCTCAGGCAGTATTATGATCAGGCTTATTTGTAACAAATAGCAATTTACTTTGGAACAGGTTAAACATGATTTCTATGTGTTGTTGAATTTTTTTAAGCTTATTTGTTTCTGTCTTTAGACATTGATGCACAAGTACCAAAATTTATTAATAAGCAAGAAAATATCCACTGGCTTATTTCTCACTTCTCGCAATACTAGACTCATCTTGGCAAAAATTTGTAGCTAAACCTGCAGAAAAAAAGGTTAAAATAACAGAATTGTGGAGCCATTGTGTGCAAGCACTTTACACACTCCAGCTGAATTAAGGATTATGTTTTTGAGTTTCCCCTTTTAATTACCAATTTAGATGTCTCAAAAATATTGGATGCAGTTTTTAATACAGTAGTTCCTTTAGTTGGGTTTACAAACCTCATGGGAAATTCAGAAGCATACAATTGCTATCTTGACCAACGTCCATTTTCCCTTTACTCAACAATGACAACTTGAAAGTTTTTGTACCTTTAGAAACAGTCTCTTTATTGAAGCATTGTGAACCAAACTATGCTAATGGGTCACAATGAGAGATAGGTTTTAAGGTGTGTGTTAAAGAATGAAAGTGATGGAGATAGGTGGTGAGATTTAGGGAGAGAATTTCTGGGATTAGCACCAAGGTATTCACCATCAGTGGTGGCACAATTAAAATGGAAAGCTATTGATGAAGTTGACATTAGAAGAGTACAGATATCTTGGAGACTATAGAGTTGAAGGGGATTACAGAGACAGGAAGGGACTGAGTCATCGGCTCTGCTTAACTGGAGGTCAGGGTAGGTCAACTAACACAAAGATGATGGTGAACAGGATTTTGTGCAAGTTAGAATGCAATAGAACGTAGAGTTTTAGACAACATCAAGTTTACAGGGGGATGGAATGCAAGAAGCTGGCCAATAATTCGCTAGACAAATCAAGTCTGGGGTCACGAAGAAATGGATGAGATTTTATGCAGCAGAAAGACGGAGGAAGAGATGAATGATGCGAAGAAGGTGGGTTAGGCAGTCTATATGAAAGCACATATTTGTGGTTTAAAGCTCAACTTGAGCTCAAATGATCTGATTCAAATGTAGACAGTTGCTAGGCAAAGAGTTGGCAAAATAAAAGCAGAATTTGTCGTGAGGTCTAAGACAATGGCTTCAATTTTCCCAATTGGAAGATTTTGAAATTGGAAAAAGCTTTGGTCGAGCAATGTGAAAAGCAGTTTGAAAGTTTGGAAAGAGTGGAATAGTTTAAGAGTTAAACTGGTGAATTATTGCAGATTGGCATCAGCATACATGTAGAAACTGATGTGTCTCCAGATGATGCCAGTGAAGGACAATAGGAGGTGAAAAGCAAGAGAAGTTTCCAAATACCAATCCTTATACGGATCGGATAATTGATAGAACTTGACAAGTACAGTCCCAGATAGCTGACTGATGGAGATGTGGCTTTGGAGGAGGATGGGGTGATCAACTGTGTCAAAGGTTGTGTACATATAGGCTGAGAAGGGATGGTTTGCCTTTGTCAGCAGTCAAAGAGGATGTCATTTGTAACTCTGAGAAGTGCTGTTTGGAGTTGTGACAGGGACAGAAGCCTGAATAAGAGGATTCAAACAGAGAGTGCCTGGAAAATGGTCACAAATTTGGATTGTAACAACACATTTCCATTAATAAGTTTCAGACTTTGAAGACGAAAAGGAGGTTGGAGATGGACAGGCAGCATGCAAGCCTGGAGTGTCAAGGGTTGGCAAGACGGGTAATATTGGCAGATTTGAAGAAGTAAAGGACAGAACATGAGGAGAGAGAATCATTAACAAATGCCAGTGATCATAGTAGCTAGAAAGGGAGGATGAGTGATCAGTAATTTAGTTGGAATAGAATCAAGAAAGCAAGAGTCATGGAGAAGATGAGCTCAGAGTGCACAAAAAGCTCAGCAGAAACCACAGAAGACACAAAGTCAGGACCGAAACCCTCGAGCAAGTTCAACTGTTAGGCTTGGGAAGAGAGAAAAATGGCGGAAAGAGTTGATTGGATGATCTCAAAGGGTGACAAAGAAATCAACGAGCGTTTCGGACGTGTTGCTGGAGGTCAGGATGGAGAAGGCATGAAAGAGGGAAAAGAAGCCAGAAACAAATTCCGCAGGTTACCAAGTTATTAAATATCATAGCAGACTAAAGACGTAAATACATATAGGATTGATAAGCAGATATCTCGTAAAGCTGAAACATTTTGCACAAACAATGTATATTTATGATCAGGTTGAAATTGAATAACTCAATATGGCCGTTGACAGGACAATTATACACAAGAGCCTAAAATACTAAGAAACTAATGAACTTATTTCCAATTCTTTTCATTTTCAAACCATGCAAAACCAGTAGTTTGCATCTCCTCATGACTTCAGTCAGGGAAATATACTGCATGGACTGAGGAAGACATGGAGAAAAAGAAACATACCAATTCATAAGAACAACTGAACCTTCCTCAACACTCCCTAAAATACAGTTAGTTATGCAGTTTTAAAGACCAACAAAGCACAGTCATACAAAAATGAAAATGAATCAGGCAGATGAAAAATACTGGTATCAATGGAAGATAATATAAATAATAAAACCTTCAGTTATTCACATTGGGAGATATTAGGTTTGCTCATGTGCTGTAGTTTATAAAGCACTGAAGATTGCTCAATAATTATATCTATCATAACAGTATTTCAATGCCTTTGGAAACACCAAATTAAACCATCATGATTCCTCCCCCTTCATTTCCTATCTGATTCGCCTTCAAACCTTCCAGCATGTCTGAAGGTAAATTTCAGCACTTGACAGCATTTTACAATTGCAAAATTTAATTTCTAAAAAGAGGATTAAAGTTCTTTCATTCAAGTTTGGAAACTGTCACCTTCACACTAATTAACTTGAGTGTCTCCGTTGTTAAACTCCTGTTTGACTTTTCAGGTCAGTGTATAACAGTCACGTTTGCCGACCAAACAGATCAAAGTCTAATTTCCAAATGTAAGCAACGTCTCCTTTTGTTGCCATCTTTAACCGACCACCCAGTATTTTCCTCTGTAACTAGCCTGTACTAAACAACCTAATTTTTTTGCACGGTGAGAAGAGATTGCTCCAGTAAATGAAATCTCTCCTCTCTTCCTTCATTACAAGAAAGTCTCAAGAAAAGTAATTACTGAATATAATGTTGTAACAGGAAAATAATTAACTTGCATCCTGAAAATTACAAGCACTTTCTGTTAAGTTGGAGCTACACTACCAATATTTTATAGTACAATTAATTGTCTAGCTATTAGTGCTTCAGTGTAACATCTGATAATATAAATTGTCAGGAAAACACAACAGCACCAAATACTGACCTGAAATGCTAATCTTTTTTGGGGAGAGGGGGTAGTTCAATAAATAACTCTTATTTTCCAGCTTAGCTGATAAAATATTTTCTATCATCCATTCTAATTACTACTATAGCATTTTTCAAGTGCCATAACAGTTCATCAAGCAACCTTTGGAAAGCAGGCTTTGTAAAATAAAATGTCTTGGCTTCATCTACAATAACCAGCTAATAAATTCAGGAACTATTATTATTTCAAGCTTTAATAACTGATTTAATGGTTCTCCCTTCAAAATTGAATCAGTTTAAAACTACTCAAAATTTGCAAGACTTATTCTCAAGAGGCAGCTAAATTACTTGATAAGTAGATTATTACTGGAGGACTGGTTGCAGCAAGCTCGGAGATGATTAAGCCCTGGGAAATTCATCCACAAAATACCAGGGCACTGGTATTCATTTGTTTCTCACCTTTGGATAATCTGCAGTTGAAAATTTATTGGGTGCCCTTGAGTCAAGGTGTTGAAACTAACATTTCAGTTAAACTTTCTCAGGCTGATAAAAGTTAATAGAAGAAAAACCTGTATTTGATTTCACAGAAAGCAAAATCTCTAAAGGGTAACCCTTGACAAATCCCAGATTGTACTTGCCACTGTCTGCAGTTTGGCAACAAAACACAATGGCATCATGTATGTATACACTTTACAGGCTGAACGCCTATTCATGGTAGGAAGAAGCTTCACACACAGAGTGCCTTGTAGAACAAGATTGAAGTTTCTTAATTAAGTCAGCTGAAAGACAGTCTTAGCAGTCTTCCTCTCAGATCCCTTAACCCCTAAAGAGTAGTGATCATCAAATCAAAGCATTAAAATCAAGTGCACAAATCTTTATTTATTGTGCCTCATGCTCAGTGGAGCCTCTTCAGCGCTCTCACTGTTTCAGTGATTTTAGGCATGTTTCTGGTTTATAAACAAGAAACAAAGGCTCTTCTTGTGTGTCACGGAAACCTACCAGTAGAGCAGAACTTCATTCGTTTGTACTGCAAAATAGCATAGTCTCTGGAGAGCTGCTTAGTGAGATTCATCATATTAACATATCTATTAAAAACCAAACAGTATATGAAAATATATCCAAGTACTAACACCACACCAAGATTCAGAAGAGAACAATTTCATTTAAAAAAAACCGCTGAAATACCTTCCTCGACCAATTTAACTATCAGATGATTGTCTCTCAACAAGCCACCCTTTATTTCAACTGATATAGCATTCTATAAATCCTGTGACACTCTCAATAACCACAATCCCTCTTCTACTTTAGCTCCTTCATAATTATAGTTCTGCAAAACAAGGACCAATTGTTTCTCAGCATTAAGTCACAGAGTGTGAATTGCTTTAATTTTTCCCCTTCAGCAGCTGTGCAGGGTGGGCCGCAAGGTGCTTGTAATAATGAGGCAGAGGAACACTAAAGAGGCTCCGAGGCCTGGCGGTCAGAGAGCTGGCGTTTCACAGTCGCCTGGTGTCACAAATGTTGCCTTCTAAAAATTTCCCTACATTCATCTTGACAACCTTTTTGCTCAAGAGGGAGTTCATAAAATCGAAAGTACCTTGCCAACGGGCAACAATCTCACCTTTTGCTGTTTTAACCTTGTGTGTGCACCAATTTCTTTTTACTCTTGATAATTCTTGGCTTTTTTGTGCCTACTCATTAGTTATGCCCAACAAGATTCAGCAGACAAAGATGTGTGTGTCAAACAAAGAGAAGAGTGAAAAAAAGGGGGGGAAGGAATTCTCCATTCACTTCTCTAAAGGATTCATTAATATCCTAAACTGTTGGCACAGCCTAAAACAGTTTTACGGTAACAAAGCGCACACTGAATCAGAGTCTGGGATCTTCAAATAAACCTTGCAGGCTGTCATGGCCACCAGGAAGCAGAATTAGTGCAATATTAGCTGACCTTCATTTTGTTATTTCATCAAATCTGACTGCTGTTCACTGCTTGGTGGTTACTAGGCTTCCTTCTGAAAAAAATGTAAGCATTTCCTAGGCAATTCAACAGCAGGTTTGATAAGCAAATAAACCAATCTTGAAGTAATATTTTTGACATTATCATGCTGCTCCAATTTTCATTTGGTTTTCCAACACTGTTGTCAAAACAATGCTGAGGTTAATGTTTTCTCCTGAAACAGGAGCACATTCTACAAAAGAGAGACTACACTATCAACACAGCGTTGTGTTGCAGAGAGAACAATAAGCTTTTACTTTTCAGTCACGACATGTTGAATTGCAAGTCTTAATAATGCAAATTCAACAGAATAGCAATAGTGATCTGCATTTTTGCAGCAGAAAGGACAGTTGTCGTGAAAATTGTTAATTATCAAACAAAAAATCCCTTTAAATGTAAAAGGCTATAATTATAAGTTGCTAATGAATGAAGGTGAAAGATGTAACACTGAAACATGGTAACATAGATTACATCAATTCATTAGTTCTTAAGAATGTCCATTCCTAAAAAGGACATTATTTTCAAGACCAATTCAAAGTCCAAATGATGTCTAAACTGTAAACAATGTACGATGCTAAAATCGTTTTCTGTAAATCTAAATAAAAGCTACTGAGGAAGGGAATTTCCCTTTTCTTAAATTCGGCAATGCAAAAGAAAGTTGGGAAAACATCAAATTACAGCACCCTGAAATGATGGATTGATTGACAGAAGCCTGGTGCTTTTGCGACGTTACATTGCTAGGATGAAGATCATTTGCTTGCTTACTGGTAACAGCTGCTGAGAGCTCTTGCAGAGGGCAAAGAGGTGAGAATTACTATCAATGAATCCTCACTTAGTGTTTGAACAGCTGCATATGCAAATATCATCTTAAAACCTTGTTTTTTTTTTGTTTTGTCAGACAAAGGCCTGTGAACAACAGTGCATTCACAAACATGACCAACTCCTAAATACTTCTTTTGGTGGACAAGCGGGAAAAGGGTTAAGTAGGCCATGTTCAAGGGGAAACTACGAAAAACAATGACATCGTAATGCCATCTGGTGGATTGAGGGGACTATATTATATATATCCACATACCACAAGAGGCTGACTTCTTATCAACCAATTTGACATGTCTTGTTTCACGCTGAATTCTGGAATCAGTTTTATCCACTAAGTGCGTCAGGTCATCAATGATCTCTGCATGAAAAGAAAAAGCGAAAAACATACAGAATATGAGTCGCTGTTAACTCATAGTTTCAGATCAATTAGAATCAATTAAATACAATTATGGTAAGAACTGTGAAATGCAATATAGCTACAGTGTTTTTGAGGGAAATAGTATAGCAATGCTCAGCGGAATACCCACACACCACCAGAGAAGCATCAAGAGGAACATGGGGTTTCAATAATATTCTCCAGTTACACTTTCTGCATACATTCTGGAAATGATCAGTGTCTTTGAGTATGCAGCTCGGTTTGCATTAAGGTCAGTATTCATCTATTTATGTTACTTCGACTCATCATGAGCTTTTACTTCCAGACTAAGACACCAGCCAAGCTGGTCAGCTATAATCTTACAAAGACTGAGCACCTATGATTCTCTTCTCATATCCATACACTGTCGGTGGAGTGTACAATCAGTAAAAAATTAAGAAAGATGAGGTTGTTCAGAGCTGTGCTAAATTTGAATGTTTTTGTTTATCTACCTTTTAACATAATATCAAAATTATTAACAGAACATCTGATATTTTTAATGCAATAACCAACTGAAATCTGCATTAACAATGCAAGGAGGCACATTATTTCCATCTAAAGTCTATGGCATATGGTAATACTTAAAGATGGATAGTTTCTGTGCTTAAAGTGGAGTGAACTAAATATGATCATCGAGGCAAACTTTGAAATGAAAAGATCTTATCCAGAGTAGAAAAATAGCATTGTATATGTGAATGTGCAGTCTATTCACTATTTGACAAATAATTTTAAGAATTTGTCTACAAATGTCAAAAGTAAAATTCTTTACAATGATTGTCACCTGAAATAACTTGTTCTACATTCCTTGCTTCCACTATTTACTCTGAAATGAGTGTCTTGTGGGAGCTTGCTTCACAAGTATTTGAAGACCAACAGCAAGTGTCAACATTTCTCAAATGATTCAGGAAGGTCATGAAAATATTTGATCACAAATCACTCTAGGGTGAACCAAACCTACCTGCAAACAACCAGTGTGCTAAACATACAGACTAACCAGCTGTTTGCAGCATGCTTTCTTAAAGACACTTGTGGATATTTTACCCCTCCAGGGAGCAGATTGACGAGACAATTCCACAATGAAATGTGGCCTAATTGCTAGGGTTTTACATTTGTTTAAAAACGATTCTTGTAGAAACCTTTGATACACATATATAAGTTATTCTATAAAATAACTTTGAGTGAAACAATACCTGGAAAAAAAATCTTGAACAAAAAGAAACAAAATTCTTCTAATGCACATCAGCATTAGGAAGAAAGGCTTATGATGGAAAGGATTCTGAAGTTAACTCGCTGCTCAGATAGTGACAATTCAGCAAAGATTTCTTCACTTACCAAGGATGTTTAATTTGTAACAGATACAGAATTACGTCTTGTGTTTCTGCGGTATTACATTTCCAGTAATCTTTCAGTAAGAGATTGCTAGTTCTTGCTGACTACTGCTATTTAGAAAGATTTTTGATACTTACGTTACTACATAGAAGTGAAATAACATCCCTCAGACATCCAACCTTTTCAAAATGTATATATTCAACTGTGGCCTTCACGTGTAACTGTATGACAGGAAGGATTGTAGGCACTTATCATGCAAAATTGCAAAATCTAACTGCATTCAGCTTCCTAACAATTGGTTTTCTAAGGAGCAATTGTCTAAGTTCCAGGAAAGATCGACCCATTCAGAAATTCAGTTTTTATTCCTGTGAAAGATGGCACTGGAGAATAAATTCACTACAACACTCATTGGAATTTAAATACAATTTATTAATTGAAAAAACTGAAATATTAGTGTAGTCTGTCATTGTGACTGTAAAACTATCAATGATTGGCATCTGGTTCATCAATGTCCTTCAGGGAAACAAATCTACCATTCATACCCAGTCTTGCCTTCATGTGACTCCACAACAATGTGAATGACTTTTAATTGTCCTCTGAAATGGCTTAGTAAAGCACCAAATTCAAGAGTTATTGAGGTCAAACAACTCTTGGCAGTTCTTTTTGAAGAAGATTTTAGGAAGGTTGCACTCATTTGGTTGCATGCTATGGAGGGTGTGCAGTGGAAACCCTCCAAAAGATATGTGTGTCAGTGTTATGGTATCCTTGATTCAGCATGGGTCCTTCGTACAGAAGGATGGTAACAACTATAGTTGTGTACACATCCGAGTTTGAAGGGATCCTCCTTTTCTTGTAACTTTACGAGAGCTGATAGGCGAACACATACTTGAATTGTTGGTGACATTCACAACACATGAGAGTAAATTGTAAAAAGTCATGTAATAGGAAATCCTGAAGAAGTTTAAGCCTGGCCCTGAAGAATCTTTTCAAGGTAATTAAATGCACACTGACAAAATCTCCTTCACATTCATCTTGGCTCTTTTGTAATGATCTATGCACTGCTGTCCACAAATTCAAATTTTATCATTACATAAGTCTTAAAAATGCACAATGATATGAAATTTTATAACAAATTATTCGATAACTTAATCTGTCTTGGTACAAATTAGTCTCTAGGGTTGAATCCAGAAAACCTGCCTTTGAACACAGTATCTAACATTTTTGCACGAGAATAGTGAAATCAGGGTGTATTCCGAATTGGGCACCTGTGGTTCGCAGAAGAAACTGCCCAACTAAGTCAGATTTTTGTCAGCTAGGAATGGGAAACATAATGTGAGCAGATTAGACTTGATAGTTGTTCTAAATGTTGTAGTGTTGCTGAGATAGAGAGGATATACTTAAAGAGAGGTATCATTTTGGATATGGTCCTGGGACAGCTTTGGGAGTGCTCTTGGGAATGTGAAAAGTAGATATGAATGTATGTAAAGAGTGCACAAATTCATTGGAATGGTCAAGCTCATTGGAACTGTTAACATAGATGTCAAATTGAGCTGTCAAACTATTTTAAAGAACATATTCATTGAACAGTTGGAAAGAACTGTAGTGGTAAAGCAAATAATTGTTACTTTATTCTGTCTGTTGACATCGGAAGGCTAATACTACATGATTAATTTTACAACCTACTTTTATCAGAATGGTGAATAAAGGAAGCCTCTGAGTTCACAGTCAATTGACAGCTCCATGCAGTTGTAGACACACTGAAATGGGACTATGTATTCCAATCCTTTTTGATACAAGGTATCAAAAGAAGTTAACTACATTGAGTTATTCATCAATATAATGTATTTTTTAATTAATTATTCAATACCACTTTAAAATTATTTTATCTCAGTTGAGCAAATGTACTAGTGCCTTTCCATTGTGGAGTTGGTATAGTGGGGGGTCATGGGTTAGCAATAATCTGGCATATGGGCTACAAGTGGAAATGGAGATGGGTGGAAGGCAGACAATGGCATGGAGGCATGAGGAGTTGGGGTTGGGTACAGGGGCATAGAAGATATGAGGGGTCATGGGATGAGTCAGAAGTATGAGTGAACATGGATTGTGTTGATGGTGATGAGTTTGAGGGCTGGAGGTTGTTTTTAGTTCTTTTTCTTTTTAAGACTCTTCAGCAAGGTGTCAGAGCAGTGAGGCCAGTGTTCTGTCTAACCCACCTCTGGAAAACTTCCAGTTATGCATCACTGCTCCCAGAAAATCTGGCCACTCTGGAACAAAAATCAAAGCTTCCACAGCACTCTCAGCCCAGTCATGTTTGAGGGCCAGGGAGCTATCCCAACTTAATGCTCCTGACCTGCAAGCAAAGGTTCAATCCACTTGTTCATTTCACCTTTGCCTTTACAGGAGACCATCCTTCTCACATGTTTCATGTGCATTAAGCTGAACAAAATATTATGTTTTGGCTTGAATATTTTCTCAAATGCAATTTCATCAATCTGATAATATCATCATGCCAATGCTTTGTAAAAATGAGTCATCTCCATGGGTAAACTTATCACATGATTTGGGTTCAATTTTGTGTACTGCTGAAATCTCTACTGCTGTGTTAAGGAAGAATTCACAAATGTCCTGCCTGTGTTTTTCTTTAATTGAAAAAGACAAAATTGCTAAATTACAACAAGTATAACAATCTGAGAGTATAACAACAATTACAATAAATTAACTACTACTCTACATACCAAATAATTAAAACAAAAACTACCCATACTACGATACAAGAAATAATTGGACATAATAAATTAAATTAAATTAAATTACTCTACTCAGCGCAACCCCACCAAAGCTCCCCATCACCAAGAGTGTCAGTTAGAATACCCATATTTATTCGCGTTCTTCCTCTCAGGACACCCGGCCCATCAGACCCCAGACCTCATGGTTCAACAAAGACCCTAGTTAATATGGCCGACAAATCTGCTTCTAGGTGGTTCAGAAAGGGCCGCCACCATGTCTTTAGAAAAGCCCTGTTTTCTGGTGCACCATACTTGGAAGGAAGTTGACAGGAATGTGTTCAATAGCTGATCTACGCCATCCCAGCAGGCCCAGAGGGCTTTCCAAGGCCCAACTCATCAGAATGTTCTTCCTTGCACAATATGTAAGAATATTAAACAGCTTTTCCCCATGCTCGGGTAAGGAAGGCAAATTTTACAGGCCCAGGTGGAGACACCGGATCTACCTTGACTTCAGTCCCCAGCAGCCCCTTCCATCACACTCACTATAGTGCCCCAATTCTTACAAAGCTTGTGGCATGATCACAAGCAATGGGTAAGAGTGCCAATATCTATTTTAAATTTAGGGCACAATGGAGACGCTCCCTTTTTGAATTTTGCAAGCCGCTCTGGGGCCAGATAAATCATGAGAAGGACCTTCAGCAGCATGCGTTCTGTTGCAGATCGAAATCCTTACCACATTCTCCTGAATGTCCTCTCATACCTCTGACGAAATCTCTGCTCCTAACTCTTGCTCCCAGACCCCATGGAGCCGCTCGATATCTTTTGAGGTGCCACCTCCCAGTCAATGGTAAAGGATGCTTACCGGGAGAGTACCTGTGATCTGAAGCACTCTCCTCTCTACGTCAGACCTATAAGGATCAATCAGAAGTGCAGTCCTTTTCTGGATAAAGTCCCTGACTTAAAAGTAACGAAAGAGGTCCATGCTGGGCAATTCATACTCATCTGATCGATGGATGTCACGACCTCCATCTCAGATAAATCTCCCAGACAAGAGACTTCCTTGGATGCCTTTAACTTAAAACCAGACTCCATTAACACTGGGCAAATTCCCAGCATTCCTGCTGTCGGAGTGAGAAAGGGGGTTTTAGACAAACTGCCTTCGCTTTGTTGTATTGCTGTCATGCTTTAACCATACTGATGACAATTGGGTTCCGACAATAGTCCATGACTATCCTCATCTTAGCCATGAACAACAGATTAATAAGGGGGCACTTCGCCTGGGATATCTAGCCATATTGACCTTGGCTCCTCACAAGCCCAATCTTTCACAAAGGATAGTAAGGAGCTGATTTGATACCTCTTACTGTCTGGAAACTTTACAGCTCCCCCCTTTCCCTGGGGAAGCTGCAATTTTGTAAGCTTAATGAGAGGCCGTCTGAAACGCCAAATAAAAGAACCGAGCCAACCATTGAGTCTCTTTAACATTTGGCTTGGCATCATCAGAGGGAGCATTCAAATCAGATATAATAAGCAATGAAGAACATTCGTTTAAATAAGAGCTATTTGGCCTAACCAAGATACTTAAAGAACCTCCCAACGCTGAAGATCCTGCCTTATCTTGTCGAGCAAGTGCACAAAGTTAACCTCATATAACTGGTCAAAGGCAGGAATAATGAAAATGCCTAGGTACAGAATCCCTCCCTGTGACCAACTGAAAGGGAATTGAATTTCACCATCAAGATCGGGTATTTCCCCCAAGACCTCCCCACGAGTATGGCCTCTAACTTCATAAAATTAATCTTATATCCTGAGAATGAGCCAAATAAGTTGACACATTGTGCTAAATGAGGCACGGGCACTGTGGGGTTTGATAGAAAAAGCAGTATATCATCTGCATAGAGTGTGATCTTATGCGCTCTGATCCCATCTCCGGGGCAATTATATTGGAGTCCCTCCGGATAGCCTCTGCCAACAGCTCAATCACCAGCATGAACAACAGTGGTGAGAGGGGGCAGCCTCGTCAGCTGCCTCTACCGATACTAAAATGATTAGATCTTACGCCATTAGTTAGGGCCACAGCCATGTAATCACTATATAGCACTACCACCCGTCTGGTAAAGACCCCACCAAGACCAAACCACTCCACAACATGAAAGAGATATGGCCACTCCACCCGGTCAAATGCCTCCTCCACATCAAGGGAGGCCAGAAAGCCCGGAATCGACCTTTGCTGGCACAACTGGACCATGTTCAGTACTCTTCTAATGTTACTAGAGGACTAACGGCCTTTAATAAAACCTGTTTGATCCTCCTTTACAATAAAGAGCAACACCTTTTCCAACCTCAACGCAAGTGACTTGGATAAAATTTTTAAGTCTGAGTTTAGCAGCGAAACAGGCCTTTACGAAGCACAGTCCTCCAGGGCCTTCCCTCTCGAGGATGAGAGAAATATTAGCTTCTCTCAGAGAAGGCCAGAAGCAGTCCTGACTGTATGAATAATTGTACATGCGCAGCATTGGCCCGACCAACATATTCATAAATTCCTTATAAAACTCACTCGGAAAGCCATCTGGGCCAGGTGTCTTACCACTTTGGAGCTGTCTTACCACCTCCTGTATCTCTAGACCTGTCAAGGGAGCATTCAAAAGGGATGCCCGCTCCAGAATCACACCTGGAAGGTCCAGATTCACAAAGAAGGACTCCATCTTTCACCAACCTGCCCTCAGAGCCCTCTGACCGACATAGTTCAGAGTGAAATTTCCTGAAAACCATACTAATCTTTTTGGAGTCACGAGTAAGAGTCCCAGTGCCCTCTCTAATAGATATGACAGATTGCTGGGGTGGTGGTGGGGCGCACTCTTTCCCCTACCCAAATAAGCCAGTTATTTACCTGGCCTATCCTCATACTCAAATAACCTTTGCTTCAAGAAAGACATCTCTCTCTTCGCTTTTGAGGAATTTAGAGCAGCCTGGAGAGCTGTGATTCGCTATAACTTAATCACTGGTGGCTCATCAAAGTATGTGGTCTTGGTTGCTTTCAGCCAGGCCTCGAGCAGACGTTGCTGCTCTCCCCTTTGTCATTTCTGACTAGCTGAAAAAGAGATGATTATACCCCTTGTGTAGGCCTTGGCAGTCTCCCAAAGCACAGATGAGTTACTGGCTGTGCCTGAGTTGATATCCAAGAATGCCTTAAACTTCCACAAAAAGTAATCGATAAACTTACTATGCTTGAGGAGAAAATGGTCCATGCATCAATGCCGTGAACCTACCCCAATACCCCTGGCCTTAAACTCTAAATAAACTGCCGTCTGATCAGAAATAGCTATGTTCCCAATTTTACAGGACAGCACCAAAGTAAAGAAAAAAACGATGGAACAAGAAACAAATCAATCCTTGTGTTATACTTGTGTGGATTAGTGAAAAAGGTAAAGTCCCTACCCACCAGGTGAAGACATCCCCATACTTCCACCAATCTCAACTCTACACATAAGTCCACCAATTGTTTAGATGGTGGGAAGGTGCACGGGAGATCCCTGGGCATCTTATCCACTGTGGGATCCATGAGGCAATTAAAGTCTCCCCCTATAATAGTATGGCATGTTCCAAGGGCAATCAGCCTAGAGAACGCATCTATCAGAAATTTAAGGGGGTGTGCCGAGGGACAGTAAACATTCAAAGTACCATACTCCTCGCCTTGTATTAAAGCTTTCAGAATCACAAACTGCCCATATTCATCCTTAATTTGATCTAACAACTAGAATGGGAGATTCTTCTGAACAAGGAGAGCCACTCCTCTGCTTTTAGTGTTAAAAGATATAAAAAAAACACCTGGTGAAACCCCACCCCTGCTGCAACTTTAGGTGCTGCATGTCATTAAAGTGGATTTCTTGTAACAGAGCGACATCCATTCTCTCTTTCCTAAGACTTGAAAGTACTTTCTCTTAATCGGTGAGCGACTCCCCTTGATGTTTAGATTAGATTAGATTTACAGTGTGGAAACAGGCCCTTCGGCCCAACAAGTCCACACCGACCCGCCGAAGCGCAACCCACCCATACACCCCTTTTACCCCTTACCTAACACTATGGGCAATTTAGCTTGGCCAATTCACCTGACCCGCACATCTTTGTGACTGTGGGAGGAAACCGGAGCACCCGGAGGAAACCCACGCAGACACGGGGAGAACGTGCAAACTCCACACAGTCAGTCGCCTGAGTCGGGAATTGAACCCGGGTCTACAGGCGCTGTGAGGCAGCAGTGCTAACCACTGTGCCACCGTGCCGCCCAAGGTGCACCACTTAAAGAAGCAACTAGCCATAGTCATCTGCAAAAGCCCGTGAACCCCTGAGAGGAAGAACACTACTCACAACTCCACACCCAGCCCGCCTCGGCTTTCCATTCCAGAATTGCAGCAGCCATTGCTCAAAAAAGCTGACAGGCTGATCCCCTTCCTCTCCCTCTGGCATCCCAATAATACAAATATTCTTTCTTCGCCCTGCTCCACTAAGGCGGTACACGCTCCTCCAGAGCTGAAAATGTGTTGCTAGAAAAGCACAGCAGGTCAAGCAGCATCCAAGGAGCAGGAGATTCGACGTTTTGGGCATAAGCCCTTCTGCCCGAAACGTGGATTCTCCTGCTCCTTGGATGCTGCCTGACCTGCTGCGCATTTCCAGCAACACATTTTCAGCTCTGATCTCCAGCATCTGCAGTCCTCACTTTCTCCTGCTCCTCCAGAGCCTGTATCTGTCCCGTCGAGGATTTGGTTGCGGTCGCCAATGCCAGGGTCCATTGCTCGACCTCCTCTACACGCTGTCCAAGACATTGTATCTCCAGCTCACACTTTTGCAGCTTGGCAGAGATCATTTCCAGCCTGGTCCGGATCTCCTCCATCGCTGACTTGATCTTTTCTCGCAGTTTAACAAACTCCAAAGCCAGGCCTTGCTGAGCAAGTAAGTCCAACGGGGCTTCCACAGAGGTCGGCGCTATGGCTGCGGGTGCATCCGTTGCTGCAGGGGAGTGCCCTGCTTGTAGTGATCCACATGGCCCTTTGCCTTTAGTCATCCTCCCAGTTCACTAAAAAGGATATATCACGATTCTAATCATGATTTTTCCCAGAACAGATCAAATTTGGAGGGTAATAGAACCACTTTGCCAGGATAATGGTGCAGAGCTCAGCAAGGCAGAGCTATTAGATTGCTACCATCTTGACTCCCCCTGCCTGGGTTTTCTAATATGGAGATCCAAATCCTAGTGCGCATGCAAGATGACATTCTAGAGTCATAAGCTCCAGGTCAACAATTGCTGACTCCCCTCCACCTGCTCTCACAGGTCTCCTCTTTTACACACCCAGCCCCTAATCTCTCTGACCATTCACCAGGGGTCACAACTACTTTAAGCTTTTTTTTAGAACTCTTGATAAAACAAGAAACTCGCAAGAGGTCTCAGAATATTATTTTTAATAAAAAAACTTAACTCCAGGAGCTGAGTTCTGCAAACATAGGATGCAACATGGTGCTTAGTTCTCTCAGAGAGAAATACCATCTTGCAATTGACTTGCTGGAAAAGCTGTACTGCAACTAGCTTTGGTTTCCTTTTTAAAGGAGGGATAAATCTGCATTGGAACCAGTTCAGAGTAGACTCATAAGTTTGTTCTTGAAAAAAAAATGCTTAGAAGAACAAGAATGTGAAACTTGACAGGGTGCAGAAAAGATTTACAAGGATGTTGCCAGGGTTGGAGGAATTGAGCTATAGCGAGAGGCCGAACAGGCTGGGGCTGTTTTCCCTGGAGTGTCGGAGACTGAGGGGTGACCTTATAGAGGTTCACAACATTATGAGGAGCATGGATGGGTTAATAGGCAAAGTCTTTTCCCTGGCGTGGGAGGGGAGTCCAGAACTAGGGGGCACAGGTTTAGGATGAGAGGGGAAAGACATAAAAGAGACTAAGTGGCAACTTTTTTACATCGAGGGTGGTACGTGTATGGAATGAGCTGCCAGAGGAAGCGGTGGAGGCTGGTAAAATTGCAACATTTAAGAGGCTTTTGGATGGGTATATGAATAGGAAAGGTTTGGAGAGATATGGGCCGGGTGCTGGCAGGTGGGACTAGATTGGGTTGGGATATCTGGTTGGCATGGACAGATTGAACTGAAGGATCTGTTTCCATGCTGTACATCTCTATGACTCTAAGTGATCTTTACTGAGACATTTTGGGTAGGCTTGACAACATTGAATGCAGAAAGATATTTTTGTCATAAGGGGATTCTAGAACTAGGAAGTATGGTTTCAGAACAAGTGTTCCCAAATTTCAGACAAGATAACAGGAATATCTTCAAAGAGAAATGTTCGTCCCCAGAGAGGTGTCGAGGGTAAGTCACTGAATCTATTCTAGGCTGAGATAAAGAGATACTGGAAGTTTGAAAAGGCTTATGGGGAACTGGCAGGAAAATGGAGTTGAGGCCAAGATCAAAGTAGCCAGGATCGTATTGCATTGCAGAACAGACTCGAGGGGGTATATGATTTACAACACCTGCTTCTGTTGGTAATGCTCCTATGTCCTGTCTGCACCAACTAGTTTCAGACTCACAGAGCAGCCTAAATTCTTTGAAAAACAGAAAATCTTAAGGCAGACTCTTAGTTTACCCTAAATGTCATGCCAAACTATTGTCTATTGCTATAAAACATAGTACATTGACAAAAGAAATACAGGAGTTTAATAAAATGCCTTGCTTGACTGGATATACATTCAAATCTCATTAAATCTCTGCTTTCCTACAGATCTGGAAAAACTCCAGCTTACTGATCTGAAAGGATTGAGGTTTTCAGCAAAGCAGCAATTTAAAAAAATCTGCAAGACTACAAAATATGTAGCATGACTAAACTAAAATGTAAGAGCAAGATTACAAAACTCCAATAGCCATTTGCATCTAAAAATGAGTGAATGAATGAAACTATATTTTCTTCTCTTGCTGAAATAGAAACATCTAGGGGACATGCAATTTTCAACAAGATTGCTGATCAAAATCCAGATATGTTTAAACTTAAGAATTATTAATTTTCATTACATGTTGCTTGTTGCACTCTATAAACTTATTTGTTTTGTTTCCCTTCCTTACAACAGCTTTTCTGGTCCACAAGAATTACACAATTTTCTATCTGAAGATTGTTCAAAATTGTTCAAAAGAAAAACTCAATGACCACTGTCCCCCCACCCCTTCACAGTATCAACTCAGTTTGGGATTACACAGGAGGTCTAATGACAAGGAGCTGACGACTTGTGAGGCCCCATCACTCTTATGTGCTTGGATGCACAGGAAGTCACACAATGCCCTAGCTAGTGAAGCTCTAGTCATCCCATGTTTGCATCAGAAAAAATGTGCTAAAAGCTCCCATCAAAATTCAGTTTCTCTTCATTGTCAAGGACAAAGCATGTAACCATGCTTGGGAAACAGTTTATTTTATTTTAAAACAGCTTATTTCATTTTGTGAACAGTGTCCAGATTCTCTAAAAATGTTACAGGAGCTCTCAGGAGTTAACCACTGCCTTACAAATACTGCTTTGGAATTACTGCATCGCTATCGAGCCAAAATTGTTCTGTTTTCTCAATGGAAAAAAATTGCAGATGAAGCAAATTATATTTCTTCAAAATGCATGACTTGGAAGTAAGAATGTCTATATTGTGGTTGTGTAATGTACCAACTGGAAGTACTCAGGAATATCTACTCATTGTCATCACAGTGACTGCCTCAATGTGCATTAGCAAATGATGGAACAGTCCTCAATTCAATGATGCTCAGGGAGGGTTTAAAAAACATTTAATGTATAAAAAAAAAATCAATCCTAACAGGAAGCTAAAATTTACAAAGCAGGGAAGATGTTGGGTTTATTTAATGTTTGTGTGACATATATCAAGGCTTTCAATAACTTATAGGAGAAAGTTAGGACTGCAGATGTTGGAGATCAGAGTCGAAGAATGTGGTGCTGTAAAAGCACAGCCAGTCAGGCAGCATCTGAGGAGCAGGAGAGTCAACATTTCGGGCATAAGCCCTTTATCAGGAATCAGGAAATAACTTCTGTCAAACTCCGGTGCACACCTCCTCCAAGGTATGAAGCCGATCATAGCTGAATTAATTGTATATTCTTAACTCTAGGGTGGGGACTTCTTCCCCTATTGTTACCATGACGTACAGCTAGGCAGACGACCACTACTGATCATTTCTGGCTAAGAGATACATAGTCACTGCCAAAGCTCATACTCTTCTCTTTCCAGCTCTTATACTTCTTAAAATTTCTGTAAATTAGTTTGTTGTCACTCCAGCTTCTCTTGCTTTTCCATTCATTCCATTTTGAATATACAGAAATAGTGAAGAAGGCATTTGATATGCTTTCCTTTATTGGTCAGAGCATTGAGTAAAGGAGATGGAAAGTCATGTTGCAGCTTTACGGAACATTGGTTAGGCCATTTTTGGAATATTGTGTGCAATTCTGGCCTCCTTCCTATTGTGAAACTTGAAAGCGTTCAGAAATGATTTACAAGGATGTTGCCAGGGTTGGAGGATTTGAATTAGAGGGAGAGGCTGAATAGGCTGGAGCTATTTTCTCTGGAGCATTGGAGGTTGAGGGTGATCTTATAGAGATTTATAAAATCATGAGGGGCATGGATAGGATAAACAGACAAGGTATTTTCTGTAGGGTGGGGGAGTCTAGAACTGGAGGGCATAGGTTTAGGGTGAGAGGGGGAAAAATATAAAAGGGACTTAAGGATCAACTTTTTCACACAGAGGGTGGCTCATGTATGGAATAAGGTGCCAAAGGAAGTGGTGGAGGCTGGTACAATTATAGCATTTAAAGGCATCTGGATGGGTGTATGAATAGGAAGGGTATAGAGGGATATGGGCCAGTGCTGGCAAATGGGACTAGATTAGGTTACAGTATCTGGTTGGCATGACAAAATTGGACTGAAAGGTCTGTTTTGGTGCTGTGCATCTCCATGACTATGATTCTAAATGTCTAAATAAACTTTCTGGGTTACCTATCATAATGAGCAGCCTATTAAAATTCACATCTAATGTTTAATAAAAACACTGGTTTGCTATCACCACTAATTCCTTTTAATTTTAATTTTGGGGAGAAAAATGAAATGAGGCAGTAACCATGTTTGGAATTTCTTTCTTTTCAAAAATATAATGCTCCATTTCATTCGACACAATTTTGGTCAGCAACACTAAAACTCACTTCAACAACCTGACAGGCAAATCAATGGTTCCCTTGAATAACTCCAGCTCAGTGTTCTTGCACAAAGCACTTCCGCCCTGTGCTATATCGACAGTGACACAGAATAACGGTTGCTGAATTTGTGGACCATCACAAAAAAGCTTTTCCGGAACACTGTCCCAACACAGCAACTTGGGAGAAAGAAAGTGCATCACCATAGTGGTATAGCACTAAGATATGTAAAGCACTATTGGAAAAACTTACCCAATATCAGAATACATTTCTTATTTTAATTAAAATCATATTTAGTTCAAATCCAACATGTGATCTTTTAACCTTGGTTTCACATTTTTGCAATTGTAATAATAGCATGTTTTGTTCATTAAGGTGATAGACATAACATTAATAAGTACTCAATTTGTCCCAAATTAATAAAATTGAGGTTTTCCTATTTTAAACCTCCAGCATTTTTCAGCAACTGGCCTCTGACAATATGTTAATTAACTTTCACTGTTTACTCTACATACAAAATAATGCAGGAGTACAATATGACTGCTTCATTATGACCGGCGACACCAATGCCTTGTGATCTGGCTCTAATCAAATTACACAGATCAGCTTCTGGCATGTCTCTAGGATGCCCACTCAGGCAAAACCTGACTGTGTAGAACGCCATATCCTGCTGGTTCCAGACAAGAGATTTAATTTTCTTTCTGATCACGACAAAGGCCATTTATTTTCATATTTGCCCTGAATCACTTCATTGACACAAAAACTGTATCCATACTTAATTACACTAAAGCTCCCCAAACTCATTATTGGATTCTACTCTTCCATACGCTGTAGTTCAAATTTATGCAAATAACGCTCCTCATTAAAGGTAGCTACTCTATCAGTCATGTCCTTGCTTTGCCTCATTAGTTACCTTTTGTTAATGCATTATCTTTAAAATCCTGGCTTCATCCGTGGTCTTGGTCTCTTCTAACTTCAAACTCTTTCAGCTCCAGATTTCAGGACACGGTCTCTGTTCTTCTTAATCTAACCTCACTTTCACCCTCCACTCCTCTATCTGACTTGGTCATTAGTTAAATTCCTCATACCTTGGTACCTTCCATCTTATTTAAAAACCTCCCCAGAACCTTCACCCACCATATTGCACTATTTAGTTATTTCTGCATTTGAAGTGCATTGAATAGTGCTCCATAAACTGCAAGTCGTTCTCTATCAATACGCTTGTCTGATATCATTAAATTTTATTAAATCAAATAATTTTCCAACTAATGTTTCAATTATACTCTGCAAAGAAACCATTTAGCTCCTTTTATATGCATACTAATTAAATAGAATTATTATGGAAAGAGGCCATTTGGCCCATCGAGTCCACACCAACCCTCCAAAGAGCATTCCATCCACACCCAGTTTCCCTCCAACCTATTTCTGTAACCCCCCCATTTGTCTTGGCTAATCCACCTAACCTGCAGATCTTTGGACTGAGAGGGAAAACCTGAACACACAGAGTAAACTCAAGCAGACACGAGGAGAACATGCAAACTCCACACACAGTCACCCAAATCTAAAATCGAACTCTGGTCCCTGGAATTGTGAAGCAGCAGCGTGCTAACCACTGATTCACAGTGTCTTGTTCTGCTGTTTTTTTGCTAATGTGCTTTCCTGTTCTTTCACTCTGCAGTTCAAACAAGTTTGAATTTGAGAGACATCCTGTTAACCCAAACTGAAACTAAGCTAGTTCTGGAAAGGAATTTGTAATTGGAATTCCTATCTGTGAAGTCATTTCTGAGAAGTGACCTGGTAACTTGTAGTTGCTATGGAGTTGAGAGCTGGGTTATCAAAAAAGATAAGTTGAGGCTATTTAGGGAGGGCTGAAGTTCCAGCTTGCGGTGTATACATAGCACAAGAAACATAGAATCTTGGATGTTCAGGAGAAGGACAGTTCTCCAAGGCATACATCAATTTTCTGTTTGGCTCTGAGAAGAACATACAGAACTCCTGGATATCTTGGTAAAGCAATGTGTGAGCTTGAATAGGTGTGAGTAGCTCAGGCAGCAAAAGACATCAGTGTGCACAATAAGTGATTAGACAGTGAACTGACATGTGGTTGTTTGGTTAGTTGAAAAGGAATTCTGGAAATCTAAGCCATCAGGACTGTTATGCCCAACAGGAGAAAGGAGTGATCAGTTACAACCGCATTTGAGGACCTTAGATGGAATAAAGCTGCTGGTGAAAAATGATGAGAGATCCTACATTCCTGAGACAAGATTTGAAATACTTTGAGAGTGCACTTGGTTCCACATAAAAGCTTGGACTGACGCTGAGAATTATTTTTGTAGTAGAGAGTATTTGAAGTAAAATTTCTAGTTTATATTAAAAAAAACTTTTTTTTCTATTAACTCATACTTAATTTTATGCCAATTATGGATTTGACTGTTACAGTAGAAATTTTAAAATGTGTGATCTTGTTCATTGGTGCTATTCATTGGGGTCATATATCGGACTTCTTTCATTTTAGGTTATAAATAAATAAAAATTGTAATATGATTTGTTGAAAACAATGCATGTACTAACTAATCTGCTCATTCTTCTTTGTTGTCATTGAGTTTAGTGTCTGTTGAGTTTAAAAGGAATGCGGAACAAAGTATGATATGAGAAGTATACCAGAGAAATAGTGGCACAGGGTTAAATTCCCCATGTCCTTGAAAGTAGCAGAAGCAGCAGGGACAAGCAATATGATGCAGAGACTCCTACACATCAACTGATGAATGAGTAGATCACAAGTATCATTTAATCAAATCAATAAGATGACAAGTAAATACATATGGACTAGTTGGCAGAACAAAACCGAAATAGCTTATTCCCCAATTTTCTGCAAGTGCCCATGTGAAAGCACTGCACTAATTATGGACAGGACTCAATCAAGCAAATAATGATGAAGAGTGAACAGAAAACATAAACAAAAGAAACAATTCTTCAATTTCACACACTGTCATTCTAACAAAGATGGTGTGAGTCATACTGCCACTTTCCTTCCTGTTCAATGTTGCTTGCCATTTTCACTTTCAAATTAAATACAAATGTACGTAACATGTTTCCGTAAGCTTACAAACAATGGAGTCAATTAAATAGTGAGCCTTGACTACAAAATAAATTGCAAAATTTGAAAAATAAAATTGAAAATTATTTACTCCTAAAGGAATGGAAGTAAAAGCTTTCACTTATAAATGGGAGGTCCTATTTTTGTTCTATGTTATTGATACTAGAAAATAAAGTAATGCACTAATAAAGGAATGTTTACTTCAAAATTATCACATTTTGTAAAATGCAATTGAATTCTATGGAAAAGCTACAAATGATTACCTACACACAATGCTTATGGGTCATATGGTTACCACCAAAATAATAAGTATTTTCTCATAAACATCCTGACACTAAAAAAAATGAAAAGAAATGACAGATGTTCAAGATTTTTTGCAGTAATAAAATTAAGTAAAAGGACAATAAAAATTCATTGCAATCTGTGAAATTTCTCGTTTTCTGTTGAAGAATTTTACTAACAATGCAAAATAAAATTTAAAAGATTTTACTTGTCTCAAACATCAAAGAATATAGGTTAGTGCAGTAAAATGGTCTGAATACAGAAGATTAGCCAGGATCTCCCAAAGTGGTAGAAGGGCACAAAAGCACGAATAAAGTTCTCCTGCTTCTGTTCCTTGTGTTGTGTTCTTGCACTTAGCAGGCTGGCAATATGGAGACAACCAGGGGTACAGCTTAGAACAAGGAAACCTCTTGCCAGACAACTCTCACACTTCTCTCAGCAAGTGGTTCAAAAGCAACAGTGATGCTAGCCAGGAACGAGATTGCCCTTCACCTTAGATATCCACATGATCCACTAATTCCAGAAAAGATGCAATAAGCAGGTCACACATTAAATAAATAAAGAAGCTTAAACATTCAATAAGAGTTATAAGAGATCAGAGGAAGGTACAACATTCCCTATCACAGTATCTGTTAAAGTTAGTCTTTTATAATGCTTCATTATAAAGAGATAAGAAGAAAATGATTCCAGCCTGCGAAGAGCTCCGTTTTAAAAAAAAACTTTGTCGTCAGTTGTGTACATTAGAACGAGGTCCTAACTTTTCTTTTGAGAAACAGTGCCATATCGTATTAAGCAGGCAACTTCAGGAAACATAACGCAGATGCTTCGAGATAGCAGTTTGCAGTAAATATTAGATTAAGGATTGTAATTTTGTTCTGCATTATGAAGAAAGAAGAAACTTCTGAAAGAAAATGTTAGGACGATCTTGACATACTTCTGTAATGTGGTGATGGTCTGACAGAAAAATTGGCCACACATTATACACATACAAATAGTACAAAACCTGCAATGGATTAGAGAGATAATGGATGCTTCTAGTGGAGCCACAATTTTCATCAGCCACTGTATACATTTAAAATATACATAACGTACAGCATTGAAACTGAGCCTTTGAAGATGGTTAAAAGACTTGATGTAATTTATGCAGCTGTCATAGCGATCAAACACAAAAAAATCTTTTATTGAAACCCACTGTATTGCAAATAAATAAATCATACCAAAATTCTTGATCATTTATACTGTCATAGGTATAATGGGAAGAAGAGAGAAAAATTGTACCAATTCCCCTCAAAAGGAGTAATGGTCAACTGGCCAATGATTACATTTTTGCATATGAAGCTCTGTTAGACATTAGTTAAAGGACAGATTTGTCCATTATTTCATCAGATAATGGAATGCTGCATGGCCCAAAAAGGCCAAATCTGTTGAACAGAAGGGGAAAAATTACTTTGGAAAGATAACTTTAAAAATATGACTCAATTCTTTTTTGGCCTCAATTATATCCATGTGTGGCAACTTAAAGTGATAAAATCTGGCAACATCAACCACAATTAGCATTTAGAATAGTGCTTTAACATTGGAGAATGTTCATAAAGTGGCTAAATACAGTAGGGGATTACTCTCTACCTTATTTAGTTCCTCAATTAAACAACTAATCATGTGAGGTCAAGGCATGTGAAATTATGGACACAATGTCTGTCTTATCACTCAGCGATGGATTCCACTGTCAGCACACCAGTCTGTTTGAAAAAAATCTACCTCGTTCCTTCAACACTGCATGCATATATTTCTTAATGTCCCCAAAAGATAATATAAACATGGTTATTTCTGAGCTGTGTCAATCTGATGGAATCATTGATTGATAAGCTTTTTTTCTGATGACTCTGTGGAATGGAAGTGTAAAATATAAAACATATGAAGAAAGCACATTGGACAATGGGTACAGTCACAAAACAAAAAGAAAGCTTTGAATAATGCAACAGTGTCATAAGCTACCATGGCTAAACAGCTTTCACATACACAGATGAAACAGTAGTTCAATTAGTATCTCTTCTCTCTCATGTATTGCCACAGAGATTCAGGATTTAGAATGTATAAAAACATAAAAGCTCCTGGACCGATGATAGATTCTAACTGCTGATGAATGACAATGAAAAAAAGGTAGTAAATTTAATTCCTCTTCTGGGACAGATTGAAAAATACCACCGCAAATTGCAACTAGAATGCATAGATTAACATAACCTACAACTAAAAGATGGAGTAGACCGAAAGTTCCTTCATATTCAAGGTTAAATTTGAACATAGAAGCTTGAATGCATTCAAAATATTTACTGTATTAGCAAACATCACATAAATTATAAGACACATCCATCAAAAATGCATTACAGAAGAAAATAATCCCAAGACTGCTTTTAAATTTTCAATGACAAAAATTAGAATTCAATTGTTTTATTGTTAGTAGCATTTAATATAAGTAGAATTGTTCTGTAGGGAGAGCTACTCTGGAGCATTTAATTTTTTGAACACTAAATAGCAGTTTCCCCCAAAACAAAATTACAATTTGTTCAGAAAATACAATGAGTAAGATGCGTTCCAATTTTTTTTTAAACATTTAATACGGGAATTTGGCCAAGATCCAATGGAGTGGTTTCAGAGAAGCCATGCATGAGTTTCAAAGCTGCAAAGGGTGCCCAGCAGTTGAAGTGTTAATGAAATAAAAGCTCGTCTCCTTATCTGCGACTTTTCATATATCTGATACTTTAAAAAAAATGAGAAAATATCACATTATTCGACATTACCTCAAAGTTGAAAGCTTATTTCCTTGTTTGTAATGAGTCAGCTTTGAGGATAGGATGTCATAATTGGTCTCAGTGGCCCTTGGTTCAGGTGGAAATCAGCCAGGGTCAGTTAGTCATTGGCTGTGGAAAAGACTGCAATCTCCCCTACCCTCAACAGCTAAATGTAATGGTGCATAGCTGCTGTCCACAAACACAGACCACAGCACAATTCGCCATCTTCAGGAGAAACAGTGGAAATCAAACTGCAAAAAAAAAGTACAAAACTCTGACATTTGAAACCAGGCTATTTACAATGAAAATTTAGATGTAGTTATCTTTATTTTATGACAGAAAAATATGTCACAATAGCAGACACAGATAATGGGCTTCGGGTCTCTGATGTCGGTAACAAAGAGTCCTGAACCTGCACTTTTCGACAATAGGCTTGACTCAGCAATCTTTCATGAGGGCCTTCTCCTAATTGCCAGCCTCTATGCTCACTACAGATGTTGATGCTGCTAGACCAATAATAAGGCCAACAACTCTGGAGCACTAGTGGCTCTAGCATGAAAAAATGTGTTGCTGGTCAAAGCACAGCAGGCCAGGCAGCATCTCAGGAATAGAGAATTCGACGTTTCGAGCATAAGCCCTTCATCAGGAATGACAGAGAGTAGCCAAGATAAAAGGTAGGGAGGAGGGACTTGGGGGAGGGGCGATGGAGGTGGGATAGGTGGAAGGAGGTCAAGGTGAGGGTGATAGGCCGGAGTGGGGTGGGGGCGGAGAGGTCAGGAAGAAGATTGCAGGTTAGGAGGGCGGTGCTGAGTTGAGGGAACCGACTGAGACAAGGTGGGGGGAGGGGAAATGAGGAAACTGGAGAAATCTGAATTCATACCTTGTGGTTGGAGGGTTCCCAGGTGGAAGATGAGGCGCTCCTCCTCCAGCCGTCGTGTTGTTATGTTCTGCCGGTGGAGGAGTCCAAGGACCTGCATGTCCTCGGTGGAGTGGGAGGGAGAGTTAAAGTGTTGAGCCACGGGGTGGTTGGTCCGGGCGTCCCTGAGGTGTTCTCTGAAGCGTTCCGCAAGTAAGCGGCCTGTCTCCCCAATATAGAGGAGGCCACATCGGGTAAGCGGCCTCTTGCTTTTGTTGAGATTAGCACAGAAATCAGCAAAATAGAGGTTGACATTCATCAGGAGGCAGGGAAAATCCCTCTAATAGATTGACGTTGGCACCATTGTAGCCTGCCATGTTCAAGGCCCTCTCAATGGAACATGGAGCCAACCCACACCAGGGAAACATTCCATGGGATCTCATGCAGTTCTTCCTCTTTTCTTCAAATCTATCAGGGTCAACCACCCAATCATTTTATAATGGGTATTACGTCCTTACTAGATAGGATTGATGATCTTTGCTGAATGTTAAATTGCTAAATTAATTAAGCTTGTTGTTTTTGATCCACTTAAGTACTCTTTGAAGAAGGAATCACTGCAATTTATGTTTACTTGGGAAAAACAACTATCACTCCTATTGCTCCCATGGGTGAGATGAAGTAGCTCAACCTAGGGAACAGTGCTACAACATTCTTCTCGCACATTATGCATTGTGTTTAGCAAGTGAGACACTGAAGAAGCTTATAAATGTTATAATAGGTAATTCTGCGAAGACCCAAGTAATGGAGTTTTATCCTGTCTGATCTGTTTGAGTGTCATACTGGCCAGCACATTGAGCTACTAGGGATATTTCGCACATTTCCACATCATGAAACATGTGTACTAATTTTCTCATCAGGAAACTTCAGGACAAAGCACTTAATGTTCTTCTGAGTTAGAAAAATAAAGGAAATGCTCCAAGGTACACAGCATAAATTTTCATGGAAACAATGGCTAGATGGACCAAACAGTCTCCTTAACTGGATCTATCCTTGTAATTTAAAGGCAAATAGGATGAAGAACACTAGGATATTCACTGAGGTTCACATTCCCTGTTGGACTGAAAACACTTTTGGGAGCTAGTTTAACTGCCTGGATATTGCTTCCTATCAGCAGACTGCTGAGAATGGGTTGGAAGTTCATCCCTCCTGGCCTTTGTGCTCAGCTTCTCCCCATCTACAGCAGTGGCCTGGATGAGAAGTAAACTTATTTTTAATTTAACAATGTTGGGGACAGGGCACCTCTATTTGAAAATTCCCTCTGGCTCACTAACTTTCATTGCAGCCTATTGCTCCTTTTGAATTGAAAAGCCTTTGAATGGACTTACCACTCAACAGTTGACCACATTCTTAATTGGATCACAAGGAATTAATTGGCTAGCCCAGAAAAAAATACACTTAAGGGAATGCTTTCCATGCACATTTCTTCTAATCCACATTTCAGTTTGAAGACAACGACCAACAGCCCATAAGGAAGTCCCTGCCCAGGATGGCCAAAACAATAAAAAAAGGGTGGAATTAGGATTTTGAAATCTATGTTCTGGTGTAGAAGTTGATGTTCTTCAGTTCTTCCACATTTATCAGTTTTTATGAACAAATGAGTTAGACCACCCATAAGGTTTGAAGAAGTGGAAATTTTATCTTAAAACACCACAATAAAACAATTGTCTAACCACAAAAAATTGCTTTTAATAGCTATTAATGTCATGTGAATGTCATAGCTATAATGTTTTCCATTAAATATCACTGCTCTTAAAAGTATTTCTTTACTAGCTTCTGATGTGGAATTTCTCTCCAAAGCTATGCAAAGCATTAAAATAAGACCCAACTGTTGCATTTTCCAGAGTACTTGGTCATACCCCAAAGAAACTTCCAAATCCCCAAGGTGTTGTTCAGGAATAGAGAAAGTTAAATTTAAATTGCAGAAAATCCAGAGAGCTCTGAAAACACCAAAAACCATGCCTTTTCATTTTACCATTAAGGCCAACTAATAACCATTTAGTTACAAAAAAAAATGAAGAAATGCTAGTCACAGGAAATTTAAATTTCACGGAATTATTTCTGCAAATCTCAAAATATTTTCCAGTAACACATATTTCCCATTAAGTTAAAGTTAATTCTCTATGTAAAACAAACGTCTTTCAGCCTTTAATTAGGACCAGCCTTTGAAAGAACATGATGAATAATTGAATATTGTAAGGTAGAATAGTAAATTACCAAAATCTCTGCTGCTTCTGCCACAGCTTAATGGGTAAATGTAACAGATAGGAATCAGAGGACTGCTGTTCAGAACAAGATAGGTCAGCTGCTCCAACTGCATTATCTGAGCTCAGTTAAAGCATCTCAGCCTGGGTTGGGATGAAAAGATCAGCATTCCTGGTACAGTGAGCTTTGTAGAAGACTGGTTCAACTATAAAGTACCATAATATTGAATAGCTTAATAGCTGCCGTAACATGCATATGAAAGGGAGTAGGTGATAGTGAAATATTGACATTGCCATAATCATGCATCAACCATGGAACAGCAGCTCTGTAATAGATGCCTGATAGGTTGGACAAGTTAAGTCCTTGTACATCTGGTGTCTTATCATTAAGCCAAAGTTAGCTCTTGCCTCTGCAAACAGTCCAAGCAGCAACACCACATGACAACAAATACCCTACGCAAAGAAAATGCTTCAAATGCTGCGTTGTCATGTTCCATGTAAATGATTAAGTGTAGTTTTTCTCTACATATGTGCACCAAATGCATTTCTTATGTCCAGCAAATAACATTTGTACGTCTGGCAATGAATCTTATGGTTTAAATATATTGATCCACTTGGAATGATTAGTATTTAAAGTCTGTTTAAATATGGGTACTATTGATGAGTTAGAAATGTAGCATTAACTATATTCTCATGCTGGAAACAAATTAGTCTTAGACCAGAATATTTATCTTACCGCAAAGATTTACATATCATGTTTTAATATGGAAGTATGCCATAAGAAACAGAAGCCTATAAAAACCTAATCCAAATTTTAAGACCAGTCAAATCAAGGAGACTTGGAGACAACAGTATGACGTAGTGAGAGAGTCACAAGCTGATTAACAGAGTTAATGCCTCCCTCCCTCATAGCTGTAATCACACTTATACCAGATGCTAGGGTGGTTAGTTCTAGATCCACCATAGAACTATCTCTCTGTGTATAAATCCAGAATCCAGAGTAACACTTTTGGTCTCCCACTGTCTGGACCACTAAAGCCAAGTTTGAGCCCTTCACCTTCAGAATCCAGCATGGGAATTCTGCCACAATGCCAAAGTTTCACTTTGCTTTTACTCAAGAAGGTAGTACAGTAAAATGACAGTGGCTTGTCTAGGTGTTTCATTGTGACCGGAAGTATTTTTTGTCTATTCCTGATATAACTTTTGGCAAAATTGGCAAAATTTTCAAAACTTTCAAAGGTGAGCTATATAAAGACGATGTCTTTTTATTTTTATTCTTTTTAAAATTGTGGGCTTAAATGATAAAGAACTGTTTTAAAATCCATGTTTCTAAATATTGTTACATAACTTAAAAGCAAATACTTTGATATTCATTGTGAACATATTTCTATCACTGTGGGTTACCACAGCGTTTGCAGACAAACTGGAGTTGAGGGTTTGGTTACAGACTGAGTTTTGGGTGGCAACAAGAAGTTATTGGTTATGGACTTGTAACCAGTTATTGATGACAAAGGTCTTTTGCCTACCAACACTAACTGGTTCTCAGCTACATGAACAGTTTGGGGTTGCGAGTAAAATACAATGAGAAGTGATGATATCTCCACCAGGTTTGCAGCCATCACTCTGTTCTGTGCAGTCTGTTAGGTTCTTTTCCTGAGGTTTCACACACAAGATGCAATTCGCACACACCAACTTTGCAAAGAGTTCAAGTTTATTAAAGCCTGTACAAGCTCCCCTTTATACAGGTCAATTGGTAATGCTCACAGGTACTCCAGCCACTCCCGCACCCCCCCCCCCTCACTTTCACCCCAGCCGCCCCCGCCCGCCCCCCCACCCCGGACATTAATCTTTTAACATTGCAAGTCAAACCCACTTTAAACCTGATTAAAGTACACCTTTCTTTTCACAGTTTCTGTAAATTGTGATGTTCAACTGATATGACAGAGGCATTTTATCAGTTAATTAGCAACCAGTGCCTCTGACAAACCAGTGTAAGCATTTGAACAAGGGAAGTTGAGAAGAAGTGGCCTGATCATCAAGAACCAACTTAACAGATCTTGTGAACAGAACAAAGACTACTGAACCATTTCCCAGTTTTGCTTCTATCCATTTTTTCCCTGTCTATATCTGTGCATGTACGTGTGTAAGAGGGAGTTTATAAAGGGTCTTAATTTGTAGTGTTCTTTGCCAATAGTTTTTAATAGTTTACCTGTAGCTAGTCTAATGACTTCTAACAAAAAGAGTGATTCTTGTTAAGCACAAGAACGTGTTCCATTCTTTATATCAACCAGAGTCTGGAAATTAATAGAATCAGGCTTGATTTCTAGCAAAGTACACCAATCAGTCGTGACAGCCGAACTTCTGTCACTTTTAAGGTTGCAAGTTAATTTATAGTATTTACAAAAGTTTTAATATTAAATGTTATAAAATTTTAATCCAGTAAAGTTGAAATGAGATTGCTTAACAGAATATATATTAAGAAACAAATGAATCAGTTCCAAGTATTTAAAACAAGATCTAGGAGAAAATATTGAAAAGCTCTCAAAAACAGACCTTGCGACTGCAATGCAGGATTAACCCACATAATTTCTTCCAATGCAAATTCCATGCTAATTTAAATGTTAACCGCTTGCAGTCCACCACTAAACACACACATAGAGAAAAGGACCCAAGTTGGCAGAAGCAAAACACATTTAAAGATTGCCTGAATCTCTCAGTGAACACACATTCTGGGCTGTAGCAGGCATTGGAAGCTGCTGGAGAGGTTTGACTGGTCTTCAAGAAGAGTGAAAACAATGCAAGAGGGCATTGAGGCCATGTTCTCAGGTTCCCTAACACATGATTCAACACTTTTGTAAAAGGTGGGCAGCACGGTGGTTAGCACTGTTGCCTCACAGTGCCAGAGACCTGGGTTCAATTCCTGCCTCAGGCGACTGACTGTGTAGAGTTTGCACATTCTCCCCATGTCTGCGTGGGTTTCCTCCGGGTGCTCCGGTTTCCTCCCACAGTCACAAAGCTGTGCAGGTCATGTGAATTGGCCATGCTAAATTGCCTGTAGTGTGAGATAAAGGGGTAAATGTAGGGGTATGGGTGTGATCGGCGGGTTGGTGTGGACGTGTTGGGCTGAAGAGCCTGTTTCCACACTGTAAGTAATCTAAAAGAAAGAGGCTCCCTCTCCTCTAACTGTACACCTGATACAGAATACATTCTGTGAATATTAAGTATTTTATAATCATAATAAATAGAACGTACTGTAGAGGGACCAGATGAATACTATTGCAAATTTTGTAATTGAAGTGTTACTTTGTTTTTCAACAAATGATTTGGAAAGTACCTTCTATCTCCATAGCAGAGCACACTCCAGGTAAATTTTACAAAGGACAGTGAAAGCAGAAAACATTATTGTGAAGGCAAGCTCCAAAACTCTAAATGCATGAGAAGCTTAATGATATCACATGAGCCGACAAGGTTAGTAAATTCGCCCTAAAATGCCATATTTTTATGGTAGAATTACTAGGTTCATACACTGCTCAATTCATCATCCATCCTTTTCATTCACCCACCAAAAATTTCAACCAAATACCATTCACACCTAACATTCATAGTTTAAACTGATCTTTATACACTTAACACTGCTGCAAGTGTCAACCTAATGTCTCATAGCTGTCATACAATACCAGCTTTTCAAACATGACAGCCACAGATCCTGACACATTGCATCACATCCAGTATCGCAACTTCTTCTCTTGCTGACCAATATGACACACATTTAGTAACAAGGGCTAATCAGCAAGGGTCAAATATAGTTGCATGTACATTCAGTCATTTTTCTATTCTTTCACAAGCCATGAGTGCCATTGGCAAGACTTGTTATTTCTTAGCTATTCCCTATTGTCCTTGACTAGGCCACCTTCTTAAATTAGCACAGTCCATGTACTAATTATATCTACAGCACCGTTGGGAACAGAATTGCAGGATTTTGATCCAGTAGAGGAGCCCTGGATAAGATTGTAGAAACATCAGTAAGCATTCATGTATCCAATCTTACAACATACGAAAGATCACCAATGAAGCAGCTGAACATAACTTGACAAAGAACACGAGTCTGGCAAACTCTCTCAGTGTTGTCTTGGGTCTGTATTGATTGATCTTCAACAACCACAACCACAACCATCTGCCTTTGTGTCAGATTTGGTTTCTGCGAGGAGAGAATTTTCCCCAATTCCCAGGGGCTTCAGTTTTGCTGGGGCTGCTTGACGTCAAATGAAGGTAAGTGTTGTTTTGATGTCACAGACAGTCACTTTCACTTCAACTCTGGAGTTCAGCTCTTTTGTTCATGCTTAGACCAAGAATGAAGTCAGGAGATGAGTGGCCCATGTGGAGCTCAAACTGAGCACCAGTGAGCAGGCTATTGTTGAGCTAGTACCACTTGAAAACACTACTAAATGATAGCAATCACCACTTGGCTGATGACATTAGAACACAGAAAGGCTATGACTGAGGACATGGTCTAATCCTCCCTCATATTACAGTTCCCTGTCATCCCACAGTCTTGTCTGATTTCAACGTCCAGCTAATCTTTTGTCTGGATCTCTTGCTTTCCTTTCATTTCCCTGGTTCTGGTCCCTTTATCTTTGCAGATATCCAAGAACAGCAACCTAAGTTGACAATGGTGCAGAAGCAAGATGTGGCAGAGGAAGAAGTAATACTGATAATATTCATGGCCCGACACACAAAACAATCAATTGTATAGCTTTTTGAAAATATTGACACAATGCATATTTTAGGAGGTAACTCTGAGGCACTAGCTGCACATTGTGATGCTGGTGATGACTGACTTGAAGCCAGGGAAGGGGGACAGATAACAGATATACCAGATTAATAGGAAAGGATGCACAGGAATTCTACTGCACAGTGATCAAACAATAGCTTTGATGGGGTGGGTACAGAAAAGACTCTTGATGACCATACA
Organism: Hemiscyllium ocellatum; assembly: GCF_020745735.1. Taxonomy (NCBI): domain Eukaryota; kingdom Metazoa; phylum Chordata; class Chondrichthyes; order Orectolobiformes; family Hemiscylliidae; genus Hemiscyllium; species Hemiscyllium ocellatum. Next base: position 30,205,423 of record NC_083425.1, on the reverse strand, counting down.
TAGAGTCATACAACAAGGAAACAGACCCTCCGGTCCAACCAGTCTATACCGAACATAATCCCACACAATAACCCCATCTGCCTGCTCCTGGCCCACATTCCTGCATAAACTTTCCTATTCACGTACTTATTAAAATGTCTTTTAAATGTTCCGAGATATTCAGCATATCTTCCAGAAAGTCTGCAGTCACTGTAAAAAGGAATGCATGGAGGAATCCAGCACCAATCTAGCACTCAATTTTGCACAGAACTAGAAGCTCAACTTTCCAGTTTGCAATGTTGGACATTTGTGGACCCAAATATGGAGCACTGTTGTAATTCTGGTGTGGAAACTGGAATAGAAATTACGTAACCTCCGCTTGCTGCTACAAACTCAGACTGGTGTGCACATGACTGTGGACCCCAGGATCTCTCTCAGTTCAGCAATTTGTACTACAGCGGATTACAAGAACTGCTGAGGCACTGTACTGGGGAACGGAAATGGCGAAAAAAGCATGAAGCAGTTTTTCAAAATGCCAGCATTCATTCCCCCACCACCAATGTCTTCACTGTTGCTAGACAAAAAGCTAGGCAGCCCTGACTGCTGCCAACCAGACTGCCTTCATGGCACAGACATCAAATCATCCAGCAAGGCCAAATGGAGTCACAGAAACACAACATTCTATCAGGCATGTTGCAGCCACTGGACAGCACTGCTTAAGTGCATTACTGCAATTCACCCTAGGATTGCATCCTGGATAGTTCTTTCTGATAAAGTAGATTTGCGAAGTTTGCTTTCTGATGGCTTTTATTTCAGCATGAGGCCAAAAGGATGCTGTGACAGTCTGTAGCAAAGGGATTTGATTGTTTTGAATGGCTATCTGGGATTAAATTAACTGATATTGCTCGAGAATAAGACGATAATGGATAGCCAATATAAACGGTTTGTGTTATCTCTTTCTTTCCTGAATTACCCACCATACTCACAATGGTGTGGCTCTGACAAATCATGGCATGTGCTCAGCACACTAATGCAGAGATCCTCCAGAACAGCTCAGACAGAAATGTAGGTGATACATCCCAATTATCTGTTTGATTGAATTTTATGTGACAGCATGATTTCTGTTACATGCACGTTACCCATATGTGAATAGATTGTGCACCATAGGAGTGAGCTAGGTGATCAGTAGATTGTCTTGTCACTCAATAACTACTCCCCGTTGATACAAATACTAATGGTCAGTGGCTTATTACAGAATAATGGTTTTGTGATAATGCAAAATATACCCTGTGATGCTTTGAGTACAGGCAAGTACTAGAGGCATAGCAAAGAAGTGAAAGCCTTGGCAAATGTGGTCTCTTTTGGATTCAGATGTGGTATCCAAAAGATGTGGCAGTCAAAAGCATCCTGCACAATGAGGAAGCCTTGAATTCTGGAAAATGCATGGTTCTGCCAGCTGTTTTGTTAAAAAAAATACAATTAATCCCCCTCTCTTTGTATATAACGCATTAACTCATTTGTGTTCACAACAGTAATGGTGTTGAACTTGTCCCTTGCTCCTGTCTAGATGGAGACATGTAAAGCAGTTTATCGCCAATGTCACCTTCATAACTACTGGCAATGATGTTCTTGCTCTGCTTGGAGACTGCTGGTCTGATTGTGAATGGTGACAGACAGATTTCATTGAGTACCTCTTTAGTAAAACTAGCTGCTCCTGGCTGAGGCTGATCTGGGAAAACTGCAACTTGAAGATGCTAGATAGTTGCGGCCTCATGCTGCAAACACTTCTTTCCACCTCCCCACAGCCTTCTTTTGTGTTTACCGACCTTTGAATAATCTCTGGTCTTTCTCTGTCATATTAAAAATCAACAGAAGCACAATGTGTTGTGCAGAAGGCTAATTTATTAACTTTGAATTAAAATATATGAAACAGAATATAAAATGCAAGCAGAGGTAAGTAAGTAATTAAATAAAAACACAGCTGCAACAAGTATGTCCTTATCGATTTAATTCTTTGATGCTGAAACTTGATACCACGTTTATCATGTAAGCCTTTTTTCAAAAATTATTTTCATTTTATTGCTGTGAGAATATATTGCTTAACAACCAGAACATTTATTCTTAGTGGCAAATGCTAGTACGGAAGAGTGACCTCTCGTGCTTGTCTCAGGAGGTCTTTAAGCATGCGATAAGACAAAGTAAATACTATGATTAACTCTGTTACTTTTCACAACTTTTCATCCAATTAGAAGCTGCTAGTTTATGATTCTCGATATCCTGATAAGCCAACAAAAGAGGAATTCATTTCAAGTTATAGTCAGTGCAATGGAATTAAAATTCTGATAAGTTACAGAGCAATTTGTATAAGTTGTGGGAGTTTCCATGCTGCTTTTTAAAATGAGAAGGAGCTCGATGTGTAAACTTTAAATGCAAAACATTAATTATAATATGTTAATAATATTAAACATGCCCACAAAACAAAAGTGTCAGTATACGGTGCTGCTTAATGCAAAAATGCTACTCCAAGATATCTAAGTATTTGAGGGGTGAAGACAATCATTAACCACTTCAACAGCACATTCAATCAAATAAGACCAAAGCAGCAATAAACCAAAATATTATAAACTTAAAGTACTCAAATGTCAATAAATACGTGACACTCAACTGACAGGCGGATCAGCAGAGCCTGATAAATCTGTATTACAGCTCAATATAACTGCATTTTAACCGCATGGTGATGATGAAAGGCCTGTCAATCAGGATTAAAGGGGCTCTTAGGCAAAGACATGAACTTTTCCCTTTGACCTTTGTTAGCATCAAATAATGTTCGCACTATCTTGCTAAACAACCTGAAGAAGTCAACCTACTTCCAGATGGCAAAGGCCTTTCCACTTGGGATATGCAGAATGAATTCCTAACCACCTTACACGGTCCAATTTGTAGGAACTCAGATGGATTGGGGTAGTCTATTAGTTCCAGCGATGAGAGATTTAAATCAGTATTACAAGACTCATGCTCTACAGTCCCCTGGGAGAAATTACCCTGAGTCAATATGTCCTACTTTGATTTGATAATTGATAACATTTCCTTTTTAACAGACAATGTTCTGTAGTTTTTCCACATTCTCTCAGGCACATCAAAGTAGAAAATGAAGACAAGAATACGTTCCCAAGCATTTCATGTCATGGAAGGAATCACAACCATTGGTGTAAATTTATCAAAGAGACTTTGTTCCTTCTAACCAAATCAAAGGATGAAGAAATATTGTGTGTCACAACTAGATCCTCAATTCCAGAAAGAAAGACAGTTGGTGGAAAATTAATGGCACCTCATGATCACCTTGGAGATTTGTTCAGATTCAAAGTCAAAAGGGGAAAAATTGAAGCAAAATGGGGATCTGTAGTAAATGTTAAACCTCTTAAAAGTATATCTGCACGGATGATGATTAAATAAAAATCTTTATCTGACAATTAAATTTTAAAGCACAGATGTTTAAATGTATTATTTACTTCTCAAAATACAGCACAGAATTTTCTTAAATCAAAGGTTCTAGGATTAGAATCGTATAAAAACATTAGTACTGTTAAAATAGTTGGCCATTTGAATATTTTCAGACAAAAGAAAATCAACTTTAAGAGGATAAACTGTTTAGGTAATTATGGGGATTGCTTTACTTCATATTAGCGAACAATTTAGTTAGAACTATCACTCTAAGACTAGAAATCCTTTCTTAAAGTAACATTACCGCTGGTTACTTTGATTGTTTCCTGCTCTTTCTCCCTCCCTTGTAAGATTACTGAAACTCGTTCAGCAATAGTGAAAAATTGGCGTTGTACTCCACCTGTTCTGGAAACCAAGGTCTGTGAAATGGCCTCTGAGAGAACTGTTTGACTCATACCACATTTGCAGCAAAACCACTTGGCACTGACCCTTAAAAAATTGCAATGTAATTGCAACCTTAAATTGTGAGAAATCGTAAACTCTATAGAACCACAAAGTTTCAATAAATAATTGAATAATTAGCTGGTAGAATGGATTAGTTTCAGCTGGAATTATACAAGGCTGAGTTGTACTTCATGGGTGGCAATTATTTAGTTTAGCACATTAGAAATTCCAAAGCTTAACAAATAATTCACAGAAAACACACTTAATCTCAACTATTAAATTTTCTTAAATTTGCAACAATTGTAAAATTCATTCCTAATAGTCTCTTAGTAGGAGTTTACAAACTTCTACATAACTAAAGATTTAGTATAGGCAGTTCTCGCTTTCATAGTGGCGCTTTTTTCAATCTAATTCATACTGAGGGGTAGTTCTGTGAGCTGCAGTTTTTTTTGGTACTTCAAGTTCGTATTCCTCAAATGTGTGAATCTATGCAATATCAGCAGAACCTTCCACTATTTGATCATCACAGCTAAAGTTAATTACCTCCTTAGCCTTACAGGCCCTTTTGAATAAGAATTATTGGATAGCAAAGTAGAATAATATCCCACTCCTCTACGATTGCCTAGGGACACTGAAGCCAATTATTGTCCTGAGATCAGCAAACTCAGCAAAAAAAGATTCAGTCTGGAAACCTCCTGGTCTATATCCCTTAGTATATATGAAGCTGTCCATTTGGACATTCAGAAAGTTTTTTTTCTGTATATAAGAAAGTAAAATTTAAACTCTTCTCAAACATTTTAAAAAAGAAGTGCATTCTGATACCTCTCTCTAAAAACATAATGCATTACTGCAAAAACTCAACAATATCCATTTGTTCCTAAATATTCTACCAATAAAGTTAAAATACTCAGTTTCATGTTCAACTTTACATTATCTGAAGGTTGTAGAATGTAAATAATCTTTAACATCTCAAATAATAAAATTAGAATCAAATAATGTTACATTTCTTCATTCATTTGAAAAGTGGAATATCATAATGTCTGAAGAGTAACATGAAAAACAAAATTGATTTTCATTCACATTGGGACTGGGTTTGGAGGGTAACGTGCATTATTGAACACAAATTTTCACAAAATCAGTGTTCAATTATGACACACAGGAATCTGGAGTTTTAAGAAACAGTCTCTTGGATGTGAAACTATACTTCAGTCTTCATGACTTTTTTTTCAACAATCAACACAACTTTACATCTGTGAGTCATTTAGTGAAGGAACTGCACAAAAAAACAGATCCAGTTTACCAAATATGTGCAAGATTTATTAAAGCATGAGAAGATTTTGCTGGCACACATACAAGTAAAAGGTACTTTTTTAAAAAAACGAAAAGCTTTCACACATGTAGATCCACTTTCATGGATTTCAAAAGCAGATGGTCAATGGCCACTGGGTCCAAAACGGCAATAGCACAAACTAGCTATAAAATGTGACCTGCAGCATTAGTATAATCACAAACACATGCAAACCTTTTTGTCCAGAGGTTAGCATGGATTCTCCAAATTTCTCCTTTAATACAATTTTCACATATAATGCACTTGTCTATAACTAATATGTGGAGCACTTAGAATTTTTTCAACAGGCCACAGTGGAATAAAGAAAGCTCAAAGTATTATAAAGACATCTACATGCAGTCAACACTGTGTAGCTACAAAGCAAAACTGTCAGCATCTGACCACTGGAAATATTATGCACAGTGATGACTGCTTATTCCAAGAAAGTGATTTCTGCCTCCCAAGTTACTTCAACAGTTAATCAACATAACAATGTAAGTGTACTGGTACTGGTTGCTGCTGAGAGCTTCAGGCAATTGCGTGTACTTGAATATCGGCGCATTAAATTAATATTAATGTGTGCTACAAACTGCAAACCAGTGCAAAAATGGTGCAAATTTCCATAAATTCTATTTATGCACCAAATGTAATGATCTCCAAAATAAAGTGAAAGCTGACCCAACCTGTTTTATAGTACATAATATGTACGCTACATATAGAATTTCCCAATAACCAGCTGCAGATATTTTCTCAATAAACTTACAATGAAGTCATAATCGCTTATCCTCCTGCATGATCATCCGTCACTGAAGAAATGAAGTATACTGACAGCTGGTGCTTGCACCAACAGCTGGATTTTCCACATAAAACAGACTATTAACAAAACAAACCATCATGGAATATTAACATTTTTTTAAAAATTCAAAATATAGATACTAGGGATACACTAAAAAGTTTCCACATTTAGAGGACGGCTACAAGTTGATTGCAGGTTACTTGTGATAATTCAGTGTGATGAGGTGTGAACCAATCATAGCTTTCAAAAGAGAATTGGACAAATATTTGAAGGAGAAAGAATTTCAAGGAAATATGGAAGGAGCGGAGGGGTGAAACTACTAACTTTAAAAGAATGATTACAAACTAAAGGCCTCCTTTTGCAATTACTATTTCATACTAGATAATTATATTAAATCTCAAGCACAGAAAAACATTTACAAGTACTTATGAAAATAAATCAAAGGATGACATTTTGGAACCACAAAGTGATTCATTTTAATGATTTGTGTTGAGCAAAAAAATGTGAAAACAAAGCAGAAAATTAGGCCTGGATTTTTGCCAAAATGGAAATCTTATCATGGCATTTCCCAATTTTGTAGAGGCTGGATTGAGGATGCATCAGAATTCAAGTATGCAAGGTTCACAGAGGCAGCTGGCCACTTTAGTCATCAGTTGTTACCAATGAAGTGAGGTTTTGGAAGTGTGAAACCAAAAAGTGCAGGACAGACCTTGTAAAAGCAAGTTTGAATTTTGTGGACACGTTCAGATAGCTGGAGTATGCCTTCGATCTGGTCCCAGGTCATCTCTGGAGAAGACAAGGTGCCCTTTTGTGGAAGTTTGGTGCTCTTTGGAGTTTTAAAATTGTGTGAAAATGTTTATCAAATTTCACAAATGTATTACTGTAAAACTCAATATGACGATCAATGAGACCTGTAAATACCAACTGTCAGAAGAACCTGCCAAGAGATCTTGTCAAAGATGTCAAAAGGACTGTAAACGGGAGCTGTCAAACAGTCAAGGCATTCAAAAGACCTACTCTTTAGATCTTTGATAAAATAGCTGGCATTAAAAAAAAACTCCTTGCTGTTGAATTCAACCTCTTGATCTAATTGATATTACCCCCATCTCTATGACGCAGCTCAGGAAAAAAAGACTGGGCCTTGACGTTTCAAAAATTTAAGGAAGTGCTGGAATTAAGCAATATTGAAAATTAAAGAAAGTCTATTGTTTATGGTTATTAACGTGAATTTCAAATTTCCTTGACAATTGGCAACACATCAACTATGATGTCACCATACACATATAACAGAGATATACTTTTTAATCAGTATTTGCAAAGAATAATACTTCATGTCAAAATAAGCTAAAACACAAAATTACATTTGTAGCTCAGGGCGAAGTTCTGGATGTAAGTTTGGTCACTGAGCTGGAATGTTCATTTTCAGACGTTTCGTCACCATACTAAGCAATATCTTCAGTGAGCCTCCAGATGAAGCACTGCTGATGATTCCTGCTTTCTATTTATCTGTTTGGGTTTCTTTGGATTGGTGATGTTATTTCCTGTTCTTTTTCTCAGGCAGTGGTAAATGAGGTCCAAGTCAATGTGTTTGTTTATAGATTTCTGGTTGGAATGCTATGCTTCTAGGAACTCACATGCATGTCTCTGTTTGGCTTGTCCTAGAATGGATGTGTTGTCCCAGTTGAAGTAGTATTCTTCCTTATCTGTACGTAAAGATACTAGTGAGAGAGGGTCATGTCATTTTGTGGCTAGTTGATGTTCAGGTATCTGGTGATTAGTTTTCTGTCTGTTTTTCCAATGTAGTGTTTGTTACAGTTGTTGCACGGTATTTTGGAAATGACATTAGTCTTGCTCATTGTTTGTGTAGGATCTTTCAAGTTCATTAGCTGCTGTTTTAGTGTGTTGGTGGGTTTGTGGGCTACCATGATCCAAGGATTCTGAGTAGTCATTTCCGAGATATCTTTGATGTAGGGGAGAGTGGCTGAGGGTTTCTGGATGCGCTTGTCTGCTTGTTTGGATTGGACCCATTTACCATCCCCTGTGAAAAAGAACAGGAAATGACATCACCAATCCAAAGAAACCCAAACATATAAATAGAAAGCAGGAATTATCAGCAGTGCTTCGTCCAGAGGCTCACTGAAGATGTTACCTAGTATGGTGATGAAACGTCTAAAAATGAACCTTCCAGCTCAGCGAGCAAACCTACATCCAGAGCTACAAATCTTTTCAAAACTCGCTAACACCTATGGGAGCAATATGCTAAAACTGGTCCGAAAATGGAAAACAAATGCCATCCGACAGAGTGCCACCCGCGAACAGCTGTACTTCCTGCACAAATGCCTAAGAAACCAGGTACTAACTTAATGCCTCAAATACAAATCTCCCCTTAACACCCCACTAGCCAAAAGAATAGCAGAGCAAAACGGCTGCAGCATGCTTAGAGAAATGATTAATGATGCCCGCAACAGACTCTGCAAAAACAACCGGAAACTTTGCACCAAAAAACTTTACCCACTCATGCAACAGGCCATGAATAAGCCATAGATATTAATCAGTGACAAACACAGAAAATGAAAAAACTAGACCTGCAGAAAAAAAACTAAACAAAGTAACAACACTAACAACACAGAAGCATGAACAAAAAACCTATCGGACCGACCCTTAACAGACACTGAAAAAGCTGTCTTAGTAAGAGCATTAAATTACAACTTCGAGGATGCATACAAGAAAGATTTCTTAGCAGCATTAGAAACAACACTGAAATACAACCAACTCACAGAAGAAACCCAGCAAACTATCAGACAGGTAGTTGCACCAACAATAAGGAGAAAAAAAGGAAGGAAACACATTCAATTCACATGAAAGGAAAGCAGTAGAAAAAGTTTTTAAAAAGACAAAACATTGTTATTCTACCTGCAGACAAAGAATGTTTGACAGTCATTTTAAATCAAAAAGACAACACTGAAAAAGCAAATGCACTACTTGCAGATATCAACACTTATCTACAAGTGGCGATTGACCCGACCCCACAACTAGAGAACCGAATCACAGCCCTACTTAAAAAACTTCAGAAATCTGAAGAAATACAGAGAAACCTTGATTGTCCGAATACCAGTTATTGGAAAATTGGATTATCTGAAGGAAATCTTGAGGTCCCAATGGAAACATTATATCAAAGACGTGTTTCCAATAGTTATCGCATCTTTTGTGTACAGTGATTAAACAGGCACTGTCCCCAAATGACTGAGTGCCCAACCTCTCTCTGCCCCCACACTTTCCCTGGAGTGCTACACGGGTGTACCCTAAACCCCCCTCCCCACATAATCTCTCCAACACTGTCCTGTACAGAGCAAAGGTGGAACCTGTCAAAAAGTTGCAGTAAAATGTTGTGTGTGCTGCGTCTGTGCGCTATTTGCAGACGTACCTCACAAAGGCAACTGGAGCAGTCAAGATGCCCAGGAGAGGGGACAGGTGTGCATGGGGTTGGGGTGGTGGTGTTGGACAGGGTTGGGGGCGGGGGGAGGTGTTGCACGGGGTCGGGAGAAGGGGGGTGCGGTGTTAGGGGCGGGGGCAAGTGTCACGTGGGGTTGGAGGTGGGGACAGTGTTGGGGGCGGCGGGGTGCTAGATGGCCGGGGGGGGGGTGTCGAATGGTATTGGGGTGCAGTTGGGGGTGGCACCTCACGCGTGGTGTCCTGCTGCAGTTTCCTGAACGGGGAGCAGACTTTAAAAACTCCGAGACCCAGAGGAAAGGCATTTAATCAATTAACTGAATAAGCTATTATCCAAATGAAATAGTGCCCGCCCATCACATTCAGATAATCGAGATTCCCCTGTAACTAAAACCAACTTCCAAAAATGAAATCAGACGGATCCAACATACCACGCTTCTATGGATTACCCAAAATTCATAAATCAGGAGCACCCCCCTCAGACCCCTAGTCTCACTACCTGAAACACCAACTTAGAGAATGGCCAAGGAGCTACACCAAAGACTAAAACAATTAGTAGAAGACTCACACCACTCCATCCACTCCACCTAAGAATTCCTGAAGACCAAAGATACGAAAATAGAAGGGGATGAAATAATGTTCTCCTTTGATGTAACAGCCCTGTTCACATCAATCAACATCAACCTGGCCAAGAAAACACTGACTACACTATTAGAAGAACCAAAGATACATACACCAAATACCAATTTCACCAGCAAGGACAGTACCGTCAAGCTAGCAGACCTATGCCTTACCACGCACTTCATCTTCAACAACAAATCCTACAGACCAACCAATGGAACACCCATGGAATGTCCAATATCAGGGTTCTTAGCAGAAACAGTAATGCAGAGACTCGAACAAACAACTCTGCCAACCATCCAACCCAAACTTTGGGTTCGCTACATGGATGACACTTTTGTCATCACTAAACAACACAAATTAGAGGAAACGTTCAAGACCATCAATAATACCCTTACTGGCATAACATTCAATAAAGAGGAGGAAAACAACAACAAACTGCCATTCCTCGATGTCACAGCAAAGCAAACAGCCAATGAGCAACTTAAACCCAGCGTCTACAGGAAAACAAAACATACGGACCAAATATTGAACTACAGAAGCAATCATCCCAATGTCCACAAATGAAGCTGCATCAGAACATTATTTCAACGAGCCAACACACACTGCAGCACAGAGGAACTACGCAGAGCAGAGGAAAATCAGCTATACAGTGTATTAAAAAAGAAAGGGTACCCAGTGAACACAGTCCGCTGATCCTTCAGCAACAAACCCAAACAAGCAGACAAAATGGGTCCAGAAACCCGAGCCAATCTAACCCTACATCAAAGACATCTCGGAAATGACTGCCAAACTACTCATGACCCCTTGACCCCATTTACCAAATGGAACAGGAAATGACATCACCACAGGAAATGGCATCACCAACCCAAAAAACACAAACAGATAAATAGAAAGCAGCAATCATCAGCAGTGCTTCGTCCGGAGGCTCACTGAAGATATTACCTAGTATGGTGACAAAACATCTGATAATGAACCTTCATGCTCAGCGAGCAAACCTAAATCCTCAAAATTACATGAATATCAATAAAATCTTCAGTGTTTATTGGTGTATCACAATTTCAAGAGAACCACATCAAATTATGGTTATGATGATCACCACAGATAAGCTTTATACTGGATATTATCTGAAGCTATAATTAAATGGCTCTAGATTATTAATCTCCACATAATTCATTTGTCAACCACATCTTTTATTCAGCAAAATAAGATGTGTTTTCAATTGTATAATGATACTAATTGTCAACAAAACAAACAGACCAACTGGTCATAATATTTGAGCACAACCCTCAATGAACCATGACTTTTACCTGAGCTGGGACATTTGCGATTTTGGTGATGGGTTGGACACTCGAATTGTAATGGCATCTTTTGCAGTTCGAATGTTATTTCCATCTGTTGAATCACAATACTTCATGATGACCTCCCATCTTTCCTTTATTTGTTCACTGAATCACTTCAATATTTCTAAATATAATCGCAATATAATCAGAACACAGATGTCGTCAATTAAATTGGATTTCATTTTGAGAAAAAATAAACTCACTCACAATCTGATGCTAAAGTACAAAAACTGCAGGATCACTATGAACCTTAGTAATAGAGTATACTGTCAATTACCAGCTCCATCTGATGAATATGCATCATATACAAAGACAAGCATGTTTTTATAAAATGAACCATTTCATGACATGCAAAGTTGTATGGATTCAATGACCACTGATCATTCACATGTGTCATTAAAATCTATTTGTTTCATTAATGTCCTTTGGGGAGGGACTTCACTTAAAGAGCAATGTGGCTGACCCTTAACTATGCTTTGGGCAATTAGAAATGGGTAATAAATGCTAGCTGAGACAGTGACATCCACATACCATGAACAAATAAACAAAATTAATGTAAAAGACATTACAGGTCAGCTGCCAATTTTGCCACTCAGAGACTGGCATATTGATACTGAGGTGCTAACCAGATGCCATCATTCTGAGGCTTTTTTGTTGGTGTATTTTATTTGGGGAGGGATGGAACCCTGAATTGAAAATGCAAGTCTAGCCCTTAGTCTTTGATGTAAACAAACTTTGTGGTATTAGGTGCTTCATTATCAGTCTTTAAACTAACCTTGACCCATACCTTTTGGGTTCATTAGATGCATTTGAAAAACAAATTGGTATTGGTTTATTTCATTTTTATGTCATTTAAATATTACATTTTAAAAATTATAATGAGATCATCCCTTAAATTATTAGGAGAATAGAGAGGCCAGTTTCTAGATTTGCCACCTTTTTATCTGTTATTGTTGCCTTTTACTCAATCTTCTTCACCAACTACTCTAAATTGACACTAAACTTGTTTGGCGAATGGTAGAGAAAGCTCGTTAAAGTTGCTCTTTCCTAGTAATACTGCAACATTTTCGTTTTCCAGTGTATGACCAACTTCCTTTTGAAAATTATCACTGCTTCCACCACACTGTCAGCAAGGTGATTCTAAACAATAACAACATGCTGTGGAATAACATTTTCCCTCATCTACTGAGCAGTTTTTTTTTGTCAATTAACATACATATGTGCCCTCTGGCTACTGATCCTCCTGTCTGAGGAAATCACTTCTTCTACTCTGTTAATTTTACTCATAATTTGAGCATCTTCATAAAACCTGCCCAGTCTGCTCTGAACAATCCCAGTTTCTCTAATCTAAAACCTTTAAACCCTGTTACCATTGAGACAAATTTCCTTTGCACCCTTTGAAAGCCCTTTTACAACGCCGAGAATAGATACTGAGATATGTTGAGTTAGAGTTTCACCTGAAGAAGTGTATTTTAAGTTTTAACATATGGTAAGATAGATACAGACAGGCTTAAAGAAAGACAACTCAGAAGGTGTGACTTCTGTGACCAATAATGGGTGAAGGATGTGAGATTTGAATGGAAAGACAGAATCAGAAAGAAAATATGTAGAGGGAACTACAGGATTGCAGTAGATTGCAGATGAATAATGGGGTAAGAAAGGTATGAGTTTTCCAGACAAGCATAAAGATACTAAATGTATAAACAAACATATTATTTAACTAAATGAGCATAATAATGAACGTTGCAACAATTATGCCATTCCAAAATGCTGTACCAGAATAGTCTAGATTTTGCAGTCAGTGATGAAAAACAGAGCCGGAAGCCACCTCCAAACAGACCCCACCCCTATCAGCGTTCTGGAAAGACCACTCCCTCCGCGATTCCCTCGTCAGATCCACACCCCCCACCAACCCAACCTCCACTCCCAGCACCTTCCCCTGCAACCGCAAGAAATGCAAAACTTGCACCCACACCTCCCCCCTCACTTCCCTCCATGGCCCCAAGGGATCCTTCCATATCTGTCAGAAATTAACCTGCACCTCCACACACATCAGTTACTGCATCCGCTGCACCCAATGTGGCCTCCTATACATTGGGGAGACAGGCTGCCTCCTTGCAGAATGTTTCAGAGAATATCTCTGGGACACCCGCACCAACCAACCCAACTGCCCCGTGGCTGAACACTTGAACTCCCCCTCCCACTCTGCCAAGGACATGCAGGTCCTTGGCCTCCTCCATCGCCAGAACATAGCAGCATGATGCCTGAAGGAAGAGCGCCTCATCTTCTGCCTAGGAACCCTCCAACCACAAGGCATGAATACAGATTTCTCCAGCTTTTTCATTTCCCTTCCCCTCCCTTCATCTTTTCTCAGTCCCAATCCTCAGACTCAGCACTGCCTTCTTGACCTGCAATCTTCTTCCCGACCTCTCCGCCCCCACCACCTCTCTGGCCTATCACTCTCACCTTAACCTCCTTCCACCTATCGTATTCCCAACGCCCCTCCCCCAAGTCCCTCCTCCCTACCTTTAACTTAGCCTGCTTGGCACACCCTCCTCATTCCTGAAGAAGGGCTTATGCTCAAAACATCGATTCTCCTGCTCCTTTGATGCTGCCTGACCTGCTGTGCTTTTCCAGCAACACATTTTTAAGTTCTGATCTCCAGCATCTGCAGTCTTCACTTTCTCCTAGGTATAGAACATAGAACATTACAGTGCAGTAAAGGTCCTTCAGCCCTCGATGTTGCGCTGATCTGTGAAACCAATCTGAAGCATATCTATCCTACACTATTCCATTTTCATCCATAAGTCTATCCAATGACCATTTAATTGCCCTTAAAGTTGGCAAGTCTACTACTGTTGCAGGCAGGGCGTTCCACACCCCTATTACTGTGTAAAGAAACTACCTCTGCCATCTATCTTACATCCATCACCCCTCAATCTATAGCTATGTCCTCTCATGCTAGCCATCACCATCACAATAAAAAGGTTCTCACTGTCCACCCTATCTAACCCTCTGATCATCTTATATGTCTCAATTAAGTCACCTATCAACCTTCTTCTCTCTAATGAAAATAGCCTCAAATCCTTCAGCCTTTCCTCGTAAGACCTTCCCTCCATACCAGGCAATATCCTAAGAAATCTCCTCTGAACCCTCTCCAAAACTTCCACATCCTTCCTATAATGTGGTGCTGCAATACTCCAAATGCAGTCGCACCAGTGTTTTGAACAGCTGTAGCATGACCTCGTGGCTCTGAAACTCCATCCTTCTACCAATGAAAGCTACACACAGCATGCCTTTTTAACAACACTATCAACCTGGGTAGCAACTTTCAGGGATCTATTTACATGGGCACAGAGATCTCTCTGCTCATCTGCACTGCCAAGAATCTTACCATTAGCCCGCATGCACCTTCCAAAATGAATTACCTCTCACTTTTCTATATTAAACTCCATTTTCCACCTCTCAGACCAGCTCTGCAGTTTATCTACTCTGTAACCTGCAACATCCTTCAGCACTATCCATAACTCCACCGACCTTAGTGTCACCAGCAAATTTACTAATCCATCCTTCTCCGCCCTCATCTAGGTCATTTATAAAAATGACAAACAGCATGGTCTCCAAACAAATCCTTGTGGTACACCGTAAATAGTAACTGAACTCCAGGATGAACATTTCCAATCAACCACCACTCTCTATCTTCTTTCAGCTCGGCGACTTCTGATCCAAACCGCTAAATCAACTTCAATCCCATGCCTCTATATTTTGTGTAAAAGCCAACCCTGGGGAACCTTGTCAAATGTCTTATTGAAATCCAGATACACCACACCAACCATTTTACCCTCATTCACCTGTTTGGTCACCATCTCGAAGAACTCAAGCATGACCCATCCTTCACAAAACCGTGTTGACTACCTGCCTGACAGGTACATACTTATCAAGGACATGCAGTAGCTGTTCTTAAATCTTGCCTCACGGCAAAATAACTTTTCCCTGTGGTATATACCTATCCCTTTCCATCGCTAAAGTAAACATAACTGAAGTTTGGTCACTATCACCAAAGTGCTCCCCTACTTCCAAATCTAACACCTGGCCAGGTTCATTAGACATTACCAAATCCAATCTGGCCTCATCTTTGTTGGCTGCATACTGTGTCAGGAAACCTTCTTGCACACATTGGACAAAAACTGACCCATCTCAAGTACTCGAACTATAGTATTTCTAGTCAATATTTGGGAAGTTAAAGTCCCATTATAACAACATACCGGTTACTCTCCCACATATCCAGAATTATCTTTGCTATCCTTTCCTCTACATCTCTGGAACTATTTGGAGGCTGATAGAAAACTCCCAACAGGGTGACCTCTCCTTTCCTTTTCTAACCTCAGCAGACCAATCCTCAACCATCCTTTCTGCTACCAGAATACTGTCCTTGACTAACAAAGCCAACCTCCCCTTCTTTTACCATCTTCTTCGATCTTACTGAAACATCTAAATCCCAGAACTTGCAACAACCATTCCTGTCACTGCTCCATCCATGTCTCCGAAATGGCCACAACATTGAAGACCCCGGTACCAAACCATGTTGCAAGCTCACCCACCTTAATCCAGATGCTCCTAGCATTGAAGTAGACACTTCAAACCACCTTCCTGCTTGCTGGTGAACTCTTGTGACGTTGAAACCATAGTTCTGACCTCACGACTCTCAATGTCCTGGACACTAGAAGTATAATTTAGGTTCCCATCCCCCTGCTGTATCAGTTTAAACCCTCCTGAATAGCATTTGTAAATTCTCCCATCTCAAACACCTCCCCCAACTCCCCCAACCCGGGATACTGGTACCCCTCTGGTCCAGGTTAGACCATCTTGTTTGTAGAGGTCCCACCTACCCCAAAATGAATCCCAATTATCCGGGTATCCAAAACCCTCCCTCCTGCACTATCCCAGTAGCTACATGTTTAACTCCCCTCTGTCCCTATTCCTCGCCTCGCTAGCACATGGCACAGGCAACAAACTAGAGATAACTACTCTATTTGTTCTAACACTAAGCTTCCATGCTAGCTGCCTGAATTTCTGCCTTAAATCACCATCCCTTTTTCCTACCTATGTCGTTAGTACCCATGTGGACCACGACTTGGGGCTGCTCCTCCCCCCCCCCCCCCCCCCCCCCCCCGCCCCAAGGATCCCGAAAACACAATGTGAGACAGCACAAACCCTGAAACCTGGAAGCAACACACCAATTGGGAGCCTCTCTTGTTCCCACAGAACCTGTCCCCTTAACTATGGAGTCCTCAATGACTAATGCTCTGTTCACCTCCCCGTTCCCTGAGCAACAGGGACAGACTCTGTGCCAGACACCTGTACCCCATAATTTACTCTGGTAAGCCGCACCACCACCAGCCCCACACAATATCCAAAATGGTATACTTGTTATTGTTATTGAGGGGAACCTTCACTGCCTGCCGGTTTCTCTTCCATCCTCTAAAAATAACCCATCTGCCTTTTTCTTGTACCTGAGAAATGATTACCTCCCTGTAACTCCTCTCAATAACCCTCCACCGCCTCCTGAATGATCCAAAGTTCATTCAGCTCCAGCTCCTCATCCTCATCTTGAGGAGCTGCAGTTGAGTACACTGCCCGCAGATAAAGTCAGCAGGGACTCTATTGGTGACACTTATCTCCCATATTCTGCAGGAGGAACATTCAACTGCTCTAATTGCCATCCCCACTGTTCTAAATCTCCAAAGAAACTGCAGTAAAATTAAGAAAATTTTTAAAAAGTTACCTTACCAATCTGGCGCACAGAACCTTTTTTTTGGTTAGAGGAGGAAGGTGGATGGGAAAAATGACCTAAGGAGTGTTTCAGGTCTCACAAACAACCAAATATATTACTTTACTGACTCAGCCATCCAGTGTCTGCTCTTGCTCAGCGTGCAATAGCAGTTAAGTCATTAAACAAGGTAAGCATCTAATCGCAATGAAATATTCTCAGAAACAGCAAACCAGGAAGTTCAAAGCATTGAATTCCCTCATTTTTAACACAAAATTTCAAAATAGCTGATCTTGGCCAGCTTGAGACAAAAGATGAAATAAAAGTTGAACCAAAAAACAAAGTGTGGACATTTTTCTCATTATTGTCAAGTTTGACTTTGACAAATATAAAATAACTATCAGAGATCGGTTTCGTAATAATCATTAAATTCTTCCTCTTTGGCAGTCCCTCGGGTTCGAGGAATACTTCCACTGTGGTGTTGTGGGCCCTGAGGTGACGAAATAGTCCAACAATGGATCCACACAGCCTATTACAGATGAGGCAGCTGATGTCTCATGTGATGGATGAGTGTAATGTTTGAATTGTTACATGCTCTTTCAGCTGTCTGCATTTGGCCTTCACCTGGCTGGAGATGTTAAACATGGTTCACAGCTTCTCAGATGCTTCTTCTCCAGTTTGAGCTGCCTTGGAGAAAAGATTCCCAGAAGTTGGTGGTGATACTGAAGTTTTCAGGCAAGCTTTGACGACATCTTTGAAGTATTTCTTCTCCCCTCTTGGCAACGTTCCCCCCCCACCCCATGCCATGACAAATCTTAGAGAGTTGTTTTAAGATTTTTGTGATGGGTTTGCAACAATGTGGCTCAACCAACTCATCCAACTGATCTAAAACACAGTGTCTTGGTGTTGGCCTGATAGGAGACAATGATTCTGCAGTGCCTATCTTGCCAGTGGATTTGCAGCATCTTACAAAGGTGATTTTACTGGTGATGTTCTTCTTGGGATTTAAAGCGTCTGCTGTATATAATTCAGTTGTCTGATGCACATAGGAGGGTAATTAATACTGTTGACCCATGGACCACAAACGTGGTGCTGGGTTTGAAGTCTTTGACATCAAATACTCTTCCTCTCGATGGCCACTGATGTCTGCCCTCACTGAGAGGAGACTCCCAAGGTTTCTAAGAATTTATCCACATTGTTTATGAATCTTGATAATCAGACAGCAGTGCTGTATGGCAGGAGTAGGCTAGTTGACAATCGTGGTCTTCTGGACATTTAGTCCAAGACCAAGTGGCTCATATGCTTTAATGTATTCATCAACAGTGTTTTGGAGCTCAGCTTGAGTGTGCACATGATATGCTGTACCTCAATGACAGAGGGTCCCTTTCAGTTCTGGACTAGATGCAATTTTGGTTGAAACATTTTTCACACATCCTGTGGATTAGCTCCAGTCCTACAGAAAACTTCATGGAGATGGAATGAAATGGCAACTTCAATGTTGGTTGGGCAGTGGCGAGGCAGTGGAGGAAGAATGGTAGCGCAGGCAACATTGATGATGAGCTGGCTCAGGACTGGTGGACTCTCTTCAAACAATATCTTAGTATTTCCTTATTCTGAAAACCATTCAAAATGGTGCAGGATCACGGTGATAATGGAAAAGCTTTTCACCATATTTTACTGTTTTTCTCACAAAATACATGTGACAATAAAATCATTCCTTTATTTAATCAAATGGCGCACAGAGAAAGATGGAAAAATGGATTAAAACAGAGAGACAACCTTGCTTGAACACACAGTCTGTACTCAGGTTGGGCTTGTGTGAATCATCAGTGAGCATCAGGACTTGGATGCCATCGCACTTTAGGTGGAGGATGGTGACAAATTTCTGACCAGCAGTCACATTTGAGAAGGATGATCTATAATCCCTCCCAGTTGATATTGTCAAAGATCTTTGTGAGGTCAAAGAAGGCTTGTATAGAGGTTGCTGCTGCTCTCCACACTTTGCTTTGTTTTCTTGCTGTGAAGCTCACGTTCATCTCACCTCATGATACATGGAATCCACATTGTGATTCTTAGTGAAGTTCTTCAGCGATTGGGAGGCGGTGTTTGTGGAGGATTCTTGCAATAACTTTCCTTACAGCAGACATCAGGAATACCTCTGTTATTACTGTAATTGGTCCTTTCTTGAAGGTGATCATGATTATGGGGTCTCAGAGATCCACTGGCTTTTTCTTCTCCTTCCAGATATGGGAGGTGAGGTCATGTATTCATGCCAAGTACTTAAATTATTATGCTTTTAAAAGCCAACTCATACCCCGATTCAACTGGATTTTGCTTTTTCAAGGGTTGTTACAGAGATACTAACGTACAACATTGGAAGTTCAAAGATTTTCCATGGACGACAGTACGGTCAAGCAGAACAAAATCACACTCACAGGGGAACAGACCAAGAATCTCCCGCATCAACTTCTGTATTTCTGCATTATCAATCTATGCAAGAACTCTCAAATGTGCTGGTGGTTTCAGTAGAATAATGACAGCCCATGACTGCAGTTTCATCGCCACTACCACTATAAAATCTGGTCATTAGCAGTTTAAAGAAAAATTCAGCAAGACATTCTGGTGACCATATCCTCAAAAAATGCCCCAATAAAATTTGAGAACCACTTTTCTGGATTGTGGAACTTCAACATCTCCAGGTCTTTCCTTATAAGTCACCTTTAATATAAGGAACAGCATTTTTGATTTGTGCTCAACCCTTTCTGGGTATGGTCTGGCCTTGATGTATTGTTGAACTTCAGCATGATTTCCATAGCCTGATATCCTACAGTTCTAACTTTTTACATGAGCATTCTTTAAGCGTTTTAAATAACAGTTAACAGTAATTAGGTTGAATCTTAGCCACAATGCATTAGTATGAATGAGCATTAACAGCTTCACCAAAAGTTGCAAACATATTCATCTATTCTATGCTGGGTAAAAATAACCTTTCATTATGGTATTAATGCACATCTTTCAGCAAAGTAATTAGAAATAATTTTGCTTCCATTGATCTGCAAAAGCTGCAGAAAAGTTAAAGCAGTTGGGAAAACAAAAGTGTAAACTAAGAACACATGCTGCCTCTATTAGGAATAATCTAGACTCTCAAACTATTTCCCACCTGGGTTTATTATTCTTATGCGTTTTCAATATAAAGCACGCAAGTATTTGATTAAGTGATAGATTACATAAAAGTGAATATGCATGGGTGATCTAACTTAATTATTGGAAATTTTTGAAAAATATTTACATATTAATTAATTATGGCTTCATTCTGCTCCTATATTGGATGGTTTTATTGCATGGTCATTGTAAGTCTCGAACAGTAAGATCAATTGAACCACCCACTTTGTTTTGACAGTACCTGAGAATCTAGTACGTGTGAATGATAGGTGGAAATGAGTCACAAAATAGCAGTGAGACGTAAGCTATCTTCCTTTCTTTTGTCCGAAAGAGATTTTACATTATCAAAGTGTCACCCTGCAAAACATGAAATGATTCAAGTCCCATTTCATGGTTCATAAAGTAAATTAGCATCACACGTCAGCACAGTATTTAAACCACTAAAAGTACAAAATAAAGACAAAGAAGAAAACATGCAAGAAGCTGTCACATACAGGATAAAACAATTGTATGTTTTAAAACTACATTTCTTTTGCACGTTCATAAATGTTCTTACTTTCCCACCTTGTCAGCATTAACTGTTCTCAGGTCAGATACAGGCTTCAATACAGATCAGTGAACAAAAACAAATTGTAATGATATAGCATTCTATGATGTTATTATGATTTCTCAGATGTATTTCATGATCAAAGGACTGCTTATATCTTACAATTACATATGCAAAGAAAAGCTGTTTGTAAACAGCTGGATACTACAACACATGAAATAATCAGTTATTTTTTTGACGGTGTCTGTTGAAGGAGGATTCTGACCAAAAGAATTCCTTGCTGTTCTTTAAACATCAGTTTACTTTCTTTTAACAGGACATGAACTGGTGGATAGAGTATTGGAATCATGGCATCTCCAACGATGCAATGAAATGGCCATCTAGGTTGTTTGCTGAAGTCCCTGAGTTTGTTTGAAAAGTTGAAATAAAACACACCACTTCCCTCACCCCTGCATTGTACTAATGGTTCTTCTTGAAATGCTCTTGGCATCTACTCTTTGAGTCTTGGGGACTACTTCTTGGATTTCAAATACTCTTTTCTCATGCTCACCAAGAAAGATAGAAAATAGGAGTAGAAGTAGGCCATTCTGCCCATCAAGCCGGCTCCAGCATTCAACATTATTATGGCTGATCACTGATCTCAATACAATACTCCCACACTTTCACCCCACATGTCTTGGCATCTTCAGCTCCTAAAAATCTGTTTCTCTCTCAAATAATTTTCGTGACTTCGTCTCCAGAACCTTTAGAGAATTTCAGAGGCTCAGAACTCTTTGAGTGAAGAAATTTCTCCTCTTCTGAGTTCAAAATGGCCTACTGCATATCCTGAAACTGCGACCCCTTCTGGCCACAGACATAGCATCCATGTATCCTGTCCAAATCCTGTCAGAATTTCATACATTTCAATGAGATCTCTTCGCATTCATCTAAACCTCCAGTGAATACAGGCCCAGTCAATCTAATCTCTTCTCATTCAGCAAAGCTACCAGCTCAGGTGATCCTTTACTGCAATTCTTTGATAGCAAGTATATATTTTCTTACAGAAGGGAACCTCAACTGTACACAATACTCTATGTGTGGTCTCACCAAGACCCCATTCACCTGTAGTACGAGTTCCTTGCTCCTGTACTCAAACCCTTTGCAATGAAGGTCAACACATATTTGCCTTCTTAACGGCTTGCTGGTGTACAAGGCTACGCTGCTTCCTTAGTATATCAGCCTTTGCCAACGTATAAGTAATTTAAATAATACTCTGCCATTTTGCTTTCCCTACTAAAGTAGGGAATTTCACGTTTATCATATTAGACTGCACCTGCTATGATTTTGCCCACTAATTTAACATATGTAAATCTTCCTGAAGTCACCCTCATCATTCTCACTTAGTTTTGTGTCATGAGCTTCCTTCATATTGGTGATAGATAATGTGAATAGCTGGAGATAAGCACTAGTCCCTGTGGTACCCCACTTGTCAGTGCCATTTACTCCCAAAATTACTCATTTATTCTGATTCTCCATTTTCCATTTGCTAAGCAATTTTTAAACTATCAGTATATTAACACAATTCCATACATTTTTATTTTGTGCAATTGTCTTTCACTTGGGAATTTTTAAATCAGTCATGACTACTGTAGCAGTCATCTCTAATTTCCCATTTAATACCATTCCCTACCTCACTGCTACCCTCTGGAAGCCTACACACAACATACTTATGTTTCAGAACATAGAACATTACAACGCCCTTGGCCCTCGATGTTGCGCTGACCTGTGGAACCAATCTAAAGCATGTCTATCCTGCACGATTCCATTTTCATCCATATGTTTACTCAATGATCATTTAAATGCCCTCTAAGTTGGCTGGTCTACTACTGTTGCAGACAGTGCGTTCCACATCCCTACTCGAAGTAAAGAAACTACCTCTGACACCTGTCCTATATCTATCACCCCTCAATTTAAAACTATGTCCTCTCATGCCAACCATCAACATCAGAGGAAAAAGGTTCTCACTATCCACTCTGTCTAAACCTCTGATCATCTTGTATGTCTCAATCAAGTCACCTCTCAATTGCCTTCGCTTTAACATAACCTCAGGTCTTTCAGCCTTTCCTCACAAGACCTTCCCTCCATACCAGGCAACATCCTGGTAAACCTCATCTGAATCCTCTCCAAAACCTCCAAATCCTTCCTATAATGCAGTGACCAGAACTGTATGCAATACTCCAAGTGTGACCGCATCAGAGTTTTGTACAGCTGCAACATGACCTCGTGAGTCCGAAACACAATCCTTCTAACCAATAAAAGCAAACACACCTTTTTAACAACGCTATCACTTTGGGTGACAAATTTCAGGGATCTATGGGCACCGAGATCTCTCTGAGCATCTACACTACCAAGAATTTTACATTTAGCCCAGTACTCTTTATTCCTGTTGCTTTTTCCAAAGTGAATCACCTCACACCTTCTGCATTAAAGTCAATTTGCTACCTCTCAGCCCAGCTCTGCAGCTTATCTATGTCCCTATGTAACCTGCAACATCCTTCAGCACCATACATAACTTCACCGACCTGAGTGTCATCCACAAGTTTGCTAACCCTCCTTCTATGTCCTCTGCCAATTGTTGCTGTTTAGCTCCATCTAGAGTGATTCCACATTTAGACTTCCTATACCAATATCATGTCTCGCTATTGCAATGATTTCATCTTTCAGTAACAATGATTACTTTCCATATTCATTTCAAGTTTTGCCTGTCCTTCCTACTGAATAAATACTTGGGTAACTACAACGGTCATCCATATGTTTACTCAATGATCATTTAAATGCCCTCTAAGTTGGTTGGTCTGCTACTGTTGCAGACAGTGCGTTCCACATCCCTACTCGAAGTAAAGAAACTACCTCTGACACCTGTACATTCAGATATATCACTTTCAGACTTGTCCTTCTGATACTTTCACACATTTCTTTCTCATCCAGTCCAATTTGGTGCATCCTTTGTTTCCTTTGTCTTACATTTTTCTTTCCACATTTCAATCTTTTATTTTCCATCTTTTCCACTCTCACTCATCTCCCCATTCAAGCTCCCATCCACCTGTTAATCTAGTTTAAACCCTCAGTCACTGTACGATCAAGCACTCTTGCAAGGCTATTGGTCTCAGTCCTGCTGGTGTGCAACTCATTCAGCGTGAACAGATCCCATTGTCTCCAAAATCAGTCCCAAAACCTCAAGAATTGAAATCTCCATCCCATAAACCAACCTTCCAGACACCTAGCCATTCAGTCTGTTCTCCTGTTCCTGATCTCAGAGGCACGTGGTAATTGGTAGCAATCCTGAGATTACTACCGTTGAGGTCATGCTTTCAAATTTATTTCCCAGCTAGGAGGACCTCAATCCTCCTTTTACCCATCTTCTTTGAACCAAAATGGAGCCCCCACACCTCCTCGCCTTCAAAATAGAGAATTACAGATGTAGGTTTGCTCACTGAGCTGAAAGGTTAATTTCCAGACGTTTCATCACCCTATTGGTAATATCTTCAGTGGGCCTCTGAGCGAAGAACTGCTGATAATTCTTGCTTTCTATTTATATGCTTAGGTTGCTTTGGGTTGATGATGTCATTTCCTGTGGTGGTGTCATTTCCTGTTCTTCTTCTCATGGGATGATAGATGAGGTCTAATTTGATGCGTTTGTTGATGGAGTTCTGGTTGGAATGCCATGCCTCTATGAATTCTCATGTATGTTTCTGCTTGGCTTGTCCTAGGATGGATGTATTGTCCCAGTCAAAGTGGTGTCCTTCCTTATCTGTATGTGAGGATACTAGTGAGAGAGGTTCATGTTGTTTTGTGGCTAGTTGATGTTCATGTATCCTGGTGGCTAGTTTTCTGCCTGTTTGTCCAATGTAGTGTTGGACAAACAGTTCTTGCACAATATTTTGGAAATGACATTAGTTTTGCTTGTTGGCTGTATAGGGTCTTTCAAGATCATTAGCTGCTGTTTTAGTGTGTTGGTGGGTTTGTGGGCTACCATGATGCCAAGAGGTCTGAGTAGTCTGGCAGTCATAGATCTGTAACAAACACTACATTGGACAAACAGGCAGAAAGCTAGCCATCAAGATACATTAACATCAATTAGCCATAAACCGACATGACCCTCTCTCACTAGTATCCTTACAGACAGATAAGGAAGGGCACCACTTTGACAGGGACAACACATCCATCCTAGGACAAGCCAAGCAGAGACATGCATGAGAATTCCTAGAGACATGGCATTCCAACCAGAACTCCGTCAACAAACACATCGAGTTAGACACCATCTACCATCCTGTGAGAAAAAGAACAGGAAATGACATCACCACCGGAAATGACATCATCAAACCAAAAAAAACCCCAAACATATATATAGAAAGCAGGAATCATCAGCAATGCTTCGCCCGGAGGACCACTGAAGATATTAGGGTGATGAAACATCTGGAAATGAACCTTCCAGCTCAGCGAGCAAACCTACATCCGGAACCTCAACCTGAGTCAGAAATCTCAAAACTCGCTAAGAGAATTTTGACAACGTGGAAAACTGCCCCGAGGCCTATAACATCATTGCCAATCATCAAGTATCTATATTTTAATTTTCCAGCATTTGGTCCACAGCCTTATATGCTACAGTGTTTCAAGTGCTCATCTAAATAGCTCTTAAGTACCTTGAGGCTTCCTGCCTCTGCCAACCTTTTAGTGATTGAGTGCCAGACATGTATCATCCTCCGGGTGAAAAGCATTTCCATTAAACTACCTCTGAATCTCCTGGTCCTCATCTTAAAACCGTGCCCTCTAGTTGATGACTCCTCTACTAAGGTGAAAGGTTTATCTCTTATCTATTTCCCCTCTACTTTGTACTGCTCAATCAAAACCTCCCTCAGCCTCGCTCCTCCAAGGAAAACAATCCCAGTTTATCTAATCTCTCTTCATAGCTGAACCACACCAGACTAGGCAACATCCTGATGCATCTCCTTTGCACCCTCTCCAGTGTAACCTTATCCTTCTTGCAGTTTCACAAGCAGAACTTACATAATACTCTATCTGTGACCTAACTAATGTTCATGCTCCTGGCTCTTACCTTCAGTGTCTTGAATAATAAAGGCAAGTACCCCAAATGCCTTCTTAATCACCTTATCAACTTGTCCTGCTGCCTTCAAGAATCTATGGCTATACATACCAAGGTCCCTCTGATCCACTGTATTACTTAGGGTCCTACCACTCCTACATTTCCTTGCCATGTTAGGCCTCCAAATTGCATTCATTCATATCTTTCAGGATTAATTTATAATCTAACCAGCATGTCTATATCGCCCTGTCAGCTAAGGCTTTCCTCCTTGCTACTTACCAATTTTCATGTCATCTGCAAAATTAAACAGCAAGGGACTTAGCCTCAAACCCTGTGGTATACCACTGGGCACGGGCTTCCAGCCACAAACTCACCCTTCGACTATTTTCCTCTGCTACCCTTCACAAAGCCAGTTTTGGAACCAATTTGCCCAACTGGCCTGGATCCCATGGGCTCTTAGCTTCTGAACAAGCCTGCCATGCTGGACCTTGTCAAAAGGCTTACTGAAGTCCGCTACACTACATCATCTGTACTACCCTTACCTAGACATCTAGTCCTTGAAAAATCAATCCAATTTTTTACACATGACCTCCCATGACAAAACCACGCGACTATCTTTAATTAATCCATGCCTCTCAGAGTCATAGAGATGTACAGCATGGAAACAGACTCTTCGGTTCAACCCGTCCATGTCAACCAGGTGTCCCAACCCAATCTAGTCCCACTTGCCAGCACCCAGCCCATATCCCTCCAAACCCTTCCTATTCATATACCCATCCAGATGCCTCTTAAATGTTGCAATTGTACCAGCCTCCACTATTTCCACTGGCAGCTCATTCCATAAAAGTACCATCCTCTGCATGAAAAAGTTGCCCCTCGGATCTCTTTTATATATTTCCCCTCTCACCCTAAACCTATGCTCTCTAGTTCTGGACTCCCCCACCTCAGGGAAAAGACTTTGTCTATTTATCCTATCCATACCCCTCAATTTTGTAAACCTCCATAAGGTCACCCCTCAGCCTCCGACACTCCGGGAAAACAGCCCCAGCCTGTTCAGCCTCTTCCTACAGCTCAGATTCTCCAACCCTGGCAACATCCTTGTAAATCTTTCCTGAACCCTTTCAAGTTTTACAACATCTTTCCAATAGGAAGACGACCAGAATTGCATGCAATATTCCAACAGTGGCCTTTCCAATGTCCTGTATAGCCACAACATGACCTCCCAACTCCTGTACTCAGTAGTCTGACCACAAAAGGAAAGCATACCAAACGCCTTCTTCACTATCCTATCTACCTGCGGCTCCACTTTCAAGGAGTTATGAACCTGCACTCCAAGGACTCTTTATTCAGCAACATTCCCTGGGGCCTTACCATTAAGTGTATAAGTCCTGCTAAGATCTGCGCATCAGAATTCATTCCAATAGTCTCCCAACAACTGGCCTATAGTTTACTGGTTTACTCTTATCACCCCTCTTGAATAAGATACATTAGCTGTCCTCCAGTCATCTGACACCCCTTCTGTGCCCAGAAGAAATTAATGTCAGAGCCCCTGCAATCTCCCCCACTTGCCTCCCACAGCAGTCTGGAAGGCCTCGAATTTCAGCCTGGGGACCTATCCACTTTCAAGCGTGATAAAACCACTAATATCTCCTTCCTCTCAAGTGTATTTCAATCTCCCTTCCTGATTTCGATGCCTACATCATGCTTCTCTATCATGAATATGAATCCAAAGTATTCATTTGAAACTTCAGCCAACTCCACACACAAACTGCTACTTTAGTTCCAACTCATTCCCTGGTCCTGCAGCCACTCAATAATATCCTTGACCCTGGCACCAGGGAGGCATTATACCATCCTGGCAGCTGCAAAAGTGTCTCTCTGTTCCACTTTCAGTAGAATCACTAATCACTATTGCTTTTACTTTTTTTCTCTCCAGCCTGTGCAGCTGAGTACTGCAGATTTGGTAATCACTACATTCCCCTGCTAATTAATTTCCCCAGGCAGTATCCAGAGATGGCCCCAGAGGACTTCTGCACAACCTGCCTGGTGCTTTTGATTTGTCTCGTGGTCATTCATGTCATTTTAATCTGTGCAATTTTACCTGTGGGGTGACAACCTCATTATATACCCCAATATAAACAAAGACTTCGCAGATATTGCAATGACATCAGCTGCTATTCCAGATCTGAAATACAGATTTCCAGCAGTTGCAGTTGGATACAGGTCCTGTACATATGGTCTCCCTGAATACCAGAGGTTTCCCTGACTTGCCATATTGCACAAGAGGTGCATTTCACGAAGCTACATTGCTTTGCCATAACTTACTTTTAATTACTCATGTTACCTTATTACCTCTAAGTTAAAGAAAAGTAAATATATAGCGAGGACCTGACCTCATCCCTTTTCATGGGTCTTCCTCTCATCTGTTCTTCTCAATGATGTTGACTGCCTGTCACAGCATCCTTCATCTTGTCATCTTGTTTATTAAGTGATGCAGAGATATAGTAATAATATGTTCAATATTCGTGTTGGCACATTGGGCATTCCAACTCATATTGAAGCAATATTAGAAGAATTCAACAATAATATCCTCAACAGTCATCACCATTCCAAAAAAATTAAAGCTGGTCACCAGTTAGCTGTGTATTCCTTTGTTAAAATGTGAAAAGACTGTTCTCTACTTTACACAGACTGCATTTCCAATGTGCGATTTCAGATCTCTCCCAATTCCCACCTCCTCTCTTCCAAGGGCTGAACTTTGCTGACTGCTGCCACTCACCTTCTCATTGCTATTCTAAAGAAAGGCTGCCTGTCTTCCACACTTGCTGCTCATAATCTCAGTCTACATGAGAAACAACCAACTCAAAATTGGAAGAGCAGCTCTTCAAAGATCCCACAGTTCTTACAGGAATCACTTTGCTCAGATTGGTTGCTGCATTTCCAGGCATTTTGGTGGCCTTCAGCAGCAAATTCATTTGCCAGCCTGTGTGCTCATGTATTTGCTTGGAACATTTCACTGTATGAAGGCAAGATATAAATACACATTGTTGTTACCAATGACATCGAACTAAAGCCTACAGACTCGGTAGCAAGGCAACTAAAATTGAGCCAAAATAACAAGAAAAAAGTTTAATTTATTCTATCTCAACAAAATTAAAATACCACACAATGACAGATCCAAAGATTTTTTCGGCTGTTTTACAGGATGTTTTAGAAAAAAAAATTGTGGAAGCAAACA
Source organism: Hemiscyllium ocellatum (assembly GCF_020745735.1). Taxonomy (NCBI): domain Eukaryota; kingdom Metazoa; phylum Chordata; class Chondrichthyes; order Orectolobiformes; family Hemiscylliidae; genus Hemiscyllium; species Hemiscyllium ocellatum. Next base: position 30,176,222 of record NC_083425.1, on the reverse strand, counting down.
CAAATGACCTAAGGTCCCAGAAACAACACAGAATGCTTTCACAAACAAGAAATAGTTTGGAACTCATCAGATGAAATAGTCTGTCAACAGGCATACCCACTTTCCTAAGTCTCTTTAGGCCTAACCTTAGCTGTAAGAAATGATCTCAGCATGAATTTTGCTAGCATGTTGTGGAGACCTTTACTATAATGTAAAAAGTATAGATAATAAAGTTAGAGCTGGATGGCAGCAGTTCAATACACCCATTGGGAAAAGATTGATGAATGTAGTTGCATCCAAGGAAGAAATATCCGAAGTCAGGCATGTGGAATCAGAAACAGACAGTATTCGAAAAAATTGGTGTAAAATGAAGACAATGTAACATGGTCAGTTGTTTGGAGTATTTGCTGATCTATCGTGTGCAAGTTTTCTTTTATTTTGGGGGATGGGCGTTAGAGAGAAGGGAAGAAAGGAAAGGAAGGGGAAGATGTTTGCACCAAAGCCAGAAAGTTACATGTTCAATGCTTTGTTACTGATCTTGGGCACCGCAGGTGGAGTCAACAAAACTGCCAATATCAAGAGCATCAAAATTGGAAAACTTCGACCAAGCACAACAATGTTAATGTCAGCCTCAACAGAAACTGGGTAAACAGTTTATAAGAGGAATCTTGGGAACAAGAGATTTTTGAGAAAACAAAGTTGTGAGTCTTATAATGTCAGATGGAAGGATTGAAGAGGCTTGTACCTTTGAAAATCTAAGGTATATTTTTCAGTTGTCAACTGATTCCATGCATTCTCTGCATTCCAGTGAACTACTGCAGTCTATAGGTTTCAGTGAAAACTGCAGTGAACGTAGAAAAATACTATAAGTCTCAGAATACTAGTGAGTAACATAATGAGAATCTGATGTATATATTTATTGAAAAATAATCATAAATAAAATGCCTCAGCTCAAAAAGTCTACCATTGATGTTGTAAACAAACAACAATTTCAGACTTACATTAAAAAGAGAGGACCTCAATTAAATATCACCTTGTCATGCTTTTAGAAAGTAAAATTTTTGATTAAGATTGTGGAGTGCCAAGCTTTTGCTTTGCAATTCTTGCAAAATTACTGCTCACCACATAACACAGACCACTTACCAAAAGTGGAAATTTATAGCAACATCTCATGTTTCAAGTCAAGTGCTCCAATGACATTAGTCAACAACTGTTCTCAGCCCTCAAACACTCTTCAAGAAGCACAACCCATCAAAGTCATGTGCATCTCTAGATCACTTTGAATACATTGCATATTGTGGTTTCAGAAAATACATGCGATATTTTAGCAAATTGCTTTTGCAACCGTTTTAACAACTCCATCTATATATTTCAAAGCTCTTCCCATATGATAACATTTTACTCTGGCTGCTGCTATGTTAGGCTCACTATTCAGCCCTGATAATTAAAGCTCTTTTCTTGATTTCTTAAAGTGTTATTAAACAATATTTACATGAACTTTAGCCTTCCCTATGTCCAAAATCTAACCCACACAAACATGTATACAGCTTTTGTAAAGCTTTGTCTGTTAGCAGTAGAGTAGCCATAATATTTCAGACTGGCGAATTTATTCTGTTAAGTTCAAAGCCCATGACATAGCTCTACTTTCAGCTGTTTTTTGTTACTAGAAATTTAGCAACAATGTGAAGGATCAAAAATCCATGTGCTTTTTGTTTAAGGAATTTACTTTGAGAGCCTCAAGGAGCATAACTTCTATGTTAGAATCTACTTGGTGAATCAGATCAATTTATCTCATTGAAAAATGTAGATTTATTTAGATCGTTATAGAATCAGCATATCTATAAAATATCCACATTTTCAATGGGATGGCACCCTCTTTCTTGCATACCTTAAAATTCTACATTACTTCATGGTTGCAATGAGGAACACATTCAAAAATAGAATACAGTATTCAAACACGTCTACATGACAAATATTATATTAATAAATACAAAATAGAATAAACAGAGGAGCTGTTATAAAGAAGTTTATTATATAATATTATTAAACTCATGACAGTCGTCATTAAAATTTTTAGAATGTCATTCTTGAAGCATTGTAATAAGCAACAAATTCCTATGCAATATTCTATTTGCAAAAGGTCAGACCTCCGGGTTCAAATACTTTTATTGAATTTTTAAGAAGTAAATTTGCAGATTTTGTGATCTACATTGAGTTTTTTTTAAGTTTATCAGTTATTAGTTTCTCTGGTTTCAATTCTTGGCATGAGGAATTTTACTTTAGTATTCCAATTATTGTTGGTTGCTCAGAAAGTTATTCCAGTCAGGCTGCAATTTCACAAATATACAATAAGGTCAAATATGTATGAGATAACTATTTATCATATAATGTTACTGATGACATCAGCTGTGCAAAAGCTTTGTACTCCTTCAGCCAGATTTTAGTGTTCAGTTACAAATAAATTCACCTCTAACTAAACCAGTAAACAAAAGCAGCAAGTTAACATTAAGAAACCATTAAAAAAATAACAATTTAAATACCATTCATTTTCATTAGGCAAGCTCTGTTCACCAAATGGCACACTAAATGGCAGTACAGGTGCCCTATTCCCAATCTCTGTTAATGCTCTTTGAACCAGTAACACTGCCATCTGCACAAGAGCTGAAGTGAGCTAAATCTGTAACCAAAGTGATTGGTCTAGTCATTGCTGACGGAAATGAGATTTCCCTAAATCTAAAACACTGAATTAAAACAAAAGATAGAGATAGAGATTTTTAAAATGAAGCATGGAACAAGGGACAATCAGACAAAGGGAAATAACAAACAAAATCTACAATCAAAACAACCGAGTCTAAGGGTTCCTATGGATGAGCAGATACACCATTATATTCAGCAGGCAAATTACATTATCCATGTTTGCGTTGATATCAATTGGAACATGAAATATGCTGGGCAAAATGTTTATTTTATTTAGAATGCAAAATAGAACTATATATGTATGTATACACACACACACACACACACACACGCGGATAAAATCGAATAAAAATAAATGCATACAAGTAGTCGGTGTCACAGGTCAAACTGTCCATTTTTTTCTATCACCTGATAGATAGACAAAATAAATAAATTGTAATTGCATAGGTTTGAGTATACTAAACCACTTTTGTGGCGTTATCAACAGCATGGATAAGACACATGTTTTTGTTTATATAAATTTAAAATTACGTTGGCAATGCTTAGAACATTACACTAATGGACTAACTTCATATTGTAGCTGCCCCAATTTAGAGCATAATTGCTTCAATGTGAATTCTGCATATGTTCCACATTTCATAAGACCACCTTAGTGTTCCCACCCACTCAATTTTCATAGAATAAAATATCCGAGCAAAATAACAATAATAACAAAACAATTCTATGCAGCATACACAAAAGGTTTTTGAAGTCCAGAATTTAAATACAATATCTGGACAAGTGCAACAGAAATATATGCATTAGTGGAAGCTTCAAAGAGCTACATGCTTCTTAAATTCCCATTTCTTACCTCAAGTCTTATTCAGTTCATGCACCTTCTCCAGCTAAGAGAAGGTTTGCTTCCAGGCCTCTAACAATGCTAATTTATGCCACCCACCAAGAAGTGTGAGAAGGAGCCAAATGAGTCCCTTTCAACCCGGACTAACCTTCTTGCACAGTACTGAGACAATGCTGCACTGTCAGATGTGTAAACTTTTGGATGATGAGCAAACATCAGTTCCCCTAAGTAGATGAAAAAGATCCTATGCCATTTTTCTTTGAAGTCAATGTAATCCCCAGCATGTCTGAATTTCAGGCTCGGGGTTGAGTTTGTCAGAACTCGAGAGTCTCAGAGGAAGGTGTAAAGGATTGATGGGGAAGATGAAGTTAGCGGGAGGAGAGTGACAGCTTGGAGGACCAACTGAGTAGTCATCCAGGAATGAGACTGGGTTTTAAGGTGCCTAAGTTCCTTGGGTTTTCATTAGCTTAATGGAAGTGAAACCTTCTGCATTCTCAGAGGATTCCAGATGGAGGGGAATTGTCCATTGGAATCTTCAATTCACCAGGCTATTTCCATGGAATCTGCTGTATCCATGATTCCAAATGGTCTCTAAGTAGACAAATATATGCACTTTAAAAATGAATTTGTACAGAAAACTTTAAAAAAAAATTAAAAATGAGTGTTGGTCCTATTGTCAGTGAGTCTGGGGCAAAGTAATGGAAAATACGAAAATAGCTAATGAAGTAAACAGGCACTTTACTCTCACAGAATCATATAATCCCCACGGTAGAGATAATCAACACTTAGCCCACTGAGTCTGCATTGACCCTACAAAAGAGCATTCCACCCAGACCCAAGACCCCACCATATTCCTGTGATGCCCCCGCATCTACCCCGTGACTAATGTACCTAGCTTGCACATCCCTGGACACCACCATGCTATTTAGCATGGCCAAGTAACCTACACATCGTTAGACTGTGAGAGGAAATCCACACCGGCACTAGGAGAACATACAAACTCCACACAGTCACCCAAAGATAGAATCGAACCGGAGGTCCTAGCGCTGTGAAGCAGCAGTGCTAATCACTGAGCCATTCATGAAATTTACTTTTACATAGATCTTTACAAGACAGGACATAGATAACATCCGAAAAATATCCTTATTTCAGGTAACAGAGAAATTCAAGAACATTACAATCACTAGGGATGCAGTACTGTGCAAACTGTTGAAATTGCAGGCTGACAAGTCTTGGGCCCCCTGTACTTCATCTCAGGATCTGAGTGGCTAGTGAGATAGTTGATATATTGGTTTCAATCTTTCCAAAATTCCCTGGTATTGGGAAATTTCCATTAGATTGGAAAATAGTGAATGTGTGAGACTTCTTGCAAAAAGGTAAGGAAACAGAAATCAGCAAACTGTAGGCCAATTAGCTTAGCATCTGTTATAGAGGAAATGTCAGAAGCTTTTATGAAGGAGTTTACAGCAGGGAAGGTAACATGTGCTTTGATTAAAGGGAAACTAGTGGATCTATTATATTTAGATTTCCAGAAAAGCTGATAAGAGTGTCACAGCAAAGGTTATTATGGAAAAATAAACTGTATAGGTGGTATGGATATAAGATTGGTTGGCTAACAGGAAACAAGAGTGGAGGCATAGATGGATGCTTTTCAGGTTAGTCAAAAATAACAAATGGTGCAACACAGGGATCGGTACAGGAGCTAAATTTACTGATAATACAAAGACAGATATTAAAATGCAAGAAGCACTAGGAGAGGTTACAAAAAATAGATAGAAAAATGAGTGAGCAAAGGTCTGGAAAATGGAAGAGAATGTGAGGAAAGAAACTTTGGAAAGAAGAATAAGAAAAGCATATGATCTAAATGGTGGAAGATCAGAGTTCTGAGATGCAGAGATCTGGGTGTCCAAGTGCACGATTGATGATATGCTGGCAGACATGTACAGGAAGTAATGAGGAAAGCGAATAGAATGTTACAATTTGTTGCATATGGAAGTGAATACAAAACTAGGGAGGTTACATTTCAGTCATACAAGACATCGGTGAAACCACACCTGGAGTACGTTTACCATATTGGTCATCTTATTTAAGTATGTAAACTGGGTGTTTAATATCATTTATTGCAAGTTTGAGTTTCTGGTTTTTAAGTTACTGACTTTTGGATTACTTTCAATTAATTTGCAATTATTCTTGTAGCCATGGCAATTTCTTTTTTAAAACAGTTTTTGAAGCCTGGCTTTAAGTGAATGGGATTTTGTACGTCACTTTTTTTTTGTTTATCTTGATTGTTTCGTAATACATCAAAATAAATAATAGGGTCTCAAAGTTTGTGAGAAAAGTCTGAAACTTGTTTTACTTTCAGTTCAAAGGAACAATCCATAGCTTAGGAAAAGAGACTTTGGTTTCAGTTTGACTTGAGCTTTGGCCAGTTCTTTGAAATTCTTGGAAGAATAGAAGTGCGAACACCAATACTCCTGAGAGGGTAAAGATATAATGAATTAAATTGCCTTGGAATAAAGAGTTAATGTTAGTCCAAGAATAGACATGTTCGGATAAAACCATAAAGAGATTTTATCTTGAGTTTTGGGCCCTGTATCTAAGGAATGATGGGACTGGACGGAGCCCAGAGGAGATTTACAAGAATGAATCCGGGGTGAAGGTCTTGTCATGAGGAATGGTTGAGGCCTCTCGGTTTGTTTTCAATGGAGTTTAGAAGGATGAGGGGGAATTGCACTGAAACGTATAGCCTGGAAAGTGTGCACATGGAGAAGATGTTTTCACTGGAAGGATAGATGAGGACCTGAGGGCACAGCCTCAGAGAGAAGGGACAACTCTTCATAACTGAAATGAGGTGGAATTTCTTCAGCCAAAGAGTGATTAATCTATGGAACTCATGGCCTCCATTACCTTCTGTGGCAAAATCATTGAGTTTATTTAAGACAGAGATAGATAGGTTCTTGATTAGTAAGGGGATCAGAGGTCACAATGAGAAGCATATCAGCCATGATGGAATGGCAGAGTAGACTCAATGGGCTGAATGGCCTAATTCTGTTCCTTTATATTAAGTGGAGTATATTGAACTTGTTGTGCACCAGGAAGACACTACCTATACCTCTGCTTAAATGTTGAGATCACAAGCGACTTAAAGCTAATGAGGTGTCAGATACAGAGATCTGGGGTATTGTACCAGTCATGTTTCACATACTGTTTAAAAATCTTTTTTTGGGAAATCATACAAAGGCTGCTTTGTTTGCATTTTTTCAAATTATGAGGTGGTATTTTGGAATAATGGGATTATACTTCTACTATGTATTTAAAAATACTTTTGAGCTGGTTTTAAAAGTAGATACATTGTTTTATTCTATTTTATCTTAAGACCATAATGACATAGGAGCAGAAATTAGGCCATTCAGCCCATCGAGTCTGCTCCACCATTCAATCATGGCTGATAAGTTTCTCATCCTCATTCTCCTGCTTTCTCCCCCTACCCCTTGATTCCCTTGATACTCAAGACCCTATCTATCTCAGCCTTACGTACATTCAATGAGCTAACCTCCACAGCCTTCTGTGGCAATGAATTCCATAGTTTCACCTCCATGGCTGAAGAAGTTACTTCTCATCTCTCTTCGAAAAGGTCTTCCCTTTACTCTAAGATTATGCCCTCGGGTCCTCGTCTCACCTACCAATGGAAACATCTTCCCAACATCTACTCTGTCCAGGCCATTCAGTATTTAGTAAGCTTCAATTTGATATCCGCTCAATCTTCTAAACTCCAAATGTTCCTCATTTGTTAAGCTTTGCATTCCTGGATCATTCTTGTGAATCTCCCCTGAACACACTCCAAGGCCAGTACATCCTTCCTGAGGTATAGGACCCAAAACTGCACATAATACTCCAAATGTGGTCTGACCAGAGTCTTATAGAGCCTCAGAAGTAGATATTTGCTTTTACATTGAAGTTGTCTCAAAATAAATGCCATCATTGCATTCCTAACCACTGACTCAACCTACAAGTTTATCCTGAGGGAACTCTCAGTCTCTCTGCACTTCAGACTGAATTTTCTCCCCATTCAGAAAATAATCCATGTCTCCATTCTTCCTACCAAAGCACACGGCCTTACACTTTCCCACATGGTACTCCATTTGCCGCTTCTTTGCCTACTCTCCTAACCTGTCCAAATCCTTCAGGAGCCTCCCCACCTCTGCAATGCTACCTGCCCTCCAGCTATCTTTGTAGAGTCTGCCAGAATGCCCTCAGTTCCTTCATCTAGGACATTAAAGTGAAAAGTTGCAGCCTTCTTGTCTTTTGTTAATGATACAGCAAAACGTGTAGCATTGTATGTTTATCCTTCAACAAAAGACGACTTTGTTAAAACCAAAATAAATCAAAGTATGATCTGTCAAGCCAGGATTTGGCCTGTTCAGTAATGACATCAGCTGGGCTCATGACATGTGTTTCACAACATTGGAAGCAGACCAGAATAAGTTGAATAGAATGGAATGGCCATGTTGCCATATGAGAAAAGTTCTGATAGACTTATATTGTAACCTCTGGAATTTAGAAGAATAAGAGACAACTTCAATGAAACAGTAAAAAATGAGGTCTGCAGATGCTGGAGATCACAGCTGCAAATGTGTTGCTGGTCAAAGCACAGCAGGTTAGGCAGCATCTCAGGAATAGAGAATTCGACGTTTCGAGCATAAGCCCTTCATCAGGAATAAGAGAGAGAGCCAAGCAGGCTGAGATAAAAGGTAGGGAGGAGGGACTAGGGGGAGGGGCGATGGAGGTGGGATAGGTGGAAGGAGGTCAAGGTGAGGGTGATAGGCCGGAGTGGGGTGGGGGCGGAGAGGTCAGGAAGAGGATTGCAGGTTAGGAGAGCGGTGCTGAGTTGAGGGAACCGACTGAGACAAGGTGGGGGGAGGGGAAATGAGGAAGCTGGAGAAATCTGAATTCATACCTTGTGGTTGGAGGGTTCCCAGGCGGAAGATGAGGCGCTCCTCCTCCAGCCGTCGTGTAGTTGTGTTCTGCCGGTGGAGGAGTCCAAGGACCTGCATGTCCTCGGTGGAGTGGGAGGGGCTCCCACGAGGAGGTTGAACAGTTCATCACTGCCTCGTGCTCCCACGAGGAGGTTGAACAGTTCATCACCGCCTCGTGCTCCCACGAGGAGGTTGAACAGTTCATCACCGCCTCGTGCTCCCACGAGGAGGTTGAACAGTTCATCACCGCCTCGTGCTCCCACGAGGAGGTTGAACAGTTCATCACTGCCTCGTGCTCCCACGAGGAGGTTGAACAGTTCATCACTGCCTCGTGCTCCCACGAGGAGGTTGAACAGTTCATCACTGCCTCGTGCTCCCACGAGGAGGTTGAACAGTTCATCACTGCCTCGTGCTCCCACGAGGAGGTTGAACAGTTCATCAACTTTACTAACACCTTCCATCCCGACCTGAAATTCACCTGGACTGTCTCAGACTCCTCCCTCCCCTTCCTAGACCTTTCCATTTCTATCTCGGGCGACCGACTCAACACAGACATCTATTATAAACCGACTGACTCCCACAGCTACCTGGACTACACCTCCTCCCACCCTGCCCCCTGTAAAAACGCCATCCCATATTCCCAATTCCTTCGTCTCCGCCGCATCTGCTCCCAGGAGGACCAATTCCAACACCGCACAGCCCAGATGGCCTCCTTCTTCAAGGACCGCAGATTCCCCCCAGACGTGATCGACGATGCCCTCCACCGCATCTCCTCCACTTCCCGCTCCTCCGCCCTTGAGCCCCGCTCCTCCAACCGCCACCAAGACAGAACCCCACTGGTTCTCACCTACCACCCCACCAACCTGCGCATACAACGTATTATCCGCCGCCATTTCCGCCACCTCCAAACGGACCCCACCACCAAGGATATATTTCCCTCCCCTCCCCTATCAGCGTTCCGCAAGGACCACTCCCTTCGTGACTCCCTTGTCAGATCCACACCCCCCACCAACCCAACCTCCACCCCCGGCACCTTCCCCTGCAACCGCAGGAAATGTAAAACTTGCGCCCACACCTCCACACTCACTTCCCTCCAAGGCCCCAAGGGAGCCTTCCATATCCGCCACAAGTTCACCTGTACCTCCACACACATCATCTATTGCATCCGCTGCACCCGATGTGGCCTCCTCTATATTGGTGAGACAGGCCGCTTACTTGCGGAACGCTTCAGAGAACACCTCTGGGCCGCCCGAACCAACCAACCCAATCACCCCGTGGCTCAACACTTTAACTCCCCCTCCCACTCCACCGAGGACATGCAGGTCCTTGGACTCCTCCACCAGCAGAACACAACTACACGACGGCTGGAGGAGGAGCGCCTCATCTTCCGCCTGGGAACCCTCCAACCACAAGGTATGAATTCAGATTTCTCCAGCTTCCTCATTTCCCCTCCCCCCACCTTGTCTCAGTCGGTTCCCTCAACTCAGCACCGCCCTCCTAACCTGCAATCCTCTTCCTGACCTCTCCGCCCCCACCCCACTCCGGCCTATCACCCTCACCTTGACCTCCTTCCACCTATCCCACCTCCATCGCCCCTCCCCCTAGTCCCTCCTCCCTACCTTTTATCTCAGCCTGCTTGGCTCTCTCTCTTATTCCTGATGAAGGGCTTATGCTCGAAACGTCGAATTCTCTATTCCTGAGATGCTGCCTAACCTGCTGTGCTTTGACCAGCAACACATTTGCAACTTCAATGAAACATACAAGATCCTGAGAGACTTTGACAGGGTGAAATGGAAAGGGTGCCTCCTCATGTGGAAAGATCTAGAACTAGGCGGTCACTGTTCAAAAATAAGGCAGAAAGCAGTTTTTTCAAAAAATTCTCTCGCAGATGATCATGAATATTTGGAACTTCTTCAATAAAAGGCAGTGGAAGAACGGTCTTCAAGTATTTGTAAGGTAGAGGTAGATATATTCTTACTCAGCAAAAGTTATTGCTGGGAATACATCCAGCCTCCAGTAATGATCAGTGCCAACTTGACAGGTTAGCTGGGGAGTCACCACGGCTTTCACCAAGGCCAGGATTAGAAACTTTTCCAAAGGGTGTGGAGGCCACGGTGCAGGGTCAGTGATGCAGTATTGAAAATAAAACACAGAGCTTACATGAGGCCTTGGGTGGGATTGGGGGAGCACTAATGGGTCTAAAGGAGGTACTCTCCCTGTCACTTTTGCCAGGAATTCCAGTTGTGGGTCATAGTATGCTCTGAACTGGGCCTCCATATCCACCTACCTTGTGAAAAATTGCAACAAGGCAGGAACAGACCTAATGTGGTTCTTAACATGTCATCAAAGGACATGAATTGGCCCAGAGATGGATGGGCCACCTAATGCTTTCCCTTCCACTCATTTAAAAGTGGTGAAATTGGAGGCTTACAGCAAAGTGGTGATTTTATACCATCACATGCCTACCAGCTCACCGCAAAGGACCACAAGCCTCAAATGTGAGTCGTAGAAAATGTCTATTTTAAGGTATTGCATTTGAATCAGTGATTAGATTAGATTCCCTCCAGTATGGAAACAGGCCACTTGGCCCACAAGTCCACAACGACCCTCTGAACAGTAAACCAGCCAGACCCATTTCCCTCTGACTATTCACGTAGCACTATGGGCAATTTAGCATTGCCAATTCACCTGACCTGCACATCTTTGGATTGTAGGAGGAAACCAGAGCACCTGGAGGAAACCCAGACAGACATGGGGAGAATGTGCAAATTCCAAACAGACAGCAACCTGAGGTGGGAATCGAATCCGGGTCCCTAGCGCTGTGAGGTATCAGTGCTAACCACTGAGCCACCATGGTGGCCCTTGTTACATCTGTGTGACTCCAGCCCCACAATCGTTAACTACCCTCTGTGTAATGAGGGATGGGCGATGAATGCTGGACTACCCAGTGACACCTACATCCAATGCATGAATAGGATATAACAGTTGCTTCTACGGGAGAAGATTGTGGATTCAACTTTCAATTAGATCTGAGCACATATTCTAGGCTAACACTTGAATGTAGCATGGAGGCAATGCTGCATTGTCAGAGTTGCTATCTTCCAATGACAAAATTGATTTCCATCAGATGCAGTTCCTAAGAAAAATGTATGCTCAGGTCCCAATCCTTTTCATAGTAAACAAAATAAAGAATTTGGACCTGGGTTCCATTCTACCCTCATGCGACTGTCTGTGTGAAGTTTGCACATTCTCTGTGTTGTCGTGGGTTTCTCTGGGTACTCCAGTTTCCTCTCAGTCAATAGATGTGCAGGCTAGGTGGGTTAGCCATGGTAAATGTGGGGTTTCGAAGTTAAGGTGAGGAGCTGGGTCTGGGTGGGACTTTCTGGTTGGAGGGTTGGTGTATACTCGATAGGCTGAATGGTCTCTTCCTGCACTGAAAGCAGTCTCTAATTCTACGAATGGCAGATGCTGGAGATCTGAAACAAAATCAGAAACTGCTGGCAAAACTCAGCAGGTCTGGCAGCATCTGCGGAAAGAAAGCAGAGTTAACATTTCAAGTTCAGTGACTCTGCTGAATTTTGCCAATAAGTTCTATTTTTGTCTCTTCGCAGTAAATGGTGGTCTGACTGTAAGTGACTACAACTGAAAAACACTTTGACGGCCTTAGGTTGTGCAATGCGCTGTATAAATATATTTTAAAAATTTGTAAATTATCAGCTAAAGAAGGTGTGTTTTATTTTACAGTATGTTTTCTAGCAGATAGCATATTGTTGAGGTCCTCACTTTCTTATTTTCCTTTGATTTGAAACGAAGGATGGAGGGCGAGAGTTGAACTCGGAACAGCAGCTTGTTTTAAAGGAGAAGAGAACAAAGACCAATGTTTGCTTTTGAGAACTGATCTAAAAAATAATGCAATTTAATTACTGTTCGAAAGATACTGTAGTCAAATTGGCACTAAGCTGTTGCTATGTTCAGGGATGGCAGTTGGTTGTCAAATTGGTCAATTAAGGGAGGACCTATGCTAACCAGCAATTCACAGACAACGTGGATTTGAAAGCGAGAAAAGCACAGTTGGGTCTGGGTTTTGGTAAGAGAGTGATTTGTGGAAGGTCCAGATACTGCAGCTGTTTTTGCTCTCGCTCTCTTGTTTTCTATTAGTTGCTGAATGTTCTGGGAAAAGAATCGCAGGAAATGGGGAAACATTTCAGAAAATTTGCTGAAGCTGCTTGCATTGATTGCTTTCTTCAGAATTCAAGCAGAAAACACAGTTCTACTTGCCTGTGAAGGAACCATTGTCCAAGAATTTCATATTAACCTAGTGTCCATCATTTGAAATGGTTCACTGAAGTGACATATTACAATTATTTTATTTTTTTTAAATTAATGCTTAAATGTGTCAGGCTGTGTGTTGGGTTATGATCGCTGAATCAAGGATATAAACTTGATTATCTTGCTATTTACCTGTGTTCTCATAAAGTTACATTATTATTAATAATAGATTGTGAATTTTAAGCAATAAGTTTAGTGTTTACGATTTGTTATTTGTGGAGTCTGGTTAAGAGCAATTGGTCAATTTTGAGGATTAATAAATATTTCAATTTCAGTGTTTTGATTCCAGTGACAGTGAGGCTGATTTGGTTTGGTTTGCTATGCCTGTGTTGCAATAATATAAGCAGCGTTCACAACTATGTGCAAAACTTTACTTCCTAAATAATGCTAAGTTATTCTTGGCTTTCTTTTGATTTTCAGTTTCTTTATCAGCTGTCACTCCCTGTCTAAATGTGCCATGTTCTGATATGTGCCAATTACATCAACAGTAAAACCTTTGAATAAAGTAAGCACCATTATCATCCGATGCAGCACTTAATGACTCCACTTGAAGCTCCCTATTTGGACTCTGTGAATTATAATTTTATTATTTTCAGCAACTAGAGAAACAGAAGCAACACCATTACCAGAAAGGCTAAGCACTGAGATTCACTGATGATCAAAATCAGAGAATCATTAGTACATTACCTGCAGCCAAAAAAATAGGAATGTTTATAATTCCAGAAGTGTTGAAAGAGAAAACAGCCTTACTAAGCACAAACTTATCTTGTTGACTAAAACACTAATTATACACATCAGATTTGATCAGTTTCCTACTACTCATTCTATGTTCTAGTCAAAGCCCAAGAAAACTGATATCCATACAATTGAAAATGTAAAAATAAAGAATCCCTCATGGACTGGTACATGAGGAATGATTAGTTTGTGAGATACCAGAAGATTGCCAGTGTCTGTAAGACTATCCCTCAGTAAAAGTTGGCACATTTAGGAGCTTGGATAAAGCTAAAGGATGTTAGTAAACAAAGAGGACAGTAAAAATTTGAAATAATCCGTGAAGTTATGTTCAAGTGTTTTCTTTTGATCATTTGCTATAGATGGGCAGCCAGATGCACAGACCATCAGGAACACTACTTTTCATTGATGCTGGATATGCTTCTGGTGCCTTCCATTGCTTCAGCAATGTATGCAAAACCGCTAATATATTGGGCTAAGATTGCATGCATATTTAATACAGTGAAAACTTTTTGTTCCTCACCTTTTGTAACAAGTACTCAAAAACAGTCACGACCAGTGTTTAATTACAGACAATTAGCACTCACAAAGAAGCGCAGCACAGTACAAAGTTTAACATAAAACGCTTCAGTAAAGATTCCTTTTAAAAAAATAAAACCTGTTTCTTGGTGCTAATAACTCTTCATTCCAGGGTCTCCCATTAACTACAGCCACTGTAAAACCACATAACTCCATTGAAACATTAACAAGAAGGATTATCTCCAGTGTCATGCATAATGAATAGCTACTAATGAGTTCCTGCTGTGCAACTGGTCACTTCAATAATATGAAGAGCATCCTCCATCAATTGCTGACATGCAACAAAAAGGCTTTATTCACCCTCTGTAGCCAACAAGATTGTTTCAAGCACGTTTTGCTCACTGCATTTTAACTAAGTCAGATAAATTAATTTGGGGAAACAAGATTTTGTTTAGACTGTTGCATTTTCATTCACCATTGCATTATAGATGTCCAAAGACATGGATAACAAGCCTGCTGAGAACCCTATTTGCAGAGTCAGGATTATCTGATATGAAGGACACATTATACAATCTAGACAAACTATTCAAAATCCCTTAGCTAACAACAGGACAAAGACTCCTTCTACCAATTTTACGATGCCAAACAAGGGTTATACAATTTGAATTAGTGGGCAACTACTCAAATCAGAGATAACTCATGTGTTTCAGGTTAAACTCTATATTTCAAGTCCTTGACCTTGGAAAAGTTAACATTTAAAGCTAATCCAGATAGCGATTGAAATATAAAATCAGAAGCACGATATTTACATCTGAAGTAGTATCACTCATTTCATGTAGAACATTTAAATTGGGCATTCTTTTCCCTCACAACCAAAAGAATACAAAGAAAACATTTTGTTGTAATTATGAACACAATATAACAAAGTTTATAGAATTTGCTTTCAGAGGATACAACTGTGCAGCACTTCATCCAAATTCATAGTGTAGTATGTTGGCCTGAAGTTTAGTCCAAACTTCTGATTTAACATGCAACTAAAACTAACTGGTAGTATTGTATTCATTTATGTTGAGGGTACGTACAGAATTTATGCATTATTCAGTTGCAGCTACTTATGTGCGAGCCATTTTTACATTTTTTTTTCCTTTTTGGTTTGTCAAAATGGAAGATAAGCAACAAGCTAATTCTGTCAACCAATTCAGATGATCCTAATCATCCAACCTCATATCTTTGGTTTCTTAATATTGTATGTACAATTGCCAGCCCTGTTTGAGAAATATCAGTATCTCCCATTTACAATTAATGTTACTGGGAACATCAGTTCAACATACAACACAGTGAACTTTAATTCAGCTGTAAAGTAGGAATATTTTTTTAAAAATCTAAAATACTGTCCAACACATATTCCTTTAAATTTCAGATCACATTTGTCACTATTTTGTTGAATTGATGTGAGATGGAATTAAATTCAACATTTTGCTGGAGTAAATATGATTGATATTAACTAATGAATCTATTTATCAAAGTATCTCAGAACTGAGAAACAAGAGAATTTTCCACAATTATTATACTCCTTTACATTGCTTTTAGAAGCCCAAGCATTTGGAATCAAACTTCCATATTACACTGAACCACTGTGGCACCTATTGGTAAAATGCTGAAGTGGAGTCATGAACTGTAAAAGAGTGATAGAGAAGGTGATTAGAAGTGAATCAGTGGAAAGCAAGGCCAAAACATCATGTACAGTTGAGACCACTTATTTATTTTTCTTAGTTTCCACCAGCACTTTACTCAACATAGTCCAACATTGCAAGGGAGTTCATGGAATCAATTGTTTTCTCTATCAATACGACTCTTTGTTCAAACACACTCAGATTTTGTTCAGAAGTATAAATTATACATCTTCCTCAATGGCTTCAATAATGAATGTGCGAGTTTAACCTCGACACCCTTCCAATTCAAACAACTTATTAAGTCCCCCCCTATTGGTACCAACTCTGCGAAATAAACATTTTGTCCCAAATGGTGCGGTTCTTAATCAATTCATGGAATGTCAGTTCACACATCAGGTCAGCATTAATTGCCCATTCCCAACTGCCTTTGGGAAGGTGTTAGTCAGTGCATTGTTGTACACTCAATATGATTAGGGAGTGGGTTCCAGGGTTTTGATACAGAAATAGTGAAGAAATTCCAACAGTTCCAAATCACAGAGAGAATCTCAGAAATGAACTTGCAAGTGATAGCATTCCCATGCAATTGTTCCCCTTGGCATTTCAGGTGAAGAGATGATAGATGTGTAATGTACTGTCAAAACTATTAAACCCAAATCTTTCAATACCAATTTTATTTGCCAATTTGCCTAAGTTAGAAAGTTCAAACATGTCTTTGGTTTCCTTTTATCCACCAACTTATTTTTGCACAGAATTTTACTTGGCTGTATCATAATGTTTATTGTTAGAAATATTTTACAAATGAGCAATTATCTGGATTGGTCTGAAAAAGCAGAAGAAATACCATATACAAAGTGGCATTTAAAATGATAACCAGTTTGAAAAGTCAACACTTTAAAAAATGTTCAATGTAAATAGGTTTGAGACTTGATTCCAATCAGTTCTATACCAGCATATTTAATGAAGTACATTGAATGTGAGATTTCAAGAGAAACTTAATGCCATTGAAATAATTCAAACACTTACATGATAGAAAACAGAACCATTATCCATGGTCAGTAACTGCTAAAAGCTGAGATGTATCAATGTAAAGGTAGCAGTATAATGTTTTGATCCACCAGCCTTGTGCGCTGAAATGAATTGAGTGACCACATCTATTACTGCTAAAGCTCACTGAGTAGAGTACAACTGATGAAAAGTCATGGTAGTTCAACTATTCTCAAACACTTAAAGAAACAAAACTTAAAATCTGTAATATGTGATCTGTACTAAACTTGTGTTTTGAAGTAAAATTCATCAATAAAATGGCTTTCAAAATGACGTTGGTCTTTTGAAACTTCCAGCTCAGCACTGTGCCCATGACTTGCCCAACCTGCCTATCTTCTTTTCCACCTATCCACTCCACCCTCCCCCCCGCCTCTGACCTATCACCTTCATCCCCTCCCCCATTCTTCTATTGTAATCTATGCTACTTTCTCCCCACCCCCACCCTCCTCTAGCTTATCTCTCCACGCTTCAGGCTCTCTGCCTTTATTCCTGATGAAGGGCTTTTGCCTGAAACGTCGATTTTACTGCTCCTCGGATGCTGCCTGAACTGCTGTGCTCTTCCAGCACCACTAATCCAGATCTGGTTTCCAGCATCTGCAGTCATTGTTTTTACCTACACAACAAGTAAGCACCCATTTAACTTATCTGCAGTTGTCAGTTTGGAACTACAGCTTTTCCTGAGTAATATTTCATTAGATTTACTATTGTGCTGGCAGGAATGGCTGACAAGTTTATCACAAGTGGAGTTTTGGGTTATCAGAATTTGACTAATCATGATACAACTTTTGTAAAAACATGTACATTAAGAATTCTCCCCTTGCAATGACACAGTTAGGAATGTAAAGCAAGTAATACTCAGAAGCATCTAAAACCTCTCTGCATATACCTAACATTGAATGAACATTCTTAATATCAAAAGCTGCTGCATAGTATTGAAGCACTTCAAATAGAACGTGGGGCATGAAGTAAAGGCGAATTCTACTGAGCAATTGTAAATTTGAAATGTTTTGCCTGCAGACTGTGTGCCCGACATGAAATGTATCCTCAGACTATTGCAATTGCATCGAGGCTCCTAAAATTGGATCATGCTACATGGGGACAATTGAATCTTGTAGCAAATTCTGTAACTTCCAAATAAAAAACATTTTATAAAAATCCCTCTTAGAAATTTTACGAATGAATGCATATTTTGAAAAAATATTTTGCAAAATTCAAATTTTTTTTCCGAAATCAAAGCTTTCATTATTTGGGGTTCATTTTTTAAAATCAGAAATGCCAATGGTCAGCATTAATAATGCAGAACATCTTTATTTCTAAGCAGATATTAAGAAAAATTAACAATAAATGTTAACCTAGTGAAGTAATGACTGATCATGAAAGTGCGACCTCTTCTGTTACAAAGTGTCCTTTAAAATTGCGACTGCAAATTGAGACAGTGTCTGCAGGAGTAATATAAATAAAACAAATTGACTACTTTCCCGAAGACTGAATGTTCAAGTGTGAGGCTAAACCACGCAAGTGCAAATGTATGAGATTCACTTCCCAATCTGTGCGAAACCATTGGTTTCACTACAGTAGCTACAATTGACTTTAAAATCAGAGGCTGACTAAAAAAAATCAATCTAAGTTCCAGCCAGAAGCCTATGTTAGAAACTATATATTTGTGAATATAAATTAATAATGAAAGTGGGTTTTTCAGTGAACAGCCTGCTGATACAAAGGTTCACAAACAAAGAACGGCTAAGATAAGATTGCAAAAACTGCCAACACCTATGACAACCTTTCACAAAAGAAAAACCAGAGTCTTCAGGAGAAAAGAACATTGAGCAAATTCCCAGGCTTCTGTATGTTTTAAAATAATGATATCTTATGAAATTTAACGAATCACACTAATTTCACAGTTAAGAACAAACATTAACTTCAGAAACTTCAAAATTACGTTATATGACATCATTTGAGCCTCGATTACAGCCTTGTAATTCATTGAGAAATAGCCATTATTCTCCCCACAATGTCTCTGTAGAAAGTGAATAGAGACCTGACAGATTCCATAATCTGCTAAATCTGTCCTGGCTTCTTGTCCTTACAGGAATCTCAGCTGGAGCTCTTGACCATCAATCAGGAGTTTTCAACAGGTCACAAAAAACACCAGGCAAGCTATTGTTAACAACAGCTGCAATGGATGTACTACAGATGATCTATCTATATTTAAGAATATCTTTTATGTGCAAAATTAGCTAATAAATAACACGTGTTTCATTTTGAAGATAGCTGTAGTAGCTTGGAGTCTATTTCCATTCACATTTCAACTAACTTTTACTTTTTAATAGTACCCACAATAAATACAATATTTAAGTAAAAGTAATATTAAACTCTGTGATGGTGTATGGCTGCATGCAAATTGTAGTGTTCTTATACATCTGCTGTGTCGATCCTTCTTGGGGATTTTGTAAGACACTGCCAAAAGTACCTTGTTAGCTATGTGCTCTAAAGTGTGAGGCTTATATATATTTCAATATAACGTTTGGACTTTTGAATTAGTAGTATATGGGTTATTTGTGTGCCCAAAGGGATTTAATCATTAACTCGTATTTCTGTAACCACAGTGACTTTTCTAAAAGGCGGGATTTGAGAGAGAGAGAGAGAGAGAGAGAGAGAGACTGACTTCATGGATAGCAGCCGGGAGAGTTTAGGAGGAAACAAAGTAAACAGTGTATTGCACTGGCTTTCAGATAAAATATTCCAAAATACTGTTTTTAGGTTTAAGGGAAACATCATAGCTTAGAACAAAGCTTATTAGCTTCAGTTTGAGGAGTTTTGTAGAAGTATTGGCTGAAGCTAGATATTTGAAACAGCTGCTCCTGAGAAAGGGAGTTAGCTTATGACTGTTAAGAAAGAGGTTACCCCTGTTCAAGGAGCTTAGGTTAAAAGTTGCAGACCAGAAATGTTTTGTTAAAACCATGAAGATATTATATGAAGCTGAGAAAGTCTAACTCAGTAGTACAACAAATGAATGAAAAGACTAGCAGGGCCTCATGGCTGGTAACTGCAGCCACAACTAAATCAAACCCTATTGTGAAGGTAATTCTCTCTGGCGTTACAGTCCTGTAATGGGATACATGAGATTAGTGAAATTATTTAAATGTTAAATGTTTAAACATGTATATGTAAATAATTTGGTTTATTCTATTTTGTTTGTATTTCTTTTGTATAATTAACTTGTTTTATTGCTACATCTGAATCTGCAACATTTTGCATTTGTATTTCAAAGACAATCACATTCAAACAACAAAACTATCAAGCCAGATTTTAACCTGATATCTGACTTGTTCAGTAATAACATCAGATGAAATCATAACAGTGCATCATCTATACAGTACACACTGCTACTGCTTTGTATCAGTGATGGATGGTACAGCAATCAAGTTGCTAGCTTTGTTCTGGATGACAACAAGCTTGCTGGCAAGTGGAGAGTATTCCATCACATTCCTGACTAGTACCTTGCAGATAGTAGACAGACTGTGGGAGTCAAGATTTGAATTACTCACCATAGAATTCCTAGCCTCTAGCCTGCTCTTATAGCCACAGTCTTTATACAGCTATACCAATTCAGTTTCTAGTCAGCAGTAGATCGCAGGTTGTAGATGGTGGAGGATTCAGCAATGGTAATATCACTGATTGACAATGGAGATAGGCAGATTCGCTCCTGTTGGAAATGGTCATTGGTACTTACATTGGTACTTACATACATGAAGTTACTAGTCACTTATCAACCCAATTATGCATGCACTGCATATGAACATGGAATTTTCGATCATTTATGGGACATGGGTGTCACTAGCTAGGCTAGCGTTTATTGCTCATCATGAGTTGCCCAGTGTGCACTTAAGAGTCAAACACGTTACTGGGATTTGGGAATCTAGACCAGGCACGTTTCATTTCTTAAAAGGGGATCGGTGAACCAGATAGGTTTTTCCATAATTGACAAGGGTTTCATGGTCACCATTAGATTGTTAATTCCAGATTTTTATTGAATTCAAATTCCACCATCTGCTGTGACAGGATTCGAACCAGTGAATGTTACATAGTCTCTGGATTAACAGTCCAGCGATAATAGCACTCGGCCGTTGTCTCCCCTTACTGTGTTATCAACATACATGTGGACCTCAGATTTTTGCAGTTACAAGGAGGTGTTTATTCTTTAATGGGATTTTGAGTCCCTAACAGCCATGAGGCAATTAAGTGCATTGTATGGCCAGTTGAAAGTTAGCTACACTGCTGTGTGTCTAGATTCACAATGACCCAAACTCATGCAAAGCAGCATAGTTAGATTATCATGATGATCCCACATTTCTACATACAGGGCAGAGTTTCAGGTGGGTAGAGAGGACATTGTCAGGTCAGTTGGGTTGGTTTGTGAGGTTTTGCCCAGTTGGAGGCTAGTCAGGTGGTGTAGGTTAATCAGATCAGGTTGGGGGGATAAGGATTAGTCAGGTTGGTTTGGGATGAGGTATTCAGGTATTGGATGGTGGTTAGGTTGGTTTGGCCACGTAATTGATTGGTAGAGAGTTAGACCAGGTTAAGCTTGGGGATGAGGGGAGCAGTCAGAGTGGAAGAAATGCCACCGTGGTGGTCAGAAGGGTCAGTCATACAGTTATCCAAGTGAGACTACAGACTTTCTGGTCTTTAAAATGCCCTGAGTAACCTATCCAGTTAACATGCTCAAACAAGCATATGTACTTATCTTCAACCACAGTACCATCATCAGCCTTTCTGTTAGCTTCACAAAATTCCCAATTAAATTAATTGTTTTGCCTTCGGGAAATCAGGTCCAAAATAGTATTTATTTATACACTTGTTGGTTTTGCACCACATCATCATTTCTAACGTTCTCCTGCTACCAAGGATAAACTGATTAGTCTGCAGGTACTGGGTTTATCCTTACACCACCTTTTCAAAAACTATATAACATCAGCAATTCTCTTATTCACCGCAGCTATCAATTTAGCAGAGCAGGAATGGCCACTCTCTCTGAAATTTCCATTCTGATTTCCCTCAGTACCTTTGGACACATATCTGGTTCTCATTAGTTAGCAACTTTAAGTATTCACACACAGCAATACCACAAGTTAAAAGCAATTAATATCCTTCATTTCCAATTGAAATTTTCAAACAGCTAAACAAATGTATGGTATTATTAAGGATACAGATATTCCTCTCTAAAAGATTAGTAATATTTAAGTCAGTTGAAAATTAGAATTTTCACAAACTCAAATAAAGACTTTCATTTAAATAATCCCTTTCATGAGCTTCAGCTACCCCAAAATGTTTTTGGACCAACTCTTTGAGTATCTCATTTCTATCGTAGAAAACACAGCAGGCAAATTGTATGTAGCAAGTAACCTACCTCCCAACTGCAATACGATGATACAATAATACAATATAATACAGCACGGAACAGGCCCATTAGCCCAAACATGGTTTGTATTCCTCTGTTCACCTCATGTTCATGTTGCTATGAAAATATGCCTTAAACGCTGCTCAGGCGCCTGCTTCCACCACCTCATTGACAGTGTGTTTCAGGCATCCAGATAATGATCATACAAACGGTTTGTGAAGTTAATTGAGGAATATCTCCTGTATTCTTCTTTGAAATGGCACCATGGGGTCATTACATTTACCTGAGGAGTCAGTTTAACTACTAATCCCAAAGACAGTCCAGTATTCCCTCAGTACTGCATCTGAAATGTTAGCTTGATTATGTGCTCAGTACCAGAACGAGATTTAAACCCACACCATTTGGTTTAGAGGCATGAATGCTATCACTAAAGCTCAACCAAGACTGTGGTACCTTCACCAACAATGCTAATATCAGTACCACATCAGTCATTGTTCAATTCCTACTAAACAAATCTACGAAATTTATGTAACAAAGAATACAGTTCAGTCAAGAGTCCTCAGTATTCATTGTGCAGCTCATATAAGCTGTTTGATGGCACTGGCCTCAAACAACAAGCATCAACCAAGAACACCCAATTAGAAAGCACCTTTAAAATAAGAAAATGGGAAATGCAAAGGAAATTTGTCACATGAGGAGATATTAAATGGTATCAGTGAAAGCATGATTAAAAGAAGCAAAATTAAAATACAGTCTTGAAGGAAAAAGTATGAGATGCAGAGGGGAAGCCACTTCAGGAGAAGCTTCCAGAGCTTGGGTCTGCAGCAACTAAAGGCACTGCTGTCATTGATGGATCAATTATAACTGGGAAGCTCAACAAGTTGGAATTAGAAGAGTGCTGATTTATTGGCTAAGTTCACAGTTGGAGATTACAGATTTAAGGAGAGTGAAACTGTGGAGGAATTCAAAAATAAGGATGAGAATGTTAAACTCAAACCATTTTTTAAACCAGGAGCAACTGCAGGTCATGGTATAAGTTAGGACTAAACAAAATTTTGGATAACTTCAAGTTTACAAAGGATAGAACATGTGAGGCTGGCACTCATCATCAAGTCTAAAGATCACTAAAGGTATGAATGCAGGTTTCAGCTGCGCAAGACCCAGTAAGGTTACAGAGCTCGAAGTAGGTGGTTTCGGAATAGCACTGATGTTTAGTCAAAAACTCATCCTGTGGTCAAACCAGACACCAAATTTGGCAAGCATAAATTTGGTCTTGTAGTCATCAGGAAAAGGAAGCAAATCAAAAATCTGATTAAAGGTCAACAGCCATAAATTCAGTTTTTCTTCACAGATACTGACCAATCTGCCAGCTATTTCCAGCACTTTCTGTTTTCATTTCAGATCTCCAGCATTTGCAATATTTCACAGCATTTTGGTTGGCAGTCAGGGAACAGAGTTTGTTGCGGACGCAAAGAAATAACAGGAAAACTTTAATCTTTCACTCTTCAAAATAAAACCTCTATTTACATATCATAATAGTGCGAGTAAAAGTCAAAACCCCTATAATTGTGTGAGAAGTATTCCAGCTTTTACATTTGAATTAAATCGGAAAGAAAACTTGTAGATTCACAAATATAGGAGCAAAATTGATTTTACATTCTTATTTTCTGAGTTGCCAATTTATAAAAGGAATGGTGGAAAAAATTCTGCATTTGAAGAAATCAGTTTCCTTTATTCATCTTGGGGCTGATTTCACGTCTAAAACTTTGCTCCCTTTACTGATAGCAATCCAATTCGGTTTGCTCCATGTCCCAGCTCCAGTTACTTGGGCTTTCTCAGTTCTTTCATTTTTGTAACTTAAATAGTAAGAGCACAAAAAAGGGAGGATTACTGACCAAACCCACAAATAGCAAAGCCTGTCATGTCATTTTTGTTTTAATTACTGTCTGAACTAGCAATAGTAAGAATGCTCTTCATGAACTCAAAATTTACTGAAACAAAATTAAAAGTTAAAGGAAAAATTCATATTAAAGGCTTTTGTATAAACATTTAGAAGTAATTTTTAAGTATTCTAAAATACATTATGAAATGCTGGATTTATTCTCCTTCAGTTACCCCATCTCATTGATCGGATTAAGCATCTCTTTAAATTATCCCTGCTCTAATGCTCAGGACAAACAATAGCACTATACTACTAAGTTCTACCTATTGCTTTGCTTCCATAAATTTCTTTGCACATACAAAAAGCAGTCTATTTCTTAATTATAGCTGAGGAAGGTGAGTCTAACAGACAGTGATATACTAGGTATTGGAGAAAAATGGCACATTTTGTTGAAGTTTTTTTGTCTTGCACTCATCAAGACACTCTTCAAGGGGAAATTCAACATTTATACTGCATGAGGAGAGAGTGCTGACTAGTTAGCAAGTGGACACTGATTGGAAAAGGCACTGCCATGGAGAATGCACCCATTAATACTGATTGACAACTAGGCTTTATTTAAATTTTAAACCAGGCAGACTGACTGCGATTGTCAAAGCATTGTCCTGAGAAATTGACTATTAAATGGTTGTGGGAGAAAGTGAAGACTGCAGATTCTGGAGATCAGAGTAGAAAAGTGTGGTGCTGAAAAGCACAGTAGGTCAGGTAGCATCCACGGAGCAGGAGAATTGACATTTCGGGCATAAGCCCTTCATCAGGAATGTGGGCTGAAGGGCTTACGCATGAAACGTCAAATCTCCTGTTCCTCGGATGCTGCCTGACCTGCTGTGCTTTTCCAGCATCACGCTTTGACATTAAATGGCTGTACCTATTTCGCTGAGTTCAAACAGGCTGAACTTATTCTGTCTGCAAAAAACAAGACACAGTGTATTAATATGCGTAGCTTCCAGTACATGCAAGTGCACTACACATTCCGGATTATCCAGCAAATGTTGTCCAAAGCAGAATATTAGAAACTGTGTTGCATAATTTGCAAGTGCAGGGTGATTGGATCCAGTCAGTGTCTTGCTTGTTGCAAAATGCCAAAGGTATATGTTTTTTGATACGATCCATCAGTTTCTGGGCTGTGTGGCCTCTGTGCCTGGTATCACACAAAATGAAATTCATGCACCACATTCCTAATTTATGTGATTACCAGAGGGCTTTTTGGCTTGAAGGTGTCATCGTGTTAGTGGCAAACATCATTTTTGTTGCTACAGCACTGTAACTAGCTTTACCTGTTGTACAACCTTTCAAGATATCTCACCATTCTGGGGTAGTCTAAGGCAGTCCGGGCATCTTTCAGAAAACTGTAAAGTGGCCACCACTGGTCCTAAGAGTATATGAAAAACAATAAGAAATGATATGACCAGTGCCGCTGTTCTTCTGCAGAATGGCTTTGATATGCACTTTTCCAGCATTAAGCTTGCACAGTGAATATATATATCAGAGCTGAAAATGTGTTGCTGGAAAAGCGCAGCAGGTCAGGCATCCAAGGAGCAGGAGAATCGACGTTTCGGGCATGAGCCCTTCTTCAGGAATGAGGTTGCAGATAAAGTCAATCTGACATTGTACTGAAGTGTAGAAATTCCAATTTGTATACTGACTAGTGAGGAAGATTTGCAACAGGCAGCAGGAGAGAAGCGACTAGCCAAATTATCAGCCATGAAATTCATTTGACTATCCCATATATCACTTCCATGCTGATATTTTACTAGTTGTAAAATATTATACTCCCGATTTGATTATTCTTATCAAATCATTTCTTGATCGCAGCAATTAACCCATGTCCAGTAGTAAGAAATGTCATCATGCAGCTCAGTTACAATTCAAGAAGTACGATAAGAAAATGGAGGCCTGGCATGATAAACTAAATTAAGTTCAATAAGTTTTAATGAAAGTTCTTTAAAGCTACTGTGAAGGCAGTTTCTCATTCAAGAGCAGGACATTTACAAACTCCCAGCTAAACCTATCAATGCTTCATATTGAGTCTGCTTTGACAGCAACACACTTGAGCAAAATCAAACCACTTGCTACAGTTGGTGAAAATCTCCAAATATGTTCTGAATTTGTTCAAACAAGATGTCATTTACGTGTCACAAACAAATCACATTTATCAAATAACACATGACATCAAAGTTACCTATTTAATATTGTACATATTAGGCTGCCCAGGAACATATGTTTCTGTACACCTATAAAGCTCCTAAAGGTAATTTCTAAAATTTAAAAAGAATGGTGGTGTTAAATTATTGCAAAAAGCTTATCGGCTTCCAGCAGAAATACCCTGGAAGATTTGGATATTTATTACCTGGAAGGTGCACGTCCAAGTGAGGTAGAGGAACAAAGGAATCTTGGAATACAAATACACAAATTATGAAAAGTTGCTCCATTATTTATCAAGGCCATAACAAACCTTAACCAAGCACTCAGCTTTATTTCTCAAAGGGATAAAATTGAAATGTAGGGAAGCTTTACTAACTTAGTACTGAAGTTTGGTTAGATCATACAGCCATTCATGCAGTTCTGGTTGTCATATTATATAAAGGAGTAGAGTGGTGCTGGAAAAGTACAGCAGCTCAGGCAGCATCCAAGGAGCAGGAAAATTGACGCTTCGGGCAAAAGCCCTTCATCAGGAATACAGACAGAGTGCTCCACCCTTCAGGGTTTTGCCTGAAACGTCAATTTTTCTGCTCCTCGGATGCTGCCTAAACTGCTGTGCTTTTCCAGCACCACTCTACTCCAGAATCTGATTTCCAGCATCTACAGTCATTGTTTTCACCTGTGTTATATAAAGGACACATTGGCACTGAAGGGAACACATTTTAGAATTATATAAAAATGTTTAAAGTACATGTCAGAAAAGGATTGACAGACTGGATCACTGTTCTCTTGAGAAAATGTTGAAGGATGAAATTATGAAAGCTTTTGATAGAACGGATACAAGGAAAATGTTTCCTCTTGTGGGAAAGAGCATAACCAAGCAGCCATCAATATAAGACAGTCATCAAAATAAAAGAGAATAGGGAATTCAGAAGAAACTTCTTTTCCCAAAACAGCAGTGAGAATGTGAAGTTTAGAATTACAAACAATGGTTGAAGTGAATAGAATGGATCTTTTTAAGGGGAAGCTAGATATGTATATGGAGGAAAAGGGCATAGAAGGTTATGATAAAAAATTAAGATGGCAACATACAGATACAGGAGGTCTAGCAAACCACACATAGCAAAACAAAGAGAGGGACTTGTGACTGAGTGCAACTCAAACTTGGAAATTCAAAGGGTTAATCTCCTTCTAAAGTACAAGTACAACTCACTGTTAAAGTCAAGGTTCTTTCTGTCTTAGTCAAGGATGAATAATCTCCTTCTGGAGAAGTAGTTTCTTTGTTAATTAGGTAGCCAGTTCAAACTTGCTTCCCTAACCTGCTTGACTCACCTCTGTACAATTTCAGCTACTATAAATACAGGTGGTCTTGTCAAGCACACAAAGATATCAGCTGATGACTGAGTGCAATTTGAGATAAAATGTAACTTTGGGAGTTTATTAACTATGTGGTGTTGTTCTGACCTTTTACAAAAAATACTAATTGTCGTCACATTTGCTGACAACATGAAGATTGGTTAGAAAGCTAATTGTGACAAGATTACAAAGAGTCCTGGAAAATGATCCATATCAGTTTGAAAATAAGGAAGATTATTATACCTGAAGATGCAGGCCATAAGTAGTCCATTCACCCATCAAGTCTGCCCTGCCATTAAATGAGGTCAGCCATGAACACATTGAATGGTGGTGCAGACTCAAAGGGCCCAATGGCTGAGTCCTGTTCCTGGCTTCTGTAAGATCATGACAGATCTAATAATCCTCTACTGTACATTCTTGCCTTTTTCCCCATAACCATCGAATCCCTTACTAACTGAAAACCTGCCTATCTCCGCCTTGAATATACCTAGTGACTCCAGGCCTCAACAGCTCTCTGTGAAAAAGAATTTCATAGATTCACTATCCACTGGGAGTAGTTCCTCTCCATCTCTGTCTTAAATTATTCCCTCTGGTCCTGGACACACTCACAAAGGAAAGCAACTGCTCTGCATGTACCCTATCAGATTCCCCAAGAATCTTTTATGTTTTTAGGTCTCCTCTCATTCTTCTGAGTTCCAATGAGCACAGGCCAAACCTATTCAACCAGTAAACTTTCTCTGGGCTGACTCCTACGCCAGCATAAGTTCCTCAGATCAGTGGCCCAAAACTGTTCACAATATTCTAGGTTTGGTTTTACTAGTGCCTTGTACGATTGAGCAGGACTTCCCTATTCTGATACTCCATTCCTTTTGAAGCAATGTACATTCCATTAGCTTTCCCTATTACCTGCTGAACTTATTGCTAGCTTTTTGTGATTTATGCACACAGACTTCCAAAACTCTGTATGTGCTAAGCCTTTCAGTCATTCTCCCTGTAAATATTATAAAGTTTGTATCACTGCCTCAGTCATTTTTATTTCAGCAGGCCTATACTTCGTTAGATGAGTTGATGCCTTAGTTGAAGTGAAACATTTGTAAAGCTCAGGATGGTCAGCAAGTTGAGATGTCTTTCATAGTTGAATTCCCAAGAGTTTAGTTCTCATGTGAACTTGAAATTGGAGTAGTTTTGAGAAGAGTCTACCAGTCAACGTATTCCTATTTTTTAAACTTGGTCTGCTTTGTTGACTTGCAGTTAGTTCAATGACTTTTTAATGGGAACTCTGCCTCTGCAGGAGAGCTTCTACTGTTATATAAAAAGCAGGTAATAAAATGGCATTATATAACATGTGCAAGTTCAAAGCCATTTTCCAAAACAAATTGCTGTGTTGACTGCACATCCTGTTTTGTTGTTTGATGCCTTCAGATGTCTAGATTGGATGAGGGAATTTTAAGGGTTAATTTCCTTTCAAAGTATACTATACTCCTAACAATTGAAAGGTCAATGGGTCTCAGTCATATTCATTCAACACACATGGAGTTTCTTTTGTCCATAGAGAAACATAAAGGTACATCAGCTGGAACGCTAAGCATCTCTTATTGATGATCCGTCTTTAAACAAAGGGATAGATGAAATGTGTGAACTCCTTGGCTGTCTGTGAATACACATGTTTAATTGATATATCATTGAGATTCAGGTTTCTTGAGAATTGCTGGAGCATCTGAAATATCTGCTCCATAAAATACTGGAACATCTCATAAGGTAATCAACACTCATCATCAATGTTGCTTCGAAGCTGCACAAATACACAGCTACTCCAAGGTCTGCACATGAAAATTGGCATTGGCTTGCCAATCACAGTATTGACGTCAAGTTCCAGAAATTGCTGCCGTGCATGTACCTTGGAGACCAGCACAGACAGAAAGAAAATTAGAGGGGATATGGGTCACGATCAGTAGCAGGCAGGAAGTGGAGTTAAGGCCAAATCAGATCAGCCATTATCCTCCTGAATATTAGAACCAGTTCGAGAGGCTTAATGACCTATTGCTGCTCCTTTATATTGGACCAAGCATATGAATCAGGCTCGGTGAGCTGGGTTGAAAGGCCTACTTCTGAGCCGCATAATCTCTGTGATGAATTCAAACAAGTATACAGAAGCAACAGAAATTAACAGATAAGTTCATAAAAATACCAATGACAGTACACAGTTAAAGAAAGAAACATAAAGAACATTTATATGGCACCACTGGGACAATTCAAATACTTGATATCCAAGTAAAGTATTTTTCCAGTCAATTCTCTAGTGTAACTTAGTACATCAACACAGCCAACTTGTATGCAATAAACAAACAAGCAATAAGATAAAGACAAGATCTTCTGTTTATGACTTGAGAGAAAAATGGTATTCAGGACACTGGAGCGTTTTCCCCACTCTTAGAATGGTGCTGGGAAATCTTCAACGAATGAATGATTATGTTGTTCCATCTATTTTACAGTAAGAATATAATAAGCTTTCATTTGTTGCCACAATTCAGTACCACTTTGAATAATTTAAGAACAAGTAAAAATAAAAGAAAAAGATATAGCTTCAAGGGAGTCCATCAATCCTGAGCCAACTTTTCACCATCAACACGCCTACGCTGCCAACCCTCCTCCAGCACGTTGCCACTACCATACTGGACCCAACTAACTTTGAAGTTGCTGATTGCCAGGCACCATCTTTCATTGCTGGACCGATACTCCTCCACCACTGCCTCGCCACTGCCTGCCCCCGACCAACCATCATTAAAGTCACTTTACTTGCCATTAGGCCTGCATCAATATCGTTATGATGCCCTCCCGCCACCACTTCATCGCTGCCAGCATCTGACCCAACAAACAATGAAGTCGCCAATCCTCAGGCACCATCTTTCGCTGCTGGGCCTACCTTGCCAATGTTACCTCCACCAACATAGCAGCCGCCTGTTCCGATGGCAGGTCCTGTGCTTGCCCCAGAAAAGGAAGGGCTCATTCAAGGTCCACGCTGGATTTGATCAAATCTTTAACATCTACCAGAGGTGAACAGATCCTTGGTTTAAGGTGTTCCCTGTTGAAGCCGCAGTTTTGAAAGGGAAGTTGGTAGTCGTTTGAAAGAAGAATATTTAAGAGCATTGAAGCATGGTTCTCAGGAAGAAAATCACAATTCAAGCTTATACACTACTTCCACTCTATAATTTTCTTTAATTCTACATCTTAAAAAAAAAATCAAAATTCAATAAGTTGATGCAATTATTGAAAAATAATTATAAATTTCAAAGTAAATTAGCCTGTAAGTCACCTTCTGTTACATATTATTTGCTGACTTTCTTTTCAGACGTCATTCCCAATTCTGGAATCTATCCAGAAGAATATCCATTTTGAAAATCAATAAATTTATCTGGATCTCTGCACCATCTAAAAAAAAAATATTTCAGGCTAATAACAGTCTTCTTAAACAAAATAGAAGAATATATGGCTCCTCAAGCCTGCTCCACCATTCAAACTTCAGTCATGACTGATCTTCTGCCTCAACCACACTTCTCTGCCTGCTCCCACTTCCCTCAATTATCTGTGAGATCAAACCCCTCTCACACTTGAATATACATGCACGGTGCACCATTAACTTCTGGGTTAACCAAAGATTCATAATAGCCCCTTGTGGGTTATCTTTGTTTTCCTTACACATGTATACTCACATCTTTCTGAACATCAATACAGTACTTAAATATTTTATATTTTTAATTTGCTTTTCAAACCTATCAAAATGTAAAACCTCAATTCTCTACATTATTTCAAATTGCAACTTTGTTGCCCACTTGCTTAACCTGGCTATAGCTCTTTGTGGCCTCCTCATAGCTTGCATTCCCAACACATCTAGACACACCACTCATTGCCTTTTCATTTCAGTCATTCATCGAGCTTGTGAAAAGGTGAGGCTCCAGCACGGATTCTTGAAACATTAGCTTGTCACAGCCTACAAACTTGAAAATGTGAGATTTATCTTTACTCTCTGCTCCCTATCCATATTAATATATGGATGCAACTCCACAAACCCTTATCATGTGCAGTAAATAACGTTTTGTAATTTTCTGATGTCAGCCACCAGGTCCTGGTGACTTGCCAACTTCTAGTCATTTCAGAACAAAAACAAAAACAGAAATTTCTGGAAAAACTCAGCAGCATCAGTGGAGAGAAATCAGTTCTGGATGTAAGTTTGCTTGCTGAGCTGGAAGGTCCATTTTCAGATGTTTCATCACCATGCTAGGTAACATCAGTGAGCCTCCGGTGAAGCGCTGGTGTTATACCTCCCTTTCTACTTGCGTGTTTCAGGTTTCCCTGAGTTGCTGGTGCCATTTCCTGTGGTGATGTCATTTCCTGTTCTTTTTCTCAGAGGGTGGTAAATGGGGTCCAAGTCAATGTGTTTGTTGATAGAGTTCCAGTTGGAATGCCATACTTCTAGGAATTCTCACGTGTGTCTCTGCTTGGCTTGTCCTAGGATGGATGTGCTGTCCCAGTCAAAGTCGTGTCCTTCCTCATCTGTATGTAAGATACTAGTGAGAGTGGGTCCTTTTGTGGCTAGTTGATGTTCATGTATCTTGGTGGCTAGTTTTCTGCTTGTTTGTCCAATGTAGTGTTTGTTACAGTTCTTTCAAGATATTTTGAAAATGACTTTTGTTTTGCTTGTTGTCCGTATACAGTCTTTGCTGTTCATTAGCTGCTGTTTTAGTGTGCTGGTGCGTTTGTGGGCTACCATAATGCCAAGGGGTTTGAGTAGTCTTGCAGTCATTTCCGAGATGTAGGGGAGAGTGGCTAGGATTTCTGGACACGTTTTGTCTGCTTGTTTGGGTTTGTTACTGAGAAATCAGCAAGCTGTGGTCACTGGGTACTTTTCTTTTTGAATACGCTGTATAGGTGATTTTCCTCTGCTCTTCATAGTTCCTCTGTGCTGCAATGTGTGGTGACACGTTGAAATAATGTTTTGATGCAGCTTCGTTTGTGGATGTTGGGATGACTGCTTCTGTAGTTCAGTATTTGGTCTCTTTGTATTGTTTTTCTGTAGATGCTGGTTTGAAATTCCCCACTGGCTAGTGGTTCTATTGCGATATCTAGGAATGGCAGTTTGTTGTAGTTTTCCTCTTTTGTGAATTTTATTAGTAAGGATATTATTGATGGTCTTGAAAGTTTCATCTAATTGGTTTTGTTTAGTGCTGACAAAAGTGTCATCCACATAACGGACCCAAAGTTTGGGCTGGATGATTGGCAGAGGTGTTTGTTCGAGTCTTTGCATTCCTGCCCATGGATGTTCCTTTGGTTTGTTTGTAAGTTTTGTTATTGAAAGTGAAGTGGGTGTTAAGGCATAGGCCCACTAGCTTGATGATGTTGTCCCTGGTGATGAAGTTGGTGGTGTTTGGTGTATGTATGTGCCTTTGGTTCTTCTAACCCAAGGAAACCTAAACACATAAACAGAAAGCAGGGTGTAACACCAGTGTTTCACCAGAGGCTCATCGATGATGTTACCTAGTATGGTGAGGAAACATCTGAAAACACACCTTTTAGCTCAGTGAGCAAACTTATATCCAGAACCTCAACCTGAGCTACAAATCTTCTCAAAACTCGCTAAGAGAAATCAATGTTAATGTTTCGGGTCCAGTGCTGTTTTTCCAGAATTTCGGTTTTTGTTTCCGATTACCAGCACCTGCAGTTCTTTCAATTTTTTTTCATCTAGTCTCTTAGGTTTCTTCATTTTTTTTCTCTGCAGGTATAAATCAACTTCGGTTCTCCAGTCATGTTAGCCCCTTTGATACGACCTATAATTGGCATATAATTTATTTCCTCTATTGTATTGTCTTTTACAGATGAGTTGATGTTAGGAGTGACAGTAGCCAAGCTCAACCCATTAAGAAACATTTGGATAGATTTGAAATGTAAAATGTGGAGCCTGCCTGTCATCAGAAGAGTGACAACATGTTCTTCTGTTCTAATGGCGACTTGAGCTTCTTTCTAAACATGAACAGCTGCTGCCTGAATGACTGAAGTTCGAGCAGTAATTTGTCCTTGTCCAATAGAGGAATGAAACTCTTTTGTTTCTTGAAGATCTGTCCTGTTCACCTCCAACTTTCAAAAGACAGTGCCTTCTTTACTGTTGTAGTCATAAAATTTGTTGCTGACCCTGACAGATAGTAGATTCCTACAGTGACTTACACGGTAGAAGCTTCAAAGTACATATCAGATCAATTAATCAAATTTTAAGTTACGTAACAAAATAACTCTCATGGCTTCATCATTTAAGTTTCCTAGACAGTCCTTCTTGATGCTTTTCACTCTGTGCTAAAATGTAATTGGAACATACATTGAGGTTTTCTAAAGTTGCTGTCAGGAAGAGAGGGGGAAAATAAAATCTGGAGTGTACATGGTACCTTCTAATTTAGTGATCACCGGAACAGTCTCATGAATCACAGACTACTCCGATTCCAATTGCCTCTGGACTCCATTTATGAAAACATAACTGATTCAAGGGAACAAGAAATGCCTAATCTCTCCAAAAATATCTGCCAAATGGCAGCCACCTGGAAACTGTTGATTTTAAGCTTATTTCCAACAATTTCTGCAACTAAGCATGAATCTGTTGTATGCTTCTGCAAAAACTTTTAAACTCAGCTCTTCCAGAATAGAATATTTTCAGAAGAGGTATTTGAAGCACAATTTGTGTTTGTGGTTTATGTCACCGATGTCAATGAATATGTTGCATGTTGAATGTGAAGTTTTTTAATACCACATCATAGATTGTATTGAATCATATAACTGTTAATTGAACATTCTCTTGATTTCTTTGGTTAATCAGGAACTGCTAAATATATCTCAATAAACTTTCTGCTGTTATTTTGTTATGCTCACATACCAAGTAATGCATTTTAGAGGTATTTTATATTCTTATCCACCATAGACATTGTTGTTCTTGATTATTTTCATGTGTAGATTCAACAATTGCAATAGTTTAATTTGTAGTGAAATAACATAAGAACAGCTCTTCAAAACTTACATGAACACATAGTATAAACTCTCATTACCAGCTACATAAATAAGTGACTTCAAGGTCTGCTTATAAGTACTCTCATTTTCAGCAAATCAACAGAGTCCTGAAAATCCATCTGTCTATAGTTATTGCATTTATGCAGCAAAACTGCCAATAATTCTGTGCTTATGCACAACACAGCCTTTAGAACATTTATTTGTAGAGAGATGCCTGAATGTTAATATCTAGGACACAGATATAAAAAAACAAACATTCTGCTGTTAATTTTGCTCATTATAAACTCTGTCCAAATTTCTAATATGTTGGAAACTGCAACATTTTGTCACATTGTTAGTTACATCTTTCAAAAAATAGTTGTATTGTAATGCTTCGATTTTACATCTTCTAGATCGTTAACTGATACATCAAATTCTCATCTAAAGTGCTGTATGCTTTTCGATTGTAAATATAATATAAAATTACATAATTATAAAGGATAAAATTGTATAACTTGTAGATCAACTTATGCCTTTACCCTGGTCTAATTATCTCCTGCCCTCACCTGAGAGCATGTTGTTGTTCAGTGTGTCATGCCATAAGCAATGCATGTATCAACTAGTCAATCCCCTGTAACAACGCACATGGCAAATGGAGAATATGGCCACTCTTAATTTTCGTGGATATCTGTTTCTCTGTCTCTCTTATTTTTTTTTGTTTCCCTTCATTAACTCATGCCCCTTCTTTTTTCATTTCTTTTTGGTGGAAGACGACATGGCAGGAGAAGGTACAGCTGCAAGCATATTTCAAATGAAGTTACAGGAATGCATGGTCCTCAGAAGCTTCCTTGATGTCATTTCCAGTAATCACATATGCTAACTCTGAACCTCAGAACCCTACTGCTTATACACTCCTTTGCTTATTCAATTTATCTTCCGTTTCCTGCAATCTCTTCATTCAAATCTTAGATTCTTCCAACTAAGTATGCAACCACTACAGAACCCCATCCTTTTTCCATTCTCACTTGACTCATTCAGTCCTCCTTCAACGTGAAACTCTCACTCTCCCTGCCAAAGGTTAGTGACACAAGCTCACTGACTCTTTCGGCTTTTCCTTCCTTGAAGCATACAATATGAGAGCACAGAAGAACGCCATTATGGAGTGTGGCCCAATTTTGTCCCAAATTATCCTTTTCAAAAATCATAACACTGCAATGTAATCCTTTAAGCAAAAACAATGCTCCTCAAAAAAATGTCCCAGCAAACATTCTTTGGATCAAGGAATGGGAAACACAAGCAGTCACGAACATGTCCCTCATGACAAACCTCATCTGTCGAATGAACTCCTGCTGAAAGAAAGTAGTCCTCGCGAAACAGTTATCAATTTATGAGCTAGAAGATGTGAAAGCATTAAGATTCGGGTCATGTTTGTGCTGAGACTCTGATATTTTATGCACTTGTAGAAACAAACAAATAATCCTGCACCACTCTACACGTGGACAAATCACTTTAAACTCAGCAAATGAGAAGGATATCACTTGGCTGCATTTGGTAAATAAATGAACTTCAACAAATAAAACAAATTAGAATGAGGAAAGAGACTATTTCCCTACTTACCTATTGGTATGTTGGCCCCTTATTCTTTTGCCATGGAGGCATCAAGCATATCTAGATATATCAATCTCTTGGAGTGGTCACACACCAGTTTAATATTTAAGCCATTCCACTTAATCTCATTGTTTGCTCATTTAGCACCATAGTGGCCTCATGGCTGCAACTAATGATGCATTACTGCCATGGGAGTTCATCAGAGACAAATCCCACTACCTTTGGAACTCGGAGGTCCAATTTATTTGAAACTGTACTACCCTGCTTTGCAAATACAGCAATGATTTGTCAGATGTAGTAATGTACTGATGCTTGCAAAGACACTACAGGTGATATCCTGTGAATTATGTGATCTCCCTCAATGGGGGGCAAATTTCAGTGACCATCTGCCTAGTTGGAAGCACTGTCCTATGGCATAGACTCAGTGAAATGTGCAGGTGGTTATTTCTTCAGCAGTGCACTTAATGTTGAGGGTCTTTTACTGCCTTGCTGCCCTTCATTTCTCTCGTGACCTCCTCGTGCTGGATCTCCACATCTGCTCCTGAAAATGTTGATCATCAGCCTAATATCCAGTCCCACAAGTCCATGTCACTCTTTCTTTGCTTTTGGTTAGCGACACTCATAATGCTTACTGTACACTCCACAACAGGCCCTATGGTCCTTGGAGAGTTATATCTCCACAACCGACCATATGCACGCCCTAACTCTGCTCACCCATTCGCAAATTTGTGCCAACGGATGAGTATTCCTCTTAGCTATGCACCCTTTATGAACCGGTCACACTAAATGATGCAGTTATGACTGGCTTTCCAATGTGATGCTGCCTCCTTCACTTGTATGATTCCACATCCAATGTGGATCAGCAGTCTTCTTACAAAATAACACATTACCCTCTAAAGAGATGATAACTCATTAACAGGAATTTTTAAAATTAATCATTTGTCAGAAGGTTGCCAAGTCCTACTTTCATAAAAGTACTCGCAGTTGGAACACCAATGGATAATCTGCACGATAGCCGACACTGAAAAATTATATGTCCACCTGCCACATTACCTGCACCCTCAAAATCCTACCAAAATGTCTGTCAACTTCTGCTTTTTTGTTTCTAACTTCCTTTCTGACCTTTATATCCATTTGCTGCCGAGCCAAAATTATAAGAGAAAGTTCTTCAGCCAGAGAGCGGTAAATCTTTGGAATTGATTGCATCAGAACGCCTTGGAGGCTAGGTCACTGAATATATTTAAGGCTGAGATAGATGGGCTCTTGAGTATCAAGAGGATCAAGGGTTACAAGGAGAAAGCGGGAGAATGGGTTTGAGAAACTTATCAGCCATGATTGAATGGCAGAGCAGGATCCAATGGGCTGCATGGCCTAATTTCTGCTCCCATGTCTTATGGTCTTATTATACTTTATAACTTATATAACATGGCACATGATCAGAAATGCCTTGAATCAAGAGAGATTTTTCTTCATTCTCTTGCAAGAGACAAATATATGGAAAGCTTTTGATATTTGTTCCCTTTTTTTCAAAAAGAGCAAAGTAACGTTTGTTGTAATCCAAAGGAAACTATTCTCTCAGTAGAACTGACGAAGCAGTACTAATGGACCCTATGAAATTAAGCAATCTTCACTGCCTCAAAACTCTGCAATAAATTAGAAAATTCAAGCCCAAGCTTTTCGGAAAGGCTGAGTTCTTTGAATCAAACCTTGACTGAATATTTTTACAATTCATTGATATGTTTGAAATATCCTGCTGTAGAAGATTTAATTATGTGAGTGCTATTTTCGGCTGACTTGGGAACTAAAGCTTTTCATGCAGGAAAAATTGATTCTAATTTTAAAAACAGACAATTCTGTGGAAAGGGGATACCAAGATTTTGCACTGGCAGCAAAAGGTTTCTATCTAAATTACAGCAACTGACCTGAAACACTGCAATTGCTGATTATACTGCCACTTACAGAACTAGCCAAAAGTGAGGACTCTAGATGCTGGAAACCAGAGTCTAGGTTACAGTGGTGCTGGAAAAGCACAGCAGGTCAGGCAGCATCCGAGGAGCAGAAATATCTGCATTTCGGGCAAAAGCCCTCCATCAGGAATGGCAGAAGAGATGACCTGGGGGTTGCAGTGTGTGTGAGAGAGAGAGAGAGAGAGACTCACTGAGATTCTTGTGGAGAGAGGAGGAGAACTTCTTCAAGGTAGGCATCCTTGCACGAGGATTCGCAGTAAGGTTAAAGTCAACTAGGCAAAAGTGAGGACGGCAGATGCTGGAAACCAGAGTCTAGATTAGAGAGGTACTGGAAAAGCACAGCAGGTCAGGCAGCATCCGAGGAGCTGGAAAATCGATGTTTCGGGCAAAAGCCCTTCATCAGGAAGGGCTTTTGCCCGAAACGTCAATTTTCCTCCACTACCTACAGAACTTTCAAGTAGACTAGGTCTCTTGAAATTTTCAAAGAAATACCTAATCCAGGTGCTAAAATTATACAATATGGAGATATAAAACTAGCAGCTGTAATCAACATATGTATACACTAATCTGCTGGAGACATGTGGACATGCAGAAAATACATGCACGGAGAAAAGCTTTGATGACAACAGGCTAATGATACCAACATGTTCACTCATGTATTCAACATCTGGACAAGAGATAAAAAAAGGTACAAACAAAGAGTCCACAGCTCCAGAGCTGCAGTTACCAGCCACTGGATACACATAGCTTCTTTGAAAATGTTGCAAGGACTTCTTTAATATTTGGATATGTACCAAAATCTGAATTTTCAAGAGGAACTTTCAATACTTAGAGAGAGAGTTGTGTATTCTTTTAGTTATAAGCTCTACAATGTTCTACTAGTTACACAATTGAAAACCACTCATGTTAGCAATATATGCAAAAATACACTACTTTGAACTTAACTGAGATTCCAACCTCTAATCAACTGTAAAAGGCAAACAACTTAGTCTATTCAAAATAATGTAAATAAATAGTTCACACAGTCGAAAAACAGAAAAACTATGTTCTTTTTCTGCTTGACAAGCAATGCATATTTAAACTACAAATGACAAATCTATAAACCAAATCCAGTGTAAGCTTTAACAAACAGGGTTTCTAATTCCCATGGGTGAAACAGTCATTGCAGCATATTTAACTGGCTACGTAATTAAGATGTTAAAATCAATCACGTTATGAAAGGTTACACATTTTATGATTCAGTAGTGGCATACAGTTGCTAAATCATTTATTATATAATTACTGTAAATTATACACAATAAAATAAGTCAGTTCAATGTATATTGTCTCAATTGGAAACAGCTGTTTGTAAAGCTCATCCAAAATGAATTATTCCTTCTTGCTAGTATATTTATATCTAAGGCATGGCTAATCATCAGCAGAGTTTATTTGTTCTCGTAAACGTACATGAAATGTAACCAAACTTCAACTAGTCTAACCAAAAGAAGGTTCAAAATGTATATGATAAAAAAATTTGCAACTTCAAATTTAAAACTATAAATCTCAGGTTTCAATTTCTATTTTATTATGCAAATTGCACTTTAAAATGATGATGCATTCAAGTGTGTGATTACGAAAAAAAGAAATAGGGACAAGTATGGTTTATAGTCATTTAGCATAATTTGACAATTCAGCTCCAGGGATTTTACCTCCCAGACACTGACAGCTAGCCAAAATATTATTCCATATAAATACACATTTTGGAGTCACAATTAACCGGACAACTGAACAATGCTAATAAAATTGCCTCTGGCAATATAAATATATATATATATATATATATACATACACACACACACAGGGTTTTGGAAAATCTCTTGAAATAAGCAAGCAATCTCTTGGAATATGCACGAGAACAAATCATTGCGAGAAAAAATATTTTGTAGCAAATATTTTGACACGATAGTACAGAGTACTTACAAATCTTTACTATTCCTCTTGCCGAAGGATTATGACACAAAGTAAATTTGAAACTGTGCAATGACAAATACAAAGTGTCATTGGTGGTCTTCATGTTCAGCAATTATCATGCATGAATGATCTATCCAATATTATCACACAGAATGCAATTCTTAAAAATACATATATTGTGATGTGTTATTTAATTTGAAACTTCTTGAATTTTAGCAGACAATAGGATGCAAATTGTGCAGCAAATGCACCCAATATGCAGGTGGAGGGCAATTATCAGGTGGTGTTCAGTTGCGTACATGTAAAGAAACACTCACTGAAACTATGCAGTAGTCAAGTTAGAAGGTGCATGTTTCTAATGGCTCACTCCGTAAATAAAATGTAAGAATAGGTAAAGATCGGTAAAAGTATCATCCTTCACCAAACAGATTTCTGGAATAGAATTATAATGTCTCAATATGTTCAGTTGGAACATCAGAAAGAAAGACACAATACTGAGAGTTATACAAAGACATCAATAGAGAATCTCTAATGATAGTGATGATACAAGGAAACAAGTCTGAAACCCTGGATGTAAGGACAATTATACAAAACTTTAAATGTATTAAAACGTAAAATGGAAAAGTACTATGTCAATGATAGTAGCAGAACACAACACTAACGCTTTCTCCCCCCTCAAATCAAAAAGTCTGATGGCTAATGAATCTTTAAAATTAATGCTGTTATTTTCTACTAGTTGTAAGGAAATTAGTAATATCCTCCTTGAGGAACTAAGATCAACTTCAATAGCTGTTTGGATGACATTTTAAAAGACAAGATTTTCACACATACGCCAGTAAAGCAAGAGTAATACAAGAAACCAAACTGACTGCAAGAGTTATTTTCTGAAGGAATTTCAGAGTTTATTTCTTCACATCACAAAGGATTATTCTGGAATTATATCTCTAAGCCTGGACTGGGTTTTATATGTTCAAAGTTGATGGCTGATATTTGTGGAACTAGTTATTTATTTCCAGGTACATCCAATAACACTGTAAAGCTGTTGGCACCCCTATTAGTATTGCAAGGTGAAGTTGGAAAGTGTCGCATTACTGATTGATTAAAGAAAAAAGATTGGGTTTTGGGACACCATCCAAGCTTTTATAATAATATAAGTTATCAAAAATCTGGATATTGAAATATATTTTAGACAAAACCAGGCTAGCAATAGAATGAATATACAAGAAGGGATTAGGATATATGCAGAGTCACTGAATGACAGTCCAAGTATTAACTGAAACCAGCAGGTTATGTCAGAAAATAGAAAATGCAGAACCACATTTCACATTCCACCTATTAAATCTGAGACATACCAAATCTATCAGGGTCTCTAGACTCTCAATAAGAATTCAGCAGGGATGCTGGCACCTAGTACATGGATTACACATTATAAGAAACAACTGCTGAAAACCCAATGGCCTTTATAAAAAGTGGCAAGAATGAATATCTGCTGCCAGTTGTTGAGCAACTTATAAAGAGAGGAGAACTGTTCCAACTGGAACAGCAGTAAAAGGCAGCAAATGTTTTTCTGAGATTTATCCAACAAATCCCATTTACTTCAGAATTAAGGAAAACATCTTGCATTTTACAGAGGGCATAAATGCCAACCAACTACAGACATCAGGGTCATTGAAACAAAACTGGACATAGTTAACATTTTAAAACAGAAATGTGGAAATAATCATTCATTCACACAAAATCTGTGGACAGACAAAGAGTAACTGGATGAATTTTATCAGCCTTTTGGGGAACTGTGAGGAGGCAGGAAGAATGAGAAAATGGCACTGGAAGGAGCTACGTGGCACAACTGACTTCTTTCTTCCCACCATAGTGTTTCGTCAGCAGAGGGAAAGTTGACAGATGGCCTGTCTGGCAAATATTTGGGCCACTTAAGTGGACAATTAGGATTTCTTCCTACCTCAGCTGTCATTTTACCAGCAAGCACTGGCTGAGGGCTATCTGGCAAGATCACTAGGTAAATCTTGGTAGCTTCCCACTGGATTCCAGAGAGAGGTTCTCTTTTTTGGGCATTTTTGGACTCATGGAAATACCCCTAATGGCAAATGCTGCCCCCTATTCTCAGGATCCATGCCTGTCTGCTTGACCCTAACACCCGAGACTTCAATTACATGAAGTTTGATGTCACATGTCTATCGAGGCACATTCATCTCCCAAGTGCAGCCCAAGTAGCAGCTACCAGTGCTCGTAGCCAGCTATGTTTGGGAATGGATCACAAACTTTTAAAGGATAGCAGACTCTGTGGTAGCCAGTTAATTGGCTGCTGCCAGCAAAATATGGCTTTGGTCCCACCGACCCACACACTGTCTGCCTGGCAGCAGGATTTTCATTAATGGGATGTGGGCGACAGTGACTAGGGCAGTCTTGACGTAGGAAATGGTGGTGAGTTGCTTTCTTAAACCACCACAGTCCAAGTTTTGCAGTTACATCCACAGTATCATTCTGGAGAAAGTTCTAGGATTTTAACCAACGACTGTCAAAGAACAACAATATAGTTCCAAATTTGCATGGTCATGGTTTGGAAGTAACTTGCAATTGCTCCCATTCCCATGCTGCCCTTGTCCTTCTAGATGGTCGAGATTGCTGTTCTGGAAGGTACTGTCAAAGGATGTTTTCTTGAATGTTGTCAAAGCTGCACCAATTCAAGCAAGCAGAACTTATTCCATTATAATCCCTGCAAATATTTTATAGATGACATATGTCCATTAAGAAGACAAGATGTAAAGTACTCACTGCAGAACTGGTAGCCTCTGATTGTTCCTACCCATTGCGTTT
The DNA here is from genome assembly GCF_020745735.1 of Hemiscyllium ocellatum. NCBI lineage: Eukaryota > Metazoa > Chordata > Chondrichthyes > Orectolobiformes > Hemiscylliidae > Hemiscyllium > Hemiscyllium ocellatum. The sequence goes on along the minus strand of NC_083425.1, from coordinate 30,133,220 downwards.
ATATAACTGGTCCATTTCAGATTCTAATCAATGGTAATTCCCAAGATGTTGGTTGTAAGGCATTCAGTGACAGTTATGCCAATGAACATCAAGGGGTGGGTGTTAAATTCTTGTTTGTTGTAAATGGTCATTTCCTGGCACTTCTGTGACCCAACAGCCACTTGCCACTCATCAGCCCAAACTTGCTTGTTGTCCAGGTCTTGCTGCATATGGATATGAACTACTTCATTATCTGAGGAGTCACCAATGGTTTCTGTCACCTCCACACAACTCCAGTCAATGTTCCAAATGGAACATTCTTTCTCAAGCCTCAACCAACTCAGTGTCATTGTCTGTAGTAGGTGAACTGCTCTGAGGCTGACAATCTAGTTTCTACTGTATTGGTGGCAAAGTTCTTCATGACTACATTATCACTAAATGGCAAGATACATAGACTTGAAAAGCAAATCAACTTCGCTTCATCCCAAAGTAGCTTACATTGGAATAAAATTTATTGACTCTGAAATGCACCAAGTAATTTTATCTGACATTGGACTACTCAGAGTCATAAAGATGCACAGCATGGAAACAGACTCTGCGGTCCAAGTCATCCATGCAGACTAGATATCCTAAACTACTCTCGTACCAATTTGCCAGTATTTGGCCCTGTCCCGCAAAATCCATCCCATTCATATATCCATCCAGATGCCTTTTAAAATGTTGTAATTGAACCAGCCTCCACTACCTCCTCTGGCAGCAGATTTCATACATGCATTACCCTCTGTGTGAAAACATTGCCTCTTAGGTCCCTTTCATATCTTTCCCCTCTCACTTTAAACCTATTCCATCTGGTTTTGGACTCTCTTACCCTGGTGAAAAAAAGACCTTGGCTATTCACCTTATCCATGCCCCCCTCTATAAGGTCACCCCCTCAGCATCCCACACTCCAGGGGAAAAAAAAGCCCCAGCCTATTCAGCCCCTACCTACAGCACAAACCCTCCAATCCTGGCACAAACAAGAGACATTACACTCCTCACATCTGTCACCTCTCAACTTGTGGACCGCTCACAAAATAAAGTGGAATCATTTAAATCTAGGTTTCAACCAAAAGCATAGCAAAAACAAAGTGAAAATCAGGATGATTTTACACAATTAGAAACAAGAAAAGAGGCAGGCAACTTGTGACATGAAGACTGCAAGATTTCTCGAGCTTCAAGATCTTGTTTGCATTACCAATAGTTCTCTATGCAGTCCTAATACTACACTATATGTGACTTTATCTTGGCTCAGTGAAAAAGGAATGTTAGAATATATTTTGTCATATTTTTGTGATTTCAAAATATGACTTGCGATGTATTATTTTATTCCATAATGCTTTCCATATTTGTAGTGCATTAGCCCAGAGAGCACAACTCTTGATGAAATATCTCTGAAAAGGAAATGGCCTATGCTTTTCAATAATTAAGTGAATCTAATTTTACATCTGAGTTAATGAAGTACAAGAAATTTTTAAAAACATTTTTTGGCCAAAATTTTATAAAGTAAATTTTCTTTGCAAATTACCTCATTACTTACAAATATTAGAAACAACACAGATGGTCTGTTGCTCAGCAACGAAACAATAATGAATAATGTACAATGCTTCAATCCCTAATAGAACACATAAATAGGTTAACGAAGCTGTGCCAATATGAAATTTCAAGAATTCAACAAAATCAGGTTTATTGCTAAATTGAAGCTGTTCACCAGCCCCGGGTGTTTGTGATCGGCAATGACATCATACTAGGAAACAAAGATTCTGCCAGATTCTAAACCAACTCATTTATTTCCTGAAAGTTAATCTCTACATAGTGTCTCAACGGATTTGGCATTTGCAAATGTCTGGCTATGTCAATTAGAGTCTTATACATGCAAATGTCTGTCTTTCATTATATTCATTGCATTTGCCTGCAAACAACAATCTTGAACATATTCAAAGGTTTTACTCAACTCGAATACCAACTGCAAGGGATCTGTCTAAATTAAGATTCCAAATTTGTTTAAAAGGCAACACAAGCAGAAACCAAATAAAGATGTTAAAAAGTCTACACTGATATATTTAATAAGTAAAATTAATAATTAATGTGCAATTGTCATTTGGATACAAACTGACTTTCACTTTTTTGCCATAAGTTTTGTTCAAATAGAAGTACTATGACACAGGAAATCTCATGAAGAAAAGTTTATGTCAATCAAAAAGAAATGCCACATCTTCAACTCACTGGCAATAAACAAGTGAAACTCTCATCTCTAGTTAATGTGCAGTGGACACAAACACTCCCATATTTCTAGGAATTGCCATTTTGAATTGATCTTATGACAAAGATTCATTATGTATTACTACTATTTGGAAGTTTGAATTATGAAAAGGAAAAACAATGTATAGGCTTTTAAGCTTGATTTGTATTTCTATATTGTACATTAAAGAGACACTGTTTAGTTTCATTTCTTTAGTTCGGCCAGTAATGAAGGAGTGTCTGAAATTTGATTTGAGATTATTTAATCCTCAAGGTGAATAGTTCATTGCATCAAAGAGTAAAGAGTAAAATGAAAACTGCTAATGCTGAGCCTAGTTACAAAGAGAGACAGAAAAATCCAGAAATAGTCGGGCAATGTGGAGCTTTCAGTGAGAGAAAAAAAGTCTTCAGCAGCAGAGATGCTATTAGCTTAGCTGTTTCCAGAGTAGAATGGGTTTGAACAAAATTTCGAGTGGCTTAAAAGTCAGTAAGAGAAAGGTTTCAGAAGGATATCCACAGCAGAAGGTCATTGTCCACATTGGAACCAACGACATTGGAAGGGAAAAGGTTGAGACTCTGAAGGGAGATTACAGAGAGTTTGGTAGAAATTTAAAAAGGAGGTCCTCAAGGGTAGCAATATCTGGATTACTCCCAGTGCTACGAGCTAGTGAGGGAAGGAATAGGAGGATAGAGCAGATGAATGCATGGCTGAGGAGCTGGTGTATGGGAGAAGGATTCACATTTTTGGATCATTGGAATCTCTTTTGGGGTAGAAGTAACCTGTACAAGAAGGACGGATTACACCTAAATTGGAAGGGGACGAATATACTGGCAGGGAAATTTGCTAGAACTGCTTGGGAGGATTTAACCTAGTAAGGTGTGGAGTGGAACCCAGGGGGATAGTGAGGAAAGAGATCGATCTGAGGCGGGTACAGCTAAGAACAGAAGTGAGTCAAACAGTCAAGGCAGGCAGGGAGAAGGTAGGACTAATAAATTAAACTGCATTTATTTCAATGCAAGGGGACTAACAGGGAAGGCAGATGAACTCAGGGCACGGTTAGGAACATGGGACTGGGATATCATAGCAATTACAGAAATATGGCTTAGGGATGGGCAGGACTGGCAGCTTAATGTTCCAGGAAGGATAGAAAGGGAGGGGAGAGAGGAGAGGGAGTGGCATTTTTGATAAGGGATAGCATTACAGCTGTACTAAGGGAGGATATTCCTGGAACTACATTGAGGGAAGTTATTTGGGTGGAACTGAGAAATAAGAAAGGGATGATCACCTTATTGGGATTGTATTATAGACCCCCCAATAGTCAGAGGGAAATTGAGAAACAAACTTGTAAGGAGATCTCAGCTATCAGTAGGAATAATAGGGCAGTTATGGGAGGGGATTTTAACTTTCCAAACGTCGACTGGGACTGCCATCGTGTTAAAGGTTTAGAAGGAGAGGAATTTCTTAAGTGTGTACAAGACAATTTTCTGATTCAGTATATGGATGTACCTACAAGGGAAGGTGCAAAACTTGACCTACTCTTGGGAAATAAGGCAGGGCAGGTGACTGAGGTGTCAGTGGGGGAGCACTTTGGGGCCAGTGACCATAATTCTATTTGTTTTAAAATAGTGATGGAAAAGGATAGACCAGATCTAAAAGTTGAAGTTCTAAATTGGAGAAAGGCCAATTTTGACAGTATTAGGCAAGAACTTTCGAAAGCTGATTGGGGGCAGATGTTCGCAGGTAAAGGGAAGGCTGGAAAATGTGAAGCTTTCAGTAATGAGATAACAAGAATCCAGAGAAAGTATATTCCTGTCAGGGTGAAAGGAAAGGCTGGTAGGTATAGGGACTGCTGGATGACTAAAGAAATTGAGGGTTTGGTTAAGAAAAAGAAGGAAGCATATGTCAGGTATAGACAGAATAGATCGAGTGAATCCTTAGAGAGTATAAAGAAAGTAGGAGTATACTTCAGAGGGAAATCAGAAGGGCAAAACGGGGACATGAGGTAGCTCTGGCAAATAGAATTAAGGAGAATCCAAAGGGTTTTTACAAATAGATTAAGGACAAAAGGGTAACTAGGGAGAGAATTGGGCCCCTTAAAGATCAGCAAGGTGGCCTTTGTGTGGAGCCACAGAAAATGGGGGAAGATACTAAGTGAATATTTTGTATCAGTATTTACTGTGGAAAAGGATATGGAAGATATAGACTGTAGGGAAATAGATGGTGACATCTTGCAAAATGTCCAGATTACAGAAGAGGAAGTGCTGGATGTCTTGAAACGCATAAAGGTGGATAAATCCCCAGGACCTGATCAGGTGTACCCGAGAACTCTGTGGGAAGCTAGAGAAGTGATTGCTGGGCCTTTTGCTGAGATATTTGTATCATCGATAGTCACAGGTGAGGTTGGCAAACGTGGTGCCACTGTTTAAGAAGGGTGATAAGGACAAGCCAGGAAACGATAGACCAGTGAGCCTGACCTTGGTGGTGGGCAAGTTGCTGGAAGGAATCTCGAGGGACAGGATGTACATGTATTTGGAAAGGCAAGGACTGACTCGGGATAGCCTTTTGTGTGGGAAATGATGTCTCACAATCTTGACTGGGTTTTTTGATGAAGTAATAAAGAAGATTGATGAGGGCAGAGTAGTAGATGTGATCTATATGGACTTCAGTAAGGCGTGCGACAAGGTTTCCCATGGGAGACTGGTTAGCAAGGTTAGATCTCATGAAATACAGAGAGAACTAGCCATTTGGATACAGAACTGGCTCAAAGGTAGAAGATAGAGAGGGTGGTGGAGGGTCGTTTTTCAGATAGTAGGCCTGTGACCAGTGGAGTTCCACAAGGATTGATTCTGGGTCCTCTACTTTTTGTCATTTACATAAATGATCTGGATGTGAGCATAAGAGATACAGTTAGTAAGTTTGCAGATGACACCAAAATTGGAGGTGCAGTGGACAGCGAAGAGGGTTACCTCAGATTACAACAGGATCTTGACCAGATGGGCCAACGGGCTGAGAAGTGGCAGATGGAGTTTAATTCAGGTAAATGCGAGGTGCTGCATTTTGGGAAAGCAAATCTTAGCAGGACTTATACACTTAATGGTAATGCTGAACAAAGAGATCTTGGAGTGCAGGTTCATAGCTCCTTGAAAGTGGAGTCGCAGGGAGATAGGATAGTGAAGAAGGCATTTGGTATGCTTTCTTTTACTGGTCAAGTACAGGAGTTGGGAGGTCATGTTGCAGCTGTAAAGGACATTGATTAGGCCACTGTCGAAATATTGCATGCAATTCTGGTCTCCTTCCTATTGGAAAGATGTTGTGAAACTTGAAAGGGTTCAGAAAAGATTTACAATGATGTTGCCAGGGTTGGAGAATCTGAGCTACTTGGAGGCTGAACAGGCTGTGGCTGTTTTCCCTGGATCATCGGAGGCTGAGGGGTAACCTTATAGAGGCTTACAAAATTCTGAGGGGCATGGATAGGATAAATAGGCAAAGTCTTTTCCCTGGGTTCAGGGAGTCCAGAACTAGAGGCTATAGGTTTAGGGTGAGAGGGGAAAGATATAAAAGAGACCTAAGGGGCAACTTTTTCACGCAGAGGATGGTACGTGTATGGAATGAGTTGCCAGAGGATGTGGTGGAGGCTGGTACAATTGCAACATTTAAGAGGCATTTGGATAGGTATATGAATAGGAAGGGTTTGGAGGGATATGGGCCGGGTGCTGGCAGGTGGGACTAGATTGGGTTGGGATATTTGGTCGGCATGGACGGGTTGGACCGAAGGATCTGTTTCCATGCTGTACATCTCTATGACTCTATGTTGTGGAAGAGGAATTTAAAGAACCCATCGGTAATCCAAGATGGAGAAAGTGAGCACTACAGATGCTGGAGATCAGAGTCGAAGAGTGTGGTGCTAGAAAAGCACAGCCAGTCAGGCAGCATCCGAGGAGCAGGAGCAGGAGAATTCTGCCTTCATTCCTGATGAAGGGCTTATGCTCTAAATGTTGATTCGCTTGCTCGTCAGATGCTGCCTGGCCGACTGTGCTTTTCCAGCACCACAGTCTTTGACTCTAATCCAAGATGGAGGACAGGGAAAACTTGCGGCTTTCAGAGCTGCTCCTTTTTTGAGGTATTTTAGATGTTGGAAGTGATTTCCTCGAATCCTAGGAACAGCAATTACTGTTTTACATGCTGTTGCATTGTTTTGGAACTTTGAGGGGAAAAGATCAAAACAACGGCACTTTAATAAAGAGGAAGACAGAAAGACAGGGACTACATGGTCAGAGAATGAAACGTACCGTGCTGTCTTACACAGCAGTGAATCTGTACAGTTACTGCCTTTGCTGTTTGAGATCAAATATCTATGGACATCAGAGTGCATCTCGGAAAAATTAACGAACTGCAAAATTCACAGTGCAGAAACTTGTGTGGGAGTGCTCACAGCACAGGAGCAGATAAAGTGTATAGTTTTTAAGTGTAACATAGCCATAAATCTACAATAGTGAGTAGATTGGGTTCTTTCTTGATTATATGTTTCATTGATATCTATCTCTTGATTAAAGTTTAAAAATATAAACCAGAAGTATGAGGTTAACCTGGAGCAGTGTTTCTTTTAAGAACACTAAGACAGTGCTATTTTCTGGGTCTGAGATTGTGAAGGAGCAAAGGCCTTTAGTAGAGTGATGTGCTCTTCCTGTTGGACATGGGAGTTTAGGGAGAGTTTCCATGTTACTGATGATTTATGTCTGCAGGAAGTGTCTTTGGTTGCAAATCCTATCAGATTGCATAGATTGGCAGGAGTGGCAGTTGGAGGCAATGAGAAATTAACAGGAGCTAGGGAGTGTGATGGATGGTCGTTAAAGCAAGGGAGAAAAACCACAGATACAGTCAGGTAGATGGGTTAACTCCAGGAAAGGGAGGAGAGTGAGACAACTCATGCAGGAGTGTCCAGTGGCTATCCCCATATCAAACAAGTATGCTGTTTTGAAAGATGTAGGGGTTGATGGACTGTTAGGGGAATGCAGCATGAACAGCCAAGTTTCTGGCACAGAAAATGGCTTGAATGCCACGAGGGGTATGGCAGGTTCCACACTATCGACTGTAATAGGGGACTCTCTGGTCAGAGGTACAGATAGCATTTTCTGTGGCTGGCAGTGAAAAAAATCAGAAAGGTGTTTTGCCTCCTTGGTGCCAGGATCAAGAATATCTCAGAGGGTGCAGAATGTTCTCAAAGGAAAGAGGAACTAGCAGAAGGTTGTTGTACACATTGGAACTGACAAATAGGAAAGGAAAAGGATGAAATTTTAAGGGACAACAAAAAAAAACGGACAGGAATTTAAAAAGGAGGTCATCAAGGGGTAGTGATATCTGGATTACTCCCTGTGCTATGAGCTGAGGGTAGGAATGGGAGGATAGAGAAGCTAACTGCATGGCTAAGGAGCTGGTGCAGAGGAGAAGGGTTCGTATTTTTGGATCATTGTAATCTGTGGTAGAACTGACCTGAATTGGAAGGGGTCTAATATACTGGCTGGGAGCTTTGCTAGAGCTTGTCGGGAGGATTTATACTAGTAAAGTGGTGGTGGTGGGGGGAGGGGGGGGGTAGAAGTGATGGGAAATAGTGTGGAAAGATATAAAATTTAGACTGGCACAGTTGGGAAAAGGAGCAAGTCAAACAGTCAGGGCAAGCAGGAACAAAGCAGAGAACAAGGTAGGACTGATAAAGTAAACCACATTTATTTTAATGCAAGATGTTTAACAGGGAAGGCAGATGAATTCAGGGCATGGTTTGTAACATGGAACTGGGATATCATAGCAATTACAGAGATTTGGCTCAGGGATGGATAGAACTGGGAACTTAATGACCCAAGATACAAATGCCATTGGAAGGATAGAAAGGGGGGGTCAAGAGAGGAGGGGGAGTGGCATTTCAAAGAAGGGATTGCATTACTGCTGTACTTAGGGACGATGTTCCTTGGAATACATCCAGGGAAGTTATTTGGGTGGAACTGAGAAAGAAAGGGATGATCACCTTATTGGGATGTATTATAGACTCCCTAATGGTAAGTGGGAAATTGAGAAACAAATTTGTAAGGAGATCTCAATTATCTGTAAGAACAATAGGGTGGTTATGGTACGGGATTTTAACTTTGCAAATATAGTCTGGGACTGCTATAGTGTTAAGGGTTTAGACGGAGAGGAATTTGTTATGTACAAGAAAATTTTCTGATTCAGAATGTGAATGTGCAAAACTTAATCTGCCCTTGGGAAATAAGGCAGAGGAGGTAACTGAGTATCAGTGGGAGAGCACTTTGGAGCCAGCAACCATAATTCTATTAGTTTTAAAATAGTGATGGAAAAGGATGGACCGGATCTAAACGTTGACGTTTTAAATTGGAGAAAGGCAAATTTTGATGGTGTTAGGCAAGAGCTTTCAAAAGCCAATGGGGGCAGATGTTCACAGCTAAAGGTATGGCTGGAAAAAAAAAGCCTTCAAAAATGAGATAAACGAGAATCCAGAGACAGTATATTCCTGATAGGGTGAAAGGCAAGGTTGGTAGGTGTAGGGAATGCTGGTTGATTGGAGAAGTTGAAGCTTTCGTTGAGAAAAAGAAGGAAGCATATGTCAGGTATAGACAGGAGAGATTGAGTGAATCCTTAGAAGAGTATAAAGGCAGAAAGAGTATACTTAAGAGGGAAATCAGGGATACTTGACGCAAGCCACGGGAAGGGTTCTGTACGCAATCAGGTCCCGGACCTTCCCATGGCTTGCCACTTCAATGCACAATCCTGCTCCCATGCCCACATGTCTGTCCATGTTCTGCTGCAATGTTCCAGTGAAGCTCAACGCAAACTGGAGAAACAGCATCTCATCTTTCGACTAGGCACGTTACAACCTGCCAGTCTCAACAGTGAATTCAACAACTTCAGATGATTATCCCATCTTGACCCCTCGGTTTCATTCTGCTCCGTAATTTCCTCTCCGCTTCCCCCTTTGCTACCCTTCTCCCCGTTTTCCATTTTGCCTCTGCTTCACCCATCCCCCAACCACATATTTTGTCACATAGCACTGGCTTCAGCCTTGGTCATTCACAGCTCCTAATCTCCCTATAATCTCTCTATGCACTGTCATTATCACCTCTTTATTGCTACTTTTGCTTCTGGAGCCATGACTCACCTCTCAGCCTAGTATAAATACCTCACTATTTCTCCGTTTTTTTTTTAGCTTTGACGAAGGGTTAGTTAGACTCGAAACATCGCTCTTTTCTCTCCTTACAGATGCTGCCAGACCTGCTGAGATTTTCCCTCTGCACAACCTATTGTTTTTAGCCAAAATGAGAACAGATGTGGAACGTTGCCATAATCCAATAATTACTAACATGCTTAAAGCATGGGGCAATGTGGCAGATGGAGGGTAATATGTCTGAAACTTTCTTACTCCCATAGTTGGCATGCCAGGTTTCTGGTCAAGGACAATAGATCCCGGGTTTTAACTTTGGGTGGACAGGGGAGTCTCTTGTTTGGGCGATCGGTTTGAGGGTGAAACATTGATGTCATTTGATCAAATAGCTTGGAAAATATGGATTGTTGCGTAGGGACCTCTTCAGTTTTTTTCAGATTATGCAAAAGACAAACATATTCTTGACTGAATGTTATAGATGTGATAAGGAAAAGAGGGTGCTTCAGGCTAAGAGTACTCTTTCAGCGAGTACTCTATCATTTGTTAAAGGGGGAAGTTCCTTGGGTGACATCAAGTGTCTACATGGGGTCTGGGAGAAAGAGTTAGGAGTTGAGAACACTTTGAAAACATGGGAGGACATTTATGAGACTGAGAGGAAGATTTTGATATGTAACAGGACCCATGCTATGCAGTTAAAGGTTCTTTATAGGGCTGATCTGGCCCCAGATTGTCTTGCAAAATTTAAGCAGGAAGCATCTTCAGTGTGCCCCAAATGCAAATGTACCCTCACTCATTGTCTGTGGTCCGTGCATATCGGAGCGCTGTGTCAGGAGTAATAGAGAGAGTCTCAGGGACCAAAGTCAATCAAGATGGGCCCAATCTCTTTGCTCCTGGGTTTGCCAAATTTATCTCCCTTAGATGTACTTAGGAAAAACTTTTTAACATTCTTACTTTTTGTGTGAGGGAAAACATTCTGATGTGTTGAGTGCCTGAGAACCCCTCCAGGTGTATTAGGGTGACATGATTTATACTTTCTTACAAATATGGCGCGCCAGAAAACGGACAACTTTTACAAGACATGGCAGCCCTTGGAAGCAGATCTGTCTGCCATTTTGATTCAGGCTTTTGTCGAGCCATGATGATTTGCCTGATCAACTTATTACCATGACAGGAAGAATTTTGAACAAATATTGATTTAATAATTGATGCTCTTGAAGGTTGAGAGCTATGGTCTTGTTGCGCGGAGTGGTGTTACTTATTTGTTTATTGATTTGTACTAAGTGTAGCGTTGATTTCTTTTATAGAGTTGGTTTATTGTTTATTGCTATTTTTGATGTTAGGTAGCTATATTTTCTTATTTTTGTAACTTTCTAATTCTGTAAAGAAAGATTTTTCAATAAAAATATTTCTTTTACAAAACAAAAAGAGGGAAATGAGGAGGGCAAAAAGGAGATATGAGATAGCTTTGGCAAATAGGGTTAAGGAAAATCCAATAGGGATTCTATAAATGCATTAAGGACAAAAGGGTAATGAGGGAGAGAATAGGCTGCCTTGCTGATCTCTGAAGGGCCCTATGTGTGGAACCACAGGAGATGGGGGAGATATTAAATGAGTACTTTGCATCAGTGTTTAGTGTGGAGAAGGACACAGAAGTTGCAGAATGTGGAGAAATAAATGGTGACATTTTGAAAAATGCCCATATTACAGAGGAGGCTGTGCTGGATGTCATAAAATGTATGAAGGTGGATAACTCCCCAGGACCCAAACAGGTGTACCCGAGAACTCTGTGGGAAGCTAGGGAAGTGATTGCTAAAATATTTGTGTCACTGATAGTCACAGGTGAAGTTCTGCAAGACTGGAGGTTGGCTCACATGGTGCCACTATTTAAGAAAGGTGGTAAGGAAAAGCCAAGAAACTGTAAACTGGGGAGCCTGATATTGGTTGTGGGCAAGTTGTTGGAGGGAATCCTGAGGGACAGGATTCACATGTATTTGGAAAGGCAAGGATTGATAAGAGATAGTCAACATGGCTTTGTGCGTGGGAAAACATGTCTCATGAAACTGATTGATGTTTTTGATGAAGTAACAAAGAGAGCGGTGGACATGACCCATGTGGACTTCAGTAAGGTGTTCGACAAGGTCCTTCACGGGAGACTGGTTAGCAAGGTTAGATCTCATGGAATACAGGGAAAACTAGCCATTTGGATACAGAACTGGCTCAAAGATAGAAGGCAAAAGATGATGGTGGAGGGTTGCTTTTCAGACTGGAGGCCTGTGACCAGTGGTTTGCCACGAGGGTAAATGCTTTTTGTCATTCATGTAAATTATTTGGATGTAGTGATAGGAGGCATAGTTAGTAAGTTTGTAGATGACACCAAAACTGGAGATGCAATGGACAGCGAAGAAGGTTACCTCAGAGTACAATAGGATCAGATGGGCCAATTGGCTGAGGAGTGGCACATGGCGTTTAATTTAGATGAATGTGAGATGCTGCATTTTGGAAAAGCAAATCAGAGCAGGACTTATACACTTAATGGCAAGGTTCTGGGGAGTGCTGCTGAACAAAGACACCTTGGAATGCACGTTCATAGTTCTTTGAAAGTGGAGTTGCAGGTAGATAGGATCATGAAGGAGGTGTTTGGTATGCTTTTCTTTACTGGTCACAGCATTGAGTACAGGAGTTGGGAGGTCATGTTGCAGCTGTACAGGACATTGGTTAGGCCACTTTTGGAATATTGTGTGCAATTCTGATCTCCTTCCTATTGGAAGGATGTTGTGAAACTTCAAAGGGTCCAGAAAAATATTTACAAGTATGTTACCAGGGTTGGAGGATTTGAGCTATTGGGAGAGGCTGAACAGGCTGGTGCTGAGAGGTGACCTTATAGAGGTTTATAAGATCATGAGGGGCGTGGGTAGGACAAATAAGCAGGATCTTTTTCCTGGGGGGGTCCAGAACAAGAGGGCATAGGTTAAGGGTGAGAGGGAGAAAATTTTAAAAGGGACCTAAAGGGCAATATTTTCACGCAGAGGGTGTACGTGTATGGAATGAGCTGTCAGAGGAAGTGAAGGAGGTTGACATAATTGCAGCATTTAAAAGGCATCTGGGTGGGTATATGAATAGGCAGGGTTTAGAGGGATATGGGCCAAGTGCTAGCAAATGGGTCTAGATTAAGTTAGGCTACCTGGTTGGCATGGACGAGTTGAACCAAAGAGTTTGTTTCCATGCTGTACAACTCTATGACTCTTTGTTTAAAAAAAAATGAATAGTATTAGCAATTTGCTTAAGGGTCTCAAAGAGATATTAACTGAAAGAGTGTTTTCTGAACGCAGAAATTTGCTGGCAAGAAACCGATACATCCATACAAACAAGAAACTTTAAATTGAGAAAGGGCGATTGCTCACTAAAGAGAGTATCCATAAAGTTGTTGCTGAAAGTAAAATGATCAAATCTTTGTATCGTGAATGACAGATTTTTTTCTCTTGTTTGTGCAATTTTTTTCTGTTATTTGGTTAAACGTACATTGACAATCTCTTGTGAATACATTCAATGACTGACCACCATAATAAACAAAGAGCAAAAATAAACCTCAAGGCATATCAAGCTAAGTCTTACTCTGAAATCTGACTAGTCGAATATTATCATCAGATCAGATTATAACAACTTTTGACTCCGAAAATGGCCAACTCTCAATTGAGAATAATAGTGCAATTTTTGAATCATTTTGTTAAAACATAATAGTAAAATGGTGTCAGAACTCAATAAGTGAATGGAATGATGTATTCCTCAATGCACATTGGAAAGGGACCATTCACCACAGCAAATTTGCTGCCAACGATTAGCCACAGCCCTTTGACCGCCGAGGTCGCTTAGCCACTGCCCATTGGCCACTAAAGACGATTTGCCACTGCAAGTAAGTCGTATATTGTGGATATTGGTGGCATATAAAATTGTCATTATATTGGTTAAGGTAGAGTTTGCGTTGTTTCAGTAACAACTTATTTTTGTTACAGGAGAGGTTTTCTTAAGCTTGTGTTTTTGGAACAGGAATTTTTAGTATGGAAACAGAAATGATTAGTAAACGTGGAAATAAGAAGTTTTACCACGATGGTTTTAATATATTTTTGATAAAGTATCCAAGACTGATTCAAGTATTACGTTTTGGTGATGTGAACAAAGGGGCCGATGTAATGGACGGATTCACACCAAACATGGCACTGTGATAAAAAACAATTAATGGACACACACATTCTCCTTCCGCAGCAACTGTCCAAGTTGCGAAAATGAAAACAAGTTTAAAACGTTGTGCAGAAGAATCGCAGGAAGTACCTAGTATTCTTATTAACGAACGTGTAGCTGATGTCCCTCAGTCAGTCCTAGCATCTTTACCGATGACAAGCAGCATGAAGAAAATAACTCGACGAAAAAGGAATGATATTAATTTAGTGCCACCAAACCCTATTGACCTTCACCATTTGGTGATTCCAATTAGATACAAAGTATATAAACCGGATAACAGAGCAGAAGAAAAATTTCTTTTGGCAGATAGTGGTCAAGGAAGTAATTGTACAATCATATTTGGTAGGGAATCTTGGATACATCATTTAGCAGAATTGACGTGGTTTGTGGATGGCACGGCTTTTGTGCCACTTACTGACCTTGATAATTGGAAGCACTTGCAGATTTTTTTGCCTCAAGAACTACAACCAAATAAAAGGTGATGTATTCCTTCATCCATAATTTTTTTATGAATGAACAGCAAATTAAATTTTGATTACATTATTATTGTGGAAGTGACTATAGCAGCATCTCAAAAGCTCAAATGAAAAAGATTATGGCGATTTTCATTGACCTTTTATCATTGTGCATTACTGTAAAAAGGCAATCGTATTCCTTACTTCTAAGGAATTTTCTAGGATACACAGCAAAATAGTAGTAAATAGTCTGTAGGTGTATTGAAACAGGAGTTATCTTGCAATACCTGGTTGCTAGGAGGGCAGTAATTGGTTTCATAGTGTTGGTAACCATCATTGCAGGAACTGCAAGGCAGCGGTCGGATTGTGTTGAGATCTGGCAATTATCAGATGGCACTGAGATGCCAGAAAACAAGGAGGAGGTTACTTGGTTTAATATCATTTAAAATGTCTGCTATGAAATCTGGAAGAATTGGAAGAGAGATTGCTTTATGGCAGGGGTGGGGAAACCTGCGGCCTTCTAGGCCAATGTGTGTTGTCTTTTGAATGAATGCAAATTTTGTAGAACAAATCTTTTATTTTTTATCAATATGTTTTTTTCATCCTTTATTTTTATTTTAATCTTAAAATGAATGTATTTAAAATACCAGAGTGTAAAAGAAAATTCGAAATAGTCCTCACAGACTGACCACCACAATTAAAAAATTGGTAAGTCAGACGAGCTATTTCGACACGTGCAGGGACAGGTGTTAGCAGAAATTTTATCTTTGCGAGAACAGATAAGTAAATTTTATGAAGAACAGAGTCAGCAATGCAAATTAGTGCAAGAAGATTTCTATAGAAATGCTGTATTTCTGTGTGATATCATGTCAAAGCAAAATGAATTGAATATTTCTTTGCAAGGTAAAACTAGGTCTATATACGATATGTGGCAAAACAAAATCCAAGCATTTCAAAAAAAGCTATATTTTTTCGAAACTCTTCTTCTTCAAAAAGGAAATTTCGGATGAACATTTTCCCCAGTTAGCAAAGGTCATTGATGAACAGGAGGATTCTTGCGAATCATATGAAGAATACACATCTGTTATAGACTTATTAATTGGAGAATACAATGAAAGGTTCTCTGACTTTGAGAATCATGACATCACACTCAAATTAGCATTTCAACCTCACCTAGTTGATGTCTCCAAGGCTCCTAAAGAACTACAGATGGAATTGATTGAGCTCTCAGAAGATGACATTTTAAAGTCCTTTTTTGACTCGAAGAAAGATCAGATTGAAAGATGGTAAAATGCAATTGAATACCCATGCCTTTGGCAACAGGCACGAAAAATGCTTTCTTGCTCTTCAACCACTTATTGCTGTGAATCTACATTCTGCTACTTAACCAAAATCAAGATGCCGGATACCCATCTAGAGGATCATCTAAAACTACAGACCTACACGCTGCAACCAAATATTCAAATGCTTTCCTACAAAACGCTGTCACAACAAAGTCATTAAAAGGTTAATTAACTTTAGAATTAACATATATTTTTCTTTTTTTTAGTTAGTACATAGTAGTTAGATTTTTACAAAATAATGTGAATTTTGAAGATTTGGATGCGGCCTTATTAGATTACAAATAACATAATGCAGCCTTCCAAAATGAAAAGATTCCCCACCTCTGTTTTATGAGATATGAGAATAACAAAAGAGGGTGTGACAGAGTGAGAGCAATGAGACTCATGCCTCAGTTGTCTGGGATCAAAGGAAAGAATTAGAGAGAAGTCAGACGACAGTATCTGAAAGTCAAACATAACTGGTAAAGTGGAGGGAAGAAAACTTTGGAATAAATCTCTACTGGAATATTTAGAGAGATTAGGCTGCACATGCCCTGGGAAATTGTGGAGATTGTTTATCCTTCTCAATTTATTGAAGTGTATTTGGGGAGGGAAGATGAAATCTGGCCATCTTACAGGAAAAGAGACATGGGAAATTTATGAAATAGCTTTCACTTTCCCAATAAGATTTCCAGTATAGGGAAGTGAGTTTCAGTGCAGAGATGACAAGTACATCTTAATTTTTGAAAGCCCATAATTTGTTTTTATTCATAATGAGGGCATTACTGATTATGCCAGCATTTATTGCCCATCCCTAATTGCCCAGAGGACAGCTAAGCGTCAAGGACATGGATACAGGTCTGGAGTCACATTCAATTAAAGATGGCAGTTTCCTTCCCAAAAAAGGACATTAGTGAACCAGATGGGATTTTCCAACAATCAACAATGATTTTGTCGTCACTATTAGATTCTCAATTCCAGTTTTTTCTATTGAATTCAAATTCCATCATCCGCCATTTTAGGATTCGAATTCAGGTCCCCAGAACATTACCTGGGTCACGGAATTAACAGTCCAGCCAAAATACCATTTCCATTGTCTCCCCTGTTATGTCACGCATATTAGGAGTTATTTACACTACAAAAGTTTGTCTATATATGAACTTGACAAGGTCTAAGGTCAAGAAAGATCCTAAAAAAATGTAAATCTTATTTTCTTTTCCCAACTGGACTAATGAGGATCCACACAGTGCCACCTAATGGTAGAATGCCTGATGGGGAACTACAATTTGCCAGGGTGTTTTATATAGATTATGAGAAGTACCTTTATGAGGATTGTCACTGAGGCATGTTGTTGTGAAAGGTGAGATGCAGAACTGTAAAAGGCAGGGTCTATGGAAACATTCCACATGTCGTTTTCAATATTTGTTTTTAATATTTAAGATTTACACATCACCTACAATTTTAAATTACGTGTTCTTCACAACATTAAGATCACCACTATCAACTCCTTTCAGTATCCTCAAGATTTCACATGAAAAGGATCAATCAAGCCTGTGACTGCAACATTCTAAAACTCCAATATGCTACATCACTGATTGGTATGCATCAGAGAGGTCTGTAATTCTTAATACTGCAAACTTCAAAATTAAATGTGAGACAGGAATCTATTCCATAAAAAGAAAGAAAATCAGTAAAGGTATAAAAGAAATCCCGGTTTGTTCTCGTGAATGTCATAGAGAAGGTACATTATAGGTGTAGAGACATAATAAACAGAAGCTTTAATAACAGTATTGCATTCTTGTTTCTGAAATATTTACAACAGTTATCATGAACAGTGCAACACAGGAATAACCTAATTGTGAAAGGCAAACTAGCCAAACTTATCTTGAATAAATATTAGAACCTGAATAAACATAACCTTTAATAAAAGAAGAATCTCACCATTTTGTTCATCTAGTTCATTTCCAATATCCTGACCCATCTGCTTTTGTCTGGCTATCACTGTGACCAGAGCCTCCAAGCCAGCATCTTGCTCTGAATTTTGAAAAAAGTGCAATAAAGGCAAGTAAATTACCTGATCAAAAAGGAAACTGGCTAAACATTTTATTCACCCAAGATTCTGCCAACAATTTTTTTTATGCTTAATCAATGTTTTGTATAAAGTCACAATTTCAATTTTCATTCACAGTTGACCCACTACATGTTTCACTACAAAGGCAGTATACATTACAGATTCACCATGTGTCAATAAAACTCCATCTGTAAAAAAAAATGACAACGCATGAAAGACAAGATCCTCTCTCAGCTTTCCAGAAGCCCCAAGACAATCACTTTCTTGATTAAATGAGAGGTAGAAAATTAAAACAACATCCAAGTTCTGGTGTGCAACCATCATAAAACCAATATTTCAAACAGAAACAAAAATGTAGTCTACACCTTATTTTCTTCACAAATCATTGGGGGTTGGGGGGGGGGGGGGGGGGGGAGATTGGAGGGGGAAGAGAGATCTGACTCAACTTGTATTTAATGCCCATCCTTAATTATCCTGGAAAAAATGGTGGTAAGCTGCCTTTTTGAATTGCTGCAATTCGTGTGGTGCAGGTGTACCTACATTGCTGTTAGGAAGGAGTTTCAGGATTTTGACCCAGTGACAGTGAATGAATATTAGTATGGTTCCAAATCAGGACTGCATGTGCCTTGGAAGGGAATTTGCAGTGTTCCCATATATATATAATCTACCCTCTTCCTTCGGGATAGATAGTATAGGTTTGGAAGGTGCTGTCAAAGATTGTTTATTGGTGCTAGCCATTGTTACTGCTCTGTGTTGAATATTGAAGGTGACGGGTGGGTGAAAATCAAATAGGCTGTACTCTCACAAAATGTCAACCTTTCCAAATGCCGTTGCAAGCTCAACTAATGTGGACAAATGGAGAATTTGCGATCACACTCGTGCCTTGTAGATGGTTGACTGGGCTTTTGGGAGGTGCGTTATTTAGTGCAGAATTCCTAATTTCTGACCTGCTGTTGCAGCCACAGTTCAGTTTCTGCTCAATAGCAACCCAAGTTGATGTAAATATTTCTGTTATGAGAGTGATTTTTTTTTAAAAGCCTAGTATTGGAAACATACTTCTTGTTGTGCAAGCAGAATCACAGAATTGTTGTAGCACAGAAGGCAACCATTCAGGATATTGTGTCTGTACTGTCGTTAGGTGGTGGTGTTTGACCAGAGTAGATGCGGTGAGCCAAAGGCCTTTCTCTGTGCTGTGGACTTCTATGACTCTTCAAACAAGTATCATAACCTGATGCTAATCTCTTGCTTTTCCCCCCATTGCCCTTGCACAGTACTTCTATCCTGTTAATCATCCAATGCCCTCATGAATGTCTCAATTGAACCTACTTTCACCATACTTTCAGGCAGTGAATTCCACATCCGACCTCCTCACCGAGTGAAAATGTTTTTTCTCATATCACCCTCCTGGGAACAGCTTCTACCCATCTACTTTATCCAGTCTGCTCATGATTTTGAAAACCTCTAACAAATCACCCCTCAACCTTCTTCTCTCCAAAGAGAACAGTCCCAACGTCTTCAATCTATCCTCGTAGATGAAGTTTCTCATTCATGCAACCATTCTTGTCAATCATTTCTGCACTATTTCTAATGCATTAGTATCTTTCCTATCATGTGGCACCCAGAACTTTACCGGATCCTGCAGCAGAGATCGACCAAGTGCCTTTTACAAGTTCAACATCACCTCCTTACTCAATGTCCCAATTAATAAACTCAAGGAGATGACCTTTTAGACCTTCTAATCCTCTTCCTTTCCTTCCTTTTTTAAGTTTCCAGAAAAAAGCTATATGCAGCAATATTTAACACCAAGACTTGCCCTTCCTTGAGTAAGGTTTCTATTGCCATAACATTTTGCCACAAGTTGAGTCTGAGTCTGTAACTCCCCAACATTATTCATTATACTCAATGAACTTACATACTTCAATGCCTGTTAACTCTATTTTAGACATCATTTCTTTCTCCCTTTGTCTGACTTCAACTATTAGCTTATGCTCATTCCAAGGATTTTGCAAACCCTAGCATTCACCCCGTCATTCTCTCATGGCCCTTCGGATCATTTCGCTTAAGTCATGAACTCACTTGGAAATGATGTTTAAACTCACTATTCAACAATGACTTTGACCTTTTCAAAGAACAAATCATTTTCAGATATAAAAGCAAAACCCATTTGTCTCTTGTTTAAAATTCAAACTCCCAAATGATAACAATACAGTTAAGGTATTTTGTAACCTCTAACACTTAAAGGAAAAAGGGCAGCAGATGCCTAAGAACATCACCATCTGTAATTTGACACCAAGCTAAATGCAAATTACAGTATATAACTGCTCTTTCACTGTCGCTGGATCAAAAAAATAAGGATCTCTCTACAGCACTGTTGTAATGTCTAAACTAGATGGGCTGCAGTAGTTCAAGAAAGTGGCTCACTGCCATCTTCTGAAGTGTAACCAGCATTAGGCAATAAATACTGACCTTGCCAAAGATGCCCATTTCCTACAAAATAATTTTTAAAACTTTCATAATTCTCCACATCTCGTGTGTTTTGGACTGCATAATAAAAGTTCTCGTTGGTGTAGATTTTGGCTGTATCGGCACATTTGCCATTTGATATTAACAGCAGGCTTAAAATTTTCATGTGAAATACAGCTGTCGTGGTTGTTGAAGAAAACTACTTTTGTACTAAGACTCTTCAAATTTATTCACCATATCATTTTGGGAAATGCTCATATGATTATCTCCTTCAACAATTCTTTCAAAAATGTAAACAACATTTTATAAAAGAGACAAAGTGAAAATTTTGACAGAATAAACTTGGTACTAAGGGCTGTCACTAACTGTATGGTTATGAATTAGTGTGTAGTTCTTTTGAATGACATCAGCATGAGCTTGAATCTGGTGCAATTTGACTGATCAATTTATTACCTGCTCTGCACTGGCATGGTGTCCAAGAATACTATAGCTCTATACATACACAGTTAAACAAGTACAGAACTGTACTGTCTCCAACACAGAATAATATTTCTGATCGTTATTTGGAAATACCATTAATTTCAACATTACAGCTTTAAACATGGTCCTGCAATGTCCCTGAACATGTTTAATTTTGATGTGTTCGAATTGATTGAGGCTATGCTACAATTGGTACAGAACTAGAACACTGAGGCTACCTCAAGTAGTCTTCTACCCAATGCTAAATGATCCAACATGGCATTATGTTGTAGTTACACATTATGTTTTGTTATATTTCTGTGCAGTATAAATTGCTTATAATGGTCATCACCAGCTCAGTTGTTCCAATCACAGTTGTCTACCTAGATGCAAGACACTTGCACCTTCCAAGTAATTCAATCCAAATGCATTAAGGCTGTGGCATCTAATTGGTCAGTTTCTTTGGAACCAGCTGCCACTGAGTACAGAACCAGTACAGTATGTTAATTTCAAGATCTGCAAAAGCTCACCATCATGAATTACTTTATTATTCTTGCAAATGAGTCAAATAGTCTGGAAACTAATTTCCCAAATGGTTTCTTTCAACTCTAATTAGGTTACCCAGATTAGAATAAAACCTAAATCAGCTCTACTAGTTATTAGCATTTATTCTTTGCACCACATACAGATTTTGCTTTGTATAGTCACACAGTGGCACGGCTACTAAATGAATTTGGAAGTCAAGTCAATTCAAAATATACAAGTTACTGTAGCTCATAACCAATGTGTGGCTCAAAAATATTTATAATGCACGATATCACAATACATTGGCCAAGATGTTACAAGATTAATTTAATAAAAGACGACAAGAAGATCATTGCCTTGTAGTAATCAGTGTTACAACAATAAACACACAAGCATTTAAGCAACAGATTTTATCGAAACCTCAAAATAAGTTCTAAATTAATATCATTTTTTAGCATTAGAGAGCTACAGTAGCTCATAATTTAACTTAAGGTGCATAGTTTATTTTTAAATGTATACAAGTCATTTCCATGTTCATTTTTATTGTAAATTTTTTTGTATTATTTTCACAGCAAGATAATATTAAATCATTTCCCAGCTATCATTTACTAAAAATTCTATAACTGCAAAAATGTCACTTTTCAGGCTGTTGAAATTAACGATTAAGTTCAAGCTTATAAATATCTATAACATCAACAATACTCAAACATGCAAAAGAGGCCAACATTTTTAGAGCTCTTCCAAACAAAACACAAAAAGTAAGAACATGTCTCTTAACAAGGATGAGTTTTACCTTGTATGATCCTCTGCTGTTGATGTTTGATTTCATGAAAATCAAGGTCCTTAGTCTCCTCTGACTCTTCCATTAACCAAGGGTTGATAGGACCTGTACCTTGATCTCCACTCATAAGGCTAGACCTGAAAATTACATAAAATTTTAATAAAAACTTCAGTGATCATTTTAACTATGCCAGCAAAATGAAATGAAAAATCAAAGTTAAGGCATTTTAAATATTTATAATTATTTCCATGCAAAACAAAATGGGCAACTTCCAACAAAGTCAAATGTTCTAAGATCTTCCTCACAACTGGAAACAATGTACAAGGAATTTCACTTTCAAATTAAGTATTTGAAATGCAGAAGTGCATTGCTCTAAATAAACTTTTGCTCAGGGGATGACAATGGGATAGCAAGTTACAAATTAAAAAAAAGTTTGTAAAGAAATTGCCTAAATGTTGTGTTTAAGTTTATAGAAGAATGCCATTTATAGTTACACAAGAAATCACCTTTATACAAGAGACAAAAAGATGAAGTCAAACTGTAGAATATCAAGAAATATGCAAATCATACACAGGTGGCCAACTGATAGATGTAACAATTCTTATTTCATCGAAGGGATTAAGCTAACATGGTTAAACAAAGGAGACCTATTCACTGTTCAATCGTGTTAAGAGTTATAACTTACGGAGTAGTCAAAAAATGAATAGAGGGTCAGTGACAAGGTACATTACACATTGTGGAAAAACACACAAAAGTAAATATGTTCCAAATTATCCAAAGGATACTGACAATTATTGGTGAACCATCTATACCACTGAGTAATTAATTATTTTTGCGGACACTTCCAATTTATTAAATGCAAAACTGTTAATGCTTACAAAAAAAATTACACTTTATAGCCAAGCCTAGTAAATTAAATAATACTTCCAGTAGCTAGTTATATGATAGTGTTCAATACTAATTGAAGAAAATTGTGAAAAATGGTTTATCAGTGATTCAATTCATCAGAACTTCAAGCAGGTTTAGGTTTAATACTTAAGAGCAGCTGTATACACTGGCAAAATTTGAAAATGAAGTCCATTCATTGCTCAGTGCAGAGAGTTCAGTCTACATCAGAGCAAAGAGCTTATTTCCAAAAACAAACCTTTTTCTATTTTGTGTACTTTCCTGCCCTCTTGACGTTCCAGCAAAAAAAACCAAAAGCAAAGCTACATAATGCATAAACAATGAATAATTTAAATGCAACATTTGCATGGTTCCTTAATCTGCTATACTTTCCCCAAAATCCTAACCATATATTGCCAATTTCAAGTTAAGGAGTCTACATGACAAGGAAAGCAATTAGCAGCAATCTGCATCACTGTCTATTTCTGAACAACCTGTTACAAACCCATCAAAAATAAATGACAAATATCACTTGATAACAGTAATCCTTATGACATGTTTGGTAACTGTTCTACAGTAAACACCATTGTACTTCCTTTTTATGCTCTGATCTTACCACGCTTGCTTTAGTGGTGTAAAGATTAAAGCTTATCCAATTAGCCTCCCACTGATTTTGCCATGTTAATCACTTAAATCGTTGGAATGGTCACAGAGCAGTGGAGTGTGTAGATGATTTCAGAATTTTTTTTGTGATCAGCTTTAACTAATTATAAGGCTTTGAGATTTACTCAAATAGAAAAGACGAGAGGAATGGAATCAGAGAGCTGTGTCGCTGCTTAATAACCAGCAGCTAATCTTGCATGAAGTATTGTTTCACTGCAAATCTTCCCTGAAAAAAAGCTTTCCAAGTGTCTATGATAACTCAACCGCAGCTTTTTTTCTTACGGAGCCCACACATTAAGATTTACTGTTTCTTTACTAGATATAAGTAAGTAAGGCTGCATCAGGATTTTCTAATCATAAGACAATATTTGGCATAATTGCCAAATGGAATTCAATAGAAAAATGTGCATAGCCAGTTTAAATGAAAATTGCAAACAACAGGTTTTAGAAAGCGGATATAAACTCAGTGAACAGTAGTAAACTGTAAACTATGAGTCATTTTCATAACAGTTGATACAAAATGTGTGATTAACTGAACAAAGCATTCAAACTAAATGAAATATTTGAGTTTTTTGCCAATCTTAATAAGAATGAATTAATCTCCTGAAATTCAATTTATTAGTTTAACTTTTGACAATCTCCAGTCATACATCACATTCAGGGGAAAAACTGCAGATCAGACTTCAAGCAAGTGCACTCTGTTTAGCTGACCCAAGTTTGGCTATGTTTTTCCAGTTGTTTTTTACCACTAAGTTAGTTATACAGCACATTAAATAAACAATTCAACTTATTATAATACAGCATCCTTTGTTGCTAGCTGTGTAACTTCTGGATACTCAATAATAATCTGGAAGGGATCTCACATTGATTAGACATTACCATAGGTAAACACAATCAACTTCAAGGGGCAAGGGAATATATGGACTTGAAAATTAAATATTCCACCAATTCTATTTTTAGAAAAGTAATTTTTCAATAGAGGAGATCTTTACTAATTGTATGCCTATAAGGATATATGGGACTACCCTAGCAAGGCACTATTACAATAATAAGATTAGAGCACATGAATAATTCACTAATGTACCATGAAACTAGCTCAGTAAAAACTATTGAGCAAGTAGTGCAATAGATTAGATCCAGACCTTTCACCTCTGGGGTGTGGGCTCAGCTTCAGCCCAGAATGATGGGAAAAGTTGCCTCTCTATGCAAGCTATGCAAGCATAATTCTGCAAAATAAGTTTGGAAACTTAATTCAGTCCACAATACACATGCACTTATTTCACAAAACTGTCCAACATTTCAAGTTAATTAGCAAATTCACATTACACAATGATTGTTAAAACACTTCAGTGTGGTAGGAGTTGTTCATCTAACTAAGGGACTTGGGCCTATTACAGGGGCAGACTAGCTTTACTCTGCCATCTAACCTGCATTTCACCTGATGTGAGAGTTTTTGATACTACAATTAAGTATTGGTAGTAAGTGTTTCACTCACATGTGAGCACAAAAATACTTGCAATTAATAGCCAAGAATTTAGAGAAATTCTAATCTGCCAAGAATATTACCTGTTTCCATATAGTTACTGTACAACTAATACTTTAAGTTACTCAAACAAGCCAGATCACTATACTAAAACATTTTAAACTGCAGAACTGAAACAACTCAGCTGCTACATTGTCACTTTGAAGACAGTGGGAAAAGACAAACTGAAACTTCATGACACACAATGGGAGATTTCCCTCACACATGAACTAAAATTAGGATTTAAAGGAATGTTTTAAATAAATCTTTGGAAATCTTGCAAACATGCAGTGTGAAGTATTATGCTTTTTTTGTGTTCATGGCAATTCATGTTCATTATTTGATTGTAGAGGGAAGTGAAGGTTATAGAGTGGTTTTTGCTAAAGATGATTGAGAACAGGTCAAACAGAACATTTTTGATTGTGTTCAACTCCATTTACTTAAAGGTTGCTGGAGTCTGCACTCCAAGACTAGCCACCATCCACAGTCTATTTAAGTTCCCAGTCTCTCTCATGATTCTTGCTTTTTTCAACCACAAATCCCTTGCTCCAAGCTGTGTCAGTTAAGCTCCTGCTTTAGATCTGCTCTCACAATGCTCACAATTTCCAAGACTGCACTCCTCATGTTTCCAAGTCATAGAATTCCCTGTTCCAAGGCTCCTTCTCCCAGTGATCCTCACATCTACTCTCTCCACCTTGAATGATGCACACAATGCTGCATACATTACCTTGTAAGACAAAACGGTGAAGATTTTCAGTAATGAAAATTAAAGTTTAAACCAAATGATCAGGTTCTGAACACAAGCATTTTTCAATGGAAATAAACTGTAAATAAATGGCCAGTTTTGATCCATTGAGGAAAACCCTACTCAGGTTAAAAAGTCTCATCAGCTGACACTAAATGTGGAAGAGGAGCTTTTCCTTTGTGGATCTTATTTAGAAGTGAATTAAGTGCAATAGCCATCATTGAGAGTGACAGAGAGAGGTTTCCATTAAGGCACAATAGTGGAATCAGGCTGATCAGATCACCAGATTCTCAATGAGAAAGGGCAGTAATTAATCAGAGATCTCAGAAACCAGGAAGGGAAAAGCAACAGATAAAAATTAAATTATTTTGAATTTTTCAATTTTGGAAAAAGTCATTCAAACTAATGAAAGGTATTTGCCCTGTCATGGCATCTTTTTCTCTTTCTACAGATGGTGCCTGGTCTGTTGAGTGTTTTAAACTTATTCTGTTTGTATTTAATATTTTTGGCATCTGCAGTATTTTGGCTTTCAAATACAAGTGGAATGAAGGTCACTTGCTTATTCTTTCAATATGTGTTGCCCCATATTTCTGCACAATCCATTCACATGGATCTTTATATTGAGTGTCAATTTTTTTATTTATTTACAAGCATTCTTCTGTTGATTAATAGCCTATGAAAATAACAATGAGGCTGCACAAATTCCATCAACTTTCACTTTAGACTTGGCTTTGAACACAAAAGACAAAGATGTGATCAGTCTCATGAATCTCACGCCTCGGTTTACTTGCACACTTACCAATCAACAAGTTAATGCAAGATAATGAGGTTAAATAGTAAACTCTGTGCTTTGCCTCTTTCCAATATGCTCAGTATTATTGGGTCAAATCCGAACATTCAGTTTACTGTTCCAAATTTGTTGAAATATTTACATTATAGTACTTGCCAAAATGGATAGAGGAATATTGAAATCTGTTTATATAAATAGCTTTTAAAGAAGTTTTATAACCACTTAGCATATATTCAGAACTCTCAACTTCTGAGTTTGTAGAATTTTGCAGTCAAGTAAAACCACAGCATATCACATTTCTAAAAAAAAATTAAATGTTAGTTTGCCTCAAAGATAGGTTGAGGCAAGAGGTTGTACAGTCAAGCTTCCACTCCATAATTTAAGCACATAATGTACTATTAAAATCCTAAACCAGACCTCTCCTAGTTAGGTTTTGGTAAGGGACCAGTAACTTTTTTTTGAAGGAGATACATTTGGGAATTCCAGGTCTTTACAAATAGAATAAAGGCCATTAGATTTCATGGATTTGTACAATCAGACACCAACTTTACAATACCATCAAAAAAGTAAAATAGCTTACAATATCTGTTGCACTCTAATAACCAAAATCAGCAAGTCATGAACAATAAATTATTTAACAACTTCAAACAGCAAAAACTAACACAAGGTTAACATGAATTAACCAACAAACTATTGTTAAGCACAATACCTTGCACATTTAATGGCAAACGTGACCAAGAAAAATCCCATGAATGTCACGGAAACTGACCCATGCACCAGTCATTACACGAGTCATAAGTCCTGTTAACATTTGGATCATCCTCCACAGGGATTCCACTCTCAGAAGCTCCCACTTTTCAATCTTGCTAACCTCACTCTGACTCAGAGTGTCTGAACAATTGCTTACCTCCTGGTGATTCAATTGTATCTCCTGGGCAGTGGTCCATCTCCCTGGCTGACCACGTACTCTTTCTCAGTTCTGCCAGAGATTCTCATAGCTTTGCTTACATGAAACCTGCACACAGAATCAATTCACCCCCAGTGCCTCTTTGTCTCTTGACGGTTGCCATAGATCTGAGGAGATTCCTTCTTTTTTCCTGGTTTGCTGAAAATGTGTTGCTGGAAAAGCGCAGCAGGTCAGGCAGCATCCAAGGAGCAGGAGAATCGACATTTTGGGCATGAGCCCTTCTTCAGCCCTTCAAATTGGCTTTGGCCATTTTTTAAACAATCCTCTGGTTTCTTAGTTGTGTTTCAGACATCTTAGGTGCTTCTTCAACTACCTCTGACCACCTGGAGCCAGCTTTTGAAGCAGCTATTGACCAACTAAAGGCACACAATACTGGAACAACAAAATACAAGGACACCAAAACACTGGGGCTCAGGGACACCAAAACATTGGAATCCTCCATGGGGCCTAGGCTTCCCCAACTGTAAGACTGTACTTGCATTGTGACTCCTGGTTTTCTGTGGCAGGTCAGTGCACTTCTGGATAGCATGCCCTCTAAATTTTAACAAGGCCACTTGTCTAAGCATGTGTGGTCTGTCCTGTTCTGTAAATGGATCTGGACCATTCGCATACCAGTAAATAAAATTTTCAGACTCTACTTGGGAACGCTGCAGTATCTAAGCTTTTTTTTAAAGTCAATACATGGATGCTTCATTACCACTCTGAGAGAGCATTACATTGCATGAGGCACTATCTTTCACAGATGTTAAAACTGAGGTTTCACCTGTTTTCATATTAAAGCACTATTTGAAGCTAGCAACAGTTCTTCTGTCTAAAATTACTATCTCCTTCAAGATAGATTAACCCATTATTTACCACATCTGTGGTAGGGAAACTATTGGAGAAAATTCTGAAGGATAGAATTAATCTTCATTTGGAGAGGCAAGGTTTGATCAGGATAATCAGCAAGGCTTTGTCATACAGAAGTTATCCCTAACAAATGTGACTTAAATTTTTCAAGGCGCTGATCAGGTGTGTAGTGAGGGTAGCATGGAAAATCACATCTCATAAACTTGGTTGAGTTTTTTGAGGACATGGCCAAGAGCGAGCTTTGGGAAGATTTGTAGCTCAGGTTGAGGTTCTGGATGTAGGTTTGCTCGCTGAGCTGGAAGGTTTGTTTTCATGGCCAATGGAATAGATGAGGGAAGAGACGTAGATGTTGTCTGCATGGACTTTAACAAGGCATTCAACAAGGTTCTGCATGATAGACGGGTTAGTAAAGTTATATCACATGGGATCCAGGGAGAACTAGCCATTGGATATAAAATTGGCTTGATGGTAGGAGACAAAGGGTGGTGGTAGAGAGTTGTTTTTTGGATTAGATGCATCTGAACAGCAGCGTTCTGCAAGGATCAGTATTGGGTTCACAGTTGTTTGTCATTTATATAAATGATTCAAATAAGAATGTGGGAAGCATGGTTTGTAAGTTTGCAATTGACACCATAATTGGTGGTATAGAGGACAGCGAAGAAGGTTATTTAAGAGTATGATGTGATCTTAATCAGCTGGGCCAATAGGCTGAGGATTGGCAGATTTAGAGTTTAATTTAGATAAATGTGGGGTGTTGCATTTTGGTCAGACGAACCAGGGCAAGACTTACACAGTTAATGTAGGGCCTTGGGGAACAAAGAAACCTAGGGGTTCAGGTACATAGCTGCTTGAAAGTGGCATCACAGGTGGACAGGGTGGTGAGAATGGTGTGTGGTACATTTGCCTTCCTTGGTCAGACCACTGAGTATGGGACTTGGGACACATTTTGAGGTTCTCGAGGACATTGGTGAGGCTACTTTTGGAGTACTGAGTGCAGTTCTGGTCGCCGTGCTGCAGGAAGGATGTTATTCAATTGGAAAGGGTACAGAAGAGATTTACAAGGATGTTATCAAGATTGGAGGGTTAGAATTATAAGGAGAGGCTAAATATGTTGAGACTTTTTATCCTGTGGGGTAGGAGTTTGAAGGGTGACCTAAAAGAGGTTTATAAAATCACGAGGCATAGATAAGGTGAATAGCAAAGGCCTTTTCCATCGGGTAGGATATTTCAAAATGAGAGGGAATAAGTTTAAGGTGAGAGGGAAAACATTTAAAAGGGACCTGAGGAGTAACTTTTTCCACACAGGAGGTGGTGCATATATGGACTGAAATGCCAGAGGAAGTGGTCTAGTCAAAAGATTTAAAAGATATTCAGGCAGGTACATGATTAGGAAAGGTTTGAAGGGATATGGGCCAAACATAGGCAAATGGGACGAGTTTAGTTTGGGAAACCTGGTCAGCATAGATGAGTCGGACCAAAGGATCTGTTTCCGTGCTTTATGACTCTCTGTGGATTTCAGCAAAGCCTTACACTAATACCACATCAAAGTCTGATAAAGAGGGTTAAAAACATATGGGATCCAGTGTAACCTGACAAGTTGTATCCAAAATTGGCTTAGTGGTGGGAAACTGAAGGCAGCTTGTGTGCCTGGAGGCCTGTGACCAGTTGCATACCACAGGAATTGGTGTTGGGTCCCTTATTGCTCGTGATACATATAAACAATACAGAAGAAAGAGTGTGAGAGTACCTGAGAGAGTGTGATTAGCAGATATAAAGAAGATTGGCGGGTAGTTGACAACAAAGAATGGCTCACATTACAGGAAGATAGAAACAGATTGGTCAAATGGACAGATCAATGCCAGATGGAATTTAACCTTGATAAATTTGAGGTGATGCACTTTGGAAGAAGGAAGAAGACAAGGCAATATTCAATGAATGGCAACACACTAGGAAGGGGTCTGGGAGTGCTTGGCCACAGATCCCTGAAGGTGGGAGGACAGGATAATTCAGGAACGAAGATGCCTTGATCAATGGTGGCACAGATTATAAGAGCACCGAAGTTATGTTGGTGTTTAACAGCTATAGATTGATTAAGGAGGAGTAAGTGAGGATTGCAGATGCTGGAGATCAGAGCTGAAAAATGTGTTGCAGGAAAAGTGCAGCAGGTCAGGCAGCATCCAAGGAGCAGGAGAATCGACGTTTCGGGCATAAGCCCTTCTTCAGGAATGAGGAGGATGTGCCAAGCAGGCTAAGATAAAAGGTAGGGAGGAGGTACTTGGGGGAGGGGCGCTGGGAATGCGATAGGTGGAAGGATGTTAAGGTGAGGGTGATAGGCTGGAGAGGGGTGGGGGCGGAGGGGTCGGGAAGAAGATTGCAGGTCAAGAAAGCGGTGTTGAGTCCGAGGGTTGGGACTGAGATAAGGTGGGGGGGGGGGGGGGGGGGGGTGAGGAAGCTGGAGAAATCTGCATTCATCCCTTGTGGTTGGAGGGTTCCTAGGCGGAAGATGAGGAACTCTTCCTCCAGGCATCGTGTTGCCATGGTCTGGCGATGGAGGAGCCCAAGGACCTGCGTAACGTGATTAAGCCAAGGCTGGAGTACCGTGTGCAATTGTGTGTGCACACGATAAGAAGGATGTGTTTGCACTGCAGGGGTTGCAGAGCAGATTCAGCAAGATATTGGTTGGGATGGAGTATTTTAGCTATGTATAACGGCTGGAAAAGTTCAGGTTGTTAGCTTGAGATCAGAGAAGGCTGATTGAGATGTATATAATTATGAGGTGTATGGTCAGGGTGGATAGAAAGCAGCTGTTCATCTTAGTTGAAAGATCAATAATAAAAGGGTATACAGAACAACTTCGTCTAACCAAATGTCAATTATCAGAGTCCCGGATTATCTGAACAAAATCTCAAGGTCCCATGAAAACCTCCCTGCCCGTCTTGTTTGGATAATCGAGATTGTTCTGTAATTTTAAAGGTGAAAGGCAGATTTAGAGGGGACTTGTGGAAAAGATTTTTCACTTAAGGATAGCAGAAACCTGTAATGCGCTACCTGAGGTAGTTGAGAGAGGATAACCTTTAAAAAGTCATACCATTCAAGGCTATGGCCAAATACTGGAATGTGGGACTAGCATACACTAAGTTCTATTTTTCAGTGCAGACTTGAAGAGACAGCTTCTGCATGTTTGGATTCTATGATTATATAATTAATTAATGTGTGGACCTAGTTTTGCCAAACTGGGTGGTGCATTTGTTCACATAATTAACATGAACCAACAGCAGAGAAAGGTGCCATTCAGCCCAACTCATCATCAATATTTTCACCTCAAACGAGTCATCTTCTAGTTTATTTCATCCCAAAACTACCAACAAAGCTTCTAATTCCTTTGTCCCTTATTATGTAGTTTCCTATTGCTCTATACCTCGATGGCATCAAAGAGGATTCAGTTTTACTCATAACCACACTAAGAGTAATGCAGCAAACAACAATAATGACATTCATTGGCTGCTCTGAGTATATGAATTGATTCCATTCAAAATCCTTTGCTTCCAGGGTATTGATTCCACTAAGTTTTCAGTACTAAGCTCTTCATTAGTCACTGACAAAGTGAATTTTTGACAGATAAATATTAATTAAAATATTACTCAATATCTTAATAAAAACACAAAACTACTTCATTATATTTTTCGGATAGCAAAAGTTTTCAAAAAAGAATTTGTTAACACTGCACCAAACCCAAACGGAGAGTAAGTTTTCAAATGTAAGAAAGCTCAATGCAAGTCATACCTCATTACGTTAGGCTCTGTGCCATCATTCTTGAACGAAGTCTGAAGTTGTCGCTCTCTCGTTAACAAATCATCCACCAAATTTTGACGTCTGTCTGCTTCAAATTGTGTACTGAACATGAATTATTAAAGAATGAATATACTTTTATCATCTCTCCCTCTGTTTATCAATACAAAGACCATGCTTAAAAAAAAAGTCTCCTCAACTTGTCCTCCTGCCTTCATCAAAGTGTATTTATACACCAGAGGTTGGACTCCATTAAAATTTTATAGATGCATTAAATTTTTCTTTGCTGTGCAGGCTATTTGAATACAGTGCATGAGCAGAATTCTTGTGGACACCATTCAAAGCAGATTATAATTGTGCTCAATCCACCACAGGTTCTACTCTGGGCTTGTCCATTTTGAGCTCAATTACCTTCGATAATCACACTCAAGAAATACACAAATTTTTTTTTAAATTTTAAAGATCTGTATATATCCAATTATTAAAAATTAAATGAAAACACAATATGAACGCACACAGCAGTTGCATGTTCTCATTAATCATAAATTCTGTGCTTCTCAGATATACCTTTCTTCTGAACATCAAACCACAAAGCTAGTTTTGGAATATAAACAAGTTGAAAAGATTAGATATTAACTCACTTTAACTTTCCTTTGCTGACTACCAGAATAAAAACAAAAGCTATTGTTAGAAAGCATTTGTTTCAATTCCTGAGTTGCGATATTCTACAAAGGCAGAGACAATTCACTAGTTTTGCATCCTACTTTGTTATCTTTTGAACCATTTAGAAGGCAATTGTGTGGAAAAATAGCTACACAGATTATTCAGTCACGATCTTTCGCTACTTTAACAAAGAGACAGTGCACATAGTGTATTTTATGCATGTAATATTTTATAGATATTATATATATATCAGTTTATCCATATTTTGTTACAATGTGGACCTGCAGAACCCTGTAAAAGAACAGGTCTGGAAAGGATACATCTGGCGTGTCGACAAACTGCGCAACAAAGAATCTTTCAACTGGCTAATCTGCTCTTGGAGCCTCTGTAGAGATGTCCGAATTGTCACATTCAGCTGCAGGAGGACAAAATAAAATATTGTCTGCAACTCCACATCTTTACAACAAATATGATCACGTAAAAAAAATCTGAAAATAATTAGGCTCTTGAATACATGTATTCCATTTTGAATTATTTTTGCCATTTGGCACCTAACAAGTAGGAGACCAAATGGAACAAATAAGAAATTTGAATAATCTTTTCAAAATTAAAAGAACCCAAACAACCAGCTGAAGCATTCTCAACCTTCCAACTCTTTGAGATTGCCAAAAACAATCAGTAACAAATGATCTCAACAAACTGGGTTAATATCCCATCCCCCATACACTCCCACTAACTCACAATAGAAGTGCAAATGGGCAGAGATGACATATTTTCTCAGGCAGAATACCATTCACGTGCCTACATTCCAGTTTTCCACAGGAGAACAAAATAATAATGAACCAGATAACAAATCAAGTGTATGAATATTATCACTGGAAGAAATAAATGAATATATGTAAATGTTTAGATATAAAACATTATGACACCTAATTGCAAAGCAACATTCTGTATAAAAATCACATTATGTTACAACAATGCATCCCCTGAAGAAAACTAATACGTTCAAAGTCAATACACAAAATAGTTTATTTTCTTTGATGAAATATTTTGAGGAATAATAATTTTTGCAGTTTCACAATTTGTGAATTAAATTTCGCTACAATTAGGTCTCATAATTTGCACAACAAAATCTCATTTTAGAAAATAAATTTAAACTGGGGAAGTTACATG
Organism: Hemiscyllium ocellatum; assembly: GCF_020745735.1. Classification (NCBI taxonomy): domain Eukaryota; kingdom Metazoa; phylum Chordata; class Chondrichthyes; order Orectolobiformes; family Hemiscylliidae; genus Hemiscyllium; species Hemiscyllium ocellatum. The sequence goes on along the minus strand of NC_083425.1, from coordinate 30,099,437 downwards.
TTTAATCAGCTAGATATTAAAATGTTTAAACGAAACTAAAAAAAAAATTGCCTCAATGCATTTATCCCAAATAGTAGAAAATGATATGTGTGATAATCTGAACAACATGGAAAAACAGGTGGCATGAATACACCAGTTCGGGCTGTGAACCACTGATATTTCTAGTTATGTTTACACTTAAAGGAGTCTTTAATTGGATGGAAGTTCGTTAGTCAGTATTATCAAAGACAAATAATCAATTATTAACTGTCTTCCTTTGGTTTTGAACTTTGTCTTTGCATAAATTATAACTTACAGCTCTTAACACACTAACACTTTCCTCATTCTCAAGTTTTCAATGAATGGTGTCCTGACACCTTTGATATGAAGCTATACTGACCCCTTGTGCATTTCCTGAAATCAGAATAAAGTCTTCTGTTCTTTATCAGCAGTTTCCCAGTTGAAACCTTTTTCCTCCTTCTGTTGTAGAATTAACTGATTACGTTTTTTCAGAATAATTTTAACATAGCTTTTCTTCTAAAGTGTTAATCTACTTAACAGTTGTCCTCCACAGGTGTCTTTCACAAACACAAAGCATGTACAACTTTAAAAAATTTTTTTGAAGAATGAGTTAAGTTTGGATCTGTTACAAATCTACAATATGCAATTAATTCTGTTCACTTATTCATTTATTGTTTAATTAGTTCTGTGCTAATTAATATCCCGAGCCACCAAAGAATTTTTTATTCTATTGATTTCAAAGTCAAGGGTCAGGACACCTCAAATAAACCATACATCAAAATACCATGACAAACGTTGACTTTTTGTTCTCATTACAAATAATCTGGATATTAGACAGGTCCTGGGAGAATGGGCTGACTTTGGGAACAGTGTTAGGCATTCAATTCAAGAAAAACAAGCATGCAAAAACTATAAGAATGATGACAATTCAACAGCCACAACTCACTTGCCGAGGAGATCAGAAAAAGACTTTTCACCTATTCCAAATAAAAAATGATCATTTTCTTGCCAAATCCTTGTTAACCAAACCACAACTTGAACTGGTCATTAAATTACTTCATTTTTAAATGCCCAACAGACACAAGATCCATTTCATGATTCTATGTCTGCGAACATAATTTATAAAATCTAGGCAGATTATTTTGGGTGATAATGCTACTGAACAGCCAGATTTCACAACACCAAACTCGATGAATGGAAAGCTGCAAATGTAGAACATGCCTTTCAGTTAAGTAATTGCAAAAATAAGTAGCCTCATTTGATTTGCATCGATGTGAATGAGGACACCTAGTGTCCATGACAAGGAACGCAGATATGATATGACTAAGGGAAAGAAATGATCAGACCTCACAAAGTCAAAACCAGAAACCTGGTCTCACAGCTAGTGAGAGTAATTATTTCGGGTAGGTCAGAGGAGCAGTCACTACAGAGTTAGTCTCAGTTAAATATAATACGAATCAGGATTAGAGTTAAGCATTCTTTTTTTACCAGAGACTCCAGAAACTACATAAGACCATAAAGTATAAGAGCAGAATTAGGTCATTCAGCCTATTATGTCTGCTCCACCATTCAATCATTACTGATAAGTTTCTCAACTTTATTCTCCTGCCTTTTCCCCACAACTGTTGACCACCTTATCAGATCAGACAGAACTTACCTCTGTCTTAAATGCACTGAATGACAGCCTTCTGTTGCAATGAATTCCATAGATTCATCTCCCCTCCGGCTGATAAACTCCTCCTTACCTCAGACCCTTCAAACTGTGCCCTTGGTTCCTAGTCACTCCTATCAATGGAAACATCTTCTCCATGTCCATTCTATCCAGGCCTCTCAGCATTTTCTAAGTTTCAATCGATCTCCCTCATCCTTCTAAATTCCAGACAGTACAGGGTCTTCAACTGTTCCTCCTATGACAAGCCCTTCATCCCCTGAATCATTTTGTAAACCTTCTCTGGACCTCCTCAAATGCCAGCACATCCTTCCTTAGATACAGGCCCAAAACTGCTCACAATATTCCAAAAGCCGCCTGACGAGAGCCTTATACAGCCTCAGCAATAGATCTCTGCTCTTGTATTCTAAGCCCTTCAACTGCCCACTGAACCTGCATATTAACATTTAAAAAATCATTAACTGGGACTTCTAAATCCCTTTCTGTTTAAGATTTCCCAAGCCTTTTCCCCCATTTAGAAAATAGTCTTTATTCTTCCAAAAAAAAGTGCACAAACATCAAACTTGACCACATTGTATTCCATCTGTCATTTATTTGCCTACTCTCCTAGCCTGTTAAGTCCTTCTGCAGCCTCAACACTATCTGTCCCTCCACTAACTTTTGCATTATCTACAAATTGAGCAATAATTCCCTCAGTTCCTTCATCCACAGAAAACATGTAATGAGGTCCTAACAGTAACCCCTCAGAATTCCACTTGTCACTGGTTGCCTAAAAAAGACCCCTTTATCCCCACTATCTGCCTTCTGCCAGTCAGCAATCCTCTGTCCATGCCAGTAGGTTGCCCCTGACACCATGGGCTCTTATCATATCTAGCAGCCTCCTGTCAAAGGCTTCTGGAAATCAAAATGGATCAGGTTCACTGGTTCTCAATTGTCTTACCAGTTACCTCCTCAAAAAATTAACATATCTGTCAGGCATGACCTTCCCTTAACGTAATCACACTGACTCAAATTCATGTGAGAATTTTTTACAACTTAAGCAAAACGACTGGTCCACTTTTTACCAAAAGCAAACATATCACAAGCACAGTAAGTCAAAGCATGGCTACAGTACAGAAAGTGTTCTTTTGGCCTTTCAAGTCAATGCCAGAGAAGTATATAATTCAAATCTTATAAGATTATAATGTCAAGCAAACCTGGGAGTTAAAAACCATGCGTCTTCCACACCATTCAACTGGTATCATCTTTATTCTGGATACAAAATTATTTCAAATGAGTCCCACACATCAGCATCTTTTTTAAATGATCAGTAGCATATTATGTTTCACTAAGTATGAGTATTACAGGCCTAGCCACTTCATTGCTCACTGTGTGGAACTCTTGAAATACAAAGACAATACAAAAGTGACTGAAATCTAAAATTACTACATGAGAAATTTTGTCTCATTTTCTAACAACAAAAATTCAACAACATAAAATATTTCACAACAGATAATAGAAATATGCTTCCCTTACCGATGTATGTAAATTTGATTTGGTGTGAGATTTGAAATCAATTTGTATTGTATGGGAGTGTGAAGCACAGAATGATCAAGGAACAGAATGGTGAGTAAACAAAAAGTCAACGGAAAAGTTAGTAATTGGTATTTCTAGTATTGCACCAGCTGTAATTTTGTTCAATGTTTAGAGTTTGAATGGAAATTAGTTCTGTGACTGCCAGGACACTCATGCCTCAGATAAGACTCAAAACTTAAAGAGTTGAGAGTATGTTGTTGGAAAAGCACAGGTTAGGAGGGGCTCTGGTCCGAAATGTCGACTTTCCTGCTCCTTGGATGCTGCCTGACCTGCTGTACTTTTCCAACAACACACTCTCAACTCTGATCTCCAGCATTTGCAGACCTCCCTGTCTCCTCAAAACTGCAGAAGGCAGAGAGAGCTCAGGTGAAGAAAGATTTAGAAATCTGAAAAGAAAAGTTAGGCATTTGACCAATGCAACGATTTGGTAAAGTTGATGAGACAGGAAGGGATAGTGTTTAACAGTGATTTTCCTTCACAAAGAAATGTCTCTGCAAAGAACAGTGGTACAAAACAGAATTGAAGACTCTTTATCTTAAAGTACATACAATTTGCAATCAAATAGACACAACAAACGCACAAATGAAGATAGTGGTTTAGATAAGATTAGATTAGATTCCCTACAGTGTGGAAACAGGCCCTTTGGCTCAACAAGTCTACAGCGACTCTCCAAAGAGTAAGCCACCCAGACCCATTTCCCTCTACACCAAACACCATGGTCAGTTTAGCATGGCCAATTCACCTGACCTGCACCTTTTTGGACTGTGAGAGGAAACCGGAGCACCCGGAGGAAACTCATACAGACACGGGAAGAATGTGAAAACTCCACACAGACAGTCGCCTGAGGCTGGAATTGAACCTAGGTTCCTGGTGCTGTGAGGGAATAGTGTTAACCGCTGAGCCACCATGCTGCCACACAGGCCACCACCCCCCTCCCCCCCCCTCCCCCCCACCCCCCACCAGCCTCCCAACTCAACTATTAGAGACATGGTTTTGTAGAATAAGAAATGAGTGTATAATAACCTTTTAAAATCTAAAGAAACTTATTGATTACAGAAACAGCTCTCTCTGTCCTCAAGAAATATTCCATTGAACTTTGCTGGGCTGACAAAGACAGGACAATGTGGGTCTATTATTTCTGATGTGGGAATGACTCGAGCACAGGTTCTACAACAAGACATTTCTAAACCTGATAAATTTGAATCTTATGATTACAAACTAACTGTCTATGTAAAGATTAAACAGAATATCCCAGCAATGAGGTACCTTCATCGACTGCATGATAAAGGTAGGGATTACTTAGAAACTGTCCCTTGTTAATGGCTAAGTGGGTAAGAGATTGAGACAACAATCAAGTCCTTAGGAATTAGATATTTCAAGAGAAATAAAAATCACTTTAGAGAGCAGTTTTTCAAAACGGAGTTGTACAACATTTAGCAAATGTTAGCAAATATCTTTTGCTACCTTAACAAGACTGAGAACAAAAGAAGCTGCCACCTCCAGCAACAGATCAGTTTGATTGCCTGTTTCTCCAAGCTGGGATTTTGATAATTTTGAAAAGTCTGCAACATCAATCAATTAGCTGAGCATTCTTCTGTCCACTCCAAGACCAGTAAACTATTCTCATCTGTGAGGAGGTTCATGTCTTGATCATATCTCATCTCTTGCTCCTCAATATGCTGCTTTAAAATCACTTCCAACTTCAAACGTCCTTTTGGGCTATCCCTGACACTTGGACCAAATTATACATCAAGGTTCGGAAATACGCATTGTCTACATATTTCTATTTCATTCTGCCTGCCTTTTCAACATAATTCTGATCGAAAAGGATGACATAGCAATCAAAATGCCCTTGGCTTATAAGATGAGGAACAGAATGAGTATTTGTGGAGATAGGAATCATCAGGTCAGAAAAGGTTAGGTAATCAATTATCGTAGAGTCTGTATAAGGACAGAACCAAAGGCAAAGATAATCTGGAAGTAAGGCTTTGGAATGAATTAGTGGCATTTCCTGGAACAATACAATGTGGAACCAACAGAGAATACAGCTATTTTGGATCTAGTCTTATGTGTCGAAGCAGGTTTAATTTCATAGTAAAAGATCCTCTGTGACAAAGTGATCATAAATACAACTAAGTTTGAGAACCATATATGCCAGTCTAAAACAAAAATCTTAAAATTTAGCAAAGTTAATTACTTAAGTGAGGGGACAGTTGGTCAAGAATGCTTGGATAAATTGGCTAAAAGTTGGTAAAGGGACACAATCCTTTATCCAAAATTGCAAAATCCGAAAGCTCTAAAATTTTTCTCGTGGAGTGTGGAGCATCATTATGGCATGTGAACAGGTATGCAACTTCACACCCACTCGAACCACGTCACTCAGATGTGACGTCGTGGCATGGCCCAGCACTGACAGGCGTCAAATGTGTCTCAGCACTTGTACAATTCACACGTGTGTCTGCTGTCGGGGTAATTTTTTTTAATTCACTGTGAAAATGTCATTTATTACGAAATCAAAAAATTCCAAATTCTGACAAACAACTGGCCCCAAGGATTTTGGATAAAGGATTGTGTACCTGTAAATAATACAAAAGGGAAATATTTAAAGCACAATTCAAGCTGCTTCACAAAAATCCCTTCAATTGAAAAAAAAACAAGTCATAAAGATCAATCTACAGTTCTCTAAAGAAATTGAAGGTAGTAATAGATTTTTTAAAAAAGACTTGTGATGTTTTAATAATAGTGAGTCTGAAGATTAGGCATATTTTAGAAACTTGCCAAAGGATGACCAAAATGTTGACTAATAATAGGCAGTCAGTCAGAAGATAACAGACTGTCAGAGATTTTACAGCTATACAAAAAGCTAAATTAAACTTGGGTTTCATATAGGCTGAGGAAGGAGAAATGATTATGGGGGATGGGAAACTGTCAGAAACATTTGATAATGTTCTGAGGAAGAGTGACTGGACCTGAAACGTTAACTCTGATTTCTCTTCACAAATGCTTCCAGATCTGCTGAGCTTTTCCAGCAACTTCTGTTTTTGTTTCTGATTTACAGCATCCGCAGTTCTTTCGGTTTACAGTTAATAGTTATTGTGTATCTATCTTCACAGTATAAGACACGAACTACCCATTGGAAATGTACAGTAATCAAATATTTAATAAGAATAAGCCATTATAAACAATGATAAAGTATTGGTGGAGAAACTTAAGGGACTAAAAGCTAACAACCTCAAGAATCTAATAAGCTACACCTTGGGGATCCAGAAGAAGTAGCAGCAGAGATAATAGATACACAGGCCCCACTCGAACAGCTGGCCTGTCATTACTCAGAAGGAAATTTCAGCAAGTCTTAACAATGCATCTAAACAAAATGATAGTATTTTGGGCATTTCAAAAGAGAAAGATTTCTCAATAAATTTATTGGGTTTTTTTGGAGTTAGGTAAGGTGGACCAAAAGGTGGATTGAGGGAAGGCTATTAATGTAGAATACTTTGACATGCAAATAACATTTGGTAAGGCATTACTCAAAAGGTTCATACAGAAAATAGAAGTGCTTGTGAAGCATTAACATGAGAGGACAGGTTAATGGACAGGAATCAGCAGATTGGGAGAAACCAGAAATTATCAAGTTGGCAAAGCTATTGGGTCATGTTGGGCCTGAGCTATTTACAATCTATATTAAATATTAATGAGTCAGACTAAAAATATCTAACAGTAATGTATCCAGACTTGCTCGTGGTACAAACTGATTAGGACAGCGAACAATGAGGAAGATATAAAAATGCTACAAAGAGACAGAGAGAGGTTAAGTAAGTGGTTAACAAATGGCAGATGGAGTGCAGTATGGGTAAGTCATTCACTTTCAGAGAAGCAGAGAATCCCTAGAGTGTGAAAGCAGGCTATTTGGCCCATCGGGTATACATTTATTCTCTGAAGAGCACCACGCCCAGACCTAACCTCTTATCCTAACTTTGTAACCCTGCATTTCCAATGTCTAATCCATATAGCCTGCACATCCCTGGACACTATAGGCAATTTAGATCAGCCAATCCACCTAACCCACACATATTTGGACTGAGAGAGGATACTGGAGGAAACTCACAGGGAGAAGATACAAACTGGATCTAGGTTTGCTCACTGAGCTAGAAGTTTCAGTTTCAGACGTGTCATCACCATACTAGGTAACATTTTCAGTGAGCCTCCAGACGAAGCACTGCTGATGTTTCCTGCTTTGTATTTATATGTTGGGTTTCCTTGGGTTGTTGATGTCATTGCCTGTGGTGACATAGAGAGTTAGAGATGTATAGCATGGAAACAGAACCTTTGGTCCAACTCGTCCATACCGACCAGATATCCCAACCCAATCTAGTCCTACTTGCTAGCACCCGGCCCATATCCCTCCAAACCCTTCCTATTCATATACCCATCCAAATGCCTTTTAAATGTTGCAGTTGCACCAGCCTCCACCACTTCTTCTGGCAGCTCATTCCATACACGTACCACCCTCTACCTGAAAAAGTTGCCCTTTAGGTCTCTTTTATATCTTTCCCCTCTCACCCTAAACCTATGCCCACCAGGTCTGGACTCCCTCACCCCAGGGAAAAGACTTTGTCTATTTATCTTATCTCATAATTTTGTAAACCTCTATAAGGTCACCCCTCAGCCTCCGACACTCCAGTTCAGCCTCTCCCCATGGCTCAAATCCTCCAACCCTGGTAAAATCCTTGTAAATCTTTTCTGAACCCTCTCAAGTTTCACAACATCTTTCTGATAGGAAGGAGACCAGAATTGCACGCAATATTCCAACAGTGGCCTAACCAATGTCCTGTACAGCTGCAACATGACCTCCCAACTCCTGTACTCAATACTCTGACCAATAAAAGAAAGCATACCAAATGCCGCCTTCACTATCCTATCTACCTGCACTCTAAGGTGTCTTTGTTTAGCAATACTTCCCTGGACCTTACCATTAAGTGTATAAATCCTGCTAAGATTTGCTTCCCCAAAATGCAGTACCTTGCATTTATCTGAATTAAACTCAATCTGCCACTTCTCAGCCCATTGCCCCATCTGATAAAGATCTTGTTGTAATCTAAGGTAACCTTCTTCGCTGTCCACTACACCCCCAATTTTGGTGTCATCTGCTAACTTACTAACTATACCTCTTATGCTCGCATCTAAATAATTTATATAAATGACAAAAAGTAGAGGGTGATGTCATTTCCTGTTTATTTTCTCAGGCAGCGGTAAATGGGATCCAAGTCAATGTGTTTGTTGAGTGTGTTCCGGGTGGAATGCCATTGCTTCTAGGAATTCTCGTGCATTGCTCTGTTTGGCTTGTCCTAGGATGGATGTGTTTGCCCAGTTGAAGTGGTGTCCTCCTTTATCTCTATGTAAGGATACTAATGAGAGAGGGTCATGTCATTTTGTGGCTAGCTGATGTTCATGTATCATGGTGGCTAGTTTTCTGCCTGTTTGTCCAGTGTAGTGGTTGCTACGATTCTTGCACGGTATTTGCACCACAGGAAATGACATCATCAACTCAAAAGAAACCCAAATGTATAAATAGAAAGCAGGAAACACCAGCAGTGCTTCGTCCAGAGGCTCACTGAAGATGTTACCTAGTATGGTGACGCAAATCTACATTCAGGACCTCAACCTGAGCTATAAACCTTCTCAAAACTTGTTATGATGCGAACTCCACACAGTTGCCAGAGGGTGGAATTGAACCCAGGGCTATGGTACTGTCTGGCAGCAGTGCTAAGCACTGAGCCATAGTGCTGCCCCTTTAGTATCAGGAGCAGTAAAAGAAAAACCTTTTGCAAAGGCATTCACCTTCTAAATGTTGATTTTCAGAAAGGCTTAGATGCAGAGAATTTTAGCATGTGAATACAATAAACAAGTAGGAAGGCAAATGTCACGGTCGCCTTTCTTGCAAATAGATCAGAGTACACGCATTAATATCTCTTGCAACAAAATAAGGGTTTTGGTGAAACTATATCTGGTGGAACCAGATCTGGTGTAGTTATCATCTTCGTATTAAAGGAAGAATTTGAGGTAATGCAGTAAAACACATATAATTAGCCCCATGGATGAGAGGGTTTTTATTTGAAGAAAAGCTGAATAAATTGGACATATTCTGTCAATAGAGTCATAGAGGTGTACAGCATGGAAACAGACCCCTCGGTCCAACCCGTCCATGTCAGCCAGATATCCCAACCCAATCTAGTCCCACCTGCCAGCACCCGGCCCATATCCCTCCAAACCCTTCCTATTCATATACCCATCCAAATGTCTCTTAAATGTTGCAATTGTACCAGCCCCCATTACATCCTCTGGCAGCTCATTCCATACACGCACCACTCTCTGCGGGAAAAATTGCCCCTTAGGTCCCTTTTATATCTTTCCCTCTCACCCTAAACCTATGCCCTCTAGTTCTGGACTCCCCCACCCCAGGGAAAAGACTTTGTCTATTTATCCTATCCATGAACCTCATAATTTTGTAATCTCTATAAGATCACCCCTCAGCCTCAGACGCTACAGGGAAAACAGCCCCAGTCTGTTCAACCTCTCCCTATAGCTCAAATCCTCCAACCCTGGCAGCATCCTTGTAAATCGTTTCTAACCCTTTCAAGTTTCACAACATCTTTCCGAAAGGCATGAAACCAGAATTGCAAGAAATATTCCAACAGTGGCCTAACCAATGTCCTGTACAGCCGCAACATGACCTCCAACTCCTGTACTCAATACTCTGACCAATAAAGGAAAGCATACCAAACTCCTTCTTCACTATCCTATCTGCCTGAGACTCCACTTTCAAGGAGCTATGAACCTGCACTCCAAAGTCTCTTTGTTCAGCAACACTCCCTAGTACCTGACCATCAAGTGTATAAGTCCTGTTAAGATTTGCTTTCCCAAAATGTAGCACCTCGCATTTATCTGAATTAAACTCCATCTGCCACTTCTCAGCCCATTGAAATTACTGCTTTGAAAAATTCAAAGTGTCATGTCACTACACTGTTCTGCTTTGGTCTTCTGTATCTTTCAAGAATCTAATATTAATGACACTATATTTTGAATATGACATGATGTCAACCACAGGAATTTGGCCTGATCGATAACCATTACCATTTGTGAATGCTGATGACTTAGCACTTCCATCTGAATTTTACTTTAAATTGATGCTTTGTCACTCTTCTTCAAGTTTCCGATACAACTTCAATCAAAGCCAATTAAATCAAATTGTATCAACAGAGTTAACCTACTTCTCAGCATATGCTTACTTTAAAAATGTGCATTTCACCTCAAACACTATCTGCACATGCACTTAACTCTAGCCCGGGATTAATGCTCATTTCATTTGGGGATCATGTTATGTTAAAATAAAAGCATATAGACCTTAATGATCTATAACTAAATAATAAACTGCTTCAACAAATAACATTCTGATCAGCTAACTTACTTCAGCCAGCCAATGTGCACACCGTGCTGTATGAATGCTGGAAGCACTCAGTTGCTATATTCATGAAAATCCTGTGCAATTAAGTTTGAAATTATTCTAATATTTGGCAGCATTGCTGCAAAGTCTAGTACAAGATGGATGTGTCTGGAAAGCATCCGTCTGTATTTTCTACCAAATAGAATCAGTGGTTTCTTTTTAAACATACACAATATTTCCAGGTACAGAGTAAGATGTCAATTGTGTCATGTGAATTGAACTGAAAATCTGTACATCGTTTTTCTTTGTCTTCTAAACTGTAGACATACAATTGAATAGAGTCTGTATGCATGATTAGGGGTGAATATATAATTCTTGTGCTCTCTGCCAAGGATTACATTTCTACAGTCAACTAAAACCAGCTGCATTTGCCGATTAGAAGTCTTCAAATCACAATTTCATACCTGAAAAGATATAATGAGGTTTTTTTAAAAATGTATGGTAACTATCCACTTCTTAAAGAAAATGAACCAAAACATAGAAAGGCTTAAAATATAAGCAAATCTTTCACACCCACTATAAACTTTCCTGTTGTTTTCAGGCCAGAGATTCAACAATAATATGGCAGCACAAAGAAACATGGAAATCAGTGTGCAGCAATTATCATTATTAGCCTTAAATCAGCAGTTAACTTCAAACTGGAATATTTTTATCGGTCTTTGACTCAGCACAGCTCATGCTGTATTTCAAAGGACCTCAGGAATTGAAATATATTCCAAACATCAACTTAATGGAATAACTATTACTGTGCACATACTGGAAGCAACAATAAATATCTCACCCATCATTTTCCAGAAACATTTGTGGCTGAAATCCCAGAAACTGACACGTGTAATTAAACCCTTTGCTCAGAGTAGGGGAAACAAAAGAGAATAGAATTCTCAGAAAATTAAACTTTCCTCACTTCCATTCCATCCTAGTATTCAGCTATATAAGAAACATTCAAACCAAAATAAAACACTTCCAGATGAACTGGCTATTACTGAGCACTGCCTTGTTTTACAGTAAAAGTTATAATAATCATGGAGGTAAAATAGGATATGAAACTTGCATACAAACATATCAGTTATTAATTTACTGCAGTAGGACATCTATTTGTTAAAATTGTCTTTGCTTACTTCAGGTTGATTTGCATGGCAATTTACTTAAACTGTGAGCTAACCCAGCTATAGTGACAGAAACTGAGCACCTGGGACCTGGATAAACAGGCAGACAACAACACAACTACTTAAGCAGGCACACTGCAAAATTGTGCAATTTGCCATTTTCAGTTCCTGACCTAGAGGCTTGTGAATCCTCAGATGACTCACTGACCAACCCTGGAGCCACAGGCCTTTGAGTATAGAGGAGGAGGGGCAGAAGATGAGGGGAGGGGGTGGAAGATGGGAGGGCAGAAGATGAGGCAGTAGTTGAGCGAGGGTGGGGAGTTGAGGGAGGCATAGAAGGAGTGGGGGGTGGAGGGGGTTCTTAGCAAAGATTCTGCTCTCAATGCTTCTCTACACTAACATTTTCTGCCGTCAGTTGCCTACTGAGTTGCAGTTTGTTGGACAAAGTGTCACTACATGGTGCAGTTCCCAGAAAGTTTTAAAAGATTCAAAAGTTCTGAGACTAATTTAGTTCTTATCCACTGTACTGCAAGCAATTTGAACAGTAACTTGTGAAAAATGGTGTTTAACCATACCCAAAATTGTTGTAACATTTGCACATAAAGAAAGCTCAGCACCATTAACTTCATTGTTGATCTGAAAGAAACATTGTGGCTATTAAATGCTGAAAATTTCAAACAAAGAAAACATTATTTGGCCCACAGAATCCATCCATCTCAGGGCCCAGGTATTAAACTCTTGTGACATTGAGTGAATTGAATTGAATTCAAGGCACAGTGAAAAACTTCATCTTGCTAGCAATACAGGCAGATCACAGAGTTAAGTAGCATAGATAGTAAATAATAGGTAAACAGCAGCAAAAACGAAAACAAAAACATATGTACAGGCGAATGTTAAGAATTTGTGAGTCCATTCAGTATTCTAACAACAGTAGGGTAGAAACGGTTACAAAACCAGCTGGTGTGTGTATTCAGACTTCTGTACCTTCTCCCCAATGGTAGAGGTTGTTGAAAGACATTGCCAGGGTGGGATGGATTTTTAAGGATGCTGGCAGTCTTTCCTTGACAGCAGGCCTGGTAGATTCTATACATGGGAAGTTGGCCTTTGTGATTGTCCGGGCCGAGCTCACCACTCTGTAACCATCTCCGATCTTGAATGGAACAGTTGCCATACCAGGTAGTGATACATCCAAACGCAATGCTCTTGATGGCGCACCTATAAAAGTTGGCAAGGGTACTCGCCATCATGCCACATTTCCCCAGCTGCCCGATGAAGAAGAGACAATGTTGGGTCTTTGTGACCAGTGCGTCCACAATCCGAGGAAGCTCGTTGTGGATAACCACTCCCAGGAGCTTGACACTCTCCACTCATTCCACCTCTGTGCTGTTAACGTGTGGTGGTGGTGGTGGTGGTGGTGGTGGTGGTGGTGGGGGGGGGGGGGCGCAGGAGTAACATCCTGCCAAAAGTCAATAATGAATTCCTTGGTTTTGCTGGCATTGACGTTCCAATGACTATGGTGGTGTCATCAGTGAACCTGTAAATGGCACTGTTCAGGTATTTGGTGACGCAGTAGGGGGCTGAATGTGCACCCCTGGTGGAGCTCCAGCATCGAGTGTTAGTGACAATGAAATATTGTCCCCAGTCTTCACTGATTGTGGCCCATGGGTCAGGAAACTGAGGATCCAGTCACAGAGTGGGCCTTAGTTTGAGATCAGTCTCGAGGGGATAATAGTATTGAAGGCTGAACTGTAGTAAATGATAGATTAAATTGCCTTGAATGCTGGGTTTGAGAAATTTGTAAATAGCCCTAAGATAATGATAATTCCAACGATAGGATCATAGTGATGTCCAACACAGAAACACTCTTCAGTCCAATTTGTCCATATCAACCAGATATCCTAAATTAATCTAATCACATTTGCCAGCATTTGGCCCAAATCCCTCTAACCCTTCCAATTCATATACCCATCCAGATGCCTTTTAAATGTTGTAATTGTACCAGCCTCCACCACTTCCTCTGGCAGCTTATTCCATACACATACCATCCTCTGTGTAATAAGGTTCTCCCTCAGATCCCTTTTAAACCTTTGCCCTCTCACCTTAAACCCGAGTCGTCTAGTTTTGGACTCCCCTACTCTGGGAAAAGAGACCTTACCTATTCACCGTATCCTGCCACTCATGATTTTATAAACCTTTATAAAGGTCATCCCTCAATCTCTGACCCTCTAATGAAAATAGTCCCAGCCTATTCAGCCTCTCCCTGAAGCGCAACCACTCCAACCTTGGCAACATTCTTGTAAAGCTTTTCTGAAACCTTTCAAGTTTAACAACATCTTTAGGGTCCATTTGTCCTTAGTGACTAGAATTGGAAGTGAGAAACCACTAACCAATAGGTGGTCCCCTCTCACTTCAGAATGGAGCCAGTGAATCAGACAAACTGCAGTTGATTCTACTGGTGCTATAAATTATTAATGCAGATCCTAGAATCAAAGGGGTTAGAATGGATAGGTGGTTGTTTTTGACCAGCATGGATGCAGTGGACTGAAGAGCTTTTTATTGTGCTGTAGATCTCTGTGACTGGATGTTTGACAGGTAAAAGTAATTAGTTTACATCCCTACCCAGGAAAAACCCATGATGTGGAGGTGCCGGTGTTGGACTGGGGTGGACAAAGTTATAAATCACAATACCAGGTTTTCATCCAACAAGTTTATTTGGAAGTACTAACTTTCGGAGCACTGCTCCTTCATCAGGTAACTAGTCACTGATGAAGGAGTAGCGCTCTAAAAGCTAGCACTTTCAAATAAAGCTATTGGATTATAATCTGGTGTTGTGAGATCTGTTAACTAGGATACCTCAGGGGTGCCACATTATCATAGCCATATATTGCTAAGTTTTCAAAATGAGAAACACAGAAATAAAATATAACGTGAATAGAAATACACATATCAACCACTATATTTAAATTAAAAGGTAGTGTTTTCTCACTTAATGCAAAGTATATCAACTGTGCAGGCAATGTTCAAATAAAAAGGAACAGCAAACTAATAGCAGCCACATTTAAACTTACCTTTGAAGGATTACCTCCTGTCCTCTTCTGTCTATTACGTTCATGAATACTTTCAGCAATTTCCTGTGCTAGCTGGCAGGTGGAATCATATTTCATTAACCTACAGAACAAGGGAATGGCTATTACAGATATCCAAACATTGATCAGATTAAAATGCTCATATTGTGGATTTAAACAGCACTGAAATATATTTTAATAGCATTTCCCCACAACGTATTTGGTTACGCCTTTGTCTGTGCCACAAAGTGAGTTCGAAGTTCCTTTCTTGAATGTACAAAGACTTGAACGACTCCATACAGCACAAAGAAGTGGCTGCAAAATTCAGGATGCTGTCACTTAGTTGACATGTCATACCCAATCCCCGTCTGTCTGTTCCCATGTTTCAAGTGGATGTTAACGATTCAGACTTAATTATAAGGGCATGATCAAAACAAATAATTCAGTTCATTGCTCTTGAAGGGATCTTACTGCATTTAAATTAGCAATGACAATTCAGGTACGACCACTGGGATAATGTGTTCTTTAAAGTGGCAGACTGTCAAAGCACATCTCTGGATCACCAAAATAATATTTGACACGGAGATACAGAAGGGCACATTATGGACAGATGACCAAAAAGATGGATCGAGGTGGGAGATTTTAAGCAGTAATTAGATGAGGTATGTGCAATACGAAAGGAAGAGAAAATTTAGGAAGGGAATTTCAGAGTTTCGTAACTTGGCAGCAATAAGTACAGCAGGCAAAGGTTCGACAATAATTTAAAACAATAGGGATTTGCAGAGGTCAGAACTGGAACACGGCAGGTGGCTCAGGAATCTATAAATTACGGAGATGAAGGGGTTAGGTGATAATAGAGATGGGGGGGCGACATGAGCATGTGAAGAGGATGAGAATTTTTAAATCTAGGCAGGGCTTAACTCGGAGTCAATGCAGGTATCGAGCAGTGCCCCTTGTTAAAGAGAACCCTCACCCTCACCCTCACCCTCACCCTCACCCTCACCCTCACCCTCACCCTCACCCTCACCCTCACCCTCACCCTCACCCTCACCAGGGCTCTCGAGCCATCGCTCTTCTTGTTGTTGCTCTTTATTTCCTGGTTTCTGTCCGTCTCCTATTTCGGCTCCGAGTGTCACAACTTCCCGAAACTTTGGTTCCGAGCGAAGTTTCTCGCTCTTCTTCCTCCATCACCTCCCCATATCCCTCCCACTTCCCCATCACCTCCCCCTCCCTGTCATCACCTCCCCATATCCCTCCCACTTCCCCATCACCTCCCCCTCCCTGTCATCACCTCCCCATACCCCTCCCACTTCCCCATCACCTCCCCCTCCCTGCCATCACCTCCCCATACCCCTCCCACCTCCCCATCACCTCCCCCTCCCTGCCATCACCTCCCCATACCCCTCCCACTTCCCCATCACCTCCCCCTCCCTGCCATCACCTCCCCATACCCCTCCCACCTCCCCATCCACATCCCCCTCCATCACCTCCCCATACCCCTCCCACCTCCCCATCACCTCCCCCTCCTCCTCCCTCTCCTCACCTGCTCCTTCAGTTACCACTGCCACATCTCTCGCACCTTACCCTCTTCCTCCCATCAACTGCCCAAGTAAGTGACCTCAAATCCATAGCAACCATTCTTGCTTCTGCACAAACAGACGGGAAATCAGAGTTGACTCAATGCATTATCATGATTTCCTACTTTTGATCGTTATGTAAATAATGCAAGTTTCAAAAATTTCCAACACCTAAAATTACCAAGTTTCCCACTCAGCCACACATTCTCCTGACCTTTATTTAATTCATTCATCGGATTGTGGGTGCTGCTGGACATACCAGTATTTATTACCCATCTCTAATTGCACAGAGGGAAGTTAAGAATCAACCACATTGCAGTTATGTCATCCATTCCTTCATCATCACTGGGTCAAAACATCGGAACTCCCCTCCTAACAGCAATTATATAATATAGAAGACAGGCATCTCCAGTGTGCTGCAGTGCTCAAGAAAACAGCTTCAGTACATTTTCTCCAGGGTCAGTAGAGACGGTCAATAAATGCTGGCTAAGCCAACATCACCAAAATCCCATGAACGGATCTGAAATGTTTAGAGGAGAAAAACTGTCAAATCTAAAATCAGTAAAGTGTGCAATTTACCAAATAACTATTTCAGAAACATCCAATTTGTTTAAGATATTTTGAGTAAAATAGACATTAATGAACCAACTGTGCAACATTTAAAGTTTCAGACATACAAATTCTCTAAAGTTGAAATGAGTAAGAATCAAAACTTAGTTTCAATTTGCTTCATGGTATCAACTTACTGAAGCAAGTTAGTATTAATTTTATATATTTCCATGTGAGACTATAAAGGATTGATATTTAGGAGTTGTAGCTGCTCTGTACTGTACAAACAATATCTTTTACTGCCAGTCAAAAGCATGACAAATTGGGTTGGCAGTGAAACATTCCTGTTGAGGGGCTTTTGCCCAAAATGTCGATTTTCCTGCTCCTCGGATGCTGCCTGACCTGCTGTGCTTTTCCAGCAGCACACTCTTGGTTCTAATCTCCAGCATCTGCAGTACTCACTTCCACCTAGTGAAACAAAGATGTTCATCATTGATTTGAGAGAAAACATTTTCGAAATAGCTTGTAATTTTTGTGACTGGAACTTGACTCATCTCACGATAAAATTGACTGCAGCATTTTTTGATGCAGATTCAGAGTGGACCTCCAGTCATCGAACAGTCCAAATAGCTAATCACATGAAATAATTCTCATCAGCAGCCCAAACAGGAAATTTAAAAAGTAATAAATTTGAAAATATTTTAAAATCTTACAGAACGACAGAACATTTACAGCATGAAAAGAGACAATTCAGTCCATCATGTCTGCACTGCTCTTGAAATGTGCATTTCAATCAGTGACATTCTCGAGCTTTGCCCCCCAACCCTGCATATTGTCCCATGTCAAATAATATTGAATGCATTTAATCTAACATATTTGGAGGTTACTTTTCATTGAACAATGCAATAACTTTATATGTGGTTTCTACCAGTAACACAAGAGTGGAAGAGGATAATTTCCTAATCTACTGATTTCATGCTGGTTCTGGTTGGTGTTGTGACTTGGTGAGGGGAAAGGAAAGAGATGTGGGTGGTATGGATTGGCTACAGTACAGTGTAAAAACCACCAGCTGTCACAAAGCAGCAAGTGGCAGTCTGCAACATCATGATTTTCATGTTTGTCCCCATTTACTGTGAATCCTGAATTTGTCAGCTTCAGCAATCAAAGAAAACAAAGGTGGCAATTCACAGACAAATGGCCTTACAAAAGTCAGGTCAAATATTGTCAATGCTCCTCAGTTCCAAATATAACACCAGCTGCAGGACAACCACTTGGCTGCTGGTGTCCAATAGTACAAGCTGCAAGATTAATTGAATAAAACTGCAGAATGTAACTGTAAACATGACATCAGTCACAGCTCAGTTCTGGATCTGAAGTTTGTAGGGTTCATGTCTCATTGCAGAGTCTTGACCACAAAATCTAAGTTGAAACTTCAGTGTAGCTGGAGGCACTTTCCTTGGACTCTGATTTTTCTAAGCAGACTTACTCCAACCAATGCATATCTCATGCCACATCTCAAATGATCACATAAGATCCAACGTAGTGAGGTCAAAGAGCAGCAGAGTCATTATCACATTGCTTTTTAGAGTCATACAGATACAAAGCATCGAAACAGACCCTTCAATTCAACTCGTCCACGTCAACCAGCAACCCATTTGCCAGCATTTTTCCCATATCCCTCTAAATCCTTCTTATTCAACTACTCATCCAGATGCCTTTCAAATGCTGAAAGTGTACCAGCCTCCACTGCTTCCTCTGGCAGCTCATTCCATACACGCACCTTCCGCTGCGTGGAAAAGTTATCCCTCAGGTTCCTGTTAAATATTTCCCCTGTCACCTTAAATCTATGCCCTCTAGTTTTGGACTCCCCCACCCTGGGGAAAAGACCTCGTTTATTCATGCCCGTCATGATTTTATAAACTTCTATAAGGCTACACCTCTGCCTCCAATGCTCCAGGGAAAATAGCCCCAGCCTATTCAGTCTCTCCCTATCATTCAAACCCTCCAACCCTGGCAACATCCTTGTAAATCTTTTCTGAATCTTTTCAAGCTTCACAAATTCCTGTAGCAGGGTTGTAGAACCTTTATGTATGCACATTTGAATTTGTGTCTTCTAATATTACATTATGACTACACTTCAAAAACATTTCATTGACTGTAAAATGCTTTAAGTACATCCAAAGGTGATGTAAGGCAACTTGTAAGTGCAAATCTTGCTTTTCTGCTAATGTTAAATACTATCGTAGTGTTATGATAATGTTCTACTTAGTACATTGAGACATAAGGAGAAAGTGAGGACTGCAGATGCTGGGGATCAGAGCCGAAAATGTGTTGCTGGAAACGTGCAGCATGTCAGGGCTTCCTGAAGAAGGGCTTATGCCCAAAACATTGATCCTCCTGTTCCTTGGATGCTGCCTGAAGAAGGGTTTATGCCCGAAACTTCGATTCTCCCGTTCCTTGGATGCTGCCTGACCTGCTGTGCTTTTCCAGCAACACATTTTTGACATTGAGACATACAAAGGTTGACTTGCAGGTTGAGTCTGTAGTTAAGAAAGCAAATATAATGTTGTCATTTATCTCAAGAGGGTTAGAATGTAAAAGCAGCGATGCGCTACTGAGACTTTATAAAGCTCTGGATGGACCCCATTTAAAATACTGTGTCCAGTTTTGGTCCCCACACCTCAGGAAGGACATCCTGGCACTGGAGCATGTCCAGCAGAGGTTCACACTGATGATCCCTGGAATGGTAGCCTAACATAAGATGAATGGCTGAGGATCCTGGGATTTTATTCATTAG
This sequence comes from Hemiscyllium ocellatum, assembly GCF_020745735.1. Taxonomy (NCBI): domain Eukaryota; kingdom Metazoa; phylum Chordata; class Chondrichthyes; order Orectolobiformes; family Hemiscylliidae; genus Hemiscyllium; species Hemiscyllium ocellatum. The sequence continues at coordinate 30,079,598 of NC_083425.1, read as the reverse complement.
AGTTTAGAAGGTTGAGGGGAGATCTAATAGAAACTTACAAGATAATGAAAGGCTTATGCCCCAAACGTCGATTCTCCTGCTCCTCAGCTGTTGCTGATCTGCTGTGCTTTTCCAACACCACATTCTCAACTCTGATCTCCAGCATCTGCAGTCCTCACTTTCTCCTATGGTAATTTCATGAGCATGAGAATAAATCAGATGGTTTTTATTAAAAAAGAGTGATCACTGGAAATTTGTTTCTGTCAGGCGGGGATACTAGGACCCGTGGGCACAGCCTTAGAATTAGAGAGGGTCAATTTAGAATGGAAACGAGGAGGCATTTCTTCAGCCAGAGGGTAGTGGGCCTGTGGAATTCATTGCCACGGAGCACAGTGGAGGCCGGGACGTTAAACGTCTACAAGGCTGAAATTGATAAATTCTTAATCTTGCAAGGAACTAAGGCATATGGGGAGAGTGCGGGTAAATGGCACAGAAATACCCATCAGTCATGATTGAAGGGCAGAGTGGAATCCATGTGCCGAACGGCCTTACTTCCACTCCTATGTCTTATATTTGCCTATATTTAAATGTAAGACCATATGTTTGAGTACATCTGTGCAGTATTCAAAGTTCCATGCACTCAGGAAAGAATTACAACTTTGAAATAAAAACCATCTGATTTATTCTCATGCTCATGAAATTACCATAGGAGAAAGTGAGGACTGCAGATGCTGGAGATCAGAGTTGAGAATGTGGTGCTGGAAAACAACAGCAGATCAGCAACAGCTGAGGAGGAGGAGAATCGACGTTTGGGGCATAAGCCTTTCATCAGGAACCCACACTCTCGACTCATGAAACTACCATGTTTTGTACTCAAATTGTTCAGCCATTTTTATATCAATGGAACAGTGCCCCCCAAAAAATTAGACTGAGGAACATGACAGGCTAACTGAAACCAAAGGTGTACTTGTATGTTAGTGTGAAAGCGTGAATTTGGAAAATGTCAAAGACTGAAACATAATTTAGTCAATTTAAATTTTCATTTATGAATGATGGTGGAAGCTTGGATAATCGCTTCAGTCTACCATGCTTTATAGTAAGACATCAGTAAAGATAAAGAACTACATCGTGCAAATATGTTCGCGAAAGAGTATCTTGCCTAATAACAAAAATGCCATACATGAGGATCATGACAGTTTCCAAAACAGTAATGGGCAATTAAGAAATATTAATACATGAATCAAATCAATCATAAAATGATAGTAAACCCATCAATGAAGCTAAGTTGGCTTTTCACTCTATGAAAAGGATAAACTTTTGACTTCTCTAATATGGTATAAGGCTGAACTCAGTGTAAGAAAAGTCTTGTGACAATCAGAATCACAATTAGAAGAGGAGATAACCTATTTCTGTTGACCATAGTCTGGCAACAAGAACAGAAGACAGCGTTCTCATCAACCAGTGGGCCCCACAAATGCTCATAAGATCAGATTGAAAGTATTTTCTTGTGAAGAACCATTTTTTTTAAAATACTACTGCTTTTACTAATTGCCTTGCATCCAGAATAATCAGTGTTATGGACTAGCCCAGACCACTAAAAAATTCTTAAGCAGGCAGCTTAGACCATAACTTTCCAATTTGTTTCGGTAAGTGTACAAGGCATAATTACTCAGAGTAAGTTTGCTAGACTGACTACTAGATTTAAAAAACAGGAAAAAAATTAAACTACATAATGAAACACAAAGAACAGAATAAAGAACCCGCATAGAACTCAGTTTATCCAAACTAAACTCAATTATGCTGTTCTGAATACACACAACTGTCTAACTAAGCAAACCTCGATAAAATACAGTATCAATGAATGGAACAGATGCTTCCACATTGAAGTTAGAAGGGCAGAATGAGAGACATCGCCTGTTCACACAGTTCCCTGCTGAACTCCCAAATAGTTCTGGATTAGACAGCTGACCACCCCCCTTCCATTATATAGGTCACTTTGAAAACATGACCACTTTGGCCTGAAGGCCAAACAAAAGGCCTCTCAAAATCCTTTTCATCTCTGTAGCAAACTAGTCTCATTGGAGCCCGGTCCGTTTATAACCCCTCTGAAAAAAATCAAGGACACGGTATTCTTGAGAAAAGGAATAGCTTTTAGAAAAAAGGGACCAGCTTTGTGACATCAGAGACTAATCAAAACTAAAGGTATGAAACAATGAATGGCGCTTATACAATGTTAATATGGCCTGAAATGGAAGATTTTTCAGTGGGAAAAGTGGTTGCCCCAATTGGCAGTGATGCCAGTGTCTTTGCAAATACTTTTTTAAAAAAATGATGTCTCTATATCTCCTTAATTTTCCAATAAATTCCCATGCAACAAAAAAACACACCAAGTACATTAATGATAAATTTAGTCATGAGATATACCTGAATTACATCTTAAGTCAAATTGACATTGATAGACAATCTCTCCATTTTCTAAAGATTCTTTTATTAGTCTGCTTATAAAGAGCTCATCTTGACTATTATTTCTTGAATTGTGGAAGTTTATCAATTTATTATATAGTAACATTCAGAACACAGGAATAAAATACGTGAACATATTTAATTTGTTTTGATTTATTACTGTCACGGGAACCAAGCTACCATGAGAAGTGTTGTCCTGAATGTCTTATGTGCTTTACAGGCAGATTGTACGACACAAGTGCATCAGGGTAAAAGAACAGAGTGCAAGATAAAATGTTACAGCCGCTACATATTGTTTAGTATGCATTGTGACACTCAATCCTTTCACATTGCTTGTTTAACCAACTTCAGTCTCGTCTCTTCTATATTTAGTTTTGTTTTCAAGCTATGAGCTCTGAATTTCCAGCTTTTTTTTTCACTTCTAACATTCCTTTCTCTTACACTTTCTGGCTTATTCCAAGCTATTAGCAAATATGTATTTAGATTGCAATGCAGGCAGGGCAATTTCATTCATTTCTGTTTACAAATGTTTGGAGAAACATATAGCATTTTTACCTTTCACTCTCAAAAAAATTAATCTCTTGCATGAGACAAACAAGAAAACACTTATGAAAAGGCATCACATTAGAGAGGGCTAAGAAATTAGATAGAGATTCATTATCATGCATGTTCTTAATTTGTTCTAAGTTTTCCTTGTGACTTAGTTTCCACAAAGGAAATATGATTGCATTAAGTAGAGGATCATAAGAAAAGAATACATATTGGAACATCCATCTACTCTTATTAAACTAGAAGTGACATTCATGTTGGAATAAATTCAGAGCTTCCGATCAAGGTTTGTTGCTGCAACGCTCACAAGATTTGCAAGGTACAGTTGAGAGGAAAGACAGTGTCTGTGTGGTTGAGGGGAAAAGTGTGATGGATATAAGCTGGGAGTGGAGATGAAAAGAAGCTGCTTTTATATTACCTAAAAAGATTTCCCAAACACCTGAACAAGAATGGTAGGGAATCTGATCTCAAACCAAAGGGCAGTGGCCAGCAAGCATGTAAATGAGGCACTGTATCATTCCAGAATATGTTGATCACCAGTGTACGGTCTTTTGCATGGTACTATGTTGTGTAGTTTTAGATAAACAAATAAATCAAAAGTCAAAAACATAGCAGTTCAGTCAATTTTGTCAGACTGTACCTAAGTCTTTCTTTCACCCAACACGTTGTCAGAGCTGCTGAGCCTTTACAGCACTTTCCCATTTTCATTTGATTTCTGGCATCTGCTTTATTTCGCTTTCATCTTAGACAATAATATTCTCAAAAGGCTGAGACTATCATTCCCTTAAATGAGTACAATCAGATTTCAAATCAGCAATACAGTTTAATAAATACTTCGTGTTTCATAGCACAGTATTTATCATCATATTTTCAATGTTTTTGTTCCGATCACCCCCAATCACTACTACTGAAAGCCAACAATCAGATCATATAAATACAAATATTGAAAATAAAGAGAAGAACAAAAATAGGATAAAATAATGCTTCCTTGGTTTTATTCTGTTCTGACATAATTCTTTAATTACCAAACTCTCCCACTAGGTGGTGCATTTGGTACATCAGGTCAAAACAATCAGTTGGCGTTGAACTTGAATTATCCTGTGACAGTACATGAAACGACAATTCAAAATATTTCTTGAAGCAAGGCAGTAGATAGGTAACTTCCAATTACATTCATGTGTAGGGTAATAGGAAAGGTAAACAGATTGTTGGCCCTTATTAACAGAATGGAGCTTAAAAATAAGGATTACGAGAAAGTGAGGACTGCAGATGCTGGAGATCAGAGTCAAAAAGTATGGCGCTGGAGAAGCACAGCAGGTCAGGCAGCATCCAAGGAGAGGGAGAGTCGACGTTTCAGGCATAAGCACTACATCAGGAACGTGTGTGTGTGTGTGTGTGGGGGGGGGGGGGGGGGGGGGGAGAGAGAGGTGTCATGTCGAGCTAAAACTACACAAAACACAAGTCAGACCACCCTGGACTATTGTGAAGTTCTGCTTCCATTATCTAAATTAAAGAGTTTGAAGCCAGTCCAGAGAACATTCACTAAATTCATTCCAGGTATGGAAGGATTTGCTTAGTAGGAGAGGTTGAGTGGTTAGGCTTGTACACATTGAGTTCACTCTGTCATTCAATAAGATCATAGTTGATCTGATAATCCTCAACTCCATTTTCCTGCTTTATTCCCATAACTCTGAATTCCCTTAACAATTAGAAATCGGTTTATCTTAGCCTTAATGACCCAATCTTAACAGCCTTTTACAGTAAGGAATTCCTTAGACTCACCTCCTTTGGAGAACAAAAAATATTCCTTATCTGTCTTAAATAGGCAACTCTTCACTTTGACATTATGGCCTCTGAAAATGGGCAAAATTACTGAACTCAAGATAGGGAGTGAAATGACCAATCTTGGACATCAAAGTAACATTTGACGGGAGTGGGTGTCAATGAGCTCAAGCAAAACTGAAGTTAATGCAGATCCATGAGAAAACTCTCAGCTGGGTCATATTGAACACAAAGGAAGATGGTTTAAGTAGTTGGAGGTTAATTACCTCAGTCCCAAAACATTAGCCGGAGGAACTCCTCCAGTGATGTTCGAAGGTTCAACAAACTTCACCTGCTTCATCAATGAACTTCACCCCATCTTAAGAAATGGGGATGTTCAGATGACTATACAATGTTCAGCACCATTTGCAATTCCTTCGTGACACATCCCATGTCCATGTCCAGCAAGACGTTGACAACATCCAGGTGGGGACTGAAAGTGGCAAGTAACATTCATACAACTTAAGTCCCAGGCAATGACTACCGCAAATAAAACAACCTGAACACCTTTGTTGGCATGATTATTCATGAGTCATCCACTCGTCCTGGGGATGAAAAATGAGAAAATGTAACATCAAACACATACAGAGTTAGTAAAGTTCCTTTGTGAATTTTAGTGTCTTGTCTTTTTTTTCATTCCAATATGAAAGCTCCCATGCAAAAATGAATAAAACAAAAATGCAAATATCCTGAAGCCTGTATTTCAGTCTCCCTTGATGGAAATGGTAATTCTGATGCAGCTGGTTTTTGCATGGTCAAGTAAATTGTACGGGCTTGTCAGGTGATCTCAGGAGACATTTTAGGTCATAGTGCCCTTTTAAAACTCACTTAGCTCATGACAGACTCAGGTACTAAAGTCAAAATAACATAAGTTGAATACTGATAGTCCATTTCACTTCAATATTTAAGTACTGCGGCTACATGAGCAGACCAGAAACTAGAAAAATATTGGAGTTTGGTCTAAACGTAATCAAATGTGGTTTTCTACTCTTTAAAAGGATGTTATCATTACAAAGTCTACATTCCAAATCCCAAGTTTCTGAAAGTTATATAGAGCATTCATAATATTTTAATTGCATTTTTTTGTAACAATTGTTATAGTTAGTGAGTTTTGAGAAGATTTGTAGCTCAGGTTGAGGTTCTGAATGTAGGTTTGCTCGCTGAGCTGGAAGGTTCATTTTCGGATGTTTTGTCACCATACTAGGTAACATCTTCAGTGAGCCTCCAGATAAAACACTGCTGATGTTTCCTGCTTTCTATTTATATGTTTGGATTTTTTGGATTGGTGTTGTCATTTCCTGTTCTTTTTCACAGGGGGTGGTAAATTGAGTTCAAGACAATGTACTTGCTAATAGTGTTTCTATCAACAAATACATTGACTTAGACCCCAATTACCATCCAGAGAAAAAGAACAGAAAAAGACATCACCAACCCAAAAAAACCCAAACATATAAATAGAAAGCAGGAATCATCAGCAGTGCTTCGTACGTAGGCTCATTGAAGATGTTGTCTAGTATGGCGACAAAATGTTTGAAAATGAACTTTCCAGCTCAGCAAACAAACCAAATCCTGAATTGTTACAGTTAAGGAGCAATATTAGTGTCACATTATTTTATACCATGTGGCTTTCATGCCATGTAGCAAATTGGATTATTCCTTTTAAAAAAAACACCTTGATCAAGTACTGTTATTGAAATTTGGCATCGGAACTGTTCATTTTACAGCACCAAGTCAATTATACTGGAAGTTACAGTATGAATATTTTCAGCATCTGTAGACAATACTAATACAAATGTAATGTTAGCTAATGTTCGGCAATAGTTAGGTATCAAGCCAACACAAATAAACACCTATTTAAACAAATGAATGGAAGCAGATGAACCTTTCACTTAACCTCTCATGAACAGATGCAGGTTTACAGCCTGTCATTTTAATAGTTAATGATGTTCAGAGATGTTGTGGTTCTGCTCGCCGAGCTGGAAGTTTTTGCTGCAAACGTTTCGTTCCCTGGCTAGGGAACATCATCAGTGCTGTTGGAGCCTCGTGTGAAGCGCTGCTTTGATGTTTCTTCCGGTATTTATATTGGTTTGTTGTTGCCACTTCCGGGTGTCAGTTTCAGCTGCAGTGATTTGTACGTGGGGTCCAGGTCGATGTGTCTGTTGATGGATGTTCTTGCCGTTTCCGGGTGTCAGTTTCAGCTGTAGTGGTTTGTATATGGTGTCCAGGTCAATGTGTCTGTTGATGGAGTTTGTAGATGAATGCCATGCTTCTAGGAATTCTCTGGCTGTTCTCTGTCTGGCTTGTCCTATGATAGTGGTGTTTTCCCAGTCAAATTCATGTTGCTGGTTGTCTGAGTGTATGGCTACTAGAGATAGCTGGTCGTGTCGTTTTGTGGCTAGCTGATGTTCATGGATGCGGATTGTTAGCTGTCTTCCTGTTTGTCCTATATAGTGTTTTGTGCAGTCCTTGCGTGGTATTTTGTAAACTACATTAGTTTGGCTCATGCTGGGTATTGGGTCCTTTGTTCTAGTGAGTTGTTGTCTGAGCGTGGATGTTGGCTTGTGTGCTGTTATGAGTCCTAAGGGTCGCAGTAGTCTGGCTGTCAGTTCTGAGACGCTCCTGACGTATGGTAGAGTGGCTAGTCCTTTTGGTTGTGGCATGTCCTCGTTCCTCGGTGCAAGGACTGCACAAAACACTATATAGGACAAACAGGAAGACAGCTAACAATCCGCATCCATGAACATCAGCTAGCCACAAAACAACACAACCAGCTATCTCTAGTAGCCATACACTCAGACAACCAGCAACATGAATTTGACTGGGAAAACACCACTATCATAGGACAAGCCAGAGAATTCCTAGAAGCATGGCATTCATCCCCAAACTCCATCAACAGACACATTGACCTGGACACCATATACAAACCACTACAGCTGAAACTGACACCCGGAAGCGGCAAGAACAAACCAATATAAATACCGGAAGAAACATCAAAGCAGCGCTTCACACGAGGCTCCAACAGCACTGATGATGTTCCCTAGCCAGGGAACGAAACGTTTGCAGCAAAAACTTCCAGCTCGGCGAGCAGAGCCACAACAACGGATACCCGAGCTACAAATCTTCAATCAGATTTTAAATGTTCAGAGATCTTTATTCTAATAGTTAATTATGGCCAGGGTTGTCTTACATCACAAAGTTCAGACTGGATGACATTATCTTATTAACTCTGTTATGATAGCCACAAGAAACTGAATGAATTCTTCCTTGCCAAATTCTGTCAGACAAGAAATTACATACACAGAATTCCTAAAATATAAACTACATTATCACTAAACATTAAAACACAAATTTTAGTATAGAAACATTTCAGACAGATCATTTGGCCCAACAAGTCCACACTGACCCTCTGAAGAGTAAATCACCTAGACCCATTCCTCTACCATATTCTCTATATTTACTCCTACCTAATGCACCTAACCTACCTATCCCTGAATATAATGGGCAATTTAGCATACCCAATTCACCTAACCTGCACATCTTTGGATTGTGGGAGGAAACCCACATGGACAGAGGGAGAAGGTGCAAACTTCACATAGATAGTCGCTGAGGCTAGAATCAAACTCGGGTCTGTGGTGCTGTGAGGCAGTCGTGCCAACCACTGAGCCACCGTGCTGCTCTGCAATCTGTATGCACTGTGGCTACATTAGCAGACCAGAAATTAGAAAAATACTGGAGGTTGGTCCAAACTTAATCAAATTGGTTTTCTACTCTTGGAAAGGACATCATCATCATCAGATTAGATTCCATGTTTCTGGAAGTTATATCATGCATTCACAATATTTTAATTGAATTTCTTTTTATAACAATTTCTACAGTTAAGGAGCAATAGTTCTAAAATATTAGCGTCACATTATTTTGTGGTCAGATTATCTAGTACACTCCTAAACTTCAGAGCCAGCTTAATTGCAGTTCATTTATGAATGCTGCTATTTGAATTAACTGGCTAAACTCACATCCAGAGAACAGCGTATCCAGATAGGTGAAGGTAGAGATTGAAGAGAGAAGAGAGTGAAGGAAATTCATAGAATGCAGAATACATTTAATTCAGTGGCAGAGCTTTTTACATTGTCTCAGAACATTGTAAGCTTAATGTGCATTGTTGGGAACAGATTGTATTGTGAATCTTCGGGTCCAACTGAGGACTTAACAGAAGTCAGACTTAAAATATTTGATAAGCATCCATTTCAGCTCAGTGCATAATTTTCCATTCAATAACTTGTTGAATATTAAAAACTTATGAGAATTAGAATTAAAAAACTAAAATACATTCCTTTCTACTGTTTTTAACACAATGTTATGAAAACAAAATCCATTTCACTGTAGCTTTAAACATTAGAATTGTTCAGAAAATACTTTGTGTCTACTTAATTTTCTGATTTCTCCACATTCAGACTTTGATATTGCTTCTCTCACTCAAAACTGGTATATATTAAGATGATTTGTATTATGGAGCATTTGTAAGAATTTGGTTATTTGACAAATATGGCTGACTTCATATTTTAGTGGATTAACATGTTTCTAATTCACAGAAAACATGGGTTTATTACAATCAAATATCACATTTTATTTCAAATAAAGGAAACACAGCAACTTATCCAGTTTAAATGGCTTTATTACATTAAATAAAATTTCAATATTGCACACTTTCATACTAAACATTACCTATAGAGTTTTACATGGAAAATGAGTGTACACACCATCCACACACCAAAACACATTTAAAACAAACTTTGTCTTAGTATTGCAGACTGACCAACAAATTTAATTTGACAAAGACTTGACAGCAGAGCAGTACAAAGACATCACAATCAAAGGAAATAATTTACAACAATGTGCAACATGATGCAAATTGTAAGTTGCTTGAAAATATCAAAATACATGAGTGTAAGTGTGACATTCTCCAGACACCATAGAAAAAGAGATCTAATGAATTATATTGTAAAGTTATTCATCTGAAATGAACAACAAATTTTACATGCCAAACAACTTTCTTAAGCTTAATGTGCATTGTTGAGAACAGATTGTATTGTGAATCTTCTGGTCCAACTGAGGAAAATCAATCAATCAATCAATCAGTCTCATTTTCAAGGCCTGAAGTATGAAAGTAGACACAACCATTTCCACGGTGAGCCTGAGTGTTGAAAAAGATTTGGCAAAGCATTGTTCCTCTCCCCACCTTTGCCGGAACAACTCCTGAAATTTATCAAAACTTAAATCTTATGCAACTGGTGCATACAGAAGGACCAGTTACTGCATAAAAACAAAGCAAACAGAAGTGTGGTATTGAACTTAATTCAATGCATTAAGACAACAGGAAATAAGACATGTTCGAAACCACAACAGGTTCCTGAGTCGCTTAAATTCTGTTCTGATCAAGAATCACTATTCAGGACAGTATAACATTGAAACTTCAGATGGGTAAAACTATGTTTGGTACTTAAAGACATACACAATTGTTTCTCTAGGTAGTGACTAAAATAGCATTTCTACAATAATGATGTCAGCTTAAGATCAGTTAACATATTTGCTCAATTATAGCTTCAAACTTCAGTTCAACAGATCTTGCTCATCTTATCAAAATATGCCAAAATATAAAAATGAATACAGTTCAGCTTGAGTAAAATCTAAGGAAAGTGTTAACTTCATTTCATACATTCCTTCTTTAAACTGTGAAAAAGAACTTTCAAGCCATTCAACCATTATTTGTGCATATTTGCAAAGATTTATAACCTACATGGGGACAGCTTCTCAATTTTGAATGTAACTTAGTCCTATATTACAAAAACACATCATGAAACAAAATGACAGGCAGGTATCCAAAAAGATAAATTTAAATGAAAGATCAAAACATTTCAATAAAGCACCAGTCAAAAAGAAAACTATTTTCTACTGCATCTGAAAATCTTGTAATTTTAAAAACAGCTTCTGACCAGGAAACTTGTAAAATAGGAATTAAGCTAGCTTTATCCTTGCCAAGATTTTTTCACAGCTATAAAAGATAGTGATTTGGGAGTGATTTTTGTTGTGCATTCAACTCACTTATGCCGATCACCATGATCTATTAGATCTCACAATTGGTGTATGCCTAGGATACATTGGTCCCTGAATAGAAATACAGAGAAAATTCAAGGCTATAGTCTGGGCTAACACTACAGGATGGCCTCAAAAGTGCAAAACAAGTTAAACTATGGCTTAATTTATCTGTTTCAGCAGTTGAGAAAATGAAGGTCCCATCACACTATTCAAAAGAGAACAGAATTACCCCAGTGCTTCTTTTCAGACAGACAGAAAATAAAACAAGCATTCATCAAGACACACAAATTTGTTTAAACTGCTGCCCTACTTTGTTTTTTTATTTGAGAGAAATGATGCAGCCTTCTATAGTTTAAACTTTTTTTTTTAAGAAGTCCCTGTACTTACTTCCAATGAGAAGTGGCAGCTTTTAAAAAAAAACACAATGCAACTTTAGTCAGACACTAAACCAATGGTCCACTCAATTGTTTTGGGAATTTGTAATGAAAAAAAAAATGCCTTAGAAAGCAACAAGCCAACAAAAATGACAAAACATTTTAAAAACTAATCCAAGTGCAATATCTTGAGATTTTTATCTTTAAATAGTTGCACTCCAGATAAAATTGACAAAATGATAACTTTTACTGTATTGCTTTCATGTCCAAAAATCCTGAAGGCAAACAGAGAAAAAAAAAATCAAGTTTCTAAAGAGAGTAAACAAAGGTATAAAATGACAAAACATGTAGAGTTTTCAATTTATTTGTTCCTCATCCAAGGAAATTGATAAAATGGAAAACATAAGGTACAGTCAAACTGACAATATTTTTACTTGACACTACGGAGGTCAAAGTGCAGAAAGATGCACTTTCCTTAGCTTACATTTCCTTCCTTGTCCTTTAATAAAATATTAGCCCAATGGTCATGGATTGTGAAATACTGCACAATTTATATTCAAAACTAAAATACTAGCAATTAGAAGGACTGGTCACCAAACACCTGGGTATACCATTGACATCAATAATCAGTTTCAATCTCTACAGCTTCGAACAATAGTTAAAGACTTGGCATTAATATTACACCCATGAAACAGTCATTGCTGCAATGCAAAAAAGAGCATCCAAATGGCACACAGCAACATTTCACAAACAGCAAGATGAAATTAACCAAATAATTTGATTTTATGACTTTAGTATTGCTAATTAAGAGGTAGAAAACTCTTCTTCAAAAAAAAACCTGCCATGGGATCCTTCCTATCTGCCTGAAAAAGGTAGGTGAGGCCTCTGTTTAACACCCTACCAGAAAGGTGGCACCCCCAACAGCAGAGCAGGCACTCAAATTTTGTACTGAAAATCTCCAACATGGCACTTGAGTTTGCTACCAAGAAATGATAGCTATTGGTCTTACCTGGTGCATTTCCTAGTGGGGGAGAAAAGCTTGATCAAGCTTCGCAATTCAGCAGTTATGGTGACAATGCACAGGTGATCTGACTAATGTCACATCAGATTTAGCCAGCTTTGAGGATTAATTTGAAGTTAAACGTTTCAATAATAACAAAGACAATGTGCAACAGCTCAAATTTATGCTTAATGCTCATCACTAATATACTTTTAATATTCCATCCATTGTATTTAAAAAGGTAAGTTATTATTTGAAAAATCTTTTTAAATTTAAATACTTATCATGTGACAGAAATAATTAATAATTATGCATAGTTTAATATCAGAATATAAAACTTGTTATTTTATAAGTGCAGAATACATTAACTTCAAGTTCTGGAAACTGCTTAAAACAGAAACATTTGTGTATTCAATATATGTCGACAAATAAGGGAATGGATCTGGGTGGGTTACTCTTTGGAGTGTCAGTGTGGACTTGTTGGGCCGAAGGGCCTGTTTCCACACGAGGGGGATTCTAAGTATCTACATGAGCATCAAATACCACAGCTTTACACTCTTCAGCTGAGATATGGGCTACATATTTCAGCAATGCAGCAACATGATCCTGTCATAAAAACTTAGCTAGTTAGATCAGTTAGTGATGGATTAATAGAAAATGAATAAAACATTATGCATACACTTGCTGATATTAAGTGCCTAAAATCTAGAGTGCTCCTGGGAAGTCAATTTTCAGTTCTAGTTCACATCAATAATGCTTCCTTTTTTTTCAATAAATTGGTTCCCATATATACGATCACAAAGTACTAAACTCAGCTCTATCAAGCTCAGGTTTTGTACAATTTAAATCATTGCTTGCTGAGAGAAAAAAAATGCTCCTTGACAGTCTTTGACCTCTCCATGTGGGCGAATGGAAAAGTTAATTGGTATCGCTGCACAAAGAGAATTTTGCAAAATCAACTTGTTCAACTTTAAGGCCCAACATTAAATTGAGGAAATTGGCACCTTCGATCCAGTAAATGCAGACAAACTGATACAGAAGTCAGCAGGTCATTGTGGAAAACATTCATTGATCAATTACTGTCCAAGTAAGATTGTATGGAATCTTACTGGAATATGTATATAATATCGAATATATATATGGAATATGGTTTAGCATCTACAAAAATTAGACACCGATTAATAAAGTTGTAATGAGAAAAAATTAACAGTTACTAATATAACAACCTATTAGTTTAAAGAGAGTGGTTAAATGTAAACAGTCAGAAAACCCTTAAAATGTAATACTTTACTTTCTTATTAAACCTTAGTTCAAAGCAAAGTTTCCCTTTTGATCTTTACGTAACTATTTCGTAGAAAGTCATCAGCAAACAGAAACATTTCATACTAGATTAGAAATTAACTGAGTCACTAACAACTTTTATCTTTTTGTCAAATCCTGAACATTTGAAGGCACATCACTAGCACACTGTAAATTTGGTCATTTTCATAGTAAATCATTCCAGCTCTAGTCACAATCATTAATAATCAGAAAACACTTATATTTCCACTTGAAATATCACATTGGAATTATTTGCACAAAACATGTATTTTCAAAAAATGATCAAACTGGAAATATTTACCACAAAAATATTTAGTTTTACATTAACAGTACAAATATGTGTGTCGAATTAATAAGTTTTAGAGTAGCAGACAATATTTTTGAAATGATGTGAAACAATATGCTTTTGTTAGTTGGTACTCTTCATATAGTACCTACCAGCAAAATGTATATTTTTAAAAAAAAACAAAGATTGATGAGGTGAAGCATGGTGAAAATAAAATTTTCTAACAATTATTCTCGATTTCAAGAAAGTGCTTTGATTTTCATTTTAAAAAACTGGAAATTTCTTCAAGTTTTGTTAATTATGAAAAGAATTTTCTACTTCAAATAAATGGATCAATAAGATTTGGCAATTTACCATAATTTGGATGTGAAATAATATTCTACATCACTACAAGGAAATGCTTAAAATGGTATTTCAAATCAGTGAAGTCAATATTTTAGATCAGATTTAGTTTGTTCATCATATTTCTTGTAGTGCAGAATTTATGTGCAGCAGAAATGTTTGGTTATTGTATTCCATCAGCTATTTAGTAACCAGCTTCACTTTATTGGCTTTATGACATTCACTCCAGTTATATCTTTTAGCCACAAATAAGCAGGTCAATTAACTAAGTTGGCTGGACAGCTGGTTTGCGACATAAATTGAGGCCAACAGTGAGAGTTCAATTTCCACACCGGTTGAGCTTATTATGAAGGACTCCCCTTCTCAAGCCCTCTGCTCATCCAAATTGGTGGCCCTCAGGTTAAATCACCACTGATGAGACGGCCCTTGGTCTGATACAATTATGGTAAATTTAAGGTTTCATTGAAAACTATATTTAGAAATATTTTCATACAACTAATTAAATTTCTCAAAAAACATTAGTAAAAGTGGTATTTAAAAATAAATCTAAGCTTTAAAAACCTACGCATCATTGGGTCTTTGAAAATGCAGTTTCTTGATTAAATGCGGTTATAACTGAAACCACGAGAATGTGCCTCTGTCTTCCACTCCACGAGGATGAAAGATATTGTGCCAAATAATCCAATCACACCAAGGATAAGCAGCTGCCACTTGAGCAATAGATAATTGCTGTAGCCAAATGCTATTGCTGCACTGATAGACTGGTGGAGACAGAAAAATAACATTCAATGAGTTTATTGCTAAGTAGAAACTTCAATGTATAGGATTAACAAAATATTTTAACATTAACATTGAAAATTAAATCAAACCTTGTATTGCTATAATTAATATTTGTTATAAGTATTTATCAGTTGCCCTCAGATCAAGTACATGCACAAGAAAGCTTTTCACTCTTACTTGCACAAACTTGAAGACAGCAAACGCAGGAGCACTTTCTTCAGAATACATATATCCTACTATACTAAGGAGTTGTGTGTTGAAACAACTATCACCTAGTCCCAGGAGGAAACTGCAAACCATAGCAATGATTTTGCTGTGAAGTTAAAAAGAAACAAATTACAAGTTGGAAAATTCATGAATGCAAACATAAAACTTCTAGTATATCTCTATCATTCAAATGCTGAAGAAATTTTAATCTGTGTTTTGTCTTTAGGAAAAGACAAAATAAAACTATCCAATTGTTTTTGAAACTGAAATCACCAGAAAGCATTTCTGTCTATCATTCCACAAGAATGAGATATTGTGTCAAAGATCCTAGGAGCACCAAGTAAAAGCACTACATGCAGTTTGGTATTTACTCCCAGAGAGGCTATGCTCAGAGTTTGAGATTGGCAGGCCAAGCTGCAGGTACTTTGACACACCAGTGGGGGAGACTTACCTGCATGTTGTGAAACAAGGGACAGTCACACCCATCAAAAGAGGGTTTTCTGATACGGTGAGTTGTCAGGGGCAGCTAAGTGCAATTACAATTAAGGCAGGTAAGGAAACTCGAAGTAGAAGCCACAGCTTTTGCTATTGTCCAACAGGTTTGAGGTTTTTTTCAGCTTGTTTGGAAGAAACGGAAGGCTACAGTGTGGATAAGCCAGATGATCATGACACTGTTGTAAAGGATGCTACTCAAGTAGGTGGAGCAAAAAGCAATGTAGTGCTAGTCGGAGAGTGTAATAAAGTGAATTGACTTTTCTCTGCAGCAAAGAGCGATGTCAAGTCCAGGACATCTGCTCAGGGTTGGAAAGACACTTGGAGTGGGAAAGGGATGATCCAGTCGGTGTGGTTCATGTTGGTACCAGGAATAGAGGCAGGTCAGAGTAAGGGTTTCTGCACAATCAGCATGAGAAGTTAGGCACCAAATTAAGTAAAACTTTTAATGTAACAAACTTTGGATTATTACCTGAGCTATGTGCAAATTGGGATATCAAAGAAAGATTAGATAAATCAATGTATAATTCAAAGGCTGGTGTGTGAAAAGTGGGTTCCAAATCATGGGCTACTTGTACTGGGAATAGTGAGATCAGTCCCATTGGGACTGTCTAATGTCAAACTGTGCTGGGATTGGTGTTATGACCAGCCTGATAACTGGAGAAGTAGAGAGGAGTTTAAATCAAATATCGGAGGAAAGGGAGCAGATTTGACAAACATGGCAAAAAGAGTAGATGGAGGGTGTTAAAGAAAGGTATTAATACAGGAAATGATAAACAGGCTGTGACAGGAAAGGATGCAATTTTAAAATCAACAGATAAGATTAAAAGTAATAAAGTGTGAAGGCACTCCTAAGATTGAATTTTACTTTCAGTCTAAGGAAGAGAAGACTGGGTCCAAGACTAGTATTTTATTTTTTAATAAGGACAATTATGAGGTATAAAGATGAGCTAGCTGAAGGGAACTGCCAAATTAGGTTAAGGAATGGGTCAACAGAGATGCTGGAGCAGACATTTAAAGGTATAGGTCAGGAGACACAGAATAGATACATTTCAGTAAGAAAGAAAAATTCCAAGTAAGGGGTTCACCATTTGGTCACAGAATGTCAGGATTGATATGGCTCAAAAGAAAGCTATTTGGCCCATCACGTCTGCACTGGCTCTCTAATGAGCTTTACAACTTAGTGCCATTTGCCTGCCTTTCACCTATACTCTTGCACATGGTTCCTATTTAAATAATCATCAAATGCATTCTGAAAATGCCTTAATTTACTGTAGCTCCACCATACTTCCAGGTAGTGCATTGCAGAAAAAGCATTTTTCTCATATTACATTTGCTACTTTTATAAATCTGTGCCCTCATTCATCATTTTAGAAGCAGGAATAGATTCTCCCCATCTACACTAATCAGACCTCAGATTTTCAAAACTTAGCAGATTTCCACTCAGTCTCTTCTCCAGAGATGACAGTCCCAACCTCTGCAACCTATCCTTACACTAGTAGCATTTTACAAAATTTCTTCCGAACTCTCTCCAATGGATTTCTATGTCTTCTACAGCATAGCACCCAGAAATATACATAATGCTCCAGATGAAGTCTAACAAATGTTTTATACAAGTATTGTATAACCACCTTTCTCTAGTCCACTACATCACTGTTAGTAAAGCTTTGGCTGCACTATTATCTGCTCCCTCCACCTGTACCTTCAGGGGTCTACTCATATAGCTATTCTCTCTGATCAATAAGACCATAAGACATAGAAGCAAAGGTAGGCTATTCAGCCCACTGAGTCTACTCACCATTCAAACCGATCATGGCACCTCAAGTGCACTTTCCTGTGTCAGTAATCCTCGATTCCCTGACTGATTAAAAATCTGTCCATCTCAATTTTGAATATGCTTAATAGCCTAGCCTCAACAGCCCTCTGCGGTAAAGAATTCCAGACTCACTCCCCTCAGACAAGAAATTCCTCTTCGTCGGTCTTATACTTGTGAATCCTTAATCTAAAATTATGCTGTCTAGTTCTAGACTCGCTGACAAGGAAAAATAGCTTTCCCACGTCTACCCTGTCAAGTCATCTAAGAACTTTGTATGTTTCAAGAAGATCACTTCTCATTCTTCTGTATTGCAATGAGAACAGATCCAATCTATTAAATGTCACCTTCTCAGACAGTCCATCTAGACCTGATATCAGCCGAGTGAACCTTCTCTGGACTGTCTCTAATGCAACATTTCTTGGTAAAGTGCCCAAAACTGTTCACAACATTCCAGCTGTGGTCCAATTAGTGACTTGCAAAGTTTTGGCAAAATCTCTAAGTATTTACTCCATTCCCTTTGAAATAAAGGCCAACCTTCCATTTGTCTTCACAATTACCCTTTAAATCTGTGTCTTCGACAAAGAGTCCTAATCCGTGTTTTGTTGTGCTCTGCAGTCTTTCTCTATTTAAATAATATTCAACCCCTCTCTTCATGCTAACATGAGCAACCTGACATGATATTCCAAAGGTTTTAGAAGAATGCCTTTGCACCCTTTTCTATTGTCTCCTTTTGTATACAGTGTCCAAGTTCTTCGTACATAAATGCATCACAGCATTCTTTCAAATCCGTGTCTGTAAGAAGTTATAGTGAACTCAAAACCTTTATGGTTCTCTATCCACAGACACTGCCAGATCCACTGAGTTTCTCCAGCATTTTCTGTGCTTCCTTCAGACTCCCAGCATTACACTGCATTTTGCTTTAATCTCAATGTTTAATTCATAGGTACATTTCTTTCTCAAAGAAGTTCTACTCTTTGTCTGATGGTGTTTCAGTTTAATTTTTCAACTTGTTCACCTTCACCGCTTTCTTCTTCCCTCTCAACATTTCACAACCACACCTCTTTCCTTAGTGACTGCCTCCACTCTGCCTTACTGTGCATAGATTCCACCTTTCATGTGTCAAACCCAACCAAGAATACAGGAATGTCCAAGACTTCTCATGCTCCTCAGATAATTGCTATGACAACATCCTGAGATCCACACTTCGTGCCACATGCCACCACATGCACATTTGAAACTTTTCCGCCTCACACTATTTCAAAGTTGTCCCAATATGCAGTTACATTTCATTTCTCACCTTATTTGATGCTTTAACAAGAAACTTTTTCACTTCTTTCCTGGTGTTAAAGAAAACTAAATTCCTCAAGAGTCACCCTGTAGCCAAAACATTAACTCTGCTTTTCTTCCCATAATCTGTCGGACCCGCTGAGTTTCTCCAGAATTTTGTGCATTTATTTCACTAACTTGTCCACATCCTTTTGGAGTTCCACATGATTCTTCTCACAATTTGTAATGCTCCCAAGTTTCATATCAACCACAAACTCCAAAACTGTCACCTGGACATCCAGATCTTACTCATTAATATATATCAGGAAAAGCATGGAGCCCAACACTAACTCCTGGGGAACTCCATTTCAAACTTGTCAAAAATACTGATTAACCACTAGTCTGCTTGCTTTCACTCAGTATGCTTTCTCTTATCGCCACAAAATTATAATCCCTCATGACATCTAAGCCTGTAACCACCTAATCTTCTTTATTGTACTTCATGTATTCACATACACGCACATGTCCAGTAAACCCGATATAGACTTAATTAATTGCTCTCTAAACTACAACTTCACCAAATGACTTCCTATTCTCAACTAATGTTGTTGATCTCTCCAAATATTGTGCATACTCTGGTATTCCTCTCTAATATTCTCTCGGTTCCCACACTCCTGCTGAATTACTTGGAAACCCTCCCAACATCAATAGCAAAATACCTGGCAAGAAACGGAGTCCCTTCAGTGCAACCTATGCAGCCTGTATAAGTGCCATGTTTTCCAGAGTCAGAGTCAATCAGACTGTGTGAAGAATCTAAAGCCCTCCCTCTTAGATTATCTTTCTAGTCATATATTTATGCATCTTACCCATGTAGTTCTGTATTCTCTCGTACATGATACTGGGAGTAATCCAGAAATTATTACATTTGAGGTCCTGCTTGTTCATTTCCTACCTAGTTCCCGAAATGCTGATTGCAGGATTACATCTTCTTTCCTACCTAAGTCATTGATACCAATGTGGATCAGTCTCTGCCTGTTCATCATCTCCCAGCAGAATCGCCTGCAGCTACTCTGCAAATTTGTTGACTCTGGCACAAGAGACGTAACATACTTTTATGGAATCACATTTCTGGCCAGAGAAATGCCTGTGTGTTCCTCTAACAAATTAATCCCCAATAACTATTATTCCTTTCTTCCCCCTGCCCTTATAGCCAAGCCATTCACAATGTCATAAACTTGGCTCTAACTGCACTCCGAGAGGCCAATATCCAGAGTGGAAAACCTATTTGTTCACTGATGAGATAAAGCTGGTACCAAACTGAATAATGGAAAACTGAACTATAAATGGCAATTAGGCAGATGGACCACATCCTCGGATTTTAAAAGATGTGACAAGTGAAATAGTTGATGTGTTAGTTTCAATTTTCTTTGGTTTCAGGAAAAGTACCATTAGACTGGACAATAGCAAAAACATTTCCTTTATTCAAAAAGCAAGTGAGCCAGAAAGCAGAAAACTGCAGGTGAGTTTGTTTAACATCTGTAACAGGAAAAATGATTGAAGCCATTATTAAAGAGGTTATCACAGTGCAATCGGATAAGTTTGAAGTAATCAGGCAGAGTTTAACACAGTTTTTTAAAATCAAATTATTGGATTTTTGTTTGAGGATGTAACATGCACTATGGATAAAGGAGAACCCATGAATGTACTGTACTTAGGATCAGTGCTGGGACTTGAACATTTTACAATTTATATAAACGACTTAGATGAAGGGAAGAAGGGCACTGTTGCTAAATTTGCTAATTATAAAAAGATAGATTGAAAATGGTTGTGAAGACAATGTAAGGAGACTACAAGTTAAATGAATAGGCAAAATTCTGGAAAAAGAATAGTGTAGAAAAACGTGAAGTAGAGAATCAGAGATGTACAGCACGGAAACAGACCCTTCGGTCCAATTTGTCCATGCCGACCAGATATCACAACTCAATCGAGTCCCATCTGTCAGCACTTGGCCCATGTCCCTCCAAATTTCCTATTAATATATCCATCCAGATGGGTTCTAAATGTGGCAATTGTACCATCCTCCATCACTTCCTCCGGCAGCTCATTCCATACACTTACCACCCTCTGCGTGAAAAAGTTAGGTCTCTTCTATATCTTTCCCCTCTCACCCTAAACCTATGCCCTCCAGTTCTAGACTCCCCCTCCCCAGGGAAAAGACCTTACCTATTTACCCTATCCATGCTCCTCATGATTTTATAAACCTCTACAAAGGTCACCCTCTGCCTCCGACGCTCCAGGGAAAACAGCCCCAGCCTATTCAACCTCTCCCTATAGCTCAAATCCTCCAAGCCTGGCAACATCCTTGTAAATTTTCTGAACCCTTTCAAGTTTCACAACATCTTTCCGATAGGAAGGAGACCAGAACTGCACGCAATATTCCAAAAATGGCCTAACCAAAGTCCTGTACAGCCGCAATATGACCTCCCAACTCCTGTACTCAACACTCTTAGCTTTGTTGATGGCTTCTCACACTCCCTCTCTCCCATGAGGGACAGAACCTGCTCCTGGGGCTTGCTTGAGTTTGGCTCCTGGTCCAATTATCACCTGCTTGTCTGATAGCTTCCAGATGATTATAGTATCTTCCGCTTGTTCTGGTCAACGAGACATCATCAGGGATCTTAAAATCTGGCACAGCAGCTTGCGTGACAATTCCTCTTCATCCTGACTGGCTGAAACATAGTGGTATGGTTTGCTTCAGGGGTCCCTGTGCTCACTTCTATCGCTCCTTCCAGAGGCACAGCCATGACAGGCCTGGTTACAGCTTGCAGCACGGCCAAGGGGGCAGTGCTGCATAGATGCCAGACACCAAGCAGAACTACCCCAGCAGCGGCTGTTTCCTGGCCATGCACAGTGCTGTCTCCACCCCTGATATGGTTAACTTGCCCCAGAGTGATTGTCGATCCCAGAGCAGTACCCTAACCTCGCTGTGTATATTGAGCCATTCCTCTCCACCTTCCACCTACTGTCCTCACACGTGACAGACAACAACGGTCTCAGCCGTAGAACTTTATCTCATTCAATTCAGGAATGGATAACCAATGCTGACCTCATCATTGATATCCACATCCCATGAACAAATAAAGGGAAAAAATGAATCCTGGTGGATCTGCACCTGCAATACATTTCCTCCACATTTAACAGAATTATAGAGGAACCTCAACTATCTGAACAACATGAGGCGGGGAGTATTTTGTTCAGATAAACAAATTTGCCAGCTGTTTTGGGGTGTTCCAGTTGACCCCCAGCATCCAAACCCTTTTACTGGAGAGTGTTTCAAATTTCTGCCATCCTTTGTGTGAAAACCTTTCTGATTTCCTTTTGAAATGGCCTAATTCCAATATTGAGACTCTGCCTCATTGAGTTCTTCCAGCATGGACACTAATCTTCTTGCATTCACCTGAACTGTTGGCCTCAGATGTTGAATTTTAAATCCCAGGCTAGAAATCGGATGCCTAGCTCATGTCCACGTCCAGACTCTGCATCAAGATGACATCAGTGATGTGACATGACTTTCCTATGCAAAGGGACTAACTGACTTGGGGCAGATTCAGCTCTGAGAGAACACAAACGCCAACAGCAGGCAGTGATGGTGAAAGAGCCAGACAGACAGTTGCTATCACAGTGTAGATGGGAGTTGTGCGTGGGGTTCCTGGAAATTCCCGATCAGAGCAGATTCTGAAGGTATTGCCTGGGAAATTGAATATTTGGCAGGGCAATTTCTCTAAGCTTGGAATACTCTTAAAGTTCCATATAAAATGGAGATTCTGGAGGATCCGAACAAAATTAAGCCAAATAGTTACTGAGGAAATGTTAGACAATTAAATGCATGAGTCAACAGTCCCTGTACTTGAAGAAAGTGAGGGCTGCAGATGCTTGAGATCAGAGTCGAGAGTGTAGTGCTGGAAAAGCACAGCGAGTCAGGCAGCATCCTAGAAGCAGGAGAGTCGACATTTCAGGCATGAGCTCATTCCTCTTGAAGGGTTATGCCTGAAATGTCGACTCTTCTGCTCCTCAGATGCTGCCCGACCCACTGTGCTTCTCCAGCACCACAGACCCTGTACTTCCCTCGCCCATTCTCCAGGTACATTTCCTCAGAACTGCTTAAAGGCTTGGGAGTCCTGGATATCCGACACCTTGTTCCTGAGCTCTACCCTGGGATGTGGCACCTGACACCTGCTCCAGAGCACAAGTCCCCACATCAGGACCAAACGTCTCACACTGTATATCTGAACACCACCCTCCCCCAAAATCTTCCGCTGTTGCAGCTAGACCCAACCTCAGACCCCATCCACCTCCTGCCACTACCACATATAATGCCCACCCAGAATCAACACCCATCCCATTGCCAGAACTAATTTCTCCCATTCACCCGAGTATATCCTAAACACTACATCATCTGCCTGGTGCCCTTGCCAGTGTCACCCTGGCATCTCAACCACTTGATACCTTGTCCCCTTCTTACTTGTCAGCTTTTCCTCTTGGCACCCTACACCTCCCAGCATCCTTACATCATACTTATCTCATGTGCTCACCATATGTCAGTCGCTATCAACGTGGTGATCGGGACAATAACATTTCAGACTATGCCAGTTGGCTGCTGGGAAGATGAGGCCTGGTTTGTTTTCCTCTAATAGCTCTGCACTATGAAGAAACTCCTATACTCAATATCTGATCAATAAAGGAAAGCATACCAAATTCCTTCTTCACTATCCTATTTACCCGTGACTCCACTTTCAAGGAGCATTCCCTACGGCCTTACCATTAAGTGTATAAGTCCTGCTAAGATTTGCTTTCCCAAAATGCAGCATCTCGTATTTATCTAAATTAATCTCCATCTGCCATTTCTCAGCCCATTGGTCCATCTGATCAAGACCCCATTGTACTCGGAGGTAACTTTCTTCACTGCCCACCTCCAATTTTGGTGTGATGGGATTTCACAATTGGACTACCTCAATCATCTACCACATATGAATTTAACCTTACAGTTCTCTGTGTTATTAGTGCAAGCCTCTGGATTAGCAGTCCATAACCACTATAAAATAGCACTCACTCATCTGAATCAGTAAGTAATTTTTTCAGAGGACAGTGATTATATCATTTTCTTCAGTGACACAATCTTCCTGTGTACACTGCATAAAAAGACCCTTCAAGACACTTATACCATGAAGAATGGCTGTCATCATCAAAAATACTTCAAGCATTAATGCAATCAAAGTGGCCTTCGTCAACAGTCTAAGACTCACTCATTGGCCTCTAAATAGACCAGCAACATGACTGCACTCCTGATTCTCAGCCAACCAGTGAAATCTAACAACACCAATCAAATGATAGCCCCTCCACAAAAGTGTTAAAAATGTACCGTTGTTTTAAAGCTGGTTGAAGTGCACTAAAAACAACCCACGCGGGATTGCCTGGGATTTGCATTCTGTCGATGGTGGGTTTGAAAGGACAGGGTTAGTAAAGTTCAGTGTGCAGCTTGGTCACTACCACACCCAACTCTCATGTACCTCTGACTTGCTGAAATTTTTACGAGGGGTTGAACAGACACCAGACACTCTTAGGTTACTTAATCAATACAGTGATACAATCCACGGTTACAGTGAAATGAAGTTGTATCTGATCGACATTATCAATACGAAGTTTTAAGAAAGACATGTATGTCAGAGATATCCAAAAATCTTGAAGTCTGCACAGTTCCAAATTCTGTTTTATCTCCTGAGAGAGTCAGAAATTACAGGTCAAACATTCAAAGGGACTGGTGGAATGCCAAGATAAGTCTGCATTACATAGATGACACTCTCCTCAGTCTCAACAGTATTCAAACATAAATGTCATGTAATTCTTGAAAAAAAATTCTATCCAGTTTCTTTGTCACACATTTCACACAGCATGTGGTGTCACCCAAAGGCAATTAAGAAAAATAAACTGTACGAAAGAAATTACTGCTGGCTTTAGAAACTGAGGCAAAAAAGCAAATGCTAAAGCTGCACAATTCATTGCTATGATTGCAGTTAGGCTGACTTGTCTTGGTTCACTAACCGGACAGGCTGCGTGAGAAATGTAAATGTTTTCGGAAGTTTAGCCATAAAATGACAAACTCAGTTACTTTTCAACTATTTATTGTCAATATGTGGGATTTGTTGGCAAAGGCTAGTGTTTATCGCCCTGAGAAGACAGCGGGAAGTCAAACTCTTGAAGCAATTGGAAACAGCTGAGTGGCTTGTCATAGGCTGCTTTAGACAGCAATTACAAACAAGTGTGGACTGGAGTCACAGAGGCCAGACTAACTAAAGGACAGTAGCTTTGCATCTGTAAAGGATAGGAATGGACCAATTAGATTTCAATAACAAACACTTTTATGGTCTCCTTTATCAATACTATGTTTTATTTTTAAAGCCATCTGATTGGGCATATTTTGACACACTTCCATGGCCACCATATCCAGAGTGAGTACTTGAAACCAGACTTCTGGTCCAAAGGTAGGGACACTACCAGAGCACTGCAAGATCTTTTAATTATAGAACTTCTAAAAAAAAGTCAAATTTTCAAACTAAGAACTCACATTCTATCAATTATTAGTCCAGATCCCCAGGTAAGGAACATCCTCACAATGAGAATCTGTGGTTACATGGGAGGGTCCTTACCTCTGAGGCAGATACCGAGGTTCAAGTCTCAAATTGACAGCTCTGATCAGGTTGATTAGGGGAAACCAAGGCTGAGGTGATCCATTAGAGTGAGGAGAACATTTGCTCACAGTAAGAAACTACACATGGTGACTTTTAACATGGGAACATGATTTGGGGTGACCAAGAAAGTATCTCCATGTCACCAGTGGGTAGTAAGTGTAAGGGTATCAAAAAAACCTACAGATTGATCATAGTCTGACACATATCCTACACTCATCAGATCCATGGTGAGACTTGAAACTGGAGTTTTGGCCCAGAAATAAGACCCATCCTACTCTGTCCACACATATTGGAGGTATTTATCAGGAAGGAAATGAAATAAGATGCAGTACAATCATGTACATTTTCTCTGGTGATTAATCGTTTACTGTTTCACCAAAATATACTTTATGGCAAATACATTGCTTTCCGTAATGCTCTTTGAATATATCTGAGTGAGATGGTCAAATATTGCCACCTGCTGGAACCAACGGATAATGACACAGATGTGGGACTTGTTTCACACTGAGTGGGAGATCTATAACTCTAGTTTCTAGCCATTTCCATGTTATAAAAAGGCAGGCTTCTGCTGAAGATCCACACCCCAACTTGTAAAACGGGCAATGGAAAGACTATGGTGTTTCTCCATGCTGTGGTATTGTGTAATCTCACAAAGTACATTCTGCTAACGATGCTTCTTCCCTGGCAAGTCCAGTCATTTACCTAGTGAGAGCTTAAACTTATACTCATTCGTGATTGGATGAAGTAAAACAAGTACTTGATCTCAACCATTATGCATACCAACCACAAACATCTCAACAAGGAATAAAATCCCAACAAGGAATAAAATCCGAACATACTGGGGCACTGCTATAAAAGGAACAATAAATGGTGCAATGATGTACCTGGTGTACGACTTCAACTGTTCTTCTAGTTTGGGGATGCACACAGAAAGTGATATAGCAGATTGCAAACAGAGAAAGATGAAAATACTAAAAAAACTAATAATTTAACTTTTAAAAAGCATTATCCACAAAATGGGACTGAAAATACAAATTATCCCAAACAATATGATGTTTTGAGTTCAGAGGTCGAGGTTAAGTTTGTGACTGGAAATCCTAAACATAAATTATCCCAATTCACATCTCATGCTTTCCAATAAGAATAGTGGAATTTTAGTTAAAAAATAAAACAGAGAATTTCCAGATGGCTGATGAACAGTTCTGTCACATGTTGACCATAATCATATAAATTTGGTTGCCTTGGATTAGTGACCAAATGAAATGTAGCAAGGAACAAGTAAGTTGGTCCTGATGAGCCAGACACTGAGCCAATGGATCCAAGGATCAGGATATATTACGCCATTCACATTCTGACTTAAACTGAACGAAGAATTATTTGAATAAGGAAACTGTGCAATAAAAATAAAAAGGTGATAATGTTGTCACTCTGGAGGCAACATTTGGATGCCAAGCAAGAACTGGAAATATTGTTGTAGAAGCTACATGAAGACAAGTTGAAGGATGATGTTTATAAAGCTGACAAGACCCAAGACCTCAGTCAGGTTTAAGGAGAGATTTTTAGCATGAGATAAGCTACAACAGGAATGTAAAAATTAGTAAGTCTGTGATGTTGTGCAAGTATATCATTCATCATAATGTGAATCTCAGGCAGATTTGCACATCTTTTGAACTAGGAGAAAGTGAGGACTGCAGATGCTGGAGATCAGAGCTTAAAAATGTGTTGCTGGAAAAGCACAGCAGGTCAGGCAGCATCAAAGGAGCAGGAGAATCGACGTTTCGGGCATTAGCCCTTCTTCAGGAAACTCCAAGATTATGTAAAAGCAAATCACTTGACAAGGGTTTTATATTTTACCTGATGTGACATGAGATTTGAATACACAAAGCTGGAAGACCACTGGAATTCTTTATTCTATAGGTATCAGATCACTCAAACCTGAAGGGAATTAAGGTTCAGCAAGGTAGAGTGTTTTACATGGAATTAAGCTAATGTTTTATACCTGAGAAAATCCTTTATATGTCCAATCTTTCTCTGCTTGAGATCTCTTTTTTCTCCAAGTAGTCAAGTTTGATAGGAAGAATTAAAATATTACATATAAAATATTATTTAAATGGTGATTTACCAATGAAGATGGACGAGGGAGATCCAGTAGATGTAGTGCACCTGGACTTTCAGAACGCTTTTGATAAAGTCCCACATAGGAGGTTAGTGAGCAAAATTAGGGTGCATGGTATTGGGGACAAAATACTAACTTGGATCGAAAGTTGGTTGGCTGATAGAAAACAAAGAGTAGTGATAAACGGCTCCATTTTGGAATGGCAGGCAGTGACCAGTGGGGTATTGCAGGGATCAGTACTGGGACCGCAGCTTTTTACAATATATGTTAATGATATAGAAGATGGTATTCGTAATAACATTAGCAAACTTGCTGATGATGCTAAGCTGGGTGGCAGGGTGAAATGTGAGGAGGATGTTAGGAGATTACAGGGTGACCTGGACAAGTTAGGTGAGTGGTCAGATGCATGGCAGATGCAGTTTAATGTGGATAAATGTACGGTTATCCACTTTGGTGGCAAGAACAGGAAGGCAGATTACTACCTAAATGGAATCAATTTAGGTAAAGGGGCAGTACAGAGAGATCTGGGTGTTCTTGTACACCAGCTAATGAAGGTAAGCATTCAGATATAGCAGGTAGTGAAGAAGACTATTAGCATGCTGGCCTTCATAACAAGAGAGATTGAGTATAGAAGCAAAGAGGTTCTTCTGCAGCTGTACAGAGCCCTGGTGAGACCACACCTGGAGTACTGTATGCAGCTCTGGTCTCCAAATTTGAGGAAAGACATTTGGCTATTGAGGGAGTGCAGCGTAGGTTCACGAGGTCAATTCCTGGAATGGTGGGATTACCTTACACTGAAAGATTAGAGCGACTGGGCTTGTATACCCTTGAGTTTAGAAGACTGAGAGGGGATCTGATTGAGACATATAAGATTATTAAGGATCAGACACTCTGGAGGCAGGAAACATGTTTCTGCTGATGGGCGAGTGCTGAACCAGAGGACACGGTTTAAAAAAATGGGGTAGACCATTTAGGACAGAGATGAGGAGAAACTTCTTCACCTAGAGAGTGGTGGCTGTGTGAAATGCTCTGTCCCAGTCTCTGGATTTATTTAAGAAAGAGTTGGATAGAGCTCTCAAGGGTTATGGGGATAAGGCAGGAACAGGATACTGATTAAGGATGATCAGCCATGAGCATATTGAATGGTGGTGAAGGCTCAAAGGGCAGAATGGCCTACTCCTGCACCTATTGTCTATAAAACTTGGAGATGCAGAAGGATCTGGGTGTCCATGTGATGAATCACAAAACATTCACATGCAGGTCCAGCATGTAACTAAGAATATTAATAGAATATTGTCTTTAATGCAAGGTAAACTAAATACAAATGTAGGGAGGTTATGCTTCAGTTATACAGGGCACTGGTGAGACTGCATCAGGAGTACTGTTTACAGTATTGGTCACTTTATTATAAGATTCAAGTGCATTGGAGGCAATTCAGAGACTGGACTAATGTCTGAAATTTGTTTCTTGTTTCATGAGTAAACGTTGGGCACGACCGAAACACAGATGATACAGAGGTAACTTGACATGATGAAAGTGGAGTGAATGTTTCCTCTTGTGAGGTAATCGGTGGTTACTGGTTTAAAAAAATAAGATCACCTAGTTAGAACAAAGATTAGGCTATTTTTTTCTTCACAGAGGGTTGAGTGTCATTTGAATTTATTTCTCAAAATAACAGTAGAATCAAAGTGTCTGATATTTGTTTAAATGCAGATATAAACAGATTGTTAGTAAGCAAGGAGGATAAAAGTTCTCAAGGTCGGCATGAATGTGGAGTTGAGGTTACAATTGGATCAACAATCTTATTTAGTGGCAGAGCTTGCTCAAGTATTTAAATGGCTTATTTCTACTTCTAATATGTTTACTCATATGTAACTAGTTTAGTCCCACGTAAAAATATTTAGAAAAAGTGGAAAACTAATCCATTTCTAACAAGCAGCCTCTGCTTCCCTCACTGAATGTAGAGGAGCTGTCAGCATATTCTTTATATTAGAATGGAAAACTGTTCAAATGAGCAGTCTGTGAAAGTAAAACCAACTGCAAGTGATTGCATTGTGGACAGACTCATCCACATATTCCCTTAACATTTGGCTGTGTAAACGTCTCATATACTCAGTGTCCTTAATAGATTCATTCCTCCATCACAAGTGTAGGTTACTTGTGCTTCATTTGAATTAAACTCAAGTTCAAAGCAAAAGGTAAAGTACATGACCAACCTTGGAATTAAGTAAGAAACTCGATCAGTTCCTTCATCAGAAACAATTGGTGAATCCCCTGGCACATTTAAGAATATCAGAAAGAAGGCAATAATGTGACATAATAAACCCAGAAGAACAACAGGGTTTCTGCCAATGCCAAGATATTTTCTGAGGAATTTGTTCAATAAACCAAAGGTTGCACCACCTAAACATAGACAAAAATAACAAAATTAAGAAAATGTAATTCTATTTAATAAAATCAGTATTTAATAGTTCATGCAATTGCAAATAATCACAAACCTATGATTTCTCCAACACCAATGAAGATACCAGATAAACCAATTAGGCTTTTGGCTTCACTCCCAAAACCATTTGTGGCACCCAAACAGGTACCATAGACACCACTAAAAAAGGTTAGTTCAATACCTAGAAAAAAAATTCAACAATTTCATTGACTTGATCTCTGCAAGAGGTTTTCATTTAAACGTTGAAGTTCATGTAATTTTATCATTCAGCTTCCTCAAATTAACCAATGTTAACAAGGCAGTCAGATAGTAAATTAACACTGGTAATGTTTACAATAAGTCTGCTTCATGTCATATCACAGCAACTTTACATATGTACTGCACAGCTTAGCATGTAGGCTCTAAGTATGGAGCTTAAGAGGTTGGCTATGTGACATGATTTTAGGCTCAATGTTTGCTCCAGTCATCCTCTTGCCAGGATAAGGCAATGTTTCAAAATGAACAGAAAGCAAACTTCGTTAATCTTAAAACTGTATCAGAAATATTATCCTACAAGACTTGTTTTTAATGGGTCTAACTTTTTCCAATATTAATAATTCAAAAGAATATCTCCACTCAAAGAAAAATGTAACTGGGGAATTATTTCAAAAAAAAAGTACATGAAATTAGATTCCCCTACAGTGTGGAAACAGGCCCTTTGACCCAAAAAGTCCACACTGACCCCACCCCGAAGAGCAACCCACCCAGACCCGTTTCCCTCTGATTAATGCACCTAACACTATGGGCAATTTAGCATGGCCAATTCACCTGACCTGCACATCTTTGGACTGTGGGAGGAAACCCATGCAGACAGACACAGGTAGAACGTGCAAGTTTAACACAGATGGTCACCCGAGGCTGGAATTGAACCTGGGTCCCTGGCACTGTGAGGCAGCAGTGCTAATCACTGAGCCACCATGTCGCCCCATTGAGGGTAAGCAAACAAATATTTTCTTGACAAGGGAAATCTCATATCCAGACAAACTCCTAGTTCAAATTTATAAGACTTGTAAAGGAATCTTACCAGTATAAGTAATAGTTATACTTAGAAGCAGCATATCTTTGGTCAAGAATATACAGATTGCACTTCCTATTAAAGAAAGAAACAACCTGTTAGCACAACAAAAGAGGTTAAGAACTTCCTTGAGTAAAGTATTTAAAACTGACTAATTACATAGCTACATAAAATGCAGAATTTAAATGCAATCAATCAATCCAAAGCAGTGAGTCCCATAAGTGGTCAGGTGCCTATTTCTTTCAAGAAACAGATTTTGCCTTGGCTTTTTAACTCAGCCAAAAATCACATTTCTCACATACTAAGTACTTTGCTTTCCTTCAAAGTCCACAATACAGGAGTGAAGGAGAGAACTGAAGGTGATTTTTTTAAAATCATAGTCAATTTGGCCATGCAGGTGGCATGTGGTCTAGGAGATCAGCAGGATAGTGGACTCCAGAGGCATTGCCAAAAGACAGGTGAGTGTGGGTCTCAGATACCTGGTGACACAATAAAATATTACATCACTTAGCACAAAGTGGAGAGATAGCAGTGTGGTGTTAATGGTATTTGACGAGTCATCCTTAGGCCCAGACTAACGGTTAGCAAATTCTACTATGGCATCTGCTGGAATTTCAATTCAAGTCATAAATCTGGAATTAAAAGCTAGTTTCAGTAAAGATGATCATGATGCCATTGTCCACTCGAAAAAAGAGCTTACTAACCTCCTTCAGGAAAAGGAATCAGCTGTCCTTAGCTGATGTGGCCTTTATGTGTATCTAGACCCACCTTCTGAAATGGCCTAACAAGCCATTCAGTTGGATCAAACAGCTAATAAATCAAAAAGGAACAAAACTATCTAGCATTGAGTTAGGCATCCAGAAATGATAATGTTACAGCCAACTGAGTTGACCATGAAAAATGTTTTATTTCTTAACGCTGGGGGCTTGTGCCAAAATTGGGAGAGTTGTACCACAGTTTAGTCAAGCAACTTGCTGATGCAATCATGCAAACCAAATCACACATTTCAGACAATATCCCAGACAGATTGTCATCATCACCCGTTATAGCACCAAAATTGATCAAGCTGGATGACATTCTTGAAAAACAGAGTTTGACTGGAAGTGGCAAAGGAAAAACCTACTTGACCACACTCTCAACAATCAACATGTAACCATCCATTACTTGGAGACGCTGGTGTCAGACTGGGGTGTACATTAAATTTGTCCATTGCCGTATTGGTAGGAGTGACCAATGCGCAATTCACGTATAGAAAAATTCCTGTCTTCATACTGAGATTTCTATCCATCATGTTGCGTAGCATTATCATTGTGCTAAATGATTTAATAACAGATACAACAATTGAAAGCTGGATATCCAAGTAGTCCTGTGGACCAAGAGCAGCAGTAAAATTGTATTCAATCCTAATCTGTAACATTATCATTCTGACATTTACCCTGGTCCAGCATTACCATTAAGCAAGTGGCTCAATAATGGTTTTGTGAAGAGTGCAGAAGGGTATGCCAGAAGCAGCATATGGCACACCTAAAAATGAGGTGTCAACCACATGAAGCTGTAATACAGACAACAAGCATACCAAGCAGCATATGATGGACAGATCTCTGCAAATTCTGTGACATTGCTCATGAATGATTGTGGACGATCGGCAACTCCCTGGAAGCATCAGCTCTACAAATATTCCCATCCTTAATGATGAGGCAGCCCAGCAACTCTGCTAGTATTAATATATTTAATATTAATGTATTATAATGTATTATTACAACGTATTAATAGCTTATCAGTTAAGAAGAAAACATTTGTAACCATCTCCAGCCAGGTGATGAATGAATGGTCAACTTGGGTTCCTTTTGAGGTCCCTGGCATCATGGAGCTACCTATCTTTGGTCAACTCAATACATGCCACATGACCTCAAATAACAAAAATAGCTGAAAGCACAGCACACTGCTAAGGCTATCAGCCCTGAAAACATTCAGCAGTAATGCTCCAGGTTAACTACACCCATAGCTAAATGTTCCAGTGCAATAACAATGGTGACATCTACCCAGCAATATAGGAAATTGCCCAGGACAAATCTCACACTGAATTATTGCTCCACACTACTCAAGCATCAGCAAAGTGGAAGTATAGTGGACAGTAAAGAAGGTTATCTCAGAGATCCTGATCAACTAGGTCAACAGGCTAAGCAATGGCAGATGGAGTTTAATTTGGATTTTGATGAAACAAGCAAGAGCAAGCAATTGTACAATTAATGGTAGGGCCCTGGGTAGTGTTGTCGAACAGAAGAGAGATCTACGGGTTCAGGTACCTAATTCTTGGAGAAATGTACGCCACAGGTAGACTGGGTGGTGAAGGCGGCATTCAGCCCACTTGCTTTCATTACTCAAACCTTTGATTATTGGAATCGAGATGTCATGTTGTCATTGTACAGGCCATTGCTGAAGCCTCTTCTGGAGTACTGTATGCAGTTCCACTCGCCTGGCTATAGGAAGGATATTATCAAATTGGAGAGGGCTCAGAAAATAATTACTAATGTTGTTGGGAATGGAAGGAGAGAGTTATTTTTAAAAATGCTGGATAGGCTAGGACTTTTTACACTGGAACAGAGGAGGTTGAATGCTGACCTTACAGAGGTTTATAAAATCATGAAGGGCATAGGTAAGGTGAATAGCAAGGATTGTTTCTCTTGGGTCAAGGAGTTCAAAACTAGGGGTCACATTTTTAGGATGAAAGGAGAAAGCTTTAAAAAGGACATGATCGCAACCTTATAACATGAGAGTGGTTCGTGTGTGGAATAAACTGCTGGAGGAAGTGGTGAGTACAAGTATAGTAACAATATTTAAAAAACATCTGAATAAGTACACGAACAGGAAAGGTTTGGACGGATATGGGCCAAATGCAGGCAGGTGGGAACATTTAGTTTGGGAACATGGTCAGTGTCTGTTTCCATGTTGTGTGACTCCATGAAAGGGTCGTCAAAGTGTTATCAAAAATCACTTACTCAGTCATAACTTACATATTGATTCTCAATTTGCGTTACATTAGGACTACTCAGCTCCAAATTAGATAATGATTATCTCCAAAAAGAGAGAATCTAACCACTTTTCCTTTATATTCAATGGAATTATCATCATTGAATCCTTCACCATCAACATCCTGGCATTTACCATTGACTAGAAACGGAAATGGGGACTTGCCAAATAAATGTTGTGCCTACAAGTGTTCAGAAGCTGGGAATTCTGTATCACATAACTCACCTCCTGATTCTGCAAACCCTGTCAATCAACCACGAGGCATGTCAGACATGTGAATGAATACTCTCCAAATGACAAGATGTGCAGATCCAACAAACACAAGAAGCTCAATATTACCTGGGTCAAAATAGACTATGCAATATTTACTCTATTCAGCATCCTCACGTGATTTCCTTTCACCATTGATAAACTGCTCAACAAGGCTTCTTCACTAAAGCTTCCAAACTTGCAATCTGTTTACTCTCTAGGTCAAGGGCAGATACATGGGTACGCTGTTACTTGCAAATTTTATTTTATTTATTCACAGATGAGGGCATCAGTGGCTAGGCCAGCATTTATTGCCAATCCCACAGGACAATTAAGGGTCAACCACTTTGCTGTGGGCCTGGAGTCACATGTAAGCTAGGCCAGGTGAGCCTCGTAGTTTCCCTCCCTCAGAGACATTAGTGAACCAGGTGGCTTTATCCTACAAACTTTAAATTCCAGATTTTTACCGAATTCAAATTTCACCATCTACTGTGGCAGATTCAAACTCAGGTCCCTAGAATATTACCCGAGTCTCTGGATTAACAGTCCAGTGATTATACTACAAGGCTATCACCTCCTCAAGTTCCCTTCCAACTTGCAACTATATTACCATTCCCTTAGCATTGTTAAGTCAAAATCCTGCAATTCTCTTCCTAGCAGCACTGTGTACTTGCACAGATGGACTGCAGTGGATTAAGATGACACACCACAACCTCCTAAACAGCAACTAGGGATGGGTATTAAATGTTGGTGACACAGCTCATGAAAAAAACAAAAATTACTATCAGTCACGTTGAATATTTGTTGTTCGTAATTGAAGTACAAAATAATGCGTAAGGCTGACCTTGTGAAACCACTCTTCCTGTCAGTTCTAATTATAATCTTGTATGTTCCATTGGCCCTTCAAGGCAACAAAAGACCTTCAGTGAGAAGATGTCAAGGAGAGCTCAAAAATACTGAAGAAGCACACTTCAGTGGGAACTCCATTCAAGATATCTAAGTTTTGACATGGTTAGCAGGAACAGGTGTTGAAGGTGAGGTCAGCCCTGAAGAGATGGGTGAGGTCTACATGACTCTACAACATCATGTGCTGGGATCATCCACAAGAACATTAGAAAATGATGCATGTGTTTCTATCAGCACTCCCATGGGCACTGTGCACCTTTCAAGCGAGATTGGAGGATCCTTTCTCAAATATTAATGACATGATAATGCAAGCTACCACTCATGTCCATCTCCAAGGAAAATAAAATGGCACATGTATGGATATCCACTCACAGCTGAAAATCAAGTGATGGTTACATTGACCAATAGTCCGAACATTCAGACTGGCACTTTCACAGATGAAATTTTTGCTTAGTGCATTCAAAACCTCACAACGTTTTAGCCGACAGGGGAATAATTGAGAAATGGAAGTTAAGACGATGTTCAAGGAGTTCCCATTTCCACCTGTTATTGCCAGGTAAAGCCCCACATCCTGAATCATCACCTAATGGCCAAGTCTGTCCCTGCATTTGTGCTGCTGGGGCAGTCTCTCTTCCGCAATGCTCTTTAGGGACTCCAGAACCCAGAGGGTGTGTGTGATCAGTATCTCAGCTGACTGAGCAGACAATGAGCCCGATTCCAGCCTTGCTAAAGATTTGGCGGAGCACTGTAGGAATACGAATGCAGAAGAGGAATGTTTTTGGTTGCACTTAGGTGTTTATAACAATACTAGTCACATCATCTTGATAAAAATATCAATGAATCAACACTTCATTTCAAATTTCCATTGTCAAGTAATTTCCACTGTTGATTACTGCATTCTAGATAGACATAAGCCTTCAGACGAATGCTGTGAACAGGGTGGACAGTGACCAAACTGTGAAAGACAAAATCCATCCATTTCTCGGAGAAAGAGTTGAACTTTTTGAAGGCAAGAGGGGCACATTTGGTGTTCGTGGGTTCAGTATTGGGTTGCCGAAATATGAATCCACAAGTCTATCTTATCTCCCCAGTAGCTATGTAAAGAGTTGCAACTTTCCTAATCACATGAAGTTTGACCTTCATAGAAGCAGAATGATGTTCTGCAATTTAAGTTTCTTTGTTGTGCAATGTTGTGGAAGAGTTTCTCAGCTGACTGAGCAGACAATGAGCCTGCTTCCCGCCTTGCTAAAGATTTGGCGGAGCACTGTAGGAATACGAATGCAGAAGAGGAATTCTGCACAACCATCTTGGATGCCCTTGTTGGTGTATTCTGAAGGGCTCCTGTAGATTCATTCAAGCACTGGAAATGAACCTTCAGCAACCTTAGAACACAGTCAATTTGCCCTTTCGATTGGAGGTTGCTTTAGTTGCATCTTTCCTCTACTGTCTGGTAGGAGTCCTCACAAGTGTGATCAGCCACATCTTCAATAGGAAGGTCTCATCTCCAAGAAACATCCATTGACTGTTTGAAGATGCAAAACTCTGTGCGTGATTTAACATACATAATGAAGGCATCAAGGCTATATCGAGATAAGTTGTTCACACATGAACACCTTTGTATGGTTACATTCTCAGCTGAATATTGACAGAGTGGAATCTTTTTTTGCAGATTAAACACTCCAGCAAAATCTGAGGAAACCTAGACTGTCATGAATGTACTAAATGGCTCTGTATATCTGTGAAAATTCTGCCAATGTCACAAATATCAAAGCCCTCCAAAATGTAACAACCTTATCAGTATCAAAGGAGGTGTAAGTGGTGATCTTTCCCAGGTCATCAGTCACCTGGGAAATCATGAAATCTTGAAAATATTACCAGCAGATTACTGAAACAAAGTGACAATAAGCATTCATCCGCTTCGCTCGGAAGGAGGTTTTGTTCCATAAGTTTCAGATATCAGTAACAGGCGATTAAGAAAGTCTGAGTCAATAAAATGTGGAGCTGGACAAACAGCAGCAGGTCAAGCAGTATCAGAACAGGAGAATCGACATTTCAGGCAGGATCCTTCATCTGGAAAGTTGGAGTCTTTTCAGATATTGTTACATCGCCACATCAAGAAGACTAGAGGAAAGCGAAGACTGCAAATGCTGAAGATCAGGGTCAAGACTGTGGCGCTGGAACAGCACAGCAGATCAGGCAGCATCCGAGGAGCAGGTGGATCTACATTTCAGGCATAAGCCTGATGAAGGGCTTATGCCTGAAGCATTCATTCTTCTGCTCCTCAGATGCTGTCTGATTTGCTGTGCTGTTCCAGCACCACACTCCTATCAAGAAGACTGCCTTATAAACTTTGCAAATGACTCTTTGAAGTTAAGAGTTACATTTAACCCTTTTGTCAGGCAGAGAAACACTTGCCTGTGGAGAAGGCAGCTATAACTATTGACAATTCCTTTGGCTGGTCCTGTTACTGTTGACGTTACTCCTTTTGCTCATCTGTTTCTCTTCAGTATAGCTGCATAAGCCGTTACCATACAGCACTGAATGTTGATGAAAGAGAAATACTGATCAAAATAAAGTCCAAACAGAAAAAATGACTCCCTGGAAGTTGCAATTCATTTTTGAAGCAGTGAAATACAATTGTACAAACCCTGTGAGCACAAGGATACCATCTAGGCAAGGAAGCAACTGTAGAAAACAGACTTACTGGAGTAACT
Source organism: Hemiscyllium ocellatum (assembly GCF_020745735.1). Classification (NCBI taxonomy): domain Eukaryota; kingdom Metazoa; phylum Chordata; class Chondrichthyes; order Orectolobiformes; family Hemiscylliidae; genus Hemiscyllium; species Hemiscyllium ocellatum. Next base: position 30,041,552 of record NC_083425.1, on the reverse strand, counting down.
GGACAGGTCAGGTAGCAATTGTCGAGAGAAAGGGAAGTTAATGTTTCGGGTCCAGTGACCCTTCTTCGGAATTATTCCACACTGTTTGGAGACCTGTGGACTCATTGTTAAAACCAGAATTTTGGGTGGAGAATTAGTAGACTCTTCGACACCCTTTAAAAAGCATCCTTGTCACAGACAGAAGTGAGAGTAGATCATTTGAGGTTTTTGCATGTTTTTGAATTTAACTCTTTGCCAGTACTTGTAACCAACCCTTCCTTGCTTAAATCTTTGCAAATAAAAGCATGCTTACGAATTGCATCAATTGCTTGTGATCGTTGCTCTTGAGGTCTGTCAATAAAGCAAAATAATTTGTTAATTCATTACAGAAATCTGTTTTTGATGCAAATAGAATTAGTCACTACCCTAATGTTTAATATTTAAATTTCAGATTAGTAGGTAGTTCCAAATGGATCAGTTCAACCGAAGCAAGGCACTTGCGTAAAGCACATGGTTACAACAAACTACCCTTATTTGTTCAGTGCATTTATGGACACGATCATAACAAGTGGAAAACATCGAATTTTAAAACTAGCCCAACTGTAGTCTACATTATATCATACAGTGGAAATGTTGGTGAATGAAGAAAAAAAAGCTAAAACTAGCGATTAATTCACCCCTATTCAAGAAGAAAAGTATTATAATCAATAAATTAGTGTTGTTGAATATGCTGAAGCAAACAAAATGCATTTTTTGTGGAGGAATTTAACTCCTTTTGTAATGTGTATAGTATCCAATTATACTGAAGTGTTACAAAGTCAAAAAACGATTCAGATAAAACAAGATGAGAAAGACTGAACAGCAATAATGGATCAGTGATAGTAAGGCAGTTGATGCTGCAGGGATGCTGGAATTGCTGTAACGTCATTCTGGCCTGGTATTCCAGCTCTACACACATCAATACTTTTCTTACTCACCTGGAACTTTGGAAAGGTATATAGCAAATTTAGATCAGCTATGATCATATCAAATGTCAGAGCAGGTTCAAGGGGCTGAATTGCCTACTTCTGCTCCTACTTCTTATGTTTTTAACCTTCTAAATGTTTTATCAACATATTGGAGATATACACGGTGCAGTAGAATGAAAGGTGTCATTCCATTGAAGGCACCTTTCTCAAGGAACATAACAAAGCAGTTTGCAAAAGTCTGACCAAGTGGGGCCCATGGAAATACCATCCATACGTGGTATCATTAAAAGTGAACTCAACCATGTGCTGCTGAATTCATAAGTTCATTGAATTCATACAATAGTAGTGGTCTTGATCACCATGCTGTGGTGCTTCAGAGCAAAGGTCAAAGGTTTGCTTGACAGCTACATTGATGAAAAGGCTAACAACATCTAATAAGTAAATTGACATTACATTGTGATCAATATCAGTCCAGATGGTGTTTGAAAATATAACAAATCCTTCACTATGTATTTGGAAGACTTGTTCAAAACATGTTGCAACAATTGACTCAAACATTTGGCCAGATTATATTGTGCAGATCCAGTCACAGGTAAAATTGAGAGCAAAGGCACACCTTATGCGTATGCCTTGGGTAGCCCATACATGCATGGATGCAGTGAGGTGTGAGGACAAGCCCTGTCATACAGATCATTGCTCTCACACAAGTCCATCAAGCAAAGGATGACTTTTTCAGTGCCTTTATTGGATTTACTGATACATATGTTCTTGAGGCCTTGCAGTGCTGCCAGACATTCATTTTACATATGAAAACTGGACAATTCATTTGGAATTCTGCAGAATGCATGCACTAGATCAGCTAATCCTGTAAACAAGAATTCTCAGTCTGCAGTAGGAACGAGTGGATTGTGCGATAGCTGGGATTAAGAGTACGAACTCAGCAAAACAGTCGTGATCTATATGGACTTCAGGACAAGGTTCCCCATGGGAGACTGGTTAGCAAGATATATCTCATGGAATACAGGGAGAACTAGCTCAAATGTAGAAGACAGAGGATGGTGGTTGAGGGTTGTTTTTCAGATTGGAGGCCTGTGTCCAGTGGAATGCCACAAGGATTGATGCTGGGTCCACTACTTTTCGTCATTTATATAAACAATTTGGATGTGAGCTTAATAGGTATAGTTAGTAAGTTTGCAAATGATACCAAAATTGGAGGTGTAGTGGACAGCGAAGAAGGTCTTCTCAGATTACTACGGGATCTTGATCAGATGAGCCAACGGGCTGAGGAGTGGCAGATGGAGTTTAGTTAAGATAAATGCGAGGTGTGACATTTTGGGATGGCAAACCTTAGGAGCACTTACACACACTTAGTTGTAAGGTCCTGGACAGTGCTGCTGAACAAAGAGACCTTGGAGTACAGGTTCTAGCTCCTTGAAAGTAGTCGCAGGTAGATAGGATACTGAAGGCGGCGTTTGGTACGCTTTCCTTTATTGGTTAGAGTACTGGAGTTGGGAGGTCATGTTGAGGCCATACAGGACATTGGTTAGGCCACTGTTGGAATATTGTTTGCAACTCTGGTGTCCTGTCGGAAGGATGTTGTGAAACTTAAAAGGGTTCAGAAAAGATTTCAAAGGATGGTGCTAGGGTTGGACGATTTGAGCTATAGGGAGAGGTTGAAGAGGCTAGGGCTGTTTTCCCTGGAGCGTTGGAGGCTGAAGGGAGACCTTATAGAGGTATATAAAATCATGAGGGGCATGGATGGGGTAAATAGAACTAGAGGGCATAGTTTTAGGGTGAAAGGGCAAAGATAGAAGTGAGACCTACGGGGCAACCTTTTCATGGAGTAGTTGGTGTGTGGAATGGGCTGCCAGAGGAAGTGGTAGAGGCTAGTACAATAGCAACATTTAAAATACATCTGAATGGGTATATGAATAGGAAGGGTATGCAAGGGTTTGGAGGGAAATGGGCTAGGTGCTGTCAGGTGGGACTAGATTGGGTTGGGATATCTGGTCGGCATGGACGAGTTGGACCGAAAGGTCTGTTTCCATGTTGTACATCTCTATGACTCTACAACTCTAAACTCCTCTTCCCATTCGATGCGAGATAATAGCACACCAAAATTGAAATCATGCACAAAGATAAACTCTTCACTTTCAGTGAACACATGCTAAAGGCATTGTTAGCTATGTTGCCCAACTACTTTTGCTTCAGTGAATTTATGGTGCAGGCCCATTTTAAAGGAGTACTGTTTACAGTGTGGTCATGTATTTTAGATTAGATTAAATTCCCTACAGTGCAGAAACAGATCTTTGGCCCAACAAGTCCACAATGACCCTCCGAAGAGTAGCCCATTCAGACCCCTTCTCCTACTCCCTGGTAATGGACAACTTAGCATGGCCAAATCACCTGACCTGCACATCTTTGGACTGTGGGAGGAAACCGAGGCACCCGGAGGAAACCCACACAGACACGGGGAGAATGTGCAACCTCCACGCAGACAGTTGCCCAGCTGGAATCGAATCTGGGTCCCTGGCACTGCAAGAGAGCAGTGCTAACCACTGAGCCACCGTGCCGCCCTGCTGAGGGATGACCTTTATTAAATCATGCGAGGCACGGATAGGATAAATAGACAAAGTCTTTCCCTGGGGTGGGGGAATCCAAAACTACAGAACATAGGTTTAGGGTGAGAGGGGCAAGATACAAAAGGGATCTCAGGGGCAACTTTTTCATGTAGTGAGTGGTGCATGTATGGAATGAGCTGCCAGATGAAATGGTGGAGGCTGGCACAATCGCAGCATTTAACAGGCATTTAGATGGGTATATGAATAGGAAGGGTTTAGAGGAATTTGGGCCAAGGGCTGGCAAATAAGACTAGATTAGGTTAGCATATCTGGTCAGCATGGACGAGTTGGACTGAAGGGTCTGTTTCTGTGCGGTATGACTCTATATACATATTAGATGACTTATAACATTACATTGTATGTACTAGAAGCTTATCAACTTACACATTCCTAACTTACTCCTTTAAAAGTTGAATAAATCTGTGCAGAATTTCTCCAGTATATATGCAAATAGAATTAATGAAAAATCAAGCCTATAAATTTCCCAACATAGCAAATTAGTGAAATAGCTCTTTGTAGCTTCAAACTTTTTAAAAAAGAAATTAGAAGACACTTACCCAAGTACAGTGTCAGATTCATCATCAGATTTGTTCTGTTCTGTAGATGAAACCTCAGAAACTGGTTGCCTTATAAGGAGAAAAAGGATACTTCCCACTCCACTAATTACAGTTAATGCAACATAAACAGTCCTACGATTATGATCTAATGAGGCAAAAAACAAAGATTAGGACTGAATTATTATTTAAAATCTGATTGAAGATTTGTAGCTTGGGTATCCGTTATTGTGGTTCTGCTCGCCGAGCTGGAAGTTTTTGCTGCAAACGTTTCGTTCCCTGGCTAGGGAACATCATCAGTGCTGTTGGAGCCTCGTGTGAAGCGCTGCTTTGATGTTTCTTCCGGTATTTATAGTGGTTTGTTCTTGCCGCTTCCGGGTGTCAGTTTCAGCTGCAGTGATTTGTATGTGGGGTCCAGGTTGACCTGGACACCATATACAAACCACTACAGCTGAAACTGACACCCGGAAACGGCAAGAACATCCATCAACAGACACGTTGACCTGGACCCCACATACAAATCACTGCAGCTGAAACTGAAACCCGGAAGCGGCAAGAACAAACCACTACAAATACCGGAAGAAACATCAAAGCAGCGCTTCACACGAGGGTCCAACAGCACTGATGATGTTCCCTAGCCAGGGAACGAAACGTTTGCAGCAAAACCTTACAGCTCGGCGAGCAGAACCACAACAACTGAATTATTAAGCTGCTAAATCCCAGAGAGAGGGGGAAAAGTACACTAATGAACAATAATATCCTTCAAAAAAAAAGCAGGGAGAAGTGGGTGGAGATGGAATACAGTGCCTCCATAAACAGACATGGGTGGAAAAATGTTTCATGAATGTTAGAGGAGGAAGACAAAGGAAAATATAGAGTCATAGAATTATAGACAAGTACAGCATGGAAACAGACCCTTTGCGCTAACTTGTCCATGCCAATCAGATATCCCAACCCAATCTTGTCCCACCGGACAGCACCTTATCCCTCCAAACCATTTCTAATCATATACCCATTCAGATGCCTTTTAAACGTTGCAACTGTACTAGCCTCCACCACGTCCTCTGGCAGCTCACTCCATACACATACCACCCTCTGCATGAAACAGTTGCCCCTCAGGTCTCTCTCATATCTTTCCCCTCTCACCCTAAACCTATGCCCTCTAGCTCTGGACTCCCCCCAACCCAGGGAAAAGATCTAATCTACTTACCCCATCCATGCCCCTCATGATTTTATAAACCGCGAGAACGTCACCTACTCAACCTCTTCCTATAGCTCAAATCTTCCAAACCTGCAACATCCTTGTAAATCTTTTCTGAACGCTTCCAAGCTTCACAACATCCTTCCAATAGGTAGGAGACCAGAATTGCATGCAATATTCCAAAAGTGGCCTAACCAATGTCCTGTACAGCCGCAACATAACCTCCCAACCAATAAAGGAAAGCATACCAAATGCCTTCTTCACTATCCTGTCTACCTGGACTCTAGGGTATGTGCATGCAAGAAAAGAAGGGAAGAATAAAGTTAAGACTACCTTGAAGGTGGAATGGAATTGTGAAAGAGTGGACTAAGTAGTTATGTAGGGAAAATTAAGATTATTGACTTGCATAATATTACAAAATAGAATACAAAAATTCAAGAAGTTGTAAACAAGCATGCATTTTAACATAAAATGCTGTTACAGAAGTTAATAGTTACCAAGCAAACAGTGCAACAAACCTTTAGAAGACACTTGCAAACCAAAAGGTTACCAGTTATCTATTTAACAGATTTGAGGTAAATTATTTAGTCATCATGCACAGGAGGGGCCTTCAGATCACCCAGTTCGTGTAATTTCTGTGTATGTAGTACCACGACAGTGTCAATTTATAGGTCTGCTTTTCTTAAAACATCTCCAAACAGTTTAAACGTTCTTATTGTATTCTATGCACCTGTACGAATGTACAAAGGCCTGTTCTGCATATAAGAGTGGGGATGATAATCCTGAAGTATTAGTCAAGGTCAACATTGAAGCAGCTAATGGGACCTACTGGTAAAAATATGTCATTTGAAAAACCAGGTAGAATGTTGAGTACTTAAAATATGGAGGCTCCACAGTGTGACGAGATGTGCTCAATGGGACTAAAAATTCAGAGTCAGTAGATCGATGAAGAGAAGAATAAAATCAACAAATGGTTACAGTACAGGAGAAGGCATTCAGCATGTCATGCCTGTGATAAGTTTCTGCAAGATTAATTCCGTTTGTCCCTTTTCCCCCAGCCTTGCCCCCTGTATCCCTGATACCTTTTTCTGCTTCTGATAATCATTCAATTCTCTTCCAAAACCTAAGAATGTGTCTTTCATTAGTTCCTAACAATATTCCTGCAATATCTATTGAGAAATGTTATGGATGATATATGCAGCATTTTTGACAATGAAGTCTCTCTCTTTCCTGGTAATCACGGAGGAAATTTTTAAAATTCATAAACAATGAAAAGGATTCAAAGCACCAAAAAAAGGCAAAACTCAATCTGTTGGTTAGTGAGCACAAATACTCTGAAATAAAATATCTTTGTAACTGAGTTCCTACTTGCACCAGCTGAGTTCCACTACACATTTTGGAGAAATGAAACTGACCTGAGATGTGTGTTTCTCCCTTCCAGGCAAGGTATATGTACAGATTTCCAAACAAAAGACTAGAGGGGAAAAAAAGATGATTAGACTTCACACTGCTCATTAATGTAATTGATGTTATGATTACTATAATACCCAAAATAAAACAGTTAATTGAAACTAAAGGTGATTGGAACACAGGTAAGTTCAAATAATATTCATGTAATTTTCTTGAGTAAGAGCCTATATTATTTTAAAATTCTAACCTGTAGGTATAAATGCACATTCAGTAATTGCCTTCCAGAACTCGATTCAAATGGCAAAGAGTACAAAAACAACAAAAAAAAAGGTGGCCAGATAACACGACACCTGGAGGATAGTTTTGCCTTTCTGTCATGCTGAGGACAGGCAGCATCTTTCCTGACATACTTCAATTACAATGAAAGGTATAGAGCTGGTTGTGCCATAGCTTGTCCAGAGAATCAATACAAGTTTTGGACTCCATGAAATCATTAAAAGTTGAGAAAACGTGAAACATAGGTCAATTTGAATTAAAATACACGATGATGTACTTCTTAATAGCATAATCACTTCTGTCCCTCTCTCAACCCATCTTATTTGTACCTTTAATTTTCAACCCAGAGGAATCAATGCCCTTCTAGTGGGCCTCCTATCCTCAAGGCTCAGTCAACCTCAAAATTTTGCATTGTGTATCTCGCAAGAAGTCCCACTCGTCTATCATTTTGCTGAACAAAATCAGCTCCCAGTATCAAGAAGCAACAAATTTAAAATTCACATTGTTTTATTTAAATCCTTCTGGGAATGTACTTCCTTATCTATACAATCTCTTTGAATCTTCACATTTCCCTGACATCTCATTTCCTCCAATTCTGGCTTTTTATGCATCTCCCCAAACCTTCTCCCTATGGCTAACTGTTCATGACCATGTCTTCAGTCAATTCGTCCCCACGCTTTGGAATTCTCTCTTAATTTTCACTGCCTTACTTCTTTCCCACCTTCTATTTGACTTGCTTTTAAATACAAATGACCAAACTTTGATAATCCTTCCCAAAACCTCCATTTTGGCTCCAACTTTCATTCGATTGCACCTTAAGGAATGCTTCAGCCCACTTTTCCATGTTAAAGGCTTTGTGAATTAATACTGAGCTGCTTCTTACCCGAATTGTATAATACGAGACAAAGCAAGGCTCATCAACTTGGGTGAATAACGCACACCTTTGGTTATGCAAGTGGTTTTGCTTAACACAGTTGTACAGTTCGTAAATCTAATTTTACTAAATACCTAAATTGCAACAGCGCCCAAAATATTCCACTATTTCTTCCAATTGTGTTTTCATCTGAGTTTGTCGTCAAACAGTTGCCTTGTGCAGTCCATATCACTGAAATAAGAATCAGAAACATTCAATCATTGTAACAATCATTTCTATGACAACACAACATTCCCTTCCCAAGCAAGTATGAAGAGAGATACTACACCTGCTCCTTTAGCTTTTTCTGTCTCAATGACCAAGATCACAATTATCCCTACCCGATGAAGCAATTACTCACTTGTACTTTCAATTTAATATACCGAATTCTCTGCTTATGATGGAGTCTTACTACTGGAGAAATTGAAGACAAATGGGACAATCACTTTGCAGTGCACATTCATTCAGTTCAAAAGTGTGGTCCCAAGCGTCACCTGTCATTTAGTCTCCACTCTCTCCCAATTCGGACCTCACTGCTCCAAAACCATCAAACTGCTTTGACTAGACACTTGACAGCCTTCCAGACTTAACGTGGAGTTCAATACTTTCAGATCGTGACATCTGTTTTCTTTTTTGCATTTCTAGTTACTGTAATTAGCGATTTGGATCAGAAATCTTCCCTGCACATTGGCACAATGCACTGGGCAGCAAGTTAGAATGTCCTTGTATTTTATTGGAGACTCGCAAAAGCTGCATCAAGGCATCCAAAGTACTGGAGAAGTACCACACACAGTGCCTTTGCAAGATCATCCAAAGTGCTCCAACATAAGCATCCTCCCCAAAGCATTGGGATATTGAGGTGGTAAACAATTAAAAACAGCTCTTCTGAGCACAACTCATTGTGCATAAAACTGCCACCAGGATACCAAAGCAAGTGCTCCACTCAGAATTTGGTGAGGACGATGACTGCAGAAACACTTCAGAATGCCTTCAAAGCATCCCTGAAAATGTCAAACATACCTGTTGACTTACGAGCAATCCTGGGTTGAGACTGACCAAAACAGAGACTACTCAATTCTAAAAGAACTCGAACAGAGGCTTGGGTGGAAATATGCAAAAGCAAAATAAAATATCATCACAGAATCCCTACAGTGTGGAAACAGGCCCTTCGGCCCAACAAATCTACATTGACCCTCTGAATACTAACCCACCCAGACCCAATCCCCTACCTTTAACCTCTGACCAATACACCCAACATATAAACCCGAGTACTATGGACAATTTAGCATGGCCAATTCACCTAATCTCAACATCTTTGGATTGAGAGGGGAAACCAGAGCACCTGGAGGAAACCCACGTAGACACAGGGAGAATATGCAAACTCCACCCAGACAGTTGCCTGAGACTGGAATCGAACCTGGGTCCCTGGCACTATGAGGCAGCAGTGCTAACCATCGAGCCACCATGTGGCTCTGATATTTTAGGATATGTGCAAATCTCAAAACAACTAATTGACCCACCCCTTCAAGTACCATCTGTCCCGTATGTGGCAGTCTTCAAATCACCCATTCGACTTAACAGCCATTTCAGAATGCAGGCAAGTCAGTCATCTACAATCCAGAGGTTGTGTTTAACGAAATTTGTGCGGGGGGGGTGGGGGTTAACCTGCAAACAATTACATGCCATGCCAGTGAAGTCAGTGAAAGATATAATCATTGTCATTTGCAAATATGTGTGTCATTTTTCACATAGCAACTGCCTGAGGAGATACCGACATTAATAGCTCAGGCATTGTAACTGTGCATGGACAGGAAGATCACCCACCAAAGCATCAACAAACTCAGGCATTTTTTTTCAGGAAGCAGCTGCTGATACAGACTCTGCACATATCCATCAAGAATCACTGCAGACACATCTTTTGAATCTGTACCGGCCTCATCACCTCACTTCTGCCATGTGTTATTATTTCTTGTTCTTTTGTCTCTGTCCTTCAACCGATCACAGATAATTCTGTTCCAATACAAGCCAAATTGTGCAGATTGCTGTGTTTTGACAATCAAACGTAAGTTTTCCATACATATGCTAGCCTGAATCTGCTAATTACTTGAACAATATATGGTCATTTTTCTTCCTCAGATCATGAATAATGAGCTTGCATATATTCTAGTAATTCATGAACTTGGATCACTAAAATGTTTTTTCAAAACTGGCTTAGTAAAGGTGTTTGGTATACTTGCCTTTATTGGTCTGCACACTGAGTATAGGAGTTGGGATGTCATATTGCAGCTGTACAGGACATTGGTTAGACCACTTTTGGATACTGCATGCAATTCTGGTCTCCCTGCTATAGGAAGGATATTATGAAATTTATAAGGATGTCGCCAGGGTTGGAAGGTTTGAGCTATAGGGAGAGCTGAATAGGCTGGAGCATCAGAGGCAGAGGGGTGACTTTATAGAGGTTTATAAAATTATGAGGGGCATTGATAGGGTCGCTAAGTCCAAAACTAGAGGTCATAGGTTTAAGGTGAGAGGGGAATGATTTAAAAGGGACATAAGGGACAACTTTTTTTACACAAAGGGTGGTGTGTGTATGGAATGAGATGCCAGAGGAAGTGGTGGATGCTGGTAGAATTACAATATTTAGAAGGCATCTGGATGGGTAGATGGATATGAATGGGTTTAGATGGACATGGGCCAATTGCCGGCAAACAGGACTAGATTTATTTAGAGTGTCTGGTCAGCATGGATGGGTTGGACCAAAGGGTCTGTTTCCATGCTGTATGTCTCTGTGACTTGACATTTGTTACAATAATTAGAATATCTTGAAAGCGCACAGTGTTTCTTGCAGCAGCTATGAATGCATTTCAGGTTGATTACTTTCCAGCAGATTTGCAAATAAGTTAGAAATGTGGTCAGTTTGTAAACAGGTGAAAGGGGCCAGCAAGTTAAAAAAAAAGAGAGATAATCTTGATGAAAGAAGAGATTTAAATGACGAAAGATTTGATTGTGTGGGTCGAAATGAAGTGAATGGAAGAGCTAGAGAATCAAAAGATGTATCAAGAGCAGGTGTGAATAAGTGATAAGCAGCTGTAGAAATAGCAGGAAAAACAAGAGTCAAACTGAAACATGGAAGTTGGAGTCACTCCTCTTTCATTGGGTAAACAAAGCTAAAATTGGTGACTGCTTCATAAAACACCTCGTTTCAGTTTGCAAACACAGCCCTGAGCTTCAGGGCACCTGTAATATCAAATCCCTACATTACTCTCATCCCTACATTAAGTGAAAAACAAGGTGTTGCTCATCAAGTAGAGACTTTTCAGTCTGCCAGCCTTGTCATCAAGTTCTGTAGTTTCAGAGCTCAATCTCTGGTGCCCATTTTAATTTTCTTTGTATTTTTAGTCATGTAATTATTTTTCTTGATTCTTGATTTTTGATTTTGGGCTGCAGTTGTAAATCATTTTGTTGTTTCAACCTGCTCTATTCTTTTGGCTCTTTGGATACCTCATTATTGTACCCTTTGGCCCTGAACTACCAATTCTTTACACATTTAATCCCTCCAGATTTCCATCCTATCTCAGACCATCCCTTTTGTGTTTTTTCCCCACTCACTTCTTGCACCAGCTTCAGATCAACTACATTTTTAAATTTTCCCAGTTCTGATGTAATGCCACTGACAAGGAGTGTTAAATCTGTTTTTCACAACTTCAGTTTGATCTGTAGAGTATTTCCAGTATGCTCTACTCTTGTTTTAAGTAAGAACAGAGGTCAGGAAAGTGTTATGTGGAGGAGAAACAAAGAACAAAATGGATTATCTGTGATCGGACGAAGGACAGATATAAAAGAACAAGAAATAATAACGCATGGCAGAAATGATATTGAGACTGGTACAGATACAAAGAATGTGTCTGCAGGGCGTCTTGATGGAAAGGTGCAGCGTCAGTATCAGCAGCTGCCTCCCAAAATAAGAAAAGCTGAGATTGTTGATGCTACAGGAGGTGAACATTCTGTCCATATACACTTACAATGCTTGAATTGTTACCATCAGTATCTTCTCAGCCAGGTGCTAAAAGAAAGATGGCACAAATCTTCACAAATTACAACGATATCTTTGATTGACTTCACTAGCATGGCATGTAATTGTATGTTGCTTTGATTGCAGCTTGTGATATTGTTAAACCTTCCCCATAGCACTAATTTTGTTATGTAGGAACTCTGGATTGCAGTGGGCATCACTGGCTGGCCAACATTTATTGCCTGTTCCTCATTGCCCTTGAGAAGGTGGTGATGAGCTGCCTTCTTGAACCACTGCATTCCATCTATTGTAGGTAAACCCACAATGACAATAAGGCGAGAATCACAAGAAGTAAACATATACATTTACATGGCATCAACCAAACACATTTTGTGGGAACAAAACAGGATAAAATCCACACTACCCAATAGCATCTTTTAATCACAAGTTAGACTGTCAGATGTAGACACCATGTTATAAGAGAAGTCTGCAAATTAAGATATTTGTGGTCCAACAAATGCCAGCCTGACTCTAGAGTTTCATATGAATAATTCGGAAAGGATTTGGTCCAGGGATACAGACTGAAACAAATCACACACAGGTAAAGAAAATATTCCAAAATGGTCATTTGCAGGTCTGCCAGCTATGGGAGCCGAGATGAACCACTCCCTGAAAATACTTCAGTTGCCTCCCCAATATGGAGTCTGCTAGTTGTCTGGAGAACAGAAGGCGTGGCTGTGGCAGTTTGGAGAAGAGACCACAATATCCCACCTCAACAAATTCTGCACCCGGCACAACGTGGAGCTCTTGTTCCGCCGCTTCTGTGCCTTCTTCTTTGTTAAAATTCCCAACCTCCCTCTGAGGACCCCTTCTCCAACCTTCGTCTTCCAATTGGTCATCCCCTCCCAAACTTGTACTTGGCCTAGACCTCTTCATTGCTGCCTGATGACGTGACATCAGCCTCCTCAATTTCTCCACCCCAATCATCCACTTAAAACATTCAGCGCTCTACTCTCTCCACCCCGGTTCACTGTCAAAGCCGCTGACAAAGGTGGCAGGTGGTAGTATGGAAAATGGATTTCTGTGTCACAGAGACCGAATGCCAACTCTCCGACACCACGTCCTACCTCTCTTTTACCTGCGACCCATCGGTCCCAAATCACTCGCATGTCCATACCCTCATTACCTCTGGTGATCTCCCCTCCGCTGCCTCCAAACTCATAGACCCCAGGCCCGCACTGCCAGGTTCTACATGCTCCTCAAGTCCCACAAGCCCAACTACCCTGGCCAATCCACCATTTCAGCATGTTTCTGTACCACCGAACTCATCTCACCCTATTTCGACTCCATCCTCTCCCCCTTGGTCCAGGCACTCCCCACCTACTTCTGCGACACCAACCATGCCCTCCATCTCTTCTGTAACTTCCAGTTCTCTGGCCCCCAGCACTTTATCTTCATTATGGATGAGCAGTCCTTAAACATGTCCACACCCCACAGGGATGGCCTCCAAACCCTCAGCTTCTTCCTCGCCAACAGACGTATCCAGTCCCCCTCCACCAATAACCACCTCCGTCCTCACCCTTAATAGCTTTTCCATTAACTCCTCCCATTTCCTCCAAATGCAGGGGATGGCCATGGGCACCTGGATGGGCCCCAGCTATGCCTGTCTCTTTGTCGGCTATGTCAAACAGTCTCTCTTCAGTACCTACACAGGCACTGTGTCCAAACTCTTCTGCTGTTACATCGATGACTGTATTGGGTACAGCGTCTTGCACCTAGGCTGAACTTGAGTTCATTGACTTTTGCCCACAACTTCCACCCCGCCCTCAAATTGACTTGGTCCATCTCAGCCACCTCCCCCCCCCCCACTTCTTGGCCTCTCCATTTCCATTTCTGGCAGCAATCTCCAGATGGACATTTACTGTAAACCCACAGACTCTGACAACTGCTTGGACGACACCTCCTCCTACCCAGTATCCTACGAAACCTCCATCCCATTCTTCCAATTCCTCTGTCTCTGCCGCATCTGCCCAGATGAGGAGACATTCCACTCCCAAGCATCCCAGATGTCCATCTATTTTGAACAAAGGTACTTTTCGCCCCTCGGTCATCCAGACACCCCTCTACCGCGCTACCTCCATTCCCCAATCTAGTGCCCTAAACCCGCCTTTCCAAATGCAATAAAGACAGGGTCCCCCTTGTCCTCACCTACCATCCCATAAGATTCCATATCCAACACATCATTCTTAAACATTTCTGCCAACTCCAACTAGACCTCAACACCAAGAACATCTTTCGCTCCCCACCCTCTCTGCCTTCTGCAATGACCGTTCCCTCCCCAGTCCTTCATGTGCGCCACCCTCCCCAGCAACGCCTCTGAACCTCCAGGTACCTGCAAGCAGAAAAGATGCAAAACCTGCCAGCACACCATCCCCTTCACCTCCATCCAGGCTCCAAACAGTCCTTCCTGGGAGACAGAGGTTCACCTGCCTCTCTTCCAAACTAGTTTACTCCATCAGATGCTCCTGATGTGGTCTTCTCTACACTGGGGAGACCAAACGTAAATTTAGGGAACGGTTCACTGAGCATCTCAGTTGGGCCAGCAGGGGCCAACCCGACCGCACAGTCACAGCCCATTTTAATTCACCTTCCCTTTCTGACATGACCATCCTTGGCCTCCTCCATTGCCACAACAAACCAAACCAAAAATTGGAGGGATACTTCATCTCAGTCTGGGCAGCCGACAGCCCGGAAGACTCAACAATGAGTTCTCCAATTTCAATTAACGTCCCTTCCCATCCCTTGACTCCCTTCCCAGCCCTGTCCCCTCCCTTCCACCCCTCCCAGCCACCTACTGGATTCATTTCTCCCATTGACCAAACACGTCATACTCTACCTGTCTTCACCTATCCCTACTTCACCACCCCCTTTTATTTGCAGCTCCCCTTACATCCACCCCCAATCCTGAAGAAGGGTGACACCCAAAACTTCAACTTCTCCTCTGCCTGATGCTGCCTGGCTTGTTGTATTCTTCCAGCCTCTTGCTTGGTTATCTCCAATATAGAAGGTAGAATCAATTTAATGGACATTTCCAAAACAGACATTTCCCTCACAAAATAAAAAGAATATTTTTTTATCTAAATGCACTGAAGTTAACCTGCAGCATTTCTGTTTGTTAAATGCATGCAAACACCTGCTAACACCCAGTGGTTAGCAGAGCACAGGTCTGAGCTGGGGCTATTAAAAGCAGTCAGTTGAGAGTCAGTGTGTAATATCAATATCGGAAAAGGAATGGTTTTGGACAAGATAACGGCCAGATATATCCAACCACCATGTGGGCTACCAACATTCAGGACCAAGTATTAAAAAGTATATTTAGGATCTCTGACTGAAGCTCAAGTGAAAATGAGTTGCTTCAATTTTCAGAGATTACTTGTGCTCTTTTGTATAAACAATCTCCAAAAAGCCTAGGCCATTTACCCTTTCTAATCTGTTCCATAATTCAATGAGATCGGAGTGGATCTAGTAATCTTTAAACCACTTTTCTACTTATCCTATTACCTTCAAGCTGATTATTGATTGAAAATCAGTTTCAGTCTTGAATACAATGAACAACACAGCCTCGACATCCTTGTGTGTTAAAATATTCCACAGATTCACTATTCTCAGATAAAGGAAATTCTTCCTTATCTGTCTGAAATGGCCGATTCCCTGACTCAGATACTATGCATTCTGACTCTCTCAAAAAAGAAACCACCTCTTCAGTTTTACCGCGTCATGCTCCCTAAGAATCTTTTAAATTTCAATAAGATCTCTCAGTGTTCTAATCCCCAAAGAGTACAAGCCCAATGTATGCAAACTCTTCTCATAAGAAAATACCCCATACTGGAATAAATCTAGGTAAACAATATATTTCGCCTCAGTTAAGGGGGGCAAACTATTCACAGTATTCGAGCTGCAGTCTGACTAGTGTTCTGTATAGTTTTAGCAAGACTTTCTGATTTTTACACATTACTCCCTTCAAATTAATGGTCAACAGTCAATTTGGCTTCTCTATTAACTGAACATGGATGATAGCTTTTTGTGATTCATCTATGAAGCCCCCCCATACATCCTCTGTGCTACAGCCTTCTATAGTTTCTCTCCATTAAAAAAAAATCAACCCTTCTATTCTTCTCATTAAGAGCATAACCTCGTATTTTCCTGCCAAGCCATCTGTCAAATGTTCGAACACTTATTCAACCAGTCTATATCCCTTTGGAGACACTTTTTTCTGTCAAATTCACGACTGCCTTCCTATCTATTTTTGTGTCATCTGCGAACTTGGGTGACAGCACATTCAGTTTCGACATCCACATCACCAATCCGTGCTAATATTCTACTTCCAACACCCTGAGCTCTTAACTTAGTAAGTGGTCTTATATGTGATACTTTATCAAATACTTTCTGGAAATTCAAATAAATTACATCTACTGGTCCCCTTTTAACTATCCTGCTTGCTACCACCTGAAAGAAATAAAATAAATATGCAGGTACAATTTCCCCTTTATGAAGATGTGTGTCCTCCCCTTGATTATATTACGTTTAATGTTTTGCTATTAGATCCTTTCCAATGGATTTCAATATTTTCACACTTACAGATGTTAAGGTAACTACCCTATAGTTAATAGCTTTTTGTCTCACTTTTTAAATAATAGTTGTTACATTGACTGATTTTCAATTTTTAAAATCTTTTTTTCAGAATCTAAGAATTTTTGGAGGATAACTCCTAGTGCATCCGCTATCTCTGTAGCTACTTCCTTTCAAATGCTGGGATGTAAACCATTATTGACCTTTAGCCCCGTTTTCTCTCACAAAAACCAAGTTTAGCTTGAAGATCAATGCCAACGAGTTGGAACCTGGCAATGCAAGCATTAATTTCAGGCTAATTTAAAAGCATCTTGAGCTTTCCAATGCAACCTGCACTTCTGCCTTCTTACTATGATAGAAGTGCGAATGTAAATCGATGCTTGAACTCACAATGGACTGAGTATGCAATTTTCCTCCTGAAATGCAAAAAAGCTAGGATTGATTTCAAGTTACAATGCTATTTTCCACATAACAATGAGTGAAAGGGTTTTGGCATCTCACAGTATGCGTGGAAAGAGAAGTAGTTACTTATGGGGAAATAATTGAACAAACTAGGGAGATTTTCTAGAAGCTTTTATTAAAATACCAGCCTTACTACTTAACTTAGTTACATACATTAAACTAACTACCATATCAATGACCTTTACTGGTAAACGAAAATTAATCATGAACAAATTAGCAGCGAGAAAAGAAAAAGTAGCTTTACTGAAATAGAAGTTACAAAGATATGCTTCCAAATTACAAACAAGATTGGTTTGTAACAAAAGGTAGGTACAATGGTTGGCACTGCTGCCTCTCAACGCCAGGGACCCAGGTTTGACTTCAGCCTCGGGCAATTATCTGTGTGGAGTTTGCACATTCTCCCTGTGTCTGCGTGGGTTTCCTCCAGGTGCTCTGGTTTCCTCCCACAATGCAAACATGTGCAGGTTAGGTGAACTGGCCATGCTAAATTGTCCATAGTGTTCAGGGACGTGCAGGTTACATGCATGAATCAGGGGTAAATGTAGAGTAATGGGGAATGGGTTGGGGTGTGTGTGTGTGTGTGTGTGTGTGTGTGTGTGTGTGTGTGTGTGTGTGTGTGTGTGTGTGTGTGTGTGTGTGAAATCAGTGTGGACTTGTTGGGCAGAAGGCCCTGTTTCCACACTATAGGGATTCTAATTATATACCAGAAATTGGCCAAGTGGCAACCACAATTTCAAAGCAATCACTAGTGAACCCTTTCATGCATTTTTCCACAACTCACTTCACCAGTCATATACCCACCTTCTTTCTCACCCGAGATAATAGCACTTACCACTGCTGGAACCCTTACACTACTAGTGCTAGGAGCATTCTGAAAGCCCAGTGGTGCACCAGCCAGGTGCTGCTCCCTACCATGTATGCAAAGACAGGGAAACCAAAAACAAATATTTCTGATCATACACAGGAAGCACAGCCAACACCCACCCCAAACATAAATGTGCATTTGCAAAAGTATTCTTATTTAGTAACCAAGCTACAGTGATACACATTCTCAGTGCCATTCCATCCCAGAACTCAGTCCAAGGGAATGCCACTTCACCCACAAAACTCAATCAGTCACCCTCAATTCTGACCTTATGATGGAGGCAAGGTCATCATGAGAAAAAAAATGTTATCCTCGGTTTTAATCATCTTACTTATTGCATTAGAAAGAAAACTCACCTGCAGCTGCTATTCCAATGATGACTGAAGCTAAGTAAAATGACCAAGTGAATGGCTCAATGAAAACTGCAGAATATACACTGCAAACAAAAATAATTTTAATTAAATTTAAATGCAACCAATTGTAACTTAGAAAATTACAATCCCTCCATTATTGTCAAGGTGTTATGAAAAATACAATGTTGGACACTCCTAAATATAAAAAGGTGACAAGAAACAGGAACAGGGGTAGCTTGCTCCACCAATCTATAGGGCTATGACTGATCTAACATTGCTCACATCCACTTTCTTGCCCTTTTACTGTAACCATATTGGAGAAGACTCTATCTCAGCCTTAAGGAGACAGAAAGACTCTGCGCCCACGCCTCTCGTGGCAAGGAGTTTCAAAGACTCAACCCACAGAGAAGAGATTGCTCCTTTTCCGAGTCTTAAACTTACACCCCTTCGATTGTGAGCATATGCCCTATACTCCTAGGCGCTTCCAGGTGGGGAAACATCTCTCAACACTTAGGATTCTAAAGGGGCTTAATAGGCTATGTGCTTCATTTAGACCAGTTCTAATTCTTCTGAAATCCAGTAGTAGTTTCTCAACCTGCTGAAGCTTTGCTCGTAAAACAATCCCTCCATAACAGGCAGCATTAACCCAGCAAACTTTTTCTAAACTGCCTCCACTGAAACAATATATTTTCTTAAGAGGCCAAAACTGCTCACAATACTCCAGATATGGTCTCACTAGCACCTTGCACAGTTGTAATAACACTTCCCTGCTCTTGTACTCCAAATGCCTTAAAATAAGGGCCAACATTTCACTTGCCTTCCTGATTACCTGCTGCACCTGAATGCTAGCTTTGTGTTTCATGCACAAGTACCCACAGGCCCCTGTGTGTTGCAGCTTTCTGCAGCTGTTCACTATTTAAATAATTCTGGGGTTTTTCTCCCTTTGAAAATGAACAACTTCACATTTTTCCACCTCTCTTCCATTTGCCAATGTTTTGTTCACTTACTTTCTGGAGACTGTTTGTATCCCCCTCCCACCTTACCTTTTCACCTATTTTTGTCTGCAAATTTAGCTACAGTACATTTACTTCCTTCCTCCTAGCTACTAACATACCTTGTAATCAGTTGTGGTCACAGTACTGCTCCCTGCTGAAACTCACTGGTTGCCAACCTGAAAAAGAACCTCTTGCCCAATAGCCAATTTTCTATTCACGTCGATATACACTTCCCATGCCATGGGCTCGTATCTTATGACTTAACCTTTTATGATGTACCTTCTGAAACGCCTTTTGGATATCCAAATACAACACATCTACTGGTTCCCATGTTCACACTGTTTGAGACTGCTTCATGATTTTCCAAACGTTCTGCGATATCTTCCTAATTAAGTGATTCCAAAGTTTTACAAACAATAGATGATAGCTTAAAGGGCCTATAGATATAAACCAGAGCACCATCTGCTAACTCTGGTGAATGCCACTGTTCAACGATCAATAAGGGATTTCTCTCCTGCGTCCTCTCCTAGACAACATTTATTCTTGAATCAACATCACAAATAAGCAGACTATTTGGTCATTACCAAATTGTTGTGTGTGGGAGCTTTGTGATTTGTGGAAAATATGTACTAGTCTCTTAATCATTTAAAAAAATTCTGCTCTTCCAATATTTCTGTCAAGATGGAGAACTTCACATTTCCCTACCTTCAAGTCCAACCATTCAAACAATCCATATTATCTTCCAATCTCTTTGCATCCGCCTGACAGCTTACATCCTCTTCAAGTTTTGAATCAGAATAAACTTTCTGTTACACTTGGTCACATCAAAGGTATAAATACAGATTACAAATAGTTGACATCAAAACACTGATCCTTCTAAAACTCCATCAGTTACACTCTACCATCCTGTAGATGACCTATTTCGCTATGTTTGTGCTTTCTGATCACCAAGGAATCTGCGCCAATTAATACTGATATATAGCAGTTTATACCAATATAAGGTGCACTGCAACAATATACCTTATAAATATATATTTATGGAAGTTTGGTGCTGCTGGCTTGGCCAACATTTAATATCCATCTATAAATGACCTGGAAAAGGTGGTGGTAAGCAACCTTTTTGAACTGCAAAGTCTGTATGGTGCAGTCAGGTACACCCATGGTGCTGGTCAGCCAAAGAATTCCAGGTGTTGACCCTAGGATATCTATCCCAAGAAGGCAAAGGGCAGCAGATGAATGACAACACCAGCATCTATAAATCCTCCTTCAGGCCATATATCAAACTGACATGGAAATACATCATCAGTCCTTCACTGTCACTGGATCAAAATCCTGCAACTCCCTCCTTCCAAGTACTGTGGGTTCACCTGCACCTGATGTACTACAATGGTTCAAGAAGGAAGTTCAGTATCATTTGCACTCAAGTGGCAATTAGTGATAGACAATAAGTGGTCATTTCACCAGCAAATATTCACATCTCATGAAAGAGTAACAAAAATCCTACAAGTGCTCATCTCGTGGAAAAGTCTCTTCATGATCCTTATCACGTTGCTTCTGTAAATTCCAATATACTGCATCCATTGACTCTCTTTAATCATCTTGCTGGTTACATTCTCAAAAAGCTCTCACTTTTCCCAATTTCTCTTTCACAAGTACGCACTGATCCAGTTTGATCATATTCTCACTATCTGATCACAGCAACAATATTCTAAAGCATGACAATTTGGAAACCTGCTAACCATGTGTAGATTCTTCCAGATACAAGGAAATGGTAGTAAACTCATCCACAAAGCCATATATTTAAAAGTGATGAATTTAGAGGGTTATGGAAATAGAGTTGGAGAATGGGACTGAGTCGCTCTTTTGGGAGCCAGTACACATGATGGGCCAAATTGCTTCCTTCTATACAGTAAGATTCTATCAACAAATTCCTGCTCCCTCTCAGATTCTAAAAAGAAACACTTGAGCAGTGCATGTCACAGAATTTTTGATGCAGCTTTACATACCATACACACAAAAAAAAGAAAATGAATCCCTACACTTTATTGAACGGAGCAAACGCCACATTTGGTTTCACCAAAAACAAACAAAAAGTGGAAAAGTAGCAATAGAAATATACAAAGATTATGCATAATGGCGGTAAGGTGGCTCAGTGGTTAGCACTGCTGCCTCACAGTGCCAGGGACCCGGGTTCGATATTCAGCCTCGGGTGACTGTCTGTGTGGAGTTCGCACATTCTCCCCCTGTCTGCGTGCATTTCCTCTGGGTGCTCCGGTTTCCTCCCACACTCCAAAGATGTGCAGGTTAGGTAGATTAGCCATGTTAAATTGCCCACCGTGATAGGTGCATTAGTCAGGGGTAAAATGCAGGGGAATGGGTCTGGGTGGGTTACTCTTCGGAGGGTCAGTGTGGACTTGTTGGGCCAAAGGGCCTGTTTCCATGCCTTAGGGAATCTAATCTAAACTGATCAAGCTGGTGAGCAAAATTGATGGCAGGGACCTCCTACTTGAAAGACAAACATTTCTTGCCACAGTGTTTTATTTATAAACATCTCTCTCCTCCAAAATCAGAGAATCACAAATTTGATCATGTCTACTGCAATTCTCCAAATGAGCAATGTCATTCTCACACCCTCTCCCCTTAACCTTTGACGGTCTTTCTTTTCAGAAAAGTTTTTTTCCCGCCATGAGATAGGCTTATTGAATGCCCTGCCACCGGTAACTGCAATCTAGATATTAACTAGTTACTGTGTGAATAAGCTGTTGTGTTGTTTTTCTTTCTTTCCCCAATTACTTGAAATCTGTGCTTTCTTTCTCTATCCATTCACGAGTGAGAACACATTTTCCCCCACTTACTCTGTCCAGACCCTTCATGTATACATAAAAGAATTATTGTCACTTGTATTAGTTTTTTGCAAAAAAAGGTGTAAAGTGTTTAAGTCGCCATGTCACTGCGCCTATGTTTTATACCTATATCAGATTTGCTCTCAACCACATCTTCTTCTCGAAGGAAAACAGTCATAACTTCTCTAATCTGTCTTCATAACTGAAGTTCCTCATACTAATGACCCTTCCTGTAACCTAGTCAACTGGAGTATAAAGAATTCTCACTGCAACTGCTCAAGATTTCAGGGAGACATTTGGTTGTAATATAAAATCAAGCGGTTTTTAAAATAGATATCCATATAAAATTCTAAAGGTGAACATTTAAAGAAACTGAAAGTGCAGAGCAAGATATAACGCAGATACACAAGAAACTAGGAAGTCAGAATTTTATTGCAAAAATAAAGAGGTCTTGTGAGTTTTGAGAAGATTTGTAGCTCAGGTTGAGGTTCTGGATGTAGGTTTGCTCGCTGAGCTGGAAGGTTTGTTTTTAGTTGTTTCATCACCATACGAGGTAACATCATCAGTGAGTCTCTGGATGAAGCAGTGATGGCATGGCCTGCTTTCTATTTGCGTGTTTAGGCTTCCTTGGGTTGGTGATGTAATTTCCTGTGGTGGTGTCATTTCCAGTTATTTTTCTCAGGGGTGGGGTGGTAAATGGGATCTAAATCAACATATTTCTTGATAGAATTCCAGTTAGAATGCCATGTTTCTAGGAATTCTCCTGCGTGTTTCTGTTTGGCTTGTCATCCTACCCCAAAGAAATGAAAAACAGATAAATAGAAAGCAGACTATGCAACCAGTGCTTCCTCCGGAGGCTCACTGACTATGTTACCGAGTATGGTGACGAAACGTCTGAAAACGAACTTTCCAGCTCAGTGAGCAAACCTACATCCAAAATAAAGAAGTCTTGCTACAACTGTATAACCTTTTGCTGAGATTTGACCTGGAGTACTGTATACAATTTTGAACTCATTATTTGAGGAAGGATGTAGTTGCATTAGAGACTGTACAGTGAAGGTTACTAGAAAATTTGCTGGAATGAGGTATTTATACTAAGTTAAGAGGTCAAGTAAATTGGGTCTACACTCTAGGTCTACAGTCTGGATCTCAAAGAAGCAATCAAGATTCTGAA
Organism: Hemiscyllium ocellatum; assembly: GCF_020745735.1. Classification (NCBI taxonomy): domain Eukaryota; kingdom Metazoa; phylum Chordata; class Chondrichthyes; order Orectolobiformes; family Hemiscylliidae; genus Hemiscyllium; species Hemiscyllium ocellatum. The sequence continues at coordinate 30,018,297 of NC_083425.1, read as the reverse complement.
GGGTCTCAATAGGATTAACACTGCAAGACTGTTTCCTGTGACAATGGAATTTAGAACACAGGGACATGAAGGTTAGGAGTTGATCATTTAAGACTAAAATTCGGATAAATTGCTCTACTCAATTGGTTGTAAGTCTTTAGAATTCTCTATTTTAGAGCGAAAAGAATATTTTTAAGGCCATGGCATACCGACTTTTGGTCTCTTGAAATTAAAGAGACATATGAAGCCAGCAAAAAAGTAGAAATAAATAGAAAATCAGCAGTAATTTCATGTAAAAAGAATGTGCAGTCTACACGTGCTCCTATTTACAAGATGACAATTTTTTTTACTTTTTAAATATTTTATAGAAATGGCATATAGATAAACAATTTATGAAAATGCACAGAAAATAAAAATGTAAGAAAGTGAACTTGTTTATTACCTGTACACTAATCCAGAAATGACCATTGAAAGTCGAGCTCCCAAAACAGCAACAATTGACGGAGTCAAAATATTTGAAGCAGAAAATACAGTATAAATTATAGCCAAGCTGTTAAAGAAAGATGATCTGTTAGCACAATGAAATAACCATACACAAATCGACAACAATTGAAGTACAATTTCAACAAAAGAAATACATTTAAATCAATACTAATACATAAATGATCAACTTTGATGCTGACTTTTCCGATGTTCCTTTAAATGGCAGGTAAAACAGTACTGTGAAAGTATACTTCATTTTATGGCTATATAGTTTTATCAAGATATTCGCAAGGTTTGAAATTGCAGTAAAACAAAGTTGCCATACGATATCACTTCACAAACTAAGATAAGTAAACAAACACCTGGTGTATCCACTTCCATGAAACCGGGTACTGTTAATGCTCTTGATGACTGTTTGCTGTTGAACAAAAATCGTAACTATTTTAATAAAAAGGAAAATGTATTCTGCAAAATCATAATATGTTCACATTTTACAAACTAGTGTGGTGGCTCAAAGCAACTTTATAAGGGATGAACATGTCAAGTCGATGTTTTGAGCACACTGCTCAAGTTTCTGGTAAATGTAAACACGTGCAAGCAGTGACCACAATCACAGAAGTGTTACAGCACAGAATGAGGCCATTTGGTCCATCAGGATTTAAACTAGTAAGGTGGGCAGTGGGACCCAGAGATAGTAAGGAAAGAGATCAATCTGAGACTGATACAGTTGAGAACAGAAGCGAGTCAAACAGTCAGGGCAGGCAGGGACAATGTAGGACTAATAAGTTAAACTGCATTTATTTCAATGCAAGGGGCCGAACAGGGAAGGCAGATGAACTCGGGGCATGGTTAGGAACATGGGACTGGGATATTATAACAATTACACAAACATGACTCAGGGATGGACAGGACTGGCAGCTGAATGTTCCAGGATACAAATGCTACAGGAAGGATAGAAAGGGAGGCAAGAGAGGAGGGGGACTGGCATTTTTGTTAAGGGATAGCACTACAGCTGTGCTGAGGGAGGACATTCCTGAAAATACATCCAGGGAGGTTATTTGGGTAGAACTGAGAAATAAGAAAGGGATGATCACTTTATTGGGATTGTATTATAGACCCCACAATTGAGAAACAAATTTGTAAGGAGATCCCAGCTATCTATAAGAATAATAGGGTAGTTATGGTAGGGGATTTTAACTTTCCAAACATAGACTGGGACTGCCATAGTGTTACGGGTTTAGATGGACAGGAATTTGTTAAGTGTGTACAAGACAATTTTCTGATTCAGTATGTAGATGTACTTACTAGAGAAGGTGCAAAACTTGACCTACTCTTGGGAAATAAGGCAGGGCAGGTGACTGAGGTGTCAGTGGGGGAGCACTTTGGGGCCAGCGACCATAATTCTATTAATTTAAAATAGTGATGGAAAAGGATAGACCAGATCTAAAAGTTGAAGTCCTAAACTGGAGAAAGGCAAATTTTGATGGTATTAGGCAAGAACTTACGAAAGCTGACTGGGGGCAGATGCTCACAGGTAAAGGGAAGGCTGGAAAATGGGAAGCCTTCAGAAATGAGGTAATGAGAATCCAGAGAAAGTATATTCCTATTAGGGTGAAAGGTATGGCTGGCAAGTATAGGGAATACTGGATGGCAAAAGAAATTGAGAGTTTGGTCAAGAAAAAGAAGGAAGCATATGTAAGACATAGACAGGATAGATCGAGTGAATCTTTAGAAGAGTATAAAGGCAGTAGGAGTATACATAAGAGGGAAATCAGGAGGGCAAAAAAGGGACATGAGATAGCTTTGGCAAACAGAATTAAGGAGAATCCCAAGGGTTCTTACAAATACGTGAAGGACAAAAGCATAACTAGGGAGAAAATAGGGCCCCTCAAAGATCAGCAGGGCAGCGTTTGTGTGGAACCGCAGAAAATAGGGGAGAAATTAAACAAGTATTTTAGAATAGATTCCCCATAGAGTGGAAACAGGCCCTTCAGCCCAACCAGTCCACACCAACCCTCTGAAGAACAACCCACCGAGACCCATTTCCCTCTGACTAATGCACCTAACACTGTGGGCAATTTAGCATGGCCAATTCACCTGACCTGCGCATCTTTGGATTTAGGATGTAGGTTTGCTTGCTGAGCTGTCGGTCTGATATCCAGATGTTTCATTACCTGGCTAGGTAACATCATGAGTGGCGACCTCCAAGTGAAGCGAAGCTGTTGTCTCCTGCTTTCTATTTATAACTTTCTCCTGGATGGGGTTCCTGGGGTTTGTGGTGATGTCATTTCCTGTTCGTTTTCTGAGGGGTTGATAGATGGCATCTAGATCTATGTGTTTGTTTATGGCATTGTGGTTGGAGTGCCAGGCCTCTAGGAATTCTCTGGCATGCCTTTGCTTAGCCTATCCCAGGATATATGCGTTGTCCCAGTGAAAATGGTGGCTTTTTTCATCCGTGCGTAGGGCTACGTGGGAGAGAGGGTCGTGTCTTTTTGTGGCCTGCTGGTGTTCGTGTATCCTGGTGGCTAACTTTCTTCCTGTTTGTCCTATGTAGTGTTTGTGGCAGTCCTTGCATGAAATTTTTGTAGATGACATTGGTTTTGTACTGGGTCTTTTAAGTTTGTTAGTTTTTGTTTGAGATTATCTTTGGATTATGGGAGGAAACTGGAGCACCCGGAGGAATCCCATGCAGACACGGGGAGAATGTGCAAACTCCACACAGACAGTTGCCCGAGACTGGAATTGAACCTGGGACCCTGGTGCTGTGAGGCAGCAGTGCTAATCACTGTGCCACAGCGTGCATCAATATTAACTGTGGAAAAGTATATGGAAGTTATAGACTGCAGGGAAATAGATGGTGACACCATACAAAATGTTCAAATTACAGAGGAGGAAGTGCTGGATGTCTTGAAACACATAAAGGTGGATAAATCCCCAGGACCTGATCAGGTGTACTCTACAACTCTGTGGGAAGCTAGAGAAGTGATTGCTGGGCCTCTTACTGAGATATTTGTATCATCGATAGTCACAGGTGAGGTGCTGGAAGACTGGAGGTTGGCTAACGTTGTGCCACTGTTTAAGAAGGGTGGTAAGGACAAGCTAGGGAACTAATGACTAGTAAGCCTGACGTCAGTGGTGGGCAATCCTGAGAGACAGGATGTATATGTATTTGGAAAGGCAAGGACTGATTAGGGATAGTCAACATGGCTTTGTGAGCGAGAAATCATGTCTCACAAACTTGATTGAGTTTTTTGAAGTAACAAAGAGGATTGATGAGGGCAGAGCGGTAGATATGATCTATATGGACTTCAGTAAGGCATTCAATAAGGTTCGCCACGGGAGACTGATTAGCAAGGTTAGATAAAGGGAGAACTAGCCATTTGGTTACAGAACTGGCTGAAAAAGGGAGAAGACAGAGGGTGGTGGTGGTGGTGGAGGGTTGTTTTTTAGACTGGAGGCCTGTGACCAGTGGAGTGCCACAAGGATCAGTGTTGGTCCTCTATGTTTTGTCATTTACATAAATGATTGGGATGCGAGCATAAGAGGTACAGTTAGTAAGTTAGCAGATGACACCAAAATTGGAGGTGTAGTGGACAGCTAAGAGGGTTACCTCAGATTACAGCAGGATCTTGATCAGATGGGCCAACAGGCAGAGAAATGGCTAAATGCGAAGTGCTGCATTTTGGGAAAGCAAATCTTAGCAGGCCTTATACACTTAATGGTAAGGCCGGAGGGAATGTTGCTGAACAAAGAGACCTTGGAGTGCAGGTTCATAGCTCCTTGAAAGTGGAGTCGCAAGTACATAGGATAGTGAAGACGACTTTTGGTGTGCTTTCTTTTATTGGTCAGAGTATTGAGTCCAGGAGTTGGGAGGTCATGTTGCAGCTGTACAGGACATTGGTTGGGCCACAGTTGGAATATTGCAGGCAATTCTGGTCTCCTTCCTATTGGAAAGATGTTGTGAAACTTGAAAGAGTTCAGAAAAGATTTCCAAGGATGTTGCCAGTGCTGGAAGATTTGAACTACAGAGAGAGGCTGAACAGGCTGGGGCTGTTTTCCCTGAAGCATTGGAGACTGAGGGGTGACCTTATGGAGATTTACAAAATTATGAGGGGCATGGATAGGGTAAATAGACAAAGTCTTTCCCCTGGGGTCAGGGAGTCCAGAACTAGAGGACATAGGTTTAGGGTGAGAGGGGAAAAGATTTTTCACACAGAGGGTGGTACATGTATGGAATGAGCTGCTAGAACAAGTAGTGGAGGTTGGTACATTTGCAACATTTAAAAGGCATTTGGATGGGTATATGAATAGGAAGGGTTTGAAGGGATACGGGCTGGGTGCTGGCAGGTGGGATAGATTGGGTTGGGATAGCTGGTCGGCATGGACGGGTTGGACCGAAGGATCTGTTTCCATGTTGTACATCTCTATGGCTCTGGAAACGGAGTAATAATCAGCCAGTTTTCTATCCATGTTGCTATTGGCTTTCATCCCATGATATTTCACTTTGCTCTTGTGGCAATGTATCAAATACCTTCTGGAAGTCCACATATACTACATCAATAGCTTTGCAATCATCAAGCTTTCCTGTTTAGACCAGAGTTGTGTTGGAAAAGCACAGCAGGTCAGGCAGCATCCGAGAAGCAGGAAAATTGATGTTTTTGGCAAAAGCCCTTCATCAGGAATAGAGGCAGGAAGCCTCCAGGGTGGAGAGATAAATGGGGAGGGGGCAGGGAGCTGGGGCTGGGGAGAAGGTAGCAAAGAGTACAACAGCTGAATGGGGGTGGGGATAGAGGTGATAGGTCAGAGGGGAGGGTGGAGCAGAGAAAGGGAGACTGGCAGGTAGGACAGGTCACGAGGACAGTGCTGAGCTGGAAGTTTTGAACTGGGGTAATGGGGGGGAAAATGAGGAAACTGGTGAAGTCCACATTGATGCCCTGGGGTTGAAGTGTTCCGAGGTGAAAGATGAGGCGTTCTCCCTCCAGGTGTTAGGTAGTGATGCAGCAATGGAAGAGGAAGGAGGCCTCCTCCACCGCTGCTCCCTCACCACCCGATGCCTGGAGGAAGAACGCCTCATCTTCCGTCTCGGAACACTTCAACCCCAGGGCATCAATGTGGACTTCACCAGTTTCCTCATTTCCCCTCCCCCCACCTTATCCCAGTTCCAAACTTCCAGCTCAGCACTGTCCCCATGTCCTGTCCTACCTGCCAATCTCCCTTCCCTTGCCCCACCCTCCTCTCTGACCTATCACCTCCATCCCCACACGTGATGTTGTACTTCAGTTTTCTAACATGTTTGCCCATGGCATAGGCTATCCTATCATCCTGGGCACCACTGATACCTTTCTGAAGAAGGGCTTATGCCCGAAACGTCGAATCTCCTGCTCCTTGGATGCTGCCTGACCTGCTGCGCTTTTCCAGCAACACATTTTCAGCTCTGATCTCCAGCATCTGCAGCCCTCACTTTCTCCACCACCTTGTTAACCATTCCCCAATCACAAAAACTCTACCACAACAAAACTTCTGGCCATTAAATGTCATTCTCTGAACAATCCTGAAAATGAACAACTTCATCCATTTTATTTTTAGCTATGTGAAAAGTCTGCAAGCTATTCATAAATAAAAAACCATCATACAAGATTAAACCAATCCCGATGTATAAACATATATTACATGGCTTTTTACAAATCGAAGCAAAACAAACGTGGCAACTCCAGTAAGGAGCATAACCAGGATGGGAGGAAGTGAAAATTTTACTGAGGCATAAGCATTATATATCAAGGTGAGAAGTGATTGAGCATGTCATCTGCCATGGTTAGTGATTTAGAACAGATACAGGACATGAGCTTTTTAGGAAACCACAAGCAGTGAGGGATTGCCATTCAACAATCTTAAATGGAATAATCCTAAAAACTTTACTTTTATTCACTCATGGGTTGAGGGCCGAGCTAGCATTTATTGTCCATCATTAATTGCCCAATGAGCAGTCAACCACAATGCTGTGGATCTGGAGTTACAGGTAGGTCAGACCTGGTAACGACAGTAGTTAATTTTCTTAAATGACATTATTGAATCAAATAGGTTTTTCCTGACAATCAGCAATGATTTTAAGCTCATCAAGACTTTTAATTCCAGATTGTCCAAAAATTGAATTCAAACACCATGGCAGGATTCAAATTCAGGTCTCCAGAACATTATCTGGGATTACAGGTTAATAGCCAAACAATAATACCATTAAACCAGAGGAAGTGGTGGAGGCTGGTACAATTACAACATTTAAAAGGCAGCTGGATGGATATATGAATAGGAAGAGGGATATGGGCCAATTGCGGGCACATTGGACTAAATTAATTTAGGATAGTTGGTCGATGTGGACGAGTTGGACCAAAGGGTCTGTTTCTGTGCTAGACCTCCCTATGACATTCCTAATTTGTTAAAATGTGTTTTTCAAACTATATTTGAACTATGCATAGCACACACACAGTTGCAAAGAGTCTAAAATTGGCTTCAACATTTCTGCAGCATCAAGGAAATTAGCTTTGCTTTCCTTTTTGATCATGATCTAATCAATCCTGCCAGGACCTACTGATATGTGGATTTTAGATGCCAGTAAATGGACTGAGCACTGTTAAGTGGAGCAATTTGTCATTACTCAACATTAAAGTCCTAAACTAGATTAGAAGAGCTAGAACTTTGATAAAATCCTATTCCCCACTGGATTAACTCACATCAAGGGATATAGAGGGAGAGAGAGGGAGGTAATAGGGGTGGAGGAGTTGCATTACTGGTCAGAGAGGATATCACAGCAGTGCTGAAGGAGGGCACTACGGAGGATTTGAGCAGTCAGGAAATACGGGCAGAGTTCAGAAATAGGAAGGGTGCATTAACAATGTTGGGGCTGTACTATAGGCCTCCCAACAGTGAGCATGAGATAGAATTACAAATATGTAAACAGATTACGGAAAGATGGAGGAGCAACAGGGTGGTGGTGATGGGATATTTTAATTTTCCGAATATTGACTGGGATTCACTTATTGTTAGAGTTTCAGATGGAGCAGAATTCGTAAGGAGCATCCTCGAGGGTTTTATAAAGCAGTCTGTAAAAGTCCAACTCAGAAAGGGGCCAGACTAGTCCAGGTGTTGGTCAATGAGCCCAGCCAGATAATTGAAGTTTCAGTCGGGGATTAGTTTGGTAATAGTGATAACAATTCCATAAGTTTTAGAATATTCATGGACAAATTTGAGAATGGTAAATTGAGAGAAGGCTAACTATACCAAAATTTGCCAGGAGCTGGGGAATGTGGACTGGGAGGAGATGTTTGAAGGTAAATCCACATTTGACATGTGAGAGCTTTTAAAGAGAGATCGATTGGAGTGCAGGCAATGCATGTCCCTGTGAAAATGAGGGATAGAAATGGCAAGATTAGGGAACCATGGATGGCAGATAAAATTGTGAGATGAGCTCAGAGGAAAAAGGAAGCATTTCTAAGGCGAAAAAGGTCGAGGTGACTGAAAACAGCTAAAGCTTTGGAAGAATATCAGAAAAGTAGGACCAATCCGAAACAAGGAAATAAGGAGGCTAAAAGTGTCTTGAAATATTTTTAACAAACAGGGTTAAGGAAAATCCCAAAGCCATTTATTCATAAGGAGCAAGAGGGTAATTCGAGAAAGGATTGGCCCACTCAAGGACAAAGGAAGGAAGCTATGCATGGAGTCAGAGAAAACAGGTGAGATTCTTGATGAGTACTTTGCGTCGGTATTTACCAAGAAGTAGTACATAACAGATGCTGAGGTTAGGGATAGAGGTTTGATTATTCTAGGTCAAGTCAGTGTAAGAAGGGAGGAAGTGTTGGGTATTCTAAAAGGCATTAGGTGGACATGTCCCCAGCTCTGGATGGGATCTATCCCAGGTTACTAAGGGAAGCGAGAGAAGAAATAGCTCGGGCCTAAACAGATATCTTTGCAGCATCCTTGAATATGGTTGAGGTGCCGGAGGACTGGAGAATTGCTAATGTTGTCCCCCTGTTTTCGAAGGGTAGCAGCGATAATCAAGGTAATTCTAGACTGGTGATAACGAGTTTTGAGAAGATTTGTAGCTCAGATTGAGGTTCTGGATGTAGGTTTGCTCGCTGAGCTGGAAGGTTCATTTCCAGATGTTTCGTCACCCTACTAGATGACTTCTTCAGTGGGTCTCCGGGTGAAGCACTGTTGATAATTCCTGTTTTCTATTTAAATGTTTGGGTTTTTTTGGATTTGTGATGTCATTTCCTGTTCTTTTTCTCAGGGGTTGGTAGATAGGGTCGAACTTGATGTGTTTGTTGATAGAGTTCTAGTTGGAATGCCATGCTTCTAGGAATTCTTGGGCGTTTCTCTGTTTGGCTTGTCCTAGGATGGATGTGTCATCCCAGTCGAAGGGACATGATCTTGACCCTCTCTTACTCGTATCCTTACAAAAAGACGAGGAAGGACACCACTTTGACTGGGACAACACATATATCCTAGACTGGTGAGCCTGCGTCAATGGTTGGGAAGCTGCTGAAAAAGATACTGAGGGTTAGGGTCTATTTATATTTGGAAGAAAATGGGTTATCAATGATCGGCAGCATGTGTTTCTTGCAGGGAAGGTCACGTCTTACCAACTTAATAGAATTCTTTGAGAAAGTGACAAAGTTGATTGATGAGGGAAGGGCTTTAGATGGCATATACTGTGATCAGTGGTGTTCCACATGGATCTATGTTGGGACCACTGTTTTTTGTGATATACATAAATGATTTGGAGGAAGGAATAGGTGGTCTGATTAGCAAGTTTGCAGATGACACGAAGCTTGGTAGCGAAAGCGACTGTCAGAGAATGCAGCAGAATATGGATATGGATAGATTGGAGTGTTGGGCAGAGAAGTGGCAAATGGAGCTAAATCCAGGCAAATGCAAGGTAATGCATTTTGGAAGGTCAAATTCAAGAACTGTATGGTAAATGGAAAAGCCCTGGGGAATACTGATGTACAGAATGATCTGGATATTCAGGTCCATTGTACACTGAAGGTGGCAACACAGGTCGATACAGTAGTCAAGAAGGCATACTTCATCGGACAGGGTATTGAGTACAAGAGTTGGGAGGTCATGTTACAGCTGTATAGGACTTTGGTTCTGCCACATTTAGAATTCTACATGCAGTTCTGGTCACCATATTACCAAAAGGATGTAGATGCTTTGGAGAGGGTGAAGAGGAGCTTCACCAGGATGTTGCCTGATATGGATGGCGTGAGCTATGAAAAGAGGTCAGTAAATTCTTTTCATGAGAAAGACGGAGGTTGAGGGAGATCCTGACTGAGGTCTACAAAATCAGGAGAAATATTGAAAGGGTGGATAGCAAAAAGCTTTTTCTGGGAGTGGGGGACTCAATTACCAGGGGTCACAAGTTCAAGGTGAGAGGGGATATGTTTAAGGGAGACATGCATGGTAAATTCTTTACACAGAGAGTGGTGGATGCCTAGAACACGTTGCCTGCAGAGGTGCTAGAGGCAGGTCTAATAGCATAATTTAAGAGGTATCTAGACAGATACATGAAAGGGCAGGGAACATAAGGATACAGAGCCTTAGAAAATAGGCGACAGGTTTAGATGGAATCTGGACCTGAATCTGGAAACGGCACAGGCTTGCAGGGCTGAAGGGCCTGTTCCTGTGCTGTCATTTTCTTTGTTCTATATACATTTGGAAAGCTTCATTTTTTAAAAAATGCTCCTTCAATCTGAAATGCAATAGGTTTAATCTAAGAAAATATTTATCTAACAATCTTCAAATTGAGAGAAATTAAAATACACAAACTATTTTAATCAATGCAAAACCGACAGAGGCAGTTTCATGGTTAAACTCATCAATAAAGTGTAAACTACCTTCGTCCTTACAGATTTTCACAGCAATTAAATATTAAATTTGTACTGAAGGCTGCAAAAAGCTCCAAAAGAAAACAAAATTAAAGTTACAATTTCCTTCTAACATGAAATGAAATTATGGAAATGGCATGAATTCAGGTTCACTTAGTACTCACTTCTATGTTGCCACCAGTTTGAAAGGCGCTGAAAACTAACAAAAACCCACATCCCAGAATTATGACATTGATGAGTTTTGTTCCTTCTGGCGTCATTGTTAAATATCTAGGTATTTACAGTTGAGCAGTTTTGGTTGGTAATACTTTTTTGATTCTGACTGGCAAACTTCAACACGATACTCTTCAAAATTCCGGGTTTTCGATGCAATAGGAATTTCCTGTGGCACAAAGACTGTCTCTCGCTCATCGGCTTCTTTCCCCTCTCAAATCACTTTTCTCCCACATTCACTCTCCTCTCCGCCCCTTTCTCTCTTTGCTGTCACCTTCCCTCACTCTCCGTCCCTCCCCTTTGGTCAGACACCTTCCCTCACTCTCCTCCCCTTTCTCTCCTTCCTTTGGTCAGTTATCTTCACTCAATCCCTGGCCCTCCCGATCTCTCCTCCTCTCGCCCACTTTATGCTGCTCCTCAAACAGTCAGCTCCCTCCTTCCATTTCCGTCTCTTGTTCTTCTCTCGTTCCCTCTCTTTCTCATCAAACACACTTTCCTCCTCAATCCCTTCTTCTTCCACCTCACACTCACTGACTCATTGCGAAACAACACCAACCGGCACAAGACCGGAAACAACATACGCATGCGCCATAATCGAACATGACCGTTAGCATTTGAAAAATTTCCGCTCAAGTGGATTTAATCTGGTGTTCCAAAGTCGTAGCTAATGACACGGCTGACGGTTTCCCGTTCGACAATAAACGCAACGTTTAACACCGTTGGCATTGATGAATATGAACCGAATAAAGAGCAGATTGGGTCGAAGGCCATTGAACTACAATTCCCATGTGGCACCGCGGTTGCCATGAGTTAATTGCTGAGTCAGTGACAAAACAAAATGTACAGAAATTATAGTTGTTGATTTTAAAAGTTACATTGCTATGAATAAATTCTTACTGTAATTGAAATGTATATTTCAGGTGGTTCCGCAACCCCATCCTCGCGATGTCACGGTGTGTTTCCGGGTCAAGCAGGCGCCATCTTGTGATTGTCGTTGGGTTAGCTGTTGGTTTTCTGGCGGTTTTCACACGGACCACAGTCTTCGTCTTTACGTGTCGTTGCTCGGAGCCGAAGTTGATCGTAGCGATGAGTTACGGCCGAATGCCCCCCGATATCGAAGGGATGACTTCACTCAAGGTTGACAACCTGACTTACCGCACATCGCCCGAGACGCTGAAGCGCGTGTTCGAGAAGTACGGCAAAGTGGGCGACGTATACATCCCCCGGGACCGCTTCACCCGGGAGAGCCGCGGCTTCGCCTTCGTCCGCTTCCACGACAAGAGGGACGCCGAGGATGCTATCGACGCCATGGACGGCGCGATGCTGGACGGCAGGGAACTGAGGGTGCAAATGGCGCGCTATGGTCGCCCAGCCGAGTCCCACCGCCGAGGAGGCTCGTCCCGCCGCTACGGCGGCGCCTACGGCAGGAGAAGCCGCAGGTTGGTGGCAAGGGGGTGGGTGGCGGCGCGCGTTAATTTTTACCCGATTTTTGGGTGGCGGACTGAATGGGACTTGATCAAGTCCAACCCCCTCCTATTCCTCTGTACACTTGTGAGAGTCGCCATTAGATTGACTAACCCCAGATTTATTCTATGTACTCAACTTCCTTCATTCGTAAGGACAGATATCGATTTCACCTTATTCAGAATCATTGGTCGTATAGACCCGCCTAGAATAGGCAACGGCTTTGGTTTAACTTCGAATCAAAAGGCCGATTAGGTTTTTAAGTAACTAGTTTATTTTATCGCAAGTAGATACACTTTCTTTTCCAACAGTTTTGTTTTTATCTTTATACTGCCAGCTAATAGATATCGTGCCGAGGGAGGCTGTTTTCACAGACTCTAGACGGTTATTAAAAACTGACTCTTTTGTTGCACTTCTTCAGATAAGGATGTGCTTTACTGAGCCTGGGCATAAAGTATTTTTGTATCGTACAGTTATCACTCCTGAGATACCGTGAACCAACTGGACAACTTAGTTAAAGGCGTGTTTATTTCGCTTCTTCCTTGTTGAGCAAATAAAATATTTGGGAGAAAGGGTTGTGACAGACTGTGATACCATTTTTGATCTTTCAACGTTCGAGGGAAAATTCAGATTAATAGTAATAGATGTTATATAGAAATGAAGCTTGCTCCTTTAAATTCTGTTGCACAACATTGTGAAATCCTTTTCGAATGTGATTTAGATTTATTTTCGCAAGTATTTATTGTGTTTTTATCATCTAATTTATTGGGCTCCATGTATTTCTTTGTTCTTTAGAACAACTGTTTCTGACACTGTACTGCTTCAACCCATGTAAATCTCTGGGGGGAGTTGGTTGACTTTGGCTGTCTTAGCTTTGTGTTATCAGGACAACAACAATTATCTGTGGGTGTGTCATCCTTCACATTTGTAAGATGATGCTAACCATTCTACTTTTTGGCAGCTGCAAATTACAGACATGAAGTTGCATACAATAATGAAATTGTCCTATTGGTGAATTGCATGGCTAAAATACTTGAGATTTAATAGTTGTCTTGATTTCCTAATATGCTTAGGCTAATTGATTGTAATATAAACCCAGTGAAGTCAAAAGCTTTGTATTATGTTGTTTAACGAGCTCAAGATGGAAAGATTGCTCCTGGGAAGAACCACCCAGGTGGATTTTAGGTGATGGAAAGTTTATCTGCTCTGTTGTCCCTTGGTTACATTTCCTATCATGAGTTGTGTACACAAATTAAACGAGTTCAAGGGAGACATTGAGATGTGATGTTACTTAGGAAGCTCAAATGCAGAAAGTATTGGGTGTAGGGGCTGTAAAAACTGGGTTTTGTTGGAGATTTCATTTTTTTTTGGTTTTATTTTGCACTTACTTATCTCACTAAAACTTCCCTTTTTAGTCCTAGAAGACGACGTCGATCCCGTACAAGGTCCAGAAGTCGAACTAGATCAAGATCTCGCTACAGCAGGTCCAGGTCTCGTTCCTATTCTCGATCTAGATCTCGTTCCAAATCTAGATCTGCTGAAAGATCAAGGTCTAAGTCAAAGTCTAAATCAAAGTCAAGGTCTCGGTCTGTATCAAGATCTAGAAGTGGATCACGAATGTCTCAAGGGTCAAAGTCAAAATCCCGGTCTAAAACCCCCATATACGCAAGATCTCCACAGAAAGATGGAATTGAATCACCGTAAAAAAGTGGTAAATTGCACCAAAGTGAGTAAATACACTAAAGCAGTGGAATTGAGTTTTTCTCTGAAATAAGAATGCATGTTTATGATTTTAAGAGTGAACAAATATCTAAACTATTAAAGCTGCATTCAGTTATTGGATATTTTTTAAAGGGAATGTCTTGATGCTGAATCCATTGAATTTCCATCGTTAGTCATGGAGGATAATTTCTCAACTTCCATTTTGTTATTGAAACCATTGTACATTAATTTATCTGTATGTATCTCTGTTCATGCATCTGAAACATTAATTCCTGAACGCAACTTCAGCACAGGCAGTTAGTAAGTCGTATTATAGACTGAGCACTCCTGCATATTTCCCATAATTTTGTTAATTCATCACTTCACGCTTTTATCAGCATCCGGACTGCAAAATCTCTAATTTCCTCTGAAATGTGACAGTTTTGACTGAAAGTCTGCAGGGCCCTCAAGTTGAAAATATTGGCCTTTGAGCCAATGTGATGCTGGTTGTTCCCTCTTTGACACAGGCTTCAGTCCACATCAGTACAAGGGATGGGGAAGAAACTTTTTTTTTTAGAGAGAATTCCTGCTTCTTTGTGTTTAAAGTGTTTTGAGGAATTGATTAACTTCCATTTTTTCCTATTTAGGAGGGGTGCTGGCCTGGGGGAGTTGCTGTGCCCAGCAGTGTGAGAGCTGAATGAGCAAACAGTTGAAATAAGACAGTTGCTGAAGTCATGATGCCAAGGTGCTGCTGCTTCTGATAATTTGGCTCCTTCACACTTAAGGCACAGTAACTTATTCAAATCATTTTTCCTAGTTTTTTTCGACCACATTCGGATTTGAACAGCAGGAGGAGAAAAAAAGTAAAAAATATAGTACTTAATTATATTTATTTTAAAGAGGTAGCAACATGGATATACATCATTTTGTTTAAAAAAAACAATGCTGCTGGTTCCTCTTGTGGCTTGATAGACTTTGTGAGCCCTATGCATTCAAATCTTGTGAATAATCTTCTTGTCTGAAGCTTAATGGCAGTGAACAATGTTACAGTGATGATTTATGATTCTGAAAAAAAATCAAGTGCAACCACAAAAAAATGGGAATAATGTAGGAAGAATGTGAATGCCTGAAATGGAAAGAAAAAGTTCATGTTTCAGATTGAGGCCACTTATTATGCTGAACAAAGTGAGAATTTGACCACTCCATCCCAATTTTCTCGCCTTCATTTTTTATTTTGGAAGAAGTACAAGTATGGGCAGAAGATACTTTAAAGATTGAAGTAGATTATGGATAATGTGGGAATTTTATTTTTCTAATTTTACTGAAGGTTTTACACGAGTAGACCAATGAAATCACCTAATTCCTCAAAACGCTAGAGAATACAGACTCAGTTTCCACAATCACTTTTGAAATTATGCAGCTATTGAATTGCTTTTCTGACACCTATTTCCAGAGTAAACTTGAACATTGTCAACGATGCGCCTTGCCCTCAACCTTGCTTTATCACTGACTGCCTTCATCAGAAGAGTAATTGTTAGCTAATACAATTGTTGACATCTCACAGGTCTTGTTTAGTGGTTATACTATCTTTGGGTAAAGTGGTCACTTCGCTGTCTGTCGTCCACACTTTGAGTGACCGCTACTCTTAAGTCACCTCATGCACTTCTTTTTACCCTGTACCTTTTCTAGCACACAGAACTTCACCCTTTTCTCCTACTTTCTCACCCACATTTCTTTCGCATCTAATTTCAGCCTGCAACAACTAACCAACCATTTCTGTAATCAAACAGTGAAACCTCTATAACACGTTTCTGATGTTTGAGTGCTTGGCAGTACTGATCTATATTTTCGTGACACTTGTCGTTTTGGGGCTTTGAGGGATTCCGTGCACAATCAATATCATCTTAGTTTTTAAATTCAGTGTTTGGTTCAATACATGCATTAATATATTGTATAATTAAATACTTCTTTTTACCACCAAATGGTAAATCTCAAACTACTTAACTTTCTTCATGCTATCTCTCGTTTTGCATTACAGTAGGTTATCTTGTTTCATTTCACAATTCCTATTTTTGGAAGTAAAATGTCCATGATTGAAATACTCTATATCCTGTTATAAAATTGAAAGTCATTATCTTCTATTTTTAAAATATTTTTATTCACAATTCAGTTATTTTGGCTTTAAATACTTTTTTAAATGGAAAACAACTTGGTTCACAATGCAAGTAGTTTTTTGGACTTACACATTGCTGATTGCTGCAGATGTTCAATGAATAGTGATGCTGCATCTTGCTACCATGACAGCAGCAGACTCTGCACAATTATGTCCTATGAATCTCTTAACCGAAGTAAGATTTGAATTTATTATAACCTAAAATTTGACAATCAAGAATTTAATATATTTTTGGTGTGATTTTTGGCAAGGCTGCAAATATTGCTCAACCATGGTTGCATTGAGATTGGGGTGATGGATCACCTTTAACTGCTGCAGTATTTGTCGTGGAATCATAGAATAGTACAGTTCTGATGCTCGAGTGGTGTTGGGCGGGCACTTGAGATTTTTACCCAGCAATGATGAAGCAAGTTATTTTTGTCCCGAGTCAGATTCCTTTTGTGTCTCTGGAATCATGATGATGTATCCATGATTTTGCTTCTCATGTTCTTCAGGGTGGTAGAGGTCTTGTGGCAGGTAGGTGCTGTTGGAGTAAGCTTGGTGAGTTGATATACTGCATCCTGAGGATTATATGTACTGCAGTCGCAACAATACACTGGTGAAGGGATGGATATTGAGTTCACTGGCAAGGGTGCTGAGCAAGCGGATTACTTTGTCTTGGATAGTGCCACTTTTCTTCAGTTTTGTTGTGGCTGCATCCACCCAGACAACTGGTGAGTATGTTATCAAGCTCCTGACTTTCAAGTGTGGAGTTAATATAGTTGTTGAACTCTTGGTTTAATACTACTATTACAGTGCAGTCAGGTATAAGTGGATAATATCAGCTCCACTTTGTCAACTGTTGAAAGGATTGTATTTAAATGATGATATCTACCACTTGTAAAATTTTGTCTTCTAAGTAATATGATTGATAATTACATCTGCATGACCGATGAGTATTTTGTTCAACTTGGTGTAATGTGTATTGCCAGATGTTGCCAGCATCCATTTTCTCTTTCCTCTGCATGACAAAGTTGATTATTTGATTTAACTTGAAGATTTGTTTTGTAATTTTAATGTAAATCTTCAAGTGGATACAAAATGAAACAAAATATTTACAATGAAATATTAAGACATCTCAAATTTTAGGTTTTGTAGATGTACTGTAGGCTTTGATCGTGATAGTGGAGATATCGAGAGTTGTTTCCTGGTACTTAGTGGGAAATTGCTCGTGACTAGAATTGAAAACTGCACTTCGAACAACCCAATAAACTTTATTTACAATGCTCCAGAAATCATAAAATTCTGCATAAACAGATTAATATTATTTGCATGTTTTCAAACCTTTAAAAAAAGTTTTTATTCAGTTTTCCATTCAGCTTTGATACTAGCTACTTTACTATTTCCTGTGCAAACGTTTGACATTATGGCAAATTAAACTTTTGTATCGGGGCAACCTTATCTTCAGTGAGGCACACATTCGAGCTTTGAGTGTAGAAATGGTGTGGGACCTTTTTTTTGTTACTTAATTGTTCATATCTAATATCATGTGACCTGAACGTTTCTCCCAACAATCCCATAAATATGAATTTAATTGAATGTACTCTTTGGGGAAAGTATATTTTCAGAAGTTAGTTATCCTGTTATGAGAAGAAAGGAAAACCTTGTGTTGATCAGGTGGACCCGTTTGAACTAAGTTTAACTTGTACAATTCTAGTAAGCAAGGTTATTTTGGATATTTTCAACATTTATGAAGTAGATTATTTTTTTAAATTTTGACTTGTCTTTTTGTTCTAGATATTCTGGATGGCTGGAAGATTTACATGGTAGATGCCTTGCAAGAAGTATCAGCTCTTGCCAACTGTTTAGATGATGGAGAGACCTTCCTAAAATAAGCAGTGATCTCCTTAAAAGGTTATTATAACATTATTGTTTATAATAGGTTTAGTCAGTTTAAGTCATGAATTAAAATTAGTGTCTGAGAAGGCTCATTATGTGTTGTGTGCCATCTGTGTTGCTATTAAACTTCTTACAATTTAGTGAAATGTTCGACTTCAGATGCATTTTGGCTTGGATATGTACATAAGGTAAAAAGCATGGGACGTATTTCCAGGTTTTGTAAAGTTTTTTTTTTCTGTACGCTGAAGTAATTATCTTTCTAAATTTCAACTTTGCATATGTCTTCTTCTGTTATTTTTATTTCAGTCCAATACTAATCTTATTGTCTCATGTATTTTTGTGCACTAGGCGCAGTTGTGTAGCAGTTCTGTAAAGCGGGTTAGCTGTAAGGTGGCGTGTTGCAGTGCAGTGCAGAGTGCTTGGCTGTGTCCTGTATTCTCCTGATTGCTCCTGTAATGATGCCTTGACGTGCAGAAAATATGGCTGTCCAGTAAAATGCCTGTCAGCTGCACCTCCAGAGACGTGGCTGCGTATAAATTATGGAGCAGGCAGTAAGCACCTTTAGCTACCTTGTTTTTGTACTTGGTAATGTGGTTTATCCATTTCCACATGGAATACACTGTTTAGAATGCTGTTAATTTTTGAAATTGAGTGTAATTAACAGTTTTGTTTGCTTCAATACATGAATCCTGTACAACTTGTAATATTAAAAAAATTTTTTCTTGGTGTTAATTGTTCCATGTTTATAACTATTAAGAATGTATTCAGAAAGCAGTTTTTAAGTGATCATGTGAAGTTGACAGACAGATGTGGACGGCACGGTGGCACAGTGGTTAGCACTGCTTCCTCACAGCGCCAGAGACCCGGGTTCAATTCCCGCCTGAGGTGACTGTGCAAACTCCACACAGACATCCTCCCCGTGCCTGCGTGGGTTTCCTCCAGGTGCTCCGGTTTCCTCCCACAATGCAAAAATGTGTAGGTTAGGTGAATTGGCCATGCTAAATTGCCCATAGCGTTAGGTTAAGGGGTAAATGTAGGGGAATGGGTCTGGATGGGTTACGCATCGGCGGGTCGGTGTGGACTTGTTGGGTGGAAGGGCATGTTTCCACACTATGTAATCTAATCTAAAAACGGTTGCTTGGTTGGACTACTGCAGATGGGAACTAGAGTTTTGATGTATATGAAAACAATTGTGTGGGGGGTGGGGGCAGTCTTTTGCTTAAACTCACCATCACACTTTTTTTAAAAAAGAAAAATCCATTGATCTACTCTGAAAATAATTAAACCTTCCTAGTCAATGTTAAATTTGACCATCTTTTGTAAAGTTAAAATTTATCTTTTGAGCTACTGTACAAGTGGATCTAGTGCTGGCAACTTCGCCCAGGCCTTAAAATTAATGATTTCTTTGTTCGTAAAAACATGATTTCCATGCTTGGATATTTGTATTGGTTCATGATTTTTGCTCCACCGGGAAATCATTGTGTGGTTCTGACGTAAGCTAAGCCTGGTTTCATTTAGTTTGCAGCTTGAACTGCAAAACACTAGATTCAAATATCACTGGAACCTGTCTTGATTTCAGTTAGAACTCAAAATTTGCACAAACATGCTAAACAGATCACTGCATATAATGTGCAAATGCAATTTTACTCAGATGAAGGAAAAATGCAGATCAGGCAATGAAACCGAACATATGGATGATCATAGCATGAATGGGAACAAATAATGAATTGCATATGCAATTCAATTCTGAAGTCTCACTTCCAGCTGTCGGAGCTTGTCTTGAAGCTGGAAGTGACAAAATAGTGCCATGAAAGAGAGAGTAGCCCAGGCAGCCCTGTCTGCCAGAGATGTTGGGCAAACCCAAGTCTTGCTGTTTTAGAAGATAGCCATAGTTCAATTATCTTACAACATTGTACATACCACTTATTTTTACAAATATGGTGACAAAAGAAATACTCCGCACTCTGGATGAACCTTGTAACCTCTTTATCTATTTAATCATAATGAAAGCTTTTTATATTTTCTCTTAGACCATGAAAATTCTTAAATTTGACAATAGTGTACCTGGTTCCATAGTGTTGGCTGTACCACTGTACAGTATAACTATTCAAACTAGGTGTTTTAAAGAGCTTAGAGTATTCATAGGACGGAATTTTTCATGCAGTAAGTTGAAAGCTGGTGATTCATGCTTGCTACTGTGGTGTGTATTTTAATATTGGATCAAATGTGTTTTTTCAGGCTATATAACCACAATATAACTCCAGACAGTACTTCTGCAAGTTTGAGAAATATTGTCCTGAAAAACAGCTCATTTGTAATTGTTTCATAGCACAAATTTGCTTTTCCAAGTTATAACTATATTTGGAGTACCCGTATGTATTGTACAGCAGTTTTTACTGACATTGTAAGAGCTAAAACCTAAATATTGCTCAGATTTTTGACTGAGGAAAAAGGTGTTTATATTTTCCCTTAACTCGCTATTATGGTTAGAGTGCACCAACCGTGAACAATGGATACGCTTTTAAAACTGGGAGTGGGAATCAGTGTGGTTGGAATTTGGCAACAGCAGCAGCCGTAAGTTTCCAGTTAGTAGTTTAAGGAATGGGGCCTGGTAAAGACAGAACGTCATCTACATGCTGCCAGTATCAAAAGTGTAAGAGCTGAAATTTGGGTGAAAATAGGCATTGTTGAGTGTTGAATATCAGGTCAGCCTTTGGTAAGGATGGAGTTTGAAGTCTGGACAGAGTTGCTCTTGGCTTTGCACGGAACGCTTGAAACAAGTTTTGTGCTGTTTCTAGCTTAATCTTGCTATTTTAAGCTGGCGAGTAAACATTAATAACTAAAACCTTTTGTATCTCAAAATTGTAGATGTGGGCCTGTTATTAGTAGGCAAATAAAAATCAGGACTCGTTTGATTTCAGATGAGTTCAAAAGAGCAAATTAAAACATGGTGGAATTGGTGTGGAATGTTGACAGGATGTTTTGCACCCCACTACATTCCATTAAAAGGACCAGCTTGAACTTCAATTGCTCTTCATAGCAAGAATATTGAAGCATGAGGAATTTTATTCATCCGAGTTGTTTCCGAGTTTAGAAAAATCACGTTTTAATTGTGCATCACTACAGCTGTATTGTAACTTCAATTGTTAGTCACCGATGCTTCACGCGGATAATGCAAGACAGAGCAATTGAGGTAAAGATCAACTTTACTCCTGATTTAACTCATGATTAAAGGGATGAATGTCATACTCCTGTTTTAAATTGTGCATCTTGAAAGAGGAAGGTAAATATTTTGAGCAGTTTAATTTTAATGCCAGCTTTAGGCATGTTTCCATAATATGTATTGTGGATGTTACTTATGTTGATTGACAAAGTGCATTGTCAGCTCAGCAGTCTAGCTTTGTATTGTTTCAATTCAGTATGAGGTTGGGTAATGTGGTCTAAATTTCATAACTTATTTAATAGATGAACACTTCTGTATAGCCAAGACATCTTAGCTTATTCACAAAGGGGCCATAGTTTATGCAGCCAGAGATTATTAAAATACAGTGTCAGGAGGACACCAAAATTGCTAAATTACTGCTAAGCCATAATTCTAGACTCTAGAAATGGCTTTTTACTAATGTGATACTTAATCAATGAATAAGCCTGTGTGGAGGAAGCAACTGGAGTATTGGTTTGTAGTACAAATTTTCTACACAGCTAACTAATTTCCATTTGAAACGTATAGAGTTGCTGTCATTTTAATATAGTACAACATTTGAGGAGTGGAAAAAACAGGTTTTGTCTGTATTTCTGCAGTCATGAGTATTATGGAGCTTATATTTTGATTAAAATCAATCCATTGACACAATATCCAAACATTCATGTAAACTTATTGTGAAAAATGAAGTCAGAACAAAATATTAGGAATAGACAGCGGCTGTGTCTGGAGTTGGAGGTGAAGCAGCTGACATTTAAAGTCTGCATTTTTTTTGCACAGAGAGAACTTTGACTTGCTCACACTAAACTCTACATAAGTTAGGCTTAGGAAAAACAGCACCACTCAAACATCCAGCAAAGCAAATGTAAACTTCAAGGTCCATGTCGGTAATGAACTGTGATACCTTTACATTGGTTTCCAATTTCTAATTGATTTTAGAGTTAACTATATTTTAACTTTAAGGTGGTAAGGTGTTGGAAAAGGTTATAAGAAATAGGATTTACAATCATCTGGAAAGGAATAATCTGAACAGGATAGGTTAAGACTGTTTTGTGAAGGATAGGTCATGCCTTATTAACTTTTGAGTTCTTGGAGAAGCTGACACACAGGTGCCTGAAGGTTAAGTGGTTGATGGGGTGTAAATGGACTTCAGTAAGGCGTTTTAATGGAAAGGTGCCACATGGTGGGCTATTGCTCAAAATAGAGTTTTGGGATTGAAGGTGATAGGTCATGGGAAACGTTCATCCTGGAGCCCAGTTACCAGTGAATATCGCAAGTATTGGTTTTTGGGGACACTGCTGTTTTGTCACTTGTATAAATGACCTGGATGTGAGCATAGGAGGGGTTAGTAAATTTGTGGATAACACCAGGTAAGCAGACTTGTGGATAGTGCCAAAGGATGTGGGTTAGAGGGATGAAGATAAGATGCAGAGCTGGGCTGAGAACTGGCAAATGGAGTTTGCTGAGGAAAAGGTGAGGGGTAGTTCACTTTGGAAGAAGTAACAGGAAAGCAGAGTATGGGGCTAATGGTAAAATTCTTGGAAGTACAGGTGAAGAGAGATCTGTGTCCAGGTGCATAGGTTGTTGGAAGGCATAGTGTTTTGGTGTTTATGGGTAGGGGCATTGAGTTTCAGAGCCACAAGATTATGCTTCAGTTGCACCAAACAATGGTAAAGCCACACCGGGAGTATTTTGTACAGTTCTGGTCACCATATTATATGAAGGGTGCTGGTATGGAGGGTCTTATGAGGTAAGGTTGAGGGAACGGAGACTGTTTTATTTTTGGAGGGGCAACTTATACGTCTCAATTAAGATAATCACTCGGTTAGATAGGATGGACAATGAGAGCCTTTTTCCTCGGCTGGTGAAGGCCAACATGACAGGACATAACTTTTAATTGAGGGGTGATCGATTTAGGACAGCTGGGGTAGTTTCTTTACTACTGTTGGAGGCAGGCCATTCCATGCCACTACTACTAAGTAGACTCACTGATGTTAAGGGCATTGGACATATGTAGGGATAATGAAACTGCAGGTTAGATGGGCATCAGATTAATTTCACAGGTCACTGTAACAGAGGACTGTGCTGTAACATTCTATGTTTTAAGCCAAACATAGTGAAATAACTTACCGAATATATTACAGCACTACCAACAGTTGTTTGGCATGTAAGGTCTGCAGCAGTCTTATGAAGGGTTACTGATCTGTTAATGTATGATTTTTTTGTCATTAAGAATTTGGAGCATGGAGTAACTGGATTTCAATGTAGCAGGAATTACTCTTGGGAAAGGAGCAAGTGATGACTGTTGACAAACTACAACTATGCTGAAATAAACAACCATCATCCAGTTTTATTAACACTTGAAGCCCGTTAGAAATGTCCATTTATTTCTGATATGGGGAAACACTACATTTACAGATGTAAATGTTTAACAGTGAGAATGGATGGGAAATGGTCATGTTACTTCAAGACAAAATTATGCAAGTTAAAAACATTCCTGATTGTAAAGTGATTGTACCATGCTAAAACAAAGGAAATTTAAAAAAAAAAGTCCACCAGGGGAAACAAATCACTATTATATACTTGCTAACAACGGCATGTTTGAAGACCCTAAATAAAACATTAATTCCCTGCACTGGTTTCAGACAATAATGGAGATACTTCATCAAACATTAATTACAATATTAACTCACAATTCAAAAAGGTTTAGTGCCACTCTTGGTCCTTCCATGCTGGACCAATCCTTTCAACAGCAAAAGTGCATCAGTGAAATAGTTTATGATAAACATAACTTTTGACATGGTAATGTTTTCTGTAGAATGATTTGTAAATGGATTGTGAATGTAAAGAGCAACTGCAGTATTTCTAAAACAATCTTTTTCAGTAGATTAGGTTCAGGTTACTGAAGGAATACTAGTTTCTAACATGATAATCATCATGTGAACAGCGTGACTTCCTGGCAAGTTTGATCCGGCAAGGAATTCTTCATCTGCTTTGAATGTTTCTAGAGGAATGTGAACACACTTCAAATTCCACTTATACAATAATGATTCAATTGACCAATCAGCACTGGAAGAAAGGGAGAAAAAAAAGAAATTACAGCAAAGGGACACTACTAACACTGAAACTTACAACGCAACATTAACCTCATTTTCAGTATGTTGAAGATACTAGAATAAGAAAGATCAGATATAATATCCAATTGGATTGTGGTATCCTAAGAATAGTAGAGGTAGACTTAAGTTTGGAGACAAGAAAGAAAGTGTAAACTATACTGTTAAGGAAAGTGGGAAACCAAGTAACTATGCCCACAAAATCAGGACTTGTAATTGAAACTACAGTTTCTGCTTGTGTTATTGGGGTCAATGTGTGCACATAAATGGAAGAGCTTAGTTTAAACTACATGGTTATGCCAGTATATTTGCAGAATAGAATAAACAGTGTAATAGACTAGAATTTTATGATTTTGATGCAGTTCTGCTAACAAAACTGCTTCAAAAATTTAAGTACGTCTAATATTTCACCTTTGACTATATAATTTAATTTGTGCATGTTAGTCAGTTTCTAAACATGATCCTAGTTTTTAAGAAATTCTGAATAAATAGTAAGGGATTCACTCTAATTTCCCCAACCTAATACCTCAGCTGAAAACAATGTCATGAAAGAGTATATATGAGTAGTCCTGTTAAAATATAAATGCAGTTAAACTGGTGAACTTGGTAGCCAGTTCTGAAGCTTGTTTTGTTGTCGCCAGAGTACAATATCTCCCCCTTTTTTGGCCATCAGATAATCTAACAATTAGCAATAGAAATATGATGCGAGGGGAAGAATGCCTCAATTCCCAAAGCTTGAAGTTGGTTAATCAACAGGAAATAGTGCTTTGATCAAAAATACAAACAAAAAAAGGTATTAAAATGCTCAGGCACAAGCAGTAATTTACAAACTTACCAGCGTTCCTGATAGGTGGTCCAGAAAAGTGCATGTGGATTTTTTCGGATGAGGTAAAAAACAGTTGTTAATATATTCTCGAAGTCTATTTTAAAATGAAAAAGATATTTTGGCGAGTTGACAGAAGATTTGTAGCTCAGGTTGAGGTTCTGTACGTAGGGTTGCTCACTGAGCTGGAAGGTTCATTTCCAGACGTATCGTCACCCTATAAGATAAGATCTTCAGTGGCCCTCAGGCGAAGCACTGCTGATAAGTCCTGCTTTCTATTTGTATGCTTGGGTTTCTACCACCCTGGAGAAAGAACAGGAAGTGACATCACCAACCCAAACATACAAATAGAAAGCAGAACTTATCAGCAGTGCTTCGCCTGAGGCCCATGGACGATGTTACCAATAGGGTAACGAAACATCTGGAAACTAAACTTCCAGCTCAGCGAGCAAACCTACATCCAAAAAAATATTGTTTTCATATTCAGCAATAAACATCTGAAAAGTTAGTTTAACGTTTCCAGGAGTCATAATTACATGCAACCAATGGCAGTTATGGTCAATTTAAAATGCACATTTCAGATAAAAGACAAAGCAATAATAATGCAAGTATTCAAGTACTAGATATTTGAACTGGCAGGGAGGAAGAGAAACTTCCAGGTTGTTGACCTTTCAACTGCCGTCCACAGTGCTAGACCTATTTACTGTTTCCAAATCTGTGTTTTGTATCAGTTTTCAAGTTTAAATAATGAATTGTTGTGTGTTCCAGTTACTCAGCTTGTTGGTATGAGTAGCCATGCCCTGGATGCCAAAAATATCACCAGTTCATGTTTAAGTGATCCAATTCCAATTCTTATATCCTCGGTATAAGAATTAATATCATACTTGAGTAATATGTTGAATCATTTGAGATCTTAATATGAACAGCAGCATTAAAGCCGCCATGTGTAAAACACTGTGGAAGTAAAAATATGCCTTGCTGCAAGTTGTGAAGGACAACTCCGCGCCACTGAAGAATATTGCCCACGTTTCACTTATAACCAGATATCTATAGATTCACCCATCATGTTACAGTATAAGTGAAGACTATTTCTCCTAGAGCAATGCAGAAGAGGGAAAACGGTTCCATATTATCATTGGTCTCTCTCATTTCTGGAGAGCAAAGAGATGAGACTGATTATAAAAACTCCTTTACAATTTTCGTTTCAATTAAGCGTATTTCCATAGTGTCTTTTCCTACAAAAAAGGCAAATTAACAAGCTTCAGTTAACTCTCCAAGAACAAAAATTAGCAACTTTCGTTCTATTCCCTTAAAAAATTTGGGAATGTTTTAACTAGTTAAAAAGTGCAGCACAAATGTAGGTTGTTAAAATCAACACAGTTAATTGACAAAAAAAAGCTTGCGATTGAAATGCTCGATCAAATTCCTGAACACCAAAATAAAATTTTAAAACTGTGGATGATGGAAATCTAAAAAAAGTCAAAACTACTGACAAAACTCTACATATGGCAGCATTTGTGGGAAGAAAGCAGAGTTAACATTTTGAATATGATGTTTGATTCTGATTAAATCAAAGGTTTAGCCTGAGAAAGTGTATTTTTCCTCTAGAATATATATCAATAACTAACATTATTCAATCAATCCAAAATACATAAAAGAGACAATATTCCTTTATATTATAATGTACAAGTATAGGCTTTGCAAATATTAAACTTTTACCTTCAGTGTCATAAAACACATCAGAACCCAGAATTATATCTATCTGAGGTAGCAGCACAAGATCAGGTGATATTTGCCCCCAGGTTAAACCAATGACCGGCACATCTTCAAGGTTATTAATCTGGCAACTGAGGCGGCAGTTATCCAAGCAATTCGGAAGCTCTGCACTGTCGGATAAAATCACATTGGCACCACATTTTGCTGCCACTATGCCAGGTAAGCCTGCACCAGCCCCAATCTGAAAACAAAATTAATTCCAACATCATTGCAAATTGAAAATATTGTACTTTGAATATAATTTTAAACTATTTTGTGGTTGGCGAATGTGCATTTGCAAATTGAATCACTGTTTTTAGATACATCAATTAAACTAACGATGTGTAAATGATAACAACACATACAAGAGCAGTGATGTTTTGGTGGAAAACTTGTAAGCTATTTCCTTAAGAACGACTTTGTCTTGAGCAGCAAGGGACACTTTCTTTCAAATCCAATCCTCTTATGGAGCAAAGATGACATAGAATTGTATTTGTTTCCATTCTTAACCAGAAGGTTTATCTCACAATTAAGCAACCTTCTCATTGAAATTACCTTTTTTTTTGTTTTCAACCTACTGTCCATCATCAATAAAATGTATGCAGCCAAATGAAGATTTACAAGTCAAGCCTATTAGGGGCAATACAAACCAAAAAAGTGTGCAGGGGGAGGTCAAAGCAGAGGGAAAATAAAGCACTGTATCCCAAATAGTGTCCACCTTTTTCTAAATGTAGAGGGAATTGATGGACACCACGTCCAAGGCTCCACCCTCCACCAAGTACTCAAAACCAGTGATGGTGGAGCTACAGATTCTGGAGCAGTGGCTCTCTGGCAAACGCCAGAACTCCAGAAGGCAATAAGACCCAGCTTGGGTTGACCCTGTTCCAAACATTTATCAGGCTCGGTTAAAAGACAGGCAGTGAACTGAAGCAGATTACATGGAATGATCTAATATACATTCTAATTTATCACCTATTTTCTACTGGTGTCATCATTCAAAATCAAGTTAGTTTAGTTTACCTCTAAGATGGTCTTCCCTCTTAATGTATTTCTGGAAAACCACACATATTGTGCCAATACCACAGCGCATGGCCATACGTACATACCATATTGGGGGTCTGGTACCTGAAGCAAAAAGAAAAGCAATAACTTATATTTAAATTGCACCTTAAACATGGTAAAATATCCCAAGACATTTCACAGGAACCTAACCTAGCAGAAACTGATAAGCTACAGAGGAAAACATCCTGCTGAAAAGGCTATTAACTTGAAATACTTTCTCTCTTGACAGATGTTGCCTGATTGACTATGTGCATCATTTTCGTTTTTGGGAAAACATTTATCTTTGTAATCAAGCAGTTGATGATAGGTGATCTTTAAGCAGCATCTTGGAAAAGTGAAGGCATGTTGCTTGTGGAGGGAATTCCAGAGTTTAGAGACTAGGCAGCTGAAAGAACAGCTGTCAGTAGGAGATTGATGAAGTAGGGATGCAAAAAAGGCCAGGTTTTGACCCTATCCCCATTCACCTGTTGTACTCTTTGCTACCTTCTCCCCAGCATCCTCCTCCCATTTATCTCTCCAACCTGCCTCCATTCCTGATAAGGGCTTTTGTCCGAAACATCGATTTTCCTGCTTCTTGGATGCTGCCTGACCTGTGTGCTTTTCCAGCACAACTCTAATCTAGACTCTGGTTTCCAGCGTCCGCAGTCCTCACTTTTGCCCAGATTTTGAGAAATGCAGACCATTGTTTGGACACAGTGACCTCCAAAGGTAACTTTTCAGGGACAATAAATAAATTGTTGCCACCAGCCTGGTCCAGGCGCAAACCCACAAAAATCCTCATATCTGCCCACACCCGTATGCACCAGATGAGATCTGGCTCTAACTGAATAAGTAAAATAGAACCAGGTGATTAGAATATCACTTTCCTGCCCAATTCTGGCGAGAAATTCAAAGAGATGGTGTGGTAAATTGTGTCAAAGGCTGCAGATAAGTCAAGGGGAATTGTGCATCAGTCACTCAGAATATAATTGGTGGCTTTAATTAGAGCCATTTCAGTGCTGGAAAAAGATCAAGAACTAGAGATAACACACAGGATCATGTATTTCAATGTTGTTTATGGAATCTACTGTGAAAATTGTGTTAAGAAAGATACTTCCTCTTCAAAACAAATGAACTCACTGTTAACCATGGTTCATTGACGTCCAGAGATGGGAGTATTGACAAAGCCATTCGATTCAAGCCTACTCTCGAAACCGGTGACAACTTGGTACTGATAGTACAAAGGAGGTGGTGCAATGTCACAGATGCAATACATCACACAATGATAAAATCAAATTCCATCTATTCTGAGGATACAAAACACATTGCTTTGCAAATCACATTATTGAATCCTTCATTGTTTTACTTCATCAAGCCATCTTTCACAAGTAATTTTTACAGGACCTCTATAATAGCAGGATTAATAATTCCAGGATTCAACAATAGCATTCAAACTGAAGTGGGAAAAAAAATCCTGAAACAAAATTGTGGAAAAGAGCAGAGGAGCTAGATTAAATTCTCACAATGGTTTGTCCAGATCCAGTGGGTCAAATCCCTTCTTTTGTGTGGTGTTTAGTGATTTACTCCCTAATTCTAGTTTATTCTATATCTTGTATAATTATATTTTTTAAAACATACAGCTGTAAAATTAAAATCAGATAAATAAAATGTTGATGTTTGGTTGGTATCATATAACCTTTTGGTTTTATGCAACCTCCTAAATTAACAAAATATATTTTAATAATGAAGAGAATGCTGAATCATATTTAGTAACAGAGTTAAATTTTATTGCAAGGCTGACCGGAACTGAAGGAAATAAAAATGGGATGATACTACCAACCATTTGGTTTCCTTGACCCGTTTTGCTGATAGGAAATGTGGGAATTACCTTATGAATTGATCTGTTGAGGAAACATTTTGTTCAGTAATGTAGATGGTAATTTCCTGAAATAAGCAGTTAACACAGGATTTATCCTACTTGCCAAAAATTGTTCTCAGTTGTCAGTTTGATGTTGCACTTCACACAAATCAAAAAACAGAATAAACACACTCTGGAATAACATGCTGTAGAATTATTCAAAAATGGAAAAGACTCCTTCAATCATTGGCACACAATTACATGCAAAAATCAGCAAACAAAAAAAACCCACAAAAACAACAGACTTTGTTCCTCCCGTTGTGGCACTGCAGTATGTTACTCAAGCCTAAGTGAAGATCATTTTCAGATCGACTTCGTCAGGTCTTTCTTTACCAATCTCATCTTTTCCAATTCGAGTGACCTTTGCACTTCTACTGTGGCAGTGAATATACCCAAGAGGCAAAATACCTGCTCTCCCACTGAGTTATCTCTGCATCACAGTATCTAGCAGATGTCTTTGACTAGAACTCTAGTGCATTTAGTTGTTGCTGATGCTGTTTCATTATGTGATACCCAAGATCTCATGCAAGCAATACTGGTGAAAGATAGCCAACCAACATGGGTTTCTTTGCTGTTATCTTCCATTTCCTGCTAACATTAACACAGAGTCACAACGTTAAGCCCACGTAGATGGTGTTGGCTTCCCAGACCACATGAAGCTGCTGGGGATTGGCATCGATGCAAGAATCGGCAATTCAGCAATCTCAACACCATTACTCCCCATTAGGGCTAAAAACATCAACTCTCCTGCTCCTCTGCTGCTGCTCGACTTACTTTGCTTTTTCCAGCTGCACATTTTATTGACTATGCTATCATCCATCCCCACTTTACGAGCTCAGGAAATTTATGCAGCCACTCATCCCAATTTCCCCACATTATGTAGTCAATGCTGATATAGGAATCTGGTGCACAATTATTAGGACTAAATCCCACTTTCAGCATAGTTGGAGCAACAGCTGTCTTATTGAGATACAATAGAACACTTACATCAAAGTCCCACAACTTGTTGGTTTGAACACTGAATATGTCTCGTTCATCACCAGGTCAAAGCCTTGAAGCTTCCCATTTAATGGTATTAGTGAGGCAATAAGATATAGAGCAGAAGTAAGCCACTCAGCCTGAGTCAGCTCCGCCATTCCCTCATGGCTGAATGTTTTGCAACCCCATTCTCCTGCCTTCTCCCCATAACCCTGATCTCCTTACTAATCAAGAACCTCTCTCTCTCTTAGATACAACGAAAACACTTCCACTTAATAAGTTGCTCCCCATCCTTCAAAGAAAGCAAGAATTATTAAGGAAGCGATGCAAGTCAGAAATGGGAAGTGTGGATAAGCTGAAAGCAAAATCAGACAGTTCTCACAGATTCTTCAATAACTATTGCACTTTAACAGTAGTCCTACACATTGGCCATAAAAATCAATGTTAAAATAGTTTGAAAGCTCGAATTTAAGAAACAGCAGGCATTTTTATACACTTTTCACATATTCAAGATGTTCCAAAACAGTTCACAGATCTATTCAGTGTAATGGCTGTTTTCAAGAGGGTAACATGGTAGCCACATTCAAGTATCAAGATTCCAAGGTGTATATAAAAAAAAGACACACGACAATGCAGCTTTCTATCAGTTATAAAAAGCAGCCTAGAAGTGTGTGCTATTGTAGGACAGGGCTTGAAATTAGACAAGATTTATAGGTGAGTGTAATAACCCAACACCAAACTAATATATTGTCACATTTAACATTATTAGTACAATTCATGGTCTGGCCTACATGTACTTCCAGATTCACAGTAATGTGCTTGCCTTTTAACAGTTCTCTGAAATAGTCCCAGTAAAGCAGTTAAATCAAGCTGCAACTTGGGATGGGTAATTAATGCTGAGAAAGCCAGGAAAAACAGCACAATGATTCCTGATGAAGGGCTTATGCCCGAAACGTCGAATTTCCTATTCCTTGGATGCTGCCTGACCTGCTGTGCTTTAACCAGCAACACATTTTCAAAACAGCACAATACTCAGGGAATGTTTTCATTGACACAGTACAACCCCAAAGGGCCAGTCTTATGCAGAAAAGGTTCATCCCATCTCTCAGGACTGGTTCTATACTCACTACATCCCCACCTCTTGCTCAGACAGAAATATTTCTCAGCTTTCAAAAGTCAGTGAGGGTGGGAAAATCAATAGCTTGTGCGAGGCATACGCAGAAAGGTAACTGGAAAAAGGCAATATTATCACCTTCCATTGATTTAATTTCCCAAATTGGAGGGGGACAAAGGAGATGATGGTGGAATTAACCAAGACAACCACTTCCTGAATTTATTTCTTGCAAAATAAACAAAGTCAAACGCTGGAAATCTGAAACAAAAACAGAAAGTTGCTGAAGAAACTCAGCAGACCTGGCAGCATCTACAGAGAGAAAGCAACTGGACAATGGGTCCTTCTGCCCACAATGTTGTGCAGAACATGGCACAAAGTCAGACTAATGCCTGCCATTGGTCCACATCTCATTCCTGATGAAGGGCTTTTGCCTGAAATGTCAATTTCCATGCTCCTCAGATAACACCTGACCTGCTGTGTTTTTTCAGCACCATTCTAATCTTGGTCCATATCCCTCCATAACAAGAGAACAATGTTCCCCCCTCTGGTATGACTCTTCTTCAGAACTCAAGTACTGTACCCAAAGATCTTCATATCCCTCATTTATCTCTGCTTTCTCTTTCCCCAGACACTGCCAGACTGGCTGAGCTTAGTCAGAGAGATAAACAGCAGAGAAACAGACCATTCAGTCCAACTCATCTATGCCAACCAGATATTCTAACCTAATTTAGTCCCATTTGCCAGCACTTCACCCATACCCCTCCAAACCCTTCCTTTTCATACGCTATTCCTTTTAAATGGTGTAATTGTACTAGTCTCCATTACTTCCCAGGCAGCTCATTCTACAGACACAGCATCCTCTGCGTGAAAAGTGACCCCTTATGTCACTTTTAATTTTTTCCCCCCTTACCCTAGTGGGCAGCACGGTGGTTAGCACTGCTGCTTTACAGCCACCAGAGACCGGGGTTCAATTCCCGCCTCAGGCGACTGACTGTGTGGAGTTTGCACGTTCTCCCCGTGTCTGTGTGGGTTTCCTCCGGGTGCTCCGGTATCCTCCCACAGTCCAAAGATGTGCGGGTCAGGTGAATTGGCCATGCTAAATTGCCCGTAGTGTTAGGTAATGGGGTAAATGTAGGAGTATGGATGGGTTGCGCTTCGGCGGGTCGGTGTGGACTTGTTGGGCCGAAGGGCCTGTTTCCACACTCTAAGTAATCTAATCTTAAAAAAAACCCTATCAAGTTTGTCCAGCGACTTTCTGTTTCAGCTTGACCTCTTCCCTAATCGCACAGCGCCCTTAGTCTCCCTCCTCTCCTCCTTCCCCAGCAACGAGATGAGGAAGAACATGGGCCACCTCAGGCACAGTAACTTCGAGCCACTCAACACGGCCAACCCTAGGAGGCCCGTCTTCAGCGAAAACGAACCGCTTCTCTCCGAGCCGTCTCGCGCTACTCATGGCGTCACAACGGCTGAGCCTCGCCGCCGGATAGAGGGCGTGTCCGCATGACGTCGCAAGAGTGGTAGTCGTCTGAACCAATCAGCCCTTAAGGGGCGGGGTTGATAGGGTCCAGTCATCCGTCGTGGGCGGGACTTCCTCCTCACGGTTTGATTGACAGTCCCGGTGCGGGGGAAGTGGGTGAAGATTCTGGAAGGATTTCCCTTCCTTCCAGCCGGCCGTGACAGTACTGGGGAAGGTTGGCGAAAGCGTGGCGTCGCTCGCTTTTAAGAAATGAATCACAAAGCGAAGAAGAGGATAAAAGAAGCTAAGCGCAGTGCTCGCCCGGAGCTGAGGGATTCTTATGACTGGACGAAGCACAACTACTACGAAACTTTCTCTTTATCCTTGGACACTGTCAAGGTAAGGAAGCCCCCCCTCACAGCCACCCCTACCGCCACTTTCCAGGGGAGGCCGACCACTGACTCGCCCGCAATGCCCGAGGGATGCACGTCCCGCACGTACACGCTCAGGGCACGACGCTATTGAGTTACCGCTCAGGCCTCCCTCCGATCCCGGAGGTGGAGATGGAGAGCGGGGCAGGCTGCTCCATCCGGAGGCAGCTAACGTGGATAGGGCTGGTCTGGCCCGCCGCCCTCACCTTTGCCTTTCCCCTCCCCCCCCTCCCATCATCATCAACACCATGGTGGGAAGAGGGGGAGCACGGCGGTGGTGTCTTGTGAAGAGATTGTTTTGGCTCTTAACCAACATGGTCCATGTTGTGGGGCTCACACGAGGATGGCACAGTTCTGGAGGATGAGATGGGCAGCCGTCTCTCCCCACCGCACTGAACTCACCGGGCAGCAGCTATGGCTGCAGGCAGGTTTGATCTGTGGAATTCATCTGTTCTGAGTCACCTTCGCTGGAGTGTTTGTAGTGGGGGGCGGGGAGATGAAGCTAAAATAACAGCAAAATACTGGTAGACTCTGGAAATCTGAAATCAAAATATACTAGTGTTGCCAATCCTTGGTTAATCTAGCAGTTGCCTTGGAGAGAGGAAACAAGTTAAAATCTCAAGTCGGCTGCCAGAATATTTTCAACACGCTTTATTCTTATGGAATGGGGAGCAGGTCTGTAGAGAAAAAAAATCTTGGTGAAAGTCAATTCAAATGTTAAATAATTTAACTCGAAGCAAAGGAGTTGCTTTTCTGACTTGAACAAAGTATGATGGCATCCACCTGAGCTTCACTTTGATTCCAACATGGTTACATTTGGGAGTGATTTTATTACATGAATGGCTACAGAACAAGTGGGTTAATACCCTTCTCAAAATTAGTCTTTCTCTTGAGTCTGTAACAGAGCTATCTGTTACATAGCTGCAGATATATTTAGTGAAGAATTGTTTGGCCTTGAGGGTATGTAGTTCCACAACTCAAAATTCAACATAATTAGTCTTGTGTGGGTTGTGACAGTACCAATGATCTGTTTATTCAGTGCTTATTTTGATGCTTACTTTAAACCAATCAGTAAAAGAGCTCACTTGTTGTCCAGTGTCATTTTACAGTAACATGACCTGTCACCAATGCTTAAAAATAGTTACGACTCTTAAAAACTTGTGGATGGAATTAACTCTACTGCTGAGCCATGTTTTCTCAACTGTTAGATTTCATGTACACCTGAACAAGTTTTGTGCTGGAGAATCAATTTGGCAATTGGTGTAAATAAAACTCTCTACAATCTGTTTTTATCAAATTCCGTTCTTAACGGACTCCAGGCCGTTCCTTAACTCTTACTAATGTAGCTATCTTCATGTCCTGTTTACAATGCAGTTTGTTTCAATTTTGCCATTATAACCCTTTCACACTTTTATTTTCAAACTTTGATGGAACCTTAACCCTTGCTGAAGTGTATCCAGGTGACTTTGACTTCCTTCTATGCTCAAACTATTTTTGTAAACTAATCAAATTCCTCCTTGTGCTCTTCTATTGTTTCCCAGATTACCTTCTCTTCCTTTGATGATTATACATTATGGTGCTATTCATCTTTTAAATCTGGTTTGCTGCTGCCTCCTCAAGTCGTCTTCCGCATTTTGCATCCAGATAGGATCACTCCCTTTTCTTCAATCAATGCAATAAACAATTTGACTTAAATTGAACGGCCATCTTAACTCGCCTTGCTTTCTTTGACATGTGCCAAATTGTCCTCCCTTGGCCGATCCCTCCTTCTAAACTATTCAACTTAGATTAACAGCCATCCCCTTACACTTATCATTTCATATGGACATTAGAAAAGTATCCTTGATTATGAACAAGGCCAGAGTGCATCCCTTCTGTCCTCGACTGTTCACATAACTCTTCCAACCCTACTTTATTTCTGCACCTCTCCATTGAAAGATGAGCCTCCATTTGACACACAAGCCTAATAGTTCAGCTTTTGGATTGCATGGTCACTGTCAACATGTACATGCCCCTCACACCTTTGCTTTAAGACTTCAAATGTGTGGTGCACAACTTGTTTGTCTGAGTTGGGTAAGTCATGCTGTTTGGCAAAATGTTCTGACCGTGATCATTGTGGACTGCAACATGAGTCTGTACTCAGCTGTGTCGTTAAGTCTTTTGGATTTGTATGCACTTCTTAACTTTTTTGTTATAATAAAAATGCATTCACTGAATCCATAGCCATCTCTACAGAATAGCTGTAGCAGAATCCTACCCAGAAGACTGCAGTTGTGCCCTGAACCAATATCTTTTACGTTTGTGTTCCAGTGCCCTTAATGTGCTCTGCAATCTCCAATTGCCAATAGACCCTTGCTCAGATAAGGCAAAAGTGAGGACTGCCGATGCTGGAGATCAGAATTGAGAGGTGCTGCTGGAAAAGCACAGCAGGTCAGACAGCATCCGAGGAGCAGGAGAATCTGTGTTTTGGGTGAAAGCCCTTGCTTAGATAATCCTATTACATGAACTCTTTTTCCTGAGCTCCAAAGCCACATCTTAATGATGAAGGTTGCTTGCTTCAACCTGAGTTTCAGAGCCTGTCTTCACCTTGCCCAGGCGATCTCTTGCTGAATGCTTCATTTAGACTTGATTACTAGCATCTTTCGTCCTCCGCACCTTTTTAGTTGATGAAAAATCTCCCTGCCAAGTTGTGGCAGGATTATAAATCTCAATTTTGTTTTTCTTGAGTTATGGGATCACTTAGTCTGGCAGTAGCATTTGCTTGTAGTCCTGAGTTGCAGTTTTGTAACCCTGTCACAACGTGTTGCAAAAGGAAATGGACAAATAACTCCCCATCTGATTCCCTAATATCTGTCCACCATGTACAAGATTTAAGTTAGGAGTATTTTGGAGAACTCTCAATTTACCTGGAGAAGTGCAGCTCCAATAATATTCACAAACTTAACACCAAATGGGACAAAGCAGTCACCACAGGTGCAGTGATAGAAGTGTGTACTATCAATACAATACAGCAACGCATCAACCTTCCTTTGACGAACCCACCTAAATTCTGTGACCAGTTGCCTCAAGAAAAACGGGGGCAGGTACATGGGAACATCACCTTCAGGTTTCCTTTGAAGCTCCCCACTGTCACTGCTCCTTCAATGTCACTGGGTTAAAATTGTCATCAGCGAGTTGAACAATGTGTGTATCTTCAGCGTGTGAACTGTTAGCAGTTCAAGGTGGCAAGAGGATAATTGTGAGCAATTGATGAAACGGCATTCATTATCCTTGTCAGACAAGATTGGAAGTCAAGAGACTTGATTCAATTAATGGAGATATCAACAGGGAAAAGTTCTGTATCTTAAATTATCCCACAGCTCTGATTTATATTTATAAATAATATTCAGATCATACATTAGCATATCAATGACAATGAATAAACCTCTAATTACAATCCAGTATTCTTAATTTGCAGTAATAAATTACAGGTGATAGAAGGAAGATGTATATTAAAATATATAAATAAAAATTGTATGGACCTTGGAAACAATATAACTTATTTTTTAATTGCTTAAATAATTGTTGATTAGTTTCAAGATCTTTCTTTCATTGAGCGTTTTGAAGTACAAGAAGTCTATAATTGCTAATGAGAAATTAATAACTATATTGTATTTTGTGGGACATGTACTTGCATTGGCCAATTTACAGCTATTTCCCTGTAATGGCTCAATCAGGATTTTATCATTGCCAACATTTCCAAGCTGAAAAGATTTATGTTGAATGAATTTTTCTTTTTGTTACAGGATAATGTAGAAAGGATAGATGCCCTCCAGACCTCTGTTGAAGAATTCATTGAGAAATATGAAAAACCATATAAGCCTGTGGTGGTGGTAAATGCTGAACTTGGGTGGGCAGCACATGAAAAGTGGACTCTAGAGCGATTAAAGCGCAAGTACAGAAATCAAAAATTTAAATGTGGTGAAGACAATGATGGCTACTCTGTTAAAATGAAGATGAAGTATTATGCTGACTACATGGAAACTACAAAAGATGATAGCCCTCTTTACATTTTTGATAGCAGTTATGGGGAACACCCTAAAAGGAAGAAACTATTAGAGGATTATGAAGTGCCAAAGTATTTTAAGGATGATTTGTTCCAGTTTGCAGGGGAAAAGCGGAGACCTCCATACAGGTAAAAGCACTTAAACTGCCAACATTCATACTTAATTGCTGGAAAGCCGCAATGTTGGTCAAAGTTTGGATAGAGTGTCTCTTCGTGAATCCCACTGCTTCAGTGGCGAGTTTAGTGTGACAGAATAAGTCTTAGTTGGAGAGCTCTTTAGGAGTCCTAGAAATGAACATTCTATTTGACTAAAGTAATGTTTACTATAGAACAGTACTTCTGTGATGCCATTTATCCTGCTGAGTGATAAATGTTCTCTACATGAAACAAGCCATAGACTTTGAAATATTGGAGAAACTTTGTAGTTCTGGTTGTAAATTTGCGTACTGAACTGGTAGATTGATTCTCAGAAGTTTTGTCACCATGCTAGGTAACATTGTCAGTGAGCCTCTGGTGAAGCGTTGGTATTCTGCCCCACTTGCTATTTACCTGTCTCGGTTTGTTGTTGTAGGTGTTATCATTTCTGGTTCCGTTTCTGAGAGGTTGGTAAATGGGACCGGGACAATACATCAATCCTGGGACAGGCAAAATAAAGACATGCACGGAAATACCTAGAGGCCTGGCATTAAAACTGTAACTCCATTAACAAATAGATTTGTACCCTGTTTACCAACCTCTCAAACAACTGGAAAACTTACCTACCACATCAAACAGAGACC
Organism: Hemiscyllium ocellatum; assembly: GCF_020745735.1. Lineage (NCBI taxonomy): Eukaryota > Metazoa > Chordata > Chondrichthyes > Orectolobiformes > Hemiscylliidae > Hemiscyllium > Hemiscyllium ocellatum. The sequence continues at coordinate 29,979,870 of NC_083425.1, read as the reverse complement.
GATAAATCACAAGCGGGACAGAACACTAACGCTTCACAGGAGGTTCACTGATGATATTACCTAGCATGGTGACAAAATGTCAGAGTCACAGATGTACAGCATGGAAACAAACCCGTCGATCCAACCCGTCCATGCCAACCTGATATCCCAACCCTTTCTAGTCCCACCTGCCAGCATCTGGCCCATATCCCTCCGAACCCTTCCTATTCATGTACCCATCCAAATGCCTCTTAAATGTTGCAATTGTACCAGCCTCCACCACTTCCTCTGGCAGCTCATTCCATAAATGTACCACCCTCTGTGTGAAAAAGTTACCCCGTGGGGTTCTTTTATATCTTTCCACACTCACTCTAAATCTATGCCCTCTAGTTCTGAACTCCCTGACCCCAGGGAAAAGACTTTTGCTTATTTACCCTATCCATGCCCCTCATGATTTTGTAAACCTCTATAAGGTCACCCCTCAGCCTCTGACGCTCCAGGGAAAACAGCCCGACTCTCCCCCATAGCTCAAATCCTCCAACCCTAGCAACATCCTTGTAAATCTTTTCTGAAGCCTTACAAGTTTCACAACATCTTTCCAATAGGGAGGAGACCAGAATTGCACGCAGTATTCCAACAGTGGCCTAATCAATGTCCTGTACAACCGCAACAAGACTTCCCAACCCCAGTACTCAATACTCTGACCAATAAAGGAAAGCATACCAAATGCCACCTTCACTATCCTATGTACCTGTGACTCTACTTTGAAGGAGCTATGAACCTAGCAACACTCCCTTGGACCTTACCATGAAGTGTAAAAGTCCTGCTAAGATTTGCTTTCCCAAAATGTAGCACCTCACATTTATCTGAATTAAACTCCATCTCCCACTTCTCAGCCCATTGGCCCATCTGGTCAAGATCCTATTGTAATCTGCTGTCCACTACATCTCCAATTTTGGTGTCATCTGTAAATTTACTAATTGTACCTCTTCTGCTCGCATCCAAATCATTTATGTAAATGACAAAAAGGAGAACCTTGTTGACCGCCTTACTGAAGTCCACCTAGCTCACATCTACTGCTCTGTCCTCATCAATCCTTTTTGAAGTCTACCAGCTCATAAGCAAATTTACAATCTAAACCATAGATAGTCCTAATATTTTTAACACTTCATGATTCATGCTACATGCATTGGATTGTCAGAAATGTAAAAACCTTTCAACATGGCACAACTTTTCAAATGAATGGCCTTTTAATATCTTCAACAAAGTAGTCAATAAAAATGACATATTTAGAGACATACGCAGAATCTCATTTTAAGAAAATCGCCAAAAATCCACAATATTTTCCATTTGAAAATGTAGAAAATAGAAAGAGTAGGCTTTTCATACTTTTTGAACATGTTAGGCGATTTAATGAGTATGGCTGATCATCTGACACAGTCCTGTGTTCCTGCTTTCTCACGTAGCCTTGGATCTCTTTAGCCCTCAGAACTGTATTAAATTCCTTGAAAGCATGCAATATTTTGGCCTCACGTTTTGTGGCTGGGAATTCCCCAGTCTCACGAGTCAGTAAGTGAATAAATGTCTCTTCATCTCAAGCCTAAATTGCCTACTCCATCTCCTTATCAAGTATCTCATTACATTCTTGTTTGACTATTTGTTGTGATCATAATTTGTCTTAATCTGTAGAAAGTGTATATATATTTTTGCTTTTAAGTTGTGTTGAGCGGACTGAGATGTTAGAGGAATTCTTAAATTTTTTGGTGGTGTCAGCATCAAGAACTCTAAGACCACTTTGTAGTGCAGTTAAATGTGAGCAACACTTTACTTAGTCCCAAAAATATACCTGAGACCTCACCCAAAGAAGATTATGCTTGTCTGCAAGATCATGTTGCTTCTCTGCAACAACTTCATTTGTCCCACCAAATATCCTGTTGTATTTCGATCTCATGTCTTGGAATTACAACAAGAATATGTAGCTTACTTTACAAAGGTTCCTTAGAGTAATTAAGTAGTTTTGATTGAGCCAAAAATATTAAGGACCGTCTTGACCAATCCTGGAAAACTATACTGTATTTTATGGAATCAGTCAATTTTATTTTTAGAAGAGAAAACTTGATCGTACATATTGTCTTTAAGGAAGAATGTCAGCATAGTTCTCATAAGAGTGCAATAGTAATGAAAACCGGTAAATAGTTCGAGACACGAATGAGTCACTTAAGCCTTCTCAAAGCATTTTTTTTATTATGGAAGAGAAACGTTGGAATAAATGGATTTCGGGAGTGAATTCCAGAGAGAACAAAGTGAAGATTGAAGACTTTGACAGAGAGCAGAATACCAAGGCATGTGAGTGGAATAGGGCAGGAAGTTGAGATAAAAAGTGGAGTACAAGACCAATCGGGAACTTAGGAAGAGGACAGAAGATTTAATGGAATGTGTTTGGACAAAGAACAGGCAGGGGTTAACAGGGGTGATGAGTAGGTGTGAGTCAGTGAGGGATGGTATGTGAGCAGTGAAGTTTCAAATACTAAGATACACTGATTAAGGTAAGTTAATATTCCATCCTCATTTTTACATGAGTTTCTCATTTTCAGCAGTTTGCACATGCCTTATGCATATGTATGACTGGGTGCCAAATGTAAGAGGATTGAAATGTTACATACTTAATCACTGCTTAGGTATCTGTATGAAGAATAAAGCAAAGACACCACTCCTGGAGAAGAACATTGGAAAAATGTGTTGTGTTGATTTACTAAAACCATGACAGTTGGTACTGACAAAAGCTTTGTTTTATGTTTTGGAAGAGTAAATGTAAAAATAATACCAATATTTTGTCTTTTTAGATGGTTTGTCATGGGTCCTCCAAGGTCTGGAACTGGTGTCCATATTGATCCTTTAGGAACAAGTGCATGGAATGCTTTAGTTCAGGGTCACAAGCGTTGGTGTTTGTTCCCTACAAATACACCACGTGAACTTATCAAGATAACAAGGGAAGAAGGTGGAAACCAACAAGATGAGGCGATTACATGGTTTGTCATTGTCTACCCTCGTACACAGCATCCGACATGGCCCCAAGAGTTTAAGCCCTTAGAAATCCTTCAGAAGCCAGGGGAGACTGTCTTTGTACCAGGTGATTTATTTTTAAAGAATAAGTTGACTTATACAGGCCTTTGTCCAAAGGGACCATTGTTATAAATCGTTAAACTATCTGTTCCACGTATTACACACGGGCATCATTTTTGTTTAAAACATGATATTAGGCAACAGAAAATTCTAACTTCTCCCTGTAGTGCAAAATAGGGGTGACCATGTTCTCATTCTTTGAAAATGACTTCAGAATTTTACATTGACTTGAACCGTTTTGGTCATGATTTTTAATTGCTCTCCAGCCCTCGGAATCTGTAAGGCTATGCACAGTGGTCGTGTTTCCTTGGAAAGGATTTAAGACAATGATTTGTTGTGTAAAGGGAAAGTTAGAACCCTCTAGTGTTAGGTGATGGGTTCTCCATGGTCGACTGTTATCTTATAAGCAATCTTTTCTTTTCCAAAGAAAATCTCAATGCTCATTTATGTTTTATTTTCTTGATGATCTTTATGGATTTTGTCAGAATGTGCATAAGTGCCATCTGTCCCCAGCACCCTTAGTTTTGATCTTATGGGAACTGCTATTGTTCTGCAGTATATTTGAAGAATAACATTAAGTTAAATTTTTTTGCTCTCTACTGCACTGAATGCACAGCCAGATTATAAGATGTCACCCGAATGGTCTTGAGATCAAATCTAAAATTTGATGAATAAGTTGCTTAGGATAGTGATATGTCAATTCTCAAACTTTGGTGAAAGAATCTTTTCAAGGATGCTGGCTTGCACAGTTTGACAGTATTGATTCTTGAAGTTGGAAAGATTTGGGTTCCTCATTTGGGGGCAGATTATGCTGCGAAAGCTAACCTTTTTGAACAAGTTGCAGCAAAATGAGGACTTGATTATGTACATGTTTTATATATCTTGATAAGAAATACAAGTCCTAATGGCCTGTCCAGCCTGCATCACCATTCAATATGATCATGGCTGATCTTTTTGTGGACTCTTAATTCCTTGACTATTAAAATCTATCCATCTTTACGTTAAAAATATTCAATGAGGTAGCCTCAGCTGCTTCACTGGACAGGAAGTTCCATAGTTTAACAACCCTTCTCAACTCCTAAATCTGCACCCCCCTTTATTTTGAGGCTATGCCTCCTACTTTGAGTGTCACTGGCCAGTGGAAACCACCTTCCTGCTTCTATCTATTCATAATTTTATATGATCACCCTCTGTAGTATGATGAGATGATTGAAAATTGATTTGAGATTTAGAAATGTATTCCTTACATATGATTCTTTTTGCCTTTCAGGTGGATGGTGGCATGTAGTACTCAATATGGATCACACTATTGCTGTTACACAGAACTTCGCCAGTGCAACCAACTTTCCTGTTGTTTGGCATAAAACAGTTAGGGGGCGTCCTAAACTATCCAGAAAGTGGTACAGGTAATCGCTCGAGAGTTGATTTCTGAAGTGCAATGAGGTATTGGTATTGCTTATGGTGGATCAATGCTAGCACATGCAAGAGAAATGTAGATGAGAAAATAGTATTTCCTTGTTTTGTATGATATATAAATTGCCTTAAATCCTGTTAAAGTAATAAGTACTTAAGACATACAGACCAGATAAATTTCATTAATGTTGAGTTACTCTATTTCTGCCAGAGAAACACTCTCAAAAACTAGTCAATTTCGTGATGAAAATTCACACAGTTTCAAAAAGCAATTTTTAAGTCTGAAACTCAGCTTCAAAGTTGGACCTGGCCTAATGTTTACATTGATATCATCCTATTTTGAATGAACTGCCAGAGGAAGTGGTGGAGGCTGGTACAATTGCAACATTTGGGAGACATTTGGATGGGTATATGAATAGGAAGGGTTTGGAGGGATATGGGCCTGGTGCTGGCAGGTGGGACTAGATTGGGTTGGGATATCTGGTCGACTTGGACGGGTTGGACCAAAGGGTTTGTTTCCATGCTGTACATGTCTATGACTATATAAAAAGCAAAATATTGCAGATGCTCTTAACTGTCCAGGTCTGGTATCAACTATGAAGCAAAGAATGGAGTTTGTTTCAAGTCCAAAGGTGATCCTTTGGAAACTGAAGGGACCTAGAAAATTGTTTTTATACTTTTGGCACAGTGAGACTGTGTCTTAGGGCTCTGGGCACTCTCTGAATCTGTTCTGTTTCCCTCACTCCTCCTCTCTGCCTTTGAATCTTCATAGAATTTCTACAGTGTGGAAACAGGCCGTTTGGCCCAACAGGTCCACACTGATATTCCAAAGGGTATCCCACTCCAATCCATTTCCCCTATCCTATTACTATATGTTAACTAATGCATCCCTGAACACTATGGGCAATTTACCACAACCAATTCGCCTAACATGCACGCCTTTGGACTGTGGGAGGGAATCCACTCAGGCGCAAGGATAATGTGCAAACTCAACACAGACAGTTGCCTAAGGCTGGAATCTAAACCTGTATCCCCGGTGCTGAGAGGCAGCAGAGCGAACCACTGAGTCACTGTGCTGCCCTGTCAACAGGATACTTCGCAACTCCCTTCAATTCCAAAGAAGAATTGTTGATCTCAAGAGATTAACTTTCTTTTTTCCTCCGATGCTGCTGGACTTGCTGAGTTTCTCCAGCTTTTTCTGTTTGTTTTAAATGTTTAAAACCAGTTTGCTGCCCATAAAAATCTCTTGACTGGAAAAAAGGAACCAATAAGATGAAATCATCACCACTGGTGGGGGCCTTCCCAGTAGCTGGCAGTAGAATTAAACTGTCATGGGGTAGGCTCAGTCTGTTCTACGAGGATAGCTTGACCTATGTTGCCAAATTCTTCCTTGATCAATGCTGAATGTGATCCCTTTGTCACTGACCCTGAATTTCTTGTTTAGTTTGCTTCAGTGGGACTAATCAAACCATTTTTTGCTTGTGCATTCTTGCAGGATTTTGAAGCAAGAACGTCCAGAACTAGCTGTAGCAGCCGATTTGGTTGACCTGCAGGAGTCCACTGGTATTGCATCAGACAGTTCAAGTGATTCTTCTAGTTCATCAAGTTCTAGTTCCTCGGACTCTGACTCAGAGGTGAGAACTAATTTCCTGTTGGCAACTAATTAAGTTAACGTCTCTTTTTTGGATTGGAGTTATCAGTTGAGATTGCAATAATTTGTTGTAGGCTGTAATATATTTAGTAAATCTCCATGTACAAAGTGATTTGGCTCATCAAATCAGTTCATACACTCTGAAGAACATCCCACCCAAACTCAACTCTATTCCTGCAACCCTGCATTTACCATAGCTAATCCACCCAGCTTCCACATCCTTGGATGTAATTAAGCACGGTCAGACCACTGAATCTGCACATCTTTGGATTGTGGGAAGAAACTTGGCAGAAACCCACACAGAAATAGGGACAAAGTCATCCAAGGCTGGAATTGAACCTGGGTTCCTTGTGCTGAGAGGTACCATTGTGCCACCATTCCCACAGAGTCACCATGCCATCAAAACAAATCTGTTTTCAATTATCGATACAGTTAGACATGGAAAAACCAAAATAAACACTTAGTGGTTAAAGAAGTTAGGTTTTGATAACTTGGAAGAACTATAACCTGATGCATGTTGTACTATATTCTGTATGAATCAATTGAAGAGGTAATGATACAGCGTTACTTTAATCCCATGATTGAGAATTGTATTTGCCTACATTAAAAAGTAGTAAAAAAAAAGTCGTCATCAAAATAATCATTCTACTGTGGAGCAATACTGATTCACTCTGCCTTTAAAAATTGAGTGTTTTCTACTGTAATTTGAATCACATTAGCTGTGCTTGGCCTTGGTAGAAAGTTTTTCAAGAAGTATGCTTGCCTTTTGTATTGGAGTCAGTGCATGGGGTATAGGAGTTGGCTTGTCATATCAATGTCCTGTACAGGTGTAATAAGGCAACTTTGGGAAGACTGGGTTCAACTCTGGTCTCCCTGCTGTAGGAAAGATGTTGTGAAACTTGAAAGGGTTCAGAAAAGATTTATAAAGATGTTGGCAGGGTTGGAGGATTTCACCCATGGTGGTGGTGGGGGGGGAAATTCAATAGTAAGTAGGGTCAGATGCTGTAGAATCTGTGTGGGTAGAATTGAGGAACCACAGAGGTGAAATAAGCCATAGTTGGGATTATGTACAGGCCTCCAAATAGTATCTAGGAGCTGGGGCACAAGGCAACTTTTTCACGCTGAGGGTGGTACATGTATAGAATGAGCTGCCAGAGGATGTGGTAGAGGCTGGTACAATTGCAACATTTAAAAGGCATTTGAATGGGTATATGAATAGGAAGGGTTTGGAGGGATATGGGCCAGGTGCTGGCAGGTGGGACTAGATTGGGTTGAGATATCTGGCCGACATGGACGGGTTGGACTGAAGGGTCTGTTTCCATGCTGTACATGTCTTTGACTCTATACACCAGGAGATAGAAAAGGTGCATAGGAAATGCAATGTTATAGTGGTCATGGGGAATTTCAATATGCAGGTGAACTGGGAAAATTAGATTGGTAGTGGATTGTAAGGAAATGAATTTGTGGAATGTCTGCAAGATGGCTTTTTGGAACAGCTTGCAGTGGAGCCCATTAGGGGACAGGCAATACTGGATATAATGTTGTGAGATGAGGGAGCTTCAGGTGAAGCAGCCCTTGGGTAGTGATCGTAATATGATTGAATTTATTCTGCAATTTGAGAGGGAGAAGATAGAGTCAGAGGTGATATTGAAGCTGAATAGAGGCAACTACAGAGGTATGAGGGAGGAACTGGGTAGAATGAACTGGGAGAGGAACCTGGCAGGAAAGATGGTTGAACAGCAGTGGCAGGAGTTTCTGGGAGAAATTCAGCAGACAGCAGAGAATCATCCTGAGGAGGCAGAATCACAATATAGGAAGGATGAAGCAACTGTGGCTGACTCGAAGTTGGGGATAACATAAGGTCAAAAGAGAAAGCATATCATATGGCAGAGGGCTGTGGGAAACCAGAGGATAGGGAAGATTAGTGTCCAACAGAGGGCATCAAAACAAGAAGTAAGGAGAAAGAAGATTAAATATGAGGGTAAGTTAGCCAGTAATATGAAGGAAGACTGTAAGAGTTTATTTGTGAGAGGCAAAAGTGGGCATAGGGCCATTGGAAAATGACACTGGAGAGATAATATTATGGAACAAGGAAATGGCTTAAGGACGGAACAGTTACTTCATGTCCGTCTTCACAGTGGAAGGCATGAGTAATATCCCAGAAATTCAAGAATGAAAGGGCAGAGGTGAGTAATGACCTTGGTAATGGCCACAAGGTGCTAGAAAAATTGAATCACCTGAAAATGGATAAATCGCCTGAACCAGATGGACTACACCCCAGAGATCTAACAGAGATAGTGGAGGCGTTAGTGGTCACCTTTTTGAGGATTCTCGAGATTCGGGGAGGGTCAGAGGACTGGAAAATTGCTGTTTAAAAAAGAAAGGCAAAAGGAGAATTATGGATCAACTCATCTAACCTCGGTCATGGGTAAGATTCTGGAATTCATTATTGAGGATAAATTTCTCAATACTTGGAAGTATGTGATAAAATCGGGCAAAATCAAGGGGCGGTCATGCCTGAAAAATCTGCTAGAATTATTTTGAAGTCATGAGCAGGTTAGACCAAGTAGAACCAATGAATGTTATCTACATGAACTTTGACAGGGTGCTGCACAAAGATGATTGAGTCAGATAAGGGCCCATGGTGTTGGAGGCAAGGTGCTAACATAGAAGCTTGGCTGTCTGACAGAAAGCAGAGAGTAGGGATAAAAGGGTCCTTCTCAGGATGGCAGCTGGTGACGTGGTGCTCTGCAAGGCTCAAGGTTGGGGCCACAACTTCTCTTTATACACTAAATGAGCTACAGGAAGGAACTAAGGGCATTCTGGCTAAATTTGCAGACAATACAAAGATAGGTTGTGAGGCAGAGAGGCACCAGAAGGATTTGGCCAGGTTAGAGTGGGAAAAGAAGTGACCGATGGAGTCCAATGTTGCAAAGTATGAGGTCATGCACTTTGGTAGGAAGAATAGAGGCATGGACTATTCTCTCAATGGGGAGAAAATTCAGAAGTCTGAAGTACAGAGACGTGGGAATTCTAGTTCAGGGTTGTCTGAAGGTAAACTTGCAGGTTGAGGTTAGGTTGAATGGCCTGGACAGTAGATGTTGGGAAGATGTTTCCATTGGTAGGAGAGACTTGGATCTGAGGGCATAGCGTTGGAGTAAAAAGAAGACACTTTCGAAGGGAGATGAGGAGAAACTACTTCTGCCAGAAAATGGTGTATCGATGGAATTCATTGCCATAGAAAGCTGTGGAGGTCGGGTCATTAAGTGTATTTAAGATTTGAGATATGTCCTTGATTATCAAGAATTGTGGGGAGAAAGTGGTACAGTCGGGTTGAGAAACATATCAGCCATGATTGAATGGTGGGCTGAATGGTCTAGTTTCTACTCCTAAGTCTTATGGAAAGGCTAAATATGCTGGGTTGTTTTTCCCTGGAGTGTCAGAAGCTGAGGGGTGACCATCTGGATTTACAAAATCATGAGGGGCATGGAAAGAGTGGATAGTCAAGTTTTTCCCCATGGTAGGGGAGTCCAAAACTAGCGGGCATAGTGTTATGGTGAGAGGGGAAAGATTTAAAAAGGACCTGAAGGGCAACCTTTTCACTCAGTGGGTGGTGCATGTATGGAATGAGCTGCCATGGGATGTGGTGGAGGCTGGTACAATTGAAACATTTAAAAGGCATCTGGATGTACATATGAATAGGAAACATTTTAAAGGGATGTGGACCAAATGCTGGCAAATGGGACTAGATTAATTTAGGATGTCTAGTTGGCATGGCGAGTTGGACCAAAGGGTCTGTTTCAGTGCTGTATATCTCTGATGCTATGACTCTTAAATTTGATTGAAAAGTGATTCCACACGGTGTAAATAAACTACCTCAATCTAGAGGTATGATAACTTCTGCAAAAGCCTTGTATCTGAGTGGAGAAAAGAAGGATATTGGTTAATAAAACAAATGCATGGTTAACCAGGATATAACCTATTAAGTTAAGATGACAGAGGTAGTAAGAGAATAATGGTAACCATCATATTGGGGAGTTTGAAGTCAATAGAACAATAATCTGTCAGTAAAACTGTAGCAAGTGAATGCCTACTTCGTAGAACAACAGTAACATAAACCTGGATGGCTAAGAAATGATGGCTTGCAGATAACTTCAAGTTGAAAGCCTTCAAATTGCTAATTCTGCTAACAGCTGAAAGAAAATGCATGATAAAAAGTACTGTTGGGGCTACTAAAAACTGGTATCATTCTAGCTGACATGGTTACTCTGATATCATTGTGTTAAAACATCTTTACATGTGAAACAATTGCAAAATCTGAAAGAAGTATAAAGCCATGTTTTACCAGAAATCTCAGAAGCCCCTGAAACATTTGAGAGACTTGGTATTGGGAGATAAATATGGCAAATACAGTACTTCCAATGGTGTGGCAAGTAAAAAAGAGCCTTCCAAGACTATAATAGTCTGAGTAAAACAAGAATGGGAGAAACATTTTCATCTTGAATCTATTGAATGGAAGAGGGAAGTAAATATTTTGGAGCTCCTTGAGGATAGAGAATGATTCTAGACTGCTGAGGAAATTTAACAATTTTAACTGAATTTTAAAATACTGAATGGGATAAAGATAAACTAATTACAATAGTTTTTAAGCAAGCTAAAGTGGAAAATGTGTCCAAGTCCTCTTCAAATTGCGTTAAGATGCAGAGGAGCTGGAGTTGTCAGAGTGGATTGAGGCTTCCCTGCTGAACAATACAGTCTTGGGAGATCTTTTGCTTTAATTATGCTTTCCCACCTAGTCTCTATACTTGTTGATTACCTGAGTGATAAAAATCTGTATATCTCACCTTTTAATATATTCAGTTATCTAGATCAAGAAAATATTAAGACTAGCAGTAAAGGTACGCTATTTGGAATAGGACACAGGATGTGAATGATAGCATTATGCAAGGCAAGCTAATGATTAAGTTGATTGGAGTTAAGGCATTGCAAATCAGGAGGACGCATGAAATAACATGACCCAGTGCAGATAAATAAACCTTCAGATGCATGAAATTAGAACACTTGGAGGTACTCTGATCACGCAGCATCTGTGGAGAGACAGAAGCAGAATTTCTCACCTTTTTGTCCAAAAAATGGCTATTTTCCCAGTTCCTTTGGAGTCGGTGCACTGAAATGTAAACTATTCCTGTCTCCTTATATTTTTAGTTTATCCAGTGTTTTTATTGGATGTTTCACGTGTTATTCTAATTTACATTATTCCATTGTTTCTGTTACTTTGCTGTAAAATTTGGTCTGAATTATGAGAGCAAAGAGTACAACAATGAACCAAGACACATGCTAATTTCTGGAAGGAATGAAATTAATCACAGGAAAATATAAACAAAGTGAAAATGTGCGACTGGGAATGATGTGGTTTGAAAAAGGCTGCTGGAAATGCAAATTACATCCACGATAAACTGATGTATCAGCATGAAATGCTTGTTTGCCTTATTGTGAATTTCACATCTGAAAGAAACAGCTGTGGCCTCTTCTGACCAAACAAAGCTTTACCTAAGATAATAGCTAGTAGGGCGTAAGAATTTATTTTGTGGAAGACTTGTACCTTCTAATAGCTGCAGTTCAGCAACTTAGTGATATCATTTTTTAGGATTTTTTTAGAACAGAATGTAGCATTATCTTAATTCTTATTGTTTGAGGTTTGTATGCAACAGACATGTAAGTAAAGCATCTAACCATCTTTGACGACCTTTCTACTAACTTGTAATTTGCAAGATGAATTATTAATTTAATTTGTTCATAGAAACCTTTTAACCCGAACAAAATGATGACTTTTGGCCATCTAATGTCTCTTAGCATTTTAGAAAAGCTTAATGCCTCACTAGAAGATTGGCTAAGTAATCAAATAGAGTTGTGATAAAAGAAGCATTTTCTAACTAGTAGAGTGCCACAGGGATTGGACTTGTGGCCACAAATGTGACCAATATATAAATGATTTGCATAACGAAAGTGAATATACGTTTTTCAGGTTTGTGGGTGGGAACACAAGTTGCGAAAATGACAGTCTGCAGAGCGATCTGGACAGGATGATTGGGTAAAAACTTGGCAGATGGAAAGGCATGTGGGAAAATTTTGAAGTTATGTACTTTGGCAGGAAGAGTTATGGGAAGTTAGAGGAAATTGCAAGACCCATGCAGAAATATTTGGATCATCTTTAACTTCAGGTGAGATGCCTGATGACTGGAGAGTGGCCAATGTTGTACCTTTCTAATAGAAAGGTTGTAAGGGGAACTGTGGACCTGTGAGTCTGACTTCAGTTATGGGTAAATTGGTGGAGATCCTTATGAACAAAAGAATTCATGGACGTTTAGACAGGCACAAATTGATTAGAGAGTGTCATTTAATTGTATCAGCCCTACCTGCAACAAAAAATGGTAGGGTGTTACATGGTGTTGTAGAACAGAGCCTCGGGGTTCAGGTCCATAATTCTTCAAAGTTTGCATCACACCAAGACAGGATGGTTAAAAAGGCACTTGGCACGCTTGCCTTAATTGCTCAGTCCTTTGAGTATAGGAATGGTCTAAAGAAGGGCCACCAGACCCACAATTTGATTTCTCTTCACAAATGCTTCCAGATCTGCTGAGCTTTTTCAGCAACTGTTGTTTTTGTTGCTGATTTACAGCATCTGCAGTTCTTTCAGTTTTGCTTTGAGTATAGGAGTTTGAAAGTCACGTTCAAATGTATAGGGCATTGATGAGGCTTCTGCTGGAATACTGTGTCCAGTTATGGTCTCCCAGTTATAGGAAAGATTAAGCTGGTGAAGGTTTAGAAAAGATTTACCAGGATGTTGCCAGGCATGGAAGGTTTAAGTTGGAACAGTCTGGGTAAGTTGTGACCTTTTTCCACTGTAGTGTAGGAGGTTGAGAGGCAACCTGATATGTTTATAAAATAATAAGAAAAGATAGTTAATGTTCTTTTTTTTCCTAGGGTGGGGGATTTCAAGACTAAAGGGCATTTTTTTTTGTGAGAGGAGAGAGATTTGCATAAGACATGACTGGGAGAAAGTGAGGACTGCAGATGCTGAAGATCAGAGCTTAATGTGTTGCTGGAAAAGCGCAGCAAGTCAGACAGCATCAAAGGAACAGGAGAATCGACATTTCGGGTATAAGCCCTTCTTCAGGGCTTTTGCCCGAAACGTCGATTCTTTTCCTTTGATGCTGCCTGACCTCCTGCGCTTTTCCAATAAGACATGACTGGGCAGGCATTTTTTTTTTACATAAGGTGGTTCCCATGTGGTGGAGGGAAATGGTGGATGTGGGCACAATAACAACATTTAAAAGCTATTTGGATGGATTGATGAATAGGAAAGGTTTGGGAGCAATATGAACCAGGAGCAGGTAGATGAGACTAGTTTAGTTTGGGATCATGGTTGGCATAGACTGGTTGGACCAAAGGATCTGTTTCTGTGCTGTATGATTGACTCTATGACCAGAAGAGCTGAATATAGTTTAAATTGGGCAAGATTGCATGAAGTCGAAGATCATTGTACATGATTTAGAAAAAGCTGATATTCAGGTTTGGCTGGTTATAAGGAAAGCAAGTAGGCCTTTTTACTCATTTTTGTTCCAAGCGGGATCGTGGTCTTCCTAAAACAATGCAAGACACTAGCCAGATAACACCTATAATATTTTGAAGTTTTTGGCCCCTTTTATCTGAGATATAGATAGATGAATGCAGTCCAGAGATGTTCACTAGATTGTTTTCATATAGAGGGACTGACAAAGGAGAGGCTGAGGCTGATATTCATTGCAGTTTAGAAGAATGGGTGATGATCTTATTGCAACTTAAAGTTTTCTCTGGGGGTTTGACAAGGTAGGTACAAGGAGTTTTTTTTTCCCTCTTGTGGGAGAGTCTAGGATCAGAGGGCTTATTTGTAAAATAAGCAGTAAAGGTAGAGTTGCCATGGTCTTGCTGGACCATAGAGCAGCTCTCTAGTGATGGTTTAACATGACCGTCACCATTTCTGTGACAATTGGAGGGGCTGAGGCAGCGAGTCCTTTGTGGTAACCTCAGCCAGTGTCTGAATTAAACTCATGTTGTTGATATCCTTCTGTGTATTGCGAACCAGCCAACAGCTAAACCACCATAGTTAAAGTGAGAGAGGTGTGACGAATTTGTTGTTTTTTTTTAGGCTAGTGAATCTGTAGAATTCTTCACTGGACAGGGCTGTTAATACTGGTTATATTTGAGCCTGAGAGCCTTTTAATTAAGGCTTCTTATGGAGAAGGCACGAAAGTGGAGTTGAGGATTGTCTGATCAACTATGATCCCGTTTGAATGGTAGAGCAGAATAGTTTGACTGGTCGATTTCTGCTTCTACCTTATGGGCTTATGAATGTTTCTTCCAATTCAAATTATTCTTTGCTAGAACCTTAGAACTTTGGAGCTATTTCCCAGTTACACACACTTTGCAAAATTCAGAAGTTTTGGATCCTTGGTATTACCTCAGAACTATTGAAGTTTTGTGCTGCAGGAGGTCAATCATGCCTGCACCAGGTCTTCAAATGAGTAGTGTTATCTACTGCCAATGTCTTGATTTTTTTCCCCTGTTTTCTTGTGCATTATTATCCACAAGTCTCATGTGCTCTTAAATGTTTCAATTACACCTACTTTCACCACACTGCTGGTTGGGTCAGAGTTTTTTTTCCCCCTCCCATCACTAGCTTCATTTGTAACTCACTTGAAGTCTATGCTGTCTTGTTCCTTGTACGAGTTGAAACAGTTCCTCTGTATGTACTCTATTCAGCTCATGACTTTGAAAGCCTCTATCTGATCTCCTCCAAGGAGACCAGTGCCAACTCCTTAAATGTGTCCTTCTAATTGAGGTTTCTCATCTGTGGAACCTTTCTTGTAAATATAGTCAGTTTGGTGACAATAACTTTTTCGTAAAAGATTAAATTAACATTCTTTCCTATGGTTCACAACACTAAGGAACACAATTTATTCATACAGTTCAGGAGGTCAATCTATATAGTAAGTGGTATGCCTGAGGGGGGGCTGTGTTTCTATCAAGAAACCTAACCCTGGATAGAACTTGTTCCGATGTGGTAGTTATTTAATGCAAATTCTTTTCTGTAACGAGTCAAACATCTGACACTAACTTGTATAACAACTTTCAGATTTCATGATTTTGCTAATGCTGAAAAGCTTATTAAGACAAATTGTAATAAAGTATTAATTTTTCACCATGATTGATCCCTCAGTTTATTTGTTAAACAAGTCTCTAAATTTGTGCATTAATCACTGCTGTTCAGTGTTGTGTAAGTTACACACTTCCTTTTAGATGATGAAACATGTAGGACAAACTAATTCTCCTCACTTGTGTAACTTATTGTTCGTTATGTTCTGTTACTACTTAAGCAGCCTACTACTTCATTTTGCCTCTTGTTTTTTAGCAGGATGTTCAATGATCAGTCATAGTTCAGCAGTTCAGTTTGACTCTTAATTCTTTTTCAACTTTTTTCTCTTAACAAAAATGATATTCCAAGTGTCACAGGCGTAATCGTACAAAAAGTGGATGCTGATACAAAGAAGGAGAATTTAAGATTGGTACGTTTGAAGAAGTGAGGTTTGAGGATTTAATGGAAAGCACTCCTGAACTTGGACCCTTTTGAAGGCTGAAAATTTGACTGCCAATGACATGTAAGGTGGCAGTGTTTAAAATCTGAGAGGATGGAGATTTTTGAAGCTGTTGGAGATGTGGCCTTGATCATTAAAGTCAAGGATAATAAGTTGGAAGCGTTGGGCTGAGAGTAATGTGTAATTCAGCTGCCATAAGAATGATAGGAACTTCATGCAAATAGTAATGTCAGCAGCAGAAATTTGGAGTGGAATATGGGAAACTGGCTTAGGAGGCTGGCAAGTAGAAGTAATTATCGAGATCAATAAAACTACAGATTCAGGTTTTTGCAGCAAATATACTGAGATAGATGGGGCAGAGCCAGGAAATCTTTGCATTGGACATTGTGGAGTCAGTTGAGCTATGACAGGATGTAGAGATTGTTTATAATCTGATTTCACATGAGTCCAGTGGAAGGGAGGAGAGTTGTACAGGGTACAAATTTGTGGCTCGTGCAGATTGTTAACTGCAATTCCTTCCTTAACTGGAAGGAATTGCAGCTCATTGAAGATGGGAAATTGGTAAAGTCTTTTATAATGGGTATTGGAGTGGCAAGAGAATCTGAAGATATCGTCTTCCAGCAGTCCCTAGGAATTAATGATGACATGTTCCAACTCCTGTTTGGCTTTGTAGATTGTTGATGCTACTATGTATGGAATACCTATGTTATAGGGTTGAGTAGGTGTGTTGTGTGCTCTTTCCGAACTCAACACTGGGTCTTGTTCCGGACCGATTCTGTGTTTGGCACCTTCCCAAATGAACCTTCCAGTTTAGTAAGTCAGTCACAGATCAGAGCTTGTGATTTGTTGATTATGCTCATTACTTCAGGGATGCTTTGAGAACATCAAAGTGTTTGCACTGCCTGACTCCAGCCTGACAGTTATGTGCTTAACTGGTGTCCGGGCAGTTAGGGGCAGGCAAGAAATGCTGGCCTGACCAGCAATGCACACATCCTATGAACGAAGAAACAACCTTGCCCTCATTGTCTCACAGGTTCCCTCATGGGATGCAGAGTCTCAGTGGTGGGTCATCACTTTGAAGCAACTGTGTATCTGGCAGTCAAAGCGCTCCTAAGTGCCCAGCATTCTGTGGACTCTGAGGAGTCACTCCATGTCAGTTTGGCTTCTATGGCTGATGGAAACTCCTCGTTGGCGGTTTGGGGTGGTGGGTGTTGTTGAATGACAGCTGAGAAGTAGTTGGGGATGTGCCACTTTGCGTGGCTGGGAGTTCTCTTGTGCTGACCTTAGGATAAAAACAGGAAGGTGTACCCAATCTTGTTATAATTTTGATTTTTCTGTTCGATCATCCCTCGCTTATAAACTGCAGTGAACATAGTCCTAACCAATCCAGTCTATCTTCAACAGTCTGTCCTGCCATGCCAGGAATCAGTCTGGTAAATCTTTGCACTCCCTCCATAGGCACAAAACCCATCCTCAGCCAGGGAGACCAGAACTGCACACAGCTCTCCAGATGTTGTTTCATGAAGGCCTTGTGCAATTGCAGTAAGATATCTGTGCTCCTGTGTTGGAATACATTTTACTATGAGGCCAACTTATCGTATACTACCTTCACTGCCTGCTGCATCTATATGCTTTTGAGCCACTAGTGTACAAAGGCACCAGGTCCCATTGTAGCTCCCCTTTGCCAATCTGTTGTCATGTATGTCATGAACTGGCTTCCAGTTTTTGCTACCAGAGTGAATGACCTCCCATTTGCCCACATGTACTTAATCTGCCATGCATTTGTGTACTTGCTCAACTCACCCCAATGTCACTGAAGCATCCTCCTCATACCTCACCCTCCTACCCAGCTTTGTGTTGTCTGCAAATTTGGAGATATGTCGTTTCCTCATCTAAATCATTAATATTCATTGAGTTCAATTTGCTGTTATTTTCCTAGCAAAAAATAGACCATTGTAATATACATAAGATGCATGTGGTTAGCTGTTTTCTTCCAGAAGCCTAAGTATTTTGTATAGAATGACTTTTTATTTCAGTTGCATCTAACTTTTACTGTAGAAGAGCCATCAAAATGTTTCCACAAATAAAAGGTGAATTAATCTGTTCTGAATGTATAGCGAATGTTTTGTTTGTCTTGTCAGCACTCTGGTGGATTGGAAGGAACTTAAACAAGTTGTATGTACTTGGATACTTCATGAGTATTACCTTCAGACACTATTGGAATATAATGTTGTAATATGCCATACGTTTAGGATGCTTGTTAAATTTTATTTGACCAACCTTTGGTCATCTGTCCAAATGTCTTTGTGGCTTGTTGAAGTTTATTTGATCTTTTTATCATAGAATCCCTACAGTGTAGAAGCAGGCCATTTGCCCATTGTCTCCATGCTGACCCTCTGAAGAGCATCCCACCCAGACCCAGATCCTTACCGTATCCCCATAACCCCACATTTTACCATGGCTAATCCACCAAGCCTGCACATCTCTGACGATTTCGCACAACCAATCCACCTAACCTGCACATCTTTGCACTGTGGAAGGAAACTCATATAAACATTTGTTTTTCTGGTCAGACCATATTTGGAGTATTGTATGCAGTTTTGGGCCCCTATCTCTCAGGAAGGATGTATCAGCCCTGGAGTGTGTTCAGAGGAGATTCACAAGAATGATCCCAGGAATGAAAATGATAACATATGAGGAATGTTTGAGGACTCTGGGTCTATACTGGTTTGAGTTTAGAAGGATGAGGGAGAGATCTAATTGAAACGTACAGCATACTGAAAGGCCTGGACAGTCTAGATGTTGGCAAGATATTTCCATTGGTAGGAGAGACTGGGACTCGAGGGCACAGCCTTTGAATAAAGGGAAGACCTTTTAGAACAGAGATAACAAGAAACTTCTTCAGCCAAAGAATGGTGAGTCTAAGGAATTATGCTATGGAGGCTGGGTCATTGAGTGTATTTAAGACTGAGTATCAAGGGGTACGTAGGAAAAGTGGGAGAATGGAGTTGAGAAACTTGTCAGCCATGATTGAATGGCAGAGCAGACTCAATGGGCTGAGTGGCCTAATTTCTGCTCCTGTGTCTTAATGTCTTCTGACAAATACATTTTTCTATTAACATGTTTTATAAATGCAAGAGATTGTTTATTTCCCTTTTATATGGTCAGTTTCTTTCAGTTAACCTAAATTAGTTTTATTTGTTTGAAAACTAGTGTGACTCTGGTGCTGAAGGAGATGGAATGACACACAAAAGAAAGAAAAGAAGAACTTGCAATATGATGGAAGATGGTAGTTCTCAATCTCGTGATGACTGTGTGAGCAAAGAACGCAGCTCATCCAGGTGACAAAGACTCGAAGATAACAGCAGTGCATCGTAAGATAAATTTCAAAAACTGCAGTAGATGAAAAATAATTGCCAGTCTAAGACTCGATTTTAAATTCTGAATTACTTCATGTTTTCGGTTTCGTATAGCTATCTTATTTACCTCCTTGGTAATAATTGTAATTCCAGACAAAAATGTCATGGACAGCCATTTAAGACCATACAATGTTTAATAATTGATTTTTTTTTAGATCAAATTATCTAGTGTTGGAAAGATATTTTTATAAACCTGTCCCTAAATTAACAATAGTGCGCTAAAGACTATTATTAGTCAGTGTTGGTACAGATATATTGGATACCCTTTATTACTGTTGATCAATATTTCTGTTCAAGTTTAGCTTGAACTAAATAAAAATGAACACTGAATAAATCTGTTTTATCTTGATGTTCCCAATTTATAAATCACTTGCTCATTTTGCATAACTTAACTCAAATGCCTCTCAAAAGCCTACTTTGACTTCAAGTCAATTGGGGCCCAGTTGGTAGCATACTCGTTTGAATCACAAGATTGTGGGTTCAAGCTCCATTCTAGAACTTGAACACAAGTCCAGGCTGTTGGTGTGTCTCTTATGCAATGCTGAGGGACATCCCCAACAGATTGGGCCTCATGTTTTTTGGTGAGACTGTGTTTTCATTTGATGTAAAACATTTATGCAAGTGCATGATGGTGGGAAACGCT
The DNA here is from genome assembly GCF_020745735.1 of Hemiscyllium ocellatum. Classification (NCBI taxonomy): domain Eukaryota; kingdom Metazoa; phylum Chordata; class Chondrichthyes; order Orectolobiformes; family Hemiscylliidae; genus Hemiscyllium; species Hemiscyllium ocellatum. Next base: position 29,960,007 of record NC_083425.1, on the reverse strand, counting down.
TCAAAGTGCTATGGGATGCTTGGTGATCATACAAAGCACTACATAAATGCAGCTCTTGTACTTTTTGTAACTAAGTCAGTTCATGTCTTAAAAATTAATTCTTGGTCTGCATTTATTATTCTTCAAGCCAATGTTCCAATTATGGGTGTTCTCATCTGACATTTTCAACAGATCTTTTAATAAGAAATGTGCACGTTCTGTACAAATGGGAATATTTGTTGCCAGAAATATTTTTTATCTCTGGTTCTTAAATTTAAACAAAATGATTATCTCTTAACAATGACGAATAACTGGAAAAGTCTTAGCAAGTTCAGGTTAACATTAAATGTTAATTAAATTCCATAAAATACCTATTGGAACAATATAGATGAGCTGCTCTTGATCCTCATCAGGGGTGTTGAGATGGTGAAATTCCTGAAAATGAATATTGCACCCATTGCTGATGGATGACATTACTGGTCAATGTGACCTTAAGGTAAAAAGCAGACATTTGGTAACACATCACCTTATTGTATATTTAATTCAGAGGTCTTGGTAAATGAGATGACATCAGGTCAAATCCCACCATGGAAGCAGGAGAATTTCAATTTCCTTAAACAAGTGTGGAATAAAATGTTTTATCAGTAATTGTGACACAACACTGGATTGTGCTTAAAAATCTACCCAGTTCATTGAAAATGCGATGGAAATGTCATCATCTAAAGTTTAATTTGTAATATTATTCACTGGGTATAGAGCACTTTTGAAAGCAAACAGCACTGGCCCAAAGCAGCTAAAATACTGTTGGTTGGGGATGCAAGCTGTTTTCTTTTTGTGCTGGAAAATACCCCAGATCTGACTGGGTGGGATGGAGGGAGTCTAAGAATGAGGGCAAGATGATATAAAGTGAGGGTTTGCAGTGTTTTGGGAGAAGGGAAAGGGAATGAGATGGGTGTTGAAGAAGGTGGGATGGTGTTGGAGTTGTATGGTAGGGAATCAAAAATTATAACACAATCAAGCCTTCTATTAAGTTTCTTAAGACAAGATGGAGGACTCCAGGTTTGGTCAGTTAGGCTATGCTCACTATTAATAAAGTTGCAGAGATGTTGACACTCTTGACACCAAAGGAGTTACCAGCCAAGAGAAGTCACATGTTCAGCTTCTGGCCATGAGAAAGATTATGCTTTTTCTTTGAACAAATAATTGGAGCAGTTGTCATAGGAGAGAAAGGGTAAAGGCTTTACAGCTTGTCTTTTAAACCTGTCTTCAAATCTGAGTTGTTTGGAATATGAAGGCCCATCACAAAACCTCATTTCTGCAACCCAAGGGTTCTTCAGGAAGAATTTTGAAGCAAAACCACAATCCGTTACATTAGGCACAACTGTGGTGACTATTCCAATGAGGAACCTCTGTACCAGCAACTACTGTGGCATGTGATTCTTTAATGTGCCAGCAGGTCTGAACAGTCTACTTCCTTTTTCTTTTCTGACTTGAAATTTGTCCAAGATTTTGGATCCAGTTGTCTACAGAATCATCTTTGTCCTTTTTTCCTTCATTTGGCGTTGTGGATAATGGAATTGGGTAGGTTTTAAACCGACATCTTTGTGTCTCAGCAATAAAACCTGCTCTTTACTTGTAAATTTCAGGAACCTGGCTAGATTGTTTCTTACAACAAGCTGGATACTGCAAAGTGTTTATTTATTAAATGGCCAATTAAACCTTTCTTCTACATTCATACACTGTTGTAACCAGCTCAGGAGTAGGATAAAGAGGGATGTAATTTCACCCCAAGTCAGTGGTGGTGGTGGTGATGAGCCACACTGAAGCAGGAGCTCTTGAGACTGAAGACTTCTATGAAAATGCATCCTCATTGGTCCCCTGAACTGCCCTCAGTGTCCAAAAGTCACAGTACCCCAAATTCCTAGTAGATACCAATCATCGATATTCAAGTGTTAACGTGGCTTCATTGGAGACATCAACCAGTTCAGATGTGTTATAACACAACTCAGGTGGAACTTGAAGCTCAAAGGTAGGGAGATTATCACCGTGCAACGAGCCCATAATTAATTTTAATCAACCTGTCATGACAACACCAGGGCAGATGGGATGCAAGCCCAGGTCTTCGCTTCAGCGATAGAGACATCACGACTGAACAAGACCATGTCATCTCACGTGTAAAGTTATTTGTTTTTAAAGAATCTGATTGTATGAGGAGATTATTTTGATTAAATTTGAGTTTGTGTTTTCCATAAATTGTGAAATATTGTATCTTTTGTGTTGAGGGAAAAGTTGAGATGCAAAGCACATGTATTGTTTATGATTGGTGTCTGAATCATCATCTAATTTGTCATCTTTCAACCTTCTGATACAAAATGAGACTGTTGGCAACCTTGATGTCATATTTGACCGTGAGATGAGCACTCTCTCATCATCACCAAGTAGACTGACCTCTAATCTTGCCGAACTGCCCATTAGTTTCAGTGATTGATAAATTGACTATCATCTGTGTTTTTCTTATTTGACTATTCTAACATACATCTGACCTCATTCCTATTTTCCCTCTGGTCCTTGCTCTCAATAAATATAATTTACTCATTATTGTGCTTGTTGAACTTGATGGCAACAGGATTGTCATTGAGATTTATTTTTTTAAATTATTAATTTATGGTTGTGTTGTTGGATAAACAAGCAGCTATTGTCCACTCCTTATCCTTGAAGGTTCAGTGAGATCACACGTGAAATGAAACTTTGCCTTTTTTTTGTATCTCAATAGTTTAGTTGTCAAAGATTAATAGAATTTTGTTGAGTTGACTTCACATCAATTGTCTCCTGTAAAAGAGATCTAAATTTCAAGCATCCTTTGTGTGTCAAACTATTTCCTAATTTCACTCCTGAATTATTACTATAGTTTTGAGGTTATATCCGTAGTCTCATTTTCCCCAAACAGCAGAAATATTTGTCTTCATCTCACTCACTCCTTCCTTTTTTAAATTTTGATCAAAATCATCCTTTAATCTTTAAACTTGAGAGGAAAAAACTATCCTATATTGTGTAATCTTCCCTCTTAATTTAACATGTGAAACGCAGATATCATCGGGTAAAGTTATGGCACACTCATGTAATGGCAAATATATACATCCTAAGATGTGTCTCGAACTGCGTGCTCGATTCTAGGCAAGAATCACTTCACAGAAATTAATAAGAGGCTTAAAATCAGATATTAGTTCTTATTAAAGTAACACCATTAATAAAGTGTATCAACAAGCAAACTTTAGGAAAACTGATGAATCAATATTATGTTCTTTGGGTAATAATCTTTTGTCTTTAAGTGTGGTTCAGGCAGGGCTTTGTATAACTGGGGTACAACATCCATGACTGATAAAATCAAACTGCTGGAAAATCTCAGCAAGTCTGGTAGTATCTGTGGATTGAAAACAGTTAAAGTTTGGAGACCAGTGATTGGATCTAAGAACAGTCAGTTCAGAGGATGATAGTTTAGATGGCTCAGGAGACAAATTAAGGTGTCAAAATGTCACATCTACAAGCTGAGTGCAGGTAAGAGGTCCAGGTGGAGGGATAATGTTGGAGTTGGTTTAAAGGGTCTATGAGATAGGCAGCGGACTCTTGTCTATAGAAATAATGTAAAGATGACAGAAGTAGTGTTCAGGGTCATAGCTGAAACTCATTGAGGTCAGGGTTGAAAGGGATAAAAAGTCCCTTATCAAGTACAGAATGTTCAGTGAAGCAGGAGTTAGTAAAACCTTGACAAGAGGCAAGGTTAGGAGAAGGGAGGGAAGAGGAGAGTTCCAGAGGCGTATGGATATCTGAGTTGTAATTTGCAATGCCTGAAAGGAAGAGAATAAGCTGTTTGTTCAAACTAATTGAAGAATGAAGTGGAACTGGGATGGGCAGGAGAGAGCTTGAGTATGTGCATATGCTGACAGAAAGCACAGAGTGTAGATGAGGCAAAAAATGCTTTCTGAAGAATTTTGTACTACATTGAAATACTGGAGATTCTGGGTAGACTCAAAATATGAAGGATGAAACTTCATTTGAAATCCATGTGGAGTGAGTGAGTTGAGGCAGTCACAGGAACAAGTAGTAGCTATGGAAGTGAGTTTTAACAAATACCTTGTCAAAGAATGAAAATAGTGCACAAAAATTAAGAATGAAACAAATCCTGTCAGAGGAGCAGAACATCTTCAAGGTGGACATGCATGGAAGAGATGTGGCAGTGAATTAAACACAAAATGATAAGCAAAGACACCATCTTCTGGACTAACTGAGTAAGTCTGGTAGTGTCTGTGGAGAGAAAACTGAGTTATTGTTCTGAAAAAAGTCAGTGGCCTCAACATTAATTCTTTCTTTCCAGACCTGCTTAGTTTCTCCAACAAGTTCTGATTTTGTTTGTTTCAATTCTCCAGTATCCACAGTTCTCTTTTAATTTGATTTCTATGCCCTTTCATTCCAAATTTCAGGTTGATTCCTGTGTTATAGTTAGCTTGGAACAGTTATAGAGCGAAGCACAAGTCTGACCAGTTGGTTCGTGAAATTGCTTAGATGTCTTTTTTTTTCCATTCCTTAACATGCATGTAGTCCTATGTTGTAGCTTCAGTACCTTGGAACCTCACTTTTAAGGAAACTTTGTGCTATTCCTGTCAATTACACTAATTATTCAACCAAATTTGGCCTCCTGGCTTGACGTAAATGATTGAGGGAAGAATATGGCAGGCCATGAGATCATTGACTGTTTTAGAATATAGTGATGCTGCCCACAGCATATCATGGATGCCCTTTGAGGTAGGCCATCTATTCTGTAATTATCCCACTTAGCTCAGTGTACTACCAGCTAGTATTACAAGTATAATGGAGACCCAATCTGAGCACAAGGATGGGTTGTCTTCACTGCAGGACTGCGTAGAGTTCATTTTCCGAACTGATCCTATCATGTATCAGTGCATCAGCACCATGTGGATTGCGAAAGCCAAGGTCAATTATATTTCCTTCGTTTTGGTGCAGCAGACTGTAGATCTGGATAAGTAGATAAGTCCTTCAGGATTCATTCTGTTTCAATGAAAAGTACAGGAGAGGATACCAGCTATGATACCACACCTACCCTAATAATGAGGTGTCAACTAAACGAAGGTATAATGCAGGACTACTTGCATGATTATAGCATAAAAACAAATGTAAATAGCAGTAGACAATTAAACAAATCATTGATATGATCCACAAATATCCTGATCCTCCGTAAAGATGGAGAGTGTAGATAACAAGACAGAAGTATTTGCAGTAATCTTGAGTTGGAAGTGCCCAGTGAATGGTCCATCTGTTCTGGAGAGGTCATACTGGACTAAACATTAACTCTGTTTCTCCCTCCACAGATGCTACCAGATCTGCTGAATTTCTGTTGCAGTGCCTGTTTGTATTTCAGATTCCTAGCATCCACATTATTTTGCTTTTATTTGGATGATCTGTCTGCACCATCTTTGGAGGTCCCTAGTACCACCCGTCAGTTTCTGGAAGTTGTCAATAAACAGCTGGAGGCATTAAATACTACAAAGTTTATGGGCTACGACAATATTCTGCCAATAATGCTGAAAGACTTGTGCTGCAGAACTTGCCACACCATTATCCAAGCTGTTGCTGTACAGTGACAACATTGGGTGTCTCATTGACAATATGGAAAATTGCCCAGGTTTGGCTTGTACAGAAATGCAGAGTAAATCCAACAAAGCCAATTACCACCCCATTGGTCTCTTTCCAGTTATCAGTAAAGTGATGGGGTTAGCGACAAGCACCACTGGTGTAACAATGACCTGTTTCTATTCCACCAGGCTACTCAGTTCCTGATGTTGCTTCATCAGTGACCTTCTTTGTATTATAAGGTCAGAAGTGAGGATGTTTGCTGATGATTATACATTATTTGGCATGTGTAATGTCACATTATGTCTGACGACTCAAATTCTGAATTATTCTGTGCCTGTCAGCCTCTACACCTCAATAATGTCTAGGTTTGGGATGATAAGTATCAAGTATTGCGCATATTATAAAAATGTCAGGCAACAGCCATCTCAAACAAAAGAGAATCTAATCAAGATAATTCATGACATTAAATCGCCCTGTATCCATTTTCTGGGGTTTCCATTCACCAGAAACTGAATTTGACTATATATAAAAACTGGGGCTGCAAAAGCTGTTTGGAGGCTTGCAATTCTGCAGCAAGTAACTCACCTATTTTTTCAATTCAGATCCACCATTTACAAGAGTTGAATCAGGGTGTGATGGACTATTATTCATGTGCATGAATGTGTGCAGTCCAACAAGCACAGCAGCATCTTGATAAAGCTTGGTTGGTACACCATCCAACATTTTTAAAATAGTCACTTCACAATCAAATCACAGTGGCAGCAGTGTGTATCATCTACAAGATGCACTGTTGCAACTCACCAACCCTCCTTTGACAGCACCTTCCAAAGTTGTGACCGCTACTTACATAATGGGACAAGAGCAACAGATACATGGGAATACCACCACCTCCAAGTGCTTCAAATTACACATTACTGTGACTCGGAATTTTATCACAAATCCTTAATTGTTGTAGGGTCAAAATCCTGGAACTCCCTTTCTACCAGTATTGTGGATGCACTTACTGGAATAGTTCAAGAAGGCTTACCACCAGCTTCTCAAAGACAATTAAGGATGAGTGATGAATGCTGTACTAACCAATGATGCCCACATCCCATGAACGAATAATAAAGATATTGTGCTGTATTGGATTAGCAATCTGGTGATGTTTACAAGCAAGTTACCATCTGACTCAGACTCAGCAGGTCATTTTCCATTGCGGAAAATATACAAAAGCCTATAACGTATGGAAAAATATAGAGAAATCTTTGAACCACTGAATTGTTGCAAGATTGTTGTGCTTGAGATTGTGGGTATGATTACTAGGCGGGGTATGGGTAGGTGCAGACATACAACTTTTGTGCCAACTGTTCTTTTTAACATTCATTCTTCAACTTCTCGGTTGTTCCATCATCACAAGGTTTAATTGAAAGCGGTGCTATAGCTTTTCGAGGATTTCATTGTTAAGAGAAATATGAAAAAAACAGCAAAAGTTGGAATCATGCAACATCTTTCGAACCAATCAATATTTTTTCAATCCTTAACAGTAATAAATTAAAGTCACCATAATTCTACTGGAGCATAGGGCTGCTCTTTCATTAGAGAGCGATGAGATGACTGCTGATGGTTTAACCTGAGGATCACCATCCCTCGGAGAAAGTTTGAAGAGACCTAACGGTCTTTGAGAAGGGAGTGGTGAACATGTATGATGCAGATGGGGCTTTACAACAATCACTTAATCAGATTGTTTCCTGTCTCTGAGACTCGCTTTTAATTCCAGTACGAGGAATTAATTGAAATTGAATTTCACCACAGTGGGATTTGAACTTGTGCCCTCAGAACATGAGTCTGGGCCTCAGGATTATTTCATATTACCATATGGCTTCAGACCAAAGAGGTCATTCTCCATAATGGAAATGGGTTTCGCAATATAAAAACATGGAAATTTAATTTAAACGAGCGCCAGTCAATTACAGACTTTAAGCGTTTGAACAATCAATTCAGTTCAATCCAATGACGATGCCTGTTTATGGCGGAGCCTTTAAATACCAGAGTGGAGGGCGGGATGAAGGAAATGACGATGTTTTAAAATCCGATTCATCTTTACATGCCATCTGTGATTTAGAACAGCAGCGTTATCCGTCGACAGAGCTACTTAAACGCAGTGACTAGACGAAATTAAGTCAGTTCAGGGCTCTGGTATTTGAAGAGAGAGAAAATGGATCTAGCGGTGGATGTTTATGTGGCTGTCCCGCTGCTCTTCACTGTGCTGGCTGTTATTATTGCTTCTTTATATCTGAGATTCAGACCTTCCGATCCTAGAGAACAGGATGCGAGTTCTAAAGTTGACGGGAGTAAAGCCGATGAGGAGCCAAAGAGGAAAGATTCCGAGGAAGTGAAGAAGCCCGAAGATGTGCAAGAAGAGCAAGCGGAGAAGAGAGATGAGGAGCCAGAGAAAGCTAAAGGCAAGCTGCCAGTGGAGGACATCGGAGCCGGAGAGGGAAATCTCCAGAATCAAGAGACAACTAAAAACTCTGAGAAGGAACCCGCAGTTGCCGAGGAGAAAACCCCCCCGACTAACGAAGCGAAGCAAGAGCCCAGTAACCCCGAGGAGAAGCTTAAAAAGGTAAAATGAAGTGGGGGGGGGGGACGGGGACGGAATCTGGCGAAGCATTGACTTTTTTTTCTTTTGTTGTTCAGTGGTCTTTTGGCTCTTTTCCCTCTCTGTTACGCACGGAATATTGACTTTCCTGATGTATGTAACTCTGCAAGGTGACGTGGACGAGACATGCAGATGTGGCCAGGCTTTGGAGCCGAGTGGGTTTTAACCTCCAGCTGTTTTAAGGGAGTCAGTATTAGTGGGGTTTTAAGGGGAGGTAGAGAAGGCGGGTCCTTCCCCGGGGTAACGCTACTGCTGCATTAGAGAAACGTCTGGTTTCAGAGCCAATACTCGATCAATAGCGCTACAGTGCCGCACTAACACATCTCCAAATCAGAACAATGAAAACTCTGAAGATGGCCAACACTCAGTCGGCGAGTACTGTGTCTCGATCATTCTCTTGGAAAAGAGTCAATCTGGACCCGAAACGTTAACTATTCCCCTTTCCACCGATGCTGCCAGATCTACTGAGTTTCTCTAGCATTTTGTTTCCGATTTCCAGCATCTGCAGTATTTTGCTTTTATTCGTCTCGATCACTGATCGATAGCGCTTTATTTCTTTATCTGTGGAATAACTGATACGGAATGGGTTTTTTTAAAACTACAACACGATTAGTTTTGTTTGCGCTGAGACGTGAATTTTAGGTGCCGGTGCCCACATTCTCCATCAGACGGAGACAATAGTGTGAGCTCGCAGTCTGCCGCTCCCTGTGCCAGTCCTGGGTATGGCAAATGGCTGGAAATGGACCAAGTGTCCATATGTGACACTAAGCATAATCTCTGGGCACTGAGCTAGTCTACTTCGTGTTCCCTTCCCTGTAGCTTTGGGCATTTGGTCCAAATCGCTTGTTTTTGTTTTCTCTCTGATCATCACACCACATAACCCGCAGAACTGCCCACTTGTTTGTATAACGGCGTTGTGTAATTGCTTTACAACTAAGTTCTATCTGATCTGACGAGCAAACTAGAACCTTCTGTCTCCTTTTTTAAAATTCTAATTGTTCAGTTAGAAAGTTAGCATTTTACCACTACGTCTGAAGCGATTGATCTTTCCTGGGCAAGAGGATTCCAGACATGGCAGCTGCTGCTCAGCTTGTGTATAGCTGCACTTCCAGTTTGGAGACCGTTTATAACAGGGTGCATCTTATCAAAGTTTTCCTTTCGTGCAGTTTAAACCGTTTTAAGCACTTTGCATCTTTTTAAAACCAGTATTGAATGAAAAAGTGGCATCCCACTTTTTGTCCTCCTGTATAGTTTTATTTTGAATTAACTGAGTTGGGAATGATTGATTGATCGGTGTGATTATGTTTGAATATGTCAGTTTTTTAAAAATTTGACCTGTATTTGAGGGGGAGGAGTGAAATTGGGATGCAGGTTCCTTTTAGAATGATAGCAAATGCAAATTACTGCAGGTTACTGTTTGGAAATTAAAATGCACTGATCTTGAAAAAAATTGCATGAATGATAAGGTTTGAGTTTGATCCTTATGTGTGATACCAAAGTTTTTGAAATGAAACTTTGCCTTGCTTTGGTGCAGAGAATCAAACATCTCCTTGATGTTCTATGGTATTACTATTGTTGAATCTGACTATCAATACAGGGAGGTAAACCATTGAACTGGACTAGCCATGTGAATACTGTGGTTATAATTGTAGGTCAGAGCTTCATGAATTCTGTGGCAAGTAACTTGCCTCTAATACAAAGCTTAAAAATCACGCAACACCAGGTTATAGTCCAACAGGTTTAATTGGAAGCACACTAGCTTTTGGAGCGATGCTCCTTCATCAGGTGATTTCAGAGCATCGCTCTGAAAGCTAGTGTGCTTCCAATTAAACCGTTGGACTATAACCTGGTGTTACGTGATTTTTAATTTTGCACACCCCAGTCCAACACCAGCATCTCCAAATCATGCCTCTAATACAGCTGTATACAAGGCACAAGTCAGTGAGAGATGTATTTATCGCTTGGCTACATGAGTGGAACTCCAAAAATGAACTTGCTAACTTCAGGATTAGCACCCCCATCTACCACCTTCAATATGCATTACTGCTGCATATCTGCAGGAAAGGATCCTGGGCAAGATGTACTGGAGATCTAAATCCTTCAACAGTATCTTCCAACACACACCTCTTCCAACTGGAAGGACAAGGGTTTTGATGCATAGTAACAATATTTGTATATTCCCCTCAATGTCTATCCCTCCTGACTTGGCGTTATATTGCTATTCCTTCTCACTGGCTTAAAATCTTAACTCCCATGGACCACTGCATGTCCCTAAACCTAGAATTGAAGATGACAGCTCCCCAACACTTTTTTTTTAGAATGATTTTTAAGGATGAGTTACAAATAGCTTAATGAGTGATTAATGATTTGTGAACATAAATAAGGGAAAGGCCAAGCATTTGGTGCCCAGGTCTATCATGAGTTATTTCACTTATAGCTATCTAATAATACACCATCAAACTTGCAGAACAAAAATGTTTGGTGTTTGCATAACTGAATCATATACATTTTTGACTATTTGCTCAGGCTTGGATGTTGAGCATATCTCTAATCTTTAGGGCAGTTGTTTCAATTGATGAAATCATGAGTAGTTTGCTGAACTGGGGTGTACTTAGCCAGCTATTTTTGAGTATGGTATTGTTGATCATTGAGTCATAATGACCGGAAATTAGAAACCAGCCCCAAAATATTCTATTCCAGACTTGAGGTATTCTCTTTTGATCTGTTACCCTTTTCTACTACTTGCGAACAAATTATACTTTTAAAAATAACTGACCTTAGCAAACTAAATTCTCTGCTTTCAAAAATTTGGACTGTTTGCCTTTGTTTACCAAGGCCTGAAATACTCCAGATTCCTCTGCATTGACGACAACCTAACTTCAATTGAACTAAAAGATCAAGCTAGCAGTGGTACCATTTTTAAAAAGTACAAATACTTGAATGTGAGATTATTGGTCAGAATCTCACACTCCACTTTTTTTTTGGGAGTGGAGGCACTGTTATGCCTGAAATATGATCAGATTGTGTAAGTAAGCTCCACATGATATTGTTAGGTTCTTTCCTGAGGTTTCACACATGAGATGCAATTCACATACCAACTTCTGCCAACAGTAAGTTTATTAAAACTTGCACACACGCTAGGTGACCCCCTTTGACCCTACTTGCAGGCATGCAAATTTGAGTCGAGATCCCAAACAAAGAAAACACATGTCTTTATACAGGTCAATTGGTGATGCGTACAGATACTCTGGCCACTCCCCACAGTGACCGCCACTGAAAACAACCCCCCAGCCACACTCAGTCACATGTTACTCCAGGTACAATGGTAGGATGAGGTCATCCCCAGATAATATAAATACTGTAATCCTGGGGAATTGTTCCAGATTTCCTGACTGTTTTGGTTGAAATCAATGTAGATATGATATCCTAGCTTTGGGGAATGATTGAAAGCTTTTCTGATAGTTTAATTTGATAGCAGGGGAGTAGTAGCAAATGACGGTCTAAATTGAGTGGGAGTCATCCACATTCCTGCATAAATTTTGTCCCCACCCACTTCCAGAATGTTCGGTCAGTACAGTTTAACCCTTCAATATTACTAATGTCCAGAGCTATTCTTTAATGAAACCAGATACTCTAATCATATTGGAGGAGAAAGTGAGGTCTGCGGATGCTGGAGATCAGAGCTGAAAATGTGTTGCTGAAAAAGCGCAGCATCCAGGGAACAGGAGATTCGATGTTTCAGGCATAAGTCCTTCTCCTGTTCCCTGGATGCTGCCTGACTTGCTGTGCTTTTCAGCAACACATTTTCAACTCTAATCATATTGTGCTGTTCAAAATTTAACTTAATCTGAACACCAGCCTAACCTCAAATTCAGAACAATCTAGTTATTTTAGATTTCATCTGCAAACAGAAGACCTCATTTAATGTGGTCTCCATCTATGTCACTCCTCCTCCTGAAATGACACTCCAGTGGAAGAGGAGCTGGAACATCTGGAAGCAAAAGAGGCTTAGCAACCACCTTAATGACCTCCAGGCAAACCCCATTCCCAATCTGAAACACCCCAAATGAACAGTTGGTCCTTCAGTATGTTTTTTTAAAAAAAAAATTAGTGGCATTCCACTGTCTCCTTTTTTTTGAAGGTGGGGGTGTTGGTGTGGGCAAGGCAGAAGATGTTGTTCTGTGCTGAAGTAAGTATCAAGATAAAATAACTAAGATTTCCCTAAACTAAACTCTTTTTCTCAAAATTAAGATGTGACCCAATCACTTTGTAGTATAAGCCAAGAATATTACATTTTTTAAAAAGTCATGTTACTTCTGTAACTACTGGGTTCTACCTCTTAAGGAAATCAGGCTGTAACTTGAAATAGCTACACTTAAAAAGGGATGCAATTTTGTGTTGAGATGGTCGGTTGGTCATACGTTGTTAAAACTTCAGGCCAAAGATGACCCAGCTGCCTCCTGCACTTCCTTCTATTGGTGATTTTAGCTATTTGGTATGTTGTGCATGAAGAAAAGCCAGTTGTTTGTCAGAATGTTGCCTATTGCTTTGTTGCAAGTTACGAGTGATTTACTTACATTCCTGGCTGTTGGACACACTCAATTACAGTCTTAACAAACTTAACAAAGCTGCCTTCAGTATTTTCTGTGGAAAGAGCTTTATGGTAGAGTCTGTGTATAGAATGAGCTGCCAGAGTAAATGGTGGAGACTGGTACAATTGCAGCATTTAAAAAGCACCTGGTTTGGTATATGAATAGAAAGGGTTTGGAAGGATATGGACCAAATGCTGGCAAATGGATCTAGATTGGGTTCAGATATCTGGTTAGCACGGAAGAGTTGGACCTAAAGGGTCCTTGCTGTACATCTGACTGTCTATTCTTGCACTGTTTTGCAAAACTAAAGTAAATTGGGCACCTGGAAGTTCAAATTATAAGTGTCTAAGCATCTAAATTGCTGGTGTTGTATAAGCATTTCTGCACTCTGGTCACTAGTATTAAAAGCTAATGTGAATGGTGGGGAGAGGGATTGTTCAATAAATCTGGCAATCTATGAAATTGCAGCTGACTTTGTATGTAATGAAGATCAAACACTTGCAAATTGACTAATCCTCAAGAAGTGAGAACCCACCTCCTGACTTCCACCTGGCATCTGCCATGCCCACACCAACCCACCCCTTATTTAAAATGGGACCAGTGGAATGCCATGCTAACTGATGTTGTCTTTATACTAAACAATCAACAGCTGATTTTGGGTGCTTAAGGTTAGGGGAGGCAGTGGGGTTGGTTCAGTGGCCACGTAAGGTGACTGCTAGCCTGTTCTGCTTCCAGATGTTCCTGCTTCAAATAGAATATGATGCCATTTGAGTTATTGGTTTGGTATTTTTCCTCCTTCATGTTGTACCTGCTGTCTTGGACATTAAAGTTTTTTGGTTCTGCCAAATGCAATAACCTTGGCAAACTTTTCCCTGGACTGAAACAACATCAAAACTAAGTGGTGCCTTCAGAATTTTTCTTATGACCTTTTTTGACTACCATTAACACAGTCAGGTTCATCAGAATTCTGGCAAAACTAGCAGTCCAGCTGTTAGAACTGTCTCTATGGTGTGGCTGTTTGCTTTGGTTGGTTCTATACCTGACATATGCTTCCTTTTTTTTTCTTAACCAAATCCTCAATTTCTTTAGCCATCCAGCATTCCCTATACCAACCAGCCTTCCCTTTCACCCTGACAGGAATATATTTTCTCAGGAAGGGTGAAAGGGAAGACTGGTAGGTAGAGGGAATGCTGGATGACCAAAGAAATTGAGGGTTTTTAAGAAAAAGGAGGAAGCATATGTTAGGTACAGACAGGATAGATTGTGAATCCTTAGAATATAAAGAAAGTAGGAGTATACTTAAGAGGGAAATCAGGAGGGCAAATGGGGACATGAGATAGCTTTGGCAAATAGAATTAAGGAGAATCCAAAGGGTTTTTACAAATATATCAAGGACTAAAGGGTAACTAGGGAGAGAATATGGCCCCTTAAAGATCAGCAAGGCGGCCTTTGTGTGGAGCCACAGAAAATGGGAGAGATACTAAATGAATATTTTGCATCAGTATTTACTGTGGAGAAGGAAATGGAAGATATAATCTGTAGGGAAATAAATGGTGACTTCTTGCAAAATCTCCAAATTAGAGGAGGAAGTGCTGGATGTCTGGAGACATGTTAAATGGATAAATCCCCAGGACCTGATCAGGTGTACCCAAGAACTCTGTGGGAAGCTAGAGAAGTGATTGCTGGGCCTCTTGCTGAGATTTTTATCTTCAATGGTCACAGGTGAGGTGCGGGAAGACTGGAGGTTAGCAAAGGTGGTGGGGCGGTAAAGACAAGCCAGGGAACTATAGACCAGTGAGCCTGACCTCAGCGGTGGGCAAGTTGTTGGAGGGAATCCTGAGGGACAGGATGTACATGTATTTGGAAAGGCAAGGACTGGTTTGGGATAGTCAAATGGCCTTGTGTGTGGGAAATCATGACTGCTTTGTTACTTCAAAAAAAACGCAGATTTAGGGCAGAGTAGTAGATGTCAGCTGAAAATGTGTTGCTGGTTAAAGCACAGCAGGTTAGGCAGCATCCAAGGAATAGGAAATTTGACGTTTCGGGCATAAGCCCTTCATCAGGAATGAGGAGAGTGTGCCAAGCAGGCTAAGATAAAAGATAGGGAGGAGGGACTTGGGGAGGGGCGATGGAGATGTGATAGGTGGAAGGAGGTCAAGGTGAGGGTGATAGGCTGGAGTGGGGTGGGGGCGGAGAGGTCAGGAAGAAGATTGCAGGTTAGGAGGGCGGTGCTGAGTTGAGGGAACCGACTGAGACAAGGTGGGGGGAGGGGAAATGAGGAAACTGGGGAAATCTGAGTTCATTCCTTGTGGCTGGAGAGTTCCCAGGCGCAAGATGAGGCGCTCGTCCTCCAGCCGTCGTGTTATGTTCTGGCGATGGAGGAGTCCAAGGACCTGCATGTCCTCAGTGTTGAGCCACGGGTTGGTTGGTCCGGGCGTCCCAGCGGTGTTCGCTGAAGCGTTCTGCAAGTAAGCGGCCCGTCTCTCCAATATAGAGGAGGCCACATCGGGTGCAGCGGATGCAATAGATGTGGTGTGTGGAGGTACAGGTGAACTTGTGGCGGATATGGAAGGATCCCTTGGGGCCTTGGAGGCAAGTGAGGAAGGAGGTGTGGGCGCAAGTTTTTCATTTCCTGCGGTTGCAGGGGAAGGTGCCGGGAGTGGAGGTTGGGTTGGTGGGGGGTGTGGACCTGACGAGGGAGTCACGAAGGGAGTGGTCTTTGCGGAACGCTGATAGGGGAGGGAAATATATCCCTGGTGGTGGGGTCCGTTTGGAGGTGGCGGAAATGTCGGCGGATGATACGTTGTATACAGAGGTTGGTGGGGTGGTAGGTGAGAACCAGTGGGGTTCTGTCTTGGTGGCGGTTGGAGGAGCGGGGCTCAAGGGCGGAGGAGCGGGAAGTGGAGGAGATGCGGTGGAGGGCATCGTCGATCACGTCTGGGGGGAATCTGCGGTCCTTGAAGGAGGCCATCTGGGCTGTGCGGTGTTGGAACTGGTCCTCCTGGGAGCAGATGCGGCAGAGACGAAGGAATTGGGAATATGGGATGGAGTTCTTACAGGGGGCAGGGTGGGAGGTGGTGTAGTCCAGGTAGCTGTTGGAGTCAGTCGGTTTATAGTAGATGTCTGTGTTGAGTCGGTCGCCCGAGATAGAAATGGAAAGGTCTAGGAAGGGGAGGGAGGAGTCTGAGACAGTCCAGGTGAATTTGAGGTCGGGATGGAAGGTGTTAGTAGAGTGGATGAACTGTTCAAGCTCCTCGTGGGAGCACGAGGCAGCGCCGATACAGTCATCGATGTAGCGGAGGAAAAGGTGGGGGGTGGTGCCAGTGTAGTTGCGGAAGATGGACTGTTCCACATATCCTACGGAGAGACAGGCATAGCTGGGGCCCATGCGGGTGCCCATGGCAGCTCCTTAGTTTGGAGGAAGTGGGAGGATTGAAAAGAGAAGTTATTCAGGGTGAGGACCAGTTCAGTCAGTTGAAGGAGGGTGTCAGTGGAAGGGTACTGAATGGTACAGTGGGAAGGGAAGAAGCGGAGGGCTTTGAGTCCTTCGTGATGGGGGATGGAGGTGTACAGGGACTGGATGTCCATCGTGAAAATAAGGTGTTGGGGACCGGGGAAGCGCAAATCCTGGAGGAGGTGGAGGGCGTCGGTGGTGTCCCGAACATAGGTGGGGAGTTCTTGGACTAAAGGGGACAGAACCATGTCGAGGTATGCGGAGATGAGTTCGGTGGGGCAGGAGCAGGCTGAGACAATGGGTCGGCCGGGGCAGTCAGGTTTGTGGATTTTGGGCAGGAGGTAGAAACGGGTGGTGTGGGGTTGTGGGACTGAGGTTGGAGGCGGTGGATGGGAGATCCCCTGAGGTGATGAGGTTATGGATGGTCTGGGAGATGATGGTTTGGTGGTGGGAGGTGGGGTCGTGGTCAAGGGGACGATAAGAGGAGGCGTCCGCGAGCTGGCGTTTGGCCTCAGCGGTATAAAGGTCGGTGCGCCAAACTACGACCGCGCCTCCCTTGTCTGCTGGTTTGATGGTGAGGTTGGGATTGGAGTGGAGGGCTGCACATTCTGAGGGTGAGAGGTTGGAGTGGGTGAGAGGGGTGGACAGGTTGAGTCGGTTAATGTGTGATCTGTATGCACTTCAGTAAGGCATTCGACAAGGTTTCCCATGGGAGACTGATTAGCAAGGTTAGATCTCATGGAATAAAGGGAGAACTAGCCATTTGGATACAGAACTGTCTCAAAGGTGGAAGGTTGTTTTTTTTAGACTGGATGCCTGTGACCAATGGAATGCCACAAGGATCAGTCCACTACTTTTTTTTTCTCATCTCCCTTTCCCTGACCTCATCTGAAGTCCAACTGTCCAACTCTGCACTGTCCTCTTGATCTGACCTCCTTGTTAGTCTTCCTTCCCACTTACCCACTCAGCCCTATCACGATCACCCCCCCCCCCCCCCCCCCCCAACCTTCATCTACCTATTGCATTCCCAGCCAACTTCACCAACCCCATTCCCCTAACTTACCTCAGCCCCTTGAGCACCACTGCATCTCCCCCCCTCACCTCTTAAACATTCCTGGGGAAGAGCTTATGCTGGAAGTGTGGATTCTCTTGCTCCTCGTATGCTGCCTGACCGGCTGTGATTTTCTAGCACCACACATTTTTACCCTTCAGGGCCCAGTCTACATAGTACTGATCACAGCATGGAAAAAAAATAGAAAACTCAAAGGTAAGAAAAATAGATGGAACCACAAGACCTTCATAAGCAAAATGTTTACTTTTTCAAAAAGTTAGAAATAACAAGTACAATCAAACTCTTGTCTAATGCCTGCAGTAGAAACCTGCAACTTGAACCAGGATTTGCAGTCAGTCAATCTCTGGAGGTTTTAGAAGTGAGCCAAAATGATAGATTATCAGGAATTTTGTTGACCAAGCTTATCTGACAGACTGATGGGGCAAAGATAGCAGCTGTTGAAAATTTAAGAAATGCAGCTGCCTTTAAATCCACCAGAAAGGTTCGACAGTTGCATAAAAGAATGTTCACATGTCCAAAAAGAATCTGGCTTAGTCAGGAAAGAGAACCTGCATACTGACAACACTGTTTATTCATCACCATGCTCTGAAGCATCAAGAATAAGTGACATTGTATGAACAGGAAACCCCTCAAATCAGAGGCAACTGCTAAGATTAAAGTCTTCAAGAAGATGCCATATGATTTCCTGTTAGTGGATTATTGCCAGGTCTGAACTGTTTGAATCCAGAACCAGTCATCATGTTGTATTGTACTAAAAAACCCACCAAGTTTAAGTGAAGCACCAGCTTTTGAGGTGTGGCCTCTTCATCAGGTGGTTGCAGAATTTGTAGCGAAGGTGTTAGTGTCATGGCATTGTAGCTATATGTTCAACAACTAAAACTAAAGTTTAATATCTTATTACAACTCCATGGAGTGGAAAAGGACATATGGAAGATGTAGACTGTAGGGAAATAGATGGTGACATCTTGCAAAATCTCCAGATGAGAGGAGGAAGTGCTGGATGTCTTGAAATGGTAAAAGGTGGATAAATCCCCAGGATCTGATCAGGTGTACCTGAGAATGCTGCTGTGGGAAGCTAGAGAAGTGATTGCTGGGCCTCTTGATAATACAAATATCTCTGCGATAGTCATAAGTGATGTACCAGCAGACTGGAGGTTGGGAAATGTGCCACTGTTTAAGAAAGGTGGTAAAGACAAGCCAGGGAACTATAAACCAGTGACCCTGACCCCAGTGGTGGGCAAGTTGTTGGAGGGAATCCTGAGGGATAGGATTTGCATGTATTGGGAAAGGCAAGGACTGATTTGGGATAGTCAACATGGATTTGTGCGTGGGGAAATCCTGTCTCTCAACTTGATTGAGTTTTTTTTTGAAGTAACAGAGGATTGAGAGCAGAGCAGTAGATGTGATCTATGTGGACTTCAATAAGGCATTTGACAAGGTTCCCCATGGGAGACTGATTAACAAGGTTAGATCTCATGGAATACAGGGAGAACTAGCTGTTTGGATACAGAACTAGCTCAAAAGTAGAAGACAGGGTGGTGGTGAAGGTTTTTTTTTTCCAGTCTGGAGGCCTGTGACCAGTGGAGTGCCACAAGGATCGGTGCTGGGCCCTCTACTTTTTGTCATTTACGTAAATGATTTGGATGCGAGCATAAGAGGTACAGTTAGTAAGTTTGCAGATGACACAAATTGGAGGTGGAGTGGACAGCAAAGAAGTTTACCTCAGATTACAACAGGATCTTGATCAGATGGGGCCAATGGGCTGGGAAGTGGCAGATGGAGTTTAAATCGGGGAAATGTGAGGTGCTGCATTTTGGGAAAGCAAATCTTAGCAGGATTTATACACTTAATGGGAAGGTCCTAGGAAGTGTTTCTGAACAAAGAGACCTTGGAGTGCAGGTTCATAGCTCCTTGAAAGTGGCGTTCGAGATAGATAGGATAGTGAAGAAGGCATCTGGTATGCTTTCCTTCATTGATCAGAGTATTGAGTACAGGAGTTGGGAGGTCCTGTTGCGGCTGTACAGGACATTGGTTAGGCCACTGTTGGAATATTGTGTGCAATTCTGGTCTCCTCCCTATCGGGAAGATGTTGTGAAACTTGAAAGGGTTAAGAAAAGATTTACAAGGATGTTGCCAGGGTTGGAGAATTTGAGCTATAGGGAGAGGCTGAACAGGCTGGGGCTGTTTTCCCTGGAGCGTCGGAGACTGAGGGGTGACCTTATAGAGGTGTACAAAATTGAAGGGCATGGATAGGGTAAATAGACAAAGTCTTTTCTCTGGGGTGGGGGAGTCCAGAACTTTAGGGTGAGAGGGGAAAGATACAAAAGAGACCTAAGGAGCAACTTTTTCATGCAGAGGATGATAGGTGTATGGAATGAGCTGCCAGAGGAAATGGTGGAGGCTGGTACAATTGCAACATTTAAAAGGCATCTGGATGGGTATATGAATAGGAAGGGTTTGGAGGGATATGGGCTGGGTGCTGGCAGGTGGGACTAGATTGGGTTGGAATATCTAGACGCGTTGGACCAAAGAGTCTGTTTCCGTGCTGTACATCTGACTGTGACTGAGTGCCTGTCTGTTGTACTGTCCTATTACTTGATGTTCAGCAGCTGCCAAAGGCAATGGAAGTAGTTGTCCAAACACTTGGATTGTGTTTAGATCTTGCAAGTCTTTAATGCATAGAAATGTGTAGGTCATTTGGTATGCCGATGTTTATTATGTAGACTTGCTGGTGTTCATTCCAGACAGCTGTCAATCTGTTGAAGGTTGTATTTGGCAAGACTTGCATATTTGATCAATAAACCAGTGTCCTGCAGAAATATTTTTCTGCAATGCTGTGAGGGTCTTTTAATTGAAATAGAGTTCAAAATGGAGCTTCCTCTGAAGCAGGCTAGCTCTTTACTTCAGTGTCGATCCAAAACCATGATTTGGAGGTGCTGGTGTTGGGCTGGACAACATTTTAAAATAACACAACACCACCAGGTTATAGTCCAACAGGTTTATTTGGAAGCATGAGCTTTTGAGGTGTGGCGACCATACGATGCAGAATTTATAGCAAAAGGGTTCGTGTCAACTGGGACAGTCAGGCTTTTTTTGTGAATTTTGGGTAAGAGGTGAACTGGGAGCTATTGAACTGAGGTTGGAGGCTCTGGATTGGGTCTCCCCTGAGGTGGTTGTGGATGGTCTGGGAGATGTTTTGTTTGCTGATGGGAGGGGAGGTTGTAATTGAGGGTCAAGTAGGAGGAGATGTCCATGAGTTGGCCACGCCTACCATGCTTTTCCTATCTTCTCCACCCAGCCCTGTGAGGATGAGCAACCAGTCATCAGCAAAGGCCTCCCCTTCATCCCACTAGGCTCCCAGATCAACAAATGCAGTGTTGTGACATCAAATTTTTTTGCTTCTGTCACCTCTGCCTCCATGCTTGCTTTTTTCTAACAGGGCTCCCACCCATCCTCTGAGGACCCCTTTGTATCCCTTCAACACACTCCATCCGCTTGGACATGCCGGTCTGTTAGCTGCCCTTTATCTCCATCTCCAATTGCTGCTGTGACATTAACTGCCTCAACTTGTCCACCCCTCTCTCCCACTCCAACCTCTCACCCTTGCAATGTGCAGCCCTCCATTCCATGTTCCAACCCCAACCTCTCCATCAAACCAGCAGATAAGGAGGGGTGGTGCTTTGGGGCACCAGCCAGATGCCAACTCAGAATCACCACCTATGCCCCCTCGACCACCAAGTCCCCTCTCATCACCAAACTATCATCTCCCAGATTACCCGCAATCTCATGAGCTCAGGGAATCTCCTAGTCGATGATCAATCAAACATAATTGGGGATGGTAAGGAGGACAAGACAAATTGATTCATGATAGCTGTCCTAGCTTCACCCTATCTATCACAACTACTGGTATTTGGTGTAACTGGCATCAGTTCTTGAGCTGACCGCCTTATTAAGGGCTGAGGATGTTAAGACTAGAGAACTGGCTTGTACTCGCACCCTTGTGAGCAGTGCTGAATCTGGCAGACCACTGATATATGGGTCTCCCTTTAGACGACTGGAATTTATCAGCTGCCTCTTGTTGGCAAGGCAAATGAAGCAGATTTCCATATCATTCCTAGTGCCTGCATGAGAGAAATTTGACTAACCTTTATCAGGGCCAATGGTTTATAGAGCCATTAAGAGATTGTTCTGGGACCTGTTGAATTGCATCTTTGCTTCCTGCCAGTGGAAGCAAATAATCAATGTTTGAGTGGCCTGCATGCTTCTCCATCGCTGGCATCCCAGTGAAACCATGTGAGCCTTTGACCAATTGCCATAGGATTTGATTGACAGCTCTCCATAAAATGAAGGTCCCTTCCACTGGAAATGGATTTGTAGCCTCAAAAATGTCATCAACTTTAGACTCTTTGATCTTTACAATAATGATACTCTGGCCTGCTTTCAAATCAGTTGGACCACTTTTTTCTTAGGATCAGTTTGATCTGCTGGATTCGGCCTTTATTTCCTCAAGGTGGATAAGATGCCTTTTTTAGTGGTCCTACTATTGTCCACCAGTTCTATTCCTTCCAGTTTTACACTAACATGGATCAAGATGCCTTTTTAAAAGTGAAACTATAGCTTCATATCCAAAACTAATAAGGTAACACATTTATTTCCTGAAATGTACTGTTGGCTACTTTTGTAAGATGGTGAAAGCATTCTGAATGGGAGCTAGTTTTGGTTAACAAAACTAATCATTTAAAACAATTTTTTTTAAAGTGGGGAAATACTTGTAAATCACTTCTACCACAACTTCTAATTGTTTTGAGCTTGATCCGGCATGAGAATTGGTGGCTACTGGATAGCTAAGTTTGTTCAGCCACCTGGAGTTTGAAGAAGAAAACAGCTAGTCTCCCGAAAATGCTTTACAATCTAATCTTTGTTTAGAGATGACGTGTACAGAACTAACTGATTAAAAATGACTCTGACTCTGGCCCTGCTGCCTGACGCAGAAGGCTGAGTCACATGCTAATGATTTCAGTGCTTTTAAATATTACTGGTTGTGACTGATCCAAAGTATGAGACATTTATTTCTAGCTCTCGACACTTCCCCTTTTGGAGATTTTCAATAATCTTGTGTTATTTTGGAATGTATTCTGAAAGAGGTTCATGTTTCATTACATTGTAATTCTTTTTACCTTTGGGCTGTTGAATTGCTTCTAGAAAGTTGGTTTAGCTGATTCTAAACACTTCAAAATTTGAACCAATTTGTGTCAAGCTTGGTTTTTGTGAGAAATTGAAGTCTTGACAATAGATTTCAAGTTTTAATAAAGCAACCCTTTTTTTTTCTTTGCCAACTTAAGATTCCAGATGCTGAATTCTGGATCAGTTGAAACTGGTGATCATGACTAATGGGTTAAGTATAAGCTAACTTCTTTTTAGTTAGCTGCTGAAAATAAGGCTACTGGCTGTCTCAAATGGAAATGTCATCCTTGTGATCGCCCACTATCAACATGCAGCCTCCAGTATCTGGTTAGCTACTCTACTGAATCTAGGTACTGTTAAATTCTGTGGTTTTGAAGGGGTGTTGGGAAGAGGGCATGTCTTAGTCTACAGTCATGAATTTGAGTTAACCAAGAGCTTTTTATTTTAATAAAAAAACTAGCTCTGAAGATTATAGGTGTGGAATTGGTTTCTTGTTCAAGTTTAACTTGGTTTTGAATGAAATAGTATTTGACTAACTTTTTGGAAGTGACAAACATGATGCTCCTTTCGAGCAGAGGGAAATGGAAAAGCTCGGAATGATGTAGGCCAGCTAACTTAGCATTGCATTGGGGCAAAATGTTGGTCTCAGGAAGAAATAGCAGGTCATTCACAAATGCCTTCATATAAAATGGTTTTAACAACACCTTTTTTGTGAAAGGGAAATAATGGTTGACTTTTTTTTACAATTCAATGTATTGAGCAAAATTGTAAATGAAAACCAGTAGATGTTGCATGCTCTCTGAAAATTCTAGTAAAAGCTGTCACAATCTTGAATGCACAGAATGAAAGTACTGTATTGAGGTAATGTATTAACATCAAGGACTAGATAAATCAGTCATTTTAATCTTCCAAGTTGGAAAGACAAGATACAGGTTGTGGACTAAATTGCTAAAAGGAAAGGTCATGCAGTTGAGTAGGGAGAGTGAAAAAGGCAGATGAAGTGAAACACTCCTGCAATGGGGACAAGTCTGGGTGTACATGAAGAACAAGGCAGGAGCAGCAAGTAATTGAGGAAAACATAATGTTGGCCATCATTGTTATGGGGTCAGTTTAGAAAAACTGACACTTCGTTACAACAATGTAGGTGTTGATGGCTACACTCGGAGGTAGTGTGTACAGTTTTAGTACCCTTGGTAGAAAACAAATGTACCTGCATTGGAGGCTGAATCCTGGAATGGAAGGGGATGACTATTCAAGAACCACGAATCCAGTTACGCCTTTTAAAACGTGAGATTTTATTGAAACAGGAGTTTGAGTGCTTGAGAGGAGAGAGAAACTACTTTCACTAGTGGGAGAGTCTTGAATTGGAGATGTCCTTGTGGAATAAGAGAACTCCTTTTAAGAGATGTGAAGGAATTTATTTTCCCAGAAGTGTGAATGTGCTGAATTCTGTTGTGGAGGCTGTATCATTGGAAGTATTAGTAACAGTATATTTTAAAGTTGAGGGATGTGCTGAGCTGTATCAGGGGAGTTGAAACCTGGGATAGAGCAGCATATTTGGCTAAATGATACGGCAGCCTTGAGGGACCAAATGTTGCTCCCTGGGTCTAGTGTCTACGCTTTTGCTATAGTAACCAAACAACACAGTATAAGGCTAAATAATTGCATAACATTTTTGTTCTAACCAGTAACTGTCACAGGCAGAACATTTATGTCTGAACAAAATATAAATCCCAACCAAGTTGTCCCATCTTGTGAGATGATCTAGTGCATTTCCTGAACAATCTCTGGCTAATGCAAGGCAGATTGTGATGCAACTAATTTGGCAAAGCTCCTGACTTTTTTTTTTATTTTTAACAAACCATGTGCTCTGGAAGAATAAAAGGTGCTTGAATTGGTCATGTTCCAGGCAGAGCCTGATTCTGTCTGAAAACTTTATTTTGTAGCATGTTTTGTCACTTAGGAATTTTACTTGCACAGTCACACGCCTTTTTAGCACCTTTTTTTTGAGGGAGAGAATGTCAATGTGACTGTCCTTTGATCTTAAGAACTACGCCTGTTGGAGTGGGAGTAAAGCTATGACAGCTACATTGATCACTGTTCTATTCCCCTCAATGCTGCCTTGTTCAAAATATTCAGCTCCTTGAACCCACTTTGGATCCTTACCCCCAACTTTGGGAAGGTGTGCCCCAAAGAAAAATGTTGTCCCTCAAACATTAGAGAAGCACACAATGCAAATTTGCAACATTTCAAGGAAATTCAGTCTCTCCCCAAACTTAGTTTGGGAGGTGATTTCTTAGTTGGAATTGCAAAAACCATGTTCTATTGGTTTACCTGTTTAACTCAGCATTTTTTACAATTGAAAATAGAATTTCTCTGGCAGTTATTATCTGACTTCTCTACTGAACCCAACCTACCCACCAGTCTAATGTTAAAATGTCTGATTTAATTAGGATAATGCGTTTACCACAGGCTGCATTCTGAACTCCTGTAAAAGAACTTATTTCTGACCTTCAGCTGTGAATCAACATTCCAATTAGATGAGGCAGAGCATTTTTTTCACTGACAAACTAAAAATTCTTGAAGTTGGTGGACTGCAATATAAATCTATTCTTTCACAGGCCTAAAAGGTAAATTGTTGCATTGCAACAGGGTGAAACTTTTCCCACTTAGAGCCAGCCTGTCTCCTGGCCACCTATTGATTAGTGCATTTTTAAAGAAAATATAACTTAGACCACAAAATTTCTTACCTGCACTTGCAAGGGCATTTTTAATGTCTTCCACAGCTTGTTGAATGTCTATTGTAAACAAAACCATGAAGACTCCATTTGTTTAGCTATCGAATGGAAAAATGGAGACTGTGCTCTGTTTGATAAACTAAGTCTGAAGAACAAAATGTCTATGAAAGGGAATGGAGCCTTTTTTTTCAAGTTTGCTTTTGAGCTTTGCTTTCAAAGATCATTACTTGGGCAGTGTATGTTCAAAGGAGGATGGAATGTGCAAACGATTGGCTTTTGGCACAAGCAGTGATTTTTATCTTCATTCACATCTGGGATGTGGATGTCACTGGTCAGTATCTATTGCCTGTCCCTTGTTGCCCTTGAGGGTAGTGAATTGCCAGCTTGAACTTCCTGAAGGTGATTGTTTCTACATGATCACTGGGGCACAATGATATTTTCAAGACAGTGGTGAGTGGCTTCAAGGGGATCTTGCAGGAGGTGTTATTCCCATGTCTGCTGCTCTCTTCCTTCTAGATGGAAGTGGAAGGTGCTATTGAGGATCTTTTTGAATTTTGTGCAATGCATCTCTTTTGTAGGTAGTATACACTGCTACTGAATGGTGGTGGAGGGAGTGGACAGTTGTGGATCTAGTGTCAATCAAGCAGGCTGCTTTGTCCTAGATGATGTCAAGCTAGTGTTTTTTTTTGGAGCTGCTAATATCCAGGCATGTGTGGATGTTCACTATTGTCTCCCCTTTTTTTTGTTTTGGTTTAAAAAAAATGCTTTATTGACCAAATAAGATGGGCTATGCACTAAGTTTAAGCTGTAGCTTTAATTTTGAGCAAAAGTTTGAGTTGCCTTTCTCAGGCCCATCAGTATCCTGATACTCTACAGTGACCAAATATTGGTAAGCATTCCTCTGGCTTTACAACTTACTGTTGGACGATGCAGGGATTTACTTTGCTTGATGAAGTAGAAATAAGAATAAGTTCCAAATCTTGTTGCTATTCACTTGTTTTGTCTAGTGATAGCATATATCACTAACCTGTGAAGGAAGGTTCACTTTTCTAAGGTTACTTATTCAATGCTGTAAAGGGGAGTGAAGAAACTAAGGTTTTCAATCACCTACCATGTCATGCTGCTCACCATGCATTCTGAGTAAAATGACATCTGACTTTGAATCCTTCATCAAAATGATTTTGGTTTCATTTGTTAACTGGGTACAGTTTAATCTAAGTTATCAAGCAAAGGCTTCTTAAAGCCAACTTAAGTATCCAGTATGCCAGTACACCAGTTCAGCTTTAATATTATTTTTAACTAGATCTTGGTACACCACACCACACGTAGAATTTTTTAAGTTGGTAACTGCAATGATGCATTGAAGCCTGCATGCAAATTGAGATTTTGAGCCGCAAATAAGTTGGACAAAAAACTGAATATTTGTGTAGCCTGGCGAGTACAATAGGTTAAAGTCCTGAGTTGCAATCAGAACTACTTGTCTTGATGAGCCAGTCAGTGTGATTGTTAAATAACAGAACTGCAATGCTAGAAATCTCCAAGAATTGCTGGAGCAAGTCAGCAGGCCTGACTGTATCTGGAGAAAGGGTCACCAAACTCCAGATGTTGGTTCTGTTTCTCTGCACAGATGCTGCCAGTCCTGCTGACTTTGTCCAGCAATTCTTTATAGTTGCATAGTTCTCTTTGCATTTGTGGCATGACTAGGACCCCAGACCAGTCCTGCGTTCCAGGGAAACCACAATGACACACTTGAAAGTTACATGATCATTACCAAAGAAAGCATTAAAACAAAAACTAATCTTGGTTGTGAAATCAAATTCACAACATCACTTGTTTTAAACTTGCTCTCCCTGACGAATCTATTTTGGGTTATGTTTCTTGCTCTTTTTCTCTAACCTGCCATCATGTGTAACCCTCAAGACCAGCTTGGGCTGAATTAGGTTTGTGCTTGAACTTCACATAACATCTATTAAGGAATGTTAGTTAAGTGATGACTCTAGTTTTTTTTCTCTTACTGACTTCAGTAAAACTTAAATAGACACTGGTCTGTTTGACAATTATTTCTGCCTTTAGGAGAAACTTTAAGAATAGTACATGATCTGCTTACCAATGAAGTGTTAATTGTCAGGCTTCATGGTAATACATGAGGCATCTATGTAAGGCTCACTTAACATATGGAAATCACACTTTGTTTTGGCTTGAACCTGAGATTATTCCAAGGGAACTTTTTCAAAGATTTGGTTGTAAATTTCTTGAAGTTGTTGTATTCATTTAACAAGCTGAATAGTACACGTGAAAACATGAATTAGCTTGTTGGCAACCTGAATCAAATGTGCCTGAAATGTTGTGCGTAATGTCCCAAGTCAATTCCGAAATATTACCCAAAACAATTAGTCATACAATATGGGAATAGACCCCTTGGTCCAACTCTTCTGTGCAGACCTAGTCCCATTTAGCCCCATTAGTTTCTATTTGGGTACCCATCCAGATGCCCTTATTTAAAAAATATTGTAATTGTACCCGCCTATGGCAGCTTGTTTCGTACACACGCACACTATCCTTTGCCTGGAACAAGTTACTTTTTTTTTCCTCCCCTTAAACCTAGGCCTACTAGTTTTGGACTCGCCTATCCTAGGGAAAAGACCTTGGCTATTTACCCGATCAATGCCCTTTGATGTTCTTTGCCTCTAAGGTGATTCGGCCCCTGATGCTCCAGAAGGGGGGAAAGCCTCTGAATATTCAGCTCTTTGATAGCTGATGCCCTCCAATCCCAGTCCTGCCAACATCCTTGTAAATATTTTCTGTATTCTCCAGTGTAAGAACTTTCTTTGCTTTGAAACCCGTTGAGTGTACTTCAGTTAGGAGGATGACCTGTACACTTTTCTAGTTTGGCTGAAAGCATGGCTGTCATTGGAAAAAAAACAGTGCCCAACTTCAGATGCAGTTGGCAATCTGGCTGCAATTTGTCCTGCTTTTCCAATTCAGCTGGTCACCTATTTGCATTGTACAATAAAATCTCTCCCCTGTAAGCCAATATATTTAAAACACATTTGAATGCAAATTTTCCTGTATGTTCTTTGCAACTTACTAATGCAGACACTGAATGCACTCTGGGAACCACTTCAAGCCTGTGACTTCTTAGATAACCCAGCAAACTTTTTAAATATAAAGGAGCATGAAAAAATTTAACTTGTAGTGAGTGTAGAGGGCACACTGGGATCAGGCTTCATCTGAAGGGGGCTGGTAAAGTAATTGGCTTTGAGCAACTGGTCGTGTCAGGGGGTTTAACTCGAAGCTAATTATGGTAAAGTTTGCAGGTGTGGTTCTGTTTTTGGGAAGCAGTGAGCTTAAGTTTGAAATTGAATGCAGTACATTTATTTCAGGATTAAAAGTTATCCTAATGACTTAAGGGAGTTGAACTTATCAGCCAACAGGAGATTTTTTATGCAAGTTTCCCAAGCCATAGAATAGTAGAACCTGGAAGTTCTAACCTGGGGTAGCTTTCACTAAAGATGCTAGTGATCTCCTGAAGAGAATAAATAGTTTACGACCATGGTGTTATTGGAGACTCCACGATTTTGTCTTTTGTGAAGCCCTGAAACTTTGGTCCTCCATCTTCAGACCATGTAGTTAACCTATCCATTTCCAGGAAGTATGTTTCTTGTATTCATGCCGTGTTGCATCAAGCTGATTATAGAAAAGTCTGATTTTATATTTGACTTTGTAAGTTCATGTATGGAACAAGGAGAAGGGGAGGACTGCAAATGCTGCAAATCAGCGATTCCAGAAGGGCTTATGCCTGAAACATCGATTCTCCTCCTGCTCTTTGGATGCTGCCTGACCTGTTGTGCTTTTCCAGCAACACATTTTTCAGCCATGTATGTAACAAGTTGAGTGTAGTTATTCATGTTGGCAGCTTTTGGTAACATTGTTAATTTTGGCCAGTGAACATTTTGTGAATTGTTCTTTAAACACACGGTCTCCAACAGGCAAATAAAATGCATGTTATAGGAGGGTCCACCTTCACTTTGGAGGTTGAAATAGCTTTCTCTACCAGCAAGTTCTTGAATCTGTACTGTAATTAGGCATGAGCCAACACTTGCAATTTTTATACACCTAGTTTACATTTGTGTTTCAGGCTATTGGTTGACTCTATATATTGAGGCAGCTGATAGAATTTCTTAAAGCAATGAGAAGGCCACACCTTGAGCATTTAAATTCGAGCCTCTGACTGAGTATTCAGGCCATGGAGTTGGTGTAGAGAGATCAAATCTAAATACCAGTAACAGTCTCGCTTTTGAATGAAGTGTGTGGGAGGCTAAGAGGCAATAGAACTATTTTTTTTCTTTTGGCTTAACTTTAGGAAAGAGCATGAGGAAACATTTTTGATGTGTGAGCATAACACTTAAATGGTGTCTTGAATCCTTTTAGGATTGTTTGTTTTTGGGAATGTTTCAGTAATTTCTAATACTTTGCCCTCTGTTAATCCCAGTAGTGGGCATCATTTGCAATCACTTACCCCATAGATTGCAAAAGTGAAATGAAGTAGCAAGTAGCCCTCTGATATATTTAAAGATTTGCTCAAAATCTGGAGTTATTGACGAGTTGGTAATTTCATGAGAGATTCTTAAATCAAGAACCCCACAGTTGCACCACTGGTACAAGAGATTACTTGATTATTATCTCACATTTGAAACTTTGTGGGTAGTAGGTGTTTGTTAGGTTTTCTTACCAACTGCAAAATTGAAATTAATCACAACACCAGGTTATAGTCCAATAGGTGGTAGCAGGAGCGACACTCCGAAAGCTAGTGTGCTTCCAATTAAACCTGTTGGACTATAACCTGGTGTTGTGATTTTTAACTTCAAATCGTGCAAAATTTAAATTGCATTGTCTGAGGCCATTTGAATGTGGTGGAGCTGGATGAGGTTCCTGTTCACTTCTTTTATTTTAAAAAAAAGTGAAACTACTATTTCAAGAGTAGCCTGCTGTATTTTCCAAGTGAATTTGTCATTTATATTTGTGTGTTTAGACAGACAGTCACAGATTGAACACTCAGACATTGCTGTTGAATTTTTTGCTTTGTTGATATTAATTCTGAAAGATAACAGGCCTCCAGTTGTTAACTCTGCTTGTCCCCTTAAAAGGTACTGCCTGACCCTGAGGACTTCCAGCATTTTTGGCAGTAACTTTTTTTTTTGTTTTTGCATGACTATGGATGCTATTTTATTGGTTTTGCAACTTTCAAATTTGGGCAAATTCAAATATTACACTTTGACTTCAAAAGCTTGTCCGTTTTAACTGATTTTAGTGCATGGCTTCAAATAGATTAAAATCAACGAGGTCCCCTTCCTGAACCCCTCCATCTCCATTAATGACCTTTTTCACAAACCTACCAACTCCCACAGCTACCTGGATTACAACTCTTCCCACCCTACCTCTTGCAAAAATACCATCCTGTATTCCCAATTCCTTCACCTCTGCCATATCTGCTCCCAAGAGGACCAGTTCCACCACAGAAAACACCAGATGGCCTCCTTCTTTAGAGACCACAATTTCCCTTCCCACGTGGTTAAAGATGCCCTCCAATGCATCTCGTCCACATCCCGCACCTCCGCCCTCAGACCCCACCTCTCCAACCGTAACAAGGACAGAACGCCTGGTGCTCACCTTCCACCCTACCAACCTTCACATAAGCCAAATCATCCGCCGACATTTCCGCTACCTCCAAAAAGACCCCACCACCAGGGATATATTTCCCTCCCCATCCCTTTCTGCCTTCCACCAAGACCGTTCCCTCCGTGACTACCTGGTCAGGTCCACCCCCCCCTACAACCTACCCTCCCATCCTGGCACCTTCCCCTGCCACCGCAGGAACTGTAAAACCTGCGCCCACACGTCCTCCCTCACCTGTATCCAAGGCCCTAAAGGAGCCTTCCATATCCATCAAAGCTTTTTACCTGCACATCCACTAATATCCTTTATTGTATCCGTTGCTCCGATGCAGTCTCCTCTATATTGGGAAGACTGGGCACCTCCTAGCAGAGTGCTTTAGGGAACATCTCCGGGACACCCGCACCAATCAACCACACTGCCCTGTGGCCCAACATTTCAACTCTTTTTTTTTCTTTCCCCCCACCCCCCCACCCTGCCGAGGACATGGAGGTCCTGCGCCTCCTTCACCACCGCTCCCTCACCACCAGACGTCTGGAGGAAGAACGCCTCATCTTCCACCTTGGAACACCTCAACTCCAGGTCATCAATGTGTACTTCAACAGTTTCCTTATTTTCCCCTTTTTCCCCCATCTTACTCTAGTTCCAAACTTCCAGCTCAGCACTGTTCCCATGACTTGTCCGGACTTGTCCTACCTGCCTATCTCCTTTTTCCACCTATCCACTCCACCCTCTCCTCCCTGACCTATCACGTTCATCCCCTCCCCCACTCACCCATTGTACTCAATGCTACTTTCTCCCCACCACCATCCTCGAGCTTATCTCTCCACGCTTCAGGCTCTCTGCCTTTATTCCTGATGAAGGGCTTTTGCCCGAAATGTAGATTTCACTGCTCCTTTGCTGCCTGAACTGCTGTGCTCTTCCAGCACTACTAATCTAGAATTCAAATACATTCAAGTCTGTTTCACTCTAGTGACCAAAATTGGGCAAAGGATCTAAATAATACATTTTGTATTAGCTTGAGTCTGTTTTGGGGAGGCCAGAAATAGTATTTTTGTTTGTGGTTCTATATCACTTGGTTATCCAAGTGTATTTATGACCTTACAAACTTTTTTTTATTGGTGTTTAGAAAATGGTGCCTCATCAGTGCAACGTTAATTAAACAAGATTGCAAGATATCTGTTTGAAAAAACGTGTATTCCTGTTTAAGTAAACTGGAAAAGATTATAAAGAACCTGCACTTTTAAAATTGCTGTTACCTGACTGGAATCGAGGAATGTGCACTTGAACAGTGCAGGTGTTTGTAACAGAGCTGAAAATGTGTTACTGGAAAAGCACAGCAGGTCGGGCAGCATCCAAGGAGCAGGAGAATCGATGTTTCGGGCATGAGCCCTTCAGGAATGATTGCTGAAGGGCTCATGCCCGAAACATCGATTCTCCTACTCCTTGGATGCTGCCTGACCTGCTGTGCTTTTCCAGTAACACATTTTCAGCTCTGATCTCGCGCATTTGCAGTCCTCACTTTTTCTTCTAGGTGTTTAACAGCATAGAATGCTCATACTTGCTGATTTGAGGAAAACCTGACTTTACGGAGCCTGTTTAATACCTTGAATACCAACCCATCAAATTTCAAAAATTCTCGTTGCTTAGTACTGTTCCTATTTCCACTTATTGTGGAACTAGTTACAGATAGGACTTCAAAGAAAACAAAAGGATATTGGTTTTTTTGGAACATTTGAGCCGTCCCTCCGTAAACTGTCCAGGTCTGACAGTGCAAGACTCCTTTCATGCTTCCTATGTTCCCAAGGCTGGTGTGTTTCATTGCAAAACTTCAGTTGCATGAGTTTTTTGTGTGGCTCAATATATATATCAAATCTGAAACATGGCTCAAACTACTATACTGCAATTTGAATTCTCTAGTTGAAAACGAAGTTTCAGGTAGCTATTAATAAGATTGATAATGATAGAGGTATATAGCATGGAAACAGCTTTTTGGCTCCACATGTCCATGGAATAGCCATCTCTACTATTGAACATGTAATTAAATGAGATATTGAGGGCTTTAACCAGCCAGCAATGTTTTTTGGATTAAGTGTTTTAATACCAAAACTTAGAACTAGTTTTGTGCAACTTCCAAGACCAACAGTGATTTTTAACTAATATTGGGAATTTTTGAATATAGATTGTAGTTTGTTTACCCTGCCAGAGAGCTAACTATTCCCTGGCATCTTCTTGCCACCACCTGTTTATAAATAGCTAATGCTGAGCCTCCTGGCAAATGCTGCTTTTATCCATGGTAAAATAGTCTGTTTTATAATAATCATGACTTTTTGCTTTTTTGCCATGGACTTGCAAAAGAAAATTGTGTAGTCTCCCTGTTTTGGATGTATGCAGAGCTGACTCTGCTGTTGTCAGTACGCTACGTAATGGTTTACTTTGTGCTCCAGTCACACTCAAACTACTAATCCACCACCCAATTCTTTGACCTGGCAATGATATTTGCCTTAAACAAATTTAAAATGTTTTCCAAGTGTTGAATTGAAGATCTAATTGAAACAATAAACTTATCCTACAAAATCAGATGCTTTTTTACAGAGCATGGTTTGTCATTTAAATATTTGCTTTTAAATCTTTTAATTTGGCTTTTTGGCTGCCATCAGCGAATATCAAAGTGACTGGAGTAGGATCATTACCATGGCAAGGCAACCAGAGCATTTTATGCAAATGTATGCGCTTCTGCTTTGAGTAAAAGTTCATTGACATTGCCTATGGTCAAAGGACTCCGTTCTAGTTAATCCCATTTTTTCTCCACTTGGAACATGCATTGTTGGTATTTCAAAATTGAATTTTTTCTACTGTACTTGAATCTGATTTATTCCTTTTGCTGGAGAAAGTTGCTCTTGTGGAATGTGCTGTTGAAATGGAATGTCTTTGCAATCCATTAAGTTGGGCACTTGTCATTCTATAATCTGCAGATAGTACGGTCACCTCTTGATTATCTCATTTAATTACATGTTCAATAGTAGGCATGGCTATTCCATGGACATGTGGGGCCAAAAAGCTGTTTCCATGCTATATACCTCTATCATTCTCAATCTTATTATTAATAGCTACCTGAAACTTTAGTTTTCAACTAGTTTCTTCTGAAGATTGTGTAAAATCCCAGATGACTGCTCTAAGCAGGTCCAAGTTGCCACATGGGCTGCCTTTTCTGAAATTTGAAATGTTGCACTCTGGCAATAGTCACCTCATCAGTGAAATTTGGCTTCTGGTTCTATCTTTTGATTACTTTACTTTGTTTCTGCTTTAATATTTTGGACACTAGAAAAGTAGTTTTGGTTGTAGTATGACATTAGTCATTTGGACTTGACTAATTTGCAGACCTTCAGGTGTATTTTTCCATTTTAAGGATTACTTTGCACAAGTCTACTTTTAATTTTTGATCCTTTTTGTAACTCTTGCTGCTTACAAAATCCTCAATTCCTTTGTGTATGTGTGGTGTTTGAGCTGATTCATCAATTGGGAAACTCCAATGTTGTAATGACTGAAATGTGCAATCTAGAATCTTGGATGTGGTTATTTTTACATCCAATTCTTGTCTATGACAGGCTAACCTCTGCCTGCAAGACTGAAAAATTTGATTCCAAGCTGCTTGCCTGGGGTGTCACAAATGATCTAGCTTGTTTCTACTAATCTTGTTAGAACCACACCAGTTGATTTCTTGTACTGCTTATTTGGACAGAGTACTACTTTCTCAGACTTGAACACCAATTTGTTTTAATGACATGCATGTTTGCTCTAGGCTAGTTTTAATCAGTGCTTCCTGCCACATCTGGAGTAGTTTCTTTGCATTATTGACTTGAGCAAGGTGTTTGAATGAGGTGGGGGTTTAAAAGAAAATCTCAGCTGGTTTGATAACTTCCACCACTTGCTGTCTTTGCTCACTCCTTTTGAGTCTAGGAGTTGGGATATTGTGTTGAGGTTGTAGAGGACATTGGTGAGGCCTTTGGAATACTCCAGTTTTGGTCATCCAGTTAAAGGGTTTTGTCAAGCTAAACAGGATTCAAAAGATTTATCAGGATGTTGCTGGGAATGAATACTGGGAGCTGGAGGGATAGGCCTTTCGTGTAGGAGGCTGATGGGTTGCCTTTTTTAGAGTGACCAAATCTTGAGGGATGTGGGCAAGGTATATTTCTAAGATGTGGGATTTGCAGACTGGGGCATCTTTTAAAAGAGATGTACAAAAGACTAGGCAATTTTTTTTCTTGAGCAGGTGGTTCACATGTGGAATGAACTTCCAGAGGAAGTGGTGGATATGGGTACAATTTTACAATCATCATAAGATGTGGATAGATAAGAGGTTTGGAAGGATTTGGACTGGGGCAGTCAGATGGGACTAGTCTAGTTTTGGATTGTTTGGCATGGACTAATTTTGCTGTGGCAAAAATAGAGAATCACCAGGAGATGCAGGGAGTTCAAGAAGTAGGTCTTTTATTTGCAAACAAAAAACTTACACTGAGAAAGCAGATTCTTGTATGCCCACAAACCTCCGGATATATGGATTTTTATTTTTTAATCTTGTTTCTGTTAGCTTATCAGCATGTCCACTATATTTAATCAAAGTACCTCACTCTCTAGCTACATAATGGGAACTAACATCACTGGTTTATTATCTCTCTTTAGTTGTACATTCTACTTAATGTTGTTTCAGTGTCATGGTTAAATATTTAATGTTAACTCTGCTACAGTGATCTTCTATTCCAGACTAACCTGTCATGATAGATTAGCTAAATATCTATTTCAATAGTCTCCAGTCTCTAGCTGACTCTACTTACTATTGATTTAGATGTTTTTAATGTCATGTCCCAAATATTTATGGTCCCAATCCTGTCCTAATAAGACTTAACTCAATAAAGCAAGTTTCTTTTATCTCCTCTCGTCAGTGACCTTTCAGCCTTAACCTTGCTCTGCTAATTGGTGTAAGAGCATTCCACTATTCTTATCCCATCCTGCCTTCCACAGACTGGCAGTGGTGGTCTTGCTTTAACCCCTCCCATGAATCATGTTCTTTATTTTCCATACTACGTGGTCTGAAAGATCTGTTATGTTCTTTGACCTGATAGGTAATTGTTTCCTACTTGAACCTTTGAAACCACAGTCTGTATTAGCATCCTCAACTTTTTGTTTGTGGGAATTCCTGAATTTCTGTTCTCCAAAAGGATGCTTATAATGGACACATTCGTAGGTTAAGATCTGGGAAATTAAAAAAAAAAATTTGTTTGCAGGAGCAGACAGTGTTGGTTTCAGGAAGACATTTTTGAAGTG
This sequence comes from Hemiscyllium ocellatum, assembly GCF_020745735.1. NCBI lineage: Eukaryota > Metazoa > Chordata > Chondrichthyes > Orectolobiformes > Hemiscylliidae > Hemiscyllium > Hemiscyllium ocellatum. The sequence goes on along the minus strand of NC_083425.1, from coordinate 29,923,700 downwards.
GTTTGCGGCCAGATTGGGGTATTGACACTAGCCCCTCTTTTTTTCAAAAGAAGGGAGAGTGAGCAAAGGCTAAATACTGTCTTTCTCTCTGCACTCTTTCCTCCACTAACCCCCCCCCCCCCACTGCTGAACATGCTTCAGCAATGAATTTGGTACATGGTCTCTGCTTGACTTGTCAAGGCAAAAATTGATTTGCATTACTTATCTGCAAGAGCATTCACCTTGTCAAGATCCCAGCAAACTCCTTTTTGTATACCAATGCATAAGTCACTGTATTTAAGTTACATCTTTTGTATGAGCTTTGTTCTATCTAGTGTGCTTTTTAACACCATCCAGATTCTGTGATTTGAGCTTTCGTCCCCTTTTGTCTCCTCCACACATGTAAAGAAGCAGAAATTAGAATAGCTTCCATTTAAGGAAGATTACTGACTATCTTGTGCTATCTGTGTTTGAGATTCCTTTTTGTGTTGGAAATGCCATGTAACATTTGGATCCACTTCTGATTTGTAGCCTGAATGTTAATGCTTTATCTAGCTTCATCTATGCAGCAAGGTTGTAAAGAGCTTTACCTTGGCAAGCTTCTGGCAGAATTTCAATGGTTGGTATTGGTAGTGAAGTCTCCTGTAAAGCTGGACCCTTTTTTTGTTTCATCTCTATGTAGTGAGGAAATAGATGGAAAACCTGAGGCTGTTTTTGTCCTTTCTGTAATTGCTGTCATTTGGATCCTTCCTTCTCCTTTCAACTTTTGAGTGATCAACTCTAGCCACACCCTTTACTTTTTACCACCAGGCAGACCAATCTATTAAAACATAATGGATCTCCAGGATTAATCAATCAATTGCTTTGTGACCTATAAAACATTGTAGATCTCTTGTACATGGAGGGTTACCTGTCCAAGGATTAGATTTGACATTAGTTGATAAGTGCAATTTTGCTCCGCTCTAATTCCAGATCTTGTTTTCCCTGTCAAATTAAGTTCAAGTTAATTCAGTGGGGCAAGTGCCATTCCATTGTGTAATTTGAGGACTAGCACACGTCATGTGTCTTGCAGATCTGTTGGACACCAATGCTTTTTACTTATTGTCTGAAGCCTCCGGCATTCACCACCAACCAGCCCCAAGCCTGTTACCTCGAGACCTGGCAATGTTAACCTGCTATGTGATGTGAAGTGATTTTAATCCAAACGTGTCTGACATCTCTCTCGAAGCTGGTTATATTACTTTCCTGCAGTTAGAATGCTGCTTTCTCCTTGAACATGCTTTTGGGTGGTGTTCTAAATAAATATTTGCATCCTGTTCTTTTTCAGGTGTCGTGTCATGTCATGCCTTGTTCAGTTTTTTGTTTTTTTTTCTGCAACTATTTATTGGCATGAATGTCTACACCTCAAGCTGAGACTTTTCTCCTCTCTCCTCCTTCCCCTTCCCCACTGCTTCTCCCCAGTCATCTTCGTCATGCATTAGCCTCCAGATGTAGGGTGCAATATAGTTTGTGGAGAAAGTGAGGTCTGCAGATGCTGGAGATCAGAGTTGAAAATGTGTTGCTGGAAAAGCACAGCAGGTCAGGCAGCATCTAAAGAATAGGAAACTCGATGTTTCGGGCATAAGCCCTTCATCAGGAATGCAATATAGTTTGTGGTGCTCTGTTTCTCGCACTATGGATGCACCTTAGTTCTTTTATTAAATTACTTTCCTATTTTTCATTTAACTAGCAGATTTGGATTTTTTTTTTAACTTGCGATTTGCACAGCAGCAGGATATGAACAGATCAGCCACTTAGTTTCTGAGCTTGCAGACTGCAGTTTCACTTCACTTTTGCTTGTCTGAGGGCAATTGGCCATCTAACAGATGGAAATAAAGAACACCCCCCCCCCCCCCCCCCCCCCCCCCCCCCCTCTCCAAAGTAGCTTTGCACTCCAATCATCACTGTTTAATAGCATCCAGAGACAAGTGGAAACATGGAGTGCAGGCAGACAATCCATGACTACAGGAAGTCAGTCAGTAAACTTTGTACACCCCAGTCCAACACAGCATCTGTAAACCATGAAAAAAGCAGCTTAAAAATCACAACATCAGGTTATAGTCTAACAGGTTTAATTGAAGGACTAGCTTTTTGAGTGCCGCTCCTTCAGGTCGTTATGCCTGATGAAGGAGCAGCGTTCCGAAAGCTAGTGCTTCAATTAAACCTGTAGGACTAAACCTGATGTGATTTTTAAGCTGCTTTTTCATTGTCAAGGAGAATTTGTTTATACTCAAATGGTGAGTTAGAGGTGATTGAAAAGGGGTATTATGAAAGAATTTAACTCTAAAGTCCCATGAAATAAATGAGCCTAACTCTGCCTTCAAGCTGATTGCAGCTTCTCCCCATAGTGTTTTTCTATGAATTGACTGTTTAAAGCCACTCCTTTATCCATGCAACGCCTCTGGTACATATTGCATAATTTGGTGAAAACTATTTTCTTTTGGCAATGGGGAAAGTTAAGTTTGGAATATTATACTGTCGATGTTACAACAAATTTAGTTGGTCCAACTATATCTGAAAGTTGTTGCTGAAGGTCTGTTTGGAAAAAGATTTGGATATTAAGAATCCTCCATCTTCACACTGCAGGCAAAATGGGTGTTGCAGAATCTTTTTATGTTCTGGACATTTTTCCAAAAATAGCTTTTTTTTAAAAAAAAAAGTTTGAATCCCTTTTGAACTTTTGAAATTCTGATGAGTTAATAATATATTCCCAGCTGTCTGACTCAGTTGACTGGTCAGTATCTATTGTGTGTGCAAGAAACAACTAAAATCCATGAAAAGTTTTTTAACTTGTTTTAGTTGCTTAATTCTGAGAGTTCCAACTAATGGAAGTGTTCTTCAGCATGGCAAGAAGGCAGCTACTTGTGACTTAATGCATTAGTGTCACAGACAGAAGTTTTTGGTGCAGGAGTGTTTTCTTACCTACAGAGGTTACCTCCATTTTAAAGCTGTAACTTTAAGGGTCATAATCCTGAGTATTTCTCATTCTAGACTCTGAACATGACCACCTCCTTCAAGCATCTTGAGGGCTAGATATCATGGATATTATTCGCAGACCTGTAGTTCCTTTTAATTTCAATGGTCGAGCAGGAGATTGGACCAAAATAGCTTGGCAGTTTTCCAATTTCTGGAAGGTTCTCAAGTGAACCTTAAGTTTTGCAAAGGTTGGGGAGTATTACTCTTGTTGGATATTTCTGTAATCCTATCTAGACTTGAAACTGGTTTCCTCCAGTGAGGAAGCTTTTTTTGTTTGGTACAGGTTCAAAACCCTTTCTTGCCAAAAGGGATGGTGGATGTTATCCTCTTGGGTTTGATAATTTGAATTGGCTTTAATGAGATTTACAAGCATTGCTTTCCCTGGCCCTATGTAGTTGAGTGGGCAACAGATTGCCCAATTAATAGCAAGCTTTTTTTCAGTTGCAGTCCAGTTTAGATGACTGGATTCTCCTTAAGTGTACTTCAAGCCTTTGGCTAATGTGACCTAGTATCCATTCAGCTGCATCTCTGGCAAGGTGTGTGTCCTGGTTATTTATTTTTTTAAAAAACTAATCTCCTCTGAAGTCAGTTTTTTTTTAGACTTGAAGGGACCATCATGCAATGGAAGGTCTTTGCAATACAGTTTCTATTACATGTTTAGTGGGTTTTTTTTCTCTGCAAACCAAAAGTAAAGCTGGTTGAAATATGACTGCATTTATGACCCATTATTCATATTCATCATTAATGTTTTCCAAAACTAATCAAAGTTTTTAAAATATGCTGGAAGTGTAACAGTGGTTAAGTTAAATGTGACTGAGCATTTTGTGACTTATTACAGGAAAACAATGGTTGCATTTTTGGTTCCCATGAATTTGTGCCATTCCTGTAAATCCATGCAGCTTGCTTTTTTTTTTGTGGCTGTTTCTTAAGAAAAGGGCAATTTGAGTTCTCCAGGTCACTCCCTAAATCCCCATGGTGTGGGCACAGTGTAGAGCAGTAAGGTTGCTGTCCTAATCCTCCCTGGAGGGATTGCCCTGCTCTAGTGTCATTGAGGTAGAACAACGCCAGCAAGATCCAGTTCTCTGTCAGAGTAATGGCTTCTGGTTGCCTGGAGCTGTGGTGCAGTGGATACCTCCTGGCTGCTTGGAGGACTTGAAGATGTTGGACTTTACTAGGCCCCTTGAAGTCTGGCATTTGGTGGAATTCCTGTATCCTTCTCTGCCACTTAGCTGGTTGTTAGCCATCCTTCTGCATTTCTTTGTCAGAAAAGCCGCTGGTGTAGCCATTATGCAGCTACCTCTTTCCATTTTTACTTTGGTTTGCAGTTGTTTCTCATCCAGCATCCTGCTTCCTTTGCTTTATCTTTTTTTTTCCTCTGGTAAAGGTTGGATCAGTTGTTCTGCCTCCACACTAGCTATCTTTCCTCCTCTCCTGGGTCCCCCTGCACACCATATCAGTTTGCTAGCTGGTGAGGATGGTACACTTTTTTTATGGGGCCACTGGCTTACACTCGGGATGGCTGGAAGGGGCAATGTATGTGGCAGGGGGTCCCATCTTGTGGGTGGCACGGTGGCGTAGTGGTTAGCACTGCTGCCTCACAGCGCCAGAGATCCGGGTTCAATTCCCAACTCCGGCGACTATGGAGTTTGCACATTCTCCCCTTGTCTGTGTGGGTTTCCTCCAGGTGCTCCGGTTTCCTCCCGCAGGTTAGATGAATTGGCCATGCTAAATTGCCCGTAGTGTTAGGTAAAGGGGTAAATGTAGGAGAATGGGTGGGCTGTGCTTCGGCGGGTGGTGTGGACTTGTTGGGCCAAAGGGCCTGTTTCCACACTGTAAATGTTAATCTAATCTAATCTTGGACAGGCTTTGTATTGGCAGCCTGCTTCTCAACACAGGTTGCAGTGTTTTGAATCCTTGCGGTCCTTAGGTGACTCTCCTGTTTGTAGTTCCTGCAGAGTCACTTCGCAGTATGCAATGTGTCCTACCCCCTCCAGTTCAGTGCACACTTGGCTGCCCTGTATAGATCAGGTAGGCCCTGCTCCCTCTGATCTACCTAGGGGGGGGCTGGGTGGAGGATGTTCTCACTGGTCACCCTTGTTTTGACTTTGTCCAAATTCCAAAGGGGTCCACCACATCGATGCTGCCTCCTTCCAGCTGTATGCACCTTCCTGGGAAGGTATGAGACATCATCTGCTGAGACATGAGGGTTATATGAAGGGATTATAATAGTCCAGCTCCTCTGCAGGAAGAACAAACAATCTTCTTGTAGACAAGATGAAGAAGAGACCCTCTCCACTTTTTTAATCTCTGAATACCTTCAGGAACTAATCACATTGCTTCAAAGTAGCCCCAACTGGGGAAGTCCTGTAGGTAGAAAATATCTATCTGCTGCTTAGAACCCACAGCAATCTAGGCAAATTCTAGAAGGTCCTGTCAACCATTGATGCTTCCTCCCACAGTCACCCTGACAGGTGTATTTAGACTTCCTGGTCTGGGATGCAGGTGCTCGCCGAAGTAACGGCTCTGGTTGGCTGGTCAGTCACTGAATTGGTGTTGGGTCAAAGCCAGCATAAAGGTCCACCAAGCTTGCTCAGCTCAAACAATAATCCTGCTCGCAATCCAGTGACAGTCTTGATTACTCCAGTGTTAGAGATTCTCTGCTCAGGTAGTGATCAAGGTATCTCCCTTTGTAATCAAAGCTGAGGCCATCACTCCTGCCACTATCTGTCTTCCCCTCTTTCCCCCCCCCCCCCCCCCCACCCCCCCGGGAAATCCCTGGCAAAACTTCCTTTCATTCTTGAGAAAATACAAACCCAGATTTTAGCATCTGCTTTCATTCTTTGTTCATAAACCCAAACTCTTGAAGGCTTCTGGTGAGGCCCATCACTTCTTTTGGTTTGTCAAGTTTGTTCAAATGAAGTGCCAACTGAGTCTCTAATTTTCAAAATGATGCTGAATAGTGTATCCATTTATCCCACCAGACAAATATGTTCCATGGTCTTCACCTGACTGAAATCAAACTCTTAATATAGGATCAAGTCTCTGGTTTTAATGCAGGTTTAATTACCAAGATGAAGCTACCCCATGCAAACTAGATATTGTAGTTGCCAAATTCCAATTCTTGCAAGAGAAGCATTGAGATTGCTGATTTCTCTCTTCTCTCTACCTTCAGTTGGTACACTGCACCAAGGTGAAATGCAGATGATTGTCATGTGTGCAACTGAGTATTAGGGGAAAGCAGTGTCTGGTTTAGTTAGACTATGGATGTTATGAAGTTCAACTTGTACTCTTTTGCCACTGTACCCCTATCTGGTGTTCATCGTGTGTGTGTCTGTATGGATTTAACCTTGAACATCCTACTTCAGGAGTTGCTTATTTGCATTGTTTGATATGTGGCTGATGTGGAATAGTTTAAGTATCTGATGGTTCCTAGCAATTTGGCAGGAGTGATTTTTGTTCAGCAGTGACTTGCCTCTGAAACTGAAGTGAAACCATAAATGGCAATATGCTTTAAAAAGGAACAGGAGCTCTGAATCATGACTAAACCATATTCCTTTAGTGTGATTTCACTTTTCTCCTTTTGGTCAGAGGCTAGTACTTGAGCTCTCCATTTTTTTCATTCGGCAATCTGGAAGTTTTTAAAACACTTCGTTTTTTTTTTAAAGCAATGTATCGGGTACCACGAAATGTTTTTAGTTTTGTTCATCTATTGGGATTTCAAAATAGTGCTAACCTGCAGGACATAACTGAAGCAAATTTGTACATGTGTAATCTAAAGCCAAATTAGTATTGTTGGAAATTAAGCACTTTTTTTGTAAGGCTGTAGAGTCTGTCACACAGACAGTAAACTTCACCTTGAAATGGTGACAAAATCATGGAATTTCAACACCCATTCCAAATGTACGTACATGGGAAATTTTAGTCACCTTTGAAAAAGACTTTATCTACATTTCATTGAAATGAATAAAACCAGTTTGTTGAAGCAAACTTGAAAATTTCATACAAAATCTGTCATGGGGTAGTTTCTTTGTTTTGGAGATCTGCCCTTGAATGGCTTTAAAATCCTGTGGTACTCTTTGAATATTGATCAGGAAGTCATACCTGGTTTCCTAACCAATACTTGACTCTTGATCAGCATGAACACTTCATTGGTGACCATCATATTGGTACTTGTGGGATATTAGCTATACCTGAACTGCACTTCCTTCATTACTGCAGTGACTACTGAATGATTTCTGAAGCATGCCCAAGTCACCTTAAATTCATAAAAGGCATTAACTTTTTTCCATCCTTGCACTCCATGCAAGAGGCCTACCTACAGAGAGATGTTGTGCAAAAGAGACCAAAATAGCAAGAAGTGAAGTTCTCATCTAACAACAGTAAGATTAGCTTCTGATAGATCAAACATATTTTACTACAGTGTTTAGTCTTGGTGTAACAAAATTATAAGTGCAAACTCAAAGACTTCCTGGACCTTCCATTTCTGGAGGGTTTATGTTGAAACATCGACTCTCTGGTTCTTCAGATGCTGTCTGACCTGTGCTTTTTCCAGCACCACTTTTTTTTTTCAACTCTGCAACTCAGACCAATTCCTGGGATAGTGGGGTTTGGTTTGGTTGGATTTGATAAGCCTTTGTTTACTGATCATTGAAAGAATGAGGATGAAATTGAACTATTAAAATTGTGATGACACAACATCCTGAAAGTGGGTATGATGTCTGTTCCTGTCCCTATCTCCGTCTTTGACTTTGGGACAAGGTCTCTGAATATAAGTGAGCCAGTTAGTGGTAAGCTTCTAGGAATCTTCAAGACTTGAATTGAGTCACTGAATACTTTTTCGTTTAGAGGGAAAAAAAATTCTCTAGGTTAAGGTTTGGAGGAATGTTGAAATAGGCTGGTTGAATGTTTTATGTACTGATTTAGTCATGCAGACTATTTCTCAAGTTGACCAAACTCTTAGAACAGTGCAATTATTTATGGGATCAGGAAAATGAGGTGATGGAGAGATTAGCTCCTGCTTGTTTTAGGTGTCTTTAGTTGTGGGAATCCAAGACTTTTTCTCAGGTGGACTTGGTAAGCTTTCAAATGCAGTGCACTACTTAGAAAAATACTTGATACTTATTCTGACTAATGTTGCCCACATAGGTGTCAAGTGCTAAGTTGGCCACAGTCTTAATAAATTGGATGTTAGTCATAACAAGGCTGTGTAAATGGACATGATGGATATCGGTGCTGGGGAGGTACAAACATATTTACATCCTAGTAATGATTGACTGTTTAATTGTACTAATGAAACAAATGCAGACAATTTGAGTTTGGGACCACCTTAAGTGAGCCTTCATTACATCTCTATTTATAATGCCTCTCAATTCCTCAACAATGCTCATTCAGAACTAGACTGATGAAATCTTAGTATACTAAGACATCTTAATGATGGCATGGCTGTCACACTGGTCATGTCAAGACCAACCACTACTCCAACTGGGCCAGGTAAAATTTACCCTTAAACAGAATAAAACCGTGTACTGCAACAGCTTTTTTAAAAAGCTAACATTTAAAGTACAATCCCAGGTTCAAGAAAGAGTAAATATTTAAGTACAGCATCCCTTAGTGCTACATTTGACCAAGATCTACACAAACCAAGTTAAAGCGCAGAAATGTTTAAAATTTGTACTCTGAGCAGAAGTCAGGATTCTAATGTTCTTACATTGTGGGTTGTCTTTAAATCAATTGAAATTGTGTAATAGTACTTAGCCAAGCCAATTCCTAACAGAATACACCATTTGTCTCACAGCACCACAAAACAGTACTGTACTGGATTTCAAGTTGGTGTTCTCACCTGACTTTAATGCAAGGGATTAAGTCTGGCTTATAATCGAGACATTTTAGACAAAGTAATAGAATGTCATATCATCTTGCTCACTCTTGGCTTCAGCTTGCTACTTTACTTGTAAAAATGTTCTTGAGTTAATGCTTCATCCAATTTAATGCACAAAACCAAACATTACTACAATTCCGAGTACTGGGAGGTTTTTTTCAAGCAAACACTTTAGGGGTGTTGGTTATATTTCAGGGAGATCCTGAATAATAACGTTACTTGCCAGTTCAGTTTTTATCTTCCAGTTGAGTTAAGAATCAAAGCAACACATTCCTGTTCAGAGTCTAATCCAAGTTTTTGGAATTCCTGGCTGGGCAATAGCATGTATTTGAGGAGAGTTGGCAATGGAAGTTGACATTAGACTGTATCATTGCAATGGAAACCATTTCACAGCACTGAGGTGCTTTGAACAGTAACTGTGATATTCAGTTCTTTCAACCCATTAGTTTAGATCTCTGATAATGTAAAATTTTCTCAAAACTTAAAGGAATGATAGACTGCCAAAAACAAATAATCCATTGAGCTTTGTTTTGGAGATGGAGCAGTTTTAAATGTTTTAAGACTTTGCTGAGCTAATAAGTATGACACTTTAAATTGGACTCTGCCTACAGCAAAAGAATTACAAACAAGGTCGATCCAGTTTATTTCAAGAACAGCAGGAATGGATGAACCCATCAAGTGTAAACCGTACCAACAACTAACCACTTCATTTTGCAAGGCTTTTACTTCTTCAGATAACACTAACCAGGAGAGAATATCCTTTTTTTTCTTTCCCCACTCCCCATCCCTACACAACCAGCCCATTCCTTCTCTCCTCTCCCCTCTCTCTTCCCCCTTCACAAACTAGCTTGAAACTTAGACATATGAAAAGGATTGTGACTGACTGGTGTGATGCTTCGAAATCCTCTGGCACCTCTTGATCCTGCAGATATTGGCAAGTTCCCTACAAATAGTTGGTATTGTCACATTAACATGTTTTGTAGCTTTCTTTCTAATGGTTTTTCTTCAGGGTTTTAAAAATAATATTTCAAACAAGGAACTGTCATCCCTACAGTTTAAGCTTTCCTTTTAGAATGCCACAAAATCCCTCTTGGATGTGGAATATCAATGGTATCATAACAAACCAGAGTTTTTCCAAAGGTAAAACCTGATCTTGCGAGCCATCAGTCAAACTCTGGCTGTAGAATGGCATAGTTACTACTTTTTTTTTTAAAAGGCCTCTACTTGGCATAGTTTTGAGTTTCAGTTGTCTGAAAGAAAAGAAATGAACTTGTCCATCAATGTTTTGTGCTGTACCAATTCCACCAATATTTAATGATTTTGAAGACCATAGCTCAACTATTTTGAGGCCTTTGTAGATGAAGTTGGCACACTTAACAGACAAATGTGCTTTAAAGCATGGTGTATTATTATTGCTTCTATTAAATGGGAGGTGGACCATTTTTTACTAGTTGTAAATCCCAGTGAACTGTGTGGTCCCAAACACCAGGATGTCATTTTCTCATGCTTGTATCCTTGCTTTTAATATTTTGTTGTGCAATAAGTGACTTATTGGTGTAGATGTGTTATTACTTGCTATGTTTTGAACTGCTTTTGAGATGGGACTTGAGGGTCAATTTTTTTTTTAAGCTTAGTGTGGAAACAGGTCCTTTGGCCCAACAAGTTTACACTGACCCTCCGAAGAGCAACTCACCCAGACCCATTCCCCTACACTTACCCCTTCACCTAAATGCTATGGGCAATTTAGCTTGGCCAATTCCCCTAACCTGCCCACTTTTGGGCTGTGGGAGGAAACCCACACAGACACTGTGCAAACTCCCACACAGTTGCCTGAGGTGGGAATTGAACCCAGGTTTAATTTCTAATATGAGACTTGTTGCCTTGGGATGCTTAGTGCACCCCACCCAACCAACAACGAGAAAATCCTTCATGTTTGAGACTTTTATTTCTCTCCAGGTCTGTGTGCTCAAACCTTCTGAAGACAAAAAACAGGATAGTGTCTGTATGCAATATTACAGTGCATGCGTTTCAAGGTTTTAGAACCTACTCAGGCTGAAGTAACCTAGACAGTCCAAATGTATTTGGTGCCCTTATGCCTGCATTGCTGAAAGTGGGTTAGCACAGAATGACTGCCCTGGAGCAGTGAGCTTGTAAGCATCTATGCTGTTGAACTGTGTTTATCTTTTGTTGATTTTAGGATCACTTGATCATGTACCACTTTGCATCAGATTAGAGAAGTTTGCATCAAAAATAATGAGTTGGTTAATGTGGTTTCAGTGACTAATCACCACCTATTCAGAGTTTGCAGATCTTCAAGCAAATTTCAACACGTTATCTGAGGCAGTTGGATCTTAACTTCATGTTTGCACTTTGACCTGGTTTTCTCAGTGGATCTCAGGCAAATATCTTGAGCTTTTGTAAATCTTTTGAAGTGATGTTCCTTAGTAGATATTGACATCCGGGTAGAGTTTGTTGATTCACCTTCCAATCTGTGGACTTGAACCGTCTCTCTCTTATTATTAGGGGAAATGTTTTTACATTTCTAACAAAACCTGTTTTTTTTAAAAAAAAACTCCTGGCCTGATCACTCTACATGTGAAATCTTCTTCTATTCCCTTGAACTGATAAAGATAATCTAACTTGTGAATTGAATGTTCAGTTCTTTAAGATCTGAACGTAAGGTCTGTGGTTAAGCAGAGTTAAAGGCAATTAGTCTTAGGTCTGTCAGAAATTCAATCGTGCAGACGTAGTGAGGACAGGAGTTCTCGACACATTGAAATCTCATGTTTTCCTAGGTAGTGGTTTTGGTCACTGTCCAAATCACTTTCTGACCTCATGACAATAACCAAAGCTGTCAATCTCATGGATAAAATTCCAAAAGTTGTTTGTATTATTACAATGTATGCAAACAAAAGCTTTTAAGATCAAAGATTGCTGTAACTGGTTGAAATGTCAACATTTTGAAATGGTCTATTTTTTTCAAGAACTCTAGTGAGCAAGAGACTGAATTGCATATCTTCATATAATGGTACATTTTTAGCATTGTACCATTTGGCATTGAGTCCAAGTAACTCTCTTTCATTGGAGAATGAATGAGAGGCAAGGGTGTAGAAAGGAATGAATAACAAAGAAAAATATGGAATGGCAGGGACAATTGATGTCGCATTGGACCGGTCAAACACCGCTAGTAACTTGTTCTACTCAAGCATGTATTTTATAACAAGATGCTCTTGGATTAGTCCAGACCAATTCCTAAGGAGCTAAATTAATTTAAATGTTTTGCTTGATTGGTATTCTTTTAAAGAAGCATGTTGGTTTTACCTCCTTTTTGGTAAGGAGCTAGGCCAGGTTAAGAGTAATGTCATAAAACCAACACCTTTTGTAGTGCAGGAACTAAACCTGGAAAATGGAGTTGCAGATATATAGGATAGTGAAGGTGTTTGATATGGTTTCCTGTTGGTCAGACCATTGTGTGTATAGCAGTTGAGGTTATGTTGCCACTGTACAGGATGTTGGTTAGGCCACTTTTTTGGAATGTTGTGAGCAATTCTGATCTCCTTCCTATACGAAGGATGTTGTGAAGCTTGAAATGGCTGAAAAGATTAACAAGGATGTTGCCAGGATTGGAGGGTATGAGCTACAGGGAGAGCCTGAATTGGCTGGGGCTGTTTGCCTAGAGCATTGGAGACTGAGGGGTGACCTTGGAGATTTTTTATATAAATGAGTAGTATGGATAAGGTGAATAGACAAAACTTTTCCCTGGTTTGGAGTCCAGAACTAGAGGGGATAGGTTTAGGGAGGGTGGGAAAGATTTTATAAAAGGGACCAAAGGGGCAACTTTTTTCCAGAGGGTGGTGCATGTATGGAATAAGTTGGCAGAGGAAGTGGTGGAGGCTTGTACAGTGGCAATATTTAAAAGGATCTGGATATATGAATAGGAAGGTTTGAGGGATATGTACCAAGTGCTGAAAAATGGGACTAGATTAATTTAGGATATCTGGTTGGCATGGACAAATTGGACTAAGGGGTCTATTTCCATTGTGTACACTTGTGATTCTGACTAAGTGCCATTGCTGAGGATCTATTTTGGCATGATGACTATTACCATGTCAACGATATGGATTGAGGAATAGCATTACCACTTGTTAAAAGCTTGGATACACAAGGTAGGAAGTGTGGTGCTAGAAAAGCACAGATCAGGCAGCATCCAAGGAGCAGGAGCACAGAAGCATCAGGTATAAGCCTTTAATCAGGAATGAGTCTTGTGAGCCAGGGATCTGTGATCAATTGAGGGGTGTGGGTTGAGGGGCAGGGTAGCTAGGAATACAATAGGTAGATGAAGAAGATGGTGGAGAAAGTGATGGGTGGAAAAGATGGTGGGCAGAGTTGGGAGGGGAGGGGGGGGGGGGGGGGGGGAGGAGTTGGAAAAAATGAGCAACAGTGGGATCAGGGTCCCAAAGTGGATTTGACCAGTTAGCTTTTTCCTCCCTGCATCCTCCCACTCTTTTCTCTCCCACACCTTCATCTACCTATTGTATTCCCAGCTACCTTCCCCATTGCCTCCCATTTTAATCTCTCAACTGCTTTCACCCCCCACACACCCCCCTCCTGGATGCTGCTTGACCTGCTGTGCATGTTCTAGCACCACACTCTACTCTGGCATCTGCAGTCCTCAACTTCTCCTATACAATGTAGAAGCCTAGCTTGGGTAGATAGGAGCTTGAATTTACTAGAGGGACATAAATGGATGAAACTGAACACCTTCTGAAGGGAAGCAATATCTCTCCATTTGCGTTATTAGACTTTCTATTCAAACCGGAGCTGAAATGTTCGCTTTACGACATACAGAAGAGCAGAGGCCTGTAGGTTCCTGTCTTCCCAGTACACTCAAGGAGGTTATATTAATTTTGGGTGGTTCAAGGACGTTGGGCAATACTAGTTGAGTTTTCTACATATGGGACTTTTTAAGTCATCCTATAAATTTAAAAATCCAGAGAATTTCCTTTGCATTGTCAGTTTTTTACTTGTTATTGGAGTTTCCTAGTGCCAAAGGAAATTCAAAATATCGCTTGCCGAATTTAGTGACAATGAAATCACTTTGCTATTTAAAGCAGGACATTCTTTCCATCCATGCCTTTCTTATCATGCATTAGGAATCCTTCTCTGAAGGAAGTGGAAAAAGATGAATGGAAAAGCTGGTGCAGCATGCCAAATTTAGTGTGGGATAACTTGGGATAAAAGTGAAGGACAGGAAGTGAGAGCACCTCTGTCCTATTGGGCTTTTCACAAGCCATGATAGCTGTTTGCACTTTTGTTCCATCTAATTTAAACTTTGCACCTGTTGTCTCACTTCAGGCAATCTTTAATCCTTGTTTGTGTTGAGATGCCTTCTGATTTGGATCCTTGCCTGATCTGTGCTGTGGTCCCAACAAGCTGTACACAGTTCTTATTGGAATAGCTGCTTGTGACTGTTTAACTTGTATTTTGGTACTTTTTTTGGATTCAGAAATGCTGTGTAAATACCAAGTGTTATTTATGGGGGTGAAACAACTGGATTTGTGTAGTAGTGTTTTTTTTGCGACATCTTTAATCTTTAAAATAACCTCCCCTGATTTGGAAAGGCAGCTTTTGAGCTATGGTTCATTAAGAGTTGTCCAAGTTTAAACTGCTATACCAGTTGAATCCTCTTAGGAACAGAAAACCCCAATGCTTTAATTGAAGTTCACTTAATTAATTTTCCAGTTGTCACAAAATTGTGAACTACTTTAATGTTGCAAGCTTCTGATTTAAGGAAGGTTCACAGCTAACAATGTGCCGCAAGCTTAATATATAATATTTAGCTGGCTGATTTGAGGTCTCCTGGTCAGAGACTTGGTTATGCTTACTGTGTAAAGTTGGAGCATTACAAACAAAAATGCTGGAAAAGCTCAGCACATATGGCAGCATCTGAGATTTGCTAGACCTGAGCTTTTTCTAGCAATTTTGTTTTTGGCTTGATTTACAGCATCTGCAGTTGTTCAGTTTTTCGAACTTGGTGTAGCATTAAATTTAATGTGAAAAACACTTTGTTTTGGTTTTTAAATTGTTGAACCTGTGGCTGTTAAGATTAATCAAGAAGCCCAGGTAATGTGTTGACTCTGTCTGGGTTCAAATCTCTCCTTTGGCTTATGATGGACTTTAATTTCAGGTTTATTATTGAATTCAAAGTCTAATGCTCATAACTATCAAACTCCAATTTACTAATTGTTTTAGGACAGGAAATTACTGTGCTGCTTTAGTCTGGCCTGTGATCCCAGACGCACAGTGATTTAGTTGACTCTTGAGCAACATCCGATTTTAGGGATGGACAATAAATGTTGACCTCATTAGCACCACCCACGTCTCCTTGTTTCATTTTTAGATTGTACAAACCAGTCCTGATCTACACTGTCAAATCTACCAAAAATGGTGCTGAATTACCATGGCATTGATTTTAAACAATGGTAGCTTCTAAGCTAGTAACTTTGTTTTTGCTTGCCATGTTTTGACCTGTCTGCTAGATTTGGCAAGAGGGATAGCCTTTATAGACCCTTATGAAGGAGCGAAAATTAATTTACCAGTGCAATTTCTTTTGAGCACTGCAAACTGTTAGAATAGATCAGTCATTTTGAAGCTACTTTCTTTAAAATGTTGAGGTTTTTTGTTTTTTTTTTTTGTCACCTGTGGTCTGCTATTGAAATCTTCCAAGAATTGCTATTCAATCTATGTATAGCACCTGTGATATGGATTGACATTGATATTGACTTCTGCAGGTCTTGGCATCCTGATGGTCAATGGAAACCCTGGTAGGTTTGATTTTATTTTAGTTTTCTGTTTTTATTCTAACTGGCATCTGAGGCTGAAGTCGTCTTTTGTTTCACAGACCTGTTGAGTTAATGAACACTTTTTCAGTAACTACCAATTTCTGGAATTCCTGAGTCTTCGTCTGTGAATATGCTAACTGTGTACTTAAAGCCAACCTGTACTCAGCATTGGTGGATGATTTTTGATTCAGGGCCTGGATCTGCTGATCCTGGCTCTTATGCACCATTTAATTGTTAGATGGTGCACATGGCATCTTAAGTTGTAAACTCATTCTTCTCCCCACTCCCCCCTTCTGAGAGAGAAGTGGTTAGTTACATCATCGAATCACCGGTGTACAAAGTGCTTGAAATGCAGTTTGGGTGCTCCAGGACTTCAACTCTGGTGATGGAAGGGACACTGTGCGCAAATTGACGTAAGAGATTAATTTGGATGTAGATGTTCTGATGACTGTTATCTCCAAATGCATACTAACTGTACAGACGTTTATTACAGCATAATGTCTGTTTGCTATGCTCCATCAGAGCTGCTCAAGATGAGAATAAATAAAATGTTAACATTTGGACCTGGATCCTCCATTTGAGTTGCAATGCTGACAGATTTCTAGAGTATCTCTCTTTGAATTGGAGCAGTTTGCTGTCACTATGCAGTATAAATTATACCACTGACTTCTGTTAATCTGAGGAAGAACTTATGTAGAAACATAAAGCTGCCTCCTCTCATTATACATAATTAGACCTGCTGTATATTAGGCTTTACTGTTTATTTATAATGTTTCTTTTACTGCAAATGTCAAAATGGCCAAGTAATACTTGGTTCTAACACTAGCAAAGCTTTCCTCTAGAGCCTTTGCCTACCTGTGCAAATGCCCATCCTTATAGCCAATGAAATATTGCTGATTTGAAGTTTAAATCAACCTTCATTTCAATCCTTGAAAAATGAGTCAACTTGTATACTGAGCCTGATTTTTATTTTGCATGCAGTCTTGGTTTTTGACACAGACTGAGTTATCAAATTGAGGGTTTGAAGCCCAAAGAGACCATGTTGTTAATGAGACACATTAATCACCTGTCCTACCCAATGATGTATTTCTTGTTGATCTTGCCTCCACTTACTTCCCCTTCCCACACCCCTCCACACACCCTCTGGCATCTACCCAAAGACAAGCATCCCTTGCACCCACTATCTTTGAAAGATAACTGTGTGTATACCTGGATAAGCGCTGGTGATCCTGCATCTTCAGTGGGCCAATATCATGGCAAAGCCACATTGCCTATGGCACATAGTTGACAGTCCCTTTTCAAATACCATATCTTGCCTGAGCCACTAACCAATCCCTAGTAACATTGACTTAGAGGATATTCAAATTCATGGCTAACTTGTCTCCAAGGCTCAATGTAGGCTTGCATCTTATCGTTGTTCAACTCCTAGTTTGTTTGGAAGTTTCCTTTACAGGAACGAAACAGAAATGGACATTTTAAAACAAAACGGGCTGAACTATGTAATGGTGTCAACTGAAGTTCTTTTATTACAATAGTTAGTCAACAAATTAGATTCCTTACAATGTGGAAACAGGCCCTTCTGTCCATCAAGTCGATATTGACCATGCTAAATTGCCCAGATCAGCACATCTTTGGGTTATGGGAGGAAACTGGAGCACCTGGAGGAAACCCATGTAGACACGGAGAATGTCTGTGTGGAGTTTGCACAGTCGCCCAAAGTGGAAATTGAACTCTGGTCCCTGGTGCTAAGGCAGCAGTGCTAACCACTGAGCCACCGTGCTGCCCTCTAATTGTCTGCTGCACTTAGCTGTCATGTATTGGAAGCAGGTGTCAATGAGTCTTTTGTTTTGTCTAGTTAATTGTGCCGATTGCAGCTGAACTCTGATCTGGACATGTCAGCTTCTTCCATCCCCATGTTTTTCATCCCTGCTATTGGAAGATTTCTGAACTGGAATCTCACCCATGTTTATGAAAAGTGTAAATAGTGAGATCTGAATTATTACCCAATTCTGCATACATCTTGCCACAGCCCACATAACTCAAATTCAAGATTCAGCCCATGGTTTTTGCTGAAAAATCACTTCCCAATAAAGAGAGCATGACATCTGAAATTTAAAACCAAGTGCAGGAAATCTTGACAGCTTTCACCCCATCTGTGGAGTGATTGGACTCCAATTTAACTCTTTGGGTAACCATGTCGACAGTCTCCCTCTGGTTAAACTGCTATGCAGTCGCTCATGCCAGAAGTTTGACAGCAAGTTCTTGGACAGTGATTATTATGTAAATAATTCTAATTTTTGGTGTGGAGTGCTAACTACACAACACCTCCCAGGAGAAATTCCCTGCTCTAATTCCAGAGCATATTTAATCTCCTTCAACTTGAGAAACTGTATCTGACTAGTCACATTGGCATACCTGACAGTGCTGCACTTGTGCACAACCACTTGGGGCAGCACTGCTGCCTTACAGCACCAGGGTCCCAGTTTGGATTCCAGCCTCTGGTGACTGCGTGCAAATGGCGCACAGACGGACATTCTCCCCGTGTCTGCGTGGGTTTCCTCCACGTGCTCCAGTTTCAGTCCAAAGATAAGCAGGTAAGTTGAATTGGTCATGTTAACTTGCCCATAGTGTTAGGTGCATTAGTCAGAGGGAAATGGGTCTAGGTGGGTTGTTCTTTAGAGGGTCGGTGTGGACTGATTGGGCCAAAGGGCCTGTTTCCACACTAGGGAAACTAAATGAAACACAGGAGTATCAGCCTGCATTGTTGTAATACAGGCTTTTTGAGGGCAGTGTACACAAATATTTGCTTGAATGCATATCCACTACTATATACTAAAATATGAAACAAAGCATTTTGCATGGTCCTAAAATGCATACATTAAATAATTCTCTAGTGTTTACCTGTTTTTTTTTCCAGTGGCTTCTGTTAATACCATTTATCATTGGAGCAGCAAATAACAAACCTTTTAAATCTTTTAAAGGTTCAGTTCCTTCTGTCATTTAGCTACTAGTGCTAACAGAATACATGCAACCATGCTCTTAGCATTTGGCATGCTCCTTTTTTTTTTTAGGGATTCCTGACAGTTGTTTTTAAACTTAATTCTTTTGTGAAGCTTTTTTTTAGTGCAGGTGTTACAGTCATGCCAGAATGTCTCCCTCCAACAAGCAGTTGGTCAATAGCTTTAGTTTCCTTTTGGGATTTTAAAATCACTAGGGGCAGGGTCAATTCAGACAGATCCAGGAAGTTCTGTTAGCTTTGCTTTCAGTTGGTGGTTGGGTTTTCTGCTAGCTGGCTGCTGCTAGAGTGAAGCCTTAGACAGTGAGGCTTCATCCTCGAACAGACATCTTTTTTGAATTTTGTTCTGGGCTGGAGAGTGACTGCATGTGAGAACCAGAACAGAGTTGCTGAATTGTTTTAAGGGCGTTAGTGGGATGCTGCCTAAGTTGGAACTGTTCATGCTAAGTAGTGAACTTGAAATACTGCTATGCCAATTCTGTTTTTGTATTTTAAACATCTTTTTGTTTTTGCTTCGAGTCTGGTGCTGGACCAAACAAATGACATCTGGGACACAGTATCTTACATTTGCCTCTTTAACTTGGGGTCTAACCTGTCTCAGTTTTAGGGGGTCTGTTCCATAACAATTTGGATCAAGAATATGGGTATTTGGAGCTAAATGGCTCTGACAGTTGTCAGTCAGCAATATGAAGATGGTGTGCTGCAAGCTTCACTTGCCAAATTGAGGGTTACTAATCAGGTTGCAAATAGTGCAAACTGCACTTGATCAAAGTATAAGACCTTTTTTTGAAAACAAAACTAAGTATACTTGAGACAAAGTTTCAGTAGATTTGTTCTAGTCCTATTTAATGGGAAGTCATAAGTAATCAACTTGATGTTCAAACAATAAGCTGTTTCTATATGGCTGAGAAACTGAAATGAATTTGTGAAAGTCTGAATTGAAACATAAGCTACTATATTAAACTGCTGTAACCTTGTCAAAATGAAAATATTTGTTTGCAGTAAGGAAATATTTGATTTTCTTAATTTGCATCCCCTTCCAATCTTTTTTCTTTTGACCAGTCACAGCAATTGAGTGGCTAAATCAAAGTCCATGAGGTCTGTGAAATTCCTCACTGCTCACACTATTGGTAGCTTACTTCACGCCGTCCTTGGCAATCAGCTGTGATGCCAAAAGTATAATGTGGGAGGTAACTACTAAGTCTTGGTCTAGTGCAGTTATTTTAATTTGAACATTTCAGGTATGGCATCAGACCTACAAAACATGTGACGTTGCAATTGGCCTGCATACTATTTGATAAATGTTTCATATTTGATTTATCATGACAGCTGTTCCTCACTTGTCTCAGTGGTTGGCTGATCTCACTTCTTGGATTTGTACTCAAATACTTTGATTTGAATCTTTCCTGGCACCTGAACTGGAAACTCTGTCAATGGTTCCTTTCTCCACAAATGCAAGCTGGAGTCTGTGACCCCAGAACTTGCGTCTATTAAAAAATTGGAATTGTTTTCTTGCATGCAGGAGTCTATCCTTGCTGGTATAATTTTGTGCACAGCCATCACCTGGAAGGTGGTTATTCAACAGTAGTTTGCTTTATTTTGCTATTCCAACATGACATTTGCTTTTTTGACTAATTTCATGTAGCAGGTTGGTACTGGCTGTGTGAAATAATGGGACACTTGAGGAGCAGCTGTCAAACTGATTTGACACAGCAGGATGAATAGTTCCCTCCACTGAGAACTAAATGGTGTACAAGAGTAGTCTGTTTTTTTAATTGTGGCTTTGACTGCGGTAACCATTCATACTGACCCAGGAGGTGGTCGCATTTACAGCTTGGGAAAGACCCATACTCCCTGTTAATAGGGTTAAGAGCAAGGAGATATGTTGATCTAAAGTTCACTCAAGCTGGCTATGAAACAAAACCATAAATGTGTGCTCTCCATTCATTTCTTGACTATGCCCTAAAGCCATCTAAACAAAATTCTCTGGTTGGTAAAGAAAACCTCTATCAGCTTCAAATGATGCAGTATTTCATTCAGGACAGAATTATTTTTGCCGTCATAGTACTATCAGCTGTAGGTTGGAAGTTATTGCACGTATTAACTTTTTTTTGTTTTAAGGCCATGGATCTAAATTTTTAACCTGGATGGTAGGATTCTGTGTACTAGGGGCCTATAAACCCTTAACTTTTTAATGTTTTAAGGAAATAACTTTTAACTACAGATAATACAGCTAACTGAGCTGGTGAAGAAATGGTTCTATTGTCCAGGATTATTTTCTTCCCTCAAAATATGGCTTAATAGCCAGTATTATTTCGGCAGATTTGTTTCAATTTCATTCATTCTCAAGTGGATGGACTGTCAGTGTATTGACCTTTCCTTGAAAGACTTTTTGATACACCATGTAATGTGCAAGATTCTGTGCAATTAGAAACTGGTGACTGTGTGCACATGAAATGAAAGAATAGTGAGTTTTGAGAAGATTAGTAGCTCAGGTTGAGGTTCTGGATGTAGATTTGCTTGCTGAGCTAGAAGGTTTGTTTCTCAGACTTTGCGTCACAATCCTCAGTAACATGAGCCTCTGGCTGAAGCACTGGTGGTATGGCCCACTTGCTGTTTAAGTTTCCTTGGGTTGGTGATGTTTCCTGGGACACCTAAATAGTATCCAATTAAAATCTTGAAATTTAAAGGAAGCAATATCCTCCAGTCATCAATATTGTAGCCACTGCTCACTAATGATGTAGAATAAAGTCTATAGAGTGTGATTTCAAATTGGTAACTTCCATGTGATGTGGACAGTAAGCAAATATTATTTGAAGTTCATAACATTTGAACCTGGGCTCAAAATGGAGGAAAAGTGCTTTGTTTCTGTGTTGTGCTATGAAAACCTGACCATTCCAAGTCAGTCACTTCTGAACCTGTTTTTTTAAATGTTTTTGAGCTATTTCAGGAGAGTAACAAAAGTGCTTGACAGACTTTGCTCTAGTGTTATGAACCAGACCAGAACAAAACCAGCCCCCCCACCTCTCAATATAGTCTAGTCTAGGCTGACAACCTTTTTTTTTAAAGGCAAGTGTAAGATGCTTTCTTGAAGATGTGGTGGATTAATCAAATAACTAGACTTGAAGCAAAATGTTTTTTTAAAAAAAAAACTAAAAATACTACAAAAACTTGGCATTAACTCTCTTGAAATACTACTTTTTGAACTCCAGTGTTACAATATAGCAACATCTCATAGATACCCATGGCAAAGGCAAATTCAGCAAAATGATGCTCCTTACGTGGTAGCTCCTTTCCAGTCCAGGAGAAAGAAACAAAGCTGTTTACCCACTGCTTCTGAAGCAGACAGTCTGGCAGTATGTGGCAAAACCTTAAACTGTATGCAATAATCTGCTTACAAGTCCAGTAACATCACAAGGGAATGGGGGCAAGGGTCCAAACAAACACTACTTCCATGGGAAAAACACAAGGAAATGATAGTTGAACACAGTTAAAAATCACACAACACCAGGTTATAGTCCATAGGTTGGACTAAACCTGGTGTTGTGATTTTTAACTTTGTACACCCCACTCCAATACTGGCATCTCCAAATCATGACTGAGGTTTTATTTCTGGAAGGTTATTACAATGCTGTTTTTGTAATTCTCCCTGAAGTGATTTTGGTGTAGTGTTTCTTTTTATTATTGAAATTCCAGAAACCTGTGGAAGCTGGATTAGCAGTTTGTCTTTTGGTTCAAGAACTGACCTCCATAGGAAACACACATTTCTGGTCTATCAAGACACTTTGTTTTTACTGCAGTCAGACTTGTCTGATATCATCAGTGAGGATGGTAGTGATGTGATATGGTAGACATAGAGCAAATGAAATTTAATTATGGCTTTTTGTTTTTTTTTCTCCCATACTCTCCCTCACTGTTTAGGTTGGCAGCTGCTTCCTCCACTTTGTCTTTTTTTTTGTGTTGTACTGACTTGCAGGCTGCCAGTGTCTTGGTTCCATTGTTCCAACGTGCAAAGTCTTTATGCTTAATTACAGGCTGCTAAACTCTGATTTCATTGAGTATAGATGAGGAGGCATGCAGCTTCTCATAGTGGTGAGAACTGCATGGTCAGTTACTTTACAGCATGATGCCATGTCAATGTTATAGTACAATGAGTCAGCAGTTTACATTGTCAACACTGCTTCATGCACATGTGAAAGCCAAAAGGCAACTTCTTGGGATGCTGCCACAGTAGAATGATCTGTCAAACCAGACGCAATCTGACCAAAGTTGGTCGAGTGCTTGGTTCTACAAAAGTCTGGGAACTTGGCCTTCAAGGATTAGGTGAAGTCTGACCATGCTGGGTTTTGTAGCTAGGCCTGTCATGAGTTGGGAAGATAGAGAAAAGTGAGACTGTTTTACCTCAAATATTTCTTAGAAGGTTTGAGTATGGTGGTAGGATAGCTGGTTGTCTTGCAGAAGCAAGTGAGATGAGGTTTCCCTTATGATATTTGAGGTTGGAAGTATAGAAGAATGTTTTTTTTTGTTTGTTTGGGAGGATGAGTGTGAGCGGTGGAGGGGATTTGATGCATGCACTAGTTGTAGTTTCCACCTCCAGTGGCAGTTGGTGCTGCCACGCACAACAGAATTGGATCATTCTGTACAGCTAATGTTTCACCACTTGGGATACAGCATTGTTTTTTGACTCAGTGTGGTCTGGTATAGTCTATTATGGCAGTCAGCTGGAGAAAGGACTACCATGTCCTGTATTGCTCCAACCCTTTTTTTTTTGACCAGGTTCCTGCTTGCAATGTGGGGACCAAACTTTTGTTTCCTTGAGGCCATTCAGTTGAAAGTAGAGATTTTAAGAGCATAGTGTGAAGTGCAGTTCCTGGCTTATAACATCTGAAGTGGCATGTAGGTCGGGCTTCATGTATGGATAGGGCTGGCAGTGGTGAGCAGTTGCACCTTTTTTTATTTCCCTCTAGCTGTGCTTCAGAAATGTGACCATTTACACAATTTTAGGGGTGTTGATTCCCACAACTAAGTTTTCAATCTTCCAGAGTGGGCACTATCTCTCTCAAAACACAATATAGAATTTTCCCTGGTGTCTAGGCATTCAAATAGTTTCCAACCTTAAATACCTTTTTTCAGTGCACAAATAAATGTTAAAAGCACTAGTTTATTTGCATTTCTTTTTGGATACAACTTGAATGGGAGATGCTGCCTTGAACTAAGGAACCTGTGCAAATATATGGCAGCCCTAAAAAGGTTTGATTTCCTGTGACAGGCTGCAAGAAGCAGACACCACACTAATGGGCTTGGAACATCCAGTACTAACTGCCTTTGATTTTTTTTTAATAGTGAATTTTCAGTGAAATATCCTTTTAAAGACCGTGAAAGGATAAATGACAGTTCAGCAAATGAAAGCACATTGATACAATCCAGTTTGCACACCAAAGCATTGAGAAAGGAAGCTCATCAAATCGCGTTGTCCAAATTGCTATTATAGACCTATTTCTGATCACGCTTTCTTTTTACCTCCACCCTTCACAGCATGTCTTCTACTGTTCTGTTTTGCAAAGGGGGTATTTAAGCAGATTAAGTTGGCAATTTGTAATCCTTTCTCCATTTTAGGAGAATTATATGCAAAATAAATACTTAAGTAACTTGGGTAAATTAGGACTTCTGATTTCAGAATGGTCAAAAAAGTCTGACATTTTTCAGAATTGTTGTTAATTTCCACTGCACATACTCCTGAGTGACAATATTGAAACTGTAATGAAGGAATTGTGCACAGTGAACGAAGTCATTTGAGTGCCATGACTGGCAGGTGGCGGAATGGCATGGTGTGAAATACCCATTCAGAGCTGGTGCAGAAATGGGCTGAACAGCTTCCTATTCTACAACTAACTATATTTGTACTCATTTTTGCTTTAATTCCAGGGGTAGCAGGTATAAAGTAGTGATGTCATTGATTAGTATCTCAACCTGTGCCAAATCCTGGTTCAAATTTCAACACTGCATTTCAATACCACCTATGGCAATAAACAATACAGAAATTAAGCTAAATAAAAATGATTTTTAAGCACAACTGTCTTAGTCCTTATTTCACAGGAAAAGCTGCCATCTTGGTCTGATCTGGCCTACATGAGATTCCAGACCCACAGCAATGTGCTTTATTCTTTACTACCCTCTGAAATAATCCTAGCAAGCCATTTGATTTGAGGGCAGTTGATATGGGCATTTGTTACCCATTTTCTGTGGAAGATTTAAGGAACCACTTTCAATGATGTGTTTTTTTGGCTGGCATCTTAGTAAGAGCACAGTAAAGTAGGAAGATGGCTGGAAACAACAAGTGGTTTTGGAATAGAACATCCCAATTCAAAACAGCAGGAAGGACAATAACTGGAAAAGATTTCAGGACACATCATAAGTGGAGCTACAATTTTTTTAAGTAGCATATTTATAATGTGGAATATGTTGCTTGAAATGTTTTGATAATTATGATACTCCAGGCCATCAGCTTTAGAAAGAGCTAGAACCAATGACTGTCATTCTCCTAATTGAAATATCATTTAAATCTGAATTTGATTGTTTAACATACAGGAAAATTTTTTTTTAAAGGCCCCTAACCAGAAGCCCTTGCACAAACTAAGTTTGGAACATTTGTTGCACCTGTAGCAATGACAAGTGGGGTGGACCAAATGCCTGTCGAGATGTCTATTGAATTGAGTAGCAGTTTTGATACCAGGATTTATTCCATTTCCTCCTTTTTCCCTCAAAAACTTCTGAAATGTCTGAGGCTTGGTTTCTGCTTGTTTGTGCTGAGGTGGCTCTCTAGTGTCATTTGCAAGGCAATGAATGATATTCTTGCACTGAGTTCATACCTGAATATCCTCTTGCAAGGCCATTGCAGTTTGATAAAATACCACATGTTCCAAAGTGTGAGAGAAGTGTCAGTTGACTTTGTTTTACACCTAAAATTCTCATTGTATTCGAATACAGTCATGGGCAGGGAGGAAGATTCGGAAATGAAAATGTGACGGACCTTGCCATAACATTTTGAAGTATTTAGGCTAATGGCTCATTGCCTTTCTCAAACTAATTCATGTGGAAATGTTTTGCCATCCCTCCCCTTATCAAGGCACACTATGCAAGGATTTGTGTGTATGAACCTGCATCCTGTAACCATGGGCAACTGTGGATATTCATTAACAATGGAAATGACCTTCTTTCAAAAAGATCAAAACACCATCGAAATAGTTGAGCAGATCTTGTACTGTGACAACTATATTTAACTGGAGTTAGTTCTTCTACAGATCAACTTGCTATGCAGCCCTTTGAAACTGGGCTTTGGGAATCATCATTGTAGCATAGTTATCAAACCTCTCATTTCTTTTCCTTTGTCATTTTTATAAGCCACATCAAATGAGTAAGGCTAATCCACTTGGACAGTAGGCTTGTCCAGTGAAGTATGCAAACTTAAGAGAAATTTAGCTGATCAGTCTGCAAAGGATAATGTAGATAGTGTTTCTTGCATCTATTCCTTGATCCAATGAATAATGAGGCTGCATCTAAGTTTGATACATACATAGTATGTTAAAAGATGCATTCTGTTTTTCCAGTTTTCAGTGCTATGCATCTATGTCCTACATATCTGCTTAGTAGAGCCATTCCTTAATCTTGAAACCTAGAGACTGCAGTTTTTTTAAACCTTTGACGTTTCGAGCATAGTCTTCATCAGGAATGTAGCCTAGATCTAACAATTAAATGGGTGATCAGAGAGTCTGGTTAATGTTAACACTATTACATTTTCATAACGCTGCTTATCTGTCTTTTAACAGTATGGTGCAGTCATCAAAGATTTAATCTTGGTCTTTTGGTTTCCTTGAGAATGTGGTCATTTTAAGTTTGGTTGGCTTCACAATGCAGCAGCTTTTCCTGAAGACGCTATGCATACAAGACATCCCAGTGGATCAGTTTAACTGCTGCAGATGTTGGCAGTACAAATGCTGTGAAAAATCTGCAGAGCTGGCAGCGCCTGTAGAGGGAACAGTTGACATTTTCAGTTTTCTGAATTCTTCAGAACAAAAGATCATAGGACTTCATGTTGGCTGTTCCTCCTTAAGAGATTCAGACCTTTTTCTTGCAGCCCTTCATTATTTTGGCTAGCTTTCCACAAACTCAATCTGATTTTGTCTGTGTCAATTTGTGGGGTTTCTGAGGAGTTAGGTCATGAAAGAATATTCAACGTAAAATGAACAGTGAAATTTTGCTGTTTGAGGGGTCACACATACACATTTTAAGTGTGGTGTGCTATATAGTTGGTGCTTAAGGACTTTGCCCAAGTTGAGCTCAGTGCATAGGGAGTGAAAATGCCAATCAATCCTCTACAATGTGTAAGTCCATGCCCTTCCACTTGGTTTATCTAGCCAACATAAGATTGGCATATGCATGCCAATCTTGCTGGATAAAGTTCCTTAAGTTTTCCTTGACAGAGGACGTGAAGAAATTTTCACCTGCTAAACATAACTAAAATTATAATTAGTAACAATATTTTGTACTTTTTAAAAAAAAATCAGGTGCTACTTTAAGGTTGAAAGATCTTGAATAATCTGATTTGAAATAAATTTGGTTGACCTTTTTTATGTATAGCTGCAGTTCATATTTTAAGGTTCTCTCTTCTGGACACTAGCAGGGAGTCAGCAGTTTGAGCTGTTCAACTGAGATTTACCTTGAATGCTAATATTTATTTGACATTTCAAACCCTTAAACCTGTTTAAGGTTTTTCATATTGGAATAAACAATTTTTCACGGCTTTCTGATTTAAATTGTAGATTTAACAAATGACTGTCCTTCTCAGAGTTAAACTCTTGCAAAATGTCAGAACCCAAGGGGAGAATGTAATTCCAAACATTCTGAAAACATAATCAGTACTTATTCATGGGCTGTGGGTGCTGCTGACAGGGTCAACATTCTATTGGCTGTCTCCAGTATTCTGAATTTAAATTTGCTAATGGCTTGGACTACTGTGTGGTGAAGCAATCATTACTGTTGTAAGGGAGTTTCAAAATAAACCAGTAACAAAGAATAGCAGTTTACATGTAAAGTTAGGGTGGTAAGTTCTTCAGGAACTTTGGCCCAATATGCTATCTGCCCTTAATCCTCTAAATGATTAGTATTTGGGAGATTTGTACTTTTTTTTAAATGTTGTTTAACTTCATTAGGATGTTTTAGTCTTTTGAATTAGAAGTAATAATTCAAACACTTAGTTTGGCTTGCACTAGAAAGATTTGAGGGAGTGGATGGCAAATTTAGAAATATTCTTAACTATATAGTTATTTGTGGATGGATCAATTCCTGTGTGAAAATGTGTTGCTGGTTAAAGCACAGCAGGTCAGGCAGCATCCAAGGAATAGGAAATTCGACGTTTCGGGCATAAGCCCTCTCTCAATTCACGTGTGGACAAAACTCCAGGATGCATGAATTCAGTGGGAATCTGTTGAGTGCAAGTTGGGAGGGTATGGGTGTTTTGAAATAAGCAGAAGAGTTTTTTTTTTAAAAGTTTCTATGGAGTTAGTTTGCTTTTTCTTTATTCCTTTTCTCCTTTCCTCTTCTACTAATTCCAATGTTTGGTTTCTGGGATAATGTGGTCCTAGTGTCTCAGCATGGGGTTTCAGGTTGGTTAGGGAGCATGTTTTTCTTTAGCATTGTTCCTGAATATGCAAGAATGGGAAGGTATGGTAATTGATTTAAGTTCATTTGGTGTATATTGTTTTAAGGCTGTTGGCTTGAGGCTGGACCATCCTCTTGGATTTGGTATGAGTGCAGGGAAGAAGGTTGCAAACTGCTCAATTTTAAGTTATCAACTGCAAGTGAAAAAGGAGCAGTGAAATTGATAGCTTTATTATTAACATAAACAACAAATTGTCAAGAGTTGCATGCTCTAAAGTTGGTCTAGCCAAGACGCAGCAGAACTGCACTGCAGCCAACCAGGGTGAACTGAGCTTTTGAGTTAAGTGGTATGAGCACGTATGTTCAGGATGTGGCTGAGCAGGCTTTTTGCTGCTTTTTATCAAGTCTCTGAAAAAATATTAACCAGGATTTTTTTTCCCCCAAAAAATGAAGTTTTGGAGGAATGTGAAGCTTTGTGGAGCACTTAACCATCCATTACAACAGTTCTATTGACTATCAACTTTCAGGTCAAATGTGGTATGGGTAGAACTGTTTTGTCTGGCTATTTGTGTTGAATCTTTTTGAAGTATGGCAGGAACTTGGGGGGGGGGGGGGGGGGGGCGCAGGCGGTAAGGACCATCTCCCTGTACCCCTCTCTGGGGAGGAGTGTCCAGTTTGTTACTGGAGCAGATGTGGAGATGTTTGCACCAGTAGGAGACACTGCCTCAAATGCACAATCTCTGAAGGGCTGATCCATTAGCACTGATGTTGTTTTCAGTCAGAGGGTGATGAGGGTGAAACCTTTGGCTTCTGCAGCTTTCTATGGCTAAATCATGGACTGTATTTGAAACAACCAGTTCTTTGACAGGATGGAGAATGGGATTGAGAAACAAGCCATGAGCAAATGGTAGAGCAGATTTGATGGGCTGAAAAGAATAGAATTAGGCCAGTGTCCCAAAGTCATGAATGGCCTGCTTTGGCAGGCCCAAGAGCAGAATTGAGGGGGGCCTCTGAGCTGCCTTAACTTCTGTATTTGAATCTCGGGCAGAAGGTTTTTCACCCATATTTAAATATAATGGGACAACTGACTGCACGATCACTTTTTTAAAAAAAAATAATCCATGCTTCTGTGGAGCAGTGTGATTTTGTAATTCAACCTTTTGTTTCAATGTAGTGAAACATGCAAGGAAAATGGACACTCTGCCACATGGGAAGAGTCAATTGAGTATTTTTTTGGTAAAGTTCATTTTCAAGAGTAGGAAAAAGTCTCGGAAGGAATTTTTGGAATTTGGAACCTTTTAGTACCTGGAATTTGGAACCTGGCTACCCACGGATTAGAGTGTAGAGATTGAGACTGAAATAGTTGAGATGTTCTCAATGGAGTGTTAGGACTAATTTATATAGCCAGATGAAAACAAAACACAATGTTGACCTAAATCAGCTGTTGGTCTAAGAATATGCTCAGCTACAGGGTGAGCCGAACTTGTTTGGGGTACGAGAGACTGTTTTGAATGAGCTCAGGCTTGTGAAAGATGCAGGTTATGTTGGGTAATTCACTAGGGGTGGGGAGGAGAAACTAATTTTTTTTGGTGCTGGATGTTCTTGCAGAACCTCGTTTGAATGTTAGAATATTTAACTTTATAAACCAGCTGAGTTGTGTGCAGCTTCCTTCAGGCTAAGGTCGTTTGTTGGCAGCTGGCTTTTTGAGCTGACTCTTGTTTGCTGTATGTGCCCTGTTGCTGCTATGTCCCTTTTTTGTGTGTAAGTCTGGTTCAAACTACAGGTTCTTGCATTTTCTAATGTTAATTTCAATGGTGCACATTCCTTTGTAACTGACCAAATATTTTATGACTTGGTTTTTCATATTGGAAAGTGACACCCCCAGATTTAAGCACAAATTTTGGTTACTAATGTGTGGGTTTTTTCAAGCCGCTGTGGCATGTGAAGAATGTGGAGTCTCTCCAAAGTCTGCAGGAATAGAATACCAGGGTGAAAGCTTGTTTAGAAACATTTTAACTTTAAAGGTAGTATTTGGAAAGTGCTTGCAGTGGGTTTGCAACACTGGGCAGGTTGATAGACTCCTTGAACTGGGTCTTGCTGGCCAGATGTGACAAGGGGTGCAGCAACATTTTAAGACCAACAGTGGTCTGCTTGCTAAATTCCTGCCCCCAGCCTGCATTTGTTCTTAACTTCCAACATAACTCTAGCTACCTGGAAGCCTCTCTCCTAGGTTGTACCAGACTGAAGCTATTCTGGGCTCAGAACTAAACGAGCCTCTGTCAACCAGGACCCTTATCCTCACAGACAACTTGAACGTGCCCTGGACAATCAGTCCACAAGGAATCTCTACCCAGTTCCAAACATGGTAGTGGTTGTGCCCATCTCGGCTGCATCAAAGTTGCACTGTGCGCTCAGGAGCACCAACCTCTATTTGAGATGGAGTAACTGAAAGAACTGGAGGGTAGAAGAGAATTTCCAGGTCTTTGGAAAAATAAAAGAGCATTGGTCACTCTTACTGATTGAAAAAACTTCTCTTTTTTTTCCCCAAGAGTCTAAAGCAGCTAGAAATGAACCTGTGCTTTAACTGTCATGTTTTTCAAGCTTCATAATCTGAACCAAAAGCTTGAATTTGTGCAATAGCTGATTCAAAGTGAATTGTCAACATGATTAAATAAAGCTGGAATAAGTAGTCTGGCTACCATGTTATAGGGTCATGGTGCAGCATCACCTCCATGTCTGGGCTACAGTATGGAATCATCTTTCAAGAAGTTTGTTTTTTTAATACAGCAAGTGATGACAGACCAGTCTGAGCCTCTCAAAAGTAGCATATTTGGAGTATACATTTTAAGTAGATTAGGATTACATTGCTTTTTCAAAAGCAAGGTTGTCTGATTAAACATTAGTTTCTTGCGGACATAGACTAGATGCTGGGCTGATGCTCTCCTTGGCTGCAGAGTTGGAATTACCACTGTTCTGGAGTAATGAGTGCCGATTTAAAATTTGCTGTATGGAATTTTTAGGATTCCTTTTTGGCTTTATGTATATTTGAATATCAGGGGAGGTGGTGGGTAGTAGGAATTGTGAAAAATGTGGCATTGAATATTTTAACAGTCTCATTTTCAGGGTCTGAACTTGGCTTGAAGTTTGTTCCTGAAATGTTACCAAAGCTCCCTTTTGTAGTATAATGGTAGTCCAATAATGGAAATGTACTTTTTTGTACTCAGTTTTGAATTGTTTTTCTATACATGTATTTTAATTGACTGACTTTATCTACATTTGTGTAACTCTTGAACCAAATTTCTAGCACCTGGTGTGCCCTCAGGATGAGAACATTTGAAACTTTGGCAACCATAAGTAAACCAGAGCAGTTGAATGGAATCATTGTAAGACTTGGCCTAAACTTGAGGCTGGATTCCCAAACGTTGTTTGGGATAACCTATATCTAAAATCTGTTGAGACTTGGAGGTATGCAGTAAATGAAATCTCCAATCCAAAATATTACACAGGTCCTTTTTTTTTGTCCTTCAGGCAACATTTTAGTTTGAATCGTTTTTCACTAAACTTGAACCACGCTGCTGAACAGGAATTCGTTTACGTTTTTGAGCTTAAATGGCTGTCTGCTCTCTGATCTTCTAAAAATCATTTTAGATGGTTTTATTCTATTCTGTTGGAGTAGATGTTCATTTTGTGTTCTGATTAGTGCCTGCTGCTACTTGTCAGCTCAATTTTGACCAAATAGCAAGTAGTTTTCAATACTACATTGTTCCTATTTTGGCATAAGTTAACAATGGCATTTTCTTGACCATTGCATTAATGAAATCATTGAGTTTGTTTAGTAGCTGATGTTTTAACTTTTTAAAATATTTCTCTTCCCTTCAGGAAGAAGATGTAGACGTTGACAGTACTAAAAAATCCCCTTCTGAAAGTGCTGGTAAGTTATCACAGTAACTTTTCTTTGTTGTAGTCATAGTACTTTAGTGAGTAAAGGAACAATCTAGGCTTGTAATGGTAGTGCAGAGTTTAGGACTGTATTCTTCTGGTTTTTTTTTGAGCACATTGTCAGTAAAGAGTTGAGCTGGAAAAAGCATAACCGATCAGGCAGCATCAGAGGAAGGCAGTTGACATTTCCATTCAATGCTTTGATCAATCCTGATTTGAAAGGTTCTGACCTCCCACCCTCTTTCATCCCCGGGTCTGACATGCTGTGCTTTTTCCAGTTCAACGCTTAAACCACACTAACCCTCCGGCATCTGCAGTTCTCACTATCTCTCTTTTTTTAATTATACAAATTCGGGTAGATGGAACCACGAAAGTTAATGTTTTTAAAAGGGGTCCTATCTGAATACACACATTGCAAATTGGCATTGCTAACAACACCAGTAGTTGTAAGTGGTTACAAGTATATTTGCAGTTATGGAGTGGCCAAGGTTGGAAACGGAGCATCAAAGGATATTGAGTCTTTGGGAAAGACAGGCAAAATTGAAAAGGAAGTAGGGCAGCTGCCTTAGTGAAAAGATGTGATTATTGATGTAGGAAATCTGGATAAGGAATCAATCTGGCCATAAGACCATAGAGAAGAGTGAAATGATTTGACCCTTCAAGTCTGCTCTGCTCTGCCATTTGATCATGGCTAATACATTGGGTTTGAGCTATAGGAAAGGCTGAATAACTGGGTCTTTCCCCTGGAGTAAAAGCATCCAGAACTTTAGGGCATTGGTTTAGGGTCAGAAGGGTAGATTTTTAAAAGGGAGCTTAGTGGCAACTTTTTGACAGAAGATGGTGTGTTTATGGAATGAGCTGGATGAAGTGGTGGAGGCTGGTACAATTGCAACATTTTTAAAAGGCATCTGGATGGGTGTATCCTTAGGAAGGGTTGAGGAGGATATGGGCCAAGTGCTGGCAAATGGGGCTAGATTAGTTAGGATATCTGGTCAGCATGGACGAGTTGGACTGAAGGCTCTGATTACATACTAGACAGCTGACTGTCAACCACTGTCTGTTTGTTTGAAGAAATTCCTCCTAATCTGTTCTAGGTACCAAAGCAGTTTCAGGCTCAGATGAGGGGGAATTCCTGACTTGGTGAGCTTTTTTTAAGAAAATAATAATGCTGTGGAGGTCATTCAGTGTATATATTTGAAGAAATAAGTGTCAGTATATGGAGTAGGACAATGGTCTTGTGGATTAGCCATGATTGATTTTTGAGTTGAATGGTGGAAGGCTTGATTGGCCACATGGCTTTGTCCTACTGTTTTAATTTCCGTTCCTATAAACATGCCAGCACGGAAATTGTATCACCCTTCAGATACACCAATTTTGATTTGCATAATAGTCCTGTTCAAATTATGTAAAGGATAAATGTTTGATTACTTCACTGGATCGAGATCTTTAACTAAAACGCAAGTGAAGTGGGCTGTTTTTGGTCCAGTATCAATTGTGCAGTCTACCACTTTGTCTCCCACTGCTTCACTACTGTCATTGTCTAAGGTGCTTGCTTTGATTGAAGAGGATGGCCAAAGTTGTCATAATATGTGCACATACTAAGAACCCTTTGCTTTTCATATTGATTTATTACCTGCTAGTTTACTTCCAAAGCTATTGTCTCTTGGATTTTCTTTTTCAAATAAAAAAAATTCCCAATCCTCTGACTTGTCTACAAATCATCATTTGCATTCATTTGTTTTTTCCACTTGGTAACCTTAAATTACCCTGGTTAATGGCTGGTTTGTTCCCTTAGAAATTTTTATTCCTCACTGGGATATATCTAGTTTGTGGTTTAACAAAAGAAAAATGCTTCAACTGTATTCATTTTTAATTCTATTTGCAGCTACACTGGCATGAAGTCAGGGCATAGCAGCAACTTCTGGAACTGGAAGTCAATACTACAATTTGTGCTGATGCTGATTTTGCTGTGTGCAACTTTGGAACTTCAAGGGAACATTGTTTGCAAACATTTCTTCCTTGAATGTCTTTTTTTTTCTTAAGTCCTTTCAGTCCATTCCAAATACTTGGTGTAGTACTGAAAGACCTGACTTGTGTATAATTTCCTGCAAGTACAGATGACACATTCTGTACTTAAGATTTTGAGTTGGTTTTACTTCAGCCTGCCCCTGGAGTCGTGCAGCCATAAATTATTGCTCATTAAACTTACCCACAGTTTTTTCACTTCAATTGCTTTGCTGACCATTGAAACATTTTAATTGAAACCAGATACATGATGTTGAGGTATAACTTGGTTTATGGCATCTTTTTTTAAGACAAAGTTTCTTCAATTATTGTATGTATTGTCATCCATCATGTATTTGCATTGCTGTTCATCATATGAAAAGTCCACCCTAGGCTAGTAAATTAACATGCTTCTTTCTACCCCTATTTGGTGAAATCTAACTTGTTTCCTTAGTGCAAACCACCATTTGAGTGGCAGTTCCACTCATGATTTCTCTGGTTCATGGTTGCTCCTTTTGCATTGGCTTTTGGGGTACATTTGGCAAATCATTTGATGTGAACTGAAAAAATGTGTTGCTGGAAAAGCGCAGCAGGTCAGGCAGCATCCAAAGAGCAGGAGAATCGACGTTTCGGGCATGAGCCCATCAGGATGTGCCAACTGAAGCAAGATGAAGAAAAATGAAGGTTGATTTCAACCCCTCACTACTTGTATAAAAGTCAATATCCCTCAGGCTCAAATTAATCTTCTAAACTAATTTTTTTATACCTGTGGTACACTTAAATTAAATTAATTTCTTTCTTGTTGAAGCCTTGAATTTTATAGTTCCTTCTTTATAACATACTGGTGAGGTGGTTCTCTTGGGAGCTAGCCCTGCAGTATAATGTTGGTATCCATTGGCAGGTCAGAGATGGTACAGCAGGGAAACAGACCCTCGGGTTCAACTCATCCATGCTGACCAGATATCCCAACCCCAATCTAGTCCCATCTGACAGCACTCATCCCATATCTGTCCAAACCCTTCCTATTCATGTACCCATCCAAATGCCTCTTAAATGTTGCAATTGTACTAGCCTCCACCACTTCCTCTGGCAGCTCATTCCATACACATACCACCCTCTGTGAAAAAGTTGCCCCTTGGGTCTCTTTTATATCTTTTCCCCTCATCCTAAGCCTATGCACTCTGGTTTGGGGAAATCCAGAACTAGGGAAGAAACTCTTTTTTTTTTTGTCTATTTATCCTCTCAATGCCCATCATTTTATAAACTAAGGACACCCCTCCGCCTCCGCTCCATGGAAAACAACTCCAACCTATTCAACCCCTCCCTATAGGTCAAATCCTTCATTCCTGGCTATATCCTTGTAAATCTTTTCTGAGCCCTTTTTTAAGTTTCATAACATCTTTCTGATAGGAGCGTCTGACTCCTTTCAATCCTGTCTTTCAAAATGTCTGTTCATTGAACTGCTCCCCTTTGTTTCTGATGCAAGCTTATTTGAGTCTTGCTCAGCCCTTTTACCACTAAAAAGCAGCTAACTAGCTCGAAATGGCTAAAAGACCCTTGATTCACTTCAAGGTGCTTTCTAAATATTAGTATTTGCTTCTGCATTCAACATGCTCTTTAGAGCAATTGAATCATCTCAAGTGTATGGTTTTTCTCCTCCAGAAAAATGAGTGAATCCCAGAACTGATCAGGCAGTTTTGGAAAGTGGAAGTGCTAGTTAAGAAACTGTTTATGCGGCAAGATGTTACAAGGAGTTTTGCATGGCTAGTCAAAATTTTGGAGATGATCACCTAATAATAACATCAAGATCGGTAACCTGGCATGGTGAAAGAGGGTTGAAGGTGTAGTCCAGATGTTGACTTAACAACAGTTAAAGATGAGGCCCCAAATACCTGTTCAAGGGCATGGCTGACAGGAAACAAGAGTTATGGACCTTAGCATATTGCACAAGTCGTGCTTTAACTTGCATTTTTGTTCATGGGAATTTGCTAATTTGTTTTACAAATTGGGGACATTTTCTCTATAGTTTTCAAGTTTTAAAGTTTGTTGTGATTCTGGCTGCATTAGTTTAAATGGTGCTGTTATGTGATTTTTTTCTTTACACAGGATTGCATGGGAATGGAACAACTGTTACAGCAGAACTAACTGTTTAGGCAGAATTCACTTGGCTTCCGTCTAAACTAATGTTTCAGTGCATGGGTGATGGTTTCAGTTACAATTGAAACTGGATTTGTCAAATGAGACATCTTGACTGTATGGGGTCTGAAACTGGGCTGGGGCAGACTATATGGTTTTCTGACCCAGAAGTTGGAAATGTGCTTGGTGGGTAACAGCTACAGACTATGCCAGCTTCAGTCACTCAACGAGAGCACAATTGTCTACTTTTCAGCACTATATCTGACATGTTGCATGATGACCTTCAATGAAGGGCTAATGAGAGCACTTCAGATTATGTATATGTGTATACACTACTGACCCCTTTTCAAGCAAGGGGCAGCATGTGGAGAGTATGGGGTCCTTTGGATACTCCAGAAGTCATTGGGTAACTGAAATGCTGTTAGAATGGATGGGTCAGAATGGTCCAGGGTGAACCAAAGGAGGTCAGTGATGGGTAATGGCATAGTCAGGAGATAGATGTGATTCATTTGTGGTTGTGCAATTGAAGGCTTTTCTAGAGATGGTGTATATTTGTCACTGTATCTCGTTTAATGGCAAGGAGTCACTTTTTTTTTATTTTGAAGGTCTGTCAACTGCTCCAATGATACCATGTTTGCCCTCCAGATTAGTTGCATTGGATGTTGTCTAAACCAATCCTTAAACTGTTCCTTGCAAAATTTGGTGTTTAGCTTGAAAACCACCTTTTATTTTGGAGAGTAGCTGAACAGGTTTTTTTCTTATGAAAGAAACAATGTTGATCTACTACTTTTTGCTTTCTCATCCCTCATCTGCTCTTAAACCTATCACGGAATATTGATGTGAATTTATACTGATAATCGGGAGGTCAGTTAGAATTTGAAGTTGCACATTGATTTCAGTAATTTATCCTTTTTCTCATTAAATCTTATTTCTAATCTCAACTCTTGACAGTCTCCAGTCTTCAACATTAAGTAACTGGATTGATGTCCTGGGTGGCTGGCTGAAAAATTGCTTTGTCTGCAATGTCTCTTTCATTATCTCCTAACAGATGATTAAGTAACGATGCCTGTACAATTAAAATTAGTCATGTCCAGTACTTTGTAATGATTATATTACTGCCCTCTTGATGTTTGAACTTGTTTTGATTGGAAATGCAAAGCA
The DNA here is from genome assembly GCF_020745735.1 of Hemiscyllium ocellatum. Taxonomy (NCBI): domain Eukaryota; kingdom Metazoa; phylum Chordata; class Chondrichthyes; order Orectolobiformes; family Hemiscylliidae; genus Hemiscyllium; species Hemiscyllium ocellatum. The sequence continues at coordinate 29,886,073 of NC_083425.1, read as the reverse complement.
AGTTTCAAAATTTGAGAACACATTACCCTGTTTGAAATCTGTCAATAGAATTGTACCCAATGCAAAATTACTCTTCTGATTTGAAGAGGAGTCTTCTGCCTCAAGAGAACTTCATTTTTGCAATGCTCTACTGCAAATTTATTTTGCACCTCCATCCCGACCAGGGCAATATTCAACCAGTGGCAAGTTGTTGGCTTTATCTGGTTATTTTCACTTTCTATCATGTTTTGTTTTTCAATAGATCGTGAAAAACCTGTTAGGCTTAAAGCAACAATAGGGATGTGAATTTATGCCCAATTTTGTCTAAAATGAGTTACCAGATGCCCATTTTAACTGTCTGACTGGTTGCATTCATAACGCTCCCAGAATAGATACCTTTTTTTAAAACCTGTATCCCCATACCAATTTTCTGCAACTAGATTTCAGTATGCTATATTAACTAGTTGGTGTATTCAAGTCTTCCAGTAAATTATACATGAAAACTATATACACTTGAACATATGATGATAAATACTTTTTTATAGTTAAATGAAATTTTGGAATTTCAGTCAGGATCTTTACAAATCAGAATGTATGAAACTGAGAATCTTTTATGTAGAACACAATGCTTGGCTCAAGACTGTTCAAGACCACTTGTTCAGTTTCTGTTGTGTAGACTTGCAAGTCTACACAGATGCATTGGTATACTGTTACCTTTTAATGTCCTGACTCTTGAAATTTTGTGCTTATCAAATTGATACTATTGCCTCTTCACCTATGCTCTGCAAAATAATTCTAATCCTTGTTCCCTCCCGTCTGTCATTGATTAGCTTGTAATTGCTTAGCTTTTTCAGATAGGGATGCAGAATTTGCCATCTTCCAGGCCTCTGACATAACTCTGTATCCAAGGAAGATTACGAAATTGTTATCGGAGGTTTTGTCTCCACTTGATTTCCCTTTGATCTGGGATGCATCCCATCAGGATTGTCATCTTCTTAAGATGGTGCTTATGCATTTAAAACAACCTTCCCAATTTTTCTTCTTGGCTCCATTGTTCACTCTCCTCCACTCCACTGTTGTCATTCTCTATTGTTTGGATGAATACCAAGTAACCTTCTTAGTTTTAACTTTTTTATGGCCCTCCATGGATTCAAAGTTCCTTTTTTTTAAAAAAACTATATCATTTGTTTTAATGTTGAACACTTTTTTTTTCTTTTGACCTATTGTCCTCCAGTCTTACTGCCTTTGCCCTAATATTCTCTGATCCCCAGTGCACCGTCAAATGAGAGCTGCACAGAATAAAGTAAACTTGTTTTAATGGCACTGGGTACTTTTTGTCTTTTGTCCATGTTTTGTGCTTTCCTTGTACCTGAAATATCTGCGCCTTGAAGCCCATTTTCTTGGCCAGACATTGTTTCCTGCTTGTTAGCTTCCTTCTATAATGACTAAATTTGACTCTCTCGGGCAATTGTGACTTTGCCGTTTATGTTTTAACTTGTGTTTCCACTGAAAACCGGCTTGCTTGACCCACTGAACAATCAGTTTCCCAGTCTATATCAACTTAATTAGTTCTGCACTCATTGACCATACTCCTGTTTGTTCAATTTTTCTACTGGTCCACTTTTTTGTGTAGCTATTGGAAAAGCAAGCATGATTGTGAGTAATCATCTATTTTACAGAGTAAAACATTTGCTTTCCCTGTAGTTTCTGAATTTCAATGTACTATTGAAGCTATATTTTTGGCATGAATTCTTGCAAATGCCTATTTGGGGGAGGGGAAAGCTGGATAAAATCTGTGGTCGTAAAAAAAAATGTACAATTAGTTGTATCACCAGATTTGAAATTCAAGTTGGAATTTGAGCAGTGTGTATTGCTTATAATAGTACACTGTCAGTCATGGAGATGTACAGCATTGGGGCTGTTCCTGATTTTGTGATTGTGATGTGAGAAGGTATCCTTGCATTGAGTCAAATACATATGTGACAGAAACCATTGGGTATTTTGGCTCCTGTTTGTTCTGAGAGATTGTCCAATGAGTTTCAACAGGCTATGCTGGTTATCATTTTAAATAGAGAAATGATCCATTTGCTGTTTTTGAACAAGCATTTGTGTGCACTTGTCAGTAAAAGCAGCTGGGGCATGGGATTCTTGTCTTCCATGTTCACTTGATGTTTTGGGCAGAGATGAATTGCAGCATCCTTTACTTTTCAAAAGGTGTTTCGCATACTTGGTGTTGGGAAGTCATGTTGAGGATCTATAGGATATTGGTGAGGCCTTTTCTGGATGCTGTGTCCAGTCCTGGTTGCCCTGTTGTAGGAAGGATACTATTAAACTAGAGAGGGTTCAAAAGTTTTCAGATGTTGGGAATGGCCAGTTAGAGGGATGGATGTTTTAAGTGTTGGAGCTCATGGGGCTACAATTGGAGGTTCAGAAAGTCATGACTGACATGGATAAAGTGTGATTCTGTAGGGTGTAGGATTTGCAGATGTGAGAGATTTTTAAAAAGCTAATTTTTTAGTAGTTGGTTCACACGTGGAATCCACTTCCTGAGGAAGTGGTGGATGTGAGTACAAATACAATCTTTAAAAGACATTTGGATAGATAAATAAATGAGACTTTTGGGGGGAGGGAGAAAGCAAACAGATATGGGCCATGAATAGACAAGTGGGACAGGTTTAGTTGGGGATTATGTTCAGTGTGGAATGGTTGGACTGAAGGGTCTGTTACATGCTGGATCGCTCTGACTGACTGAAAGTCAAAATTGCCATTTGTTTTTGTTCAAAGTGTCTTGCCCTTTTTGAATCCAGCTTATGTATCTGAGACATTAGGAATCCTCCTTTCCTGGCATCATTCTGTCACATAACAGATGCCAGCTAAGAGAAACGTCCATTTAACTGACCACTTCAGAAGGTGCATCTGAGTTAGCAATTGTCTGCTGTCAGCTACTGACTCCCGGTTGCATGCTTGTCGCAGTCCAAGCATCAGGTGAGGCAGTTTTTACTATTTTCCTGGTCATCTGGCTCTGGCTACTTCACCAGAAAAGTCTTGGTCTTACATTCTGCAGGCAGGCTGAGGCCGATTGAAGCTAGTTCATTGAATGTTAACCACTTGAGTTACCTTGGCTTTCTGAGAACTCTGCCATTTTTTTAATGTAGCTGCATAGATGTTTAAAATCCTGTAGGTTACCATCTTCATGTTTTTCATATACTTTGGACCAACTCAAGGGAGTATTAGTTTGTGTGCCTACAATGGTAGACCTGGACCAGAGGTAACAATTTATTACCTACTTTGCTCTTGGTCTTTTATTTTCCAATCAAGATGGAGATAAATCACTCAAGCGTTCTATTTTAAATTTAGTTTTAACAGAATGGACTGCCTAACCTGTAACATGTCTCTTTGTGACTAAATTTGTGGGCAACAGCCAGCATCCATGTACAGGAATTTTGTGATCAAGATATTGTTGGCTTGTCTTTCACTTATTGATTGTACTATGTGAGTAACTGGTTTCCATTTGCAGGAAAAGTAACTTTGTTGTGTTGAAGATCCTTAAACCTGGGGAGTGAGCAAAATTTTAAAAAACAGTATTGTTCATTCTAAAACTGTCTGTCTTTAGTGAAGTTGTTGATTTTAATATACTGCGCAATATGTGGTGTAGTGGCAGAATTGAGCTCAAAAAGCTTTGGCAGAGATTCTCCAGAATCCTCGAACATCCTGTTCTTTGGAAGCCTTATTGAACTGTGACAACAGACTTGATTCCCTACAGTATGGAAACAGCCCTTCGGCCCAACAAGTCCACATTGACCCTCTGAAAAGTGACCCACCCCACATTCACCCCTGACTAATGCACCAAACGCTAGGCAATTTAGCATGGCCAGTTCACCTAACCTGCATATTTTGGGATTATGGGAGAAAACCAGAGCATCTGGAGAAAACCCACACAGATACTGGGAGAACAGGCAACTCTGTGTGTGGAGTTTGCACACGACGGGAATCTAACTTGGGTCCCTGGTGCTGAGGCAGTAGTGCTAACCCCTGAGCCACCATGCTGTCCAGCTAAAGGGATATATCTAAAAGTGTGTTTTCCACATTGGCACATCTACTGTGGGTGCAGTCTTGCATGCCAGCCATAGGTGATATAGGGGGAATCTTGATCCATGATTTTTAAATTGAATGTCCTAAATGATATCTTTGAAAAAGCAGCAAGTTGAGCAAGTGATTTTGCTCTCCAGTACACCAGAACTGTTAACTGAATCAAAAGACATTTGCATCTACCATTTTAATTTGACCAAGCAGATGATAATGAATAACATGAAAATAATTTGAGGATTGTAAATTTGTTCAAAATGCTTGATTAAAAGTTCTAATTTGCTTAAAGTCAATTCACTGCTAATGATGAAGCAGTAACTTGAGTTAAAATTATCTCTCCATGACTTTTTTTTCTCTTCCCCGCCCCCCCCCCCCCCCCCCCCCCCCCCCCACCCCTATTGTTTCATTTCCGCTTTCTATACTGGCTATCTTGTGTACTTGCTATTTCCCTTTTTAAGATGCTAATAAAAATGCAATGCAAAATGAAATTGGCAAAATGTATTTTGTCTTTTGGTCTGCATTCTTACTTTGAAGGCAAAATCTCAGTCCAGCAGCTCTAAAAATATTTTTTGAAATTTGCACCGTCACTTAACAGTTTATGGTGAGTATGTGTTCTGCAAAGTCTAATTGTGTATGACAGATTATTTTGCGTTCTCTGCCCTAGACAACAAAAATTAGCTAGGAGTGAATGAGACAGAGTTTGAATAAAGTAATGAAGAAATTCCTCCTCCAGATAACATTTGTCATATTTTTTGACTATCTGTATATGTGACCACAGCTCTTAAAAGAATAGGCGGTGAAAGCTTTTTGCAACAGGGATCACTTGCTCCTCAAATCACGTGTCCCAATACCATTTCTATTTTGGAGTCCCATGCATAATATCACCATCTGTCCCTTGGAATCTTTTGCTCATTCTTAAGGTATGCATGCCACCTTTCTGTCTGTAGTGTGATTGAAAGGCCATTATCAGCCTCTTGGCTTTCAAGGGAAACAAAGGAGCATTGCAGGCAGTGGGGTGAAATTGGTCAGATTTACAGAAGGATTAACCTTGGTACAAATGAACTTCAAATCTTAGGGGTGTCATAACGTGCAGGTAGAGATGATGCTTTCAAGTGTCTAACCACACCTGTTGTTATAGGGACAAAACTTACAGAAGTATATGATGTAGCCCCTTGTTTTTCCATTCACTTGAGATTATAGCTGATCTATGACCTAATTCAGCTTTGTCCCCATGCCCTTCTTTCCACTAAAGTCTGTCAGCCACTTTTTTTAAAAATGTTTTTCAACTGCAGTTTGGAATTTTCACCTCCTTGTGAAGGAAGTTAGGAAACACTTCTTCTTTTTCTATGAATCATTCTCAAGATTGTCTTCCGAGATGCCCAACCAGTCAAATTAAGTAGACAACAAAAATCCGCTGCCCTCAAATCTCCAAAGGCCAAGGAATGCACCCATAAGATGTGGAAGCAAGTCATTTGGCCCATCAAGTCTGCTCCAACCCTCCCTTCCTGTTCAACCCAATCCCTACTCTATTCCTGTAACCCTACACCTACCATGGTGAATCCATCTAGTTTGGACATTTTAGTATGACCAGTGCACCTAACCTGCACATTTTTTGGACATGAGGAAACAAGAGCACCTGGTAGAAACCTGTGCAGACATGCAAACTCCACACGTTGCCTAAGGCTAGAATTGAGTCTAGCTCTCTGGTGCTGAGGTAGCAGTGCTAAGCATTGAACCATGCCTCTTCTTGGTAAGCTTCCATAAAGCTTATATGTGGGTTTCTTTTGATTTTTTTTTTGTGTAGCATACGAAGGCCAACCAACACTAACATGGAGCCCTGAGCTCCATGTTGCAATGTTTGACGCACTCTCGGCACAATTTTTCTTTTTAAGCTTAGAAATACAACGAAGTATTTAACATGTTGTAATTAGTACTCTAAAAGACTAAGCACCCTGTAGAATTTGAAACTCTTTTGGCTATAATGTTACTGCAATTGAGTTATTTCATGTTTGAAACCAAGCATCAAACAAAATGCAGTGAACAGCATTATGGAACTATGAAAAATGTGTGCTAAATTGAGAATTCTGTGGCCATGAGCCACACGTTTCTGTTCATACTATGATTGATAGTGAATAGCTTGGGCTAAGCACAAGACAATTGGGTTACTGCTCCAGATGGGTTTTGCCTTGCATCATCTAATCATAGTGAAGTCCATCATCTATTGGAAGTTTTCCAGATCATGACACAAGCTTTCTAGTTGTGAGCAGTCAGCGATTCCTGCTCCCTTTTTATAAATTAAGGCCCATGTCACTGCTGATCTCTTCGTGATTTGGCTTCAGTTCAACAGGAAATGCAATTTGATTGTTAATTGCTTTTGTTTGGTTTTCTAATTAAGTTGGACTGTTTGATGTAACTTGTACAGAGAAATCAGTACTGCAGAGCCTTCAAAATAAAACTCGCATGTGCATTGTAGACCACTTCAGTTCACCCCCCACCACCACCACCATTCAGGAAGATCAGCTTTGCTCTCTGCTTCTGTTCTTGCCAACATTGGCAGGTTTACCTTGCCATGTGCTACCTTGTTTCAGTTGTTGAGGATACCTTCCAAAATGCATCTTTATTTTAAAATGTCCAGTTTATTGCATAACTCAAAATATAATGCAGGATATTATCTTGCTTGTCCCTTCTCCAATTGTAACATGGAATATCTTTGTCACAGTGGAACATTTTTGGCCCTTGTTGCATGTGCACATGGAGTTGGCCAGTCAGCCACTTGAGATTGCCCTGACGTTTTGGGATCATTTTTAGATGAGGTTTCAAATTAACATGTTCCCACCTACCTTGAAACCTTCAACTTTAGCTTAACAAAAGTATATTCATCTTGGCCTTCAAATTTTCAGTCACTTGTTTTGAAGTGAATTTCACTTGTTCTAACTGGGTGACATTTTTTTCAAAATGTAGCTCTAGATTTGCTCACTTAATGGTGTCCACATCTATCCTGTCAAGACCCACTTGTGATCTTTAAATGTAGTAAGTCCCAGTTGCTTTAACTTGGAGAATTTTTCTTTGCCTTGATCTGGATGGGTGTTAGAAACTGCTGGTTGTAGGTGACAACCAGCATTTTAATTTTTTTCCATAAAGCTATTACACCTGACCAGTTCAAAGTAGTGAAGCACTAACTTTTTTACATGCATATGCTCCAACTTCTCCTGCTTTACAGTGGAGAGACTCTACCAAATGGTACATCAAGTATTAATTGATAATGGTGTGGTTCTGCTGGATAGGTTGACTTGAGTGGATCTAGGTTTAGCTTTCTGGCTCTCCTGCCTTCAGCATTGAGGTGGCTTAAAATGTAGACTTCATTTTTCTGTCCTATTGGTGTTGCCTGGAACTCTTAATCTCTGCAATCCACAGACCAACACTTAAATTTGCAGGATGGATGAGGGGATGGAAGCCTCTAGAGTTTGCCATTTAATGCTGTTTTGTACTCTGGTCTGGAAAGAATGTTTGACTTGTCATGTGATTTTGTAACCAACAATTCAAACATGGTCGTGCTAGTTTACAGGCAGCTGCCATCTTGATTAAAGATGTGTATTAAACAGCTAACTGGCAAAGATTAACTTTGGTGTTAATGTGGGGGAGAAGAGCAAGTAGCTAATTTCACTATTGTTTTAATAATTTACTGCAAGAATCCTAAACCAGATTTGGGGAAGGAGGGAGAAATAGAGTGGAGCAAAGTTCCTGAGAGCACTAGTATATGATGCTTCAGAGTAAAGGTAACTACCTCCCCTTTTAAGTGTTTGCAGTTCATGACTTGGTCTTTGGTTCTGTGGTTTACTGACTACATAAAACCATTATCAAGTGAGATTGTAATTAATTATGTAAACTGTGCTGGTAAACTTCAAGATGTCTACTGCAAAGTCTAACATAAGACACCATCAGGCCAAATACTGATGGTGTTTCATGTAGAAACCACAGCTGTTTTTTTTTTACACAAAGCATTTGTGATGTTATGATCCCAGCTGATGGTACTAGACAGACCCCAGATTGAAACCTGATTGAGTAGACAACAAATGTGTTTAATGTTGTGGTCAAACACAAAAGGCATTCACATGAGGCTGCAGATTTTCCTTAAACAAGTTTACACCAGAAATAAAAACAAACAAGCCATAAATATAGTTAGTGATCCTGAAATGCAGCAAAATGTTTCACCCCTCATTCCAACACTTAGGCCCTGAAATTCAAAAACTTTCTTTCTTTCCTGAGTTTCTATTTGACTGACTCAGTTTCTTTGCCGTGGACAATGGAGATGATGGAATTGAAGTTTGTGAATTTGGTGTAATAATGGAGCTGAAAATTTGTGCTGTAATAACTTTGATTTCTATTCCACTCCTGGTTTTGGAAGCTTTATAAGAACTAAATGCTTCTGCAGTAATTTTTCCTTGGAAGACTGAAGACAGAAAATAAATTTGCATTCTGGATTGTACTGTGGTTTATTTTGAACTGAATTAAAATTGTGATTGTTAACTTTTTTCTTAAAAAGCTAAACCTTGTTAACCCTGCCTGTTATAAACCTGCCATTAAAATCTTTGTAGATCCTCTGACCTCAAACAGCATTTATCAAAGAGCAATCGGGTCCCGGACCTTCCCGTGACTTGTCACTTCAACACAATCCTGCTCCCATGCCCACATGTCTGTCCTTGGTCTGCTGCAATGTGCCAGTGAAGCTCAATGCAAACTGGAGGAACAGCGTCTCATTTTCCAGTTAGGCACATTGCAGCCTGCCAGTCTCAACATTTAAATTCAACAACTTCAGATGATTATCCCATCTCGACCCCTCTGTTTCATTCTGCTCCGTAATTTTATTTCACTTACCTTTTTTATATATTTGTGTTTGTTTCGCTCCCTACTCCCTACCTTTTCTCTCCTCTTCCCCCTTTTGCGACCCTTCTCTCCTGTTTTTCCATTTTGCCTCCGCTTCACCCATCTCTTTCCCTCTTTCTTTCCTTCTCTCTTTCTTCCCCTCTCAGCCACAGTCATTCACCGTTCCTAATCTCTTTTTATGCACTCATCACCACCTCTTTATTGCTACCTTTGCTTCTGGAGCCATGGCATTCCCTCTCTCAGCTGAGTGTAAATATCTCCCCTATTTCTCCCATTTTTTTTTAAAAGCTTTGACAAAGGGTCAGTTAGACTCCCAACATCAGCAGCTCTTTTCTCTACTTACAGATGCTGCCAGACCTGCTGAGATTTTCCAGTGTTTTCTCTTTTGGTTTTATCAAAGAGCAGGTGACTCCACCCACCCTAGAAAGACTGCATGTTGTCTGTGTACATAATTGTTTAAATCTTCTTTTCCAAAAAAACTTCAAACTATTGTTGAAGGTTTCATGTTGAAAGTCCGGAAATTGCACGAACATGTTGCAAGTAAAATTTCACCACCGATTCTTTTCTTTTGCTGAACTGAATAAAATAGGGAGGTGGGTCAATTTCCCAACTTGAGATTCATTAGTCTTTAATCAAGGAAATGCAATATTTTTGTCTGCATTTTCCCAAACTTGTAACATGACCTCATTTAACATGTGAAAATGACATCATACTCCGAACTACATTAAACTGATGAACTCCACATGAAGTTCATGATTTGTGCGTCAAATCTAAAAATCTTGTGATTTTTCAGTCTTTGGTTACTGGCCTGTTGCCACTTGTTGCTCAGAAGTCTCATTACGTAAAAATGCAATGTAGTCAGCTGATGTGGATTGGAGGCTCTGCAGCCCCAGAATTTGTCAATTATTAGTGTAGAAGGCAGCCTTTTGGCCTGTCATGTCTGTATTGGCTCTTGTGTGACACCTAGACAAGAGACAAATCTCCTGCCTTTTTTGCTCATAGTTCTGCATACCATTTTCTACAAAACAAAATGCAATGTCCCGTTGTACTTGAACCTGTTGCCATTACGTGACCAGGTAGTTCATTTGTGATTGGCTACTTACTGCCTAGGCAATGCAAGATAGTGGGTTTAAAATAGTTTACTTTGCCCTTGTTTGTGGCCTTAGTTAGAATCATTGGGTTTAGTATGAGAATCACCTGGCTTAAGTGGAAGTGCATTAGATTGTATTGTGACAACTGTAACATTTATACCCATTGTCCTTTTTCAGTTACTAAATGCTTGTATGCTTCCTATACAGAAGTCATGACTATTTGGCTGATCCAGAGGCTTAGCTTAACACCTGGAAAGAGTTCAAATCCCATGCTAATTGGTGAACTTGAATTTCTCTTTAAATATAGCTTTTCAAAGAATCATGAAAGTGCTCTTTCCAAAGAAACCCACTTTTATTCCTTGCCTAAAATGTCAACAATCCTATCCAACACCAGAAGGATGGCATAAGATGCCAGATGTGCAGAATAGGCTAATAGTCATTAAGATTAAGTAGGGCAATGCAAGCTTAGATTGGAGTGGAAAAAATGGGTTTGAATTCAAGGCACATTACCAGTAGTGGCGAAAGGACCTACTCGGATGGTATGGTCATCTTCTGAATCGTGCTAATATCGGAACCTTTGAATTGCATAACAAGAGCTGTAGACAGACCTTTAAACTAAAGATGGGGGGGGGAGGGAGAGGTTCTGTTATAAGGGAAATTAAAAAGGTGGTTAGAGTGCAATGTGGCACTTGGTTGCCAAATATTAAGTGAGGGACAGAACCAGTGAATATCTTCTTGCACCAAGGAATTTTAAGTAGGAATTTACTAGTGCAACAAATTGAAAAGCTTAGCATCTAAATACATGAAGCATTCAAAACAAAATTAATGGGTTAATGGTGCAAATAGAAACAAAAGGGTATGATTTGGCAGTAATAACGGAGATCTGCTTACATAAAGACCAGATGTGGGAATTGAATATCAAAGGTTACTCTGATGTTTGAAAGATCAGCTGAAAGGAAAAAGTGGTATACCCTTGCTGGTGAAATAAGGGATCAGTGCTGTAATGAGGAATGACATAAACACAGGTCAAATTGTGGAACCAGTCTGGATAGAAACTAGCAATAGTAAAGGAAGTACTTATGTAATCTATAAGTTACTAAACAATAGTTCTGCAGAGGAGCACAATATAAACCAGGAAATATTAGAGGCTTGCAAGAAAAGTCTGGTAATAATCAAACATAACTTTCAACATGCCTGCAGAATGGAAGGATCCAGGGTAGCCTGGAGGCAGAATTCCTTGAATATATTAGAATTTTTGTTTATTGAATCGGTACATTGTAGAACAGAGGAAGCTACTCTGGATTTGGTATTGTGTAATGAGATTAATTGACATAGTTAAGGATACTGAAGGGAATAGTGACCAAAGTATGTTAGACCCAGAAATCAGCTTGGGTTAGAAAGTGGAGTCCACTGTGTTCTGGAATTGAATAAAAGAAATTATAGGTATGTGGACAGATTTTGGTCTGAATAGATTGGGTGGGAAGGTGAAATGGTAAGACAATGGGTGAGCAGTGACAGACGTTAAAAGACTACTCAATTCCTCAACTAAAATGCATCCCAATGAGCCAGAAAGATTGGGGGTGGAGTGGGAATGGATTTTTTTTTTAAGAAAAATCCATGGCTAAATAAGGTCTACGACAACAAAGTCAAACACTAAAGTATACCATGCTGCAAAGGCGAGTGGCAGGCTGCAAGATTGGGAAATTTTCAAACTTAAAAGGATACTTTAAAAACAAAATCAGAGTTAAGGTAAATTACACAAGAAAACTAGCACAAAATATCAAAGATAGCAAAGCTTCTACAGCTATAAAAGGGAAGAGTCACGAAGGTGAATGTTGGTCCCTTAGATGTAAATAGACTTAACACTGAAATTGCATATACTAAATCAATACTTTGCCTCAGTTTTCAGAGGGCAATAGTACCATTTCTGTTTGGAATGGTTCAAGTCAGGCAATAAAGGTAGAAATTGGAACAATAAACATAAGGAAAAGGTACTAAGCAAACTATTCGGATTGAGGACCAGCAAGACCCCTAGGCCTGATGGCCTGTATCCTAGAGTAGTAAAAGAAGTGGCAGTGGAAATGGTAGATTCTTTGAATATTCCCAAATTCCCTGGCCATAGGAAAAGTTCCAGTGGATTGGAAAATGGCTGGCTAATGCAATGTCCTTTTTGAAAAAGGGAGGGAGGCAAAATGTGGAAATTTACAGACCAGTTAGTTTAACCTGATTGGCAAAGTGTTAGAATCAATTATCAAGAAAGCAGTCTTGGGGCACTGGGAAAGTAAAAAAAAAATGTTGTCCATTCGTCAGCATGGTTTTTGAAGGGCAAACAGTGTTTGACTAACTTGCTAGAGGTTCTTTGAAGATGTAACAAGCAAAGTAGATAATGGAATCCTGTAGATGTGATATATCTGCAGTTCCACAAGGCCTTTAGGTACTGTACAAAGTTTGAGTCACAAGGTTGGATCATATGTGATTAGGGGTAATTATTAGCTTGGACTGGTGACTGGCTGGCTGACTCACAGTTGAGATATATGGTTCTTGTTCTGGATGGTAAGACGTAACTAGTGGTGTGCCATAGGGTTCAGTCCTTGGACCCCAGCTATTTACAGCTTAATTACTGACTTTGATACAGGGATGAAAATGCTCTATCACAAAATTTTGCCGGTCCCACAAAAATAAGTGGGATGGTGAACTGCAATGAGAAAATAAACTTTACAAATGGATGTAGGTTAGGGTAGCTGGCCAAAATTTGGCTGAGTTTAACGTGGATAAATGGGAGGTCAAGCATTGGGGCCAAAAGTTGGAAGGTGACTTAGGGGTGCTATAGTAAAGAGATCCAGCTTTACGCGTTCATGAGTTGAAACTCACTTGTAGGTGCAGCAGACAAAGCTAATGCTCACCTTTTCAGCTAAAAGAAAATATCAAGGTAACCCTACTTTTACAACTATACAAGGTAATGCTGAAACTGCACCTGGAGTAATATGCATAAGTTTGGTACCCTTATTTATGGCATTGGAGGTAGTTCAGGGGTGGTTCACGAGGTTTGATCCCAGAGATGAGGGGTTTCGAGAGAGATGGACGGTTTAGGCTGACACTCTGTGGAATTTAGAATGAGGGGAGATGAAAGGTGTGGATAAAACAGCTGTGGAGCAGATGCTTCCTCTTGTGGGGCATTCTTGGACAAGAGGTCATAGTCTGAGGATAAGGGGTAGCAAAGTTAAATAGTTAAGTGCTACTTTTGAAGGGTTATGAAGCTGGCATTCACTACCCAAAATGTGGTGGATGCTGGAACAGTGAGTAAATTTGAGTTAGATTTTTAATTGGTAATGGGTTTAAAGGATTATGGGGAGAAAGCAGGAAAATGGGATTGAGGAGCATATCAACCATGATCAAATGGCAGCACAGACTCAATGGCCTAATTTTGCTCTTAGAACTAACTTTTCTGAAGTGATATAGCTACTACAGTTTCATTATGATGGCCAATCATGTCTTGGTGAAATTAATGCTGGCACAACTGTGTTCTGAATGCTTTGAACAAATGTGATTAAAGTCACAACTAGATGCTTTAAATGTTCAGTACTCACAGGACAAGATTTATTTTGTCTTTGCACTTAATGGCAGATGCTCTAGTATGTGGTTGACTTGGTCAAGCAGTCCCAATTTTTCCTTTTGTCAGAGGAATCTGAATTTACATTTATCAATTCTCCCTTTGTTTTATTTCCTTCCAGTTTTCAGTGGTGTTTGTAATCCTATGCTCCATCTTGATGAGCCGCAAAACAAATATCTAGCCAAGTTTACTTTGTATGTGACTGATTATAGTTTGTATTATTGGTCTTTTATTTAGATGATCTAGTTGATGAGTACCGTCCAGGCAAGATTCGAGGCAGTAGCTATGGAAAAACACTGACAAGAGAAGAGTTGGAGGAAGAACAACGGTATGTTCACCAAATCTCAAATTTTGAACTCCACTTGGATTTTTAAGTTGCATTTGGTTTTTTGATCTGTCCAACTCCTCCCCAACCACTTTTATTTTTGATGATCCTCCTAAATACTGTTATCAGCCTTTCTCCCTTTTTTTGTTGTTTGGTCAGGAAATCGCTTTCAATACACTAAGTACTTTTGTGAAACTAATGTTTAAGTTTGCTCATAATAGGCTGGTTTTGCACACCTTGGTAACATCTAAAAATTGTCAATTTATGGTAAGGGCTTTTCTGGGACACTTTTGTCTGGCCTTAATAGATTGTGAATATAATGTAACCTCCGCTTGAGTTTTACATGTGGAGTCTCCAAGTTGAATATTTAAGGCCTTCTGAAAATCCAAACTGATCACATCCACCGGCTCTCCTTAGTCTAACTTGTTACTGCCTCAAAACATTCTCTGATTTGCCAGGCATGACTTGACGCTGTACTGATGCAGTCCTGTTTTAACATGCACTTCAAGTCCTGTCATCCCTTAAGGGACTCTCTCTAATTTAACCAACAAGTCTGGCAAATCCCTTTAAGGGATGACAGGACTTGAAGTGCATGTTAAAACAGGACTGCATCAGTACAGCGTCAAGTCATGCCTGGCAAATCAGCTATAATTGCCTTCTGCCTCCCTCCACTTTTAAACAAGGCTGTTACATGTACTACTTCTCTTGGACCATTCCTGATTCCAGTGATTTCTGATACATTGCTACTATCAAAGCCTTAAGAATCTCCTCTGCCATCTCCTTCAGAACCCTAGGGTGTCGCCTTTCTGGTCAGGGTGATTTACCTGTCTTCCAACTTTATTTTTTCAGCTGTGCTAGCACTTCTCCTTAGTAATGACCACTGTACTTAACTCTGTCCCCTGACCTTTTCTTTTGAAGTATTGGTATGCTGCTGGTGCCTTCAGCTGTGAAAAGTAGTGTAAAGTACCTAGTCATTCCTCCACCAATTATTATATTTTTGTTCCTCAGGACTACTCCAGTCTCTTTCCAGCAGTCTAATTTCCACTTACTGCCCCTTAACTTACTGCTTTACAAAAAAAATCTCTTGCAATCGTTTATATTGTTAATTCTCAAATTTCACCTTCCTCCACATGCCAGATTTTTTTGCTCTTCAGTTATCCCCTAGTGTTTAAAAGCTCCCCAGTCCTCTACCTTCACGTGGTATGCTTTTGTGTTGTCTCTGACCTTTCTCTTGTCAGCTATGATTTGTCTCATTTGCCTTTTCAAAAAAAAAAATTCACCCCAAAGAAAAACACATACTGGTGCCTCCTGAATTACCCCAGAAACTCTTACTGCTCCACCATCTTCCCTACTAGACCTCAATCAACTTTAGGTCCTATCTCCTGTTTCTGCAGTATTACAATTGCGTTAAAAAGTTAACTATAAAAATTGTTCTGAAAGTTGATTTTATTAGAAATCTTCAGTTTCATACTGGGGAATCAGATGTGAAACATTTTGTTTTAATCATCTGCATGCTGAATTAATTGTCCCAAGCTGCTTTTTTAGTAGTTTCTTCGATGGAGAAGAGTTTAACAAGAAC
This sequence comes from Hemiscyllium ocellatum, assembly GCF_020745735.1. Classification (NCBI taxonomy): domain Eukaryota; kingdom Metazoa; phylum Chordata; class Chondrichthyes; order Orectolobiformes; family Hemiscylliidae; genus Hemiscyllium; species Hemiscyllium ocellatum. The sequence continues at coordinate 29,870,519 of NC_083425.1, read as the reverse complement.
TGAATGCAGCAGGGAGTAGCTTTTTCTATAATTGATCAGGATTTTTAGTAGTAAAAACACTAGAGCTTCCTCAAGTGCAAAGCTGAAGGAAACCCATATCTCTGAAGGCTAATACATATTGCCAATTACTTCCCACATTTATCAGAGTTGTTTTAGGTTGTGGTTAATGCAACTGCAGATTTTATTTTACAAGAGGAAAGGGAAAAGTATAAAGAAACAGGTCACAAATTAATGAAGTCAGAAGAGCACTTGTTTTCTTAGTCTGTACTTTTCCAATTCTGCTTTGCAAATAATCTCTTGTTCTTCAACTTTTTGTTTTACATTATCTTTCTCAATTTTCAGTTTATTATTGCTAATCCATCAGTGTTTTCATAACCAACCCGGAATGTACCAAATTTGTGCAAATAGATTTGGGAATTTTTGTACTTCCATAAGTTTATGCAGACTGCGTTAGAATAAAGCATGTTCTGATGTCAGGTTTTGGAAGCCCAAGCTCTACTTCTGTTTCTTATCTGTGAATCATACAAGAAGCAATACTTCTGTGAGCATGTTGAACTGTGGTAAGCAAGCACAAGGACCTTTAGTAGTTATGCAGAGCCTTGGGTGACAGTGATTTTTAAAAAATTTTTTTTTGCACTTTTTGCTATTTATTGTAAGAGACAAATATTCAGGTGCTAGAAAGAACCTAAATTTGTTGGTTAACATGAATCTGATCCTTAAGTCAACCAAGGATGTGCACTTGCTTATTTGTAAGACTGTCTTGGTGACCAGGACCAAGCACTGCTTAATGCTTTTATTTGACTTGGTGTACACTCATTCTAACTACATTACTCAATTTTAGGTGCTTTGTTGATTTCGTTCCACAATAGTTGCATTCAAAGCTTTGTGCAGGTCGTAGTGGTTCTGTTCGCCGAGCTGGAAGTTTTAGTTGCAAACGCTTCGTCCCCTGGCTAGGAGACGACATCAGTGCTGTGGAGCCTCCTGCGAAGCGCTTCTTTGATGCTGCTTCCGGTATTTATACTGGTCTGTCCTTGCCGCTTCCAGGTGTCAGTTTCAGCTGTCCGCTGTAGTGGTTGGTATATTGGGTCCAGGTCGATGTGTTTGTTGATGGAGTTTGTGGATGAATGCCATGCCTCTAGGAATTCCCTGGCTGTTCTCTGTCTGGCTTGCCCTATGATAGTAGTGTTGTCCCAGTCGAATTCATGTTGCTTGTTGTCTGTGTGTGGCTACTATGGATAGCTGATCGTGTCGTTTCGTGGCTAGTTGGTGTTCATGTATGTGGATTGTTAGCTGTCTTCCTGTTTGTCCTATATAGTGTTTTGTGCAGTCCTTGCATGGTATTTTGTAAACTACGTTAGTTTTGCTCATGTTGGGTATTGGCTCCTTTGTTCTAGTAAGTTGTCTGAGCGTGGCTGTTGGTTTGTGTGCCGTTATGAGTCCTAAGGGTCGCAGTAGTCTAGCTGTCAGTTCTGAAACGCTCCTGATGTATGGTAGTGAGGCTAGTCCTTTTGGTTGTGGCATGTCCTCGTTCCGTGGTCTATCTCTTAGGCATCCTGTTGATAAAGTTGCGCGGGTATCCGTTTTTGGCGAATACCTTGTATGGGTGTTCCTCTTTTCGCAGTTCTGGTGTACTGCAGTGTGTTGTAGCTCTTTTGAATAGGGTCCTGATGCAGCTTCGTTTGAAAACAACACACACAGACCAAGTCCTAAACTATGCAAGTAACCACCCCAACACACACAAACGAAGTTGCATCAGGACACTATTCAAAAGAGCTACAACACACTGCAGTACACCAGAACTGCGAAAAGAGGAAGAGGAACACCTATACAGGGTATCCGTTTTTGGCGAATACCTTGTATAGGTGTTCCTCTTCCTCTTTTCGCAGTTCTGGTGTACTGCAGTGTGTTGTAGCTCTTTTTGAATAGTGTCCTGATGCAGCTTCGTTTGTGTGTTGGGGTGGTTACTTACATAGTTTAGGACTTGGTCTGTGTGTGTTGTTTTCAAACGAAGCTGCATCAGGACCCTATTCAAAAGAGCTACAACACACTGCAGTACACCAGAACTGTGAAAAGAGGAACACCCATACAAGGTATTCGCCAAAAACGGATACCCGCGCAACTTTATCACCAGATGCCTGAGAGAGAGACCACGGAACGAGGACATGCCACAACCAAAAGGACTAGCCACACTACTGTACATCAGGAGCGTTTCAGAACTGACAGCTAGACTACTGCGACCCTTAGGACTCATAACGGCACACAAACCAACAGCCACGCTCAGACAACAACCTACTAGAACAAAGGACCCAATACCCAACATGAGCAAAACTAATGTAGTTTATAAAATACCATGCAAGGACTGCACAAAACACTAACAATCCGCATACATGAACATCAACTAGCCACGAAACGACACGACCACCTATCCCTAGTAGCCCCACACTCGGACAACAAGCAACATGAATTCGACTGGGAAAACACTACTATCATAGGGCAAGCCAGACAGAACAGCCAGGGAATTCCTAGAGGCATGGCATTCATCCACAAACTCCATCAACAAACACATCGACCTGGACCCAATATACCAACCACTACAGCGGACAGCTGAAACTGACACCCGGAAGCGGCAAGGACAGACCACTATAAATACCGGAAGAAGCATCAAAGAAGCGCTTCACAGGAGGCTCCACAGCACTGATGTCTCCCAGCTAGGGGACGGAACGTTTGCAACTAAAACTTCCAGCTCGGCAAACAGAACCACTACAACAAGCACCCGAGCTACAAATCTTCGCACAAACTTTGTGCAGGTCTTTATACCTCTCGGGGTTTTATGTGAGAACCTAATAATAAATTTTCTGTCTATGGATTTTGTAGATGGAAACAAATTTAGATGAGTTTAATCTGCTATTGTGCTGATTTTTCTTAAAATTTGCAAGGTATTTCAGAGCTAGCTACTCCTAAATTCAATGCGCTGTATGAATTGAACAGCGTTTTAAATATCTGACTTTTTTGAGGCTCTCTCAACTTGCCTCACTCCATGACCACCTGTTTTAAATGACATTCTCTTCCAACCCTTCCTGATGCTTTCCATCTTGACCCAACTCCCAATCATTGTTATCTTTGATCCCTACCACTAAAGTAGCAACAGTACCTCGAGCGGTCTTTTTGAACATCTGGACATAAGCTTTAAATATTTCTGCAGGTTTTTTTTAGGAAAGATCTTTTTCAATTCTTGTTTAACACACTCAACATGGAAACTGAGCCTTTCGTCTAACCAGTCCATGCCAAACATAATCCCAAACTAAATTAGTGCTACTTGCCTGCTACTTCCTTCCATACCTTTTCCTATTCACATGTATATCTAAATGTATTTTAAACGCTGTGTACTTGAATCCGCATCCACCACTTCCTCAGGAAGTTCATACCACAGCCAAACCACCTTTTTTTGTTTTGTTTTTTTAGAAACAAATTGCTTTTATGCCTTTTAAAACCTTCCCCCTCCCCTTGCCCTGCCCCCCCCATCCTAAATATTCCCCCATCATATGGAAAAGATGCCTGCCATTAACCCAATCAATACCCCTCCTGATTTTTGTAAACTTCTAAAACGTCACCAGTCAACCCCTTGCAAGTAAAGAGGTCTGTCATTGTTTTGCTTGAATGTCCCTTTTGGAAAATTTGTATCCGTGATCTGGCAATTATACCTTTTCCACAAACTAATTTGTTATCCACTTCGATGAGCCTCTCCTCTCCTTAATCTATGATTTTGACTTGCTGTTTGATTTAAATTTAATTACAAATTTGTACTTGATTTTCATTCTGTATCTAATAGCATGACCTCTTCCTTTTTAACAGATCCAATTGCTTTCATGAACGAGTGAGCTACCTACTTAGGTTATTGGCTTAATGTATTGACTAACGCAAGCTAATTTTAAGTGATAAATACTTGGTTCTTATGTCAAATTCTAGTAATAAAATAATCTAAAACTCTCTCGTGATATAGAAAATATAGAACTTAAGTAATGCCTTCCATTTCTCTGCTCCGGCTGCATTTCTTAAGTGCCCAGCCCTCGTTAGTTTTACTGACACTGGATTGTGGACCAACCTGGTGTTAAATATGTCCATTTCAGATTCTGCCATGTTATGAGTTTTATTTTCATTTTGGGAGTGTGAAAAGTGCTGGCAGTACAACCTTTTGAGTCCACAGAAATGTCAATGCAACTTGCAGTTGTGCCTCCACAGCCCACAAGATCTGCGTAACTTGAAGGTTATTCTGATATAAACCTTTTGGTGTGGAGCATAGATTGAGGTTCTGCAATAAGCTTGCCCCCTTCATGTGTATTTTTGACTTTGCTTCTATAACCTCACCTCCACTTTAGTGATGTTGACAGTCAAGCTAAATGGCAAGTAATTCAGATTGTTCAGAGAATAGTTGGGCAGATTAATAACCAGAAACTACAATTAGTATTCAGGAATTTGTAAAATTCTTATGTAAATAGCTTTAAATGTATTATTCTGATATTTTCAATGCACACTATTTTGGCAGGTAACACAATGTTATTGTTTAATAACGGCAGGTGTAAAGTGAGATGTTAAGCAACACTTAGAATTTTCCAAATAGTATGGAGAAAACATGACATGATGTAGTTTATTTGACCAAGTGAAGTGAGCTACCATTTGAAAGAACATTTTTCTTTCTCTTGCACAGATGTAGTGGCAGAAAAATACACTCCAAGTTTGCTTGTTCATATCTCTGAAAAAGCCTCCATTGTTTATTAAGTTGGTGAATAGATTAGTTGTTCATAGGCTATGTGACATTGATTTTTCTACCACTGTCCTGACACTGACAGTACAGCAGTCGTGTGATTTTAGAAAGATGACTTAAGAGCTTCAAGTCCAAATTCATGGCATTCACCTTCATTTGTAAATCGTTTTTTTAACAGTCTTTTGACTAAAACTCAGCACAGTAGCCATTTTTGCAGAATCTAGTAATCCATATATTGCTAGTGTAATGTAATGTCAGTGCTCCCAAAATTGCAGCACAATTCATTGAACCATATGGCGTTGAAATAAAGTCATGTCATGTGGTCAAATATCCAGCTTTAGAACTTGACCACTTAGGAAATCATGAAGTAATGGGTGTCAAAGGATGAGCAATGGCTTAAAGTTTCACTGCTGGAAATTGCAAGCAATCTGAAATTGTCCCAGTTTTTCACCTTGAAAGGTGACGTTTTTAGTGTGCTGACTTGACCCTACGTTTAAGATCTTCAGATTGTTTCTGTATGTTAATCTTAGTTCCATGTTAGAATTTGTGGCATGACTACTCCATTCAGAAGGAGTAATGTCGAGGCGCACCAGGATACCTGCATCCACAGCTGACGTCAGAATGGAGATGTGGAATGTTTTGAAGGATTAAACCTCATCCAGTTCTATAATCATTAATAGTTTGAATCTTGTAGGAAGTTAGGGGAGAGATTGCAGGGTCCCTTGCTAAGATATTTGTATCATTGTCAGCCATAGGTAAGGTCCCAGAACACTGGGACATGTTGCCAGTATTTAAAGGCTAAGGAAAATCTGGGGAGCTAAAGACCAGTGAGACTTGCGTCAGTGGGTAAGTTGTTGGAAGGGATTTTGAGGGACAATTTGCATGTCAACATGGCTTTGTGTGAGGAAAGTGTTTCACTAACTTAGATTCTTTTTTGAATAGATGTCAAAGGAAATTGAAGGCCAAGTAGAGGACATTATCTATTTGGATTTCAAAGTAAAGGTTCTGCACAGACCAGTTAAGGTTAGGCGCAGGATCTGGGGGGCTGGCTGACTTTTGGATAGAAAATTGACTTGTAGGAGGGAGGTGCAATAGTGGTGGAGGGTTGCTTTTCAGACTGGAGGTCTGTGATCAGTGTGCTGCGAGGATCAGTGTTGGGTCCACTGCTTTTCATTTTTGTGTAAACTTGGATGTGAATACAGGAGGTTAGTTAGTTAGTTAGTTGACAAAGCCCCCAAAATAGGTGAGATGCTGGACCATCAAGATTAGCTCTGTAAAAAGGACCTTGATCAGATGGGTTGAAGAGTGGCAGGTGGATTTTAATTTAGTGTTGTATCAAGTGTCTCCTGGGAGTCCAAAAATGGAAGGCATAAGTTTTTAAAAGTGAGAGGAGAGACTTTTAAACGGGACCAGAGGAGTAACTTTTTCACACAGGGTAGTGTTTGAATGGAACAAGTCTTCAGGAAGAAGTGGAGGTGGGCACAAGAACATGTCTTTTCATATACCCATCTAGATTTTTTTTAAGAGGAAAGGTTTAGAGTGGTATGGACCAAATGGTGGCATGCAACTAGGTCAAATTGGGATGTCTGGTTAGTATGGATGAGTTGACCAAAGGGTCTGTTTCGGTCCCATAATTCTCTAAATGCAATCTTGAAATCTTTCCCAGATTTCTGCAAATTCTCAACCTGTTGAATCCTTTAGAAGCTGCATCCATCAAATTTTGATATTCACAGCCTTGTTTGTTATCTGAAAATGTCAACTTTGCCAGATTATTCCCTAACGTTAAGTGAATGGATAAGCCAGTCCTAATCGGAAATAACTTAATTGTCTAAACATTTACTTTAAATGCTGTTAAGTCATGTCTGCTAACTAATTGTGCTTTGCATACGTGTATTTGCATTGGCTCTGTGTTCAGTTTGTTGGGTCCACTGCTTTACTGATAAATTTTTTTGAGAGAAAGTTTGGTCTAGTGGGCTTGCATGTTACTTAAAGGTACTTCTGTTGAAAGACCAAAGGTTTTTTACAGTTTGGCAGCATTTGGAACAACCTAATATTAAATTATTTTAAACACTGAAGAGCAGTACTTAAAAATATTCCAGATTAATGAACTTCAAATATGAAAACTTAGCTTGGAATAAACAAATCTGTTTTGGGAACGTGCTGTTTGATCCTTCAGAAGATCTGAAGGAAGTCTCTGTATAACATGCTTATTATTTTGGGTGGTTCAAGTTTCTAATTACTTTACAGAAAAGATCATTTTATTCTAATGTGCTGGCTGTTTAATCTGATCGTTGCTGTATACCAAAACAGGGTTACTTTTTTTTAAAAAAAAGTCCAATTGATATCTTTATTTAAGCATTAGTGTACTTAAAGCAAATTTGATACCTCAATTGAAGTTTGAGTCTTGAATTTTAAAATGGCTTGCTCTTGCCATAAGAATTTTTCATTTTTAAATTTACATGAGCAATTCTACACTTCAGCCATTCTATTTTGCCTTAGCTTGGACTTGCAAAACTGTTGCATCTAGAGTCATAGTCATAGAGATGTACAGCAGGGGAACAGACCCTTCAGTCCAACTCGTCCATGCCGACCAGATATCCCAACCCAATCTAGTCCCACCTGCCTCATATCTCTCCAAACTCTTCCTATTCATATACCTGTCCAAATGCCTCTTAAATGTTGCAATTGTACCAGCCTCCACTTCCTCTGGTGACTCATTCCATACATGTACCACCCTCTGGTCTTTTTTTATATATTTCCCCTCTCACCCTAAACCTATGCCCTCTAGTTCTGGATTTCCCCCATCCCAGGGAAGTGTCTGTCTGTCTATTTATCCTATCCATGCCCCTCATAATTTTATAAACCTCCATAAGGTCATCCCTCAGTCTCCAACACTCTAGGGAAACAGCCCTAGCCTATTCAACTTCTCCTTTTGCTCAAAACGCCAACCCTGGCAACATCCTTGAAAAGGTTCACAAACTATTTACAAGTTACACAACATCCTTCCAGTAGGAAGGAGACCAGAATTGCATGCAACATTCCAAAAGTGGCCTAACCAATGTCCTGTACAGCTGCAACATGACTTTTAAACTCCGCACTGTTTTCCTCTATTGGTCAGTATACCAAACACTGCCTTCGCTATTCTATTTACCTGTGACTCCACTTTCAAGGAGCTAGAACCTGCACTCCAAGGTCTTTGTTCAGCAACGCTCACTGGGACCTCACCATTAAGTGTATATGTCCTGCTAAGATTTGCTTTTCTAAAATGCAGCATCTTGCATTTATCTGAATTAAACTCCATATGCCACATCCTGTTATAATCTGAGGTAACCTTCTTAGCTATCCATTACACCTCCAATTTTGGTGTCCTCTGCCAACTTAATTACTATAACTCCTCTATAAATGGCTTGCATATGAGCATAATTGTTGAAAAGTAGTGGACCCAAAACTGATCCTTGTGGCTTGATTCCAAAAAAATGAAATTGTTTGCTCACTTGTAATGCAAGGAAGTGTTATTTTTAAAAAGTTTGTATTAACAAGCTAAGAGCAGGGTGTTCACCTTGTAGCCCCTGGCCTGTTCTGTTATTCAATAAGATGATCTGATTATTGTCTTACTCTGTATTTCCTGCCTTATTCAACTATAGCAAAGCACATTTTGTTGCAAAGTAATTTCAATATAAACTATTCTATTTCTTTTGCTAATCACTTGCCACTCTATTACTGATGCCCCAGATGCATCAGTTCTGTCATTGTTCTATCCATTTGAGTAATATACTGCTTTTGTTCCTTTTTTTTTAAAATAGGGCATCTGAACAGTTTTTAAATGGCATGTTGCTCAAATGAACAAGTTACTCCTTCCTTAGTAAGATTGTTTACTATTTCAATGATTTGTTTTCCAATCTGTCTTGGTCGTCATTTGAATATTTCTGCAGCATGAGGCTTTTGCTCCGTAGTTTAACTTGTTGCCCTCCATGGAAATTGTGCTTTGTTCCTTAATTATTCTCCTGTTCTACCTTTTTTATGCTGTTGCTGAGGCAGCTGTGAACACTCATGGTCACACATCTGTTTTCTCTCACTGTACATAGTTGCTGTCTTAACCAAGCTGCTTTGCCATTGAGACATTTAACTGGTAGTTTGGGACTTGCTTGAGAGGGTCAAGGCTCAATTCCAAGGTTGGGGAGATCATGTTTTTTTTCCCTAGCATATGCATTTCCCTCAGGCCTTGTGTACTGAAAGGAGGCTATTTGTTTCAATTTGGAAAGTCCCCAGCAACCCACCTCCCCTACCCCATAGGACTCCACTGGATTTTCACAGCAGCCGATTGACCCAACTGCGACTTGGTTGGGAGCCAGTGCCCACATTAGTGGGGCTGCATATCACTTGTGTGGGTCCAATGTTTCTCCAACATTTTGTCCTGGTTGGCATTTGTTGCCATGAAGCAGTGGATTTGCATCATCTAGAGGCTGTGCACTGGCAAGCAGTGATTTCAGCTCCCACTTTGCCACCTCCTTGCATCTGCAATATTGTCTATTCCAGCTGTCTGCTGTAAACTTAATACTAGGCTTGAGGCAAATACATCAATTCAATCCTTTTTTTAATATATTGGGTCTCTGGCTCCATTGATCTGCTTTGCTGAAATGTTGAGGTTAGCTACCTGTTCTGTGATGATCAGTCAGTCCTGCGTTACCTCTGTGCAGTCTTGTTTTCAAATGGACTGGTAGGATCACTGACCTTAACCAGGTTAAGGATTTGAATGTGGAATTTGACTGAGTTCAGATCTTGACTCAAACAATAGTTCATAACCTGTCAGACCACACCCCTCCCCTCCATCATGCCCCAAACAGTCCTTCCAGGTGAGAGGGTCACCTGCCTTTCCTCCAACCTAGTTTACTGTATCCGGTGTACTTGGTTGTGGTCATCTTTTACATCGGTGAGACCAAACATAAGCAAGGACGTGCATTGCTGAGCATCTCGGCTGGGTCCACAGGGGCTGACCTGACCTCATTTCCTAGTCACCACCCATTTTAATTCCCCTTCCCATTCCCTTTCTGATATGACTATCTTTGGCTGCCTGTCTTGCCACAGTGAATCAGACTGCAAATTGGCAGAACAATGTCTTCCTGGGTAGCCTCCAGCATGGAGAACTCAATGTTTGCATTCTCCTGATTTTCAAATGTCCCTTCCCATCCTCTGACTCTTAGCAACCTCTCCCCCCACCCCTTCCATTCCACTTACTGACCTTTTTTCCTTCCAGCCACTAACTGGATTCATTCCTCCCATTGACCAACCAGGCTGTACTGTCTACCTGTGTTCACATATCACTACCTCAATTTTCCACCCCTCTCCCCACCTCCTTCTCTGCAGCTGCCCTCACCCCTACACCCAGTCCTGAAGGATTATACCTGAAATATTGACTTCTCTACCTTCCTGATGCTACCTGGCTTGCTGTGAATCCTCCACCTGCTTGCTTGTCTACTTTGGTTTTCAGCATCTTCAGTTTTTGTCTCCAACTCACGTTGGGTTGGCTGAGTTTGAAACTTTCAATACCCTAAATGTCTGACAAGTGCAGATGTCTGGTAATAGTTAGGTACAACTAACCTACTGTAGTTCTAAAGCTGTACTTCGTGTGAAATGCCAGAGTCTAATGTCTGATCTTCTTTCCTGTTGCCACTTTGTAGTTCTACGATTCATGTCTCCTTGGGTTGTAATTTGGATACCATAGAGATTCCCATGTATATCCTGAGAGCCAGGGTTACATTGAAAGCTAATCAATGTTTGGGTGATCTTCTGAAAAGTTTAATATCCAGTGCTGTGTATTGACTTGAATCCAGGTTTTCTCAAGCACTGCATGCTGGGAGCTCAAGGTGGGAAGTGAGTTTTAGATAATATCTTTTTTATGGCTAATGGGGGTGCAACTTTCAAGTTGAGGATGGTAGACTTCCACGTCCAAGCGAGTACTCTTGCAAGGCCAGGAACATCCTGGGCCATGGCATCTTCCTAGAAGACTTTCACTCCTCTCTGCTTGTCTGTGCAGCAACCCTGCTCAAATGTGAATTCCAAGTGGCTGACTTAACTGGGCTTGTAAGGATATTTGGCCTATTTGAATGAATGCTTTGTCCACCTGACAGATCATTAAGTTGCATTTTACTCAACACATACAACTTGGCCAATGGTGGCTGCAGCCATAGGGAGTGAATCCTGACTGAGATTGGAATAGCTGGACTAGGTGACATTCCAGGTAATATTAAAGGAATGAACCTTTAAAGTACTGACTACTAAGGTAAAGTTGCAACACATCAAAATTGTAGGGAACCTCTGTGCTGTGGCTGATAAGTATCCCTTAACTTGCATCAACAACTAGGTTAGCTGACAATGAATCTTGTGATTTGTAGTAAATTGCTGTAGAGCAAACCACCACTTTATGTTGGTTACAGAAGATTGCTTACTCTAACTTAAGTGGCCATGAAGCACCTTGAAACATCCTATTGTGGTGTGTTGCATTACATCTAGCGGCATTCCTTCATTCTTTCAAAGCTTTTGTTTCTTGTGTGGAGAGCTTGACTGGAGTTCCAGTCAAGTCAGTTGTCCTGATCTATTTATTGGATTCTGGTGTTTGTTACTTTGAGCAGTTTCACCTATATGAACATGTACTTATCATCTTGTCAACTTGTCATTGTTCCAGAAATGTTTCATCCTGGCTGTTCTAACCAATGGTCTGTTACCCTGTCCTATCCTGTTGTTGACTGGATGATGCTCCAAGCTGGCTTGAATTTTTTCCATGAGTACTTGTAATGAATTTTCTCCTTTTTTTAATGAAGTTCCGTATATTGCAAAATAAATGATATCAGCAGACAGCAAATGCCTTTTCAAGATTTTGAGAAGGTCAACACCAAGTAAACTTAGCTGAAAATTGGGAAATGAAATGCTGTACAAACAGGCAGCATCTCTCCTGATATCTCTGCAAACGTTTTGGCTGTGCGTTTTTAAATAGAGATTGACTGACTGCAATGGGAATGGTGTTGCAGTATTGTGCGCGGAGCATAAACCGGTCCCGTGTTGCTGTGCAAACATCTAGCCTTTGATTCACCAAGATCATTTTTGTGTACTCTTTTTTTAAACTTATTCTTTGATTTTTTAAAAAAATGTATTACATGGTTTATTTTGAACATCAAAATGCTTAGATCAGCTTCAGTTACAATGTAGTATTGCTGTGCATGTTTGGATTGAGCTTTGCAAACCTTTCTCCTGACCTTTTTTTATTGCAGGGTTGAGTTAACCCCTGACTTCACCTCGGTGTAGGTTCTAAGCCTGATGACACTATTTCTGTAACAATATATTGGTAAGGTTCTTTTTCAGTATGCCCCATGCATGTCACCTGTCACAACTTAACACTTTTCTTTCCTGTCTGTCATTTACAAAGTATTATCTGCTGAATCTATTAACCATTTTTACCTGGAACCTGTATTAACTGGCCACTTCAATTTTAATCTAGACAATCTGGAGAGATTCTTCCAATTTGAAAGAAATGCAAGAGTAATTGAACCCTATTAATGCACTTGACCATTCAATACAGGCTTCACAAGGTTACACTCCATGAGAAGGTATGGGCACTTCAAGTAAATTCCACTTATCTATATGGTTTTAGCTAACTGAAGTAAAGTGAGAATAAGGAATGCATTATTGGCAAAGATGCAGTTCTTTATCCTGTGCCCCACTCCCAACTATAGCTATGTCATCTCCCTATTGACACATCTCCTTTTTCTCCCTCCTCTTTTGGCTTCATTCTCTCATTTGCATTATCAGCATGATATAGTGCAGTAGAGATTTTTGTAGTAGACCGATTTTTATAATTTTGACCTTTTGTTTCCTTAATTTCTTTTTGTTCAGTCAACTCCAACCACTTGCCTGCCCCCAAAAAGTTTCTGCCCAACCATTTATTCATAACTTGAAAGTGACTTGTTTTACTATTTCACCAATCTCCAATTTTGACTAAAACTGTATGTTGTGTTACTGGTATTCAATACTTTGTTGGCTGCTGAGCTGGTTTAAAGGTAAGGATGTTCTTGGGGTTGCAAGGAAACTTACTGCAGTAACTTCAACTTTTTGTCCTTTGCTCCTTGTGAAGCCATTAATGAAGGAATGTAATTCTGAATGGGAGTCTGTCAACAATGTAACCAAGTTTATTTCCAGCTCTAAAGCAAGTGTTTTGTTGACATTTTTTTATAATGTGGACCCTTTGATTGACTGAGGGTACATTGGTTTGCTGTGTGCAATCTGCACCCCCTCATTGCTGTCTGAATGGTTGAATGTCTGCACTGGGAGGAAGGTTGGTTGAAATGAACTTGTTCGACTTCCTTTCAGTAACCTAGGGAGTAAGATATACTTTGTGTGTCCTAATGTACTGTGTAGGTGCACATTCAAAAAAAAAATCAGCCACTTATAGAACAATTGGAGAAAATACCAAAACTTTAGTCACGTTTCAAGATGTCCTTGAAGAAGAAAGATCTACCAAACTAGTGAAATGTCAAGATGCTAATTTGAGTGAGGAACTTTGATTTACTGTGGACTCTGCTAGTGGCCAGATTAGAGTGCAGGTCAAATGCATAGTAAAAAGTGAGAATTTTAACATGGAAGTGAGAATTTATTGCAGTGTTTGAGTTTAACATAACCAATATGTGCAAGAAACATTTCCTAATGTATCTGGTGGTTGATGCCATGGGTGAAGTCAATCTGTGCAAGTACAAACTTAATTGGTGTATGGAATTGCCTTTCAATGAACAATCAGTTTTAAATATTGCAATTATAGTGTTGGATCTCTCTGCACTTAAGAGCATATGAGCACAAGTGGTTTTGCTTTATGAGCATTGTATTTACTGAAGCACAATTTAATCTTGCACATTATGAAATGTTTTGTAAAACGTAACTGGATCCCAGCTGGTTAGGACCTTTTATTTTGTGGACAGTCATTTTGGAACCTTCTACAAGGATCTTTGACTTTAATTTCCAAGCTCATTTAACTTTTGAGTGTTTTAAATTGATTTTAAACATGCTTCACTGACAGATGTGCTTTTATGATGCCTAATAAGATTTTTCTGGGTCTTGTCAGATTTTTGGATTTGAATGGGGATTAACCATTCCTACATAGGTTCCTCCTAGTGGGGAAAAAAGCCTAAATAGTGTTAATTTGAAAAATTTGTTTTGTGTTGGCTAGAGGGTTAAACGAACTAAATTACATTAATCTCCTCGTCAATGACAGCTTGTTCTCTTTTCCGTTTTGATGCAGAAATGAAATTGTAGCCTCAGTAAGTTAAATGTTTATAGTGAACCTCTGTAACATCTGTGGATGGTGTTCAGAATATTCCTGGTACATGTGTTGCATGAATCAGCCTCCACGAGATTAGCTGTAAATATTGTGACCAGAGGTTCCATATTCTGTCTGACTTGAGACTATACAAGAAAGCCTTGGGCAATTTGCAGTCAAATGATGTGCTTCTGAGTGTATTTATGGATCGTGCAAGTGGAAGATGAGACTTTTAAAGAATATAATGTTAAGTGTCATTTTTTTTTGGTTTTCATAACTGCTGATAAAAACTAGAAACTTCAATTAAATGGAATGCTACCTGGATTGTGATCCAAGCTTTCTATCTTCTGGCTTTCATTCTGAGAAATTGCAGTGGGGTTTCAAGATCTTTTTTGGGTAACTGAGCAATGATGGAAGAACTTGGAATTTATACTCTTCACAACTAGTTTGAGTACAAATATCTAATCCAAATCAACTGCCACATCCCTCTGATAATCTTTTCACCGTCTCTTGGCCAGTAGCAGGAATAACTAGAGATTTAAGACCGCTAGATCTCATTCAGCTACAGCACTGAATCCATTTGGGCAGTTGCCCAGAGGTTACTGTGCATATTGATAACTCCTTTATCCCTGCAGGATCAACCTGTAGTCACTGCCTATTACCTGACTTCTCCACAAGACAAAAGCTTGACTTAAGTGGGTGGACTATTTCATCACAGGAATATATATGCATGAAACATCTAAAGGAGATGGTGAGGACTAGATGCTGGCGATCAGTCGAGTGTGTGTTGCTGGAAAAGCACACCAGGTCAAGCAGGAGAATCGACGTTTTGGGCAAAAGCCCTTCATCAGGAATGAGACTTGTGGGCTAGGGACTGACAAATGGGAGAGGTGGTGTTGAGGGGGAAGGTTGCTGAGAAAAGGGATAGGTGGATGAAGAGGGGGGTGGTGGGAAAGAGTGATGGACCGGTCAGGAAGGTGGTGCCAAGTTGGAGGCTTGGGACTGGGATAATATGGGGGAGGGGAAATGAGGAAGCTGTTGAAATACGCACTTATCATGTGGTTGTGTGCTCCCACTAGTAGGCTGAACAGTTCATCATCAATTTTACCAACCCCTTCCACCCTGACCTCAAATTCTCACGGACTCTTTCAGACACCTTCCTCCCCTTCCTGTATAACTCTCTCTAACTGTCTCCGGTTACCTGATTAACCACCGACATCTACCGTAAGCCCACAGCTACCTAGACTGTACATCCTCCCACCTTACCTCCTGTAAAAATGCCATTCCTTATTCCCAATTTCTCCATGTTCCCAGGATGATCAATTCTGCCTCCGTCCCAGATGGCCTCCTTCCGGATCATCTCAGGACACCTCTGGGGCACCTACCAATCTTTCCCCTCTTTCTCCCCCTCTCCCAACTGGACACTTCAATTCCCCCTCCCATTCTGTCAAGGGCATGCAGGTCGTGGGCTGCCTCTACCATTAAACTAGGAGAAAGTGACGACTGCAGATGCTGGAGATTGGAGCTGAAAATGTGTTGCTGGAAAAGTGCAGCAGGTCAGGCAGCATCAAAGCAGCAGGAGAATCGATGTTTCGGGCATGAGCCCTTCAGGAATGAGGAGAATGTGCCAAGCAGGCTAAGATAAAAGGTAGGGAGGAGGGACTTGGGGGAGGGGCGTACTAAATGCCTTCAATTGACTGAACTGGTCCTCACCCTGAACAACAACTCTTTTTCCAATCCTCCCACTTCCTCCAGACCAAAGGAGTTGCCATGGGCCCCAGCTATGCCTGCCTCTTTGTAGGATATGTGGAACAGTCCATCTTCTGCAGCTATACTGGCACCACTCTTCCCCCTGCTACATGGATGACTGACTGTATCAGCGCTGCCTTGTGCTTCCATGAGGAGGTTGAACAGTTCATCCACTCTACTAACACCCTCCACCCCAACCTAAAATTTACCTGGACCTTCTCAGACTCCTCCCTCCTTCCTAGACCTTTCCATTTCTATCTCGGGCGACCGAATCAGCACGGGCATTTGCTATTAATCAACCGACTCCCACAGCTACCAATACTACACCTCCTCCCACCCTGCCCCCTGTAAAAACACCATCCCATACTCCCAATTCCTTCATCTCTGCCGCATCCACTCCCAGGAGGACCAGTTCCAATACCGTACAACCCAGATGGTCTCCTCCTTCAAAGACCGCAATCTCTCTCTTCCCCCCCCCCCCCCCCGACGTGATTGATCGATGCCCTCCATCGCATCTACTCCACTTCCCGCTCCTCCACCCTTGAGCCCCGTCCCTCCAATCGCCACCAGGACAGAACCTCATTGGTCCTCACCTACACCCCACCAACCTGCATATACATCGTCATTTCCGCCACCTCCAAATGGACCCCACCACCAGGGATATATTTCCCTCCCCTCCCCTATCAGCGTTCTGAAAAGACCACGCCCTCTGACTCTCTCCGTTGGGTCCGCATCCCCCACCAACCCAATCTCTACTCCCCGCACCTTCCCCTGCAACCGCAAGAAATGCAAAACTTGGGCCCACTCCTCCTCCTACCCCCACTCTCTTCCCTCCAAGTCCCCAAGGGATCCTTCCATATCTGCCACAAATTCACCTGCACCTCCACACACACATCATTTACTGTATCCGCTGCACCGGATGTGGCCTCCTCTATATTGGGGAGACAGGTCGCCTACTTGCGGAATGTTTCAGAATATCTCTGGGACACCCGGACCAACCAACCCAACCACCCTTTGGCTCAACACTTTAACTCCCCCTCCCACTCCACCAAGGACATGCAGGTCCTTGGACTCCTCCATTGGCAGACCATAGCAACATGACGGCTGGAGGAAGAGTGCCTCATCTTTTGCCTAGGAACCCTCCAGCCACGCAGGATGAACTCAGATTTCTCTAGTTTCCTCATTTCCCCTCTTCTCCTCCCCACCCCACCTTGTCTCAGTCAAGTCCCTTGAACTCAGCACCACCTTCCTAACCTGCAATCTTCTTTCTGACCTCTCCGCCCCCACTCCAGCCTATCACCCTCACCCTCACCTTGACCACCTCCTTCCTATCGTATTTCCAACACCCCTCCCCCAAGTCCTCCCCTCCCTACCTTTTATCTTAGCCTGCTTGGCGCGCACTCCTCCCTTCTGAAGAAGGGCTCATGCCTGAAACGTCGATTCTCCTGCTCTTTGGATGCTGCCTGACCTGCGTTTTTCCAGCAACACATTTTCAGCTCTACCATCAAACTAACCTGATGCCTGGAATGAAGAACACCTTATGTTCTGCCTTGGGACTCTGCAACCACATGGGATAAATGTGGATTTCAACATCTTCCTCATTTCCCAGCTCCCCTACATTCTCCCAGTTCCAAAGCTGCCAACTTGGCACTGCCCTTCTGACCTGTCCATCACTCACCCCAACCTATCACCTTCTCCCTCTTCTACCTATTGTTTTCTCAACTACCTCCTATTTATCTCTCAGCCCCGGCCCACCAGCCTCATTCCTGATGAAGGACTTATGCCCAAAATGTTAATTCTTCTGTTGCTTGGAATCTGCCTGACCTGTGTTTTCCCCGCAACAGCAACTCTAAAACATCATCCAAATGGTAAACGTTGCTCTCAATCGGAGTCATTGAAGCCCGTTTCAGGCACCCCTCAAGATGCAAATACAAAATAGGAGTTTTTTGCTGCCACTATTTAAGATATTCAATGAAAACAAATTTCACAGGGTTGTAATCTGAAAGGGATATAGAGTGGTGACCAAATACCTATTCACCTAAAGGCCTTAAAGCAGATGGAAAGGATATGATCAAATGAAGTCTGTAAGTGAGATTATAGGGTCAGTATAGATAAAACTTGCCTGCGAATGTTGATCTGGTTATGGAATATGGTTGTATGGGGAGACCAGAAAAGTTTGGAGGAGCATTTTAGTCCGAGCTACTTCACATGGCAGTCTGTAATCTGTACATTTGTCTTCCTCTTCCTGCTTTTCTCTTCCATCGTTTAGGACAGTGGCTGATCTCCCTTCATTGTTACATGAATTAAACAGTCCTTCCTAAGGTTTGCTGAGTTGGTAAACTAGTTACTTTGAAACCGATTGCTAAATTGATAGTTTTCTTTTGTCTGAGTTCAAATTTGGAACACTTGCGCATTTTTTAAAAAAAAACAATTTGGTTTGTGCATGTAGCCATTCTTGGGTATTTTTGCTCTTTCCACTTGAGGGCACTAGTTGTATATCCATTTCAAAGCCATAGAGATCAGTAGCACCTTAGCAAAGCAGTAGAGGGCACCCAGCACCTGTGTACTGCAAGTTAATATATATGCAAAAAGCATTCTCAAGTTTAAACCAATTAATCTTCCTGTTTTTTAAATTGTCTCATTCAGGGAAAACTTGGCTTTCTTTCAAATCTGTAATCGGTTACTTTCCTGTAACAGTGTCTCAGTTGAATTCTGGAGCCAAGTTTTAAAACATTTGTTATTGGAATGCCCTTGAATGTAGTGGTGAATGTGTGTTGGAATCTACTTAACTACAAACTGATTATTGCCTACTTATGTTCAATGTTTGTTTTTTTTCTGTTTTCCTTAAGGATTGGTATGGTTCTTTATCCTGTCAAATGTTTGATCATGTTTTTTTTATTGCTTGCTTGCATGCACTTTTTTGTACACACGTGCTTTGATCTTGATGTCAAAAGATGACTTGAAACTTAGTTGTCAGTGTTTCTAAATAGTAAGTACAGATTAAGGCTTTTTCTCAATGTTGGGTTAATAGGAAGGAATAACTTGCCAAATAATTCAAACTATCAGGTCCACTTGGTTTCAATGTCCTTGCTTATATTCAATTTGCAGGTCTGCATGGAATTCTGAAACTATATAATAAACTCTCTTTTTTTTTATGGAATTCTCCACTCTGGAAATATTAATACTGTATTCTAACGTTTGCTGTATAGTAAAGTCAAATACATCTCACTGCAGTTTTGATATGTTAACATGGTTAGATCCTCATGTCTGCAATAAAGTGAATGACCTAATACCATCTTCCTGTCACTACCACCCTGTTTTGTGCTGAGCAATAAGTTGTTGTAATTAGAAGTTTGGTGAAGTTGGGAATGTTCATCGTGGACATTCTTTTAGGGCAAAGTATAGTCAGTTTTGCCTGCAGTTATGTCAACTTAGTTTTAAAAAATTTGAAAAGATGGTGCTAAGGAAGTTTCAAGTGCACTTTGCATGCTTTCAGGAGTTAACTGTTCTAATGTAGACAACATTTGGAATAACAACAATCTGCTACATTTGAATGTTACTTATCTAAGGGAAGATATCTTAAGATATGGAAGTGAAGGTTTCTGCATGTGTGACTGTCAAAAGTAACTGTTGGCTCTTCAGGCTAATTTTGGTTTTGACTGGTGGCAATTGCTGTAGTTTACTGTTAGAACCAAGTAGTGAATAATACCTTTTACTCCACACCTGAGGTTTAAGTGCTTAATTCTCTTGAATATTTGTGTAATGCTGAAGAAATGAGATCTCGCGTTAACAAGTCACAAGTTCATTATCAAATATAAAATTAACTATAAACATGATTTTAGTCTTCTGTTGTCTCACTGCACAATCCTTGCATATCCCCCACCATGACCAAGTAGCCAGGAGGTATAATTGAAAAGATAAAGTTCACAAGTGTAAGAATTATCTTGTTCTTAATTGTCTGAAAGTAGTGCATTGCCTTTGCAAGTTGGTTGATCTTCTGGAGATGGTCTCCTCTTAACTGCTAACTGTCCTTTTGTCGGAATGGGTACTGTGGTACTGAAAGTTCCTTTTTCTGTTTTTATATTGTATGTTTCAACTTCCATCAGCTGCGTCTGAGCTTGGTGAATTTTGAACTGCTTTGTTCCAAGTGGCAGACATTGATGTTACAGGAGTAACAGACAAATGCAAGTTCTTATGTTGGGTTTAGATCCAATGATAACATCTTTTTCACTGGAAGATATGACCAGTAGACGAAGCACTTGTATTGCACTTGTGTGGTGGGTTAGTTTGAAAGAATGGATTGAGAGCAAAGGAGGAGAAAGCAAATTTCATCAATTCAGTTAGTTTTTTTTTAGCTGTCCTTCAGGGGAGGTTGTATGGCATGGCAAAGGCTGTTCGATATTCTATATATGTAAGAATATCCTTTTCATTGCATGTTTGTGTTGGCTAAAATAAGTCAGGTGGGTGAGTTTTTTTAATAGATTCTGCTGACATGCTAAATGAATTGCATGTTCATATGCAGTGGTCCAGCCAATGTAGTGATATCATCAAACTCTTGATCAGTATTGTTGAAAATAAATTAACTTTAACTTTTTATTGCAGGGTTGGTTACTAAGAAGGCTAGGTTCTCTCCAAATTGGTCCAAAGTGCTGTAAGAGATTGAATATTTGAAGGCCACTGTTTAATTCCTGCAATTAAATTGCTCAACCTTACTTGACCCATTTCCTTTTAAAACTTAGACTCTGATTTTGTAAAAACATTTCCACTAATTGTGTGCAAACTGTTTTCTTTCACCCTCAGTAAATGATAGCATAGATTGCATGTGCCCAATAAAGGTAGCTTGGTTGCAGTCATTAGATTAGATTAAGATAACTTTCAAGTGCTGCTACATTTTTACGCAGTGTTGAGCATGTTTCTACTAAAAGCTGCCTCAGGAGCTCACTAAATGTTTGGATGTTAGAAAGCCCTTAACTCAGTAATTAGACATCCAATTTCTTCCGAAGCAGCATGTTACGGTGTGAGATGTTTACCGACAGTGTTTTGAGCTTGCCTGTCACAATATTGGGAGCTTCAGGACACCAAGTAGTCAAAATGTGAAGGGCAGTCTACATTCCATGTGATGCTTTTGTGTACCGAGGTTGAAGGAATTGCTGGTGTCACTGCAAAATTAAAAGCTTATAGTGCAGGAATAAAAAGTTCTCAGGCTTGTCAGAAATCCTGGACTTGAACATGTCCACACATATTCACATTACAATGAGCCTAGGAGAGCGCTTAAAGCTTTGGACACATGGAATTTGACAAGTGTTCATTGTTGAAATATTTTTGCAGTTACTTACCATCTTATCTAATTAAGTATGGGGCATGTTGAAACTGTGTCTCTCCTTGGTGAGCTGAGCATCTATTTGGTGTTTACATGAGGTTTTGTATCAAACCTTTTGATATTTTGATTACAGGTCATTCCATAACATGGTTGCATTCTTGTGCAACCCTGTTATAAAATCCTGCTTTAGAAGCAATATTTAATGTTGGTGATTTAAAATGTGCGTTGGCTGTGATGTGATTAAAAGTTAGCACTTTAGAAAGTATTCCCATTCTGTTAATTGCGTTACAGTAAAGTGACCTGTACTCATTAGATGGCAAAAGGCATGGACGTAATTTGATTTTAACTTTTTCACTCTAGGCTTATGATACTTAGTCATTCAACCCTTGAGTTGGTCATATCTAAAGCTATGTTTTCAAAATGAGCGCACAGGCAATTTGTTCCGGAATTAGGTGAAGGTGAGTGCATTCTTGACCACCTCAACCCATTTGTTAGGTTAGTAGGCATGTGACCAACTGAAATCAGTTTGATCCATTCAATGGTGAAGCAGGCTTGAGGGATTGAAGACAGAGGAGGAGGCCCTAACATTCCTTTATTCTAGGCCTGCAGCAAATACTGATGCTGTAGGTATCCTGAACACAATCAATCAGGATTGGGTATGACTGAATACAAAATGACCAGTGGAGAGTGTACCTTCCTTCTGAGTATAGGCTGTTGGGCACATTTTTAAAGCAAATTGTTCTTCAGATGCCAATTTTAAATTTGGCCATAGGGCTGTATTCATTAGGGATAGTTGGGTCTCTGCCTCAGGTGAGGAGAAGTTAAGGAGAGCCCTTCATTGTAACTTCAGCTGATGCTGTTTTGTGGGGTTATGTTCTGCAAACCAGTCATCCAACCATCTGAGCTATTTGACCCTTCCTTTTGAAACTGAACTAGTCATATTACTAATAGGAACAAAAGGTTCAAACCTGCAATAGGTGAATTGCTGGCTGACTTCCCAAAGCCTGGCCACCTTTTCAGAAGGCACTAGTCAGGAGTGTAATAAATCTTCCTGGCTTGTCTGGATGACTGCAGCTACTACAGTACTTGGAGCTTGAAAAAGCAACCACTTTCTTCACTGGTATCGTAGCCATTATCTCACTGAAGCAGGTTCAAGGGACTGGTCAGTTCCTATTCTTGTGTTCCTGTGTTAATAGTTCCAATGCTGTGTATTTAAGCTTTTAATGGAATGATGCTGACTCTTGCATGTATTGATTAATTTTAATGTTGCTTGAGACTCCACACTCGCTCAATTGAGACAAGTATTGAAGGTATTGACAGTGATGGCATCACCTATTGAAGTTGGTGAGATTGGTTTGCAGGGGCTCCTTTAACAAGAACTGCCCCCCTGCCCCCAAAATAAATTTTCTTCTGGGGCAGCTCAAAGGGGCAATACCATCACACCATGAGCCCTAACCTTTGATTCTACTAATTAATATACAAATGACCTCTGTTAGTGGATGAACCATTGCTCAAAAGTGAGAGAAAATATTTTGTAAAGCATTACCAATGACCTCTGGACATGCCAAAGCACTTTGTGGTTAATCGAGTACTTTGAGCAATACAACTTTTAGGAGCTGAATGTGTATAAGTGGCTTCACAATTCTTGTTTAAAGCTTTACTAACTGGACTTAACAATTGGGACACAGTTCACTTGATTTTCCTCAGCTGGCTTTTCCTTCTGTCTCTACTGCACTATACCAGTATCTTCCATGTTTGACTGCATTATTTTGCTGCTCTCATCTTTCCTTGGCTTGATACATACTTTCCAGGATGCAAAGAATCTCCTGGTAAGTTCTAGGTTTTAATTTTGATATATTTTATTCTGCATTTGCTGTTTTTCCTTAACATCAGGATTATGGTCATTTTATGTAAATTCTTAGCCTAACCCCCAACAAAGGGAAAGCATAAAGCAATTCTCTCAATGAAGAATTAATGTAATCTTGATAATTGTACATTGAGAGAATCCTCTGGAAAGATACATTCATTGCTCAGGCTTTGTGGAAGCATTCCACAAATGTTGGTTCTCTCGGGAGGTCAACGTTAACAAGTTGGGAATTGCTCATGGATATGTAACTTCAAATATAATGATTTGTGTTTTGTGGGAAAGTTGTCCTTTTCTGAACGTTGATTTTATAAATGAAGTTGCTTTTGGATTACTGAGAAATAGTGGACAATGTTTTTGGAGGCTAGTATATGCTAGTTTGGCTGATCTCTTAATAAATCTGTTCTGATATCGACCACTTTGAGGCCATTGTTAACAAAGGTACAAAATTCCAGTTTCCAGTCAGATCATTCCTTTTATCCATATCAGATTGATAGAGGTATTCCAAAACAATGAAGTATTTTAATGGCCAAATGCATTGCTTCAAATGCTTTTGAAGTCAAAACTAGATGGGGATATCTTACATTCAAAAATTTTCTTAAGTGTGATGCCCTTTTTGATTTAACTTGTTCCACCTTCCTATGTTGAGTTCCTAGCATAGTAACTTTGGGGAGTCTGTTTTGGAGCAGTTCCAGTCATTTGTGGTTGGTACTTCTACCACAGGGTTTCAATATTTCCAAAAATCTCATTTGACTTTAACTTGGTATTGTTAATGATATGTTGATCAGTATAATTGTACTGTGGATTACCCTGTGGTAACGATGTATAAATAAACTTCAGGAATGTTTTGTAAGTGTATCACTTTTTATATTGCCTTTCAAATCTTATTGCTTAGGAAGCCAGTTATATGCAAGTTGTTCCCCTATTTGCATTCGTTTTTAAAAAAAACCACTATCAACCCAAAATACATTCTGATCTTCACCAGAATGTAATTCTGTAGAGCACCTTTTCAAATAACAGATTATATATCCAGTTTATTGGTTTCAAAACCTTACTTTGAAGGGGAAGGTGGAAACCCTTTTTTTCATTTTAGGCTAAGCGAAGGTGTAAACACTCACTATTGAACTAATCCACTTTTAATTGACCATTTTCAAATTGGTTTGCAAGAATAAAGGCAAAATCAATACTTTAATTCCAATTTGTGTAGTAATCACAAGTCCTTAACCTGTTATAAAACCCATGACCACTTCCATTTTGAAGAAAAAGGGCAGCAGATACATGGGAACACCTGCAAGTTCTCCTCCAAGCCACTCCCCATCTGATTTGGAAATATCACTTAGTCAAATCCTGGCATTCCTTCCCAAATGGCCTTGCAGGTCTAACTACAACATGTGGATTGCAGTGGTTCAAGAAAGCAGCTTAACTCTGCCTTCTCAAGTGTAGCTGGGGAGGAGCAAAACATTCTGTCCAGCCAGTAACATGCATCCCACAAATGAATAAGTGGATGAAAGTTGAAAGCGCTTTGACAGGATATGGCATCACTGGCTAGGTCAGCATTCATTTGCTGTCCCTAATTGCTGGTGTGGAGGAAGTGAATTTTCTTCAAATCAGTTAGAGCATTTAGTCTGCTTTTAAAAAGTGAAATTGCCTTAGCAAAACTCTGGTGGGAATCCTATCCATGCATGAGTGAGAACCTAGTTCCTGTAAAAAGTATTTAATGACTGGTTTAGTTATGGCATTTACAAGTTTGGTTAGAAAATAATGCCCTTATGCAGGTCTTCATAGGATAAGTTCACATGGTGGTCTAACCATGCAGCAAAATTTAATTTAAACTGGATCACCTGGTAATTGAGTAGCGGTTAAAGGCTGAGTATTTTGCTGAGTAAAGCAAAGCATAGAGGGAGGTTATAGTTCAAGTCAAATACTGGACAAAACAAACTTATCCAGGATACATTTCTGGGTATGGGTACTACCCAAAGACTAGTAGGTTTTGTACTTCCATTTGAATAGGTTGGCCATGTTTACCCTCTAGTTATTTAGTGAGGCTAGGAGATTGCTAATTCTCTGCAACCACATGTCTAATGAATTATCTACCCTACAGTATCTTGCCTAGAAGCAATGTTTTTAAGGTTATTTGAAATATATGATCCTTTTTTAATGCATTGATTCTTTACTTTTGGATTTCACGTGTATTAAAATTGACGAATTTCTTCAAAATTGTACAGCTTGCTGTTCTGTTAATTTTTAATATAGGCACTTTTCTCTTCACAGAGCGGATGAGTAGAACCGGCGAGCCTTTCATGCACGTGAAGGAATTGAGTGGCTGGGGGCTTGAATTTTGTCAGATGTCAAGCCAAAAAACCCAAGTTTATCCTCATAGGGAGGTGCTGTTGAAGATTCTGTAATAGATGTTGCAGTAGAATCTCATACAATAGTATACATTTATTTTAGTCACTTAATTCACTGTACTTTTCAGTTAAGAGCTACATTGTAGAGCATCAAACACCATGTTAAAGTTAGTGCACAGCAAACTGTATATCTTTGTGTAACTAATGCAAGACCACCATTTTGTTTCTTTGAACAATGCAAATTGTTTGGTTTGTTTAAGCCTTAAAGCAGAATGTGTTAACAGGATTGTAGTGTATTAACTATTTCTGGGGATGTTTTAGTTAAAGATGGATTTGTAATTTTGAAATGGCAACATTTGCTTTATCTATTACATGTCTCTACCTTTTGACAATGTTCAATAAAGTCTCAGTTACCAGAATCATGTGGTGGTTCACTTTTTTAAAAGCAACACCAGGTTCTTTTCCTTCCTAATAATACACACTTCACCCGGTAATAGATTTCTTTTCAGTTCAGATAATCCTTTATTCAAGTTAGAGTAGGTAGCTTAAAAATCACTTTTTTTGAGGTGATTGTTATTCCCATGCCTACTTGTCATGGTTGGTAGATAAGTGCTTTTGAAATAATAAAGGTGACTTGAAGTGTATCCTAAACATCCATAAAGCAGCTACAGTTTGTGTAGGGAGTCAACTAGTCTAATCTTTGTCAAGCATAACTCGAGATGGAGGGAATTGAACAGGCTCTTCTAATCAACCTAGTGTTGCTGGAGGGTGGTCTAGGTGTGGACAGAATTAAGTGCAGATGGCTGCTACCTGATGCTTCATGTGGAGAATGACTAGTTGAGCACCTGTGGAATCGATTCCAGCATGCAGTTAGTACCTATAAACGTAGTATTAATACGACAGGGTACAAAAGGATTGGCATCTGGAAAACTTTAATAAACTTTAGAAAAACACAAAAAGCAAAATTGCTAAAAACATGCTCAGTGCTAGTGTTCTGAGGGAAAACCCAATTGTTTTTTTGAGCTGCAATGCAATTGACCTGGAATTAATAAAAGTTGTGCTAGGTGTTTACAAGAGCAAATAAAAAAATTTAAATTTGACTTGTATTCTCAAATTAAATTGTTACTATATTGGGAATTGTCACAATTCCCTTCCTCCTCATGTAGGGAGAGGGCCATTATATTTAAAGGAACCATCTGACATCAGTCCCAAGGAGAGAACCTTCTGTATGACCTTTAATGTTTGAAAAATTATAACATCACAATATGGGGGTTAAATAGCTTCTGGCACTGCAGATGTCTGCAACTCCTGCAGAAGTTATCCAGTTGTTAGCGAGCTTCCCCTTTTAGGAAAGTGCAGTCTCATTCAGAACATGCCTGAACAACTTCAATAGTTTGTGAATTACCTCTACATTCTAACCACTATGTTCACGACATAATTAATTTCATATTATTTTTGCATCTTCTAGATGGAAAAGGAAGAAATCAAGGGAGGAGTAATTTGGATAAGCTACAAATGAGGTGGGATGTAAATTGGGGAATAGCTTGCATTGAGTGACATTTTAGATATTCTGTCCTCTTCCATTAATATGTAGCTACAATAAGTAGTCTAAGCTGAACTCTCCCTAAATTTAGTTGTGAAATGAAAATTAATCCTTGCCAAAAGAAGGGATTTCAAATTTTGGATGTTAAATCTGTCCCAAGCAGTTATCAAACAGGGCTTGAATTGCAGTAAGCTAATGGTAATTCCTATCAATGCCAAATTCCATCTGATAGCTGCTATTGTTGAAGATCTCGTGTACCTTAAGTAGGTCATTCAAACCACAAATGTCTATCATTTCAATGAGAATATCTGATCTGAGCCTCCTCCATTTTTCCTGCCTTCCCCACCCCCACCACAAACCTTGAATTCTATATCTTTTTCAAAAAAAATCCCCCTCCATCTAACAATCTTCAGTACAGAGGGTGATTTGTTAGTAACTCCAGATTTGCAACCTCTAGGAAGAAATTCCTCATTGGGAAATCCTTTATCTGGGATCCTGCCCTCTGGCCCTCTACACTTTCTTGAAGTTGCTTCTGTTATAATTGTTTTAATTTTTTAAATAGTTAAATACATGATCAAACAAAGCCAAATCTGAACTTTTGCCATTTTCATATCATTGAATGTTATAAAGGAGAGCCATTTGAAATTTGGTGGTTATCATTACATTAGGTTGGATGAGAAGGTGCTGAGAGTGTTTAGTTGAAAATTTCAATTAACAATGTAAATAGAGTATAAACTGTATTCTGCACTTCCATTCCACTTGGATAAAAGCAGAATGCAATTTACCCATGGGATGTGTTGAGGATATAAGTCCCACTACGGGTTTGTGTACAATCTCAGCTGACACTTCAGGACAGCACCCAAGAGTTTGTGGGACCATGCTTTGTTCAAATTGGCTATTGTATTTCCTTCACTGCAGCAGTCAATACACTTTACAAGTACTTAGTTGGCTATAAAGTGCTTTGGTAAGTCTTGAAAGATTACCTCAAAATGGAGGTTCTTGGTGAAACCATTGCTGAAAGTAACTCTAATCTGTTGATATTCTGCCAATGCTTCATTCTAATCCTGAAGGTTAGAGAACCAGTTAATTATGTATTTGCCTTTTCCTCCATGTAGAAACCATCATGAATGGTTACTCTTCACTGCATTTTTTTTTAAAAAATAAAGCAAAACTTTGGAATGGCACAAACTGGTTCAACTTCTGCATACCTGAAAACTGAGCTCTTCTCCAAACAGGATATCCAAGTTTTACCTGTTGGTTTGTGATGCACAAACCAAATGTTGGTGTACAACTATAATCAACACTTTTTGCAATGAATTGATTTGGATATGCCTGTTTTGAGAGAGTGCATTACAGCCAGAAATAATTAGCGTTTTAAAAGGGTGAACAGAGTTGCAAATATCCTCAAACTTCAGTTTCCCATGCTGCTTTTTACTACAGGCCTGTTTTATGGTACTAAGCTGACATGCAATGAAATAAGGTGGAAATGGTTTTTAAAAACCATACAGAGCATGTGGAGATGATATTTCATTGTGGTTGTTATCTGAGCATCAAAGACTTCATTAGTGAAGTGAGTGGAACATTCATGCAGGTTTGTTAAGCAGCATTCCTCAAGCACTAGTATCTCACTGAATTGTACATTTTTGCTTTCCATTGTAGGATCCAACAAGAGCAACTGGCTGCCATCTTCAAGTTAATGAAAGAAAAAAAGGAGACTTTTGGTGACATGTCAGAAAAAGACATGGAAGAACAACTCCAGCTTTATTCTCTTTAGATTGCAGCTGTTTGTTCTGGTAGTTGCTTAATATTAAGGCTTTCATTGTGAAGAGAAGGTTTTTTGTTTATTAATGTTTAGAGATAGTAACTATTCAACTTGTTAAAGTAACACCACTATTAACAATTTTTCACTTGAAGCAATGGAAGGCATTCTTGAAACACCACCAAAGACTTTTGTAAAGCTGAATGTTCAAATTTTAGTCAATTTAATTATTCCCTAGTCCGATGTCTCCAAATCTTGAGCTGAAATCGTCTTCTGTTCTTCCAGTCATTTTGTGTAGGTGTTTAACAATTTAGCTTTGACTGAGGTATCTTTTGAGTGCAAGTAGAATCTAAATTTCAAATGTTTGGAAGCAGGTCATTCAGCCCATCTAGTCCACACTAACCCTCTAAGAGCATCCCACCCAGGCCTGTAACCCTGCACTTCCCATGGCCAATCCACCTAATCTGCACATGAGACAATGGGAGGGAATCAGAGCAGCTGGAGGAAGCCCAAACAGACATTGGCAAAATGTATCAACTGCACACCCTCACCTGAGGGTGGAATTGAACCTGGGTTTCTAACCTTGGGGTAGCAGTGCTAGCCACTGAAGCATCCATGCAGTCCTGCTTGAGTACTTGTTACCATTTTCAAAGGTTTAGTGTCTTGGGATAGGTCATAATGTTGAGTTATAAATAAGTTCTGGGTCAGTCTACATCAGACAAACATAATTCTATTGTTCCTCATTCATGGGGAAAGTTTACATTTCACTTTATTGCAACTCCTTTTGGGATGGAAGTGTCTGAGCTGTACGTCATTCCCAGTGCATCAGTACCAAAATAATAATAAATGACAGGAGGTTGTATTTTATGGGACTGCTAATTTTGAAATATTCAGGCCTCGTTATTGCACTATTTCCTCTCTCTTCACACAATTTGCAATGACCATTTGTCTGTCCTCCCCGAACTGTCTTCCTTGCATTATTGAGGCTTGGATTTCTTTTTAGTTAAGATCTATTGCAAGACCGCACACTTAAATATCAAATTGTGATGTGTTTACCTCATTGCCTCTTGTGTTCTTTTGCAAACTGCCTGTAAATCTGTTCTGATCTTTCCTCCAATTGCAATAATTTCCTTTCTTCTCTGGACCCTATAACTTTTAAAACTTGCTAATTTCCCTCCAGTTTCTCTTGGGCTATAAGCTCTAGCTGCTTCAATCTATCCATGTAACTGATGTCCATCACAAGACTGGAAAACTTTGTATTCGAGAGTGCTATGATTTGAGGTTTTTTTTAACAAGACCCTACAGAGAAATACAAGAATTGTTTAACCATTAAAACGAGTGCTGTTATTGTGGATGTAGAAGTTTCACAATATTGTTCAGTTGTAAATTTCCAATGAAATCTTGTTTCTTTTCAGTTCTCTTTTGAAGATAAGACAACTTTGCAGCAATCAGAAAATGAAGTGTTGCCTAATTTGGTTACCTTTGTCCTGGTTCTAAAGTTGAGACTAGTCTGAGCTTTTGAAACTCATCTGTTGTGCTTCCCTTGTAAATTTCATTTTAAGATGGTACACAGATAAAGGCTACTTACCTGAAAACAGAAACCTTTATTTACATGAAAATTCTGCAAACCATGACTTGTGTATGAGATCCATTTCATTTCAATCTTTTAAAAGGAAAGACAGAAGACCAGAACTTTGCAAACTTGACAGCATCTGTGGAAAGTTTAGTTTTTGGGTCAATACCTTTTCATTCAATCTGGGTTGGGGGAATTAAAATGCAATTTCTAAAATGGAGATGAAAAGGAAAATTTGGGGTGGTAGGTGGAAGGTCTGGCAGAGAAGATTAACTGATTAAAAAGGCTAACTGCGGGGGAAAAAAAACTCTGGACTGATGAGAAGGTCAGAGTAAATTTTGATACCAATATTGATCAGAGGCTCTGAAATGGGGTGGAAGTTTGACTCGAAACTGTTCAGGCCAGATGGCTTTAAAATACCAAATTTAATGCTGGTTTTTCAAGCTTGTTTGAGATTACTTGGAACAGTTTTAGGAGGCAGAGAATGCATGTGACAGAATTCAAAAGATATGACCAGAAAGTTGAAATTAGACTTGCCAACTGAATGGATCAGCCTATCTGTTTGCAATAAAATATAACAGTGGCTACTGAAAATGAGAAATGAAAACCATTGTTGGAAAAATTCAAGTCTGGCAGTATCTGTGGACTGAAAGTTAATGTTTCAGGGCCAGTGTGCTTTTAGAACTGATTTGTTCTGCCCATTTGTCATAAAATTTGCAGCATAAGTAACAAATAGTGTGCTAAATTGAAATAAATGCATGTAAATGGCTGTAGCACAAGGTTGAGAAGGTAAAAATAGAGGTTTTGCCTCTATTTGTGGGATGGGCCGGGAGGTGATGTGATCGTGGACCAAGATGTCACTGGGATTCCTGAAAGCTGGAAGTGGAGATGATATTGGCTGGGAGGGGAAGGAGAGGAGGAGATTTAGTTGGAAATCATTCATTGAACATTCAAACATATGAATTAGGAACTGGAGTAGGCGATGTTCTCCACAATCTTTTGTGAACATGGCTGAATTAACACTCCACATTCTCACTTCCCCTGGGCCTTTTGCCCTCCGTCAAGAATCTATCCATTTGTCTTTTAAGATATTTGATGACTTTAACTCTACACCATTCTTAAGACAGTTCTGGAGACGTAAAAACTGTCTGGGAGGTGGCAGGATGAATTCTCATCAAATGGATGGCCCCTTATTTTAAACAATGAACACTACAAATGAAAAGCAAATTATTTGAGGATGTTAAATTTGTAAGTTGATCTAACTATCGGGGTGATGGCAATGCTATTACTGAGGTTTTTGAGTTGCTTGTAACATGCAAGTGCAGTACAATAAAATTCCACAAGACTAAGAAAATTGGTGTTTGTATAAAAATGAACTGTAATGTAAGCTCTAGGGTGGAGGGGGAGAGCTGTGTTCGATTTTTCTTCAACTTGTTTCATTTGTAGATTTTTTAAATATAAAGTTGGCTATCAGATTGACATTCTGAAACTATCTTTCTGCTAATATGAAAGATGAGATGTTTACCTGAACTTTGTTACCCTTGTGAAGTTTAATTCTGGTGTGATGATTTTCTGTGGACAAGTGAATAACTCGTGTTTATTGACAATGGGGTTAGAAGTACAATTGAGCTGTTAAATAAACATGCTTCGGTACAACTTGTGTAATGTGCATTTTAACAAATACTCCATTGAAGCAGAGAAATGATGTAACTAGTCTGGAATTATTTTTGGCTGATTTTCTCCCCTTCTCATCAACCAGACTCTGGGCAGATGAATGAACCAAGCAATGTACCCATCCTTCAGCTAAGTAGCTTCAGCCCTGCCACTTTGTGGGATCCAATACTTGGAGGCCTGGCTAAGGTGGCAAAAATTAAATATGGGATTGAGATTGAATGCCAGGAGTTCAAAACCATTCTTTACCCACATTTGACTTCACTAATGGTGAAAGGTGGAAATTTTAAATGGTAATTACTGCAGATTAAGTATCTCTGGTCAAATGCATAATGACAAACGTTCTGAAATAAACATTTTGTAAACAATCATGCCAAACATCTTTGAAGTAATATTTTATTCAAGTTTACATTGAATCAGCTGGAGTGAATTTCTGCTGATATAGAATTCTATACATCAACTTAATTTCCAGATTTAATTTTCAAATGTAACAAATTTATTCTTTTGTACAATGTTTTTAACATTTGTCGTACAAGCTGGACTTGAACTAATGAGATAATTGCAGGTCATGACCCTCGCACTCTGAAAAGAGGAAATGAAATTTGTTAAACATCAAGTGGCAAATAATTTTTTTTTAGCCTTGGTTACTGCTCTGCTTAATATGCTATGTGCTCCTCCTTTCTTACCTCCCCTTTCATAATGTTTTACCTAAGTTAGCTTGAGAGATTCCATGAACTGTAATCAGTGCATTTAAAGGCTGCTTTGCAACATGAAAGCACAGAGCCACTGGTTAGATAGGTCTTAGAGTACTTATGGAGAGAGTGTGTGTAATTGACTCTCTAAGGAGCCCGGTAGCTGATCGAAGGTCAGCAAATTAGATTGGTGGGGTCACTGACAGTAAAAATCCATGTGTTAATTTGAATTTCATGTCTCCCATTCTCTACCACCATTTGTGTGGCTGCAGGGGTGATCAGTATAATGAGACAGTAAGGTACCAGAATGGAGGTTCCACTGCCACCTTGCATCTCCCTGGTTTAATTTGTATGAAGATGGAATACCTCTTGCACTTTTAAATCAGTCATAAATGGCTGATACTTTCCATCTGTGGCAGGCATCCAGAAAGCCTCTTGTATACTGGGGTAGGAGAACTCCAGCATCAGAGTGGCTGGCACGAAATCACCTCTGCACTTTTCCATTGACCTTAATTTGACACAGTACCACTCCTTCCTAATGATCCTGCTACATGATGCCCAGCGATCCACAGTGAAGGCCTGTGAACTACTGGCAGCAAACATACTTCTTGGGGTGGCATTCCACCCTACCTGGGTCTGTCTTGCAATCGGGACTTCTGTGGAGTCGGATGCCTTACCACCAACTGGGAGCAAAACCCTTCTGACCGCTAGAGATCAAGTTGATGGGATTGCTGTCAGTTTTGACTGCAATCAATTAAATGATGCTGAAGCATCCTAAATGAGGCTAGATCAAGGTGGAGGTGACCAAGGTATTGGTATCAATATAATGTTTAGTCTGGGATGTACATTATTTCACTACTTAGTCCCATCCTAATTTAATTTCAAATGGTATTAGTGCGAAGCAAATATATTTGTGCTTTGTGTTTAAAATTCAGTGAAAATAATGTTGCTAATGAGTATTTCATCATCCTGCTTTTTAGTGGAGGTCCATCTAGTTTTCAAATTATTTAACCAAAGTGTACATTGTACTGTTCTCATTCAAAGGTAGGCTTGTATAACCTTCAAACCTACTGTCCTTTATCATTTTGTATTCTTTCTGAATATAAACATTTGTGCCTGAACCCCTTGCTGAGCTGTGCCTGTACAGCTAGGCAGTGTTGCAGAAAATTGTCTGGTTATGACCTGTCTCCAAAAAGCAGGTTAGGTCCCAACTGGGTAATTACTGTCCAATTAGTCACCATCAGCAGTGAAGATGTTATTAATAGTGCTATCATGTGGCATTTATTCAGTTTGAAACTGGTCGATTTTGGGTTCCACCAAGAATACCTCTAATGTTAATCTTTTTACAACCTGGTCCAAACATGGATGACCGGATCAGAACTCAAATTAGGGTGTGTGTGTGACGCCCATGACACTATTTGATAATGTGGTATAAAGCCCTGATTAAAATTGCAGTTGATGGTATCGAAGGAATCTCTCCATCCCTCATAATGAAGACCAAGGAAGAGGGTTTAGGTTGGTGATGAATCACCTTACTCCTAAAGATAACAGTAGAAGTCCCTCAGGATAGTATCCTAGGCTTCAATATCTTCAGGTACTTCAATGTCCTTCCCTTAAGATCAGAAGTGATGTTTGTACAAAGTAAGAACCTATCCTCATTAGCACCTCCAGAGCTGACCATGTTGCTATGTAATGAGACTTGGAAGGCGTTGAGAGTTGTGCTGATGAAACGGGAAGTTACATTTAAATGACACATACTTGGTAATGACCTTCTCCCCCAACATTCATTGATGTGATCATTACTGAATGTCAGCAACTGCAGACATGACCAGGCGGAGGCTAGGAACCCTGTCTAAGTAATTTGGTTTGTGATTCCCCACTCCCTTGAGTGCAGTGCAAACAGCCATCTTAAGATCATTTAATAATCCAGGATGGAGTAGCCCTTTGTGTCTCTTTCAGTC
The DNA here is from genome assembly GCF_020745735.1 of Hemiscyllium ocellatum. Lineage (NCBI taxonomy): Eukaryota > Metazoa > Chordata > Chondrichthyes > Orectolobiformes > Hemiscylliidae > Hemiscyllium > Hemiscyllium ocellatum. The sequence continues at coordinate 29,835,976 of NC_083425.1, read as the reverse complement.
ACTTCACCACTGACTAGTGGTAGCAGTGTGTCTCATCTGAAAGATGTACTGTAGTAACGCATCAAGGTTCCTTCAACAGTCTTCAAAACCCATCATCTCTACCACCCGAAAGACAAGTGCGAGGAAAATCACCAATTTCTGATCAAGTTCTGACCCCAACCCATTCTGGCTTGGTACCAGGTGTCTGTTCCTTTAGTCACTTGGATCAAAATTCAAGTGAGTCTGATTTGGAAGGAGTTAATGTTGAAGTTAGCTCCACCCAATCTGATGTCCATCTTTAAGTTCAGTCTTAGGACTTGACTCTAGCTTTCAGAGGATGTCTCACCACCATCTTGAGGGCCCTTGAGGATGGATGCTTAAATGTTAGCCAAGCCAGCATTAACATCCCATGAAGGAACTTGGAAAAATTGCATGAAATGTGAAGCAGCTCTTAACTATTTTGAATAAAGTGCAAAAGTCTGGCCAGCTTTGGGAGGCTTTTGTTGGCAGCAAATTTCACTTTCCTCATGAGGCAATACGTTTTGTCTGGCAGTGCACAGGACAAAATTTCTTTTCAATCTAGTTTGTTCAGAGAAGCAAAAAATTTTAATTTCCATCAGGTAATTTGTAAGGGACACGTTAATGCTATCAACATCATTCTGTTTGCAATCAGAAAAATATTTAACTCCTCCTTTCTGTGCTTGGTTGAAGTTCAAGTAAATGAATCCAACCTACTGAAATATCTTTATATTTAAAGAGGAGGAAACTAGGTCACCCTTCAAATGAGGACACTTTTCACCATTTTAATAGTTATGATTTCTGATGGGCTGAATGACACCACTTTAGATGTGTGTATCTTCAGAAGCGCTCAGTGTTTTCTGAAAGAAAAGGTTCACTTCAGCAAATGGAAACCTGGATCCATGTTGATGGTAAATTTAAGACAATTTCTCAAATGATTAATTTTCAAGTTATTGGTCATAAGTTATCTTTTGTGCTTTGGGTGATATGCAGCAGCCTGGTGGTGAATTTTCAAAAACAAAAGTACTACTGTGCTAATGGGGATCAGCTCACAAAAGTACATAGGTCTATGGGCTGTGCTTAAGCTGCTAAAATATATTGTTTGCAGCATTCTTTGATGGCATTATCTGCAGATACTTGCCTGTTTCTTTTGCACAAGGCACGAGTTCCAGCAATAACACCAGTCAGAACCATCAAACCAGAAACCACTCCCAAACCTATAGTTGCCTGAAGTAATACTGAGCTTGTCTCCTCAGGACCTGAAAAGACAATAGACAATTAAAAGGACTGAAGACAGTTGGAAATAAGGCATGTTTCAATACTAGTATAAGTGCAAAATATCCTCTGTATCCATGAAATTATGATTCTTGAATTTACCCATTTGCACCAAAAAAAAATCAACAACTGGGGCAAAAATCCATTTTTAAAAAGCTCTACGTTTGTGAATTTCATTGTTTGCTTCCTCCATACCCATGCAGGCACCATTTATGCAATGTTTTTAATATGAGGCTGGAAGTATGATGTGGCAGAAGTTTCACATGATTCATTGAACACAAGTGTATGGATATGAACACAAAGTATATTCCAAGCTTGTTGGTGTGACATCTGTAGGAGAAAGAAAAGTACGTGTTCGGCACGCTGACTTTAGGAAAGAGCTACTATTCCAATTTAATTATAAATTCTGTGCTTTAATTGCATAATAATATCTTGTTGCATAGATATTTTGTGCATGGGGGTATGCGTGTTTCTTTTGGAAAGTGTTTGATAATCAGGAGATTTCCTATTACAATCTTTTTGGTGGGGCAAAAAGGAATTAATAAATTTTATACCTGGTTCAATAGTGAGCACGGGAAGTCAAGATGTGTGGAATAAGCTGCCTGAAGAAGTGGGGACTGGTACAAGTACAACATTTAAAAGGCATCTGGATGGTTCAGAGGGATATGAGGAGAAAGTGAGGTCTGCAGATGCTGGAGATCACAGCTGAAAATGTGTTGCTGGAAAAGCGCAGCAGGTCAGGCAGCATCCAAGGAACAGGAGATTCAACGTTTCAGGCATAAGCCCTTCTTCAGGAATGAGGAAAGTGTCCAGCAGGCTAAATTAAAAGGTAGGGAGGAGGGACTTGGGGGAGGGGCAATGGAGATGTGATAGGTGGAAGGAGGTCAAGGTGAGGGTGATAGGCCGGAGTGGGGTGGGGGTGTAGAGGTCAGGAAGAAGATTGCAGGTTAGGAAGGCGGTGCTGAGTTCGAGGGATTTGACTGAGACAAGGTGGGGGGAGGGGAAATGAGGAAACTGGAGAAATCTGAGTTTATCCCTTGTAGTTGGAGGGTTCCCAGGCAGAAGATGAGGTGTTCTTCCTCCAACAGTCGTGTTGTTATGGTCTGGCGATGGAGGAGTCCAAGGACCTGCATGTCCTTGGTGGAGTGGGAGGGCCGCCTACTTGCGGAATGTTTCACAGAACACCTCTGGAACATCCAGACCAACCCACCCAACCACCCCGTGGCTCAACACTTTAACTCCCCCCTCCCACTCTACCAAGGACATGCATTCCCCTCCCCCCACCTTGTCTCAGTCGAATCCCTCAAACTCGGCACCGCCTTCCTAACCTGCAATCTTCTTCCTGACCTCTCCGCCCCACCCCACTCCGGCCTATCACCCTCACCTTGACCTTCCACCTATCACATCTCCATCGCCCCTCCCCCAAGTCCCTCCTCCCTACCTTTTATCTTAGCCAGAGGGATATGAGCCAAGTGCTGACAAATGGGACTAGATTAATTTAGGATATCTGGTCACTATACATGAGTTGGACCAATGGGTCTGTTTCCATGCTGTATATCTCTCCGACTTTGTAATTGGTCTAGCTTTTGATTGAATACTCATGATAAATCAGTTAGGCTGCTTTTGGTAATGAGGAAGAAGATTATGCCCCCCAGTGGGCTAAGATATATAGCCAAATGGGTTGCCAGCTTGCTGTTTCCCCACCTACTTTGAACTGCCTCCACAGCTTGGAGGAGGTGGGCAGGAGGCCTGTGGTGAATAACTGACTGCCATTTAAAGGCTTCATGGTATGGAGACAGAAACTGTTTGTTTGGTCTGTGGGAGAATGTAGGGTATAGCCTAAAAGTTCATAGGAAGCTGGTGAGCTGCTATAGAGGAGATTGTTTGGAAGGTCCTGTACCTGCAGCCTTTGTAACTCAACTACCCATATTCTGCACTCTGACCCCCACCCTCATGTGATCTCTCTTGCTCTTTCCCCACCTGCACCTCCTAAAATCCCTGCATTAGCACAGTCTGGTATTTTGGAACCGCGTATAGATTAGATTAGATTCCCTGCAGTATGGAAACAGGCCCACATCAACCTTCCAAAGAGTAGCCCACCCACACCCATTTCCCTTGCCATGTATTTACCCCATATTTGCCAATTCAACTAACCCGCCCAGCTTTTGGATTCTGGGAGGAAACCGGAGCACCTGGAGGAAACCCATGCAGACATGGGGAGAACGTGCAAACTCCACACAGACAGTTGTCCGAGGTGGGAATTGAACCCGGGTCCCGAGCACTGTGAGGCAGTAGTGCTTATAACTGAGCCACCATGCCACTCAAGTCCCAGAAGCAGTCTCTTTTGGCACTGCTGGTATCAGGCTGGCATCTCTTCTGGGCAGGAGCCCATATCCAATCATAACCAAATTGGAGATTACTGAAAAATCTCAGGTCTGGGCACCTCTGCGCAGAGAAATCAGAGTTTAATGTTTTGGGCCTAGTCACTCTTCATCAGAACTGAGGCTATATCCAATGTTGTATGCACCTGTCTGAATCCGTTAAGGTCACTCTGGTGTATTGCAGTGGGGCAGCTGGATTTCCCAGAACCATTGTATGGGACGATTTTCAGTTTAGCCTGGGAGTGGGGGTGGGGTTGGGGTTTTGGTAAGGGGCCGTGGGGTGGTGAGGGGGTGGGGTGGAGAGGTGTTAGGGGAGTATGGATGGTGGTGGTGTGGGGAGGCAGATAGTCCTTCCTTTTTTAATATCCACCCCAGCACCTAAAACAGTCTGTGTGAACTGCAAGTAGAATCCTCATTTGCAGGTAGCACTCGGTCATTTGAGAAAGTGATGTTTTAGAAACAAAAAAAATCTATAAAATCTTGCAAAGAGGGAAGTTATAATTTGATATCAGGGGATAGATTATGCATATTGCAGGTGAAGTTCAGAAGTCAAATTGCAAAATGAGGCAAATGGAAACACTACACATGTATATTGAATTGATCTGTGAACAGTGTTGTCTCACACTGACATTATCGTAATCTTTGTTTTGTGCTCTTATTTCATTGTCCTATCATCTTTTATCGGAAGACTATGATCGAGCTTGTTCTTGCGTAGTTGCTTCTTACATTTGGTGTCTTGATAGTTCAACATTCTTCTGGTAAGTTCCAAAGATCCATTGTTTGGTTCTGGCTTTATGTGGAGAAGTTCGCACATTAGTGGATAAATGTTCACACTTTCGAATGGCTCGGCCAAATAATTCTTTTTGAAATCTGGACCAAATGCGCGAAAAATCATCTTCATGTCCATGTGCTCATTATCAAAACCATGCTCACCTTTGTTAAACTGGAATTTGGCTCTCTGATGGAAAAGCAAAGGAACACAAAGATCATTCCAGGTACAGTATAAGAGAACATTAATAGAATGTCATATGCTTTGGAATTTAGGTGCTATAAATCCAAGCATTACAGTTGTGGTCTATCAGTCTTTCAAACACATGAGGTTTCAAGAAAAACAGTTTTATTTTCCAATTAGAACAAGTATTAGTATAGAAGAGAAGGAACTTCAGTACAGAAAAAAAAATTGTATCAAACAATACGGAATCTCATCGTGGTGCTCAAAGAAAAATGTGAAGTTATATGTGAAGGAATGTTATGGTTTATTTCCAAAGAATCCATTGTTGGAAATGCAAATTTGTTTAAAGTTTGCAGTGCGATTGTCCTACTTGATGTTTTGTGTTCCTAAAATCTACATTCTATGCTACCTGCTAGGTTGCAGGAAAAGAGCATATAACTCTAGTTGAGTGTGTCCCTGACCTGACAGTGGATTGAAATGATCTTCATTGGTGAGGTTACACAACAGACTGCAGGAACTATTTCACTTCCTATTTAATGCAAAGATGGATGTTTGATTTTTTTTCTCAAAAAAAATAGATAATGCAGTATTTGCTAATAGATATGTCTATTTTCATTGGACATAAACATATTGTGAACATCCCAACTTGACGTTGCAATTAATTCCTATGAATAAGTTTAATATAAATAGAACATGTCACTGATATTTTATGTTTATTTATTCTCCATATAAAAGGTCTCCCACTATATTTCAACCTAAATGGGTATCCTTCTGTTCCTTTCTCCCTCATGGACTCCCTGATCTTGTATTCGCATCCATTTATATTCATTTGTAGTATTCTCCTGAAATCTGAGGTAGTCAGTTGCACATTTACCATTTTAACAGAGAGCAGTATAGAAAATTGGAGATGTAGAAGGTCATTTAGCCCTCTCAGCCTTCTCTGCCATTGAACATGATCATCCAACCCAGTACCTTGTTCCTGCATTGTCCCCATATCTTTTGATCCCTTTAGCCCTGAGAACACCTAAAACTTGAAAGGGTTCAGAATAGATTTACAAGGATATTACCAGGGCTGGAGGGGAGACCTTATGGAGGTTTATATAAACATGAGAGACATGGATAGAGTAAATAGACAAGGTCCTTTTGTCAGGATGGGTGAGTCGAGAACTTGAGGGCCTAGGTTTAGGGTGAGAGGGGAAAGATATAAAAGAGACCTAAGGGGCAACTTTTTCACGCAGAGGGTGGTGCGTGTATGGAATGAGCTGCCAGAGGAAGTGGTGGAGGCTGGTACAATTGCAACATTGAAAAGGCACCTGGATGGGTGTATGAATAGGAGGGGTTTAGAAGGGTAGAGGCGAAATGCAGGCAAATGGGACTAGATTTATATAGGATAGCTGGTTGACTTGAACAAATTAGACTGAAGGGTCTGTTTCTGTGCTGGTTATCTCTGTGACTCTCACTCTATCTAATGCTTCCTTGTTTTGGTCTCAGCTATTTTCTGTGGCAACAAATTCCACAGGTTCTTCACAATCTCGGTGAGGAAATGGTTCCTCATCTTGAATGTTACAATTGCTGTAGAGGCTAATAACCTCTAAAGAGACATTTGAACCTCAGTTAATAGCTAAACAGATGTCACAAGACACTGTCTGTAACAAATAGAATAAAAGCATCATTGACTAAATGCACTCCCTTTCATGGACAAGTTAAACAGAGGAGATTTAATTTTGACAGTCAAGGAATGTCACTTGGGTATATGTTGTACTCCTGTTTATGTAGACTTGTAAGTCTCCCAGACATAGTCAAAAATTATCCTTGGCTCCTGAGGTTTTAGTTCTGATCATTTTTTTTCCAACCTGAGAGACTTGAACTACAGAATTGTCTTTTGCAATGTGTTACCTTTTAACTTTTAACTTAAAACTAGGCAAGACTTCCACACTCTGTTTACCCGCCCCCGCCCCTGCCCCTGCCCCGCCCTTGAATTTGGACTTTCCAATCAAGCTGCTGCTTGCATTCCTGCAGTCTGAACAACTGGCTGTCTTACTGATGATAGCTGTGCTCTGTCTTCTGGATTCTGGCAGATTAAATCTTTCTGAAACATTGAGGGAATTGCTTTTAGAAAATTCTGTATGCCATGACTTTCTCTACACCCTTCACCATGGCAACATGAATCCCATGGACTTTTGTATGCAGATGAAGCATTAATTAGCTATTGTACCGGTCCTAACTTTACCCTGGAATCAAATTGAGAGGTCAAAGCATCCTATTCTTAATGTTTAGAACAATTCTGAAATTGGAGCCCTTCACTATCCACCTGCCATCACAGTTGGCTTCAATGAAAATACCTGCACCTGTTTAGTGAACCAACTCAGTCTTGTTGTCCTGGCCTTGGAGATATGTGTAAGTTTTCCCTCTCTCAGCTCCCATTGCACCAATATAACCTTTTCCAAGCTAATTTTCAAACTGACTGCCTTCTGTTGCAAGGCTCTGAAAGGACCACTGTTGATTTATTCCAGTGGCTGCAAGCTATTGAACATTTTTCAGCTGCTTGGACCTTAAAACATTTTCAAACTGTCTGCTTCTGTCACAACACACATACTGGTTAGAAGTTTCTTTAATTTGTCAAGGATCCATCTTGAATTGTGATCTTCATGACAATGTGGCATATTTTAGAAAACAAACCAATGCAAAACAATTTTACCATGAACCAACTGTTATTATAGTCTGTGAATGCTTTATATTGCTACTGAAGTTTGAACTTTTCTCCAGACTCCCTATCTCCATTGTAAGCTGAGATATGGATAATTTGATGCTCAAGTTCTTTAACTGTCAGCTTTGACCTTGCAGGATAAAACCAGGCTCCCTTTTTAATTGTAATAAATTAGACTTGTTGGAGTTGAATTCTCATCAGTTTTTGCTAACTTCTCAATCAGATGCCTGTTCTTTTGATTTTAGAAAAGAAAGTCTTAGCAATAAACAGTTAAACTCTAAAGAATGTAAACTGCAAACTACCTTTTCAGAATGCAAACTGTTACATGTGTAAATGATTGTAAATGAGGAATTTGAGATGCCTGTCTGATTTGACGATGTGTAAAATATTTGTATGTGATGTACAGTAATATTACTGTTGCAAAACATGCCTGAAAATCTCTTGTATATTAGAGGATCTTCCTAGGAAAAATATCTGACACAACAAATGGAGCCTAATGTCAAATTAGGTTTCATGGATCACTTTGTCTCTAGTTTAATGAAATTCACTTTTCTAGTTTGGTATTTGCCTCAGTATTCCTAAAGATTTGATTCATTTCTGTGTAACTGAAGCGTTTATAACCAGTTTGTTATCAAGAGTTGGTAAATTGTAATCAAATAGCAAAATGCAGCGGAGTATTTGTCAACAACTTGTTGGCATTTAGAAACTTGTACCTACACACAGTTCCTGCCATTTCTTTCCACTGTTTCCCCAGATCCTTCCTTTTAATAAACATTTAGGTCCTTATAATGGAGATACAATCTTCCCATGTTACAACATCACACGAATAGGATGGTGGATTAATAATCAACAATAACGGTTTGTATTTGCTTAGTATTTCAAAGTAGTAAAATATTCTGAAGTTTTTCCTCAGGAAAGTTATGAAATATTTTAATACTGAGCGACTAAATTAAATTTTAAGGCAGAAAATCAAATGTTTAATCAAAGAAGTAGGTTGTAGGGACATCTCCGAGGAAGCTAGAGTTGGAGGTGTTTAAGGAGATTCTACAGCCTGAGGCTTTTATAGTTGAAAGAAAGACCACCATGATGGACCAATTAAAATCAGATGCAACAAATGTGAGTGTGGAGCTGGAGGAGGTTAAAAGGATAGGGAAGGGAAAAGCCATGGAGAAAACCAGGAAGCATATTTTAAAATTGAAACATTGGCTACTGGTTTAGCAATGTAGATTCATGACCACAGAGATTTTAGGTGAGCAGAACCTGATGAGTTAAGACCAGGACAACTGTTTTGGATGATGTCCAGGTTATGGAGGCTGCAAGAGGGCAAACTGGCTAAAAGGTAATTGAAATGCTCAAGACTAGGCATACAAAAAGCAACAAATGGGTGGAGGCAAAGGCAGGGTCAGGCAAAGTTACAGAACCGGAAGTACATAATCTTCATCATAACGTGGATATATGGTTGGAAATCCATTTTGGCATTAAACACCACCAAAATTGTAAACAGTCTGGTTTGGCCTCGGACTATTTCCATTGAGAAGACTAATGTTTCTGGTTAAGGAATGAGGTTTGTGGCCGGAACCAAAAAACACTGGCTTTGAGATATTCCACATTTAATTAGAGGTAATTTCTGTCATCTGTAAAGAGTTGATAGTTTGGGGGTTATATTTACTGGACTCCTGCTCCTCTGATGCTGTCTGACCTGCTGTGCTTTTCCAGCACCACTCTAATCTAGACTCTGGTTTCCAGCATCTGCAGTCCTTGTTTTTACCTTATTATCGAGGGATATAGGCTAATGATCCGGAGACATGAATCGAAGCCCATTATGACAGCTGGGCAATTTAAAATCAGCTATTAAATTAACCTGAAAATCTTTTAAAACGCAACCATCAGTAGAAGCTAACATCATAACAAGTCTACTTCACTCTAGAACTTTAGAAAAGAATATCCTCTATTCCCACCTGATCTGATTAGTATATGACTCCAGTTCTTGCAGATATTTCTAATCAACCTGTTTGACATGGTGTGGCACTTCTGCAGCAGGTGGGACTTGGATGTGGGTGTCCTAGCTCAGTATGTATTTCAAACCTATGGCAGTGTGGTTAACCTAACTTCTCACTGACCTGTGAAATGACTGAACAAGTCATTTTGTTGTATATGAATTGGTTATGAATGCTAGCCTTGGCAGAATGGTGCAATTGTTGGAATGATTTTCTTTGGAAAAGATGAACGCTCCTCCAATGTCATGACCGTGGGAGTCAAGAGAAATGGTTTTGAGATCGAGGAAGGCAGTTTAATGATTGATTGTCAAAAACCATCTGGTTTGCTAATGACCAGCAGGGAAGAAAATCTTCTATCTTCGCCCTGTATGTGCTACATGTGATTTCATATCCGCAGCAATAGTTGGATTGTGGCTGCCTCTTAACTGCCATGTAAAATAGTCTAGCAAATCATTCATATGCATCAAAGTACTACACGTATTGTATAAAGGCAACAGGAGTTTAAGAGGTTGGTTCACTATCAGATTCTCAAAGCATGTTATAAATCTTGGCCATGCTAGTGCTTGTGCCTCAGGACTGAATAATAAAATGGAAATCATAATTATTTTCTTCTTTTGTTAAAGTGGTACTGATGCACAGAAGTTGTTTGGCAATTCTCTTCTTGTAAAAATGAAAATCTATGCTCTGTTTTTGAGAGTAGAACATCACACTGAAGCGATGTAACTTGAATCAAAACCATAACAATAGTAGTTTTAGATATTCACTGGGGTACAATGAATTTACCAGACGACTTTGGAGTTTTAAGAACAAACATAGAACTGTGGTGTGTTTCACTTACTACTTACAAAACGCCAAGTGACCATTGGAAAGGTAAAGCAGAATTTGGAGAGTTTAGATGATTTGTTCGTAAACAAAGTAGAAAAATGTCAAACACTAATACTTTTATTTGTCTGGAAACAATAAATAATGAATAGATGGATTTCAATGAAACTGGGAACATCAATAATACATGACCTTCGGAAAGCTTATTAGTCTGTAGCGATGGTGCAGATCTGGATCCAGGTCCTGGAATTTATTTAGATGGATTAATTAACATTTGGTGAAAAGGCAATTTAATGCTTGGTTTTTAAAAATTGTTTTTTTTCCACTGCTTTACTTACAATAATGTGGACTATCTCTGCTGCTGCTGTGGAATTTGCTAAACTGTCAAAATGTGAGCAGAGTTTTCAAAGCAGATTGTTGGATGTGAATTGGCCTGAAGCTGCCTCAATAAAAGCTCTTCATGAGATGTTTTTCAGCTTTGTAGTTACTAGTTACACCAGTCAAGCAAAATCTACACATCTGCACCAATGCTGAATTAACACACTATTGAGGAAATAAATAGATTACCCTCCTCACTTGCATTTGTTCTATTTAGGTACTCACCCCGTGAACAACATAGCCAAGGTCACCGTACATGATAATAGGGAGAATTCTTTCGTTGTTAGAATAGTGGAATCTTTTTGGAAAATCCTCTTTTTTATAAACGTTTAGATGAGGATGGGCACCTTTTAGAGCTTGATACACCTTTTCTGTCATTCCATTTTTTGGTAATAACATGCCATTTGGTCCATAATCGAGTAATTCAAAATCATTGTCTTTGAATGAGAAGTTGGCAATTCTTTTCAGCACAATTTCTGTAACCTGGGGTTCTTTCAGCACAGTAGTCATTCCGTGATCAGAAGTGATGATGACATTGAGTTTAGATTTCAAGCCATGACTTTCAATACTCTGAAGTAAGTAACCTACTGTTCTGTCTACCTGCCGCACCATGTCTTTTCTCTGTATTGATTCAGGTCCATGTTTGTGGCCAGCTCCATCTGGTTCACCAAAGTAGAGCGAAACAAAATCCAGACCTTGCGAAGTGAACCATTGCATTACTGTATCAATGCTTTCTTTCCAGGCTGTTTCATTGCTGTAATCATAAAATGGAGGCTCTACCACTTTCAGGAAAGCATCTTCTCCGTCATAGGTAGGTTTGGTGCCAGGGAAGTGAAAGGAGCCTGTTTTTAAACCCTTTAGAAATACATATAGAGGTAAAATATCACTTGATTAATGCATTTATATTTTCTACAGCAATGCAATTTCTCAGCATATTCATCAATTGAACTTACAAATTCAGTCCAAGGTTCTGACCAATGTGGAGGTAGAAAAATGATGTGAAATTCTTTTGAGAAGGTTTTTTCTTTATGCTACCAGAAAGGTAACATCATTGTGATGTCAAACTTAGTTGACAAATTGCTGATAGGATCTTTTAGAACTTTTAAACTGAGCTGTCCTTAATTTACAAGTTTTGAGAGGGGTGTGAAAGTTTGTGAACCTGCCATCAGGAGGAATTGTGATCAGGAAGCCCCATGTGCTGGGAGCTGGAGTGCAATTTTCAGTTTGGGGGAGGGGGCGGGGTGGGTGGAAAACCAATGAAGTAAACGTGCTGGAGGGCTCAGACCAATTGAGGATGGAAGGTGAGCACCTGAGGTTGGAGAGATAATAGGAGGCCCTTCAATACTGACATATGGCCAGCTCATGGTCTGTGGAGAGACTCATTGATGTAGATAAGAGAAAGAAATGGGGATTTTTGAGTGGTTTTACAAATTTTTCAAAACAAAGTACATACAATGACCAGACTTTTTGTGGAGGAGTAACCTATCCACTGATGACCAGCAAGCTGCCCTATGGCCATGATATGGATAGGAGTAAGACTAGGAAAAGTGTTCCCTAACTGAATTTTCCCCTCCTTGGCTCACCAGTGGGAAGCTGCCTCCAACCCTTGACTACATTTGGGTCTCAGGCAGGAGTTGAATGTGTGGGTGGAAAGTTCCAATTAGCAAATACAGATTGGCCTTAAAAGTTGTTATTGACTCATGACTACCTAGTCCTTGCAGGCAAGTAGGTTTCATGAAAGCAGGCTGATGAAAGTTGTCTCGAGGTGGGACCATATCAGAAGAGCAACACACTGACCGAGACAACAAGAAAATGCATCCGTCAGTCCCTCAACCTGTCTCGACAGGTGAATGAAAATTCTAATCACACATTCCCCTCTCCTCGCAGCATTCTAAAAGATTTGGCTTTACCAATAGAATTCTGCATTCTCAACACTATATAATTGGTTCCATTCTTCAGTTAGTCAAACGACAACTGATTCCCATACCTGAAACCTTTGGTGGTCTTCCAGTAGTAATTGCAATATAGAAGCTCTCTCATTCACAGGGAAGATGCAGTTTAAAACATTGAAAGAAATGCCCACCTCCCCGATTTGAAAATTTTATTTCCATCCTCCACTTATTTACGGTGGCTGATAAAATGTTCAAGGGTTTTAATTCTTTTATTCTTCAAAAAAATGTTATTTCAAGACATTGAGTCTTATCTTGTGTTTTTGGGTACAATTATGGACATATCATTGTGATGTGTCTTGCTGTGTTTAGTTGAATTTCAGTTTTTGTTAAATTGGGAAGGGCAGGCTCTTGAGTCAGACAGATCCTAAGGTGATTTTTGTTTGCTGTCCAAGAGAATTAAAAACTTTCAGTTATTTCTCTTCAACAAATTTTACTTTCATAATTTTAAAGAAATCCATGTAAACACAATCAAAAATTTTCATTAATTTTAATTCTGCAAATATGTAACTTTACCCCATGTTAAGAAATTAATGCTAAATAAATTGAATTGCATCACAGCTCTAGTATGCTGTCAGGGGGTCACCAAAAGAATCAATATGGTTGCTACAACCGTACGCTATCTATCATATTAGTAAAGGCTCTTGTACAGGTCACCAATACACAGGCCTGAAAACAAGTATTACACGATTAAGAAGTGAGGTCTGCAGATGCTGGGGATCAGAGCTGAAAATGTGTTGCTGGTTAAAGCGCAGCAGGTCAGGCAGCATCTAAGGAACAGGAAATTCAATGTTTCGGGCACAAGCCCCTCACCAAGAACGAGGAAAGTGTGTCCAGCAGGCTAAGATAAAAGGTAGGGAGGAGGGCCTTGGGGGAGGGGCGATGGAGATGTGATAGGTGGAAGGAGGTCAAGGTGAGGGTGATAGGCCGGAGTGGGGTGGGGGCGGAGAGGTCAGGAAGAAAATTGCAGGTTAGGAGGGCAGTGCTGAGTTCGAGGGAATCGACTGAGACGAGGTGGGGGGAGGGGAAATGAGGAAACTGGAGAAATCTGAGTTCATCCCTTGTGTTTGGAGGGTTCCCAGGCAGAAGATGAGGCGCCTTTCCTCCAACCGTCTGCCTGACCTGCTGCGCTTTAACCAGCAACACATTTTCAACAAGTATTACACCCCTTACATATATCTGCAAACAGTTGTTTGAGGCTCCCTTTGTAAAACCTGCTTATGACTGCCTGTAACATGCAAGTTGAGGCCAGTACTCTCAGGCGCTTGGCAGCCAAACCAGCAATAATTAAAGGGGGAGCTGGAGATTGCATCCAGAATGATTTATCTTTGCTTTTTCTTTCTGATTTACTTCACAGTTGGGAGATGGAAGACCATACTCCAAAGCTCCAGATTAAACTTGCTGCTCATAATCATTTTATGCCTCTTTTTCCAGTAGATTTACAAGAAATACTCCAATAATCTCCTTTACCTGTCGCTGAGCAGTGATCCAGATTGGCAAACTTCCAGCATCCCAATATTTGTTGATACTCTGCGCCTGGTAATATTGCACTTTTTGTCCAGTTGTTGTGTTGAACCACATGTTGTGGATCACACCATGCGTCTCGATATATCTACCTTTAGCGAAAATAGATGTTTAGTTTCTTATTTTATAATGCTGAAAGGTATATCAATCAAGCATAACCACCACTGAGTCAATGTAATTAATAATGCCCAGATTACATTTCTGTTCTAATAATCACACATTATTTACAATATTTACCTTATTTAAAAGGAAAAACAGGTCTGCTTTCTTTTATTTGCCAAATATCATGTGGGAGATATGAAGTTGCCCATTTTTGTAGGAAAACAGAAAGCCATACATTATTTAAATGGAGAGAGGTAGCAACTGTGTGGTACAAAGAGATCTTGTTCTGCTACTTGAATCACAAAACATTAATGTGCAGTTCCAGCAAGTGATTAGGAAAACAAATGGAATGTTGTTGTTTATTGTAAAGGAAATGGAATACAAAAGTAGGGAGTTTTTACTTCAGTTCCCCAGGACATTGGCGAAACCAAACCCAAGTACTGTGGATAGTTTTAGTCTGCTCTATTTAAGTAAGGATATAATTCCATTAGTAGCAGTTCAGATAAGATCCACTTGATTGATTTTTTGGGGTGAAGGAGTTGTCTTATGAGGAAAAATTGGACAATTTACTCATACTTGCAATACTTTGACCTTATTAAATGTGATTTTCTTTGCTCTATTGACATGTTCTTAAATATTATTGAGGGACATATTTGTATAACTGTGTATTTGTGTTAATCAGTTTTGTTTTGTGATTTACATGCCCACTGACTGCAGTGTGCAACTTACATTTTGGGATGTAGCTTCTGACTACCGTTTTGAAGTTAGAGATACTTCTCAGTGACTTAGAAATCATAACAAGAACTTTGCAGAAAACATCTGATCCAAACATTTGATTTAAAGGGTGACATAAATGAGGAGTACACCATAATGAAAGCTTAGGATACAGCAGGCAAGGATCTGTTGTTCCTCACAAAAATGTCAATTGCCAGACAGAGATTTAAGGATTAGAGCGGACATGAAGAAAAATATTTTCACCCAGAGGGTGTGGGTGTCTGGAATTTACCCCTAAATTTGGGAAGCTATGACATGATGGGCTGAATGGCCTCTTTCAGAGTCATAGCATTTCTATGATGTACCAATTCAATGTTGTCAAACAGCAGCTTAACAAATGCATTCCACAAGGGAGAATTGAGTAACATCAGTACCTTTTTAAGACTGTGGGGAACTGTATTTTTTTAAAAAATCCTTCCCACTAAATGGCAGTGCTGGTCTAGTTTGTTTTGGTACAGTGATTTTATTTTGTATAGTTATGCATAGCTGGCACAGACAATAAATTCAATTGCTTCATACTATAATGTAAATTTTCAACATTTCAATAATCGATTACAGCACAACAGTTAACACTTTTCTGGAAACTACAAACTGTATTTCTTAACCAATAAAGAATTTACAACAAAAAAAAAGTGAGTATCTGAATTGAAGATATAAAATAGATGAACAAAAGTCGTCTAGACAATTCTGATATTCTTCAGAATGAATCAAATGTTGGTAAAGTATTATGTTGCATGCCTTCTTTCTTTCTCTTCATCTCACACATAAATCATCGTTTTGGAAGATGTGCACTTGAGGGAAGAGAAGATTTTATTTCGCTGCTTTTCACAATGAAATTATTAAAACTATAGTTCCGACTCTTGGCTGCAAGGAATTCCTCCTGGAGCTGTCAATACCCTTAAATAAGACAAAATGAATGGTACATCTAGAAAATTGATCCTAAGTATTTACAAATTATGATACTTTACATTTGGTAATGTAAATAAACTTAGCATTTAGCAATGATTCAGCCATGTCACAGTTATGCTGAATAAGTTTTTTTTTATTTGTCCAAGTTGATTTTAAATGTTTCCCTGCTGTGTTTAAGATTAACAGGTTTATCCATGTTAACTCATCAGTTAGCGCTTTGGTGATAGCGCTTTGGCTACCTAACTACTAGTCACAAAGTTAATCCATGAATTGAAAACATGAGCAAAGGAAACCGAATCCAGTGTTACATTACAATTATCAGTAAATATGAATAAGTATAACTTTTAATTGGAGTCATAACTTTTTTTAAATTCACTCATGGAATGTGGGTATCTCTGGCTGGCCAATGTTTATTGCCTATCCCTAGCAGAAGCCATGGAAATACCCAATGATCCTTATAATTGAAATGTATAATTGCAGACTTTGATATACATGGTTGAAGTCTGTTCCCTTTGCTGCATAACAATTAGATAATTTGTTGAAGTTTGTAAATCATTACAACTTTGCAACAATCCAATTATCCATTCAATCAGAATAACAATGAAGGAAGAGAACTTACCCGTTAGCAATGTGAAATGAGATGGAGAGGTTATTGTAATAAAGGGGGGTGTAACATATTTGGCTTTTACGCCTTCTTTGATTAAATTTTTCAAATTTGGGCATTCAACATCTTCGTCGTAATCCCAACGAAAGCCATCAAAGGAAATAAGTAGCAGCTTGTTATGATTCTTCTGTCCATTCCTAAAGGTAGGAAGACTATGTGTTATTGATAGTAAAAGACTCACGTATAGGATAGAATACATTTCCCTGGCTGCTTCTAGTCACTGCAGCAACCAAGAACAAAAACTGACATATTTACCTCTCAACGAATAGAGTTTATATAACTTTAACTTATCCCAAAATAAATCTTTATGGTGGTAGCAGAAGATTTCAAAACAAACTAGTTGACTGTTTTCACTTTGGAATAGTTCTGCTGGAGATTAGATTAATCTATGTTACGTGATATTTATCTTCTGCAGAATGGAATTTGATAGCTTATCCCTTCATGGCAGGAAAATTATTTACCAAATAATAGATTTACAAGCTTAAATATTTATGAAAGTCATGATAGGGTTCAAAAGAAAAAGGATTGTCTCCTGTCATTAGGTGAAGTTCGTTTTGGGGCTCTTATGTATGCCTTTTTGGATTTGTGCTTCAAAATGAAAGGAACTCTTCAGACTCTAATAGGAAATGTTCAGAGATTTCCATTCCGAGTTTGCTATGGACTAGCAGCAACATGAAAGCAGTATCTAAAATATTGTTCTTGTCTTTTTTCAATTTACTTTTGGAAATTGAGTATATTGAGGCAATCGTGAAACATTGAATTTGATTTCTTATCAAAATGGACTGCTAGTATCAAGTTATATATACAGCAGGAGGCCTATCTATCTCTTTGTCTGTCTTCCCCCACCTCACCCTAGTTCCAAACTTCCAGCTATCCCCATGACTTGTCCAGACTTGTCCTACCTGCCTATCTTCTTTTCCACCTATCCACTCCACCCTCTCCTCCCTGACCTTCATCCCCTCCCCCACTCACCCGTTGTACTCTATGCTACTTTCTCCCCACCCCCACCCTCCTCTAGCTTATCTCTCCATGCTTCAGGCTCTCTGCCTTTATTCCTCATGAAGGGCTTTTGCCCGAAACATCGATTTTGCTGCATTGTGGCTCCTGCCTGAACTGCTGTGCTCTTCCAGCACCACTAATCCAGAATCTGGTTTCCAGCATCTGCAGTCATTGTTTTTACCTTCTATCTGTCTATCTGTCTAGCCATGTCCCTACTGCCATTTCCTTTGACTCCTCAGTCACCCTACCAAGTCTTGATCTCCCACCTCCTCCTTTCTGATCCCTGAATCACTTTTCCATTGAGGTTGTGAATCTCTAACCACAGAAACAGGGTCTCATTTAGTTGACGACTCTTAAATCTACTGGTAGGTGTCTTTTGAGGCCTCACTGAACTGGGATAGGAAAGGCCTTAATTAAGTTAATATCTGAAACAGAAAGCATGCATCCCTCCCACTTTTGATAGCTTAGTGCTTTGGCATCATTTTTCAAATTCATTCAGGGGATGTGGATCTCACTGGCTGGGCCAGCATTAATTTCCCATCCCTAATGGCCATTGAGAAAGTGATGGTGCAGTATCTTCTTTAAGCCCTTTTGTTGTGTAGATGCCCATGAAGATCCTATTTGAGAGGGAATTCCAGGATTTTTGACCCGGTTACATTGAAGGAACAGTGATATGTTTCCAAGTCAGACCGGTAAGTATCTTGGAGGGGAGCTTGTGGATGGTGGTGTTCTCTTGTATGTAATGCCTTCATCCTTCTAAGGGGGTGTTCATGGATTTGGAAGGTGCCAACTAAGTGCCCTTGGTGAATTTCTGCAGTGCATCTTGTAGGTGGTATGCACTGCTGCTACTGAGCATCAGTGGCAAGGGGAGTCAATGTTTGTGGATGTGGTGCAAATGAAATGGGCCACTTTGCCCTGCATAGTGTCAAGCTCGGATGTTGTTGGAGCTGCACCTATCTGGACAACCTAATGGCATTTCTTCTTTCCCCCTCTATCATGACAACATGTTAATTATTTGCCTCTTGGTCTGCTCACACTCTGAACTCAGTTGACCTCATCTCAGTACTTTTTCTCCTCCCTCCTTCTCCTTTGATGGCTGTGCCTTTGAGACAGTTGGAGATTTCTTCAGAAGGATACTACTGCTAGCATTTTGTGAGCTAGTAGGTGATGGGTACCCTATCATGGTATGTTTTGTAGTCATGTCTACTGGAATCATCTGTGATACATGGATCAATTCACTGCCACCAATCTTTCTCATTAGTATTAATTCACATTGCTCATACATAATGGGGAAGGATGCCTAACAAAGTTTTCAGCAGAAAAGCTACTTAGTCTGGTTGGAAAACAGAAGTTTAATATAGAGATCTTAATGGGTAGTTGTACAATTTCTGAATTATGTAGTCTCTGACAGAGTCATAGAGATGTACAGCACAGAAACAGACCATTTGATCCATCTCATCCATGCCAACCATAACACAACCCAATGTAGTCCTACCTGCCAGCACCCTGCCCATATCCCTCCAAACCTTTCCTATTCGTATATCCATCTAAATGTCTTTTAAATGTTGCACCTGTATTAGCCTTCACCACTTACCCTGGTAGTTCATTCCATACATGTACCACCCGCTGCGTGAAAAGGTCTCTTTTATATCTTTCCCTTCTTACTCTAAACCTATGCCCTCAAGTTCTGACTCCCCCATCCCAGGGAAAGATTTTGTCTATTTATCCTATCCATGCCCCTCATGATTTTACAAATGCCTCCGACACTCCAGGGAAAATAGCACCAGCCTATTCAACCTGTCCCTAAATCTCAAATCTTCCAATCCTGGCAACATCCTTGTAGATCTTTTCTGAACCCTTTCAAGTTTCACAACATCCTTTCAATAGGAAGGAGACCAGAATTTCATGCGTTATTCCAACAGTGGCCTAACCAATGTCCTGTCTCGCCAACTCCTGTACTCAATACTCTGAAGGAACGTCGCTCCGAAAGCTAGTGTGCTTCCAATTCAACCTGTTTGGACTATAACCTGGTGTTGTGTGACCAATAAAGGAAAGCATACCAAATGCCGCCTTCACTATCCTATCTACCTGTGACTCCACTTTCAAGGAGCTATGAACCTGCACTCCAAGGTCTTTGTTCAGCAACACTCCCTAGGACCTTACCATTAAATGTATGAGTTCTGCTCTGATTTGCTTTCCCAAAATGCAACGCCTCTCGTTTATCTAAAGTAAACTCCATCTGCTATTTCTTAGCCCATTGGCCGATTTGGTCAAGATCCTGTTGTAATCTGAGGTAACCCTCTTCGCTGTTCACTACACCTCCAATTTTGGTGTCATCTGCAAACTTACTAACTATACCTCTTATGCTCATATCCAAATCATTTGTGTAAATGACAAAAAGTAGAGGGCCCAGCACCGATCCTTGTGGCACTCCACTGGTCACAGGCTTCCAGTCTGAAAAACAACCATCCACCACCACCCTCTGTCTTCTGCCTTTGAGCCAGTTCTGTATCCAAATGGCTAGTTCTCCCTGTATTCCATGAGATCTAACCTTGCTAACCAGTCTCCCATGAGGAACCTTGTCAAATGCCTTATTGAAGTCCCTATGGATCTGCCCTCCTCAATCCTCTTTGTTACTTCTTCAAAAAACTCAATCAAGTTTGTGAGACATGATTTTCCATGCACAAAGCCATGTTGATGATCCCTAATCAGTTCTTGCCTTTCCAAATACATATACATCTTGTCCCTCAGGATTCCCTCCAACATGCCCACTACCGCCGTCAGGCTCACTGGTCTATAGTTCACTGACTTGTCCTCCCCATCTTTTTATTTAAAAATAGATTTTTTATTTAAAAATAGATTTTTAAAATATTATAAATTCAAAACAATACAAAGAAAAAAAATCTTATATACAGAAAATCATACAGCACAGAAACAGACCTTTTGGCCCAACCAGAGCATTCCGACCATGTTCCCAAACTAAACTAGCCCCACCTACCTAAATTTGGCCCATTTCCCTGTAAACCTTCCCTATTCATGGACCTATCCAAATGTCTTTGAAATGTTGTAAATGTACCTGCATTCAGAATATTCATTCCACACATTGTTCCACTCTGTGTAAAAAAAAAATTATGATTCTTGTGTCATTTTCTCCTTTCACCTGAAGAATATACCTCCTAGTCTTGAACTCTCCCAATCTCGGAAAAAGACTTTTGCTATTCACCTTATCAGTGTCCCTCATGTTTTATAAGGTCATCCCTCAACCTCCTCCGCTCCAGTGAAATAAGTCCTAACCTATCCAGTCTCTCCTCATAAATCAAACCCTCCAATCCCAGCAACATCCTGGTAAATCTCTTCTGAACTTCTCCAGTTTAATAACATCCTTCCTCTAACAGGGTGACTACAGTACTTGGTTAATCAGGTTACCTGCATTTATTTTCACTGAATTGCCCCTCTGCCTCACTCTGGAGTTGCTAGTGAGGGTTGAGTGTGTGGAGCTGGAAAAGCACAGTAGGCCAGGCAGCATCCAAGGAGCAGGAGAGCCGACATCCCCGGCCCAAGCCTTTCACCAGGAATTATGTCCGAATCGTCTACTCCCCTGCTCCTCGGATGCTGCCCGACCTACCGCGCCTCTCCAGCACCACACTCCTGACTCTGATCTCCAGCATCTGCAGTCCTCACTTTCTCCTACTTGCTACTTAGGGCAGAGTTGAAGTTACCTGGACCCTTCTTGCTATAACTTGAGGCCAATGTTGTGGTAGGAGCAAAGCTGGAAAGGATGGGGAACATTGTGGTGAGGATGACATAGAACACATTCCTCTACCCGTGCCATCTCAGTGCCACTGTATCTCATCAGCAGGATCACATCCACATGGCAATTTTGTTCATTAACAATTCATGAGCAGCATTCATCAACTTCAAACTACATCGAGTTGTCTCTAGTGAACTGACACTTGAGCTTCTGTCGGCAAACATCACACTCAACAGCTCAAGCAGCACCTGCCGAAACATCAGTTGGCTTTAGAAAGCTGGTAACACAAACATAGGGAAAGTAAAGCTTTGGGAAGTAGATCAAACGCAGGCTAACAATTGAGGTGCAGATCAGGCATGGTCCAACTGAATGATCAAATAGGCTGTAAGAGGCTCTGCACTACTCCCCGAGCTGGCTGCAGAGCGACTAAACCAGAGCATAATCCTCAGATGTTCACTTCAGCTGAAGGAAAGAAAGACTTGAATCTCCACAGCATCTTTCACAATCTCAGGACATTCCAGAGCTCCTTACAGCCAATGAAGTGCCAGTGAAACGTAGCCACGGCGACAAGAAACCTAGCAGCCAGTTGGACACAGCCAGCTCTCCTTGTGAGGACGACCAGACCAAATGTTGTTCCTTTTCAAAAAGGAGTCATGCAGGTTTAGGGATGAATGTTGCCGAAGACATCAGAAAGGACCTTTCTACTCTTATGAAATGAGGCCATAGGATCTTTTAGATCCACCTGAGAGACAGGAAGTCATGTCTGCTTAATGTCCCATCAGGATGTAACATCTCTAGTGTATATATATTCAAAAACCCAACTATTTAACTAAATAAATAACAACTCACAAAAAGCTCATAAGTAATAATAAAATTGCTCAGACAAACAAAACACTTACTCTCAAATATCAAGAACATTAGTTTTCACACAATCATAATGTTCAAAGTTTCCCCTCTCTGGATATCGGACTCACAAAACACAATCATTATGGTGATATAAAAGCCCTTATTAGTGTGGCAGACAAATCTGTGTCCAGGTTTTCAGATAACCAACCCAACAAGATATTCTTTCTTGTGCAGAAAGTGAGGATGTTGAAAAGTTTTTTTCTTATGCCTTCTACAGGGAATACTGGACAGGCCAAGAAGAGAGATTGGGTCCTTCTCCATCCTTACACCCAAAAGCCCTTCATTGCTCACGTCACAGCACCCCAGCATGTTTGAAGCCTATCACAGGACCAGAGACAATGGGTAAGAGTCCCCGTACCTACCTTGCATTTGGGATATGTTGAAGATATCCCTGGTTTAAATTTGACAAGTGATCTAGAGCCAAGTGGACCCCTGTGGAGAATCCTCGAGGAGAAAGTGAGGTCTGCAGATGCTGGAGATCAGAGCTGAAAATGTGTTGCTGGAAAAGCGCAGCACGTCAGGCAGCATCCAAGGAGCAGGAGAGTCAATGTTTCGGGCATAAGCCCTGTGGAGAATCTTCAACTTGTAAAGCATGGGTCCGATTGCAAATGCTAGCGTTTCCCAAATATCTTCCTATGCCTCTGAGGAGACCTCAATGCCTAGCTCTCTCTCCCACACCCTGCAGAGTCGATCAAATCCATCTGAGGGGCTGGCCCCAATTGATGATATTAAGTGCTGACCGAAAGTGTACAATTAGCACTGAGCACCCTTCTCCCTAGGTCGGATTTAAAGAGATCAGTCAAAAGTGCAGTTTTATTTTAATTATAACCCTAACTTGAAAAAAACAAAAGAGGTCCCTGTTAGATAGCTCATTTCTGTGCTAACTGATCAAAGGACATCATTGTGCTTCCCTCAAATAAATCACCCGTGGAAGACGCACCCCTAGCTGCCCAAAGTTTGAATCCTGAATCCATCATCCTCAGTTGAAAACCCAGCATACCCACTATTGGTATAAAAAATGATGTTTTGCCAATATTGCCTTCCCTCTGTCGAATTGCTCTCCATGCTTTATCAGTATTGATAACTATTGGGTTATGGCAATATTCCTCAACTGTCCTCATTTTGTCCAAAAACAGCAATGTAGTGAGGGAGCACCTTGCCTGAGAGGTTTCAATATCTAACCATATTAAAAGAGTCCCCACAGGCCCAGTCACTCATGTAAGATAAAATCAAGCTTAGTTGATTGTATTTAATGTCTGGGAGATCCACTCGCCCAATCTGTGAGGCAACTGCAGTTTAGCTAATTTAATAAGAGGCAGCTTACGATGCCAAATAAGAGTTGAACTAGTCGTTCAGTCTCCAGAAGGTTTGCTTATCGAAAATCAGGGGGATCATTCATATAGGGTACAATAAACGGGGGAGAATATTCATCTTAATAAGCGCTATCTGATCTAACCATGAGACTAGAAGCGCCTCCCATCTTTGAAGGTCTTGTTTGATTTTGTCGAATAATTGAACAAGATTAGCTTCAAACAACTGATCAAGAACTGAAATAACGAATGTGTCAAATACACAAAGCCCCTCTGTGAACACTTAAATGGGAATCGAGATTCGCCCTCAAGACCTAGCACCTTTGTAAAACTACCCATAAGGCATAGCCTCTGATTTTGCAAAATTAATCTTCTACCTCGAAAAGATGCCAAACGTGCTGATGCACTGTATCAGACGATGCACCGAAACTCCTGGAATTGACCAAAAAAAATGAGGACATCATCTGTATACAACAAAATGTTCTGTAATTTTGACCCCACTTCTGGAGCTGATATATTAGGAACCCTATGAATGGCCTCTGCCAATGGTTGAATCACCAATGTAAAAAGCAATGACGAAAGGGGACCATCCTGCTGGCTGCCCCTAAAAATATTAAAATTGCTTGATCATACCCCACTGGTGATGACAGCATCGAGAGAGTCACTGTAGAGAACTTTTACCCATCTTATAAAGGCTTTGCCCAAGCCAAACTGCTCCAGGTATTTAAAAAAATATGGCCACTGGACCTGGTCAAATATCTTCTCTGCATCTAGGGAAATCACCAATTCCTGTATTGACTGTGAAAGTAAGCCTTCTCGGCTGCCTTCAACCGTGCTTTGAGGGCTGTTTGCCCTTCTGTCACTTCCTACTAGCAGAGTAGGAAACTGCTTTGGCAGTTTCTCAAAGGGTGGATGGGCTACTAACTGAGCCTGAATTAATGTCGAGAAACGCCCTCAATTTCTTAGAGAAGTACTCCACAAACTTATCATCCTTCAGGATAAAAGGATCCATTCGCCAGTGCCTTAGGCCCACTGTATCAACCTTAATCTTAACCAACAGGTACACTGGAGTGTGATCAGAGATGGTAATATTAGCAGTTGTACAAGATGTCACCAAGTCTAGGGTGGAAAAAAATATAAAATCCCTGTGTGTAGGGTGGAGGCACCTCCAGACATCCACCAACCCTAACTCCACACACAGATCCACTAATTGTTTAGTTTGTACAGAGGGTATTGTGGGGCCTTTAGGCAACCTGTCCACCATGGGATCCATAAGACAATTAAAATCTCTCCCTATAATGATATGCCGGGACTCAAGACTAAATCCATTTAGAAAATGCATCTACCAGAAATTTGAGGGGGTAGACAGGAGGGCAGTAAATATTTAAAACACCATATTCTTCCCTGTTTATTAGGGCTTTCAGGATTACAAACCTCTCGCATATTTCTTTAACACATTCTAGTAACTTTAATGGGAGATTTCTCCTAACCAATATAGCCACTCCCCTACTTCTGGTGTTAAGAGATTAGATTAGATTACCTACAGTATGGAAACAGGCCCTTCGGCCCAACAAGTCCACACTGACCCTCCGAAGTGCAACACCCAGACCCATTCCCCCACACTTAATGCATCTGACTAATGCACCTAACACTATGGCCAATTCACCTGGCCTGCACATCTTTGGACGTGGGAGGAAACCAGAGAACATGGAGGAAACCCACACAGACACGGGGAGAATGTGCAAACTCCACACACACACAGTTGCCTGAGACGGGAATTGAACCCGGGTCCCTGGTGCTGTGAGACAGCAGTGCTAACCACTGAGCCACCGTGCCGCCCAAAAGATGAAAAGTAAACCCAATCAAAGCCATTCTGTTATAGTTTCAAATGCTCCCGATCATCCAAGTGTGTCTCCTGCAACAAAGCAATATTCACCTTTTCCTTTCTAAGACTCGAAAGCACCTACTTCCTCTTAGTGAGTGACTCCCCTTGGTGTTCCAGATACACATACCTTCTGCAGTAACAATTAAATTCCAGAGAGGAGGAACTTGAATTACAAATCACTGAGCATTATTGTCGCAAGATCCATTGAACAGAAACTAAACCCACTCCAGTTCACAAACCTATAAAGCTGTCAAAAACAACAAAAACCAAAAAAAACCCAACATATAAAGCACCAACAGTGCTGAATAGGGGAACTCACCCCCCACTCAAAGGGGGTAACGACATTTCCCAAAACCCAACTTCTCATCCCGCTGCTAATACTGCAGCAAGGCATTTAAATACCTGAACCAGGCATAATCTGCCCGTAAGTAGGCATCTAGCCATCCCAACCATTTTCCCTCCTAGCTACAGCTGCACTGCAAGCACGAGCAGAGAAAAAGAAAATACACCATGAAATGACCATGTGAACAAAGAAATTTTGAAAAAGGGTAAATATTCCACCCATCCTTTGGTATTACTTAACTTGGAAATTGACAGTATGCATCCCAACCATCCCCGAACATAGTTTGGATCAGATTATTACCAATAAAAAATATAGGAAAAGAATGCCATAATCAAATTTCCTGATTTTCTTAAAGAAATACAGAGACATACCCAAACAACACCGCAATTTGTACATACTAAATTGTTCAGATTAAGTTAATTTGACCACAAGTCTCTTGTCTTCTCCATGTCATAGAGATGTACAGATCCATCTAAGGTGATTGGAAGCACCGCTGGATACCTCAGAGAGTACTGGATCCCGAGCTCCCTCAGTCTTCTCTTGATGATGTCATAGGATTTTCTTTTCTGGATCACCGCTGCTGAAAAGTCCTGGAAGAACATGATCTTAGAGTCTTATAAACTAAGGCCTTCAGATCCTTCCCCAAGATTCTGGAAGCTTTCACGATTCTCTGCTTATCTCTATAATGATGATATCGCACCAAGAATGGACGAGGATGTTGGTGACCTGATGAACCTTCTCGATCTTCAAGCCTCACATTCCAGGTTCCAAGTTAAGGAATTTTGGCAACCAATCCTCAAATTCCACCTGCCGCTCACCTTCCTTACCCTACGGCAAACCAACAAATTGAATATATTTTTTTCTGCTCCTGTTCTCGAGGTCATTAACCTGGTCAAGCAAATTACGGACCTAGGAGGAACCAGTATGAGCTTCCACCTCTGTGACTCCGTGTTGTACCTAGTCTGTCCTTTTCTCCAGCTCTCCTAGCTGTTGTCCATGCTTCTGCAGCATAATAGAGATTGGGGCCAGCTTCTCCTCTATCTGCTTGCCCAACATCTCGCGAAATTTTGTGAGCTCCTTCACCAATACCTGGTAAGAAATAGAGTCCAAGGATCCTGCAGCCTGGGCTACAGGCCAGGCCTCAGATATACCCTTCTCCCTTCTTCGGCATCCCTGGACGATGAAAACTGAGGTAAGTTGCTCTCTGACCATATCCTGGGTCTCCACAACCTTTCCAAAGTCCCAGCATATGGTGGTGGTCTGAGTAAGGCAGGCTAGGACTTCATCCTGCTTGTGATGCAGTGCAGAGCTCTGCAAAGTGATCTTCCTATATCGTCGCCATCTTGGATACACCCCTCCACCTTTCTTAAATAGTGGCATCATGTTAGCCAACCTCCAGTCTTCCGGCTCCTCACCAGAGACTATCGATGATACAAATAATTCAGCAAGGGGCCCGCAATCACATCCCTAGCTTCCCACCAAATTCTCGGGTATACCTGATCAGGTCCTGGGGATTTATCCACTTTTATGCCTCTCAAGACATTCAGCACTTCCTCTTCTATAATATGGACATTTTTCAAGATGTCACCATCTATTTCCTTGCATCCTCTATCTTCCATGTCCTTTTCCACAGTAAACACAGATGCAAAATACTTGTTTAGTATCTCCCCCATCTCCTGCATTTGCAGGAAGGTTAAGGGTAGCAGATCTATGAGAACACCACCACCTGTAATTTCCCTCTGAGTTGTACAATTTACTGTTCCTTCACTGTCTCTGGAACTTGACAGAACTGTGATTATCCCAACTTCCCAAGATCTGCAGCCATTCAAGAAGGTTTTTAAAGAACACCGCTACCTTCTTGTTGACAATTTTGGATGGTAAATAACCCCACCAATGATGCCACACATCCTATGAATAAATAAATGAAAGAGACCTCTAACTAGACTGAAGGGTAACTACGAGGTAAAAAACAATGACTGCAGATGCTGGAAACCAGATTCTGGATTAGTGGTGCTGGAAGAGCACAGCAGTTCAGGCAGCATCCAAGGGGCAACAAAATCGACGTTTCGGGCAAAAGCTCTTCATCAGGAACTACATATTACTTTTTAATTGTAAGGCACTTAACACCTACAATACTTAAAGTGAACCAATGCTTTCTCCCAGGAATAATCCTTTAAATCCTGATTTGTGGAACTTGTGTCATGATGTCAATTTCTTTTTCTTCAAGTAGTTAATGCTGTAAGGCAGGTCTTATTAAAAGTTTTTTTTCCCCCTGTTCTTTAACTCTTTATGCAATTGCTTCAAATAAGTGAAAACCTCTGACTTTATAAATGGCTAATGACATGTTTTGGTGGGAGGTCTGCTGCTTGAATATGACACATTCAGGTTCAGTTTATGGAACCTTAATGGATCTTTGAATTCCACTGGGCTTTTGCTGAGATTATGTTGTGGCTGTGATGTTCTTGAATGTTTGTCTCCCTCAGAGGATTTTTGGTTTCTTGAAGTAATATCAAAGAACATTGCTGAAAGAATAACGTTTTCCTTTTGACATTGAAATGAGATGGACATGATTGTGATCCTCCCATTCTTATGCCTATTTGTTTTGATAGCATAAATATTCTATTAAGCTCGATCATAAATAATAAAGCTGACTGTGCTGCTTAGGTACTGCTTTGAAACAGCTGAATTGACTGTACCAAGAGTTTATAATTAACTCCTGGTGGTTGTGATATCGAGGGTGTCTGATGTTCAGATTAGAAGCTTGTTGCAATTGACAGTTAATTGTTTGATTCCTCCATCTGCTAAATCAGAACTGTCTTCTGATCTCTTGATAAGAAGGGTTGTCATACATCAATGTAATTAATCTTGCATGGT
This sequence comes from Hemiscyllium ocellatum, assembly GCF_020745735.1. NCBI lineage: Eukaryota > Metazoa > Chordata > Chondrichthyes > Orectolobiformes > Hemiscylliidae > Hemiscyllium > Hemiscyllium ocellatum. Next base: position 29,807,477 of record NC_083425.1, on the reverse strand, counting down.
ATATATCTTGGGTTCAACGAACATTCTTCTGAGACCCATAAAGTCTCAGTTGTTACATTAATCACTGATATTTGAATTCTGAGCTATTTGAGTTCTTCAACATACCACAGAATCCCATGCTTTTCTGCTCAGAAGTGAGAAGTATTGGTTTTGATGACACAACCTGTTCAACATAGTCATTGGTATCTGTAGTTTGAGTGCTCTCAGCATTCCTTTGATTTTGGGCAGTTTTCTGGCTACCAATTTCTCTGTCAGAAATTTGTAACTTCATTTTTTTTTTCAAATTTAGGTATTGTTTTCCAGAGAATACCACAGTATTCGCTGTAGTGTCAAGTTTGAAATGAATTGGATAATCATTAACCTGTTAGATTTTTATTACATTTCATTCACAGGAGTCATCAATACTCCTAGGAATGGTTGACTTGCCTCTTCTAATGATGCTATAAACATAAGAATATATTCGAATGCACATGGTCTTGGTAGTCCAGGATTTCTTCCAAAAACATTTTGCTTTGAGGTGTTAATTTTTTTCATGCAAATGATCATTATTAGTTCAGATGTCAAAAGGTTATTTTTGTCTTTTGTGCATTCTTTTGAAATGTCTCACTTTCTTGCAAATGTAATGGTAAAGCTGCACATTGTTTTTATTTGAATAACTTTTTATAGTTTTGGAGTAATACAAACAGGAGTAGGCCATTTGACCCATTGAGCCTGCTCTGCCATTCTTTATGGCCATGGCTGATCTATCCCATCATCTCAGGTCCTTCTACCTGCATTAACCCCGTCACTTTTACTTCCCCCAACAGGCAAAAATCCATCCAACTGTGTCTTGAATATATTTAATGGGCTACTTCTTCTGCTTCCTTGGGCAGAGAATTCCATAGATTCAGTATTCTCTGGGAAAGGCAGTTCTTTCTTATCTCTGTCCTAAATCTACACCCCCTAATCTTGAGGCTATGTTTCTGTGTCCTCATCTCACCCACCAGTGGAAACAGCTTGCCTGCCTCTATCTTATCTATCCCTTCCATAATTTTATATGTTTCTATAATATCCCCTCTCATTCTTCTAAATTCTAGCAAGTACAGTCCCAGGCAGCTCAAGCTCTCCTTATAGGGTAACCCCCTCATCTCCGGGATCAACCTGGTGAACCTCCTCTGCACTGCCTCCAAAGTCTGTTTCTCCTTCCTCAAGGAGACCAGAATTACACACAATACTCCAGGTGCGGCCTCACCAACACCTTGAACAAATGCAGCAGAACCTCCCTGCTCTCACATTCAATCCCTCTACCAATGAAAGCCAATATTCCGTTTGCCATCCTAATTACCTGTTACACCTGCAAATCAACTTTTAGCAGTTCATGTGCAAGCACTCCGAAGTCCCTCTGCACAACAGCATGCTGCAATCTTTCACCATTTAAATAATACTCTGACCTGCTATTTTTACTTCCAAAGTGGATAACCTCACATTTACCAACATTGTACTCCATCTGCCAGACCCTTGCCCACTCATTTTACCTATCTAAATCTCTCTGCAGACCCTCCACATTCTCTATACAGTTTACATTTCCATTAAATTTTGTGTTAGCAGCAAACTTGGATACGTTACACTCAGTGTCCTCTTCCAAGTTATTTACATATACAGAGCGAACACTGTATCTGTGGAATTGTTTTCCACAGTTTCAGTTAGCTGTAGTTTACCACAGCCCGAACGTATTACAGGGAACATTCCAGAATCAGGGACAAGGAAGCTGCCAGGAAGGTAAATTAACATTTAAATGAATGGACTCATTTCTATCTGTGGTTTCAGGCTTCCACAGTAGGCCTTGGAATATAGCTCCCAGGTACAGGGGTCTACTGTATCATAAACACTTCTGGGCCCAACACTGACCCCTGCACCCCTCGCTCACCGCTGATCTCCACCTAGAGAAACGCCCATTTACCCCAACTCTCTGCTTTCTATTGGTTAACCAGTCCTCTATCCATGCTAGTATATACCCAGAAATCCATGCATTCTTCTCTTATGGATGGGTCTTTTATGCAGCACTTTATCAAACACCTCCAACTGTACTACATCCACCTGTTCTCCTCTATACACAGTCCTTGTTACATCCTCAAAGAACACCGGTAAGTTTGTCAAACACGACCTTCTTTTCCTGAATCCACCCTTTCCACCCAGATGTCTCATTATTTCTTCTTTAATAGTCTCCAGCATTTTCCAGACTACAGATATTAAGCTAACTGACCTACTGTTACCTGCCTATTGCCTACACCCTTTTTTAAACAGCAGTGCAACATTTTCTGTCTTCCAATCTGCCGGGACCTCCCCACGTCCAGTGAGTTTTGGTAAATTACCATTAATGAATCTGCTATAACTTTCACCATTTCTTTCAGCACCCTGGGATGCACTCCATCAGGACCAGGGAACTTATCTACCTTTACAGCCTCAAGTTTGCTCAACAGGACTTCTTTAGTGATAATTGAGGTCTTCATCTCCCATCGTATCCTTAACATAATTCTTTGGCATGTTAGACACATCTTCCACTGTGTAATAGTTATTGAAGGCCTCAGCTGTTTCAGCATTAACCAATATGAATTCCCCTTTCTCATCCTGCAAAGGACCTACATCTACTTTAGATTAGATTAGATTAGATTAGATTACTTACAGTGTGGAAACAGGCCCTTCGGCCCAACAAGTCCACACCGACCCGCCGAAGCGCAACCCACCCATACCCCTACATTTACCCCTTACCTAACACTACGGGCAATTTAGCATGGCCAATTCACCTGACCCGCACATCTTTGGACTGTGGGAGGAAACCAGAGCACCCGGAGGAAACCCACGCAGACACGGGGAGAACGTGCAAACTCCACACAGTCAGTCGCCTGAGTCGGGAATTGAACCCGGGTCTCAGGCGCTGTGAGACAGCAGTGCTAACCACTGTGCCACCGTAGCTAACCTGTTCCATTTTATATATTGATAAAAACTTTTCCTACCTGTTTTTATATTCTGTGCTAGTTTATATTCATAATGTATTTTTCCTTTCTTTATTGCTTGCTTTTGTGATTCTCTGTTGAAAACTGTGGCGTTGGAAAAGCACAGCAGGTCAGGCAACATCCGAGGAACAGGAGAGTTGACGTTTCGGGCATAAGTCCTCCATCAGGAATGTGGGGAGGTTGGGAAGGGGGCTGAGAGATAAATAGAAGGGTGGGGTGGGGAAGGTAGGTGGGAAGTTGATAAATGCAATTGGGAGGTGATGGTGATAGGTCAGTGGGGACGGTGGAGTGGATAGTTGGGAAGGAAGATAGACAGGTGAGACAGGTCAAGAGGGCAGTGCCAAGTTAGAGGTTTGGATCTGAGATGAGGTGGTGAGAGGGGAGATGAGGAAACTGGTGAAGTTGACATTGATGCCGTATAGTTGGAGGGTCCCCAGGTGGAAGATGAGGCGTTCTTCCTCCCACTATCGGGTGGCTTGGATTTGGCAGTGGAGGAGGCCCAGGACTTGCATGTCCTTGGTGGAGTGGGAATGGGAGTGGAAGTTGAAGTGGTCAGCCACAAGATGGTGGGGTTGTTTGGTGCATGTGTCCCAGAGATGTTCTCTGAAACATTTCGTGAGTTGGTGTCCCGTTTCCCCAATGTAGAGGAGACCATATCAAGAGCAATGGACACAGTAGATGAGGTGTTTGGAGGCACAGGAAAATCACTGCTGGATGTGGAAGGTGAAGGGGGTGGTGTGGGCACAGGTTTTGCACCTCTTGCGGCAGCAAGGGGAGGTGCCATGTGTGGTGGGTGGTTTGTGGGTGCTGTGGATCTAACGAGTGAATCATGGAGGGAATAGTCTCTGCGGAATGCTGATTGTGGTGAGGAGGGAAATATATCTTTGGTGGTGGGGTTTGTTTGTAGGTGGTAGAAATGGCAGAGGATAATGCACTGCATCTGGAGATTAGTGAGATGGAAGGTGAGGACCGTGGGAGTTCTATCTTTGTTGCAGTTAGAGAGGTGGTGTTCAACGGCAGACATCAAGAAGTGGAGGAGATGCGCTGGAGAGCATTATTTACCACTTGGGAGGGGAAATTGCAGTCCTTGAAATAGGAGGCCATCTGGGATGTCCTGGAGTGGAATTGCCCCTCCTGGAAGCAGATGCGGTGGAGGTGGAGGAATTGGGACTAAAGGATAATGTTTTTACAGAGAGAGGTTGAGGAGGAGGAGTCATCCAGGTAGCTGTGGGAGTCGGTGGGTTTGAAATAGATGTCCGTGTTGAGTTGGTTGTTGAAAATAGAGATGGACAGCTCCAGGGAGGGGAAGGACATGTCCAAGATGGTGCAGGTGAATGTAAGGTCAGGATGGAAGGTGTTAATGAAGTTGATGAACTGTTATCCTCTTTGTGGGAGCAAGAGGCGGTGCTGATACAGTCATTAATGTAGTGGAGGAAATGGTAGGGGATGGTGCCAGTGTAACTGCATAAGAGGGACTATTCCACATATCCTACTTTGTAAGCCTGAGCTTTTAATGAGATGTCTTCCTTTATTTCCTTGGTTATCCAAGGCTGGCTCTTCCTACCCTTGCTATCCTTGTTTTTGACTGGAATACAGAACAACCTTGATTATCTGAATGAGATGGGCAGGGAGTATTTTGTTTGGATAACTGATTGCTCGGATAATGTTTTTACGGGATCTTGAGATCTTGTTTGGATAATCCAAAATTCTGATAATTTACATTTGGATAACTGAGGTCGTTCTGTATACTTTCCTCGAGCACTGTGAAGCATCTCTTTGAAAGTCCTCACTGTTCCTCAACTGTTCCACCATATAAGTTGTGTTCCCAGTCTAATTTTGTCAATTCCTTCCTCATTCCATTGTAGTCTCCCTTGTTTAAACACAACTGGAGCATTAATTTATGGCATCAGAGAATTTGAATACTTCTTGCGTTGGCCTATCATGTAATTTTTGAGTGTTTTTGTATCTCAGAAAATTGACAACGTCTGATGATCCTCTTATACAAGGTCAATTTTCATTCTCTCATTCCACTGCGCTGTTTTCAGATTGCTGTCTCCAGCATGAGATCCTCTTTTGCTTGCAATTTTTACTTATTCAGACATTTTAATGACAGTTCTTCCTAATTAATTCTCATTGTCAAAATTCTGTGATTAGAATGACTTACAATGTACAAAGACCACTATTAAAGTTGTCACTAGATTCTGCTGGCATTTGTATTCTTCTATTTCATTTTGCATTCTCCATTTAATGATTTGTTCTAAATATAAAGTAGTTCTGAAATAATCACAATATTATTAAAGGCTCATTACCTTTTCCCTTGCATTCTGTCATTTAAATTCATAATTTGCCATTGGATCTGCAGCATTAAAAAATATGTTCACTTGTTCTTCTCTGGGCTTTTTCTGTACTCATGAAACAATTCTGTATCTCAGAAATTATCTGTTCTGTATAGTCCAGATTAATTCCCCTCTATAATCTTTGTGACCTTAAGTCTACTTGAAGGTGTAATATCATTCTCCATGTCACTCTATTTAACTGGTTCTCCTTTTCTTATTTAAATGATTTACTTGAAAAAGTTTTGAAGTGATTTTTTAGTCTATTATTGATATGGCTGGTTCAATGATTTAGTGTTTTAAACTGAATCATCAAGTTTTCAAAATTATTTAAATATTGGAAATATATTTTGTTTGCTCTATGCTAAAAATGAACTGTTAAAAGCTTTATGATTAAGAAACTTTTTAGTTTTAATGAAGACTTTTCAGATATTTGCTTAAATGTTTTGGTGAAGCTGAAAGACAAAAAATTGCTTCAGAATTATTCTCCCACTTTACAACACCACAGAATTGTGATGATGTAGAAGGGGGCCTTTCAAACTGAAGGAATAAATGTAATCCATACCATGTATAATATATTGATGCATGTTTATAATATGAATGATTTGTGCATGTGCACCTTCTTTTCCATCTGACTTGAGGCATTTTAAACTAAAACTTAAAAAAAAAGGCATTGGGGAGTTCTTGAATCTTTAAGATAAATCATTCAATCCACAAAAAAATAATTTTAACTTAAAAACAGTGATTTCTAATAAGCTCTTCTCTGGCCTTGACTTTTTAAGTTTATGTAGTCGAATTGTACTGCCATTCCATGATTTTCTTAATGAGTATCCTTTTTCCATTTTTTGTTAAGCTTTCCTGCAAATTTCAAATGATTATAATAATTCAAACATTTGTTTAATTTCTCAACCTAGGTTTCTTCTTTAAGAATTTTCACCCTTTCTCCAAGGGAATTAACTTACTTTGATGTCCTATATTGACCTCTTTATCTTGAATTCATGATTTAGAATTTGCCATTGCAATGTTTGTGAAACTTTTCATGATCTACATAAGCCTTTTCAGTTTTCTGCACACATTCTAGCTGATTTCAGCTGCTCGGGGGAGGCTGAGCACCATTATTCTTTTTGCAGCCATTCTGTCTATTGGATGCTGCTTTTATTGAAGGTGACTGGCTCTGGGTGCTTCTAATCTGCTGCATTTTTAAACACATACACAGCGCAATTCTTCACTTCACTTCTCCAGAGGGCTGAGATTTCAGGACATCTGAAGATTTCTTCAGAAGGTCACACCATCTAGCATAATATGAAACAATGATGCTGCTACCATTGGCCTGCATTGTATGTGTATTGGGAATGGATGACCTGCTGTGGGAGAAATGGTGAGGTGTCTAGAGTGAGTCAGTCAACAGTGTTGAAACCATGCAGTGTTATTAGTGCAGGGGTATAGTGGAGGTTTGTTCACTGAAACCTTTTGAGATGCCTTGGGTCGACTCATTGCTGTCAGTGCTTCTTTTTGGTATTATTCTAATTCTAATGAAGTAGGTAAAGATGCTCTCATAAAGCCTTTGGCAGAACCAAGGCTTGGCCTTATTGAATAGAATAGGTTTATTACATAGTAAGTAATAGCTAGTTACATTATATCTGAGTTACATGATAGTATTTGGTGAGACTTCAAATGCACATTAACATTTATATGGAAGTTAGCACTAGACAAATGCAAAAAACTGGTTCACTCCTCCCAGAACCAGTTTGTTGTATCCAAATGAGCGGAACTTACTTTGTAATGTCAGTCAGCATGGTGGCTCAGCGGTTAGCACTGCTGTCTCAAAGTGCCAGGGACCTGGGTTTGATTGCAGTTTTGGACAAGTGTGTGGAGTTTGCACATTTCTCTGGGTGTTTTGGTTTCCTCCTACAGCCTAAAGATGTGCAGTTTAGGTCGATTGGCAATGCTAAATTGTTCATAACATCCAGCAGTATGCTGTCTAGGTGGGTTAGCCATTATAAATGTGGTGTTCTGGGTCTCGGTGGGATGCTCTTTGGAGAGTCGATGAAAACTCGATGGGTCAAATAGCCTCCATCTGCATTGTAGGGATTCTGTAGCAGAGTTCAAAACAAGAGGTCATATTTTTAAAGTGAGAGGAGAAAGTTGTAAAAGAGACCTGCAGGACAACGCTTTCACTGAGAAGGAAGTGCTAGGTGCAGTTACAGTTACAACATTTAAAAGACATTTGGACAGGTACATGAATAGGAAAGGTTTAGAGGGACATGAGCCAAATGCAGGCAAGTGGAACCAGTATAGTTTGGGGAAATTTGGTCAGCATGAATGAATTGAACTGAATTCAGTATCTGTTTCCACGCTGAATGACTCCAACTAAAGCGTAGAGGTTGGTAACCTTTAATTGGAACAGAAAGAAGTTAAATATTAACATTATGCAAATCCTATGCAAATCCAATGCTCAGGAAAGTCAAACCAGGAAAGAATAAATAGGAGAGATTTGTGATAGAAAGAGGACAGGAGTAATTAAATGATCAAAGGGATAATGATGCAATGCACAGAGGTGATAGCAGGACGAGTCTCGAAATAAAACCGTTACACCAGAAGTGGAGAGAGTGAAATACTGAAAATCTGGCAAAGGAAAGTCCCCTACAGCCCAAAGTATGGTTGAAGTTACATTGAGGTGCATTCCAGAGGTGCAGGGCTCCCCTGAGTCCAGGGGCTACTTGATGATCCACGCCACAGTGTGTCCATCCCCCCTGTCTCCACTGTCTGTGGCAATGGTACGACTGTCCTCTCCTGCTCTGTACTTAGACATAAGGTTAATAACAGTAAAAGGGAAATGTTCTGCTGCACAAACTTGGCTATGGCTTGTCTGTTTCCTGAACCGTCCGTGGGCAGCTGTCTTGATAGTACTTATCCTATGTTTGGATTGATCATTGTTAGGGCTGGTTGATTCATTCCACTACATTATGTGGCTGAAATACACTTACAATGTTGGAAGATGAGATGAGAATAGTTATGTGGTTGTGTTGACTGGTGCAGACTTGGTAGGCCGAAGGGTCTTTCTATGTGCTGTAGACTGGGACTGAGATTATTTTTGCTATTGTAATTATTCCTAATCCCATTTGGACCTTAGTCATAGCCTTTCTTTGGGTGCCCACTACTTTCATTTCAATGTCAGAGTAAATTTATGTCTCAGCTATACTTTCTAAAAGCATAAATGTATGTGCTGTCCTCCATGTCATCTTGTGTATAAGATAAGCTTAATGTGGAGTTCTCTATCTCGACATATGTACTCTATTCCACAAGTAGTTTCCCTCCTTCCCAAATTTGAATTTCCAAATTTGAATGCACAAATCTCCTTTCATCTGAGCTATTGAAAATCCCAGTTTCTCTTCAGATCTAGACACCCTGAAATGTTCTGAGAACAATAGGTCTTTTATTGACCCATTCCTGTAGATAAATCCACAATGAGGATCTTGGCAGTTCCCTTCTAATAAAGTCATTTGTTACATTGTGGACTTGCAGATATTTAAAGAAATATGGTAACAATTCTGCAATTGACTGAAAGAAAAAAAGTTTCCAACCTGGATTCATTTTAAGTGGATTGTTCTCATGCCAAATTGTAAATACAGTGACTTCCCCCAAAAATCAAGAGATTCAAATTCTTCCATTTTGAGGTCTGGTTAATCCTTTTTTTTGCTCTCTGTTCTTTAACCTTGTGTTATCCAGCATTACAGGCCTTTGATCTTCACTTTCCTTTTGTGTGTCATGTCTTAGAAAGAATAATAATCTACTGAGCCAGGCTCTGCACGGGGGATCAATGCTACGCTACCGAGCCTTGTCCATTGACACATGAAAAGAGCAAGGCCTTCTGTTAATCCACTCTATTATCAACATATAATAGAAAGCTGCTTAGTGATGCATTATCAGACTAAAGAGGTTGCTTATGAGTACATCAGCTCAGCTGATTGTCTGACCCAGAGGCAAGTTGATTATTGTAGATTGGAGCCCAACTCCAGGTTTTGAGCACTTAATCGCATTAAAAGCACTTATGCAAAATGGAGAAAGCTTTTGCATTGCCAGAAGTGCTGTCACTATAAGACATTGAACTATGATTGTGTTGTATCTGTTCTGTGGACAGTGAAGACAAGAACTTTATAATTATGAACATGAGAAGCTATTGTCTTGAGGCTGAATCTGTAGGCTCTGACGAGAGTGGACTACTGGGTGCAGAAATTCATGCTGTTGGCTGGCATTCCCATTCCCCTGTTCCATTCCAAACTTTGACCTTTTTTTTAGACATTGACTGGGAGGAGGGGCAGAGCAGGGAACAGTGGAGGCATGACCAACAGATGACAAGTAGCAAGTACCTGACTTAACTGATTGAAGACTTGCTGGAAACTGACTCTGAGATTGTGCGGGCAGCAGCCTATATCCAGCCTCCCAGAAGCAGACTGGGCCATGGCCAGCAATCCATAGGGGCTCCCCTCCTTCCAGGCTTTAGCTGCAGCTGCAGGTTGCCCTGTGAATGGGTTATCTCCTACCCTATTCTCCTGGTGTCCCTTTTTAGCAGCTTGTTAATTTCTTTGCTTTTTCTGTTCACACTCCCTGTGAAGCACCCATCCAAGATGCATGTGTATCTGGGGATAAGTGGGCTTTAGATAATGCTTGAAGTCAGAACAAAGTTCTTTGACACATGTAACACCACTTCCTGTCCATGCCAACAAATTTAAAGAATAGCAGAAACCCTGTCACCATCCCCAAAACATTTTGCAATGCAACAACAATTGGTAGCAAGCAAATTGACAATAATTGTTAGACTCTTTTAATAGCACTGATGAGGAAGGCTCATTCTTGCTGAATGTGTGTTGCTGAATGTACATATAAGAAAGAGAGAGAGAGCAGCAGCTGGTGTGTTGAACTCAACAATGGCAATGCTGGTTTCTAATCAGCATCATACACTGACATTTCAATCATGATGTTCCTGGCACCATCACCCTGTGTGCACACATTAATGGTCTCACTAAAATGATGTCCAGTAGAGCTTATACCACAAGTAAGCTTGTGTGCTGCAGGTGGCACTTTGGAGACAATACAGCATTCACAGCGCCAAGACAATAATTGTTATGGGGCAGAATTTTCAGACTGTTATTTTCATTTCTGCAAAGAGACATTTAATTCCCTTCAGTAGGTTTGTATTGGACAGAGATCTGCAATTGACACTAAAATGGCATTTTGTCTGTGATTCAATTAATTATTCATCATGGTTCTCATCTGCACTAGTCCACTAGCTTCACGTCTCCCCTCTTATTAAACTTGCTATCAGGCCAAAATGAAATGTTTCAGTTCTTTTTAGTCTGTAGTTATACTTTTCCTCAATTAAAATTGAGTTAACTGTTTTCAGCAGGAACAATAAGGAGCTAGTTGCTAGGTTTTCTGGAGTGGATAAGTGATTTTATTATCTGATCACTCTGAAAAAAATAATGACACAATGGCAAGCATATCGCTTTTGTGAAATCATGTGGGCTGTCTCTCACAAGTTAAAAGGCGGTAGTGTCCAATATAAAGGACAATAAACTAATATATGGTTTCAAGAACTTGAGTGCCCTTAACGCTTATGGTTTTAATCTGAGACCAGTGCTGATTGGTTAGTGTTTTGGACCTTCAGCCGTAGAGATGATTACGGTTAATGTTTGAGTCCCTCATGTCCTGATATTTCTTTCCAATCGCTATTATCACTGGATGCATTTTCTTCTTGAAAGACTGAGAGAGTGTTTTTAGTTTGTGTTGATGACTGCATCCTTAGCTTAATGTTTCCTTTTGCCAAAAGAAGCTTCTTGAAATACAAGTTCCATTGTGTGTTCAGAGTTTGCTAAAGTCAGAACTTAGGTAGTCATAGCAGAGTCAATGTAAACTCTATTTCGCTCTCCACAGATCCTACCAAACCGACTGAGTTTCTATGGTGTTCCTTGTTTCAGATTTCCAGTACCCCAGTATTATACTTTTATATCTTGATGGTTTAAATATAGAGAGTATATGTTTGATGTAAAGTAAACTATCTCTTTAACTTATTTGATCCTAATGCAACTTCAAGTTGTTTTTGAAATGTGAAGTAGAAGATTAAGTTCAAGCATTTGCCATTTTGTGACACGTATAGCTTATAGAAGGCATTTAACAACGTGCACACCAAAGGCTTGTGAAGAAGATGGAAATGTATGGAATAAAAAGGCAAATGGCGGTATAGATCTGGAATTGACTTAGTGACAAGAAGCAGAGTGTGGTGCATTGGAGATGGGTATTTTTCAGCTAAGGGAAAGCTCTCAATGGTGATTCCCAATGGTTGATCTTATGTTCAACACACTTCAATTTTATGAGCAACCGACTTACAGGTATGGGGAGAAAAATTACAAAGTTGTCAGACAGACAGATCATTACAATAAAGTGAGCAGCAATGAGTAGAATTATGAATGTCAGGTTGTGGTCAACAGGATGGCAAATGGTTGGAAGTACAGCAAATGGAGGTCAATGTTAGGAGGAATGAAGTAATGTATTTTGAAATAACTTATGGAAAGACAGTTCATTACAAATGACACGCTTTTGAAAAGTGGGAGTGAGCAATAAGATCTGAGTGTTCATGACATGAATTGTTAAAGGTGATGTGACAATTTGTAATTATTGTTAAAGAGGCATATGAGTTACTTTGGTTCATAAATACAGGACAATAAAAAGCACAAAGATCATGTTATAACACCATAAATTGCTGGTTAGGTCTCAGCTGGTGTATTATTTACCATTTTGGGGACTTATTTCAGGAAAGATGTAAAGGGTAAAGAGGATATTTACTCCATGGATATACAAGATGAGTCCTGCACTCTTGTAGGTGACTACTAACAGTCATTATTAAACATTATTAAATACAAGGGATTGTACCAAAAGAATCCTACAGACTTTGGATCCAATGGTCTGAAGTCAATGCGATATAGATCCTTTTACATATGCTTAGTGGGTATTGCTGCTGTAAAGGTATATTTAATCCTTTACTTCACAAGGAATGTAGAACCATTTTGGTTTGAGAAGTGTTGGAAAAGTTAGAACTGTTCATTGGGAAAGTAAAGAAGTGAACTAGTGGAGGTTTCCAAATTATGAAAATAGACAGAGAAAATCGTTTCCTGTGGAGAAAGGGTCAATAATCCAGAATAACTTTAAAATCATTGCTAAATAACCTAAGGGAATATTAGAATTGTTTTCAAAAATATTATATACAAGAGAAAATGTCTCAAGGGTACCTTTAATTTTTTTTTTAAAAATTGAATTCAAATAAATTTATCGCAGCCCAGTCAAAGATCAAATATCTTGGATAAGATTTATAATTTGCTGATTTAAAATTAGATTGTAAAGATTGATCCGATCTGATAAAAGATTTGAATTATTTAGTCCTTTGTAATATGAATTGTCATATTATGTAATTTCTATCAATTTAAAAACAGGAGGGTCTAGGAATGTAGTTTTTGAACCATAACTCTAATAAATCATTGTCATCAAAGAGCCTGAGAGGAATAGACCCAATTGTTCTAGCCTTGGATGGTTACACAAACAAACTAGAAGAAACTGGAGAAAATATGAAGTATGTTTATATGCAGAGAAATGTTGACCATCTGAAACATGGATCTGCTGCACCTGAAAATACATTGCAGTGTCATTCTTGTTTTGAAGACATTGTATATCATTAGCCTTGCAGTATCTTACTCCAGATAAGAAAAATGTGATAACAACTTGGAACCAAACCTTGCACCTATTGTAAACCAACTGACTGACGTGAACTGTACTGTAGAAAATGATAATGTCAGCAACATTATGATTTAAAATTGATTTTGGGAAGTTCATTATTGAGGAAAGTTGCATCCTGGTGACATAGTGTTAATTGACCAATAACGGAACTGAGACAACTACTGTGGATGTGTTTAAATCCCACCAATACAGGTGAACTTTTGCCAATTGTCTGTCAGGAAACCTTTGAAAAATGGTTTTCAAACTGCATTAAAATTTGCCCCTCTGTTCTGTCACTGTTTTGAATACTGGCTGCATCTAATGCAGTTGGAACCTATTGAATACAAAAACATAAGAAATACATCATGTGGGCCTTTGAGAATGCTCAATAAGATCTTGGCTGCTTTCGTGGTTGCACATCACTTTCCAGCCCACCCTCCATAATTCTTGTCTCCATTCCAGATCACAATATTTAATTTTCCCTTGAATAAATTCAATCATCCAGCCTTCACTGCTTTATGGGGAAGAGAATTCTACAGACTAAGGACTGTGGTGCAGTGGTAAGCACTGCTGCCTCACAACACCAGGGACCTGGGTTTGATTCCTGCTTCGGGTGACTTCCTGTGTGGAGTTTGCATATTTTCTCTGTATCTGCATGCGTTTCTTCCCACAATCCAAAGATGTGCAGGTTAGGTGTATTGGACCTGCTAAATTGCTCATAGTGTTAGGTACATTAGTCAGGGGTAAATATAGGATAGGGGAATGGATCTGGGTGGGTTACTCTTCGGAAGGTCAGTGTGGACTTGTTGAGCTGAAGGGTCTGTTTCCATACTGTGGGGAGCTAATCAAAACAATTTCCTTATCTCAGTCTTAAATGGAAAACTCTTGTTTGGTGGCATTTTGTGAAAATAACAATCTCTTCCTCAACATCAGCAAAACTGAAGACCTGATCATTGACTTCAGGAAGGAAGGAGGAGGGAAAGCCTCTGTCTACATCAGTGGAGCTGAGCTGGAGATGGTTGAGAGCATGAAGTTCCTAGGAGTGACCATCACTAACAGTCTGTCCTCTATTATCCACATTGATGGGACAGTCAATAAGGCACAGCAACTCCTCCTCTTCCTTGGGAGGCTAAGGAAGTTTGGCATGTCCATAAGTACTCTCACCAACCTTTAGAACGCTTTCTGCATCGTAGCTTGGTTTTGCAACTGCTCTGCCCAGCACTGTAAGAAAGCACGGAGAATTGTCAATACAGCCCAAGCCATTCTTCAAGCCAACGTCCCATCAATTAACTCCATCTATTCTTCTCAATGCCTTGAAAGGGCAGCCAACATCATCAAAGACCCCTCCCACCCCAATTATAATCTTTTCAAACTTCTTTTGTCAGGCAGAAGACACAAAAGTATATATATACCAACAAGTTCAAGAACAGCTTCTTTCCTGTTGTGTTTAGACTTCTGAATGGACCTCTCAAATTTCAAACCTACTGTTTATTTTATCTTTTGTGCATATTCTTTGCATTGTTCTATCACCCTCTGATCTTTGTATGTATGATCTGTCTGAAATGCATGCAAAACAAAACTTTTCACTGTATCTAGGTATATGTGGCAATAATAAATCAAATCAAATCAAATAATTTATAAACTCTCTCTCCTGGTTTTAGACCTCCCCATAAAGAGAGCCACCATCTTGTCATCCATTTTGTCCAGTTCCCTCAGGATCTTACATATTTAAATATGATCATTTATTATTCTTCTAAATTCAAAAGGGTAAGGGTCCAACTTGCTCAATCTTTCCTCAGAAATCAAACATTTCATCCCAGGAAGGGCTTTTGCCCGAAACATCGATTTTCCTGCTCCTCGAATGCTGCCTGACCTGCTGTGCTTTTCCAGCGCCATACTCTTGGCTCATCCCAGAATCAGAGTGCAGCTTATCTAAACTGCTTCACATGAGAAAAGACACAATCTCATTAGAAGAGAATAGAACTATATGTGATACTCCAGATGCAGTCTAACTAAGGCCGTATAGATGCAGCAATATTTCCCTACTTTTACACCTCATTCCCCTGCAATAAAGGCTAAAGGCTAACTTTCCATTTGTCATTCTAAACATTTTTTTGTACCTACATACTAACATTTTGTGACACTTGCACCAGGATACTCAAATCCACCTTCTACAATAGAACTCTGCTGTAGTTCTCTATTGAAATAATATACTTTTGTTTCTGCCAAGGTGGGCAGGTTTCATATTTTCCCGTATTATATTCCATCTGCTATATTTCTATTAATTCACTAATTAATCTAATCATTGCCAACTCTTTATGTATTCTTGGCAGTTTAGTTTCTTAACTATTTTTGTGCCATCAACAACTTTAGCTACTGTACTTTTGGTCTCTTTATTCAAATAATTGATTTGGATTGTAAACATTGAGGGCCCAGCGCAGATGAAGTGGTTGGAAGAGATTATAACTGGGGTGGGAGAGTCTTTGATGATATCCTTTGGAATTTAGCAGAATGAGACATGATCGTATTGAAATAACTAAGGCATTGAGAAGAGTAGATGGAGTCAATTTATGGGAAGCTGACTTGCATGATGGCCTAGATTGTACTTACAGAATCATACAATCCCTACAGAGTGGAACCAGGCCATTCAGCCTACTGAGTCCACACCAACCCTCCAAAGAGCATCCCTCCCAGATTCACCCCCCTACCCTATCCCTGTAACCCTGCATTTCCCATTGCCAACCAACTTAGCCTGCACATTCGTGGATACTATGCACAATTTAACGTATCCAATCCACCTGACCTGCACGTCTTCATATTTGGGAAGAAACTAGAGCACCCAGAGGAAACCCACACAGACATGAGGAGATATTAAGTAACATTAAGTAACACCTTATCAATCTGAAAAAGTCTCATTTAAAATTGAATTCAAAATTTGCCTTTCAGCCTTATTTTTGCTAGTCACTTTTTACGTGCTTACTGTAGTTAGATTAACATTCACTGCTAATGGAAGACTCATAAATTATTGTGAAATTATAACACTAATGGGCAGGATTGAAATTCTGGGAGATCAGAGGATGCAACAGAATACTTGCCACCAAGATGATGTGTTGGAAAAAAGAGCAAGGAAACTATTTATGATAAAGAATTTCTTCTAATTCTTTCTTGACTACAACTTTTATAAAGCTCATCACCACGCTGGGACTGATCACTCTTTTCTAGGCAACACTTCATGTTGTTAAAGTATAGATATTTGTAAAATATTTATGATTATTTCACCCTTGATTTTATGACATTACTTCTGAACTTTGTGCAAGAATTTTCCCTTTAGCTTTCTCAGCTTTCTCAAGTGTTACTTTTGCCAGCTTTATTTTAGAAAGGATACAACTGCTGTTATCTCCACATTCATTTGATTTTCAAATTATATCTGTATAACTTATAACATTGATTAGATACTGCTTTGCATTTTTACTGAGATAGGACTGGTTCCTTGATTTTATTTAGTGTCAGCAAATGTTAAGATAACATTGGGATGGTATCAAAGTCTGTAATGTTGTATCAGTTCAACATGTGAGGCTTTTTATCATCGCCATTTATCGGTCGATTATAGTCTCTTAACTTCAACGCACAGCAAAATATCCTTATCTTATTTGTTTTCCTTTGCTCTTGGTGCATTTCCACCAGGACAAGGAAATAACACAAAATGCATAATTTTCAGTTAAAGTCTCGTCAATCTAGTGAACATGCTTTTGCTTTTTAATAACTCCCCAGTGTTATAGATTTGTTTATATCTCGTCATGCTCATCTATAAAAAATAAAAAACATTGTACCTCAACAGCAGCATTTGGTTAATAATTTGTTACGATCCCCTTAGAAGACTCTAACAAATTATTTGATGAGCTGGGTAGGGGCTATTTGATTTTTGTTTGTTTAAAGTGGGCAAAGTTCCTAACAAGTTACTAATGAGGTGACAAGATTCCACAGTTTTGAACAGACAAAATAACGGGCGAATCTTGTGGGTTTTATTTTTGGCTGTTAGTTTTGTTGAGCTTTGTGGAGCGTTTCTCTCTGTGAGGCCAATTGAGATCTCTCGCCATATCTTACCAAACTTGTCTCATTCACTATCTACCCTGCTGGTATGGTGCTCCTTCTCACCTGATTCTAGCCACATACTATCACCTGCCTTTCCCGGAAGAAACTGCCACTTATGTTCACATTTCAGAGTATGTACCACTCGTCATTCCACTGCAACTCTAACGTTAACCCTGCAGTCAGTGTCATCCATTGCACACAATTTCTAACTGTTGGCTGTGATGCCTTCGTATCCTGATATCTTGTAGGTGCCAATGGGGGGACCACAAGCTTAGGGGAGAAACGGGCTGCTCTGCTAGGGGCACCTCCTTGAGCTAGGAAAGAGTGTTCCAAAGCCTTGGAGCAATGTTTAGAACAAGAAGGAGCCAATGCATTCAGATCACCAGGGACTAGGGAGCCCACAGCTCTAGTTCCTTTACGGTTCATGGGGTCTGTATGCAATGTTCTTTTCTGCTAAATGACTTATACCAGTGGACCTTGCAGCCCATTCTCTCATGTGTTGAACCATTCATTGATCCCATGCTAGATATGGTCACAGCCATTTTCTTTCCCATTCTGCAGGTTTGATTTCCAGCACGATGGAGGGCAACAGTGGGCACACTTCAAGCTGTATTTCCCAGCCCCTGCTTCAATGTGTCAGTGAGGCCTTGAGTATCCAGATCTCTCCTTTGCTAGCCCCTCCTGTGAGCCCCATGGACTTCCCACCTCACCCAGTCCCTACCCAACCTGTCTGTATGAGCCTGCCCAACAGTCCTTGGTACAGGAGGTGATGATGCTAAGTGTGGCCATATACTGTTCCCCTTTCCCCCTTCCTTCATGGATGGGTGCTCCTGACCATGGTCAAATACCCCTCCTGCGTGATGCTGTTCATGTCCATGGTTTACCATCCTCCATTTTGAAAATCTAGTTGCCCCCTCTTCAAAATTGTCATCTGCCTCTTCCCAGCATTCAACCCCCAGTTACAGTCCCATGGCCGTGACTTCCTTGTTAGCCTCCATACCCCATTCCCCTTAATTTCTTTGGTCAGACCCAGGGATTGAATGGGGCCAACTGAACCAAACCAACGACTGCATATCTCCCTGAATCCTTCCCCCTGGGCTGGCTGTTCTGCAAACACAGGATTTACCATGACCTCCCAGGATTGCAGAGGCATGGACCTCAATGGATCAAGAACTTCCTGAGTGGGATGCCTGACTGTGGCCAATTCCCTGGACTGTTAGTGAAGGCTGCCCTTGACTTACTGTGCCAGGATCCCCTGACTGAAGGGTGTCTCAGTAGAACTTAATGAGAATTACTCTCTCAAGACTTTGAGACCTGTTGCTTGTTTGTTGCACATGCAGAATGTTTGCTGCAGAAGCTGCTGGCTGATGGAGAAGGTGTGAGATTGATATGGCACACAGTTGTACAGGAAGATGTATACCTCCCAGACGGAGAGCTGCTGACCAGCAAGTCAGCTGCCTGCTCCTGTGTCTGCACTAATTGGCAAGGCAAGGACATTCTGTGTAAGCCGTGAGTGAACTCGGAGAGAGGAAGTCAGTTGGCTGAAATGTTGCCTAATCTAATATATAAGCCAGGTGCCTGTTCCTGCTTGCAGATGGTCCTTACAGTAACCTTTCGATGCTGACTGCTGGATTGAAGAGATGCTATCAGGATCAAAAGAGGTTGGCAGCTATTGTGGATGAGGAGTGCATGTAGCTGGTGCCCATGGATTGTGCCCTGATTAGCTGTTACATGGCTACCAGCAAAGCATACACATCACAACCAATGAGTAGCTGAGATCACCAGGTAAATGTTGAGAACACTGTGTTTAGTTGCTTGCAGTAGATGGTAGGATAGACATCTGTACATTAGCAAGGTGAGATATGAATTAATAAAGTCATTAAGGAACAATGAACCCCTTTAATAGGCAACTTGCTGCCCAGTGAGTTGAAAGGTGCAGTGGGTTACTCCTGATGTCATGGTGGGCTTCACTGAGCTGTCATGCAGTTCGGCCATATTTCACGCCAAAGTCCACATCATTCAGTGCCTATAAGATGCTTACCATCTATATAAAGTTAGCAATGTAAAACAATCTACTATAAATATCCTCCGCCACCCATCCCCTTTCCACATACACACACGACTTCTATTCTGATGTTCAGAATTAAAATGAGATCAGTATAAGTTAACAGAAAAACTACAGGTGATTATCCTTCAAAGGACAACAAAAGGCAGCTGCAGCCAAAACATGGACTTCTCAGTGGCTGCTCCCCTTGCAAACCCAAACGACATTTCAGGTCACCAAGTCTCACTAATACTTTGCTTCCTTTCCATGGGATTCCAATTCATCTGTACTGAAGATCTAACTTTAGAACTCTCTCAGAAACAGTTCAGTGATGGCTTGCCCTAATAATTACACATCTTTATAGTTTATTCTCTTCTCCTGAAACTCTGTTCTGCTCAGTTCCTGAGGCTATACTCCAGCATCTATTCACAGACAAAATTTCAACTCTTTAAAAGGCAGTTACTTTCATTAAGTTGACACTGCCTCAAATTTTGTGAACTCCAAAATATCTCAGATGCAGCAAATAACTGGTACTTGTGTGCTTCCTTTATCCCCACACGCAGTTGCAAATGGCTCCTGGAACTTCAGTGAGCCTCTGGCTCATCAAAGCCAACTAGAACATTTAAGCTGTAGAGAAATCCCTTCTTTGACTCTTCTTTCCTCAAATACTGACCACCTTCTCGGTACCTCAGGACTTATGCTCTGCCTGGGCTGTCAGGAGACTGCTAACAAGCATTTCTGTTCCTAAAGAACTGATTGACTCACAGGCAGAAGACGATAACCTTCCATGTAAACTGACTCTGACCAACTGACTGGGTCCCTTGATCTGTTTTTATAGGCAGTCTTTGCAACATGGGTACATTTATTGTAATTAAAGGTTGGGTTCTTCAGCTATACAAAACAAAGAACTGAAAATGTATAGCATGTGATACTGCTGTACATGGACCGGGACTCCCAGGGCATGCTAGGAATTGATGCAACACTCACTACAACCCCCCAAAAAGTTTTTAATGTTTATTAATAGATTGCAATCTGGAAATTCACTTACATACTTTGAATTGTCACTTCTGGTTTAGTGTTAGTTGCAAAATCCATGGATTCCAAACAATGAGTACAATTTCCAGTAATTATCATTTAACTGGGAGCAGTGGAACTGTCATTTTAATCTGCTTTGTGATTGAGTCATTAATATTAATCAGACAGTCTGATGGGGCTCAACACTAATGATGAGTGATTGTTTGAGGCTTGCTCTGACATTTGTAACAACTGCATTCATTTTTTGAAATTTTAATTTTCTGACCTCATAATATGACTTACATTGTTTTCAAAAGTAGTATGTGTCAGAAAGTGGAACTATTTTGATTTAGACATAACTAGTGAGGCACTAGAGAAAAGTGTTACCTTGTCTGACCGCCTTCTTTTCCAATTAGAAAGAAACTACAGACAGCAAGTGTGAGATTTATTGACTGGTGAAACTGAAAGATCAGAGTGGAAATTACAATGGTGGATGGATGCATTTTATGTGAACAAAGACCATAAATAAAATCATATCTGATTGAAAATGAGGGATCTCTTCATACAAAGGAACAGATATGCATATAATATTACATCCAACATCTTTGCAACAATGTCATCCAACATTTACATAGCACCTTCAAAATAGAAAAACATTCAAAAAGGCTTCAAAGAGGAGTTATCAAATAAGATGTGACATCGGAGGGGGGGGGGGGGTGGTGTGGTTGGTGGGGACCATTAACGTGGCATAGAAATCTTCCCTGTATAGCTAGTAAAGGCCATACCTTCTTTCCTTTTTAGGAAGGCCTAATATACAATAGACCCATGTGGCTGTGGCTGAGCCATTGGCAGGCTTATCCCTGGAATCAAGACTCCAAAAACAGAGATCTTGTCTAATGAGACTGCCAACCAATCAGAAGCTGGCAGGACTTGTGCTCAAGCACGGTCCCTGGGAGGACCCACAGGTGAGTAGTATGGAGGAGGGTCATGGGGCAGCTGGGGGCTCTCAGTCCCCCAGATTCTCAGTCCCATGATTTGGCACTGTGCCTTTCAGTGAGGAACCCACTGCACTCAGCCTGAGGTAATGACCTGGCCACACAGTTTGAGCTGTCTTGCATGCTGCATTATAAGACACTTACCTGCAATTAGGTTAATCCCAGCAGTGCCATCATGAGCCCCTTCAGTGTTTTTTAATTGGCCACTTAAGGACTTCAATTGGTAATGGAGCAGGGAGATCAATCCTGGGCCTACTGCCCAGAACTGAACTCTTTTGGAGGCTGGGTGTGACTCTATGAAATGAATCAAATAACTTCCCATGTCCAAGCTAGTCAGAAGATTCCACTTCAAGTGCCCAAAGGAGGTGTGAAGGCATTGATCAAAGCCTTGTTCAAAGAGGCATTAAAAAGTGTTTTAAAAGATGAAGGTGAAGTATTGAAATGGAAAGGTTTAACAAAGATACTCCACAGATTGAAGGCCTTGGCAGATTAAAGCATGGCTGGCAATAGTGGAGCTGGAATTGGAGGGTTGTTAGGGCTGGAGGAGATTAGAAATGGGGAGGGACAAGACCATAGAGAAATTTGAGAACAAGATGAACATTTAGGAATGCCATATGGAATCTCACACTATGATGATGTCATATGGACTTGTAGGCAGAGCAGCTTAGCATCTGGAAGGCTTGAGACCTAATACGTGTCCTCAAAATTGCTGTAACAATGTCTATCATATCAATATAACCTTTAATATTGCAAACATGCGATAACCTATATCTTGTTACCTAGAAAAATCCCTGTGAATTAGACTGGGAAGTGGTTTCTCTCTACCATACAAAGCCAATCTGGTCCTGTTGTTTCCTTTACTAAAGGAGATGGTGGCAGCAACCTTCATCGAGGGCAGGAGCCCCTACAGGTAAATGAGCTTTGTGTGACCAGACAACATGGAAGGCAGCAAGCCTTCAACAACAATCTCTGAACTAAATATAACACCACTATTGTGATCAGTCTGATTCAGACAGTTGACACAGAGAAAGATGAAGTCAGAGGCAAGAGAACTGAGCTTGTCTTGGGAACTCAGCAACAAAACAAAGATTTAGATCTTGTCTTATTTGCCTTCCAGCATTTTCTTGTGAAGCCTTCCTTCATCTAGTTTAGTTGCTAGCGAGAGGGACGGTGCTGGTTGCGAGGTAATGAAGTTTGAGGCAGGGAGTGATTTTTTCTCAATATTTAGTTATAGCTAATTTCCAGTCATCTGGTACTAGATGTTGGATAACAGTGTGAAAGGTTAGACACAATGGAGGAGTTAGGAAAGGTAATAGTAATATAGAACTTGTGATACAGGTAAACATGTGAACACTGATATTAGGCTTTCAAATGGAGTTGCCCAAGGGACAGTGTGTGGATGAGAAATAGGAGGGGTCCAAGATTGATCCTTTGGGAGTACCTGTGATGAAGTAGATAATTGATGCATAATTGTGGTAAGTGGAGAGACAAAGGCCAAACAGAATTTTGGAATTGTGAAATGTGTTTGATATACAGGCACAGGAACGTAGAGTGGGAAAAAGGATGTGGATGGAGAACAAAGCTAGGAAGTGATTAGAAATTATCTTTTGTCTAAGATTGAAAAGATCAAAGTAAATTCAAGGGGGTAATTGTGAGTAATGAGTGAGGGAAAGGTTAAAGGAAGATATGGACAGGAGCAGTTAACTCAGAGGAGAGAGAGTGTGAGAGAACACGATGAATTCAAATTGGTGACCTCATAGAGGTTTATAAAATAATGAGTATGAATGGGGTAAATAGACAAAATCTTTTTCCCAGAGTATGGGAGCCTAGACCCTATAGGGGGCAAAGGTTTAGGGCAAGAGGGGAAAGATTTAAAAGGGACTTAAGGGGCAACTTTTTCATGCAGTGGGTGATGCATGTATGGAATGAGCTGCCAGAGGAAGTGGTGGAGGCTAGTACAATTACATTTTAAAAGGCATCTGGATGGGTTTAGGGGGATATGGGCCAAGTGCTCAATAGGACTAGATTGTTTTATGATATCTGGTCAGCATTGACGAGTTGGACCAAAGGGTCCATTTCCATGCTGGGCATCTGTATGACTCTAAATCACCAAGAACAAGAAATTGTGCAGCATTTTGTTGCAACATCTTGGTGAGATGATTGTTGTGGTATGTGGTGGGCAGCAGAGAACAATGATTTTCAATGAGAACTTAAACAAAATTATTTTCAGAAAGGAGGAGAGGGTGCTCAAGGAGTAGGAGCTTCTTTGACAGGAGTCATACCACCATTGTAATGGTCTGGACGAGGCATATTCTGAGTAGTTTAGTTAGGTGTGGGAGACATCAGGAAGAGGGGTGCCAAACTTCTGTCAAGGCCATGATGTTTGCCCACTCTCACAATGCAAACGCTCACATTGATCTTAAGGGTGGCAAAAACATTGTTAGCAAGCAAGCAGATGTTCTGGAGGGAGATGTGATGAGCATTGATCAGCAGTGGAGCCATCTATGCCATTGTGAAGGAAATAGGGGGAAGCAGGTAGGCCAGCTTCCAGTGAATGTGTGAGCAGAAGGTCAGTGAGATTGGGCAATTGGAGGTATCACCTTCAGGGAAACAGTGACCGGATGGGTCAGATGGGGGATGCAGTGGGAGGGAAAAGGAGATCTTAAGAGGGGTGTGTGTTTACGTTTGGGATCACAGCAGAGATAGACAGGAGGGCCAGTTATTCTCCTAGTCAGACAAATTTGTTCATTTTGCAAACCTCTTTCAAACAAAAAGTAAAAGTTTTCTGCTCTACCAAAGGGTCCCTCTCCCTGTCAGAGTCAGAGCTTCAATTCCATAAAATGAACATCATTTTATTTTAGTATTCTTCTACCATCAAGTTCCTCCTGTGGAAATTACTGGTCCTTCTGGATTAAAATAATCCCAGTGCTGTGAACTTCCATGTGTCTCTGAGGAGGACATGCTTCAGATGCTATTAAAATGTCATTTTAACCAGAACTGTAACATTATCACCGCTAGCAGACTGGGATAACATACATCATGCATTTTATATGGAGCACTTCATAACATCTTTTCTGTAAATTCCATGACATTGTTTATCAAAGACATAAAGATGATGGCAGTGGTTTTTATTCTCTGGGCATTAGGCTATTGAATGTTGCTACAATGAGAATTTTTCTATTGTTAAGTATGGTCACAGTTCTAGCATTGTGGTTCAGTGCCTCTGGAGACAGCTTCTAATGTGATGAATGCGTTTACACTTTGCCAAGTAAATTGTTGCCTGTAGGTATTTATCTTCTTTTGTAAACTGCCAGTGGTAGTGCCTGAAGTCAAACAATTACTCATCAAACAAGAAGCATATTATACTATTTACAGATTTGGGCAACAGAACTGAATATTTGAAAAGTGAAAGCAATACTTTCAATTTCTCATTAGCCATTGCAATTCTGTCTCAAAAACCGTTCTTGACTTCTCTTTCAAAACATTTAATCTACTTTTATTTCCTGCAATCTATTTATATCAATTACAACATGTAATGAGATTTCTGGTGCATCAAATGAGCTTGGAACTGGCACTTTCATATTGGATCTATCCACTCCAATGACTTCATCTAATTGTTTTAATTACTAAATGGGTTTCAGCATTATAATTTGGATTCAATTGAGAACAATTTTGATTATTATTTCTTAATCATTCATTTGGATGTTATTTATTAAGTGAATAAGGTCTAATCTCTGAAATGTATTGAGCAGTTTGAATCACAAATATGCAAGAGAGTGTTCAATATATCACCTTAATTTAATGACATGGAAATTGCTGAAAATGTCCAATAAGGTGAAATAATTTATAATAGTTTCTGAAACATTGTACAACACCTTCTAGTTCCACCAGTCTACTGTGTACACCTACCAGTGTACTAGGTTAGTATTATAACCACTTTAAGTCCTTATGTATTGTACAAAATGTCTATATCATAATGCAGAAATATATCTTAAATAATGGCTATGACAACTATTTCCTGTTGATGTGATGGATCGGGTTGGGTGAATATAGATACATTAAGTTTAGTGATAAAATTGCAAGTTGTCTATTGTCCATTTGGGCAAAAAAATAGTTTATTACCTAAATGGTGAGAGGTTGCAGAGCTCTGAGGTGTGGGAGATCTGAGTGTCCTGGTGCATGAATCACTGAAGTTTAATATGCAGGTACAGCAAGTTATGGGGAAAGCTAATAGAATGTTATGGTTTATTGCAAAGTGAATTGAAAGTAAGAGTAGGAAGGTTATGCTTTGATTATACAAAGCATTGATGAGACCACATCTGGAATATTGTTCACAGTACTGCATCTTGTGTGTATGAAAGAAAATCAATGCATTGGAAGCAGTTCAGAGATACTAGTACCTGCAATGAATGGATTGCTATATGAGGAAAGGCTGGACAGGTTAGGCCTGTATCCTTTTGGAATTTGGAAGTGTCAGAGATTACTTATTGATAAATATAAAATCTTGAGGGCATTGACCGAGTGGATATTGAAAGGATGTTTCGTCTTGTGAGAGAACCTGAATTAGAGGTCAAAGTTTAAAAAATAAGTGCCCCCCCATTTAGAACAGAGATGAGGAAACCTGTTTTTTTTCTCTGAGGGTTGATGAAGAATTTCCTTCTTCAAAGTCAATGGATGAAACATCTTTAAATAATTTTAAGGTCGAGGTTAATAGATTCTTGATCCCCAAGGAGATGAAAGATTATTGAGGATAAGCAAGAATATAGAGTTGAAGTTCAAGTCAGATCAGCTGTGGTCTTATTGAATGGTGGAGGAGGCTCGTAGCGCTGAGTGGCCTACTCTTTTCCCTTGTTTGTATGTTAACTTTTAGACACAGACTTGAATTTCCCTTCCAAACCCCTCTTGTTCCCACCGATCTCTGTTTCTTTAAATGTCTTGTCAAAACCCATTTTTCCGATGAGGTTTTGGCCAAGCTGGGGAGTGCATTTTCCCCAGTAACCCTTGCAACTCTGAGAAATTTTGCAGAGGACAACTTCGCTTTGGAGATGTCTGACCCTGTGAGGAAGATCCAGAGTGGGTTGAGGGGCCACTTCTGACAAACTTGCCAGCCCATTCTGTCCTTGCATTTGAGAAAGCAGAATAGAACTAGCTGTATGGAGCAGTAATACCAGCCCATCATGTCACTATGTAAGACTGCTGTGCCCACAGGCAAGTGCTGGCATTCCAAAGCTGCCCTGTTCAGATGAGATTAGATTACTTACAGTGTGGAAACAGGCCCTTCGGCCCAACAAGTCCACACCGACCCGCCGAAGCGCAACCCACCCATATCCCTACATTTAGCCCTTTTACCTAACACTACAGGCAATTTAGCATGGCCAATTCACCTGACCCGCACATCTTTGGACTGTGGGAGGAAACCGGAGCACCTGGAGGAAACCCACGTAGACACGGGGAGAACGTGCAAACTCCACACAGTCAGTCGCCTGAGTCAGGAACTGAACCCGGGTCTCAGGCGCTGTGAAGCAGCAGTGCTAACCACTGTGCCACCGTGCCGCCCACTTCAGACAAGGAAATTTCCAGAAGATGTCAGAGAAGGGAAAGACAGCACTGCTGTTCTCTAGCAGAGGTCCTGGTCGAGGGAGTGGTGTAATAGAGAGGAGTCCTGTTCCTAGAGGACTATCAGAGGAGCCATGGCACCAGACACTTGCGTCCTTGTCAGGGGTTGCCACCTCAGTCAGTTCAGTCTCCACAAGGCAGAATGGCCAGCAGCATTGGAAGGAGGTTAATGATTTTCTCTGCTCTACTAAGGTAAGAGTCCTAGTCGAGAGTGTAATGCTGGAAAAGCACAGCTGAAGGGCTTTTGTCCAAAATGTCAATTCTCCTGCTCTTTGGATGCTGCCTCACCAGCTGTGCTTTTCCAGCACCACACTCTCAACTCTGATCTCCAGCATCTGTAGTCCTCACTTTCTCCAAGGCAAATGTCCTAGTTGTCCCTTTGATACCTCCCACTCTACCTCTGCTTCTGTACTCACTCTACCACTCTCACTATTGCCTGCAATATTCTCTCTCACTCACTGTCACCTCTTCCCAAAAATGGAGGTCCTTTGGAGTTAGCGGTAAGCTGAAGTCAGGTTTTCTCAATACCCAGCTTGTTTAGTGCATTTGGCAAGATAGAAAGCTGAGTAGGAATGAGGTGAATTGAGCTCTTAAGAAAGTGTTTAAAAGCAATAATCTTGTAAATTGGCAACACTTTCCTGCTCAGCAGGGAACACGCCTGCCTCATTTGTCAAAAACATAAAAGGTGGGACGTGATGCTCTTGAAGTAGAGCTGGGCCTTGCCAGACCTCTTGTTTGATTCTGCCACAAATCTCAACATAATTCCCTTATTCAGATCCCTGTTGGATTTTGCTTTCATTGTTTGCTTAACTTTGCTATCAAATCTCCATTACAGAGGGTGATAGGAAAGAACTGGAATTCCTGTTCCCCTCTCTTTCTGTCTGTAATTAGTTTTGAAAAGGAAGATATTTGTGGTTCTTAGTCCTGGGTTTTGATTAATTAGAAAAACGAATAGCAAACGTTTTCTGGATATAAACAATTGAAGATTGATTCACGTTTCCCCCCCAAAACAGTGTAATGTTACATCACTCATTCAACAGTCAGACTCAAAAGCAAAGATAAAAGTAGCCCTCATTTAAAGTTGGAGTTGTATTCTTGGAAAATATGACATTAAATAAAGCAAATTTAAATGAATAATAGTTTCCAATTGGAATTGATTTTAAAGCTTAGGTTCATTCAGAACACATATCTCACTTGGAAAGCAAAATAACAAGTTGACTTCCTGTATGTCACTGCATTTTCATCCCAAATAACTTAATAAAACAAATCACTAATTATAACAAAAATGCAACATAAATTAAATTTACACACAACGTCTCTCTTGAGATTTTAGTGGCTTCTGTCTCACTCGCTCACTCTCTATCTTTTCCACTGGGTCTCTCTTACTCTGCCTCTTCTACTTTGCGTCTCGCTGCAATGTCAGCAAACAGAGACAATGTGATCACACACAAAATGACACTAGTCCAGAAATGAAGACTCATTGCAACAAAATGGGTCACAAAGAATATTAAACTCTTGAAATGTTACTCGAGCAATGGGGCCCACCCTTACTGGTAAAGAGAATTAGGGCACTTTTATGAGTTATAAACAAAGAATAGCTAAGTCATGTGATTTGTCTTGCCTTGGGGAAGATGCTGGCTTTGTGGGCCCAGTGAAGAAGAGGTTTATTTCTACATTAAAGTGTATCTTGGTGAATTTAATACCCATAATTATTGCAGGATTCCCTCGAAGAGTTTAATTTTGACAGTCATGTATTACGACACAGGAGTGAACCCTTCTGCTAATTAAACCAACACTGAGAAAAGCTGAGTTAGTAATCAGGTGATTACTCACCTCGTAATCTGTTAAAGTATGAGTGACAGAAAACTCCCAAATTCCACTGTGTAAAGAAAAAATAATATCAATTTATTCCTCAATTCTAAAAATGAACATTAAACAACAACTGTTCTCAACTCTAAGTCTCGTTTCTTTTGAATGTTATCTACCTCCTCCTCTATAACAATATACTGTTCTGATAAAAAACTTGTATTAAGATTACATCAACTTAATTTCAAAACCACACCACAGCTGTCATCTGCAGTGTCTTCCTCTGGCTGTAGACCTCCCTGGATCATCTTTGGTCTTTTGCTGCAAAGATGTTTCATGTGATAAAGCTACCTTTGATAGAGAGTGTGTTGCTGGCAGTTACTCTGGCAATGACAGTTGGTTCCTCTGTCTAAGTGTCTGCTTCTTTATACCCCAGCATTGGATCGTCTCATTGGTTCGATATTGGCAAAACAATAAATTCAAAGTCTATTGGTTTTTAATATCCTGTGGCATAATATAAACTGATTTAATTTGAATTGTTCTAAAAATAGCAACCAAAACTCAAACACCTTTTCACAGCCAACTGTTACATATTTTCAATTCTTCAGTATGCTCTGAAACTGCTAGTCAGTCATCTAACAGGTGCCTGCAAGCTCTCAGTGCAAAATAGCTTTCACTCCTAAAGGTACAGTATATACCTTCACCTTCATAACACCTTTCCTGTTAAGAAAAAAAATGAACAATCATAATGAAAAGATTGCTCAAGTTTTTTTCTAATTCTTATCCTCATTACAATGAAATATATAGGACATTAATCTAGGTTCATACTAATTTCTGCACACATATATATAACATTGGTATCTGTTCAGTCTTATCTATACTTTATCCATTAAAACCGAGATAACACATCTGCTAACACATTCTTATGACCTGCAACATGTACAATTTGTAAATTAAAAGTCTGTACCATAAGACTCCGATGAAATAATTTCATATTCTTGTCTTTAAATCATTCTAAGAATGTAAGAGGATTGTCATCCGTGTACACACATTGTTTGACATATTAACATTAAAATGTTGTACGGCCAGTACCAAACTCAATAATTCATTTTCAACTGTGGAGTATTTTCTCTGGTGGGTGTTAAATTTCTTTGAAAAGTAACCACTGGCCATTCAATTCCATCATCATCTTCCTGTAGCAGTACAGCTCTAACTCCTATGTCACTAGCATCAATTGCAATTTTGAAGGGTTTCAGAACATTTGGTGTAGCTAAAACCAGTGCGGTGGTAATACTGCTTTTAAATGGTCAAATACCTCCTGGCATTGTTCTGTCCACCGAAATTTTGTGTTCTCCTTCAGTAAATTGTTAGTAGTGCCACTATGCTGCAGAAGTTTGGAATAAACTTGCAGTAGAATGCACTTAGTCCTAAAATTTGAAGCACCTCTTTCTTCGAGTTGGTTATGGAAATTCCTCAATGGCCTTCATCTTGGCTTTCCTAAGGGTCAATCTTCCATGACCAATGTTATGTCCCAAGAATGTCACCTCTGACTTTGTGAATTCTATTTTCTTTAAGTTTATCACCAGTTTAATTAGAGTCGTAGACATACAGCATGGAAACAGACCCTTCAGTCCAACCCATCCATGCCGACCAGATATCCCAACCCAATCTAATCCCACCTGCCAGCACCTGCCCCATATCCCTCCAAACCCTTCCTATTCATATACCCATCCAAATGCCTCTTAAATGTTGCAATTGTACCAGCCTCCACCACATCCTCTGGCAGCTCATTTCTCTTAATTGTTTAAAGAACATTGCCAACTGTACCATGTGATCTTTCCATGACTCTCAGAAGATCACTACATCAGCCAGATAAACTGCACAGTTTGTTAACCCAGCCACAACTTTGTTCATGAGTCTTTGGAATGTAGCTGGTGCATTTTTCATTCCAAAGGGCATCACTTTGAATTGATGTAGCCCATTTGGGGTTACAAATGCAGAGATTTCTTTCACTTTCTCTGATAAAGGTACCTGCCAATAACCCCGCATTAAGTCTAACTTTGTGATGTAACTGGCTTATCCTATTTTCCCTATGCAGTCCTCCAATCTTGGTATTGGGTATGAGTCTGATTTTGTTATGGCGTTGACCTTCCGAAAGTCCACACAAAATCATTGAGTCTTGTCAGGTTTGGGAACTAACACGATCGTCGAACTCCTCTTAGGTTTGATGATATCTTCATTGAGCATCGCTTTTGCTTCTTGCTATGTTGTTTGTAGGCTGACTGATTTCTCGCTGGTGCTTGGAGTAAGTAGGATTGATTTCTGAGGATAGTTTCCATTAGATTTAGGTGCAGAAGTTGGCCACTTGACTCATCGAATCTGCTTCGCCATTCAATGAGATCGTAGCTGATTTGATAACTCTCAACTCCACACTCCTGTCTTTACCTTTACTGATTGCCTTACTGATCTCAGCCTTGAATGTACTTAATGACCCAATATTCACAGCCTTCTGCAGTAAGGAATTCCATAGATTCACTGCTTTCTGAGAGAAGAAATCCCTCCTCATCTCTGCTTTAAAGGGGTGATCCCTTATTCTGAGATTATGGTCTTCTCACACAAGAGAAAATAATCTTTCTGCATTGACCCTGTCAAGCCCCTTGAGAATCATATATGTTACAACAAGTTTTCCTCTCATTCTTCCAAATTCCAATGAGCATAAACCTTCTAAACCAAGATAAATAATAAACAATGAATCTTCACAGGACTGCCTCCATTGCCACCAGAGGATCAATGCTTCTACTGTCTTTTTTAATTCACTCACAGGGTGTGGGTGCCAACATTTATTTCCCATTTAATTGCTTGAAGGACAGTTAAGAGTCGGTAACATTGCTGTGGGAATGGAGTCACATGTAGGTCAGACTAGGTAAGAATGATGGATTTCCTTCCCTAAAGGACATTAGGGAACCAGATGAGATTTTCCAACAATAAACATGGGTCCCCATTAACTGAGTTTCTGGATTAGTAGTCCAGTGATGATACTACCAGGCCATTGCCTCCCCCTTAATCTTATCAGAATGTATTGAAATTCAAAGCCATTGCTACACCATGGGAGATGGATGGTGGCCATTCATACCAACTTGTAATTGAAATGCGCTTTCTGCAGCTCTCTTTTAAGGTTCAACCTCAGATACAATGAGTCCAGGTGCGAAAAGATTTTGAATTTTTGGGTCAGTCCACAAACAATAGGAGGTGTGAATTCCACAAATGGTTTTGTCTAGCTATGTCCATTAAAGGAAGGCACTCCACTCATCATTATCCAATTAGCAACTTTTTAGAGACTTGATGTACTTCTGAGAATTTGCTGAAATTGTGGAAGCCTTGTCTTGCGTTTGGCATTCACCTTAGCAACATTTTAATGTTGATTTCAAAAAGTAAAATCAGTTCTGGAAAAATTTATGTTGAATGCAGTCCACAGTTAAAATGATGAATATGCCGTGCCTTTATTCAATCTACCCGGTTTGTGCCACTTTATCAAATGCCTTTTGGAAGTCTATATACTGTACATTAGACCAACTGTGTTATCTTTAGTCAACCCTTAATGGATCCTCATTTCTCCTGGTGATTGTGAATTTTGCTCTGGGTTATCATTTTGAAAAGCTTCCCACCAGCTGAGGTTAAACTGACTCGCCTTTAGTAACTGAGCTGATCATTGCATCTGCTTTAGGCAATGGTGTAATATTTGCATTTCTCCAGTTTTCTAGTACCATTCCAAAAACTGATGGTGATTGCCATTTGCAGAGGCAGTGGTCATATTTTTGCAATCTTATTTTCCCGAATCCTTGGATGCATCTTATTTGATCCTGCTGACTTACCACCTTTAATTACGGCCTTTCAATTATTTGCACTTCTTTGACCTTTCGATTACCCAGTGTCTCCACTACCTCCTCTTTTGTTAAAACTTTGACAGCATTTTATTTTTGTATTTAAGCCAATTTTCACATCTTATCTTATTATCAAGCTGTTGGTTTTCTAGTAATGCCTGTGTGATATTTTTGTATTTACATATTTTTTGGATTGCATTCAAATAACATGCTGTATCTAGCCAGAAAAGAGTTATGCTTTCAGTCTTTCGATACCACATACAGCGATGTGAATAGCTGCCAAAGTGATCCTTTTGACAATGGAAATAGCCTCCAACATGAAAATAATCTGTTTACTCGTATTTTTCTATCCTTTTAAATAATTCTCAATGTTACATTCAAACCCATGAGTCCTTAACTTGTGTAGCATCTTAACATGCTGCACCTTGACAAGTGCCTTAAGTTACACCCAGTTTTTGTGTTACTCAGTATACCTTCACAATCAACCATACAATACATAATCAATTCTAATTCATGAGAATAACTTGAAGCCAATCAAGTTTGTATGCACAATTCGGATCTCTTTTGGGTCAGCAACTTTTGCCTTGGTGAAAGAGGTTTTTAGTCTGTAAACATTTGAGTGGCCAAGAACTATTTAAAGTAAAAATTAACAACTTTGTTTCTTAAAGTATAACAGAGAATAATTAACCAACAATGATTTACAATT
Source organism: Hemiscyllium ocellatum (assembly GCF_020745735.1). Classification (NCBI taxonomy): domain Eukaryota; kingdom Metazoa; phylum Chordata; class Chondrichthyes; order Orectolobiformes; family Hemiscylliidae; genus Hemiscyllium; species Hemiscyllium ocellatum. The sequence continues at coordinate 29,774,230 of NC_083425.1, read as the reverse complement.
TCTTCCGCTAACCTATCTTTTACCTTCCCTTCTACACGACTAGTCCGATAAAACTCCCAATTAAGATTTACAAATCAAAACTTCTTATCTGAAAACCAGGCAGCTTTCATTCTTCTGTGTATTTTGGTTTCCTTTTCTTCTGCTTGCGGATTCTGCTTCACAAGTTACTGATCGATAAAGGTACCTTTAAGAGAACTATTTTCTGGGCAGTGTGCAGATGTCATTGGCTTAGCAGTTCTCCTCTCAACTGTTCAATTTCCCCCCGGTCTTATACCCTAAATCATCAGATTGTGTCATTGACTTTTAAGATTTTCAATATACTCAATTCAGACTTGATTGGAATTTGGTATATTTTTGGGGAATAATTTAAACTGATTGGCCTAATTTGAATCTTTGTCGTTTCCAGGTAACCACCTACTCCAGTAGCTGGAGCACATGTTACATTGTGTCTTATTGAGAACACTTGGTTCTGTTGTCACTGCTAGCTTTTATTCTTTTAAAGGTATAGTGCACCCACATCTTCATAACACTATTCACCTAATAATGTATTGGGGTGGCACAGTGTCTCAGTGGTTAGCACTGCTGCCTGACAGCACCAGGGACCTGTGTTTGATTTTATCTTTGGGTGTCTCTCTGTGTAGGTTTCTGGTGGGTGCTCCAGTTTCCTCCCACAGTCCAAAGATATGAGGGTTAGGTAGATTGGCCAAGTTATTGTGTCCATAGTATCCAGATGTGTGTAGGCTTGGTGTATTAGCCATGGGAAAGACAGGGTTACAGAGATGGAGTGGGTCTGGGTGGGATGCTCTTTGGAGGACTGATGTGGACTCAATGGGTCAAATGGCCTGTTTCCACTGTAGGGATTCTATGTATTCATGAGGATCTGAGTCTGCAACTTTATACAAGTTTGATTTATTTGGAAGTGCAACTATATATTTAAAAAGAACATCAGCTGCATTACTTCATTAGTACATTTCTGAAACACGTGACATAGTATTGTATTTGTAAAATAAAAAAGACCAAATCAACAGAGGGACTGAAGTGGATAAGTCTCTATGTTGTGTAGTTATTCAAAATTACGTACCTTTCCAGTTCATTAAAACCAAAGCAAAGAATTATAGAAGCTGGAAACCCGACATTAAAAATGAAATTGCTGGAAATATTTAGCAGGTTGGGCAGTGTGTGAGATGAGAAGAACAGAGTTGAGGTTTCAGATTGGGGATTGTCATCCAAATTTCCATCTGACTTTTTTTCCCAATCTGTTGCCACGTTGTTCACAGAAAATTACTGGTGGATGTTTAATTTTATCAAAAATATTTGAAAATAACAGCTGATATAATCATTACTGACTGCACAACTTCCAATTTGGTGCTAGCTCCTTGTCATATTTACTAAGATATAAAATAGCAAAATAAAGGTGTTATCAATGGTGGGTTTGGTATTCTGGTTGGTGAAACCTATGATATACTTAGCTGAAGGAAAATCAGAGTCTTTGTTTCATAACGAGGAGCAGTAAACATTGTCCTGACCATGTATTTTTGTTTCTATCAACTCATTAAAGATATTGCATTATCTCAGGAGCTGCAATTGTGTGGCACGGTGGCACAGTGGTTAGCACTGCTGCTTCAGCACCAGAGACCTGGGTTCAATTCCCGCCTCAGGCGACTGACTGTGTGGAGTTTGCACATTCTCCCCGTGTCCGGTTTCCTCCCACAGTCCAAACATGTGCAGGTTAGGTGAATTGGCCATGCTAAATTGCCTGCAGTATGAGTTGAAGGGGTAAATGTAGGGGAATGGATCTGGGTGGGTTGCGCTTTGGCGGGTCAGTGTGGACTTGTTGGGCTGAAGGGCCTGTTTCCACACTGTAAAGTAATCTAATTTAACATTTATTATTACTGATGATATCTCTGATTCCATGATTTTCATGCTTAGAGTATAGAATGGAGTGGAAAGTTGAAATAAATTACCAAAAATTTAACACGCTTCCTGTTGACGTTCCTCACTTTGCTTTCCAAACATTTTTATTGCTGGGTCTATATCCTGGGGCAATATTTAAGTTTGAAATGCTGCATTTTTTGAATCAACACAATTAATACAGTGCACGGGGTTTGACCAGAGGGTGGCAGGGTTAGTTGAGACCCTCCATGTGGTTGTCTCTGCCCCATGGGCAAGTCTTTTCAGGCCCAGATAAGGATTCTGTGCCCCGAACTGTTGATGGCAGAAGAGCTAGAGTATGGAGGGACAAGGGCTGCTTACAGGAAGAGCATCCTTCTATTTCCTTTCAAAGCTCACAGTAAAGTGATGGGAAGCCACCTCATGTATTCTTTACCCCAGTCTTTTTGCTCATTGGAAACCGGGAGGATGTTATGAACAGTTGGAGAGAAAAGCACAAGATTGAGGAGGTGTCTGTAGATCAACTCAACTTATCAAAAATAGTTTGAGTTGTACATTTCTAATTGTTTTAGTTTGCTGTAAATCACTGCAAGCTGTGAGTGTGACAAGTGTGTTCTCTCAATAAGCTGTTTCTCTCTCATGAGAATTGTTAATCTAATATGAACATGCCACCCAGTGGATTAGGATTGGAAGTGTCTGTGTCAAAATCTTACTCAAGACTAGTTGAAAATAACACTGCCATCCAGTGGATAGTTATTGCAATATCTGTTGTGCGTTACCTGAGAGAATGGACACTATACAATTGCTGCTATAAAATGGCTCCAGATGGACTATTAGGAGGGGGGCTCAGTATCTCTTGGTCAATCTGGTTTTAAATCCCATTCACTTGCTGAGTGTGGCAAATCAACATTTATGATTTCCCTTTGCCCTTATCCAGCAATTACAAGGTTTTTGCTGATTCAGTGAATGAGTGCAAAGTCTGCAGGGTGGGTAAGTAAATTGAAGGGAGTGAAATAGAATGTGGTGGTTTGTGCGGTAAGAAGGAGAGAGGAAGATATTACATCAGCTCCAGAGATCAAACTTACGACACAGGATGCGCATAAGGAAACTGCAAACGTCCTGATGCACTGAATCTGGGAATGCCCAGGAAGTTTGAAAATATGATAGGCAATTCTTTTGGGTTCTTACACAGAGTTCTGAGTAAGGATTGGAGATTTTGGACAGTCCTGATTTATTTCTCTGAACATTTCCCCAAGAAATTTTAGACAGAAATATCCTAATTTACTTCCTCGCTAATTGTAAAAACGAACCTCTATTTCTCACACAGGTCGCTGACTACCTCACGATCCACAGCTAATATAACAACACCTCAACTACCCCCACACACCCCTGACTGCTCCTTAACCTTCTGACCAACAACTTCTCAACTGCCCTATACACCCCTGACTGTACCTCAAACTTCTGACCAACACCTCAATTACTCCGCACACCCCTGACTATATCTCAACCTTCTGACCAACACCTCAATTACCCGCACACATCCCTGACTGTCCCTTGAATTACTGACCAACACCTCAATTACCCGCACACATCCCTGACTGCCCCTTAACCTACTGACCAACACCTCAATTATCCACACACATCCCTGACTGCCCCTTGACTTTCTGACTAACAACACTTCAACTATTCCCACACACCCCTGACTGTACCTCAATCTTCTAACCAACAATACCTAAACTACCCCCACACACCCCCGACTGTACCTCAACCTTCTGACCAACACCTCAATTACCCCCCCACCCTTGACTATATCCTGACCTTCTGACCAACAACACCTCAACTATCCCCATGCACCCCTGATTATACCCTTACCTTCTGATCAGCCCCACTTCCCTGATGTAATGTGATCCTATTAACTCCTTGACTTTTTGACTGATCCCCTGATTTGATGACTACTCCTGACAATGCTAATCGCTGACTGCACAATTACCCTCTCCAGCCAGACCTGTCTATACCTGCCCTGACACCTGATTACCTTCAGATCAAATTGCTACTCCAAACATGGTCTGATTACCCCCTCAGTCACCAATCACTTGCCAATCTACTCACCTGTCACCTTACCCACCTGTCTTCGTACCTACTTGGCATCCTAACAATAGCATCCACCCTATTCAATGAACTCCTCACCCAAATGCTGCTCCAGCCATTTACCACCCAGTTCACAAATATCCCACCCTACCACTTTACCCATCCATATTCACATTCACTAACATTTACTCTTGACCTTGAAATGTTTCTAACACAGACTGTGGTTTGGAAGATCTGGTGAGAAAGTGGAGCAGCAATTCAACTGGTATTGCTACTTTGCAGAAGATCCAGGCCAATGTTAGAGTTATAGAGTTATACAACACCAAAACAGACCCTTTGGTCCAACCAGTCCATGCTGGACATAATCCCAAACTAATGTCCCACCTGCCTGCTCCTGGCCCATATCACTCCAAACCTTTCCTATTCATGTATCCATCCAAACATCTTTTAAACATTGTTGTTGTACTCACAGCCACCACTTCCTCAGAAAGTACATGCCACATGTGACCCACCCTCTGTATACAAAAATTGCTTCTTGTCTTTTTTAAGTCTTTCTCTTCTCACCTTAAAAAGGTGCCCCCTCGTCTTGAAATCTCCCATCCTCGGGAAAAGCCAATGGCCATTAACGTTTTTTATAAACTTCTATCAGATAACCGCTCACCCTCCAATGCTCCAGGGAAAGACTTCCCAGCCTTTCTTTATAACTCGAACCTTCCATAGCCAACAACATCCTGGTAAATCTCTTCGGAACCCTCTCCAGCTTGACAATACCCTTCCTATAACTGGGCAACTGGAATTTTAAAAATGTTGTAGCCTGCCTGGTGCCAGCGTTAAATACATCTCCAGACAGCTGGAGAACAGGGTGGATTGGGAGGGGGAAGATCCAATTGTTGTCGTCCAATTAGAAACCATCAGCATTGGTAAAACCAGGAATAAACGCAAACACCAATACTAGGAAGGGAGATCTGTTATGTTAAGAACATAAGACATAGGAGTGGAAGTAAGGCCATTCAGCCCATCGAGTCCACTCTGCCATTCAATCATGGCTGATGGGCATTTCAACTCTACTTACCCGCATTCTCCCCGTAACCCTTAATTCTTTGTGACATCAAGAATCTATCAATCTCTGCCTTGAAGACATTTAGCGTCCTGGCCTCCACTGCACTCCGCGGCAATGAATTCCACAGGCCCACTACCCTCTGGCTGAAGAAATGTCTCCGCATTTCTGTTCTGAATTTACCCCCTCTAATTCTAAGGCTGTGTCCACGGGTCCTAGTCTCCTCGCCTAACGGAAACAATTTCCTAGCGTCCACCCTTTGGTTGAGTTGGACTCAATTTAAATTGGGCTGGGAATGGTGCCTTGGAAAATTGAATAACAATGGATATATATTGAGTGGGAAGTTCAAATAGTCAGGAAAAAGAATGTTGAAAGCAATAAGAGATTTCTTGAGGATGCTGAGGAAATGGGTATTTCTGATGATCAGACCAAGTGAGGTGATATAAATTAGATGTTTTTAACTTCCTTCAATTTGGCAACATCAACGAATATATGCCTTTTATATATGTCTCCGGTTTAAATGTAATTGCCCAAATAAAAGATTTAAAAAGCTGTTCTGCCAAGCACAAAAAGGAAGATGAATAGAATGTACAGTTTAAAGTCCCTGGGCTGGCTTTGAGGCAAAATGTTCTAACCTGAGACTGCCGTTGTTTATTTAATGTCTTGTATCCTCAGTAGGAGCAAATATTGCAGACCTCTTTTTGTTCTTAGTGTCCGGATATTACTGACAGCTTATGTCGTCACGGTGCACTTTGTCCTTTGAGAGGCAGAAAGAGAGCTTTATCCAGTACTGTTGTCACAAATCCATCTTCCCTGCTCTGTCAAAAAAACAGTTCCTTGCAATACAAGCTTGTTTTGTGTTTTTCTATATCTGAGTTCATTGTTTTCAAGCTTGTAATTGAGGTAATATCTATCATTTCTAATACTTGCAGATTATTATGCAGGTACAAATTAAAATGGAAAGTGAGAGCTTCTTCACACCTGAATGGGCGAACTAGTTTCAATCTATTTTGATAAACAGTTAATTCCAGTTCAGGCAATTTTGTCCATTCCATATTGGTCTCGTAATGCTTGGCTAACCTATGTGGTCAGCTTATTGCCATGGCCACTATAAGTCAATGTTTTGTCCGTTTGTTAAAACCATTTCAGTCCATGAAAGCTTAAGTATTAAAATCTGAAATGGAATTTGAAAGTTAATAGTCCACATTTTATCATTATCACCACAGTGTAAAGATCAAAAAAGTGGGTCGAGAGGGGCAGAGAGCTGAACAAAGAAGAAGGAGCATCAGTAAATTAGTAATTAGGGAAAAGTAACGAAAGAAAGTTGAACAATAGGAGCTTGCATTTATATATGATATCCCAAAGTAATTTACAGGAAAATTGTGGAACTAAATTTGGCACAATTCACTTAAGATGTGAAGTCTGATGATCAAGAAAGTAGATTTTAAGAAGTACCTTAACGGAGGAAAGAGCAGTAGAGAGCAGAAGAGGTGTAGGGAGAGAATTTGAGGATAGCATAGTCACCTGTGGTGAACAGATTAAAGCTGGGAAGGCTCGTGGCTAGAATTGGCATTCTTCAAAAATCAAATGTAGGAGGAAAGTTGAGGGGTGCTGGTGTAGGGGGCATGGGTAAGGACAAGAGAAGACTTAAAGACTACAATGTGAATTTTAAAACAGTTGTTGCTCTCAAAATGCAGCCAATTCTCTGGATGTAACTGGGTGGTTATGATTGAAATCAAGCAGGTGCAGAACTCATCAGCCAAAAGGTAGTGGAGAAATGTTGGAGTACAGTTTGAGAGGTCAACTCTCTGCAAAGCTGCAGGTAAGTCAATGTGAATGAAGAGAGAGTTTACCATTGATTTGGTCACAAATGATATCATTTACGAACATTGGTGAAAGCTGTAAAACTAATATGATGATGTGGAAAGCTGTCTGGGAGGAATCACACATGGAGTTTAAACTGTGCTGGACATTTTTTGGAAGGTGAAAGCATGTTTAAGAACTTTGCAGAGCAATGGAAAGTTTGAGATGAAGCAGCAGTCAGCACGAGAGGATTAAGGCTTGAGTTTATGAAGAGTGGATGATTACAGCAGATTTGAAGGAGGAGGAAAACCTGAGGAGTGGAAGCAGTTACCAGCTATCAAAGGGAGCAGGAGGAATCAGCAACTTAGTCAGGATAGAGATTAGGAAGTAAAGGTTACTGCAATTGACAAGATGAGCTCAGAGGAAACTTGACATGAGAGAAGGGAGGAACTAAAAAAAAATGAGAGTTTAAGACATGGGAAAATTTAGAGGACATTGTGTGCCATCAACTAAGAGAAGGGAGAGAAGTGGCAAAGACAGAATGGTCTCGATTTTTGGAACAACAATCCATAAGCTCCTGCATGTATTTGATGGTGTTGTGTTATGATCCTGACCGAGATTGCTAAATTTTTGTTATGACCTGTACCAGCCATTTTTTGTTTAAAATGTTGAGTCCCAGGTACTTACAAAAAGCCTCTGAATTTTATGGTCTTGGAAGCAACAAAAAATTGTTTTTAAGGTTAACAAATTAAAACATTCTTACTATATATGTCTAACTTATACTCTAATGTCAAAATTACCATAATATAAATATTGAGTAACAGAAACCGTAGAGCACCACCCTGAGCAATAGCAACCATCATATCCCATGACTTTCACAGCAAACACACCAAGATATTACTGATTCGGATGCACTAAGTTTCATTCAAATTTGGCCTCCTCCCAAAGGGATATAATATTTTTACTTTCAAAAGTATAGCCTTTGAGTTTACTCAAAAGTCACTCAAACCCAAGACTATCTCAATGCAGCTTACCTTTTTATGGTTCAATCTCTTCTCCTGAGTTTGTAATCCACTGACCCCATGGATTTCTATAAATTCCAATCTCCTGAGGTGCACCCGACAAATATTGCTCATGAGCTTCTGTGACCTCCGACTCTAATTTAACCCTTGAACTGATTTGGACGGCCTATCAAAAACTTGACAACAAGCACTGCTGTTGTTCAGAGAGGCAGGATCAAATGTAACCAGGCAGTGGGATGACTTGTACTTTAAATGTTACAATCTCCAGTGAAATAACTCCAGATTGGCCACATTTGTTGGTTGTTTGTAACAGCCACTCAACTGCTCCCACTCCTTTGATTTTTCCCTGTCACCCTGCTAATTGTTTTCTCCGACTTAAATTAGGGCAGTGTAATGTATCCAAGTTTTTAATCATAGAAAGATTGTGGGACTTTTCAAAAAATTACTCTTCCTTGGAATGTGAGTATCATGAACCAGGTCAGCATTTGAAGCCCATCCTAACCGCCCTTGAGTGTGTGGTGGTGAGCTGTCTTCTTGAACTGCTGCTGTCCATGTGCTATAGCCCTCATTTACTGTTCCAGACAATTGTCCTTGTGGCAGAGAAAGAATATTATGATACAGTCTGAAACCAGGATGGTTGTGGTCTGAAGGGAAATTGCAGGCTGTGGTGGTTATGTGTCCCTTCACCTGTTACCCCTGTCCTTCTCAATGGTAGAGGTTGGGAGGTTGCAATGTGCTGAGGTGAGATTTACTGCCCTTGATATCAAGACTGCATTTGACCTAATTTGGCATCAAAGAACTCATGTAAAACTTGAGATCCATGGAAATTGAGGGAAAATACTCTGCTGGTTTGAGTCATTCCTAGCACACAGGAAAATGGTCATGGTTATTGGTCAGACATCTCAGCTCCAAAACGTCTCTACAGGAGTTTCTCAGGATAGTGTGCTTGGCCCACCATCTTAAGCTGCTGGATCAATCACCTTTCCTTCTTCATAAGGTCAGAAGTGGGGAGATTCACTCATGATTGCACAACGTTCAGCATCATTCCCAACTCCTCAGCTTCTGAAGCAGTCAATATCCAAAAGCAGCAAGACCTAGAAAATATCCAAGTGTGGGCTGATGAGTGGCAATGACATTCATGCCACACAAGAGATTCTATTACTCCCAACAATCAGTTGTGTTACCATCACTGAGTCCCCCACAATCAACTTAAGACATAAGAATGGAAATTAGGCCATTTGGCCCATTGAGTCTGCCCTGTCATTCAATCATGGCTGATAGATTTTTCAACCTCATTTTCCTGCTTTCTCCCTGTAACCTTTGATCTCCTTGGCAACCAAGAAGTTATCTATCTCCGTTTTAAATATACTCAATGACCTGGGCTCTGTAGCCTTCTATGGCAATGAATTCCACAGAATTCTTTGGCTAAAGAATTTTCTCTTATCTCCATCCTAAAGGATCTTCCCTTCACTATAAGACTGTGCCCTAAGGTCCTCCCCTCTCCTGCCAATGGAAACATCTTCCAAAACATCCACTCTGTCCAGGCCATTCACTATTCTGTAAGTTTCAATCAGATGCCCTGTCATCCTTCTAAAGTCCATTGAGTACAGTACGAGAGTCTTCAAGCATTCCTCGTGTTAAGCCTTTCATTCCTGGGACCATTCTCGTGAATCTCCACTGGAACTGCTCCAGGGCCAGTACGTCCTTCTGGAGGTATGGGCCCAAAACTGTTCACAATACTCTAAATGTGATCTGACCAGAGCCTTATAAAGCCTCAGAAGTACATCCTTGCTTTTATATTCTAGTCCTCTCGAGAGGAATGAAACATCCTGAGAGTTACCATCAACCAGAAGCTGAACTGGACTAACCATATAAGCACAGTGGCTACAAGAACATGTCAGAGGTTAGGAAGCTTGGAAAGAGTAGCTCACCACCTTTAAGGCACAAGTCAGGAAACTTTACACTATCCAGTGCTTTCAGCTGTTTTTTAGATCACATGGAGTCATTTATTTGGCTGAATATTGGAAACCTCTGAGGGGATGAGAATAGAGCATTCACTCGGCATTACTGGCTGAAGATGATTGCAAATGTTTCAGCATTGCCTTTTACAATGATGCGCTGCGCTTCCATTTTGTGATTTTGTTCCAGCTCCATTACTTCGTCACACATCATATTACGCCATTCCTCTTTAGTCTGTCTGTGCATACTCTATATTTTCAATTTCTTCATACTGACACTAAAGAGAAATGGTATAATGAGATGTTTGCTGATTTATTGGGCCTGGAAAGAAATCACAAAATTAGAGTTATGCTTCAGAAAGTGGAATCTTTGATAGATTGGAAACATGAGATAAGAGCAGATAGTGAATGCATAAAATTAAAAGACAGTAAAATATTGTTTGAAAGGGATGCAATAGCAAAGAGGACAGGAGGTTTAAGTATTTTGTATGATGATCCAAATCCAGGGAGTCCTCAAGCTACAGAATAAATGATGGATATAACAGTATGATGTCCAAGCTAAAAAAAGCATTGAAATTGATGAGCAAGGGAGAATTTCTAGGCATAGATGAAATAACAACAGATTATCTAGAATCCCTTGGAGAAATAATATTTGAAGGGATACCAGCAATTTGTGACCCAACATAAACTAAAGGATACATTCCAATTGACTTCAGACATTCGTTACTTTTTGTTACTTCAGAAACTTGAAGAAATGAAATTCTGTATAATCCTTTTAGATCCATAAGCTTAATGAATTATCACATGAAATTGATCTTGAAATAAATAGAAAAAAATTCACATTTGAAGGAGAAATTGGTGAAAACAGTCTGCATTTAGGCCTGGAGTAGGAATAATAGAGGGAAAAGCTTTCATAAATATCTAAAAAAAAAGAACATCTACATATCCTTTGCAGATTATGGGAAAGTGTTTTTTACCATAAGTTAATGGCTGAAATGTAACAGTGAAGTAAAGATGTGAGATTTATCCAGAGACTATACTGGGACTAAATGGTGGGAATCGAGCAATGAATGTGTAGCTGGAGGGATGGTATAGGAGGGAGGGATTTAGATTCTTGAGGCATGGGAGTTATTTGGAGGAAGATGGGACCTGTGTAACCTGGGAACAGGATTGGAAACAATATCCGAGTAGGAGTATGTGTTATTATGGGAAGGACAAGCAAATTGGAAAAAAGGTTGGTATCATTAGTCAAGAATGAAAGCAGTGCAATGTGGAGAGAGGATATTGGTGCAGGAAATCTAGGTGTGGAAACAAGGGGCAGAAAACAATAATGGCACCAAACAGTAGTGGTGAGGTAGGGGATAGCATTAAACGGGAAATTATAGATGTATAGAGCAATGCTGTAGTAATCATCGGCAAAACACATTTACAATAATGCCATGATAATGAATTTCCAGAGATTGTACAAGGTGGATATTCATCCAAAGATGCTGCCTGAACTGCTGTGCTCTTCCAGCACCACTGATCCAGGATATTCATACGAGTACATTGAAGAACAAACTTGGGTGCAGGATTTGTAAGTTTTGTTTTATGCAGTGAGAAAGGGTTAATTAATAATCTTACTGTGAGAGGTCCTTCAGGGAAAAATGCCCAAAATGTGATGAAAACTGAAGTAGTTCAATCCAAATTCACATCCTTAGTCTAAATGAAGGAAACTACAAAGTTATGAGGGTGAATTGGTGACAGTAACTTCATTAAAAGGCATGACAGTGGAATGCAGCAGTTATACATTCCCATTGAGTGAATAAGCCAAACAAGAAAAGTGGCCCATTCATGATATATTTAAAAAAAAGAATAATATTAAATTCCAACAGAAGTCATACAAAGTTACTGGAAGAAATGGTAAGCCTTAGAAATGGGAGCAATCTAGAACTCAGCAAAGGAAGAACAAGAGGTTGATTAAAGGGGGGGGAAATAGACCATAAGAATGAACATTCAAGGAATGTAAAAGCAGACTGTAGGAGCTTCTATATGTAGCTAAAAAGAAAAAAGGTTAGTGAAGACAAATGTAGATCCCTTATAGTCTGAAAAGGGAAAATTGATAAAGAAGACCAAGGAAATGGCAGAACAATTAAACAATTACCTTTGACTGTCTTGACAGAAGAAGACATAAAGAAACTCCTAGATTTGTTTTGGGAAGGAACAACTAAAGGAAAGTAGTATTAGAAGAAACATTGTGCTGGAAAAAAATAAAGAGGACTAAAAGCTGATAAATCCCCAGGGCTTGATAATTTGCATTTCAGGGTACAAAGGGAACAAGGAAATAGTGGACATGTTGGTTGAAATCTTCCAAAATTCTGGAACCAGCACATTGGAACATAATGTATGTGACACCACTGTTTAAAACGCTAGGAGAGAGAAAACCAAGAATTAAAGACGCATCAGCTGAACTTCAGTAGTAGAGAAAATGCTAGAGCCTATTATGTTAACAGGTTATTTAATAAATGCCAAAGGCATTACACAAAGTCAGCATGGATTTATGAAAGGGAACCTCCATATGCTAAAGTTACTGGAGGTTTTTGAGGAACTAACTAATAGATGAGGGGCAACCTGTGGACATAGTGTATTTGGATTTTCAGAAAACTTTTCACAAAGTCCCACATAAGAGATTAGTGTGCAAAATCAAACTAAGTGGAATTGGTGGTAATATACAGGCATGAATTAGGACTCACTGAGCAAATGGGATGCAGAGAGTAGGAGTAAGTGGGTCATTTTTGGAGTGATTGGTAGTGACCAGAGTGATCAGAACTTGGACCCAAGCTATTCATGATTAGATTAGATTAGATTAAATTACTTACAGTGTGGAAACAGGCCCTTCGGCCCAACAAGTCCACACCTACCCGCCGAAGCGCAACCCACCCATACCCTACATTTACCCCTTACCTAACACTACGGGCAATTTAGCATGGCCAATTCACCTGACCTGCACATCTTTGGACTGTGGGAGGAAACCCGAGCACCCGGAGGAAACCCACGAAGACACGGGGAGAATGTGCAAACTCCACACAGTCAGTCGCCTGAGGTGGGAATTGAACCCGGGTCTCTGGCGCTGTGAGGCAGCAGTGCTAACCACTGTCAATAATTTAAATGAGGGTAATCAGTATAATATTTCCAAATTTGGCGATGACACGAGCTGATTGGGAGTGCGAGTGTGGTGAGGATGTATATAAGTTGAGACAATGAGTCAGCAAATACATGGCAGGAGCAGTATAACATGAATAGATATGAAATTGTTCACTTTGACTAAAAAAAATCTGAGTGGTAAAGTATATTGGCAAAGTATGATGGTGATAGATTGGGAAGGTTTGATGTATAAAGGGATCTAGCTGTCCTTGTACACCAAGCATTGAAAGCAAGCATGCAGGTGTGGGGGCAAGCCATTAGAAAGGTAAATGATATGTTCATCTTCATTGCAGTAGGGCTTGAGTACAGGAACAAAACATTTTTTGTTACAGCTATACAGGGCCTTGGAGAGAAAACTGGAAGACTGCATGCAGTTTTGTCTCCTTACCTTAAAAATATATAAACTTCCATAGAGGGACTGCAGTGAATGTTCATGAGACTGATACTTGGGATGGCCAGTTTGTTGTGTGAGGAGAGATTGGGTCACCATGGGTGTGTATTCAGTAGAATTTAAAAGAATGAGACAGGATTACATTGAAATATGTAACATTCTAATGGGACTGGACAAATTAGGTGCAGGGATACTATTGCACCAGTTTAACATCTCATTTATAGATATGCCTGGTGCTGTTCTTAGCATATGCTTTTCATTGAATTGGGGTTGATCCTCCAATTGATGGTAATGGTATAGTGGGGATATACTGTACTGCGAGCCTATAGTTTGTGGCTGCGTAGAATTTTTTTGATGTTGGTCGATAGTGCCTTTTGCATGCCCAGTTTGATTTGCTAGACCTGTTCAAATTTATCCCATTCTTCACATCTGTCACATCGCACAACATGATGGAAGGTATTCCCAATATGAAAACCAGACCTTTTTTTTTCTCCCCACGAGGACTATACAGTGGTCACTCCTAATGATAGCATCATGGAGAACTAGATTGTTGATGACAAAGTCAACTGCTCCCAGGAGGACCAGTTCCAATACCGAACAACCCAGATGACTTCCTTCTTCAAAGACCGCAATTTCCCCCCAGACGTGGTAAACGATGTTCTCCACCGCATCTCCTCCACTTCCCGCTCCTCCGTCCTTGAGCCCCGCCCCTCCAATCGCCACCAGGACAGAACCCCACTGGCCCTCACCTACCACCCCACCAACCTCCATATACATCGTATCATCCGTCATCATTTCTGCCACCTCCAAACGGACCCCACCACCGGGGATATATTTCCCTCCTCTCCCCTATCAGCATTTCGAAAAGACCACTCCCTCAGTGACTCCCTCGTCAGGTCCACACCCCCCCACCAACCCAACCTTCACTCCCGGCACCTTCCCCTGCAACCACAATAAATGCAAAACTTGCACCCACACCTCCCCCCTTACTTCTCTCCAAGTCCCCAAGGGATCCCTCCATGTCCACCACAAATTCACCTGCACCTCCACACACGTCATTTACTGTATCCGGTGCACCCGATGTGGCCTCCTCTGCATTGGGGAGACAGGCCATCTACTTGCGGAACATTTCAGAGAACACCTTTGGGACACCAGAACCAACCAACCCAACCACCCTGTGGCCCAACACTTCAACTCGCCCTCCCACTCCACCAAGGACATGCAGGTCCTTGGACTCCTCCATCGCCAGACCATAGCAACACAATGCCTGGAGGAAGAGCGCCTCATCTTCCGCCTAGGAACCCTCCAACCACCAGGGATGAACTCAGATTTCTCCAGTTTCCTCATTTCCCCTCCCCCCACCTTGTTTCAGTCCCAACCCTCGAACTCAGCACCACCTTCCTAACCTGCAATCTTCTTCCCGACCTCTCCGCCCCCACCCCCCACTCCGGCCTATCACCCTCACCTTAGTCTCCTTCCACCTATCACATTTACAATGCCCCTCCTCCCTACCTTTTATCTTAGCCTGCTTGGCACACTTTCCTCATTCCTGAAGAAGCACTCATGCCCGAAACGTCAATTCTCCTGCTCCTTGGATGCTGCCTGATCTGCTGCGCTTTTCCAGAAACACATTTTCAGCTCTGATCTCCAGCATCTGCAGTCTTTACTTTCTCCCAGATGACAAAGTCAAGTCGGTTTTTTCCTCTTGCTAGTTCCTTTACAACCTGCTGCACAACTAGTCTGGCAGTTGTATCCTTTAGGACCTGGCCATCCTCAAGTCAGTCATGATGTGGCCAAGCCATTCTCAGTAATAGATGTTGACGCTCCCCACCCCCCCCCCGCACACACACACACACGCACACACACACCCACACCCCCCAACATTGTACATTCTGTGTTCTCACTACTCTCAATACTTCCTCCAGGTAGTGTTCAATGTGGTAGAGAGCTGATTTATCAGATAACAATGATATAGAAAAGTGGTAGCATGGTTGTAATCATTAGAGGGTTTCTTTCTCCATGTTTGACTTGATACCATGAAACTTAATGCAGCTCCCTCCCTATTCCATGCCTCACTGTGCTGCTGCCTCTGGTGGCTTCATCTTGCTGGTGTGATAGGGCATATCCAGAGTGGCTGATGCCGGCACATTGCAAGGTATGATTTGGTAAGTATAACTATGTTAGATTGTTGCTTGTCTTGTCTGTGGGAAACTTTTTCAAGTTGGGAAATATCCACATATTTGGAAGGAGGATTTAGGCTATGAAATGGAAGCAAAGGGGCTGTAAAGGGGTATGTTGGTATTCAGAGAGATCTGAGAGAGTTAGACACAAGTCATAGAAAAGTAACACACTGACACATTGAGCAATTAGAACATTTGCTCTTCTTCCAAAGAAATTGTTGTGTAACAATAAAGGTGTCTTCCTGCTATTATGTAGAGTTTTAATGAGAACAGATCTTGAATATTGTGTACAGTTATGGTCTACTTATTTATTAAAGCATATATTTGTATTTGAGGGAACGCAATAAAGGTTTACAAGATAAGATCCTTATCTAAAGAATCAATGTTCCTCTCCCTACTTCAGTCTAATGATCACTTTATTCATTAATATTTGGCAGAGAAAACCATTGGAAGATATAGTTACTACAACTATATTCCAGGAAGATACCCTTCTCCTCAAAATTTCATAACCACTCTTTGAAGAATCGAAAACTACAAGATTAAAATTGCAAGAAAGAGGAAATGTTTATTAATTGAATTGACCTATGGTCTAGTTGATAATGGGTTGATCCATTTTGTCTCTTTTGGCAATGTTCTGCAGGAATGTTCACTGATTTCCAGAGGTAATCGAGCAAAAGGCCAGAGTAGTCATTGATCCCTCATCCACACCGTTCGACCCAGGCTTGCTGCATTCAAATGGTATTAGGGGCCTGAGAGCAGAGGAGCATTGCGTTTCATGTAGCATTTGGTCACCTTAGTGTATGCCTAATATTTCATATTTTGTACAGGAAGCATTTTTTTTTAGTTTATTCACTTTTGTTGTTAGCTTCAAGCATTTAAATCAAGTCTTGTAGAGCAAATCTAAAATGTTTTCTATTCTGTTCTGACTGTGCCTTGACCCGAATCTGCACAATGCACCTGCATTGTATGAGCACAACATTTCAATTTTCCGCACTAGCTATTTTGTGATCTTTCCAGTTGAGATTGACACTCATCGGCCAGTCACTGGTTTAGGCAGGACTTTGCAGTGCTTACAATTTCGTATTTTTCTTTTTTTTTGGCAGTGAAAACAGCAACTTTCATTTGTATTACACCCTTGACATAATAAACCATCTCAGGTTGGTTCAGTCAGGAAAGGGTGGAGATAGAAGAAGATGAAAGCGTGGATAAAAAAATTAGGTTTAACGTAGGCTTGAAAGATATAAAGGGAAAGCACGAGATGAAGAGATTTAGTGAGGGAGTTTCAAAAGCTCAAACAAGAAAGTTGAACGATTTTCCTCCAAGGGAAAACCAGGAAGGAAAGACGTATGTTAGGATATTGTTGCCTTAACATAAAGAAATCATCCAAGGCATGGAAAGTTGGCCTGCAAGAGTTTAGTTGAATACAAAAGATTGAGGATAATTTTATTTTTGTGGACTCTTTCTCTAAATCTCCACTTAATCAACTAGCACTTTAATGGAGCCAGGGGTCGATTTGCTTAGTTGGGTAGACGGCTGGTTTGATGTCAAAAGCATGGGTCAAATCCTGTACCAGCTGAGTTCCCATGAAGGTCTCTCCTTTTCCATCTCTCCCCTTGCCTGAGGTATGGTGGCACTCAGGTTAAACCATTGGCAATGGGAGAGTAGCCCTACAGTCAGGTAAGAATGTGGCAACTTTAAAGAACAAAGAATGAAGAAAATTACAACACAGGAACAGGGCCTTCGACTCTCCAAGCCTGCACCTTTTTCTAAAGATCTGTATCCCTTTGCTCCCTGCCCATTCATGATACAATTGTTTATTGATAATATTTTAATTGAGAAAAAAGATTTAAAACTTTTTACAAAATTACAGAATCACTATAAACAGTTTAACAATCTTATAATATAACAACAATAACAGTAAACAAACTACTACTCTACTCCATAAACCACTGAGGAGAGAGAAAAAAACCTACAAAATCTACAATTCAATAAATAACAAAAATACCCCAAGTTAAACCAAGGCAAACTAAATTACATTCAGTTAAGTTACAGCACTCAGCGCAATCCCACCAAAGCTCCCCACCACTGGGAGCATTAATAGGCAAACCCGTATTTGTTCATGGCTTTTCTTCCCAGGGGCCACTTGCCCACCAGACATAGCTCTCATGACTACACAAAGGCCCTGACTAATATAGGTGACAAGTCTGCATCTATATAGTTCAGAAAGGACTGCCATGTTCTATAAAACAGTTTTCTGGTGCATCATACTGGTAAGGAAGTCCAGGGGAATGTGCTCCATAACTAACCTATGCCACCCCAATTGTCCCGGGGGATTCCCTGACACCCAGCTCATTAGAGTGTTCTTCCTCACACAGAATGAAAGAATATTAAACAGTTTCTTCCCATGGTCATCCAAAGAGGGGAGATTGGGAAACCCAAGAGGAGGGACATCGGATCCAATTTAACCTCAGTTCCTAAGAGCCTTCCCAAAACACTCGCTATGGCACCCCAATATCTACGAAGCTTGTGGCATGACCACAAGCAATTGGTAAGAGTGCAAACCTCTATTTTAAGTTTGGGGCACACAGGGGATGCTCTTGTCTTAAATTTTGCAAGCTGTTCTGGTGCCAAATGAGTCCTGTGGACTACCTTCAATTGCATAATCTGCGTCCTGTTACAAATCAATATCTTCCTTCTGTTCTCCTAAATATCCTTAGAAGCCTCTGATGAGTTTTCTACCCCCAATTCTTGAGTCCAGATTCCACACAGCCGCTTAATGTCCTTCGAAACATTACCCCCAAACAGGTGATAGAGGGGGCTGACTGAGAGACCGGACCACACTCTTATCCATATCTGACTTATAAGGACTAACCATCAATGTCATCTTTTTCTGTATAAAGTCCCTAACCTGAAAGTAACGAAAGAGGTCCCTCCTAGATAGCCCATATTTCTGGCTTAGCTGCTTAAAAGATGACATGACCTCCCCGTCAAATAAATCTCCCAAACAGGAGACTCCTCTAGACTCCCAGAACTTAAAGCCCGAGTCCAGTGACCCTGGCCAGAATCCTGACATTCCCACTATGGAAGTGAAAGGGAAAGTTTTTATAAGTTGCCCTCACCTTGTTGCATCATTCTCCATGCTTGAAGTGTTATAGACAATTGGCCAATTGCCCATAACAGTCCTCATATTGTCCATAAACAACAAATTGACGAGGAGGCATTTTGCCTGGGAGGCCTCAATGTCCAGTCAGATTGACCACAGGTCCTAGCAAGCCCAGTCAGCCACATAGGATAGTAAAGGAACTCAACTGATACTTCTTAAAATCTGGGAAATCCAAACCTCCCATCCCCTGCGAAGCTACAGGCAAAAACAATGACTGCAAATGCTGGAAACTAGGGTTTAGATTAGAGTGGTGCTGGAAAAGCACAGCGGTTCAGACAGGCATCGGAGGAGCAGTAAAATCGACGTTTTGGGCAAAAGCCATTCATCAGGAATACAGCCCTTCCTGATGAAGGGCTTTTGCCCAAAATGTTGATTTTACTGCCCTGCGGAAGCTATAATTTGGCCAGCTTATGATGCCCTGATAAAAGATCCAAGCCAGCTGTGAAGCCTCCATAGTGCTTGCCTATGCAGCATCAAAGGGAACATTCACGTGGGTTAATAAGGAAGCAAGAATATTCATTTTAATCAGAACTATTCTGCCCAACCAGGATATCGGAAGGTCCTCCCAGTGCCGAAGGTCCTGCCTTATCTTCTCTAGCAACTGCGCAAAGTTAGCTTCATATAATTGACCGAAGGCTGGGGTGATAAAAATGCCTAAATACAGGAAACCTCCATGTGACTATCTGAAAGGGAAATGGGCTTCATCCCCAAGATCCGATATTCTAGTAAGGCCCCCCACAGGCATGACCTCCGACTTCATAAAATTTATTTTATACTCTGAAAACAAACCAAATAGATTAATCACTTGTATTAAATGGGGCACAGATGTCATCGGATTAGTTAAAAAGAGAAGAACACCATCTGCGTAAAGGGTGATCTTATGCCTGCCTGTTCCCACCTCCGAGATAATTATGTTGGGGTCCGTTTGGATGTCTTCTGCCCAATGGCTCTATCACTGATGTAAATAAGTGAGAGAAGGCACCCCTGTCGACCTTATACCATTAGTGAGAACCTCTGTTTCGCCTCACTATATAACTCTGCCTGGCAAAAGTCCCTCCAAGATGAAACCGCTCCAGGACATAAAAGAAGTATGGCCACTCCACCTAGTCAAATGCTTTCTCTGTATCCAGGGAGAGTATTAGGCTGGAATCAAACCTGGCATACCTGGACCATGTTTAATACTCTTCTAATATTATTAATAGACCTACAATACTTAATAAAACCTGTCTGGTCCTCCTTCACAATGAAGGGCAAAATGCTCTCCAACCTTAACGCCAGCATTTTTGACAGAATTTTAAAGTCCACGTTCAGAAATGATATGGGCCTGTACGAAGTGCAATCCTTTGGGGCTTTTCCTCTCTTGAGAATAAGCAAAATATTTGCTTCTCTCAGAGAGGATGGGAGGCTGTCCTGACTGTACAAGTAGCTGTATGTATCCAACAGTGGCCTTGCCAGCGTGTCAATAGACTCCTTGTAAAACTCACTTTGAAATCTGATGGGCTGGGTGCTTTACCACTCTGGAATTGCCTCACCACCTCCTGTATTTCTTGGATTGTCAGAGGGGCTTCAGAAAAGATGCCTGCTCTAAAGTTACACCTGGAAGGTCCAGGGTCTTCACCAATCTGTCCTCACAGCTCCTCTGACCGGTACTACTCAGAGTAGAACTTCCTGATGCTTTTTGGTATCGCAATAAGATTACCAGTACTTTCTATGATGGATGCAATAGATTGGGGGACATTCTTCTTTCTGGCCAGATATGCTAGATATCTACCTGGTTTATCACCACACTCAAATAACCTCTGTTTCGCAAAAGAGACTTCCCTCTTTGCTGTCTGGGTGAGCATAGCATTCAGAGTAACAATGAGGGCTGTAATCTGCTGCAATTTGGTTGCAGACAGTCTGTCAAAGTATGCTATCTCAGCTGTCTTCAGGTGAGCCTCGAGCAAACGCTGCTGCTCTCCCCTCTGCTGCTTCCGGGTCACTGAGTAAGAAATAACCAAACCCCATGCATAAGCCTTGGCAGTCTCCCAGAGCACCGATGGATTACTGGCCGTACCCAAATTAATGTCCCAAACGATTTCAAATTGCTGCAAAAAATACTCTATAAACTTGCTATCCTTCAAGAGGAAAGGATCCAAGTGCCAGTGCTGGGAGCCTATCCTGTTACTACCGGCCTTGACCTCCAAGTACACTGCCACATGATCGGAAATGGCTATATTCCCTATTCTGCAAGACAGCACTGAATTCAAAAAGGTTGATGGGGCAAAAAACATGTCAATTCTAGTACCGCTTTTATATGGGTTAGAGAAAAAGGTGAAATTCCTACCTTCAGGATGAAGACATCTCCATATGTCCATCAACCCCAGCTCCCTGTTCAGGTCCACCAACTGCCTGGATTGTGGGGACATGCTCACAAGGCCACTAGGCATCCTGTCCACTTCGGGGACAGTAAGACAAGTAAAGTCTCCCCCTATAATTGTATAACGCACTTCAAGGGCCACGAAACCTGGAAATTGTATCCGTTACAAATTAAAAATTTGTGCCAGGGACAATATACATTCAAAATCCCAAATTCCTCTCCATGTATTAAAGCTTTAAGAATCATAAACTGCCCATATTCATCCTTAATTTGGTCTAACGCTTGAAATGGGAGATTCTTCTGGATGAGTATAACAGCTCCTTTACTTTTCGAATTGAAGGATGGGAAAACCATCTATCTGAACTCTCCCTGCTGTAACTTCAAGTGCTCCTTATCGGTTAAATGTGTTTCTTGCAGCAAGATGACATCGACCGTCTTTTTTTCTAAGGCCTGAAAGTACCTTTTTCTCTCAATTGGTGAATAACTCCCCTTAACATTCCAGGTGCACCATTTAAATGAATGGCTAGCTATAACCATCCAAAATAGTCCGTGAACCCCCGGGAGGAAGAATCCCACTCATAGCATGTTGAGTGAAAACAGCAAACAGTTCATATAAATTTGAAAATACTACCACCAAAACTACCACATCAAAACTTGGAACAATTACCTTGACAACAGACCAACATATAACACCAATGAAAGGAGACTTTCTCCCTTGCTCACAGGGGGCGCTCACACTAACTCCTCTGTGGCTCCTTCCAGCTGAAGCCGTGCACTAGCCCCAGACAACACAAAGTAAGAAAAGGCTACACACACCTTATAACAAGAATATTAAAAGTAGGCACTCAACCCGCCCTATCCATACTTTAACCCTAGGCACTCCTGCTGGAAATAAAATGTATAACAACTCCCCTCCCCCAACCCCAACCCCACCCCATCCCACTCCAAAGGAGAAAAACAAAAAGGATATGGTTCAGAAAAAGAGCAAAGAATAATGGGAGGGGAGAGAGAAGGGAGAAGAGACAGAAAAAGAAAATAAAACAATTAGGAGCCTCACATGCATTAAACAAAACCCGATAATCAGGTAAATCAGGCAAGTTACAGAGAAAAACAAAGTAAACATTGTCTATATTATTTGAGCCAGCCAGTCTATTTTAAAGCGTCTTGGAAGTCCTTTGCCTTTTCTGGTGAGTCAAAATTAAACATGGTCCCTCTGTGACTGAAACATAATGTTGCCAGAAATCCTACAGAATACTGGATATTCAAGTCCCTCAGCTGCCTTTTTCCCTCATCAAAGGCTTTCCTCTTGTGAAGCACAACCACAGTAAAGTCTTGGAAAAGCATAATTCATGATCCGAGCCTGTGGATCTTTCCCTCATGCTCTAGAGGCTTCCAGCATCATTTGCTTCTGTCTCCAGTGCTGGAGTCACAGTAGAACCGGGTAGGGGCGCTGACCCGCTCGACCTGCACCTGGCCTGCTTCCAGGTTAAAAAGATATGGGAGTCATTGCTCCAAGAAGCAGATGAGATGGCCTTCTTCCTCCTGTTTTGATAGACCACCAGACGGATGTTCTTCTAATATTCTCGATTTTCGAGGTTGCCGACCTGCTCTTCCAAAGCCCATACCTGCTATTCCAGGGCCTGAACCCAGCCCTTCAAAGATTTCACCATGATTTTGAAGGCCGTACCCACTGCTCCAGCTCCATGATGTGCCGCCTGAGATGCTGGATCTGCTGGTAATGCTTCTGTAGCATGACTGAGATCGGTTCCAGCCTGGTCCAGGTCTCTCCATCGCTGAATCGATCTTCTCTCATTTTCACAAACTCCGAGACCAGGCTCTGCTCTACATGTAAGTCCCTGGGGTGTTTGTGGGGACTGACGCTGTGGCTGCGGACATGTCTGTTGCTGGAGAGGAGTGCCCTGATTGGTGCGATCCTCAGTCATTTTTCCAACCATTTAAACTAACACAAAATAATTCTGGGGGTCAAAAACTAACAATTTCTACCACAATGGATAATAAAGAGAGGGTGAATGCACCATTTTGTCTGGGTCTGGTGCAGACCTCAGCAGGGCAGACCTACTGGGTTGTTGCCATCTTGAATCCCCCCTAGATACATCTTAAATGACGCTATCATTCCTGCCCTCTACCACCTCTGCTGGCAACGCATTCCAGGCTCCCACTACCTTCTGCATAAACAACTTTCCATGCATATTTCCCCTAAACCTTACCCCTCTCACTTTGAACTTGTGACCCCTAGTAATTGAGTTCCACACTCTGGGAAAAAGCTTCTTGCCACCCACCCTGTCTATACTGCTCATGATTATGTAAACCTTAATCAGGACCCCCTCAACCTCTCAACCCCTAATCTATTTAATCTCTTTTCATAGCTAGTGCCCTCCATACCAGGTAACATCCTGGTGAACCTCCTCTGCACCCTCTCCAAAGCATCACATTCTTTTGGTAATGTGGCGACCAGAGCTGTATGCAGTATTCCGAATGTAGCTGAACCAAAGTCTTATATAACTGTAACATGACCTGCCAACTCTTGTACTCAATACCCCATCCAATGAAGGAATGTATGCCCTATACCTTCTTGACCACTCTACTGACCTGCGTTGCCACCTTCAGGGAACAATGGACCGGAACATCCAGATCTCTCTGTACGTCAATTTTCCGCAGGAATTTTCCACTTACTGTATAATTCACTCTTGAATTAGACCTTCCAAAATGCATCATCTCACATTTGCCTCTTTGAACTCCATTTGCCATTTCTCTGCTCATCTCCCCAATCTGTCTATATTTTGCTGTATTCTCTGACAGTCCTCTTCACTATCTGCTACTCCACTAATCTTGGTGTCATCTGCAAACTTGCTAATCAGGCAACCGATACCTTCCTCCAAATCATTTACATATATCACAAACAACAGTGGTCCCAGCACATATCTCTGTGGAATACCCCTGGTCACAGGTCTCCATTTTGAGAAACTCCCTTCTGCTGCTACTCTGCGTCCTGTTGCCCAGCTAGTTCTCTATCCATCCAGCTAGAACACCCTGGACCCCATGCGACTTCACCTTCTCCATCCGCCTACCATGGGGAACCTCATCAAATGCCTTACTGAAGTCTATGCATATGAAATCTACAGCCCTTCCTTCATCTATCAACTTTGTCACCTCCTCAAAGAATTCTATTAAATTTGGAATCATGACCTTCCCCCCACAAAACCATGCTGTCCATTACTAATAAGCCCATTTTCTTCCAAATGGGAATAGATCCTCTTCCTCAGTGTCTTCTCCAGCAGCTTCCCTACTACTGACATCAGGCTCACCGGTCTATAATTACCTTGAGTATCCCTGGTACTCTTTTTAACAAAGAGACAACATTAATAATTCTCCAGTCCTCCAGGACCTCAACCGTGTTCAAGGATGCTGCAAAGATATCTGTTAAAGCCTTAGCTATTTCCTCTCTCACTTCCTTCAGTATACTGGGATAGATCCCATCCAGACCTGGGGACTTGTCTATCTTAATGCTTTTTAGAATACCCAAAACTTCCTCCCTCCTTATGCCAATTTGTCCTAGAGTGCTCAAAGACCTATCCCTAACCTCAACATCTGTCATGTCCCTCTCCTCAGTGAATACCAATGCAAAGTACCCATTAAGAATCTCACCCATTTTCCCTGCCTCCACATCTAACTTTCCTCCTTTGTCCTTGAGTGGGCCTACCCTTTCTTTAGTTATCCTCTTGCTCGTGATATATGAAAAAAAGGCTTTGGGATTTTCCTTAACCTTGTTTGCTAAAGATATTTCATGACCCTGTTTAGCCCTCTTAATTCCTCATTTCAGATTGGTCCTGCATTCCTGATATTCTTCCAAAGCTTTGTATGTCTTCAGTTGCTATACTTTATGTATGTTTCCTCTTAGCTAGTTTCGCAGTTTCACCTGTCATTCATGGTTCCTGAACCTTGCCATTTTGATCCCTCATTTTCACAGGAATATACCTCTTCTGAACTCTAATCAATCTCTCTTTAAAAGCCTCCCACAAATCAAATGTGGATTTAATTCAAACAGCTGCTCCCAATCTACATTCCCCAGCTCCTGCCGAATTTTGGTATTCTTGGCCTTCCCCCAGTTTAGCACTTTTCCTTTAGGACCACTCTTGTCTTTGTTCATGAGTATTCTAAGATTTATGGAATTGTGATCACTATTCCTAAAGTCATCCCCTACTGAAACATCAACCACCTGGCTGGGATCATTTCCCAATACTAGGTGTGGAATGGCCTCTTCCTGGGTTGGACTATTTACATACCACTCTAGAAAACCCTCCTGGATGCTCCTTCCAAATTCTGTTTCATCTAGACTTCTAACACTAAGTGAATTTATTCACTTTTAATGGGGCTGAGTGTGGGATACTTTATGAACTGCAGAAATATAACTTTCAACCTGTGATAAAACAAGCTATTTCATTGATACCCTGTCCACTATTTACTCTTACTACATCTGGTGTAATGTGATAACAGTGTGTGTAGCCATGCCACCTGATAACTTGCTACAACTCACCAAGTCTCCTCCAACACAATCTTCCATACCAATACTTTCTACCGCTTAAACAATCAGTGCAGGTCAGGCCTTAGTCCACGAAAGCATGCATGTGGACTGATATCTGACCTCTCAGTGTGAGTGTTATAGGAGTTGGCCATACAGAAACATGAGCAAACAGATTCTGTGGCTCTCTCAGCATGTTTCACTTTCTCCCACAATGTCAAAGTTCAGATCCTAGCTTCTCCAACAGGTGTGGAGGGTGCTTGCCCTGGACTGAAAGGGTTTGAGGTTTGGTTGGGTACCCCTGGGTGTTGGTATCTAGAGGGCCCTGATGTGCTGAGAGTGTCTTTGCCAGACTCTAGTATGCTTCTTTGCCTTGGAATCCTATAGATGTGGGGAGGGCAGTGGGAGAAGGCCTGGGCACTTGGACTAGCCCATAACCCTGTAGCCTTGTTGTTGCTGCTGAAGACTAAGGGTGAGGATGGAGTGCAAGTATGTGCACATATCTAGCAGGCCCTGAGTGTGCTGAACCTTGCTGTCTTTGACAGCATGGCTTGTCTGGGCCTAGAAGGTGCAAGTGAGGTAATGAATAAAGATGACCAGGGAATGGGAACCAGCAGGAATATGTCCTCTGTAATGAATGGATCTGTGTGTTGTGCTGCTGCCTTTTAAAGAGCCTCACATTGGCTGGGACTTGTAGTCCCCTCCTTCTCGCTCAAGACACTTACGCCATCGTTCCGAGTGTGGTTGCAGCCATTTTTTTTCCCATTGCACTCTTGCAATTTCCAAGACGGTGAAAGGTGACAGTGAGCACTCCTTCAAAAGTGACCTAGAGCACACTTGGGATGTTGTTGCCAGATGTCCAAGATGGTGGCCCAGAGGAACAAGCTGCAAGTTGAAGTCCCAAGAACCTGCCCTGATGTTTGTGTCAGGAGTTGTTGATGTTTACGTGTCTTGCAGCCAGTGGTAGAAAGGGAAGCTGCATATTAATGAGGTGAGTTTTGATTTTAATTAGACTGTTAACAAAGAATAATCCTCCTTAATAAGCATTCACTGCTCTTTAGTGAGAATTCTCTCTTGATGCCCGAAATTCTGTTTAAAAATGCAATGAGTTGCTCCTGACGTCAAGATTTCACACCATAGTCCACATCATTCAGGCCCCTAGGAGATTCTCTCCTTGTCTTTTCTGTTCACAAAAGAAAAATCACAATTTTACAAGTGTGGTTGTGTTATTGCTACCACCTGTAAACAGTATTCTACATTTGTGCTGAAGCAAGTTTCGTTTTGTGATTGGATCAATGAATTATCTGTGGCTTTGAATAATGTTTTGTTGTGTTTCCCAAAATCAGTCTTGGCTGTGCCAATGTGCTTGTGTCAGATGGCAGTGAGAAAGATCATTGACCAAACAGTAGATGAGAGTAAACCGGTTGATGTGGTGCATATGGACTTCAGCAAAGCATTTGATAAGGTTCCCAATGATAGGCTATTGTACAAAATGCGGAAGAATGGGATTGTGGGAGATATAGCAGTTTGGATAAGTAATTGGCTTGCTGGAAGAAGACAGAAGGTGGTGGTTGATGGGAAATGTTCATCCTGGAGTCCAGTTAACAGTGGTATACCGCAAGGGTTGGTGTTGGGTCCACTGCTGTTCATCATTTTTATAAACGACCTGGATGAGGGCATAGAAGGGTGGATGAGTAAATTTGCAGACGACACTAAGGTCAGTGGAGTTGTAGATAGTGACGAAGGATGTTGTAGGTTACAGGGAGACATAGGTAAGCTACAGAGCTGGGCTGAGAGGTGGCAAATGGAGTTTAATGCGACCAAGTGTGAGGTGATTCACTTTGGTCAGAGTAACCAGAATGCAAAATACTGGGCTAATGGTAAGATTCTTGGTAGTGTAGATGAGCAGAGAGATCTTGGTGTCCAAGTACACAGATCCTTGAAAGTTGCCACCCAGGTTGACAGGGTTGTTAAGAAGGCAGACAGTGTTTTAGCTTTTATTAATAGAGGGATCGAGTTCTGGAACCATGAGGTTATGCTACAGCTGTACAAAACTCTGATGCGGCCGCACCTGGAGTATTGTGTACAGTTCTGGTCACCGTATTATAAGAAGGATGTGGAAGCTTTGGAAAGGGTGCAGAGGAGATTTACTAGGGTGTCGCCTGGTATGGAGGGAAGGTCTTACGAGGAAAGGCTGATGTACTTGAGGCTGCTTTCGTTAGAGAGAAGAAGGTTGAGAGGTGACTTAATAGAAACATATAAGATAATCAGAGGGTTAGATAGGGTGGGGCCTTTTTCCAAGTATGGTGATGGTGAGCATGAGAGGGCATAGCTTTAAATTGAGGGGTGATAGATATAGGACAGATGTCAGAGGTAGTTTCTTTACTCAGTAGTAAGGGCATGGAATGCTTTGCCTGCAATGGTAATAGATTCGCCAACTTTAAGTACATTTAAATCGTCATTGGACAAGCATATGGACGTATAGGTTAGCTGGGCTTCAGATTGGTATGAGAGGTCGGCACAACATCAAGGGCCGAAGGGTCTGTACTGCACTGTAATGTTCTATGTTCTATCTAATGGACTGAGATGGGACATACGAGAAATTTCCATTTTATCTAACATATTTCTTTTTTCTCATCAAATAGTCTGTGATACTGTGAGGATTAATCAGCACTTCAATTCTGCATTGACCAGAGGAAAATGACAGAAGATTCTTTCTTTTTAGGAATGAGACTAATATTCCATTCCAATTTAATTGAGAAACTCCCTTGACCCCATCTCACACACCACTTTCTGACATACAACTCAAGCCACCTTAATTGTCAGAATAGACTCCAACTTGAAAATGTATCTGACATGTCATGAGATAATGGCACTGCTTGAAGTGACCTTAGAGATGAGTGTCTGAAAAGATATGTCATACTGCCAAGATATTCATTGTGTGAGAGTCATATCCATTGAGGTCATTGCAGTTGAGTTCAACACAAAAATGAATGTGATTGCTGATAGTTTTAAGCTCTTGCCTTAATGTACAAATTAGAATAAGATGGTTCATGAAGAAAGACTGTGCAGTGTTGGATAGTTGGGGAAGCATGATATGGTAGTTGTATACTTTCATGTGAATGCACCATTCACAATTCTCAGTTAATTCTGACCAGGACTTGAATTTCTATATTCGTTTGAAGGTGTTTGATCTGAGGAAAATAATGGCTTTTAAAACATTTCTACATAAATCACTGTCATTGTGATTTTGAGAAACGTTATTGTTGGTGCCTCTTCCATCTCACTTATGCAAATCAGGAAAAGTAATTAATTGCAGCTGGTGTGAGTCACCATTTCCTGTTATACAGTGCAAGCTCATATCAAAGGATCATCTCCCACTTTTAGACTTAAATCAGCATTTGAGATGTGCCTTCTCTTGTGAATAATAGCCTTTTAATTAGGTAACCCACTTCTAATATCTGGAATGGGACTGGCTGTTGGGAATGGATTGTATTCATTGTATTACATTGACCCTATCCAGAGTAATTCTGGATTCTGGAATGAGTCTATCAGATGTGGTTGGACACTATAACTGAAGAGCAAAGGTATGTTCATAGGTCCCTTAATACAGTAAAGCAGGGAGGTAAAGCATAAATGATACTTGCTTTTATTAGCTGAGGCATAGTGTTTCAGAGCAGGGAGGTTACAAAAGGTTGGTTAGGCCACAACTTGAATCTAGAATCCATATTATAGAAGGCATGGGATTGCATTGGAGAGGGTGCAGAGGAGACCTACCAGGATGTTGCTTGGGCTGGAATGTTTATGCTATGAAGAGAGTTTGGATTGGGTGGAGTTGTTTTTCTTGGAGTAAAGGAGATTGAGGAGGGTAAATGTTTGAGATGTATAAAATTATGAGGGGCAGAGACAAGGCAAACAGAAAGGAATTTTTTCCCCTTGGTGAAGGGATCAATTAACAGGAAGTTGAAGGTTATGGGCAGGAGATTTAGAGGGGATATTGGGAAATGTTTTTTGACTGAGAGGGCGATGGGAAACTGGACGCATTATCTGTAAGTTTGGGAAGGGCAGAAATCCTCGTAACATTTAAGAAGTGGGCTCAGTGGTTAGCACTACTGCCTTACAGCACCAGGGTCCCAGGTTCAATTCCAGCCTTTGGCAATTGTCTGTGTGGAGTTTGCACATTCTCCCTGTGTTTGTGTGGGTTTCCTCCGGGTGCTCCGGTTTCCTCCCACAATCCAAAACGATGTGCAGGTCAGGTGAATTGGCCATGCTAAACTGTCCATAGTGTTAGGTGCATTAGTCAGAGAGGGGTGGGTTACTCTTTGGAGGGTCGGTGTGGACTTGTTGTGCCGAAGGGCCTGTTTCCACACTGTAGGTAATATAATCTAATCTGCACATGCAATACCAAAGCATGGCAGGCTTTTGGCTAAGTGCTGGAAAATGGGATAAGACCAGTTAGGTGATTGTTTTGAATGGGTGCAGACTCGGGAGGCTAAAGGACCCTTTTCTGTGCTATGGACCTTTATGGCTCTAAGATTGTAAAACCTTATCAATGCTTTCAATGTTGATGTTTTTCTGGATTTTGTTACTTTGTTTACTTTGTTCCTCAGAAAAAAAATCTACCAATTACTATAATTCAAATGCTGAATATGAATATTTTTCTGTGTTTGAGAATTCATCCAAAAATAAAGCTTATGCTTTATGCAATTCTTATCGTTTCAATGTCTTTGTTCCCCTTTGAAACTCAGTGAAGTGCAAAATAAATCTAATAGGTTAAAAAAGGCAAGGAAGTGCTGACAGAATCATTGATGTAGAAATGTTAGAGAAAATACCATTCTGCCTATTGATGGTTATATTTGATGTGTCACTTCTTTCATTCATTATTGCCTCATTAGGAAAGGAGCAAGGAAGGTACCAAATTGCTGAGAATGACAATGAAACTCTGAAATGTATTTAACATGGTCTTTAACGTGCCTTGTTCTGCTTCAGACTATCTCTACAAGCTGAGCAGAAGCTATAAAAAATAGATTGAGATGTGTCCAAAATATCAATGATTTAGTGATAAACTTTGGCTTGGGTTACCAATAGATCAAGTTCCATCTTGTTAATGTTTCCTTTCAACCAGTTTTACCTGGAGCTAACATCTGTTCTGGGTTCCTTTAAGCAAAAAATAATCTGGTATGGATTAAAACATTACTTTTTCTAATTCAACGATAAGAGTTTTGAGTAAAAAATCTGAAGTCAATTGCATATGGGCAACTATTCGTAGGTTACATGAATATCTCCTGTATTACTACTGAGATTGCTAGGAGGACACTGGCCCCAGATCCGTGTCCCACAAGTTCTAACTTTGCTCTGACCAAGTCTCTGTCACATTATCACAATGGATGGTGCTTGCTGCACTCAATCAAGTATAAAGCATTTCAGCCCCTGAGACAACAATGTCATTGTCAAAAATCCCATCAAAATGTCTCATTTTATTTCTCCTGAGATGTATGGACAGGCAAGACTAGATAACCATAAAACTTCAAGGAAAATTTTAGTGTTAGTTCAGAGCTCCAGTTTGTTGGTGTTCACATTCCAATTGCCAATTTTAATTCCTATTTTAAGCAGGAGTTGGGCAGCTCTGTGAGGACAGTGGGGATACAGAACGTACTGTCCTGTTCTTGACTTCCTTTCTGCCACCATTTGATTGGTGCCTAAGTATAGGCAATCAAAGTATCTTTCTGAAACAAGCAGGAACATTGCTGATGTGTGCAAATTAAGGTCTGATAATGCCAATTGGATCTCAATGCTGTTTTCATAAACCCAAACTAAAAATATGCTTTACTTTGCATTTCTTGAGATTTGATCATTCCTTTGGCATGGGCATGTTTATTCTATTGTGTGACGGAAATCATATTAGCTACAGAAACACCAGCAAAAGATCTGGGAGAGATTGTTTGAGAGGGCCACGTATGATCCTGTAAGAGGTTCCAGATGAAGCACTGCTGCTTGCTGCTGGCCTTATTGCGGTCTGGGGATCTACCAGCCACGCAGATGGAATCTGTGTTCTTCACGAGAAGCTGTGTTAGAAATCTGCATAATGTTGAAGCAGCAGCCAGAGCCCCCTACCACAGCTGGCACTGTGTAGCTTGTAGCAATTAATTTGAGTGCAATCCTGAATTTCAATGTACTGGGGTCATTCCAGGTTGCAGTTGCAGACATATGTGATATAAATATAAAACAGACTATAGTGCATAAGGCAGGTGGTTATTTGCCAAATGAAATATACACAAGTTTTGCCTGACAGACCCCAGGTGACAACAGGACAGGGCTGAGGTTTTTTGTGTTTATGGCAGGGTCATTGTGTGTTAGAGCACCATTGACTGTGTGGTAATAAAGATTGCTGCCAATGAGTCACAATTTGAAGAAAGTAAACAGAATTTTATTACCTTAATGTCCAGCTGGTATGCGAAGACTGATAGTACTTGCATGCAATCACGATGCCTACACCTTGTAGCACTCAAACATTCCACCTATTCTTAATGAGGGATACTCAGAGGCTGGCTGCTGAAAGACATAGGATATCCTGGGAGATGGGGGCATGGTGGTTCTGTCACTAGACCAATAATCCAAAGGCGCACACAATTGCTCAGGTTCCAAATCCCACCATGGCAGCTTGTCAAAGTTAAATTCAATTAATGAAATCTGGAATTGAAAGCTGGCTTCAGTTATGGTGACAATGAGAATTATCATTGACTGTTGGTGAAACCTGTCAGATTTGCTAATGGCCTTTAAGGGAAGGAAATCTACCATCCTTGCCTGATCTGACCCACACCTGACTCCAGACCAACTGCTCTCTGAAATGGCTGTGCCTGTCACTTAGTTCAAGAGCACTTAAGAATATTCAACAAATGTTGGCTTTGCCAAGGATATCCTTATCTCGTGAAAGAGTAAATTAAAACTTCTGCTCCAAGGCCAGCCTGATGTTGTTCCAAACTCTATAAATCCCTGCGAAGACCAGATACAATAGTCATGGCTCCAACAGTACAGTTTTTAAGTAGTGTCTTTGAATCCATGTGTTCCTCACAGTGAAGTTGGTAAGATATGATCATGGATAGTGATGGTGTTTTGCCTCTTAGGTAACTTTATTGAGAATTTGGTGCTGGGAAAGCACAGCAGGTCAGGCAACATCCAAGGAGTCAGAGAGTCAACATTTCGGGCATAAACCCTTCATCAGGAATGAGACTTGTGGGCTGGGGGTGGGGGGGGACGCGGTGTTGTGCTGAGAGATAAATGGGAGGGCGGTGGAGCTGGGAGAAAGGTAGCTGGGAATGTGATAGGTAGATGAAGGTGTGCGTGGAAGTGATAGGTCGGAGGGGAGGGTGGAGTGAAAGGGTGGGAAAGAAGGAAGATGGACAGGGAGGACCAGCTGAGGGAGCAGTGCTGAGTTGGAAGCTTGGGACTGGGATAAGTTGGGGGGAGGAGAAATGATGAAACTGGTGAAGTCCACATTGATGCTGTGGTTGCAGTGTCCCAAGGCGGAAGATGAAGCATTCTTCTTCCAGGCGTCGGGTGGTAAGGGTTTGGCAATGGAGGAGGCCCAGGACCTGCATGACCTTAGTGGAGTAGAAGGAGGAGTTAAAATATTCAGCCACAGGGTGGTGGGGTTGGTGGCGCAGGTGTCCCAGAGATGTTCTCTGAAATGATCTGTAAGTTGGCGCCCTGTCTCTCCGATGTAGAGGAGACCACATTGGGTGCAACAGATGCAGTAGATAACGTACGTGGAAGTGCAGGTAAACTTCTGTCAGATGTGGAAAAATCCTTTGGGGCCTTGGATGGAGGTGAGGGGGGAAGTGTGAGCACAGGTTTTGCACTTCTTGTGTTGGCAGGGGAAGGTGCCAGGGGTAGGGGGCATGGATCTGACGAAGGAGTCGCAGAGAGAATGATCTCTCCAGAATGCAGATAGGGATGGGGAGGAAAGCATGTCCCTATTGGTGGGGTCTGTTTGCAGGTGGAGGAAGTGGCAGAGGATGATGTGATGTATGTGGAGGTTGGTGACGGCTAAGGTGAAGACCAGGGGGGTTCTGTGCCTGTTGCAATTGGAGGGGTGGGGTTCAAGGGAGGAGGAGTGGGAAGTGGAGGAGATGTGCTGGAGGGCATTGTCACCCACGTGAGAGGATAAATTGTGGTCTTTGAAGAGGGAGGCCATCTGGGATGTTCTATGATGGAATTGGTCCTCCAGGGAGCAGATGTGGCAGAGGTGGAGGATTTGGGAATAAGGGATGGTGTTTTTACAGGAAGCAGGGTGGGAGGAAATGTTGTCTAAGTAGCTGTAGGAGTCAGTGGGTATGTAGTAAATGTCAGTGTTTAGTCTGTTGTCGGAGATGGACTTGGAGAGGTCCAGGAAGGGGAGGGAGGTTTCCAAGATGGTCCATGTGAATTTGACATCAGGGTGGAAGGTGTTAGTAAAGTTAATGAACTGTTCAACATCTTTGTGGGAACATGAGGTAGTGCCGTTACAGTCATTGATATAATGGAGGGAAAGATGGGAAATGATACTGTTGTAACTGTGGAAGATGGACTGTTCCAAAGAGGCAGGCATAGCTGGATAAGTTGGCTGCCCATGGCTATCCCTTTGGTTTGGAGGTAGTGGGAATATTGGAAGGAGAAGTTATTGAGGGTGAGGACCAGTTCAGCCAACCAGGTGATGGTATCGGTGGAAGGGTACTGGTTGGGTCAGCATGAGACGAAGAAATTGAGGGCTTGGAAGTCTTCACCATGGTGGATGGATGCGTACAGGGACTGGATATCCATGTTGAAGATAAAGCATAATGGGCTGGGGAAACAAAAGTCTTGGAGGAAGTGAAGGGCATGGGTGGTGTTGTGAACGTAGGTGGGGAGTTCCTGGACTAAGCGGGACAGGACAGTGTCAGGGTGTGCAGAGAAGAGTTTGGTGGGGCAGGAGCAGGCAGAGACAATAGGTCGACCAGGCAGTCAGGTTTGTGAATCTTGGGGAGGAGGTAGAATCGGGTGGTGTGGGGTTCGTGGATGATGCGGTTGGAGGCTGTGGGTGGGAGAAACCCAGAGGTGATGAGGTTGTGGATGGTCTGGGAGATGATGGTTTAGTGATGGGAGATGAGGTCGTGATTGAGGGGGCAGTAGGAAGAGGTGTCTGTGAGTTGGCGTCTGACTTCAATATGTAGAGTTTGAAGTGCTAACCTACCACAGCAGCCCCCTTCTTCCCTATCCCCAACCTCCTTGTCTGCTGGCCTGATGGTAAGTTTGGGGTTGGAGTGGAGGGAGTTGAGGGCTGAGCATTGTGAGGGTGAGAGGTTGTAGTGGGTGAGAGGGGTGGTAAGTTTGAGGTGGTCAGCGTCACGGTGGCAGTTGGAAATGAAGAAATCAAGGGCGGGTAACAGACCAGTTTGGGGTGTCTAGGTGGAATGGGTATGTTGGATGTGGGAGAAGGGGTCCTTGGAGGGTGGGCTGGAGTCTTGATCGAAAAAATGGGCTTGGAAGTGGAGGCGATGGAAGAAATATTCAAAGTCACAGCAAGTGTTGAGCTCATTAATCCAGGTGCGTACTGGGATGAAGGTGAGGCCTTTGCTGAGGACTATGTAACTTTGCCATGCAACTAGAGGATGTCTGAAGCCTACTGACTGAGGTCCATCAGCCTCATGATGGGGAAGGTACCAGTGAACTACAGTATGCAGCTGGCGGTGGGAGGTCTGCAGTTTTAGTCCACAGTCGGAGCTGTACACTAGCAACTCATTAACATAATTTCTCCTGAACAGTTCATTCCTTCATCTCCATTTTCCACCTAGATTATCCTTTAGATGGTCTGATATGGAAGAAGACTTATGCATCATGCAAAACCACAGTAATAACGCAGGAGGAATATTAAAATTAAAAAGTTGCAATAGGGCCAACTCCTCACATAGACATGTCATGCAATAATCGTTAAGGAGGTGACCAAAAACAGGGCTGCGGTCTCTCTTATTTAGAGCCTTGTCATTTAACCTATGAACTCAAGGTTTGTGTAAAGATTTGTAGTCATGGTTGTGGGTATGTTCGCTGGGCTGGGAAGTTAATTTGCAAACGTTTTGTCCTCGGTCTGGGTGACATCTTCAGTGCTTTGGAGTCTCCTGTGAAACTGGCCTCCCACAAATCCAATCCAAAATCTGGATCAGATCTGTAGATGACACCTTTGTTATCATTAAGAGAACAGAAATCAAGAACACACCGGATTATTAACACCATACTCACAGGGATCAGATTTACGAGAGGAGGAAACCAACAACCAACTCCCATTCCTGGATGTGATGATAGAAAGAACACAGAATGGTGAATGCATCACAAAAGTGTAGAGGGAAGCCAAACACGCGGACCAGGTCCTGCACTACAACAGTAATCACCAAAACATACACAAGAGAGGGTGCATTAAGACCGCACATTGCAGCACTCCTGGCCGATGAAGGGAAGAAGTAGAACACCTCCTCAGAGTATTTGCTAAGAACTGATATCCTTGCAACTTCATCTGCTGATGCCTAATAGACAAACAATGTGACACAGGCATGCTACGACCTAACTCATTAGCCATGCTACCTTACATAAGAAACATGTCCTAACCAACAGCCACACATCTCCAGTCACTGGGACTCATGACAGCCCATAAACCGATAGCCATGCTCTGACAACAACTCACCAGGACAGAAGACTCTGTACCCACCATGTGCAAGACTAACGTAATTTACATGATTCCATGCAAAGACTACACATAACATAGTGGGCGGCACCGTGGCACAGTGGTTAGCACTGCTGCCTCACAGCGCCTGAGACCCGGGTTCAATTCCCGACTCAGGCGACTGACTGTGTGGAGTTTGCACGTTCTCCCCGTGTCAGCGTGGGTTTCCTCCGGGTGCTCTGGTTTCCTCCCACAGTCACAAAGATGTGCGGGTCAGGTGAATTGGCCATGCTAAATTGCCCATAGTGTTAGGTAAGGGGTAAATGTAGGGGTATGGGTGGGTTTCGCTTCGGCGGGTCGGTGTGGACTTGTTGGGCCGAAGGGCCTGTTTCCACACTGTAAATCTAATCTAAACACTATACAGGACAAACAGGCAGACAACTAGCAATCCACATCCACGAACACCAACTAGCCATGAAATGCCATGACCAGCTGTCCCTAGTGGCCACACATACAGATGACAAGAACCACAAATTCGACTGGGACAACACAATGATCATAGGACAAATCAAAGAGAGGAGAGCCAGAGAATTCCTAGGTGCATGACCCTCATCCACGGACTCAATCAACAAACACATAGATCTAGATACATAGACCAATGAACAACCGGAAGCAGCAGGAATGGAACCAAACAAATTCCAAAGACACAGCACAGCAGCACTTCACAGGAGGCTCCAAAGCACTCAAGATATCACCTAGACAGGGGATGAAACATTTGCAAATCAACCTCCCAGCTCGGCGAACATGCCCACTATGTCAACCTATGAACTCCTTTCCCTTAACTCTGACCTGCTACCTCATCCTATGTCTTATCAGCTGTGGCAAGTCCTGATAGGTTTAAGGTACTTATCCCTTTCTAATTTTCTAATTGTCTCCATCGCTCTTTCATTTGACAAACATACCAATTCCATCTCTGACC
The DNA here is from genome assembly GCF_020745735.1 of Hemiscyllium ocellatum. Lineage (NCBI taxonomy): Eukaryota > Metazoa > Chordata > Chondrichthyes > Orectolobiformes > Hemiscylliidae > Hemiscyllium > Hemiscyllium ocellatum. The sequence goes on along the minus strand of NC_083425.1, from coordinate 29,736,948 downwards.
ATTTGGGACATTCATAGAATGAGTGGACCTTGCACCTAGAATTGTAAATCATAATACAAATAAAATCAGATGTGAAAATTCCATGATGTTAACATTTGTAATTCTGACAGTCTTTAAGCAGTTTTCATAGCATGGTGACACAGTGGTTGGCACTGCTGCCTCACAGTGCCAGGGACTGGGTTCAGTTGCAATCTTGGGTGACTGACTGTGTGGAGTTTGCATGTTCTCCCCTTGTCTGCATAGGTTTCCATTGAGTACATGATTTCCTCCCACAGTGCAGAGAGGTGCAAATTAGGTGAATTGGTCATGCTAAATTACCTTGTCATGACCAGGGATGTGCACGCTCAGTGGATTAGCCATGGGAAATGCAGGGATATGGTGAGTCTGGGTGGAATGTTGTCAAGATGCTCGGTGCAGACTCAATGGGCTGAATGGCCTCCATCTCTCTGTAGAGATTTTATGATTCACCAGAATATGTGACATGTTCAAGGAAGTTGGAGCACTGTTTGCATCTGAAACACATAAAGCATGGCCTACACATTACTGAAAGATTATATTTGACACTACCTTCAGCAAGTACTATGAATACATAAAAATAAAACAAAGAAAACCAAACAAATAAAACAAAGAAACAAAAATAAAACAAAGAACCTGTGGATGTTGCAGGGCTAAGACAAGCATTTCTGGTGAAACTGAGCAGGTCTGGCAGCAACTATGGAGGGAAAGCAGGCTAATGTTTTGAATCTGGTGACTCTTCATCAGATCTTCTTTTGCCAGCAATTACTGTTTTTGTTCGATGAATACAAGCTCTCCTGGCGATGTCCGTTGAAAACCAGAAGTGTGATAACTGAAGACAGAGTGACTGTGCACTGTATAATGTTATTCTTGGTAATAATGCTGGCTCATGATTGTTTCTATATTTGTTTCATTCTCATTTACACAGGGGAAATTACATTATTTTCAAGAAGTGAAGTTTGGTTTGAGGACTACAGTCAATTTCTCTGCTGATATTAGCTACTAGATGGCTGCTCTGTGTATTGATCTTGAAACTCTGATGTTAATATCAGTGAGTGAAATATCTTTGTAATATTAAGGAGATAGAAATATTTGAAAGTAGGAACAAAACTGGAAATAGGCCAATACATTAAGTTGATTCAACTAGTGTCTAGTTTTTCTGTTTAGAATATTCACTCATTTTGATTCACTAAAAGCTATAATGCAGTTACTTTGTGACTTTATACATTTGTTGTTGTGATATTGCACAATACATGGAGAGACTCTAGGGAGACTCCTCAAGTTGTCAGAATGTTTTGTCTTGTACTCATTTACAACAATTTAATACTATAGGAGAAAAGATTCCTGAATTGTTGGTACATCAGCCACGTTGCCCTGGAGGAATAAATAGGTTCTTTAGTCTCACAATGTAGCTTACTCATTAGAAGCAACGTCCACTGGCAAGTACACTCTGCAAACAAAAGGAATACGTCCAGGCCCTGTGCTTTTTGAAAAATACCTGGAGCTTGGGAAGGCATTGCTTTTGCAAATGTGTGCTCTATTTTCAGCAATATTCAAGGGGAAGTTTGTAGTTAGTCTTCCAGCCCTGACTCTAACAGAAACATTTAATTCCCTGATAAGTGCCTCATCCTGTCCGCAATGGTATTCAATCAATGATTGGGAGAGGAGTCGGAACATGGGCAACCTGAAAAGCAAACCCTGTTAGTTTGCTTATGGGGCTAAAGAACAGGGTGGGGAGAGTGATCTGTTTCAAAAGCTCTCACTGCCTAATCGAGGGGTGCAGGATCAGGAGGGGGTGTGACTGCTTGCTTTTTAATGCTCCTGGGAATTATCTTGAGTTGTTTAGTTCTGTTAAGGGGTTCGATTTAACTGAAAGTCATTGTTATATGTCTTGGGAGGGACACATCACTTGTACGCCCAACACCAAACTCTGGAAACAATTCTTCCACTTGGAGCTCAGTAACAGTAGTTGAGAGCCCTGTTCTTTCTGCTGACCCTCTCATGTCCCCAGCCAGTGACACAGTCCACACAATCCACAGCCTGCCTTCCCTTCTTCACCTGTGGCCTTAGGTTCTTATTGATCCACACAATTAAAGGAGTTCCCAGTGGTGCTGACAGTAATGGAGGTCTGCCATCTCCTAGCTGGGGGATGAGAGTGAGAGAGATTAGGAATGGAGATGTGTGAGAAGGTGGGATTCTGAGGTTTCCTCTGTTGGTATCTTAAATCATAGGGAATCTCTGAAGCTGGCCAGTTAAGTGACTGATTCTCATTTTGTTCTTTGCTGGATGTCAGGGCCTTCCCCAACAGATTAACTCTTTTAGCCTCCAGCTGAGATCCTCATGTCAATATTAAATCCTACCTTGGCATCTACTTAATATCCATTTAGTGTCATTTATGTCATGGTTTGATTGCATTTTACAGAAAAGTTGTTGTGATAGGTCAATTGCCCACTTAAAATAAATTGAAATCCTATTACTTTAAAAATCTATTAAATACTCACTTCACGGTAATGATCTCAATAACACATTCCTTTATTGCATTTCTATTGTTCAACCTAATTGGTTCAGCATTATTTTTACATTAAGTGCAACAAGATTTGGATTCTTCCAAGGTGCATATCTTATTGGAACTGCAATTGACTGAGCTAACTGCCCTCAGCAGGAACTGAAATGGGCTCTGTAGCGTTCATGTTTTAGATGTATCTTGCAGAGCGGGTAGATGATGACATCAATCAATTTGCAGGAACTGGAATCAAAGTTAACATTTTGGGTCTGGTGAGGAAGCGTCACTGGACCCGAACTGTTAATTTTGTTTTCTCTTCACAGATGTTGCCAGAACTGCAGAGCTTATCCAAAAACCTATGGTTTTGTGTCTGATTTACAGCATCTGCAGTTCTTTAAGTTTTTAATCAATGTGCAGGATTGATTTGGCACCATAACTGCTATTTTTGAACTCCACACTCCAGCCAGAAGCCTGTTTAAACTTGCAGTTCTGAACTCGATATTAAATGGAATACAGACCACCCCCTATCAATATGAACATGTGAAGCTGTCCACTGTCAACATGTGTTGAACAGTGACTGGCTTGGAGAGATTAGTGCTTTATCTAGTTCAGAGAGAGGAAATCCGGCTAAGAATGAGCTGAGTGAGAGGAAAGTTTGCGAAGAATATGCTGTGCAGCTGGTCTCTCTCATTTCTGAAAAGAAAGCCATCTTGTTGACTTCAGGGTGAAACCTGTTTATCCTTTGAAAGAGTGATTGCAGATTGAGAAAGCTGTGTCTGTAGGACTTCAGAGACAATTGTGCATGGTTATTGACTTGACCACACATGTCAGTATGTCAGAATAACAGGGTCCAGAACATCCTACCCTTTATCATTTTTCCTTCAAAAAGACATTTGACTCACTTGCCTTCATTGGTCATAACATTGAGTATTGGAGTTGGACTGTTATATTGTGATTGTATAGGACATTGATAAAGCCACTGGAGTTCTGGTCACCCATCTGAAGTTTAACAACATCCTTCCTATAGAAGGTGCAGAAAAGACTTATATCAATGTTGCCAGGACTGGAGGTTTATAGGGAGAGGCTGAATACCCTGGGGCATTTTTCCCCAGAGTATCAGAGACAGAGGGGTTACCTTACAGAAGTTCATAAAATCAAGAGGGGCATGGATAGGGTGAATGGCCAAGCTCTTTTTACTAGAGTGGGGGAGTCCTAGACTAGATTTAAAAAGGACCTGAGGGGCAACTTTTTCATCCAGAATGGTACAAGTATAGAACCAGCTACCAGAGAAAATGGTGGAGGCAGATACAAATACAACATTTAAAAGGCATTTGGATGGATCCATGGATAGGAAGGGTTCATAGGGATTTGGGCCAAATGGGACTAGGTCAGATTGGGATGTCTAGTCAGCACAGATGAATTGGACTGAAGGGTCTGTTTCCACGCTCTATGACTCTGTAACTCTATTACTATAAGTGCCAGATTGGCCAAAGTGTTTATTTTTTCAAGAAAGCCAGTCACTGCAGAGAAGTATGTTCTTTGCTTCTGTTTTTGTGAACCATACGTATATTTGTATTGGTGTTTTGGGGATATTTAGAGGGAGAATAATTTGTACACGGTGGCACAGTGGTAAGCACTGCTGCCTCACAGCGCCAGAGACCCGGGTTCAATTCCCGCCTCGGGCAACTACCTGTGTGGAGTTTGCATGTTCTCTCCGTGTCTGCATGTGTTTCTTCCAGGTGCTCCGGCTTTCTCCCACAGTCCAAAGATGTGCAGGTCAGGTGAATTGGCCATGCTAAATTGCCCTTAGTGTTAGTTGAAGGGGTAAATGTAGGGGAATGGGTCTGGGTGGGTTGCCCTTCGGAAGGTTAGTGTGGATTTGTTGGGCCGAAGGGCCTGTTTCCACACTGTAAGTAATCTAATCTAATAAGGACTGTGTATATTGACCAATTATTACAACTTTATTGAACAAGTTCTGTTTTGATAATAAACCAATATCTGTATTTGTTAAGGAACATAGTTAATATATCATTTTTTGTGGAAACCATGACATAATGTATTTAATTGGTTATTTTGGAAATTGGAAAAGTAATTTTATGTCGTGGTCCATGTATCAATGAGACCAGAATAACAGCGGACTCTTCCAGCTTCAGTTGGAACACTAGTTTTAGCACTTTTCCTATTGGGCTTGAAGTACTTTTTCTGATGACTGTAGATTCTGCTGTGTAAAATCTTGCCATGGGTTTATCAGCTGCAAACTGCGTCAGTGGCTCTTAAAGCTAGACATGTTTTCTGATTTTGCTGAAATTTCTTCAGTCCAGCTAAATTGATTCTGCTCCCTGCTACAGCCTGCCATGTCACATGAGTGTGTGATATTAACTGCTGGCAATGTGTGATTGATTAGGTAGCTGCCACCATTCCCTTTCTGAATGATTCTACAGTGCCAATTTGGACTAAAGTGGCCTATCAAGAATAGGCACTAGTTTGGAACAAGATGTAGTTTATTGCATGATAGAAATCAGGTGACAATTACATTTGTAAGATGGTGTTGCTATTAAGACTGTTGGCGACCTAAGATAACATCTCGCCCCAGTGAGATCCTTAGATGTCTTGCCTTTTGCCATCCAACCTCTTATGACATTTCACAATTGGGCAGAGTTTAATGTAGCCTTCAGCATGAACACTTTCAGAACCATTAATTTATACTACACCCCCCACTGCCATCAAAGCTATTTAAGTTGATTATAATTATTTACAGGTTAATTCCTGATTTTTCTTTATACTTGCTAGTACAGTTTTAGATCTTTCTTATACTTCGGTCTAGTTTTCTGCAGATTTAAAACCTTTTGCTGAACCAAATTGCTTTCAGACAACTGGTAGCGCTTACTCTGAGAAAGGATCATAACTTAAAGATGGAAGAGAGGTTATGATAGAAAAGGGAACAGGAAATGTAGAAATAGAAACTGCAAAAGGAAATGGAGGGATGTGACGTTCATGGGGTGGGGGGTGGGGGGTGGGGAGCTACGACAGCATCTCTATTTATCCTATTGGATTGTCTGTTTGTCTTCAAATCATTCTTGCATGACACCAGTAACCTCAACCACACCCAAATCTGTTAGTCAAAAATTCCTCACTGCTTCCCTCTTTAATCACTGACAACACAATACCCTCTTTCCAAACAGCAGAAATGTAAATCACCAATGGATGTATGTGAAATCCAATTTTAAAAATTCAAGTATTACAAAATGCATGTGAAAATAATTTAATAATCCTTGTGCAGTTTCTTAAGGCAGAACCTTTCTAGCCCCTGAATGATGTAGGTGACAGCAATAAGTTTAGGACATTCCACTGAGAGGTAAAATGAGGTTCTTTTGAATGTTGAAACCAAAAAGTCACATTTACCAGCTAAGTCCTGGACATCAAGATGAGACTCTCACGAGTGAATGGCAAGAGGCCTATTAATAAGAAATTATTGCTCATTATCATCCTCATTGTTACCTCATCTTGCCTCATTATTATGTGCTCTCCCATTGCCCCAGCTGCTGGATAGAAACTAGATGATGAAATTTTGAGTAGGCACCTGGCACTGTAGCTTGCTGCTTACTTCTCCAGACGTCCATCATGGACAATCCTACCGACTCCCACAGTTACCTCTTCCCACCCTACCTCCTGCAAAAATGCCATCCCGTATTCCCAAATCTTCTGCCTCTGTGGTACCTGCTCCCAGGAGGACCAGTTCCACCACAGAACACACCAGATGGCCTCCTTCTTTAGAGACCGCAATTTCCCTTGCCATGTGGTTAAAGATGCCCTCCAACCCATCTCCACATCTTGCACCTCCACCCTCAAACCCGATCCCTCCAACTGTAACAAGGACAGAGCCCCCCCGGTGCTCACCTTCTACCCCACATCATCCGACAACATTTCCGCCACCTCCAAACGGGTATATTCCCTTCCCCACTCATTTCCGCTGTTGCAAAGACCATTCCCTCCGTTACTACCTAGTTAGGTCCACGCCCCCCAACAACCCACCCTCCCTTCCTGGCACCCTCACCTGCCATCGCAGGAATTGCAAAACCTGCGCCCACACCTCCTCCCTCACCTCCATCCAAGATCCCAAAGGAGCCTTCCACATCCATCAAAGTTTTACCTGCACATCCACCAATATCATTTATTGTATTCGTTGTTCCTGATGCGGTCTCCTCTACATTGGGGAGACTGGGCGCCTTCTTGCAGAGCACTTTAGGGAATATCTCCGGGACACGCGCACCAATCAACCTCACCGCCCTGTGGCCCAACATTTCACTTCCCCCTCCCATTCTGCCGAGGACATGCAGGTCCACCGGCACTCCCTCACCACCCGACGCCTGAAGGAAGAACGCCTCATCTTCCACCTCGGAACGTTCAACTCCAGGGCATCAATGTGGACTTCACCAGTTTCCTCATTTCCCAATCCCCCACCTCAGCCCAGTTCCAACCTTCCAGCTTAGCACCAACCCATGACCTGTCCTACCTGCCAATCTCCCTTCCCACCTATCCCCTCCACCCTCCTCTCTGACCTACCACCTTCACCCCATCCCCATTCACCTATTGTAGTCATTGCTATCTTCCTCCACCCTCCTCTCTGACCTATCACCTCCATCCCCACCCCCATTCACCTATTGTACTCTATGCTACTTTCTCCCCACCCCCAGCCCCCTATCATTTATCTCTCCACCCTGGAGGCTTCTTGTCTCTATTCCTGATGAAAGGCTTTTGCCTGAAACGTCGATTTTCCTGCTCCTTGGATGCTGCCTGACCTGCTGTGCTTCTCCAGCACCACTCTAACCTAGACCAATATCTCTGTGCCTACTCAATGAGCAGTGACTGTATGGACTCTACATTCATGGATATGAGCATTCATTATGTACTGGTCTGTCCATATCATCATGGTAGATCTCCCAGGCGCTTACAGTCCTGCTTGTTCATGCACTAGCACCTTTCATGGCAATGTTTGCTGCAAGCACACTTTACCAACAGAGACAGGCATCCAGCTCAGGACTGGACCAGAGAGCACCTCAGGACTGCTTGTTCCCACTTTTGTTTACATTCAGTTTGCACCAAGCCAGATGCTCACATCATACCCTCCTTACTTCTTTATTGCACTATGCCTCAGAACATGCCCACATGCCGGCGTGTCTCTGAGCCGGCGTGTCTCTGAGTAAGCGTCTCTGAGCCAGTGAGTCTTAGTGAGTGTCTCTCAGCCTGCATGTTTCTGAGTAAGTGTCTCTGAGTTGATGTGTCAGAGCCGGTGTGTCTGAGTTGATGCCTCTGAGTTGCTGGTGTTTGTGAGTGTAAGACACAGTGATGATATCACTTCCACTTTTTTTGCTGATTGATATCTTCTGGTCCTTGAGTACCTGAAAAATCAAAGTTTAAGTAATTGGAGGGACAGAGAGGAGAAAGTAAGAAAGTGTGTGTTTATGCTGTAACAAGAGATTGAGCAAAGATTGAGAGGTTTAATGAAAAATGGAGGATTTGAGATCAGAGGATTTTCATCGTCCGTCCATCCAGCCTGGCTCAATTCAAGGCACAAGAAGTGTTCTTTGCCTTAATGGCTGCAGTAGCTCCTTTAAACAGACTCCAGCACCTGTTCTTTCTTGCTGCTTCCTTTAATATTCCACTGGCATCATTGAGTGTCCTGTACAGGTGACAATAATATGGTGTCTTAATTAGAAATAATCAGCTGCAAGAGACTGAGTATAGGTTTATAAGACAATTTTATTCAAGTGGCACAAGGAGAGATTAGCCTCAGTTGTTAGATTGATACAAAACTCTGAAGCATAAAGAAGGATTGATTACCTTTATATTTCTAGCATCCTCTTGACTGCGTTGCAAACTTCCATCATACATAGCAAATAAAACAAACATCCCTCTGTGCTCCAGGTTAAAGTATTAGGGTCTCCTTTACTCAGCCAGAGAGTAAACAATCACGACGTAGGTGGCTCAATCTGGAGGCTCGCTGATGATGTTACCTAGTATGGTGACGAAACATCTGAATATGAACCTTCCAGCTTAGCGAGCAAACCTACATCCACAAACTCAACCTGAGTTACAAATCCTCTCAACATTGACTAGAAAACAATCAATAACTCCCTAGATTTAGCTGTCTGTTAATTTATCAGTGTCTGTCTGATGCTAAATTCTCCCATTCTTAGAATGATTTAATTAACCCTATCTCTTGTCTATAGGGATTCTACTGACACTAATCTCTTGGCTGCATAAGGTTCATTCCATGTGAAGTTGAAACTGCTGACTACATCCACGATGGAAGCATCATGTAATACTCAGAGGCTAAACATTTAAATTTCCCCTAACACTGTTATGGTTCCGTAGCTGTCATTGTGAACAAGCTGTGAGCTGTCAGTGCTAGGCTTGCCAAACTGCGCAGTGGGCGAGGGTGAGGTGAATGTGAATTGAAGGCTAGAGATTGATAGAGATTGTTTTCAGGAGGGTGATGTGCTTTAATATTTTCAGCAATGGATGATGCTCATGGTTTTGTAGAATATGTCATTTGAAGATGAGCTCACTCACCTTGACAACTTGTGTCCGATTGTTAAGTCCCTTGCTCCACTGTACTTATATTCCTGGAGCAGCAGTCACCTGGCATTGATCTCCAATGCCTCTTGCTCCCATTGCCACCTGAGCATGAGGATCTATTGCCCCTTGACTGTGTGTTCACAAACACCCTTCGCCCCAAGCTCTCCCTTTCCCACCTCTTTCAGGAAGTCCACTGTCAGAAGACATTTTGGTTTCTCTCTGACACGTTCAGCTGTTTGGTAAAGAAGGTGCAAGTTACTTTAACTGGAATTAGCAGACCTCCTGCCAATAAACACAACCAGAGAGAAGTAAAGGTCACCTTCATGTTGAAGTGCCTTTGTAGGCCACACAATTCTTCTTCCTTCCAGATGGGCAGGCCTGGTGATCATAAAGGTAGAGCCCCTTCTATGAGACCTGAGATGGCCATAAAGGAATAAATGCCTAATTAATTAGTTTAATTGGCCATCTGGCTCTGTTTAACAGGCAGCTGTGCCCTGCCATTCCCGTTTCTGGAAAATGTTGTGGCGGTGTTAAGAAATTAGGCTTCCCTCCCAATCCCTTGTGCTGCCAAAGAGCAGGCTGAAGAGCTGCCATTCACAATGCCCTCCATTGCATAGGTGGATAAAGATTCTAATAGTACATGCCCCAAAATCTATCTCATTAAGACTTGTGAATGATTCTCGAGAACAGACTGCAACACCAACCAGTACAAAATGTTCACAGAGGAAAGGGAGGATGATTCTAATCATGAAATGATTTGAATGTTCCAAATGCACATAGTCCTGGAAAGATTTGAAAGGATATTATGCAGTTACCTTAGTAATAAATACATTGGAACTTCTAAAGTTGTCAGTAATATTGGAAATTATGACACAGTGAACTTTTGTATATGAGAAACCTTTCATTCATCTATGAATACGTTTTGTTTTAACTTTGGTTTTCATCAGAATCTAAGTGTAATAAACAGGATTTTTCACAACCATCTACAGTTTTGAAATTTTTGTCTGCCTGTTCCTTTTAGACTGTAGAGAGTTTTTCTTTTGAGGAAATCAATGTTTTAAAATTGCATTCATATGTTTTGAAGCAGACCCTAATTCAAAACAGAAGCTGGACTGAAATTGAAACTGCAAAGAAAACAAGAAAGGTAAACCCCGAAATGAAACTGAACTTTCTAAGGAAACTGAAAATTAACTGAGTTTGGGAAAGTGGACCTGGAATATTTCTGAAAGAACCGAAAGGACACAAATCAGTTCAAGCTGAGCAGTAGCAGAGACTGAGTTTACTAAGACAATGCAAACAAACTGAAGAAGATAGTCATCCAGCTTCAGGAGGTGAATATCAATTGCTGCAGCCGTGTCTCTAACTAGATGATAATATTAGTGGGTCTACCGCATTCTGACAAATGGAACAAATTCTGCACACATGTGTTGTTTAGGTAAAAGCCATGTCCATGGAATCTGTGTTGGCTGTGCACTGCTGTTGGTTGGGGAGCAGACTGGTCCCAAAAGAGAGGAGCTGAAATTCCTCATGGGGAAGACAAATATTGAAGGCTTTTGCGACTCGCTGTGATCACTAAACTCTGAGTGGAGTTCTGAGACAATTTATATGACTTGTTTTGTGTGTAGCAAACACTTAGCAGTTTACATTCAACTTCAATTTGCATGTTATTTTATATTTAACTCCTATTACTTCTGGATGTTAGATTATGGGATTAAAAGGATTTTGTGTTTGCTTTGCTAACCCCTTGATGGTAAAAAATTCTAATGTTTTAAACCATGCAATCTGATGGCTTTGTTCTTTGAGAAAATAACTGGGATTTAGGATTTTGTCTGCTACTCAAAAAATGTCATTGGTCTCCACCAATATCATAAGATGAACATGCTTTGCCTTTTATATCTGAGATATTCCCAAAGTAATAGGCTAGACAAATCTTTCAAGTGAACTTTTCAGGGTCAGGAAAAAAATTCATGGGGTTACAGAAACATCCTTCTGCCTTTCAGAACAATTGAAGTTAGTATTTTCAGCAATAACAACCAAAACTTTGTGGATACAGTCATCAGCATCTGCAAAAAAGAAAAGCCAGGTATTTGTTTAGATTATGTCAACATTTCTAATAATGTATTAGAATTCAGGCTTTCTACAACTCATAATTTTCATAGCAGAAGTTTTCACCAGTACATCTGGATTCTCCGATATTCTTGATCTCTTTCCATTTTCAGCTTTTTGGGAAAGGAGCCATTCATGCTACAGGATTAAAGGTAATCAAGTTATCATGATATATTGTGCCAAATATTATGTAGGCCATTCACTCCAAGAATTAGTCTTTTGTCAGTTTGTGTCATTCAGGTTAAGATTATTAGCTGAATTTATTCACAATATTTATAGTAGCACTGAATACAATGGCCAATGTGCAAAATAAAGCTTTTTTTATTCATTTATAGAATGAAGGCATCGTTGTCTCGGTCAGCATTTATTGCCCATAGGGCAGTTAAGAATCAACCGCATTGTTGTGGGTCTGGAGTCACATGTAGGCCAGACCAGGTAAGGATGGTGGATTTCTTTCCCTCAAAGATATTAGTCACCCAGATGGGTTTTTCCAATAATGGTTTCATGGTCATCATTAGACTCTTAGTTCCAGTTTTTTAAAATCAAATTCCAACACCTGCTATGGCAGGATTTGAACCTGGGTCCCTAAACTAATAGTCTCGGGATAATACTACTCGGCCATCGCCTGCCCTAATTTGACTTGTGTGTTATTTTAGTCTGCTTAAAAAATAGCATTTGAAATATTAATGTCTTTTCCAGAATCTGCTATGAAGCTTTGATTAATATGATGGAGGTACCTCATGGATATATGGAATACTGTCTCAATGATGTAACATAGAAACACATAGCTGATATAGGGCACTGAAGAACAGGGAAAAGTAACAGCACTTTCAAGGCAGTTTTGAAGCATCAGATCAAAGCAATCCTTTTCCCACATAAGTAGACAACCACATTAATAATTATTTCTTTAAAATTAGACAGATCATACTTTCCTGTTGACTTTTAACCTAATTTGCATACCTGCACTCAGGCAGGGAGCTTGGCATTGCTGCGAGATAATAAGCTTGCATGTGTTCTTAGGAGAAACTTTAGAAAATTACCGGTTAAGTTTCTTTGTGAAAATGATCAACAATAGTACTATGGATAACTAACTGATCACTTTCTCAAAATACATAGCTATTGCTAAACAGGTTTTGCATTGTCACTTTTCCTCAAACTAAGGAAATGAACTTCATTTCAAATTGGCTGACATAACATTTCATCTGAAAAGATGTAATCTCAAGATTTAACACATCTGAGTAAGATGGAGAAGCGCACTAATTACAGATGTATACCTGAAAGTAATTTTTATGTTTTCATATGATTCTGAACCTTTTCATTATTTTCTGCTTTTATGACAGATATGCATCATTTGTGGGAGAATTTTAATTATTACCTGAATATTAAGACTGAACACTCAAAGCATCAGGTTATAATATAGCACCATAGACAATATGATGAACGCTCTGCTTTGTATATCTGAATTTGACAGCTTTAAAGATGAATTTTAATTGAGACAGGAATGTTGTGTGTTTCCACTTCACTTCCATTTATACAAGGGCAATCTCAAGAAATGGTTTAATGTGAGTCTGCATAAACTGACCTTGGTGCTTGAGGTTAATAGAAAGCGACGGGCGAATGACAGATTACTTACGTAGTCATATCTGTAATGACACATCCAATGAAGCAAATGGCTACTAAACCTTCTGTTTGGGAATGGGCTCATATACCAGTTTGAAACTTTGCAGCTGCGGAAAATGCCACCAACCAATCTCAACATGAAAATGGATTGGAAAATACCGTGTGCTGCAGCACTGAATTTAGAAACACTCAAAGCCTCATTACTATCAGGAAAGAAAAATGAGGGGAACGCTTCTGTGGCATGGGGCCAGAAGGATCTAGCTGCATTGAAATTCAGAAAAACAGTCACCTTCTTAGGCACTGGGACATGATGCTCTTCCACTCCTGCAGCCCTCAGGTCCTGCTCTGGTAGAGACCTGTCAGAGGCTATTGGGGCATAAGAACAAGCATTGACATTGATCCTTGCTGATCCCCAGGCAATGATGCCAGGCTAAACCTGCACACCCCGCACATTCTGAAGATCCCCGGACAATGGTCTTTCCCTAAGCTGGGTACTTCTTGTCCTCTGTGGTGGCCTGTTGCTACTATTGGGCTTGCCATTGGTCCCAGGTCCTCCTGCATCTGCCTTCATATTCTTAGGAAGGCAGCCACAGTGACCAACAAATTTACAATGATGTTGCCAGGGTGAAGGGTTTGAGAACAAGGAAAGTCAGAATAGGGTCTGTTCTCTGGAGTGTCAGAGGCTGAGGGGTGACAATAAAATCATGAGTGATATGGATAGAGTAAATCGTCAAGATCTTTTCCACAAGTTGGGGGAGTCCAAAACTAGGGGGACATAGGTTTGAGTTGAGAGGGAAAGATTTAAAAGGGACCTAAGGGCAACCTTTTCACACATAAGGTGGTCCATGTATAGAATGAGCTGCCAGAGGAAGTGGTGGAGGTTGGTACAATTACAACATTTAAAAGGCATCTGGATGGCTATATAAATAGGAAGGGCTTAGAGGGATATGGGCCAAATGCTGGCAAATGGGACTAGATTAATTTAGGATATCTGGCCAGCATGGAAGAGTTGGACCGCAGGATCTGTTTCCATGCCGTACATCTCTACGACTCTATCCCACAGCAGGGGACACAAGTGGAAATGACCTACATTGGGCACAGGAGGAACAAAAAGAGGTTCTTAGATTTCAGAAGAATTGTGCCCTCCAGGTGGGGGGTCTGCGCAGATTTCCCCACAGAGTGAGACATGCTGCACCCTGATAATTTGGATATGTCTCCATCATCTTTCACGTTGAGGCTCAGTATGTGCAGCAACTTGGTGAAGGTGCTGCTCTGACTGAGTGACCACTGAATGTCATTGAGAAGGAAATGCACTCTGACACCATACCTACTCCAGACTCACAACAAACATTCAACACCTCACAGAATTCAGTACAGAGGATTGTTATATTTTCAGATGATGAATCAATAATGATGGGATTACACAGGAACCCTGGAAGTTGATTGAATAATGGTTTCCCTTTGGCCTGGCTTTTTCATTGTTATTTCTGATAATTTCAAAATCATTGAGCTGCCCATGTTCAATTTGCAAACACTACTGTTCTTGTCTGCATTTCTCCAAATGCCTCCAGTCTTGACTTCCCCATCCCTTTTGGCAGGGATCCTCTCACCAAACTTCCTTCTGCCCCTGCAAGATACCCCCATCGAATCCTTCTGAATGACCAGTCACTCAGCCTGTTTTTTGCCCCACTCCTCAGACTGACTTTGACAATAAGCTCCTTGACATTTCCTTTATTGGTCAGAGTATTGAGTACAGGGGTTGGGAGGTTATGTTGCGGCTGTACAGGACATTGGTTAGGCCACCTTTGGAATATTGCTTGCAGTTCTGGTCTGCTGCCTAGCGGAAAGATGTTGTGAAACCTGAAAGCATTCAGAAAAGATTTACAAGGATGTTGCCAGGGTTGGAGGATTTGAGCTGTTGGGAGAGGTTGAATAGGCTGGGGCTGTTTTCCCTGGAGTATCAGAAGCTGGGGGGTGACCTCATGGAGGTTTACAAAATCACAAGGGGCATGGATAGGATAAATAGACAAAGTATTTTCCCTGCAATGGGGGTGTCCAGAACCAGAGGGCATAAGTTTGGGCGAGAGGGGAAGGATATAAAAGAGACCTAAGGGACAACCTTTTCATTCTGAGGGTGTACGTGTCTGGAATGAGCTGCCAGTGGAAGTGTGGAGGCTTGTACAATTGGAACAATTTAAAAGGCATCTGGATGGGTAAATGAATAGGAAGGAAGAATGGGCCGGGTGCTGGCAGGTGGGACTAGATTGGGTTGGAATTTCTGGTCGGCATGGACAAGTTGGACTGAAGGGTGTGTTTCCGTGCTATACATGTCCATGACTCCATGTCTGTTTTTATTCATTTAAAGGATGTAGGCAATCGTGGCTGGGCCAGCATTTATGACCCATCCCTAAATGCCCTTTAAAAGGTGGTGGTGTGCTGTCTTCTTGATTCACTGCAGTCCATTTGCTGTTAGGGATGGAGTTCCAAGACTTTTGACCCAGCGACACTGGAGGAACAGCAACTGGTAAGTGACTTGGAGAGGAACTTGCAGATGGTAGTGTTCCTTTGTTCTTATTGGTGATAGAGAGTGTGGTTTGGAAGGAGCTTTCTAAGAATGTTTGAACAAACCAGTCTTCTTCACTATCCTCTCTACTGGCAACTCCACTTTCAACGAGCTATGAACCACCTCTCCAAGGTCTCTTTGTTCAGCAACACTCTCAAGGACCTTACCATTAAGAGTATAAGTCCTGCTAAGATTTGCTTTCCCAAAATGCAGCACCTTGCAGTTATCTGAATTAAACTCCATCTGCCACTCCTTAGCCCAATGGCCTTCTTCTGATTCTGCCTCACATCTTGTCATAGCCCATGTCAACCAGACCCATAAATAATTCCAACATCCATGTCACTGAATCAAGATCCTAGGACACCATAAGTCTATAAGACAGGAATAGAAGTAGGCCATTCAACCCATTGAATGTACTTTGCTATGCTATGAGATTGTGGTTGATCTGATAATTCTCAACCCCACTTTCCTGCCTATTCCCCTATTTACTACAAGATATAGAATATACAGATTCATTACATTTGTGAAAAGAAATTCCTCCTCATCTCTGTCTTAAATGAGTGACCCCTTATTCTCAGATTATGCTGCCTGGTCTACTTACAGCAAATTGATGAGAGACTGATTAGCAAGCTTAGATCTCATGGAATACAAGGAGAACTAGCCATTTGGATACAGAACTGGCTTAAAGGTAGAAGACAGAGGGTGGTGGTGGAGGGTTGTTTTTCAGACTGGAGGCCTGTGACCAGTGGAGTGCCACAAGGATCGGTGCTGGGCCCTCTAATTTTTGTCATTTACATAAATGATTTGGATGCTAGCATAAGAGGTAAAGTTAGTAAGTTTGCAGATGACACCAAAATTGGAGGTGTTGTGGACAGCGAAGAGGATTACCTCAGATTACAACAGGATATGGACCAGATGGGGCAATGGGCTGAGAAGTGGCAGATGGAGTTTAATTCAGATAACTGCAAGGTGCTGCATTTTGGGAAAGCAAATCTTAGCAGGATCTATACAGTTAATGGTAAGATCCTAGGGAGTGTTGCTGGACAAAGAGACCTTGGAGAGGAGGTTCGTAGCTCCTTGAAAGTGGAGTTGCAGGTAGAGAGGATAGTGAAGAAGACGTTTGGTATGCTTTCCTTTATTGGTCAGAGTACTGAGTACAGGAGTTGGGAGGTCATGTTGCGGCTGTACAGGACATTGGTTAGGCCACTGTTGGAATATTGCATGCAATTCTGGTCTCCTTCCTATCAGAAAGATGTTGAGAAACCTGAAAGGGTTCAGAAAAGATTTATAAGGATGTTGCCAGAGTTGGAGGATTTGAGCTGTAGGGAGAGGTTGAATAGGCTGGGGCTATTTCCCTAGAGTGTCAGAGGCTGAGGGGTAACTTTATAGAGGTTTATAAAATCATGAAGGGCATTAATAGGATAAATAGACAAAGTCTTTTCTCTGGGGTGGGGGAGTACAGAACTAGAGGGCATAGGTTTAGGATGAGAGGGGAAAGATATAAAAGAGACCTAAGAGGCAACTTTTTCACACAGAGGGTGGTACATGTATGGAATGAGCTGCCAGAGGATGTGATGGAGGCTGGTACAATTGCAACATTAAAGAGGCATTTGGATGGGTAAATGAATAGGAAGGGTTTGGAGGGATATGGGCCGGTTGTTGGCAGGTGGGACTAGATTGGGTTGGGATATCTGGTCGGCATGGATGGGTTGGACTGAAGGGTCTGTTTCCATGCTGTACATCTCTATGACTCTATGATTGCAGCAGGTCAAGCAGGCAAGTCACCACCACCTTTTGAACAGCAAATAGGGATGGACAATAATGGTGGCCCAGGCAGTGAATTCCAAAAACCGGTCTGACCAGCAATCTCTCCCTATCTTGCCGTCTGTCACTAGCCTGTGTTATAAGAATTTGCTGGTTGATTGTTGGAAAGTGTGGTGCTGGAAAAGCGCAGCAGGTCAGGCAGCATCCTGCTCCTCAGATGTTGCCTGGCCTGTTGCGCTTTTCCAGCACCACACTTTTCAACTGTCTCCAGCATCTGCAGTCCTCACTTTTTCCCTTTGCCGGTTGGTAATCAACATATCAATTTTCAATGTGAATGCACCTTAATAGGCTATCAAGTCATAGACATGTACAGCACAGAAACTGACCCATCGGTCCAACCTGTCCATGCTGACCAGATATTCCAACGCAATCTAGTCCCGCCTGCCAGCACCCAGCCCATATCCTTCCAAACCCTTCCTATTTATATACCCATCCAAATGCCTTTTAAATGTTGCAATTATACTAGCCTCCACCTCTTCCTCTGGCAGCTCATTCCATACACTGTACCACACTCTGCGTGAAAAAGTTGCCCCTTAGATCTCTTTTATATCTTTCCCCTCTCACCCTAAACCTATGCCCTCTGGTTCTGAATTCCCCCACACCAGGGAAAAGACTTTGCCTATTTATCCCATCCATGCCCCTCATAATTTTGTAAATCTCTACAAGGTCACCCTTCAGCCTCCGATGCTCCAGGGAAAACAGCTCCAGCCTGTTCAGCATCTCCTGAAAGCTCAAATTCTCCAACCCTGGCAACATCCTTGTAAATCTTTTCTGAACCCTTTCAGGTTTCACAACATCTTTCCGGTAGGACGGAGACCAGAATTGCAAGCACTATTCCAACAGTGGCCTAACCAATGTCCTAAACAGCTGTAACATGACCTCCCAACTCCTGTACTCAATACTCTGACCAATAAAGGAAAGCATACCAAACGCCTTTTTCACTATCCTCTCTACCTGCGATTCTACTTTCAAGGAGCATTGAGCCTGCACTCCAAGTTCTCTTTGTTCAGCAACACTCCCTAGGGCCATACCATTAAATGTATAAGCCCTGCTAAGATTTGTTTTCCCAAAATGCAGTGCCTTGCATTTATCTGAATTAAACTCCATCTGCCATTTCTCAGCCCATTGGCCCATCTGGTCAAGATCCTGTTGTAAGCTGAGGTAACCTTCTTAGCTGTCCACTACACCTCCAAGTCCTGAAACTGGAGGTTGTAATGCAGGCAGAGATGCTACCTATGCTTCGAATGGACTTTCTCATTCCAGTTTAATATATCTCATTTCTGCCTATTCATGAAAAATCTATCTATATTTATTTGGAAGTCACTCAGTGAATGTACTAGTTTATTTGTTCATGACTGTAATCCAGTGGATGAATTCAAATGTGGAATATTCCCTGCATTATATGGTATATTTGTATAACTCCTGGCTGATTACAGGATAATTGAATCAACATAATGACTGCAACTGTTGCCAATATTGTGAGATGCTCAGGGTTCAAACATGGTTCTGGTTTGACACCTATAACTGTGTAATTAGTTTTACTATTGTTGGTGCTGTGTATTACAAAGTATATATTTTGGTACAAGTTCAGAATATTTCTGTAATGTTTCTCTTGCTCTACAATTCTGCCAGCAATGGCTATTGCTGCTGGTTGGATTGCATATAGGATTTTGGAGCTCACTGAATTTTGAGATATGATAGTAGACATTTACTATTCCTTTCCTTTCATACTCCCATTTCCTTTCAGACATGGAAATGTATCAATGTAAAGCAGAAATATAACATTTTGTTAGTTTTGGGAAAGCAATATTGCTTTCAGCTTACTAGATACACGAGTGATGTTCCAAAATGGTGATTTATCTGCAACATATCCAGCAAAAGTCAAATAGATTAACTGACCCAAATTATCAACCTGCTCTGGAGCTGTTTGGAACTCACTGTCTGTAATTTTAGCCAACTCTCTCAATCAGTTTGCAAGGATACTTATCCATAGCCACCCTATGGTTGGGCAGCAATCTCACCATCAAGGTCCCATTGCAATATCTTAACCTTGGTCTGAGCAGACAATCCGCAGCCCACTGACTGTACACTAATAAGACTGAGCCCTGAAAATCGAGTGAGTTTCCAATTGGGACTACTGTGTAGAATGGCCGCTTGAAGCCCATACCAGGAGACAATCAAGTTCATATATGGATGTTGTCCATTCAGAACTCGAGTTGAATGCTAACTGTTGCTGCCAAAAATTTGCATCTTGGAAAATAAAATCTGATCTGCATTAAGAAATCTTTGCACGAAGAAGGGTTATTATCTATAGACTTTTATTTATCTGGTAAGACATTACTCCCACAACAATGATAGACCTTGTTGTCAAAATTCAAAAGTGAACGCTTTTGTGTACACTTGCTGTCTCAGTTGGCCTTTATAAAACAGGATGTTATTGATGATAATGGTAGGTTTTGGTGGTGGTGTGAGACTGCCAAAAATAATAGGTGACCGTTAGTTACTGTCAACAAAAGTTAAAATGAGGCCCAGTGAGACTTTGGGCAAAGTAAGTGTTATATCTAAGTCGTCCAGAATTCTGGGGATTTTTGGGTCTCACCTCCTGTCCTCATACCACCAAAAACACCACATTTCATTACCATGTGAAATATAAACCATTGACGCATTTCCATAAAAGATACATTCAATTTTAAAGGAAAATTTCTTACAAATAATGAGGAGAATAATAATCACTTCAACACAATTTGCTCCTTTCTGAGTAGCAAATAAATACAAGAAAGGTAATCCCTGCCATTGTAACCTGTTCACTGTGTAAGTAGAAGAGTAAGGTCTGTAATATTCCCTTTAAGTCACTAGGTGGTAGAAGAGAGCAAGAGAGACAAGTGTATTAATACTTTTCACATGAATGGCTGAGATAATACGATAGCAGTTTGGAGCATTTGGAGTTTGATTTATCAATATGGAAATTAACCAGAAGTAAAGCAAGATTTCTCTCTCTAAAGACTCACAATATGCATAGCCAGACAGTATGATGGAACAGAGACCATTGAGTGTACAAGAAACAATGTTTATTCCATTTTCTTTTACTGAAATATGAAGACACATCTCTGGTTCTGGCCTTGTAACTTTACATTTGTTTCATTGCAGCTGGAATGATGACTTTAAATTGTTTCTTTCCTGTGCATTTCATTGGCTGAATTTTATTCTGCACCATTCATGCAGGATTGCCAAAGCTAACATTGTGCCAGAAGTAACAAACTGAACATGGGTTGAAAATGAAGGGTATGAGTTCATGCTAGTGGTGAGGGGATAAGGATTGAATTTTGATTTATTATTTGCTGATGATGGGATACTAATCAAAAACCTACATCAATAAGTAATGTTTCAACATATGACAGAATTTTTGTGGCAGGTTTTGAAAGTGGAAGGGCCTGTAAAATACCCCAGGTGGCCTTCCCACTACCCAGTTATCAGAGTCTGAGATTTAACATGGGATCAGGTGAAGCCTTGAACAGCTCATCCACCCACCCTGAATGAGGCCCTTCCACAGCCAAATCAGCAGCTTCCTGCCACACTGCAATTTTGAGGCTGATAGCTCGAGTCAGTAATGCGGAAGGGGAACCTGGCAAGTTAGCCCATTCAAGTCTTAGCTGGTAAAGGGGGTAAAAGTGTCCCTCACTCCCAGTTTCTGCCCCCTTCATGGATATACCCTCAGCTCCTGTTCTAGCCTCCCCACTGCTCTTGAGCCACTCCAATTTGCCTATCGGACCAATAGTTCCACGTCATATCACTTGCCCTTCACTCCTCCCTAGAACATCTTGACACCAAGAACAGCTACATAAGAATCCTACTCATTGACTACAGTTCAGCCTTCAACACTGTTATCCCCTCAAGACTGATTACTAAACTTAGTGATCTTGGACCAAGCCCCACTCTCTATAACTGGATCCTCAATTTTCTGACCCAAAGGCCACAATCAGTGAAGATTGGGGACAATATTTCATCCTCACTAACGCTCAACACCCTTCAGGGGTGCGAACTCAGCCCCCTACTGTAATCACTGTATACCCATGACTGTGCCACCATATACCAGACTAATGCTACTTACAAGTTCGCTGATGACACCACCATAGTCGGTCGAATCTCAGATAGTGACGAAATAGCCTACAGACGGGAGGTGGAAGACCTGGAAAAATGATGCACTGAGAACAACCTAGCTCTCGATGCCAGCAAAACTAAGGAACTCGTTATTGACTTTTGGCGGGATGTTACTCATGTACCCCCTACACATTAACAGCACAGAGGTGGAATGAGTGGACAGTGTCAAGCTCCTGGGAATGGTCATCCACAACAAGCTTTCCTGGACTCTTCATGTGGGCACACTGATTACAACAGCCCAACAACGTCTCCTCTTCCTCAGGCAGCTGATAAAATTTGGCATGTCGGTGAATACTCTTGCCAACATTTATAGATGCGTCAGTGAGAGCATTCTGTCTGAATGTATTACTAACCGATGTCAGCAACTATGCCATTCAAGATCCGATGCAATTACAGACAGTGATGAACTTGACCCGGCAATCACAAAGGCCAACCTCCCATCTACAGAATCCATCTCCCAGGCCCGCTGTCAAGGAAAGGCTGCCAGCATTCTCAAAGATCCATCCCACCCTGACAGTGTTTTTCTACAACCTCTACCATCAGGGAGAAGGTACAGAAGCCTGAACACATGCACCAGTTGGTTTTGTAACAGTTTCTACCGTTCTTTTGTTAGAATACTGAATGGACTCTCAAACTCTTAACATTCGCCTGTATTTGTGTTTTTGTTTTTGCCGCTGTTTACCTATTATTTACTAACTATGCTACTTAACTCTGTTATCTGCTTCTATTGCTTGCAAGACAAAGCTTCTCACTGTGCCTCGGTACACGTGACAATAAATTCAATTCAATTCAAATCAGTTTAATTCAATTCAATTCAGTTGAATTTCCGGTCAAAATCTACCCTTTTTCTCTGACTTCCTCAAGGGACTTACCTCCTGTCCGTGCTGCATGAACTGACCCAACTGCACACCCCACACCCCATTGGTGGGGATGAGTGTGACAGAAACCTTGCCAGCTAAGAAATCCTGCCCATTGGAAAATTATGGAGCAGGGTTGCCTTATTTTTGTAAAAACACTTGTCTGGTTTATATTCTTGGTATTTTTTGTTGTATTGCAAAGAGAAAGAAGGGATAGCCTAGTACTGCTTAAGCACAATCTGTGTGTGATATGCTTTGATCAGTACAGTAATGGGTCAGATGTCATAGACCCAGCTTCTACCATAGCATTTTTGAGTCTTCCTAGGTCATGTGGATTGTGAGAGAAATTTGGAAAAATCACCTGATCAGTTGAATGAGCCGTTTCTCCATGTCAGAACGAATAAGTATACTGAGAGGCCTTGTCACAGGGATTATCATCCTCAATACTACCTAATCTTGTTTAGATTAGTTTACTTACAGTGTAGAAACAGGCCCTTCGGCCCAGCAAGTCCACACCGACCCTCTGAAGAGCAACCCACCTAGACCTATTCCCCTACATTTACACCTTCACCTAACACTATGGGCAATTTAGCATGGCCAATTCACCTAACCTGCACATTTTTGGACTGTGGGAGGAAACCGGAGCACCCGAATGAAACCCACGCAGACATAGAGAGAATGTGCAAACTCCACACAGACAGTTGCCCGAGACGGGAATTGAACCCGGGTCTCTGGCGCTGTGAAGCAACAATGTACTTTGCCACCGTGCCACCCATAATACACAAGCTCCCACCTATTACCCATCAGTTATTTCTTGAAAGATGGTGAATAATTATTTAACCAGACATGTTTTTTTAGAACAACCAACAGCTTTGTATAGTTACCAAAATACCATATACCATGATGAGATTTGAACCCATATTCTCTAGAATTCAGGATTGCTAGTCCAGTGACTTTCCCACTATGCCACCATCTCCTTGTTTCTTGCAATTGTTGTATGGGTTATGGCCCATATGCGCCTATTTTAATGTTGTAATGCACAGTTTCAGAGTCAACCATTATGCTGTGGGGTCTGGAGTCACATATACGACAGACTAGGTATAAAACTCTTAACTGAGGAGGAGTGTAGATAGATTGCAGCCTGTTCTTCAGTGCCTTGGCGGAACAGATGATTCGCTTGCTGGAGATGAACTTCCACGGCTTACTGCACAGGTGGGGCCCTGCATTATACCCTGGAGAGAGTTGCATAATCCTAGCATGTTGTGTTATGCAGGTGATGAGGGAATGTGATGGATGCTGAGGAATTAGAAAAGCGGGAATAGTCTTTTCAGGAGGAGCAGAAAGAACATTGCCTTCTGCATGAAAGAGTGCAGCTGCATTGGGTGCTGCAAGCTAGACAGGACTGAATTGTTACCCAGTTCTAGTAGATGATAGATTGAGCACGTTGATCAATCATCAGTTGTAAAATTGCTGGTGCTCAATCTGCAAGAAGTTTATTTGTACTCCGAGAGGCAAATGCAATTTCTGCTTGATTTCTTTTCAGTGTTGGTGGTTGTTAATATTTTGAATTGGTTGAAGGCTATTCTGTTTGTGATAGCCTCACATTGAACAATAAGAAGCTGGGCTATTGTGGACAATCAGGAAAGCACAGCAGTGACTTTGAGGGGACTGTATGATGGGATGTGGTTGTGTGTGTGGTGAGTTGTGTAGCTTGGTGATTAAACAGCCATAGGTATAGTAACATATAGTTGTGTTTAAGGAAATGTCAGTTGTGCTATCTAACTGCCATGAGAAGCATTGGTTTGCAGCTGCTGTGGCACTACATTGATAGTGAAGGACAACTCTGGCCTGCCAAAGCTTGACCATGTACAGAATGGCACTGGCACCAAGGATGCCTGTGTATGCTGGTGGGTATCCCAGCAGTGGTGTGTATTGTTGGCTTATGGGAGTTGGAGAATCAGGCTAGAATCAGGCAAGGAGGATGCCATAGGACCTTGGTAAATAATCACTGAAGTAATTTGGGACAATCACGTGAAAAAAAACTGCTAGATCTCACAGAAACTTGAAGAAAATGACATTTTGCCAAAATATGGTAAGATTCAGCCCATTGTGTAGTCTCAGTGAAAATTACTTTGGAGGAACTTCACTTGGTAATTTGTTCAGGTCATCTGGGTAAGGATAGAGTTCTCCATGTGAGAGGTATCAGGGAAAATCCTGATGGTGCTCTGTGATTTAGTACATTTAATTCATTGGCAAACATCAGTATGCCTTTTGGAATTTGTCATTATTTTCATACTTGTTTATGAGGAAATTGTCATGGGAAACGTTGGTTATTGATTATGATATAAGTGAATTCCTCTGTTATTATTGAAACATTATAACCTTAACAATTTGAAAATCAATAGTTTTCATTTTTTGATCACATTTTAAAAATAATATTTCAATATAATTATGCCAAATGAACTTGCAATTTTGAAAAGAAGAAGAATGCATTACCTTGTTTAAATACATGCCTTCCATAATCCAGAACATTATGTGGAACCTTGGACTTTGTTTGAGCATCACAAAATTCCCAATGGACAATATTGGGATAATGCCCTGTACTTTAGTATGCCAAGAATATTTAAATATCAAAGTTTTAGCCTGCATAATAGGGAGGCAAGCTGTTACTCATTTTAATAATTGCTCAAGAGATTAGAAACATTTAAACCAAGATAATTTAGTTCTAAATCATTATGATAATTCAGCAGGACTGCACTCAAACTATACACCTCAAGAAATACCTTTTCTTTGTAACATTGCGTGTTATTAAAATTATTTTCTACATTGACAATAAACAACAGCTTTATTTTCATACGGTAACTATGTGATTATCAGAAACCAGTTTAAATTGCTACCTTTTTATCCCTTTGTTTATTTAACATGAGATGATCAGGTTCATTAAAAAAAACACAATACTAGGGCATAGTCACAATGAAGATGAATATAGAAGTTTAAATCCATTTCTCTCTTTTGGTTTTGACATGAAGTGATCAAGGGTGCAAACCACTACTTGGGTGTAGTCATTAAGAAGATGAATACATGCAAGTTTAAAGTCATTCCATGCTAATGTTCTGAAAGCACTTGATTGTGTCTGTGAGGATTCATTGATATGCAAACAAATTTGCATTGGTGCTGTTTAGAAAATTAATAATTATGGCTCATTGACCTTCTCTTCCACATTTACATTTAATTGAGGGTTGCTGTAAGCTCATGGTAAGAAATGATTTGTGGGGGACAGATTGCTTCAGTGAATTAGCACGCTGTCCTTACAACTCCGTTACTCGGGTGCAATATCAGGCCAGACGTGTGTGTGTGTGTGTGTGTGTGTGTGTGTGTGTGTGTGTATGTCCCATCTTTAATAATACCTCAAAAAATACATTTTTTTGTAGTCTCGATCAGGGTTTAGGTTGATGTAAGTTCACTGTTTGAAATCATTTATTATTCAGGACCAATGAACAGTAAGTTTTCAGCCTCCATTAACAAGGTACTGAAGAGTGGGAAATGGAAAAATTTGCATTGATGTGGTAGAAAGTGCTCTTATAAGGTTAGGAGCAAAACATGTTAGGGCAAGGTGGAAAAAAAACGTTACTTTCAATCTAAATTTATGTAGTCAATATGGGAGAGCTTCATGTTGTTAATGGATGGGAAGAGTATTGCTGTCCAAACATCTTACTTAGAACAAAAGCAGCCCAAAGTAAGTGTTTCAAGTGATTGCCTAGTGATACGCTCTAAAAAATCCATTAAGATCCTGGGGTTGAACCCTGGTATGTGGTGACTGAATTTATCACAATCAACACAGCAAGAGGGTAATCAAACTGGTCACCATGCCCCTGTTGGAACTGGGAGAATTGGCATCTGTTTTCTTTAGTGCTCTCTATTTAGTGACACACAAATAAAATGTACGTGTAGATATACAATCCCACAGGAAAACTGGGGGAAAGGGTTTCTTATTTTTATAAATATAACTTACACAATTTATAGACTACAAGTTTCTGTTTTGCATTCCAAACATAAAAAATACCTGGTCTAATACTACTCAAATGCAACTTAATACAAAATATATTTCAATGTGTTGTCATGACAAAACGTGGGCTATGAGTTTTCAACTTTAAAATTCTCATTTTAATACCCTCATGGAGTTTGTCATCAAGAAGCCCCCATCTCCACTTTGAATTTACATTTGTATGAGCAGTTGCAATATATTGGACATCAATAGGTTGTCTGCAAATATCCAATTTGGAAGGTCAATGGAGCCAGATTCAGGAACATACAAGTGGATCATATTTCAGTAGCTGCTTGGCAGAACAGCAGAGAGAGAAACAAAATAAATTGGCAGCAACAAAGACAAGAAGACCTTTTCTCTCTCTCTCTCTGTTTCCTTTTCATCATCTTAAAAGCACCGATGTTGAAATGAATGAGAAAAAAACATCCTTTCACTAACCACTCAAAAATCCTACAAATTTGCTACCAATGAAGACACAAAATTTCAGCTAAAAAGCTATGGTCTAAGATCAAACTGTAACAACTCAAGACCCTAAGCACTTTATAAACTACAAATTTTTTGTTACCTATTGTACTAGATTCTCTTCCCTTTTTAAACTTTATTTCTGTGTTTTTGTACATACTGGATATTGAATTTTAATATTTATATTTAGCTTTTAGTGTTAGTAATAATAAAATCTATTTTCTTGCAATAAAGAAAATCTTGTTCTTTAATTTTGAGTAGTATTTTAACTGAAACATGTTGGCTTTGTGCTAAAAAGAAATAAAAATGCATCTAACCTCCGATTTCAAAATGAGAAGAGTCAATTCACCCCCTCCCTGCCTGATTGTAGTGATGTACGTGTTTGTCTGCATGAGTCAATCAGTGGACAAGGCCCCAAATGTTTGCCGAAACTGCACAACTTCACATTGACAATGACCTACTGTTACCTACACCCAAAACTTCCCTTGAATTCAACTTTAAGGTGATAAACAGCCACGGAAATGCATTCCTGCTGTGAATGCATCAAGACACCATGGGGGAGGGGAATTTGTGAGTGGGAAATAATACTTTTAATCCTTTTATGTGGGACTAAAGTGAATTTGTCATCCATCCAGGGACTGTTATCTCTAAGTAAAATGTATTACAAGTTCTTTGAGATTTAAAACAAATTCCCCAAAGCATCAACTGCAATTTTTGATTAAGTAAAAATCAAAAGAGGTATGCAACATTTGGTATGGCAGCCATTTTCTTCCTTGCATTACTTATTTAGTTCCAACAATGATCAAAGTTACTTGATAAATACTCAGAATTGGGCAGAAAATTGGGCTGTGTTCTCCTACTTTTAGTAAAATAATCTTTACAACAGACTCTGTTTAGTTATTTTTACTACTTGATGACATTTGGCTCATGACAAAGTTGGAATGTTCTGATTTGAGGAATAAATGCAATTGCAGTCATGAAGTACAATCCTGCTGGTAAAAATCTTATTCTAAAACAAAATATGATCAGACTCAAACTGTGAGGGTTGTTGTAGTCATACAGCCAGCTGTTATATACTGTTCAGACATACCTATGTGTGGGCAACACACAACTGGCTTGTCCCCTTTGGAATTACATTCTAATTTTTAAAAATTCCTTCAAAAGAAGTAACAATACAAAAGCACTTATTTTCAATAACTGCTGGTATCACAATGCAAGAGCAGAAGGTGGCCCCTGGGCTTGATTCAAAGCTTATAGTTTAGCACCTTTGAAGGAAGGGTGAGTGGCAAAAATTATGCTGGTTTACTTATATAAAGTAGCGTTAAGTGATGAAAAGTTTAACCATTAAAATGGCTGGTCATTGACAAAACATAATGGAGTAGGCTTAATGAGAACTTTGTTCAATGAATACACATACTTTTGTACCCACCCATGAATTATAAGATAATTTATTGCCTAGTTATCTCTCCATATAAAATCTGTGAAAATGCTTTTTCTCATACTGCTCAAGGCTACAGTCAAGAGGTTGGCAGGCTTGTCAAAATGTTCTCCTGGCCAGCTCTTTGCGCATATTTACATTAAAATATTCTGTACTTGTATGAAATTGAAGTCTTTTGGTCATGTTCATCTAACAAAATTTGCTTTAATTTCACTTAACAATAGAAAAGGCCTGGAATAAACTGGATCTCCTGTTTGCTTCAGTCCAATGATTATTTTCCCTTAATTTATTTGTGAAGGTGATGTTGCCTGTGTCATTACTCCTTGCAGCTCATCCCCAAGGTGAAATACTTGTGTCAAATTTATTCATTGAGTTGTTGGGGAAAAATTGGTCGCGTTGCTTCTGATTTGCCATGAAGCTTCCTGCACCATATTTAATTGTATGCAGAAAAATGAGGAGTAAATTATCAACAGTGAGCCAAGTGTATGAAGTTGTGAAGTCTGCCTATCTTCTTCAGGCAGGGAAACCCTTTTGTAAAATTATTCATTAATTAACCAACAAATTCGCGAACTAAAATTATATTGCTTTACAGAACTGCTTTTGAGGTTTATTCCGAGAAAGTATAGACCTAACAATGATTATAACAGTACAATGCTACAGCATTGAATTGGTCTGTTTACTTGAAAGGAGAGACGAGAAAAATATTAATTGTTTAATTCTAGAGCTGACCTGATTGCTCCCATTAAAATTCCTTTATAGTTATTATAACTATAATTCCTGTGATCTGCATCCGTTCATACAAAACTTATTTGAAATGTTATTTTTTCTTAAAATCTGTACATTAAATTTCAAATAATGAATTAATTCAGATTCTTTTCATTGTGAGCATGTTATTAGCTATTTATTTAATCCAAAATATGAATATTTATTCTGATTGGCCCAGATCGTTTGGTCTCCTTAACATATATATTATTTTGAAAGAGTTACAGTTAAGCCAATTCCTTTCTTTTATTTTTATTTTGTCTGTATTTTAGCTGTACTGTAAAAATAAAGTGGGTTTTGCTAAAAGTTGAATAGTTTGACCAATTGAATTGCTTCTGGAATGCGATGCCTTATGCTTACCTTTAAAATAAGAAAAAGTTAGGTCTGGGTTACCTTCTTAATTTATTTGAGGGGGTTGGTCTGGTCCATAACATTACTCCCATACCTGTCCATCTGCTCCAGCCAGATTTGACTACTTCAAACAAACTAATTGACTGACTACCCCAGCATGACTTGACTAACCCTCATCCTGACTATACTTCTTGTCCCTTTCAAAGAAATTACTGTCCAATTGTCTGACTACCTTCCCAATCCTACCACCTTCTGACCTGAATGCCCCTGCCTGACTCACTTAATCTTTCAACCATCTCACTCACCTGTCACCCAAATGACCGATCAGCATTTTCACCTGCCACCCTATTTACCTGTCCACTTCACCTCACCCTATCCGCCCTATCAATTCACTCAATCCTCCACTCACGCACTCAGTGTGATTCATCCAATCACCCATTCACTAGCATTCACACTGGATGTCATATGGCAGCTAGTGTGTCTTCTCCATGTTTTGTTGCATGATTGGAGTGCTTCTCTGTTTAACCTCCAAATGTATTGTTGCTAGAATTCATAGAACCTTCTGCAAGACCTCTCTATTTACAGCTAGCTCCATACACACGTATTCTGTTCACATTGATTCGAGCTTCTGCTCTCTTCCAGCAGTCTCTGTTTAATCTTGTGACTCTGATATCATCATTACATCACAGACATCATCATTATGTAAGCTTCTGATGTTGGTCCTATTCTTTTACATCTTCACCTAAGCCTTTGTGTCTATTTTATTAACATCCTAATCATCTCTTACCTAACTGTCAGACTTCACTGTGATAATCTTGTGTGGTCCTTTAACCAATTTTCCTGATCTGGAATAAAACCAGAAACTTTGTTTCTCTCTCCACAGATGCTGCCAGAAAAAAAATGTTAATATTTTAAATGGAATGGAACAGAAAATAAGGGTACTTAGAGAAAATTTAGCTTAGCTTTTGCAATCATGCATTTCTCATTCAGTATTAGATCTGCATTCTGTAGGATTTTCATCACTATTCTAACTCATAGGAAACTTAGAGGTTTTGGAGAGGGTGCAAAGACGGTTTACCAGGATGCTACCTAGATTAGAGGGCTTGCCTTATGAAGAAAAGTTGAATAAGCTCAGACTTTTCTTTCTGGAGAGAAGGGTGAAGAGAGGAGACCTGATCGAGGTGTACAAAATAATGAGAGGAATAGGTAGAGTCAATAGCCAGAGACTTTTCTCCAGGGCAGGATGGACTGGTACGAGAAGTCATAGTTTGAAGATGTTAGAAGGACGGTATAAAGGAGACATCAGAGGTAGATTCTTTACGCAGAGAGTAGTGAATGCACTGAATGCGTTGCCAGCTATGGTGGTGGAAGCAGAGTCATTGGGGATATTTAAGTGACTGCTGGACATGCACGTGGATAGCAATGAGTTGAGGGGTGCGTAGGTTAACTTACTATATTTTACATTAGGATTAAATCTCGGCACAACATCATGGGCCAAAGGGCCTATTCTGTGCTGTACTTTTCTATGTTCTATGTTCCTCTTTTGTGGACACATATTTATTATGGTATCCATGTGACATATTACACATTGATGCTATCCAATATGTTGAACAAAATTCTGCAACATTTCTGGATGGGATAATTCCAAGTGGGTATTTGTTAAAACAATAACAGCTAAAAGTTGTAATGAATATAATTACCTTTCTGGAGTCTTCATCTACTAATTGCCAAAATCCACCTTTAGGATTCATTTTGATGCCCTTGGCTAGTTTTCCAAGACACTCACTCAGCTGCTTTCATATGCTTTCCCCAACCTTTGTTTCCTTCTAATATACTTCAATTTTTTAATAACTAAAACTTGAGAAAGATAAAACTTAAGGGCCACAGACCCAATCCCTTTTCATATGAGTTTGCATTCTCCTTAATACCATAGGTTGCTAATACATCATTAGCAATGTTTCTTACAGGATAAAATAAGTACTAACTTGGTGCCTTGAACTTTTCTCCCTTAATGCTGAAGTAGTTTTGTTCCTGGTGAGCCTTTTCTTCCAATTCTCCCATTTAGCTACACGATTTTGTTGAATGTTTTCAGAAGTGATAGATTGGCTTCTATGCTTCCCCTGATCCTTAGATCTGTTCCTGTGCCTGCTCTTGTTCATTTCTTCTGATCAATGTTCTATGCTATCTGGTCCTTGGATTTGTATTCCAACCTTCTTGTGACTCTATAATGTCCCAATGTCCTGGTGAGTCTTCAAAAAATGTTCTGTTCTCCTTGGCAATGAGGCTGATATCAATAGTTAAGTTCAAAGTTTCTTTTTGCCTTTTCCACAGACACCCCCACTGCCACTATGTTTTAGTCTGTATTTGATCTGTAACTGCCTCGTCTCCCAAAGTAATGCTGCTGGAATCAATGACCTGATTATTTACAGCTTCTCTTCATAGAAAGACTGCATTGTGTATATAATCATGTGAGTCTGACACCATCATCATGATCATTATGTATGCCTTTCATGTTATTTGCATTACTTGACACTGCATTCATCCTCTTTGCATGTCTTTGTGTGAACTCCTATATTGAAGGAGTTCTTCATGATTCTGCACCAGAAATCAGACTATTTCAAACAAGATCTGATAATTGCAGTTTTCTGACTGATCAGTGTTGGATGTAATGAGTTGACACCTGATGAAAAGATTTGGATCATTGTTTTCTTAAACTAATCTTTGCAAACTTTGAATTCAGGTTAGACATTTAGAAAGTGTTCAGTATTAAAAGTATTAAGCAAAGAATATAGAGCAAATTAAACAGGTGAACCATACAAATGAAGGATGAATAAACATAAGTTATAGTCTTAGCTTGCAGTGTACCATTGGTTTGGATTCTACTTGGATTAATGAGAACAGGATTACGAGTTGACTTTATTGCTGCATCAGTGGCCTCGGCCATTGGCTGAAAAATCACAAGTAACCATGCTGTAGCCATTTTTATGAAACCCTGAATAACTTGCATGTCAACCAGGCAGCTGCTGTCAGGAATTCAGAGCCTGTGTCTAAGTCCTGCCAGACCTAATGAGAGCAGTGGTCTCTGCTGTACTCCAGGAGGCCTGGAATTAAGCTCAGTGAGGACCAGTTGCTCAAGCCACTCAGAGTAAGGTGATCTTAGCAACTTGGGGTAAGGAAGGGACATAAACTACCCTCCATGGGTCACAAGGAGCTAGATCTGGTAGATCATTTCCCTACTTGGGTACAGAGGGAAGCCAGCAGCTCTTTTTGGGTGGCTGCCCAAAGTGGCATAAGGCACCTAATCACTTCTTTCCAGTTCTCTATTCATTTTCATGGGATATGAGTGTCAGTGGGAAGACCAGCATTTGTTGCTCATCCCAAAATACATTTGAACTGACTGGCGTGCAAGGGAATTTCAGCAAACAGTTAAGAGTCAATTGCATTGCTGTGGGTCTGGAGTCACACGTAGGCTTGTCCAGGTAAAGACAGTAGATTTCTTTCCTACTGGTGAGGCAGATGGACTTTTTTTGTTTTACAATAAGCAATGATAGCTTCATGGCTACTATTGTTGAGATTAGCTTTATATCCCAGAGTTATTAATTGAATTTAAATTCCACTCACTGCTGTGCTAGGATTTGAACTCATGATTCCAGAACATTTGTCTGGACCTCCAGATTACTAGTCCATTGACGTCACCACTATGCTACCATTTTCTCTTAACGATAAATGTTGGTAGAATATGAATCATGGAGTCTTAATTGACTACTTAAATGCCACATTAGGCTTCTAGACTGGAATGTCATCCTTAACCAAGATGACTCAGAAAGTGACAGACACTCTACACAAACAGACTTCCTTCCTGATTCTACCTGATGACCCAGCTCACAGCATCATTCTATCCAGTTTGGAATTGAAACCTCGACAACTTATAGCAATGACTTTCTTCTTATTTCATTTGCATGATAATTATGATAAACACATCTTCCAACTTGAAAAGTCAATGACCGGGGCATCATGGAAATGACCAAACAGTCAAGATGATCCAGACAGGAGGTTACAGCACAAACTCAATTGTGGCTGTGATGCGCTCACAAATGGAAAATTGTAACTCTAACTCAATTACAAATGGTAGCTCACAGTCAGAAGGGTAGAACATGATGCTATTGGCACAATTACAAGTGATGATTGACGTATGAATAGGGGCATTATAACACTGACTCAATCATACGGTGAGATGGGGCATTTTACTGCTAGGTCTGTCACAGTGTAACACTCAGATAGACAGGACATTCTAGTATTTTATATTTTTGTTTTGGAGTTCAAATACAAAAGTACAGTCTTTTGTGTCAATCATTCTTTTTAATGAACTAGCAAGTAGTGTAGGCCTAGCAAGTTTCAGGATAAATAGTATTGTTGAGATCTCTGAAAAATTTAGAATCTGGATACAATAGCAATTTGTATTGTTTTTAAAAAGGGAGTTCTAAAAAAACTCATTGATTGGCTATTCAGTTGCAAAATAATTTGGTTTGAATTGAACACTTCAGTGTAAACAGTAATATTAACTCTAAGATTGTGTATTAGTTTAGTTTGTTATCAAGCTGAAGAAATAGAAAGGTTACTATAGCTTAAATCATAGCTAATGATGGCGTTTTGCATGTGAATGGATAGATGAAGGATGGAGCTTCTTATTATCCTAGTGTAACGTGGCCCTGCCGGATTGAAATGACTTCCCACAGAAGTGGAGCACAACCACTACCCCATCAACATTGCACTTAAACAACAAACCATCAATGAATTATAATGCGTATTTATTATTTTTGGTGCTGATTATGGCTTTACATGGAGATACAAATGATATCAAAATAATGTTACTACAATGTTGGTGAGCTGAAATAATGTGTACCATTGAACTAAACAAAATTAATGAAATAATGTCTGAAATATCACATGCTTGTTGGTACTTCAATATGGTTCCAACTTGTGGCTGGAGCTCCACTATTACTCAGACCCACATTTATCTGTTTAGTGATTTCAGTATAGATATGTACAAATACAAATCAGAAAAAGTGTAAAATCACTTACAACGATGTAACACTGTTAACATTGAAAAATGCTCACAATTGTTCTTCTGAAGTGTCCAAAAGGAAAGGATATTGTGCTAAAGCAAAGGAAGTGACCAGAAGCTTTGGTGAAGCAATAGTTTTGACACAAGTTTTCAATGAGACAGGTGTTCATGGAGGGAGTTGCACAATTCATTACCACAGCAGCAGATATGGTGGATGACTGTAAGATATCAGGAACAGAGTAGGTGGGTTTATGGGATGCATATGAAGCTAACAGGGCATGAAGGAAAGCCTACAGATAGTTTAAGAGATTTTAAAGAATGGGATCATTCTTTAGTTGGGAGTGGTGGTAAAGTGGTGGTGATAGGAGGCACCAGCAGGAGAGCACAAAGTGTTCTTGCCATATTGGGATATTATCAAAGATTATTAATTAGTTAGTATAATGAATTGGCTTTTGGCAGCCATTTTATGACCCCAATAGAATTTTTGTAAGACTCACGAATATTCCTTGCTATGTGGCGAGTCTATCAGCTATAATGAGTTTGTTTTCTCTGGAGCTCAAGGAGGGGCCATAGCTCAGTAGGGGCCACCCTTGCAGTGACTGTACCTGCAGCCTTGTGCCCCCTCACCAGGTTGCCTGCCTGACCTGAATTAGATGGTATCACAATTGACTGTAAATGGTGAACTCATCTCCTCAGACCAACCATTTGCTCACATAGATTTAGGAGGTGGGCATGGAACACTACTGGAGGATCCCACAGTAGAAAATCGGCCATGGTGCAGGATACAGATGACTAAAAGAAGGAGCTTATAATAAGTTTCAGGGAACATCAATATGTTTCCTTTACCTTTGTAACTTGGATTCATGTGGTCCATCTCTCAGATTTCTTTTCATTTTTCTTTTACAGCATGAGACTATTGTTATATGGTTGGATTAGAGTTGAATGCAATATTCTTGTTAGCTTTCATTACTCTATTTTATTTGAGGTATTATTGCATGCAGTATATCAGACCAATCAATTGGTGACTGCTAATTCTTCAATTTCCTGAGATGGTGCTTCATTCTTCTTAATTATTTAAATGGCTTTGTAGAGACTCTGGGGATTAGAGAGCTATCCTCAGTTTTTTGTGTGTCATCTTCAATAGGCAGCAGAAGGACATGACCTTTGACTTCAATTTGCCATGAATTTAGTGAGCAAAAATCCATCTATTTTTAACCAGAGATGCTAGGTTTAGCTAATTCCTCACGGAATAGAGTTTATGATTTAAAACAGGGAATGCTGGCAGATCTGGCAGTATCTTTGGAAAGAGAAGCTGAGTTAATGTTTTGCATCCAAAGATTCTTCATAGAATCATACAGTACTGAAGAGGCCCTTCAGCCCATCAAATTTGTAACACCAAAAATAAACTCTCCTACACTCATCCCACTTTTTCTGCATTAGACTCTTCTTTGGAACTTTGATTGTGGTAGTGACTGTGATTGTGAACAAAAGGTTGAATTGTGTCAAAAAAGTCAACAAAATGTCAGTTTCATGGAGGGTTTTTCTTTGTGAGCTCGAGCAAGACATCTCATACAATCCTCCACTGCTCACTTCGTATTGTATGCACCACACCCCTACTGTGTTGTTCTTGAACTATCTTACACTTAGCTGCCAGGACCTTCCAGCATCCCTGCTGCCGGCCCCATATTTAAAGTCAAATTGTACACCAAGTCAAACCATGCCAGACACAAATAGCTCTTCACTGTAGATGTCGTGGGTGAGAAATGTAAAAAAAAAGTAAGCTTGAGAGCATGTACTAACAATAATTACACTTTGTTTGAATGAGAAGATCACATTTGTAAATGGTGTTGCCATTTTACATCAACTGTCATCATAACTACAGTTAGAGCTGCCTGTAAATGAAGCAACAGAGGAGACCCATCTTTCGTGCCAAAGCGGATTAGAATTATCAAAGAGAAAGTGAGGTCTGCAGATGCTGGAGAGCAGAGCTGAAAATGTGTTGCTGGAAAAGCGCAGCAGGTCAGGCAGCATCCAAGCATCCAGGAATGCTGAAGAAGGGCTTATGCCCGAAACGTCGAATCTCCTGTTCCTTGGATGCTGCCTGACCGGATTAGAATTATGTCTGAGGGAATAGTACTCTTTTCTTAATACCCAGTGTAACAAAACATCTTGTCACTGTTCAGTACAATTAAAAAGCCCTCAAACAGTTGAAAAACCTAAATTTATGGAACAACATGAAAAGTGAAGGCTAAATAAGCAAAACTGCATTTGCTTCTGGTGAGAACAGGGATGATAATACTCAGCCTTGAAATGAAGGAGGAGTCTGACAGTTATCAAAGATATTGACATCATGGTAGATTCCAGTGTGTTTGGTGCAGAACTCCAAATGGGATACTGGTGATCACAGATGACTTATACATTTACTGATTGGAAGCTGTTTCTGCATTGTGACACAGCACTCTCAAAGTGAAATATGCACAGTCTGTAGTGCTATGTATTTGGGGGAGGCCAGCAATGCTGGCAAAACCCAATGCCAGCGCTGCAGCACTGACCTCTTCATAGGGAGACAAGATGAAGTGCTGTGATCTGACATGAATTGCATTGGTAACAGCATTGATAATTAATGGGTTGCGAATTGAGAAATCCTTCACAAGTCCCTAAAGAATCCTTAGAGATAGCCAAATATATAAAAATTGAGAGCAGTTGTCACTTAACAGCCACAGGCTGAGGATGATCCATCCGCTCCTTCAGTTTGTATGTTCAGTCCAGCAGATGATAAAGTTCAGTGACGGTATGCTGGTACCTCCTCAATCTGCTGTGGCACTGCACCTTATTCATCCAGAGGAAATGGCATCAATAACAATGGACTCTAAACTTCTGCACCTTCTCCACATCCTGAAGGAAACTTCAGCTGTGACCTTTTAATGTACATGTGGTTTGCCAGCCATTAGAGTTGCTGCAGGTCCTGGGATTGCTGACACATTTGTTCCTACTCAATTTCTTTACGCATTCATTACAGATTAGCCACATGGACTTTGGCGCCTTCTGTGTGGCTAGATCCATTAGCCACTGTTCTAATGAACCTGTGTGGGGAATATTAGAAACAGATGACAGGTTAATATAGTCATCCATACCATGGAACCTGGAGGTCTTTGACAAGAAGGGCAATGGAATGTCAGGAACTGGACCTTGGCATGGTGGACTTCATTCTGATGCAAACAGCACAAACTATGACACTGAAGTACAGTAAGAAATTGTGAGTGCAATGAGATTACAGGTACCTTGTCCAGCCTTGTCACATAATCAAGAAATTGCAATTAGAGCATGTTGCCAAATAATTAGTGTTCAAGGTCAGAGGAAATCCGTTCTATGCCTTTATGCAGGCCATCAGATCTTGCATTGTCTTTGTGAATTCTGACCTGCGGGGACACTTTTAAGGTTGCCTGTGATTACATCAGTTTCACAGAGATGATGACTGTTTTCAATCTGCATTGATCAATGACATGGCCAAGATTGCTTGTGTCCAGGATTTGTCTCCCATATAGTTAGATAGTACCCTGCATGTGAAATGCATGCACTATGATTACAGATGTCTTCAACCTGCAGTGTTTGAAGTTTGATAAATACAATTGCCACTTGAAGAACTTTGTATCAGTCACAAGTAGAGTCTACATCCTCAGTCATACAAAAAAACCGCCACCCACTCTGGATGTGGTGGCAGCATTTCTCATTTGAATTGTGTATTTGCATTTCAGATGATGATGGAAGGCAACACAGGTCATGCATTGCTGAGTGAATTGCAGGCTTAACTTGTCAATTCTAATGACCCCCAAATCTTCATATTCCTTTCTTCCTTGCACTCCCTGGTTAACCACATCAGTTCTGAGCTTCCACACATTCTTACCCAACTTGTTCCTTCAAATGTTTGTCTTCCAATACAATGCCTTAGCCCAAGGACATGGCTAAGCCATGCCAACTGTTGTGATGCTTTGGCCCCCTTCAAAGCCAGAGTACTGGTGACTCTCGATGACACTCACACTTCCCACAGTAACCAATCTCCTCTGATGATGCACTGCTGTTTTGCACCTGTATATATTGAATTACCCCCTCATCTCAATTATTGTTCCCTCTGCCTCCCATTGCCACAATTGACTTCTCCAACTTGCCCATTACAGCAGTCGCCACTGATAATCTGCTTTGAATTTCAATGAACAGACTCTCTGGACTGAACGTGGCCCACACTCTGACTGACTTGGAAGGACACCTCCGACTGATGAGTGATTGGGCCCATGACTGATCTCTGTGCAGCTCTCCAACTGATCTACTGTTAACCTCTGAACTGGTTACACTGGACCTGCAGAACTGACTATGGCCACTTCCTGACTGTAATGATTCCTGACCCAATCTACCTCACAGTCTGGTGCTGTGAAACTCCCCTGCTGATAGAACACCAGTGTTTCCCATTACCCCTCATCTGGGAACCAGTAAAAATAAGGTCAATGTTTCTACATGCCTTTCATTTTCATTTGAACGTTAGCTTGTTTGATATTTTTTATCCTATACATTGCTCTTTACTTGTTGAATAAAAGCATCTTCATTTTCTGAAATAACTTGCATTTTGGTAACAGGAGTAAGGGCAGGACTTATAATGTTAATGGTGGGGTTCTGGGAAGTGTTGTCGAACAGAGAGACCTAAGGGTTCAGGTACGCAGTTCTTTGAAAGTAGCATCACAATGGACAGCGTGATGAAGAAGGCATTTAGCACATTTGTCTTCTTTGCTCAGATCACTGAGTATAGGAGTTGAGATATAATGTTGCCATTGGACAGGACTTTGGTGAGGCTACTTTTGGAGTACTGTGTACAGTTCTGGTTGCCCTGCTATAGGAAGGATGTTATTAACTTGGAAAGGCTGCAGAAAAGACTAACAAGGATGCTACCAAGACTGAAGTGTTTGAGTTATAAGGAGAGCTGGATAGGCTGGAACATTTTTCACTGGAGTGTAGGAGACTGAGGGGTGACTTTATAGAGGTTTATATAATCGTAAGGGGCATAGATAGATGAATAGCAAAGGTCTTTTCCCTGGATTGGTGGATTTAAAAACAAAGGGACATATTTTTAAGGAGAGAGGAGAAAGATAAAAGGACTTGTGGGGAAACCTTTTCAAACAGAGTGTGGTTTGTATATGGAATGAACTGCCAGAGCAGGTGGTAAATGCAGGCACAGTTACAGCAACATTTAAAAGACATTTGGGCAGGTACATGAACAGGAAAGGTTGAGAGGGATAGGGGTCAAATGCAGGCAGATGGAGCTATTTTAATTTGGGAAACTTGGTTGGCTTGGGTGAGTTGGCCTGAAGGGTCTGTTTCTGTGCTGAATGGCTCTGAGTTTAGAACTAGAAAATTCAACTTTCTTGCCCTTCATCAGAAAGTCATACAAAGTGCAAATGTACAAATCTGACTTTCCACCATCACTTTGGAATTAAATGTACAGTGTACAGTTTGTAAATCACAAAAATGAATGAAGTAGATCAAGAAGTTGCCATCTTTTCCCTGGAGGTACATAATCAGATCATTTAAATGAGCAATGAACTGAGAAAGCCAATTTATAGATTGAATTTGATATGGTCATATCTGAGTAAACACAGTTTTCTGTTTAAAACTCAACTAAGAGTGTTGCAGCGAGCAATTTTTAACTTGACAACACACTAGGAGCAATGGGTCCAGTGGGAAGATCTTCTCATGTTCCAGAAACCCAGAAATCAGATTTTATCCACATGTGTGTAATATTAACAGCTTAGAACATTTGATATCTCCACTGCTCTGTGGTAAGCCTGTTTGATACTCTTGGCTTCCAGTCAGGTGGGAGTAACGTAGGGAAGGCTGCAAGCATGTATGGCTCCAATCCCTGACCCCAGAGGGGTAAGGTGTAATGTCTGGAACCTGCTAGTGGTGGGGATCTGATGGTTGGAGAATTGTAGGGGAAGTGGGAAGCGGGTGTTGCTGAGAGGAATCCCTCCTGTTTCGCTGCATCAACAAGCCATGCTGTGAAGCCACTTGTCTACTCACCTCACTGTGGCCAGCTGGTCAAAATTGAACCTTACCATTCAGCTAGTGGTTCCAAATAAACCTGTTAGACTATAACTGGTGTTGTGTGATTTTTTTTAACTTACCATGAAATCAAACCTCAGCAAGTTAAATCCAGGGCTTCTCGACATAATAGCATGTCTAAAATGGCAATCAGCCTGTTTGGAATGCCTTCCTAATGCACTTGTATTTTTTGCCAATTTAATCCCTCCAGCCATACACTAAACTTCCACTCACCAATGTTAACATTTCCCACGTCTAGCCACTATTTCTGTGCTGACAGATATGATCATTTATGGGGAAGTTATCAAAGTTGTTGAGCAAAATTCAAATTCAAATTTTTTTTGGAGTTGGAACTTGCCTCACGTTGTTGTCTAGCCTCTTATCATACTCAACTATGATGCATTGAAACAGTTTTGGTTATGGATATCAATTACTGTATATTGAGGTTGTTTGTGTTAAGGGATTTGGATACAACATTTCATGTATTTCTAGTTAGTCCTTTATAACGTAGTGTGAAACAGAGCTCTTCTTCCTGCAAGCCCCTCACAGCTGAAGAACCAAATAGTTATGCAAAATTGAGCTATGTTGCATATAAGTTGTTTTAATCTATTTTATTTTTTCCTTCACCTGTAGCAGCAGATGATCAAATCCATTCCCTGAGAGATGTTCCAATTGATGAACATCAGTCATGCAGTACATGACGATCTATTGTCTGTCTTAGGTGAATGAATTTTCATCTCTAGACAAAATGATATCACTACTAATTATGCATTCTTTTGTAAGTTCAACACTTATAAGAATAGCCATACTTTATGTATGATGCTTGCCAGTGAGTGTCAACAGATTACTGAAGAGTGGAAAGTATTTTCCATGGATCCTTTTTTGTCCTTGCCTAAAGTCCAATGATAAAAAGTTTCCATTGGTTTGCAATATAATTTGCTCATCAGCATTTATGCTCTTCTGCTTGAGGCAAAGGTAGACATTTCTTCCATTATGATTTATAAAGTCTGATATAATTTAAAAAAAACCTTGGATGCCATCAAAAAATGAGAGCAGAACTCTTGATTTTTTTTGTGTAATGTTGCTGAATGGGAAGTTTTACTGAAAACCTTGATAAAAGGGCAGTAATCAAAGTGGGAACATTCAGTGAAAATTGAAGTAGATCCTTTTGTGCCTCTTCAATGTGACAATATATTTGAGGGATATGGGTTACTTTGATGCTAATAATTTTGTCCACTAATGATGATTATGCCACAGAAAATACTTTTCCATCTTGGTCAAATAGAAAATAATTTTGGGCTATTTGGCATAAAAATGTTGTTGATTACATATTTCAATTATTGCAGTACCCACGATGTTAAAAATGAGAGAGGGATAAAAGATCTTCATCTGACGAGTTGTGAGAATGAAGATTTGTATTACAAGGAACAAAGAACAAATAAAATTACAGCACAGGAACAGGCCCTCTGGCCTTCCAAGCCTGCGCTGATCCAGATCCTCTATCTAAAACTGTCACCTGTTTCTAAAGGGTCTCTATCCATCTGCTCCCTGCCCATCCATGTATCTGTCTAGATCCACCTTAAATGATGCTATCAAGCCTGTCTCTACCACCTCCATTTGCAATGTGTTCACTCACCACCGTTTGCTTAAAGAACTTTCCACACATATCTCCCCTAACGGTTTCCCCCCTCACCTTGAATTCATGATCCCAGTAATTGAGTTCCGCACTCTGGACAAAAGCTTCTTGATATCCACCCTGGCTATACTTCTCATGATTTTGTAGACCTCAATTAGGTCTCCCTCAACCTCCGTCTTTCTAATGAAAATAATCCTAATCTATTCAACATTGCTTCATAGCTAGTGCCCTCCATACTAGGCAACGTCCTGGTGAACCTCTTCTGCACACTCTCCAAAGCATCTATATCTTTTTGGTAATTAGTAACCAGTTCTGTATGCAGTATTCCAAATGTAGCTGAACCAAAGTTTTATACAACTGCAACATGACCTGCCAACTCGTACTCAATACCCTATCCAATGTAGGAAAGCATGCCGTATTCTTCTTGACCACTCCGTGTTGCCACCTTCAGGTAAGAATGGACCTAAACACACAGTTCTCTCCGTACAACAATTTTCCCCAGGACTTTTCTATTTCCTAAATTGTTCACTCTTGAATTGGATCTTCCAAAATGCACCACCTCGTATTTGCCTGGATTGAACTCCATCTGCTATTTCTCTGCTCAACTCTCCAATCTATCTATATTCTGTTATATTCTCTGTCAGTCCCCTTCACTATCTGCTATTCCACCAATCTTAGTGTCATCTGTAAACTTGCTGATCAGACCACCTATACCTTCCTCCAGTCATTTACGAATAATCACAAATAACGGTGGTCTCAACACGGATCCCTGTGGAACACCACTGGTCATCGTTCTCAATTTTAAAAAACTCCCTTTCACTACTCCTCTCTGCCTCCTGTGCCCAGCCAGTTCTTTACCCATCTAGTACACCCTGGATTCCATTCGACTTCACTTTCTCCATCAGCCTATCATGAGGGATCTTATCAAATGCCTGACTGAGGTCCATGTGTATGACATCTACAGCCCTTCCCTCATTAATTAACTTTGTCACTTCCTCGAAAAATTCTATTAATTTAATAAGATGTGACCTTCCCTGTACAAAACCATGTTGCGTATTGCTGATAAGCCCATTTTCTTCCAAATGAAAATAGATACAAACCCTCTTCTCAGCAGCTTCCCTACCACTGACGTCAGGCTCACTGGTTTACAATTACCTGGATTATCCCTGTTACCCTTCTTAAACAAGGGGACAATATTAGCAAATTCGCCAGTCCTCTAGGACCTCACCCGTATTCAAGAATGCTGCAAAGATATTGTTAAAGCCCTAGCTATTTTCTCTCTTGCTTGCCTTAGTAACCTGGGAGCTGGGGATTTGTCCACCGTAATGCATTTCTGAATACCCAACACTTCCTCCCTCCTTATCCTGACTTGACCTAGAGTAATCAAACATCTATCCCGAACATCAATATCTGTCATGTCCCTCTCCTCGGTGAATACTCATTAAAGAGTCTCACCTATTTTCTCTGACTCCATGCATAACACTTCCTTATTTGTCCTTGAAGGGGCCAACCCTCTCTCTAGTTATCCTCTTGCTCCTTACAGGCTTTAGTTACTACCTCCTTAGTGTCCACTGAACAACTCATTTGGTTCCCATCCCCCTGCCACATTAGTTTAAACCTTCTGCAACAGCATTAGCAAAAGCACCCCTAAGGACATTGGTTCCAGTCTGGTCCAGGTGTAGAACAATTTGTAATAGTTCCACTTCCCCCAGACTGGTCCCAATGTCCCAACATTCTGAACCCCTCCCTCCTGCACCATCTCTTAAGCCACACATTCATTCTGCCCATTCTTTTATTTCTACTTTGACTAGCACGAGGCACTGGTAGCATTCCTGAGATTACTTGGCTCCTAATTCCCTAAATTCTGCTGAGAGGATGTCATCCTGTGTTTTTTTTTAACCTATATAATTGCCTATATGCACCACAACAACTGGCTGATCACTC
This sequence comes from Hemiscyllium ocellatum, assembly GCF_020745735.1. NCBI lineage: Eukaryota > Metazoa > Chordata > Chondrichthyes > Orectolobiformes > Hemiscylliidae > Hemiscyllium > Hemiscyllium ocellatum. The sequence goes on along the minus strand of NC_083425.1, from coordinate 29,692,933 downwards.
TCCCCCTTCAGAATGTTCTGCAGCCGATCTGAGACATCCCTGACCTGTGCACCTGGGAGGCAACATACCATTCTGGAGTTTTGTTTTTGACCACAGAACTGCCTATCTACTATCCTTGTAATTGAATTCCCTATGACTCTTTTTCCTGCCCCTCTGTACAGCGGAGCCAGCCACAGTTCCATGAACCTAGCTACTGCTGCCTTCCCCTGGAGAGCATTTCCCCCAACAGTATCTGAAGCAGTACACCTGTTTTGGAGGGAGATAACTGCAGGGGACACCTGCACGTCCTTCCTGCTGTTTCTCTGCTTTTTGGTTACCCATTCTCTTTCTCCCACAGCAATCCTAATCTGTGGTGTGACTACTTCACTAAACGTGCTATCCACGGCCTCCTCAGTATTGCACATGTTCCAAAGTGAGTCCATCCTCAGCTCCAGAACTGTCATGCAGTCTAACAAGAGCTGCAACTGGACACGTTTCCTGCACATGAAGGAGCTCAGGGACATGAACCGTGACCCTGAGCTCCCACATTGAGCAAAAGGAGCATAACACGGGTCTGATATCTCCTTCCATTTTTAATCTTAAGGTTAACTTAGTCTTAACTTTGATAAATGGGAAAGGAAAGAAAAGAAAATTTTTAGCAATCACATAATTAAAAAAAAAGGAAAAATCTTTACCTTATCAACACACCAAGGAGTCATTTTCTTTTGGTTACAGGAGGAGGGCACGCAGGAGGCGCTACATGTGTAATGTATCAGGTTCAGCAGCTGCCCAAATATATCAGTTCACTCGCCTTCCCAGAGTGCAATTCAACAGCTCCCACTGAGCTCCTTCCACTCACTGCTGTCACTGCAAATGAAGGCTGCTGATGTTCAAGCCAAGCCCTTTTAAGAGGGGAAATTTACCTTCCCGGCAGCCCCCAGTCCTCTCTCTTTCTCTTTCTCTTTCTCTCTTGCTGCTCCAGAAAATTATAGTAGAGGGTGATAGCTGTAAATAAATTTAAATGTTTAAAAGGGGCCTTGCTAATATATGTTCTTTTAGTTCTTCTCAGGAACCTTTACCATGCATATTTCTCTTGCTTCTCTTTGTATGACTTCTAGAACAGGAAACAATGCATTAATATTAGGAAGGGTGGGAATTGAAATTAAATAAGAAGTTGCCATGATTAATGGGGCAGTGAAATATGCTGCAAGGGCTGAAGAATATTCTTTTTATTAATTGGAATCCAATTAATGTAGTGAAATTATAAGGCTGGTCTAAGTGCACATTGTTTGCTTTGTATCACAACATGCTTTTTTCTCACTTTGGGAAATGTAAGAAGGATTATCAGGCTGTTCAAGCATGTCACGAACACACCTTCCATGGCCAAGTAGTCCTGGAATGAGATTTGAAGCAGAAGTCCTGATTCAGAGGCTGGAGTGCGACCTAAAATGTCCAATGATATCATCAAAATCAAGTTTTGAAAATTATAATGCACTGGCAATTTATAGTGACTTGCGGTTTCCAAAAATATATTTGTTAACTTGGCAAGTGCCATACATTGCAGTGATAGGTTGGTTCTACATAACCTCAGGTATACCATTAAAAGACAGTGAGTGGGAGACAGGTGTTTCGCCTGGCTAGAAAATAAAAGACTAGTCTCTCTGAGCTGCTCTTACATACCTCTGATCCTCTTAGCAGCCAGAGCAAGAGTAGAACTGACAGATGCCTTGGAGCAGATACAATGTCTTCACTCAGCTACTGAAGAAATTCCATAAATCTCATTTATTAATTATTATCACTTTAACTTTTGCAAACACACTGACCTGGTATCTGATTCACCATTATGCCTTTTTAATCTCTTACAAAAATGCAAATATTGAAAACATTCCATGGTTTTCATTTCTTTCTTCTTTCATTACTTGTTCCTTTATACTTTGTCAAGATTTTTGAAGCAGTTAATCATCTATGTTTGCAAAGGGCAAATGTCCAGAATTTTAATCTTAAATTCCTCTCCGAACCTACTGCACTTTCTGAATGAATAATAAATAACAGCATATAAATGTTAAATAATATATGTTGTAAAGGATCAACATTTTTAAAATATGTGGGTCGCATTTTTAAAAATATCTTTCTCGGATGTAGGACTCACAAGCAAGGCCAGAATTTGTTGCCCATCTTTAGTTGCCCTTCAGAATCATAGAATCATATAGCGTGGAAACAGACCCTTCGGTCTAACCAGGACATGCTGATCATTAGTCTCGTCTGCCTATGCTCGGCCCATATCTCTCCCAACATTTCTTATTCATGCACTAATCTAAATCTCTTTTAAATGTTGTATCTGTATCCGCATCCATTACTTTCTCTGGAAGTTCATTCCACACGTGAACCCTCTCTGTTAAAAAAAAAAGCCTCTAATGTCTTTTTAAAGTCTTTCACTTCTCACTTTAAAAATATACCCCCTAGTCTTGAGCTGTTGCTGAGATCTGGCCTTGGTGCTGTTAAGAAGGGTATACCAGGACTTTGGCAATTAAAAATGGAGAAATAGTTCCAAGTCAGGATGGCAGGATATTTGGAGCACAACTTGCATGTGGTTATGCTCCCATTCATCTCCTGCCCTTAACTTTGTAATTGATAGATGTGGCATGTTTGGAAGGTGCAGTTGAATGAGGTTTGGTGAATTGTCAGTCGTGCACGTTGTATATGATACATACCACTGCCGCTTGCATTTGTGGTGGGCAGAGGGAATGTGAAAGTGGTGGATAGGGGGCTGATCAAGTGGGCTCTCTTGTCCTGAATGTTATGGAACTTCAATAATTTTGTTGCGGCTGCACTCATCCAGGCAAGTAGAGACTGTTCCAACACGCTCCTGACTTGTAACTTGTGGATGGAGAACAAACTTTAAAGGAGGCAGGGCAAGCTACTTGCCACAGAAATTCGAGCATCTGACCTGCTCTTAACCACAGCATTTATAAAAGATGGTCTTGCTCAATTTCTGGTCAATAGTAGCCCTCAACTGTTGACAGTGGGGTTCCAGTGATGTCAAAGTTAATTGAATTTCAAGGGGAGATGGTTAGTTTCATTGTGATTGGAGATGGTCATTAGCTGACATTTGTATGCTGTGAATGGTTTTATCTCTTGTCAGTCCAAACTTTGCTGTTGGTCTTACTCCATATAGACATAGAATGCTTCTGTAACTGAGAAATTGTGATTGGTAACTGAGCATTACATAATCATCAGCACTTCTGATCTCATGATGGAGGGAAACTCACTGATAATTTGCTGAAGATGGTTGGATTTAGGATATGATCCTGAGGTTGCCTGTAAGAATGTTCTGGAAGAAAGACAATTGGTCTTCAACAACCATAATCATCTTCCCGTTGATTTCCATTAACTTAAATATACTTAAGGCTCCTTGATGCCATACTCAGTCAGCTGTTGCCTTAATATCAAGGGAAACAATTCTCACTCCAGCTCTTTAGTTCAGCTGTTTTGTCCATGTTTGGACCTAGACTATAATAAGGTTAGGAGCTGAATGGCCCTTGCTGAACTAAAACTAAACATCAACAAACTATTTATTGCAAGGCAAATACCCAGTCTAACAGATAGGTCCTTAAGGACTCAGACATCTCAGTCATTGGTGGTGCTACCAAGTCACTCTTGGTGGTTTCCCCATTCAGAAGACATTCTGTGTCCTTGCTATTGTCAGTACGTCTTTCAAGTTGTGTTCACCATGGAGAAATGCTGACCCAGCAATCAAGGGAAGGCAGTCGGCAATAAACAAAATGAGATTTTCTGATTTAATGTTTGATCTGATGCCAAGAGATGTTATGGGTTTGGAGTCAATGTTAAGTATTGCAAAGGCAGTTCCTGCCTGCCTGTACACAACTATGCCACCATCTCCAGGAGATCATTCCTTTGGTGCATCAAGACCTAACTGAAAATGGTGGTGGTCATGTCTGGGACACTACCTGTATGGCATTATTTAGTGAGTAAGGCTGCTGGTTGATTCGTCTATGGGACAGTGCTGTCAATTTTGGCACAAACCTGAGCATATTTGTGGGGATTATTCCAGATTTCTCATGATAGCACACTCAAGTGAGTACAGAAATAGGAGCATAAAGCAAACTAATGCATAAATGGAGAGATGATCCGGCAGAGAACGCAGGAGATTCCTGCATATTGGGATCAATTCTGTGGGCAATGGAACCAGTACAGGCCGACTAGGTTACATTTAATCAGAATCAGTACTGAATTCCTTGTGGGATGATTTACTGATGCTACTGGGGTAGATTATACTATTTTGGCATGCGCCTGAGAATTAGGAGATTATGCTACAGATACCAAGGTGTGAAGACTATTGGGAGATGCACATTGTACAAAGCAGGAAATAGCAAAGTATTAGACTGGCTGAGCATAAGAGAAAAAGCAATGAATTATAAGTTAGGCTGACAGTGCATGTAGTTGAATGTGTGTGGAGTGTTGTGAATAAGTTGAGTGAATTGCAGATGTATATAGCCATGGTGAAATACGATGTTGTGGCAATGCAGAGACTTGACTCCAAAGGGACTGGAGGATTGGATCCAATTTCTGAATACAAGGTGTTCAAGAAAATGAGGAATGAAGGCAGTGTTTGGCCTACGGATGGAACTTTCCCCTTGCTGATGTGATGTGGGCAAAGGTGAGAAAATTAGGAAATTAAGGAGGGAATGAAAAAGAAAATCAGAATCTTGCATTGAGATAAAAAACTTTATGATTTTCCCCCAAAGTCTGAAATGACAATTTCAGAATCTTATTATTGAGCAGCGACTATCTAGTTTCCTTTTATCTCATTAATGTCTCATCTAGTTTCTCTGCTGCTTTTGATTTTCTTTTTCTTCCCTGAGAAGCTAGATGGTGCAAGTTTCTGCTAAAGTTAGTTACAGTGGGTACCTGGCCGATACAGCTTCTGAGAAAGGCTCACTGGATCCGAAACATTAACTCTGATTTCTCTTCACAGATGCAGAGCTTTCCCAGCAACTTCTTTTTTTGTTTCTGATTTACAACATCTGCAGTTCTTTTGGTTTTTATTACAGTTTGCTGATTGTTTGTTCTGGCCTATGTGCAATGTTCCTGTCTGCTCCATGGACATCTTTGACCCTGCATTCATGCAAGTTGGTGTTGACAAACCATCAGCCTCACCACGTCAAGCTTGCCCTTGGACCAACTCCCACACCACATTAGGCTGACAGCATTCAATTTTTGGAGTTCAGGGCCAGCGATGAGCTGCATGCTTCTGTCAGATTGCTTTGTGTACAGTGACACACTTGCATCTAATGCATCTTCGCAGGATGCATCTTATGGATCTTTGCTCATTTTCTCAGTGCTGAGTTACTTTGTGCTTTCTCAGAGGGTGCCAGCCTCTGAATACTTCACATTAATTTCTTATGCACACTCACTGACTTCAGCACTGACTTAGAGGCTGCTACCTCTGTGTGGCTTACGTGGCTTTGTAGCACAGAGGAAGAGACAGTCAGCTTGTCACGAAAGGGAGAACTGAGTAATCAAGGTGGTTGGGGGGGAGGGGTGGGGGTGGGGAGGAGGAGTTGGGACATGTTTCTGTGTGGCTCTGTGTTACCATCAATGTCACACCTTGAGCCTGTTCTGGCAGTTTATATGGCAAACATGCTGCACGTGCTTCAAGCAAGTGGCTATGTGTGGAAGTCAAACAGGGAGTTCCTTATTGTGATGCAGAGAGACTGCAGTCAATCAGGGGAAACTTCCACAGTCAGTCAAAGGCCTCACTCAATTCTAATCTCAGGGATTCACCACAATCCGTCAGATACTCGGTCCTACCCAAGCCTGGAGACTTGGTTAGTCCTGGAAGCCTGGGGATTGCAAGTGGACCAGTCAGGCTGCTATGAAGACATAAGTCTGGGGGCTGGGCTGTGCTCAGTCAGGGCTGTCCTGCCAAGTCAGTCTGCGGGTTTGCTCAATAATGATTATTGGAAGATAGGCCATGGAGACCTGGGGAAAGTATGCAACTGAGTTCCAGGGATGGGGGTAACAGCACTGGCTCACTGACAGAACAGTGACAGAGTTCAGGGACAATTCTAGGTAGAGGGGTAGAACTTCAAGACAATAGGAGGGGACTGAGGGCTTTGGGAGAGGGTTTTCTTACAGGGGTTGGTGCCTTATAAGAGATGAACAATACTTAGTGACTGCAACTTTCATTATCCTTGGGATGTCTGAAGGGGCTGCTTATCTGTCATATGGGTATGACTTAATCAGTGTATCAGCAAAAATTGTACTACAGTAGGTAATTCAACACTTCACATGAAGCTATGTTTACAAAAGTGAAAGATTACGTGCAATGATGTGCCACCTATGTGTCCTTAGTAAGTTGTTTTTCCCTTTATGTCTAAGTGCAACCCTGACATTTGCAGCTTAGTTAGAGGGAGCCTGCTGTGTATTTGGCCTGGAAGATTTCTCAGTTATGTTTGGGGCCAGAGGGTACAAGCCTGCTGAGATTGCCCTGCTGAGGGGTAAGCCCACCCTCCTCTGCCTCCAGTTCTGCAGACTTTGTGATCACAGGATGAAGGTGAAGGCATGGGCATCTCTGTGATTTCCTGAGTGGAAGCATCTGCGTGTACTTTGCCTTGCTCCTTCTTCCTATATGTGCCTACTGGCACCACCTATTGTCCCTGAGAGGAAGGAGCGAGGTTGATATCTCTTATTCCCCAATTCACTTTTTCATTGATGTTGAGTTTTGATTGTTAGTAGAGTGCAGGTCCATGCACATATCTGGCAGATGCGTAGCGTGCTCCATGTCTGTCCTTGAAGACAAGGAGATGCTTGCAATCCAGAGTCCGCATGGTACCAATAACATTGGAGGACTCCTCCCATATCCGAAGTGCCCCTGACAAGCCTATGTGTTGTTCCTGGATTTGGTTGTGCATTTGACAGAGTCATTAGTGGCTGAGACCATGAGATCATCTTCTGACTGGGTTGAGGAGGTGCCTGGTCTCTGGTATTCCTCTGAGCATCAGACCTGGGCAGTTCTTCCTGGACCAGCTGTGCAGAGGTGTCTTTAATGTGGTCCCCAGATTATTTTCCTGATTCTAATCCGGGTAGAGAACGTGGCATGGTGAAAGTGCCTGAAATGGCGGAGGATACAGGTGAAAGCCGTACTGGTAATTTGAGTGTTCAATGGATTCTCCTTCAGAGGTGGAGAGGAACAGAAGGTGTCTGGAGGCTCACTGGGTGCATAAAACAAGAGAGGGAGATTATCCTAGAGGTATAAAAAAATAGAATCAGGTTTCATTGTCACATATACTCAAGTGGAGGGATATGGGAGTTCAGTGAAAAGTATACAAGGTCACCATTCCTGGTACCCTATTAGGTACAAAATCTTAGTTACAAAGGAGCAAAATAAAGATATAAGTTCAAAGGTAAACATTACTTTATATGAAGGAGAACTGTAAACAAAAAAGAAATAAAGTTAAAGGTTCAGCATTATAATCCTAAAGCTTATGTAAGTTAGGAATGAGTTTGCACTGGTGTTAATGGGAGAGCAGCAGAGCACAATGATTTTCATTGGACTGATTGACCAGTGAGGTCTCCTTGTGCCCACACAAGCACCATGCTCTGCTCCCACTAATTCTAGAATTTTCTTCTGATGTTTGTCACTTCCTGATGGTCTTGGATCTTAGCACAGTTACAAGTAAATGTTTCCTGAAATGAGGCAAATGGAGGGATTGATTGGGATGGAAGAGGTTGGAAGAGCAATCAGTGGGGATACCTGATCAGGATATATGATAAGGTGTTCCCAGTGAGTGGGTAGAAAGGTCAAAGAACCAGCATGGTCTGTAATTTCAGAAGTTGAAGCATTGCATATATGTGATATACACATTAGTGAGAGTTTCAATTCAGAAGCCTTACTGAGAGGAGTGTGTAGTGGCAACTTAGAGTGAGTGGTGGCCCGGTGAGGATGAGGGGGCTGGGTGAAAATGGTGGCACTTACTGTCATGGAGAGCAGAAGGCCATTTCCTTCCTTCCTACATTGCGGGGAATCCTGCCACGTCCAGGACACAGCAGTGGCCAGAGTATGATCTGGTTGCAGGCTGGCTGGCTCTGCTGGTATGACCTCCTGCAGTGGTCAGTTGGAAAAAGGACAGCCCTCCTGTTCACCACTCCAACCCCTAGCACCTCCAAGTCCCTGACTGAGCAGCGAACAGTGAGCCTTACTTTCCTGTTCCCCACAGTGTGAGGGACAGTTCCTGCCTTGCAGCATCTGAAGTGGTGTGTGTGCAGCTAGGCTTTAGGTATGATGCCAGTGATGTAGAAGCTGGAGGGTGCTGGCAGAGATGAGAAAGAAGTTGAAGTTGGTTGCATAATTAATAAGTTAGAGAGGAGAAAACTGTGTGAGACAAGTTGCTGTAAGCCAGGGTGCACCAGACTCCATGAATTACACTTAATAAAATACATGAACTAAAACTAGGAAAATTTCACCGATTGAGAATGTTCAGGAAAACTTCCAACAGGAGTTTGTTTCATGACCATTGAGAAAGGAGGCACTAATGTCCTGGACGCTGGGAAATGGTAGGGGCCAAGTGAATCAAGTGCAGTGGGACAGCATTTAGGGGACAATGTTAATATTATCATAAGGTTTAGGGTATGGAATAGAGAAAGGAGCACTGCAGAATAATAATAATTACTGTGAATAAAGCAATGGAGTGAAAATGAACATGGCCCAAATAAATTGTAATTAAAGCTTAGCAGACAAAACTGCAACTGAGTCATGGATTGCCTTTAAAGAAAACAGAGTTCAGGTACAGTGGCTGTACATTATAACAAAGGGAAAAGATAGGGCAAACAAATCAGAGCTCCCTGGGTGATGAAAGAGATAGATATTGAAATGAAGCAGATGTGTTTATGAAGGATGTCAGGTGAATATCACAATCGAGACAGACGTCGATATGATTCAGAGGGGAAACGTAAAAGCAAATAAGAAAACAAAGAGAGAGTATGGGAAGACATTGGTGGCAAACATAGAAAGGAATAGAAAATTCTTCCATCAGCATGTAAATAATAAAAGGATGGTAAGAGATGTGGAGTCAGTTAGGGAAGGAAAAAAAGATTTACGCATTGAGGCATGACTGTGTGAACAATGCATACTGTCCATAGGAAGGAAGAAGATGCTGCAAAGTTTATTGTCAATCATGGGTGAAGAATGTAAAATAATAAGGTGGTGGGTATTAGGTTGTTTGTACTTCAATTTGACTTGGCACTTCGACAAGGATACCGAAGGAAAAGAAAATATGGAAATTGCAAAAGTATTGATCATAATTTTGCAGCCTTCTTTAGACTTGAGTTATACTAACAGATTGGAGAATTAAACAAATTTTGCCACTGAACGACTTAAGGTATAAGGAAGATATAATCAGAACTAATTTTGAAGGAGTATTGAAAATAGAGAGTGTTCGCAGAGAGATTTGGAAAGGAAATTTCAGAATTTAGGAGCCAGGCAATTGAAGGCACAGTCAGTAACACTGAGGAATGAAAATTGAAATGTTTGAAGCTAGAATTGGAGTACAGAGTTCTCAGAGGGTTGTAGAGCTAATGTATGTGAGGAGGATGAGCCAATGGATGAATTTTAACATTCAGAAATGGATGGGTGTGGGTGAGGTCAACAGTTAGAATCTTGAATCCTGACCCCAACTTTTTTCCAAGCTTGTAGATGACACCAAAATTGGAGGTGTAGTGGACAACGCACGTTACCTCAGATTACAATGGGATCTTGATCAGCTGGGCCAATGGGCTGAGGAGTGGCAGATAGAGTTTAATTATTACAATAACGTTGCATTGCGTATGCAGACAGGAAGGCTGAGAGAAGCTTTAGTGTTGCAGAAGAAGGGGAGGCAAACGGCGAGAAGAAAACCAAACCAACTTGTTATATTCTCTTGTGCAGACTATTTCATTTTACATCCTTCAGTGCCATTCGACAGGAAAGTGTTTGCTGTCATTTGAGAATGACATCAGTTCATCTCACCATGTGAAAATATACTTTTTAATAAGTGCTATTACACTTCTACCTGGATGAGGGGGTGAAATCCAAACTAGCAGGATTCCTATTAGCATACATACCATAGTACACTGATGCTGTGGTGAGATTGGAAAACCAAGACAAGAATTTTAAAATTAAGACTTTGACAGAATAGTAGCCAATGTAGATCAGTGAGCTACAAAGGGTGGTGGTTTGAGTCATAGTATTATTGTGTCTGGATTCAAAATTGGAGGCATCGAGTTCTGCTCTAGTATTAAAGTTATTCTGCTAGGATGCCATTTTAGTGCAGGATTGAAGGAGTGCTACACTATATAAAGCCTCACCTTTTAGATGCGATAGTAAATCAAGGTTCTTGATACCACTATTTTAACTTGAATAAAAGATAGTGGAGTGCCACAAGGATTGGTGCTGGGTCCATGACCTTTCATCAGTTAGATAAATGATTTGGATATGAACATAAGAGGTATAGTTAGTAAGTTTGCAGATGACACCAAAATTGGAGGTGTAATGGACAGTGAAAGTTACCTCAGATTACAATGAGATCTTGATCAGATGGGCCAAAGGGCTGAGGAGTGGCAGATGGAGTTTAATTTTAAAAACTGCTAGGTGCTACATTTTGGGAAAGCAAATCTTAGCAGGACTTATAAACTTAATGATAAGGTCCTAGGGAGTTTGTTGAACAAAGACATCTTGGAGTGCAGGTTCATAACTCCTTGAAAGTAGAGTTGCAGGTAGATAGGATAGTGAAGAAAGCATTTGGTATGCTTTCATTTATTGGTCAGAGTATTGAGGACAGGAGTTGGGAGGTCATGTTCCAGCTGTACAGGATATTAGTTAGGCCACTTTTGGAATATTGCATGCTATTCTGGTCTCCTTCCTATCGGAAGGATATTGTGAAACTTGAATGGGTTCAGAAAAAATTTACAAGGATGTTGCCAGGTTGGAGGTTTTGAGCTATAGGGAGAAGTTGAATAGGCTGGAGCTGTTTTCTCTAGAGCATCAGAAGTTGAGGGGCGACCATTTAGAGGTTAATAAAATCATCAGGGGCATGGATAGGGTAAATAAACAAAGTCTTTTCCTTGAGGTGGGGAGCCCAGAACTAGAGAGCATAGGTTTAGGGTGATAAGGGAAAGATATAAAAGGAACCTAAGGGGCAACCTTTTCACGCAGAGGATGGTGAGTGTATGGAATGATCTGCCAGAGAAAGTAGTGAAGGCTAGTACAATTGCAACATTTAAAAGGCGCCTGGATGGGTATATGAATAGAAAGGGTTTGGAGAGATATGGGCCGGGTGTTGGCAGGTGAGACCAGATTGGGTTGGGATATTTGGTCAGCATGGACGGGTTGGACCGAAGGGTCAGTTTCCGTGCTGTACATCTCTATGACTCCATGACTCTAATTGCAAGTGTTGCAGTTTTGTTCAAAACAGTATGTGAAGATAAAATCAGTAACTTTAGGGTAACTGGATTAATCTCAGGGGAAGCTTTTAGAAACAATAATTCTGGACAAAATGAATAGTCCCTTGGACAAGTGTGGGTTGATTAAAGAATCACCATGGATTTAAGGGCAAATTGCTTTTAACTAACTTGTTTAAGACTTTGATGAATAACAGAATGAGAATTTGAGCATTGTCTGAAAAGTTTAAATGTGCTGGGCTACAGTGAAAAGACATGGAGTAGCAATAGGAAATTTGCTCATTCAGAGAGCTACCACATATTGAACAGGCCAAATGTCCTCATTTTGTGCGATAACCATTGTATCATTCTATTTTATTATTCTAAATTTTTGCAGGCATGAATATTGTTTTGGCTTCTGGAGCCTGGGTCAATGTTGTGTATTCCATCAATTTTATTCCTTTTTGACTTTTCTGCCACAATTGAACGGCTTGCTAAACCATTTCAGAGGGCAGTGACGGTGGGATGGGATGAAGTGTTGTCTTTGGGGAAGGTAATTTTGAGGATAGTATGATATGCTGAGGAAATCACATTCCTGCTGAGGTTATTTTCAGTTTCAAAGTTTGTTGGGTGAGTAGCTTCCTTGGGACAGAGGTGAGGATTGAAAGTCATTTTCAGGAATGTGAATACATGGCTGCGCTATTAGTCAGAGCTATTGGGATATAGAGAAGCAGTAAAGTGTGGGCGACATTAATCAGGTTTGATATGGCGTCACAATGATTGATGCAAGGCTCTCAGATTTAGCATCTCATTTTATTGGTGTTCTTATTAGATATGAGATGCACAGTATGGTGTGATGCTGTATATTCTTAATTCTATAGTTATGCAACAAACATTCTGCAGACTTAAAGAAGGATGTACATATTTAAGAAGATGAATTTTCGTGGATCAAATCTGAAGATTATTAATAAGGTTTACCATTTTAGATTTAACAAATTTAACCACTCTGAGTCCCTCTTGAAAGTGTTTCGATTCGATTTTGTTTATTCACATAGGAAAGATTTTTCAGTGTGAACGCTATTGATATTTGTATCGGGCAATGTTAGAATTAGCATCTTTAAACTTTTGTTATTCACTCATGCATTATTTCTCCCCCAGTACTTAAAAAGCCTAATTGTTTAACTTAAAAGAATATCCTTAGATACAGGTACATTTAAACAGAGTTTAGTGCCAGATTGAGTGCTGTGGGAATGTCATTTTTTAATTAAATGAATTACAACAAATGGATGTAATAAGAGATAAAATGAATACTTTTTAAGCTAGAGTTAATGTTCATGTCTGGTTAAGGTAACAAACAAAGGGTTGCTATAAATGGTTTAAGGATAAATTGGTTTTGGGACCAGGATATTATTTGAAATTAGAAGAAAAATCTTTCTAGCTCTTGAGCAAGGAAGTTGGGAAAATTGGCTGAGATGTCCAATGAGAGACTTCTTGATGTTGAGAATTAAAGTCGTACTTTCCAACTAAGTGTTGAATGATGAGATGAGATTCTAGTTAGTGAGTGAGGAGAGGCATATTTGCATGGACTACAGCCTTTTCATTCTCTTTCACATTCCTGCACCCACCGGATAAAAACTGCATGTCGAGAGTTCCTGATGTGAATGTCTGAGCTGGTAACTGGCAACTTTGACTCACAGCTTGCTCCTCCAGACCTCAGTCTTGGGCACCAGGCACCAATATGTCAGGGCAGCAACTGCATAAACCCCCAACCCCCACCCATAGACATCACATATGTACCAGCCTTACTGTAGCTTCATGACACATTTTGGATCCACTTACAATACTGTTCATTGACACGAGCACTTGCTCTCTTAGTGCTCACTCATTCTGAGCCTACTTGGATGCTCACAGCATCCCTGCCTCCCCTTGCCTTTTAATGCTTTGCCCCTTCAGCCTGAGCTAACCAGTTCCCATTACTTCTGTCTTGTCTTGCCTTTTAGCACATGCACAAAGCCAGCCAGCTTGTCATTGTTGGCAGCAGTGGTCAGACAAGAGGGTGGACACTGCACTATGTGATGACAATCTCATTCCTGTACCATGTGGCAACTGCCTACATGCCAGACACACTGCATCAACCAGGTGATCATGTCACCACTTTGAAGGAAAGTAGTCCTCAGACAAATCAAGGAAGATACCCCACATGCAGGGGAAACTGGCACAGTAAGCCAAGGGCATCATCTTAAATCACTTCGGTGGGGGGGGGTTGGACATCTTCAGTCTGCCACTTGGGTGGGCATGGTAAAGAAACGTTCCTTGCAGAGAGATTGAGCACTCCATCATCTATCTTCGCACTTTTTGCCCTATCATAGGTCATTTTTTTCCTAGAACGAGACAAGGAGAGGGATTGAGTGAAATGGAAGTGGCTTGTACAGCTGTTAGTGCTGGTACAGATGGCAGAAGCATAATGAGATGTTCTGGGTGCATGAGTAGGGGAGTTTGTGGGTGAGAGCAGGTGAGAGAAAATGTTGTATGATGCAATGAGCATGGTAGAGTATGTGCCTTGGTGTGAGTTGGTGTGAGGGCAGGGATAGAGTGAGTGTGAGGTAGCAGAGAGAAGGTTGGGGCACTTTCCCTTCATAAGAGATGCCACTGACCGTCTTCCTTCAGTGTTGAACCCACCCATGTGGCAAGCTTGGATCAGGCTGGCAGGACCTGGTGTTGTGGTCTCCTCTGTCTCTCCCATGGGAAGAGAATGTCTCTCCTCAGTGCCACCCTGTCCATTAGGACCTCCAGCTCTCTATCGACAAAGTTGGGTGACAGTTTCCCTCAATTTGTTATGTCTGAGGCAAATTTCATGTACTGTGGAGATCAGCTGTTGGTTGCCAGCACCTGACTGAGTACACAATGGCCTTTTAAATGTAGTGATGGCACAGGGAATCCTGGGATGTCTCAGTGATGAAAAGTAATTCCCACTCTGGTGAGTGGGAGGATCAGGGTAACAACTGCCAAACACAGCACCATAGGGATATGGTACATGGTTAATGTGGTGAGTTTGGGATGATCATGCAAGAAAACTCACTTGGCCTGATGAAGAGAAACACTCCATGAAACTCAATGAAATTGACACTTTGCCAATTTCTGGTGAGGTTCAGCCAGAGGAATTTGGTGGAATGATTCTTCGGAGAGGCTCATTATTTTGGTTGAGAAACTGTCATAGAAATGAAGTCTTTGACAATGGAAATGTGACTGTTTTCATGAAAGAATGCTTGCTATTGCTTCTAAACAAAAATTGTGTTGATATAAATTGCATTAAAACACAATAAAATGTCATTTGTCTATGACATGGTGACAAGTTAGAAATATGGCTTTGCTTTTCCAAACAAAATACTGTATGAAAAACATTTTTTTTTTGTTAGGATCCTTTCAGATTGAAAATTAGAATCAAAGTTGTGTTTAATTAGTGAAGACCAGAATAGAATTAATTAGAAATAGCACTAGAACAGGATCCAGTTTTCAGATTGGATTCTCTACAATATGGAAACAGGCACTTTAGCCCAACAAATCCACACCAACCCTCCTAACAGTAACCCACCCAGACCCATTCCCCTATCCTAGATTTACCCCTGACTTGGCAATTTAGCATGGCCTATTCACCTGACCTGCAAATATTTTGGATTGTGAGAGGAAACCCACACAGACACAGGGAGAATGTGCAAACTCCACATAAACAGTCACCCGAGGCTGGAACCGAACCCGAGTCTCTGACGGTGTGAGGCAGCAGTGCGAACCACAGAGCCACTGTACCATTGCAATCTGATGTTGAACATTATAGAAACACTCTTAGAAAAAGGACTGCTTCAACACGATGATTTTTAAAAAAAAAAATACATATAATCTAGAAGCTTGGGTACCAAAACATAACTAATACAACAGTCTTAAATTTTAAAATCCTAAAATTTAAAATATTTCTTTCTAAATTTAACACTTTACTGGTATGCATACAAATTACTATTGATCTCTAGATGGTTTTAAGACTGTATTTATTTTTCTATATTGTTAATTGTGGACTGAAGTAGAAAAAAAGACTTTTAAAACCAAGAATTGATGAAGGAAATGCTGCACTTCTGAAAAAAAAGCATGAGGTTGAAACTCATTGTAAATTGTGTTTACACTGCTGCTTTGTTCCAATAATTGGTGTAGCTATTTGTGAACAGGCACATACCCAAAATAAGGTTCAGCAGGCAACAAGTTGCTGATTAGTTTGTGGAGTTGTGACCAGTTGTGGGTGACAAAGACAGTTGGCTTGGCAACAATTATCCTCGTGGCTCCTGGGTAACTAAACAATTTTTGAGTGTGAACAATACTGGTGAAAGCCTTCAGATTACTGAAAGAGCAGATGGTGTATTTCTCATTCTAGTAAAATACTTAAAGATTGGAGAAAGCCACTTTAAGTTCTCCAATCAGTTCATGTAAGCTGTTGTTTTTAACCAATAAATCATAGACTTAATAATTTGTGAACCAATCACTCTCTGCCTTCTGTGAACAAGTAGGAGAATCTGAAGGAATAAATCAGAGAGCAGAAGGATTTGGAAATGAAAAGGAACATCTATTACATCCTGAGAATTAGTGCTATTGAATTATCCCAATATATTTCTCATCCCTCCATTCATAACATCACATTTTTTTTTGTCTGTATCTGCCTTTTTCTAGAAGGTTGTTGGAAAGGAGTTAGACTTTTAACTAGTAGAGTTACATATTGAAAATATATAGTTGTTTACCTTGGTTAAAATCTATTTATTTTAAATAAATTGTCATTCTTGTTAAGATCTGAAACCTGTATGGGATGAATTCAGGAGCATGAGCAAAACCTGGCAGAACATTTTTCATGTGCTTTGTGCAGGAACAAGGGGAGGTGTTGGAGTACCAGTCTCATGAGCCCCCATCCACTCTGGATAAACCCCACTCCCAAGGTCTTACCACTGAAGACACTCCTCTCTAAACGGTTCTTCATCAAGACTCCAACCCCACTCTCTTCTTATTTGGCTTCCTTTTAATCATACTATTTACCTCACTCATTTCATGTAGTAGCAAGTTCCATGTTCTGATTATTCACTGGATAAAGATATTTTCTTTTGAAATTCTTCATTGGATTTATTAGTGACTATCTTATAATCTCTAGGTTTATTTTTGTTTTAGAAAGATGATAAGATCTTCTCCATATATGCCCTATTAAATTGCTTCAAAATTTCAAAAAACTTTTGTTGGTCACCCCTCAATCTTCCCTTCTGTAGTCCCAAGCTGTTCAGTCGCTTTGATAGTTCTGGCAATGGGTTTTGAGAAAATTTGTAGCTCAGGATGAAGTTCTGGATGTAGGCTTGCTTGCTGAGCTGGAAGGTTCGTTTTCAGACGTTTCGTCACCATATTAGCTAACATCATCAGTGAGCCTCCAGATGAAGCACTGGGAGTATGGCCCACTTTCTATTTATGTGTTTAGGTTTCCATGGGTTGGTGATATCATACTGTTAATCTAGTGGACCTATGCCTTACCACACACTTCATCATCAACAACAAAACCTACAGACAAACAAACAGAACACCCATGGGATCTCTGATATCAGGGTTCTTAGCAGAGGCAATAATGAAGAGACTCAAACAAACATCTCTGCCAATCATCCAACCCAAATTTTGGGTCTGCTATGTGGATGACACCTTTGTCATCACTAAATGAAGCAAATTACAGGAAACCTTCAAGACTATCAATAATATCCTAACTGGCATTAAATTCACTAAAGAGAAGGAAAATAGCAACAAACTGCCATTCCTCTATGTCACAGTAGAGCAAACAGCCATTAGACAACTTCAAACCAGCATCTACAGGAAAACAACACATATGGACAAAGTACTGAACTACAGAAGCAATCATCCCAACAAAGCAGAATTAGAACATTATTTCAATGAGCCAACAACACTGCAGCACAGAGGTACTGTGAAGAGCAGAGGAAACTCACCAATACAATGTTTTCAAAAAGAACAGGTACCCAATAAACACATTCCACTGATCTCTCAGTAACAAACCCAAACCAACAGACAAAATGCATCCAGAAACCCTAGCCATTCTCCCCTTCACCAAAGACATTTCAGAAATGACTGCCAGACTACTCAGACCTCTTGGCATCATGGTAGCCCACAAACCCAACAGCACATTAAAACAGCAGCTAATGAACTTGAAAGACCTTATACAGACAACAAGCAAAACTAATGTCATTGACAAAATACTTTGCAAGAACTGTATTAAACATTATATTGGACAAACAGGCAGAAAGCTAGCCACCAGGATACATGAACACCAACTAGCCACAAAATGACATGACCCCCTCTCACTGGTATCCTGACATGGAGATGAGGAAGGACACCACCTCAACTGGGACAACACATCCATCCTAGGACAAGTCAAACAGAGATATGCATGAGAATTTGTAGAAGAATGGCATTCTAACTGGAACTTTATCAACTGACACATTGACTTGGATTCCCTGTTACCATCCCCAGAGAAAAAGAACAGGAAATGACGTCACCACAGGAAGGTGGCATCACCAACCCAAGGAAACTTAAACACATAAATAGAAAGTGGGCCATACCACCAATACTTTATCTGGAGGCTCACTGATGATGTTACCTAGTATGGTGATGAAACTTCTGAAAATGAACCTTCCAAATCAACAAGCAAGCCTACATCCAGTTCTGGCAACCTTCCTTCTGTCATACCTCAGTACATTTTTTGGTAACAGATGTAGCAGATCAGTTCTCAACGTCCCAAGAGTACTTTACATTTCTATAACTAAAGTTTTCACATGACTTCACTATTTCTGTGGTTATGAGCCTCAGTGCTTTATTTGCATTGAAATTGTCTCTAAATGTTACTTGCTTTAGAAACATTGCAACCTTGATGATAAAAAGAGTTTCTGGGTATTTTGACTTTTAATGACTTATAGCTACAAAATGACATAGACTATTAAGATTAGAACAAATGTTATATTCAGCAGCATACATCTGTCTGACTATTTTATGTCTACCCTAATAATTTAATCTTTGTAAGATTATTGGGAGATGGCAAGGCAGTGGAATGGGTGTTGAACTCTTAACAAGTTCTTCAGCTGACCCATGTTAATGTTGAACTTGATGCTTGGAACTTACCAGAAGATGAGGTTGAGGTCCTCTTGGAAAATAGAAGAGAAGCAGTTCATTAAATGTGAATGGCTACAGATAGGTGCAGAAGGTATGTCAAAATTTCAAACCTTGTATCTTTATTGGTCAGTGCCTTGAGTATAGGAGTTGAGATGTTATATTATGGCCATATAGGACATTGGTTAGGCCACTTTTGGAATATAGCATTCAATTTTGCTCTCCCTGCTATAGGAACGATATCGTGAAACTTGAAAGTGTTCAGATAAGATTTGCAAGGTTGTTGCCAGGGTTGGAGGGTTCGAGATATAGAAACAGGCTGAAACACTGTGGCTATTTCCCCTGGAGCATCAGAGACAGAGGGGCAATTTTATAAAGATTTCTAAAATCATGAGGGTGATGGATAAGTGAAAAGCTAAGGTCCTTTCCTCAAGGTAGGGGAGTCCAGAACTAGAGGGCATAGGTTAAGGTGAAAGGGGAAAGATTTAACAGACTTACCCCTAAGGGGTAACCTTTTCATACAGAGGTGATGCACGTATGGAATGAGCTGGCAGAGGAGATGTTGGAGGCTGGTACAATTACAGCACTTTAAAGGCATCTGGATAGCCATATGAATAGGAAGGGTTTAGAGGGACATAGGCCAAATATTGTCAAATGGGGCTAGACTAGTTTAGGACATCTGGTTTACATGGACGAGTTGGACTGAAGGGTCTGTTTCTGTGCTGTATCTCTATGACTCTATATGTAGGGTGATTTTGAGCTTTTCCAAAATAATATGTCCAGCAATTCTGTGTGTGTGTGTGTCTGTAGGTGGTTATGTCAAATCATGTATTGAGGCAAAGGGGCCATTTCTCTGAGTTGCTGTCATTGTTGACTGCTTGCTATTGGTCTTCTAGACTCCAGAAGGCATTCAAAGTGCAGAATGTTTCAGACTGTAGTCTGAGATGGAAATTATAGAACAGATCAATTAAGAACATATAATAATCAAAAGAATATAAAAGATTGTAGTTTTCAAAACATGGCACATGCCTTTTATTGACATCCAACATTCACATACCCTCCATGCTCCACCTCTATAGATTTTAAACCCTCAGTTATGGTAATTTTCTAAGCAGTGGTTAATATGCTGTGTGGAATCCATTCTGCATGTTGTTGTTCTGAAGCAGTGCAGCCAGAAACAGTGAACTGAGAGAAAGCTCCAGGAAATACCTCAGTCTTGACATGGAGCTGTCAATCAGCTTGAAATTTCAGGCACCTTATGGGACCTCTTCCCACTGGAAGAAATGGGATCCTTGAGTTCACATCTTTTCATTTGTGCCAAGGACAGGGGAATTGAAATAGTGTTGATGTAAACAAATAAACCTGTCACTCACATTAGAGCCCAAAGGCAACTAACTGAGTTTTTAGTCTGTGCATTTTGACCTAAGCTAGGTTTCAAGCCGACGATCAGCAGCATTAAATAACTAACACCTATGCAAATCATTATGAAGAATTGCTTCAGGTCAGATCAACACTAATTTCTTTCCAATTAACAGCCATTACCATACTATAGTAAGCTGTGTCATGATAGCCAAATGTGGCACTGTCATCTATAGACGTGAATATTCTGACACTATAATTTACAGCTTAGACTTACAGAAATGGATCTGAGTTCAGTTTGCAAATGTTTAACTTGCTAACTCTCTCTCAAATACTTATTTTTAAAATGTACATTGAATAACTTCAAGCTTCAGTTAGGGCCAGCCTAACTGAAGGTAAATCAGATGGGGTATATAATGAGATATACAGGATTTGCTAGCACCAAGTTTCTTCCCTTTTAAAGCTGAAAGTTATTCTTATGGGTTGCATTGATTGGAATTGTGATTGAGGGCCTATTTGTTGTGTCTTAAGAAAACAGCCCATGTAAATATATTGATTGCACTATGGTAGTGCACTTGCCTTTGGGTCAGAAGGTGACATTCAAGACTCACCTACTCCAGACATGTGACATAATATGTTTGAACAGATTGATTAAAATATCGAAATCTATTGTATTGTTCCACTTACTCAACAGTTCACAGAAATATTACAATGTCGAAGGCCATTCGGCCTCTTGTGTCTGCACTAGTTTTTTTAAAAATAAGCATCATTACCCCTTATCAATTTCCTGTCTTTTTGCTCATATCCTTGCACATTACATTTATCCAATTAATCATCCAATTCCCAATTCCCTCAATTCAACTTGCCTCCACCACACTTCCAGCCAATGCGTTTTATACCCTACTCACTCACTAGGTGGAAAGGTTTTTCCTACCTTCACCATTGTTTCTTTTGCAGATTGCTTGAAGTCTATGTCCTCTTGTTCCTGTTCTTTTTACAAGCAGGAATTGACCTATACGTTGTGTATGTACATATACATATCTAATTATATTAATATTTGAGGCCACAGTCAGATCACTCATGATCTCATTAAACAAGAGAGAGGGATCAAGGGCCACAGGCCTGCTACTCCTCCTAATCTGTATATTTATATCTTTTCCAGGCAGGTGGGTTCCCTTTTATTGCTGGTCATGCCATCTTGTATAAATTAGCAAGCTCCTTCAATACAGATTGAGCATATCTTGCACACAGGAAGCATTCTTGTCTCTTAGACATACACTTATGGATTTGAACTGCACTTCAAACATTTAATGACATAATCCAGATTGTTAATGCAATAATGGGCAGATTTCCTCATGGCCTTTGAAACCTGAATGCTGTGACCATTTAGTATTGTGAGCCTCAATTTGACAGGAGCTAGACTGGGAAACTGTTTTTTTAGAAATAGTCTTCAATTGATTGTCTTTGTATTTGCTGTTCTACAAAGGATTGCAGGCAGGACATTTGATTGACTGAGCTTCTTCAGCACTTTTTTTTATTATAGAATGTTCTTTACACAGCGTGTTTGTGCTTTGATTGCTTTACTGCAGGAAATGGTTAAAGTGGAGTCTATTGGACTATTAAGATGAAAACAGGTAATTTTTTGAAACAAAGATACAAGAGATTGGTTTTAAATTAGCCTAGTAAATACACACACTGTGCCATAACCTTCTATGTGCAGAATATTTTGCACAGGGCCATATGAACAAACAAATTAGGAGCATCCCATCAAGCTAGTTGTACCATTCATTAATAATGTGGTTGACCTAATTATTATCTTAAATCTATATTACTAACTCTGATAAACTTGCAAACTCTTGTTTGTCGAGGATCTATCTATCTCTACCTTAAAAATATTCAAGGTTTCAGCTTTTACTAACTTTTCAAGAAGAGAGTACCATCACTCTCAAATTTCTGAGGGAAAAGGTTCCTATTGTCTCTGTGTTAAATGGGATGACTCCTGACTTTTAAACAGTAACCCTAGTTCCAGATTCACCTATAAGAGGAAACATCCACTCTACAAGTATCTATTAAGGCTCCTCAGGATCTTGTATGGTTTAGTTTAGTCACCTCTTACTCTTCTCAACTTCAGTGGATACAAGACTGCCTGTCCAATGTTTCTTGGTAAGCCAACTTGCTTGTTCCAGATAAAGCAAAACAAAGTGGATGCTTTATTTGATGTTAAGATCTGAAACAAAAACAGAAATGACTGGAGAAGCATAGTAATAGTCATTGGACTTGAAATGTTAATTCTGTTTCTCCGCCCACAGATGCTGACAGAGACAGAGATAGATAGGTTCTTGGTTGATAAGGAGATCAAAAGTAACAGGGAGAAGGGAGGAGTATGGGATTAAGAAACATATAATCAATGATTGAAACACAGAGCAGATGCAATGAGCTGAATCATCTAATTCTATTCCTTTATCATACGGTCTTACAGTTTCTCCACTAATTTCTGCTTTTACTTGTTCCAGCTATTAATTCAGTCAACCTCTGATGTGTTTCCTGTACATTTATATCCTTTCTCACATAAGGTGAGAATGCTGTGTACAGTACTTCACATATGGTCTCACCAGTACCCTATATAACTGAAACATAACCTCCCTACTCTGTCATGAACTCCTCTCATGATAAATTATCACATTCCATTAACTTTTCTAATTACTTGTTGGATCTGCAAACTGACCTTTTATGACTCATTTACAAAGACACCCAGATCCCTCTGTATCTCAAAGCTCTGCAATCTCTCACCATTTAGATAATATGCTTTCTTATTTTTCGTGCCAAAGTGGACAATTCCACCTTATACTCTATTTGCTAGATCTTTGATCACTCATTTAACTATCTATATCTTTTTGTAGCCTCTTTATTATCTTCTTCACAACTAACGTTCCTACCAATTTTTGTGTTGTCAGTAAATTAGGCAATCATACATTTCAATTTGTTCGAAATCATTTATATGAATTATATGCAGTTGAGATCCCAGCACCAATCCTTGAAACACACGGCTCATTCTATCTTATTGAACTGTCAAAGGCTCATTTATACCTATCCTTTACTTCACGTTAGCCAGCCAATCTTCTATCGATGCTGATATGCTTCCCTAGTACATCATGAACTTTTATTTTCTGCAATAACCTTTAAATGTGGCACCTTATCAAATGCCTTCTGTGAGTCTGTGTACAGCACATCCTCTTGTTCCACTGTATACACAGCCTCTGTTATCTACTGAAGGAATTTCAAAAGATTTGTTAGTATGTTTCTCTTCTAAAGCCATGTTGACTTTGCCTGATTACCTTGAATTTATCTGGCTACAATTTCTTTAAACAGTAGCTTCTAACATTTTCCTTATAACACTTGTTAAGCTAACTGGCCTGATTTTTGTCTCCTTCCCTTTTTGAATAAAGGAGTTACATTTGCTATCTTCCATTCTAATGGGACTAACACATATCAAAGGAGTTTTAGTAAATCAAAGCCAATGCATCAACAATCTCACCAGTCACTTCTTTAAAAATCCTGAGATGACTTCCAACAGATCAGGGCATTTATCAGCCTGCAGTTTCAACCTGCAGTCTCAGTGTTTTTAATTGTGATGAGTTTTTCCCTTACTTCCATTTCCTGGCTTATTGTTATTTCTGGCATGTTACTCATATCCTCTATAGTGAATATAGTTGCAAAATTCCTATTCAATTCATTTGCCATTAAATTAATTTCCATTATTTATTCTCTTGAGTCATGTTCTATAACAGATCTCTTTGTGAACTTTTTTCTTTAAATATTTATAGAAACTCTTCTCGTTTGTTTTTATATTTTTGACCAACTTTCTCTCATACTTATTAGTTTTCCCTTTCTATTAATATTTTTGATAATTTTTAAAAAATATTCTGTCCAACCTTTTAACTTGCCCTCTGTCTTTGATCAATTACATGCCTTTTCTGATATCTTTAATATTTCTAGTTAACCACAGATAGTGGGTGAGTCCATTAGAAATTTTCTCAACTATGGAATGTATGGGAAAGATAATGGAAATGTTATTTAGAAAAATAAATGAAACATTTGATGTTCTGATTGAAAAACAAATTTTAAAAAATGTTCAGGCTTTTTTGTTAAATTGAAGTAATAATGGTTCTCTTTAGATAAATTTAAATAAATTATTTTGCAGCTTACCCATTTTGTAAGTTCTTAGATGTTTCAGTGGTATTTGTAACAGGATGCCTGGGTTATTTTCTTGTGTAAAGGTCTTGTTGACTTTCAACTCTCCAACAAGTATGCTTTGCCCAAAAAGTTTTCCTACTTTCTGTCTTGGGGAGATAACTACAGAATGCAGTAAACATTTTGTAAAGTATGGCTTCTGTTCTTAAGAATGACACTTTGTGCTGAATCTTTAAACATGAAAATGTATCACATCGAACACTTGCTGAGTTAGTTGATTCCAGTTGGTGTGTAGGGAAGAGTTGAGAGTGTGGTGCTGGAACAGCACTACAGGTCAGGCAGCATCTGAGGAGCAGGAGACGTGACGTTTCAGGCATAAGTCCTTCACCAGGAAATGAACCCTTCCTGATAACGTTGATTCTCCTGCTCCTCAGATGCTGCCTGGTCTGCTGCGCTTTTCCAGCACCACACTTTTGATTCTGATCTCAAGCATCTGCAGTCCTCACTTTCTCCCGGTGTGTAGGGAAGCTCAAGTTGTTGTTAGTGCTCCTGCATAAAGAAGAAAAATAGGTTTCTTCCCACTCTGGCAAGTGCATGCTTTCCAATTGGATTAGGCTGAAGTAAGCTGCTGCTTATTATGATAAATGAATTAATTATTGCTGAAGCTACACTTAAAGATATCCAAGATGGCAAAAATGTATCTGTGTAATCAAGGTGGTAAAAGTAATCATTTGCTTACATCTATGTGGCTCCAGGGCATATAACACCACCCCCCCCACCCCACCACCCCAGTAGTTTGTAGCAAACACATTTAAAATAATCTTCACACTTCAAGTACATGACTTAAACCATAGCTACATGTTAATTCTTTTTTCTGCCCAATATAGTCGTCTCCCCCTTTCCTAAAGGAGTTGATTCATGCCAAGGCTCAGTTCTAAAGGTTGAGTGTGTGTTGCTGGAAAAGAACAGTCGGTCAGAAAGCATCCAAGGAGCAGGAAAATCGACATTTCAGGTAAAAGCCCATCATCAGGAATGAGGCTGGGAGCCTTGGGGGTGACAACCTCATTCCTGATGAAGGGCTCCGTCCCGATACGTTGACTTTCCTGCTCCTCGGATGCTGCCTGACCTACTATGTTTTTCCAGCAACACATCTCAACTCTGATCACCAGCATCTGCAGACCTCACTGTCTCTCAGTATCAAAAGTGCTGGTTCCTAGTCTGTGAAGGAATTTAGTAACTATTTCTCATGCACAAAACTGGATGCAAGGCAAGCTATTCAATTACAAGGGCCATCATATGTATCCAATGATCATATATTAGTATACTCTAGCACTTGTCATATAATTCTCCTTGGAGTTAAATGATTTCCTCAATGCTCCTTTCATTTTAATCATGTTAAAGCTAATTGCGACAACATTTCCCTGTCCTGTTTACTTAGCATAAAATAGAATTCAACCCGGGACCTTCATGGTTAGGTTTGCTCCCTGCCACATCATGCAGTCAGGGTACTTTTGCATATTTTTCATGATGGCAGAAACATAAAAAAAAAGAATTACTGGAGAGGTGCTAATATATTTTCGAACAGCGACCAGCAAAATTATTTACAATCCTTCTGCTGACATGATTGTTTAGGAGCCTGCACTCAAGCAAACTATGTGCTCTGTTTTGTAAAAAAAAAATGACAGTGAAACAATCCACTGGGGCAGGAGGAAATGTTCAAGTGCCAAAGGTTAGAATTTATTGTACTTTAATATTATTTAGTTAGCTCTTGAAAAGTCCTCCTCTCTTGGGTGGATTAATGATTTATAAAAACAAGATAGCACAGCTAAAAGAATTTATTGATAGTGTAATCTCTTGACTGCATATGAAGCAGCTTCAAAGGAATAGGCTATCTCTGGGAGAATGCTATCAAAATCTTTCATGGAGCTACAAAGTAATCTGAGTTACAGCAGCAGTTCTGTTCCATATTTAAAAATTGATCACTATCTAGTGTATTAAAGACAGGTGCTTTCAATGGGTTTAAACCTGCTATGTTTCAGAGCAAGTATCATCATGTCCAATGAGTACAAATTTATTTAAAGCCACTTTGTAATCTAGATCATTGTTTCTTTTCCCTGCATGCCTTTTGGAAGAAAGATTTGAATATATGTTGGCCTTTCACAACCACTGGACCTCAAAGCACTTTACAGTTACTGAAATACTCTTGAAGTGTAGCCACTGTTTTAAGGCAGACAGACATGCAAATTAGAGGCAGGAATAGGCCATTTGGTCCCTCAAACCTACTCCACCATTTAACAAGATTACGGTTCACCTGATTGTGTCTTCAACTGCATTTCCTGCCTACTTCCATGCACTATGACACTCTTGTTAATCAATAATCTGTCTAATTCAACCATAAAACTATTGTCTTGGGAAGAGAAATCCACAGAAAAATGACTTTCTGAGTGAAAAACACTTCTCCTTACCTCCATCTGAAATGGGTTGTCTTTCAGTGTCAGTTCACCCTGCAGCCTAGGCAGTGAAGGCAGAAAAGGAATGGACGTCCACAAGACAGAAGAAGTAGGTAGTTAGGGAATCTGTGAAGCACACCATACTTGCAAACTGTTTTTTGGGGTCTTGGGATTGGTTATCCGGGTGGCGTTGTGGCAAGTGGAATTCACCACAGAAAAGTGTAAGTTTATACAGTTGGGGAGGGCTGTAACACAAGAGATAAAACAAGAGATATGAATAGTAGGACCTTGGGAAGTGTTGAGGATCAGAGGGATCTTGTTGGGCATTTCCATAGATCCTTAAAGATGGCAGGGAAAGGAGGAAATGTGGTTAAGAAGGAATACGGGACCTTGACTTTACTAGCTGAGACATAGAATACAAGAGCAAATAGGTTATGATGGAATGAGATAACATACTGCTTAGTTGACAGCTGGGATGCTCTAGTCTGGTCACCATATTATAAGAAAGATGTGATTGCATTTGACAGGGTACAGAAAAGATTGACCAAGATGCTGCCTTGGTTGGAGTGTCTGAAAAGAGAAGAAGAAAAATTAGATTAGACCTTGAATCAATAAAGGTTATGAGAGGATCTGATAGAGGTATATAAGATCATGAGGGCAGAGATAGTTTGGCTAGGAACGCACAATTTTGATGAGTAGAAGGGTCAACAACCAGGGGTCATGGATTTAAGGTGAGAGTTAGAAGGCTAAGAGGAGAGTTGAGAATATTTTACTTCCAGTGGATGGTGGCGTATGAAATTCCCTGCCTGACAGGGTTGTTGAGTCAGGGAATATAACTTGTTACATTTAAGCAGTATTTAGATATTCACCTGTGCTGCCATAGCCGCCAGGAAAAAGCTAAAATAAGTGTAGTCAGATTTTTGTTAACTAGTGCTGACGTGATAGGCCAATGACCCTCACATGTGCTATAAATGCCTGATGGAGTGGATAAAGAGTGGAGCTGGAGAAAGCACAGCAGGTCAAGCAGCATCAGAGGAGGAGGGGAGTCTATGTTTCAGGTTGGAACCTGTCTGTCAGTCTGCAAGAATTTTCATCCTTTTATATACAATTGGACACAGGTCCATCCTTTCCTCATAAGATAATATTCCTTTGCTCCCTCTCTCCGCATCCCTCCTCTTTCCTCACTACCAGTAGCATCCCAGGGTTCAATCAAACTGAATTTCTGTTTTTTCTTCCGAACAGCTTTTGCTGATATTTTACATCAGTACAGGTCTCATATTTAAGTTAAACTGAGCAGGAACTTTCTGTCTTGGAAATGGTTATGGGAATATACTGGAATGTATTCTCTCTAGTTACCTCAGTTAAGGCATTAACTTTTTGCTTACTTAAAGAAAGGTTAGATACCAGTTGCTCATGACATGATTCAAGTGAGTACCTTGCACCTCACATTTAATTACAATGGCAGGGTTTGGTGATTTAGCTGGTCAAATGTTCACCAAGTTGCCACTCAAAGCAGAACTGATAAACTTGCTGATGGAGTTAGAGAGGTGTGCTTTCAGGTTCCAAGGTAGACTTGAACATGAATAATTCATGCTCTTGCTGTTCCACCTCAGTCTTGACAACTCCAATCATGTTGCTGACCTATTCTAAATTGAGTACTGTGTGTGCAGCTTCTGGTAACACTAGGTGATCTTGTTGCTTTTCCGAAGCATTAGGAGTCTAAGCTGCTGGGACAGTATCAAATGACATATACACAGGATCAACACATTTAAGAATCTTCCCTGAACCCTGCAGCCTTGGCACTGTCTCAGCCAATTTTCCATCATGTGTAAAATGATAATAATGTGACTGGCAGAAGCAGCAGGCGGTGAAGGTACAGAAATCCGAGCAAAACAGGGTAGCTGAACAAAGCGTTCTCCCAAAGGCTGGATTCCTGTACAATGCTGAGCTCCCAATCCCATATGTCACTCTGGAGAAATATTCTTTTCCTAACTTGGGTAAAGGCTGGGCTAGCAAATTGGAGGCAAAGATGCATTTTGTTATCTATCTTTGCCTTCATCAAGAGGAGGCTCCCAATACACGGGAGACTGAAATTTCCAAAACCAAGACCCAGGTCAGATTTACCGGGCAGCAATGATCCCCATGCTCCTACATATATCGAAGGCTTTGGCAATGTGCAACAGGAGCAGGAAGCACTGGAGTAATACAATCAGCACTGCCTTTGCAAATCAAATCAGTGGCAAGGAAGGCAGTCCAATAACTGCATCCTTCCCAAAGTCAACTTACTTAAAACTAAGTTAAAAATCACACAAGACCAGGTTATAGTCCAACAGGTTTATTTGGAAGTACTAGTTTCTGGACTGCTGCACCTTCATCAGGTAGCTACTTGACAAAGGAGCACTGCTCTGAATGTTAGTACTTCTGAATAAACCTGTTGGACTATAACCTGTTTTTGTGTGATTTTTAACTTTGTCCACCACAGTCCAACCTCGTACAAAATACTAATTGCTCAAAGCCAACTCCTCTGTTGTGACAAGCCATTTGAATGCCTAATGCCAGACTCCTGAAGCAACTATTTGGAAGTTAATGAGAGCAGAGCACTCCGAGGAGGATGGTGGAACATCTTCATGGATGTTCTCATAGTGTCCTCAATTATACTCACTAACTCTTTCTTGGAACTGAGGGCCTTCCTGTGCAGAAGAGAGCTCAAGGTGTCATCCAAACAATCTGCTTCCCAATTCTTCAAGGCCTATTTGCCCCACATGTAGTAGAGTCTGCAGGTCATACATTGGATTTCTCAGCCATCTCACAAGCCACCAAACTGGAATAGGAGCAAATAATCCTTGATCCCAAAGGATTCACTAAGAAGAAGGAGAAGGAAAGAGGGCCAATTTGTAGACAGCAAATTCCTACAAATGACAATGTTGTAAAGACTAGACAATCTGTTTTGATAATGTTGGTTGGCCACAATACAAAACAGAGCTCACATGCTTTTTTGAGTGGGAGTTTCGAAAAAGAGTTATTATTGGACTCAAGTTGTTAACTCCCTCTCTCTGCAGACGTTGCCAGATGAAATTCTTCAGTGGTTTGTTTTTATTACATGCAGATGGGGCCTGAATTTCTATTCCAAGCCTTCGGCCTCACTCTCTCGGCAGAGCAGGTAACGGCTGTCTGGTGGTGTTTTTTAAGTCGCGGTATAGTCCAGTTATTGTTTTTTTAATGGTTAAAATTTTAAGATTTTTTTAAGCGCCTAGCAGACCTGGAAGCTGGTGTCGTGCTAGCTTACCTGGGAAGGTTTTTTTTCTCTATAAAAGCGTGCAGGCGAGGAACCTGAGGCACTATACAGAGGTAGAGCCTCCCACCCGCCCTCCTCCTCTAACCTAATAATAAGACCCGTTGTGGTAAGCAGGTAAGTGCTGCATTTTGCTTGTTTGTTTCTTTAGATCCAGTTTTCTTTTTAAAGTTTACCTTTCAGAGGGATGGCAGTGAAGGCAGTGCAATGTTCCTCTTGCAAGATGTTTAAGGTGAGGGAAGCCATTAGCGTCCCTGCTGATTACACTTGCGGGAAGTGCACCCATCTCCAGCTCCTCCAAGACCGTGTTAGGGAACTGGAGCTGGAGTTGGATGAACTACAGATCATTCAGGAGGCAGAGGTGGTCATAGATCAGAGTTTTAGGGAAGTAGTTACACCGAACGTTATAGACAGATGGGTGACAGTGAGGGGGACTGGGAGGAAGCAACCAGTGCAGGGGCCCCCTGCGGTCGTTCCCCTCAATAACAAGTATACCGTTTTGGATACTTGTGGGGGGGACGACTTACCAGGGGTAAGCAATGGGGTTCAGGCCTCTGGCATGGAGCCTGTCCCCGTTGCTTAGAAGGGAAGGGCGGAGAAAGGTAGAGCGATAGTTATTGGGGACTCAATAGTGAGGAGCACAGATAGGCGGTTTTGCGGGGGCGACAGAAACTCACGTTTGGTATGTTGCCTCCCAGGTGCAAGGGTGCGTGATGTCTCTGATCGTGTTTTCCGGGTCCTTAAGGTGGAGGGGGAGCAGCCCCAGGTCGTGGTCCACGTTGACACCAACGACATAGGTAGGAAGAGGGGTGAGGATGTTAGGCAGGCTTTCAAGGAGCTAGGTTGGAAGCTCAGAGCTAGAATGAACAGAGTTGTTGTCTCTGGTTTGTTACCCGTGCCACGTGATAGAGAGTTGAGGAATAGGGAGAGAGAATAGTTAAATGCGTGGCTACAGGGATGGTGCAGGAGGGATGGATTCCGGTTTCTGGACAACTGGGGTTCTTTCTGGGGAAGGTGGGACCTCTATAAACAGGATGGTCTCCACCTGAACCTGAGGGGCACCAGCATCCTTGGAGGGAGGTTTGCTAGTGCTCTTTGGGAGGGTTTAAACTAACTCTGCAGGGGCATGGGAACCTGGACTGTAGCTTTAGGGTACAGGACCTTGAGTGTAGGGAGGTTAGGAACAAGGCATCGATCTCGAAGGAGGGTGCCGGTAAACAGGAAGGTGGCTTGAAGTGTGTATACTTCAATGCCAGAAGTATAAGAAATAAGGTAGGTGAACTTGCAGCGTGGGTTGGTACCTGGGACTTCGATGTTGTGGCAATTACAGAGACATGGGTAGAACAGGGACAGGAATGGCTATTGCAGGTTCCAGGGTTTAAATGTTTCAGTAGGGTCAGAGTTGGGGGTAAAAGAGGAGGAGGTGTGGCATTGTTTGTCAAGGATAGTATTACAGCGGTGGAAAGGACGATGGAGGAAGACTTGCTATCTGAGGTAGTTTGGGCTGAGGTTAGAAATAGGAAAGGTGAGGTCACCCTGTTAGGAGTTTTCTACAGGCCTCCTATTAGTCCGAGAGACGTAGAGGAAAGTATTGCAAGGATGATTCAGGAGAAGAGTGAAAGTAGTAGGGTGGTTGTTATGGGGGACTTTAACTTCCCAGATATTGATTGGGAAAGCTATAGCTCGAGTTTGTTAGATGGGTCGGTGTTTGTCCAATGTGTGCAGGAGGGTTTCCTCACACAATATGTAGACAGGCCAACAAGAGGTGAGGCCATACTGGATTTGGTTCTAGGTAATGAACCAGGCCAAATGTTAGACTTGGAGGTAGGTGAGCACTTCAGGGACAGTGACCACAACTCGGTGACTTTTACTCTAGTGATGGAGAGGGATAAGTGTGCACTGCAGGGCAAGAGTTATAGCTGGGGGCAGGGAAATTATGATGCGGTGAGGCATGACTTAGGATGTGTGGATTGGAAAAATAGGCTTCAAGGGAAGGACGCAAATGATATGTGGAGCTTATTCAAGGAGCAGCTATTGGGTGTCCTTGATAGGTATGTACCAGTCAGGCAGGGAGGAAAGGGTCTTGTGAGGGAGCCGTGGTTTATTAAGGAATTGGAATCCCTTGCCCATGGTAGGCTACTGCAAAAATTACGGAGGTGTGACATTGAGGGTGCATTAGAGGTTTGGATTAGGAATTGGCTGGCTGGAAGGAGACAGAGGGTAGTAGTTGATAGTAAAGGTTCATCTTGGAGTGCAGTTACTAGCGGTGTTCCACAAGGATGTGTTTTGGGACCATTTTTGTTTGTCATTTTTATAAATGACCTGGAGGAGGGGCTTGAAGGCTGGGTGAGCAAGTTTGCGGATGATATGAAAGTCGGTGGAGTGGTGGACAGCGAAAAAGGATGTGGCAGGTTACAGTGGGATATAGATAAGTTGCAGAGCTGGGCAGAAAGGTGGCAAATGGAGTTCAATGTAGCTAAGTGTGAAGTCATTTACTTTGGTAGGAGTAACAAGAAGATGGATTACTGGGCTAATGGTAGGCTACTTGGTAGTGTGGATGAGCAGAGGGATCTTGGTGTCCATGTACACAGATCTCTGAAAGTTGCCACCCAGGTAAATAGTGCTGTGAAGAAGGCATATGGCGTACTGGGCTTTATTGGTAGAGGAATTGAGTTCCGGAGTCCTGAGGTCATGTTGCAGTTGTATAAGACTCTGGTGCGGCCTTATCTGGAGTATTGTGTGCAGTTTTGGTCGCCATACTATAGGAAGGATGTGGAGGTTTACCAGGATGTTGCCTGAAATGGTAGGAAGATCGTATGAGGAAAGGCTGAGGCACTTGGAGCTATTCTCATTGGAGAAAAGAAGGTTTAGGGGAGATTTGATAGAGTTGTACAAGATGATTAGGGGTTTAGATAGGGTTGACAGTGAGAACCTTTTTCCACGTATGGAGTCAGCTGTTACTAGGGGACACAGCTTTAAATTAAGGGGTGGTTGGTATAGGACAGATGTTAAGGGTAGATTCTTTACTCAGCGGGTTGTGAGTTCATGGAATGCCCTGCCAGTATCAGTGGTGGACTCTTCCTCTTTATGGTCATTCAACCGGGCATTGGATAAGCATATGGAGGTTATAGGGCTAGTGTAGGTTAGGTAGGCTTTGGTCGGCGCAACATCGAGGGCCGAAGGGCCTGTATTGTGCTGTATTTTTCTATGTTCTATGTTCTATGTTCTCATTTGAAAGACAACATCTTCAGCTATGCGGCCCTCCCTTATTATTGGATTTTATTTTTATACTCAACTGCTGCAGTTGGATGTGCAGACAGAATCTTGTGACTTGTGGTGAGAGTATGACCACTGAGTGGTAGCTGATATCACTTGATAACTTGAGTTTGAGGTATTTCTGTAATTGGCAGCAATTGTTACCCATATATTAGTCCCTGTCCAGGCAAAGTGGTGAGAATGAGTACCCAATCACATATGCTAAATAATGAGTATCATGGTAAGAAGGCATCTCCTTGTTATTGAGACTGAATCCAGCAGAAACAAAGTTGGAGAATGATAAGAATGGGCAAGTACAACATGCTGTACAGAGTTTATTCACTCAGTACAGTAATATCTCTGATGCTTTTTGTCAATTTCATGCTCATTGGTAATGTAGGTAAGATCAAAAACCATAGGAGCCGAAGTAGGCCATTTGGCCTACCATTTAATAAGATCATGTCAGATTTGATAAATCTCAACTCCACTTTCCTGCTTTAACTCCATAATCTTTGATTCCTTTACTGATTAAAAATCTGCCTATCTCAGCCTTGAATATATTTAATGGCCAGGCTTGACAGCCCTCTGCGGTAAAGAATTTCACAGATTGACTACCCACTGAAATTAAAAAAATCCTTTCAATCTCTGTCTTAAGTGGGTGACCCTTACTCTGTGAACCTCTGGTGCTAGACTCTTCCACACAGGGAAACCACCTCTCTGCATCTGCATGAGACTGTAGAAGAGCAAAATGAGTTAGGTTTCAATGAGAACATTAAAAAAAAATTAAAACAACGTATCGGATGCTAATCTGAAATACTGCATCTAGTTTTGGACCCAGAACATTGGGAAAAATATATAGGCATTGGTGAGAGTGCAGTGTGGAATTTCAAGAGTTACATTATGAGGACAAGTCGCATTAACTTAGCTTAGGTCTCTTTAAGTTTGAAAGATGAAAAGGTGTTCTGACTTATTTAAAATGATAAAGGCATGCAAGAGGATGGCTGTAGAGAAATTATTTTCTTGATGCAGGGAATCCTGAGCACAAGGGCATAATTTTAAAGTCTGAGCTAAGCAGGAGTTAAATTGTTTTTCAAGCAAATGTTGCAACAATTTGGAATCCCCATGTCCAAATGGTTGTGAATTTTGATGGACAATGGTAGATTTTTTTGTTGTTCAGTGTGTGAGAACTATGTGCTGATCTGTGTGTTGAGCAATGGCGGGTGACTGTCATCTCCTATCTACACATTGTCAAGGGCACTGGAGAAGGCCAATCAGCTCCTTCAGTCTTCTCTGCTGAGGAAACACAAACCAAGTTTATATAACCTGACCAGACTAAACCTCCTGAGATTTCTCAGGTTGTGTGGGTTTCCAAGGTGTACCAACTAGGGCTCACTTTTGAAGACATAGGAACACATTTTCTGTTGCATATCAGATTTTTTGTAATTGGTTCATTTTTCACCTAGAGGGTAGGGGATATCTGAAACTCATTGTCTGAAGAGTGGTGGAGCCAGGAGCCATCAAAACATTTAAGAAGTACTTAGATGAACACTTGAAATGCCATAACACAATGCTATGGGCCAAATGCTGGAGAATGGAATTAGAATCGATAGATGTGTGATTACTGGCATGGACATATTGGGCTGAAATTTAGATCAGAGTGGTGCTGGAAAAGCACAGCAGGCCAGGCAGCATCCGAGGAGCAGGAAAATCGACGTTTCGGGCAAAAGCGCTTCATCAGGAATAAAGGCAGGAATCCTCCAAGGTGGAGAGAAAAATAGGAGGCGGACTGGGGTGGTGGGGCTGGGGAGAAGGTAGCAAAAAGTACAATAGATGAATGGGGATGGGGATGGAGGTGATAGGTCAGAGAGGAGGGTGGGGAAGGTAGCAAAGAGTACAATAGGTGAATGGGAGTAGGGATGGAGGTGATAGGTCAGAGAGAAGGATGGAATGGATAGGTGGGAAGGGAGATTGGCAGGTAGGACAGGTCATGAGGATAGTGCTGAGCTGGAAGATTGGAACTGGGATAAGGTGGGGGGAGAGGAAATGAGGAAACTGGTGAAGTCCACATTGATGCCCTGGGGTTGAAGTGTTCCGAGGCGGAAGATGAGGCGTTCTTCCTCCAGGCATCGGGTGGTGAGGTGGAGGAGGCCCAGGACCTGCATGTCCTTGGTGAGTGGGAGGGGGAGTTGAAATGTTGGGCCATAGGGTGGTAGAGTTGATTGGCACTGCTGTCCCTGAAGCCCTCTGCGAAGAGGCGTCCAGTCTCCCCAATGTAGAGGAGACTGCACCGGGAGCAACAGATACAATAAATGACATTGGTGGATGTGTACGTGAAACTTTGACAGATGTGGAAGGGGAGGAGGTGTAGGCACAGGTTTTGCAATTCCTGTGGTGGTAGGGGAGGGTGCCAGGAGGGGAGGATGGTTTGTGTTGAAGGACCTTTTGCATTTTGCAATAGCCCTATGATTCTACAATTCTCGTGTAAGTACCGGCAGTGATGTGTCACTCAAAATGACCCAAGGTAATAACTTGTCACTTTCTTATGTATCATATTGCTACTAATGTTAAACTTGCATTGTTACTTAAATCAATTGCAAAAACTGGATCCATGTTTCACCTCCAGTCCTAAAGTCTTTAGAAAGGAGAAAGGATATTTTAAATCGATGATATCTGTCAGATGCAGAGGAAGAGCAAAGATAAGTGGCTTATATTTCGGTATCTGTTTCTGCTCTGTGAACTCTTGTTCCTCTTTTTTTAAACACTGTTGTACCAGACCTAGCTGCTGATATCAGGGCTTGTTTACTTGTAGCAGGCTGTTTAAACTGACGGTGATTTTATGGTGCTGATTCATCTTTATTTCTGTTCCACTGCTGCACTGTTACCACTAACTTTAGCTGAATTGCATCTGCAGCTGCATTAAACAGCACAGAGTTATGGTTGTTATCTATTTTCTCAACTATGGTATTACAACAAAACTATATTCCTGAGAGAGCTGTGACATCAGTTGTGCTGCTATGAGTGGGCAAGATAAATACATCGTTGTGAATGGTATGGCTGGTATTATAGATAATTCAGAGAAACCCATGATTATGTAGTTTCAGTGTATGAAATATGTATAGGTTAATGAGATGTCACTATCTCAGGAGTATGCAAAGTGCAAAACTATACTGTGCTGAAAAATGAGCACATGAACAGTACCATCGAGAGAGATTAAAGAGGGAGCTGGATATGTATAAGAACATAATTATACATCATTCATGAGAAACCATGCAATATGAGTTTTGCTGAGGAGAAGGTGGGTGAGTAACAGAGAAAAAATAGTCATAGAGTCACAGAGATGTACAGCATGAAACAGATCCTTTGGTCCAACCCGTCCATACTGAACAGATATCCCAACCCAATCTAATCCCACCTGACAGC
This sequence comes from Hemiscyllium ocellatum, assembly GCF_020745735.1. Classification (NCBI taxonomy): domain Eukaryota; kingdom Metazoa; phylum Chordata; class Chondrichthyes; order Orectolobiformes; family Hemiscylliidae; genus Hemiscyllium; species Hemiscyllium ocellatum. Next base: position 29,656,369 of record NC_083425.1, on the reverse strand, counting down.
ACCCGGCCCATATCCCTCCAAACTCTTTCTATTCATATACCCATCCAAATGCCTCTTAAATGTTGCAATTGTACCAGCCTCCACCACTTCCTCTGGCAGCTCATTCCATATACATACCACCCTCTGCATGAAAAATTTGCCCTTATGTCTCTTTTATATCTTTCCCTTCTCACCCTAAACCTATGCCCTCTAGTTCTGGACTCCCCCACCCCAGGGAAAAGACTTTGTCTATTTATCCTGTCCATGCCACTCATCATTTTGTAAACCTCTATAAGGTCACCCTTCAGCCTCAGACGCTCCAGGGAAAACAGCCCCAGCCTGTTCAGCCTCTTCCCAGACCTCAAATCCTCCAACCCTGGCAACATCCTTGTAAATCTTTTCTGAACCCTTTCAAGTTTCACAACATCTTTCCAATAGGACGGAGACCAGAATTGCATGCAATATTCCAACAGTGGCCTAACCAATGTCCTGTACAGCCGCAACATGACCTCACAACTCCTGTACTCAGTACTCTGACCCATAAAAGAAAGCATACCAAACACCTTCTTCATTATCCTATCTACCTGCGACTCCACTTTCAACGAGCTATGAACCTGCACTCCAGGGTCTCTTGGTTCAGCAACATTCTCTAGGACCTTACCATTAAGTGTATAAGTCCTGCTAAGATTTGCTTTCCCAAAATGCAGCATCTTGCATTTATTTGAATTAAACTCCATCTGCCACGTCTTAGCCCATTGGCCCATCTGATCAGATCATGTTGTAATCCGAGGTATCCTTCTTCGCTGTCCACTACACCTCCAATTTTGGTGTCATTTACACACTTACGAACTGTACCCTTATGCTCACATCCAAATCATTTATATGAATGACAAAAAGTAGAGCACCCAGCACCGATCCCTGTGACACTCCACTGGTCACAGGCCTCCAGTCTGAAAAACAACCTCCACCACCGCCTTCTGTCTTCTACCTTTGAGCCAGTTCTGTATCCAAATGGCTAGTTCTCCCTTTATTCCATGATATCTAACCTTGCTAACCAGTCTCCCATGGGGAACTTGTGGAACACCTTACTGAAGTCCATGTAGATCACATCTACTGCTCTGCCCTTATCAATCCTCTTTGTTATTTCTTCAAAAAACTGAATCAAATTTGTGAGACATGATTTCCTGCACACAAAGCCATGTTGACTATCCCTAATCAGTCCTTGTCTTTCCAAATATATGTACAACCTGTCCCTTGGGATTCTCTCCAACAACTTTCCCATCGCCGATGTCAGGCTCACTGGTCTATAGTTGCCTGGCTTGTCCCTACCACCCTTCTTACAGAGTGGCACCACATTAGCTAACCTACAGTCTTCCGGCACCTCACCTGTGACTATTGATGATACAAATATCTCAGCAAGAAGCCCAGTAATCACTTCTCTAGCTTCCCACGAAGTTCTAGGGTACACCTGACGGGTCCTGGGGATTTATCCACTTTTATGCATTTCAAGACATCCAGCACTTCCTCCTCTGTCGTATGGACATTTTGCAAGGTGTCTCCATCTATTTTGCTACTTTCTATATCTTCCATATCCTTTTCCACAGTAAATACTGATGCAAAATAACATTTGAAAGTAATAGGAAATCTTTATTTACACCATTTTCTCTAATTTCTTTCCTGAATAATTTCCTTGTGCATATGAAAGTGATATGATCTTGATGGTAAGATAGGCCTTGCTGGAATTCTCATCCAAGTCTACCACAAATCTCACCACCTGCCATTTCGCTCAGATCCCCATAAGATTCTGCTCCTTCTCTTTGTTCCATGTCTGCCTCCAGAGTTTGGCCTCAGATCAGGATCTCTGCATGTGAGAGGTTATAACCCCAAATCTATATTCCAGTGTGCTGTACATTCTGCAGAGTCTACAGGCATTGAAAACAACAGGAGATAAAGTTAGAGGGGGAGAAATGGTTAAGAAAAGGCAACATTAATGGCTCTTTAATTGAATGTACATAGCATTTAAACAAAATGAATGAATTAACTGCATATTTAGACATGAATGGGTATGATCTTATCACCATTGTGGAAATCTGTTTAAAAGGAGATCAAAGCTGGAAACTAAATATTCAGACATATATGACTTTTCAAAAGGATGGATGGGAAAGAATGGGCAAAAAATGCTCTGCAATCACATCCTTGATAATAGACTCTCACATTTTTCCATTGAAAATGTAAAGCTAACTAATCTGTAAGTTACCCACCCTTTGTTCCAGAAGCTTAGATTCTTAGAAGATTACTACCAGTGCATCTCTTTAGCACAATCATCCCGTTATGCCTAAGGAACATATTGGTCTTTAGCCCCATTAGTTTCCCTCACACTTTTTCTCTAGTATAGTTACTGTATATAATTATATACAACACTGTTATTGTATATTTTACATAATAGCTTTGTTAATGAAGTAAGTTATTTGAAAAGTAAGTTATTTGACTGGAAAATGTAGAATGCATACGGTTTGAGGTAAGAAATAAAAAGAGGAAGAGACACTGGTAACAGTAGCCTATAAGTCCCCCAGCAGTAGCTATATTGTAGAACACAAGATAAATCAGGAGATAATGAGGCCATGCAAAAATGCAGTGCATTAATCGTGGGTGATTGTAATCTTCATGTAGATTGGGAAAGTCAGATTGGCTGAGGCGGCCACATGGAAGAATTCACAGAATGTGTTTGGAACGGTCACCTAGAATAATATGTTGTGGACTCAACCAGGAATCAGGCAATTTAGATCTGATGATGTGTAAAGAGGCTGGATTAATAATTGATCTAAAAGCTCCTTTAGAAAACAGTGACCACAACATGGTAGAATTTATTATTCAGTTTGGGAGGGTGAAGCATTTATTAGAAACAACTGTACCAAACTTAAATAAGGGTAATTACAAAGGAATGAGGGTAGAGCTAGCTGGAGTGGATTGGGTTGGGAAAAGAGTTTAGCAGCAAAGACAGTTGAGCAACAATGGAAGACATTGAAGGAAACACTGAAAGGAAGAGAGACAATATGAATAAAGGGCCACAGACAATATGGGAAATAATAGGGAACTACAAAATAACAGAGGAGTTGAATAAATACTTTGCATCAGCGTTTATGGTGTAAAACACTAATGGTATTTCAAAAATATTCAATTATCAAGGGCAAAAAGGGGAGATGAAATATATACAATAACTGTACTAGAAAAAAGGTGGAAGAGAATCTAATGGGCTAATGGGATGATTGTGTGACAGAGAAGCATTGGTAGTCATCTTCCTAGAATCTAAGCTTCTGGGAAAGTGCTAGAAGATTGGAAAATTTTCAGTTTAACACTGTTATTCAAAAGGGCAGTAGTGGGGTGGGAGGGAGTGGTGGTGGGGGGAGACAAAGCTAGGCAACCACAGATTAGTTACTTTAACATTTTCTTGGGAAAATGTTAAAGTCTATTATAAAGGATGTAATCACAGAGCATCTTGAAATGTATAATATAATCAAGCAAAGTTAGCACAGTTTCATGGAAGGGAAATCAAGCCTGACATTTTTTTTGAATACTTTGAATAAGTAACAAGCAGGGTTGATAAAGAGGTGGCTTGGATGTAATTGATTTGGATTTCCAGAAGGCATTTGATAAGATATCCCAGATTAGATTTCTCTGAGAGCCCATTTTGTTAGAGATTGTATATTAGTATGCAGACAAGACAGAGGCAGCGGCAGGAGATAACAGGGGCATTTTCAGGATGGCAACCTGTAAATGGTGGGGTGCTATAGTGATCAGTGCTAGGCCACAATTAGTTGCAATATATATGTCAATAATTTGGATAAGGAATACGAAAGTACCGTAGTCAGTCTTGCGGATGATACCAGATAGGCAGGGAGACAAGTGCTGAAGATGACACAAGGAGTCTGCAGAGAGAGAGAGAGAGAGAGAGAGAGTCAGGATAGGAGAGTGTCCAAAATATAGGCAGATGGAATATAATGGCAGTTAAGTGAAGAAAAACGGCAAAATGCTACAACACAGAAGTATTTGGGAATCTTCATGCATAAATCATAAAGGTAGGGTATAAATCCAGCAGGTAATAGGGAAAGCAAATGGAATATAAGCCTTTATTGCAAAGTGAATAGAGTAAGAATTAGGAAGTCTTGCTAAAACTATACAACACAGTAATTAGATCCCACCTGGAATACTGTGAACAGTTTTGATCCCCTTAGCCAGGGTATCGAAACCAATCCAGAGAAAGTTCACTAGGTTGATCCAGGGTATGGAGGAATTGTTTTAAGATGAGTGGTTGAGTAGGTTGGGCTTGCACTCAGAAGAATGAGAGGCAATCTTATTGAAAAATACAAAATTCTTAATGGGCTTGACAATGTAGGAACAGAGAAGTTATTTCCCCTAGCGGGAGGATCGAGAACCAGAAGGCATAATATGACAGGAGAAGAAGGAAATTCTCCTCTCAGGTGGTGGTGAGTCTGTAGAATGCTTTACCACAGAGGAATGTAGTGGCAGGGTCATTCAGTGTGTACAAGGCTAAGATAAACATTTTTTTAAACTGAAAGAGAATCAATGCTTGTGGGGGAAAGGCAGGAAAGTGGAGTTGAGGATTATCAGATCAGTCATGATCTCACTGAATGGCTGAACAAACTCAATGCGCTGAATAGTCTATTTCAGTTCCTAAATCTTCTGGTCTTATGGTAAAACTCACTAAGCCTCAAGATGAGAAGCTCTCCAATAAACTTGATGCAACTTGGAGTTAGCCCAAATCACATAAAGTTTAGTGCAAGATATTTGATTGTTGATGAAAGGAATGTGACAGAAACAGTAACTGCTGGTAAAACTCAGCAGGTCTGGCAGCATCTGGAAGAGACCTGAGTCAATATTTCAGATCCCCTGACTCTTCATTAGACTCAATGTTAACTCTGCTTTCTTCCCACAGATGCTGCCAGACATGTTGAGTTTCACCAGCAATTTCTGTTTTTGTTTCTCCAGCCTCTGCAGTTCTTTGTTTTATTGAAGGAATGTTGCAGCCAGCCTGGGCATGCCTAACCAAGAGCAGCCTGTACAGTGTCTTGAGTACCACCCTGTCAAAGATGATATATTCTCTGATATTCAACATTCTTATCTCAGCTGCAGATGAAAACCCTCATAGTTATGTCGCTTTAAATTAAATCTGTGATTTTTTTGGTGTAATACTGGCATGTATATTGATTCCCTTTATTAAGCATTGCTTTTTTGACAACATCTGGTAATATCCTTATTAAAGGTACACTATTCACTGTGTTCTGCCATCCAAAGAAGATGAAGTTTTCTGCATTTCTCCTGTTTTGTCACTATACCTTTGATGTAAAGGTCTTTTATGCACACAAACTGTATTTCTGTTGAACATTCATCAAAGCTATGTCAATAGAATAAGAAAAGCCCTGAGGAAATTCAACCCCATAATGTTCTAGTTTTCAAATTACAGTAATCTGTCTGAGGGCTCTGTCACCTCTGGCTCAGAACAGTATTCTTACTCTTAACTAAGGGAATGATTTGTAGGTTCAGATCCTGCTCCAGAAATCTGGATCAAAAGTCGAAGAAGACACTCTATCGGTCCTGGGGAGCACTATACTATCAGAGATACCATCATTCAGATGAGGCATTAAACTGAGAGGCACTGATTACTTTTCCAAGAGATGCCGATGTTTAGAAAGAGAAAGCAAAGCTTTATACTCACTGTCCTGGCAAATATTTAACACTCAAACAGCTTCACTGAAAGAAAACAAAATATCTGGCATTTCTCTTTTTGGGAGGTGCTGTGGTTGGGTTGGCTGTTATATTCTCTACGTTACAGCCCAATGGCCACATTTCAAACGCGGCTATGAAGTGTCATGGCATATAGTGAGAGGCAATATATAAACACAAGTTTTTCTTTTTTTTCAATAGGAACAGCAAGATATACCTTTTATCTTTCATAACTTTGTTGTTTTTGTGATATTTTTCCTTTTTCAGCTTTACATAAGAATATGAAACATGTATCACTTATACATTGGTAGAATGAGAATAGTTTTCTCTGAAGGAATATAAACACTCTGCTACAAATATGATATTTTGTCACAAGACTTTTAATTGAGAGACCCAGGTAATGTTCTGGGTACCCAGTTTTGAATCCCACCATGGAAATTGGTGGAATTTGAATTCAATAAGAATTGGAAATTGAGTTAAATGATAAAGTTTAAAATCACACAATTCCAGTTTATAATGTTGGGGATAATCTGCTATCGGGGTACCTACATTGGGGCTAGGGAGGGGAGCACCATTATTAAAGCAGACACTGTCAGGTACCAGCTAAAACACAGCCATGTAAAGTAAACCCAGCCACTGCAGGACTGTCTGCCTGAGGCCACATTCCTTGGGGATTAGAACATGTCCGTCAGTTTCAGATCATCCTGTTACAATCTCATTGTTAATAAAGGAAACCGGTAACTATCGGATAGTGTAAATCGCACCGATACTACACTTGATTGATAAAGTACTTGCTAATGCCTCCGCTGACGTCAAACTCATTCGGGTCCTGTGTTAAATGATAATACCTGTATATTCAACTATGGAGAACTATTGTGAACGCCCAGACAGCCAGACGCATAGCAATGAGGAAACCCTTCCAAACAATAAACTTTTAAATTACAAGATTGGAAACTGCTGAACCCAGGATGTCTACCCATTGTTCAGCACAGCAGGAGCTGGACAGGTATCTCGGGGCAGCCAATAGAGACACTAATCCCTTCACAGACAGGTGAACCGACCAATGAGAGAACCGAACGAGGGGAACCTGACCGGGAACTCGAGGAAGCGCGAAGTATAACTGCTCCAGGTCCGTAGAGGGAGACAGAACGCCTTCTCCAACGAATTGCATGCTTTTGAATTCGTTGTATAGTTTGCCAGTCTTGATTCTGTAATAAACGGTGTTTTTGCTCCAAACTCTAGCCGGTTTGATCTCTCCTTCCAAAGAACACGTGGAGACGAGACCCTACGGTTCCGTCCCAACAATAGTCCAACAGTCATTTGGAAGCACTAGCTTTTGGTGTACTGCTCCGTCATCAGGTGGTTGTGCTCGAAAGCTAGTGCTTCCAAATAAACCTGTTGGACTATAATGTGGCATTGTGTGATTTTTAACTTTGTCCACCCCTGTCCAACACCGGCACCTCCAATCATGAGTCCAGTGATGACATTGAAATCATCGTTGATTGTTGAAAAAAACCATCTCATTCACTCATGTAGTTTAGGGAAGGAAATTGTGGCCTTTACCTGGTCTGACCTACATGTGACTCCAGACCTACAAAAATGGAGTTGACTCGAAGTTGACCTCTGGGCAGTTAAGAAAATGCCACTTTTGGCCAATGATCCTCACATCCTGTGAATGAAAAAAAGAGTCTCTGTCTTAGACAAAGACAATTTATTTCGCACAGTGATAGTGTAATTGGCTAGAAGACTAACATCATTTCTGGTGAATGATCAACTTGAGAAGAAGACCAACTTTTCCAACCCGAGAAGTCATTTTATTTTGCATATAATCAGCATATAAGTTGACCGTTCTCCTGATGAAATTCTTATGCCTGAAACATCTATTCTCCTGCTCCTTGGATGCTGCCTGACAGGCTGTGCTTTTCCAGCATCATACTCTTCGACTCTTTTCCAGCCATGACATGCTATACTTAAATGAGTAGCCAATCTTATTTTACACCCAATTAGTGGACGTTTTACTTATTGGTACCTTGTAACTGGGTATAAGGGATCAATCAGGCAACATGGGCCATATTGTGAAGGTGTGTGGGAATTTAAGATACCCCCACAACTTTGCAATAGAAGATGATATTTAAAAATGACTACCACCTCCAATCAACCCAGTCCTTCTTTTTTATACTCGGCATATTAGTTGATTCCCTATTTTAGAATGTTTTTTGAGGATAGGCCTTGCATACCAATACCTATGGTACATTAGGGAGGAGAAAGTGAGGTCTGCAGATGCTGGAGATCAGAGCTGAAAATGTGTTGCTGGAAAAGCGCAGCAGGTCAGGCAGCATCCAAGGAACAGGAAATTCGACGTTTCGGGCATTAGCCCTTCCTGATGAAGGGCTTATGCCCGAAACATCGAATTTCCTGTTCCTTGGATGCTGCCTGACCTGCTGCGCTTTTCCAGCAACACATTTTCACCTATGGTACATTATTTTTGTTTTACTTTCTCTATTGTTTGTGGATTCATCCTCAAAGCAGAAACTCTCAGCCTGAGAGCAAGTGATTCATTCCAAGGACAGTGTTAGTGGGTCTATGGTTAGTCAAGTGGAAAGATTCCACTATGATTAGAAAAATATATTTTCAAGCATTGCCTGTAACACACAAACAGTGATCTGAATACTAATAGTGTATCAGCGTAAAAATCTTCAAGAAGATAAATAACTGCAGATACTAACTGTATCTAATGACTTAATTTTTTTAAGCTGCAGTTCAGATGCTGAATGAAGGTTTGTGCGAATCGCTCCTCTATCGATCCTTTTGTTCAATAGATGATGTTGGTCCTTGCAGAACAAAACAGTTTCTCAGTGCATGACATTTTCATGAATTATTCTCAATACAAACAGGCTTAATGCATTGGAGGACAGCAGAATAAAGAATTTTACATCAAAACATTTCTGCATAGAGTAGTTAGAATGTAATCAAAGGATGGAATTGAATAGGCTGCAAGTGCTTCTTTTGTTAAAGCAGTGGAAGTTTTCATTATTCAAAAGCAAAATATACTGGAATTTCAAGTAAACTTTAATCTGTCGGCAAGTGGTTTTGTGAACAGTTACTTATATGAAGAATCATACTTTTAATAGTCAAAACACAGGTTTGTTAATTTTTGAAGCAATGCCTGAGATTACATTATTGTAGTTATAGTGAAACTCTTTGGCCAGTCATGAGTCTACTTTCCAAAGTTTTGGAATGGACTGGTATCTCTCAGACAAGAATTCCCAGATATTTTAAATGTTTTGGATGCAGCTGGAAAATTGTGAAAGATTCAAGTATGCAAGAATCTCTCAGCTTTCAGATCACACTGCTGACTGTCGGGAGAATTCTCTGCTAAAGTGATGGTGCAGATTTCTACTTAGAGTAAAATCAAGAGAGAGTAAGCACTGAATATTTGCCATGGGAAGCAGAAACTGGGGGTGTTTTGTTTCTTGGCTCAGAGAGTCTTCTTTTGGGAAGAGTCTTAAATTACATTTAAGACTTCCATGTAGGTAAAACCTTAATCAACATGGAGAGGATTTTCCTGCCCAATTAAGGTCAGCAGGTGACCTCTCTCAAGCCAATCAGAGCCCTTCCAGGTTCAGAGGAGTCATTGGCTGGTGTACAAAGCAATTAACAGAAAGGGTGCTTAAACAGGAATGATTCCACTTGGTCCCATTTGAAAACCTTTAATTTATCAACAGGACAAGCAGCTAGGACACCATTATGCATAGGAGTGGGAGGACTCCTCCATTCAGGGTGGTCTTTGTCTCGGCTGTGATGGTGGGCCTGAAGGTTGGCTGGTAGTGCTAGAACAATGGTCTGCTGCTGGGTACCTGTCTTTAGGTTGTTGGTCTCTTTCCCCTAATCAGGAACCATCCCCAATATCAGTCATATCGGGAAACTGGAGGCTGGCCAGAAAATTCCAGTCAGTCTCTTGAACTTGTCTTTTAATAAGTCTCTCTATGAGTCTAATGTCATGCTCACCTTGTCAGGAAAAGGGGCTTCCCAGAATCTGCGCTCACCTTGCCTGTGTCAGGGATGCAATCCCAAGATTGACCAGTAGTTCATGCCAGTATGTTTTCCCTCCCCCCACGGCTCCACATTCCACTCCCAAACTTGGGAGCAGGGATGCAACATTCAGTTCAATATTCCAGAAACATAGTAACATCTGATCATTCTATATGAAAGATTTGACAATGTCTGCATTGGAGGAACATCAATAATCCTAGTGCAGTCTTCAGTTTTCCTAGCATAGCCTCTGTTTTAAGCTTCGGGTTGATAGTGCAGACACCTTATTCAGTAATTATTTTTTTAAAAATCAATCCACTTCAGTTTAAAAAAAAGAATCAATTTCCCTGAGGATGTTTGGAAAAGTGATAGTTGTGTGCATGCTCATGCATCACTGAGGTAGTCCCTCTGTCATTAATCATGTTGAAATTCCATTATTTATGGAATGGACTTAGCAGGGAGTATTAACATGGGTTGTTCTCTGGCTGAACGAATGAATGAAACTATTTGATTAATTAGTAAAATGCATACATGTTTTACAATTGCTTTAGTTTGCTGCATCCTGATTGAAAAACAGTTGTATATTCTGCATTTTATCTGCTCTAAATTAAACAATAAATTGCCAAATGTCCTTGGTGCAAGTCTAATCTCATTATTCTGAACAGGATTTCCCTGCTGGTGGCAGGGGTCCCCTCTACCGCCAGCAAAATGCTTATGAGGTCTCTAAGTCGTTCTGTGTTGGGCCTTTACATGTAGAGATTAGCTGCTGTATTTGTCGTGCAGTCAGTTGATTGGATTCTCAGGCTGCCTTGGGAAATTTCCCCAACAATAAGACTGTATCTGCAAGCAGTCCTGACATGGCTTCCTCCAATTTTCCCACCTCCTCAATTACTGCTCAAAAGAAGAAAAATTCACCTGTAAATGATCCACTACTCCAACACTGAAGGTCTTAGTATCATTACAGCCTCATTGGGTATTTTCCTAAGATTCAAAGTCAGCGATTTTAAATTCGAACTCTGTGTTGTTGAATGGATGGACTAGCTTGAACAATAATTTAAAGAACAATTGTTCTGGATGCTTTGGCTGGCAAGATTATCTAGTTTCAAACTGTTGTGTTTACAATTTCACTTTACTCTTGTGGCTAGAACAATTCTTTGATTGGCGTAGATTTGACTTCACCAAAATTTTGGAAAAGTGGAAAAGACACCCTTTATCTATTTCCTCAAAGAATTCTTGAAATATATTTTTCTGTTAAAACTGACCTGCTTAGAATCACTGATTGCTTCAAATTTCTGAAGCAGAATAAATAGTTAATGTTGACATTTTAGGTGAAGCATCTATATATTTCCGATCACCCAAACAAACGATTGTAACTTTGAGTCTCATAATCAGAATCTTAAAGCAATTTTTCAAACAATAGAAATCAAGGATTAAGAGATTGTTATTGGCAAGCTAAACATTTTGTTGACATTTCTGTTAAGTAATCCTAAATGGTCCATTAAATATTAACATCTTTCCAGTTATTTTAATTCTTGTCATCCTCTTGACAGGATCTCCCTCCAGCCTACAACCTATTAGCTTCATTTACATTGTCTGAAACATTGTAACATCTCTTTTAACATTAAAAGAGAGCAGTGGAATAACAAACAGGCAATCCTCAGACATTCCTAACTTCTATCCAACAAAACAATACTTACCTTGCAGTAATTACTATTCAAATAAAAAAAAGATGTGCAGGTGTGCTTAAGTTTCTGCCTATTTATAGACAGGTGGACAAAGAGTATGTTGATGGAAATAACTGTGGACTTGTGGGGTTCTAGAGGATGTGTGTGTTTTATTGATGCCACAATTTGTTTCATTTAAGCAGCTTGCCTTTGCTGAAAGGCAAACTTGAGTCTTGACTACATTTGGATGTTCTATCTTGGTTCATTCTAGTCAGTCAAGGTTCTCTCCCATGCAGTACAGTTTGTTAGTAAACCTGGAAGCACTTCAGCTAAGCCACCTGGCGAATTTCATATTTCAATGCAATCCCAGACACATCTTGCTTGTTGGCTAGGGAGAGTTTCTGTCAGATGTGATAGTGATCAGCGTAAGGAACAAATTGTTTACTGCAAGTCTCACAAATTATATTGGAAGGTGCCATAAACCATCTCTCACATTAATTGAGAGATGTCTTAAAAAAAAATGGATTGAAGCAGTTCTTGTCAAAAAGCAATTGTTATTAACATGGATTGAGAGCTTGTTTTACATTTTGCAAACATCTGTGGCCTTGAAGCAAACCTGTCATCTCTGGTTGATGTTACAGTTTTTGACAATCTGGACATGCCAGCTATCTGTGAATCATTCTCAATGAAGTAACGAGTAAATTAGGTTCTATTTCTCTTGCTATCATCTCTTTTGGAGGGACCACTGTACAGATGGTAGTTATAGTTACTTAGTGAACCAAGCATTGGTTGATGGCTTTCTGGAGTCAGAATTTGGAATCAAGTATTTTCAATGTCTTTGGACTCAACTTAATCAAGGACAGGAAAATTATTTTGCCTAGAGTTTGCCTGAATAATATACAGTCAATTCTATTTTGCCTACCTGCTGAATACCTCTGGCAAATGTAATGTAGTGCCTCCAATACCATTTTTCTCCTTCAATGGTCACTTCAATTTGCTGCCATGAAAATAAATTGTGTACTTTCAATGAAATTGTAAAACTGCTTTACAGGAAGTGCTTTGTATTTTTGTTGCGCTACATGGCAGAAAAATTCTCCTTCCATTAGAACCAATTGTTATGAACCTACCATTCTGTTCTTCACATTCATCATAGTCAAATCAACTAGAAGGAATCCCTACCTATTCCAGAATGGGTCAGTTCCCAAAGGAGCACTCAGCATTATGACAACTGCTGCATTACATTAACTTGGCCTTTCATTTGGAATACCAAGCACAAGGTAGTTATGTAACCAGGTTAATTAAAATGATCTTGTGCCAATACTTGCAAACTCTTGCTGGCATCTAATCGAGTCATCAGAAAAATCCACAATTTGTCTGGGCTTTACACCAAGCAGATCTTACTTAGAAGCCATGGAGCTCCATATTCCACCAATGTTGTTAAACAAACATTGGCATTAGTGAAAGACATATGTTGTATTTGCCAAAGAGTAGAAGCATTTTGGTAGATGGAGAAGATGGAAAACGTAGATGGCAGCAAGCCTGTCTTTATATGCATCCAGTTTGGAGAGACCAATTTAATTATCTGGCTGGAAACACAAATATAAATTGAGCTCTAAAATGTTGTGACTTCGACAGGCATTCAGAGAATGGTGAAAACTAATGAAATCACTTTGCACTATGGCTGAACCTCATTACCCTCGCTCTTGAGAAAGATTAAGTCACTGATTGCATTAATTTTAACCAGATGGACCTATTGAAAAGAAAAGCCTTAATGTCTGAAAATCTACAGGTCCCAGTTTCACAACTGTTTAATCTAGAAACTATATTCAAAGACATCATTTCTCTCCGTTTAATTATTTCACTCACTCGCAGCAGCCTGTATTGTTCCATTTGAGTGGAAAGTAGAAAAAACCTTATTGATCCCTGAGAGAAAACAAAACGTAGACTGTGAAAGCCACCGACCAGAATGCTAAATGGCAGTTGCATCAAAACTCATGGCAACTGTAGTAAATGATGGGCCATGTTAACATCTCAATCACAACTACCTGTTCACTGTCACCAATTTAACTCTCTCTCACACTTGTCACCCTGAACTGGAATGCTAGTTTCAACTGAATTGAATGCCTCATTTTTATAAGCATCCGAATGGTGACCCAATTTGGGCCAATTCAAAACTAGACCAGCTTCAACCCATATATTTAGCTATCTTGATGCACTGCTAGTGAATTGAAGACATCCTTGCTGAGATCAAAGTTTATTCTTTTCTTACAATGTAATAACAATGCTGTCAGTCAAGTGCAAGAAAAGGAAGAAGTTTCAGTGCTGAGGTCTGCATTTTAATGCAGGTACTTTTTGATGCTTTTATCTGGGGGAAAAATTAAATCATTGATTTTCTGTCAGTACTTATCCTGTGGGGATATTAAAATGGATTGGAGACGCTCTGTTCTGTTCAATGTTTGGCACATTGCAAGGCTTGTAGTATAACTCACTGATTTGTTTTGTAATGACAGATATGGAATTCCATCAATTGATGTGGTGATTTGAATAGTCAGTGACATTGGTGTATCTAATGTAAGTGTCATATGCTCTTGGCAAAGGGATGAGTGGAGAAATGGGGTAGAGTTATCCTCCCAGGTCATGCTCTTTGCAATGCAGTGTGAACTTTGAAAATTACACCAGCATTTAAAAATAAAATTCACAATAAGTAATTTTGTTTGTGATTATTTAGAATTACTATATTCTTTCCAACAGCCAAAATCTTTTATTTGTGCTAATAATGAGACAGAATCCATAACTTCCATACTGGAAAAAAACCTCAATTTCTCTAATAGTGTTTATTTATTTTCAGAGAAACTTCAAAATGGAACTGTATCAAGCTGTCAAAGATCAATTACCTCAATTGAGGCCATCTCACCTTGATTTCAAATGTAACTCGTTATGATGTACAGTACTGATTTAAAAAATAAACTGCACTACAGTGATTCATAACTTGTCTGCTCTTGTCGCTTATGAATATCAATCCATGCAACTTCTTGATACTGGCCATTCTACTGGCATGGATTTTGTGGTGGTCATGAAAGTGAAACTGCTGGCATTTACAGTCATTTCAGACAGGATCGTGTGGAGGATGCTATTGGACATTGAGAGGTGTTGGACAATTGGAGACTAACAGATCTTTGGCCTCCCAGCATCGGGGTTGCTTCTGGAGGAAAAGCTATTGGATCCCTAGTATGGAACAGTGACCCATTCCAGAGGTATGTAATGGTAGTGGGCTGGTGTAGGTTGGTGTTATGGGATAATAATATGTAGTTGAAAGCACCAAGGACCTTTAGCCTCCTTCTGAATGCTGCATCCTACAATCAGACTCTGAGTCCTTTTGTATGAGAAAGTCTCTGCCCCTCACAATCCTTGCCCCTCCCTCTGAGTTGAGAAGCAGTCTGCTCCATGCCAAATGACTTCTCTGCTCCCACAGCTGGGTTAGTACCCCAAGGATAAGTCAAGGCCCTGTATTGGCATTTGGTACAAAGGCCAACATGGAAATTCCCACCCTCCACTTAAATTTGTCAGAGGTATTGGGATACACATCTGTCACCCTCCCACCTGATTAAAAGTCTTCCCTGTATCAAAAGAGGCAAGGAGAGAAGGCAGAAAATTCAACCTGCAACATGTCTTTGACATCAAAAGCTAAACTGGAAGTCTGTATGTGCAGAATAAAAGGGAAGGAACCAAATGTTGTCAGTGATTCTGCACCCATTAAAAGGTGTGCTGCTGAACAATGTTGACATGAATACACAAAAATTGTACTGCTGTGAATTTATCCTTATTGTTCATTTCTTGCTAACTTCATCCATCAGAAAATTTTAGGATTTGTTTAACGAGGTGTGCTGCCATTTGCAACTACTTATTGAAGCCACTATTACACTGAAAAATGATTCGCAAACACAATAATAAGTTAATGCAAGGAATCCACAAACAGCTTTTTCCATTTCTTTTCACAATTAATAAAATTGTTCACTTTATATGATTTTGAAGAACAATTTTTCTCACATATCAATCTTGCAGATTTATATGAATTTGACAAATAAAAGTTTACATCTGTATAATATTTCAAAATTACCTTTCCCACTTTTTGATACATGAGTAGAACTTCTCAAAAGTTTTTAAGGGTAAAAACATTTCCAAAAGTTTGTAAGAGTTTTAAGGAATTTAAAAGCTCATTAAAACATTGTTTAGAAATCTAGAAGGCCTGATTTGAACTTGTTTTATTCTTCTATCAGTCCTGATAGAATTTGCTACTGGGCAGAATCATATAGAGGCCTGAGTGATATAGGCTATGGTGTAATTTATGGCAGAATTAGAAGTGAAACCTAGAAAGGCCAATTTTGACATCAGGAACATCTTGTGCCATCTTTAAAGCTTTTGCTGAGCAGCGAGGTAAATTTCTTACAAGGCGATACTTAAGGGGGAAGTATAGCTAGTTAAATGCATTGTTAACAGCTCAACTCACCTCACTAATATTCAGCTTCCTAACACATCAAGTGTGCTGAACAAACTCAATTTTGAGAAATCTTTAAATGGAAATTTGAGCAGGTGCCTGACGTCGTAAGTTGAGGTGAAGGGCCACCATGTTGTGTAGGACCAATCACCAAATGAATGCATCCCTCATCCATGGACTTTGGTATTCAGCAGTTGCCAACCTCTCTAGGCCATCATCTCCAATCCATTTTCAGGCTTATCAGGCAACACAGACTGGCATTGCAGGATATGCCAACCACTAGCATTGACAGGCTGCTGCAAGGACACTTTGTGCACAGGGACAGATACCCAGCTCATGGATTAGATCAGGCTGTATCTCAAAGATCCTCTCTAGCACTCTTAAAGCTTGCTTTCTTAATACCCATCTGCATATTTGCAGCATCCACACCATGCCTTGTCTTGCCTTGCCATGCATGTCAGGATTGTTAGTGTATTGGCAATAGTTATTGAAAATGAGACATTGAAGGAACAAATTCTTGAAGCAGCCATTTGCAAACACCAACTGCATTTAACTTACAACAATGTAATTTTGTATTTGCTATGAATGCAGAGTGATGGTGCTTAGGAGTCTGATACAGGTCAAAGACAATTGCACCATGCCATTGGTGCTTGCGAATTGAATATTAAATACAGAGAGAAGTTGTAAGATTGGTGCATGTCTGGGATGAGATGCAGGAAGGAACCATTGCAGACGTGCCCTTTTTGATGTCATACACTGGTCACTCAGTGAGTGGAGCAGCTTCACGGAGTTGCTGAGGCTGAAGCTGGATGAATGACATGGCCCTTGTTGATGTCTTATTACCAGCTACTGTATGTCACACAGAATGGAGTAGATGGTGCAAACTTCATTTGCAGAGTATGTCACTAATGACTCATCTAAGAGTTAGTAATCATTTTCACTTCTTGTGTCCATCCTTGAGCCCTGCTGTTGTGTATATTGGTTGCTGTAGCTGCCTTCCGAAGAAGCTGGAGGCAGATGTAGGAGGACCAGGGCTAATGGTCCCAGCAGCAGCAGGTCGCCACAGAGGATGAGGAGCCATCAGTTCAAGAACAGGTCACAGTCTCAGGCCCTTCAGATTGCCCAGAGGTTCACAGGAGGCCCAGAGCTTTTAAGCCCCAATTCCATTTCCTGGTGACAAGTGAGGCGTTATAGAACATAGAACATAGAAAAATACAGCACAGTACAGGCCCTTCGGCCCTCGATGTTGCGTCGATCCAAGCCCACCTAACCTACACTAGCCCACTTTCCTCCATATGCCTATCCAATGCCCGTTTAAATGCCCATAAAGAGGGAGAGTCCACCACTGCTACTGGCAGGGCATTCTATGAACTCACGACTCGCTGACTAAAGAATCTACCCCTAACATCTGTCCTATATCTAACACCCCTTAATTTAAAGCTATGCCCCCTCATAATATCTGACTCCATACATGAAAAAAGGTTTTCATGGTCAACCCTATCTAAACCCCTAATCATCTTGTACACCTCTATCAAGTCACCCCTAAACCTTCTTTTCTCCAAAGAAAACAGCCCCAAGTGCCTAAGCCTTTCCTCATATGATCTTCCTACCATACCAGGCAACATC
The DNA here is from genome assembly GCF_020745735.1 of Hemiscyllium ocellatum. Classification (NCBI taxonomy): domain Eukaryota; kingdom Metazoa; phylum Chordata; class Chondrichthyes; order Orectolobiformes; family Hemiscylliidae; genus Hemiscyllium; species Hemiscyllium ocellatum. Next base: position 29,638,831 of record NC_083425.1, on the reverse strand, counting down.
CTGGTAAACCTCCTCTGCACCCGTTCCAGTGCCTCCACATCCTTCCGATAGTATGGCGACCAAAACTGCACACAATACTCCAAATGTGGCCGCACCAGAGTCTTATACAACTGCAATATGACCTCAGGACTCCGGAACTCAATTCCTCTACCAATAAAAGCCAGTACACCATACGCCTTCTTCACAGCACTATTTACCTGGGTGGTAACTTTCAGAGATCTGTGTACATGGACACCAAGATCCCTCTGCTCATCCACACTACCAAGTATCTGACCATTAGCCCAGTACTCCATCTTCTTGTTACTCTTACCAAAGTGAATCACTTCACACTTAGCGACATTGAACTCCATTTGCCACCTTTCTGCCCAGCTCTGTAACTTATCTATATCCCACTCTAACCTGCCACATCCTTCCTCACTGTCAACAACTCCACCGGCTTTCGTATCATCCGCAAACTTGCTCACCCAGCCTTCTAGACCCTCCTTCAGGTCATTTATAAAAATGACAAACAGCAATGGTCCCAAAACAGATCCTTGTGGAACTGCATTCCAAGATGAACTTTTACCATCAACTACTACCCTCTGTCTTCTTCCAGCCAGCCAATTCCTAATCCAAACCTCCAACTCCCCCTCAATGCCATACCTCCGTATTTTTTGCAGTAGCCTACCATGGGGAACCTTATCAAACGCCTTACTAAAATCCATATACACCACATGAACTGCTTTACCCTCATCCACCTCCTTAGTCACCTTCTCAAAGAATTCAATAAGGTTTGTGAGGCACGACCGGCCCTTCACAAAACCATGCTGACTATCCTTGGTCACATTATTCCTATCCAGATGTTCATAAATCCTATCCCTTACAATTCTCTCTAAGACTTTGCCCACAACAGAGGTAAGACTCACTGGCCTATAGTTACTAGGGTTATCCCTACTCCCCTTCTTGAATAAGGGAACCACATTTGCTATCCTCCAGTCTTCTGGCACTATTCCCGTAGACAACGAGGACATAAAAATCAAGGCCAATGGCTCTGCAATCTCCTCCCTTGTTTCTCAGAGAATCCTAGGATAAATGCCATCAGGCCCAGGGGACTTCTCTACATTCACCCTTTCCAGAATTTCCAACACCTCTTCCCTACATATCTCAAAGCCATCTATTCTAATTAATTGTGACTCAATTGTGTCCTGTTCCTGACTGAATACTGACGAAAAGTATTCATTCAGTGTCTCCCCAATTTCTTCAGCCTCCACACGCAACTTCCCACTACTATCCTTGATGGGACCTATTCCTACCCTAGTCATCCTTTTATTCTTGACATACCTATAGAAAGCCTTTGGGTTTTCCCTAATCCTATCAACCAAGGACTTTTCATGTCCCCTCCTTGCTGCTCTTAGCTCTCTCTTTAGATCTTTCCTAGCTACCTTATAACTCTCAATCGTCCCAATCGCGTTGTGCAGATGCTATCCTCTGTACATCCCAGGACACCGTAACAGAACTATGCTGGAGGGCTGCTAGAGTGGGAGGCCATCTCTTCCTGTGGTTGTGAAGGTAGCATGATTGATTGACAGTAACGAGGATGAGGTAATGGGTTTATGAATGTGATGGAGTATCAGCCATGTCAGCAATTACCTGTGAGTAAGGTGGCTACTATACTATGACACTGCCAGTGAGGGCAATAGTGTATTGTCCAGACATTGAATGCACAGCAGCCTTTTAAAGATTTCAGTGGTGCAAGTGATACCGGTCTTTTGTCAAATAGCTGTTGAGTGGCAAGTTGTCTGGGAAGACCATGTGGTAAGATAGGGCTAGAATTGGACGTGATGGATTAATGCAGGCTTAGTACTTAATGAAGCATGTTTGGTAAGATATGGTGAGAAATTTCACTCTGCCTCTCTGCAAGAATCCCTCTAAAATACTAACGCAACTCACACTAAGCCAGAAACAAAGCAAGATTCAGCACTTTTGTGTCTTTTTTTGACTGTCCTACATTATCAAATGTTTATAATCACATTATCCGGCTGCCTGTAATGCCTGAGTTTCTTTACTTAGATAAGGGATTAAGATAGTTCACAGCATTCCAGCTGTCGTCTGACTGATGTCTTTAGCAAAACCTTACTATTTTTATATTGGATTCCCTTTGAAGCAAAGACTGACATTCCATTTACCTTCCCTAGTCCCTACTCAAACGGCATGGGAGTTGAGAAGTGCCAATATCAGTAGGATTTCTCATGAAATTTACAGCAGGAAGTCTAGTCAATGTTTGTGGCCACTTTTCTTCAAGGCTCAGAGTGTATGCTGCTACTTTGTTGCTGACTACAAAATACTAGCATTGTATCCACACTCTCATTTAGATATGAATTGGCTTCATTACTTTTATTAATTATAGTGAAGAACAAGGTTGAAACAAAACATGTATACCCAGAAATACTGTCTGCAATTATGCTATCAGATTACTTCTTGAACTAACTGTTTCTTTCACACTGTACCTTGCATAATGTGTTCTGGAGAAGGGCCATTATAATTTGCACAATTTTGTTGGTTTACGAAATGGAGAAAAAACAGTTCAATTATCGATGTAGAATACTCTTAATTTTCTGTGAAAAGGGAGAAATATTTTAGTTTTGGATTGTCGAGTTGCAGTGAGTGTTGATTAATATTTTGCCAATAATTTTTAGTGAATTGAGATCTTTGGGTTTGTATTCCCCATGTCAAGGATAAATACTCAGAGGTTAGTTAGTGAATGTGTGACGTACGATTTATTAAATTTTCAAACACAATCACTTGCATTTGGATAGTATTTTGAACAGTAAGATGCCCCAAGGTGTCCCACTGTAGTGGCATCACATCTAACTTGATACCAAGCTAAGAAATACTCATTGGGACACCTTGGCTGAAGATGTAGGTTGTAGGAAGTGTACTAAAGGATAGAGGAGAAAAGGTTAGAGAGGGAGGTGTGTTAAGAAGGAGTTCCATAGCTTTAGTTATAAACAGCTGAAGGCACGTCCAGTGGGATAGGAAATTGAGGAGGCAAAAAAGGCCAGAATTGAAGGAATGCAAACTGAAGTTAAAGTTTTGCCAGAGCAGGAAATAATGTTGGTCAGTAGACGTTCAAAGAAGAATGAAACTCAATGTGATATAAAATATGGACAGAAAATTTGGATGATTTCAAGAAGGCAGAAGATGAAAAGTTAATTAGGAAACTATTGAATCAGCAAGTCTGGGAGTGGACAAATGCTTTGAAATGCATTAAGGTGGAGATAAGGAGACATTTCTTTTCTCATACGGTAGTAAATCTATGGAGTTCTTTACCATAGAGCGCTGTTGAGGCTGGGTCATTAAGTATATTCAAAGTTAGATAGACACATTTTTAATCAATAAGGGTATCAAGGGTTCTGGGGAAAATACAGGACTATAAAGTCGAGGATTATCAGATTAGCATGATCTCTTTGAATACTGGAACGGCCTTACTAGGCTTCTGATCTTCAGTAGGCTTCCACATCTTTTGATCTTATGGTTTACCATTCCTCTCCACCAGTTTTTAAAATAGGGGCTAGTACAATCCTGTGTATAGCCTTAATTTGTTGCCTGACCACAAGCTGTACAGAGGGCAGTGGGAACTTTGGACAGTCCATCAATCCTTGTGCCTATGGAAACTCTTAACTAGCCAATTTATAATGTGTAAGGGTCTTATCCTTGTTGGTGATTTTGCCCGTGACAGGGAAAGGCCCATGCTGCAGAAGCTAATGGCTCTGAACAGGTTAATGTTGGATGTTACAATAACCCCTGCCCAATCTGATGATGTCATGTAGTCTTGAGTAGGAAAATCAGATTCCTCTCTCTGAGATAAACCATGTACAAGCAATGGCAGATGGTGTCTCCACGGTGATGGTTGACAGATTTACAAAGAATGATGAGGAATTTGATGATCAGACTGAATCACATACTCAGGGTATAGTGACACAGCAACCCAGAACAGCCTCAATCAAATACAGCAAGAACAAAAGAAGGACCAAAAATGTGTTGACACTTATTGATATCGTATTGAAGATTGGCCAGATCAAAGGCCATGAAGATCTGTTCCGAGCATTGATAGTATTTCAATTTTGTAGATGACTTGTGCCCGATGAAGTGTTGGCTTTCCAGCTTTACAACTAACATCAAGGACACTTGGAGATTACCAAAAGTAGAGCTAGGCTGGGTCCTTTGTGTGGTGTCCAGGGGTCGCAAAGGAGATTGTGGCCCTTATTGTTGACTGTGAAATGTGTGCTATTCACAGGCCTGAGCAGTGAGTGTCACTGTTCACCACTCCTTTCCAGACCATGGGAATGAATGAGAACTGTTTATGATTGATGAGTAGAGATATCTTATTGTTATTGATTACTTTGCTAAGTGGACTGAGGTAGAGAAAGATATATACCATCACCACAGTGGTCAGAGTCTTGCATGAAATATTTTCTAGCGATGAGACCCTTGATGTAATTGTGTCAGGCAATTGACCCGAGTTTGTTAATGAGACTTTCAGTTTGCATCCAGTCAGCTCACTGAGAAACCTACAAATGGGAAGGCAGAGCATCTCATCAACATTGTTCAAGCCCTTTTATTGCTAATTTACTGGTCCACCCCATTCCAGTGTGGGCACTTACCATCAATGTTAATGATGTGGGGAAAATCAAAGACTTGATTTGCTATTGTGTCAATAGCAATCTCTAACTAATTAATATGCCTAATACTGCGCTTCTATGAATGATATCTTGTTCAGATTGTTCTTGTTAAGTCTAAGAAGTGGTTATTCCTATAGCACTCAAACCAAATAGGCTCTGAGAACAACTCAAGGAAAGTGGAATGGGGGCAGCATCCTTATGTTCACAAGTACCACAGACAACACCAGTCTGAATGCCCTGCCAGCTTTGGCTACATGATAGATAAGGAGGGAAACCTCCATTTGTGGCTCTCCCAAGATCACGCTTCTTGTACGCTTGCCTTCCCACTCCTCCCAGTCTCAAGCCTGGCACCCAACCATCCTACCTGGGCCTGCAAACCCTTCCACAGTAAGAGTATTTTATATCAGTATTTACTGTGGAAGAGGATATGGAAGATATGGACTGTAGGGAAATAGATGGTGACATCTTGCAAAATGTCCAGATTACAGAGGAGGAAGTGCTGGATGTCTTGAAACGGTTAAAAGTAGATAAATCCCCAGGATCTGATCAGTGTGTACCCGAGAACTCTGTGGGAAGCTAGAGAAGTGATTGCTGGGCCTCTTGCTGAGATATTTGTATCATCAATAGTCACAGGTAAGGTGCTGGAAGACTGGAGGTTGGCAAGCGTGGTGCCACTGTTTAAGAAGGGCAGTAAAGACAAGCCAGGGAACTATAGACCGGTGAGTCTGACCTCAGTGATGGGCAAGTTGTTGGAGGGAATCCTGAGGGACAGGAAGTACATATATTTGGAAAGGCAAGGACTGATTAGGGATAGCCAACATGGCTTTGTGCGTGGGAAATCATGTCTCACAAACTGGGTTGAGTTTTTTGAAGAAGTAACAAAGAAGATTGATGAGGGCAGAGCAGTAGATGTGATCTATATGGACTTCAGTAAAGTGTTCGACAAGGTTCCCCATGGGAGACTGATTAGCAAGGTTAGATCTCATGGAACACAGGGAGAACTAGCCATTTGGAAACAGAACTGGCTCAAAGGTAGAAGACAGAGGGTGGTGGTAGAGGGTTGTTTTTCAGACTGGAGGCCTGCGACCAGTGAAGTGCCACAAGGATCAGTTCTGGGCCCTCTACTTTTTGTCATTTCCATAAATGATTTGGATGCGAGCATAAGAGGTAAAGTTAGTAAGTTTGCAAATGACACCAAAATTGGAGGTGTAGTGGATAGTGAAGAGGGTTACCTCAGATTACAACAGGATCTGGACCAGATGGGCCAATGAGCTGAGAAGTGGCAGATGGAGTTTAATTCAGATAAAAGCGAGGTGCTGCATTTTGGGAAAGCAAATCTTAGCAGGACTTATACACTTAATGGTAATGTCCCAGGGAGTGTTGCTGAACAAAGAAACCTTGGAGTGCAGGTTCATAGCTCCTTGAAAGTGGAGTTGTAGGTGGATAAGATAGTGAAGAAGGCATTTGGTATGCTTTCCTTTATTGGTCAGAGTATTGAGTATAGGAGTTGGGAGGTCATGTTACAGCTGTACAGGACATTGGTCAGGCCACTGTTGGAATATTGCATGCAATTCTGGTCTCCTTCCTATCAGAAAGATGTTGTGAAACTTGAGAGGGTTTAGAAAAGATTTACAAGGATGTTGCCAGGGTTGGAGGACCTGAGCTACAGGGAGAGGCTGAACAGGCTGGGGCTGTTTTCCCTGGAGCGTCGGAGGCTGAGGGGTGACCTTATAGAGGTTTACAAAATGATGAGGGGCATGAATAGGATAAATAGACAAAGTATTTTCCCTGGGGTGGGGGAGTCCAGAACTAGAGGGCATAGGTTTAGGGTGAGAGGGGAAAGATATAAAAGAGACCTAAGGGGCAAGTTTTTCATGCAGAGGGTGGTATGTGTATGGAATGAGCTGCCAGAGGAAGTGGTGGAGGCTGGTACAATTGCAACATTTAAGAAGCATTTGGATGGGTGTATGAATAGAAAGGGTTTGGAGGGATATGGGCCGGGTGCTAGCAGGTGGGACTAGATTGGGATATCTGGTCGGCATGGACAGGTTGGACCGAAGGGTCTGTTTCCATGCTGTACATCTCTATGACTCTGTGTAGTGCAGCTTTTCAATAACGAAAACACATTGAGCAAATGCTGATAAATATGAAATCTAGGTGGGACCCTAAGACAAGATAGTATAAACCTTTAAATTTTGATAAGTTGTAGTATTACATCATGGATTTCTTTTTATCCCTGTTCCAAAATTTTGCACCATTCTCATTTCCTGAGGACAGAGATTCTTAGGGCCAGATGTTCACTAGTAAGATGCGAAGATGTGAGTTGAGAAATTTCCCAACTTGATGGACATATAAATGGCAGCTATGCATATTATTTCCATTCTCAAGGAATCAGGGCCATAATTAAGTTTGGCCTATCAGATGTAACTCAGTCATCGCCAAGGTGGCAGGTGTGTGCCAAGCTGGGTTGGTTATCAGACCTGCCCTGGTTCCTGGATACTTTACTTCCCTTCAATCACATTCTTAGTTCCTTCAAACTGCATGAGGCATCATACTCTTAACGTTCGGGATAATGCTTCTTCCCCTACAAAGCTTGCAGTCAGGAACATCCCTGACAAGCTTGTGTTAAGGATGAAATCTTTTATTCTCCAGTTGAGACATTTGCCTCTGAGCTGTTTGTACAGATTGTGCATTTCAACAAATACTAATTCAGATTTAAAAGAAAGTATATGGAAAATATAGAAAAAAATATTAAAAAGGCACAAAGAATAATACATATTCTTAATAGCCTTGGCATCTCGCAAATTGGCTTTGGTAGAAGCAATCAACTTACTCTTCGAGGTTGGTGTCAGTGTGAGAAGCACTTTGGAGTGAGAGAAAATATGATGTGTTTAGTGGAGATTTTTTTGCTGAACATTGACGGAAAATCATGGGTGTGATTAAATTTTGAGTAAAACATTCAATTCATGTGTAGCACAGGGACCACAGACCCTGTGTCAATTAAAATGAGTAATTTAATTTTTGCCTTTATTTGTTAAATGGGTAGATATCCCACAGTTATAATTTACAGGGAATAGAGAAGGCCAGTCTTTTAAAATCTTTAACTGCTCTACCAAAGACATATTTCTATTAGCTGGGGCATGAAGCCAATTGTGTTTGGCAAAATCGCTCAATTTACACTTCAAGGCTGGTAACAGAGTGAAGAGGTTTCAGTTTCACAAATATGCCAGTCATGTGATGTGTAAGTGTGTGCACTCTAAATACCAGAAGCAACTCTATTGTTAGAGCATGGTATTCAGTTGGTTTATCAAGTTGGAACAAGTCCAAAAAAAGAAATTAACTATTTTTGCAAATTATTAGGCAGAGCAGACAATCACTACTTCCTCTGGGGAATATTATACAATTTGGTTCTTTTGCCTGAGGAAGCTTTGGTGACAGATGCAGACTAGATAAACTATAACAACAGCATCTCTGTTGAGCCAAATCACTGTGCTGAAACTCTGCAATTGTCTTTTGTTCATGGTTTAAATAAAACAATGACCAGTTTGTAAAATCCAGGTCTAGGAACAACAACTGATTCGAACTGTAGTGTCACAGGTTAATAAACTTTCCACTTCCTGTGACAATACATGATCCTAGCTGGGAATACTCTAGAATTGAGTTAATGGAACAATACAGCTGAATATATGGGGAAGATGAGATCCCAGTTGCTGGTGTGCATTGATAGTACAAGGACAAAGAAGCAGGTTGAAAGAACAATTTCTCTCTTTGTCACTTGACCAGCAATGTATGATTAGTCAGAAAACTAACATTTTATGATTCATTCATTAGCCAGATGATCAATATATTCATTATTTTTTTGATATTATGGTATTTTGCTTCAGTATAGCCAACATGGATCTTGATATTCTAGCATCATGAAACCTTACTTAGCTTCATTTGACAAAGAAATGTACCATGGGATAGTGAACAAGGTGAAGTTAATAATCGAATGTTTTACAATTAGAGCTGCAAGGCTGAGAAATATCTGTTTAGTTTCAAATCCAGACTTTCAATGTGAAATAAAATATTCCCATGTTTGTTAGCTCTGAGCATGAAATCATGATCACAGCTATGCCCTTGCATTGTTGTGTTGAGGTATAGTAATTGACTAAATGTAACCTTTGTGTTACAGATAACTTTGTAACAATGTATTTAATTTGTAATTGTATAGTCCTAAGATTTTAACACAACCTTTATAACAACTTGTTAGAATTAGTGTGTTTTCTGATCTTCTATATTAACATAACAAATGAAAGCTGATTCCAAGTATTTCACACAGCAGAATCAAACCAGTGAAAAACAGTCGATGATAAGTAAGTGCCTGATTTCATGCGAACTTCATCAATTAAGCGAAGATTGAGACATGAACTCAATACATCTATTACTTAGTCCAAATTACATAGGCTTTCCTGTTTCTTTAACAAAGAAGCAAAGAATATTTTAGCAAATCCCAATAACAAACTTAATGAAGAGGATGGGCCTGTAGATAATTAACAACCTAAGAAACCAGTCAGGAGGTGACATTGGTCAAAATGTATCACTCTCAAGCCAATTAGAGGGAGAACATGATTATTAATTTAAGTTTCCGAAGTTACTACGTTGACTCTTATTGCCTTAATAGTTAAGATCTGAAATGAATAAATTAATATTGGGATTTGAGCATTAGATATCTAAAAATATATAATATTTTCCAACCAGCTTTTCAGGAAAGTCAAATGCTTATGACCATAAGACCATAGATCATACAACCTCGAAGCAGTAGAAGGCTACTTAGCTCATCAAACCTGCTCTATCATTGAATGAGATATGGTAGATCTGTGTGCAGAATATACCACTATGTCAAACTCAAACTTAAGCTTTGAAAATTATATTTAAATTATTGAAAATTATTGAGACTAATTTATGATAAGGCTGTACTTAGTTTAGCAACACTGAGTGAACATAGAGTTACAAATCACACAACACCAGGTCAAGGTCCAACAGCTTTATTTGGAAGCACTAGCTTTCGGATTAATGCTCCTTCATAAGGTGGTTGTCAGGTGGATGAAGGAGCAGCGCTCTGAAAACTAGTGCTTCCAAATAAACCTGTTGGACTATAACCTGGCGTTGTGTGATTTTTAACTTTGTCTACCCCAGTCCAGCACCTGCACCTATAAATCATGAACATAGAGTCATAGAGATGGACAGCATAGAAACAGACCCTTCGGTCCAACTCGTCCATGCCGATCAGATATCCTAACCTAATCTAGTCCCATTTGCCAGCACTTGGCCTGTATCCTTCTAAACCCTTCCTACTCATATGACCACCTAGATGTCTTTTAATGCTGTAATTGTACCAGCCTTCACCACTTCCTCTGGCAGCTCATTCCATAAATGCACCACCCTTTGCATGACAAAGTTGCCTCTTAGGTCCCTTTTAAATTATTCCCCTCTCACCCTAAGTATATGCTGTCTAGTTCTGGACTCCCTCACCCCAGGGAAGAGACCTTGTCTATTTTCTCTATCCATGCCCCTTATGATTTTATAAACCTCTAAGTTCACCCCTCAGCCTCTGACACTCTAGGGAAAAAGCCCCAGCCTATTCAGACACTCCCTATAGCTCAATTCCTCCAATCCTGGCAACATCTTTGTAAATCTTTTCTGTACTCTTTCAAGTTTCACAAAATCCAATAGAAGGGAGACCAGAATTGCACACAATATTCCAAAGTGGCCTAACCAATGTCTTGTACACCTGCAGCATGACTTCCCAACTCCTATACTCAATGCTCTGACCAATAGCAGAAAACAGACCATGAAAGAAAGCTCCATGCTTAAAGGAAATTTTAAAGTGAGAGACCCATTTTTGTTCTTTTTATAGTTTTTCTATAATTATCTACAGGCCCATCCTCTTCATTAAGTTTGTTATTGGGATTTGCTAAAATATTCTTTGCTTCTTTTTATAGTTTTTAAAAGTATTTTTCTTTATGTTAATTGGATGTGTCAGAATGTTGTTTTGCAAAATGTTTGGATACCCAACGAAGATTGAAGAATATGTTTTGAATACATCAGAATTGAATGATGGGCATGGTTGGGATAAATGGACAAGATCTTTTCCCTGGAGTGGAGGAGTCCAGAATTGAGAGCATAGGTTTAGGGTGAGAGGCGAAAGATTTACAAGGGGCCCAAGGGACAACCTTTTCACACAGGGATGGTGTGTGTATGGAATGAAGTGCCAGAGGAAGTGGTAGAGGCTATACAATTACAAAAATTAAAAGGCATCTGGATGGGTATATGAATAGGAAGGCCCCATTTTTCAGTATCATCTGCATTTTGCATTTGTACCCTGATGTCTGTGTTCTTGAAGCCAGATGAAAAATGTACCATTTTACTTGATTGTAACTCCATCCATCATGTGTCTGCCCATTCCACTCCAATCAAAGTCTATTGATATCCTCTGCACTGTTAGCTATAATTCCAGGCTTCATGTCATTTGCAAATTTTGTTGTTGTGTCCCATATGCCAAGTCCAAATCATAAATATTATCAGAAACATCAGTGATCTAAATACTTAACTCTGGAGTACACCATTATACATCTCCCACCAGTCCAGCAAGCAACTATTCACTTCAACTTTTTTATATCTCCCTCAGCTAAATTTTTAATTTGTTCTGTTATATCAGCTTCAATTTTGCTAAGAATCTTATTTGAGACTTCATCAAAAATATTCGAAGTTCTTATTTGCAACACTTAGCATATTACTCTCATTAAAACTCACTGTTATTTTCTTTAAAAAAACTACAGCAAATTAATCAAACATGATTTACCCCTACCAAATTTATGCTTGCTGTCCTTTATTTGTCTATGTGACTTTCTCCCAGACCTTTGTTTCTAAAAGTTTCTTTATCACTGAATGCCTGCTCTGTATTTGCTAGGTTTAAAGCGCTCAACGTTTTTTGGACAAGAATGTAGCATTTGAAATCTTGGATATGCTTCCAGTAGTAAATGTGCCATAATATCAAACAAAATCTTGTTCTATATTTGCATTACTTGTGTTGACTTAGATTGCAGGCAGAACTTGTGAGATTGATCTGGATAATGCTTCCTTTAAACAAAATGATTACTTTCAAACTCTTTCGGCCGGATATTGAATGTACGATTTTCTTGTACTATTTTCAATGCAAAAACTATTCTAACTGGGCTCCCTTAGGGAAAGATTGTGTCCCTTGAAAGGGATGTCATTATTTAATTGTATATTATCTATGAACTGAGTTTAACATGATATACAGAGTTGAAGCCCTGGAGCTAGTTGAGCTGAATGTTAACGTGATAGCCATTGCCTGTTCAGAATTCAAGTGGAGTTACTTTGAAATAAATTGTGCTCAAGGTGACAAAGTATGAAGTTCAGGATATATTTAACATTAGTTGAGATGGCTTGAAGTTTATCCTTGTTTCAAAAAATATAATAATACCCTCGGGTTCTCAAATCCCCATGGGCTTTTTTTCAACCAGTGTTCCATTGGCAGGAGGCTTACTATGATACAAATAACGCCCTCGCCCACTGAGTGCATGCCCCTGTCAAAATATCTCATAAATGTAAAAGAAAAATTATAATTAGCTGTAGTGGTCCAGGGTGTTAAAACAATCAGAGCTTATTTTCTGTCACTCGGTGGTAAATAATAGATGAGGTAATTGGCTTTTGTAATTGTAGCAATTGGGAGCAAAGCTGTCATTTCAATTTTACCCATTCTGTCTCTATCTTTTGATCTTGGATCTGATGTGAAAGAAGTGTGATTGGGGTGATCACAGGCCTGTCAATCTTCCTTAAAGTACTATCAGTAATTCTGCAATCTTTGGGAGCCAACGGCTTGAATTGTGTGACCCCCCAGTGGTTTAGACCTAAATAGTCTCCGCCAGCTTGGAGAGAAAAGTTTGAATAGCAGTGTCCCTTGACAGGGAGAAAGTGGATAAATATGGCCATTAGATCTTGGACAAAAACCCTACTGCATGTTACTGACTCAAATAGTCAAAACAATTCACCATCTGTCTCTTGCTATTAGGCTGAAAAAATAAAAACATTTCTGCCAGATATGAAATCTAATGTTTCTAATAGATTAAAAGCATTACAAAGCACCACAATATGCAATAAAGCATTCATTGTTTGAAATCTTCGTACTGTCGGTGCAGTCTTACTAATCACTTAAAAAATCATTTATAAACTGTACATCAGAAATAAATATTCCTTTTTTTTGTTGGTATTTCTTCAAGTGACCTACTAGATTTTGCTTAAAATCCCTGTATTTTTGTTCATGCAAAGCAGATGATGGAGAAGTGTAAATTGATCGATGTCTGGAGACAATAGATCTCTCCATCCGTAAACTTGTTGGCTAATGTCTGCAAACATATTATGTTAACATACTCCAGGAAAATTTTGCTGATCATTGATTCAAGTCTTCAGTGTTAGAAGGCCAATAATGTCAGTAGTTCAAAATCTCAAAAGTTGTCACTAAGCACTTGTCCCTTTTCTGAACTAATGAGATTGACTGCATATTCCTTTCATGAGTAAACTTCAATGTTATCCTCCTATGAGGCAGGATGTATGTAAATTGGCAATGAATATTAGAAAGTAATTCCTGGGTGTGTAAATGCTGGGAGAGGCAGATAGCACTAGAATAGAGAACAGTAAGTTAATATGTGGAGTCAGATTTAAAGGAGAATCTAATGAAATCTAAATCAGGGTTAACCTGCTTGGACTGTTTGTATTCAGTCCAATGTAGGCATCATTGGCTGGACTACCATCAATTGCCGAAGCCTAGTTGCCCTTGATGAGCTGCCTTCTTCAACCATTGTAGTCCATTTGGTGTAGCCACACCCACAATGTCATTAAGGAGGGGTTTCAAGAATTTTGACCCAATGGCTCTGAAGAAATGGTAACATTTCCCAAGGCAGGATGGTGAGCAGCTTGAGGAGAAATTATAGATGATGGTGTTCCCATATATCTACTGCCCTGGTCCTTCTAGATGGTAATGGGTTTGGGAAAGAGTAGATGTTTGGTCTGGTAAGACAATGGTGACTTTACCTGTAGTGGTTTTGGGTCAGGAAGGTACTGTCTAAGGATGCTTGGCGAATATAGGTGAACATTCAGAATATAGTAAATCAGATTGTGGCGTTATAAACATGCATTGACTTGTGGGATTATGATGTGTGGCAATAACAGGTGTAGCTCAAGGAAAGGCAGTACTGTATGTTAAATATTCCTGGTTACTATGTATTCAGAGAAGATAGGAGAGCAAAAATAATGTTGAAGGCATAACAGTTGTGGTTAAGGGGAGCAGTACTGCATAAATGTGATGTTTCAATGACGGAATAGATCTGGTTGAAGATAAGGAATAAAAAGTGTGCAATTACATTGCTTGGAGTATTCTATAGACCATAAACTACTCGTAAGGATACAGAGGAAGAAACCTTCAGTGGAAATTACAGTGTAGTGTAAACATCATAAAATAGTTATAATGGGGACTTTAATTACCGGTTTGGGATAGTGGTAGTGAATGGAGCAGCAAGGAGCAGACATTTTAGATTGTATTCAAAAGAATTTCTTACTGGATATTATGTTACGTTCAACAGGAAAGGAGGCATTTCTAGACCTGATTCTTGGGAATGATGCGGGGACAGTAGGTCAAGTGACAGTGAAAAAGCATTTGAGGGACAGTCCCATGGTATCTTAAGGTTTAGCACTATGGTGAAAAATGCCATTGGTCAATCCAGAGTAAGAATAATCAGCTACTGGAAGGCTACCTTTAATGAGAAAGAATAGAACAGGGCCAGTTAGACTGGAACCAAAGATTAGCGAGAAAAAGCAGTAGCTGAGCAATAAGCTGCATTCAAAGGGGAAATGGTTCAGAAACTATCAAGGTACATTCCCTCAAAAGGGAAAGGTAGGATAAGTGATTTCAGAATTCCTTGGATATAAAACGTGGTAGAGTTCAAAGGAAGAAGGAAATGTATTCTTCTAATAGGCGTCAAGTAGTTAATACCATTGTGAACCAAGCTGAATATAAATGATTCAGACAGAGGTAAGGAAAAGGAATAAGAGAAGCAAAGAGAGATGACATAGAAAGGCTGGCAGCCAACCTGAAGGGAAATCCCATTGTGTCTTATAAGTGTGCAGAGACTGAAAATGTGGTAAAAGAGGGAATACGACCTATTAGGGACCAAAAGGGTGATAAATACACAGAGGTGATAAATAGACACTTTGCATTATCTTTATTGGAGGAAAATGCTGACCAGGCCATGTGATAGAGGAGGGATGTCAGTCACTGGAGAGGTTTAACATTGATAAGGAGGTGGTACTGCATTATTCATTGGTACTTAAACTCGATAAAGCATCAGGATTGGATGAGATGAATCCCAGGACATTGAAGGAATTGAAAGTGGAAAATATAAAGGCACATGCAATTATTTTTCCATTTTCCCTAGATTCAGGGTGATGCTGGATAGCTGGAGAATCGCAAGTATAGTGCTGTTGTTCAAAAGAAGTTGTAAAGAGAAAAATAAACAAATACAGATCGGTCAGTTTGACATCCGTGGTAAGAAAATTTGTAGAAATAATTATTCAGCATAGAATTAATAGAAGGAAATATATGGGTTAATTCTGAATACTCAATATGTATTTGTTAAGGGAAAATTGTGTCTGACTAACTTGTTGGGCTATTCTCAAGAGGTAAGAGGGATGAGAGGGCAAGGCTATTGATGTGACACACATGGATGTCCAAAAAGTCTTCAATATGGTGCTACAATACAGACTTGTGAAGAAAGTGATAGATCATGGAAAAACAGGGACCTTATCAAAGTGTATACAAAATTGGCTGAGGGACAGAAAACAGAGAGTAATGATCAATGAGAATATTCCGGACTGGAGGAAGGATTATAGTGGAGATCCTCTGAGATTGATATTGGCGAACTAAATTTCTCTGATATATATTAATAATCTAGTTCTCGATGTGCAGGAGACAATTTCAAAGCTCGTGTATGACACAGAACTTAGGAGGATTGTCAACTGTGAGGAATACTGTTTTGCATATCAAAAAGACATTGACAAGTGGTGCAGTGGATGGCTAGGTGTTAGGTGAAGTTCAGTAAGAAGTGTGAGGTGATTCACTTTAGTCCAAACAACATGGCAGGACAGTATAAAATAAAATGCACTATTCTAAAAGATGTGAAGGTATCAAGATATTATTTTATATGTCCATAAATCATTAAAGGTGGCAAGATAAGCAGAGAGAGCTGTTCACAAAGCATATGATATTCTGGGCTTAATTAATAGGGGTGCTGGAAAAGCAGAGCAGATCAGGCAGCACCTGAGGAGCAGGAAAATCAACGTTTCAGGCAAAAGCCGTTCATCAGGATCCTGATTAAATGGGGTACAGAGTGCAAGTGCAGGGAGATTATGCTGAACTTGTGGAGGACACTGGCTGGTACTACATGGAGTATTGTGTGCAGTTCTTGAGATTACAGTTTAAGAAGGATGTGAACAAATTGAAGAAATTGGAAGAGAAATTTCCTCATGTTCCAGGTATGAGAAACCTCTGTATTAAGGATAGATTGGAGAACTTGGGAATATTTCCCTTGAAAAGCAAAAGATTGAGTGGCATTTTGAAAGAAGATTTCAAAATCATGAGGGGTCTTCGTAGAGTAGATTGGGAGAAACAATTTCTGTTCTTAAAAGGATTGAGAAATAGACAGCATATTTTTCAAATGTTTTACAAAAGAAGCAATTGCATGATGAGCATTTTCTTTAGACTCAGTGAGTGGTCTGGGTTTGGGCTTCTCTGCCTGAAGTGTTGTGGAGGCAGGTTCAACTGAGGCATTCAAGAAGTTACTGAATAATTATTTAAATAGAAACATTGTGCAGGATTAGGGGGGAACTAAATCAAAATGCTATCAGCACACAAAATGGGTCAAATAGACTCATAGAGTCATAGAGATGTACAGCACGGAAATAGACCCTATGGTTCAACTAGTCCATGCTGACCAGATATCCTAACTTAATCTAGTCCCATTTGCCAGCAGTTGACCCATATCTTTCTAAACCCTTCCTTTTCATATTCCCATCCAGATGTCTTTTAAATGCTATAATCATACCAGCCACCATCACTTCCTCTGGCAGCTCATTCCAAATACATACTACCCTCTGCATGAAAAAGCTGCCCCTTTGGTCCCTTTTAAATTTTTCCCCTCTCATCCTAAATCTATGCCCTCTAGTTTTGGATTCTCCACCCCAGGGAAAAGACTTTATCTATTTACCCTATCAGTGCCCCTCATGATCTTATAAACCTCTATAAGGTCCTTGAAAGTGGAATCACCAGTAGATAGGATAGTGAAGAATACGTTTGGTATGCTTTCTTTTATTGGTCAGAGAGCATTGAGTATAGGAGTTGGGAAAACATGCAGAATGTTGGTTAGGCCACTTTTGGAATATTGTGCGCAGTTCTGGTCTCCCTCCTATCGGAAGGATGTTATGAAACTTGAAAAGATTTACAAGGGTGTTGCCAGTGTTGGTGGATTTCAGCTCTAAGCAGAGGCTGAATAGGCTGGGACCATGTTCCCTGGAGCATTGGAGGCTGGGGGGTGATCTTCTTCTGAACGACAACAATTCTGTGCTTCAGTGACAGCATAGTTTGATAATAGTTACTGGTTTGAAATAAAATTTGTAGCCTGTTGGACTATTGTTTATAACATAATAAGCAATTTGAAATTGTCATAAGATTGAAAACTGCTACAAGGAGTTATTTATTTTTTGGTTATATTGAGTGATCTATTAACTTGCAGCCTGATAGCCGATCACTGTTTTCTACTGTAATTTCCATTTCATGTTTTATTATTAGCTGAGTTTGATTTGCACAGGGAATGTTCACAGAAAGGATGAGAGAGGGTTGGCTGAGGAAGATGGTCAAAAATACAATTAATATATTAATATGGAATTGTGTCTTCTGTTAAATATTGTGGCCTGGTTTAGAATAGGAATCTAAATAGGCTGTTTTTAATTGAAATAAATAGAACCTCCTTTTTATTCTGAAAAATGATTTTCCTGTGGAATTGTAGCCATTTGTTAAATTAAACAGCCTACTTTTTCAATTAAGATTGGGTTTTAAATCTGTATTTGTTGCTTATCTTAAAAATAGATTTGGCATACTGATAGCATTATTCAGATAGAAAAGGAGTTTTTGTTTTAATTGAATAGTAAGCGACCTTTTAATGGGGTACATTCAGGGCTCTTACATTTAGTTGTCACTTTAAAATGGGATCACCAGACACTCTATAATAGTTTTCAATCTCTCAACACTGTAAGGGCATTGAGACTGTCCTGATGCACTTTTATGATCTGTACTGTGCAGAAAGTTTCACAAAGTCATGAAATTCAGATCTCTGAGGACATGAATTCCATTAGCACCTATGGAGGCATGAATTAATGCTGACAAATGCAGTAAGAATGTTTTTTTTAGATTGACTGACTTTACATTTTACATTAGGGCTGAGAATGATATGATGTCTGTGTAATTGTAAATGTAGTGGACACTTTTACCAAACAAATAATGTTAATAAAGAAATCCATAGCTTTCAAGAAGGCTACATATAGCGGCGCCTTATTATTTGTAAATACCATCTCCAATGACGGAATTCTAATGAGTGAATGTTGTTTATCGGATTCTAGCAAAAACTTTGTATGACCTGCTTAATGAATTCTGATATTTATTTCTCAATTGGTGAGTTTAAGTTTCTGTGCTCATCTAACGGAATTATTAGATAGAGAAAACTATTATTTGAATTTCAGTACATATCATTACAAGGGTTATACTCTTGTATCAAGCAACCACAACAATTTTAATTTATATGGAAATATTTCATTACTTTGCTGATATATTTTGAACCAATAAACTAAAAGGGTCTGCAATAACATAAAGCTGAAGGCAGTTCCACTCCTCAACAAAGTTGACCAAACCTATGACATTTGCTCTAGTTTCGATTCAGTTGGAAAGTCTGTTATTTGGAAAATAATTATAAAACAGAATTAGATTAGATTTAGATTAGATTACTTACAGTGTGGAAACAGGCCCTTCGGCCCAACAAGTCCACACCGACCTGCTGAAGCGTAACCCACCCAGACCCATTCTCCTACATTTACCCACATTTACAAATACATACACAGTTCTGATATAGCTGAGGATTACAAACAATGTAACTTTTAAACAAATCAGAAGAAGAAGCAGCTTGAAAGGAGTTGTCCAGCCTAGATAGTCACTAGAATTTTGCAATTTCGATAATGCTGCCTGACCTGCTGTGCTTTTCTAGCTCCACACTCTCGACTCTGATCCCCAGCATCTGCAGTCCTCACTTTCTCTTCGATTCCTACCAAAGCTCTGCTGGAAGATTGCATAGGAAGAGTAGGTAAAGCAACCTATCTTATCAAGGTAGACTTACTCAAGAATGACTGGCAGTTTCCCTTAACTTCCTTTCTGAAGGAAATCTCTATCTTTGTAAATCTGGATGGGATATTCCAGTGTCAAGTCATACCATTTGGACTCCAAAATGCCTCAGCTGTCTTTCAAAGATTGTTGGACCAAATAGTGACTGGCTTATTGAATTTCACAGTGCACTTGGAAGACCTCCTAGTATACAGTGACATGTGTGAAACACACTTTTGGCAACTAAGCGAGGCTGTGCTTAAAGCTTTACCCAAACATTTAAAATGGTTATTGGTGTGAATACCATCAAGGCAGAAGATGTTCTCCTTTAGGAAGATGAATCTGGAATAGAGATATCAATTATATATATTTTCCAAAAAAATTATCAAGCATTAGAAATGGTACTCCACAGTAAGAAGGAAACTATCTGTTTATTACTGGCTCTGAAACACTTTGAGGTATATGTTCAGAATGGATATAGAACGATCACTGTCATCACTATCATAAACCTTTTAAATGTTGTGAAAAATTTTGAGACCCACAATGTGAGTTTGGGGTTTGTTTCTTTAACAACACCATTTAAAAGTCACCTGCATTTTTGGTTAGTCAAATGTGATTGTAGATGCCCTGTCAAGAACAGAAGGAGAACTGGTTGGAACTAATTGATATAATTATTTGAAATAAAGAAATGCATGTGCGTGAGTGTGTCTATTGTTTTATGCCTGGAAGTAGAGACTTTAGAATGTCACACTTCACACATTTCAGAGAAACTTCAAAGGTGAAAATGCACAATGAACTGAATTTGTAACCTCCCAAGAATATGTCAAACTGTGAACATGATGGTAAAAACAGGCAGTAGTCTCGTGAGAGACATATTTGCATTTCCGCTTATCACCTCTCGTGAATCTGTATGTGTTAGTGGTCTGGCATTCAAGGATGTGGTCGAATGTGTTGAAAGGGCCACAGCTCCAGAACTGCTATTAAAACACACCTGAACTGCAGATAAAGAAACAGGAGAAGACTCTGTCTCATTCTGAGTATTGTAAATCAGCCATTGCAGAAAGGAATCAGGACAAATGAGTTTCAATCAACCTACAAAGCTACGAATCTCAATACTGATTGTTCAGCTAACAATGTTAATGCTATCGTTAACATCCACTGTAATGGCTGCAATGTTAAACAATTTGCTTTTCACAAACAATTCAGTGACTACTCTGTTATATTTTTAAAAGTTTATCATTTTGGGCTTGCAACTTATTTCTATTATGTGTTGCATTGCTAATTCTTCTCACGTTTTGTCACAAATAAACTTGCTCTTCTTAATTCAAGAAAGCCTGATTAAATTGGCTCCTTTTAAAATGTAAATTTATTTGGGTAGCCACTATGGAAGGGATCTTTTTAAAACCTAGAGGTCAATTGAATAACAAAGATGAGTCTGTTCACCCCTTAAAAGTTTGAGACATCCCATCTGGAACTATTACAATTATTGAGTCATAGAGTCATAGAGATGTAGAGCGTGGAAACAGACTCTTCGGTCCAACCCACGCAAGCCGACCAGATATCCAAAACTAGTCTAATCCCATTTGCCAGCATTTGGACCATACCCCTCTAAGCCCTTCCTATTCATACACCCATCCAGATGTCTTTTAAATGTTGTAATTGTACCAGCCTTCACCACTTCCTCTAGCAGCTCATTCCATACACGCAACACCCTCTGTGTGAAAAAGTTGTCCCTAGTTCCCTTTTATATCTTTTCCCTCTCATCTTAAACCTATGCCCTCTAGCTCTTGACTCCCCCACCCCAGGGAAAAGACCTTGTCTATTTATCCTATCCATGCCCTTCATGATTTAGACCCCTTAATAATCAGTGAGAAATTGAGAAACAAATTTGTAAGGAGATTTCAGTTATCTGTAAGAATCATATGCTGTTTATGGTAGGGGATTTTAACATTCTAAACATAGACTGGGACTGCCATAGTGTTAAAGATATAGATGGATAGGAATTTGTTAAGTGTGTACAAGAAAGTTTTTTGATTCAGTATGAGGATAAATCTATTAGAGAAGGTGCAAACTTGACCTACTATTGGGAAATAAGGCAGGGCAAGTAACAGAGATGGGGGAGCACTTTGGGGCCAGCGATTATAATCCTTTTAATTTTAAAATAATGATGTAAAAGGATAGATCAGATCTAAAAGTTAACGTTCTAAATTGGAGGAAGGCTTAATTTTGATGGTATTAGGCAAGAACTTTCAAAAGCTGATGGGGAGCAGAGGTTTGCAGGTAAAGGGCTGGCTAGAAAATGGGAAGCCTTCAGGAATGAGATAATGAGAGTTCAGAGACAGAGTTAAGGTAAAAGGAAAGGCTGGTAGGTGTAAGGAATGCTGGATGAAGAGAGAAATTGGGGTTTTGGTTAAGAAAAAGAAGGAAGTATATGACAGATATGGAAAGGAGAGATTGAATGAATCTTTAGAAGAGTATAAAGGCAGAAGTAATATACTTAAAACAGAAATCAGGAGGAAAAAATGTTAGCTTTGGCAAATAGGTTTAAGAAGAATCCAAGGAGTTTCATAAATGCATTAAGGACAAAAGGGGAACTTGGGAGAAAATGGGGCCCCTCAAAGATCAGCAAGGAAGCCTAAGTGTGGAGCTGCAGGAGATGGGGGAGATACTAAACGAGTATTTTGCATCAGTGTTTAGGACGTGGAAAATATAGAATGTGGGGAAATAAATGGTGATTTTGCAAAATGTCCATATTACAGAGGAGGAGGTGCTGGATGTCATGAAATGCATAAAAGTGGATAATTCCCCAAGACTTGATCAGATATGATTGAACACAAATTGCATAAATTCCCTTTTCCAAATATAGTTTAATCAGGATATATAAAGCTGCAAATGTGGATATGTAGGGATCGGTTCCTGCAAAAATAGATTGAAACAAATTTCAAAGTGTTCTCAATGTTTGCTTCTTCTTCATTTATTGTTTTTTGATTTTTTTAATAGTTTCTGTTCAAGCCCATTCAGAATCAGTGCTTTTTTAAAGTACCTTCCCTTTTGGTTCACCTTAAATTTAATTCTGTCAATTTTAAAGAGTTATTGAACACGCTGATAACTAATAATCCAGAACTATATCTGCCTGTAGAGGGAATCAATACAGGTAAATCCCCTCTTCACATTTGCTGATATTGGCATTTCACAGTTGAGTGCCAAAGAGAGCAGTAAGAAAGCAAATACAGCTGTCAGCCATGGCTCAGTGGGTAACGTTCTCGCCTCAGAGTCAGGAGACTAGTTCACAAGTGGAAAGCACAACGAGCATTAGTTATTAAAATTTGAGGCACATGGAATAGAAGAGTCTGTCAGTTTGGATTTGAAAAAATTGGTTTAAGGACAAAAGATTGTGTTCATGGTAATTTATTGTTTTTCAGACTGGAAGATAGTAGACAATGTTTCGGCCAAAGTTTCGGCCAGGGAGTGGTTGTAACATTCTGACACACAAATATATATATCAAAATAAACCTGTGGTCTGAGCACTGACCCTGAAGAAACATCATTGTCTACTATCTTGCAGTCTGAAAAACAACAAATTACCATGAAACACAATTGTTTTGTCCTTAAACCATTTTTTACAAATCCAAACTGACACAGACTCTTCTATTCCATGTGCCGCAAATTTTAATAACTAATGTTCGTTATGCTTTCCACTTGTGAACTCGTCTCCTGGCTCTGAGGCGAGAACGTTACCCACTGAGCCATGGCTGACAGCTGTATTTGCTTTCTTATAGCTTGCTTTGGCACTCAACTGTGAAATGCCAATATCAGCAAATGCGAAGAGGGGATTTACCTGTATTGATTCCCTCTACAGGCAGATATAGTTCTGGATTATAAGGTATCAGCAGGTTCAATAACTCTTTAAAATCGACAGAATTAAATCTAAGGTGAACCAAAAAGGAAGGTACTTAAAAAAAACACAGAATCAGGACGGGCTTGAATAGAGGCTCAAAAAAAAAATCAAAAAAACAAATGAAGAAGAAGCATACATTGAGAATAATTCGAAGTTTGTTTCAATCTATTTTTGCAGGAACCGATCCCTACATTTCTACATTTGCAACTTTGTAGATCCTGATTGAACTGTATTTGGAAAAGACGACTTTTGCAATTTGTGTTCAATGATATCCTTTGAGTTACATTCGAACCCTCTTTCTTTCTGAACTCTCCCATGTTGTGTTAATTTACCTGATCACTCTGTCATTTGGATGAATTTAGTTTGAAAGATTTTGATAAGATAAAGAGCAAAATACTGACAGGTAAATTAGTAACTGGGGGACTGAAAAGGATAAGATTCATTTTTCCTCACAGAAGTACATTAAGACATTAGGTTCTCAACCAGAAATAGTGGTGGAAGCAGAATCCATAGTAGCTTTTCAAAGAGAAATGAATGAGCAGTCAAAAATGAAGTAATTACGTGTATGAGAAAGGAGCAGAAGAATAAGGCGAGGCAAATAGCTTTTTCCAGACAGCTGGCATAGGTGTAATAGACCAAATGACCTCCTTTTGTGTTGCAAAATTCTATGGTTCTATGTAGGGAATGTGAATTTCGCTTAATCTATCGTGCTGTGTAAGGTGAGAAATGCAGCACTACAGCAGCTGCTTTTCAGATACTGCCTACACAATGGATCAGAAGTGTCTCAGTGAAAATGCCTTGCTCAAGTTTATCTCAATTAAAATAATTTTGTGTGAAAGAGCTATCAGCCTTGGGTTGCTTTGTCTTATCATTTCTAAATTTTTGTGTGTTATGATCAGTGAATGGACTACTTTGACCAACAGGCCAATTAGTGCTTGGGCACTGCTTATCTACCCCATTTCCAAATTGTATTCTTGCAGCAGATATTTATATTTATTAAAAAAGGAAACTTAAGTGAAACCTCTCAATGATTTTTAAAGAACACGTAGAATTTTCATTGAGAATTGGCCCATCCATTTTGGTTTTTCCATAGTGTATGTATGACTTCCTCAAAGATGAACACTTACCTCCCCACAGCTCTGGTCTCCACAACTTCTTTTAACCCTATATGACTCAAAAAGGTGAATAATGCTTCTTTACCCTCAATTCTAAATGGGAATTTTGAATGACTAGTGTTCATATTGTAGGACTTTTAAGGATCAAACCAAGCGATAGAATGGTATAAGATCAGTGAGATGGTCAGCATTTTTTAAAAAACCAGGATTTAGGAATCCACTACCTAAATAACCTGATTTTGATCATGCACTGTTCACATGCTGCTAATTTGATTTGAATTCAGGATGTTTCTAATTATGCACAGGAATCACAGTTAGCAAAGATGAATAAGCAGTGATTCTTAACGGTTTTGTACACATAAGAAAAAACTGGACTCAGAAGGGCAACAGGATGAAAAACTTTCCCATTGGCTCAGATGTTATGGTCAGCAGCACACACATGACCAATTTTTCATTGCATTTACACTTCTCCATTTTCAGTGAGTTTGTGTACTTCAACTAGCTGTGATTAAAACTCCATTTTGACAGTGTAATTTACAGGGAAGTTGAATATCTGTGTAAACAGCGCCAGCAGACATGCATCTCTTTAACTGATCAGATTGAAGAATTTTTAATGATGCACACAGGGTCTGGACTAGAAATTGTAAGAGAATGGTGAACCATGCATGGAAAGATATGCAAAGTGAAGGTAAAATAGGGAATAAATAAAAATGAATGATATGGAAAAGTAAGATGTATAAAGGCTTTTAAAAAGATTTCTGCAAATTATTCAAACTTCAAGGGCTGGAACTCCATGCTTGTAAAAGAATTTCTCATTTCAGTATGTTTAACTGGCAGGAATTAAGACTTGTCATGTTGTTTTAATGATTTACACTCCAGAAATTTGAGCACAAAATCTAGGCTGACAATCAAGCACATTACTGAAAGACTTAAACATTGCCTGAAGTGCCATCATTCAGATGAAATGTTAAACCACAGCCTTGTTTATCCTCTCAGGGATAAAACGTTCCACGGCAGTATTTTGAAGAAGAGTGGTGGACTGCTCCCCTGATCACCTCGCCAATATTTATCTCACAATTTCTGCATAAAGTTGGAAGATGTGGCAGCTTGCTGTGCCAATTGACTGCATTACAAAAAGAAATGTTGTTTGTAAAACACTTTGATACACCTGTAGGTTATGAAAGGTGTTATATAAATGGAAGTATTTCTTTCGGAGCAAAATGCTTGCACGACAATGTAGAAAACCCCTAGTTTTTTCTGTCACATTTAATGTGTTTCGATCCTGTAAGTATTGCAACTTAACACTGTTTCACAGATTTAAATAGCAGATTCTTTGAAGTGTTACTGTCTGTCAAATCTACTGAAGGAACAGGGAATTTTGAATAGCAGATTCCTGATTTCCACTTTAATTGTGCATGTGTGGTCATTGAAGATGCCAATTATTCTTTAAAGACAATAAGCAGTGATAACTTCAGTGTTATTTTTACCAATTTCTCAGTACTTTATTCTATGATAATATCCTTTATGAAGTAGGGAGATTAAAGACTGCAAACAATATTACCAGACTAACCTCACTGTTGATTGAAATAACTTCATTTTTCCTGACTTGTAATACAATGCCTTTCAGTTCAATTTCAAAACTTTTGAGTACATCATCCTTATTGAGATAGGGTAATTGGAAAAACCTGTCAGTTTCAGAAATTAAAAGGATTTCCTCTTTATGAAAAAGCGATGTTTTAGATTCAAAGTATCATGCATTTCAAAAGCCTTTACCTGTCTAAAACTTAAAATATATTTAAAGTATGCAAAAGATGCAGAAAAATATGACTTTAATTTACTGACCAGTTCTAATACTTACACCAGCAGATGGGTATCCAGCTGGTGAAATACCTTAAATTGGAAGCCAAATTTAAATCTAAAAACATATTTTCCGATTTTCTTTGAAGATTCTTCGAAAAACCCACAGAGATGTAGCAGCATTCTGGAAACATCGGAGCAAATAGCAGCAGTATTTTTTGAAAGTAATGAGATCAAATGTATGACCATTGACTTCCCTGAGAAGAGAACTTTCTGTCTCAACTCCTCAGAGACTAAATAAAGATAAATAAAAGTTGGTAAATCCGAATTTGTTTATGCAGGAGCTCAGTTGGATAAAATCAGTATGTAAATCATACTGGATTAGAAATGTGTTTTGAAAATCATTATCAAGATAAATAACCTCAACATCTGCACAAATTACTCATTCTTCATGGAAATGTAAGCAGAATGCAAAAATGTTAATTTCCTCTTTGAACGTTTGGATAGAAAATGCTCTCAGAAGAAGTTCACCTCTTCAAAGATTAATGACTTTCCACTATTAAATCAGTACAGGTAACAGCAATACCTGCTAACAGGAATATCTGAAGTGTAGATTGTATTGGAAGAAGTACCATTTTTCTCTCACCCATCCTTCCAGCACTCTCTCCAGTTTCAGCAATAGTCTGTATCATCTTCAATGTCATTCCACAGTTTCTTCTTAGTTCCGTCCTATTTCTTTTTACAGTTTTGCAAGTCCTTTAAACTCCTTCACACTTTGTGCTGTTTTCTCTCATGTGCTGTACAATGTCTTCATTTAGTATAATTTCATTTTGCTGAAATGAATTTAATCATCAATGAGATTCTTAAATTAGATTAAATTCCCCACAGTATGGCAACAGGCCCTTTGGTCCAAGGGGTCCACACCGGCCCTCCGAAGAGCAACCCACCCTGACTAATGCACCTAACACTACGGACAATTTAGCGTGGCCAATTCACCTGACCTGCACCTCTTTGGACTGTGGGAGGAAACTGGAGCACCTGGAGAAAACCCATGCAGACGTGGGGAGAATGTGCAAACTTCACACAGACTGTTGCATGAGGTGGGAATTGAACCCAAGATCCTGGTGCTGTGAGGCAGTAGTGCTAACCACTAAGCCACCGTGCCGCCCTTGATATTTTAATTTCAGAAAGTAAAAATAGGTACTGTTATGACTGTGATGGGAAGGATGTGTTGATAATCAAGACCCACTACCTCACTAGTCACATCATTAGAATTAAGGCAATCACAAAAATGGTTGACTAATTCCTTTGTGCACTACTACTCAGAGTGGAAAACTTGTTTACCAATCTTCTTTAACAAACTTAAATTTAATCCATTTATTGTAGATAAAACTTACTCTGCAAATAATTGTCAAAACTGCTTCACAACTAAGCTATAATAAAGCTAATTGTAAACAGATGGGGAAACACCCTTATTGACCAGTGGTCTGTGAAAGAAAGAATAAGGTTTGGTTAATTCTGTCAGAAACTGTGATCCTTGGAGACAGATCCAAACCCTGACAGCCATAGATGATGGAAAATCTTTCATACTGTGCTTTACTTTGTATAGAAATCCATTTAAACTGAGACCTTTGAATAGAGGTCATAGCTCATTTTTTTAAGAGTTGGCAAACCTACTCCAAACACTGAGGTGTGAAACTTAAAAAAAATTGTTCCAAAGTTCAACCGGGAGAGAGGGAGCTGAAGCTTTCTCACTTACTGACTGCTGCTGTTCCTTTTTCCATCCAATAGTCCTGGAGTGTAACTAATTCAGGTAGATTTTAAGTGGGATATGTATTGTTTCTGTTGCCAATAATACTTTCATGTTTCCAGTTACATTTTACTCCCTTGCATTTCCTTTTTTTCGGAGTAGTGTGACATTTCTGCATTTGTGTTTTTTCATCTGGCTGCAACCAATTTCCTTTGCCATTCTTGTTTTGTCCTTCATTTGAATCACATTAAATTGGTAATGGTGAGACTCCTTTAGGAATTCCTACATTCGTCTGTGAGAACAACACTTGGGTTGCCTGGCTTATGTTAAAAACCAACATTAACAGAGCCATCTGGTTTGTGACTATCAATTCCCTAGCACTCACATTTACAGATATAGATGAGACATGTGCATGGACAAGTCAGATAATCTTCCCTGCATTACCCCTCCTTCCGAAAGCAAATTACATGTTACACCTTCTGCTGCAGCGTTTATGCCATCAATGTATCTTTTCTAGCTGCTCTCCTGAGCACTTTGGCTGAGCCTCTTCACTTTGGGCCAGTGTTTTGAAGGACACAATTTCTATCTATCCCCCCCATATCCATCTTAATTCAAACCTATTTCCACGTGTTCTTTGTACTTTTGACACTTTAATAAGTTCATGCATTAAAACACTTTACCCATGCACTCTTGTTGGTGAGGCAAAGGGGCACAGAATTTGGTTTATTAATAAAATATTGTTCAAAACATGCAGTGAGCATTTCCAAAATACTGACAGTATTTACTCTTTATCACTTCTATCTATGTGTGAAGGATATTACCAGCAACGATCCATGTGTTTGAGCTGGGTTGTTAAATCTCCTTCCTCTCTGACATCTGGCTGGCTCTATTCCATGAAGGTGGATCTCTTAAGTCAGGTGGATCTTCTCCTGGGTCTTTGGGTTGTCAAGTGTTCTTCTGCTATGAGTCTTGCTGCGACTCTTCACTGATGGCATTGCTTCCAGGTGTGTGTTTTATCTTGCCTCCTCCTAGTCCTTCCAGAATGTTCTGTAGCCTTTGGCCAATTGGGTAATAATTGGGGTTCAAGGTTTCCAGTAGGGTCACACCAAGACCCTTCAATGTTGCCATGCCAAAGAGGTGTAAGTGTGTGTCCTTGGGCACAGACTGCAAGTAAAGGTGTCAGGAAGTCTGATTGATACTTCTCCAATACATAATCCTCAGGCTGGTTGGAACTGGTTCCCCTGAATCTTTGAGACCTCTTTGATCTTGGTTAATACTATTCTCTCCAGGTGATAAATGCTGGCTGCTGTTCAACTCAGAATCATAGGATCCCTACAGTGTAGAAGCTGGCCATTCAGCACATCGAGTCCACACCTACCCTCAGAAGAGCATCCCACCCAGGTCTAACTCCTACCCTAGCTGTGTAACCCTGCAAGTCTTAGGGCTAATCCACCGAGCCTGAAAATCCCTGGATACCAGAGACAATTTAACATGGCCAATTCACCTAACCTGCGCATTTTCTGTCAGCTATGATTTCTCTAGCTGTGTCAATTTAAAATGTCCAGTTTTGGGCCCATTGCTTGACCATACCTGGGTCAGAATTAATCCTGTGCATGTAACCAACTTTTGACACATTTCCCATTGTCTAGTGATGCCACTGCAGCACTCTGAGGGCTCAGGAAGGGGATTAAAGATGTAGACATCATGCCAAATATCGCAACTGGAATGCCACTGAGGTTTCAGTCAAGAACTGGAATTGCCAGTGGGTAGATATTTGGTGCCAGAAGAAAGCTCTCCATATTCCTTCTCTTTGACTCCCACATACCATTTTCCCACGGCAGCCTCCACCTTTCCTCTTGTTTCCCTGGAAATATGCAGTACTTGGTGCAAATGGTAAAAATCACACAACACCAGGTTATAGTCCAACAGGTTTATTTGGAAGCACTAGCTTTCAGAGTGCTGTCCCTTCATCAGGTAGCTGGGGAGCAGGACTATAAGACACAGAATTTATAGCAAAATATTACAGTGTCATGCAACTGAAATGATATATTGAACAAACCTAGATTGTTGTTTAATTCTTTTAACTTTTAGAATGGGTTGCAGGTTTTAGTTCATTAATATGTAAATCCCAGAACTTCTTTTAAGTCACATTCTCGAGATAACTTAAGGTTTTATTTAAAAAAAGGTGATATCTCAGCCCAGACCATGCATTAAAGGTGTGAGGTTAGAAGTTAGAGTCTGTCTGTATTCCAACCTTGAGTTAGACTGGTTCTATTTCCAAAGTGGAATTTATAACATATTTCATGGATTGCTGCCTGCATTGACTGCCTGCAGATTGTGTGTTTTTTGAGCAAAATAGAATGTAGCTGCAAATATAATTCTACAAATGCAAATTCACCCCATAGACTTATGGGTGTGTGTGCGTGCATGAGAGAGAGAGTGAGTATCTGCGTGTGAGTGTGAGTGTGAGTGCACATGTGAGTGTGTGTGCATGCTTGGTAAAGTGTGTGTGAGAGGGTGTGTGCATAGGTGTGAGTTTGGCAGGTATTTGTGTGGGTGTGTGTGTGTGTGTGTGTGAGAGAGAGAGAGAAAGCATGTGTATGAGAGTGTGTGTGTGTGTGTGTGTGTGTGTGTGTGTGTGTGTGTGTGTGTGTGTGTGTGTGTGTGTGTGTGTATGTAGACATAGGTGTAGTGGGGTCACCTGTAATGTGAGATGAACCCAAGGCTCTGGTTGAGGCTGGAATGAATGGACACTGCAATAACCTCCAGACAGGGGTGTTCGCTCCCAGTCAGGGAAAACTTCAGCGGTCAGGGACATTCGGCCCAGGATCTTCACATGACCGTCCTCCAAGGCAGACTTTAGGACATGCAACAATACAATGTAGTCAAGTAGAAGCTGATAGCCAAGTTTGGTATCCATGAGGATCGCCGCAGCCAGGAGCTTGGGTTCATGTCACAATACAGGTGACCCACTGCATGACACACTCTCTCTCACAAACAAACTCTTACATACTCACACAAATGCAGACCCTCACTCATACACAAGCACTCTCTCACACACACACATACAACCCCACACTCACACCCACACCCCTTCACAGGCCTACACTTCATCACACTCACGCACGACTTTACCAAGCATGCACACATGCAAGCACACATGCAAACACACACTCTCGTACATGCACTCACACTCACATGCAGATATTCACACTGTTTTTCTCTCTCTCTCTCTCATGCACACATGAATTTGCATTAGCAGAATTATATTTGCAGATACATTCTATTTTGCTCAAAAAGCACACAATCTGAAGGCAGTCAATGCAGGCAGCAATCCATGTAATATGTTATAAGTTCCACTTTGGAAATAGAACCAGTCTGACTCAAGATTGGAATACAGACAGACTCTAACCTCACACCTTTAATGCATTGTCAGAGCTGAGATAGCACCTTTTTTTCAATAAAACCTTAAGTTATCTCGAGAATGTGACTTAAAAGAAGTTCTGGGATTTACATATTAATGAATCACAATTTGCAGCCTATTCGAAAAGGTGAAAGACTTAACAGCAATCTATATTTGTTCAGTATATCATTTCAGTTGCATGCCACTATATTTTTTTTGCTCTAAATTCTGTGTCTTATGATCCTGCTCCAGAGCTAACTGATGAAGGGGCAGCCCTCTGAAAGCTTGTGCTTCCAAATAAACCTGTTGGATTATAACCTGGTGTTGTGTGACTTTAACTTTGTTCACCCCAGTCCAACACCAGCTCCTCCACATCATTGGTGCAAATGGGAAGAGGACCCTCCTAGATTAGGGATTAGTTTCCCTATTGCCGTTTGCATCCAGTAAGGAAGGAAAGAAATTGCAATCCTGCTGGGGCAGGGTTAAGTGAAACCCTGATTGAGACGTTGAGGTGAAAGTTAGTTTCATCATGACACAAGTTTTGATACTTCTCTATGATGAAAGTTATGATGATTTCCAGGCCAATTTATTTGTTTGTGAATTTATGAGAAATACTTGAGTTTAGCATTCCTTTCCCAAGAGTGGCAATGGGTTAAGATTAATTCCAGGGTAGTTCAAAAGTTGAAAACAGAGTTGCCTGATGACTCCAATCAGTCTCACGAAGAGCAGGAGTCAAATGAAACTGCAAGGCACAGACAAAGAAATGAGTTGTGGTGACTTGTGACATGGAGTTTGAACAATGCTGCACCTACATTTTAACTGTGAAATGTGATTCTAAAGCATTGCCTGTCAATGGAAATCACAGATGGTTGCAGTGAGTGTGTATTGTATTATGTTGTGTCAGATTGCACCATATCTCATCAAACTCATTCATATTCATGTTGTTCCATGAACCAAATAAGTAATTGCGATTAAAAAAACCGCCATGTGGTGGAGGTGGAGGGTATGGGGGTGGGTTAGCATTAGAATTAATCATGTTTCTAGTTTTTGAACATGTATAAGAGCTGTTTATACATTGAAGGTTAGTCTGTGAACCAGGTAATAACATTCATTGAATATGATCACCCAGGACCTGGTGCTGCACCATAGCAACAACAGATATCTGATTCCATCATTAGGGGCTATTGGTTACTGTTCTGCCTTGACAAAAATGCATACTTGAAGAAAATTAAAGGATACATTACTAAAAAGCATCAATGTTTCCAAACTATATAGATCGCAGCCTTATTGTTAGGAATTCGTTTTTCTTGGATCATCACAATATTTTCTGCTTTCTGTCATTATTGAATACTCAAGTTATGCACATATTCACAATGTTACTCACTCAAACTGATAATGGATGAAGGTTGATTTTCAGTTTCTACATCTATTACAAATGTATCATCCATATTCCAAACAGGGAAGAAGAAATATGGCTAGGCTGGAATTTTGAAATTGGAAGATAATTAATAGCCAGAAATTCAGTTTTTAATGTTTCACTTGGGATGCAACACTTCAGTATCTTTCCCTTACAGATACTAATTTCCTCCTTGTACGTGTGACCTTTTTTTGCTGATTTGCTTGAGAGAATATTTTGAGATTGATATGGAGTACAAGAGGTTCCTTGTTCTGGGGCAGGATTGCTTATCTTTGCTGATAATTGTACTCAGCCATTCCAACTGAATATTCTCTTTATGCTTTGTTCCATTTATTTCAAGGAACTTGCCAATTAAAATTAGTGTGGAGTGGATTGCCACAGGCAGAGAGTGTGACGAAATAAAATGGAAGAAGGAAACAGCACAAAAGCTTACCCACTTGAATGTGAAACATATATTTCAAAGGAAGTAGATCTTGAGAAATATAAATTAATTCACTGCTCTGGAGGCTGAATTAGTGTCCTGGTGCTCACTGAGGTATTGATACTTATTGGCTATGGAGCCTGTTAAATTCCATATCTCCCTCCGGATTTCTCTAGGATTTTTGTCATTTTTCATCATGACAGCTTGCTTGTGGTTTTTATGCACCATTGTCTCTGATTTGTGGAATAGTTCAGTTGGAGAAAGCCATCCAAACTTGTTGAGATTGCAACTGAAATTTGCTCCCATTGCAATTCAATTTTCCTGTTAAACTCCTCTATGCTTGGCCGAGCAGGGCAGCAGGAATTTCATAGAACTTCTCCAGACTGGCAGGCAGAGATATTGAGCCATTTTTTAGACAATCAAGTAGCCATCACTTTTGTTTTTTGATAAACTGAACTGATTGCTGACAATGTCAGGCTTGTTTCCTGAACAGTTATATAGTAATACATTCTGAAAACTTAGAGTATTGCATAAGGTACATCTGTATTTCAAACAGCCATATCTGAATTCCATCCCAAGTCATTGCAGGGTTTGAGTTTTATTTTCTCTATCTGTTATTTGTGACATTGCAACAATATTTTTATACAACTTAATTGAGCATGATTATCATATGTCAATGTTTAGTAATAGTTTCAGCAGGATCACGGTAGAGAAATTATTATTGTTGTATATTAAAGCAGAGGTCATATCAACTTATTCTTGAAAGATGCCACGCAGTTAGTTTGAATTGTTTTCTTTTCCTTAGCTTTGGGTGGATATGTATCATTTTCCTCTTTTAAAAAATCACTTTTTCTCTTTTAAAAGTTTTAATGACTGGCAAAGTTGCAATTGTTTGAATGACACTGAATGTACTCTGTGGCGGCCACAGAAATATCCGATCGTTTCTCTGGGACAAGAATATAAGAACCAGCATATTGCCTATATTGTTACAGTCTGTTTAACTTGTATAAGTAATGTTTGTCATACATTTAGACAAAATTTGAAATCCTAGATATTTGCTGAGAGAATAACATCAAAAATTTCCACAGTTTCAAACAAACATCTTTTTTTTTGCAATACAAGAGTCAACAAAGCAAACACTAAACCTTTTCCATAATAAAAACAAAGAACAGCGGATGCTGGAAATGTAAATCAAAAGCAGAAATTACTGGAGAAACACAACAGGCCTGGCAATATCTTAGAGAGAAAATCAGAGTTAGTTTCAAATCAGTGAACCTCAATCAGAACAAATGTTAGCTGCTGTATAATTTTAACATCCAGAATTAACTTGAGATAAACATGAATTAACAGGAAAAATATTGTCAAATACAAACCACAAATGGCATGTCAAATGGCAGACACAGACAAGACAGATCCCACAAATTTTCTCATCAGCCTACACAACTGTCAAATGAAATTGGAGGAAAAATAAACCAATCAGCCCTTTAAGCTTGCTTTGTAATCTTGCAAGTCATAAAGTTCTTCATACTCTGCTTTCCTTCCAAGGAATTTCAGCTGATCTCCTTCTCGGAGGTAGTCAGATTGATTGCACTTCCAGATAACCCCATCTGTTCACTGACATTGGTGACATTGTTCGTATCAAAGCAAAAGCCTGTACATCACTTTTGTAGATCTCGCCAAGGCATTCAACACCGTGACCAAAGTTGGATTTTAAAAACTCCTAGAAAACCTTGGAAGTTCAACCAGTTCCTGATCATAGTGAAACAGTTTCACGAAAATCAGTAAGGTCAAGTCAAACAGTTCAGCCACCTCTTGCATCTCATCCAAATTTCAAATAGAGGAAAAGCAAAGATCTGTGCTGGCCCTGATCTTATTCACCATCTTCTTCAGCATGATGCTGCACCAGGCAACAAGGCCTTCAGGAAGGTGTTTATGTCTGCTGCTGAAGCTCAGGCATCCTCAGGCTGACGCAAAAACACAGGAAAAATTCACCCAAGAACTTGTTTCTGCTGATAACTACACTCTGTCAGTCACAGTCAGCCAAAACTGCAACAGAAGATAACACATTTTCCAAGGCCGCACACCTTTTTGGACTCAAAGACATTTTAGAAGAGAATGAAGTCCTGCATCAGCGTGCACCCCAAGAAATATGTAGACCACGAAGCATTAGCGCTGAGGGAAACCAAACTGGAAGCTGTCAAGCAATTTACCCAATTCGTGAGTGTTTTCTCCTTTGATACAAAAATACAAAAAGTACAATATGCTTTCTGTAACAAAAAAACACATTTGACAGACTCTAGTATTGAATATGGAGCCACCACAGCCAATGAGAATAGACCGCACTCAAAGCTATAGATCTCAATACCCTTCAGTAAGGTGTTGAATCATGATCCTGTGCCACCATCATTTATACCTTCCAGAGCACTTCTATTCCACTCCCTTCTGCAGCATCCTCAAGGTCCACTGACTCAACAACATCACAAACATTGAAATCTGGGAAATAGCCACCATCACCAGCGTTGGATGTGTCACATTTCCTGGATGAATGACATTGTATTTAAAGGAGAACTGTTCTATTTAACGTTTCAAGGGACCACTGAAAACATCCCTCTCTTTGTACCAAATCTGTCATCACCAGTGAGATTCTGTTCGCCGAGCTGGGAATTTGTGTTGCAGACGTTTTGTCCCCTGTCTAGGTGACATCCTCAGTGCTTTGGAGCCTCCTGTGAAGTGCTTCTGTGATGTTTCATCTGGCATTTATAGTGATTTGTATCTGCCGCTTCCGGTTGTCAGTTTCAGCTGTCCGCTGCAGTGGCTGGTATATTGGGTCCAAGACGATGTGCTTATTGATTGAATCTGTGGATGAATGCTATGCCTCTAGGAATTCCCTGGCTGTTCTCTGTTTGGCTTGTCCTATAATAGTAGTGTTGTCCCAGCCAAACTCATGTTGTTTGTCATCTGAGTGTGTGGCTACATAGGACTAGCCACATTAACATACATCAAGAGCATTTCCGAACTGACAGCCAGACTACTGCGACCACTAGGATTCATAACAGCACACAAACCAACAGCCACTCTCAGACAACTCACCAGGACGAAGGACCCGATACCTAGCATGAGCAAAACCAATGTAGCGTACAAAATCTCATGCAAGGACTGCACAAAACACTACATAGGACAAACAGGAAGACAGCTAATGATCCGCATCCATAAACACCAACTAGCCACGAAACGACATGACCAGCTATCCTTAGTAGCCATACACGCAGATGAAAGCAACATGAGTTCGACTGGGACAACACTACTATTATAGGACAAGCCAAACAGAGAACAGCCAGTGAATTCCTAGAGGTATGGCACTCATCCACAGATTCAATCAATAAGCATATCGACCTGGACCCAATGTACCGGCCACTGTAGCGGACAGCTGGAACTGACAACTGGAAGCGGCAGAGATAAACCACTATAAATGCCGGAGGAAAGATCACAGAAGTACTTCACAGGAGGCTCCCAAGCACTGAGGATGTCACCTAGATAGGGGACAAAACCTCTGCAACACAAATTCCCAGCTCGGCGAACAGAACCACCACGAGCACCTGAGCTACAAATCTTCTCACAAACTTTGATCACCAGTGAGAAGCACAGGCCATTGATTGTAATGCACGAGGTCCCATATCGGGATGTTTGCGACTGAGCAAAGGGGCAGTGTGATAGAAATGGAGGGACAGCAGCATCTTCACCTATGCTTGTGCTCACTGGGAAGAATCTGATGGTCACAATAATCATGATTAGGAGCAGGCATAGGCTACTCTGTCATTTAATATGACCATGGTTTATCCTCTATGTCAATGCCATATTTCCACATTCCCTTAACATTCCTTTAATGTGTAAACATGTAGTGGTCATTTTTCTTGAATATACTCAGTGACCTGACCTCCCTAGCCTCCTTAGGTATTGAATTTCATAGGTTGTCCACACCCAAATGAAAAAGAATTTCCTCATCACAGTCCCTAATGGCCTATCCCACATCCTGAGATGTAACTATTGCTTCTAGACTCCTGAACCAGAGGAAATATCTTCCCTGCATCTAAGCTGTCCAACCCTGTTAGAATTTTAAATGTTTCAATCAGATCCCTCTCTCATTCTTCTAAACTCAAGTGAATAGAGGTCCAGTGAAACCAATTGCTCTATGCACGACAGTCCTGCCATCTCTGGTATCAGTGTAGTAAACCTTTGGTGCACTCCTTCTCTGGCAAGTATATCCTCTCTTCGACAGGGAGACAAAAACTGTGCACAATACTCCAAATGCAATCTCATTGAGGCCCTGTATAACTACAGTAAGACATTGCTGTTTCTGAACTCAACTCTTCTAGTAATGAAGACCAGTATACCATTTGCCTTCCAATTGCTTGCTGCACCTGCCTGTTTACTTTCAATGATTTGTTACAAGGCCACTTAGATTCTCTGTATGTGCACATTTTCCAGCATATTACTACTTAAATAAAACTCTGCCTTTCTGTTTTATCATTCCAAATGTATAAATTCACATTTATCCATGTTATGCAGCCACTGGATTTGAAGAACAAGAACACTTCTGTCAGACTCCTATTTATTAACTTTACTTCTGCCTTAAACACATTATTGGAACAAAACTCATCTCCAAACTGTGAGACGAAGGACTCTACTCTCCCTTTTGCAATTGGATCCTTGACTTCCTGACCCTCCGACCGCAATCGGTAAGGATAGACAACAACACCTCTTCCACGCTAATCTTAAACACAGGTGGCCAACAGGCTGCATACTCAGTCCCTTACTACATTTTATGTAGGTTCTTGATTGTACGGCCAAATCCAGCTCTAACTCCATTTACAAGTTGCTGATGACACCATCGTCGTGCTTTGGATCTTAAACAATGACAAGATGGAGTGCAGGAAAGAGATAGAGATGGATAGCTCAGTGGCATGATGTAAATCTCTCTCAATCACAGCAAAACGAAGGAGCTATTTATTGATTTCAGGAAGCAGAGTGGAGGACACACTCCTCTTTGTATCAATAGTCCTGAGGTGGAGATGGCTGAGAGCTTCAAGTTCCTAGGTGTAAGGATCACCAACAATCTGTCCTGGACTATCCATATTGATGCTACAATCAAGAAAGGACACCAATGTATCTGCTTCCTCAGGAGGTTAATGAAATTTGGCATGTCCACAATGACTCTCACCAATATTTATAGATGCACCACAGAAAGCATCCTATCCAGATGCATCACTGTTTGGCATGGCAACTGCTCTGCCCAAGACGCAAGAGTTGTGCACACAGTCCAGTCCACCACACAAACCAACCTTCCATCCATTAACTACATCCAGACTTTCAACTGACTTGGGGGAAAAATGCCAACAAAATCAAAGACCCATCCACCCCAGTTATATTCTCTTCCATTGCTTCCATTGGGCAGAAGACACAAAAGTTTGAAAACACGTATCAACAGATCCCAGAACAGCTCCTTCCCTGCTGTTATCATATTTTTGAATTGACCACTCATAAATTAGAGGTTACCTTTCCATGCACCTTCTCTGTAGTTGTAACATTATATTCCATATTTTATTCTATTACCCTGATGGGCTGACATAACATATTATTTGTCTGGATAACAATACTTTTCACAGTATGTGACAATAATACATCAAATCAAATCAAATCTTACGGGTGAAACCCTTCTAAAATATTTGTATTTAAGTAAATGCCAAGGGACACAGTTAGGTAAAGGTAAATCCAAATACAAACATCCAGTGTGGAAAATAATTAGCAAACCATTTTGAGGTAACTTTTTCGTATTAAAGGCCATTGTACAAATGCTTTTAATCTTTTGATTGGATTGTTGTTAAGAACATTTGTGCAATGTACAAATTCTTGGATATTTTAAAATCCCATGATGTATGAGAGATGTGAATAATTCAAGGGTCAAAAAAGAGCAAAGAGAACAGGATACCTCTTTTCAAAAGTGAGGCCAAGTGCCTAAATCTCTTTAAAATTGTCAGCCAGAAGCAAAAGGCTTTGAATCATGTAATTTTGTTAGTTAAAATAAGTAAGTAGCAACACATCTTTAATATTGAATTTTTAACACTTCCCAAATAACTGATTGTCTATTTAATCCACTTGTAAAGTTGGGGCAGCATGGTGGCTCAGTGGTTAGCATGTTTGCCTCACAGAACCAGGGACCTGGGTTCAATTTCAGCCTTGGAGTTTGCACATTTTCCTTGTGTCTGTGTGGGTTTGCTCCAATTTCCTCCCACAGTCCAAAGATATGCAGGTTAGGTAAATTGTTCATCCTATATTGCCCATAATGTTCAGGGAGATATAGGTTAGGTACTTTAGTCAGGGGCAATTGTAGAGTAATTGAGGAATTGGTCTGGGTGGGTTACTCTTGAGAGGGTCAGTGTGTACTTGCTGGGCTGAAGGGCCTGCTTCCATACTAATTTAGATTAGATTACTTACAGTATGGAAACAGGCCCTTCGGCCCAACAAGTTCACACCGACCCGCCGAAGCGCAACCCACCCATACCCCTACATTTACCCCTTACCTAACACTACGGGCAATTTAGCATGGCCAATTCACCTGACCCGCACATCTTTGTGACTGTGGGAGGAAACCGGAGCACCCGGAGGAAACCCACGCAGACACGGGGAGAATGTGCAAACTCCACACAGTCAGTCGCCTGAGGCGGGAATTGAACCCAGGTCCCTGGCGCTGTGAGGCAGCAGTGCTAACCACTGTGCCACCGTGCCGCCCTACTATAGGGATTCTAATTCTAAAAAGTTCATTTAGCAGAGTGTGAAAAATATTGAGAGGAGTTCAAAGATTTTTTTCTGAAGTCTAATTTTTGGATCAAGCCACAGATTCTTTGTCAGTGCTCAAATGGAAATTTTTAGTGATAGTTGATGGGACCAAACATGTAAAGGAGTTAGTTAATCCAGAAAGAAAACATCATCTTCATCATGGGTCATTGCTGTAGTGAAATGGATTTCTGTTCACCAAGCTGGCAAAGACCAACCCAGGCTGGTTTTGTAATGAAAGAGTTCACTTAAATAATTTGAGTGAGCATTCTGTGTATTGTCAGGGTGAAAGGGAAAAGCAGCAAGATTGGCTGCAGCAGTCTTACTGGAATGGCTACAAATATATGCCAAGTTTTCCTTTTTTAATCGATTCAATTTGCATTGATTTCTGTTTCTTGAATTATTAAATGCCCTTCAGCCATCCTGGGTAATGTTTTACATAAGGAATGCAGAGTATTGAATGTTTTTTGCATGCAAATAATGTAAGTTAGTTTGAATGCATCAGAAGGACGATATCTATTATATTTGAAATATAAACTGGAAAATCAGAAATTTGGATTGCCATGTTGCAACAAATGAACTCTTCTTTTTACAATGCAAAATAAAAATGGAACAATTAATGTTCGAAACCAGAAGTCACATGGCACCAAATTATAGTCTAATAGGTTTATTTGAAACCACACAAGCTTTCAGAGTGCAGCCCCTTCATCAGGTGACTCTAACCTAATGTCGTGTGACCTTTGACTTTGTCCACCCTAGTCCAACACTAGAACCTCCACATCATATGTAGTGTTCATTCATTGGTTGTACAAGAGGCATGGAAGACTGGGAGAAGCTGTTTTTGATACATTTGTTTCATCAGCTGCCACCAAATGTCTTTGAATTAAAAAAAGGAACTCACCAGCAACGGCTCTGGTTTTGGCTTTAAGAGGTACTTTGGGATGGAACTGAAAACAGTGCGGTGGCTCTCAAACCTTCAAATTCCAAGTCAAGTCACATCTCTCTCATTTTCCATCTGAGTGGAAGAACAAACAACACTAAGAAACTGAAGAAAGAACTTCCGCTTCAAGAAAAACACCTAGGACTAACGTTCTCCCCTTGTCTGCGTGGGTTTCCTCCGGGTGCTCCGGTTTCCTCCCACAGTCCAAAGATGTGCGGGTCAGGTGAATTGGCCATGCTAAATTGCCCGTAGTGTTAGGTAAGGGGTAAATGTAGGGGTATGGGTGGATTGCGCTTCAGCGGGTCGGTGTGGACTTGTTGGGCCGAAGGGCCTGTTTCCACACTGTAAGTAATCTAACTTACCGGCTACCAAATTGAGGATTGCAGTAGGAAACAATAACATGATAGCATCTTCATCACTTAACAGAAAAAACTATGAAAAAGTCACCTCATTCCTTTGTGTTTAGTCTCTTGATCCACGGACTTTAGTCATTTTTGGTCAATATTTTCTATCCATATTTCTGCAAAAGGTTTTGTCTTATCTGTCTTGACCAACCTATGTGTGACTGAACTTCAATGTTAGCTAAAGGAGTTTAAGTCTACATATTAGTAACTAATCGTTTATATTAACTGTACTAAATTACAGGTTTTTTTTTACAGTAAGTGGGTTTCTTGTTTATTGATGAAACCAGGTATAAGTCCTTTTTAACTTAGATAGTGGTCACAGTCAGACGTTAATCATTCTTGTAATTAAATTGGTCATTTTCAAATTTGTGACAACTTGTGAAATACTATGGCTTGATTTCCAGCAGTTTTCCCACCAGGGTTGTGACAGCAGTACATTTATTCATGAACCATAGAATTCCCACAGTGTGGAAGTAGACCATTCAGCCCATCAAGTCCACACCAACCCTCTGAAGAATGTCCCACTCAAATCCACTTCCCTACTCTGCCTCCAGACCCTGCATT
This sequence comes from Hemiscyllium ocellatum, assembly GCF_020745735.1. NCBI lineage: Eukaryota > Metazoa > Chordata > Chondrichthyes > Orectolobiformes > Hemiscylliidae > Hemiscyllium > Hemiscyllium ocellatum. The sequence goes on along the minus strand of NC_083425.1, from coordinate 29,597,148 downwards.
TCCCATGGCTAATCCACCTAGTCTGTGCATCCATGGACACGATGGGCAATTTAGCGTGGCTAATCCACCTAACCTGCACGTCTTTGGACAGTGGGAGGAAACTAAAGAACATGAAGGAAACCCATACAGACATGGGGAGAATGTGCAAACTCCACACAGTCACTCAAGGCTGGAATCAAACCGAGATCTCTGGTGCTATGAGGCAGCAGTGCTAACCACTGAGCCACCATGTAATATTTATAAATTTGGGTGAACGTACATTTGTCATCTTCCCTAGTTCACGAGCACTTTTGTTTGCATTTTCCTAAAAATGGCAAGATGATCTTTAGCAGATTGATGCCTGAACCCCAATGGGACCTCAACAGTAAATTAACATCGAGGAGCCTGATATTGTTGTTCCTTTTGGGTTTACAAACGTATAATGTAGGATATAAATTTGATCACTTTGACATGTTTAGGAGCTCATGAAGAACATAGTGCAAAAGTAACTGAGGAAAGATCATTGTGAAATGTTGACTCTCCTCACCACTCCTGCTACCTGACACACTGAATATTGCCAACATTTTCTGGTTTTATTATTGAAGTGGAGAATGGTTTATATAACATTTAATGAAGTGGTGTTTGTTTATTTTGCCAGACTATGACCTTCTCAACAATTTCCAAATGACATTTTAGGACTTGTGTGAATTTTGTTGATAAAGTGGATAGCGCACGTCTGGGTCAGGGATATGGATATGTTGATGTCGATGGGATAGGAAGGTTAAAGGGGTGAGGGAACCTTTACACCAATTTGAGAAAGTGGGTCAATGTCTCTGGGAACAGAAGTGAGCCCTTTTAACCTGGCCATTTTGCCAGTGAGCTTCCCCTGTTTTCACTGCAGGTCGCAGACCTGCCCACAAGGATTTAAAAATCCCAGGTGGTGGTTCTGTGAGAAGGGGAGCACATTTACAACATCAGGAAAATTCCGAACTCGTAATTCCTGAAGAACATTTGATTCAAGGTGTCCACAATCCTGGAAATGGCAGGAGATCCAGAGCAATTTGAAGATGAGGTTGAAGCGAGGACAAGGCGATCATAGAACTGTTTATGGTCTTGAATTACAGTCAATACACTAGTCTAGATTTTCCAGGAATCTTAACATGATTATTAATTAATTATTTGAAGTCAGTTAAATGAGGCCAATCAGAAAATCTAGGCAATTATGTCTAATATCTGTATTGATTTGATTGACAAGATGCTTTATTTAGCATTCTTGTAATTTTGGAATATTTTGACTCTTAAATTGATTGAAATTTTGATTAATTTTCTTCAAAACTAAAAATGCTTATTTATGTAGCATACTACATTGCAATGTGCCATCTGTAACAATATCTGGATTGGCTATTACATTAAGTAAATACATAGTTTTAATTAACTATTGTCCTGTTTAAAGTTTTCTTATCTCATATTTCACATGAAGGGCTCCAGTCCAACAAGAGGTGAAAATGATGAAGCTCTGATCAGTGAACATGAGCAAAGCATTGAATTTGATTTTTCCGACATGTATGAACACTAATGGTGGGACACCTAGCTAATCACAACAAAATGATGCATTATAACAGCCAAGGAATACTAGTGTTGAATTTCACTCTTGGCATAGGCAATTAAATAGTGAATGTGCATCAGCTTCCCTAACTATGTATTGCTCCCTCATTACGGCACTGTAGTGTCAGCCTAAATGAACCCACAGCATCCTGGAAGAGGTTGAGAGCGCAGGTCAGGGGAATCATGATAACATTCAACATTTGTTGAGAGGTGAATAAATCTCTGACTTACTTTATTAACACCTCAAGTTTATTGCTTTTGTTCATCAACATTAATCTATTCCAGAGACAGGAATGTGACTAGTTAGTCTCAGTATCGAAGCCTATGATAATATTTATAAGCAGGCAGTTTTTCTGAGCCATAAATTTATATCATTATCTCAATCAAATATATAAAAAAATCTCTAAATAATTTCAGTGGCTGAGATACAGCTTACTATCTTTCTCAAATTCTTGTCTGTGATCAATACCATGGGGCATCCATTGGTGATTGTTATAAAATGTGTACAAAAATGACGCACTTACATGGAGGAACATTAGCAAGGGTTTAACAAATGAGATGGTGAAGGAGAAAAATAGCAGGATTATTCAAATTATTTTGTGCCACATTAGGGAAGAAGAGCCACTGAAATAATGCATTTCCAATGGCCAAGTCACCCTGTCTCCATCCTGACTCCTTTATGTTCACAGCCTAAAGTTATGTACAATCAGCAGTCACAAATAGAATAAATGGGCTCTTGACTGTAAATGTATTACAAGCAAATTATTGTGTGGCATTCAGGGAATAATTTTAAACCAGAATTTCTGAGAAAACTGAAGGAGAATGCAAAATAGTGCACCGTAATTGAGATATTCTCTTATTTACAAATTCATACAATGTGTGTACATGCCAATGTACTGTGCAAAATAATGCATGCAGTAATAATGGATAAGTGCACCAGCCTTGGTCACAAATCTGGGCTCAGTAGTGCTTGTAATTTTCTACCAAAATGACATCTATGCTGTCCACACACATTTTGATCTAAATGCCATCTTTGTGAGGGCATTGAAAATTATATATATCGTGGTCTCAACCAATGCATAACATTGATTGAATCTAATATGTCCATTGTTATACAATGGGTTGGACTCCAAAACACCACTGTATTATTTATAAAGTGTTTATTTAAAAAAAATTGCTAAGGAGACAATGTGACTGCAGGTGTAAATTCAGAGGTTGGCTTGCCCCAGGGTTGAACCAATGGAATGTAACACCTACAACTGTCAAACAAACTTCAAATGGAAAGAAAATGATATTAAACAAGAAGGCTGACCATCATGTCCCTACCTACTCACTCAGTATAGAAAAATTACAGATATTTTGTTTCTCCCCTTCCAAGAATGTATAAAAGAGGCACTCAAAGAGAGCTTGAATACTTATTATTCACTTGCCCAAACAGAGTACGTCTGATATGCTGTGAAATTCACAGCTGACGAACCCTCACTCCTGAATCAACCAGTCCACAATGGTCTGTCTGTTACAGAGGAGACTGTACTGCAAGCACTGAATATGGTAGCTGCATTGAAAGGAGGCAGAGGCCTTGGATGGTGAAGGAGTGGATAAATGTTACATGGGAAGGTATTGTGGGAAGGGCAGGGAAGATGTGGGTGACTGAAGAGTGGACCAGAATATCACAGAGGAAATAGGCCCTTTGAAATGGTGGGAGGAGAGTGGTAGATGTGGTTGGTAGTGGCATCATGCTGAAGAAGACAGAGCATGAAACATCAACTCTTTGTCTTTCCATGCAGATGCGACCTAACCTGCTTTGATTTTTTATGTTTTTATTGCAAATTTCAATCTTATGCATTTCTTTTAATTTATCTTTCCACAATTGAGTATCTCTTCATGCTATGCATTACTTCCATTGGAAGAGGACAAGCAATCATTCCACTATCAAACTTCTATTTATTGGTGCCCTATACCGGGACATATGTATGAGTGGCCAGCAAGAGCTGCACAGTATTTTGATAATTGTACTGCTGATGAGGCATTTAGTGTTTCTCAATGCCATTTTCAGTGAGGCATGTGAAAGCAAGAACTCAGCTTGAATTGAGGCTGCAAACAGTATGGTGCAACATAGTTGTTGCTACACTGCCAGTGTGTTTAATATAACATTTAGTCTTCACCAGTAATCTGGAGATATCCATTGTTTATGGTTGGCAAGATTTCAGAGAGAATACAATTTGTGGGTGGTAGACTCTATCACATTTTGAGTTGAGACCCTAGGTGTCCTGCTGTTTCTGAAGACGAGGACGTTACTTTGATGCCAGCTGCAGTATTAACCGCTTTGGGAAGAATGGATGACACCCTTTCTTTAACGTTATTTTTCTAATACATTTGGGACATGATGCATGTATATTTTTAGACTAATTTCAAAAACATTTTAAAATTCTGACTTCCTCAATTCACAGGAATTTAATTATATTGTAATTTTCAAGTACTTACCCCCATAGCTATTTATAATCAATTACACATGATAATGACATTGAAAAAAAACACTGGTGCAGTAACATCTCATTGTAGCAGTGTTGTGATAGGGAATATTATTGAAGCCTTTACCACATAGACATGCCACTATCAGGAATTAAATGATAATTTAAAGAGCTAAAATAGGTGAACTTCTGAATTGTGAGGATAGGATGGAACGTTTCCAAGCATGCATCAAGGAATTAGAACAGATAAAGCTTGTGGTAGTGGAAGCTATTCATTGTTTGTGATATGGGATTGGTTCCAGAAAACTAGAATTAATAAATATTATTCCAGTCATTACAGAGGTCAGGTGTGCAGCTCTGGGAATGATCTATATGCTAACTTGACATTATATAAATGGAGAAAGATGGGATTCTTGTGAAGTGGAATCAATTCAAGAAAATCTAGCAAAAATAAATGTATGGGGTGGGTTGATTTTTAACTGTCATGCTCCTACTTTCATACCTGAAAAATAGGCAGCTGGCAATTGAAAATCAGGATGGGGTAGACAGTAGATGATTGATAGCCATGGCCCACCAGATATAATTTTCAGGTCAGCCTGTAAATGATCCAGCAGCTTGATTGCCTGAAACAGGCAATTGACATATTTTAAATATGACCGGTTCAATGAATGAGTTGCAGAAAGTTTCACGTATTTCTTTTGCGCCTGCAACTTCTGCATGCTGCTTTTTGATGTGCCCATGGCTATGTATTGTCATAGTTGAAGCAGAGAAATTGATAGGTGTGCACATCACTTTAACTGTCACCATTAAAGAATGTCTTTAAGGCTTCCAGTTACCCAGTGGGAAACTGTTCTTCTGAAGTTTCCAAAGGTACTGGATGTTCTTCACAGCTGCTTTCTGACTGAATGCAAATGCCACTAGAGACAACTTTGATACTCACCAGTATTTTAATTTTGAACAGAAAAATTGTTGATCCATTTGTATTATGCATCTCTTTCATTTTCTCTCTCTCTCTCTCTTTGAAGTCATAAACTTGTTCTGTGCCTCCTGCTCAGACTTCATTACTCTGGACATTGAGGTTCTGTTTATTGTGACATACCTGTTCCTCAGTAACATGCTCGGGTGGATTTCTCCTCCACCCGTTCTGTTCCAATTTATACGCTTAGCTTATTAATATATAAAATGAAGAAGAGTGGCTCAGGTAAATATTGGTCCTTTAGAGCATGAGAAGAGGGATTTAATCGTGGGATATGAGGAAATGGCTGAGGCATTGAACAAGTGTCAGTTTTCACAGTGGAGGACACAAATGACATGCCAGTCATTGATAAGGAGTTGAAGGTAGGTGAGAACCTGGAAACAATCATTTTCATGAAAGATGTAACGTTGGGCAAGCTAATGGAGCTGAAGGTAGACAAGTCTCCTGGCCCTAACAGAATGCATCTGAGGGTACTAAAAGAGATAGCGGGAGAAATAGCAAGTGTACTTATTGTAATTTTCTAAAATTCACTGGATTCTAGGGCAGTCCCAGCAGATTGGAAAAAGCAAATTTGACAACACTGTTTAAAAAAGGAGGTAGACAAAAGATGGGGAATTATAGACAAGTTAGCTTAACTTCTGGAATGGGGAAAATGCTTGAATCTATTATCAAGGAAGAAATAGCAAGGCATCTGAATAGAAGCTGTCCTGTTGGCAGACGTAGCATGGATTCATGAAAGTCAGGTCATGCTTAACTAATATACTGGAATTCTATGAAGACATTACAAGTATAGTGGACAATGGGGACCCAGTAGATGTAGTGTATCTGGATTTCCAAAAGGCATTCGACAAGGTGCCACACAAACGACTGCTGCATAAGATAAAGATGCATGGCATTATGGGCCTCATTAACATGGATAGTGAATTAGTTAACTATCAGGAAGCAAAAAGTGGGGATAAATGAGTGCTTTCCTGATATGCAATCAGTGACGAGTGGCGTGCCTCAGGGATCAGTCTTGGGACTGCAATTATTCACAATTTACACAGATGGTTTGGAGTTGGGGACCACATGTGGTGTGTCAAGGGTTAGGGATGACACTAAGATGAGTGGTAGAGCAAAGTGTGCAGAGGGTTGTGAAAGTTTGCAAAGGGACATAGATAGTTTAAATGAGTGGGCAAAGGTCTGGCAGATGGAGTACAATATTAATTGGCATCTATTTTGGTTAGAATAACAGTAAAAAGGATTATTATTTGAATGGTAAAAAAAAGCAGGGGTCCCTGTGCATGAATCACAGAATGTGTTGCTGGAAAAGCGCAGCAGGTCAGGCAGCATCCAAGGAACAGGAAATTCGATGTTTCGGGCATAAGCCCTTCATCAGGAGTGAAGGGCTTATGCCCGAAACGTCGAATTTCCTGTTTCTTGGATGCTGCCTGACCTGCTGCACTTCTCCAGCAACACATTTTCAGCTCTGATCTCCAGCATCTGCAGACCTCACTTTCTCCTCCATGAATCACAGAAGGTCGGTATGCAGGTGCAACAGGTAATTAAAAAGGCAAATGGAATTTTCTCCTTCATTGCTAAAGGGATTGAGTTTAACCAAAGAGGTATGTTAATTTGCAGCTGGACAGGGTGCTGGTGAGGCCATACTTGGAGTACTGTGTTTTGGTCTCCTTATTTGAGAAAGGATATGCTGGCACTAGAGGTGGTGAAGAGGAGGTTGACTAGGTTGATTCAGGAGTTGAGGGGGTTGGCTTATGAGGAGACACTGAGTAGATTGGAATTATATTCATTGGAATTTAGAAGAATGAGGGGGGATCTTATATAAGCATATAAAATTAACAAGAGGAGAGATAAGATAGCAGTACAGAGGATGTTTCCACTGGCGGGTGAAACTAGGACAAGAGGGTACAACCTCAAGATTAGAGGGAGCAGATTTAGGACTGAATTGAGAAGGAACTTCTTCACCCAGAATGTTCTGAATCTGTAGAATTCCCTGCCCACTGAAGTAGTTGATGCTTCATCATTGAATGTTTTTAAAGCTAAGATAGATAATTTTTTGAACAGTAAAGAAAGGGTTAAGGAGAGACAGTGGGTAAGTGGAGTTGAGGCCACGAAAAGATCAGCCATGATTAGGGGCGGCACAGTGGCTCAGTGGTTAGCACTGCTGCCTCACAGCACCAGGGTCCCCAGGTTTTATTCCAGCCTCAGGTGACTGTCTTTGTGGAGATTGCACATTCTCCCTGTGTCTGCGTGGGATTCCTCCGGGTGCTCCGGTTTCCTCCCACAGTCCAAAGATGTGCAGGTCAGGTGAACTGGCCTTGCTAAATTGCTCCATTGTGTTACATCAATTAGTCAGAGGGGAATGGGTCTGGGTGGGTTACTCTTCAGAGGGTCGGTGTGGACTGGTTGGGCCAAAGGGCTCGTGACCAGACTATAGGGAATCTAATCTAATTGTATTAAATGGCAGAGCAGGCTCAACGGGCCAGATGGCCTACTCCAGTTCCTAGTTCTTATGTTGTTATATGGAAAATGCTCTCCTTAGCAGGGGCTCTGAACTTCTGAATACTTATATCTTATTAGTTGTTTCAAAATAATAATAGTTCATTATTATATTAAAGTTGGCTGTTACTTTTGTTTCTGTTCATACAATTGTTTACAAGTATGAAGTTTATCAGATTATGTTTTAGGATTGTCTCTTTAATGTAGGGTAAAATGGAGGAATGAAGACCCACCTGAATTCTGCCCAGAGTGCTTTAGTTGCTATTGGTACAAGAAAGAGTCAAGTCAAGAGACTTTCTGTGAAGATCAAAGATGTCCATTCCTGTGGACCATGGCAATGACTTCCATGCTGACTGTAAGTATCATCTGTAAAAAGTGATAGGAAATGCTTTATTTTATGAACAGTTATAAGTTAAACTGTCTATTTAATTCTATGTTGGAATGGAGTCAGGAGTCTAGTAAATAGCTAATTGGCATTTTGTTTTGTATACGTAGCCCATGTGATCCATATTGCCTTAGAGTTGTGCTTTAGGAGTTGCAAAACTTTAGTATGCAGGTACAGCAGGGTAATAAGGAGGAAAAATGGAATGTTGGCATTTATTGAAAAAGGAATGGAATATAAGAGTAGGGAAGCGTTGTTACAATCCCCAATAAGGCATTGGTGAAACTGCACCTGGAGCAAAATGTATAGTTTTGGTCCTGTTATTTGAGGAAAGATGTAATTTCATTGGAGGCAGTTCAGAGAGAAGATTCATTGGATTAATTGCAGAGATGAAAGGCTTGTTTAAGAAGAGAGTTTGAGCACTTTTGACATGTATTTTCTGTGGTTTTTAAGGATGAGATGAGATCTAGTTGAAGTATATAACATATTAAAGCAGATTGACAAAATAGGCAGAGAGTGGACTACATATATGTTAATGATTTAGATAAGGGAACTAACTGTAATATCTCAAACTTTTAGATGGCATAAAGTTGGGTGAAATGGTGCGCTGTGAGGAGCATGCAGAAATATTGCAGTGTGATTTGGACAGGCTGAGAGAATTAGGAGGGATCTCATAGAAATGCACAAAATTCGAACTGAACTGGACAGAGATGCAGGGAGAATGTTCCTGATGGTACAGCTCAATACACTAATCCTGTCCTCCCTCCAGACCCATCGATCTCTTTCGCCATGAGACCCATATCTTTGTGAAAACACAACGTTTTGACTTCAAAAATCTCCTGTGGTTAAAAAGTTCCACAGGCTCAACACTCTCTGGATGGTGATTCCAGAATTATAGATCATAGTTTAAGGATAAGGGAGTAAATGTTTTAGAACTGAGATAAGGAGAAATTTCTTCACCCTGAGACAATTGAGCTTGATAATCAGCCATGATCGTAATGAATGGTGGAGCAGGCTTGAGGTATCAAAAGGCCTACTCCTGCTCCTATCTTCCATGTGTTTGTATTTCTATATCTTGCTATCATGTAGCACTGATTCAAACTACCTTTCTCCTGGGCACAAACAACCAAACATTTCCATCTTTAACAATGCCAGGGTGTTTAAAAGTGAAATTATGATGATAAAATATCATTTAACTCCTATGATATAAAAAGCCACCATATTTTAATTTTAACCACAGCTATGTAAAGTTGCTAAAAGGATCATTAATGGAAAGAAAGCATTAATGTTAAATATTGATATTACTTTATTCCACATAGTTGTTTGGTGACTATTATGTCGTAAGGACCACAGTAAGTCTTTCTCTCCTCCATTTGCACAATGGCAGTATGGATGCCCATGTATGATACGACTACTTCAATCTAGAATTAAATATATTAACACTTTAAACATATATATTCACAGTATCTGGCTGCAGTTAATTTCTTTAAATAGAAAATATGGTAATCTTGAAGCATCTAATGTTGATAAGAAGTGTCACACTGATTAATCATATTCATCAGCATTGATACTTATCAGCTTGCATACTTAGGAGCAATAGTACACTAAAAAACCATTATTGATCAATTAGGCTCAAGGATTCAAATGGCTGCCTCCTATCTTCGATGTTTCTGTGCTATCATACATCTGTGGAGCTGAGTGGGACTTGAACCCCAGCCTCCTTGTCTTGAGGTAGGGATGTTACCACCACAGCACAAGAGCTCCAGAAATCCAAGGTTAAAAGAATGATTTACATTTGAGGACTATTGAAAAACCTGAATCAATTTGCAAGAGGAGAACTGGGAAATTTAAGTCCTGATCTAAATTGATCGCATAGCTGTACATGAAATTTGTTTAGAGTCAGGGGAAAATCCTACAGAAAACAATAGTAAACAATAGAATTAGCAAACGTCTATAGTTAAAGAACAGCGGTTTCTCCCTTACCTTGATTGCCACCTAAAATGGAAATTAGCCAAAATGGAATGGAGCTTTTCTTTAAAGAATAGTTCGGAAAAGAAGAGCGCAGGCTTGCAGGAGATAAAATAATGACACCTTAAGATCTTAGGCAATTGCAATAACTTTGTGCATTATATAAGATTGTAGCAGTGAGTAGTCAGTTTGTGTGGGTACCATGGTAATTTCTCAGTTGTGTCTTCCCCCAGTTACTCTGAAGTCTGAATACTGATTCTGTTGCAAAATGAGGCACCCAGTAGAATGGTTTCTTCAGTTAAGTTTGAGTTCCATTTTAACAGAATTTGTTAATTTTGTGTATTCAACATGAAACATTTCTTCAATTTCAGTTTGTATCAACTGTCAGGAAATGAAATATCTTAGTTTCATGTCAAACTCTTTCATTTTTTTTGTCAAAGTCAGAATTCCAACAGAATTGAGTGTTTTTAATCTCTTGTCTCTATTTTCTACATGGTTAATTATATGCTCAGTGACTTTTCCTATCAGTAAGTCTATGGCTTTAATCTTGCACTGTTTGAAGCTGTGTTCATTCAAATCCTAAACTCTCAGCAAGGAAGATGTGGTGGATTGTTAAGGAAGATTGACATCAGTGACGGGTCCTCTACAAAAAGACCCCCTCTGTTCTGTCACTTTTCTCTTAGCTCTGCAAATGTAGAAAGATATTTTACAAACTGAAAGGTGCTATTAATCAATCCAGCTCAGGGGAGATTAAGACTGTCAAGTTCAAAGCATCAAATGCCTATCACCTGGATTTGATATAGTTGTATCTCTTTCAGAAAACAAGCATCTTTCACAGATGAGATATCCATCATTGTCAGAAAGCCCCAAAGTCTACAAATTTCCAGAATGATGTCCTCAGAATTGTTCTAAGATTTAATAATTCAGTAATAAATTACATATCTTTTGACACTTGATGTACGTATTTCTTTCTTTTTAATGGAATACTCAAGCCACAATACTTGCTTGAAATCAGATTATTCTAAAGTTTCTCAGATGCCTATACTTCTGAGAGGGCGTAAAGTTGCTGAGGTGCTTTCAGATTGGAACCCTGATTTTGGTGTTACCTCAATCCCATTGATATCAACATATTCAGTAGCCATTGGTCAGTGCACTGAATATTCCAACCTCTGTCAAAACTGATAAGTGGCAGAGGAGAGATACATGGTCCATTCCTTTAAAGGTGGAGTGATTCACCTTGCAGTTTGTCTAACAAACAACAGGCAGATTCTACTGATTACCTACGACTAAAGCAAATATTCACCTCAATAATTTTAATTAAAAATTGGAAAAAAACCCAGAAAATTGGAAACAAGCCATTCATGTTTCTTTCTCTGTGATGTGATATCGCCACATCTTACCAAACTCACTTCATTACCTACCTACCATAGTGCTGCCTTCTAGTCTGATTCTAGTCCCATTCTACTACTCACCGTACCCAAAAAAATCTCACCACTGCTGGGACATCTGGAATAGATCAGCTTCCGTGGAACCAGTGCTATCTTTCACAGGAACATCTTATGCCTGGATGAGCATTGTTAGTCTGGAGTTGCCTTGCACTATTGCTGACGTTTGCTTGAAGTATGACAGAGAAGGGAAAATTGTCAGCCCGCTTTGTGGGGAGGGACCTGGACGTCCTGGTGAAAGGGGTAGTGCAGAAGTGGGACAGCCTGTTCTCCAAAGCCAGCAGTGGAGACCTGGTCTCAGATTGCAACCTGGATCAGTTGTAACAACACGGGGTAAATCCCTCTGCTAATTTAAACCAGCCACACAGAAAACATTCACCTCATGCTGTAATCTGTTAAAATTCAAAAAATTACCCTGAAAAGTCACTGTTTAAAGTAAAAATGAATAATGTTTTTTAAAGTCTAACACCAAATGATTAACTAAAAACTATTTATAGCTCTTTTCTCTAAACCTATCTTTTACCTTCCCCTCTATAATACTGGTCCGATAAAAATTCTTGATTACGATTTACAAAAAAAACATATTTCAAAACCAGTCAGTTTTGCCGAGAGTCCTTTGTAGATTTTCCTCTGTCTTCTTTTCTTCATCTTAGGGATTCTACTTCCCAGGTCTTTGCTAGATAAAGGTCCCTTTAAGAGAGCAGATCTTTCTGTAAGCAGTCTCTGAAGTTGTTGGTGCTAGCTGCTCTTTACCACTCTGAGTAACTGTACAAAGCATCTGATATTTATACCCCAAAACATCAGATCGTTTCATTGGTTTTAATATTGTCAAAATACTAAATTCAAACTTAATTGGAGTTTGATATCTTGGGGTATAATTTGATCTGATTGGCTGAATTTGAAGAGTTTACTAACTGATCCCACTCCTCAAGGACTTCATTTTTTAATCTATTTTGAGGCACATCAAAATCCACATCATCTGGATTTGAATCCTCATTCTGTGGGGCAGTAACTAACACCTGTTTCTCCAGTTATTTCTCTCTTGTATAATATGGTTTCAACATGTTCATCTGACCTTCCCGATTCCCTTTTTTTTCTATCCGGGAACTTTACTCGATAGTTCACCTGACTCAACTTTTTCTAAATTTGATAGGGACTGGCTTTGAAGGGATCTCCTATCACTGGCAACAGTGCTGACTCATCATCCCCTCGGGAAAATTTCTGAATCTCAGAGCTTTTATCTGCCACCTGTTTCACTCTATACTGTGCTCTCTTTCAGTGCCTTCTAGCTAACTCACCTACTTGATTTAATCTCTGCCTCACCTCCGACACCTCTGACTTTGGTCATGGCAACTTTTCTTTAATTAATTTGCAAAGGCCTCTCACTTCATGCCTGAATATTAACTCGAAGGGAGTGAACTGAGTAGATTTATTTGAGGCAGTTCTGATGACAAACAATTTGAATGAAATACCTATATCCCAATCCTGACAGTTTGCTCTCAATGTGGTCTTCAAGGTCTGATGCCACCTTCCTAATACTCACTGGGATTCAGGATGATATGTACTGGATTTAAAGTGCTATATACCTAAGCTATCCATAACCTCCTTAAACAACCTAGCAGTAAAATTTGATCCTTGATCCGACTGAATCTCTCTGGGTAGCCCACATCGTGTGAAGCAAGCTAGTAAGTCCTCGACTATATTTTACCTTGATACTCCGTAATGGAATTGCCTCCGGAAATCTGGGAGACACATCCATTATGGTGAACAAGTATTACTTCCCACTTTTAGTTCTCAGGACGGGACCTACACAATCAATTATAACCCACATGAAACGTTCTTCAAATGCGGGAATTGGCAACAAAAATGCTGGTTTTATTACCGCCTGTGGCTTACCTACCATTTGGCATGTATGACATATACATCTTTATGCATTCCAGGCCAATATAAATGTTTTTGTACCTTAGTCTGAGTCTTTTGTACCTTGAGTTGATAGTTAATGTGCTATTCCTGTCTGTATGCTACCACAACTCAATCTGGTGCACTTCGGTCCATTTCTCCTCTGCACTAACCTGCTGTGGTCTCGATTTCCACCTTAGGATTCTATCTTTCAGATAAAGTAAAAAAATCACACAACACCAGGTTATTGTCCAACAGGTTTAATTGGAAGCACTAGCTTTTGGAGCACTGCTCCTTCATCAGGTGATCTCCGAAAGCTAGTTCTTCCAAGTAAACCTGTTGGACTATAACCTGGTATTGTGTGATTTTTAACTTTGTACACCCCAGTCCAACACTGGCATCTCCAAATCACGATCTTTCAGATAGTAACCCTCAGGAATATTCTCTGCCTCCTTTCAGGAGTATGCATTCACACATATATTTTCTTTCGTCTTGTCTAGCTGTTGCAAGTCTCTTAGCCTTTTAGGACTAAACATTTCTTTCTGACATTCTGCCTGTTCAGATATTTCCTCACCATTATGCCAAACAAGGCATCTGTTAACTGAACCTCAACTCCTTCATCCTGCTCTTTACTTTTTGCTTTGTGCTGTGACTTATGATAGTAGGATCTGGTTAGCCCACGGCCTGGGAAAATACCAGAACATTCCTGTTTTAACTCCTTGATTTCTTGACCTTCCTTGGACACTCCACAACAAGGAGTCCCACCTTGGATCCTGCCAAATTATTCCCAAGAACAAACTGAATTTCTGGAACTGATACTCTGTCAATCTCTCCCATTGTAACTTCCCCAGGCTTGAAATGGCACTCCAACCTGATCTTATATTGGGGAACGCTAAATTTCTGTCTATCTATCCCAAAGATTACCACAATCTCGGGTAACAGATCAGAAAGAGTGCATATTTGCTGATCCCTTCCTATCAGTGACTGTTTAGATCCTGTACCTCTCAAAATTATAACTTCCTGTCCTTCTTCCCCTGTTCTTTCTGAGTAAACTTTACCCACAGAGGCGAATTCTTTGTAGAGATCAGATACTAACTCCATACCTAGCCCCTGCCTAGGCTATGCACTCTCCTGCAGCTCCTTGACTCTTCTTGGGGTTTCCTTTACTACTACAAAGTTAAAAATCACACAACACCAGATTATAGTTCAACAGATTTATTTGGAAGCATTAGCTTTCAGAGCACTGCTCCTTCATCAGGTGACTATGGAGTATAAGATCATAAGACACAGAATTTATCGCAAAAGTTCAAAGTGTGATGTAATTGAAATTATATATAGAAAAACATCTGGATTGATTGTCAAGTCTCTTCATCTTTTAGAATGAACATGTTGGTTTCAGTCCTTTCATATGTAAATCACAGAACTTTTTAAAAGTTACATTTTAAAAGTGAACTTTTAACAGTTGGTGTCAGGTTGGCCCAGATAATGCTTTGAAAGTGTGATGTGCCCTGTGTGAGACTGGCTGTGCCACAAAATTCAGACTGATTCTAATCTAAAAAATGGATTTACAGAACCTTACATGGATTCATGCAGTTTTTGTGCAAAATAAAATGTAATTCTGCAGGTACAAATTCACCCAACAAACTTATACGTATGTGTGCGTGCGTGTATGTGGGAGGGGATTATGAGTGTCAGAGAGAGAGAGAGAGTGTGTGTGTGTGTGTGTGTGTGTGTGTGTGTGTGTGTGTGTGTGTGTGTGTGTGTGTGTGTGTGTGTGTGTGTGTGAGAGAGAGGGAGGGGTCATGAGTATCTGAGAGAGAATGTCTATGTGTATGAGTATCAGTGTAAAGGGGTATATGTGAGAAGGTGTGTGGGAGTGCATGTGTGAGCATATGAGAGAGGGTCTGCATGAATGTGTGTGTCTGTAGGAGTGTTCGTGTGTAGGAGTGTCTGTGCGTCTGTGTCTGGGTGAATGTATTTTTGTGTGTGTGTGCGCGCGCGCGTGCGTGCAGTGGAGTCATCTGTGGTGTGACATAAATCCAAGGTCCCAGTTGAGGCCATCCCCATGGCTACTGAACTTGGCTGTCAGCCTCTGTCAGACACAAGCTGCAACCGACAGGGTCCTCTACGTTGTCCAGTTTTTCCCACGAGCCGAAAAATTACGCCATGTTCTTTAAGCTTGCAACACATTATCAATGAGGATGAGCACCTCACCAAGACCTTCCCGACGCCTCCACTTCTCACCTTTAAACAACCACCAACCTCAAACAGATCATTGTTCATAGCAAATGGCCCACCTTCCAGGACAACACCATACAACTTTGTCGCGGTAGACGCTGCAAGGTGTGTTGACACAGATACTACGATTATGCCTAGGGACACCTCCCAGCATGCACGAGGCAGGTACTCATGCAACTCAGCCAACATTGTCTATCTCAAACGCTGCAGGCAAGGATACCCTGAGGCATGGCACATTGGCGAGACCAAGTAGAGGCTTTGGCAACAGATGAATGGACACTGCACAACAATCAAAAGACAGGAGTATTCCCTCCCAATCGGAGAACACTTCAACAGTCTGGGACATTCGACGTCGGACCTTCGGGTGACAGTCCTCCTAGGTGGACTTCAGGACAGGCAACAACACAAAGTGGCCAAGCAGAGGCTGATAGCCAAGTTCAGCACACTCATACAGACACACACTTATGCAGACCCTCTCTCACTCGCAAGCTCTTTCTCATACGCTCACACATGCACTCCCACACTCACACATGCATACACACCCTCTCAGAGACTTATACTCCTTTACACTCACACTCACACACATATACACACTCTCTCACAGACATTCATAACAACTCCCACCCACCTCCTCCAAGCCACCCATATGCGCACACGTATAAGTTTGTGGGGTGAATTTGTACTTGCTCAATTACATTTTATTTTGCTCAAAAACTGCATGAATCCATGTAAGATTCTGTAAATCCGTTTTTTTAGATTAGAATCAGTCTGAACATTGTGGCACAGACAGTCTCACACAGGGCATCTCACTATTCAATGCATTACCTGGGCTGACATGACACCAATTACAGTCATAGAGTCATAGGGATGTACAGCACGGAAACAGACCCTTCGGTCCAAACCGTCCATGTCGACAAGATATCCCAATCCAATCTAGTCACAGCTGCTGGCACCGGCCAATGTCCCTTCAAATCCTTCCTATTCATATACCCATCCAAATGCCTTTTAAATGTTGCAATTGTACCAGCCTCCACCACATCTTCTGGCAGCTCATTCCACACACATACCACCCTCTGCATGTAAACGTTGCCCCTTAGGTCCCTTTTATATTTTTCACCTCTCACCCTAAACTTATGCCCTCTCGTTCTGGATTCCCCACCCCAGGAAAAAGACTTGGTCTATTTATCCTATCCATGCCTCTCATCATTTTGTAAACCTCTATAAGGTCACTCCTCAGCCTCCGATGCTCCAGGGAAAAAAGCCCCAGTTTGTTCAGCCTCTCCCTACAGCTCAAATCCTCCAACTCTGGCAACATCCTTGTAAATCGTTTCTGAACCCTTTCAAGTTTCACAACATCTTTCCAATAAGAAGGAGACCAGAATTACATGCAATATTCCAACAGGAGGCTCATCTCATGTATCTCTCCACCCTGCAGGCACTCTGCCTCTATTCCTGATTAAAGGCTTTTGCCCGAAACGCCGATTTTCCTGCTCCTCAGATGCTGCCTGAACTGCTGTGCTTTTCCAGCACCACTCTAATCTAGAATCTTCCCCTCTATAATACTGGTCTGATAAGAACTCCCGATTATGATTTACAAAAGAAAATCACTTTTCAAAACCAGTCAGTTTTGCCGAGTGTCTTCTGTAGCTTTTCCTCTCTCTTAGTTTCTTCTTCTTAAGGATTCTGCTTCCCAGGTCTTTGCTAGATAAAGGTCCCTTTAAGAGAACAGATCTTTCTGTAAGCAGTCTCTGAAGTTGTAGGTGCTAGCTGCTCTTTGCCACTCTGCGTAACTACAAAATGTCTGATATTTATACCCCAAAACATCAGATTGTTTCATTGGTTTTGAAATTGTCAAAATACTGAATTCAAACTTGATTGGAGTTTGATATCTTGGGGCATAATTTGATTTGACTGGCCGAATTTGAATTTTCTTTTTGTATCCAGGCAAAGCAGTTCTTAGCTAGTTGTTTCAATCAAAGGTTACATTGTTACCTTGTTCCGAACTCTCTGTGCTTCTCTAAGTCCTTGCTAGCTTTTCAACTCTCTGAATGGTACTGTACTCCTACATCTTCATAACACAGTGCAGTCTCAGCCATTGAGAAGAAATCATAAAAATATAAGAAACAGGTCAAGAACCTTCTCCACTCTGCCAGCCTGTCACCTTCTTCTCTCCTATAGTTTACATTCTCTAACAAGTTGCTCCTGATGTTGAAGTAGGCATCACTGATCTTCTCATGTGGTTCTGCTAGATTTATCACAATATCCCATATCACTCAGGCCACTCTAAAATGCAGCCATGTGTAAGTATTTTAAATTTACTCAGCTGAGTCAACTGAATGTGTTCTGTTCAGGCAAATTTGGATTGCCAGCAACTAAATCTGATGTAAATAACAATAAATGCAATATATTGCCTCCTCCGAATCTTTAGTAGAAACTTAGAAATATAACTATGTCATTGTATATCAAATAGACTATTCAGAAATGATCAGTCTGAAAATGTAGTTTCAGTATACATGATCACCAATTTAAACTGGAGGAGGATACTGCAAGAAATGAGAAACATACATAATGTTCGTGTAACCAAACACATAGTTTTGATATAAAGGTCTTTCTTATAAAGCACGTCCAGGTTTTGGATATGTGTGCAGAAGGTTCTTGTGAGATGATGCTGGGAACCATAGTTGTGCGTTTTTAACAAATACACTTACTCTATAGTGTTTATCGGAACTAAAACAGCATTGTTGTAGGGAATAGCACTCCATACACATTACTCACTGTAATGCTTCAACTACAACTACATAGGTACTGTCCACAGACCAGTAGAATTCTATTGATTCTTTCTATATTTGGATCCAGTATCAACCTGAACAACGCAACAAACAACTTGCAATTTTATAGCATCTTTAATTCCAGAAAACACACCTCCACAAAGTAACTAAATGACAAACACACACAGTTAGGATCCCAGTTGATGGTAATACTGGACAAATCAAATCCCCAAATTAAGGCTGGCTTGGTAGATCTTGAAAAATATTCATGATGGCTCAAGTCATTAGTTATATATATTGCAGATTAGATCCAAGTTTAAAATCTTGAAACATTCACAGCACAAGTTAACATAGTGCTTTATTCAATAGCAATGAGCAATCAGCAGGAGAGACCATGATCTCTCAGTATAATTCAGTTGGCTGCTAAACCTAATCTGATTCACAGTCATTCTTTCTCCTACCAGTCATTTGTCCTTGACCTGTAATTGTTAATACCACTTACAAAGCACAACTGAATTTTTAAGGATATTTAGAAGTTAACATGCTTAGATTTCCAAGATAAAAAAGAAAAACAGATTGAAAAGTATTGTTTAAGCAACTGTAGACTCAAAAACTGCTGTCAGAGATTTAATGCAAGCATCCTCAAATTAAAGATTTCCGAAATTTATTTTAACCTGCCTAACCCTAACACCATTTACACAGTGTAAATAATTTAGCAACTACTTTAATACATGAGTAATTTGACATGAGTTATGCTTACTCTTGCTTAGATGAAACTTAATTAATTAAGGCAAAGCAAGATGCTTTGTAAAGGAAATTTTAGGAATTTTATGAAAGGAAAGATATGCTTTACAAACGTGTGACTATTATATTTACAGCTCCAGCTGGGTGTGTATTCTGTTGAATGATATTGTGCAGAATTCACCCTCTTAGACCCCTGGTCCCAGTCTCAAACCCGCTTGTGGAGATCGTCATGTGTGATATATTGTCTCTGGATTTAGTGAGTTTTGAGAGGATTTGTAGCTCAGGTTGAGGTTATGGATGTAGGTATGCTCGCTGACCTGGAAGGTTCGTTTTCAGATGTTTCATCACCATACTAGGTAACATCTTCAGTGAGCCTCAGGATGAAGCAATGGTGGCCTGGTCCACTTTTTATTTATGTGTTTAGGTTTTCTTGGGATGATGATGTCAGTTCCTGTGGTGATATCATTGCTGGTTCTTTTTCTCAGCGGGTGGTAAATGGGATCCAAGTCAATGTGTTTTTGATGGTGTTCTAGTTGGAATGCAGTGCTCTCTGGGAATTCTCAAATGTGTTTCTGTTTGGCTTGTCCTAGGATGGATGTGTTGTCCCAGTCCAAATGGCTTCCTTCTCATCTATATGTAATGACACTAGTGAGAGGGTCATGTCGTTTTGTGGCTAATTAATGTTCATGCATCCTGGTGGCTAGTTTTCTGCCTGTTTGTCCAATGTAGTGTTTGTTACAGTTCTTGCAAGGTATTTTGTAAATGACATTAGTTTTGCTTGTTGTCTGGATAGGGTTTTTCAAGTTCATTAGCTACGATTTTAGTGTGCTGGTAGGTTTGTGGGCTATCATAATGCCAAGAGGTCCGACTAGTCTGGCAGTCATTTCCGAGATGTCTTTGATATAGGGGAGAGTGGCTAGGATTCCAGATGCAGTTTGTCTGCTTGTATGGGCTTGTTACTGAGAAATCAGCGAATTGTTTTCATTGGATACCCATTCTTTTTTAATACACTGTATAGTGTATCGGTGGTTTCATTGAAATAATGTTCTAATGCAGCTTTGTTTGTGTATTTTGGGATGATTGCTTCTGTAGTTCAGTATTTGGTGCGTATATGTTGTTTTCCTGTAAACGCTGTTTGAAGTTCCCCATTGGCTGTTCACTCTGCTGTGACATCTAGGAATGGCAGTTTGTTGTTGTCTTCCTCCTCTTCAGTAAAGTTTATGCCAGAAAAGATCTTCTTGACGGTCTTGAACATTTCCTCTAATTTGTTTCATTTAGTGATGACTAAAGTGTCATCCATGTAGTGGATCCAAAATTTGGGTTGGATGATTGGCAGAGTTGTTTGTTCGTGTCTCTGTATTGCTGCCTCTGCTAAGAACCCTGAAATCGGAGATCCCATGGGTGTTCCGTTGGTTTGTCTGTAGGCTTTGTTGTCGAAGATGAAGTGGATGGTAAGGCATCGGTCCACTAGCTTGACGATGTTGCTCCCCTACGACAAAGACATTTTGGAAATGACTGCCAGACTACTCAGACCTCTTGGCATCATGGTAGCACACAAACCAATACATTAAAGCAGCAGTTAATGAACTTGAAAAACCCTACACAGACAATAAGCAAAACTAATGTCATTTACAAAATACCTTGAAAGAATTGTAACAATCACTACATTGGACAAACAGACAGAAAACTAGCCACCAGAATACATGAACATCAACTAGCCACACAAAGACATGACCCACTGTCAGTAGTATCCTCACATACGGATGAGGAAGGACACCACTTTGACTGGGACAACGCATCCATCCTTGGACAAACCAAACAGAGACACACATAAGAATTCCAAGAAGCATGGCATTCCAACTGGAACGCATTTAACAACAAACACATTGTTTTGAATCCCATTTACCACCCGTTGAGAAAAGGAACAGGAAATGACATCACCACAGATACTGAAATCACGACATGAAATGATGTTAGCAACCCAAGGAAACCTAGACACATAAATAAAAAGTGGGCCATACCACCAGTGCTTCATCCAGAGGTTCATTGATGATATTACCTAGTATGGTGATGAAATGTCTGAAAACGAACCTTCCAGCTCAGCGAGCAAACCTACATGCAGTGTTTGGATTTCTTCTGATTTGGTTGGTGGTGCAGCATGATATTCAACCCCTATATTACCATCACACCACGGCCAGAATCAAATGTTTCCTGAATTCATGTTGATAAGTAGGTTTAGTTGATTTTTATTTGCACCTTCTCTCTGGAGATCATTTCACCTTTGTATCTCAGGAATGAAAATTAGATTTTATTTTGATAATCCAAGTTGTATTAATTTTTTTTGGAACCCAAGCTGCAGCATTAAAATTAGTGAACTGTATGTGAATTGGAGCTGTGCCATAAGTTTTCTTCAACACATTGGCACATGTTGGATGTCTAACTTGTTTGGACTGATTTATTAAGGTGGGAATCTAAATATTAATGAGGTGAATTTTGGCATTCATAAGGCATTTATCAATCAATGATGACTCTTAATTGGCATCTCCCTGCTGCCTAGTGAGAAACTTGGTGTATCACTTCGGTAAAGCAAAAAAAAATGGATCAAAGCGCTGTCTGTTGAGATGGCCGTCATTGCACCTGTCTCCTGATTCTGTCACGTGTCCCAGACCCGTTTCTGATTCAGCCCACTGACAGGAAAACATTAGCATTGTTTCACACTCTTTCATAGTCTGATGCAGAATAACTCTCTAATCATTAGGTCAGACTCTGCAAGGCTGTTGTATACAGTTACATAAAACTTATCAAGGATTCCCTCAATTGAGCAATTTCAACAACACTTCATTATTACAGAAAATAATTTTAACTTAGATATTTAATATTAAATGGAAACTCAATCCCTCTAATCTGATCATTGATTCCTTAATTAAAATTGGACTCCACCAAGATTCAAAACTGTTACAATTAGCTGTTTCAAGACTTGGTTTTACTGAGTACAGAGACATAGAATGACTGCTTCAGCCCCAATTTAATATTAAACTGATTTATTTGATCTTATTTGTTACTAGAATGAATAGTCCAGTTGACTAGCACATTAACAGGATCTTGAGATCAGTATGGGTAGAGTTGAGACAGAGTCTTCTAAATACCATTCAATATCTTCAGGAGAAGCACTGTCTGTTATATCCTCGTCAACATTCCCACTACTACCAAGATTTTTTAAAATATATATTATTGGGAATACCAGCAATAAAGTTACTTTGCAACAATGAATTTGTGGTCATGATTCAAAATGTACTTCTAAAGAGGACATACCTCCTTCTCCCCTGTTCTATATTAACATCAGTTTCCCATCATTCATTACTGAGAAACTCCTTACACACATAGCTTTAATGGTCTGCTGCCAAAGTAATGCTGTCCTCGCAAATGAATGTCACCTCTGGTAACACTTACTTAGATTCTACAGCATAAGAAACATTGGACCCACTGCAAAAATGTCTGCTTGCTGAAAGAGCTATCAATTAGTCTCACTTTCATGCGCTTTACCCATTGCCCTGTATCTTTTCCTTTTTTAAGTATATATCTAGTTTCAGTTTCAAAACTATGACCGTTGTACTTTGAGGCAATATATTTCAGCACAACATTTTGGTTAAAAAATGAGGTCTGCAGATGCTGGAGATCACAGCTGAAAATGTGTTGCTGGTCAAAGCACAGCAGGCCAGGCAGCATCTCAGGAATAGAGAATTTGACGTTTCGAGCATAAGCCCTTCATCAGGAATGAGAGAGAGTAGCCAAGCAGGCTAAGATAAAAGGTAGGGAGGAGGGACTTGGGGGAGGGGCGATGGAGGTAGGATAGGTGGAAGGAGGTCAAGGTGAGGGTGATAGGCCGGAGTGGGGTGGGGGCGGAGAGGTCAGAAAGAAGATTGCAGGTTAGGAGGGCGGTGCTGAGTTGAGGGAACCGACTGAGACAAGGTGGGGGGAGGGGAAATGAGGAAACTGGAGAAATCTGAATTCATACCTTGTGGTTGGAGGGTTCCCAGGCGGAAGATGAGGCGCTCCTCCTCCAGCCGTCGTGTTGTTATGTTCTGCCAGTGGAGTAGTCCAAGGACCTGCATGTCCTCGGTGGAGTGGGAGGGGGAGTTAAAGTGTTGAGCCACGGGGTGGTTGGGTTGGTTGGTCCGGGCGTCCCTGAGGTGTTCTCTGAAGCGTTCCGCAAGTAAGCGGCCTGTCTCACCAATATAGAGGAGGCCACATCGGGTGCAGCGGATGCAATAGATGATGTGTGTGGAGGTACAGGTGAACTTGTGGCAGATATGGAAGGATCCCTTGGGGCCTTGGAGGGAAGTGAGTGTGGAGGTGTGGGCGCAAGTTTTACATTTCCTGCGGTTGCAGGGGAAGGTGCCAGGGGTGGAGGTTGGGTTGGTGGGGGGTGTGGATCTGACGAGGGAGTCACGAAGGGAGTGGTCCTTGTGGAACGCTGATAGGGGAGGGGAGGGAAATATATCCTTGGTGGTGGGGTTCGTTTGGAGGTGGCGGAAATGACGGCGGATGATACGTTGTATGCAGAGGTTGGTTGCCAACTCTCTAACTAGTAAACACTGTTCCTACCAATCTGTTCAATCAACACCAGTCTTAAATTTGTATTGCTCCATTTGTATGCATATCTACATTTCATCTCCTCTATTACTGTGATTGAAATACACATGGTGATGGACTGGACTGATGATGATCTTGCATTGTCATCATCTGTCCATCTGTCAGGTATATTCAAACATACAGCAAGTTCATGGGCTTGTAGTGCTGTCACTCCTCACTCTCTGTATGATCACAGAGGAGCTATTATCCAGATGATTGCCAACTGGAAAAGAAAATAAGGGAAACACAATTCTCATTGATTTGCAGACAGCAGAAGGTTTTTCACTTTGGAACATTCTTTGTTCCACTCTTCATGGTAGACCTGTTATTCTTTAATTTGAGTGTAGGAGAAAGTGAGGACTGCAGCTGCTGGAGATCAGGGTTGAGGGTGTGGTGCTGGAAAGACACAGCAGGTCAGGCAACATCTGAGAAGCAGGAATATTGATTTTTCGAGCATTCCTGATGAAGGGGTAATGCCCAAAACATTGGTTTTCCTGCTCTTTGGATGCTGTCTGACCTGCTGTGTCTTTCCAGCACCACACACTCGGCTTTAATTTGAGAGTGACATAATCTCTGTGAGCACTGTGCCTTTAATTTGATGTTTCTTATTGTTTTCTGCAATTTTCCTGTACCCCAGCCTGTTACAGACAGCTTTTATTCTTGCGTGATAAGAAATAATTTATACAGGCAGGAGGATTGAAAGAAGAAATTAGAAATTATGAGGAGAAATATCAATTTTCTTCAGTGGAACAATATTTTAGTGGGTTTGGAAGGAGGAGAATATTTAGTGAAGGAACGAGGCCAGTGACTCTTAAAGTTTTACAATCACTTTGAAAAGTAGTAGGAAAATAATTCTTTTTAATGTTTTGCAGATAAGCATTGAAATAATGTAATTTGTGACCATTCAGATCAACAGAATGTAATCAAATTCCTTGTAGATGATGTTATTATGACAAAGGTGATACACTGCAATTTTGTTGTCATCATACCCACTGATCAAAGCAGAATAAATCTAATTTGTGCATTATTTAACGAGATTGTGAATTAACCACAATCACAGTATAGCTATTGTATATTGTTGGTGTATGTAATACTTTGAAATATAGAAATGACACAGTGGTTTGTGTTTAATGTAAAGGACCCTGTCATTCTTTGAATTAAGTCAGGCAAAGCTTCTTGTGTCCTGGGCAATTTTCATCACCTCTTTGGTGAGACCTTGTGTACATTAGTTGACTGTTGTGCTTGCCTACAAAAGAAAGTCAAATAATATAACTTAATGACTGTGAACTATTTTGAGATATTATATACTATGGATAAGATGCTGTATAAATATGAGTCTTTTCTTTCAATTCTGATAGCTTAACCTCTTTACAATTGAGATGAGTCTTGTGGATGATTCTGTACCCTATCTGCATATTATTTGTTAAATGGTGATCATATAAATTGAAAATTGGACAGAGCAATATCTGACAAAGCTGTAGAAAAACATCTTCAATATTTAATTTTATTGAGTTGATTGTATATTCCACATTCTATTAGTTGTTTTACATTGAGAAGGAAGTTCTATCTTGAAACAGACATTAGGCCACATATGTCTGTCAGGTTAAACTTACTAATCATATCTTTTCTTGTTCATAGTCCTGACAATCAGAAATAACATAGCACAGAATTTTGGTCAGGTTTGTTATTTGCTGAGAAGTCCTATCATGTTAAAAGGTGAGTGAATGAAAGAAGAGAGTTCCACTCTCCTGCAGGAAATAAAGACACCAGCTTGTTTATCATGTACTTACTAGGCTGTAATTAGCCATAAACGATACCCTAATGGGTTTCATTAGAGATGACTGCTGTGGTCCCTTAGCTGTGTTACTACAATGAGATCCCGATGAAAAACATTTACCGCTTGCTGTGACGCAGATAGTCACACAGAGTGCACATTCAAATGAACGTCTGCCCAGGAAATTTCTCTAACCTGCCACAATGAGAGCTGATGTGCCTATGCTTATTCTTTGAAAACAAATGCAGATGTTAGGTAATTTTATATAAGAGAAGCAGACGCTGTCACGCGAGGTTAAGATACTGAGAGCACTAAAATGTGAAGTAAAACACAAAATGCTGTGAACATTTGGCAGACAGGTGACAACCATATCCATGTTTTCAGAATTTTCTGTTTTTTGACAGAGGCAATGTTACTTTGGATATCACATTATTGTGGAAGGAAAGCACATTTTCATATTTTGATTTTAAACATCAAAACTTGCATATGTGGGGATCTTATGATACAGTGGTAGAGCCCTTGCCTCTGAGCCAGAAGCTAATGTCTATTCAAGGGCTTGATGGTTAAATGATATGTTCATAATGTGTCCAACGAGATTGAGTATCACCTTGTAATTCATTCTAATGTACTCCAATGGTAGCCAGTCCTGGTCAGCTAGGAGATGGCAAGACAACTGGAGCATCAACTGTCACTGTTCATAACATATATATATAAAAGTGCTTATTGCCATCGTTTCTCAGTCTCCTTAGTGTAGTTAATTTTCTTAGTTGCTAGGCATTTGGTGAAACTGATATCGATAACATTGATTTCACTCAGTTTGAATGGGATAGATTTGGGACCTACCTCCTTGTCCTACGCGTGGTGAAAGACATAGCATTGTAGATGAGACCTGCCTTTGGGAGAGAGCTGAAGGAGTTTGTTCATCGATCAATGTTAATATATTTTTCATATTGACATTTCAACCAAATCCAGGATGTTGACGTTTTGAACTTTAATTGATTAGTTGAAAATTCTGCACTGGCTCAGTGAGGAAAATTAGCAATAAGAAGTTTAGGAATGGGGCCTACTTCTTCACTGTTGTTGTGGTTCTGTTCGCCGAGCTGGGAATTTGTGTTGCAGACGTTTCATCCCCTGTCTAGGTGACATCCTCTGTGCTTGGGAGCCTCCTGTGAAGCGCTTCTGTGATCTTTCCTCTGGCATTTGTAGTGGTTTGAATCTGCCGCTTCCGGTTGTCAGTTCCAGCTGTCTGTTGCAGTGGTCGGTATATTGGGTCCAGATCGATGTGCTTATTGATTGAATCTGTGGATGAGTGCCATGCCTCTAGGAATTCCCTGGCTGTTCTCTGTTTGTCTTGTCCTATAATAGTAGTGTTGTCCCAGTCGAATACATGTCGTGTCATCTGTGTGTGTGGCTACTAGGGATGTCTGGTCGTGTCGTTTCGTGGCTAGTTGGTGTTCATGGATGCGGATCGTTAGCTGTCTTCTTGTTTGTCCTATGTAGTGTTTTGTACTTTTTGAGGAAGAAGAGCACCTATACAATGTATTCGCCAAAAACGGATAATCCTGCAATTTCATCAACAGATGCTTAAGGGAAAGACAACGGAACCAGAACATGTTGCAACCCAAAGGACGAGCCACACTACCATACATCAAGAGCATTTCTGAGCTGACAGCCAGACTACTGCAACCACTAGCACACAAACCAACAGCCACTCTCAGACAACAACTCACCAGAAGGACCCGACACCCAGCATGAGCAAAACCAATGGAATATACAAAATCCCATGCAAGGACTGTACAAAACACTACATAGGACAAACAGGAAGACAGCTAACGATCAGCATTCATGAACACCAACTAGCCACGAAATGACATGACCAGTTATCCCTAGTAGCCACACACTCAGATGACAAGCAACGTGAGTTCGACTGGGACAACACTACTATTATAGGACAAGCCAAACAGAGAACAGCCAGGGAATTCCTAGAGGCATGACACTCATCCACAGATTCAATCAACAAACACATCGACCTGGACCCAATATACCGGCCATGGCAGCGGACAGCTGGAACTGATGACCGGAAGCAGCAGATACAAACCACCATAAATGCCAGAGGAAACATCACAGAAGCGCTCCACAGTAGGCTCCCAAGCACTGAGAATGTCACTTAGACAGGGGATGAAAAGTCTGCAACACAAATTCCCAGCTCGGCGAACAGAACCACAACAACAAGCACCTGAGTTACAAATCTTCTCACAAACTTTGAACTACTTCTTCACTGAGCACCACTGATCCAATCACATTTCATGTAAATTAGGTTTGCTGAAGAGTAAACAGGTATTTGCATATGGCAGTTATTCCATGTACAGTCCTAGAAACACAGTGAAATTGACTATAATATCTAGACTTGTAGTTTTCTACACAGTATGAAACTTTGAAAGAATTTGTAAATTAACTTGTATGTATACAGAATGACACATATTGCGGCATGCAATTATCTCCGTACTAGAGAATTTCTCCATTGTAATATTACAATTTATACTTGCTCAAGACAAACAATGGTAAGTATATAAATTGTTATATAATTACTGAGAACTTTATTTAAGAGATTGTCAATGGAAAAAGCTGTCAGATTGTTAAGTCTAATTGGGCATAGATGGATTTGGTGGAATGAATCTCAACACACCAGAATCTTTTATTAATAACTGAGACTCAGCAATAAAAATTTAGAAAACATTGTATTTTACCAAATAATATGATCTGAGCTTCTTTAGGCAGATTTAATTTTATGTTATACGTGAGCATGTAGTTTTGCCTGCATTATGCCCAGGTGGAAAATGAGTAAGATCTATTACATTGGCTCTTGACACACATTGCATGTACTGCACTTTTCCAGCAGCAGACATTATGGGAACAATAAAATGTGCAAATGACTGATTATGCACACAATATCCAGACTGAATGATGCCTCCTGATATTCCTGCCTCTGTACAATGGGCTTCCAGGGTTTCATAAAGCAGGTCATTTCAAGTTAAATTATTGATCCTTTATAGAGTTTTTCAGCTAATTTCTGTACCAAATTTCATGCTTTTTATCTTTCTGCCACTAATTACTTGGTTGGCAGAGTTTTTTGTGGCAAGTTCATTCCAGCTTTTTCTTTTGTGTCCACTTGAATTCATGCCACTAATGTATTTCCCAGTGGGAAATTCCCCAATGTTATTCATCTGAAGGAAGAAGTGAAAGTTGCAAAATGGAGATGAGGTTGGACCTATGTCTACTAACCAGCATCCATCTCCAAAAAGAGACCTACATACTTCATTTGACAGAGTACTCAAAGAGGTGACTCCAATTCCCAGAATAAGCTGCAACAGCCAACCATATTGAATAAGTCTGACTTGAATTGTAGACTGACTCTTATTAGGTAGTTTGTGGCAGTATCCCAATCACAAAATATCACTTGCATATGGTGCCACCTTAAAGGAAGAATGTAGACTCATTGAACCATGTACAGAAGTGGTTTACAAGAATGGTTCCAGGAATGAGGAACTTATGAACAGAGACTGAAGAACTTGGGATTGTTCTCCTTGGAGAGAAGAAAGCTCAGAGGAGATCTGATTGAGGTTTGCAAAATCTTGAGTATCTGGATAGAGTAGATGGAGTGAAACTTTTCCTGCTACGAAGGAAGCAATGATGAACTGAAGAAAAATGTGTTATTGAATGAGTAATTAGGGTATGGAATATGGAGGTATGGAAACTTGGAGGTATGGTGAAGGCAGGGTTTTTTGAGGTATTCAAGAAGGCATTGGTTGCATATTTAGATAAAAACAATATGAGAAAGCAAGAGATTGGCACCAGTTCCAGCTGGTGCAGTCATGATAGGCCAAATGTCTTCCTTCTGCACTGGAACAGTTGTGTGATTCTGTGATCTAGTCAATGAAAGAAGGCATATCAGGATAGTCAGCATCAAGTATGAAAATAATCACATCCACAATTAATGGCATATCTACATGAGCACCAGAAGAAGTCTTTATAAAATCCTCATTTTCAACCCCACCAGCCTCCACATCCAAGTATCATGAGCCTCTATTTCCACCACATCCAGTGGAATACTTCCATAAGACCCACATTCCCCTCCCTAGCCCTGTCAGCATACTGTAGGGACTGTTTGCTCTTAGAAACCCTGTTTCATTCCTATGCCGCCTAACACCTTCTCACACCCCCACGACACCTTCCCATACAATTGTAGATGGTGTGACACTTGCTCATTTACCTTCACCCTCCTCATTCTCCAAGGTTCCTGACATACATTTAACAGTGTGGAAACAGGCCCTTCGGCCCAACAGGTCTACACTGACCCGCTGAAGCACATCCACCCGGACCCATTCCCCTATATTTACCCCTGCATCTAACACTACAGGCAATTTAGCATGGCCAATTCACCTAACTTGCACATTTTTGGACTGTGGGAGGAAACCGGAGGACCCCAGATGAAATCCACGCAGACACGGGGAGAATGTGCAAACTCCACACAGTCAGTCGCATGAGGCGGGAATTGAACCCGGGTCTCTGGCGCTGTGAGGCAGCAGTGCTAACCACTGTGCCACCATGCCACCCACATTCTAGGCGACTCAATGATTTACCTGCACTTTATTCAATCTAGTCCACTGTATTTACTGCTCATGTTGTCTCCATTTCATAATGGAGACAAACCATAGACTGGGTGACCATTTTGCAGAACACTGCTGCTCCATTCATAAAAATGAACCCAAGCTTCTGGTTGCCTGCCATTTCAGCACGTTACTGTGTTTCCATGCCAACATTTCTGTCTCGGACCTGCCACAGTGCTTCAGCGAAGCTCAATGTAAGCTGGAGGAACAACACCTCACCTTCCGCCAGATCAAAAGGATTGATGATCAATGCTAAGAGCATTTCATAAATCTTCACATGAACATTATCGTTCTTCAAAACACTGTTACCTGCAAATGTGCTCTCAGTACACGGCTCTTCAAAGTAGATGTGTGGTAGACATTGTCTACATGGACTATAGTGATGCCTTTGACAAGGTATCACTTAGTAGGTAGTTGAGTAAAGTTAAATCTCACGGGATCCAGGGAGAGCTAGCCAACTGGATATAAAATTGGCTTATGGTCGAGTACAAAGAGTGCTGGTGGGGGTATATTTTTCAGTCTGGAGTGTACTACAGAGATCAGTGCTGTTATGGCTACTATACTGTTATTTATAATCATATAAACAATTTGGATGAGAATTTAGGTGGTATGTTTAGTAAGTTTGTGGATGATACGTAGATTGATCACATAGTGGACAGTGAAGAAGATTATCTGGGAGTACAATGAGATCTTGATCTACTGGGCCAG
Organism: Hemiscyllium ocellatum; assembly: GCF_020745735.1. Taxonomy (NCBI): domain Eukaryota; kingdom Metazoa; phylum Chordata; class Chondrichthyes; order Orectolobiformes; family Hemiscylliidae; genus Hemiscyllium; species Hemiscyllium ocellatum. The sequence goes on along the minus strand of NC_083425.1, from coordinate 29,566,393 downwards.
TGGGCTGAGGAATGGCAGAAGGAGTTAAATTTAGATAAATACAAGGTGTTGCATTTCGGTGGGTCAAACCAGGGCAGGCTTAGACAATCAATGGTAGGGCCATAGGGAGTGTTATAGAACAAAGAGATTAGGAGCACAGGTTCATAGCTCCTTGAAAGTGGAGTCACAGGTAGACAAGGGTTGTGAAGAAAACTTTTGGCATGCTTGCATTCATCAATCAGAGCATAGAGTATAACAGGTAGAGCATCTCGTTGCAGCTGGACAAGATGCTGGTGAGGCCACATTTGGAGTACTGCATGCAGTTCTGGTCACCCTGTTAGAGAATGGATGTTATTAAACTAGAAAGAGCATGAAAATGTTTTCCTAGGATGCTACCTGAACTGGAAGGTTTGAGTTACAAGAAGAGGCTGGATAGACTGAGACTATTTTCTCTGGAGCATAGAAGACTGAGGGGTGGCCTTACAGAGGTTTTTAAAATCATGAGAAGCATAGATAAAGTAGATAGCCAGCAGCTTTTCCCCAGGGTAGGGGAGCCTAAACTAGAAGGCTTCAGTTTAAGGTGAGAGGGGAGAGAGACAAAAGTGTGCAGAGGGGTAGTTTCTTCACACAGAGGTTGGTAAGTGTTTGAATCGGGATGCCAGAAGTAGTGGTGGAAGTGAGTACAATTTCATCATTTAAGAAATTTTTCACCAGATACATTGAAGGGACAGGTGTGGAGGTATATGGACCAAATGCAGGTAAATGGAACTAGTTTAATTGTGAAAACTGGGGATGGGGCAAAATTGAGCTGAACGACCTGTTTCTACGCTGTACAGCTCTATGACTTTGTGACTGTATGACACCACAAACAACATGCATAAGCATTGAATTCAATTCTGACATTGACATTTGTTATAAAGTTCGCAAGTTAAGTGAGGCTAAATCTAATGAAACAAGTTGTAAAAAGATAACAACCAGCTGGTTGTGGGTGCAATCTTGATTGGATGGTATGGTTCTTGTGCAGTAAGACAGGGCAAGTAATCCATCAATCAATGTGATGGAAAACAGATTGTTAATGCATCTAGAGCAAATTAATTTGTAAACAGAGAGAGATATGTGCTCTGATCAGTGGCTTCCTTCTGAAGAATGACACCTTTCATTTGATGATTTGCGATTGTATTGATGTGATTGTAGACAAAGTGATACTACTCTTGCTTTCATGACTTGCTCGCAGCTGTATTCTATGAATCTCTTTTTTTCAAAGTATGCATAAATCTTTTGATTTTTCCATTCGTACTTGGCCAACGCGGTGTGATTTTTCAAGAAGGGAAACTTGAGTAGCTTGTAAATTTACTGAACCATTTGCCATTGAACGGGAAACAATGATCACATCTTTCTATTTGAGGGACTCCAAATGCAGAGCAAATCTAGTTAAACTTTAAGACAACTGTTTTTGAGGTAAACGGAACTACTTCCACAAGGAGGAATCTGCTGCACACATAAATGACAACAAACTGGTGTTCACCATTATCCAAACCTGCCTAACTTCTATCCATGGACCTATAGCTAATTTGGGCATCTTGAGAGTCTGGCAAAGATTTGACTTTACAGTTACCTTGATAGGTCAAACACTGATTAAGGGTGTGAAATAGACTATTAATGAGGCTTTGGTTGAGTTGTTATCATTGTGCTGAAGTGTCAGTGCTTCAAAAGCATCTTCCAATTCTTCACCTCCATAATGGAGAAGGAAGGCCTTTTCCCCTTATGTTCTGTGAATGTTAAGCCTGTCATTGCACCTTCTAAACTTCACCGTCACTTTTGCCAACATGGGAATATAGCTGATAGGCTGTGCATCTCAAGATTCTGGATCTGATTTTTTTTTTGTAGAAACATAGAATGCCTACAGTGTGGAAACAGACCAAAGAAAAATATTCAAGATTATTTCTTTTTGATTGCATGAGTATTACATGTCATTTCTCCACACTTTTTTGTCAAAACTTTGCCAAAGGTTGCAAATGCATTAAATTGTAAAAGATAAATTTTATTTTTTTCCCTGTGGCCATATCTATGTTTTCTTATTATGAAGCTTTCTTTTGAATATTATTTACACAATGCATCAATTTGGCTGTAACATGCATCCTACTCTAAATAATATCTACATATTAGAAAATCTACCATATTGAAATAGGAGTGATTAGAACATATCTGCACCATTCTGTTTTGCACAATATATACTTTAGACAGATCTGTTCCAAATCAATCTCTTTATTAATTTGGTGTCTTAGCCTTGACAGTCATTTTTATAACTTTAAAAAAAGTTATATCTTTTTGTTTGAAACCTGAAAGATGAATGCCAACATCAGTTTGTCCCAAGTGAGACTCCACAACACTAATAATGAATAATATATGAAGCTGCAAAGCTTCGGAAAATGTGCATTTGAAGCTCACAGCACATTTTTAAAAATCAATCTGCTTAAAATATGTGGAAAAAGATAAATCTTAGCGATGGACAAAATTGTAGGAGGGAGTGAAACACTGAAATATTTATTCACTTATGTTCAAGCACAAACCTATAAGAATAAAGAATTGTGAAATTGAAGCTTTGAGGCTCAGAGAAAATAGGGAAAATGTTTGCAGGAATAAGAATAGTATTATCTGCATTTATACCAGTAAGCACTGTTGCTGTGCCTGTCCTGTTTAAACTTTCTGTCTATCTCAGTCAATTTGACTGAGGTTCCACTGGAATTCTTATTTCCTTGCACGTGCAACTTTACTTATGCTTTCCCACCACTGTCTTTCTGCTTGCCAGAATGAAACTATCTTGTACACAATCAGCTCATCAACAAGGAGACAAGTATATTAACGCAATCACTGTTGCTTTGTGAGATCACATCAACAGCTGCTACTCAAATTGCTACCATGCTGCTTTTATAAAGAAGTAAAATATTTCTGTTTATTTCAAATATGTCTTGAAATTGCTAAGAATGGTCAAAATAAACAGCGCACTTTTAAATTGCTAAAACGTGCATGGAAGGCAATTATTTTATTTGGTATAGAAGCAAGTCGCCACAATTATAGACTTGTTCCAGATGGAAGGTCTGGAACTGTTTCTGTGGCAAGTCAATCACTCAGTGAAAGACGTTGGAGTACTGCACACTGGACACACAGCAAGTGTCAATGTTGGATTCTGTGTTTTCCTCTATTTTTGACTGTATCCATGTGGTATATATGGATATAAGTTTTGCTGGTAAATAATTTTGGGAGAATAAGAAAAAAATTACGTGTAAATAAAACATTTCAAGACTTCAAGATTTCAAAGGCCATTATAGCCAATGAAGTACTTTTCAAATGTCTTGTCATGTCAACATATGGTAGTCAATCAGCTTGCATTAAGGTCCCACGGGTAGCAATTAAGTAAATAAACAGATATTCTTTCCTTGTGTTGTAAATTGATAAATAAACATTGTACAAAACACCAGGACGAACCCCCTTCCCTTACTAGTGTTATGGAATAATTTGCATTGACTGGAGAATCGAGAGTGTGTTGCTGGGAAAGCACTGCAAGTGAGGCAGCATCTGAGGAGCAGGAGAATCAACATTTCGGGCATAAGCCATTCATCAGGGTTCCTGATGAAGAGCTTATGCCCGAAATGTTGATTCTCTTGCTCCTCAAATGCTGCCTCACCAGCTGTCCTTTCCCAGCAACACTCTCTTGACTCTGATCTCCAGTATCCAACATCCTCACTTTCTCTTAGTTTATTTATTGGACAAAGGCAAATGGCTTATCCAGAAGATAGCATTTTTGACAGTGCCACACTCCTGCAGTACCACACTGAATACTCAACTGAGATTTCTTCATTTATTTCTTACTTTCTTCTGCTTTTCTTCTTTCCTTTGAAGCAAAACACATTGTGCCTTGTGCAAGAGAGCGCATTTGTTGAATGTTGCAAGTCAGGTTTCTGCAACCTTATTTTGAAAATACAACTTGTAATCCTCACTGATGTGCTTCATGTTCATGATTATTTTACAAATTTGCGTTGTTTCCTTGCCCTGTTTCATTTCAAAGAATCAGAGTTACGCAACACAAAGAGCTACCAAAGTGTTTACCAATTTCTTTTTAATAGCTATAATCTGTCTTGATTCTCTTTTCAGGCCGTGAGTCCAGTTCTGAAAACTTCTACAAAATCTCCCTGAGACAATTATCTGCTCAAAGAAGAACAACACTAGGTTGTTTAGATTTTTCCTATAGCTGCACTCCTTCATGACAGGCATTATTCCAGTACACCTCCTTTGCATTTTTCAGACCTCGCCATCTACCCAAACATGTGTTGCTCAGAATTGACCGAAGTTCTCCAGCTGAGGCTGACCAATGACTTAGAAAATTTTAGCACAACTTTCTTGCTTTATCTTTCTGTGTATCTGTTAATAATGCAATGGATCTTGTATATCATTCAAACAATTTTCTCAACTTCACACAATCTTCATTAATAACAACTTATATAGCTTTTCTAACACAATCTCAAGAGCTTCACAGGAGCATTATAAACACATTATGGCATCAATATTACAACTCTAATGGGAGAGTGCACTGGTAATTAAGCTCCACTACTCAATAAACTGTACCAAGAGTGTAAATGTTTTACTCAATCAGTAATTGGCAGTGAGTTTCTCTTTATTACTGTTTTCCAGATCAAAAGAAATGTCCACTAGTCTTGTTTAATAGCCTTGAAATAGCTTGTATATTCTGTGCACCATTTATTCCTACAATAAGAGGTAAAACTGGTTATGAACTCATGCTACATTGTGGAATTAAACAATATTGCCTTAATCCCAAATGCACATATTTGCATGCCAGACAATAGAAATAAAATTGTGCAGAGATGATATGGGTTTAGAAAATTAGAAAATCCACCCAGTGCGCCAAAGGTACAAAATCAAAGGATTAAACATGGGAAGACTTCTCATTGTCCAATTGATTTCCTGACATTGAATCGTAATGCTGACAGTCATGGAATTAATGGGAATCCTTAGATCAGACCTCAGTTTTGATGCGAAGCAATTAGCAGTAACTGTACAGCTTTCTGAGTTTGAGAAGGTGCCATTTGAAAACCTGAATAAAAATGTTAAAACCAAGATGCTGCTTGATTTGAAATCAATAACTGGGTTAATGGGACTTGGTGAGAATGAAGATGGGTAGCAGAGGTTTGAATGATGTCATGTTTATGGAGGGCAGAGCGTGGAAGATTGAGCAGGGGTGCATTCGAATAGTCAATGCTTAGAGACAGCAAAAGCATTGATGCAATTTCAGCAACAAATGAGTTGAGACAGGGTAAAAACAGGTATGGTTTAGAGGTGCAAATAGGCGGTCTTAGATATTGAAGACATATGTGGTCAGAAATTCATACCAGCTCAATATGACACCAAAATTATGAACAGACTGATGTAATATCACTCTTTTGTCAGGGAAAGGGATACAGTCAGTCAATAACAACCAGAAACTTGACAATATCCAGGATAAAGTACCACATCCACCAGCATTCACTTGCTCAACCACCCATGTCCGTACCACTTCCACGTACCATTTACAAGATGTGCTGCATAAATTCACCATTACTCCTTAAACACAGTCATTACCATCTTGAGAAACAAGGACAACAGATAGATGGGAATTCCACCAGCACCAAGTTCCCCTCAAAGCATCAAACCAGGGACTTGGAAATGGTTGGTTAGCCGCTTGTGGCAGACTGGGAAAGGCTCTGTATCTCTATGAACTAAGGAGTGGATCACCATCAGTGTGGCAAGTTCAGTGTAATCAGTCTTAGGAGTTATGATAAGTTTGTTGGGGAACTGCACAAAGATTATTCAGGAGCCAAGTTACTTCTCAGTTGGAACTGTCTCTTTAAGTTGGTTGGGGATGGGCCACAATCAGTTCTGAGGGGTCAGTTCAGTGAACATCAAGGAAGATGAATAGGGGTCACTTTTGTGGTAGGAAAGCTATGGAACTCAATTATAGGGATGCGAAGCAGCATGCTGAAATGCTGAGGGGATAATAATTGTGAAGGAAGGCTCCTAAACCCATAGGTGGGTATACAACACAGCATGGGAGAGAAAGGCATAATGCAGGAGGGAGAGGCTGTCACTAACAGCAAGCACTATCCTGACTTCAATGGGAACAGTATACCACAATGTCTGGTATAACAACATGGTCTACCCGGGTTGACGGATTAAAGTGGGAGTAAGAAAGTTAATTAAACAGGCGCTGTGGCAGTATTGGGAAGAACAAAGCTGATGGAGTGGACAGGGAGGACAACAAAGAATGGAACATGAGGACTTGGGGTGGGGATGGGAGGGAGGAAGAGAATTACTTAGAATAAAAGGCTGAGCCTATGCCTCACTCTGTGAGGTGCAAATGCTGTTTTCTTTCCATCCTCATCAAATATGCAATGGAAACAAAAATGGCAGCCACTGCAACTGGAGTGGGTGGAGTAAGTTTCTCATTCTGTGGGAATGGGCTCCACTCTTGTTTAATGTGAAGAACCTGCAATGGATGCCATACAGATGAAAAACATCTGTGATTAAAAAATGTGGATGTGCGCTTTACTTATTGACCTACTGTCTTACCAGCTAATTTTGGGCCAAGCATGCTCAATAACCTCATGCAGCATTACAAATCAGTCAATAAATAGTATTTGTGGAGTTGGTAGATTCCCACCGAGTCAGCTTACTCAGTGCCTGTGACAAATGTGCCTGCTGCTGTGTCTGCTTGTGTATTTGGATGAAATTCTTATTGGCTGACAACCTGGGGTTCTCTCCTGCCTGGAATGAAGATAGTGCTTGGTCTCTGGCAGTCCTCCACATCTCAGCGAAGTGGGGTGTTTCTTTCTTGAACATCTGTGGAGACGAGTCATCAGTGTGTTCATCAGGCTGTTCTCTGAAAGTCATTAGCATCCTTGTAGGGTTGCTGTGGACTAACCTGCTCACTGATGCTCAGTTTGAGTTCCAATAGGGCCACTCAGTTCCTGACCTCATTAGATACTTGCCCAAACAAGGGAAAAAAGCTGAATTCAAGAAGTGAGGTGAGAGTCATTGCCCTTGATGTCAAGGCAATATGTGTCCAAATATGGGATCAGCAGGTCCTGAGAAAATTGATGTCAATGGAAATTGAAGGGAAACTCCACTAGCCCATGTCAAATCCTGCAAAAAAAATGCAATCATGGTTGTTTTGAGCAATCATCTCAGTCCCAGGCTATTGCTGCAGAAGTTTCTCCATTAGTATCTTAGGCCTAACTATTTCAGCTGCTTCATCAAATTCCCTCAACAGTAGGTCAGAAATGCAGGTCCATGTACAACTTCTCAGATTCTGAAGTAAACCAAAACAATATACAATCAGACTTGGGCTGGCAAATCACGAGTAACATTTGTTCTGTACGTGTCAGATAATCTCCAACACACAAATATAATTATTATCTTTTGACAATCAAAGGCATTGCCATTGCTGATCTCCTCACTATCCCAACTCCCAAGATGGCATCGGAGTAGGACACTTCAGTTGGACATGGTCTGCTTTGTTTGTCTTTTTTTTTCCTTTTTTTCCCCTTTTATCTTTCTCCTTCTCTCTTCTTTCTTCTTGGTGATATCCTGAACTCCCAACCTCATCGCAGACTCAGACTCTTAGCCTCAGAGCAGACCTGGCGAGGCATCCTCTTGGCCTGGTGTGGTGATCTCCCTGCCCAGCAGGCGGTCTCTCACTGGCACATGACGCCTCTCCACCTGGTTACTTCGCCAGTATGGCATCAAAATCCAGGCACTCCTTCCAATAGCATCATGGGGGCACCTGCACCTGACAGTTCTAGAAGGTGGCTCGCCGTCACCTTTTCAAGGGGCAGCAACATGTGGGCAACAAGTATTGACTTTGCCAATAATGCAGTCATTCCATGAAAGAATAAAAATAAAATTGCTACCAGATATGAAAGGTGCATCATCATAATGCATGATAACGAAGTTGCAAAAGAAAGCGAAATTAAATCACAAGTTATGACATGTATCTCAAAGTTATCAGTGCCAAGAATGCTAAGGTCTGATGGCGTTCTGATACTCTTTCTTTGAAATACTGGGAAGGAAGAAGGTGAGTAGGCAGAAACTGTAAGTAATCTAATCTAAAAAAAAACCAGACTTGCAATCCCGACTGTATTCAACTCATGGAGTAATGGCTAGATATGTGACATGAAGGAGACCTGTCAGAGTGAGTATCTGGACCCATGGCTACCAAGGAAAGACGGTGAAACAATTCAGTAAAGTATGTCAGGCTGAATCTTGTATAGTTAGCTAAGTATCAGTTTCAGTGATTTTATGTAAGGCTAATCACTGTCAGGTCTAGAGGGTTTTCTTGCTCTATTAATAAACTTGCCTCATTAATGATCAACACCACCCCTATGGCTGCCCTGTTGTCTGAGTGGCCATACCACAAAAAGGCTGGGCAAGGCAGGTGTGCTGTGAGCATCCAGTTCCATTAAAAATGAGTGAGCACTAAGTGAACAAATGAGCAACTATGACATACAGCCTGGTCTAATCCTTGAGCTGGGAGCATGTCCCAGTGTACAAAGTATCTTGGAGACAGCATAGCAATAATAGTTTCTGGTATGCTTTAGTTCAGCTTTAAAGTATCAGAACATACTGTAAGTGGATCATAAATGTGCCATGACAATGTGGGGAGGCTGTCAGATGCCAATGATAATCAATGGAGGGAGCTAACAGCCACTGCACATGGAACATGCCCTGAGATGATAATGAAGAGTGTATAAGATGGAGGACTGGAGAAGCAAGCAGCAAGTTGAAGTCGCCAGGTACCTGCTAAAACTTTCGTTTAGAGATTTTCAATGACTAGTTTCCTTACAGTAGGTGTTCAGTAGCAATCTGCATTTCCCTGAGGTATAGTTTGCAGTTGATGAGGCTACTAACAAGCAATAATCCCATGTAATAGATTCCTCACCACTCAATAGTGAGAATCTTGCATCTGATATCCAGAACTCTGAAAATGCAAAGAGTTGTTCTCAACATCAAGAAAGGTCTTGCCCAACTTATCGCATAATTCTCCCCAATTTTTCGAGACAGGCCAGATTCAATTCAACCCATAAGTTAACCTATTTGTTCCAATTGATAGTATATAAAATAAAGATCAGAATATATAACAGAAAATTATATTCTAAAATAACTGTCATGAATGTACTTGAGAAAGATATATGGTCATAAAGAATGCAGTAGTTTTTCTGATAGTCTCAGGTTACATATCTACATAATTAGAACTTACATTTAATTACCATGCTTGTTTGAAGATAATAGGACCTATAATGCATGGTGACTGTCTGACCAAACTCTCTAACCTGCATTTGATGAGCTTCTTGTATGCTGTTGACGAAATGCAATCGTTAATTGTTGTAATTACTGATACTTGTAAAATAAAAGAAAATTTCAGATTTTTTTCTAACTGCCATTTTCTTATTTTCAAAATGTTTAGAAAATGACCCAGAAATTATAAATGGAACTTAACAAGTAGGCTGGATCCAGGGACACAAATGATTAAGTAGCAGTTCTGCTGTGCAATTACAGCAAAAAAAAACAATTCAAAATACTTGAAACATAATCATTTGCACCTTTTCTCACTGTTGGTTCTGAACAAAAATAAATGATCATCTCTTTATCAAGTACATGGAAGCTTTGGATCCTTACAGCAAAATTGAAGGCTACAGATTAGAAACATTGGGAGCAGAACACTTAGGGATCCAATATGGTTTGTAATAGATCTTTACACAAGTATACAAGTAGTTACAAAAGGTTACGTTTTTTGTTTCTTTCTGTACAAATTATAATATAAAGAATTGGGCAACGTTAAGAAATAGTCATTTGAACTGTGGAACAAAATGTTGCTTCTAATTAAGTAAAAATGTTTCTGAGACATACAAAGCCAAAGCTCTGTTAATTCCTCAGATATGGGCTACATTATACTTTTTTATTGATGTGAATCATATTAAAAGGAGGTGGGGCAGGTCATTCCATAATTTACCAAAAGTATGGATATAGAGAAGCTAATCAATTACTTGAGATTTCTCTTTGTGTCTCTGTATTCATCCAGACTCAGCTTCCCATTCTTTTTCTCTCATTACTCCTCTTTGACAGATGTAGAATGATTTCTGTACGAAAAAGGAACTAAATAAAAGCAAATCATTTTTGTTGGTTGAGCAGTTAAAATAGGAAACAAGAGGTACTTTGTGAAGATGTACAATGGAAAGATTTTGTGTTGGCATAATCTTGGGTAAAACCTTCCTAAAATAAAATTACACCAATCTGAATAGATCTCCTTCATTACATTCAGTCTAAATCAGAATTAAATCTTTTAAATATTCCTAGAAATCTGTCCATCTTTAAATCTCATCCATATTGCTGATCCATGTAGAGCTGTGTCAAATGCCTCTGCCTCAAAAATATTAAGGTTGCTTTATAAGGAAGGTCAGACAACACGTGGCTCATTTTGTTTTAGAATCTAATTTTGTGGTTGTTCAGGAGATTAATATGATGAGAAGTAAATGAATCACTTTCCCTATGTTGTCACAAAACATTATCTATTCCAGTCAAAAGCAGACAATAAGCCTGGCACACAGTAAGGTTCTGTCTCCTTTGACTTAAATAGATGGTCAGTCTGAGCCTAAATATGTTGGTGGCACAGTATTTAGCATTGTTGCTTCATAATGCTAGGGACCTGGGTTTGATTATTCTCTCGGGCATTTGACTATGGAGTTTACACGCTCACCCCGTGTCTGTGTGGGGTTCCTCTGACTGATTTGGTTTCCTCCCATAGTCCAAAGATGTGCAGATTAGGTGGATTGGCCATGGAAAATTGCCCATAGTGTCCAGGGTTGTGCAGGTTAGGTGTACCGGCCATGGGAAATGAGGGGTTATGGATATAGAGTGGGAGGGTGGGTCTTCTATGATTTGTGTTTTAATGCTGCATATGTGTGATAAGTATTTACAAATTTTTGTTAAAAAATCACATGTTACACAGCTTACATTTACAGATTTGATATGGATCAAATAGTTTTCCATAATGTAAAAAGAAAAGATGTGCCCTATAATTATATGGATTTTTATTTCAAATTACAAGTTGAAGCAGCCTAATTGTTCAATTTGTATTTGTTAATTTTTACAGCAGTCATTGGGGCATCTTTGAAAGCAGTTTCCAGCCATGAGTAAATGCATTGTTTACTTTTACCAGTCATACTCTGGATTCAATCTATCCAAAACGTTTTTTTATTAATTCTGCAGAAAAGAGAGATGCATATTTCATGAATTTTGGCCTGTGTCAGACTTTGGTTGTAAAACTTGGAGAAAACATTATCCACTTACCAGAAGATGGTTTTAAACTAGAAATTATATTTAAATAAAATGTCCAAAGAAGAACGTTCACAAAACCACTTTAAGCCACTGTACAGTCTTGACCTGGAACATTCCATTTCACACAATAAATAAACAAGCAAACTTTGTGGCATATGCTTTACTTGCTGTTATAAAATGTTATTTATTATTGGAACACTTTAAGTTTGGTGCCTGGTTGAATACAGATTCAACAACGTAATAGATGCTTGATATCATCCAGGCAAAGGAGTCTGCTTGTTTTGGCACCCCAACAATTCACTCCCTCCACCATTAAAAAACAGTGACAGCAGTTTGTACCTTCAGTAAGAGATATGACATCAACTCACCCAGACTCCTTAATGGCATTTTCCAAACTGGTAACCTCTGCCACCTGATAAGACCAGCAATGCATGGGGACCATCATCACCTGCAAGTCCTTCTGCAAGCCACACATAATCCAAATTGGAAATATATCTCCATTCCTTCACAGTTGATGGGTTAATACCCTGGAACTCCTCTCCTAACAATACCTCGGGGATCCCTACATCATGGACTGCAGTGGTTCAGGAACTCAACTCACTACCATATAGTTGAGGCAATCTGGGGATAGACAACAACAAGGATGCCCACAACCCATGAAAGAATAAATTTTAAAATTGGTTTGGTGTAATCAGATTATTTTCTGAAGTAAAAGTAGGAAATAAGAATATCTATTTTAAACCTATGATTTAGTTTTTATAATGTGTTCCACTCAATTTTAAAGTTTGATATGGTGGTATAACTCTGGAGAGATTGCATGCTTCACCAATGATGGTGTTGCAGTAATGCTAAAATGAAGAGACAGAATAGGGTTTAACAGCCTCCATTAGTGACTTCTTTTTCATATTCTGGAGATCCCTTGTGACATACACATACAGCACAGCTTCTTTTTCACATGTTGCTAAAGAGCTTCTTCAAAAGTCTTTTCACAACCATTAAGATAAAGCAAGATGCAACAAAATGACGACCGAACAAAATCACAATTTCTCGAAAAAGACAACCCATGCTACAATACTTAAAAATGCCATTTCTAAGATGTGCAAGCAATGAAGGTTTAATTATTGGAAATGGAACTTCTAATGTAATACTAAATTGTTGGATTGGTCAGGCAGATAGTATATGCCTGAAGTTATTTTACAGACAGTTACAAACCAACACGTATAAACAATATTCAGGAAAGCCAGCTCAGGGTCACACTTTTGTTTGTAGCTCTGAGTAGTTGGATATGATACTTGTTGAAAATTATTTATTATTAGATGAGAGGAAGCGATTTGGTTTTGGACATCAATCATGACCTGACCTCCCAGTTCTACTAATGTTTTGCATCAGTGACTGCATACTTAGCATTACTGCACAAAAGACTGAGTTCCAGCACTATGTCTGAATCAGAGCCTCCTGTCTGAACTGGATATGTCTCTGACTCCATCAGGTTGAGCAGCAGGTAGTAGCTGAAATCTGTATTTGAAACTGGTAAGAACAAGAGTTTGTATATGAGTATGTGGTTGTGTGCGTCCAACTGTCCTCTCTGCCATCATCTCTCTGCTCCTACTGGGAGGTGGCGTTGGCATGAATTGAAAGAATCTGGAGTGCAGAATCTGATCACGTGAATAAGAATGTAGAAAAGCAGCAGCTGGAGAAGGCAATATATTTTTTTCAATAGTCAACTTCTAACTTAGCAAAAGAACAAATTTAAATAATGGTCAGTTTATGCAGAAATCCTGGATACTATATCAGATAGTAATTGAGAACTTGCAAAAAATGGTGTTCAAAAATACTGTATTAATGATTTGGCTTCAGGATCATGATTAACTTTATGTTGGCAGCGATTTTTCTTTCTATTTTTGTTCCATACTTCTTTCGATACAAGTTGAAGTAGAACATGAGGAAGTGGCTATCTTTCAGGTCTTCATCAATACCAGTTTGAATTTGTTGTTATGATCATATTTGTTGACTGAGATGTTGTTCATCATCTATTGCATCAGCTTGAATGAAATAATGACAGTGGCAGTGTAGCGGATTCAATCAAATATTCCCCCAATCACTTCTATTTCAAAGAGGACAACTTCCACCTCCAAACTATTTAACCAAACTAACTGCAGCTAAAAAATGAACTAATCAAACTCATGTAAAGGCATTCACTGGTTTGAGAGGGGTAGCACTCTCTATGTAGTCAGCAGAACCATTTTACCTTTAAATACTATCCTTGAGGAGAAAATGATTCAATGTACTTAAAGGTGGTCAAGAAAAGAAGGACATGAAGCCATAGAAGGGCATATCAGAGTTGGACTAACACAAAATTAATCAATTAGATGGGCTTTATAAAAAGTCCAAAAGGAATAGTTGGAGAGGCAGAGAAGTTTAGATATTGAAGTCCAGAACGTGTGGGCTAGGCAACTTGTAATTCTCATGGAGGACAGCAAGGGGAGTGATGATGTGACAGTGGATCTTGGTGTAGGATAGGATATCGGCACAAAGTGTTTGGATGAAATAAAACTTCTGGAAACTGGAAGACTGGTCAAGAGAACCAAGATGTTGGTACAGTTGAGTCCGGTAGTAACAGAACGAGTATCAGAAGAATTAAGGTTGCCGTGGCCGTGAATGATATGCTAGAAATGGAAGTGGAGAGTCCTCGCTGTAGAAAGGATATGAAGTCAGCAGCTTAGTTTGGTGTTTAGTAGGACCAAATTGTGAACAGATACATTCAACCTGAGGTAGTGTTTGCAAATGAAGATGGCATCCGTAGTGAAGATGTGGAGTTTATGAAGAGCAATGGTTTTGACCTTTCCAAGTTTCTGCTGCAGAAAGTTGTAACTCCTCCAGGATCAGATGTTGGATTCTTGGGAAAATCTTGAGATAAAACTATGGAATGTGAAGAGGAAATATTAATAAGGATACTTTGCTGAGATTGCCTTGGTTAGGAGTGAACCAAAAGAGGCAGTCCCTATAAAGGTGGGGTGATGGAGGAGGATTATGTGTTCAATCTCATTATATATTGTACTAATGTTGGGAAACTAAGAAAAGATTGTCACCACTGTTACAGTCACAAAACTATTCTCACTGAATTTCAACATGATCTATGACTGGTCAGCTGATAACTGGCACAGCGCTTAGAAGAAATTATGACTTAAAATGTTGTGCTGGCCAACAATGAAATTATATTAGGAATTCTAGAGAGGATGTCAGCTCCGAGGATGTGACCTGCTCAATTTGATAAAGGTCATCTGACAAATGTTGGCAGAGGGAATAAAAGCATTGTTTTCAAACTCAGTTTTCAAAAGTGAGCTGAGAATCAGAAAGCAAATTGTTTTCTCACAGGAGCTGTATGTTCTTAAATGCATCTGTTGTATATGATTTGTAAGCACATGGAAGTGCACAAGAATGCTTCTCTTCTTCAGATTAGTCCACATCAACTGATTATAATGAAAAGTTATACTGGGAAGCAATATTGTAGTAGCTTTGTCAATTAATGTTTGTTATAAAAAATATCCAGCTGTTCTGTGCCAAAACGACATGATATTTTCAGACCACAACAATAGACTATAAATATGCACCTCCAAATTAATATATAAAAATTTGTTAATCTCAGCAGGAAGGTACTTTGTTAATCCAATTTTATTTGACAGCATTTAGCATTAAAATGTTGTGAATTTTAAATATTATAAATATTTTGTGATTACTATTTGATTATAATATATGAAAAGGAAATTCAGTAATTGAATAAATTTTAAACATGTCCATGATCTAATATTCATTATTGTCCCTCATTTGAATTCAGAAATTGAGAGTTCTCCTTAAAACAAGGTAGTTTGCCGAGTGAAATCATGCTGTTCTGTTTGAGACTGAAACAGAATTTGCTGCCCACGGGATTAATTTCACATTCGGTTTGTGTGTCAGCAAGTTCAAACAGTACCAGCCCAGAGAGAAGGAAATGTGTTTCACAGTTGGTAATTAGAGAGACATAATGAGAGCTGAATCCCTCAGATAACAGCATTGATACTGTTCAAATTCATCAAACACTGCAGCAATTCCCAGTAGGGACTCCCTTGGAAGGTTAGAAATAAACTGGAAGAAAACTGCACTTTTTTGAATGCTTAGCTAGACGATGGTACCATCTTCAGTTCAGTGCAAAGCCACTGAGTAAATTGGAGGTAATCTGATGGTTTATGAGCTAATAAATACAAGCTTCTAGTCTGTCAGTGAGCTTAGTTAAGATTTCTGTTTGTGATTGCAAGAAGGATGGAAAATTAACTGCAGCCATATTTGTGTCTAATGGCGGTATGCATTTTGAGTTGGTTCTATCATTGCTGCATCAACTATGCCACTTGCATGATGATTGTGTATCTGACTGGCCAAACTCTGACCAGAAGTAGATAGAGTAGCCAAGGGCCACAAAGAGTACTTAACCTTGATTTAAATGGAACTTATTCACTCTATTAAAATTTAATATCTGGTTGAGTGCTTAATTTTCTTTATGATTATTAGGACTTAATGCTACCAATTAAATATTTATCAAGTAACAATTGACTTGTTCTTAATTGTTGTAACACATATCCTTAGAACATGTTGACCCAACAGACAGCTTCTGCTTTGAAAGACTCAAGTCAGTCCCGATTTTCAACTTACCTATCCAGCGGTTAAAATTAACCAAGGAATTTAACCATTAGTATCAGTCACCCTTAATATTAATTTGTCTAAAGACATCTTTAAATACACCGATACAGTCCGATGAAACACCATTAGGATGAAAATTTAACTTCAGTGTAAACAACTGAACTACTGTCCTTTTCTGTCAGGTCCATTCAAATGTAAAGAAATTATTCAAAGTAAGCTCCTCTGTATTGTTTAACGTACCCCATTCCCCATGCCATCTCTCTGCACCTCAAAGTTTCATGGAATGACAGTCATCAGAAATACCTAACAGCTGATGCCTGGCCAAGAGCATGCTAACTTTCAATTGAGTGAGACACCGTGGATGCACTGGACTTATTCCGATACAAGCAGTCTGAATTCTAATAGAAACCCTCTGGCAGTGAAAATCCACTTCCATTTCTCAGTCTGTCTTCTCCCAATTCAATAATCTGGCAGAGACCTGTAAGAAGCACAGAGAGAATCTGCACGGTCAGCAACTAATCATTACATCAGGAGTAATATTAAGAAACCTTCAGTTTATGCTGCATTTTAAATATTGTTATATTCTATCATTTGAAGATGATAATTAAGTTTGTAACTACTGTAAATCTAGGATGTCATTGACACTGTTCATTTATGAATTTGCTGTTTAATAAATCTTCTTTTGTGCCTTCTAGCCTATACTGTATTCATCATATTGTCTTCCAAAGCCCAGAAAGGTCATGTTAGTGCATAAGATATAAGCAAGAACTGAGAAACGGTGACAATGGTTTCCTTTAAGGCATAGGCTGACCATAAATTACTTAGATATTTGTGTTCAAGTGTTCACCCAGCTAGTGAGTCAGAAATTTATTTGAGAAAAGTGTGCAAAGAGAAAAAAAAGCACCCTCCTACTTGGGAGGATGTGATCTAGTGCCATTTGTAATCTGTAAGAGAATTCCAAAATGAAAGTTATATCATTTTGAGGCACACAAATTTTGCAGAATGTATGAAAGTTTTATTCTTCTCAGAGCAAAATATACTTTGCTGTAAAATTCAACCTTTAGTTGTACTAGTATTAAACATGATCCTTATATTCAGAGGACGTGAAAATATACATGAAGATGGGCCATATATAATATTGTGCTACAGATGAGTTCACTGATCAAGGATTACTTCAGTCAAAGAACTTGCATGGCACAAAAAGAGGCCACTCAGATCATTGCTTCAATGCAGGCTGTTTGAATAAGCATTCACTCCAGTATCCTGTGAGTTTATCTTTCAGATAGTTAGCTCCTGACCTTTGAAAGGCAATTATGAATTCTGCTTTCAACAGTGTTTTTGCTGGACATTTCATGTTATAATAATCTAAATTCTCTACCTTTATTCTCTTATGTTCTCTAGTTATTGATTTATTATCCAGAAATAGATCATTTTGTATTTATTTTATCAGAATCCATCTTGTATCTTAATGTGTATCACCTACTGAAGTGTAAGTGAAGAGTAGCAAAAGTTAAATGACGGTAAGTTCAGTTATCTTTTGTATAATGGTTCTTTCTTTCATTTTGCAACCAGTGTTCTCACTGGGTTTTCAGCTCCCAGGAGCAGTGTAAATTGTCGGCATGATGGAAAATGCCCACTGTTCAATATCCTTTCATTTTCAGATCGATTGCTTCTAGTCATTACTCACACTTAGATAATGGCTATAATGAATAGTAAACCGAGGGCTTCAATCAGAGGGGGTGGGTTATTGTGAATTGACTATTCAAAAATATTCAATTTCTTTAAATCACATTTCCCTTTGACTCTGCACTTCTCTTCTGCATGGTATGGTTAAATATCAAAATGTAGCTATTTGTAGTTGACCAACACACGAATTAGAAATATTGAGAAGCTTTCAGGATTTTCTTTTGAAAGGATGTTGTGAAACTTGAAAGGATTCAGAAAAGATTTACAAGGATATTGGCAGGGTTGGAGCGTTTGAGTTATAGGGAGAAGATGGATAGGCTGGGACTATTTTCCTTGGCGCATCAAAGACTGAGGGGTGACCTTATTGGGGTTTATAAAATCAAGAGGGGCATGGATAGGGTGAATAGACAAGGTCTTTTCCCTGTGGTGGAGGAATCCAAACTAGAGGCCATAGGTTAAGGTGAGAGGGGAAAGCTTTAAAAGGTTCCAAAGAGCAACATCTTCGTGCAGAGGGTGGTTCGAGATTGGAATGAGTTGCCAGAGGAGGTGGTTGGAGGCAGATACAGTTATAACTTTTAAAAGGCATCTAGATAGATATACAAATAGGAAAGATTGAGACGGATGTGGGTCAAATGCTGGCAAATGAGATTAGATTTATTAAGGATATCTGGTTAACATTGACAAGTTGGACTGAAGTGTCTGTTCCCATGCTGTAGAGTTTAAGATGAAGCATTTTAAGTGGTGCTCCAGGTAAGATCATTTCACAAACTGGGAATAGAATTAGGGGCCTATGTGAATTTGGTGTGCTGCTGGTGTCTCTGCATGTTTATTCCCAGGTTTATCATAGAAGGACTATTGAAACCAGCGACAAATATTTCACTACAACATATTTCCACAATCTATAGTCACTGGTTTTAAAAGTCCTTCTATGATAAACCTGGGAATAAACAGGCAGAGACACCAGCAGCACACCAAATTCACATCGGCCCCTAATTCTATTCCCAGTTTGCTGAATGATCTTACCTGGAGCACCACTTAAAGTGCTTCAGCTGATCATCTTGCCTCTGGGTTTAGGAAGAAGATAAAACTAGTTTTTCTACAGCTGATTACTATCACTTGGTTTCCCCTGAAGTAATCGGATAAGCCAAGGTTAGGCAAGGGACCAGCTGGGTCTAGAGTTTTACTCTGCAGGGTGAGTCATGAGCTTCAAACCAGGAGACAAACTAATGTGAGGGCAGTGTGAGGGCAGTGGGTAGCTCCTCTGTAAGGACAACCATCCATCCCCATATTTCAGTTCATGCCAGACACATCTCACAAGGACCTAACAATCATCCAGAAACATCGTTCCTTTAGGATCAGTGTGTCCTAAGCTAAAGCCAACATCCCTCAGCAGCTGTGAATGGTTTATTTTCTCTGATTCCTACTCACGCAATCTGTAGATTACCCAATTTGTGGTCCTTAAACCAACTATCTTTACTAATTCATTTTTCCCAAAGGCATCTTTTTGATGGAGGCAACTAAAATGTTTTTAATTCGTATGTTAGTGTTGCTTCGATTGCGTGATTCAGAGGTTTAAATGTTTGATTGTCACCATTTAAGCATTCCATTTTGTTGCCAACAAGTGCCAGAGAAACCCAATTATCAGCAGATTGACATGAAGTGTGTGTCAGATAGTGTGAATGGATTATGAAGAGCAATCTTATTCTCTTTGGTTTTCAGCATAATCCCAGTAGATCAATATAGCACTATGCTCTAGCTTGCTGAAGGGTAAGACTGAGATAAAAAAGGGTGCTGCATAATGCTGGCACATTCTCAGAACTCCAGTTTATTTTAATTCTTAGAAATTTCCAGGTAATTCAGAGTTTTGGTCAGGCAGTCAAGGATTATCATAGAGTTTATTAACATATGAACTCCTTTTCTCATACTTCAGTACAATCTAACCATGATCTGATATGGGTGGGCCTTGGTTGTGATCTTCTGTCATTGGTCGCTGTACTTTTAGCACTGGTCTCATGTAATAATTACTGAAACTAACGTGTTTTAGATGTACCTCTTTTGCATGCATGAGAATAATTGATTTCTAGTTCTTTTGTAACATTCTTTTACATATCTAACTTTTGGAGAATATAATTCCATCACATGCAAAAATGAGTGAGTGTTACATGCACCAAATATTTTTGTCGGCATGAATTTTAAAGCTGCTCTATTCCGTGCATGATTTAGTTTTTTGAAGTTCCAATTTTTGAAACATTGTATATATTTAAGAATTTAGAAGTATTCAGGATCTTATGCTTGGAGACTGAGTTCATTGTTTGACAGAGGAGGAATCTGTATTCCTTTGTCTTATTTGTCTGTAATCAGTTAAATCTTGCATGAATAACTTAAAGCTTTTGTGTCATCTGTTGTCTAGCTTTCAACAAAGAGGGCAAGCAACTTAAATATTGAATACATTAACTAGTTTTTTGCTGTACATTTTATTTAAACACATTTTTAGGAAGGTACTTGATAAGATTATAATATAAGCAGATCTTATTTCCTGCATAGTTCCTGAACAGATATTCATCCAAAAGATCACATCTGATTCAGTCTGTCACTACCTTGTTTTCTGATTCCTAAATGTCCAGTTCTATAAGCAGGATCTGATATCACCAGTGTTACTGTCATCTGTTTTCTTGCTGAGAAGTAATTGTCCATGGACAGGTACAGATGAATGTTGGATCGATGACACCATAACATAAATCCTCCTACTTCTACTTTGTATGCGGATTGGAAGAGAAAAGCTGGAATTTGTGAATGTTGACCTTCTGCTGCACAAGCCAAGGAGTTAACGTTAAATGTTGTGGCAAATATAATCGGTGTCATTTAAGATTTCACAATCCGTTGCTTGTACCTACACAAATTCTACGATGATTCCTATAGAAAATAAATGGAAAATCTGTGATGTTCACATTATTCACTCACTGGATATCAAGCTTCTTACAGTATGTTCAATTCAGGATACCAAACATATCATGTCTTAATGTGCATATTTATACCTATTCATTATGCATTATCTCCTTTTTACTCATGAGGTGCATTAAGGTTCCTCGCCCATGTCACAATAAATTAGGAGAAAGTGAGGTCTGCAGATGCTGGAGATCAGAGCTTAAAAATGTGTTGCTGGAAAAGCGCAGCAGGTCAGGCAGCATCAAAGGAACAGGAGAATCGACGTTTCGGGCATAAGCCCTTCTTCAGGAATGAGGAGAGTGTGCCAAGCATGCTAAGATAAAAGGTAGAGAGGAGGGACTTGGGGGAGGGGCGTTGGGAATACGATAGGTGGAAGGAGGTTAAGGTGAGGGTGATAGGCCGGAGAGGGATGGGAGTGGAGAGATCGGGAAGAAGATTGCAGGTCAAGAAGGCGGTGTTGAGACTGAGGGTTGGGACTGAGAAAAGGTGGGGGGAGGGGAAATGAGAAAGCTGGAGAAATCTGCATGTCACAATAAATGGCTCACTCACTTAATATGTGACCAAAACAGGGGCCATTCCATGCATTAGTATAGATTCCAATTTCAAATGCTCATGACGATTTTATGTTATAAGATTGCACTTAAATTTATATAATTAAACTGTAGCATAAAGCAAAAGGTCTAAAGGTACATTCCTAATATGTAACTGCTGTGGTCTAGTGAAATAGTGGGGGTAGAGGGAATGAGGGGAAGGGAGAGCAGTGGGAAGGAGTGAGTGTGCCACATAAAGGGTTGGGTACAAAGAGATTAATAATCAGTGGCTGATTCTGCTAGGTCTCGCCTCAAGTCATATTTGTACATTGGAGACTTCTGTTGGAACAGGGTGTAGGACATTCACTGAATGCTCCCTCTGTATATGGCGTGGGTTTAGATGGAAGAGAATGTCTTCTGGTTTGCATGCTGGAATGAGCTCCAGGCAGGGGGTCCATGATGGTCTTAAATGTTGATCCACTGTTCAATTACAAATACATTATATTTGCCAAAATGTACTGTGTATGTGACTTCTTTGTCAGGAACAGCTGCCCACCTTGCATTTAAATATATTCACAAGTTTCCTTTTCAAGATTCCTGAGGCCTTCTCAAGCAACCTTAATGCTGTCAGGAGTGTGCATGCTTCCTCAGACAAGTGATTCTGAAGAAGTATTTGAAACAGAATCAGAGCAAGTCTATTGGCAGTTGGAAATTTAGTTCCACTTCTCTTATTGGCAATGTGGAGTTTGTGGCTTGTGTGTTAAATGGAAGGAAATAATAAATTGCCCAAAGAGTGTTAATCCTACTTGACTCCAACAAAAAAAATCTATATTTTCTTCATGAACATCACCAAAGCCTAGTACCTTCCCAGTTCAAGAAGGAGAAGCACAGAAGGCACATGGGAATAGCACCATTTGGATGTTTTCTCCATCAGCCATTCATTATCCTGATGTGGACATATTTCTCCATTGCTGCATCATTACAGGTTCAGAACTCCAGAAGTCCCTATATGTACAGCTGTTCCAAACAAACCCTGGTCAGATTCCCAAGTTATTATGGTTCCATAAGGATATTCCAAATTGTTACGCTCCCAGGTGAGGACAGATAAACTCGTTCCCTTTCTTCGCACACTTGTTTCCTCAGTTGGTTTACAAAGGAGTCCTTCCTTTGTGGTTACCTTTCTTCCAGGCCAAATGATTTTATGTTTTAAAAGGAGCCAATTTATCAGGTTTTCTTGATTTGTGAGTTTATTAGTTATTAAGCATGTTATAAAAAATTAATCACACACACACACACTAAAAGTCAAAGGATACATGAATCAGCCTTTTAGTGTTTTGTGAAGAGTCTGTAATGGAACATTGACAGTAGAGTTCTGGATTCTTGAGTGTGCAGGTTGGTAGAAAAGTTTTGTCCTTTTTCCTTTTGACTGGCTCCTGACACTCAGAGCAAGAATTTCTCTTGCCCGCAACATGAGGCTAACTAATGATCGATTAATCACCAATGACATTTACTGTGCTCTAACATTTAAACCAAGGCCGTACACATCAATACATCAGTTCAGTAACGCACACAAATAAAGTTGAACTGATTTTTAACCTTTGTTCTTGTGTATTCTTGAAAGAGGAAAACATAAAACATGTCTGTTTTCCAAACTCATATCTTTTCTCCCATCATGTTCACAGTCTGAGATAACTCACAGTAGATTACAGTTCAGTTTGAAATAGATTTCTCACCTTTTAAGTCAATTCCTTTGAAGCTTCCTTGAAACCTCATTAGGTCCAACATTCCAGGATCTCTATCTTCAAGTAGTCATTGAAGTTATATCAGCAGTCATTTATTTAGCTGTACCAATCCAAGTCTGCTGAAATATTTTAAATGTCCATAGATGACCTGGGGCTATGATCCATGGTCATGACAGCATTGTATTGATTGCCTTCATGTCAGGTGCTACATTGATTCAAGATGAAAGCCCATTGTCGCCTTTTCAAAGACAATTTAATTTGACTAATTAATGCTAGCTTTGTCAGCAATGCCATCATCCAAAAATTAATTTCAAGACATTAGTTGATTAAATATTTGAATCACAATTAAGCAGAAGATTTATTTTATTCACTGAAGGGATATGGGTGTTGCTGACTGGGCCAGAACTAATTGCCCATCTCTAGTTGCCTTTGAGAAGGTGATGGTGGGCTGTGTTCTTGATCCACTGCTGACTGTTTAATAGGTCATCCTTATTGCAGGAAAGTTTGGCCCATATCTCAACACCAATTTACCTGTAATCACTGGAATACTTGAACTACAGATCTGACAATAACCAACTCCCTGTACTGTAATCAGATGAGTCCTTTGACTGACTATAATGGTACTCTCTGACTGATCCTTCAACTCATTAAGGACTCTTCCTCTTTAAATTTCACATCTCCATTTACTTAACGCAAATGAAGTGCGTTTGGCATGTTGACAACTTTCATCTTAATGCAATACAACATCATAGAGTGACATGCCCAACCTGTCTGACTGATAGATTGACTGTTCAGTGATCCCCAATATCGCAAACTGCTGACCTCTCCCTTTACACTAAAAGAAAAGCTAAATTGTGAAAGCTTGCAGCCTGTAGTGCAATGGTGTAGTGCATTACTCTCCTCTGTGCATCTGAGAAAAGTAGTAAAGCAGAAGACGCGAATTGTGCTGTAAAGTAAGTAAGTGATAATAAAGCAAGCTAAGAGCCATGAGACATGTGTCTGTGAAAGTAAATCCTGGGCAGATGCATGAAATGTGTACTATCTGTGCTCACAAAGTGGACTGGCAGAAGCTTGCAAGTTGTCGGTGTTTGCCAACTCCAAAGTAGTGTTGAAGGCCTGAAACGGTGACAGAGTTGATCGATGTGTAGACACAATGATGTGGTTAGGCTGGTGGTTTGCTGATGTAGAGTTGAGTGGATGGTCAAGAAGGATGATGCCCATGGAGAATGCAGTGTCATTGTGTAAAATAAATAGTTGCATGATGACCAGGACAGGCATTCAATGAGGGATTTTTGCTTAGGTACTGCTCTGTTTGGAGCTAGCACCATTTAATTTCTTGGTGGAGAACAGGATAAGTAGGATGTAAATGGGGTGAATTGGGGCTTTAATGAGATGCGAGTATGTGCAGTCCCTCAGTTGTGAACAGGTTCTGTTCTGGAATCTGTTTGCGAAGTGATTTGTATGCAAGCCAGAGCACAGTGCAGGGCAATGGAAAGCAACCATTCACAAGTTCAGTAAATGTTCATATTTGAGATTTTAAATATAAAACCATGTATGGGATTGTGTTCATAAGTATGAGTGTTTGTATGCTGGATGTTTGTAAATGAGGTTCCTATATACATGGAAAAGGCGGCTCCGCACTCAGGCTCGAGATGCTGAAATTGTCACTGAAGGCTTGAGGTGAAAATGAGGATAATTTTTCTTGACACTGAGAATCTGATATTTTCCTTCTCACTCTATTTTGCCAACAGAATTCTCGCCACACAAGAGAATTGAATTGAATTGAATTGAATTGAATTGAATTTATTTTCACATGTAACAAAGCACAGTGAAAAGCTTTGTTTTGTGAGCAATACAGGCAGATCACAGAATTAAGTAGTAATGATAAGTAAATAATAGCTAAACAGCAGCAAAAACAAAAACACAAGTACAGGCAAATGCTAAGAGCTTGTGAGTCCATTCAGTATTCTAACAACAGTAGGGTAGAAACTGTTGCGAAACCGGCTGGTACATGTATTTATACTTCTGTATCTTCTCCCCAATGGTAGAGGTTGTAGAAAACCATTGACAGGGTGGGATGGATCTTTAAGAATGCTTATGGCCTTTCCTTGACAACGGGCCTGGTAGATGGACTCTATAGATGGGAGGTTGACCTTTGTGATTGTCCGGGCTGAGTTTACCACTCTCTGTAACCGTCTCCGATCTTGAATGGGAGAAGGGAAACTATGCATCACATGTACATTTGTCTGGGTATTAGTACTTACTGGTGTACCTGGAGAAAATTATCTTCACAGAAGGAAAGAAAAGTCTACCAATTTATTGCAATTCTGGCTATCTCAGTTCTGAAGTCTTTTTAAATGTGTTACATTCAATTCTGGATATCTTATACAGAATCTGAAACTTAAATTGATGCTTCCCAATAGGATATATATTAAATCTATCACAAAATAAAATTTAGGCTCTCTAATTCTGTGTAATCATATGAGTTTTGGCAGTCTCTGTTTCAGATCTAGGATTTATTTTGGCAGTGATCTATTTCAAGATATTTTTTACCTCCAGCAGCGCAAGTATATAGATCAGCTCTAAATGTCTGATTGTGAATGTATGAAACTCATCTAAAAATGATAAGCAGAGGAGATAATTGGAAATTGAATATTATACTTGCAGATTTGCATTAAATAACAGCAGCTACTGGAACAATCTTTCACAAAAGGAAAGTTGCTCTAAAACCAGTGGGAAACTTGAGTTTCATTCCAATCAAAAATCTATTGACTAATATCAAAGGAGACTTGAACTCTATTGGCACAAGTTTTTTTTATTACATTACTTGCACTATTCTTCATTAGGTTATCTAGAATATTTCCTGTTCTTAATATAATTATTTTGTGTTCAATCCTTTGCTCAGTTAGCAGCAAAAACTGAAATTGTTGGAAAAACTCAGCAAGCCTGGCAACATCTGTGGAGGGAAAAGGTTTCAAGTCCAGTGACTCTACATCAGGACTGATTGTAGCTCGAGAAAGGTATTTATGTTGTGGGATGGGGGGGAGGGTGAAAGGAGTAAATGATAGGTAGAAATGGAGTCCAGAGAGTTATCATAGAGTTATAGAGATGTACAGCACAGAAACAGACCCTTCAGCCCAACTCCTCCATGCCGACCAGATAATCCAACCCAATCTAGTCCCCACCTGCTAGCACCTGGCCCATATCCCTCCAAACCCTTTCTATTCATATACCCCATCCAGATGCCTTTTAAATGTTGCAATTGTACTAGCCTCCATCGCTTCCTCTGGCAGCTCATTCCATACATGTGCCACCCACTGAGTGAAAACGTTGTCCCTTAGATCTCTTTTATATCTTTCCTCTCTCACCCTAAACCTATTGGGCAGATGAAGGAATGGGTAAAGGTCAGCCTGGGTGAATCAGTAGCTGCTAATGAGGACTATTGGTAGCTGATAATGGACTGTTTGTGGTAGCAGGCTATGTGATGACAAGGCCTCGTGTGTGGGGGTTGGGTATGGACATAGGAGAGATGCTCAGGCCCTAAAATTATTGAATTCGATACTGAGTCCTGAAAGCTGTGGAGTTCTCAAGTGGAAAATGAAGTGCTGTTCATCCAGCTTGTGCTGAGCTTCAATGGAGCACTGCAGCAAGCCTGAGACAGAAGAACACAGTGGTATGTTGAAATGGCAAGAAACCGGAAGCTCAGGATTATTTTTGCAGACAGAACGTCAATATTCTGTAAAGCAGTCATCCTGTCTGCTCTTTGTCTCCACAGTGTAGAGAAGATTACATTGTGGGCAGTGAATACAGTAGACTAGATTGAGTAAAGTGCAAGTAAAGTACCGATTCACCTGGAAGGTGTAGCTGGCACCTTGGATAGCGAGGGTGGTGGAAGCAAGTGGGTAGGTATTACACCTTCTGTTGTTGCCTTTTCTGGTCCACTCTTCCTGCACTCCCAGTACCCCCATGGCACCTTTCCATGCAACCGAAGCTCCCTCGTGGGAAGGCAAATGCCAACAAAAAGAAACTAAATTCCTGATGTCCCTCATGAATTTTGTACCTGCTTGTGACCCAAAATAACTAATGCTGGCATTAGAGCAATGTTCTCTATTGCTAGATAGCCTCAGCAATGGAGGAGTGAATGCTATAAGCTGAAGTGGGTATTGATGAAAATGTCTAACCATCAGAAGTCAACCATTTCACTCTTTCTTTCCCTCATCTATGCTGTATGCAGCAGATCAGATATTTTTGACTCCTCAAATCGGTGAGCAATGGGATTGCCTTTGGGAATACTTCTTTATGTATGTTATTTGGAGGTAGATGAGGTGAAGATGGACTTCAGGAAAACATGATGATCAGGCAACATCAGAGGTAGACACTCAGTATGCAATAAAGTTTTACATTCTTATAGAAAGTTGCGGTGGACATAATTGCAATGTATAACCAAAAATAAAAAGAGAACTTACCATCACCGATATCGCAACCTGTGCCACTACACAGCAGCACTTCTAATGAATGTGACTATATTATCCAAAATGTCTCTTGAATCAGGCACTGATGTTGATTCAAAGAAAATTGAAATAGGGAGTTTGGGGAGCTCTCTAATTCTAGGTAGACACAATATGAGGGCAGGTGCTTGGTTTTCCTGAATATTATGCTATTTGTTGTGCTCTTGAATGCTCCAGGCTGAAGACAGCAGCATTGTTGCTGTCCAGTCTGCCCTTATGCAGAGGAATTCTAGTTCAAAGTCTTGTGCTGGGAGTGGAATCATTGCAGTGACTCATCTGGGCCACTTGGTTGCAGGTCTGGTGCCAATCGAAAATCTGTTCCATAACAGAGGGGGATGATATGTCTGATATGCTTGATGTCATGTCATGGCTGAGGTAATGAAGCTTACCAGGCCGCTCACGCTCAGTCAATAGCTGTTCCAGATGCATCATCTCCCTATTCCTGTGGAGCCTGTTTCTAACTACCGCCATTTGTTAAGACATGGCAAGCAAAAACATCAAAGTACTCCAACCACCACTTGGCTAGTGCTTGTAAAGTCTATGCATTACATGGAAAACCATCAATTGGAGACGCCTGCCCTAGAAGATGGATTCACTGCCTATTTCATCACTGTAAATGCAGAGACATAGAGTCATAGAGATGTACAGCATGGAAACAGACACTTCGGTCTAACCCGCCCATGCCGACCAGATATCCCAACCCAATCTAGTCCCATCTGCCAGCACCCAACCCATAAAACTCCAAATCCTTCCTACTCATATACTCATCCAAATGTCTTTTAAATGTTGCAATTGTACCAGCCTCCACCACTTCCTCTGGCAGCTCATTCTATACACGTACCACCAACTGTGTGGAAAAGTTGCCCCTTAGGTCTCTTTTATATCTTTCCCCTCTCACCCTAAATCTATGCCCTCTAGTTCTGGACTCCCCCACCCCAGGGAAAGACTTTGTCTATTTATCCTATCCATGCCACTCATAATTTTGTAAACGTCTATAAGGTCACCCCTCAGCCTCCGATGCTCCAGGGAAAACATCCCTAGCCTGTTCAGCCTCTCCTTATAACTCAAATCCTCCAACCCTGGCAACATCCTTGTAAATCTTTTCTGAACCTTTTGAAGTTTCACAACATCTTTCCGATAGGAAGGAGACCAGAATTGCATGCAATATTCCAGCAGTGGCCTCACTAATGTCCTGCACAACCGCAACATGACCTCCCAACTGCTGTTCTCAATACTCTGATCAATAAGGGAAAGCATACCAAACACCTTCTTCACTATCCTATCTACCTGAAACTCCACATTCAAGGAGCTATGAACCTGCACTCCAAGGTCTCTTTGTTCAGCAACACTCCCTAGGACCTTACCATTAAATGTATAAGTCTTGCTAAGATTTGCTTTCCCAAAATGCAGCATCTCGCATTTATCTGAATTAAACTCCACCTGCCATTTCTCAGCCCATTGGCTCATCTGGTCAAGATTCTGTTGTAATCTGAGGTAACCTTTTTCATTGTCCTCTACACTTCCAATTTTGGTGTCATCTACCAACTTACTAACTATACCTCTGATGCTCACATCCAAATCATTTATATGAATGACCAGAAGTAGAGCACCCAGCACCGATCCTTGTGGCACTCCACTGGTCACAGGCCTCTAGTCTGAAAAACAACCCTCCACCACCACCCTCTGTCTTCTACCTTTGAGGCACTTCTGTCTCCAAATGGTTATTTCGTGAGATCTAACCTTGCTAACCAGTCTCCCATGGGGAACCTTGTCAAATGCCTTACTGAAGCCCATATAGATCACATCTACTCCTCTGCCCTCATCAATCCTCTTTGTTATTTCTTCAAAAAAACTCAATCAAGTTTGTGAGACATGATTTCCCATGCACAAAGTCATGTTGACTATCCCTAATCAGTCCTTGCTTTTCCAAATACATGTACATCCTGTCTCTCAGGATTCCCTCCGACAACTTGCCCCCCAACGACGTGAGGCTCACTGGTCTATAGTTCCCTGGCTTGTCCTTACCACCCTTCTTAAACAGTGGCACAACGTTAGCCAACCTCTGTCTTCTGGCACCTCACCTGTGACTATCGATGATACAAATATCTCAGCAAGAGGCCCAGCAATCACTTCTCTAGCTTCCCACAGAGTTCTAGGGAACACCTGATCAGTTCCTGGGGATTTATCCACCTTTATGCATTTCAAGACATCCTGCAATTCCTCCCCTGAAATATGGACATTTTTCAAGATGTCACCATCTATTTTGCCACATTTCCATATCTTCCATATCCTTTTCCATAGTAAACACTGATACAAAGTACTCCTTTAATATCTCCACCATTTTCTGCGGCTCCACACAAAGGCCACCTTGCTGATCCTTGAGGGACCCTATTCTCTCCCTCGTTACCCTTTTGTCCCTGATGCATTTGTAAAAACTCTTTGAATTTTCCTGAATTCTATTTCCCAAAGCTATCTCATGTCCCCTTTTTGCCCTCCTAAGTATATTCCTACTGCCTTTATACTCTTCTAAGGATTCAGTTGATCTATCCTGTCTATACTTGACATATGTTTCCTTCTTTTTCTTAACCAAACCCTCAATTTCTTTAGTCATCCAGCATTCCCTATACCTATCAGCCTTCCCTTTCACCTTAACAGGAATATACTTTCTCTGGATTCTCGTTATCTCATTTCTGAAGGCTTCCCATTTTCCAGCCGTTCCTTTACCTGCGAACATCTGCCCCCAATCAGCTTTTGAAAGTTCTTGCGTAATACCATCAAAATTGGCCTTTCTCCAATTTAGAACTTCAACTTTTAAATATGCTCTATCCTTTTCCATCACTATTTTAAATCTAATAGAATATAGAAGCTGGCTCCAAAGTGCTCCCCCAATGACACCTCAGTCACCTGCCCTGCTTTACTTCCCAAGCATAGGTCAAGTTTTGCAGCTTCTCTAATAGGTATATCCACATACTGAATCAGAAAATGTTCTTGTACACAAAGTTTGGGAGAAGATTTAGAGCCGTGTGTGGCTTTCCTATAGTGGTCCTACAGGAAAGCCACACACACAGACCAAGTCCTAAACTACGAAAGCAAACACCCAACACACACAAAAGAAGTTGCATCAAGATGCTGTTCAAAAGGGCCACAACACACTGCAGTACGCCAGAACTGCAAAAATAGGAAGAAGAACACCAATACAATGTATTCGCCAAAAATGTATACCCCCGCAATTTCATCAACAGATGCCTAAGGGAAAGACAGCAGAATGAGGACATGCCACAACCCAAAGGACTAGCCACACTACCATACATCAAAAACATTTCTGAACTGACAGCCAGTCTACTGTGACCACTAGGACTCATAACAACACACAAACCAACAGCCACTCTCAGACAACAACTCAGCAGGACGAACGACCAGATACCCAGCATGAGCAAAACCAATGTAGTGTACAAAACCCCATGCAAGGACTGCACAAAACACTACGTAGGACAAACAGGAGGACAGCTAACGGTCCGCATCCATGAACACCAACTAGCCACGAAACGACAGGACCAGCTATCCTTAGTAGCCACACACTCGGATGACAAGCAACATAAGTTTGACTGGGACAACACTACTATTATAGGACACGCCAAACAGAGAACAGCCAGAGAATTCCTAGAGGCATGGCACTCATCCACAGATTCAATCAAGAAGCACATCGACCTGGACCCAATATACCGGCCACTGCAGCGAACAGCTGGAACTGACAACCGGAAGAGGCAGGTACAAATCACTCTAAATGCCGGAGGAAAGATCACAGAAGCACTTCACAGGAGGCTCTCAAGCACTGAGGATGTCACCTAGACAGGGGATGAAATGTCTGCAACACAAATTCCCAGTTCTTGTACACACTTAACAAATTCCTCTCCATCTAAACCCTTAACACTATGGCAGTCCCAGTCTATGTTTGGCAAGTTAAAATCCCTGACTATAATCACCCTATTATTCTTACAGATAACTGTGATCTCCTTACAAGTTTGTTTCTCAATTTCCCTCTGACTATTAGGGGGTCTATAGTACAATCCCTATAAGGTGATCATCCCTTTCTTATTTCCCAGTTCCATCCAAATAACGTCCCTGGATGCATTTCCAGGAATATCCTCCCTCAGCACAGCTGTAATGCTATCCCTTATCAAAAACACCACTCCCCCTCCTCTCTTGCTTCCCTTTCTATCCTTCCTGTAGCATTTCTATCCTGGAATATTAAGGTGCTAGTCCTGCCCATCCCTGAGTCATGTTTCTGTAATTGCTATGATATCCCAGTCCCATGTTTCTAACCATTCCCTGAGTCAATCTGCCTTCCCTGTTCGGCCTCTTGCATTGAAATAAATGCAGTTTAATTTATTAGTCCTACCTTGTCCCTGCCTGCCCTGACTGTTTGACTTGCTTCTATTCTCAACTGTATCAGTCTCAGATTGATCTCTTTCCTCACTATCTCTCTGCCCCCCCCCCCCCACCTTACTAGTTTAAAATCCTCCGGAGCAGCTCCAAAAAATCTCCCTGCCAGTATATTATTCCCTTTCCAATTTAGGTGCAATCCATCCTTCTTATACAGGTCACTTCTACCCCAAAAGAGATTCCAATGATCCAAAAATGTGAATCCTTCCCCATACACCAGCTCCTCAGCCATGCATTCATCTGCTGTATCCTCTTATTGAGCCAGTCTCAATACCAGAAACTTGGCTGTTCGTGCTACATTCCCCAGTGAATTGATCACCCCCTACATTTTCCAAAACCACATACTTGTTTGAAATGGGTAAAGCCACAGAAGGCTCCTGCACTAGCTGCCTACCTCTCTTACCTTTCCTGGAGTTAACCCATCTATGTGATTGTATCTGAGATTCCCCCCCTTCCTATAACTGCCATCCATCACATACTGCTGTTGTTTCAAATTCCTCATTGCTTCTAACTATCTCTCCAACTGATCCATTCAATCTGATAGGATTCACAACCAACTTCATTTATTGCAGATATAATCTGCAGTAACCTTTAAACTCTTTTTAAGCTCCCACATTTGACAAGAAGCTCATCTCACTCTACTAAAGGCCATTTTTGCTCCTTCACAATCTACAGACCCAGAAAATAACACCATCTTATTCCTCTACAAATCACTACCCTAGGTTAAATTAATAGTTATAGCTTATATTTTAAGTTTAATCAAGAGGCATAGCTCAAAAAACATAAAATCAAGAATGAACCCACTCTACTCACTACTGCAAACTTTCTGTAGGCCACACTTAAAAGCAATTCACCTATCTCTTTCTGTGCTGTGAACTTCACCCAAACAGTTCCTCCAAGATCAGTTGTGAATTAACTGTTTGTTAATTTTCCCAGACGCATTCTGATGTCCAACGATACATGTGTGGTAAGTGTGCAGGTACACTATCGTGTCAGTTTCTTACTCTCTCTCTCTCTCCTGCACTAAAAATTAACATTCAATGGTCTCCTCTTTACTGACCATAATATGTGCATCTGTCCTTGCTCAAATATTACTCAATATAACCTTAGAGCAGTCACTTGTAAGTCTAGATGCTCTGTATATTGCAGTTGGTGTTGCATTACTTATCATTTCCACCTCTATTCTGAACTTTTCCCTCCTTTTCCTTGAGAGAAATGATGCTGTTTCCTTCCAGTTACTACAAATGTTCAAAACCTGCAGACTTTTTTTTTTGCAGTGCCCTCCTTTTGCTTTCACGATGAATTCCAAGGAGAAGATTGATATTCCACCAGGAACTTGCTGTTAACATGCAAAATGTCTGATTTAACAAAATAAGATGGAGTCAGTCACAGTGATCGCAAGTGGCAGGAAACCAGCCATTATTGAAAGTGTTCACTCCAGACCATTGTATAATTTAGATATGAATTGTTCATAGTTTATTTGAAAAATGTAGCTTTTTATTATATCTTTTAAAAATAATGATATTCTTTAGCACTGAAAGAGTTGATAATGAAGAGAGTTGATCTGGAAAATGCCAAATAGGAATTGTTATGATAGTGGTATAAATGGACTATCAACTTTCAGCTTTCAACAGGAAGGCAGATTACTATCTAAATGGAGTCAAGTTAGGTAAAGGGGCAGTACAACGAGATCTAGGTGTTCTTGTATATCAGTCAATGAAAGCAAGCATGCAGGTGCAGCAGGCAGTGAAGAAAGCTAATAGCATGCTGGCCTTCATAACAAGAGAAATTGAGTATAGAAGCAAAGTGGTCCTTCTGCAGCTGTACAGGGCCCTGGTGAGACTGCACCTGGAATATTGTGCTCAGTTTTGGTCTCCAAATTTGAGGAAAGACATTCTGGCTATTGAGGGAGTGCAGTGTAGGTTCACGAGGTCAGTTCCCGGAATGGTGGGACTATCTTACACTGAAAGATTGGAACGACTGGGCTTGTTTATGTTTGAGTTTAGAAGGCTGAGAGGGGATCTGATTGAGAGGTATAAGATTATTAAAGGAGTGGACACTCTGGAGGCAGGAAGCATGTTTCCACTGATGGGTGAGTCCCGAACCAGAGGACACAGCTTAAAAATAAGGGGTAGGCCACTTAGAACCGAATTGAGGAGAAACGTCTTCACCCAGAGAGTGGTGGGTGTACGAAATGCTCTGCCCCAGAAGGCTGTGGAGGCCAAGTCTCTGGATGCTTTCAATAAAGAGTTGGATAGAGTTCTTAAGGATAGTGGAATCAAGGGTTATGGGGATAAGGCAAGAACAGGATACTGATTGAGGATGATCAACCATGATCATAATGAAGGGTGGTACTGGCTTGAAGGGCAGAATGGCCTACTCCTGCACCTATTGTTTATTGTCTATTGTCGATAACTTTCATAATCTAATTTCAATACCAGGGACATTTCATGGGTTAAAATATTTTTGAAAAAGGATGGCGACAACACTAATTAACTTGAGCTACATTCATGAAAAAAATCAACAAACAAGAATTCATCTGATGCACTGAAACTTAAATCTCTATCTTTGGTTGACTTACACCATTCTGGAAGTTTCACATACTGGATGAATGCTGCCTGCAGATCATCCAACTTAAAAAAAAATGAAGCTAGATTTGGGAATATATAAGTGGATGGTATTTCAGATACCAGAGAGCCTCTTGGCAAAGAGAGAAGGAAAATTGACTGGTAGCAATAGAAGGAAGACCCCCTCTCATTCTGTTTCTTTCAGCTCCTCAGAAACAGTATTCAGTTTATTATTTAAATAAAATTCCTCTTTCTTTCCCTCGAGGCAAGCTTGTAATTGGCACCTTAATTTAGATTCATTCTATCTTTTGATTGAAGTGGGACATATTGTAGATTAAAAACAATTTAAAAATCTTTCTTGTGGCTAACCAAAAAGTGTTAAAAAGAGAACTGATTCACTCCCCCTCAGAAGATTGTAACTATGTTTAATTAGTATGTTCCAGCTTGTTTGCAGAGAAATCAAACCCCCGATCATTTTTGTTTTGTTATTTAGGAAATACAGAGGATATATACAGCCACATCTATCTGTATTCTGACGTAACATAAAAGATAGAACTGGTCAACAGATCAATAGACGGGAGGGTTGTAACTTTAAAAGATTCAGACTGCTGGTTATTAGAAGGAAGTGTTCTTTTGTTCAAAGTTCCTAGCAAAATGGTGGAGTATAGGTTTATAACAGGAAGAAAAATTAAGTGGCTTGTTTTACCTGGTCCTAAAATGAAATAAGCAGTTGAACCCCAATGTTATCAGACAAATTGCTAAACAAGTTTGTCTGATCAATAGAACATAAAAAGGATCATGGTATTAGTCAAAGCAGAGGAGATTGTTCATCTAAAATTCATCCCTCAAATCAACACAAGAATATTCTCATTGCCTAATCTTTCATTTTATATGGAGATTTTTATGAGAGCTTCCTATCACAAAATTGCTAGCTACATTTGATGACACAACAGTGACAATTCAAAAGTAATGTATTAGCTATGAGATGCTTAGAGATGACCTAGGGATATGAGAGATGCTAGGAAAAAGTGAGGACTCCAGATGCTGGAAGTCAGATTCGAGAGTGTTGTGCTGGAAAAACACAGCAGGTCAGGCAGCATCCGAGGAGCAGGAGAATTGACGTTTCGTGCATAAGCCTTTCATCAGGATTCCCGATAAAGGGCTTATGTCCGAAATGTCGATTCTCCTCTGCTCCTTGGATGCTGCCTGACCATGTGAGAGATGCTACAGATTCCCAATAGAAGCTGTGAGTTCAAGCCCCTCATGATGGTATGTTGTGGTAAGATTAACACTGAAACAAAGCATTAAGAAGCCTGGAGTTTAATAGCCAGTTAAGTTCTCTGATCTCAATGGGGTTAGCATTAGAGTTGTTACAATGAAAAAACTCAGTCTGGGTATCTCATCATCATTATTTAGTGATTTCAGATATGTTTATGGCAATCCAATAACCTATATTGGAGAACAATGAAGAATAACCAGTTAGGTATGATGTGGAAAGCTGGTAACACCTGTAGAGACATGGTGGTGCAATGTTACAGTTCACTGAGGGAACCTGAGATACAGTGGCAATATACACTCTCCATGCATGTTGTAGTCTGGAACAATGAATAGTGAAGATACAGACTCCAATTGTTTTTCCATTATCGGGCTGACCAGGAATCTCTCCTGTTCTTACTGCCTGCAAATGATGTTTGTTGGAAGTTGATACTACTGTTGTAGAACAGTTCCCCAATATAAAACCAACAGCTCAGGCAAGAGGGTGGGAAATAAGAACAAAACATCTGTGTTGATAAGAATTGAAAACACATTGCAGCATAGGAGCAAATTACAGGTAAAATAGATTTGCAGAGCATTGTAAAATCTAACCTCTTCTGGTGATGGTAGGATGCTGTAGAAAATCATTACACTGTTTCTCAATACTTTCTTAAAATTGTTACATGCTGACTCCTTTGAAGTTAATTGGGGATAATAATTTAATGTTTTGTTTAAGAATATATTTTGTGATAGTCATTTATTCTATTTTTAACGTGTTACAGTATAGCAAGAACAATATAATAGATAACACGATTATGCGTAGGCTGCATGTGCAAGCAGACAGCAATAGAGGGAAAGGGAATTCAGTGACCCATCCATTAACGTTTTATCGTGTGACACAGCAAACATGGTAAGAGCCCTCATGCTCACTCAGCATCCATTAGGTATGCAGCAAGGGATAATAGCATGCATCACAGGTTAAAGATAAAGGCGACTACATAGGGCATTCAAACTACTTCATGCATTTACAATTTGTTTTTATTCTTTTCTGGCACGTGGGCGTCACTGGCTGGGACAGCATTTATTGCCCATCCCTAATTGCCTTCGAGAAGGTGGTGAGCAGCCTTCATGAACTGCAACAGTTCATTTTGATGTATGTACACCCACAGTGCTGTGAGGAAGATAGTGCCAGGATTTTTACCCAGTGACAGTGAAATTATTTTTTTTTGGCAATATTGTTCCAAGTCAGAATTGTGTGCATTTTGGAAGGGAATTTACAGGTAATGGTGTTCCCGTTCATTTTATGGAATGAGCCTCTAGAGGAAGTGGTGGAGGCTGGTACAATTACAACACTTAAAGGTCATCTAGATGGGTGTATGAATAAGAAGGGTTTAGAGGGATATGTAAGATCAGGCAGCATCAGAAGAGCAGGAAAATTGACCTTTCATTCATCAAACGCTCTTCAGCTTTTGCCTGAAATGTCGATTTTCCTGCTCCTCAGAAGCTGCCTGACCTGCTGTGCTTTTCCAGAACCACTCTAATCTTGACTCTGATCTCCAGCATCAGCAGTACCCACTTCTGCTTAGAAGGATATGTGCCAGGGGCTAGCATATGGGACTAGGTTAATTTTGGATATCTGGTCGGCATGAACAAGTTGGACTGAAGGGTCTGTTTCCGTGCTGCACATCTTTATGACTCTATGACTCCATTTGCATCTTTGTCCTTTTAATTTTTAGAGTTTGCAGAATTGGAAAGTGCTGGTGTAAGAGGCTTTATGAGTTGCTATAGTGAATCTTGCAGATGGCACTTGCTATTTGTAAGGTAAGGTGGTGTAAGGTATGAATGTATAAGGTTTTGCGAGGGGCATCCATCAAGCATGTGTTTTGTCATGGTTTGTGTAAGCTTCAGATCAGCCATAAATGGCAGAACACACTTGAGGGGCCAAATGGCCTCCTCTTGTTTATATTTTGTGTCGTCTTAAAGTCTTCTAAACTATGTGGAGCTGCACTCAGCAGGATGATGGAGAGTTTCCCATCACATTCCTGACCTGCGTAAGCTAGATGGTGGTTTAACATTGGGAATTGGAGGGTTCTTGGGAATATTGGAAATCCTTTCTTCACATCAAGGCCTGACTTTCTTTTTTAATTTGTTCCCTTGTTTACCAACGTTCTTGTCATTCCCATGCCACGTAAGGGAGTGAGAAATTCCAACCTTTTAGGTGGAATCTTATAGGGATGAGAGTGATGTGGGCTATAGTAGAATCAGGAGAGAAGACTGGCAAGGTCCACCTTGATGTTGTGAGCCTCTCGCTCCATCTTTTATGCTTTTGGTATGTGATATAGTGAATTTCTCATGAGGCAGCAGTGAGAAATTATGGGGAATTACTGCTTGTTAAAGATCCATCATGTCTCATTAATATTCAGTTTTCTATTTTACTCAATGTGGCAAACAAAGTAGACATTGAGAAAACTGGAGAGGGGAATCGCAGCAGTTACCTGGCTGATTTAGCTCATTGCTTGCTCCAAAAGGCCTCTATGTTGAATTATGGGCACTAACACCTTAGGGCACACTCCATGGGCATTGGATCTCATCTTTGGCATTGGCATCATATATGTGCCAGCCTCTAAAAAACTTCAAGTACGTTTCAAATCCACTTGCAAGACCTTCTGTACTTCAATGTTCTACCTCAGGCTGCACTGGCAACTCTCATTGTAATGCTGCAGCAAAGATACTGTGCATTCAGGATCACATACACGGCTCATAGACTGGACCAGGTTGCGTCTCAGGGGTCTTCACTTGCTGACATAGCATTCACTCACTCTGACCTTACTCGGATGCTCAAAGTATACATGCCCTACCATTCATTACCTTGCTCTGCCTCTTTGTACTTTGTCCCTTCAGCTGGAGATACTGGGCTCATATTACTTCTGCCTTGCTTTGTCGTTTAGCACAGAGACAAAGGCAAGAAGCTTGTCATGGTTAGCAGCTGGCCTCAGTCAGGTTAAGGAAGATAGTTTTTGGTTAGGGGACCATGCACTTTAAGTCAAAGACACCCTCCAAAACCAGTCCAGGGGCTTGGACGCAGTCAGTTAGTCACTCAGACCAGTCAGAGTACAAATGCTGTCCACATGAAGGGTGAGGAGCTAATTGTTGGGCAGCCAACCATCTATCGTGGGTCTTTCTGCCCTGGGTCATTCCACCTGGAATGAGAAGAAAAGGAGGGATTATGGGAGGTGAAAGTGAGTGGATATGCCTTGCATGAGTGAGTAGAGAGCATGGGGTGCATGCAGGATTAGTGGTGTTGGATGGGTATTGGCAAGTGGGGAAGATGTTGCAAGTAATAGTAAGAGAGGTAGAACATGAATCGAGGTGGATATAGTGGCAGAGTGAGTATGAGACATCAAAAAGAAGATTGTTTAGCTCACGTTGACCGAGTACCCTGGTGATGAGGGCGGTGTGCTTCCAGTGTCCATGGATCATGCCCTGAGATGGTATTGTGTGGTGACCAACTTGGAAACTTTTCATAGTCTTTGGCATGCTGAAGTTGCCAGCTCCCCATTCTGTCACCCATGGTGAGAATTCATGGCGTCTGAAAAGCTTCATATTAATGAGGTGAGACTTGCAGTTAATATGGTTGTTAACAAGCGATAATCCCCTGTTCAGTAAGATCTCTCTTTAACTTCTCGAACTTAGTTAAAAGATGGGCCTTGTTGGATTTCTCATATGACTCTAATATGTTCCTTACCATAGCCCATGTTATTCAAGCCCATGTAAGTTTCCTTGTTTTCTTTTTGTTTTTGCTCTTTTACACATTTACTTGGTCAAAAGATATAATGTAACCCAGCACTCTGTGCTATTCCTTTGTCTGAAGCTGATAACATGACTGGTTTCAGCAGGAGATGTCCCACTGCATATTCTCTCTCTGTGTCTCTTCCTCTCACTCCTCACTGTGTTTCCTTCTCTGCATATTCTCGTTCTAGCTCCTTATGATGATTAACTGAAGAATGCTCTTCATCTAGCCCAAGCCATTGACTGTGTATTATACATCTTACAGTCAGTACCTGCAGAGAGTGAACATTGCTGAAAACAGGAATAATGGTTGATTTTCTCCATCTTATTCCAGATTGTGTAGCTCATTTTATTGCAGTAACTTGTAGATTAAAATCATTTAATTTCATAAAAGCAAGAGTTGAATCTGAGAGTTTTTGGTCTACACAATTTGATTAGATGTTGCCTTAAAGAGATCTTGCATTCATATGATGCCTTTCATATCTTTAGGACATCACAAAATGTTTACAAGCATAATGTTTCCTCCCAGAGTGCTGATCCTATGGATTTTTAAATAAATATGTTTTACAGCTGGTGTTAACTGTATATAATTAATGTCAACTTTAACATTATTGATGTCATATTTTTGATAATGCTATCTTGATAGCAGAAGGTTTGGAGGAACTAACGTTGCTGAGAGTTGTGAGATTTATTGGTGCTGGTACAGATGATTGGTCTTCCTGTTACTGTTAACACTGATCATTTATCTGTGTCTAGGGTTTGTGTACAGTTGTGTTCCGCTGGCAGTCTCATTTTTCCATCAACTGTCGCACAGAGTGGGTCATTTTTTTCTTGTATGTTTCTAGTTCATTCTTGCTTTCATTGAAGACTTTTTACACATTCTGATTTTCTGAAGAATTAGTAAACTCCCGTGTTTACCTTATTATATCTTGCACTACCCTGTGCTATTTTGCATTGTTATGAAAAAATGTCTGATTTATGTTTTTTATATGTATATTAATATCATTTGTTTTTACATTTAGATGGTTGAATTTTGAATAGGTAGCATATGAGTTGCTCAACATAACTGAGGGGATTAATGATTAACTTGTAAGTATGTCTGTGGTTATGGTGACCTCTTTTAAAACACGTTAATGGAGTGATAGCTTTCAGAACTAATGAATTTTTGTGTGTGTTTGGAGAATTTATGACGAGCAAGGACTGGGGCTTCTCTCAGAAACTTCTGGATTTGTTCTTTCTAAATTTAGGGGCAACACCCATAACCTGGAAAAAGAAGTGTTTTATTTTAGTTTCAATTTGGATCGATTCTATAGATGTCCTTGGCTGAAGATTAATATATGAACCATTGTTCCAGAGAAAGGGAGATTTGTTAAAATAGATTACCTTAGAGTATCATAAGAAGTTCAGACCAAAAGTGTTGGAATGAATCTTGAAAAGGTTATTTGAAGCTGAGAACATTTAAAATCAAGTGTTTAAAAGCTTCAGGAAGAGGTTATTTGATTTTCTAGACTGAGTTGAAGTCACAGTTAAAATACATTTATCAAGGTGTTAGAGAAAGGGATTCTATTTTGGTTTGAGGACTGTAAAAGGGGTGATTTTGGGTACTGTACAAGGTTTTTGTTTATGGATTTGTAGAGGAGTGGCTTGGGATAAATGACTGTACATAAAGGACTGTATGTTTCAAAAGCTCTAACTTTTGTTGTGTGTAAATTGTTTGACTTTATTCTATCTTCATTTCTTTTGTGAAACAAGCTTCTGTTTTATTTTGAAAACCAAAGCTGCAACATTGTATGGCTATGTTTCAGGGAGAGATCACCTTGTTGGCACTAAAGCAAAACATTGATTAATCAAACTAGATTTCAATCTGCGATTTGGCTTGTCCACTAGTAACATCAACTGGGATTGCAGCAAAATCCCGAGATGTAGCATTGTCAAACGCTACGCAATATCATCACACCTCGTGTGGTGGCACTCCTTATTTGCTCATAAATTTTTAATTCTTTTACCAAAGATTGCATGTACTATTCATCTTTTAACCATTATTATTGTAGTCAATATCACAGACAGTCTTAATAATTGTCCATTTTTATTGCTTACCTTTTAAAATCCCTGTCTACATTCAATATTTTTTCCTTGTCACAGAAAGGGCTCTGCATACAGCAATTCCTTTGTACTACGTTATACATACCTGCACATTTCTTCAGGACTAGTGTTCTCAGTATTTTGTGTCAAATATGTCTAAGACAAGCAATTTGGCCTTACATGATATCCTGACAATCACATAAAAAGTCCCGTATTTGCCAGGAATACGGTGGAATTTGCAAACTAAGTATTTCAATGTTGCAGAAAAAAAGTTTTAGCTGCAGTTAAAATTTCAATTTTTCAACAAAACAAAGGAGCATCAAATTAGCTGCCCTAAACATTTTGTAATGTTCCACTTGCTTATGGCGCCCATGGTCTTAACAATTTGAGTTTCTTCATCTTGTTGCACCAGTGTCAGCTCTGGTGCAGAAAATAATCCTGTGAGCATGATATATGTAGTCATTTCTGCACCCTCCACCTCCCCCCCCCACCACCACCACCACCACCACCACCGTCCCCCACAAAATAAGTGGCTATTTATCAGTTTTGGGAAGTTTCATGTAGGGTTTCCCTCTGTGAGCTTTAGCATCTCACACAATTCTCTGCTGCTTACCTCGTTATGTATACACCTCTGTCTCTATGGTTCTACTCTCATGTTATGATTGACTGACGAGTGTCAGTAACAGCCATAATACATTTGTGAGTTGAGGGTTGTGAGATCCCACACTCATCCCCAGTAGATCTGAGAAGCAGCACTTTGCTAATCATTTAGTGGAGCTATCTTGTGGATAGTCATTGAGTTAGGATGGTCAGCAGCTCCCCCAACTCCCTTCAGTTCACAGCTCCTACTTTTGTACTCTGCTTCTATGTTTAAAACCCTGGTCATGTGTTAAAAATCACACAACACCAGGTTACAGTCCAACAGGTTTAATTGGAAGCACACTAGCTTTCGGAGCGACGCTCCTTCATCAGGTGATAGTTGGGTCACGTGTGTATAGTTTTGATAGCCTTATCAAATTGTTCTGCACTTTCAAATATGAGTGATGAAAGATCAGTAACTTTCAATATTAACTTTGTTTCTTTGTCGATAGATATTTTCTGACCTTCTGAATATTTCCAGCTTTTTCATTTTGTTCTGTTTTCCAGCAGTCACCATATTTTGCTTTTGATCAATGATTTGTGGATGTGAACCATTGGGACTCTCTTTCAATATTCTTCTAAAATTTGCACCATTTAGTTTACCTCTCCTTATTCTTCCTTACAAAAGGCATCGCTTGCATCTCATTGCTACT
Source organism: Hemiscyllium ocellatum (assembly GCF_020745735.1). Taxonomy (NCBI): domain Eukaryota; kingdom Metazoa; phylum Chordata; class Chondrichthyes; order Orectolobiformes; family Hemiscylliidae; genus Hemiscyllium; species Hemiscyllium ocellatum. The sequence continues at coordinate 29,523,519 of NC_083425.1, read as the reverse complement.
GTTTTCCCCATTGAATGGTACTGCAGCCATTTATCATTCCAATACAATGTGTGTGTCAGAGATAGATCTTTCTATTCTTCCCATCCATTCATCAACATAAGGATCATCATTTCATAACATTTTGTATTTCCTTCTAGTTGCTTGAACACTCTTTGAAAGCCGATTTACTGATATCTCCGTGCCCACCTATTCATCTATTTAGCTCTCAGGTTCAGTCTATTTATGGGCACTCACTGATTCACCAGTACATGTTCAATCATGACAGTACTTGTGTGCTCTGATAATAACATCTAAAAAATTTGCTGATTGGTTATGAGGTTGTACACCAAATTTGAGGTTTCCTGTAATATTTAGTACACTCAACATCTGTATTCTGAACAACTAAGGAGGGAAAGGGAACGAACTAGTCAAACACCAGTCTGACTTAATTCATGTATCTATACATCACATCGTCAGGATGAAAAGGTGGATGAGAGACATAGAAAAAGACCATAACGCATTCTTCAATGCAATTCTAGATTAAGTTACACCCATATTCAGTGACTGAGAACCCCATATCAACATTTCTCATTCAATGCAAATTTTCAGGTCAAACAGTTAGAGCAATTCTTTTCCTGACTCTTTCACCCGTTGTTGTCATGCCACAACTAATAATCCTAAGGGTCTAACATTAAACTAGTGGGTGTGATAATGTCAGAAAGTCTTTTGTTTTTCATGGTAATGTGTGTGGGTAGTGTGAATGTTGCATTATCCACCAGCAAATGTGTCTCCTGTTAAGTGTGTGATTAAATTAGAGTTTTCTGGATTTCTGGGTGCCCACTGTCTTATGATAAGGTTCAAGGAACCTTGTTTCCATTGTGGAAGTGTTGAAATGCAATTATTCAATTGATGTTTGATCTGTTTGACTTCCTGCTGCCTGCAGTCACATTGATGAAAATTGGAAAAATATTATATTCTCACGTGGGCATAAGTTGAATATATTTCTCAACAAAGAATATGTTTTAAGTGCTAGACAGTTAGCCCCAGCATCATGTTCTGAGGACATGAAGGTGATAAATAAAGACACCGTTGCCATGTACAATATATTGTTTTTTTCTATGTTATTCACAGGTACAGTTACCACGAGAAAACGAACAGTATTCAACAGAGATGTTACTAAAATACCAGTAGAGAAAGCTGAATCTATCTATATTTAATGACAGATCTTTTTTCACAATTCAATTGCTTCCCTAATATATATCAAATGCCTCCTTTAGAAGTGCAAAGTTGATTATTTTCCCAACTTAAATAACACTTAAATAATCTTATTTTTAATTCACTCAGAAGCTTTATTTAAAAATGGTTTAGATAAGTGATTGTATTAACTGTAATATTTTACAGGTAGAATTGTAAAGAACACAACTATTAAAAGTCATAGTATAGTGTAGAGATTTTTCCCAACTTGTTCTTTAAAATTTCAAAAATATAGTTTATTCAAACAATATCTTTGTATACATACATAGCCACTAAAAAGGTTTGGTTCCGTAGAGTAGCATACAATTAAACAAAACAAATATTTCATATCTGTACAATATTATATTTATATATATTTGAGGCTTGTGGTAGTGGTGGTGTTGGGGGATGGTGCAGGGGGTTCTGATGACTGAACGGACACCCATTTAACTTTGTCAGGCAGCCCTTAGACAGTGGTCCTTGCCCAATGTGTCATGGCAGCAGATGTCCCAAGCTTTAATGCATCCCTCAGCCTTGGGATGTGCCAGCTTGCAATACTCCATTGAGATCAACTCCTTGCTCTGGCAGACCAACAAGTTTTGAGCAGATCAAAAAGCGTCTTTCACTAAGTTGACGGTCCTACAGCCACATTCGATGTTTGTCTTTGATATTTGCTGTGATATTCCATCAATGACTTGCAGGAGATACCTCAGATCCATCGTTACAAGATGGATACAACTTTTCAACATTTGCAACATTTAAACTGTGTCCAGTGGGCAGGCATTTGAATAGGTTGTGATTCTGATCTACTGCATTTAAATCGAATGAGACAAATTCTTCTAAATTTGAACACTCAACAATCACAGCATAAAATTATTTGACTTCTGCATTTACTCAAAATTATTTTGAGTAATAATTATGAATTTATTCAATTCTCATTCTCAAATGACACCAAATAAAATATGCTGAATTGGAAGCTGAAACATTGAAGAATACAAAACATACAAATTACATTATTAAATTCCTTTCGGGTGATGTTTCAGATTATTTATATTCATTATAAATGAGACCTTCACTGTGAATTTACCTAATCTATGTTTGCTTGATGGACTCCCAAGTGACTGACACACAAGAGATTGACTTTCCTCCTGTTCTCATCAAACATGGCCAATTTCCCATCACCAAGCACAGTGCTTATTTCGCAGGAAATTAGCCTTACACTCTTGATAAAGTCAGGTGCTCTGAGTTTACAATTTGTGTCCTCTATTTGTAATATAAAAATATTTTATATTTGCACAACTGAATAGCAATTAATTCATCATATAATTCCTTGACTACTCTGTAATATTAACAGTACTGTAAGTAAATGTTTTGTGTAAATCATGTTAGAATATTAAATACTGATTTTCAGATAAGACTGTACCATATTTGTCAATTCTTATTGTTCCGTTAATATTCAGCATCAAGAAATTTAAAGAGGTGCATCATCTTTTTATCATTCTCAAAAAGCACAAAATGTGATGCACATGTAAAATTGCTAAATTTAATTAGAACAATTTTCCATATTTCAGCTGTACCAGAGACAGATGTTCTGGTTAGTTGCTGGATCATGCAGATTCAAAATGGGCAAGAGAGGCAATCAAAAAATGAATCAAGCAGGTATTAGCAGTTTGTTTTTGCCTTCAGTTGTGTTTAAAGACTGACAAAGACAACCCCTTTGCATACATCCCTGAAAACTGATGGAGATTTGGGAGGAGATAGCATCACTTTCCACATATCTTTTGGAACTGGATTTGTGACAAATTACTAGAGGATTGACCCCTTTCAAAAAAAGGGGAGAAGTACAATTTCAAACTTATAAGCCAATTACTATTATCTAGTCTCATGTTAGTAGTTTCTGGGGCAAATTGGTAACATCTTTACTTCTATGTCAGCTCTGGTCTTGAGTCCCATGCTTGGACTTAACTACAAAATTGAAAATCCTTCCAATACATCTGATGGCAGGTATGAGAGTAGGAGAATCTCCCAGTCAGCTCTCCCACAAAAACACTGCAGTATATTTCTTATTTGATGGTCAACTCTTAAGAAGGTCTGTGATTCTTTTTCCAAAAACAAGTATGGAAGGAAAGACAAATAGACAGCTAATTTCTTGAAGTTACAGAAAGATTTGTTACTCTGAACACAGTGGGCTTGAATCAGAATTAATTCAAGATCCCATTTAGAGACTAGAATTCAAACATTGGGATTAGGGGTTTTTTTTCGCCTGAGTGTTTTTGTGATGTTTGTAAAAATACATTTGTGATGTCTCCTGCAAACTCAATAATAGAGTATCAGAGCAACACCATGACTTTTAATCATGGAGATGAGACGGCAAGGATTTTCTGCTCCCATGCAAGTTAGCTTCTTCTGCAAAGAATCCAATTGATTTAAGACTTAGTTACATATTCCCAATGTATGGGATTGAATATTTCAAATTTTAATAGGAATCACAATAGCTCTCAATTCCATTGAAGCCTACAGAAGACAGAAAATTTAGGATTCAGGAGGTAGCCAGGGAACATCCCCAGATAAAGTTCTTTGAATTGGGAATAGCATATCACAAATCTGCCATCGTCCCACCTCCTCATCATCTTCCAACTTGGAAAATAAAATGATGGAATGCCAGTGGCTGAAACCTGGTTGCATGAGGTACTGCCTATTTTCTGTCAAGTCATCTGGAGATCCACTTGAATTCTTCTTTGATTTTAACTGGATGTTTGGGGATTTGAAATCCACATTACAGAATGGAATTCGTGATCACTTTGATAAGCATTAGCCAATCAAAATTTAGAGAGCACATTCAAACTAACTTAAATAAATACTTCTCAGCAAGTTTCAAACTGTATGGGGTTACCCTGTCTTGCATACTGGAACTTCTTCTGTTTTCTATTTGTGTAAATTATTTTAATATAGTTGCAATATTTTTGTTTCCTACTATTGCCATGTTTGGAAAATGGCAAATAACACAGAAAATTAAAAATGATGCAAAAAGAGCAATTGCGAGTCAGAGACAGATTAGTGATTGTCAGGTAGATGGGAGAGTTTTTAGCTGTATTTGATGAAGGTGTACATGTCCCATTGTAGGAAAGATATTAGAAATATGGCTAGAGTACAGCAAAGATGACATTAGGAATGAGAGAATAGGTGTCACAGGTTGTAAGTTTGTTCGCTGAGCTGAAAGATTGATTCTCAGATGTTTCATCACCATGCTAGGTAACATCATCAGTGAGCCTTTGTTGAAGCACTGGTGTTCTGTCCCATATGCTATTTATCTATCTTGGTCTGTTATGTGGGTGATATTACTTCCGGTTCTTTTTCTGGGAGGTTGGTAAATGGGGTCCAAATCAAAATGTTTGTTAGTGGAGTTCCGGTTTGAATACCAGGCCTCTAGGAATTCCTGTGTGTGTCTTTATTTAGCCTGTCCCAGGATGGATGCATTGTCCCTCTTTGTCTGTGTGTATGGATATTAGTGATAGTTGGTCATGTCTTTTGGTGGCTAGTTGGTGGTCATATATCCTGGTGGCTAGTTTCCTGCCATCTGTCCAATGTAATGTTTGTTGCAGTCCTTGCAGGATATTTTGTTTATGGTGTTTGTTCTGCTGGTTGGTTGGTACAGGGTCCTTTAAATTCATCAGAAGTTGTTTCAGTATGTGGTAGATTTGTGGGCTACCATGATGCCTCGGGGCTGGAGTTGTGTGGTCGTCATCTCTGAGAAGTCTTTAATGTATGGGCATTGTGGGTAGAGTTTTGGATGTGTTGTGTCTTCTTGTTTAAGTCTGTTGTGTCGGAATTGGTGGATTGTTGTACCTGTTGTTTCTGAATACGTTGTACAGGTGTTTTTCCTCGGCTTCTTTAGTTCCTGGGTGCTGCAGTGTGTTGTGGCTGATTGGTTAGCACTGCTACCTCACAGCACCAGGGACCCAGTTCAATTCCCATCTCAGACAACTGTCTGTGTGGAGTTTGCACATTGTCCCCGTGTCTGCATGGGTTTCCTCTGTGTACTCTGGTTTCCTCCCACAGTCCAAAGATGTGCAGATTAGGTGACTTGGTCATGCTAAATTGCCCATAGTGTTAGGTGCATTAGTCAGGGTAAATGTAGGGGAATGGGTCTGGGTGGGTTGCTCTTCGGAGGGTCGGTGTGGACTTGTTGGGCTGAAGAGCCTGTTTCCACACTGTAGGGAATCAAATTTAAATAATGTCCTGATGCAGCTCTATTTGTGGAAGAGAACAACAACAGACTTCCCTTCCTAGACGTCACGATAGAATGCCTTCCACGTCAAGGATGCCTTCCTTGAAGAAGCTCTCTTCCTCCGTCTACAAGGATTTCAGTGAGTCCCTACCTTTTATCCTAGCCTGCTTGGCACACTCTCCTCATTCCTGATGAAGGGCTCATGCCCGAAACGTCAATTCTCCTGCTCCTTGGCTGCTGCCTGACCTGCTGTGCTTTTCCAGCAACATATTTTCAGTCACGATAGAAAGCAAAGCAAATGGAGAGCAAGAGACCAGCATTTACCAGAAAGCCACACACACTGATCAGATATTCAACTACAGAAGCAATCATCTCAATACCCACACCCTTAAATGAGGTAAGCTTTCTGCAGGTGATTGTCTGAGGCAGCTCAATTTGATTTTATGCTACCGGTGCATCAAACTTTTAAAATGTTTGCATTCCGAATGCACAGTGAAATCTGTTTCCTTTGAAGCTGAGTGATCAGAACTAATGCCACGAGAACATTTCAGTTCTAAGATTCACTGAAAGCATAGCATCTAGCCTTGAAGGTAGGATGCAAATATAAGGATATTATTGTTTTCCTTCAAAAATCTCACTTTAATATATCAAGAAAGTAACTGAATTAATCTATTCCTCAGTAATTTAACAAGTCTAGTATAACATTTCAAACATTCAGCAATTAACAGCCAAAGTGTGTTTGTCTTAATTAATTATTGCCAAAGAGATGACAGACATTTAAAAAAATCATCCAGGACAGGTAAGCCCCATTGGTTTCTCTCTTTATGCAAAGCTCCAAGAATTCACAATTAATGACAGAAATGAAGCATCAAAAAAGAGGATGGCCCTTTCGAGAAAAGCAGAGTAAACGTGACAAGTTGTTTATCAAACTGGAAGGCAAGACGCAATTATGTCCCACAGGTGTTTATACGTGGACCACAGGCCTTTCAATGCGTATCAGTGCCCTGGACATGGAATGTGTGAATTCAGGGCAAAATGTCAACGTTTGCCCATTGCAAAGCCTGGAAATGTATTTAACAATTAGGATGTTGTTTGCAGGTTTCGGGGGGGCATAAACATGTGAATGTATGAAATGGCAGATGAAATTTAATGCAGAGTATGTATCTTAGAAGAGGATACAAGGAAGAGAAATATAAATTAAACAATGGAATTTTAATGAGGATGCATAAGTAAAGAGATCACAGGACTTAGGCAAAAATCTGAAAGTAGCAGGACAAACTGATAATACACAAGTGGTCATTGGCATTATAAATAGACGTATAGGGCAAAATTTAATTTTTTCAATTAGGTTCTTTGCCATCAGCTAGAGAGCCTGCAAGAAGGCAGTGTTGTCTCTTTCAGGCAAGGCCCACTACATTAAGTGCCATTTCACTGGGCAGCAGCAGCTGTTTCATAAAATTAAGTCTTTCCATCATGAATTTGATTGGATTCGAGGCAGGAAGTTAGTGGGGTCCCCATCCATTACCCTTGCACCAAATTAAATGAATTAAAGTACCACCTGCTACTAAAGATGCCATGGGAATGGCATTTAGGTCTACCTATAGAGTGCAAAATCAAGGAACTGTGGTTTAACCCACTGCTGAGTGTTATGACATGGGGTAAACTCTCCTACTTAATTTAAAACCAGCAACAAAGAAAAGAGTTATCCCATGCAGTAATCTGTGAAAAGTTGAGTGGCAAAGAACTATTTAAAGTCAAAATTAACAACTTTATTTCTTAAAGTATAACAGAGAATAATTAACTAACTATGTACAAGTTCTTACTCTCACCTACCTTTTACCTTCCCTTCTATAATACTAGTCTGATAATGCTCCCAATTAAGATTCACAAAACAACACTTCTTATCTCAAAACCAGGCAACTTTTGGTTCTTTAATTTGGATCTTCTTGTGTCTTCTTTGCAACTTATTAGAGATTCTGCTTCACAGGTTATTCATCGAGAAAGGTACTTTTAAGAGAGCTATTTTTCAGGCATCTTTTGCATGCTGGGGATTGGCAGTTCTCCTAACCGTTCATTTTTTTCTCCAGTCATATACTCAAGAGCATCAGATTGTATCATTGCCTTTTAAGATTGTCAATATACTCAATTCAAAATTGATTGGAAATTGGTATTTTTTGCGGGAATAATTTAAACAGATTGGTTTAATTTGAATCTGTTTTTTTGTCAGTTCCGAGCAACCAGCTACCCCAGTAGCTGGAGCACATGTTACATTGTGTCTTATTGAGAACACTTGATGCTGTCACTGCTAGCTTTTAACTCTGTTAAAAGGTATAGTTCACCCACATCTTCATAACACCATCCCCCTTAAGAAAAAATGAACCATCATAATGAAAAGATGGCTTCATTTATTTTCTCTACTTTTAAAACATTATCCTAACATACAACCAACTTTAATATAAGTTTACCTTAACGTCGTCCCATATACCTGCATGTATATAACATTATATAAAGATAAATCTCATCTAAACTCTATCAATTAAATCTGTGATAATGCATTTGCGATTACGTTCTTCCGACTGGCAGCATGCATGATTTTTAAATTAAACCTATAACGTAAGACTCCAATGAAATAGTCTCATATTCTTTTTTTTAAAATATCCTAAGAATGTAAGTGGATTGTGGTCAGTGTACACAACCATCTCCGACATATTGTTTTGTGACATACACCTTAAAATGTTGTAAGGCCAATACCAAACCCAAAGTTCCTTTTCGATTGTGGAGTATTTCCTCTGGTGGATGTTGATCTTCTTTGAAAAGTAACCAACAGGCAGTTCAGTCCCATCCTCATCTTCCTGTAGGAGTACAGCTCCAACTTCCATGTCACTAGTATCGATGGTGACTTGAAAATATTTTGAATAGTTTGATGTAGCTAAAACTGGCTTGATGGTTAATATTGCTTTCAAATGGTTGAATGCCTCCTGGCATTGTTCTGTCCACTGAGACTTTGTGTTTTTCTTCAGCAAATTAGTTAATAGTTCCACTGTACTGCTGAGGTTTGGAACAAATGTCCGATAGAATGAGCTGAATCCCAAGAATCGCAGCACCTCTTTCTTCACGGATGGTTGTGCAAATTCCTTGATGGCCTTTGTCTTTGCATACCGTGGGGTCAATCTTCCACGCCGATGTTATATCTCAAGAACATCACCTCTGCTTTCACAAATTCCATTTTATTTAAGTTTATCACTAGTTTTGCCTCTCATAGCCATTCAAAAAGCTCTGCTATCTGAACCATGTGATCTTTCCAGGACTTACAAAAGATCACTACATCATCCAAATAGACTGCACAGTTTGTTAACCCTTTGTTCATGAGTCTTTGGAATGTGGTAGACGCATTATTAATTCCAAAAGGCATCACTTTAAACTGATATAGCCCATTTGGGATTGCAAATGCATACATTTCTTTTGCCAACGCTGATAAAGGTACCTGCCATTAACCATGTATTAAGTCCTACTTGGTGATGTAACTGGCTTGTCTGACTTTCTCATACAGTCCTTCAATCTAGGAATTGGATATCAGTCCGATTTTGTAATGGCATTGACCTTCTGATAATTCACGCAAAATTATTGAGTCCCATCTGGTTTGGGAACTGAGATGATCGGCGAACTCCACTCGCTCTGGTTTGGTTCAATGATGCCCTCATCGAGCATGGCCTCCACCTCCATCTGAACCTGTCTGGCTTTGAAAGGATTAAGCCAATAGGGGTGTTGTCTTATTGGAGCAGCATTCCTTACATCTGCTTCATGAACAATAGCATTAGTTCTCCCCATCTGATTCTTACATATGTCCTTGTTCTGCAGTAACAAATCTTTCAACTGCATTCTATGCTCCTGAGACGGATAGCTTACTAACCAACCCCAGTCCTCAAGGACCTTTTCATTTTTAAATCTATTTTGAGGAACCTCAAAATCTATATCCATATCCAAGTCTGTACTTGCTTCTTCAATCTGCAGAGCAATAGATTAGACTAGATTAGATTAGACTTACAGTGTGGAAACAGGCCCTTCAGCCCAACAAGTCCACACCGACCCGCCGAAGCGCAACCCACCCATAGCTTACACCTGTTTCTCCAGTTCTTTCTCTTGAGTGTAATACAGTTTTAACATGTTCACATGACATACTTGATTCCTTTTTTTTCTATCTGGCATCTTTACTAAATAGTTTACCTGACTCATTTTTTTCTCAACTTGATAGGGACCACTAAACCTGGCTTTGAAGGGATACCCTATCACTGGTAACAGTACTAATATGTCATCTCTTCAGGAAAACTTCTGAGTCTCAGAGCTTTTATCTGCCATCTGCTTCATTCTATACTGTGCCCTCTTTAGGTGCTGTTTAGCTAACTCATCTACTCAGTTTAATCTCTTCTTCACCTCCAACACATAATCTAAGTGTGAGATTTCCAACTTTGGTCCTGTCAATCTTTCTTTAATTAATTTGAAAAGGCTCTCACTTCATGACTGAACATTAACTTGAAAGGAGTGAACTGAGTAGATTCATTTGGGGCAACTTCAATGGCAAACAATATGAATGGAATACCTTTATCCCAATCATTCAGGTAATCCTGACAGTATGCTCACAACATGGTCTTCAAGGTCTGATACCACTTTCGAAAGCTCCCTGGGATTCAGGATGATACATACTGGATTTAAATCGCTGTATATGTAAGTTATCCATAACCTCCATAAACAGCCAAGCAGTAAAATTTGACCCTTGGTCCGACTGAATCTCTCTGGGTATCCCATACCGTGTGAAGAAAGCTACTAACTCCTCTACTATCCTTTTTGCTTTGATACTCTGCAATGGAATTGCCTCCGGAAACCTGTTAGACACATCCATTACAGGAGGTGGGACGTCAAGTTGAGGCTGTAAAGGTCATTGGTTAGGCCACTGTTGGAATATTGTGAGCAATTCTGGTCTCCTGCCTATCGGAAAGATGTTGTGAAACTTCAAAGGGTTCAGAAAAGATTTACAAAGACTTTGCCAGGGTTGGAGGATTTGAGCTATAGGGAGAGGCTGAACAGGCCGGGGCTGTTTTCCCTGGAGCGTTGGAGGCTGAGGGGTGACTTTATAGAGGTTTAAAAAGTTATGAGGGGCATGGATAGGATAAATACACAAAGTCTTTTCCCTGGGGTTGGGGAGTCCAGAATGAGAGGGCATAGGTTGAGGGTGAGAGGGAAAGATATAAAAGAGACCTAAGGGGCAACTTTATCATGCAGAGGGCGGTGCATGTATGGAATGAGCAGCTGGAGGAAGGGGTGGCAGCTGGTACAATTGCATCATTTAAGAGGCATTTGGATGGGTATATGAATAGGAAGGTTTTGGAGGGATATGGGCCGGGTGCTGGCAGATGAAACTAGATTGGATTGGGATATCTGGTTGACATGGACGGGTTGGACCGAAGGGTCTGTTTCCATGCTATGACTCTATGACTCTAACTTCTATCCCTCACAAGACGAAATTCTGGCTGGAAGCTTGTCTTATGCACCAATACTCATCTGCTAATCCTGCTGTCCTTCTCACTTCCTGAACTTTCTGTTCCTCCATGTGAATTCTTGCCATCTCTGGAATTGAGTTTTTAACTCATCCAGCAGAATAATCTCTCTTAGAGCCTCAAGTGTCCCATCCTTTTTCAAAGCGCACACCCATCGATCAAAATGACTATGTTTAATTCTTTCAAACTCAACGTAAGTCTGACCTGCTCTCTTCTTTTGTTTCTGAACCACTGTCTATGTGCTTCTGGTACCAATTCATAAGCACTTAAAATAGTCTGTTTAACGACTTCATGATTTCTTGACACCACATCTGACAACAGTGCAAATACCTCACTAGCTCTCCCTACCAGTTTAGTCTGAACTAGCATTACCCATAAATCCTCGGACCACCACATTTGCCTCGCCAATTTTTCAAATGAAATAAAGAAAGCTTCAACATCTTTCTCATCAAAGTGTGGCAGAGTTTTGACATATTTATATATATCACTACCTTCTCTTTTAATCTCCGTCCTGTTAACTTGACTTTGCTGACTAAGTTGCAAATTCTCAAGTTCAAATTCTCTTTCTTTTAGTCCCTTCCTTTCTCATCGCTCTCTTTGCTCAGCTAAAAACCTTCTCTCTTTCTCTTCTCTTTCTTTTCCTTCTCTCTCTCTTTCCCTTTCTCTCTCCCTCTCTCTTGCCCCTCTCTCTCTGTTTATCTTCTAATTGCATTTTCCTCAATTGTAATTTAAATTTTTTTACCTCTACTGCACTTGTCTGTTTCTCTGATACACCTAAGTGCTTGAATAACCCTTTTACAATTTCAGCTTTATTTTTGTCCTTGGTTAAACCCAAATCTAACTTAAATGCTAATTCTAAAAGTATGGCCTTTTTCTTTCCTTCTAAAATTTCTTGGCAAATTTGAGAATCATCTTCAAATCCCAAAACCTCTTCTGCAATTTTAAGAGCCATTTCTCTCACTTTTAGTTTAATCACCCACAAGTCACTGAAATTAAACAAATTGTCTCACCTACATTTTATTTAAAAATCTAGGACACTCATCTGCAAGTGTTTACATTTATTGGGATTTTCATACCCCCAAATCTATTCAAATCTGCCCAAACCAGTTCAGATGTTGGATGAGCCCCCAAACTGTTACGACACGGGATAAACTCTCCTACTTAAATTAAAACCAGCAACACAGAAAAGATTTATCCAGTGCAGTAATCTGTAAATATTTGAGTGGCCAAGAGCTAAAGTAAAAAATAACAACTTTATTTCTTTAAGTGTAAAAGAGAATAATTAACTAACAACTATGTACAAGTCCTTACTCTCACCTATCTTTTACCTTCCCTTCCATAATACTAGTCTGATAAAGCTCCCAATTAAGCTTTACAAAACAACACTTCTTATCTTGAAACCAGGCAGCTTTTGGATCTTCCTGTGTCTTCTTTTCTTCTTTGTAGAGATTCTGCTTCACAAGTTACTGATTGAAAAAGGTACTTTTAAGAGAACTATTTTTCAGGCATCTTTTACGTGCTGGGGCTTGGCAGTTCTCCTCCCAATTGTTCAATTTTTCCCAGGTCTTCTACCCCATAGCATCAGATTGTGTCATTGGCTATTAAGGCTGTCAATATACTCAATTCAAACTTGATTAGAAATTGGTATTATTTTGGGAATAATTTAAACTGATTGGCCTAATTCAAATCTGCTTTTTGTCATTTCCAGGCAATCAGCTACTTCAGTAGCTGGAGCACATGTTACATTGTCTCTTATTGAGAACACTTGGTGTTGTCACTGCTAGCTTTAAACTCTCTTAAAAGGTATAGTTTACCCACATCTTCATAACATTAAGTTTTAACTGAATTACTTTTTGGAAGGATGTCAGAGCATTAGAGAAGATGCAAAGGAGGTTTATTTGAATGATTCCCAGGATGAGAGACTTCACCTAATGTGAAGAAACCAAACAAGTTGGGATTGTTCATCCTATGGCAGAGAGATTATGAGAGATTTTGAGGAGAAATAATTTCCATTTGCAAATGGGCCTCATACCTAGACAATGCAAATTTAAAATAATTGGCAAAATTTCCAGCGAGAAGAAAAAGGATTAATGTTTTTATTCAATAATTTATTATAATCTGGTAAGTGCTGCCAGAAAGAATTGTGGAAGCAGATTCAGTGGTTACTTTCAAAAGTGAATTGAATGCATACTTGAAAAATAGAAATAGGTAGGACCATAGGGAAAGAGCAAGAGACTTGGATGAATTGAGTAACATTGTCAAAGACATGATGAGCTAAATGACCACCTCCTGTGCTGTCAGACTTGACTTATGGACATGACAAATTGGGACATTAATGTCTAGAAATTCAGCTCTGTAACATCACTGGGATGAGCACTTTTGAAGACTAAAGCTGCGCTATGGATGGTGGAAAGCTACAGATTTTCTCTGAGAGATCTTTACAGCATAATCTTAGCACCCTCAGGGTCCCACCTTTGAACTGCATCACATTGGCATTGACATCAGTTATATAGACTAGCTGGCTGATGGGGAATCAGTAATGGAGTTGTAGTAGTGGGGGTACAAATGTCATCACCCTGAGCGAAGAGTTGGTTCCCTCCCATTTGTTGGATGGCAGAATGCTGGACTAATGTCATAGCCAATCTGTACCTTTACTCAATGCAAGGTACAACTATGGTGAAAGCAGTGTGAGCTTGCTTGGCTAGAGGTATCAATCCCATGATCTCCTGGGCTGCTACTGTGGAACTCAGCTATTGTATGACTTCGCCTTGAGCTCTAATAAGTGCTTATGGAGTTCACTGTAACTTCACAGCAGAAAGTATGGGTACGAAGCTCTGCATAATACCTTCTGCCTAATGGGATCCTGACTCCTCCATGCTTCTTGAAATTTAGAAGAGGTCAACTGGCAGGATCACCAGAGCATTAAGTATCATGGTAGGGAGCATTCTCTGTTGTATAAGGTAAGAAAAATGAAAGGTGTAATACAGTCACAAAGTCATAAATTTATACAACATGGATATAGAACCTTTGGTCCCACTTGTCCATGCCGACCAGGCTTCCGAATCTGATCTAGTCCCGTTTACCAACACTTTGCCTATATCCCTCCAAACTCTTTTTATTCATATATCTGTTGTCTGGTTCCTCTTAACAAGTTGCAGACAATGCTGACCAGAATGTTGTGAATGAATTTGCCCAGGTGTCCCACAATACTGAAGCAGTCAAATCAATACAAACACAAGGCAGTAACAAAGGAAAACATTCCCAATTTATTAGAAATAAAATCACCATAATCTTTAATACTAAACATCCCTAAACCAATTTGGCTCCTTAAGGTGAAATACTTACCAAGTCCCTTGTAAATTTACACAGTTGCTTTCTCTGTGGCTCTGTCTCTGGGTCTGAGAAGTTGCTTTCTTCCTCTCTGTCTAGATGGTTCAGGTGGTCTCTCCTCTTCCCATGTTGGTCTCCTCGGAAGATCTCAGATGATTCCAGAGATTCTGAGTGCAGTTCCAAGAGAGGGGTCTGAAGGTGAACCCATATTTTTATGCCTTTTAGATGGTTCTCTTGAACTTTCTATAGTTCTCTCCAATCAGGGAGATAGATTTAATAGTTTGAAACAAGAGTCAATGATTTAGATGACATGCTACTGTCAGTTTCTTTATGTAGCAGGACCCAGTGCCTTTCTATTTGGGTTGTCCTTTGTTTAGTGGGTAAGTTGTTGGGGGTGTCTGTGCAGAATAAATGTTGCCTTTTACATTACGCTCCTGTCACTAGCACCAGGCTGCTGTGTTTCCACTGTGCCTCGTGTGTGGTTTTTGTGATATCAGAATTTCACTTGGCCAATGTGCCCAGCGACCGTTACAGTTTGATCAAGTTCGCAATCTACCTGTATTCTAGCAGCCAGGAGGTTGCTACATATCCATCCAGGTGTATTTTAAATGTTGTAATTATATTCACCTTCACAATATTCTCAGGCAGCTCGTTCCATACACACACCTCCTCTGCATGGAAAAGCTACCCTCAGGTCCTTTTTAAATTTTTCCCTTCTCACTTTAAACATATAGTTTTGGACATTGCATTGTCGATGATACAAATATATCAGCAAGAGACCCAGCAATCTCTTCCCTAGTGGTTCCACAAAATTCTGAGAAACTGATAAGGTCCTGGAGATTTATCTACCTTTAAGACCTTCAGCACCTCCTCTTCTATCATATGAACTCTTTTCAAGACATTAATATTTATTTCCCCAAGCATTCGAGCTTCCATGTCTTCCTCCACAGTACATGTTGACGTGATGTATTCATTTAGTGTCTCACCCATCTCCTGTGGTTCCACACATAGATGGCCACATTGATCTTTAAATGGCTCTATTCTCTCCCTAGTTACTCTTTTGCCCTCAATATACTTCAAGAATCTCTTTGGATTCTCCTTAATTTTATTTGCCAAAGCTGTCGCATGTCCCCTTTTTGCCCTCCTGATTTCCCTCTTAAGTATCTGCCCTTGAAATTCTCAAGAGATTTACTCCATCCCAGCTGTCTCTACCTAACATATGCCTCCTTCTATTTCTTGACCAGAATCTCAACTTACCTCGTCAGCTAGTATTCCTTACACTTACCCATCAGGAACATACTATCTCTGAACTCTCATTATCTCATTTTTAAAGGCCTTTCCACTTCCCAACCATTCCTTTACCTGTGAATATCTGTCCCCAATCAACCTTTGAAAGTTCCTGTCTAATACTGTCAAAATTGGCCTGATTCCAATTTCGAACATTAACTTTTTAATCAGTTCTTTTCTTTTTCATAACTACTTTAAAACTAGTAGAATTATGAACACTTGTCCCAAAGTCCTCTCACATTGACACCTCTATAACTTGCCCTGTCTTATTTCCCAACAGAAGGTCAAGTATATTTCCAACTCTGGTAGGTGCAAACACATATTGAATACGAACATTTTCCGGTACACACTTAACAAATTCCTCCCCATCCAAGCCCTTAACACTATGACAGCCCAAGTCTATGTTTGGAAAGTTAAAATTCGCTATCCTATTACTCTTACAGATATCTGAGATCTCCTTATATATTTGCTTCTCATTTTCCCACTGACTATTAGGGGGTTTATAATACAATCCCAACAAAGTGATCATTCCATTCTTCTTTCTCAGTTCCAGCCATATAACATCATTGTATGATCTCCCTGGAATATCCTTCCTAAGTACAGCAGTAATGTTATCCCAAATCAAAACGCCACTTCTCACCCTCTCTTGCCCCTCCATTCTATCCTTCCTATAGCATCTACACACCAGAACAATAATCTGCCAGTTCTGTCCATCCCTGAACCATGTTTCTGTAGTAGCTATGATATCCCAGTTCTATGTTGCCAACCATGGCCTACGCTCATCTGCCTTACCTGTTGGGCCTCTTGCATTGAAGTAAATGCTGTTTAATTTATTGGTCTTACCTCTTTCTCTGCCAAGCTCTTGTCTGCCTTAACACCAGTTTTACTTGCTCTGTGTATCTACTGTACCAACCTTAGGCTTTTCTCTTTTCTTGCTTTGCTTCCTCCTACCGCACAACCCACCCCCCCAACCCACCCCCACTTTTCCTCCCTTACTAGTTTAAAATCTTCTGAGTAACACTGGCAACTCTGCCTGCAAGAATATTGGTCCCCTTTCAATTTAGGTTGAACCCATCCCTCTTATACAAGTCAGTTCTATCACTGAAGAGATCACAATGGTCCAAAAATGTGAGCCTTTGCCACCCTGTACCTCCGTCATGCAATCATCCATTCTGTCCTCCAATTCCTACTCTCACTAGCACATAGCACTGGTAGTAAGTCTCGATATTACTACTCTTAAAGATTTACATTTTTCTGAACTAAGATGAAGCGGCACTCAAAGCAAATCAAAATACCGTGAATGCTGGAAATTTGAAACAAACACTGAGTATGCTGGAGAGTCTCAGCAGGTCTGATTCCATCTGTAGAGACAGAAACTGAGTTCACATTTCAACTAATCTTCACAACTATAATTCAAATCGGACTCAGAATGTTTCTCTCTCCACTGATGCTGGCAGGCCTGCTGAGTTTCTCCAGCAATTTTCTGTGTTTGGTTTGAAGTTTCACTTAATTTGATACATTAAAGAGCTGCTGACTGGAGCACTGTGCAGTTTGAGGAAAATTTGGACAGTTGTAGTCAGAGGTGGTCGTGTCTTCTGGTCCATATGTTACCCTAATACAATGCAACATGCACATAGATACTTGTTGAATTCTGCTGGGATTTATTCTTGTTTGACCTTCACCAGAAAATATAAAAAATCCCACTAGCATTGTGGCAGATTGAGATTCAAATGCGTGTTCAATAGGAAATTGGATAAATACTTGCGGGGATAAAATAAAGCATGTATGAGGGTGGTTGGGGCACTGGATTTTTCTTACAAAGAACAGTTGAGACATGATGGGTGAAAGGGCCTCATTTTAAGATGCACTATTCTATTGTGTTGGACCCAAAATGTCTTGCAAAGGCTGTTATGGACCAGGCCAGACCCCCATAAAACATTTCAAGAAGGTCGCCCAGACCCTAACTTTGCAAGTTGTTTTAAACAGGTGTACAGTGGATATTCCAGGAGTGATGCAGCTGGTCAAACCACTTAGTTTTAAACAAAACAGAATTAATTTATAAGATTACAGAATGAAACACAACCAAAAGAGAACAGAATACCAAATAACTTAACCTATCCGAAAATCCAACGGACTATTAACATAATGATGCTATTCCCAATATATAGAACAATCCCCATAAAAACCGCTTGGCACAAAAGGTGAAATCAAACACATGGTATTACAGGAGAGACGTCAGAGAGAGAGGACCAGCATGGACCTGCTTCTGCAGGTCCAGCAGCTTCTAAACTGCCCGCCAGCTTTCAGTGAATAGCCAGACTGCTAAAAACCAAATCAAACCAGAGAGAAACTGAGCTGGGAGAACTGGCCACTCCCCTTTAATTTTACAAGTTTTTTTTTAAACTTGAAAGTCTTTTACCTGAGGTAGTATATGTTAGCTATAATCAAATTGGCTCTAAAACCCATCCAAGCCCAAACTTTTCAGAACCTGTGTTTTCATGACCTCCTGAAAAAAAAAGCATAACCTTGTTAAAGGAGCAGCAGCATCATGAGACATTCAACAGAAGCTGTAATGTTTTTAAGGGGATGGAAGATGAGATAGAAGTTGGAAATAGGAGAAGCAGCAAGGCCCATGATTTCCAATCCAGGCCTACGGTGGAGTTGTTGGTTGGGCTACCCTTATCTGTAGTCATGGCTGCAGTTCACTTGTACCCAGCAACTCACCAAAGGAGATTCTGACTAGTAAAATCTTCAAAGGTTTCCGCAATGCATTACAACAAGGTCCAGGTGAAGGTTCTCATTTCATCATCACCATCCCAGATCTGTGTCTCACCATAGTCTTACCAGACAATATGGCTGCTCTCCTATGAGAGACAGACGAGTGGTGGTGATTTAACCTGAGGGCCACCATGTTTCAGGCAAGAGGAGGAGGTTGAGAAGGACAGTCCTTCATAGTAACCTCAACCATTGATGAGAATTGAACCCACACTGTTAATATCACAGCCCAACCATCCACCCAACTAAGCTAGACTGACCCAGAGAAAGGGGAGAGATTGGTTCCTCTTCTGTTCTCATCCTCTGCTGGTCACTCTGTGTTTAACTCAAAACTAAGGATTACTTCCTTCATGGAATCCTCATTCAGGGTTTCAGCATTGTATATCTTCTTTTGAAGTGTTTCTCCAAAATAGATATTCTTCGAGCCAGATGACATTCCAACATCTCTCTCTCAGGCTGAATGTAATCCACGCAAGAGTTTTCCAGACAATCTACATGGCTTGTATGTCAGTTTTATTTCAAAGAAAACAAATGAGCCATCTTATTAAAATATATGAAATCTCCATAAGTAATTCAGGACCAAAGACTGGTCATGAACAGTAACTGAGCTGGTGACTATGACTATTAGATCACATGACGGCTTTCCTTCATCAGTGCTGTGGCATTGCTCTCTCCCTTTGTCTTGCGACTGTAGAGGCTGAGCAGCAGGCAATCCTGGGTCTAAAAGTATGAAATCAGAAGAGGAAGTTAGAGGAATGCGTTGGGCGGTGGGGGTGGGGGCGGGGTGGATGTAAAGCAAGAATCCACGGTAACTTCCATATCACAGTTAAGAAGGAGCATGCTTGTGATTCTTGGATGTTCTTGTCGATGTTGGATATCACAGGCTCTGTCACTTCTGACAACATAATGCAAAGCACTGTTTACCCTACAAGGCTCAAGCCTGTCACCTACCAGTTTGACTTTGCTCCTTTCTATTTTGCATTATCCTATCTGCCAAGAGAGGACAGAGAGTGATTATGTGGCACTCCATTTGAGAAGTGTCCATCATTGTTATGGGCATGTGGCGGCAGCAACAGGTGGGGGGTGTGGTAGTGAGAGGAGAGGTGGGGAGGGCTCACAGGCTGGCACCTTTGCAAACTCTGTGAGGCTGATGAGGAATATGGAAATATTAGACATACGTTCTGAGTGCTAGGGACTGCTGTTGGGTGATTTATGTGTGCGGCACAATGAGCAGTGTGGAAGGTTGATAGAGCGATGGTTAGGAGATGTCATACAGTCACTGATCTGAGCACTTGTATGAGATTGCCAAATTTCTTGCAGCATTGGTTACAGGTCTTTGTTGCCAGATTCTGGGCATTAGTCTGAATGACCATTTTGTCCCAGTCCGTATGTAGGATGATACCTGAAGGTGTCCTTGATCCTGCAGAAGTGAAGTGTACCCTCCTTTTTGCCTGCATCACCAAGCTCTCTCGTGGTGTACATTTGAAGATTGGAGCCCTCTTTTCTCTCATGTTCCATTTGTGCAGTTCCTTCTTGCAGCCTGTATATGTTCAGGTATTCAGATGTGACTTCCTTGTAGAGGTCTACATCCCCTTGAAGCAGAATGGGCTACCTTTACGAGGAATAAGCTACAATCAGCACCAAGCAACTGGGCTTTCTGCTGAGCATTGAGGAAGCCAATAATGTGGAACTCACTTGGCCCTAAGTTATATTGATTTTAAACAAGGAGATAGCAGGAATTTTGCATATTGCCTTCCACCATGGAATCGTTGTGTGTAGCTGGCTGGCACAGTGGTTAGCACTGCTGCCTTATGCTGCCAAGGATGTAGGCTCAATGCCAACCTTGTGTAATTGTCTGTGTGGAGTTTGCATGCTCTCTCCCTGTCTCTGTTGATTGCTCTAGTTTCCTCCCATGGTCCAAAAGATATGCAAGTTCATTGGCCATCATAAATTGGCATCCAGTGTGCAGGTTAGGAGGTGTAGCCATGATAAATGGGGAGGAGTGTGTGGTTCTGGGTGGGATGAGCTATGGAGAGTCAGTGCAAACTCAATAGGTCAAATTGTCTTTATATGCACTTTAGAGATTTTATGGGATCAAAAATCATGATTCCTGTTCTTGAAAACTGATCTTAATGAGTTCTTACTTCTCAGTAGAATGTTCAATTTGTACAAAAGTTAAAGATCACACAATGCCAGCACTAACTTCCAATTAAACCTGTTGGACTATTACCTGGTGTTGTGTGAGATTTAACTTTGTACACCCCAGTCCAACACCGACATTTCTAAATCATGACATATTGCCAATGCTTTGTACTTAGCATTGACATTAACATATTATTGCTTTGTTTCTCAAATACAATTAAGATGCTTTTCTTCACTGCAAAACAGATGACACTGTTGTGGTCAGCAGAATTCTCCTTATGGGTATACAAGGAAAGAAAATTTTTAACTGAATTTCCTCAGATTAGTTTTTATCCCACTTACTGGGCAGATGATATGTTAGAGATGGAATGGTGAAAACAGATGATTATGAGAATATTGGGATTTGAAGTTGCACAATGTGGTGTTAAATTGTATATTTGCTCCCCTCCTCAGAAAGTTATTCATTGGGAAACATACACTGAAAGTTATCTTTAAATGCTGGAAAAAATGTCCATGGAACATAATGATGAATGTGAAGTGCGGTTTTTTGAAAAAAATCTCAATTCATCAGGTAGCGTTACTCCTTTTAAATGCATGCTTTAAATCTTCAATCATTTGTGCTCAACACATTTTATGTTCCTGTCACTAGTTAGTGTTTTGTTTTTCAAAATGAAGCTTAGAATAACAAATTTACAGTAATTGGTTTAATTATTTTAATTAAACACGTTTTCTATCACAGCATTGTCCCTTGGGAATGAAACTGGCATTTGGCTATTTTCTGGAAATTTCTTGCCAGTGTTTTGAGGCAACACTGGCATTTTATTTTTGTGATTGATGTAGAAAATCTATCCCTGAAAAGTATTAAGATATGCTTCAGGATAAATATCTGCATGACTTTGAGGTTGGAAGCAAAGTCTATTCAGTAGAATTGGTAGTTAAAATAAAACAGACAAATAATGGTTGAAACGGAGTATGACCTCAGTTGTGCAATGGGAATCTGACAATAACAGATTGCTCACCTTGGCGACGTAAAACTGACCTTGACCAGTTTCCTGCTATTGAAAAGAATGTCTCATCAACCCATAATGGAGTGGAATTGCAAATTGACAAAGTGATCTTAAAGAACTTCATAGACAGCATCAGGTCCACCCTATCTGTCCCAGCTAGCGTAAATTATTTAGACCTAATCAATCCAATGGAGAAAATGTAAATAAATTGGGAGTATGACAGTGAGGAGCATAAAAACAATTACTCAGTCTATGGCTGCATATTTCTAAACTGTCTAAATATTCAAATTTGCAAAAACTATTACTCAACTTTGTTTTCAAATGAAGGGTGTTCTAAAATATTTAATAACTTGATGCTGAATTGTAAACAAATAAATCCCCATTGCAGTCATCTATTTCAGATTAATTTCATCCTTTCACTAACAAATGTGCTGTAATTCATGCATGCTGGAGATGATTTAGAATATGAACTGTCACTAAATTAATGCAATAAGACTTTTCTAAAAAAAAATCAGATAATTCAGAGTTAAGTTAAGAAAATTGAAAAGACCCCAAATTTCAATGATGCCGTTTAATTTGTTCAAGAAAGCCTGTGAAATAGGGTTCTCTAGGATCTTTAATCTGGCTGTGAGTTGCTGACTTTTAGTCTCAAATAGATGATCTATGATCTATGTGTTCTTAATATTGATCTTCAGGATTTCAGCATTGTTGGCTCAGGGGATGGTGTTTACTGCCCATCTCTGGTGTCCCTTGTGAAGAGAGTTTTGTACTTTCTCAGTGAACTTCAGTAATCGGTGTGGTGAAGGTCTTGCCGCAGTGCTATTAGGCAGGGAGAGCCAAAATATTCACCTAGCACCAATGAGGGAGCATCAGTGTATGTCCACGTCAGGATAGTCTGTGGTTTGGAGGGGCACTTGGAGGTGATGGTATTCCCCTGAACCTTGTTCTCATCTTTTTAGATTCTGGAGTCCTTGTCTTTTCTAGTTGCTGTTGAAGAAGCGTGAGTGGATTTTTGCAGTGCATCCAATAAGTATTAGACACTGCAGGGTTGGTATGCAGGAGCCAGTGGTCAATCAAGTGAACTGCTTTATCCTGAATGCTGAGTTTCTTGAGCGTTGTTAGAGTTATACTTATCCATCAATAGTTATAAAGTAGAAAAGACTGTTGAGGTGAATGAATTTCAATAAGAAGATAGGATTATCAAATACTTATTTGAATTTTAGTTAGAAGATACCATGTTCAATACTTTTCACACCTTTTCATATTTGGTTTTACTGTTTATAACACATCAACACCAACTCCTAATGAATTAATAATGTGTGACTGAATAGCTTTTATACTGCATACAAGGAAATAGAAAGCACTAACTCAGTACAGTGATTGCACTTTAGATAGCATTTGTGTTGGCTTCAACACAATGATTATTGTATACAAGTACAAGGTAAGAATACTGCAACAGGAAATGAAACGCTGATTAATGGACGAGAACTGTCGGGGAAGGTGACACATACAGTATCTAGCAGCTTGAATGGGGCAATGAAGCGAGGATGCCAGTGACCAGTGGCCCAGTCTGGAATGTGGCAGCAGCCAGCAGTCAGACCAGCAGTCAGGCCCCTTGTACTGGTCTGCTGCGGAGAGCCCTTGGAGGGAGATTGTGCTGTTTGTCTTCTTAACTTGACTTCTTGTTTTTCTGCACTATGGTTGTACTCTGTATAGCTGTAACGTAACCTTTGATTTCTTAATTTCTCTACTTTGTAACGAAGCATTGCACCAAGGCACTTTATACCTAAGATGGCACTGTAAGTGGTGACTTATAAACTTTTCGCTGCGTTCATTTGAGTACATGGGAGCTAATAAATCTAGTTCAATTCAATAGTGAGCAAACATCCTGGAATACCTGCACCTTACTTACACAGCATAACACATTTGGACCATACTGGAAAAGTGGAGTTGGATGTTATTGGAGTCATTTGGACAGGTGGAAACCTCAGCCTTTGATGTTTTTGATAGTCTTGGGAAATTCTAATGTTTTGTGTGGATCTATACAGCCTTCATTACATCAAAAACAGTTTATATTTACAAACCTCCTTAAAATAATGAAACATGCCAATGCACTTCAGCGGAACATTATAAGATAAAGCACAGCACTGTGCCACAAAAGGTGATAGTTAAAAATCACACAACACCAGGTAATAGTCCAAAAGGTTTATTTAGAAGTATAAGCTTTCGGAGCACTTCTCCATCATCAGGTAACTAGTGCAGCAGGATCTTAGGACACAGAATTTGTAGTAAAAGGTATAAGTGTCATACAACTGATGCGAGGTTTTGAACCAACCTGGATTGCTGTTAAGTCTTTAATCTCTTAGAATGGACATGCAGGTTTAGAGTGATTCATATGTAAATCCTAGAACTTCTTTCAAGTCACAGTCCTGAGATCACTTAAGATTTTACAAAAAAAAGTGATATCTTAGCTCAGACAATGCATTAAAGGTGTAATATTAGAGTCTGTCTGTATCCCAACCTTGAGTCAGACTGGTTCTATTTCCAAAGTAGGGGAATTTATAAAATGTCATATGGACTGACTGCCTGCAGTTTGTGTGCATTTTTGAATAAAATAGAATGTATCTGTGAATACAAATTTGCAAATGCAAATTCACCCCATAGACTTATATGTGTGTGTTTGTGCGCGTGCCATTTTTAACTTTGTCCATCCCAGTCCAACACTGCCATTTCCACATCATGAAAGGAGATATTAGGCTTGATGACTAAAAGCGTGGTTAAAGAGGCATGATTTAAGCAGTGACTTAAGATGGAAAGGGAGGTGGAGAGTTGTAGGGAGGGAATTCCAGAACTTATATTTGGATAGTTCTTGTCAATAGTACAAGAACTATAATCAGGAATGTTCAAACAGCCAGAATTTAATGAACATGGATATCTCAGAAAATTGAGGGGCTGCAGGGGTTAAGGGAGATAGGGAGATGTAAAACTACAATGTGATTTGTAAATATTGGTAGGAAATTTTACATCAAGCCGTTGCTTCATCAGAATCCAACATGATTCAATGATCATAGCATGATAGGTAAATGGAACATGGTATGAGTTGGGACTTTGAGAGCAGAATTTTGTTTGCCATCAACTTTCTGAGTAGTAAAATGCTGGAGACCAGATACGTTTGAATAATTAATTATGATAAGCTTTAATTCCATGCTTGCACCTGTAGCTTTCTGTCATTAAATTAAAGAAGCTCAAACTACCTCCAATGAGCCCTATCCAAAGAACTAATTTAATAGCAGATTATTCCATGTGCTCAGCATAATGGGGCTATTGTAAAAGATAGCTTGTGGGTAGAACAAATGATTTGTTTTCACTCAAAATTGCTGTTACTACCTGTGACAAATGAATCAAGTGGGTAATTTTTCCATTAATGGAAAAGGAATCAAAGGATGTGTACAAATAGGTTCATTTCAGAGAAATGGTGGGGGGGGGGGGGGCGGAGTTAGTTTAAATATTCTGCTGCACTGTTCCTGGCACATGTCAGAAAACTGCAACTAACAGCCCATGATTTCCATCTATTAAATTCAACAGATGGAAAATCAAGGACTGAAAGTGCACAATTTTGTGAAATGTGTTTCCCTCACCCAAGTGAACAACATAGTGTAGCTTCTACACATTGATTGCCATAAATATAGATTTGGTGAGTGGGCGCCTAATGGGAACTTAGTCAGAAATTTAGTGCATTGTGTCTTGTCCACACGAGGACACCTTACACACTCAAACCTACTGAAATAAGTGCATGTCATTTAATAGGTGCAAATTGTCAGTGTGTGAGTTTATAGCCCATCATCTATGCCCTCTGTGTACGATGAATGTGTGTCCATCAAGGTGAGAGTGATACTCATGAATCCATTTGTCAAATTAACAAGGATTCACAAACCATAACCTCACACAATGGAAACCAAATCTGTATGGACGCACAACTCAATTTGTAAAAGCTATTAATCATGTTATGAAATCCTAGTTTTTCATTTCTGATTGGAATTCATGAATGTCAAATAGTTCATATTGAATTTCTAGTCAATGAACATTGTGTTAGGAGTCTCATAATCTATTCAATCACAGTGAAAGCCACATTTAAAACTTCTAAAGCACCAGCAATCCTGCCTTTTGTTAAGAAGTATGCAATATATAATATGAAATGTTGGTGTATTAAGTAAATATAAAATTTGAAAGTGTTTTGCTTTGAATAAATCTCTGCCAATCATTTGTAGTTTTAATTGGCCTCCAGAACATTACTATTTAAGAAAGATTAGTAAAGTTATTATGTGCCTTAAAATAACAACAGCTTTGTGCTTTATAACTCTATTGTGGTAAGAAAAAATATTTTGAGATGTTTGGCTATCTGCAAAAGCCTTATTTCAAAAACAATAGTATCACTGAATTCCTAAAGTATTGGCAACCTTTGAATGTTTACCAGCATCATGATCAAAGAGAACAAACACTGATCGGCAATGGATATGTTAAGCTTTTAATTACAAAATTTTGACTACAGATGAGAATTCAGTGGCTGTCTGGAGAAAAACATTCTGGAATGTCAAGGAAGGTGTCAAGAAAGTTTCAAAGGGATGGACTTAAAAGGGAGAACTGCATAATAAATTAAACTGTAATTTATTGGGAGTTATCACAGCCTGTGAAAATAATGGGAGAATAGACAGCAGCCGAGGTGAGAGACAGTTTTTGTATCTTTTTCTCTCAAGAACACACAAGGTTAGGTGTTAAAAGCCAGTTCAGCCCTGGTCTCTGTGTGTGCCAGGAGAAGCAGGTTTGTTGGCGAGCTAAGGTACTCATTTGTACTTCTGGGCTGAGGTCCTCATGTTTACTGCTTGGATTCAAGTGGAGGTGTGCTATGAAGGTCACTGTTAAAACACCATCTCCTACTCACCCTTATATTGCAGGCAAAATAACTTTTGCTTCGAATATTGGAAGCCAGTTAGCTGGCAAGCCAGTGGAAAGGAAAAATAATAGGAGAACTCTCTTGCTCTGTGTGCTGCCAACCAATAATGGCAAAAGGAAAGAGGAATAAAACATTTCAACTAATCAGCAATGTCAAAAATTCTGAAATTGACTGTTCACATATCAATATTCCATATCAATACTCTCCACTTTTTTAACCTTTATGTTTATCTTTGACTCACTTCTTATGTCTAATCTCTGTGTGCATGATTTTTGTGTTGTCATTTCATGTCACACAAAGAACCTCACTTTTTTGCCATTTCATGAAAGCCTGGTTAACTTGGCTCCATTTAATACATTAATTAATTTGATCTGGGAGAAAGATCAGATGAGGTGGTCATTTCTAAATTAACCCAACTGAGGCCAACGGAGGAGCCAGGTGAGTAAAAAAGGAACAGAACCAGAAATTCCTGGAAAAACTCAGCAGGTCTGACAGCAACTGTCGGCTGAAAACAGAGTTAACATTTCAGGTCCAGTGACCCTTTGTTCTAAACTAGGAATGTAATGATTCGAGGTGTCCTGTCTAAAACTGTAGTGAATTGGGAAACCTTACCTGGAGTTTGGTTGTAATGTCAACAACTCCTGCTATGAAAGCCAACTGTCTGGTCAAATTCCAGTGGGAGAATTCTACAAGATGTAAATTTGGACACTATTGACTTTAATTATTACAGAGTGAGCTGGAGTTATTGGATTTACCTTCTTGACAGAGAAGTGCTGAAGGATTTAGAGTGAATTCATGGCAGTTCTCTGAGTGCTGGGGGCTAAGAAATCAATGGACAACATCAATTACCAGGAGAGGTTATCATAGTGAAGGCATCAAATGCATCTATATAATTTATGGTTGAGGCAATTTTCTGAGTCACACAGCTTTACATGTTTCCAATAAATTGGTGCCATTTCCACAAAATTTCACAGGAAATATGGATTTCAGTACCACTTTTTGATGCAAACATCAAAATTCAAATCAATACACACCTCCCTTTGTTAGCTGTTGGTGCTTATAGAGCAATGTAATCCTCATATTAATGAGTTCATCAAGTCTTACAACAATTAAAAATGCAGTTAACAAAGTGAGAAATAGCTTTCACTCTGATAGAGAATGTAATGAATCACGAAGAAGAAGCTATAACAGAACATAAGCTGAAAGTCTTCAGTACTGGTAACAAAAATAGATTACAGTATATGGATCATTTCAATAAATTATTATTGTAATATATACTTTAAAAAAACTCTGTGTAATACTACATCTTTATAAAGTATTATTTATTGCTCTTTCATCATTTTGTCTCTGAGGTTTGTCGTTTATATTCACAATCTACTTCAGAATTGAATGCAAATATCTAGACTGCCACTAACTTGCCTTGTAATAATATACAATAGTCCATGTCTATTTGGCATCATGCTGTGCTTTGGCTAAATCATGTAACAGGTTTTGAACAGCTAGACCATAAATTCTTATCTCGGAGGGAACATTCTTTGAGATTTTCAAGTAAATTGAAACTATGCTACTTGTCAATTCAGTGCAACAGTGCTAAATCTGTGCGAAGGAAATAACTCAAGAATGTCCCATCAACATGGGGAAGACACTTGTTCAGTCATACCCCACAGAGAAACCTGGTGGGTGACATCAGAAGTTTGACTTGTAAATATTTAGGAGCAATTTGTGGGTGTTTGGAGCCTCACCAACAACAACTTTAATTTTGTGCCGTGCCCTTAATGCTGTGAAATATTTTGATGGCAAACAAAAATTATTGGATTTAGACAGCAGGACCTTATTGAAATTTTTTTGTTCTGTTTTTCTGCAGCAGTGTCAGTGGAAGCAATTCCCTAGTTGATGGTCAGGAAGTCACAGCTGTTGGGAAGCTTCAAAAATGAAGTCCAGCACAGTGGCTCAGTGGTTAGCACTGCTGCCTCATAGCACCTGGGTCCTAGGTTCAGTTCCAGCCTCAGGTGACTGCCTGTGTGGAGTTTGTACATTCTCCCCATGTCTGCATGGGTTTCCTCTGGGTGCTCCGGCTTCCTCCGACAGTCCAAAGATGTGCGGGTGAGGTGAATTGGTCATGTTAAATTGCCCATAGTGTTAGGTGCATTAGTCAGAGGGAAATGGGTCTAGGTGGGTTACTCTTTGGAGGATCGGTGTGGAGTTGTTGTGCCCAAGGTCCTGTTTCCACACTGTAGGGAATCTAATCTAATCAATCGAGACATGGGAAGGTCAACCATTAAGGCTGGTGAGATAGGGAGAGGAAGACTTGCTTTTGGGGCGTTGGAGTCTAAAGGGACAGAGGGAATCAAGGATACTGGAGAAGCTGTAACCTCTGAAGCTGGAAACACCAGGTTCTCGTGGTAATGACTGGAAAATATTTGCTGTAGCAATAAATTATTAAGTGGGCTCCCAATTGCACTCAAGGTTTACATATATTAATGGATGTCCCCCATTCCCAAGCACAACACTCAAATGTTGTGATATCTCTCATAAAAGAGGTGTTAGGGAACACATTCACTATATTTAAATTTTTAAATACCTCCACTCCTGGCCCCTTTCCGGTTACCTGGAACGTTAATATCGAGATGATGCCATTTCAAAGATCTGATGTCCTTGGTCATTTGTCATCTTTTAAGCCATTCTAATATATAGTCTTACAAAAAAAAATCAGGATTCCTCATGCTTAAGGATAAGATTGCCATTGCAATATTTATACAAACTCAATGTAGCATCATTTACTTCTTGGAGGTACAAGAAGTTTACAAAATATAGAGTTCTGTGGCTGGAAAGAAGCCAGTTTCAATTGATAACAAATTACCTGCTCCCCCCATGAGCTATCCTTTACAATAGCCTCATTATGGCAAACAAAAGAAATAATCTACCTTCAGCAGCAAGCTATCAACATTCTGTCAAGATGAATGAAATCTTTTAGGTTAGATTAGGTGATGGTATAAGCAATTCAACAAACTTGGTCCAAGTCCTGAAATTATTTGAGATCATGATTAATGGAGTACAAGACCCATTCTGGTAACCATCTGTTATTTAGAATCAACACTTATGAACTTACTGTTGACTTTGCAATCTTCACCTTGGTAACTATAGCTTCTTCATATATCTCCTGTAGATCTAATTGTTTAAATCACTCTGCTTTTATCTCATTAATCCTGGAATAAAAGGTCCCACTAAAACTACACAAAAAGTATTTTTCAAGTACAAAGGAACATTACATTCTTATCTGGATTTATCATCTCCTGAATCTTTCACATATTTAGGAACAGCATTTAAATTAGTTTCCAAACCTCTAACTGTCTGAATTGATTCTTTTTGATTAATTCATGATTTCTGCAGTTTAGCTCATCTTCAAAAACTTTAAGCATTTAGGTTGGTTGACTTTATTTCAATAAAAGTAGCAGCACTGTGCTCAGAGGAACTGAATGTCCCACTCGGTGCATATAGCGTTAGTTTTGATCCTTCGGCAAAATTTTGTCATACTGACTGAGAAAATAACAAAAGAATGAAAAGGGTAGATACCAACTCAATTAATATTTTTCAAACCTGTGAGAAATGGATATTTAAGGATATAAAAGGATATTAAGCAAAGACTAGAGTTTCAGGTTATGATATAGAACAGACTGATCTTATGGAATAAGATAATTGATTTGAAGCCCCGAAAACCACCACCTATTTAGTCCTTGTTCCTAAATTGATGGCCATCTGTAGCTAAATGTAAAGCTGAAAATAGTAGTTTTTAATGAATGCCACCAGATGATTCAACAAGCGCACCTAATTCCAAGCATCAGTATATTAGATTCCTGACAATGTCATGGAATTAAGGGTAGTAATCACGGTGAACTAAGATATTAACAACAATAGAAACTTTCATTTGTGTAGCACTCCTAAAATTGTGAAATATCCCAATACTTCACAGGAGCAATTAGCAAACAAAATTTGACACCAATCAGTACAAAGAATGTTAGGATAGGTATCTAAAATCTTCATCCAAGAGTTGATTTTAAGGAACAAAGTAAAGAAGAAAGAAGTGATAGGGATCTATATGAGTAGCATATATTAAAGTCTTGGGTATGCATGGTGAATGATCTTCCAACCATTTACATGGATAGTTCAAACAATCATACCCAAAAGTTTGCTGCATCCCCCTGGAAAGTAGGTTTCCTGCTGGGAGTGCAAAAAAAATTATAGTAACCTTGACTTAATCTGACTGTCATCTTCTTGCCACGATATATGCTTTGCTTTCATTTAAATCTGATTCATCAGTACCTGAAAGCTTCACTTCAAGAAGTTTGTATAATCCCTCAGTCAAAATGGAACACACTAACAAAAGTGCAATTCTCACCCTGAAATTAAATTGTAGTCAGTGACTTTGAGACACCAAGCAAAATGTCTGCATTACTGTCGAGATCTTTTATTTATTCTCTGCAGGGGAACAGTTCTCTGTGGTTGGGAAATGTATTCAGAACTCTCTTAAAGGTTATCCTGTCTGAATGACTTTTTGTAAGGACAGGTCAACATATTTTAATCCTGCATTGCTTGCATAAATACCTTGTTTATTAAGTATCTTTATTCCGTGCATCCAATACGGTATCTACTGCAGTTGGAGAAAGAAAGCACTCAAATGTAGCCATCTGAATCCGTGACAATTATTTAGGCTGTTGGTTCTGAAGTTGCTGATGGCTATCTACTGAGAGTCAAATCTCAGGAGGTTATTACATGGTATTGCCCCAGCATGCCTATGCAGTGCTTGGATTTCATATACATTTGAAGTGTAGAGAAACTTAGTAGCAATATTCGATGGAGGTTTAAGCTAAGATTTCAGCTTTTCAACTGAAATAGAAGAAATACTCCACAAAACCTTTGGGTCTAATGAGCATTCAACTTGTCACTTTAGTCGAAGTTCACAAAATAATTAATATCATAAATACAAAGCTGTCATTATGGGTAGCCCTCTGACCAAATAAGGATCTGCCTGAAGCTGTATCACAATATCATACTCAATACAAAAGTTTATTGCTTATCTTGGTGTTGACCGATACAAATCACAAAGTATGTCAACATTATATTCATCATAATTTCATTCATAAAGTCAGGAAGCATAGGGAATAGGGAGATTTGGCTATCTGGATTCAGAATTGGCTGGCTGACAGAAGGCAGAGAGTGCCTGTAGATGGAAAGTATTCTGCCTGGAGGTCAGTGTTGAGTGGAATCCCACAGGCTCTGTTCTTGGGCCTCTGCTCTTCGTAGTTTTTATAAATGACTTGGATGAGGAGGTTGAGGGGTGGGTTAGTAAATTTGCAGATGCCACAAAGGTTGGAGGCGTCGTTGATTGTATAGAGGACTATTGCAGGCTGCAGCACAACATAGACAGGATGCAGAGCTGGGCTGAGAAATGGCAGATGGAGTTCAACCTGGATAAATGTGAAGTGATGCATTTTGGAAAGTCGAACTTGAATGCTGAATATAGGATTAAAGACAAGATTCTTGGCAGTGTGGAGGAACAGAAGAATCTGAGTGTGAAAATACATAGATCCCTCAAAGTTGCCACCCAAGTAGATAGGGTTGTTAAGAAAGCATATGATGTTTTGGCTTTCATTAACAGGGGGATTGAGTTTAAGAGCCGTGAGGGTGTGCTGCAGCTCTCCAGGTCACTGGTGAGACCACACTTCAAATATTATGACCAGTTCTGATCGCCCTACTATCGGAAAGATACAGAGGCTTTGGAGAGGGTGCAAAGAAGGTTTATCAGGATGCTGCCTGGACTGGAGGGCTTGCCTTATGAAGAGAGGTTGACTAAGCTCAGACTTTTCTCTCTGGAGAGAAGGAGGAAGAGAGGAGACCTGATCAAGATATACAAGATAATGAGTGGAATAGATAGAGTCAATAGCCAGAGACTTTTCCCCAGGGCAGGATTGACTGGTACAAGGAGTCATAGTTTGAAGATTTTAGGAGGAAGTTATAAAGGAGACATCAGAGGTAGGTTCTTTACACAGAGAGTTGTGAATGCATGGAATGCATTGCCAGCTGTGGTGGTGGAAGCAGAGTGATTGGGGACTGCTGGACATGCATGTGGATAGCAGTGAGTTGAGGGGTGCGTAGCTCAAGTTGCTATATTTTACATTTGGATTAATCCTTGGCACAGCATCATGGGCCAAAGGGCTTGTTCTGTGCTGTACTTTTCTATGTTCTATGTTCTATATTCATATGCACAAAGCTTTTTATAAAGCACCTTACATGCAATTCGGGCAAATGCACTTAAAATTCATATTTACTTAACAAAGATTAACTTCTATTTAGTGTGAAACCTTACAGACTTCAATTTCACCAAAGTTTGGAATTCTGATATGAATTTACCCCAGCCAACACATATTAGTGCAGATTCTATGATTTTATCCAACATCTGCAAAGATGACTTTGCGTGAGTCCATTCTCAATAATAATAATCCTGACCTGTCCGTGCTATCCTATCAGAATGATATTGCTTCTCCTTTGTGTAATATGCCTTGTTGGACTGCTTGTTATGGCTAGGGCTTGCTTTCTCCTGCCAGCCAGAGTAATGTTAGTGGTCCGTGGACTACAGTAATTCCTTTGCTGTTCATATAATAGTTCTTGCATAAGCCCAGCACTGAAATCCCTGCTGGATCCCATTTAAACCAAGAAGAAATACTGAAATAAAAAAAAACATTTGCACACTACTTTTCAACTTACCATGTGACCAACACATGCAGGTCTCTGTTATGTGGAAATTGACATCACTTGTTCAAAGACCATTTCTAATTCTCATTTTTTATTTGCTAATCAAAAATTCAATCAGCCACATATGGCTAACGGCTAGTGTATTGAAGTACACTGAATTATCAGACACTGTAAGAGACACAATTTAAATAATAGAATATTACATGTCTATGAACTGATGAGTAATTTTATTGTTTTTGAAGTTCTATATATTTTATTTTCTCTCTATCTTGCTGTGTATTTTTGCTTTAAATTTCATTCTTAAGATGTGGATGTTGCTGTGAAATCAACAATTAATTCCCAGCGTTCATTGTCTTTGAGAAGGTGTTTGTGGCCACTCTTGCAATCATGTAGCGAAAATTTTGCAGAGTTTTTATAGACCAACAAACAAGGAACAACAATGTTCCAAGTCAGGACAGTGTGTGACTTTGGGGTGAACAGGGAGGTGGTGGTTGTTCACACATGTATTTGGGTAGATTGCAGCCACCATTCTCCTTTTACTTGGCCTACAATGATCAAGAAACAGCACTAGTTAGTCTGAGAGGATATGCTCTTGACTTAAACAAGACATGCTCGTAATCAAGAACCTCCTTCAAGATCCCAAGGTGATCCATGTTCCCACTCAAGCCCTTACGATGTAATGATATTGCATGGAGAATAAATCAGCCTTCAGCATTAACCCTTTCAGTACCAGCCTCTTATTCAATAGGGATATTTTCATGTTGCCATTGTCCTCTTAGATGGTGAAGATTTGGGTTTAGGAAATGCTGTAGAAAAGGAAACTCCAACAGATACTACACATTTTACCCATAGTACACAGATGAATTGCAACTCTCAAAATGCTAATGGGGTTAAATTCAATGTCAATGAGTAATGGATAAACAGTCTTGTTGGATATACTCATTTCATGTACTCAGTGGAATTAATATTATTTGCCTTTTCTTTGTCTAAGCTCAAATGTTGCCCAGATTTTATTGGTTCGAGAGTATGGTGCTGGAGAAGCACAGCAGGTCAGGCAGCATCTGAGGAGCAGGAGAATTGACCTTTCAGTCATGAGCTCTTCATCAGGAATGAGGCCTCATTCCTGATGAAGGGCTTATGCCCAAAATGTCGATTCTCCTGCTCCTCAGATGCTGTCTGACTTGCTGTGCTTTACCAGCACCATACTCTCGAATGTAATCTCCAACATCTGCAGTCCTCACTTTCTCAGGTCTTAATGCCTGTATGCTTGGATTGTTTTGTTTTCTGAGGAAGTGTAGTTGGATCTGAACATTGCATAATAATCATTAAACATACTCATTTCTGACCTTATGTTGGAGGGAAGATAGATGAAGATAGTTAGACTTGGAACACCAGCCCAAGGAACTCTTTCAGCAATGTTCCACAGATTTGAGTGACTATACCATCTTCCTTTTTGTTGGGTATTACTTCGGACATTGGAGAGTTCTTCCAACCTGTTCCCAATCTCCACTAAGTTTAGTTAACTAGGGCTCTTTGATGCCACACCAGGTCAAATGCCACATAGAGGTCAAAGGCAGTCCCATTCATAGAGTCATGGAGCTGTACAGCTCGGAAACAGACCCTTCAGTCCAACTCACTCATGCTGACCAGCTATCCCAAATTAATCCAGTCCCATTTGCCAGAATTTAGCCCATATCCCTCCAAACCCTTCTTATTCGTATACCCATCCAGATGCCTCTTAAATGCCTCCACCACTTCCTCTGGCAGCTCATTTCATACATGCATCACCCTTTGTGTGCACCTTAGGTTCCTTTTATGTCTTTCCCCTCTCACCCTAAATCTATGCCCTCTAGTTGTGGACTCCTCCAACCCAGGGAAAAGGCCTTGTCTATTTATCCTAGCCATGTCCCTCATGATTTTGTAAACCTCTATAAGGTCACCCCTCAGTTTCCGACGCTCCAGGGAAAGCAGCCCCAGCCTGTTCAAACTCTCCCTATAGCTCAAACATTCCAAACTTGGCAACATCCTTGAAAATCTTTTCTGAACCCTTGCAAATTCCACAACATCCTTCTTGTAGGAGGAAGACCAGAATTGCACATATTATTCCAAAAGTGGCCTAACCAAAATCTTGTACAGCCACAACATGACCTCCCAATTCTTATTCTCAATGCTCTCACTCATAAAGGAATATATACCAAACACTTTCTTCACTATTCTATCTATCTGTGACTCAATTTTCAAGGAACTATGAACCTAAAATCCAAGGTCTCTTTGTTCAACAACACATCTGAGGACCTTACCATTGTGTATAAGTCCTGCCCTGATTTGCCTTTCCAAATGCAGCACTTTACATTTATCTAAATTAAACTCCATCTGCCACTCCTCAGCCCATTGAGCCATCTGATCAAGATTCCGTTGTACGCTGAGATTATCTTATTCACTGTCCACTACACCTCCAACACTGGTGTCATCTGCATTCATCTCATTTTGAAGTTTAATTCCTTTATCTGAGGCTCTATTAAGGTCCAGAGTCAAATGTTCCCGGCAAAACCTAAAGGAAGCATCAGTCGGTGGGTTATTGGTGAATCAGTGTTGCTTGATAACACTGTTGATGACATGTTTTAATTACTTTGCTGCTGATTAAGAATAAGCCGATGGGATGTAGAATGATGGCATTTGTCCAACGTTTTGTGGACTAAACGTACCCACGCAATTTTCCACTTTGTGAGGTAGGTCTGTTTGAATAGCTTGGCTAGGTGTACACTCTTGCTTTCTGTGCATTATAGAATTAGTTGCATACTTCTGTCTGACAACGTGTTGCTTTCTTGTGTTTTGAAGTGGAAAAATTAATGTGCTAGATAGTCTAAGTATTCTCCAGTGAACTAAGCACCACAAGTACAGGTCAATTGTTAAAACTGGGGCATGCTAATGCATACACATTAGGACACAGATGGAAGTGTATAGAAACTCTGCTAATAGAAATTGTTAACTAGTCATGACCATAGGAAAAAGATATCGAGAAAAGACCATGAACAGAAATAATTATGCTCACTTTCTAATTCATGTTGCTTAACACACTTGCCACCTAACTGCCATATGTGAATTGCCCATAGGTATGTAACAAGTTGATGCTGTTCAATTTTAGATCTACACAATACTGAGCGGTGTTAATTTTGCAGCATTGTGTATGAGTATGAATTTCAGTATGAGTGCACTTGCTAGACCATTACTTGTTGTCAAATCCAAATTGACAAGAGATAATCAACCATTCTGTTAAATAGGAGTCACATATCAATCAGATCCAGCCATGTCCATCTGAATATAGATCAGTTGTCAATTGATATAAGAACATAAGAATTAGAAGCTAGAACAGTATAGATCATTCATCCCTAGAACCTACTCTGCCATTTGATAAGATCATGGCTGATCAGACTGTGGCCTCTGCATTCCTGTCTATTCATTATCCCAGAGGAAAAGCCAGTTAAAAAAATGGTAATACTTGGAAATGAATATATTGAGTATACCAGACCTCCATTT
Source organism: Hemiscyllium ocellatum (assembly GCF_020745735.1). Lineage (NCBI taxonomy): Eukaryota > Metazoa > Chordata > Chondrichthyes > Orectolobiformes > Hemiscylliidae > Hemiscyllium > Hemiscyllium ocellatum. The sequence continues at coordinate 29,486,748 of NC_083425.1, read as the reverse complement.
TGAAATGCACAAGATGACTCCCCAGGGAGACACTGAATTTGTTAGGATTATACGTATTGAAGTTTAGAAGAATGAGGAGGGACTATTATAGAAATTGATAATATTCAAATAGATTGGGCAGGGTAGATGCAGGAAGCATGTTCCTGAAGACTGGGTGTCCAGAATTGGGGTCACAGTTTAAGGAACGTGGTATGACCTTTAGGACAGGGATGAGGAGAAATTTCTTCACCTACTTTGCCACAAGGTATTGGTGAGAACAAAATATTGAAGACTTTCAAGAAAAATGTTAATAAAGGTCTTAGCACTAAAGTGATCAAAGGATATGGGGATTATGCAGGAACATGATATTGAATTGGATGATCAGAAAGATCATATTGAATGGGCGAGCAGGCCTGAAGGGCCAAACAGCCTAATCTTGCTCCTTTATTCTCTGTTTCTGTGATTCTATGAGTCAGACATTGAAACTTATTTGGTGGTTTTAAAATTTTTGCCTTCTATGATACGTTTTCCTCTTGTTGGTCAATAATCTAGCTTACTCAGACTTACTATCATTCAATGACCCAGCCTCTACTGCTGGGAGGGAGAAAGAAAAAATCTCTTCACCTCTGTCATAAATGAGGAGTCCAATATTTTTATATGTCCGCAGTTCTGGGCTCTGCCCCCCTCCCCCCCTCCCCCCACACCCCTTACAAAGAAAATGAGCAACTTTCTTCCAGCATCCACTACGGTGTGCCCCCTGAAATCTTGCCTATTTCAAAAAGATCGCCTTTCATTTGTCTAAACTTCAAATAATACAGGTTCAACCTATCAAACATTTTCTTATCGGGCAATCCCTTCATCCCTGGAAGAAGTTGCTGACATACTCTCAATGGCTTTTGTTGCAATTGTCTCCTTTCCTATATAAGGAAACAAAACTTTGCACTTAATCCAGAGATGGGTTCAGAAACATCCTGTACAACTGTAGTAAAACTTCCTTACTTTTATGTTTCATTTCCCTTGCACTAACCAATGAGGAAGAAAACATCCCACTTGTCTTCCTGAACACTAACTGTAGTTGAATACTAATTTCTTGTAATTTGCAAACCAGGGCATCCAGACTTCTCTGTTGTGTGAATTGTGCAATTTCTTTCTTTTAAAATAATATAATAGAGAAAATGCTTTTGTTCGACTGGAAACTGAAAGGTCAAATACTCACTGGGATATGAAAAACAATCTGCCATTCTGCATCCTTTTCTGTACTAATATATGTGAGTGTTCTAATCCAGAGACAATTCATAGAATAACACTGGCCAAGACCTGGAATTGAGCTATATGCTTAATTGATGTTTTATCCAGGGATTTGCATCCATGGAATCAGGTGAAATGTATGTTTTGCATTACCTGCAACCCACTCAACCACCAACACTTGCTCCCCCCCCAAGTATGACTCCCTGTTTGACTTCAGGGGAGAGTAGATACATCAGCTTCCAAAAGGGCAAGTTATGTTAATTTTACCCCATAAATGTCAAAGAGCAGGATTGATTAGATGACAAGAAATGTTAGGATGTCAAAACATTGTGTTAAGAAAGAAAGCTGTCTTAATTGTTATGTATTGCAGACGAAGGTTGGAGTCATGTTTCAAAACTGATTGGTGTGAATATCTTTCAATGAAATAAAGCAATTTTTTTTGAAGTATCATGAGTGTTTTGGATTCAGGCCATGGCATCATATACAATTCAATAAAACAGCTCTGATGGTTGGAAAATAACCCTGTATCTGTTTCCCTGATGAAAGCATGCATCCTGCTGACTGAGCTGACAAACACAGCATAACCGGCAATGATAGCTAGTCAAAACAGAGTCAATAAAATCGAGAAGATATCAAAGCTGCAGGATTCATACTGAGCTATTTATTGTCATTTTTAGGTCATCTCCATAATTTAAATTCCATTTACCCATGTACCCTGCATATCTGACTGTTTTAAAAGATGCAGCATTTAAAGTTACAAAAAGGTGCTGTTTAGAGGTTTATCTTTTAATTATTTTCATGTATTTGTCAGATCCTGGATTGTCTTATACATTTATATGTTATTGATTAATGAGAAAGACAAAAAAATTAAAATAGCTAGATGTTATTCATACTTTTTTTTAGATTACTTAAGATTAGATTAGATTACTTACAGTGTGGAAACAGGCCCTTCGGCCCAACAAGTCCACACTGACCCGCCAAAGCGCAACCCACCCATACCCCTACATATACCCCTTACCTAACACTACGGGCAATTTAGCATGGCCAATTCACCTGACCCGCACATCTTTGGACTGTGGGAGGAAACCGGAGCACCCGGAGGAAACCCACGCAGACACGGGGAGAACGTGCAAACTCCACACAGTCAGTCGCCTGATTTCCAGAAATAAAAGTAGATGATGCTAAAAACAAGAAGACAAAGAACATGTTGGTGAAGAATCTATGTCCAAACCATCATGAGGGAATTTTAATCTTGAAAGGTTGAAGGGCTTGGGTCTGGTGTTATGTGTGAGTTATAAAACTTGAATCAAATCATATCCACATCCTTTTGCTTACCATGAAAATACTGGTATGGGTGGGTGTAGGCAACCAATCAGCTAGAAGGAGGCAGGTCAATCATTTAAATAAATAGATGTGGATATTTTAATAAGGCTACATGCTTCTTATTAGGTCTGCCTTTCAGGTTTAACTCTGGCCAGCCAAGTTTCCCAGGCCTTGGGTAACCCAGCATCTAAAGGGAAGCAAAGGTTGCTGCATATGAGGTAAATCAGCTCACCAGGTTTACCTGCCTCTTCCACTTTGAGATTGTTGGCCATCTCTCCATCAAGGATTGGACTCCCTCCCCCAAGATGTGAAACACCAAATCAGTATTGTTCCACCAAACCCTTGAGGATTGGAAACACTGAATGATCTCTGAAGCCCCAATCGCCCATCCAGTCTTCACCAACAGTCTCCAACCCCCAAGGATCACTGATGTCCCTGTAGGATTGGACTATATATCAGGATTACACTTCAGAATCAGTCTACACCCCACAACTCTATTAGGATTGTTGCTCCTTTCCTCCAGGATTGGACACCTCTATTATTGATCATGCTTCTGCCTAAAATTCATTCATTCTCAATACGACAACTCTAGCTGCAGGCTCTTTGGTGTCCACTGACCGGCAGCCTACTTCAGTTTTCCCCAACTGACTATTGGCCAAGTCCATCAATCAAGCTGGCTTCCAGATGATGAAAAAATGCCATGTACTGTGGTTTCAAAATTCAGTAGGGTGTGGGGAATCCTAGACATCCCAAAGACAATTTATCTCCAAGTTCGGAACACCTACTCCAGCAAAGATCTTGACTCCTCATTGACACATCTGTTTCTCTCCTAATAGTGCTACTGAGGTTTTCCAGTTTCTTTTCCTTCTGTAGCTTGAGTTTCCAGCATCTGTAATATTTAGCTTTTAAATCACCAAATGCACTAGTTTTTATTTTGAGTTGTTTTCATGTCCAGTATTCCAAATAAATTGTCTCACAGCAAATTTTGTGTTACGTTTTTAGCTTGTTTGACTATCATTTGAGTAATTCCAAAAAATATTAAATTAGTTTTATCTGGGTTTAGTCTGACCTTTTTTTCAAATTTGGAGTCTGGCCAGTTCATCTTAAAATGCTTTGGCATAAGCAGCATTAATTCTGAATTGTGAAATAATTCTCTATGAATTGTTCATTATTCATGAGATGAAGCATGTAATCTATTATCCTCTGGACAGTGGGAACAAGTCTATACAGCAAATTACATTAACCTAGTACAGGATTATGTCTGAAATATTATCACAGCAACAGTGCCAATGTACAATCCAACAGCAGGAATTGTAGTATTCATGTTACTCTGCATTCACCTCTCCTTTAGTGACTTTAGAACTTGAATAGAGCAGGCTTTAAAGCTTTTAGCTCAAAATTGCTGTCAAGTTGTGTTCTGTTGCAATGTGTTCACGGGCTGGAATGACCTGGGATTAACATCCAAGCGAGTTGCCTAACTGAGCTGTGAGTAGGGCTTGAAACTATAAGGACAGGTGTTAGAGTTAGAATTGTAGAATCCCTACGTGTGAAAACAGACCATTTGGTCCATCAAGTCCACACTGACCGTCTGAAGAACATCACACACAGACCCACCCCTCCAATTTATCCTTATATTTCCCACGCCAATCCACCTAGCCAGCATATCCATGGACACTCTGGGCAATTTAGCATGGCCAATCCTCCTAACCCACACATCTTTGGACTGTGAGGGAAAACCAAAGCACCCAGTAGAAATCCACGCCGACACGGGGAGAATTTGCAAACTCTAGACAGACTAGTCACCCGAGACTGGAATTGAACTGGGGTCCTTGGCACTGTAGTGCCTGTGCTGAGGTACTGTGCTGAGGTACTGTGCTGCCCCAAGATGGGGTTATTTAGAAATCTGAAGATAAAAGCTGAAGCATTATAGCAAAACAGCAATATGTGCATACAAATTAGGAGAGGAAGCAGGCATTCGGCCCCTCAGCTATTCAATAAGAACATGGCTGGTCTGTTAGTGTTTTAAAATTAACGTTCCATCTGTCTTTGATAACTGCAGATGCATTTGTTTAACAAAAATCTATTTATCTCTGCCTTAAAAATCGCCCTGACAGATGAAAAGTTTCCTTCTCTGTCTGGGAAGGGCAACCTGTAATTTTTGAATGATGTCTCCTTGTTGTGGACTCACCCACAACAGGAAACATCCTTTCAATGTTGAACTTGTCAAGACCATTCAGTATCTTATGTACTTCCATCAAGTACTTCCTCATTCTTCTAAATTTCAGTTAAAAAAAGCCCAGTCAGTCCAATTTATTCTCATAAGCCAAGTTCTTTTCCAGGTACCAATCAATTAAACCTGCCCTGTTGTGCCTGCAATACATTTACAGACTTCCTTAAATAAGGAGAGCTAAACTGCATACTGTATTTGAAATATGATCTCACAAAACACTATATAACTGAATTGTAAAAGTCTTGTCTTTGTGCACAATTCCTCTTGTAATAGAGGATATCAGCTTTTAAATTATTTTGCTTTACCTGCACACTAACATCTTGTAACTCATGTACTAGCATAGAATGCCTGCAGAGCAGCAGACACCAGTCTTCAACTATTTCAATTTGTTCCAAGTAATATGCAGCAATGGTTGAAGACACTGGATACTGCAAAGGCTATGGGCCCTGACAACATTCTGGAAATAGTACTAAAGATTTAAACTCCAGAACTTGCAGCTCCCCGAGTCAAGTTGTTTCAGTACAGTTACAACTCTGGCATCTACCCAACAAATTGGAAAATTGCCCAGGTACGTCCTGTACAGAAAAAGCAGGACAAATTCAGCCCGGCCAATTATCATCCCATCAGTCTACTTTCAATCATCACTAAAGTATAAGAAGGGGTCATCAACAGTGCTACCAAGCAGCACCTGCTCAGCAACAACCTGCTCAGTGATGCTCAGTTTGGTTTCTGCCAGGGCCATTCAGCTCCTGACCCCATTACAGCCTTGGTTTAAACATGGACAAAACAGCTGAATTCCAGAGGTGAGATGAGAGTGACAGGACTTGACATCAAGGCTGCATTTGACAGAATATGGCATCAAGGAGCCCTGACAAAACTGGAATCAATGGGTATCAGGGGGCAAACATTCCGCTAGTTAAATTTTACCTAGCACAGAGGAAGATGGTTATGGTAGTAGGAATTTAGTCATCTCAGCTCCAGGACATCTCTTTAGGAGTTCCTCAGGGTATTGTCCTAGGCCCACCCATCTTCAGCTGCTTCACCGATGACTTTCCCTCAGGTCAGAAGTGAGGATATTTGTGATGATTGCACAATGTTCAGCATGATTCATGACTCCTCAGATACTGAAGCAGTCCATATTTAAATGCAACTATATCTGGACAATATCCAGGCTTGGGTTGACAAGTGGGGAGTAACATTTGTGCCACACAAATGCCAGGCCATGACCATCACTAATAAGAGACAATCTAACCGCTGTCCCTTGATATTCAATAGTGTTACCATCCCTGAATCCCCCCTTTCAAAATCTTTAGTGTTAGCATTGACCAGAAACTCAACTGAACTCACCATTAAAACATTGTGGTGACAAGAGCAAGTCTGAGGCTAGGACTATTGTGACAAGTAACTCACCTCCTGACACCCAAAAGCTTACCATCATCTACACGGCACAAGTCAGGAGTATTATGGAATACTCCCCATTTACCTGATTGGCTGCAGCTCCAGGCTTGTCAGTATCCAAAATAATGCAGCCTGCTTGTTAGGCACTACATCTGTAAGAATTCATATTTGCCACCACCGACAGCAGTGTTTACTATCTCCATGATGCACTGCAGAAATTCACCAAAGATCCTTAGCCAGCATCTTCCAGAACCACAAGCAGTTCTGTCTAGAAAGACAAGCGCAGCAGATACCACCCCTCCAAGCCACTCACCATCCTGATTTGGAAACATATTGACATTCCTTCAGTGTCACTAGGTCATAATCCTGAATTCCCTCCCTAAAGGTGTTGTGGTTCACCCCATAGCAGGTGGATTGCAGTGGTTCAAAACATCAGCTCACTACCACCTTCTAAAGGGCAACTAGGGATGGGTAACAAACACTGGCCAGCAACCAATGCCCACATCCCACAAATGAATTTTAAAGCCATATATTGACCAAACAGCTAACCTCTTTCCCTTTTCCTGTAGGAGGGTAAGAACCAATATCAGATTACCGGCAATATGCTTCCAGCTCTTCCTTTCACAGGCAATCTAGGTGGAGTGAAGTAGAGCAGGACAGTAAGGCTCAAGAAATTTAATGGTAATAGTGCATAAACTCCATGGAAAGAAAATCAGTAAAAGATAAAATTACAAGCTCTTTATTTGAATGCATGAAGCATTCATAAGAGAATGGATGAATTAGTGGCATAAATAGAGATAAATGGGTTTGACAGAACAGCTATTATGGAGACATAGTTGCAAGGTGATCAAGGTTGGAAAATAAATAAGAGGGTACTTAACATTTTGAAAGGACAGACAGAATGGAAAGGAGGGTGAGTAACCTTGGCAATAAATAATGACATAAGGACAGTATTAGGATAGAATTTTGGCTCAGAACAAAAAGACACAATCTGTATGAATGAAAATTAATACTAACTAGTGTGAGAAAATGTTGGTGGGAGTAGTTTATAACATCCTTACAGTTATTCACCATTGGACATGGCCAGAGCATTAGGTAAGAAATAACTGAAGTTTGAAACAGAGGCGTATAATAACTATGGGGGATTTTCATCTTCATTTGGAATGAACTAATTGAATTGGCAGAGGAAATCCAGGAAATGATTTGTTAGAAAACTTTTTTGATAGTTTCCAAGAACAACTTGTAATGGTATCAATTATTTCTCACCACATTCCCTGTCAACTCCAAGGAGGGCACACCTGGATCTTTATGTTCTTTGTAAGAGTACAACCAAGTTTCTCTGAACATCATTACCTAAATTGTTATAACTTCTAAGAATATTCTGTTTTACTATTTTTACTTGAAACATTAATAACTTCACATTTTCCCACATTATTTTCCATTTGCTATGTTTCATTCTTAGCTTCTTGTGTCCTCCTCACAGTTTACCTCCCCATTGCATCATCTCCAAATTCGATAAGGCTACATTAATCCCATTCTCTTTGGTTCCATCATTTATGTAGATTGTAAATAACTGAACCTCTCCCTGCACTAATCCTTATAGCACTTGACCAATAATAGCCTGCTAACTTGGAAATACTCTGTTTTTCATTATTCTCCAATTGCTGTCCATTAAACATTGCTCTATCTGTGTTAATATATTACCCCCAAATCGATAAGCAGGTACCTTGGGCAACTGAATGAAATCGCTGGAGAGAAATACTGACTCACTTCCCATAATTGATAGCTGGATGAGAAAGGCCATTGTAGATGTTTTGCCTCACGACAAATTGAGGCCCTGAAATTGGTAATTAATGGCCACTTACTGGGACTTGACTCACCGCTGGCCCCTACTGCCTGCCTTCATTGCAGGTGAGAGAAATGACTGACTTCCCAATTGGGAAATGAGGGCAACGTGCCTGGTGGGTTGGTGGGAGGACTGCACTTGCTCCAATTGTGCCAACCTTAAGTATGGCCTGAGGGACAAACTGATCACCACTCAAAGCCAACAGCAACTATTTCTTCAATCCCTCTGACTCCCTCTTCCCTGTGATTCCAAACTACGAGACACGGAAGAATCCTGTCTACCATCTGAGAAAGGCTAGAATATAGTTTGGCATTAAAGAGGACTCTGGCTTGATGAGAAGCACATTAGGCATTACTTAATAAAAGCTCAATCCAGTGAGATTTCTCAAAAGGGGATAGGGATTCAATTGCCACTGATCATGCCCATCCAATCACTTTGTGCTTTGACCACTAAATCTCAGTCAGGAATATAATATGTAGATGCAGCAATCATTTAGGAAGGCAAGTCACATTAGGGCATTTGTTCCAAGGAGATTGGAATACAGAATTGCTCCAGTTTTGTTTTGGTGAGAACACCCTATGCAAGTTCTGCTCTCATCATCTGAGAGCGGATGTACTTGCATCAGAGGCAATGCAGTGGCTTCACTGAATTAGCTCCTGTAATAAGAGGGTTACCTTATGATAAGAAATTGAATAAACTGAGCCTACATTGACTGAAGTTTAGACAAAATAAAGATGATCTCATTAAAATGTACAAGTTCTTGAAGTGGTTTCAGAAGGTAGACGCAGAGGCTTGGTTAGGGAATCTAAAAGTTAGGGGTACAGCCATAGAATAGATTTGGACTGAGATGAGGAGAGATTTCTTCATACAAACGTTTGTGAAACTTTGGATTTCTCTACCACGGAGAGTTTTGGATGTTCCATTATCGAACACATACAAGATTGAGATAGATGTATTTGGGTCTCTCATGTCATCAAATACTTCGGTAGGATTGAGGTGGAAACTTAGTCTTGCTTGTATGGAATGACAGAGCAGACTGAAAACACCATATGACCTTCTCCTTCTCCTATTTATATTTCATTCACTCCTATTGATCCTATCACTAGAATTTGTACCTGTTTTCGTGAATGTACTTTGAAAATGCAGATTAGAAGTTTTACTTTTTACTCAGGTGTAAAGCAAACTGTGAAAAAGGAAAGATTCCCTCATTGCCACACACAAACATGAACTCGTAGCAGTATAAGAGTGTGGTGTTGGAAAAGCACCACCAATCAGGCAGCATCTGAGGAGCAAGAGAGTCGACATTTCCGGCATAAGCCTTTTTGTCAACTCTCCTACTCCTCAGATGCTGCCATGATCTGCTGTGCTTTTCCAGCATTACATTATTTGACTCAGATCTCCAGCATCTGTAGTCCTCACTTTCTCCGAGTTGGTTATGAACTCGCAGCAGAGTTGTAGCTATGAAATTGCCATAAGATCATTAGATATATAGGAGTAGAATTAGGTTGTTCTGCCTATTGAATCTGCTCTGCCATTCATTCATGGCTGATATGTTTCTGAACCCCATTCCCTGCCTTCTCTCTGTACTCTTTGATCCCCTTTACTAATCAAGGACCTATCTATATGTTGTAAAGACAGTCAATGACTTGGCTTCCACAGGCTTATGCAGCAATGAGTTCCACAGGTTCACCACCCTCTCACTGAAGAAAGTCCCCCTCATCTCAGGTCTAAAGGGTCATCCCTTTATTCTTGAGGCTGTGCCCTCAGGTTCTAGTCTCTCCTACTCATGAAAACATTTCTCTGCCTTCACTCTATCCATGCCTCTCAGTATTCTGTGAACCTCAATGGGATCCCCCCTCATTCTTTTAAACTCCACCAAGTACAGACCAAAGTCGTCAACTGCTCCTCATATAACAAGCTGCAAATGTGTTGCTGGTCAAAGCACAGCAGGTTAGGCAGCATCTCAGGAATAGAGAATTCGACGTTTCGAGCATAAGCCCTTCATCAGGAATAGATGAAGGGCTTATGCTCGAAACGTCGAATTCTCTATTCCTGAGATGCTGCCTAACCTGCTGTGCTTTGACCAGCAACACATTTGCAGCTGTGATCTCCAGCATCTGCAGACCTCATTTTTTACCCTCATATAACAAGCCCTGTATTCTCAGGAAACCCCCTGTGAACCTTCAGCAACAACAGCATATCCTTCCCTAGATGCAGGCCCAAACCTGCTCACAATATTCCAATTGCAGTCTGACCAGAGTATTATACATGCTCAGCAATACATCTCTGCTCTTGTATTCTAGCCTTCTTGAAATGAATGATAACATTGCATTTGCCTTCTTAACTGCCAACTGAACTTAAGAGAAATCTGAACTAGGACTCCAAAGTCACTTTGAACTTCAGATTTCAAAGCCTTTCCCCATTTAGAAAAAAGTCCATATCTCTATTCCTCCTACAAAGCTCAGACCTTAACACTTGCCCATGTTTTTTTAATACCATCTGTCACTTGTTTGCCCATCTTCCTAGCTTGTCCAAGTCCTTAGGTAGCCTTCCCATTTCCTCAACACTACCTGTCCCTTCACCTATCGTTGTGCCATCTTAAACTTAACAACAAAGCTCTCAGTTCTTTCAAGCAGTTCGTTAATGTACAATGTGAATAGCTGTGGACCTAATACTGACTCCTGTAGAACTTCACTCGTCACTGGCTGCCATCCTGAAAAAGACCCCTTTATCCCCTCATTTCTGTCTTCTGCCAGTCAGCTATCCCTTATCCCTGCCAGCACCTGCCCTTAACACTATGGGCTCACATCTTATTCAGCAGCGTCCTATGCACCAACTTATCAAAGGCTTTCTGGAAATTCAAATAGATCATATCCACTGGTTCTACATTACTCATTTCCTCCTCAAAGAATTCCAACAGATTTTTCAGGCATGACCTTCCGTATGGTCAGTGATCCCTAGTAGTTCCTTCGCCTTAAACTCCATAATTGAGTTGGCCCTATTAAACATCACCAAAGAACATCGCACTGTAGAACACAAGAATGGGCCCTTCGGTCCTCAATGTCATGCTGAACGTGACATGAAATGAAACAAATTCCTTCTGCCTGCCCTTGGTCCATATCCCTCCACTCCTTGCTTATCTAAAAGTCTCTAATGCCCCTATTGTATCTGCCTCCATCACTACCCCTGGCAGTATGTTTCAGATTCCCATCATTCTCTCTGTAAAGACTTGCCCCTTGCATCTCTTTTGAACTTTCCCATCTCACCTTAAATTAATGCCAGCTAGCATTAGACATTTCAATCCTGGGGAAAAGGATTCTGATTGTCAACCCTATCTTTGTATCTCATAATTTTATAGACATCTATCAAGACTCCTCTCGGCTTCTGCTTCTCAAGAGAAAACAACCTGAGTTTTTCTAGCCTCTCCTTATAGCTCATACCCTCTAATCCAGACAGCATGCTGATAAATCTCGTCTGCACCCTCTCCAAAGCCTCCACATCCCTCACGTAATGAGGTAACCAGAATTAAATACAGTTAAAAATCACACAACATCAGGTTATAGTCCAACAGGTTTAATTGGAAGCACACTAGCTTTCGGAGTGACGCTCCTTCATCAGGTAATTGTGGAGGCCTCCACAATCACCTGATGAAGGAGCGTCGCTCCGAAAGCTAGTGTGCTTCCAATTAAACCTTGTGGACTATAACCTGGTGTTTTGTGATTTTTAACTTTGTACACTCCAGTCCAACACCGGCATCTCCAAATCAGAATTGAACACTGTATTCTAAATGCGGTCTAACCAAAGTCTTATAAAGCTGCAACATGACATCCTGACTCTTGTACTCAGTTCCTTGACCATTAAAGGCAAGCATACTATATGCCTTCTGTCTACTGACATGGTCACTTTCAGGAAGCTATGGACTTGAACCTCAAGATCCTTCTGCATATATCAATGTTGTTCAAAGACCTGCTATTAACTGTATACTAATCCTTAACATTTGATCTCCCAAAATGCAGCACCTCGCACTTATCTGGATTAAACTCCATCTGCCATTTCTCAGCCCATATCTACAACTGATTTATATCCCGCTTTTTTCAATTGACAACCTCCTACACTATCCACAACTCAATCAATCTTTTTATCATCTGCAAACGTACTGACCACCCATCTACATTTTCATATATGTCATTTATATGTATCAGAAACAGCAGAGGTCTCAGTATAGATCCCTGCGGAGCATCACTAGTCATGGATCTCCAGCCTGAAAAACACCAATTCTGAATCTATGTGATCAAGTTACAGTGGATCCCATGCACCTCAATCTTCGGGATGAGCCTACCATGAAGGACCTTGTCGAAAGCCTTACTAATATCCATGTGGACAACATCCGCTGCTCTACCCTCATTGATCAGCTTTGTCATCTCCTCATAAAATTCAATCAAGTTAGTAAGGCACGACCTACCCTGCACAAAGCCATGCTGACTGTCCCTAACTAGGCCATACTTTTCCAAATGTGCATAAACCTTATCCCTAAGAATTTTCTCGAATAGCTTTGCAACTACCGATGTGAGACTCACCAGTTTATAGTTTTCTGTATTATTCCCATTTCTCTTCCTGAACAAAGGAACAACATTAGCTACTCATCAAATCCAGAACTCCTGTTTCCCCGTTGGTTCCACCACACACTGTTCCAAGAAAACCAGCTTGCAGACATGCCATGAATTCCTTTCCTTATGAATTACTGCCAACCTGATTTTCCCTGTCTACCTGCATTACAAAGTCCGTATGATTATTGTAATAGTGCCTTTTTTACATGCCTTTACTATCTTCTGAGTTATCTTATTCCCCATATCCTGATTACTGCTGGGAGGCCTGTTACTCATCTCCCATCAGGATCATTCTAACATGGCTCTTCAACTCTACTTACACAGATACTATGTCTTCTGACTCAATATCACTTCTTGCTAGCAATTTAATTTTATTTCTGACTAACAGGGAAACCCAAGCCTGTCCATCTGCATGTCCTTTCCATAATTTCCTTGGACTTTAGTTCCCAGCATTGATTCCTTTGTAGCTACATATCTACGATTCCCACAACTTTGTACCTGCCAATTTCAATCTGCACTACAATCTGATTTACTCTTATTTCCTATTCTGTGTACATTTAAGGACAACACCCTCAGTCCTGCACTGACTACACCCTTTTGGATACTTTAATAACCTTCAAAGTTTGTGAGAAGATTTGTAGCTCAGTTGTGGTTCTGTTCGCCGAACTGGGAATTTGTGTTGCAGACGTTTCATCCCCTGTCTAGGTGATATCCTCAGTGCTTGGGAGCCTCCTGTGAAGCGCTTCTGTGATGTTTTCTCCAGCATTTATATTGGTTTGTCTCTGTCTCTTCCGGTTGTCAGTTCCAGCTGTTTGCTGCAGTGGCTGGTATATTGGGTCCAGGTCAACGTGTTTGTTGATAGAATCGGTGGATGAGTGCCATGCCTCTAGGAATTCTCTGGCTGTTCTCTGTTTGGCTTGTCCTATGATAGTAGTGTTGTCCAAGTCGAACTCATGTTGTTTGTCATCCGCGTGTGTGGCTACTAAGGATAACTGGTTGTGCCGTTTCGTGGCTAGTTGGTGTTCATGGATACGGATCGTTAGCTGTCTTCCTGTTTGTCCTATGTAGTGTTTTGTGCTGTCCTTGCATTGGATTTTGTACACTACTTTGGTTTTGCTCATGCTGGGTATCGGGTCCTTTGTCCTGGTGAGTTATTGTCTGAGAGTGGCTGTTGGTTTGTGTGCTGTTATGAGTCCTAGTGGTCGCAGTAGTCTGGCTGTCAGTTCAGAAATGTTCTTGATGTATGGTAACGTGGCTAGTCCTTTGGGTTATGGTATGTCCTCATTCCATTGTCTTAGGTGAAACTCACCAGGACAAAGGCTTAGTTACATGATTCGCCAGGACTCTAGTCTCAACATGATTAAGGTGGAGCCCATCCAATCAGAACAGCTTCCTCCTTTCCCAGTGCTAGAGCCAATGTCCCATGAATTCAAACCCATTTCTCCAACATCAGTTTTTGAGCCATAAGGTTTACCTCTTTAATCTTGCTCACTGTGTGCCACTTTGCTCATGGTTCAGGTAGTCATTCAGAAATTATTCTTCTGCATTTATTGTTCTGCATTTTAATTTAGTTCCAAGCTACTCATATTCCCTCAGCAAAACCTCATTTCTCTTTCTACATATATCTTTGATATTTACGTGGATAACAATAACTGGATCTTTCCTCTCCCACTCCAAGTTCCTCTGCAGCCCAGATGAAATTCCCAGGGAGGCAACCCAGCCTTTGGGACTCACAATGCTGATGGCAGAAATCAGACTCTATTCCTCTGAATGTATTCTTCATAAATATAGCAACATTTTTCTTTTCTCCCCCTCTTGAATTCCTTTCTGTCTCATGGTTCTTTGGTCAATTTGCTCATATTCCCTCCAGTCCCCACTCTCATCCACACAAAAAACCAAGAATCTCAAACCTATTTGACAAGTTTAAGGGCTGAGGCTATACTTGGATTGCCTCCTGGATCTCTTGGACACAGCTTCCTGTCCCTGACCACTGACTGAATGTGAGGTAGTTAATCTAAGGTGTGTAACTGCCTCCTGAAACACAGCATTTAAGTAATTCTCCCCCCACTCCTTGATGTATCATTGTGTTTGAAGCTCAGACTGCAGCTCAACAACTCTGCCAGTGACTATCACTAGCTTAATGCTGAAAAGAACCACAGAAGCAAAAAGCATTCAGTCAAATGAAACTGCTTTCAGTATTGTGTTTCCTGAGATGTTGTGTGCAGCAAATTACATTTTGAATGCAGTGGAGATATCTGAATTACTTTTTTCACATAGCACTGAATGTTTTTAAATAAGTACAAGCCAGTGATGAATTTCAGTTATTAGTCTTGCTCTTCAGGTATAACATGCTGCCTAGTTAAATATATTGACCCATAAATTCCGGTATGTTGGCACATAGAAGGATTAGATTGTGATATGTACACCTGAATGGTAAGGCTTCAGGCATCCCTCATATTTGGCAGTGATTCTCATTTCAGTGAAGGCAGCTAGCTGCGGGAATTGCTAACGAGTCAATAATGGACAGTGGGTCACTAATCTGTATGTGAGGGAGCTTGGACAATCATGTTTTGAACAGTAGGGTGGCTAACTAGAGTAGACAATTGAGGTAGGAGTGAGCAGACTATGGCTATGAGTTAGCTGGTGGGCATTAGGGCTCAAATTTGGGGTGGAAACTGGTGGGACAGGGGAAGATGTTTGCATGATTAAAAAGCTTAAATTATCTCGGGGCAATGACTTGAAAGATATTCTGGGATTTGCATATTAATCAATCAAAACCTGCACCTCCGATCTAACTGATTAAAGATTTAACAGTCATCATAGGTGTGTTTAATTCATTCGCATCAGTTGTATGACCCTTTGATCTTTTGCTTAAAAATTCTGTGTCTAAGGTCTCCCTCTCTCACTAACACCTAAAGAAGGAGTTAGGCTCCGAAAGCTTGTCTTTTCAAATGGACGTGTTGGACAATGACTTGGTATTGTGTGATTTTTGACCTTGCATGATTATTCACAGTGATTACTTGCTGGATGAGTATCAAGGGAGAGGAAATGGCCAATCGATCATCAGTCATGGTTAATGATTAAACATCAGGCTGAAGTGAAAGAAGCAGCAGCCATTGAGAGTGATCAGCAGCCAGGTCAAAGGGTCTTAGAAATCACCAGGCAGCTAGAGGTGAGTAGGGACAGCACTCATGGAGGTTGGTGGTCTTTCATGGAGGGATGGGGAAGACGGGGACATCTTTGAGGTGTGTGGGACACCTCAAAGATGTCCCCGTCTTGACAGTTAGTGCCACATTGTTCTGCACATACTTAGCACATGATAAGTGAAATGAAAAATTACAGAACACTAGGTTATAGTCCAACAGGTTTATGTGAAAGTACAGGCACTGGCTTTCAGAGCTACCTGATGAAGGAGTAGTGCTCAGAAAGCTAGGACTTCCAAATAAACCTGTTGGACTATAACCTGGTGTTGTGTGACTTTTCATTTTGTCCACCCCAGTCCAACACCTGCACCTCCAGATCATGGTAAGTGAAGTGCTGGAATGTTTGGAAATCAAAAACAGATCCTTCAGGATGTGATTAATTAAGCTGAAATATATAAAAAAATGAAATATTCACCACTTAAAATTCCAACAGTATGCACAGCTAATACAAGCACAAACATCTTGACTCAGGTGGCAGTCACAATGCATTTCGAGATGCAAATGTGAACTCACTTTCTGCCTGTTTGTATGGGACAAATTATAGGCTGTTTAGCTCTCCAAAAATTCTAGCTGCATGAGTGGATTTCTAGGCCATTGTATCTATGACAATTTTCTTTTAGTATCAAATAAAAATATGCTGCCATTTTACGATTTGCTGTCATCAGCTTTATAGGTTCAAAAATATCAATTTTCATTTTGCAGTTGCAAGATTGTTCATTAAATGGACTTTGACTATTACCCTAGAGATGTTTTTGTGTTGTGTTGTTACCAGTGTCTTGCCTCCTCAAGCTGCATAACCAGAGATGATGATTTGGCACAATTAAGGACACCCATAATTCAATAAATTTACTACAGATTCACTTAGCAACACAGCATGTGCTTAAAACACATGAAATTGTTCCTGAAATGACCACTTCTGAGTCAGTTCACACAGGGATGTGGGTGGTTTGTGCACTTTACAATCAACTTGTATTGGATCTTCTTTCCAGCTTAATGGTTTCACACAAACAGTTTCTGGAGTCTGTGCGAAACTGCAATTTTCATTCTAAATTTATACCAGTAGATCTGGTCATTTGTCATGAAAATCATAAGCAGTCAAATTGCATTCTAATTCAATTGTACTGCCTCCACCAAGATTCATAAAATAGTGGCACAATGGCTCAGTGTTAGCACTGCTGCCTCACAGTGCCAAGAACCCACCCTTGGGTGACTGTCTGTGTGGAGTTTGCACATTCTCCCGGCACCTGTCTGGGTTTCCACAAGGTATTCCAGTTTCCTCGCACTGTCTGAAGATGTGCAGGTTAGGTGGATTGTCCGCAGTGTCCAGGGATGTGCAGACTGAGTGGATTAGTCATAGTAAATGCAGGATTACAGGAATAAGTGGGCGCAGGACTCGTGTGAGCTGAATGGGCCTGCTCCAACTCAGCAGAATGATATTGTATCCATCCTGTATTAACTGATGGAACTGACAAAATGACCAAGAATCCAATGCATATCATAAGCTATAAATTTAACTTGAATTTGCTTATTAGAACAAATCTGACCCCTGTGGCTGATAAAGTTGTGATGATGTGTTGATTTAACTGTGTAGCTGGGTGAAATGAGTTGTGTCTGTTGGGTGCTTAAGGCTTCTCTGAAACTTAGAATGTTGTTCCAAGGGTATAAGCAGAGTCATGCAGCGAGCATGTAAATTCTATAGAGAAAAGACAAGAGAATTCCTGGCTGGGGAGTAACTATCTTGATTAGAGCAAGTCAGGTAGCATCCAAGGCACTTCAATAAAATCAGTAAAGTAAACAGAAGACAAAAGATTCTCTACAACTCCCTATAATACAGATGCTGCTGATTGCCTGGGATGCTCAGGGTGGCAAGAGAGATGATTGCTGCATCACATATCACTTTGTTGATCGATTTATCTATTTAAGAAAAACTCATTCTTTTGTGTCATTAAACAGAGCAGCCCCTCTGTGAGAAAACTCATATGAAACAAAATTCAGTGCTTCCATTATTAAAAATGCTTTAATACAAAAGCAGAAACAGCCCTAGCCAAGTGATAACGAAGAATTCGATAAGCTTCGATAACGTCCCAGTGTTCATGTAGAGTGTCAAATCCTGATGGAGTGTGTCTCATGAAAGTAATAACCCATGTCTGTAACACCTGCAGTGAAAATGTGGCTAATCTCTTTGCTGCCTCTCTTTTTAATATTGGATCACCTCCTAGCTATCCCTGGTTTGTTTATGATCCACCTTCACTTTCAGGCTGACCTACTTTCTCTTCATTTCTAATTTAAAAGTTTTCATCTACTGGATGCTTTCAGGTGAGAGGTGAGGCAATTTTGTTTTTAAGAGTGAAGGGAATTAGGTCATGCAGCCCTCGAATATGGACCAGAATCTGTTTTTCTCTTAGCTGTCACTTCAGATGCTTGTGAAAATAAGCTGTGACTTGTGGCTCTCCCATATCACAAGGGGAAAACGATTGGTTTCCCTTACAGTATAGTGCATGAGAATATGAATTTACACTGCTATTCAAAAACAAAGGGGAGGGAGACAGAAAGCACTCAATTGTAGGCCTGTTAGCTGTACATCTGTGATCAGGAAAAGGCTCGGATCCATGATTAAAGAAGTAGGAGCAGAACGTTTTAAAAATTATGATGCAATCAAGCAGAAACAACCTGGTTTTCTGAAAGGGAAAGAGTGTTTGTAAAATTTATTAAACTTTTTTGGCCATGTGACAAGCAGGATAGAGAGAGACCAGTTGATGTGGTGTATTTGGTGTCTGTGAAAAGGCATTTGGTAAGGTGCCATGCAAAACGTAAGAGATTGTCGTGTTGGGGGTAATACACTTGCAGTGAAGGTGAATAACAAAATAATTAGGCATTGATTAGGGATAAACCACAAATGGTAACCCAGTGGTGTGTAGTGATTAGTGTTTAAAGGCATTTCTGATATTGCTATGCATCACCAGGCTATGGGATGTATCTGTACATATGACTGGGAAGAAGATAGGAGGAGTCTCTGACCCTAAGCATGAAAACTAACCTCTGAGATATTGTTATATATCTTTCAAGAATTGAGTTACCAGTTCACTTCATGTGGTTGGTATGTTTACGTAAGGAATAAAACACAACCTGAAGTAGTACAGGAATCGACTTCAGGACTTAACTACTTACTGTCCATATGAATAACTTGGATGAATGGACAAACTGTATCACAGCCAAATTTGCTGATGATATGATAGTAGGTAGAAAAGTGAGTAGGACATAAACAGTCTGCAAACTGACATAGATGGGTTGGGCATGTAAAAGGATTGGCAGTATACTATGAGAAAATGTGACGTTGTCTGTTTTAGCAAGAAGAATAGAAAAGTAGAATGCGATGTAGATTGGAATGAAACAGTGGAATGCAGATTTATATAGAGAGATGGGTATTCTTGTATGTGAACACCACGTGGAAATTATTTCCCCAGAGAGGAGCAGACACGGAGTCCAATACCAAGCTGAATTAAATAGACTATGGACTCACAAGGCTTATGGAAACAGACAGGTAAATGGATTTAAGCAAGACTCAAATCAAACCACCTTATTGAACACAAGAGGTTTTGAACTAAATAGGGAATTGGGGTGAGGTGAAGGCAAGTTGGAAGACAACATGTATGGTCCAGAGAGAGTACACATAGGTTTACAAAGCAAAAAGATATGGCAGCATTGCAAGACTGGATAATGATACCCAGTGTGGGACTGGAAGGGGCAGTGTGTGAAAACATAAAAAAAAAAGAAATTGGGTCAAAAGGGAAAACATGGTTAAAAGAAAACCAGAATTAATGGCTATTTATTTAAATATACACAGTACATGGAGCAATATAAATGAATTAAGGACACATAATAAATACATGATCTCTGAACTCTGATTTGCCAAATTCTCCTTAATTAATTTTAATGGTCCTTTCATCTCATGCCCAAAAACTAATCCAAATGGACTGAATTTAGTCGATTCATTAGGTACATCCCTAATGGCAAATTGTACAAATGGAATGTCTTTATCCCAATCCTCTGGAGAGTGTTGAATATGAGCCCTCAACATGGTTTTAAAATTTGATGCCACCGTTCTAATATTCCTTACGATCCTAGAAAGTACACAGTGGATTTGTATTGTTTTATTCCTAAGTTATCCATAAGTTCCTCGAATAATTTTGATATAAAATGGGACCCTAGATCTGATTGTACTTCTGTAGGTAGTTTGTATCTAGTACAAACAAATGTGTAACTCTTCTCTAATCCTTTTAGCCATGACACTGCGTAATAGAATGGCCTCTGGAAATCTACTAGGCATGTCCATTATGGTCAATAAATACTGATACCCAATTTTTGTTTTAGGTCAGGATCCTACACAATCAATTAAGACTCTTGTAAAAGGTTCCTCAAATGTATGAATGGATATTAAGGGTGCTGGTTTTATCACGGCCTGAGGCTTTCCAATGACCTGACACATATGACATGTCCAGCAAAAGTCAACCATGTTCTTATGCAGTCCAAGCCAAAATAAACTTTTTTGTATTTGGGCTTGAGATTTCCTGAGTCCCAAATAACCTTCTACTGCTAATTCCACAACACCACATTTCTATAACCCGTACAATGTGATGTACGTCAGCCCATTTTTCACCCACCTGAATATGTGATGGTCTCTAATTCCTCATCATGACTTCATTTTTAAGATAACAACATTCTGGGATACACTCAGATTCTTCTTTTTGATACAACTGCTTTAGTTTTTCATCATTCTGTTGGAATTCAGCTGATTTCTCTGAATTAAAAATATCCATTTTGTCCTCCACCTGTTCTTGTTTGTTCCTCAACCATTTTATCAAATATAATTTCTGAGAATTGTACTTCAATTTTCTTGTCTTTATTCTTTGATTTCTCCCCTTTTTGCCGCTTGTGGCTTTGTGACTTAGTTACCATACACTCAGGAAAAACCCCAGAATATACTTCCTGGAATACTTCAGTTGCCTGATTTTCCACTGGCTTTTCAACCACAGTGAGCATCACTCCCACTTGTGATCTAGCTACTGTCAAGGATAACCTGCATTCCCGGAACAGAGAATTTCTCTATTACTCATACCACCACTTTTCACCGGACTGTCCACTCTCACTGTATCATAGAATCCCTACAATGTGAATGTAAACTGTTCAGCCCATCCAGTCTACACTGACCCTCCAAACAGCATCCCACCCAGACCCAAACTTTACTCTATCCCTGTAACCCTGCATTCCCTATGGCTAATCCACCTAACCTGCACATCCCTGGACACTATAGGGAATTTATCATGACCAATCCACCTAACCTGCATATCCCTGGACACTATAGGCAATTTATCATGACCAATTCACCTAACCTGCACATCTTTGAACTGTGGGAGGAAACCAGAGCACCCGGAGGAAACCCATGCAGACATGAGGAGAATATGCAAACTCCAGACAAACAATCGTCTGACGCTGTGGATTCGAACGTGGGTCCCTGGTTTTGTGAGTCAGTAGTGCTTACCCTGAGCCACTAGGCCACCACTTTATATATTGGAATATTCTCTTCTCACCATACACTCCACATATTACCATTTCTTCAGCCAATACTCGTTTTGAATTACTTATCTCCTCATCTCACACCATCAAAGATTGACTTGCTCCAGTAACTTTTAAAATCTTAATTTCTTTGCATACTCCTCCCAGCAATCATGAGTAAGTCTTACCCATGCAAGTAAATTTTTTTAAAGAGATCTAGTACTTTCTTCTCAACTAGCTCCTGATCAGGTTGTAGATTCTTTTGCAGCTTTTTAGCTTCCACTGTGTTTTTCTTTACCACTTCAACAAAACTCACTGGCTTATCCTATTTTCCCACATCCATCTTCCCAGTACTTTTTTAAACCACCAACGCTGTGACTTCATGTAGCCTACTTTGTTGCACTGAAGAACGCCTGTCCTTTACTTCTCTTTCCCCCTCATGGGTTTCATTTTTACCCTGTGGTCGACTATATTTATTATCTTCAATGAGGCCTCCTTTTTCTTTTACCTTGTCTTTTCCCCGACTGCTATTCCTCACAGATCGAAATTGATGTCAGAAGCCAAAATTTGATCTATGAGCCAATTCATAATCATCTGCCATTTCCCCTGCTAATCCTGCAGTTTTAACTGTCTGCTCTTCCACATGAGTTCTCACTAATTCAGGAAGTGAATTTTCAAATATCTTCAAAATAATTGTGCCTCCATGAGCGTCATATGTTTGATTTGTTTTCAACGCCCTTAGCCATCTATCAAAATTACTTTGTTTGATCCTTTCAAACTCAATGTTTGTTTGACAAGGTTCCCTCCATAGATTCCTAAAACATTGTCTGTAAACTTCTGGTAGTAGCCTAAATGTAGTTAAGATGGCTTTCTCCACCTCATCATATTCCCCAGATACGTCCAGTGATAGTGATGCAAATACCTCACTACCTCTACTTACTAACTTCATTTGGATCAATAATACCCATATGGTTACTGGTCATTTAATTTGTTTAGCCACTTTCTCAAATAAAATAAAAAAAAGTCTTCTACATTCAGCTTGTCAAACTTTGGCAACACCTGGACGTATTTAAATCAATCCCCGCCAGGTCTTTGGCTACAATGGGATTGCTCTCTATCACTGTCATCATCACTACTCTTACTTTCCACCTTTACCTCCACCATTTTAAGTTGACTTTGAGTTTTCAGATCCAACCTGCAAAGTTCAAAAACTCTCTCTTTCTTCCTTTCTTCTGCTAGGTCCTCCCCTTCCTTTTTTCTGACAGGGCTATCCTTCCCATTTTATTTTCCTCTGCAAGAGCTATTCTCTCTGGCTGCTTTTCTTCTGCTTTCAATTGTAATTCGAACCGATTCATTTCCTTTTCATGATCAAGCTGCTTCATTTACAATGGAATTTTAACCATTTCAATAATTCTGATGGCATTTCTGGCAGTTATAAATGTTGAGCTATTGCAGCAATTTTTCAGATGGGCAAAGGCAACCCCAACTCCATCTTGTCTGCCATTTCCAAAAGCATTGCCTTGCTCATTTTCTGTAAAACTCCCAAAGTGATTTCTTTCACCCCAGGAAACTCTTTGTGATTGGAAGAGCCATTATTACAAAGACACACTCTACTTAAACCAACTGAATTCAACACCTGAAAAGAGAACATCAGCACTCAGACTCACTGCCTTTGAATCCAATAGTCCTAAAGCCAGCCAGGAATTAGAAACTTTGATCCTGACAAGAGCCCCCATTTTGTGATGGACTAGACCAAACCCCACCAAAATATATTAAGAAGATGGCCTAGACCCAAACTTTTTTTATTTTAAATTTAAGTGTAACTTGTTCCGTTTCAGATGCAATTCGATTGATCGAACTCCCCAATATTAAGCAAAGCACATTTTACTTTTACACCACTGGTAAAGTAAGATAAAAAGGAGAAAAGAATTGACTTAACTGTAATTCTATCAAAATGCTAACAAATTGTTATACATATTAAGTACTACTAATTAACTGTTCCAGTATGGTAACATCCCATAAACATACCCTTCGCAACGGCAAATTCAGTAAAATAGATTATCTCATGTATAATTCTAACAACAGGAAGAGAACCCCACCTTTTAGCTTTAAAAGAGAGGAATAATAGTTTCCACATCCAGCTTCAAGATCCCAGTAACTGCAGAAAGCTAAAATCCTGGTTCTGTGGGAGTTTGACCCCACCCATTCATGCTGCTTCTATTGTTCCAACTTTAAAAAAAAACACCTCACAAGCTGTTTCCTTTATTAGCTTTGAGCAGTCAACTCTGTACCTCTGTCTCAACCTTTCTTCATAAGAAATGAGGACAAAGTATATCTGTTAAAGCCATAGTATCATCACAAGAGGGAGAAAATAAACTTTGAGTGAAAACTAGCAAGTAATATAATAAGGGATTGTAAGTGGCCCTTTAAACATGTACAACGCAAAAGACTCATGGAAGTAAAAATGAGCTCCTTGGACATTGAGGCTGGAGGAATAATAATGGAAAACTAGGACATTTCAGAGGAATTGAATAAATATTTTACATTAGTTTTCACAGTAGAAGAGCATAATAGCATTCCACAAGTAATAAATAATCTCAGGCAATAATTGAGATGAAACACTTTTACTGTTGTTGCAGATGAGAAAGTGTCATAGTTGAGTCAGTGGGTCGTGCATGCAGTGTGCAAAGTTAGTGGTATCAATGGTTGGGGTTGGTAATAGTCAGAGTGGTAGATGTTAACTGCAGTGGCAGGGTAGGTAAGGTTGCAGAAATAATGTGAGTTTGAAGTATCAGAGACAAAGTATTTATGCTGGCAGAGTGGCAAGGTCATTGGCTTTTTTCTTACATTGTGCGCATTCCTCTTGGTGGTAAAATCTGCACTGAGCCAGTGACAACCTCTGGCCATGCTGACATGATCTGATGTGTGGAATCCTATGCTGGTCCTGAGGGAAGTGGACATTGCATCCCCCCATCTAGCAGGAACTCCAGGTCCAGGCCAATAAAGCAAGGTCCAAATTTCCCATGTCCCATGGCAAATGTCAGGAACTGGACAGAGCAGCTCTGGAATGGCAATGCATGTCTGGGTGTATAGCACCTTTTAAAGAGAACAGTGAAGCAGGGATGTCAGTCATCCGGTGATATTCCAGCAGTGTTGAGTTGGTCCAGGAACAGCACATGATAAGATAGGACTAGAATGGAATGAGAGGTGTGTTATTAATTGTATTCAATGCTGAGATAGACATATTTTTAATCAGTAAGGGAATCACGCATTTGGGGCAAAGGCAGGAAAGTTGAGGAGTTGACGATTATCAGATCAGCCATGTTCTCATTGATTGGAAGAATTGACTCAATGACCCTATGTGTTATGGTCTTATGATAATGTAGAACAGGCTCGATGGGAGCTTTTTGTTCCTCTTTTTTAGATTTTAATACATCTGCGACCCTCAAAAGCCAAGGTTCAGGCCTCAAGAAGTCATTACAGCTTTAGATATAGACAAATTAGTCCACCTTTCAACCCAAGACACAAATATATTCATCTAATCAAGCCACACTGTCAGCAGTCCTTCTAGGTAGTTACAGATCTATTAATGCATTGAAACCGTTCTTGATCAGGCTCAGACACTTTTATATAAAAGTGAGAAGTTATACAAGATATTCAAAATGTGTGCGCATTTATTTTGAGGCATGATTACTGTGTCTACTTCATCATGAACTTAAAGAAAAAAATCCAAATGTATTTCACTAATTTTAATCGCTCTCGCTCGTTTTCTATTGTTGGTTCGGAAGGAATATGGTTAGAGGACAAAATCATGATATGATAGACCCCGTGCTACTAGTGGTATGCTCTGAATTCTTTTATGGCATATATGTTTCAGTTTGGTAGTATATATCAGAATTTCCTTGAGGTATCTTAGCAATAAACCTGTGATAAACATAAAACATGTGTGTTTGTGATGGATCATTTATTGGATTTTTATTTTGCTGGTCACAATTCATCAGGACTAAATTGAAATTCCATTGCAGCCTTAGCCCAGTCTGGCTAATAGTGAGGGGAGAGATGAAACATATTTCACAATGGAATATGAGTTGAGGGGACCTGTTGGTGTTTTCCTTAGGTGTAGACTCATATGACAGCATTTTGAGACAGAGTCATTGATATCCAAGATAAGAAAGGGTCAATCCTTTCAAGCACCTTTCAGTATGCCTGGTGTTGCTCTTGCATGCACTCCTTAGTGAACTGCAGTTGATCCCCTGGGTTGATGGTAACTGTGGAGTTTGGGATACATCAAGCCATGAGAATGCAGTTGGCCACTTAATAAAATTCTGCTGCATGGATGCTCAGCTTTTGAGTTGCTAGATCTCTTCACACAACACAATAGAGCATGTTCTCATTGTGAAGAAGGGAATTTGTCTGCATATGGACTATGTGGTGGTTATTCCTACCTGTGCAATGATGATGGGTGCAACTACGACTGATAGATTGGTGAGGATGAGGATGTATGCTTTTTCTATTTATTCATTCCTACATTCCTTGCTGCAAGTCTAGTTTGATAGGTACATCTTCTTGGTGTACAGCATGACTGGAAAATAGAGGAGCAGAGTTGGAGAAATCAAATTCTGTGCAATGATCTCTGTCAACTGGAACCAGACTCTTCCTTCTCTTTGATAATGACAAGAGGCTGTCTGACAGGAATGCAAGTGCATCTTGCTGGATAAGCCCAGCATCAACATTCTGTTGTAACCTGCCCTATCAGGATCTTTTTCTGTGTCTGCATCAACAGAATGCCTTAGTGTCTGTGCTTTCTGCTGAGCTGAGAAAGGTACCATTCTTCATCTGCAACCTGTTCATGCCAGTGACATATTGTGGCATGGTCCCAACTCTTTATTGGTCTCTAGATTGCATGTAATTCCAGTGTCTGAATTGGTGATTTTGAGTGTCAAATCAAACATGGAGTCTCCACATTGATACTGTGTTCTCTCTTCTTTTTTGGCTTGCTATGGTTTGGCAGGCTGTAGTTACTGACTGACTGAAAGCAGGAAATCAGAGAAAAAAAAGTTTGGTGCATGGGCAGGAGGTGGAATGGTCACACCATCTGCAGCCTTCCCTAAAGCAGGATGAAAAGTAGCTTGGATAGGGGAATGTCGAGATGCAGCCAGTGGCACAGATGCCACTTGATCCAATGCTACAACATAAAAATGGGGTGGGCACCATATCTCAAATGTCCACATCCAACAGAACTGGAATGGGTAGGTTATGAATTGTGGATCTCATTCCTGAGAATCAGTGAAAGTCACAGAATGTGCCAATAACTTTCATTATCAGTTGAGATATGGCAAGAGACGTACATATACAAATTGTTCTTTTGTAGAACTAATTGTTCTAATTGTCCTTTTTCAGAATTGTATTTCACAGTTTTTCTTAATTAGTGGAAGGGAAACATGAGCCCAAAAATAATGAGCAGGACTCACAAGCATACATTCTGATCCTTCATCCTTGTAGAAATGCAAACCAGTAGATTAAATAAGGTTTTTAAAGAAAGGTGCATGATTTTGGTCTTTTGGCTAATTTCCATAACAGGCTATGTGTGAATACAGAATACTCACTTGTGAATTCATATTCAAACAACAAACCTTCATATTTTGTGGTTCCAATGAACAAATCATAAATTTGTTCATAAATTTAAATATGGATACATCTACAGGTCAGAGAAAATATTAACTCAGGGACATTCTAATATATAAATCATACAATGCTCATTCACAAAAAATTATAGAATAACTTAGTCCCCTGTTTGTGGAAGAAGCCAATTGTTAAAAATATTCTCTTTCATGATAAACTAGTGGCATGATCTTGAATGTTATTTTGAGAACAATGCAGCACAGAAAGGTAATAAACTGTTGGCTAAATTTATATTTAATGTAGTTTCTTGGCATTGCAGCCTATTGGTGAAACTGTGGCTTATGCCCGAAATGTGTTGACTACTTTTTACTAATATCGGTAATATACTATACTATGTCTGTTTAACTGCAATAAATGTAATTTCAACTGTTTCAAGGTGTTTGTGGACATGATGAATTATAACCTCTCTCTTGGCTATTTTGATACAGACCAAATTGCTGAGCTTCATGTCTAAATTCCTTCAGCTGAGGAAATAAATATTTAACACCTACAGATGATGTCTCCGTGACTACAGGTTCACAATGTTTCAGTGATATGTATGGTGTATACATCCTTAAATCTCTGAAGTTGCTGCAGTGGGAGACATGATAACACTGTAGAACTGTTGATTTGCATGAATTTTATGATGCCTTGTATAGTTATATAATGTGAGGGAGTATCACGACTACATACTCAAAATGACAAAACCCCCTCAACAATTGTTAGAACATTAGGATTTGATTTGTTTATAGATGTTAGGATTAACACTGACTATAGCTGCTTTAATTTTTTTTGTATAAAACATTTCATGCATAGTACAACAATAAAATTGTCACTTTAAGTCACAGGCTGAACATTAGTAAATCAGGTGTAAGGACAGGCTTAATCTTAGCAATAAGCAACTCAACTTTATTCAAACTTTGTTGTTAGATGAATGAGACATCAGAAATGCCACTTGAGGCAGCTCAAGTTGTCCTGAGTATTGACACTGTAGACAGTTACAGTGTGCTGACCAATACGTGACTTGGTGTTTGTCCAACAGCTACAACAAAATTACAAAATTTTCTCCCAGTGAATTTGATATTGAAGATAACTATATAACAATTAGACTTGTTTATGTAGCAGCAGGAAAGAAATGTGGGTGTAACAATGAGTCACAATTCTATTTGTGTTATGTAACCTGTCAACACATCCAGCATCAATTAGTAAGACTTCTGATAATCAACTCCATGACAGAAATACTTGACTTTCAAATTCAGATACATTTTAGCAGATACATTTTTAGCAGAAATTATGTTAGTAACCATTTGAATACTGAAATTCCTTTGTATTGAACACCCACTTAGGACCTGGAAAGCTAGCATTTAAAATTTTGACTAACATAATAAGTACAGAAATGGTTTCGTAAGAGTTTTTTTCACTTGTTTCAGGATTATGTTAGGATCAGAAGTTCTGTAAAATACAGATAAAATAAGCCAATTTGAAAATCTTTGCTGAAGTGAACTGTGTTATATTAACTTAGCATTCCACTCACTAAAAATGGAATTCATTTAATCATCACATATGTTTTATATTAAAGGGATTAGACTTCAAAATACAATAATAATTACTATTATTGTTGTTGTGGTGAAAATAGGTGCTGTCTTTGGGTGAAATTTATTAGCTAATTTCCTTATTGCGCCAAACATAAACCCGTGGAAAACTGGGACCCACCTCTTTAAAATCTGTTTGTCAAACGTTCTAGCTATCTGTCCTAATATCCCTTTATGTGGCTTAGTTTCAACTTTTTGTTTGATAACACTCCTGGGACACTGTATTACATTAAGTGCAAACTGTTCTTGGCACTGGATGCTTGAACTCAAATTTTATGTCAAATGATTTTAATTGCAGTGTCTCTGCTACATACTGAAGTTGAATTGGAAGAAACTTAGTGTTGATGCCTTGTGGACAATATGTTAAATCAAGTCCCTTCTGTCCTCTCTGAGAGAAATAAATGATCCCATGACCCTACTTTGAGGAAGAGTGGAGTTCTCGCCACAGTTCTTTGTCAATGCTTATATTCCAGGCAATATAACTTGTCAGGGTTGGAGGATTTCAGCTATAGGGAGAGACTGAATAGTCTAGTGCTGTTTTCCCTGGAGCATTGGAGGCTGAGGGGTGACCTTATAGAGGTTTATAAAATCATAGGCAGGGATAGGGTAAATGGACAAGGTCTTTTTCCAGGGGTGGGAGAGTCCAGAACTAAAGGGTATAGGTTTAGGGTGAGAGGGGAAAATTTTAAAATATAAAACGTTTTCACACAGAGGGTGGTGTGTGTTTGAAATGAGCTGCCAAAGGAAATGGTGGAGGCTCTTGCAATTACAACATTTTAAAAAATACATTTGGATGGGAATATGCATAGAAAGGGTTTAGAGGGATTTGGGCCAAGTTCTGGCAAATAGGATTAGATTAGGTTAGGATATCTGGTCGGCCTGGATGAGTTGGACCGAAGGGTCTGTTTCCATGCTTTACATCTCTATGACTATGACTAGGACAGATTATCTGTCCATTATTTTTGGTATAAGACCACCAAAAGATTACAGTTGTACAAAACCTCTTATGATAAGCAGGAAAAGGCAACATTTTAAGATTATTTTTACCAAGATAGAAAGTTAAGGAATAATAATCAGTTTCCAGCATAATCATGTCCAACAAACCAGATTAAAGTTTTGAAGAGTTGACTAAAGTAGTGGAGAGAGGATGATCTATAGATATTGATGAAAAAGAATTATAGAAAGTATTTGATAAAGCCAGTCACAAGAGATTGCTAACAAAAGTTGCAATTCTTGAAATAGCGAGTAAATTATTAATTTGGGCCAGGAAATAGGTTGAGTGATAGTAGATGGTAACTATTGGATGAATTGCAAGATGTGACCAGAGGTGATCCACAAGGAACTGTGTAAGGCTGTCCACTATTCGTAATATTTATTACTGATTTTACTGTTGAACAGGAAAACCACATATCCAAATTGGCCAATGACATGAAACTAGATGGCAGTGTATAAATACTGTATAGCACAGAAGAATAAAATTACAAAAAGGGATATTCTGAGATTATCAAATTTATGAGCATAAAATGAGATAGAAACAGATCATTTGACCTCTAAAGCCTATTCTGCAATACATATAAACATAGAGAATAGGAGGAGGAGTTGGCCATTTGGCCATTCGAACCTGCTTTGCCATTCATTATGATTATGGCTAATCACTGAACTGATTCCTGATGAAGGGCTTATGCCCGAAACGTCAAATTTCCTATTCCTTGGATGCTGCCTAACCTGCTGTGCTTTAACCAGCAACACATTTTCAACACTGAACTCAATAGTCTGGATTAGAATGGTGTTGGAAAAGCACAGCAGGTCAGGCAGCATCCAAGGAGCAGGAAAATTGACGTTTCGGGCAAAAGCCCTTCATCAGGACTGAAGGCAGGGAGCCTCCAGGGTGAACAGATAAATGGGGTGGGGAGAAGGTAGCAAAGAGCCTTGCACTGAACTCAATAAACTACTCCTACTTTCCCTCATATCCTTTGATGCCTTTTGTGCTAAATCCAATGCCTTGAAAGCACGCAATGATTTGACCTCAACTGCTTTGTGTGGTCTTGATATGCTTTTAATGTGATAGGGGTTGATCTATTTAAAGTTTGGAAGTCACTCCTGTAGATTCCAATTGATGTTAAATAAATTGTAAATTTTAAAGCTGAGATTGCTAGGTTGCTGTTAATCAACAGTATTAAGGAAGAAAGGCAGGAATGTTGAGTTATGTTGCAGATCAACCATTATCTCATTGACTGGTGTATCTGGCTTAAAAGGTTAAATGGCCTATTCCTGTTCCTTTGTTCCTATGTGATAGAGCTTCAGAAAAGGAAGTGATGTTTAACAGATTTCTTTGTGTTACTGAGTGCATCACATTGCTAAGGTAACTCAGAGTTAATAAATGTTACATGGTTAACTGTAATTCTTTTTAAAGAGCAAACAAAGTAGTATCTGGATAAATAAACAACTAAGTTGAATGTTTTAGCAGCCACCTACACTTTTTGGGAATATTTGACAGAATTATGATCATAAATGATTGTAGAATCTCATACTTAAGGGAGAGACTCCTTAGAGAGCCAGGCTTAGATTTAACAAAATGTCTTTGGAAGTGAAATGCTGCACATTTCCCCCGAGAATACATTAGATCCATTGGAAACTTTGTAAGCAGTACTGAAGATGAAATAATAGATGACACTATGTAACAAGTCAGTGGAGCAGTACCACTCGTGGTGTAAATGCTGTGAGCAAATAAAGCGCATACAGCAAAGAAAAATGGTCAACAGTGCTGGCTTTGCAGGAAACTATCCTGAAGTACTATACAGCAATCACATAAGAACCAAAGACAAAAATTGCTGGAAAAGCTCAGCAGGTCTGGCAGCATCTGTAGAGAGAAATCAGAGTTAACATTTTGGGTCCAGTGATTCTTCTCTGAGTTCTGATGAAGTTTCACTCAACCCGAAACGTTAACTCTGACTTCTCTCCACTGATACTGCCAGATCTGCTGAGCTTTTCCAACAACTTCTGCCTTTGTTTCTGATTTACAACAACCACAGTTCTTATGGTTTTTAATCCACAAAAAACCTTATTTTTCAGTATGATGACTGAAAGAAAAGTAAATCTTCAAGTAGCATTCTTACAGATAAATCATATGGACATAATACATGGTTATGTAATGCAACTAGTAATCCAGAGATGTGCACTGATAATCATGAATCAATCTCACTATGATAGTTTATAAATTAGCATTCTGTTAATTAAATAATTCTTGACTAAACAAAATAGTATCAGTAGTGGTGACTGTGAAGTTGTTGATTCTTATAAAACTCCAACAGGCTCATTAATGCATTTCAGAAAGGAAATCTCCCATCCTTATCATCTGGTCTGGCCTATATGAATAACAGCAATGTGGTCCACTTTTAAGTGTTCTCTGAAATGGCCACTTTGTTATATCAAATTGTTAAAAAGACATAGAATAAGGAAAAAAAAGCTTCACTGCAGGAATTCCTCAGGGCATTGTCCAAGGGTCAACCAGCTTCAAGACTGACTTCTCCATCACTATAAAATCAGAAATGGAGACATTATTTTATGATTGAACAATGTCCTTAATTGTGAAACTAAGCTTCAATCACATCCAGGCCTGGGCTTGTTAATGGCATTTAATATTTGTGTCAAACGTTTGAGTCAAAATTGCCAGGCAATGACCATCTACAGCATGAGAGAGTCTAAATGTGTCCTTTTGATTGTTCATGGCATTACTATTGTTGAATGTCCTAACATCAACTTTCAGGGGTTACTGTTGACCAGAAAGATAGCCAGAGCAGCCATATGAACCCAGCTAAAAAAACAAATCAGAGGTTAGGCATTCTGTGGCATGCAAATGCACCTCCTATCCTATCAGAGCCTTTCCACCATCTATATGTGCAAGTCAGGAGTGAGGGTGATAGAATACAATTTACTTTCCTGGATGAGCGCATCTACAATAATGTTCAAGAAGCTCAACACTACAAAGACAAAACCGTTCCTTTTTCTTGACACCCTCTTCACCACCTTCAACGCCTCGCCAGTAATTACAACTCTATAAATGAATAAATAGTACAATGTTTGGGCAGCTCATGGTCAATAAAGCACTGGAGAAACTGAGAGGTAATAAAGTGGTCAACCCTATGATGAAAGTTATTTCTGCTTGCACCTATACCATCCAGATTCATTCCATTGTGCATAATGGTGATGGTTCAATGAACTTCCATTGATATCCAGATGCATCCTGTGTTATGATAACAGCAAGGGAATTGGAAGATCTGAGCAAGTCTCACCTTTAACTGATGTAATGGGCACTGACAATATATAGTAAAAGCAGAGAACTGTGGTGATTTCATTAGACTCAGGAATCAAGCACACTGGATGAATAAATTGTAGTACCAGGTATCTTTAGGGAGTAGGCAATCTGAATCTGATCACAGAAATCCAAACATTCAAGGTTTTTTTGCTTACCTTACTAAGCTTTAGCAAAATGCTAATATGTGTGTTGTGAACAATGGTATTGGTTTTCTTACGGTCGGTATGTGTTTAAACTATAAAATGGCAGACACAATTTGTTTAAAGGTAGTTTTCCCTTTGAAGTGAGGTTTGTCATTCAAGTTTAATAAGTTGAATATCAAATGTAATATTGACACTTTAAAAAGTACATGGATTTTTAATATTTCTCTAAGATTTAAATATGTTGGATTAAAAAAAACTGCAGCAGACAGCCTAAATGGACTAATGATGCTATCCATTTGCTATTCAGCCTATGATATAATTGATGGTAGAATGTTTGCTGTTTTAGACATTTGTCGCAATGTTCATTTCAACTTCAAAACACAACGTCCCAATCACCCTTCTGAATGAAAAACGACCTATATTTTGCTAATCTACGATCAAGAAAATGTTCATGTATTCTCACAGATAATGTGGAGTAAGCATTTGGCTCTCCATTTTCAACCTTAAGCAGGGAGTGTACAAACACTAACAGTAACCCTTACTCATGATAAATCAGACTCTCATCTTGATCAAGTGATTAAAAACGTTCTGGCAAAGCATCAGTGTATTCTAAGAATTTAGCATATGGACAGCCCAAGATCATGAGGCAGGGAATCTTCATTCTACTGGCATCGGGTCTTTGCAAACAATAAGTGAAATTAAGTCTAAAATGAGGAAAACAGAGTAGTGATATTGGATTAAGCCTGGAGTTCACTGATGGTGGTGTCCTTTTTCTTTCTCTGTCCCTCCCCATGAGGACACTGCCTGACAATCTCATAATTTTCTGAGTCACTTCTCACTGCCATTCCTCACTGCCATTCCTCACTGCTGTCACCTGCTGCTAGAGGTCTCATTACACACCCTAAAGCTTGAGAACTATTGTCCCAGAAACAGCATGGAGCACTCATCATCTGGTGCTGGATGGTGGATGTTCGGGCTTTCAGTAACAGTCAAGATTAGAGTGAAGATTCAGGAAGTTTCCTGATGAAGGGCTTTTGCCCGAAAGGCGATTTTCCTGCTCCTCGGATGCTACCTGACCTGCTGAGCTTTTCCAGCACCATTCTAATCTTGACTCTGATCTCCAGCATCTGCTGTACTCACTTTCATCTTCCAGTAATAGTGATGTATACTGATGGCCCATGTCAATTAGCTGAAGCTGTCTGAGGTCCTTTTTTGAGATAGATGACAAAGATAAAATTGTACCTCTCTGAACATGAAACAGAAACAGGGATTAATGGAGAAACTCAGCATGTCTGGCAGCATCAGTGGAGAGAAAGCAGAGTTAACATTTCGAGTTCAGTGACCCTTCATCATAACTGATAGTAGCTACGAAAGGATTGGCATATATTCTGAAGGCAGGAGTGGCAGTGGAAAAGAATGAGCAGATACAGATGGAGCTTCAAGAGAGGGACTGACAGTTAGGCAGTCAAAGGGATGGATGATAGAATGCCAAGGAGAAAGAAAAATCAGGTTCATAACTGAGTGAAAATATGTTGGCTGAACTGAAATTTGCCAAAATCATGACAGATTCAGGGAGCGAGGGTGGGTAAAGGACATAAAAAAGGTCTCCAAACTCTAAAAAGATTGGGTTCGCTGTTGAGTTCTGAAGGCAGCAGGGTCCCCAAGTAGAAAATGAGATGCTGTTTTTCCAGCTTGTGCTGAGTTTTACTGGAGAACTGCAGCAAGCCTGAGGCAGAGATGTTGGCCAGGGAACAGGCTGGTGCATTGAAATGGTAGGCAACTGGAAGCTCGAGGTTATTTTTACAGACAAAATATCGTGTTCTGTAAAACAGTCAACTGCTCTATGTTTTGTCTCCCTAGTTTTGAGGAGATCACTTTGTGAGCAGTAAACACAATAGACTAGATTGAATGAAGTGCAGGTAAATCACTGCTTCACCTGGTAGTTGTGTCTGGGGTCCTGGATAGTGAGAAGGGGGCAAGTAAATGGGCAGGTGTTCCACCTTCTGTGATAACATGGGAAGATGCTTTGGTGCCCAAGCTGTGGGGAGGTGCTCGGAGTGGTGGAGGAGTGGACCAGGAGTGAACAATTTCTGCAAAATGCTGACAAGGCTAGGAGGGGAACATGTGTCAGATGGTGGTATCCCACTGGAGGTCAGTAACTTTTCTTCAGGGATGTTAACTCTG
Source organism: Hemiscyllium ocellatum (assembly GCF_020745735.1). Lineage (NCBI taxonomy): Eukaryota > Metazoa > Chordata > Chondrichthyes > Orectolobiformes > Hemiscylliidae > Hemiscyllium > Hemiscyllium ocellatum. The sequence goes on along the minus strand of NC_083425.1, from coordinate 29,451,466 downwards.
CTTTCTCCTGGTCCTGTTGTGATCTCCTGTCATAAATTGCTTGATGAACGTTATTGTTTTTATTATCTATATGCCTGGTGAGTTAAACCAATGAATTAAAACTTGCAGTGTTCTGAGAAGTGTGAACAAATAGGATCCAGACATTGGCAACAACAATCAGAATTGATCCTTGGTGACTGAGGCCTGTTTATCCATGTTTATGCAAGCTAAATTGACATAGTTAACTTTACAATGTTCAGGAGAGTAATAGTGACATCTGTTGTAAAGGATCTTTGAAGCGTTGAAATATTGGAAGTCCCTGTTTTTCCTTCACTGTTAAATTGGTTACCAGAAAAAAACACACACATTTTAACAGCTGAGAACTTTCATGACTAAAATGTTCTTTTATATAGAAGAAAATAAAGACTTAAAATGGTCACAGTGATCACCTGGCTACACCAGTTCATAAAAACTACAATAAACAAATTGAACTGAAATTAATATGCCACTAAAGTCACTGAAACTTTTTTGGAAGCTTTACACACTGATCTTAAAGTCACCTTATCTATGCAGATTATGTATATCTTATGCACCTTATGCAGATTATCCATCATGGAAAAATCAATGAAGCCAGATATGGGATAACATAAAGGAACTCTAGTTCATACAATAGCTTTTGGGATAAGCACAGACAGAAGAATGATAGATTTGTACCAAGTAACTGAAAGGCTTGCTCTCTTTCTCTCTATTTTTCTTTCAGCATCTTGGGGGAGAACACTTGGTGTATAGCACATCAGAGATATCTCCATTCAGTAAGGACTCATTTTATCTACAAATCTCACGACTGCAGAGGATTCAAATCATTGGTTAGCTTTAGGTTTCCATCAAGGATGCTAAGGACTTTTAAAACTGAATATCCTAGCTTCTTCATTTTTGTTTTAGACACTCTGTCCTTTTTAACTTGGTTTGTGTGTTCACGCTTGTTTGTGTGTAAGTGTGTGTTTTCAATACCTCATTTTATTACTTTTCTTGATGTTAGGAAGCAAAGATATTATCTTCCTTTCACTTAATAAAACCTTGTAATTGACTCAATCATTTTTTGAAATAGTTAAGATTAGATTAGATTCCCTACAGTGTGGAAACAGGCCCTTCAGCCCAACAAGTCCACACCAATACCCCAAAGAGCACCCCGCACTGACCCATTTCCCTCTGATTAATGCACCTAACACGATGGACAATTTAGCATGGTCAATTCACCTGACCTGCATATCTTTGGATTGTGGGAGGAAACCCACACAAAAACAGTGAGAATGTGCAAGCTCCACACAGACAGTCACCCGAGGCTGGGATTTAACACGGGTCCCTGGTGCTGTGAGGCAAGACTGCTAACCACTGAGCCACCGTGCTGCTCCACACTATAGTTTAACTATAGTTTAATTGACTTGTAATAAAGCTGTAAGCTAACAAAGTAAAATCTTTGTTGTGTCTGGCCAAGTGATTAAAAAGAGAGGAGTTGGTATATGCTTCTTCAATTGGTCTCAACCTTCATGTCATGAGTACCCTGAAAGTACGGCTGCATGACTGACTATAGTATTTGCCAATGGGGTGAGTTAAGACGTGATTAAGCTGGCATATTATATATGTTCTTTTCTGAAAATTTGTATTTATGAATAAACCAGGCTGGCAATTACAGACATAGAGCCATAGAGATGTATAGCATGGAAACAGACTCTTTGGTCCAACTCATCCATGCTGACCAGATATCCTAAATTAATTTAGTCCCATTTGCCAGCACTTAGAGATCATATCCTTCTAAACCATTCCTATTCAGATGCCTGTTGTTTAAAGAAAATTTTTAACTGAAGTACATTAAAAACATTAAGTAATAGGGACAACATTCCTTATCAAAATTGTGTGTAGTTTCTTGAAATAGTTTGCTTGAAGCCATTGATACTTTGTTTGATAATGTGCAAAAAAGGTGCATCTGATTGGATTTGAGGAGAATCTAGTGGCAATGTGAGGGGACTTTCAGGTAAATACATTTCAAAATAATTTGCTGATGAGATGTTTTCGGGATTGGTCAGGGTGATGGCATTAGCCTGGAACTCAAAACAAAAATTATACCATGTGTAAGAAAAACGACCCTGGAAACATTCATCCAGACAGGAACAGGTTTTGTGGAGACAGAGAAAATAGATTTAGAGTTCTGATGAAAATCATTGAGCTGAATCAGTTAACTCTGTTTCTCTCCCTGGATGCTGCCTGACCTGATTATTTGCAGCATTTAATTTTTCTTGTTTTAGATTTGCAGCTGGCGTAAGTAATATTTTGATTTACAATTAAGTTTAATGATTGCCATTGTCAAATATTGCATGAAGGAAAAGGAAAAGAGTAACATTTATTTCTGCTTTGCATCTGCAGCACAATCAACAAATCATTTCCTTCTTTGCATTCTTCCAAATATCTTGCAGTACTTTACATGAATTCTTTAAATTCTGCCTTTACATAAGTTTTACTCTATTAAAACTGAAGCACAATATCTGATGCTGAAGTTTGCTTTAATTAAATTCGCATGAGGTGAGCTTGCAGTAAATCATGTTTTAATAGCCTTGTACAGTGTTCCATAACTCTTCTACAGTTTTATATGGCAATAATCACATTTTAGTGAGGTTGAATCTCAGCCAGAAGAGTGGGAAGAGGCAGCGCATTAGGAATCAGCCAGGCAGGTGAGGAAAGACAAATTACCAGGCAGTGTCAAACCTGGCATGTGGTGCAGTGCACTTCATTCCTGCTCCCCCAATGTTTTCGACAGTCAGTGCTCAAGAGTGAGAACACATTGTCAGTTTCAAAACTGATGATAAATCCAGATGAAAAGTAGTTGTGACAAGATATGGTAGGACCGTTAAGAAATGAGCTCACCTGAAAGATTCTGTTACTTAATGATTTATTATTTGTTTGAAATACATGTTTGTTGATTCATTTTAAAATCAGCATGCATAAAATATTTCATTAGAGATTAATAGTTTATACCAGGCAAGGGGATTTGACACAGCCAAGCAGAACTTATAAATAATAATGATAATTGTGGAATAGGTCTTAAAAAAACACTGATACAAGAGAATGATTGCATCAAGAGGACTTTTTTCTCTGCCAGAAATGTTAACAGTTAACTTGAATATAGATTTCGAGAATATCACCACCTTGTGCACAGCCTGAGCAATTACCTGTGTACCTTTGTTATTACATAGCTTTTTTTTGAGAAGCATGTAATGATGAAATTTGCAAAAGTAAAAGCCTTGCTCTGATCTCAATTGATGCTACTACTGAGCAAGTCAGACTCAGAATGAAATCTGACTTGATAGATCATTTTTTTAACTTGAATGTTTTTTGTTCATTAATGTGATGTGGGTTTCACAGGCTGGGCCAGCATTTTCACCCATCCCTGGACGTACTTGAGAAGATTGTGGTGAGCCGCCTTCTTGATTTGCTGCAGTGTATATATTTCAATACACCCACAATGCTGTAAGGAAGGGAATTTGGGGATCTTGATCCAGCAACACTAGAAGAACAATGATATATTTCTGTGTCATGAGTGGGTTGGAGGGGAACTTGCAGATGGTGGTGTTCCCATGTATCTGCTGCCCTTAATCTCTCTAGATAGTAGTGGTCATGGATTTGGAAGGTGCTGTCCATGGGTTGTTGATGAATTTCTGCATTGCATCTTGTAACTGGTGCTACTGAGTATTGGTGGTGGAAGGGAAGAATGTTTGAGGAAATGATACAAATCAAACAAGTGGCTTCTTTCTGGATTGTGTCAAGCTTCTTGAGAATTGTTGGAGCTGCATTCAGCCAGACAAGTGGGAATATTCCATCACATTCCAAGATTCCTAGCCTCTGTCCTACTCTTGGAGACACAGTATTTGTATGGCTAGTCCAGTTTGGCCTTGGACAATAATAACGCCCAGGATATTGAAAATGATGGTAATTCCATTGAATGTCAAGGAGTGATGGTTAAATTCTCTCTTGTTTAAGATGATTATTGTCTGGCAATACGTGGTGCAACTGGCACTTATCACTTGTCAGTCCAAATTAGAATATTGTTCAGATCTTGCTGCATTTATGCATGGACTGCTTCTGTATCTGAAGAGTTGTAAATTTTGTTGAACATTGTACAATCATCAGTGAATAACCCAACTTCTGACTTTATGATGAATGGAATGACATTGATGAAGCAGAGCAAGATAGTTGGGCCTAGGATACCACATTGAGAAATTCCTGTGGAAATATCATGCAGCTGGACTAACTGTCCTCCAGCATACTGGTTGGAGTCATACCTGGCACAATGTTGCTGCTCCATATACCTTCTTCATTTGGTCTTCACTCCCTTCCTGAAAGCTGTCATGAAATGGAAACTGAAGTAAGAATGATCATTAACTTCTTGCTTTCCTTACCCCTTACTTCCCCTGACTGCTGCCCTCCCATGTGCTTTCAGATTGTCAAACAGTGTTCCTTGATCAGTCAATGAAACTGATTGAGGGGGAGGGCAAGAACGCTGAGATAGATGGATCATCATTGGATGTTATAGTGATAGCCACTAGTATATAGCTTTGAGGCTAGATTAGAATTACAGCCCACCTGTAAAAAAAAAAGCAGATTTCAGTGTAGTGTAGTCAGGACATGGCATAGATCGACTTGATTGCAACTTCCCTCAAAGATGGGTTTGTACACCAATTCTGTTGCAGGAGTCTCAGCTAAGATTCTTTTTGGAACTGACTACAGAAGAACATTGATGACAAGACAGATCAGATCCTTAGTGTATTTTCACTCATCTCAAAAAGCGTCCTGTCACTAGTTTGGAACGTGGAATTTTTTGTGTGTCTACAGTGGTACAGTATGTTGTGTAGGACATGGAGCCCATCCTTTCCACAATGGGAGTGGTGTGCACCTTCACGTCAGTGCTACCTGACTGACCTGTGACAGATGATCATCAGGACACTGACTCAAATTCTCTTGCAACACAGATCATGGTCCTCCCACTGTCTCACTACTCCAATGACAATTCAGTTAGAACATAAGAACATAAGAATTAGGAACAGGAGTAAGCCATCTCATCCTTAGAGCCTGCTCCGCCATTCAATAAGTTCATGGCTGAAATGTTCATGACCTCAGCTCCACTTACCCTCCTCTCACTATAACCCTTAATTATTTTATTGTTAAAAACTTTATCTACCTTATCCCTAAAAGCCTCTGTTACTTCACTGAGCAGGGAATTCCATAGATTCACAACCTACTCAATTCAGTCTGAAATCTGCTCCTGCTAATTTTGAGGCTATGGCCTCCTGTCCTGGTTTCACTCGCCAATGGAAACATCCTCTCTACTTCTATCTATTTTCTTTTGTGTTTTACATGTTTCTAAAAGATCCACTCTCATTCTTCTAAATTCCAATGAATATAATCCCACTCTACTAAGTCTCTCCTTTTGAGCCAACCCCCTCAACTCCGGAATCACCCCCTCCAGTGCCTGTACATCCTTTCATGAGTAAGGGGGATCAAAACTGTACACAGTGCTCCAAGTGTGGCCTCACCAGCATGTTGTACAGCTACAACATAGCCTCCCTGCTTTTAAACCTAGTCCCTTTAGCAATTAAGGACAACATTCCATTTGCCTTCTTAGTTCTCTATTGCACCTGCAGACCAATCTTTTGTGATTCATACACATGGATACCCAGGTCCCTTTGCACGGCAGCGTGCCATAACTTTTTTCTATTCGAATAATAGTACTTTTTACTATTATTCCTCCCAAAATAGACAACTTCACATTTATTAAGATTGTACTCCATCTGCCAGATCTTTGCCCACTCAGTTGGAGTTGGAGATCATCAGATTCCCTGCAGTTACCTACCAGCCAAAACCAGCTGCCATTGTGGATATGGATCTCATTGAGCAACTAGGACCTGCTGTCCCTTGAGGCAGTCCAACAACTGAATATATGACAATATTTGCTGTTGCACTGCCTTGTGGGAATGACAATTGTACCTTGAAACATAAAACTGCTGACTTCACCCAGGATGATACTTGTCGTATCATTCCTGCCATTCTGCCTGTTCCCCATGAAACCAGCTCAAACCACTGCTACCCATATCAAAGCAGGGTGTCCCACACCCAGAGTTATCTACAGTCTCCACTGTGAAGGTCAGCAGCTTTCCATTGGGCTGCAGTGACTGGGAGAATAGTGTATGAGCACCAGGGCAGAGACAGAGGTAAGACGGCACTTTTTTGTATTATTAATGTGTTTGTGAATAAAGGTGATGCGTGAAGACTTTTGTTGTTGGCAATTATTAAGTGATACTGGTCAGAAGGACTTTCCTGCACATTCATTCGCAGGATGTGAGCAATGCAGGGAAGATCAGCAATTATGACCCATCTTGAATTGCCCTTCGGGAAACAGCAAGGAGCTGCTTTCCTGAACCGCCGCAGACCATATGGTGCATGTCCAGCCACAATGCTGTAGAAGGGGAACAATAACATATTTCCAAGTCATGATGGTGAGAGGCTTACAGGGGAACTTGCAGGTTGTGATGTTCTCATGTATCTGCTGCCATTCCCTTTTAGCTAATAGAGGTAAGGGATTTGGATGATGCTGTCTATGGAGTCTTGCTGAATTCCTGCAGTGCACCTTGTAGATGCTACACTCTGCTCCCACAGTGTGCTGTTTTTTGAGGGTGTGAATGTTATAGGTGATGGATGGAATGCTTATCAAATGGCTGGTTTTATCATGGATGGTGTTGAGGTTCCTGAATGTTGTTGGACTACTCTCATCCAGACAAGTGCAGAACATTTCATCTCACTCTTGACTCTTGCTTTGTGGATGATGGACTAGCTCTGGGGAGTCAGGAGTTGAGTTACTTGCTTCAGAATTCCTATCCTCTGACCTCTTCCTGTCACCACAGTATTTTGACAGCTAATCCAATTCAACTTCTGGTAAATGGTAATCCCTAAAATATTGAAAATGGGGAATTCAGTAATAGTAAGGGCAATGAATGTTAAGACATTGTGGCTATTTCTCTCTGTTGGGGATGGTCATTCCCTGGCATTTGTGTGGCATGGATACTACATACTACTTTTCAGCCTAAGTCTGAACGTTACCAGGTCTCACTGCATTTGGACATAGACTACTTTGGTATTTGAGGAGTTGTGAATGACATTGAACAATGCGAGATCATGAGCAAACCTAATGATGGAAGCAAGGTCATTAATAAAGCAGCTAAACTCAATCTAGGATATTACCCTAAGAAACTTCTGTGGCTGAGGTCCAATGGCTGAGATGACAGGTCTCCAACAAACACAATTGTCTTCAATTATTCTCAGCATGACTCAACCAGCAGAAGGCTGTCTGCCTGATTCCCGTTGCATCCAGGTTTGCTAGGATTCTTTTGCACCACGCTTAGTCACAACAAAATAGGATTCTGGGTAATCCAAGATGGAGGATGAGAAAGAAATTGTGGCTGTAAGAGCTGCTCCTTTTTTGAGGTATTTTAGGTGTTAGAGATGACTTCCTCAAATTCCAGGAGCAGCAATTGTTATCTTATAAATGGCTGTGTTGTTTGGAAATTTGGGAAAACAAGATGAAAACAACAGCACTTTTAAAAGGAGGTACAGACAAAAGGCAGCAACCACATGGTCAGTGAGGGAGAGAGAGAAAGAAACCTATACTGCTAACTGACACAGCTTTTGCTGTATGAGTTTATGTATCTCTAGACATCAGAGTCTGTCTAGGAAAAATGAACAAACAGCAAAATTTACAGCTGACCTTAGGGGAACCGTTGTGGGTGAGCTCACAGCAAAGGAATATTATGTGCAATTCTGGTCTCCCTCCTATCAGAAGGATGTTGTAAAACTTGAAAGGGTTCAGAAAAGATTTACAAGAATGTTGCTAGGGTTGGAAGATTTGAGTTATAGGGAGAGGCTGAATAGGCTGGGGCTGTTTTCTCTGGAGCGTTGGTGCCTGAAGGGTTTACAAAATCATGAGGGGCATGGATAGGATAAATCAACAAGGTCTTTTCCCTGAAGTGGGGGAGTCCAGAACTAGAGGGCATAGGTTTAGGGTTAGAGGGGAAAGATATATAAAGGACCTAAGGGGCAACTTTTTCACACAAAGGGTGGTGGAATGAGCTGCCAGAGGCTGGTACAATGACAGCATTTAAAAGGCATCCAGATGGGTATATGAATAGGAAATGTTTAGAGGGATATGGGCCAAGTGCTGGTAAATGGGACTAGTTCAGTTATCTGATCAGCATGAATGAGTTGGACCGAAGGGTCTGCTTCCGTGCTGTACATCTCCATGATTCTCTGACTTGATGTCCAACACCAGAAAACATTTCATGATGGAAGATTCCATCCATTGTCTCTGATTACTCCTTTGTGCTGTTAAGAGAGGTGCAATTGAGCATCAGATATGAGGTGATTCTGTACAATGTTAGAGAACAGAAGAGAGGCCGAAATAGGCAATTTACACATCAGTGAAACTGTATTACATTAAAACTTGAAAACTACTCTCTATCGTCTCTTGCTATGAAGATTTCCTCAAGGAATTTCTTGTTCATTAACTTGCCTCAATTCAAACATTGGTTGGAAGTGAGAAAGTTAGCAGTTTGGAATGAGCATTGCCAAACTATCAGTCTCAGCTTCAGCTACAGAATATTACAATCTCAACAACAAGTAGAGATCAAGGGAAGAGGGTTACTACTGCTGGGAAGCACTGAAGAGAGCAAGTAAGTCACAGAAAACTTGATCTGATTGGCAGTTTATGAGCATATAGAAGTTGTGAGTGGAAATCAGTCTCACCTCATTTTCTAGTCAAGAATCAATGCTGCATAGACAGTGTGTCCCTCAATTAGGTAGCCCACAAAAAGTTTAAGAAAAGTACTTGTATGAAATTGACCTTCATTAGCATTTTTAAAAACAAACTGCAGAGATTTCCTGCATCTCCGTAGGGAGCTCAGGCATTTTATCATGAATAGCTGTGTCAGTCAGCTCTCCAGCAGGATCTAGGAGATGGGAAGAGATTGTAACAGGAGTATTTCGGGAAGGTGGAAATAGGGAACCTGTCTTGAGGACTGTAGAATTTGTGGAATTCTGTAGTTTCCCTGGGCTCCCCTCTAATGATTCCTGATGTTTAAAAAAAAATATTTTTTCACCAATGACGGGGGAGCTGCTTAAAATTCCCATGTAGGGCAAATCAGATCATTGCTGAAAATGTGTTGCTGGTTAAAGCACAGCAGGTTAGGCAGCATCCAAGGAACAGGAAATTCAACATTTCGGGCATAAGCCCTTCATCAGGGCTTATGCCCGAAACGTCGAATTTCCTGTTCCTTGGATGCTGCCTAACCTGCTGTGCTTTAACCAGCAACACATTTTTCAGCTGTGATCTCCAGCATCTGCAGACCTCATTTTTTACCCAAATCAGATCATTGCCAACTTTCCACAAATGGGAATGCAGTAGTCTGGTTGTACATTGACAATTCTACCTGATAACTTACCCAAAACACAATCTGATTGTGATAACATTGATAGCATGTTCCCATTCCTTCCTGTACTTTAATTTCATCCTCAATTTCCCATATGTGTTGTACTGCTCTGTAAGCTCCTCATAATGTGCAATCTTCATCTACTTCACATGTGCATTCAATTTTTCACTTTAAAATTGGAAAACTGCATGGATGAAGTAGTCCATAGTCCAAAAAACTTTTCATAATAAAATCTGCCCTTCCTCTCTCCTCGCTTTCTCACTAACAATTTTAACTCGATGCTGCATGACATTGACTCCCAAAAGAGAGGAAATACTCTTTCATAATACTCATTGCACATGTTTTACTTGGTTAGAATAAGACTCCTGTTATATCACGACCCAGCTTTCTCTCTTCTCTAGGATCGAGATTGCAGCCTGGACTATATGATTTTGTTCCCCACCCTCAATCCCAACCCAACCCTAACTCCCACCCACCTCTGCACCCCACCCTGCTGCAATTCACACAAGAGTGCTCTCCTAATTAGTGTGGTGAATCAATGCTGTGTGCTGTCTAAACTTCAATTTTTTCCATAGTGGGGCATCAGACCACACACTGTAGTCAAACTAAATCCTAATCAATGCTTTGCACAAATTACCACTTTTCTCTTGCACTCTAAACCCATATTTATGAAACCCAAATTGCTGTTGGCCTTTTTTATGGCTTTATCAACTGTCTTCTTTCTGTAAATGGTGTATTTGAACTCTTAAGTCTCTCTGTTCAAACATAACCTTCAGCATTTTACCATGCTTTGTTTGTCCTGTCAAAATGTATTACCTTGTACTTATGCAACTACTACATTTAAAATTCTTGCTTTTTGCCAAACCTCCTTCTAGAAATCTGTGCAGCATATCTTAATACCTGCAAAATTCTCTTTATCACTCTCCAGGAATACGACAGTGATGTAAAATGGGTCTGTGAGTCAACAGTAGTCACATCAGCAGTTCAAACTATTTGAATAAATGTGAATTTAGGAGAATCCTTCCTTACAAAATCCTGAATTCCTTTTATTGTGCATGGAAATAACAGGTATTGTTTCATCAACATTACCTCAGTTTCTTGTCCCATTCCCCTAAATTAGGACAAGAAGAAGTGATCATTAGTATTTCTTTATTCAGTCAAGAAGCAATGCCTGAAACAAAAACAGAAATTGTTGGAGGAACTCAGCAGGTCTGGCAACATCTGTGGAGGGAAAGCAGAGTTAATGTTTCAAGTCCAGTAACCCTCCTTAGAACATCATTAGCCCTGCTTCCATGCCACAGATGCTGTTATACCTATTGAGTGTCTCCATTACTTCTTGTTTTTGTTTTAGATCTTCAGTATCCACAGTTCTTTATTTCATCAGCTGGGAAGAAATGGTCGTTCAGTTCATAGAGTCGTATAGACCCCTCAGTCTAATTCATCCATTCTGACCAGATTTCCTAAACTGGACTCGTCACATTTGCTTGCATTTGGTCCATATCCCTCTAAACCTTTCGTACTCATGTATCTGTCCAAATATCTTTAAACATTGTAATTATACCCACCTTTATCACTATGAGACAATCCTGATGAAGGGCTTATGTCCGAAACATTGATTCTCCTGCTCCTCGAATGTTGCCAAACCTGCAGTGCTTTTCCAGAATCACACTTTTTGCCATTTTCTCTGGCAGCTCATTCGATACACATACCACCCTCCATGTGAATAAGTTGCCCCTGAGTTCCATTTTTAATCTTCCATCTCTCACTTTAAATATATGCCCTCTAATTTTGGACTTCCTTAACCTTGAAAAAAGACATTGGTTATTCACTTTATCTGTACTCCTCATGACTTTATAAACCTCTATAAGGTCACCTCTCAGTCTCTGATGCTCCAGGGAAAGACATCCCAACCTATTCATTCTCCTTGTAACTCCAGACCCAGCAACATCATTGTAAAGTTTTTCTGGACTCTTTCCATTTTAACAACATCCGTCCATACCACAATATTGTACACAATATTCTAAATGTGACTTCAATAATGTCTTGTACAGCCACAACATGATGTCCTAGCTCCTGTACTCAATGCTCTGACCAATAAAGGCAAACATGCCAAACACTTTCTTCAGTATCCTGCCTACTTACAACCCCACTTTCAAGGAACTATGTCCCTGAACCTTTAGGTCCCTCTGTTCAACAACACTCCCCAGGGCCCTACCATTAACTGTGTAATTCCTGGCCTGGTTTGCCTTACAAAATGCAAAACCTAGTATTTATCTAAATTAAACTCTATCTGCCACTTCTCAGTCCATTGGCCCACCTGATCAAGATCTCATTGTACCTTAAGATAATCTCTTTACTGTTGCCTATACGACCAATTTTGGTGTCAGCAACAACTTATTAATCATACTTCCTGTATTATCATCCAAATCAATATAAATGATGAACAACAGGAAACCCAGAATTGATCCTTGTGGCGCACTGTTAGTCACAGGCCTCCAGTCCAAGTAACAATTTTCCACCATCCCACCATCGCGCTCTGTTTCCCACCATTAAGCCAATTCAAATGTCCTTTTCAACATTTGTTGGATATTTGTGATTTCCTCACACAGTAAGATTCTGATTGCAATCTGTGGGACAGTTGCTTAATAAGCCCAATAATTTTCAGAGAGATAAATAAAATCATGGACTATTGTCAAGGAAGTATTTCTGTTTCTGTGGGGCTTGTTTGCTCACACTATTAAGGCTATGAAAGCAATGCTTCCTAGCTTGTTTTCTTAGACACAGCTTTCCCTTTGCCAGGGAGCAGGGTGAAGATAGGAACTGAGGAACTAATAGATCAGTGCATCTGCTATGGCCTACTGGTGAGATGGGACAAGTAATAAATATTCTTAGGCCATTCTGTGAATACCACTACTCTAATGGTAATGGCTACTGAATCGCTCATTGAAACCTCAAGGAGATTTACATTTGTTTTAGAATCCATGGAGAATGGAAACAGACCCTTCAGACAAACAAGTCAACACCAACCCTCCAAAAAATATCACATCCAAATATATTCCCCCACCATATTGCTCTTCGTTTACCCCTGACTAATGCACTTAACCTAAACATCCTTGAATACTATGGACAATTTATAACGGCCAATTCACCTAACCTGCACATCTTTGGACTGTGGGAAGAAACTGGAGCATCCGGATGAAACCCATGCAGACACGGGGAGAATGTGCAAACTCCACACAGACAGTCCCCCGAGGCTGGAATCAAGTCCAGGTCCCTGGCGCTGTGAGGCAGCAATGCTAAGCACTGAGCCACCGTGCTGTCCCAGAATTGCAGAAATACTAATCCCGAAGGACAGTAAATTTTGTGTGTACATCAAGTTTTACTTGCATCTGATTCTTTTGAAAAGCAGAGAACTGGCTGCAGTACTAACTAATTATTTAGAGTTAGAGAAACCACTGGGGAAACATGCATTCGCTCTTTCCTGCCAGCAGCTATTGCCGTGGAACATTTACTTTCTAACTGCTTTCCTGCACTAAACTATTAACAATACAGAGAGTGTCAAGGTGATTTATTGTGCAAAGAACAAATAAGCTTCATTCCAGGTGATAGTCAAATTAAATTTTGCAAAATCTTTGTTTCATCATTGCTTAAAGATATAAATATGGTAGCTCAGTGTTTGGTCTATTGACAATACTTCTTGTAGGTTTTGCTTCTACAATAAAGTAAATGAGACACAAACTGACTCATTTACCGTGACTAAAATTACAACTATGATTGGTGATTTTAAAATACACTACCAGTAAAACATAAGGTTGAAATTAAAATTATCTGATTAAAACTACTGCCTGCTATTTTACAGTCATAATGTAGATTCAACAGTGAGATTGGGAAAATCTAGACCATTTTCCATCTCTGAGGAGCTTCCATGCGATGAAGGCAGGCTTCAATGACAGAATTCACAATGATCTCCAGTGTACAAGCTCAGCCTTCAGCAGAATGACAAAAAGATTATTTGACAGTCAGGATCTCAAACCTGGGACTAAGGTCAAGGTTTATCAGGCAGTGGTGATCCCTATGTTCCTGCATGCTTTGGAGACTTGGACAACTTATAGCAAGGATGGGAAGGAACTGGAGATAGACTGCCAATACTGCCTTTGCAAGATCGTGCAAATCCAGCAAGAAGAAATGGCAAGAACAGCATGATGTCCCAAGCCAATTTGTCAAGAATTAAAGTACTAATCTCTTAAAATCAGCTCTACTGGTCTGGACATGCAGTTTTATGCTTAAAACCAGACTCCAGAATTAAACATCCTGCTCAGTCTTAACAGGAGAGCCTCAGGAGAACGTCAGATACTCTTTAGGGATTTGCTCAAAAACATCTCTGAACTCTAGCTTGCAACTGACCAGAATAGAGAAGGCTCATTCAGATATACAACAAGCATATTGACTTGTTGGGAAAGTACAAAGATGAAGTTGATGTGTTGGAGCATCAACCCTCCTAACTACCCAACCTTTAAAACTTAATCTGCCTCTGCAGATTGGACTTGTAAACCTGTTCGGAATTTACCAAGTGGAAGCAGAGCTTCCTTGGTCCTGAATGACTGCTCAATAAGAAGACTTCTTAAATATTGGAACTGAATATTCTAACTGAAATTACAGTTCAAGCATTTGGGCTGTTGATCTCCACTTTAATTGATTTAGATGAAATTCTTCCTGATATTAACTGTTTTATTAGTTCTAGAAGCAATATATCCCACACTATATTGTTTCATAACAATACTGTAAAATATATGAAAAAAAACAACAAAAACAAACACAATGGTAAAGGTAGGCATCAAAGTCCTAGGACAGCTGAAAAGAGGCTTGGCAAGGGAAGAAAGGCCCTGGAAAATTTAAAGAAAGGGTTCAACTATATTGGACCCTGGAAAGAAAGAAACTGGAAAGAAGGAATAAAATCAAGGTGGAGAAGTAGAAAGACCAGTGAAAGAGCACGAGAAGCTTGTAGAAAGTTTTTTTTTCACAGAAATAGTGTATGCTCCACGATTCTAGCAGGGCAAGCATTCATTTTATGCAGGCCTGTGAATTGTATCGTTAAATGTAGACACTTGGGGGCAATTTTCCTGATATAAAGATTTTTTTTAAGAAAATATTTTCCAGAGGCATTAGTAGCTCTGAAAAAGCTTAGAGAAAAGGACTACTCTCATATTTCTGTTATTATTTGTCCAAAATTGTGAACAAGCAGGTGCCCACAAGATCAAAATATTTTCATGTATAGTTGTTCATGGATTGAAGAGAGTTGTTAGATGAGGAATCCATGTACTTTTGAACAGTATTCAAATCATGAATGGAGCTGGGTTTTAAAGAAAGATATTGAGAGAAAATGTTGCTCTTGATATGGGGAAGTAAACTTAGAGATGATTTAAGCAATGGACAAGATGCAGAATTTCCACTAGAAATTAAGGGAAACAGGTCATTTTGGTTTATTTGTTTCAGAATTAATTTATTTCAAACAAAGGATAAAAAAAAATAATGATTGTGACAAGCAAAAACTCTATGAGACGAAGATGAGGACTGCAGATGCTGGAGATCAGTCCTGATGAAGGGCTTTTGCCCGAAACGTCGATTTTCCTGCTCCTTGGATACTGTCTGATCTGATGTGCTTTTCCAGCACCACTCTAATCAAAACCTCTGTGAGGTTAACTTCATGCACACATAAACTATCCATATAAAGAGGCTTTATACAGTGCCATAAAATATGATATATATCATTGAATATACATATCATTTCATTTGATTGTACACTGTTTTATTTTATTATGTATCATATTTTGGAACCAAAACAGAAATATTTTTTCTCTATTATAGAACTTTATCATCACAAGCTGAGATATTGTCTGAGCACCACAGAGTTTTTTTTCATTCACAGGATGTGGGCATTGATGACCAGGCCAGCATTTATTACACATTCCTAATTGCCCAGACAGCAGTGAAGAGTCAACCACGTTATGGCTTCTACACCTCTCAAAGAGATAATGTTGACACAGATATTGTGTTTTGGATTGGATATGGTCACTGTTTCATTGATGTACTAAGTGCTGAGGCTGTATCAAAAGGTGTAGGTTATGTGTGCTAATGGTGTATTCAAAGATTAGCTCATCAGCTTTTGATGGCATTTTCCCCATCAAAGCTTTCCCTCATCATTAGGCACTCATTCACCTAAATCTGTTGGCACTTTCTGGAGGAACCCAGGTTTCTTAACTACTGCTTTGAAATGTCACTGAGCTTGCCACTTTCTCATACCATTGCATACATAGCTTTAACACATGGCTTGACCTCTCATGAAGACTTAGTTATGCAGTATTGGTAATGTGATTAATGAATGTTGCACTACAATGGGTACAAAAATGATTCTACAATTCTTACAGGATAAATGATCCCTTGTAATTCAAGTGAAGAATGTCGGTTGTGTTACTGCCTTAAGGCCCAGTTTTCATTGAATGCTCACACTGCTGGATCACAAATGTAACTCATCCTTGTGCTGTGACTTGTACATGAAAAGTTGTAAGTGAGTGATTTTCTCCTTGTAATAGAAATGAAATATTGCATCTCTCCCCAGGCCAGCAAAAAAACCTATCCTGGGTCACTGGCTGAGAGCTTTCCAAGCCAATGGAATAAATAAATATAAAGAACATACTGACATGTTTCATCAACAGTTCATATGATTCTTTTGGGGAGTATCTTGCCAAAGAATTTTGTGCAAGGTTGAAAATAAAGCATTCTAGCTTGAGAAAAGCAATCGCTGCAGCCACATGAGGATTTTTATGAATTATATTTAGATTTACAGCCAAATGCTGGGTAAGGTTCCCCAATTTGTTATGGCTCCAGATGGGGTATCCCAAACTATTACATTCCCCAGTGAGGAGAGATGAACTGGCTTCCTTTCTTTATTTGTCCATCACCTCAAATAGTCAAAACAAGGTGAATTGAAAATGTGGACCCAAATGAACTTACATTTTAAACAGAGCCAATTTAACCAGTTTTCTCCTGACTTAACAAAGACTGAGTTTATTAATTACCAAGCGTGAGAAGAATTAATAATGCAATGCACATAAACACTGATTAAAAATAAGAGAAAAGAACAAAGGACTGCAGGTGCTAGAAATATCAAACAAAAACAGAAATTGCTGGAGAAACTCAACAGGCCTGGCAACTTCTGTGGAGACAAAACAAAATTAACATTTTTAGTCCAGTGACCCTACTTCAGAACCCAGTTCTTCAATTCTGAAGAAGGGTCCCTGGACTCGAAACATTAACTCTGCTTTCTCTCCACAGATGCTGCCAGATCTACTGAGCTACTTCAGCAATTTCTGTTTTTGTCTAACAATTAAGAAATGTGTTAAAAAAAAGTTTCAGAAAACGGAGACACAGATCAGTCTATGAACTATTTGTGGAGAAAATTGAATGCTGCAACCCATTGCAGTATGAAGGTTACTGGTGGTGTTGATGTTGGGAGATAAACAGTTGGCTTCACAATCCTTAGTTTTGCAGATTAGTTGAAGTTCTGTAGTTTTGATGCCTTTAACCATAATTCAATTTCATCATTCAGAATGAGTGAGAGGTCCTTTGCTGCCCTGTTTCTGTTACAACTGATTTTCAGCAGTTGGAGTTGGAGAGAGTTTTAACCTGCAACACAGTAGTAACTAAAAGATAGTTCTTCAACTGTGACCTGCACAGCAGACTAATGCTCAATCTTAAGTTAGCAGCCATGAGAACTTTCAGACCCACTAGTCCACTCCAGTAAAGGTGAAACAGACTTTTTAACCATTGTCTTTGTGCATTCCTGGAGGGGAAGTCTGACATATCAAAAATATTTTGTAATGCTTCTATCTCTGAGCTAGAAAATCTGGGTTCATGTCTTGCATGCCCTAGAGCTGTGTAATAACGTGGTGGAACAGGTTGCTTTTTAAAAAATGAAGTTTAAAAATTGCACAAAAGTGGATACATGACACCAGTATGCTTAAAATTTTGGAACAGAGGGCAGTTGTTAGAAGTGACTGAGAAGGATTCTGGGAGAAGTCGGCTTGCTCATTATAGCTGAGAAGGGAATCATGGAGAACCCGGTCCTGAACAGGAGGAAGAGCATCCAACAAAAGCTTTTCCTTCCTCCCGACAGGAGGTTTTCCTTCTTACCAGCAGCATATAACAGGGAGACAAGCTTTAGCAGGACCAGCCATTTTGGAGAAAGGTTGTGAGGTTTAAGTGCTGCTGATGTAGTCAAAGTGTGGGCTTTGGTTAGCATTGGGCTTCACTGAAGAGGGTGAGCAGTATTAAGGTATGGCAAGCTAAGGTCTTTCCTTTTCTTTTAATTGAATAATTACTAGATGGGGAGCAATGGCAGTCAGTGCAATGGTCTGCTCCTCCTGTGAGATGTGAAAGATGTGAAAGATGTGAGAGACATCAAATATCCCTGACAGTTATCTGCAAGAAGTGTGTCCATCTGCAACTCCTCTCAGACAGTAAGGATCGGTTGGATGAGCTTGGTCCTGAAGGTGAAAGTGTTAAACTAGAGGAGGCTAATTGCAACAGTATTAGCCAAGAATTGAATAAATTAGAATGGGGCCAACTATTTGAGGGTAATTCCATAGTTAACATGTGGCAATCTTTTAAAGGCCAGTTGATCAGAGTTCAGCATGTTTCATTGAGGAGGAAAGACAAAATGTCACAATTTGGGAACACTGTTTGACAAGTGATATTGAAAGTTTAATCCAAAAGGAAAAGGGAGCATATGTTAGGTTTCTGAAACTAAAATCAGACAAGGCACCTCAAGAATATAAGAGAAACAGGAAGAAACTTAAACAAGGAAGTAGGGGCCAGGAAATGTACTTGACAAGTAGGATCAAGGAGAAACTCAAGGCATTTTATACTTGTATTAGGAGCAAGAGGATAACCAAGGAACGGCTAGATCTGTTC
Organism: Hemiscyllium ocellatum; assembly: GCF_020745735.1. NCBI lineage: Eukaryota > Metazoa > Chordata > Chondrichthyes > Orectolobiformes > Hemiscylliidae > Hemiscyllium > Hemiscyllium ocellatum. The sequence continues at coordinate 29,432,990 of NC_083425.1, read as the reverse complement.
AAGGATAAAGTAGAGAATTTATATATGGAGCCAGAGAAAGTGAGTGAAGTCCTTAATGAGTACTTTACATCGATATTCATCAAAAAGGACACAGATTATGGTAAGATTAAGGAGGGCTGTATTGATAAACCAGGGCATATGATATTAAAAGGGTGGAAGTGTTGGTATCTTGACAAATGTTGATGGGTTCCATCTCAGGACACTTGAAGGAGGCAAGGGAGGAGATTGCTGGGGCCTTGACAGAGATCTTTGTATCCTCTTTAGCCAGAAGCAAGGTCCCAGAAGACTACAGAATGGCTAATGTTTTTCCTTTGTTTAAGAAGGGCAACAGGAATAACCTAGGAAAGTATAAGCTAAAGATCATTACATCAATAGTCAGAAAATTATTGGAAAAGATTCTTAGGATTTACTCAGATTTCTTAAAGAACGTACTTAATCATAGAGTCATCGAGTCATACAGCATTGAGGGATCTTGGGTGTAAGTCCACAGCTTCCGGAAAGTGGCAATACAAGTGGATAATGTGATAAGGAAAGCGTACAGCATGCTTGCCTTCTTCCATCGGAGTATAAAATACAAAAGTTGGGAAGCCATGTTGCAGTTTTATATGATTTTAGTTGGGCCACATTTGAAGTGTTATGTGCCATTCTGGTTGCCATTCTGGAAGGATTTAGAGGCTTTGGAGAGGGTGCAATGAAAGTTTACCAGGATGTTGCCTGGATTGCAATGTATGAGCAACAAGGAGAGGTTGGGCAAACTTGGATTGATTTTGCCCAAGCATTAAAGGCTGAGGGGGCGATTTGATATAAATATATACAATTATGAAGGGGCATGGATTTAAAGGATAGTAGGTGCCTTTTTCCCAGTGTAGAAATGTCAAATATTAAGGGGCATAGGTTTTATTTGAAAGGGAGAAAATCTCAAGATGTAGAGGCATGTTTTTTCAACAGAGGATGATAGGGTGGTAGGTGCCTGGAACATGCTGCCAGGGTAGGTGACAGAAGCAGAGATGATAGGAACATGTCACTTAGACAGACATATGAACAGGCAAGAAATAGAAGGATATGGATCACATGCGGGTAGATGGGATTAGTTTGGTGGTGTAGTGGCGCAGACTTTGGCCCTGGACCAGAAGGCCTGTGTTCACACCCCACCTGCTCCAGTGTTATGTATTAACATTGCTTAACAGGTTGATTAGAAAAAAATAGGATTAGTTTAGAATGGCAACATGGTCAGCACAGACATGTTGGGCTGAAGGAGCTATTCCTGCTCTACAGGTGGTGGTGTTCAGCCATGAAGGAAATTTTAGCCAGCCCCTTTGTTACCTCTTCCTGTTAAATCTCTCCCTGTTTGAAGTTTCCCTGACAATTTACATGTGTGACATTCTATTGGCTTTATACAGGTCATTGGAAGATAGTCACTGAATTTAAATCCACAGTTCTTCAGAAGCAATCCTTCTTTTAAAAACAGCACATTTTTGAAATAAAAATAAAATATGCCTATAAATTCTTTGAGGTTCTAATCCATTGACATACCAAAGGCCAAACATCTAACTAAATTCTAAGTGAATATATATCATTGTGTCTTATTTGCAAATCATATCCTTGGTGCAATACTACAGTATTTGAAGAGTTAATGCCATTCTGGAAGCGATTTTAAAAATATGTGCCATTCCTTTTATGTATGGAAAAGAAATGATTCCTCAGTATTCAGGGAACTGAAGGTATTCAATAGAGCAAAATGCCTACTTTGACAAATGGCATTTACTGGGTGTAAAATGTGCTTCCTGCTTTTGGAAAGATTGCTTGACATTATGCTGTTAAATGGAAGAATGTGACCATTGTTTAGGGGGTTCATACAGAATCACCTAATCGGGCAATATTGTTGGAGGATTCGTATTATAGAAATGTAGAAAAATTATTTATAAATAATGCTTGAATGGAAATAAATTTAACATCCCCTGTTGCACATTAACACCCCAGGCTTAAGAAGATGGCAACAAAAATAGGAATATTTTCTAACCATCTGTTTTTTTTAAACTTGGAAATGATTGAGAGAAGAGAAATAGCTTAGCGTCTGAAGCCGTCATCAGAAATTTGCACAGGATAGCTAAGTCCCTGGAGCTTAGAACAGTGATCACATGCTGAGTTTTCACATTCTCACCAGCGTATTTTAATGCAGAGAATAGGCTCACTCAGGGACTCACACTGTCATCTCTATTAGGGAAGCAATGATTTAACTAAACCTGCATTAGGCGTCTTTTCCCACAGGCTTTCATCTTTCTGAAAATCAGTATTCTAGTTGCACCAGTGACCTCTTTTTTTTAATTAGCACAGCTTTGCTACTCATGACTGGAGGCTGAAAAATACAATGAAGTTTTTTTTAAAAAATCTGTTTTCATTTAAAGTTACATTGCAGAGTGTGGAGGTATAAAATTTTCTCTTGTCAGTTTTCTTTTGGTACATATTAAGTACGCATTGTGATAAAAATTGAAATATTCATGGGAAAAGTTGCCATTAAGATGAATGGAAATATATCTTTGACAGCCTTTGGAGGCATTGCATCCAGTTATGAAAGATTTGTCTACCCTGGAACCCCCCAGAATAGCAGAGGCCCAGGCTAGTGAAGACTTTTCTTTGTTTTATGTGCTGCTCTGCACTGGATTTCAATTCAGACATCTAAGTCAAACAAGCAGGTCTTCAACATCCTTTTATTCAAAACTTTAATTTTTGGATGACTTTGCAATTGCTACAATAAGAGAGGAGAGGAATAGAAATAATGGAGGATACATTTTACAAAATGAGAGCACAACCATTTCAATATTGATTACTAAGGTGTTAAAATACATTTCCCAAATTTCAGTTGGCTGTGGATTTTTCATGGCAACAAACAATGTGCTGTGAGTTGTTGTCAGCGTATATATCACTGCCAATCAGTCACAAACTGTATTGGTAACAAACACAGACAGCTTGCATGGTGTACGTAGAATTATGAATACTACTCTCAATATCTGTAGAATAGAAGGGTTTTAATTCTGCAAGAAAATCTTGAGAAACATTTTGCACAATAGCAGATGCTTTTTAAAAAATGTTCCAGTGGTCTAAATAACATTAGACTCTCCCCTACTTTGCTACCGAACTCCAGATAGTTCCAACTAACTGAAAATCTATACAGTATAAATGACGCTCAATTTCTCGTATTCAAACATTTAAATTTTCAGATACCTGGCATAGACAGACTGTGTCAAATGTTGTCCTCCTTGTAACTACTCATTGATTTTGTGAAATGGCCAGGTATGCCTTCTGCAGTTTGTTTTACATTCCAGAACATATTCAATCTTTATAAGCGTACCAAGATTAAATAATGCAGTATTGCACATCCCACAAAAATATAAATGCTTTGTCAGCCATACGTTTTTCATAATATTTGAGAATAAAATGAACCATAAAATAACATTCATGAAATATGCATTTTTATGTGATTGATAACTCTTGCCAATTCTAAATGAATGTTACCACCAAACTAATAGCATCCACTGAGATTCGTCAACACGACAATTAGGCAACATAATGATTACTAAATTGAAGAACATTTACAATTCTTCCAGTTGAATTTAGCTTGGGTGTCTTGTTTAGATTCCCTACTGTGTGGAAACAGGTCCTTCGGCCCAACCAGTCCACATCGACCCACCGAAGAGTAACCCACCCAGATCCATTTCCCTCTGACTACTGCACCTAACACTATGGGCAATTTAGCATGGCCAATTCACCTGGCCTGCACATCATTGGATTGTGGGACCAAACCGGAGCACCTCACAGAAACCCATACAGACATGGGGAGAATGTACAAATTCCACACGGACAGTCGCCCAAGGTTGGAATCAAACCTGGAACCCCGGTGCTGTGAGGGAGCAGTGCTAACCACTGAGCCACCGTGCCGCCCCACTGAGCCACTGTCCCGACCCAAGAGCAACCCACCCAGAACAATTTCCCTATGACTAAGGCACCTAACACTATGGCAATTTAGCATAGCCAATTCACCTTTTAGTTGATTTAGTTGTTTTCATGTCTGTATCAATGCAGTGTTGCAAAATTTACAAAATGAGTATTGCACAAAGCTTGCATGAAGCAGAAGTTTCTAAAAGTCAACTTTCTATGACAATCAATGATGCAAGAACGGACTGAAACTTGAGAAAGGATTAGGCATCCAACATTCTGTACAGAAGGATAATGAATGGCCAAAATGTATGTTTTGAGAGGTAGTTGCGCTGCAGTAAAACAAGAAAAGTGAGGCAGCTAGAGAAGTGGGTGAATATGGTTTGTGTTGATAGGAAAGTTTGGATGAATGCAGTGTAAGTTACAGAAGAGGAGTATTGAATGGAAAGTGCAGAAAAATGTTGAGAATAGTATAACAGCTGAGAAGACCAACTAGTGCAAGAATAAGAAAGTTCAGGGGCTGGTGTGGAAGAAATCTGTCAATCAATATAAAGGTTAGATCAGGGCTAAAGGCTAAGAAAATAGGTAAAGAGGATTGATATAGAGAATTAGAGCCATTCTCTCCATGCTTCCTCGTAAAGTCCATGCCCAACCCTTCCCCCGTCCACTAACTCACCCTTTCCTCCTGGTACCTTCCCCTGCCACTGCAGGAGTTGCAAAACCTGTGCCCACACCACCCCCTTCCCTCCATCCAAGATCCCAAAGGAGCCTTCCACATCCATCAAAATTTTACCTGCACTTCCACACATGTCATTTAATGTATCTGTTACGCCCAATGCAGTCTCCTCAATTTTTGGGAGACAGGCCGCCTACTCACAGAGTGCTTCAGAGAACATCTCCGGGACACCCGCATCAACCAACCACACCACCCCATGGCTGAACACTTAACTCCCCTCCCATTCTGCCAAGGGCATGTAGGTCCTGGGCCTCCTCCATTACCATTCCTTAACCACCTGATGCCTGGAGGAAGAACATCTCATCTTCCGTCTCGGGACTCTCCAACCTCACATCAATGTGGACTTTACCAGTTTCCTAATTTCCCCTTCCCCCACCTTATCTCAGTTCTAACCTTCCAACTCAGCATCACTCTCATGACCTGTCCTACCTGTCCATCTTCCTTCCCACCTATCACTCCACCCTTACCCTCACCTCCATCGACCTCTCGCACTCTCAGTTACCTTCTCCCCAGCCCCAGTCCCCTCCCATTTATCTCACCAACCCCTCGGCTCATGGCCTCATTCCTGATGAAGAGCTTTTGCCCGAAACGTCAATTCACCTGCTCCTCGAATGCTGCCTGACCGGCTGTGATTTTTCAGCACCACACTCTCGACTCTAATCTCCAGCATCTTCAGTCCACACTTTTGCATAGAAGAATTGGAGCCACTTATAGGTGTTCTTATCTATATAAAATAAAGGAATAAAAGATTTGCTGGTTAAGTATTTTGCATAAAAAGTGCATGTAGGGCCATCAGAGAGCCCATGGAAATGTGAAAGAGTCATAATTGGGGATATGAAGATAATAACAACTTCAGAACAGGATGTATTTATTGTATAAAAGCACCATAAAATCTTTCAAAGAGATATAAGGTGTCAAAAATAAATCCTATACATGGCCATACTAACAGGGGTTAGGAAAGGTGAACCAAAATCTTACAATCCTGGCTGCCCATTATCAGAAAGCTATTGCAGCCACAGAAAGGTCACATCAAGTACTCCCTTGAATGTTACCAAGAATGAGAAGTCATTACTCAAAACAGACAGGATCTGAACTGTCCTACCTGTCCATCCTCCTTCCTACCTATCTGCTCCACCCTCCATTCCGACCTACCACCATCACCCTCCCACCTCCATCTACCTATCGCATTCCCAGCTACCTTTCCCCCAGCCCTACCTTCCTTCCATTTATCTCTCAGCTCCCTTGGGCGCCCCCCACTCCCACCCCCACATTCCTGATTAAGAACGTATGCTCAAATCATTGACTGCCTGCTCCTTGAATACTGCAAGACTGGCTGTGTTTTCGAAAAACCATACTTTTTATCTCTGACCTCAAGCATCTACAGTCCACACTTACTCCTTGCCAATCCAGAGAAAGTCATCGATGTGTAAAGAAGCTAAATAACAACAAATAATATCCAACTGTTTAACTTTTATTTCCAAAATAATCTTTACTCATAAAAAATCTTGTATATGTATGTATAAAGGTTACAAATCATATCTGTAGCATCTTGTAGAGAAACAAACAAACAAACATGGCAATTTTGACATTTCTGTGAGCATCTTTCCTGTTGCAACAAAAGGGCATTTCCTACTTATGCCGGAAACTATTTATGTTCATTTTGAGACACCAAGAGGGTCTGATAACTGTACGGAACCTCGTTATACTTTGGCAGGAAGATCATCTGTTAATAAACCTAAACTCATAAAAAAATGAAGAGAGAATTACTTTCATGCAGGAAGTTATTGGAACATGCAATGCTTTACTGCAAGTGACTGGTAAGGTCATGTTTATAATATTATACAGAAGGAAAACTAGACAAATATTTAGAAATCAAGAAGATAAAATAGGATTAATTGAGGAACAGGGATGGAAGTTTATAGTTCCATTTGAAGAGTCAGGAGCAGTGGGGTTCATTATGGGGATTAAGTGCTGAGTTTTATATAATTTGTTTTGTCCTAAAAAAAGTAGCGAAGTGGAGTGAGGGAAGTCACAACAAAATAGAACTGTATTTGTGATGATTCTCTCTGGCACTTGAACTCCATTAGCAGTATATCAACTTGAGTCCTGGATTGCGGTAACTATAGGCTGAATTTTAACTTTGCTACCCACTTGACAGTGCATTAGGATCAAAGAAGTTTCAGCAACACTTTGTCAGTGCTTTTTTGACAGCACCACTAATTTATCACTGACTTTCAGGTTTCTTGACCAAATGGAGGTAATGAATTGGATGATGGCCTGCAGCAATCTGTTTATACTGATGTATTTACAGGTACTTTTGCAAGGTTGGATTGATGTGTGAAACAAGTCTTCAGGCAGAACCAGAGTGTTGTGCATTGCACTGAGTAAAACTATCCCATGCTCAGGTAGGCCTTACTAAACAAACTTAATTTATACTTCCCTAAGAGAGAGGGCAGTAGATGAGATAAGTCAACAAAATGTTTAGATCTTGCAATATATTACTCTTCCTTCCTAATTTAAAATGCAACTTATACATTTAAATGTAAAATGGCACATGTACTTAAGTTCTCAGAATACAATATGACTACACTATTCTTAATAATACCTACAAATCTAACAGTTAGCTTTGCATAATCGTTTTCACTGTGAGACAAAGTATTTTTGACATGCATTTTTTGAAAATTCATTCATGGGAAATGGACGTTGCAGGATGGTCGACCTTCATTGTCGTCCTGAGTTGCTATTGAGGAGCTGTTTTCTTGAACTGCTCCAGTCCATGTTGTGTAGGTTGACCTACAATGCACCTAAGGAGAGAATTCCAGGATTTTGACCCAATGACGGAGAAGGATTTGTGTTATATTTCCAAGTCAGGTTGCTGAGTGGCTGGGAGGGAAACCTGCAGGTGGTGGTGTTCCAATGTATCTGTTGACCTTATCCTTCCAGACGGAAGTGCTCACAGGTGCTGTGTCGGGATTGTTGGTGAATTTCTGCAGTGCATCTTGTCGATAGTATATACTGCTGGTAGTTAGATTGTCTCTTATTGGAGATGGTAATTGCCTGGCATCTGTGTGGGGCGAATGGTACTTGCCACTTGTCAGCCCAAGCCTGTGCAGGCCATGTTGCATTTGAATATGGACTGCTTCAGTAGCAAGAGGTGTGAATGGTGCTGAACATTGTGCAATCATTGGTGAACATCCCCACTTCTGACCTTATGCTAGAGGGAAACACATTGATGAAGTAGCTGAAGATGGTTGGGTCTGATGAGGAAGTCCAGCAGAGATATTCTGGAGCTGAGATGACTGATATCCAACAGTCATGATCATCTTCCTGTGTGCCAGGTATGACTCCAACCAGCAGAGATTTTGCTTCCTGATACCCTTTGATTCCAGTTTTGCTCAGGCTCTTTGATGCTACACTCAGTCAATTACAGCCTTGATGTCAAGGGCAGTTTCTCTTGCCTCACCTATGGAATTCAGCTCTTTTGTCCATGTTTGAACCATGAGGTCAGGAACTGAGTGGCCCTAGTGAAACACAAACTGGGCATCACTGAGAAAATTATTGCTGAGCAGGTGCTGCTAGAAAGCACTGTTGATGGCACCTTCCATAATTTTACTGCTAATCGAGAGTAGACTGATGGGGCGGTAATTAGCTGGGTTGGATTTGTCCTGCCTTTTGGGTACAGGACATAAGTGGGCAATTTTCCATATTGTTGTGTACATGCCACATGCCAATGTTCTAACTGTACTGGAACAACTTGGCTTGGGGAGTGGCAAGTTCTGGACCACAAGTCTTCAGTACTATTGTTGGAATGTTGTCAGGGCCCATAACCTTTGCAGTATCCAGTGTCACCAACCATTTCTTGATGCTAGGTGGTGTGAATCAAATTGGAGGAAGCCAAGTTGGATTATCCATTTGACACTTCCAGCTGAAAATTGCTGTGAATGTGTTAACCTTAGCTTTTGCACTGATGTGCTGTGCTCTTCCCTAATTAAGGATGGGAATATCTGTGGGTCTTCCTCCTCTAGTGAGTTGCTTAATTATCCACAACCATTCATGACTGGATGTGGCATGACTGTAGAGTTTATATCTGATCTATTCATTGCGGGATCACTTGAGCTTGTCTATCACTTGTTGCTTAAGCTGTCTGGCATACAAATAGTCCTGTTTGGCAGCTTCCCCAGGTTGACACCACATTTTTAGGTATGCTTGGTGCTACTCTTCGCATGCCCTGCTGCACTCTCCATTGAACCAGGGTTGATTCTCTGACTTGATGGTAATGGTAGAGTGGGGCATATAACAGGTTGCGGATTATACTGGAGTACAATTCTGCAGCTGTTGATGATGAATGCTCAATCTTGAGATTTTAGATCTGTTTGAAGTCAGAGTAATTCACATGTAAAAAAAATTCCAAAACAAAAATCTAATTCCATACAACATAATTTCAATTAACCTGCAGGTTGTTCTGGTATACTGCTGGTTATGTCAAAGCGAACTGGGTGTAATGCGATTGCCAAATTGTGAGTGGTGTTTGGATAACGCAAACTTTCTATTGAACGGGTATAGCAATCTTCTACAGCGTGATTTTCTATAGCGCGAGGTAACAGAGGAACGCAGCTGTCACATTATACCAGAATGCCCTGTACCAAGCGCCTTTCTCTCTCTATCCAGACATCTCCCTTGATTTCTATAAGCTTGATTCTGCCATTACAGCAACTCTGACTGTGTCAATTCAGAGTTTGATCTTGGCTGAGTGTCCGACATACTGGTTGAGACCAATGGCATTGATTGATCTGTCTGAATTGAAGCCCCTGCCTCACTTTGCTAGGACAGTAACTTCTGTAATACCCTCAAAATTTCAGTTTCCTTGTGATTTTCACCTTTATTTTATGACTTTTGCTTTGGGCTGTAAAATTAATTTGGATTGTAGGAGGTTTTTCATTCTTTCCATTTGTCATATGTTCTTTTTCAAGCAAATGATCTACATGACCCTGATTGAGGATCTCTCTAATCTTCACTGGAAATATGAACGCAACTCATCTCTTTACAATTACATATTGATGTGACAGGTCTTGCAGAGTGCACAGAGGTCAGTGAAGGTCAATGCATGACATGCATTGCTCAAAGTGATTGGGAATGGAGCAGCAATTTGTGACAAGTGTATCTCAGTATGATCTGTGCAAAGGGATAATGTGAGACACATACAGCTTATGTGAACAGATTGTTTCTTTTTTTTATAAAAGATTGGTCGTTTTCAGACTCACATTGTGATTGACAGTGTAAGAGCAGAATACTGATCTAATACAGAATATAGATAATCATTTGAAAAGTTATATCTGTAGTACTATGTCCTTGGTAGGTGGCCAGCAAGAAAATTGTCTCCACTTCAGAAAGCAACTACTGGCATTTTTACCGCTCTCATCAGAAGACGGTTTGACCAGGCATGTTACTCTCCCTCTTCAGTAAGTATGAACAAAATGACGGCTGCTGCCATTTTACTTTTGGCAGAAAGTTGTTGGAATATTGATTTACAGTTTGAGTGAGCTAATTTCAAAGAGATTTTTCCTTTATTTTGGTCTTTGAGACAGGGCAAAAGTTCACCATGATCCTGCAGAACTGTGTGATTTTCTTGTCCATCAGTGACCTTGAAGTTAAGTATCTGTTCAATATGTTTCACAATGTTACAGGAACAAGCTTTAAGCTTTAGTTTCACACTAGCCAGCAAGCAATAGATTTTAATATAAATTGGAGACAGACATCTGTACAATGTAACACTTCAGGATGGTCTCTCAAGGTTATTTTTTTGTGTATAAACATACTAGTTCTCTCTTTTCCTCTCTAATACCCTCTCAGTTTTGGGCTTATCAAGACAAAGTATACAATGTTGGGGAAATAGATTAAAAAATCTTGTACTTAATCATCCTATCAAGTGTTTTCTGGGAAGATATATCAGAGTTCAGAACTGTGGTAAATTCAGTTCACAATGTTGCAATGACTTTCCTGATATAACAGCAGAATCTTGGGAAAAGTTAATAGTAAAAGTGATGTGTAATTATCTGATTACACTCCTGATTCCTTTCACCCAATGCTGGGAATAGAGCTGTAATGTGCCTTAATAACAATTCCAGGAGAGTTTCCCATTTACATGCCAATGTGACGTTATCATTTTTTACACTTACAATTTCTCTAAATGAAATTTCTTAGTTAAGGCTAATTAATCCATGTAACGTAAACGACTCTAAAGAATTCCGTTTCTTTTGGCACAGACGTTTTCCTAAATATGCATTTTTTTTACTAACACTTTTTCCTATGGATTTCATATTTCAATTCCCAGTCAATATTTCCAGCTTCCACTTATATACCTATACTCAGTGAATGCATCAACTGTTTTATAGTGCTGTCCAATCATTTGCTTTATGAGGTTGCCAGAACTTTCTCTAGCTTAAGTGATCATTTTAAGGCCTTACAAGAAATCTTTTTAACTTTCCCCTCTCTCTATACTCATTCTCATTCAGGCTGAACCCAATCAATCTTTGTGCCCTGGTGAATCTTTCTGGTCTACTATCCAGCATGCTTCCTTTACTCTTGAAACATTGACTGCACCCTTGTCTCATTTCAGTGGTCTAACTTCCTCACTAGTGTCTTAACATCACTTCCAAATCTAACATATCAGTGAGTCAGAGTAGAAAGATTCATGGGATTCAAGGAGGCAGTGATTGATTTTTTGGAAAAGATAGGACCATACCAGACTCCCTCAAATATATATTAAGAAGATAGCCTAGACTCTAACTTTTTCTTATTTCAAAGGCAAATGCCTAGTGTTTTGCTCCAGATGCAATTTGATGGGTCAAACTACCGGATTTATAACAACACACTTTATTCATCCACTATAGCTAAAATACACCAAAAGAAAGACAAAAGAAAATAATTGGTTTCACTGTAATTCTTTCAAAATGTTAACAAAATAATAAATACAGTAACTATTACTACTTAACCATTCCAATATAGTAATATCCCATAAACACACCCTTGACGAAATGCAAATTCAGAAACCACATTATTTCACATGCATTTCCAGCTGCAGGAAGAGAATCCCCAGCTTTCAGCTATTGCTAAGAGAGGGACAAATAAAACCTGCAATTTCTTCAAGACCCTAGCAGTAATTGCTGAAAGCTAGAACTAAAAATTCTGGTTCTATGGGAGCTTGACCACACCTATTCAGGCTGCTTCTATTGTTCCAACTTATAAAAAACCTCAAAAGCTGTTTACACTAAGTTTTAAATAGATAGTTTGACATTGCTGCCTTAAAACCTCACTTCCAAAAAAACAAGGACAAAATACACCTCTTAAAGCCATAGTATCCATAACCACAATACTAAATTGAGTGTCTTTCTACCCTCATGAGTGATATATGAGGTTACATGGCACAATTTTGAAGAGCAAGAAGATAAAGGTCTACAAACATTTGAGAGGCACAGATGGTGTGGATAATCAAAGGCTTTCTGCCAGTGTGGAAATGTCAACTGCAAAAGGGCACAGGTTGAAGTCGAGGAGGTGCCGGGGGAGGGGGTGGGGGATGTTTAGTGGAGAAGTGTGGGGAAAATGTTTCACACAGAGGGTCATGGGTGCAGGCAAACACTGCCAGTGGAGGTGGTGGAAGCACACATTAGCAATGTTTAAGGCATATCTCGATAGACACATGAACGGAAAGCAAAAAGACAAATAGAAACTGCATTTGAGCAGTAAGTAGTGGATCTAAATGAGGATTAGGAATCAGCACAGGTTTCGTGTTTCTGTGCTGTAATGTATTGCATTATGACGATTCCACAAAAAAAACCTAACAGTAGAAGAAAGTTCTGAAGAAGAATCCATGAAAAGGAAACAGTAGGAAAACAGCAAATGAAAATATTGCAAAACTGTACTGAAGAGCAGCAAGTATAACTTAAACAAAATATGCCTTTAAGAAAACAACAGCCACACAGCTCCAGAAAAACAAAATACTGTACTGATTGAATACTGGATAAAGAACTGAATTGGAGCTTCAAGAAAGTTAATTTGAAAGATAAATAAACCAAGCAGACAAGAGGAACAATCTTGAGGTGAGAAAGTCTTTTGTTAAAAGTTTGGAACTTTATTTTAAATCAGAGAAAGTTGTCACTGCTATTTTGAAAATGGGAGAAGCATATCTGCCATTTTATTCTAAGTGAAGCACAAATTAAGGCTGGTAATCCTGCGCTATTTTAAGACTGAGTACATCCAGAAAATTTCAAGAGCTCTACTGTAACAATATTGCTACCTTTATAAAGACTCAAAAGCTTTATTGCAAGAGTATTGCTACATCAAAGAGGTTTAAGTCTTTAAGTGATTTATAAATGTAGCAATTTTGTTTACAGAAAAATGAGTTTTAAAGGCAACAGAAGGAAAAAAAATTGATTTCTGTTAGCTCAATAGCTAGTGAGATAAGGACAAAGGCATTTTGTTACAATATCTGTAAGATTCCTTGGTTTAAACTGGGACACAGTAGATCTCCTAACAGAATTTAAAATGTTCAAAGAGAACTATGAATGTGACCAGTGCAGAAATATGAACATTTAAGATGTCTTTAAGAATTGAAAATGAAGGTCTACACAGACTTAAAATACATCAGGATTAATAGCTGAAGACATAAAAGATCTTTAAAGGACATGGACAACATTAGAAGACCAATTCAGAGCCGAATGAAATTTCTGAATTTATTGATTGAAATTTATGTCACTTAGACAGATATCTACAAAATCTATCAACCACTTAGTGTGCATATGTAGAGAAAATGACTCATTATGTGATGGGGAACTCAGAAGCAGAATTGTTAAGTAAGTGATCGCATCAATTTTCAAGAAAGCCTACCTGAAATATTTGCTTGAGAAATTGAAGGTTTATGACATTGAAAAGCTACAGGATGAATACAAGTATCAATTGATGTTCACAAATCAATAAAGCTTGCAGGTTCTAAGTAGGAAATCACTTATTCAAACAATCACTGGAACACTCAAACATAACACACCTCTTTTTAATACACCAAGGAATTGCTCAAATTTCATTTGATTTTACAAGGTATGTGGCAGAAAAAGACCAATGATAGAGGCAGTGCACTACAGAACAGTCTGATGTAGTTACAAAGGGTCATACACTGACACAAACAAACTGTTCACAAGGAATGTTTTCGAGCTACAATGTAGATCATCTGGTATCCCCACCAGAGGCATGATTAAACCATAATCTGACCATATAAAATGAGACTGTGCGTCATGAACCTGTTTCACACTGTCAGGCTTATGGAAAACAGAAATGCCAGTGAACAATCCAAAGTGTTTGAAAAAATTCCACTTTGTTTCTGCAATAACCTGATGACTCCTCGTTATAGGCTAATATCAACACAGGGGCAAAGCACCATTATTTCTGCAAGTGCTAAATTGTGTGCACACAGAAACATGGAAGTCTTCAAATACAAAACTTTCAGCAGGAAATTGCTTACCAATTCCAAGCACAGAATCAACACCACTGAAATGCTTTACGTATCACAGATGTTTGATATTATGGACATTACTGGACTAGCAACCACAAAGCATACTAGCATGTTGAAACCACACACAACTCTCAATCTAGTGAATTACTGAGATATCAGATCCACAACAGAACCACAGCAGATCATTCAAGAAATAATTGCTGAGCTGAATGTGAAAGAAGAATGCTACACATCTTAATCAGTGGAATTAAAGTCACAGCTCTCTGATTTAGAGAGAATATTGAAACTTCAAGAAGAAAAAGGCTGAACAGCTAGTTGATAATCAATTTAAGCATGGGGATTTCATTTCAGTGATGGTGAAGTCTTCAGAGGATACATCCACATGGCTCACAAGATGATGGAAGTTCTGGAAGAGCAAGAAAGGAATCAGCTTGAATTACAAGCTATGCATCATTCATGTAATGAAGCAATTGCCACTTTACAAGATGACTTGGAAGACCTTGTATGTAAGACAGGCTCAGCATGTGCAGCTGCAGAAACATCAACTTGAGTATAAAACAATGCTAGAGGAAATGGTTGACTTTCAAACACAGATGAAGCTACTCAGTGCACAAAAGAAGGAGTTGAAATTGCTCAGGAGGGAATCAGTTCAGAAATAAATGCCAAGCATGTTCTAGTGAGAGAGCTTGCAGGATTTAGCTGCAACTAACCAATCACTGAAGCAAGAAATGGAAGAGCTACAGCTTCCAAGAAAATAACTTGGCAAACAGGAACAACAGGCAACATAATTGTCAACAGCTCGTCTGGACAAAAACACCTTCATGAGATCTGGACATTACAGTAAACTACCTAAATATTTTAGATGCATTTCAGCTCACATGTTATTGCAAACAGTTAAACGTTTTTTTAAAAGAAGTGTTCTTTTTGTACCTTTTGCCTTTAAGTGCCCTCGAAGAACTCCAGGTACTGTGTGCATATAAGGCTGCAACTCCACCCTACAGTCAGTCTGACTAAGAATTCAGGTAACACACATTAATCTTAATTTCTCTGCTTTAATGTTTTCTTTGTATCTTTTGTGTTTTACTGTTTTAAGTAAAATAACAATGCTGTTAATTAATCCTGGTAACATAACAATTAATGCTGTGTACACAGTTTTTAAAAATGCAAACTGGACAACCTGTGGTAGTTTTGCTTCCAGTATATAGACCATCAAGCTATATCAGAAGGAGGAGCTCTGTGTTAAATATTCACTTTCCCCATTGATTCTAGCAACAGTCTGACTCAGTGACATTGACAAGTAATGTGCCAATGCTTGCGATCACATTAAAGATTTGTTGATTTTGCATTCTAGTTTCAATGTTTGTCTGTGAAAAAGTAAAATTAAGAGAAATAGTTTATTACATTATCTCAAAGGAGTATGTCCATTAAGACAATATGCTGCATTAACAAAATTCACAAATGTTGTCAACTTAATTATTTTCCTTTATCATATTTAGCAGTTAAAGAATAGACTTTCTCATTAGATAAAATTGTTCTTATCCACAGTTCTTTCCACAGGAAGATGATGAACTCCAGTATGTCAATCAATTTACAACTAAATTATTTTTCCCACAGAGGCAGATAGTCATAGATTCATACAGCACAAAAGAGGCCCTTTGGCCCATTGAGCCTGTGCTGGCCTATCTACACTAATCCCACCTTCTAGCATTTGGCTCATATCCTTGAATGTGGGCATGGTTTTACAGTGAAAATTAGGAGGTTTAGAGGGGATTTCAGGAAATGCTTTTCAACTCAGTGAATGGTGGGGGTCTGGAATGCACTGTCGAGGAGGATTGTTGAAGTAGGAAACTTCACAAACTTTAAAACGTACTTGGATGAGCACTTGAAGTATCATAACATTCAAAGCAATGGGTCAGGTATTGGAATGTGGGCCTAGCATAGATAGTAATGCATTTTTCACAGTCCAGATTCAATGGGCTGAAAGGCCTCTTCAGTAATGTAAGATTTGATGAGTCAAATGTTCATCCAGATATTTCTTAAAGGTTCCTGCCTCAGCTACCCTCCCTGGCATTGTATTCTAGATTCCCACTATTCTCTGACTAAAAAATGTTTTCATGACAGATCCTCTAAAATTCCTGCTCTTCACCTTAAAATGATGTCTCCTCATTGTTGACCCTTCAATAAGGGGAACAGCTGCTTCCTATCCACCCTATCCATGCCTCTCAGCCTTGTACACCTCCACCAGATACCCTCTCAGCCTTCTCAGTTCAAAAGAAAACATCCTGAGCTGCTCCAGCCTTTTTTCATCGCTGAAATATTCTAATCCAGGCAACATCCTGTGGAATCTCCCCTGCAACTTTCCACTGCAATTACATCTTTCCTATAGCGTGATGACCAAAACTGCATGTAGTATTCCAGCTGTGGCCTAACCAAATGTTTTGTACACGACTATCCTGCTGTAATTAGCTGATGACCGATAATAGCAAATGTTCTGTATTCCTTCCTAACTATCCTTTAAACCTGCCTTGCTAACTTCAGGGATCTGGAGACAAGCACCCCAAGGTCCCTCTGTTTCTCTGAGCTTCCTAATATCCTTGTCTTGGTATTACTTCCAAAGTGTCACTTTTCAAGGTTAACTACAAGCTGTCACTGAACTGGCCTCCTGACCAACATGTCTGTATGTTGCTGTAACCTTAGACCTTCTCCCTCACTATTAGCCACACAGCCAATTCTGAACTTATCTCCACAACAGTATTTTCTCAACAAAAATATTAATTTGCCAATTGCAATACCCTTTGTAACTTCCTGAAATTGGGGAAAATGCTATATCAATGCAAATTCTTTCTTGTTGTAATTAAGTCTTCTTGGTAAAATCATTGAGCCATTGAAAGAGCTTGCAACTAACTTGTGATCCTAGGCAATCAGTATGTGTGTAATGGAAGTTTTGAGTTTTATCTGATGTCTATATATGTGCAATTCTGAGCAGGGGTAAGTCATTTCTCAGGGAAAGTGATTAGGTGATGAATATTATTGGAATCAAAGTGAGTTAATGATGAAAATGCCTGATCCAACCTCTGCTCCCATTCTTGTCGCACTACCTAAAATCAACTGCTCTTGTTTAATGCAGAAACCTAACATTTCCTTCCCTTTCCTTGTAGCATCCTAGCAACCTGCCATACAACCATACAGCACAGAAGCAGACCCTTCACTCCAACTCATCACACTGACCAAGTTTCCCAAACTAGTCCCATTTGCCTGTATTTGGTCCATATCCCTCTAAACCTTTCCCACTTATATACCTATTCACATGCATTTTAAATGTTGTAACTGTACATGAATCTACCACTTCCTCTGAACCACATATGAACCACACCCTCTGTGTGAGAAAGTTGCCCCTTAGGTCCCTTTTAAATATTTGTCCTCTCGCTGTAAAAATATGTTCCCTAGGGAAAATGCCTTTGCTATTCACCTTACCTATGATCCTATGATTTTATTAATCTCTATATAGTCACCCCACCACTTCCTATGCTCCAGGAAACAAGTCCTGGCCTATTCAACCTCTCCTTATAACTTAAACCCTCCAGTCCTGGCAATATCCTGATAATCTTTTCTGAATCCTCTCCAATTTAATAATATAATTCCTTTAGCAGGGCAACCAGAACTGTGCACAGTGCTCCAAAAGTGGTCTCACCAATGCCCTATACAACCTCAACATGATGACCCAAACTTTAAACTCAATAGTCTGAGTAATGAAGAAAAGTGTGCTAAACATATTCGTAACACCCTGTCTACTTGTGATGCAACTTTCAAAGAACAATGCACCTGAACCTCCCCGTCTCTCTGTTCAACTCTGCCCAGGGTCCGACCATTAACTGTATAAGCCTTCTCCTTACTCATTTTACCAAAATGCAATACTTTGTATTGGCCAGTAATTGTAAGCATAAATACAGCTACACACTACTTACAGATCAAGACCACTTGACAGATGAGAGGGTTATATTTGGACTAAGGAAGAAGAGGCAGCTTTAATTGAATTCTTGAAGCCATGTTCCTATTAGAGTCAAACCTATTTTTATTCTTTTATTGTTATATGTTTGTTTGCTGTTGATTATGGATGACTAGTTTTTCTACCTCCTTACTGATTCTTGATTATTAATTTGCAATAAATCTTTTCCTTGTTTGATACATTTCTGATGCCCCCAGCTATGATTTACGTATATTATGAATGACATTGAAATCAAATGAGTGAATGCATGATGAAAGTACTGTCTAATATCTGCTCTGAAGTGTTGAATATTAATTCTCGCATGTGAGTATTATTCAAATTACTATGTTGTTGCTCATGGGGAGTGTTGCAATAATGGTAAACATACACTATGAATGTTAAACTTCCATCATCTAATTTTAATACCTGAGTCCTTCATGGAGTAAATTAAGTTTTAAAGAGGAAAAATAATGAGCTGAAATGGCTGCTGTAATCACCTAACTAGAAACGGAGGCAATCCAGGGAACCCATATGGCACACAGGAGGCCATTCACTTCTGACTACACTGGCTCATTAAATGAGTATCATTACCAAATTTCTGCTTTCTCCCCATACTCTTGTGCATTTCTTTTCAGACGATCATCCAATACCCTCTTGAATGCCTCAATTAAATCTGTCTTGACCACCTTTTCAGGCTGTGCATTCCAAAACTGAGCTACTTGCTGAGAGAAAAGGTTTTCCGCACCACCCTTCTTTTTTTGCAGATCACTTTCAATGCACACTGTTTTGTCATGTTCCTTTAAAAAAATAGGAACAGTTTCTCCAGCCCGTTCATGACTTTGAAAACCTCAATCAGATCTATTTAGCCTTCTTCTCTCCAAGGAGAACTATTCCAGCTTCTTCAAACTATCCTCATAACTGAAGTTCCTCACCCTTGGAACATTCTTGTAATCTGCTTCTGCACTCTCTGCAATGCATTCACATTCTTCCTATAATTTGATGCGCACAACAGTACAAAACATTGCAGCTGAGGTTTAACAAGAGTCTTACACAAGTTCACCATCACCTTCTTGCTCCTGTACTCTATGCCACTATTAATAAACCTGAGGACACTGTATGTTTACTTAATTATTTTCTCTACCTGTCAATGATCTGTGCACATATAAACCTAGGTCACTCTGTTCCTGTATTATGTCAGAATTGTACCACCTATTTTATATTGCTTTTCCAAATTCCTTTTTCCAAAATGTATGTTGCCTCTGCCTGATTACCTTGAAGAGATCTGCTGTAATAACTTTAATAATAATCTCTAATTGGTTCTCCTATGATATTTTAAGCTAAACTGTTTTGTCGTTTCCTGCTGTCTCCCACCCTTTTGAAAAAAAAGTTTAATTTGCTATTTTCCAACCTAAAGGATCCTCCCTGAATTGAAAGAATCTTGTAAAATAAATGCCAATGTATCACCAATCTCAAAGCCGCTGCTTTTAAGGCTCTCGACTGAAACAGAACATTATCTAGGAATTTAATAGCCAGCAGATCCAATGATTTGCTCTGTACCACTTCTCAGGTGATTATAGATTTCTAGAGTTCCTCCCTCCCATTTCCAGATTTGCAGCTATTTCTAAAATGTTACTTGTATCCTCTGTAATCAAGACTTATGCAAAATACCTGTTCAATTCATTAGTCATCACTTTATGTGCCCTTATTAATTCCTCAGTCTCATTTTTTATATGATTAATATTTACTTTGTCAGCTATTTTCTTTCTAAAATATCTATACAAAATCGTACGGTCTCTTATATTTCTAGCTAGCTTTCTCTTATGTTCTAATTATTTCCTCCTTTTGAATATTTAGCCATTCTTTGCCAAAATCTGATCAATATTCTGATTTGCTACCAACCTTTTTGTCATTATATGGTTTTTTTCTTTAAACTTGATATTATCAATACATTTTAACTTAACTATTTAAATTCTGTAAGTCAGTTTACTTCTTCATCACTTTAAAATAAGAGCTCAGACAGATTTTACAATTTAAGTTTTATACAGTTGTTTATTGGTTCCATAATATGCTTGCCCGTTCAGTTTTGTTCCAATGTATAGATCTATTAGTGATGCTGTCAACTTACTGAAGGGGTAATTTGGAAAGATTTCTGCAGTTGTAGCAGTATAGCAACAAGGTGCAGATAGAAGAAGCTGTAAAATACCATTAACAAATAGATAAAACAGAGGAACCATTTTTAGTGGGCAGTATTTCAATGTTAAGATAAAGTTGAGAATAATGATACTTGCTTTAACCATGTATAAATAGCACAGCAGCTTCATTTGGAGATACAAATGCACAGTTAAAGGCAAATGTACACATTACATTGTTCCACCATTGTTTTAGTGAAAACAACATCTTTTTCTCTGCTACACCATTTAAGTGAGCAATGTGAAGTTGTTATATTTACACAGGAGATATGAAATAAATGCATCGTGGAAAAATAGTCTAGTTAATTCAAATGCAAGTAAATTTAGAATGTGCTAAAGATTAATTACTGTCAAATGATTTCTCTGACACTGATAAAGTACGGAGTCTCATCGCTTCATCTTTAATTATCAGAGGTTTAACATTTCAAAATTATTTTTAGTCTTTCTTTTCTATCTCTTTCTTTTCCATCTTTTTTCTTAGTCCAATCTTTATTTCACTCTCTTTGGGCTGGATTTTCATCTTTGAGGTGGGTAGTAGGAGTTGGGAAAATTCCCAGCTCAATGCACATATATCTAGACAAAGTGAAGGAATGTTCATTGCGGGTTGTAAGGTGTGGTGCAGTCTAGCTAGCCAACCTGGGAAAGAGTATGGAAGCAGTCACAGGGTTTCTGAGCATTGAGACAGGTTGTTGAAATGGTCTGCCTCGATGCTGTGTGACTTCATCACAGTGATAACAAAAACAGTAATGGTGTTAAGATGGTTGTGTTGTCCTTGTTGTTTTTCAAAAGTGTTTTATAATACACAGATTCTGAAATGTCTGGCTTGATCTACTTGATGAAGCTTTTAAGTTTAAAAAATACGCTTGTACAATGAATGGGGAGTGGCCAGTTCTCCCAGCTCAGCTTTTCTCTGATTTGGTTTGGTTTGGGTTTAAGCTGTCTGGCTGTTCAGAGCAAGCAGTCAGTTTTTTGACACTGCTGGTCAAAGAAACAGCTGCATGGAAGAAAGTGTTCCATGCTGAATCTCTCTGCCATCTCTCTCCTGTAAGACCCTGTGTTTGACTTTACCTTTTTTGTCAAGGGGTGTTTATGGGGATTGCTGTAAGTATTTGGAATAGCATCATTAAGTTGGGATAATCTGTTGGATTTTCGGATAGGTTAGGTTATTCTATATTCAGTTCTCTTTTGTTTATGTTTCATTCGGTAACCTTGCAAATAAATTTTGATTTGTTTAAAACTAAATGGTTGCTTCAACTGCATCACTCCTAGAATATCCACTCACACCTGCTTAAAACAACTAGCAAAGTTAGGGTCAGGGCTAGTTTCTTGAAATGTTTTAAGACCGGGGGCACTTTGCAGGATTTGTTCCAAATTGGGATGAAGTTTGCTGGACTCGAAGGCAGTAAGTGGTAGGTGCTATTGTCTTTTTTTCCAGGTGTTGATTTCAGTGCTTGGGATAGCAATGGCTTTTTCAGTCACTAAGCATTTTCTGGGAGTGGAAGGAGTGACTTGGGGTGGGGGGGGGGGGGGGTGGTTTACGAAAGGCCAAGCTGCTGGAAATAGCAGACAAACCGGAGTTGGAGCTGCCCCCTTCCGTGAGGAAACGAGAGATAATTGCAGAATACCTCAGCATTTAAATTTGCTGGAAATGCTGTCAGAATCTTTAGAGATAGGTAAAATTCAATTGAAAATGAAGTGGCGTGAGTTTGAGGCAAAAGGTAAGGAAAGAGAAAAAGAAAAATAACTGTTTGAATTACAATTAAAAGCAGAGGACAGAGAAAAAGAACAAATCACTTTAGCAGAACGAAAATAAAAAGAGAGGAAAAGAAGAAAGAGAGGGAATTTGAACTTCAGAAATTGGTACTTACATAGGAAAGTCATCTTTAAGGGATGGAAATAGAGGCTGAAGGTAAGGTTAATATGGAATAGAGTGAACTGAGCAAACCCATGGTAGCCAAAGGCCTAGTGAGAATCTGTTTAAATATATTCAAGTATTGCCTAAATTTGATGAGAAGGATGTGGAAGCCTTTTTCATCTCATTTAAAAAGGTGGTTAAATAAATGGAGTGATTCCAACAAAACTTGCAGGTAGACTGAGTGAGGTATTTGCATCATTATCAGAGAAGGTATCTGGGATGTATGAGGAGGTGAAGAAAGCCATCTAAAATGCATTTGAGCTTGTGCCAGAAACTTACAGACAGTGTTTCAGGAATCTAAGGAGAGACCCTGGTCAAACATACATTGAGTTTGAAAGGATCAAACAAAGTAATTTTGATAGGTGGATAAAGCCATTAAAAATAGAGTAAACCTATGACACACTTAGAGAGACAATTATTTTGGAGGAGTTCAAAATTTCACTTCCTTAAGTAATGAGAATTCGTGTAGAACAGCAGAGAGTTAAAATTGCAAGATTTGCAGCAGAAATAGCTGATTATTATGAGTTGGTCCATAAATCAAGGTTTGGCTTCCAAAATCAATTTCAATCCGTGAGGGATAGAAATTGGGGAAAAGAGAAATTCTCGCATGGAAAGGGAAAGGGAAAGGTAGATCTCAGTGAAGATCATAAGGATAATTTACCACAGGGTAAAAAGGAAATCCTTGAAGGGGAAAGAGAAGTTAAAAATCCCCAATGTTTTCACTGTTATAAAGTAGGCCACATGAAATCACAGTGTCAGTGGTTTAGGAAAAGCATTAGGAAGCCAGAAGTAGGAAAACAGGATAAGCCAGTGAATTTTGTTGGAGAGGTAACAGAAAGCGCTGTGCAGGCTAGAAAGCTACAGCAGAATGTACAACCTCCTAGGTTAAGGAGGAAGTGTCTGATCTCCTTAAACTTGTGAAGGTAGAGTTTACTTGCATAGGTCAAGAGTAGCAGGTAAAGAGGTTACAATATTGAGAGATACAGCATCCTCTCAATCTGTGATGTTGAAAGATGAGGAGATATGTGCCTCTGAAAGACTATTGCCAGAAAAGGTACTAGTAGTGGGAATTCACAGTGAAATAAGAAGTGCTCAATTATGTAGAGTGAGGTTAGAGTGTCCAGTGAGGATGAAGAAGTCATGGTAGGAGTAGTGGAAAACTCTCAGCTCTTGTTTTTGCTCATGATATAAATGGCTCACGGGTAGGAGTGCTGCCTACAGTGGTTGAAAAGCCAGTGGAAACTCAGGCAAATGAATTATTGCAGCACACATATCCTGGGATTTTTCCCAACTATGTGATAACAAGGTCACATGGTCACTAGTTGAAACAAGAGAGATCGAAGAGTACAAATAAGAAAGTTGAAGTGGAATTATCAGACCCCCTGTTTGATCAGATGGTTGAGACAAACCAGGAACAGATAGATGACAAAGCAGAAAAAATAACTGAGTTACAGCAGAAGGATGTGAAACTAAACCAACTATATAAAAAGCATTCAGGGTAAAAGAATCTAGATGCATCCTGGTGTGCTACCATCTTAAAAATGATGTCTTAATGAAGAAATGGAGACCATCATACACTCAGGCAGATGAGAAATGGGCAGACGTTCATCAAGTCATATTGTCAGAAGGTTATAGAAAAGAGGTGTAGCAGGTGGTGCATGAACTACCAGTAGGGGGTCATTTAGGGGTAAGAAAAACACAAGCTAAAATACAAAAATATTTTTACTTGCCTGGATTGCACAAGGATGTAATTAACTTTTGCCAGACAAGTCATTCATGTTAAGAATTGGAAAACCATGGGCAGTAATAAAACCCATACCTTTAATACCTATTCCTGCATTTGAGGAATCTTTTATAAGAGTCTTAATTGATTGCTTAGGAACCCTATCTAAAACAAAATGTGGAACTCAGTATTTGTTAAAATAATGGATTTCCAGAGGCTATTCCATTATCACAACTAATAGGATTGTAGAGGAGTTATTCAAAATTTTCACAAGGTGTGGAGTACCCACAGAGATACAAACAAATCAAAGATCAAACTTTACATCAAAATTATTCAAGGAAGTTACGGACAACTGAGGAATAAAACAATTCACATCCACTGCATACTACCCAGAGTCACAGGGAGTTCTAGAAAGATGGCATCAGACATTAAAGACCATGTTGAGGCCTTATGGTCAAGACTATCCAGATGATTAGGATAAGGGAATTCCATTTGTACTTCTTGCCATCAGAAATGTACAAATTAATTGACCAAATTCAGTCCATTTGAAGTAGTTTTTGGGCATGAAGTGAGAGGACTGCTAAAATTGATTAAGGAGAAATTGGTAATTCGGAATTCAGAGACCATATACTTGGACTATGTCTCAACTTTTAGGGAATGATTAAATAGAGTAGGGGAGTTGGCTAGACAGCGTTTATAAGTATTATAGCATACAATGAAACAGGAAGCAGACAAGACATCAAAAATTCACAATTTTGCTATCGGAGATAAGGTGTTAATGTTACTTCCAGGGACAGGTGAACAAGGTTTAGTGGAACTTATCAAGTCGAAAGGAAATTGAGTAAAATGAACTATTTCAGAAAAGAATAAATCTCACAGAGCTTGCCATGTGAATATGCTCAAATGGTATTTTGACAGGGAAGGAAAGCCAAAAGAGACTGTGTTATTGGTTACAACACAGGAGGAAGAACCAAGTTCAGAGGATTCTGAATTGGACATTCCTCAAATTAAAATGGACAATGAGGAAATTGACAAAAATTGGGATACATTATTGAGTTACCTTCCAGAGGAATATCAAAATGACCTGAAACTATCGCAATGAGAGGTATATGGAAATAATCTGCAAAATATTAACCTAATTATGCATGATGTAGATATAAGAGATGCTGTTCCAATTAAGCAACATCCTTATAGGCATAACCCTCTAAGGTTGGCACAGGTTCAAAATGAGATTTAATGTATGCTCCAAGATGGCATAATCAAAGCGAGTTACTGTGACAAGAGCTCACCCATAGTCATGGTGCCAAAATCAGATGGTATCCAATGATTATGTATGGACTATTGCAAAGTCAATGCAGTTACAAAGACAGATGTATATCTGAATCCATGTTTGGAAGGCTGTGTTGAAAAGGTAGGGCAAGTAACTTATATTTTGAAGTTGGACCAATTCAGAGGGAACTGTCAAGGACCCCTGTGCAAAAGAGCGAAGACAATTTTGGCTTTTTTTAATGTCAAGTGGACTGTATCAACTTAAAGTTATGCCATTTCATATGAAACCTGCAGTTTCATTTCAGAGCCAAACCAATAAGGTTATTGCCAGATTATCCAATTGTGTTGTATGTAAGATGACTTGGTGATTTTTAATCACACAAGGAAGGAACATTTACAACATTTTATGGTATTGTTCGGGAGGCAGGCTTGGAGATAAACTTAACTAAAAGTGAATTTTCAAAACCCAAGTCCCCCTCCTGGGTCATGTTATTGGACATGGACAAATGGCCCCGTGCAATGCAAAACAAAGGCAGTTGGGGAGTTTCCCATATCATCGACAAAAAGAGCAGTACTACGATTCTTGGGATTGAGTGGATTTAATTGAAGGTTTGTATTAAATTTTAGCTGTGTGGCTGTTCCACTCACTGAATTGCTAAAGAAGGCAAGAAGTTTCAGTGGACAGCAGATTGTCCGAAGGTAGTTGGCAGCCTGAAAGCTGCTTTAACCACTGCCCTAGTGTTAGCCACATCTAATTATGCAAAGTGATTCAAAATGGCTGTCAATGTGAGTGATGTGGGTTTTGGGGCTGCGCTCCAACAGGAAGACGACAAAAAACATAGAAAGACCTATTGGGCATTTCTCCAGGAAATTGAACATTCACCAGCAGAAATATTCGACAGTTGAGAAGGAGACTTTGAGCTTGGTGGTAGCGTTACAACATTTCAATATTAATGTTACCAGTAATGTATCTGGGACAATCATATACACTGAACATAACTCATTGAAATTTGTGGAAAATTTAAGGAAAAAAATCCAAACTGTTTAGATGGAGCTTGTCTGTACTGCCATTCAATTTGAAAATTGTGCATGTGGCACGTACAAAACGTGATTGGTGAAGCATTGTCAAGACTTGAATGACAAATGGAGGTTCATTGACAGACTGAAACAGAATGTAGTCGTGCATGTTTGCATGATTATTGTCAATGTAATGTATATGGTGGTGTAAATTACTAACAATTTAAGATTAAGGGATTTTAAAATGAAGGCATCTTTGGATATTGTTTTTTTAAGTGGGAAGGTGTGATGCTGCGACTCCTTTAACAAGATTGTGTTGTCCTTATTTTTCAGAAGTGTTTTACAAGATTTGATCTACATGAAGAAGCTTTTAAGTTTAAAAAAAACACTTGTACAATGAAATGGGCATGGCCAGTTCTCCCAGCTCAGTTTTTCTCTGGTTTGGTTTGGTTTTTAGCAGTCTGACTGTTCAGAGCAGTCAGTCAGTTTAGAGACTGGTGGTCAAAGAAACAGTTACATGAAAGGAGGTGTTCCATGCAGAATCTCTCTATCATCTCTCTCCTGTAAGACCCTGTGTTTAATTTTACCTTTTTTGCCAAGTGCTATTTATGGGAATTGTTGTAAGTATTTGGAACAGCATCATTAAGTTGGGATAGTCTGTTGGGTTTTCGGGTAGGTTAAGTTATTCTATATTCTCTTCTCTTTTGTTTGTGTTTCATTCAGTAATCTTGTAAATAAATTTTGTTTTGTTGAAAACTAAGTGGTTGAGCCATCTACATCTCTCCAGGAATATCCACGTTACACCTGCTTAAAACAACTAGCAAAGTTAGGGTCCGGCAACTTTCTTAAAATGATTTGAGAGGGTCTGGCATGGTCCATAACAATGGTGACCCCTTACCCCTCACACTTTTCCAACTCCCATACACTCCCAGTGCCCCATACCTCATCTCCCTCCCATGGCTCTTCATACCCTCCATGCCAAGCTATAAATAAATATGGTCCATTTGACTGAAAAGATCAGAGAGCCAGAGGTTTCAATCCCTAGGACTCAGCTGTTTCAGAGTCCTTGATTCTCAGCCAGGCCTCATGATGCAATCCTGAAATTGGGTCCCAGTCACCATTTTCCATCCTGCATGGAGCCCAAAGATTCCATGTATTTCCAGTCATTTATTTTTCTTTATGTATCTAATTTGGCATTGAATTTTCCCCAAACTAATTTACTCCTTTTCTAAATCCATGTGCTGTTAATTTCACATTCCATAATTTGAATGGTTCTGGCAATATATTGTACCTTGCTCCATTCATATAGGTCCCAAGTGCTTGGTTTCCCATTTTGCAACATTATCAACTTATTCTTTCATCAACCTGCCACAGAAAAAAAGTATATCTGCCATTAGCTGCAAGGGCAAATTAAACTAATTGTAGATGCGATTGAATCCCCTGCTACAGTATTGTGACGTGAAACTGGATATTGTTCTGAAATGTTTAATACTTCTAGAGGTTAAGTAAAATTAGAATAAGGTAGATGTACTTATAGGGTTCTGGGGAAAGAACAGGGAATTGGGACTAATTGGATATCACCTTCAAAGAGCAGA
The DNA here is from genome assembly GCF_020745735.1 of Hemiscyllium ocellatum. NCBI lineage: Eukaryota > Metazoa > Chordata > Chondrichthyes > Orectolobiformes > Hemiscylliidae > Hemiscyllium > Hemiscyllium ocellatum. Next base: position 29,405,126 of record NC_083425.1, on the reverse strand, counting down.
GACAATGCATTGCACAGCTTTCTTTTCTAGTGTATGTTGTGTGTAAATTGATGTGCAAATTGCAGGGTGTTGCTGATGAATAACAACCTTCAATATTACATCTGACTGAAAAGTCCTTGTATACCCAACAATAATTTTCAGCAAAGAAACCAGAAATGGTTGTTCGTGGGCATCACAAAGTGCCTCTTGATCCTATTGCTCAATAAAACTCAGAACAGAAACTTATTTTGGAAATATTTTCTGAATAATACTATATTAATCACAAATTGTAACCCTTTTTGCTCTATTACCTTGAGGTTCTGCTGCAAATTCTGTTTGCCAGCTTCTGATTCCATTTGTCTTCTTGACAACTCTCTGAGATTGAACCAAGACTTGTTCACAATTTTAGCCGTGGGCTGAGTTTCTGACCTCTGCTGTCACTAATACTGCCTACGTCCACCTCTGTGATTCTGTCACTGCCTCAGCTCATCTGCTGAAACACTCATCCATGTCTTTGTTACTTCTTGATCATGCATTTCTGGCTGGCCTCCAATGTTTTGTACTTTGTAAACTTGAAGTAATCCAAAACTCTGCTGCTAATGTCCTGACTTGCACCAAGTCCTGCTCACCCACCACCAAATTAAGAATTGCTTTTATATTAAAATGCTCATACTTGTTTTCAAATCTCTTTATGCCTTCTCTCTGCTGCGCATCTTAACCAACCTTGATTTTCAATGCTAGGAGCTATGCCTTAACCACTTGTTCTTTTGGTTTTGAAAATCATTTCCTAAAACTCTCTCGCTAGTTTTTCTCCTTTAAAGTGCACCTTAACATCTAGATTTTTGAAGGATTTTAAAGAGGAGTCCTGGGTCCTGAGTTCAGCAGCACAAAGAGGGCACTGGAGTAAAAAGTGAGGTCTGCAGATGCTGGAGATCAGAGCTGAAAATGTGTTGCTGGTTAAAGCACAGCAGGTCAGGCAGCATCCAAGGAACAGGAAATTCGACGTTTCGGGCACAAGCCCTTCATTCCTGATGAAGGGCTTGTGCCCGAAACGTCGAATGTCCTGTTCCTTGGATGCTGCCTGACCCGCTGTGCTTTAACCAGCAACACATTTTCAGCAAAGAGGTCACTGGAGACAGACTCCAAGACAACATGCGCCACCCCAATGAAGTACAGGATATTTATACATTCTGTGTTTCAGTGATTACATACAACATTGACATTAGCACTTGACACCTTTCCTCTGATAATTATACCCCTCCCAGACATTTGCCAGCTGCATCATACTGACTGGGTGCTGTTTGATCCCTTGTGAAGCTGTGATTGTTTATTTTCCTGAGGTCATAATGACTAAGAAATGTTTTGCAATTGCTCCATACAATGCTATTTGTTTTGCGGTGTCCTTTCATGAGGTTATCTGTTTCTACTCTTCATTATACATCGTTCCGTAGTTGGTGTTTACATTATTTGTCCGTCAAGCACCTCTGCTAATGGGTTGGAGGCTTCTCTGTCCTATCTACAGCCATTTGTCTATAGGAATTCTGATTATCATGGGATCTTGATCAGATGGGCCAATGGACTGGGGAATGGCAGATGGAGTTTAATTTAGATAAATGTGAGGTGCTGCATTTTGGGAAAACAAATCTTACCAGGACTAATACACTTAATGGTAAGATTCTAGGGAGTGTTGCAGAACAAAGCTCACTCTCTCAGCAGAGCAGGTAAGGACTGTTTGGCAGTGGCTGCTTGAAGGTTCGGTGATGTTTGTTTAACGGTTTAAATTTGAAAGTTTTTTTTTAAAAAAGCACGGAGCAGACCCGGAAGCTGGTGTAGCGCAAGCTTACCTGGGTAAGTATTTTTCCCCCCCTGTAAAGGCGCGCAGCGTCAAGGCCTCGGCCTCACTCTCTCAGCAGAGTAGGTAAGGGCTGTTTGGCAGTGGCTGCTCGAAGGCTCGCTGACATTTGTTTAATGGTTTAAATTTGAAAGTTTTTTTTTAAAAAGCACGGAGCAGACCCGGAAGCTGGTGTAGCGCAAGCTTACCTGGGTAAGTTGTTTTTTTTCCCCCTATAAAGGTGCGCAGGAGAGCAACCCGAGGCACTACAAAGGTAGAGCCTCCCACCCGCCCTCCTCCTCTAACCTAATAATAAGACCCGTTGTGGTGAGAAGGTAAGTGCTGCATTTTGCTTATTCTTGTGTTTAGACCTAGTTTTTTTTTAAGGGTTACTTTTAGAGGGATGGCAGTGAAGGCAGTGCAATGTTCCTCTTGCAACATGTATGAGGTGAGGGATGCCTTGGTCGTCCCTGCTGATTACACTTGCAGGAAGTGCACCCATCTCCAGCTCCTCCAAGACCATGTTAGGGAACTGGAGCTGGAGTTGGATGAACTCAGGATCATTCAGGAGGCAGAGAGGGTCATAGATCGGAGCTTTAGGGAAGTAGTAACTCCAGAGATGGCAGACAGATGGGTGACAGTGAGGGGGACTGGGAGGAAGCAGCCAGTGCAGAGACCCCCTACGGCCGTTCCCCTCAAGAACAAGTATACCATTTGGATACTTGTGGGGGGAACGACTTACCAGGGGTAAGCAATGGGGTTCAGGCCTCTGGCACGGAGCCTATCCCCGTTGCTCAGAAGGGAAGGGAGGAGAAGAGCAGAGCAATAGTTATTGGAGACTCGATAGTTCGGGGCACAGATAGGCGGTTTTGTGGGGGCGAGAGAGACTCACGTTTGGTATGTTGCCTCCCAGATGCAAGGGTACGTGATGTCTCTGATCGTGTCTTCCGGGTCCTTAAGGGGGAGGGGGGAGCAGCCCGAAGTCGTGGTCCACATTGGCACCAACGACATAGGTAGGAAGAGGGATGAGGATGTTAGGCAGGCTTTCAGGGAGCTAGGTTGGAAGCTCAGAGTTAGAACAAACAGAGTTGTTGTCTCTGGTTTGTTACCCGTGCCACGTGACAGAGAGTAGACGACTAGGGAGAGAGAGCAGTTAAGTGCGTAGCTACAGGAATGGTGCAAGAGGGAGGGATTCCAGTTTCTGGATAACTGGGGTTCTTTCTGGGGAAGGTGGGACCTCTATAAACAGGATGGTCTACACCTGAACCTGAGGGGCACCAGTATCCTTGGGGGGAGGTTTGCTAGTGTTCTTTCGGGGGGTTTAAACTAACTCCGCAGGGGCATGGGAACCTAGACTGTAGCTTTAGGGTGCAGGACCTGGAGTGTAGGGTGATTAGGAACATGGCATCAATCTCGAAGGAGGATGCCTGCAAACAGGAAGGTGGCTTGAAGTGTGTATACTTCAATGCGAGAAGTATACGAAATAAGGTAGGTGAACTTGCAGCGTGGGTTGGTACCTGGAATTTCGATGTTGTGCCGATTACAGAGACATGGGTAGAACAGGGACAGGATTGGTTATTGCAGGTTCCAGGGTTTAAATGTTTTAGTAGGGTCAGAGGTGGGGGTAAAAGAAGGGGAGGTGTGGCATTGCTTGTCAAAGATAGTATTACATCAGTGGAAAGGACGATGGATGAAGACTCACCATCTGAGGTAGTTTGGGCTGAGCGTAGAAATAGGAAAGGTGAGGTCACGCTGTTAGGAGTTTTCTACAGGCCTCCTAATAGTCCTAGAGATGTAGAAGAAAGGATTGCGAAGATGATTCATGAGAAGAGTGAAAGTAATAGGGTGGTTGTTATGGGGGACTTTAACATTCCAGATATTGACTGGGAAAGCTATAGCTCGAGTACGTTAGATGGGTCGGTGTTTGTCCAATGTGTGCAGGAGGGTTTCCTGACACAATATGTAGACAGGTCAACAAGAGGTGAGGCCATACTGGATTTGGTTCTGGGTAATGAGCCAGGCCAGGTGTTAGAATTGGAGGTAGGTGAGCACTTTGGGGACAGTGACCACAATTCGGTGACTTTTACTTTAGTGATGGAGAGGGATAAGTGTGCATTACAGGGCAAGAGTTACAGCTGGGGGCAGGGAAATTATGATGCAGTAAGGCATGACTTAGGATGTGTGGCTTGGAAAAGTAGGCTTCAAGGGAAGGGTGCAATCAATAGGTGGAGCTTGTTCAAGGAGCAACTATTGAGTGTCCTTGATAAGTATGTACCTGTCAGGCAGGGAGGAAAGGGTCGTGTGAGGGAGCCGTGGTTTAATAAGGAATTGGAATCCTGTGTTAAAGGGAAGAGGGCGGCCTATGTAAAGATGAGGCGTGAAGGTTCGATTGGGACAATTGAGAGTTATAAGGTAGCCAGGAAGGATCTAAAGAGAGAGCTAAGAGCAGCAAGGAGGGGACATGAAAAGTCCTTGGTTGGTAGGATTAGGGAAAACCCAAAGGCTTTCTATAGGTATGTCAGGAATAAAAGGATGACTAGGGTAGGAATAGGTCCAGTCAAGGATAGTAGTGGGAAGTTGCGTGTGAAGGCTAAAGAAATTGGGGAGACACTGAATGAATACTTTTCGCCAGTATTTACTCAGGAACAGGACATTGTTGTGGATGTGAATATTGAGCCACAATTAATTAGAATGGATGGCTTTGAGATAAGTAGGGAAGCGGTGTTGGAAATTCTGGAAAGGGTGAATATAGATAAGTCCCCTGGGCTTGATGGCATTTATCCTAGGATTCTCTGGGAAGCAAGGGAGGAGATTGCAGAGCCATTGGCCTTGATTTTTATGTCCTCGTTGTCCACAGGAATAGTGCCAGAAGACTGGAAGATAGCAAATGTGGTTCCCTTATTCAAGAAGGGTAGTAGGGAATACCCTAGTAACTATCGGCCGGTGAGTCTTACCTCTGTTGTGGGCAAAGTCTTAGAGAGAATTGTAAGGGATAGGATTTATGAACATCTGGATAGGAATGATGTGATCAAGGATAGTCAGCATGGTTTTGTGAAGGGCAGGTCATGCCTCACAAACCTTACTGAATTCTTAGAGAAGCTGACTAAGGAGGTGGACGAGGGTAATGCGGTAGATGTGCTGTATATGGATTTTAGTAGGGTGTTTGATAAGGTTCCCCATGATAGGCTACTGCAAAAACTACGGAAATATGGCATTGAGGGTGAGTTGGAGGTTTGGATTAGGAATTGGCTGGCTGGAAGAAGAAGAGGGTGGTAGTTGATGGTAAAGGTTCATCTTGGAGTGCAGTTACCAGCGGTGTTCTGCAAGGATCTGTTTTGGGACCATTGCTATTTGTCATTTTTATAAATGACCTGGAGGAGGGGTTAGAAGGTTGGGTGAGCAAGTTTGCAGATGATACAAAAGTCGGTGGAGTTGTTGACAGTGAGGAAGGATGTGGAAGGTTACAGCGGGATATAGATAAGCTGCAGAGCTGGGCAGGAAGGTGGCAAATGGAGTTCAATGCAGCTAAGTGTGAAGTGATTCACTTTGGTAAGAGTAACAAGAAGATGGAGTACTGGGCTAATGGTCGGACTCTTGGTAGTGTGGATGAGCAGAGGGATCTTGGTGTCCATGTACTCAGCACCCAGGTAAATAGTGCTGTGAAGAAGGCATATGGCGTACTGGCTTTTATTGGTAGAGGAATTGAGTTCCGGAGTCCTGAGGTCATGTTGCAGTTGTATAGGACTCTGGTGCAGCCGCATCTGGAGTATTGTGTGCAGTTTTGGTCGCCATACTGTAGGAAGGATGTGGAGGCACTGGAACGGGTGCAAAGGAGGTTTACCAGGATGTTGCCTGGTATGGTAGGACGATCGTATGAGGAAAGGCTGAGGCACTTGGGGCTGTTTTCATTGGAGAAAAGAAGGTTTAGGGGTGGCTTGATAGAGGTGTACAAGATGATTAGGGGTTTAGATAGGGTTGACCATGAGAACCTTTTTCCACGTATGGAGTCAGCTATTACGAGGGGACATAGCTTTAAATTAAGAGGTGGTAGGTACAGGACAGATGTTAGGGGTAGATTCTTTATTCAGCGAGTTGTGAGTTCATGGAATGCCCTGCCAGTAGCAGTGGTGGACTCTCCCTCTTTATGAGCATTTAAAGGGGCATTGGATAGGCATTTGGAGGAAAGTGGGCTAGTGTAGTTTAGGTGGGCTTGGATCGGCGCAACATCGAGGGACGAAGGGCCTGTACTGCGCTGTATCTTTCTATGTTCTATGTTCTAAAGAGAACTTGAAGTGAAAGTTCATAGCTCTTTGAAAGTAGAGTCGCATGTAGATAGGATAGTTAAGATGGTGTTTGGTATGCTTTCATTTATTGGTCAGAGTATTGAGTACAGGAGTTGGGAGGTTATGTTGCGGTTGTACAGGACATTAGTCAGGCCACTGTTAGAATATTGCACGCAATTCTGGTCTCCTTCCTATTGGAAAGATGTTGTGAAATTTCAAAAGGTTCAGAAAAGTTTACAAGGATGTTATCCAAGTTGGAGAATTTGAACTATAGGGAGAGGCTGAACAGGCTGGGGTTGTTTTCCCTGGACCGTCAGAGGCTGAAGGGTGACCTTACAGAGGTTTATAAAATCATGAGGGCCATGGATAGGATAAATAGACAAAGTCATTTCCCTGTGTGAGGACTTAGGTTTAGGGTGAGAGGGGGAAGATATAAAAGAGACCAAAGGGGCAACTTTTCACACAGAGGGTGGTGCGTGTATAGAATGAGCTGCCAGAGGAAATGGTGGCAACTAGTACAATTGCAACATTTAAAAGGCACCTGGATGGGAATATGAATAGGAAGGGTTTGGAGGGAAATGGGTCGGATGCTGGCAAGTGGGACTAAATTATTGAGATATCTGGTCGGCATGGAGGAGTTGAACCGAAGGGTCTGTTTCTGTGCTGTACATCTCTAAAACTCTAAATTCCTTAATGTTAGTTTGTTAGTTGTCCTTATCATTTCGGTATACCTACATGTGTCATATGTAATGGCAATTACATAAAAAGCCTTTGATTATGTTGGGATCAGACTTCCCTTTTCCACCTTACTAAATAAGAAGTTTTCTCTTTCCCGCTACAACTGCTATGAGGCACTTCATTATTTCATCTGGTTGTCATGTGTGTAAGGGCCATGGGTCTGACTGTGCAAACTGCTGCCTCAACAAACAATTTCTCTTCAACCATCACATTTTAGCTAAAAACCACAGGCATTTTCTGTTACCTTCAGCCATGGTCAGCCCTAATGTTGATGAGGCTTTTGCTTATTTGACCTAATATCTCCTGGGAGTGATAATATCATATAGTGCTTTACAAAGTTCTAATGAAGCAAATCTGGAGATTTTTATTACATTAAAGATAGATCATAAGTAAAAGTTGTGCAAGACTGTTATTATCTTTCTGAGACCTCAGCTCTGTGAAATTCAAGCTTTTGGCATATTGTGACTTTAAAGACAGTCAACTATAAGATGTTATTGTTAGAATCTTTTTCACATTGAGGAAAAACAATGTGACCCAACAAAACAGTTCTGCACCAAACTGCCATCATTCCTAAATCATATTCAATCTGTTATCAAGATATGACTCATTTCAGCTCAATCCCCAAATTATTTTGAAATGCCCCCTTGTTTGCTCAAGAAAAATTAATTCCAGAGATGAACAATATTTCATGCCCAAAGGGCAGCCAACCTATATCCAATGCCAAGGACATTAATGCAATGTACTTATTAACAACGTGCTTGATTTTTAACAAAAATAAACAAACAAAATGTCTGTCAATTTGATATTTTAAGGAGTGGCAGCACCATTTTAAATTGGGCTATCAGTAGAATATTGTTTTTGTTTCCCAGTTGGGAAGGAACAAGGGCAGCCCTGCGCTGACAGTTACCACACCTATCATCACCTGCTACCCAAGGTTATCCATTAAAGGCTAACTTAGGTCAAATATGCATTATTTACTAAAGGTAACATAGCAACCATTTCCCTGTGCAAAACCTTCAATGTTGATTTGAATTGTTGATCTCCCACACTTCATACATACTCACCATAATGTTATAATTAACTGAGCGAGACCAAAGCAATAAATACACAGAGTATAGGAACAAATTACTCCAGTTGCTGGAATCTGGACTAAAACCAGAAATGCAGGAGATCACAGTGGGTCACACAGCATCCATGGAGAGGGAGCAAGCTAATGGTTCGAGTCCAGATGGCTCTTCATCAGAGCTGAAGTGAAGTGTGGAGGGGACAGCATTAATACTATATTTTGGGGTGGGGGGTAGATGGTGTTGTGGGGATAATGGCTGTAGAGTGCTGGTGGAGAAAAGATGTTGATAGTTCAGATTAAGTGATCTGAATGGGAGAATGTGAGAATAGTGGTGTGTCTCCTGCCAGACTTGAAAGAACATTAAGTGGGATGGGGAGAGGGGTGCAAATGATAACAAGTTAAAGAAAAATGCTTCACAAGTTAAAGGTTTTGAACTCAATAGTCAGTCCAGAAGACTGTAAATGGAGATGAGATGTTGTTCTTCCCATTTGTGCTGTGATTCATTGGAAAACTGCAACATTCAAGGACAGACACATAGGCAAGTGACCAGGACATGGTGTTAAAATGACCGGCTACAGCAAGGTCAGGGTCATGCTTGCACACAGACTGGAGGTGTTCTGCAAAATGGTCACACAGTCTGCATTTAATATCTCCACTGCAGCATAGTCCACATTGGTCACGGTAAATACAATGCATAAGAATGGAGGAGGTATAGGTGAATGTTCCTTCAACTGGGAAGACTGTTTAGATTCTTGGAAAGTGAGTAGGAAGGAGGTGAAGGTGCAGGTGTATCATCTTCTGCAGTTACATAGGAAGGTGCCTTGGGAAGTGGGGGACAGTGTTGGTGGTTGTGAAATGGATAAGAGTGTCCTGGAGGGAACGACCCCTGCGAAGAGCAGGCAGAGGGTGTGAGGGGAAGATATGTTTGCTGGCGGTGTTCTGTTGGTGTTGTCTGAAATGGTGAGAATGATCCTTTGAATGCAGAAGCTAGTGGAATGAAAAGTGGAGACAAGGGGAACACAATCACACTGTTGATAGTGATGGGAAGTGCAAGGACGGAATTATGAGTGATAGGCTGGATGTGGTTGAGGGCCCTGTCAACCACAATGGGTGGGAAACCACAGTTGTGGAAGAAACTAGCCATGTCAGCAGCACTGTTTTGGAAGATGGCATCATCTGAACAGATGCAACATAGGTGAAGGAACTGGGAGAATGGGGTGAAATACTTCCAGGAATTGGGGTATGATAAGCTGTAGTGAAGATAACTATGGAAGTCAGTGGCTTTGTAGTGAAGCTGCTTCCACACTTCACTTTGGCTCTGATGAAAAGTCATCTAAACTTGAAATGTTAGCTTGTCAGATGCTGTCTGAGCAGCTGTGATCTCCAGCATTTGTTGTTTTAAATACACACAGTCACTTATTTTACTTTTAATTGAAATTGAATTTCAGGTAAATTAAATGAAATGAGAGGCAGATGCCGAGCCTCACAAAGATGGTCCCTGAACTGGTTAAGCAACTGTGTTTAACCCTACACTTCACCCCATCATGCTTCAACATGCTTCTTTTTGTACATCTGAGTTAGTTCATTGTTAAAACAACAGAAAAAGAATTTGCTGGTCCAATATGTATTTGCCTGCTTCTCTCAGTGATTCTGTTATATCTCATGGGAGGAGAAGATAAACAAACTCTTTTGAGGACATATAAGAGGTAGGGTGACACCTCATTGCAAATACCAGTGCATATGCATAAATGGATCGCTATTTTACATCATACACTCTCTGATCAGCAGTCATTGCAACTGAATATGCAAGAACCAAACAACTGAGCACAATACTATGTCAGAATCCTGCCTAAGGGAGTGTTACTCTTTTCCTAACGCTCAGCAATAGATTGACATCTTCTCACTGTTCACAAATTGGAAAGCCTTCAAGTGGTTGAAAATGTTAACTTCTATTGAACAACAGCAGAAGTGAAGAAAAAAGCGAGCAGAAAAAAAGAGGTGACATTTTCTTCTGGGAATAATTGGCCTGTTTACCTTTTGAGCAACAACAGATGTATAGATAATGATTGAATTCTGCCTGCAGCTCACATCCATTGGAATCGGGTGGCAATTAAGTCCTGTCCATCTAATTGCACCTAATGTTGTAGCGCCCTCTCATGCTGAAGGTGACATTCCTCTTGCTCAATGGGAGATCCCACATAAGTCCCCAGTGCAACCTTGTGAATACTTACTATGTAAGAGGAAATTAGTTCTGTGCCCTTGTGCAGCTGAAATGAAACTTTGGATTGTCTTTGTGAATTGTCACCCACAGGTGAGACTTTTAAGTTTGCCAGTCATTATTTTTGTTTCACAGAGTTGACTATTTGTAAGATTGCTTGTGGTGAGGATTTATATCCCAAAAGCTAGACAGTGCAGGCATTTCACATGCAACGTGCTATGATTACAGATATCTAAAACCTGTAGTGTTTAAAACCTGATTACTACAACTGCCCCTTAAAGAGTCTCACATCAGTCACTAGTGGATGTGTTCTTCTGTTAATAAACACTTACTCTGCCCATTCTGGTTAAGGTTGCATGTGGATTCACTACAAGTAACCTTTATTTACACCACTCAACAGAGATAGTAGCAGAAGTGGGAGCCCTAAAGTATACCACACTACCTCTCCACTTAAAATTAGGTTCACAGAATACTAAACTAGTCATAGAAATGCCTGACAATTGAACGGAGTGGGTTCCATACTAGTTTCTGTTGTGATCACTGTCAAAACATACGTGACCAATACTGCCACAAGTCATAGAGGTGACCAGTATAGAAAATGTCTGGGCTGGTGAAAAACAATCTTAACAATTTCAATCCCATTTCCAGAACTTGGCCCTTGGCTTGTATACCTTAACATTGCAAGTGTACATCCAAATTCTACTGAAATGTGACATGGGCTTCTACTTCTACCTTATTGACAGTGGGTTCCAGATTCCCACTACCATCAGGTGACAAAACCTTTCCTCATAGCCCCTATAAATGTAACAAAGTTGTCACACCCTGTAAACCTCCTAACCCTTACCTTAAATCTCTGCTTTTGGTCATTGGTCTTTCAACCAAGGAGAAAAGTTTCTTCCTGTCTATCAAAATATGCCCCTCATAATTTTATACATCTCAATCATGACCTACACCGGTTTCCTCTGCTCCGAGACAAACATTTCCAGTATATCCAGTTTTTTTCTTCATAACTAATACTCTCCAGCCTGGACAGCATTCTAGTGAATCTCAGCAGCCTCTGAATTGCTATCACGTCCTTCCTAAACTGTGAATTCCGGAGTAGTTGTGGCTGAACAACTATTTTTTTACATTTCCAGTATCACCTTCCTGCTCTTAAACGCTAGGCCTTGGCTAATAAAAGACAAATATTCCACACATCTTTTTAAACTTTTTTTCTACCTGTCTTGTGACCTTAAGGACATGTATGCCAAAGTCCCTCTAATCCTGGTGCTTCCCAGGATCCTCTGATCACCATGTATTTCCCTGCCTTGTATATCCTTCTCAGTGCATATTTATCTGGATTGAATTCTATTTATTACTGATCAGCCCATCTGACCAGCCCATCTATATCCTTCTGTATTCTAAGGCTATCCTTCTCACTAGTTACCATCCACCAAATTTTGTATCATGCTCAAAATTACTGATCAACCCTTCTACAATCAAGTCTAAATCATTTATACATAACATAAACATTAAGGACCCCAACACTGATCCTTGTGGAACCCCATGGGACACAGGCTTCCTGTCACAGGCTTCAGCCATCTTCTTCTTGCCATTCAGTCAATTCTGAATCCAATTTGCTAAATTTCTTTGAATCGTTTGGACTCTTAACTATGCGATCTGTTTCCTGTGCAGGACCTTGTCAAAAGCCTTGCTGAAGTCCAAGTAGACTGCATCAAAGATCAAAGGAAGTTCAGATATATATTGAAGTGGTGTTGTTATTTTTACAGCATCCTGAAATGTAACAAAATCATCACATATGACATTATTGTTACGTATATTTCTTACACATCTGTCCTATCTTGCTTTAGCTCCATAAACGTGCCATCTAGATATGACCAGCTTTCTCACAGATATAAAAATATGACCAGAAATATGAGTAAATACGTAATTGGTGGCTCCTATGGCAAAGGTAGCATTGAATTTTGACTGAGATTGAGAGCTTGGCTGCTGTGGACTGCATCTTGCTGAAATCTCGTGGACATCCCCTGCCGCCTGAGAACACAATCTCTACTGCAATATGAAATTTTTTCTGAGCCAGTTCCATGGTTGTAATCTCAACAAAGACTTCCTTCCATGTCATGAAAGCTTCTCCAGATAGGTAGATATCTGGAGTAATCAGGTCAGTCATAACCTAGTTGAATGGCAGAGCAGGCTTGAGAGGCCAAGTGGTTTTCTGCTTATAATTTTTATGTTGTTTGGCTAATTGTCTTTGCTCAATAGCATATCCTGGATTTATTGTTCTTGAACTCTTCTGCAAACATGTCTCTAAAGTTGCTTTCTAAATCATGCCATACTCAGTGACAAGAGAGTTTCTTTAATTTGAGATTGTAATCCATAATAGTCTCATATGGCAACTGTTTCCATTCAATTCATCCCTCAGGGCAATTTCATTTCTTATCATACCCATAATTTACACCCAGAAACTCATTCATTTCAGAATATTCCATAGTATTGGGGTGTCATGAACAACATTGATCAGACTTCATCTCAAAAGTATCTGACCCAAAATTACTTTCCTTTATCCCATCGTTTGTTTTATTCATGTTTAGCCAAATATTGTCACCTTTTATTCATAATTACTCTAATTCCTGCAATGTTGAATTTACCCATTGTTCCGATATGTCTTCAGTGGAACTCTTTATCAATTGTGTTCCATGTCTTTTTTGCTTCATTCATTTGCGGGATGAAAGCATTGCTGGCTAGGTTAACATTTATTGGCTAATCCTAAGTATCCCTGGGAAGGTGGCTGTGAGTCACTGCAGTCCATATGAGCCATAACAATCTTTCAAATTGTACAAATCTCCGTAAAATCAAGTCTAAAAATGTGTTGTAGTGCTCTTAAGGCCGTAATTTCTCAAATGAGATGTATGAAAAAGATATTTCCTAGCCTCATCAACATGTTTTCATTGTGTACTGAACTAAGAAAAGATTAACATGTGAAGTCACAACAAGCAGCCGTCATTGAACTGGCTTTATTTACAGTTCCACATCAGAAGAGAGGGGGCAGTAGAGAAACCAGCTCCACAATGTATGGCAGATAAAAATAACTGAAATCGAGAATCCAGACGAAAATGAGAATGGCAAAGGTTACAAGGTCAGGAAAACAAAAGTATTACTTTTATACTGTTATTAATTATTGAGAGAATTAATATATTGGTAGTAAAGCCCATCTTGTCATTTGATTGGAATTTTTTTGTGACATGATCCAATAGCCACAGGGGCTGCATTTTACTAAAAATCAGCAAGGTGTTAATTTTGGGCAGTTTCATGGAGAGTTTCTCTCTGTGAACTCGAGCAAGCCATCTCACACAATTCTCTGCAACTCACCTTATTGCCTCAATGATGCCCATCTCACTCCGTTTTGTATACACTGGCACAGTGGAAATACTCACTACTACCAGCAACTTCCACCAGTGTTACTGGTGGTGCCATATTTCAAGCCCAGTTGTGCACCAGGTTAATCACAGTCAACCACAAATAGTTTTTTTTATGTGTAGTGAGTGGGAAAAATAAAGAAAGGCTTCTGAGGACACACGGGTGATACTGGAAATGCAAGCTCACATTTGTAAATGCATTGCTATTTCACATCATTAACTTTCTGATTAACTGCCATTGAAATTACAGTTTCAAGAGTAAAGCTACAAAGGTTACCTGTCCTTACCTGCCCTTGTTAGAACCCTTTTTAAGGGAATGTTATTCCTTCCCACATACCCAGTACAGCATAACATCTCATCATTTGTTCAATTTGGGAGCATCACAAGCTGAAAAGTCTTGAAACATTTGAAAATGTCAACTTTTAAACATCAAAAGTGAGAGAAAAAAATAAATAAACAAATCTGCAATTGCATCTGGGAATAAACTGGGCTTCTGTCTTTCAAGCAAAAATAAATTTACAGCCAATGAGTGATCCCTGCACTCATCTGAAAGGAGTGTGAGTTAAGTCCTGTCTGTAGGATTATGCCTGATGCCTCACCACTCTATCACACTGCAGGTGATGTTCTTTCTGTTCAAAGTCTACATTTTCCTTCTTGAAAGACTGCTGATGCTTTCCCAGCTCTTCTGCATCCATCAAATCCCCAGCTCGGTACAACATGTTGGGATTACGCAACACACTCTGTCTGGAATATCTCACAAAGGCTTGAAATCTAGCATCAAAATGGGAAATCTCAGAATGTCCTGGCTGTGTCATGTATTTTAACAGCTCGTGAGTGCATGACAGCATCAATGATGTTCTACATTTAGGGCGGCACGGTGGCACAGTGGTTAGCACTGCTGCCTCACAGTGCCAGGGACCTGGGTTCAATTCCCATCTCAGGCGACTGACTGTGTGGAGTTTGCACGTTCTCCCCGTGTCTGCGTGGGTTTCCTCCGGGTGCTCTGGTTTCCTCCCACAGTCCAAAGATGTGCGGGTCAAGTGAATTGGCCATGCTAAATTGCCCGTAGTGTTAGGTAAGGGGTATATGTAGGGGTATGGGTGGGTTGTGCTTCGGCGGGTCGGTGTGGACTTGTTGGGCCGAAGGGCCTGTTTCCACACTGTAAGTAATCTAAACAGAGGTATGGTGCATATGGTGAGCAGCGTAAAATTGCAAGAGAAAATTCACCAGGACTCATGGAGGGAATACCTCCAGGGCAACTCCACAAAATTGGGATTGCAACAAAGAGAAGGATTTCCCCAGTCTGCTCCAACTTTAGGCTCACTGGAGAATCAGTCAATTAGAAATTCAATTACAATAACTGCCTCAGCCTGTTGAGAATCCTCTGTTGTACAAAACCCTCATTTGAACTTTATTCAACAAACCAGACCTAACATGTCAGAGATTGTAAGTCAGAGACAGAAATAATTTCAGATATTTTCTAATTAACTCATTCAGAGAAGTTATTACACATTTTTGGATCAGGGTGAGATTTGAATCTAGGCCTCCTACTTTAAAGGTTGGGATTGTAAATATATATATATATAAACACACTTAACTTACCTGGAAAACTAACTTGTCGGGCCTGGGGGGGGCGTACCTGTAGGTTGAGCCAGAAAAGTCCGCAGGATACAACCACTGTCCACAAGAGCCATACTGTGATTAATTGTATTTTTCCTTCGAACATTAAATCACTTGCGTTTCTCATGAAACAAAACTGACATAATTATATTCTGTAACAATAAATTAGGTCCATCTTTTTATGAGAGTTTAGGAACATATGGCTGAGATGTGTTTAATGTGTCTATTGGGAAATGCCTGTTAGCATCATAGCTAACAAGACTTCGGGTGAAATTCATTGTGTTTTATCTTGTATGTCACGTATGTTCATGGTATTATCACTGTGCGTAAGCAGAGCATCCTAAAGATCCTCCTACTCCATCTTACCTTAGATCACTTGAAGCATGACACTCAACTGGAAACATGCTACTCTGTTGTAACCAACTAGTTGAATACTAATCCAGATATTTCTGCATCTGTGAATGGAATAATTTTATGGATCTCCAACTTTAGACATTTCAATACCATGTTATCTGCAACAGATTCCTTATGTTGTGAGGGATAACATGAGCATCGCCATTCCAGCCAACAAGTATCCTATTGGATACAAAATCCACATCAAATTGTACATACATTGGCAATGCATTCACCAAGCTGAGCTCTCAGGGGAATCTAGTATAGTGTCAAAACAGTCTATATTGTATCAAATCAATACATGAAAATACATCTAAGTTCTTGTCTCTGTTCTGTATAAGTAAAACTATATATGCAAATGCATGGCATCAGTAACATGCAAGCATAATCATGCACTAAAACAAACACAGCTTCACACAAACACAATCTCACACAAACACAACTTCACACAATCCACACGACCACAAGTGCTCATTGATTATTCAACCAACATGTTTCAGAAAAAATGGTTCATCAAAAATGGTTCTGCCCAGCTGATGATCATATTTGGACGGGTCTGAAGCATGTTCATTTGGTAATTTTAAGTCTCGCAGTCTCCTAGTCTTGTCTTTTCTGCAAACACAAGCCTGTTGAACACATTCCAGTTTGTGAAATAACAGATGCTTCCAATGTTAAACAGGCATCTGGTGGTGCATCCTGCTCGCCATTGCATTTCTCTGGTTTCCTGTCAATAAAGGCACCTGCCGCAGGGAAATATTCTGTGAGCACCAGGCTACTGTGCAAATACTCTCTATGAATTAAATTAATCAACTTTCAATACCATAGAGTTCAACAATAGAAAAAGTCAAAGAAGGAGTTAATTGGCCAACCTTTATTTCAAAATAAACAACCCTGTCGTACCACTGAGGAGGAGCAGTGACATTGTGTTGTGTTGTTTGATAAATACCTCTGTGGAAATGTTATAATAAAATGAAATGATTTAAATGGGTAAAGAAAAGTCATCATACTTATGGTAATGGATTTAGATATTTTGCAGGAACAGACTGCACGTGGTTTTGGTTTTGTCTTATGGTGTAACAGATTTTTGGTTCATCATGACATTGCTGCTACTGCAATAAGGATTGGAGTATTGTTTTCTATAAAGTGTCCCTACTTAACCACTTGCAAAAAGAGTTAATTAGATGTGCTGTATAAAATACACCACAGAATGAACATACTGAATGTGATTTGTCACCTTCACACTGCTGACGACATGAACATGCATTTCACCTTCATGCATAATGACTGTGTGTAGCTTCATCAACTTGGTCAGTTGGTCAAATTTGAGCTAGCCAGCCAGTTTCTTCCATCGAATAGAGGTGAGATTCAGGGTGGAGATGGGAGAAACCACATTATCATGCTGCTCTTTTGTACGTCTCATGGACAAACAAAGAGAAAAGCTGTTTCAGTCAGGAAATATTTAATGCATAAAAGACATAAAAGACTGGGGGAAATTATCCTTTACATCAAAACAAGAAGGCTGTCAGAAGATGGCTGCCATGGTTCAGGTGACAGTGGGTGTCACATCAAGCCAATTACCACGTAAAAAGCTTTCTTGAAATATATATATGTCTGTCCAAAGTTAAAAATCACACGCCAGGTTATAGTCCAAAAGGTTTATTTGGAAACCTATTGGACTATAAGCTGATGTTGTGTGATTTTAAACTCTGTCCACCCCAGTCCAACAGGTGCTCCTCTAAATCATACCTGTTTCAGCACTTTTTGGAGCCCTGTACTATTCAATCTCTTCCCCTCCTCCTCATCAGCTATCTATTTCTCGATCTTCTTTTGTAGCATCTTTACTGGCATGTCTCACTCTGTTTTTGGCATTTCAATCTTTGTTGTTGGAGTCTTCTCTACTTGTTACATACTGTAGAGTATGCATTATGATACCTTTGCTTATATAAAGCCCTTTGCCATATTATGAAATACTGAATCAGAAGTAATACTAACATGTAAAACCCAAAAAATAACCACTTCTAACAGTCCCTGACGGTTTGCTTACATTTCCCAATTAGCAATATCAATGTTTTCCAAGGAAACTGGATGAAAGCCATTGTTGCTTCCACAGCTTTGACCTGCCACCTATTTACAGAACCATAGTAATGGCATCAATCAGCGACTTCCTGTTAAAACAGTTTACTTCTGTTGAAGTGTGACATGGAAACCTGATTGCTGCACTATAAATTTCACATCCTCCCAGCTTAAAAACAGTGATAACGCTCAAGATTGAAATTTTATAATTAAAATTGAAATGTTCCTACTAGCAGGATCCCTCTGCCAATCCTAAGGCACACTAATGGAAATGCCAAAAACCACAGATGCTGTGGTTTTAGAATTTGATGGATCTTAGTATGATGTAACAAACTGTTATAAAATGCATTCAAATGCAGAATTACAAATACTAAGATGGAAAAAAAATGGAAGTTTTCCTCAGTTTGGTTTTATTAGTGAAACTGTGTGTGCACAGAGCACATATATAATTTTACTACAAATAGCATACAGAATGAAATTTTCACCCAGAGTTTAATTGCTCTCAAACTGTTTACTCCTGGGACTGTTTTATTTAGTTGTTATAACACAGACAACAAACAGTTTGGGAGGCAGTTGTATGCAAACAAATTAAATGTTTAACACGTCATTACCCTCCCCCACCTCAATCATAAGAATGCCGCAATGCAAAACTTGTCATCAGTTTTCAGCATTTATTGACTTTATTATTGCTGCAAGGGAGCACAAGATGAGACAGATTTAGATACACTGAAATGAAAGTTGAAATGTCACTTCTGTTGTGATTTCAAAGATTTTGAGTATCTATTGGGAAACTATTAGGCAGCTGTAATAGAAAAGAAAAAGCATGGACATCAATTTATACACTACTCCTCACATTCTATAGCATGAGTATCTTATTCAATCAATAAAGATGTGCACCCTATTTATATTTAATAGTTTGTTTAACTTAACCAAGTGTGTATAACAGGCCTTCAGTATAAATCAATGTTCCACATCAACAGAAAATGTATATAAATTACAAAGAAGACAATTTCAAATATTGGCAGTTCTATTCACTTCAAAAATATGAGTAAGAACAAATGCTGCAGCAAATATGGCAATGTAAATTCATCCTGACAGTCTGATGCACTTCAGTATATTTAATTGTTGTATAGTAAAATTAATTCCAACTGACATCCTTTGATTGCCAGGTGTATAATATAAAATCTGAAATAATAGATGGGCATGTTCTTCCTTTAACCCATAGACAGTGCCGCTCTGCGCTCAACTATTTGGTTCCTTTCAAGTCCAAATACACCATTTGATGATCTATTCATCTTCATTGTTAAAATCAAGACTCATCATACTGTCTCCTACTTAAGTTCCTGGACACCAAGGTGATCCAACGTGAACACCATGGAGTGCTGAGGAAATCAGTGTCGGGACCACATATTAATGACAAAAGTGAGAGAAATAAATGCCCTATAGCCAAGTTTGCAGCAGACACAAAAATAGGTGGGAAGGCAAGTGGTGAGCATGACACAAAGAATCCACAGAAGGATATAAACCAGTTAAGTGAGTGGGCAAAAATTTGGAAGATGGAACATAATGCGGGAAAGTGTGAGGTTATGCACTTTGGCAGAAAGAATAGAAAAGCTGAGTATTATTTCAATGGGAAAGACTGCAGCACAGAGGGAGTTGAGGTCCTCATGCATAAATCACAAAAAAAACCTAGCACATAAGTTTAGCAAACAATAGGAAAGGCAAAGGACAGTTAGCCTTTACTCCAAAGGGAATGACATATAAAAATAGGGAAGTCTTGCTAAATCTATACAAGGCAATTATTTGACCACACCTAGAATGCTGTAATAGCCCTTTATCTAAGGAAAGATGGACTGGCATTTGAGGCATTCCAAAGGAGATTCAGTAGGTTGTTTTTTCCATATGGAAGGATTTTCATTTTTTTAGATTAGACTTACAGTGTGGAAACAGGCCCTTCGGCCCAACAAGTCCACACCGACCCGCCGAAGCGCAACCCACCCATACCCCTACATTTACCCCTTACCTAACACTACGGGCAATTTAGCTTGGCCAATTCACCTGACCCGCACATCTTTGTGACTGTGGGAGGAAACCGGAGCACCCGGAGGAAACCCACGCAGACACGGGGAGAACGTGCAAACTCCACACAGTCAGTCACCTGAGTCGTGAATTGAACCCGGGTCTACAGGCGCTGTGAGGCAGCAGTGCTAACCACTGTGCCACTGTGCCGCCACTAGTGGAACCATATATTGAAAGGTTGAGTATTTTGGTCCTGTACTCATTGGAATTTAGAAGAATAAGAGGCAACCTGATTGAAACATGTAAGTTTCTTGGGAGGCTTGATAGGTTAGATGCAGAGAGTTTGTTTTCTCCTTGGAGGAGTGTTAAGAAGAAGAGAGCATTTAAGTCAGAAATAAGGAGGGATTTGTTCTCTCAGAGGGTAATAAGTCTTTGGAATTGTTTATTGCAGACAGCTGTCAAGGCTGTGCTGTTAATTTTATACAAGGCCAGAGTAGACAGGGGATTCAAGGCAAGAAAATGGAGTTGAGGATTATCAGATCAGCCATGATTTCATTGAATGGCAGAGGAGATTCAATGGACCAAATGGTCTAGTTCTGCTCCTATGTCATATGCATTTATGTTTTTCTTGTCAAGAAATACTGTTCAAATTCATAAATCCAATTAGTTTTATGCTTCTCTAAAAGATACTCACTTTGAAAGCCCAACTTGACTTTGCCCATCAATTTCAAATTTACCTCAACTTCTACTCTTTTGCAATTCGTTGCTGTCTTGTACTGTTCCATTTACTTTGATTTCTCCTTGCAAAATGCAGTGAAAGCTGAAAATGTGATGCTGGAAAAACACAGCAGGTCAGGCAGCATCCAAGAGCAGGAGAATCGACGTTTCGGGCATGAGCCCTTCTGGCAGAGGAGATGACCTGGGGTGTGCAGTGAGAGAGAGACTCACTGAAATCCTTGTAGAGGGAGGAAG
The DNA here is from genome assembly GCF_020745735.1 of Hemiscyllium ocellatum. NCBI lineage: Eukaryota > Metazoa > Chordata > Chondrichthyes > Orectolobiformes > Hemiscylliidae > Hemiscyllium > Hemiscyllium ocellatum. The sequence goes on along the minus strand of NC_083425.1, from coordinate 29,384,518 downwards.
AGAGCTTCTTCAAGGAAGGCATCCTTGCAAGAGGATTCACAGGAGGTTAAAATCTTCGAGGAGAAAGTGAAGACTGCAGATGCTGGAGATCAGAGCTGAAAATGTGTTGCTGGAAAAGCGCAGCAGGTCAGGCAGCATCCAAAGAGCAGGAGAATCCACGTTTCGAGCATATGAAGAAGGGCTTATGATAATGTGAAAGCATTTAATATATTCACAGTATAATATACCTTCCATCACAAGACACATTATATAGCTTCTGATTGTTATGGATGTACAGATAGCTCAATGTAAATCAACAGATCTTGTTAAAATATTTTGATTTAAGAAAATAAACAAAAATCTGTAAAGTCGTTAAGTGAATATACAGAATGAATTTTCTATTAAATAATCACCACTTATCAGTTAGCTTTAAGGATCAGTCTTACCTTTCAAAACCTTTTCTCAATAAGACAAAGCTGATTGATGAGATTCCAATGGTAAGGATCAATTTATTAAAGTACCATTAGCATATCTAAAATATCAGAGGACATGAAAAATTCCATTTTAGGTGCATCTTGATGTTGTCCACAACATGCCTTACCACATTATGTGGAGTTGAATGGCCAAGTACTTGTTCTGAAACAATAGGAAGGCTTGACTCCACATCAACTCAAAGCTTTGTCAGTAACATTGTGTTCAGGATGATCCAAGGTAATGGCTGCATTCAAGTATCTGATTTTTGTATGAGGGGTGATTGTCAGTCTTTGATTCATTTAATAAATGGAATGTGGCAAGTGCAATAAAGCTGGGTACTTTGGAGAACCATGGAAAAGTTGCTAACGTCAAAGATATTCATGCTATGTGAGGACAAATAAATTATTTAGTATTTAGGGCACATTTTATACTTTATTTGTTGCTTTCATCTTGTACAATTGCTTTTTGGTGAAGAAAATCAATTCACTTCGACTGTATCATTAATGGGAGATATTTAAACTCAGGAATTTGCATGCCGTGATCTATCAAATGGAAGGCTGCCCAAATCAATTGTGATAACCCGATTATTTCCTTATCATGGCATGGAAATGAACAACAAATTGTTGGATTTCACATTGAATTAATTAATCTAGATTACAAATTTAACAGATATAAATTTGAGTCAAGTTCACTGCAAAAGAGATGTGAATTTCTCTGCTCTAACAGCACTCATAGAGTTTAAGTGTCTGGCTTTTCTTTTAAAATAAACAATTCAGACAGTTCCAAGTTTTCTTAAGCAGTGTTTTTCTCTTGGGCAGATTGTATCGCTGAATTCTTGATGTGAAACTGCCATCTCAGATCTCAGTGGTTTGCAATGCTTTACTTCCCTTTCTGGCATGTTGTCTTGATGCAAAGACTCTCTTTATTGTCCCTTGGTCTGGCATTAAGAGGTGCTTGAATGACATTTGACAATGTTATGCCGATAATTGTGTGATGTGCCATGTTCACAGATTTACTGATTTATCCCAGAATTGGATTATAACCTTTACAAATGGCACAGACAGCGGAGACTGGCCTGTATCAATGGCAGATGGCTCAATTTTGAAAAACAAATTTTTGCGAGATTGCAGTTAAGATTCACAAAGCATGTTGAATTTTTTCAAATGAAGGTTTTCCAAGTGTTGTCATTTCTCATCTAGGGAATTTTCAATATCCCTCCTAGTTTTTGCTGTGCAGGTCCTTACATTCTATTGCTCTGGTACTTCTAAACTTATGTTTTCTGCTGTTGTATTAGGTAAGATAAAGCTATTACTAAAGAAGCTCCACAAAAAGGAAAAAGTGCTATCAATGATCAGATCTCCTAATGTATTTCTTACAAGTGAGAAGGTGTTGGACTGTAATGAGAAGCTGCCAATGATTAGTGAGAGGGTGAATATGTTGGCTTTCTCATAGATCATTGAAGACGTAGACTGGAGAAAGGGAGCAAAAGTGAGGAGGAGGAGCTGATTTTCTTCCCAATAAATTTAATGTCACGACTGAGTACATTTTCCAGCCAGTTGAAAATCAAGGTGGAAGGAGACACTAGAATATCTAATAGTTGTTCTATTCTCATTTATCCTTTCCTCAAGGGAACCTTTGAGATTCATCAGAAGCATTTCAACTTTTCAGACAAATGTGCGAATAACGAAGTGCGGACAGAACTGTGAACTGAGAGTGGGAGAGCAGTTGCAAAAGTGATTTGTATGTTTTGTTATGGATATACCTAGGTAAAGGATAAAGGCATGGGCCACATGGTATCTCTAGACTTGAAAAAAATAGGTTAAGACCAAAATATTACAGACAGTAGTCTTTTTGACAAAAATTTGAATATGTTGATATTAAAGCTGCAAAGATATGTAAATGTGTTTCACCCCAGAATAAAGTGTGATTTTCATGTCTATTTTATTCTTTTACTTTTTGATTAGGACTGACATTCTCATTAAGTATTCTTCCTGTTACTCAAAAAAAAATCGTTTAATTAGTTCAGCACTGACTTTCCTGTCTTGATGGGAGGTTTGACTGCCCTGTGTTCGACATCCATATAATTGGTGTTTGGTTAGCTGCATGGTTTCCCCGGCATTCATCAATTCCACCAGATATGAAAATTTATTTAAAATATGATTTGGTGAAAAATCTGACAGATCATTTCAGCCACTACTGTCATGCAATGTTTAAGTGCCTGAGGCACACAGAACAGAGCTTTCAAAAGGAGAAGCGTCTTTGAACTTAAAATTTTAAAAAAACGTGCATAATTATTTCCATATGTATATCTGAAAACACTGTGGAGAAGTGTGAGGAACCAGAGTACTTGCTTAATTCAGCTGCAAGATAGACCTTCATAACCCACCATATATTAGGCAAAAATATCAGTTGACGGTTACCTAAATGACTGTAATTAATCTCTGACATCCATTTTGTTGTATGCAATCACAGATCAGTTACAACTAAAAGCACTACATACCAAATATGCTGAATTAACAATCAGAGCATTTTCAAACTAGGCAGTTCAACATTTTAAAGGTAAGAGTGCACCAAATTATTGGGTACATTTTTAGCACACAACCCCACAGAAAATGATAATATCCTGCACTATTTTGTTATGCTCACTGCCGAAACAATGTAAATGTGCTCCATGCTAAAATACAAACTTAACACATGAATTTTAAAATATAAGACAGCATTTTGCTTTTTATTATGGATATTTCAGCAATAATTTAATGTGGTCATGGAACCCTTAGCAATCATCAACTTCCAAGAATTGATTAAAAACTTGTCTCAACATTATCATTTCCATTTAATCAAATAAAAGGCCCTTAGTTATTGCACGCATAGTCAACAAATGAGTGCTATGAGTACTAATCTCTTGTGAGATTTGGGTTTAATTAGTTGGTGTAACAAAAGTAATCTCACTTAAAGCAAAGTTATATCTAAATGTTATTAAAGTACTCCCAGATGAGAGCCAGGTAAATGCAGACAACGTAATTATAATAGACCCAGATGAAATTCAGGTATTGGAAGATGCAATTATTATTTAAGATCATGTGAGATTTTGGGTTTGTGTAAATCATATAATTATAGTAATATCTTGAGAGACTGCATTAGGAAAGGAATGATGTAATTACAGTAGCAACATGCAAGACCAGTCTTGTGTAGATCATATAACTGAAGTAAAACTCATATAACTGAGTTATTTTGGGAAATAATACATTTATGATCCAGGTTTGTAACGATAAATGACTATGTAGCAGTGGCCACAGTAATGCCATGAGATCCAGGTATGTGTGGAGCATGTAGTTGCATTAATTCTATAACTAGTGATCCTAGAAATTCTTAGACTGCAAACTAGATCCATCAAGTGATAATATAGTGCTTAATGAGACAGCATGCTTGATATCCAGCGATTGTACCTTGCTTTTCAGCTTCCAGTATGTCATAGAGTCATAGACATATACAGCACGGAAACAGACCCTTCAGTCCCACTTGTTCATGCCGACCAGATATCCCAACCCATTCTAGTTCCACCTGCCAGCTCCTGGCCCATATCCCTCCAAACCCTTCCTAATCATATACCCATCCAGATGCCTTTTAAATGTTGCAATTGTACTAGCCTCCACCACTTCCTCTGGCAGCTCATTCCATACACATACCACTTTCTGAGTGAAAACGTTGCCCCTTAGGTCTCTTTTATATCTTTCCCCTCTCACCCTAAACCCATACCTCTAGTTCTGGACTCCCCCACCCCAGGGAGAAGACTTTGCCTATTTATCCTATTCATGCCCCTCATGATTTTATAAACCTCTATATGGTCACCCCTCAGTCTCCGACGCTCCAAGGAAAACAGCTCTAGCCTATTCAACCTCTCCCTATAGCTCAAATCCTCCAACCCTGGCAGCATTCCTGTAAATCTTTTCTGAACCCTTGGACATTTCACAACATATTTCCGATAGAAAGGAGACCAGAATTGCATGCCATATTCCAAAAGTAGTCCAACCAATGTCCAGTACAGCTGCAACATGACCTCCCAACTCCTGTACTCAATACTCTGACTAATAAAGGAAAACCAAACACCTTGTTCACTATCCTATCTACCTGCGACTCCACTTTCAAGGAGCTATGAACCTGCACTCCAATATCTCTTTGTTCAGCAACAACTCCCTAGGACCTTACCATTAAGTGCATAAATCCTGCTAAGATTTGTTTTCCAAAATGCAGCATCTCACATTTATTCAAATTAAACTCCATCTGCCACTTCTGAACCCATGTGAACAGATTAACCTCAGCAATTTCCTTAGTGCTCAAGTAAGTGGCAGGCAATAAAGAAAGAGCTGATTGTCACTGGGTTTGCAACAACATTTAATTATATCCAGATTCTGTCAGAGTCAGCAGCTGAGCTAGGTGCACTCCTGGTAATGTTTTAATTTGAAATTCCTTCCCTCTTTACAACAAAGTTCATCTCTCTTTCAGGTACCATCTAACTAACCATGAGGTAGAACTGTGGAATCCCATCTCTAAGTTAAGTGATAAATCTATAGGACTGAATTCTACCAAAAGTTGACAGAGTATGTTGGGGTGGGTTACTCTTCGGAGGGTCGGTGTGGACTTGTTAGGCCTAATGGCCTGTTTCCACATTGTAGGGATTCTGAGATTCTATGAATATCAATTTCAGGGAGTATCATGGAAGATTTCTCTCCATTGGCTCCAATGCATTTGTCTGCTGTTCACTTTACTATGCATGCACTACTCCAATACAGCTTCACACTATCACACTTTCTTACACATACAATGACAATTTCACCACAAACACTATATTTCAAGCCCAGCTATGGAACAGGACAATTGTCACCAGATATGACTAGCCCTTCACAGTGCATATAGTAGGATTGAAACAAAAAATGAAAGTTTCTGTTGGTGCATAGGTTGCATGGGTGATATTTCTTCAGAAATAGAAGCTCATAGCTCTAAATGCATTGCCACTTTGTATCGTTATCTGTGTGTTTCACTGTTATAGTAAATGCAATGACAAGAATCAAACTACAGACTACTTATATCAGAGTTGAAAAGAGTTTATGCCTGAAACATTGAATCTCCTGCATCTCAGATGCTGCCTGACCTGCTATGCTTTCCCAGCACCAAACTTTTCAACTAGGAGGAAGTGAGGACTGCAGATGCTGGAGACCAGAGTTGAAAAGTTTGGTGTTGAAAAATGTGGTGCTAGAAAAACACAGCAGGCCAGGCATCATCCGAGGAGCAGGAGATTCGACGTTTTGGGCATAAGCCTTTCTTCAGGAAGCCTGAAGAAAGGCTTATGCCCAAAACGTCGATTCTCCTGCTCCTTGGATGATGCCTGGCCTGCCGTGTTTTTCCAGCACCACATTTTTCAACACCAAACTTTTCAACTCTGATCTCCAGTATCTGCAGTCATCACTTTCTCTTACTTGTTATATCATGAAATTACTGAGAATTAGTGCTTGCTATTTTTGACCTCTGTCTGAGGGAATGCTGCTCTTTCCCTAAATCCAGCATAATAGCCTGTCATTATTCACGACAACACCCGGGACTGTTTTGATATAGATCCTATGACCTGACTGCTCCAACACCCAGCTGACCATATCCAAGCCCCTGGCCTGATATTGCATGATGTAGCTGACTAACAGTACTCAGTGAATACCATCTTCCTTGATTTGATTCACCTTAATTTTCAGACATGACCCACTGGTTGAACTGCATGCAGTGTTTTTGCTGTGGAAGTTGCCGGCACATGCCGAATGTGTGACTTGGATGTAACATGATATCATAAAGCAATCTATCCATTCCCTTAACTGATTACAGATTGAAAACGTGACAATCTGCCCAGTTGTCAGACTGTGCCAACAGTTAAGGCAAGTCTGGTGAGTCTGTGAGTTCTAACTGATGTAGAAATGCATAAAAGGGCAGCACAAGGCAAGTTGGAGATGCTATATCCAAGTTAATTGGCAGAGTGAGTGTGAAGAGAGCAAGCTGAGTTCTGAGATGCACCCTGGTCTGATGCATGAGTTGGGTATCTGTTCCTGTGCAAAGTGGCCTGGCAGATACATGTAAAGTCTTGGTGTGGCTCCAATGTGTAGCATTGAAGTAGGTAACTGTTTCCTAAATCAGTTGAAGATCTGCTATAAGCACGTGGTGAGGTTGGTGCAGGTCCAATGCCAATTTCTGTGGGCCAGGGTGCAAGCAGCCACTGCCTCTGAAGCATGCTATGAGATTTGAGGACTTCTGGGCAAGATTGAGCCTGAGAGAAGCAAGCAGCGAGCTGGAGCAGTCAGATCCCCGCTCTGACTCTGAAATTGTCACTGTCTCATTTCCTTCCGTAATGCAGGAGAATAGCAAACTGCATACAAATGAGGTGAGAATAGATGAGATGTTAATGCCTGAAAATGGGCAAAAGCACTGTTCACTAGTGAGATTCTCGTCATGCTGTTCAAACCTGGAATGGAAAGTCAATCTTGATATCGAGAATTTCATTTTTCCAACTCTGCCATATTTTTGCACTGACTTGTCATTGACCAAGTTAGTTTACGGGCTGAGAAAAGTCAGCCTATAGCATCGAGTAAAAATTGAGCTTTTTGCTAAATGAATGAAATTGCCATCAAAACAGGGTTTTGCACATGACAGTTTATAGCAATAAACACAAAAGGTATCCTCTTTCTCTCCAGTTCTTTCACAATGTTCAAGAGTATACTCACTAACACAATAATTTTTGATTATGGCAGCCAATCTCACTGTCCTTTTCATTTATCTTTTCAAACAGCCATTGTAATTTCACAATGTTCCTTTCCCTCAAGCCAACTGATTATCATTATTGAGTCTGCTAACTTCAGATGTAAGAATACATGTCTGAGGCCTCTTATAAGCAGGAATGGTTCCTTGAGTACGAGACACAGATTTCCATTGATTTGACATTTCTTGAACAAAATTATACTCTGGGAAAGCGTGCTCTTGTGAAATTTATTATTTGAGATTTGATTTGCATAAAACTACAAGCCACAATGTTAGGCCATTATCAATCCTTGTCAGTAAAGTTATTGAAGATCAGCATCAGGAAATATCTTCAGTCACACAATGCAGGAAACAGCTACCCTTTGTATTTCCTTACCTGGGTATCTATTAGAACACCTACAATGTAGAAATAGGCCACTTGGCCCAATAAATCCACACCAAACCTCCACAGATTATTCCTCCACACTCATCCTCTTAACCTATAACCCTACAATTCCCATGGCTAATGCACCTAAACCATACAACTCTGAACACCGTCGACAATTTAGCACAACCACTTCACCTAACCTGCACATCTTTGGGACTGTGAGACGAAACCTGGTGGAAACTCATACAGACAGGAGGAGAATGTATAAACTCCACACAGGCAGTTACCCAAGGCTAGAATTGTACCTGGGACCCACGATGCAGCAGTGCTAACCACTAAGCCACCTTGCTACCCTTACAAGGCTTTTGTACAAGGTTACTATTACTGAATGAACAGAACCAAATTGAGAACAATGAACGAGACAATTTTAGAAGTGCCACAGGAATGCAAGTGACTATAGACATGCTTAAAGAAAACTAATGATTAATCTGTATTTTGTTAGAATTGTTGGCATTCATACTCTATGTTTCTCTCAATCTCTAAAAGAATAAATAAATCTCAATTAAATACTTCACATACAATTTCTATCAGCTCAACAAAGGAACAATCTCAGACAATCATCTCTCCATTTATGTCAGGAATCTGCAATGGTTTTTAATTAATGTGGTAATGGTGTTAATGTTCAGCAGAAATTTTGTGCATCCAAATCTGAGTTGTTTGCTTCCTTTCCATAAAGATTAGTTTGTGTCTGCTGAAAAGATTCAAATTGGTTTGCATGCTTGATTTAATTAGCAACATTATTCCTTTGAGAAAAATGTGGTTTGTTCCTTTAATTGAAAAGAATTGCTATATTCCATTGAGAAGATTCAAATATTTTAAAAAGTTTTCACATCTTTGTGAATATTTATCTTTGCATTTATGGCATCTATTTTCTGTTGGAAATTGATTATACGTAGGAAGTTTTGTTGAGATAGTCTGTGAATGTCAATATTAAAGAATGTTTTGAAAACTAATAAGGCATTTGAAGTAACATGTCATTATTTGAACTGAATAAAAGTTTACAGAGAAACAACCTCTGCTTCAGAAATAGCACGGATTTGTGCACCAAATGATAAAGACATGCTGTAACATTTTTATTCATTGGCAGACGTGGGTTTTCTGGCATTGTCAGCATTTATTGCCCATCTTTAATTGTCTTCTGAGAAACAGTGAACTGCCTTCTTGGATTGTTGCTGTCAATGTGATGGTATTCCCACAGTGCTGTCAGAGAGTACGATTCAAGATTTTTTAAACTAAGCTGATGAAGAAATTATGATATATTTTTAGTTCAGGATGATGTGTGACTTGGAGAGAAATTTGCAGGCGGCTGTGTTGTCATGCATCTGCTGCCTTGTTCCTTTAAGTGCTAGAGGACATCAATTTAAGAGGTGGAGTCAGAGCCTTGGCAAATTGCTGCAATATTTCTTAGAAATGGATACAGACTGCAGCCATGATGAGCCTGTGGTGGAGCAAGTGAATGTTTAAGTCGGAGAATGGGATGCCATTCAAGCAGGCGACTTTATATTGGATGGTGATGACCGTCATGAGTGTTTTTGAAATTGTACCAATCCAGGCAAGAGGAGAGTATTCCACAACACTCCTGACTTAGGGAGACTGGAGCTGAATTACTTGCTAATGAATTCCAATTTTCAAACAAGCTCCTGCAGTCTTTGTATTTATTTGGCTATCTCAGCTCAGTTTCTGGTCAGTGATGACCCTCTGGATGAATGCTACTTGAGAAGTGTCATCATAAGCCTGATAGGCTTATATTTCAGTGGGGCCTTCCTTAAAAATGGTAATGTGGGCTTCTGTCTGGTTCATAAACCTCCAATGCCTCAACATGATCTCATCTCCCTAACAACATGGACTGCATTGGTTCAAGAAGGCAGTTCATCCCCACCTTCTCAAGGGCAACTAGAGACAATAGCGATGCCCGTGTCCCACAAGTGAATATAAAAAACTAGAAAGTTGAGGCAGACCATATGTGAAAAAGGCTGCTTACAAGGTTTCTTTACTAAGCTCACAAAACCAACGGTCCACAATGATTCACCTTCAACTCTGTTTAAGGTGGATGAATTATGACAAAGTACTGTCTAACCACATAGAAAAACATTGAGGACTCCTCACCCAGCTGGTCATGTAACCAGGGTGCTTTATTATTTTTCCATGGGCTTATTTTAGATTGTATCAAGTACCATTAATAATATAGTCATCTGTCCATCCCCATATCTAGCATATCACTTATGCCTTCTTTGGCCAGATCACCATTACATTTCAGAAAAGATTGAATAAGTTATGTCCAAGGCTGGAGGATTGCTCAATGGCTTTAGTCCCACTATAGCAAGCGTTACAACATAAAAATAAAAACACTTTGCCAATTTTCAAGATGGCCACTTTCTAAACAAAAAAAAGAATCCATCAACCATGTTACTTAGTAGCCACATTTATTATCAAAACAAAATTTAATGTAATGTAATGTATGCAACATAGAGTGTCTGTAATAAGGAAGTATAAAGACCTATCCCTCCAAAAATCCCTAAAACACACACACACACACACACACACATACACACACACACACACACACACACACACACACACACACACACACACACTCACTTCAGGAAAGGAGAAAAAAGTTCTCCACTCGGATTGGATTTTTGGAAAAAAATCTTTGGCCAATAGATTATTCTTGAAGCAGAAAGGATAAAGCATAGGATATTGTGTTGCTCTGCTATAACACACAAGATAGGAGAAGGAATGGGCCATTTAACACCTCAAGCCTAGTCCACCATTTAATACGATGCTGGCTGGTAATCGAGCTCAATATTTTAAAAGCCCTTGATCCCATTAGCACAAGAGCTACATCTACCACATTATAAAACATAGAACATAGAAAAATACAGCGCAGTACAGGCCCTTCGGCCCTCGATGTTGCGCCAATCCAAGCCCACCTAACCTACACTAGCCCACTTTCCTCCATATGCCTATCCAATGCCCTTTTAAATGCCCATAAAGGGGGAGAGTCTACCACTGTTACTGGCAGGGCATTCCATGAACTCACGACTTGCTGAGTAAAGAATCTACCCCTAACATCTGTCCTATACCTACCACCCCTTAATTTAAAGCTATGCCCCCTCGTAATATCTGACTCCATACGTGGAAAAAGGTTCTCATGATCAACCCTATCTAAACCCCTGATCATCTTGTACACTTCTATCAAGTCACCCCAAACCTTCTTTTCTCCAATGAAAACAGCCCCAAGTGCCTCAGCCTTTCCTCATATGATCTTCCTACCATACCAGGCAACATTCTGGTAAACCTCCTTTGCACCTGCTCCAGTGCCTCCACATCCTTCCTATAGTTTGGCGATCAAAACTGCACACAATACTCCAGATGCGGCCGCACCAGAGTCTTCTACAACTGCAACATGACCTCAGGACTCCGGAACTCAATTCCTCTACCAATAAAAGCCAGTACGCCATATGCCTTCTTCACAGCACTATTTACCTGGATGGCAACTTTCAGAGATCTATGTACATGGACACCAAGATCCCTATGCTCATCCACACTACCAAGTATCCGACCATTAGCCCAGTACTCCATCTTCTTGTTACTCTTACCAAAGTGAAGCACTTCACACTTAGCTACATTGCACTCCATTTGCCACCTTTCTGCCCAGCTCTGCAACATATCTATATCCCGCTGTAACCTTCCACATCCTTCCTCACTGTCAACAGCTCCACCGACTTTCGTATCATCCGCAAACTTGCTCACCCAACCTTCTAGCCCCTCCTCCAAGATGAACCTTTACCATCAACTACTACCTGCTGTCTTCTTCCAAACCTCCAACTCATCCTCAATGCCATACCACCGTATTTTTTGCAGTAGCCTACCATGGGGAACCTTATCAAACGCCTTACTAAAATCCATATACACCACATCTACCACTTTACCCTCGTCCACCTCCTTAGTAACCTTCTCAAAGAATTCAATAAGGTTTGTGAGGCACGACCGGCCCTTCACAAAACCATGCTGACTATCCTTGATCACATCATTCCTATCCAGATGTTCATAAATCCTATCCCTTACAATTCTCTCTAAGACTTTACCCACAACAGAGGTAAGACTCATCAGCCTATAGTTCCTCGGGTTATTCCTACTCCCCTTCTTGAACAAGGGAACCACATTTGCTATCCTCCAGTCTTCTGGCACTATTCCTGTAGACAACGAGGATGTAAAAATCAAGACCAATGGCTCTGCAATCTCCTCCCTTGCTTCCCAGAGAATCCTAGGATAAATGCCATCAGGCCCAGGGGACTTATCTGTATTTACCTTTCCAGAATTTCCAACACCTCTTCCCTACATATCTCAAAGCCATCCATTCTAATTAATTGTGACTCAATATTCACATCCGCAACAATGTCCTGTTCCTGAGTGAATACTGACGAAAAGTATTCCTTCAGTGTCTCCCCAATTTCTTCAGCTTCCACACGCAACTTCCCACTACTATTCTTGACTGGACCTATTCCTACCCTAGTCATTCTTTTATTCCTGACATACCTATAGAAAACCTTTGTTTCCCTAATCCTACCAACCAAGGACTTTTCATGTCCCCTCCTTGCTGCTCTTAGCTCTCTCTTTAGATCCTTCCTAGCTACCTTATACCTCTCAATCGCCCCAATTGAACCTTCATGCCTCATCTTTACATAGGCTGCCCTCTTCCCTTTAACACAGGATTCCAATTCCTTATTAAACCACGGCTCCCTCACACGACCCTTTCCTCCCTGCCTGACAGGTATTTACTTATCAAGGACACTCAATAGTTGCTCCTTGATCAAGCTCCACATATCGATTGCACCCTTCCCTTGAACCTACTTTTCCAAGCCACGCATCTTAAGTCATGCCTCACCGCATCATAATTTCCTTGCTCCCAGCTATAACTCTTGCCCTGCAGTGCACACTTATCCCTCTCCACCACTAGAGTAAAAGTCACCGAATTGTGCTCACTGTCCCCAAAGTGCTCCCCTACCTCCAATTCTAACACCTGGCCTGGTTCATTACCCAGAACCAAATCCAGTATGGTCTCACCTCTTGTTGGCCTGTCTATATATTGTGTCAGGAAACCCTCCTGCACACATTGGACAAACACTGACCCATCTAACGTACTCGAGCTATAGCTTTCCCAGTCAATATCTGGAAAGTTAAAGTCCCCCATAACAACCACCCTATTACTTTCACTCTTCTCATGAATCATCCTCGCAATCCTTTCTTCTACATCTCTAAGACTATTAGGAGGCCTGTAGAAAACTCCTAACAGGGTGACCTCACCTTTCCTATTTCTAAGCTCAGCTCAAACTACCTCAGATGGCGAGTCTTCATCCATCGTCCTTTCCACTGCTGTAATACTATCTTTGACAAGCAATGCCACACCTCCCCCTCTTTTACCCCCACCTCTGACCCTACTAAAACATTTAAACCCTGGAACCTGCAACAACCAATCCTGTCCCTGTTCTACCCACGTCTCCGTAATAGCCACAACATCGAACTCCCAGGTACCAACCTGCATTCTTGAAAACACATAATGTCCACACCTCAACCACTTTTTTGTAATAATGAATTCCAAAAGATCTGGGTTAAGGAATTTGTCCTCATATCAGTCTTGAAAGGTTCACCCCTCATCTGTAAACTATGACCCCTCCTTCTCCATTGGAGACATCTTTCTGACATTTTAGCCTGCCTGGTCTTGTTAGAATTTTATAGACTTCTTATAAGATTTTTCCTCATTTCTTTAAACTCCAGTGAATACAATCTGAACTGACTCAATCTTTCCTCATTTTTCAGTCCTGCCATCCCAGGAATCCATTTGGTAAGCTTTCAGTGCACTGTGCAGCATGATCATCCTTTTTCAGATAAGGAGAGCAAAACTGCAGAGAAAAGACATTTGTGTTCCTGTACTCAAATCCTCTCGCTATGAATGCCAATATCCAGTTTGTCTTCTTTATTGCCTGCTGCACCTACACACTTCAAAATCACAGTATAACAACGCTGTGCCCTCCTCACATTTCACCCTTCCACCTTGCTTTCTGTAATCTTCAAATCTTGGGATATTATATTTAGTTCCCTCATCTAAATTATTAACTTTTTTTTTCTGTTGCCAGCAGCAGGAAGAGTGGGAGCTTGGATCAGGGGCCTGTCGGGAAAGGTGAGTCACTGATTTAAAACTTTAAGCAGCAGCAGCACCTTGGAGAGCAGATGTTTTGGGGAAAGGAGGGACTTTTTCTTTCCCCTGAGTTATATAAGTGAGTGTTCTTGAAACCCGAGAATCCTAGCCTCCCACTCACCCACCTCCTCTAACCTTATACACCAGGGGCACATCAGGTAAGCTTCCCTTCTTTTTCTCTTTCTAATAAGGGGACTAGCAAAGATGGCAGAGCAGAGAGGGGAATGTTCCTCCTGCATGATAGTTGAGATGAGGGATGCAATTAGTGTCCCATCAAAGTACATCTGCAGGAAGAGCTCCCAACTCTTTAGATTAGATTAGATTAGATTACTTACACTGTGGAAACAGGCCCTTCGGCCCACCGTCTTGTTCCTCCAAGACCATGTTAGGGAACTGGAGAAGGATCTGAATGAACTTTGGATCATTCGGGAGGCAGCATCTGTGATAGATAAGAGTTACAAAGAAATAGTTACTCTTAGGCATGAAGAAAGCTGAGTAACTGTTAGAAGGGGGAAAAAAAACCAGTCAGTGCAGGGGTCCCCCGAGGTCATTCCCCTGAAAAACAAGTATACTGTTTTGGATACTATTGGGGGGAATGACTTACCAAAGGAATGCACTGGGATGCAGGTCTCTGGCACAGAGCCTGTCCCTGTTGCACAGAAGGGAAGGGAAAAAAGGAGGAGAGTGTTAGTCATTGGGGACTCAATAGTTAGAGGGTCAGGTTGAAGGTTTGTTGGGAACAAAAGAGATTGGTGTGTTGCCAGTGTCCATGATGTCTCAGATCGTGTCTTTGGGGTCCTGAAGGGAGAGGGTGACCAGCCCAAGTTGGGGTTCACATGGTATCAAAGACATAGGTAGAAAGAGGGATAGGGATATGAGGCAGGATTTCAGGGAGCTAGAGTGGAAGCTTAGAACTACAACAAATGGAGTTGTTATCTCTGGTTTGTTACCCGTGCCACTTGATAACGAAGCAAGGAACAAGGAAAGATATCAGCTGAACATGTGGCTGCCAGGATGGTGCAGGAGGGAGGGTTTCAGGTTTATGGATATTTGGAGCTCATTCTGGGGAAGGTGGAACCTCAACAAACAGGACGGTCTTCATTTGAACCAGAGGGGTACTAATATCCTGTGTGGGAAATTTGCTAGTGCTATTCGGGTGTGTTTAAACTAGCTCAGCAGGGGGATGGGAACCTATGATGTAGTTCGAATGCACAGGAGGATGAGAGTTAGGAGGACATGGTCAGGATTTCACAGTCACAGAGATGAGCTGGCAGACAGCAAGTTGGTTTTAAGTGTGTCTACTTCAACGTCAGGAGTGTCTGGAATAAGGTAGATGATTTTGCAGCATGGATAGTTACCTGGGACTTCGATGTTGTGACCATTTCAGAGACATGGATAGAGCAAGGTCAGGAATGGATTTTGCAGGTTCCAGGGTTTAGATATTTCATTAAGATGAGGGAAGGTTGTGAAAGAGGGGGAGGTGTGGCAGTGTTAGTCAAGGACGGTATAACTGTAGCTGAAAGAACTTTTGACGAGGACCTGTCTACTGAGGTGGTATGGGCTGAGGTTAGAAACAGTAGAGGAGAGATCACACTGCTGGGAGTTTTTTATAGGCCTATGCAAAGTTCCAAGCATATTGAGGAGAGGATTGGTAAATCAATTCTGCACAGGAGTGAAAGGAACAGGGTGGTCATTATGGGAGACTTTAACTTCCTCAAGATTGACTGGAAATGCTATATCTCTAGTACTTTGGCTGGATCAGTTTTTGTCCAATGTGTGCAGGAGGGTTTCCTGACACAGTATGTTGAAGGGCTGACAAGAGGGGAGGCCACACTGGATCTGGTACTTGGTGATGAACCAGACCAGGTGTTTGATTTGGTGATAGGTGAGCACTTTGGAGAGAGTGACCATAATTCGATTACGTTTAGTTTAACGATGGAAAGTGATAGGTACATGCCATAGTCAAGAGTTATAGATAGGGGAAAGGCAATTATAATGTGATTAGGCAAGACTTAGGAAGTATAGAATTGGGCAGCAAAATGCAGGGGATAGGGACAATCGAAACATGGAGCTGGTTTAAGGAACAGATATTGCAAGTCTTTGATAGGTATGTCCCTGTCAGGCAGGGAGGAAATGATAAGTAAGGGAACTGTGGTTTACTAAAGAAATTGTATCGCTTGTGAAGTGGAAGAGGGAGGGTTATGTGACATTGAGGTGAGATGGTTTAGATGAGGCAATGGAGAGTTACAGAGTAGCGAGGAAGGATTTAAAGAGAGAGTTAAGAAGAGCAAGGAGGGGACATAAGCAGTCTGTAGCAAACAGAATAAAGGAGAACCCTAAATCTTTCCATAGACGTGTGAGAAATAAATGAATGACTTGAGTAGGAATAGGGCCAGTCCAAGACAGCAGTGGAAAGTAGTGTGTGGACTCTGCGGAGATTGGAGAGGTGCTAAATGAATATTTCTCATCTATTTTCACTCAGGAATAGGAGAATATTATAGAAGAGAAGACTGAGATACGGGCTATTAGACTTGAAAGGATTGAGGTTAGCAAAGAGAAGGTGTTATCAATTCTGGAAGGTGTGAAAGTTAATATGTTTCCTCGGCCAGAAGTGATTTTTTCCGAGAATTCTCTGGGAAGCTGGGGAGGAGGAGATGATGGAGGTTTTGGCCTTGATCGTTGAGTCATCATTGTCTACAGGTTTAATACCAGAGGACTGGAGGATGGCAAATGTTGTGCCCTTGTTCAAGAAGGGCAAAACATCTTTTGTAGGAAAAGTTTTGGAAAGAATTATAAGTGATAGGATTTATATTCATCTAGCAAGCAACAATTTGAGTGGAAATACGAAACATGGATTCATCAAGGGCAGGTCGTGTCTCACAAACCTCATTGAGTTTTTTGAGAAGGTGGCCAAGCATGTGGATAAAGGTAGGGCAGTTGATGTGGTGTATATGGACTTCAGTAAACCCTTTGATAAGGTTCCACATGGTAACCTTAACCGCTATTAGAGAAAGTGTGGAGGCATGGAATTGAAGGTGATTTTGCAGCTTGGATTACAAACTGGTTTTCTGTAAGAAGGCAATGAGTGGTGGTTGATGGAAAATATTCAGCCTGGAGTCCAGTTATTAATGGTGTGCCACAAGGATCTGTTTTGGGATCATTACTGTTGTTGTTTTTATCAACGACTTGGACGCAGGCATAGATGGACATGTTAGTAAATTTGCAGATGATACTAAAGTTGGTGGAGTGGTGGACAGTGTGGAAGAATGTTGCAGGTTGCAGGGAAACTTGGATAAACTGCAGAATTGGGCTGAAAGATGGCAAATGGAGTTCAATGCAGATAAATGTGAGGTGATTCATTTTGGGAAGAATAACAGGAAAACAAAATACTGGGTCAATGAAAAGAATCTTGGTATGTGGATGTGCAGAGGAATCTTGGTGTCCATGTACATAGATCCCTGAAAGTTGCAACCCAGGTTAGTAGTGCTGTTAAGAAGGCATATGGGTGTATAGTTTTATTGCTGGAGGGATTGTGTTCTGGAGACGTGATGTCATGCTGCAACTATACAAGATGCTAGTCTGGCCTCACTTGGAATATTGCGTGCAGTTCTGCTCATCCCATTACAGGAGGGATGTGTAAGCATTGGAAAAGGTGCAGAGGAGATTTACAAGGATGCTGCCTGGTCTGGAGTGAAGGTCTTATGAAGAAAGCCTGAGGGACTTAAGTCTATTCTCATTGGAGAGAAGATGACTAAGAGGGGATTTAATAGAAACATACAAAATGATCAGAGGATGAGATAAGGTGGACAGCGGGAGTCTTTTTCCTAGGATGATGACGTCTGTTGTACGAGAGGGCATAGCTGAAAATTGAGGGGTGATGGATTTAAGACAGATTTCAGATGCAGGTTCTTTACTCAGGGAGTAGTAAGGGTGTGGAATGCCCTGCCTGTCAATGTAGTTAACTCAGCCACATTAGGGGCATTTAAACAATCCTTGGATAAGCATATGGTTGATGATGGGATAGTATAGGATGATGGTTTAGATTAGTTCACAGGTCAGCACAACATTGACGGCCAAAGGGCCTGTTCTGTACTGTATAGTTCAATGTTCTATGTTCTATTGTAAATAGCTGGGGTCCTAGTACAGATCTCTCTGATACCCCACTAGGTCACTGCCAGCCACTCACAAAAATGTCTTATTTCTTCCTATTCTTTGTTTCCTACCAGCTTATCAATTTTCTGTCTATCTTAATACACTATCCCCAATCCTATGCACTTCAATTTTATACATTAGTCTCTTATGTTGGACTTCTATCAAAAGCATTTTGAAAGGCCAAATTAACCAAATCCACTGGCTCCCCTTGTTACACTCCCCTATTAGTTACACTTTCAAAGAATTCCAGTCAGGAATGTTACATGTGGTTAAATCTCTAATTGTGCATGATTGTCTCTTGCTTGCTCAGGAAATACAATCTTGACCTGTTTCTCCAATCATCATTTGAAAAGAACAAATAAGTTTCACCCTGAAATCAACAAAAGGGTTTCCTTTTAGAAATGGCAGAGATCAGCTGAGCAGCTTATTTTCAGCAGTCTTTCCTCCATTTGAACCACATGAAACAAGAAGCTCTCCAAGCCAGTCTCTGAATTAAAACAAAAAGCCCCAGCAGGGTCTACAGCAAAGCAAGCTGTTAAACATCAGTCTCATTGATTTACCGAAAACCTTTTTAAATAAAAATCTCAACTGAAACCCTGTAAAAGAGACCTCTTCAGATATTTACATAAAACATGAAATAAATACATTTTCCACAACCCTTCATAGCTTAGGTCTTCCAGGCAACAGTAAATATAAAATGTCATGTGGCATTCAATAGATTGATTGTCAGCTTGTAAGTAATGACCACCACTGAATCATTCATTTGGCACACTGCAGTTCCTATCTTTGAATTATTTGACTTAAGGTCACCAAATCAGAAGTACTTTGAGTATGTGTTATGGTCACAATAGAGACTTGTAACTCTTAAAAAAATGGGATTTGAACTCCCAGTGACAAACTAAATGGGATAGTATGACAAGGTTTCAAGTTTTAAGTCTTTTACTGTAACAAGGGAATTAAAAGCAACATAGTTTAAACTGTAACATATTAGGCAATTACTACTCTAAACTACAGAGATGCTAACCTTTATTAATGCCCTCTCTGACCAATAATATTGTGTTGCATGTATGTTTTACAGCAAACTCCCCACAGGATTTCAGAAGTTATTGCAAATGGTTCACATTCATTTCCAGTTTCCAGAGCATTCAAATCCCCTTGGCTCGTCGAATCAGAATATCTCTTGGCCATTGAGAAGTTTCCCTTAATTCCCTGAAAATTTATGACCAGCAGTAAATCAGACTCTGGCAATTTCTGCTCCTAGCTTCATTAAGCAAAAATTCCCCAGAATCACAACATAATGCATTGCTTTGACTAAAGACATTACTCCCTCCCATGTTCAACCTGATTGCTCACAGATGACCAGCAGCCTTCTTCCCTCTACTGAGCATACAATCACAGCCTCTATCTCTGGAAGAGTCTCACATTCTATTCAAAATCCTCTGAGACAATCTCCCCATTCTGAAGCAGGTGTTCCTTCCATTGTTTTCAGGTGTAACCTTTATAAATTTTGCTCCTCTGCAAGTCTCAGTAGGGTCCCAGTCTCTTGGCAACTAAACTAGAGAGACTGGTTGTTGCATAGAACATGTGACACATCACATGACACTTTGTAGCCTTGAATTAAAGAAACAGTCCAAATCATCTTATAAAACCGAGCATTCATAACACAAGGCCAACTCCCCACCGCATACAGCCTGTGAAACAGAAGTGCTCGCCAGAATGTGAAAATCCACCCCATGCTTCAGCTAGTTATCTCTTTCCCCTTAGCCCACCATATATTAACATGTACCAGTATTCTATCCACTTGGTCCCCCTCCACAACCTCCCTCTTTCAACCACCCCTCACCCTATTATCAGCACACAGACCTCACTTGCCCAGTTATTTTCAGTTCTAATGAAGATTCACCGAACTCAAAAACTTAACTCTTATTTTTTGCTCTCTGCAGATGCAGCTGAGCGTCTCCAGCACTTTCTGTTTTTGTTACATGTTAACAAACCCTTGGATAGACCCTGGCTGTCTCCAGCTTCAGCTCATCTCCTGGTTACTGTAAGTCAGCTTCACTTGTAGAAGGAGAGGATGGAGTTAATGACTAATAGCTGAAAGCAGCCGTGCAGATGTGTGGATCAGCTTTAAATGCTGCGCTTGTCAAGAGGGAGAAGCAGCAAGTTATGAGCAGGATGAAGAGCTGGTCAAGTGCAAGCAAATGGCTCCGCTGTGAAACGTGGTAGCTGTTAGCAGATGAGTGAAATACTTAGCAATTGTTACTAGGTAAAAACAGATACATTAGGGAAGGGTTCAGTGTGCAGATGATGTTGTAATGCTCTATTGTGAAGAAATGTAGAAGATAGGACTGACTGCTCACCTTTGCCATCTGGATCCAGGCATTGAAAGATTTCTTTACAATGAAATCATGTCTCGAGAAATAATGCATTGGCATTGTCTGTCGTTTCTGCCCAGGTCAGCTACAGCATAGGTTTGGACACTTCCTTGTCACTCGAAAAGAACATGGAGTACCCACACGTTCTCACTGCTGTACTAGCACTTCTCGGAGACAACCAGGGGTAGAGAAACCCCCTAGCTGTAATCTGAATGCAACTGAGTTGAATAATGTCAAGAGTGTGGTGCTGGAAAAGCACAGAAGGTCAGGCAGCATCCTAGGAACAGGAAAATAGACGTTTCGGGCAAAAGCCCTTCCTGATGAAGCGCTTTTGGCCGAAACTTTGATTTTCCTGCTCGTTGGATGCTGCCTGACCTGCTGTGCTTTTCCAGCACCACACTCTTGACTCTAATCTCCATTACCTGTAGTACTCTCTTTCGCTTGAGTAAAATAATGCTCAGGTATAAAATACAATATCAAAGATGACTGAAATTGGAAATAAAATCAAAATACTAGAAATGTTCAGTAACTCTAGCAATACCTGTATAGAGAGGATAAGAGTTAGCATCTAAATAACTTGTCATCATAACTGGGAAAACAGATCTAATAGTTTTAAGTAAGTGAAGAGGGTGATGGTGGGGAACAAAAGAAAAAGGTAAGCGTGTAACAAGGTGAAATGAAGGAGACAATAAGTGACATGAGTTGATTCTGTGAAGCTAGGGGGAACAGTTATGGACCAAGAATTCAACAAAAAGATGTGTCTAGAGGAGGTGTGAATAGCAGAATGCTGAGCAGCTGCTGTCCAGAAGTGAGAAAGAACAAAAGGAGCAAATAGGAATGGAAAAGGATCGAAAGCTACAGTCTGAAATTTCTGAATTCAGTGTTGAGTCCACAGGCTGTAATGTGCTTAATCAAAAGCTGATGTATTGTTCCTGAAGCCTCTAGTGGTTGTTGGGACATTGGATGATAACTAAGAGTGGGGAGCTCAGCATGAGAGAAGGGTGGAGAATTAAAATAGCAGGTGACTGGAAGTTCAGCATTACCCTTCACAGACTGAAGGGAGGTGTCTCACGAGTGTCCAACCAATCTGCTTTGGCTTCCACCTTACACAGAAGATCTCATTATGAGCAGTAACTCTAGAATATCAAATTAGAAGCAGCAAAATTTAATCTGGTAGCATAAACAGTGGAAAGAGAGGATGTAAAGGGGCAGATGTTGCATTGTATACAATGCAATGAGAAGCTGCTATGAGAAAGTGAGGGGCCTTTGGGAGTGATTGAGGAGTGGTACTGGGTGACGAAGAAGGAAAGATCTCGTTTGAATGCTAAAAGGGAAGGGGAGAGGAATATGTTATTGGCGTTGGTATTACACTGGAAGTAGTTGAAATGGTGAAGAATTATCTATTGAATATAAAGGCTACTGAGGCCAACCAGAATCCTGATATCATTCTACAAAGAGGGAAGAAGACAAGAGCAGAAGTGAGTGAAATAGTTGAAGGCCCAATCAATCAGGGTGGAAGAAATGCATGAAACAGGAAACATGATGTGGAGGTTTCCATTTTGGACTGAGGTGGACAAAGGTCAAAAGTCACATGACACCAGGTTATAGTCCAGCAGGTTTATTTGAAATCACAAGCTTTCATAGCTCTGCCTGTTTGTCGCTTCACCGAACGAAGGGCAGCACTCCGAAAATCTGTGATTCCAAGTAAACTTGTAGGACCATAACCTGGTATCATGTGGTTTTTGACCTTGACTCAGGAAAAGGGAAGGCATATCAGAAGGGCTAGGAATTAATGGAGGCAGGTATAATGGAGGCAGATAAAATGGATAGATTAGAATAACTTCAAGAAGTACATTCAATCTTTAGATGAACAGCAGCCTGTGGAAATTCTGTGACCTAATTGGACGCGTTATTAGTAGGAACAAATAGGCAACCCAACAATTAAGTTTAACAGAGGTCTGACTGTTCAGACGGTGTGGGACCCAAACTCTTAACCTGGGGTATGTAGCCTGAAAATCACCAGCATAAAAAAAACTACTCTTATGGTATGAAGTATAGAATCACCTCCAACATATTTAGGCCATGGAACCTCATGTTGCTACATGTGTGTGGAACATGGTAGTTTTTGTAAACATATGTTCTGTGTCATGCTATCCAACAGTTTAAAGAATGTTTGCCAATATGATCTGAGACTATGTTGTGCTGAGCATACAGTTCGCTGCAAGTGAGATAATTGTTCTTCTCAAGAATGTGAGAACAGAGAATAGAAAATGGGTCACTTTGAGATTATTCAAGACTAGGCCTGTGTTAGGCACTAAAGAGAAAACACAGTACAAAAGGCATTAGAATCATAACTGATATCAAACTAATATCCAGGAAGAAATAAAACATTTAACCCTGGAACTTACTCTCCTCATAAAAAGTATTCAACAATATGGCCTAGAATTTCTGATCATGTTGCTGATGGTTATTGATAAGAGGAGGCTTTGGTTGCAGAACATGAAAAAGATACTTGTTCGATACTTACCATGACCATCATTAACCCAGAGGTTAATCTTATTAATTAAGTACAGATGGGCATCATATCTTTGTATATTGGTTAAGTAGAAAATTATATTTCCAACTCAGTACATGCATGTGACAGATAGAAGAATAAAAGGTCATGACACACATAAGCACTTGGGAAATGCTCCCTCAATTCAAAGGCGGCATCATTGAGTTCTTAGTACACTGTAATTAATGAGTAGCAAGGATAAAAATGTAATTGGTTTCCCTATGAAGAACTGGTTTCAGGATGAAAACTGGCTGAAGGTAAAAAGCGACAAATGTTCTTCGGAGGAGTTATGCCAGGGTTTGTAGGTAGTGAGTGGTGGCATGCTCCAGTCTCATTGTAATGACCACTACTATTTCTCATTTGCATCAATCAATTAGACTTGGTGTAAAAACCTCAAAGCTATAAATCATACTAGGCTGGGAAGGGCAGTGCAATCTGCAGAAAACAGCCAGAGATTCAGAGAGAACTGGACAAGGTTCCCCACTCCGTTTTGCTCGATTGGGTGCTGTCAGGCCCACTCAGCTCCTGACTTCATTACAGCCTTTTTTCAAATATGGACAGTTAAGCTGAACCACAGAGGTAAAGTGAAGTGATAACCCTCGAGCATGGCAGCATTTGAATGACTGTGGTGTCAAGGAGCCCTAGCAAAACTGGAGTCAAAGGGAATTGGGGGAATCTCTCCTCAGGTTGAAATTATTTCTAGCTCAAAAAATGGTTGTAGTTGTTGGAGGTCAATCACCTCTGGTTCAGTGCAACACAACAGGAATATCTCAAGGTAGTGTCCTATGCTCAAACATCTCTTTAGCTGCTTCAGCTATGACCATTCCTCAACCATAAAGTCAGAAACTGAGGTTTGTTCTGAAGCAATCCAGGTCCACATGGAGCAAATGTCAAAAATCTCCAGGTTTGGGATGATAAATAAATGATTCAACAACATTGAACCTCTGAACCTCTGACTATTAATGTCCTGTGAGTTGCCATTGATATGAATATGAACTATACCAGCCATACAAATACTGTGGTGGCAAGAGTATGTCAGAAGCTATGAATTTTGTGGCAATTAATTCACCTTTTGACAATTCATGTGCCTGTCCATCACCAGGAGTGTGATGGAACACTCTCCACCTGCCTGGATCGGTGCCACTCCAAAAACACTCATGAAGCTTGACATCATCCAGGAAAATTAAAACACTTATTTGGCACCCTACCTACCTATAATTAATCTACCAACATTCACTCCCTGCACCACTGACACATAATGGCAGTAGTGTATACCAACAAAAGGATCCACAGTAGTGACTCACTAAGGCCTGCTTGATAGTTCCTTCTGTATCTGCAACCTCTACTACCTGATAAAATAGGGGCAACAGATGTGTGAGCACACCACCAACTGTAAGTTCTCCAAACCTCACATCATCCTGACCTAGAAATATATCACCATTCCTTCAATATCGCTAAGTCAAAACCACTGATCTCTCTTCCTAGTAACACTATAGGTGTCCTACATCCCAAGGACTGCACTGATTCAAAAAGGAAGCTCCCTAACACCTTCTCTGGGGTGACTTGGAATGGACAATAAATGCCGGCTTAGCCAATGTCACCCACATCCCATGAACAAATTTTAAAACAAATAAGTATCTGTGCACATCAAAGGTAGTTGAAGTTTAATGCAGACGTGTGCAAGGCTCGAGGTTGAAAACATAAGTGCTGCATGAATAATGTTGAAATAGTTCTAGCTGAAGTTAAACGAGGTCTATGAATGTTACTGGATTTGATAGTAAACATTCTGAGCAATGCAGAACAATGATAAAAAAAAGTAGCACAGCAGCCAAAACCGTTGGAAGTAAATTATAGGTGGTTATGATCAAACTGTACAGTATTCTTGTTCGATCATTCACTGAACACTGCATTTTGTTTTGATCAGAGATAGAAAATGTAGACATCCAAGTACTACAGTGAAGATGCAATTAGCTAATCCTGGAAAGTATGAAGAAACTCTGGTTTTTCAGCTAGGATGTAGAGCAGTCAAAATGTGATTTCAACAGTTTCTATAAGCTTGCAAGTAAAGTAAAGAAAATATAGATTTCTAATGTGCTGCAACTTTTGGATATCTCAAAATGCATTGCAGGAAATTAAATATTTGTGAACTGTATTGATTGGTATAGTGTAGTGTAGCAGCCCCCAATTAATATGCACCAAATGATAATGTAATCATGACTAGATACTATATTTTTGGGTGTTGATTAAAAGATGAACTTGGAGCAGAACACCATGGATAGCTCCTCTGCAGTTCCCTGTAATAGTGTGATGGGATTGTTTATGTCCAAGTGAGGTAGCAGACGGTGTTTCAGTTTATTGTTTCATTTAAAAGATAGTAGATCTGACAGTGCAGCATTCCCTCAGCAGTGCACTGGAGCATCATCTTTTCAATTTTAGCACTGGGATTCTGGAGTGGCACTTGAACCGACAACATTTCTGAAATATTGCTTCAAAGTAACTTGCAAATGTGGGTTAAGAAGATACACATTCAAGCATATAAATTTAATTTTATGAGCAATATTAGAAAGTTCCTCATCTTGCCTGGGTGGTGTTTGCAGAGGGGTGCTATGGTAAAGATCTCAAATGCATTTGAGGAACAGTGAAAGGAGTAAACTGTAAGGTGAACCTGGATGAACAGCCCAACGTATGTTGAATAGTCATTGTTATGGTCTTATGAACTTGGGATCTTATCTTTTCTGGGCAGACTATGAAAACATTTTGCAGGACTATTTCAACAGTTGGGAAAAAATTCGGATAAAGTGGATTGCAGATGGATTATGGAAGGAACATGTTTGATGGATCAAACCCTTTTATCTGCCATGCTTGCTTTTTCAGAGAAAAACATAGAAGATAGTATATAATGTATTTATGTAGCTGTCTTTTATCATCTCAAGACATTCAGACAACTTCATGGCAAATTTTTAGCAATGCAGTCTCAGAAAGTCAGAAAGTTATTTTACACATTACCTATGATTTCACAGAGCTGGATTTTTTTTAACCATTCCTCAAAATGTCATTGTTCCCTCGAATAGGAATGAGTTTCCTCATAGTTATATGTGTCAGTGTTTCCCTCAAATTTTTCCCTTTTAGTATGTTTGTTTTTTCGAAGGTAATTGTCACTTTATCATTGAATGTATCATTGTTTCCGAAAAAAAAGATATTTCTCCTTGTAGATCTGTGATTAATAGAGCTGTTTTTCTCTTATAAAACATATGTTCTTACTTTCCTGAGCTGAAATTGTTAACTTTGTAACTCAGTGTAGTAAGTGCTTCTCAATGCTTAGATTTTTCTCTTTATAACCACTGTGCCTTGGGCTGTTTTCTCTCATTATCCACTTAATTGATAAACCTTGCAAAGACTCCATTTTGATTAGGAAGGATACAGATGTCCCCATCAAGGGTTAAAGTCCATTGCTTGCTGTCCTCAATTTCAGCATGTTGCGTGATATTGGCTTAATAACTGCAGTGAAATGCATTGCTCCATTCTCCTTGTCACCACCACATGTATTTCCAATAACTCCAACTTTGGATCCTACATTTGAATTCAATTATTAGACATTTATGAGAGTTAACCTTGAGATCATGGACACCTTAAGTATCATGAGTGTCACATTAATTAGCTGCATGGCAAGAATAGTTTGATTTGTTCACCATTTACTACTGAAGAACATTTTGATATCAATCTTAAATGTTCCCTGGGTATACAAATCAATACGCTTCAACGCATATAATCACAAGCTCAGTATTTTGGGTTTTCTTTCATGAATTGTGCTAAAGGACTTAACCTACTAGACCAAGTTTCAGTTAACCAACAAAAGCGGTTTCTGCTTATTGGTTTCTTACAGAATTTAAATAGTTGTTCTCTGCCAAATGTAACCACTGTACCGTCACTAAAAGATTTCATCAGAAATAGGGAAATAAAATGGAATATTTGACAGGCTATATTTACACTTTATAAATAAAATCGTAGACTCTTCAGGAACATCACAAAGGTAACCCAAATAATATGAAGCTAAAGTACATTCATAAAGCCCAGGTGACTGAAGGAGCAACAATTATTTTCTGTTAATATTTTCAGCTATGCAATAAGAATAAATGAAATGAGGCAGAAGCCCGTTTGAGTCATGCTTGTATCTTGACAACACTAATTTATCGCCTGGAAGGGTCAAGTTAATTAGGCAGTCACCTCAAGTCATCGTCAGACAGCACCTGTCAGTTTGTGTGTTTGTGAGCATCAGTCGGAGCTGTCAGAGCTTGCGATGGTTGCTGAGGGGAGATGCTGACTGATCGAGCTCTGTGCTGCTGAAGGAAACTCTGATTGTCTCTGCCTCGGGATGTTAGCAACCCAACCAGCACTTTAACTCTGATCTGTACAGTTCTGTAAGTACAACATTTCATTGTCTTTTGAATGTGGCAAAGGGGCTGCGTGTGAAGACAAAAAGAGACAAGAGAGAAACAGGGATTAGGAAACATGAGGAATGGAGAGAAATACATTGTAAAGAAATGGACAGCAGACTATTGATATTTAATAGGAAAAAGAATGTTTTTTCAACAAAAATGCCCTTTTGTGATTTAAAATTACTTTTTATGTATCTATTAGATCCTTTAAAACACAATAGCATTATTTTAGGATTTAACCACTATTATTTTAGATTCTATAGGATTTGTTATAAGCAGGAAAAAATCCTGTAGTATTTTAGAACAGGTATCATATTTGGGAGACAGAAGTAATAATAGTGATGGGAATCTGGGACCATTACTGATGGAATGCAGAAGTGGATGAAGAAGGACAGAGACAGAGAGAATGCAATGATGTGAGTGATTATGGGCTTGGGCTGGGCTACTCATTTTCCTTTCTTTCTCAGACTGTTAGAGGTGGTTTGTAAAGCTTGTAAGTGTCAGAGGACACACAGATCCAATCTGGCTCGTGCTCTTTCTCTGAGAGCTGGCACTAGCAGCCACAGGGGCTAAAGGAAGGATGATGAGACAGTCAAGCTGAGGTCAAACACTCCTTAGCAGGATCAGTGAAAGAGTGGAAATTTATGGCTTTTACTTTTATCAGTTCACCTAGATGCACAACTCAGTATTTCCTCAGCTCTGCAAGAGACATGATGAAAATTAACTAAAATTTTTGCCAGAGAGGACAGATGTATGTGATCTCCAAAAATAGTTCACTCAATACAAGGGTAAAGTTACATGTTAGCGTGAGTACTGAATCAGTAAATTTAAATATTTTTCTGTTTTTGACCTTGTATGTGTGCTAATTTCATTAACATAGATAATTTACCTTTTAAATGCAATGCAAAGTGTACAATAAAGGCACCGTTTGCAATATTGACTTGCATGCTGCTAAGTGTTTCTTCTGTACTGCTCATCAGTTATATCATTTAACATTTTGAAAGGTTACAGAACGGAAGCATTTGTATTCTTTCATGCAGGCTTTTCATTACAAATAACTGCACATTTTCTGATGTTGTTGAACATGGCTTAATTGCCTTT
This sequence comes from Hemiscyllium ocellatum, assembly GCF_020745735.1. Lineage (NCBI taxonomy): Eukaryota > Metazoa > Chordata > Chondrichthyes > Orectolobiformes > Hemiscylliidae > Hemiscyllium > Hemiscyllium ocellatum. The sequence goes on along the minus strand of NC_083425.1, from coordinate 29,356,026 downwards.
GCCTGCTGTGCATTAAGGCAGCTTTTAAACACTTAGCACAAAGGGAACTGTTAATGCACAACTCTGCATTTACCAGAAGTTGAAACCTCAGTGGAAAACATTCTCATTCCTTTTACCTTCCTCACCTACCTTTCTGTTCATCTTGCCTCATGTAATCATTCACAGTGGAAATCTTTTGATATCTAAAAGTTTAGAATGGACATAAATGATGATATTTATAACGATATTTTATATATAAAGGTATATTTTGCATTCCATAAAAACCAAAGATACATGTACTTAGAATCTCAGAAGCAAACAGGGCTTCAGCGTAAGTTGCACAAACAAACAAATTGTTATCAGATTTTTATATTTAGTCAGTAAATGTCTCTGTTGATAAATTGTTACAATTTGCTTGATTATTTTAAGTTTATAGTTGGTAGGGTGTGAGCTATATGTCTGTAATTTCTTATTGTAACCTTACAACGAAATGCTCAGAGCTGAATGACTATCACAAGGAGGCTTAGAATATCGGCTGGAAACATTGTGTTCTTCACCTTTTGGATTGGTTGCAAAGTGGAATAAATATAACCAGTGTTATGAACCTAGCCATGTTTACTACAGTCGGAACAGAATGGATGTTAAAAAAATAGTAATCACAAGTGTAGCACCAGCAGGGAATTGTAAATTCTAGCCAAAAGGCAAGTTCGAGGGTAAAGAGAAAACAGACACATACACAAACACGCATGCACACATGCACAAAAATCAGCTTAGTTTAGTTTTAAAATTCCAGCTAGCCAGGGGAAGACTGACTTATCCACAAGCTGTTTGATGTGGGATTGTGCGTAGGCTGAATTGGCCCATGGAGAGACTGATATCTAAAGAAATTGTGTAGGAATTTTTTTCTCTGCTGCTGAGCCCCAGGAGGCATTACTGACAGAAACGACAGTAAAGCAGAAGATCTCTTTAACATGCATCTGTGGCTGGTGGAGCTGCTGGATTCTGTGCTAATTATCTTGAGTTTGAACAGTTTCTAGTAGTAATGATTAGAGCCAGGAATCAAAAGCTTGATAACAGATAATAATGTCGTATTTCAAGCATGTTAACAGCCAGTGACAGCAAAAACAGCTCAGATGTGTAATGTGAGAGAAATTTGCAATTATTAAAAAAAAAGGACATATACTCAATTGATGACGGTACAGAGAAAGAAAAATAAACAACGATGAGAAAGGATGAGGAGATGAGGGAAAAATTGGGATGAAAAGAGAGGAAGAGAAGAAGAAAGAGCCAGATGTTCTCTTTGTACCTCAGACATAAATTTGCATTTATTGTGTATTTGGCCATGTTCATATGGTGCACAACTACTTGCTGAGACTGTGATTCAGACTACATGGTTTCTTGACATTAGCATTGAGTTAGGTCACAAAACAGAAAATTCACATATTCCATTACAAATACTTAATAAAAATCTGGCATTTTTTTGTGAGGATCAAAATTTTAGTGTACGCAGGAGGCTTGTGAACTAATATTGCCCATTGGCCGACCTGAATCTGGGCAGATAAACAGGAACATGTAGAAGATTACATTTGTTTTGCAATATCTTAGTCTGATATGCACTGAATGAGATTTCATTTCTGCATCAAGAGTGTAAAGGCTGAGATGATCTGTTGAGAATTCCCATAGGTTCTCATGATAAAATTGAGTTTGAGTAGAGATATACAATTACTCATGACACGCTCATCATTGTATGACTGTATGTAACTGTGCAGATCAAGATGACATGGTCATGGAAGTATACATTGTTATATGGACCAAACAAGCTTTTCTTTCTAAGTTGAAATCCAGGGGCTAATTTTCTCTCAGTGAGAACTATGCCTGCCATTATTGGAAACCTATGGAGCACTGGGAATGATTATCCAATGTACACTTTGGTGGTGAGATTGCCCACAAGTGGCACAATATCTGCAAATTATTCCCTTAAATTTATAGTTCCTGATAGCCTCACAGTGAGTTACGCAAAATAACCATTCTTAAGCGTTAGATAAAAAACTCTAATTGCTTGACCATGGGAGCCAGGATAAAGGGTGATAGATGAATGGAATGGGGTGCAGGTTCTGACATGGACAGTGAAATATTGGATGATGTCCAGTTTAATGTAGGAAGCCAATTGGAAGAACAGTTTTGAAATATTTTTAAACTTGGTCACTGTTTTTTGTCTTTACTTAATTTTTCTTTATTTCCAATCTGTTCGAATTAATACTTGTCTAACAGTCTCACTTTGGGTATATCATTGAACTGGATGCAAAGTGCAGTAACAGTTGCATTAATTCTGTGAAGTATTTTCTTTTGATTAAGTGTCTATTAAAATTCATCTTTATATCCAGCTCTATGGAATTTGTATCTCATTTTGACTTTATTCAAAATTAATGAATTAACTATGTTGTTGTAACACAGCAAAACTACATTCTGATACATCTCCAGGTCTAAGACAATGCTTTTTTTCACTATCTTTTACAACACCCTTCATGTTTCCAGTTCTACTTTACCCATACAAAGTTATGCTATTTCACCTTAGCATTTTCAGGGAGAAAAATGAGAATGCTGCCAACTATTTCAAAGTTACAAATCACACAACACCAGGTTATAGTTCTGATTTGGAGATGCCGGTATTGGACTGGGATGTACAAAGTTAAAATTCACACAACACCAGGTTATAGTTCAACAGGTTTAATTGGAAGCACTAGTTTTCAGAGCGACGCTCCTTCATCAGGTAGTTGTGATGCAGGAGTGGCGTTCCGAAAGCTAGTGCTTCTACCTAAATCTGTCGGATGAAAATCTGGTATTGTGTGATTTGTAACTTTGTACATCCCAGTCCAACACCGGAATCTCCAAATCATGCCAACTATTTCTATCTTCTAAATGAGTTCCAAAAGTTAACTGATGGCTGTTCTCAAAATATAAATGCAGTGTTTGATTTTACTTCACAAAGAAGTGAGTAAGTAATACCTTGCAAACTATTCTACTGAAGCATCAGATGAAACAAAGTTTTCAGTCAGTTCTATTTTGTGTGAAGAAATTCAATGATAGGAACAGATAAACCAATGACAACTGTTCCATTCTAATTAAAACTGCGAGGGAACAGAAAGATCGGATCCCTTTGATCCTTGATCTCCAACTGAGCAGCACAGCTTCTCAGAGCCTTTGGGTACAAAAGCTTCACTGGTTAGTTGAATCTTCATACAATTTGACCATAGGCTTCTTCTTCATTTCAACTTGTGCTGGAATTTCATTATTTGTTTCCAATTTACAGGATAAGATACAAACAGAAGTGACTGGGTGATGCAATGGGTGATCACATCAGTATTTTTAAAATCTCAATTTGAATGCAGCCCAGCCATATAGAATAAAAGATACTTTTCTCTGTCAACAGATAAGGGGATTACATGAAATCTGTTTGATCTATCGCAATCCATTTCTCAATGTCATAAATTTACAGCAAAAACCTGCCAGAAATTTACGAAAAGATGCCGGATTACACGTTGGGGCAAATAGTGAGGAAAAAAAACTGGGAGATTGCATGGAACACATAGCCAAATTCAGGTAATAGATAGATTTGCAGCAAGTACATTTTAATATAAATGTGTGTGAAGGTGCGCAGTTTAGGAAAACCAATGAACACTTAGATTATGTTCTTAATGGAATGGAGCAACAGAAATGTTGGATATTTATAAAAGAAGCATTGCCTGCGGAGAAAAGCATTAGAAAGATGAAATGGTATTTCAGAAATAAAAATAGAAAGTGCTGGAATAATCAACAGCTCTGTCAGTGTCTGGGAAGAGAGAAACAAAGTTGATATTTTGAGTCAAATGATTCTTATTTGGATATGGTATTCCAGGTTTTATACCTTGGACTATTTAATAATTAAAGAAATATTTGCTAGTCTACATAATATTGCTTTGGATGCAGTTTGAGTTCTCTGTATAATTTTCTAGAAGTTATAGTAGAGTCAGGGAAATGTGTAGCACAGATTTATTAAGGTGATAAAAGCTATGAGAGCATAAAGTTATGCTAAGTGACTTGAAAAACCAGGGCTACATTCAGTGGAGCAGGGAAGATTAAACGTTATTAAAATATGGAATATATTGATAATGGGTCATTATCCAAGCTGCAGATTATAATATTTTATTTTATTCTTCCACGGGATGTGGGTAATGTTGACAAAGCCAATATTTATTGCCTGTCCAAAATCTTGACTCAGTGGCAATGAAAGAACTTTGACATTGTTTCAATTCAGGATGCTCTCCAACGTAGAATGAAACTTGCAGGCAACGGTGTGTCCATCCAATTCCTGCCTCTACCCTGCTCAGTACTTGAGGTCAGGGGTTTGGAAGGAGCTGTCAGAGGAGCCTTGGCAACTACAACCACCTTTCTTTATGCTTGGTATGACTTTAGTTAAATGCTGCTTTCATGTCAAAGGCAATCAGTCTTGTCTCAATTTTAGAATGCTGTCTCCCATCCATAAAAAGGAGCCAGATGTTCCTGACATCACTGAAAATGAACATCAGGAACCACAATACTGGTCAATGAGTAGTTTTTCATAACATTGTTGATGGCATCCTACAGGATTTTATTAATTTTGGAGCGTAAAGCTGTTGGGCTGTATTTGGATAGACCTGGCTTGTTCTGCATTTTCTGCGTAGATTAAACCTGAAAATTTACTACATTCTTGAGTATTTCCTTGTGTTTCCCTTCAATTGGCACAGCCTGGCTTAGGGTGAAGTATAAGTCCTAAGCACTACAACCATCAGGTTTTCAGGGTCCATTGCCCTTGCCCAATTCAATGTGTTTAACTGTTGTTATCATGTAGAATATGCTCAATTTGTGGAATGAGTCCAATTTGTGGAAAACTGTACTGGTGGGACCTCAGGAACAAGTAGAGATGAATCATTCAGTGGGTGCTTCTGGCTAAAGATGGTTGCAATAAGAGCTCTACCCAACTTTTTCTTAAATGAATCCAGAGACTGGGCCTCCACTGCCTTCTGGGGCAGACTGCATATAAGATTATGAAAGGATTGGACACTCTGGAGGCAGGAAACATGTTTCCGCTGATGGGTGAGTCCCGATCCAGAGGACACAGCTTAAAAATAAAGGGTAGGCCATTTAGGACAGAGATGAGGAGAAACTTTTTCACCCCAGAGAATGGTGGGTGTGTGGAATGCTCTGCCCCAGAAGGCAGTGGAGATCCAGTCTCTGGATTCGTTTAAGAAAGAGTTGGGTAGAGCTCTCAAGGATAGTGAAATCAAGGGTTATGGAGATAAGGCAGGAACAGGATACTGATTGAGGATGATCAGCCATGATCATAATGAATGGTGGTGCAGGCTCGAAGGGCAGAATGACCTACTCCTGCACCTATTGTCTATTGTCTATTGACTTTATATTACTGTGGCACCATCTCAGGACATGTGTAAAGAAAGTGTCAGAGGAGCCTGTGCTGTTGGCTGAAATATATAAGGCTGTGGATAATATTCAGTCAGGCTGATGCTTAATTCTGTGAGACAGCTATCCCAACTTTGGCATAAGACATTAGATGTTAGTGAAGAGCACTGTACAGGGTTGATATGATCTAGCATGCTTTTGTCTTGCCTAGAGCCTAGATTGTCTATCTGCAGGAGGGCAAAAAGGGGACATGAGATAGCTTTGGCAAATATAATTAAGGAGAATCAAAAGGGTTTTTACAAATATATTAAGGATAAAAGGGTAATTAGGGAGAGAATAGGGACCCTCAAAGATCAGCAAGGTGGCCTTTGTTGGAGCCACAGAAAATGGGGGAGATACTAAATGAGTTGAAAAGTATGGTGCTGGAAAAGCGCAGTAGGCCAGGCAGCATCCGAGGATTGAAGAAGGGCAGCATCCTGAAGAAGGGCTTATGCCCGAAACATCGATTCCCCTGCTCCTAGGATGCTGCCTGGCCTGCTGCGCTTTTCCAGCACCACACTTTTCAACTCTGGTCTCCAGCATCTGCAGTCCTCACTTTCTCATAGAGATACTAAATGGGTATTTTATATCAGTATTTACTGTTGAAGAGGATATGGAAGATATAGACTGTAGGGAAATAGATGGTGACATCTTGCAAAATGCCCAGATTACAGAGGAGGAAGTGCTAGATGTCTTTAAATGGGTAAAGGTGGATAAATCCCCAAGACCTGACCAGGTGTGCCCGCAAACTTTGTGGGAAGCTGGAGAAGTGATTGCTGGTCCTCTTGGTGAGATATTTGTATCATCGATAGTCACAGGTGAGGTGCCAAAAGACGGAGGTTGGCAAATGTGCCACTGTTTAAGAAGGGCAGTAAGGACAAACCAGGGAACTATAGACAAGTGAGCCTGACCTCAGTGGTGGGCAAGTTGTTGGAGGGAATCCTGAGGGACAGGATGTACATGTATTTGGAAAGGCAAGGACTGATTAGGGATAGCCAACATGGCTTTGTGAGTGGGAAATCATGTCTCACAAACTTAATTGAGTGTTTTGAAGAAGTACCAAAGAGGATTGATGAGGGCAGAGCAGTAGATGTGATCTATATGGACTTCAGTAAGGCATTCGACAAGGTTCCCCATGGGAGACTGATTAGCAAGGTTAGATCTCATGGAATACGGGGAGAACTAGCCATTTGGAAACAGAACTGGCTCAATGGTAGATGACAGTGGGTGGTGGTGGAGGATTGTTTTTCAAACTGGAGGCCTGTGACCATTGGAATGCCACAAGGATTGGTGCTGGGTCCTCTATTTTTTGTCATTTGCATAAATGATTTGGATGTGAACATAAGAGGTAGAGTTAGTAAGTACACCAAAATTGGAGGTGTAGCAGACAGCGAAGAGGGTTACCTCAGATTACAATGAGATCTTGATCAGATGAGCCAATGGGCTGAGAGGTGGCAGATGGAGTTTAATTCAGATAAATGCAAGGCACTGCATTTTGGGAAAACAAATCTTAGCAGGGCTTATACATTTAATGGTATGGTCCTAGGGAGTGTTGCTGAACAAAGAGATCTTGGGGTGCAGGTTCATAGCTCCTTGAAAGTGAAGTCGCAAGTAGATAAGATAGTGAAGAAGGTGTTTAGTATGCTTTCCTTTATTGGTCAGAGTATTAAGTACAGGAGTTGGGAGATCATGTTGCAGCTGTACAGGACATTGGTTAGGCCACTGTTGGAATAGTGAGTGCAATTCTGGTCTCCATCCTATTGGAAAGATGTTGTGAAACCTGAAAGGGTTCAGAAAAAAATTACAAGGATGTTGCCAGAAGAATTTGAGCTTTTGGGAGATGCTGAACAGGCTGGGGCTGTTTTCCCTGGAGCATCGGAGGCTGAAGGGTGACCTTGCAGAGGTTTACAAAATTATGAGGGGCATGGATGGGTTAAATAGGCAAAGTCTTTTCCCTGGGGTGGGGGAGTACAGAACTAGAGGGCATAGGTTTAGCGTGAGAGGGAAAAGATATAAAAGAGACCTAAGGGGCAACATTTACATGCAGAGGGTGGTACATATATGGAATGAGCTGCCAGAGGAAGTGGTGGAGGCTGGTACAATTGCAACATTTAAGAGGCATTTGGATGGGTATATGAATAGGAAGGGTTTGGAGGGACATGGGCAGGTGCTGGCAGGTGGGACTAGATTGCATTGTGATATCTGGTCGGCATGGACGGGTTGGACCGAAGGGTCTGTTTCCATGCTGTATATCTCTATGACTCTATGCTATTATTGTGCATTCCATAGCAGTTTGACACAACTGAGCATCTTACTAAGTGATAAGAGAGAACAGTTTGGAGCCAACCATATTTATGTTGTTCTGAAGTCACATTGTCCAGACCAAGTAAGGTTGGCAAATTTCCTCTCCTTTCAAGCAGTTGTGAATCAGACATGTTTGATAGAAAGCTAGTTAAGGAATAATATTTTGAATCATAGTGCAAGAGAAATTGATTTTGACTAAATTGTGTTGGTGTGCCATGATGGAGTCAATATATTTCTTCAATTTTCAAATTTCTAACGTGTATATCTTGACATACCTGGGGCACTCTTATTCATATATACTGTACAGCTAAATACATCTGGTAGGCACCCTTCCATGCGTAAAGGATAACGGGAATGTATCAGAATCAGAACTTTGGTGAGATTAGAGAAGATCATCTGCTGCATTTTTTTTGATGGCTGAACAAACTAGTTTTAGAATAATCAGTTAAAAGTTCCAAACACGTCCCTTGTTGATGCTATGGAATGATCACTGCTGCCGTTATGCTTTCTGGTCTAACATCTGCTTTGCAGTTTCTAAAACCAGATGTCAGTGCAGAGTCAAACTCTTGCCCACAGCTGGTGTCACCATATGCATCGACTGCCAGCTACACCTTCCTACTTATCATGATTGATATTGAGGGCTTTCATGTCAGATTGATAACATTCTTAAATCATAACTTTAGACAACCTGCTGGTCAGTTGGCAGGGGCTACCTCTCTGTATGGAATATTCTTTGTCATATCATCATCTTTCATCCTGTGCACATGCCAGCAAAGCCTTTTTTTACATGAATCGTTTTAGCAAGGTTGCATATGTTGATGATGTTGCACTTATTGTCCAGGCGGACGCCCAGCTAATGGATTGTTGGTCCCACGCTTGTGTCATGTTCTCTCTCACCATTAATCTGAAGAAAACTATAGTCATGGGACCGGGTGTTGCCACACCGCATATGATCAGAAGCAACAACATACCACTGGGAACAGTTCGTGCATTCTGTTACCTTGGATTTATGGTGACAGACTTCAGTTAACCAATCAAACAGACATGGAAAACAACAAACTGATCCACAGGACCAATATTGTTATCTAGAGAGCCTACATCGTCTTGCTGGCTGGCAACAAAACCTGGACAACTTACACCTATCAAGAATAAAGGCTCAACATATTCCATCTCTGGTGTTTATGACACTGACTTAGTATTGCATGGGAAGACATTCGCCAGTGCTAACTCTGGAAATAGAAATGCTTTCCATCTTTGGAAAGTGAGGCAGATGATTTAGGTGCAGGACAAACATCTTTAAATTCTGTCTGATTAATGATAGTCCTGTTCTAATGAGTTTAATGCTGATACTATGAACAAAAGTGGGATATGATAATTTGCTGACATAATCATCCACACGTCGACAGGTACCAGCAGGTACATAACATTAAAAAAGTGCACAGAAGATCTTCAAGTTGTATTTACCATACATTAACAGATCTTATATAAGGGTAACAATGCAGACATTATACAGTACATATAAACATATATAATAACATTCAACTAAATAGTGTATATTTTTCAGTCCATTAATTTAGTTCTTTGTTGCTGTCTTATAAATTCTAACTTTTTGTTAAATTGTGCAAGCCTGGCTAAGAACAGTACAACAACTAAAGGAAAGCTAAAATGTTCTCATCCCTGCCTCAAAGATGCTTTGTATGTTTTGGCCTGGATCATTAAAAATAATAGTATGAGAGGACCATATGAGTTAACATGGTGAGTGTGGCCTGGGTCGATATGATTCTGTTTTGCTTTACGGGTCAGTATAAGGTAAATGTGTTAAATTGTTTCCATCTGATATTGAGAAAATGGAGACACCATCTGGTAAACAGTCACAGCTTTGAGAATACAAACATTATTGTTTTGAGTATAAGGGACCACAATGTAATATGATTCAGCCTATACAGTCCTTTATTGCTTATAAGTGTTCAATGAACTGTTTTTAAAACATCTCCAGATGTCATTGTTATGGTAGATATATTTCCCAATTTTTCTCCGATTAATATATGCTCCAAGCCAAGATACATGGGAAATCTTTGGTCAAGAGACTGAAAAATAATATGGAACTCAGTTGTTTCTGAACTCTGTCCCCTTTATTATTTCCAGACATTGTCAGTGACAAAGGGTCAATGGCTAAATGTTTGAAGCTTGCTGCATTAACAGAGTAAGTCAAGTTTCTGTGAGTGAAACAAATGCCTTGACCATCTTTACAAAGTTAAAGTGGGCAAACATGGAATGGGAAGATCTTGGTGAGGCTTTTGTGACAATTTTAACTGCTTAGCCAGCCTATTCCTGACTGTAACGTGGATTAAACTCTTCCCCAATGTGCATGGTTATGTTTATGAATGCTGAAGAAACACTTCAAATGATTTAGAGACACGTGTCCGTAATTTCTGCAGGATTTCTTCTAATCATCAATTTTCAGTGAGAGCCCCAGAGAAAAGGTGGGTGCAGGCAGTTCTTTGGGTTCCTGCTGATTGTTCAGGTTGAGTTGGATGACCGGGATACCCTAATAAAAATTATTACTGGCTGCCTGTCAGAAAAGTGCTTGAAAAATACTTTTGTCAGTTTACTAACACATTCAAATGATATATAGAACCTTTACTATTCAAATTCCAACACTGAGAAAACATTTGTAAGTCAACAACAAATAGTCCAACACCTTCTTGTTCACTCAATAAAAGTTATCTACAATAATTACAAACAACATTCATCTGTATAATGACGAATGTCTATTTGATGCCTCAAATTCATGTTACAATTTTAATGCAAAGTTGAATGAAACCCCTGAGAATTGACTGTTTAAGCTCTTCTCTGGTGTTCTGTTCATCATCCGCTGTAGTTCTGGTGGAGATGATGAGAATCCCTGCAGAAATTATTGTCCCCATCTGTTGCATTTTATTCCTTCACATAGATCCAGATACATGCAGCACTTAGCTAAATATACAATCCACACAGTAGAATTTTGGTTTTTTTTTGCCTTCATAATAAAACTTTATGTTCTGGTACTAGAGAGCTGACACCACATTTAGCAGAAATAGCTATGAAATAAATCTAGTGAACAAAGTGCGCTGATCAAAATGAGCAGTGCATTATTCTGTCTCGACTCAAATAAACTTATGATCAGAATGCCTTGGGTTGGAAGCAATGTGCAATCACTAATTCCTTTCATCTGCAAACAAGATTTATCCAAAACAAGCAGTTGTAAGTGCAAACACATCGCATACCAGATCTAATTTGTGAAGACCATGCATTAGTTCTTGAAAATTTAAGAATTAATCTTACCTGTGAGCTAATTATTTGCAATTGAGCATATAGCTTTCATTTTTTAACAGAAACAAAATTTTAACAGTAGAAGTTAATCACCTACACGTAAAAATAAACTTCAATGTGACTTTTTAAAAATTCATTCATGGTTAGTGGGTTTTGGGAAGATGATGGTGAGCTGCCCTCTCGAACCATTGTAGTCCATGTGGTATAGGGGCACAGAGAAAACTAAATAAAAATCAAAAGAACTGTGGGAGCTATAAACTAAGGCAAGCTTTGCCGAGCATTTCAGCCGCAGGGGCTGACCTGACCTCCCAGTCACCGCCCATTTTAATTCCCCTTCCCACTCCCTTTCCGATATCACCATCCTTGACCTCCTCCATTGCCACAATGAACCAAACAGCAAATTGGAGGAACAACACCTCACCTTTTGCCTGGGCAGCCTAGAGGCTAGAGGACTCCAATTGAGTTCTCCAATTTCAAATGACCTCCCTCCCCATCTCCCCAACTCCCTTGTCAGCCCCTTCCCATCCATTCCACTCCTTCCTGCCACCAATTGGATTCATTCCTCCCATTGACCAACCAGGTCATACCCTCTACCTGTCTTCACTTATCTTCACTTCACCACCCTGCCTCTGCCATCCTTTTTATCTGCAGCTCCCCTTAAACCCATGCCCATTCCTGAAGAAGGGTTTCACCCAAAATGTCCTGATGCTGCCTGGTTGTTGTGTTCTTCCAACCTCATGCTATTCACCTCAAATTATTTAACTTGATATTGAGACTGGAGGGGTACAGAGTTCCAAAACGGAAAATGAGATGTTGTTTTTCCAGCTTGTGCTGATCTTCGCTGGAACACTGTATGAAGCCTGAGACAACGATGTTGGCCAGGGAACAGGGTGGTGTGATAAAGTGGCAAGCAATAGGAAGTGCGGGGTCTTTTTTGTGGGCAGAACATAGATGTTCTGTGAAGCGGTCGCCCAGTCTATGCTTCATTTGCCAAATGGAGAGGAGACCACATTGTGTGCAGTGAATGCAGTAGACTAGGTTGTATGTATTGCAGGTAAAATGCTGCTTCACCTCGAAGGTACGTGTGGGCACTTGGATACTGTGGAGGGATGAGGTAAATGGGCAGGTGTTAAACCTTCTATCATTGCAGGGGAAGGTGCCGTGGGGCTGTGGGGAGGTGTTGGGAGTGAAGGAAAGGTGAACCAGGGTGTCCCAAAGGGAATGGTCCCTGCAGAAGGCTGACAAGGGATGGAAGGGGAATATGTGTCTGGTGGTGGCATCTTGCTGAAGGTAGCGTAAATGGCAGCTGATGATCTTCTGGATGTGAATGCTGGTGGGACAAGAGGAGTTATATTGCTGTTGCAGGAGGGAAGTAAAGGGGTGAGAGCAGAAGTGCGGGAGATGGGCCAGACTAGATTGGATTCCTACTCCACACACCAGGCCTTGTTTATCACACAGCCTGCTATTACACACTACCTATTATTAGCACTAACAGTCTCCACTTACAGCTATTCACCTCCCAGCCAGATTGTTCTCAACTCCTTTGTCCAACGGTCTTCTCTCACTTTGGACTCTATCCCTACCTACTGTTTACTCCTTACTCTCTCCCCATCCTATCTTCTGCATATAAACTGACAATTTCCTTGCTACCATCAGTTCTGAGGAAAGGTCACGGGACTCAAAACTTTAATTCTGATTTCATTTCACAAATGCTGCCAGACCTGCTGAACTTTTCCAGCAGCTTCTTTTTTTTTTGTTGCAGTTAGAGACTGAGTTCCAAGATTTTAACTCAGCAGCAGTGAAAGAATTATGATATATTTCTAAGTCAGGATGGTGAATGGCTTGGAGATTAACTTTCAGGTGTTGGTGTTTTCCTGTACCAACTATCCTTTCCTTCTAGAAGGTACCTCGTGGATCTCAAAGGTTTTGACTAAGAATCTTTAGTGAATTTCTGTGATCCATCCTGTACAACACTGGTTGTATACACTGGCACACACTGCTGCTGCTGAGTGTTGGTAATAGAGCAGGTGAATGTTTGTGGATGCGGTTCCAAACAAATGCGCAATTTAGCCTGAATGTTATTAAGCTTCTCAGGTGATGTGGGAGCTGCACTCAACCTGGAAGGTGGGGAATATTCCACCAATATCCTCACTATTACCTTGTATGTTTGGACAGAAGGTGAACTATTTGCCACAGGATTCCTAGCCTCTGATGAGCTCCTGCAGCCACAGATTTTATGTCTCGTCCAATTAATTTTCTGGTTAATGTCAGCTCTTGGAGTTGAAGTTAGAGATCAGCAATGGTAATGCTATTGAATGTTAAGGGTGATAGTTGGGAGATGTTTGTTTCCTGGCATTTGTGGGGCATGTATGTTACTTGCCACCTATCAGCACAAGGTATCGTCCAGCTCTTGATGCATTTAAACATAAATTACTTCAGTGGCTGAGGAGTTGCAAATTGTGCTGAACATTGTGCAATCATCAGTGAACATCACCATTTTTGTTCTTATGACGGTGTGAAGGTCAACTAATGAATCAGCTAAACATGGTTTGACCTAAGACACTACTCTGAGGTGTGATGGCATATTTCAGGCAGAAAAAGATGACCCAATTGTATATTTCACTCACATTCTGACAAAGTTACTTTGATTTATTTCTAAGTCTATTAATTTTTTTAACATAATTTTCTGAAAGTAATTTGTTCAATTACTTTCTGGATGCTGTTATTATTTCCTGTTTTCCACTCTTGTTGGTTGCCTGTTCAACAGACTTATTCTCCTTTGACTGAATACATTTCAGATTTGGTGCATCAAACACCTGCATTCCATTGTTAGCTGTCATTGTGAGCTTGTTGCGTCTCACCACAAATGATGCTGATTTTGTCATCTTTCATCAATGCAAATCTAGCTACATATATAGTAATACACATTTTAATTTTATGAATAAAAGTCTGGCAGTAAAAAATCAACTTCTGATCTTGCACTCTGTCCTTTCTATGATAAAGCAGAGGAAAAGGAAAATTAAGGAGCATGTATTTGGTTTGTGGGTATATCTCAGAGAATGTAGCATTGGTGAGTGAAGGTACCTTTTCTGATGACCTGTATTTCAATCTGCGGGTTTTGCACATAACCATTGTGTATTTCCAATCTTACATTTTTCCTTTTCCATTTACAGGCTTTCCCTGTTTTCAGCTGAGGTTCCCATACACCACCATTTTACATTGTGCCTCAATGTCTGAACATTTTTTTGCGATTATCTTTCTATTGCCTGTCTGAGATTCATCTCATAATCAGTTATTTTTGAGAAGATTGCAGGTCAATAAACTAAACAACTTCCAGACTTCCAGTCTACGATTGGCTGTATCATTTTGTTTTATGTTCAAACCTGTACTGTTTTTGTTTTGATGCAAGGTCCTGACACCTCTCCCAACAGATGCTATGTGACCTGCTATGTACCACTGACATTTTGTGGCTATATTTCTTCCCTCAATCGCTTTTTGCAAGAGGAACATCCGAACCTTTTTGTTGGCTATATCTGTTTAGTTCTGGTTTAATACCTATAGATTAGATTAGATTAGATTAGATTAGATTAGATTAGATTACTTACAGTGTGGAAACAGGCCCTTCGGCCCAACAAGTGCACACCGACCCGCCAAAGCGCAACCCACCCATACCCCTACATTACCCCTTACCTAACACTACGGGCAATTTAGCATGGCCAATTCACCTGACCCGCACATCTTTGGACTGTGGGAGGAAACCGGAGTACCCGGAGGAAACCCACGCAGACACCAGAGGCTGTCTATTATGTCAATAGCTCTTCATCATAAGTTTTTCAAAATAGGAAGGTCATTCAGTATCCAAGAGGCAATCTCAACAAGACAAGAAGTAAATTTAAAGTGACCTCTCCTCACCTTGCAAGTGATACTTTTAACTGTACATCCCAACATTCTATCTACTGCCCCAATTGTCCAGAAACATTGTACCAACTGTTTAATTGATTCCTTCACTAAAATTCCAAAATCTTTTCCCCCGTTGTAACAATGTATGTGCATTTTCATTTATTACTGCATTTTATCTACTGCTAAAGTTTGTGACTATACCCAATGCTCCTCTGAATCCTTTGGGTTTCATGCACATCATCATTTGTCACTGTTCTAAATTTAAAGTTATCTGCAAATTTCAACACTTTGGACATGATTCAATTCTCCAAATCATTTTTAATATTTATAAACAAAAGTGGTCCCAACCCTGACTCATGTAGTTCACTGCTAACAATCTGGTATCACTCAAACACCTCCTCACACACTGTTGTCTATCACTTATCCACTTGCTGATCCAGTCTAACACATTGCCTCTAATACCATAACAAAATAATGCAGAAGTTGGAAAGCTGAAAGGAGAACAGAGAACACTGAAAATATTCAGCAGCCAGACAGCCTCTGTGAAGAGAGAGACAGAATTACTGCTTTAGGTCCAGCGACGTGCAGGTCAGTTGAATTGGCCATGCATAAATTGTCAATTAGGTGCATTACTCAGAGGGAAAAGGGGTTACTTTTCGGAGGGTCGATGTGGACCTGTTAGGCCGAAGAGCCTATTTTCACACTGTAGGGAATCTAATCGAGCCTAAAGGTCAGTGCCCTGTCATCAGAACACAGATTCTTCAAAGTCCTTCACCCTCTTCTCTCTTCACAGATACTGCTTGACTTATAGAGTATTTCCAGCATTTACTGTTTTAGATCCAACACATTGACATCTAGTCCATGAGGCTGACATGATGCTATGCTCCATTATCAATCAAGTGCTTTTCTGAAGTCAGTCTACAACCTCCACTGCCTCATTTGTATCCACTAGGTATGTAACCTCAAATAAATTGAATAAGCTCAAATTGCTCCTAAAGTAACACTACTAATTCTAATTACCTTTGTCCCTTTTTATTATGTCTCCAGTTGTTCCTCATCATAGTTTCAAACAATTTCCCCACAACTGCTATTATTTGCTGGTTTGTCCATGATCCCCTTCGGGAAACCAGGAGAATGTTACTTTTCAATCTCCTGATACGTGACCTGAGTTTAGAAGCTCTGGAAAATATTAGTGAGGAGATTTGTAATCTCCCGAGCCAATTCATTCAAAAACCCTCAGATGAAAGTTGCCAGAGCTTAAGGTTTAATCTAAAACATCCACAAGTGCCTTTCCTTGTGACTTTAAAGGTTTTCATCTATACTTGTCAGTAAACAGTTTCCACCATTTTAGTATTTCTTCTCTGTTTCATACATAAACACTGAATGAGACAATTCAGCACCTCCACTGTTTTCAGTCACCTCTCTATTACCACTTCTAAGCAACTTAACAGTTCTTTCAATCTTTTCCTTGTTTCTGATACATTTGAAGTAGTCATTGTTGTTAGTCCTTAACATCTATTCTGTTGTGCTCTCAATTTAGCTTACTGATGTGTCGCTTTGCATTTTAGCTAGTTCGCATAGATTTTACTTTCCAGTGCCTTTTCTGAACACTTTTAAGATTTTTTTGGCATTCTCTCACTTGCTGAAATGGGCCAATCCGTAACATGTAAATTTACTGCTTTTCAAGATAAAAAGACTGCGTATAACTAAAGTGCCACAGTGTTGCTGAGGCAGCAACAGTATTTAACCAGCTGTGATGTGTGAATACCGTAAGATGGTCTCTAGAACTGAAAAGTCCAGTGGGGTCACTTTATCATTCATACAAGGTCATCAATCTAAACTTGAAAACACATTCCAAATGCCATCACGTAGCTCAGGAAAGATGTGAAACAACTGCCTTTTTAGTGAAACCAGCTTTGCTTGGGATAGAAGAGCGTGTTGGCAACAAAATGACTGTGCGAGAAGTGTTTATATTTGAATGCTGAAATGTTGCATGACATGTCATAAAGATCAGTGTTGTGAGAAAGAGCCATTCTGTCCATCCAGTGTAAATCATGTATTATAAGATGACCCATTTTTTCCAGTTCTAAAGGTCATGTTTTTCGCTATATGTAACTTTCCAGTCTTGGCATGCTATACTCTCACGAGTAGTCAGGTTTAATTATTCTCACCACAAGTGCATGTTTTACTTATGAGTCCTTCATGATTGGTCATGAAGGGTCAGGAGGCCAGGTGGGCTGTGTTTTGGAGGTATTTTCAGAGTATAAGATACATCTACCCTTTATTTTAGAAGCAGATAACATTTCAGATGGTGACAATGGCTGGCATTTCTGAATGTAAGTCACACCCATTTTTGATAAAATTTTCAAAGCTTCCAAAGCTGTTGGAACTGCAGACATCCATGCTACAGTAGTTTAATCTTTGTTACTATTGACAAAAAACACATTGTGGAGAAAGTGAGGACTGCAGATGCTAGAGATCAGAGTCGAGTGTGTGGTGCTGGAAAAGCACATCAGGTCTGGCAGCCTCCGAGGAGCAGGAGAATCAATGTTTGGGGCTAGAAACCTTAAGCAGGAATGAGGACATTGTGATGCATTGTGTCAAAGCATTTTATCTTGCATTCATCAAGACAATTCACAAGAAATACCAAGGTAAAAGGAAAACAACATTTATATTATGTAACAAGAGCATGTTAGTTGGTTGGTAAGTGGACTTGGACTGAAAAAGATTGGCATGGAGAATATAACAGTAAATGATTACTGGCAGTTAACAGCCAAACTTTATTTAAATGTTAAACCAGGTAGGGTGATTCTGACAGTTTTAACTAGTAAAGTGTAAGAGTATGGCTGCCACCTATTTTGTTGAGTTGAAATAGGCGCAGTGTTTACATGCTCTTTCTATCTGAAAAGTACAGAAATCTGCATATAAATACATGAAGCTTCCAGTACATGCAATTTCACTATACTGTGAGTCTCAATTACCTTCCCACATTGGTTGTCATTGCAATTCTTTGCACACTCTGGAATATTTAGCACGTGCAGTCAAATGTGGAATCACATCGACTGTTGTATATCATGCTATGAGTTTTGCAAATGTGGGCTGGTTGGGTACAATCAGTTCCTTGGCTGTTATGAACAGCCATGGGGATATGCTGTTTGGTCTGAAATACAATTGTTTTGGAATTACAGCCTACGTACCTCATATCAAACCAACACTGAAATTCCTATTCCACATTAGTCCTTTGTGTGATTACCAGAATGTATTTCAGGCTTGATGGCAGCATTTCATTGTGAACATCACTGCTACTATTGCACTGTCACCCTGTTTGAAACAGTTAGCTTCACATTTTACTGAAATATTTGAGATGTCTTACAATTCCAGAGTATTCTGAGCTCTTTTTAAGATGATATTTGATGGCTTTGGGTCCATTCATGAGATTGTGTGATATACAACAAGGATGATCTGATCAGGGTAACCATTATCCCACAGGATGTGTCCTATTTGAACTTTAAGTTCCTATAATAAGCAAATTGTTTGGCCCTTTGCCAATTAAGCCAATCCTATACCACATAAAACTGTAGTAATACTAACTCATATCTTAATCTACGAGTAAAGGTAAGTTTGCACTAGAGAATAGTTGAGAACCCCCAGTTGATTTCTCAACTCGGGCATTAAGGAAAGGAAGCTCACTTGATGTCTCCATTTCAAAGGTGAAATTGAATGCAAGATGGTGTCCATTATGTCATGTAGGGAAATTTGTAAATGCAGTTGTGAATTAAAGTATAGCAAATTTAGATCGGCCATGATCATATCAAATGGCAGAGCAGGTTCGAGGGGCTGAATTGCCTACTTCTGCTCCTACTTCTTATGTTTTTAACATTCTAAATATTTTATCAACATATTAGAGATATACACAGTGCAGTAGAATGAAAGGTGTCATTCCATTGAAGGCACCTTTCTGAAGGAACCTAACAAAGCAGTTTCCAAAAGTCTGACCAAGTGGGGCCCATGGAAATGGTATCATTAAAAGTGAGCTCAACCACATGTGCTGCTGAATTCATAAGTTCACTGAATTCATACAATGGTGGCGATCTTGATCACCATGCTTTGCTTGAGAGCTGCATTGGTGAAAAGACTAACAATGTCTCATAAGCAAATTGACATTACGTTGTGATCAATATATGGTCCATGTGGTGTTTGAAAATATGAGGAATCCTTCACTGTGTATGTGGAAGGCTTGCTCAAAACATGTTGCAACAATTCACTCAAACATTTGGTGATCCAGTCAGATAAGATTGAGAGCAAAGGGACACCTTTTGTGTGTGTCTTGGGTAGCCCATACACACATGGATGCAGTGAGGTGTGAGGACAAGCCCTGTCATACAGATCCACTGGCAGCTCATTGCTCTCACACATGTCCATCAAGCATAGGATGACTATTTCAGTGCCTTTATTAGATTTACTGATATATATGTTTTTTGTGGGCCTTGAGGTCTTACAGACATTCATACAGACATTGTGGGCCTTGAGGTCTTACAGAATGTCAGACATTCATTTTACATCTGAAAATTGGACAATTCATTTGGAATCCTGCAGACTGCATGCACTAGATCAGCTAGTCCATAAACAAGAATTCTCAGTCTGCAGTGGAAACGAGTGGATTGTGAGATAGCTGGGATTAGGTGTACGAACTCAGCAAAATCCTCTTCCCATTTGATGTGAGATGATGCCACACCAAAATTGAAATCATGCACAAAGACAAATTCGTCACTTTCAGTGAACACACAGAGAATTTTATCACACGTTAAGGGCATTGCTAGCTATATCACTATTGGCCCTTTACTTATTTGCTTATTATAGGAACTTAAAGTTCAAATTGGGCTTTGCTTCAGTAAGTTTATGGCGCAAGCCTGTTTTAAAGGGGTACTGTTTATGGTGTGGTCATATATTTAACTAAATCAAAACTGAAAGCAATCAGTGCACTGTACTTTAAGTCAAGTGTGACATAGACTATATCACTAATATGTTCAAATTGAATTTAAAAAAACATTCAGTTTTGGGACTGTATCTCAGTTCAGAACATTCAATGCTTTTGGAAATGAAAATTAGCCAAGCGTTGAGTTTAATATACTTGAAGAAATTGGATAGCTACCTTGCCCATTCTTAATAGTCTGGGTCTGCTTTCCCGGGGGCATCAGAGCCTGAGGAGTGACCTTATAGATGTTCATAAAATCAGAAGTGCAAGGAAAGGATAAATAGACAACATCTTTTTCCTGGGGTGCAGGAGTCTAGAGTTAGAGGGCAAAGGTTTAGGGTGAGAGGGTCAAGATATAAAAGGGACCTAAGAGGCAACTTTTTCATGCAGAGGATTGTGTGTGTATGGAATGAGCTGCCAGAGGAAGTGGTGGAGGCTGGTATAATAACAGCATTTAAAAGTCATCTGGGTGGGTATATGAATAGGAAGGGTTTGGAGGGATATGCTAGCAAATTGGACTAGATTAGGTTCAGATATCTGGTTGGCATAAATGAGTTGGACCGAATGGTCTGTTTTCATGCCATGCATCTCTATGACTCTATGACTATGCTATCACTGAAATTTGTAAGCCAAATTATACATGGGATGACATCTAATTGGCTTGAAGACAACATTCTGTTAGTGACAAAGATCACACATGTTGCTACTGCTTCACCTATTGTTCAAATTTTTAAGATACCTTATCCTTCTCGGGTAATCTCAGGTAGACTGAGCATTTTTTGAATGAAAAATGCTGGTGTGATGTTAGTCTGTAAGCCATATTTATCGAATACTTGCTTATCCCTTTAGCTGTTGACAACAAGCAAGGTACTGACCACACCCAACAAACTTGCGTTTGTAAACTCACAAAACATTAGATGTGAATCTGTGATTGGACATAATTTGCTGAATAATACTGTGTGTGAAGAATTACACTGACAACCACTTTAGGATTGTCAGAAGGTTCGCAGTTTGGTGCTTTTGAATGCACTGCAATCTCATATTATTGCACAGGGCTGCATTCTTTGTAGACAGGAAGAATATATACAACTCAACAAAATGTGTGACAATGATTCACTGGTGTGTTTGTCAGGGTGATACCTTGGCAGATCAGAGCTAACCTGCTTGGTTTGAAATTTAAACAAAGTTTGGTAGTTAACCATCAATTACTATTAACTGGTGTATTCTTCATGATCAAACCTTGACCAATCAGCATCCACTTACGAACTCTCCTCCCATAAATAACAGATATTGTTTTCCTTTACTCTGGTATTCCTTACAAATTGTCTTGATGAGTGCAAGATGAGATGTTCAATCTTTCATAGGGAATACAATCTCTCTGCTAAATTATGCTATCACAATACCTCTTGAAATTATTCCAGGATTTCTCTCTCTACAGTCCATCTGAAGACTGCTCTTTGTTTTTAGTACAGCTCCAGTCATTGGTCCTGAACTCATACTTTGACCAATTTTCTCATTTGTCACTCTATCCTGAAGTCATGTTTTAACTTTGAATAAGTCAAAGATGAACCTTTCCCATTGTGCTCAGTGTCTTTATATTTTTGAAAATGTTTATTCTAATAAGACTCTTGAGAAAAATCACATGTTTTGTTTAAGGTTGCAAATTATGCTTTTGAATTATTCTGCTTATTTTCAAAATTATTTCTTGATGGCCATTTTGATCTTTCAATACCCCCCATGCTACATTCCTTCTCATATTTCCTGCCATTGTGCAGACCTCTGAGGTCCACTCACAGTAGTGACTTCAGGAATCGAAAGTCAATACGACCACAGACCCACCGAGCAGCTGCTTGTCAATGCAGCCACGTAGCTTAGTGGGAACATTGCCCCCATGAATCACATCTTAAGAGATGAAGAAGTGGCATACATCAACTTAACATTGATTTTCCTTCTTGTGCTATAATGTCTGGGTGAAATCAATTAGTTACAGTGTAACAAGGAACAGAGGTTAACGTTTCTGCTTCATTGCCAGAATGCAAGAACTCAGTAACAATCTCCAGATTAGTCAATGATGCACGATTTAGTGGCTCATTTGGTTTACTATCATGAAGTATGAGGAATATCTGTGTCTGGAATTTTGTCCATTTGTTTTTGGTGTTGAGTCATTGTTGGTTGGTACTTGTATAACCTTTGACATATAGATGTACCAGGGTTAATACATTAGATTAGATTAGATTAGATTAGATTAGATTAGATTAGATTAGATTACTTACAGTGTGGAAACAGGCCCTTCGGCCCAACAAATCCACACCGACCGGCCGAAGTGCAACCCACTCATACCCCTATACTTACCCCGTCACCTAACACTACGGGCAATTTAGCATGGCCAATTCACCTAACCTGCACATCTTTGGACTGTGGGAGGAAACCGGAGCACCTGGAGGAAACCCACGCAGACACAGGGAGAATGTGCAAACTCCACACAGTCAGTCACCTGAGGCGGAAATTGAACCCAGGTCTCTGGCGCTGTGAGGCAGCAGTGCTAACCACCGTGCTGCCCACTCTGATGTAACATGTTGTAAGATTCAACAGGACAGTTTGTAGTCCAGAGCTATGGAGGCAATGGAAAGTTGCCAGCTTCATATTTTTGGGGCTCAGAAAAGCCCACGGAGAGCAATGTCAGTTCAGTGAAGCTGAAGAGCTGTTGCCTGCTTCATGTGGTGGGCAAAGGAAAGCCTGTAGGCAGTGGTGTTCGACACTTGGCACTTAGGAAGCTGGGATCATGCTGTTAATTAGATGCTAGGTGCAGCCTTGTGAATCCAGTGGGATGTAGTTTGGAAGTGGACATTGAGCAGTCATTAGACATTCTAATTTTGAGTCTTGTTCTCTGACAACTTCATTCAGGCAAAAGTGGAAGCAGAAGACTTCCAGGCTGAATGCATTTTGCAGTGAGAGGTAAATGCTTAAAATAGAGAAGTTGAAGTCTCCCATGAGGAAAACAGATTTTGGATAGTTTCTGTGACTCACTGACGTCTCAGTGGCATGATTTGTGGAATCTGTCCTTGCTATGTCTGCCATCTAATGTATGTTCATAACAGTTTGCCCATGGGTTCAAAATTACCTCATCATAATTCTGAGCGTGAATGTATAAGATAGGTAGTATTCACTGTTTGCTTTGTTAACTCATGTATTGTATAGTTTATTCTGTTTGTTTAACACTGTGGAATCTTGCGGCTTTATTCTCTTAGTAATTGGGATTTCTGTTCTTGTCTACTTTAACACAAATGTTAGTGGTCTCTAAATGGACCAGACCAACATTTAGAAATTTGTTCCAGTATTGCAATAGAAGTCAAACATAATCGAATGTATGGGATGGATGTTTATTATTTATTAACAATTCATTAGTATCTGGACGATTGTTTGAATAAGTAGAGCTAAGTTGAAATCAATGTATTCAGCTTCTTTATGTTACTTACATGATAAATCTTTGAACAATTCTTTTTTATTTGTTCCCTCTACTATGAATTGAGGTTGAAAAAGTGGAACCTACCATAAACAATGAGTCATTGTTCATGTATTACTGGTAGTCTACTTTTATACAGTACAAACGTATACACATAATATCATGTGTGCATCACCATTTTATTAATTTAACATAAAAAGCAGCACAATTGAGTTACTTCAATTTCCATTATGTTACTAGACAAGCTACATTTTGAATATTGTGCATCGTAATTTCCTGACTACTTCAAACCTCTAAATAATATTACTGCATTGGATAAAGATCAGAGAACAGAAACAACTGTTTGGAATTTGCAGTTAAGTTATGAAAAATGACTCACTAAACTGTAATGGACAGTCAGTAAAAGTTATTTAATTTGGGCAGTGAGTGGTCAATTAGAAGACTTAAGTTTGTTTCCACCCATTAGGATTCATTTTCACTTTTAACTGCTCAGCAGATTGGCTCCAGTGGAAAAAAAATAGGCACGGTGTAAAACAGGTGGCAGATTCACAACTGTGAGGTAAGTGAAAATTCATGCTTCGTAGTCTGATAAGAAATCCCAGAAAAAAAACAGTTAATTCATAACTAATTGACATTATTTCAATTAAGTGAGGAGAGTTGGAAAGACTCCTCTCTTTTCCCTTTTGCCAATGGCCACAGGGTTCTGAATTTGGAATGGACACAGTAACCAATTCCATGTGAACTTATCTCGTTACATGTGGATAGTACAGAACTATACATCCAGGTCCAAGGGATAATGGTATGTAAATTGTATAATAATACAAAGTATGGCAGCCATTTTTTAGTTTCAGTCAGAGTCCTGGTTTGGGTTAAAAGCTATCTTGTTAAAAAAGTCCAAAACTGACCCTGGCTAAAATTAATATTTGACTTGAGTATGTCTTTGTAATATTTTTTAAAAAGCAGCTGATTAACAAGGAAGATATGTGATTGAGATTTCCAAGGGTAAACACAGATAGAGTCTATTGAATATTGCATGAAACATCAATTGCTGAGACCTTGAAAGTGCTATTAATGCAATGTAGATATTTTGACGGTTCTTCTGGAGTTTTGTCTGATTCACCTTTGAGATCTAATTAAGAAGCAACTTTGTGGAATCTTCCCTCAGTGGTTTAAATGGAAATTGGAGGGAAACTAAATGATAAAAGCAAGATAATACAGTTGCTGGAAATCTGAAACAAACAAAGAGAAAGCTGGAGACACTATAAAGAAGAGACATACTGGACTAAAAATGCTAATTCTGGTTCCTTCTTCATAGCTACTGCCACTCCTGCTTGATCTTATTTGGCATTCCCTATGATAAGCTGAATGATTGATTGTTTTCAGGGCTTCATTATGTTCTCTTGTCATCAATATATGATCCTATTTAATATCACAAGAATGACAGCATGGTTTAAGATGTGTGGATGGACTGTCAAGTTACTAGCAGTCATCCTTTCTGGTTACTGCTCGACACATGAAGCTTTCCAGTGTATGAGACTTCAGTGTAGAACAAACATGAGTTTTCCCACTTGGGGACTGATGTGAATTTGTACTTTAAATCCCATTGATACTTTACCATTTTTTTCCTCAATGTGGATTAAACTGTTGAATTTGTAAGTCAAACACTCTCAAAAGGTCAAATAGTGGTGTGCAAAAATTAGCAATCACGAGACTAAACAGGAGCATCTAAGATTTTCCTCAGATCATCTCAAGTCAACATGCAATACAATTCAGGCTATTCTTATTCAATGAAGATGGCTGATCATACCGGACTCCATCTTAATGCCTGTCTACACTTAAAATGGTTTAAAAGGTAATTTAAGAAACTGTGATCAGCGCAAAAGTGTCATTGACTCAGGTAGATCGATCAGGAGCCAATCAGAATGGGCCCTGCCATCTCTTTTCCATTGCTAGGCTATTAAGTCATATAATAGGAAAATATATCCTAATGGTCTTAGAAAAAAATGCAAAAAATAATACATAATGTTGTGCATTGTGTTGTTGAAATGCTCTTTCAATATTTAAAAAGGTCAAATGCAGGATTTTCCCTTTATGACTGTGCTGTGTGTATGGGTTCATGTTGATAGTGAACTGCTAGAGGATATATCTTAAGAGTGGTGCATAATGCTGCCTGGAGTAGCTAATCAGATATTAATGAGTATGTGTACTTGTTACTGTCACTGATTATAATGAAAACTCCTCCTCTAATTGTCAGGGATGGTGAGTAGGTGGTTTGAAAATCAATTGTTCTTAGTTTGATATGCTGATCTTGTGTGATTTGCTGATCTTGTGTGGATGTTGTGGTGCTGTTCCACCTTCTTTGACTTGGTTTTGTGCTCAAGTGCAAATATTTTTCCACCTCAATGATGCTGAATAACTGCTATGAGAAATGTCAGCATGTGGATTAATGTATTTCATTTCAAAGCATTTCAGAAACTGCTGCAGTTTTAAAGGTTCAAATGGTGTTCTTGACCCCATTACCCCACCAGCACTTTAATGCTCACATCTGATTCATAGACCCCCATTATCACTGTGTCAACATGTTTTCATTTCAAAAGTGCGTGCTATTCTCAGTTTGCCTTATGCATTGTCTCCTTGATGAAGAACAAACTATACCCTTAAGAAGTTATATGCAATGTACGCGTACGTACAGCAATATAAATTTTCATTATCTGAATAGAATTGATACCTTGAGATTTTACAAGTGATTATGGACAGTTATTTCCCTTGTGCAATGTATATAATTGAAATCAGAAAGCTGTTCTTTATGATCTGTTTTTTTATTTTGTTTCACAGGGAGGAACTCCTTCCCCCACATTACTTTAGTCACAATAAATATCGTTGTCTGTATTTGTTATTTCTAAATGAGCATATATCCAGAAAGTGCTATATATGACAGGGTATATTTTCTGGTCCTGACACCAAAGTGAGAGTGAGAGAGGGAACAAGAGTGCAATAAGCAAAATGCTTGCTAACTGCTCTTGAGCCCCTGTTATTTTCTAGGTTCAGCCCTTATTTATCTATACCAACTTCTGGGGTCTGTCGCTGGGAAATTCGCTGAAGTGGGTGAGTTGAATGGTACGCAACAGTGACCTTACAACAATAGAAAAATTAAACAGGCAGCCAATTAAGGATGAAGGTCCCATGGGAACATAAAGCATGTTATATACTGTTATATTCCACACTTTCTAAAAGCAGTAGATAGCAAAAAGAAAAGTTATCAAACCTCAGTAGCTGGTAAGATAATTCTTGACCTGCAGAAGAGAGTGTGTGTGCAAGTGATGGAGTGTTGAAATGGAGATGGTGTTAGATGAAATGAGTGCAAGGCACTTTGCCCTGTTTGTCAGTGCAGGGCATCCTCCCAAGAGAACAGCAATACAGTGTATTTTGCAGAAGGTTGCAGCCAGGGTCCATGCTGTGTGTAATATCATATTTCATATCTGTAAACAATGATGGCAAACTGGAGAATAGCAATATAATGTAAGACTATCGGATAATGCCATTTACTATTAAAATCAAAGCAAACAACTGTAGATGTTGGAAATCTGAGTAAAAAACAGAAAATGCTGGAAACACTCATAGAAAACAGAACAATACAGCACAGCACAGGCCCTTCGGTCCTTGATGTTGCGCCAACCTGCAAAACCAACCTGAAGCCCATCTAACCTACACTATTCCATTCTTATCCATATGCCTATCTGATGACTATTTAAATGCCCTTAAAGTTGATGAGTCTACCACTGTTGCAGCAGTGCATTCCTCGCTCCTACTACTCTCTGAGTAAAGAAACTACCTCTGACATCTGTCCTATATTTATCACCCCTCAATTTAAAGCAACATCCCCTTTTGTCAGCCATCGCCATCTGAGGATAAAGGTTCAGCTAACATGTAACCTTGCTTTTACTTAGTGTTTCACCTTTATAATCCTTTGTACTAGGCTTTACTTTAATGAATTGTCAGACTAAATTTATTTTTCACCAGTTTGTCATAATTTAGTGATGTGTAATAATTAAGCAAGCAAGGAATTAATATGTGGTAAATGTAAGACATCAGTATCATCCTGTTAGCCTTTGCCTGTTGTTACATTTGTGATGTAAGTGAGAATTGCTAATTGTCAAAAATAAGGTTCTGTGTTTGTCAGTATGAATAAGTAAAAGAAGTGCTGATCTTCCAAAGAGGGAGAATGGAGGAGTTAACATCAGATAATAAAGAAATGACAGACTAATTAAAAAAAATCTTCTGTCTTCTCTATAAAGGATACTATAGTGTTCTGGTAATAACTTGTAGCGAGAAAGGATTAAAAAGCAGTAACTTCTACCAACAAGCTTATACTGAAAAGAAGTCAGAAAGAGAACTCATTCAGTAGGACAGAGCACAAAACATTTACCCAGGCATCCACAAGTCATGAGCTGGTGCAACAGAGAGATCTGACTGATCCACTCTATTAAACTTCTGTACTTAATGCGATAGCATTCTGTGAAATCTGTGAAAACTTAGATCTTATTGCTGGTTAAGACTGCAAGATCTTCAGAATGGCTGGTGACTCCATTTATAATTGCAATGGACTTAGTCTACAATTAAAGTTAAATTGAATGCTCCAGACCTTACACAATTGTAATTTCAAAATTACGCTATGGCTTCATTTTGGTAAGACTCAATGTAAAAAGGGCTACTGAAAACTTATACTTTATACTAATACAGCACAAATGAGATATTATGCAAGTGAGCCAGATTCTCCTTTTACATCCATGTCTGTTTTGTTCCTAAACTTACAGCCTTAGTGATTAGAAAACAAACCTTTAGATATTTAGTTTTCTAAATCTTCTGATCTTCAGCCACAGAGTTTTGTCACAAAAGTATCAGTTCTGAGTATTTAAGGATTATTGTAAGAGTTAACCATGGAGCATTTGCAAATATTTCTCACATAGGTAGAAAACCATCTTTACAAAACATTACGATAGGTCATAGTTTAAACTATCTGAAAAGATTAAAAGCTCTGGTTACAAACTGGACCGATTGTTAAAGCTGATGAGGAGGCTCAGTTTATTATAGCTAGGAAGAAAGAACTATCTGTTAATGCAATCTATCAGAGGAAGCTTTGAGATGGAATCAGTTAGATGAGAAAAGCTGGAGTAAGAACTTCCAGTCAGAAGCTGTGTTAAAAGTACTTCAAGAGAGTCATACATTCTGAGCTTGAATTGAATAATAGATTCATAGAGTCATAGAGATGTACAGCACGGATACAGACTCTTCAGTCCAATTCGTCTATGCCGACCAGATATCCCAACCCAATCTAGTCCCACCTGCCAGCACCCGGCCCATATCCCTCCAAACCCTTCCTATTCATAAACCCATCCAAAAGCCTTTTAAATGTTGCAATTGTACTAGCCTCCACCACTTCCTCTGGCAGCTCATTCCATACACATACCACCCTCTACATGAAAAAGTTGCCTTTTAAGTCTCTTTTATATCTTTCCCCTCTCACTCTACACCTATCACTCGATTAACCAAGCCACAGTCCCTGTAGTCTCCTTATGTTCTCTTTGCAAATTACTTTCCTACTTCATTGTATGTTAGCAGCAAATTTGGCAACAATACATTCCAAGCATTCATCTGAGACATTTGTGTCAATTACAAATGGTCGAAATCCCAGTTATGATCCCTGCAGCCTGCAACGTCACAAAGCTGGTTTCTTTTATCCTAAAAGCTGTTCCTTTTCTCAAGGATACTATGTCCTTGGGTTTTTTTCAGAGGGGTAATAAACTGCTCTCAGTGCCGATTAGACTGATTTGGTCCAGACATTAAAGAGTATTAAGAGGCGTTTTTGTTTATTTGTAAACAGATGAGAATCCAGGCCAAAGTGGCCAAATTTTAGAAGTGACCTGGATAATGAAAAGAGAAAAGAACTGACGTTTCGAGTCTAACTGACCCTTTGTCAAAGCTTTGACAAAGGGTCAGTTAGACTCGAAACGTCAGCTCTTTTCTCTCCTTACAGATGCTGCCAGACCTGCTGAGATTTTCCAGCATTATCTCTTCTGGTTTAAGATTCCAGCATCCGCAGTAATTTGCTTTTATTTTAGTCAACCTAGCTAGCTTACTCTGGGTAATTCTCACTGTACACTTACTGAAACAAATTGCAAATGTTTGGTCTGGGTTGCCTGCTTAAGAATGTTTTGAGTGGTCTGGCCTAGTCCATAACAGATTGGGGGATCTTTACAGGATTTTAAACAGTGAGTGGTAGGTGATATTGTCTTTATTTCGGGTGTTGGGTGGTTGGTTAGACAAAGCTTGGGATAGTAATGGCTTTTTCAGTCAACAAAAGTTTTCTGGATGTGTATGCGGTGATTTTGGAAGTTTTGCAAAAGGTGAATAAGACCAAGCTGCAAGAATTAGCAGACCAGCTGGGACTGGAATTGCCTGATTCTGTGAGAATAATTACAGCAGTAGCTTAGCATTTAAACTTACTGGAGAAACTATCAGAATCTATAGAGATGGCAAGAATTGAATTGTAAATGAAGCAACTTGATTTAGAGGTGAGAGATAAGGAAAGAGCAGCAGAAATGAAACAGTTTGAGTTATGATTAAAAGCAGAAGAGAGGGAAAAAGAGAGAGCAGCAGGACAGAAAGATAAAGAGAGAGCTTTTGAGCTTCAAAAAACTAACACTTAAGAAGGAAAAGTCAGCTTAAAAAGCTGGAGATAAAGGCTGAGGGTAGGCTTAGTGAGGAAGAGAGTGAAGAGGAGCAAGCCCCTGGTAGTCAGAAGCCTAGTGAGAAACTGTTTAAGTATGTTCAAGCATTGCCTAAATTTGATGAGAAGGATGTGGAAGCCTTTTTCATCTTATTTGATAAGGTGGCTAAACAAATGCAATGGCCAGTGACCATGTGGGTTTTGTTGATCCAAACTTGTAGGTAGGGCTAGTGAGGTATTCGCATCACTATCAGAGGAGGTATTTAGGAGAAGGAGGAGGTGGAAAAAGTCATTTTAGGTGCATATGAGCTTGTGCCAGAAGCCTAGAGATAACGTTTCAAGAATGTCAGGAGGGACCCTGGTCAAACCTATATTGAGTTGAAAGGATCAAACAGAGTAATTTCAATAGGTGGAGAAGAGCTTTAAAAATCAAGCAGAACTACAATGCCCTTAGGGAGGTAATTAATTTGGAGGAGTTCAAAAAATTCACTGCCTGAAGTAGAGCAAACTCACGTGGAAGAGTAGAGAATTAAAACATCAAGGTTAGCAGCTGAAGTTGCCGATGAATATGAGCTTGTCCATAAAACACAGTTTGGCTTCCAGAATCAATTTCAGTCCATGAGGGATAGAAACTGGGGGCAAAGAGAAATCCTCACATGGAAAGGGAAAGGTAGATCTCATTGAAAGTCAAAAGGATAATTTACCACAGGGTAAAAAAGAAACTCTTGAGGAGCACAAAGAAGTTAAAAAGCTCCAGTGTTTTCATTGTAATAAAGTGGGCCACACAAAATCAAAGTGTTGGTGGGCTAGGAGAAAGCCAGAGGTAGGAAAATCAGACAAGCCTGGAAGTTTTGTTGGACTAGTAACAAAACGCACAAAGGAAGTTAGACAACTGCCTCAGAGTGTAGGAGATTATCAGAGGTTGATTGTGGAGGAAGTGCCAGATCTGCTTAAAAAATATACATACAAGCATAATGTTTATTCACATAGGCCCGGAGTAGCAGGTAAAGAGGTTACAATATTAAGGGACACAGGATCCTCTCAGTCTGTAATGCTGAAGGATGAGGAGATATATATTCCTCGGGACTATTACCAGAAACAGTACTGGTAACAGAAATTCATGGTGAGACAAAAAGTGCTCAATTATGTAAAGTGAGGCTAGAGAGTCCAGAGAAGAGTGAAAAATTTGTGGTAGGAGTACTGGTGCAAATGTGTTGCTGGTCAAAGCACAGCAGGTTAGGCAGCATCTCAGGAATAGAGAATTCGACGTTTCGAGCATAAGCCCCATTCCTGATGAAGGGCTTATGCTCGAAACGTCGAATTCTCTATTCCTGAGATGCTGCCTAACCTGCTGTGCTTTGACCAGCAACACATTTGCAGCTGTGATCTCCAGCATCTGCAGACCTCATTTTTTACTAGTAGGAGTACTGGACAAACTCTCAACTCCAAGAATACAATCTATCCTTGCAAATGATATAGCTGATTCACGAGTCAGCATGCTACCTACTCCAGTTGAAAAGCCAGTGGGAGATGCAGGCAACTGAAGAAAAGATTGATAGTTTTCCAGGAATTTCCCCTGATTGTGTGGTTACAAGATTCCAGAGACACAATTTGAAGCAGGAGAGTTCAACAGGCACAGATACAGAAGCTGACATAGCTTTATCCAAGACTTTTTTTGATCAGATAAGTGGTACAGAGAAGGAGCAAATAGGCAAACATGCCAGTATCTTTAGCTCTGCTAAGCTGATTGATTTACAGCAGAAAGATGAGAACGTAAAACAGTTATATCAAAAGGTATTTACAGAGAAGGAGAGTGAATGCATCCCTGTGTATTTTTGCTTAACAAATGATGTCTTAATGAGGAATTGGAGACCACCACACATTCAAGCAGATGAGAAATGGGCAGCGATTCATCAAACTGTTTTAATGGTGGGGTATAGAAAGGAGGTGCTGCGAGTGATGCATGAGCTACCACTTGGAGGTCATTTAGGAGTGAGGAAAACACAGGCTAAAATACAACAACATTTTTACTGGCCTGGACTATACAAGGATGTAGTTGAATTTTTGCCAGGCATGCCATACATGTCAGCTAATCAGAAAACCACAGGCAGTAATAAAAACTGCACCTTTAATACCTATTCCAGCATTTGAAGAACCTTTCAAAAGAGTCTTGATTGTTTGCAAAGGTCCTCTACCTCAAAAAATGTGGGAATAAGTATTTATTAACAATAATGGATTAATTGACTAGATTTCCAGAGGCAACAGGACAGCTGAAAGCGTTGTAGAAGAATTACTAAAGTGTTTCACTAGATGTGGATTACCAATTGAGATCCAGTCAGAGCAAGGATCAATCTACACATCCAAACTGTTCAAGGAGGTTTTGGAGAACTTGGGAATAAAGCAATTCAAATCTATTGCATATCATCTGGATTTGCAGGGAGCACTAGAGAGATGGCATCAAACATTAAAAACCATGTTGAGAGCTGTTGGGCAGGATTATCCAGATGATTTGGATAAGGGAGTTCTGTTTGTACTTCTTGCAATCAGAGATGCATCAAGTGAATTGACCAAATTCAATCTATTTGAACTAATTTTTGGGCATGAAGTAAGAGGATGGTTAAAATTGACTAAGGAGAAATGAATAGTCAGAATTCAGAGACCACCCATTTGGACTAAATGCCAAATTTTAGAGAACAATTAAATAGAGCTGGAGAGTTGGCTAGACAGCATTTAAAAGTATCACAATATGCAATGAAACAGGAGTGGATAAAAACCCCAAATTCGCAATTTTGTAATTGGGGATAAAGTATTGGTGTTACTTCCAGTAACAGGTGAGCCTTTAGAAGCAAGGTTTAGCGGATTGTAACAAATTGAGAAGAAATTGAGTGAGGTGAATGACTTGATAACGACTCCAGACAGGAAGAAATCTCACAGAGTGTGTCATATGAATATGCTCAAAAGGTATTTTGACAGGGAAGGAAAGCAAGAGGAGAAGGTGTTAATGATTACAGCACAGGAGGAAGAACCAAGTTCAGGGGATTCTGAATTGGACATTCCTCAAATCAAATTGGACAATGAGGAAGTTGTTAAAAATTGGGATACATTATTGAGTTACCTTTCACAAGAAAATTGAAATGACCTGAAAGAATTATTACTGTCACATGGGGAGATGTGCGGAAATAAACTGGGAAGTACTAACCTAATTGTGCATGATGTAGATATAGGAGATGCTGTTCCGATTAAGCAACATTCTGGTAGGCATAACCCTCTGAAGTTGGCACAGGTTCAGAAGGAGATAGAGTGCATGCTCCAACACGGCATAATCAAAGTGAGTTACAGTGACTGGAGTTCACCCATAGAGATGGTGCCAAAGCCAGATGGTGCCCAACATTATGTGTGGGCTATCACAAAGTCAATGCCGTTACAAAGACTGATGCATATCCAATTCCACAGTTGGATGACTGTGTCGAAAAAATGTGGCAAGCAACTTACATTTCCAAGTTGGACTTGCTCAGGGGCTACTGGCAGGTACGTCTGTCAGAATGAGCAAAGGTGATTTTCGGGTTTTGTAATGCCAAATGGACTGTATCAGTTTAAAATCATGACATTTGATATGAAACACGCACAAGCCACATTTCAGAGACTGACTAATAAGGTCATTGCTGGATTACTCAACTGTCTGGTGCATATTGATGACATGGTGATTTTTTAGTCACTCATGGAAGGAACATTTACAGCATTTATCAGACTTGTTCGATCGACTTTGGAAGGCAGGCTTGGTGGTAAACCTAGCTAAAAGTGAATCTGCCAAAGCCAAATCACCTTCCTGGGCCATGTTATTGGACATGGACAAGTAGCCCCAGTGGATGGAAAAACGAAGGTCATCGGGGGACTTCCCACACTGTCAACAATAAATGCAGTACTATGGTTCCTGGGGTTGAATGCATTTTACCGAAAGCTTGTGCCTAACTTTATCTGTGTGGCTACACCACTCACCGAATTGTTAAAAAAGGCAAGACTTTCAGTGGATAGAGGATGATCAAAAGGCATTTGACAGCCTAAAAACTATGTTAACCACTGCCCCAGTATTAACCACACCTGATTACACCAAGCCTTTCAAGGTAGCTATCAATACCAGTGATGTGGGTGTCAGTGCGGTGCTCCTGCAGGAGGATGACGAGGGGATAGGAAGACCAATCGTGTATTTTTCCAGGCAGTTGGACTTTCATCAATCGAAATATTCAACGGTGGAAAAAGAGACTTTAAGCTTGGTGTTGGCATTACAACACTTCAGTGTTTATATTAAAAGCAATGCATCTGAGACAATTATGTACATTGATCATAACCCATTGACATTTGTGGAAAAATTTAAGGACAAAAATGCCAGACTGGTTAGATGGAGGTTTTTGTTACAGTGATTCAATTTGACTATTGTGCATGTGGCAGGTCACAAAACCATGATTGCTGATGAGTTATTGAGACTCGAATGAGATATCGGGGTGTCCGGTGGCGGGTGAGCCACGACCAAAATTTGCATGTGGTTGTGCATGATTGTATGTGTACAGTTAGTATAGTATATATGTGTGTTTAGGCTACTAACTGGGTCTTTGGAAGGTTTTAAAAATGAAGCCATCTTCTGGCATTGATGATTCATTTTTTTAAGAAGGGAAGTGTCACGAAGCTGGTTTCTTTTTTCTGAACGCTGTTCCTTTTCTCAAGGATACTACATCCTTGTTTTTTTTCAGAGGGGTTATAGACTGCTCATGGTGCTAATTAGATTGGTTTGGTACAGAGATTAAAGGGTATTGAGTGGCCTTTTTGTTTATGTGCAAACAGATGAGACCTCAGGCCAAAGTGGCCATGTTTTAGAAGTGACCTGTATAATGAAAGGGGAGTGGTCAGCTCTCTTACTGAGCAGTTTAGTTCAGTCCAGAACTGGTTGGGAGTTCAACACTGAGCTGTGTGGAAACTCTGTCTCTCTCTCTCTCTCTCTCTCTGTGCCCTTCTAACTTCAACCTATAAGCATCTGTTCCATTTTTCAAACTGTTTTTTAAGGGGGTTTGCTCATTGGGACTGTTGTGCATATTCCAAACAGCATAATTAAGTCTTGTTTAGATAGACTGAGTTCTGTCGGGATTTTAAAATTCTGTTCTTTGTGTTTAATTGTGTAATTTTGTGAATAAATTTATGTTTGTTTTAAAACCTAATAGTCAACCTAGCTCACTTACTCTGGATAATTCTCACTGTACACTTACGAAACAAATTTCAAAATTATGGTCTGGGTTGCCCACACAAGAATGTTTTACGTGGTCTGGCCTAGTCCATAACAGTGCTGAAAATATGTTGCTGGTTAAAGCACAGCAGGGCAGGCAGCATCCAAGGAACAGGAAATTCGACGTTTCGGGCCAGAGCCCTTCAGCCCTTCCTGTTCCTTGGATGCTGCCTGCCCTGCTGTGCTTTAACCAGCAACACATTTTCAGCTCTGATCTCCAGCATCTGCAGACCTCACTTTTTACTAGTCCATAACAGTGACATCTTATAGAATGTAAGTTTAGGAAGTAGAGCTGAATAGAGTCATAGAGATGTACAGCATTGAAACAGAACATTTGGTCCAACCCGTCCATGTCAACCAGATATCGCAACCCAATCTAGTCGCACCTGCCAGCACCCAGCCCATATCCCTCCAAATACTTCCTACTCATATACCCATCCAGATGCCTTTTAAATGTTGCAATTGTACTAGCCTCCACCACTTCATCTGGCAGCTCATTCCACACACATACCACCCTCTGCATGAAAACGTTGCCCCTTAGGTTTGTTTTATATCTTTCCCCCTCACCCTAAACCTAATGCCCTCTAGTTCTGGATTCCCCAACCCCAGGGAAAGGACCTTGTCGATTTACCCTATTCATACCCTTCATGATTTTATAAGCCTCTATAAGATCACCCCTGAACCTCCGACGCTCCAGGTAAAACAGCCCCAGCCTGTTCAGCCTCTCCCTATAGCTCAAATCCTCCAACCCTGGCTACATCCTTGTAAATCTTTTCTGAACCCTTTCAAGTTTCACAACATCCTTCCGATAGGAAGGAGACCAGAGTTGCACGCAATATTCCAAAAGTGGCCTAACTAGTGTCCTGTACAGCCGTAACATTACCTCCCAACTCCTGTACTCAATACTCTGACCAATAAAGGAAAACATACCAAACGCCTTCTTCACTATCCTATCTACCTGCGACTCCACTTTCAAGGAGCTATGAACCTGCACTCCAAAGTCTCTTTGTTCAGCAACACTCCCCAGGACCTTACTATTAAGTGTATTAGTCCTGCTAAAATTTGCTTTCCCAAAATGCAGCACCTCACATTTATCTAAATCAAACTCTACCTGCCACACCTCAGCCCAATGGCCCATCTCATCAAGATCCCATTGTAATCTGAGGTAACCTTCTTTGCTGTCCACTACACCTCCAATTTTGGTGTCATCTGCAAACTTTCTATTAGCATTTGTCGAGAGGTGTGAGAGAAGAGCGGAGGACTGTTGGGAAGGTGAGTAAAATAACAAAATATTTTGAACAGAGCAGTGTGGAGAGAGGGCGGAGAGAAACGAGGGCTGCTGGGAAGTTTTTAAGTTGGTGAGATCTAAACCCAAGACCCTGCACTGTAGGGCCTCCCTCTCACCAACCTCCTCTAACCTTACTAAGAGTCTGTAAACTCGGTAAGTTTTCAGGTTTTCTCTTTTTTTTCCCTTTTCGTCTCTTCCTTGGTTAGTCCTGAGTGGGCTGTCAGATTAGCTGGGTATGGCTGTTCGGGCAGTTGCATGTTCCTCCTGCAGAATGTGGACTTCAACCCCATGCATTAATGTGGACTGCACCAGTTTCCTGATTTCCGCTCCCCCACCTTACCCCAGTTCCAACCTTCCAGCTCAGCACTGTCCTCATGACCTGTCCTACCTGCCAATCTCCCTTCCCACCTATCCGCTCCACCCTCCTGTCTGACCTATCACCTCCATCCCCACCCCCATTCACCTTTTGTACTCTTTGCTACTTTCTCCCCAGCCCAATCTACACCCCCCCCCCCCACCACCACCCCCCATTTATCTCTCCACACTAGAGGCTTCCTGCCTCTATTCCTGATTAAGGGCTTTTGCCCGAAATGTCGATTTTCCTGCTCCTCGGATGCTGCCTGCCCTGCTGTGCTTTTCCAGCACCACTCTGATCTAAACTTTAGAGGATTACAGGCTTGATAGAAAGGAGCTCAGAAATAGGCTGAGGAGAGCGAGAAGGGGGCATGAGATAGGCTTGGCAGGAAGGTTTAGGGAGAACCCAAAAGCATTTTACTCATACAAGAGGAATAAGAAAATGATCAGGGAGAAGGTAGGGCCAATCAAGAATAGCGTAGGGAACTTGTACATGGAGATAGAGGAAACCCTAAATGTCATTTCCTGTTCTTTTTCTCAGGGGGTGGTAGATGGGATCTAACTTGATGTGTTTATTAATAGAGTTCTGGTTGGAATGCCATGCTTCTAGGAATTCTCTTGGATGTCTCTGTTTGGCTTATTCTAAGATGGATGTGTTGTCCCAGTCGAAGTGGAGTCCAGGCAGAATACTTTCTATAGTGAGTTTTGAGAAGATTTACAGCTCAGGTTAAGGTTCTGGATGTAGGTTTGCTTGCTGAGCATGTTGTTTTCTCTCTCTCACTAGTATCCTTATGTACAGATAAGGAAGGACTCCACTTCGACTGGGACAACACATCCATCTTAGAAAAATCCAAACAGAGACACACATGAGAATTCCGAGAAGCATGGCATTCCAACTGGAACTCTGTCAACAAACACATCGAGTTAGACCCCATCTACCACTCCCTGAGAAAAATGACAGGAAATGACATCACCACAGGAAATGACATCACCAACCCAAAGAAACCCAAACATACAAATAGAAAGTAGGAATCATGTACAGTGCTTCGCTGGAGCCCCACTGAAAATGTTACCTAGTAGGGTGATGAAACGTCTGGAAATGAACTTTCCAGCTCAGTGAGCAAACTTACATCCAGAACCTCAACCTGAGCTACAAAGCTTTGCAAAACTCGTAATGGCAAGTATTCTGCCTGGAGGTCAGTGTTTAGTGGTGTCCCACAGGACTCTGTTCTTGGGCCTTTGCTCTTTGTAGTTTTTATAAATAACTTGGATGAGGAAGTTGAGGGGTGGGTTAGTAAATTTGCAGATGATTCAAAGGTTGGAGGTGCCATTCATAGTATCGAGGGTTATTGCAGGCTGCAGCTCGACATAGACAGGATGCAGAGCTGGACTGAGAAATGGCAGATGGAGTTCAACCTGGATATATGCAAAGTGATGCATTTTGGAAGGTTGAACTTGAATGCTGAATATTGGATTAAAGACAGGATTCTTGGCAATGTAGAGGAACAGAGGGATCTTGGTGTTCAAGTACATAAATACCTCAAAGTTGCGACCCAAGTGGATAGGGTTGTTAAGAAAGCATATGGTGTTCTGTCTTTCATTAACAGAGGGATCGAGTTTAAGAGCCATGAGGATTTGCTGCAGTTCTGCAAGTCCCTGGTGAGATCACACTTGGAATCTTGTGTCCAATTCTGTCCAATCTACCACAGGAAAGATACAGAGGCTTTGGAGAGGGTGCAAAGAAGGTTTACCAGGACTGGACTGGAGGGCTTGTCTTATGAAGAGAGGTTGACTAATCTCGGACTTTTCTCTCTGGAGAGAAGGAGGAAGAGAGGTGACCTGATCGAGGTATATAACGTAATGAGAGTCAATAGCCAGAGACTGATCAGGTCCTGGGGATTTATCCACTTTT
Organism: Hemiscyllium ocellatum; assembly: GCF_020745735.1. NCBI lineage: Eukaryota > Metazoa > Chordata > Chondrichthyes > Orectolobiformes > Hemiscylliidae > Hemiscyllium > Hemiscyllium ocellatum. The sequence continues at coordinate 29,317,065 of NC_083425.1, read as the reverse complement.
ATGCATTTCAAGGCATCCAACAGTTCCTTCTCTGCAATGTGGACATTTTTCAAATTGTCACCATCTATTTCCCTACGTTCTATATATTCCATGTCCTTTTCCACAATGTTCAAGTTAATTCTGTAGAGTAGGTTCCATAATGTTAATACAAATTCATAATATAAATACTGTACATTATATGTGACATAAAACATGAGAAACTATAAGAGCTTAATTTTATTTCCAGTTCATGAACAAAATAATCTATTTTAATTCATGAGTGCACTTACTGTTAGCAAAGTATTTCATTGCTCTGTTTCTGTTGTTTTCTGTGAATTGTCACTTTAACTATGATTTTTCCCAGGTTGCAGTTCGTGTGAACATTGCCTGACCCAAATGAGGCCTTCATGAATGTCAGCAAATTGGAATCATATCATGTCATTAGAAGTTTGACATAAGTTGTTGCAAAATCACGGAAGTCCCATTCAGCATCCAATTGCCAGTAAAATTTAGAAAAATGTATCTCTCTTTGGAACTACTATTTCAAGAGCACACACATCCATTGCCAAGTGGAAGATTGGAATTTATGTACCATTGTGTTTTTCACTTGCTTGGGAAATTTACACCAGACTTATTTTTGTTGTTTATTTATTTTATTTATTAGAGTGCATCTCCAAGAGGCTGAATTTCTCCAAACAGCTTACGAGAGATCTATGTGGATTCCTGTGACAAGGTCTACTGCAAGTTTGCACCAAGTGGCCATATTTTGGAAGTGGCTATCAAGTTCGCCATAGTCCTTAGTTTCTTTGCCATTTCTCTATTCAAGCAGCAATAGGGGATCTCTCCTGCCCTCTCTAATTTTCATAACATTACAACCAATCAGGCCACCAGTTTTAAGGTGTTATAGTTTTCCCATTGATATCAGTAATCTACAAGAGAAGGCTTAGGGCTTTGCTTGAAAGCCTGGCTTCTTTTGCATGTATGGTGTCATTCACAACACACATGTTGCCATCAAAGTACCAGAAGACCATCCAACAAGCTTCATGAATAGGGAGAGATGCCATTAAATTCATATGCAGTTTATCACCAACCACAGGATCAAGGTAATATAGGTTGCTGCAAATGTCACAGTCAGTGATGACAGCGCTTTTCCCTGCAACACTCAGTCATTCATCCAAAGTTTGATCCTTCCAGGAACATAACAGATCACTGCTTAGAGTCACACTGGCCCTGGACAAACTAATGAGTATGCCATATCCCTACAACTTCGTCTTATCACGCTAACCAACAACATTGTTCCATCAGGATCATAGCTGAGTTCACTATATCATTTGTCAAATAAGCGTTCAGGAGTTTAGGATTCCTAAATAAGCTTAAATCTACACCAATTAAATGTGACCAACTGTATCATGCACCGCATAGCTGTGGGATACTTTTAAGACAAGGAACAAAGGTTAGGTAAATTAGGTTAGGTAAATAATGATGAAGGCAAGGACTGAGCAGAAGAAGGTACATCAGCTCAATGCTTTGCAGACAGAATTGTGAGGAATTGTGAATTGTTCAATTACTCTATTAATCTGCTCATTCCACTGCCTTAAGTACAAAACCTCTTTGCATTAACAGTGCTGTTACATCCTTCACCAGTCTTTTAATCTTGCATTAATGAACACTGAATCCATTCAGGCAACTTCTATGTCAATGATATATTGCCAATGCAGATTGAAGCCACCATAAAATCTGACTGCAATCCAAAGTGATAAAGATGATAAATTTAATTTCTTCCACAATAATTGCTTTGAATTAATTTCTCATCCAAGATCCAAGTGTCAACCCTTGGTACGGTTCTTATAAGAAAGTTCCATAACTCTATTTCATAAAAAGTGTGCTCCTCCAGTAGTCTTAGCAATGCTAGGAGAAGACTGCTGTTGCTTACCTTGAAATGATTGTGACCATCTGCATTGCGAGGACCTGATGAGAATCTTATATTTCAGCGGCAGTTGCATTAGTCCAGCTGACTACATGATACCATGGTTTGTATTAATTGAGGACTGATGAGAGATGCCTATTGATTTGCAGGAAAGCAGTATTGGGATGTTTAGTGATACCAATCTTTGCAATCCACCAAGGTAGCACCTAGGGCGTGAGTGGGCACCATTTGCATTTCCAGAGTCCCGAAAGTTCAGTCTTACTTACACATAATGTGAAGGCCCCGCTTCTGCATATCTAGTAACACAATCCAATATAGACTGCAAAGTGTCAATATTATTTGAGGAGGGACTGTACAAGTTGGAAGTGAACTATTTTAGACATGGCCCATGATGCAGAACCTTCTAAGGACATATTCCATTAATTTATACAATTGCTTACAAATCATGAAATAATGTTTTCAAAACTAGGCTTGCACAAAATAAATATGAACTAGCATAGAGGCCAGTAGGACCACATTTTCCATTGACTCACGCAGACAATGTATATTAAATTATTTCAATTCAAATTAAGTGAATCAAGACATAAGAGTCATAGAGTCACAGAGTCATAGATATGCACAGCATGGAAACAGATGCTCGGTCCAACTTGTCCATGCCGACCAGGTATCTCAACTCAATCTAGTCCAACCTGCCAGCACCCCGGCCCATATCCCTCCAAACCCTTCTTATTCATATACCCATCCAAATGCCTCTTAAATGTTGCAATTGTATCAGCCTCCACCACTTCATCTAGCAGCTCATTCCATACCCGTACCACACTCTGCGTGAAAAAGTTGCCCTTTAGGTTTCTTTTATATCTTTTCCCTCTCACCCTAAAGCATTGCCCTCCAGTTCTGGTATCCCCCACCCCAAGGAAGAGACTCTGTCTATTTATCCTATCCATACTCCTCATGATTTTATAGACCTCTGTAAGGTCACCCCACAACCTCCAACACTCCAGGGAGAACAGTCCCCATTCTATTGAACCTCTCCCTATAGCTCAAATCCTCCAACCCTGGCAACATCTTGAAAATCTTTTTTGAACCTTCTCAAGTTTCACAACATTCTTCCGATAGGAAGGAGACCAGAATTGCACACAATATTACAACGGTGGCCTAACCAATGTCCTGTACAGCCGCAATAAGATCTCCCAACTCCTGTACTCAATACTCTGACCAACAAAGGAAAGCATACCAAACGTCTTCTTCACCATCCTATCTACCTGCGACTCCACTTTCATTGAGATATGAATCTGCACTCCAAGGTCTCTTTGTTCAGCAACATTCTCTCGGAACTTTACCATTAAGGGAATAATTTTCATGCTAAGATTTGCTTTCCCAAAATGCAGCACCTCACACTTATCTAAATTAAACTCCATTTGCCACTTCTCAGCCCATTGGATCATCTGATTAAGATCCCGTTCTAATCTGAGGTAACCTTCTTCGCTGTCCACGACACCTCCAATTTAGGTATCAGCTGCAAACTTACTAACTATACCTCTTATGCTCGCATCCAAATCATTAACATAAATGATGAAAAGTTGTGGACCCAGCACCAATCCTTATGGCACTCCATTGGTCACAAGTCTCCAGTCTGAAAAACAACCCTCCACCACCACCCTCTGTCTTCTACTTTTGAGCCAGTTCTGTATCCAAATGGATAGTTCTCCCTGTGTTCCATGAGGTCTAACCTTGCTCACCAATCCCCCATGGGAAACTTGTCGAATGCCTTACTGAAGTCCATATAGATCACATCTACCATTCTCCCTTCATCAATCTTCTTTGTTCCTTCTTCAAAAAACTCAAACATGCTTGTGAGACATTATTTCCCATGCACAAAGCTATGTTGACGATCCATAATCAGTCCTTGTCTTTCCAAATACATGCACATCCAGTCCCTCAAGATTCACTCCAACAACTTGCTCACCACCGATGTCAGGCTCACTGGTCTATAGTTCCCTGGCTTTCCTTACCACCGTTCTTAAATAGTGGCACAATGTTAGCCAAACTCCAGGCTTCTGGCACTTTACCTGTGACTATCGACGATACAAACTCAGTAAGAGGCCCAGTAAACACTTTCCTAGTTTCCCACAGAGTTCTAGGAACACCTGATCAGGTCCTGGGTATTTATCCACTTTTATGTGTTTCAAGACATCCAGCACTTCCTCCTCTGTAATCTGGACATTTTGCAAGATGTCATCATTTATTTCCCTACAGTCTATATCTTCCATGTCCTTTTCCACAGTAAATAATAATGCGAAATATTCATTTAGTATCTCCCCCATTTTCTGTGGCTCCACACAAAGGCTGCCTTGCTGATCTTTGAGGGGCTCTATTCTCTCCCTAGTTACCCTTCCCCCCTCTACTTTTTGAAAATGTGTTGCTGGTCAAAGCACAGCAGGCCAGGCAGCATCTCAGGAATAGGGAATTCGACGTTTCGAGCATAAGCCCTTCATCAGGAACTGCGAATCCTCTTGCAAGGATGCCTTCCTTGAAGAAGCTCTACTGCGGCCCCTCTACTTTTTGTCATTTACATAAATGATTTGGATGCGAGCAAAAGAGGTATAGTTAGTAAGTTTGCAGATGACACCAAAGTTGGAGGTGTAGTGGACAGCAAAGAGGGTTACCTCAGATTACAACAGGATCTGGATCAGATGGGCCAATGGGCTGAGAAGTGGCAGATGGAGTTTAATTCAGATGAATGTGAGGTACTGCATTTCAGGAAAGCAAATCTTAGCAGGACTTATGCACTAAATGGTAAGATCCTAGGGAGTGTTGCTGAACATAGAGACCTTCGAGTGCAGGTTCATAGCTCCTTGAAAGTGGAGTCGCAGGTAGATAGGATAGTGAAGAAGGCGTTTGGTATGCTTTCCTTTATTGGTCAGAGTATTGAGTATAGGAGTTGGGAGGTCATGTTGCAGCTGTACAGGACGTTGGTCAGGCCACTGTTGGAATATTGTGTGCAATTCTGGTCTCCTTCCTATCGGAAAGATGTTGTGAAACTTGAAAGGGTTCAGAAAAGATTTAAGAGGATGTAGCCAGGGTTGGAGGATCTGAGCTACAGGGTGAGGCTGAACAGGCTGGGGCTGTTTTCCCTGGAGCATTGGAGGCTTAGGAGTGACCTTATAGAGGTTTATAAAATTATGAGGGGCATGGATAGAGTAAATATGCAAAGTCTTTTCCCTCGGTCAGGGAGTCCAGAACTAGTGGTCATAGGTTTAGGGTGAGAGGGGAAAGATATAAAAGAGACCTAAGGGGCAACTTTTTCACGCAGAGGGTGGTACATGTATGGAATATGCTGCCAGAGGATGTGATGGACACTGGTACAATTGCAACATTTAAGAGGCATTTGGATGGGTATATGAATAGGAAGGGTTTGGAGAGATATGGGCCGGGTGCTGGCAGGTGGGACTAGATCGGGTTGGGATATCTGGTTGGCATGGATGGGTTGGACCGAAGGGTCTGTTTCCATGCTGTGCATCTCTATGACTCTATGACTCTATGACTCTATGACCAGGTTATAGTCCAACAGGTTTAATTGGAAACACACTTGCTTTCGGAGCGACGCTCCTTCATCAGATGATATCTGATCAGGCCAGACTGGGTAAGGTTGGCAGATTTCCTTTCCTGAAGGACCTTAGTGAACGTCATATTATCATTAAACTCAATTTTCTAATGTCAGAATTCAAACCCATGCACCCAATATATTAGCCTGGGGTCCTTGTTTACTCATTCAATAACATTAGTATTATTCCACTATCTCCCCTTAGGAAGCACTAAGGAATGCAAGGCATGGAATGTCCTCCCTTTGGAGAACTTCCATATCCTTCACCAAGAATGCCTTGGTGGCACCACTGCTGATTGAGCTGACCATGTCCTAAAGGGCATTGCTGCTAGACTGGGCATGCAACAGACAATGTGGGAAGCAAAAAAAGGACAACACTTACTCCATCTCATCCTTACCAATCAATGTAAAACAGATGTTGTGGTTCTGTTCGCCGAGCTGGGAACTTGTGTTGCAGACGTTTCTTCCCCTGTCTAGGTGACATCCTCAGTGCTTAGGAGCCTCCTGTGAAGTGCTTCTGTGATGTTTCCTCTGGCATTTATAGTGATTTGTACCTGCCGTTTCCGGTTGTCAGTTCCAGCTGTCTGCTGCAGTGAACAACCCACAAGCCAGGGACACAGCCAGACAGAATGGATTCAAGATGATCCAGGTAATGATTACAGATGCACACAACAGACTACACAAATACAGACAAATTGTGCACCAAAAATCATTAATTTCAAAAACCACCAATCAGGAATGAACCCGGGCCATAGAACAGGCTGTCACCATAGTACAGAACAGGACCACACACTGCAAAAAAAGCGGCACTAAAAGAAAAAATGGCCAAACTAATACACAACAGAGAGGACACCACAACACACTGTGGAAACCTCTCCCACAGACTGCTCACAGACATGGAAAGAATAATACTGGTCAATGGACTCAACTACAACCACAGGGACGCCAAGACAGCAGACTTCCTAGCAGCACTAGAATGCACACTCAGAAACAATGGACTGACAGAAGAGACACAACAAACATTGAGACAAAGTATTGTACCCCTAATAACGAGGAAAAGACAAACACATAACCTCAACACCAAGGAGAGGGAAGCACTAAAAGCACTTAGAAGCGATAAGAACATAATCATACTACCAGCAGACAAAGGCAGAATGACGGTCATCCTGGACAAAGCAGAGTACATCCAAAAAGCACAACAACTACTTGCAGATACCAACACCTACCAAAAGAGGGAGTTTGACCCCACCCCACAGCTCACCAATAGGATAAACAACACACTGAGGAACCTACAAAAAAACAGACAGATAACCAGGTTTGACCTACAGAGAATGAAACCTGAAAGCAGCAACACCCCCAGATTCTATGGACTACCTAAACTGCACAAACCAAACATCCCACTCAGACCCATAGTATCATTACCAGGGACACCATCACACAAACTGGCTAAAGAACTACAGCAGAAACTGAAACACCTGATCAGCGGATCCAGACACTCTATACAGTCAACACAGGAATTCTTGGACATCATCTTGGAAATATACACATAGACAAGGAAGAAACTATGGTCTCATTTGATGTAACAGCATGGTTCACCTCTAACGACAAAACCTTAGCCAGAGAAACAATAGCCAACCTGCTGGACATACAGAACAGACAACAAGACGGGGAACCTATCTACAAAGACGGCATACTTAAAATACTGGACCTGTGCCTCACAACACACTTCACATTCAACAACCAAATATATGAACAAATCAACAGCACACTCATGGGCTCACCCATCTCTGGACTCATAGCAGAAGAGGTAATGCAAAGGTTAGAACAAACAGTCTTACCGCAAATTCAACCCAAACTCTGGGTCATATATGTAGATGATACCTTTGTAATCATTAAAAACACAGAAATAGAGAACACACACTGGATCATCAATGCCACACTCACAGGATCCAATTCACTAGAGAGGAAGAAAAGGACAACCAACTCCCGTTCCTAGACATGATGGTACAGACAACACCAAACGGAGAATTCACCACAAAGGTATACAGGAAAGCCACACAGAGACCAAGTCCTGAACTATAAAAGCAACCACCCCAACACACACAAAAGAAGTTGCATCAAGACACTATTCAAAAGGGCCACAACACACTGCAGCACACCAGAACTGCAAAAAGATGAAGAAGAACACCTATACAATGTATTCGCCAAAAACGGAGACCCCGGCAATTTCATCAACAGATGCCTAAGGGAAAGACAACGGAATGAGAACATGCCACAACCCAAAGGACTAGCCACATTATCATGCATCAAAAACATTTCTGAACTGACAGCCAGACTACTGCGACCACTAGGACTCATAATAGCACACAGACCAACAGCTACTCTCAGACAACAACTCACCAGGATGAAGGACCCGATGCCCAGCATGAGCAAAACCAATGTAGTGTACAAAATCCCATGCAAGGACTGCACAAAACACTACATAGGACAAACAGGAATATAGCTAACGGTCCGCATCCATGAACACCAACTAGCCACGAAACGACATGACCATCTATCCTTAGCAGCCACACACTCAGATGACAAGCAACATGAGTTCGACTGAGACAACACTACTATTATAGGACAAGCCAAACAGAGAACAGTCAGGGAATTCCTAGAAGCATGGCACTCATCCACAGATTCAATCAATAAGCACATCGACCTGGACCCAATATACCAGCCACTGCAGCAGACAGCTGGAACTGACAACCGGAAGCGGCAGATACAAATCACTATAAATGTCAGAGGAAACATCACAGAAGTGCTTCACAGGAGGCTCCCAAGCACTGAGGATGTCACCTAGACAGGGAACGAAACGTCTGCAACACAAATTCCCAGCTCGGCGAACAGAACCACAACAACGAGCAACCGAGCTACAAATATTCTCCCAAATGTAGAACAGATGTATCTGTCCATGACAGTATTGGAAGGAGTGACCACCACATAGCACTTCTGGAGACAAAGTTCCACCTTCACTTTGAGGATATCATTCATCGTGTTATGTGTCACTGTGCTAAACAAAATACATATCAAACAAACCTAGCAATACAAGATGGGTATTCATGAGACACCATGGACCGTTAACAGTAACAGAATTGTATTCAACCACAATCTGCAACCTCATTGCCCAGCATACCCCCCACTCCACCATTATCACTAAGCTAACAGAGTCACCATCTTCAGTCAAGAGAGTGGGAGGGTATGCCAAGAGAAGCACCGGGGATACCTACAAATGAAGTGTCAAACTGAGAAGCTACAACACATGACAACTTGCATGCCAAGCAATCTAAGCAGCAAGTGACAAATAGAGCTAAGCAATCGTGCAATTGCAGATCAGATATAAGCTTTGTGGTCTTGCCACCTTGAGTTGTGAGTTGTGGTAGATGGTCAAATCAATTTTTTACTTGTCAAATACCCCATCCCAACATTGGCATAAGTCACCACATTAATGCAAAAAACAAGGCAAAAGCATTTGCAATCACCTTCGGCCAGAAAGGCTCAGTGGATGATTTATCTCAGTCCCCTCCTAAGATCCCAGAAACACAATTTGACTCACTCCGCAGATTGTTAAGAAATGGATGAAGATACTGGACAGGGTAAAAGTTATGACCCCTGAAAATGTTCTGATAATAATATTGAGAATTTGTCCTCCAGAACCAGCCAGACTGCCAGCCAAACTTTTTCAGTACAGTACTCAACAATTCTCCAAAAGCAGGACAAATCGAACCCAGGCAATTAATGTCACATCATTCCACACTCAATCATGAGTGAAGTGATGGAAGGTGTCATTGACAGTGCTATCTATTGGCGTTAATTTAATATTGATACCCAGTATAGGTACTTTTAGACCCAACTTCTGACCTCATTACAGCCTTGATCCAAACATGAACAGAGGAGCTGAACATCAAAAGAGTAGTGAGAGTGACTGCCCTTGATATTAAAGCAGCATTTGACTGAGTATGACATTAAGCAGCTCTAGATAAACTGGAGTCAGTGAAAATCATGCAGAACATTCTTTGCTGGTTGGAGGAAGGTGTTAATGTTTGATAGCAATCAGTCACTTCAACCACAGTGTATCACTATGAGAGGCCATCAGCACAGTATCCTTTGCCCAACCATTTTCTGCTGCTTCGTTCATGGCTTTAGCTCCATCATAACACCTGTGCTGGCAATGTCCTCATATGATGGCATAACATTGAGCACCATTCACCACTCCTCAGACATTGAACCAGTCCATATCCAAATGCAAAAGGTCCTGCACACATCAGGGTGTGAACTATTAGTGGCAAGTAAAATTTCCATTACACAAATGATAGCAATAGCCATTTCCAAAAAGAGAGAATATAACTATTGCTTCTTGACATTGAATGACATTATCATCATTGAATCCCCACTATCTACAACCTGGGGCTTGATTTATAGTAACGAACAATACCAAGTGTAAATTGACTTTTCCAAGATGGGTATCATAAGAAACATTGCAGAAAATGTGGGTTCAAATTCTCACATGAAAAATAGAATCTATTATTCTGTGATGCTGAGGAAAATTTTAAGACATTCAACACTGAAATTGATGTAAGCTCTCAGAAGTCAAGTGGAAATTTTGTTTCTGTCTTCCAGTATTGCACCATTCTTCCACTTAATAATACACCCAATGTTATCTTTTCTGTTCTAGTTCCAATTGCTCAATACCTCAGTGAGATAAATGAAGTCCTGGTAGACCATTTGAAGTTGAGGCAGAATTCTTAAATCAGGAAAAGATAACCCCTTAGTGTTAGCCCAAGCTGATTGTGGATGCTTCAAACTTAAGTTGTTAAAAAGTAAAGTCTGTGGCACTTAACAGGAAAGACTGGCAGAAGCATTCAAATTGTGAGATGATATTAGATTTATGTGAGGTATAATTTGCCATGCCAACATATGAGAAGAGAGCAGCTGTAAATGGCTGAAATAAATCCTTATTCAGACAGAGTAGGTCACCATGAGGAGACAGAATCACCAAAGCATTACGGTCAATGGAAGAATCCTTGAATTCTAGCTTTTCTATAGAAGGGGTGGATAAACTAGCTCTGAAGTGGGTGATATATCAGCTTGCTGATATTTTATAATATTTATGTGTGATTTAAAATCTGTGAATTTTTCTTAGACCCCCATCAAGTCTGTACTATTAAAAGCTCCTGCAGTCTGACTTCTATCTAAGAAATAAGGATAAGGGATTCAAAAGTCTGAGGATATCTGTACCTTTTCTTACATGACAAATGACTTAAGATTGTAATAAAGTTAAACTGTAATTTAAAAAATGATAAATTAACAATTGTTGTTTGCATGGGATTAAACCACCCAGAAAAGTAACCAATGCCGATTTGAGATTTACAGGCGATCAATTGAGTCCATGAGTTTTCTGGGCAGTCATACAAATTCGTAATGTTTAATGGCTTTGTTTAGGATTCAAAGTTAGTTGTATATAATAGGAAAGCAGGTCTGAAGTCTGCTTTCTACCCTCAAAAAGTAGGAGGAGCGTGCAGAGTGCAATGTCATGTCACATGCCCCCAGGTCGTATGTGCATCATAGTCAGGAACTGAAGAGTCTAACTGGTGGGGCAATGATGGATTGGAGTGGGGGAGTTTGGGGGGTTGCAGGGAACACTTGCAGGTCCAAGGAAGCTATAACTTTCCATGAGTATGGAACAAATTTTCAACACCGATTCACCTGGCATCAAAACCATAGCAGCTTCTCTGTTCGAGCCTGAAAATGGCACCTAGATTAGCATTGTTTTCCAAGGTCTATGCATGCTTTAAGTGGACATGTTGACATGTGCTTGTCTAGATAGCTACCATCACCCTTGTATTCTGCCTATTTGAACTGAGGCCTAATTGACCGAAATTGGTGGAGAAAAACCACATAGTGGTCAAATGAGAAGAGGGCCATATCCTAAACAAGATGTGGTTTATTACAAATTAAGAGGTTAATAAAATTTACATTGTTATAAAGACAATTGGGCAACCAACGATGACAAACCTAGTCCCTTCAAGATTCTAAGATGTTCTGCCTTTTCCCACCCAAGCCCTTATGACATTGTCACATTGGACGCAACTTAATGAAGGTTCTAGCACTAACCCTTTCAGAACCATTACCTTTTAATGGCACTGTCTGCAGCACCCTTCAGGTTATGAATAAAGGCATTGGGCTTCTAAACTGTTAAGTAATAATACCCCGTCCAGTTTCTACCAAGAAGGCAGTTTCAATCCTACCCTTTTATTTACTGCTTGGGGTGAATGTCAGTGCATATTGAGAAAGCCCACATATTATAAATAGTGGGCAACTGTTGGTGTCCCAGTACAGTGCATGGAAATTACAATGTCTATGCTCTTGGTTGAATTTTAGAAAAAATGAAGAAAAAGTTGGCAAGACAGGATAAAAGTCCAAGGTAAAGCAACAAGCAAAGGAAAATGGAAAGGCCACAAAATTGGGACAGATTTAAAGAAATAACAGAAAAAAGGGTGAAAATTGGCCAGGATTACACTAAATTGTGTGTGACAGTAAGTGAAGGATCTCTGGGATGCTATAACTGCTGTTGCTATAGCTTGCAGTTCTTGCCTATGATTACACATGTGCAGTCACTAGCATCTTTTATGATTTTTAAAAAAATAAAAATGCAGTTCCCAGAGTTAATTGTCCTTGTTTGTGTATGTTCAGTCCTTCAAACAGATAATGTTCACTATAACTGAATAACTCACTTTGGATAATACTTGAACCTTGCTTAATTGCCCATCATCCATTCCATGTTGGTTACAGACGGGTGCAGCAGTGTAACATTTTAATTCCAATACGTGACTAGTTTTGTAAATAGCTGAGAAAACAAAATACCATGCAATTCCCACTGAACTATTTTTGACTGAAGGAATGAAACCAGATTATTCCACACAGAAGCAATTTTTACCGGCTTTTATAGGCTTTACAAATTGCAAGCGTTGAAAATGATGTACAAAATGGGTTCAAAAACATTAAGGATTCAGAAGATGTATTAATACAATATTACTCTTATTTAATCTGCCTAGAAAATCTTGTTTCTTAACTCTGAGCAAAACAGCAGCTTTATAGTTATAAGCCTCGACACAATTTCAGTCTTTTCTAGTATTCATATTTCTCTCTCTCTGCTGATGATCTCTTATACAATAAAACCTACTGGCTGGTCAAGGACACTTGTGTGCCTCCATCTTTGCAGGTCCATATGAAACTTAAATGCAACCATGAAATCATTTTAAATTACTTTTTCTTGTTTGAAAATCTATGTAGGACAATTTTGGTTGTGAAATTTAAAATGAAACAAAGGCTTGAGACTTCAGCACATGAGATACATATGATTTATGTTTGTTTAAGAGATGAATACACATTTATTGGTGAACATCATGTTTTAGTCATTCTAAGTCAGAGGAAGTATTTGCACTAGCCTTGAATATTAAAACCCATGACTAGATTTCACGTGTATCGTTAATTATGATTTGAAATATGAGTGAGTAATGATGTTTTGACCTTGTGTAAGAAATGTACAGGCATAAATTAATGTTATGTAAAAGTCATGATCAGAATTATTAATAATAAATAATATAATTGCAAGTAATATTAGCATTTTTGTTAGAACAAGAGATTCTAATAAATATTAATGAAATGTGTGAGCTCATGTGAGGATATGCACTAGATGATTTAAGGCTGTTGTCTTTTGACAAAAAAAGATGAGGACCTTATCTCAGTTAGTGAGTCAACAGAAAATTCAGTGGTCTCACAGTGCTTGAGGATTTAACAAGCAGTTCAGAAGAGCGATAGCCCTTACCAGTGAGCTTCGCACCAAGTTTGATGATCAGCAACAAACTGTGAGCACAGGAATGCAAGAGAAATGGGAAGTTGAAGTGGAGGATCAGACTGAAATGGTGCAGACTGCAGGGCCCTGAGTCAGAGTGAATAGCGGAATCTAACCTGAGGCCTTACTCCCTGTGGCAAATAGACGAAATAGTGATACTTTGTTGGGTTTACAGTCTCTGGCAAAAGCAAGACAGTGTCTAAAAACTGCAGCAACATAGAGAACTTGAAGGGAGTATCAATGAGATAATGGGGTCTGATGAGCAGCCTATAGAATTGTGGATGGGAAGAAGGGAAGTGAGTATTGTTTCTGAGGGACAGAATGGATTTTGTCATGTGAAAGGGTTGGTATGAGCCCAAAATTGGAGAGGAAATATGGTCAACAAATTTTGCATGCTGAAACAAGAGTAGGAATATTTGAAAAAAGATGTCAGCATGGTCAGACTATCCCTGGTCTAGTGATCCAGGCAACTCTGCCTAATGCTCTTGTTCATTTCCCAGTATGGAAATTTGTGGTATTTAAATTCTACTAAGTAGATCTGGAATTAAATACCACTTTCAGTATTGGCAACCATGAAACAATTATTGAAATTTAAAAATGTATCTGATTCACTAAAATCTATTACAGAAGGAAATCTAAAATGCTTATCTGCTTTGGCCATGGGATACCCACATTCCATAAAAGAATAAAAGAAGAGGCAGCAACACTAAACTAAGGACTTCAAATTAGACTGGGAATTGGAGAAAAACAGTTAAGAACTGACAGACATTGAAGCAGAGAAGAGTGGAAAGGAGAACATTTGTGATACTGACATCTTTATTTTGGAGTACAGTCTGTGTTGCTGTGGTCTAGGTCAGACGGACAGCAGGATGCTGCTTTGCTGTTCTTCAGTCATTGCAGAGGCTTGTGTATTTGTTGACTTTCCATTTTTGCTCCTCTGATCTAATATTTGGATGTATCAATGTCAGAAAATCACTTAACCCTGGTTTAGTTTGTGGTTGTCTACCTGATATGTGCAGCATTGAGAAGCACTTTCTTGTCTCGTTGGCTTGGGAACCTTGTTTGGGGGTGGAAATACAGCAAAAGGTGAAGGTGTTGAAGTGAGAGGATTGAGGCCTGGTGCAGCCAAAGCGCAGGGCTGTTCTTTACACTACTGCGAAGATGAAAGGGCACAGAGCTGAAGCACTGGGAATCAATCTTGGCCGAAACAGAGGAGGATATCTGAAAATTTTGACAATATAAGGCGATGAAAAATCAGTATGGAATGAAAGGGGAACTGGGAGAAGAGATGAGTTGAGGGGAAATTTTCAATTCATGGCTTGTGTTTTACTGCAATAATTTGATTGATCTGGGATGTTTGATGACTAAAGAAATATTAAACGAAGCTCCTATTTTGTCCCAAACCCACACACATCACTTCTTTATATGATATTGTCATTTCATAGGTGGATGAGTGAAGCACTTAGACTTCCTTGGGAGTGGCAATGGCCTAGTGGTATTATCACTGGACAAGTAATCCTGCGACCCAAGTAATGTCGAAAGGAATAATTTGATTAGGGATAGTCAACACGATTTTGTGAAGTTGTGCCCCACAAACTTTATTGAGTTCTTTGAGAAGATGACCAAGCAGGTAGAGGAGGATAAAGCAATTGATGTGCTGTATATGGATTTCAGTAAGGTGTATGATAAGGTTACCCATGGTTGGCTATTGCACAAAATACGGAGGCACAGGATTGAGGGTGATTTAGCAGTTTGGATCAGAAATTGGCTAGCTGTAAGAAGACAGAGTGGTGGTTGATGGGAAATGTTCATCCTGGAGTTCAGTTGCGAATTGATCTGTTTTGGGGCCACTGCTGTTTGTCATTTTTATAAATGACCTGGATGAGGGCGCAGAAGGATGGCTTAGTAAATTTGCAGATAACGCTGAGGTTGGTAGAGTTGTGGACAGTGCAGAAGGATGTTGCAGGTGACAGAGGGACATAGATATTTTGCAGAGTGGTGGCAAATGAAGTTTAATGTGGAAGAGTGTGAGGTGATTCACTTAGGAAGAAGTAACAGGAATACAGAGTACTGGGCTAATGGTAAGATTCTTGGTAGTGTGGCTGAGCAGAGAGATCTCGGTGTCCATGTGCATAGATTCCTGAAAGTTGCTACCCAGGTTGATAGGGTTGTTGAGAAGGTGTACGGTCTGTTAACTTTTATTGGTACAGCGATTGAGTTTCGGAGCTATGAAATTATGTTGCATCTGTAGAAAACTCTGGTGTGGCCACAGTTGGAGTATTGTGTACAGTTCTGGTCACTGCATTATAGGAAGGATGTCAAAGCATTGGAAAGGATGCAGAGGAGATTTACCAGGATGTTGCCTGATATGGAGGGAAGGTCTTATGAGGAAATTGAGGGATTTGAGTCTCTTTTTGTTCGAGAGAAGGAATTTAAGAGGTAACTTAATAGAGGCATACAAGATGATCAGAGGATTAGACAGGATGATCAGTAAAGCTTTTTTCCTCAGATGATGATGGCTGGCATGAAGGGACATAGTTTTAAACTGAGGGGTGATAGATATAGGACAGATGTCAGAGGTAATTTCTTTACTCAAAGAGTAGTAGGGACATGTAACGCTCTGCCTGCAACAGTAGTAGACTCACCAACATTAAGGGCATTTAAATAGTCATTGGATAAACATATGGATGATAATGGAATTGTGTAGGTTAGATGAGCTTCAGATTGGTTTCACAGATTGGCGCAACATCAAGGGACGAAGGGCTTGTACTGTTCTATGTTCTATATTCTGGAGACCAAGGTTCAAATCCCTCCATTCCGACAGTGGAATTTGAATTCAATAAAAATCTGGAATTAATATTCTAATGATAGTCAAACCTCCATTGTCAGAAAGGCCCATTTAGTTCACCAATATCCTTGAGGGAAGAAACCTGCCATTCTTACCTTGTCTGAACTACATGTGACTCCAGACCCACAGCAATCTGGTTGACTCTTAAATGTCCTTTGGGCAATTAGGGATAGGCAATAAATGCTGGCCTAGTCAGTAACACACTCATCCCATGAATGAATTAAAAACTTACAGCGATCAGTTTATCCAATGTTTTCAAACGAGATAAAATCACATTTTTTTTAAATGTAGAGAAAGAAGGCTTACATTCATAAGACATCTTTTATTACCTCAGGATACACCAAAGTGCTTTCCAAACAATCAAGTATTTTTTGAAGTGTAATCTGTTTCTCAATGCGGATAACACAACAGCCAATTGATGCACAGCCAACTCCCTCAGACAACAATGTGATAATTATCAGATAATCTTCTCCACTGATGCTAGTTTATGCATTATTATTGGTCAGGGCATCAATAAGACACCGAGATGGTATGTGGTAAAATTGCTAATAAGTTAAACCTTAGTAGAGTATCCCAAAAGACTACTAAATATATAATCCATGAACCTTTATTTAATTGATAAACATCCCACACCCATTATGTCAAAGGGTTTTTGGTTTTAGGAATATTATAACGTTTGTCTGGGAGAGCATTTCACCTCAACTTGTCAATTCAGAGACATAAAATATTATATCAATGCATGAAACAGTCAGATCATAAGAAGCTGGTGAACTCCTTGAGGTCCATCAAAAGAGTAATCTTAAAGGGCATTCAGTCCCAACAAAGGCTGAACAAAGGTTAACATGTTAAAAGCTAAGTCAAACATCCCACTGATTATGGCATGGTAGCTCAGTGTTTAACATTGCTGCTTCACAGTGCCAGGGACCTGAGTCCAGCCATGGGTGTCTGTCTGTGTAGAGTTGGCACATTCTCCCCGTGTCTGCATGGATTTCCTCCGAGCGTGCCAGTTTTTTCCCACAGTTCAAAAATGTGTGGGTTAGGTGGATTGGCCATAGTGACAAGTCATGTTCAGATTATGTGGATTGCCATGGGAAGTGCAGGATTACAGGGATAGGGTAGGGAAGTGTGTTGAGGAGGAATGATCTTTGGAGGGTCAGTGTGGACCCAAGGTGCAAATGGCCTGCCTCTGTACTGTAGGAATTCTATGTTCATCATTTTGTATTATTATGTGAAGACAAGCTGTACCCATTGATCGAAGTCCAATCATAATTTTGCTCTGTATATTGACCTACAGTGAAGTAAACCAATATAACTGTTCCTGTTTGATTATTGCTGAAAATGTGTTGCTGGAAAAGCGCAGCAGGTCAGGCAGCATTCAAAGAGTAGGAGAATTGACGTTTCGGGCATGAGCCCTTCTTCAGAAATCATGCCTGAAACGTCGATTCTCCTGCTTTTTGGATGCTGCCTGACCTGCTGCGCTTTTCCAGCAACACATTTTCAGCTCTGATCTCCAGCATCTGCAGTCCTCACTTTCTCCTCCTGTTTGATTATTGCCTTGCTCGATGTTTCCCTCCAAAAAAGAAAGATCTGAATATCTGGTTCAGATCATCCTTGGATTATTTGACTGACCATATATGGATATGTAAAATTGGCTGACAAATGGAAAAACACAGACCACCATGCAACTGATTATCACCACTTGGGCCAGGAAATGATCTACTTGAAGACTGTCAAACTTTGAACAGAAACCTGGAGTGAACAATACTAGTTCCTGCACACTGACTTGCACCCTGATCAACTACCTGAACAACATTATCATGTCTGCCAATACACAGTCTATTATACATGCCATGTTATGTATTTTATATATGTGTGTATGCGTCCAATGAAGAAGCCCCATCTCTCCAATGCAAATGAAGCATAACAGCCTTTCCAATTTGTAGATTCATTCTTGTCAAATCAGTTATTAAGTGGGAAATGGAAAATATGTGAACTGGATTAAAATTTTAATAAAACTTAAATATATACTTGTATGAGTTTGGGATTACCTGCAGTGAATTAAAAGTAATGCTATTGCAGTATGTTGATGAAAATATAAAAATTAGTTTCACAAGAAATTGCACATAAGTCTCAATTGTTTCTTCGCAAGGAAATAATGTTCTAAGTAAATAATGTAGAAGTAAATCACCTTAGTCTTGCTCTCTCTCTCTCTTTCCCTGACCCTCAGACTGATTTAATGAACGTGAGATGCATAAAAAAGCATAACCAGTTAGTCTAAAACTGCTTAATTCAGACTTTGTATTTTGGAAGTTGCCATATAAAAAAGAAACAAAATCTTTTGCTTAGCTCTTCTTGTTTTGTTGAAACTTTCTGTCTGTATGACAATACACTATGAATATAATTAGCACAGCTGCATAATTAAGTCTTTTCATAAACAATAATTGCTATAAAATTTTGAACATAAACACGAACAGGTGTTGTAATCGTCTGACTGTTTGTCTCTCTGTCTCGCAGCTGAAGTCTAATATATGAAGTTAAAAGGGACTAAAAATATCTCTGACATCAAACTTTACTCCAAAGCTCTTCGTAAGTGGCATGAAGGCTTACAACAGACTTCTGGAGGGCTATGGTGCTAAGGTGAGCATTCCTGTTGCTCCCTCTCCACAGAAAAATCTTCCAAGTAAATGTTTTGAAGCAACTTTTATCGCCAGGCAATACCCAAGGCAGGAACAAATTACTGCAGATGCTGGATCTTCACCAGAGGCATCTAGGCTCAAAATGTTAGTTTGTTTTCTATCCATAGATGCTGTCTGATCCACTGTGATTTTTGTTTTCAATGCTTAAGGCAAAATGGTTGGCACAAGTCATCGTCTTCAGTGTGGCAGGTCTCATATGTTCATGCCAGTCCAATTTTGATGGGAAAGCTTAAACTAGGTCATAGACTCCTCATAAGCCTTTATAAGAGCCTGAATATCTGTTTCAGGAGGTTGTCACTGATGCCTGAACAAGGCCAGATACAAACTCAGTGAGAAAACTGTCCTTGGAGCTGTAAGGATACAGATGTTGCAGTGATTTGTGAACCTGGACAGTAGCCAGACAAAGAAATTCATACCATTCTGTATGTTAATCAAAGTTGCCCTTAATCATTTAACATTGCGCACAGCATTAGAAGAGTTTTCAAAAGCACAAAGACAATATCAGGCAATGACCTTTCAACCCAAACATCACAGTAGAAAAGTTTTAAGCTCTCAAGTATCCATTTAAATATTGGCCTCTTCAATATAATTCTAGAATGTTCTTATTCCAAACTATGGAATGCATTGGTTGCTCTTATCAGCATCCAAATGTTCTCAAATCCATTTTCATACAGATGTCTCTTGTCCGTCCCAGTGATTTTGAATCATAGCATCCTTCAATTGGAATTGTTTAAGTTTGTACACTTTGCTTGTATCAGTCGCTTTTGCTGGTTACATTAATAATTGTTCACAGTCCTTTACTTTAAAGTTGCAATCCAACAATTTATACTTACATTACCTGAGGAAATCATTGCTAATCCTTTAGACCAGTCGGGCATTCAACCTACGTCCTCAAAACTGAATCTTGTGCAACTGTTTTAAACACCAAAACATACACATTGATTTTGCTTTTCTACCCAGTCACAATTATATTTTTGGACTCATACTTGTATTCTGGCTCCTTTGTTCTGAGAATGTTCCGGAGTCAACATCTTAAAAATGAAGTAAACTAACTGATAATTAATATATGAATATTAAAAGATACTAATTAATCCAATGCCTTCTTTATATTTTATGAATTATTGGTATTTTTGGCTTGTTTTTGAAAAAAACTCATTTACCAATACAATAACCTAGTTTACTGTGCAAATAAGAATGGTGAAAAAATGTATATAAGGCAAATATATTTTAATTTGCGCTCTATTAAAATTTTCTTTGAAATGCTTTTCATTGCAAATCTCTATAAATATGCAATTAATAGAAACATTATTGCATAAGAGCACATTCAGTTCACGTCTTTCCATATGGATTGCACAGATGCCAGAAAGATGCCTGTATACCTCTGGTATGCTTAAGTACCAGCCAGAGACTTAGGTATCTCTCACAGAACCTTTCAGAAAGAGAGATTGCACATTGAACTTACAAGTTCACAGATTCCAGCCCGAACATGAAATGTTAGTGAGGCACATTACTGCATTCCATTAGGTCAGAGTCCTGGATACTGTTAGATCCATTATGTGGCTTTATAATTTCCCCCCCTTCCCATTTCAGATCTATACCTAACCATGTTTCTGCTGGATCTGCAAGATGCTCTGACAGTTAGTTATAATATTTTTATAGATTAAGAAATTAGCATGATTTTATCCACACTCCCCAGATGGAGTGCCATGACAATACCCTCAACGTGAACATAGATGAAGCATCTATCTGATTGTTGTCAATTATTACAGCAATTATAGGGCCATGTAAGTAGATTGTAAGTAGATTTGGGCAGCACAGAGGCTCTGTGGTTAGCACTGCTGTCTCACAGCACCAGGGACCTGGGCTGACTCCAGCCTTGGGTGACTGCCTGTGTGGATTTTGCACATTCACCCCATGTCTGCACGCGTTTCCTCCGGGTTTTCTCCCACAATCCAAAGATGTGCAGGTCAGGTGAATTGGCCATGCTAAATTGCCCATAATCTTAGGTGCATTAGTCAGAGGGAGATGGGCCCAGGTGGGTTACTCTTCGGAGGGTCGGTGTGGACTTGTTGGGCCAAATGGCCTGTTTCCACACTGTAGGGAATCTAATCTAAACTACAGAGTATTTATTCTCCCCCAAAAGACAAAAATGATAAAATGTTTATAAAGAGCAGATAGTTGCTAAGTTCTGATAGTCAGACCTCTCTTAACATGCTTCATTGTCAATTAACATAGAAACTTTAACATCAGCATTGCTGGGCTTTGAAACCTTTAACAAAACTGGCTTTGTATTATGGTCACTACAGTCACGATTAGGAAGGCATGATATATTGGATATTTTGATTGGGAATCAGCAAGATCACAGTTTAATTCCAATTTCGTCCTTGGTATGACCTTGTCAGGTATTTCAGGCTAGTACATTCATTTCCTCCTTCAACAAGTACGAAGCATTTAAACAATAATGCTGACTGGATCAGTATCCATCAATTCACCCGAAGTAAAAAAATCACCTTTCTTATCTCCAGGATTGAATTGGAAGATGTTATCTCACCGTATCATTTGATTAACTACATTTTCCTTTCAGGGGCTTCATGTTTTTAACAAGTGAGAATAGTTGTTGCTTTTGTGCTTGTTGCCAGTATTGGGAAAGAAAAATTAATGCAGTAGTGAATGAAATTTACCCATTTAATTGAATCTAAACCAGCTTTTGATAACCTCAGAGAGACCTATATATACATATGTGTGTGTGTGTGAGAGAGATGATTTACAAGTATATACTCATACTAAGAAACTTCCTTCTTTTCAATTTAACAAAATGCTGCAGTTTTTTTTTGTAATGTTATAACCACATCATGCTGAAAAGTCTGAGCAAAATATTGATGATTTGGTGATTTTGGATGCCAAAAATGTAATTAGAATTTAAAGACATAAATACATTTGTGTAGAATTTTCTTGAATCCTTAATTTTGCAGGAGTCTTTTTTAAGATTAATCTCTTAATTTCTTGTTATCTTCAGTGAGCTTCTGATAAAAGCTTGTGATTGTGAATTAACTGGGAAATGTTTTTCACCAATTACTTTATTGTAGGCCACTTTTTTTACATTAGACTTACAGTGTGGAAACAGGCCCTTCGGCCCAACAAGTCCACACCGACCCGCCGAAGCGAAACCCACCCATACCCCTACATTACTCCTTACCTAACACTACGGGCAATTTAGCATGGCCAATTCACCTGACCCGCACATCTTTGGACTGTGGGAGGAAACCGGAGCACCCGGAGGAAACCCACGCAGACACGGGGAGAACGTGCAAACTCCACACAGTCAGTCGCCTGAGTCGGGAATTGAACCCGGGTCTTCAGGCGCTGTGAGGCAGCAGTGCTAACCACTGTGCCACCGTGCCGCCCATTATTCTTTATTGGAACCACAGTAACTCACTGGATTAGAATAAAAACTCAAAAATATAGAGCAGGATGGTTTGGCAGCTGAATATTAGGAGCTAACTACAGTGCTTTGTGCAAGAGATGAGGGCAACAATCAGGGTATGATTAGTTGGAAAGTGTATGGATATCGACCTTAAAGAAAGACAAGATAAGGCTTAACTATGATGTTCCTGTGTCAAATAGTCTGGCCATATTTACAATGCAAAACAAAAAGGCATATATTTGAAGTCCAGGAGAGGACCTTGGTATCCATCAAACAAGGGGAAGAAGAGTAGATAAGAGAAGATTCAGGGCTTCAAAGCCATTTTCAATCAATCCACACAAAAATCTACAATATCGGTTGCTTCACTAAAGTGAACTTTTGGTATAAATATACATACTCCTTCATTTGTTGAAAGGCTTGGATAATGCCTAATTCAGTACACAATGCAACTGGGTGAAGTTTATTTAAAATAAGATGTGGGACATAGCTGGCAAGGCTAGCATTTATTACCACTCATTAACTGTCTTTGAAAAGCTGATCGTGAGCTGCCTTCATGAGCTGCTGCAAGTTTGCAAGCATTGCTAAAGTTGGATATTCCCATTACCTGGACATTTATGAATAAAATCAGAAAATGTGAAAAATACTTACAAAGTCAGGTGATTAAACAATTAACACTCCAAATTTGTGATCAGAACCTTAAATATATATTGTCTCAAGTTTTATTTTACTGAACAGTTAAACCAATGTTGGATTTTCTTAAATAGCTGTAAACACAGCTGAAGTACAACTTACTGTCTGGGTTGCTATTTTCTGAATGGTGGTGGGTGTTAAAATTAATATAAGTAAATTGGACCTCACAGTATACTTTATGTGGGTTGAAATGGCTCTGCCCAAAAAGGAATTCTGACTTAGTCACTCATTCTGAAGGTGGCATTTAAAAGAAAATTAGAGTACAGCCATCAACCTGCTCTCTAAAATTTGACACCTACTGCAATGTGTAAAAGAATCTGGAGTACTTCTGTTTATTATCATAAATATTTACTGTTCTCTTGTGTTTTGCTTTGCATTTTATTGGAGCTCTTGCTGAATGCTATTTTCTTTTGTTCTTTAGCCAAAGAGAAAAAGACAAGGCTTTTTCAAAAAAGTTGCATTTTTTACAAAGTATCTGAAAATTATGTTATGTTAATGTGCATATATGAGGTTTGGTTCCTCTTGAAAAATGTTGCAATTTGATGGCATATGACCGATTGGGATTTCAGTGAAATACCATCTTTCTTCATGATTGTTTCCATCAAAAGTCATTTTACTGGTCATTTTACAATCCTCTGGACACAATGTTGAATTCAACAATATTAGATTATAACCTCTGTTCTTATTTTGTTTCTTTTATCTTTCATGATGTTTTCTCTTCTCTTCTCTCTCTTTGTATTGCAGCTCTATATATAATTCTGTAATTTAGACCACCTCTGGGTGAGTCATTTGTCTCTTGTACCAGTACTGCTCATTCAGTAATACAGCACAGAAGAGGCCCATCAGCCCACTGAGTCTGTCCTGACACATCTACACTATTCCCATTTTCCAGTACTTGGCCCATGCCTTGAGTGTTATGACAGTTCAAGTGCTTGTGCACATACACTAAAGGTCATGAGGTTTCTCACCTCTACCACCCACCCCAGCAGTGCATTCCAGACCTCACACTGAATTAAAAATGTTTTCCTCAAATTCCCTCTAAACCCTTCACCTTAAAATTTTGACCCTTTGTTATTGACCCTTCAACTAAAAGGGACAGCTGCTTCCTATTCAACCTGTCCATAATCTTATACACCTCAGTCAGATTCCTCCCTCATCTTCTCTACATGAATTGCAGAAAAGTGGTATGCAGGGACAGCAGATAATTAGGAAGGTAAATGTAACTTAGATATTTGTTGCTAAAGGAATATACAAAAATAGGGAAGCGTTGCTGAGTTAGTGAGACTACATTTGGAGTTTTATATACAGTTTTGGTCCCTTTACTCAAGGAAGTATATATTTGCATTAGAGGCCATTGAGAGGAGTTCACTGAGGGATTTGTCTTATGAAGTGAGATTATGCAGTATAGGCCTATACTTTCTCCAGTTCAAAAGAATGAGAAGAGATATAATTGAGCTATATAAGATGCTAAAGAGCACTGAAAAAGTAGATATAGAGAGGATGTTTCTTCTTGTGGGGTCAATCTAGAACAACAGGTTTAAGATAAGGGATAGGAGTTTTAAAACGGAGATGAGAGGAAATTACATCTTTCAAAGGGTCATAAATCTGTGGAATTTATGACTCTTAACTCATAATGGATACTGGGACATTGAATAGATTTAAGGAGGAGATGGACAGATTTTTAATTAGTAGTAGGTTGAAGGGTTATGTCGAGCAGACAGGAAAGTGGACTTGAGGCTGAGATGAGATCAGGTCGTGTTGAACAGCAGAGCAGGCTCAAGAGATTGAATTGATTACTCCTGCCCCTAGTTCTTAAGTTCTGATGCATTGGTTCAGAAAATGTTTATTCGAACAATACCAGGAATGGGTATGTTGTCTTATGAGGACATGATGAACAGGTTAGGCATGTATTCACTGGGGTTTGAAAGAGCATTGGGTGACTTGATTGAAATTCCTGAGGGGGTCTTAACAGGATGATGTGAAGAGAGTGTTTCCTCTGACAGAAGAGTCTAGAACCAAGGGTCACTGTTTGGAAAGAAAGGGCTGCTCTTTAAGACAAACTTGAGGAGAAATTTTAACACACAGAGGATCATGTGTCTTTGAAACTCTCTTCCTCAACAGATGATTGAGGTGGAGTCTTTGAATCTCTTTAAGTCATTGGGATGTAGATTCTTGATAAGTAAATGGGCAAAAGATAATTAGGGGAATGTAAGCCTTGATCTTACTGAATTGGCTCAAGAGGTCAAGTTGCCCACTTTTGTTCCTAATTCAGATGTTCGTATCGTCCTAAGGTGTGAAATGTTTCTAGCAGTTTTCTTTTTATTTCAAAGTCACCTAAGTTGTTGACAAAAAGCTGTCTAGAGAATTGATTCAGAATGATCTATTAGGGAATTCCATTTACATCTCTTATCGGTTGATCTGACATGAAATCAGTGTACAAACTTGCTAATTAAACAAACCAAATGTTCCGATCTGATTCCACAGTAACAGTGCCTGTGGGAGGCTAGGCACCCAATATTTCTCATTTCATACTTTGTTAATTTTAACAAAGAAAAAACATATTAAATATGGCATTCTAAACTTTTCTTCCTGCAATTGAAGTTTCTTTGCAGAGGATTTGTACACTGTTCTATTGTGGAAACTATGCCAGTGGGCAGTTAAAATTATGCAAATTTTTGTCCCACCAAATAGTTGTCAGGTCGTCAGTTTTCCATATTTTTACTCAAACTAAACAGGCAACAAACTTTCTCCCTGAAAGCAGACAGGGCCTTCCTTTAGCTGATGGCCTGAATGGGGTAGTTGCTGTAGCTTTACTTCCCGGGAAATACAGGTTGGAGCTGGAAAATAACAGAGCTGCTCTGGAACCGACAAGGACACCTTGTCTTAACACTTTCCTTGTACCAGATATGCAATTTTCCACTGGCTTCTGCTCTATCCCAGTGCTAAATGAGCTGGCAGGACTTTATGAGATATGGAAGTTCAAAATCATCTGGAGTCTTGGATAGGTTTTAAGTTCATATCATTAGGCTACTACCCAAATCTCGCTCAGAGTTAAAATCATTGGGTGGAATCCCTGATGTGGAGTGAGCAATGAAAAAAAATTTGAGGAAGTTTAGTGAGAAGGAAAATGAATCAGAGGGCCGACCCTTACCAGATATCGATAAAGTGCAGGTTAGGTGGAATGGCCATGCTAAATTGCTCATAGTATATAGGGATATGTTGGCTTGATGGATTAGCCATGGGACATGCAGGATTACAGGGATAGGGTGGGGGTGGGATAGGGGAGTGGATCTGGGATGGATGTTGTTCAGTGGGTTGGTGCGGACTCGATGTGTTGAATGACCTGCTTCTACATTGTCGAGATTCTGTGATTCCATGAAAACATAATTCAGTATAAAACCATCACATGCAGGAAAATTTTTAATTGTTTTAAAGCGGTGACTTTTATTCAGCTTGTATATTAGTGAAAGCTAACCACAAAAAACAGAGAGAAGTTTGCATTTGCTTCTGGGAACAGAGAGGAACAGCTTTCCTTTCAGGCAGCAACAAGCTTACAACCAATAAACGTTCGCTGCCCCAGCTTTCATCTACTGGAACTGGATGTTAATTGAGTCGTGCCTGGCTTGTTGTTCTTGACTCCCACTGCTCCAGAAGGTGCTGTTCCTTCTGCTTAGTGTCCTCACCTTCCTCTTTGGAAGGCTACTTGCACTCTATCAACTCTTTGGATTCCTTTACATCCCGTTTGTCAGCTCCAGATGTGCAGAGCATAGCATGGTAAGAATATGCAGCACACTCTCTCTGGAGTGCACTCGGGGTGGGGGGGGGGTGGAGTGGTGGTTCCCCCCCCCCCCCCCCCCGATTATCTCAGAACCTCCTCTTCTCAGGCCTACTAACTGCTCCACCATGGTCAGTGGTGAAAGAATGGGCGACATTGTATTATGTGAGTTATGTAATGACGTCATCAGCCCTGGTTGCCTTTATCTCTCAGTCAACACCCTGGTATGGCATCCAACTCTTGAAAAAGAGCAATGATATGAGAGTTCTCAAGGGTATAGGCATCATGTCAGCTCCAAGGGTATCCACTGCACAAATGATTTATATATTAATGGAATGGCCCCCTTTCATATTGAGGAACTGAGCTGCATGAAGATCTGGCTCTCTCAACACAATGTGCGTGCCAGCTGTTGTGTCCTTCACCTGGTGAAAGTCAGCAATGTTTGCTGCATGGTAGCACTGACCTTGTCACAGGCAAACAAGATGAAAGTTGTGATCTGTCACAAATTTCATTTGTCACAGCCTTGATGCCTTTGTGCATTAAGGGCTCATACAGAGGTCCCCCATTGCTTCTTGAAAGGAGCCAGTTGCATAAAGTTTTAGTGCAGCTGTCACCTTGATGGCCACCCATCCTACAGTTAACAGGTCCTGCTCCAGCAGTTGGCATAGTTCTATGACAATGTCCTAGGATCTCCTCAGTCCATGGTGACACCGCACCTCACTTATCTGGAGGAAATAGCATCGAGGGCAGTTGACTTTGGGCCTCCTGTATCTCCTTGTGCAGTCTAAGGGGACCTGATGAAGGGCTTATGCCCGAAATGTCGAATTTCCTGTTCCTTGGATGCTGCCTGACCTGCTGCGCCTTTCCAGCAACACATTTTCAGCTCTGATCTCCAACATCTGCAGACCTCACTTTCTCCTCATTTCCTGTAATGGCAGGATTACCTTACACTGAAAGACTGAAGCGACTGGGCTTGTATACCCTTGAGTTTAGAAGACTGAGAGGGGATCTGATTGAAACATAAAAGATTATTAAAGGATTGGACACTCTGGAGGCAGGAAACATGTTTCCGCTGATGGGTGAGTGCTGAACCAGAGGACACAGCTTAAAAATACGGGGTAGTCCATTTAGGACAGAGATGAGGAGAAACTTCTTCACCCAGAGAGTGGTAGGTGTGTGGAATGCTCTGTCCCAGAGGGCAGTGGAGGCCCAGTCTCTGGATTCATTTAAGAAAGAGTTGGATAGAGCTCTCAAGGATTGTGGAATCAAGGGTTATGGAGATAAGGCAGGAACAGGATACTGATTAAGGATGATCAGCCATGATCATATTGAATGGTGGTGCAGGCTCGAAGGGCAGAATAGCCTGCTCCTGCACCTATTGTCAATTGTCTATTGTCTATAGAGTAGTCGCCAACTCAAGGGCACATGAAGCACTCTGACAAGCAGGGCTGTGGAATGACTGTATATGATCTTTGATATTTGGTCTTATTCTAGTGAATCCAGTACCAGTCATGATGCAATGAGATAGTAAGAAATTGTAAGTGCTGTAAAGTACTGAGATCTTGTCCTCCCAGCCCAAAATCACCTAAAAAATGTCTTTGCATCTCAGAGCATTTTAGCGAATACTTACATTTCAAGGTGAAAGGGAATCAGTGCCATGTCTTTATGCAGTCTATGATATCTTGGACTGTCATTGTGAATTGTGGCCCACAGGTGCAACTTATAAGGTTACTTGTGATTACCTCTGCTTCACGGAGATATTAGGATCAACCTGTAATGATCAATGACATGGCCAAGATTGCTTGCGACCAGGCTTTGTATACCACACTGTTTGAAACCATGTGCATTTTACAATGATGACAGATAATTTTAACCCCTACTGTGAGATGGCCTGCTTAATGTAATTGCCTTTGAAGAGACTTATATCACTCTCCAGTACAACTCATGCCAGAGAAAAGAAAATCTGACTTGCCCACTCCGTGGGCAGTTGCAGCCATTTTCCATTTCCAGTGCACTTTTATGATTCGATTGAATATGGACGGCAACACAGGTCACACTTACCACAATAAGAGTTCTCAGGTTCAGCCAGTAATCCAGTAGCATAGCCCCCCAAATGTCCATGCCACTATCTCTCTGGCATTCCCCAGCCAGCCATCAGTACTGATCTTCCACTCATTCCTTAAAATGTTATTCTCACACTCGACTGCCCTGGTTGCAGAGGGGAGGGCTTGTCTCCCAGTAAGGCATCTAGCCCAGGATAGACAGCAGGAAAATGAGCATTTAGATTATATAAGGACCATGCTAGCAGACCCCTATGATGTGGTACTGCTCTGATCACAGATGAAATTTTGTCTGTGACTTTCATCGTTATAATCTGAATCTCAACCCTAATGTTTAGTTTTGTCCAATATCATGCTGGACAGTCACCCCTCTCCATTAGCCCCATCGCCTTCCCCCCATTCAGATCATTGTGGCAGAAATTGCTGATAAATCCATGTTCTTCCCATTAACTCTTGACCCCCTTACCCTCACATGTTGAATTTCCTCCCCTTGCAACACTTGTCCTTCCTGCATTTCCAGGTTCCTGTCTCCAGTCTTCAAGACTCATTCCTCCAACTTCCTAAACGCAGCAGTATCCCCAGATAACCCTCTTTGACTTTCATTCCTCTGACCCCAGGACTGAAAGTGGTTCCCCCCCCCCACACACACCCCCCAAACCGACTTGGATGGACAGCCTGACCAATGAGTAACTGGAGCCCTGACTGACCTCTATGCAGCTCCCTGACTGACTTATCATGACTCCCCATGCAATTGCATTGGATCTGTAGGACTGATTGTGGCCCACATCCCAGGCTGTTGTGGTAGAGGCCCCCTGTCCCTTGACACTCCAAGAGTCCAACTGACTGTGTCCAAGCCTCTGACTGAGATTGAATAATGTCTTTGGCATACTGTACTGGAGCCCCTAACTGATGACACCCCCTTGACTTTACAGAAGATTATTCTGTTTAGACTTTGAGACTTTGAGACTGATTAGCATGGTTAGATCTCATGGTATACAGGGAGAACTAGCCATTTGGATACAGAACTGGCTCAAAGGTAGAAGACTGAGGGTGGTGGTGGAGGGTTGTTTTTCAGACTGGAGGCTTGTGACCAATGGAGTGCCACAAGGATTGGTGCTGGATCCACAACTTTTCATCATTTATGTAAATGATTTGGATGCGAGCACAAGAGGTATAGTTAGTAAGTTTGCAGATGACATGAAAATTGGAGATGTAGTGGACAGCGAAGAAGGTTACCTCAGAATAGAACGGGATCTTGATCAGATGATCCAATGGGCTGAGGAGTGGCAGATGGAGTTTAATTTAGATAAGTGTGAGGTGCTGCATTTTGGGAAAGCAAATTTTAGCATGAATTATTCACTTAAAGGTAAAGTTCTGAGAGAGTGTTGCTGAACAAATAAACCTTGGAGTGAAGCTCCTTGAAAGTGGAGTCGTAGCTAGATAGGATAGTGAAGAAGGCGTTTGGTATGCTATCCTTTATTGGTCAGAGTATTGAGTACAGGAGTTGGGAGGTCATAATCCAGCTGTACAGGACATTTGTTAGGCCACTGTTGGAATATTATGTGCAATTCTGGTCTCCTTCCTATCGGAAAGATGTTGTGAAACTTGAAAGGGTTCAGAAAAGATTCAGAAGGATGTTGCCAGGGTTGGAGGATTTGAGCTGTCGGGAGAGGCTGAACAGGCTGGGGCTGTTTTCCCTGGAGTATCGGAGACTGAGGGGTGACCTTATGGAGATTTACAAAATTATGAGGGGCGTGGATAGGGTAAATAGACATAGTCTTTTCCCTGGGGTCAGGGAGTCCAGAATTAGAGGGTATAGGTTTAGGGTGAGAGGGGAAAGGTATAAAAGAGACATAAGGGGCAACTTTTTCACACAGAAGGTGGTGCGTGTATGTCATGAGCTGCCAGAGGAAGTCGTGGAGGCTGTTACAATTGCAACATTTAAGAGGCATTTGAATGGGTATACGAATAGGAAGGGTTTAGAGGAATATGGTCCGGGTGCTGGCAGGTGGGAATAGGTTGAGCTGGGATATCTGGTTGGCATGGACGGGTTGGACCGAAGGGTCATGACTCTGTGATGTGGCCATTTGATTGAACCACATGCAGTGTCCTAATGAGATTGATATAGCATGGTGCCACACATTAACAAGTCCACCTGCTTGACTGACGATTGCTGACAACAATTGGTGTCTATGCTGAGCAGTAAAACAAAAGGAAGTACTGTAAGTTGGTAAGGTCTGGCTGAAGGAGCAAAGCATCAAAAGGCAAGGCAACATAAGGCAAGGCATAGCAGGGAAACTGTGTGCATTGAAATAGGCACTGAGACACTGAGTAAGGAGTGGCAATCAATAATAAAAGATTTTCTCTTCAGACTTTAAAAGACAACTTCAGACTCATTGAGTGATGACTATCTTTTGTCTATGAATTTGCATCTCTTTAAAGCCCAACTGCTTTATTAGTATGCCACTTCCGATTCATCTTTCCTCCTCAGAAAAAACTAGTTGGTATGGATCCCAGATGTGTGAATCAGTGCCTCTATAAGGTGCTTGTCCTGGCCATCATGCAAGTTGACGTTGGCAAACCATCGGCCTCACCACATCATTGTACCTGCTCACAGACCAACTCTCACACCACTTCAGACCCTCAACACTTACTTTTAGGGCATCTTTGACCTGTGTGTTTCTGTTGGGTTGTTTTCTATGCAAGGATGTGCATACGTTTCATGCATTGATACTAAATGCCTCATAAGGGAGCTGTCCTTGGTGGGGTGAAGGGGTTTATAGTCAATTAGTGATCCCACCACAACCGGTCAAGGTGCCCATCCAACGCCAGACCATGGGTTTGACTGTCATTAGTCAGGTACTTGATCTTTCCAGAGTCCAAAGACTTGTGTCCTTGCAGCACAGGGATGGAACTGTAGTTGGTTCCTGCAGCTCAAGTGCAACCAGCCCAGGAATTACAGGTAGGTTAAAGCAGAAGTCAGTCATGTAGTAATTAAACCAGTAGAACAGTAGTCCAAAATGCCAGGCTAATGTTTTAGAGACATGAGTTCAAAGCCCACTATGCCAGATGGTAAAAATTTGAATTCAGTTAAAACAATGCTTTATGGCGACTATGTCACCACCTTTGTAAACTCCCAATTATTTTACAAATGCCATTTAGAGAAGGAAAGCTACTAACCTGACCCAGTCTGGCCTATATGTGACTTCAAACCTGCAGTGATGTGGTCAATTCTTTACTCCCCTCTGAGCATGAATAAATACTGAGCCTTACCAGAAATACCCACATCCCATGAATGAGCCATCCATAAGCCTTGGTTAAATACATGCTTGGTGACAGAGTTCAAGTGAATGGTGGGCCCTGTGAGTGTGAGGAGGCAGAGAAAAGGTGGTGACGTCTACCTTTAGAATATAGAATATTAGTGACTTCCTTCATATACAGCTGAGCATCACACTTCACCAAGGGTGCAACACTGATCTGGGCTACAACTTGTGCACAGGCTAGGTGTGCTAATGTGACCTCCTGACCAAAACTGCCCTCCTCTATATTATCTTATGCACCCAAGATCTTCAGGTCTCTGTCTGTGAAGCAAGGAGTGAACTTTGCTTTCCTCTTGACTGTGTCCTTCGTGTAGACACACAAACACTGCCGTGTGAGGGACCATTTCTGATTTGTAGCATCTGAAGTAGTGTGGCAGGGTTTTGATGATGACACCAGTAGCATGAATGCCTAAAGGCACAGGCAGTGGTGAATACTCCCTCCTCTCTTGCAGAAAGGCATCTAAGTGTCTGATTGGATAAGTGACGAGGTGAAGAGTGTACAATCATTTGATAAAAGGTTGCTTTGCCCCATGGGCAGACTGGGCGCCATGTATCTCAGCCAGCAACCCAGAAATGGAAAAGTTCTACTCATAGTTCAATTAGAAAATTGACTTCTGAAGGATGACATTTAACTACATCAGATTATTTGTAACCAAATGTAAGATAAGGCTTTCTAAAGCTCTTTCTCTCCTTACAATTCAGTAACTCTACACCTAAACTAAACTAATCAGTGAATTTTCTTACTTACAGTGCCACTGGGAAAATCAAATTATGTGTATTAGGAGAGAGAAAATTACCGCTGTCCAAAGTCAAAATAACAACCACTAATCACAGCACTCAGTGAATGGCGGAATACAGACATGTCTTTGCTTGAAGACTGTTTAGCTATAGCATCACAGATTTGTAGACTACTGACCGATGTCAAATGTCAAAGAATAAATATCACTTGGTTATTTGCCAACCAGTCGACATTCAACAATCAAATGTAAAAAAAAAGACATTCCGGTTCTGGACATTTGACATCAAACTAATAAAAAGAATAATAAACAAGTATTTTTAGGACAATACAAAAAAATGAATTATTTTTAAAAAGTTGGGAGGAATGCCAGAGTAATTCTGTAAACAAGCATCACACCTTTTAAGTATTATAATAAGCTCCACTTGAATGAGTTGGTGCCAATCCACCTAGTCCAATTGTTATTTGAAAATCTTGCTGACCTGAGACAGATCATATCCAAGAATGGAATGTCGAACCATTTCTTTCATGGTATGTTTTAATGAGCATTGACTGTTTAAGTGCAGTTGGTTACTTCCTCTTATTTAGCCAACAAACCATTCACCATTAGAGTGAGAGAAAAAGAAAACATTGATTTATTAATCTGTGGAGAATTAGATAACAAGATACAAATCAATAAAGGTCCTTTTAAAAGTCAGGAATTAGTCTGTTCTCAGGGGAGCTGGTAAAATTTGTTAGAAGGGATTACAGGCAAAGATATTTTATACTTAGAGTAAGAAGAAGGTTTGAACTGTCAGATGAAAGACAGTGGTTGCTTGATTCATCTGACCTCCCATGCAATGCTTCATGACAGCTGATGCACAACTTCATGGTGCACCATGCGGTCTGTGGTGGTAGGTTTGTCAAATGAAACCAGGCTCATGAAAAGACAATTCCCATACAATGCAGTCAATCCAGAGAGTATCAGTATTATAGCAGTATATATATACTTGTGTAACCTCGATACTAAACTCTATAAAACAGGAGACAGAAACATTGTGGAATGTACATTGAAAGCATTTTTCTTTGAGCCTCCTGATTCTTTGATTTTATTTAAAGATCATGTTATTTTAGTGGCATTAAAACCTATAGTTGAGTTGTAGTTCCATGATGTGTTTGCTGGAAGACAAACTCTGTTTTTTTTCTTCATTTCAATTTAACTCTCTTAGGAAGGGATCATTATGAAAGCAGAGTTTCCTTTATAAGCACAATATGTTATACAATAAAGCCACAAACCTCTAATTCCAAATGTTGATGCCATGGTGCAATTATGCAACAATAAAGCATCCTTCTGAGGAAAATATGCAGACTACAGTATTCAAATAGTTCAAAGTTAAAAACAACCACGTTTCAACCCATCCATACAATGAAAATTGGCTGAACTTTGAATTCATTACAAAAAAAAGGCATATTTGTGACTGAATGAGTAACCAGGCTGCCACTCACCAGAGTTCAAATGAAATAAATTGTTAAAAATGTAGCTCTAGTCAATTGTGAATGTCACCTGAAGCCTGTGATTGGAAGATAGCAGTTAATGTGTTCCTTTGTGTCTGTTCTATGTATCATAAACTGCTTTCAGTTCGCATTGAAAGAAAACATTGCTGCTAAATGCGCTGTCATTGTGGCTTTACAGAATTTCACAGTGTTCAAGGAAGGATGCTACTTGGATCAGATGACTTTCAGCAAGTTAACATTAACTATTGTATCAGTATTACTGAGATTAGAGTCATGTGATTCCTGAGTCCAAAAATGACTGATGATTATTAATTGTGCATTTGTAAAAAATTCTGACAAAAAGAATTCTGATTTAAACTCTGGTTCTGTGATGCAATTCATAACATAGAGACTCCTTCTCACTGACAGAGAGCAAATGCATTTAAGTAGAATCTATATGTGCCTTGATCAGCTTTCTAATTGAATTTTAATTACCAATATCAGAATTTATGTTGTTATTTTTTTTAAATTCGTCCTTTCCTGTTTTATGTATAAATATTGAATTTAAATTCTGCTCTGACTGGCAGGACAATGAAATATTTGTGTGATACTGGACCTTCCCTCCTACTCCCACTCCCCACATTCAGTTGCTGTATTAAAAGAAAACATGCTGCCAATACAGAACATCAGAGAAAGGAAATGAACAAGTCAATATTTTTGGTTTGATGCTCTTTCTGAGCTGTTTTTGGCTAATTTTAGATTATTTTTGGTTTGGTTTAGATTCCTTTCCTTCCCCATTCTTGAGATGTCCACATTTAAATTAGTGCAGCAGGTTTTGTGACCCATCCCAGGAAGCTTTTGTTGTCAGATCCTCTGTTAAACTATCCAACTCATTTGGTGATGAGTTCCCAGATATAAGCATAGAAACATGGAAATCAGGAGCAGGAGTTGTCCATTCAGCCCTTTAAGCCTGCTGTGCCACTCATTATAATCATGGCTGATCACCCTGCTCAGTACCCTGCTCTCACTTTCACTCACATCTTTTGAATACTTTAGCCCCAAGAACTGGGCGGCACGGTGGCACAGTGGTTAGCACTGCTGCCTCACAGTGCCAGAGACCTGTGTTCAATTCCTGCCTCAGGCATCTGTGTGGATTTGGCACATTCTCCCTATGTCTGTGTGAGTTTCCTCCAGGTGCTCTGGTTTCCTCCCACAGTCCAAAAAAAATGTGCAGGTTAGGTGAATTGGCCGTGCTAAATTGCTCGTAATGTTAGGTGAAGGGGTAAGTGTAGGGGAATGGGTCTGGTTGTGTTGCTCTTCAGAGGATCGGTGTGGACTTGTTGGGCCGAAGGGCCTGTTTCCTCACTGTATGTAATCTAATCTATCTGCTTCTTGAAAGCATTCAATGTTTTGGCTTCAACTGCTTTCTGTAGCAGAGAATTCCACAGGCTCACCATTCTCTCAGTGAAGAGATTTCTCCTCATCTCAATCCTAAAAGGTATATTCCTCATCCTTAAACAATGACCCCTGTTTCTGGATACCTCCACCATCAGGGAGTTTGCCCTGTCTAGTTCTGTTACAATTTTATATGCTTTTGTGAGATTCCAACTCATTCTTCCCTACAAATCCAGTGAATATACTCTTAACTGATCCAGTATCTCTTCATAAATCAGTCCAGCCATCCCAGGAGTCAGTCTGGTAATCCTTTGTTGCACTCCCTTCATAGCCAGAACATCATTCCTCAGATAAAGAGATGAAAACCACACACAATATTTCAAGTATGAAGTATTTCAGAAGGCCCTGCACAATTGTAGTAAGGCATCTCTGCTCAGGTACTCAAATCCTCTTGCTACGAAAGCCAATTTCTCCAAAACCTTTTCCCTGCTAATACGGATTTCTTTCAGTTTCTCTCTGCGACTATTCTCCAATATTTTTGAAACATTATTTCTGAACATCCTTTTTTATTGACAAAAGAATGAAATATGTTTTTAATTTGTCTGCTATCTCTTTACTTGCTATTTGCTTTCTGCACTGTCTGCTGGACATGCATGCTTACTTTCAGCGACTAGGGTACAGCAGTACTCAGGTCTTGTTTACCTCCACCTCTCTCAGTCTATCACCATTCCAATAATAATCTGCCTTTCTGTTTTGTAACCAAAGCAGAGATTCTCTCATTTATTTACATTATACTTCATCTGCCATGCATTTGCCCACAGGCTCAACTTATTCAAATCGTACTGAAGTATCTGCTTCCTCCTCACAGCTCAACCTTCCAACCAGCTTTGTGTCATTTCCAAAATTGAGGATATTATATTTGCTTTCCTCATCTAAGTTATTAACATATGTTGTGAATAACTTGAGTCCATAGCACTGAAAGCTGCAGTATCCCACTGTTTTTACCTCCTCTTTGTTTCCTGTCTGTCAGCCAGTTCTCTGTCCATGTCAGCACACTGTCCCCAATCCCTTGTGTTTCAATTTTATAGCTCATCTCTTATGTGGGACCTTATCGAGCACCTTCTGAAAATTCTAGTAAATCCCCCATCAACTCTACTAGTTACATCCTCAAACAAAACTGATAGATTTGTTAAGCACGATTTCCCTTTCTTAAATACTGATTCCGCCCAATCCTGTCACTGTTACCAAATGCTCTGCTATTAAATGTTTTATAATGGACTCTAGCATTTTCCCCACTACTGACGTCAGCCTAACAGGTCTATAATTCCCTATTTTCCCTCTACTGTCTTTTTTTAATAGTGGGGTTACACTCAATCTGTAGGAACTATCCTAGAGACCACCAAAGCGTCCATTATATCTGGCATCACTTCCTCAAATACTTTGGGATGTAGATTATTGGTCCTGGAGATTTGTTTACCTTCAGTCACAACAATTTCTCCATAGTCTTTTCCCCGTTAATACAGGTTTCTTTCGGCTCTTCTCTCTCACTAGTTCCCCAATATTTTTGAGACATTACTTCTGAAAGTCCTGTGTTGTCAAGACAGACTAAACTGTGTATTTAATTTGTGTCAACTCTTTCTTTTCTTTTTTTTCTGATTGTAAAGCATCTACCTTTGTCTCCACTAAACTTTTTTCTCTTCACATGCCTATGGAAAACTTTACAGTTAGTTTGTATGTTCCCTTCAAGATAATCTCATACTTTATTTTACTCCTTTTAATCAACTCCTTTGTCCTCTGTGCAGAGAAGCTACGGATGGAGTGAATACAGATTCTTTCTGGATGGATGATTTTCTATATGTAGAAAAATGCTTCTTCATTAACAAATAACTTCTGATCTACACTAGCTTATACAATTACAACAATTAAAAGGCATCCGGATAGATATATTAGGATGGGTTTAGAGGGATATGGGCGAAATGCTGGCAAATGGAACTAGAATAATTTAGGATATCCGCTCAGTATGGACAAGTTGAGCCAAAGGGTCTGTTTCCATGCTGTACAACTCTGTGACTCCGTGACTCTATGAGGTTACCATACATACTAAAAAATAATTGAAAATTCCAGACTCTGAGATGCTGTCCCATATTTTAAATTATCAGAATACGAAAGAATATTAACCAAAACTGGAAATTAGAGGAATTTAGTGTAGCTCAGTTGATTGACACACACTCTAACGTTGTACTGACCAGCATAGTACTGGCCTTATTCAGCAATTTCTTCATTCAAATCTGTGCAGTGGTGCTTTCCAACTTCTCCAACAAATAAAAGTAAAGTACTAGGTGACAGTTGCTCAGTGTGAGATAAATGTTGAGAAAATTTGTTGAGAAAAACAATGCAGTCTGTAAATCCCAGAATATCCTAGAAGAGATATGGCTGGTGATTAAAAGAAGTTTAGCATCTCTTACAGAAATATGCTTAAATAAATCAAAATACATAGGAATGTATACATGT
The DNA here is from genome assembly GCF_020745735.1 of Hemiscyllium ocellatum. Classification (NCBI taxonomy): domain Eukaryota; kingdom Metazoa; phylum Chordata; class Chondrichthyes; order Orectolobiformes; family Hemiscylliidae; genus Hemiscyllium; species Hemiscyllium ocellatum. The sequence goes on along the minus strand of NC_083425.1, from coordinate 29,278,730 downwards.
TCCAGTAACCTCATCATGAAAGTGAGATTCAAAGACAGGATGTCCTAAGTTTTGAATTGAGAAAAAAATGATTGCAAGTCAAGGTTACCTTAATATGACTGCCCTTTGCGGAATGACTTCTGATGCAGTTTGGCAGGATAGTAAATGTATTAATTTATTAATATTACCATCACCATTGCTATTAAGGTTGTACAAACTGTAATCACAACACTACCTGATGTAATTTTCAGAGCGAAAGTTATGGTTTGCATTGCTGTTGACTTGGCCACTTGCCCTCAATTACAGCATATGTGGGAGGGCAATGTCCATTATTGCTTAATTATGTCATGTTATAGATGCTGAAAAAATATACTTTGAATTACAGTTTCTGAACAAACACTAGACTTCAGAACACAAGTAATGTGTGTCCACATTTCTCAAATTTAAGTTAGATCCATTATGGATCCTGGATTTGGTGATTTAAATTGAAGGCTAGAGGAAGAAAAAAATTAATCATATTCATCAAATCATTTTTAAAAAATTTATGAAAAGGAAACCTGTATTGAGAATCCAGTTGCTTGACACTCATTTCATAGCATTTTACTTTCAAGAGAATGTTGTCAATAAAACAACACCAGCATCAACTTACATAACATAAACAGAAAATGCTGCCAGTACTCAGCAGGTGAGGCTGGCAGCATCTGTGGAGACATAAACTTTGAATCATATCTATTTCCACAGATGCTGTCTGATCTATCTGATCTATCTGAGTATTTCCAGCATTTTCGGTTTGTACTTTAGATTTCTAGCACCTACAACATTTGGCTTTTGTTTGAATAATCTTATTCAGGGCTGAATTGCCCATTTGGAGGTGAGAGACGGAAAGTGGAATTGTTTTTACGTCCCAAACACATGCTCAGGTTGAGGGAAGTCACTTTTCGGGATCTTGATTGGGGTGCCCCCTTAACAGAGGGCACCATCTGAACTTTTGAAGCTGGACAGTCGATTAGAGACATTCGACTTCAGAGGAGCGCTGGCTGAAATGATTGATAAGTAACTGAGAGCATGCTTCAATCTGTTTTCTCAGCTGTTGTTTTAAAAATGTAAATAAAAGATGGAAAACACAGCTAGCCTGTGGAGTGGCGTTGAGATCTGTTAGATTAAGGAATGGATTTAAAACAGATACTGTATCTTTCAGACAGTTGTAATGATATCATTTTGTCATGTGACATTCCGGTCGAAAGATACCAACTTGACCTTTTGTCACTCTGTATAATGGAATTGGGAAGCAATGGCATTGTCGGAATGTCACTGGAGTAGAAATCCAGAACCCCAGGCTAATGATCTGAGGAATGGGTTTAAATCCCACCATGACGCACAGTGAAATTTGAATTTAGTAATAATCTGGAACAAGCATCCAGAGAAATGATGATTGTTGATTTTTGTAAAAAAAGATGGGATTCATTAATGCCATTTGTGGAAGGAAATCTACCATCCATACCTGGACTGGTCATCTTGTGACTTCAGAACCACTGCAATGTGTGGTTGGTTCTTAATTTGCATTGTGGACATTACTGCTGGCCTAGCTAGAGATGCTCATAATACATGAAAGAATAAAAAATAAAGCCAATCTTGAATCAGTTATGTGCATGCAATGGTATAACATCAGTAAGCACAGAACTCACATATAGTTTCTAAATCTATGATATATTTACCATGTAAATAGCTGGTGCTGTAATTAAATTCCAGAGACCTATCTCAGTAAGAACTTGACTTTTTGTGGTATGTGTTATGCAGACACACATACAGAAATCCACAAAGCCCCTCATGGTGCCACTATCTAGTCACTAAAACAATCTGCATTTAGGAGGTTCCAGTCGATATTGGGAAAATTGAAATCACCCATAACAACAACCCTGCTACTTCTGCATTTTTCCAGAATCTGCCTGCCTATGAGATCTTCAATCTGTCTACTGCTATTAGGTGGTCTGCAGAGAACCCCCAATGTGATGGCTGTTCCCTTGCTGTTCCTAACTTCCCCCCATACTGACTCAGTAGACAAACCTTCCTCAAAAACCTTCGTTTCTGTAGCTGTGATGGACTCTCTGATTAGCAATGCTACACTCCTCCTCTTTTTTCCACCCTCCCTGTTCTTTTTAAATGTTCTAAACCCTGAAACATCAAGAAACCATTCCTGCCCCTGTGAAACCCACATCTCATCCACTTAAAACCTTCCCAGAAGTCCTTTGCTCCTCCCTCGCACCTCTCGGCAAATGGATTAAAAAATGCATCAAACAATTACTGACAACTGATTAAACTTCTCAACTGAAATGTTGAGAAGAATAAAATTCTGCAGTATTTCTGACAATGACTATGAAAATCCTGACAAAAGTTTTCAGACTTTAGAAGATCAACTTAAAGATTGAATAAATTTCATGATGCATAGACTTGAGTTCATGTCATATCAAAAACAGCCAGGTGAAATGATTAGCCAAATAATAAGCATATGCTGAAGCAAAGATATGGAATGTGATTTCACTGAAGCTAACTTAGCTGAAAGACTTATAGAACTGAACATTACCTCCATGCCCATCAGAAAACTACTTCTGGACAAACCCTAAGAGTACATAATTGATTCTCTACTAGAAGAAGGACAAACGTTCAAAGCAGGTCAGCAGCATCTGCCAGTGTTTGACTTTGGAATAACTATGCAGGCCTCAATAGTTCCAATAGAACATCCAAATCTTACACATGGTGTGGCTTGTCTCATCCACCAAGAGATTGCCCAGCATTTTGTGGCATATGCAAGTTATGTTCAGCAAGAGGGCATACAGTGTTTTGGCACTCCAATGATCAAGAGAAACCCAAAGTAGAGCACAACATTCCATACCAGCATTTGAAAAAGAATTATCCAAACACGACACTAAAGAAGCTTCCAAAATTAGGTGCATGGCACGCAAGAATGTGAGCAAACCATAACGTTACTGTTTATGGATTTCAGGCAGGCAGGATATTTAGTAAATAGCACATGGTGATATCAGAAAAACTTAAACCTTTACCGATATGCTCCAAAAGGAATGGGTAGCCTGCACTACATGCCAAGACTGACACATGTGCCAGTGCAAAATCATCCCATTACACATCTTATATGAAGTGTACTCAGGAAATTAGCACTGTGTGGTACAACCCACACAAGCTTTTGGCTCACAATGGATCTGAACTCACATGCATTGGCATTATCTAACATAAATGCCAATTTAGCTGTTCAGAATGGATTTATGAAATCTTTTCATTGTTGGTGCAGAAGCAATTTGGTCTTCTGCAAGGTGCATGTACAGTTAAACTGCCTGCTATCACTCAGGAATCTGGAAGATGACTGGAAAGTCCCAACAGGCCTGATTTCCTCTGCAGTGATTGTAACGAAGTCAGCCAGGTAGACCTCATAGTATATGAGTTCTCTGACTGGGCTATCAATCTGGTCCAATCAGAGAGCCTTGTCTGACAGTTTAAAACAGGAGTGTCAGACACCTAGTTCATTCTGAGGGCTGGCTCTGAGGGAGCTGGATCAGTGTCAAAGACTTTGCACATATAAATAAAGGGTGACTTGGTGACTGGATACCAGCCTCTGTGGAGTTATTTCAGTGGTGACAAGAGAAAAGCAAGCACCTGAAGAAATTCACTTGCCGTCACCATCATTTCTGGCATCATGCTGTTATTTGGGAAGCAATTTGGTCTTCTGCAAGGTGCATGTACAGTTAAACTGCCTGCTATCACTCAGGAATCTGGAAGATGACTGGAAAGTCCCAACAGGCCTGATTTCCTCTTCAGTGATTGTAACGAAGTCAGCCAGGTAGACCTCATAGTATATGAGTTCTCTGACTGGGCTATCAATCTGGTCCAATCAGAGAGCCTTGTCTGACAGTTTAAAACAGGAGTGTCAGACACCTAGTTCATTCTGAGGGCTGGCTCTGAGGGAGCTGGATCAGTGTCAAAGACTTTGCACATATAAATAAAGGGTGACTTGGTGACTGGATACCAGCCTCTGTGGAGTTATTTCAGTGGTGACAAGAGAAAAGCAAGCACCTGAAGAAATTCACTTGCCGTCACCATCATTTCTGGCATCATGCTGTTATTTGGGAAGCTTGACTCAGTCGATCCTACCATCGAAGACTTGGCCCACTGTGTGGAAAAATGCATTTTTTTTTTACAGGAAAATGACACTGGGGCAGATGAAAAGCAATGACTAACTCTCCTGACAGCTTGTGGTTCTGTAGCTTTTTCAGCTATTAGAAGCTGAACTTTCCCTGAGACACCAGATACTAAAACCTTTCATGAGTTGACAGATTTAGTTAAGGAATACTATGAACCCAAGCCTCCTCTAATTCTGAGATACTGTCAGTTTTACTCAGCAATTCAAGAACCAGTGGAATCCATTTTGGGATTTTTGACAGGGTTAAGATGACTGGCAGAGGCAGATTTTGGTTTAACTGTTAATGAGACTCTGAGAGAATGTTTGCCATGTGGGATTAATGGTGTAACAATGCAAAAGCGCCTACTAACTGAAGCCCAGCTGGCACAACAACTGGCCTTTAATATTAGAAAATGCAGCAAGTAGAGCATTTGAGTCACAGGGCATTCCAATGGAAGTGGACACCCTCGTCAGTTCAACTGAGTTTGGGGTACACCACTTGAATGAAGGCAATTGCATCACCTCACTCAGGACATAAGGGACTCTAGGTCAGTGCACAGCGAAACCAAAACAAAGCCAAGCCTCGGTCAAATGGTTAAAATTTTCTTCATGATCCGGGCTGATCAGTATGAGACAGCAAAACAGTCCCAACTGAGTAAGCAAAGTGGGAGAACTCATAGACTGATATACAGAAGAATACACACTCTGGAAAGTTCACCTATAACTGGCTTGGAACAGTTAAATTATTTAGTGATATCTAAATCAGAACCAATCAAAATGGTTCAATGGTCACTTGGTTCTAATGGAGGTCGATACTGGCATGGCTGTTTCAGTGATCGCCGAATCAGCGTTTAGCAAAATTTGCTCTGGATTCCAACTCTTAAGTTTGCACAAGACTTCAGTTAGACTGAGAATCTACACCGAGGAGACTTTACATCCTTGGCCTAAGCCTAAGCCCTAAATCCTGCCCATACAGGGACCGTTTCAACTTTACCTGCTTGATGGCAAAGTCATGGGATCCATTCACACTGGGTCTTATGTTCTGCCCAATACTGTTCTCATTCAGCGTCAAGGGAATAAAAGCAGGTGGAGTGTGAAAGTCTACCCTATCTTAAAATGTTTCTGAAAATGTGTTGTTGCAATTATCTATAAGGGATGTATTACCGTCTGGAAATTCTATCTAATTTTAGTTATGATCTTAGAAAGTGTAAGCTCAATCTAAAGTGTCTGTTCCAGTAAATTTCTAATAGCTTGGTAAAGTTGAATTCTGTACAAAAGGAAAAAAAAATCTTGACTTAATTAAGATAATTAAAGATAATAAGTCTTGACACAAAAGGATATGCCTCACAAGCAACCCATTATAGGTTCATTATGATGGTGTATGTGGTGTGACAGCTCTTAATGGAAAAATAAGTTCTGTTCAATTGTGTTGTAACTGTTCATTCCACTTATGGGAAATGTATACCATATTTTTGATAATAAACGCTTTGAAGTTTACTAATTATAATGCTGTGCACTGCAGAGATGGTAAGGAATCTACAGTTGTGTATGATGGGAACCCACTGAAAAGCGAGTCATAAAATAACTCAGCTTTTGATTATCAATAAATTGTATTCAGTCTGCATCAGCTCCAGAAAATCATTGAGCTCCTTAAAAATGTTATGTAAACTTCTACAGACAGCTGGTGTATAAAAGGATCAAAAATACTAAAACACCATTCATTTCCAATAGAAATTTAAAATAATCATGTAAATTATCAGAAGATAATTCATTTCACTGTCATTGAAATCTTGATGGAAAATGTAAATACTTCAATGCAGCAGATTCTTTTAATGCTGTTGCTCCCACTACTGCCCCCTTGAGAAGACAGAGAGAACAACCCAGTACATGTAATTTATCATGTTTAAACCTGGGACTCAAATTTCATTCAGAATAACTTTGAGGGCGGAGTGGATAAGTGTACACAGAATGCTCTGCCCATTTGTACCAGCATTGAGTGGCCTAAAACTTTGTCCCAAGCTTGTGAGTGCTGGAGATCTGAGATTTAAAAAGACTTCAACATGCCAGGCAGCATCTGACAGGTAGAGGGCTGGATTTAAGGCTAACTGCACTGTTTGGTAGTGAGGGGGATTAAATCCCTGCCCATCGTCAGCCAGGAAGCTCACCAGATCATGCTCCAATCAGCCACTTAAGAGCTGATTGGCAGACTTCATGGCATCTCATGAGCCCTGATACTGACCTCCCACCCCACTGTGATGGGAGCTACCAGCCAATCAATGGCTGCCACTTTCTGGAACATGGTATCATTGCCAGGAGCTGGCAATGGCTAGTGGAATCCCAGATTGTGAAGCTGTGAAGGACTGCCACAGCAAATAGGTGAGTCTTTATTCAGGAGTTCACAGGTTAATAGTCACACTGAAAGAGGTTTCCAGAGATCTGAAGGCAGGAAGTTGAGGAGGAAGGACACCAGCTTGCTTACCACCTGTGCCCCCCAATTTGGCAGACAGCCCAACCTGGTTGGCCCAATAACCATGTTTTCCATCCACTACGAAGATAGGGATTGGGCCAATTGTGGGGAGAGGCCTTTAGGTGGTTGTTCCATGATCATTTTAGGAGCTTAATTGTTGTTGGGTTGGGAGGTTTGCCCATGGACCTTCCCTTGAGAACTTAATTCCTGGTTATCTCAGCAGTGCTTACCTGTCTGGTTATTTGCACTTTCTTCCAACAAACCTGCCACCTCTGCAAATGGGAAAATACTGTCAATTACAGATTTTCAGATCTGTAACTGCATGATAATTTGGAGGTTGAAAGTGCTGAATGGAAATTATCAAAGGGCATTGACCTGAATCTCTCTCTAGATTTTGCCAGAACTGCAGAAAATTTCCCACATTTTCTGTTTTTGTTCCATGAAAATACTTAAACCTGTACTTAAATGGCACGTTGACCTTTTTTTGTACTCTAGAATCTGACATTCAGACAGCTGTATATAGAAATGGTTGGATTTTTCTCATGCCTTCAATTGAAGAACTGTTTCAGACTGCTGGTTTAACTGAGCATCAAGTGAGGGGTGGATCTTACAATGGGCAGAGCCTAGAATCATGCAACCATACAATATAGAAGAAGTGCTTTGGCCTATTGAGTCTGTACCACCAAAAATATGCCACCACCTACACTAATCCCACTTTCCCTCATTAGATCCAGAGCCTTGAATATTAAAACACTTCAAGTGCTCAACCAAGTACATTTTTAAAGGTTGTGAAGTTTCCTGCCTCAACCACCCTCTCAGACAGTGCATTCCAGACCCACCACCATCTGGGTGAAAAATATTTTTCTTGAAGTCTCCTATATGCCTCCTGCTTTTCACTTTAAGATTTTGTCCACTTACTATTGATCCTTTGTCTGAGGGGAACAATTGCTTTCTATTCACCCTGTCCATGTCCTTCACAATCTTAGACATCTCTTTCAGGCCCCCCGTCAGCCTTCACTGCTCCACAAAAAAACAACCCGAGCTTATCCAGCCTCTCTCTCTCTCTCATCGCTCCAATCGAGACATCTTGGTGAATCTCCCTGCGGCCCCTCCAGTGCAAACACATCCTTCTTATCATGCAGTGACCAGAACTGCACACAGTACACCAGCTGTGACCTAACCAAAGTTCTGTACAGTCCTCCCACATACCTGATGCACATCCTGCTTTGACAGCCTGCTTGCATCTAGAATTGGAACTGGCACCAGGATTTTAAATCATGGGACAAATTGGTGAGACGGTTTAAGATTCAGCTGGGATGAGACCCAACCATTCTGGAGTATCAGGACAAACAATGGAAACAGGCTCTACAGCCAACATCTATGGGTGGGATCTGGCAAAATGGTCCTTACAGTATCACATGTCATAGAGACATACAGCACAGAAACTCATTCATGTCAACCCAGGTTTCCTAAACCGAACTAATCCCATTTTCTTGCATTTCACCCGTTTTCCACTAAACCTTTGCTGTCCATGCACCTGTCTAAATGTCTTTTAAATATTGTAATTATACGTGCCTCGACCATTTCGTCTGGCAGCTTGTTCCATATATGTTCCATCCTCTGTGAGGACATTGCCCCTCAAATCCCTTTTAAATTTTTCCTCTCTCACCTTAAACAGAAGTTCACAATCTAGTTTTGTACTTCCCTACCCTGGGGAAAGACTTTGACTACTCACCTTGACTATGTCCCTCATGATTTTATGAATCTCTGTAAGGTTACCCCTTAGCCCCTATATATAGAAGTTCATGTTTTTTAAGTTTGGAGTTGATGAAACTACTTTTAAGTCTCCCAGACTATAACTGTCACACAGTGGCTAGTAACATGCAAAGCAACGTGCTTGTATAATCAATAGATTGTAGTTATGTGATTTAGGACATCACCAGTTTAAAAATTGCTCTGTAATCCCTCATATTGCAATATTCTTATTGAAGAGGCAACAACTTTGTGATAAAGTATAGAAATCACTTTTGAAGGGAGAAAATTCATGGGTTACAATGACGCTATATACTGGTGATAAAACAATACTGTTGCCTTGATTCATTGTTGTTTTATATTTGTTTATGAAATGGGAAAATGATTTGCCAAAAACACATTTTACAAAGTAGATGCCTTTTAAATCTAATAAAATGGATATATCTTAGGACTGAGCAGTGCCATTAGATTTTGCTCATTTTGTGAACTTCTGTAAATTTTGGGGAAATTTGTTGTGCAATATATAGAGTACGTGTTTTTTTTTGCCTTCTTTCTTCTGACTGGTGTGTTTGGTACAATCTTAATAAGCAAAGAATCTCCCACAGCTTGAGTGAGTGGTTTCTTCAAAAATATGGGATCTCCTCTCACCTATTACAGTATTATATGAACTGTAGTTGAGATGAGAGTAATGTGTGTATCCATTTAATATGGTTGATTCCCTTAGCTTCAGCTTATTTGTGTCTACTATTTGTTTCAAATTATATAATTGGTAGTTAATATCTAATTTAAAACAAAATGAGCTGAGAAAAATTCTGATAGCTGATGGTTTGATCAATTGACTGTTAAACAGTAATAACATGCTTCCTTTTGTTATCTAATATAAGGCTGCACCTTGAATGGGAAAAAAAAATTAAAGAAAGTATTCATCTCAAGAAAAAAGTTGTAAACAGATGAACACTTATGAATTTCACCTTGATGTAAAGGGCAATAAGCAAAAGTCCTATCAGGGGAGTTGGCAAGGGATCCTCATTTTTATTGTAAGCAGGTACTAAGGCAAGCTAATTTAATACTTAAACTGCTTTCTGACACTAACCTATAAATGAAGGGTCAATCCATGTCAACTCAATCAATCATGCTGTGCTACCATGTCAGATATTCACTACCTCTCCAAGATCTGTGCTGCTCAGGGATTTGTACTGTTGGTGCACCTCCCTGGGAGCTTGCTGCGAAGCAGCCACATTCACACTGATTGACAGCAACTTTTAACCTACTGCTCTTTGCCATTTGTGACTGCAGTGGAAGGCTGTTTTCACAGGGAGAAATCCAATAACTATAATAGAATGTGGCATTGGCTGTACTGAGCGATGGGAAATTCCTGTATAATAGCCAAGGCAATAAATGTCTCTTGCTATACCATTAATATAATCTAATATGTGATGCCAACAAGAGAGCTTTTCAATGTTACTCTTCTGATTGTTGCTTGAGAAATAAAAAATTACATTCAAATGTGAAGCTGAAACATTTCAGCCTTCCTCATGGTGTCAGTATCTAAGCTGATATTGTCATTATAAAGTCAATCCTTGGCCATTATATGATGCACAATGCATTGTAAGTTAAATGTAATAATGCTATTGACTAAAGTAGGTTTTAATGTGGACAAGAATTGAGGATTCATTGCCAGCTGCAGTACAGAAATAAATGCTTAAGATGTTAGATAAAACAGCAAAATCATCAGAATGATGTTGGACCACCTCAAAAAGAAGGGCCAACAATGGGACTATAATGCACAATTCAAGACAATTTAGGTGTTTGTATGTGAATTGATAATAAAATAAATGTTGATTTCATTCATTGATTATACTTGATATAAGCAGAAAGATAATGGAATGTGAAAAATACTGAACATTTTAAAATTGCCGTTTCAGAAAAAAATTATATTCAACTGACAACAGGAGCAAAATGTGAGAAACTATTTGTGTTCAAGGGAAATATGAGCTGCTAAAATCAAATCTGTAACTCTATCTTCAAACTGGAATGGAGATATTCGAAGTTGCATTATTAGATGAGTAATCCTTGACTAATAATGTACATACAGACAGCTGGATTTACCTTTATGCATCAGAACCCCCAGTGTTGAGAGTAAATACGGGTCCCAAGTCTGCACTTTGCAACAGTGAGACCAACTGAGAAAACTTCTCGATTGCCGTTGTGCTTGCCATCTGTTAAGTTCTTGATGTGTAGGTCCAGTCAGAGAACTGGCTGCTCTGGAAACTAGGCAGACCCACTGGGGAGGTATTGCTGCTGAGACAGGATGATGCCTGTGAGGAATGGATGTGCCCTCACTAACTAGCACATCAGGGCAGAATAAACAAAACTGACAGTAATAGTTCACCCTATGGGAATCAAAGGACACTCTCCCACCCAACCAGGTGTAGCCACAATTGCAGTATTTTCTGCTTATGATCTGCTCAGTGGTCATAAAGCCACTGGCACTGATGATTATCCCAGCCTGCCATAAGGGGGCACACTCTTTTAAGATGGCAGCCTCTGTCTGCTGCAGCTGCTGCTCTGCTGGTTGCAGGATGTTAGCAAAGCCTTCATATTGTCTGTGAATGGCATTAAGAAGCTTAATGGGCTGCCTACCTCCCAGGCGTGGACATATGATCTGATTTCCAGTCTGCTCTGGAAAGGTTTGTAATGGTGCAATTACATCAGGAACCATTCTTCCCCGAATCCCAGAATTGTTACCGTGTGGGTCCACTTTTGTTTCTTTTTTATATAAATGATTTAGATGAGAATATAGGAGGCATGGTTAGTAAGTTTGCAGATGATGCCAAAATTATTGGTATAGTGGATAGTGATGAATGTTATCTAAGATTACAAAGAGATCTTGATCAGTTGGGTCAACGGGCTGAGGACTGACAGATGGTATTTCATTTGGATAAGTGCAAGGTATTGCATTCTAGTAGAACAAAAAAGGGCAGGACTTACACAATTAATGGCAAGGTCCTGGATAGTGTTCTATTACAGTGAGACAACTGTTCAGGTACATAGTTCTTTTAAATTTGAATCACAGGTAGACAGAGTAGTTAAAAAAGTGTTTAGGAAACTTGCCTTCATTGCTGACTCCTTTGAGTATAGGAGTTGAGAAGTCATGGTGAGGTTATACAGGACATTAGTGAGGCTTCTTCTGAAGTACTGTGTACAGTTCTGGTTGCCTGTTTTATGAAGGACATTATTAAACTGGAGAGGGTTCAGAAAAGATTTACCAGGATGTTGCTGGGAATGGATGGTTTGAGTTATAAAAATAAGCCGGATAGACTGGGATATTTCTCACTGGAGCATAAAAGGTGAGGAATGACTTCATAAAATCATGTGAAGTGGGGGATTTCAAAACTAGGGGATATATTTTTAAGGTGGCAGAAGAGGGATTTTAAAAAAGATGGGAGGGGCAACGTTTATACACAGAATGGTTCATATGTGGAATGAACCGCCATAGAAAGTTGTGCATACAGGTACAGTTACAATAGTTAAAAGTCATGATTTGGAGGTGCCGGTGTTGGACTGGAGTGTACAAAGTTAAAAATCACACAGTACCAGGTTATAGTCCAATAGATTTAATTGGAAGGGCTAGCTTTCAGCATGCCACTCTTTCATTAAGTGGTTGTCAAGGACACAATTGTAAGATACAGAATTTACAGCAAAAGTTTACAGTGTAATGTAACTGGAATTATACATTGAAAAATACCTTGATTGTTTGTTGAGTCTTTCATCTGTTCGAATACCATGATAGTTTCAATTCTTTCATATGTAAATCACAAAACTTTTTTTAAAAAGTTACATTCTCAGGTTAACTGTAGCAACTGGTGTTCGTCAGACAATATGTTGAAGGTGTTAGCCCCCTGTGTTCTCTGTCTGTGCCATAATGTTTAGACTGATACTAATCAAAGATTCTTACATGAATTCATGCAGTTTTTGAGCAAAGTACAATGTAACTCTGCAAGTACAAATTCAGTCTAAACAACTTGTGTTTTAAGACAGTGCTGCTGCTAGGAGAATAACTTGGGTACCTTAGGCTATGGGTGTCTGCACATTCACTGTCCCTGAGGCTGCTCGTTCTCTAGCTCCAAGTATGGCTGTAACACTCATTCATTTACATCTATACGTGGTAGGTGATCAAATACAGTTCCCTAGTGTGGTCCCTTTTCTTCACATATTTATTCTAGCCTAGTGTTCTCTCTCTTAGAGATGTCAGGTTTATTTGATCATGACTTAAATTAATCTCATTGTATCACAAACTCCTGAAGAAATGCTGATGTACCAACAAGTTACAATGCAATGTGAATAAAAAATAATAAAACATATTGTAATTTCATGGCATAATTTTCTGGAAAGTCCACAGTGTTGTGCCAACTTAAGCACATATCTGTAAGGAATTCTGGAACATTGCAACATGTGTTGAAAGCTTACAAAATTCATTGAGATGAAATTTCTTTGCTGGAATATATATTTTAATATACACAGTGTGCAGAAGACTTCAGTTCACCAACTCCAGCAAAATTTAAATCTAGGTTCCCAAAAGGGGAAAGATAAGCCCTGAAGAAGGGCTAATGCCTGAAACATTGATTCTCCTGCTCCTTGGATGCTGCCTGACCTGCTGCACTTTTCCAGCAACACATTTTTCAGCTCCACCTCTGGCAGCTCATTCCAGAAAGCACCACTCTCTGCCAGCAAAGGTTGCCCCGCGTCACTACACTTTATTGCCATTGGGAAGGGGCAGTTTCAAAATATGTTCCACCCTAAATCTTTCTGGAGTAAAAGCAAAGACCAAAATTTTAAAAGACATGCTTTAAACTCCAAGTGAATGTTATGCATGAAAATTCCATATTCAATACTAGAAACACAGTGAAAGGGTCCTATTAATCTAGACAAAATGTCTTTGACTCAGCTTGCAACAGTGTGTATATTTGTGTAATTAAATGGTGGTTAAATTAAAGATAGGATTGCATGAGGCATAAGGGATCCTGCAGTGAAAGCACACCTATTGCAGGAGGAGAACCATACACTCAGGAGAGCAATTGTCATGTACAGAAGTGCTGAAGTCATAAATTAGCAGCTAAAGCATATTCCTGGCAGAACAGACAAGTTCTTGCATTATGTTAACATATCCCCAAGGCACAAAGAGCAGAACAATCACAGACAAAGAGCAGAATACAAGTAAAGTGGAGGACATAAGGGAAAGGAGAAGGAGGCATGTCCAGAATGGGGAAAACAGTGTTCTTGCTGCAAGAAACTGAATCATCTTATACACGTGTTTGGCTAGAAGAAAGCACAGAAGGCAAGTACAGATGGCCATAGAAGAGATACCAGCTGACGATTCTAACAGTCACCCAACAGCATGCAAAGGGTTGTCAAGTTGTTAGATGAGGCTTGGTTGGTGACTGTTGGAATGATGATTGCACAATGAGAACATCAGGTCAATATTTAGATATCAGTGCATCTTGAATGATATGACCTTTGGAGACCTCTGTGAAGTAGCACAATATGGCAATCTAAAAATGAAACCCTCTAAAGCAGGGTTATGGCCATATGATGGCACTATACTCATTGCTGAGAGGATAGATTACTCTGCATGCCTATTTCACCTAAACGAATGAGTATCTGGTCACATAACTGGTACACATCACAATCAGAACAAGTCTTAACCTTGTACTAATAACCCTCAACATGCCAGTATATTGCAGCAAACTAAACTATTTACAGTGGAACAGATCCAACAATGTGTTTACAGGGTTAAGATATCTTCCAGGAGAGTATTAACTTGCAGTAGATGAGAATGCAAGACCTATTAAGCATCTGCTGGGGAAAGTGTCCAGCTGCCCAAAAGGTGAGATGGAAGTGCAGGAAAAAGGGATAAATGAAGAAAGTGGCAATTCCTCCAGAACAGATTAGCAGCATGGTAACATTGGCACAAACTGAAAAGCTGAGAACATATATCAATCCAAAAACTCTAAATAAATTCCTGAAGCGATTTCACTACCCCATGCCAGCCATTGAAGTATTTTTGCCACAACATACAAACACAAAACTCTTTGTCACCATAGATGCAAAACCAGCAGCTTTCCAGCTACATTCTGGACACTGTCTGGGTGATACAGATTGTTGCACGTCATTTAGCATTTCCACTGCTTCACCAGAGTATCAATGCAGACAACTTGAGATTGTTTGTGATCTTTCTAGAGCAGAAACTGCAGCAAATGATCTGTTAGTTTATGGATGTACAGTTACAATGGAGAAAGGCATTGCTGACCATGATCAAGATCCGTAAGACAGCTGAACAGAACTTGTCAGGTGGACCTGAAGCTCAATGAAAATATTGCAATTAAAGATACCCAAAGTGGGGTATATAGGTCATGAACTGACAGCAAAAGATCTTTGCCCAGTTGCCAGACAGTTAAGTACTATAGCAGTGATGTAAAGTCCAAAATTATAAAAGCAGGGTAATGATTTGTTGGCAGAGTGTGAAGTTTAAAATCAACTCATTTTCATGTATTGGAGGAAAGAATGAGAAGCAGCGTTCACCAAATTCAAACAACCAGTGACAGCAATGCCAGTCCTGTTATACCATGATGCTTAAGCTGAAGGTCAGCCTGCAGGACTCATAGCAACCCTAACACAGCAAGGTTGACTAATTGGATTTGCATCCGAGCAATAACACAATAGAAAGACATTATGCCCAGATCGAGAAAGAGGGCCTGGCATTTGCCTTTGCTTGTGAACATTTTAATCAGGACCTACTTTTAATGACAGTTGAGTCAGACCACAAGATACTTCAAACCATTATGCTGGTCCAAAAAATCTACAAAAAGTGCTGCTCCCATCACAGAGGTATAATCTGGATGTGACATACAAGCAAGTGAAGCAGATGCATATTGCAAAAGTGCTGTCAAAAGCAGTAGTCTTAATGAAAAATATGAATGTTGCAATATCGTTGTGAGAAATCAATGTGAAATGGCAGCACTTCATACCCTGGAAGTGATCAGCTCAACAAAGACATCAACTTTAATAGGCTTATAGTTCAATTGCAAATACTTCTGAATGTGTTAATGAACTAAGATCCGTTCATTGGAGCTTATTTTTTTCCTTATTACAGAAATCAAAGCTAAGTGATACAGATATGCATTGATTAAAATTGCATAACTTTGGGTGCTGTATGTTTGGTGAACACTTTAAATTCTGATTGTCTTCAGTTGACAAATACTCATAAAGACCAATCAATGATAAAAATGTCTTTGTGCACTTGAACTTTTTTTTGCACCCACTATAGGCTTCCTGTTCTCATGGTAGAGGCATGGAAATAGTGTCCATGGCTGGACCCTCAAACACAGAGGTGGGTACACATTTTATTTCTCCTCATTCAAACACATTCTCCAATAATGCAAATAGTGCAATGCAGTTTTATTTTTCTTAAATCTCAACATATCAGGCAACAAATGTTTTGACAGATACTGGAGACTACATTAAGATTTTAGTAGCAATTATTTTAGAACAAAACGCCTTTTCATGAAGTAAGGAAAAAGCGTAATTATCAATAGGTGACATAATCTAGAGTACATTGTTAATACTAAAAGTTTGATAAGTTACATATTTTGTTAACTTGAAATAGTGAGTGTTTTGAGAGAGGAAAAAAAATCACTGATATATTAGCTTACATCCATTTTCTTTGAGCGACTGATGGTTGAAGAGATGGAGATTCTCTTAATGTTTCCTGGTTGTAGTTTGGGGACATTCAGATTTTCATGGATCACTGGCTAAAGCTTTCTCCTCTTTCAAAATCTGAATAACCCTTATTGTATTATTAGGAAGTAATATTAAATATCATAACTGTGGGCTTTTGTTGAAGTGTTTCCTGAATTGCATAATTAACCTATGTTAACAAATGAACTTTAGAGCTATTTTAAACTGCTAACTTTACACAATGGAGCCAGATTACTTCATTAGTCTCTTTCAGGTTGTACTAGCATCTAAGAAATGTTGCGGTTTGCAAAAATTCATCAAAGGTCAACCCTGTAGCACATTGATATTCCTATTAGGGCAACTAAATACATTTTAAATAATCCCATATTTTTACAAGTCCACAGGTAAAGTCTTTGAATATTTCATGAAGCAAATGCATTTTACTAAAGAAGTCTAAACCTATTCATGAATATTGTGAACAAGACAAAACTTTAAATTATATGTGCAAAACAATCTAAATACAGGGAGGTTTGTTCAAATTTTCCACATCAGTTGCTATTGTCAGACATGAGAATTAATGCTGTTTGAAAGATAATAAAGTTCCTTTACCCTTGTCATCCAGCAAACCTTCTGCCTGGAATTTTGTTTATAGGACATTTGTTCATGTATTGATGCCAGAACTGAGTGGGACTTCTTTGCATCAGGTGAGTAATTTCTGACCGATATACCTCCAACTGGCCGGTTTTGTTGGTTTGAAATTCTCAGGATTATGTGATCTAACATTGTGCAACTTTGTGGCATTGTTTCTTTGATTGTGATTGTCATCTTTCCAAAGAGGTGATATGTATAAAGCACAAGGATCCTTCAATGCATTGTAGTCATTTGGATGTTCTTGGTTTTCCAAAAGTGAGACACACAAACACATCTATTGACAATTGTTATTTTTAAAATTCTTTCAGCCATCTGTACTGAATTTAACTGCATGATATTTTGTGATTGAAGCAAACGCAAAGTCACATTTTGTTCTCTATGTTGGCTTAGTTTTTGATTTGAAATAGTCATGTATAATTAAATCGCTATTCATAAAATCACTTTTTTATGATTGCTTGAAAGATAGAGTGACATCAACCAATCAAGAAATGTCCAGCAACCCTGGTAGCTGGCAATGTCCAATACAGGAGAGATAAAAATGTTTAACTATATGATACTTTTGAAATGTTTTTAATTCAATGAACTGTTGACGTTGAACAGTAAGTTAGACACCATTTCTATGTTGCATTATTCTACACAAATTTATGTGCAGCTAGCATTGGGAGTTCCCAGACAAGGATGCTTTAGTTAGGAATAGGTTATTTTCAGTGTTTGCTCATACTTGGGTAACAGTGTGTAACAATTATTTGCTAAATCATTTTATGCAGTAAATATAATAAACATTATATACTGGCTTGGTACTTAGTGTAACTAAAGCACATGCACATCTTTTTTGAAGAAATTATGTTGAATTGGTACTTTTGTCCTCTTAGGTTCTGTGGCACGTTTGAGCACTTGCACTGCCATTCTGAATCCACACTTCTCAATGAATCAAAAATCCTTTACCGCTGTATCAGTCACATCTTCCAAAATAACACTGTGTCAATTGAGGTTGCAGCATGAGATGTGTTACGTGATAACAATGTCATTGCAACATTTTTATTTATCTTGTTATGTCTTAAAGTTAATGGTGTTGAGATGTTTTGATCCTGCAACGATTATAATACCAACTCCCTGCGGCAATGATCCCTCCTGCAGGTTAGATTGTGAATTGTTTGGAATAGCTGTTTGAAAAGTGAAACTCCTCTGAGAGAATATTCTGATCTTTCAAAGTTTTATCATGGAATTATGGGATGTCTCTAATGAAAATTGGAGGAGGTATCCAAGAGAATAGGTACAAATATTTAACACAGGTCAACTGAGATAAAGGAAAATAGCATTGACATGATTTTGGAAATTATTTATGGTGAAATCTCATTACTGCAATTCTTTTATCTTAATCTTTTGACTTTTTTGTTAGAAGCTGCATTATAGTCAAAGAGGAATGTAAAACAAAAGAAAACTGTTATCAGGATAACACAACTTGACATTCTAAAGCTTTTCATGAGGTGCATCATGTATTTCCAGTAATATTCAGACATCCTGCTTAGATAAGACATCAACTTTGCCTTCTTTAGTCTTTTTAGGCGGTGTGTGTCACTATAAACTACAGGACTTTATGCACAACAAAGCCGGTACTTCTTTAGTTTGACATGTTTTCTGAATTGTGTTTGTGATCTTGGTTTTGTTTAATTTTTTTTAATATTTGGTAATTTTGTGATTTGCTTACACATCATAGTGGCTCTACTGAACCTTATATAGCCTAATATTCAGCTTTAAACTTGTCCTTCAGGAGTGACTAGTGTAAGCTATATATACTCACTAGACTAACAACGGTGTGTAGCTTTTTTAATGACCATTTTTGCCAACAACATCTGCTGAGAACATTTTTACTCAGTCCTCATTCAATTTCCTCTGCTCCATCATATCCTTCAATGTGCAATCTCAAGGACAGCTGGCAATATTTCCTTTGTTTTGCATTTTTCACATTGTACATTTTATATAGCATTCTCGTGCACATATTGACATGTGTACAATCAACCACCAACAGTCCTTCTTCACTTCACAGTTCTGATTTTACTTCTTCCTTTATCTGCCCTGTACGTACTTGCCTTTTCACCAGTCACCTATAAATGTTCTCCTGCTCACTCTGCAAAACAAAAGGGAGGAGCTGGATCTTAGAAGGAACACCGGACTTTGTTAGCTATACCTTTGCTATGCTTAAAGTCCTGTGAGTTATAATAATATAGTTAAAAATCACACAGCAATAGGTTATAGTCCAACATGTTTATTTGGAAGCATTAGTTTTCAGCGCGCTGCTCCTGCATCAGGTGGTTGTGGAGTATAAGATCGTAAGACGCAGAATTTATAGCAAAACTTTGCAGTGTGATGCAAGCAAAATTATATATTGAAAAGACCTGGATTGTTTGTTAAATCTCTCATCCTTTAAAATGACTATGTCGGTTTCAGTTCTTCCATACTTAAATCCCAAAACCTTTTTTTAAAGTTACATTCTCAAGTGAACTTTAATGATAGGTGCCATATTGGCCCAGATAATGCATTGAAGGTGTGAGGTGCCCTGTGTGAGGCTGTCTGTGCCCCAATGTTCAGACTGGTTCTAATCTAAGAAAGGGATTTACAGAATCTTACATGGATTCATGCAGTTTTTTGAGCAAAATAAAATATAATTCTGCAAGAACAAATTCACCCCACAAACTTAAATGTGTGAGAGTGTGTGTGTGCGCATGTGTGTGTGGGCGGCGGGAGGGGTGTGAGTGTCTGTGAGAGAGTGTGTGTATGTGTACGTGTGTGAGTGTAAAGGGGTACAAGTCTGTGAGAGGGTGCATGTGTGGGTGTGAATTTAGGTGTGTACGTGTAAGCATATGAGAGAGTATCTGTAGGAGTGTGTGTGTGAGAGACAGCGTGTGTAGTGCATTGGAGTCTCCTGTAGTATGACATGAACCTAGGGTCCCATTTGAGGCCATCCTCATGGGTACTGAGCTTAGCTATCAGCCTCTGCTTACATTGTTGCTTGTCCCAAAGGCCACCTTAGAGAATGAAAACCTGAAGATCCAAGGTCCAATGTTCCCGACATGAAGTGTTCTCTGACTGAAAGGGAACACTCCTGTCTATTGATTTTTGTGCGGTGTCCATTCATCCATTGCCATTGCCTCTGCTTAGTCTCGCATACTTCCAATCAGAGAGTTAGACAGAACATCTAAAAAGATTAAGGAAGGCAAAGTTGATGTCTTTTCTAAGCAGGTTGTCTGAATGTTACTGGAAATGCATGAGTCACCTCAACAAAAGCATTAGAATGTCAAGTTGCATCCTGAGGACTATCACATTTGCACCTTCCTCATGTACATTTTATTGTTTTCCCTGGAACCTTCTCAAAACCTTGAACATATAGAAGATGATGCCTGGAAGGAGGACAATACTCCAGAGGAAACTACTAGTCTTCTTGAAACCCTTTCAAAGCATCAGCGTAGACTCTGGCATTTTGTGTTGGTTAGATAGTGAGGCAGACAGATTTTCATGTGGTGAAATACCTTACTTAAATGAGCAGCAGCAGGTACTTTGATTAGATTCCCTACAATATCGAAACAGGCCCTTTAACCCAACAGGTCCACACCAACCCTTCGAAGAGTAACCTACCCAGACCCATTTCCCTCTGACTAATACACCTAACACTATGGACAATTTGTCATGGCCAATTCACCTGACCTGCACATCTTTAAATTGTGGAAGGAAACTGAAGCACCCGGAGGAAATCCACTTAGACACAGGGAAAATGTGCAAACTCCACACAGACAGTCACCTGAGGGTGGATTTGAACATGAGTCCCTGGCGCTGTGAGGCAGCAATGCTAACCACTGTACCATCATGCCGCCCCAAGCCACTGTGCTGCCCCTTTGGAAAGGTTGGCACTGGAAAGGACGGGGGGGGGGACTTCAAAGGCCAGCCAGGAAAATCAAGCTGCTTTCCTCTGACAATATCCTCGGTACATTTAAATATTTTATGGACAGCAAAACATTGAAAGCAACAGTCTCCATCTCTGTATATATTGTGTATACAACTCTCTAAAGGTTAATTTGGGACTTTAGGGACACACTCATTTTTGACTTGGAGCACTGTGACAGACTGAGGATCATTTGTGAGTTTTCATATTGTGAATCTGAACTTGGTTCATCCAAGGGCTGAGACCAGTTCTCCAAAATAATATTTAACATTTTGTTCAACATAGTCCTCAGTCTCAGAAGAAGCAATAATGGCACATTATCAGATTATAGAGAAGATGAGGTTTCCGTGTTAGGATAAAAATGGATCAGTAGAGCAAACAAAGATTTGCAAAGATTGTTATTCATTGAAATTCTATCAAAATGCCCCAGTTTAATATGTGGGTGTTATATTATGATGCCATTTTAAAAAATAAACAATAAATCACTCAGAATTATCCAAGATATTATGGTGCTTGTTTTATTTCTGCTGGGAATAAAAGCAATGAATAAAAATAAATAATGCAAAAGATGATGATAATCAGAAATGGGCTCCACTCCCTGTCAGAGGGAAAAAGTGCAGTGATCAGTGGACACTGTTTTCTCAATGTCCTTTTGTACCGATCAGGCTTTCCAAAACTCAACTGGAATGACTGTGGGACAAGATGAGAGTCAACAGGTGTAGTGTGTCTTTGTCTACAAGGTCAAACAGTTAAATGAGGGGGTTGAGGGAGTGTGGAATGTATTGTTTCTAGTGATGTGTTTCATAGCTGCCACAGGCTGCATACAAAGGCACTTACAGCTGACATGGAGGTCACATGACAATAGCAAGTGAGTCAGTATGCTAAGGACAATTGAGTTTCTCCAAACATGCCATTTCTCATCAAATGACAAAGAAAAAAATGTATGCTTTATTACTTGATGAAGTGACACAAGTTATTTAATGAGTAGGTCACAAACAAATTTATCTTTCTCTAATAAAAGTGTGTTAACTCTTTTCAGTTTCATTTCTTTCACTTCCTACACATGCACAGTCTTTAAAATGTGGTGATGTCCTAATGATACACATGTTCATTGCTGTTGGCTGATCCCCTGCTGTTTCTAGGGTGTTGCTCCTTTTCCAGGGTGTGCCATTGCCATGGTGAGTCGTGTTGGCAAGAAATAATTGTTGCTGGGGAGAAATGAATCTCTTGGGCTGATGGGGGTTCTGTACTCCTGAACCCTAAGCAGGTAGTGGGATCACTTCACTCTGATCTGTCATCAGCAGAGAAGGAAGAGCACCTCTAGTTCTATGGCTATACCTGCAGTTGTGACAATATGTCAGTCCCATATGACTGAGGTGACAACTGCGCTCCACAGATTCAAAATTATTATTGTGGGCTGACCTTTGTTGACAGCATTGAACATTCTGCACTCTGACTGAGTCTCCAGTACCCAGACTGCCAATGACTTGGTGGTTTTATCAAAGTGGAATTTGGATTTCTGCCATTTCACCTTAATTTTGTCAGTTAACATCCATTGAAAATCAAGGATTAATTTGCTTTTTCACAGTTGGAAGAGTAGTTTCGATAAAACAGGCTTTGAATTGAACAACTTTCCATGTCTTTAGTATGAGTATTTCTCCTCTCAAGATTGCATTGAACTGGGTTTGTCCAATTTCTTTATGAGACTAAAGTCTGGTTGAAGATTTGTAGGGAATTCCTAGAGGCATGGCATTCATCCACAAACTCCATTAACAGACTCATGGACCTGGACCTCATATACAAACCACTACAGCTGAAACTGACACCCGGAAGCGGCAAGAACATCCATCAACAGACACATCGACCTGGACCCCACATACAAACTATTACAGCTGAAACTGTCACCTGGAAGCGGCAAGAACAAACCACTATAAATACCGGAAGAAACATCAAAGCAGCGCTTCACAGGAGGCTCCAATAGCACTGATGATGTTCCCTAGCCAGGGAACGAAACGTTTGCAGCAAAAACTTCCAGCTCGGCGAACAGAACCCTTCTTTATGAGACCTTTGATTTGTTCGCTGCTGCCATGGATTTTTCATTAAACTGAGAATCACATGGAAATGATGCGTGGTGTTGGATTTCCCAACCTTTTATGAAGCAGTTGAATTCTCAACTTGTGACCTACAAGCCATTGTCACTCAACACAATGTTCAGAATGCTCTAACTATTGAAGCATACTTCCTGGCTTTCTATAATCTCACTGGGGGCTGTTGATGTCAGCTGTTTTCAGAATAGTAGTCAATGATGACAAGATAATCAGTTCCTGTGAGAGTGGAAAGGATTACTCCCATATTCATCCATGGTAGGTCTAAAACATCCTGTGTCATGAGCAGTTCTTGCTTAGCTTGATTTGGAGATACCAGTGTTGGACTGGGATGTGGAAAGTTAAAAATCACAGAACACCAGGTTATAGTCCAACAGGTATAATTGGAAGCACACTAGCTTTCGGAGCGACGCTCTTTCATCAGGTGATAGTGGAGGGCTCAATCCTAACACAAAATTTATAGCAAAGCTTTACAGTTTGATGTAACTGAAATTATACATTGAAAAATTGATTGTCTTTAAGTCTTTCATCTGTTTGAATACCATGATAGTTTCACTTCTTTCATGTGTAAATCACAAAACCTTTTTTTAAAAAGTTACATTTAAAAAGTTAGCTGTTAACAATGGTAATAGCTAGACAATATGTAGATGGTATTGGCCCCTGTGTTCTCCGTCTATGCCATGATGTTTAGATTGATTCTAATCTAAAAAGTGAGATATCGGAGTTTTACATGAATTCATGCAGTTTTTGAGCTCAGAGTTCTACATGAATGCATGCAGTATTTGAGCAAAGTACAATGTAACCCTGCAAGTACAAATTCACCCCACAAAATATATGTGTGCACGTGGGTCTTTGTCTGTCTGCCTGTGTGCGTCTGTCTGGTTGAGTGTGAGAAAGTGCATTGGTGTGTAGTGAGTGTAGAGTGTCTTAAGTCTGTGAGGGGGTGCACGTGTGAGTGTGGGAGTGTATGTCTCTGTAAGGGTGTGTGTGTGTGTGTGTTGTGACATGAACCCAAGGTACCGGTTGAGGCCCTCCCTATGGGTACCGAACTTAACTATCAGCCTCTTCTCGGCTACCTTTTGCTGCTGCCTGTCCCGAAGTCCGCCTTGGATGATGGTTCCACTGAAGGTCCGAGGTTGAATGTCCTGGACCACTGAAGTGTTTCCCAACTGGGAGGGAACAGTCCTGTCTGTTGATTGTTGTACGGTGCCCATTCATCCGTTGTTGTAGCCTTTGCTCGGTTTCCCCAATGTACCATGCTCAAAAATTGCATGAATTCATGTAAAACTCCGTTATCTCACTTTTTAGATTAGAATCAATCTAAACATCATGGCATAGACAGAGAACACAGGGGGCCAACACCTTCAACATATTGTCTAGCTATCACCATTGTTAACAGCTAACCCGAGAATGCAACTTTTTAAAAAAAGGTTTTGTGATTTACACATGAAAGAAGTGAAACTATCATGGTATTCAAACAGATGAAAGACTTAAAGACAATCAATTTTTCAATGTATAATTTACATCACTCTGTAAATTTTTGTTATAAATTCTGTGTGTTAGTTTTGAACCCTCCACTATCACCTGATGAAGGAGAGATGCTCCGAAAGTTAGTGTGCTTCCAATTAAACCTGTTGGACTATAACCTGGTGTTGTGTGATTTTTAACCTTGTTTAGCTTGGTATCATTGCAAAGTTGTAGTGGATGATGTGGTCCTTAATCCTAAAATAAAGACTGTAACCAGCATGCCTTCTCAATCTGAGCATACAGTCATTAAGTTAGTTTTGTGTCAATGCCCCGGATTCAATTGCAATTGGTTGTCCTTACTGCAAAAGTGTTGCTCTGAGGCCTGTCTCATTACCTCGCATTAGAAGTTGATTTCATCATTGACAACATAGTACCTAGCAATGGTGTTGCTATTACTAATTGTCTGATTCTAGTAAAAGCTGTTTTTTGTTTTGTACCCTGACAGCATGCCCTTAGCAGTGAACTTGCATCAAAGTTCACATTTTAATGACAAATTAACCAAGAACTTTGTGAAATTGTTCCTGAATCCAACAAATCATTACAATGCATTCACAGCTGTAAGTTATTGCATCTCTTCTACAGTTCTACCCCTGTCAGCATGTGCTGAAGTCCTTTCACTGTTAATATGTGATATATGGACTTGACATTAGGTGTCTTCTGTTGCATCTTTTTCTTCAGCTTTAGGTTCATGTGATAAACTGTCTCCAATCATCACACCAGATTCTGATTATATTCAGAATGGCTTCTTCCATTGAGTAGCTACATCCATAGAATAAAAGGTTAGACACAATAGCTTTCACTCTGGCATGACCACTGACTATCTTGTGCTGTTTCTGTGTTGATACTCATCTGGAGCAGTGGAAATGTCAAATGGCTTGCAAAACCACCTTTTTATCAAATGGCATTAGAATCTATTTAGGAAACTGCTACTTTCATCTGGCTTCACGTGCCAGTTGCAATTTTTCATATCAAGGGTGATAGAGACCTTTGCTTTGGCAGGTTGTGGCAATATTTTTGCGGTAGTTGGGATAGGATAACAAGATCCCTTGATATCTCCATTGAGATCTTTAGATCTAAGCATACTGTCAGTTTTCCAGCTTTTTTTCATTGCTGCCACACTATTAATCCAGACTATAGGAATTGTCACTTTCTTGATGACACCCTCTTTTCCAGTTCTTTGTTTTTGTGGTGGTTTTGAGGGCAGCTGGGACTCTATCAACGGATACTGGTTTGGTTTCAAACTTTCGTCTATTTTGAGGGAACGCCCAATAGAAAAGCACCAAAATCATTGAAAGACATTTTTTAAATCTGATAGGATCTGTTCAGTAGTCAATCAATGTTTGAAACACTGCAAATCCGTTCAGGCACATTTATGGTTACTAGGTCAGCTTTGTACTTGCTTCAGTTGAAATGAGTAATTTTGCTTAACACGTACTTTTTGGAACTTCAGATCTTCCTTCTTTCCATTGGACTGGACAATTAACTTCATTGGTCCTCCTGGAATGAATATCGTTTCTTCACATAGCTGCAAATGTTTAATGCCTTAATTTTCATGTCACCACCTTGTGCCATTTTACACAGCTTTGTGAAGCTCATGATATTGCACAAAACATCATCGCCTCTCTGACTTTTCACATCCATTTGATACTCTCCTCCTGTACTCATCATTCTGACAGTCACAAATTGTTTGTCACCTTTAGACTGATGATGCCAATCTATTGTACGGTGGAGAGTGATTCATCAGACTTATTGGTTTATATATCTATGTACAAGTCCCTGGCGTATGGTAGTCCTGACCTGAGGCCTTGTGTGTGTGGTGCAGGTACAGGTCAGGTGCAATGTAGAAGAACAACTGTTGAGTACATGATTTTGTTCAAATACCTTATGGCCACTCACTATACAATTTATTTCTTTTTTTCCTTGCCAGAGGAAAAAGATGACACAGTAAGAAAAGGTTTTACTTGGAAATGAGCATACTGGTGTTCTGGGGTTCCATTTTGAAGTATACATGATGAATTAAACTATTCTGTGTCCTTTGCAGTTTTTACTGAGGAAGACATAGCGAATATGCTTGTCTTCATTTACCAAGGCATAGATGATAGGATTAAGGCTGTTCTTACAACTTAATAAAACATTGGTTAGGCCACAGATGGAATATTATTTGCAGTTCTGGTCACCCGCACTGTCAAAGAGAAATGATTGACAGGGTGCAAAGAAAATTCACCAGCATGTCACCTGTGATGAGGACAGCTTGGATAGGCTGGGTTTGATTTCCTTGAATAGAGGAAACTGAGGGGTGTATCTGATTGAGGAACACACAATTATGAGAGGCATAGACAGAGTAGATTGGGAGAATCTCTTCACTAATGCAGATGTGTCTAAGACGAGGGGGCATCACTTTAAAGTGAAGAGTAAATAGTTTAAAAAAGATCCAAGAAAATACTTTACCATCTAGAGGATGGTAGAAATATGGAATGCGCTGCCTGAAAAGGTAGTGAAAAATAGACAGGCTGGAGGCTGGAAGGACGCAGCAAGCCAGGCAGCATCAGGAGGTTCAGACGTAGGCGTATCGGATGTAACCCTTTTTCAGGACTGGGGTGGATGTGGGGGGATCTGCAGATAAAGGGGGTGGTGGGGACAGGATGATGAAGTGGGATAGGTGAGGCCAGGTAGAGGAGTATCGAGTTTGTTTCATCCTGTGGTCAAAGAGTTGGAGAGCTGAGCAGGGTCACGGCTTTGTGGCAGTGAGAAAGGGACTCACTGAGCGCATGTCTGAGGGAGGCAGAGAACTCTTCAAAGTGGAGGCAGATATTCTCGTAACATTTGAGATGCATCTGAATAAGTACTTAAAATACCTGAGCAGAGTAGGCTATGGACCAAGTGCAGGTAAATGGATTAGTGTAGTTTGGCATTTAGTGGTTGGTAAAGACATGGTGGGCCAAAGGGCCTGGTTCTTTGCTTTATAACTCCATCACTATGGATTTCATATGGATGATTCAGATCTCCTCTCATCCCGCACTCCTGAGCATTAAATAGGGCACGTTGGTGTTGGGATGACAATCCAACATCATCATTCTAGTCTCCAAAATTACAGTTCATGTGTGTCTGAGAAACCTTTCTCCCTGCATCGTTTGTGTGTCGGATGTGAAGTACTTTGGGATCTGCAACTGGCCTATTGCATGGAACAGCAGATTCTTCTGGTGAAGGTGGGATGCTCTGTATAGTTTAAATTTCATCTGAGCTTTTTCTGAGCCTTCAATAAACATAAAAACACAGGGAGCAGGAGCCTTTTAAATGCCTGGTTTTGATTGATCTCCTTTCATGGTATTACTCCATCTGCTGCATGAATTGCAGGCCTACCAGCCCAGGTAATAGCAGAGTCTGCCTTTGCACCTCTAATCTGCCTCACTCTCTCTGGATGGTTACTAGCTGGCCATGCAACGCTCAGTTGGAGGAGCTCAGACTGTGAGAGTGGGAGTGAGCTGACTGGTCAGTCTCCTTTCCATCTCCTTTACTTTTTCAGAAAATGTAGAATCCAAACTAACAGATGTTTGTCTTCAGCTGAAACGAAGAAGCCTAGAAAAGGGAAGGAGATCTAAGGGAGAAGAGAAGAAGGCAGAACATGATGTAAGATCCATTTGCTGTGACAATATCAACATGACTGATTATCAATCTGAAAATGCCATGTTGTTATATAATTACTGTCTCCAAATCAGTTAAATCTACTTCTAACTCAATTTGCATCAAATTAATTCGATGGATTTTAAATAGGTGGCTGGCATTTCAGCTACTACACAATGTATAGTTAAAGAATTCAAAGTGCAATTATAAATTAAAACCATCTGTTTATTTGAAACAAAGAGGGCTTTAAAGGGTTTGAGTATAATACACTTGCCCCTCCTTTTTGGACTAGAGTATATGTAAGGTAAGATTTAAATAATCGCTTCACTCTTAGATGTTAAATTAAATGCAAACTTAAGAAAACTTAATCTGATTGATCACCCAGTTGAAATTCAATTGCTTGAATACCATATCAGATAACCCAATTTTGGCTGGCTACTATTTAGCTGAGCAGTTTGGCATTCTACCTAATTGCATGTTGATTCCACTTGTCAAGTGAAACCAAAAACATTTGTACCAGCTGGCATGCCTATCTGGTGGAAGAATGGAGAGAGATGGCACTATTCTTTCCCCATCACTTTTTAAACCCTGCGATCTAAATCCATATTCACAATCCACTTACATGAGGACATGGGACTTAGAAGCAGGAGTAGGATATTTGGAATGGAGTGTGCACCTCCATTCAATGAGATAATGTCTAATCTGTTTCACGTTTCTACATGCACCCATTGGTTCTGAAGTAATAGTTTATTAGTTGGGCATCCCCTTAGAGATTGAGAATTTGAAATTCTAATTGTTAGCTGAAAGGATGATAAAATAAGATTATACATTTTCTTTCCTGAAATAAACAAAGGCATAATTGACTAAACCTTTCTTTTATTTTTAAACTACAGAATAGACCTTCCTCTTTCACTTTTGCCAGAAGTGAAAATTCCATACCATGGTTATCCTTCACCACTTTTAGGTTAGAGTCTTAGACCCTACTCTCTTCAGCTTAATCATTGACCCTCATAGGGTCAGAGATGGGATGTTCACTGATGATTACATGAAGTTCAGCACTATACACAACCCCTGAGCTTCAAAACTGTCCACATCTATGTGCAGGAGGACCTGGACAATATCCAAATTTGGGCTGACTTGTGACAGGTAACATTCATGCCACTTAAGTGCCAGGCAATGACTACTTAATGTCAGCACAGATGTTTCTGCCATTGTCTTCACATGTGAATACCTCACCTTCTTCACAAGAAAACAACCTGGGCTCCACTTTCATCTTTATCAATGAATCCTCCCAGGTTCATTGTCAGCAGCATTCAGAACAGGTCACATGAATCCTCCTTTCATTCCTCTATTTACCCGAAAAGATAACAATCTGATAATCTTGTAACACTGTGGAGCAAAATATTTACAGCAAATTTATGAATACAAATTTAAAAATCCAAGCCATCATTATCATTTAAAAATAGTTCGATTAGAATTAATTTGGGTATTTGTATAATTGTCAGAAATGGAGATTAATTCTTTTAGCTTCATGTGGTTAGCATCTAGTTGAAGCTCAAACAATCAGGAAACAAGATTTCCTCACTATCTTTTACAATATTTGTAGAATAAAAGATAACAACCTCTAAATTTGCTGATTGTTCTTATGCACGTTTTAAGAAGATCACTTTTGATAAGTTTCTGTCCATTTGTTCCATTTGGAAGCAAAGGTTGATTATATGACAAAGTTGCAACATTGTCTGAGATCTGGAACCTGATAATGATGCATTGTCACTAAATTGATTCATCCCCCTAAAATCATTCCTCAGGGTCCCAATGTGCAAATGTGGTGAGAGTTTAGTCCTAAAATCCATTTATTATTATTGCCAACACTTTCTACACCTTCCAATTCTGGGTGTCTCACCCTTCCCTCACAGATCAGAGAAAACAATGAGGAAGGAGGCATATTTAAAATTTTCAGATGTTACCGATTGATATTTTGTATAAATTATAATGTATGAACTGTGATGGACCCTCTCAAAACCTATGCTGAAAATGTGTTGCTGGTTAAAGCACAGCAGGTTAGGCAGCATCCAAGGAACAGGAAATTCGACGTTTCGGGCCAGAGCCCTTCATCAGGAATGATTATTCCTGTTTTAAGGAAACCTCTCAAAACCTATATCAATCAAACAAACAAACAAACAAACCTTGCCGAGGGTTAGTCTGGATCAAGAGCATCGTTTTGATGTTCAACTATTACCCTATTGCTGGGGGAATTCAGGTTATGGATAGTTTGCAGGACAGCAAATTGCTTGTTAAATGCTGGCTGCGGGTCACAAGAACACAGGTGAAACTTTGCCTAGCTGTCTGCTTTTGAGATCATTTTACATCTGCTTCAAAGGGACATGTTCAGAGTGTGACAGATGCACACTGGAAACAAGACTTTTATTGTAGAAATGAATGGACCTCCCTGGGCATTGTTAAGGGTAAGTCTGAGGATATTGCTGGTTTACTGGTTAAAATACCTGTATTGCAGAATAATAGATTGGATATGTGTCGTTCTAAGGCTAAAAAGATCTACTGTTTGTTCAAGGAACTTAGCAACATAAAATGTTCTTCTCTGGCTTCTGCTGGAGCCATGTAGTATTTTAGCTTCTTTTAGCCGTGAAAGTAACAATGTCTGCACTGTAACATTTGCATATGAAGACAAAACGTTTGAACTGTACCAATGGAACTTCTGTGAATTGGATGTAAAAGCTGCAATCCACTACAAGAAACATGGCCCTTTTACTGTTAACCATTGTATTGATCTAAATCACTGTCAATTTTTTTAATAGATTCTCATTTCAGGTTGCTTGAAATAAGATAGTCTTGACCTGTAATATCCCAATGCAACAAGGTTTCTGTAAAAGAATAAGTCTACATGCACTTCAATGAAGGCTGCTTTGTGCGAGTGGAAAGGAATTTTACTGGTTCTGATAGTCGCGGTATAAATGTACAGGTATCCCCTGCTTTTCGAATGTTAGCTTTACACCACTTCGCTTTTACAAAAAATTTACATTAAAAACTGTTTTCACAAATCTAAAGAGGATTTTCAATTTTACATAAAAATAACAAGTTTTCTTCCCCATATACAGAGGAACCTCAATTATCCAAAGGACATCGGTGGAGAGTATTACGTCAGGTTAATCGAATTCTGGATAATCGAATGCTGGATAACATTGTTTAGCCAAGCATCGGGACCTTGCAATCTTGCCAGATAATCTGATATTCAGATAATCGCATGCCGGATAATCGAAGTTCCTCTGTAAATGATGCATTTTCGCTTTACGCCATTTTCAGTTTACAAAAGGTTTCCTGGGATCGCACCACTTTCGGATAGCGGGGGTACCTGTAAACAGTGAGCCAGTGAAAGTCAAGAGTTATGTATGTGTTAGGCTGAGGATCAATGAAGTCTGTTAGTGACAAGGAAACACTGGAACAGGTTATGGTTACTATTGGGTGCAAGTTCAGGTTTTTTGAAGTTGCATCATTTGACAGCTGATCTTTAGAACTTCTACAGATTTTGTAAAGTAACAACTTTGTTTCAAGGATTTTAGAATTTGTGTGAAAATTTAATAAGTGGCTTAAAAACAGAAAGAAGGCTCTATTTGATAATTAAGTTTACATAATCTGTACTGTATAAAGCTAACATTATCTTATTACCAATGTGTCTGTCTTTCATGAAGCCAGATTGTGATTTGTTTATAATTTTGTTAAATTTAATTTTCAATCTGTTAGCAAAGATTGAGGCCAATATTTTCTGTTTTTTTTAATTCAATAGTGGATAGGTTCTCAGATCTTCATTTTCAAGGTGTCCTTGTTTAATGATTAATGCAGTAAGATCATGGTAAGGTGTTGCTTAAATAACTTGAGTAAAATCTGAAAGGAGTTCTGGTCTTCAAGAAAAATACTGTTGAACTTTGGATATGATACTTTCATTCCCAGAAGGTTTGTTGTACTTTAGTTTCAACAAAATTTAATCAGCACTGCAAATCCTTCATGACTTGGTTGTTGATAATGGCTAATGAATTAAACTTTCTGTTATTGTTTTTATAATTGAATTTACATCTCTTTTCCCTGACCTCTCGCGATGACAGTCATTCCTGTAATTGTTGCCTCACGCATTGCATTTCCAATAGGATTGGTTAAGTGGCTTTATTGAAACATAGTTAGAAAAGCTCACATGATCATCCCTAACTCTGGAAGGTTAAACTCTATTTGCAAACGCTTGTCATGGTCAAAATGAAAACTAATCAACATAATATACTTGTCTGTCTTCATTCTTCAGCATTGGAGAATTAAGTACTGAAGTAAATTGATGCACAGCATTCATTAAGACAGCTATTGGGTGTCATTTTGAATCTGATTTGTGTGAAACAATAAAAATAACAACAAGATTAGTGCTGTCTGTTATTTGAAATGACATAATGGATCTTAATTGTAGTATCTACTACAGCAAATACTTTCAAGTATGTACTAAGTATTCAACAGTAAATCTTTTTGGAGCTTTGACTCCATGAATAAAGCTTTAATTGGGATGTTGAAGCGACAGTGCAGATAAAAAGGAAGGATCATGTCTGAAAAGTGTAGTTTTGTGCCGGTCAAAATCCTTTTGAGGGTGAGGCCTAATATAGATACATATGCTGGAGATTCAGTGAGATGCCTCCTAAACTTTTGTATTATAGCACTATTGATAGCTATACCTGCTGTACTCACCGGAATGGCTTTTACCATCAATACTCAAAATTTAAACACTCACTACAAGAGAAACAAAACACAAAGTTTTAGCTTTAGCAAAATGAGTCTTGTAATGCATTTAATATAGTCAGACTAGCTATTGCTCTATACCAGACTGCTGTTGAGGATGTTAAATCAGTAAAGTGGTAGAAGTTGTTATCCATAGTGCTATCAAGCAGCACCTGATTGGCAATAACCTGCTCAGGGATGCCCAATTTGAGTTCCGCCAGGTCCACTCAGTTCCTGACCTTTTTACAGCCTTAATTCAAAATGGACAAAGTAGCTGAATTCCAGAGGTGATAATGACAGCCCTTGACATCAAGGCTGCATTTGACCAGGTGTGGCATTGAGAAGCACTGGCTAAACTGGAATCAATGGATATCAGGGGGCAAACTTTCAGCTAGTTACATAGGAAGATGGTCGTGGTTGTTGGAGGTCAGTCATCTAAGCTCCAGGACAGCTCTGCTGGAGTTCCTCAGTGTAGTGTCCTAGGCCCAACCATCTTCAACTGGTTCATCAATGACCTCCTCTTCATCGTAAGCTCAGAAGTGGGGATGTTTGCTGATGTTTGCACGATGTTCAGCACTACTCACGTTTCCTCAAATACTGAAGCAGTCCATGTTCAAATGCAACAAAATCTAGACAATATTCAGGTTTGGGCTAACAAGTGGCAAAACATTCATGGCACATATATGACAGGCTGTGAGTGTCACCAGTAAGAGCCAATCTAATCACTGTCCCTTGACATAAATATGCCTCTATCGACATACTGGAGGTTATCATTGACAAGAAACTCAACTGGACTCACCACATGAACATATTGGCTACAAGAGCAGGTCAGAGGTTAGACTAAAACCTCCAACACTGACAATCAGTAGCAGTAGTGTGTACTATTTACAAAATGCACTGCAGAGATTCACCCAAGATCCTGAAACAGCACCTTCCAAACCCACAACTACTTTTATCTATCAGGAGAAGGGTAGCAGATACATGAGAACATCACCACTTGCAAGTTCCCCTCCAAGCTCCTCACCATCCTGACATGGATATATATCACTGTTCCTTCACTATTGCTGGGTCAAAATCCTAGAATTCCCCCCTTAATGGCATTGTGGGTCAACCCACAGCCGTGGACTGCAGAAGTTCAAGAAGGCAGCTCACCACCTCCTTCTCAAGGGCAACTTGGGATGGGCATTAAATGCTGGCCAGCCAGCTACACTTACATCCTACAAATGAACAAAAATTTTTTAAAAATGTGGATTTATGGAAAATAACCCTCACATTTATTTGTTCATTGACAAAGAAAACATAAATTTAATTATCCTACAACATCTCATGACATGACACAATGATCAAAGGAGACATTCAAGTCGGGGAGGAAAAGGAATGTAGTAGTGGCATGGGACAGTAAAATTACGAGGATAAGTGCTGTTCTTTACAGCCGTGAGAGTGAGTCCCAATGCTGTGCTATCTGCCAGATGTTAGGGTTATGGATATCTCCTCAGAACTGGTGTGGAACTTGAAGTGGAAGAAAAGAGATCCAGTTGTTATGTTCATGTTAGTTCTGACAGTATTGATAAAATAGAAAAATATGTTTTACTGAAAAATTTTGAACAGTTAGGAGCTAAACTAAAAAGCTGATCCTCCAAGGTAATAATGTTGGAATTACTATTTGTGATATGGGCAAATCAGCACTGGGCAAATAAAATCAAGGAGTTAAATACATAGTTTGACAATTGGTGTCAGTTCATTTCATGAGGCAACAGTACTGTGCATAAAGGAGCTATTCCAGAGGGATGGACTTCATGTGAGTTGTTCAGTGGCCAATGTTCTGGCAAATTGAATATCCAGGGCTGAAGAGAGGTCTTGCAAATAAATCGAGGGAGGAGGCAGGGTTTCAGAGAGGATATATATATATATATTATATATACATATCAAAATTAGGGCAGCTATTCAAATAATAATAATATACAGAATGGGACAAAAAAAGGGGCAGAGCGTATAAGCATATAAATGTGTAATAAGTAGGATGAAAGGGAGAGAAAATGATAGAAAGACAAAAGTGTGTAGCACTCAAAACAAAAATGAATGGATTAATGGCAAAGATAGACATTAATGGTATGATTTCTGGCCATTTCAGAGGCATGGTTACACAGAGATTGAAGATGGAAATGAATTATTTAAGGTTATGAGACTTTTTGGAGAATGGGTGGACAGAAGTGTGAGGTCACTTTGTCAAAATGATATGGAACATAGAAAATAGCAAGAAATGATCCTGAATCAGATGATGTAGAATCCATATGGGTGAAATAAGCAAAGACTTATTCGAGGAGGTAATATGCAGGATAGATAAAGGAGAACAAATAAATGTGATTTATTTGGATTTTCAAGACCCATATCCCTCCAAACCCTTCCTATTCATATACCCATCCAGATGCCTTTTAAATATTGCAATTGAACTAGCCTCCATCACTTCCTCTGGCAGCTCATTCCATATATGTACCACTCTCTGTATGAAAACATCGTCACTTAGGTCTCTTTTTATATCTTTTCCCTTGAACCGAAGGGTCTGTTTTCGTGCTGTACATCTCTATGACTCTGTGGCTCTATATTCAATAAGATACCGCATTTAAGACATTTTAGTAAGCTCAGAGCCAATGGTGTTGTATATTAGCATGGATAGAGGAAAGGTTAACAGTAGACAGAGCTGGGATATGGACCATTTATGCGATGGCAAACTGCAACTAATGGAACACTCCAAGAATTAGTGGTGGGTCACACTTATTTATTACATATATATTAATGATAAGGGAAGTGAGTGTGTTATAGCCAAGTTTGCTCAACACACAAAACTGTGTGCAGAGGCTAGTGGTGAGAATGACACAAAGAGTCTGCAGAGGAATATAGATAGGTTATGTGAGTTGGCAAAGACTTGATAGATGGAATATATGTGAGAAAATGTAAGGTTATGTACTTTGGAATAGAAAAACTAAGTAATATTTAAATAGCAAAAGTGCAGAAATCTGCAGCACAATGGGAATTGGGAGTTTTTGTGCATGAATCAAAAAGCTCACATCTAAGTGCAGCAGAAGATAGGGGATGTAAATGGAATATTGGTCCTTATTTCAAAGGGAAGATGTATAAAGCAGAGAGGACTTGCTATACAAGGCAGACCTCAGTTGGAATACTGTGATCAATTTTGCCAAGGTATTCTGGCATTGGAGGCAGAGTAGAAAAGATTCACAAGGTTGATTCTGGCTATGGCAGGATTTTCTTAGGTGGAGAGGTTGAGCAGTTTGGGCTTGTAGTCATTGAAATTTAGACATGGAGGTGACAGAGCGGATGCCCAGCAACGTTTTCCCTTTGGAGGAGAGTTAAGAACTAAAGGGCATAATCTCAGAGTAAAGGATCACTCAGTTAAAACAGAGAAGAGGAGGAACTTGTCCTCATAAGGGTGAATGAATCTGTGGAATTCTTTACGGTAGTAGGTTGTCAAGGCTGGGTTGTTGAGTACATTCAAAATAGAGGCAACTTTTTAACCAGGAAGGGAATCAAGGGTAATGTGGAATAGGCAGGAAAGTGTAGCTGAAACACCTGATGAAGAGGCAGCATCTCGAAAGCAAGTGCTTCCAAATAAACCTGCTGGACCATTACCTGGTGCTGTGTGATTTTTAACTTTATCTACCCCAGTCCAACACTGGCACCTCCAAAACTGATGATTAAATGGTGGGGCAGATGCAATGGTCTGAATGGCAAACATCTATGTCCTATAGCCTTATGATATTATGATGTCAGTCTCTGAGATGACATGAGCAATATCAGTGTCTGTTAAAAATGGGCTTTGAGGTATTATGGCTGAGCTGAGTTTTATTGGTCTAACACTGAGGGCCAGACTGGAATGATAAAAAAAACTGTTGATGTTCTTAGTCTTGTTGTGCTGGCAAAGGATGTTTACAGAGTCTATTGAGTTAAGGAACACATTAACTTTATTTAAGAACATCTGACTACGGCTTCAATGTGTCATGAGGCGATAGGATCACGTGATATTGCTTTACCTTCTGTGCTGATATACACTGACTTAACAGCATATCAAACAGTCAGACTTGATCCCTTATACTAGATCTCCTCTCTTCCCTCAAGCAAATGATTCCATATATATTTGTGTTGTGGTTCACTCATTTTCTGAACTGATCTACAATGTAGACGGTGGGGTGGGAGAGGGAAATCGGAAAGAACAGTAACACCTGCATGGACTCTCGTGCCTTTTGCAGCCAACCACAGAATATTGAGTGCTGTATGACATTCTGCCGATTTCAAGGTAAATGGATAACAAAAGATGGAAGAAAAAAACGTAAGGACTTATTTCCCCTTTGAAAAGGGCATTCTCCCGTCATTTTTTTTGAAAGACAATGTGACAAGCTGTAATTGCAGACACTTTAGGAACCTTCATATATTACTGGTGAGAAATTCTCTTTCCTAATAAGACTAATGTCTAAGAAGACACAAGGGACCTAAAGCAAATCATCTATTTAGTTCTCCATTAAATCCAAATTTATCCTGAATAATCCATTAAAGCCAATTCAGATTTAATGGGAAAAAATTCTAATACCTTCAGTGATCCTGTGTCACTTTACTGGAGGTTATTCAAATAATGAATTGGGAAGAGAAAACTAAAAGAAGCATCTCTAAAAAAAACTGTATAGACCAAAAGCAGATAGTTTCTCTTCTAAATATATTGTATTTCTGTAGAACTACTCCTGAACTCACTGAGTGAACATCCAGAAGTCACAGGTTTCAACAAAGCAAGATATATCATTATCTGTTTATTCATGATGGTGTCAAATATGTCCGGAAATGTTGTTTGATGGTGCATCATTCCTCAGTTGGTAATGTAACTCCTCCATAAATGAGGAAGATAAGGAAAAATAAGTTTTTTCTTCAAATTCATTATTGCAATGATCAATTTCCTCGGATTAGTGAATATCGATGCTGTAACCCGCTTGTATTTCAATTTAGCTCTCAGGGTGTCAGTGTGCCTGACATTCCTGTTTTTATTTATTAGTCAGGGCTCCCTGATTGAACCAGATTAACAGCCCCAGTCAGGGAGCACGTATTCTATGAGGTCCATCAGGCTGGATACCTCAATTGAAGGCATTCAGTATCTGAACCCAATGTTGGAAAGAAGGGGATCACCAAGATCTAATCCTCTGCCCATAGCCCCAACACCACCCTCTTCTCTTGATCATCTTCCCCTGACTCTCACTCTGTCCTCATCCACTTGGCCTGGAGCACACACTGAACCTGGCCTGTTTGGTAGGTGTATTAACAGCAGCAGCAGATATTTCCCCAGCAGCACTCCAATAATGGACTGCTGCCAATCTCTCATTGGTCTACATTCCTCAAGGAGTTGGATTTCCTGCTTCCGAATCCTTGATCCCAGGAAACCCCTGCCTCTGGCCACTTATATCCCTGATTAGACCTTCCTGAATGGAAGTGCTGTAAGGATCTAGCCAGCAAGCCCTCCAAAAGCTGGATCAAACTCTGAACAAAACTGTGAGACACCACTCAACTTACAGAGCTGTACCTTTTGCTGGATCAGTCACTGCAAAGTATTGTTCGTGCCAAGATAGTTTGGGCAGTGCTGGGCATTCTGATGTACAGTTATGTTCTGCCATCTCCAACATTTATGACATCATAGGACAATGACTTGATTGTCTCTCAGTGAACATGCAACAACGC
Source organism: Hemiscyllium ocellatum (assembly GCF_020745735.1). Lineage (NCBI taxonomy): Eukaryota > Metazoa > Chordata > Chondrichthyes > Orectolobiformes > Hemiscylliidae > Hemiscyllium > Hemiscyllium ocellatum. The sequence continues at coordinate 29,240,268 of NC_083425.1, read as the reverse complement.
TGGTGTGTCTTCTGCGGTCAAGATCTGACTTATGTAGGTCAAAGACACAGTCGGTACATCTATCAGATGTACTCACGGTATTAGTATGTAGACTTTTGCACTCAGAGCTCAAAGATGCTGTTTGGGATAGTTTCAAGTTCCATGGAGAATTTCTGTGAGGCTGGCTTACTGAGGCAATTTGAAACCTGGCCAATGTTCTGAACTTAGAACAGATCAGTGGCTATTGTTATGCAATGTCATCTGGCAAGGACAGTAACAGCTCGGTATCATAAAGCAAAGGTAAATACTACATTTGAGAGTAATGAGGCTGCAGTAGTTACAGTAAAGGAGCCCTTGGAATTGCTTGACATGGTCACTCACAGATTCTGTATTGCCTAGAGCTTGCCAATTGGCCACACAAACACCATCAGTGCTACAAATGCTCAATTAAAATGGAGAAGATCCAAGGGGAAGACATGTCAGTGAATGGCATTAACTGTGTTCACCACAGGCGCTCAACAAATGTACAGTATTTAAAATAGCTCACTCAATATTACTTCATTGCTCAGAAAATAAATTATTATTTTTTGATAGCAAAAGAGATAAAGTTGATTGAGTTTTGTCCCCTTAATGCCTCCATGCTATTAGTTGCCCTCGAGGCACAGATATTATGAATAGTAGTGATCTCATTGCCACTGATAGAAAGTTGACCGCTTGTTTTGAAAGGGTATAAATGCTCATGACAGCACTAATTACAGACAAATCACCTCTGGATTTTTCCTCTCAGAACTCCATTACTTTTTATTTACGTGCTTCGCTCTACAGTTTATGAAACAGGGTATATCGGACCATAAGTTAGCCCACATGTGAATGAAACAACAATTTCCAGAGTCCAATAATCCACATAATTGCAGATATTCTTTAAGTGTACAACTTGATGGCTTTTGTAGGCAAGATCTATGATCACAGTATGGTACATTTAGAAAGAAACTGATGATAAAGGTATGTGTTAAATGATAATTGCACTTTTATAGACAAGTATTGCTTTTGATTGAATATGAATAGATTATAATTAATTTTAGGTTAATCATTCCAATATTTCAAATACAACCTCTTGAGGATAATTTGTTTCTAGCTATCGACAAGCTGTCTTCAAAGAAGGTGTTTAATTACAGTAAAAATTGTTATCCACTTATAATTATTGGGAGTGTCTGAATTCTTTTACCTCACTGTAAGATACTGATCGATACACATCAAACCATGCTGTGGAAAATCAATGGAATGCTTTAATGCATAGATGATGGTCATTGGGATAATGTAACTTTTACATTCAATTAGGTGGAGGGTGGAGAGTGGGTGGGTTATGAGAATTACATTTCTCTTGTAACATAATGACACAAAATTTAATATTCTCAAAATTCTTTTGAATTCAGATATCCTGTTACAAATCCATTTGGAGCCAGTCTTTCAAATTTACTACTTCCCATTGAATCTATCCATTGTTGTAAAACATAACAGGCAGCCCGATAGTTTGCTTTGAGTCAAGTGCCGATAGTTGTCTGATATGCCTAACACAATAGACAGGGAAGACTGTCTCTCAGGGTGCAACCAAGAAATATCAACCTCCTGGAGTCCATAACCTATGATTATATTTGTGAAGGCTGAGAAATACACAGACCATGGACAGGTAGTCAGCCCAGATTAGTGATGAGCAGATTATGCTTAGCTTAACTGAAATCCTTTACAGCAAGTTGCAGAGAAGGCAAACAATGTGTTGGATGTTGCAGCACAAATTTTCTCAAGTATTTCATAAGATTCCACATGCACAAGATTCGTTACAAAATCTAAGGCATGCAGTGTTAAAAGAAATGGCTACAAAATGACATACCAGATCAGCAACATCACAGTATAGACCTACATAAAAGTTTTGTTTTGGAGCGCCATATGCGCAGAGAGCTATGTTAAAATCTCAATATTACATGGCCATTGTTATAAAATGAATGCTATTTAGGTTTGCTAAAGATATCACCTCGGAAAATTGTGAAATGGAGTGCAAGAGATAATGAACTGGACAGAAGAAGGATGTCCAGGATTGTATTTTGTTATAAATACCAAAAGGATGAAATATGTATTGAGCAATAAAATTTGAAGCAAACTATATGGGATACCTGTCTTTATTAGTTGAGGCATTGAATGCAAGAGCGTGAGATTATAATGTACCTGTATATGATATTAGTTAGGTCACAGCTGGAGTATTGTGTGCAATTCTAGTCTCCATACAGAGGTAAGATGTGATTGCACTAGAGAGAGTATAGAGGAGCTGGACCAGGGTGTTGCCTGGGTTTGTGCATTTCAGCTGTGAAGTGAGACTAGATAGGCTGAGGTTGTTTTCCTTAGAGCAGAGAAGGCTGAGGGCAGAGCTCTTTGAGGTGCATCAAATGATGAGGAGCATTGACAGAATAGATTGAAAGAAAACCAATCGACTGACTGTGTGGAGTTTGCACGTTCTCCCCGTGTCTGCGTGGGTTTCCTCTGGGTGCTCCGGTTTCCTCCCATAGTACAAAGATGTGCGGGTCAGGTGAATTGGCCATGCTAAATTGCCCGTAGTGTTAGGTAAGGGGTAAATGTAGGGGTATGGGTGGGTTGCACTTCGGCGGGTAGGTGTGGACTTGTTGGGCCGAAGGGCCTGTTTCCACACTGTAAGTAATCTAATCTAAAAAACCATCCCCTTTGCAAAAGTGCAATTAGCTAGGTGGATGCAAGATAAAGGCACGACATTTCGAGGGGATTTAAAGAAAATGGGATTAAAGTAGATAGGTGCTCGATAAACATCATGGACACGACAGGCAGAAAGGCTTCTTTCCATGCTATGAAACTCAATGACTTTGTAAAGGGATTGGGAAAGTTGAAGTACAGACACAAAATTTCATAAGTAGTGAAATAGAATTTAAAAGCAAAGGAGTTGTCTTTAATTTGCACGACACATTGTTTCCTAACATAGCTGATGTATCGGATGTAGTGTTGGGGAAATTTCTAATGCATGAAGAATATTAGTCACTATGGAAGCCCTTGACAATATACTAGCAGCCATATGGAGGCTCAAGGAGAATGTATTGAATATTTGAAAGGCTTTTTAAAATAAATTAAGATGGATCTGTGTATCACATTGGCAGATTGTTAAACTTATTAAGGGTTATGTAACTTATTTACCATTACCTGTTCAAGATTAAGCTGCAGAGTTTGTATCCCAAGCAAGGAAGGGCAATGCAAAATCAAGGTCATGTTGTTGTGAACATGAGAGTCACTTAATAAACGGTTTCATACACACCTCACCTCTGTGCTGACTGAGCTACATTGTCATCCAGTTAAGCAATACCTGAGTTTTATTGTTTTCAAATCTTTCCATGGTCTCAAATGCTGTGAATTCCCCATTGCTACATCACTGAGAAATCTGTATTCCTCCAGCTCTTGTGCATCCTCAACGCTAACCTCTCAACCAAAGGTGACTATGCTTTCAGCTGCCAATGGCAAAAAAGTGCTAGGAAATCTCCAAACCTTTCTGTCTTCCTACTTCATTTTCTTCCTTTAAGGTGCTCCTTAGAACTAAATTCTTTGACCAAGTTTTGGTCATTTGCTTAATGTGACAAGGTGTCCAATTGTGGTGATAATGCTCCTGTGAAGTGTGTTAAATGTTTAATTATGTTAAAGGTACTATATAAATGCAACTTGTTGTCTAAACGTTCAATTGCTTTTGTTAGAAGCTATGAATAGAGGACTGAAGGCTTCTGCATAATCTTAAAAATACTTATTTTATCATGAATATAATTTAAATGATAATAAGAAATTAAGTAATTTATCTGTAGGATAATTGATGGATGCTGAATATTAACCTATGTACACTGTCAGTAGTCACACAACACCAGGTTATAGAACGTTAGGTTTATTTGAAATCACAAGCTTTAGGAGTGCTGCCCTCCATCACAACTGCTTGGAGACTGAAGCAGTCCATGTCTGTATGCAGTAAGACCTGGACAATATCTAGCTTAGCCTGATATGTGGCAAGTATTGACCATCTGAAATAAGAGAGAATTTAACCATTGGCTCTCAATATCCAATGGCATTTCCATCGCTGAATACCCAATATTAGTTTGATTTCAATCCTGCATAGTCTCATATTGGTTGTGTTGGAGCTGGAGAACAAGACTGAGCAGCAGAGATCAGGAGCTGGAAGAGCAAGGAGATGGAACTAAACAGGAGGCCATTGCCACAATAGGTATTCAGCAAGCACTTTATCTACATTAACAATACTCAGGATCAATATCTATAGCATTTTGCTTCTTTAAGGTTTTGCTTTCTTATTACCAAGCTTAGACTAAAAAAGACTGTGAACATATACCTCTCCTGAGGATAATATGAGAGTGTGGGAGGTGTATTTCTTCAGGTTGAAGTATCTCAAAACCCTAGTAAAAGGGCTGTGTCAATGCTTTTCTGCCTCTGTACCACTCGTTGTTCCTCTGATGTTATGACCAATTAGTGTGAAAACCCAACGGAGTCTCTCCCATGTGTTCTATTCCAAAAATATATAAGGGACTAAGGAAACATCTGGCTGCTTAATTTAATGTTGCTGCTTTCTGTATAGTATGTGGCTGATATTTTGCTTCTATTTTGCTGTGTTCAACTGCAAATAAAATTGATTACTTGTTATAGCGAGTGATATTTTAACACTTTGATTGGATACAGATTTGGTAGAAATCCAATGTAAATTCCAGTTTGTAGTTTATTGTAATCAGGGTAAATGATTAAATCTAGATTAATTCATCTTTGCTAAACAGAAAGAAATAGATGGAAATTTCAGATGGTAAGGAATATGATGTGCTCACAGAAACCTTTTTTTCCCCAGTTAACTGAACTATTGTGTTTGAAAAGCCTAAACTTTAATTCTTTTTTATTAATCGAAAATTGAAAATATAACAACGTTGCTTATCTCTTCTGCTGAAGAGTGACCAGACTGGAAATATTAACTCTGCTTTCTCCCATAGATGCTGCTAGATTTTCTGAGTTTCACCAGCCATTTTTGTTCTTGAATGTTCATATGTGTTTGTGAAACAAAGTATGTGTTGGACAAAGCAGGTTGGATGGCTCCTGTATTAAAGAAAGAATGCAAATTACGTGCTGACTGACATCTTGCTTAAGCATTAAAACTTAAGCATTAAAAGATGTAATTGTGTGCTTTAGGAGAATTTAAAATGGAAACAGAATCACTCAGAAATAATATATATATGGTCATAGATAGGTGAGAATTAAAATATGATACTTTGGGAACTGGTATGAGAAGTTGTTTGAAAAAGCAACATTATAATTTATAGATCTGTTCTAAACGTACCTAATGAAAAATACCATGAAATGTATAGGCTGGAAAAAAGGTTTTCATTCAGATCCAGCCAGTTCACAACTGATGTGGTTTGACTTCTGTTATTTTATTCTGGAATGAATTGCTGCATTCATTGCAAGTAATGCAAGTTGAATTGAAAGGTTTAAAGAAAATCCCTGCTGATCCCAGTACATTAGCTGCAAAGATTATGGATCAGTGCAAAGTTTGAACTGGTCTAAATTGCATTAATTCAGACTTATTGGGGGAAAAAAAATCAGTTCAATCCATCTTAGTGGATGTCCATTGAAGGGAAATGGTGAACTTGAGAGTAAGGACAAATGTTATGCCTGTTACAACTTATGTAGCCATTGTCTCTTTTCAACTGCTGTGTGTTGTTTATTTTGTCTGTTGTGATAACATAGAACAAAGTAGTAATTTATTGTCACTTGTACTTCTACAAAAAAAGACAGTGAAGAGCATTTACGTCGCCATACCACGGCAACTATAGTAACAACAGAGACATAGATAAGAAAAATAAATTGATAAAAATTAAGACAAAGTCCATCTTAGTTCAATTCACAACTCCTGGGTTCAGGAGAAGACAGTACCGCTGCAGAAAGCTGACGAACAAAATGATAGTTATAAGGGAAAGGAACAAAATTCAATAAACCATTGACTGATTTAGCAAAGGAGTAAGAGCTGATAAAAATGTAGATGCAAGGAGAGGAATGCATATTTGAACAGGAAAAGACACACATTTGCTTGGTGCCAGGATGATCAGAAAAACTAAGGGAAAAAAATTTAGATGTCATTATAGATCATTTACAAAATAAGCCCAATTAATGAGGAACTGTTAATCAAAACAAAACTAATCAAACATACCTCAAGAGAGTGTGACTGCAAACCGACACCAAGTCATTCTAGATTTGTGCAGATCATGGGTGAGACGGCATTAAGATATTATGGCAGTTGTGAGCACTCAGGGGATTAGAATGAATGCATCATTTTAACCCAATTTACCGACAGGGAAACTAATGAGCTTGGCTCACTTTTTTACGCTCTCATTTGATTGGAATTACAACTGAAGTGACTATCAGTTTTCCCCTGAAATTTTGAAAAGACTAAATAATCCAAATGTTAGCTGTTGGACAGAACCAAATAATGGCTAGAATTTTTCTTTTTATTCATTTGTGGGACATTGGCATCTCTAGCTGGCCAACATTTATTGTCCATCCTTGGTTGCCCTTGAGAAAATGATGGTGAGCTGGCTTCTTAAACTGCTGTCCACAAGCTTGGGTTGCCCTACAATGTCCTTACAGATGGAATTCCAAGACTTTGACCCAACGACAGTGAAGGAACTAATATGTATTTCCAAGTCAGAATGGTGAGCAGCTTGGAGGGGAACTTGCAGGCAGTGGTGTTCCAATGTATCTGCTGCCCTTGTCCTTCAAGACGGAAGTAGATATGTGTTTGGATGTGCTGTCTGAGGATCTTTGATGAATTTCTGCAGTGCGCCTTGTAGGTAGTACACACTGCTGCTACTCACTGCCAGTGGAGGAGGGAATGGATGCTTGTGGATGTGGTGTCAATCAAGTGGGCTACCTTCTCCTGGATGGTGTCAAGCTTCTTGAGTATTGTTAGAGCTGCACCCATCCAGGCAAGTGGGAAGTATTCCATCACACTCCTCACTTGTGCCTTGTAGATGGTGAATAGGTATTTTGAAGTCAGGAGGTGAGTTACTCACTGCAATATTCATAGCATCTGACTTGCTGTTGTATTCACTATATTTATGTGATGAGGGATTCAGTGATGGTAATACCATTGAATGTCAGGGGATAGTGATTAGATTTTCTCTTATTGGAGATGGCCATTGCCTGCCATATAATGGCATGAATACTTGTCACCTGTCAGTCTAAACCTGTACGTTGTTCAGATCTTGTTGAATTTGAACATGGAAAGGTGTGCATCTGAGGAGTCATGAATGGTACTGAACATTGTACAATCATCGGCAAACATCTCCACTTCTGACTTTATGATAGACGGAAGGTCATCAATTAAGCAGCTGAAGATACTTGAATATAGGATACTACCCTGAGGAATCCCTGCAGAGATGTCCTGGAGCTGAGATGACTGACCTCCAACAACCACAACCATCTTCCCATGTGTTAGGTATCACTCCAACCAGTGGAGAGTTTGCCTCTGGTACTCAGTAATTTCAGTTTTGCTAGGATTTCTTGATGCCACACATGGCTGAATATGGCGTGGACATCAAGGACTGTCAGTTTCACGTCTCCTTACCAGTTAGGATGAATTAGAAGATTTATTGGATAAATTATGTATTAAATGTGTACTGGAGTTTAGGATATGACAAAAGACTAAGTAATGGTCTTTAAAGGGAGCAGTTAAGAAGGTTTACCAGTTGAGATGAAAGTTGCTCTTGACTTTATACACAGCTGCTAAAATACAGAACCAGAGGGAAATTGCCATTTTTTTTGGAGATTGTTATAGATAGAAGAAATAGATTTGAAGTGTAAGATGCCCATGTTATTTTGTGATGCAAATGTACAAATCATTAGTGATAATCAAGACTTTGTACAGTCACAGCAACATTCAATGATTCTATGGTATTTCTAATTTAGAGTTGCTGTGCTTTCAAATTCATTTATCAGAGAATCAAAGCAACTCTTATCTATGCAAACACAATCTCTATTTAAAAAAAATGAAGCAAAATGTGTACATACTCGCATAATTTTGCAATTTTTATTTTTAGGCATTACATTTTAAATGTAGCCCTGAAGTAAAACTGCAAACACTTAGATAATGGCTTGGCTTCGGTTTGTTTTTCTAGTCAGAACTCATCTCAGTTCCAATTCATGCGTGAACGCTCATCACCAAAGAACCTTGGTGAATACAGTAGATTTATGTTGTTGACTCTGCCAATGCTTTGGACAAAAAAAAGCCAGTAATAGGATTGCAGTTCAATATGATGTCATTATCCTCAACATTCAAGATAAAAGTATTTTGCAATAAAATCACTATAAAGGTGAGTCAGTCAATTTTTCCAGTCGTTGCTGCTACAATTTTCATATGATTATGATTACATTGCCCATTTAGAAGCAGCTTCAAATTCTAAGATCTGACAAGAAAATTATTGTAAAGTATAGGCACCATGGAGATAATACAGAAAGAAATTCATAACCTGAACTTTCCCCAATTGGGTTATCCTGGATTTATTGTAGAACTTGATTCTAATCACTTCAAGTGCAGATATGTGTGCTGTGTTGTAAAATTTGTGAAATTCTCATTTCCATGTACACATATGCACAGCACCATTTCTTTTTTTTTGCCTTACCCTTAGCACCAGCTGTTGTCTGCAGCTAGAATCACAACAAAAGATTGCTTTAAAATAAAATCTCTTTCCATTAGGCAACCACCCATCTCGAAAGATGATTGTGTGTGTGCCAAAGCACTTCAGTTTCTTTGCCACATTGCAACATTGTGAGTGGCTGCAATCCAATTTCTGAGTGATAGTCCTTGCCACAGATGGTGCTGACATAAGACTCAGGGCCAGATTGTCAAGCCAATACAGTATTAACTCCTGAGCTTTGATACATTTTATTCTTTGCTATCATCTGTTTCCACTCTCTGTCTTGGTCTCCTTTCTACAGCCTCTTCTGCTCCCTGGTGCAAGGCAGCCTTCAGATGTGACCTGTTGTTTGTCACGTCTTTCCACTTTCCTGTATTCATGTTAAAAGTCTTTAAGTCTCTTTTTAAGTCCAAGCCTCACTTAGTCCAATGCCTCTGTATTCATCCGTAATATATTTTGGAAAATGCCCATCTTCCATGTGATATCGATGGCCTTTACAAATTACTTTTCCAATGTGGATTTATTGGTGAAAAGTACCAGTCTGACCTTTTGTGACTTCAGTCTCAGATGTGTTGACTCTTAATTGATCTCTGAAGTGACTCACTACACCACTCACTTTAGGGTAACTAGGCACCAGTGATACAAGATAAAGATTAGTGGACTGCTTAGTCCATTTTACTGAGATAAAGATACCAGTGTTTTACTTCCAGGTTATTTTTGAAACTGCTTTCACATTCTCATGCTGTGATTTAAGGCCATTACCTGAACAAGTCATAGAGTCATCTAGATTTTTGGATTATTAGTCCAGTAACTTAACTACAACTCACTGTACCTGGTGGTTTGATTCCCATCATAAAACAAAATCTAAATAATTATTGCAAAATATTTATTTTATGTGCCTGAATCCGTGGATGTACATTTCAGAAAATGGGGCATGACATTAATTGGGATCTTCACACATGTATATGCTTTTGCTGGGTCTTATCTGAATAGGCATTGGTCAGCAGTATTTTTTATTGTTAGACATTCTCAGAAAACATGAGAACACATTGCATCAATGAATCTAGTCAAGTATCATCTATAAACTAGATACACGTACAAAAATTGTTGTGTAATCATTAAATAAAAATTAGTTGATGTAGAAATGGTACGAATCGCAATGCATGTTAAAGTATTGTCCCTATGGTTTGTACACTTTAAGTAAAGACACCTTTAAATGAGATATGAACATTAGAAATTCAGGTTCTCTCCAAATTTTCTAAAGCTATTTCCAACTAAATGCCATTGCCATAAGCAGATCAGAACTGGTGCCCTTGAATTGCTCTGAATCAGAATAGAAACTGCCTTCCACTTTTCAACACAATCAAAATTGGCCTACAGATTACAAGAATAATTACTTTATGCATTTATTCACCATTAGACCTCTAGATAAAAACTCATTAATTAAGTCAAAGCTGAGACACGTTGGCCCAGAATTTGCATCAATAACATTACAAGTGACACTCACCATAAGTAAAATTGTTGTACCTCCCAATTCTCTAGTGCTGAACCAAAGCCAAAATCTGCTGAGAAATAAATGGCAGTGATGATTGTGGTGATCAAAGGAGCCCAACTGCATTTACAGGTCAGATTTCCATTAGGAAGGAGTTTCAACGGATAAGGAACAAAGCAGGAAAATGTAGGTGAGGTACTCATTAGCTATGATCAATTAGAATGTGATGCACGCTCAAGAGGCTGGAAGGTCTAATACTTTTCCAATGTGGATTTATTGGTGAAAGGTACTATTGGTTGCATTATATAAACAGTTGTGTCTATATAACGCAACCAATCTTTGAAACAAACACAGGTCAAACTGCCTTGTATGTCGTTTGGAAAGTACCTTTAAACGTTACCTGCTGGGTGTTCTTGATGATTTTCAAAGCTTCAATGATCATGGCCAACTCTCAAGTACAATTAGAATTTAACTGTACCTTAACATTACTGGTTCAAAATCTTTAACGGTAAACCTGAGATTAATTTCACAAACTGAGTAATGATTACCAACAAAGTGCATTGCTTACAAGACTTGGTTGGTCGTCAAGTGGATAAAGCAGTTTTATCATTTTCAAACTCAATCCATTGTGTGTGTATTATCTTTGTACACTTATCATGGAAAGAACCACAGAGTGTTGTTATGGCATTAATTGTGTTATATTTTTTCAGTTGCCCAAATTGCAATGGCGCCAAAAGCAACATATTATTGAGTAATGCTCTTGAAAATATTTTTCAAACGAAACTCCACAAGTGATAATAGAATTGGTCCAAATGGAGTAAAGTGCCATTAATGCTGTATTGAATGGAGAGTGCTGCAGAATATAGTTGCAGAGTTTAAACCACAACCATTCCGTGATTTCAGTGATGTTGCAGCCAAATGATGCTGTTACTATAACAGTACTGTGAGCTTTGACTTCAATATTAATGGATTTCATTACATTGTATGGTAAATGGTGCTTAGGACCAGCAAATTCCACATTGTTGACTTCAACAACATGAAGAATTGCCATGTACAACTTCTCATCTTTTCAGTAGAAACTAATGCAATTGGAAGGTGTAATTAAACACTTAGAGTTATAGAGAAGTACAGCATGGAAACAGACCCTTCAGTCCAACCCGTCCATGCCGACCAGATATCCCAACCCAATATAGTCCCACCTGCCAGCACTCAGCCCATATCCTTCCAAACACTTCCTATTCATATATCCATTCAAATGCCTCTTAAATGTTGCAATTGTACCAGCCTCCACCACTTCCTCTGGCAGCTCATTCCATACACGTACCACCCTCTGTGTGAAAACGTTGCCTTGTAAGTCTCTTGTATATCTTTCCCCTCTCACCCTAAACCTATGCCCTGTAGTTCTGGACTCCCCCACTCCAGGGAAAAGACTTTGCCTATTTACCCTATCCATGCCCCTCATAATTTTTTAAACCTCTATAAGGTCACCCCTCAGCCTCTGAGGCCCAAAGGGAAAACAGCCCCAGCCAGTTCAATCTCTCCCTATAGCTCAAATCCTCCAAACCTGGCAACATCCTTGTAAATCTTTTCTGAATGCTTTCAAGTTTCACAACATCTTTCCGATAGGAAGGAGACCAGAATTGCATGCATCCTGTACAGCCGCAACATGACCGCCCAACTCCTGTACTCAATACTCTGACCAATAAAGGAAAGCATACTAAACGCCTTCTTCACTATCCTATCTACGTGCAACTCCACCTTCAAGGAGCTATTAACCTTCAGTCCAAGGTTTCTTTGTTCATCAACACTCCCTAGGACATTACCATTAAGTGTATAAGTCCTGCGAAGATTTGCTTTCCCAAAATGCAGCACCTTGCATTTATCTGAATTAAACTCCATCTGCTACCTCTCAGCCCATTTGCCCATCTGATCAAGATCCTATTGGAATCTGAGGTAACCCTCTTCGCTGTCCACTACATCTCCAATTTTGGTGTCATCTGCAAACTTACTAACTGTACCTCTTATGCTCACATCCAAATCATTTATGTTAATGACAAAAAGTAAAGGACCCAGTACCAAACCTTGCGACACTCCACTGGTCACAGGCCTCCAGTCTGAAAAGCAACCCACCACCGCCACCCTCTGTCTTCTACTTTGAGCCAGTTCTGCCTGCATTCCGTGAGATCTAACCTTGCTAATCAGTCTCCCATGGGGAACCTTGTCGAACGCCTTACTGAAGTCCATATAGATCACATCTACCACTCTGCCCTCATCAATCCTCTTTGCTACTTCCTCAAAAAAACTCAATCACGTTTGTGAGACATGATTTCCCATGCACAAAGCCATGTTGACTATCCCTAATCAGTCCTTGCCTTTCCAAGTACATGTACATCCTGTCCCTCAGGATTCCCTCCAACAACTTGCTCAGCACCAACGTCAGGCTCACTGATCTATAGTTCCCTGGCTTGTCCTTGCCACCCTTATTAAACAGTGGCACCACGTTAGCCAATCTCCAGTCTTCCGGCACCTCACCTGTGACTATCGATGATACAAATATCTCAGCAAGAGGCCCAGCAATCACTTCTCTAGCTTCCCGCAGAGTTCTTGGGTACACCTGATCAGGTGTTGGGGATTTATCCACCTTTACCTGTTTGAAGACATCCATCACTTCCTCCTCTGTAATCTGGACATTTTTCAAGATGTCACCATCTATTTCCATACATTCTATATCTTCCATGTCCTTTTCCACAGTAAATACTGATGCAAAATACTCATTTAGTATCTCCCCCATTTTCTGCGGCTCCACACAAAGGCCGCCTTGCTGATCTTTGAGTGGTCCTATTCTCTCTCCCTAGTTACTCTTTTGTCCTTAATGTAATTGTAATCTTTGGATTCTCCTTAATTCTATTTGCCAAAGCTATCTCATGTCCCCTTTTTGTCCTCCTGACTTCCCTCTTAAGTGTACTCCTACTTCCTTTATACTCTTCTAAGGATTCACTCGATCTATCCTGTCTATACCTTACATATGCTTCCTTTTGTTTCTTTACCAAACCCTCAATTTCTTTAGGCATCCAGCATTCCCTATACCTACCAACCTTTCCTTTCACCATAACAGGAATATACTTTCTCTGGATTCTAAGGTAAGATTTCCATAACTTGTTTTACCTGCACATCAAATACTCTGCTTCAACCTGCACTGTCTCCTTCCTCATCCCCTTTCCCAATAATTACACTTGAGGCCATTGATTTTATAGATATTAAGGCAGAACTGCTTCTACATCAGTGTTAGTTCATTAGAAAAGCAAATGTGTAGCTCTATATGCAACTAAACGCATGAAGAAAAGTATGCAACACCAAAATTTTACAATATAAACAGGATGGAAATCAGCTTTTGTGGCTTTCTTTAAAAAGAACTGGAGTGTACACATACATTGTTGCAACAATCTCAGCAGAAAGAGTGAAAGTTCACACAACTATTCATTATATAGTGACACTCAATATCACACATTGCCACACTGCAAAAACAAAACAGAAAATCAATTGGGACAGCAAATGCTTTGGTCCAGATATTGCATAGAATTGACCTGATGCTATTTCGAGTAAAATCATAAATGTTTCTTTAGATAAGTATACACATTTGACCCTGCACTTCCCATTTCAGCTCTTAATTGCCAGTCAAAATGGAATTTAGTAGACCCTATTGGATCAAGTACGGTATAGGTAAATTAGGTAGAATTAGGTCATTTGGCCTCTCGAGCCTATTCCACCATTCAAAAGGATCATGGATAACACGGTAGTAGCCTCAACTCCACATTCCCATCTACCCTGATAACGTTTGACTGCCTTGTAAGAGAAGAATCGATCTGGCTCTACCTTAAAAGTATTCAAAGACCCTGCCATTTTGGCTGGCGAAGTTGGGCAGAAGAACACAAATTGTCCAAATTCAATGAGGGTTAGGCAGGGCCTGACATGGCAATCTTGACTGCTTGTTGAAGGATGTCAAGGGTCTTACATGAATTTCTTGTGCCTTCTGAAGGTCACCCATTATGGTTTGTTAGTGACTTACTGGGTTGTTTTTTTTTAAAATCATTCATGGGATGAGCCAGCATTTATTGCCCATCCCTAATTGCCCAGAGGTCAGTTAAGAGTCAATCAAATTGCTTTGGGTCTGGAGTCATATGTAGCCCAGATAAAAATTCCTTCCCCAAACGACATCATGTACAAGATGGGTTTTTCCAATCATCAACAATGTATTTTTAGTCATCATTGGACTCTTACTTCCAGATTTCACTGAGTTCAAATTACACCATCTGTTGTAGCAGGATTTGAACCTTGGTCCCAGGAACATTAGCTGGATCTCTGGATTAACAAAAATTAATCTCTGTATGAGTGATAATACTGCTAGGCCATTGCCTCCCCTATTGTTGATTAAGTGCCTAATAGAGGGACCCCACATTAGGAAGGGTACCTATTGCCCATACCCTCACTGGAAAACCCCATTCTTCCCTAATAGTTTGACTCCAGGGACCTAGTGTTGGTCCCTGTGGAAGGCTTCAGTGCATTACTGGAACCAGCCACCCTTCCCTGGAGGCATGACCAGCAACAAAAAGCTGCTAGCCTCTGATTGACGAATACAGGCAGCCCTTAAGAGAAGATTTTGTGTTGATTTGATTGCACGGGAGGACTAACTATAAGAATGGAAGTCAGGGACAGCGTTAAATCATAAAAACATGCAGTGTGACAAAGTTTAGTGGGAAGCTAGAGGACTGGGAAGCCTTTAAAAACTAGTAGAGAATAACTATAAAAGCAATAATGAGTGACAAATTGAAAAATGAGGGTAAGCTAACTAGTAATAGAAAAGGAGATAGCAAGAGTTTTTTTTAGACGTATAAAAGGTAAGACTGGGTAAGAATGGACATTGAAATGATGAAAAATGAAGGTAGATAAGTAGGAATGGGAAACAAAGAAATGGCAGAAGAACTGAATTGGTACTTTGCATTAGTTTTCACAGTGGAAGTCACCTACAGCAAATCAGAACTTCAAGATAGTCAGGAGCAGAGGTGAGTGAAGCGGCCATCAGCTTTCACTAAGGAGAAGGTGATGGGCAAGCTGAATGGTGTGAAAATGGATACATCACCCAGATCAGATGGACTATACCCCAGTGTTCTGAGGAGATTGTGGAGGCATTGGTGGTGATCTTTCAGAAATCACTGGAGTCAGGGACAGTCCCAGAAGACTGAAAAATGGCTGATGTTACAATCCTTTTAAGAAGGGAAGGAGGCAGAAGTCAAGAAATCATAGATGAGTTAGCATGCCCACTATTAAGGATAAGATTGTGAGTACAGTACTTGGAAGTGTATGGTAAAATAGAGTTGGGTCACCATAGCTTTGTCAAGAGGTGGTCATTTCTGACAAGTCTGTTAGAATTCTTTGAAGATGTAACAAGCAAATTAGACACAGGAAAGCCAGTGCATTTGGATTTGGATTTTCAGCAGGCCTTTGACAAGGTACTGCAAAGGAGGCTGTTAAATAAGGTAAGAGTCCATGGGATTATGGCAAGGTAGTGGCATGGATAGAGGTTTGGTTGATTGGTAGAAGGGAAAAAGTGAGGATAAAGAGGACTTTTGCAGGCTGATGACTAGTGGAGTTCCACAGGGGTTGTGTCGGGACCACAACTATTCATGTTATATTACTCATCTGGAGGAAGAGAATGAGGGCATCGTTGCTAAGTTTGCAGATGACACAAAGACAGTTGGAGGAACAAATTGTGTTGAGGAAGTGGGGAGGCTGTAGAAGGATTTGGATAGGCTAGGAGAGCAGACAAAGAAGTCACAAATGGAAAGAATGTGAGAAAGTGTGCAGTTATTGGCTTTGGGAGGAAGAATAGACATGGAGATTATTTTCTAAACAGCGAAATGCTTCAGAAATCTGAAACATATAGGAACTTGAGAGCCTGGGCTCAGGATTCTGTTAAGATTAACACGCAGGTTCATAGATTCATACAGGCAGGCAAAGTCCTTCAGTCCATAGAGTCTTCACCAAAAATAATTACCCCTAATGGCACAATAATCCCAATTTCCTGCATTTGTCCCATATTCTTGAATGTCATGATATTTGAAGTGCTCATCTAAGTTTCTTTTAAAGTTATAAAGTTTCTGGCTTCCACTACCTTTCCAGGCAGTACATTTCACATTCCTACCATCCACTGAATTAAAACCTTTGTTCCCAATTCCTGTCTGAATCTCTTACCTTAAAAACAAGTCTGTCAGTTCAGTTGGCAGTTAGGAAGGCAAATATGCAATATTTAATTTAATTTCAAGAGGGCTAGAATACAAGACCAAAGATGTGCTGCTGAGGCTGTGTCAGGTTCTGGTCTTCTGACTTTGGAATATTGTGACCATTTTTGGGCCCAATATCTAAGGAAGGATGGAATTGGAGGGGTTCAGAGGAGATTTACCAAAAAGATCTTGGAGGTGAAAAGTTTATCGTTTGAGGAAGGTTGAAGATTCTGAGTCTGTACATGATGGAGTTTAGGAGGCTGAGCGAGTATCTCATTGAAACTTACAGAGTACGGAGAGGCCTGGATAGAGTGGATTTGGAGAAAATGTTTCCAATAGGAGGAGAGACTAGGATCAAAAGGCACAGCTTTAGAGTGAATAGGTGTTCCTTTTGAAATGAGATGAAGAGAAATTTCTTCAGTCAATGGGTGGATAACCTGTGGAAGTCATTGCTGCAGAAGGCTGTGGAGGCCAAGCCATTGAGTGTATTTAAGACAGAGATAGTTTCTTGATTAGGAAGGGGATCAATGGTTATGGGCAGAAGGCAGGAGAATGGGGAAACAAATGAGAAACATATCAGCCATGATAGAATGGTAGAGCAGATTTGCTGGGACGAATGGCCTAATTTTGCTCATATGTCATATGGTCTTATGATTTAAGCAAGATGAGGACCTGATTTCAGATAAATAGACTCAGATCTCCTGGACAAAAGTGATATGGAACTCCCACCAGTTCTACACCCAGTATGGTGACCTCTGTTTCAGGAACTAAATGCTGCAATTGGAAATCACAATACATAGCACCAACACACGTGTCATTTCATAACCAGGATGCAAAGTACATCTGAAAAAAATGATTACCCTAATTAACAATAAAATCAGAACATTCTGGAACCATGCAGCAGGTTATGGCAATATCTATGTAACTTTCTGTTTTTGAATTAATTCTAAATTAATAATATTGCTTCACTTTCAGGATGTTTGTGCAAATACCTTAGGGAAGAGCTGGTGGTTTAATGAAAATAAGCCACTAGTTTTGAGGTGCTTGTGAAATGTTTTAAATAGGTTTTGGTTTACTTTCTGTAAATTATAGTCTCTGATGTGCAATAAATATATAATTTGATTTAATTAATATTTATAATAAATCTGAATTATTCATACACTTAGCTGATTACACAACTACACCTCTTTTATTTACAAAGCTAGAAGATTTTTGAACTAATTGCCATACTTTACAGTGCCTGCTGTTTTTCAGTCATCTCTTACTATAACCCAACAACAGCTTCTCATAAAATAATGCTGATAAATGCTTCAGGAATATTTTCCAAAATTGTCAAGGTGATACAACATATAATATCCTTCCTGTTTGTAAAGCATTTGCAGCTTTTTTTTTGTTCAAAATGGAACCCGCTTCCTGCCATCAACTCGAGTATAAAAAAAAACTGATCAATTGTGTCTCACCTCAAATAATTCTTTTTTTTAACGTTTCACAGTAAATTCTCAATTGCTAGTTAATCTCTATAAATGCTGTAATTTTCATTTTCATCATCCGAGGGATCTGCTAGAGGCAGGTAAACCTTTTTTGTTGTTGAATTTCTCAAATTTGAATTCTCATATTTTATGGATATTAGAAAAGCTCATTGTTTTATTTACACTTTTGTCAATAAAGTATAGCAAAGAAGAAGCAATGGATTTAGATCTACTGACTTAACATTTAAAGTAATGCAGAAGCTATGAACCTGGAAATTCACTTGGCAACAGGTAAGTTATGGAGTGCAGCTAGTGGAGATTGGATTGCAAATGCTGAATGTCTTAAGGCAGGATTATTCTCTAAATTAAGGTTACAAAACAACATTAAGGACAGGCATGGATATAACATTGACTGATGGTCATAAATTATGAACTAGCAAAATGAAATGAAACCTGCCATTTGACCCTGTGGTAAATGATGACATTGTTAACAGGAACGAATAAGACTACAATCTGGAGAAGCTGAAGTAGGCCATTTAACCCATTGAGTCTGCTCTGCTATTCAATAAGATCATGGCTGATCTGATAATCCTCGACTCCACTTTCTTCCTCTCTCTCCATGACCCTTGATTCCTTTACCGTTAAATAATTTGCTGACTCCAACATTGAGGCTATGTAACAGCCCAACCTCAATAGTCCTCTGCAGGAAAGAATTCCACATATTAGCTATCCTTTGAGAGAAGGAATTTCTCCTCATCTCTGTCCTAAATGGGCGGCCCCTTTTTCTGAGGTCATGCTGTCTGGTCCTGGACCCTCCCACCAGGGAAAACAGCCTTTCTACATTGTCAAGTTCCCTTAAATCCTCGTACAACTTAATTAGGTAATTTCTCCTTCTAATCTCTAATGCAAAATTGTCGATTATGTATCAGCTCAAAAATATGAATGAATTCAAACAATTCCCCTTTTTGTGTAGGGAATGAATGTGATAAATGACAGGTGAAACAGAACTGCGACAAGTAAAATAAAATCTTAGAAGCTAGGATCTGTGCGAGAGAAAGCAGCAGAAGGTGATATGGTTAATGCGATTGGAGAAGGTGGTGAAAAGTAGGTTGGATGTGTCATATTTATCACGTATTCTGTGAAGTCTGACGTGATACATTGCTGTGTCAATGCAGACTGATTATTCATTGGAGTTAATAGTTCAGAGTTCAGAATACAACACCCAGATGGATGAGTGATATCCATTCAGCAGCCGAGTTCTGCTTACCATAGCTCCAACAGACAGCACTCACACTGTACTAGACAGTAGAGCCAATATAACCACCTTCTGACATTGAGAAAATACTACATGAAACAAAGGGCATTGGTGTCAACAGGGCAGGAATGGTGGGTGATGACAAGAATGAACATTTCCAGGGCGTATGGTCTTTCTGATCTTCCAATCTTTCAGGTTACTGACCTTGTAGAGTATGTTTCTGCTAATGGTCTTTTACTAATGTAAGCAGTATTTGCACCGAGCTACCTCTATGTAGCTGGTGTTCAGAGATTAGAAGACGGTGTGGACAATTTGCATTTGGCCAGATTCAAGTTGCTTGAAGAATATGGAGAGAAATCCTTAGTTAAAATGTTCTAAGAATTCATATCTGCCCTGTTATGCCATCAGGTCGCAAAACCTCTTGAAGCTGTACCTGTGTATACAGAAGTAGAGGAACAGCAATTTTGTGAGTACATATCCTGAATCAATAAGCACTGTTTGTGGAGGTTCTACAATAAAATCCTCATGTAACTGATGTGACTGCATTTAGAATAAGCTACAGTCTGACAAAGACCATAAAACTGATCAGTTGCCACTTTCGTTCGTCCAACTAAGGTAGCACTTGGAGAAGCAGTCTGGCACACCAGAAGTGCAAAATGTACTACTTAGACTACATGACACAGTTAGCACTATTGATTGAAAACAATAAAATTAATATATGTTTGTCTGCAGAAGGCTAAGTCAGTTCAGCTTTAAAGTCATAGGGCTGAAACGTACAGTTGTTTAGGCTAAGTATAAGTCACGAGGAGAAAGTGAGGTCTGCAGATGCTGGAGATCAGAGCTGAAAATGTGTTTCTGGAAAAGCGCAACAGGTCAGGCAGCATCCAAGGAACAGGAAATTCAACATTTCGGGCATAAGCCCTTCATCAGGAAGGATTCCTGATGACGGGCTTATGCCCGAAACGTCGAATTTCCTGTCCCTTGGATGCTGCCTGACCTGCTGCGCTTTTTCAGCAACACATTTTCAGCTAAGTATAAGTCACGTCAAGTCAAGTTGAACCAAGCAAGTTCACTATGGAATGTATCATATACGGTTTCTGACTCATCTTCTTAAAATGAGCCATTTTGGAACAGCTCACCACTCACCGGACAGCCAGAAGTCACTGCAACCCTGGGCTCAGGCACAACAGGGTATTGTGCACTTGACCAATCATTGTCAGCCCAGAGATGTCCTGCATGGTCTTGACATTTACCCTGGGCATGACAGGCAGGGGGATTTGGTGCCCTGCTTTGTTGGCATGATGCTGGAGGTCCTGCTGGACAAAGTGATGCAAATATGGGGCTAGGTAACCCCACCCCCCTTCCCCCCCACATATGGGACTGCCTCCTTCCTCAAGAACAGTAGTGGAGGCCACAACATCAGACTATGTCTGTCTAGTTGCCACTTGGGAGAAATGCCCAGCTGTGTAGGAATAAGGTCAATGACTTACTTCCTTCCATCAACATGTGCCACCATCTTTCTTTTGATACCTCACACTCACTCTATCACAGCCAGGGGCCTCACTTGCCATTAAGGCTCATGTTTTACCACTTACACTACGGTCTACAACATCTTCTCCAATCACCTTCACCCACACCAACCCGTGACACAGCGAACTGTGCATACCCTCTACGCTACCTACACATTAACTGGGGACACATCCTCACCTGCACTGACATTAATAGCTGTGCCAACCACTTTGATCTTCTGGAATACATGTATCTCTCTCATCTGGGAGGAAAACAGCCCAGAGATAGGCAAAAAGATTCAGGATGGGTGATGTGTGTTGCCCATCATTTGGCTTGTCATTCCTTATAAGAAGAGAATCCTGACTCTTACCACCCTAAGTAGACCCTGGACTGGTATCAGAGGTCATCCTTGTGTTACTGTGCCAAGAACTCCTGTGAAAAGGCTATACCTCTTGACTAGCACTTGCTGACTATTAGGACAAACCTCCTGGCTTTGTGTCTGCACTAAGCAGCATGGCAAGTAAAGAGTAAAATAAACCAGATATTTCTAGCGTGGGGGCAAAGTGTATAAATGCAAAGCAAGGTGATACATGGCAGTTGTCAGTGGAGGCAAAGTGCAGGGATAAGGTTAGGGTCACATTGATGTGGAAAAGTGTCCTGTAAGTTGATCAGAGATATATTATGAGGATTCTTTGGCATCTGGCATGTGCCAATCTCTATGTCCATGACATGGGGTGCATGTGGCTACTCCTGATGGTGTGTGCTCTGAGCTGTTGTGCTTGGATTCCAACATAGAAGTCATTTGGAATAACTAGCATACCCAACTCACCAAGCACCTACTCTGGCTTCCATCTCAGGTTTCTCCAATGTCTAGTTTATTGGGTAATTTTGTACGGTCACAATTGGAATATTAATGAGCTGAGTTGTGCTATTAACAATAATCTTTACAAACATGTATTGCTGTCAATTAATAACTCATGTCACTTTTGGAAAGCATTAAAAATTGGGTGAGGTGATCTCAACATGAAGATGCACATGGTTGGATTTCTCAAACAATTCTGTCACACATTTGCCATAGTCCACATCACTCAGTTCCACGCAAACATCTGTTCTGACAAAATAAAATAAGAAAGATAAAGCACCTATACAATAGAGCACAAGTGTCATATCATAGAGCTGGGTAGAAATGAGACAACTGTGCAATGAAACATCAATCTGTCTACCCAGTTACAGTGCTTGGTCTTCTGTTGCTTAATGCTGTTCCTTTGTTTTTAGATTAGATTAGACTTACAGTGTGGAAACAGGCCCTTCGGCCCAACAAGTCCACACCGACCCGCCGAAGCGCAACCCACCCATACCCCTACATTTACCCCTTACCTAACACTACGGGCAATTTAGCATGGCCAATTCACCTGAACCCGCACATCTTTGGACTGTGGGAGGAAACCGGAGCACCCGGAGGAAACCCACGCAGACACGGGGAGAACGTGCAAACTCCACACAGTCAGTCGCCTGAGTCGGGAACTGAACCCGTGTCTCAGGCGCTGTGAGGCAGCAATGCTAACCACTGTGCCACCGTGCCGCCCACTTTGTTCTCATACCTTGCCAGATTTTCCATCACTGATCTTCTTGATGAGTTCTTGGTTCATTCTCATATCATGCAGCATACAATTGTAATGTTTCCAACTTGATTGTATGGTAGGTTATCGAGTCACTGAGTCTACAGCACAGAAAAAGGCACTTTGGCCCATCAAGTCTGTGCTGGTCAAAAACAAGTACTTAATTGTTCTAATCCCATTTCTTAGTACTTGACACTGACGTGATCCAAATATTTGCAATATAGCTTCGGTATTCCAAATACACTGTGCAGGTATTTGCATCTATTCTGTACTCACCATGTAACTTGCATCTTTAAGGTACTAGCCATCTTTTATCTTTAAAAATACCAAATACTTAATGCAGGCAAAGTGCATTGCTTTCAGGTAGGGACAGTATAATATTTAATGAAATATTACTACCTTTATGTTGAGGACTCATATATATGCTCCCATGTTTGGGTCATAAGTTTTTAAGTATGTATACAGTCAATTGTGCCCTGTTCTTTGAAGAAGTCGCTATCAATAATACAAGGTTTTGAAATTGACCATTGCAAGCAGTTAGTAGGAGTATTATTTAACTTTACCTTATCTCATGTATGCATTGGCAGAGACCAGTGAGAAATAAAAACAGAAGTTGCTGGAAAAGCTCAGCAGGTCCGGCAGCATCTGCGAAAAGAGATCAGGTTAACATTTCATATCTGGTGACCCTGCCTCAGAAATCTCAAGGAGGTTATTTCAATGCTTTTCCTCCCAAGGTTTGTCATATTTAGCTCTTGGTTAGTTTTTACCCAGAGAGACTTAATACTTTTACTTTCCCTAACAAATAACAATGCTTATTTTGAATGAAATGGAGCTCAATGAATTCCATTAATGAATTTTTAAAATTTGAATTTATTAAGAACATCAGCCAGTAGTATTGTAGCTCCAAGAGGACACACAATAGTTTTAAGAAAGTGGGTGAAAGCTGTGATATTTTTCCTTTTGCTTTCATGTGTGAAGCAGCAGCCATTTAACCAGCCACTGCTGCAACACAAAATAATTAAGTGATCTTAAAGGTTGTCTTTAGCAGGAGAATGTTGAAAAATGAATGTTTCAGATCTTGGAGAAAAATGTACTTTTCTTTGCTGACAGATGACTAATTGAGCTGGAGGCAGATGTGTGGCAGGAATCTGGAGTGACAGCAGCTGTAAATGATGGTTGCAGAATGTCCTCTGTCTAACAGCTTTAAATTAATCAACACGATCAGTGGTGACTCCATGGTGTTTAAAATGCTGGCACAGTCGTTAGGTGAAGAGAACACTGTAGTCAATCTGCTCCCATCTGAGTCATAATATCCCTGTATGGTTAATCACTTAGACTAATTCAATTCTCTCCTTTTCATTCGGAATGCACTTAATGGCAGAAGCGCAGGAATCCAAATGTGACGTTTTCAGAACAGCCCACCTGCCTAGCTCTATTTAAATTATGCGCTGTATTTAAGTGAAGACATTGGTGGCAAGTATCAGCTTTACATAAGATTCTTAAAATATCCACATGATGCTTAGTTCCAGAGTTATCAGTCTTACAACAATATTTTTTAGTTCTGAGATTCATCTCTGTGCTGCCAATTTCAGAATCTGTAGCTCCAGCACTCTGAGACTGGATATCTCTGTCAGTTGTATTGAATTTCCCGAGCAGAGAGAAAGAAGTCCAGCTCCCTGCATCTGCAGCCAGTCACACACCTACATAATTCAATCTCACAGGGTTATCATTCTGGAATGCAACTAAATGTTTATTCCAGAACAACTCATAATGTGCCAAAAGGAACCACAAGGTATGCCAACATTTAACTTTGACTGGTATCTAATTACCAGAAGGAAAACTGCTGACAGGCTATTGGCAGGAAACTGAGATCAGCTCGGCTGTGTCTATTTCTACAGACTGATGCTACTATCAATTCAACAGCAACTTTCAGAAATGTGATAAAAAAAAGTGCTTAAAATTGTCAGAACAGATGAAGGTGAGTGCCACTTATTTGTGACCAGAGGAAACACCACAAGCTTAAAGGACTGAGTATGCAGAGTATCTCCTGTTGCTGTTGTTCCTCTTGATGATTGGCTACTGCTAGTAGCAAAGCTAGCCTCTTGGTACTGTGTTTGTAAGAGAGGTCTTTAGTTTTTTTTGATAGAATCAATATCCAATATTTTGTTTATTTACTTTACATGCAACTATACAGAACCAAATTGCATTTGTGACAATATATGCATACAAAGATGTTTTATGAATAAACTATATTTTGAAATGTTTTAAAAAGTAGATATTTTTAATCAACCCGTTCAAACATGTTATGACACACTTTTGGAGCAAATGGGACTTCAATGTGACCTTTCTAGCTCAGAGATAGGGACATGACCTCTGTGCTACAAGGGCCCTTGCCTTTTGGTGTAATTCTTCAACTAAGAGGTTATAATATATAAATACAAATCTGCCTTTGCTCTAAGTATTGTCAGTACATATGGCTGCTTATCATCAGGAAAGGTATTGGATTGATTCCTGTAGTAAATGTAAGTCTCTGGTTACCTTCATCACAACTCTACTAGCAAAATAATTGAAACATTCTATGAGTAGTTTCATCACTCTATTACAATTGCCTATTCATTCCACCAGTTTACATGGATTTATATGGTAATCGTTGTTGATAATGGGTGAAACTATGAGAACATAAGCCTGTCATTTTTCAGATGGTTGGATTTGATGAAGCTCTTCATTGAATTTGATCACCTTCCAAAATACTTAGTCTTCCCATATTCCCAAAATATCTAACTGTATTTTTATGAATCCTGTTCCCTAGCAACTGGTAACCACTCTGTATGTAAAGAAAATCTTTTGACATCAGTCTTAAATCTCCTTCACAATTCTGAACTTTTTAGAAACATTGTACAGGTTTCTTTTAAATAGTTTCATTTTTATGATATAATTTCTGAAATGTTGCCTTCTGGCTAACAAAGTACTTGGACCTAGATTTCGATGAAATCATGGAGACCTGGATATGGAATTCTTGTCTCCATATCTGAGGAAGCTGAAAATGTGTTGCTGGAAAAGTGCAGCAGGTCAGGCAGCATCCAAGGAGCAGGAGAATTGACATTTCAGGCATGAGCCCTGCTCCTTGGATGCTGCCTGAACTGCTGCGCTTTTCAAACAACACATTTTCAGCTCTGATCTCCAGCATCTGCAATCATCACTTTCTCCATATCTGAGGGATCCCATTTCACTTGGAGGGGAAAGGGAATGGGTTATGGATTACCCAGGGAGAAAGCTTACTCTCAGAAGAACCATTTGTACTTAGTGGTGAGTTCAAACTGACCCATTATTTGTTGCAGCAAGTATCTTAACTCATTGCGTGGGAATGGCTCAATTTTAGCACAGACCGAAAAGATCTTGAGGGCATATAGGGTCCAGCTGGAAGTTATTTAAGTGCTCACCACTTCATTTTTTTTTACAAATGACTGACTCTGTCAATATTAGTAAAAAAGAAAGTCAAGCTGTCAAGGTATTTAAAAGTATAACCCTTTAGTTTTATTGAAAAAAAGGCTGCCTGTGTCAATGAATGTTTTAAAAAATCTGTTCTTGCAATTACAAAACTGCTTTTAACATTACCCCAAGGTCATTCGTAATTTTTGATTGCATTCCACAATCTATCATTATCTCAGTCAGAGGTGGTAAATTCAGAATGTGTTAGCTTAAATAGTTTACTGGGATATCTGTCTTGATATGATGTAATGAATTCAACTGTTTGATTTCATAAAGGGATTGATTATTTGTGATATTTGCATGTAATAAATGGGCTGTCGTGAATGAGAATGTTTTATAATAATAAAGGCTATAGGAGATATTTAGAACTATATTACATTTCAACATCTATATTCCTGCTAATTTTGTCTTCTTCTGCACGGACTTGTGAGGTCCGTGTGGGGCAGTGACTCTGAAACTGGAAGTCAGTGCTGTGAAGGATGTCAGTATGCCAGAGAGGGCGCACAGCTAGAATATTGCTCAAGATTGGTTTTGAGATTTTTTTCATGGTGAATAATGAATGGCTTGGCTTTGATGGTATGCGGCAAAGACTGTGGTGGTTTGAGTTGGTATTAGGTTGCATTGAAGGGATGAAGACCTATAACCTACACACGTAACACCAAGAGCAAACTGCAGGTGATATTTTTAAACTCCCTTAGTCTTGTTAATTGAATTTCTGGTTTAGTACCCACAGATTCAGCATCTATATCACGTTGTCAACATGTTTCAATAAAGTGTGGTCACAGTGCTGTAGAAGCAAAACATAAAAAAATTGAGCTCTCTGGTGCAATATGTGTCAAAGTACTTTCACGATAATCTATCAAAACATGACTTATTGATCAGAATTAATCTTTAACATTTCAGACTTATGTCTATCTTTGCACCTTGAAGTGAACTAAATTTGTTGAAAGATGAAAATCTTTGGAGGATAGCACATTAAATTAAGACGGTATACTTTTTGTAATCTGATCTATTTTAAAGATTTTCAATTTCTATTTTTTAGTAAACAGCAAACAAAAGCCACATTCCATTATTTCCAGATCAATGAATGTAACTTCTTGCTAGATGGGTTATTTAGATCAGTCTCATAAATAAGATTAGTTTCAACATTTAGTACAAAATGCTACTTAATAAGAATCAAAATAATAGCATTGACAATTGTACAACATGATTCTGAAGTGAGCTTGATTCATCTTAATATCTCTTGTGAAAATGGTGAAAAAACATTGGAGTTGATTTTAACCCTATCCTTCGTGCCAAAACCAGATGAGTAGACAGCTACAAATTAGGCAAGTTGCTTATCTATTTAATGCCATCCATTTCTAAATTTAACATGCAGGCTGTTGCAGGAAGACTAGGTGCTCACTGAGAGGAAGTTGGGAGCCTTGTAGATTAAATTAATCAGAATCCTTTATATCCGATCCTTTTTGTTACCAGAGTATGAATAGAGAAGTTGAATAACTTTGGGCAGCAGTATATCTGAAAGTAGAAGAGGATCAGAGACCAGAAAGTCTGAAGTTTCCTTGTGGTGCAAGAAGAAGCAGGAGAGATTGGAAGTCAGAGCCTCTGCTGCACTGAGCTCCAGGTAATTCCCTCCCAAATCCTCTTTCCAACAATTCAGCTGGAAACCTATGGGGGTCTAATCCACAATCATCAATTTCCTAATGAAAAGGGTGAGGGATTTGTTGGGTGCTTGAGAAGTCAAGTTTTGGTCGAATACAATTCTGCTGTTGATAATGGCCCACATCAATGCCCAATTCTGAGTTGCTAGATTTGTTGTAAATCTACGAGAAAGTGAGGACTGCAGATGCTGGAGCTCAGAACTGAAAATGTGTTGCTGGAAAAGCACAGCAGGTTAGGCAACATCCAAGGATGCTGACCTGCTGCGCTTTTCCAGCAACACATTTTCAGCTCTGATCTCCAGCATCTGCAGTCCTCACTTTCTCCTAGAAGATTTTAACATACTGCGGATCCTCTTGCAAGGATGCCTTCCTTGAAGAAGCTCTCTTCCTCCCTCTACAAGGATTTCAGTGAGTCCCTGTCTCACTGCACACCCCAGGTCATCTCCTCTGCCCAGAAGCTCTTCAGCCACATTCTCAAACAGACTCGCTACCACAGCCACATCTCCTTCCTCAGCACCTGCCTACGGAACCGACTGACCCCGCACGGACTCCGGACTACGTTCAGACCAACAAAATTTGGACCAAACCAGGACAACCAGTACCTACTACAAATCTGAAGCCTCCAGCAACAGACCTCCCTCCGGATCCTCCGCTTCACGCTTGCAGCCATGCACCGCCACCTACATTCCCTGCAGTCAGCCCTACCCCAGCTCAGGACAACATTCTCACAGACTTGCAAAGGACCTCTATTGTTCTTCATCCACAGAAGAATCCATACACTAAACAAACAGTTCTTCCTAGCCATATCGGAAATTAAAGACCATTCCTGAAGAAGGCCTCATGCCCGAAACATTGATTCTCCTATTCCTTGGATGCTGCCTGACCTGCTGCGCTTTTCCAGCAACACATTTTCAGTTTGTTGTAAATCTATCCTATTTATCACAGTGATGGTACCACATATCATGATAGACTTAGGGAAGATCAGTGACTATGTGTTATCTTCATTGGATTCTTTCAGGCCAGTGTACTTCAGGTTCTCAACTGTGTATCCTGTGTAAGCAGGTTAGAGATACTTTCTCATCAGGTCAGCTATCTTATGAACCTCAAGTGGGTGGAAGGAACCTGAGCAGGTTGTTGCCTTTCGTACTGTTTCTGACTTCCCTAAACTCAGAGAGTGATCGGCTGAATCAGTCAGGGCATTTCTCAAAGAACTAATGACCTTTCTTAGATAGATAAGCTGCCATTCAGTGAAAATGAAAATAGTTCCAGAACATGAGGTGATGAAAGGTTTGCAGTTCTGTATTGCTGTACCTAACATCAGAACATCCCAGAGCACTTTGTAGTCAATGAGTACTTTTGTTATTGTAATATAGGGAACACAGCAAGCAATTCGAGCACCACAATCTCCCATAAAGAGCAATGTGAACATAATCAGGTTATCTATTTTTAGTACTATGGTGAAATGGAATCTTTGCTGTCTACCCAAGAAAGTCGATGGGTGATCAGTTTAACATCACATGAAAGATTACACCTCTGACAATACTCCGTCAGTACTTTAGCCAAGATGTTGTAGTCAAATCTCTGGCATGTGACTTAAATCTAGAGCCTTCTAATTGAGAGGCAAGTGTCCTACAAAATGAACTACACCTGCCAGATGAAATTTCTGTATGTGCCTCATTTATGTTTTCTGGTAATATACTATAAGAGCCTACAGCACCTAAACCTTTCAAGCAAGGTCAGCAAGAGGATGCTTCCTTGGCAACAAAGATTATATTCTATACATGGGTTCATGATGCCACTTTGGCCTCCCCATTCTCCTGTCATTACAATAACAAAGCTATAAATATGGGGAGTACCTTTGCCATCACCGAACAGGTCCTTAGAACTTTGAAGCGGTGCTTCAGATGTTTGGAGCTGTCAAGAGAATTGTAATGCAGTCTGGCAAAGATCTTGTACCAGGTGCTGGGAAACTTGTATCTAGCATAATTTCACATTAAATCATAGCCAAATTCTGGATAGAAACCAATGGGAAGCCTTACATGACTCCAAGAAGGAGCTGGGTAAAGAAGGAAAAGGGAAACTTAAAGCCGAGCTACATCTTGTCATGCAAATAACCAATTAGTCATTCCATTGAACCATAGCTCCCTGAAAAAAAAGTACTATCTTCCCTTACATGTAGCCTGCTCACTGATGCTGCCCAGATAAATGATATCACTGTATGAGACATAAAGATACCACCTCACAATCAAGGCCTGCAGCTCTTAATGAACCAATCTACTCAAATTGATGGTGACAAAACTCTGATTTCCTTTAATGAGGCTAACAAATTCCACTGAAATTAATATTCACACAGATGCTCTCCGGCAGTGTTTCTCTTAAGTGTATTCCTTCTAATTTGAGTTGTTTTATGTTGTGCCTTGTATCCTCTGTTTAGCAGGTGGAAGGCTGCTGCTAATTGTTATAATGAGGGCACTGAAGCTAGTGAGGTACATACATATAAGTACAAATGGTGAGGTAGCAAGAACAGCTCCCTGAAAGACACACACATTAACTTGTGTGCTGTCTGCCCTGGGAAAGTGGGTCTTTGCTGAAACTTTTGTAAGGTCTTCTGTAAAATGTCCTGAGTTATCTCTGGGAAATGGGATCTTGCTAATGCGCAATATGACTGTACAATAAATGCCAAAAAGAAGAGAAGGGAAATTGACAAATTGCAACTGACTACTGCCAGCTCTCCCTCCCTGGTACTGATAAGGTGTGAATATCTAGAGTTTCTGTGTGCCAGTTTCTCCTGTGGAAAGAAGGTTCAATGTAAGATTTGATAAATGTTGAGCAATAGGAAGGTATTACAGAGCAGCAAGCCAACAGCAGGATGATATGAACAGAGAGTTCTAAAGATGACACAAGAGCATTTAACATTTTGTGATAATGATATGCTCCTTGTATCTCCCATGTGGACAAGAGCAGTTGCTAATATGGCAGTAGGAAGAGGGAAAGCTTAGCTTCCATAGATGGTCAATAGGTTTATATGGATTGGCACTGCTAATGCACTATGATTCTATGTCAGAGAAACATAGAATCCCTATAGTGTGGAAACAGGCCATTCGATCCATCAAGTCCACACTGACCCTCACAAATGCATCCCACCCAGACCCAGTGCCCTACCTTATCCCTGTAAGGCTGAATTTCCCATGGCTAATCCACCTTGCCTGGACATCCATGGACACTATGGGCAATTTGGCATGGCCAATCCACCTAACCTGTGCATCTTTGAATTGTGATAAAATCAGATGCAGCGAAGACATGTGAGAAGAACTAGTTTCTGTCTTGACCAGAAATGTAAGGGAATTAAATGTCTTGCCGCATTGAAACTCATGTGCAAGGCTAAAATTGATTCAGGATACAGAATCCCTACAGAGCAGAATGAGGCCATTCAGCCCATCTAGTTTGCACCGACTCTCCGAAGAACATTCTATTGAGATCCAGCCCCCACCTCATCCCCGATTTACCAGGGCTAATCCACATAGCCAGCACAGTCCTGGACACTGTGGGGCAATTTAGTATGACCAATCCACTCAATCTGCACATCTTTGGACTGTGAGAGGAAACCAGTACACCCATGTAGACACAGGCAGAAAATGCGAACTTCACACAGACAGTCACCCAAGGCTGGAATTAAACCCAGGGTCCTGGCACTATGAGGCAACAGTGCTGACCATTAAGCCACCATGCCACTCACAATCCTTCCAAACTTACTGCATTGTATGCCCTGCAAAAGCAATGTTTACTGAAAGCCTTTGTAAGCTATTACTTACTTCTGTAAAATGTCCTGTGCTACCGCTGGGAAATTGGATGTTGCTAATGCTCAATATGATTGCACAATGCTAACCCAATTCCTGACCTTTGTGAGAAAGTGTGTCTTTTTCCTAATGATCCTCATCCCAACATATATCCAATCCCACACATTGGTGATTTGCCTGTGATTTCTGGAAAACTCAAAGACAAGTATGAAAGATAATGAAGCCTGACAATCAAAATGGATAAGGTCTGTCATGATCCCTCTTACTTATCTTGTGCATTCAGTGACAATTTGATGCCCAAGTGAATATTTGCTCACTTGTGTTTATGATAGAACATACATGAGAGCTTAAATGAGATTAGAAAATGGGTGTTGCTTGTACCAGATTGTAACATCAGCACAGCTCTCAGATATAGGCTCTACCATGGATATATAAATGATAAACATTGTGATTGGAAAATGCACTTAACAGTAAAGTTAGAGTTACCCTTATTCAAGTGAACCATAGCACTTCTCTCCAGAGAGAGATATGACTGTTGGATGTTTAATCTGAGGATCACTGTGCCTCAAGTAAGGGGAGAGGGTAGGTTCTTCATGGTAAACTCAGCCAGAGCAGAAATTAAACCCACATTATTGGTATCGCATTACATTGCAAACCATCTGTCCAGTCAATTGAGCTAACCAGCCCCCAAACCATAACAGCAAGCTCCAATGATGTTATAGACCTGCTGTTTATTTAATTGTAACTGGAGTAGGAGGTGTAGAACTGGAAAATCTCCTGTTTCTTATCTGTACACCCCAGCATTCTATTTCAATTCCTTTCAAATGTGGTATTTTTACACTTTGAATTATTCAGATCTGATTAACTTCTGTGAAGTTAAGATTCTTTAAAGGTTACCAATTCTAACCATTTTTATGAATCATACAACATTTTTCATGCGAATATTTTCATCCAATGTGACAGCAAAATTCATCTTTACTTTTACAAAAGCTCAAGGGTGAAATATTAGGTGCTAAAAATGTTAAACATCATGTCCTGTAAATTATGAGAGACTCTTGTGATTTAATATGAATGTATTTTGTGAAACTACCTTAAAGATCACTTAAACATGTTTTTTTTTATCTTATCTGGACTGACTTCTTTAAAGCACAGCTTAGTTTAGATTGCTGAACAAAGATTAATGGACAAAAATCATGCCACAACAAAACCAATATATGACCAAATCAGCAGCTGATCAACATGGTGAATTCAATCAGTGTTAATAATTTATTGGAATTAAAGCAAATTAAGGCTTCTTGCAGGATGATTTGGGAGCAGAAAGTGGAGGTAAGCAAGAGGACTTTGAATGAAGGCTCTGAGGAATCGTTGATCAAATTTAGCAGTTATTTCTGATTTGTAGGCACAAGCATAAACAATTTGGCCCAGTAAACCATAAGGCAAAGTTCCAAATTTTGATTTCCAAAATTAGGGCTCACAAAACAGACAGCTGAACAAATGTCTCCACCCACGATACAGATGTGCTCAAGTAATGTCACCACCATAAAAATGGTAAGAAGGCACAACAGCGGGATATAATATCTTGCTTACAATAACAGAGATCTCTCCAGTCTAATTATAAAGGACAGTATGCACATGGGCAAATAGATATGTTCATATCTATTACATCAAATTCCCTTAATTTATAAAATTAACATATCTTAATGGAATATTAGTTTGTCACATAGAAAATTCTACATGAAATCTCCTAAGTGAAAGATGGAAGGGGTGCTGAAACTGAATGTTTTAAGTCAGATCTGCAAAATGTTGTTTTACAAAAGTTGGAATCAAGACAATGAACTATCTCAACATGCCCCAGCTGCTCTGTCTCCACTTCCCATCTCTGATTTTCTCAAACCAGTTTTGTGTCAGAGAAAGACATTGAGCAAAGATTCAGTGCTGCTCACAATGAGCGACAAAGAATTCTAAGTACCTAATTACATGTTGAAATCAATCCTTAATGATTGTTCAATATATCTACATCTTGAGAGAATGTCTTACCAAATATGTTGCTACGATAGATTATTTTGTCGTCAAAGTTGAGATGTGGATTTGTAATTCGTACAGTCTCTATAACTAGGATGTACTGTGACAGCCAACTGTAGTAGAAAGATTTCAATTTCAACGCTGAAGTGAAAAACCACAGAGGATTGATGCAGACCTTTAGTGTCAGGCTGTTTTAACAAGGAAATACCCAGATCAGGAGGTCACTCTGACTCTGATCCATATGTCTGCCTTGTTCGCTTTTATTTGAAAAAGTGATATGTGAAAGACATAGTGCAGGCTCTCATCTTCCACTGTCTGACACTGATCAGCCACTTTAGCCTGATTTCACTTTGGCCCAGGGAATCTCCGCTGAATAAAAATAAGTAGCCAAAGATTGAGTAAGAAATATGCATGGTGGTTAAAAATAAGAAAAAAAATGTTTTTAGGTGTAACATTTCCAATAGACTTTTAAACAGATTGATACTATATTCAACAGCAAATGCATATTTAACTGTATAGGAATAAGTGCAGAAAGAGCTACTTATATCCCTTAAATAGGAAAATCATTTACAGAATCACAGGCAGATAGTGGCTCAGTGGTTAGCATGGCTGCCTCACAGCACTAGGGACCTGGGTTCAATTCCAGCCTTGGGCAACTATCTGTAAGGAGTTTGTACATCCTCCCTGTATCTGCATGGGTTTCCTCTGGCGTTCCAGTTTATTCCTATAATCCAAAGATGCATGGGTTTGGTGAATTGATCATGGTAAATTGCCCGTAACGTTCAGGGATGTATATGTTAGGTGCATTAGTCAGTGGAGATGTCGAGCAATAGGCTGAGGAAATGGATCTGGGTGGGTTCCCCTTCAAAGGGTTGGTGTGAACTTGTTGGGCCTAATAGCCTGTTTCCACACAGTAGGGATTCTATGACTGTAACTAAATGAAAAAAACTTGATTATTTAAAATAAATTTACCTTCAGCAGAAGTATTGTGAACCCTGGCTTACTCAGAAAATGGCACATAAAATGCCAGCAGATGTATTGCAAATATATTATTGTCTAAATATGCAAAAAAGGAAATACAACGGAATAACTAAGTGATTCAGTTGATTTTGTAAGATAAACTATTTAATCTGTATTTACAATCTAGAAATATATTCAATTTCTATTTTTGGAGCATCATTGAGGTAAATATTAAAAAAAAGGATTTCTTTTCTTTTTGGTGTAATGAGGTTGCTAAGCATTTCACTCTGTTTTAATTGTCCATCTCAAATGGAATGAGTTTGAGAAAAATAATATTCTCTAAGTTAAAAGTAATTAAAACTCTTGAATAAAGTACATTTTATCATAGATTTGCTGCAGATTTTGCATACTAGAAACTGAGAACAGAGAAGATGTGACAACTTCAACAGGTACCAGAAATTAATAAAGGGACTGTAGATATGTTGGAACAGGGATGTTTCAGGGGGAGGGAAGGTAATGTTTCAGAACTGATTGACAGAGAAATCATGGAAAGGTGTCTGAGTATGACACTTTCAGACATTGCAAGGACATTATCCCTGAGCCACAAACTATCTGCTTATTAACCATCAACATTACCCATCAAACATACTTTTTCATTTGCAGCTAGGGAGACATGCTGTTTCTATGGAAGAAAGTTAGCGAAAACATCAAGCTTGAGAAAAGAGCATATACTGCACAAAGCTGAGGAGCAGGTCAGATGATTAGTCAGAAAATAAAGAATGATAGAGAATGACTAAAACATTAATTAATAGGAGAAATCAAAGTATGAGAGCATAGCTAGGAATGTAAAAAGATATTGCAATAATTTCCATAGGCAATTAAAGATGATCAGTGTAAATAAAATGAGTATTAGTCCTCTGGAGAGTGAGAATTGTAAGTTAGTTGTACATAATAAAGAAATGGCAATTTAAACGAATCAATATTTTGTTTTTGTCTTCACCATAGAGGATTCAATAAAATCCAATAAAGCTGCAAATCAGAAGGTGAAAAGGAGAGTGAGACTAAATTACAATCTCATGGGAAATGGTACAAAACAAACAAGTGGAACTGTTGGTTTACAATTCTCTGAGTCGAGATGGACTTAACCCTCGTGTTTTAAAGAGGCTGAGGTTTTAGATAGTTGGTGTTAATAAAAATTTGATAAAGTTTTTGAGTCAAAGATTATTGTGCAAAGCGTTATTATTCTGCTTCAGTACATAATCAAGAAGGAATGTTATCCTTTATTACAAAAGGAATTGAACATGAAGAACGGAATATTATGTTTCAGCTGTGCAAGGTATTGATGTGATCCCATCTCAGAGACTGTGCTCAGTATGGTCTCCTTCTTTAAGGAATGGTGCAAATGACTAGGTCTGGTTCGGAGGTGGTTTACTTAGATGATATCTGGAATGAGTGGGTACTGATATGAGGATAGATTGGACAGATTGGGCTGTTTCAACTGCATCTGAGGAGCTGCCTAACCGGCTGGGTTTTTCCAGTACCACACTCTTTTGCCCTGATCTCCAGCATCTGCACTCCTCACTTTCTCTTTGTTTCAATTGCAGGAAAAAAAACATGAAGGTTGGCTTGATTGAAGTGTATAAAATATTGAATGGTCTTGATAAAGTGAACATGAAAAAGATATTTCTTCTTGCAAGTCAGCCAGAACTAGGGGTCACTGTTTTGAGATTCGGGGTAATTGTTTCAGGACAGTAGTGAGGAAATTCTTCTCTCAAATTTCTCTTAACCTAGAAGGTTGTTTTGGAATTTTCTGCCTCAGAAGGTGTAGGAAATAGCACAATTGAATATTTTTATGACAGAGATGGACAGATTCATTTTAGGAATGGGAATCAAAGTTTATCAGGGGTAGATGGGAATGTGGAACTCAAAACACAAGCAGATCAGCAATGGTAGAGTAGGCTTAAAGGGTCAAATGATCTCCTTCTGTTCTTATTTCATATGTTTGTATGGTTTAGAATGACTAGACAACTGTTTACTGGGCAAGGTCATTTGCACTTCTGTCTATAAATTGTGCTGATGTAATGATTTCTTCATTGGTGTTACATGGAAATTCAGCAATGAACATGGAAATGTTCTTTGTTGGTTGACACTTGATGATCATCAGTTTGATCATATGTCCTATATATTCTACTAGATGATTTGAGTGAGGTTAGTACAGTAACATTATGAAATGGGTCACTCCCCATTTAGTACACTTGCCTTGACTGGCTTGGTGGTGTATTGCATTTTGTTATCCAATATCATCTGATCCAATTCACTGAATGAATAAAAAATGGTCCTCATCATGTCAATGAGGGTCACACTTGTTGTATTGCTACATGGTGAACAATGGGAAGTTTAGAGAAGCAATCTATGACCAGGATGTAATCTTCCTCTTGCCCTTGGACAGGCTGTTACTACTTCAGGTAAAAAGTGAGGTCTGCAGATGCTGGAGATCAGAGCTGAAAATGTGTTGCTGGTTAAAGCACAGCAGGTCAGGCAGTATCCAAGGAACAGGAAATTCGACGTTTCGGGCCAGAGCCCTTCATCAGGAATGAGGAGAGTGTGCTAGGCAGGCTAAGATAAAAGGTAGGGAGGAGGGACTTGGGGGAGGGGCGATGGAGATGTGACAGGAATCTGTGGTCCTTGAAGAAGGTTCTTCCCCAGATTCCCCCCAGATGTGATCGACGATGCCCTCCACCGCATCTCCTCCACTTCCCGCTCCTCCGCCCTTGAGCCCCGCCCCTCCAACCGCCACCAAGACAGAACCCCACTGGTTCTCACCTACCACCCCACCAACCTCCATATACAGCGTATCATCTGCCGACATTTCCGCCACCTCCAAACGGACCCCACCACCAGGGATATATTTCCCTCCCCTCCCCTATCAGCGTTCCGCAAAGACCACTCCCTTCGCGACTCCCTCGTCAGGTCCACACCCCCCACCAACCCAACCTCCACTCCCGGCACCTTCTCCTGCAACCGCAGGAAATGCAAAACTTGCACCCACACCTCCTCCCTTACTTCTCTCCAAGGCCCCAAGGGATCCTTCCATATCCGCCACAAATTCACCTGCACCTCCACACACATCATCTATTGCATCCGCTGCACCCGATGTGGCCTCCTCTATAATGGGGAAACGGGCCGCCTACTTGCGGAAGGCTTCAGGGAACACCTCTGGGACGCCCAGACCAACCAACCCAACCATCCCGTGGCTCAACACTTTAACTCTCCCTCCCACTCCACCGAGGACATGCAGGTCCTTGGACTCCTCCATCGCCAGAACATAACAACACGACGGTTGGAGGAAGAGCGCCTCATCTTCTGCCTGGGAACCCTCCAACCACAAGGGATGAACTCAGATTTCTCCAGTTTCCTCATTTCCCCTCCCCCCACCTTGTCTCAGTCGATTCCCTCGAACTCAGCACCGCCCTCCTAACCTGCAATCTTCTTCCTGACCTCTCTGCCCCCAACCCACTCCGGCCTATCACCCTCACCTTGACCTCCTTCCACCTATCACATCTCCATCGCCCCTCCCCCAAGTCCCTCCTCCCCACCTTTTATCTTAGCCTGTCTAGCACACTCTCCTCATTCCTGATGAAGGGCTCTGGCCCGAAACGTCGAATTTCCTGTTCCTTGGATGCTGCCTAACCTGCTGTGCTTTAACCAGCAACACATTTTCAGCACTGTTACTACTTCAGTTCAAGAGATGAATAGAGGAAACATCATGTGGCTTCCTACACTGGAGTTGTTATGTTTGGTGTACCTCGCATACCTTGATGAGTTATTGAATATCCTGGTCAGTGCACAGATACATATGCTTGATAAACATGGTATAACATGGACATCGTGGCATAATGCTTATGGGAATAGGAATTCTTAGACATTGAAAATGACTTGCCATGATTTACCAAGTTGATCTCTTTATGGCTAAAACAAACAACATTTCTCAGGTATTTCTTTAATGCTGTTATGCCATCCCTGAATAATGGCCTTTTGTAGCTCTTTAGTTGTCCAACTTTAACAGTTTCCAATTGCTACTGTTTACTTTGTCCCTGGCTAGCAGATCAACCTTGAGAACATATTTAACTTTCTGATTTAGAGGATAAATGTGCAGATCAAAAGGAATATCTTACTCTTCACTTGGGTTGTGGAATCTACTCAACATGTCAGACGTAATCATCCTGATGCCTGACTTCAGAGTCATATTGTTAGAGATCATTGATGAATTAAATCAAATTGCATCACATGCAGTTTGATCTACCTGAGTAGGTGTGGTTTGAATATTGTGAATTTTGATTACACCACATTTTGTGCATACTGGCAGCCCCGTCACTGCTGGACCATTGGCAGCTACCAAATAGAAGGCTTACAAATGCGAAGATGAGCTTGAGTATTGGCACTGCAGTGTGCTTCTACCAAAGCATGGAATTAGTGATCTGTTATGCACTGTCAGATAGTCTTTCTTTATTTGTGCTATGGAGCATCCCTGCCAGGCAAGTGTCTTGCAGGATTTGTATTGTTAATATGTTGGCTCTAAATTTCATGTTGATTTTCACTTTAAATGTGTGTTACCCTGCTATTTCAGAACAAGTCAAATTAAAACTTCTGATTACCTTTTCCTGGTGATATGGTGTGCTTGGAGAGCTTGGCCATCTTCTGAAACTTGGCATCTACTCAGTTAATACTGAATCCCATTGATCTGAGTGCATTTGTGCATCCTCTTAATACGTTTGCTGCTGCTGGTGTTGTAATGTTGTACCATCTTGTGTTTTGTTCTGGAGTCTTACTTGACCTTTGGAACC
The DNA here is from genome assembly GCF_020745735.1 of Hemiscyllium ocellatum. Classification (NCBI taxonomy): domain Eukaryota; kingdom Metazoa; phylum Chordata; class Chondrichthyes; order Orectolobiformes; family Hemiscylliidae; genus Hemiscyllium; species Hemiscyllium ocellatum. Next base: position 29,201,156 of record NC_083425.1, on the reverse strand, counting down.
AGATTTCCTGCATATGCGTGTCCAATGTGCATTGGTGCTACATGCTTTATAGGTGCCAAGAGAAGCTGCACAGTTTTTGGGTAGTACAACTAACTGCATTTACTTTAAATGTTGTTAGTTTGGTGAGCTTTTCTATCTATAGCAATTGAATTGCCTACGCCTAAAACATGTATTTCTTGTTAGTCTGCCAGTATAGCTATATACCTGTGTTGATCTTGTGCCAATGGTATGGCTTTGAATAACTTGGTGAGCCTCTCTGATGCCTTTGCACTTTGAAAGTTACGTTTGTGCCCTTATAGAGTCATACAGAATGGAAACAGATCCTTCAGTCCTACTAGTCTACGCCTAACATGTTCCCAAACTAAACCAGTCCCACTGGCCTGTGTATGCCTCCTATCCCACCAAACCTTTCTTATTCATATACTTATCCAAATGTCTTTTAGATGTTGTAACTGTACCTGCATCCATCACTTCCTTTGGCAGTTCATTCCACACACCAACCATTCTCTGTGTAAAAACATTTCCCCTCATGTCCTTTTTAAATCTCTCTCCATTGACCTTAAAAATATGCACCCTAGTTCTGAACACCCCCACCCTAGAGAAAAGACCTTTGCCAGTCACCCTATCTATGCCCCTCATGATTTTATAAACCTTTATAAGTTCATGCCTCAACCTCCTACACACAGTGAAAAATGACCCAGCCTATTCAGCCTCTCTTTATAACATAAACCCTCCATTTCTGGCAACATGCTGGTAATTTTGTTTATGAAACCCCTCCAATTTAATAATATCCTTCCTATAACACGGTGACCAGTGTTATTACTGCAGAAGAGGCCTCACCAATAGCCCCTAAAACCTCAACATAATGTCTCAACTCTTATACTTAAAAATCTGAGCAATGAAAGCAAACATGCTAAATGCTTTCTTCATACTCTGTCTACCTGTGATGCAAATTTCAACAAATTATGTACATGAACCATGAGGTTTCTCTGTTCTACAATACTACCCAGGGTCTTACCATTAATTGTATAAGTCCTGCCCCTGTTTGTTTTACTAAAGCATTCCCTCACATTTATCCACATTAAACATAATTTGCCAAGTTCAGCCCATTGACCCAATTGATCAAGATCTCTTTATAATCTTAGATAACCTTCTTCACTGTCCACTATACCATCAATTTTCTAACAAACCTGTCAATAGTCACTTTGTGTTGCTGTCTGCATGAAATAAGGTGGAGTCTGTTAATCCTGAAGTTAAATCTTGAGCTGGTTTTTGACAATCTTCCAAACCTTTTCTAGAGTATTCTGATTGTCAATGCAAAGATCAGGTGTGTGAATTCTGTAAAACTCTCGAAGACAATGCCAAGCAAGATTTTTAGAGTTCTTACTTTGCGCTCATCAATCATCTGATCTGTAAAATAAAACTCATGAGCAATTGTAATTCACTATGGCTGCCACTGAATGTCCAATCCAAAACAAGTTTCAACAATCCATGCTCTCACGTAGAAAGCATCAGCTCTACAATCTGAAATATTTGTTCCTTTTTCTGTATCAGTGTAAGCTAAAACTGCTTCATCTTTCCAACATAAACTTTATTACTGCTATGAAAAACTATCACTAATACTTAGATTGCTAGAAATAGCATATTCTCCAGCTTTTGTGTTGTAATGCAGCTTTTTAAAAGTTGTATTTCTTTTAATTAAGGCAGATGTAGAAATTCTTTTTGACTAGAAGTAACTTATATTCTCATCAAAAATAAATGAGTTCCATTTTCTTGGTGGTTGATTCCCTATCTACAGATTTGTACAATTGTCTGTTACAATATGTTGTGAGTTTGCCTTCAATAGAATGTTTTACTTAATGCCGTACTGTTATGTTACCTCTCATAAAAATAGGAAACTGAACATGGATTTTGTGATATTGAAAAATCCAATAGAAATTTATGACAACTAGCTATTATGTACGACTTTTCCATTCCTGGGGCACAAGTGTCTGAGCTAACATTCAACTTGTAGCTTAAAACAAAGGATCGTGTTTCAAGTGACTCGAGGTAAAATGACATATGAAGTCTTTATACTGGCAGGTCATTTACTATGATACAATGATGATATTATGAGCTTGGGTATGTTGACGTTTTAATCATAACACAACAGTTTTTTGCCTGGATATATTTTGAACTCTAGTATATGTATTCTTCCTGTATATTAATGTGAATGTTTATGCAAACGGGATGACCATAATATCTTTGCCACAATGGGAATTACAGGGAGATTGTACAATTAAAATTGTAACTTTCTGCACCATTAAAATTGTTACTTCCCTAGAAATAAAGCCACTTTGTGTTACAATGTGTGAGGTGTATGTTTTTGCTCCTCTTCATATTCACAATATCAGTTTACAATAATGTTTGGTGCTACATCATTGGAAAAGAGAATTATCTAAAATAACTGTTGTTCAACACAAAAAATAATAATGGACTAGGAACTGGTTGCTCACCTGCTCTTGCTACACTAAGTAACTAATGTTAGGAGCCTGAGAAATGGGAAATAAAATGTTAAATTATGTACAGTAGCAGAAAAATCTCAAGGCTTGGAGGAGAGACTGTAATTGATATGCAAATGCAAGGAACAAAATATGTTTTTTCTAAGACTCTTGAATACCAATTTGAGAACTGACCCAGAAACAATAGATCAGGGAAAGAACTCTTTTCAGAAGATGTGTGGACATTGTGACAGTCAGATTGTTATAGATATCTTATTATTCTACTATTAATGATCTTATGAATAGTAAAAACATTTAGAATCTACCATCAAGACAGGGATGATTGGAAATTACTACATCAGCAAAATCGTCTTTGAGAATATCTGTTCAATGTAGGTTATTTGATATTTTCATAAACACCACTTCATATAATCAATCTCTGAGAACCCTGTTATACATAAAGAATTTAATATGGAACTGGAAGGGACTCATTAAAACTGATTTTGGGAATATGCTTCATGAACAATGGGCTGGAATGATCTCCTGATGTTAGTCAAGGTATAGACACTTGTTTATTGTGAAGTAATGGATCAATCAGCAGTGAAAAAGTCTGGGTGTCACATCAAGGTAACACCAATGTTCTTATATCACCTATCCCAATACAACACTGTTTGCAACTAATTGAAAGTAAAATAAACTCTTGAGCTGTCTTTGTCCTGATATAGTTTAGACAAGCAATGAGTAAAGTCTGGCAGTCTGGCTGTTAGTGGCTGTTGTTGAAATGGATTATATACAATTTAGACTCATGTTGTAAATTGATCTGGACTGTTGTTTTAATTAAATAAAATTTCAAAGCATAAAGAGAATCCACATTCCAATAATGTATATTCATATATACTGTCTTAATTTGATTATTTTGAAGTGAAAAACAAGCTAATGCAAGAGGCTTGGATGGGGAACCCTACAAATTATGCACGAGAGGAATAAAATAACTGTACATAGTACCATTCCTGGATCCAGTTATTTACCAATTCTCACTTCAGTGACAGCCTTTTCTATTCCATATCCCTTCTAGCTATTCAATGTTTTCACTCTGCCATGCCATCGAATATAATTCGACATATCTGATCCAAGCGGGATGGTATTATCTTTGGTTGAAGTACTGTAAGACATTTCAAATTCAGTGAACCTTGCAATCGTACCTTACTTAAAGCTCCTGCTTCCAGGCATCTTTAACAGCTTAGAATCTTGTGAATTTTACCGCATTGAGGCAGTCCCAAGTTATCAAATATAGCCTCATTTTTACATATTTTTATATACTCAAAAGCTGCCTAATAAAGTCACCAACAAATTCTAATACTAACATTGCTTTTCTTAGGAAGAGACCTGTGTTCTGCAACTTACTGTGAACTGAATTGTTGAATTACTGTTTTATAAATAGATTTGAGCTTGAGGGTATTATTCTGTTTGACACATGCATGCATGAAGTATGCTTCTCTTGGCAATGTCTGAAGCGAATGTGAAAACCATAAAAGGCAAGTAAACTGCTACTTCACATCCTGAGACAAAATAGTTAGGTAAGATACAGACAAGAGGAAAACAACTCAATGTAGTTTCAATTTACTGTGAAATTGTTAAAAAAAACCATGTAAAGATTTTAACTGAGAAAATAAATTCACCTAACATTTATCGAACTCAACTAATATCAATTGAGTCTGTATGATTGACTGGAGTAGCAATTGAATCCAAGATGCTCTAAGACAATACTGTGATGACTAGGCGTGTATTGCCAGTTAAATGTTTTTTCCACAGTATACTTCTGAAATTCTCTAGTTCAGAAATGATTATTTTCTGTTGGACTAGATTCATTCGTTTGGAGAATGCATCATACAGACCAAATCATACTGCTTTGTTTTACTTTCTATGAAATTTGAGCTCAGTCATTGCCTTTAAGAACTGACCAATAAGCATTGCCTGTGCGGACTTGCACAAGGGAAATCTATTAAGCAAGATTGTGTATGCAAAAAGAAAAGAAAGTCCATTGGGTTTTATAAGGGGCATGCTGGCAAAATGTCCTGCTTGCAAAATGTCCTGCTTGCATGCTGATGTAACAGTAAAAACGAGAATCTTCCTCTCAGATCTTTACATCATAAAATGACTCATTCAGCCCAATGTCACTCCATTTACTTGATCATACCACTTTTTTTTTCCTTTTGGAATAATTATTCAGTTTACTCAGTCCACCTTTAAAAGCCTTTACAGAATTGACTTGTTTACCAACAGCAAATGGACAGCAGTGGTTTAAGAAGGCAGCTCTCCCCACTGTTTCAAGGGCAACTAGGGATAAGCCCGTGAGACCCTAAGACATAGAAACAGAATTGGTCACTTAGCTCATCAAGATTTCTCTGCCATTCAATGATATAATGGTTGGTCTGCTTTTTCTCCTTAACACTTGATTCCCTTGCTGATTAAAAATCTATCTAGGCCTTGAATATACTGAACATCTCAATCTCAACAACCTTCTACAGTTAAGAATTCCACAGATTCACTCCTCTCTAAGAGAAGAAATACCTCCTCATCCCTGTCTTAAATGGGTGACCCCTTACTCTAAGATCATGCCCTCTGGTCCTAGCCTTTTCCACAGAGGGAAATAACCTTTTCACATCTATCCTATCAAGTCCTTAAAAATCTTATTTGCTTCTAAAAGGTCACCTCTCATTCTTCTAAACTCCATTGAATGCAGACCCAAACTACTCAACCTCTCCTCATAAACCATTTCCTCTGTACTCAGGATCAAACCAATGAACCTTCTCTGAACTGTCTCAAATGCAGGACGTTTTTCCCAGTGCATGGAGATCAAAACTGTTCATTGACTAGTTTGACTAGTACCCTGTATAGTGTTAGCAAGACTTCATTATTTTTGTCTTCCATTTCTTTGGAAATAGAAGCCAGCATTTTATTTTTCTTTCCTATTACTTGCTAATTTTGTGATTTCCAAATCCATCAATGCTGTAGCGATCTTTGTCAATTTAAGTAAAATTTAGCTCCTCTACTTTTTCTGCCAAAGTGCATAAATTCACCTTTCCCACATTATATTGATCTGCCAAGTTTTTGTCCACTTTCTGAATCTAACTATGAACACTAAAATTGCCATAGTTCCTTAAGGCTGTTTTCTCATGAAAGGGAAATAGTTGGTGGTGAGTTTAACCTAAGGTCACCACATCTCAGGTGAGCTGAAAAGGTAGGATCTTCACGGGAACTACAGCCACTGCAGGAATCGAATCTATGCTGTAGGCATCATTCCTGATGAATGGCTTTTGCCCAAAATGTTGATTCTCGTGCTCATCCAATGCAGTCTGACCTGCTGTGCTTTTCCAGCACCTCACTCTCGACCCCCAGCATTGCACCACACACTAGCCATCAGGCTAATCTGTCTAATAATTGCTGCAAACTCTTTGCATCAGCATCATAATGGGCAATACATGCTGGCCCAGCCAGCAACAACCAAATCCCAGAAATGAATAAAAATAATCAGAAAAATATTATCAATCATTATATTTTAAATAAAATAATATAAACAAATTAATTTTAAAATTAATTCTACAATAAATGAAATAGCCTTGTGTGAATTCATCATTGCATTCATTTGATTTGATACCTAAGATATCATCAAAAAGCTACTATTGTTAACTGTTGTCATTAGTCTAATTACATCAAGTCATAGAGTCTTAGAGCTGTACAGCATGGAAACAGACCCTTTGGTCCAACTCGTCCATGCCAATCCAGATATTCTAAATTAATCTGGCTCCATTTGCCAGCATTTGGATCATATCCCTCTAAACCCTTCCTCTTCATATACCCATCCAGATGTCTCTTAAAATGTTGTAATTGTACCAGCCTCCACCACTCCCTCTGGCAGCTCATTCCATACACACACCACCCTCTGCATGAAAAAGCTGCCCCTTAAGTCCCTTTTAAATCTTGACCCCCCCCCCCCCCCACCTTAAATGTATGCCCTCTAGTTTTGGACTTTCCCACCCTGCGGAAAAGACCTTGTCAATTTACCATATCAATGCTCCTCATGATTTTATAAACCTCTGTAATGTCACCCCTCAACCTTCACTCTGCAGGGAAAACAGCCCCAACCTATTCAGGCTCACCTTATTGCTCAACTCTCCAAACCCTGGCAAAATCATTAAAAAAAATTTCTGAACACTTTAAAGTTTCACAAAATCTTTCGTAAGCAGGGAGACCAGACCTCCCAAATCCTATACTAAATGCTCTGACCGATAAAGGCATGCATACCAAACACCTTCTTCACTATCCTATCTACCTGCAACTCCACTTTTAAGGAACTATGAGCCTACGCTCTAAGGTCTCTGTTCAGTATCACTCCCCAGGACCTTGCCATTAAGTGTATACGTTCTGCCCTGATTTTACTTTCCTAAATGCAGCACCTCACATTTATTTGAATTAAACTTCATCTCTCACTCCTCAGACCATTAGCCCATCTAATCAAGGTCCCATTGTACTCTGAGGTAACCTTCTTCACTGATCACTACACCTCCGAATTTGATGTCATCTGCACATTTACCATACTCCTCTGTTCACAGTCAAAAAGTGTGGTATTGGAAAGACACAGCAGGTCAGGCAGCATCCGAGGAGCAGGAGAGTCAATATTTCAGGCATAAGCCCTTCATCCGTAATGTGTGATGAAGGGCTTATGCCCAAAATGTCGACTCTGCTGTTCCTCAGATGCTGCCTGACTGCTGTGCTTTTCTAGCGGCACACTTTTCGACTCTGATCTCCAGCATCTGCAGTCCTCACTTTCTCCTCCCCTGTTCACATCCAAATCATTTATATAACTGACAAAAAAGTATTGTCATCCTTGTGGCACACTTCTGGTCACAGGCCTCCAGTCTGAAAAGCAACCCTCCGTCATCACCCTTTGTCTTCATCTTTGAGCAAGTTTTGTTTCCAAATGGCTAATTTGATTGACCTCATGAGGAGAAACCTAATGAGGTCAGTGAAACAGGATTATAAGTTAACAAAAATGTATTAACTTCATAATAAAGTAAAGAACTGCAGATGCTGAAGATTTAAAACAGAAACAGAAATTGCTGGAGAAACTCAGCAGGTCTGACAGCATCTGTGGAGAGAAAGCAGAGTTCACTTTTTGAGTCCAGTGGCTCTTCTTAAACAGTGGAGACTGTTTAAGGAACAGTTGTTGCAAGTGATGAATAAATATGTCCCTCTGAGACAGGCAAGAAGTGATAAGATAAAGGAACCTTGGATGACGAGAGCGGTAGAGCTTCTCGTCAAAAGGAAAAAGGTCGCTTACATAAGGTGGAGGAAGCTAGGGTCAAGCTCAGCTCTACAGGATTACAGTCAGTGGAGGAAGGAGCTTAAAAATGGTCTGAGGAGAGCCAGGAGGGGTCACGAGAAAGGCTTGGCAGGACGGATTTTGGAGAACACAAAGGCATTTTACACTTATGTGAGGAATAAGAGAATGGTCAAAGAGTAGGGCCAATCAGGGATAGCATAGGGAATTTGTGTATGGAGTCTGAGGAGGGAGGGTAAGCCCGAAATGAGTTTTTTGCTTCTGTCTGTATGAAAGAAATGAACTTTGTAGTGAATGAAACCTTTGAAGAGCAGGTGTGCATGTTGAAATGGATAGAGATAGAGGAAACTGATGTGCTGAAAATTTTGTCAAACATTAGGATTGACAAGTCGCCAGGTCTGGACCAGATTTGTCCTCGGCTGCTTTGGGAAATGAGAAATGCAATTGCTTCGCCACTTGCGAAGATCTTTTCATCCTCGCTGTCCACTGGAGTCGTACCTGAGGACTGGAGAGAGGCAAATGTAATTACTCTCTTCAGGAAAGGAAATAGGGAAATCCCTGGCAATTACAGACCAGTAAGCCTCACCTCTGTCGTCTGCAAGGTGTTAGAAAGGATTCTGAGGGATTGGATTTAGGACCATTTGGAAGAGCATGGCTTGATTAAATGCAGTCAACACGGCTTGGTGAGGGGCAGGTCATGCCTCACAAACTTTATCGAGTTCTTTGAGGATGTGACAGAAAAGTTGATGAGGGTCAAGCTGTGGATGTGGTGTATATGGACTTCAGCAAGGCACTTGATAAGGTTCCCCATGGTAGACTCATTCAGAAGGTGAGGAGAAAGTGAGGTCTGCAGATGCTGGAGATCAGAGCTGAAAATGTGTTGCTGGAAAAGCGCAGCAGGTCAGGCAAAATCCAAGGATCAGGAAATTTGACGTTTCGGGCATAAGCCCTTCATCAGGATGATCATTCCTGATGAAGGGCTTATGCCCGAAACATCGAATTTCCTGTTCCTTGGATGCTGCCTGACCTGCTGCGCTTTTCCAGCAACACATTTTCAGCTCATTCAGAAAGTCAGGTGGAGTGGGATTCAGGGGAATATTGCTGTCTGGATACAGAATTGGCTGGCCAACAGAAGACAGCGAGTGGTAGTAGAAGGAATATATTCTGCCTGAAAGTCTGTGGTGAGTGGTGTTCCACAGGGCTCTGTCCTAGGGCCTCTATTGTTTGTAATTTTTATTAATGACTTGGATGAGGAGATTGAAGGTGAGTCAGCAAGTTTGCAGAGTACACAAAGGTTGGAGGTATTGTTGACAGTATAGAGGGCTGTTGTAGGCTGCAGCGGGACATTGACAGGATGCAGAGATGGGCTAAGAGGTGGCAGATGGAGTTCAACCTGGATGAATGTGAGGTGATGCATTTTGGAAGGTCGAATTTGAAAGCTGAATAGAGGATTAAGGATAGGATTCTTGGCAGTGTGGAGGAACAGAGGGATCTTGGTGTGCAGGTACGTAGATCCCTTAAAATGGCCACCCAAGTGGACAAGGTTGTTAAGAAAGCATATGGTGTTTTGGCTTTCATTAACAGGGGGACTGAGTTTAAGTGTCATGAGATCTTGTTGCAGCTCTATAAAACTTTGATTAGATCACATTTGGAATACTGCATCCAGTTCTGGTCGCCCTATTATAGGAAAGATATGGATGCTTTGGAGACGGTTCAGAGGAGGTTTACCAGAATGCTGCCTGGACTGGAGGCTTATCTTATGAGAAGAGGTTGACTGAGCTCTGACTTTTTTCATTGGAGAAAAGGAGGAGAAGAGGGAACCTAATTGAGGTATACAAGATAATGAGAGGCACAGATAGAGTCGATAGCCAGAGACTATTTCTCAGGGTGGAAATGACTAACACAAGGGGTCATAGTTTTATGCTGGTTGGAGGAAAGTATAGAGGGGATGTCAGAGGTGGGTTCTTTACACAGAGAGTTGTGAGAGCATGGAATGCGTTGCCAGCAGCAGTTGTGGAGGCGGGGTCATTGGGGACATTTAAGAGATTCCTGGACATGCATATGGTCACAGAAATTTGAGGGTGCATACATGAGGATCAGTGGTCGGCACAACATCGTGGGCTGAAGGGCCTGTTCTGTGCTGTACTGTTCTATGTTCTATGTTCTTCAGAGCTGATAGAATGTAGTGTTACAGACCAGGCCAAACCTTCTCAAAACATTTCTAGAGAGTAGTCAGGACCCTAACGTTGCCAGTTGTTTTAAGATATTCCTGGAGTGATGCAGCTAGCCCAACCATTTAGTTTTAACAAAACAGAATTTATTTGCAAGATTACCAAATTAAGCCCAAACAAAAAGAGCAGAATATAGAATAACCTATCCTATCTGAAAGCCCAACAGATTATCCCAACTGAATGATGCTGTTCCAAATTCCTGGAGCAATCCCCATAAACAGCCCTTGGCAAAGAAAAAGGTAAAATCACACACAGGGTCTTACAGGAGAGAGATTCAGCATGGAACACCTTCTTCCATTTAGCTGTTTCTTTGACCAGCAGCCTTAAAAAACTGACCGCTTATTCTAAACAGACAGACTGCTAAAACCAAACCAAACTAAACCAGAAAAAAGCTGAGCTGGGAGAACTGGCCACTCCCCTTTCATTCTAACAGCATTTTTTTTTAACTTAAAGGCTTTTTCGAGTAGATCAAACCAGACATTTCGGAACCTGTGTCTCGTAAAACACTTGAAAATAACCAAGCACAACACAACCTTGTTAAAAGTTCAACATCATCACATTAGGAAAAGGTAGTATGTATGCTGATTACAGAGTGGGTGCGTGTATGTTGGTGTGGTAGTGAGTAGATAGGTGAAGATGGAGCCAGAGAGAGAAAAAGAAAGTGAGGCAGATAAAGGTTGATAGTAAGCCAGGGATGAAGAAAACCTAATGATGGGAAACAGGAGTAAATGAAACTGGGCTGACTGTGCTGAAAACAGTCTATGTGATAACAGGATCCAAGTGTGAGGGTGGGTAAAGGTCATGGAAGAAGGTGCTCAGGCCTTAAAATGATTAGTCCCGTGGGCTGCATGGTTCCCGTGTGGAAAATGTGAAATTGTTCATGGGAGCACTGCAGCAGGCCTGAGACAGAGATGTTGCAGAGGGACAACAGTAGTGTGTTGAAGTTGCACGCAACTGGAAGCTCAGGTTCATTTTTATGGACAGAATGTAGAGATTCCGTAAAGCAGCCACTCGGACTGTGTTTCATCTCCTCAACATAGGGGATTAACTTTATATTTATTTCTTCAATATTTGAAGAAAGTAATATGAACGACTACAAATAATTTCAAAAACATAGGCAAGAATGTCAATAATCTATTAAGGACACAATTAAATTTATTTCAGGAATAAATAGGTAATAACTATTTTCCAATAAACCCCCCATTAGATTTTCTGCATCTTATATATGTTAACTCTTTCCATAAGACCTTAGCAGCTAATTGACCAATCAGTGTAGCTAAAAGCATTTTTAAAGCATGTAAATTATAAACTCTGCAGTGCCCTGCTGGGATCTCACAGCTCGGCATATGAACAGGTTATAAACAGTCATTGAAAAGCCCTGTCTTCAGGTGCCTTCAACATTTTAACACAAAGGAAGTAGTTTTGTATCATTTATATTCATGTATTAAATAGTCATAGTCCTTCATATGCAACTCCAGAAAAGAAAGACCTACTGCCTTCTTTGGATTGATGACGTGTATATTTTATAGAGATTTTTGTTAGTGAAGATCTTTGGGTTGAATTTCTTTCTGTTTCTTGTACACTTTTAAACATTGTCTGTGCTCTTGTTCAATCTCATATTTGGTTGTGCTTTTTGATTCTTCTCATGAAGTGCTTCATTGAATTCCTACTACCTGATTCACTTCAGTTAGATGTGGAGAAGGCTGTGCAGAAGCAGCGAATTTAGTCAGATGGGTTGAGGAGTTTTTGAACTTGAAGAGTCTGGCAATTTCACGTAAGGATTATTGCAGCTTGGAAAATCTTTTACTTTTTTTTAGCACTGTACTTATCCCAACAAAGACTCTTCCACTTGATTCTGACTGGTTGGTTCCCATGGGCCGGACAGCTTACTCACCTTTTCTCTCCTTGCCCTGAAGAGTCAGGGTAAATCAGGGTGAGAAATGCATGGCTTTTCCAAGGGCAGATCAGATATTACAATTTTCACGAAAGAGGAGGACGAGGAAGGGGAACAATACAGAATGAAGCACAAGTGAGTCAGGTGCCTTTCCAGGAGGATGCAGCTTTACAGATATTGCGCTTCACTTACTGCCTCTCAGCCCAAGAGGGGATTTATATGAAATCCAGATTATACCCAATATTGTTGTCAACCCCTCTACATGGTGGTGAAGGATTGCCACTGTAATTTCTGCAGCATCTGGTGACTACAGGTAGTAGGAAGGGATCTCTGCAATATCAATTGAGGATTATCACAGCCCTACTTTCCTCGGGTTACGCTGCTATTTACAACAAAGCAACTCCACAAGGTCTAGAGTGTGATCGAAGCCACTTGCAATGTATACTGGGTGTTCACAGAACACTCATGCATCCACATCAGTGGCATAAAGTTTGGATTAATTGATGACCAAACAATATATGGCTACAATCAGGGGAACCTCCAAACCAAGATAATAAAGGCAAAAACACTGTGGATGCTGGAAAGCTAAAATAAGAACAGAAAGTGCTGTACAATTCAGTGGGTGTAGCAATATCAATGGAGAGGGAAACAAAGTTAACATTTCAAATCAAATATGACATTGGAATTTTGGCAAGAATATCTTCTGTAACTAATACCCCCAAATATAAACAAGGCTTGAACCACAGTAACCACAGTACATTGAGGCAAATGCAGCAATCTGACTGATGATCAAGAGATACCATTAGAAGCTTCTTTCATCAGTCGGTGCTACGATGGGTATAGAATCACCTTTTGTTGAGGATCTGCTACAGATTCTAACAAAGCTGCTGCTCACTTGATTGATGTAATGTTTCTCTATACAGGACAGTTGACTTGAAAATCAACCTGCCATTCACTGTACATCTTTTGGAGATTGACTACAGAACTTTCCTTTCAGTTACATTACAAGGAGCTCTGTGTTCCATAACTCTGAATCCCTTGATCTCCACTAGGATTATGGGATTTCCTGATGCACTCCCCACTCTTCTAGCTCTTACAGGCTCTAAATCAATCCTCATGACCCAAAAGAACTGAGTTCTCCCAATGTGAAAGGTTGTGTACAGGTGCCTGGAAGGGAGGAAATAGTTTGCAAGTTGTAAGCTGGCTGAGATTTAGGTTTTGGCAGGAAAGGTTATGGGATTTACCGAGATCATAAGCCCATATATGTTTCCTTAACATCAATATAATTGATGAGGGAAATCAGAACTCCTCACCATTCTCATCATGATCATTCTTTGTGCCTTCCCCACAAACTGTGGTGATTGAGAGAAACAAGTTGAGAGGGTAAGACTATCTCAAGGTTACCTTCTTGGAATTAAGAAGAAAGAGATAAGGAGCAATAATTTCGCTGTGGGGTTTTCGATGAAATGCCAGTGCATGTTCTCATTTTCTAACTAAAGAGCATGCGAACCATTTGAAGACTTCATGTTTTGGGTCCTCAAGAATGTATTCGGTTAAAGGCTGCAGAAGTTCGCTATAATAGCTTGTCTTTGATAAATATTGTCCTTTCCTGGTGAAGTTTAGATTAGATTACTTACAGTGTGGAAACAGGCCCTTCGGCCCAACAAGTCCACACCGACCCGCCCAAGCGCAACCCACCCATACCCCTACATTTACCCCTTTACCTAACACGGGCAATTTAGCATGGCCAATTCACCTGACCCACACATCTTTGGACTGTGGGAGGAAACCGGAGCACCCGGAGGAAACCCACGCAGACACGGGGAGAACGTGCAAACTCCACACAGTCAGTCGCCTGAGTCGGGAATTGAACCCGGGTCTCTGGCGCTGTGAGGCAGCAGTGCTAACCACTGTGCCACCGTGCCGCCCACCAAAGGGCGTCAAAGTAAAAAAAAAGTTATCACTTGTTTTTTAATTACAACTGTGCGGGTATTTGCCATTCACCATAATGTTGAGGAGACATATAATAAAACAAGTAATGTGACATAACTGAACTTGCATTGACAATTTTACTTGCTTCACATGTAGAATTTGTTTGGTTGTACACTCTGTATAAACTCCATACAATAAATCAGGTACATTGCATGTCTTTAAGAAGTTGACGTTAAGGTAGTTGCACAACTTTCAAATGTGATTAGCACTGTAAGGAATCAATGATAAATCGATTCTGTACATTATTTAAGGATGGGCAATGTCGTGAGACAGAATACAAAGTGTCCCATTTTTCAACAAAGCAGCCTGTTACTTTGTGAATATCAACATCATAAATTTTTGGTTATTAATGGATACATTAGTAAATCAGACTTCTTGATGCATTTAATCTTTTTTAACTTTAAGTTTTGAACCATTAACATTTTGAGGTAGTTATCTTACCAGAGTGCCAGGCAGTGCAGAAGTCAAAAGGATGCATCATGACATCAGCCAGAAATATGGATTTTTAAATTACTATCAACCATCCACATTGTAATTGTCATGCACATTATAGCAATCTTTAATTAAAATCAGCAAGCTCAATTCAGCAGAATTGTCTGCCTAACATTTGCTGAGCATCCACTAAAATATAGCAAATTCTGGGATCAAATTCAAAATTTCATTGTATGTGGAATACTAAATCAATATGAAATTAATCACATACAAAGTTGCACCATCATTTCAGATCAAATTCCATTTTCAAGTATGCTACATATTGTAATATGACTGAATCTTACCAGACATTGGGTTTCAGCAAGGGTTTCTTTCTGCAAGATCTAGTGAGTTTCCTCATGCCAAACTCATCACATTAACTAGGAAACATGCCCCAGGGTGCCCTTTACCGGAGACATTGTGGGATTATTGATAACGGTACCTTCATTAAAAAGCTATTGTACACCTAGTCAAGTGCTAGCTGCCCAACACAGTCTCTGATTTATACCCTGGATATCAGATAAGGACAAATTGATATGGAATATGTGCAGACAGGAACTTGGAGGTCATTGTGCAGGGGATGGCCTAGAGGAGGAGCATCAATGAATGGCATAGGAGGCCATGAAAACAGATCCTTCCAGCCTCCCGATGGATCAGTATGCCCTCAACCATCCAGAGGAATGCACAGCCATGCCATGGGAAGCTTCTCTGCTCTACCAGGTTAAGTGCCATCATCATTTTGCTGCTACCTCAAATTCACGCTATCTCCACTATGTCACCCACTCTCACCCATCCTCACCTGCCCAATCCCCCTCAGACTACTATCCCTAAATGGCCTCCTGCTCATTCATTCAGGACATCTATCCCACACACGTATGGGCCCCAGCTATGCCTGTCTCTTTGTTGGCTACGTAGAACAGTTGATCTTCCGTAATTACACCTGCACCACTCCCCACCTCTTCCTCTGCTACATTGATGACTGCATTGGAGCCACCTCATGCTCCTGCGAGGAGGTTGAGCAATTCACCAACTTCACCAACACATTCCACCCTGACCTTAAATTTACCTGGACCATCTCTGACACCTCCCTCCCCTTCCTGGACCTCTCCATCTCCATTAATGACGACCAACTTGACACTGACATTTTTTACAAACCCACCGACTCCCACAGCTACCTGGATTACATCTCTTCCCACCCTACCTCTTGCAAAAATGCCATCCCGTATTCCCAATTCCTCCGCCTCCGCCGTGTCTGCTCCCAGAAGGAGCAGTTCCACTACAGAACACACCAGATGGCCTCCTTCTTTAAAGACCGCAATTTTCCTTCCCACATGGTTAATGGTGCCCTCCAATGCATCTCATCCACATCCCGCACCTCCGCCCTCAGACCCCATTCCTCCAACCGTAACAAGGACAGAACACCCCAGTGCTCACCTTCCACCCTACCAACCTTGGCATAAACCAAATCATCCACCGACATTTCTGCCACCTCCAAAAAGACCCCACCACCAGGGATATATTTCCCTCCCCACCCCTTTCCACCTTCCACAAAGACCATTCCCTCCATCACTACCTGGTCTGGTCCGCGCCCCCCTACAACCCACCCTCCCATCCTGGCACCTTCCCCTGCCACCACAGGAAATGTAAAACCTGTGTCCAAACCTCCTGCCTCACCTTTATCCAAGGCCCTAAAGAAGCCTTCCACATCCATCAAAGTTTTACCTGCACAGCCATTAATATCTTTTATTGTATCCGTTGCTCCCAATGCAGTCTCCTCTACATTGGGGAGGCTGGGCGCCTCCTAGCAGAGCGCTTTAGGGAACATCTCCGGGACACCCGCACCAATCAACCCTGTGCCCCAACATTTCAACTCCCCCTCCCACTCTGCTGAGGACATGGAGGTCCTGGGCCTCTTTTACAGCCACTCCCTCACCACCAGATGCCTGGAGGAAGAACGTCTCGTCTTCCACCTTGGAACACTTCAACCCCAGGGCATCAATGTGGACTTCAACAGTTTCCTCATTTCCCCTTCCCCCACCTCACCCTCGTTCCAAACTTCCAGCTCAGCACTGTCCCCATGACTTGTCCGGACTTGTCCTATCTGCATATCTCCTTTTCCACCTATCCACTCCACCCTCTCCTCCCTGACCTATCACCTTCATCCCCTCCCCCACTCACCCATTGTACTTTATGCTAATTTCTCCCCACCCCCACCCTCCTCTAGCTTATCTCTCCACGCTTCAGGCTCTGTGCCTTTATTCCTGATGAAGGGCTTTTGCCCGAAACATCGATTTCGCTGCTCCTTGGATGCTGCCTGAACTGCTGTGATGCATTGGGTCTAATCTGGGAGCTGGGTCCCTGTTCCTGCACACAAAGTGTCTTTGCAGCAATATTGTTAAGAAAGGTGCCCAGTCCATTCCAAAGGGCAACATTAAGAGCAGAAGTACAGTGTAAGTAGATCAGAGATGTACGATAATGAGGCGGTGAGGCTGATACGTGTTGCATGCCAATGTCTGTGGATATGGAGTTTTTGTGGTTGCCGCCCATGGACTGTGCCTGATATGTGTTGGTTAGCGACAAAAAAAAACTGCAGATGCTGGAATCCAAAGCAGACAAGCAGGATATGTATTGGTGACAGATATCCAAGACAAAGGTTTGGAAGAATAAGTATCGAGTTTCAATCTCTCCTTATCAGTCAAACCCTCCAACCCTGGCAACATCCTGTTAATTTTTTTCTGAAACCTCTCCAATTTACTAATATCTCACCTATACTAGGGTGACGAGAACTGTGCATAGTGCTCCAAAAGTGATCCCACCAATGTCCTGCACAACCTCAAAAGGTCATTCCAAATCCTATACTTAATGGTCTGAGCAATGAAGGCAAGCGTGCTAAACACTTTCTTAACCACCCTGTCTACCTGTGACACGACTTTCAAAGAACTATGCATCCTGAACCCCGAGGCCACGCTGTTCTACAACAAACATGTAATACCTCACATTTATGCAAATTAAACAACATCTGCTGTGCCTCAGCCCGTTGGCCCAATGGATCAAAATCCCTTTGCAGATGTAGATAACTTGCCTCTCTATCCGCTATACCACCAATTTTGGTAGCCATGATGTGGAGGTGCCGGTGTTGAAATGCAGTTGACAAGGTTACAATCTAACTAGCTTATTTGAAATCACAAGCTTTCAGAGCATTGCCCCTTCATCCCATGAAGTGATTTTGGTGTCATCCACAAACGTACAAATCAAGCCTTCCATATTCTCATCCAAATTATTTGTATAAATGACAAACAAAAGTGGACCCAGCACTGATCCCTGCAGAACACCGCGGCAAACAGGCCTCCAGTTCATAAATAAGCTTCCATCACTACCCTCCGTCTCCTACCATCAAACCAATTTTGTTTCCAATTGGCAAGCTCTCCCTGTGATCTAACTTTACGAATTAATCTACTATGTGGAACTTTGTCAAGCTTTGATTACTTTGGTTCAATTCCATTTCTCTTTTTGCCTTTTGAATCATTTTGCATATGATTCACTTTATTATGTATCTTACTATGGGTGACCAAATTATAAGCAGTATACTGATGATAGCACAATCAATTGAGATACGAGAGCCCTAAACCATGGAATGGTGAGATAAATGTTTACACCAGAGATCCTACACATACCATCTTTCCAAATGTAGCTATCACAATGTAATTAGTTACTAAACAGAGATAGGATGCTTCCTTGCTGGTCAAGTGAAGTGAGTCACCTTTCCTCTACATTGAGTCCTCTTCACCGTTTTTGGCTTGAATTATACGTGTAATAGGGTAACAAGAAAGGAGAGGTGACAAAGAAGTGCCAGAGACTTGTTGATATACAAAAATCTGCATGAAACACTATGTCATTGTAGCATTGTAATTTTAAAATAATGGTGAATCCCTTCACTATTGCCACTGAAGTCATAGGAAATAATGACATTAATAACCGTGGCACTGTGTTAGCAATCGCGTAGCTTTCTGAGATATTAGTGCCTTTCCACCAGAGCTGTTGCTGCCAGTTAGAAAAGGACATGATACATGCTCCGGGTGTGAGGGCCGGTTTCCTGCATTTGCATTAGTTTTATCACTGCTTGTGGGTATAACTAAGATACTGGAGAGTCAAGAAATGATCAATATATTACTATTAAAACCTTTATGGAATAGACAACAGGTGAAATTTAACTTGTAGTGCATCAATTGATGCCAAAGCATCATCAACCTGTTCTTTCAATGATTATTGAACAGCGCACAAATTCTACACTTTTGATTTCTTTTTGAGTACAATGAACTGCTTTATTTACATGACAGCCAGTTAAGTCATTATAAGCCAAAATAACTCTCCAGTGGTCAGTATCCCATCACCAATTCACCCTTTATTTACATGTGGAGATTCCTTGACACAGATCCAACTCCCTCAGGACGTAAACAGAACCTGCGATACTTTTGTTTATATCTGTCAGCCAGGGCTCCCTGCTTTGACCAGATTAACAGTCCCAATTAGAGAACTTATATTTTAAGTTATGCACTTGACTCACTTCATTTGTAACCATTTCATAAACGGTGAGTTTTGTTGATAATCACCAGTCTGGAATTGGAATTAATTGGAGATTTTGAACAAATAAGATGTATAGTTAAATTCTAATTACACTTTTTTGTTCTTTAATCATGACTGTTGAGTTGTGTGAATTACTAACAACATCTAGGACGTGACTTTAAATGAAGTTTTGAAGAAAATACCAGTCTCTGTTTATTTTGGAGGTTTGATTGTTTACTTCAATACGCAATGTCTCAAGATTGGTCAAATCTCAGTGTAGGTGCTGGCTCCCCTTATGTGGAATAAAGAGCAGAGGCAATATAAATGGTATAATTCTGAAGGGGATGGGGGCAAGAGCAGAGGCACCTAGAGGTATTTGTGCATAAGTCATTGGAATTGGCATGGCAGCTTGAGAAAGTTGTTCATAGGCAATTAGCAATCCTGAGTTGTATAAGAAGGGGCACTGTCAAAAGAAAGGGAGTCATAAATCTCATGTATAGTGCATTGGTTTGGACTCAATTGCAACATCATGTCTAATTTGGGCAGAATTCTTTGTAAATGACGTAAAGGTATTAGAGAGAGTTCCAAAATGGATTCATTTGAATGGTTATAGAAACAATGGAACTTCCGTTACATGGATAGATTGGAGCAGCCTATGATAGTTAATCTTGGCATAGAGACACTTCAGAGAAAATTTAACAGATTCAAAATCATGAAAGGTCTAAACAGAGTTAAAGGAAGGAAAGTTTCTGGTGCAGAAACAGCACAAGAAGTTATTAGCAAAAGAAGTAACAGTGACATGACAAGAAACGTCTTTACGCAGTAAATGGTAATCATCTGCAAAGCACAACCTGAGAGTTTGTAAACTAGGATTAAATTGAGGCATTCAGAAGAATACTGAACAATTAGCTAAAGAGAGAGAAAAAATACAGAGGAAAACAACTCGGTAAGTTGGTCTTGCAGAGAGCAATTGGCAGAATGGACTTCCTTCTGTGAGGAAACCATTTCAGAATTCGAAGTGCCCACAAGTCGCTTGCCCTGCTCCTTCAGGTCAAAGAGGCCCAGTTTCCTTCATTGTGATCTTATCAGCCTTTATTTTCAGCAACTTGCCATGCAAAGAGTTTTAAGACCAACACATGCAAGGGGTGGTCTAATTGATAGCAAATGGTGATGTATTCTCTGTTCCATCAAAATCAGGCCCAATGGGCTTCCACCAAAATTTGGCATTGGATCAGTGCTGGAGGATTAATGGGTCTTTTTTATAGTAATGAGCACTCGTCCAACACATTCCAGTCCACTGAAACATGTACCTAGCCTTAATATTAAAACAGAAACAACTGGGCGGCACGGTGGCACAGTGGTTAGCACTGCTGCCTCACAGCGCCTGTAGACCTGGGTTCAATTCCCGACTCAGGCTACTGACTGTGTGGAGTTTGCACGTTGTCTGCGTGGCTTTCCTCCGGGTGCTCCGGTTTCCTCCCACAGTCACAAAGATGTGTGGGTCAGGTGAATTGGCCAAGCTAAATTGCCTGTAGTGTTAGGTAAGGGGTAAAATGTAGGGGTATGGGTGGGTTGCGCTTCGGCGGGTCGGTGTGGACTTGTTGGGCCGAAGGGCCTGTTTCCACACTGTAAGTCTAATCTAATCTAAACTTTTTATTGAATAGATTAATTTTTATTGTTATAGAATTTTAAGAATAGTTATGCAGATTATTGTAAAGCTTTGTGTATATAGTGCAATTATTTTGCTAATTAAGTTCTGGTCACTATCAAATTGAGTGTGGTATATGGCTGGCACATGGACTGCTGAAGGTTTTGCATTTTGGAAATTGGAAAGAAAGATTATTCTGAGCTGAGTTATGCAATACTTATTGGATATAGGGATCCTGTAGGTTGAAATAACTGCATGGAGGCCAGTATCCTGACACCAAGTCATATATGAAGAGTCCTTGACACTGATCTAGCTCCTTCAGAGCCAGCTGTTAGAGTGTACAGAACCTCTGACATTCCTGGAGTGTCAGAGGCAGGAAGAATGGGAGCATCGACCAGGGGCTGACAGGAAGGTGAATTACTGCTTTAAAAACTGACCTTCTGAATAGGCGGAGCTGACATGGGACTGCTAAGTAAGTATTTGGGTGGTTGCGTTACCTGAAACAATGCTTAGATAGTTGTCTTCCACCCATCCTTATCCTCTAACAAAAAAAGAAAGGTTCTGTGTGCTGGATTGGTAAGCTAACCAGTTTTTAAATTCTTTATTTTTCTACAGTCTCTTTGGGAATTTAGAATAATGAGAAAGGTGGTTAGGGCAGTTGAATGTTCCTCCTGCAGAATGTGGGAGGTAAGGTTCACCAATATTGCGTGCAATTCTAGTCTCCTTCCTGTTGGAAAGATGTTGTGAAATTTGAAAGTATTTACAAGGATGTTGCCAGGATTGGAGATTTGAGCTATGGGAGAGGCTGAACAGGTTGGGGCTGTTTTCCCTGGAGTGTTGGAGGCTGAGGGGTGACCTTCTAGAGGTTTACAAAATTATGAGGGGCATGGATAGGATAAATAGACAGTTTTTTTCCCTGGAGTGGAGGAGTCCAAAACTAGAGGGCATAGGTTTAGGGTGAGAGGGGAAAGATATAAAAGAGTCCTAAGGGGCAACTTTTTCACGCAGAGGGTGGAATGTGTATGGAATGAGCTGCCGGAGGAAGTTGTGGAGGCTGGTACAATTGCAACGTTTAAAAAACATTTGGTTGGACATATGAATAGGAAGGGTTTGGAGGGATATGGGCCGGGTGCTGGTAGGTGGGACTATATTGGGTTGGGATATCTGGTCAGCATGGACGGGTTGGACCAAAGGGTCTGTTTCCGTGCTGTACATCTGTATGACTCCATGACTTTATGATTCGTGTCCCTGCTGACTTCATCAGTGGGAAGTGTACCCAACTCCAGCTTCTCTAAAACCATGGTAGGGAACTGGAGCTGGAGCTGGATGAACGTCAGATCATTCAGGGGCAGAGAGGGTTATTGAGAGGAGTTACAGAGAGATAGTCACATCTCAGGTGCAAGAAAAAGGCAGATGGGTTACAGTCCGGGGACAAAAAGGGAACCAACAGGCAGTGCATGGATCCCCTGTGACCGTTCCCCTCAATAACAGGTATATGGTTTTGGACACTATTGGAGGGGATCACTAACTGGGGTAAACCATGGGATACAGGTCTCTAGCACAGAGTCTGTCCCTGTTGCTCAGAAGGGAAGGGGGGAGAGGAGCAGAGCATTAGTCATTGGGGACTCCATAGTTAGGGGGATCTGTGGGAATGAGAGAGACTCACGGTTTGTGTGTTGCCTCCCAGGTGCCAGGATTTGTGATCTTTCAGATCGTGTTTTCGGGATCCTTGAGGGAGAGGGGGAGCAGCCCCAAGTCATGGTCCACCTAAGTACTAATGACATAGGTAGGAAAAGGGATGGAGATTTAAGACAGAAATTCAGAGAGCTAGGGTGCTAGAACAAACAGAGTTGTTATCTCTAGTTTATTGTCTGTGCCATGTGCTTGCTAGGCGAGGAATAGGGAGAGAGAGAAGTTGAACACATGGCTATAGGGATGGCACAGGAGGGAGGGTTTTGGATACTTGGATAATTGGGGGTCATTCTGGGGTCAGTGGGATCTCTACAAACAGGATGGTCTACGTCTGAATGAGATGGGTACCAATATCCTTGCGGGGGGAGGGGTGGAATTTGATAATGCTCTTTGGGACAGTTTAAACTAATTCAGCAGGTCGATGGGAACCTAAATTGTAGTTCTAGTGTCCTGGAGGTTGAGAGTACTGAGGTCAGAAATGAAGTTTCAAGGTTGCAAGAGTTCACTGGCAAGCAGGAAGGTGGTTTGAAGTGTGTCTATGTCAACGCCAGAAGTATCCAGAATAAGGTACCTGGGATTTCAATGTGGTGGCCATTTCAGAGGTATGGATAAAGCAGGGACAGGAACAGTTGTTGCAAGTTCCAGGATTTAGATGTTTCATTAAGAACAGAGAAGATGGGAAAAGAGGAGGAGGTGTGGCATTATTTGTCAAGGATAGTATTACGGTAGCAGAAAGGATGTTTGAGGACTTGTCTACTGAGGTAGTGTGGGCTGAGGTTAGAAGCAGGAAAGGAGAGCTCACCCTGTTGGGAGTTTTCTACAGGCCTCTGAGTAGTTCCAGAACTGTAGAGGACAGGATAACAAAGATAATTCTAGATAGGCGCAAGAATAACAGGGTACGTTGTTATAATGGGACTTTAACTTTTTGACTGGAAATACTATAGTTTGATTACTTTAGATGAGGCAGTTTTTGTTCAATGTGTGCAAGAAGGTTTCCTGACACACTATGTGGACAATCCAACAACGGGCGAGGCCACAACAGATTTGGTATTGGGTAATGAACCTGGCCAGATGTTAGATTTGGGAGTAGATGAGCACTTCGATGATAGTGACAACAATTCAGTTATGTTTACTTTAATGATGGAAAGGGATAGGTATATAACGCAGGTCAAGAGTTATTGCTGGCGAAAGGCAATTATGATGCAATTAGACAAGGTTTAGGATGCATAGGATGGGGAAGGAAACTGCAGGGGATGGGCACAATTAAAATGTGGAGCTTATTCAAGGAACTGAAAAATGTGTTGCTGGAAAAGCATAGCATCCAAAGAGCAGGAGAATTGACGTTTCGGGCATGAGCCCTTCTTCAGGAAGGGCTTATTCAAGGAACAGCTACTGTGTGTCCTTGATTAGTAGGTACCTGTCAGGCAGGGAGGAAGTTGTCGAGCGAGGAAGCCATGGTTTACTAAAGAGGTTCAATCTCTTGTTAAGAGGAAGAAGAAGGCTTATGTTAGGATAAGAAGTGAAGGCTCAGTTAGGGTGCTTGAGAGTTACAAGTTAGCCAGGAAGGATCTAAAGAGAGAGCTAAGAAGAGCCAGGACAGGACATGAAAAGTCGTTGGAAGATAGGATCAAGGAAAACCCTAAAGCTTTCTATAGGTATATCAATTATAAAAGAATGACTAGAGAAAGATTAGGGCCAATCAAGGATAGTAGTGGAAGTTGTGTGTGGAGTCCGAGAAGATCGGGAAGCGCTAAATGAACATTTTTTGTCAGTATTCACACTGGAAAAAGACAATGTTGTAGAGGAGAATACTGAGATACAAGCTACTAGACTATGTGGGATTGAGGTTCACAAGGAGGAGGTGTCAGCAATTCTGCAAAGTGTGAAAATAGATAAGTACCCTGGGCCAGATAGGATTTATCTAAGGAATATTTGTCATTCCAGGGAAGAGCTTGTAGAGCCTTTGGCTTTGATTTTTATGTTGTCCTTGTCTCCAGGAATAGTGTCACAAGACTGGAGGATAGCAAATGCTATTCCTTTGTTCAAGAAAGGGAGTAGAGGTAACCCTGGTAATTATAGACAATTGAACCTTACTTCAGTTGTGGGTAAAGCATTGGAAAAGGTTATAAAAGATAGGATTTATAATCATCAAGAGGGGAATAAATTGGTGAGTTTTGAGAAGATTTGCAGCTCAGTTTAAGGTTCTGGATATAGGTTTGCTCACTGAGCTAGAAGGTTCATTTTCAGATGTTTTGTCACCATACTGGCTGGGTAATATCTTCTGTGAGCCTCCGGTGAAGCACAAGTGTTTGTGACCTGCTTTCTCTTTATGTGTTTAGGTTTCCTTGCATTGGTGATGCAATTCCTGTGGTAATGTCAGTTCCCGTGTTAACATCAAAACAGGAAATAACATCACCACAGGAAATGACATCACCAACCCAATTACACCTAAACACATAAATAGAAAGCAGGTCACTAATACTGGAGGCTCACTGATGCTGTTACCTAGTGTGGTCACAAAACATCTGAAAATGAACTTTCCTACTCAGCGAGCAAATTCAAATGCAGGAATAAGTTGATTAGGAATAGTCAACGAAGTTTTGTGAAAGAGTCGGTTGTGCCTCAGAAACCTTATTGAGTTCTTTGAGATGGTGACCAAACATGTGGATGAGGGTAAAGTGGTTGATGTGATGTATGCGGGTTTCAGTCAGGTGTTTGATAAGGTTTCCCACAGTTAGATTAGATGCAGTCACAGGGAGAATGTGCAAACTGCACACAGGGAATAGCCTGAGGCGGGAATTGAACCCAGGTTTCTGGTGCTGTGAGGTAGCAGTGCTAACTACCGTGCCGCCCATAATACTGAGATACAAGCCAACAGGCTAGCTGGGATTGAGGTTCACAAGGAGGAGATATTAGCTATTGCACAATAGGCTATTGCACAAAATACGGAGGCATGGGATTGAGGGTTATTTAAGGGTTTGGATCAGAAATTGGCTAGCTGAAAGAAGACAGAGGGTGATGGTTGATGGGCATTGTTCATCCTGGAGTTCAGTAACTAGTGGGGTACCGCAAGGATCTGTTTTGGGCCACTGCCATTTGCCATTTTTATAAATGACCTAGATGAGAGTGTAGAAGGATGGGTTAGTAAATTTGTGGATGATAGTAAGGTTGATGGAGTTGTGGATAATGCTGAAGGATGTTGCACATTACAAAAGTTCATAGATAAGCTGCAGATCTGTGCTGAGAGGTGGCAAATGGAATTTAATGTGGAAAAGTGTGAGGTGCTTCACTTTGGAAGGAGCAACAGAAATAAAGAATACTGGGCTAATGGTAAGATTCGTGGTAGTGTAGATGAGCAGAGGGATCTCAGCGTCCATGTATAGAGATCCCTAAAAGTTGCCACCCAGGTTGGTAGTGTTGTTAAGAAGGCATACAGTGTGTTTGTGTTTATTGGTAAAGGGATTGAGTTTCGGAGCCACTGCATCTGCATCTGTAGAAAACTCCAGTGCGGCTGCACTTGGAGTATGGCATATAGTTCTGGTCACCACATTATAGGAAGAATGTGGAAGCTTTGGAAAGGGTTCCGAGGAGATTTACGAGATGTTGCCTGGTATTGAGGGAAGATCTTATGAGGAAAGACTGAGGGACTTGAGGCTGTTTTTGTTAGAGAGAAGAGAATTGAGAGGTGACTTAAATGAGACATAAAAGATAATAAGAGGGTTAGGAAAGGTGGACAGTGAAAGCCTTTCCCCCCGGATTGTAATGGCTAATATGAGAGGACATAGCTTTAGATTGAAGGGTGATAAATGTAGGAGAAATGTCAGAGGTAGTTTCTTTACTCAGTGAGTAGTAGGGGCATGGAACACATTGCCTGTAACTGTTGTAGACTTGCCAACTTTAAGGGCATTTGAATGGTCATTGGATAAATTATGGATGATAATGGAATAGTGTAGATAGGCTTAAGATTGGTTCCACAGGTCAGCACAACATCAAGGACCAAAGGGCCTATACTGCACTGTAATGTTCTATGTTCTATGTTCCTGTTTATATCTATCAACCAGGGCTCCCTGATTGGACCAGATTAAATGCCACAATCAGGGAACTCATACTCTATGTGGTCCACCTGGCTGACCTTATTGCAATCACCACATGCGTGTGGAGATAGTTTGAAACTGGGTTAAAGTTAACTTTATATCAACTTTTACTCACCCATTTAAACACTATTCAGTTTTCTTCTGCTCATTATTCTGTTTGTTGTTTTCCTCAATGTTGACTCTTGTTCCATAATCTGAACATTGTGTACAGTATGCTATTGTAGGGCAGACCTAATTTCTAACATCATTTTGAACTAGATAATTTGGGCATTTCACCTTTTTCAATACGAAGTGCAAAGAAATCACTTTGAGATTCCTAATTCTCTCTGCCTGTGCTCATTACCAAAGCTTCTGCCCAGCAGTTGCTTTTTCCATTTCCATGTATTGTGACTGTACATGTCGCATAGAATTTGTGCCCAGGTTGTGCTTGGCTGCCCCAGGCTGAGGCAGTTGCTTGTTTGTTATTGTGTGCAACCCACTTAACTCTGACAGTAACAAAATGAGACTTGGAGAAAAATAGCCTTCATTAATCATCAGCACTGCAAGGAAGAGCCAGAAGTTAAGACTCATCTATTTCCTGTCTACTTCCCAGCCAGAGAACATGAAGTGACTAAATGCTATTGAAATGCTACACTGGAGAAATATACAAATGGAACAAAAATACTTCCTTTTACTCTTGTGTTGCCAGGATATCGATGCAAAGAGACAGGACATTCTCAATTTACCTGTCAGTGAATTGTGGCCAAAAATGTAAAATTTCAGAAAACCTATTTGAACATTCATCTGTATGAAGGTTACCTCTCTTATAAAGTCACAGTACCTCTGTCCCACAAAGGTCTATGCTAATGTAACTGGGCATTCCTCAAGTGAACCAATAGCTTTCTCCTTCCTCCACAGAAATTTGTTTCTACAAGTCAATTTGATGCTGAGACGAGGGACCATATTAGTCCATATAACAGTACCTGATGCTCAAAAACCAAGCAGTGATAATCTGTATAATGCATGAAATAGAAATTGAGTGTCATTGCTTAGTATGACATACAGTAGCAGATTCAAACTATAAGGGATGCACTCTCGAGAGTTACATCTGGTGATATATTTACTGTAACAATCTTGGTAAGTAACTTACCAAGTAACTTTTTTTGTTAATGGTGAGAAATTTAACATTTTGGCTATTTTCTAAATGATTAAAATCTCAATATTCTACAGTTTAAAACAGATTAATTTGTACTGTACATGAGTCAACAAAGCAAACACTAACTATAGCTGGACTCTAGAGCCATAATTAACATAAATTAAACATGAATTTACAGGCAAACTATAGATGAAAATAAACTAAAAAAATTATACCACTAATGGCAGGTACAATTTTTGTAATTGGAGCAGTGGTCCATTCAGGTTATAATGTTTCCAATGAGTCAAAACGTCTTTCAAACTCAGTCTTCCTCATGAGGAATGTCACCTCCTCACTTTCTGGGAGCCAAAGTCTGATGCCAAGCTAACAGTAGCATACAACCAACCTAAGGTCCAAGTGCAGAGTCTTCAGCTCAGAACATACACATTTACAGACCCTGGTCAACCCTATCTGAATGAGTAGATCCACGTACATTGTCCTGCAATGATATGAGCAGCTGTATCAACAATTGCTCAGTTTCTGGATTTGGATGGTCTCTTTCAGTCTTCTTCAGCTTACTTGTGCTGCATCAATGGAATAAACAAGTGCTGCTGCTCAGCTTTGTCTTTTTATCTCTTTCAAGAAGTTTTCATTTTCGCTTTCCCAATCTCGGTTTGTTCTGGTTTCCTTTGAAACTAGAAAGTTCAGTTTCATACCTAACCTTATTTTTCCCTTTTCCCTTATGGTTACATTTTCAGTTCAGGTTCTGGTTTATGGTAGGGCTGCTTCAAAAGATTACAAATCAAATTTAACAACATAGTGTCTGTCATTTTCAAACTTTCACTATTGGTTTCTGAGTTTGTCTTTTTTAAACCATTATGTCCTTATAGCTGAATTGTCCATTTTTACTGCATATTTGAAGAGTTGAATTGAATTATTTCCTTCTAATGATTTTTAAAATAACTTTATCCTATGTCACTTCCCAGCCCTCTTCTAAATCCTCACAAGTCATTTTCCCACGAGAGTAAGAGAATACAATTTTACCAATGAACTCAAACTGACTAAACATGTATTTAACAACCAATTGTTGTACAAGCAAAACACATAGGAGTAAGTGGCTTCAGAAAGCAAGTCACTCAGGTTTCAATCAGCATGACTCATTCTAGCCAATGAGATCCATGAATTACCTAATCTGTTCCACGTGCAAAATGCTGGTCCACACTCCAAAATCACTTCAAGTCAACTGCTGCTCATGACATTTTGATTGATGCATTGACTGTTAAAAACAATTGCCTGAGGTAGAACTCTGAAACAATGCAATGTCCGTATTAATTTAAAACCCTGCATTAGATCACTGTGAGACAGCCATCAATGGAATACTGGATCTGAAGGCATGGTAATAATCCCAATATATTTTCAGATTGTGTTTCATTGGAACCATTGCTAACATTGTCTCTTGAAAGGTTAATGGGCGGATGTTTGTATATTGGGATTTCTTTTGATTATCATGAATAAAAGTATGCACATTTTGAATAGGGGCAGCCATTACATGATAACTATTGTACATTTCATAACCCAGCACTCATATTTGAACAGCTTATTTACTCAGAAACACACAAACATTGAGTTAAAAATTTAAATGTGATTCTGTATGTGAGCATTTATGGAACTGCAGCATCATTGCCGTTCTGAGATAAATATTCATTCAAATTGTGTAATCAGCTTGGAACCTGCCTACTATCATGATGTCTACCACAAAAATAAGTTTAGGTATGAAAATAAAGGAAAAGAAAGTTATGTATGAAACTGAACTTTCCAGTTTCAAAGGAAACCAGAACAAACTGAGAATGGGTACGTGAAAATGAAAACTTCTTGAGACATGAAGAGACAAAGCTGAGCAGCAGCACTTGTTTAGTCCATTGATGCAGCACAAGTAAGCTGAAGAATATCAAAAGAGACCATCCAAATCCAGAAGCTGAGAAATTGTTGCTACAGCTGTTCATATCACTCGGACATGAAAAATTACTGAAGGTCGAATCCCTCAATGTACAGAAGGACAAATAGTGTGTCACTCTTCTTAATTCATCAATAACTTCTTTAATTTGAATGTTTCCTGACCTATAACCGTGGTCCATGTGATTTAAACTATAATACGTGTACAAATGTATGTAGAATATACAAATTGCTCTGTAAACCTATTTCCTGGACTATGGTTATTATTTCATAATCTGCTCCAACCTGTTGATGTATATATCTAATAGATAGGCCTAGGCCATCATCAAAAAAATCATGAATGACAGCATCTGTTACGAGAAAGCAAGAATTTAGATTGAAGGTCTGTGACCTCTCATCCAAGTTCTGAATAGCTGTTTGGCTTTATGATCTGGCCATTTGCAAAACTTTTGGTGTACATCCATGTGGGCACCCTTTCCAAAATGGGGGGGGAAGTTCTGGATGTCACTAAAGTATTACACACTCCACTCAGAGATCCTTCGCAATCTTTCACTTCAGTGATACCAAGGAGCTGAATCAATTAAGGAACTAAGTTGGTAACATTGTACATATAAATCCACTGATGCTGTGCATTAACAGAAGAGAAATAGAGATAAAGTAATGCAATTATTAATTCCAAGCAACAATCGCTGCAGAGCAGAAATGAACAAAGGAAACGTGATGCTTAGAAATGCTGCTGAATCAGCAGTGTCAAGGTTGGACACTGACATTCAGAAGCTGTAGAATGCCGAGTGAGACTGTTCTTGGAGCATTGCTTTAATCACAGAAATGCAGAAGAAATGTCTAGACCTTGACATGGGAACTGTGCTGCTGTGAGGGACATGAACATGAACAAGTAATACAACCATAGTTTCGACCTACACTGCCAGATTCTATTAGAATCACTCCAATGGCTATTGGTGAGTTGAAAACCTATGCAAGAATTTGCATCCGATGTAAGGAAAAAAGTCAAAGTGGGATGCAATTAAAAGAGTGAAAGACAAATTTATATTTGTAGGGAGAAATTATATGAGTGCTATTCAGCGACAGCAATAACTTCCATTTAAATAGTTCATTTCAGTTGTTAGGCTACCACTTGGTACATAACAGGGTTGATATTACATCAATAAATACATTTTTAAAATCAAGACAGAGTTGGAGGAATTAGTTAAAAAGCAAATGTTTAGTTAAAGAGTTAGGTTTTAAAGAGAGGAAGAGTTTCGGGGTTTGACAAATGGAAGTATAGCTGCCAAGGATGGATTCATTACAATTGAGAATGGGCAAGAGACAGAATTGGGAAATACTAAGACCATGGGAAACACAGAAAACAGTCAGAGACAATAAAGAAATGTCCGCAAAAAAGAAGTCAGGAAGAAAGAAAAGTCTTATATGCAATGAGGTACTTAAAAGCCTAATCACTGTTGGTGGGGAGGCAAATGTGTTGGCCATTTTGTATACAACACCTTCCTCAGAATGTTATATGAAGACATGCTAGTTTGTTCAGTTTTCTTGATATTAATTGAAAAAAGCTTGTTGACAGGAAAACTGGGAAAACTCCATTAAAGTGCTGATGACAAACAGGAAGGAATGAAGAAAGAATTCAAAACACTTAACAAGCAGAAACAAAGCATGTGGAAAGACAGAAGAAAATTATTTTATCATTGAACAACACCATGCAAGATGAATTAGCATTGTGCAATGTTATAAAATGCACTATGAGACTTTTATATGGTACAAAACACATAATCTGAAAATTCCTAACATCCCTGGGAAGCGAAACGTCGATTCTCCTGCTGCTCGGATGCTGCCTGGCCTGCTGTGTTTTTCCAGCACCACAGTTTTCAACTCTTGGACTGGAGTGGACAAACTTAAAAATCACACAACACCAGGTTTTAGTCCAACAGGTTTAATTGGAAGCACCAGCTTCCGGAGCGACGCTCCTTCATCAGGTGGTTGTCAACCTGATGAAGGAACGGCGCTCCGAAAGTTAGTGTCATTCCAATTAAACCTTTTGGACTATAACCTACTATTATAATAAACCTCAGAAAAGTATGATTAGGATTTCAAAAGCTTACAGGAAATGCAACAAAATATAGACACAGAGGGCAGAAGTTTTCCAAATTTTGACCAAGTGGAGCTTTGTGGAGCTGAGCTGTAGTTTTGTCGAGCAATTTTATGGTGTTCATAATGGTAGATGCACCAACCCTCTGTGGCATTGCTCTCAAACAATGCCACCCTCTCCAGCAGCAGAAATCCTCACTGCCGTTGGGTCTGGCAGCATTCCTTACATCTTGTCCATATTTAAAGCATAGTTGTGTATAAGGTCAAATGCTGCTAGCCAGGAATAGACTCTCACAGTTGTGAAGAATTGCCCGAGAGGCAGCAGTTGGAGGCAACATTGTTGATCCAATTTGTTGACTGGCACCCAGAGGTCCTAGTGGACATGTTGGTGCAGAGGAGGGTTTTTCCTCTTTTTTCCTCAGGGGACTGTGGCACCAAACTATGCCAGCCTGACCTGAAGAAGCCACCAGAGTCAATGTAGTGTCTGTGGTCCAGAAGAACGCTCAGTATGCCACAGGAAGGTTAATGACCCTCTATGTTCCACAAGGATAAATGCCATTACTTTCTCTTGTGACTTCTCACTCAATCTGTGTCTGTCTCCGTAAACACCTCCCATTAAGTCTCACCGTCTACCATTCTGACTAATACATACAGCATCTTCCCTCACATGCTCTCATCCATCCCAACCCCTCAGGAAACTAACCATTCGTGTCCTCTACATTACCTACTTACTCACTCAGGACACCTCACTACTTTTCCTGCATCTGCACCAACTCCAACACATGTGTCAGCCACTTTCATTGCATCCAATCCCTTGCTTTGCATCATGTCCACAACTGGTCAGCAAGGGCCAAGATGGGTGGTGGGATGCCCAATATTTGTCTGCTCATCCTTATGAGCAAAGCATCTTTGCCCTAACAAGAGAGGATCTTGGCCACTCCAGTAGTGAAATGGGGACTTCCAGGTCTGAGCAAACAGATAAGATGCATTGTCAAGTTGCTCTTCCATTACCATCACAATGAATATCTACTTACCATGCCCTCCCTGATTGGTCAACTCAAGTCTTCTCTTGTATTCACCAACGTAGCATCCAGTCTGAAGACACCAGCTTCTCCAGACATCATCTCCTCCTCCAGCTTTCAGGAAATAAACACAGACCCCTCAGAGCTTGCAGGATCCTGCACCATCCACCAGCTCAGATACTGACACCTCAGTGGGTATCATAGTTAGATCAGACTTGGGGGCACATTCTGGTGAACACGCCACTGGCACATCTCTATGGCTTGTTTCAGAAGAAACGCCACAGATTACTGGCACTTAGAGGACTGCCGGAGTTCAGACACCTGCTCAGCCCCAGTGAGGAAAGAGTTGCCTGGTCTCAGCCATTAATACTTCATGGAGGAGGAGCAGGTAGTTTTCTTTTGAAGATGTTCAGAAAATTGTATTGAAAGTTGGAGGAGTCCTAAAATGCCATCTGTTCCATGATGCCTCAGGCATAAGTGTATCTGACTTTCCCTAGATAGGTGAGCAGCTGCAATGGAGGGTCAAGTTTAGAAAAATGCTCAACTGCTGTTGAAGATACACGAAAAATGCACCCATTACTTTTGGTATTGGTGCTCAGCAGAAACAACCGCTCATGTTCTGTGCCGGGATCCATCGAGGACAGTTCGAATGAACGTATGTGGGCAACATCAGAAACTAAGCAGCGTCTCAGTAATGTGATCTATCAAAAGTCACTGACATTAAAACATCACCACCCAAACATTGGGACATGGAGGACTCCATCAAAGATGCCTCTATCTGGACCTTATGCATAATAGATGGACACTGCACAAGTCATCTGGCATTCAAACAGTAGGAGGTTGTAGATGGGACAAGAAGTTTGAGGCTTTCTCTCCCAAAATGCAGACAGAGTGTAGATTCACCTTATTGATCTAAGTGAGCACCAAATCTTCCTTTCTGTCTTGCACTCCCTGTCAATTATATCAAGGTTGAACCTTTCCTAAATTCCACCCAACACTTCTTATCTAATTCTTCCCACATTACCCCATAAGCCTCAGGTGTACAGCTTAATAGAGGCAAACATTGTGATCATTGTCCCTTGAGGAAGCCAGATTGGTGATGATCATTGATGACCCATCCTCCTGTAGCACCTCATTCACTCTTGTGCTTCATCATCTCCCATCCTTCAGAGATGTTATTTCGCACCTTTGGAGCAGGTGGGATTTTAACTAAGGTCTCCTGGTACAGAGGCAGGATCACCACCTCTACATCACCACAGCCTCCTCTCCCATCATAATATATTGAATTTCCCCTTTCCCAATTATTGCCTCCTCTGCATTCCTGATGTGACATCCAGTCCCTGTAGATGACTTTCCCAGCTTTGCAATAACAGCAATAGCCCCTGTTAACTCCCCTTCACTTATTGGAATGATAGTTCTGGCTAATGACTGACAGATCCCAGTGCTATTTAACAACTAACACATTGCTAATTTTTGGATTGGTTACTCTAGTATTGACTGTGTCCCACTTCCTGAACTGTAGTTAAACAGAACCCTGCCCCTGATCACCCCAAATAACGGGCTGACCATATCCAAGCCCCTGGACAGACATGGGATAAAGCCATTTGTGAGTACCTTGACTGACAACAATCCATTTTGACTTGACTGAAAATGATGCCTCTTAGATATTGAGACAAGGCCATTTGGTTGAAGAATTTTTAGTGTTTTTGCCACATAGGCTGCTGGCACACATTACCAATGTTTCATTGACTAGCACAAATCCATTCATGATCATGTCCACCCTCCTGATTCATCGATGCGGACAAACATGACAAAAGTACTGTGAGTCTATAACTTCTGAATGAGATGATATTGTGGAAAAAGGCAAGGTAAGGCATGAGATGTTGTCAGCATCCAAGTAAGTGCAAAGGACACAAATGCTAGGAAAACAAATACTGGTTGAACTGAAAGGTCTGTTTCCATACTGTATGACTTTACAAGAGCCTTGAAATGCACTCTATTCCAATGTTGACAAAGGGGCCTGACAGCAGCATTGCAATATAAAATGTCGGTGAGCTCCAAGCTGCATTGTTGAAGTGGTGAGCTGTATTACAAATGAGTCCAAGATGCACTATGATGATGTGGTAAGACTGGAACTTTATGGATGCCAGCCTCCATGGATGGAGGGTGCATGGAACATTCCCTGAGATGTTGGGGAATGCTGGCCAAGGCAGAGGTTTGGAGAAGAAGCTGGCAAGCTGCAGTTAACAAGTAACCATTCTGACATTCAAGTCAGGAAATGGCACAGTGAGGTTTCTCTCTGTTGCCTGGGAAAACAGCAACTTGCATGCAAAAGAGGCAGGATTCAGGATGTCAATGCGTGCAATAGGGCCCTTGCTACTCACTATCGTGACTCTCCTCGAGCTATTCAAACTAAATGCTGAAAATTAGACACTTTTCATAACATCTAGAATCCCATTTCTTCATTGTCGCCATATTTCCCAACTTTCACACTTTGCCCACATTGTGCAGAGGGTGTGAAAATACAACCCACAGATCTTTTACATTCAATTCTTATAGCTGGCCTTCAGAACATTGATGGAAATGTTTAAAGATCACACCAATGTAAATTTCACAATGCGTTCATGTTTCTCGTCCATTCTGGGGCACTCTGTCAGGATATTGCGATATAAAGACTGAAATGTAAAGCTTCATTACTTTTGCCCTGCATCCTAATTGACATTATTGTGTGCAAAAGTTCTGTTTTTTTTGCTTCACTAGTTGGTAATAATTTAATTCTTCTTGGTTAGTTCTTCTGCTTTATTTCCAATGAACCCTCAACTCACATCATGAGCTTTGCTAGTTTTACAGTCACTTCAAGTCCCCACAACCTCTGGCTCTATACTGAGGCTTAACACTAACTTGTAGCCCACATTCTCAATTTCTGCCAAGTTGGTACATTATTCAGCAGGGAGTCACTGAGATGGTATCAATTTTTAACTCCATAATTTGATATATGACAGAATTGATCCAGAGGCTCCTTAAAGTTCAGGGAACACGTTGTCAAAATAAAAAAAATCCAGTTTCCCTGTTCCAGTTTTAATCACTCCACAGTTAGCAGCAGTGTCTTCAGTTATCTGCATCCCACTCTCTGTAAATTCCTCCCCAGACCTGTCTCTCTTTCTTGAAGACAGTTTGTAAATCCTACAATTTTGTCAAAGCTTTTGGCAATGAGTCTTCATGTCTCCCTTGATGGCTTAGGGTAATATTTTATTCATAAAACTCCTGTAAAACACTTTAGAAGGTTTCACTATGTGAAGTGCAATATATATATGTAAGTTGTTGCAATGAACTTTAAACAGCAGACACAGCTTCTTAATTTCTGAATGCAAAGGGAATATGCTAATACAGTTAACTTTTGTTATATTTATGTTGGAACAGAATTAAAGTCTTAAATCCATTTAGTTTTTTGAAGAAGTAACAAAGAGGATTGATGAAGGCAGCACAGTATATGTGATCGATATGGACTTCTGTAAGGTGTTCGACAAGATTTCCCATGGGAGACTGATTAGCAAAGTTAGATCTCACAGAATATAGGGAGAACAAGCCATCTGGATACTGGTGGTGGAGGATTGTTTTTCAGACTGGAGTCCTGTGACAAATGGAGTGCCACAAGAATCGGTGCTGGGTCCTTTACTTTTCATCATTTATATAAATGATCTGGATGTGAGCATAAGAGGTATAGTTAGTAAGTTTGCAAATGACACCAAAATTGGAGATCTAGTGGACAACGAAGAGGGTTACCACAGATTACAACAGGATTTTGATCAGATGGGCCAATGGGCTGAGAAGTGGCAGATGGAATTTAATTTAGATAAATGTGAGTTGCTGCATTTTGGGAAAGCAAATCTTAGCAGGACTTATACACTTAATGGTAAGGTCCTAGGGAGTGTTGCTGAACAAAGAGAGCTTGGAGTGCAGGTTCATAGCTCCTTGAAAGTGGAGTCGCAGGTAGATAGGATAGTGAAGAAAGTGTTTGGTATGCTTTCCTTTATTGGTCAGAGTATTGAGTACAGGAGTTGGGAGATCATGTTGTGGCTGTACAGGACATTGGTTAGGCCACTGTTAGAATATTGTATGCAATTCTGGTCTTCTTCCCATCGGAAAGATGTTGCGAAACTTGAAATAGTTCAGAAAAGATTTACAGGGATGTTGCCAGAGTTGGAGGATTTGAGCTATAGGGAGAGGCTGAACAGGCTGGGGCTGTTTTCCCTGGAGCTTCGGAGGCTGAGGGGTGACCTTATATAGGTTTACAAAATTATGAGGGGTATGGATAGAACAAATAGACAAAGTCTTTTTCTCTGGGATCGGGGAGTACAGAAATAGAGGGCATAGATCTAGGGGGTGAGAGGGGAAAGATATAAAAGAGACCTAAGGGGCACCATTTTCATGCAGAGAGTGGTATGTGTATGGAATGAGCTGCCAGAGGATGTGGTGGAGGCTGGTACAATTGCAACATTTAAGAGGCATTTGGATGGGTATATGAATAGGAAGGATTTGAAGGGATATGGGCTGGGTGCTGGCAGATGGGACTAGATTGGGTTGGGATATCTGTTGGCATGGACAGGTTGGACCGAAGGGTCTGTTTCCATGCTGTACATCTCTATGAGTCTATGACTCTGTACTCTGTCAAGTCGTTCGGAGATCCAACCTAATACCTAGTGCATATATTTAAATCACAAATTACAAAAGACAAGCCCAAAATATACCCATTAGTAACATAATTATGTAATGTCAGATATTTCCATTTAAAAATTTACTAATTTCTTCAATAGGAGTGAGGTTCAATACAAGTGACTGTCAGTTCATGCAAAAGGAGGTAAATATATATACAGTAATGAAATGTAACAATTCTTCTGTTAGATATTAGGCTAAAAACATTCTCAAATCTGTTTAAATCAAGTTGAAAACTGAAACTCAAAGTATTAAAATTATGAAACAAAATTAGAAATGCTAAAAACTCAAAGCAAGTCCACAAGGGTCTGCTGCTCCCACCAGGGCAATGAAATGACCCAAACATTTTCAGATTATCTCTTTTTGAGGCCTGTCAACAGTGTCCTGGATTGTCTCCTGCTGGGATGCCGTTTGACCTGTAAATTCATGCCTCACATTTCACCTCAGTGTAATATATCCCTTCCTGGTGAGCCACTCTGCAGCTCTAATAGAGCCAGTCTAGCTCTTACAGTTGCAGTGACACTCTCCCCATCCCCGTCCAATAGCCATCCACTCAATCACCACCCTGCACCCTGCCATACCTTCACTGCTCTTACAGCTTTAGAAGCGTTCATGCAATCATCTCCCCCCACACCAGCCAATAATAATGGTCAGTAATAATGGTCTATCATTGACCAGTGACTAAATTAGATTCTCCATGTAAATATTGTAGCTGCAAGACAGGTCAGAGGTTAGGAATACTGCAGCAAGTAACTCACCTCCTAACTCCCCAAAGCCTGTCCACCATATACAAGATACTAAACAAGAGTGTAAAAGAACACTGTCCACTTGCTTAGATGACTGCTGCTCCCAAAACACTCAAGAAGCTTGACAGCATTCAGGCCAAAACAACCCAATTATTTGGCATCATATCCACGCATATATACCATCTATAAGATATATTGCAGAAATTCTCCAAGGCTCCTCAGACACAACCTTCCAAACATATATTCCCTACTATTCAGATGGAGAAGGACAGCAGATAAATAGGAACACCACCACTTGCAAATTCCCCTCCAAGTCACACATCACTCTGACCTAAATATATAATGTCTTTCCTTCAGTGTTGCTGGCTCAATATCCTGGAACTCCTTCCTTAACAGCACTTCGGGTCAACCCACAGCATGTGGACTACAACAGTTCAAGAAGGCAGCTTACTGCCATCTTCTCTAGGACACCTAAGGATTGGCAATAAATGCTGGCCCAGCCATGGACACCCACATCTATGGATGAATAAAAAAAGCACCCATGTTGCTTTATACATTAACAGGCATAAAAGGGTTTCCCTGTTCCAGAGGACATTTTTCTAAGAAACCTCCCTGAGTATGTTGTATGAACTCATGCTTCAAGCTATCTTTGTCAATTTGATTTGTTTAATCTATATGAAGATTAAAATCTCTCTAAATTATTGCAGTACCTTTCTTACAAGCCCCCATTTCTGATTCATATTTATTAATTTATACTCTGTCCTACAGTATATCCATTGTCAAGGTATATTTAAGCTATTCCCATAAGTCATTTATTTCTTTTACTATTTCTTATTTTCATCTGACTGATTCTACATTTTGATAAAACCAAAATACTCTGCGTGCTGGAAATCCTAAAAAAACAGCAAGTGCTGGATAAACTCAGCAGGTCTGGCAGCATTAGTGGAGAGAAAAACAGAGTTATGACTCTTCTTTGGAACATTTCAAAAATGAATCATATTGGATTCGAAGCATTAATGCTGTTTCTCTCTTCACAGATGCTGTCAGACGTGCTGAGTTTATCCAGCACTTTCCAATTCTACATTTGATCCTCTGAAACAAGGTCACATCTCAATACTGTCCTGCACATATCCTTTATTAACAGAGCCACTCTACCTCATTTTCCTTTCTTCCTGTCCTTCCAAAATGTCAAATGTCCTTGAATATGCAAGAACCAGCATGATCTCTTTGCAACCCTGTATGAGCACAAAGTATCTTCCTGGAAGAGAGAATCATATGCTACTTTATTCCAGAGTCATTTCAGACTCTAAACATCATTGTAAAATCAATTCATTTATCACCTACAATAATAGCTTCAGGAAGCAGAGTGGAGGACACACCCCTGTCTATATCAATGATGCTGAGGTGGAGGTGGTTGAGAGCTTAAAGTTCCTTGGAATACAAATCACCAATGATCTATCCTGATCCATCCACACCAATGCCTCTACTTCTTCAGGATGCTAAGGAAATTTGGCATGTCCATAATGACTCACTAATTTTTGTAGATGCACCATAGAAAGCATTCTGTGTGGGTGCAGTTGGTATGGCAACTGCTCTGCCCAAGACAACAGGAAATAACAGGGAGTTGTAAACATAGCCCAATTGATCATGAAACCCTTCCTGATGAAGGGCTCTGGCCTGAAACGTTGAATTTCCTGTTCCTTGGATGCTGCCTAACCTGCTGAGCTTTAACCAGCAACACATTTTCAGCTCTGATCATAAAAACCAACCTGGAATAATACTTGTGTTGGGGGATATTTTTCTAATTTTTATTTTTAATCTCAGCCATTATAGTTCCAGAATATTATGCTTATACAAATGATTTCTATTATATTTGTGGTAGATATTTCTGAAAGAAATTGATGGAAATTATGATTTATGAATGGAGACAGGATTATGTCTTGAGTTCAGTTATCACCCATTTTCTAATATCAGTTTACCTGAAGATTAGATCTAGATATGATCTTGTTTTATGCAGGACTAGAATCCCTACAGTGTGGAAGCAGGCCATTAATCCCATCAGGTCCACACTGACCCTCCAAAGAGCATGTCACCCAGACAATCCCCTTACCCTAGACCTGGAATCCAGCATTTCCCATGGTCAATCTCTCTAACTTATATATCTTTGGACTGTGGGAAGAAATTGAAACACTCGCAGGAAACTCATGCAAACATGGAGAATGTGCAAGTTCAATACAGATGGTGATCTGACGGTTAAATTGAACCCGGGTCCCTGGCACTGTAAGGCAGCAGTGCTAACCACTGCGCCACAGCAGGGAAGAAGTTGTTCTTAAATCTCTTGGTATCTGTTTTCAAACATTTG
This sequence comes from Hemiscyllium ocellatum, assembly GCF_020745735.1. Classification (NCBI taxonomy): domain Eukaryota; kingdom Metazoa; phylum Chordata; class Chondrichthyes; order Orectolobiformes; family Hemiscylliidae; genus Hemiscyllium; species Hemiscyllium ocellatum. The sequence continues at coordinate 29,160,740 of NC_083425.1, read as the reverse complement.
TATCTTCTGCCCAGTGGAAGAGGGTGTAAGAGAGTATAATCAGGGTGGAAGGGGTTTTTCCAGAGGCAGAGGTTGGCTTTCGTGATGGGCGACTGTAAATTTATAAATGGAGTTAGACTGAATTTGTCCACACAGTCATGAGTGTACAAGGTGTATAATGAGGGGGTTGAGTACGCAGCCTTGCATGGCACCAGTGTTGAGGATTATTATGGAGGAGTTGTTGCTGTCTATCCTTACTGATTTTGGTCTGTGGGTCAGAAAGTCAAGGATCCAGTTGCAGAGAGGGGAGTGGAGTTCTAGGTCTTAGATTTGGTTAGAATTATGGTGCTAAAGGCAGAGCTAAAGTCAATAAATCAGAATCTTGCATAGGTGCCTTGGTTATTCAGATTTCCAGGGATGAGTGTATGGCCAGGGAAATGGTGTCTGCCATGGACCTCTTGTGATGGTAGGTGAATTGTAGTGGATGAAGACATTCTGGGAGGCTGTAGTTGATATGTGTCATTAGTTAGTGGTTTTCTTAAAATACGTGGAAACCTCAGATCAGAGTAAGGAGAGGTTAAAGCTGTCTGCAAATACTCCTGCCAGTTGGTCAGTGCCGGATCTGAGTACACGGCCATGGAATCCATCCGAGCCAGGGGCTTTCCATGGGATCACCCTCAAGAAGGTCGATCTGATGTCTGCTGGGGTGACTCTGGGAAAGGTGCATCCAAGGTGATATTACTTCACTTCTATTCAAAATGGGCACAGACTGCATTTAGCTCATCAGAGAGGGATATAAGCTAGAGTTTTCTGTAAGATTTTATCAGATTTTCCCCCATCCTTTTAAACTCTTTTGAGTACAGACACAGAGTCCTCAACCTTTTCTCTTATGTCAAACTCTCCACCCTCAGGATCATTTTTGTATACTTCCTCTGGATCCCTTCCAAAGCCATTACATATTCCCTTCGATAAGTGACCCAAAACTGCTCACAATATTCGAAATGAGGTCTGACCAGAGTATTATACAGCCTCAACAATACATCTCTGCTCTCGTATTCCAGCCGTCTTGAAAGGAATGCCAAAATTGCAGTTACCTTCCTAACTGCCAACTAAATCTGCATTTTAACCTTAAGAGAATCCTAAACTAGGGCTCCCAAGTCCCTTTGTGTTCCAGATTTCTGAAGCCTTTCCCTATGTTATGGCATTTCTAACATCCATCAAAACCAACACAGAACAGAATATTGATCAACTCAGCATTACATCCATCCTGTGGTGAAGCTCCAGGTATTAGGGGATTGTCAGTGAAATCACACCCTTCAGACCTTGGGCAAGATCTGCATCGGCAGACCTGCTACTAATTGAGACTGACACCATCACAGTCTGCCAGGTTTTGTACATCAGTTATTTCTTACGTAGGTACTTTATAGGTAGCAGTTGGTAGGATGAAATTGTCATAAAGTAGCTAGTGAAACTTTAATGAAACTTTCTCCAGTCATCAGTATAATTTCTAGAACTGCAGAGCCATAACTTCACACAGGGTCTAAATTCAGCTGTCGCAACTACTGCAATCACCTTTTTTAAAAAAATTGGCATGTCTTTATCTAATAAGGAATTATTTTCTCTAAATTGCATGAAACTTGTTTAATATGATGAACATGACAGATGAATTAATAAAAATGCCATGTTCTTATACTTCACCGGCATCCACTTCATAAAATTTAATTTAAATAATGTTTGCCTTTCATACATCATTCAAGCATAAATAAACAAATATACGCGTTGAAGATGGACAACAGGGTAATGTCTGTTTCCTAAGAAATTTGCTTACGAACTAATAAGCTCCCCTTTGATTGCTTGTGATTGGTTCATGAATATACCATTGATGTGGGTACATAAAGAATTGGCAGAGATACTTCAATAACTCACTGCCTGGAGCCATTTAGCGGCTATAACCTGAAACTACATCATGCCTACTGACCTGGTAAACTGATGGAAAATGTTGACATAAGTGTCCTACTAATTCGTTGACAGAAAAATATAACTAAGTATTCATGGCAACTGGAAGTAAGGCTGATGGGCTGGGCATTTGTGTCCTGCATAAGATTTAATGAAATTGCATTTGCCTGGAGATATTGACATCTTTGATTCAACCCAACAATCCTTCCTGTTTTGTTTCATTATTTTGCCACAGACTGTGGGCATCTCTGACTTGGCTAGCATTTGTTGCTCATCCTTAGTTTTCCATGAGAATCTAGTGGTTAGCCACCTTCTTGAATTGCTGTAATCCATATGGAGTGGAGCATTCAAGGATTTTGACAGAGTAGTAGGAAAGGAACAGAAAGTCAGTGTGGTATGTAGCTGGGAGGAGAATGTACAAGTGACAGTGTTCCCATGCATCTGCTGCCCTCAGCCTTCTCATTGATAGAGATTGCAGATTTGGAAGGTACTGTTGAAGAAGCCATATTGAGTTAATGCACTGCATCTTAAAAATGATGCACACTATACCACTATGCATCAGTGGTGGAGAATTTGAACATTTAAGGTGGTGGGTGGACTGCCAATCAAGTGAGCTGCATTGTCCTTGATGTTATCAAGCTCCTTGTGTATTGTTAGGCTGCACTCATCCAGGCAAGTAGAGGGTAATGGATCATATTCCAGAGTTGTGCCTTGTCAATGGTGGAACTATCTTTGGGCAATCAAGAGATGAATTACACTGTGCAGAATTTCCTGCTTTTAACCTGTTTTTCTATCTACATCATTGAAAGTGTTCCTTCAATTTGGTTTCTGATTGCCCCTGGGCATTTGATCATGATAAGTTCAGTGCTGGTAGTGCCATTGAATGTCATGGGGAGATGCTCAGATTCTACCTTGTTAGAATGGTCTTTGCCAGAATTTATGAGGACCATATTACTTTCTTGTTATTAGTGAGCCCAAGCCTGGATGTTGTGCAGGTCTTGCTGCATATAGATATCAACTGCATTCATATCTAGGAAGTCATAAATTAAACTGAACATTGCGCAAACATTAGCAAAATCTCTCGCTTACAATGGAAGGAAATTCATTGATGATGTAGCTGAAAGTAGTTGGGCCTCGGACACAATGCTGAGGAACTCCTGCAGAGATGTCCTGAGCTGAGATGATTGGGCAATAACAACTACAACCATCTTCCTTTTGTGCTCTGTATCATAGAATCCCTACAGTGTGGAAGCAGGCCATTCAGCCCACTGAGTCTATACCACTCCTTTGAAGAGCAACCCACCCTCAAAACCCACCCTCCAACTCTATCCTTGTAATTCTGCACATCCTTTGACTTTACAGGCAATTCACCATGACCTTAACAGGCAATCTACCTAACGTGCACATCTTTGGACTGTGGAGGGAAACCAGAGCACCCCGAAGAACCCCACTCAAGCATGGTGAAAATGTGCAAATCCTCATAAGCAGGCACCCAAGGCTGGAATTGAACCTGTCTTCCAGGTGCTGTGAGGCAGTGTGCTTCATTAATGAGGCACAGTGCCACCCAACCAGGAGAATTTTCCCCTGATTCCCATAGACTTTAATATTGCTGAAACTGAGGTTTAGGAAATAATGTGCTGGGTTTGCTGAATGTGAGTCAACTGCAATTTGAAGAATAATTTTGCAATAGTAATATTTTCAAAATGTTTAAAACATTTTGCAAATTACTGCAAACAGCCCCAGTATCTCTCTTGCAATTGCTCAGTTATGGGCAGTTAGAGTAAAATGTAGAAATTCAACACTATATTGATGTTGAACATTCTATATTAAATGTGGTAGAGACTGGTTACATAGAACAGAATTGAGAACAGATTCAATAGATGGAACTTGATACATTCTCTCTGTACAAATTAACGTGAAAATTTGGGGTATCAGCCACCTAACATTTATTATGATTGAACTGCTTGCTGTGTTGTATGTTTCAATTACAAATTCAATACATTTTCGGGCCTGATCATAAAATAGTCTAACTTTATTCTAACCATGGTCACAGACATCCATTTTCCCAAAACAAATACTGGCAGTATTTATGTTGCTGCCTTTGCTATTGGCAATCTCTGAGCAAAAATCATGCTACATGTAACTGCAATATTATCACTGCATACAATTATTGCCAAGAGCAAAATCTAAGCCTATCTGTAGAGCTCACATATGTTACTACAGAGTTTCATAGATGGTTTCAGAATTCTTGTTTACATGCCCAACGGCATTCGAATAATCTGCAGTCACATGAATATAAAATATGTGTTGCCTGGAGCATTTTGAAAGAAAAAAGATTCAGTCATCAATTTGTATTGTCAATAAGGGTTCCTGTTTGAATCATGTAATAGATGTTGGAAAGAAATTCTAAAATTGTGGTGGACCTTTTGCCAAAAATCAAACCAATAAGGGCTAAATGCATGAATACAAATGTATTTTCTGAAAAGCAGAATGTGTTCAGGACATCTCATTACTTTCAATTGCCTTTCTTTTTGAAAAACGTAGTTAACTATTTCTTTTAACCCTATGCCGACCGTTTCAAAATCTACTTGTGACACTTATAAAGTGTTTAAATTTCATAATTGATGTCATGTAGTGTTTAGTATGTTATTTTATTCAGACATGAATGAGGTTGTTGCTGGGATTTATTGTCCATTACGACTTGTCACTTAGCTGTACTCTTGAACTGCTGCAGTCTATTTAGCGTTGGTAACCTACAATGCTTTTCAGGAGGGGATTCCAGGAATTCAACATAGAAACAGTGAAGTATAGCAATATATTTCGAAATCAGAATGGTGAGTGGCTTGCAAGGAAATTTGAATGTATTGGATGTAAGTTTGCTCGCTGAGTTTGAAGGTTCAATTCCAGATGTTTCGTTACCCTACTAGGTAACATCTTCAGTGAGCCTCAGACAAAGCAATGCTGAAAATTCCTGCTTTCTATTTATATGTTTGGGTTTCTTTGGGTTGGTGATGTTATTTCCTGTGGTGAAGTCACTTCCTGTTCCTTATCTCAGGTGGTGGTAGATGGGGTCTAACTCAATATGTTTGTTGATAGAGTTCCAGTTGGAATGCCATGCTTCTGGGAATTCTTGTGCATGTCTTTGTTTGGCCTGTCCTAGGATGGATGTGTTGTCCCAGTCAAAGTGGTGTCCTTCCTCATCCGTATGTGAGGATACTAGTGAGAGAGGGTCATGTCTTTTTGTGGCTAGTTGGTGTTCATGTATCCTGGTGGCTAGTTTTCTGCCTGTTTGTCCAATGTAGTGTTTGTTACAGTCCTTGTATGGTATTTTGTAAATGACATTAGTTTTGCTCGTTGTCTGTATAGGGTCTGTATTCTCTATTTGATTCTCATGGACTCCAGTGTTGCTAGAATTCTGCTGCTACATTCAGCCAAAGACAGTTACTCTCATCGGACTCCTTTTCCCCATATTTCAACGAAGGTTGTAATGAGATCAAGAGCTGAGTGATCCTGGCAGAGCCCAACCTGAGTGCCTATCAGCAGGTTATTGCTAAGCATGTGCCACTTTATAATACTGTTGGTGACCACTCCCAACAGCTTACTCATTATCAAAAAATAGACAAATGATGCAGTTAAAGGCAATGTTGCATTTGTACTGTTTTCTGCAAAGAAGGCAAACCTAAGCAATTTTACACAGTCAGGCAGGTGCTCGTATTCAGGAAGAGCTTTGCAACGGATGCAGCAAGTTCTGGAGCACATGTCTCCAGGACTTTTATGGAATGTCAGGGCCCATAGCCTTTGCAGCACCTAGGGCTTTCAGCTATTATGGGGAGTGAATTGAATTGGCTGAAGACAAGCACCTGTCTCCTTGGCTAACACTATTGTAAACTCATGTTGCTGATGAATGAACACCAATAATAGATTATTGATTGGTGCACCACTGTGACTGGAGAGACCTCCAACACTCAAAGGATCCAGTGAATTGACCTTATTCCACTTAATAACATGAGTCATTTCACTTAACGCTTGAGCCCATCACAATTCTGTTTACTTTCGCTGATTCTTTCAGACAAGAACTATTCCCTAAACAAAGCAAAACCTTTACAATTAGTGATTACAGCAGATGCCAACTGCTTGAAAGAGTGTAAAGGCTGCAGAAAATGATTCCACTGAGGATTTGCATTTCTCAACTGTTTTACTAAAATGGCACTGCAAATTAACAAATGTCATTCAGACTCCAGCCATTGGAAACAGTGTGAATTCCAAGCACAAAATACAATTAAAATTAAAATGGAGGCTATCGTGGTATCATTGATTTTAGTTTGGGTAGAGAAGTCTTGCAATCGGTGTAAGGAAGAGTCTTAAAAATAGCATATGATACATTAGATTTTCAGGCAGTGAAAATTATATATTAAAAAAATCAAATGAAACATATTACTGAATGGAATTGAATGGAATTGAATTTATGGCCATTTGTACTGAGGCACAGTGAAAAGCTTTGTTGTGAGAGCAATACAGGCAGATTACATAATTAAATAGCATAGATAGGTAAACAGAAGCAAAAACCAAAACGGACACAGGCGAATGCGAAGAATTTGTGAGTCCATTCAGTATTCTAACAACAGTACAATAGAAACTGTTTCGAAACCGGCTGGTTCAGGTTCTGTACCTTCTCCCCCAGGTGGGATGGATCTCTGAGAATTCTGGCAGCCTATCTTTGACAGCAGGCCTGAAAGATGGATTCCAAAGATGGGAAGTTGGCCTTTGTGGTTTGGATCAATAAAGAACTAGCCCATTCGGAGGAATATACATCAAGAAAGATCACAAGAACATAAGGAATAGAGGGAACAGGACTAGACCATATGGCCCCTTGGGTTCATTCATACATTTAGTAAATTCATGGGTTGATCCTTGAACCCATTTCCACTTTCCTGCCAAATGCTCATGTTGCTTCATTTCCTTAATAACCCAAAATCTATTGAACTTTTCCTTAAATATGCTCAAAGACTGAAGTCTGGATTTTTGTGTGGAGTCACTGAGATTCTGTGGGCTTTCAAAAATGGCAGGCAGCGTTTTTATTCAGAAGTCCCACTGAATTTGCAATTGATTCCATTTTCACCAGCAGAGGAAAGTGAGGTCGGTCATGATTCTCACACAAGAGAGACCTAAGCTCAGCTCTGCCATTGACTCAGTGCTGAGCCCAAGAGGATAAAGACTCTTTCAGTAGGAGATGAACTATTTATATACAACTTGTAACAAGGTTAGCAAAATGCACTTTTTGATTAGGCGTAAGGAATATCATTAACAAAGATGGGGGAGATAGGTTGGCGAGGCACGCAGTATGATGACTTATTGCAATAACAACCTGTCTAACCCTGTTCATTACTGTTGCACTGACACTACAGGATTCACACAGGTAGAGATCAGAGAATTCAAAATGCAATCAATCACCCACAGTGCTGATGCTTCAAGCAAATCCTATTATCCTTGGGGTTTGGAGGTGGATGGCTGGGGGTATGAGGAGAGCAAGACTATTTTACTCAAGTTAAGATTGGGCCTGTCATCAATTTAGCAACAACAACCATAATATTGAAACGGGAAAAGCAAAACTCAAGATAAACAGAACAATATTTTTTCTCATTTGCCGATCAAACTGGAAAAAAGATTGGCATTAATATAGTACCTTTCGCAACCTCAAATCTTGACAGCCAATGGTCTACTTTGATGTATATCATTGCTGTTGTGTAATGAACACAGCACAGTAAGAGTCCACAGACAGTGGTGTGACAATGAGCAGTGATTCCTCATTTTAATGATATTGTTGGAGGGGAAATCACTTGCTAGCAGATCTGGAATAATACCTCCTCTTCTCTTCAACATAATGCCACGGAAACTTTAACATCTGCTGAGAGAACAGACAGACCTCATCTGAAAGAAGGCGTCTCTGACAGTGCAGCCTTCCCTCAGTGCTGCACTGGAGTGTCAATTTAGATCTTAAGGTCAGATTTCTGGAGTGGGCCATCACTCACAGCTTTAAGCGTGCACAGATGTCACAAAATATTACAAATTGACATTAAGCTGATTCCACCATGTTGTGAAGTGAAAACAGGTGAACCATTTTTGTTAAGTTAAAAAGTTGTTAATGAATTTAAAATAATCTAATTTGTACCAGATCTTTGCTTCCATCTCCAAGTGTTATCTCACATATCCATATTTTTAAATCACATATTTGCTGAGTTTTTGAATAAACTTTGATTGTAGGGTCAGGTTTGAAGCATTCACAGTTTAAAAACTCTAAATACCCTGTTTCAATTTTATCAATCCGGCATACAAAAATCAGACCATTCGCCCCCTCTCTTTCTAAGGCTCTAAAATTGAATGGGGAGAAAGGCATAAGCCCTTCATCAGGAATTCCTGATGAAGGGCGTATGCCCAAAATGTCGAATTTCCTGTTCCTTGGATGCTGCCTGACCTGCTGCGCTTTTCCAGCAACACATTTTCAGCTCTAAAATTGAATGGCTGTGTCTTGCCTGGGAATATCAGACAAGCCACTTAGGATAGGGTCATCTAATTTGGTCAATGTTCAAACAAGAAATGACTGCAAGTGAAATAGCTGAGGGGATTGAGAAGGTGGAAGTGGAGGACTTTCGACCTTTGCAATTATCCAATAGATTCAAAGTGCGAACATCCTGTCGGGAGGAAAGCAGGGTCTGCTGAGTAAATAAGCCCACTGACTATGGCATCATGGGTCAGGAAGCCTTACAAGAGAGTGAAGTTTATGTGAATGCAATAGATGTTGGAGATGGTGTAGGCAGAAGTGTAGACATAATTCTCTGCAGCCAAGAGGGAGAATCCAGAAAGCTGTGTTGCCTATCCTGTGCTAGGGCTGAAAATGTGTTGCTGGAAAAGCACAGCAGGTCAGGCAGCATCCAAGGAGCAGGAGAGTCGATGTTTTGAACATGAGCCCTTCTTCAGGAATCATTCCTGAAGAAGGGCTCATGTTCAAAACATCGACTCTCCTGCTCCTTGGATGCTGCCTGACCTGCTGTGCTTTTCCAGCAACACATTTTCAGCTCTGATCTCCAGCATCTGCAGTCCTCACGTTCTCCTATCCTGTGCTAGGGTTTGGTAAACCTACTCTGGGATAGAAATGAACTTGCAGTGGAGGGCAGAGGATCCAGTCAACGTATGTAACTGCATTGATAGAATTAAGGAAGAAGTTCTTCTTAAAGTTGAACATCTGTAGGTAATAATATTTCATGAAGCATGAGGAAATTGGTGGAGGGTGAAAAAGATTAGTAAATTAAATGTGTGATTCAATGATTGGTGTCATGATACGTATAAATAGAGAAAGAGTTTTAATTCATAAAGCAGTGTCACCATTGTGGGGGAAAGTGGGAATTATATCATTTTGACAAGTATCAGCTAACCTGTCTAGGATTAGTGTTCTAGTAAATTGCATAACAGGTAGAGTAGAGTGGGCTTTAACCTAAGTAGTGAGTGTAATGTTGATTGTAAAAACACGATAAATTAAAGAGAAAAGACAAGACAAGAGAGCAATGGTAGGAATAGGGGAAATTATATGTGGAGCATGGCAAATAGAGACAGCATTGAAACTTAAAAGTGCACCCAGAAGATAAGGCAGGAATTTATAAAAATAGTGAGAAGACAGGTCTAAATGCTTTGTATCTGAATGTACAGAGTGTGCATTAAAAAAACAGAAGAATTCACAGTTCAGTTACAATAAATATGTTTGATTTAATTGCCATTACAGACACATTGGTGCATGAGGACAAAGGAGATCATTGGAATAGTCAAAGATACATAATATTTCAGAAGACATAAAGGTATGGGAAGTTGTTTGTGGGTGATACAGGTTAGATCTCTTAATTAAGACTGACATTAGTCCAATAGAGAAATAATAATCCAATAATATTAGTTCTAAAGATAAAGAAGTAGAATCAGATTCAGTAGAAATAAGAAATACTCAAGGTATGGGGTGATTTGAGAGAGTTATTTATAGGTCTCCTAACAGTACCACACTCTACAACTGGGTATACAGGAAGAAATCATTGGCTTGTAAGAAAGATACAGCGATAATCATTAAGCACCATGCTCTTTTCAGATGATATAAATCTTTTGTCTTTTACTCAAGATTTCTGTGGAAAGAATGACTTAGTGTTTCACAACTTTTTTTAATGTTTGACTTTGTTCTGGTTAAAGAAAAATGCTCTTTAAGGTGCAGTGATAGTGCTCTTAATTTAGTACTGTTCCTACTTTATCACGAGTGTTTAGAGATCTATAAACCAGTCCCACTACTGTTTTCTGTACCCTTTTGCTCCTTTGTTTCACCAGACTGATTCCACATCTAGATTTCCTCGGTCAGTATCCTTCCTTACTATTGTACTGATTTCATCTTTCACTAACCATGCCACTCCATCTCTTTTTTTGCCTGCTCTTCTTTAAGTGTGAAAATCTTTGGATGTTCAGTTCCCAGGCCTTAGTCACCCCACAGCCATGTTTCTGTAATCACAATCATTCTGTATATAACTACTTACACTGTTCATATACCTTTTGTAAATGGCCTGTGCATTCAGATATAGTCCTTTTAGACTTACATATATCCTATATATTTTTGACATATATACATTTTTTGTACAACCTTATTTTCTGTTAGTCCTTGTTTTCCCTGCTTTCTACTTTTGCTTTCTATGTTTCTAGCTTTCACTTCCATCATTATATCGCATATTCTTGTTTCCCGCTCAGGGAAGTAGATGTGGAGACCCAGGTGATTGCTTTTAAGGAGACTCTGCCCCTGCAATGTCCAACAATGACAAAGTTCTTGTGGATAAGAATGGGGATGACAGGCAGGATCAGTAAGGTAACAACAGGTGCATGGAACCATTCAAGTGGGGAGTGGAAATATGAATGTAGTGATGGTAGAGGGCAGTGTGATTAGGGAGATAGATATTGTTTTGGGGAGAGTGGGTCCCAAAGTCGCTGTTGCCTGCCCAGTGCAAGATTTAATGACATTGCTTGTGGTTGAGAGATACTTTCGAGTGAGAGGGGAAATATCAGGTTATTGTTATCCATGCTGGTATGGATGACATTAATAGGTCTAGAAAGGAGGTTCTGCAGAAAAAGTTTGAACAGTTAGGACCTTAGTTAGAAAGCAGAACCTCCAAAATAATAATTTGGGAATTATTACCTGAGCCACTAGCAAACTTGCTTTGGATAAATAAAGTTAAGTATTAAATGCATGGCTAAAAGATTGATGTGGGTGGAATGATTTTCAGTTCATGGGTAGAAAGGAACAAACAAAATGTGAAATTGCTGCAGAAATTCAGCATGTCAGGCAGCATCTGTGGAGATCAAACAGAATTGATGCTTCAAGTCCAGTGAGTCTTCTTCTGAACAGTTCCAATCATTAAGGGAATCCAGGGTTTTGGGTTTCATGCAGGAAAGTGAAGTTAAGAATTATTAGATCAGCCCTGATTTCATTGACCGGCAGAGCAGACTTGTATGGTCTTCATCTGCCCCTGTGTCTTATTTATATGGTATTGCATTTCATAGCCTACAAATGCTGAACATGGAGCAAAATTCTAAATTCTCCTTTCATTCTTTTGAGAATAAACTTTTTGCCTACAACTTTATGACTTACCAGCAACCAGTAGAAAGAATAATTCAGCATTGATTATCTCAAAGCTTTAGAAAACTTTGAGACAATTAATTGATTTCATTTTAACCTCTTTATTCCAATTTTTGAAATTCCAATGTTTCTTCAGAACCATTAACTATCAATTTGGCACTATTCCAGTTAAGCTCATGCAAAACAATAGATTTTTACAAACTTATGTTCCCTGGACAGAGCTTCACATATACGTGGACACTTGGAAACTTGGACAGCCATAGCTATTTATGTTCCATGTTTGAAAGTATGGTTCATGATATGATTTATCATAATCATGTGATCTCTGTTGGTACTTTCAGTTTAGAAAGAGAAACCATTAAAGCCGAAGCAAAGATCAGTTTATACTAACATTCCAACATAAGTCTTTTATTCAAGTCACTTTCAGTTGGTTCTTTACAAATAAAATCTACAATTTGACTTGGCAGATTAGCTCAAACAATCATATTCCTTTGAATAAAATGAACTTTGAATTATATATGTTATGTGTTTTGTATTATTTTATTTTAGTCTTTTTTTTGTATTTCCCTGTTTCAATTTTCTCTCATACTAAACCATAACCCTTGACATTCTAAAGAATAATCCCACTTAGCCACATACATAAATACATTATGAATGTGTCATAGGATCAAATGCAGAACTTCCTTCAGTTCATTTTGGCTGTTGAGTTTATTGTCTTATCTTGTTTTTTGAAGACTGCAGGCTAAGACTATTTCTGACTAGGATTTCAATTACCAAAGGAATGCATGGAATGATCAGAAAATAAGAGAATAGGCACTATAGCACAAAATATAAGGTTATCTATCTTCTTGTCATTGGAGTTCATGGCCAGTTTAGTTCTTAATATAGTCTCAATCACATACATTAATTTCATATGGCTCTCAAAGGTGAACAGGGCACATAATTTGCACAGAATAAATTAAGGTACTATGTGCATATTCACTCCTTTCTCATTTCTACCTGAGTGTATTTTTTTTTATTAATACAGTACTATCCTCATGTAAAAGACAATCAATCAGCATGCTAATGTTGTTTCACAGAGTTTTAACAAGATTAAACCCATTTGGACTGACAAGCAGAGGGAAGAGTTCAGAAGATTCATTGCTTTAATGTAGTGTTAAATGTGCTGGTAAGATTCTCCAGGTTGAGCCCAAATGCTAAATGTCATTATACTTGCTGCCTACTGTTCTACTGTCCTGAATGCATCTTGCTTGTGCTGGCCAGGTTAACTGGTTGCGCATGATTTCAAGCAACCTTATACATTTGTGTACAGAAACCTAAAGCTGAGAGTTGGGGTACTCTGAAATCCTGAAGAAGCAGGACCATCCACCCTATGTAGCCAGTATTGCTGAAATCAGACTAGCAATACATATTTACTTTCATATCAGCTGTCAATCTGAGGAGCTTGATTCACAGCCACAGCACTGCCATGTGTAATGGTGTCAGGCTCCATAATGAATTTAAGGGCTTAAGATTGACTTACGTTGTCCGTTTGAGTTAGCATTATTCAACTTTACTTTGACCTTCTATTGCATTTATTTCTGACAATGATTCTTATTTATATTAAAAAATTGTTGACAGGCTGAGAAAAATCCCATAGTTAGTAATGACCCTTGAATTTGTCTGGATTGGCTACTTGCTAGCCATTTTTGATTTTCTTTGAACAAAAACTCAGTGAGATATTGAGTCAATGAGCTTTCCTGCCCACCATTTTGGGGACATGGCAGACTGAGCAGCTCCTGACAGGGCAACATGTGAACTAATTTCTAGGCCTTAAACTATGTCAGTGGGTGTGAAAAAAGATAAGTCAAGGACTTGGGATTTGCTTTTTTTTCCTGCAGTACCTGCTTTCCCAAAATTAGCTCTCAGACCTGTTATTAGCTTTGCAACAGTTTGAGATCACCACTCTGAGATAAGAATACTGCTACAAGCTAGAAAATCACCCGTATAATGAGTCAGTTATGATTTCAGCATCTGGACCTTCCATTTGCTACATTTAGCACAGCCACAACAAGTAAATAAAATCTCTCTGCTGGGAATTTTCTCTGCTCATGACTGCAACTTTGAGGGAAAAGGTAAGAAATCTCAATTATTTTGCCATTTATCTGAGGTGTCTTTTTCTCTCATGCTGAAGTTGCCATTGACTGGGAGGAAGAACACTCTGCAATCTGCTGGCAAACATGCCCCCAGGGTTTCAGGACGGCAATATTTCAGATGCAAATGTTCAATATGTTAGTATGCCATTTCTTTGTTAAATCTTGATATTAAAATAGCGGACAATGTTTTTCAAATGGTGAAGCATATAGCATGACTTAACTCAAAGAACAAATACACAACAAATTACTGAATGATGAAATGTGGGAATTTTCCAAAGAAGGAAAACATTGATGACAATAAAGGTTCACCTGACTATACCTCTCAGCTCTTTGATGTCTATTAACTCCTCTTTTTGGCATCAAATTGTGGCTGAACCAAACCTAGTTATTGATCAGCATCATATACCAGAAGCCATCCTGCTCCTTCCTTTATGTTCCAATCAAACCGGGTCGTGAAACAGGCTTCACAGCAAATCAGCTGATAGATGTGTGTGCAGCTGACAAACACCAAGCAGCCTAACCTGCAGACAGAGTGACCAAATCATCAAAAGGAACTGAAGAAAAGGCCAAAATTCTACATTAGGAAGTAATAGCAAGAGTAAGCTACAGTGAATGAACAGTGGTGCAATGCATCTTCAAATTTTAATTTCTACAATCTTCCTGTACTCTGCTACGGCCATACTTGTTAACTCATCTTGCCTTTGATCGAAGGATCCCTCTGCTCACCTCTATAACAGAGGTGACAAGCTGCCTACATGGTTTCAGCTGCTGTGCACATTACATTGTAGCATTATCACCAGTAGTTGGCTTCATGCCAGTGGTGCTGGTATAACATCCATCAAATGGCCTCTAAAGACCTCAACTAGAAGCAGAGTGAAAGGTCCAACCATGGGTATTCCCACTCAGAACTTAATTCTAGTATGCCACTATCCCATGTAACTACATGTCTTATTCACCTCGAAGCCTGACACCTGTAGGATTCTAGCCCCTGTCTCTGCAGCCTCACCTTCAACTCCTCAACCTTCTGATATTGCAGCTTGTGTTTAAAAGCACTCACTAAATTTATCTTGAGTGCTACTTGAAGCTGTATTGTTGAGGATTGACTTAATTTACAATATATCATTGTAAAATATGTAGAAATTGATAGCATATGGGGGAGATTTGAATGATCAACATAAAAGGATTACATAACAAGTTTTAAAATTCTTACTGTAGCAAACAAACTAAAATTGTCATTGACCAAACAGAAATACGTATGTAACTAATACTCTAAACTATGGAAGAGATAATCCGTCTTAGCATTTTAAGACACTTGAAAACTCACTAACATTATAATGTAGGGCGGTGACCTCTGCATTGGTGTTGGAGTGTAAGAACAAGTGATGAAACATTTTTAGGAATAGTGGTATTTCCTCTTAATCTAAGTGGTTGTGGGAACCAACTCATCAAAAGGAACTGAAGAAAAGGTAAGAGATCAATGTTAGGATGTAATAGCGAAAGTGAGCTACAACAGATGGATCACAATGCAATGCATCTCCAAGTTCTCAGTGAGGGTGCATGAGGAACTGAGTTGGAGAGTTAATTGAAAGACATGAAGAAAGGGAATGTGACTAACACCCTACAGTGCATGGTCCTTTTCCTTGTGATCTTGAAAGTGCAAGTTAATGTTGTTTATTACAGCGTCTCTATTAAGGTGAGAGTTTGTAATGTAGCTGCATCCTTCTTCCAGACTCCCTCCTAATGTGTACAACTGTGCTTTGCAAGAATATCTCTGAGAAAGGTTTTTATAAATGTGTGAGATGGTTCATGTTAGTGTGCATGCTGAGAGGAAGAAGCAGCAAGTGTGCATAATATAGGTGAAGTTGCTGGGTGAAAGATCATGTATACAGTGTGAAGCAGTGAAGAAAGTGAGAATTAGTTCAAATTCAAACAAAATAAAAGCAAAATGTTGTTTGTGCCATTTTTGAAAGCAGATGAGCATGTGAATATAAGCAGAACAAGATATCATGCAATTTGTCATTTTGTTTATCCAGACAGAAGAGGGATTAGCATTGTGGAATCTTCCTTACTCACCACAAAGTCTGGTCCATTAACTTTCTGGCTCCCATAAGTTGTATCCATCAAGGCTTTAAAATTCATTATATTTTGTAAACTGTTGCTCATGTGTAATGTAAAGAAACTTTGCAACTCCTAGAAGATCAAATTTATTTTCTTTTAAATATTCCTGCAGGAATGGAACTCCTGGGATTTTTAAAAAATGTGACCAACTTACCATGTTAATGATAATGGTCTAATCATCACTTACTCATCAGGAATTGATTAACTTCATGATCTACTTCATTTAAGATAGTAAAACGCCTTTTAAGTCATAAAACAGACCAGAGTAAAGGTGCACATACCACACAGCTTATATACATAAAGGGCAACATGGGCCACCAGGATTACAGCTTCAGGATTTTGACACAGGAAAGGCAAACATTTCCAGTTCAGGTAGCTGTAGCAGTATTCTCATATGCTGTGACCTTTCCTTCCAAGTAGTAAAAGTCACATTCCAGAAGTCGCTGTGGACATTGGCTTGAGGAGTTGCTACAGTAAGAATTTTAAAACTTGTTATGTAATCCTTTTATGTTGATCATTCAAATCTCCCCCTAATGTAGGTGGTGCAGCCATGTTGCACCAGTGGTAGAGTGAGTGAATGTCTAATGTGGCATCGAGGGTGTAAATGGAATGTTCTGTTATAATTAATTTAAACAGGAAATGCTGGAGAAACTAATTAGGTCTGGAAAGGGAAACAGAGTTAACATTACGAGTCCAAAGATACTTTCCAAGAACATAATAAGCTGCAAAGTGTTGGATGCTGGAGCTTGTTGAATGTTGTTAGAGCTACATTCATGTTGCTAAATGGACAATTCAGCATACCGGTGATACATGGCTCATGGGTGATAGATGGAGTAAACAACGATTCATAGATGCAAACAAGCCAATCAAAAGTGACGCTACTAGCTGTCTCCTTTCAGAAACCAATTCCACACTTAAGTTGGAATGACACAAAAGCAGGCAGAGTTGGATATATCAGGATATTACAATTGATATCTATTGGAATCAGACACTCCCTTCTACACATTTTAAACAAATTTGTCATTGAAATTATATTGCAAGAAGTTACAAGTATTGTGTGCATATGATGGAGAATCACATTATCATTCAGGAAAGAGCATTCCTGAAAGTACAACTGTAATCCCTCATTGGTGACACTGAGGTATGACAGTTCTTCATAAGTGTAAAAGACCCATAACTCAGGAATGCCACAGGTTTGAATTATTACATAATGGAAAACCTTGAATTCCTTGGTGAGAAATGTTGTTTGTTCTTTCAGTGTACAGTTTTTTTTCTCACTCAGCTCTTAAATCAAATATCCTTAAACCATACAAACCTTCAAGTCCCTAAAATTAAATGTGGCTTGTCCAGAATTTAGAATGGCTGATCATAGCCTAGATCATGGAGGGATGTTATATTTGGCCATTGCACTTTTAATTATGAACGAAACCATTTAGGATTGTCACTTTTCACTGTCTACTTTGTAATATCTACATGTCGTGTTAATTCGTAAATGCATTGCAAGGACAAGATCAAACTCAGATGTAATGTCCTAACTTCTGTTACTGATCACCTAGTCATATGTGAAGAAAACCACTTGAGAGAAATACTGATACTATCTTTAGAGATGTACTGCAGGAAAGAGGTAATATTCCCTGGAAATGTAAGTCAAAGATGAGCAGAAAAGGACAAAGTCCACAATAAGCATTAAGTTTCAGTACAGCAAAGCTGAAAACAAAAATAAAGATCAAAACAAAATTCCAGTCCCCCCGGCTGAAAGAGATTCTCATTTAAGCATGTTGGTAACTGGAGGAATTCGATTATTGGTGGTTTTCTGCAAGTCATAAAAAATGACAAATGCTAACTCGTGAAGCAGGTATGCTTGCAGTGAAATTTATTTTATTGTTACCAAGAGGGTCATGTTTTGCCAACTTGTACTGGGGAGCCATACAATGAATCTGCAAGGCACTGATTGGAGATTGAACAACACTGGGTTTTGGGCTTGTGGGACATAGAACTGAGAGGCATTTCTGGAGTATTGAACCCTTTACAGATAGAAGATAAATAGCCTTTTGACATTTACATGATGCATTGTCTTTTTCATGCTAGATATGCTGTATCTAAATAAAAAGGCACAACAATTCACTCGTGTGAATTTCTCTTACTGCCTACAGCAACCCATGGGGTATCTTGACTGGTGGCAAATAAACTTTTAAGAAGCTCTTTCTTTATTCAAGTACATTGTAAACAAATTACAGTGAGTTGGAGTGCTAGAAACAGTACAGTATGTATTATCTAGCAGTTCAAATACAAACACAAAAGCTCACTTCAACTAGAAAGTGCTGTAAAATAAAGCAGACAACAGTGTGGAAAGAGAAGATAAATATAACCCTTTGTCTAATTTGTACAGGACTGCTGTGCATCAAACTGTCAAACATTTCTTTGTTGTTCATTAAGGAAGTTAATGGTCCAGTTCACAATAAAATATCAGTATTTGGTGTAGTAAATCAAATGGCAAAGGTATTTAAGTAAAGTATAAAATACATAGATTATCATGAAATTCTGGAAGAAATCATACCAACAATTGCACATGATAAAATGATAATGTGGGCTTATGTAAAATTGAAAAATACCACCCCTGTCTAGCCAAGACATTTCAGGGTTCATTTAATTTTCACTATGTTGTGTAGGTAACGAACATTGACTAAGAAGGGATTATTGAGATTTTAAAGAGCTAATGGCATTGATAAAACAAAATCAAGATGTATTTTTTGCTTTGTGCATCTTGACAATTCGTTTATTATCTACTGGCAGCAAGGTATATTTGGTGTTGGCGCAAATAAGCCCATCAAAACTATAACAGATCTTTAGCCCCTCAAGACTGATTTCTCATTCAATAAGATCATGGGTTACCAATTACCGAACTGCCTAAAACTGTCTTTCTTCCATATCCCTTTGGTTAACAAAAATCTATTAATCTCCAATTTAAAATTAACAATGATATAACATAAATTACAATTTGAAAAAGAGAGTTCTGAACTTGCATTATCCTGTTGTCTAGAAGTGCTCCCGAATTTCACACTTGAGACTTTAATTTTTAGATAACTTCCCCCTCATTAGAGGGAATGGTTTCTCTCTATCCAGCCTATCTAATCACCAAATATCTTGACAACATCAAACAAATCACCGCCTAGATTAATGCATTCTGGGGAACACATGCCTACTTTGGGTAATTTCTCCATGTCGTTTGGCTCTTGCGGACGAATTTTCATTCAGGGTCGTAAAACAAACACCTGGTATATTTCTGGGTACTGACTCTGCACCACAGTAATGACACAATTTCCAAAGTGCCAGTCACTAATTAGCCACAGAGTGAGTTTGACACCCAATTAGGCATAGTCCACATAGGATGCAGGTGCTAGACATGGAGGGGTAATCTCAACGGTGAACAACGTGAAGGGTAAATGGCTTGATTTGCCTTTACTTTTGGAAATGAATGAGTAAGGGAGAGCAGGGGGCTGGCAGTAATTTGGGCAGCCATCACTTGGTGATCGAAGCGTTGAAGTTTCACTCATGCCTTCTCTGAGGTGCTGATCAAAGTTATAGTGGAACCGTAAGTGCACTTGACCTCCATCTTGAAGAAGGACTACAACGAAGCCAAGCCAGCACACCTGGTTACAGGTGGTTATGAAAGTTAACACCCTTAATTTTCTCAAGAATACAATACGTTCATGGTACGAAGCCTCATAACTTGAGCAACAGCAATTCTGAACCATGCAATAAGCAACAGATTTAAAACTTGCCGTTGATATAACGTCTTCACTCATCAGTCATGAACATTAATGCTTTCCTCCTGAGTTTCTGACAGCTACATTCAATATGCCCTAGATCCCTGATGTTCCTTGTGCTGACTATTTGCAAACTATGAACTGTTGCTGCCCATACACTTGATGAGCTCTACAATAGGTTCAAGAAGCAATTCATTGGAGTACTGCAGGTTGCCAGCTCCTCCCTCCCAAAAATCTAATTGTATCATGAAAGCCTCTGGAAACACTGATGAATTCCTAGCATGCAATATTCTGGGCCTACCTGCACTCAGACATCCCCACCCCCAGTCTTGCAAACACCCTGTATCGGTGATTGAATATTCAGCCCTTGAAGTATTAGAGAGTATTCTGGTAAATCCACGTGCACTTCCTCCAGGAACATTATTTTCTTTATGTGTGGTGTCCAGAATTGCTCATGGTGCTACAGATGCCATTTAATCAGAGCTTAGTAAATCATAGCATCTATTCCTTTTCATTCTAATTTCTAGATATGAAGGTCTTTTGCCATTTTGATTACTTTCTGAACCTATTTACCAAAAATAAAGAAACATGACAATTTAAAGACGCGACTCAGTACTTTTATTGAAACTGACAGAGAATTCTTCTTTGCAGGATAAAGTCAATATTTTCATTTGCACAGTACACACCCTGTTACTAATACCAAAAATCTATGCAGGGGATATGGTGATCTGCTAGCTGTAGTACTGGATGTGCAGCTTAGCTGAATGAGTTCATGTCCCTCTCCGGTAATAAATCAGACAATTTGTGGACTTGAATCAGAAAAATAGCCATGAAAACTGACAAGATTGTTGTAAAATGTCCAGTGGTTTACTAGTGTCCTTCAGGAAATGTTTCATGATTGATTCTTAATACCCTCTGAAGCTTTATAAGAAAAGGTCACCATCACTTTTTCAGGGCAACTTGTGGTGGTCATTACCCATGTTAAAATCAAGGCTTGAGAAAAGGGAGCAAAACATTGCAGATTTTTATAGGAGTGAACACTCTGCATGACAATATTTAAGTAACAAATAACAAAGGAAAAATTCACTAGTCTTTGTACTTTATTAAATAGTGAGTTTAAGTACAACCTAGTTTTCTACAGATGTGGAATGTTAATAAATGACCCAAACCTGAATCTGAATTTGAACTGTCAGAGTACATAACAGGTTCACTTGAAAAACCTGGGACCAAAAATTGACTGAGTTCTTCAAAGCCTTGTGGTTCTTGCATATCTCAACATCTACAGAACTAAGTGGTGGAACAATGGTATGATGCCTCACTGATAGCATCATAAACTAGCAGCATCACTGTATTGTGATAATTATAAAAAAGAAGAGCATTTGGCCCTCTTAAGTTTTATTTAATATTGTAGAATCGGGAGTCCACACCTACCTTTATAAGAGCATCCCACCTGGATCCACCCACCCCCTGCCCTATCATTGTGTTTCCCATTGCTAAAACAATTAGCCTAGACAATTTAGCATTGCATTTCCATCGAACATGCACATCACTGGACTGTGAAAGGAAACCAGAGTAAACCCTCACAGACACAGGGAGAATGCAAATTCCATATAGACGGTCACCTCAGGGTGGAATTAAGTCCAGATCCCTGGTACTGTGAAGTGGCAACGCGAGCACTGAGCTACTGTGCCACCCTTATTTGTTGTTATACATATGTGCTGACAGGTTGCATATCAAATAAGATTGAGACAGATTGTCAAAGAAAATGAGGTTGGTGGAAGAAAAGTAGTCAGTTTCCTGAGAAGATCATTGAACTAATGAGATACAGCTCCTTTTGAAGATATAAACTTTTCAAAAACTTCAATGTCAGCTTCATGAGGTTGTCAGAGACTTTAACAGGTTAGCAAGCTGAAAGGAGTTTTTTTTAATTGAAAACAATTTTTATTCTTTCCAAAATTATAAAATTATAACAAGTATAACAATCTGAGAGTATAACAACAATTATGATAACTAATGACTACTCTACTCCACAAACAAATAATAACAAAAAAAAACTAACCATATTAAAATTCAATAAATAATTGAACAAATTAATACTTAGATTATTTACAGTGTGGAAACAGGCCATTCAGCCCAACAAGTCCACACTGATCCTCTGAAGAGCAATCCACCCAGACCCATTCCCCTACACCTAACACTACGGGCAATTTAGCATGGCCAATTCACCTAACCTGCACATTTTTGGACTGTGGGAGGAAACTGGAGCACCCGGAGGAAACCCACGCAGACAATGTGCAAACTCCACACAGACAGCTGCCTGAGACAGGAATTGAACCCAGGTATCTGGCGCTGTGAGGCAGCAGTGCTAACCACTGTGCCACCGTGCCACCCCAATTTAGGTAAATTAAATTACACCACTCAGCGCAACCAAAGCTCCCCATCATCAGGATCATCAGTTGGCACGCCCATATTTATTCAGAATTCTTCCTCTCAGGGAACCCAGCTCATCGGACTCTAGGTCTCATGGCTAAACAAAGGCCCTAATTAATATGGCTGACAAATCTACTTCCAGGTAGTTCAGAAAGGGCCGCCATGTCTTGTAGGAAAGTTCTGTTTTCTGGTGCAGCATACGTGGAAGGACGTCGGGGGATGTAATTCATAACTAATCTACTCCATCCCTGCAGGCCAGGAGGACTTTCTGAGGCCCAACTCTTCAAAATGTTCTTCCTTGCACAATATGTAAGAATATTAAACAGCGTTTTCCCCATGCTCAGATAAGGAAGGCAACTTTGGAAGGCCCAGAAGAGAGTCAGGATCTACCTTGACCTCAGTCCGCAAGAGCCCCCGTGATGACATTCACTATAGTGCCCCAATACTTACAATGCTTGTGGCATGACCACAAACAATGGGTAAGAGTGCTAATATCTATTTTACATTTGGGGCACAATAGAGACTCCTTTTTTGAATTTTGCAAGTCACTCTGGGGCCAGATAAACCATGTGAAGGACCTTCAGCAGCATGTGTTCTGTTGCAGTTCAAGATCCTTACCACATTCTCCTGAATGTCCTCTCATACCTCTGACAAAATCTCTGCTCCCATCTCTTGCTCCCAGACCACATGGAGCCGCTCGATATCTTTTGAGGCGCCACCTCCCAGTAAGTGGTAAAGGATGCTTACCGGGAGAGTACCTGTGATCTGAAGCACTCTCCTCTCTACGTCAGACCTATAAGGATCAATCAGAAGTGCAGTCCTTTTCTGGATAAAGTCCTTGACCTGAAAGTAAGGAAAGAGGTCCCTGCTGGGCATCTCATAATTATGACTCATCTCCCTCTCAAATAAATCTCCCAGGACTTCCCTGGATGCCCGTAACTTAAAACCAGAATCCATCATCCCTAGGCAAAATCCCAGCATTCCGACTATAGAAGTGAGAAAGGAGGTTTTAGTTAAACTGCCTTCACTTTGTTGCATCCCTCTCCACGCTTTAGCCATATTGGTGACAATTGGGTTCCAACAATACTCGTGACTGTCCTCATCTTATCCATGAATAACAGATTAATAAGGGAACACTTCGCCTGGGATATCCAGCCATATTGACCTTGGCTCCTCACAAGCCCAATCATTCACAAAGGATAGCAGGGAGCTGATTTGATACCTCTTACTGTCTGGAAACTTTACAGCTCCCACCTTTCCCTGGGGAAGCTGCAATTTTGTAAGCTTAATGAGAGGCCATCTGAAACACCAAATAAAAGAACCGAGCCAACCATGGAGTCTCTGTAACGTTTGCCTCAACATCATCAGAGGGAGCATTCACATGGGATTTAATAAACGAGGAATAACATTCATTTTAATAAGAGCTATTTGGCCTAACCAAGATACTGACAGAACCTCCCAACGCTGAAGATCCTGCCTTATCTTGTTGAGCAAGTGCATAAAGTTAGCCTCATATAATTGGTCAAAGGCAGGAATAATGAAAATGCCTAGGTACAGGATCCCTCCCTGTGACCAACTGAAAGGGAATTGAATTTCACCATCAAGATCGGGTATTTCCCCCAAGACCTCCCCACGGGCATGGCCTCTGACTTCATAAAATTAATCTTATATCCTGAGAAAGAGCCAAATAAGTTGATACATTGTATTAAGTGAGGCACGGGCACAGCTGGATTTTATAGGAAAAGGACAACATCATCTGCGTAAAGTATGATCTTATGCGACCTGATCCCACCTCTGGAGCAAATGTATTGGGGTACCTTCGGATAGCCTCTGCCAACAGCTCAATCACCTGTGTGAATAACAGCAATGACAAGGCTCAGCCTTGTTGGCTGCCTCTATCAATACTAAGATTGTTGGTTCTTATACAGGGGGTGGCACAACGGCTCAATGGTTAGCACTGTTGCTTCGCAGCATCGGCGACCTGGGTTCGATACCAGCTTTGGGTGACTGTCTGTGTGGAATTTGCACATTCTCCTTCAGTCTATGTGGGTTTCCTCCGGGTGCTCCGGTTTCCTCCCACAGTCCAAAGATGTGTAGGTCAGGTGAATTGGCCATGTTAAACTGCCCATAGTGTTAGGTACATTAGTCAGGAGTAAATATAGAGTAGGGGAATGGGTCTGGGTGGGTTACTCTTTGGAGGGTCAGTGTGGACTTGTTGGGCTGAATGGCCTGTTTCCATACTGTAGGGGATCTTATGCCATTAGTAAGGACCGCTGCCATTGGATCACTATATAGCACTTCCACCCATCTGGTAAACACCTCACCGAGACCAACCACTCCAGAATATGAAAGTGATATGGCCACTCCACCCGGTCAAATGCCTTCTCTGCATCAACAGAGACCATAAAGCCCGGAATTGACCTCTGCTGGCACAACTGGACCATGTTCAGTACTCTTCTAATGTTATTAGAGGACCAACGGCCTTTAATAAAACCTGTCTGATCCTCCTTTACAATAAAGGGCAACACCTTCTCCAACCTCAATGCGTGCGTCTTAGATAAAATTTTTAAATCAGAGTTTAGCAGCAAAACAGGCCTTTACGAAGTACAGTCCTCTGGGGCCTTCCCTCTCGAGGATAAGAGAAATATTAGCTTCTCTCAGAGAAGGCTGGAAGCAGTCCTGACTGTATGAATAATTGTACATGCGCAGCATTGGCCCGACCAACATATTATAAATTCCTGATAAAACTCACTTGGAAGGCCATCTGGGCCGGGTGCCTTACCACTTTGGAGCTGTCTGACCACCTCCTGTATCTCTAGTACTGTCAAGGGAGCATTCAAAAGGGACACTGAAGGTCCAAGTTCTTAAAGGAGGACTCCATTTTTACCAGCCTGTCCTCACAGCCCTCTGACCAACATAGCTTGGAGTGAGATTTCCTTCAAGCCATGTTAATCTTTTTGGAGTCGAAAATAAGAGTCCCAGTGCCCTCTCTGATAGAATGTGTTGGAGTGGGGTGGGAGGGGGCGGGGGCACCTTTTCCCCTACCCCAAATAAGTCAGGTATTTACTTGGCCTATCCTCGTGCTCAAATCGCAAAAGGCATCTCTCTCTTCGTTGTTTGAGCAAGCAGGAAATTCAGAGCAGCCTGGAGAGCTGTGATTCACTGTAACTTAATCACTGATGGCCTACCAAAGTACCCGGTACTGGTTGCTTTCAGCTGGGCCTCAAGCAGACGTTGCTGCTCTCCCCTTTGTCATTTCTGACTAGCTGAAAAAGAGATGATTATACCCCTTGTGTAGGCCTTGGCAGTCTCCCAAAGCACAGATGAGTTACTGGCTGTGCCTGAGTTGATATCCAAAAATGCTTTAAACTCCCACAAAAGGTAATTGATAAACTTGCTATGCTTGAGGAGAAAACGGTCCATGCGCCAATGACGCTAACCTATCCCAATACCCCGGCCTTAAATTCCAAATACACTGCTGCATGATCAAAAGTGGCTACGTTCCCAATTTTACAGGACAGCACCAAAAAAAAAAGATGTAGCAAGAAATAAATCAATCCTCATATAACACTTGTGCGGACCTGCCAGGTGAAGACATCTCCATACATTCCCCAATCCCAACTCCACAATAAGTGCACCAGTTATTTTAATTGTGGGGAGGCGGCCAAGACAATTGGTGGACTTATGTGTGGAGTTGGGAATTGGTGGATGTAAAGAGATGCCTTCACCTGGCAGGCAGGGATTTCACCTTTTTCTCAAATCCGCACAAGTGTTACATGAGGATCATTGCCCCATAAACAGATTCACGATTGCCAGAAAAGGCTTGACAGTGAGTGAGGTTGAAAAAGCCCATACTAACTCATGGCCATGGGTTTGCTTGTGAAGAGTGAGCTGTGGCTCAGTGGGTGGTGCTGTCACTTGAGAAATATCTTCCAGTTTCAAGTCCCACTCCAGGACTTGACCACAAAACTCAAGGCTGACACTCCGATGTTATAATGAGGGATTGCTGCACTGTCAGAGGTGCCACATCTTTCTAAATGCTCCATCTCCTTGAGAAAGATTTTATGGCATTCTTTTGAAGAAGAGCTGAGGTGTTGTCCTCAGTGTTCTGGTCAGTGTTTACCCCTCAATCAACATCATAAAACAGATGACAGTCTCTGGACAATACCACATTACTTTTTGTGAGGGATGCTGTGTGCAATTTGGCTGCTGTGTTTCCTGCATGACAACTGTGATTAAAAATCAAAAAACACTGTATTAACTGTACATGTACAGGGTTTTGAGAGTTTTAATGAATATAACAAGCGCCTAATTGATTTTTTTTTCATAAAGGCTGTCTACTTTTCTCAGTAGCAAAGTGAATTAATGTTGGTTTTCGAAAATGTGATTAAGAAGATGTGGAAAAAACATCAAAGAATTGGTTAATTTATCTCAGATTCTCTAAATTCAC
This sequence comes from Hemiscyllium ocellatum, assembly GCF_020745735.1. Classification (NCBI taxonomy): domain Eukaryota; kingdom Metazoa; phylum Chordata; class Chondrichthyes; order Orectolobiformes; family Hemiscylliidae; genus Hemiscyllium; species Hemiscyllium ocellatum. The sequence continues at coordinate 29,134,256 of NC_083425.1, read as the reverse complement.
AATTTATAAATAAGGAAGAGCACAATTGAGGGAATATTTGCTCACTGAGCAGCATTTCTGGTGGCACTCTGCAGACTCCATTGATTTCCCCAAGGGCAGATAGCATTACAAGTTGTTATCTACACAACCCCCAAGGCATTCTTCAATGAGATCAATGGAAAAACCTATAATGCCTGCACAGATAGTGACCCCCCCGGTGCTCCCTGCCCCATCAATGCGGACTGTGGAGCACTGGTCCAAAGCTGTGCAAATTCCCCCAATATTTTTATCACAACTTGGATACTGTTTATAAGAATTAACTAGATATCTCTTTGATTTCTGAATACCTGAGCAATTGACCTACAGAATGTGACATGCACCTTCTGATTACTAAATATAAAGGTCTTTAATTCAATAATTCTATTGGAGTTAATACAGACACATCTTGCTTGGTAACAGGTAACTTTAAACGGTATCAAAAGTCCTGTTCAGCATTCCCTCATTATTATACACTTTGACAGAACTTCAAAAAATTAAGTGCAAATTAACTAATCATTTGAGACAAAAACAACAAGCATGACAGCATCTGTGGAGAGAGAAACAGAGATAACATTTCGATATTGGACTTGAAATGTTAACTCTGCTTCTCTCTCTACAATTGTTGCCAGATCTGCTGGGTGTCTCCAGTATTTCTGTTTTTGTTTCAGATCGACAGCATTTGGAATGTTTTGTTTTTATTTGTTTAATGCAGTGAGAAGTGTTTCAATCTTGCAAAGTTCCTGCTTAAGTTTTCAATACCACGATAAACCTCTGTTTATTTTCCTTTCCAGAACACTACATAAAGGAAAGAAGCAGAATTAAACATCAGACATTACAATAATTAATGCCAAAGTAAAACACGATTTTCAAATGCAGAAGGCAATAATAGTACCAAAGGATATGGCTAAAAGGAGTCCCATCGTACACTTCTTTCTCCTTTACTATTCTGATATTGTTAGACATTTCTCTGGAGCAGTAAGCTGGGATAGCTCTGGATAATTTTTCACAATTATTGTTGCTGTTAGTCCAGATTACCTGGCAGGAAGCAAGCTTCTGATGGACAGAACTAATTCCGCAGATTTATCCTTCCCCTGCAACACAACTTACAGTGTTCCATTTATCATTTTTATGGCCAAGATGAAAACTGGCAAAACTTATCCAATTATATAAAGCACCAGAGAGTGAAGAAACTTTTCCTTTTTGTCACTTTTCCCAGATTGTCCTTAATTTGCACCATTTCAGATGCAGTACAACAGCAGGATTGTTCTTTAAGAAACCATTTGTGGAGATTCAAAGATTCTGTACAAAAAAACGCTGTGATAAATTGTTGCATGGATTGTAGGGAGTGCAGGAGCAGAGGAACCTTCATGCATATCTGTACAAATCATTGAAGGTGACAAAGTAATGGTTAAATAGGTACAAGAGATCATAGGCAGAGCTCTACAGATAGAGGAATGGAGTAAAAAAAGCAGGTAGATTATGATAGCCCTTTCATAAAACGGTGGCCCAAACTCAGCTGGAGAATTGTATTTAATTCTGAGCATCACACATAAAAATGATGTGAAGATCTGACAGAGGGTGCACAAAAGATTTGTGTGAATGATTCCAGGAATGCTTAACTTCTGTTATACAGGAATTGGTGCTATTCTCTTTAGCGAAGAAAGGTTTTAGAAGTGATTTGTTCAAAATCAAGGAGGATATGGTCAGAATGAATAAGAAGGAAAAGTTAAAAACCAAAACAACTGCAGATGCTGTAAATCAGAAATAAAAACAGCAATCACTGAAAAGCTCAGAAGATCTGTGGAGAGAAATCAGAGCTCATGTTTCGGGTTGAGTGACCCTCAGAACTTTCCAGCAATTTATTTTTTGTGTGAAGGAGGAAGAGTTCACTTCGGCGAAGAATAGAGAACCAGGTGACATTGATTCAAGTTGATAGGCAAAAGGGCCAACGGTAACAAGAAGAAAAAGGTTTTGTAGTTACCATTTGGAATGCAGTGCCCGAGAATTGTAGAGGTACATGTAATAGGGGTTTGAAAAAAAGTTGGACAAAGAAGAAAACTGCAGGTTCAAGTTGCAGTTGAGTTGCTGTTATAGACAGCTGGCACCGGAGTTATAGACTGATTGGCCACCCTTACTGCTGTAACTACTCAATGATTTTTGAAAGGTGACAGTCTTTTTTGGCTGCAATAGCCATCAAAGCAGCCAGCCATACAAAAAAAAAATCTGTGTACATGTATATTCCAGTTCAGACAATAATATATTGTGAAAGGGTATAGTTTGTATTTTTGAGATTCCCTACAATGTGGAAACAGGCCCTTCGGCCCAACCAGTCCACACCGACCCTCCAACGAGTAACCCACCCAGACCCATTTCCCTCTGACTAATTGACCTAACACTACGCGAAATTTAGCATGGCCAATTCATCTGATCAGCATATCTTTGGATTGTGGGAGGAAACTGGAGCACCCAGAGGAAACCCACGCAGACATGGGGAGAATGTTCAAACTCCACACAGACAGTCACCCAAGGCTGCAATCGAACCTGGGACCCTGGTGCTGTGAGGTAGCATTGCTAACCACTGGGCCACTGTGCTCTGCTGTTGCATTGTTTTTCTCCTTACATTTTCCCAATCCATTTTTGAGTTGTCTCATCTCTATTAATGCTACTTTAAGACGAATTGTGTACAAATTGTATGCATCCTGAGCACAATCCATTGTTCTGTCATTCCAAGGAGAGAGCTAGCCTTCAGATCAGATCCCATCAAAATGGTATGAAGTAGGCCAGGTCTTCAGGAGAATGGAAACTGAACTTCCAGACATTCCTCCAACACTTGGCTGAAACATTGGCTGACACTGTGAAAGAATAACTCACTGATCACTTTTCCAATGATTTCCTATAAATTGTATAGAACACTTAAGACTGAAGGCATTTCAGCTCAGTAATAGTACCAACAGTGACACAGAAGTGTTAGGAAGATGGGATCAATCGCATGCACAATGGCCCCAGTAAGCACCTATTAAATTTCTCCTTTTCCATATTGTACATGACAGTTAGTACCTGAAGAGGTCAACTACATTATGAGATGAGCTCCACCCAACAGGATATAAGGAGCTATTGCTAAATAAATTAACCAGAATTGTTCAAGTTCTGTGACTGTTACCAAAACTGTGTGAGAATGTTTCAAATGACCATACTCTTAAGTTACATCTGATGTCTCAATAGGGACCATAATGCAACTCAGATGTAATGCAACTAATTGTGAAGCAATATGTAATGAGATTGAACTTATTGTTCATCAGGACTGCACTTAATTTAACTCAGGAGTTTGTATAGGAATCCTACATCACACTAGACTAGCAAGAATGACTGCTGGCAGTGAACTCAGCAATGGTTCATAACTCCAACATATTAATGTTGCAAATGGATGTTGAGTGCTGAGAAATTTGACTTTCAGACCAAGTGTAGGCAGAGTGGCAGTTTTGGCAGCTGCCTCGTTCTCACCTCAGCTCCAAATCACATTCAGACACACGTCTCATTTTAAAACAGTTGACATCATTTGTGAACAGGTATCAGTTTAACTACATTGAGCTTACCACCAGGTGAGATCTGGAAGGAGGGCTGAGATGAATGCAGTGGAGGTTTAACATCAAACACCAGCAGGTCAAAGATTTCATTTTGTAGGTCCAGCAGAAATGGTCTTGCTTCACCTGGGTACAAAGACAATAAATGCCACAAAGTTTCCTGGGTGATTTGTTTGACTTCTTTGCAGTGGCCCATTCTTTCAGCTGCTCAGCATGCAGTACACCTGAGTAGAAGTGCATGACTCGTCTTTTGCGTAGCATCCCATTTTGCACATTTAACCAGCCATAGTCAGTCAGCTACTCTCCCTTTTACAGTGCATCTAAGTATTGCATCAATCCACCCTTGTGTGGCAAAGTGCCAGCTAACATGAAATCCCAACTCCACCTCCCCTCAACTCCATCAATTTCAAATTCCTGTCCATCCGTTTTCCAAGAGAAAAACTGTGCTTTCCCCGAGCTTGTTTTTTTTTAACAAACAATCCAATTTCAAGTGTTAGAGTGACGAATGAAGTATTTAAACTGAATAAGCAGAATTATTTAATTACCTATGATTTAAAATTTGCCACGGGGTTTCGCTTCGGCGGGTCGGTGTGGACTTGTTGGGCCGAAGGGCCTGTTTCCACACTGTAAGTCTAATCTAAAAAAAAATCTAATCTTACAGTTTGGAAACAGGCCATTTGACAACAAGTCCACACCCATCCTCCAAAGAGTCACCAAACCAGACCCATTCCCTTATCCTAACACTCTACATTTACCCCTCATTAATGCAGCTAACCTATACATACCTGAATACTATGGGCAATTTGGCATGGCAATTTCACCTAACCTGCACATCTTCGGAGTTGTTGCTCAACTGTGTTTTCTGTTACTATGCAATAATATCTGATGTACTTATGATAATGGTAAGGACATTCAACAACAAGAACTGGAGGCAGTTACCTGGATGGCTAGTTTACAATGCAGTGTGATGCCAACAGTATGGGTTCAACCCTGCGTTGGCTGAGGTTATTATAAATGCCCTACCAGCTCAGCCTCTTTCCTGATTAAAAATCTGTCAATCGTTATTTAAATTTATTCTGTAGCTAAAGCTCACTTGTCTTTTGTCCACCTTCCTCTTTGAATAAGGGTGTAATGTTGGCAGTTTTCCAATCCACAAGGAAGTTTTCAGAATATTGGATTCTTTGAAGATTACTGCCAGTGCATCCACTACACCTGTAGATACTACCTTTAAAATCCTTGGGTTCAACTCATCAGATCCAGGGGATTTATCAGTCTTTATTTCCCATTAGTTTCTTGAGAACTTTTTTCTCCTGTGATAATTATTGTGTTTATTTTCTCCATGCCTTTAGTCCATTTGATTCTTTTATATTTTAGAATGCTACTCGTGTGCTGGATGATGAAGGCTGATTCAAAGTTCTTATTTAATCAACTATCATTTCCTGGTTCCCATTATTACTTCCCCAGCCTCATTTTTTAAGGGGCTTACGTTTACTTTTATTTCTGTCTTCCTTTTAATGTGTTTAAAGAAGATCTCATTTATTTATTACTTGCAAGTTTGCCATCATAGTTTATTTCCTTCTTCATTATTTGTTTGGTCAGCTTTTGTTGTCTTTTCAAACTTTTGCAATCCTTTGGTTTATCACTGACCTTTGTCACATTGTATGTTTGTTCTTCCAATTTGATATTATCCTTCTCTTAGCATCCTTCTTTCTTATTGGGATATATCTTTGTTGTGAGTCATGAACTATTTTCTAAAATGTCTGCCATTGTTCTTCAACCATCTTTGCTGCTAAACATCTTCCTCAGTCCCCTCCAGGCAACTGTGAGCTCAATGCTATGTGGTTACCCGAATTAAGTTTTTCATGTAATTTCCAGTGCAAGGTTGTCACCCTGAAACTAAACGCAAGTTCCACCATGTTATGGTCACTGTTCCCTTGGGGATTTTTTTACCTTGTTAAACCAATCCCATTACACATTACTGAATTCAAAATCCCCTGAACCCTGGTTGGATGTACAACATGTTGCTCCAGGAAGCAATGCTGACTACAGCCTCCAAGTGGAATCTTGTAGGGGCCTGAACAAAGTGGATTATGATGATATATCTGATATAATCAGACAAGAACTTGGAGAGGGTAATCTCAGTGTTGGCAGTATATCACTCTACAAAAACATAGCTCAGCATGGCTAGTTTTTCACTATGCGTCAGAGAATTGCCAATTAAAGTAGACTATTCTTTATTAAATGCCTTGTTGATGGCACTACTCACATAATTTCTAATCACTCTCCTTTCTTACTAACTTTGCCCAGCAAGCTATATGCTGAGAAGGCTTGACATGGAAACCTGAGCAGGCACCTGATGACTTTAGCTCTCTGCTTCCTCCAAAAGACCTCCATGTCAGACAGCAGGCACCAACATCTAAGGGAAGTTCCATGGATAATGCCACATGCCTCACAGATCCATGAACATTGGCATCTGATATGTGCCATCTTCTAATAACCATTATGGCACCTCTTTGATCCACTTACAGGACACTCTACACTTCAGTGCCACACCTTGGTCAGTACTGGTAACTTTTATTGTAGTGCTGTTGCAAAGTCATTCTGTGTTCAAAGACACAGCTGATGGATCAGGCTGCATCTCTGGGATCTTCACTGACTGCCATTCTAAACCTACTGCTATGCTCACAGAACCCCTGCTTTGCATTGCCTTGCCTTACTTTGCCTTTTTTGTGCTTTCCCTCCTCAGCCAGAGATACAAAGCTCATATCATTCCTCTTGCTTTGACATTTAGCGCAGATACAAAATGAAAAATCATGTCATGTCTGCCATTAGTCCTCAGTCAAGTCAATGGGTTAGACATATCTCAGTGAGTCCCAGCAGAATAAATTAAGGGCAGCATCTGACACCAGTTCAGGGGCTTGGATAATCTTCTATCCATTCAAATATACTACTTCGAACAGCATGGGTTCTTATCTTATTAAGTAGCTTTATATAGAGTATTGCCTTTTAAAAATCCAAACATATTACATTTATAAAGGTTTCCTTGATTTACCCTGCTTGTTATCTCCTCAAAGAACTGCAGTAATTTGTCAGGTATGATTTTCTGTTCATGAAAATAGGCCGACTCTGCGTGGGGCTTATGCCCGAAACATCGAGTCTCCTGATCCTCGGATTCTGCCTGACTGCCTGTGCTTTTTCAGCAACATACTCTCGAGTCTGATCTCCAGCATCTGCAGTCCTCACTTTCTCCTCCTGACTCTATAAGCTTTATTTTTCCAATGAATAATGTCTAGCTTAAGATCAGTCAGCAGCTCAGGGTAGACAAAATCAACAGGCTCTCTACATAAGGGATGAGGAGCTGAATGTCAGGCAGCCCACCACCCTTCTTGACTCTTCCTGCCCTCTTAGGGTTGCTTTCATCCTGAATAATAGATGACAGCTATTAAGGGAGATGAAAGTGGGTGACACAGCAGCTACTTCAGATGTTGCGAGTGGGGAGAGCGTGGTTTGGTGTGGATGACAGCAAATAAAGGAAAATGTTGCTGACAATAGTGAGAGTGGTAGAAGTTGGTGGGAGGTGGGTACAGTAGCAGAAATAGTGTGAGTGTGAGGTTTTGGAGAAAAGGTGACACTATATACACTGGCGAAGTGGAGAAGGTAGTTGAAAATCTTCATAGCTGCAGTGAGTTCCTGCAGATGGCTGGGCTGAGAGTGTTTTAATGTCAGTGGCAACAACAGACCAGACTGGTGTCGTATTCTTCATTGCTGGTCTGAGGGGAGGAGAAAGTCCAGCCTCAGTCAGTCCAGGACCTCAGGTCACCTGTCCACAAAGTGAAATGATCATTTCCTCCTCATATTAAACAAAGAACTGCAGATGCTGGAAATCTGAAATAAAAACAGAAATTGCTGGAGAAATTAGTATTAACTTTGCTTTCTCTCCATAGATGTTCCCAGGCCTGGTGAGTTTCTCCAGCAATTTCTGATTTTATTTGCAATGATTTTCCCCTTCTGCCATATCCATGGCAGCTGTTATGAAGGTGCAGGCTAGTGCTAGATGTATATAGGTTTTTAAGGATGGCAAGATCCCCAAGTTGTTCTGCAAATGGTGCAGGGCAGGTTGGGGCCCGACCATGGAGATAAGGAATGCCACAGGGCAGGGTAGTAGTTAATGAGACAAGTTAGTAAGATACAGTGGGAATCTCTTCGAAAAACTCAATGAAACTCCAAATTAACCAAAATAAAATAGGATTCAGACTTGTGATTTCTTCTTTGAGGCTTCCTTTGTCAATTTAATTTCCCCAATCAATATGAAGATGGAGGTTACCCATGATTCATGTACTGCCATTTTTTGCATACTCATATTCTCTATTGATATATTCTCTGTTCCACTGAACAGCTACTTTTAGGGGAACTATATACTCACACCAGTATCTTTCCCCCTTGTTATGTCTTCCCTCTACATCATCTGATTTCAAGATCATTTTTTGCTATCATACTTACTTAACTTAGCACTGCCCACCACGATTTTTTTCTTTTTGCATGTCCTTGAGGGGCACTGAATATTTAGTTTCTGGTTTGATCTTCTTGTAACCCTGTCTCTGTAATAATGATAAGGTTCTACCCATTAAAGTCTATTCATTATGCCAGTTCATTTTTTTTACTGAATACTATGCAAATTTAAGTGAAGAGTGATTATCTTAGCTTTTTTTTTTACCATTTTTCCTCCTTTGACCCTATTTGCTACTTCCTTAAAAAGATTGTTTTACACTCTGTCCTTTCCTGTTCCATTCTGGGTATCAGTACCATAACAGTTGCCCTTCAAAGCCACTATATCCTTTTGCTTTGTAAGCCTACATATTCCTCTTCCTGTAACTCCCCCACCAACTTTAATTAGTTTAAAATCCTCTGTGCAGCCCCTGTTATTCAATAAGCCCAGTCACTGGTCTCAGCATCGTATGAGTGAAGCTCATCCAACTGGAATAAACCCCTCTACCCAAGCAATTGTGCCATTGCCCATGGACTTAAACCCATTCCATCCACGCCAATTTTAAGCTATATGTTTAACTCATTGACTTCATTGACCCTATGCCAGTTTGCCCATGGCTCAGACAGTAATCCTGAGATTAATACCTTGAAAGTTCTGATATTAATTTTGCTTTTAACTGTTCAAAATCTTTCAGCAAAAGCTCCAGTCCAAACCTAACAATGTTGTTAGTAACAACATAGATGCCAACAATTGCTTCCCTGTGCTCCAGTTCTAAGGTTGTCAACAGACCAAGGACGCATCGGGCAAGTAATATAATGTTTGGGGTATAATCTCACTGTTGCAGAGAACAATATCTATTGTACTAATTATGCTGTCTCCCACCATGATCCCATTCCTATTTTTTTCTCCCTATTTGTACTAAGACGCTCTGAGTCAGTTTGCTCATCCTCCCTGCAGCCCCCACTCTCCTTCTCATAGCTTGCAAGAGTCTCTTAACTGTTGCACAATTGCTGGGCTGAGGATCCTCAAGAACCGCTCCTTGGGTATCCATATCTGCCTCACCTACATTCATGCCCTCCTGTCTTTGATCACAGGTCAAGTTTGATAATATAAGAGATGTGACTCCTTTCTGGAGTGAAGTGTTCAGGTATCATTCCACCTGTCTGCAATGGTGTATTGTCTACAGCTCACTCTCCAACTCCTTAATTCAGTTTCGAAATTGTTTGAGTTGCATACACTTACCACAGATGTGTTAATTGTGGATTACATTGGTGCTCAACAGCTCCTACCAACTGCAGCTGCACCACATCACCTATCCTGCCACCTCTATCATACTGTATGTAAAACATTAATTAAATCACTATTATCCCTGCTCTTTACACTTAAAGAATCCCATTCTTAGCACATTTTTCCCCCAAATATTCAAATCTTTTAACTAACAAGCAATGTTTAAGAAGAAGAAAGAAGAAGCTAAACACAAACTAAAGACCTGACTTTTACTTTAAAGAAAATAAATACTCACCAATCCTACTTTTCATTCAGCTGCTTTGCTTAAGCAGAAGCGGTCAAATACCACCCTCTTCTCCTTGATGTGCTCATCCCCAGCATTCTATTATAAGGCATACCCAAGTGAAAAGTTTCACTAAGTTGTCTACATATATATGTTTCCAAATCAAAAGGCCTAGCTCACTCAGTTAATGAGAATTCAGTTTCTGCTGTTTCTTAGTTGCTCTTTCAGTGCACCCCTTGAAAATACACTGACTCAAATCTTGCAACGACAGAATTTTGAACTGCAGATTTCTTTTTAATAAAAAAATACAAAGTACAATCTATCTTAGACTACATTAGGTTTGCATAGATTTAAAATTTAAGCACTAGCTCACACAGCCAAAGCATGCCTTCAGTCCAGTTTCTGACCGCATGACTAATAATGCAATCGAGTTCTCTCAAAAGTAGTATTGGAAGCTAGAGCACAGAGCCATGATTTAAGCCTTTAAGGGGTCCTTGAAGATGTTATTTGTACATGTATTCCAATATAATGTGCCTTAAATACTTCTCAACGATCATAGGTACAATATTATATTCATAGAAAATACAGTTGAAAAACAGTGTTATAGCACCATCCTTTCACTATGTGAATCCAACAAGGTGATGTTGGATGTACAGTCTGCCAAACCAATGGCTGTAGGAGTTTCCACTGAATGAAATGGAGGATTTTTGTGCTAGATCCTGGTGAGTGTGAATCCACAGCATAAAAACATGTCTACATTTCAATACTAATTGCTACTGAAATTAGAGGTCTCATCCAAAGGCTGTAATTAAGAGCATTGTAATAAAAGGAAATACCTGATGTGTCTAATAGGAGGATTTTCTGAAGCTGGAGCAAAGATATAAAATTGCTTTGCAGCAACAATACTTGACCTTATACTACTTGATGGTGACAGCAAATACTGAAAATAGATGTCCAATCCCCAGTATCAAGAGCAGTCTTTTTATGAATATGAACGTCTGAGTCAAAGAATTTGGAGAAACATCTGAGTTGTGTAGGTGTAATATTCTCAGGATAGGAATGGTGACATATATAAGATAATGCCAATCATTTTATGAAGATTTTATCCTGGGAATATTTAATCAAATGTTAGCCACTTTTTCCTGCTTTAAAAATCACACATCCAGTTTGGTCAGTAACTATTTGTTGTACACAAGTATATAATGTTATCAGGATAGGAAAGCAATAAATCTTTTCCTTTCTGCCCCCTTTGAAGCGCTTATGCAATGTAACAACAGGAAAAGAGACACCCTTAAGTCAATAAAAATGTTTCCATTTCTAACCGTAATGAATATCTCACAATTTGCTGCATGGTTCAAATCTTTTTTTGTTAAAATGTTCTGTAACAAGTTCTTGAAGCCAGAATGGGTGTTTTCATTTAGAATCAGTTCCAAATGTCAGGATTGCCTATTCCAAGAATTACACTCACACGATTGTGCATTGAGTGTAAGATACAGTTTGTACTGCAGAAACTGTCACGTACATTTTGAAATGGGCAACATCTTACATTGAACTTTTTAAGCAGAATAATACCACAGATACATAATCATACATTCGTTATCTCAAGTTAAAAATGTTTTAAATGAAAATCAATTGATTACCACTGGTCCATTTTGTAATTCTCGCTCTTTACGTAGAAAAAGTACTTCAAGGCAGAACAGGAGACTCTGATAGATTGACATTAGATAGTTATGATTGAGTGGGCTGCTTCACAGGCCTTTGGGTCTCTGATTAAAGGTTGAGATGTGAGGAACTTATTGCTGGCCCTGCATGTTAAAGAGTGGAGCTGTTTAATGAGCAGTGCTTTTAATTAGGCAAGGAGGGAATTTAGGTGTTCGGGGACTGCAGCTTGAGCACGACTCTTGCAGCTGTCCCAGGGTCATCTTGAGAGGAAGAACAACCTGGAACTTTAAACTCGTGAAAATGTTGGTGAGTCTTTTCACACTCCATAATCTTCTAAATTCGAAAACAAGTCTTCAAAAGCTGACTAATTTTTAGATTTAATTGCATTTCACTCATTTCTCAATTTGGAAATTCATGGTCATGTTTTGCTCTCTGCAATAATTTTAACAAAATGGTAAAGTGGGATGGAATGTTCACCGAAAATGATATTTCCCACCATTCTAAAATACATTAATGTTAGGTTTATTGAGTGTTTGTAGCGAAAATATTTAAGATATTATGTTGGTATGTTTCTGCTGCGTGTCATGAATGTTTGGGTTTTGCTTCAGCATGTAAGTACTTCCCTCTTTGATATTGTCGCACTGTATAATAAACTGGGAGGTTACAATGGAGTAGAGGATGTCTGCAATACCTCCCTGTGACTGTTCTAGTGAGCCATTTTATTTGAATTGCTATAGTCTTTTGGCTCTTAGAGATGGCATCTGCGATCACTTATACAGGGACATGTATTGGACAGCAGAATGCTTGTTGTTCCAATACAACTCGACATGTGGCTTTACTGAAAAGCATCTCCTCACATTTAGTACACAGCCCTGTGTGAACATGGAATAATAGGAATCCACGAAGGGACCTAATCTCATAGTTTCCTAGTCATCACTGTGTTTGGGAGGGTAGATCCGAAAGCCTCACATTAATATTACCAATGTATTTTAGTGAGGCATCTGCAATACCATGATGTCACTGCCACAGATACATCTATGGAGCACCTTCACATGTCTGTCAGTAACTTTAGAGAGAGAAACAGTTAATGTTTCAAATGTTCTGAAGAAGAGTCATATTGGACTTGAAACTTTAACTCTGTTTCTCGGATACTGCCAGATCAACTTCCCCAGCACTTTCTGTCTTTTTTATTTCAGATTTCTGGCTTGCACAGGCTTTTGCATTAACTTCACAACCATGCTCATGATTATTTCTTTTGTTTGATCTACATAGGCAAATGATTCATCTCTATGGACTCAGTCCTTTACCAAGCTTTATGTGGAGTCTAACTTACTAACATCCATGTACAACTTGTAGATTCACTTAGTTGAATTGTTCAGATCTTTTCTGCTCCGTTCACCAAAACAATGATTCCCCCTTCTCTATAGCAACAGAACCTTAGGTGAGTTAAGGCAATTTAGTGCACAAATGAAGTGAGAGGAAAGATTTAATAGATAAGATGCATACCTAGATTGTACAAGTTTTGTTTGTGCGCGTAGGATTGGTTAGTTCAGTTGATTAGAAAGTGTTGTTGAATAACACAAACAGCATGGTTCCAATTCCTATCAATTCCTGTACTGTCTAAGTTAGTTCCTGGAGCCTACCTCTTCACTTTGCTGCATAGTGATATCATTGTTTGAGCCCATGATGAGCAATTGGCAATGGAAAGAGAGAGTAATGTGCACAACGCACATATTTTTTATCAAACAAGGTTTACGAATGTTCACAGATAGAAATCTCCAAAAATATGAAAAGAATGCAAGTGAAGTCTAAAACCATTTCTTAGTAATACAATAAACCATTAAATATCACATGACAAATGAGGTGTCTTGCTCCGTACCTGATGATTCTTCAGGTGGAAACTTATAACCTTCTCCAGGATGGGTTTGGTGGTGATAGAACATGTACAATTTTAGTTTGTGCGCATAGGGTTGATTAGAGTGTGTTGATGAATAACACAAACAGCATAGTTCCAATTCCTATCAATTCCTTTACTGTCTCAATTCTTCAGGATGGGTTTCGTGGCGGTAGAACATGTAACTGGCCAGAAGGGTAGTGATTAAGTTCATTGCCAGCTTCCTGTCTTCACCCCAACAATGGCAAGGATGACCTTCTGACAGGCACCAATTCAGGCCTGTGGCAAATTAATACACACTAAAAGTCCTCATCTCAATGCTGCTGATATCAACTCCATAAGGTTCACCGTGCGTGGGAGCATGACATGCAAATCCTAATGTGATTGCTTGCAGGTTTCTCAGGGTGGAGGTGGGCGGTCCTATGTTTGTTTGAGGGACGTGATATTAGGAAAAATGACTTGCTGGGAGCCATGCCATTAGTCTTAGTGCTGACCCTCTTCGCCCATGACCGCCAAACCGTGACTCCCTGCTGCCCCGGGTCCTCCTTGATCTGAGGGCTTGCTCACATGTTCTGCAGGTAGGAGCTATTGCCTCCCTGGTGGTGGTTCTCAGTGCGGGAGAACTACCCACCTCTGGTTGGTCAACAACTCTTGATGAGCAGAACCCACCGCAGAGCCATTAAGTACCTAACTGGCATAAGTTACAAGGCAGGGTTGGGTGGGTTCCTAAATAAAAGACAATGTGGCTGTCCTATGCACTCTCCAGCTGGTGTCCAAGACCTCTGTGAACTCCACAGTTTGCCCTTAATCTGTACTTCTGTATACTTCTCAGAATCATTACAGTGTTGCCTCAAAGTATGTTACCTGTGCTTGTGGATGATTAATCTGGGAATAATGATCATTGACATTTGAGTGATTGGTCTTCATCAGGCATTGTTTACATAGAATTACATTTTGTTTGCTTTGTGGGGAGTAAGGTCAGGATTTCCTTTATTGTGGTCTGTGGAATTGGGTGGAGCGAAGGTATAAATGGAGCACTGGCTTCTCACTCCAGTAAGGAATTTGCTATCCAATCCTGGAGAAGAACTGTTGGTTATCAAACCAGTGGACCCTGCTACTTCTGAGTGACAGGGAAAATGGACCTCAGTTTCACATTTCATCCAGTGACAGACACCAACAGCATTCTGCCGCTGTCTCAAACTATTGTGTTGAAATCTCTGCAGTGTGAGACTTGGGGACAAAAGTGCCACAGGAAGCTAGTATTAGGATAATTTTGCCTTTGGAAGGACATAAAGTGTCAGAGGAGATCACAGAGATGGATCGGGTGAGGCAGTGGTAGGATTGATGCATGCGGTCAAGGATGTGAAAAGGAATGCTTTCAGGAAGTGGGAAAGCAATGAGGGCAAATGAGACCAGAATTTAATCTGGGAGAAAACACTAGAGATGGAGCTTTGGCGGAAATGAAAATTCTAGAAGGTGAAAGTAAAATGGCCAGGATAAGAGAGTCAGAGGTGAAGGGGCTGATGTAGTGACAAAACCTCAATGATGTGCAGAGTTGGAAGTAAGTCGTCTTGTCAATGATTGTAACTGATGATGAGATATAAAAAGACTGAGGTAGAAATGAAATCTATAGGAAATCTACAGATTTGGAGACCAAAGGTAATAACTTTGGTCAACTAAATGGTGAGTTGCAGAAAGTTAGATTATTTAGGATTTGATTTTGGACACAATCTGAAAGCACAGAAACAGATAAGTGATCAGGAGAGTTTAACGTCAGCATATATGTCGAAGCTGATTCAGTGCTTCCAAATGATGTTGCTGAAGGACAGCACATAGCTATGGAAAAGGAAGGAACCAGAATACTTTCTTGGGAGACCATGGAGATTTTGAAAGATTGGAAGAGAAGCAATTCCTTGTAAGAGAATTGCCAATGAATTAGAAGACTGTGCTCTTGATGTTAAAATAAGGTAAATAGTTTTATATTTTTATTAAATGTACCAAATGAACAATTAGGGGACAATTGGGAAGGTGATTGCTTCTGATTTTTTTGTCACCCTTTAATAATTATATTTAGTCACAAATCTGCAAATAATTCATTCCTACAAAGAATAAGTAAGTGACAGATTGAAATCCCAAGGTATATTCCTCTGCTTGTCTCACTGACCTGTCACTTCATATTCAATAGATGTTGGAAACATTTTGCATGATCAGCAGTTGTAATACATTTTGTGACAATTAGCTCACTTCACCAACACTAGGGCTATGTACATAGCAGCAATAAGGCGTCAACAACAAATTGTATTTATATACTACCTTTAATGTAACAAACTGGTCCAAACACTCCACAAGAGACATTACAAAATAAAACAACAACCATCCACATATATTTATATAGTGCCTTTAACATATTGGAATGTCCCAAGGTGCTTCATGGGGACTTTAAAAATTGGAGAATTACACTGAGTAGATTGTATATCAGATGATAAAAGCTTGGTCAAAGAGGTTGAAATAACTCCACAGAAGCTAGTATCCCGTTGCTAAGTCACCCTTTATTTACATGTGGACACTTCTTAACACTGACCCAGCTCCCTCAGAGCCAGCTCTCAGAGTGAACAGGATTTTGGATACTTCTGTTTATTTCTGTCAGCCAGGGCTCCCTGATTGAACCAAATTAACAGCCCCAATGGGAAAATTCATATTCTATGAGGTCCACCAGGCTGGCCTTGTTACATTCACTACTGAGGTAAGTTTTAAGAAGTGTCTTCAAAGAGGAAAGTGAGATGGATGGAGGGAATTCCGAGCCTCAAGCTAGGCAAGCTGAAAGTGCAGCCACAACAACAAGATAATTATGATTACAAATGCACAAGATGCCAGATTTAGAGGAACAGAGATATCATCGAGGGTTGTTGGCTTGGAGAGGGTCAGGATTACTGAAACGGGGAGGGGAAAGGTCATGAAGGGATTTGAAAACAGGTGAGAACTTAAAAAAAATGACATTGCTTGATTGGGAGCCAATGTGCGTCAGCAAACACAAAGATGACAGAGAAATGGGATTTAATGAAACTTGAGACCTAGGCCACAGAGTTTTGTATTAGCTGAAGTTTAAAGAGAGACTGGTCAGGGGTATGCTGGAATGGTTGGCGGCAGAAATAACAAAGGCAGGAAGGAGTGGTTCAACAGCAGATGAGCTTAAATGGGCAAAGTCAGGTCAGAAGCTCATCTCATGATCAAATATGATGTTAAAGGTGCTAATAGATTAGCTTAAACGTAGTCCATTGACTGGGAGTCAGTAACTAGGGAACAGAACTTAGTGCGGGGCTTGAAAACAATGACTTTAGTATTTCCAGTCTAATAATTTACGAACAGTGAAGGAGCTGTTATAGTAGTTATAAGGTAGAGCCTACAAACAAATAGGAACTGAAGCTAAGCCTGCAGAAGTCACCAAGTAGACATAGACAGTTCGTGGAATAGGAAATTCTGTTTCAGAGTTAAAGGTGCAGGGACTTGAAGAGCAGCCATTACAATTAGTTCTGTGGGTCTGAGGAGATCAGTAAGAGTGGAACCACAGGAGAATGTTGCCACCCAGCTGGTTGATGGTGAGGAGATGTTGGAGAGGTTAGTGTGGTTAATTAAGTCAATGGTTGCAGGCAGGTTGAGCAGGCGAAGGAAGGAAAATTTACCTGAGTCACAATAGTGGTCATAAAGGTGGAATGTGTGACTTTGATAAGATGAAGAGATGACTGAAAGCTTTTTAGGTTTTCAAGATGTACTAAGGAACTTTTTTTTTTGACCGAGGAAAGTAAAGTGGAGAGGTGGAGAAGTTTATGAAGGGAATTCCTGAATGTAAGGCCTTGGCAGCTGAAGGCACAACTACCATTGGTGGACTGATTATAATGGGGACTGCTCCTATGGCAGGAATTAAAGGAGCTGAAATATCTGGGAGGATGTAGAACTGGTGAAAGTTATCTCTGAAAGTTATCTCTGAAAGTTGCCACCCAGGTAAATAGTGCTGTGAGGAAGGCATATGGTGTACTGGGCTTTATTGGCAGAGGAATTGAGTTCCGGAGTCCTGAGGTCATGTTGCAGTTGTATAAGACTCTGGTGAGGCCTCATCTGGAGTATTGTGTGCAGTTTTGGTCGCCATACTATAGGAAGGATGTGGAAGCTTTAGAACGAGTGCAGAGGAGGTTTACCAGGATGTTGCCTGGAATGGTAGGAAGATCGTATGAGGAAAGGCTGAGGCACTTGGGGCTGTTCTCATTGGAGAAGAGAAGGTTTAGGGGAGATCTGATAGAAGTGTATAAGATGATTAGGGGTTTAGATAGGGTCGACACTGAGAACCTTTTACCGCTAATGGAGTCAGGTGTTACTAGGGGACATAGCTTTAAATTAAGGGGTGGTAGGTATAGGACAGATGTTAGGGGTAGATTCTTCACACAGCGGGTTGTGAGTTCATGGAATGCCCTGCCCGTATCTGTGGTGAACTCTCCTTCTTTATGTTCATTTAAGCAGGCATTGGATAGGCATTTGGAAGTTATTGGGCTAGTATAGGTTAGGTAGGACTCGGTCAGCGCAACATCGAGGGCCGAAGGGCCTGTACTGCGCTGTATCCTTCTATGTTCTATGTTCTATGTTCTATGGTGGAGGCAACAAAGAAAGAAAAAGGCCAGGTCGTCAAGATTAAGCAATTTTAAGAAATTTGAGCTTTGTTTAACTGAAGCCGTTGTAACTCAGCAGGGACAGGCATGACAGTAACCAAGCTTTGATGCATTTTAAGAGGATGGACTACAGAGTTTAAAGGAGTTCAAGTATACAGAGGATAAGGTATGGGAGCCTGGCCAAGTGCACTGCCTATCTTGAATTAGGATAGTTAAATCTTAAGGTAAGTAGGCATGGATGAGAATTCAGCAGCAGAGAGGTTGAGGCAATAGCAGGTTTGGGCAAGTAACAGAGCTGATAATTGGCAATGTTACTGATGGTGAGGCTATGTGGTAGAAAGCTCAGAGTCAAATATAGTACTTAGGAAGATAATTTCCATGGAGATGGATGGAAGGTGTGTTTGCAATGTAATTACAAGTTGGTAAATCTTACTGATACACCAATGCCAGATGCGAAAATGGGAAGATCTCCTGATCAGCTGCATCTGATGTGGAGTGCTACTTCTCAAGTTATAACCTCTGATAACAGACAAGCAACCTGTTCCTGGAAAATCTAGCAATGGAGTCTGATATAAGATGTGCTTTATCTGCCTCAAATGCCTTCAGCGTGAGAAGAGAAAAGAAGACTAGGGTTGGAGGTAGAGAACCAACGGTTCGGCACGGTGGCACAGTGGTTAGCACTGCTGCCTCACAGCGCCTGTAGACCCGGGTTCAATTCCCGACTCAGGCGACTGACTGTGTGGAGTTTGCACGTTCTCCCCGTGTCTGCGTGGGTTTCCTCCGGGTGCTCCGGTTTCCTCCCACAGTCACAAAGATGTGCGGGTCAGGTGAATTGGCCAAGCTAAATTGCCCGTAGTGTTAGGTAAGGGGTAAATGTAGGGGTATGGGTGGGTTGCACTTCGGCGGGTCGGTGTGGACTTGTTGGGCTGAAGGGCCTGTTTCCACACTGTAAGTCTAAGTCTAAGTCTAAGTCTAAGTCTAAGTCTAAGTCTAAGTCTAAGTCTAAGTCTAAGTCTAAGTCTAAGTCTAAGTCTAAGTCTAAGTCTAATCTAAACCAGGGTTTTAAATAAGAGGTAGAACAAAATGCGTTGCTCAAAGGATGAGAGAGTGCCAATGGAGTAAGGCGCAGACTCGAATGAAATTTGGCTGGAAGACCCACATCACCACAACTGTCTGGGCAAAGCTGGTGGTGAAATCTATAACCAGAAAGCATAAACCCCTCAGCCATGTTTCCATCAAGGCCATGGTATTGATACAATTATTGACAATAAATGTAACGACATTGAGTGAACCACCATTCTGAAGGGAGATACAGAGAGAAGTGATGAAGGACTCACCAGTGTGGGGTTGTTGACAAGATTAGCAGTGGCAAGGATAGGGAGGAAATTGGCAAGATCAGCTCCTCACCAGCACATCACATGGGAAAGGCAGATAGCAGTAGAATGGGTCAGTTTGAGGTTGCTACTTCTGAAGACCAGGCAGCAACGGATGCCATTATAGACCCTATGGAGAATAACAAGAAATAGGGAGAGAAGCCATAGCCTATCGAAGAACCAATCATACTAGGGACCAGGGAGCCGGCATGTTCAGATGTTGGGTAGGGATTTGGTGTGCGTAGTTAATAAATTGTCAGAAGGAAAGAAAAGGAAGGAGGCTTAATGACAGTAGAGAAAAGATAAACAGGGAGTAAAGCAATAAAATGATGGACTTGGATCTGAAGCAGCAGCTGAGGAGTACACATGAATGGACATGGGGCCAACTAATCTATGCATTGCATTACATTGCTGTAAAGAAAAACATCTCAATTCATGTCTTCAGAATAAAGAGTTTGCTTCACAACAAAATCACAGTAACAATCTCACTGCATGAAGATAACCAGAATTAATTCACTGCAGCTGCTAATTATCTGCAAAAGCAAACCAGCAGCTGTTATCTAAATGGGGTAAAAGTGTTTACAGGTGAAGCACAGGGGATGGGAATAAAATAATAGCTTCTTTTTTGCTAATAATGATCAGATATTCCAAGTGAGAAAACCTGCAATTTCTGCGTCTTTTGAGAAAATTAGCGCAGACATTGGAGATGAACAACAAACTGCTGATATGACCTGAATTTGGCCTTACGGGCCCATTTGGAAAAGAATGGAAAGCTTGCATAATGAGGATTACAGTGCACCTGGTTATTGAAGAAGGGAAGGAGAAGAATTGCCTTGGGTTCAGAGAATCAGAACTCTCCTTGGGTGTATGGCAAGGACAACATTTGGAAAATGTCCATTTGTTGTGGTATGTGGTTTTGCTGTGTATGCCTGCAGATGTTGTACATATCCTATCATTGTCGAAGGATGATAGGTAAATAAATGGCTAATTTGTGTGGCTGGAGTCACTGATATAAAGGTAAGTGCCAAAAACAATGTGGCTTTGTTTGAATGACTAATCTACTGGATAGAAACTGAACTGTGCATAGAAATTCAAGCCTTTGTCTGGATTGCAATAGTTTTTGTGCATATTAGGTAGTGAGTGGGCACAGAATTCTGCTGCTGTGCCCCCATTGGGTTAGGATGGTTTGCATAATAGCCAATTACATGGATATTTGTTTTAAATGTTGGGGATGTTTGATTTTTATGTGTCTTTAGTTTTTAAAAAAAATGTTAACCCTGAAATTCTTGTACTACAGAATTGGGCAACTTCTGTCAAATTTACTCTGTCCAAATCAAGATTTTCTTTACCTGTAAGATATGGAGTAATGTTGAACTTGAGTTTAATTCAGCTCAGTGACTATTAAGTATTCTAATCTGAATCTGGTCAGATGTAAATTTTGAAGAAATGAGGGAGCCATGCTCAGTTGTGCTCAAGGCAGCTGAAATTCTGTGCTCCAGGTTTGAATATATCTTCCACATTGTTTGATTGTAACAAATATTAGAATTTACACTATCAATCAGATTATCAGACTTTGTTAACCTATTGTTTGTGGGCAGTTGGTAATATTGCCTGGTGCATGCTGTGATTTTTCTTGTCCTTTCTCTCTTTTGATACAATAGGCTCTGATATTCAGCTGTGGAAAAAGAAAATTAATTTGCCCACAAGATTGTTCATGGCTTTCCCAAGAACACTTGAAAAGCGGCACATGTGGATGTTTAATACAAAGCAGAACGTGTGAACATGTTAGTGTTGCATTTGAGTAGCTGTGAGTCAAGCTACTGAAATCTGAATACTTGAGCTTTATTAAGAATGTATACTGCACTAATTGAATTTGATTTCATTTCAATTGTTTGATAATTAAACCAAATTATCCTTGTAGTTTTTAATTGCCTAACATTTTGTTTTTATTTCCAAGGAGGGGGAGAAAATTTCATAGTTATTTTTAGGATGCTGGCTTTTTGCAGCCTGGTGTGCCCAGTTGCAACTTCAGTGTTCTGCAGCAGTGCCAGATAGCAGAGTGGCAGTGAGGTAATCAGCTGAAAAGCAGAGTTTTCTCTCCTGCTCCCTTTTTTTTTGTTTTATTCTCCCTCTCCAGGATTGAGACTGTTCATACGTGGACACTTTTGAATGAGCCCTGTGTTTTACAGTCACCCTGAATGTGATGTCAGAGGAGGTGGCAGTGGTAGGTGATTGGTTGATGATTCTGGAGGGAGCAGCTGCCTTCAGCAGGTTGCTTCGGTTGATGATGTATAACAATGGGACAGGCAGGCGCTGAGGAGTGGGAGTGAGACGGGAATACTCATTAGTCACACATTTCCTACAGGGGAACAGGGACTCTTCCGTCAGCCAAGGAAGCGTGCAAAGTAAAGGTCAACTCGGTCACTTGATTGGCAGCACAGTAGCCGGTATGGTGCATTTTATTTTTACAATGAGGGGAAGGGCTCTGATTAATCACTTTTTTAATAAGGGTTTTTAAAATCTCTTTAAAAGAGATTTTGGGGTTTTAAAAAGCTGAAAGTACATTTGAATGTTATTAATATCTTGTTATACACTGGCTACAAGAGATTTCACTTCAACTTTTACTGATATTAGCAGTGTTAATTTGTTACCATGATATTTAGCTGCTACAAGGAGTTTGTGGCTCAGCAAAGCATGTGTTCATGCCAGCACAAGCAGTACTGAAAAAATTGCTTAAGTTAGTGCTGAGGGTTTATTTCACAAAGACGTTTTCTTATGCCATACAAATTATGGCATGATTACTGGGGATCTGACTTCAGATAAGGCCTTCAACCTGAGATTAAATATTTGTCAGTTTCCTGCCATTGATTAGACAAAAATTGGTGATTATGATTTGTATGCAAGCTTGTTTTAGAATCCACGTTCTGACTTGTATAAGCACTGGAAGGAATGATTCCTTCTATAAACGTGATAAACTTAATCATTTTTCTGTGTTTCTTTTAACACTGATTGAAATTCTTGTGAATAGTTAACGTGCAGACACTCATGCATACAATTCTTGCGTGCAGATACATAAAGTTGTCATGGGAAAACACAACATTAAATAGTAACCAATACCAAGCCTGTATTCATCAGTGAAATAGCTGTCTTCTGGCAAGATGCTCTGTGTGGTAAATCTCCAATCGGCTGCTAGGAACGCTTTGAACAGTGGGCTAAATTAAGTTACTTGCAACTCTTACAGAAGGAAGTACTTTAAATAGAAATTCTTTTCTTCCTTCCCACTTTGCTGCAAGTTGAAAAACATAATGAACATGATGAAGGTTTGTATTAACATGTTTAAAAATGTTATTTCTCCTCTTCAATCAGAGCTATTTCCCCAGGCTTTCGCAGCTATTCACCCAGGCTAAAGGCAGTATTCTTCCTCCACTAACAGTGGCAAGAACCATTCTGACCTTGTGCCTTTTCCTCTCGGTAGGGAATAGCACATTTACTGATGGCACGGCTAATATTGGGAACACAATGATTGTTCTCCCTCTCCCTAGACAGCATCTTGGAACTGTACTACACTGCTCAGTATCAGGAACTTTTAATGAGATTTTGGTCTGGACTTTGACGCCCTGCCAGAGGCAGGAATAGAAGTCAGCAGGCACTAAAAATTCCTGCTTGTTCTTTTTGTCTTTACAATCCTTTTATCCTCATCTCATTTTCTCGGAGATAGGATGGTGATTGGCAAAGGCATTCCAGCAGGTAGCCAAAGCTTGACAGCAGGGGATAGTTGAACTGCTTAGAGGCATCCTCCTGGCATCAGAGCAGGGAGAAAGTGCTCCTGACCTACTGAGAGTCCCTCCCTGCCTGGCCGGGTGTGAACTGGCTGCAGACTGTTCTGTATGGAGATTCCCTACTTCCCCTTTCCAAACCACACAATCGTATCCTACTGCAAAGTTCACTTTAATGTTAGGTTTGAAAGCGTGGGAGAGTGGGCACCTCTATCATAAAGTTCCATCTCTTTCACTTGCCTGCATTGGCAATTAGCACTTCTAGGCCCTCCAGTTCTGAGAGAATGTCCACTGTCCTTCATTGGATGGCAAGCTTGCCCATGAGCAACATCTGTCACATTTCAACACAGTGGAGGCTTCCAATCCCCACATAACCCTGACAGCAGGGTTCAGATGTCAGCAAAGTACATGGAGCCTCTTGCTTTCAGTTGTATAACTAAAATGCTTATAGGCAATACATTTCACTCCCTTTGCTTACGATGGCACTAGGGTGGCACGATGGCTCAGTGGTTAGCACTGCTGCCTTACAGTCCCATGTTCGATTGCAGCCTAGGGCAACTGTCTATGTGGAGTTTGCACATTCTCCTAGTGTCTGTATGGGTTTCCTCCGGGTGCTCCAGTCTCCTCCCACAGTCTAAAGATGTGCAGGTCCGGTGAATTGGCCATGCTAAATTTCCCGTAGTGTTAGGTGCACTCGTCAGAGGGAACTGGGACTGGGTGGGTTGCTCTTCGGAGGGTCGGTGTGAACTTATTGGGCCGAAGGACCTGTTTCCACACTGTAGGGAATTTAATCATTAATGAGCTAGTATGAAAACAAACTGCTAGAGAAACTCTCAAGGTCTGGCACTCTGGAGAGAGAAACTGAGTTAATCTTTCCAGTCCATTTTAGCATGCTTACCTTCATTGCTCAGATCTTTGAGTGTTGCAGTTGGGACGACATGTTGGTGAGGCCTCTTCTGAAATACTGTGCACAGTCCTGGTCACCCTGCTATAGGAAAGATATATTGTTAAGGTGGAGACAGTTCTGGAAAAATTTACCAGGATGTTGCCAGGTTTGAGATATAAAAATAGATTGGAAAAGCTAGGTCTTTTTCACTGGAGTGTAGGAGGTTGAGAGATAACATTATTCCAGTTTATAAAATCATGAGGGCATAAACAAGTGAATGACTAGGTTTTTTTCCCTAGGGTGGGGGAGTTCAAAACAAGGGACATATTTTTAACGTGAGCGGAGAAAGATTTAAAAAGGGCAGGAGGGGCAACTTTGCACATAATGGTCAATGCAGCTGCAATGTTTAAAAGACCTTTTGGATAAGCTCATAAATAGGAAAGGTTTGGAGGGATATCGGCCAAGTTGCAGGCAGGTGGGGCTAGTTCAGTTTGGAACATGGTTAGCGTGGACTGAAGGGTCTGTTCCCATGCTGTATGATTCTATGACCTTTCTTTGGAACTGATCTGTTCATATTTGATTTAAAATGTTAACTCTCATTTCTCTCTGCACAGATGCTGCCAGACCTGCCTACTTTCTGCAGTACTTTCAATTTTGATTTCAGATCTCCAGCATCGAGACTACTTTCCTTTTGCTAACGAGCTGGTAATGGCCCATAAATGGATAAATAGGTTTGTTACCCTTGTAAGGCTGATGATGCACCAGTCTGATATTACAAGGGGCCTTCTCTGGATGTTCAATAGTCCTGCTTGTTTCAGGCATTGGGCCACTTGCAATTCAGAAATTGGTGTCTTCTAACAAATGCTGAATGGCAATTTGGTGGGAGCTGGTTAGAACTTGTGCAGTGCAGGCACTGGAGGGAAGAGCTCCTGCAAAGGTGAAGATTGAATTATTTTTGTGGGCATGACAAACACTGAAGTGGACTTCCAGGCCACAAAATTAATTTGTACAAATATCTCCGCCTCTACTGCTTACCCATGCAGAATCTATCCTCCATTCCTTGTTAAATCTGCTGACTGCTTCTTGTGTTGGTACCCTGCAATTGTCTGGTGATGTGTAAGCGGAACTGGAACTTCAAAATCATAGGAATCACTTTGCTGCCAGATAAGCAGCCAACCATTGGCCAAACTGGACACTTCCAGAAGTTGACACCTAATTGAGGAGTTAAAGCAATGCAGGATCATATGGCAGAGGATAGTTAGACCAGGGTTTCCATAGTTGATTAAATCCCCTTCTTAAACCATAAATTCTGCTCTAATACCTTCATTCCCTCAATCAGTGTTTATATTTCCAGCAATTCAGGATTTCAGAAAGGTGGAATTGATTGAGACCTGTGGACTTATCAGCAGTACAATGGTTCTGCAGCAGCTCCACTGGCAAAAAATATATAAGCATAGTGTGACAAGCTTACGTGAGGGAGTTTCCATTAAAGATATGACTTCATAATTTATAATGGGACTCGTTGGAGACTTGAAACTAAACTGAGACCACAGGAACTAAAGTTTTATCGTCAAGACTTTGTCACATTTTTTGGATAATTAGGTGAAGTCTTTGATTCATTTTTGCCAGGTACTTAAATTTTTTTTTTCATTTTTGCTTAGCTTTTGCAATAGTAAAGGAGAACTGCTGAACCTGATTTGTCATTTTATATTTGTGACTTTGGACTAGTTGCATTTGCCTTAGGCATGTAATCCTAATGACAAGGTCTGTATCTGAGATATTCCTTTTAATAAGCAGGAGACGAGTTACTGCCATAATGGAGAGATGCTGTACAATGGCAGAACTGCAGTTGTGATACAACATAACCAAGACAAAGAAGACAACTGCATGCTGGAGATGATAGTAAAGATAAAACAAGAAAGGAGGGACTACACTAAAGTATTAAAATTGTTGGTAGAAATCAAAAATAAAATGTTATGCATTTTATACATTTCAAGTTTCAAACACAGAATATGCATTTTAGTTAAATAACTGCAAAATGTCGATGCTGGAGATCTGAAATATAAACAAAATGCTGGAGAAACTCAGCAGGTCTGGTAGCATCTGTGATGAGAAACAGAATCAACATTTCGAGTTCAACATGACTTTTTCAAAACTGACAGAGCCTGGGAACTGATAGTATTTATGCTCCTACCAAAAGGGGAGAGGGAGCAAGTGGAACCGGTGGTGAGGGTGCCCAGAGCAAAAGGGAGTACTCATGGTAGTACAGGAGAGGTATAGAGATGCAAGATAAGTGTTAATGGTAGATGTGAGCAGTAGAGAATTAGCTCTGCTGATGTATACAAGGCACTGAAAGTATGGGGGTGAAATCAAATGGTTTTTTAGTTATTGTTTTGCTAGTTGACATTTTGGTTCGTTGTGTATTGTCTAAACTTGCAATGGAAAGATTTTTGGATGGGAACTTAATGACAAGTTTATAAAGGTTAAATCAAATTTCTTTTGTCATTTGATGCATAGTGTAATTATGGACCTTTTACATATTCTGAATATACTGGAGCATAATTTTTATTATTTTAACCTACTATAGACCCATGAAAGAAAAGCAAATCAATCTAATATATAAAAGCATTGAATGTAAAATGAAAGCTTTCACTATTGGTTGTCACTCAATTTGAGAATAATGTTACTTGGTTTCTGGTCTGGGAGTTCATGTGACCGAATAGGCTGAGTTTTCAATCCGGGCGTAGGTCATCCCATGAAATAATGGGGTCTGGAATTCAGGATTTATTTTGTTTCTTTTCTTTCCTTCCCTGCTGCCAATCTGCCTCGTAATTAAGACATTTACACCAAGCATAATGCAATTTAAAGGACAAGTTATAATCTATCAGTAACACATCAGATCATCAGAAAGATTCAATCAATAATCTGTGCCCGGCATTCTCTGGAGTTTTTGGAAGGGTCATCAAACAAATGCCGATGTTCTTCCTTAAAGCAGCTCCACAAACATTTGTAGAGGAATGGAGAACTTTCATTTTTCTCGTTTTGTTCGAGGAAATCCAGCAAAGTAATCTTTTTAGAAGCAGCCAAACCCTGTTCTCGTGTGCTCAGGTTTCAATGTGCTTGAAGTACGAACAGCAATGCCAAATAACACTGAATAAAGGGGATAAGATAGCTTTGAGATACGCTGATGCTATACTGGATAAATTCAGTGTCTGGTGTGGATCTGTTTGCACAGAATGCTCCATCATTAACTATATTTTCCTTCTTCTGACTTCTTTTGTTAATATGCAGTGAAATGGGTACTGGCTCCTTTTCCACATCTCTCCCAGATGATCATCATTCAGCTATGTTGTAGCAGCAAGCAATTGGAATGCAGAGGCCAGCATAACAATGTTAACACTTTTCTTGACCGTTTTCCACTGGCCTGCTTGCAGAAGAGATCTGTGGATGGCAATCAAGAGGAGGCATACCAGTCTACTTTGCACCTTTTTTCCTAATCCACGAGTACTGTGGTCAACTGTAGAGCCACCTATTGCTATCCTAGCCAGGAGTGTCTGTCTTTGATAGACTCCTGGCTGAATCTGGTTGCTTCAGTGCTGATAATCCTTGACGGCCAAATTTATTGAGCTTTGTTTTCTATAGCTTGGATGTTCTCTTGATTAAATGTGAGCTACTGGGGTTGCACGGTGGCTCAGTGGTTAGCACTGCTGCCTCAAAGCTCAAGGGATCCAGGTTCAATTCCAGCCTCTGGCGACTGTCCATATGGAATTTGCACATTCTCCCTGTATCTGTGTGGGTTTCCTCCAGGGTGCTCCAGTTTCCTTCCATTATCCAAAGATGTGCAGGTTAGGTGGAGTGGCCATGCTAAATTGCCCAGTGTTCAGGGATATGTAGGTTAGATAGGTTAGGGGAATGGGTCTGTGTGGGTTACTCTTCAGAGGGTCGGTGTGGACTTGTTAGCTCGAAGTGTCTGTTTCTATACTGTCGGGATTCTATTCTATACTGGAAAGAGCATTTCAGTGAAATGGTTTATCTCAATTGGGCAACTTTTACTAAGCATTAGAGAACTTTTCAAGGAAAATGGCTCAATGAGTATCCAGCGACTCTTGGAAGATTAATGTGTTGATATTTAAAGACCACATCCTGCTCAACTTTAATGCTTTCATAGTTCAACATCTTGCTGATATTCACTATCTAGATGCACCTGTCAAATATGACTGCCTGATGAAGATGCTGAGGGTTGTCAGCATCTGTGAAACTATGCTGGAGCATCAGTCAATGCATTCAGGAGAGGAAGAGAAGATAAATTGGAGCTGAGATAGAAAATCATTACCACTGATTAACATAAAGGCCATAACATGTCAAGTTAAACATTTGAAAGTACACTTCATCTACAAACTTGGATTTACATGTTTAAATAATTCAACTTTTGACCCAATTTAGAATTCTGTTTTTGGGAAACATCCATCAAGAAAATAGAATGTTTTTATTTTATCTAGCTGCCTGACTTTCCATCTAATTTAGAATGGTTTTTCCTCATGATTATTACATGCTTTGCACCTCCGAATGTCTTGATCATTTTTTTGACTGTCATTTAAGGCATATTTACTTGGTCTGTTTCCTGAAGAGACTATGAGATGACCTGATTTATTTTTGAGTACGCTATATAGTCAAACATTAAATCAAAAGTTAGGTCGATTTTCACTTGACTAAAGTGCTATTATAACCTTTTTTTTTCTCTCTTTGCTGCATGGTTCATTTGAAGAATCCACTTCAAATTTGCATTTGTTGGTGGTCAGTTAAGACCAGAAGACTGTGGGGCTGGAACTTACTCCTGGCTAAGCTCTGACAGCATGGCAGACAGTGTAATTATAACAGCCTGGAAAGAATGAACAAATTACATCACCTTGTCTTGAAATAAGGCTGAGGAATGGCTGGCTCACTTATGCAAGCGTTTGATGGACAGAATGCTGGACTGTCCCCACCCTGGGGTTAAAAAACAAAACCCAGAATTATTTCTGGGTTCTGAATCCACCCCCAGGGGTGAAACTGTTGTTGGGATTTTCATGTGCATAATTAACATTGCTTCTATTAGTTAGACAGAGAATCTGAGTGTTCTTGAATGTGGAAGGCCTTCCAAACTTGAAAGGAACAATGGGTGGTAATGGAAGCTGAGAGAGATAGGGTATTTCAACATGGAAGCACTCTCCCTCTCAAATGTTTTCATCTTCAATGAATTATTTAGAAGTAGGACAAAACAGTGTGAGAACTCCTCTAGAAAGCAGCCTGTGGTTATTCCTGTCACAGGAATATTCCTCTCAGGCCTATTCAAATGCTGGTGCTGCTAAGTGCCCATTTCTAGGCACCTACACTGATTCCTGCCAGTATAAGAATGTGGAAGCTGACTGGAAAATGCCATTCTGTTTTACCTTCCAGTTTGGCACAAAAATGAGCCCCCTCAAGTAGAGTTAAATGTACTGCCTGTCACGATTCTATCACTGCAAAGCTAGTCTGGAAGCAGAATGGAGCCCAGGAACTGGCACAGTGGCTAGAAGAGTCAATTTTCCACCCTGCATGCCTTCAATTCCCATCTTGGTGACTGTCAAAAGAAATCATATCCAGATATTGTTTCCACTTTTGGGAAAGAGCAAAACTACAGGCCACAGATGATTTTATCATAATGAATTCAAATACATATTTCAGAAGAAACTTTTTTTTAGCCAGGATGTTGGCATAATATGGAATTCTCAGGAGTAGTTGAGATGAGTTGCACCATATAAGGGAGAAGGAAATTGGTGCTCTTAACTGAGTCATGTATAAATTGGCATAGGGCAAATCAGATTAGAATACATGGTTGAAAGACTGTTTGTTTGTGTGAGATGTGGCTTCTGGTTTGTGGGGCACTGGCTCCAAGACTGGAGAAAGTGAGATTTGTGCCATTGGTATTTGCCAGCACCTTAACCATGTAGGAGCCACTGCCTTGCAAGCAGTATCACTTGGGGAAAAAGGTTTTAAAATAAAAGTGAAAGTGCAAGCACAAATAAATTAGGATGATCTGGTAGCCTTGAAAGAATCATGGCTCCAGAACGGCAAGGATTGATACCTGGGTCTTGAAGGCTTTCAGACATTTAGGAAGGGTAAGAAGCTAGGAAAGGTGGGAGACATCGCTTTGTTAATTAATAATGACATTAGTGCAATAGAAATAATGACCTAAGTTCAGGATCAAGGATGCAGAAACCATTTGTGTAGAAATGATAAAAGCAAAAAGTTACCAGTGGGACTGGTGTACAGACCCCTGGGTAGTAACCTCATAACAGGATAGACATAAATGAAGAAATAACTTGTGCCTTTCAGAAGGTCATGACAATAATCATGAGATTATAATCCACATAGACGAGAACAGCCAAAATGTTAAAGGTAGCCTTGATGAGAAGTTCATAGACACAGTTTCTTAGCACAGAAAATTCTGGAATGGGCTAGAGAGCAAGATATACTAGACCAGGTGTTGGGCAGCAAGATAAGATCACGTAGTGAAGCTACATACAAGGTAGCAGTGACCATTTCATGTTTGAACTTTATATGTAGTTTTAAGGGGACTAAGTGCCAGACTGAGATTTTCATTAAACCGAGCATTGGTCCTTTAGAAGGTACGTTGAACATATATTTTGCATCAGTCTTGGCTACGGATGACATTACTTATGTCCCAGGAGCATTGATTAAATCAGGAAATGGAGTGGAGGTAAGAACTCAAATTATACTCACCAGAGAAATTGAACTAAATGAATTGTTTTAACTGTGAATTGATAAGAGCCTGGGCACTGATGGATTTCCTTCTACGGCATTAAAAGAAACAGCTAGTAGGATAGTTGATGCATTGGTTTCAATTTTCCAAAACTCTAGATTCAGTGAAGGTGCCATTGATTGTAACGCAGCAAGTATAACTCCATTCTTCAAATAGGGAGTTGCCAAAATCAGGAGACTACAGTCAATTTGTTTAAGCTGTGTCATAGGAAAAATGTTAAAGTTAATAATCAAAATTATAAAAGTGCTCTTGGACAATTTCATGTTAATCAAACAGAATTAACATGATTTTATGATACATAGGAGATCTTTTGAGGAAGTAATATGTGCTATGGAGAAAAAGGGACTGGTGGATGTAATGTATTTAAATTTCAAGAGGCATTAGATACAGTGCCATATCAAAAAATAATACAGAAAGAAACAACTCATGGTTTACAGGGTAGCATGTTGACATGGAAGGACAATTGGCTGGCTAACAGGGAGCAGAGGCAAGGCATAAATGGATTTTGTTTTTACATTGGCAAGACCTAATGAGGGCTAGAACTTTAACAGTTTCCAATTCATATAAGTGTAGGAACAGAAGGTACAGTTGCCAATATTGGTGATGACACAAAGATGGATAGAAAAGTACGTTGATAGGACAACATATGTTGGCTACAAAAAAGATATAGATTGGTTAAGTCAGTAGGCCAAGATTTGGAAAATAAACTATCAATGTTTATTTTATTTGTATAGCACACAAAATGTAGAAACAGAATATGGAAGACATATATAAAAATAAAATAAAGCATATTATCTAAAGATTGAGAGGTTGCAAAGCTTTGAGATGCAGAGGAATTTAGATGTCCCAGTGCATGAATTATAAAGATTAATATGCAAGGACAGCTAATTAATGTTATTTCAAGGTCGAATCAGATACGAAAGTAGGGAGGTTATACTTTAGTTGTGTTGGACATTCCTGAGACCACATCTGGAGTATTGTGCACAGTATTGGTTTCCTCCTTTTATAAGGAAGGATATGCATGCATTTGAAGCTGTTCAGCGAAGTTCTCCAAAATAGGGGTGTTGTCATTATAACGTAAGATTGGACAGGCTAGGCTTGTATCTGCTTTATTTTAGGAGACTTTACTAAAAGCTAAATTCCAGAGGGGATTTTGAGGAATTGTGGAGTGGATTCTTTCAGAAGAACAGGAACTAGGTGTTTCTGATTAAATATAAGGGGGCACTCATTTAAAGCAGCGAAGGTGATTTTCTTTTTCTCTCTCCGTATGTCTGTCTCAAGGTCGAGAGTCTCTGGAACTCACTTCCTTAAACAAAAGAGTTTTTGATCGTCCTTTTTTAATTGAGGAAGAGGCAATTAGATTATTGGTAAGCAAGGGGGATGAAAGGTCATCAGGAATGGGGAGGAATATGGATTTATAATGATCTTATTAGATGGCAGAGTAGTCTTGAGTTCAATGCCTTATTCCTGCTCTTAGTTCATGAGTACATAAAGTGAGCAAAGATGGGTGGAGCATGATGCTGGTATGGACTGGTTGGGCAAAATGGAAGATAGTGTGCATACTCTATGTAATTCAATGTAGGACTATTTGTTAGTTCAATAAAGTGGGAATGTGCAAGAGAGTAGTGCAGCCTTCAGGGACCCAACATGGGAACTGACCAAATTCTTGTGGTGGAATCTAATAATGAAAATGTTCCAATTGAGGTGAGCTGATCATAGTTGGAACTCTGTTGCTTTAACAACATTGTATTTCAAACAGAAAATAACTTTTTGGTTTGATGCCAGAAATGTAACATCAATTCTTATTTTAGTTTATTTACAAACTGGTTTTCTTGACAAGCTACCATGGGAGTTAGTTTGTTTAGAGAAATTGAAGCTGTTTTATTTCAAATTCTTGACATTTATGTTTATCTTTATATATGTCTTCCATATTCTGTTTCTACATTTTGTGTGCTATACAAATAAAGCTGCACTTCAAACAGTTCAGTCATGTATTAGCACATGATTTTACTGCTTACCTTTGAACTGACTTCTTAGGGTGAACCTTTTTATGAGACTATCAATGACAATTAATGCAAAAATATTGCCACTCTCTGCTTTGAATGTAAATTAATCCTAGGCATGTAGCTAATCTGTTAGGACAATAGCTCTGCCTTGATGAATGGTGAGAACTTAAATGAAACGGCAAGGACATCTGTCCACTTCAGGATTAAAAACTGTGTCTGGCAGTGCTCAGTACTGCTAGTGTGAATAAGGCAAATCACTCAGGAATTTAAACTGATCTAATCTCAGAAATTCTAAGAGGTCAGTTTGTACAGGTAATATTAATACTTCAGAAACTGAGTTTTGACCTTTCTACTTTGACAATGAAGGGTGCATATTCCTAAGGGCTCAATGCAGGAATGAACTAGTTCTGATTCTGTCTGGATGGTTCGAACGTGCATACTTAAGTTCTAATTTAAACCTGTACTGTGATTGTAACCAGACTTGAAACCAGTAAAGAGTCTGCACAAGATATATTAACTATGGTCCTGTTTGATTATTAGATAGATGTAAAGCATGCTTGGTTTACACTTGTTATACCAACCAACAAGCTGTTACATCATGGTACACTGAATCCTCTTTTAAAGTTTCCATAGATTTTATTCCCAATACCTGATAGCTCTATTGGTTTAATGGTTTGTGGAACTTTTTATTTTCACTAACCTAACAGAAAAGTTGTGATTGTTGAAGCTATCCCACTCTTTCAATTTGATGCAAAGCAGTTTTTTTTATGCAAGATGGAAGTGACCGTCTAGCTTTGCTGTCAGACACTCCCATCTAATAGTTAGGTGCAATAGCATCAAAGTGATGTGAGACCTTTTCATTATAAAATCATATCTCACAATATTTTAACTTTAACTTCTGTGGACATTTGCGATGCCAGAAGTAACCATCTATTAGATCACATTTGAAAGTGAAATATTGCAAGGAATGTCTTTTTTTAAATGAATCAATATTTTGTATTTGTTTGGCTTTCTTTCTCCTTTTAGTGCAGTTTCGGCTGAATTTTCATTCCAAGGCAGAAGGAGGTTGGCTGGTCGGCTATTTTCAGTGACCAGCCAACATGCCGGTCTGTGAGCCTCTGATTTATTTTCAGGAAGCTGGCTGCTGGGGATGGTGGTTGATACCAGAGGGGGGTGTAGTCAATGGAAGTGCAAAGTGGAAGCACTATTCATGTATCATATGTATTTTCCAGATTTTGAATTGACACCACTGCTCCCCACCTCCACCCCCAACCCTATTCATGTGGAGTCCAAGGTGAGGAGGGATGGGATGGGTATGCCTGATGATCAAGGTCACTCTTGCAAAACAGCCCATTATGTTTACGCTGGATTCAATGTGACTTCTAGTTGTCACTCTGTCTTTTGCTAGCATCTATTGCCACAGTATAGTTTGAGCCATGTTTGGTCTGCATTTCCTTCTTGAGGCATCCTTGCAGTCCTCTACTTACAGTGGCAGTACCTTCCTCATCCACTGGGGGTCCCAGACATCATTGCTTTGAGCACTCCCATTGACTCCTCACTCCACCCTCCAGCTGCACACCTAATTGAACACGGCTGCTGGAAGTGGCCTCATAATTGGCCCAGTCTCCAATCTCCTCTAGGTAGCTACAGTGGCTATCCTAGGATCAAAATTCAGCCTTGTGTCAGAATTCAAGTCAAATTCATCCCCTTCACTCACCAGCTTATTCTGTCTTTCTCTTCCTTAATCCCTACACCATTCACACTTTTTTTTTGGTCTGACAAATAGCTGAACATGGAGCTTCTTTGTGTTTGACATTACTGAAAAGTGGGCCGTTCTGTTATACAGCGTAATTACCTGCTGCACATCATGCTTTATTTCCACTGTGATGTAGCTGAGTAGGTCTTATTTGCATTATGATTACTGTACTTGCCCAATGGCATTGTCAGAGTAATCAAAGTTAAAGGAAGACCTTGCTATCTTGGGATTTATAAATAGCTTTTAGCTTTAGCTGCTTACATAAATTGATAATGTGTGATGTTATTGGAATACACTTCACCAATTTAAATTCCTGTTTCTTTTTAAACACTGGCTACAGTTGTCTATTTGCAGTTTTTCTTTTGTCTGAGAAGACATTGTATTTGGAGAAAGTGAGGACTGCAGATGCTGGAGATCAGAGCTGAAAAATGTGTTGCTGGAAAAGCGCAGCAGGTCAGGCAGCATCCAAGGAGCAGGAGAATTGACATTTCGGGCATAAGCCCTTCTTCAGGACATTGTATTTGAATGGTAAAGGGGATACAAACTGCTAATATGGGATTAAGGTATTAGTTAATTTGAAGAAAGGCTACTTTTCCTGTATTGAAATGTAAGGAAAGATAAATATTAAAGTACCCATTCCAATATGAAAGTAGTATGAACACTTTTTTTTTAAAATTAAAAAAGTAGACCGATGTTATGAAGTTAGCCATTCAGGCACCAATTTCAAAAGACATAAATCTTAAATAATCTTCCTGGCAATTATCCACCAGTGTTTACGATCTTATGAAGCAGGGTCCACATCATTTTCGGAAGGGTAGGTGAAGAAAGCAACACTGTTTCAACTGTGATTATCTTGAATATTTGAACAGATACATGTTTTTCCAAGTGTGATACTTTGTCAAAAAAAAATGTTTCTTTTCTATCGAGGAATGTATCTTTGCTGAAAACTTCCACTTTAAATATATTAAGGCATTGGTGCCCTTGCATGAATCTCTTTTAGTCAAGCTCTTTAATAATACTTTGGTTGTTTTTCAAAAGAATTTAACAATACTTTTAATGTTATTTAATGACAACATCGCGATCCTTCATACTTCCGAAAAATACAGCTCAGTATATGTAAAGCACATAGCCTGGTTCTAATTTCAAAATTGTGTGCTAACAGCAGAGTCTTTTAATTTATCATGCTGTCAAAAGAATGAAAAGCTGCTCCATCTTAATTATGTTACTTTCACAACATTTTTAATCATGTGTAATGTTCCTTTGCAGATGGTTATAGGCAAAAACCTGTGCATACTTGAATTTAAAATGTAGTCCTGTTTCCAATCAATCCCTGGTCAGTATTCTTGAGATTGCAGAATGCAGGTAAATGTTTAAATTTAGATTCCTTTTTAACTGTGCTGATTGTTGTCATGTCATGTGAGGAATCTGCTGTTGTTGTGGGGATGATTCCCATGAGTGGGAATGCTGAAAGGCATAGTATGCTATCTGCATCTGGTTGTACAATGCTCTAACAACTGCAAACATGTGTCTGTGCCATTGGTATATACCCTCTGACTAGCTCTCCTTTATTTGCTCTGAATACTCTTTCTGTTTCAGTTAAATGTGTCTTATGATGCACAAAAGGTGAAAAACTGAATTAGCCCAGCACCACCTTGACTTCTGTCTCACCTCTGCACCCCTACTGATCAAACCTCCCTACAGGACTGACCATGCACATGTAATCATTTGAGATGTCTAGACCCTTCGGTCCAACTCCTCCATGCTGGCCAGATATTCCATATTAATGTATTACCGTTCTTGAAGAAATGACTCGAAATTTCGGATGCTCAACTTTGCAGGCAAACTTATTTGAAAAAATAGATTTAGTTGTATGCACGGCCACGTGCCAAAAGGTGTCTGTGTCCTGCAAGCATGTATTTCCAGTGACTTCTTGAACTGGGTCACCTGGTTGGTGGAAAAAGTGTACAGTCAGAATTGGGTTTGTGGTCAGGCAGTAACTGGAGTCTGCAGGTGACACATTTACACTTTTTTTAAAGGAAATTAGATAACCATGTGAAGGTGAAAGAAGTTTTTAAAATGTGCTGAAGGTATTGGGTGAAGAGAGGTTGGAGGAGGCTCACATGTCTCAGGCATATTGTTAAGATTTCCTAGGCCAAATGACCTGTTTCTATGCTGTAAAATGTATAAATCAATGCACTTGCACCACACCGCATAACAACATCACTTACCCTGGCTTCAGTGACAAGCGTACACAACCCTGCCAAATTTGGCTTTGTGGACTATCTTTTATTACTTGATATATTGTCTTGAAAGAATAAAAACTAATAGCGTGTTCTGTCTTCTCCAAATTGCAAATAATATAATTGAGCTAAATTGCTTGCCACCACACCAATTTTTAGTTCAGTTTTGGCTTGATAGCCTTCAAAACGTTAATCACCAGCTGTTAAATTTGACAATGGCACAATCTGGGTTAATATTTTGAGGAGTAGTTTTTGATCTAAAATCAGTCAAGTTAGGAATTGCCATAAGTGAGGGGATGGGAATATTTGTTTGATAGAGATTTGCTTTTCACTGGATGCATGTAGCCTGTTCAGTTTCTTCCCTGCATACATTTTTTGAAGACCATTTAAATACAAAATAGTTTATCACCAGGGTACTTTGGGACACACAAGCATTTGAGGCTAACACTTGTAGTTTGGGGGTTTTATCGACATCATGACGATGCCAATTTTCGTAGTTCAGTGAGTCTGCTGACAGAACATAGAACACAGAACATTACAGTGCAGTACAGGCCCTTTGGCCCTCGATGTTGCGCCGACCTCTCATACCAATCTGAAGCCCACCTAACCTACACTATTCCATGTACGTCCATATGCTTGTCCAATGACGACTTAAATGTACTTAAAGTTGGCGAATCTACTACCTTTGCAGGCAAAGCATTCCATACCCTTACTACTCTGAGTAAAGAAACTACCTCTGACATCTCTCCTATATCTATCGCCTCTCAATTTAAAGCTATGCCCCCTCATGCTCGCCATCACCATACTTGGAAAAAGGCTCTCCCTGTCCACCCTATCTAACCCTTTGATTATCTTATGTCTCTATTAAGTCACCTGTCAACTTTCTTCTCTCTAACGAAAACAGCCTCAAGCCCCTGAGCCTTTCCTTGTAAGACATCCCCTCCATACCAGGCAACATCCTAGTAAATCTCCTTTGCACTCTTTCCAAAGCTTCCACATCCTTCCTATAATGCGGTGACCAGAACTGTACACAATACTCCAAGTGCGGGTGCACCAGAGTTTGCTACAGCTGTAGCATAACCTCATGGTTCTGGAACTTGATTCCTCTATTAATAAAAGCTAAAGCACTGTATGCCTTCTTAACAACCCTGTCAACCCGGGTGGCAACTTTCAAGGACCGGTGTACCTGGACACCAAGATCTCTCTGCTCATCTACAAGACCAAGAATCCTACCATTAGCCCAGTA
Organism: Hemiscyllium ocellatum; assembly: GCF_020745735.1. Taxonomy (NCBI): domain Eukaryota; kingdom Metazoa; phylum Chordata; class Chondrichthyes; order Orectolobiformes; family Hemiscylliidae; genus Hemiscyllium; species Hemiscyllium ocellatum. The sequence goes on along the minus strand of NC_083425.1, from coordinate 29,096,362 downwards.
CTTTGCATTCTGGTTACTCCGACCAAGGTGAATCACCTCACCCTTGTCCGCATTAAACTCCATTTGCTACCTCTCAGCCCAGCTCCGCAGCTTATCTATGTCTCTCTGTAACCTACAACATCCTTGGTCACTATCCACAACTGTGTATATGCTCCTAATTTAATACTGAGAGAATCTAGTTGAGTGAAGAAGAATTTTTCAGTCTAAAGGGGCAGGATTGCATTAGGTTGGCCTAGAACTGAGCACCGTGGCAGTGGCATACTGCATCCAGTGCACTACCCACACCCATCCAATCGCTCAAATTATACTAGCTGCAGGATATATGACAGGCAGCTGGCTCAACCATGGGTCAATTGATGCTCTTGTAGGCAATTCAAAGTTACCTTGTTTGTAGAAGTTCACCTGCAGCAGGGAAGACCCAGCGCATGATGTCCAACTTGCTGAACAAAAGATTTCCGATAGATCAATAGAAAGAAAATGAGCAATTGAGCACCTGAGCAATTACAGAAAATGTGAATGACAGTATCTCACATTTTGTTTTTCCAAACCAGTGATTATATCTTATATTCACATTCAAAAATACACCTTTTGAACAGTTTCTCACCAACAGAAATGTATGCATTGAATTAACCATTGCATTATGGAACAGGGATCAGTGGAGCTCTTGACATCAATCTCTTACACATCTCCAGTATGAATCATGACATTTTCAGTACAGAAGGGAGGCTATTTGGCCCACTGTTTCTGTACCAACTCCCAAAAGAGCTACCCACCTGATCCTACTCTCCAACCTGATCTCCATAGTGCTTAAACTTCAGCACTTTTTAATTATATATCTAGCTCTCTACTGAAACCTCCAATGGTATCCACCCATCACTGTTCTCCCAGGCAGCACATTCTAAACCCTATCAACACTGTCACTTTAATACACAAAAATAAAGAGCTGACTGAATGAGAGGACACAAAGCTGGGGCAACAGCGGCTGTCATAGTTTTTCTGCTGATAAGACAATGACCTCCTGGTGACTGGCTTCTGTCTCCATCATTGGTTCAACAGCTCTTTCATCCAAAAAATGCCACCAGGAATAATGACCATTGTTGGTTCTACAGGAAGCCAGATGCAGCATACATGGAGGAAGCCCAAGAACAAGGTAAATGGGCTGTCTTGCCAGGGCCAGTCAGACATTCCCCAGCAAGTTGGGGGAGAGTAGCCATATCTGACAGTATCATAGAGGGTGGTGTTACTCAACAGCGGCAGCTCTCCAGGTGCCCATTCAGGAGACCACCAGGTGGTAGCTGGACATGACGGACTTTAGTCAATTACTGTTTGGGGAGATCATTATCTAAACTCCCTGACCCTGAATGAATGGCAGCAAGTGTGGAAGGCAACAGACACTTTAACTATGCTGCCTCACCAACTTCCACCCCACACCACTTTCCCCATCTTCATTCCTGATCCCTGCCCAGTCCTTTGGGCTAGATTAAATTCTACCCACAATGTGTGTATTTTGATGAGGGAGAATGAGGAACCATCATTGCCAAAACCAATTTAATGAGAGCAAGAAAACCAACTTGTCTCTGTTCTAAAGCAAAATTCAGTTAAATATGCATTGAAATGATACTCCCCCATGAGAATAAAAGCCAAACCTAAAAATAAGGAATCTGATGCGTTATTCTGTCAATCAATCCCACAGACTCCAAGGACATCTTTACAGGAGTTCCTCAGGGGAGTGTCCAGGGTAGAATTAACTTCAGCTGCTTCATCAATGATATTCCCTCCATTGTAATGTCAGAAGTGGAGAATTTTGCTGATTGTGCTGAACATAGTTGCACAATTTGTGACTCCTCATATACTGAAGCAATCTTTGTCCCAATGCAGCAAGACCTGGACAATATACAAGCTTAAGCAAATAATTACCAAGTAACATTTGCGTCACACAAATGTCAGGTAATGACCATCTCCATCAAGAGAGAATCTAATCTATCATTCTTTGCTGTTCATTGGTATTACCATAGCTGGAATCCTCATATCAACCTTCTGGGTACTAGCATTGACTTATAATTCACTAGTTCAGTTCAGTTTTAAAACATGGCTACAGGTGCAGGTCAGAGGCTGGAATATCTATGTCTGGTAACTCACATCCTGTTTTCCCCAAAGCCTGTCCACCATCTGCAAATCACAAGTCAAGAGAATGGTGGAATATTCTCTATTTACTTAATGAGTGTAGCTCCAAACACACTTTTTTTTTAAAAAAAAGACTTGACACCATATGATACAAAACAGTTACCCAGTCTACTGCCTTGAACATTCATTCTCTTCGGGCAATGCACATTGGCAGCAGTGTCTATGATCCACAAGATGCAGTGTAGCAACTCACCATGTTCCTTTGATTGCACCTTTTATAAGCCTCTAAGCCTAGAAGGACAAGGGAAGCAGATGCCTGTGAATAGTAACACCTATAAATCTTTCATCAAGCCAAGTACCATACTAATTTATAAAAAAGATATTGCCATTCTTTTGCTGTCTGTGGCTCAAGAATAATGGAATACCGAGAATTGCCTCCCTAACAGCACTGGATGTACCAACAACACATGGACTGGAGCACTTCAAGATGGCAGCTCACCATCTCCTTAAGGGCAATGTGAGATGGGTTACTTATGTTGTCCTAGTCAGAGATACCCATGTCTAATTTTGGTTTTAAAGGGAAAGATTTCTAATGAAAACTGATCCTCATAAATTGTTTTCTTGTTATGACATAAAGATCCATTTTTTTGACTTCTCAATATGCAACCCAAACTAATTGACTTTAGAATTAACTGGGCAATGTCCCAACATTGGATTCAGTTGAACTGAGATTTGATTTACATACTTCTTGTTTATCTTGAACTTGGAAATAGTATGGTACAGAATCTATTTATTTTAATCATTTTTTAAAAATTTACAAGCTTGTGATTTTGAGCTAATTAATCAGAAATATGTAATTTTATACTTGTTAAATATTCATAGTGAATAATGAAATTAAACTGACCCATTTTAGATGATCCATGGACAGATTAGTATTTTTTAAAGATAGAGATGAGACCTTAATCTGCTGATGATACGTATGCATTGTGTATGAACTGTAAAGCTTAATGCAAAAGAAGTGCAATTGCAGTTATAACGGAAAAAGTCTTTATGGAAATAAATTGCAGGCACAGATGTTTTTGGTTTCTAAAAACAACACTAAAATCAGGTCCATAAAAGAAATTATTCACTCAGCCAGAAGATACATTTGTGATCAGTTCAGTGTCTAACTTGGATAGAAATGGAAAAGGATGCCAACTGAGCTAAATAGAGAAAATGCTTGAAACACTCAGCAGGTCAGGCAGTATCTATCCAAAGGGAAATGGTTGACGTTTCAGGTTGTCTCACCATTTGTTAACATCTGCAGTATTTTAGATTTTTGCTAATTGAGCAATATTAATTTGAACCTCACTTTGTGGATGTATACATTTTGTAGTATTCAAATTAATAAATGTATCCAGCCATAAATATATCTTCATCTGTCATGATGTTTTTGCCTGTAAATAGGTAGATTGTGACAATACAACTTTTAAAGCCATTGTATTTTCTTCTTTTTTTTTAACAAAGAGAGTTGGAGATAGAAGTGCCAATCAAACTATTTAAAGCCCAGAAAGTAAAAGCTTGTGAGGACCTAATTTTTTTTTAGAGCTGGAACAATATAAGCAGCATGAAGGATCCAGTTTCTGCAAAACTAGGAGTTTAGTTCAACTTTCAGGAGCTGTTATAGTTTGGAAGCTGCCATACATCCTCTCTCTCTCTCCCTCTCTCTCTCTCCCTCTCACTCTCACTCTCGACGTGATGTTTAAAAACAAGGAGAAGTTGACGTCTATCTTCCTAATATATTTTCAGGGGGTCTTGGTCTGATCCATCACAATTTGACACATGGTTCTGAAATCGTGCTTGTGCACATTCCACAAAACTAATTGAAGGAATTGGATGGAAAAATCTTAAGTCTAAAGATGAGGAAATTGGCTTCTAAAAGTGAATAAGCAGAGTATAAAAAGAGAAATACTTATAATCTGAGAGCACAATAGATTGAAGGAAGTACCATCAAACCAGTTTAAAGGTAAACCAGAAATATTTTAAAATTAATGAAGATATTAAACTGATTATCATTTCGTAGAATATCAACAACTAAAAGAGTGAAGAGTCGATGTAAGTAATACACCAACAAGGTGTATGGGCAGGATGAAGAAAATTACCCCAATCTGAGTTTTTTTTCTACACAAATAAAAGTAGAGTATGATATAAGTGATGAGTTAGATGTACAACTTGAAGGCTACATTACACCACTTAATACAAAGACCTGACTACAGACTGTGCACTATTTGAAAAACAAATATACCACAAGATATTCTGAAAAAGCTAAGCAATTGAGAAAGTAGAAAATGTATTGATATGAGTTACAACTACAGCAGTGTAAAGAATCAGATTTTAGTAATTACAAGTCAGCAGGAGGAAAAGGTGTCTGGATAGAAGTAAGGAGAACAAAATGATGCATATTTCTGGAGGGATTTGTGTATAATATCCTGACTGTTGGGTGAGGGGATGTATAAAAATATCAGGAAGTATGTTGCAGGAGCAATGAGATATAATAAGATGTTCAATTTATCCCAGGAGCAGGATAGTCTATGTTTCGAGCATAAGCTCATCATCAGGAATGTGGGGGGCGCCCAAGGAGGGTGAGAGAAATGGGAGGGGTTAGGGGCTGGGGTGGGGAGGGGGGATGATGGTAGCTGGGAATGTGATAGGTAGATGAATGTGGGGGGTGATGGTGATAGGTCAGGGTGGAGCATATGGTGGGAAGGAAGATGGACAGGGACAGGTACGACAGCTCAAGAGGGCGGTGCTGAGTTGGAAGGTTGGATCTGGGATGAGGTGGAGTGGAGAGAAATCAACATTGATTCCGTGTGGTAGGAGGGTCCCAAGGTGGAAGATGAAGCGTACTTCCTCCAGTTTTCTGGTAGCTAGAATTTGGCGGTGGAGGAGGTCCAGCACTTGCATGATCTTGCCAGAGTGGGAGGAGGAGTTGAAGTGATCGGCCACAGGGCAGTGAGGTTGTTTGGTGCATGCGTCCTGGAGACGTTCTCTGAAAAGTTCCGCGAATTGGTGTCCTGTGTAGGGGAGACCATATCGAGAGCAACGGACACAGTAGATAAGGCATTTGGATGTGCAGGAAAATCTCTGTTGGATGTGGAAGGATCCTTTGGGGCCTTGGAGATGAGGGGGGAGGTGTGAGCACAGATTTTACACCTCATGTGGTGGCAAGGGAAGGTGCCAAGAGTGGAGTGGTGGGGGTGGGGGGACTGTGTGTGTGGACCTAACGTAGGAGTCGTGGAATGGTCTCTGCGGAATGTTGAATAGGGGTGAGGAGGGAAATATATCTCTGATGTTGGGGTCTGACTGTAGGTGGCGGAAATGATAGAGGATGATGGCATTATATCCAGGGGTTGGTGAGATGGAAGGTGAGGACCAGGGGGTCCTGTCCTTGTTGTGATTGGAGGGGTGGGTTTCAAGAGCAGAGGTGTGGGAAATGGTGAAGATGTGCTGGAGAGTATTAGATTAGATTAGATTACTTAGTAAGGAAACAGGCCCTTCGGCCCAACAAGTCCACACCGACCCGCCGAAGCGCAACCCACCCATACCCCTACATATACCCCTTACCTAACACTACGGGCAATTTAGCATGGCCAATTCACCTGACCTGCACATCTTTGGACTGTGGGATGAAACCGGAGCACCCGGAGGAAACCCACGCAGACACAGGGAGAACGTGCAAACTCCACACAGTCAGTCGCCTGAGGCGGGAACTGAACCCGGGTCTCTGGCGCTGTGAGGCAACAGTGCTAACCACTGTACCACCGGGCCACCCACAGAAATGGCCATGTTGGAGGGGAAGGTGCAGTCCTTGAAATAGGAATCCATCTTGAATGTTCTGGAGTGGAATTGGTCCTCCTGGGAGCAGATGTTGCAGAGAGGAAGGAATTGGGAGTAAGGGATAGTGTTTTTACAGGAGGGGTTGGAGGAGGTGTTGTCCAGGTAGCTGTGGGAGTCAGTGAGTTTGAAATAGATGTCCGTTGTTACAACACGGCAGTAAACCCTTCTACTAATTAAACTAAACATGCAGAAAGGTTCACTTTGCCTTGTAATCTATTGAAGTATAAGTGACAGAGAACTCCCAAGTTCCGCCATTTGAAGAAATAAATATCAACTTATTCTTTAACTCCCTAATACTGAACATTAAACAACAATTATTTGCACCTCTAAGCCTCCTTTCTCTTAACTGCTTGTTATCTTACTCCAACTCCATCACCATATACTGTTCCAATAACCATTCATATTAAAATTATATCAACTTAACTTCAAAACCACACAGCGGCTATAGATCTCCCTGGGTAGTCTTCGGTCTTTCACTCCAAAGATGTTTCATGTGAAAAAGATGTCTTTGAGTTGTTTTTTTTCTGCTTGCAGTTACTCTGTCTCTGGCAGTTGGCTCCTTTGGCTAACTCTCAAAATGCTTGCTTCTTTATACTTCAAACATCAGATTGTTTCATTAAATCGATGTTGGCAAAACTATATGTTCAAAATTGATTTGGTTTTACTATCCTGGGGCATAATTTAAACTGGTTAAATTCAAATGGATGACAACATAGTAGCCAAAATTTAGGTAGTTGTTTCACAGCCAAATGTTACATATCTTCAATTTTCCAGTACATGCTGAGACAAATAGTCAGTCACATGACCGGTACCTGCAAGCACTCAGTACAAACAGCATTCACTCTTTTAAAGGTACAGTACACACCTTCATAATCATTAACACCATGTTAAGTTGTTCAAGGAGATGGAGAGATCGTGGAAGGGGAGGGAAATATCCGAGATGGTCCAGGTGAACTTGAGGTCAGGGTCAAAGGTGTTGGTGAAGTTGATGAACTGTTTAACCTCTTTGTGGGTGTACAAGATGGAGCCAATTCAGTCATTGATGTAGCGGAGGAAAAGATGGAGAATAGTGCCACTGGAAGATGGACTGTTCCACGTACCTGACAAAAAGGTAGGCATAGCTGGGGCTCATGTGGGTGCCCATGGCTGGCCATTTGGTCTGAGGGAAGTGGAAGAAGTGGTTGAGGGTAAGGACCAGTTCAGCTAATTGAATGAGTGTGTCGGTGGTTGGGTTGGTGGGATACATTTTTTTTCAGTGCCACACTTTTTGATTTCTGATCTCCAGCATCTGCAGTCCTCACTTTCTCCTGTTCAATTTATCCCATAGACTGGGAGAAACAAAGTAACTCCTAATAACAGTGACAGGAAATCTCAACCTCTCTTTCGGATATTTTCCATTTCTGTAACTGTCAAAGGTGTTGACAATTTGAATTCCAACATTGTCAACATTCTGTATATTTTGGGTCTGTTGGAATGCTTTGGATAGATTCACTGTCACCAATCCTTCTTGCTGGTATCAGTTTAAGTTACTGATGACACATAGGAAGCACTTCCATATGAACTCTTCGACAAAAGAAATGCTCAATCTTGATGAGTACTAAGTAGGCTTATTACATAGCAAGTTACATGACATTTGAGATATGTAACTCTCTTGAGTCAATCAATTTCTCGTTAAGATTGAGTGCTCATGCTTGCTTTTAGGTGCGGACAAAAAAGAACTCTAGGCTGGAATCCTTGGTAGATAAGCAGGAGGCTTGAAGAACACAGCAAGCCAGGCAGCATCAGGGGATGGAGAAGTCAATGTTTCGGGTGTAACCCTTCAGGACTGGGTGTGGGTGTGGGGGGAGCTGCAGATAAAGGGGGTGGGAGGGGCAGAGTGGTGAGTTGGGGATAGGTGAAGATAGGTAGAGGGTACTATCTGGTTGGTCGATGGAAGAGATCAATCTGGTAGGTGGCTGAGAGGAGTGGAAAGGAAGGGTAGGGGTTGGGGAATGGGAAGGAAAATTATTTGAAATTGGAGAACTTTATGATCAGTAGTGAATGGAGTTTACTGTATCTGGTGCTCCAGATGTGGTCTTCTCTATATTGGGGAGACAAAACGTAAACTAAGGGAACATTTCACTGAGCATCTCAGTTCAGCTCACAGGGGCCAACCGGACCACCAGTCATCATCCATTTTAACTCTCCTTCCCACTCCCTTTCCGATGTGACCATCCTCTGCTTCCTCCATTGCCACAATGAATCATTCCACAAATTGGAGGAACAGCATCTCATCTTCCGCCTGGGCAGTCTACAGCCCAGAGGACTCTATATATTGAGTTCATCAATTTCCAACAATCTCCCTTCCTATTCCCCGACTCCCTTTCCAGCCTCTCCCACTGCCTTTCATTCTTATCTCCACCTCACCACTCTTTCCCTCCCCAAACTCCCTTAGCTGCAGCTCCCCCCCCCATACCCGCTCTCAGTACTGAAGAAGGGTTACACCGGAAACATTGACTTCTCCACCTCCTGATGCTGCCTAGCTTGCTGAGTTCTTCCAGCCTCCTGCTTGTCTACCTACTTTTAGCAATAAGCTACTAACATTGAATCCCGACAGTGTGGAAGCAAGCCATTTTGCACATTGAGTCTACGCTGACCCTCTAAAGAGCCTCCCATCCAGACACGCCTCCCCTATCCCTGAAACCCTGCATTTCCAATGGTTAATCCATTTAGCCTGCACATCCCTGGACACTATGGATAGGCAAGGCCACATTTCCCACTTAACATGTGCATCTTTGGACTATGGGAGGAAACTGGAGCACCTGGAGAAAACTGACACACACACGGAGAATGTGTAAACTCTAGGCTGGAATCAAACCACCTTCTTGGCACAGAGGCAGCAGTGAATGATAGAACAAAACATTTTATGTCTCCTCTGATGAATACATGTTGGACACAATTCGGGCCACTCCTTCTGGACGCAATCCTTTTATATCCCTGGTGGGTGGAGCTTATCTTGTGTTATCCATTAAGTATTTTTAGATACTATTTGTCCTTTACAGCTACAAGGAATGGGCCATATTTGATGTAGTGGTGCATAATGAACAAGCATTATTTTATAATTTGGCAGCGATGGTTCCCCATTTTAACAAAAATTGAAGGGGTGAGAGGTAAAGTAAGAGTCATAAACTCCCACGACCTGTTCATGTATAAACCTACATATTTGTTGATGCCTGTGCCCCCAGTATTTGACATTTTCACCCTTGTCAAAGGCTTTAGTAAAGCCCATGTAGACAATATTGACTGCCCAACCCTCATTTATCATCATCATTTCCTCAAAAAACTGTGCTGTGATGTATCAGTCTCTCATCTGAAAATTCAAATCTAGCATTCAGATACACAACATTGGGGTATGTGAACTCTCTCCATATTGGTTTGATATTCCAAAAAGTATAGAATATCTTACCTAACTTTTCTTTTAAATGTTGTGATAATGGAGCTGTTTGTTCTTTAATGGCCCGGCCATTATCCTTGAATGATCCATCCTCCAGGTTTGAGATAGGAGGGATCGGTTAACATAGGTACCATACCCTCCAGAGCTTTGCATCCCAAGGAGATGTTATGTCTTTACTTAAGATGGCCAAAATTAATTTGCAACATTATGTTCCAGTCAATTTTCTTTGCTTTAGTGAAAGGACTTTTCAATTAATTGCTGCCTTTATTGTAAAGTCCAGAATGTGGAAATAGCTGAAATTAGATATAAGCACCATTTTGGTTATAGCGCCCATTCTAAGTAGATAAAGCGCCTTACCAATAATGAGGCAAAATAAAATGAGGAAAAAAGTGGTCTCAGAGTTCCGAGCTCTGACATTTCAGATAGCACATTGATCCGATGATTCATAGCTGCACTGAGTGCCTTTTTAAGTATTCTGTCCATGATTCTGATTCCAATTCTGATGGGTTTTCTGGTAGGTTAGGCATTAGGTAACATTTCTGTGATTTCTAGTTAAAATGGCATTAGGGTCTGAATTATGAAGCAAAGCTTGGCTGTCTTAAGGCCAAAACTCAAGTTTTTTTGCTGTTGCTGACTCTGAAAATTGGATTGTCAAAATGACTTGGGCAGGAGTCTGATGAGAATGCCATGGTAAATTCTGTGATACGATGCTGAGCACCTAGTGTCCTCTTCCATCAGGCAGATGGTGGTTCAAAACTAGGCTTGTGTCTTTACTGTGTGCAAAACTACATTTTTTCATTGGACAGATGAAGATTTCAAAAAGATTCATCATTAGATGTGTCAATAAGACTGGCTAACCTCTGTCCCGAATGCCCATTATCTCCACAGTGTATTTTGAGGAAATGCCCTGTATGAAATATCAATTAAACACCACTAGTGACTGTAAGAAATCTGAAAATGTGACAGCCAATTAACCACTAACCCTGCTTATTTTAGAGAGATTCTATTTAGGAATAAAATCATTGCATGGTCTTAGTGGATGCTGCAATTAGCTATAAGGAAAATGTCAAACTTGTACAAGTCAATTTAAATGTAATACAGATCTTTTGTTCTAGATTTTCAAGAATGATACAGGAAAATTTTCTGATGTAAACTATAAACTGATGAAAGAATAGGTCACTATCTTAGAGGTCAGTCAAGATTAACAATCTTTCAACCTGTGTAAACAGACCTCTATTGCTAATCCATTAGTAAATCTTGTGCATAGCCTAGTAAGCTGTAATGAAGCCACCTGGAGGAACAGATATCTTGGCTGACTGCTTCTGTTCAGCTCAGTAGTGTGAAAAATTGTGCTGGAAATGCACAGCTAATCAGGCAGCATTCTCCCAAGGAGCAGGAGAGTCAATTTGTTTCCAGCATAAGCTCTTCATTCTCCTGCTCCTCGGATGCTGTCCGATCGGCTGTGCATTTCCAGCACCACAGTCTTTGACTCTGTTCTCCAGCATCTGATGTCCTCACTTTTTCCTCGGTCAGTAGTGTAAAGTGCAAATTCACAATCCCTTATCTGCACCTGTGAAAATTTTGTGAATGGGGTGGAGATCCCGAGATTTGGTCCCATCGGCTTATTTTGAAGCACTCCCAAATCCATCCAATTTTGGAAAAATCCAGTCAGATTTGAGTGAACAAATACAGGAAATATCTATCTTATCGCTGCATCTGAAACCTCTACACTTAAACTAATTAAATGGTTATATACTCTTTGGCTTGGGTATTTCAAAGGCAACAATTAATTCTGTTGTAAGTACTGAGGCAGTACACATTTGAATTCCAATAGCTGATATTCCTGTATTCATGTTGTAATCCGTATCAACACTTTACTGTGGAGATATGAATTACTGTTGAGATATCTTAATGTGATAGATTTGGTTGACCCTAAATTAGTTAGTTCACTGAGCCAATTAAAACCTGTTACAATAAATTTGACTCTTTTGAATAAATATTCCTTAGGTTTCTTGATGTAAACAATATTTTGTTTTTTCTAGTTTTATACTTTGTTTTGAGCTTCTGTTTTAAATTCTTGCAGGAGGTGGATTTTAAATGTAATAAAAATGCAAATCATTTTGTTATATAATCTCAAATGTCTTGAAACTTAATTCAGTGTATTGATTAAACCAACTGCAGTTTACATCCTATTTACTGTCATGATGATTTAAACTACAGACCATTAATCTTTAAATCTTTGAGTAATGTAAAAGCTGTAGGACTTTAGTTCAAGAGAAACCAGTTAAAAATGAGCTTGAGCACTTTAAAATCATTACTTTCAAGTCAGGAGACTTTGGTAATCAAGTTTAAAGGAATTTAGAAAGGAATGCCTGAATGACACAGTTGGAATTATCTAGCAATTTTGTAAAGACAATCCAAGGATGATTAACTGAACATTGAAATTTGTCACTTGGAATGTATAGTTGACAATGATACCTTCAAATGTCACTGGAAATAAAATTTATCAACTACTGATATTTCTCAGAATAAAGACTATCCTCAAATTGTAATGCAAGGAGGGGGATTGAACTCTCCAAACCCCACCCCATTATTTATATCAGAGGAAATTGGGGATCTCTGATTGTAGATCATCAAAATTTCTTTGTTAAAACTCTATGGACTCTATTATGGGCTAGTATTTGCCACTGAATCCCTTTCTAATGAGAAACCAAGATTAGAAGCTTGTGCTTTTGGTCCATAAGGTGATAACATCAAGAAGAAAATGTGATCTCTCTCTTTTTGGACATGGCATGCCTGGTTCTGCAAAAATGATCCACTCTGCAAGACAACCAACTGTAAACCAAGATCTTCTAAAACTGGGAAATTTCCTCTCTACAACTGTCCAGAAGAAATCTAAACCAACTTGGCTGCAAACCCCACTCTGGAACCATAAAATTAACATTGAAGTGTTTACTAATTCATTAAGAAATTTTTTTTTTCAATTCCACCTTTGTTCACCTTGTGGCTTCATTCTCTTTGTTTGTACACCACAGAATTCAAGACTACTTTTCCCTTTTTATATACTTGAAGGCGTTCACAATGAACCAACTCCTTAATTTTGATGCAATTTGGTTTTTAATTCAATTATTCCTTCTGGCTTACTCTGCATAGCTTTAATGCATGTTTGAATACACATTAATTTAAGGAAAAGAACACAATGCACCAAAGAGTTGTATAACAGAATTTTAAGTTTTTTAGCCAAAGAGATTATTCATCCCTCCAGACTTTGTCATAACAACCAAAAATGGTGAAGAATTTGTTGCAGCAGCTGGTACAATAGGTCCATGCTGATGTTTGTGCTCCATACAAATCTCCTTTCACCACTTTATCCATCTAACCTGCCCAACAAATCCTCTTGCTGCTTTTTCTTCTGCGCTTATCTCGTTTTCTCCTTAAATCCCACAATGTAATTTGTCTCCAGTTCTCCCTGTGGTAGCAAGTTCTAGTTTTCAATCATTCTCAAAGTGAAGACATTTCCATTGGGTTTCCTTTATCTGACATTTCCTCTAGATTTGAGAGAATATCTTTATTAGCCCTTCTTCTGATTTCACCCACAGGTGGAATAATCTTAATTTTTTTTTGATGGCCTCACGCATTACCAAGTTCCGTAAGTGTGGAATATATTAAAGTTATGTTTTTCCTCAACCAAAATTTAACCAGACTTTCATGATCTAATGAATTATTGTTACTTTACTAGTCCAATGGTTTGATTTTATTTTGTATTTCAGCTGTGTTCAGGAACATATTTATTTCTAACTGACATTTGGTTGGGCCTCCCTATACTTAAATGCTTCAGTTTTCAAGTGCAGCATTCCATTTTCTTCCAAGGGCATTTGAGTTGACTGTAAGGAGTTTTGAAGTAAATGGAATGACAGTCAAGGGTAGTTTGTAATAATGGCCTCTTCTATATTCAGTCCATGAGTATCAGGGGTGAGAGGTTCAAAGCAGTTGGTGATGAGAATTTTTTTCTGTCCCTTTCTGTTAAAGAGAGAGCTTAATCTTTTTAATGCTGCTCTGTCTTCGGCTGAGGAATGACCGTTGGTCAGGATTTCATGGTGCCACAGTATGTTAATGTGTACTGGCAGATGTGGCCATGTTCCAGCATCTCAGCCAAATGTTGATGCCTTCAACAATCAATATTGCAGCATGTCTTCAATACTGTACAGTTGACTGGCTAGATTCTGCATCGAGGTTTGCTCAAACAAAAGCTAAGGAGAGAATCTGTGTTCCCTGAGCTGTAATTTCAACTGACTAATATTGTTCAGTCAGTATTCAATTGGATGTAATTTTATGCTATTGATTCTCTCACTCTCTGAGAATCTGGTTAGACTGCATAAGTTGGATGAGTTGTTTGTCAGCTAGGCTTGCAGAGAGAAAAGACTCCTGTCTTTACAGCTAAGGTGGAGCCAGAGACAGAGGGAGTACATTAATAGAGAGCAGCACTCGGGTTCCAAAAAGATGAAGTACTGTCAGCTAATACCTTTTAAACGTATTTTCATTTGTATTGACTGTTAACCAGTTTCTCCACCAAGACTATCTCAGTTCTTCAACTGGAAATCCTCAGTCTCTGATCACAGAATGAATAAAACAGTTGCTTGATCATAAATTACCATCATTTTCTGTCTGCAGCTTAATGTTTGCACACATTCGACAATTTTCAACATGCTCATCTTACTTTTCTATCAATTATCTGCATCTCACAGCTCCTCCAATCTTAGAGCCTTTTAAGCAGCGAATGTCCATCTCCTGTCTTAATGTTATGCTGAAGTCCCATTTTTGATGTACTCCTCTTAATATTAAAATCATCATCTTTTTGTCCAGACTGGAATTAATGCTTACGTATTGGGCAGCATGGTGTCATAGCACTGCTGCCTCACTGCACTGGGAACCAGGTTCAGTTCCACTCTTGGGCAATTATCTGTGTGGAGTTTGTACATTCTCTGTGTCTATGTGGGTTTCCACTAGGCATGCTGGTTTCTTAAATAACTTCACAGGCACTGGCATCCTGTCAGCAAATCACCACCCTTTATTTGTACGTGGAGCATCCTTGACACTGATCCAGCTCCCTCCAAGCCAGCTCTGAGTGCACAGAACCTCTGGCATTCCTGTTTATCTGTCAGCCAGGGCTCCCTGCATGGACAATGTTAATAGCCCTAATCAGGGAACACATATTCTACAAGGTCCACCTGGTTGACCTCCATTACAATCACTGCAGTTTCCTCCCACAGTCCAAAGATGCGCTAGTTAAGAATGACCATACTAAATTGTCCAGGGACGTGTAGGTTAAGTGAATTAGCCACAGGAGTTGCAGGGTTACAGGGTGTTGGAGTGTGGGTCTGGGTGAGTTGCTCTTCTGAGGTTTGGTACAGGCTTGGTGGGCCAAATGGCCTCTATACACTGGAGGGATTCTGTGATTTGATGATACTATTTAAATGACCAAGGTAAACTAACCAATCATCACTGGGTGTCATTGCTTTCAGAGCTAACCTCCAGAACCTTTTTTCCTGTCTTCACTCCTCCTACCTTCTCCACCTCACTCACCTCACTCACACACACGCTCTCACACACTGTCTTTCGCTCTCTCACATGCGCACACACCTCTTTTCTCACTAGTGTAATTTTCTGATCACTCTTCATTATACATCACTCAGCTAGTCTCTGTTTAATTTAGTTCAATCCTAAACTGTTGGGGTTGATTTTACAAATACTTAGTCACTTTTCCCTGATCCAGCTGTTGCTTTGAGATTTTGTTCTTTTTATTTGAGCAAGTGAAACAACTCATTTTAACATATTTGCGGAAACCTAACATCTGACTTTTGTCAGACATGATCCTGTACGTCAATTCAATGATGCATGCAACACTACAATGTCTTGTACTCAAAAAAAAAAGTCTTGCCAATTGCACCTGCTGTTTTGGTCAGTCTGAGGCAACCAAAACAATTTGTCTTTGCTTCGAATGTCTGAAAATCCACAGTTAACTGTCATAATTTTTGGCTGAAAGCTATTTTTCCAGCCCCCTCCAGCATCTGCCTTTATTTCAGGCTCTTGCCAAAATTGTCATCTCATTCCGGTCTGTCTTCCTTTCATTGTGACTCTACGGGTGGGAAGCAAGGAAATTGATGTTCCTAAAAGAGAAAATTTGACATTTTGTTACACTTTGCTTCTCCATCCTGCTATACATTCAGTGATTTATTATTAGAGACCTCCTCTGTTCTCACTACCACCATGCCCTGTTCTACTTTACTGTTATATTTGAAGGGCTTGTTGCATCCTTGACTGTGATAAAGCAGTAAGACCTCTGGTTATCTTCAAGATGTGTTCCTTTGAACCCTGTGCATCTTTTGATAATCTGTTCGGTTTCTTCCAACTTTCCCCTATTTTCTTTTCAATTTTTCTGTAAGTCAGCAAATGTCCTCTTGCTTAAGAGAAATTATTTCCCTTTCACCCCAGCAATTGTTGCCTTTTTAAAATTTTATTCATGGGATGTGGCTATCACTGGCTTGGATCATTCCGAGTTACCTGGAAGGTAGTGAAGAGTTAACCACACTGCTGTAGATCTGGAATCACAGCACGGCAAAACCAGGCAGATTTCCTTTCTCTAAATGGACACTAGTGAACTATGTGGATTTTTGTGACAATTGACACCCCTTACATGGTCACTATTAGGTGAACCTTTTATTTCAGGTATTAATTCAAATTGCACCATTTGCCATGATAGAATTTGAATGCGTGTTTCCAAAACATTAGTCTGAGATTCTGGATCACGACTGTGGAGACGTTTTCACGATACCACCACCTCTCCTGCCTCTCTGCCCTTTCACCTAAAAATTGTGCTGTTAACTTAAAGTATGATGAATTTATTTAACAACTCCTTAATCCTGTTTCAACATTTTTTTTTCTAATTATTCCACTCTACATATATCAGATTCCACTTGGATTGCATACCTTGGTGCTACGGTCATTTCCCTTTGAAGGGAATGGACAAAATAGTTATTCCTTTAATGGGGTGATGAAAATCTTGCTTCTCTGAATTCTGCAAATGCAGGAGCTGATGAGTTACAATCGATCTGTGACGTGACTGGTGCAGAATGTGGACATATTTTGAAGCTGGCCTGGAGGCCACTGGATCGTTGCCCTTTGGGCAGTGAGCATTAACATTTTCTTGTATTTGTCTCCTTTATGAAGGTGGGAGAAAATGAGATCACTTGATCTGTTGTTTCTACCTCTGTTACTCCCAACAGTTGCAAGAAGCCAGTTCACAGAGTGTCTAAATCTTGATGAAAGAGCTCAAAATAAGAAAAAAATTGGTAATCCTAAAGCAGCCAAATGTGAATGAGTTTCCAAATTATACAAAGCTGGTGGGGGAAGAAAAGTAAATGACTTTTTTTAAAACAATTTCTGACCTGCTCTCTCGTGACTCCTTTTTCACAATCCCTGACAAAGTCTCCTCTTAAGCATTTTAATATCCTCTGTCCTAAAATTAATAATCATATTTTCTAACTTTATTTCCTCAGGATCTCAAAATTCTGTAATGTTTTTTACCTCTTGGAATCTTTCTTTCCAGTGATTTTTTTTTGAACATAGATTCTGCCTTTGACCACTGTTCTGGTATTTCATTCACTGAAAAGATCTTACTGTCTTTAACTTCATTTCTGTCACATTTCCTCAGAACATATCTCACTTTTCCCTGAGCAGATTGTCCTAGGTGCTGTACTGTGCCTCTTCATTTTTAGGATTAAGTTCAGCATTGCAGATATTACATAGTACTATTGCTTAGCAACCTGGAATTGTTCATTAATATCAGAAACAGTTTTTCATAGTGGATGTAGAATACATGGGACATAGTTTCAGTGAATGACAGTTGGATGAAACCCATGTCACCATCTATATATCATTCTCTGTGCAATTTAGACCACAAAATTCATCTCTTGCTCATCAGTAAGGCTGGCTTTCAAGCCTGGTAAAGTGACATCCATCTTCTTCTATATAGAGTGCAGCTTGGATGCATAGGAGCAGGACTATGGGGACTTTTGGGACAGGCAGATGTGTAAATTATTAAAACCATCAAATCCTTTTCAGTTCCCTTTTGACTAATGCACAATGATCTTTCTGCCATTTTAAAGTAAGCTGTGAAAGTAAGGCCTCCAAGTTTATGCAATATCACGATCTACAAAATTTCAAAAAAGTAGATAGTTTCCGTGAAGAGTTCAAAAATGGCTTTAAAAATGTACAACACATTTGTGAGCTGTTCCAAATCCAGTACTGGATATTTGCTCAGACTTTTGCACTGGTCAGGATACCTAAAGCTGCATCTAAAATTGATGGATTGGAAAGCCATTAAGCAAAAGAGCAATAGGCATGAACGTATGAGTTGACTTGCAGAATTAATCCTTCCTATGGAACAAAGAAGATTTTTGGTGGTGTGGTGGCGCAAGGTTGGTGGGGAGTCAGAATGGAAATTTTATGCAGTGGTAACAAGGATTACAGTATTTAAACAGGATTTTATTTCAATACATGGAATAGCATCTGTAGGAAGTCATAAAGAGATGTAGAGAGGGTAAAGATCTGGCAAAATGTTAATTAAAGTCATACAGCCACAAAGTCAAACCACACAAGACAAACCCTTCGGCATACCTCGTCCATGCTAACCGTATACCTATCCAAGTGTCTTTTAAATGCTATAATTGTCCTGCTTCTCCCACTTCTGGCACCTTGTTCCATATGTACACCATCCTCTGTGTGAAAAGGTTGCTCCTCAGGTACCTTTTTTAAATTTTTCCCCTTTTCACATTAAACTTATACTCTCTAGTTTTGGACTCCCCTACCCTGGGGAAAAGATCTTGGCCATTCACCTTATCTATACCCCTCATGATTTTATAAACCTCTATAGAAGATCATTGCTCAACTTCCAAGTCCCAGCTTATCCAGCCTCTTCCTATAGCTCAAACCTTCTAATCTTGGTAACATCCTTGCAATTTTTGTTTTACGTTCTTTCTAGTTTAATAACATTGCTATAGCAGGGCAACCAGAATTGTATACAAAACTCCAAATATGGCCTTACTAATGTCTTGTACAGTTGTAACATACCATCCTAACTCCTGTACTCAATGCTCTGAAGGCAAGCATGCCAAACACTTCCTTACCACCCTGTCTAACTGTGAAGCCACTTTCAAAGAACTATGTACCTGCATTCCTAGATCTCTCTGTTTGGCAGCATTTCCCTGGGCCCAACCACTAAGTCCTGCCTTGGTTTGCCTTACCAAAATGCAACACCTTGTATTTATTTATGTAAATTAAATTCCATCTGCCATTCCTCAGTCCCAGTTGATCAAAATCCCATTTTACTCTTCACTGTCTACTATATCGCCAATTTTGGTGTCATCCACAAACTTACTGAGCATGCCTCCTATATTCACATTGATTATTTATACAAATAATTTCAATGGCAGTGTATCCAGCACCTATCTAACAGGAATTGTTTTTTAAAAAGCCTATTGTGTTGAATCATGCAGTATTTTGGTGAAGTGAAAGTCATGTCGAGTTAGTTGAAGGGATTCTTGCTGCAAGACTGAGTAACTTTTCTCACCAAGTCTTGCCAAGCTCCATGAATTAATTGTTAATCCTGCCCCATGGCACGTATTACATCCAAGTTACACCGCACCTCACCACACACTATTCCAAAACAACTCACTATTCACTCCCAGAAAATTCACTCCAATACCTCACTTCTTCCCTCTCTTTTTTCACTACTACTCAACTCCCATCAAGGCTTATGTTTAACACACTCACGATGCCTGCAACCTCTTCCCCAATTGCTTTCATCCCAGAAAGGACAGACATCCCTGGAGCAGGTGCCCTCTTCAAGCTGCCATTGTGCATCCGGACAAGCACTGTCAGCCTGGAATTACTTTGCATGGTTTATGACATTTGCTCCGGACATGGCAGATAGGGTGAAATCAGAGCTGGTGCTTTGCGGGCGGAATCCTGCAACTCTTGCTGGTTGAGGTGATGCATATGCAGGACTTCTTGTTCCTCAGGACCAGCAGTGGAAGCCATGATACTGGAGTAATGGCCCAGTACTATAGGAAGTTCAGTGACCTTCTTTACTGTGCCAACATAAATGCCACCATCACCTTCTCTCCAATACCTCACCTCTTCCCTCTCTCTTTTTTTCACTGCTACTCAATTCCCATCAAGGCTTATGTTTAACACACTCACGATGCCTGCAACATCTTCCCCAATTGCTTTCACTCAGCCCAATCCTAGAAATTACAGCATGCCCTCTGTCCTGCCTACTCAATCACTCCCCACCTGTAGCCACAGTAATGACAGTGCCACCCACTTTCATTTTCCATAATACTAGCCTCCAATTCTAGGAGGAAGGCAGCCCACAAAAGGCAGAAAAAAGTTAAGCCAGGTGCCATGCTGCCCTTCTGGAGGGAGAGTCTCAAACCATGTGTTACTATTTTAAAAATGTCACTCATATGGTTATGGAGAATTTTTCTAGAAAGATCATGAGTCTTTGAACACTTTTTCCTTTACAAGATGGTGGACATAGAGTCTGAATATTTTTAAGGCAGAATTAGATAGATTCTTGATAATTAAGAGGGTGAAGGATTATTCAGGGTAGGCAGCGATGTGGAATAATGAGATCAGGAATATAACTGAAAGGAGGAACAGGCTTCAGGGGCCAAGTCACCTATTTCTGCTCCTAATCTGTGTGTTCTTTGACAGAACTAATTTTTAATGTATAAGGAATAGGATAATGAGCCAGACAGCTTTTGGGCTTAGTTTACTTCTCCTTCTAGAATTGAGCTCATCTGTGTGACCTCAGAATATCTAATGTCCTGATGTGATGAAACTGAAAAAAAATGTTTTAATTGCTTGCAATAAAATAGAGAAATTAGTTCGATCTGTCCAACATCTGCTAAGTATACTACACCACACAGATCAATGAAAACTAATTCTACAACATAATGCATCTCTCTAAACACTGATTCTTTGTTTTTCTCTGAACATTCTTTCTCAGTCTTAAATGATAGAACTCTGTACCTCCTGTTTCACCATTACATCACATGGGATCATGAGTACATACATTTCCTCTCTTTTCTGCTTTGAAACCTAACCTTGGGATCATCTAAACTGCTTTGAGTTTTCTTTGCCCTGTACTGTCTTTCACTATTTTCTACTATATGCTACACTGCCCTGCTCTTTAGCTCTTTACAATTAATTTTTACTAACCAATTTACACTTACTTATGTAAGTTTTTAGTTTTCATTACATTAACCAACGTGAAATGATCGGCTTCAAGATCCCATTCTTATCGGTGATGTTCTGGGTACAATTCATTTCTGATCGGAATACAAGATAAAAAGCAATACTTTGCCCACAACTACATTTGTACATCAATGTTATGAATGTACTAAACTTCCATTAGTTTATTTATTGCACGTCAGCACTTTTATTCTATTTTATTCACATCAGTTCCAATTCTTGTGAAAATTCTGCTGAAACTATTTAAATTCCATTACCACAATATTAGTTTTTGTGACTGGGAGTTTTTCCTTTTTAGTTTAGAATAGCTCATGCAAAGTGAGTACACACATTGGAAAATGGAGCCGTATTTTGTTTTGTGCATTGTGTTAATGACTGGGAAATTATGTACGGAGTTCATCGTTCCTAATGCACAGCTTGGGGAGAAAATCATTTTGGGTTCTGATCCCTGGAGCAATCTAAATAACAAAACTGGCACATTCACAGTACAGCCATTTATTTATGAGAACTAAGACAAACAACCTGTGCTGCACAATTGGAAAGCTATGTAATGTATATGATCCTCTTCCTATTGTCACCAATTATATTTTGCATATTTCCATGCTTGCCAGATTCTGAAGGGCAGACATTTCTTTAACTTAATCTTCTTTGTGCTTCTTCTTGCCATCTCCTTAATTTATACTGCCAAGATTTAATACTTACAGCTCCATTTTAAGATTTGGAAAGCATGCTCCCTGACTAAGCTCCCACCAGGGGATCAAAGGTGAAGCACTCTACTAGCTTTACAACAGAACACAAAACTACCAGACAAATAATTGGATGGGCAAAAGAAAAGTTGTACCATAAAAAATATCCCCTTGAGAGACGCAAGTTATAATTGCCATGAAAATTTGCAGTGCGGTCAAATCTGGATTCAACTTGCCACCAAAATGAACAAAAGTGTGGTCTGATTCCAATTTTAATTAGGATTAACTTGTTTCAGATTCAATAAGCATTGCATCAGTTGTGTAAAGGCTTCAGAATTCTGGAGCAACTTTATAATGTTATGGTGTAATGTACGTTACTGAACATAGATAACTATAGAGGATACAGAACACTTGAAAAATAAATCATACTACTACTGCACTGCAACTTGAGAGTCTTAAACCTATACGGACATAACACAAGATAGATTAATCTGTACCTGATGTAATAATGGGATCAAAGACTGGTTTATCCATGACTATCCTGTATAACAGTATTTAATATTAATGTATAATAAATAGTATTACTTTGAAGTGGAAGATTTGAAGGTAGTTCTTGACTCTACCTTCTCCTTGACCAGTCTGTCTTGAACCCAAACATGCAGTACCACATAAAACCATCGATAAAAGATCATGGTAGGTTTGGGATTCACTGCTCACAAAATGGCTGTGAAGATCAAGGAACAGACTTGAGGTCGACTGGAGAGGAAAAGAATTTTAAGGACTCACGAGTTCAAAAGATCATTCGCATAGCTTCAAGACCACAAGCAGGCAGAAGAGCCACTGAGCCGAAACGTACTCCCAAGAAGCCATCAGAACACTAAGTCTGAAAGTCTTTTCCAGTCAGAAATGGGGAAAGCAGAAGAAACAGTGGCCATGTTAAAAGCCACCAGCAGCTAAGGGGGAAAAACAAATTGAGTACCCATGAAAAGAGGCCAACTATTGAGCACCCAGGGAAAATGTGATCCTTGTGCTGATGAGCACTGGTGAAAGTTCTAACAGTGCGCTAAAGATGGGCAATCCAAAGATGTGCAAGTCAGGTGAATTGGCTATGCTAAATTGCCCATAGTGTTAGGTGCGTTAGTTAGGGGTAAATATAGGGTTGGAGAATGAGTCTGGCTGGGTTACTCTTTGGAGGGTTGGTGTGGACTTGTTGGCCTGAAGGGCCTGTTTCCACATTGTAGGGGATATAATCTAATCTAACAAATATCTATGTACTCAACAACAAAGTTTTTAATGATGATGAGTGAAGGGAATTCTTCAGGCCAGACTTGTAGAACATCAATTGGACAAGGGGGATAAAATCAATACAAAGAATCATTATTGCAATTTGAAGTATTAGTAAACAGTAAAGTTAATGAAACCTTTATTATTGTGACAGTTTCAAAGGCAACTTCAAAGTTTTACCTCCGTTGCAAAAGAAAATTGGCACATGGTCACGGCAGGTATATTTGACAGTCAGAAAATCATTAAATCTCATTGGGTGAAGCCATTTGAGAAGTTCTACTGACTGATCTCTGGAAATCCTTAAGCAATCTTTCAAAAAGAAACATCTTCATTCATTGAAAGGAAGATGTCATATTGTAAAGGAAAACTGAACTTTTTACATTGAAAGCTGTTGAAGTTTCTGCTACTTTTAGTTTTAGTACACAATAGCAATCTTTACATCAACAAAGATTCAAAAATGACTTTAACCAATGGAGAATACCGCAAGACAGCAAAATAAGGTGCAAGAAAATCAAAGTCCTAACCATAGTCTCCCAAATAAAGGAAATAATCAAAATCTCAAATGCTTATCAACAAACACAGCAACAAAATTCACCAAGACCACCCTTTCTACAAGAAAAAATCAAGCTTTCAGATCCACTCTATATATCATGAACTTCTCAGTGTTGAAAGCATAATTTCAAAGCAATCAATGAGAAATAAATTATGTTTGACAACTTCAAGAACTTTTGATCACTATTTCACTTCAAGAGCAATTAATAAAACACTGTCAAGATCACATTGAAGGCAGAGACCACAGTCAATTTCATAATTGCTTTTATTTACTATTAATAAACCTGTTGAAACTTAAAGCAAGAGCACATTTGCAGGAGAATTGTCTCTTGAGTAAATCAGTTACTGAAGAGTGGATCTGAATCCAGAGTGAGTAGTCCAAATAGCATAAAATCAAGAGTTTAGAAAGCTGTTCATGAAACATTCAACAGCAGAAATCCTATTTAATATAGAACATTCTATGATGCCTGTTGACTAATTAAAGCACATAAAACATCAGAGGAGGCTACCTCTTTCATCCTACCAATTTATCACATGTGACAATATCAATGTGAAATCCTAAGCAATTTATGATGTCACTGGTGTGGTTCCAAGATTCCACATCAGCAAATGCAGAGCTGTACAGACTTCAACCAAGAATGCTCTCATTATAGCAAATGAGATCATTTCGCAAAGATGTGATTTATTCTAATGATTGTCCCAAGCAAGAAATCAAATCACTCCAAACAATTCGGTATGTGGATGTACCTACTAGAGAAGGTGCAAAACTTGACCTACTCTTGGGAAATAAGGCAGAGCAGGTGACTGAGGTGACAATGAGGGAGCACTTTGGGCCAGCGACCATAATTCTATTGGTCTTAAAATAGTAATGGAAAAGGATAGACCAGATCTAAAAGTTGAAGTTCTAAATTGGAGAAAGGCCAATTTTGACTGTATTAAGCAAGAACTTTTCAAAAGCTGTTTGGAGGCAGATGTTCGCAGGTAAAGGAATGGCTGGAAAATGGGAAGCCTTCAGAAATGAGGTAACAGGAATTCAGAGAAAGTATATTTCTGTCAGGATGAAAGGGAAGGCTGGTAGGTATAGGGAATGCTGGATGACTAAAGAAATTGAGGGTTTGGTTAAGAAAAAGAAGGAAGCGTATGTCAGGTACAGACAGGAAAGATCAAGTGAATCCTTAGAGTATAAAGAAAGTAGGAGTATACTTAAGAGGGAAATCAGGAGGGCAAAATGGGGACAGGAGATAGCTTTGGCAAAAAGAATTAAGGAGGATCCAAAGGGGTTTTACAAATATATGAAGGACAAAAGGGTAACTAGGGAGAGAATTGGGCCCCTCAAAGATCAGCAAGGTGGCCTTTGTGTGGAGCCACAGAAAATGGGGAGATACGAAATGATTATTTTGCATCAGTATTTACTGTGGAAAAGGATATGGAAGATATAAACTGTAAGGAAATAGATGGTGACATTTGCAAAATGTCCAGATTAGAGGAGGAAGTGCTGGATGCCTTGAAACGGTGCAAGGTGGATAAATCCCCAGGACCTGATCAGGTGTACCCGAGAACTCTGTGGGAAGCTAGAGAAGTGATTGCTGGGCCTCTTGTTGAGATATTTGTATCATCGATAGTCACAGGTGAGGTGTCAGAAGACTGGAGGTTGGCAAAGGTGGTGCCACTGTTTTAAGAAGGGCGGTAAAGACAAGCCAGGGAACTATAAACCAGTGAGCCTGACCTCGGTGGGGGGAAGTTGTTGGAGGGAATCCTGAGGGACAGGATGTACATGTATTTGGAAAGGCAAGGACTGATTTGGGATAGTCAACATGGCTTTGTGTGTGGGAAATCATGTCTCACAAACTTGATTGAGTTTTTTGAAGAAGGAACAAAGAAGATTGATGAGGGCAGAGCAGTAGAAGTGATCTATATGGACTTCAGTAAGGCATTTGACAAGGGTCCCCATGGGAGACTGATTAGCAAGATTAGATCTCATGGAATACAGGGAGAACTAGCCATTTGGATACAGAACTGGCTCAGAGGTAGAAGACTGAGGCTGGTGGTGGAGGGTTGTTTTTTAGACTGGAGGCCTGTGACCATGGAGTGCTACAAGGATTGGTGCTGGGTCCACCACTTTGTCATTTACATAAATGATTTGGATGTGAGCATAAACGGTACAGGTACTAAGTTTGCAGATTACACCAAAATTGAAGGTGTAGTGGACAGTGAAGAGGGTTACCTCTGATTACAGCAGGATTTGGACCAGATGGGCCAATGGGCTGAGAAATGGCAGATAGAGTTTAATTCAGATAAATGCGAGGTGCTGCATTTTGGGAAAGCAAATCTCCGCAGAATTTATACACTTAATGGTAAGGTCCTAGGGAGTGCTGCTGAACAAGGAGACCTTGGAGTGCAGGGTCATATCTCGGGCAGCACGGTAGCACAGTGTTTAGCACTGCTACCTCACAGCACCAGAGACCCGGGTTCAATTCCCGCCTCAGGTGACTGACTGACTGTGTGGAGTTTGCACGTTCTCCCTGTGCCTGCGTGGGTTTCCTCCGGCTGCTCCAGTTTTCTCCCACAGTCCAAAGATGTGCTGGTCAGGTGAATTGGCCATGCTAAATTGCCCGTAGTGTTAGGTCAGGGGTAAATGTAGGGGTATGGGTGGGTTGCGCTTCGGCGGGTCGGTGTGGACTTGTAGGGCCGAAGGGCCTGCTTCCACACTGTAATCTAATCTAATCTAATCTAATCTCCTTGATAGTGGAGTCGCAGGTAGATAGGATAGTGAAGAAGGCGTTTGGTACATTTTCCTTTTATTGGTCAGAGTATTGAGTGAAGGAGTTGGGAGGTCATGTTGCGGCTGTACAGGACATTGAGGCCACTGTTGGAATATTGCATGCAATTCTGGTCTCCTTCCTATTGGAAAGATGTTGTGAAACTTGAAATAGTTCAGAAAAGATTTACAAGGATGTTGCGAGAGTTGGAGGATTTGAGCTACAGGAAGAGGCTGAACAGGCTGGGGCTGTTTTCCCTGGAGTGTCGGAGGCTGAGGGGTGACCTTATATAGGTTTACAAAATGATGAGTGGCATGGATAGGATAAATAAACAAAGTCTTTTCCCTGGGGTGGGGGAGTCCAGAACTAGAGGGCATAGGTTTAGGGTGAGAGGGGAAAGATATAAAAGTGACCTAATGGGCAACTTTTTCACACAGAGAGTGCTATGTGTATGGAATGAACTGCCAGAGGAAGTGGTGGAGGCTGGTACAATTGCAACATTTAAGAAGCATTTGGATGGGTATATGAATAGGAAGGGTTTGGAGGGATATGGGCCAGGTGCTGGCAGGTGGCACTAGATTGGGTTTGGATATCTGGTCGGCATGGACAGGTTGGACCGAAGGGTCTGTTTCCATGCTGTACATCTCTATGACTCTATGACATGTAAATTCATGCCTTAGACAAGGAAGAACATATCACTACTGGAAGGTGACTAGCTTTTTCATGAAAAATAATGAAATAACAATGCATAGATCTATTTTGTTTCTTCCTTGGGGAACCAGTAATGGTAGTTAGCACTAATAATGGTTTGGAAGAAGTATAATCAACTCGTGCTGATATAACCATGGTCAAAGTTTGTGAGAAGATTTGTAGCTCGGGTGCTCGTTGTTGTGGTTCTGTTCGCCGAGCTGGGAGTTTGTGTTGCAGACGTTTCATCCCCTGTCTCGGTGACATCCTCAGTGCTTGGGAGCCTCCTGTGAAGCGCTTCTGTGATGTTTCCTCTGGCATTTATAGTGGTTTGTATCTGCCGCTTCCGGTTGTCAGTTCCAGCTGTCCGCTGCTGTGGCCAGTATATTGGGTCCTGGTTGATGTGCTTATTGATGGAATCTGTGGATGAATGCCATGCCTCGAGGAATTCCCTGGCTGTTCTCTGTTTGGCTTGTCCTATAATAGTAGGGGACAAAACGTCTGCAACACAAATTCCCAGCTCGGCGAACACAACCACAACAACGATATAACCATGGGATTGTAAGTTCCTTCCTTCAAGCAGATTGATTGATTGATTGAATCTCTGATTTAATGAAAGCCAGCAGAGAACATACAAGATCACCAACTTTACCTGAAGTATTTTCTGTACCTGGGTATAGGCTTTCATAATCTACCTGTTGAAACAGATGAATCATATCAAAGACTTTCACAGGAGTATGAGATGGGGGAGGACGGAAATACACAGTAATTGTTGTAAAATGAAGTGATCCAGGTAAAGCTTTTGAAAATATATACATTTGTTCATGTTTATTACTGGACAAAGAGCTTAAGGAGAGGGATTATTTAACATGTCCAGGACTCTGGAGCATATTGTAATGTAGTCAGAGCTGCACATCACTGAGCATAATTGGCACATTGTGGATGGAATTAGAACAGTTTTAGAAGGATAAATCATACATTAATCTAAACTTTTTAGAGTCTTAAGAGCATATTGACAGAAGCAAACAGAGTGGTCCTTCCATAATATAACAGAGATCAGAGTCTGGTAAATTTATCTTTATCACGCACCTGCAGTATTTAGTATTAATGTATAACAAATAGTATTACTTTGGAGCCTAAGTCCATAGTTTGCAATTTTGCCTTCTCCTCACCAGTCTACCTTGCAACCAACCGCACTGAGGAATCAAACCATCAGTGAACGATTATCTATAAATACTCCCTTCTATCGGAATGCATGGAGGTGTAAGACATTCAGGGCATGGTTAAAGTTGATGACATCAGGAGAGCTGCACTTGTCATAAATGTAAATTGAGATTCGGTTGCATGCTGCATAGCATAGACTTGCAAAATGACCCTATTCTTTGTTAGGACAAATCAGCTATCTTTGCTATGGTTTCCTAAAGATAAAAAAAATGTCTATTACCATAAAGTTTAAATCCTTTAATCATCACCTTTGTCATTACTTTGTGCTTTCTGGGATTTATCTTAGTGGGCATCCATTTTGGAGAAAATGGAAGAAGGTGTGAGTTGCAGATTTTAACATTTTTTTTTATTGTGTTGTTTTATTTCCATGTCTATCCCTCCCTTATGTATTTATCTGCAAGTTGCACTTCTCAAGTGCATATATCTTCCAACAACAGGAAGATTGAGGATAGACCACCTGACCTGAAGTGGATGGGGCTACGTAATTTCTGTCATTTCCCTAGTGTAGTACAATCTGCTCTCATAAAGTGTTCCATATCATGATCCAATCAGAGTCTGCTGGAACTCATCACTGATTACTGCCCCAGGCAGTCCAGGATTAGAACCTGGAGCAATTAAACTCACACTGCGACACTGCCAGACTATTATCTGTGGGATTTCTAATACTCTTTGATCTATCACCAGTGAGGTTTTACACCACCATTCTACTTGACAACTGAAGTCTCCATTTAGCAGGAACTAAGCTGCTGCCAGCAGGCACAGACCAAGTCTTTTCAATCCATTTAATTATTGTGGTTAAAGTTAGGCTAACTTAAAATAGTAAATAGTACTGCAAAATTTTGTTTTTAACCAGTACCTTATCAATTGGAACACTTGATAAACCAACAAAACATTTATACTTCAAATACTGCAATCTATAGCAATGTCCAGGTGTTTATGCTGTAAGTAAAGCATAACAGTGATGTATTAAATGTATAACAAATAGTACGAACAACACTTAAAAGATATTTGGATTAATGCATGAATAGGAAAGGGTTAAATGAATATGGGCCAAGGGAAGGGAAATGGGGTTAGCGTTGATGGATATTTTGGTCGGTGTGGACCAGTTTGGGCCAAAGGATCTGTCTCCATGCTGTTGGATTTTATGACTCTTGCGCATACCCCTGTGTTACTTACTGTGTGTTTTTACATTTATTTTGGGAGGTATGTTGATGTTTTTACGCATTATTTTGAGGGATGTTGATGGTTCGTAGCTTTACTTGGTCAGGGTTTACTGCGGTTATGTGTACCTCTTGGTTATCTAGAATATTTGACCAACCAGTACACTCCTCCTGGTCCCATAGGTGCTAGTTAAAAGCATGTTTGCTGTACTATTATTTATAAATTGTAAAAATCATAACTATATGTATCTTTTAAAAACTACTTTTACAATGACGATATTGCATTTTTATCATCAATGTGGTGAAACATTGCTGTTTGATCAAAATTGGCAGCCTGATTCTATTGAGCAGTTAATATAATCTCAATTCATTTCAGTTTTATTATTTCTTAAGTTTTAAATAAAATTGTTTAGACAGAACTGGTTGCTGCATTAAACAAATTGTGGTCAGCAACATCACTCATTGTGTTCCACAGAACTGAATAGCTACATTAATATGGGTAACCACTGTTAGTGATATGGCACACGATAGGAAAAGGACCAAACTAAGCTATAAGAAGGGTGGCACTGAAGAGTGAAGCCCCTTGGGGCTTTAAAGTATGACTAATCAGCCATGTACGCTCAACCAAAGAATAAGGATGTGAAGACATAGCTCAGTAGGTCATAGATGAAATTCAAGCAAACCTTTTTAATAAGGGCTTCGTGTCTTTTTTTAAAACTACTTTGAAGTCTCCACCCGATCACTAAGAGGAAATTATCATTCGATTTGCCACATCAGTCCATTACATGAAGTGTAAAATCTATTTTGAGAGATATTTCAATGGTCCTGGGATGAAAAATTAATGCTAGCCTGATTGTTGGTTTTCGCACACCCCATCAAGTGAGTAAAATCAGGAATGCTTTGAAATGTGAAAAAGAAATCTCCCAGAAGGAATGGACCAGATTTTGTAATAGTGTTAACACCTGAGGCTGTTGGTGCCAGACATTATTACAAGATAAAACTGTTATCAACTTAAGGTTCCCTTGTGTAGCAGTAAATGTGGAAATCCAGAGATAGCTGATGGAGAAACTTACTACCTCCTCCACAGGGTGCATTTTTGGAGGCCTCACAGAAAAACTTGATGTTCAAATCACTGCAATGGCTTGTACCTTAGGCACTTGCACAATAGAAGTTCAGAGAGGTTAGGAGTAAAGAAGTTCAGTGATAATTACAGCAGAGCACTGCCTTGAAAGATTACTCAGTAAGTGTGGTATCTCATTATTTGTACTGAGGTAATGTTGTAGGCTTTAAAATCTTTGCTTTTCTTTTTTTGTTGTTGGTCTTCTACTTCTCATTCGATTATTATGTGTTTGTCTGATCTGGGTTTTGCTTTGTGTTAATAATTAAAATGTAATTTAAATATCCAATTTTCTACTTTCTGGACTGTATGGACCAAAAGTTACCTCCCCCTGGAGCCATGAATAGTCCATCCAATTTGAGGGGAGCAAAATGCAATTTTTGTGTTCCAACTGCATTTGCATGATTGTTGCTTGGTCTGGAGCAAGTGCCGCAAATCTCCCATCTGCCTGCAGCCTCTTTGAGAAATGGGGAACCAGCAGATTTGCTTACTGACCATGTGGTGCAGCCAACTGCTCTTAAAGGCAGGCTGTACCTTTAAAATAAATCACCACTGTTGCTTCAATGTAAATCGAAGCCAGATGAACACCAGTTTAGGTGAATTTTCCCATAGTGACCTAATGAACACCAGTACAGGTGTACTTTTCCATAGTGACCTAAGCGGCATTGTAGCCATTAATGATGCATTTGGGTTTATGGAGGGTTAGAAAAACCTCAAAAGCCACCTTCAGAAAGGAACTGGTGCAGGTGACTGAGGAGGTCAACTCCTGATTTGAGGTCTTGGTAAAAGTTTCCAAGAAGACTCGTGATTGGTCAGAGTAAGTGAATATGTGACACATGATATCCCAAAACTAACCTCTCCACTGCTGAATGCACTTTCTAGTACTCAGAGCTCAAGATTAACAATTGTCTACCAGCTGCCAGCCTTACATCCATCTCTTGTTGTTCCATGTGTTGGCTGTAGTTCAGTTATGATAGGCAAATCACACAAGCAAGGTGCATTGCTCTTTCTCTTGCAGACCAAGGTTGCATTCGGTGGTGGGCGGGGGGGGGGGGGGGGGGGGGGGGGGGTGGAAACAAGGGTAGAGTCATTTGAAGGAAATGGTTGTCAATATCACAGCACCTTTTGAAATCTGCCATTGCTGAGAACAACAAGGATCTGAAATGTTCTTAACCTCTTTGTTCATCCATTTTTTCTTTCAAACTCTCAGCCCCCTGCTATCTAAAAGG
Organism: Hemiscyllium ocellatum; assembly: GCF_020745735.1. Taxonomy (NCBI): domain Eukaryota; kingdom Metazoa; phylum Chordata; class Chondrichthyes; order Orectolobiformes; family Hemiscylliidae; genus Hemiscyllium; species Hemiscyllium ocellatum. The sequence continues at coordinate 29,064,915 of NC_083425.1, read as the reverse complement.
GTATACAAGCTGCAGGTCATGTCATCACGGGTTGTTTCCTTTACCTAACAACCCCCTTCAGCCTACCCACGTTTCCTTCACTCCAAGCCTTGCCTGAAAATTCCCCGACTGATTTTCCTGCTGTTTGACGCCAAAGAACTGTCGTCTTCCCAGTCGCTACAACCCCATTTCAAGCAAAGTGGTCACTAGAAAATCACAATTAAATAAATTGGTCTGACAGTTGGAGGTACCAGCTCATATTTTCCATGACTCACACCTTAGAGACTATTATTGGGTTGGTGTCAGCAAAATGTGACTTCTCTCTGCATGAGTATGCAGGCCAAGTGTGAATGATGGGCATGTGAACAGGAAACAGGGGCAAGCCGTTTAATCCCTTTTGTCTGTTCTACTATTTAATAACATCATGGTTGATCTGATCCTTGCTAAGAATTTATCCATATCTGCATTAAATAAATTTGAGGAATTTGCTTACATCACCTTTTTCAGGAAGAGAACTCCAAAGACTCATGATAGATTAAAAAAAATTGTTTGATTCCTGTTTTAAATGAGTAACATCTTTTTTGTTTTAGGTAATTCCAGATTCTATCCTCAGATAAAGTATCCTCCCCACAACTATTTTATCAAGGTCCTTCAGGATTTCATGTTTCAATCAAGTTGGCTCTTTCTATAATCTCTGCTAAAACTCAATGGATTGAAATTAAGCATGTGAAACCTGTCCTCCTAAGGCAGCCTACCATTTCAGGTATTAGTCCAGTAAGCCTTCTCTGAACTGCTTCTGCGCATTTACACTTTTTTTTAAAATATGGTGAACAATATTATATGCAATGCTCCATATGCGATTTTATGAGTATCTGTACAACTGAATTGCTGCCTCCCTACGTGCGTTAAATTCCCCTCAGGAACAGTAACATGCAGTGAGCTTTCCTAATTGATTGCCCAACATGCATCTAACCTTCTGTGTTCCAAACACTTTGGACATCCAGCTCCCCTGCTGCATCTCAGAGCTCTACAATCTCTGCTTTGATATTAGGAAAGAAAAGACTAGGATGGAAAAGGTCAATAACTCAGACACCATCATGGAGAGAACTAGAGTTAACTTTTCAGATTATGATCTTTTACAACTGTAGAGAAAAGATGTAATGGTATTCAAGCCAGTGCTGGGGAGAAGGCATGGACGTTGTCAAAGGCAAGTGGAAAAATGTAGAATTGTATGAGGTGGAGACCAGAGGAGATTAAATAGAAAAAGCATCATCATGCAAAAGGCAAAAAATGGTAATGGCTGTGGTAAAAGTGTGTTCAAATAAAGCATTAATTGCTACAGAAAACTAAATTGAATGCAACATGGACGTGCAAAGAATGACGCAAAGTGAAAATTGGCCCACTGAAGTAAAAGAAAAGCTCATGAAACAAGATGGTGGCAAACATTATGATCTAAAGATATTGAACTCCTGTTTCGTCCTCAAGGCATGTCAAATGTCAAATTGAAAGGTAAGGTGCTCTTCCTTGAGTTTGCATTGAACTTTACCAGAACATGTTAGCAGGTGATGGATGGAAAGTTTGGTGTGGGAGCAAGGTGGAGGGCTAAAATGACCTAGGGCCAATTGAACAATTACTGAATTGAAGATCCCATGTGTTTTACGACAATGTCATACCATTGTCAAAAGGAACTGTCAGGAAGTCACCTTATTCACCCCATTTGGTTTGGATTCTAATCTGCAGACTTTATGCTTTTTACCTACATTTCCCACCCACTACTATACTGACTATACTATTTATCTTGTCTGTCCTTTCAATCCAATGTGCGAATGGATATGTTTGGGTTGAATTCAGGTATAGTTTAAGCTTGCACATTAGTAATTAATAACCTACTTTTTGTCACATGTTAGAGGATAGGTTTATTGTAACAATTTTTGGTTTTTCTTATAAAAGCTGATGAATTTATTTTATCTAAAATTGTGGTAACAGTCAGAATTTAAACAATCTACAGATTTTGTGAAGACATGTGGAATAGTGGGGTCTGATTTTCAGTGCATTATTTCCATCAGGGTTGTGACATATTTACACTTTTACTGACAGCACACCATATAGGAAGCAAGCAAGAAACCTGTGAAGAATGGTCCTCTGCGAAGTGATTTCTCCCCGTCTATCTCTAAGGATAATTAGGTCTCTTTTTCTTTGATTTGAAGAGAACTTGGTCCTGCTCACAGTGCACAGCTCCCCCTGTACAGAGATGCTGTACTGAAACACAACAGATGACCAGAAGTCTCCATTTGAGATACCTGTAAAAATCCGCAAAATAACAGTGATAGGAAAAGTTATTCCTTCATTGTTGAGAGCAATGGGCCAACGTGAGTAATGCACATTTCATTGACCCACCTGAAGAATGTAAGCTGCTGTGTTAAAGTTTTAGGCACCTGGAGCAACCATGCAATCATGTTGTGGAGCTACTCCAGCCAAGGCAAGAACTGCCTTTAAGTGTGGGCCTCTCAATAACACCGTTTATTACATATCATTACTGAATGCTACATTACATGGTATAACAAAGATTTATCAGGCTCTAATCTTACTGTTACATCATTAAAAGATTGATGTATAAACTCTATCCTAAAATACTAGTCAATTTACTGCGCAAGCTTCTTTAATATGGAGGGAGAGAGAGAGAGCGAGCTAGGCAGGATCCTGAAGTCTAGCCATGTGAACATTAATGAAGCTTAAAGGCAGTTCTTGTCCTTGTTTCTCCTCAACCAGACTGTCTTGGACCCAAACTGGTGGGTATGGGAATAAAAGCACATGACAAAAGACAAGCATTTCTTGACAGGAATTAATTGCAATACCATAACTTTTTTTTTTGCCTGCTTTTTCATTCAAAGCAACCTTTCTTGATATCATCCATAGAAGATGATGGTCTAGCTTTACCAGGTCTGCATTAACTTGTGTGGTTTTTTTCTTAAAAGGTATTCAACTTATGACTTTGCAGTTTTTTTTATCATTTGATTTTGGTTCCGCAAAATGGGTTTACCGAGCAGGCATCAGATTACCCATTATTTTGCTTTTGTTTGGAACAATTCATGTACTAACAGAAATCTCTTTCTGATCATGTGAAAGAAGATCTGGGATGCCAGGATATGAAATTGAACTCGAGCAATATTCTCTTTAGACTCCATGTTCAGGTCAAGGCGGATTAGCTGAGTTTATCTGAAAGATGTGTTCATGCATTGGCCAAGATTCAACAAAAGAGTTGTGACACTTTTGCTGCAAAGTGACCTGTGGTTAAACACTGAGATGAAGAGCAGAACCAGTGCTGTCAAAAAGTGCTTCAGATCTAAAATTTTGTATCTGTAAGGCTCATTAAAACAACATAAACAATTTACAAATCATGCGTATACACCATAATAGTCCTTCTATGAATAAATTCAATCGTTCTTCTATGGGGAGACAATGGTAATGTGATTAGACTGGTAATTCAGATGCCAAGATGAATGTGGTAGCATTTGTTGGAAGAAAAACAGAACATTTGAAGTCTGGTATGGTTCTCCTTCAGACAGATGCTGTCAGACCTGCTGAGTTTCTCCAAAATTCTGTGTCTATTTCTGATTTCCAGTATCTGTGGTATTTTGCTTTTATTCAGCCAATGTAGACAAGCAGAAGGCTGGAAGAACTCAGCAAGCCAGGCAGCATCTGGAGGTGGAGAAGTCAGTGTTCCAAGTGTAACTCTTCTGTTGATTTCTTCACCTCCCTGATGCTGTCTGGCTTTCTGAATTCTTCCAGCCTTCTGCTTGTCTACCTTGGATTCCAGCATCTGCAGTTTTTTAAAAATCTTTATTCAGCCAAGACTAATTTCTTGGCTTCAAACTTCACCATTGCATTAAATATAATGATTTTACAAACTGGAATTGAAACTAATTCTCGTAATTGAAGCAATAATTGATTGTCATTTAAATCCTCTCTGTTTTGCCCTTCAGGGGATGAAATCTTTACCTATCTTTACCTTGACTGGCCTACATGTGACTCCAGATCCACAGTAGTGTAGTTGATTAGTAGCTTCCTTTAGAGAGCCACTCAGTTGTACCAACCAGAAAAAAAAGTTGCACAGCAGTGATTCAAGAACGTGGCCACCATTTGTTGAGGACAACTAGAGACAGTCATATTGTTGAGGACAACTAGAGATGGTCAACAAATGCTGGCCTTTCCAGCAATGCCCATATCTCACTTGAAAAATATAAAAATCACTGGATCTCAATTTGCCATGGCTATTCCTCTTATTAATTTCATTCCATGTTTACTTTTGTTCCTTTCTTTCACTGTCCCATTCCTCTTTAGCCCTAATGATTAGGTTACGGTTGCCATTTCCCATCTATCTGTAACGTATCCTGATTTGCCTCCAAGAACTGGGTTCTGCACTTTCTCTTTCCCTGTGAGCTGAAATGATACTGAACTTTAACAGCCTGTGGAACATTTTAGAACCCTTTCCTTTATAATGTTACATAGAAACTTTTATTGTTGGATGCTTAACAACTTACTTAAACTAGCTCTGTTTTTGGTATATTTAATATCCTCCATCAATTTTGGCTGTGTATCAGAGTCCCACAAGAATTTGCTCTCTTTTAATAGCCTCTTTAGATTTTGAGGGGCATGGATAAACAGCCAGGGTTTTTTTCTCAGGATAAGAGAGTCCACAACTAGAGGACATAGGTTTAAGATGAAAGGGAAAGATTTAAAAGGGACCTCAGGGGCAACTTCTTTGTGCGGAAGGTTGAGCATGTATGGAATGAGCTGCCAGACGAAATGGTGGATGCAGGTAAAATTGCAGCATTTGAAAGGCATCTGAATGGGTAAATGAATAGGAAGGGTTTAGAGAGTTTATGGGCCAAATGCTGGCAAATGAGATGAGATCAGTTTAGGATATTTGGTCGACATGGACAAGTTGGACTGAATGACCTGTTTCCGTGCACAATAACTCTGAATCTATAGCTTAAACTATTCTGGAGACTAATAAATATTGACAATCTAAACTGCATTTCTATTAACTGCAAATGTGTTGCTGGTCAAAGCACAGCAGGTTAGGCAGCATCTCAGGAATAGAGAATTCGACGTTTCGAGCATAAGCCCTTCATCAGGAATAAGAGAGAGAGAGCCAAGCAGGCTGAGATAAAAGGTAGGGAGGAGGGACTAGGGGGAGGGGCGATGGAGGTGGGATAGGTGGAAGGAGGTCAAGGTGAGGGTGATAGGCCGGAGTGGGGTGGGGGCGGAGAGGTCAGGAAGAGGATTGCAGGTTAGGAGGGCGGTGCTGAGTTGAGGGAACCGACTGAGACAAGGTGGGGGGAGGGGAAATGAGGAAGCTGGAGAAATCTGAATTCATACCTTGTGGTTGGAGGGTTCCCAGGCGGAAGATGAGGCGCTCCTCCTCCAGCCGTCGTGTAGTTGTGTTCTGCCGGTGGAGGAGTCCAAGGACCTGCATGTCCTCGGTGGAGTGGGAGGGGGAGTTAAAGTGTTGAGCCACAGGGTGATTGGGTTGGTTGGTTCGGGCGGCCCAGAGGTGTTCTCTGAAGCGTTCCGCAAGTAAGCGGCCTGTCTCACCAATATAGAGGAGGCCACATCGGGTGCAGCGGATGCAATAGATGATGTGTGTGGAGGTACAGGTGAACTTGTGGCGGATATGGAAGGATCCCTTGGGGCCTTGGAGGGAAGTGAGTGTGGAGGTGTGGGCGCAAGTTTTACATTTCCTGCGGTTGCAGGGGAAGGTGCCGGGGGTGGAGGTTGGGTTGGTGGGGGGTGTGGATCTGACAAGGGAGTCACGAAGGGAGTGGTCCTTGCGGAACGCTGATAGGGGAGGGGAGGGAAATATATCCTGGGTGGTGGGGTCCGTTTGGAGGTGGCGGAAATGGCGGCGGATAATACGTTGTATGCGCAGGTTGGTGGGGTGGTAGGTGAGAACCTGATTGTGATCGTTAGTGAGGTCTGACCTGCCCTCTAAGGCAGAAGCAAATTGGTTCCAAATACTAGGGAGCTCTTCCAGTGCCCTGGCCAAATTATATTGCTCAAAACTATCCTTCAAATCAGGTTATTTATCACATTACTGTTTGTTGGACCTGGAACAAATTGGTTGCTTCATTTCCTAGACAATTAGTCGGTTTTCCTTGTTGATTTCACAAGTGGCTTCAATTCTAGAAGTGCTGTTCGAATATCATTGATATAAGATTTGTACAGGGTTCTATGACCTAGCTTGATTTGCTAAGATTATTAGCTAACCCTTTGTAACACTGCAGCCAAGTCACCAGTAGGACTGAACATTCAGATTAGGAGTCATCATCTTCCTATTTGCAGTGACTGGTTTACCTCCGCTCATCTGCTTCTCTGACAAATACACACACACACATGCTCTTACAACATTTCAATACCCATCTGAAAATTGCTGATTTTCATGACGGGTGGCATGGTGGCACAGTGGTTAGCACTGCTGCCTCACAGCGCCAGAGACCCGGGTTCATTTTCCGCCTCAGGCGACTGACTGTGTGGAGTTTGCACGTTCTCCCCGTGTCTGCGTGGGTTTCCTCCTGGTGCTCCAGTTTCTTCCCACAGTCCAAAGATGTGCGGGTCAGGTGAATTGGCCATGCTAAATTGCTCCTAGTGTTAGGTAAGGGGTAAATGTAGGGATATGGGTGGGTTGCGTTTCGGCGGGTCGGTGTGGACTTGTTGGGCCAAAGGGCCTATTTCCACACTGTAAGTAATCTAAGTAATCTAATCTAATCTAATAACTTTACCATTGGTGGCTTCCCTTTCAATGTTTGACCTTCATATTGGAACCCCCCCCACCCCCCCCACACACAGACATGCACACCCCTGCCAAACTGCTCCAATTCTCTTTTTCTTCCCTCCCTCCCTCCCTCCCATTGTCTATCCTATGTTCCCCCATTGTGATGCACCTTAAAACCTACCTCTGACTAACCTTCACTCATTTGCCTTCATACCTACTTAAGTGGTTCAGCATTTTGTGTTGTTCTACGTTCCTCCGCAAAGCGTTGGGCCACTTTTTATGCTTAAAAGAGCTACATACAGTTGAATGCTCACAATTTGCAACACAATTGAAGTATAAAGTAAACACCCGAACACAGTACAACTGCACTGAGGCAAATGTTTTCACATGTTCTGATGTGAGATTAAATAGATTGCAGGCGTGATATAAAGAGAGCCCCATCCCACATACAGTCTGCAGAATTGAGTGCCTGTAATTTATGCACATTGCTGAATTTTGTTGCTCAGACAGTCAGAGTTTTGGATGCTGCTTCGCATGGATTTAAATCTGATTAACCTATGCCATCAAAAACAAAGACCAGACAATATACTGTAACATTAGTGACTGCTGAATGTTAGGATTCTTGACACTTGATTCTATTTTTGTTTTACCCGAGTTTTGCACCATACCTTTCCATGACAGAGTTGTGCAAAGCTTTGCTGCACATGAGCCTATTCCCAGATTGATAAGTACCCATTACTACCTGATGCAAGGTTATCTGGACAAGTAGATCATGTCCTGAATTTAGTATAATCCTTATTTCACATGTTTGTGACTTCTACCATTTCTATTGAACTCTGAATATTTAGTTTAAATCCAAAAGCCTATTTACATTTGGACATGTCAGAACTATCCTAATTCAATTGGCTCCGTTTGCTGCAGACCCCCAGTGAGGAGAGACATAGATTCCCTATCGATTGGCAATTAGCATCATCTAACGATAACAGATGTTTCTAGTACCAGGAGGCTGGTACCTGCCACCTCCTCTCCCATCTGTTCAAGGACACGGGGATAATTTGAAGCCTTAACCATAGAAACACATTTCATCCATATCCAATTCAATCTGTCTGTTATAACTGTTTGGGTTGAAATTGAATTTCTTTATCTTGTGGAAGCATAAACTGAACTTTGTAGTTGCATAACATAAGCCTGAAATATTGGATTTGTTTGTATGTTAAATATCCACATGGAGCCCTAGAAGTTGTGTGTGACTAAAGCAGAGGGCAAATTTCATTCTGTGACAAAACTATTTCTGATTTAAGCTACCCTTTTTTTTTATTAGGGAAATTGGTCTTAGTGAGAAAAAAATAAATGAATGTTACGTGGCTCTCTGCTTTGGAAAGGAGGGGAAGAGTTAACATCTGATATGAGCAGTTATATTTTGTGGATATGCTCTTTCCATCAACCAATTTTCAAGACAGATTGATTCAGACCATAAAGACATCTATAGATCAAACTATCCTGATTTCTTAAATTGACAGCAGTAGCATCATGGTGGGAGACAGTTATATGCACATAAAATAAAATATAAAAGGAGCTGTGATTCTTTTATGCTTCTGAATAATATCTTAAAAATTCTGGCAATAAATGAAGTTTTATATCTGTGTTTGTGTGGTGGCATCTGAATTTGAATTTGTGCATGCTTTATGTACAATGAAAACAGGAATAAAGATATTGAATTCTATAGCACTTTTATCTATAGATGCTGTTCCAAACTGTTATAAATTAATAGATACTTTTTGAAGTAGTCGGTGTTGTGCAGGCAAAAGTGACAAGGTTGAACAGCCAACAAATGAATAATTCACCAGGTTTATCATCTCTGCAGCTCATTCAGGGAGTCATGTTTTTCACGAGATGGAGTGCATTCCCTGATTTAATTCAAAAGTTGGAATTTCCCGTCTTCTCATGAACATGCAAGATGTTTTTAGTTTAAAGTCTTTTTTGAAAATCGGGCAGTACCACTGACAATGCAACACTCCCTCAGTAGGGCACTGACGTGACCCCAATATTTTTGATCATGTTGTTTTCTGGTCTTTGTTGTGGTAAGGTGAGGAAGAGACTGATCTCAAATCTCCCTCAGTTGTTTTTTTCCCTTTTTTTTTAGCATGTGGCTATCTCATCAACTAAACTTATTAACCAGACCAAAATAAATAAGGAACAATATGTGATTGTCGTGAATAAAATAAGATAAAGTTTTATTATCTAATAAGATACACTAGAAAATGCAACACTGAACACATAGATGCAACACATGTTTAACAAGAAGTGAGGGGAACGAGGGAGTCTATACAGATTGGAAAGTACAAGTAGTTTCTGTTTACAGCTTTAGCTCCTGAAGATGCAAAGTAAAACCTGTATCCCAAGGGTTTTGCTGTTCTGTTTTCTCAGGAGCAGAGTGCACTTCAGATAATGAGTTCTCAGGGAATTGATTGTTGTTCCAAGTTGCTTTTTCATTGCTACTGCTTTCTGAGATTGAGGGAGACAAGAACTTGCAGTATCGTTGGTGAGATGAGTCTATAGACTGAGACTGCTTTCTCTCTCCTTAGAAGCTTACTTTGCATAATAGACATAATGAAGGACCAGTGCTCTGAAAGCTAATGTTTCCAATTAAACCTGTTGGACTATAACCTGGTGTAGTGTGATTTTTAACTTTGCATAATAAAAATATGGTTTACTTATATATTTCAAGACCAGCTCCATTATCATTTTCGAACTAAATACACTGCCGATACCTTCACAATTTGGAGATGAAATGTTATCATATAAGTGTAAGTAAATCAAGAGCTGTGAATTTCTTGATGCCTCACTGTTTATCTTTTGGTGCTTCTTAGTTAAAATGGTAATTCCAATGTAGCCACTTTTGTCTTGTCAGGTGATCACAGCAGCTATTTTAGGCCAAAAGTGAACTTCTTTATTTTTAAATTTTTAGTCCATGAAATTTTGCAGCATTAAAGTAAAATGATGAAAGTTGAATATTGATACTCTTTTTCTATGACCATAACAGTTTTTATTAATTCAGCACTTAATCCAGAATTTACTGTCCATCCCTAATTGCCCAGGGTGCAGTTAATTGTCAATCACATTGCTGTGGGTCTGGAACCACATGTAGGCCAGACAAGGTAAGGATGGCAGTTTCCTTCCCTAATGACATTAGTGATGGGTTTTGAGGATCGGTCACCAGATCTGAAACACTAACTGTGATTTCTCTTCACAGATGCTGCTAGGCCTGCTGAGCTTTTCCAGTAATTTCTGTTTTTGTTTTGGATTTTTCCATCAATTGGCAATAACGTCATTGTCATTATTAGATCAGTCAATCCATATTTTTTACTGAATTCAACTGCCATGGCAGATGGTGAAATTTTTCAAACCCAAGTTCCCTGAATATTACCTGGGTCTTTGGTTAATGGTTTACCAGTTAATATCACTAGACCATTGTCTCCAGGTTGAGGTTACAATCTTGTGACTCAGGTGAACATATAATCACTGAAGGATGCCATTACTTTTATTTGCAGTTTCACATTATCTATCGCGAGAGAATACGAACACGGATTCATTTTCATGATTTCTTAACTGTGGCCTTCATTGCCTGGAAGTAATCTGGCAGAACAGATTGTTCTGCCATTGTCGATTCTGTTGGTTTTCAAATCCATCAAAATTAATATAAGGTAAAATCTAAAACAGCTGAGCTATTCACTCTTGACAGATTAACCTCATTATTGAAGACATAACCTATAATGGTGTTGAATTTTGAAACATTTAAAGAAATGGAGGGTGATCAGTAAAGTTGGCTCTTTTTGTTTGTGTCCTGCATAATTTTAAAGAGAATCACCAGCAGCTTCTTCCTGGAGTCATCAGACGACTGAGAAGAAGCATGTACTTTAACATGGAATAAGTTTTACCTTACCTGCCCACAGAAACATTGCTAGATGCAGTGTTTCACCCAGATTTCAGATCAGCAACGGGAAACCTACTTCTAAGTACTAAAACCTTGAAAGAACCTTTTATATTGTGAAAGCTAATTTGACATGCTTTTGCCTTCTAATACCCTTTTTATGATGAATTTGCCACCATGTAATACAGATTAATTGAGATCCCCCCCATATATCTCTGAATTCAAAAGGTGATAAATAGACAGGTCCGTGTCCTCTAGTCAAGCTGCATGTACATTGACACTGAAGTACACAGGTAGCCATGCATTTAACCTCACTTGTTCAAGATGCAAGTGCCAGTAGATGCTTTGATTTACTTTAGGTTACAAAAAACTGACAGTTATGCCACATGCTATAAGCAGATGCAGAGCTGAACTCTACCACACACAATGCACAATCAACCATTAAATTCTATTTTTCTGTCAGGGCACATCCAAGCTGCAGTTGGAGATATTTCATGCTTGTAAGGTCTTTACAATTGATTTTACATAAACATGTGAAGGAAACCATGGATGCACATTTTTCCAAGGGCCCTGTTCATATCATTCTCTCAAACTGAGAGACCATATGAGAGGGCTTTTCAGTTTATCTTGAAAACACACTTACATGATTCAACAATACCACCATTACACAAACCAGAGAGAGTTCTGCTCTTGGTGATGCCATGATGCTGCAGACCTCTACGAACGTAGTAAGAACATTAGGTACTGGGGGGAAGACCCAATAATCCTTAAGGCCTCTGACATGAGCTGGGGAATTGGGTGTATTGTGGTTGTGCTACTTTTATCTTTGAAGCTGCCACATGCCCTCTAGTGACTGTAGTGTTCTGGAATTCAATGTATTGAAAACAAATTCTGTTCTCGTCTCTGTACCCAAAGAAGGATGTACTTACTTTAGAGTCAATGCAACAAAAGTTCACTGAATTGATTCCTTGAATGAAATGGTTTTCCTTTGAGAAGATATTGAGTAGAATGGAACTATACTGTCTGAGTTCAGAAGGATAAGAGATGCCCTCCAGAAAACATGCAAAGCTTTGGGAGAGCTTGACTTATTAGTGAATCATATAGTGACTTATTGCAGTGAATCTAGGACTGAAAGCCATTGTGTCAGGACTGAATGACATTTCTTGTGAATCTTTAAACCTCTCCAACCGTAAGAATTCTAATTGCTCGGTCATTAAATATGTTATTTGAATTATATTTTAGTATATCTAATTATAATAAATATATAAATACTTTTGAACTCAAAAGCAATTGAAGATTTAGTGGTGCTGATTATCGAAATTTAGCTGTGATTTTACTGAATTCTGAGAAGCTTGATGGGAAGTAATTGCTTAGTCCTGCTCTTTTTATGTTCTATCTTAGCTGACAGTTTTCTATAGAAGGAACAGCATCAGGATATGTTTTGCTGAAAAGAATAGAATGGGAGTAGCAATATTTGATAATGAACCCTAAGTTGATGATTATCCTCTTATTTATCTGTCCTCTACACCCAACTTGGTCTTACTTCAGAGTGTTTGGTTTCCATCTTTATTATATGTGGTTCAGGCTGTAAGTTTTGGGATCTTTGACCTCTGGCTGTTCTAGGTCTTTTCTCACACTAGCATTCAAAGGTGTTAAGCAGTTGGAATTCTTATGATGGTTCAGAATAAGTTATAAACGTTAACCTGCAGCTTATCTTTTATGCAATTGTCTGACTATATTACATAGGGGAATTTATTTAAGTTCAATTCTTGCATGGAGTAAATTAATATTTTCAGGTGTAGCCTAAGATATAGCAAATGCATTACCACACCATTGGATTCATCATAAACTTGAGAAGTCCATTGATATAGTAAAAAGTGAAGATAATTATAAATGAAAATGTGTTACATACTTCAAGCTTGTAGGATCTTGGTAGCTTCCCTGAATAATGGTTAGAGAGAGAAACCAGGAAACCACAGACCCATTAATCAATCATCTGATCTCCTGAAGTTATTGGAAACTATAATTTAAGGATGGTGTGACTGAGCACTTGTGAAAGGCAGTATAGATTTGCAAAGTGCAAGTTATGTCTAATGAAATAAATTGATTTTTTTTGAGCAAGTAGCTAAAGAAGCATACGGTATGATTTATGGATGTAATTTATGTGCACTTCCAGAAGGCATTTGAAAAGACTCCACAAAAGTAACTGTGATTCAAAGCTTATAAGGGTCAGTTAGCTCAGATGGCTAGATGGCTGGTTTGCGATGCAGAGTGATGCCAGTAGTACAGATTGAATTCCTGCACTAGCTGAGGTACCATGAAGGTCCCTTTTTCTCAACCCTTGGGTTAAATTACCAACAGTCCTCTCTCTCACTAATGAGAGAGCAGACCTATGGTCCTTGGAGACTTTTGCAACTTTATTTAAATATGCAGTTATACTACATAGTGTGTATACCTTGGGCCACCAAGTTCACCAAAGTTACAAGATACTGGACCATTTTCAGGAGCCACCTAATTAATTTTAGTTTATATTGAATGTTTAGCCATTTCATTGGTTCAATGTTAAATCAATAAGCACTATATCAAATGCCATGGAGGGCTCATTGATAATTCACTGTAGATTTTTATTTGTATTACTTCAATATTCTATATATATATACTTCAGGAACTGCACACATAAAATGATTCACTTAAATTTTGTAATATTGCTTTTACCCTAGGTTTGCTCAGAAACATTGATATTTTGACGTGCAAGACTGCATCGGTAGGATCCTGTTGCTAGGTTACAAAAGTGTAATCTTTCCAGATTTGTTTTAATGTTTGTGTGGACTGAAAAATACGTTCCATGTTTCGAAGCATCCATTTTACTGCTTTATTAAGTTGTGTTGTCCATATCTGTCGTAACCTGATCATAACTCTAAGTTCTATCAGTATTTGGCTGTGTGTCTCTGGACACCAGTCAATCTTCTTGCTGATGTTCTTCAGTGAACCCTGTGATTCCAGCTGCTGTTATCGGCCTCTAATTGAGATTTTACTGTATTCAGTCAATACTGTATTCTGGAAATAAACTGTAATAAGTCTGTCTGTTCGGGCAGTGTATGGACATTGGAACCCGCTTGTACAGGTAAAGGTGACTGGAGGGGGTATCGGCTTTCTGCTGGTCTGATGTGGGTACAAGTGGGGGGCTCGTAATGTTTGGCTGTTTAATGGGAAAAATGCTGCCTTCTATAGAATTGATGCTTCTACACATTCACTGAATTGTATTTAATCAAATAGCATCTGTTCACTAGTTTAATTTACACAAAGTACTCACTTTATCTACATTAGTCCACAGACACCAGCTCTTTATGGATTCCTTCTGCGTAACATGCAGGGGAATGTTGCCCTGCGATAAGCAGTCTGAATTTTGTACCAATAAATTAGTGATAACTCAGCAATAAAGTTGCTGCTCAGGTTTATGCCTTGTCTTTGACGGTCAACTCCTGCGTTTCAAAGTCCAGTTCTGCTTTGAAACCATTACTCATTTCTGCTGCGCAGGGCCTAATTAAATTATGAAATCATTGCTGGTCCCTGCTGGTACAATTTCTGCTGAAGTATAAAATTGTCACTTGCTGTTGCTGCTGCTTTGGTTCTTGTGTGAAATCCTTGTCAATCTGTGTTTGGAGTTAGATTTGAGTTTTTTTAAAAAAAAATCATTCTCCATTTCTTCCATAGACATCTATTTTTGGTACGAACATTGTCCACTTCTGCAATGAAGACAACTAAGTCAGTTGCCAAATCGTTGTTCCATTACAAAGTCACTGTCATTCTTTACTGGTAGAGGTCTAATTTAGTTATGACACTGTTGTCAATCTCAGTAGCTAAAGGCCAAGTTTGGCAACAGGATAATTGAGCTGACTGATTAATGATACTCTCACAACAGCCACTCTGATAACATCACCGAGCGAATTTAGCATCTCCAATGTCTTCGCAGTGCACCCTTTTTTGGTCGGGCTCTGACATAGTGCTTATTAAATTTGGACAAAATGCTGGACAATGCGAATTCAAGCAAAAGTTTTGTATTAAAGGGTGAAAAGTTATCGTTGTAACTAAGACCACATGCTGTACTGCAATTCAATGAGATACAATGTGCTGAACACTATCACAACAAATCAGACAGAATTGGTCTGTTTCATCAGGACCCACTCAGTTAAGCAAGATAACTTGAATCAAATAAATACTGCTGTTTCATGCACAACATGCCCCAAGTTATTAGTAGGCAATAGAACATTTGTCATGCTTATTTATGTGAAACTGCAGCCTGAAACACTCTCTCGAGTCTTTAATTGTCTTGGGCTACCTGGTATTAAGTATTAACAGAAGAGCGTGAAAAAAACAGAAGGGAAGCCAGTTTTCAAAGCATAACCAAATTACACCAACTTTTATTTTTCTCAAGGGAGTTTGCTAATCTAATCCATGCATTCCCTCCAAACCTCTCATCTAGTTAAGGATTGCAAAGTTAATTACAGCGGTGACAGGGAGAGTTGGAGAAAAGGAGAGAGTTCAGGAACTGGCATAGCAAAGGCAATTAACATTTCTTGCAGATGTATATCCCTGCCCAGTTCAATTGGTCTAATTTAGCTATGCACACCCTGGCTGCATGTTCCTTTCTCTTTCATCGTATCATATGCTAAATGGCTCCTTTTTAGATCTATCCCATTCTCTTTAGAAAAGGCAAATCCATGCTTTTGTTTTACATGAAGAAGTGGATATCACTATAGCTTTTTAAAAACTTTTTGTTTGTGAATCATCACACTCTGTCAAAGTTCCAAGCATTTTGTATGTATAAATTATACATCACAGACATCGTTATTCCACCAACTCACAACTATCTGTTGATCCCCTAATCTAAAGAGTACAAAGGAAGTAATTCTATAATTCCCCCTTTATGATTGGAAATCTTGTTACTGATCTATCACTCTCATCAAATCATTCCCAGATTTCTTCACTGAGGGGATAATAATCAACCAATGATAATAGATTTAATATTAGTCCCTGCACCATTTTGTTACACTGCTCTGTATCAGGAGATCTGAGCCTCCCACCACAGGGGAGGTGGAGCATCTTTACCATACTTAAATCAAGCAGGCGCAACAGGGCAGTTTGTAATAAACTGCTACTGCATGGGATTTTCCAAGGGTCGCAACACTACAAGCCTCTTTTAGCATTCCTTGGGGACCAGGAGGAGCAGGGTGTCTCCTGAGACTCATTAAGGAAGTATCTGGTCCATGTCCACCTTCCTGATCACACAGGCCTTTATTCACTCCTCCTACCTCTCCTTCCCCCATACCCTCAGTTGCCACAATCTGTTCCGAAAGGCCCCCAGCTATGACTTTCTTCCCCAGCGTTGTTCTCCTGCCCAATAGCCAGCCGCTGGCTGGATTTCCATCCCCGAGGCCTTGATCTCAGGCAAAGAACTGTGCTGCCTGATTTGGTGACCCAATGGGCCAAACCCAGAAGAGGCAAGGTTGATCTTTTGTCACCTCTCCAACTTCCTGAGAAGACATTGCCACATTTCTGCAATCTTGAATACCTTCCTTTTTTGAAGGATTGCAACTGACCCAAAATCAGTTCCTGCCTCTGGAAATTGATTTCATTTGTACCTGTAAATTTAGCTCTTGTGTAATGTGCTCCTAACTCGGTTGTCCAACTTCCTTACATTGTTTACTGTCACTATATTTCATTATGAAAAAGACCTGATCTTATGTGGCTTTGCTTGTGTCAGCTACTGCTCAGTTTTCATTCATTTACTTCATTTGGTAAGAATTGAGTTTATCCTTTTCATTGCATCACTACTCTTGTCAAAGGGAGGACAACCACAATAGCACATCAAATTCTGGGGATTCCATAGGCCGAATGGCCTGCTTCCACACTGTAGGATTCTATGATTCTTGACTCGCCTTGCCACTGGTCTGGGCAATGTCCTGAAAGACACACAGATGCAACATCGCATATAATTTCTCTTTATTAAAAACTGCTTTGCTTTCTTACACTTGTTGCATGAGGAGCTAACAACCCTTTGGAACCAAAGCATTTTAATTGCACCTGTCCTATTGTCCCTCTGCCCGCAGTTTTTGATCCATACTGGAACTAGGCATTGATTTTTGCAAATCTTTTACTCATGTTTAAGCATGGCATTTTTTTGTTAAGAATCCATATCTGTTTGTCAGATTTTCTGTTGTTTTCTTAATGAGAACACAAGGTTCCTTAACTAAATGTCCATGGACTACACACTCGGATCATCAAGTGGAGCCGCTAGCCTGTTCACCCATTCTTCCAGCAGAGGGAGTCCATGGACCATTTGATTGAGTAAAGTGCAAGTGCAAAGATCAAGCCAATCTCAAGTTATTTGATTTGATCAGACTGAGCCAAATCTGAACTCTTTTCAAGTTTACTTGGCTAAGGTTCTGAAATTATTATTAATTCTCTGGGTGGACCCCCATAGTTTGTGTGAAGTAAGCGAGCAAAAAATATTTAACATTCATTTTGCATTTTAGTTCAGCCAAATTGGCTCAGAACATGCCTAGAATGATCACAGGAGAGTCTTTAATGTAGTGAAGGTTGGTTCAGCTGTTCTCCGTAGTCTGCTGTTGTTTGCTGCAGAGTAAAATTCCTAGTCTTTTGGCTTTAATTTGTGGTAAAAGACATAAAAATGAACGTGACAGAAAAGGAAAAAATATATGCTCTGAATGAAATAGATTTTCTGAAAGTGAAAAATGTCTTGAACTTGATTCTCAGGGTGTTTCTAGCTAACACGTGTCACCTAATTTGATATTTCACTCATGTTACTTCCCCATCTTCAAACCTGAAATCATTTTTTTATAAGAGAATAAGATTGATAGACAGCTAGTAACCTCTAGCACCTAAATCATAAATGGAAGGTCTTCATTTGATCAGAATTTTCTATTTTGGTGCAACTGAAAATCAGGTCAGCCAGTTGTTTGTTTCCATAAATTGTAATACAGATTTTACTTTTTCTTTCTTTATGATTATAGTTACATTGTGCAATATTTGTGGTGGCTATACTGTATACATTTATGTTTTGAATAACCAGTTTGTGTGTAACCTATTTTAACAGTTGATTGTATTACTAGTCATCATCATTTGTAGCAGATGAGGCCTGCAACTGAGAATAAATATCACTTATAGCTGCACAAATATAAATTGTTCAAATCACATGAAAAGATTTTAAAGAAAACAGTAAGTGACCAAGGACAGCACCAATCCATTGTAAGAGCAGTAACCTCATTCTATTTCGATGGAATAAGTGTAGACAATGGTTCATGCAATAATGGTTAAAATAGTTCAATCTTTGCTTTCTCTTGATCATCAAAACTGCATCAGAAACATTCCCATTTCCTATCCTCACTGCTGTTTTTATTATTTTGAAGTTTCTTTTCAGATAGGATGTTTAACAGACTTCAGCTGTTGCACCCCATTGGACCATTTGTTCACATGCTTGTGATATTCCGACAGATATGTGTTAATTTAGATTCTGGGTGTTCCTTTTCAAAAAGCCTGGGAAATGGTGCGTTAATTTGACTAACCTCTAGTGGCTTAAACACCAACAGTAAATCCCATTAAAACTCTTAAAATCTGTATTTTTCAAAACTTCAGTATGAGGTAATTGGTCAGACAGGAAATCTTACATTTTCAAAAAGGATTCTCAAATTGGGTCTTATTTCAAACCCAAGATTGCAGTCTGCTTTTTCTGTTGCCTCAGTCTTTGCAAGTTCGATAAGTGATTAAGGTCACGATCAATATGTTTACCAATGACTTTGTAAAATATGTGGGAAGTGTTCTATTCCTTTGTGTGTATCTGAGTGTAACAAAAGGACATAGAATACAGTCAGGCATCCAACCAGCTGCACAACCTGTTTTGACATTTGAATTAGTCTGGATGAATTAGCATGGGTCAGCAACTTGGCATCAAAGTCATTATATTTGCATATGTATAGATAAGTGTGTGTAATTAGACTACTGAGTGAACGTCTTCCCAACACTAAGGTGCATTGTCAGAGTTTAAAGGTTAAGCTCAGACAGTGGAGTCATACAGGCAGAGTTGGTGACACCACGATCAACAAAAGCAAGGAATTAGAGGAAGTGACTTTAAAACCCAGAAGGAACAAAACAAATAGGGGTGCTGGAGATCAAAATGCATTCTTACTTGTACTCATATTATTTGCTGTCTGTACGAAAAGAAAATGCAGATGTGAAAATTCAGGCACTAGAAAAATTCAGCAGCCAATGGGCAACTTTTGAAGCATCTTAAGGTAAGTAGAAAATGAAAGGACAAGAACTAGTACAGCTTATTCTTCCAGTGCACTTTAACCTCACCTGATCATTTCCAGTTTGACTTGTCATTAAATCCCACTGCATCTGCACTTGTTATCTTGGAGGCATCTTGACAGAGGGACATGAGACTCATAGTGGAATGGTGACAGCTGGTGACAGCATTTGTGCTTGGCTTATTTCAGTGCACCAAGCCAAATTTTGCAATATTCTTTGTAGCGAAGATGGCCGTAATACATATTTGGGTGTCGAAGGAGGCTGAAATACCCACTGTTCAGTGAAATGATGGTGAAAGACATGGATTCCCGCCCTTTAGCAGACACTGAGAGATAATAGTTAGGACAACAGGTGGTGCGGTATCACCTCATTGGTCCAAATTAAACCATGGAGATCATGGATTTCTGGTCATCAAAGTCCCCTGTTAATTTGTAACTGAACACAACAAATGGCCATTCAGAGCACTGAGTTCCTCTTTTCTTTAACTCCAGCAGCTTTTATTTGTCTTTAGAGGGAGGAAAGGCCAGATGGCAGGCTTTAAACAATTTCAGCTCTTGGCAGTTACAGGGCGAGTAGACAATAATTTGGGCAGTAGCAATGTTATTTTCCTGATTTCTGACACACACACACACACACACACACACACACACACACACACACACACACACACACACACACACACACACACTTAAGATTGCTCCTTATCAAATTTTTTAAAAAAAGTTCCAAGAAATGGAGCAAAATAAAAATTAGTGGTAAGAATAAAAAAAGGAATTTAAAAGAGAAGAACTCACTGAGATACTCGAATGAGGAATGGTCACAAGAGATTACTGTCATACAGAAGAATTTAAAAGGAATCAAGTAAATACTGGAGTAGGAAAAATATGAAATGTACTTGGAAAGTGCAGACACAAGGGATAATTGTGTCTGACACCAACCGAATAACTAACGCAACAAGAGCACACCTCGCCTCTTTGCATTGTAGTTCCATGGGAGCAGACTCTCAAAATTGCAGACTATAAAAGTCCTCATTCTTGTTACATCATTTGATTGACTATCCATTATCTTACAAATAACAGAATTCTTCAAGTTTCAAAAGCATCAATATGATGCGTATTGTATTGGGAAAAGATACAAGTTATATTCTTGAAGTGTAAATGTTGGCTGTTCCATTTAGCACTTCAGTTCGGATCACATCTTAGCAAACCAAGCATCTTTCATTTCAAAAAATATATATTTTATTGAAAGAATAGATTTTTTGATATTACAACAAATATAAAACAATACAATTCGTAACAATATAATGAAAGAACACCAAAAAGAATGGAAAAAAAACCCAAACCACCCTCATATACAAATGCATAAATATGTATAGAAAGAAATTTATAAAAATACTACAACTACTTAATTAAATAAATAATTAACCACAGCAAAATAATAAGTAACAATAACACAGCTCAACCAAACAAAAAATTCAATCTTGAATATCAACAGCATTAGATTTTACATATTCATACGTTCACAGCTTTCCCTCTCTGGATATTGGACTCGTAAAGCACAATCGTTATGGCTATATAAAAGCCCTTATTAGTGTGGCAGACAAATCTGTGTCCAAGTATTCCAAAAAGGGCTGCCATGTCTTATAGAAATTCTCAGTCTTATGGTGTACCATACTTGTGAGAAAATCCAAAGGGATATGCTCCATAACAAGCTTCTGCCAACCCAACAGGCCCGGGGGATTTTCGGGTGCACAACCTAACAAGATATTCTTTCTTGCACAGAAAGTGAGGATGTTGAAAAGTGTTTTTTCCTCTTATGCACATCTACAGGGAAGACACGGGGCAGGCCAAGAAGAAGAGAGATCCTGTCCTTCTCCACCCTTACACTCAAAATCCCCTCCATTGCACCCACCACAGCGCCCTAGTATGTTTGAAGCCTACCACAGGACCAGAGACAATGGGTAAGAGTGCCCGTGCCAACCTTGCACTTGGGACATGTTGGAGATATCCCTGATTTAAATTTTGACACATGATCCAGAGCCAAGTGGACCCTGTGGAGAATCTTTAACTGTAAAGCATGGGTCTTAGTGCAAATTGATATCTTTCTTGCATTTTCCAAATATCATCCCATGCCTCTGAGGAGACCGCAATACCTAGCTCTCTCTCCCACACCCTGCAGAGTCGAATCAAAGTCACCTGAGCGGGTGCCCCCCCCCAGTTGATGATATAAAGTGCGACAGCAAGTGTACAATTAGCACTGAGCAGCCTCCTC
The DNA here is from genome assembly GCF_020745735.1 of Hemiscyllium ocellatum. Classification (NCBI taxonomy): domain Eukaryota; kingdom Metazoa; phylum Chordata; class Chondrichthyes; order Orectolobiformes; family Hemiscylliidae; genus Hemiscyllium; species Hemiscyllium ocellatum. The sequence continues at coordinate 29,043,631 of NC_083425.1, read as the reverse complement.
TCTCTGTTGGATTTGTAGGGATCAGTCAAAAGTGTAGTCTTTTTTAAAAATAAAATCCCAACTTGAAAAAAAAACGAAAGAGGTCCCTGTTAGATAGCTCATATTTCCATGCTAACTGATCAAAAGACACGGTGCCTTTCCACTCTGAAGCTGCTTCTCATCCTCTGCACCTCTTGCTCTGATAAGGGGCATTGAGAAAAAAGACTCTTGTTCGGGGGTCACACCCGGGAGCTCCAGATTCTTGAAAAGGACTCCATCTTGGCCTGCCCCATCTCACAGCCCTCAGATTGGTGTAATTCAGAGTTCAATCTCTGGAATGCCACATTAGTCATTTTGGAGTCACATGCTAGGTTCCCAGATCCTTTCCTAATTGGTGTAAGGGCTTGAGGGGCACTCCTTTTCTGAGTGAGATATACTAGGTACTTGCCTGGTTTGTCACCATACTCATATAACCTTTGTTTTGCAAAAGTAAGCTCCTTCTTGCTGTCTGCGTGAGCACGGAATTTAATGCAGACCGTAATCCTCTGCAGTTTGACCAATGAGGGCCTGTGAAAGTAAGCCTCCTTGGCTGCCTTCAACCGTGCTTTGAGGAGATGTTGCTGTTCGCCCTTCTGTCGCTTCCTACTGGCAGAGTCAAAAACTAAGGCCTTTGGATCCTTCCCCAAGATTCTGGTAGCTTCCATGATTCTCTCCTTTTCTCTATAATGATGAAACCGCACCAAGATAGAACGAGGACGTTAGTCCAGACCTGACTCCCACTCCGTGACCTGGTGTGCCTTCTTGATCTTCAAGCTTCGCATTCCTGTCTCCAAGTTAAGGAATTTCGGCAGCCAGTCCTCAATAAATTCCACTGGCTGCTCACCTTCCTTACCCTCAGGCTGACCGACGTTCCGAATATTTTTTTTCCTTGCCCCTGTTCTTGAGGTCATCAACTTGGTCAAGCAAATTACAGATCTGCGTCTCCTACATAAATATAAGGATCTGCAAAAACAAACATCTGTTGAACATTTTAGTATTGTTGTTACCCACATCAAGATCTTACGGTACAGGAGCTAACATAAGCATTATTATGTGAGGAATAAGTTCCTTGCTGGAGGCATATTCATAATCCAGATTGGATTTGGCTGACCACCCATTGTTAAAATGCTCCAAATGTCTCAATTATACGCATAAAATCAACTCTCAAGCGTTCTTGATAAAATTGTACATACTGATTGGATTTGCTTTCATTGTGAATAGTCAGATTATTTCGAACTCCAGCTACCTTTTAAGCAAGACTGGGCTAATGCCATTTTTAAATGGACCTATGAAGTGGTGAGCATCAGTAAATTGGATTCTAATGTGACTTGCTGGACACCTATTGCAGTTTTCAGTGGGAATTGTCTATCGTGTCAGACTCACATGAATCTGCCCATTTAACACAGGCCTAATTTGTGATAGCATGACAGCTGACCAATTTCTCATCTTCCCACAACTAGAGAGTTTCTGGCTCCCAACTGATGCTCCCAGGTTTCCAGTGGCATTTCAATTCTGAATGGTTTAAGTCCTGTGATAGCTGTTTTGTGCAGCCAGTGTTGCCACATTACCAGTTTTCCATCTGTTTTGGACAGAAGCCAAAGATCGGTTCCAGTTCAGTAGTTCCATGTGATTCGGAAATCAATTGAAGCCAAAAGCTAAATAGAATGATGAAAATCCTACTTGTAGAAATAAAGATTTTAAACATAATTCTAGAACCACTTTTTCACCTTGTATTTTCACGGTGTAATTTGGAAGACTTTGTCTCATCCCAGGTGGAAGTGAGGACTGCAGATGCTGGAGATCAGAGTCGAGATTAAAGTGGTGCTGGAACAGCACAGCAGGTCAGGCAGCATCTGAGAAGAGGGAAATGGACGTTTCGGGCAAAACCTCTTCATCAGAAATGAAGGGCTTTTGCCCGCAACATCGATTTTCCTGCTCCCCAAATGCTGTCTGACCTGCTGTGCTTTTCCAGCACCACTTTAATCCTGACTTTGTCTCATCCCATCACATTGCTGTATTAGTGCAAACTTTAAGTCTGCATTTGCACAATTGACTTTATGAACAAGTCCAGGCTGGGTTATAACCTCACAGTAGTGTGTGGGCAGGACCTCCACCTGCTCCTCCTGACATTCTCACAGCTTCCATCCATTGAACCTCACAAAAGACTTCTTGTCACCATTGGTGCCACGGTGGAACCTTGACCACTGTTGCAATAGGGGCTAAGTTGGATCTTCTCCCTTGATCCAAATATGGAAATTTAGCTCATTACTGCCACTCCCCTCCTCGCACTGTCATCTTCCATTATTCTGATTTTGGAGAGAGCCAACAACAGCAACATTAGAAGGCAGCGAAACAGGATGGACAATGTGTCTGTAATAGTCTGGCCAGTAATATGCCATTCAGACGGCAGATAAATAATGGGAAGCATTGTTCACAGCTGTGGAGTAAAACAATAGCATTTTAGCTTGGGCAAGAAACTCTTTCTTCCTTTTTATTGTTACCCTAATTTTAAGCACGGCAGTGGAGGAAAATCAAATGTGTGATGTCAGTTCAAGGTAACTTAATAGATGTTGAATATTGGTGCAATGCTTTTTGGCTTTGACACAATCTCCTTAACATGGAATATTTAGACTTCTGACATAAGTATATACTATATTACAACCACCTCACTATTCTAATCCCATTTTCCAACATTTGGTGCATAGCCCTGTATGTCTTTGCATTGTAAGTGTGCATTAAATACTTTTAAATGTTATGATGGTTTCTACCTCCATCAACCTTTTGAGTTTATCATTTATATATTATAGCTGTGGAATTTTACAAAACATTAAATGGTCAAACTTGTGCATTATGTTCTATTTTTAGAATAGAATGCAAAGGGTTTTTAAAAATATATTAAGGACAAAAGTATAACTAGGGAGAGAATAGGGCCCCTCAAAGATCAGCAAGGTGGCCTTTGTGTGGAGCCACAGAAAATTGGGGAGATACTAAATGAATATTTTGTATCAGTATTAACTGTGGAAAAGGATATGGAAGATATAGACTGTAGGGAAATAGATGGTGACATCTTGCAAAATGTCCAGATTACAGAGGAGGAAGTGCTGGATGCTTTGAAATGGTTAAAGGTGAATAAATCCCCAGGACCTGATCAGGTGTACCTAAGAACTCTATGGGAAGCTAGAGAAGTGATTGCTGGGCCTCTTGCTGAGATATTTGTATCATCGATAGTCACAGGTGAAGTGCAGGAAGACTGGAGGTTGGCTAACGTGGTGCCACTGTTTAAGAAGGGTGGTAAAGACAAGCCAGGGAACAATAGACCGGTGAGTCTGACCTTGGTTTATGGGCAAGTTGTTAGAGGAAATCCTGAGGGACAGGATGTACATGTATTTGGAAAGGCAAGGACTGATTTGGGATAGACAATATGGCTTTGTGCGTGGGAAATCATGTCTCACAAACTTGATTTGAATTTTTTGAAGAAGTAACAAAGAAGATTGATGAAGGCAGAGCAGTAGATGTGATCTATATGGACTTCAATAAGGCGTTCGACAAGGTTCCCCATGGGAGACTGATTAGCAAGGTTAGATCTCATGGAATACAGGGAGAACTAGCCATTTGGATACAGAACAGGCTCAAAGGTAGAAGACTGAGGCTGGTGGTGGAGGGTTGTTTTTCAGACTGGAGGGCTGTGACCAGTGGAGTGCCACAAGGATTGATGCTGGGCCCTCTACTTTTTGTAATTTACATAAATGATTTGGATGCGAGCATAAGAGGTACAGTTAGTAAGTTTGCAGATGACACCAAAATTGGAGGTGTAGTGGACAGCGAAGAGGGTTACCTCAGATTACAAAGGCTCTGGATCAGATGGGCCAATGGGCTGAGAAGTGGCAGATTGAGTTTAATTCACATAAATGTGAGGTGCTGCATTTTGGGAAAGCAAATCTTCGCAAGACTTTATACACTTAATGGTAAGGTCCTAGGGAGTGTTGCTGAACAAAGATACCTTGGCGTGCAGGTTCATAGCTCCTTGGAAGTGGAGTCGCAGGTAGATAGGATAGTTTTGTATACTTTCCTTTTTTGGTCAGAGAATTGAGTACAGGAGTTGGGACGTCATGTTGCGACTGTACAGGACATTGGTTAGGCCACTGTTGGAATATTGCATGCAATTCTAGTCCCCTTCCTATTGGAAAATGTTGTGAAACTTGAAAGGGTTCAGAAAAGATTTACAAGGATGTCGCCAGGGTTGGAGGATCTGAGCTACAGGGAGAGGCTGAACAGGCTGGGGCTGTTTTCCCTGGATCGTCGGAGGCTGAGGGGTGACTTTATAGAGGTTTACAAAATTATGAGGGGCATAGATAGGATAAGACCATAAGACATAGGAGTGGAAGTAAGGCATTTCAGCCCATCGAATCCACTCCGCCATTCAATCATAGCTGATGGGCATTTCAACTCCACTTACCCACATTCTCCCCGTAGGCCTTAATTCCTTGTAACATCAAGAATTTATCAATCAAATAAATAAATAGACAAAGTCTTTTCCCTGGGGTCGGGGAGTCCAGAACTAGAGGGCATAGGTTTAGGGTGAGAGGGGAAAGAGACATAAGGGGCAACTTTTTCACACAGAGAGTGGTACGTGTGTGGAATGAGCTGCCAGAGGATGTGGTGGACGCTGGTACAATTGCAACATTTAAGAGGCATTTGGATGGGTATATGAATAGGAAGGGTTTGGAGGGATATGGGCCGGGTGCTGGCAGGTGGGACTAGATTGGGTTGGGATATCTGGTCAGCATGGATGGGTTGGACCGAAGGGTCTGTTTCCATGCTGTACATGTCTATGACTCTAAGTATAAAAAAACTTTTTTGAAAGAATGTTAAATATGATCAATTGGCTAGTTCTCTTGAAATTATTATTACTTTTTAACTTGAAATGATTTTCACTAAAATTAGGAAAGGTGGTGAGGAATTGTCATTTCTATGGAGATCCCTAGAGGAGATGAGATAATGTAGGCTGAAAAATCATCAAAGATGTTTTGATGAAGCTTTTGTTGTAGCACTAGCAATGGCATTGGGTGAGTTAAGATAACTGTTCTTTTTAAGAAAACCTTAATGTAAAAGGGGGAAACAAGAGTGAAATGACTCTAATTTATGTAGCTGTATAACAGCAAAAGTAGCAATGCAAAATAAAGATTTACATTTTTCATGGAATAGATGTTTATATTTCACGTGCAGTTTTAATCTTGTGATTTGTTTTAGTCTGATTCATTTGCAGTTGACATGCTTTCCCATCTAATAAAGCAGCCCTCAATTTTTGACATTTCTGTCACCTTTTTATTTACCTTCAGCAGTAAAGCCATCCATTCACGATAATTAATGACTGAAGCACTATGGGATGGACTTAACAGCCTCTGTTGGGAAGTAGAGAAGAACTCTTCATTAATCTCGATTATAGAGACTTAACTCTTCCCTGACCACCTCAGGCATTTTTATGATATTTTACAAACACATGGCAAGATCGGAACAGCAGCCCAGCTTATAGGAGACAATGCATTGTCAAGATGAGGGTGAGGGTGTCCACAGTACACCATATCTGACACTCACTAATCTGTATGCCCAGAATTCTTCATTACATAGCACACTCCATATTACAAGTAAATTATCACCACGTTCTGACTTGTTAGCTATTCTACTTGTTCTGCTTTTACAACGCTTTAAAATTGCAAATTTAAATCATTTTCAGTAAAAAGCCATTTGTGAATCCTTTTATCCACAAACTGTGGTATTATAGAAGCTATATGTGGTTGATGACATATTACTGAGTACTGACATTAAGCATTCAGATGGAGGCGTGGATGTGTAATTTTTGTTGAATACAGCTATTAAGTATTTAAATGGAAGCTCAGGCCAGCAAATTAGTATTCCAGTGCTATTCTCTTAACTTTGTTGATCTGCAGATCTCTCACTTTTGTGGAGAATAGAAGTAGAGAAGCTTCAAGCTGTGCTTATTCACCTGCGAGCTGTATTAGCATTGGATAGCTCTACTTTTTATATCCCTGAGACAGTAAGGTGGACGATTTTTGTCAACTCCTTCTTCTGGGAGAGGGGCTTCCTGAGTTGAATTTCAATATTTTTTTCCTTGTCTGGACAAAGACCAAAAATCCTGTGTAAATAAAGACTGCATGGGTTCACAACTCTGTCACGGTTCCAAGTGGATTTCTTGTCCTGTTTCTGACAACCTCCGAGAAAATTAAAACCTATAAACCTGCTCTACCTCTGGTTATATTCATGCAAGGAATTGAAATGGCCTGAACTAGGGAACCAAGTTATCTGAAGTCTATTGAGTTACAGATGCTCATGCCACATAAACATGTCCTGTGTGGTAATCCTGTGGCATTGACTGACAGCCAAATGTGACTGCTGTTGAATTGCAGCCTCACTGAATGTTCTGGGGTCAATGGACTGAAGGCAGATTGCTCAGAGACCACCAGATCACTCTTCCAGAAAGTGTTACAATCGGAACACACATTAGCCATTCCGTTATGTGTACTATAATTTTAACTCTTTTGAGCTAAGACCTCTTGCGTGTTCAGTTCCCCTTAACATTTTTTTTGTGTGGCTCACATTGCTCTTTGTGTTTGTGTGATATGAATCATCCCATAATATGTTGGTCTCTGAATCAGGCCAGTACCTTGTGAAACAATTCAAGGTGTTTATTATGGAACAATGTATTATGGTCACTGAACTTCACTGATAATTAAGTCATACTTTAGTTCTGTTATCTGAGTCTACATGATTCTGAAGGGGGAGAATGAGCAGCCAGAAGTTGTGGAGCACATTGGCACCAATGACAGCTAAGGAAAGGGATGAGGATCTTAAAAAGTGATTTCAGGGAGTTAGGTTGGAAATTAAAAAGCAGGATGAGCAGAGTATTTATCTCAGGGTCACTACCGGTGCCACATGAGTGAGGTGAGGAACAGGATGCGAATGTAACTAAACACATGGCTACAAGGCTGATGCAGGAGGGAGGGCTTCAGTTACACAGGTCATTTTTGGTATCTTCTGGGGAAGGTAGGACCTATACGTGAAGGGTGGGTTGTGCTTAAACTGAAGGGGCACCAATGTCCTGGGCGGGACATTTGCAACAGCACTTCAGGAGGATTTAAACTAGTTTGACAGGGGGATGGGAACCAGAGGTACAGATCATAGGAGAGGGTCGTTGTTGACCAGGCAGAAATAGAATACAGAGTGTCTGTCAGGAAGGATACACAGTTGATAGCTCAAAGGGATGGGTTCAAGTGTGTCAGGAATAAGAGTGGTGAACTTAGAACATGGATTTCACAGGGACAGGAATGGCTGCTGGATATTCTAGGGTTTAAATCTTAGAACAGGGAGGGGGGGGGGGTAAAAGAGGAAGGGGAGTAGAATTGTTAATTAGAGAGTGCATCACTACTGCAGAAAAGGAGGTTGTTGAGGATGGTTTGTCTACTGAGGTCAGTATAGGTGGAAGTCAGTTACAGGAAAGGAGCAGTGACTTTATTGGGTGTTTTCTATAGTCTCTCCCCATGCACTACCCCCGCCCCTGCCCCAATAGCATCAGAGATGCAAGAACTGATTGGACAGCAGATCTTGGAAAGGTGCAAATGGAACAGAGTTGTTGTAATGGGTGACTTCAACTTCCCCAATATTGATTGGAATCTCCTTAGTGTAGATTGTCTGGATGGAGCCATTTTATCAGGTGTGTCCATGAAGGATTCCTGACTCAACATGTAGATCGGCCAACTGGAGGGTGGCCATGTTGGATTTGGTGTTAGGCAACAAGCCAGACTAGGTGTCAGATTTCTCACTGGGAGAGCATTTCGGTGACTGTAACCACAACTGCCTCACCTTTACCATAGCAATGGAGAGGAATAAGAACAGACTGCATGGGAAGGTATGTGTTGGGGGAGGGAAAATTATATTGCAATTAGACAGGAGCTGTGGAGTATACATTGGGAATAATTGTTCTCCAGGAAATGTACAACAGAAATGTGGAGCATTTGTTGCGAGTGTTGGATACCTTTATCCCACTGAGACAGGCAAGGAATGGTAAGGTGAAGGAGATTTAAATGACAAAAGAAGAGAAGCTTCTTCTCAAGAGGGACTCATGGGGAATAAAAGAATGTTCAGAGAGAGGATAGGACTGATCAGCCATAGTGGAGGGAATTTGTGCCTGGAGTCTGAAGAGGTAAGGGAGGCCCTAAATGAGGTTTTTGCTTCACTATTCATTGGAGAGTGGGACCGTGCTGATAGTGAGAACAAGGTGGAGCAGGTTAAGAGGCTAGAACAGATTGATATTAAGAAAGTGGATATGCTGGAAATTCTGGGAAGCATCAAAATAGATAAGTCCCTAGGGCCAGACCAGATTGATCCAAGGTTACTATGGGAAGTGAGGAATGAGATTGCCATATTTCTGGTGATGATCTTTGCATCCTCACTCTCCATGCAAGTAGTGTCGGATGATTGGAGGGAGGCCAATGTTGTGCCTCTGCCCAAGAAAGGGAGCAAGGAAATCCCTGGGAATTACAGACCAGTCAGTCATATGTCTGTGGTAAGCAAGGTACTGGAAAGGATTCTAAGAGTTTGGATTTGTGACTATTTGGAAAAACATAGTTTGGTTAAAGATAGTCAGCATGGTTTGTGAGGGGCAGGTCATGCCTCACAAGCCTTATTGATTTCTTTTGCGAATGTGATGAGACAATTTGATGAAGGTTAAGTAGTGGATGAGGTGTATCTGGATTTCATGAAGGCATTTGATCTACTTCTCCATGGTAGGCTCATTCAGAAAGTTAGGAGGTATGGGATGCAGGGAGATTTGGCTGTCTGGGTACAGAATTGGCAGGCCAAAGAAAAAGACAGCGAATGGGATTGGATGGAAAGTATTTCGCCTGGTGGTCGGTTACCAGTGATGCCCTGCAGGGATCTGTTTTTTTGCCTCTGCTCTTTGTAGTTTTTATAAATGGGATGAAGAAGTGGAAGGGTGGGTTAGTAAGTTTGCTGATGACACAAAGGTCAGTGGTGTTGTAGATTAGTTTTGAGGGTTGTTGCAGCACTACTTTAAGACATTAACAGGATGCAGAGATGGGCTGAGAAGTGGAAGATAGAGTTCAATCTAGATAAATGCAAAGTGTTTCATTTTGAAAGGTCGAATTTGAATGCTGAATACAGGGTTAAAGACGGGGATTCTTGGTGTGTGGAGGAACAGAGGGATCTTGGGGCCCATGTACCCTCAAAGTTGCCACCTAAGTTGATAGGGTTGTAAGGTGTATGGTGTTTTGGCTTTCATTAATGGGGGACTGAATTTAAGAGCTATGAGGTTTTGCTGTAGCTCTACAAACCCTTGTTTAGACCACACTTTTTGAATAGTGTGTCCAGCTCTGCTAATTTAAACCAGCCACACAGAAAAGCTCACCTCACGGCGTAATCTGCTAAATTTCGAGCAGCAAAGAACTATCCCAAATACTACAATGTAAAGAAAAATATTTAACAATTTTATTTTTTTAAGTCCAAAACAAAACATTAAACAACAACTATTTGTAATTCCTTTCTCTTAAACCTATTTCTCCCCTGCTGACTCTTCAATACCGGTCTGATAAATTCCCTTCTAAATTTTATAACAGTAGATGTTTTAGAGAGTGTGCAAAAGAGATTTATCAAGATACTGCCTGGATTGGCGGGCTTGTCTTGTGAAGAGAGGTTGAGTGAGCTAGGGCTTTACACACTGGAGAGAAAAGGAAGAGAGGGACTTGACAGAGGTGTGCAAAGTAATGAGAGGTATAGATAGAGTAGGTAGCCAGAGTCTTTTCCTCAGGGCAGAAATGGCTGTCAAGTAGGGTCATAATTTTAAGGTGATTGGAGGAAGGGATAGGGGAGATGTCAGAGGTAGGTTCTTTACCCAGAGACTGATGGGTGTGTGGATTGCACTGCCAGTGGTGGTGGTAGAATCAGAGACATTAGGGATGTTTAAGTGACTACTGGACAAGCACATGGACAACAGTAAATTGAGGGGTGTGTAGGTTAGGTTGACCTTAGTTTAAGATAAATGCTTGGCACAACATCGTGGGCCGAAGGACCTGTACTATACTGTACTGTTCTAAGTTATACTGTTCTGGCAATTTTACTGGGGCTTTTGGAGACTGAATATAATGATGTGTTTCATGGAAACTATAAGTCATTGCCTTGATTATTTTTGTATTCAAAAAGTAAGTCTGTTTGTCCTTTGTCTCTTCACAAGCTGGCAGTGCACATTAAAGTGGTTTGTGATGGATAACAAACTTTATATTCAAATTCCAAGTTTTAAAATAAATATCTTTATCCCTATTCTTGCAAAGTATCACTGAGCAACTGGTGATTTGTTTTTCCCCTTTTTTAATCAGGGCAGGGGGTTTTCCCTACTCCCTTCATTTGTGGACTCTCCATTTTTAAGGACTGCAGTGACATCATTTATAAACTGAAACCAGAAGTAGGGTTTATTTTTGCACCCTTTTAGATGTGGGAAACACTTCACAACACTGACACGCTTACAAACAGACATGGCGAGTTACAATCTGGAAAGTATGAAGAGATGTTCAGTTACTAATAACTGAAGTACAATTGACAATTATACATGTTTAACAATCATCTTCTTTAAGATGGAGTGCAAAACTAGAGTCAGCAATCTGGAATTCTTTTTGTGAGGATGATGTATTGGCTAACCATCACTTGATGAGTCCTAGGCAGTTTTGTTTGTTTATTAATCTCTTTCAAAATCTCTGTGAAAGTCTTCTGAGAAAGTGTTTTGCTGGAATATGACATCTGCTTCACTGTTTTGATAAAATTTTATGTTTCACTTGCAGTGTGCACAACTCAGTTTGTTGACTGCTTTTTACAGGCCAGAAGCACTTTCCTTTATAGCCCAGTATTAAGGTTGTTGACGTCGTCAGTGAATGTTAAACAGAGATGACCCCTAAACTGAGTGTGGTTTGAAAATTGAATAGTGTTAAAAGGCAGTTGGATTCAGTACTGTGGGAATCATGATGCAGGCTCCTAGTGAGGAGAAACAGTTGCCATTTGAGATAAAAGCTTTGTATTTCAATGCATTGTGGGTCTATCTGCAGCACATGAGCTCCAATGAGTCAAGAAGGCAGCTCACCACCACCTTCTCAAGAGCAACTCGGGTCAGGCAATAATTGCTGGCTCAGCCAGCCTTGCCCATGTCTTATGAGGGAATAGAAAAGAATTGCTCTACTGTCTATAGCCTGTCTAGAAGTTAAGTGGAAAGTGATGAACACACAGTGTAGCATGGGTATAATTTGCAATTTTATCATTTAGGGAATTTTCTTGGAGAGGATCATTTCTGCAAATGGAGATAACACAATAGATGGCATGTCATACACATCAGGAGATACATGGGTATTGATTGACTTCTCAGAGGTTTCTGGAAGGTTATTGCTTAGGTCAGTCACATGATATAAATCTGTGATCTTTGTTATGCTGTTTAATATGGTTTTGAAACAGCTAGTAAATACATTTTGAGGATATGTATTAATTTTTTAAAAATCTATTCGTGACCTGTCAGATAGTGGTAGATGATGGTAATAGATTTAGACAGCTTGGTGCTGGGGATCTGGAGTTTGACCACAGATAAGCTGAAGGTCTGGAGTTTAAAACCATGGAGAGTGTAGAAGGTAATGTATGGTTTGTGAAGCCTTTTTTCCAATCTGTAATGATAGATGAAGATCTAGCAATGCTGTTATACATGTAAGAGATCACTGCAAATATTTGGATTAATTGTTTTATGATTCATCCCTGAAAAACTACTGTTTTCCTTGGATATAAATTATTTTATCTTGCTGAATTAAACAAACACATAGCAGCTTTCATGCATTCTCTGCCTGGGTAGAAAATTTGCATCAAGTCTGGTGCTAAACTTCGCATTACTTGGAAAGTAGGAACAAGGGTTTATCCCCAACACCCTTATCCTTTTTTCAAACACCTCAACTCCCAAACAATTGTCTTTTTAAAAAATCTTATAAGAGGGCAACAAATTAATGAGCAAATAACAACATTTATCTGTGAGTTAGTGACATTGACTACACAATGACATTTTCCCTCCACAGTTTGAATTAAAAAAACTTTAAATATGGGGAGCAAGCAATCAGGTTGTTGTTCAAATTTGTGGTGTGTGAACCAGAAATAAAACTCTGATTAGGAAATACCTGGATTCTGTCGAACCCGCAGTTTAAACTCTGGTATTTAACACCCTGACAATATAGGGACAGCTTTTTCTGGCTCCATGTGGAGATTGCCACATTTGGCCACTGGGAAAAAATTAGTCACAGTGGTCTGCCTGAGGGCTTGAGCTAGCAGCCAGGCAGAAGACTGTCTGATGAAGGGCTTTTGCCCGAAACGTCAATTCTCCTGCTCCTCGGATGCTGCCTGACTGGCTGTGCTTGTCCAGCGCCACACTCTCAACTCTGATCTCCAGCATCTACAGTTCTCACTTTAGCCTAGGCATGAGACTATCCACTACCTCAGCAGGCTTAATCTGGTGGAGGCAAGAAGTCAGTGGGGGTTTTCTACCTTACCAGCCACCTATCCGATTTTAGATGTCACCAGATTTGTTGACAAGGAATCATTAAATTTTTCTCTCTGCATCTCAACTTAGAGCTGGGCATTATTGTTGAAGTATAAAATGAAGCTATTAGCTCCTATTTAAATGTTTTTAGTTGAGCACGAACCATTCTTTGGTGAATCATTGTCAAAAGCACCCTCGCTTATACACTGGGTGAGAAATTGCTACAGTGGTAGATTTGGCAATGAATAACATTCATTGGATTTTTCATCACTGACACAAGAGTACAGTTGTATTGACTGGAACCTGATGTCAATGGTACATCTGAGGCCTGGTGAATGTTGTAAATTCCTGATCAATGACTGAAAAGGATGAAGGAAAAAATAATAACTAAGGTGGAAATAGGGTGAAAAGAATAAAAAAGAAATATAGTTAGCGGAAATAAAAAAGCAATCACTGAAGAGACAGAGCAAAAGGACTAAGTAACAGAGAAAGTAGACAGAACGGCAAAAAGAACAAGCACAAAAGGAGGATGTTGTAACCCAGTTGTGTTTGGGAATTGCTTTTTCAGGCATTGCGCATGGCTAATCCATGAAATATAAAACCAACTACCCCATCCATCATCATAATCAGGGACAGTAAACACCCAGAAGGTTGAAAAAAGATTTGTGAAAGGCACTACATGAACACAAACTCCAGATGTCCCAAAGCACTTTACAGCCAATGAGTACGCATGAAGAGCAGTCACTGTTATAATGTCACGAGGTGGAGGAATTGCAAATCAAAAAGGGTCAAAATTCACCTAACGGGAATGGGGTTGGTAAGCTTCATACAAAAATAAACTGTCAAAACAGTTAATCCTCAAGCTTCACTAGTCTCTTTAAGTGCCTCTTATGGTTGTATGATTTGTGAGAGTCACATATCTTGCCATTATTTAGGTCCTGTAAGACATTAACTACTAGGTCTAAACATCTGCTGCGGGATTAGCGTGCAATAATGTTGTAAATTCAGCAACTGCATGATCACCATTAACCTTACGAGGGATTCTCCTGGTGAGAACAAACTTCTCGACTTTCGTGTAGCTAACAGCAGAGTTTACAAATCACTGGCCATTTAAAGAGATTAGAATTTGTGTCTTATCTCTGCTGCTAAAAATCTTGGATTTCTAGGCATTAAAAATAGCATTTTAATGGCTTTGACTTCACAACAATTTTGGGATTAAGTGACACAAATGTTGGATTCTTTGGATTTTAGATATAAACTAAAGCTGTAATCAATGGTGATTCACTGCTGGCTGCCTTATTCAATATGTCTCTGTCTCCCAATTAATCCTTCTTTTGTTTTCCCCCTCACTCCTTCCCAAAAGAAACCTCTTCAGTTTTTGACTTTGTCCTAACTTCCCCTTGAATAATTTTGAAAGAAAGATATCGATAGGCCTCAATCTTTCAGTGAGCAGCAATGTTGGGAGCTTTACCGATGCCTGTCAGATTATCACAAAAGTGATGCTACTGCTTCTTTCTTCCAGCATCTCTCAATTGAAGCTGAATTAGAAATAGACAGGACAACATTGGCAGGGTAAGTTCAGTGACTGCAGTTGTCAGAAGGATGCACTGGCTGTGGTATTCACAAAGGGTTTTTTTTAAATGAATGAAAGGCTCAGTGGATGCCAAACTGGATAGGTAGGTGGTTGAGGTGTGAATTGGTCGCCAAATTTGAGGAAAGACATTCTGGCTATTGAGGGAGTGCCGCGTAGGTTCACGAGGTCAATTCTTGGAATGGAGGGATTACCTTACACTGAAAGACTGAAGCGACTGGGCTTGTATACCCTTGAGTTTAGAAAACTGAGAGGGGATATGATTGAGACTTATAAGATTATGAAAGGATTGGACACTCTGGCAGCAGGAAACATGTTTCCGCTGATGGGTGAGTGCCGAACCAGAGGACACAGCTTAAAAATACGGGGTAGACTATTTAGGACAGAGATGAAGAGAAACTTCTTCACCCAGAGAGTGGTGGTTGTGTGGAATGCTCTACCCCAGAGGGCAGTGGAGGCCCAGTCTCTGGATTAATTTAAGAAAGAGTTTTTTTAGATTACTTACAGTGTGGAAACAGGCCCTTCAGCCCAACAAGTCCACACCGACCCGCCGAAGCGCAACCCACCCATACCTCTACATTTGCCCCTTTACCTAACACTACGGGCAATTTAGCATGGCCAATTCAGCTGACCTGCACATCTTTGGACTGTGGGAGGAAACCGGAGCACCCGGAGGAAACCCACGCAGACACGGGGAGAATGTGCAAACTCCACACAGTCAGTCACCTGAGTCGGGAATTGAACCCGGGTCTCCGGAGCTGTGAGGCAACAGTGCTAACCACTGTGCCACCGTGCCGCCCTTTTGTATGAAGAGTTGGATAGAGCTCTCGAGGATAGTGGAATCAAGGGTTATGGAGATAAGGCAGGAAGCGGATACTGATTAGGAATGATCAGCCATGATCATATTGAATGGCGGTGCAGGCTCGAAGGGCTGAATGGCCTACTCCTGCACCTATTGTCTATTGGTCATGTTGGGTGTAGTCTCGGGGTCATGGGGTGAATGGAAAATTGTGTGTAGAGTTACCCAGCTAGTAGACAAGGTGGTAAACTGCCTAACATTTGCAGGGTTAGTTTTGTGTATCTAATCCAAGTCTCTGCTCTGGTATACCCAGAGGGTCCAGACAACAGAAAACTGGCCCATTGGAAGCTTGAACTTCTCTGGCATTTCCCAGGCACACCTCTGCATCTGGAATCTGCCAAGTGGTACATCCCATCTCTGATGATCCAGAGACCAGAAGATTTGAGCCATTGATCTGAGGAATGCAACGTAACTTCTTTTTCCAGTTTAGACTAACAACAGTTTATTGATATAAGTGGGGAAGTTGGTTATGCCACACTGGTTGACAGCAACCATTAGAACCACAACTCGAGATAAAAATATCAACTTATGTCCAGGCTCTTTGGAAAGGTTGAATCTTTGAATAACATGAATAAAAATCATAACAAAGCTTCCCAATTAAACGGGTAGTGAGTTCCAGATTCCCACCACATTCTGGCAAAAAAATCCTGAACTCCTGTCAAGCTTCTGTTCCTTATATTAACTCTATGCCACTGGTCATTGATACGTCCATCAAGGGGAAAAGTTTCTTCCTGTATAACCTATCCATGTTCCTCAAATTTTATTCCTCTTAATTAAATCCTCTCTTAATCTCCTCTGCTCTAAGGGAAACAACCCCAGTCCATCCAATCTCTCTTCATAACTAATACTCTCCAATCAGGCAACATCCTAAGTAAATCTCTTCTGTGGATTCCAGAACTGCACGCCATACTATAGCTAAGGCCTAACCAACATTTATACAGTTTCAGCATAACTTCCCTGCTCTTAAACTCTCTGCCTCAACTGATAAAGACAAATATCCCATTGCTGCCTTAACTACTTTTTCTTTAGATTAGATTAGATTCTTTAGATTAGATTACTTACAGTGTGGAAACAGGCCCTTCGGCCCAACAAGTCCACACCGACCCGCCGAAGCGCAACCCACCCATACCCCTAATACTACGGGCAATTTAGCATGGCCAATTCACCTGACCCGCACATCTTTGGACTGTGGGAGGAAACCGGAGCACCCGGAGGAAACCCACGCAGACACGGGGAGAACGTGCAAACTCCACACAGTCTGAGTCGGGAACTGAACCCGGGTCTCAGGCGCTGTGAGGCAGCAGTGCTTGCCACCGTGCCGCCCATTGCCACCGTGCCGCCCACAGCACTGCTGCCTCACAGTGCCTGAGACCCGGGTTCAATTCCCGCCTCAGGCGACTGACTGTGTGGAGTTTGCACATTCTCCCCGTGTCCGCGTGGGTTTCCTCCGGGTGCTCCGGTTTCCTCCCACAGTCCAAAGATGTGCGGGTCAGGTGAATTGGCCATGCTAAATTGCCCGTAGTATTAGGGGTATGGGTGGGTTGCGCTTCGGCGGGTCGGTGTGGACTTGTTGGGCCGAAGGGCCTGTTTCCACACTGTAAGTAATCTAATCTAATCTACTTTATCCACCAGCCCTGATAACTTGTAGGGACCAGTGCACATAAACACCGAGGTTCCTGATTTGACAATCAGCTAAGGGGGAAACTAGTAAATGATAGGTTTCCTTGCTTTTTTTTTGCTCATGATTGTTTTCCATCTACTGTCTTCATCTTTAATATACTCTTATGTTCCTAATCCCGAGTTGTTAAGTGGCTGATTTATTTTGAATTATTCAGCAAAAAACAAAACAGAAGGTGTGTTGTGATCTGTACAAAAAACTCAAATCATTATAATGGAGTTTGTTATTTTAATAATTATCTCATACCCATTTGAGTTTCAGCAATTCCGTTATTTTGCAGGTTGTTAATTTGGCCCCTTTTTTTGTGCATGCAAGTTTATTTAAATCGTGGAGAGCTTTGTGAACTTCTTTAAACCTGACTCTGAGCCTCAATTGTTTGAAGATATCCAAACACGTTTTCTGAACGTGGCAATTGAGCCATTTACTTCATTCCTTTGGGCTCCTCTGCTATCACAACAACAGAAGAATTCATCTTGTGTTTTACAAACAACATCAAACAGTAAACAAATTGATTTATTTAAATAAAATATGGTGTGTCAAGTGTTTTCAGACACTTCTGTCTATTTCACTCGTGCGAATGCCACACTGCTCCCAGAATGCTCAGCTGTCTGTTAGTTTTATTAAAATAAATTGATATACCTGTGCCTGCTAAAGGACATTTGCTCATGACAACCATGTTAATCAGATCACAGGCAAAAAGCTTTCAAAAGCATTTGCACATTAGAAGGGCTTACAGGGAGCTTTGTGAACAGAGTGGAAAAGCTGCTATCTTCAAAACCCCTTGGCTGTGTCTCACTAGCAGTCCCTCCATGGGGATCAGTTTCAAACTGTTGCAAGCTTGGCCAGAAAATGCTTTCTTGTCAAATCCCAAAAGTTGTATAATCAGTTTAACATGAAATTTGACACCTGAGACAGGACTGCCACACCCTGATTAGGAAAGAAAAGGAACTGACAATGTTTATTTATAGCTTGGGCCATTTGATCATTAAAATTAATTGTTATCTCCATGGGACAGGTTTTTAGGTGAAAGGAAGTATTCATAAATGTGTGAGCAAAGCTAAGTGTTTTTGATTTGACTAAGACTATTGTCAGGCTCTTATGTTTAATAAGTAATTTCTACTTCTGAAGAATGATTATAACTCAGAGGGAGGTCACTTAGTCCATTGACCAGCTCTCTGCAAGACCTCCTACCTCCTACATGTAACCTTACATATTCAGGTACTTACATTCATTTGAAAGCCACTTTGTGTCATGCTTTTGATAATGGTCTAATACTCATTTGAATATGAGGGATTGATTAATTCCACAAGTTAGCTTATTCAAAATAGCAATAAACTTTACAAGTTGATGAAGCAGATATTATTGCAAATAGTTGGTCTTTGTGTGTGCACCGTGCAAACCTAGAGCAAACTAAAGTGTCGCAACATCATACAGTATATGCACCGCAGATTAAAGATGAACTGGCTTTAAAGGCAAGGATACAATGTGTTGTACCTATCGCCAACAACTCTCGGGCAATGCATTCAAGATGTTCTGTGCTAAACAAGGGCTGAGTTTCTCTTAATTTCACAGCAAGTCCAAAAGTGGTAAAGTTTCCACAAGGATAATTGTGGACCTTTTTGAGGTGAGAGAGCCTGCTGGATCTTCTGGCAATCAAACAGCTGATTGGCTGCCAACCAGGCTTTCTACTGAGATTAGAACCTTGGAGTAGGACATTCTGCCCACTGGGAGCTGCCAGCCACATGGAGGCAACAGCTCCAGAACTTGGCAGTGTCATGGCAGAGGCCATGGTTGTTGCCCAGACAACAGACTCTGGGCTCCCAGGATGGAGGATCACCGGAGAAGAGGCATTGTTTTGAAGGGTGAGGGAGCTGAGGTTGAGCGAGTTAAGTGAGGAGGTTCTGAAACGAAGGAACACCTCCATCCTTCCAAAACTCTCAACCTGCCCACTGTCCTTTAGCAACTGATTCTTTCTCATCCTGCCTGAAACTGAAGAAAGTGTAGCCTAGGCAGCAGGAGGCCCTTGAGTTATTCTAAACTGACCAGTTTTATACTTCTGTTGGCAGCAGAATGGGAGGCCTTTTCAAGAGACAAAAGTTCCAGCCACTTATGTGCCATCTGGATTCTTTTACCAATCACCTTAAAACTCTGGTTCCTGAGGGAACCCAAGGGAACTACATTTCTTTATGCAGCCCCCATCGTGATTTGAATATCTCTGTCACTTGTCCTTTTAATTTTCTTGACTGTAGGGAAAACAACACTAACTATCTGAATAACGAAAGGTACTGTGGATGCTGGAAACCTGAAAGAGAAATACTGGAAAATCTCAGCAGGTCTTGCAGCATCTGTGGAGTGTGATGATGCTGTGGCTTTAGGAGGTGTATTTTGTCCTGGTTTCTTTTAAGAGAGAGATTGAATGAGAGGGAACCAGTAGTCTTTGGAAACACAAATTGCTTGTGAGGCCTTGGTTTTGTTTTTTAAAGTTGGAACAATAGAAGCAGCCTGGATGGGTATGGCCAAGATTTCTAGGTTTTTTTTAAAGCCTTTAGATTCAGCACAAACCGCTGAAGTTTTGATGAAGTAGAAGCTTTTGTTTCACATTGTCGGTTACAGCTAGAAGTTGGGATTTCTCTTCTTACTGCGGATGTTGCATGGAGAAATTTTATTTTTCTGAATTTGCCTTTTTGCCAAGAGCTACATTTATTTGATGTTACTGTATTGGAACAGTTAATTAGTAATAGTTACTGTCTCTCTTTATACGGTTAAGTTTTTCAATAGTGTTGTTACTCTAAGTTATCCTTTGTTTTGTTGTATTTTCACTATAGTGTTTGAGTAAATTGTGTTTTGCTTAAAGTTGAGTAGTTTGCCCAATCGAATTGCATCTGGAGCACAGCACTTTATATTTGCCTTTAAAATAAGAAAAGGTTCAGGTGTAGGCTCCCTTTTTAAAATATTTTGAGTGTTTGGTCTGGTACACAACAGGGAGAGAAACGAGGTTAATGTTTTTGCGTGATATGAATCAACTTCAGAATTAGCTTCCCTAATCTATCCTCTTAACTGAAGTCTCTCATCCCTGGGAATATTTTCCTAAATTCTTTCTTACTGCGCCTTTTTTTTAAAAGCTTTCACAGTCTTTCTAAGTTTGGTGTCCAAAATTACACACCCCTCTCGGGTGAGGCCGAACCAATATTTTGTACAGAATCATCATATTTTGTTGTTGTATTTGTGTCTCCTTTTATGAAGCACAGGATCCCATATGCCTTTTTACTCACTTTCTCAACCTGTTCTGTCAGCTTAAATAATTT
The DNA here is from genome assembly GCF_020745735.1 of Hemiscyllium ocellatum. Taxonomy (NCBI): domain Eukaryota; kingdom Metazoa; phylum Chordata; class Chondrichthyes; order Orectolobiformes; family Hemiscylliidae; genus Hemiscyllium; species Hemiscyllium ocellatum. The sequence continues at coordinate 29,023,594 of NC_083425.1, read as the reverse complement.
GTACAACTACTATATTTCCTGCCTCTGTGGCCCTGCACCCATTTGAAACTGTATCCTTTATTTTTTAACATGTCTCCTCTTTCCGATGCATTAATTTTGTATGTTACATGTCCACTTATGCCACTTGCCTTTATTTGTCCTCTTGAAACCTGCCACTTCCTGTCCTCTTCTTAATTTACAATACTTTCAAGTTTTGTGTCAGCTGCAAATTAATTTTTACACTAGATTGATCCGCGTCTTTTCCCAGAGTTAATCTAAACTTTATTCTATCCTGATCATTTTTCAATAAATGTTTTCTAATGATTTGATTGACTTCACCCCTCCCCCTCATTTATCACTACCAATGCTGAGCTAGAAGTATTTTTTTTGCAAGTGCTTCAGAAGCTCATATCCTCTCTCCACTGTCTTCACTATAACTACCTCAGCGTGTTGTTAGATAATCAAAGTTCCTGATCACCATGATTGTCTTACCTCATGTGTACATCTGAATTTGGGCCTATTACATATTGGGTCCTGCACCTTTTGAGTCAGGTTTCTGTTACTGCAATGACATCATACATATGTGACCATATGCACGGGCAGTCAGCAACTAAATTCACCACTCTGTGCATTTATATGTGCATGCTATAAATCTGAATTAGAATTTACTGTATTTCCTTAACATTCTACTTTTTTACATATTCTCATACTCTGACTCCCCCAGTGTGATACTTTGACTCTCCCAATACCTTTTGAGTGATTTGTTTTCCTTCTTAATGCTGTATTATGGTTGCCACCTTTAGGCAAAGTTTTTTGTTTTGTTTATTTCATTGGATGCGAGTATTGCTGGCAAGGGCAGCATTTATGGGCCCTGACTAATTTCTCCTTGAGAAGGTGCTGGCCAGCCCAAATCTCGAATTGCTGCAGTCCACCTAATGGAGATATATCCCCAGTGCTGTTTGCAGCAGTTTCAAGCCTTTGACATAGTCATGGTGGAATTTGAACCCACACCCTCAGAACATTAGCGTGAGTTCTGGATTGCCAGTCCAGTGACGTTACTACTACACCACTTCCTCCCCAGATGTTTTAGTAGTTAGTTGTAATTCTTCCCACTAGCAAACCAACCTACAAGGACATTTTTGTCTTTGCTCTGTTGAGGTGTCATCTGTCTGCTCTATACATGTGCCACCTCCCCCGAACTGGTCCCAATGTCGCACAGTCTCCTGCATCATGTCTCCAGACATGCCTTCATCTGTTCCCTCTCCTGCTATTTCTGTACTCTCTCATTGGTGAAAGGCATTGAGGGTAATCTGGACAGTACAACCCAGAGGATACAACTGGATGGTATAACCATTTGAGATCAATGTGCTAGTCTCTTCCTTCACTTCCAAATATCTGCCTGCAGAACCACATCCCTCTTTCTATTAATATCATTGTTCTCTACCTCACACTGTTCACTGTCTCCCTCAGTATGCTTGCCAGCTGCCCAGTAATGTCCTTGACCCAGGTATATTCTGTACACTGGGAAAAGCCTCTCTGTTCAGGTACATACAGAATCTCCTTCCACTTACACAGGTGTAAGAATAATTAAGTGAATGGCTGAGCCACTGGTGGATCCGTGCTGCTGTGTCCTACACTTTCACTGCATTCTCCATTTGAAAATACCGTTCCATCAGAATACCAGGATCTCCCCATGAAGCTTCTGCACTAACCGTCTGACACTGTTTACCCATTCACTCTCTCCTGCCCACCCTTCAGCTCTGGGATGACTATGTCCATGGGCTATCTGTGAAACTCAGCCTCATGGGTACTTTGCAGTCCTACCAGCTGTTGCTTAAGTTCCAAAGCCCAGAATGAGCTGCTCCAGCTGATTAACCCTTTCAGAATCATTATCATGAAGAACATAATCTTGAAGTTGCCTTAGCTCCATCCAATCTGATGATGTATCACAATGTTTGGATGGAGAATTGGCAATCTTGCACAAGGTCCTGACAGAGACAGAAGCATCATCCCCAGCTCTTGATTGATACAATTTTATCCAGTATATACCTAGTGAATGGTAATTGTGTCTTCTGCTGCCTTTTGTAAAACAAGTGCCTCTTGTATTAAATAGTGATTTATCTTCTACCACTACTAATTATACAAACCATTAGGCTCATCTTTGGAAGGAACGTTGGGCTGTGTGGGGGGGATTGGGCTGGGTGTGGTGGGGGGGTTGGGGCTGTGTGTGGTGGTGGGGGGGGGTTGGGGCTGTGTGTGTGTGGTGGGGGGGTTGGGGCTGTGTGTGGTGATGGGGTGGTTGGGGCTGTGTGTGGTGGTGGGGGGTTGGGGCTGTGTGTGGGTGGTGGTGGGGGGGGTTGGGGCTGTGTGTGGGTGGTGGTGGTGGGGTTGGGGCTGTGTGTGTGTGGTGGTGGGGGGGTTGGGGCTGTGTGTGGGTGGTGGTGGGGGGTTGGGGCTGTGTGTGGGTGGTGGTGGGGGGGGTTGGGGCTGTGTGTGGGTGGTGGTGGTGGGGTTGGGGCTGTGTGTGTGTGGTGGTGGGGGGGTTGGGGCTGTGTGTGGGTGGTGGTGGGGGGGTTGGGGCTGTGTGGGTGGTGGTGGGGGGGTTGGGGCTGTGTGGGTGGTGGTGGGGGGTTGGGGCTGTGTGTGGTGGTGGGGCTGTGGGTGGTGGTGGGGGGGTTGGGGCTGTGTGTGGGTGGTGGTGGGGTGGGGCTGTGTGTGGGTGGTGGTGGTGGGGTTGGGGCTGTGTGTGGGTGGTGGTGGTGGGGTTGGGGCTGTGTGTGGGTGGTGGTGGGGGGGTTGGGGCTGTGTGTGGTGGTGGGGGGGTTGGGGCTGTGTGGGTGGTGGTGGGGGGGTTGGGGCTGTGTGGGTGGTGGTGGGGGGGTTGGGGCTGTGTGTGGTGGTGGGGCTGTGGGTGGGGCTGTGGGTGGTGGTGGGGGGGTTGGGGCTGTGTGTGGGTGGTGGTGGGGTGGGGCTGTGGGTGGGTGGTGGTGGTGGGGTGGGGCTGTGGGTGGGTGGTGGTGGTGGGGTGGGGCTGTGTGTGGGTGGTGGTGGTGGGGTGGGGCTGTGTGTGGGTGGTGGTGGGGGGGGTTGGGGCTGTGTGTGGATGGTGGTGGGGGGGGTTGGGGCTGTGTGTGGGTGGTGGTGGGGGGGGTTGGGGCTGTGTGTGGTGGTGGGGGGGTTGGGGCTGTGTGGGCGGTGGTGGGGGGGTTGGGGCTGTGTGGGCGGTGGTGGGGGGATTGGGGCTGTGTGGGCGGTGGTGGGGGGATTGGGGCTGTGTGTGGGTGGTGGGTGGTGGTGGGGCTGTGTGTGGGTGGTGGTGGGGTGGTTGGGGCTGTGTGTGGTGGTGGGGGGTTGGGGCTGTGTGGGTGGTGGTGGGGGGGTTGGGGCTGTGTGGGTGGTGGTGGGGGGGTTGGGGCTGTGTGTGGTGGTGGGGCTGTGGGTGGGGCTGTGGGTGGTGGTGGGGGGGTTGGGGCTGTGGGTGGTGGTGGGGGGGTTGGGGCTGTGTGTGGTGGTGGGGCTGTGGGTGGGGCTGTGGGTGGTGGTGGGGGGGTTGGGGCTGTGTGTGGGTGGTGGTGGGGTGGGGCTGTGTGTGGGTGGTGGTGGTGGGGTGGGGCTGTGTGTGGGTGGTGGTGGTGGGGTGGGGCTGTGTGTGGGTGGTGGGGGGGGTTTGGGGCTGTGTGTGGGTGGTGGTGGGGGTTTGGGGCTGTGTGTGGGTGATGGTGGGGGGGGTTGGGGCTGTGTGTGGTGGGGGGAGGTTGGGGCTGTGTGTGGTGGTTGGGGCTGTGTGTCGTGGTGGGGGAGTTGGGGCTGTGTGTGGGTGGTGGTGGGGGGGTTGGGGCTGTGTGTGTGGTGGTGGGGGGGGGGTTGGGCTGTGTGTGTGGTGGTGGCGGGGTTGGGCTGTGTGTGGTGGTTGGGGCTGTGTGTGGGTGGTGGTGGGGGGGTTGGGGCTGTGTGTGGTGTTGGGGGGGGTTGGGGCTGTGTGTGGGTGGTGGTGGGGGGGTTAGGGCTGTGTGTGGGTGGTGGTGGGGGGGTTAGGGCTGTGTGTGATGGTGGGGGGGGTTAGGGCTGTGTGTGGTGGGGGGGTTAGGGCTGTGTGTGGTGGTGGGGGGGTTGGGGCTGTGTGGGCGGTGGTGGGGGGATTGGGGCTGTGTGGGTGGTGGGGGGGCTGGGGCTGTGGGTGGTGGTGGGGCTGTGGGTGGTGGTGGGGGGGTTGGGGCTGTGTGTGGTGGTGGGGGGTGGGGCTGTGTGTGTGTGGTGGTGGGGGGTGGGGCTGTGTGTGTGTGGGGGTGGGGTGGGGCTGTGTGTGTGTGGTGGTGGGGGGGTGGGGCTGTGTGTGGGTGGTGGTGGGGGTTTGGGGCTGTGTGTGGGTGGTGGTGGGGGAGTGGGGCTGTGTGTGGGTGGTGGTGGGGGGGTGGGGCTGTGTGTGGGTGGTGGTGGGGGGTTGGGGCTGTGTGTGTGGTGGTGGGGGGGTGGGGCTGTGTGTGGGTGGTGGTGGGGGGTTGGGGCTGTGTGTGTGGTGGTGGGGGGGTTGGGCTGTGTGTGGTGGTTGGGGCTGTGCGTGGGTGGTGGTGGGTGGGTTGGGACTGTGTGTGTGTGGTGGTGGGGGGGGTTGGGGCTGTGTGTGGTGGTGGGGGGGTTGGGGCTGTGTGTGGTGGTGGGGGGTTGGGGCTGTGTGTGGGTGGTGGTGGGGGGGTTGGGGCTGTGTGGGTGGTGGTGGGGGGGGTTGGGGCTGTGTGGGTGGTGGTGGGGGGTTGGGGCTGTGTGTGGGTGGTCGGGGGGTTGGGGCTGTGGGTGGTGGTGGGGCTGTGGGTGGTGGTGGGGGGGTTGGGGCTGTGGGTGGTGGTGGGGGGGTGGGGCTGTGGGTGGTGGTGGGGGGGTTGGGGCTGTGGGTGGTGGTGGGGGGGTGGGGCTGTGTGTGGGTGGTGGTGGGGGGTTGGGGCTGTGTGTGTGGTGGTGGTGGGGGGTTGGGGCTGTGTGTGTGGTGGGGGGGGTTGGGGCTGTGTGTGTGGTGGTGGGGGGGTTGGGCTGTGTGTGGTGGTTGGGGCTGTGTGTGGGTGGTGGTGGGGGGTTGGGGCTGTGTGTGTGGTGGTGGGGGGGTTGGGGCTGTGTGTGTGGTGGTGGGGGGGGGTTGGGGCTGTGTGGGTGGTGGTGGGGGGGTTGGGGCTGTGTGGGTGGTGGTGCTGTGTGTGGGTGGTGGGGGGGTTGGGGCTGTGGGTGGTGGTGGGGCTGTGGGTGGTGGTGGGGCTGTGGGTGGTGGTGGGGGGGTTGGGGCATGTGGGTGGTGGTGGGGGGGTGGGGCTGTGTGTGGGTGGTGGTGGGGGGGTTGGGCTGTGTGTGTGGTGGTGGGGGGTTGGGGCTGTGTGTGGGTGGTGGTGGGGGGTGTTGGGGCTGTGTGTGTGGTGGTGGGGGAGGTTGGGGCTGTGTGTGGTGGTGGGGGAGGTTGGGGCTGTGTGTGGTGGTGGGGGGGTTGGGCTGTGTGTGGTGGTGGCGGGGTTGGGCTGTGTGTGGTGGTTGGGGCTGTGTGTGGTGGTGGGGGAGTTGGGGCTGTGTGTGGTGGTGGGGGGGGTTGGGGCTGTGTGTGGTGGTGGGGGGGGTTGGGGCTGTGTGGGTGGTGGTGGGGGTGTTGGGCTGTGTGTGTGGTGGTGGGGGGTTGGGGCTGTGTGTGGGTGGTGGTGGGGGGGGTTGGGGCTGTGTGTGTGGTGGTGGGGGGGTTGGGCTGTGTGTGGTGGTTGCGGCTGTGTGTGGTGGTGGGGGAGTTGGGGCTGTGTGTCGTGGAGGGGGGAATTGGGCAGTGTGTGTGTGGGGTTGGGGGGGGTTGGGCTGTGTGTGTGGGGGGTTGGGGGGTTGGGGCTGTGTGTGGTGGGGGGGAGGTTGGGCAGTGTGTGTGTGGGGTTGGGGGGGTTGGGCAGTGTGTGTGGGGGGTTGGGGGGGGTTGGGCAGTGTGTGTGGGGGGGGGGGGGGTTGGGGCTGTGTGTGGTGGTGGGGGGGTTGGGGCTGTGGGTGGTGGTGGGGGGGGTGGGGCTGTGTGTGTGGTGGTGGGGGGGTTGGGGCTGTGTGGGTGGTGGTGGGGGGGTTGGGCTGTGTGGGTGGTGGTGGGGGGTTGGGGCTGTGTGTGGGTGGTGGTGGGGGGGTTTGGGGCTGTGTGTGGGTGGTGGTGGGGGGGTTTGGGGCTGTGTGTGTGTGGTGGTGGGGGGGTTGGGCTGTGTGTGTGGTGGTGGCGGGGTTGGACTGTGTGTGGTGGTTGGGGCTGTGTGTGGTGGTGGGGGGGGTTGGGGCTGTGTGTGGTGGTGGGGGGGGGTTGGGGCTGTGTGTGGTGGTGGGGGGGGGTTGGGGCTGTGTGTGGTGGTGGGGGGGGTTGGGGCTGTGTGTGGGTGGTGGGGGAGTTGGGGCTGTGTGTCGTGGAGGGGGGAATTGGGCAGTGTGTGTGTGGGGTTGGGGGGTTGGGCTGTGTGTGGGGGGGGTTGGGGGGGTTGGGGCTGTGTGTGGTGGGGGGGAGGTTGGGCAGTGTGTGTGTGGGGTTGGGGGGGGTTGGGCAGTGTGTGGTGGTGGGGGGAGGTTGGGCAGTGTGTGGGGGGTGTTGGGGGGATTGGGGCTGTGTGTGGTGGTGGAGGGGTTGGGGCTGTGTGTGGTGGTGGGGGGAATTGGGCAGTGTGTGTGTGGTGGGGGGGTTGGGGCTGTGTGTGGTGGTGGGGGGGGTTTGGGGCTGTGTGTGGTGGTGGGGGGGGTTTGGGGCTGTGTGTGGTGGTGGGGGGGGTTTGGGGCTGTGTGTGTTGGGGGGGTTGGGGCTGTGTGTGGTGGTGGGGGGGTTGGGGCAGTGTGTGTGGGGGGTTGGGGGGTTGGGGCTGTGTGTGGTGGGGGGGTTGGGGCTGTGTGTGGTGGGGGGGTTGGGGCTGTGTGTGTGTGGTGGGGGGGTTGGGGCTGTGTGTGGTGGGGGGGTTGGGGCTGTGTGTGTGTGGTGGGGGGGTTGGGGCTGTGTGTGGTGGGGGGGGTTGGGGCTGTGTGTGGTGATGGGGGGTGTTGGGGCAGTGTGTGTGGGGGGTTGGGGGGGTTGGGGCTGTGTGTGGTGGGGGGGTGGGGCTGTGTGTGGTGGTGGGGGGGTTTGGGGCTGTGTGTGGTGGGGGGGGGGTTGGGCAGTGTGTGTGTGGGGTTGGGAGGGTTGGGGCTGTGTGTCGTGGTGGGCTGCATTGCCACCTTTGGAAATTACATATCCATTTTAATTTTGACAAGTTCTGTTGCACGTTTCCATTTGCCATGAGAATTTCTTTGTTACGGTGCCCCACCAGGGGCTGTTTAACCTGTACAATGTTTCATTAAAAGTCTGGAAAGGAGGATTGGTGGCAGCAAAACACCTCAACCACAAGCCACCAGTGGTAGGTACCCAGACCTGGTACAACTGATGTCAGTTCCTGCACAGGTGGTAGTCTGGAACATGAAGCATCGTGGAATTCCCATGTGAACTATGATGCGCCTTCCAGTATCTCTATTAATTTAATTTCTGTCAGTATTAGCTAATTTAACAACACTAATTAAGCTTATTTATTCCTGTAATAAAGTTGTCACAGATTCATCACTATGAGTTTGACACACCTCCCTAACTTAAAGAGCAAAAATAAAACTACAGTATTCAGCCAGTCAGGAAGCATCCGAGGAGCAGAAGAATCAACATTTCCGGTATAAGCCCTTCAGCAGGAATGTGGGGAGGGGGTAGGGAAGCTGAGAGATAAATGGGAGAGGGAGTAGGGACGGGGGGGAAGGTAGCTGGGAAGGTGATTGATAGATGCAGGTGGGAGGTGATGGTGATAGGTCAGTGATGAGGGTGGAGCGAACGGGTCGGCAGGGAGATGGACATGTAGGGCAGGTCAAGAGGGTGGTGCCGAGTTGGAGAGTTGGATCTGGGATGAGGTAGGGCGAGGGGAGATGAGGAAACCATTGAAATTGATGTTGATGCATTGTGTATGGAAGGTCCCAATATGGAGGATGAGGTGTTCTTCTTCCAATCGTCGGGTAGCTTGTATTTGGTGGAGAAGGCCCAGGATCTGCATGTCCTTGGCAGAGTGGGAGGGGGAATTGAAGTGGTTGACCACAGGGCTGTGGGGTGGTTTGGTGCTTGTGTCCCAGAGATGTTCCCTGAAATGTTCCGCAAGTGGCATCTTGTCTCCGCAATGTAGACTTCCCGGCTAACTTCCCCCCTCAGCCCCACCACCACCCCTACCCTTTTATTTATCACTCAGCCCCCTCCACTCCACATTCCTGATGAAAGGCTTATGCCCGAAACGTCGATTCTCCTGCTCCTCGGATGCTGCCTGACCTGCTGTGCTTTTCCAACACCACACTTTAGACTCTGACTCTCCAGTGTCTGCAGTCCTGACTTTCTCCTCCACTATTCAATAACCAATCACCTGCCTGCTGTCATTGACGGTGATCCTTTATTTTTGTTTTGGTTTTTATCATCTGCTATTGAATTCTGTGCTGGACCTGTCCCTGCTCCTCACACTCTTTTAGCTCCAGTTCTTTCCTGGGATGTATGCTGTAAAGGAGTTGTTTCCTGTGTGGTACTGCACAGAGTAGAGTGAAAATGGGCAAGCTTGCATCTCCCAGTCAGTGAATTTGGGCGGGTGACTTCATTGGCTTCTCCCTGCTTCAAGGAATCTGATTTGGACTTGAATGTCAACTCTATTTCTCTTCCACAGATGCTGCCAGATCTCCATAATTTGTTATTTCAACTCTCCAGCATCTGCAGTGCCTTGCCTTTCTAAAGATGTGTATATTAGCTTGAAGCAAAACATAACTGATAGCATATTTTGTGTTTCAAGAACATGGATCATTTATATTTGACAGATTAAAGTAAATTTGCCAATGTCACAATTAGAGGAGTGGCTATGTTTATCAGAATAGGAGCTTTGCTACCTCAAGCTCACTTCAATGTTAGGTAAGTTTACACTTTATACCCTAACAACTGTTTAAAGAGAGTTTCTTAAGATGTTGAATGTTTTATAGTGATATAAAATTGTCTAACATTTATTAATTGTAATTGGATAACTAATCCCATGTCCCTCAGTGTTGCTGGCAGTGACAGCAGAGGCTTTGTGACTGTGTATGTGTGGTGACTGTGCTCCTTGTAGCTGAAGTGGCAGCCAATGCAGTTTTTCAGTAATGGCTGAGACAATTCCCTTTTCTACAACACTACTGGAAAATGTATTTCAGAGACTTTTTAATATATATTTATTGAGAATGCAAATTGTACATTATGTTGCTTCAACCTGCGTGGTCTAATGGTTTTTAAATTTTTCTTGTACATTTTCATTACTTGTATGCATATTGGCCATGCATTTCTCATGCTGCTATTGTAACCCTAGCTGAGACTATCACGTTATCAGTTGTCTTTTCAGCAAACTATTAGGCACCATAATGTTTAGAGATTCTGTGATCTTCTGCTCTTAACTATGATATGACAAGCATGGTATCTAAAACAAAACTTTCTGAATTGGCACCTACAAAGTAATTTGCCAATCTGAATTTTGTTTTTCTTTGACTCTCCCTATTCTAAAACCGTCATTTTTCATTTCAGCCAACATTTATAAAATGGACTAAGTTTTCCTGATCCTCCTTTATTCAAGTCGTGAATAAACATTGATGGTCATTTTGGCTAGCCAATACTCTATTGCTGCTTGACTCTTAGGCAGACAATTGAGAAATGCAGCAACTTTGGTGTGAAATTTTCATTGCATCCTTTGATGATGCACAATCAACATCTCTGAATCATATTCTGAGAGAGATGCTTTTCAAAACTCTACCGATGCTGAAACTATTTATGAGTTGAAAAATATATTTGGTCATTTACACCATTTAATTGCTAATATAGTAACTTGGAAGAATCAAGAATGGCATTCTTCAAAATGCATTGTGACTTGAAGAATGTAATTCCATTATTCCTGAGGAATGTTTGATCAACTCATCTGGAGACATTGTAAATGGATTGGACCCATCAGTTTCTTGAACCTATTCTACCATTTAATTAGATAATGGCTTGTATTCAGTCCCATTTATCTTCCTTTCCTTCACATCTCTTAATAATTTACTTTGAAAGAAATGTCCAGCAATCACACTTTTGAAACTTATGATTGACAAAGTTCTCTGGTACCCATCATTTTTGATTTAGTTTCAAATGTATATTAACACAGAAGTTAAAAAAACACTTGATTTGGGGAGGCGAAAAGAGTTTGACATATTCCCCACAGGTTTAATTATCATTAGAATTTATTTAAATGTCGAATTTGCAGATGTTTGTGTTTGATGCACTATAGTATGCTGCTATTTTGTGGTGAAAAGCCATGTGAAGGAATGACATTTGTGTTCTGGAGTAGTTTGGAATCTAGAGTTTGATAAAAATTGCAGTGCATGGAATAGCTGTTCAGATTGTTGAAGCAACTCTTGATTTGTCTTATTTTAAAATATCTACTCCTATTTATTTAAACATCCAGCTTAAATCAATAATACTATGAGATCAAAATCTGATCATGATTTGAAGCGAACTGAGAATACCAAAAAATTTTGTTTTGTTATATCTGCTGGCTAAGTTTTTTCCCCCAATAAGTTTATACATTTATTTAGCTTTTATTTCTCCCCAGTTTCAATCTCTGAGAAAACAATTTGTGATTTCATTTGATCAGCAAAACACACTAAGCTGCATTTTGACTGAAGCAACTTTGGCGATGCTGCGAATATGGAAACAGTGCATGCGCTTTAACGTAAATATGATTTAAGTTTTCCAAACTCTTGGAAAATATGACTTTTAAAATGGCAATTCCCCTGAAATGATTCATTTTAAATTCTAAGATACGTAAAATGATACCCAACAGGTATTTGTTGCATAAATGTTTTATGAAGGAACAATAGAAGTTTATTTTTAAATGTCTGGAAAGAGAAGATCATGATGTTCTAATATTTTATCATTGAGAACAGCTGTGAAGTACAGAAAAACTCTTAGTAGCTATACTTCAGATTTTTCAGTTGAACTGCCCTGCCAGGGAGACTTACCATATTAACATAACATCTTGCTAAAGTTTTCAAATGATTGTTGTTCATTTATATGTAAAGTAATTCAGATTTTTCCACTGTTGATGATGTGATCTTTGCTATGCAGATTATAGTTCTAAATATATTTGAATATAGGTTCATTCGAGTGCAAGAATGTGTTGTACTTGTGTTGACTACTGTTGCATGATCTCTACCATGACCATTACCTGTTGACAAGAACTTCTGCTATTTTTTGTCAATGCTTGACATGTCCCTCACAGTTCTTTAATTTGCACGTGAATTAATGAATGAACTTGTAAGTAGACCCAGACAATGGCTTAGATTAGATTACTTACAGTGTGGAACCAGGTCCTTCGGCCCAACAAGTCCACACCGACCCGCCGAAGCGCAACCCACCCAGACCCATTCCCCAACATTTACCCCTACACCTAATACTACGGGCAATTTAGCATGGCCAATTCACCTAACCTGCATATTTTTGGATTTTGGGCGGAAACCGAAGCACCCGGAGGAAACCCACACAGACACGGAGAATGTGTGGAGTTTGCACAGTCGCCTAAGGTGGGAACGTCTCTGGCGCTGTGAGGCAGCAGTGCTAACCACTGTGCCACCGTGCCGCCCACAGTGGTAACATTGTAGCTGCAGTTCAAAACAAGGTGTTTGCAAAACTGTAACAAAAGTCACATTCAAAATATCCACTTAATATTTTGGATTAATAAAATTGCCTGAAAATGTGTTGCTGGAAAAGCGCAGCAGGTCAGGCAGCATCCAAGGAGCAGGAGAATCGACATTTCGGGCATGAGCCCTTCTTCAGGATTCCTGAAGAAGGGCTCATGCCCGAAATGTCGATTCTCCTGCTCCTTGGATGCTGCCTGACCTGCTGCGCTTTTCCAGCAACACATTTTCAGCTCTAATCTCCAGCATTTGCAGTCCTCACTTTCTCCTCCTTTAATAAAATTGCCTACCAATATCTAATTTTTAGGACCTTCCTCTGATATTTCAAATGTTTAAGGCAATTATTGCATTCAGAAAGGTTTGCCATACATGAAGAAATCCGTGCAAAACAGCAGGGTGATAACTGCATATTGTTGATTCAATTATTCAAGTGTACGCAGAATAGCAATCTAGTTTCCTCAGTCGTTTACTTAAATAATTAATAACTTACCCAGTAGGGAAGGGAGTGATACACTTATGTACAAGGAGAATTGTCTACTTCAAAAAAGTAGGAAGGGAAGGGGAAATGCAAATTGGCAATCCAAAATGAAGGAAGGCTGCCAATCAGGACTTAAAGACTGTCCATTAACCACTTTAATTGAAAATGGCTTTTGAAAGAATCTCAGAGCAGAAGTAATTTTCCTTGACCTCACAGCAGATGATATTCACCTTGTCCCATTTGGTAAAATATCAGAAGTTAGGCTGGTAATATCCCTACCTCAAGACTAGGAGGTCCAGCTTTAAGTTTTAACAGCTCCCGAGATGTTTAATAATATCCCTGAACAGGTTGATTAGAGAATATCTGAGGTGTCAAAAGTTCTCCCTCCCTGGATCACTGACACCAACTGAACCTCTCCTCTTGGTCAAATAATTCAATGTGCATATGGGTGACAAAACCAGAGCCGTGAGGAAACAGATATAAGAGTGATTCCAAGGAACTGTATTAGCCTCAAAAGCAGCTTAGGGTCATTGATGACCCATCTCTAAACCAGTCCTAGATGTTTATCATTGGAGACATAATCTACTGTTGCATGCAGGCTCAGACTTCCTTGGACCTGGAAGATACTTTTAAACTATTTCTAGATTGGGCAACACCTCTGTATAGTCACCCAACATCAGTGGGATTGCCAAGACAATCCAGGTTACAGGAATGGTGCAGTCCAATAATAGTTTGCATTGCTGAAAAGCATGACTGACTAATCTAGATAGCAGACTTAACTCCATTTAACCATGAATGAAAGTGTTGTTTGACTATATGCCTATGCAAGCTCAATAAATAAGCAGGGTTTCAACTCTTGGGTTTATCTCTCCCACATTTCTTGTAGCTTATATGAAACAATAAAGCAACTCAGATCATGGCTATTTTAGAAGAACGAAATAAAGAACTTGGATTTACTAAAGAATGTGAGAAAACCTAGGATAGAAAATTGTACGCCTTCTCAGCCCATTCTCTACTCTTCTGGAATCCATCAGCCTCCAACGTTCTTGAGAAATCCTTCTTCTTCGCAACACCAAAAGCAGAGAATAATCTCTCTGCCTCTGCCAGTGAAGAATGCCTCTGCCTGTCTCTCATTCTGCAATGGGGAGTGGAAACAACTGGTTCTGCCTTGCTCTCCTCCTCCTGCTCAAGTGTGATGACTTGCTGACAGCCATTCTAATCTTTGTTTATGTCTCACCTGAGGTGGTGGTGTTTAGGAGGTGTCGGTGAATGATGGTAGTGTCTGCTCTGTGGGAATTTCCCATGCCAATGCAACCATTGACATTTCTGTATCTCCACTGCAGACTCTGTGGGGGAAAAAAGTGATGAGAACTCTATGCGCTCAATACAGCCTCAGCACAACTTATAACATCAATGATAGGAGTTCAAGGGCCACTTCATGCTTTGCCAGGAGTTTCTTTCAAGGCCTTCATCTGAAGATTGAAATATCAAATAACCCAATTCCTCACGGTCTCCCATTGTACCATTGCCCAGGATGTACTGTGATGGCATCCTCATGATGTCCAGAGCTGCTGCCTCCATTGAGATCAGAGGGTGGGCTACTTGAGGTTCTCAGCAAACTTGGGATTCATGAGGCTTGAGAATGATCAAGAAAGTAGAATTCAAAGTGCACGAATGAACATGACTCATTCATTAAAGAACTCAATAAATTGCATGTGTTTTCCTGCTGCTCCTTACAGCTCTGTCTCCTGATTGTGTACTGTATGGAAACTTTAAGTGAGCAACACATACAAATTGCTATTTCAATATATAGCACAACTTTGTGACCCAACCTTTTGTACTAAATGAGAAACAGAGTATACTTCAATACTTCATCTCAAATTCTAAATGGTATACTTAAACATGACCAATAAATTAATTGAATATTCTGACTTTTGCACTGATTTACAAACAAGCTCAATTGTAAACTTGAAACTTGAAAATAGGATGGTGAATGTTTTCCCATTCAAAGAATATATTGTTCAGTGTCAGGTGTGCTCTCATTTAAGTTGTTCTTCGTTTGAGATGTTGTGTTCTTAATCTGAGCTGTCACCATTGAAATCCAATTCAATGCTTCTGACCAGAGTTTTCAGAGCTTTGAAGAATAACACATTTTGTGTGATCGCTTGGTAATGGCGCATAGCAGTGATCATTCATCCTTGTGTGTCAGTCACAGTACACGCTCTATGAATTCCATCCATCTTTGATTGTTTTCGAATCCCAAGAACCCAACATCATCTAAGAACCTCATATTGATGATGAGGATGTGAACAGCCGGAGACAGAATTGGAATTACAGTACACAAACAAACATGACTTATTTATTAAACCATCAGTCCATACTATTTTCAGCTCTTTATAGCACCATCTGCTGGTGTTATTTTGTATGACCGCTTTAAGTGAACATTTCTACAAATTGCTATTTCAAATTAGTGTAACACTATAGCCAACCACACAAACACTCCCCTGATACATTTTCTGAGAGTTGTGGAAACTATTCCTGGAGGATGAAGAGAGAATGTTGTGTGAGAAGGGTGTTCCCCCTCACCTGTTCCAGAATGATGCTGGTGAGAGCTGTTCTGCTCCTCTATAATGCCTCCTATTCTAGTGTGTCCATTTATGTGAGGATGCTTGATATGTCAGTGATGCAACTGGCTACTTGTTTTTTGACATTGGTAGGAAGAAAAATGATAAGGATTTGTCATTTTGGTCTGAGCAGTTAAAAGAACATAGCATGGACAAAACAAATCTCTTTCTCTCATGTTGCAAAGTGAAAAAAATGAAGACATTTATCATTGTAGCAGCTTAGATAGTGTCTATGTTTTGAAAATGATTTTTGATGTTTTACATTGAGTGAAGAATCTGAAATTTTTTGGAATAGTTGGAACAAGTTAGACATTTTCACTGAACTGATCATGCTCGATAGAGTTTTTATAAGTAAAACAAGAAAATATGTCACTGACAAACAAAATCATGTTTTTTTTTAATCAACATGTCCCTGTCCTAATGATTTTTTTAAAGGGCAGGTTACACAAAAACAGTCTTTATGGTCGCACTATCTTGCAATGTGATTTGAAGTCTAAGAGTATCTGCAGAGTCCTATTTGGGTTCAGAACCATACTCTGGACATCACCAGAATGAGGGATGCTATCTAGGAGAATGGCAAAACAACAGTTGTATTAAGTATAACGTAAAGTTGTCTGTAGTCCCAGAGGGCCACACTCCCATCAGTCATTTTGCTCTAATGATAGTGTAACATGCAGGACACCACACTTCAAGTGAGGGGAGAGGTTAAGAAGGGGAACCCTTTGTTGTAAATGATAATTTTCAACTGGTGTGTGAATTGAATCCATGCAGTTGGCATCTTATTGCATTGCAAACCAGCTGTCCAGTCAACCAAGCTAAGTGATCTCGCCCCACCCACCCCCCATTGAATATGATTTAATTGTGAAAAAGCCATTATGAATGATAATATTACTGATAATACAATACTTAAGGAAAGAAAGATCTCTTTATTCAAAGAAAAGGAAAGCATTGTTTGTGTGTGTGTGTAAATATATCAGAAGAAACTAAGACTTTCTTAATATTATCGCACAATCGTTAACCCTAACTCATGATCTAAAATCCAAAATGTTAATGCTAACACAAATTAGCCAAGTTTCTAAAATAGTAAAACAACCTTTTAGCAGGTCCTACAATAGCAGATCTCTAAACAATTTTACACTGGGTGGACCTCTGATTATTCACTCCATAATCTTCAATGGCCGACCGTGGTTAATCAGCTGCAACAATGAATTCTGAAAACAATGTGTCTTTAAGTCAAATTTTGGGCTCCATTCAAGTCTTTCAAGTCTCTGTCCAGATTTTCTCAAAAACAAAGTCTGAAACAAATCCTGAGCCTGTCTCTGAGTTTGAAAAACCTGAATGGCCTGTAAAAGGTCAGGTGGTCAACTCATCATTGATGATGCATCTCAAATGGGCATTGTCCATCAATCAAACCACAATTCATTTACAAAAATAAAAAATTCTGTAAAAGCTCAGGACAACTGGCAGCATCTGTGGAGAGAAATCAGAGATAACATTTCAGGTTGAGTGAAGGGTTCTGGGGAATGTTCACTCGCCCCAAAACATTAACTCTGATTTCTCCCCACAGACTACTAGACCTGCTGAGCTTTTTCAGCAATTTCTGTTTTTGTCTCTGATTTACATCATCCGCAGTTCTTTCCATTTTTATTTAATATCCAATTCATTTACCATTCCTTTTCAGGCCGTTGTCCTGGTGTGGAGTTCAATGCTTATTGGGATCAATCCAGTCATGGAAATTCCTTTCTTAAACAACACTAACTCTGAAAATATCCAGGGCGAGAAACAGTATCCAGTCAAAACACAATTGGATGATGATATTCTTGGTCACAGAGCCAAACTCCAAGGCTTCCAAGCATCCCAGATGTCTACCTATTTTAAACAAGATGCTTTTCCCCCCTATGTCATCCAGATAACCCTACACCACACCTCCTCCACTGCTCTAAACCTCCCCCACCCCTTCCAAACACAATAGAGACAGCCTTCCTTGTACTCACCTCCCACCCTACCAATCTCCTCATCCAATGTATCATCCTTAAACACTTCCACCAACTCCAATTAGACCCCACCACCAAGAACATCTTCCCCTTCTCACCCCTCTCTGTCTTCTGCAGGGACCGTTCTCTTCAACAATCTTGGTTTGTGCCACTTTCCCCACCAAGACCTACCTCCACCTCTCCTTAAAATTCTAGGCACCTTCCTCTGTAACCGTAAAAGATGCAAAACCTGCCAGCACACTACCCCGCTCACCTCCATCCAGGGTCCCAAACCATCCTTTCAAGTGAGATAGAGGTTCACCTGCCTCTCCTCCAATCTACATTATTGTATCCGGTGTGCTCGATGTGGTCTTCTCTACATTGTGGAGACCAAACACAAACCGGCTGAACATCTCAGCTGGACCTGCAGGGGCTGACCTGACCTCCCAGTCACCACCCGTTTTACTTCCTCTTTCAGATGACTGTCTATGTGGGGGTTGCACATTTTCCCTGCCTCTGTATGGGTTTCCTCTGGGTGCTCTGGTTTCCTCCCACAATCCAAAGACGCGTGGGTTAGGTGGATTGGCCATGCTAAATTGCCCATAGTGTTCAGGGATGTGTAGGTTAGGTGCTTTAGTCAGGGGTAAATATAGGGTAGGGAATTGGGTCTGGGTGGGTTACTTTTCAGAAGTGCAGTATGGACTTGTTGAGCTAAAGGGCCTGTTTCCAAACTGTAGGCATTCAATGGATTCATTTCAACTTAAGGTGAGGTGGAATTATTTTCTCCTATTTTGCCTTGTACTTCAGGCTGGTTAGATGACACACATTCTCTTGAGTTTCAAAGAATAAAGGGTGATCATATTGAAATCTATAAAATATTTAAAAGGGTAGACAATGTAAATGCAGATAAGAAGAATCCCCTGTTATTTGGAACTGGGGGCACACTTCACAAATAAAGAGGATGCCATTTATGATTGAGGAAGAGAATTTTTTTTTTCATTTGGAGGCTGGTGAGTCTTTGAAAATCAGCCCAAGGGTTGTGGAGCTCAGTTTCTGAGTGTATTTAAAGTAGAAGTTGATAGATATTTGATACCAATGACGTAACTGGTATAGGGATAGTGTGGAAAAAAAAGTGAGGTCTGCAGATGCTGGAGATCAGAGCTGAAAATGTGTTGCTGGTTAAAGCACAGCAGGTTAGGCAGCATCCAAGGAACAGGAAATGCGACGTTTCGGGCCAGAGCCCTTCATAGTGTGGGTAAATGTATTTGATCAATCATGATTGTATTAAATAATAGAGTAGGTTCAACAAACTGTCCCTATATTCCTATGTCACTTCCTTTGAACAACCAACAACATTTAGAGTTCATTTGAAGAAAAGGCGAAAAGGCTGAAACCATATTGAAAAAAACATTGAAGTCTGCTTTTGAGTTTGTATTGTTAGCAACATGTTCTCAATATCTGTCATAGATTATGGTGGAAAATTAACATCATTCTACTGCCTTGGATATCAGCACAGCTGCCTCAGCCCCATGCCCACCCACAGCCCTTCGGTGGCTGTCTGTGTGGAGTTTGCACGCTCTTCCCATGTCTGTGTGGGTTTTCTCCAGGTGCTCCAGTTTCATCCCACAATCCAAAGATGTGCAGCTTCAATGGATTGGGAAAGGGAAATGTGGGGTTATGGGGATAGGGTGGAGTATATAGGTGGGATACTCTTCGAAGGATCAGTGTAGACTCGCTGGGCCAAATGGCCTCTATCTGCACTGGAGAGATTCTATTCTATGGTTCTAGTAGTAAAGTGTGTGCTTTTGCCCTTCAAAAATTGATACTGGGGTCCAAAAATATCTGACGACTTATTGATAGCATCAATTACTGTTGTGTAACTTCCCTCGGCCTTTAACATCAGTCAGTCTTGAGTCAATATATAATTTTTCAGCAAGAATTTAGAGACTATTTTAATTACACAACTGAATAATAAACAGAATTCAACCACACGTGTTCACAGTTATGGAAGGAGACTTAAAGTGACCTTGCTTGACCCTCCCAATCATTAAAGCACATGCTTTCACAGTCCAGCTCCCTCGTTCACGATTATATCAGATGCTTGTAATGATTCCATGCTCTCTCTCACACACTCACCATCACTGCAATATGTTCTACTGTCCTCACTGTAATTACAGGATGCTCCCTGACTCCTGATGTGAAGTACACCAACTATGATTAGTTTAATGAGTAATTAATTAATGAGCAGGTTGCAGAGTAATGGAAATGAGCTGACCTCAGTGAGTACATCGAGGTCTGAATCTCAGCAATACTGACACACAAACTTGCTGGGTTTTAATCCACCAGCTGCTTTTCCACGGTTCTTAACTAGACCGAGAAGATGGACTTCAGCCTCCTCTCTTCTGTCAGATGCTAAGTAGCTTTGTAATTCCTCATTATTTTCTTTTGCCTGAAACAATATAGCTGATAAAACTGGCAGAGTGACAATATCAGCAAATTGCTTTCATGGTCGCATATCATTTTCCTGAATTCACCCAAAATAACTTTTCAGTCATACATGTCAATTATTTGAATTCTGGCTAAAGGAAAGAAATCCTAAAATACTGAAAATAATACAGACAAGACTCACATTTCTCTGCAACAATGGGGCTGACTGGAACACAATTATCTAACCTCAAAAGCTCAAGACACTGCTTCGTGAATAGCTGTGCCAAGTGAGCCATATTTTTCCCTTTCTAATAATTTGCTCCTGCCATCTGATCCAGAAATATTGCTTGCCTATTTTTGTTGAAATACAAAATGTCCTTTCACGTCTCAACTTAATAGACAAATGACAATGATAACAAAGATCAGGGGTCAGGATTTTCCATCCTTCCTCACTGGTGATTTTAACATGGGGATAATTGGGTGGATGGAGCCAGGGAATGGGTTCAGATGAGCTGGGATGCTTTTCCGCCCATTTTTAATGTTCATCTGATTTCATCCCTCGAGGGTTCACTGGTATATAATATGTAGCTTTAAAGTCTGGGCATATTGCAGGTGTATGCAAATGCTAGAATATGACTTACTTCTATAATTTTGTACCATAGCAACAATGGACACAAAAAAATGCCTGTTCATCCCTGGAATCCAGAGTTGCCATGGCAGCAGAGGAGAATATTTGAAGTGCGAAAACCCAGCAAAAAGAGAAAGCAATGGATTCTTTTGATTTTTTTTAAACAAGTAGACAATTACAGGTTGCTCAGCAGCTGTATGCAATGGTGCAACTGGCCTCTCCAAAGCCTAAGACAATAATGCTCAGCCTTCACTCCCAGGCAGAGTTCCCAGGCCAAGAAAACTGCCAACATTTCATTAATAACTCTGAAGACTGAAAATCAGCCAGGATCAGGAGCACATCCTGTCATGAGTGATGTGCCAAATGTGAAGATGTGCCAAGCACTTCAATAAGCCTCACATCAGAAAACTTTTTTAAAAAAAAAGTTAATAGGAAAAGTACAGATCCAACAAACTACATGAAATAATTACTGTACAACATTGTAAAACATTTTGGATGTGGATGTTCACTCAACTCTTGCATGACCATATTCTCAGCCGCTGTTTATTTGTCATTTTTGTACAATTTATTGGGTCAAAGCTTGCGGGGAAAGTGATGGTGTGTTAACAACATGTGCTGCTATGAATGCACAAATAGACCAGCAATTTCAAAGGACGGAGAGATATAACATGAGCTGTAAATCTCCAGAACCTGCTGGTTGATTTACAGCATAAACTATTTCTGAGCTGAAGGATGAAGGAAAAAGTTAAATGGCCTGCTCTAGCAAGATTTTTGTCCAATCACTTCAGGCAATTTTTTTGCACTCCCTCAAGATGAAGGTGATTGTGCTCAGCAACAGAATGGTTTAACACTTGGTAAAACAAAATTGCTACCTTCAAGTACTCCAATGTCTGATGAAGCAGCAAAGGCAGCTTCATTCTGCATTTTTGCTGTTCTATGATATTATGCATTGCCTCAAACATCAAAAAGCATCGTCAACTGCACTGTTGTAAATACTTCGACTTCTCACTACCAGTCATTTCTCAAATCAAGATTGCCTGTTCAGAATTACACCACCTCTCACTAATCTATCGCACTGAACCTGATTTCACACAGAAATTTGTAACTTTAAGTAAATAAATTCATTTTAGGGAGAGATGGTAGCATGGTAATAATGTCACTGGGCTAATAATCCAGAGATGACGCTACTGATCTAGGGACATGGGTTTAAATTCTCACCACAGCCTTTGGTGGAAATTGATTTCAAATAGTTAATGTTTGCATTAATTATTCATTCTACTAATTTGTCTGGAATTGAGAGCTTGTGATGGAGATCATGGAATGATTTAACCAATTATTGTAGAAATCCATATGTTTCACTATTGTCCTTACAGGGAGAAAATGCTGTAATCTGGAATATGTGACTTCAGATCCATGGCAATATGGTTGACCCTGAACTGAAATGGCCAAACAAGCCAGTTATTCTCAAGAGCCATTTAGGGTGGACAATAAATGCTCTCCTTGACAGTGTCACTTACATCCCCAGAAAGAACTAAAAAAAAATGGACTTGGATCATGCAGCTGAAAATTCAATATTCTACCTTGCTTTTGTTTGTGAGCATAAATAAAAAAGTGGATTTTTTTCTCAATAAGGTTTTTTGGTTGCAGAATTGAACTCAGTAGTGTGGGCAATTTTGGCTCACTGGGATGTCATTTTGGGACCAAAATGCAAACAATGGATATGCTTGCCTGATGTTATCTTGGGAAAAAATGTTTGTTTTATCATTAGGAGAGTGTATCAGAAGTCTTTAGGGAGGTAGATCATGATGTCAGTCAGTATCTACCTCCTGATTTGAAGCTATGTTTTTGACCAGGGCATTTCATAAAACTACCTCTCCTAGACATGCACAGCAGAACTAATTTTCAGCAGTTAAGAAACCACTTACCAGTGCACCAATGGGCCTGTCAAAAGTCACCATGAAGAGATCTAGACTGCTAGCCATGGAGGGAGTCTCAGTTCCTGACCATCTGCCTCTCTCCTGCAGCCATGTTCATGCCCAAGTGTCCTTCAGAGATGGAGCACATGATATTTGCCAATATCTTTGAAGCATTGAGAGAGAAGTGAGCACTATGATGTTAGGGGTACATTATTTCTTCAACTACCTCCATTTTGATTTAGTTCCCTTCCTCTCTTTCCACAATCTCCTACTTTTTATTTAGTTGCAAGAGCAATGCTTGCTAAACAGTTGATTAGATGGCGATTTACCTACAAAACAAAGCACTCTGTCTGGCTTGCCGCTGATGAGTTTATATTGGTTCTGTTCAAGTTTTGAAAATTGCTTGGTGGTTTGTAGGGAACAAGGCGTGGTGCTACACTTGGAGAAGGCCTGGGTTCTGACTTCATATTCACTGGCTGGTGGGCAAAGATTCACAACCCTCTGTGTGAAGAAATTCTTCAGAGTTTGAAATGCCTTGCCACTTATTCTGAGATACGCAGAGTGAATTTAGAAAGGTGGAACCGCATTGCAATCTTTCTATGGCAGGTATGTATTTCTTTCGATAAGGACAGAAAAACCGTACAGAATAATTCACATGTGGTTTCAAAGTTTCTGTTACATTGCAGCAATTTTTTTTCTCTGTAGTCAAGTCTTCTTGGAATGACGGGCATGGTTGTTGTACCCAAATACTCATTTTCCGTGAGATACGAACATAGACATCCAAATTCCTTTGGACATCTACTAAATAAAAGCAAGTTAGAATATTGAATTTTCTGCTGCATGATCCAAGTACAAATTTTTTTTTAGTTCTTTCCCAATCTGATGCTATTTATGAAATATTCTGTCTTTCTGTTTCTCTGCTAAAATGGATAATTTTACAGTTTATCACATTGTGATTCATCTGCCATATTCTTACCCATTCACTTAGGCTGTCCAAATCTCTTGGAAGCATCCTTGTATCTTCTTCAAAATCGCATTCCCTAATATTGTGTTATCGGCAAAGTTGGAAGTTGTATATCTGGTTTTCCAAGTCATTTATCTGGAATGTAAGCTACTGTGGCACAGCACTGATCCTAATGGCATCCCACAAGTTACTGCCTGCCATCCTGAAATAGATCTGTTTATTCTTACTTTCTGATCTCTGTTTGTAAACCAATCCACAATCCATAAGGGTATATTTCCCTCAATCCAATGTGCACTAATTTTGCTCACAAAACTCCTGTGTGGGACCTTCAAAAAGTCTTTTGGCAATCCGATAGCACCGCCTTCACTGGTTTTTCTTTATCTCATAACATCATCAACACACAGTAATAGGTTTGTCAAATATGATTTCTCTTTCATAAATCCACTTTGACTCTGAACAGTCCTATATTTATGTTTGAATTGTCCAGTTATCCATCATGTATCGTAGATTCTAATTTTTTTTCCGTATTACTGATATAAAACAATTAAGGCCTGTAATTTTGTTTTATCTCTTCCCTTTTCTTGAAATAGTGGGATTATATTTACTGCTTTCTTGTTTGCAGGAACCTTTTCAGAATCAATAGATTATGAAAGATAACATCAACACACATGCTTTCAATAGTACAGGATGTAGCACATCTGGTTTTCAACCTCCAATCCAGTTTTTTTCCAAGTACTACTACTTTATCAATACAATATTGTTTCAGTTCCTCATCTTCACAAATCCCTTCATTCTGTAGAATTCTTAGGAGAATTCTATATCTTCCTCTGAGAAAAGGCATATATTGGAGGAGGTGGTTGGGAGGAGAGGGGGTGAATCTTGTGTTTCTGGCTAGGTGCTATTTGTTAGATTTTGGAGGGTTTTCACCTCAAGGTCTTGAGACTTCTCACTGTATCAAACTTGCCTCACTGGATATCAACCCCATCCCTCTTGTCTGATTGAATCCCCATTTTCCCAAGCACTTTTCCTGGAACAACCCACCACTCAGTGAATATCTGCTAATGGAACTGCATGCTTTGTTCCCGGGCCATCTTTAAAGGGTCAGTATACACAGGGACAAGCATTGACAATATGGCATTGCCTTTGTTAATGGAACAGCAGTCACAAAGCCAAGCTGCTCACAACATACAGTTGGCATGGCTGACATTCCCTCCCACGTAACATACCCCAATCTCTCAACCGGTTTGTTGTTTAACAATAAGGCCTTAGAGTTTAGCTGTCCTTAACAACATCACTCTTTCTACATTGATACTTTGGCCTTAATGCCACTGCAGAGCAACCTCTTTTTTTGTCCAGGGAGGTAACAACAGACACAGGCAAGCAATTGGACAATTCTAAACATGAGCTTTCATTTAGAACCAGCCAAAGCAAACACAAATGACTAGAGACTGCAGTTCATCCCCACAATACAAACCCAATGCAGCCATCATGGCCAATGACTAATGGTCTGCTGTACCCAGCTCCTATCTGCTGGAAGTGGGTGTCAGTCAGGTCCTGACTGGTTTGTAGAGCCTGACGCAGATGAGCTTTGTCACGGACAAAGAGAGCTTCATCCTCTCCAATGTTATTGTCCTCCTTTATGAAAGACTCCTCTGTTTCACCAGACCCTCAGTAGCCAGCACATCCCCACATTGCCTTCTCCAGTCATGCAGAGCACAGTAGATCAGGACGATGGATGACTTCCATCTAGAGAACAGTTAGTTAGTGATAGCAGAGAATGGCTCAGTATGGACACCTTCAATACTGGGCTCAACTTGGTTTTCAGGTAACAGCAAAAGCCTCCATGTCCCCTTTTACCTTGCACTACCCAGACAGCCCATTTTTCCCGTGCCCCTCATTTGGAGAGCTACCTCAATGAACTTTACCTCTAACTGTTTTTCCTGGTCCCTGAGCCCCATCAACAATTTAAGGGTGCCAACCTGTTCTCTCTGTGGAGATCACAGTTGTGGTCAATGCTAGTAACCCCTCTTTTGCTGTAAACTACCATATCATGCTGTTCTGCTAGTCCTGATGACCTTTTGTTCCCTGTCACTCATGCCTAATCCTGCATCTCCAATCTTAACTGAAGAGTATGGCGTGCCACTGTCTCAGCTGATTAAGTGATGATGCTTGTTCTTTATCCATCGTGTACACCTCTTGTACTTCATACCTTGGAGCTAGAGTTTCTCCAGTTTGGCAGTTCTAGGATATTTTGTTGTAAAAAAACAAACATCAGGATAGGGTTGGGTTGAGGGAAGGGTGTAGGTAAGTGTTACATAATTATACCATTTTGCAATTTGTAAACCACAAGAGGTTATGACTCGAGTGGGAAGTGGAATATGAGAGGGTGGAAGAAACAGAAACATAAAATTACCTTCTGGTGTTTCAGTCCAGCCCCAAGTGGCCACAGTCTCAGTTATGGCAGTTGCAACAAAGGCCAGCACACTCTCCTCTCTGGGAGTCAGGAGATGGAGCTTGTGGCTATTATTGGAGCTCAATATTTCTCTTTAAGTGATATGCCAGACCATGTTGCAAGAGAAAGGGAGATGTATTGGTGAGTGTGATGAAGTCTTTGGCATAATGTACCCTGTCATAGTTGACTAGCCATCAGTGTGTGCAATCTGTGAGGTGTGGTTGGGTGACTTGCAGCAGGGTTAGATTTGAGGGGGAGGTGAGCTCTTGTCTAAATTTGACAAAATCTTCCAAACCTTGATTAGATCTTCCTTTGCTGGAAGGAGCATGTTGGAGACAAGGCCAGGCAGTGTAATGAATAGAGCAGTGTTTGAGACTAGAGGTTCATTTATCAGAGTGTAACATTTGAAGATGCATTCACTGCCTTGACCACTGTGTGAAACTGGTTAAATTTTGCCTGCATTGTGTTTCTGGTCCTAGGGACTATGTTGCTTTCATTGACTGATACTCATTTGCTATCACTGTCTTGTCCAGCAGTCTGGAGGGTCTTCTGTTCCCTTGAGACAAGAGATCCTCTCTTTTCTTGTCTCTAGCTCGAGACTTTCCTCATGTGTTGGTCCATTTTAAATCTTCTAACAGGTCTGAAAATCTCTGTGGTGAATGCCAGTGCAGATAGCCTGCTCTTCCCCTTTTAAAGAGGGGCTTTAAATGGCTTAAAATGGATTTAACCACCTATGAACCTGAGCGTCCTGTTGAGGTGTGCAGTCATCAATTCATCTGGCACCATTGCCAGTTTGAAATTGGAATTTTGTCTATATTTCAATAAACATATGCAGGCTGACTTTGCAGTGCAATTCTTCCCCCATTTCCAGCCATATCCAATCTTTCCCCCATTTATTTTTGTCCTTGACCCCATTATCATTCTAGGACAATGTCATTGTGGGAGATAACCACATTCAAACCATCTCATGTATAAAACGTTTGTTGACTTCAAACTAAATAATGCTGCATGTCACATGAAATTTTCTTTAATCCTGCTATGGCTGTAGTACAGTCAAAATGTGTGACAAATAATGTACAACAGAAGAAATGTCCATACTGAACAATTGCTGTAATCGCAATTCCGAACTAATAGATAACTACAAGGATGCAAATAACTGCTGCGATAAAACTCTTCAGCTATTTTAAAGTCGAATTATTGAAGTATTGTTTAAAGTAGCTGTTTTAGAATTGCTGTCAAGGTTGAAGGGTGGTGGGATTTGGGTGTCCTCATAAACTGTTTGAATCAGTGCTGTTTTTTAATGCGTGCTTCTCAGTTCAACACAATGCACTGAAGACAGATAAAACACATTCACATCACTTGCACACCAATGAGTTGATTTATCTTTGTGCAACACCAAAGCTTGGACAGGAACCAGCCTCAGTCTTTTAAGGAAGATTTTCTGAGCCCTGCTGTGTAGCCTCCAAAACATGCCCACTTTCAAATTCATTAGCTATATAATAACCTGCAGTGGTTACATCAAATACCTGTTTGTTTGATGCTGTTTGAATGTAATATCAGTCACATTTTGGCGTTAGTAAGCAGCTCATGCCTGAGGTGATGCTGCTCTGTTTAGAATGCAGCACCAACAAAGTTGATTGGTTTTACTGAATTCTATCCCACAGTTGGGCAGGTTGTTATCATGTATGGTATCGGTCATGATGTGATCTTGTCCTTCACACAACAAAGACCAACAAGAATCACTGACGCATTCAATTCAAATTTAGTCACTACTGCTATAGCTGGCTGTTTGCAGCAAAATAAGAATATACAAACACGAAAACTGAATTTGGGGATGATTTCTCTTCTTCCTAAATTTGACATGCTGCCACCAATAGTGGATTTGCTCCCTGAATATGCAACGAATAGAACATGCATCTATGTAGGATTCTGAAGCACAGTTGGTTTAAGGGAGGTTCACCCTCCTACACTTCATATGTACCCTTTTTGTTAAGATTCTGTAGATAACACAGTAATTGTCATTTATACAGTGACTTTTCACACAGTGGGTGGTTCGAAGGAGCACCTGTGAAGCAAAATTGACACTGAAACACAGAGAGATAATGGGAGAGATGGTAGGTGTTAATGATCATCTTAAAGGACAGAGAGAGTTGGGGGTGAGAAGAAATTACTGAGCCAATTCCAAAGCTTTAGGCCAGGATGAATTGGCAGAAGGCAAAGGCATTAGTTGTGGAGCAACTGAAATCAAGAAAATGTGTGAGGCCTGAATTGGATGAGCACTCAGTTCACAGTTGACATTTCTGGCAAACAGAAGGTGGATGGAATAATTGAATTATTAAAAGATTGTTGAAAAGGTAAGGGCCACCTCAAAACCTGTGACATTTACACAGCAGTAAATAATAAGGGGGCTTGCAGGGCATTTGGAGTGGTGGTAATTGCAACTTGTATTTAAAGTTTGAAAGAGAAATGTTGTTGTTCCATTCTGCAGGGTCTTCCTGATGCTACTTTCTTTCTGTTCAAAGCAAACAGGTTATCATGTTAATGCTTCCTAGGTGAAATTTTGATCATGTGACAGTTTGCTTTTGGCACAAAATGCAGGCAATCCATATTAGTGTGAGCGCTTGATCATCCATTGTCAAAATTATTAAGAGACCTTACGGAGGTTTATAAAATCAATCAAGGCACAGATTAGGTGAATAGCAAAAGATTTTTCTTCCCCAGGGTTGAAGAGCATATTTTTAAGGTGAAAGGAGAAAAATTTGAAAGATACATGAGGCAAGTTTTTCATGTACTGAAGGTGGCTCTTATGTGGAATGAACTGTTAGAGGAAGTGGTCGATTCAGGTACAATTAGAACGTTTAAGAGACTTTTGGATAGGTACATGAATAGGAAAGGTTTGGAAGGATAAAGTGCAGGCATATGGGACTAGTTTAATTTGGGAAAAATGGTCGACTTGTTGGACCAAAGAGTCTATTTCTGTACTGTATGTCTTTATGACTCTATGAAATGGATGGAGAATCTTGGCACTATTTTTGCATAATGGATTTTGATAGATCTCTGATCATTTCTTCAGATTAGGTAATATTGCTGATTTTTCTTTGGATTTTTCCAGATCGTCCAAACAATTGCAGTGCAAAATTTTGCATAATGGAGTATGATCCAAATATGGCTGTTCTTGATCCCCTTTGGACTTTGTTAGAAACATGGGTCTCTCTTGTAGGTCAGGTGGCTTCTGCACCTAATTTAAAAGTGTCCTGGTTCATTTATCGGTTTAAAATGGAAGTCCCAGCTCAATCAATAGAATCAAATTAATTGTCCATATATTACCACTTCATGACAATTTGTAAATGGAGTTAGACAGGTCATTTCTCATGCAGGTTAGAAATAAAAAGGTCAGAATGGCACAATGCCTGGTTGTTCACAGTATTTTCAGAAGGTTGAATGTAGGTCTCCCATCCAATTTTGTCTACAGTTGCTAAGTGTTGGGGAGTTGTAGGAAACTGAGAAGATCTCAATAATAAGTGGTTTCTCATTTTTATTTTAAAAACGCGATAAAAATGAATATTGCCTTCTCTTCTGCAATATACTGAGATATTGAACTTCCATCATTAATGTAGGCATTTAAACTCTTCCTAAGTGCACAGTAGAATATATGAATATCTTAAGCGGCCCATCCACAGTTCACATTCACAGAACAGCCCAGCTTGCATTGTTTAAGATCTTCTGTTCCACTATTTCTTCTCATGTCCAATTAAATGCACAAACTTTAAATTGCTGTCATCTTTGTTCAGATTCCAAAGTGCTAGCACCAATTCTATCTCCATTTAATTACAGCTGACACCCTATATGCCACATGCTCATGTGTCTGAACCACCTATTCCTGCATAAGTCATGTTAAATGGTTTGTTTCAATTGGGAAGTCTCTTTATCATGATGCTAAAAACTGTGAAGAACTGAAGCCCCTACTGCTGGATCTATCGCAATCTATTAAGGCTTGTGCAGGCAGCCAACCATGCATCTCACAGCTGCTTTCAACTACATGTCTTCCTTTGTATGCTAACAATGAGAAACTGAACTAGTGGGCCTGCTTATGTCCTTGTAGACTGGCATGAGCCCATGTGAGAAGGGATTATCCAGCCACTAAATGAAATAATCGGATTAACAAATGCCACTCAATCTTGAGTGTTACAAATATTGAAAATGATTTTGTACAATATTAACAAAATGTGGGATGCACTTTGTACTGTAAAATAACTTACAGCTTTTAGCATTACAGTGGTATCTATTTGAACCAGGCAAATCTATATTTAATTCCTCAGATCCACAGAGACTTAATTTTGATGGAATAAATATATTGTGGTTGTTGTTTTTCATTGAATATGTATATTACAAAGATACATTAGTTCTCATCACATAATCCAATAATATCTTTTCTCCTCGACAATACGGTTTAATTGAAGGGTGATAACTAATGGTAAAACATTTTGCTATACACACAAACGTACTTCAGTTCAGTTCTAACAAATGAGATGAAAAGACTTTTTTTTAATAACAATTGTTTCACTACAATTTGTGACTAGTGTATTTAGTAACAGATGGTGAGGCTGTGAGGTGGGCCATCTATTGGTTTACAGATTCTTCAGTAAATTATGGGTGAAAATTAAGTTTTTATGAATCAAAATTTTGTGTACCCATTTAAAAATATTTTTTACTTCTTTCCCACCTGAATATGGAATTTAATTAAAGCTTTGTTTTGTTGTAATTAGATCCTTTTAATAATATTTCTTTTGGAATTGTGTCGTTTGCTAAAGTTAAATTTCCAAACATCGACTGGGACTGCCATAGTTTAGATGGAGAGGAATTTGTAAATTTGTGTACAAGACAATTTTCTAATTCAGTATGTGGATGTACCTACTAGAGAAGGTGCAAAACTTGACTACTCTTGGGAAATAAGGCAGGCCAGGTGACTGAGGTGTCAGTAGGGGAGCACTTTGGGGCCAGTGACCATAATTCTATTAGATTTAAAATAATGATGGAAAAGGATAGACTAGATCTAAAAGTTGAAATTTGAAATTGGAGAAAGGCCAATTTTGATGGTATTAGGCAAGAACTTCCAAAAGCTGATTGGGGCAGGTGTTCACAGGTAAAGGGATGGCTGGAAAATGGGAAGCCTTCAGAAATGAGATAACGAGAATTCAGCGAAAGTATATTCCAATCAGGGTGAAAGGGAAGGCTGGTAGATATAGGGAATGTTGAATGATTAAAGAAATTGAGGATTTGGTTAAGAAAAAGAAAGAAGCATATGTAAGATGCAAAACTTGACTTACTCTTGGGAAATAAGAACAGATCGAGTGAATCCTTAGAGTACATAGCAAATGGGAGGATACTTAAGAGGGAAATCAGGAGGGCAAAAAGGAGACATGAGATAGCTTTGACAAATAGAATGAAGGAAAATCCAAAGAGTTTTTACAAATACATTAAGGACAAAAGGGTAACTAGGGAGAGAATAGGGCCCCTCAAAGATCAGCAAGGAGGCCTTTGTGTGGACCTGAAGAAAATGGGGGCGATACTAAATGAATATTTTGCATCAGTATTTACAATGGAAAAGAATATGAAAGATTAAAGACTGTAGGGAAATAGATGGTGACTTATCACAAAATGTCCATATTACAGAGGAGGAAGTGCTGGATGTCTTGAGATGCATAAAAGTGGATCAGTCCTCAGGACCTGATCAGGTGTACCCTAGAAGTGTGTGGGAAGCTCGAGAAGTGATTGCTGGGCCTCTTACTGAGATATTTGTATCGTCAATAGTCACAGGTGAGGTGCCGGAAGACTGGAGGTTGGCTAATGTGGTGCCACTGTTTAAGAAGGGTGGTAAGGACAAACCAAGGAACTATAGACTAGTGAGTCTGACGTCGGTGGTGGGCAAGTTGTTTGAGGGAATCCTGAGGGACAGGATGTACATGTATCTGGAAAGGCAAGGATTGATTAGGGACAGTAAACATGGCTTTGTGCGTGGGAAATCAGGTCTCACAAATTTGATTGAGTTTTTTGAGGAAGTAACAAAGCGGATTGATGAGGCCAGAGCGGTAGATGTGATCTATATGGATTTCAGTAAGGCGTTTGACAAGGTTCCCCATGGGAGACTGATTAGCAAGGTTAGATCTCACAGAATACAAGGAGAACTAGCCATTTGGATACACAACTGGCTCAAAGGTAGAAGACAGAGGGTGGTGGTGGAGGATTGTGACCAGTGGAGTGCCACAAGGATCGGTGCTGGGTCCTCTACTTTTTGTCATTTACATAAATGATTCGGATGCGAGCATAAGAGGTACAGTTAGTAAGTTTGCAGATTACACCAAAATTGAAGGTGTAGTGGATAGCGAAGAGGGTTACCTCAGATTACAACAGGATTTTGACCAGATAGGCCAATGGGCAGAGAAGTGACAAATGGAGTTTAATTTAGATAAATGTGAGGTGCTGCATTTTGGGAAAGCAAATCTTAGCAGGACTTATACACTTAATGGTAAGGTCCTAGGGAATGTTGCTGAACAAAGAGACTTTGGAGTGCAGATTCATTGCTCCCTAAAAGTGGAGTCACAGGTAGTTAGGACAGTAAAGAAGGTGTTTGGTATGCTTTCCTTTTGGTCAGAGTGTTGAGTACAGGAGTTGGGAGGTCATGTTGCAGCTGTACATGACATTGGTTAGGTCACTGTTAGAATATTGCATGCAATTCTGGTCTCCTTCCTATCAGAAAGATGTTGTGAAACTTGAAAGGGTTCAGAAAAGAG
Organism: Hemiscyllium ocellatum; assembly: GCF_020745735.1. Lineage (NCBI taxonomy): Eukaryota > Metazoa > Chordata > Chondrichthyes > Orectolobiformes > Hemiscylliidae > Hemiscyllium > Hemiscyllium ocellatum. The sequence continues at coordinate 28,991,650 of NC_083425.1, read as the reverse complement.
TTACAAGGATGTTTCCGGGGTTGGAGGATTTGAGTTATAGGGAGAGGCTGACCAGGCTGGGGCTGTTTTCCCTGTAGCGTCGGAGGCTGAGGGATGACCTTATAGATGTTTACAAAATTATGAGGGGCATGAATTGGGTAAATAGGCAAAGTCTTTTCCCTGGGGTCAGGGAGTCCAGAACTAGAGGGCATAGGTTTAGGGTGAGAGGGGAAAAGATATAAAAGAGACCTACGGGGCAAATTTTTCACGCAGAGGATGGTACGTATATGGAATAAGCTGCCAGAGGAAGTGGTGGAGGCAGGTACAATTGCAACATTCAAAAGGCATTTGGATGGGTATATGAAGAGGAAAGGTTTGGAGGGATATGGGCTGGGTGCTGGCAGGTGGGACTAGATTGGGTTGGGATATCTGGTCAGCATGGACAAGTTGGACCGAAGGGTTTATTTCCATGCTGTATGACTCTATGACTCTAAATAAGGTGGAGCGATGGTTTTGTCACTTGTTCTGAAGTCTGCCTAACAGTGAACCTGGTTGGTATGGTTATTAAAGGTTAAAGGGGGGCGAGATTGTTTGTTTTGTTGTGATTAAGGTGCAAGGTGTTCATACTTGAGACAATGACAGTAGATGATGTGCTAACAGTGGCGAGGCTGAGAGTCTTTCAAATCTCAAAAGTATTGAGAATGTTGGGTTGTAAGCGATTATGCTTTTAAATTTGAAGTAAGCGGACAGTTCAAAGAGAGTTGGCATCTCAGGGATAGCTTTTCAGTATCTCCACATGAATGCGTGATTGTCACTACCAAGCAGATGGGCTTTGAACAGGGAAAGGTTTCTAAGATATCCCTGAACTCTTAGATGTGGGTCATCCAGGCTGAGAAAGGAAAATTACAAGAGTCAACTCATCGGAGTTAAGAACCATTCCGGACTGGTCCCAAGAGAATTGAATGTTTACTTAAACGACATAACTTAGTATATCTGGTAAACCGTGTTTTCAGTGGTCTTAACAAGGAAGAAGGGCAATGCTGTATATATGCTTCCTAAAATATAGGATTTAGTTAAGTAGTTTTTAATATTCAATTACAAAAGAAGTCTTAACATGTTGAAATCTTGCTTTGTATCATCTTTTCAGTTATTAATTAGGAGTACAAACTAATTTCACAAAATAATTTGTTTCTGTGGATTTCATAGCAGTGGTATATCAAGCCTGTTCTGAATTCAAAGGATGTTTCCACTGAATTTTAGCTAAATTGAGTGCTGCACGATCTCTAGCTGAGCTCTTGTTAGGAATTTTATGTTGAGGGAGGGGAAAGGTCCTTTAAAGAAGGCTGTTGTGCAGTGATATTGCATTTAGGTCAAGCTCACCAATCGTGAGACCTCTGCACCTCAGGACAAGGACATCCTGCCATTGAGAGCTATTGGACGATCTGATTGGCCAGCAGCTCTTGCAGTGCCAGAAATTCAGTAAGGAACAAGGCTGAGATTGTCTTCATTGTGGAAATGCTGGCTATGTGCCTCCTGGATTTTCAGGTGAGGAAAGAGTGGGAACTGAGGGCTTGATGGTTTTGAAGGCTGTAGGGTAAGGTACAAACTAAGTTACTAAATTGGCAATTAAGTGCCAAGTTAACTTAAGGGATGCAGGTTAACAGGTGCCTTAGCCATCTACTGTGATATGGGAGAGGGCTGGAAGATAGTTGACTAACCTGCTGCCATATTTTACGTATTCCATAGCTAGAAATATGTACCTCCCCACCTGACTGTAGCCATAACCCAGGCTAATCTGGTTTCTATTGTTTTTGTTTTGAGGACAATTTATCGTGTTTTTAGTAAACAACTTAGTATTCAGTGAGTTCTAATGGACCAGACTGTGCTGATGAAAGTATCCTTTAATTGTTTATATACTTGCACTCTAAATATACCAAAACAAAAGACCACTAACAAATTGCAATAAGATTGGGAAGAGAATGAAATTTAATGCCAAATGCTGCTGAACGCAAATTCTATTGTTGATTCACACTTTGTAAATTTATATTCCTGCAAACCTCTGCTGCTCATATCTATACCCACCACTCCTATTCACTACTGATCTTGCTGATATCCACTGGTTCTCCAATTTTAAAAAATGTCCATTCTTATATTTAAATCCATTCTGGCCTTAGCCCTCTCTATATCTGTACCTTCTTCTAGCTCTACAATTTATCCATTAGTTCCTCTGATTCCTTTGTTCCTTCTATTCTGACCTCTAGTTCAACCTACTAACTTCACCAATAATTAACATCTGTACCTTCAGTTGTCTAACTGACCATATTCTCTTGAATTTCTCATCTAAATGTACTCCTTTATGAAGTGCCTTGGGAGCTTAAATTACATCCTGGCAGAAAATGCTCAAACACATTAAATGAGTGACTACCGTTCCTATGGAAAGATGTTATAGGAATTAAACTTAACTATGATTATTTTAAGAAAAAAATTGTTTTTCTTAGCATGTTGCCTTTCTTCTGTTCAAAACTTTAAATAAAAAGATTGCCTACTATCTTGTTCACGTCATTGCATGTGTTAGTTCTCTTGTATTTTTGAAATGCCTTGCGATTGTGTTTACCAAAAAAGGCACTATATAAGCGTAACTTGGTGGTATTTAGTTATTTGCTTGGGAGCATCTCCATAAGCTGTCAATAAGTTTAACTGAATGTCTTTTTGATATTTTATTTATCTGGTCATAACATATCTATGACAATCCTCTATATCTCCCTTATGATGAATACAAGGCGTATTACTACAGCTGCTGTTATAGTTTTACACCTGCTCTCTTGCATCTCTTCCCATTGTATTGCCCAGTGAGTCAAAGATTAAGCCATTACGAGTAGGAAGGTTTGACTAAAGGAGTAGTGCAGATGAATTAAAAAAAGCAAAGCAAGTGTTTTAATTGATATATAGAGATTTTTTTTAATCTAATGTAAGTCAAAATCAGCATTACATATTTTTGCATGCAACATAGGAGTAATTCTTTACTGTAAATGGAAATGTGTTTTTTAATAATGAATACTCAAAATATAACCATCTGAGTTTCTTTCACTTCAATAAATACCTTTGAACTGTGGTATATTTATGCAAAATCTATTTTGTTCAGGTATTTTACATTCAGAATGCAAACCAAATTCACTCTAAATTTGAGTAATGATCAAATCTTTTCCCTGGTTGCTGCCAATTTATATCATGGTTTCATGCTCTGCCTGTTTAGAAAACAACTTATTTTAGAAAACATTTGGAGAGAAAAAAAATATTTCTTGAACTCACAAAGATTTTCTTCGCACGCGCACACACACTTGAACATAACCTAAATTGTTGGAAAGGAAAATTAGTATCCTAAAAACTGATTTGGAAATGGAATTTTCATTCATAGTAATTTGTTATTGATGGTACAAGGGTGTACAAACAGCCATTCATGGCATGTATTGTGAATAACCTGTCTTGTTTTTCAATACAAAACGTTCTAAAACAGATGCATTCTGAAACAATCTGTTCATGATGCGTCTGGGAGTTATTACTTGCTGAGAAAACATAGCTTTAGGTCATTTCAAATCCAGTGGACACAATTTCCTTTTAAGCAATTTGATTAAGTTACCCAGTCTTTTTTAATTGGTAGATTTTAGCTGATCATTTTTATCAGATTTCGCTACCCTCCCAGCTTGCAAAGTCATGATTCATTACTATTTCTTTGTGGGAGAATGTGGTTAAAATATGTGATTATTTGCTTTTAAGAGTTTGACCACAAATACTTGGTGCATGTTGCATCATAGTATTCATAATGCTTATGTACATGCTTGTAGTTATCCCTGTATCATCAATCACAATAAATTGGATATTTACACTTACAATGCAGAAACTGATGGGGATTGAAAGCAAGAAGGAAGCGCATACCTCCAACTGGAAAAAAACGGAAATAAAATTTAAGTCCCCTGATCAACACATTGAAGCAAGAAAGAAAATGTATTTTTTTTATTTAGCCTTTGGGAAATAACTGACCGCTGTTTATACTGCATCAATATGCCTCTCTTCAATATTTTTCTTCTCTTTCCAACAAGGTAAAACAATGGGGACCAAACATTTAATTGTGTCTCTACATGCAACTCCAGTTTGTCCTGCTTTCTCACACTCTCCCACCCCCACCCCACTCAGGCAACCCCTCATTCAGAGGTAATTTGAAATAAAGCACTTGATGGCAGTGAAATTTTCCCTGGGAAAAAAATGGTTTCAGATTCATCCTCTTTGTTTTTTCTTAAACATTTTGCGAAAACACACCGATCAAGCTTATGAAAAGACACTTGCTCAGTTACACTTGATTGTATTCCTGCATGCTGGATCAGATGCTGCCTTACACTCTGTGACTCTTGTTGTTTGTGCCATGATGTTTTTAAAAAATGAATAAAGTCCTACATTCATTTTCTTCAAGAAGGTTGTGAAAATATTCATGGTTTCCATCGCTGATAAAATCATTGAATCCCTGTAAAGTTTGAAATCAGAGGTTAAAATATAGATGTATTTATGCCTCTTGGGAATGTGGTTCTACATCTGCATGATGCATTGTAGCAAATGAGTTATTCTAATCAGATTTCAAGTATTATTCACAATGTAATTCAGTCAAGTCCTGCTGCTCAGGTTTGAATTAATCTCCAAAAATGTGACAACAAAAGGGTTAACAAGGGGCTGCTGTGGCTCTTTGAAAAACACATTTTTATTAGACCTAATCTGGCTTTTAATTTTCTGTTTCTGGGGAGCAGGCAATGCTGATTGTTGAACTTGGAACAGATTGAGGTGAGCGTGAAATTGTTGTAAACGGTGAGCGAACTGATGAGGCCATTACAAGATCCCTCTCTGTTCTCCATCATTTTGACACATCAATAGGAGTGAAGTCAAGACGTTGTACACAGCACAACTGGCCCACTAATCTGTTATCACTAAATACAAATAGTTACTAGACTGTGATATGATCAAAATTCTGAGCACTGCTTTTGAGCTCTGCAGTGTAAGTGCTGTCCGCCCATGTAAGATTGCACTAACCACCACTATTCCATTGTCACTGTCTATCCATTATTACTGCTGAGGATTCAGAATTTAACTTTGCAATTGAATTGTTCAATCAATGTTGTCAATTCCTTCATAATGTCCGGATATACATTCATTTTATTCACCATTAGTCAGCTGATGAGCTGCTCGGAGGCCACCTTGATCAAAAGCACTGGTACAATTTACCTCCGTTTAAAATCTGAGCTCAGACTTATTTATTTTCACACTGTAAGTATGCACAGTAATTAGTGATGTGTTCATGGAACTACACAGTTTAATTTTTGTATTCTTAATGAAACCATAAATTCAATGCTGCTTTTCAAAACAAAAATACCAACTCCTATTAACAGTAAGTTGGAGGCCAAATGGGAAATGGAGGCAGTACGTTGGAATGAGAGACTTACCTAAGGAAATGGAAGGTACATTGGAGTTAAAGTCAAGCCATCACTTTGTTAAAGCTAGGACCTGTAGGGTATTTCAGATGAGATCTAGCTGCCACTTCACCAGCTTATGAGAAGGGACCTCCTTATACATTGAGGAGAGGAAAGAGGGAAGTAGTAAATAAAAATGCAAAACATGGTTAGATTAATTCCACTGGAGAAAGCCTTTTCTCTTTGCAGAGATAGAAAGTCAATGACCACACTTTATCTCCTTAAATATTCAATGTATAACTTCAACTGAGCAGAACTAAAACATTTTGCCAGTGAAATAATAAACACCCTGTGAGCATCGAAAGGATTAGTCTGTTCATCTCTGCTATAATCTCCCTCTAATCGTATAAATGTTTTGTGTCCTGTTTCATTTCTGGCCAACAGCTGCCCATCAACAGCAGCAGTAGAATCATAATGCAATACAGTTTGCAACTTCCTAGCCTGCGTTATCCTCCACTCTGTCAGTACCAGCAGGTCAGGGATCAAAGAAGAGTGCAGGAGAAGCTGCACTAGGCACACATAAAAATAAGGTGTCAGCCTGGTGAAGCTACCACAGGACTACATGTGTGCTAAAAAGGATAAGCAGCAAGTGATAAACAGAGCCAAGCGATCTCACAAGCAATGGATCAGGTTGAAGCTCTGCAGTCATAAGAGCATAAGACATAGGAGTGGAAACAAGACCATTCTGCCCATTGAGTCCACTCTACTATTTAATCAAGGCTGATGGGCATTTCAATTCCACTTACCTGCACTTTCCCTATAGCCCTTAATTCCTTGCAAGACCAAGAATTTATCAATCTCTGCCTTGAAGACACCCAATGTCCCAGCCTCCACTGTGCTCCACGGCAATGAATTCCACAGGCCCACCACTCTCTGGCTGAAGAAATGTCTCCTCATTTCTCTTCTAAATTGACCCCCTCTAATTTTAATTCTGGATCAGTGGTGCTGGAAGAGCACAGCAGTTCAGGCAGCATCCAACGAGCAGCGAAATTGACGTTTCAGGCAAAAGCCCTTCATCAGGAAGGCTTTTGCCCGAAATGTCGATTTCGCTGCTCGTTGGATGCTGCCTGAACTGCTGTGCTCTTCCAGCACCACTGATCCAGAATCTGGTTTCCAGCATCTGCAGTCATTGGTTTTACCCCTCTAATTTTAAGGCTATACCAATCCCCACCCAACGGAAACAACTTCCCAGCGTCCACCATGCATTATCTTGTAAGTTTCTCTTAGACCTCCACTCAACTGTCTAAATTCTAACGAATACAATCCCAGGATCCTCAGCCGGTCATCATATGTTAGGCCTCCCATTCGAGGATCATCCGTATGAATCTCGGCTGGACACGCTCCAATATCAGTATGTCCTTCCTGCTGTGTGGGGCCCAAAACTGGACACAGTATTCTAAATGGGGCCTAACTAGAGCTTTATAAAGTCTCAGAAACACATCACTGTTTTTACATTCCAACCTTCTTGAGATAACTGTTAACATTACATTTGCTTTCTTAATCACGGACACAACCTGCAACTCAACCTTTAGAGAATCCTGAACCAGCACTCCCAGATCCCTTTATACTTCGGCTTTATGAATTTTCTCACCATTGAAAAAAATAGTCCATGCCTGTATTCTTTTTTTTCCAAAGTGCAAGACCTAGCACCTGCTCACATTGAGTTTCATCAGCCATCTCCTGGATCACTCTCCTAAACTGTCTAAATCTTTCTGCAGCCTCCCCACTTCCTCAGTACTACCTGCCTGTCCACCTAATATCGTATCATCGGCGAACTTCGCCAGAATGTCCCCTGTCCTTTCGTCCAGATCATTAATGTATAAAGTGAACACATCCAGTGATGTGATGGACAATCAAGCAACTCGTTGGAGGCTTCACAGATTCCCCCTCCTAAATGATAGGAGAGCCCAATATGTCAGTGCAAAGGATAAGCTGAAACATTCACAATAGGCTTCAGCCGGAAGTGCCAAGTGGATGATCCATCTCGGTCTCCTCCAGTGGTTCCCAACATCACAGATGACAGCCTTCAGCCAATTCAATTCACCCCATAGATGGAGTGCAAACGGTTAGAAGCACTTGATACTGCAAAGACAATGGGCCCTAACAACATTCTGGCAATAGTGCTCCCAAACTTGCCACACAACTAGCCAAGCTGTTCCAGTACATTTGGAACACTAGCATCTACCCAACAATGAGGAAAATTGCCCAGCTATGTCTTGTACACAAAAGTAGGATAAGCCCAACCCAACCAAATATCATAAACCGGATGCCTGGGCAGAGCCACTGTTGCTGCCTGCTCCTGCCCCATAGACCTCATTACTTCCTACTATGACTTGATTCCTCTGATCCTTAATATTAATTACAGAATTTCCAGTTCAGGGGCTCCAGCCGCCTCCTCTTTACCATGGACATGCAATCCCATTACACATTCTTCCCCATCAGGATGGTCTCAGGGCTCTTCGCTTCTTCCTGGGAAAAAAGGTCTAAACTGTCCCAATCCACCACTAGCCTCCTCTGCCTGGCCAAGCTCATCCTCCCCCTGAATAACTTCTCTTTTAACACTTCTCCCTTTCTTCAGGTCAAAGGGATGACCATGGGTACCTGCATGGGCCCTAGTTACGCTTATTTCGTTTGTGGATACATGGACCAATCCTTGTTCTGATCTTACTTCAGGCCCTACCCAAAACTCTTTCTCCAATATATTGATGACATCAATGGCGCTGCTTTCCCCTCTACTCTGGAATGAGAAAAGTTAATCTATTTCACTTCCAATTTTCATCCCACTGTCACCATCACCTAATTCATTTCTGACTCCTCCCTTCTCTTCCTCTTTATCTCTGTTTCCATTTCTAGGGATAGGCTGGCCACTAATATTAAACTGCAAACCCACGGACTCTCACAAACACTAAAACCCTTACACCCGGCTTTTTATAAAGACTGCATTCCATTCTACTCAGTTCCTCCATCTCCATTGCATCTGTTCTGATAATGCCAACTTTGACAAATGGCCCTCTGAAATATCCAACTTCTTCTCCCACTGAGGACTCGCCAGTACCATGATAGATAGTGCCCTCAGCTGGCTCTAACCCATCTCCGGCACTTTGGTCCTCAGCCCCTCTCTTCCCTCCCTTGACAGTGATTGGGTCCCCCTTGTCCTCACTTACCTTTCCACCAGCATCCACATTCAGGCAATCAATAGGGTGGTACGGTGGCTAAGTGGTTAGCACTGCTGCCTCATAGCGCCAGGGACCCGGGTTCGATTCCAGCCTGGTATGACTGTCTGTGGGGAGTACGCACATTCTCCCTGTAGCCGCATGGGTTTCTTCTGGGAGTACTGGTTTCCTCCCACAATCCAAAGACGTGCAGGTTTGGTGAATTGGCCATGCTAAATTGCCCATAGTGTTAGGTGCATTAGTCAGAGGGAAATGGGTTTGGGTGGGTTACTCAGCAGAGGGTAGGTGTGGACTTGTTGGGCCGAAGAGCCTGTTTCCATTCTGTTGGTAATCGAATTTACACTTCACTCGATTTAATCTCCTGCATTTGCTGCTTACGATGTGGTCTCCCCTACATTGGGGACTAGATGAGTGTTTCACAGAGCATCTACATACTGTTCACAGAAAAGACCCTGAGCTTGCCATATTCTCTGGCCAACATCTCGATTTCCGGTTTAAAGCAGTGCTCCAGCAAAGCTCAGTACAAGCTGAAAGAACAGCATCTCGTTTTCCACTTGGGAACCGTGTAACCTTCAGGATTTAATATCGAGTTCAATAATTTTAGGGCTTGAGCACCTTTCCCAACACTTTGTGCACCCCCGCAACCTTTGTCCCCATTAGCAGCTATTCATTCTCCTAGAATGACCTTCAACCAATTCTTTATCTGGCACAGGAAGTGGTGGAAGCTGGTACAATTGCTACATTTAAAAGGTATATGGATAGGAAGGATTTAGAGAGATATGGGCCAAATGCTGGTATATGGTTCTTGATTTATTTAGGATATCTCATCACCATGGATGAGTTGGGCCGAATGGTTTGCTTCCATGTCTCTCTTTGGGCTGTATCTTTACCTTTTATGAACCATTCCTCACTGCCATGGTGATGAATGTGCAATCAATGGCAATGTTCAGCACAATTCACAACTGCTTGGATATACAAGCAGTCCATGTCCAAATGCAACCAGACCTGGACAATATCCTGTCTTCAGCTGACAAGTGGCAAGTAACGTTCACGCTACACAAATGCCAGGCAATGACAATCTCCAATAAGAGAAAATCTAACCACCATCCCTTGACATTCAATGTCATTACTATCGCCATATCCTGACTATCAGTATCATGTGGGTTACTGTTGACCAGAAACCAAACTGGATTTGCCACATAAAGACACTGGCTATAACATCAGGTCAGAGGCTAGGAATACTTCAATAAATAACTCAGCTCCTGACTTCCCAAAGCCGATCCACTATCTACAAGGCACAAGTCAGAAGTGTGCTGGAATATTTCCCATTTGCCTGGATGGATGAGTATAGCTCCAACAACCCTCAAGAAGCTTGACACCATGCAGGCCAAAGCTGCCTGTTTGACTGAATGTTTCTGGATGTGGTGCCAATCATTCCACCACTGCCATGTAACAGCAGTTTGCAATATCTACAAAATTTTACTGTGGAAATTCACTATGACTCCTTCAAAGATACCTTCCAAACCAGAAAACCTTCATCTAGAAAACAAGGGTACAGATACACCACCACTTGCAAGTTCCCCTTCAAGCCACTTGCCATCCTTAATTGGAAATATATTGCAGTTTCTTCAGTGTCACTGAGTCAAAATCCTGGAATTGCCTCCCTAATGGTATTGTGGGTAAATCTACAGCACATGGATTCCAGTGGTTCAAGAAGGCAGCTCACTACCACCTTCCGAAGGGCAACTAGGAACAGGCAATAAATGCCTGTGCAACCAGAAATGCCAATTCCCACAAGTGGACAAAAAAAAATACATCATTTTCAAATGCAGATCCTTGGGGCTGATTTATCATCTGGGTATAGAAACATGTTTTGTTGTATGATTGGTCACATTTTCACTGCAGCAAGGGTCTTAGCCTGCACTGTGGGAGTTATTACGTTTTAGAGTATTTGTAATTGCTCACAAAAGTTGGATAAGGTCTCAAGGATTGTCAACCTATAAAGTAATAAATCCTAGACAGTTTTTTTTAAAAGTCAAGTTGCTTGGGTCAGTGAGGGTTCTGCAGACATATGAATTAATAGCAGAAGTAGGCCATTTGTCCCCTTGAGTCTATTCCAACATTCAATAAGATCATGGCTGATTTGTTTATGTTTGAATGTCATATTCTTATCTACCCCCAATAACCTTTAGAATTTTATTAGGCAAGGGAATTAATCTATCTCCACCATCAAAACTATCCATTGACCCTGACGCCACTGTTTACTGATGTTCAATGCCTTGTTTAATAAAGGATAGCATTAACTTTACTTGCTCAATTATTGCTGTACCTTCCATTCATACATTAGAACACCGAGATGTCTCCATCACTCAGAGGTCTGCAGTGATTTTTTGAATTAAGTAATAATATGCTTCTTTATACTTGCTGCCAAAGTGAACAATTTCCCATTTTCTCACATTTATTCCATCCACCACTCATTTAACCTGTCTAGTCTTGCTCATATCCTCTTTATATCCTCTTCACTACATACTTTCTGACATATCCTCGTATCATGTGTAAATTTAACTATCATATTTTTACTCCTGCCATCTAAGTCATTGAGATGAATTGTAAAATGCTGAGATCTGCGTATTGTCCCCTCTGGCATTCCATTAGGCACATCTTGCCAATCATAAAAAGATCCAATTATGTATATTCTTTATTTTCTGCCAGCCAGCTAATCTTCAGCCCTTGCTAATATGTTACCTCCTACACCATGTGGTCTTGCATTGCTTAATAACCTTTTTTATATTGCATCTTGTCAAATGCCTTCTGGAAATCAGTACAGCATTTTTTCAGACTCTCCCTTATACGTAGCCCATGTTACTCTTCACAAAATGTAATAGGTTGGTTGAACTTGATATCATTTTGATAAAACTATGTTAACTCTTCCTAATTCCTTTGAGATTTTATAAATGCTCAAGTATGAACTCCTTCTTGATCAGTTCTTACATATCCACCATGACAGACCTCAAGCCAACTGGACTGCAGTTTCCAGTTTTCCCCTCTCTCCCTCCTTATAGAAGAATTATACGTGCTCCTTACCAGTCTGATGGAACTTTTCCAAAATCCATCAAGTTTTGTAAAATTAATGTTAATGAATCTAATACTTAAATTGTCATTTATTCTGCTCTGCACGACCTTAGGATAAAGTCAGTCAGGACCAGGGGACTTTGGCGGCCTGCAATTCCATCAATTTGTTTTTTTGTAATCTTTTCATGAAGACAGAAGCAAAATGTTTGTTAATTTCATCTGCATTAAGCCCAGCCCAGAACCCAACACATTTCATCTAGCTGAATTTTCATGCCTACATAGTTATCCTCATTTAAGTTTAAAACCGTAGTCTTGAACCAACGTTTTTGCCTTTCAAAATAAATTGTCAATTCATTCATATGGTTGTAACTGTTAGATTGGACAGCAGTCCACATCCTTTCAGGGCCACAGTCCACAGGCAGTGGTCACCTGTATTTCCTATCCATAGAGGCTGGCACCAGCCATGTACCCATGTGGCATATCTCTGACCTCTGATATGTTGCAGTTCGGAGCACGCTGGCACCTTTTTATTGTAGTGTTGCTGCCAGGCCATAGTGTGTGCAAGGACAGGCACATAACTCGGGGATTTGATCAGGGCTCCTCACTTGCTGTCTCAGTGCCCACTCACTTCGAGCCTACTCAGAGCTCAGAACATAACTACCTTTCCTTGCTTTGTTACGTCTTTTAGTGTTTTGTCACCTCAGCCTTGCCTTACTGTATAGCTCTGATACAAAACTAGTAAGTTTGTCGTGATTTTCAGCAGTCTTCAGTTAAGGTGGAAAACTTGTTGCTATACGGGTCTATGCTACATCAATCTCTCACCTGCACCTTGTGCTAACATTGTACATGGCAAACCGACAGTATGTGTTTTAGCCAAAGAGTTATGTCACAAATTTTATGGAAAGTATTCCTCAGATAGGCCAAGGGAAACAACCTTCAGACAGGAGTCTTAGCACCAAAGGTCCAAGACTTCATCCAATATCAATCCAAAGGGCTTCAAAATGGTCAATTGGTCATTTGGGGTGGAGGGGAGTGGGGGAGCAGGGGATACTCAGAGTCAGGGAATTCACATCATTGCAGGCTGGGGAGTGGACCCTTGTCAGTCCTGCAGGACAGTACATCTCATGCTGGGAGTCACCAAATGTCAGTTAGGGAGCTGCAGAGGGATCTGTTAGGGGTTTCCCATTCAAGTAATTCAGGAAAGAGGTGGATCATGGTCAGTTCCAGGGGTCAACGGAATGAAAGTAAAAGTAAGTTTAGGAACTATGATAGAGAAATTGGGAAGTCAGTATTGGGAATTGAAGGCAGCATGCTGGGAGAGAGGGCCTAAGGAGTGTTTCAGAAACAAATGCATCTACATTATCTCAAAGGAATGCACTGATATTTCATCAATAAAATTACAATATATCAATTAATTCACATGATCTTAAATAATAGTCATAGAGATGTACAGCATGGAAGCAGACCCTTTGGTCCACTGAGCAGGGCAGTTGATGCATTGTGGGTATAAAGTTACATTATCCCCAAATTTAAAACTTTTGTGTTCTAGTTTTAAATGGACTCACTCTGTGAGGGTAAAAAGGTTTGAAATTAATTGTTTGGGGCATGAAGCATATTAATGCTCATCTGGCTAGATACTATTATTTGTAAACTGCGGGACATTCTCTCCTTTCAGTCAGTGAGTTGCTGCAAAACTGAACACTTGACTGTGTCAATGAGACTCTACTGTGAATATAGTTTAGCCTCCATCCACTTCCACTGCTCTTTTGTCTCCTGTTCAAAGGGAACAATTGCTTAAAAATCAATGCCAGAGCTTGAAATATTGTCTTCACACAATTTTAAATGATTTGTTTTTTCTTAAGTCATCATTGAATTGGCAACTTTCTGGACTTATCTGTTCTTTTGTATATATAGTCTGTATTTCGTAATTTCCGGTTCTTTATCTTATCAAAATGACTTTTCCAGAACTATGATTTGTAAGTCTGTCAAACTGAGGGAAACAGTCTCACCCACTTACAGCCTGACATACAACAGTTACACATTTGTGTCTCAGTGAGAAGTTTGTGGGTCAGGTACTTGAACACATTAGTCAGGTTGATGCCAAACTAGGAAAGCACTGCATTGTCAGGGGTGGTTCTCTTTTGTGCGATGCATTAAACTGAGATCCCACCTGCTCTCTTGTGCATGCAAAAGGCATGGTATAAATTCTCTTAGTGCTCTGGCCAATGCTGAACCCTCAAACAATATTTACTTCAAACACCCCACTTATTTGCTCAGTTCCACATTTCTGTTTGTAGCATGTTACTACATTTAAATTGATTGGTCTTCCTCCTCCATTCTAACCAAAATGTCCAACCCATTAAGGATTTTAAAGGACAAGATTTGAAGTTGCTTTCTTGTGTCCTGGACTGATGACAACTGAGACACGTTTTGCCCCACATTTTCAATCCTTTAAATCTTGGCCATATGCCAGTGCCCACAATCAAAGTTGAGCAGGAACCTTTCCCTCTCTGGTCTTACAGGTTTGCCACCCTCAGACCATCAATGGTTTCATTGTGCATTTAAACAGACATAATTGGTTGTAAAATGAAAATATGAAAGGTTCTATCACCATTTTCTATATTCTTTCATGGGATGAAGGCATCTCTGGCTCGGCCAGCATCTATTGCCAATCCCTAACTGTTGAAAGAGCATGATTGAAAGTCAACCACACTGCTGTGTGTCTGGAATCAAATAAGCATAGCAGCTTCCTTCTCGAAAGGACAACAGTGAACCAGATTTTTTTTCCCCAAAAATCAACAACGGATTCATGGTCATCACCAGAGTCTTAACTCCAGATTTTTTATAGAATCCAAAGTCCATGGCAGTATTTGAACCTGAGTCCCCAGGACATTACTGGAACAATGATCAGGTGATAAAACCACTACGTACATCACCTCATCTTCCAAGTACATGTGATTTCTTTATCTTTTCCAGGAATTAACCAGCTGCTCACAATCTTCCATGCCTCATAAATGGCCAGGTAGGAAATCGCACCTTTCCTGACTTCAGCCATTTCTAGTTTAAAGAGAGACGAACAACAAAGTTGCTCTTAGACAAGATGCTCTCAGATAATTTGCTCCTGTGCCTGACAGTCAGTCTGACTATGTGTGGGAAACGGAGAAATTGTTAATCTAGTCCTGCCTGAGGGAAACCACATTCTTCTTCCCAACTTCAATCCAGCACTCTCCCACTTTTTTCCTAATCTTTGAAGAAAAATCCAACCATTATTGAAAGAAACCATCACATAAAAGCAGAGTACGACTTTGACCAAGAAAACAACCAAAATAATATAAACTAATTTCCCAGATGTAGACATATCTGTAAATATGAATGTTTTCTGATATTTTACTACAATGAAGTCACTTGCTTTGTTTTTCACAGATACAGTCCTGCTGTACATTGTAGAAGGGTATACTGACATCCTAATTGTGTATTATACCACAAGGTAACATTCTTCAGACTTGAAAAGGTCAGCTCAAGCAGCACAGCTAGACAGAGCTAATGAGCCATTTGTGGAGGTTTCATTAGTAAAAAGCATGATATACATGTCAGATATGCACTGTCCTATTCCAGGGTCCTGAGCGAATTCTTTTGTATCAGGTTTGTGATGATGGTTTAATACTGTCACTCCCAGAGAAGTAAAATGTTGTCTTATTAAGTCAGATGAGGAGGAGGGGTTGATTTGGGATTCCCAGATGCTGTTGGTGCGATACCAGTCAGGTCCATAAATAAACCCAATGAAATTAATTACATCAAGCCAACTGGGTTTATTGGGTGTCATGGTGGAAGTGGATAAAAGTCAAAATGCTCCCAATTAGTCCCTGACCACTACAAAAACTGTTGGGTTTTTTCAGTTGCTTCTCTGCCAGGAGTGGGAGTGGGGGTCCTTGTTAGTTATGATTTGTGTAGCCTAGCATTGGCTGGGGAAGGGGGAAACGTACTGAAAGCCACTCCTCCTGTCCTTTCCCAACTCACCCCACTCACCCCCTGAGACCCCTGATAGATTAACTCAAGCCAGCTCTGTGTTTAGCTGATGGTGACTCATTGTTTTTTGGATGTCACTTTATTTGTCAGTAATCAAGTGGATTGTTAGAGATGTAAGCAACACTTCTAGATGTTTAAGACTTCGGTATTCAAATTCAAATGCATCTTTGAAGAGATGTGAAACTATTTCAATCCCTGATGGCACCCACACAAACACCCATGTTAGTATTGCTGCCTCACAGCACTGGGGACCCAGGTGTGATTTCACCCTCGGACAACTGTCAGTACGGAGTTTACATTTTCTCCCTGTTTTCTGCGTGGGTTTCCTCTGGGTGCTATGGTTTCCTCCCACAGTCCAAAGGTGGATTGGCCATGCTAAATTGCCCATAGTGTCCAGGGATGTGCAGGCTGAGTGATTTAGCAAAGAGAAATGCAAGGTTAGGGTGATGGGGTAGGTCTGAGTGGGATCTCTTCAGAGGGTCGATGTGGGCTTGATGGGCCAAATGGCATGCTTCCACACTGTATGGATTCTATGATTTAGATCCTTGGGCCTAACAGAGACAGCATACAAGAAAGGAGAGGAAGCTGAGCAAAACCTCAAAGAAGCAAAAGATAAAACGTAATAGAGAATTCAAGCAAGGATCCTTGGTTAAAGAGAATTAAAAAATGAAAAATACAGACATGCACTCAAAAACAACAGAAGAAAAAAGCAACATAACAGGAAGTATGTATCAGAAAAAAGAGGATAAAGGATTATAATCAACCGGAATAATACACAGGTAAAGTGTTTGACTCAAAAAGAAAACAATTTGCAACTTACTTGCTGCCTAAATAAATTGCTGTCACAACACTTTGCAAATGATCTCAGGAACTGCACATTACCATCATTTAATGTTTGCAATTCTAATGCCTAATAAATTCACTGTTGTTTCCACTGTGTTTTTAATGGAAAACTAAATGGATAATGTCAAACTTTCCCTTTAGACCTTACGGATGTGTCAATTTGCAAGTATACAGAAAATAGTTTAAGTGATTTCAATTAGTCTGATAATTCTGCAAAGTACAGATGCTTTGAAGATGATTACTGCTTACTTGAACTATAGGTGGCTAACCTCCTCTGTGAATGGACAGATTACTTAAGTAATACATCTTAGCCATTTCCAAATCCAAAATAGATACTACTTGTCATACTAGAACAGGCTCGCATCTAAATATGTCTTACATTGGAGTTTCCAGTTTGTAAAGTTAGAATATTTGCTGAAAACAATACCTTTGTGCAATATTGAAGTTTTCATTTTATTTAGGTACAAATCTATTGCTCATACAAAAGCAAGCATTATATTTCCAAAGTTCACTTATTCGCTCACCAGGAAAGAATTAAAATGTAGATTCTTGTGCTTTTAAGCCATTATATTCCTAGCCATACATTCACTAGCAGTAAAACACAGAGATGGATTCCTTCAAAACAATTATAAATGGTTTTCAAGATCGCTAAGAGTTTGAACAGTGGATATGCAGAAACTGTTCCCATTCATAAAAAAGATCAAGAACTAAAGGACATGCCCTAAACTGCTTTACAAAAGAAGCAAATGCAAAATGAAAAATAATCTTTTTCAGACAATGAGTAATCAGGGTATGGAGTGCACTGCTTGGGAGATTCAACTGAGTCATTCAAAAAGGCATTGTTTCTATTTAAATAATCATGCAATGTACAGGGTAATGTGTGGAAAACACCGATGATTAGCATGAAACAGAGAGCTGCTCAGATATGATGGGCTGAATGGCCTTCTTGTGCACTGAAATGATTCAATGCTTTGTTATTGCAAAGTGCAAAAGTCCCACAGGTCAAGAATACTAGAAGCAATAATGAGTTTCACAAGCCTATCATATAAGTGGAAAATCTGATGTTTGAATATTGGAGTCACCATGTTTTCTCATTGATCAATTACATTTTATATTAAAAAAGAAACTAAGAATGGGGCAAGTTATGACTGAAATAGTTTTAATTGCATTCTGATCATCTTAAGAAACTATTCTTACATCTCTCACTTTTTAAAGAAGTAATATCTTGTGGTGGGTACAAAATTAAAACTGGCATCTTTTAATTAGAAAGTGGAGAATGGATAAGACAACTGCTTCCCCTCAAGGGGAATGGGAAGCCAATATAGTCAGATCCTTGTCATGTGAGGATGGAACATACAGATGATATGTGACAGAATGGACCAACTGGGCTTGTCTGCATGATGAGACATGGATACACATCACTGATGTCCCAGAAAATGCTTTATCTCAGAGGAGCTATAGTGGGAGGTAAAGCGTTGAGAGATTCCTCATGAAGGAGGAAAATCGATAGGGAAGTAAAACCAGCCTGACAGAATATATCATCACCATCTGATAAGAATACAGCGATCCTTTCACCATTGTCGAAGAAAAATGTTGTGGCATGGATACCTAAGAAGGAGGCAAACAAATGTTAAAATATATTTCTTTTAAAAAGTGTGCTTGGAAGGATGTTTTAAGTTCTGTTCTCAACCAAGGCCAAGAACCCTTTATGTTTTATTACAAAAGAGATGATTGTTAAACTTATTAACCATAAATCTTTCTCTGGTACCTCTTGCTGCCTTGTTTTGAATAATGAACCAGAGGATACAACAAATGTGGATGTTCAGAATGTGGGAGCAGCCAAAGGGAAATCGACCCTCATTACATCAGAAGCCCCTGGGAAAGAACAGTCATTCTCAAATTAGTACTGGTAATACTGAGTCTTGAGTAAGGAGGCAATCAAATATGGATTTGCTAATGTTTGCTGCAAGTCTCAAACAAGATATTCTGAGTAACACTAAGATCCAGATTCTTGCAGAGTTGACTGACGCCGGAACCAATAAAAATAATAATCAGAACCCAAATGCTCAAGTCCTACCCCATTTCTGGGAAATCTAAGGTTTGTTATCAGGGGAAGGGAAAAGAGGGTGGTGCATGAATCTCACAAGCAGGAAATTCAAAGTCAGCGGGGCCCTTTTGAACATAAGATTTCGGAGCAGGAGTAGGCAATTCAGTCCCTCAAGCTTACTCTGCCGTTTAATACAATCCTGGCTGATCTTGTCTCTTCTTCAACTCCACTTTCCTGCCCACTTCGAATAATCCTTTAACGTATGATTAATTAAAAATCTGTCTATCGCCTCCTTAAATATACTCTATGTCCCAGCACCCACTGTTCTGGGGTAGTGAATTCCACAGATTCACAGCTCTTTGAGAGAAGTAATGCCTTCTCATGTGTTTTGAATCTACTACCCCTTGTTTTATAACAATGACCTCACATTCTGGATTGCCCCACATCAGGAAAAATGCCTTCTATATCGATTCTATCAATCCCCTTTTATGTCATCTACCTCAATTTAATTTCCTCTCATTTTTCTAAAGTCAAGGAACTATTAGCCTAAACTGCTTAATCTCTCTTCAGAAGACAAATCCTTCATCTCCAGAATCAATTTAGTGACCTCCTCTAAACTGCCTTTGATGCAAATAGTTCCCTCCCTTAAGTAAGGAGACTAGGACAATCCATAGTACTCGAAAGTTTAGCTCATTCACTGAACCTACCTGTTTCCATTTATAAATTTCTTATTCTTGTTTTCTTCATTGTAACTGTGCCAAGTTCAAACACACCATTTTTCACTCTCTGCAGAGTTTTAGACTGCATTGCAAGAGCCACAAATTTTATGTACGAGACTTAAACACTTGTGAAGGGTTGGATAAGGTCTATTTAAATGATATGGTATAAGTTTATTTAAATCTCTAATCCCGTATACCTAAATAAAGAGCTGAATCAGAGGAACACAAAAATACCTGTTGGATTGCTTTGATTGATAGATTATTTAGTATCGCTTTGATAAATTCACATTTGACAGTTTCAAATGATTGTGAAATGATGAGCTCACTTTGGTATGATTGGTTAAAAAAGAAGTTTGTATGTTTTTATAATGCATTGACCACGTGAAGGGATTTTAAATCTTGGATTTCATAAAAGAAGTTTTTCTTAGTTTATCTAGTATGTATGAATGACAGCACTCTGATTGTTTGATGGTTAATTTTATTTTCCTTCTAACAAGGATCCTGCGATCTGCCATTGGTGGATGTTATGTGAGTGCCTATGGAGTTGACACAGGATATGAGGTGGTACACTGGTGGGAATGGGGTTTGTGAAGGACTGTGGGGTAGGACTGAGGTCTCGAGGCTTTTTTTTTAAATGGGCAGAAGTCTCAGAGAATTTCCCACTCAATAACAAAAATTTGGCCCAAGATCTGTGCTTACTTAAAATTTGGCATTCGATATAAAGTCCATGTTTAACCAGCCACCTACTAATTAATCAAGTGATTGTTCACTTGATACTAACTTAAAACAAATATTGTATTGATAGGAATTCAAGATTGACATTCAAGAAAAATATAGGAGACAAACATATAACATTAATGCTGAGTCTTTCACCATGCTGGTAATGAGAAATGAAACCTATGCCATTCAACCCTCAACCCTCATGGCTGATCATCAAATTCTGCAATCTAATCCTGCCCTCCCCCATATCCCTTAATCCCTTTAGCCACTAGAACTGTCTTTACTTCCTTTTAAAAAAATACTTTGGCCTCAACCACTTTGAGTGAGTGGTAGTGAATTCCATAAACTCACCTCTCTCAGGGTGGACAAATTTCTCATCTTAGATGAAAAAGGTTCACTACTTGTCCTTAAACAATGAACTTTGAACGTTCATTTTGTAGGATCACTGATTCAGGCATTATTCAAATCTGTGATGTTTGGCTTTATTGAGGTATCTCATTTCAACTACCTGTTACTACCTATCACCAAGGCTCTGGGCTCGATGTGAGAAAGTGAGACCAATGTAGGTAGTAGCACCTTTTTGACCGTACAGACTGGGTGGGCTGAAGGGACTCTTTCATACTGTGTGATTCTATACCTGCTGAAAGCTCACAATAAGTGCAGTATTAAATTTAAATCAAGCTTTAATTTTTGATGGACAATTCTGTCTTTGAAGAAAAAGAATGAACTATGAAACGTTTCAGAAAACATACAGTTAAGCTATCAGCACATTCAGGTTGTGTAAATTTGCTGGAATCCAATATTATCTTGCAGGATTTGGTACACTTACAATTCTCTCAAGGGGATTTTGTGACAAGTTTGCTGCATGCTGATATTACCTTGCAGGATTCATAAAATTTCCAATTTTTCAACTGGGAGACTGCCCATCTCGTACTTTGCTGCAGTATGAATTGAGAGCTCAGACAGCAAAGCATTTTGGGAGATACACCTTTAACCTGTCAGTAGTAATATAAAAGTAAAAGCCGTTTAACAACAATTCTTTTGATTATAACCAGCTCCTGAATAACCTAATTACTTATTTTTACAACCAAGCAAAATACATTCTCTTGTTTTGTTTTTCTCTTTATTGTTTAGCAGTGCAGATTATTTTTTTATAAAGATACGACTTATTATTAAACAAAAAGAATAGTGGAATGGGTTCTGAAGAGGCGGCACTGGAGCTGAAATGTTGACTTTGCTTTCTTTCTACAGATTGCTGTCAGATCTGCTGAGGTTTTCCAGCATTTTCTGTTTTTGTTGGGACTTATCATTTACTGATTTATTAAAAGATATGTAATAAAATGCTGATACATTTAGCAGTCCAACAAGACCTATGGAGAGAACTTTGATAAGCTTGACTGTCCAAATGCCTGAAGTAGACCTTTTTCTTCATAGTTGAAGAAAACACATTTTTAAACTATTGCAACTGTATAAGTATAGAATGAACATTCTGTTACTTCATTTGTAAATGCCATTTGGAGGTCAGTGGATCAGATATTTAAGATAATCCCATTTCAAAGATCAGATTTATTCCTGCTGTCTGAATTGGTACCTAGTATAGCATATATCTACAACTGGAATATATTAGATTTTTGAAGGTCGGGAGACTAGTTGTAGAAGGCATGGTCTAATGTTAGAACCAATACATTTCAGGAGTGAAATCAGAAAATATTTGATGTGATTTAGGTACAACTAAAAGTTTTGTTTTGTGTGCAGTACAGGCAGATTATACCATACAAAGTGCATTAGGATAATAGAACAGAACGGGGAATACAATGATACTCTGCAGAGAAGGTACACAAAAGAGTGAGATCAACACTAAATTTAAAATGGGAGGGGTCCATTCAGAAGTGTAATAACAGCAGGGTTGAAGTTGTTCTTGAGGCTGTTGGTACATGTGTTTAAGCTTCTGTATCTTCTACCTGATACACGAGATTGGAGGATATTATAACCAGGGTGGGAGGGGACTTTCATTATGTTAGCTGCCTTCCTGAGGCAGCGCAAAGTATACATGGAGTCTATAGTTATACAATGTAAGGGATAGTAAAGTTTGCAAGTCTCTTCCACAAATGACAATTGATGCTTAATCAAAAATAAAACTGTGGTTGCTGAAAATCAGAAACAAAGTCAGAAATTGCTGAGAAAGCTCAGCAGGTCCCTTCTGGATCTGAAGTATTAACTCTTGCTTTCTCTTCACAAATGCTGCCAGACTTGCTGAGTTTTTCCAGCAGTTTTTGTTTTTGCTAGTTTATCCACTGTTAATGAGCTATATTAAACTTGATTTTTTTGGGTAGCAAAACTCTCAAGGAGTATCAGGCATAGGTGGATATGTAGAATGTTAATCTTTTACAACTATCAATTTTCAATTGCTACCATCTGACTTTAATACCTGGGACATTCATGGATTGAAATGGTTTTTGAAAGGAGGTACACTGACTTAAAATGGCTACAACAATCAGCTGACTACACATTAGGCAAGCTTGTGAGTCCAATGCGGAATGGAAACAATTAGTTGAATTGAAAATAACATTTTTTAACAAAATTCAGTGAAGCTAAGACATCCTTTCAAGCATGAAGAAAACTGCTCCTATTTTGATTTATACCTGTATGACAAAGTTTACATGTTTAAGATGAAATTCATCATCAAGCTGAGAAGAAATGAGCTCAGGCATTGAAATACACAAGAATAGAAAGTACTGAAGAAACTCAGCAGTTCCAACAGCATCTTTGGGAGAAAGACAGATAACATTTCAAATCCAGTTACTCTTCATCTCAACAGTTCTGATAAAATGTCGCTGGGCTTGAAATGTTAATTCTGTTTTTCTCTGCAGAGGTGCTGCCAGGTCTGCCTGAGTTTCTCCAGCACTTTCAGTTTTTGTTTTAGATTTCCAGCACATGCAGTTCTTTGTTTTACCAAAATACACAAAACAAATGTGTATTTTAGAAATCTGCTTTTGGTAAAATTGGGGAGATGGAATTATAACTGCAGAACTGAAGAAACCGTGTTCTCTCTCTGTTTTTCCAACAAAACACCCAATGACAATGCATATTTGGGCGAAACATCTATTTACCAAGAGCTCAAAGATATTACAAATATTTGCCACTGCTGATGATACAAAATATTAATTAACAACCATGGCCTCAAATTAAAACCTTCTAATCCCTCGAGAACACCTTCAGAATTTAAAGTGGATTTCCTTTTGTCTTTTTGTACTTGGGTGATGACTTCAGATTACATCTTTATAATTTTGCTCAGGGTTAGTGGATGTGAAAATTATCTTTCCTTTCATTCAGGAAAACCTTATTTTCATCCTATGGAGAGATTAGACATTGGGTAACTACATTTTGTTAAGAAATTATACTGAGGTTATAGAGATTGGGCTAAAAATAACAAATGTTTCACAGCCAACCAAGAAACTTGGAAAGAGGGGAACCAATTTACTCTGCTCACCTGCTTGTAACAAGGCTTCAATATACATCAGATATAATTTCATTGAATGTTGAATAGATTTGAGGGACTAAAATGATCTACTGATGTTCCTATGAATGTCTGTTAACCTTAAATTGACTGTCCTAATGTCAATATATCTGATGTCCAGCTGTTGGTATTGTTGTACGTTCTGCACCTATGCATACACCAACTGAAAATAAGAAATGAAATAAATGCTGAAGCTGTGTCATTGAATCGCAGTTGGGTGTGAGGCATAACTTCTGCTGAAGTAAACACTGGAAACTTGCTGCCTATGTTTGAATCATGAATCAAAAACAAAACAATATGATCTTGCTGTAGTGAAGGATTACCTTTGGTCATATTTTCCCGCATATATAACAGTGCCTGATTTTTGATTCCCTCTTTTGCATCCTCTGATCAAGACTTATAGATTTTATTAGCTCAGAGAATTGAATTCTGTTTTTTTTATCATTAAACATTAATGCCAGTCATTGGGAGATTTAAAAAAAAAACTGACTTGGTCTAGCAGCCAAAGTTGTTTTGAAAAATTTTGCACTAGATATCAATCTAAATAATTTGAATCCAGCTCCATTTGAATGCAGCACGCAGATAGCAACCTGTAAATAAGATTACAGCTGTGTGTGTTGCAAATGTGGGCAAACTGAAACAAAACAGATCCTATCATTTTATGGTGAACATTAGAGACATCTATCAATAAAAGTGATTAGTATTCTGATTTATGTTCTGAAAATAAACACAGCTCAAATGAAGAGAATTACAACATTTTCATCAATATCTTTTATTCTTTAGTTCAGAAAGATTGGCAGATTAAACTAAGGCCAATTTTTATACAGCATCAAGATCCAGATATCAATGTTGTTCTAATTTGTGAGCAAGATCAGGGCTTTAAGATTAAAATCTGTTGATGCACTGTTTACCTAACAGTTTCAACTTCTCTTTGACTGTTTCATTAGAAACTATATTGTAGTTTTCCTTTATTTCTGTAAATACTTTATGCTGTGTAAAATTTGCAGCACTTCTAAAACTGGCAATTTTGCATATTTTCTGTTCCATTTTCTGCTTTTCTACCTTTCTTACAATTTTATAGCTCATTGAGGTAAATTTTTCTCCATTGTTTATTGACCATATTTGGTATGTTTCAACTTCCTGTTCTTTATTGTCATAGTGTGCAACCATGAATCCATTCACCTGTGCTTTTCCTTTGGTACTTGTCTGTGTAGCTGCGATTTTATGATGCTCCAGGGTGATGCGCCTGGAGATATCGGGCAGGGGCATGATTGAGTATGATGGTGGGTGGCATGCCCATTGTCTCCCTGCTGCTGCTGATAGTATTTCCTCCTGGCAGGTGGTTTCCTTCACCCCTGAACCCAGTTGACACATTTTAAATGGGCTATTAAAGACTCTTTGAGGCAGCTCCCAGCAGTTGGCTACTTCAAACACAGGACTCATGGTAAGGAAGGTTTCGTCCTCCTGATGAACCACCCCTTGATGCACAGAGGCCTACACCCAGCCAACAAAGGCAGCCCCTGCTAAAAGATCTCTAACATCCTCATGACCAACACAACCTTCAGTGGTGTCAGTCAGTCATGTTCCAGTGAGTCCAGTCCAATTTACCTTAATCCAGGGGCCTCTGCCATTGTGGTTGGTCTGGGTCTGCCACAATCTGAGCAGTGGCCACAGTTTTGCATCATTGGCCTGCTAATTGACTGACAGCTTTTGGAAGTAACACCATCCTTTATATTTTTCCTTTATATTGGAATTAAATGGACAGCTTTCTGTACATCCATTTACAAGTTGACATTGTTACTACTTCCTGGGGCTTGGAAATTCACAATGTTCACTCTCAGCAAATGTGGATATCTTGCATCTTCATCCCAGGAAAACAAACTAGATTTCCCAATAATCACTGGAAGACCCATCACCCAGACCTGTTGTCAGGCTGAGGTCTACATGGTGGATTCCCTATTTTACCATAATATTAAATTTAAACCTCATCATTTTAACAGTTGCTCATCCACAAAGTACACTCTCGCCAGGATCTACCACAAGATAATACAGCGAAACTTGAGTTGATATTTGTGAACAAATAGATTATAGGATCATAGAATGGTGCAACTGAAAGAGCCATTTGGCCCATGTTCCTTTTATTGGATCTTTGAAAGATCCATCCAATACTCCCTTTCCTCTTCCAATTGTCAAGCAAAATGTTCCTTTCCAAGGGCTTATCCAGTGCCATTTGTATGTTACCACTGAATCTATTTCCACCAACCTTTCATAACCTGTTGCTGTACCAAAGCAAGTATTCTTCTTGAAACCATTTATTGTTTGTCACCTTGTCTGGTTTGTGATTGAATGACGTCTGGTTAATCTCTGTCCTTATAAGGCCAACATGATGTCAGATATCAACACTTGCATAATTTATATTTGTGTCACACTTTAATTGACACTGAGAAGTAGCAGCAATAACATAAGTATGTTGAGTAGATACAGGATAATAGATGGTACATTGTGAGTTACAAGCCAACTAATCAATGGAATAATTGAGATAACCATTCAACTCAGCAGCAGTGTCCTAGGTTCGATTCCAGCCTCGGGTGACTGGCTGTGTGGAGTTTGTACATTCTTCCTGTATCTGCGTGGGTTTCCTCCGGGTGCTCTGGTTTTCTCCCACATTCCAAAGATGTGCAGGTCAGGTGAATTGGCCATGCTAAATTTCCCATACTGTTAGGGGCATTAGTCAGAGGGAAATGGGTCTGGGTGGGTTAGTCTTCGGAGGGTCGGTGTGGACTGGTTGGACTGAAGAGCCTGTTTCCACATTGGAGGTAAGCTAATCTAATTATCCAATTTAATCATAAAGCTCCCTTTGGAATAGTTTATGAGATGCAGTGGAAACAGAACTTTTAATACCTTAATTTGACTCTCAGCTATAATCAGTTATTCTACAACAAAAAAAACAAATAATGCATGGTTTATTTATAAATTTTATAATGCTTGAATTTTGAAGTTAGCTGTAGGCTATAAGGTTCACAGTTATTCTCAAAGAAAGGGGTCCATACTAATCAAGCGATCACTGTGCAGTAGATTACACCTTTCCCAACACCATTTTTGATTACAATGTCAGCTCATGCTGATTCCTGGCATCAAGCACCGGTGGCATCTAACATGCAGTTTCCTTACCTCAGACAAACACTTACGATATGCAACTTTTAAGATTCAGGACTTTCAAACTATTTGGAGTAAAATGACCTTTTAAAAAATCTGGTTTACAGCCAATGAAATCGTAATTTCTTTTTTGGAAGTTTCTGTATCCCAAAAATTACCATAAAGAGAAACAGGTGTGATTTATGTTAAAATTAAAAATGGTTTGCTTAGCTTAGACAGAAGCAATGTCAAATAAAATGATAAACATATGAGAGAAAGATTATTTTGAGATAAGAAAAGTTGAGCAGAAGTGAAGTATTAAAATATGGATGAATTGAAGCTTAAACCTGTTATCCTCAAACTCACTGATAGACCAAGAGTTAATTAACAAAAACGTTAGTTTTAGAAAGAAGAACATTACAAAAAAAATGCAGTGCAGAAATACATCAGATATTATGTACTGTCTATGAGCTCACTGCTAAAAGGTGAAATGCTTAATGCTAAAATATCAATCATAGGATGTCCAACTCTTGCATCATTACCCTAACTGATCAGTTCATCGAATACATTGTGCAAATTAGAGCTCAGATTTGGCCACATAATGAACTGCAATTCTTGTTCTTGTCCTTCACTAACTTAGCCTTTAGACTTCATAGTTTTATCTTGTTATATATTTTGTTCTCCTTGTCTTCACTACATGTCTTCATTAAGCTCTGTCAAGCCTACGTAACACTACTTTTTCTTCATTCTAATTTACATGTGAGTTTTGACTATCACTCTAGGTCTGAGTGCTTTACTATTTGCTCACCATTTTATTTCCTACTTTAATTTTCTTCCATGTCACTATTCATGACAGAACCCTTCCCTCCAAATCTCCAGCTCAAACATCTATAAATTTTGAGGCATAAGACTTGGATTTTTTTTTAAAGTCCTGTATTTTTTTTTGGAGGGATTACTGTTGTGAGGCTTAGCAAGTTGTTTTGTTATATCTTATTAAACTCGCCATATTCATCACCTATCCCAGCCCCTCTGCCATCTGTCACACCTGATTCAGCCTTATTTTACTACACACCATTCCCAAAACAAATTGCCACTCTCCAAATGCCTCTGCCTTTCCCATTCCCCCTGCAATTCTCTCACTCCTGATCACCTGCTGCCTTTACAGGCCTCTCTTGAAGCCTCCTGAAAGACCCATGGAGTGGCCACTAGGACGATATTTACCCCAGATCTCTGATCAACTTCAATGAAATGGGACTGACCAGACTCCAGACTGCTACCTTGACAATTCCGTGTCTGACAATACGGGATTCTCCTGACTGCTCGTGCTGGTCCCACAGGATCCATGGCTGAACATTCCTCAGACTAGAACTCTGACAAATCACCAGACTGTGAGAGTCCCAGGTGGATGACTGACCATGGTCAAGCCCTTTTACTAGGTGCAGACTATGTCTGTGACGGATGGTACAGGGACCCTTTGACAGTGGTTATCCCCCTGAATGGAATGAGATGACCCCTCACCAACTTCTGACATGGCATTTGTTTGAATCAATGTGCAGTGTATTTTCTGCACAAGTAGCCGACACAGTCAATGTTAGATTGACATCTTGAGTGCACAGGACATTCTTCCTGACGGAGCCATGATGGAAAGCAGCCTGTTTGTGTTAAAGAGCACCTCATTATTGCAGTCGTGTTAACCTTTGGCTCCAGCTTGTTATCGATCAGGCCAGGCCCCCTCAAAATGTTTTAAGAAGTTAGCCCAGACCCTAACTTTTTCTTATTTTAAAGACAGATGGAAAGTGGACATTCCAGGAATGATACAGCTGGTCAAACCATTCAGCATTAAGCAAAACAGAATTTATTTATACATTGCGGATGAAACACCAACAAAAGAAAACAGAATTTAGAATAACTTAACTTTTTTGATAACTCAACCGACTCTCTTGCAAGTTAATGAAGGATCTATTCCAATTTCCCTAATATCCCATGAATACACCCCATGGGAAAAGGTAAATTCAAATACAGGTTCTTACAGGCTGAAGAGATTTCAGAGAAAACGTTCTCTAGGTCCCCAGCAGTTTTCGACTGCTTGCTAAAACTAAACCAAACTACAAAAAAACCTGAGCTGGAAGGACTGGCAACTCTCCTTCAATTGTACAAATGAGTTTTAAAAAAAACCTAAAGGTCTCCTCTGATTGTTGACTTAGACAGTGTCTATTAGCCATTTTGGCACCACTGCCTTTATAATCCCTCTTAAGAAAACCCAAGGACAACAAAACCTTGTTAAAGGAGCAGCATCATCACAAGCAGAAGCACCAACTCTCTAAGAGGAAAGGCATGGATCTCATGAGCAGACAGGTGAGAAAGTGTTAAGGGAAGAAGTGAGCAGCCCTGAGATTGTAGCCTTACCAAGTCCTTGAGTAGGGGGCCTTTCTGTGCCCATAACATGTTCCTGCTGCAGCTAGTTGCTTCTGTGCCCTTCAGTGAGGGTCTACGCTCCCTGAGCAGCCTGCAAGCATGTCAGATAAGTGCCACAGTGGTCATAATGGGTTCACAGATACCAGATGCCAATGCCTATGGACAGTTAGTGACTATGGCCGGTGCCTGTGGATCATGCCCTGATCTGTAGTTTGATTGAAGTAACATGGAGGTCATTTGAGGGAAGCAGCAAGCTGAATCGATTCCACACCTGCTTTATTTCTCAGCATCTAGTTTGCTTGGTGAGTTTGGTAAGATAGAAAAGTAAACATTAATGAGGCGACTGGGCCATCGAGAAGGTGTTTAACAAACAATAAAGTGCTGAATTGACAACCTGCTGCTGCTTTGTGAGAAAAGCTACCATAGTGCTTGTCAAAACTATAAACCAAGAGATGTTCCCAAAATTGGGATGGGCCTTGCTGGACTTCTCATCTGATGGTGCCACACCTCTCTTCATGCTTCACAGCCAGATTCCACCAGCTGTATTCTTTCTCAGTTTTGATTTTAGCTTGAGTTGTACCTGAGAAAAGCCCACAATTTATCTCAGTGCCTCAGGAATCTCCAGGAAATGCATTGTGATGACCCATCACTGATTCCTTAACAGTAATTATTTTAACAACCTCAATCAAGTCTCTCTCTCTTACACAATGGCTTTCTTACTCTCTACTCTCATTTAGGTTTTCACCTTACCAGTTTCCTGTTCATCCCATTTACCTCAAGCTCCAAACTTCTACATTCACAAATGATATGAAGTTCTGACCCCACCCTCACTTCTCTTTTTTTGCCTCCCATTAGTCACTTGGCTTATCTGACATCCAAAACATGACAAGCAAAAGCTTCCATGACTAAATATCGGGAATATTGCAAGCATTGTCTTAGGTCTCTGCCAAAAATTCCAATCTCCAGCCACCAACGTCATCCCTTTTCCATGTATGAAACCAGATTGTTTTCAACAATAACAGAAATCGCTGGAAAAATTCAGCAGGTTTGGCAGCATCCATGGAGAGAGAGCAACATTGATGTTTTAAGTCTAATGACCCTTCTTCACAACTGAGTGGTCACTGAACATGGAATGTTAACTCTACCCTTTTCCCCTCCGATGCTAGCAGACCTGTTGAGTTCTTCAGCAATTTCTGTTTCCAAATTTTCAGCATCCACGATTTTGTCATATTTCATTTGTTTCCGATGATGTTATCTTCTCTGGTTCTGCACGGAGATTTTGATTGGAAAGCCTCCCCAAGAGCCCAAGCTGATACTAGGCTGCTGTAAGATTACCCATCTTTCCCCTTTCTTCAGTGGATCTGCTGCTGAAGTGCCTCTAGACTTGACTATTTCAATACGCTTCTGCCTGACCTCCCACCTTCCACTATGCTTCATCAGCTGTGGCTGATCCTGAACTCAGCTATCCGTATCCTAATTCTCACCGAATCTCATTCACCCTTCACCCCTCTCCCCATTGACTTTATATTGGCTCCCATTGAAGCAAGACTTCAATCTTTAAATGGTACTCCTCAGAGGGGGAGAAATGCAGTGAAAAGAATAGCAATACCTGAAAATGAACATCTGTGTTGCAGTGGAGCTCTATTCTGAGGTATTCGAGGCAAAGATTATTCACAAGTTTGATCCTTCTAGATCCATGGCTTTTGTCATTCCCTGAGTCTGTAACCTTGTCTCTCACATCTCTTCACAATCTCTGTGCTCCTCTAACGCTGGTCTCTTGAGGAGACCCTGCTTTTCATCATTCTGCCCTGTCTTATCGAGTCATACAGATCCTTCCATTCAACCAGTCCATGCCAAACATAATCCCAAACTAAACTAGTCCCACTTGTCCACTCCTGGTCCATATCCCTCCAAACTTTTCTCTTCATGTATCTATCCAAATTTCTTTGAAACATTATAATTGCATCCACATCCACCACTTCCTGAGGAAGTTCATTCCACAAGCGAAGCACCCTCGGTGTAAAAAAGTTTGCCTCTCATGTCTTTTTTATTCTTTCTCTGCTCACCTTAAAAATGTGTCCCCTAGTCTTAAAATCCCCCATCCTAGGGAAAAGACAGCTACCAATAAGTATGGTTTCCAGTCATTATTGAGCTGCTGAAGCCTCAAACTCCGGAATTTAGGAAATGAAAATGTACGCTCCCTTCAGTGTGTCCCAGCAATTTCTGTTTTTCCTTTCTCTCTCCTTTCATGCATGTGCTCTCTTTCTCTCTTTCTCTTTCTCTCTCTCTCTCTCTCTCTCTCTCTCTCTCTCTGTCTCTCTCCCCCGATCTAGCCGACTGTTAGATATAAATACTGACTTGCTGACATGCCTCCTTTTTCCGGGCTGCTGCTGGCACTGTTGGCGATGTGCAATCGCAGCCCCAGCTTGTGTTTCCCATTGCTGAAAAATTGATTTGTAGCTCATTAGTGAGCAGGACACAGCTGTTCATTGAAAATCGTAGACACTAATGGCTGCTATAAAGTTGGTTAATTTTCAAGTGCCAGAATTCGAAGACCTATTGAGAAATTGTTTAAAGGTACATAGTTTCATAGTAAAAAATGAGGTCTGCAGATGCTGGAGATCACAGCTGAAAATGTGTTGCTGGTCAAAGCACAGCAGGCCAGGCAGCATCTCAGGAATAGAGAATTCGACGTTTCGAGCATAACCCGAAACGTCGAATTCTCTATTCCTGAGATGCTGCCTGGCCTGCTGTGCTTTGACCAGCAACACATTTTCAGCTACATAGTTTCATAGACTTGGCTTCAAGAGTAAAACAAAAAAAAAACACAGTATGGCCACTTTAACAAACGTAATAGATTGTAATCTATTTTCAGCATTGTAGGGAATTATTTCACTCGGTCATTCTAAAATTGGACCCTGCTAGCAAAATGTTGCATCATAACAGTCTTCAACTGAATATTTTGACACAGGGAGGTTTGCTTTTAAATTTCCCAGATTTACTCTGCTTTTTTTTAATGGAGACCATTGGTGTTGTCTTTTAGTCTGTCCATTGAAGACTCAGAATTCAGCTCCACAGTTACAAAACGTTGGCCAGTGGAAGGCAGACTAGAGTGGTCAGACCGTTTCCCTCATTACCAGCTTTGGCGAATGGCTGGGCATAAAGGGACTTCCCTACTCTTTGGTGGTGACCTGTGCATGATGGGAAAAATCACCCAACTATCTTAGCTCCACCTGGCCTTCAAAACGCAGAACCAACCCAGCACAACATTCCCTCTGAGTGCCATTCAAACTGTGGACATGTCTTCCTCTGGGATCTACGCCCTCTTCTACCTGGGAACTACTTGTAGTCCCAGCAGCACCAACACTCTATTCTGATACTTCTGTGACTGTGAGAGCAGCTGGATGATCCAATTGGCTAGCACTCCTGAGGGCAGGACTACCTCACACCATGGGGGCACAAGTCTAACTCCCAACTCATCGACACTGCCCAGAGCATGTTACAGTGACAGTGCAGCCTTGATTAAAATCAGTCTGTCACTCTATTTCTTCATATATCATAGCGTTCCTTTCTCATCTCTCCTCCATCATCAGTCTATTTCACCATCTCTGTCTATCTCAGAGGAGAAACATAGAAAGTACAGTTCGAGGAGATAAGAAAAACAGTTTATTACTGTTTTTATCATATTTTATCGCTGTTTTATGTTACAGATAAATACTTACAAATTGGAAAACAGCATATAAGTTGTCTGCACGTGCACTTATCGTCAGACATTCTCGTACTATTCTGTAATCCAGAAAATTCAAAAATGCAGAAATGATTTGATTCCCAAACATTTTAGACAGGAGAGGTTACATTAGGCAGTGTTTTAAACATTAACCTGATAGCTATTACAATGTCAAAATTCATATTCTTAACTCCCATTCATTTGGTGATTTGGTGGAGTTCACATCATCCTAACCATGATAAGACAGAATATGCATTATCTAATGATATATTGTGCTACAATTTTACATCATTGTATCTTGCATTGGAAGAGAAATCAATGCTTTCACAGTAACAATAGTCAGAAATTCACACTGCTGGTGAAGTTTGCTCCATTTAAGTGCAAACCTGATCAAAAGAGCAGTATGGGGTATATGGATTGGTTTCTATGGTCTTGATAGCCTGACTTGAAGTTTTGTGTAAGTCTGATCTAAGTGAGATTCAAAGGGATACAGCAGACACTTTAAGAGGCAGCATGGCCTTTGCTGAAAAGAATGAAGAAGAAGGCAAAAATGAAAAGGAATGTGGAGCCAGAAGGGTATAGCAAATGATAGAAGAGTTCAGCAATTAACTCAGGAAACAAAGATTTGATCCTATCAAAGTGTTAGATGGCTGTAAGGGTGGCTAATGTCTTTGACTCTCAGGGCATCATCACTAATTATAGAGTTGGCAGCATATTTTGAGGAAGGTTGAGACATAGTTGAGGCTGCAGTTATTTAACACTGTGCAGCCAACTCTATGATACAAGTTAACTGCAGGTATCCAGAAAACAGATGATACAGGTCCGTTTTCTACTGACTCATCGTGAGGATATCGCATTCTGCTCCTAATCTCTGATATGCAACAACTGCATGACAGCAGGATATAGTCCAATGGGTTTATTTGAAAACACTTTGGACTATAACATGGCGTCATGTGATTTTTGACCTTGTCCAACCCAGCCCAACACCAGCACCGCCACATCATCTCTTATAGTGAATAGAAAAACATTGCCACGTCAGGAGCTAAGCCAGGCATCACAGTTAAAGGAGCAGATATTCGGACAGCTGAGCCAAAAAAGCTTACTCAAAGTCTAAATTGCCAGGGTGGGATTTGAGCTTGTGCTCTTTAGTGCAAGCCTCTGGATTACTAGTTCCATATCATAACTATTGCAGTATCCATGATTTTCCCTGGTCTTTAGGAAGTGCATAAACCAGGTTCTTTAAAAAGTGTCCATGCTTAATCCAGATCTGATGGTTTTTGATCACTTTATGAAGCCCAGATCAAGTAGAAATCATATCTTCTATCAATGTGCACAGGAGAAAGGCAATAGAGATTTGGAGTAAGTTCCAATGTACAAACCATTTAGACTGAATGAAAGTCATGGCAAAATCTAAATTTTCTCTTTCATTTTGTGTAACTTGGGTTCAAATTGAGTTTTGGCAAAGCTAATTAAGATCATGGTTACAATACTGTCGTAAGTTAACACTGAGGTGTTCATTTGAGTTCATACATTCAAGCTATGCTTAATATATGGTGCATATTGACATCTGGCCTCATCTCCAGAATTCCCGATCTTGTCATTGAGTACAACTTGGTGGGCTGGGAGCGGGGGGGGGAAGATTGCAGTGGAGCGGGGGAAATCTGTGTCTCTCAGCCAGTGCTCCATTTTTTTTTGTGGTTGCTGTGTGCAGCATGTTTTTATATTTCAATATGTAATGTCTTGATTTTTTTTTGTTTGCTTGGCTTTGAACACATATCCTCTTAAATGAGACAATTTCTGAGCAACCTGCCTAATGCTTTCCAGCACTATCCTATCTTACCTCGAGTGGAAGCAGACATTTTCAGAAACTTTTTAACATGTCATGTTTACCATCCCAGCTTTCTGAACTAACTGGAAATGCTGCAAATTCAGGCTTTTTTGCAAGGCTTTCAATTGCTGAAATGAGTAGCTCATCAATGGTGCTGCCACTGAATAGATTTATAGTCAGTTCAGGGCAGTTTTTTGCTCTGTCCTTTTAAAGTTTTTTTTATTTGTGAGATTTACGAGACCTGTTGCGCCTATCCTGCTGATTGAGTAAATCAGGGAGCCTTGTGAAGCAGTCAGCTCAAAATTTCCTGAAAAATGTTAGAGAGAAGAGACAGCAGAAAAGGTTGGAGAATCCACTTTTGATTTGATTGTTACTAGTGAGCCTGGAGGACTCTGATTTTCTCCTTGAAGGTGTCAGTTTTCAGCACCAGCTCAAATTGGCTTGATTAAAAAGCACATTTCTGAAATGAAGTTTCAAACTGATAGCTGATGGTAAATTGATCCTTTTATCTCATTGGTATTTATGACAGTAAACACTCTGAAAAATGCCAATGTTTCTATAACTATCTTGGACCCAAAATAGCTGTCCCTTAAAAATTCTGGTGAATCTCACAATCTTTGGGATTGCTCTAATTTTGCCATGAAGGCATTACCAGCTGTAAACTATTCAATTTTTAAGAACCTTTGCTTCAATATATTTATAAGTAAGGGAAAATAAAATGGGTAAAATTTAACTCAAATATGAATGAGTCAAGTGGGTCAATAGCATGATTAAAAATTTGCATCCTATTTCTACCTCACCCACGCTCAATATTCAGAGATAGAAACAAAAGTAAGCATTCCCATTCAGTCTATAAAACCCTTTCAAGGAGTCTGCGTGCCTCCATTTTGAACATGATTTCTATTTTTAATTCATTAACTGGGTACTTCAAACCTCTGGACACTATTCTGATTTTAAAAAAAAGGCAAGAAACATTGAACCTTATGTTAAGCATTTTCGCAGGACTGATTGCGGGCAAAGGAGTAGATATATTTCACCAAGGACCACCAAGCTATGCAGTAAGCCAGTCCTTATAATCTATTTCACAACCATGACCCAATGCTAGACTTTCTCTTGCCCCATTGCCCAATGTCCTATCTTCCAAACCCTCTGCTCCAACACCACTAGATCTTTATTACACTTCAATTGTGACCTTTTAGTTGTAGGTTTTATCACCAAGAAGTCAAGTCTAAGTATCAGCCAGGCTGTTTTGTGATCATGAAACCTGAAAACAATAACTAAAAATGTCCTGCATTTAAAACTGCAGAGTGTTTGCGGAAACCCTCTGTCCAAGTTTCCCATCCATAGCTCCTCCACAATGCCACAGTCCAACATGAAAGCATGCCTTAGTAAGTACTTGAGTCAATATGTTCAGCCACAATAAACAGAATTGATGCAATAAGAGAGATAAACAGAAACCATCAGATTGTGCTGCTCTGTTATCTCCAGGCAACTGTAAGACATTTCTGCATTTTTTTAAGAATCACTTCTCAGTTCATTTATTTTAGTTTGTATTACAAGTAAAGTTTTGAGTTGTGAATGGTGAATCCTGGCTTGGCTACCTGCAAGCAAACTGGTTTTCTGAAAACTAACAGGTTGCTAATTTAATTAAATGAAAATATGAAATCTCCTAAGCAGCTGTCTACTAAAGTCACCACAGATGTGTCATTGGAGCAAATGATATGCCACAGCTGTGACACTAATCCCTGTTATCATCCTCCTTCCATGTGTGAGATCCACATCCAGCTCGAAAAAAAGGTACTTTCTCATAGAGAGGAATCTGTCTTCAGCTAACAATGGAAAAACTGCTCTTTTTAGAGAAAACTTATTTTTACTGATACCACACAATCAACACGCCACTGTATAATACGTACACTTGCTGATCAAAGAGCTAAGACACCACAGATCTGCTATGGCTTTGTCAAGACCAACAAAAATAATTTGTTTTCATCAAATTAAATCTGAGCCCTATGGCACAATATATTCAGAACTTTCCAAGTGGTGAACTGGATCTGTGGGCTACAATTCATATCAAGGAAAAAATATATTAAGGATACACATATTTATGTCTGTATATATTTCATATTTTTAAATATTATATAAGACACAGATTGTTGCTCGGCCAAGCAACAAATGGATGCACTTCTTGCAATTAGATTATCCAAGTCTTTGGATTTACGAACACAAGTTTAAAATTTGGTTCTTTCAAGCTCTTGAACAAGTAGTGTGTGTTATTCTCCAGGATACTGGTTAAAAGTAAAGTTATGGAAGATTTTCACAGATTTGAGAAATCCACTCTGTCCAGACTTTCTGCTCAAGTAAGTATAGTAACAATGAAATGTTACAACAGAAACAGGCAAGGTCCTGTCAGAATTCTATTATCTATAATTTACAATTGAAGAAGCATTATTACCAAAATTTAGCTATGTGACCTATTTCGCCAAAGCAAAGCTGCACTTTCCACATTTGTTTTATAAGCATATACAATTTGTTCACTTTTGCTGGTTAGATTTACATGGTTAGAAAAATGCAATCTTAGCCTGTATTTAAAATTAATGATATGACTCAACTATTGATCAAAAGTTAGTACATGTTCCATGGTTATTAGAAAATAGTGATGGCATTTCATCCACAGCTGCTGAAGTTGCACATTGTTATATATTTCAGAACTAATATGTATGAAAGACCTCAATGTATGTAAATCATGGTTAGTCAGTTGTAGTTCTGAAAATTAAATCTCTTATTCAAAACTCTCAAAGTCTTAATGGAATAGATGAATGTTAGATAAGCAGAACTATTTCAGTTGTCTCCCTATATGCTTTCTCCTCATCAATACCCTGGATGAGGACATCTATGATCCTTTTGGAAGAAATGTTTACCAAGTACAATGTAAAAGGATTTTTAAAATTTAATTTTCAATAGTTTGATTTTTTTTCACTCATAGTAGTTCTTGCATTTGCAATAAAGAGTCTTATATTTATCACTTCTGCACCGTTTTTTTTTGCGTGTTCCCTTTCATGGCATACTTTTTCTTCACAATTCATGAAACTGTAAACTACACTTAATTAGACAATGCCTACAAAAGTCCAGTTAACGTAATTTCTGGAATGAACTACCTTAAGTATTTCTTTTCCACATGGTGAAGCCTTTTTCCTTCACAATTAATGTGATTTAGATTGTACCATTTCAAAAATGACTCACATTATTTCACAAGCATATTTTACATTTCTTCCAATAATTCCATGCCATTAATATTCTAAGTATTATTTATGCATGAAACGTTGGCACTGACAATTTACTATAAGAGTAATCTGTTCATTGCTTAGGTTTTTGGATTAAGAAAGGAATGTATTCTGTCATGAAAGTGAAAAAATATGAACTGCTGATTTTCAGATTCTACAATCTGATTTTCTACCTGGGATTTTCATGGACTGCAATAGTTCTTCAAAAAGGTAGCTGTTAATGACTTAAATTGCCCCAGGAAGCAATTAACTAGAGGCTTGACAAGTTATGAAACTAACGTGAGAAACATACTCAAAAGCAAAATTAACATTTTATCGAAAGGTTTGAACCCAGCCAAAAATGAAGAAATCCTCACATTATGTTTTGATTTACACCTTAATGCATATCCTCATGTTTTGGTGACAAAGTCTGGCCTACAATTGGCAAATCAAAAGTAACGTAACTTCCACAGATAGAATGTACGCAACAAGCTTATTTTTCAAAGAACTGTCTTTAGCAGAACATGGGAATGCATTTGTGACCATAGTACTGATGAAAGCACTCTCTATTTCCTCCTGCTGGGAAGGAGAAAACATGCAGTGAAAACTCAAATCAGAGAAATACATCTGGAGATCAAGAATATAAAATATTGTCAATATTCATGGCTGCTTTTGATTCAGGGTGTATCTAATCAACCGTGGTCTCCGGTTAAAACCTATACCTCAAGGACATCCTAATGACTTGAAACTGTATTATTTTTTCTTCCTTTTGTACTGGACACTATACAGTTTTTAACCTTCGATCTCTGTATGTTTGTGAGAGCCTGTATGTATGGGCTTAACATCACAGTTCTATCAATTTTTCTCCAAGGTTAGAAATTATGAGAGTTACACTTTCTTTCACTCAAGAAAACCTTTCAATTGATTCATTATTGTTTCTGGTGAACTTGTATGGAGAGAGATATATCCACAAACCAGTAAAGAATTTTAAATATTTGTTATAACAGGCTGAGGAGGTTGAAAAGATGGAGCCAATTACAGCTCCATATCTGGTCAGTACAGCTACACAATATTGAAGTATAATATATTTTGCTTTGTTCCATTCCATCCAGGAAATGGTGAAGTTTTTCAAACATAGGAAGTAATGACGGTTAGGAAAAGTTGCAAGCTATTTCAGATAAATTGAATGATTTTCTGGTATACAGTAATTGTTTTTATAATAATCATCATTTTCATTATTAGAACATAGAACACAGTACTGCACAGTACAGGCCCTTCAGCCCTTGATGTTGTGTGGGCCTTTTATCGTATTCTAAGATCAGATTAGCCTATATTTTACTATTTTCCACGTGGCTAACCAAGAGTCATTTAAATATCCCTAATGTATCTGACTCAGCTACAACTGACAATAGTGCGTTCCAAGCACCCATCACTCTTTGTGTAATAAAACCTACCTCTGACATCTCCCCTAAACATCCCTCCAATTACCTTAAAATTATGCCCCTTTGTGATAGCCATTTCTGCCATGGGAAAAGGTCTTTGACTATCCAAAGAATCTATGCCTCTGAACATCTTGTACACCTCTATCAAGTCATCTCTCATCCTTCTTTGCTCCAATGAGAAAAGCCCTAGCTCCGTCAACCATCTTCATAAGATATGCCCTCCAATCCAGACAGCAAGCTGGTAAATCTTCGCTGCACTCTCTCTAAAGCTTTCACATCCTTCCGATAATGAGGTGACCAGAACTGAACACAATATTCCAAGTGTGGTGTAACCAGCACTCTATAGAGTTGCAGCATAACCTTGCGGCTCTTAAACTCAATGCCCCTGCTAATGAAAGCCAACACACCATATACCTTCTTAACAACCCTCTCAACCTGGGTGACAACTTTGAAGGATCTATGGGCATGGACCCCAAGATCCCTCTGTTCCTCCACACTGCCAAGAATTCCTCCTTGAACCCTGTATTTTCCATTCAAATTTGACCTTCCAAAGTGAATGACTTCACACTTTTCCAGGTTGAATTCCATCTGCCACTTATCAGCCCAGTTCTGCATCCTGTCAATGTCCCCTTGCGACCTCCAGTAGTCCTCCACCTTATCCACAATTCCACCTTTGTGTCTTCTGCAAACTTATTCACCCACCCTTCCACTTCCTCATCCAAGTCATTTATAAAAATCACAAACAGCAGAAATTCCAAACCCAATCCCTGTAGAACACATTGGTCACCGAGGTTGAATACTT
Source organism: Hemiscyllium ocellatum (assembly GCF_020745735.1). NCBI lineage: Eukaryota > Metazoa > Chordata > Chondrichthyes > Orectolobiformes > Hemiscylliidae > Hemiscyllium > Hemiscyllium ocellatum. The sequence continues at coordinate 28,951,435 of NC_083425.1, read as the reverse complement.
TTCATCTACCATCACCCTCTGTCTTCTATGGCCAGCCAAATCTGCATTCAGACAGCAAGAGTTCCTTGTATCCCATGCCTCCTTACTTTCTGAATCAGCCTACCATGAGGAACCTATCAAGCGCCTTGCTAAAAGTCCATGGACACCACATCCACTTCTCTACCTTCATCAACATGTTTTGTCACATCCCCAAATAATTCAATAAGGTTTGTGAGGCATGCACTGCCCTTCACAAAGCCGTGTTGACTATCTCTAATCAAACTATGGTTTTCCAAATAATCATAAATCCTGTCTCTCAGAATGCTCTCCAATACTTTGCCCACCACTGATGTATAACTGATTGGTCTGCAATTCCCAGGATTATCCCTATTCCCTTTCATGAACAATGGAATAACATTTATCACCCTGCAATCATTTGGCACTACTCCAGTGGACAATAAAGATGCAAAGATCATTGCCCAAGGCACAGCAATTTCTTCCCTCACTTCCTGTATTAGGCCAGATTTTTATTTTACCATTGACAATTGAATGCAAACTTCAGACCAATAGCCTGAAGCTCTGGATCACCAGGCCAGTGACATTGCTACTATTGCAACACCGCCCCAATTGTTGAGGACATAATCAAATCTAATTAAATGGTAGCACAGGTTCCTGCACATACTCCATGTCCTCGTATTAAGATGTAAAGGAAGCTAGGAGGGCCATATTCAAATGAAATGAGCATTCTTGTTAGTATTGCTATATCAATTAAGTGCAAAATTGGATTATGTAAATGTTTTCATTAAGTTATACTAAACTATCATATTTAATTTCATCCAGTGCCAGAGATAAGGATGTTGAGATTCCAGAGAAAGCCCATATGCAAGAAACAGTATTGTAATTAAGCTGAGATTTTAGTTCTGTATTAAAGCATTAAAATTAGCTTTTCTTATTTTTTTTGGAAAAGAACAAAAGTGCATGGACTATTTGGATTGCAGTAAATATGTCCTCACTTAATGTTATCAGTCACTGAAATAGTTGTTAAGTGTAGGTATGCCACAGCAATTAAATAAAGGAACTCTGAGGGCTGCAGTCAGGAATTATGTTAGTCATTGTCATCTAAAGCTGTGTTACGAATAAATTCTTACAACTTGAATTGACTGTTCCTTCTGGAAGTAATCATAAGAGTAGTCTTCTCTCTTTGTTGCCTTTGCCACCAATTAACCAGTGGTTGGAGATATTTAGTTAATTAAGCTGTTCAAAGATGTTACTGCACACCATCTGGAGCAGGTGAGAGCGGAATCCAGGCCTTCTATCTCAGAGGTAGGACATTAGCACTGCTCCACAAGAGGCCATAACCAATGGATGGATCTTTTTTTATTTGCCTGTTTAGAGATGTTATTACATACTCCTGGAGCAGGTGAGACTTGAACCTGGGTTTCCTGGTCCAGGGGTAAAAATACCACCTCTGCACCACAGGAAGACAAGCCCATAGTTGGAAGGTTCATGACCTAATTTGCTTCATCTAATGCAAAGCGAAAATCAAACATCTTTCTTTACTTTCTTGTATGTTTGCAATTTGAGTGGGCTTAAATTGTACCCAGTTTGGACAAACTAGTCACTCCAATTAAGATCACACATCTTCCACTAATTGCTTGAATAGGCTGTTTTTAAACTGCACAGTTTACTGCTTACTTTATGTTGTGGTCAGTTATTCCAACTGTAACTTCTGCACTAGCCCTCTATTCCTAACAGCTTCCAATTTCATGCTTAGCAGAAAGCATGGAGATAGCTGACACTTGAACTTGGAAGGTCTATTTCAATTAAGACACGATAACAAGAAATGAGTAATTGGAGACTATTTTACTATTGAATACATTTTTATGTAGAAACTTATAGTTTGATTCAGAATTATAATGATGACTAAATGGAAGCACTTCATATATTCAAAATTCGATGTTTTAAATACATTAATTAAGAATTTAATAAAATATGTTTCCATGTCCAAATTGATCTGATCAGTTCAACTTGCACATTATATTTATTGTATTATTTTCAATCCATTTATTCATGGTACACTTGCTTATGGATTTTAAATTAGTCTTCAAATTGAGATTTTAAAAAAAATGCTTCCAAAGCAGTGAAAACCTTTTGTGTACTGAAATAAGCTGTAAGCATTCCATGTTTTCATGTCAGGCTTCCTTACAGCAATACAAGAACCTGTGTTAATATAATTAGTGATAAGGGCAGGGTCTTTGCTAACTGCAGTCTATCCTCATGTCCCGTTGCAGTGGTTCAGTAATTGAATTCATGAAACGATTAAAGTGTATGACATAGAAGTGATCTCTTATCGGCTGTGTTGCCAGATAAGGAGGCCAGAGGAAATGATTGCATTGATCAGGTAATTATGCGTTCAATAAAGAACCGTTAGACCATTAATTCTGATTACCATCTTCTAACATTGTGAAAATAGGGTTCAGTCCAGTTATCTTTTAATGTGAATAGTTATTAAAGTAACAAAAATAAATAATAAGTTCTTAAATACTCAATGACATAAATGCTTCATACCATGCTGATCTGCGTGCTAAAAATAAAAAAAGGCAAATAAATTATAGATTCCAGTTGAAGAGGTTAAAGAAGAAGCTTCTTTTTAAGAACAGAAGCTATTTCAAATTTATGAACGTTCCTTTTAATGTTCTACCACAGGAGATTGGAAACTTGAAATATCACATGAATGAACTCTCTTTTTTTACCACATTTTGTTTCCTCTTAACATTTTCAAACAACTATTAGCCTTTAAACAACAAAGAATTGTGGATGCTGGAAATCTCAAACAAAAGTTTAAATTGCTAGAGAAACTCAGATGTGGCAGAATCAGCTGAGAGAAAGTAGAGTTAATGTATCAGGTCCCAGTGACCTTTCTTGGGAATAAACACTTTTTTAACCAGTGATCCATACTTTCTCATTTTCATCCAGTGAGGCAGAAATTTCATCTTTCCAACCTTGAAACAAAGCATTTAGTAAACATTCTAGTAATTCAACAAAGGATAAATTTGGATGTGAATCTGTGACAGCCATCAATGTGTGCACCATAGTATTAGCAATAACTTAATATTGGTCCTTTCACTTCATTTTCCTATCCTGAGCAAGCTATCCCTTGCACTGATGCAGTTTGCCGGTCATGTTGAGAGGAGAATCGACCAGGTTAGATGCTAACCACAATACTCAGATGACTCTAAGAGAAGTGAACTATAAGGACTGAATTCAAATGAATCCTGACCTACAACATTTTGTTAGAGGCAGGAGACCCCTTCTGATCCTAAATTAAGGGTACTTAAGGAAGCACTTAATGCTGTTTAGCCAGCATCCGAAGTCTTAAGCCCATTGATTCCCAACCAAAGAATCTTATTTCTATATATATATATGCAGAAGACAAAGTCCTGAAGAATTATACAGAGGTTCAGAGATCCACATAGTTTCGACATGGGATGTTATGGTGTTTAATTAGTCATCGTTACGCCCATTTTATTATGGTAAATTAACTAGGGTCAGGGGAATACAATCCAATTAAAACAGGCTACATTTCACTTTCCATAATTGAGGAGCTCATGAATATGTTGCTTGTAGATCCAATCTGAGATAGAAAAACTTGAACGGATAAGATTCCTATTGAAACCAATAATTTTAAAAAATATTTCCAGTGACCAACTCCAAAGAACGGCATGACTACATTTCATTTTTTAAGACTTTTATTGCATAAACACTAAAATCAACACTGACCAAGTGTTATTTGGTATTAAACTAATATATTAAACTCCAAAAAATATACCCCTTACTAGTATTTTAATGCACTCAGAAACTTGACAATTTATTTCCATGTTTCAAGGTGTTCCCTTCAGATTTCCAGAGTTAACATTTACTACCCGTGTTATCCCAAGCTGCCTATGGGTTAGCTTCTCCATATTTTCTTTATTGTCCAGTTCCTGACAAAGGTCCTTTCCCTCAGTGTTCTGGCATATTTCAAATAGATCTCCAGCTAGCATGGCTTACCCCACTAATTCCTTTCCATGAACAATTGTGAGTGGCATAGTGGTTAGCACTGCTGCCTCACAGAGCCAGAGACCCGGGTTCAATTCCCATCTCAGACGACTGACTGTGTGGAGTTTGCACATTCTCCCCGTGTCTGTGTGGGTTTCCTCCGGGTGCTCTGGTTTCCTCCCAAAGTCCAAAGATGTGCAGGCTAGGTGAATTGGCCATGCTAAATTTTGGGCGGCACGGTGGCACAGTGGTTAGCACTGTTGCCTCACAGCGCCAGAGACCCGGGTTCATTTCCCGCCTCAGGCGACTGACTGTGTGGAGTTTGCATGTTCTCCCCGTGTCTGCGTGGGTTTCCTCCGGGTGCTCCGGTTTCCTCCCACAGTCCAAAGATGTGCGGGTCAGGTGAATTGGCCATGCTAAATTGCCCGTAGTGTTAGGTAAGGGGTAAATGTAGGGGTGTGGGTGGGTTGCGCTTCGGCGGGTCGGTGTGGACTTGTTGGGCCGAAGGGCCTGTTTCCACACTGTAAGTAATCTAATCTAATCTAAATTAGGGGCAGGGGTGAATGTAGGAGAATGGGTTTTGGCGGGTTGGTGTGGGCTTGTTGGGCTGAAGGGCCTGTTTCCACACTGTAAGTATTCAAATGTCAAACAATGCCAGGGTAAATTTTCAAGTGCCCTTTATATTTTCATAGTTCCCATCTCTTTTACCAATGATCCTACCTGCATTCTGTTTTCAAGCTAACAGAGTAACAGTATTCTTTGCATACTGACCACATTAGTTGCATTCCCTGTCTTTCGCTCTGGGATATTTTCCCATCCTCCAGGGTTTGTTAATCAGATTGCCTGAGAGTCTGCAAGAGTACATATGAAATGTCAGTGTCTTTGTCCTTTGTGCTCAGGTATTTAACCTGGCACATGGATTTCAATAGCACTTTGCCTGGACTCACTTTCTCAGGCTAACCAAATCCCACATGCATATTTTCACACTGAACTCTTACTTGTTCCTTTTCATGTTGCTATTTTACCTTGGATTAAAAGGGACAGTTTAAATCATGACCACCTTACGAGCTCTCACAATCTCTTTCAGAAGAAGCATGAACAAAACTGAGTCAAGGACATACCCATGTGATTCTAAGAAGTAGACCATGTCTTAGAAGGAATATTTACTGGGCTAAGATGTTATAACTGGAATTGAGGAGCGGCAGTATTTGATAGTGGCAGTATTTTCAGCTATATAATTACTGAACTGGATTAATGAACAACAGGGGTGTTAAGGGACTCTCTTCATGATATGAACTGTTTCTCCTGTGGCTGTGAAACTTCTTTGGCATTGGATCTTTTCAGTTGCCCACAGGGATATCATCGGCATTAGCTGTGGAACCATTTCACAATGTGATTAATGGACTGCTCTTCTGCGTTAAGGTGATGGGAGGGGGAAGTCAATCACCCACTTTCCCTCTTAACACTAACACTGGCATATTGCCTTGATCATGCAGCATGTTCGTACATAGTGTGTTCTAAAATTAGACAAGAAAATCTCAAAATAATTCTGCACCGCTCAACCAAGTAGCATCTGCCAAGTGAACACAAATCAGTTGATAGTTTGGGTGCAGAATAGAGAACAGAAAGGTATTCCAAATGCACTACATTTAAAATAGAAACAGAGCAAAGAATAGGAGAAAAGGGCAAAGCAGATGTACAAATATAGGAGAAAAAAAATACATTGTAAGACAGGGAATAAGAGATAATTAAATTACAAATTATTTGCAACATGACTTGATATGTCCATCTCTCCTGTGACTTGGGGCTGTACAGACTGACTGATCACATGCAAGACAAGGTATAGAATATTATGTATTTTTAACCACATCTTCCTTTGTTTTGATCGATTGCTTTTTAAATGTTAGTCATCTGTAACTTTAAGTTCTGAGGAAATGTCAACTGTTGTGTCTGCAGATGTTGTCTGACCTGATATCTGACTCGTTCTTTCTTCAGATTTTTAAATATGTACAGTATTTTACTGTGTTCATTTTACACCACTTTTGGTGCTGGTCCTATGGTCTATCTGCAGATTTGACCAAGTATTATTAATTAGGCTGCATGTAGATTTGACATTCGTTAATACAACTGTCATGCAGTGACTGCAACAGGACAATCAGATTTTTAACATGGGACCGAAGAGCATTGATCCCTTTGTTTCAGGAGCAGGCTCTATTGGCATATTTTGTGGCTTTACCCATATGTCAGGAAGGATATACCTAGCTCATAATGAGCAAGTGCTTTCTATCAGCTATATTAGAGGCTTCGAAGCCCTTTTAGTGAAGGAAAGACTGATGCAGCACAATCACATTTCTCTGCCATTTTTTCTGTTAATATTTTGCTGGAACAATTGAAAATGTGTCTGACCATTCAAATATCTTCTCTATATAAGAAAATAAATGAGTCCTTTTGCTTATCTGCAAAACTGTGATCCATTATTGCTGTCCATCTTGCCTATGCCCTCAGTTCCACATTTCCCTCCTTAAATTTCTCCACCTTGTCCTCCTTTCAAGATGCTGCTTAAAATTTATATCTTTAATTAAATTCTTGGTGATCTCATTTTTTATGTGGGTTTTTGTCAAGTTTTGTTTGGTAAGGTTCCTGTGCAACACCTTGCGAATTTTACAGTAGTTAAAGTTCTAAGAAAATGTAGTGTATCTTTTTGTTTTCTATATTCTCTTGGCCCTGATAACTCATTCCTGTTTTCTACTTTAACTTCAATGCCTCAGCCAATACAACACCAAACCAATCCATTCCAAGGCATTTTACTTTGGAAATTAGGGAAATCTTTTGGTGAATTCTAATGTTAGTTTCCAGTTGCTTGATAATGTCTAAATTTAAACATAAGCAAGTTATGGACACATTAGAAAAGGTCAAACCTCAGGAGATTTTACTATATTTCTAAATTTCCATTGACCAAGTCAAACCAAAGTTGGAGACAATGATTCACCTTCTGTTCAGGATGAAGGATAAAGCAAATGCTAACATTCTTTACTCAACAGTAAACATATCAGAAAAAATGGAGTCATGCGGCACCTTATTCATAATTTCCTAAATATCTTCACAATTTGAGATTGGTTTGTACACAGACATCCCATTTTATCCTTGATTATGATCCTCAATCTGTGGGACAGAATGGCAACCCTTAGCAGAACCATTCAGAATGAGCAGAATCACTTGTATATTGTACAAACTTCATCTGCTGTTGCTGCTTGAGAATGAGAATCATTTGAATTAACTAAGTTATGGCAAAAAATCAGAAGAAACCATGACCCAAGTAAAGTTTCAAAATTAACTTGTTTCTTGTGTGTCAATCAACTAATGCCCGAATTCTCTTTTCTACTGCTTTCTATAGATTAGTGCATATTGACAAACGGTTGTGGGAATTGTGAGTGTGAGCAGAGTCTGTCTGAGCAGTTTAGAGCACATCAACTGCACTGGCAATTGCAAGTTTTTCACATTCCATCGGCTAAACCATCTCACGAATCAAGCAAGAACTGACAGGCATCAGAGGAAAGCGGTGTTCTGTCAACAGGATGATAAGTGAACTGACCAACCCACTTCTTTATTTAGCCTAACTCAGCTGTCACAGTTGCTAAAGCTATTGCTGGTTGCCTTTCCATTGCAGTGATACCATCCTAGATAGTGCTTAAGTGTCTGCTCTACCAGAACAGAAAGCATTCTGAATGTCGGGTGGTACTGATCTGCAACATGTCATGATGGTCCGCAGCTGGATCAGAGCATACATGGTTGATGTCCTTAGAACACTACTTCCCTGCACTTTTAGGAGTCCTTATAACTGTTGGACAAACTTCATGACTGTAGATTCATAGTTTCTATTTCATTCTTCTTCCAACTGTCTGGATGGCAGGTTTTACTCGGTGGAGATGATACAATTTAGATGAGTTGATTTGCTATGGTTTCTTTGGCTGTTGTTCGTCTCAACTCTCAATGATTAGCTTGGTGTGGGTGTCTGTCAGCTGTAACTAAAAATGACAATGATTGAAAATGCAAGGCAGATCACCCAGCAGCCAATAATGAAAAGATAGATTGATGTTTTACATGGACGCCTATATTAAAACTGGTAATAACAAAAATACCTTTGTCCTGGATCTCTGAACAAGGTAATTTCATTTTCACCTTGTCCTGAATCTGTGGACCTTGGTCATCCCATTTGGTGGCTTCCGTGGAGTTATTTACATCACATCATCAATCTGTGTCAGCCTTTTTTTTTATTTTCACTTTGCTGGTTTATATATATTGAAGTGTGCAGACGCTTTGCTTCAATTTGTTCATTTATCTTGATGCTGTCATTCCCCCACAGTGATTGCATTATTGGTGAAGCCAACATGTTTCCTTCCTTAGTTATACTTCTTGAAGTTGCTTCTCGTTTGGCATGATCTCTGTCACTGGTACCGATTATTCTTCCAGAGAAGCTGTAGAAATAAAATGTTCTGCTTGAACTTGCATCTCCTTAGCCTCTGACATCAAGTTCGACTCTGCCATTGCTTCCTGTTCACTAAGGTGTATTGTAATCCGAAATATATCAGTTGACAATTCATCAATGAACTCAAATGGGTTAAACTGCTCATTTGCTTTTTCATTTTTTTTTGTTTCCTCATAAATTTTGCTGGTTCTTGTGGTCTGAGCTCTTTTCAGTATTGTCAAGGGAAGAAATCATTTCTGTCAATTCATTATTGTCACAGGTTTCACACTGACATCTTCAGTGACCTTGGAGATCCCAGACCACCACACCATCAATTGAGTTCTGTCCACACCAATCCTTCAAAAAGCATCCCACCCAGACCCAACCCCCTAAACTATCACTGTAAACCTGCATTTCCCAATGCTATACTAGCTCATCTACACGTCTTTGGACTGTGGGAGGAGACAGGAGCACCCAGAGGAAACACATGCAGACACCGGGAGAATGTACAAATTCCACACAGACGGTTGCCCGAGGCTGGAATCGAACCCGGGATCCTGGTTCTGTGAGGCAACAGTTCCAATCATTGAGCCACCATGCCACTCACTGGAAGAATTATTCTTCAGACCAATAACTATAAGTATCCATGATTATGAAATGCGGTTACTGCTCAAAACTTATGCTCGTTGTCATGCCACGTGACTGTTTATCTGGCCACCCTTCCACACAATGTCAAAGAATGGTGATTTGTTCTTGGTTGCTTTTCTGCTTCTGTCTTTTTGGTGTAAACTTACTGGCTCACTAGCCATCATCACTTCCTGACAGCATGAAACCAATTATTATGCCACCATAACAATGGATTCCGTGTTCTGTTTGTGTTTTGCCAAGTGCCTAAGGAGGCCTGTGAAATCTTCTCCTGTTTTCCCTCAACTGGTAGTTCAGTAATTGTTATTCCTTTGGCCAGCTGTTCCTTGTCTAGTAACTCTATAACTAGCTGTTCCGTGAATAATAGTTTCTTGATTTTAACTAATTTCGCTCCTTGTCCATTTAACATTAGAACATAAGAGCTAGGAGCAGGAGTAGGCCATCGAGCCTGCTCTGTCATTCAATAAGATCATGGCTGATCTTCTTGTGGACTCAGCTCCACTTACCCACACACTCACCATATCTGTTAATTCCTTTCTTGTCCAAAACAAATCTATTTTAGCTTTAAAAATGTTTACTGAAGTAGCATCAACTACTTCACTGGGCAAGGAATTCCATAGATTCACAACCCTCTGGGTGAAGAAGTTCTGTCTCAATTCAGTCCTAAATCTGCTCCTCCTAATTTTGAGGCCATGCCCTCTTGTCCTAGTTTCATCTGTCAGTGGAAACATCCTCTCTACTTCTATCTTATCTATTTCCTTCATAATTTTATACTTTTCTATAAGATATTCCCTCATCCTTCAAAATCCCAGTGGATAGTTATCCCAGCTGCTCAATTTCTCCTCATAAGCTAACCTCCTCAACTCCACAATCAACCTAGTCAACTCCCTCTTCATGCCCTCCAGTGCCAGTGCATCCTTTCTCAAGTTAGGAGACCAAAACTGCATGGAGTACTCCAGGTGTGGCCTCAACAGCACCCTGTACAGCTGGAACATAATGTCTTTGCTTTTAAACTCAACCCCTTTAGCAATGAAGGACAACATTCCATGTGTCTTCCTAATTACTTGTAGTATACCTGCCGATCAACCTTTTGTGATTCATGCACAAGGACACCCAGGTCCCTCTGCACAACAGCATGCTGCAACGTTTTACCATTCAAGTAATAATCCTTTTCACTGTTACTCCTACCAAAATGGATGACTTCACATTTGTTAACATTGTGTTCCATCTGCCAGACCTTTTCCCACTCACTTAAAGTATCTATGATCTTCTGCAAAGTTTGAGTCCTCTGCAAACTTTGCTCTACCACTCATCTTAGTGTCATCTGCAAACATTGACACACTACAGGTGGTCTCCAACTCCAAATCTTTCATATAAATTGTGAATAATTGCAGTCCCAACACTGATCCCTGAGGCACATTACTAGTTACTGATTGCCAACCAGATTATCACACATTTATCCCCACTCTTTGGTTCCTGTTAGTCAACCAATCCTCTATCCATGCTAATACTTTACCCATAACGCTATGCACCTTTATCTTATTCAGCAGCCTCTTGTGCAGCACCTTGTTGAAGGCTTTTTGGAAATCTAAGTACACCATATGTACTGGGTCCCCATTGTCCACCATGCTCGTAATGTTTTCATTGAATTCCAAAAGATTTATTAAGCGTGACCGGTCTTCTATGAACCCATGTTGCGTCTGCCCAATGGGACAATTTCTGTTGAGATGCCTTGCTATTTCTTCCTTGATAATAGACTCAAACATCTTCTCCACTACAGATGTTAAGCTAATGTAATTCCCCATCTTTTGCCTACCTCCCTTTTTAAACAGTGGCATCCCATTTGCTATTTTCCAATCTGCTGGAACTGCCCCAGACTCTAGCGAATTTTGGAAAATTACCATAAGAGCGCTTGCTATTTCTTCTGCCATTTCTTTTAGTATTCCATCAGGGGCAGGAGACTTGTCTATCCTTAGCTCCATTAGCTTGACCAATACTACCCCTTCTGTAATAATGATTGTTTCCAGGTCCTTGCCTACTTTTGTTTCTTTTTGTCACTTACTGGCATGTTATTAGTGTCCTCCACGGTGAAGACCGATGCAAAATACCTGTTCAATGCCTTGGCCATTTCATCATATCCCATAATTAAATGCCCCTTCTCATCCTCTGAAGAACCAACATTTACTTTAGCCACTCTTTGTTGTTTATATATTTATAGAAATTTTTGCAATCTGCCTTTATATTCTGTGCTAGTTTTTTCTCATGTTCTATCTTACTTTTCTTTATAGCTCTTCTTGTGGCTTTCTGTTGACCTTTAAAGTTGTCCCAATCTTCTAGTTTCCTGCTGGTTTTTACCACTTTGTATGCCTTCTCTTTTAACTTGATAGCCTCCTGTATTTCCTTGGACACCCATGGCAGATTACCCCTTTTCTTACAGTCCTTCCTTTTCACCGGAATGTACGTTTTCTGAGCACTTTGAAGAATTGCTTGGAAAGTCCTCCACTGCTTATCAACTGTCCCACCACAAAATCCTTGTTTCCAGTCTACTCTAGCTAAGTCCTCCCTCGTTCTATTGTAGTCACTTGAAGAAGATTCAGGTTGAAACATATATTGATGCTCGAGTGTCAATTCCTGATTGTGAATAATGTTTAGTCTGTACTATCTGACAGCCTTTTGTGTTGCAGAGTTGCTGGTAGCCTATCTTTAATTTTGGTGCTGTAATTAATAAACCATGTAGCTGCATTGTTGTAAACAGTATTTCTTCACCTGTGGTGCACTCTTTGATAATATAATGCATGCACTCCTGTATTAAGCTTAAAATTAGTGAAATGTCTGTTGACGTCTTTTTATTCTTTTCACTGTACTCATTTGATTACATGTGACAATAAAACTAATTCAATACAAAAAGCTTACTCTTGATCACCCATTTCCCCAAGGAATAATTCTGGACTTTCTTCAATTAGTTCTATCTCATTAACTACATTGTAAGTAACTTTGAGTTGTTATCTTTTTGTTGCACTGTGACTGTGGCCTACTTCAGTGCAATTCTGAAAGTGCCCCTCTTGTTCTATAATTCAATCATTATTTTTTAGGAGGTGAGTACTGCTTGTGTTTAAGAGCTTTCATTGCCACCCAAGCTGGCTTTAGAATCTGGTAGCTCTCCTACTGTCTCTTTTGTGGCTTCTCTCATATGGCTTTACGGTTTTTGTACTTTAAAACTAAAACTGAGTGGATTCGATGGATCTCCTGTGACAAGGTTGATCCTATCCTCTTGGGATTTATCGCTTACTACCAGACCTCTGCTTCACTTGTCAATTGAATGGCTTTCTCTCAGATTGTTTTGTAATAAATCTGACAGACTCACCATCAGTAAACTTTGGAGTCAGTAAGGAGAGGTCACATCCAGTATGAGATGTAGCCTCCAAATTCCCTGACAACACACTCAACGTTGGAAATCAGTACAGAGGACAAAATGTGTTTTTGATTGCTTTTTTTTAAGGCTCATAGTTTGTACATTTTTTTAAAGGAATAAATTGAAGCCCAGGGGCTCAGCACAAAAGAGTGACCTCGCAGGTAAACCATAAGTTCATTGATAGGTGAGAGTATTTAATCTGACTATCTGTTGAAGGTAAATAGAGGAAATATTTGCAAGCTACAAACTAAAAGACCAGTACATTTTTTTAAAAAAATCAAATTTAGAACTAAGTAAGTAAAATAGAGATGCCAAGCCAGGTGATGTATCTTACCTGCATGATATGGGAGCTGGTGGACCCCATTGACGAGCGGGCATCTGAGCTTTGAACATTGTGACACATCAGGGAGGGGGACAGTTAGCTAGATGCTGTGTTTTTTTCCAGGAGGCAGTCACACCCCTTAGATTAACAACCTCGAATTCAGTCAGTGGTCAGAGACAGGAAGGTTTGGCTTGTAACGAGGCAGATAGACAACTCCAGGAGGTACTTCTGAAGGAGCCTTAGCTCTTGAGCTTGTCTAACCTTTGAGATTCTTGCTCCCTGTGTGGATGCTAGTGGGGCCTATAGGAAGGATGAGGAAACTGGCCATAAGACCATAGTAGAAGGAGCCATTCAAGATGGGGAAGCAAAGAAAAATGTTGTTGTAATTTAGGATAGACATTGATCTCTATGGCTCGGATCAACATTCCTGAAGGTTGTGTTGCCTGACTGGTCCCCAGGTTCAGGATATCTCATCTGGAACTTGGAGTGGGAGGGGAAAGATCCAGGTTTTGTGTATACATAGGTATCAACAATAGGTAAAAAGAAGAAAAAAGTTATCCTTTTCTCTTTGGCTCAAACATTGGTGTGGGAGAAATGGGTTTGGATTCATGGGACATTGGCAGGAGTACTGGGGAAGAGGGAAGCTGTTCTAATAGAATGAGCACCACCTGACTCATTTTGGGACAAAAGTCTTGGTGAATCACATAGCTAGGGCTGTAGATAGGACTTTAAACTAAATACAGGGAGTGTTTGTTCATTGCATGGATAATTATGGAAAAAGCTAAATGGGTGGAGGGCTCAGCAGACATTATCAATGTTTTCAGAACATGAAATACTCTCTGTCCCATTCAAAGGAGGAGGAATCCAATTTCTGGTACAGCAAATACAGAAGATAGCTATGAGAAGGGGGCAGTCAGTGCAGGATTGAGGGTGTTGTCCTTAATTGTACACAGTGTACAAAACATGAGATTGTAGAGTAGGTTGAATTTGGCAATTATGATGACGTGGGTATCACAGTGACATAGTAGCAAAAGGATCTTGGCTGGGAAACTATATACCCAAGGCTACACGTCCCATCAAAGGGACAGGCAGATAGACCTGGGGTGCCTTCTTAGTAAGCATTGAAATTAGATCAAAAGTAGAAAGTGCTTTTGAGTCGGAAGGCTCAGAATCTTGACAAACTGCAAAGGAACAAAGACTCTATGAGTTATGTCTAAGCCTTCTAGCAGTAGTCAGGATGTGGAAAAGAAAATAAATCAGGAATGAGAAAAGCACTATGACAATAATCATGGAGGACTTCAACATGCAGGTTGGTAGCAGACTGCTAGAAAATCAATTTGTGGAATATCTACGGAATTTTTTTTGGAGCAGTTTGTAGAAGAACCCACTGCAGAACAGGCAATTCTGGATTTGGTGATTTGTAATGAGGCAGATTTGATGAGGGGTCTGAAGGTGAAGGAACCCTTAGGGAACAGTGACCATAATATGATACACTTCACCCTGCAGTTTGAGAGGAGAAACTTAAAACAGATGTAATGGTATTAAAATTGAGTAAAGGTAATTACACAGACATGAGGGAGGAACTGGCCAGAATCGATTGGAAGTGGACCCTAGCGAGGAATGTGATAGGGCGTATTTGAAGGATGCTTTATGGCACAGAGACAGAGGAAGCTTTTAAACAGAGATGAGGACTTTCTTCTCTCCGAGGATGGTGAATTTGTGGAATTCTTTGTCACAGAAGGCTGTAGTGCTGAGTCATTCAGTATATTCCAGCCTAACTTAGACAGATTTTTAATCAGTAAGGGAATTGAGTATTATGAGGAAAAGGCAGGAAACTGGAATTGAGGATTAATAGATCAGCGACAATCTCATTGACCAGCAGAGTAGATTCAATGGGCTGAATGGCCTACTTCTGTTCCTATGGTTTTCGGTAGATCTATTAATTATTCAGCTGGATATTTTCCTATTTATCCCAACATCTCGTTATATTTTAAAACATGTGTGCATGCTTTAATTTGTGAACCACAAGCAATTCATCAGCTTCAGCGTGTGCTGAGTGTTGTTTTGAGTTGTTTTCCATTATTATCACCATCAGAAACCAGGCTAGACTAGCTTTGTAAAGGTCAAGGAGATGATTCCATTTGCATCATTTCAACTTGAATTTGATTGGCTGCTTATGTAAACTGCAGCTAAATTTAATACCAGTCAATTTAATTTGAACAAAAGTTGAAAATGCTGCTTAGTGCTTTGTTGGAAGCTGTGCAGTAACATTAATAGCAGAAACCTGCCAATGCTTGCTAAGTTGAAAAATCTAATTCAGTGTGCTGAAGTATCTTACATGAAATAACATTAAAATTTACAGCACCCAGATGACTATTGAATTATTCTGTATGAAATTGTATATCGAAACTTGTCGTACTCACGTCACTTAGTAAAGAATTTGCAATTTATGATGGCAAATCAATTCCCACACAACGATGCTGAAGTTAGCTCAGTTGGCATGCTCTCCTAACAGACAGTTCCCCCTTACTGATCAAATCCTCAGTCAAATTGGCTATTTCTATAATAAGACCAAAAAATATTGTTCTCAGTACTTTCATTTCTCCTTCTTTTGTATCTGTATCTGTAGCCACCCAACTTTTCCCAAGATCCTTGATTTATATGTGTGATTGAGGTCTGAGTCTTCCCATATCTTGTTAGGATTGTTTCTGGGGAGAGTCATGGAGGATGATCCTCTATGGCCTATGCCTTCTTCGGCAATCTTCCACTCTGCAGCTTGTTATTCAGACAAGAGCTTCTTCAGTGCCCCCAGCTTCTGCAATTGTCTGGAGAGAAAGGCGGAAATGCTTATTGCTGCTAGGATTTTGTGACATTGCTGCCAGTGTCACAGAATGACAGAGGTGTTATGGCTTGAAGAAGGCAATTCGGCCCATCATGCATGTACTGGCTTATTAAATGAGCATCATCACCTCATACCAATCTCTATAATTTTCCATTCACTTCACTGGCATTGGGTCAAAATCCTGGCACTTATTGGATCATAGAGTTGGACGGCATGGAAACGGACACTTCAGTCCAACTCATCTGTGCCTGCCAGATATTCTAGACTGAATCAGTACACTTTTACGGCATTTGGCCCATATCCCTCTAAACACTTCCTATTCATCCAGATGCTTTTTAAGTGTTTACCAGCGTTCACCACGTCCTAATGTAGTTCCTTCCATACACGCACCTCTGTGTGAACAAGTTGCTCCTCAGGCCCCTTTTAAATCTTTCCACTCTCACCTTAAACCTATGCCCTCGAGTTTTGAACTCCCCCAACCTAGGAAAATGACCGTGGCTACTTACCCTGTCCATGTCCTTCATGACTTTATAAACTCTGCCTTCATCCACATTCTTTGTCACCCTTTTAAAAAAGCTCATTCAAGTTAGTGAGACACAGTACTGTGGTTGTACCTGTATTGCACAGACTGCAATAGTTAAGGAAAGTGGTTCACCACCATTCTCTGAAGTATATTTAGGGATGGGCCATAATTGTTGACCTCACCAGTGACACTTGCATCTGAAGAATGAATAAAAGTTCAGAAGAGAATGCTAGGTATAATTAATAACTAAAGGCTGGCCTTAAGTTTGCTGGGAGATTAGGTCTGAACCAAAGGAGTGTAATTTCATCTTGCGACAATCCTATTATCCAGGATGAAATTACGACACATCTGAATAGTAGTAACAGGATAGGTCAGAGTCGGCATGGATTTATGAAGGGGAAATCATGCTTGACTAATCTTCTGGAATTTTTTGAGGATGTAACTCTGAAGATGGACGAGGGAGATCCAGTAGATGTAGTGTACCTGGACTTTCAGAAAGCTTTTGATAAAGTCCCACATAGGAGGTTAGTGAGCAAAATTGGGGCGTATGGTATTGGGGGCAAAGTCCTAACTTGGATTGCAAGTTGGTTGGCTGATAGGAAACAAAGAGTAGTGATAAACGGCTCCATTTCAGAATGGCAGGCGGTGACCAGTGGGGTACCGCAGGGATCAGTACTGGGACCGCAGCTTTTTACAATATATGTTAATGATATAGAAGATGGTATTTGTAATAACATTAGCAAATTTGCTGAAGATACTAAGCTGGGTGGCAGGGTGAAATGTGATGAGGATGTTAGGAGATTACAGGGTGATCTGGACAAGTTAGGTGAGTGGTCAGATGCATGGCAGATGCAGTTTAATGTGGATAAATATATGGTTATCGACTCTGGTATCAAGAACAGGAAGGCAGATTACTACCTAAATGGAATCAATTTAGGTAAAGGGGCAGTACAGAGAGATCTGGGTGTTCTTGTACACCAGTCAACGAAGGTAAGCATGCAGTTACAGCAGGTAGTGAAGAAGACTAATAGCATGCTGGCCTTCATAACAAGACGGATTGAGTATAGAAGCAAAGAAGTTCTTCTGCAGCTGTACAGGGCCCTGGTGAGACTACACCTGGAGTACTGTGTGCAGTTCTGGTCTCCAAATTTGAGGAAAGACATTTTGGCTATTGAGGGAGTGCAGCGTAGGTTCACGAGGTCAATTCCTGGAATGGCGAGATTACCTTACACTGAACGACTGGAGCGACTGGGCTTGTATGCCCTTGAGTTTAGAAGACTGAGAGGGGATCTGATTGAGACATATAAGATTATTAAAAGATTGAACACTCTGGAGACAGGAAACATGTTTCCGCTGATGGGTGAGTACCGAACCAGAGGACACAGTTTAAAAATACGGGGTAGACCATTTAGGACAGAGATGAGGAGAAACTTCTTCACCCAGAGAGTGGTGGCTGTGTGGAATGCTCTGCCCCCGAGGGCAGTGGAGGCCCAGTCTCTAGATTCATTTAAGAAAGAGTTAGATAGAGCTCTCAAGGATTGTGGAATCAAGGGTTATGGAGGTAAGGCAGGAAGAGGATACTGATTAAGGATGATCAGCCATGATCATATTGAATGGTGGTGCAGGCTCGAAGGGCAGAATGACCTACTCCTGCACCTATTGTCTATTGTCTATTGAATACATTGCTGTTATTCCCTGCCAGTGTCGTCCCCAGGATTGTTACATTTTCCTCTGCCTCAGAAGATTTGAACACACAGCTTTTATCTTACATGTAATACCCCTGGGATAAATATTCCAGGATGTTTACACGTATGGAAACCTTTCTTTTTAATACACTGTAAGAGAAATGCAATGTGTGAATCTTTTTACTCTTCATGTTAGAGAAATGTTTAGTTTTTATGGAGGCCATTCAGCCCTCAAAACCTGTGCTGACTTTTTCAATGACCCATCCAATTAATTCCTCTGCCCTGCTCATTTCCCATATCCCTCAGTTTTCTTTTTCTTTTCAGGTATGTTTCTAAATCCCTTTTGAAAGTTGCAACTGAATCTGCTACTACCAACCATTTTTTTCAGGTAGTGCACTCCAGACCAGCATTCCTCTCTCTTTATGTGTGTGTTTGTGTCTAAATAAACACACACACACACACACACAATCTCCTCCATTCTGCAATTATCTTCCCCGGCTTCAAATCCTTCCACAAGTAGAAATTGTTTCTTTTTTTAACTATTGCAAAATAGCTTGTTGGATAAATAAAAAAGTGTAAATTTCACACATACATTTTAAAGTAAAATTATAAAATTGTGGGGAACCACAAAATATGTTCTAATTTGAGGCAAGATTTGAACAACCACTATACTTTTACATGTTGATCTGTAATGTTACTTCTGCTGTCAAACAATTGGAACAACCTGGACCAGCCAAGTACTCTTTTTGGATTAGAAGCTATAATAGAGGTACATCTGTCTGCAACTTGTATTTGTATTTAGTGTAATGTAGTTGTCTTTTCACAGGATTATGGGCTAGTAAAATCAGTTTCTGTGAACCCAGTATAAAGAGCCATTTAGAAGAGATTAATCAAATGAATAACACCAGATACTGATGACAAAGTGATTATAACTTTGTGATGGATTCATTTACTTACACAATGAAGTCAATAACTCAGATGTAAAATTTTATAATTCTGTTCCAGTGTCATTTAATAAATCACTTTAACATTTTGTTTTCTGATGTATCACTAATACTGTCCTGAGGCTTTCACATTTCCAAAAAAAAATTTCTTTGTATGCTATCTTCCACAACCATTTGATGTCTCAAATCACTTTATAGCCAATGAAAAACTGCTGAAGTTGTAATATAGAGGCAGCCAGTTTTTTTTATGCAGCAAACTCCCATAAACAGCAATTCCATTATGATCAGATAATTTTGTTTTTTACTGTTAATGGATAACTTTGGTTCTTCATAAAAACAGTGCTGTGGGATAGTTAGTACTCACCTGAGAGAATAAACAGGGTTTTATTTCAGTATTTCAAGCAAAAGACAGTAAATCAGGCAAAACAGCACTCTATTAGTGCTGCTGTAGACCATTAGATTTCATTCCTGATTAGTGTTGGAGTAGACCTTGAACTTAGATCCTCCCACTTGTAGGAAACTGACACATATTTCTGAAAAAAAAACTCACTGCCTGGATCACTTTCACTGCACCAAAGGGTATGGCCAGGATGTGATATAGCCATTATGAGATTGAACAACACTGAGTGATTCCTTGAACTCTTCTTAAGATTTCACAAAGATCAATACTCACACTGTGCAACATGTTAAAATCACCGTTTTCTTTTATGTGCGTGTGAATCATCCAACTAGAAGTTATCACTGCACAGAGTTATGGTCCCTGAGTGTGAATGGGATATCCATAACTGGGGAAATGCTTGATCTTTCTTTATTATCTGAGGAACCAGAGGGAGTACAAATCAGCAGCCTGTTATGGACTAGGGAAGAGATGTTAAAATAGTTCCTCGTCTTTGCCACAACTCAACTATACACAACGACATTTAGAAAGATAGAAAATAAGAGTAGGAGTTGATTGTTCAGCCCCTTGACCCTGCTCCACTATTCATTATGATCATGACTGATCACCCAACTCACATTCCCATTCCGCCGCCACCACCACCCCGTTAGGCCCTAATGATGTTCTGTGGGTAAAAATTTTTTCCTAATCAAAATTTTCTGCCTGATCCTTAGACTGTGACCATTAGATCTGAACTCCCAAATGGAACATTCATCCTGCGTCTACCCTATCTCGACCTGCTGGAATTGTATAGGTCTCTGTGAGATCCTCCTTACTCTTCTAAACTCCAGCAAATATAATTCTAATCAATTCAATCTCTCCTCATATGTCATTCCCACCATCTCAGGAAACAGTCTCGTAAATGTTTGCTGCATTCCCTCTACAGCAAAATCATTGTTCCTCAGATAAGGAGACCAACTGCATATAATATTCCAGGTGTGGTCAAGCCATAGCCCTGTATCATGGTATTAAGACATGCCTGCTCCTGAGACATTTTTTAGAGAGGCAGTGGTTTATCACTGTCAAGAACAGATTCAAGATAGGTTTTTTCATAGGTTTTTCTAAATTAAAGGAAACAATGACATTCCTTTCTCAGCACATCAATGGAATGTCAATTGTATTCAGGGCCTGGAAAGAGATGAGGGAGGGGGTGGTTCGGGGGGTGGTGGTGGTGGTGGTGGGGATGGGGTGTGGATGGAGTTGGTATATCAGGGCTCAGGAACCAGGCTTCAGGGCTCTAAGCTGTACTCATTTTTTGGGGGTAGATGCAGCACCCACACACACATGCACCCAGGACCCACACGTAGAAGAGGTAGCATGCACTGTGTTTTTAAGAAAATAAGTCCTAAAAGTCACTATAATGTTTATTTAATAGAGGGAATCTTGTGGTTCTGGGGTTTTCCTTTTGGTTTACTGAGGAACATGGAAGTTGGAAATCTTGGCAATGAATTGACATGGCTCACTCTTGGAAACTGGATTTCTGGTTTGGCTCTAGTTGAAGATGCAGTTGAGCTGCTGTTGTAAAGATCTGGCCTGGTTCTGTAAATCAGCAGGGAAACTGAATAGCCCTAGCTCCCTGTCCTCTATGTAATTCTCAACAGGGTCTAGTCCATTCTGGGAAGGATCTCTTCCTTTTTGTCAATGAGCAAAATACTGTGGATCCTGGATTATGAAGTGAAACAGAAACTCCTGGAGAAACTTAGCAGGTCTGGCAGTGTTGGGGCCAACAGGGTCTTTTGGATTTGAAATGTTAACTCATTCTCCATCGTTGCTGCTGGACCTTTTTATAACTTTCTGTTTTTAGTTCTTCTCCTTGTGTTCTCCTTGTCTCCCAGACCAACTGTTAGGTGACTTTAGTATCAGTGGGTTGAATCTTTCCATATTTGGACTAAGTGTCATTTTTATTTAGTTTCATTAAGGGTTTCTATCTGCAAAACCCAATAAGTTTTCTCATGTAAATGATCCCAAAATCTGCTCATTAGTCATCCACAAAACACTTCTGAAATGCCACTTGTCCAATACCAGCCTGATTTTCCTAATCACTGTCACCTAAAGCACTCACCACTGACTGAACATCCCAGGATTCTTGGTGACCCAGTATTTTATAAAAGGTCATTGTGCACCCAGACAAGTGCTGGCGGTCTGGAACTGATCCAGCATGTTTTGCCATAGAAATGGCAGACAATGACAAATTGGTGCCCAATTTTGTGGATGAGATCTGAAGAATGGGATAATGCCAAGGAGGATCATCCTCTTTCCAAAAACTGAAAGGGGAGGCTACAATCTGGACACCGCCAGCCTGGTCCAAGGTTTCGAACCAGGTCAATGTGGTCTCCGCTATCTAAAGGAATGTTTGACAATGCTGCAGAAAGGTCAATGACCTTCTCTGCTCTGACAGGATAAGTATCACTTGCTTTCACATCCTCACTCAATCTCTGTTACTGCACTCACCTTCTCCCAATACTCATGCTCAACCACCCTCACTGTTGCATCAAATATCTTCCTTCTTCTCACCCACCATGTTTGACACATGCACTGCTGGTACATGGAGGTATGATATTGAGATAGGACAGTGCCATATGGCAAACTATCCACCCCCTTGATTGATGACTGCTGACACTAATGACAGACTTCCTGACTTTCTGCCTATGCTGAACAGCAAGGCAAGACAGAAGTGCTGTGAGACTTTAAGCTCTGGCTAATGAGTCAAAATGCAAAAGCACAAGGCAAGCAGGATACTGACAGTATTCAGGTAGTTACAAAGGTGTCTAACCACTAGAAGAGTGAGCAAGCAGTGCTGAACTGCAGCCTGGTCCAATCCATGAGCTGTCCCTGTGCACAAAGAGTCTTTGCAGCAGCACTTCAGTGAAAGGCTCCTCGTGAGGCTGGTAGCCATCGAATGTCAAGGACTTTAGACATGGGATGCATGCGCCTGTGCGTATGGAGCATGTCCTGAGTTGCAGGTGCACAGTATCCAAGATGGAGGTCCAGAGGAGAAAATGGGAAGCTGAAGTTGCCAGATTGCCACAGACCTTCATGTCAGGAATTTTTGATTTCTTGATTCTATCTGGTGACTGGTAGAATGTGAGCCTGTTTATTAATGAGGAAATGCCAGGTAGTAATGAGGCTGATAGTGAGTCCATGTGAATAAGGCTCTGGCTGCTCAATAGTGAGAATCTCATGTCTCTGCTTCTGAGTATTGTTTAGAAAATGCAACATTTTAGTCTTGACATTGAGCAGGGCCTTGCTCAATATCTCACTGATTATCTGCACTTGGGAAGATTCTGGCTAATGTTCCCACAGATGCTCTCTAATAACATTACCATTAATACAAAATGGAGTTTGAATCTTGGCCATTTGCATTCTCTTTGAAATATAATAATGTTTTCCCATTACATAAATTCTGTGGAATTTTGCCTGCAGCTATCAGATCTAAGTATTTTGTTTTGCATCAGTTTTCATAAACATTGAAACAATAATTGCTGTTAACTCCCCGGGAGAGATCTACTGTTCTCTTAATCTATTCTCAGTGGAAGGTCTCAAAGATGCTCTTCATGTTTCATTGTTTTGACCAGACATGTAGGCTATTTCCTGCATTGCTACTTCCTCCAATTACTCATGCATTTTTGGAGACAATGAGGGAGGTCAGGTGGCTCCCCTTCAATTCTATCTTGTGTTGATGAAGATTGTCCAAGTTATATTGAAGAAAATAGGGGCTCAGATCTTCCAAGGAGTGAGTAATCTTGTTTGGATTGCTGCTCTACTTGAAAGTTTTCCTTCTACCAGAAATGTGGAACATGGTGTTCGTTGGAGATATGCAGCAAAATGGTGTAAAGTCAGTGGGGGTAGGTAGTACATGTTTCCTTTTTACAAGACAACCTGGGTATGGTGAGTTCCAAAGCCCAGTTTGAATGCTAACAAGTGAATGAATGTGGAAGTTGGTAGATTGGTTACGTGGGTGACGTGAACGGATTGGGTGGTCGATGTGTACGGTAAGGGGATAGACTAGTGAGGCGGCAGGTGGGTGAGGGTTTTGCTGGGTAGAGTCTTAGGGGTGCGCTGAGTTGGGGATATGGTTGTAAAGTAGTTGGATCAGATGATCAGATCAGGTCAGTGGGTATTAGCAGCATCAGTTCTTACTCAGTTTTGCGATGAAGTTTCTGTCTGTATCTGCAGTGCCTGATTAATTGACCATGCCAGTACATCAGAATAAGGAAAATTCTCTCCTACTCTATATCAGAATTGGAGATATTTGTAGGATGACATGGGGAATGGAGGGATTAGTCATCAGAAAAGGAAGCTTTCCAGGCAATGCTTAGCATTTCAGGACTTCCAAAGAGTCTCAGTTTGCATCTCAGTCATTGAGCTCAATCTTGAATGATTCGGAGACTGAAAGACTTGGACCAAAGTGTTCACTTTTTGTAAGTTCTCAGGTGCACCTCCATGGGTATGTCACTGAATGCCAGTCAGGGACAATTAAGTGTAAATCTGGCTCATCATTTTCTTCACTGATATTTGTATTTATTCTGCCTGTATTTTCAGTGTCTTCTCCCCCTTTCATACACAGGTTTCAATTTTATTTGGTGATGTCCACCATTTTAAAATATCATCTTTGATTTTATTGATTTTATTCTGTCTATGAAGCTATTATATGTTATACATATTTACATTTCAATACCAATGTGCTTTCTGAGTGCACCTGTATATATTTGTAACATGCAATGTCCTGGGACACAGAAAGCAATATTCAGAACAATCAAGAAGTAAATGGATTTTCTGTATTCAAGATTATTAAACAATAATTCACCTTGCCATGCTTTTAGCATCATATCTTCAAGTTCTTAGTATAAATAATGATTATTTGTACAAATAGCATCAATACTTGGAAGGATTGTAACATTATTCACATTTAGATGAATTTCGAATAAAAATGTTAGTGCCTCATAAGGACATATTGCAATTTATAATTGATGTTGCGGACTTATTTGATAATGTAGGAAAGAAACATACAGCTTTCCATGAAAGAAATAAAACTATGTCTTTCAAAAGCTAAACTTGTATTGTGTGCCAAGATATAATGCTATGACAGGAGTATCCAAACCAAAATATACTCAGTGAGGGCTAGACTTGAGGCAATTTCATTGTTGTGTCAATAAAAAAAAGCACATGCAGTTGATCAAGCATCACCTACAGACTGAAAATGTGTTGCTGGTTAAAGCGCAGCAGGTCAGGCAGCATCCAAGGAACAGGAAATTCAACGTTTCGGGCAAAAGCCCTTCATCATCATTCCTGATGAAGGCCTTTTGCCCGAAACTTCGAATTTCCTGTTCCTTGGATGCTGCCTGACCTGCTGCGCTTTAACCAGCAACACATTTTCAGCTCTGATCTCCAGCATCTGCAGACCTCACTTTTTACTCATCTACAGACTGGCAAACTTAACCTTTTAGGTTGATGACCTTTTAACACTACTAGGAGATGAAAGAGATGAACAGCTCTTATGTGTGTATGGAGCCAGGGAAAGCATGCTGTGGAGTGACGTGGGAAAAGAAAAGAAGGAACAAAGTTTTTCTATTGCCTACCCTTGGCACAGTGGGCAAAGAAAATAGAAATCCTTTAGGAACAGAATTAAAAGGCTTCATTCCATTGTTGCTGGCTCACTCAAAACATATTTCAAATTATTTCATTGGAAATGAGCTTCACAACACAGTGCTTCACTTTAATGAAAGCATAACCACTGACATACCATAAGCAAACCCAAGTACGATTAGAGAAGTCCTTAAATCGGTGCCATTGTAATGAATACATCTGATCAACTTGAGATGGAGCAGATCTTGTTTAAAATGTATCCTTGCTTTAAGCAGGAAGAAATTCATTTTTGCTAATCTAACACAGATAACTATCCTACCCCAGTTTGTTATATCATGGTATCTGCCCTTCACCATTTATGAAGATATTTGTTTGTGCATTGAGCATTCAATCCCTAATGGTGAAATGAATTACTGGCAGTAATAAAACCTGGAAGAAATAATAGTCCCAAAGTATAAGATGATAGTGCTCCATTATGATTCAATCATTGTGAAATGAAGGCAGTTTGGCTGTTGAAGGTTTTATCCATCAGTGATCTAAACTATCCTCTATCTCCAGTAAAGTGTATGAGCAGAACTTTCCACTTCCCTGAAGTTTATATAAACTGAAACCTCAAATGTTACCAAATTATTGATTTATTTTTTGTTGAAATTTCAACCTTCCACTTAGCTATACCCAGAAAACTATGATGTGATTGCTTCTTGATGAAGCATTAATCTATAATTAAATTCAATGTCATAAAAGCATCATTTTAGACCTTGGGGTGGTATAGAATGATATGCTTTACAGGGAAGCCTTAAAGTCAGAATGAGTTTTGCTAAGGAAAAATCATGTATTACTTACTTTAATTAACTTTCTGAAGCAACAAGTAGGATTGATGAAGGTAGTGCTGTGGTCTATCTGAATTTTAGTAAAGCATTTGACAAGGCCCCTGTTGGCAAAGGAATTGTTGGGCCGAAGTGCCTGTTTCCACATTGTAAGTAATCTATAAAAAAAATAGGTCAGCAGAACTAATGCTCATGGGTACAGTGCAATGTCAGATGCAAAATTGGCTCATTGATAAGAAATAGGAGTAATGGTTGATGGATGTTGTTGCAAATGGAAAGGGATTTCCAGTTGTGTTCCATGGAGCTCAGTTTTGGGTCCCTTGATGTTTATGGTATATGTTATTGAAGTAGATCTAAATGTGGGAGGTATGATTGGGAAACCTGCAGATGGAACAAAACTTGGCTGTGTGGTTGATAATGAAGAGGACTGCAGGAGGGCGTCAATGTTTTGGTTGAATGGGTAGGAAAATTGGATTCAATCTGGAGAAGTTGGGAAGGCCAAACATAATAAACAGGACGGTATGAACAGGGATTGAGGAAGTGAGAAACCTTGGAGTGTATGTCCAGGGATGCCTGAAAGTAACAGGATAGGTGGATAAAGTGGTAAGGAAGACATATGGGATGCTTTCCTTCATTGGGCAAAATACTAAATACAAGAGCAAGGATGTAATGCTGGAATTTTGTAAAACATCTGGTTAGGCCACAGCTGGAGTTTTGTGTATAGTTCTGGTCCCTTCAGTATAGGAAGGACTTCACTGCTGCAGTGAGAATACAGAGGAGATTGACAAGAATAGTGCCAAAAGGCTTGAAAATTGTAACTGTGAGGAAAGAGACCAGGGATTGTTTTCCTTTCTACAGAGGAAGTTGAGGGGTGACTTACTCAAGGTATACAAAATAATGAGGCACTTGGATAGAGTGGGCAAGGAAACCTTTTCCACTTGGTGGAGAGGTACGTTCCCAGGGGGCCCAGTTACAAAGTGATTGACGGAAGGATTAGTTGAGATATGAAGAGAAAGTTTTCCACACAGCATGTGCTGGGTGTCTGGTATTTGCTGCCTATTTCAGTTATGTTGGAAACCCTCAACTTACTGAAAAGGAACCTGGATCTGCCCCTGAAGCACTGTAATCTTGAAGGGTATGGACCAGATGTGAATACAATGAGTGGCTAGTTTATTCAGCTGGCATCATGTGATGGGCTGAATGGCCTGTAATTTTACTGAGGTTCTATTGTTTGGTGACCTGGATGCAGCAAACCTCTGCAGTTTTCAAATGTTAATTTAAACATCTTTCTATCTTGCATCTTCATCATGTGCATTACTCACACTTGGATTAAAACAAGCCAAAGTGACATTGTTAAGGGATTGCAGCACTGATTTTCCATGAGATTGAGTTCTTATTTTCCAAGAAATAGCTACATTTGGTGAAAATGCATTCATCGGAGACAACATTGCATGTGTGCAATCTTGAAATGAAACAACTTGGATATATGAGCCAGAAGGAACTTAATTTGTGTTCTATTATTTATATGTTGGTCAGATTCAATTAAGAAACAATTCGTTCCCAGCAATAGGTAACTCAAACGTTTGCTTGGATTGTTTCTGGGTTGGAAACAACAGGGAGATCATCATATCAGCATTTTTGTGTACATTTGGTGATTACATTAGCTGTTAGAAAATGCAATTCATCCATGTATGGCCCAGACCTGATATAATGGGATTCGTGTCCAACAGATGAGGGTTCATCAGTCAGAGCTCACTAATGCAGCAAAACTCAAATCAAGGAAATGACATTTCATTGAGGATACATCTTTGAACTGTTTTGGAGACCACAGAGTTGGGGAGGATTGTGCAATCTTTTTTTTAATCATGAAGTCTCCTCTTTGAAGAATGGTCTTGCATCTGCCTTCCATAGAAGAATGAGAACACAAAGGTGGTTGGGTCATGGAAAATTATATTTGTTTGGGATTTTAATGGATCCCAAACTCTTCCAACTTTGTCTGAGAGGTTTGCAAAGCCAGCAGAGAGCTCCTGTATAGTTAGTTACACTGAAGAGCTCCAGCCATGACCATTGTCAGACTGCTGTTCAAAACCGTTCACTCAGAGTGCTATCACTGCTTGATAGGTGACTGCCAAATATCTTGAAGTGCACCTTACATGGCAAGTACTTCGCTAAGCCTCAGCGGCACCCAGTCTTCGCTACAGCATGAGAGCACCTTATGGAGCTCATAGTCATACAGCACAGAAACTGCCCCTTCAGTCCAATCAGTCCATGCTGAGCATAATCCCAAACTAAACCAGTCCCACCTGCCCGCTCCTGGCCCATATTCCGCCAAACCCTTCCTATTTACGTATCTATCCCGATGCCTTTTAAGCATTATAATTGTACCAGCATTCACCACTTTCTCAGGAAGTTCACTACACATGCAAACCATCCTCTGTGTAAAAAAAATTGCCTCTTAGTCTTTTTAAAATCTCTTTCCTCTCACCTTTAAAAATGTGCTCCCTCATCTTGAAATCCCCCATTCTAGGGAAAAGGCAACTACCGTTAACACTATCTATACCTCCCATTATTCTATAAACTTCTATCAGATCACCTCTCAACCTCCTACGTTTCAGTGAAAAATGTCCCAGCCTATCCAGTCATTCTTGATAACTCAAACCTTCCATACCTGACAACATCTTGACTAAACCTCTCCAGCTTGATAATATCCTTCCTATAGGCGAAAGTGAGGACTGCAGATACTGGAGATCGGAGTCAAGATTAGAATGATGCTGAAAAAGCATAGCAAGTCAGGCAACATCCAAGGAGCAGGAATGAATATGCTTCCTACAACTGAGTGACCAGAACTGGACACAGGATTCCAGAAGAGGCCCCACCAATTTTTTGTACAGCCAAGATTTCCCAACTCCTGTACTCAAAGGTCTGAGTAATAAAAACAAGCCTGCCAAACAGCTTTTTAACTTCCCGTTAAATATATGACACAAACTTCAAAGAATTATGTACCTGCACTCCTAGGTCTCTCTGTTCTACAATATTACCCAAGGCCCTACCATTAATTGTATAAGCCCTACCTTTGTTTGTTGTACCAAAGTGCAATACCTCGCATTTAGCCAGGTTGAACTCCATCTGCTATTTTCCAGCCCATTGACCCAGTTGATCAAGATCCCTCTGTAATCTTAGAAAGCCTTCTTCACTGTCTACTATGCCATCAATTTTGGTGTCTTACGCAAACTTACTCACCATGCCTTCTATACTCTCATCCAAACCATTTATATAAATGTCAAACAGAAAAGGACCCAGAACTGATCCCTGTGGAACACTGCTGGTGAGGAGTTAAGATTCCCAAAACTCCTCTTCAAGCTGAGGATTGGCTCTCACGATGTGTGCCCCACCGGTGCGTCAGGGGGTTCCGGCTTTCACAACAGATACTGATCACATAACACCTCTCCATCAACAAGACTCCAAGTGGAACACCCATTGTCATTGACCAACAAAGTGCCTCTCACTGAAGGTACATGCCCACCCAGGCTCTGCCTTTCACCGGTAGTATGCTCCCTTTACAAGCAAAGAAAATGAAGGTTGTAAGTGTTTGCAATGTTTTGTGGGAACAGGAGGAAGGAGCAACACTTCTGGTGTATGGCTGTGAGATTGGGTACCAGAGGGCATTAAGCTGTAATTGAGTGAGAGTGTTGACTGCTCAAATAGGTGCCAGAGAAAGGGAGGGAGAAAATGAATGGAGTTGCCAAATGTGTTGGCATGAGGAGTGAAACAAGAATGCTGACAAAGTCAGAGTGTGGGGCTCGGCGCCTGAATGTGTTGCAGCATGTAGTTGTTCTGCCCTCTTGAGAACTGGCATCATCTTGGCACACAGTCTCCAGGTTAGAGGGCTCACATTTCTGCGGGCTTCCTTGGTCACTTCCATTCATTCCTGCTTGGTTGGAGAAGTTATCCATTTCCTCCCATCTTTGGGACAGCTCACCTCATTGCAGCCTCTCTGATTCAGTAGGAGGATGTCCTGATCAGTGAAAGACATGGGCAGTCACCTTCCTATGCCTCTTCTCTATTCCTGCAGTTGCTGCAACCTCAAAAATCCAAGTGTTGGTGAGTTTTTTTTTAATGAAACATGCCATGATTAATTAGAAATTCTTCCTTTGAAAGAATGAATGTATCATCCCATGCGTCCTTCCTAACTGCTGAGGTCAGGGATATGGTTAGTGCACACAAATCAGTGTCAGTTGCCCAAATGAAAATGGTTCCATTGTTCCCTTCGGGACTACAGTGAGACATATCCTCCCACAGAAACTAACAAACTCAGAAGGGCATCGATGTTAGGGGCCATGGATCACAATTTGGTTTAACTAGTCAGGCGGCAGCACAGATGGACTCCTCATTGATAGAATGTGGCCTGTTCATGGGAATAAACATGGATGGTGAACCATGAGAATATCTAAGGCAATTTGTGATATTTGTAATATTACAATTGCTAAGATGATTCCATTACTGGTAATGGGAAAAAAAAATCAGAAAATCACAATGTCCCATAGTAATAATCCTCTAATGTTTCTCAAGAGTTCTAAAATAATTTAACAGAGACAAACTTCCTAAATTCTGCTAATCCAGTTGTGGAGTACTCAATTTTAAAGAAAGTCTCTAAATGCCAGGAAAGAATATTCAGATGAACTTATTGCACACACATTCAGGTCCTTAGTGGTAGCCCTGATTTTTCAACTCAGTATTGTATTGAAGTACAGCGCAGATGAAGATATTAATTTTTGACACTGGTAGTTAATGATGATGTACTACATTATTTTTGTGAATTTTAATATTTGAGGCTACAATAATTATTTTTTTAACAAGGTAACTTCAGAATATCCTGTCATAGTTATAAATTGAAAAACAAATGGAAACTTCTAAAGCATGATCCATCACACCATGAAAAGTTCTGATTTATTATTCTGTTTATTAAAAGAATGCAGTTGTCTTAAACTTAACTGCAGTAAACTTCCGAAATGTAAATAGTCCATTAAATTCTTCAATCCTGTTACACCATTCATTCACTACATGCCTAATCTGTACCTTACCTCCATTTATCTGCCTTCAATTCATATCTGTGATACATTTGTCTCACATTCTGTCAATGTTAGTTTTGAAATTTTCAAATACTATCCTTTCGTAGAGATAATTCCAGATCTCCATTGCCACTTATGTGCAAATGTACAACCTCATTTCACTCTGAACTAATTCAGCTGCAGATTTTTAAAGTGTGTGCATTTTGAATTTCTCTGCAAGATGAAAGAATTCTCCATATCTACCTTGTCAAATCCCACTGCCATGTAAAATGCCTCAGATGGAACTCTCCTCAAGATACTAATTCAAAGGAAATCAAAATAATGCTTAGTCAGGCTGAGCAGATAATTTAACTTTTAAGCCCAATGTTATTCAAGTAAAGGCTACCAATAACAATATATCTTTGTTGAGGTCTCTAAAATGGAGTGCAACATTTCAGATCATAGAAGCCCTACAGCGTGGAAACAGGCTATTTGGCCCAACAAGTCCACACCGACCCTCAGAAGAGCAACCCACTCCCCTACCCTATTACTTTACTTTTACCCCTGACTAATGCACCTAACCCACACATCCCTGAACACTATGGGCAATTTAGCATGGCCAAACCAACCTAACCCACACATCCCTGAATACTATGAGCAATTTAGCATGGCCAATTCACCTGACCTGCACATCTTTGGACTGAAGTATAACTTTCTCCTGCTTGAAACTCGCTTCAGATAAAGGACAACATCCTGTTACTCTTTCTGATTACTTTTTGTGCTATCTTTTACTGATTTGCACACATAGTCATCCAAATTCCTTTCCTCCTCCACAGTTCTTAGTCTCTCACTAGAAAGAAAATGTTCTAATTTACTGCTCCTGAATCCAAAATCGATAACATGCACTTTGCCATGTTGAATACCATCTGCCACAGTTTTGCATACTCACGCAATTTTTCCTTGTAACTTCCTGTTTGTATCATAGAACGTGTTGTGCCTCTTAATTTAGTGGCATCTGTAAACTTGGATATCCAACTCTGCTTCTTGTTCTGAGTTATTGATACATAATAAAGAAATGAGGCAACAATACAGCTCCTTTGGAACATTCCTCAGTTACATCACAACAGTCCGTGATTATTTCCTGATCCATCCTTTTTCCCTAATGTCCCGCTTCCTAATATATTACCAACTTGTGCTATAAAATTACTTCCCATTCCATGAGCCTTTATTACTTCAAATAATCTCTTCTCTTGAAATTCATGAATACCTTCCAGTCCATTTAGAAAACATCCACAGAAGCTTATTTAGCCTCTATATTAGTGACTGCCTCAAAAGGTTCAACTAGGGTAATTCAAGCATCGATCATCTTTCATAATACTGTGCTGACTCTTTCAGTCAATTGACACCTGTCTAAATAGCTGTTCCACCTCTTGAGAGTGGGGGACACACTACACAGGGCCTATCATTGTAAAAGCAACTGATGACAGTGCAGATGGGGAGTGGGGAAATCATACGATCTCCCTGAATTTCAACTTCCAGGAATTCCCCAATGAGGCATTCTGTGCTTTGCTCTGGACACCAGTACCAATGGTGGCTGTCAATAATAGTGCAGTGTGAAATGTAAATAAAGCTTTCCTGTGCCAGGATTTCCTCAGATTTATGTGGATTCACATATGTGTAAGGTGGTTGTATTAAGTAGAGATTATGGAGGCAAGGCAGTCCCTTTCAAAAAGTAGCAAGTTGGGTGCATTCTCAACAGGAGAACAGGGGGCCACCCAGTCACTTGGGCTCCACTGACACTTCAGCAGAAGAGCTGGATAGTAAATGTACAGACTTGTATATATGGAAAATAAATTTTGATGTCTGTATGTAAAGCAATGTAATGTGTGCACAAGAATGGCATGACCAATTGTATAGAGATCCAAAGAATTTTATGAATAAAGTATATATTTGAAATTATTGAAAAATTGTAACATTAAACATTCTAGCTCAAAATATTATTTTAGTGTCAGTAGAATTGAACCATTGAATTGAAACACTTGTGTTTGTATGTGCTTTTTCCCATATTATTTAAAACTGATGTTACACTAACACATCTGTGGCTTCTTTCGGTTTGCTCCCTATTCTTTTTTGAAAAACTATGGTCTTTTTAAATGCTCATCGGGAAAATGATGACTAACAGGTCTGCAATTTCCTCATTTAATTCCTTTCAGACCTGGAATGCAAACTATCAGATTTTGATTAAGATCCATTGGATTCTCCATTACCTTCTTTTTAAATCCATTATATTCTTTCCTTGACTGATTTTAGGTCAGTTTGTACTTTTTTTTAACCCCCCCTTTACTCTACTGTAAAATGATCAAAAGTAATACATTAATAATCGTCCGTTTCCTTGCCGCATCTCATTTGTTACTCTTAATAACCTTTTTATGTTTCAAGAGTGATAAATTTGAATAATGCTATCATTTAGAGATCAATATCCTCAGAAGGACTGCTAATGTTTACTTGCCATAAATACAAGCAATTTTAACTTTTTTTGTCACATTAAAAAGACCCTGGCAATGAAGGAAAGAGGTAGAGAGTAAAAGAAGTGAGAAAGAAACATAATCATGAGTTAACTACAGTAAGGCAGAAAAGAATAGTCCAAATACAGCAACTACTTTTTCAAGGATTTTTTAAAAAAAATTGTTGCAGAATCATGATCTGGAACCAGCTGTAGACATTTGTAGGGATGGGAACAAGATGTCAAAAAAGGCATTCTGAACAATGACTCATGATGAGAATAGAAGTCCATCAAAGGCTTGAAAATCTAAAAAAAAAGGCTTTTTCATCTCGGTGCTACATGGTAAGACATTTTTTGTAAAACTGCTGAGAAGAGGACTTTTGTTCCCCATTATCGACTTCTTCCCTGAAATACTGGCATATTCCCTCCAACTCTTATCCTATTCCGGGCTCCCTGCCAAAAGTAATCTTTCATTTCCACTCCCTTTGGTTTTCTGGACACTTCTTATTTAGTACTAGATCCACCTTCCCTCCTTTAACAGTAATACTACGTGGTACAATTAATTCTGTTTGCTCATCCCATCACTTCATAACTACGACTCAACTTATGATCGCTGACCTCCCATACAGACCATCTTATGCATCGCAGAGCCTTGTGGTTTATTAAAAACAATCCTTCTTCTGGTGTTCCCAGAGTCTGGCATATCATTCCCATTCTTACGACCTTTACTGTTCCAGCCTCAAAGGATTTCACTCAGATGATCTACTGAGAACCTACTTCCCAAATATTTTCACATCCCAAGCTTACTCTTGCACCATTAATTCAACCCAGAGCTCGCTTCCACTGCTTTTATTCACCTAATACACCATAACAAAAACATCCAGACATCATTCCTACTTCTTAAAGATCTCAGAGGCCCTCATCTCAAAATTTCCAAACCTTATGGTATCCTCCACACATTGGTTTTAGTGTCCTCAATATCTCTAGGTGTCTGATAGCAGTTTTCTGACTTCAATTTTTGAAAAGGTGACACAAAATTAATGTATTGGTAGAAAGACGCAGTAATAGTCATGGCCACTGATAAAACAGTTTTCTTGGAAGTGTGAACACCTGTCCTGTATTTTACTCCTGAATATACAATGAACAGTTTGAAGATTTTTTTAAATAAAAACAAAATCTCACAGATTCTGTTAGAATATGTTAAGAAGTTCATCTAAAAGTTCATCAAAATTAATCAATACATTGGCATCCTACATTGACTCACAGCGTTTA
Source organism: Hemiscyllium ocellatum (assembly GCF_020745735.1). Taxonomy (NCBI): domain Eukaryota; kingdom Metazoa; phylum Chordata; class Chondrichthyes; order Orectolobiformes; family Hemiscylliidae; genus Hemiscyllium; species Hemiscyllium ocellatum. The sequence continues at coordinate 28,916,908 of NC_083425.1, read as the reverse complement.
ATGTTAAAACACCATCAATGTACCTTCAGAGTGCACCATGCTTTTTACAAATTACCCTTATTGCAATGCGCTGCAAATGTTAACATTGAAAATAAACAATTTCTCTACTCGGACAAAAATTTCAATGGATGAAGGTTCAGGGATTAGTTAAACCCTATTCGTGGAAGTAGTGACTTGAATTCAGTAGAAGTAATTTCCGTAAACGCAATGTGCAGATGACAAACCACAGATATCAGATCAGATTCTGTCAAGTTATGTTGTATGGCATTGATGCATACGTTTGAATGGTTTAATATTGGAATAAATTGGTCACTATTGGCAAAAGAAGAGGTACACCATAATCTCATCAAAGTATTTTAACCTGTCAAGAAATTGAAACAGAAGAGTTAGTATATCTTATGTCCAAAGCTATCTTTTATTTTTGGATTGACGGGAAGGAAAATCTAAGTAAGTAATACAACTTCTTCAAAGTACTCAATTTCACTGAATAAAATAATAGTCTGAAATTCTTTTTTATGTCTGAATGTTTGTGACTTATTTGTGCTGACGCCCATGAGTCAGACCTCCATCTCTGATGGATCATTCTGATGGTCGCTGACCCTGTAGAAGTTCTCTATCAGTTGGGAAATCAGTATCCCAGCAGCTTGGAACATTGTCATCACATGGCACTCGACTTATTAACTGAGGCAAGAAGCGATACTGCAATGTTCTTTACTGCAGTATTATTTTAGAGAAAAATAGCTGAGTGAATAGAGTATGACAGCACAGTGACAGATAAGAGATAATGAAAAAGTGTAAAATATCTAGTCTATTTCTCTGGTGAGAAAGACTTCAAACTTTTCTAGTGTTTCCTCTCTCTATTTTGTGATTGCCACAAATAAGTTAGCTTCATGAATTAGTGTATTATCCTTTCTGAGTTCATTAGTCCCTTAAAACAGGTTGGAAACTGAGCAAAATGTGCCAGCCTTTAGCTCACTATTTCATTTTCAGAACTTAAACAGGTCCCTTTCATCTGACTTTTAACTTGCACACTAAACATGTACCTTTCCAGTTTGCTGCACAAATTGGTAAACGGTGGACAAGATTTGAGGAAGGTGCTGTATTGCCACAGCAATTATTATGACCACAATCATCAAGAAATGTGCAATGCAGTTAAACTGTGATTATCTGTCACAATAAAGGAAATTCCCCCTGGAGGATAATAGAAGTTAGTAGATAATCAAACATCCTCACGTTATTATGTATTGCTGGTTGTTATGCCTCTTTTCATTTACCCTCAATTGTTCTCTCAAGAAGCATGCACTATCTCCTGATCCATGATTTTCCACTTCCCATTCCATCAACCTGGGTCTCACAGTTAGAGCTAATTAAGAATGTCTTCCCATACTAACCAGGGACTTTAAAACATATAGGCGAGTGTCAAAGGCAATGCCAATATGGCACTTGAAAATAAGAATCATTTTCTTATCATGATTGTGAAATGCTCAGGGATGGAGCCCTTCATCCTTCAGGCACCGGGATCAGTATTAACTGCTTGTGGATCAGCGTAAGCACAAATGTAGGTTGAGGATCATGTGACTTGCCTCAGTCCCCAAATCAGCAAATATCTCCTCCTGGCTCCACCACACACCTGTAATCTCTCCAAGTAAGATTAGCATTTGGAATCAAACTGGAAACAGTATTATATCGCACTTACATGCAAATCTGGTGCTGGGTTGGGATTTCTAAAGCGATTACAACCAGCAGACAGAATAAACTTTCATCCCATTAGATTGACCTTTATTTGAACCCAAGTTACTGTGCCTAACCCACCTCATTACCTTATTCTCTTTGCTGTATTTTCAAAAGATATGTGTGATGTATTAATCATATTGAGCTGAGAAAATTTTGAATTATATCTATTTTACGTTTCATATCCCTATATTCTATAGATCTATTTCTGAGTCTCAACTTTTTATTGTCCTTTACAGCTGCTGCCATTTATCGTAATAGTATATTTAATATTTGGTCAAATAGTCAGATCATTTGATAGATTCTTGCCATTTAATGATAGCTACACTGTGTTTTAATTGCAAGTCTCTGCCTCTGAGAGACTTTCCATGCCCTGGAATTCAACTGGTGTAGTTTTAATGCCAGAAGTAACCTGTTCTTATTAAATGGGTTACCTCCATCACTAATCTAGCAGATTAGAGAGATGATATGTGAGTATCTTGTGTATCTTCAATAATCTCAGCATCTAGACTGTACAATTCCAGAGATGATAACCTGAACCACCTGTCAAGAATTTGCAAAACTGAGTAATCCACAATGATCATATGCAATTAGGAAATGAAGAGAACGTGTTTTAACACTTTATATTGCTTTATTAAGTAATGCCCAAATTCACCATTTCAAGGAGAAACTGGGAGCACAATGCAGTTGGTTCATGTGGCCGTTGTTGACTTCATGAAGGCAGAGAAAATAGTATTGATTCTAAATCTTATGAGAATTTAGATCAGATTCCTTACAGTGTGGAAACAGACCCTTCGGCCCAACCAGTTCACACCGACCCACTTCCTTCTGACGAATGCACCGAGCACTATGGGCAATTTAGCAGGCCAATACACCTGACCTGCACATCTTTGGACTGTGGGAGGAAACTAGAGAACACCCACACAGAGAGAACGTACAAACTCCACACAGACAATTGTCCGCGCTGCTGAAATTGAACCTGGGACCCTGATGCTGTGAGGCCGCACTGCTAACCACTGCGCTACCTCTCATACTTTTGAGAATCAAGTTAAGGAAGGAAGTATCACTCTCCTGTATTTAAATTTCAAATGCCCTATTAGTCATCAATAATAATTTAAATCATGCTGCATAGCATTGCCCATACTTCATCCATGCCATGAAAACACTACATCTTGCTAGTTTCCTCATTCTCTCTCATCAGACTCTGCAACATCATATTGTAGGCATCGTTCATCAAGTTCTACAGAATGAATTCCAGCTGAGTTCATCCATGTGAAAGACCTGTCCTTCTGAATGAAAAATAAATCTTCCCTCCTCCCCTAAACAAACATCTCTCTTTCTTGATTTTTCACTCTCCCCTGCTGCTTCTTTTTCTTGCTCTCCCTAGTCCCACTGTCCATCCTTTACAAAAGGAGAGTCAATTTGAGAGCACTGAACTTTCTGAATTTAGAGGAATGCACTCTCCGGTTTGAGAGCACTGCACTGCACAATTTGGCGTAATGCACTGTCCGGTTTGAGTGCACTGCACTGTCCGGTGTGAGGGTAATGCACTGTCCGGTTTGGTGGTTCTACACTGTCCATTGAGAGCACTGCACTGTCCGGTTTGAGAGTAATGCACTCTGGTTTGAAAGAACTGTACTGTCTGGTTTCAAAGTAATGCACTGTCCGGTTTGAGAGCACTGCACTGTCTGGTGTGAGAGCACTGCACTGCCCGGTTTGAGAATAATGCATCGTAATGTGTGAGAGCACAGCACTGTCCGGTTTCAGAGCACAGCACTGTCCGGTTTGAGAGCACAGCACTGTCAGGTTTGAGAATACTGTGCTGTCCGGAATAAGAGTACTGCATTGTCCGTTGTGAGAGTACTGCACTGTCCGTTGTGAGAGTACTGCACTGTCCGTTGTGAGAGTACTGCACTGTCTGTTGTGAGAGTACTGCACTGTCTGTTGTGAGAGTACTGCATTGTCCGTTGTGAGAGTACTGCGCTGTCTGGTGTGAGAGCACTGCGCTGTCTGGTGTGAGAGTACTGCGCTGTCTGGTGTGAGAGTACTGCACTGTCTGGTGTCAGAGTACTGCACTGTCCTGATTGAGAGTACTGCTCTGTCCGGTTTGAAAGTAATGCACTGTTCCATGTGATAGTACTGCATTGTCCGGTTTGAGAGTACTGCACTGTTCGGATTGAGAGCACTGAACTCTCTGGTTTGAGAGCACTGCACTGTCTGGTTTGAGAGCACTGCACTGTCTGGATGGAAAGTAATGCACAGTCTGGATGGAGAGTAATGCACAGTCTGGATGGAGAGGAATGCAAAGTCTGTTTTGAGAGTAATGCACAGGTTGGTTTGAGAGAAATGCATAGTCCGGTTTGAGAACACTGCACTAACTGGCTTGAGAGTGCTGCACCGTGTAGTGTTTGAGAGTACTGCGCTGTCGGGTATAAGAGTACTGCACTGACCGGTGTGAGAGCACTGCACTCTCTAGTTTGAAAGTAATGCACTGTCTGGTTTGAGAGCACTGCACTGTCTGGTTTGAGACCACGGCACTGTTCGTTTTGAGAGCACGGCACTGTCCGGTATGAGAGCACAGCACTGTCCAGTTTGAGAGATCTGCACTGTCCGGTTTGAGAGCACAGCACTGTCCGGTTTTAGAGCACTGCACTGTCCGGTTTGAGAATAATTCCCTGTCCGGTTTGAGGGCATTGCACTGTCCGGTATAAGACTACTGCACTGATTGGTTAGAGAGTAATTCACTATCCGGATTGAGAGTACTGCACTGATTGGTTTGAGCGTACTGCACTGTCTGGTTTGAGAGTACTGCACTGATTGGATTGAGAGTAATTCCCTGTCCGGATTGAGAACACTGCACTGTCCGGTTTGAGAGCAGTGCACTGTCTGGTTTGAGTGCACTGCACTGTCCGGTATGAGAGTACTGCGCTGTCCGGTTTGAGAGCACTGCATTGTCTAGTTTGAGGGTAATGCACTGTCTGGTTGGAGAGTAATGCACAGTCTGGTTGGAGAGTAATGCATAGTCCGGTTTGAGAGCACGGCACTAACTGGCTTGAAGGTGCTGCACCATGTAATGTTTGAGAGCATTGCACTGTCCGCTTTGAGAGTACTGCACTGTCCGGTATGAGAGTACTGCACTGTCCGGTTTGAGAGCACTGCACTGTCCGGTTTGAGAGCACTGCACTGTCCGGTTTGAGAGCACTGCACTGTCCGGTTTGAGAGCACTGCACTGTCCGGTTTGAGAGCACTGCACTGTCCGCTTTGAGAGCACTGCACTGTCCGGTTTGAGAGCACTGCACTGTCCGGTTTGAGAGCACTGCATTGTCTGGTTTGAGAGCACTGCACTGTCCGGTTTGAGAGTAATGCACCGTAATGTTTGAGAGCACTGCACTGTCCGGTTTGAGAGCACTGCATTGTCTGGTTTGAGAGCACTGCACTGTCCGGTTTGAGAGCACTGCACTGTCCGGTTTGAGAGCACTGCATTGTCTGGTTTGAGAGCACTGCACTGTCCGGTTTGAGAGTAATGCACTGTCCTCTTTGAGACTACTGCGCTGTCGGGTATAAGAGGACTGCACTGTCCGCTTTGAGAGCACTGCACTGTCCGCTTTGAGAGCACTGCACTGTCCGCTTTGAGAGCACTGCGCTGTCCGGTTTGAGAGCACTGCACTGTCCAGTTTGAGAGTACTGCGCTGTCGGGTATAAGAGGACTGCAATGTCCGGTGTGAGAGTACTGCACTGTCTGGTTTGAAAGTACTGCACTGATTGGTTTGAGAGCACTGCACTGTCTGGAATGAGAGTACTGCGCTGTCCACTTTGAAAGTACTGCACTGACCGGTTTGAAAGTACTGCACAGTCTGGTTGGAGAGTAATGCACAGTCTGGTTGGAGAGTAATGCACCGTAATGTTTGAGAGCACTGCACTGTCCAGTTTGAGAGCACTGCACTGTCCGGTGTGAGAGTACTGCACTGTCCGGTGTGAGAGTACTGCACTGTCCGGTTTGAGAGCACTGCACTGTCTGGTTTGAGAGCACTGCACTGTCTGGTTTGAGAGCACTGCACAGTCCGGTTTGAGAGTAATGCACCGTAATGTTTGAGAGCACTGCACTGTCCAGTTTGAGAGCACTGCACTGTCCGGTGTGAGAGTACTGCACTGTCCGGTGTGAGAGTACTGCACTGTCCGGTGTGAGAGTACTGCACTGTCCGGTTTGAGAGCACTGCACTGTCTGGTTTGAGTGCACTGCACTGTCTGGTTTGAGAGCACTGCACTGTCTGGTTTGAGAGCACTGCACAGTCCGGTTTGAGAGTAATGCACTCTCCGGTTTGAGAGTAATGCACTCTCCGGTTTGAGTGTAATGCACTCTCCGGTTTGAGAGCACTGCACTGTCCGGTTTGAGAGTAATGCACCGCAATGTTTGAGAGCTCTGCACTGTCCGGTTTGAAAGTAATGCACCGCAATGTTTGAGAGCACTGCACTGTCCGGGTTGAAAGTAATGCACTGTCCGGTTTGAGAGCACTGTACTGAGCGGTTTGAGAGCACAGCACTGTCCGGTTTAAGGGCATTGCACTGTCGGCTTTGATAGTACTGCACTGTCCGGTATAAGAGGACTGCACTGATTGGTTAGAGAGTAATTCACTGTCCGGTTTGAGAGCACTGCACTGTCCGGTTTAAACGTACTGCACTGTCCGGTTTGAGAGTAATGCACTCTCCGGTTTGATAGTAATGCACTCTCCGGTTTGAGAGCACTGCACTGTCCGGTTTGAGAGTAATGCACCGTAATGTTTGAGAGCACTGCACTGTCTGGTTTGAGAGCACTGCACTGACTGGTTTGAGTTCACTGCACTGTCCGGTTTGAGAGCACTGCACTGTCCGGTTTGAGAGTAATGCACTGTCCGGTTTGAGAGCACTGCACTGTCCGGTTTGAGTGCACTGCACTGTCTGGTTTGAGAGCACTGCACTGTCTGGTTTGAGAGCACTGCACAGTCCGGTTTGAGAGTAATGCACTCTCCGGTTTGAGAGTAATGCACTCTCCGGTTTGAGAGCACTGCACTGTCTGGTTTGAGAGCACTGCACAGTCCGGTTTGAGAGTAATGCACTCTCCGGTTTGAGAGTAATGCACTCTCCGGTTTGAGAGCACTGCACTGTCCGGTTTGAGAGTAATGCACTCTCCGGTTTGATAGTAATGCACTCTCCGGTTTGAGAGCACTGCACTGTCCGGTTTGAGAGTAATGCACCGTAATGTTTGAGAGCACTGCACTGTCTGGTATGAGAGTACTGCACTGTCCGGTTTGAGAGCACTGCACTGTCCGGTTTGAGAGCACTGCATTGTCTGGTTTGAGACCACTGCACTGTCCGGTTTGAGAGTACTGCACTGATTGGTTTGAGAGTAATTCACTGTCCGGTATGAGAGTACTGCACTGTCCGGTATGAGAGTACTGCACTGTCCGGTTTGAGACCACTGCACTGTCCGGTTTGAGAGTACTGCACTGATTGGTTTGAGAGTAATTCACTGTCCGGTATGAGAGTACTGCACTGTCCGGTATGAGAGTACTGCACTGTCCGGTTTGAGAGTACTGCACTGTCCGGTTTGAGAGCAATGCACTCTCCGGTTTGAGAGTAATGCACTCTCCGGTTTGAGAGTAATGCACTCTCCGGTTTGAGAGTAATGCACTCTCCGGTTTGAGAGCACTGCACTGTCCAGTGTGAGAGTACTGCACTGTCCGGTTTGAGAGCACTGCACTCTCCGGTTTGAGAGTAATGCACTCTCCGGTTTGAGAGTAATGCACTCTCCGGTTTGAGAGTAATGCACTCTCTGGTTTGAGAGCACTGCACTGTCCAGTGTGAGAGTACTGCACTGTCCGGTTTGAGAGCACTGCACTGTCTGGTTTGAGAGCACTGCACTGTCTGGTTTGAGAGCACTGCACTGTCCGGTTTGAGCGTGCTGCACTGTCCGGTTTGAGAGCACTGCACTGTCCGGTTTGAGAGCACTGCACTGTCCGGTTTGAGCGTTCTGAATTGTCCGGTTTGAGCGTACTGCACTGTCCAGTTTGAGAGTACTGCACTGTCCGGTTTGAGAATACTGCACTGATTGGTTTGAGAGAACTGCACGGTCCAGTTTGAGAGTACTGCACTGTCTGGTTTGAAATTTATGCACTGTCCAATTTGAGAGCACTTCACTGTCTGGTTTGAGAGTAATGCACCGTAATGTTTGAGAGCACTGCACTCTCCGGTTTGAGAGCACTGCACTGTCCGGTGTGAGAGTACTGCACTGTCCGGTGTGAGAGTACTGCACTGTCCGGTTTGAGTGTACTGCACTGTCAGGTTTAAGAGTAATGCACCATAATTTTTGAGAGCACTGCACTGTCCGGTTTGAGTGCATTGCACTGTCCAGTATGAGAGTACTGCGCTGTCCGCTTTGAGAGGACTGCACTGTCCGGTTTAAGAGTACTGCACTCTCCAGTTTGATAGTACTGCACTGTTCGGTATGAGAGTACTGCCGTGTTCGGATTGAGAGCGCTGCACTCTCCGGTTTGAGAGTACTGCACTGTCTGGTTTGAGTGCAATGTACTGTTCTGTGTGATAGTACTGCATTGTCCAGTTTGAGAGTACTGCACTGTTCGGATTGAGAGCACGGAACTCTCCGGTTTGAGAGCACTGCAATGTCCCATTTGAGACCATTGCACTGTCTGGTTTGAGAGCACTGCACAGTCTGGTTGGAGAGTAATGCACAGTCTGGTTGGAGAGTAATGCACAGTCTGGTTGGAGAGTAGTGCATAGTCCGGTATGAGAGCACTGCACTAACTGGCTTGAGAGTGCTGCACCGTGTAATGGTTGTGAGCATTGCACTTTCCGCTTTGAGAGCACTGCACTGTCTGGTGTAAGAGTACTGCACTGTCTGGTTTGAGAGTATGGCACTGTCCAGTGTGAGAGTACTGCGCTGTCGGGTATAAGAGTACAGCACTGACCGGTGTGAGAGTACTGCAATGTCCTGTTTGAGAGCAATGCACTGTCCGGTTTGAGAGCACTGCACTGTCCGTTTTGAGAACACAGAACTGTCTGGTTCGAGTGCACTGCACCGTCCGGTTTGAGAGCACTGCACTGTCCGGTTTGAGCGTACTGCACTGTCTGGTTTGAAAGTAATGCACTGTCCGATTTGAGAGCCCTTCACTGTCTGGTTTGAGAGCACGGCACTGTCAGGTTTGAGAGTAATGCACCGTAATGTTTGAGAGCTCTGCACTGTCCAGTTTGAGAGCACTGCACTGTCCGGTTTGAGAGCACTGCACTGTCCGGTTTGAGAGCACTGCACTGTCCGGTGTGAGAGTACTGCACTGTCCGGTTTGAGTGTACTGCACTGTCAGGTTTAAGAGTAATGCACCATAATGTTTGAAAGCACTGCACTGTCCGGTTTGAGTGTACTGCACTGTCAGGTTTAAGAGTAATGCACCATAATGTTTGAGAGCACTGCACTGTCCGGTTTAAGAGTACGGCACTGTGCGGTTTGAGAGTACTGCACTGATTGGTTTGAGAGTAATTCACTGTCCCGATTGAGAACACTGCACTGTCCGGTTTGAGAGCAATGCACTGTCCGGTTTGAGTGCATTGCACTGTCCAGTATGAGAGTACTGCGCTGTCCGCTTTGAGAGGACTGCACTGTCCGGTTTAAGAGTACTGCACTCTCCAGTTTGATAGTACTGCACTGTTCGGTATGAGAGTACTGCAGTGGCCAGTTTGAGAGTACTGCAGTGTTCGGATTGAGAGCACTGCACTCTCCGGTTTGAGAGTACTGCACTGTCTGGTTTGAGTGCAATGCACTGTTCTGTGTGATAGTACTGCATTGTCCGGTTTGAGAGTACTGCACTGTTGGGATTGAGAGCATGGAACTCTCCGGTATGAGAGCACTGCAATGTCCCATTTGAGAGCATTGCACTGTCTGGTTTGAGAGCACTGCACAGTCTGGTTGGAGAGTAATGCACAGTCTGGTTGGAGAGTAATGCATAGTCTGGTTTGAGAGTAATTCACAGTCTGGTTTGAGAGTAATGCATTAACTGGCTTGAGAGCGCTGCACCGTGTAATGGTTGAGAGCATTGCACTTTCCGCTTTGAGAGTGCTGCACTGTCTGGTTTGAGAGTACTGCACTGTCCAGTGTGAGAGTACAGCGCTGTCAGCTATAAGAGTACTGCACTGACCGGTGTGAGAGTACTGCAATGTCCTGTTTGAGAGCAATGCACTGTCCGGTTTGAGAGTACTGCACTCTCCGGTTTGAGAGTACTGCACTGTCCGGTTTGAGAGTATTGCACTGTCTGGTGGGAGAGTAATGTACTGTCTGGTTGGAGAGTAATGCACAGTCTGGTTGGAGAGTAATGCACAGTCTTGTTTAAGAGTAATGCACAGTCTGGTTTGGGAGTAATGCACAGTCTGGTTTGAGAGTAATGCACAGTCTGGTTTGAGAGTAATGCATAGTCCGGTTTGAGAGCACTGCACTAACTGGCTTGAGAGTGCTGCACCGTGTAATGTTTGAGAGCACTGCACTGTCCGCTTTGAGAGCACTGCACTGTCTGCTTTGAGAGTACTGCACTGTTGGGTATAAGAGTATTGCACTGTCCGGTGTGAGGGTACTGCACTGTCTGGTATGAGAGTACTGCACTGTCCGGTTTGAGAGCACTGCACTGTCCGGTTTGAGAGCACTGCATTGTCTGGTTTGAGACCACTGCACTGTCCGGTTTGAGAGTACTGCACTTTCCAGTTTGAGAGCACTGAACTGTCCGGGATGAGAGCACTGTGCTGTCTGGTATAAGAGTACTGCACTGTCCGCTTTGAGAGGACTGCAGTGGCCAGTTTGAGAGCACTGCACTGTCCGGTTTGAGAACACAGCACTGTCTTGTTTGAGAGCACTGCACTCTCTGGTTTGAAAGTAATGCACTGTCCGGTTTGAGAGCACTGCACTGTCCGATTTGAGACCACTGCACTGTCCAGTTTGAGAGTAATGCACTGCCCGTTTTGAAAGTACTGCGCTGTCCGGTTTGAAAGTAATTCACTGTCCGGTTTGAGAGCACTTCAATGTCCCATTTGAGAGCACAGCACTGTCCGGTTTGAAAGTACTGCACTGTCCAGTGTGAGAGTACTGCACTGTCCGGTTTAAGAACACTGCACTGTCCGGTTTGAGAGTAATTCACTGTCCAGTTTGAGAGTACTGCACTGTCCGGTTTGAAAGTAATTCACTCTCCGGTTTGAGAGTAATGCACTGTCCGTTTGAGAGCGCTTCACTGTCTGGTTTGAGAGCACTGCACTGTCAGGTTTGATAGTAATGCACCGTAATGTTTGAGAGCACTGCACTGTCCGGTTTGATAGTACTGCGCTGTCCGCTTTGAGAGCACTGCACTGTCCGGTGTGAGAGTACTGCTCTGTCCGGTTTGAGAGTACTGCACTGTCCGGTTTGAATGTACTGCGCTGTCCGGATTGAGAGTACTGCACTGTCCGGTTTGAGAGTAATTCACTGTCCGGTTTGAGAGTACTGCACTGTCCAGTTTGTGAGTAATTCACTGTCCGGTTTGAGAGTACTGCACTGTCTGGTTTGAGAACACTGCACTTTCCGGTTTGAGAGTACTGCACTTTCCGGTTTGAGAGTACTGCACTTTCCGGTTTGAGAGTACTGCACTTTCCGGTTTGAGAGTAATTCACTGTCCGGTTTGAGAGTACTGCACTGTCCGGTTTGAGGGCATTGCACTGTCCACTTTGATAGTACTGCGCTGTCTGGTTTGAGAGTACTGCATTGATTGGTTTGAGGGCACTGCACTGTCGGGTTAAAGAGTACTGCACTGGCCGGTGTGAGAGTACTGCGCTGTCTGGTGTGAGAGTACTGCACTCTCTGGTTTGAAAGTAATGCACTGTCCGGTTTGAGAGCGCTGCACTGTCTGGTTTGAGAGCACTGCACTGTCCGGTTTGAGCGTACTGCACTGCCAGGTATGAGCATACTGCACTGTCCGGTTTGAGAGTATTGCACTGTCTGGTTTGAGAGTATTGCACTGTCTGGTGGGAGAGTAATGTACTGTCTGGTTGGAGAGTAATGCACAGTCTGGTTGGAGAGTAATGCACAGTCATGTTTAAGAGTAACGCACAGTCTGGTTTGAGAGTAATGCATAGTCCGGTTTGAGAGCACTGCACTAACTGGCTTGAGAGTGCTGCACCGTGTAATGTTTGAGAGCACTGCACTGTCCGCTTTGAGAGCACTGCACTGTCCGCTTTGAGAGTACTGCGCTGTTGGATATAAGAGTATTGCACTGTCCGGTGTGAGAGTACTGCACTGTCTGGTATGAGAGTACTGCACTGTCCGGTATGAGAGCACTGCACTGTCTGGTTTGAGAGCACTGCACTGTCCGGTTTGAGCGTACTGCACTGCCAGGTATGAGCATACTGCACTGTCCGGTTTGAGAGTATTGCACTGTCTGGTGGGAGAGTAATGTACTGTCTGGTGGGAGAGTAATGCACAGTCTGGTTTGAGAGTAATGCATAGTCCGGTTTGAGAGCACTGCACTAACTGGCTTGAGAGTGCTGCACCGTGTAATGTTTGAGAGCACTGCACTGTCCGCTTTGAGAGCACTGCACTGTCTGCTTTGAGAGTACTGCGCTGTTGGGTATAAGAGTATTGCACTGTCCGGTGTGAGAGTACTGCACTGTCTGGTATGAGAGTACTGCACTGTCCGGTTTGAGAGCACTGCACTGTCCGGTTTGAGAGCACTGCATTGTCTGGTTTGAGACCACTGCACTGTCCGGTTTGAGAGTACTGCACTTTCCAGTTTGAGAGCACTGCACTGTCCGGGATGAGAGCACTGTGCTGTCTGGTATAAGAGTACTGCACTGTCCGCTTTGAGAGGACTGCAGTGGCCAGTTTGAGAGTACTGCAGTGTTCGGATTGAGAGCACTGCACTGTCTGGTTTGAGAGTACTGCACTGTCCGGTTTGAGAGCACTGCACTGTCCGGTTTGAGAGCACTGCATTGTCTGGTTTGAGACCACTGCACTGTCCGGTTTGAGAGTACTGCACTTTCCAGTTTGAGAGCACTGCACTGTCCGGGATGAGAGCACTGTGCTGTCTGGTATAAGAGTACTGCACTGTCCGCTTTGAGAGGACTGCAGTGGCCAGTTTGAGAGTACTGCAGTGTTCGGATTGAGAGCACTGCACTGTCTGGTTTGAGAGCACTGCACTGTTCGATTTCAGAGTACTGCTCTGTCTGTTTTGAGAGTATTGCACTGTCTGGTGGGAGAGTAATGTACTGTCTGGTTGGAGAGTAATGCACAGTCTGGTTGGAGAGTAATGCACAGTCTGGTTTGGGAGTAATGCACAGTCTGGTTTGAGATTAATGCACAGTCTGGTTTGAGAGTAATGCATAGTCCGGTTTGAGAGCACTGCACTAACTGGCTTGAGAGTGCTGCACCGTGTAATGTTTGAGAGCACTGCACTGTCCGCTTTGAGAGCACTGCACTGTCCGCTTTGAGAGTACTGCGCTGTTGAGTATAAGAGTATTGCACTGTCCGGTGTGAGAGTACTGCACTGTCTGGTTTGAGAGCACTGCATTGTCCGGTTTGAGGGCACTGCACTGTCCGGTGTGAGAGCACTGCATTGTCTGGTTTGAGACCACTGTACGGTCCGAATTGAGAGTGCTGCACGATCCGGTTTGAGGGTAATGCACCGTAATGTTTGAGAGCACTGCCGGTTAGAGAACACAGCACTGTCCGGTTTGAGAGCACAGCACTGTCCAGTTTGAGAGCACTGCACTGTTTGGATTGAGAGCACTGCACTGTCTGGTTTGAGAGCACTGCACTGTCTGGTTTGAGAGCACTGCACTGTCTGGTTTGAGAGCACCGCACTGTCTGGTTTGAGAGCACTGCACTGTCTGGTTTGAGAGCACTGCACTGTCGGGTAAAAGAGTACTGCACTGGCCGGTGTGAGAGTACTGCGCTGTCTGGTGTGAGAGTACTGCACTCTCTGGTTTGAAAGTAATGCACTGTCCGGTTTGAGAGCGCTGCACTGTCTGGTTTGAGAGCACTGCACTGTCCGGTTTGAGCGTACTGCACTGCCAGGTATGAGCATACTGCACTGTCCGGTTTGAGAGTATTGCACTGTCTGGTGGGAGAGTATTGCACTGTCTGGTGGGAGAGTAATGTACTGTCTGGTTGGAGAGTAATGCACAGTCTGGTTGGAGAGTAATGCACAGTCATGTTTAAGAGTAATGCACAGTCTGGTTTGAGAGTAATGCATAGTCCGGTTTGAGAGCACTGCACTAACTGGCTTGAGAGTGCTGCACCGTGTAATGTTTGAGAGCACTGCACTGTCCGCTTTGAGAGCACTGCACTGTCCGCTTTGAGAGTACTGCGCTGTTGGATATAAGAGTATTGCACTGTCCGGTGTGAGAGTACTGCACTGTCTGGTATGAGAGTACTGCACTGTCCGGTTTGAGAGCACTGCACTGTCTGGTTTGAGAGCACTGCACTGTCCGGTTTGAGCGTACTGCACTGCCAGGTATGAGCATACTGCACTGTCCGGTTTGAGAGTATTGCACTGTCTGGTGGGAGAGTAATGTACTGTCTGGTGGGAGAGTAATGTACTGTCTGGTTGGAGAGTAATGTACTGTCTGGTTGGAGAGTAATGCACAGTCTGGTTTGAGAGTAATGCACAGTCTGGTTTGAGAGTAATGCATAGTCCGGTTTGAGAGCACTGCACTAACTGGCTTGAGAGTGCTGCACCGTGTAATGTTTGAGAGCACTGCACTGTCCGCTTTGAGAGCACTGCACTGTCTGCTTTGAGAGTACTGCGCTGTTGGGTATAAGAGTATTGCACTGTCCGGTGTGAGAGTACTGCACTGTCTGGTATGAGAGTACTGCACTGTCCGGTTTGAGAGCACTGCACTGTCCGGTTTGAGAGCACTGCATTGTCTGGTTTGAGACCACTGCACTGTCCGGTTTGAGAGTACTGCACTTTCCAGTTTGAGAGCACTGCACTGTCCGGGATGAGAGCACTGTGCTGTCTGGTATAAGAGTACTGCACTGTCCGCTTTGAGAGGACTGCAGTGGCCAGTTTGAGAGTACTGCAGTGTTCGGATTGAGAGCACTGCACTGTCTGGTTTGAGAGTACTGCACTGTCCGGTTTGAGAGCACTGCACTGTCCGGTTTGAGAGCACTGCATTGTCTGGTTTGAGACCACTGCACTGTCCGGTTTGAGAGTACTGCACTTTCCAGTTTGAGAGCACTGCACTGTCCGGGATGAGAGCACTGTGCTGTCTGGTATAAGAGTACTGCACTGTCCGCTTTGAGAGGACTGCAGTGGCCAGTTTGAGAGTACTGCAGTGTTCGGACTGAGAGCACTGCACTGTCTGGTTTGAGAGCACTGCACTGTTCGATTTCAGAGTACTGCTCTGTCTGTTTTGAGAGTATTGCACTGTCTGGTGGGAGAGTAATGTACTGTCTGGTTGGAGAGTAATGCACAGTCTGGTTGGAGAGTAATGCACAGTCTGGTTTGGGAGTAATGCACAGTCTGGTTTGAGATTAATGCACAGTCTGGTTGGAGAGTAATGCACAGTCTGGTTTGGGAGTAATGCACAGTCTGGTTTGAGATTAATGCACAGTCTGGTTTGAGAGTAATGCATAGTCCGGTTTGGGAGCACTGCACTAACTGGCTTGAGAGTGCTGCACCGTGTAATGTTTGAGAGCACTGCACTGTCCGCTTTGAGAGCACTGCACTGTCCGCTTTGAGAGTACTGCGCTGTTGAGTATAAGAGTATTGCACTGTCCGGTGTGAGAGTACTGCACTGTCTGGTTTGAGAGCACTGCATTGTCCGGTTTGAGGGCACTGCACTGTCCGGTGTGAGAGCACTGCATTGTCTGGTTTGAGACCACTGTACGGTCCGAATTGAGAGTGCTGCACGATCCGGTTTGAGGGTAATGCACCGTAATGTTTGAGAGCACTGCACTGTCCGGTTTGAGAGTACTGCACCTTCCGGTTTGAGAGCACTGCACTGTCCGGGATGAGAGTACTGTGCTGTCTGTTATAAGAGTACTGCACTGTCCGCTTTGAGAGGACTGCATTGGCCAGTTTGAGAGTACTGCAGTGTTCGGATTGAGAGCACTGCACTGTCTGGTTTGAGAGCACTGCACTGTTCGGTCTGAGAGTACTGCACTGTTCGGATTGAGAGTACTGCACTGTCCCATTTGAGAGCATTGCACTGTCTGGTTGGAGAGTAATGCACAGTCTGTTTGGAGAGTAATGCACAGTCTGGTTGGAGAGTAATGCACAGTCTGGTTTGAGAGTAATGCACTCTCCGGTTTGAGAGCACAGCGCTGTCCAGTTTGAGAGCACTACACTGTCCGGTTTGAGAGTACTGCATTGTCCGCGTTGATAGTACTGCGCTGTCCGCTTTGAGAGCACTGCACTTCCGGTCTGAGAGTACTGCACTGTCCGATCTGAGAGTACTGCACTGTCCGGTGTGAGAGTATTGCACTGTCCGGTGTGAGAGTACTGCACTGTCCGGTTTGAAAGTACTGCACTGATTGGTTTGCGAGTAATTCACTGTCCGGTTTGAGACTACTGCACTGATTGGTTTGAGAGCAATGCATTGTCCGGTTTGAGTGCATTGCACTGTCCGGTGTGAGAGTACTGCACTGTCCAGTTTGAGAGTACTGCAGTGTTCTGTTTGAGAATTCTGCACTGTTCGGTATGAGAGTACTGCAGTGGCCAGTTTGAGAGCACTGCACTGTCCGGTTTGAGAACACAGCACTGTCTTGTTTGAGAGCACTGCACTCTCTGGTTTGAAAGTAATGCACTGTCCGGTTTGAGAGCACTGCACTGTCCGATTTGAGACCACTGCACTGTCCAGTTTGAGAGTAATGCACTGCCCGTTTTGAAAGTACTGCGCTGTCCGGTTTGAAAGTAATTCACTGTCCGGTTTGAGAGCACTTCAATGTCCCATTTGAGAGCACAGCACTGTCCGGTTTGAAAGTACTGCACTGTCCAGTGTGAGAGTACTGCACTGTCCGGTTTAAGAACACTGCACTGTCCGGTTTGAGAGTAATTCACTGTCCAGTTTGAGAGTACTGCACTGTCCGGTTTGAAAGTAATTCACTCTCCGGTTTGAGAGTAATGCACTGTCCGTTTGAGAGCGCTTCACTGTCTGGTTTGAGAGCACTGCACTGTCAGGTTTGATAGTAATGCACCGTAATGTTTGAGAGCACTGCACTGTCCGGTTTGATAGTACTGCGCTGTCCGCTTTGAGAGCACTGCACTGTCCGGTGTGAGAGTACTGCTCTGTCCGGTTTGAGAGTACTGCACTGTCCGGTTTGAATGTACTGCGCTGTCCGGATTGAGAGTACTGCACTGTCCGGTTTGAGAGTAATTCACTGTCCGGTTTGAGAGTACTGCACTGTCCAGTTTGTGAGTAATTCACTGTCCGGTTTGAGAGTACTGCACTGTCTGGTTTGAGAACACTGCACTTTCCGGTTTGAGAGTACTGCACTTTCCGGTTTGAGAGTACTGCACTTTCCGGTTTGAGAGTACTGCACTTTCCGGTTTGAGAGTAATTCACTGTCCGGTTTGAGAGTACTGCACTGTCCGGTTTGAGGGCATTGCACTGTCCACTTTGATAGTACTGCGCTGTCTGGTTTGAGAGTACTGCATTGATTGGTTTGAGGGCACTGCACTGTCGGGTTAAAGAGTACTGCACTGGCCGGTGTGAGAGTACTGCGCTGTCTGGTGTGAGAGTACTGCACTCTCTGGTTTGAAAGTAATGCACTGTCCGGTTTGAGAGCGCTGCACTGTCTGGTTTGAGAGCACTGCACTGTCCGGTTTGAGCGTACTGCACTGCCAGGTATGAGCATACTGCACTGTCCGGTTTGAGAGTATTGCACTGTCTGGTTTGAGAGTATTGCACTGTCTGGTGGGAGAGTAATGTACTGTCTGGTTGGAGAGTAATGCACAGTCTGGTTGGAGAGTAATGCACAGTCATGTTTAAGAGTAACGCACAGTCTGGTTTGAGAGTAATGCATAGTCCGGTTTGAGAGCACTGCACTAACTGGCTTGAGAGTGCTGCACCGTGTAATGTTTGAGAGCACTGCACTGTCCGCTTTGAGAGCACTGCACTGTCCGCTTTGAGAGTACTGCGCTGTTGGATATAAGAGTATTGCACTGTCCGGTGTGAGAGTACTGCACTGTCTGGTATGAGAGTACTGCACTGTCCGGTATGAGAGCACTGCACTGTCTGGTTTGAGAGCACTGCACTGTCCGGTTTGAGCGTACTGCACTGCCAGGTATGAGCATACTGCACTGTCCGGTTTGAGAGTATTGCACTGTCTGGTGGGAGAGTAATGTACTGTCTGGTGGGAGAGTAATGCACAGTCTGGTTTGAGAGTAATGCATAGTCCGGTTTGAGAGCACTGCACTAACTGGCTTGAGAGTGCTGCACCGTGTAATGTTTGAGAGCACTGCACTGTCCGCTTTGAGAGCACTGCACTGTCTGCTTTGAGAGTACTGCGCTGTTGGGTATAAGAGTATTGCACTGTCCGGTGTGAGAGTACTGCACTGTCTGGTATGAGAGTACTGCACTGTCCGGTTTGAGAGCACTGCACTGTCCGGTTTGAGAGCACTGCATTGTCTGGTTTGAGACCACTGCACTGTCCGGTTTGAGAGTACTGCACTTTCCAGTTTGAGAGCACTGCACTGTCCGGGATGAGAGCACTGTGCTGTCTGGTATAAGAGTACTGCACTGTCCGCTTTGAGAGGACTGCAGTGGCCAGTTTGAGAGTACTGCAGTGTTCGGATTGAGAGCACTGCACTGTCTGGTTTGAGAGTACTGCACTGTCCGGTTTGAGAGCACTGCACTGTCCGGTTTGAGAGCACTGCATTGTCTGGTTTGAGACCACTGCACTGTCCGGTTTGAGAGTACTGCACTTTCCAGTTTGAGAGCACTGCACTGTCCGGGATGAGAGCACTGTGCTGTCTGGTATAAGAGTACTGCACTGTCCGCTTTGAGAGGACTGCAGTGGCCAGTTTGAGAGTACTGCAGTGTTCGGATTGAGAGCACTGCACTGTCTGGTTTGAGAGCACTGCACTGTTCGATTTCAGAGTACTGCTCTGTCTGTTTTGAGAGTATTGCACTGTCTGGTGGGAGAGTAATGTACTGTCTGGTTGGAGAGTAATGCACAGTCTGGTTGGAGAGTAATGCACAGTCTGGTTTGGGAGTAATGCACAGTCTGGTTTGAGATTAATGCACAGTCTGGTTTGAGAGTAATGCATAGTCCGGTTTGAGAGCACTGCACTAACTGGCTTGAGAGTGCTGCACCGTGTAATGTTTGAGAGCACTGCACTGTCCGCTTTGAGAGCACTGCACTGTCCGCTTTGAGAGTACTGCGCTGTTGAGTATAAGAGTATTGCACTGTCCGGTGTGAGAGTACTGCACTGTCTGGTTTGAGAGCACTGCATTGTCCGGTTTGAGGGCACTGCACTGTCCGGTGTGAGAGCACTGCATTGTCTGGTTTGAGACCACTGTACGGTCCGAATTGAGAGTGCTGCACGATCCGGTTTGAGGGTAATGCACCGTAATGTTTGAGAGCACTGCCGGTTAGAGAACACAGCACTGTCCGGTTTGAGAGCACAGCACTGTCCAGTTTGAGAGCACTGCACTGTTTGGATTGAGAGCACTGCACTGTCTGGTTTGAGAGCACTGCACTGTCTGGTTTGAGAGCACTGCACTGTCTGGTTTGAGAGCACCGCACTGTCTGGTTTGAGAGCACTGCACTGTCTGGTTTGAGAGCACTGCACTGTCGGGTAAAAGAGTACTGCACTGGCCGGTGTGAGAGTACTGCGCTGTCTGGTGTGAGAGTACTGCACTCTCTGGTTTGAAAGTAATGCACTGTCCGGTTTGAGAGCGCTGCACTGTCTGGTTTGAGAGCACTGCACTGTCCGGTTTGAGCGTACTGCACTGCCAGGTATGAGCATACTGCACTGTCCGGTTTGAGAGTATTGCACTGTCTGGTGGGAGAGTATTGCACTGTCTGGTGGGAGAGTAATGTACTGTCTGGTTGGAGAGTAATGCACAGTCTGGTTGGAGAGTAATGCACAGTCATGTTTAAGAGTAATGCACAGTCTGGTTTGAGAGTAATGCATAGTCCGGTTTGAGAGCACTGCACTAACTGGCTTGAGAGTGCTGCACCGTGTAATGTTTGAGAGCACTGCACTGTCCGCTTTGAGAGCACTGCACTGTCCGCTTTGAGAGTACTGCGCTGTTGGATATAAGAGTATTGCACTGTCCGGTGTGAGAGTACTGCACTGTCTGGTATGAGAGTACTGCACTGTCCGGTTTGAGAGCACTGCACTGTCTGGTTTGAGAGCACTGCACTGTCCGGTTTGAGCGTACTGCACTGCCAGGTATGAGCATACTGCACTGTCCGGTTTGAGAGTATTGCACTGTCTGGTGGGAGAGTAATGTACTGTCTGGTGGGAGAGTAATGTACTGTCTGGTTGGAGAGTAATGTACTGTCTGGTTGGAGAGTAATGCACAGTCTGGTTTGAGAGTAATGCACAGTCTGGTTTGAGAGTAATGCATAGTCCGGTTTGAGAGCACTGCACTAACTGGCTTGAGAGTGCTGCACCGTGTAATGTTTGAGAGCACTGCACTGTCCGCTTTGAGAGCACTGCACTGTCTGCTTTGAGAGTACTGCGCTGTTGGGTATAAGAGTATTGCACTGTCCGGTGTGAGAGTACTGCACTGTCTGGTATGAGAGTACTGCACTGTCCGGTTTGAGAGCACTGCACTGTCCGGTTTGAGAGCACTGCATTGTCTGGTTTGAGACCACTGCACTGTCCGGTTTGAGAGTACTGCACTTTCCAGTTTGAGAGCACTGCACTGTCCGGGATGAGAGCACTGTGCTGTCTGGTATAAGAGTACTGCACTGTCCGCTTTGAGAGGACTGCAGTGGCCAGTTTGAGAGTACTGCAGTGTTCGGATTGAGAGCACTGCACTGTCTGGTTTGAGAGTACTGCACTGTCCGGTTTGAGAGCACTGCACTGTCCGGTTTGAGAGCACTGCATTGTCTGGTTTGAGACCACTGCACTGTCCGGTTTGAGAGTACTGCACTTTCCAGTTTGAGAGCACTGCACTGTCCGGGATGAGAGCACTGTGCTGTCTGGTATAAGAGTACTGCACTGTCCGCTTTGAGAGGACTGCAGTGGCCAGTTTGAGAGTACTGCAGTGTTCGGACTGAGAGCACTGCACTGTCTGGTTTGAGAGCACTGCACTGTTCGATTTCAGAGTACTGCTCTGTCTGTTTTGAGAGTATTGCACTGTCTGGTGGGAGAGTAATGTACTGTCTGGTTGGAGAGTAATGCACAGTCTGGTTGGAGAGTAATGCACAGTCTGGTTTGGGAGTAATGCACAGTCTGGTTTGAGATTAATGCACAGTCTGGTTTGAGAGTAATGCATAGTCCGGTTTGAGAGCACTGCACTAACTGGCTTGAGAGTGCTGCACCGTGTAATGTTTGAGAGCACTGCACTGTCCGCTTTGAGAGCACTGCACTGTCCGCTTTGAGAGTACTGCGCTGTTGAGTATAAGAGTATTGCACTGTCCGGTGTGAGAGTACTGCACTGTCTGGTTTGAGAGCACTGCATTGTCCGGTTTGAGGGCACTGCATTGTCCGGTGTGAGAGCACTGCATTGTCTGGTTTGAGACCACTGTACGGTCCGAATTGAGAGTGCTGCACGATCCGGTTTGAGGGTAATGCACCGTAATGTTTGAGAGCACTGCACTGTCCGGTTTGAGAGTACTGCACCTTCCGGTTTGAGAGCACTGCACTGTCCGGGATGAGAGTACTGTGCTGTCTGTTATAAGAGTACTGCACTGTCCGCTTTGAGAGGACTGCATTGGCCAGTTTGAGAGTACTGCAGTGTTCGGATTGAGAGCACTGCACTGTCTGGTTTGAGAGCACTGCACTGTTCGGTCTGAGAGTACTGCACTGTTCGGATTGAGAGTACTGCACTGTCCCATTTGAGAGCATTGCACTGTCTGGTTGGAGAGTAATGCACAGTCTGTTTGGAGAGTAATGCACAGTCTGGTTGGAGAGTAATGCACAGTCTGGTTTGAGAGTAATGCACTCTCCGGTTTGAGAGCACAGCGCTGTCCAGTTTGAGAGCACTACACTGTCCGGTTTGAGAGTACTGCACTGTCCGCGTTGATAGTACTGCGCTGTCCGCTTTGAGAGCGCTGCACTGTCCGCTTTGAATGTACTGCACTTCCGGTCTGAGAGTACTGCACTGTCCGATCTGAGAGTACTGCACTGTCCGGTGTGAGAGTATTGCACTGTCCGGTGTGAGAGTACTGCACTGTCCGGTTTGAAAGTACTGCACTGATTGGTTTGCGAGTAATTCACTGTCCGGTTTGAGACTACTGCACTGATTGGTTTGAGAGTACTGCACTGTCCGGTGTGAGAGTACTGCACTGTCCGGTTTGAGAGTACTGCAGTGTTCGGTTTGAGAATTCTGCACTGTTCGGTATGAGAGTACTGCAGTGGCCAGTTTGAGAGCACTGCATTGTCCGGTTTGAGAACACAGCACTGTCTTGTTTGAGAGCACTGCACTCTCTGGTTTGAAAGTAATGCACTGTCCGGTTTGAGAGCACTGCACTGTCCGATTTGAGACCACTGCACTGTCCAGTTTGAGAGTAATGCACTGCCCGTTTTGAAAGTACTGCGCTGTCCGGTTTGAAAGTAATTCACTGTCCGGTTTGAGAGCACTTCAATGTCCCATTTGAGAGCACAGCACTGTCCGGTTTGAAAGTACTGCACTGTCCAGTGTGAGAGTACTGCACTGTCCGGTTTAAGAACACTGCACTGTCCGGTTTGAGAGTAATTCACTGTCCAGTTTGAGAGTACTGCACTGTCCGGTTTGAAAGTAATCCACTCTCCGGTTTGAGAGTACTGCACTGTCCGTTTGAGAGCGCTTCACTGTCTGGTTTGAGAGCACTGCACTGTCAGGTTTGATAGTAATGCACCGTAATGTTTGAGAGCACTGCACTGTCCGGTTTGATAGTACTGCGCTGTCCGCTTTGAGAGCACTGCACTGTCCGGTGTGAGAGTACTGCTCTGTCCGGTTTGAGAGTACTGCACTGTCCGGTTTGAATGTACTGCGCTGTCCGGATTGAGAGTACTGCACTGTCCGGTTTGAGAGTAATTCACTGTCCGGTTTGAGAGTACTGCACTGTCCAGTTTGTGAGTAATTCACTGTCCGGTTTGAGAGTACTGCACTGTCTGGTTTGAGAATACTGCACTTTCCGGTTTGAGAGTACTGCACTTTCCGGTTTGAGAGTACTGCACTTTCCGGTTTGAGAGTAATTCACTGTCCGGTTTGAGAGTACTGCACTGTCCGGTTTGAGGGCATTGCACTGTCCACTTTGATAGTACTGCGCTGTCTGGTTTGAGAGTACTGCACTGGCCGGTGTGAGAGTACTGCGCTGTCTGGTGTGAGAGTACTGCACTCTCTGGTTTGAAAGTAATGCACTGTCCGGTTTGAGAGCGCTGCACTGTCTGGTTTGAGAGCACTGCACTGTCCGGTTTGAGCGTACTGCACTGCCAGGTATGAGCATACTGCACTGTCCGGTTTGAGAGTATTGCACTGTCTGGTTTGAGAGTATTGCACTGTCTGGTGGGAGAGTAATGTACTGTCTGGTTGGAGAGTAATGCACAGTCTGGTTGGAGAGTAATGCACAGTCATGTTTAAGAGTAATGCACAGTCTGGTTTGAGAGTAATGCATAGTCCGGTTTGAGAGCACTGCACTAACTGGCTTGAGAGTGCTGCACCGTGTAATGTTTGAGAGCACTGCACTGTCCGCTTTGAGAGCACTGCACTGTCCGCTTTGAGAGTACTGCGCTGTTGGATATAAGAGTATTGCACTGTCCGGTGTGAGAGTACTGCACTGTCTGGTATGAGAGTACTGCACTGTCCGGTATGAGAGCACTGCACTGTCTGGTTTGAGAGCACTGCACTGTCCGGATTGAGCGTACTGCACTGCCAGGTATGAGCATACTGCACTGTCCGGTTTGAGAGTATTGCACTGTCTGGTGGGAGAGTAATGTACTGTCTGGTTTGAGAGTAATGCACAGTCTGGTTTGAGAGTAATGCATAGTCCGGTTTGAGAGCACTGCACTAACTGGCTTGAGAGTGCTGCACCGTGTAATGTTTGAGAGCACTGCACTGTCCGCTTTGAGAGCACTGCACTGTCTGCTTTGAGAGTACTGCGCTGTTGGGTATAAGAGTATTGCACTGTCCGGTGTGAGAGTACTGCACTGTCTGGTATGAGAGTACTGCACTGTCCGGTTTGAGAGCACTGCACTGTCCGGTTTGAGAGCACTGCATTGTCTGGTTTGAGACCACTGCACTGTCCGGTTTGAGAGGACTGCAGTGGCCAGTTTGAGAGTACTGCAGTGTTCGGATTGAGAGCACTGCACTGTCTGGTTTGAGAGTACTGCACTGTCCGGTTTGAGAGCACTGCACTGTCCGGTTTGAGAGCACTGCATTGTCTGGTTTGAGACCACTGCACTGTCCGGTTTGAGAGTACTGCACTTTCCAGTTTGAGAGCACTGCACTGTCCGGGATGAGAGCACTGTGCTGTCTGGTATAAGAGTACTGCACTGTCCGCTTTGAGAGGACTGCAGTGGCCAGTTTGAGAGTACTGCAGTGTTCGGATTGAGAGCACTGCACTGTCTGGTTTGAGAGCACTGCACTGTTCGATTTCAGAGTACTGCTCTGTCTGTTTTGAGAGTATTGCACTGTCTGGTGGGAGAGTAATGTACTGTCTGGTTGGAGAGTAATGCACAGTCTGGTTGGAGAGTAATGCACAGTCTGGTTTGGGAGTAATGCACAGTCTGGTTTGAGATTAATGCACAGTCTGGTTTGAGAGTAATGCATAGTCCGGTTTGAGAGCACTGCACTAACTGGCTTGAGAGTGCTGCACCGTGTAATGTTTGAGAGCACTGCACTGTCCGCTTTGAGAGCACTGCACTGTCCGCTTTGAGAGTACTGCGCTGTTGAGTATAAGAGTATTGCACTGTCCGGTGTGAGAGTACTGCACTGTCTGGTTTGAGAGCACTGCATTGTCCGGTTTGAGGGCACTGCACTGTCCGGTGTGAGAGCACTGCATTGTCTGGTTTGAGACCACTGTACGGTCCGAATTGAGAGTGCTGCACGATCCGGTTTGAGGGTAATGCACCGTAATGTTTGAGAGCACTGCACTGTCCGGTTTGAGAGTACTGCACCTTCCGGTTTGAGAGCACTGCACTGTCCGGGATGAGAGTACTGTGCTGTCTGTTATAAGAGTACTGCACTGTCCGCTTTGAGAGGACTGCATTGGCCAGTTTGAGAGTACTGCAGTGTTCGGATTGAGAGCACTGCACTGTCTGGTTTGAGAGCACTGCACTGTTCGGTCTGAGAGTACTGCACTGTTCGGATTGAGAGTACTGCACTGTCCCATTTGAGAGCATTGCACTGTCTGGTTGGAGAGTAATGCACAGTCTGTTTGGAGAGTAATGCACAGTCTGGTTGGAGAGTAATGCACAGTCTGGTTTGAGAGTAATGCACTCTCCGGTTTGAGAGCACAGCGCTGTCCAGTTTGAGAGCACTACACTGTCCGGTTTGAGAGTACTGCACTGTCCGCGTTGATAGTACTGCGCTGTCCGCTTTGAATGTACTGCACTTCCGGTCTGAGAGTACTGCACTGTCCGATCTGAGAGTACTGCACTGTCCGGTGTGAGAGTATTGCACTGTCCGGTGTGAGAGTACTGCACTGTCCGGTTTGAAAGTACTGCACTGATTGGTTTGCGAGTAATTCACTGTCCGGTTTGAGACTACTGCACTGATTGGTTTGAGAGCAATGCATTGTCCGGTTTGAGTGCATTGCACTGTCCGGTGTGAGAGTACTGCACTGTCCGGTTTGAGAGTACTGCAGTGTTCTGTTTGAGAATTCTGCACTGTTCGGTATGAGAGTACTGCAGTGGCCAGTTTGAGAGCACTGCACTGTCCGGTTTGAGAACACAGCACTGTCTTGTTTGAGAGCACTGCACTCTCTGGTTTGAAAGTAATGCACTGTCCGGTTTGAGAGCACTGCACTGTGTGCTTTGAGAGCACAGCACTGTCCGGTTTGAGAGTAATGCACCGTAATGTTTGAGAGCACTGCACTGTCCGGTTTGAGAGCACTGCACTGTCCGATTTGAGACCACTGCACTGTCCAGTTTGAGAGTAATGCACTGCCCGTTTTGAAAGTACTGCGCTGTCCGGTTTGAAAGTAATTCACTGTCCGGTTTGAGAGCACTTCAATGTCCCATTTGAGAGCACAGCACTGTCCGGTTTGAAAGTACTGCACTGTCCAGTGTGAGAGTACTGCACTGTCCGGTTTAAGAACACTGCACTGTCCGGTTTGAGAGTAATTCACTGTCCAGTTTGAGAGTACTGCACTGTCCGGTTTGAAAGTAATTCACTCTCCGGTTTGAGAGTAATGCACTGTCCGTTTGAGAGCGCTTCACTGTCTGGTTTGAGAGCAGTGCACTGTCAGGTTTGATAGTAATGCACCGTAATGTTTGAGAGCACTGCACTGTCCGGTTTGATAGTACTGCGCTGTCCGCTTTGAGAGCACTGCACTGTCCGGTGTGAGAGTACTGCACAGTCCGGTTTGAGAGTACTGCACTGTCCGGTTTGAATGTACTGCGCTGTCCGGATTGAGAGTACTGCACTGTCCGGTTTGAGAGTAATTCACTGTCCGGTTTGAGAGTACTGCACTGTCCAGTTTGTGAGTAATTCACTGTCCGGTTTGAGAGTACTGCACTGTCTGGTTTGAGAACACTGCACTGTCCGGTTTGAGAGTACTGCACTTTCCGGTTTGAGAGTACTGCACTTTCCGGTTTGAGAGTACTGCACTTTCCGGTTTGAGAGTAATTCACTGTCCGGTTTGAGAGTACTGCACTGTCCGGTTTGAGGGCATTGCACTGTCCACTTTGATAGTACTGCGCTGTCTGGTTTGAGAGTACTGCATTGATTGGTTTGAGGGCACTGCACTGTCGGGTAAAAGAGTACTGCACTGGCCGGTGTGAGAGTACTGCGCTGTCTGGTGTGAGAGTACTGCGCTGTCTGGTGTGAGAGTAATGCGCTGTCTGGTGTGAGAGTACTGCACTCTCTGGTTTGAAAGTAATGCACTGTCCGGTTTGAGAGCGCTGCACTGTCTGGTTTGAGAGCACTGCACTGTCCGGTTTGAGCGTACTGCACTGCCAGGTATGAGCATACTGCACTGTCCGGTTTGAGAGTATTGCACTGTCTGGTTTGAGAGTATTGCACTGTCCGGTTTGAGAGTATTGTACTGTCTGGTTGGAGAGTAATGTACTGTCTGGTTGGAGAGTAATGCACAGTCTTGTTTAAGAGTAATGCACAGTCTGGTTTGAGAGTAATGCATAGTCCGGTTTGAGAGCACTGCACTAACTGGCTTGAGAGTGCTGCACCGTGTAATGTTTGAGAGCACTGCACTGTCCGCTTTGAGAGCACTGCACTGTCCGCTTTGAGAGTACTGCGCCGTTGGGTATAAGAGTATTGCACTGTCCGGTGTGAGAGTACTGCACTGTCTGGTATGAGAGTACTGCACTGTCCGGTTTGAGAGCACTGCACTGTCTGGTTTGAGAGCACTGCACTGTCCGGTTTGAGCGTACTGCACTGCCAGGTATGAGCATACTGCACTGTCCGGTTTGAGAGTATTGCACTGTCTGGTTTGAGAGTATTGCACTGTCTGGTTGGAGAGTAATGCACAGTCTTGTTTAAGAGTAATGCACAGTCTGGTTTGGGAGTAATGCACAGTCTGGTTTGAGAGTAATGCACAGTCTGGTTTGAGAGTAATGCATAGTCCGGTTTGAGAGCACTGCACTAACTGGCTTGAGAGTGCTGCACCGTGTAATGTTTGAGAGCACTGCACTGTCCGCTTTGAGAGCACTGCACTGTCTGCTTTGAGAGTACTGCACTGTTGGGTATAAGAGTATTGCACTGTCCGGTGTGAGAGTACTGCACTGTCTGGTATGAGAGTCCTGCACTGTCCGGTTTGAGAGCACTGCACTGTCCGGTTTGAGAGCACTGCATTGTCTGGTTTGAGACCACTGCACTGTCCGGTTTGAGAGTACTGCACTTTCCAGTTTGAGAGCACTGCACTGTCCGGGATGAGAGCACTGTGCTGTCTGGTATAAGAGTACTGCACTGTCCGCTTTGAGAGGACTGCAGTGGCCAGTTTGAGAGTACTGCAGTGTTCGGATTGAGAGCACTGCACTGTCTGGTTTGAGAGCACTGCACTGTTCGGTTTCAGAGTACTGCTCTGTCTGTTTTGAGAGTATTGCACTGTCTGGTGGGAGAGTAATGTACTGTCTGGTTGGAGAGTAATGCACAGTCTGGTTGGAGAGTAATGCACAGTCTGGTTTGGGAGTAATGCACAGTCTGGTTTGAGATTAATGCACAGTCTGGTTTGAGAGTAATGCATAGTCCGGTTTGAGAGCACTGCACTAACTGGCTTGAGAGTGCTGCACCGTGTAATGTTTGAGAGCACTGCACTGTCCGCTTTGAGAGCACTGCACTGTCCGCTTTGAGAGTACTGCGCTGTTGAGTATAAGAGTATTGCACTGTCCGGTGTGAGAGTACTGCACTGTCTGGTTTGAGAGCACTGCACTGTCAGGTTTGATAGTAATGCACCGTAATGTTTGAGAGCACTGCATTGTCCGGTTTGATAGTACTGCGCTGTCCGCTTTGAGAGCACTGCACTGTCCGGTGTGAGAGTACTGCACTGTCCGGTTTGAGAGTACTGCACTGTCCAGTTTGAGAGTACTGCGCTGTCCGGATTGAGAGTACTGCGCTGTCCGGATTGAGAGTACTGCACTGTCCGGTTTGAGAGTAATTCACTGTCCGGTTTGAGAGTACTGCACTGTCCGGTTTGTGAGTAATTCACTGTCCGGTTTGAGAGTACTGCACTGTCCGGTTTGAGAGTACTGCACTTTCCGGTTTGAGAGTACTGCACTTTCCGGTTTGAGGGCATTGCACTGTCCACTTTGATAGTACTGCGCTGTCCGGTTTGAGAGTACTGCATTGATTGGTTTGAGAGTAATTCACTGTCCGGTTTGAGAGCATTGCACTGTCCGGTTTGAGAGACGTGCACCGTAATGTTTGAGAGCACTGCACTGTCTGGTTTGAGAGCACTGCACTGTCAGGTTTGAGAGTAATGTACCGTCATGTTTGAGAGCTCTGCACTGTCCGGTTTGAGAGAACGGCACTGTCCGGTTTGAAAGTAATGCACTGTCTGGTTTGAGAGCACTGCACTGTCCGGTTTGAGAGCACTGCACTGTCCGGTTTGAAAGTAATGCACTGTCCGTTTGAGAGCACTGCACTGTCAGGTTTGAGGGTAATGCACCGTAATGTTTGAGAGCACTGCTGGTTAGAGAACACAGCACAGTCCGGTTTGAGAGCACAGCACTGTCCAGTTTGAGAGCACTGCACTGTTTGGATTGAGAGCACTGTACTGTCTGGTTTGAGAGCACTGCACTGTCTGGTTTGAGAGCACTGCACTGTCTGGTTTGAGAGCACTGCACTGTCGGGTAAAAGAGTACTGCACTGGCCGGTGTGAGAGTACTGCGCTGTCTGGTGTGAGAGTACTGCACTCTCTGGTTTGAAAGTAATGCACTGTCCGGTTTGAGAGCGCTGCACTGTCCAGTTTGAGCGTACTGCACTGCCAGGTATGAGCATACTGCACTGTCCGGTTTGAGAGTATTGCACTGTCTGGTTTGAGAGTATTGCACTGTCTGGTGGGAGAGTAATGTACTGTCTGGTTGGAGAGTAATGTACTGTCTGGTTGGAGAGTAATGCACAGTCATGTTTAAGAGTAATGCACAGTCTGGTTTGAGAGTAATGCATAGTCCGGTTTGAGAGCACTGCACTAACTGGCTTGAGAGTGCTGCACCGTGTAATGTTTGAGAGCACTGCACTGTCCGCTTTGAGAGCACTGCACTGTCCGCTTTGAGAGTACTGCGCTGTTGGGTATAAGAGTGTTGCACTGTCCGGTGTGAGAGTACTGCACTGTCTGGTATGAGAGTACTGCACTGTCCGGTTTGAGAGCACTGCACTATCCGGTTTGAGAGCACTGCATTGTCCGGTTTGAGAGCACTGCACCGTCCGGTTTAGCGCACTGCATTGTCTGGTTTGAGACCACTGCACTGTCCGGTTTGAGTGCACTGCACTGTCCGGTTTGATAGTACTGCACTGTCCGCTTTGAGAGGACTGCAGTGGCCAGTTTGAGAGTACTGCAGTGTTCGAATTGAGAGCACTGCACTGTCCGCTTTGAGAGTACTGCACTGTCTGGTTTGAGAACACTGCACTGTCCGGTTTGAGAGTACTGCACTTTCCGGTTTGAGAGTAATTCACTGTCCGGTTTGAGAGTACTGCACTGTCCGGTTTGAGGGCATTGCACTGTCCACTTTGATAGTACTGTGCTGTCCAGTATAAGAGTACTGCACTGATTGGTTAGAGAGTACTGCACTGTCTGGTTTGAGTGCATTGCACTGTCCGGTATGAGAGTACTGCACTGATTGGTTTGAGAGTAATTCACTATCTGGTTTGAGAGCACTGCACTGTCTGGTTTGAGAGCACTGCACTGTCTGGTTTGAGAGCACCGCACTGTCTGGTTGGAGAGCACTGCGCTGTCGGGTAAAAGAGTACTGCACTGACCGGTGTGAGAGTACTGCGCTGTCTGGTGTGAGAGTACTGTGCTGTCTGGTGTGAGAGCACTGCACTCTCTGGTTTGAAAGTAACGCACTGTCCGGTTTGAGAGTCCTGCACTGTCCGGTTTGAGAGCATGGCACTGTCTGGTTTGAGAGCACTGCACTCTCCGGTTTGAGCGTACTGCACTGCCTGGTATGAGCATACTGCACTGTCCGGTTTGAGTGTACTGCTCTGTCCGGTTTGAGAGTATTGCACTGTCTGGTGGGAGAGTAATGTACTGTCTGGTTGGAGAGTAATGCGCAGTCTGGTTGGAGAGTAATGCACAGTCTGGTTTGGGAGTAATGCATAGTCCGGTTTGAGAGCACTGCACTAACTGGCTTGAGAGTGCTGCACCGTGTAATGTTTGAGAGCACTGCACTGTCCGCTTTGAGAGCACTGCACTGTCCGCTTTGAGAGTACTGCGCTGTTGGGTATAAGAG
Organism: Hemiscyllium ocellatum; assembly: GCF_020745735.1. Lineage (NCBI taxonomy): Eukaryota > Metazoa > Chordata > Chondrichthyes > Orectolobiformes > Hemiscylliidae > Hemiscyllium > Hemiscyllium ocellatum. Next base: position 28,885,946 of record NC_083425.1, on the reverse strand, counting down.
TATTGCACTGTCCAGTGTGAGAGTACTGCACTGTCCGGTTTGAGAGCACTGCATTGTCCGGTTTGAGAGCACTGCACACTCCGGTTTGAGGGCACTGCACTGTCTGGTTTGAGAGCACTGCACTATAGGTTTGAGAATGCTGTACGGTCCGGTTTGAGAGTGCTGCATGGTCCGGTTTGAGGGTCATGCACCATAATGTTTGAGAGCACTGCACTGTCCGGTTTGAGAGCACCGCACTGTCCGTGATGAGAGTACTGCGCTGTCTGGTATAAGAGTACTTCACTGTCCGCTTTGAGAGGACTGCAGTGGCCAGTTTGAGAGTACTGCAGTGTTCGGATTGAGAGCACTGCACTGTTCGGTTTGAGAGCACTGCACTGTCTGGTTTGAGAGCACTGCACTGTTCGGTTTGAGAGTTCTGCACTGTTCGGATTGAGAGTACTGCACTGTCCCATTTGAGAGCATTGCACTGTCTGGTTGGAGAGTAATGCACAGTCTGTTTGGAGAGTAATGCACAGTCTGGTTGGAAAGTAATGCACAGACTGGTCGGAGAGTAATGCACTCTCCGGTTTGAGAGCACAGCGCTGTCCAGTTTGAGAGCACTACACTGTCCGGTTTGAGAGTACTGCACTGTCCGCTTTGAGAGCGCTGCACTGTCAGCTTTGAAAGTACTGCACTGTCCGATCTGAGAGTACTGCACTGTCCGGTTTGAAAGTACTGCACTGATTGGTTTGCGAGTAATTCACTGTCCGGTTTGAGAGTACTGCACTGATTGGTTTGAGAGTAATTCCCTGTCCGGATTGAGAACACTGCACTGTCTGGTTTGCGAGCAATGCATTGTCCGGTTTGAGTGCATTGCACTGTCCGGTGTGAGAGTACTGCCCTGTCCGGGTTGAGAGTTCTGCACTGTTCGGTATGAGAGTACTGCAGTGGCCAGTTTGACAGTACTGCAGTGTTCGGATTGAGAGTACTGCACTGTCCTGTTTGAGAGTACTGCACTGTGTGCTTTGAGAGCACAGCACTGTCCGGTTTGAGAGCACTGCATTGTCTGGTTTGAGACCACTGCACTGTCCGGTTTGAGAGTAATGCACCGTAATGTTTGAGAGCACTGCACTGTCCGGTTTGAGAGCACAGCGCTATCCGGTTTGAGACCACTGCACTGTCAGGTTTGAGAGTAATGCACCGTAATGTTTAAGAGCAATGCACTGTCCAATTTGAGAGCACTGCACTGTCCGGTTTGAGAGCACTGCACTGTCTGGTTTGAGAGCACTGCTCTGTCTGGTTTGAGAGCACTGCACTGTCCGGTTTGAGAGCACTGCACTGTCCGGTTTGAGCGTACTGCACTGTCCGGTTTGAGCGTACTGCACTGTCCAATTTGAGAGCACTGCACTGTCTGGTTTGAGAGTAATGCACTGTCCGTTTGCGAGCACTTCACTGTCTGGTTTGAGAGCACTGCACTGTCAGGTTTGAGAGTAATGCACCGTAATGTTTGAGAGCACTGCACTGCCCGGTTTGAGCGTACTGCATTGTCCGGTTTGAGAGTACTGCACTGTTGGGATTGAGAGCACGGAACTCTCCGGTTTGAGAGCACTGCAATGTCCCATTTGAGACCATTGCACTGTCTGGTTTGAGAGCACTGCACAGTCTGGTTGGAGAGTAATGCACAGTCTGGTTTGAGAGTAATGCACAGTCTGGTTGGAGAGTAGTGCATAGTCCGGTATGAGAGCACTGCACTAACTGGCTTGAGAGTGCTGCACCATGTAATGGTTGAGAACATTGCACTTTCCGCTTTGAGAGCACTGCACTGTCTGGTGTGAGAGTACTGCATTGTCTGGTTTGAGAGTATGGCACTGTCCAGTGTGAGAGTACTGCGCTGTCGGGTATAAGAGTACTGCGCTGTTGGTTATAAGAGTACTGCACTGTCCGGTTTGAGAGCACTGCACTGTCCGGTTTGAGAGTACTGCACTGTCCGGTTTGAGAGCACTGCACTGTTCGTTTTGAGAGTACGGCAGTGGCCAGTTTGAGAGTACTGCAGTGTTCGGATTGAGAGCACTGCACTGTCCGTTTTGAGAACACAGAACTGTCTGGTTTGAGTGCACTGCACTGTCCAGTTTGAGAGCACTGCACTGTCCAGTTTGAGAGCACTGCACTGTCCGGTTGGAGCGTACTGCACTGTCCGGTTTGAAAGTAATGCACTGTCCGATTTGAGAGCCCTTCACTGTCTGGTTTGAGAGCACGGCACTGTCAGGTTTGAGAGTAATGCACCGTAATGTTTGAGAGCACTGCACTGTCCAGTTTGAGAGCACTTCACTGTCCGGTGTGAGAGTACTGCACTGTCCGGTGTGAGAGTACTGCACTGTCCGGTGTGAGAGTACTGCAGTGTCCGGTTTGAGTGTACTGCACTGTCAGGTTTAAGAGTAATGCACCATAATGTTTGAGAGCACTGCACTGTCCGGTTTGAGGGTACGGCACTGTGCGGTTTGAGAGTACTGCACTGATTGGTTTGAGAGTAATTCACTGTCCCGATTGAGAACACTGCACTGTCCGGTTTGAGTGCATTGCACTGTCCAGTATGAGAGTACTGCGCTGTCCGCTTTGAGAGGACTGCACTGTCCAGTTTGAGACTAATGCACCGTCTGCTTTGAGAGCACTGCACTGTCCGGTGTGAGAGTACTGCACTCTCCAGTTTGATAGTACTGCACTGTTCGGTATGAGAGTACTGCAGTGGCCAGTTTGAGAGTACTGCAGTGTTCGGATTGAGAGCACTGCACTCTCCGGTTTGAGAGTACTGCACTGTCTGGTTTGAGTGCAATGCACTGTTCTGTGTGATAGTACTGCATTGTCCGGTTTGAGAGTACTGCACTGTTGGGATTGAGAGCATGGAACTCTCCGGTATGAGACCACTGCAATATCCCATTTGAGAGCATTGCACTGTCTGGTTGGAGAGCACTGCACAGTCTGGTTGGAGAGCACTGCACAGTCTGGTTGGAGAGCACTGCACAGTCTGGTTGGAGAGTAATGCACAGTCTGGTTGGAGAGTAATGCACAGTCTGGTTTGAGAGTAATGCACTGTCCGTTTGCGAGCACTTCACTGTCTGGTTTGAGAGCACTGCACTGTCAGGTTTGAGAGTAATGCACCGTAATGTTTGAGAGCACTGCACTGCCCGGTTTGAGCGTACTGCATTGTCCGGTTTGAGAGTACTGCACTGTTGGGATTGAGAGCACGGAACTCTCCGGTTTGAGAGCACTGCAATGTCCCATTTGAGACCATTGCACTGTCTGGTTTGATAGCACTGCACAGTCTGGTTGGAGAGTAATGCACAGTCTGGTTTGAGAGTAATGCACAGTCTGGTTGGAGAGTAGTGCATAGTCCGGTATGAGAGCACTGCACTAACTGGCTTGAGAGTGCTGCACCATGTAATGGTTGAGAACATTGCACTTTCCGCTTTGAGAGCACTGCACTGTCTGGTGTGAGAGTACTGCATTGTCTGGTTTGAGAGTATGGCACTGTCCAGTGTGAGAGTACTGCGCTGTCGGGTATAAGAGTACTGCGCTGTTGGTTATAAGAGTACTGCACTGTCCGGTTTGAGAGCACTGCACTGTCCGGTTTGAGAGTACTGCACTGTCCGGTTTGAGAGCACTGCACTGTTCGTTTTGAGAGTACGGCAGTGGCCAGTTTGAGAGTACTGCAGTGTTCGGATTGAGAGCACTGCACTGTCCGTTTTGAGAACACAGAACTGTCTGGTTTGAGTGCACTGCACTGTCCAGTTTGAGAGCACTGCACTGTCCAGTTTGAGAGCACTGCACTGTCCGGTTGGAGCGTACTGCACTGTCCGGTTTGAAAGTAATGCACTGTCCGATTTGAGAGCCCTTCACTGTCTGGTTTGAGAGCACGGCACTGTCAGGTTTGAGAGTAATGCACCGTAATGTTTGAGAGCACTGCACTGTCCAGTTTGAGAGCACTTCACTGTCCGGTGTGAGAGTACTGCACTGTCCGGTGTGAGAGTACTGCACTGTCCGGTGTGAGAGTACTGCAGTGTCCGGTTTGAGTGTACTGCACTGTCAGGTTTAAGAGTAATGCACCATAATGTTTGAGAGCACTGCACTGTCCGGTTTGAGGGTACGGCACTGTGCGGTTTGAGAGTACTGCACTGATTGGTTTGAGAGTAATTCACTGTCCCGATTGAGAACACTGCACTGTCCGGTTTGAGTGCATTGCACTGTCCAGTATGAGAGTACTGCGCTGTCCGCTTTGAGAGGACTGCACTGTCCAGTTTGAGACTAATGCACCGTCTGCTTTGAGAGCACTGCACTGTCCGGTGTGAGAGTACTGCACTCTCCAGTTTGATAGTACTGCACTGTTCGGTATGAGAGTACTGCAGTGGCCAGTTTGAGAGTACTGCAGTGTTCGGATTGAGAGCACTGCACTCTCCGGTTTGAGAGTACTGCACTGTCTGGTTTGAGTGCAATGCACTGTTCTGTGTGATAGTACTGCATTGTCCGGTTTGAGAGTACTGCACTGTTGGGATTGAGAGCATGGAACTCTCCGGTATGAGACCACTGCAATATCCCATTTGAGAGCATTGCACTGTCTGGTTGGAGAGCACTGCACAGTCTGGTTGGAGAGCACTGCACAGTCTGGTTGGAGAGCACTGCACAGTCTGGTTGGAGAGTAATGCACAGTCTGGTTGGAGAGTAATGCACAGTCTGGTTTGAGAGTACTGCACTGTCCAGTGTGAGAGTACTGCGCTGTCAGGTATAAGAGTACTGCACTGACCGGTGTGAGAGTACTGCAATGTCCTGTTTGAGAGCACTGCACTGTCCGGTTTGAGAGTACTGCACTTTCCGGTTTGAGAGTATTGCACTGTCTGGTGGGAGAGTAATGTACTGTCTGGTTGGAGAGTAATGCACAGTCTGGTTGGAGAGTAATGCACAGTCTTGTTGAAGAGTAATGCACAGTCTGGTTTGGGAGTAATGCACAGTCTGGTTTGAGAGTAATGCATAGTCCGGTTTGAGAGCACTGCACTGTCCGCTTTGAGAGTACTGCGCTGTTGGGTATAAGAGTATTGCACTGTCCGGTGTGAGAGTACTGCACTGTCTGGTATGAGAGTACTGCACTGTCCGGTTTGAGAGCACTGCACTGTCCGGTTTGAGAGCACTGCATTGTCCGGTTTGAGAGCACTGCACTGTCCGGTTTAGCGCACTGCATTGTCTGGTTTGAGACCACTGCACTGTCCGGTTTGAGGGCTCTGCACTGTCCGGTTTAATAGTACTGCACTGTCCGCTTTGAGAGGACTGCAGTGGCCAGTTTGAGAGTACTGCAGTGTTCGGATTGAGAGCACTGCACTGTCCGCTTTGAGAGTACTGCACTGTCTGGTTTGAGAACACTGCACTGTCCGGTTTGAGAGTACTGCACTTTCCGGTTTGAGAGTAATTCACTGTCCGGTTTGAGAGTACTGCACTGTCCGGTGAGAGAGTAATTCACTATCTGGTTTGAGTGCATTGCACTGTCAGGTTTGAGAGTAATGCACCGTAATTTTTGAGAGCACTGCCGGTTTGAGAGCACAGCACTTTCCGGTTTGAGAGCACGGCACTGTCCGGTTTGTGAGCACGGCACTGTCCGGTTTGTGAGCACGGCACTGTCCGGTTTGAGAGCACTGCACTGTCCGGTTTGAAAGTAATGCACTGTCCGTTTGGGAGCACTGCACTGTCTGATTTGAGAGCACTGCACTGTCAGGTTTGAGAGTAATGCACCGTAATGTTTGAGAGCACTGCCGGTTTGAGAGCACAGCACTGTCCAGTTTGAGAGCACTGCACTGTCTGGTTTGAGAGCACCGCACTGTCTGGTTTGAGAGCACCGCACTGTCTGGTTTGAGAGCACTGCACTGTCTGGTTGGAGAGCACTGCGCTGTCGGGTAAAAGAGTACTGCACTGACCGGTGTGAGAGTACTGCACTGACCGGTGTGAGAGTACTGCGCTGTCTGGTGTGAGAGTACTGCGCTGTCTGATGTGAGAGTACTGCACTCTCTGGTTTTTAAAGTAATGCACTGTCTGGTTTGAGAGCGCTGCACCGTCCGGTTTGAAAGTAATGCACTGTCCGGTTTGAGAGTCCTCCACTGTCTGGTTTGAGAGCGCTGCACTGTCCGGTTTGAGAGTCCTGCACTGTCCGGTTTGAGAGCATGGCACTGTCTGGTTTGAGAGCACTGCACTCTCCGGTTTGAGCTTACTGCACTGCCTGGTATGAGCCTACTGCACTGTCCGGTTTGAGAGTACTGCTCTGTCTGGTTTGAGACTATTGCACTGTCTGGTGGGAGAGTAATGTACTGTCTGGTTGGAGAGTAATGTACTGTCTGGTTGGAGAGTAATGCACAGTCTGGTTGGAGAGTAATGCACAGTCTTGTTTAAGAGTAATGCACAGTCCTGTTTAAGAGTAATGCACAGTCTGGTTTGGGAGTAATGCATAGTCCGGTTTGAGAGCACTGCAGTAACTGGCTTGAGAGTGCTGCACCGTGTAATGTTTGAGAGCACTGCACTGTCCGCTTTGAGAGCACTGCACTGTCCGCTTTGAGAGTACTGCGCTGTTGGGTATAAGAGTATTGCACTGTCCAGTGTGAGAGTACTGCACTGTCCGGTTTGAGAGCACTGCATTGTCCGGTTTGAGAGCACTGCACTGTCCGGTTTGAGGGCACTGCACTGTCTGGTTTGAGAGCACTGCATTGTCCGGTTTGAGAGCACTGCACTGTCCGGTTTGAGGGCACTGCACTGTCTGGTTTGAGAGCACTGCACTGTAGGTTTGAGAATGCTGCACGGTCCGATTTGAGGGTAATGCACCGTAATGTTTGAGAGCACTGCACTGTCCGGTTTGAGAGCACTGCACTGTCCGGGATGAGAGCACTGCGCTGTCTGGTATAAGAGTACTGCACTGTCCGCTTTGAGAGGACTGCAGTGGCCAGTTTGAGAGTACTGCAGTGTTCGGATTGAGAGCACTGCACTATCCGCTTTGAGAGCACTGCACTGTCTGGTTTGAGAGCACTGCACTGTTCGATTTGAGAGTACTGCACTGTTCGGATTGAGAGTACTGCACTGTCCCATTTGAGAGCATTGCACAGTCTGGTTGGAGAGTAATGCACAGTCTGGTTGGAGAGTAATGCACAGACTGGTCGGAGAGTAATGCACTCTCCGGTTTGAGAGCACAGCGCTGTCCAGTTTGAGAGCACTACACTGTCCGGTTTGAGAGTACTGCACTGTCCGGTTTGAGAGTACTGCACTGATTGGTTTGAGAGTAATTCCCTGTACGGATTGAGAACACTGCACTGTCTGGTTTGAGAGCAATGCATTGTCCGGTTTGAGTGCATTGCACTGTCCGGTGTGAGAGTTCTGCACTGTTCGGTTTGAGAGCATAGCGCTGTCCAGTTTGAGAGCACTACACAGTCCGGTTTGAGAGTACTGCATTGTCCGCGTTGATAGTACTGCGCTGTCCGCTTTGAGAGCGCTGCACTGTCCGCTTTGAAAGTACTGTAATGTCCGGTCTGAGAGTACTGCACTGTCTGATCTGAGAGTACTGCACTGTCCGGTTTGAAAATACTGCACTGATTGGTTTGCGAGTAATTCACTGTCCGGTTTGAGAGTACTGCACTGATTGGTTTGAGAGTAATGCACTGTCCGGATTGAGAACACTGCACTGTCTGGTTTGAGAGCAATGCATTGTCCGGTTTGAGTGCATTGCACTGTCCGGTGTGAGAGTACTGCCCTGTCCGGTTTGAGAGTTCTGCACTGTTTGGTATGAGAGTACTGCAGTGGCCAGTTTGAGAGTACTGCAGTGTTCGGATTGAGAGTACTGCACTGTCCGGTTTGACTGTAATTCACTGTCCTGTTTGAGAGCACTGCACTCTCTGGTTTGAAAGTAATGCACTGTCCGGTTTGAGCGCACTGCACTGTGTGCTTTGAGAGCACAGCACTGTCCGGTTTGAGAGTGATGCACCGTAATGTTGGAGAGCATTGCACTGTCAGGTTTGAGACCACTGCACAGTCTGGTTGGAGAGTAATGCACAGTCTGGTTTGAGAGTAATGCACAGTCTGGTTTGAGAGTAATGCACAGTCTGGTTGGAGAGTAGTGCATAGTCCGGTATGAGAGCACTGCACTAACTGGCTTGAGAGTGCTGCACGGTGTAATAGTTGAGAGCATTGCACTTTCCGCTTTGAGAGTGCTGCACTTTCCGCTTTGAGAGTGCTGCACTGTCTGGTTTGAGAGTACGGCACTGTCCAGTGTGAGAGTACTGCGCTGTCGGGTATAAGAGTACTGCACTGACCGGTGTGAGAGTACTGCAATGTCCTGTTTGAGAGTACTGCACTGTCCGGTTTGAAAGTACTGCACTGATTGGTTTGCGAGTAATTCACTGTCCAGTTTGCGAACACTGCACTGTCTGGTTTGAGAGCAATGCATTGTCCGGTTTGAGTGCATTGCACTGTCCGGTGTGAGAGTTCTGCACTGTTCGGTTTGAGAGCATAGCGCTGTCCAGTTTGAGAGCACTACACAGTCCGGTTTGAGAGTACTGCATTGTCCGCGTTGATAGTACTGCGCTGTCCGCTTTGAGAGCGCTGCACTGTCCGCTTTGAAAGTACTGTAATGTCCGGTCTGAGAGTACTGCACTGTCTGATCTGAGAGTACTGCACTGTCCGGTTTGAAAATACTGCACTGATTGGTTTGCGAGTAATTCACTGTCCGGTTTGAGAGTACTGCACTGATTGGTTTGAGAGTAATGCACTGTCCGGATTGAGAACACTGCACTGTCTGGTTTGAGAGCAATGCATTGTCCGGTTTGAGTGCATTGCACTGTCCGGTGTGAGAGTACTGCCCTGTCCGGTTTGAGAGTTCTGCACTGTTTGGTATGAGAGTACTGCAGTGGCCAGTTTGAGAGTACTGCAGTGTTCGGATTGAGAGTACTGCACTGTCCGGTTTGACTGTAATTCACTGTCCTGTTTGAGAGCACTGCACTCTCTGGTTTGAAAGTAATGCACTGTCCGGTTTGAGCGCACTGCACTGTGTGCTTTGAGAGCACAGCACTGTCCGGTTTGAGAGTGATGCACCGTAATGTTGGAGAGCATTGCACTGTCAGGTTTGAGACCACTGCACAGTCTGGTTGGAGAGTAATGCACAGTCTGGTTTGAGAGTAATGCACAGTCTGGTTTGAGAGTAATGCACAGTCTGGTTGGAGAGTAGTGCATAGTCCGGTATGAGAGCACTGCACTAACTGGCTTGAGAGTGCTGCACGGTGTAATAGTTGAGAGCATTGCACTTTCCGCTTTGAGAGTGCTGCACTTTCCGCTTTGAGAGTGCTGCACTGTCTGGTTTGAGAGTACGGCACTGTCCAGTGTGAGAGTACTGCGCTGTCGGGTATAAGAGTACTGCACTGACCGGTGTGAGAGTACTGCAATGTCCTGTTTGAGAGTACTGCACTGTCCGGTTTGAGAGCACTGCACTGTTTGGTTTGAGAGCACTGCACTGTCTGGTTTGAGAGCACTGCACTGTCCGGTTTAAGAGCACTGTACTGTCCGGTTTGAACGTACTGCACTGTCCGGTTTGAGAGCACTGCACTGTCCAGTTTGAGCGTACTGCACTGTCCAATTTGAGAGCACTGCACTGTCCAGTGTGAGAGTACTGCACTGTCCGGTTTGAGAGCACTGCATTGTCCGGTTTGAGAGCACTGCACTGTCCGGTTTGAGGGCACTGCACTGTCTGGTTTGAGAGCACTGCACTGTAGGTTTGAGAATGCTGCACGGTCCGATTTGAGGGTAATGCACCGTAATGTTTGAGAGCACTGCACTGTCCGGTTTGAGAGCACTGCACTGTCCGGGATGAGAGCACTGCGCTGTCTGGTATAAGAGTACTGCACTGTCCGCTTTGAGAGGACTGCAGTGGCCAGTTTGAGAGTACTGCAGTGTTCGGATTGAGAGCACTGCACTATCCGCTTTGAGAGCACTGCACTGTCTGGTTTGAGAGCACTGCACTGTTCGATTTGAGAGTACTGCACTGTTCGGATTGAGAGTACTGCACTGTCCCATTTGAGAGCATTGCACAGTCTGGTTGGAGAGTAATGCACAGTCTGGTTGGAGAGTAATGCACAGACTGGTCGGAGAGTAATGCACTCTCCGGTTTGAGAGCACAGCGCTGTCCAGTTTGAGAGCACTACACTGTCCGGTTTGAGAGTACTGCACTGTCCGCGTTGATAGTACTTCGCTGTCCGCTTTGAGAGCGCTGCACTGTCCGCTTTGAAAGTACTGCACTGTCCGATCTGAGAGTACTGCACTGTCCGGTTTGAAAGTACTGCACTGATTGGTTTGCGAGTAATTCACTGTCCGGATTGAGAACACTGCACTGTCTGGTTTGAGAGTACGGCACTGTCCAGTGTGAGAGTACTGCGCTGTCGGGTATAAGAGTACTGCACTGACCGGTGTGAGAGTACTGCAATGTCCTGTTTGAGAGTACTGCACTGTCCGGTTTGAGAGCACTGCACTGTCTGGTTTGAGAGCACTGCACTGTCTGGTTTGAGAGTAATGCACCGTAATGTTTGAGAGCACTGCACTGCCCGGTTTGAGCGTACTGTATTGTCCGGTTTGAGAGTACTGCACTGTTGGGATTGAGAGCACGGAACTCTCCGGTTTGAGAGCACTGCAATGTCCCATTTGAGACCATTGCACTGTCTGGTCTGATAGCACTGCACAGTCTGGTTTGAGAGTAATGCACAGTCTGGTTGGAGAGTAGTGCATAGTCCGGTATGAGAGCACTGCACTAACTGGCTTGAGAGTGCTGCACCGTGTAATGGTTGAGAGCATTGCACTTTCCGCTTTGAGAGCACTGCACTGTCTGGTGTGAGAGTACTGCACTGTCTGGTTTGAGAGTATGGCACTGTCCAGTGTGAGAGTACTGCGCTGTCGGGTATAAGAGTACTGCACTGACCGGTGTGAGAGCACTGCACTGTCCTGTTTGAGAGCTCTGCACTGTCCGGTTTGAGAGCACTGCACTGTCCGCTTTGAGAGTACTGCACTCTCCGGTTTGAGAGCACTGCACTGTTCGTTTTGAGAACACAGAACTGTCTGGTTTGAGTGCACTGCACTGTCCAGTTTGAGAGCACTGCACTGTCCAGTTTGAGCGTACTGCACTGTCCGGTTTGAAAGTAATGCACTGTCTGATTTGAGAGCCCTTCACTGTCTGGTTTGAGAGCACGGCACTGTCAGGTTTGAGAGTAATGCACCGTAATGTTTGAGAGCAGTGCACTGTCCAGTTTGAGAGCACTGCACTGTCCGGTTTGAGAGCATTGCACTGTCCGGTGTGAGAGTACTGCACTGTCCGGTGTGAGAGTACTGCACTGTCAGGTTTGAGTGTACTGCACTGTCAGGTTTAAGAGTAATGCACCATAATGTTTGAGAGCACTGCACTGTCCGGTTTGAGGGCATTGCACTGTCCGGTTTGAGAGTACGGCACTGTGCAGTTTGAGAGTACTGCACTGATTGGTTTGAGAGTAATTCACTGTCCCGATTGAGAATACTGCACTGTCTGGTTTGAGTGCATTGCACTGTCCGGTGTGAGAGTACTGCACTCTCCAGTTTGATAGTACTGCACTGTTCGGTATGAGAGTACTGCAGTGGCCAGTTTGAGAGTACTGCAGTGTTCGGATTGAGAGCACTGCACTCTCCGGTTTGAGAGTACTGCACTGTCTGGTTTGAGTGCAATGCACTGTTCTGTGTGATAGTACTGCATTGTCCGGTTTGAGAGTACTGCACTGTTGGGATTGAGAGCATGGAACTCTCCGGTATAAGTGCACTGCAATGTCCCATTTGAGAGCATTGCACTGTCTGGTTTGAGAGCACTGCACAGTCTGGTTGGAGAGTAATGCACAGTCTGGTTGGAGAGTAATGCACCGTAATGTTTGAGAGCACTGCACTGCCCGGTTTGAGCGTACTGTATTGTCCGGTTTGAGAGTACTGCACTGTTGGGATTGAGAGCACGGAACTCTCCGGTTTGAGAGCACTGCAATGTCCCATTTGAGACCATTGCACTGTCTGGTTTGATAGCACTGCACAGTCTGGTTGGAGAGTAATGCACAGTCTGGTTGGAGAGTAGTGCATAGTCCGGTATGAGAGCACTGCACTAACTGGCTTGAGAGTGCTGCACCGTGTAATGGTTGAGAGCATTGCACTTTCCGCTTTGAGAGTACTGCACTGTCTGGTTTGAGAGTATGGCACTGTCCAGTGTGAGAGTACTGCGCTGTCGGGTATAAGAGTACTGCACTGACCAGTGTGAGAGCACTGCACTGTCCTGTTTGAGAGCTCTGCACTGTCCGGTGTGAGAGCACTGCACTGTCCTGTTTGAGAGAACTGCACTGTCCGCTTTGAGAGTACTGCACTCTCCGGTTTGAGAGCACTGCACTGTTCGTTTTGAGAACACAGAACTGTCTGGTTTGAGTGCACTGCACTGTCCAGTTTGAGAGCACTGCACTGTCCGGTTTGAGCGTACTGCACTGTCCGGTTTGAAAGTAATGCACTGTCTGATTTGAGAGCCCTTCACTGTCTGGTTTGAGAGCACGGCACTGTCAGGTTTGAGAGTAATGCACCGTAATGTTTGAGAGCAGTGCACTGTCCAGTTTGAGAGCACTGCACTGTCCGGTTTGAGAGCACTGCACTGTCCGGTGTGAGAGCATTGCACTGTCCGGTGTGAGAGTACTGCACTGTCCGGTGTGAGAGTACTGCACTGTCAGGTTTGAGTGTACTGCACTGTCAGGTTTAAGAGTAATGCACCATAATGTTTGAGAGCACTGCACTGTCCGGTTTGAGGGCATTGCACTGTCCGGTTTGAGAGTACGGCACTGTGCAGTTTGAGAGTACTGCACTGATTGGTTTGAGAGTAATTCACTGTCCCGATTGAGAATACTGCACTGTCTGGTTTGAGTGCATTGCACTGTCCGGTGTGAGAGTACTGCACTCTCCAGTTTGATAGTACTGCACTGTTCGGTATGAGAGTACTGCAGTGGCCAGTTTGAGAGTACTGCAGTGTTCGGATTGAGAGCACTGCACTCTCCGGTTTGAGAGTACTGCACTGTCTGGTTTGAGTGCAATGCACTGTTCTGTGTGATAGTACTGCATTGTCCGGTTTGAGAGTACTGCACTGTTGGGATTGAGAGCATGGAACTCTCCGGTATAAGTGCACTGCAATGTCCCATTTGAGAGCATTGCACTGTCTGGTTTGAGAGCACTGCACAGTCTGGTTGGAGAGTAATGCACAGTCTGGTTGGAGAGTAATGCACCGTAATGTTTGAGAGCACTGCACTGCCCGGTTTGAGCGTACTGTATTGTCCGGTTTGAGAGTACTGCACTGTTGGGATTGAGAGCACGGAACTCTCCGGTTTGAGAGCACTGCAATGTCCCATTTGAGACCATTGCACTGTCTGGTTTGATAGCACTGCACAGTCTGGTTGGAGAGTAATGCACAGTCTGGTTGGAGAGTAGTGCATAGTCCGGTATGAGAGCACTGCACTAACTGGCTTGAGAGTGCTGCACCGTGTAATGGTTGAGAGCATTGCACTTTCCGCTTTGAGAGTACTGCACTGTCTGGTTTGAGAGTATGGCACTGTCCAGTGTGAGAGTACTGCGCTGTCGGGTATAAGAGTACTGCACTGACCAGTGTGAGAGCACTGCACTGTCCTGTTTGAGAGCTCTGCACTGTCCGGTGTGAGAGCACTGCACTGTCCTGTTTGAGAGCACTGCACTGTCCGCTTTGAGAGTACTGCACTCTCCGGTTTGAGAGCACTGCACTGTTCGTTTTGAGAACACAGAACTGTCTGGTTTGAGTGCACTGCACTGTCCAGTTTGAGAGCACTGCACTGTCCGGTTTGAGCGTACTGCACTGTCCGGTTTGAAAGTAATGCACTGTCTGATTTGAGAGCCCTTCACTGTCTGGTTTGAGAGCACGGCACTGTCAGGTTTGAGAGTAATGCACCGTAATGTTTGAGAGCAGTGCACTGTCCAGTTTGAGAGCACTGCACTGTCCGGTTTGAGAGCACTGCACTGTCCGGTGTGAGAGTACTGCACTGTCAGGTTTGAGTGTACTGCACTGTCAGGTTTAAGAGTAATGCACCATAATGTTTGAGAGCACTGCACTGTCCGGTTTGAGGGCATTGCACTGTCCGGTTTGAGAGTACGGCACTGTGCAGTTTGAGAGTACTGCACTGATTGGTTTGAGAGTAATTCACTGTCCCGATTGAGAATACTGCACTGACCGGTGTGAGAGTACTGCAATGTCCTGTTTGAGAGCACTGCACTGTCCGGTTTGAGAGTACTGCACTCTCCGGTTTGAGAGTACAGCACTGTCCGGTTTGAGAGTACTGCACTGTCTGGTTTGATAGTAATGTACTGTCTGGTGGGAGAGTAATGTACTGTCTGGTTGGAGAGTAATGCACAGTCTGGTTGGAGAGTAATGCACAGTCTGGTTGGACAGTAATGCACAGTCTGGTTTGGGAGTAATGCACAGTCTGGTTTGAGAGCACTGCACTGTCCGCTTTGAGAGCACTGCACTGTCCGGTGTGAGAGTACTGCACTGTCTGGTATGAGAGTACTGCACTGTCCGGTTTGAGAGCACTGCACTGTCCGGTTTGAGAGCACTGCATTGTCTGGATTGAGAGCACTGCACTGTCCGGTTTAGCGCACTGCATTGACTGGTTTGAGAGCACAGCACTGTCCGGTTTGAGGGCACTGCACTGTCCGGTTTGAGAGCACTGCACTGTCCGGTTTGAGAACGCTGTACGGTCCGAATTGAGAGTGCTGCACGATCCAGTTTGAGGGTAATGGACCGTAATGTTTGAGACCACTGCACTGTCCGGTTTGAGAGTACTGCACTTTCCGGTTTGAGAGCACTGCGCTGTCTGGTATAAGAGTACTGCACTGTCCGCTTTGAGAGGACTGCAGTGGCCAGTTTGAGAGTACTGCAGTGTTCGGATTGAGAGCACTGCACTGTCCGCTTTGAGAGCACTGCACTGTCTGGCTTGAGAGCACTGCACTGTTCGGTTTGAGAGTTCTGCACTGTTCGGATTGAGAGTACTGCACTGTCCCATTTGAGAGCATTGCACTGTCTGGTTGGAGAGTAATGCACAGTCTGTTTGGAGAGTAATGCACAGTCTGGTTGGAGAGTAATGCACAGTCTGGTTGGAGAGTAATGCACAGTCTGGTCGGAGAGTAATGCACTCTCCGGTTTGAGAGCACAGCGCTGTCCAGTTTGAGAGCACTACACTGTCCGGTTTGAGAGTACTGCACTGTCCGCGTTGATAGTACTGCGCTGTCCGCTTTGAGAGCGCTGCACTGTCCGCTTTGAATGTACTGCACTGTCCGGTCTGAGAGTACTGCACTGTCCGGTTTGAGAGTACTGCACTGATTGGTTTGAGAGTAATTCCCTGTACGGATTGAGAACACTGCACTGTCTGGTTTGAGAGCAATGCATTGTCCGGTTTGAGTGCATTGCACTGTCCGGTGTGAGAGTACTGCACTGTCCGCTTTGAGAGTACTGCAGTGTTCGGTTTGAGAGCACTGCAGTGGCCAGTTTGAGAACACAGCACTGTCTTGTTTGAGAGCACTGCACTCTCTGGTTTGAAAGTAATGCACTGTCCGGTTTGAGAGCACTGCACTGTGTGCTTTGAGAGCACAGCACTGTCCGGTTTGAGAGTAATGCACCGTAATGTTTGAGAGCACTGCACTGTCCGGTTTGAGAGCACAGCGCTATCCGGTTTGAGACCACTGCACTGTCAGGTTTGAGAGTAATGCACTGTAATGTTTGAGAGCACTGCACTGTCCGGTTTGAGAGCACTGCACTGTCCAGTTTGAGAGTACTGCACTGTCCGGTTTGAAAGTAATGCACTGTCCAGTGTGAGAGTACTGCACTGTCCGGTTAAAGAACACTGCACTGTCCGGTTTGAGAGTAATTCACTGTCCGGTTTGAGAGTACTGCACTGATTGGTTTGAGAGTAATTCCCTGTCCGGTTTGAGAGCATTGCACTGTCCGGTTTGAGAGACGTGCACCGTAATGTTTGAGAGCACTGCACTGTCCGGTTTGAGAGCACGGCACTGTCTGGTTTGAGAGCACGGCACTGTCCGGTTTGAGAGTAATGCACTGTCCGGTTTGAGAGCACTGCACTGTCGGGTTTGAAAGTAATGCACTGTCTGGTTTGAGAGCACTGCACTGTCCGGTTTGAGGGCATTGCACTGTCCAGTTTGAGAGTAATGCACTCTCCGGTTTGAGAGCACTGCACTGTCCGGTTTGAAAGTAATGCACTGTCCGTTTGAGAGCACTTCACTGTCTGATTTGAGAGCACTGCACTGTCAGGTTTGAGAGTAATGCACCGTAATGTTTGAGAGCACTGCCGGTTTGAGAGCACTGCACTGTCCGGTTTGAGAGCACTGCACTGTCCGGTTTGAGGGCACAGCACTGTCCAGTTTGAGAGCACTGCACTGTTCGGATTGAGAGCACTGCACTATCTGGTTTGAGAGCACTGCACTGTCTGGTTTGAGAGCACTGCACTGTCTGGTTTGAGAGCACTGCACTGTCCGGTTTGAGAGCACTGCACTGCCTGGTATGAGCATACTGCACTGTCCGGTTTGAGAGTACTGCTCTGTCTGGTTTGAGAGTATTGCACTGTCTGGTGGGAGAGTAATGTACTGTCTGGTTGGAGAGTAATGTACTGTCTGGTTGGAGAGTAATGCACAGTCTTGTTTAAGAGTAATGCACAGTCTGGTTTGGGAGTAATGCACTGTCCAGTTTGAGAGCACTGCACTGTCCGGTTTGAGCGTACTGCACTGTCTGGTTTGAAAGTAATGCACTGTCCGATTTGAGAACCCTTCACTGTCTGGTTTGAGAGCACGGCACTGTCAGGTTTGAGAGTAATGCACCGTAATGTTTGAGAGCACTGCACTGTCCAGTTTGAGAGCACTGCACTGTCCGGTTTGAGAGCACTGCACTGTCCGGTGTGAGAGTACTGCACTGTCCGGTTTGAGTGCACTGCACTGTCAGGTTTAAGAGTAATGCACCATAATGTTTGAGAGCACTGCACTGTCCGGTTTGAGGGCATTGCACTGTCCGGTTTGAGAGTACGGCACTGTGCGGTTTGAGAGTACTGCACTGATTGGTTTGAGAATAATTCACTGTCCCGATTGAGAATACTGCACTGTCTGGTTTGAGTGCATTGCACTGTCCAGTATGAGAGTACTGCGCTGTCCGCTTTGAGAGGACTGCACTGTCCAGTTTGAGACTAATGCACCGTCTGCTTTGAGAGCACTGCACTGTCCGGTGTGAGAGTACTGCACTCTCCAGTTTGATAGTACTGCACTGTTCGGTATGAGAGTACTGCAGTGGCCAGTTTGAGAGTACTGCAGTGTTCGGATTGAGAGCACTGCACTCTCCGGTTTGAGAGTACTGCACTGTAATGTTTGAGAGCACAGCACTGTCCGGTTTGAGAGTAATGCACCGTAATGTTTGAGAGCACTGCACTGTCCGGTTTGAGAGCACAGCGCTATCCGGTTTGAGACCACTGCACTGTCAGGTTTGAGAGTAATGCACTGTAATGTTTGAGAGCACTGCACTGTCCGGTTTGAGAGCACTGCGCTGTCCGGTTTGAGAGTAATTCACTGTCCGGTTTGAGAGTACTGCACTGTCCAGTTTGAGAGTACTGCACTGTCCGGTTTGAAAGTAATGCACTGTCCAGTGTGAGAGTACTGCACTGTCCGGTTAAAGAACACTGCACTGTCCGGTTTGAGAGTAATTCACTGTCCGGTTTGAGAGTACTGCACTGATTGGTTTGAGAGTAATTCACTGTCCGGTTTGAGAGCATTGCACTGTCCGGTTTGAGAGACGTGCACCGTAATGTTTGAGAGCACTGCACTGTCCGGTTTGAGAGCACGGCACTGTCTGGTTTGAGAGCACGGCACTGTCCGGTTTGAGAGTAATGCACTGTCCGGTTTGAGAGCACTGCACTGTCGGGTTTGAGAGCACTGCACTGTCCGGTGTGAGAGTACTGCACTGTTCGTTTTGAGAACACAGAACTGTCTGGTTTGAGTGCACTGCACTGTCCAGTTTGAGAGCACTGCACTGTCCGGTTTGAGCGTACTGCACTGTCCGGTTTGAAAGTAATGCACTGTCTGATTTGAGAGCCCTTCACTGTCTGGTTTGAGAGCACGGCACTGTCAGGTTTGAGAGTAATGCACCGTAATGTTTGAGAGCAGTGCACTGTCCAGTTTGAGAGCACTGCACTGTCCGGTTTGAGAGCACTGCACTGATTGGTTTGAGAGTAATTCACTGTCCGGTTTGAGAGCATTGCACTGTCCGGTTTGAGAGACGTGCACCGTAATGTTTGAGAGCACTGCACTGTCCGGTTTGAGAGCACGGCACTGTCTGGTTTGAGAGCACGGCACTGTCCGGTTTGAGAGTAATGCACTCTCCGGTTTGAGAGCACTGCACTGTCGGGTTTGAAAGTAATGCACTGTCTGGTTTGAGAGCACTGCACTGTCCGGTTTGAGGGCATTGCACTGTCCAGTTTGAGAGTAATGCACTCTCCGGTTTGAGAGCACTGCACTGTCCGGTTTGAAAGTAATGCACTGTCCGTTTGAGAGCACTTCACTGTCTGATTTGAGAGCACTGCACTGTCAGGTTTGAGAGTAATGCACCGTAATGTTTGAGAGCACTGCACTGTTCGGATTGAGAGCACTGCACTATCTGGTTTGAGAGCACTGCACTGTCTGGTTTGAGAGCACTGCACTGTCTGGTTTGAGAGCACTGCACTGTCCGGTTTGAGAGCACTGCACTGTCCGGTTTGAGAGCACTGCACTGTCCGGTTTGAGGGCACAGCACTGTCCAGTTTGAGAGCACTGCACTGTTCGGATTGAGAGCACTGCACTATCTGGTTTGAGAGCACTGCACTGTCCGGTTTGAGAGCTCTGCACTGTCCGGTTTGAGAGCACTGCACTGTCTGGTTTGAGAGCACTGCACTGTCCGGTTTGAGGGCATTGCACTGTCCAGTTTGAGAGTAATGCACTCTCCGGTTTGAGAGCACTGCACTGTCCGGTTTGAAAGTAATGCACTGTCCGTTTGAGAGCACTTCACTGTCTGATTTGAGAGCACTGCACTGTCAGGTTTGAGAGTAATGCACCGTAATGTTTGAGAGCACTGCCGGTTTGAGAGCACTGCACTGTCCGGTTTGAGAGCACTGCACTGTCCGGTTTGAGGGCACAGCACTGTCCAGTTTGAGAGCACTGCACTGTTCGGATTGAGAGCACTGCACTATCTGGTTTGAGAGCACTGCACTGTCTGGTTTGAGAGCACTGCACTGTCTGGTTTGAGAGCACTGCACTGTCCGGTTTGAGAGCACTGCACTGCCTGGTATGAGCATACTGCACTGTCCGGTTTGAGAGTACTGCTCTGTCTGGTTTGAGAGTATTGCACTGTCTGGTGGGAGAGTAATGTACTGTCTGGTTGGAGAGTAATGTACTGTCTGGTTGGAGAGTAATGCACAGTCTTGTTTAAGAGTAATGCACAGTCTGGTTTGGGAGTAATGCACTGTCCAGTTTGAGAGCACTGCACTGTCCGGTTTGAGCGTACTGCACTGTCTGGTTTGAAAGTAATGCACTGTCCGATTTGAGAACCCTTCACTGTCTGGTTTGAGAGCACGGCACTGTCAGGTTTGAGAGTAATGCACCGTAATGTTTGAGAGCACTGCACTGTCCAGTTTGAGAGCACTGCACTGTCCGGTTTGAGAGCACTGCACTGTCCGGTGTGAGAGTACTGCACTGTCCGGTTTGAGTGCACTGCACTGTCAGGTTTAAGAGTAATGCACCATAATGTTTGAGAGCACTGCACTGTCCGGTTTGAGGGCATTGCACTGTCCGGTTTGAGAGTACGGCACTGTGCGGTTTGAGAGTACTGCACTGATTGGTTTGAGAATAATTCACTGTCCCGATTGAGAATACTGCACTGTCTGGTTTGAGTGCATTGCACTGTCCAGTATGAGAGTACTGCGCTGTCCGCTTTGAGAGGACTGCACTGTCCAGTTTGAGACTAATGCACCGTCTGCTTTGAGAGCACTGCACTGTCCGGTGTGAGAGTACTGCACTCTCCAGTTTGATAGTACTGCACTGTTCGGTATGAGAGTACTGCAGTGGCCAGTTTGAGAGTACTGCAGTGTTCGGATTGAGAGCACTGCACTCTCCGGTTTGAGAGTACTGCACTGTAATGTTTGAGAGCACAGCACTGTCCGGTTTGAGAGTAATGCACCGTAATGTTTGAGAGCACTGCACTGTCCGGTTTGAGAGCACAGCGCTATCCGGTTTGAGACCACTGCACTGTCAGGTTTGAGAGTAATGCACTGTAATGTTTGAGAGCACTGCACTGTCCGGTTTGAGAGCACTGCGCTGTCCGGTTTGAGAGTAATTCACTGTCCGGTTTGAGAGTACTGCACTGTCCAGTTTGAGAGTACTGCACTGTCCGGTTTGAAAGTAATGCACTGTCCAGTGTGAGAGTACTGCACTGTCCGGTTAAAGAACACTGCACTGTCCGGTTTGAGAGTAATTCACTGTCCGGTTTGAGAGTACTGCACTGATTGGTTTGAGAGTAATTCACTGTCCGGTTTGAGAGCATTGCACTGTCCGGTTTGAGAGACGTGCACCGTAATGTTTGAGAGCACTGCACTGTCCGGTTTGAGAGCACGGCACTGTCTGGTTTGAGAGCACGGCACTGTCCGGTTTGAGAGTAATGCACTGTCCGGTTTGAGAGCACTGCACTGTCGGGTTTGAGAGCACTGCACTGTCCGGTGTGAGAGTACTGCACTGTTCGTTTTGAGAACACAGAACTGTCTGGTTTGAGTGCACTGCACTGTCCAGTTTGAGAGCACTGCACTGTCCGGTTTGAGCGTACTGCACTGTCCGGTTTGAAAGTAATGCACTGTCTGATTTGAGAGCCCTTCACTGTCTGGTTTGAGAGCACGGCACTGTCAGGTTTGAGAGTAATGCACCGTAATGTTTGAGAGCAGTGCACTGTCCAGTTTGAGAGCACTGCACTGTCCGGTTTGAGAGCACTGCACTGATTGGTTTGAGAGTAATTCACTGTCCGGTTTGAGAGCATTGCACTGTCCGGTTTGAGAGACGTGCACCGTAATGTTTGAGAGCACTGCACTGTCCGGTTTGAGAGCACGGCACTGTCTGGTTTGAGAGCACGGCACTGTCCGGTTTGAGAGTAATGCACTCTCCGGTTTGAGAGCACTGCACTGTCGGGTTTGAAAGTAATGCACTGTCTGGTTTGAGAGCACTGCACTGTCCGGTTTGAGGGCATTGCACTGTCCAGTTTGAGAGTAATGCACTCTCCGGTTTGAGAGCACTGCACTGTCCGGTTTGAAAGTAATGCACTGTCCGTTTGAGAGCACTTCACTGTCTGATTTGAGAGCACTGCACTGTCAGGTTTGAGAGTAATGCACCGTAATGTTTGAGAGCACTGCCGGTTTGAGAGCACTGCACTGTCCGGTTTGAGAGCACTGCACTGTCCGGTTTGAGGGCACAGCACTGTCCAGTTTGAGAGCACTGCACTGTTCGGATTGAGAGCACTGCACTATCTGGTTTGAGAGCACTGCACTGTCTGGTTTGAGAGCACTGCACTGTCTGGTTTGAGAGCACTGCACTGTCCGGTTTGAGAGCACTGCACTGCCTGGTATGAGCATACTGCACTGTCCGGTTTGAGAGTACTGCTCTGTCTGGTTTGAGAGTATTGCACTGTCTGGTGGGAGAGTAATGTACTGTCTGGTTGGAGAGTAATGTACTGTCTGGTTGGAGAGTAATGCACAGTCTTGTTTAAGAGTAATGCACAGTCTTGTTTAAGAGTAATGCACAGTCTGGTTTGGGAGTAATGCACTGTCCAGTTTGAGAGCACTGCACTGTCCGGTTTGAGCGTACTGCACTGTCTGGTTTGAAAGTAATGCACTGTCCGATTTGAGAACCCTTCACTGTCTGGTTTGAGAGCACGGCACTGTCAGGTTTGAGAGTAATGCACCATAATGTTTGAGAGCACTGCACTGTCCGGTTTGAGGGCATTGCACTGTCCGGTTTGAGAGTACGGCACTGTGCGGTTTGAGAGTACTGCACTGATTGGTTTGAGAATAATTCACTGTCCCGATTGAGAATACTGCACTGTCTGGTTTGAGTGCATTGCACTGTCCAGTATGAGAGTACTGCGCTGTCCGCTTTGAGAGGACTGCACTGTCCAGTTTGAGACTAATGCACCGTCTGCTTTGAGAGCACTGCACTGTCCGGTGTGAGAGTACTGCACTCTCCAGTTTGATAGTACTGCACTGTTCGGTATGAGAGTACTGCAGTGGCCAGTTTGAGAGTACTGCAGTGTTCGGATTGAGAGCACTGCACTCTCCGGTTTGAGAGTACTGCACTGTAATGTTTGAGAGCACAGCACTGTCCGGTTTGAGAGTAATGCACAGTAATGTTTGAGAGCACTGCACTGTCCGGTTTGAGAGCACAGCGCTATCCGGTTTGAGACCACTGCACTGTCAGGTTTGAGAGTAATGCACTGTAATGTTTGAGAGCACTGCACTGTCCGGTTTGAGAGCACTGCGCTGTCCGGTTTGAGAGTAATTCACTGTCCGGTTTGAGAGTACTGCACTGTCCAGTTTGAGAGTACTGCACTGTCCGGTTTGAAAGTAATGCACTGTCCAGTGTGAGAGTACTGCACTGTCCGGTTAAAGAACACTGCACTGTCCGGTTTGAGAGTAATTCACTGTCCGGTTTGAGAGTACTGCACTGATTGGTTTGAGAGTAATTCACTGTCCGGTTTGAGAGCATTGCACTGTCCGGTTTGAGAGACGTGCACCGTAATGTTTGAGAGCACTGCACTGTCCGGTTTGAGAGCACGGCACTGTCTGGTTTGAGAGCACGGCACTGTCCGGTTTGAGAGTAATGCACTGTCCGGTTTGAGAGCACTGCACTGTCGGGTTTGAGAGCACTGCACTGTCCGGTGTGAGAGTACTGCACTGTTCGTTTTGAGAACACAGAACTGTCTGGTTTGAGTGCACTGCACTGTCCAGTTTGAGAGCACTGCACTGTCCGGTTTGAGCGTACTGCACTGTCCGGTTTGAAAGTAATGCACTGTCTGATTTGAGAGCCCTTCACTGTCTGGTTTGAGAGCACGGCACTGTCAGGTTTGAGAGTAATGCACCGTAATGTTTGAGAGCAGTGCACTGTCCAGTTTGAGAGCACTGCACTGTCCGGTTTGAGAGCACTGCACTGTCCGGTGTGAGAGTACTGCACTGTCAGGTTTGAGTGTACTGCACTGTCAGGTTTAAGAGTAATGCACCATAATGTTTGAGAGCACTGCACTGTCCGGTTTGAGGGCATTGCACTGTCCGGTTTGAGAGTACGGCACTGTGCAGTTTGAGAGTACTGCACTGATTGGTTTGAGAGTAATTCACTGTCCCGATTGAGAATACTGCACTGACCGGTGTGAGAGTACTGCAATGTCCTGTTTGAGAGCACTGCACTGTCCGGTTTGAGAGTACTGCACTCTCTGGTTTGAGAGTACAGCACTGTCCGGTTTGAGAGTACTGCACTGTCTGGTTTGATAGTAATGTACTGTCTGGTGGGAGAGTAATGTACTGTCTGGTTGGAGAGTAATGCACAGTCTGGTTGGAGAGTAATGCACAGTCTGGTTGGACAGTAATGCACAGTCTGGTTTGGGAGTAATGCACAGTCTGGTTTGAGAGCACTGCACTGTCCGCTTTGAGAGCACTGCACTGTCCGGTGTGAGAGTACTGCACTGTCTGGTATGAGAGTACTGCACTGTCCGGTTTGAGAGCACTGCACTGTCCGGTTTGAGAGCACTGCATTGTCTGGATTGAGAGCACTGCACTGTCCGGTTTAGCGCACTGCATTGACTGGTTTGAGAGCACAGCACTGTCCGGTTTGAGGGCACTGCACTGTCCGGTTTGAGAGCACTGCACTGTCCGGTTTGAGAACGCTGTACGGTCCGAATTGAGAGTGCTGCACGATCCAGTTTGAGGGTAATGGACCGTAATGTTTGAGACCACTGCACTGTCCGGTTTGAGAGTACTGCACTTTCCGGTTTGAGAGCACTGCGCTGTCTGGTATAAGAGTACTGCACTGTCCGCTTTGAGAGGACTGCAGTGGCCAGTTTGAGAGTACTGCAGTGTTCGGATTGAGAGCACTGCACTGTCCGCTTTGAGAGCACTGCACTGTCTGGCTTGAGAGCACTGCACTGTTCGGTTTGAGAGTTCTGCACTGTTCGGATTGAGAGTACTGCACTGTCCCATTTGAGAGCATTGCACTGTCTGGTTGGAGAGTAATGCACAGTCTGTTTGGAGAGTAATGCACAGTCTGGTTGGAGAGTAATGCACAGTCTGGTTGGAGAGTAATGCACAGTCTGGTCGGAGAGTAATGCACTCTCCGGTTTGAGAGCACAGCGCTGTCCAGTTTGAGAGCACTACACTGTCCGGTTTGAGAGTACTGCACTGTCCGCGTTGATAGTACTGCGCTGTCCGCTTTGAGAGCGCTGCACTGTCCGCTTTGAATGTACTGCACTGTCCGGTCTGAGAGTACTGCACTGTCCGGTTTGAGAGTACTGCACTGATTGGTTTGAGAGTAATTCCCTGTACGGATTGAGAACACTGCACTGTCTGGTTTGAGAGCAATGCATTGTCCGGTTTGAGTGCATTGCACTGTCCGGTGTGAGAGTACTGCACTGTCCGCTTTGAGAGTACTGCAGTGTTCGGTTTGAGAGCACTGCAGTGGAAAGTTTGAGAACACAGCACTGTCTTGTTTGAGAGCACTGCACTCTCTGGTTTGAAAGTAATGCACTGTCCGGTTTGAGAGTACTGCACTGTCCGGTTTGAGAGTACTGCACTGATTGGTTTGAGAGTAATTCCCTGTACGGATTGAGAACACTGCACTGTCTGGTTTGAGAGCAATGCATTGTCCGGTTTGAGTGCATTGCACTGTCCGGTGTGAGAGTACTGCACTGTCCGCTTTGAGAGTACTGCAGTGTTCGGTTTGAGAGCACTGCAGTGGCCAGTTTGAGAACACAGCACTGTCTTGTTTGAGAGCACTGCACTCTCTGGTTTGAAAGTAATGCACTGTCCGGTTTGAGAGCACTGCACTGTGTGCTTTGAGAGCACAGCACTGTCCGGTTTGAGAGTAATGCACCGTAATGTTTGAGAGCACTGCACTGTCCGGTTTGAGAGCACAGCGCTATCCGGTTTGAGACCACTGCACTGTCAGGTTTGAGAGTAATGCACTGTAATGTTTGAGAGCACTGCACTGTCCGGTTTGAGAGCACTGCACTGTCCAGTTTGAGAGTACTGCACTGTCCGGTTTGAAAGTAATGCACTGTCCAGTGTGAGAGTACTGCACTGTCCGGTTAAAGAACACTGCACTGTCCGGTTTGAGAGTAATTCACTGTCCGGTTTGAGAGTACTGCACTGATTGGTTTGAGAGTAATTCACTGTCCGGTTTGAGAGCATTGCACTGTCCGGTTTGAGAGACGTGCACCGTAATGTTTGAGAGCACTGCACTGTCCGGTTTGAGAGCACGGCACTGTCTGGTTTGAGAGCACGGCACTGTCCGGTTTGAGAGTAATGCACTGTCCGGTTTGAGAGCACTGCACTGTCGGGTTTGAAAGTAATGCACTGTCTGGTTTGAGAGCACTGCACTGTCCGGTTTGAGGGCATTGCACTGTCGAGTTTGAGAGTAATGCACTCTCCGGTTTGAGAGCACTGCACTGTCCGGTTTGAAAGTAATGCACTGTCCGTTTGAGAGCACTTCACTGTCTGATTTGAGAGCACTGCACTGTCAGGTTTGAGAGTAATGCACCGTAATGTTTGAGAGCACTGCCGGTTTGAGAGCACTGCACTGTCCGGTTTGAGAGCACTGCACTGTCCGGTTTGAGGGCACAGCACTGTCCAGTTTGAGAGCACTGCACTGTTCGGATTGAGAGCACTGCACTATCTGGTTTGAGAGCACTGCACTGTCTGGTTTGAGAGCACTGCACTGTCTGGTTTGAGAGCACTGCACTGTCCGGTTTGAGAGCACTGCACTGCCTGGTATGAGCATACTGCACTGTCCGGTTTGAGAGTACTGCTCTGTCTGGTTTGAGAGTATTGCACTGTCTGGTGGGAGAGTAATGTACTGTCTGGTTGGAGAGTAATGTACTGTCTGGTTGGAGAGTAATGCACAGTCTTGTTTAAGAGTAATGCACAGTCTTGTTTAAGAGTAATGCACAGTCTGGTTTGGGAGTAATGCACTGTCCAGTTTGAGAGCACTGCACTGTCCGGTTTGAGCGTACTGCACTGTCTGGTTTGAAAGTAATGCACTGTCCGATTTGAGAACCCTTCACTGTCTGGTTTGAGAGCACGGCACTGTCAGGTTTGAGAGTAATGCACCGTAATGTTTGAGAGCACTGCACTGTCCAGTTTGAGAGCACTGCACTGTCCGGTTTGAGAGCACTGCACTGTCCGGTGTGAGAGTACTGCACTGTCCGGTTTGAGTGCACTGCACTGTCAGGTTTAAGAGTAATGCACCATAATGTTTGAGAGCACTGCACTGTCCGGTTTGAGGGCATTGCACTGTCCGGTTTGAGAGTACGGCACTGTGCGGTTTGAGAGTACTGCACTGATTGGTTTGAGAATAATTCACTGTCCCGATTGAGAATACTGCACTGTCTGGTTTGAGTGCATTGCACTGTCCAGTATGAGAGTACTGCGCTGTCCGCTTTGAGAGGACTGCACTGTCCAGTTTGAGACTAATGCACCGTCTGCTTTGAGAGCACTGCACTGTCCGGTGTGAGAGTACTGCACTCTCCAGTTTGATAGTACTGCACTGTTCGGTATGAGAGTACTGCAGTGGCCAGTTTGAGAGTACTGCAGTGTTCGGATTGAGAGCACTGCACTCTCCGGTTTGAGAGTACTGCACTGTAATGTTTGAGAGCACAGCACTGTCCGGTTTGAGAGTAATGCACCGTAATGTTTGAGAGCACTGCACTGTCCGGTTTGAGAGCACAGCGCTATCCGGTTTGAGACCACTGCACTGTCAGGTTTGAGAGTAATGCACTGTAATGTTTGAGAGCACTGCACTGTCCGGTTTGAGAGCACTGCGCTGTCCGGTTTGAGAGTAATTCACTGTCCGGTTTGAGAGTACTGCACTGTCCAGTTTGAGAGTACTGCACTGTCCGGTTTGAAAGTAATGCACTGTCCAGTGTGAGAGTACTGCACTGTCCGGTTAAAGAACACTGCACTGTCCGGTTTGAGAGTAATTCACTGTCCGGTTTGAGAGTACTGCACTGATTGGTTTGAGAGTAATTCACTGTCCGGTTTGAGAGCATTGCACTGTCCGGTTTGAGAGACGTGCACCGTAATGTTTGAGAGCACTGCACTGTCCGGTTTGAGAGCACGGCACTGTCTGGTTTGAGAGCACGGCACTGTCCGGTTTGAGAGTAATGCACTGTCCGGTTTGAGAGCACTGCACTGTCGGGTTTGAGAGCACTGCACTGTCCGGTGTGAGAGTACTGCACTGTTCGTTTTGAGAACACAGAACTGTCTGGTTTGAGTGCACTGCACTGTCCAGTTTGAGAGCACTGCACTGTCCGGTTTGAGCGTACTGCACTGTCCGGTTTGAAAGTAATGCACTGTCTGATTTGAGAGCCCTTCACTGTCTGGTTTGAGAGCACGGCACTGTCAGGTTTGAGAGTAATGCACCGTAATGTTTGAGAGCAGTGCACTGTCCAGTTTGAGAGCACTGCACTGTCCGGTTTGAGAGCACTGCACTGTCCGGTGTGAGAGTACTGCACTGTCAGGTTTGAGTGTACTGCACTGTCAGGTTTAAGAGTAATGCACCATAATGTTTGAGAGCACTGCACTGTCCGGTTTGAGGGCATTGCACTGTCCGGTTTGAGAGTACGGCACTGTGCAGTTTGAGAGTACTGCACTGATTGGTTTGAGAGTAATTCACTGTCCCGATTGAGAATACTGCACTGACCGGTGTGAGAGTACTGCAATGTCCTGTTTGAGAGCACTGCACTGTCCGGTTTGAGAGTACTGCACTCTCCGGTTTGAGAGTACAGCACTGTCCGGTTTGAGAGTACTGCACTGTCTGGTTTGATAGTAATGTACTGTCTGGTGGGAGAGTAATGTACTGTCTGGTTGGAGAGTAATGCACAGTCTGGTTGGAGAGTAATGCACAGTCTGGTTGGACAGTAATGCACAGTCTGGTTTGGGAGTAATGCACAGTCTGGTTTGAGAGCACTGCACTGTCCGCTTTGAGAGCACTGCACTGTCCGGTGTGAGAGTACTGCACTGTCTGGTATGAGAGTACTGCACTGTCCGGTTTGAGAGCACTGCACTGTCCGGTTTGAGAGCACTGCATTGTCTGGATTGAGAGCACTGCACTGTCCGGTTTAGCGCACTGCATTGACTGGTTTGAGAGCACTGCACTGTCCGGTTTGAGGGCACTGCACTGTCCGGTTTGAGAGCACTGCACTGTCCGGTTTGAGAACGCTGTACGGTCCGAATTGAGAGTGCTGCACGATCCAGTTTGAGGGTAATGGACCGTAATGTTTGAGACCACTGCACTGTCCGGTTTGAGAGTACTGCACTTTCCGGTTTGAGAGCACTGCGCTGTCTGGCTTGAGAGCACTGCACTGTTCGGTTTGAGAGTTCTGCACTGTTCGGATTGAGAGTACTGCACTGTCCCATTTGAGAGCATTGCACTGTCTGGTTGGAGAGTAATGCACAGTCTGTTTGGAGAGTAATGCACAGTCTGGTTGGAGAGTAATGCACAGTCTGGTTTGGGAGTAATGCACTGTCCAGTTTGAGAGCACTGCACTGTCCGGTTTGAGCGTACTGCACTGTCTGGTTTGAGCGTACTGCACTGTCCGGTTTGAAAGTAATGCACTGTCTGATTTGAGAGCCCTTCACTGTCTGGTTTGAGAGCACGGCACTGTCAGGTTTGAGAGTAATGCACCGTAATGTTTGAGAGCAGTGCACTGTCCAGTTTGAGAGCACTGCACTGTCCGGTTTGAGAGCACTGCACTGTCCGGTGTGAGAGTACTGCACTGTCAGGTTTGAGTGTACTGCACTGTCAGGTTTAAGAGTAATGCACCATAATGTTTGAGAGCACTGCACTGTCCGGTTTGAGGGCATTGCACTGTCCGGTTTGAGAGTACGGCACTGTGCAGTTTGAGAGTACTGCACTGATTGGTTTGAGAGTAATTCACTGTCCCGATTGAGAATACTGCACTGACCGGTGTGAGAGTACTGCAATGTCCTGTTTGAGAGCACTGCACTGTCCGGTTTGAGAGTACTGCACTCTCCGGTTTGAGAGTACAGCACTGTCCGGTTTGAGAGTACTGCACTGTCTGGTTTGATAGTAATGTACTGTCTGGTGGGAGAGTAATGTACTGTCTGGTTGGAGAGTAATGCACAGTCTGGTTGGAGAGTAATGCACAGTCTGGTTGGACAGTAATGCACAGTCTGGTTTGGGAGTAATGCACAGTCTGGTTTGAGAGCACTGCACTGTCCGCTTTGAGAGCACTGCACTGTCCGGTGTGAGAGTACTGCACTGTCTGGTATGAGAGTACTGCACTGTCCGGTTTGAGAGCACTGCACTGTCCGGTTTGAGAGCACTGCATTGTCTGGATTGAGAGCACTGCACTGTCCGGTTTAGCGCACTGCATTGACTGGTTTGAGAGCACAGCACTGTCCGGTTTGAGGGCACTGCACTGTCCGGTTTGAGAGCACTGCACTGTCCGGTTTGAGAACGCTGTACGGTCCGAATTGAGAGTGCTGCACGATCCAGTTTGAGGGTAATGGACCGTAATGTTTGAGACCACTGCACTGTCCGGTTTGAGAGTACTGCACTTTCCGGTTTGAGAGCACTGCGCTGTCTGGCTTGAGAGCACTGCACTGTTCGGTTTGAGAGTTCTGCACTGTTCGGATTGAGAGTACTGCACTGTCCCATTTGAGAGCATTGCACTGTCTGGTTGGAGAGTAATGCACAGTCTGTTTGGAGAGTAATGCACAGTCTGGTTGGAGAGTAATGCACAGTCTGGTTTGGGAGTAATGCACTGTCCAGTTTGAGAGCACTGCACTGTCCGGTTTGAGCGTACTGCACTGTCTGGTTTGAGCGTACTGCACTGTCCGGTTTGAAAGTAATGCACTGTCTGATTTGAGAGCCCTTCACTGTCTGGTTTGAGAGCACGGCACTGTCAGGTTTGAGAGTAATGCACCGTAATGTTTGAGAGCAGTGCACTGTCCAGTTTGAGAGCACTGCACTGTCCGGTTTGAGAGCACTGCACTGTCCGGTGTGAGAGTACTGCACTGTCAGGTTTGAGTGTACTGCACTGTCAGGTTTAAGAGTAATGCACCATAATGTTTGAGAGCACTGCACTGTCCGGTTTGAGGGCATTGCACTGTCCGGTTTGAGAGTACGGCACTGTGCAGTTTGAGAGTACTGCACTGATTGGTTTGAGAGTAATTCACTGTCCCGATTGAGAATACTGCACTGACCGGTGTGAGAGTACTGCAATGTCCTGTTTGAGAGCACTGCACTGTCCGGTTTGAGAGTACTGCACTCTCCGGTTTGAGAGTACAGCACTGTCCGGTTTGAGAGTACTGCACTGTCTGGTTTGATAGTAATGTACTGTCTGGTGGGAGAGTAATGTACTGTCTGGTTGGAGAGTAATGCACAGTCTGGTTGGAGAGTAATGCACAGTCTGGTTGGACAGTAATGCACAGTCTGGTTTGGGAGTAATGCACAGTCTGGTTTGAGAGCACTGCACTGTCCGCTTTGAGAGCACTGCACTGTCCGGTGTGAGAGTACTGCACTGTCTGGTATGAGAGTACTGCACTGTCCGGTTTGAGAGCACTGCACTGTCCGGTTTGAGAGCACTGCATTGTCTGGATTGAGAGCACTGCACTGTCCGGTTTAGCGCACTGCATTGACTGGTTTGAGAGCACAGCACTGTCCGGTTTGAGGGCACTGCACTGTCCGGTTTGAGAGCACTGCACTGTCCGGTTTGAGAACGCTGTACGGTCCGAATTGAGAGTGCTGCACGATCCAGTTTGAGGGTAATGGACCGTAATGTTTGAGACCACTGCACTGTCCGGTTTGAGAGTACTGCACTTTCCGGTTTGAGAGCACTGCGCTGTCTGGTATAAGAGTACTGCACTGTCCGCTTTGAGAGGACTGCAGTGGCCAGTTTGAGAGTACTGCAGTGTTCGGATTGAGAGCACTGCACTGTCCGCTTTGAGAGCACTGCACTGTCTGGCTTGAGAGCACTGCACTGTTCGGTTTGAGAGTTCTGCACTGTTCGGATTGAGAGTACTGCACTGTCCCATTTGAGAGCATTGCACTGTCTGGTTGGAGAGTAATGCACAGTCTGTTTGGAGAGTAATGCACAGTCTGGTTGGAGAGTAATGCACAGTCTGGTTGGAGAGTAATGCACAGTCTGGTTGGAGAGTAATGCACAGTCTGGTCGGAGAGTAATGCACTCTCCGGTTTGAGAGCACAGCGCTGTCCAGTTTGAGAGCACTACACTGTCCGGTTTGAGAGTACTGCACTGTCCGCGTTGATAGTACTGCGCTGTCCGCTTTGAGAGCGCTGCACTGTCCGCTTTGAATGTACTGCACTGTCCGGTCTGAGAGTACTGCACTGTCCGGTTTGAGAGTACTGCACTGATTGGTTTGAGAGTAATTCCCTGTACGGATTGAGAACACTGCACTGTCTGGTTTGAGAGCACTGCATTGTCTGGATTGAGAGCACTGCACTGTCCGGTTTAGCGCACTGCATTGACTGGTTTGAGAGCACAGCACTGTCCGGTTTGAGGGCACTGCACTGTCCGGTTTGAGAGCACTGCACTGTCCGGTTTGAGAACGCTGTACGGTCCGAATTGAGAGTGCTGCACGATCCAGTTTGAGGGTAATGGACCGTAATGTTTGAGACCACTGCACTGTCCGGTTTGAGAGTACTGCACTTTCCGGTTTGAGAGCACTGCGCTGTCTGGTATAAGAGTACTGCACTGTCCGCTTTGAGAGGACTGCAGTGGCCAGTTTGAGAGTACTGCAGTGTTCGGATTGAGAGCACTGCACTGTCCGCTTTGAGAGCACTGCACTGTCTGGCTTGAGAGCACTGCACTGTTCGGTTTGAGAGTTCTGCACTGTTCGGATTGAGAGTACTGCACTGTCCCATTTGAGAGCATTGCACTGTCTGGTTGGAGAGTAATGCACAGTCTGTTTGGAGAGTAATGCACAGTCTGGTTGGAGAGTAATGCACAGTCTGGTTGGAGAGTAATGCACAGTCTGGTCGGAGAGTAATGCACTCTCCGGTTTGAGAGCACAGCGCTGTCCAGTTTGAGAGCACTACACTGTCCGGTTTGAGAGTACTGCACTGTCCGCGTTGATAGTACTGCGCTGTCCGCTTTGAGAGCGCTGCACTGTCCGCTTTGAATGTACTGCACTGTCCGGTCTGAGAGTACTGCACTGTCCGGTTTGAGAGTACTGCACTGATTGGTTTGAGAGTAATTCCCTGTACGGATTGAGAACACTGCACTGTCTGGTTTGAGAGCAATGCATTGTCCGGTTTGAGTGCATTGCACTGTCCGGTGTGAGAGTACTGCACTGTCCGCTTTGAGAGTACTGCAGTGTTCGGTTTGAGAGCACTGCAGTGGCCAGTTTGAGAACACAGCACTGTCTTGTTTGAGAGCACTGCACTCTCTGGTTTGAAAGTAATGCACTGTCCGGTTTGAGAGCACTGCACTGTGTGCTTTGAGAGCACAGCACTGTCCGGTTTGAGAGTAATGCACCGTAATGTTTGAGAGCACTGCACTGTCCGGTTTGAGAGCACAGCGCTATCCGGTTTGAGACCACTGCACTGTCAGGTTTGAGAGTAATGCACTGTAATGTTTGAGAGCACTGCACTGTCCGGTTTGAGAGCACTGCACTGTGTGCTTTGAATGTACTGCACTGTCCGGTCTGAGAGTACTGCACTGTCCGGTTTGAGAGTACTGCACTGATTGGTTTGAGAGTAATTCCCTGTACGGATTGAGAACACTGCACTGTCTGGTTTGAGAGCAATGCATTGTCCGGTTTGAGTGCATTGCACTGTCCGGTGTGAGAGTACTGCACTGTCCGCTTTGAGAGTACTGCAGTGTTCGGTTTGAGAGCACTGCAGTGGCCAGTTTGAGAACACAGCACTGTCTTGTTTGAGAGTACTGCACTGTCCGGTTTGAAAGTAATGCACTGTCCAGTGTGAGAGTACTGCACTGTCCGGTTAAAGAACACTGCACTGTCCGGTTTGAGAGTAATTCACTGTCCGGTTTGAGAGTACTGCACTGATTGGTTTGAGAGTAATTCACTGTCCGGTTTGAGAGCATTGCACTGTCCGGTTTGAGAGACGTGCACCGTAATGTTTGAGAGCACTGCACTGTCCGGTTTGAGAGCACGGCACTGTCTGGTTTGAGAGCACGGCACTGTCCGGTTTGAGAGTAATGCACTGTCCGGTTTGAGAGCACTGCACTGTCGGGTTTGAAAGTAATGCACTGTCTGGTTTGAGAGCACTGCACTGTCCGGTTTGAGGGCATTGCACTGTCCAGTTTGAGAGTAATGCACTCTCCGGTTTGAGAGCACTGCACTGTCCGGTTTGAAAGTAATGCACTGTCCGTTTGAGAGCACTTCACTGTCTGATTTGAGAGCACTGCACTGTCAGGTTTGAGAGTAATGCACCGTAATGTTTGAGAGCACTGCCGGTTTGAGAGCACTGCACTGTCCGGTTTGAGAGCACTGCACTATCTGGTTTGAGAGCACTGCACTGTCTGGTTTGAGAGCACTGCACTGTCCGGTTTGAGAGCACTGCACTGCCTGGTATGAGCATACTGCACTGTCCGGTTTGAGAGTACTGCTCTGTCTGGTTTGAGAGTATTGCACTGTCTGGTGGGAGAGTAATGTACTGTCTGGTTGGAGAGTAATGTACTGTCTGGTTGGAGAGTAATGCACAGTCTTGTTTAAGAGTAATGCACAGTCTTGTTTAAGAGTAATGCACAGTCTGGTTTGGGAGTAATGCACTGTCCAGTTTGAGAGCACTGCACTGTCCGGTTTGAGCGTACTGCACTGTCTGGTTTGAAAGTAATGCACTGTCCGATTTGAGAACCCTTCACTGTCTGGTTTGAGAGCACGGCACTGTCAGGTTTGAGAGTAATGCACCGTAATGTTTGAGAGCACTGCACTGTCCAGTTTGAGAGCACTGCACTGTCCGGTTTGAGAGCACTGCACTGTCCGGTGTGAGAGTACTGCACTGTCCGGTTTGAGTGCACTGCACTGTCAGGTTTAAGAGTAATGCACCATAATGTTTGAGAGCACTGCACTGTCCGGTTTGAGGGCATTGCACTGTCCGGTTTGAGAGTACGGCACTGTGCGGTTTGAGAGTACTGCACTGATTGGTTTGAGAATAATTCACTGTCCCGATTGAGAATACTGCACTGTCTGGTTTGAGTGCATTGCACTGTCCAGTATGAGAGTACTGCGCTGTCCGCTTTGAGAGGACTGCACTGTCCAGTTTGAGACTAATGCACCGTCTGCTTTGAGAGCACTGCACTGTCCGGTGTGAGAGTACTGCACTCTCCAGTTTGATAGTACTGCACTGTTCGGTATGAGAGTACTGCAGTGGCCAGTTTGAGAGTACTGCAGTGTTCGGATTGAGAGCACTGCACTCTCCGGTTTGAGAGTACTGCACTGTCTGGTTTGAGTGCAATGCACTGTTCTGTGTGATAGTACTGCATTGTCCGGTTTGAGAGTACTGCACTGTTGGGATTGAGAGCATGGAACTCTCCGGTATGAGAGCACTGCAATGTCCCATTTGAGAGCATTGCACTGTCTGGTTTGAGAGCACTGCACAGTCTGGTTGGAGAGTAATGCACAGTCTGGTTGGAGAGTAATGCACAGTCTGGTTTGAGAGTACTGCACTGTCAGGTATAAGAGTACTGCACTGACCGGTGTGAGAGTACTGCAATGTAATGTTTGAGAGCACTGCACTGTCCAGTTTGAGAGTACTGCACTCTCCGGTTTGAGAGTACAGCACTGTCTGGTGGGAGAGTAATGTACTGTCTGGTTGGAGAGTAATGCACAGTCTGGTTGGAGAGTAATGCACAGTCTTGTTTAAGAGTAATGCACAGTCTGGTTTGGGAGTAATGCACAGTCTGGTTTGGGAGTAATGCACAGTCTTGTTTAAGAGTAATGCACAGTCTGGTTTGAGAGTAATGCATATTCTGGTTTGAGAGCACTGCACTAACTGGCTTGAGAGTGCTGCACCGTGTAATGTTTGAGAGCACTGCACTGTCCGCTTTGAGAGCACTGCACTGTCCGCTTTGAGAGTACTGCGCTGTTGGGTATAAGAGTATTGCACTGTCCGGTGTGAGAGTACTGCACTGTCTGGTATGAGAGTACTGCACTGTCCGGTTTGAGAGCACTGCACTGTCCGGTTTGAGAGCACTGCATTGTCTGGTTTGAGAGCACTGCACTGTCCGGTTTGAGGGCACTGCACTGTCCGGTTTGAGAACGCTGTACGGTCCGAATTGAGAGTGCTGCACGATCCAGTTTGAGGGTAATGGACCGTAATGTTTGAGACCACTGCACTGTCCGGTTTGAGAGTACTGCACTTTCCGGTTTGAGAGCACTGCACTGTCCGGGATGAGAGCACTGCGCTGTCTGGTATAAGAGTACTGCACTGTCTGCTTTGAGAGGACTGCTGTGGCCAGTTTGAGAGTACTGCAGTGTTCGGATTGAGAGCACTGCACTGTCCGCTTTGAGAGCACTGCACTGTCTGTTTTGAGAGCACTGCACCGTTCGGTTTGAGAGTTCTGCACTGTTCGGATTGAGAGTACTGCACTGTCCCATTTGAGAGCATTGCACTGTCTGGTTGGAGAGTAATGCACAGTCTGTTTGGAGAGTAATGCACAGTCTGGTTGGAGAGTAATGCACAGTCTGGTTGGAGAGTAATGCACAGTCTGTTTGGAGAGTAATGCACAGTCTGGTTGAAGAGTAATGCACAGACTGGTCGGAGAGTAATGCACTCTCCGGTTTGAGAGTACAGCGCTGTCCAGTTTGAGAGTACTGC
Source organism: Hemiscyllium ocellatum (assembly GCF_020745735.1). Taxonomy (NCBI): domain Eukaryota; kingdom Metazoa; phylum Chordata; class Chondrichthyes; order Orectolobiformes; family Hemiscylliidae; genus Hemiscyllium; species Hemiscyllium ocellatum. Next base: position 28,849,757 of record NC_083425.1, on the reverse strand, counting down.
ACTGTCCGCGTTGATAGTACTGCGCTGTCCGCTTTGAGAGCGCTGCACTGCCCGCTTTGAAAGTACTGCACTGTCTGGTCTGAGAGTACTGCACTGTCCGGCGTGAGAGTACTGCACTGTCTGGTTTGAAAGTACTGCACTGATTGGTTTGAGAGTAATTCACTGTCCGGTTTGAGAGTACTGCACTGTTCGGATTGAGAGTACTGCACTGTCCCATTTGAGAGCATTGCACTGTCTGGTTGGAGAGTAATGCACAGTCTGTTTGGAGAGTAATGCACAGTCTGTTTGGAGAGTAATGCACAGTCTGGTTGGAGAGTAATGCACTCTCCGGTTTGAGAGCACAGCGCTGTCCAGTTTGAGAGCACTACACTGTCCGGTTTGAGAGTACTGCACTGTCCGCGTTGATAGTACTGCGCTGTCCGCTTTGAGAGCGCTGCACTGTCCGCTTTGAATGTACTGCACTGTCCGGTGTGAGAGTACTGCACTGTCCGGTGTGAGAGTACTGCACTGTCCGGTTTGAGAGTACTGCAGTGGCCAGTTTGAGAACACAGCACTGTCTTGTTTGAGAGCACTGCACTCTCTGGTTTGAAAGTAATGCACTGTCCGGTTTGAGAGCACTGCACTGTCCGGTTTGAGAGTAATGCACCGTAATGTTTGAGAGCACTGCACTGTCCGGTTTGAGAGCACTGCGCTGTCCGGTTTGAGAGTAATTCACTGTCCGGTTTGAGAGTACTGCACTGTCCAGTTTGAGAGTACTGCACTGTCCGGTTTGAAAGTAATGCACTGTCTGTTTGAGAGCACTTCACTGTCCCATTTGAGAGCACAGCACTGTCCGGTTTGAAAGTACTGCACTGTCCAGTGTGAGAGTACTGCACTGTCCGGTTAAAGAACACTGCACTGTCCGGTTTGAGAGTAATTCACTGTCCGGTTTGAGAGTACTGCACTGATTGGTTTGAGAGTAATTCACTGTCCGGTTTGAGAGCATTGCACTGTCCGGTTTGAGAGACGTGCACCGTAATGTTTGAGAGCACTGCACTGTCTGGTTTGAGAGTACGGCACTGTCCGGTTTGAGAGCACGGCACTGTCCGGTTTGAGAGTAATTCATTGTCCGGTTTGAGAGTACTGCACTGATTGGTTTGAGAGTAATTCACTGTCCGGTTTGAGAGCATTGCACTGTCCGGTTTGAGAGACGTGCACCGTAATGTTTGAGAGCACTGCACTGTCTGGTTTGAGAGCACGGCACTGTCCGGTTTGAGAGCACGGCACTGTCCGGTTTGAGAGTAATGCACTCTCCGGTTTGAGAGCACTGCACTGTCGGGTTTGAAAGTAATGCACTGTCCGGTTTGAGGGCATTGCACTGTCCGGTTTGAGGGCATTGCACTGTCCAGTTTGAGAGTAATGCACTCTCCGGTTTGAGAGCACTGCACTGTCCGGTTTGAAAGTAATGCACTGTCCGTTTGAGAGCACTTCACTGTCTGATTTGAGAGCACTGCACTGTCAGGTTTGAGAGTAATGCACCGTAATGTTTGAGAGCACTGCCGGTTTGAGAGCACTGCACTGTCCGGTTTGAGAGCACTGCACTGTCCGGTTTGAGGGCACAGCACCGTCCAGTTTGAGAGCACTGCACTGTTCGGATTGAGAGCACTGCACTATCTGGTTTGAGAGCACTGCACTGTCTGGTTTGAGAGCACTGCACTGTCTGGTTTGAGAGCACTGCACTGTCTGGTTTGAGAGCACTGCACTATCTGGTTGGAGAGCACTGCGCTGTCGGGTAAAAGAGTACTGCACTGACCGGTGTGAGAGTACTGCGCTGTCTGGTGTGAGAGTACTGCGCTGTCTGGTGTGAGAGTACTGCGCTGTCTGGTGTGAGAGCACTGCACTCTCTGGTTTGAAAGTATTGCACTGTCCGGTTTGAGAGCATGGCACTGTCTGGTTTGAGAGCGCTGCACTGTCCGGTTTGAGAGCGCTGCACTGTCCGGTTTGAGAGCATGGCACTGTCTGGTTTGAGAACACTGCACTCTCCGGTTTGAGCGTACTGCACTGCCTGGTATGAGCGTACTGCACTGTCCGGTTTGAGAGTACTGCTCTGTCTGGTTTGAGAGTATTGCACTGTCTGGTGGGAGAGTAATGTACTGTCTGGTTGGAGAGTAATGTACTGTCTGGTTGGAGAGTAATGCACAGTCTGGTTGGAGAGTAATGCACAGTCTTGTTTAAGAGTAATGCACAGTCTGGTTTGAGAGTAATGCATAGTCCGGTTTGAGAGCACTGCACTAACTGGCTTGAGAGTGCTGCACCGTGTAATGTTTGAGAGCACTGCACTGTCCGCTTTGAGAGCACTGCACTGTCCGCTTTGAGAGTACTGCGCTGTTGGGTATAAGAGTATTGTACTGTCCAGTGTGAGAGTACTGCACTGTCCGGTTTGAGAGCACTGCATTGTCCGGTTTGAGAGCACTGCACTGTCCGGTTTGAGGGCACTGCACTGTCTGGTTTGAGAGCACTGCACTGTCTGGTTTGAGAATGCTGTACGGTCCAAATTGAGAGTGCTGCACGGTCCGGTTTGAGGGTAATGCACCGTAATGTTTGAGAGCACTGCACGGTCCGGTTTGAGAGCACTGCACTGTCCGGGATGAGAGTACTGCGCTGTCTGGTATAAGAGTACTGCACTGTCCGCTTTGACAGGACTGCAGTGGCCAGTTTGAGAGTACTGCAGTGTTCGGATTGAGAACACTGCACTATCCGCTTTGAGAGCACTGCACTGTCTGGTTTGAGAGCACTGCACTGTTCGGTTTGAGAGTACTGCACTGTTCAGATTGAGAGTACTGCACTGTCCCATTTGAGAGCATTGCACAGTCTGGTTGGAGAGTAATGCACAGACTGGTCGGAGAGTAATGCACTCTCCGGTTTGAGAGCACAGCGCTGTCCAGTTTGAGAGCACTACACTGTCCGGTTTGAGAGTACTGCACTGTCCGCGTTGACAGTACTGCGCTGTCCGCTTTGAGAGCGCTGCACTGTCCGCTTTGAAAGTACTGCACTGTCCGATCTGAGAGTACTGCACTGTCCGGTTTGAAAGTACTGCACTGATTGGTTTGCGAGTAATTCACTGTCCGGTTTGAGAGTACTGCACTGATTGGTTTGAGAGTAATTCCCTGCCGGATTGAGAACACTGCACTGTCTGGTTTGCGAGCAATGCATTGTCCGGTTTGAGTGCATTGCACTGTCCGGTGTGAGAGTACTGCACTGTCCGGTTTGAGAGTTCTGCACTGTTCGGTATGAGAGTACTGCAGTGGCCAGTTTGAGAGTACTGCAGTGTTCGGATTGACTGTAATTCACTGTCCTGTTTGAGAGCACTGCACTGTCCTGTTTGAGAACACAGCACTGTCTGGTTTGAGAGCACTGCACTGTCCTGTTTGAGAGTAATGCACCGTAATGTTTGAGAGCACTGCACTGTCCGGTTTATGAGCACTGCCATGTCCGGTTTGAGACCACTGCACTGTCCGGTTTGAGAGTAATGCACCATAATGTTTAAGTGCAATGCACTGTCCAATTTGAGAGCACTGCACTGTCCGGTTTGAGAACACAGAACTGTCTGGTTTGAGTGCACTGCACTGTCCAGTTTGAGAGCACTGCACTGTCCGGTTTGAGCGTACTGCACTGTCCGGTTTGAAAGTAATGCACTGTCTGATTTGAGAGCCCTTCACTGTCTGGTTTGAGAGCACTGCACTGTCAGGTTTGAGAGTAATGCACCGTAATGTTTGAGAGCACTGCACTGCCCGTTTTAAAAGTACTGCACTGTCCGGTTTGAGAACACTGCACTGTCCGGTTTGAGAGTAATTCACTGTCCGGTTTGATAGTACAGCACTACCCAGTTTGAGGGCATTGCACTGTCCACTTTGATAGTACTGCGCTGTCCAGTATAAGAGTACTGCACTGATTGGTTAGAGAGTACTGCACTGTCTGGTTTGAGTGCATTGCACTATCCGGTATGAGAGTACTGCACTGTCCGGTATGAGAGTACTGCACTGATTGGTTTGAGAGTACTGCACGGTGTAATGGTTGAGAGCATTGCACTTTCCGCTTTGAGAGTGCTGCACTGTCCGCTTTGAGAGTACTGCGCTGTTGGGTATAAGAGTATTGCACTGTCCAGTGTGAGAGTACTGCACTGTCCGGTTTGAGAGCACTGCATTGTCCGGTTTGAGAGTAATGCACAGTCTGGTTGGAGAGTAGTGCATAGTCCGGTATGAGAGCACTGCACTAACTGGCTTGAGAGTGCTGCACGGTGTAATGGTTGAGAGCATTGCACTTTCCGCTTTGAGAGTGCTGCACTGATTGGTTTGAGAGTGCTGCACTGTTCGTTTTGAGAGTACGGCAGTGGCCAGTTTGAGAGTACTGCAGTGTTCAGATTGGGAGCACTGCACTCTCCGGTTTGAGAGTACTGCACTGTCTGGTTTGAGTGCAATGCACTTTTCTGTGTGATAGTACTGCATTGTCCGGTTTGAGAGTACTGCACTGTTGGGATTAAGAGCACGGAACTCTCCGGTTTGAGAGCACTGCAATGTCCCATTTGAGAGCATTGCACTGTCTGGTTTGAGAGCACTGCACAGTCTGGTTGGAGAGTAATGCACAGTCTGGTTTGAGAGTAATGCACAGTCTGGTTGGAGAGTAACGCACAGTCTGGTTGGAGAGTACTGCACTGTCTGGTTTGAGAGTACGGCACTGTCCAGTGTGATAGTACTGCGCTGTCGGGTATAAGAGTACTGCACTGACTGGTGTGAGAGTACTGCAATGTCCTGTTTGAGAGCACTGCACTATCCGGTTTGAGAGCACTGCACTGTCTGGTTTGAGAGCACTGCACAGTCCGGTTTGAGAGCCCTGCACTGTCCGGTTTGAGCGTACTGCACTGTCCGGTTTGAGAGCACTGCACTGTCCGGTTTGAGCGTACTGCACTGTCCAGTTTGAGAGTACTGCACTGTCCGGTTTGAGAATACTGCACTGTCCGGTTTGAGCGTACTGCACTGTCCGGTTTGAGAGCACTGCACTGTCCAGTTTGAGAGTACTGCACTGTCCGGTTTGAGAATACTGCACTGATTGGTTTGAGAGAACTGCACTGTCCAGTTTGAGAGAACTGCACTGATTGTTTTGAGTGTAATTCACTGTCCAGATTTAGAACACTGCACTGTCCGGCTTGAGAGTAATTCACTGTCCGTTTTGTGAGCTCGGCACTGTCCAGTTTGAGAGTAATGTACCGTAATGTTTGAGAGCAATGAACTGTCCGGTTTGAGAGCACTGCATTGTCCGGTTTGAGAGCACTGCACTGTCTGGTTTGAGAGCACTGCACGGTCTGGTTTGAGAGCACTGCACTGTCTGGTTTGAGAGCACTGCACTGTCTGGTTTGAGAGCACTGCACTGTCTGCTTTGAGAGCACTGCACTCTCCGGTTTGAGAGCACTGCACTGTCCAGTTTGAGAGTACTGCACTGTCCGGTTTGAAAGTAATGCACTGTCCGTTTGAGAGCACTGCATTGTCAGGTTTGAGAGTACTACACTGATTGGTTTGAGAGCACTGCACTCTCCAGTTTGATAGTACTGCACTGTCTGGTTAGAGTTCACTGCACTGTCCGGTTTGAGAGTAATGCACTCTCCGGTTTGAGAGCACTGCACTGTCCGGTTTGAGAGCACTGCATTGTCTGGTTTGAGAGTACTGCACTGTCCGGTTTGAAAGTAATGCACTGTCCGTTTGAGAGCACGTCACTGTCTGGTTTGAGAGCACTGCACTGTCAGGTTTAAGATTAATGCACCATAATGTTTGAGAGCACTGCACTGTCCGGTTTGAGAGTACGGCACTGTGCGGTTTGAGAGTACTGCACTGATTGGTTTGAGAGTAATTCCCTGTCCGGATTGAGAACACTGCACTGTCCAGTTTGAGAGCAATGTACTTTCCGGTTTGAGTGCATTGCACTATCCGGTATGAGAGTACTGCGCTGTCCGTTTTGAGGGTACTGCACTGTCCAGTGTGAGAGTACTGTACTGTCCGGTTTGAGAGCACTGCACTCTCCAGTTTGAGAGTACTGCACTGTCTGGTTTGAGCGTAAAGCACTGTCCGGTTTGAGAGTACTGCACCGTCCGGTTTGAAAGTAATGCACTGTCCGGTTTGAGAGCACAGCACTGTCCGGTTTGAGAGCACGGCACTGTCCGGTTTGTGAGCACTGCACTGTCCGGTTTGAGAGCACGGCACGGTCCAGTTTGAGAGTACTGCCTTGTCAGGTTTGAAAGTAATGCACTGTCTGGTTTGAGAGCACTGCACTGTCCGGTTTGAGGGCACTGCACTGTCCAGTATGAGAGTACTGCACTGTCTGGTTTGAGAGCACTGCACTCGCCAGTTTGAGAGTACTGCACAGTTCGATGTGAGAGTACTGCATTGTCCAGTTTGAAAGTAATGCACTCTCCGGTTTGAGAGTACTGCAGAGTCCGGTTTGAGAGCATGGCACTGTCCCGTTTGAGAGTACTGCACTGTCCGGTTTGAGAGTAATGTCCCATAATGTTTGAGAGCATTGCACTGTCTGGTTTGGGAGTACTTCACCTTTCAGTTTGTGAGTATTGTACTGTCCGGTTTGAAAGTACTGCGCTGTCCCTTTTGAGAGCACTGCACTCTCCAGTTTGAGATGACTGCACTGTCCAGCTTGAGACTAGTGCACCGTCTGCTTTGAGAGTACTACACTGACCAGTTTGAGAGCACTGCACTCTCCAGTTTGAGAGTAATGCACTGTCCGGTTTGAGAGCGCGGCATTGTCCGGTTTGAGAGCACGGCACTGTCCGGTTTGAGAGCACGGCACTGTCCGTTTTGTGTGCACTGCACTGTCCGGTTTGAGAGCACGGCACGGTCCAGTTTGAGAGTACTGCCCTGTCAGGTTTGAAAGTAATGCATTGTCTGGTTTGAGAGTACTGCACTGTCTGGTTTGAGAGCACTGCACTCGCCAGTTTGAGAGTACTGAACAGTTTGATGTGAGAGTACTGCATTGTCCAGTTTGAAAGTAATGCACTCTCTGGTTTGAGAGTACTGCAGAGTCCGGTTTGAGAGCATGGCACTGTCCAGTTTGAGTGCACTGCACTGTCCGGTTTGAGAGCACTGCACTGTCCTGTTTGTGAGTACTGGATGGTCCGGTTTGAGAGTAATGCCCTGTAATGTTAGAGAGCATTGCTCTGTCTGGTTTGGGAGTACTTCACCGTTCAGTTTGAGAGTATTGTACTGTCCGGTTTGAAAGTACTGCGCTGTCCCTTTTGAGAGCACTGCACTCTCCAGTTTGAGATGACGGCACTGTCCAGCTTGAGACTAGTGCACCGTCGGCTTTGTGAGTACTGCACTGTCCAGTTTGAAAGCACTGCACCCTCCAGTTTGAGAGTACTGCACTGTCCGGTTTGAGAGAACTGCACTGTCCGGTTTGAGAGCACTCCACTGTCCAGTTTGAGACTAATGCATCATCTGGTTTGAGAGCACTGCACTATCCAATTTGAGAGTACGGCACTGTCCGGTTTGAGAGTACAGCACTGTTCAGTTTGAGACTAATGCACAATCCGGTTTGAGAGCACTGCCCTGTCCGGTTTGAGAGCACTTCCCTATCCGGTTTGAGAGCACTGCCCTGTCTGGTTTGAGAGCACTGCCCTGTCCGGTTTGAGAGTACTTCCCTGTCCGGTTTGAGAGCACTGCACTGTCCGGTTTGAGAGCACTGCCCTGTCCGGTTTGAGAGCACTTCCCTGTCCGGTTTGAGAGCACTTCCCTGTCTGGTTTGAGAGCACTGCCCTGTCTGGTTTGAGAGCACTGCCCTGTCCGGTTTGAGAGCACTGCCCTGTCCGGTTTGAGAGTACTGCACTGTCCTGATTGAGAGTACTGCACTGTCCTGATTGAGAGTACAGCACTGTCCGGTTTGAGAGCACGGCACGGTCCAGTTTGAGAGCACGGCACTGTCTGGTTTGAGGGCACTGCACTGTCCGGTATGAGAGTACTGCACTGTCTGGTTTGAGAGCACTGCAATCGCCAGTTTGAGAGTACTGAACAGTTCGATGTGAGAGTACTGCATTGTCCAGTTTGAAAGTAATGCACTCACCGGTTTGAGAGTACTGCAGAGTCCGGTTTGAGAGCATGGCACTGTCCAGTTTGAGAGCACTGCACTGTCCGGTTTGAGAGCACTGCACTGTAATGTTTGAGAGCATTGCACTGTCTGGTTTGTGAGTGCTTCACCGTTCAGTTTGAGAGTATTGTACTGTCCGGTTTGAAAGTACTGCGCTGTCCCTTTTGAGAGCACTGCACTCTCCAGTTTGAGATGACTGCACTGTCCAGCTTGAGACTAGTGCACCGTCGGCTTTGTGAGTACTGCACTGTCCAGTTTGCGAGTACTGCACTGTCCGGTTTGAGAGAACTGCGCTGTCCAGTTTGAAAGTAATGCACTCTCCGGTTTGAGCGTACTGCAGAGTCCGGTTTGAGAGCATGGCAATGTCTGGTTTGAGAGCACTGCACTGTCCAGTTTGAGAGTACTGCACTGTCCGGTTTGAAAGTAATGCACTGTCCAGTTTGAGAGCACTGCACTGTCCGGTTTGAGCGGACGGCACTGTCTGGTTTGAGAGCACTGCACTGTCCGGTTTGAGAGCACTGCACTGTCCGGTTTGAGAGCACTGCACTGTCCGGTTTGAGAGCACTGCACTGTCCGGTTTGAGAGTACTGCAATGTCTGGTTTGAGACTAATGCACCATCTGGTTTGAGAGCACTGCACTGTCCTGTAGGAGAGCACTGCACTGTCCGGTTTGAGAGCACTGCCCTGTCCGGTTTGAGAGCACTGCCCTGTCCGGTTTCAGACCACTGCCCTGTCCAGTTTGAGAGCACTTCCCTGTCCGGTTTGAGAGCACTGCCCTGTCTGGTTTGAGAGCACTGCACTGTCCGGTTTGAGAGGACGGCACTGTCTGGTTTGAGAGCACGGCACTGTCCGGTTTGAGAGTACTGCCCTGTCCGGTTTGAGAGTACTGCCCTGTCCGGTTTGAGAGCACTGCGCTGCCCGGTTTGAGAGCACTGCACTGTCCAGTTTGAAAGTAATGCACTGTCCGGTTTGAGAGTTCTCCACTGTCTGGTTTGAGAGCACTGCACTGTCCAGTTTGAGAGTACTGCACTCGCCAGTTTGAGAGTACTGCACAGTTCGATGTGAGAGTACTGCGCTGTCCAGTTTGAAAGTAATGCACTCTCCGGTTTGAGAGTACTGCAGAGTCCGGTTTGAGAGCATGGCAATGTCTGGTTTGAGAGCACGGCACTGTCCGGTTTGAGAGCATGGCACTGTCCGGTTTGAGAGCACTGCACTGTCCGGTTTGAGAGCACTGCACCATCCGGTTTGAGAGCACAGCACTGCCTGGTTTGAGAGCACTGCACTGTCCGGTTGAGAGCATTGCACTGTCCGGTTTAAGAGCTCGGCACTGTCCGGTTTGAGAGCACAGAACTGTCCGGTTTGAGAGCACTGCACTTTCCAGTTTGAGATTACTGCACTGTCCAGTGTGAGAGAACTGCACTGTCCGGTTTGAGATTACTCCACTGTCCAGTTTGAGACTAATGCACCATCTGATTTGAGAGCACTGCATTATCCCATTTGAGAGTACTGCCCTGTCCGGTTTGAAAGAAATGCACTGTCCGGTTTGAGAGCACAGCACTGTCCGGTTTGAGAGCACTGCACTGTCCGGATTGAAAGAAATGCACTGTCCGGTTTGAGAGCACAGCACTGTCCGGTTTGAGAGCACTGCACTGCCTGGTTTGAGAGCACTGCCCTGTCCGGATTGAGAGTAATGTACTGTCTGGTTTGAGAGCACGGCACTGTGTCGTTTGAGAGCACAGTACTATCCGGTTTGAGAGCACGGCACTGTCCGGTTTGTGAGCACTGCACTGTCCAGTTTGAGAGTACTGCACTGTCCGGTTTGAAAGTAATGCACTGTCCAGTTTGAGAGCACTGCACTGTCCGGTTTGAGCGGACGGCACTGTCTGGTTTGAGAGCACTGCACTGTCCGGTTTGAGAGCACTGCACTGTCCGGTTTGAGAGCACTGCACTGTCCGGTTTGAGAGCACTGCCCTGTCCGGTTTGAGAGCACTGCGCTGCCCGGTTTGAGAGTACTGCACTGTCTGGTTTGAGAGCACTGCACTCGCCAGTTTGAGAGTACTGCACAGTTCGATGTGAGAGTACTGCGCTGTCCAGTTTGAAAGTAATGCACTCTCCGGTTTGAGCGTACTGCAGAGTCCGGTTTGAGAGCATGGCAATGTCTGGTTTGAGAGCACTGCACTGTCCGGTTTGAGAGCACTGCACCATCCGGTTTGAGAGCACAGCACTGCCTGGTTTGAGAGCACTGCACTGTCCGGTTGAGAGCATTGCACTGTCCGGTTTAAGAGCTCGGCACTGTCTGGTTTGAGAGCAGAGCACTGTCCGGTTTGAGAGCACAGAACTGTCCGGTTTGAGAGCACTGCACTCTCCAGTTTGAGAGTACTGCACTGTCCAGTGTGAGAGAACTGCACTGTCCGGTTTGAGATTACTCCACTGTCCAGTTTGAGACTAATGCACCATCTGGTTTGAGAGCACTGCATTATCCTGTTTGAGAGCACTGCCCTGTCTGGTTTGAGAGCACTGCCCTGTCCGGATTGAGAGTACTGCACTGTCCGGTTTGAAAGTAATGCACTGTCTGGTTTGAGAGCATGGCACTGTGTCGTTTGAGAACACAGTACTGTCCGGCTTGAGAGCACAGCACTGTCCGGTTTGTGAGCACTGCACTGTCCAGTTTGAGAGTACTGCACTGTCCGGTTTGAGAGTACTGCCTTGTCAGGTTTGAGATGACTGCCCTATCGGTTTGAAAGTAATGCACTCTCCGGTTTGAGAGCACTGCACTCTCCGGTTTGAGAGCACTGCACTGCCTGGTTTGAGAGCACTGCACTGTCAGGTTGAGAGCACTGCACTGTCCAGGTTGAGAGCACTGCACTCTCCAGTGTGAGCGCACGGCACTGTTCTGTTTGCGAGTACTGCCCTGTCCGGTTTGAGAGCACTGCACTGTCCGGTCTGAGAGCAAGGCACTTTTCGGATTGACAGCACTGCAGTGATTGGTTTGAGAGCGCTGCCTTTTTCTGTTTGAGAGTACTGCACTCTCTGGTTTGAAATGACTGCACTCTCCAGTTTGAGACTAGTGCACCTTCTGCTTTGAGAGCACTGCACTTTCCAGTTTGAGAGCACTGCACTGTCCGGTTTGAGAGCACTGCACTGTCCGGTATGAGATTACTCCACTGTCCAGTTTGAGACTAATGCACCATCTGGTTTGAGAGCACTGCACTATCCAATTTGAGAGCACAGCACTTTCCCGTTTGAGAGTACAGCACTGTTCAGTTTGAGACTAATGCACAATCCAGTTTGAGAGCACTGCACCGTCCGGTTTGAAAGTACTGCCCTCTCCAGATTGAGAGTACTGCACTGTCCGGATTGAGAGTACTGCACTGTCCGGTTTGAGAGCACGGCACTGTCCGGTTTGAGAGCACAGCACTGTCCCGTTTGAGAGCACAGCACTGTCCGGTTTGAGAGCACTGCACTGTCCGGTTTGAGAGCACGGCACTGCCTGGTTTGTGAGTACTGCCCTGTCCGGTTTGTGAGCACAGCACTGTCCGGTTTGTGAGCACGGCACTGTCCGGTTTGAGAGCACTGCACTGTCCGGATTGAGAGCACGGCACTGTCCAGTTTGAGAGTACTGCCCTGTCAGGTTTGAGAGTAATGCACTGTCTGGTTTGAGAGTTCTGCACTGTCTGGTTTGAGAGCACTGCACTGTCCGGTTTGTGGGCACTGCACTGTCCGGTATGAGAGTACTCCACTGTCTGGTTTAAGAGCTCGGCACTGTCCAGTTTGAGAGCACGGCACTGTCAGGTTTGAGAGCACTGCACTGTCCGGTTTTAGAGTACTGCCCTATCCGGTTTGAGAGTACTTCCCTGTCCGGATTGAGAGTACTTCCCTGTCCGGTTTGAGAGTACTGCCCTATCCGGTTTGAGAGTACTTCCCTGTCCGGATTGAGAGTACTGCCCTGTCCGGTTTGAGAGTACTGCCCTGTCCGGTTTGAGAGTACTGCCCTGTCCGGTTTGAGAGTACTGCCCTGTCCGGTTTGAGAGCACTGCACTGTCCGGATTGAGAGCACGGCACTGTTCTGTTTGAGACTAATGCACAATCCAGTTTGAGAGAACTGCAATGTCCGGTTTGCGAGTTCTGCACTGTCTGGTTTGAGAGCACTGCACTGTCCGGTTTGAGAGCACTGCACTGTCCGGTTTGAGGGCACTGCACTGTCTGGTATGAGAGTACGGCACTGTCCAGTTTGAAAGTAATGCACTCTCCGGTTTGAGAGCACGGCACTGTCCGGTTTGAGAGCACTGCACTGTCCGGTTTGAGACTAATGCACCATCCGGTTTGAGAGCACTGCACTGTCCGGTTTTAGAGCACTGCACTCTCCGGTTTGAGAGCACTGCACTGTCCAGTTTGAGACTAATGCACGATCTGGTTTGAGAGCACTGCACTGTCCGGTTTTAGAGCACTGCACTGTCCAGTTGAGAGCACTGCACTGTCCGGTTTGTGAGCACAGCACTGTCCGGTTTGAGAGCACGGCACTGTCCGGTTTGTGAGTACTGCACTGTCCGGTTTGAGAGCACTGCACTGTCCGGATTGAGAGCACGGCACTGTCCAGTTTGAGAGTACTGCCCTGTCAGGTTTGAGAGTAATGCACTGTCTGGTTTGAGAGTTCTGCACTGTCTGGTTTGAGAGCACTGCACTGTCCGGTTTGAGAGCACTGCACTGTCCGGTTTGAGGGCACTGCACTGTCTGGTATGAGAGTACGGCACTGTCCAGTTTGAAAGTAATGCACTCACCGGTTTGAGAGCACGGCACTGTCCGGTTTGAGAGCATGGCACTGTCCAGTTTGAGAGCACTGCACTGTCCGGTTTGAGACTAATGCACCATCCGGTTTGAGAGCACTGCACTGTCCGGTTTTAGAGCACTGCACTGTCCGGTTTGAGAGCACTGCACTGTCCAGTTTGAGACTAATGCACGATCCGGTTTGAGAGCACTGCACTGTCCGGTTTTAGAGCACTGCACTGTCCGGTTTGAGAGCACAGCACTGTCCGGTTTGAGAGTTCTGCACTGTCCCGTTTGAGAGCACAGCACTGTCCGGTTTGAGAGCACTGCACGATCCGGTTTGAGAGCACTGCACCGTCCGTTTTAAGACTAATGCACTGTCTGGTTTGAGAGGACTGCACTGTCCGGTTGAGAGCATTGCACTGTCCAGGGTGAGAGCACGGCACTGTCCGGTTTGAGAGTTCTGCACTGTCCGGTTTGTGAGTACTGCACTGTCCGGTTTGAGAGCACTGCACTGTCCGGATTGAGAGCACGGCACTGTCCAGTTTGGGAGTACTGCCCTGTCAGGTTTGAGAGTAATGCACTGTCTGGTTTGAGAGTTCTGCACTGTCTGGTTTGAGAGCACTGCACTGTCCGGTTTGTGGGCACTGCACTGTCCGGTATGAGAGTACTCCACTGTCTGGTTTGGGAGCACTGCACCGTCCGGTTGAGAGCACTGCACTGTCCGGTTTAAGAGCTCGGCACTGTCCGGTTTGAGAGCACTGCACTGTCCGGTTTGAGAGCACTGCACTGTCCAGTTTGAAAGTAATGCACTATCCAATTTGAGAGCACAGCACTTTCCCGTTTGAGAGTACAGCACTGTCCGGTTTGAGACTAATGCACAATCCAGTTTGAGAGCACTGCACTGTCAGGTTTGAGAGCACTGCACTGTCCGGTTTGAGAGTACTGCCCTATCCGGTTTGAGAGTACTTCCCTGTCCGGATTGAGAGTACTGCCCTGTCCGGTTTGAGAGCACTGCCCTGTCCGGTTTGAGAGTACTTCCCTGTCCGGATTGAGAGTACTGCCCTGTCAGGTTTGAGAGTACTACACTGTCGGTTTGAAAGTAATGTACTCTCCGGTTTAAGAGCACTGCACTCTCCGCTTTGTGAGCACTGCACTGTCCGGTTTGAGAGCACGGCACTGTCTAGTTTGAGAGCATTGCACTGTCCGGTTTGAGAGCACTGCACTGCCTGGTTTGACAGCACTGCACTGTCCGGTTGAGAGCACTGCACTGTCCCGTTTGAGAGCACGGCACTGTCCAGTTTGTGAGCACTGCCCTGTCAGGTTTGAGAGTACTGCACTGTCCGGTTTGAAAGTAATGCACTGTCTGGTTTGAGGGCACTGCACTGTCCGGTATGAGAGTACTGCACTGTCTGGTTTGAGAGTACTGCACTGTCCGGTTTGAGATCACTGCACTCACCAGTTTGAGAGTACTGCACAGTTCGATGTTAGAGTACTGCACTGTCCGGTTTGAAAGTAATGCACTCTCCGGTTTGAGAGTACTGCAGAGTCCGGTTTGAGAGCATGACACTGTCCGGTTTGAGAGCACTGCACTGCCTGGTTTGAGAGCACTGCACTGCCTGGTTTGAGAGCACTGCACTGTCCGGTTGAGAGCACTGCACTGTCCAGTGTGAGAGCACGGCACTGTTCTGTTTGAGAGCACGGCACTGTCCGGTTTGGGAGTACTGCAATGTCCGGTTTGCAAGTTCTGCACTGTCTGGTTTGAGAGCACTGCACTGTCTGGTTTGAGAGCACTGCACTGTCCGGTATGAGAGTACTGCACTGTCCAGTTTGAGAGCACTGCACTGTCCGGTTTGAGAGAACTGCACTGTCTGGTTTGAGAGTTCTGCACTGTCTGGTTTGAGAGCACTGCACTGTCCGGTTTGAGAGCACTGCACTCGCCAGTTTGAGAGTACTGCACAGTTCGATGTTAGAGTACTGCACTGTCCAGTTTGAAAGTAATGCACTCTCCGGTTTGAGAGCATGGCACAGTCCGGTTTGAGAGCAATGCACCGTCCGGTTTAAGACTAATGCACTGCCTGGTTTGAGAGCACTGCACTGTCCGGTTGAGAGCACTGCACTGTCCAGTGTGAGAGCATGGCACTGTTCTGTTTGAGAGCACGGCACTGTCCGGTTTGTGAGTTCTGCACTGTCCAGTGTGAGAGTACTGCACTGTCCGGTTTGAGATTACTCCACTGCCCAGTTTGTGACTAATGCACCATCTGGTTTGAGAGCACTGCACTATCCCGTTTGAGAGTACAGCAATGTCCGGTTTGAGAGTACAGCACAGTTCAGTTTGAGACTAATGCACAATCCAGTTTGAGAGCACTGCACTGTCAGGTTTGAGAGCACCGCACTGTACAGTTTGAGAGCACTGCACTGTCCGGCTTGAGAGCACGGCACTGTCCAGTTTGAGAGTACTGCCCTGTCAGGTTTGAGAGTACAGCACTGTCCGGTTTGAAAGTAATGCACTGACTGGTTTGAGAGTTCTGCACTGTCTGGTTTGAGAGCAATGCACCATCCGGTTTGAGAGCACTGCACTGTCCGGTTTGAGACTAATGCACCATCCGGTTTGAGAGCACTGCACTGTCCGGTTTTAGAGCACTGCACTCTCCGGTTTGAGAGCACTGCACTGTCCAGTTTGAGACTAATGCACGATCCGGTTTGAGAGCACTGCACTGTCCGGTTTTAGAGTACTGCACTGTCCGGTTTGAGAGCACGGCACTGTCCGGTTTGAGAGCACAGCACTGTCCCGTTTGAGAGCACAGCACTGTCCGGTTTGAGAGCACTGCACTGTCCGGTTTGAGAGCACGGCACTGCCTGGTTTGTGAGTACTGCCCTGTCCGGTTTGTGAGCACAGCACTGTCCGGTTTGTGAGCACGGCACTGTCCGGTTTGAGAGCACTGCACTGTCCGGATTGAGAGCACGGCACTGTCCAGTTTGAGAGTACTGCCCTGTCAGGTTTGAGAGTAATGCACTGTCTGGTTTGAGAGTTCTGCACTGTCTGGTTTGAGAGCACTGCACTGTCCGGTTTGTGGGCACTGCACTGTCCGGTATGAGAGTACTCCACTGTCTGGTTTAAGAGCTCGGCACTGTCCAGTTTGAGAGCACGGCACTGTCAGGTTTGAGAGCACTGCACTGTCCGGTTTTAGAGTACTGCCCTATCCGGTTTGAGAGTACTTCCCTGTCCGGATTGAGAGTACTTCCCTGTCCGGTTTGAGAGTACTGCCCTATCCGGTTTGAGAGTACTTCCCTGTCCGGATTGAGAGTACTGCCCTGTCCGGTTTGAGAGTACTGCCCTGTCCGGTTTGAGAGTACTGCCCTGTCCGGTTTGAGAGTACTGCCCTGTCCGGTTTGAGAGCACTGCACTGTCCGGATTGAGAGCACGGCACTGTTCTGTTTGAGACTAATGCACAATCCAGTTTGAGAGAACTGCAATGTCCGGTTTGCGAGTTCTGCACTGTCTGGTTTGAGAGCACTGCACTGTCCGGTTTGAGAGCACTGCACTGTCCGGTTTGAGGGCACTGCACTGTCTGGTATGAGAGTACGGCACTGTCCAGTTTGAAAGTAATGCACTCTCCGGTTTGAGAGCACGGCACTGTCCGGTTTGAGAGCACTGCACTGTCCGGTTTGAGACTAATGCACCATCCGGTTTGAGAGCACTGCACTGTCCGGTTTTAGAGCACTGCACTCTCCGGTTTGAGAGCACTGCACTGTCCAGTTTGAGACTAATGCACGATCTGGTTTGAGAGCACTGCACTGTCCGGTTTTAGAGCACTGCACTGTCCAGTTGAGAGCACTGCACTGTCCGGTTTGTGAGCACAGCACTGTCCGGTTTGAGAGCACGGCACTGTCCGGTTTGTGAGTACTGCACTGTCCGGTTTGAGAGCACTGCACTGTCCGGATTGAGAGCACGGCACTGTCCAGTTTGAGAGTACTGCCCTGTCAGGTTTGAGAGTAATGCACTGTCTGGTTTGAGAGTTCTGCACTGTCTGGTTTGAGAGCACTGCACTGTCCGGTTTGAGAGCACTGCACTGTCCGGTTTGAGGGCACTGCACTGTCTGGTATGAGAGTACGGCACTGTCCAGTTTGAAAGTAATGCACTCACCGGTTTGAGAGCACGGCACTGTCCGGTTTGAGAGCATGGCACTGTCCAGTTTGAGAGCACTGCACTGTCCGGTTTGAGACTAATGCACCATCCGGTTTGAGAGCACTGCACTGTCCGGTTTTAGAGCACTGCACTGTCCGGTTTGAGAGCACTGCACTGTCCAGTTTGAGACTAATGCACGATCCGGTTTGAGAGCACTGCACTGTCCGGTTTTAGAGCACTGCACTGTCCGGTTTGAGAGCACAGCACTGTCCGGTTTGAGAGTTCTGCACTGTCCCGTTTGAGAGCACAGCACTGTCCGGTTTGAGAGCACTGCACGATCCGGTTTGAGAGCACTGCACCGTCCGTTTTAAGACTAATGCACTGTCTGGTTTGAGAGGACTGCACTGTCCGGTTGAGAGCATTGCACTGTCCAGGGTGAGAGCACGGCACTGTCCGGTTTGAGAGTTCTGCACTGTCCGGTTTGTGAGTACTGCACTGTCCGGTTTGAGAGCACTGCACTGTCCGGATTGAGAGCACGGCACTGTCCAGTTTGGGAGTACTGCCCTGTCAGGTTTGAGAGTAATGCACTGTCTGGTTTGAGAGTTCTGCACTGTCTGGTTTGAGAGCACTGCACTGTCCGGTTTGTGGGCACTGCACTGTCCGGTATGAGAGTACTCCACTGTCTGGTTTGGGAGCACTGCACCGTCCGGTTGAGAGCACTGCACTGTCCGGTTTAAGAGCTCGGCACTGTCCGGTTTGAGAGCACTGCACTGTCCGGTTTGAGAGCACTGCACTGTCCAGTTTGAAAGTAATGCACTATCCAATTTGAGAGCACAGCACTTTCCCGTTTGAGAGTACAGCACTGTCCGGTTTGAGACTAATGCACAATCCAGTTTGAGAGCACTGCACTGTCAGGTTTGAGAGCACTGCACTGTCCGGTTTGAGAGTACTGCCCTATCCGGTTTGAGAGTACTTCCCTGTCCGGATTGAGAGTACTGCCCTGTCCGGTTTGAGAGCACTGCCCTGTCCGGTTTGAGAGTACTTCCCTGTCCGGATTGAGAGTACTGCCCTGTCAGGTTTGAGAGTACTACACTGTCGGTTTGAAAGTAATGTACTCTCCGGTTTAAGAGCACTGCACTCTCCGCTTTGTGAGCACTGCACTGTCCGGTTTGAGAGCACGGCACTGTCTAGTTTGAGAGCATTGCACTGTCCGGTTTGAGAGCACTGCACTGCCTGGTTTGACAGCACTGCACTGTCCGGTTGAGAGCACTGCACTGTCCCGTTTGAGAGCACGGCACTGTCCAGTTTGTGAGCACTGCCCTGTCAGGTTTGAGAGTACTGCACTGTCCGGTTTGAAAGTAATGCACTGTCTGGTTTGAGGGCACTGCACTGTCCGGTATGAGAGTACTGCACTGTCTGGTTTGAGAGTACTGCACTGTCCGGTTTGAGATCACTGCACTCACCAGTTTGAGAGTACTGCACAGTTCGATGTTAGAGTACTGCACTGTCCGGTTTGAAAGTAATGCACTCTCCGGTTTGAGAGTACTGCAGAGTCCGGTTTGAGAGCATGACACTGTCCGGTTTGAGAGCACTGCACTGCCTGGTTTGAGAGCACTGCACTGCCTGGTTTGAGAGCACTGCACTGTCCGGTTGAGAGCACTGCACTGTCCAGTGTGAGAGCACGGCACTGTTCTGTTTGAGAGCACGGCACTGTCCGGTTTGGGAGTACTGCAATGTCCGGTTTGCAAGTTCTGCACTGTCTGGTTTGAGAGCACTGCACTGTCTGGTTTGAGAGCACTGCACTGTCCGGTATGAGAGTACTGCACTGTCCAGTTTGAGAGCACTGCACTGTCCGGTTTGAGAGAACTGCACTGTCTGGTTTGAGAGTTCTGCACTGTCTGGTTTGAGAGCACTGCACTGTCCGGTTTGAGAGCACTGCACTCGCCAGTTTGAGAGTACTGCACAGTTCGATGTTAGAGTACTGCACTGTCCAGTTTGAAAGTAATGCACTCTCCGGTTTGAGAGCATGGCACAGTCCGGTTTGAGAGCAATGCACCGTCCGGTTTAAGACTAATGCACTGCCTGGTTTGAGAGCACTGCACTGTCCGGTTGAGAGCACTGCACTGTCCAGTGTGAGAGCATGGCACTGTTCTGTTTGAGAGCACGGCACTGTCCGGTTTGTGAGTTCTGCACTGTCCAGTGTGAGAGTACTGCACTGTCCGGTTTGAGATTACTCCACTGCCCAGTTTGTGACTAATGCACCATCTGGTTTGAGAGCACTGCACTATCCCGTTTGAGAGTACAGCAATGTCCGGTTTGAGAGTACAGCACAGTTCAGTTTGAGACTAATGCACAATCCAGTTTGAGAGCACTGCACTGTCAGGTTTGAGAGCACCGCACTGTACAGTTTGAGAGCACTGCACTGTCCGGCTTGAGAGCACGGCACTGTCCAGTTTGAGAGTACTGCCCTGTCAGGTTTGAGAGTACTGCACTGTCCGGTTTGAAAGTAATGCACTGTCTGGTTTGAGAGTTCTGCACTGTCTGGTTTGAGAGCAATGCACCATCCGGTTTGAGAGCACTGCACTGTCCGGTTTGAGACTAATGCACCATCCGGTTTGAGAGCACTGCACTGTCCGGTTTTAGAGCACTGCACTCTCCGGTTTGAGAGCACTGCACTGTCCAGTTTGAGACTAATGCACGATCCGGTTTGAGAGCACTGCACTGTCCGGTTTTAGAGTACTGCACTGTCCGGTTTGAGAGCACGGCACTGTCCGGTTTGAGAGCACAGCACTGTCCCGTTTGAGAGCACAGCACTGTCCGGTTTGAGAGCACTGCACTGTCCGGTTTGAGAGCACGGCACTGCCTGGTTTGTGAGTACTGCCCTGTCCGGTTTGTGAGCACAGCACTGTCCGGTTTGTGAGCACGGCACTGTCCGGTTTGAGAGCACTGCACTGTCCGGATTGAGAGCACGGCACTGTCCAGTTTGAGAGTACTGCCCTGTCAGGTTTGAGAGTAATGCACTGTCTGGTTTGAGAGTTCTGCACTGTCTGGTTTGAGAGCACTGCACTGTCCGGTTTGTGGGCACTGCACTGTCCGGTATGAGAGTACTCCACTGTCTGGTTTAAGAGCTCGGCACTGTCCAGTTTGAGAGCACGGCACTGTCAGGTTTGAGAGCACTGCACTGTCCGGTTTTAGAGTACTGCCCTATCCGGTTTGAGAGTACTTCCCTGTCCGGATTGAGAGTACTTCCCTGTCCGGTTTGAGAGTACTGCCCTATCCGGTTTGAGAGTACTTCCCTGTCCGGATTGAGAGTACTGCCCTGTCCGGTTTGAGAGTACTGCCCTGTCCGGTTTGAGAGTACTGCCCTGTCCGGTTTGAGAGTACTGCCCTGTCCGGTTTGAGAGCACTGCACTGTCCGGATTGAGAGCACGGCACTGTTCTGTTTGAGACTAATGCACAATCCAGTTTGAGAGAACTGCAATGTCCGGTTTGCGAGTTCTGCACTGTCTGGTTTGAGAGCACTGCACTGTCCGGTTTGAGAGCACTGCACTGTCCGGTTTGAGGGCACTGCACTGTCTGGTATGAGAGTACGGCACTGTCCAGTTTGAAAGTAATGCACTCTCCGGTTTGAGAGCACGGCACTGTCCGGTTTGAGAGCACTGCACTGTCCGGTTTGAGACTAATGCACCATCCGGTTTGAGAGCACTGCACTGTCCGGTTTTAGAGCACTGCACTCTCCGGTTTGAGAGCACTGCACTGTCCAGTTTGAGACTAATGCACGATCTGGTTTGAGAGCACTGCACTGTCCGGTTTTAGAGCACTGCACTGTCCAGTTGAGAGCACTGCACTGTCCGGTTTGTGAGCACAGCACTGTCCGGTTTGAGAGCACGGCACTGTCCGGTTTGTGAGTACTGCACTGTCCGGTTTGAGAGCACTGCACTGTCCGGATTGAGAGCACGGCACTGTCCAGTTTGAGAGTACTGCCCTGTCAGGTTTGAGAGTAATGCACTGTCTGGTTTGAGAGTTCTGCACTGTCTGGTTTGAGAGCACTGCACTGTCCGGTTTGAGAGCACTGCACTGTCCGGTTTGAGGGCACTGCACTGTCTGGTATGAGAGTACGGCACTGTCCAGTTTGAAAGTAATGCACTCACCGGTTTGAGAGCACGGCACTGTCCGGTTTGAGAGCATGGCACTGTCCAGTTTGAGAGCACTGCACTGTCCGGTTTGAGACTAATGCACCATCCGGTTTGAGAGCACTGCACTGTCCGGTTTTAGAGCACTGCACTGTCCGGTTTGAGAGCACTGCACTGTCCAGTTTGAGACTAATGCACGATCCGGTTTGAGAGCACTGCACTGTCCGGTTTTAGAGCACTGCACTGTCCGGTTTGAGAGCACAGCACTGTCCGGTTTGAGAGTTCTGCACTGTCCCGTTTGAGAGCACAGCACTGTCCGGTTTGAGAGCACTGCACGATCCGGTTTGAGAGCACTGCACCGTCCGTTTTAAGACTAATGCACTGTCTGGTTTGAGAGGACTGCACTGTCCGGTTGAGAGCATTGCACTGTCCAGGGTGAGAGCACGGCACTGTCCGGTTTGAGAGTTCTGCACTGTCCGGTTTGTGAGTACTGCCCTGTCAGGTTTGAGAGTAATGCACTGTCTGGTTTGAGAGTTCTGCACTGTCTGGTTTGAGAGCACTGCACTGTCCGGTTTGTGGGCACTGCACTGTCCGGTATGAGAGTACTCCACTGTCTGGTTTGGGAGCACTGCACCGTCCGGTTGAGAGCACTGCACTGTCCGGTTTAAGAGCTCGGCACTGTCCGGTTTGAGAGCACTGCACTGTCCGGTTTGAGAGCACTGCACTGTCCAGTTTGAAAGTAATGCACTATCCAATTTGAGAGCACAGCACTTTCCCGTTTGAGAGTACAGCACTGTCCGGTTTGAGACTAATGCACAATCCAGTTTGAGAGCACTGCACTGTCAGGTTTGAGAGCACTGCACTGTCCGGTTTGAGAGTACTGCCCTATCCGGTTTGAGAGTACTTCCCTGTCCGGATTGAGAGTACTGCCCTGTCCGGTTTGAGAGCACTGCCCTGTCCGGTTTGAGAGTACTTCCCTGTCCGGATTGAGAGTACTGCCCTGTCAGGTTTGAGAGTACTACACTGTCGGTTTGAAAGTAATGTACTCTCCGGTTTAAGAGCACTGCACTCTCCGCTTTGTGAGCACTGCACTGTCCGGTTTGAGAGCACGGCACTGTCTAGTTTGAGAGCATTGCACTGTCCGGTTTGAGAGCACTGCACTGCCTGGTTTGACAGCACTGCACTGTCCGGTTGAGAGCACTGCACTGTCCCGTTTGAGAGCACGGCACTGTCCAGTTTGTGAGCACTGCCCTGTCAGGTTTGAGAGTACTGCACTGTCCGGTTTGAAAGTAATGCACTATCTGGTTTGAGGGCACTGCACTGTCCGGTATGAGAGTACTGCACTGTCTGGTTTGAGAGTACTGCACTGTCCGGTTTGAGATCACTGCACTCACCAGTTTGAGAGTACTGCACAGTTCGATGTTAGAGTACTGCACTGTCCGGTTTGAAAGTAATGCACTCTCCGGTTTGAGAGTACTGCAGAGTCCGGTTTGAGAGCATGACACTGTCCGGTTTGAGAGCACTGCACTGCCTGGTTTGAGAGCACTGCACTGCCTGGTTTGAGAGCACTGCACTGTCCGGTTGAGAGCACTGCACTGTCCAGTGTGAGAGCACGGCACTGTTCTGTTTGAGAGCACGGCACTGTCCGGTTTGGGAGTACTGCAATGTCCGGTTTGCAAGTTCTGCACTGTCTGGTTTGAGAGCACTGCACTGTCTGGTTTGAGAGCACTGCACTGTCCGGTATGAGAGTACTGCACTGTCCAGTTTGAGAGCACTGCACTGTCCGGTTTGAGAGAACTGCACTGTCTGGTTTGAGAGTTCTGCACTGTCTGGTTTGAGAGCACTGCACTGTCCGGTTTGAGAGCACTGCACTCGCCAGTTTGAGAGTACTGCACAGTTCGATGTTAGAGTACTGCACTGTCCAGTTTGAAAGTAATGCACTCTCCGGTTTGAGAGCATGGCACAGTCCGGTTTGAGAGCAATGCACCGTCCGGTTTAAGACTAATGCACTGCCTGGTTTGAGAGCACTGCACTGTCCGGTTGAGAGCACTGCACTGTCCAGTGTGAGAGCATGGCACTGTTCTGTTTGAGAGCACGGCACTGTCCGGTTTGTGAGTTCTGCACTGTCCAGTGTGAGAGTACTGCACTGTCCGGTTTGAGATTACTCCACTGCCCAGTTTGTGACTAATGCACCATCTGGTTTGAGAGCACTGCACTATCCCGTTTGAGAGTACAGCAATGTCCGGTTTGAGAGTACAGCACAGTTCAGTTTGAGACTAATGCACAATCCAGTTTGAGAGCACTGCACTGTCAGGTTTGAGAGCACCGCACTGTACAGTTTGAGAGCACTGCACTGTCCGGCTTGAGAGCACGGCACTGTCCAGTTTGAGAGTACTGCCCTGTCAGGTTTGAGAGTACTGCACTGTCCGGTTTGAAAGTAATGCACTGTCTGGTTTGAGAGTTCTGCACTGTCTGGTTTGAGAGCAATGCACCATCCGGTTTGAGAGCACTGCACTGTCCGGTTTGAGACTAATGCACCATCCGGTTTGAGAGCACTGCACTGTCCGGTTTTAGAGCACTGCACTCTCCGGTTTGAGAGCACTGCACTGTCCAGTTTGAGACTAATGCACGATCCGGTTTGAGAGCACTGCACTGTCCGGTTTTAGAGCACTGCACTGTCCGGTTGAGAGCACTGCACTGTCCGGTTTGAGAGCACAGCACTGTCCGGTTTGAGAGTTCTGCACTGTCCGGTTTGGGAGCACAGCACTGTCCGGTTTGAGACCACTGCACGATCCGGTTTGAGAGCACTGCACCGTCCGTTTTAAGACTAATGCACTGTCTGGTTTGAGAGGACTGCACTGTCCGGTTGAGAGCATTGCACTGTCCAGTGTGAGAGCACGGCACTGTCCGGTTTGAGAGTTCTGCACTGTCCGGTTTGTGAGTACTGCACTGTCCGGTTTGAGAGCACTGCACTGTCCGGATTGAGAGCACGGCACTGTCCAGTTTTGGAGTACTGCCCTGTCAGGTTTGAGAGTAATGCACTGTCTGGTTTGAGAGTTCTGCACTGTCTGGTTTGAGAGCACTGCACTGTCCGGTTTGTGGGCACTGCACTGTCCGGTATGAGAGTACTCCACTGTCTGGTTTGGGAGCACTGCACCGTCCGGTTGAGAGCACTGCACTGTCCGGTTTAAGAGCTCGGCACTGTCCGGTTTGAGAGCACTGCACTGTCCGGTTTGAGAGCACTGCACTGTCCAGTTTGAAAGTAATGCACTATCCAATTTGAGAGCACAGCACTTTCCCGTTTGAGAGTACAGCACTGTCCGGTTTGAGACTAATGCACAATCCAGTTTGAGAGCACTGCACTGTCAGGTTTGAGAGCACTGCACTGTCCGGTTTGAGAGTACTGCCCTATCCGGTTTGAGAGTACTTCCCTGTCCGGATTGAGAGTACTGCCCTGTCCGGTTTGAGAGCACTGCCCTGTCCGGTTTGAGAGTACTTCCCTGTCCGGATTGAGAGTACTGCCCTGTCAGGTTTGAGAGTACTACACTGTCGGTTTGAAAGTAATGTACTCTCCGGTTTAAGAGCACTGCACTCTCCGCTTTGTGAGCACTGCACTGTCCGGTTTGAGAGCACGGCACTGTCTAGTTTGAGAGCACTGCACTGTCCGGTTTGAGAGCACTGCACTGCCTGGTTTGACAGCACTGCACTGTCCGGTTGAGAGCACTGCACTGTCCCGTTTGAGAGCACGGCACTGTCCAGTTTGTGAGCACTGCCCTGTCAGGTTTGAGAGTACTGCACTGTCCGGTTTGAAAGTAATGCACTGTCTGGTTTGAGGGCACTGCACTGTCCGGTATGACAGTACTGCACTGTCCGGTTTGAGATCACTGCACTCACCAGTTTGAGAGTACTGCACAGTTCGATGTTAGAGTACTGCACTGTCCGGTTTGAAAGTAATGCACTCTCCGGTTTGAGAGTACTGCAGAGTCCGGTTTGAGAGCATGGCACTGTCCGGTTTGAGAGCATGGCACTGTCCGGTTTGAGAGTACTGCACTGTCCGGTTTGAGATCACTGCACTCACCAGTTTGAGAGTACTGCACAGTTCGATGTTAGAGTACTGCACTGTCCGGTTTGAAAGTAATGCACTCTCCGGTTTGAGAGTACTGCAGAGTCCGGTTTGAGAGCATGGCACTGTCCGGTTTGAGAGCATGGCACTGTCCGGTTTGAGAGCACTGCACTGCCTGGTTTGAGAGCACTGCACTGCCTGGTTTGAGAGCACTGCACTGTCCGGTTGAGAGCACTGCACTGTCCAGTGTGAGAGCACGACACTGTTCTGTTTGAGAGCACTGCACTGTCCGGTTTGAGAGTACTGCAATGTCCGGTTTGCAAGTTCTGCACTGTCTGGTTTGAGAGCACTGCACTGTCCGGTATGAGAGTACTGCACTGTCCAGTTTGAGAGCACTGCACTGTCCGGTTTGAGAGAACTGCACTGTCTGGTTTGAGAGTTCTGCACTGTCTGGTTTGAGAGCACTGCACTGTCCGGTTTGAGAGCACTGCACTCGCCAGTTTGAGAGTACTGCACAGTTCGATGTTAAAGTACTGCACTGTCCAGTTTGAAAGTAATGCACTCTCTGGTTTGAGAGCATGGCACAGTCCGGTTTGAGAGCACTGCACCGTCCGGTTTAAGACTAATGCACTGCCTGGTTTGAGAGCACTGCACTGTCCGGTTGAGAGCACTGCACTGTCCAGTGTGAGAGCATGGCACTGTTCTGTTTGAGAGCACGGCACTGTCCGGTTTGTGAGTTCTGCACTGTCCAGTGTGAGAGTACTGCACTGTCCGGTTTGAGATTACTCCACTGCCCAGTTTGTGACTAATGCACCATCTGGTTTGAGAGCACTGCACTATCCCGTTTGAGAGTACTGCAATGTCCGGTTTGAGAGTACAGCACAGTTCAGTTTGAGACTAATGCACAATCCAGTTTGAGAGCACTGCACTGTCAGGTTTGAGAGCACCGCACTGTACAGTTTGAGAGCACTGCACTGTCCGGCTTGAGAGCACGGCACTGTCCAGTTTGAGAGTACTGCCCTGTCAGGTTTGAGAGTACTGCACTGTCCGGTTTGAAAGTAATGCACTGTCTGGTTTGAGAGTTCTGCACTGTCTGGTTTGAGAGTACTGCACTGTCCAGTTTGAGAGCACTGCACTGTCCGGTATGAGAGTACTGCACTGTCTGGTTTGAGAGTACTGCACTGTCCGGTTTGAGAGTACTGCACAGTTCGATGTGAGAGTACTGCACTGTCCAGTTTGAAAGTAATGCACTCTCCGGTTTGAGAGTACTGCAGAGTCCGGTTTAAGACTAATGCACCGTCCGGTTTGAGAGCACTGCACTGTCCGGTTGAGAGCATGGCACTGTCCAGTTTAAGAGCATGGCACTGTCCAGTTTGAGAGCACTGCACTGTCCGGTTTGAGACTAATGCACCATCTGGTTTGAGAACACTGCACTGTCCGGTTGAGAGCACTGCACTGTCCGGTTGAGAGCATGGCACTGTCCAGTTTGAGAGCATGGCACTGTCCAGTTTGAGAGAACTGCAATGTCCGGTTTGCGAGTTCTGCACTGTCTGGTTTGAGAGCACTGCACTGTCCGGTTTGAGGGCACTGCACTGTCTGGTATGAGAGTACTGCACTGTCCAGTTTGAAAGTAATGCACTCTCCGGTTTGGGAGCACGGCACTGTCCGGTTTGAGAGCATGGCACTGTCCAGTTTGAGAGCACTGCACTGTCCAGTTTGAGACTAATGCACCATCCGGTTTGAGAGCACTGCACTGTCCAGTTTGAGACGAATGCACGATCCGGTTTGAGAGCACTGCACTGTCCGGTTTTAGAGCACTGCACTGTCCGGTTGAGAGCACTGCACTGTCCGGTTTGAGAGCACAGCACTGTCCGGTTTGAGAGTTTGCACTGTCCGGTTTGAGAGCACAGCACTGTCCGGTTTGAGAGCACTGCACGATCCGGTTTGAGAGCACTGCACCGTCCGTTTTAAGACTAATGCACTGTCTGGTTTGAGAGGACTGCACTGTCTGGTTGAGAGCATTGCACTGTCCAGTGTGAGAGCACGGCACTGTCCGGTTTGAGAGTTCTGCACTGTCCGGTTTGAGAGTACTGCACCATCCGGTTTGAGAGCACTGCGCTGTCCGGTTTGAGATCTCTGCACTGCCTGGTTTGAGAGCACAGCACTGTTTGGTTTGAGAGCACTGCCCTGTCCGGTTTGAGAGCTCCGCACTGTCTGGTTTGAGAGCACTGCACTGTCCGGATTGAGAGTACTGCACTGTCTGGTTTGAAAGTAGTGCACTGTCCGGTTTGAGAGCATGGGACTGTCTGGTTTGAGAGTACTGCACTCTCCGGTTTGAGACCACTGCGCAGTCCGGTTGGAGAGTACTGCACTGTCCAGTTTGTGACTAATGCACCCTCTGGTTTGAAAGCAATGCACAGTCTGGTCTGAGAGTACTGCACTGTCCGGTTTGAGAGCACTGCACTCTCCAGTTTGAGATGACTGCACTGTCCAGCTTGAGACTAGTGCACCGTCTGCTTTGAGAGCACTGCACTGTCCGGTTTGAGAGCACTGCACTCTCCGGTTTGAGAGCACTGCACTGTCCGTTATGAGTGTGCTGCACTGTCCAGTGTGAGAGCATGGCACTGTCCCTTTTGAGAGTACAGCACTGTCTGGTTTGAGAGTACAGCACTGTTCAGTTTGAGACTAATGCACAATCCAGTTTGAGAGCACTGCACTGTCCGGTTTGAGAGTACTGCCCTGTCCGGTTTAAGAGTACTGCCCTGTCCGGTTTAAGAGTACTGCCCTGTCCGTATTGAGAGTACTGCCCTGTCCGGTTTCAGAGCACTGCACTGTCCGGTCTGAGAGCAAGGCACTTTTCGGATTGACAGCACTGCAGTGATTGGTTTGAGAGCGCTGCATTTTTCTGTTTGAGTGCACGGCACTCTCCTGTTTGAGAGCACTGCACCGTCCGTTTTAAGACTAATGCACTGTCCGGTTTGAGAGCATTGCACTGTCCAGTGTGAGAGCACGGTACTGTCCAGTTTGAGTGCACTGCACTGTCCGGTTTGAGACTAATGCACCATCCGGTTTGAGAGCACTGCACTGTCCTGATTGAGAGTACTGCACTGTCCGGTTTGAAAGTAATGCACTGTCTGGTTTGAGAGCACAGCACTGTCCAGTTTGAGAGCACTGCCCTGTCCGGTTTGAGAGCACTGCCCTGTCCGGTTTGAGAGCACTGCCCTGTCCGGATTGAGAGTACTGCTCTGTCCGGATTGAGAGTACTGCCCTGTCCGGTTTGAAAGTAATGCACTGCCTGGTTCGAGAGCACTGCACTGCCTGGTTTGAGAGCACTGCACTGTCCAGTGTGAGAGCACGGCACTGTTCTGTTTGAGAGTACGGCACTGTCCGGTTTGTGACTAATGCACTGTCTGGTTTGAGAGCACTGCCCTGTCCGGTTTGAGAGCACTGCCCTGTCCGGTTTGAGAGTACTGCCCTGTCCGGATTGAGAGTACTGCTCTGTCCGGATTGAGAGTACTGCCCTGTCCGGTTTGAAAGTAATGCACTGTCCGGTTTGAGAGCACTGCACTGTCCGGTTTGAGAGTACGGCACTGTCTGGTTTGAGAGTACGGCACTGTCTGGTTTGAGAGCACTGCACTGTCCGGTTTGAGAGCACTGCACTCGCCAGTTTGAGAGTACTGCACAATTCGATGTGCGAGTACTGCCCTGTCCAGTTTGAAAGTAATGCACTCTCCGGTTTGAGAGTACTGCAGAGTCCATTTTGAGAGCATGGCAATGTCTGGTTTGAGAGCATGGCACTGTCCGGTTTGAGAGCATGGAACTGTCCAGTTTGAGACTAATGCACCGTCCGGTTTGAGAGCACTGCACTACCTGGTTTGAGAGCATGGCACTCTCCAGTTTGAGAGCACTGCACTTTTCTGTTTGAGTGCAGGGCACTGTTCAGTTTGAGAGCACTGCACTTTTCTGTTTGAGAGCTTGGCACTGTCCAATTTGAGAGCACGGCACTGTCCCGTTTGAGAGTACAGCACTGTCTGATTTGAGAGTACAGCACTGTTCAGTTTGAGACTAATGCACTGTCTGGTTTGAGAGCACTGCCCTGTCCGGTTTGAGAGCACTGCACTGTCCGGATTGAGAGTACAGCCCTGTCCGGATTGAGAGTACTGCCCTGTCCGGTTTGAAAGTAATGCACTGACCGGTTTGAGAGCACTGCACTTTTCTGTTTGAGAGCATGGCACTGTCTGGTTTGAGAGCACTGCCCTGTCCGGTTTGAGAGTACTGCCCTGTCCGGTTTGAGAGTACTGCCCTGTCTGGTTTGAGCGTAAAGCACTGTCCGGATTGAGAGTACTGCCCTGTCCGGATTGAGAGTACTGCCCTGTCCGGTTTGAGAGTACTGCACTGTCCAGTCTGAGAGCAAAGCACTTTTCGGATTGACGGCACTGCAATTATTGGTTTGAGAGGGCTGCATTTTTCTGTTTGAGAGTACTGCACTCTCCGGTTTGAGACCACTGCGCAGTCCGGTTGTAGAGTACTGCACTGTCCGGTTTGTGACTAATGCACCCTCTGGTTTGAAAGCAATGCACAGTCCGGTCTGAGAGTAATGCACTGTTCGGTTTGAGAGCACTGCACTCGCCAGTTTGAGAGCACTGCACTGTCCGGTTTCAGACTAATGCACCATCCGGTTTGAGAGCACTGCACTGTTCTGTTTGAGAGCACGGCACTGTCCGGTTTGAGAGAACTGCAATGTCCGGTTTGCGAGTTCTGCACTGTCTGGTTTGAGAGCACGGCACTGTCCGGTTTGAGGGCACTGCACTGTCCAGTATGAGAGTACTGCACTGTCCAGTTTGAAAGTAATGCACTCTCCGGTTTGAGAGTACTGCAGAGTCCGGTTTGAGAGCATGGCACTGTCCGGTTTGAGAGCATGGCACTGTCCGGTTTGAGAGCATGGCACTGTCCAGTTTGAGAGCACTGCACTGTCCGGTTTGAGACTAATGCACCATCCGGTTTGAGAGCACTGCACTGCCTGGTTTGAGAGCACTGCCCTGTCCGGTTTGAGAGCACTGCCCTGTCCGGTTTGAGAGCACTCCCCTGTCCGGTTGGAGAGCACTGCTCTGTCCGGTTGGAGAGCACTGCTCTGTCCGGATTGAGAGTACTGCACTGTCCGGATTGAGAGTACTGCATTGTCCGGTTTGAAAGTAATGCACCATCCGGTTTGAGAGCACTGCCCTGTCTGGTTTGAGAGCACAGCACTGTCCGGTTTGAGAGTACTGCTATGTCCGGATTGAGTGTACTGCACCGTCCAGTTTGAGAGCACTGCACTGTCTGGTTTGAAAGCACTGCCCTGTCCGGTTTGAGAGTACTGCCCTGTCCGGATTGAGAATACTGTCCTGTCCGGATTAAGAGTACTGCCCTGTCCGTATTGAGAGTACTGCCCTGTCAGGTTTGAGAGCACTGCACTCTCCAGTTTGAGAGAACTGCACGGTCGATTTGAGATTACTCCACAGTCCAGTTTGAGACTAATGCACCATCTGGTTTGAGAGCACTGCACTATCCAATTTGAGAGCACTGCACTGTCCCGTTTGAGAGTACAGCACTGTCCGGTTTGAGAGCACTGCACTGTCCGGTTTGAGAGTACTGCCCTGTCCGGTTTGAGAGTACTGCCCTAACTGGATTGAGAGTACTGCCCTGTCCGGTTTGAGAGCACTGCACTGTCCGGTTTGAGAGTACTGCCCTGTCCGGTTTGAGAGTACTGCCCTAACTGGATTGAGAGTACTGCCCTGTCCGGATTGAGAGTACTGCCCTGTCCGGTTTGAGAGCACAGCACTGTCCGGTTTGAGAGCACTGCAGTATCCGGTTTGAGAGCACGGCACCGTCCGGTTTAAGACTAATACACCATCCAGTTTGAGAGCACTGCACTGCCTGGTTCGAGAGCACTGCACTGCCTGGTTTGAGAGCACTGCACTGTCCAGTGTGTGAGCACGGCCCTGTTCTGTTTGAGAGTACGGCACTGTCCGGTTTGAGACTAATGCACTGTCTGGTTTGAGAGCACTGCCCTGTCCGGTTTGAGAGCACTGCCCTGTCCGGTTTGAGAGCACTGCCCTGTCCGGTTTGAGAGTACTGCCCTGTCCGGATTGAGAGCACTGCCCTGTCCGGTTTGAAAGTAATGCACTGTCCGGTTTGAGAGTACGGCACTGTCTGGTTTGAGAGTACGGCACTGTCTGGTTTGAGAGTACAGCACTGTCCGGTTTGAAAGCACTGCACTCGCCAGTTTGAGAGTACTGCACAATTCGATGTGCGAGTACTGCCCTGTCCAGTTTGAAAGTAATGCACTCTCCGGTTTGAGAGTACTGCAGAGTCCGTTTTGAGAGCATGGCAATGTCTGGTTTGAGAGCATGGCACTGTCCGGTTTGAGAGCATGGCACTGTCCAGTTTGAGAGCACTGCACTGTCCGGTTTAAGACTAATGCACCGTCCGGTTTGAGAGCACTGCACTACCTGGTTTGAGAGCACAGCACTGTCCGGTTTGAGAGCATGGCACTCTCCAGTTTGAGAGTACTGCACTGTCTGGTTTGAGAGCACTGCACTTTTCTGTTTGAGAGCTTGGCACTGTCCAATTTGAGAGCACGGCACTGTCCCGTTTGAGAGTACAGCACTGTCTAATTTGAGAGTACAGCACTGTTCAGTTTGAGACTAATGCACAATCCGGTTTGAGAGCACTGCCCTGTCCGGTTTGAGAGCACTGCCCTGTCTGGTTTGAGAGTACTGCCCTGTCCGGATTGAGAGTACTGCCCTGTCCGGATTGAGAGTACTGCTCTGTCCGGATTGAGAGTACTGCCCTGTCCGGTTTGAAAGTAATGCACTGTCCGGTTTGAGAGCACTGCACTGTCCGGTTTGAGAGTACTGCACTGTCCGGTTTGAGAGCACAGCACTGTTCTGTTTGAGAGCACTGCCCTCTCCGGTTTGAGAGTTCTGCCCTGTCCGGATTAAGAGTACTGCCCTGTCCGGATTGAGAGTACTGCCCTGTCCGGTTTGAGAGCACTGCACTGTCCGGTCTGAGAGCAAAGCACTTTTCGGATTGACGGCACTGCAATGATTGGTTTGAGAGGGCTGCATTTTTCTGTTTGAGAGTACTGCACTCTCCGGTTTGAGACCACTGCGCAGTCCGGTTGTAGAGTACTGCACTGTCCGGTTTGTGACTAATGCACTCTCTGGTTTGAAAGCAATGCACAGTCTGGTCTGAGAGTACTGCACTGTTCGGTTTGAGAGCACTGCACTCGCCAGTTTGATAGTACTGCACAGTTCGATGTGAGAGAACTGCACTGTCCAGTTTGAGAGCACTGCACTGTCCGGTTTCAGACTAATGCACCATCCGGTTTGAGAGCACTGCACTGTCCAGTGTGAGAGCACGGCACTGTTCTGTTTGAGAGCACGGCACTGTCCGGTTTGAGAGAACTGCAATGTCCGGTGTGCGAGTTCTGCACTGTCTGGTTTGAGAGCACGGCACTGTCCGGTTTGAGGGCACTGCACTGTCCAGTATGAGAGTACTGCACTGTCCAGTTTGAAAGTAATGCACTCTCCGGTTTGAGAGTACTGCACTGTCCGGTTTGAGAGCATGGCACTGTCCGGTTTGAGAGCACAGCACTGTCCGGTTTGAGAGCACTGCACGATCCGGTGTGAGAGCACTGCACTGTCCCTTTTAAGACTAATGCACTGTCCGGTTTGAGAGCACAGCACTGTCCGGTTTGAGAGCACTGCACGATCCGGTGTGAGAGCACTGCACTGTCCCTTTTAAGACTAATGCACTGTCCGGTTTGACAGCACTGCACTGTCCGGTTGAGAGCATTGCACTGTCCAGTGTGAGAGCACGGCACTGTTCTGTTTGAGAGCACGGCACTGTCCGGTTTGAGAGTTCTGCACCATCCGGTTTGAGAGCACTGCACTGTCCGGTTTGAGATCTCTGCACTGCCTGGTTTGAGAGCACAGCACTGTCTGGTTGAGAGCACTGCACTGTCCGGTTTGAGAGCTCCGCACTGTCTGGTTTGAGAGCACTGCCCTGTCCGGATTGGGAGTACTGCCCTGTCCGGATTGAGAGTACTGCACTGTCTGGTTTGAAAGTAATGCACTGTCCGCTTTGAAAGTAGTGCACTCTCCGGTTTGAGAGCAGTGCACTGTCCGGTTTGAGAGCACTGCACTGTCCAGATTGAGAGTACTGCCCTGTCCGGATTGAGGGTACAGCCCTGTCCGGATTGAGAGCACTGCTCTGTCCGGTTTGAAAGTAATGCACTGTCCGGTTTGAGAGCACTGCACTGTCCAGATTGAGAGTACTGCCCGCTGCAAATGTGTTGCTGGTCAAAGCACAGCAGGCCAGGCAGCATCTCAGGAATAGAGAATTCGACGTTTCGAGCATAAGCCCTTCATCAGGAACAAGAGAGAGAGAGAGAGCCAAGCAGGCTAAGATAAAGGGTAGGGAGGAGGGACTAGGGGGAGGGGCGATGGAGGTGGGATAGGTGGAAGGAGGTCAAGGTGAGGGTGATGGGCCGGAGTGGGGTGGGGGCGGAGAGGTCAGGAAGAGGATTGCAGGTTAGGAGGGCGGTGCTGAGTTGAGGGAACCGACTGAGACAAGGTGGGGGGAGGGGAAATGAGGCGGAGTCCGTGTGGGATCAGTCGGTTCCTTAGGCAGCTGCTGAGGAAGGAGATGTGGCTGTGGTAACGAGTCTGTTTGAGAACATGGCTGAAGAGTTTCTGTGCAGAGGAGATGACCTGGGGGGTGCAGTGAGAGAGGGACTCACTGAAATCCTTGTAGAGGGAGGAAGAGAGCTTCTTCAAGGAAGGCATCCTTGTAAGAGGATTCGCAGTAGGTTAAAATCTTCGAGTAAAAAATGAGGTCTGCAGATGCTGGAGATCACAGCTGCAAATGTGTTGCTGGTCAAAGCACAGCAGGCCAGGCAGCATCTCAGGAATAGAGCTGCAGATGCTGGAGATCACATCTCTCTCTCTCTCTTGTTCCTGATGAAGGGCTTATGCTCGAAACGTCGAATTCTCTATTCCTGAGATGCTGCCTGGCCTGCTGTGCTTTGACCAGCAACACATTTGCAGCTGTGATCTCCAGCATCTGCAGACCTCATTTTTTACTCGAGAGTACTGCCCTGTCCGGTTTGAGAGTACTGCCCTGTCCGGATTGAGAGTACTGCCCTGTCCGGATTGAGAGTACTGCCCTGTCCGGATTGAGAGTACTGCACTGTCCAGTTTGAGAGTACTGCCCTGTCCGGATTGAGAGTACTGCCCTGTCCGGATTGAGAGTACTGCCCTGTCCGGTCTGAGAGCAAGGCACTTTTCGGATTGACAGCACTGCAGTGATTGGTTTGAGAGCGCTGCATTTTTCTGTTTGAGAGCACTGCACTCTCTGGTTTGAGAGCACTGCACTCTCTGGTTTGAGAGCACTGCACTGTTCAGTTTGAGAGCACTGCAGTATCCAGTTTGAGAGCCCTGCACTGCCTGGTTCGAGAGCACTGCACTGTCCAGTGTGAGAGCACGGCACTGTTCTGTTTGAGAGTACGCACTGTCCGGTTTGAGACGAATGCACTGTCTGGTTTGAGAGCACTGCCCTGTCCGGTTTGAGAGCACTGCCCTGTCCGGTTTGAGAGCACTGCCCTGTCCGGTTTGAGAGTACTGCCCTGTCCAGATTGAGAGTACTGCCCTGTCCGGATTGAGGGTACAGCCCTGTCCGGATTGAGAGCACTGCTCTGTCCGGTTTGAAAGTAATGCACTGTCCGGTTTGAGAGCACTGCACTGTCTGGTTTGAGAGTACGGCACTGTCTGGTTTGAGAGTACGGCACTGTCCGGTTTGAGAGCACTGCACTCGCCAGTTTGAGAGTACTGCACAATTCGATGTGCGAGTACTGCACTGTCCAGTTTGAAAGTAATGCACTCTCCGGTTTGAGAGTACTGCAGAGTCCGTTTTGAGAGCATGGCAATGTCTGGTTTGAGAGCATGGCACTGTCCGGTTTGAGAGCATGGCACTGTCCAGTTTGAGAGCATGGCACTGTCCAGTTTGAGAGCACTGCACTGTCCGGTTTAAGACTAATGCACCGTCCAGTTTGAGAGCACTGCACTACCTGGTTTGAGAGCACAGCACTGTCCGGTTTGAGAGCTCGGCACTGTCTGGTTTGAGAGCATGGCACTCTCCAGTTTGAGAGCACAGCACTGTACAGTTTGAGAGCTTGGCACTGTCCAATTTGAGAGCACGGCACTGTCCCGTTTGAGAGTACAGCACTGTTCAGTTTGAGACTAATGCACTGTCCGGTTTGAGAGTACAGCCCTGTCCGGATTGAGAGTACTGCCCTGTCCGGTTTGAAAGTACTGCACTGTCCGGTTTGAAAGTACTGCACTGTCCGGTTTGAGAGCACAGCACTGTTCTGTTTGAGAGCACTGAACTGTCCGGTTTGAGAGTACTGCACTGTCCGGTTTGAGAGCACAGCACTGTTCTGTTTGAGAGCACAGCACTGTTCTGTTTGAGAGCACAGCACTGTTCTGTTTGAGAGCATGGCACTGTCCGGTTTGAGAGTACTGCCCTGTCCGGTTTGAGAGTACTGCCCTGTCCGGATTGAGAGTACTGCCCTGTCCGGTTTGAGAGCACTGCACTGTCCGGTCTGAGAGCACTGCACTATCCGGTTTGAGAGCACTGCACTGTCCGGTTTGAGAGCACTGCACTGTCCGGTCTGAGAGCAAAGCACTTTTCGGATTGACGGCACTGCAATGATTGGTTTGAGAGGGCTGCATTTTTCTGTTTGAGAGTACTGCACTCTCCGGTTTGAGACCACTGCGCAGTCCGGTTGTAGAGTACTGCACTGTCCGGTTTGTGACTAATGCACCCTCTGGTTTGAAAGCAATGCACAGTCCGGTCTGAGAGTACTGCACTGTTCGGTTTGAGAGCACTGCACTCGCCAGTTTGAGAGTACTGCAGAGTTCGATGTGAGAGTACTGCACTGTCCAGTTTGAGAGCACTGCACTGTCCGGTTTCAGACTAATGCACCATCCGGTTTGAGAGCACTGCACTGTCCAGTGTGAGAGAACTGCAATGTCCGGTTTGCGAGTTCTGCACTGTCTGGTTTGAGAGCACAGCACTGTCCGGTTTGAGGGCACTGCACTGTCCAGTATGAGAGTACTGCACTGTCCAGTTTGAAAGTAATGCACTCTCCGGTTTGAGAGTACTGCAGAGTCCGGTTTGTGAGCATGGCACTGTCCGGTTTGAGAGCATGGCACTGTCCGGTTTGAGAGCATGGCACTGTCCAGTTTGAGAGCACTGCACTGTCCGGTTTGAGACTAATGCACCATCCGGTTTGAGAGCACTGCACTGCCTGGTTTGAGAGCACTGCACTGTCCGGTTTGAGAGCACTGCACTGTCCGGTTGAGAGCACTGCACTGTCTGGTTTGAGAGCACTGCCCTGTCCGGATTGAGAGTACTGCCCTGTCAGATTTGAGAGCACTGCACTGTCCAGTTTGAGGGCACTGCACTTTCCGGTATGGGAGTACTGCACTGTCTGGTTTGAGAGCACTGCACTGTCCGGTATGAGAGTACTGCACTGTCCAGTGTGAGAGCACGGCACTGTTCTGTTTGAGAGCACGGCACTGTCCGATTTGAGAGTACTGCAATATCCGGTTTGCGAGTTCTGCACTGTCCGGTTTGAGAGTACTGCACTGTCCAGTTTGAGAGCACTGCACTGTCCGGTTTGAGAGCACTGCACTGCCTGGTTTGACAGCACTGCACTGTCCGGTTGAGAGCACTGCACTCTCCAGTGTGAGAGCACGGCACTGTTCTGTTTGAGAGTACTGCAATATCCGGTTTGCGAGTTCTGCACTGTCTGGTTTGAGAGCACTGCACTGTCCGGTTTGAGAGTACTGCACTGTCCGGTTTGAGAGTTCTGCACTGTCCAGTTTGAAAGTAATGCACTCTCCGGTTTGAGAGTACTGCAGAGTCCGGTTTGAGAGCATGGCAATGTCTGGTTTGAGAGCATGGCACTGTCCGGTTTGAGAGCATGGCACTGCCCAGTTTGAGAGCACTGCAATGCCCGGTTTGAGAGCACGGCACTGTCCAGTTTGAGTGTACTGCCCTGTCAGGTTTGAGAGTACTGTACTGTCCGGTTTGAAAGTAATGCACTGTCCGGTTTGAAAGTTGTGCACTGTCAGGTTTGAGAGTACTGCACCATCCAGTTTGAGAATGCTGCACTGTCCTGTTTGTGATTATTGGACAGTCCGGTTTGAGAGTAATGCCCCGTAATGTTTGAGAGCATTGCACTCTCTGGTTTGAGAGTACTTCACCGTACGGTTTGAGAGTATTTTATTGTCCAGTTTGACAGTACTGTGCTGTCCGTTTTGAGAGCACTGCATTTTCCAGTTTGAGAGTACTGCACTGTCCAGCTTGAGACTAGTGCACCGCCTGCTTTGAGAGCACGGCACTGTCCCGTTTGAGAGTACACCACTGTCTGATTTGAGAGTACAGCACTGTACAGTTTGAGACTAATGCACAATCCGGTTTGAGAGCACTGCAATGTCCGGTTTGAAAGTAATGCACTGTCTGGTTTGAGAGCACGGCACTGTCTGGTTTGAGAGCTCGACACTGTCCGGTTTGTGAGCACTGCACTGTCCAGTTTGAGAGTACTTCACTTTTTGGATTGACAGCACTGCAGTGATTGGTTTGAGAGTACTGCACTGTCTGGTTGTAGAGCACTGCACTGTCCAGTTTGAGACTAATGCACTGCCCAGTTTGAGAGCACTGCACTGTCAGGTTTGAGAGCACTGCCCTGTCCGGTTTGAGAGTACTGCCCTGTCCGGCTTGAAAGTAATGCACTGCCTGGTTTGAGAGCACTGCACTGTCCGGTTTGAGAGCACTGCACTGTCCGGCTTAAGAGCTCGGCACTGTCTGGTTTGAGAACATGGCACTCTCCAGTTTGAGAGTACTGCACTGTCCGGTTTGAAAGTAATGCACTCTCCGGTTTGAGAGCACGGCACTGTCTGGTTTGAGAGTACGGCACTGTCCGGTTTGTGAGCACTGCACTGTCCAGTTTGAGAGTACTTCACTTTTTGGATTGACAGCACTGCAGTGATTGGTTTGAGAGTACTGCACTGTCTGGTTGTAGAGCACTGCACTGTCCAGTTTGAGACTAATGCACTGTCCGGTTTGTGAGTCCTGCACTGTCCGGTTTGAGAGCATGGCACTGCCCAGTTTGAGAGCACTGCACTGTCAGGTTTGAGAGCACTGCACTGTCAGGTTTGAGAGCACTGCACCATCTGGTTTGAGAGCACTGCACTGTCCGGATTGAGAGCACAGCACTGTCCGGTTTAAGAGCACTGCACTGCCTGGTTTGAGAGCACAGCACTGTCCGGTTTGAGAGCACAGCACTGTCTGGTTTGAGAGCACAGCACTGTCTGGTTTGAGAGCACTGCACTGCCCGGTTTGAGAGCACTGCACTGTCCGGTTTAAGAGCCCGGCACTGTCCAGTTTGAGAGTACTGCACTGTCCGGTTTGAAAGTAATGCACTGTCCAGTTTGAAAGTAATGCACTCTCCGGTTTGAGAGCACGGCACTGTCCTGTTTGAATGCAGTGCACTGTCCGGTATGAGAGTACTACACTGTCTGGTTTGAGAGTACTGTACTGTCCGGTTTGAGAGTACTGCACTCGCCAGTTTGAGAGTACTGCACAGTTCGATGTGAGAGTACTGCACTGTCCAGTTTGAAAGTAATGCACTCTCCGGTTTGAGAGTACTGCGGAGTCTGGTTTGAGAGCATGGCAATGTCCGGTTTGAGAGCATGGCACTGTCCGGTTTGAGAGCACTGCACCGTCTGGTTTGAGAGCAATGCACTGTCCGGTTTGAGAGCATGGCAATGTCCGCTTTGAGAGCACTGCACTGTCCGGTTTGAGAGAACTGCACTGCCTGGTTTGAGAGCACTGCACTGTCCGGTTTGAGAGCACTGCACTGTCCGGTTTGAGAGCACAGCACTGTCCGGTTTGAGAGCACTGCACTGTCCGGTTTGAGAGCACTGCACTGTCTGGTTTGAGAGCACTGCACTGTCCGGTTTGAGAGCACTGCACTGTCTGGTTTGAGAGCACTGCACTGTCCGGTTTGAGAGAACTGCACTGCCTGGTTTGAGAGCACTGCACTGTCCGGTTTGAGAGCACTGCACTGTCCGGTTTGAGAGAACTGCACTGCCTGGTTTGAGAGCACTGCACTGTCCGGTTTGAGAGAACTGCACTGCCTGGTTTGAGAGCACTGCACTGTCCGGTTTGAGAGCACTGCACTGTCCGGTTTGAGAGAACTGCACTGCCTGGTTTGAGAGCACTGCACTGTCCGGTTTGAGAGAACTGCACTGCCTGGTTTGAGAGCACTGCACTGTCCGGTTTGAGAGTACTGCACAGTTCGATGTGAGAGTACTGCACTGTCCAGTTTGAAAGTAATGCACTCTCCAGTTTGAGAGTACTGCAGAGTCCGCTTTGAGAGCACAGCAATGTCCAGTTTGATTGCACTGCACTGTCCGGTTTGAGAGCACTGCACTGTCCGGTTGAGAGCACTGCACTGTGCGGTTTATGAGCTCGGCACTGTCCGGTTTGAGAGCACGGCACTGTCCGGTTTGAGAGCACGGCACTGTTCTGTTTGAGAGCACGGCACTGTCCGGTTTGGGGGTACTGCACTGTCCGGTATGAGAGTACTGCACTCGCCAGTTTGAGACTAATGCACAGTTCGATGTGAGAGTACTGCACTGTCCGGTTTGAAAGTAATGCACTCTCCGGTTTGAGAGCACGGCACTGTCCGGTTTGAGAGCACGGCACTGTCCGGTTTGAGAGCACAGCACTGTCCGGTTTGAGAGCACGGCACTGTCCGGTTTGAGAGCGCTGCACTGTCTGGTGTGAGAGTACTGCACCGTCCAGTTTGAGAACGCTGCACTGTCCTGTTTGTGAGTACTGGACGGTCCGGTTTGAGAGTAATGCCCCGTAATGTTTGAGAGCATTGCACTGTCTGGTTTGAGAGTACTTCAACGTTCGGTTTGAGAGAATTTTATTGTCCAGTTTGAAAGTACTGTGCTGTCCGTTTTGAGAGCACTGCACTCTTCAGTTTGAGATTACTGCACTGTCTGGTTTGAGAGCACTGCACTGTCCAGTCCGAGAGCATTGCACAGTCCGGTTTGAGAGCACTGCACTGGCCAGTTTGAGAGTACTTCACTTTTCGGATTGACAGCACTGCGGTGATTGGTTTGAGAATACTGCACTGTCTGGTTGTAGAGCACTGCACTGTCCAGTTTGAGACTAATGCACCGTCTGGTTTGAGAGCAATGCACTGTCCGGTTTGAGAACACGGCACTGTCCGGTTTGAGAGCACGGCACTGTCCGGTTTGAGAGCACAGCACTGTCCAGTTTGAGAGCACTGCACTGTCCAGTTTGAGAGGACTGCACTTTTCTGTTGGAGAGCACGGCACTGCCCGGTTTGAGAGCACTGCACTGCCCGGTTTGAGAGCACTGCACTGTCCGGTTTGAGAGCACTGCACTGTCCGGTTTGAGAGTACTGCACTCGCCAGTTTGAGAGTACTGCACTGTCCGGTTTGAGAGTACTGCAGTGTCCGGTTTGAGTGCACAGGCAATGTCCAGTTTGAGAGCACAGACACTGTCCAGATTGAGAGCATTGCACTGTCCGGTTTGATAGTACTGCACTGTCCAGTTTAGACTAATGCATCTTCTGGTTTGAGAGCACTGCACTCTCCAGTGTGAGAGTACTGCACTGCCCGGTTTGAGAGCACTGCACTCTCAAGTTTGAGAGGACTGCACTTTTCTGTTTGAGAGCACGACACTGTCCAGTTTGAGACTAATGCACCATCTGCTTTGAGAGCACTGCACTGTCCGGTTTGAGAGCACCGCACTGTCTGGTGTGAGAGTAATGCACTGTCCGGTTTGATAGTACTGCACTGTCCAGTTTAGACTAATGCATCTTCCGGTTTGAGAGCACTGCACTGTCCAGTGTGAGAGTACTGCACTGCCCGGTTTGAGAGCACTGCACTCTCCAGTTTGAGAGGACTGCACTTTTCTGTTTGAGAGCACGACACTGCCTGCTTTGAGAGCACTGCACTGTCTGGTTTGAGAGTACTGCAATCGCCAGTTTGAGAGTACTGCACAGTTCGGTGTGAGAGTACTGCACTGTCCAGTTTGAAAGTAATGCACTCACCGGTTTGAGAGCACTGCACTGTCTGGTTTGAGAGAACTGCACTGCCTGGTTTGAGAGCACTGCACTGTCCGGTTTGAGAGCACTGCACTGTCTGGTTTGAGAGCACTGCACTGTCCGGTTTGAGAGCACTGCACTCGCCAGTTTGAGAGTACTGCACAGTTCGATGTGAGAGTACTGCACTGTCCAGTTTGAAAGTAATGCACTCTCCAGTTTGAGAGTACTGCAGAGTCCGCTTTGAGAGCACAGCAATGTCCAGTTTGAGAGCATGGCACTGTCCGGTTTGAGAGCATGGCACTGTCCAGTTTGATTGCACTGCACTGTCCGGTTTGAGGGCACTGCACTGTCCGGTTTGAGAGCACTGCACTGTCCGGTTTGAGAGCACAGCACTGTCCGGTTGAGAGCACTGCACTGTGTGGTTTAAGAGCTCGGCACTGTTCTGTTTGAGAGCACGGCACTGTCCGGTTTGAGGGTACTGCACTGTCCGGTATGAGAGTACTGCACTCGCCAGTTTGAGAGTACTGCACAGTTCGATGTGAGAGTACTGCACTGTCCGGTTTGAAAGTAATGCACTCTCCGGTTTGAGAATTCTGCAGAGTCCGGTTTGAGAGCACGGCACCGTCAGGTTTGAGAGCACGGCACTGTCCGGTTTGAGAGCACGGCACTGTCCGGTTTGAGAGCATTGCACTGTCTGGTGTGAGAGTACTGCACCGTCCAGTTTGAGAACGCTGCACTGTCCTGTTTGAGAGTACTGG
The DNA here is from genome assembly GCF_020745735.1 of Hemiscyllium ocellatum. Lineage (NCBI taxonomy): Eukaryota > Metazoa > Chordata > Chondrichthyes > Orectolobiformes > Hemiscylliidae > Hemiscyllium > Hemiscyllium ocellatum. The sequence goes on along the minus strand of NC_083425.1, from coordinate 28,807,591 downwards.
ACGGTCCGGTTTGAGAGTAATGCCCGGTAATGTTTGAGAGCACTGCACTGTCTGGTTTGAGAGTACTTCACTTTTCGGATTGACAGCACTGCGGTGATTGGTTTGAGAATACTGCACTGTCTGGTTGTAGAGCACTGCACTGTCCAGTTTGAGAGCACAGCACTGTCCAGTTTGAGAGCACGGCACTGTCCAGTTTGAGAGCACAGCACTGTCCAGTTTGAGAGCACTGCTCTGTCCAGTTTGAGAGGACTGCACATTTCTGTTGGAGAGCACGGCACTGCCCGGTTTGAGAGCACTGCACTGTCTGGTTTGAGAGCACTGCACTGTCCGCTTTGAGAGCACTGCACTGTCCGCTTTGAGAGCACTGCACTGTCCGCTTTGAGAGCACTGCACTGTCTGGTTTGAGAGTACTGCACTGTCCGGTTTGAGAGTACTGCAGTGTCCGGTTTGAGTGCACAGGCAATGTCCGGTTTGAGAGCACAGACACTGTCCAGATTGAGAGCATTGCACTGTCCGGTTTGATAGTACTGCACTGTCCAGTTTAGACTAATGCATCTTCCGGTTTGAGAGCACTGCACTGTCCAGTGTGAGAGTACTGCACTGCCCGGTTTGAGAGCACTGCACTCTCCAGTTTGAGAGGACTGCACTTTTCTGTTTGAGAGCACGACACTGCCTGCTTTGAGAGCACTGCACTGTCCGCTTTGAAAGCAATGCACTGTCTGGTTTGAGAGTACTGCAATCGCCAGTTTGAGAGTACTGCACAGTTCGGTGTGAGAGTACTGCACTGTCCAGTTTGAGAGCACTGCACTGTCCGCTTTGAGAGCTCTGCACTCGCCAGTTTGAGAGTACTGCACAGTTCGATGTGAGAGTACTGCGCTGTCCAGTTTGAAAGTAATGCACTCTCCGGTTTGAGAGTACTGCAGAGTCCGGTTTGAGAGCATGGCACTGTCCGGTTTGAGAGCACGGCACTGTCCAGTTTGAGAGCGCTGCACTGTCCGGTTTGAGAGCACTGCACCATCCGGTTTGAGAGCACAGCACTGCCTGGTTTGAGAGCACTGCACTGTCCGGTTTGAGAGTACTGCAGTGTCCGGTTTGAGTGCACAGGCAATGTCCGGTTTGAGAGTACTGCACTGTCCGGTTTGAGAGTACTGCACTGTCCGGTTTGAGTGCACAGACACTGTCTGGTTTGAGAGCACGGCACTGTCTGGTTTGAGAGCACTGCACTGTCCAGTTTAGACTAATGCATCCTCCGGTTTGAGAGCACTGCACTGTCCAGTGTGAGAGTACTGCACTGCCCGGTTTGAGAGCACTGCACTCTCAAGTTTGAGAGCACTGCACTGTCCAGTTTGAGAGGACTGCACTTTTCTGTTGGAGAGCACGGCACTGCCTGGTTTGAGAGCACTGCACTGCCCGGTTTGAGAGCACTGCACTGTCCGGTTTGAGAGCACTGCACTGTCCGGTTTGAGAGTACTGCACTCGCCAGTTTGAGAGTACTGCACTGTCCGGTTTGAGAGTACTGCAGTGTCCGGTTTGAGTGCACAGGCAATGTCCAGTTTGAGAGCACAGACACTGTCCAGATTGAGAGCATTGCACTGTCCGGTTTGATAGTACTGCACTGTCCAGTTTAGACTAATGCATCTTCTGGTTTGAGAGCACTGCACTCTCCAGTGTGAGAGTACTGCACTGCCCGGTTTGAGAGCACTGCACTCTCAAGTTTGAGAGGACTGCACTTTTCTGTTTGAGAGCACGACACTGTCCAGTTTGAGACTAATGCACCATCTGCTTTGAGAGCACTGCACTGTCCGGTTTGAGAGCACCGCACTGTCTGGTGTGAGAGTAATGCACTGTCCGGTTTGAGAGAACTGCACTGTCCGGTTTGAGAGCACCGCACTGTCTGGTGTGAGAGTAATGCACTGTCCGGTTTGATAGTACTGCACTGTCCAGTTTAGACTAATGCATCTTCCGGTTTGAGAGCACTGCACTGTCCAGTTTGAGAGTACTGCACTGCCCGGTTTGAGAGCACTGCACTCTCCAGTTTGAGAGGACTGCACTTTTCTGTTTGAGAGCACGACACTGCCTGCTTTGAGAGCACTGCACTGTGCGCTTTGAGAGCACTGCACTGTCTGGTTTGAGAGTACTGCAATCGCCAGTTTGAGAGTACTGCACAGTTCGGTGTGAGAGTACTGCACTGTCCAGTTTGAAAGTAATGCACTCACCGGTTTGAGAGCACTGCACTGTCCGGTTTGAGAGAACTGCACTGCCTGGTTTGAGAGCACTGCACTGTCCGGTTTGAGAGCACTGCACTGTCTGGTTTGAGAGCACTGCACTGTCCGGTTTGAGAGCACTGCACTCGCCAGTTTGAGAGTACTGCACAGTTCGATGTGAGAGTACTGCACTGTCCAGTTTGAAAGTAATGCACTCTCCAGTTTGAGAGTACTGCAGAGTCCGCTTTGAGAGCACAGCAATGTCCAGTTTGAGAGCATGGCACTGTCCGGTTTGAGAGCATGGCACTGTCCAGTTTGATTGCACTGCACTGTCCGGTTTGAGGGCACTGCACTGTCCGGTTTGAGAGCACTGCACTGTCCGGTTTGAGAGCACAGCACTGTCCGGTTGAGAGCACTGCACTGTGTGGTTTAAGAGCTCGGCACTGTTCTGTTTGAGAGCACGGCACTGTCCGGTTTGAGGGTACTGCACTGTCCGGTATGAGAGTACTGCACTCGCCAGTTTGAGAGTACTGCACAGTTCGATGTGAGAGTACTGCACTGTCCGGTTTGAAAGTAATGCACTCTCCGGTTTGAGAGTTCTGCAGAGTCCGGTTTGAGAGCACGGCACCGTCAGGTTTGAGAGCACGGCACTGTCCGGTTTGAGAGCACGGCACTGTCCGGTTTGAGAGCACGGCACTGTCTGGTGTGAGAGTACTGCACCGTCCAGTTTGAGAACGCTGCACTGTCCTGTTTGAGAGTACTGGACGGTCCGGTTTGAGAGTAATGCCCGGTAATGTTTGAGAGCACTGCACTGTCTGGTTTGAGAGTACTTCACTTTTCGGATTGACAGCACTGCGGTGATTGGTTTGAGAATACTGCACTGTCTGGTTGTAGAGCACTGCACTGTCCAGTTTGAGAGCACAGCACTGTCCAGTTTGAGAGCACGGCACTGTCCGGTTTGAGAGCACAGCACTGTCCAGTTTGAGAGCACTGCTCTGTCCAGTTTGAGAGGACTGCACATTTCTGTTGGAGAGCACGGCACTGCCCGGTTTGAGAGCACTGCACTGTCTGGTTTGAGAGCACTGCACTGTCCGCTTTGAGAGCACTGCACTGTCCGCTTTGAGAGCACTGCACTGTCTGGTTTGAGAGTACTGCACTGTCCGGTTTGAGAGTACTGCAGTGTCCGGTTTGAGTGCACAGGCAATGTCCGGTTTGAGAGCACAGACACTGTCCAGATTGAGAGCATTGCACTGTCCGGTTTGATAGTACTGCACTGTCCAGTTTAGACTAATGCATCTTCCGGTTTGAGAGCACTGCACTGTCCAGTGTGAGAGTACTGCACTGCCCGGTTTGAGAGCACTGCACTCTCCAGTTTGAGAGGACTGCACTTTTCTGTTTGAGAGCACGACACTGCCTGCTTTGAGAGCACTGCACTGTCCGCTTTGAAAGCAATGCACTGTCTGGTTTGAGAGTACTGCAATCACCAGTTTGAGAGTACTGCACAGTTCGGTTTGAGAGCACTGCACTCGCCAGTTTGAGAGTACTGCACAGTTCGATGTGAGAGTACTGCACTGTCCAGTTTGAAAGTAATGCACTCTCCAGTTTGAGAGTACTGCAGAGTCCGCTTTGAGAGCACAGCAATGTCCAGTTTGAGAGCATGGCACTGTCCGGTTTGAGAGCATGGCACTGTCCAGTTTGATTGCACTGCACTGTCCGGTTTGAGGGCACTGCACTGTCCGGTTTGAGAGCACTGCACTGTCCGGTTTGAGAGCACAGCACTGTCCGGTTGAGAGCACTGCACTGTGTGGTTTAAGAGCTCGGCACTGTTCTGTTTGAGAGCACGGCACTGTCCGGTTTGAGGGTACTGCACTGTCCGGTATGAGAGTACTGCACTCGCCAGTTTGAGAGTACTGCACAGTTCGATGTGAGAGTACTGCACTGTCCGGTTTGAAAGTAATGCACTCTCCGGTTTGAGAGTTCTGCAGAGTCCGGTTTGAGAGCACGGCACCGTCAGGTTTGAGAGCACGGCACTGTCCGGTTTGAGAGCACGGCACTGTCCGGTTTGAGAGCACGGCACTGTCTGGTGTGAGAGTACTGCACCGTCCAGTTTGAGAACGCTGCACTGTCCTGTTTGAGAGTACTGGACGGTCCGGTTTGAGAGTAATGCCCGGTAATGTTTGAGAGCACTGCACTGTCTGGTTTGAGAGTACTTCACTTTTCGGATTGACAGCACTGCGGTGATTGGTTTGAGAATACTGCACTGTCTGGTTGTAGAGCACTGCACTGTCCAGTTTGAGAGCACAGCACTGTCCAGTTTGAGAGCACGGCACTGTCCGGTTTGAGAGCACAGCACTGTCCAGTTTGAGAGCACTGCTCTGTCCAGTTTGAGAGGACTGCACATTTCTGTTGGAGAGCACGGCACTGCCCGGTTTGAGAGCACTGCACTGTCTGGTTTGAGAGCACTGCACTGTCCGCTTTGAGAGCACTGCACTGTCCGCTTTGAGAGCACTGCACTGTCTGGTTTGAGAGTACTGCACTGTCCGGTTTGAGAGTACTGCAGTGTCCGGTTTGAGTGCACAGGCAATGTCCGGTTTGAGAGCACAGACACTGTCCAGATTGAGAGCATTGCACTGTCCGGTTTGATAGTACTGCACTGTCCAGTTTAGACTAATGCATCTTCCGGTTTGAGAGCACTGCACTGTCCAGTGTGAGAGTACTGCACTGCCCGGTTTGAGAGCACTGCACTCTCCAGTTTGAGAGGACTGCACTTTTCTGTTTGAGAGCACGACACTGCCTGCTTTGAGAGCACTGCACTGTCCGCTTTGAAAGCAATGCACTGTCTGGTTTGAGAGTACTGCAATCACCAGTTTGAGAGTACTGCACAGTTCGGTGTGAGAGTACTGCACTGTCCAGTTTGAGAGCACTGCACTGTCCGCTTTGAGAGCTCTGCACTCGCCAGTTTGAGAGTACTGCACAGTTCGATGTGAGAGTACTGCGCTGTCCAGTTTGAAAGTAATGCACTCTCCGGTTTGAGAGTACTGCAGAGTCCGGTTTGAGAGCATGGCACTGTCCGGTTTGAGAGCACGGCACTGTCCAGTTTGAGAGCGCTGCACTGTCCGGTTTGAGAGCACTGCACCATCCGGTTTGAGAGCACAGCACTGCCTGGTTTGAGAGCACTGCACTGTCCGGTTTGAGAGTACTGCAGTGTCCGGTTTGAGTGCACAGGCAATGTCCGGTTTGAGAGTACTGCACTGTCCGGTTTGAGAGTACTGCACTGTCCAGTTTGAGTGCACAGACACTGTCTGGTTTGAGAGCACGGCACTGTCTGGTTTGAGAGCACTGCACTGTCCAGTTTAGACTAATGCATCCTCCGGTTTGAGAGCACTGCACTGTCCAGTGTGAGAGTACTGCACTGCCCGGTTTGAGAGCACTGCACTCTCAAGTTTGAGAGCACTGCACTGTCCAGTTTGAGAGGACTGCACTTTTCTGTTGGAGAGCACGGCACTGCCCGGTTTGAGAGCACTGCACTGCCCGGTTTGAGAGCACTGCACTGTCCGGTTTGAGAGCACTGCACTGTCCGGTTTGAGAGTACTGCACTCGCCAGTTTGAGAGTACTGCACTGTCCGGTTTGAGAGTACTGCAGTGTCCGGTTTGAGTGCACAGGCAATGTCCAGTTTGAGAGCACAGACACTGTCCAGATTGAGAGCATTGCACTGTCCGGTTTGATAGTACTGCACTGTCCAGTTTAGACTAATGCATCTTCTGGTTTGAGAGCACTGCACTCTCCAGTGTGAGAGTACTGCACTGCCCGGTTTGAGAGCACTGCACTCTCAAGTTTGAGAGGACTGCACTTTTCTGTTTGAGAGCACGACACTGTCCAGTTTGAGACTAATGCACCATCTGCTTTGAGAGCACTGCACTGTCCGGTTTGAGAGCACCGCACTGTCTGGTGTGAGAGTAATGCACTGTCCGGTTTGAGAGAACTGCACTGTCCGGTTTGAGAGCACCGCACTGTCTGGTGTGAGAGTAATGCACTGTCCGGTTTGATAGTACTGCACTGTCCAGTTTAGACTAATGCATCTTCCGGTTTGAGAGCACTGCACTGTCCAGTGTGAGAGTACTGCACTGCCCGGTTTGAGAGCACTGCACTCTCCAGTTTGAGAGGACTGCACTTTTCTGTTTGAGAGCACGACACTGCCTGCTTTGAGAGCACTGCACTGTGCGCTTTGAGAGCACTGCACTGTCTGGTTTGAGAGTACTGCAATCGCCAGTTTGAGAGTACTGCACAGTTCGGTGTGAGAGTACTGCACTGTCCAGTTTGAAAGTAATGCACTCACCGGTTTGAGAGCACTGCACTGTCCGGTTTGAGAGAACTGCACTGCCTGGTTTGAGAGCACTGCACTGTCCGGTTTGAGAGCACTGCACTGTCTGGTTTGAGAGCACTGCACTGTCCGGTTTGAGAGCACTGCACTCGCCAGTTTGAGAGTACTGCACAGTTCGATGTGAGAGTACTGCACTGTCCAGTTTGAAAGTAATGCACTCTCCAGTTTGAGAGTACTGCAGAGTCCGCTTTGAGAGCACAGCAATGTCCAGTTTGAGAGCATGGCACTGTCCGGTTTGAGAGCATGGCACTGTCCAGTTTGATTGCACTGCACTGTCCGGTTTGAGGGCACTGCACTGTCCGGTTTGAGAGCACTGCACTGTCCGGTTTGAGAGCACAGCACTGTCCGGTTGAGAGCACTGCACTGTGTGGTTTAAGAGCTCGGCACTGTTCTGTTTGAGAGCACGGCACTGTCCGGTTTGAGGGTACTGCACTGTCCGGTATGAGAGTACTGCACTCGCCAGTTTGAGAGTACTGCACAGTTCGATGTGAGAGTACTGCACTGTCCGGTTTGAAAGTAATGCACTCTCCGGTTTGAGAGTTCTGCAGAGTCCGGTTTGAGAGCACGGCACCGTCAGGTTTGAGAGCACGGCACTGTCCGGTTTGAGAGCACGGCACTGTCCGGTTTGAGAGCGTTGCACTGTCTGGTGTGAGAGTACTGCACCGTCCAGTTTGAGAACGCTGCACTGTCCTGTTTGAGAGTACTGGACGGTCCGGTTTGAGAGTAATGCCCGGTAATGTTTGAGAGCACTGCACTGTCTGGTTTGAGAGTACTTCACTTTTCGGATTGACAGCACTGCGGTGATTGGTTTGAGAATACTGCACTGTCTGGTTGTAGAGCACTGCACTGTCCAGTTTGAGAGCACAGCACTGTCCAGTTTGAGAGCACGGCACTGTCCGGTTTGAGAGCACAGCACTGTCCAGTTTGAGAGCACTGCTCTGTCCAGTTTGAGAGGACTGCACATTTCTGTTGGAGAGCACGGCACTGCCCGGTTTGAGAGCACTGCACTGTCTGGTTTGAGAGCACTGCACTGTCCGCTTTGAGAGCACTGCACTGTCCGCTTTGAGAGCACTGCACTGTCTGGTTTGAGAGTACTGCAGTGTCCGGTTTGAGTGCACAGGCAATGTCCGGTTTGAGAGCACAGACACTGTCCAGATTGAGAGCATTGCACTGTCCGGTTTGATAGTACTGCACTGTCCAGTTTAGACTAATGCATCTTCCGGTTTGAGAGCACTGCACTGTCCAGTGTGAGAGTACTGCACTGCCCGGTTTGAGAGCACTGCACTCTCCAGTTTGAGAGGACTGCACTTTTCTGTTTGAGAGCACGACACTGCCTGCTTTGAGAGCACTGCACTGTCCGCTTTGAAAGCACTGCACTGTCTGGTTTGAGAGTACTGCAATCGCCAGTTTGAGAGTACTGCACAGTTCGGTGTGAGAGTACTGCACTGTCCAGTTTGAGAGCACTGCACTGTCCGCTTTGAGAGCTCTGCACTCGCCAGTTTGAGAGTACTGCACAGTTCGATGTGAGAGTACTGCGCTGTCCAGTTTGAAAGTAATGCACTCTCCGGTTTGAGAGTACTGCAGAGTCCGGTTTGAGAGCATGGCACTGTCCGGTTTGAGAGCACGGCACTGTCCGGTTTGAGAGCACTGCACCATCCGGTTTGAGAGCACAGCACTGCCTGGTTTGAGAGCACTGCACTGTCCGGTTTGAGAGTACTGCAGTGTCCGGTTTGAGTGCACAGGCAATGTCCGGTTTGAGAGTACTGCACTGTCCGGTTTGAGAGTACTGCAGTGTCCGGTTTGAGTGCACAGACACTGTCTGGTTTGAGAGCACGGCACTGTCTGGTTTGAGAGCACTGCACTGTCCAGTTTAGACTAATGCATCCTCCGGTTTGAGAGCACTGCACTGTCCAGTGTGAGAGTACTGCACTGCCCGGTTTGAGAGCACTGCACTCTCAAGTTTGAGAGGACTGCACTTTTCTGTTTGAGAGCACGACACTGTCCAGTTTGAGACTAATGCACCATCTGCTTTGAGAGCACTGCACTGTCCAGTTTGAAAGCACTGCACTGTCCAGTTTGAGAGCACCGCACTGTCTGGTGTGAGAGTAATGCACTGTCCGGTTTGAGAGAACTGCACTGTCTGGTTTGAGAGCACCGCACTGTCTGGTGTGAGAGTAATGCACTGTCCAGTGTGAGAGTAATGCACTGTCAGGTTTGATAGTACTGCACTGTCCGGTTTGAGAGTACTGCAGTGTCCGGTTTGAGAGTACTGCAGTGTCCGGTTTGAGTGCACAGGCAATGACTGGTTCTAGAGCACAGACACTGTCTGGTTTGAGAGCACGGCACTATCTGGTTTGAGAGCACTGCACTGTCCGGATTGAGAGCATTGCACTGTCTGGTTTGATAGTACTGCAGTGTCCGGTTTGAGAGCACAGACACTGTCTGGTTTGGTAGTACTGCACTGTCCAGTTTTAGACTAATGCATCCTCCGGTTTGAGAGCACTGCACTGTCCGGTTTGAGAGCACTGCACTGTCCTGTTTGTGTGTACTGGACGGTCCAGTTTGAGAGTAATGCCCCGTAATATTTGAGAGTATTGTACTGTCCGGTTTGAAAGTACTGCGCTGTCCCTTTTGAGAGCACCGCACTCTCCAGTTTGAAATGACTGCACTGTCCAGTTTAGACTAATGCATCTTCCGGTTTGAGAGCACTGCACTGTCCAGTGTGAGAGTACTGCACTGCCCGGTTTGAGAGCACTGCACTCTCCAGTTTGAGAGGACTGCACTTTTCTGTTTGAGAGCACGACACTGCCTGCTTTGAGAGCACTGCACTGTCCGCTTTGAAAGCACTGCACTGTCTGGTTTGAGAGTACTGCAATCGCCAGTTTGAGAGTACTGCACAGTTCGGTGTGAGAGTACTGCACTGTCCAGTTTGAGAGCACTGCACTGTCCGCTTTGAGAGCTCTGCACTCGCCAGTTTGAGAGTACTGCACAGTTCGATGTGAGAGTACTGCGCTGTCCAGTTTGAAAGTAATGCACTCTCCGGTTTGAGAGTACTGCAGAGTCCGGTTTGAGAGCATGGCACTGTCCGGTTTGAGAGCACGGCACTGTCCGGTTTGAGAGCACTGCACCATCCGGTTTGAGAGCACAGCACTGCCTGGTTTGAGAGCACTGCACTGTCCGGTTTGAGAGTACTGCAGTGTCCGGTTTGAGTGCACAGGCAATGTCCGGTTTGAGAGTACTGCACTGTCCGGTTTGAGAGTACTGCAGTGTCCGGTTTGAGTGCACAGACACTGTCTGGTTTGAGAGCACGGCACTGTCTGGTTTGAGAGCACTGCACTGTCCAGTTTAGACTAATGCATCCTCCGGTTTGAGAGCACTGCACTGTCCAGTGTGAGAGTACTGCACTGCCCGGTTTGAGAGCACTGCACTCTCAAGTTTGAGAGGACTGCACTTTTCTGTTTGAGAGCACGACACTGTCCAGTTTGAGACTAATGCACCATCTGCTTTGAGAGCACTGCACTGTCCAGTTTGAAAGCACTGCACTGTCCAGTTTGAGAGCACCGCACTGTCTGGTGTGAGAGTAATGCACTGTCCGGTTTGAGAGAACTGCACTGTCTGGTTTGAGAGCACCGCACTGTCTGGTGTGAGAGTAATGCACTGTCCAGTGTGAGAGTAATGCACTGTCAGGTTTGATAGTACTGCACTGTCCGGTTTGAGAGTACTGCAGTGTCCGGTTTGAGAGTACTGCAGTGTCCGGTTTGAGTGCACAGGCAATGACTGGTTCTAGAGCACAGACACTGTCTGGTTTGAGAGCACGGCACTATCTGGTTTGAGAGCACTGCACTGTCCGGATTGAGAGCATTGCACTGTCTGGTTTGATAGTACTGCAGTGTCCGGTTTGAGAGCACAGACACTGTCTGGTTTGGTAGTACTGCACTGTCCAGTTTTAGACTAATGCATCCTCCGGTTTGAGAGCACTGCACTGTCCGGTTTGAGAGCACTGCACTGTCCTGTTTGTGTGTACTGGACGGTCCAGTTTGAGAGTAATGCCCCGTAATATTTGAGAGTATTGTACTGTCCGGTTTGAAAGTACTGCGCTGTCCCTTTTGAGAGCACCGCACTCTCCAGTTTGAAATGACTGCACTGTCCAGCTTGAGACTAGTGCGCCGTCTGCTTTGAGAGCACTGCACCGTCCGGTTTGAGAGCGCTGCACTGTCCGGTTTGAGAGTACTGCACTGTCTGGTTTGAGAGTAATGCACAGTTCCATTTGAGAGTACGGCACTGTCCGGTTTGAGAGCACTGCACTGTGTGCTTTGAGAGCACAGCACTGTCCGGTTTGAGAGTAATGCACCGTAATGTTTGAGAGCACTGCACTGTCCGGTTTGAGAGCACAGCGCTATCCGGTTTGAGACCACTGCACTGTCCGGTTTGAGAGTAATGCACCGTAATGTTTGAGAGCACTGCACTCTCCGGTTTGAGAGCACAGCGCTATCCGGTTTGAGACCACTGCACTGTCCGGTTTGAGAGTAATGCACCGTAATGTTTGAGAGCACTGCACTCTCCGGTTTGAGAGCACTGCAATGTCTGGTTTGAGAGCACTGCACTGTCCAGTTTAGACTAATGCATCGTCCGGTTTGAGAGCACTGCACTGTCCAGTGTGAGAGTACTGCACTGCCCGGTTTGAGAGCACTGCACTCTCAAGTTTGAGAGGACTGCACTTTTCTGTTTGAGAGCACGACACTGTCCAGTTTGAGACTAATGCACCATCTGCTTTGAGAGCACTGCACTGTCCAGTTTGAGAGCACTGCACTGTCCGGTTTGAGAGCACCGCACTGTCTGGTGTGAGAGTAATGCACTGTCCGGTTTGAGAGAACTGCACTGTCTGGTTTGAGAGCACCGCACTGTCTGGTGTGAGAGTAATGCACTGTCCAGTGTGAGAGTAATGCACTGTCAGGTTTGATAGTACTGCACTGTCCGGTTTGAGAGTACTGCAGTGTCCGGTTTGAGTGCACAGGCAATGACTGGTTCTAGAGCACAGACACTGTCTGGTTTGAGAGCACGGCACTGTCCATTTTGAGAGCACTGCACTGTTTGCTTTGAGAGCACTGCACAGTCTGGTTTGAGAGCACTGCACTGTCCGGTTTGAGAGCACTGCACTGTCTGGTGTGAGAGTAATGCACTGTCAGGTTTGATAGTAATGCACTGTCCGGTATGAGAGTAGTGCAGTGTCCGGTTTGAGTGCACAGGCAATGTCTGGTTTGAGAGCACTGCACTTTCCAGATTGAGAGCATTGCACTGTCCAGTGTGAGAGTACTGCACTGTCTGGTTTGAGAGCACTGCACTCTCCAGTTTGAGAGGACTGCTCTTTTCTGTTTGAGAGCACGGCACTGTCCGGTTTGAGAGCACTGCACTGCTTGGTTTGAGAGCACTGCACTGTCCGCTTTGAGAGCACTGCACTATCTGGTTTGAGAGCACGGCACTGTCCGATTTGCGAGCACTGCACTGTCCGGTTTGAGAGCACTGCACTGTCCAGATTGAGAGCACTGCACTGTCCAGTTTAGACTAATGCATCCTCCGGTTTGAGAGCACTGCACTGTCCAGTGTGAGAGTACTGCACTGCCCGGTTTGAGAGCACTGCACTCTCAAGTTTGAGAGGACTGCACTTTTCTGTTTGAGAGCACGACACTGTCCAGTTTGAGACTAATGCACCATCTGCTTTGAGAGCACTGCACTGTCCAGTTTGAGAGCACGGCACTGTCCAGTTTGAGAGCACTGCACTGTCTGGTTTGAGAGCACGGCACTGTCCGATTTGCGAGCACTGCACTGTCCGGTTTGAGAGTACTGCACTGTCCGTTTTGAGAGCACTGCACTGTCCGTTTTGAGAGCACTGCACTGTCCGTTTTGAGAACACTGCACTGTCCGGTTTGAGAGCACTGCACTGTCCGGTTTGAGAGCACCGCACTGTCTGGTTTGAGAGCACTGCACTGTCCGGTTTGAGAGCACTGCACTCTTCAGTTTGAGATTACTGCACTGTCCGGTTTGAGACTAATGCACCGTCTGCTTTGAGAGCACTCCACTATTCAATTTGAGATTACTGCACTATCCGGTTTGAGAGTACTGCACTGTCCGGTTTGATACTAATGCACAATCCGGTTTGAGAACACTGCACTGTCCGGTTTGAGAGTACTGGACGGTTCGGTTTGAGAGTAATGACCCCTAATGTTTGAGAGCATTGCACTGTCTGGTTTGAGAGTACTTCACCGTTCAGTTTGAGAGTATTGTACTGTCCGGTTTGAAAGTTCTGCGTTGTCTGTTTTGAGAGCAGTGCACTCTCCAGTTTGAGACGACTGCACTGTCCAGCTCGAGACTAGTGCGCCGTCTGCTTTGAAAGCACTGCACTGTCTGCTTTGAGAGCACTGCACCGTCCGGTTTAAGAGCTCGGCACTGTCTGGTTTGAGAGCAGAGCACTGTCCGGTTTGAGAGTACAGCACTGTCTGGTTTGAGAGCACTGCACTGTCCGGTTTGAGAGTACTGCACTGTCTGCTTTGAGAGCACTGTACTGTCTGCTTTGAGAGCACTGCACTGTCCGGTTTGAGAGCACTGCACTGTCCGGTTTGAGAGCACTGCAATGTCCGGTTTGAGAGCACGGCACCATCTGGTTTGAGAGCACTGCACTGTCTGGTGTGAGAGTAATGCACTGTCAGGTTTGATAGTAATGCACTGTCCGGTATGAGAGTACTGCAGTGTCCGGTTTGAGTGCACAGGCAATGTCCGGTTTGAGAGCACAGACACTGTCTGGTTTGAGAGCACTGCACTTTCCAGATTGAGAGCATTGCACTGTCCAGTGTGAGAGTACTGCACTGTCTGGTTTGAGAGCACTGCACTCTCCAGTTTGAGAGGACTGCTCTTTTCTGTTTGAGAGCACGGCACTGTCCGGTTTGAGAGCACTGCACTGTCTGGTTTGAGAGCACGGCACTGTCCAATTTGCGAGCACTGCACTGTCTGGTTTGAGAGCACTGCACTGTCCGGTTTGAGAGCACTGCACTGTCCGCTTTGAGAGCACTGCACTGTCCGTTTTGAGAACACTGCACTGTCTGGTTTGAGAGCACTGCACTGTCCAGTTGAGAGCACTGCACTGTCCGGTTTGAGAGCACTGCACTGTCCGGTTAGAGAGCACTGCACTGTCCGGTTTGAGAGCACTGCACTGTCCGGTTTGAGAGCACTGCACTCTCCGGTTTGAGAGCACCGCACTGTCTGGTTTGAGAGCACTGCACTGTCCGGTTTGAGAGCACTGCTCTCTTCAGTTTGAGATTACTGCACTGTCCTGTTTGAGACTAATGCACCGTCTGCTTTGAGAGCACTCCACTATTCAATTTGAGATTACTGCACTATCCGGTTTGAGAGTACTGCACTGTCCGGTTTGATACTAATGCACAATCCGGTTTGAGAACACTGCACTGTCCGGTTTGAGAGTACTGGACGGTTCGGTTTGAGAGTAATGACCCCTAATGTTTGAGAGCATTGCACTGTCTGGTTTGAGAGTACTTCACCGTTCAGTTTGAGAGTATTGTACTGTCCGGTTTGAAAGTTCTGCGTTGTCTGTTTTGAGAGCAGTGCACTCTCCAGTTTGAGATGACTGCACTGTCCAGCTTGAGACTAGTGCGCCGTCTGCTTTGAAAGCACTGCACTGTCTGCTTTGAGAGCACTGCACCGTCCGGTTTAAGAGCTCGGTACTGTCTGGTTTGAGAGCAGAGCACTGTCCGGTTTGAGAGCACAGCACTGTCCAGTTTGAGAGTACTGCACTGTCCGCTTTGAGAGCACTGCACTGTCTGGTTTGAGAGCACTGCACTGTCCGGTTTGAGAGTACTGCACTGTCTGCTTTGAGAGCACTGCACTGTCTGGTTTGAGAGTACTGCACTGTCCGCTTTGAGAGCACTGCACTGTCTGGTTTGAGAGCACTGCACTGTCCGGTTTGAGAGCACTGCACTGTCTGGTTTGAGAGCACTGCACTGTCCAGTTTGAGAGCACTGCACTGTCCGCTTTGAGAGCACTGCACTGTCCGCTTTGAGAGCACTGCACTGTCTGGTTTGAGAGCACTGCACTGTCCAGTTTGAGAGCACTGCACTGTCCGCTTTGAGAGCACTGCACTCTCCGGTTTGAGAGCACCGCACTGTCTGGTTTGAGAGCACTGCATTCTCCAGTTTGAGATGACTGCACTGTCCGGTTTAAGAGCTCGGCACTGTCTGGTTTGAGAGCAGCGCACTGTCCGGTTTGAGAGCACAGCACTGTCCGGTTTGAGAGCACTGCACTGACCAGTTTGAGAGCACAGCACTGTCCGGTTTGAGATTACTGCAATGTCCGGTTTAAGAGCTCAGAACTGTCCGGTTTGAGAGCAGAGCACTGTCCAGTTTGAGAGCACAGCACTGTCCGGTTTGAGATTACTGCAATGTCTGGTTTGAAAGTAATGCACTGTCCAGTTTGAGAGCACTGCACTGTCTGGTTTGAGAGCACTGCACTGTCCGGTTTGAGAGCACTGCACTGTCCGGTTTGAGAGCACTGCACTGTCCGGTTTGAGAGCACTGCACTCTCCGGTTTGAGAGCACCGCACTGTCTGGTTTGAGAGCACTGCACTGTCCGGTTTGAGAGCACTGCTCTCTTCAGTTTGAGATTACTGCACTGTCCTGTTTGAGACTAATGCACCGTCTGCTTTGAGAGCACTCCACTATTCAATTTGAGATTACTGCACTATCCGGTTTGAGAGTACTGCACTGTCCGGTTTGATACTAATGCACAATCCGGTTTGAGAACACTGCACTGTCCGGTTTGAGAGTTCTGGACGGTTCGGTTTGAGAGTAATGACCCCTAATGTTTGAGAGCATTGCACTGTCTGGTTTGAGAGTACTTCACTGTTCAGTTTGAGAGTATTGTACTGTCCGGTTTGAAAGTTCTGCGTTGTCTGTTTTGAGAGCAGTGCACTCTCCAGTTTGAGATGACTGCACTGTCCAGCTTGAGACTAGTGCGCCGTCTGCTTTGAAAGCACTGCACTGTCTGCTTTGAGAGCACTGCACCGTCCGGTTTAAGAGCTCGGCACTGTCTGGTTTGAGAGCAGAGCATTGTCCGGTTTGAGAGCACAGCACTGTCCACTTTGAGAGTACTGCACTGTCTGGTTTGAGAGCACTGCACTGTCCGCTTTGAGAGTACTGCATTGTCCAGTTTGAGCGTGCTGCACTGTCCGGTTTGAGAACGCTGCACTGTCCTGTTTGTGAGTACTGAACAGTCCGGTTTGAGAGTAATGCCCCGTAATGTTTGAGAGCATTGCATTGTCTGGTTTGAGAGTACTTCACCGTTCGGTTTGAGAGTATTGTACTGTCCGTTTTTAGAGCACTGCACTCTCCGGGTTCAGATGACTGCACTGTCCAGTTTGAGACTAATGCACCGTCTGCTTTGAGAGCACTGCACTGTCTGGTTTGAGACTAATGCACTGTCTAGTTTGGGAGCACTGCACTGTCCAGCTTGAGAGCACGGCACTGTCCTGTTTGTGAGTACTGGATGGTCCGGTTTGAGAGTCATGCCCCGTAATGTTTGAGAGCATTGCACTGTCTGGTTTGAGAGTACTTCGCCGTTCAGTTTGAGAGTATTGTATTGTCAAGTTTGAAAGTACTGTGCTGTCCGTTTTTAGAGCACTGTACTCTCCAGTTTGAGAGTACTGCACCGTCCGGTTTTAGAGCACTGCACTCTCCACTTTCAGAGGACTGCACTGTCAAGTTTGAGAGCACTGCCCTGTCCAGTTTGAGAACGCTGCACTGTCCTGTTTGTGAGTACTGGTTGGTCCGGTTTGAGAGTAATGCTCCGTCATGTTTGAGAGCATTGCACTGTCTGTTTTGAGAGCACTGCACTATCCGGTGTGAGAGCACTACACTGTCCCGTTTGAGAGTACAGCAATGTCTGGTTTGAGAGTACAGCACTGTACAGTTTAAGACTAATGCACAATCCGATTTGAGAGCACTGCCCTGTCTGGTTTGAGAGTACTGCCCTGTCCAGTTTGAGAGTACTGCCCTGACCGGATTGAGAGTACTGCCCTGTCCGGTTTGAGAGTACTGCCCTGACCGGATTGAGAGTACTGCACTGTCCTGATTGAGAGTACTGTACTGTGAGGTTTGAGAGCACGGCACTGTCCGGTTTGATACTAATGCACAATCCGGTTTGAGAGCACTACACTGTCTGGATTGAGAGCACAGCACTGTCCGGTTTGAGAGCACTGCACTGTCCGGTTTGAGAGCACAGCACTGTCCGGTTTGAAAGTACTGCACTGTCCGGTTTGAGAGCACTGCACTGTCCGGTTTGAGAGCACTGCACCGTCCAATTTGAGAACGCTGCACTGTCCTGTTTGTGAGTACTGGACGGTCTGGTTTGAGAGTTATGCCCCGTAATGTTTGAGAGCATTTCACTGTCTGGTTTGAGAGTACTTCACCGTTCAGTTTGAGAGTATTGTACTGTCCGGTTTGAAAGTTCTGCACTGTCCGTTTTGAGAGCACTGCACTTTCCAGTTTGAGATGACTGCACTGTCCAGCTTGAGACTAATGCACCTTCTGCTTTGAGAGCACTGCATTGTCTGGTTTGAGAGCACTGCCCTGTCCAGTTTGAGAACGCTGCACTGTCCGGATTTGAGAGCCGGGCACTCTCCGGTTTGAGAGCACGGTACTGTCCAGTTTGAGAGCAGGGCACTGTCCGGTTTGAGAGCACTGCCCTGTCCAGTTTGAGAACGCTACACTGTCCTGTTTGTGAGTACTGGATGGTCCGGTTTGAGAGTAATGCTCCGTCATGTTTGAGAGCATTGCGCTGTCTGGTTTGAGGGCACTACACTATCCGGTGTGAGAGCACGACACTGTCCCGTTTGAGAGTACAGCACTGTTCAGTTTGAGACAAATGCACAATCCGGTTTGAGAGCACTGCCCTGTCCGGTTTGAGAGTACTGCACTGTCCGGTTTGAGACTAATGCACCGTCTGCTTTGAGAGCACTGCACTATTCAATTTGAGAGTTCTGCACTATCCGGTTTGAGAGTACTGCACTGTCCCGTTTGAGAGTACTGCACTGTCCAATTTGAGAGTACTGCACTGTCCAGTTTGAGAGTACTGCACTCTCCAGCTTGAGAGTACTGCACTGTCCGGTTTGATACTAATGCACAATCCGGTTTGAGAAGACTGCAATGTCCGGTTTGAGAGCACTACACTGTCTGGATTGAGAGTACTGGACGGTCCGGTTTGAGAGTAATGCCCCATAATGTTTGAGAGCATTTGAGAGTACGTCACCGTTCAGTTTGAGAGTATTGTACTGTCCGGTTTGAAAGTACTGCGCTGTCCCTTTTGAGAGCACTGCACTCTCCAGTTTGAGAGTACTGCACTGTCCAGTTTGAGACTAATGCACCATCAGCTTTGAGAGCACTGCACTATCCAATTTGAGAGCACTGCACTATCCAGTGTGAGAGCACGGCACTGTCCGGTTTGAGACTAATGCACTGTCTAGTTTGAGAGCATTGTACTGTCTGGTTTGAGAGTACTTTGCCATTCGGTTTGAGGGTATTGTATTGTCCAGTTTGAAAGTTCTGCGCTGTCCAATTTTAGAGCACTGCACTCTCCAGTTTGAGAGTACTGCACCGTCCGGTTTGAGAGCACCGCACTGTCAAGTTTGAGAGCACGGCAATGTCCGGTTTGAGAGCACTGCCCTGTCCAGTTTGAGATCGCTACACTGTCCTGTTTGTGAGTACTGGATGGTCCGGTTTGAGAGTAATGCTCCGTCATATTTGAGAGCATTGCGCTGACTGGTTTGAGGGCACTGCACTATCCGGTGTGAGAGCACGACACTGTCCCGTTTAAGAGTACAGCACTGTTCAGTTTGAGACAAATGCACAATCCGGTTTGAGACCACTGCCCTGTCTGGTTTGAGAGCACTGCACTCTCCAGTTTGAGATTATATAACTGTCCAGTTTGAGACTAATGCACAATCTGGTTTGAGAGCACTGCACTGTCCAGTTTGAGAGCCGGGCACTCTCTGGTTTGAGAGCACGGCACTGTGCAGTTTGAGAGTACTGCCCTGTCCGGTTTGAGAGCACTGCACTGTCTGGTTTGAGAGCACTGCACTGTCCGGTTTGAAAGTAATGCACTGTCCGGTTTGAGAGCACTGCACTGTCCGGTTTGAGAGCACTGCACTGTCCGGTTTGAGAACATGGCACTGTCCAGTTTGAGAGTACTGCCCTGTCCAGTTTGAGAGCACGGCACTGTCCGGTTTGAGAGTACAGCTCTGTTCAGTTTGAGACTAATGCACAATCCGGTTTGAGAGCACTGCACTGTCCGGTTTGAGAGTACTGCACACTCCAGTTTGAGAGTACTGCACTGTTCGGTTTGAGAGCACTGCACTCTTCAGTTTGAGATTACTGCACTGTCCGGTTTGAGAGCACGGCACTGTCCCGTTTGAGAGTACTGCACTGTCCAGTTTGAGAGTACTGCACTGTCCGGTTTGATACTAATGCACAATCCGGTTTGAGAACACTGCACTGTCCGGTTTGAGAGTACTGGACGGTTCGGTTTGAGAGTAATGACCCCTAATGTTTGAGAGCATTGCACTGTCTGGTTTGAGAGTACTTCACCGTTCAGTTTGAGAGTATTGTACTGTCTGGTTTGAAAGTTCTGCGTTGTCTGTTTTGAGAGCAGTGCACTCTCCAGTTTGAGATGACTGCACTGTCCAGCTTCAGACTACTGCACCGTCTGCTTTGAAAGCACTGCACTGTCCAGTTTGAGAGCACTGCAGTCTCCAGTTTGAGAGTACTGCACTGTCCGGTTTTAGCGCACTGCACTCTCCAGTTTTGACATGACTACACTGTCCAGCTTGAGATTAATGTACAGTCTACTTTGAGAGCACTGCATTGTCCGATTTGAGAGCACGGCACTGTCCTGTTTGAGAGCACTGCACTGTCCGGTTTGAGAGCACAGCACTGTCCGGTTTGAGAGCACTGCATTGTCCGGTTTGAGAGCACTGCACTGTCCGGTTTGAGAGCACAGCACTGTCCTGTTTGAGAGCAAACTGTCCGGTTTGAGAGCACAGCACTGTCCGGTTTGAGAGCACAGCACTGTCCGGTTTGAGAGCACGGCACTCTCCAGTTTGAGAGCACTGCATTGTCCGGTTTGAGAGCACTGCACTGTCCGGTTTGAGAGCACTGCATTGTCCGGTTTGAGAGCACTGCACTGTCCGGTTTGAGAGCACGGCACTGTCCGGTTTGAGAGCACGGCACTGTCTGGTTTGAGAGCACTGCATTGTCCGGTTTGAGAGCACTGCACTGTCCGATTAGAGAGCACGGCACTGTCCTGTTTGAGAGCACTGCACTGTCCGGTTTGAGAGCACGGCACTGTCCAGTTTGAGAGTACTGCACTGTCCAGTTTGAGAGCACTGCATTGTCCGGTTTGAAAGTAATGCACTCTCCGGCTTGAGAGCACTGCATTGTCCGGTTTGAGAGTACTGCACTCTCCGGTTTGAGAGTACTGCACCGTCCAGTTTGAGAACGCTGCACTGTCCTGTTTGTGAGTACTGGATGGTCCGGTTTGAAAGTAATGCCCCGTAATGTTTGAGAGCATTGCACTGTCTGGTTTGAGAGTACTTCACCGTTCAGTTTGAGAGCATTGTACTGTCCGGTTTGAAAGTACTGCGCTGTCCCTTTTGAGAGCACTGCAGTCTCCAGTTTGAGATTACTGCACTGTCCAGTTTGAGACTAGTGCACCATCAGCTTTGAGAGCACTGCACTATCCAATTTGAGAGCACTGCACTATCTAGGGTGAGAGCACGGCACTGTGGGGTTTGAGAGTACAGCACTGTCCGCTTTGAGAGCACTGCACTGTCTGGTTTGAGAATACTGCACTGTCCGGTTTGAGAGTACTGCACAGTCCGGTTTGAGAGTACTGCACAGTCCGGTTTGAGAGTACTGCACTGTCCGGTTTGAAAGTAATGCATTGTCCGGTTTCAGAGCGCTGCACTCCCCGGTGTGAGACTAATGCACAATCTGGTTTGAGAGCACTGCACTATCCAATTTGAGAGCACTGCACTATCCAGTGTGAGAGCACGGCACTGTCCGGTTTGAGAGTACAGCACTGTCCGCTTTGAGAGCACTGCACTGTCTGGTTTGAGAGTACTGCACTGTCCGGTTTGAGAGCACTGCACAGTCCGGTTTGAGAGTACTGCACTGTCCGGTTTGAAAGTAATGCATTGTCTGGTTTCAGAGCACTGCACTCCCCGGTTTGAGTGTACTGCACTCTCCAGTTTGAAATTATATAACTGTCCAGTTTGAGACTAATGTACAATCTGGTTTGAGAGCACTGCACTGTCCGGATTTAAGAGCCGGGCACTCTCCGGTTTGAGAGCACGGTACTGTCCAGTTTGAGAGCACGGCACTGTCTGGTTTGACAGCACTGCCCTGTCCAGTTTGAGAACGCTACACTGTCCTGTTTGTGAGTACTGGATGGTCCGGTTTGAGAGTAATACTCCGTCATGTTTGAGAGCATTGCGCTGTCTGGTTTGAGGGCACTGCACTATCCGGTGTGAGAGCACAACACTGTCCCGTTTGAGAGTACAGCACTGTTCAGTTTGAGACAAATACACAATCCGGTTTGAGAGCACTGCCCTGTCCGGTTTGAGAGTACTGCACTGTCCGGTTTGAGAGTACTGCACTGTCCTGATTGAGAGTACTGCACTGTCCTGATTGAGAGTACTGCACTGTTCGGTTTGAGAGCACTGCACTCTTCAGTTTGAGATTACTGCACTGTCCTGATTGAGACTAATGCACAGTCTGCTTTGAGAGCACTGCACTATTCAATTTGAGAGTTCGGCACCATCCGGTTTGAGAGCACGGCACTGTCTAGTTTGAGAGTACTGCCCTGACCGGTTTGAGAGCACAGCACTGTCCAGTTTGAGAGTACTGCCCTGTCCGGTTTGAGAGCACAGCACTGTCCGGTTTGATACTAATGCACAATCCGGTTTGAGAACACTGCAATGTCCGGTTTGAGAGCACTACACTGTCTGGACTGAGTGTACTGGACGGTTCGGTTTGAGAGTAATGCCCCCTAATGTTTGAGAGCATTTGAGAGTACTTCACCATTCAGTTTGAGAGTATTGTACTGTCCGGTTTGAAAGTACTGCGCTGTCCCTTTTGAGAGCACTGCACTCTCCAGTTTGAGATTATTGCACTGTCCAGCTTGAGACTAGTGCACCGTCTGCTTTGACAGCACTGCACTGTCCGGTTTGAAAGTACTGCGCTGTCCGGTTTGAGAGTACTGCACTGTCCGGTTTGAGAGTACAGCACTGTCCGGTTTGAGAGCACGGCACTGTCCAGTTTGAGAGCACGGCACTGTCTGGTTTGAGAGCACGGCACTGTCCGGTTTGAGAGCCGGGCACTCTCTGGTTTGAGAGCACGGCACTGTCCAGTTTGAGAGCACGGCACTGTCTGGTTTGAGAGCACGGCACTGTCCGGTTTGAGAACATGGCACTGTCCAGTTTGAGAGTACTGCCCTGTCCAGTTCGAGCGCACGGCACTGTCCGGTTTGAGAGAACTGCACTGTCCGGTTTGAAAGTAATGCACTGTCCGGTTTGAGAGCACTGCACTGTCCAGTTTGAAAGTAGTGCACTGTCCGGTTTGAGAGCAAGGCACTGTCCGGTTTGAGAGCACTGCAGTGTCCGGTTTGAGAGCACTGCACTGTCCGGTTTGAGAACACTGCACTGTCCGGTTTGAAAGTAATGCACTGTCCGGTTTGAGAGCACGGCACTGTCCGGTTTGAAAGTAATGCACTCTCTGGTTTGAGAGCACTGCACTGTCCGGTTTGAGAGCACGGCACTGTCCGGTTTGAGAACATGGCACTGTCCAGTTTGAGAGTACTGCCCTGTCCAGTTCGAGCGCACGGCACTGTCCAGTTTGAGAGCACTGCACTGTCCGGTTTGAAAGTAATGCACTGTCCGGTTTGAGAGCAAGGCACTGTCCGGTTTGAGAGCACGGCACTGTCCAGTTTGAGAGCACTGCACTATCCAATTTGAGAGCACTGCACTATCCAGTGTGAGAGCACGGCACTGTCCGGTTTGAGAGTACAGCACTGTCCGCTTTGAGAGCACTGCACAGTCCGGTTTGAGAGTACTGCACTTTCCGGTTTGAAAGTAATGCATTGTCCGGTTTCAGAGCACTGCATTCCCCGTTTTGAGTGTACTGCACTCTCCAGTTTGAAATTATATAACTGTCCAGTTTGAGACTAATGCACAATCTGGTTTGAGAGCACTGCACTGTCCGGATTTGAGAGCCGGGCACTCTCCAGTTTGAGAGCACGGTACTGTCCGGTTTGAGAGCACGGTACTGTCCGGTTTGAGAGCACGGCACTGTCCGGTTTGAGAGCACTGCCCTGTCCAGTTTGAGAACGCTACACTGTCCTGTTTGTGAGTACTGGATGGTCCGGTTTGAGAGTAATGCTCCGTCATGTTTGAGAGCATTGCGCTGTCTGGTTTGAGGGCACTGCACTATCCGGTGTGAGAGCACGACACTGTCCCGTTTGAGAGTACAGCACTGTTCAGTTTGACACAAATACACAATCCGGTTTGAGAGCACTGCCCTGTCCGGTTTGAGAGTACTGCATTGTCCTGATTGAGAGCACTGCACTCTTCAGTTTGAGATTACTGCACTGTCCTGATTGAGACTAATGCACAGTCTGCTTTGAGAGCACTGCACTATTCAATTTGAGAGTTCGGCACCATCCGGTTTGAGAGTACTGCACTGTCCGGTTTGATACTAATGCACAATCCGGTTTGAGAACACTGCAATGTCCGGTTTGAGAGCACTACACTGTCTGGATTGAGAGTACTGGACGGTCCGGTTTGAGAGTAATGCCCCCTAATGTTTGAGAGCATTTGAGAGTACTTCACCGTTCAGTTTGAGAGTATTGTACTGTCCGGTTTGAAAGTACTGCGCTGTCCCTTTTGAGAGCACTGCACTCTCCAGTTTGAGATTACTGCACTGTCCAGCTTCAGACTAATGCACCGTCTGCTTTGAGAGCACTGCACTGTCGGGTTTGAGGGCACTGCACTGTCCAGTTTGAGGGCACTGCACTGTCCGGTTTGAAAGTAATGCACTGTCCGGTTTGAGAGCACGGCACTGTCCGGTTTGAGGGCACTGCACTTTCCGGTTTGAAAGTAATGCACTGTCCGGTTTGAGAGCACGGCACTCTCCGGTTTGAGAGCACGGCACTGTCCGGTTTGAGAGCACGGCACTGTCCGGTTTGAAAGTAATGCACTGTCCGGTTTGAGAGCACAGCACTGTCCGGTTTGAGAGCACTGCAGTGTCCAGTTTGAGAGCACTGCACTGTCCGGTTTGAGAGCACTGCACTGTCCGGTTTGAGAGCACGGCACTGTCTGGTTTGAGAGCACGGCACTGTCCGGTTTGAGAGCACTGCACTGTCCGGTTTGAAAGTAATGCACTGTCCGGTTTGAGAGCACGGCACTGTCCGGTTTGAGAGCACGGCACTATCCGGTTTGAGAGCACGGCACTGTCAGGTTTGAGAGCACGGCACTGTCCGGTTTGAAAGTAATGCACTCTCTGGTTTAAGAGCACTGCACTGTCCGGTTTGAGAACATGGCACAGTCCAGTTTGAGAGTACTGCCCTGAGCAGTTCGAGAGCAAGGCACTGTCCGGTTTGAGAGCACGGCACTGTCCGGTTTGAGAGTACAGCTCTGTTCAGTTTGAGACTAATGCACAATCCGGTTTGAGAGCACTGCACTGTCCTGTTTGAGAGTACTGCACACTCCAGTTTGAGGGTACTGCACTGTTCGGTTTGAGAGCACTGCACTCTTCAGTTTGAGATTACTGCACTGTCCTGTTTGAGACTAATGCACTGTCTGCTTTGAGAGCACTGCACTATCCGGTTTGAGAGCAAGGCACTGTCCCATTTGAGAGCATTGCACTGTCCGGTTTGAGAGTACTGCCCTGTCCGGTTTGAGAGTACTGCCCTGTCCGGTTTGAGAGCACAGCACTGTCCCATTTGAGAGCATTGCACTGTCCGGTTTGATACTAATGCACAATCCGGTTTGAGAGGACTGCACTGTCCGGTTTGAAAGTAATGCATTGTCCGGTTTCAGAGCACTGCACTCCCCGGTTTGAGTGTACTGCACTCTCCAGTTTGAGATTATATAACTGTCCAGTTTGAGACTAATGCACAATCTGGTTTAAGAGCACTGCACTATCCGGTTTGAGAGCCGGGCACACTCTGGTTTGAGAGCACTGCACTCTCCAGTTTGACATGACTACACTGTCCAGCTTGAGACTAATGCACCATCTACTTTGAGAGCACTGCATTGTCCGGTTTGAGAGCATTGCACTATCCAGTGTGAGAGCACAACACTGTCTGGTTTGAGAGTACAGCACTGTTCAGTTTGAGACTAATGCACAATCCGGTTTGAGAGCACTGTCCTGTCCGGTTTGAGAGCACTGCACTATCCGGTTTGAGAGTACTGTCCTGTCCGGTTTGAGAGCACTGCATTGTCCGGTTTGAGAGCACTGCACTGTCCGGTTTGAGAGTACTGTCCTGTCTGGTTTGAGAGCACTGCATTGTCCGGTTTGAGAGTACTGCCCTGTCCAGATTGAAAGTAATGCACTCTCCGGTTTGAGAGCACTGCACTGTGAGGTTTGAAAGGAATGCACTCTCTGGTTTGAGAGTACTGCACTGTCCTGTTTGTGAGTACTGGACAGTCCGGTTTGAGAATAATGCCCCGTAATGTTTGAGAGCATTGCACTGTCTGGTTTGAGAGTACTTCACCGTTCGGTTTGAGAGTATTGTATTGTCCAGTTTGAAAGTACTGAGCTGTCCGTTTTGAGAGCACTGCACTCCCCAGTTTGAGTGTACTGCACTCTCCAATTTGAGATTATATAACTGTCCAGTTTGAGACTAATGCACAATCTGGTTTGAGAGCACTGCACTGTCCGGTTTGAGAGCACGGCACTGTCCGGTTTGAGAGCACAGCACTGTCCGGTTTGAGAGTACTGCACACTCCAGTTTGAGAGTACTGCACTGTTCGGTTTGAGAGCACTGCACTCTTCAGTTTGAGATTACTGCACTGTCCCGTTTGAGAGGACGGCACTATCCGGTTTGAGAGTACTGCACTGTCCGGTTTGATACTAATGCACAATCCGGTTTGAGAACACTGCACTGTCCGGTTTGAGAGCACTGCATTGTCTGGATTGAGAGTACTGGACGGTCTGGTTTGAGAGTAATGCCCCGTAATGTTTGAGAGCATTGCACTGTCTGGTTCGAGAGTACTTCACCGTTCAGTTTGAGAGCATTGTACTGTCCGGTTTGAAAGTACTGCGCTGTCCCTTTTGAGAGCACTGCACTCTCCAGTTTGAGATTACTGCACTGTCCAGTTTGAGACTAATGCACCATCAGCTTTGAGAGCACTGCACTATCCAATTTGAGAGCACTGCCCTATCCAGTGTGAGAGCACGGCACTGTCCGGTTTGAGAGTACAGCACTGTCCGCTTTGAGAGCACTGCACTGTCTGGTTTGAGAGCACTGCACTGTCCGGTTTGATAGCACTGCACTGTCCGGTTTGAAAGTAATGCATTGTCCGGTTTCAGAGCACTGCACTCCCCGGTTTGAGTGTACTGCACTCTCCAGTTTGAAATTATATAACTGTCCAGTTTGAGACTAATGTACAATCTGGTTTGAGAGCACTGCACTGTCCGGATTTGAGAGCCGGGCACTCTCCGGTTTGAGAGCACGGTACTGTCCAGTTTGAGAGCAGGGCACTGTCCGGTTTGAGAGCACTGCCCTGTCCAGTTTGAGAACGCTACACTGTCCTGTTTGTGAGTACTGGATGGTCCGGTTTGAGAGTAATGCTCCGTCATGTTTGAGAGCATTGCGCTGTCTGGTTTGAGGGCACTACACTATCCGGTGTGAGAGCACGACACTGTCCCGTTTGAGAGTACAGCACTGTTCAGTTTGAGACAAATGCACAATCCGGTTTGAGAGCACTGCCCTGTCCGGTTTGAGAGTACTGCACTGTCCGGTTTGAGAGTACTGCACTGTCCTGATTGAGACTAATGCACAGTCTGCTTTGAGAGCACTGCACTATTCAATTTGAGAGTTCGGCACCATCCGGTTTGAGAGTACTGCCCTGTCCGGTTTGAGAGTACTGCACTGTCCGGTTTGATACTCATGCACAATCCGGTTTGAGAACACTGCAATGTCCGGTTTGAGAGCACTACACTGTCTGGATTGAGAGTACTGGACGGTTCGGTTTGACAGCAATGCCCCCTAATGTTTGAGAGCATTTGAGAGTACTTCACCATCTGCTTTGAGAGCACTGCACTGTCCGGTTTGAGAGTACTGCACTGTCCGGTTTGAGAGTACTGCACTGTCCGGTTTGAGAGCACTGCACTCTCCAGTTTGAGATTATATAACTGTCCAGTTCGAGACTAATGCACAATCTGGTTTGAGAGTACTGCACTGTCCGGTTTGAGAGCCGGGCACTCTCCGGTTTGAGAGCACGGCACTGTCCGGTTTGAGAGTACTGCCCTGTCCGGTTTGAGAGCACGGCACTGTCCGGTTTGAGAGCACGGCACTGTCCGGTTTGAGAGCACTGCACTGTCTGGTTTGAGAGCACTGCAGTGTCTAGTTTGAGAGCACGGCACTGTCCGGTTTGAGAGTACTGCACTGTCCGGTTTGATACTAATGCACAATCCGGTTTGAGAACACTGCAATGTCCGGTTTGAGAGCACTACACTGTCTGGATTGAGAGGACTGGACGGTTCGGTTTGAGAGTAATGCCCCCTAATGTTTGAGAGCATTTGAGAGTACTTCACCATTCAGTTTGAGAGTATTGTACTGTCCGGTTTGAAAGTACTGCGCTGTCCCTTTTGAGAGCACTGCACTCTCCAGTTTGAGATTATTGCACTGTCCAGCTTGAGACTAGTGCACCGTCTGCTTTGAGAGCACTGCATTGTCCGGTTTGAGAGTACTGCACTGTCCGGTTTGAGAGTACTGCACTGTCGGGTTTGAGAGTACTGCACTGTCGGGTTTGAGAGTACTGCACTGTCCGGTTTGAGAGCACTGCACTCTCCAGTTTGAGATTATATAACTGTCCAGTTTGAGACTAATGCACAATCTGGTTTGAGAGCACGGCACTGTCTGGTTTGAGAGCACGGCACTGTCCGGTTTGAGAGTACTGCCCTGTCCGGTTTGAGAGTACTGCATACTCCAGTTTGAGAGTACTGCACTGTTCGGTTTGAGAGCACTGCACTCTTCAGTTTGAGGTTACTGCACTGTCCCGTTTGAGAGGACGGCACTATCCGGTCTGAGAGTACTGCACTGTCCGGTTTGATACTAATGCACAATCCGGTTTGAGAACACTGCAATGTCCGGTTTGAGAGCACTGCATTGTCTGGATTGAGAGTACTGGACGGTCTGGTTTGAGAGTAATGCCCCATAATGTTTGAGAGCATTGCACTGTCTGGTTCAAGAGTACTTCACCGTTCAGTTTGAGAGCATTGTACTGTCCGGTTTGAAAGTACTGCGCTGTCCCTTTTGAGAGCACTGCACTCTCCAGTTTGAGATTACTGCACTGTCCAGTTTGAGACTAATGCACCATCAGCTTTGAGAGCACTGCACTATCCAATTTGAGAGCACTGCCCTATCCAGTGTGAGAGCACGGCACTGTCCGGTTTGAGAGTACAGCACTGTCCGCTTTGAGAGCACTGCACTGTCTGGTTTGAGAGTACTGCCCTGTCCGGTTTGAGAGTACTGCCCTGTCCGGTTTGAGAGTACTGCCCTGTCCGGTTTGAGAGCACGGCACTGTCCCATTTGAGAGCACTGCACTGTCCGGTTTGATACTAATGCACAATCCGGTTTGAGAGGACTGCACTGTCCGGTTTGAAAGTAATGCATTGTCTGGTTTCAGAGCACTGCACTCCCCGGTTTGAGTGTACTGCACTCTCCAGTTTGAGATTATATAACTGTCCAGTTTGAGACTAATGCACAGTCTGGTTTGAGAGCACTGCAGTCTCCAGTTTGAGAGCCGGGCACTCTCTGGTTTGAGAGCACTGCACTCTCCAGTTTGACATGACTACACTGTCCAGCTTGAGACTAATGCACCATCTACTTTGAGAGCACTGCATTGTCCGGTTTGAGAGCATTGCACTATCCGGTGTGAGAGCACAACACTGTCTGGTTTGAGAGTACAGCACTGTTCAGTTTGAGACTAATGCACAATCCGGTTTGAGAGCACTGTCCTGTCCGGTTTGAGAGCACTGCACTGTCCGGTTTGAGAGTACTGTCCTGTCCGGTTTGAGAGCACTGCATTGTCCGGTTTGAGAGCACTGCACTGTCCGGTTTGAGAGTACTGTCCTGTCTGATTTGAGAGCACTGCA
The DNA here is from genome assembly GCF_020745735.1 of Hemiscyllium ocellatum. Classification (NCBI taxonomy): domain Eukaryota; kingdom Metazoa; phylum Chordata; class Chondrichthyes; order Orectolobiformes; family Hemiscylliidae; genus Hemiscyllium; species Hemiscyllium ocellatum. Next base: position 28,778,569 of record NC_083425.1, on the reverse strand, counting down.
TTGTCCGGTTTGAGAGTACTGCCCTGTCCAAATTGAAAGTAATGCACTCTCCGGTTTGAGAGCACTGCACTGTGAGGTTTGAAAGTAATGCACTCTCTGGTTTGAGAGTACTGCACTGTCCTGTTTGTGAGTACTGGACAGTCCGGTTTGAGAATAATGCCCCGTAATGTTTGAGAGCATTGCACTGTCTGGTTTGAGAGTACTTCACCGTTCGGTTTGAGAGTATTGTATTGTCCAGTTTGAAAGTACTGAGCTGTCTGTTTTGAGAGCACTGCACTCCCCAGTTTGAGTGTAGTGGACTCTCCAATTTGAGATTATATAACTGTCCAGTTTGAGACTAATGCACAATCTGGTTTGAGAGCACTGCACTGTCCGGTTTGAGAGCATGGCACTGTCCGGTTTGAGAGCACAGCACTGTCCGGTTTGAGAGTAGTGCACACTCCAGTTTGAGACTAATGCACCATCAGCTTTGAGAGCACTGCACTATCCAATTTGAGAGCACTGCACTATCCAGTGTGAGAGCACGGCACTGTCCGGTTTGAGAGTACAGCACTGTACGCTTTGAGAGCACTGCACTGTCTGGTTTGAGAGTACTGCACTGTCCGGTTTGAGAGCACTGCACAGTCCGGTTTGAGAGTACTGCACTGTCCGGTTTGAGAGTACTGCATTGTCCGGTTTCAGAGCACTGCACTCCCCGGTTTGAGTGTACTGCACTCTCCAGTTTGAAATTATATAACTGTCCATTTTGAGACTAATGTACAATCTGGTTTGAGAGCACTGCACTGTCCGGATTTGAGAGCCGGGCACTCTCCGGTTTGAGAGCACGGTACTGTCCAGTTTGACAGCACGGCACTGTCCGGTTTGAGAGCACTGCCCTGTCCAGTTTGAGAACGCTACACTGTCCTGTTTGTGAGTACTGGATGGTCCGGTTTGAGAGTAATGCTCCGTCATGTTTGAGAGCATTGCGCTGTCTGGTTTGAGGGCACTGCACTATCCGGAGTGAGAGCACGACACTGTCCCGTTTGAGAGTACAGCACTGTTCAGTTTGAGACAAATGCACAATCCGGTTTGAGAACACTGCAATGTCCGGTTTGAGAGTACTGCACAATCCGGTTTGAGAGTACTGCACTGTCCGGTTTGAGAGTACTGCACTGTCCTGATTGAGAGTACTGCACTGTCCTGATTGAGAGTACTGCACTGTTCGGTTTGAGAGCACTGCACTCTTCAGTTTGAGATTACTGCACTGTCCTGATTCAGACTAATGCACAGTCTGCTTTGAGAGCACTGCACTATTCAATTTGAGAGTTCGGCACCATCCGGTTTGAGAGTACTGCACTGTCCGGTTTGAGAGTACTGCACTGTCCGGTTTGATACTAATCCACAATCCGGTTTGAGAGTACTGCACTGTCCGGTTTGAGAGTACTGCACTGTCCGGCTTGAGAGCACTGCACTCTCCAGTTTGAGATTATATAACTGTCCAGTTTGAGACTAATGCACAATCTGGTTTGAGAGCACTGCACTGTCCGGTTTGAGAGCCGGGCACTCTCCGGTTTGAGAGCACGGCACTGTCCAGTTTGAGAGCATGGCACTGTCTGGTTTGAGAGCACGGCACTGTCCGGTTTGAGAGTACTGCCCTGTCCGGTTTGAGAGCACTGCACTGTCCAGTTTGAGAGCACGGCACTGTCCAGTTTGAGAGCACGGCACTGTCCGGTTTGAGAGCACTGCCCTGTCCAGTTTGAGAACGCTACACTGTCCTGTTTGTGAGTACTGGATGGTCCGGTTTGAGAGTAATGCTCCGTCATGTTTGAGAGCATTGCGCTGTCTGGTTTGAGGGCACTGCACTATCCGGAGTGAGAGCACGACACTGTCCCGTTTGAGAGTACAGCACTGTTCAGTTTGAGGCAAATGCACAATCCGGTTTGAGAGCACTGCCCTGTCCGGTTTGAGAGTACTGCACTGTCCGGTTTGAGAGTACTGCACTGTCCGGTTTGAGAGTACTGCACTGTCCTGATTGAGAGTACTGCACTGTCCTGATTGAGAGTACTGCACTGTTCGGTTTGAGAGCACTGCACTCTTCAGTTTGAGATTACTGCACTGTCCGGTTTGATACTAATGCACAATCCGGTTTGAGAACACTGCAATGTCCGGTTTGAGAGTACTGCACAATCCGGTTTGAGAGTACTGCACTGTCCGGTTTGAGAGTACTGCACTGTCCGGTTTGAGAGTACTGCACTGTCCTGATTGAGAGTACTGCACTGTTCGGTTTGAGAGCACTGCACTCTTCAGTTTGAGATTACTGCACTGTCCTGATTCAGACTAATGCACAGTCTGCTTTGAGAGCACTGCACTATTCAATTTGAGAGTTCGGCACCATCCGGTTTGAGAGTACTGCACTGTCCGGTTTGAGAGTACTGCACTGTCCGGTTTGATACTAATCCACAATCCGGTTTGAGAGTACTGCACTGTCCGGTTTGAGAGTACTGCACTGTCCGGCTTGAGAGCACTGCACTCTCCAGTTTGAGATTATATAACTGTCCAGTTTGAGACTAATGCACAATCTGGTTTGAGAGCACTGCACTGTCCGGTTTGAGAGCCGGGCACTCTCCGGTTTGAGAGCACGGCACTGTCCAGTTTGAGAGCATGGCACTGTCTGGTTTGAGAGCACGGCACTGTCCGGTTTGAGAGTACTGCCCTGTCCGGTTTGAGAGCACTGCACTGTCCAGTTTGAGAGCACGGCACTGTCCGGTTTGAGAGCACGGCACTGTCCGGTTTGAGAGCACTGCACTGTCCGGTTTGAGAGCACGGCACTGTCCGGTTTGAAAGTAATGCACTGTCCGGTTTGAGAGCACTGCACTGTCTGGTTTGAAAGTAATGCACTGTCCGGTTTGAGAGCAAGGCACTGTCCGGTTTGAGAGCACGGCACTGTCCGGTTTGAGAGCACGGCACTATCCAATTTGAGAGCACTGCACTATCCAGTGTGAGAGCACGGCACTGTCCGGTTTGAGAGTACAGCGCTGTCCGCTTTGAGAGCACTGCACTGTCTGGTTTGAGAGTACTGCGCTGTCCGGTTTGAGAGCACTGCACAGTCCGGTTTGAGAGTACTGCACTGTCCGGTTTTAAAGTAATGCATTATCCGGTTTCAGAGCACTGCATTCCCCGGTTTGAGTGTACTGCACTCTCCAGTTTGAGATTATATAACTGTCCAGTTTGAGACTAATGCACAATCTGGTTTGAGAGCACTGCACTGTCCGGATTTGAGAGCCGGGCACTCTCCAGTTTGAGAGCATGGCACTCTCCAGTTTGAGAGCACGGTACTGTCCGGTTTGAGACCACGGAACTGTCCAGTTTGAGAGCACGGTACTGTCCGGTTTGAGAGCACGGCACTGTCCAGTTTGAGAGCACGGCACTGTCCGGTTTGAGAGCACTGCCCTGTCCAGTTTGAGAATGCTACACTGTCCTGTTTGTGATTACTGGATGGTCCGGTTTGAGAGTAATGCTCCGTCATGTTTGAGAGCATTGCGCTGTCTGGTTTGAGGGCACTGCACTATCCGGTGTGAGAGCACGACACTGTCCCGTTTGAGAGTACAGCACTGTTCAGTTTGAGACAAATACACAATCCGGTTTGAGAGCACTGCCCTGTCCGGTTTGAGAGTACTGCACTGTCCGGTTTGAGAGTACTGCACTGTCCTGATTGAGAGTACTGCACTGTCCTGATTGAGAGTACTGCACTGTTCGGTTTGAGAGCACTGCACTCTTCAGTTTGAGATTACTGCACTGTCCTGATTGAGACTAATGCACAGTCTGCTTTGAGAGCACTGCACTATTCAATTTGAGAGTTCGGCACCATCCGGTTTGAGAGTACTGCACTGTTCGGTTTGATACTTATGCACAATCCGGTTTGAGAACACTGCAATGTCCGGTTTGAGAGCACTACACTGTCTGGATTGAGAGGACTGGACGGTCCGGTTTGAGAGTAATGCCCCCTAATGTTTGAGAGCATTTGAGAGTACTTCACCGTTCAGTTTGAGAGTATTGTAATGTCCGGTTTGAAAGTACTGCGCTGTCCCTTTTGAGAGCACTGCACTCTCCAGTTTGAGATGACTGCACTGTCCAGCTTGAGACTAGTGCACCGTCTGCTTTGAGAGCACTGCACTGTCCGGTTTGAGGGCACTGCACTGTCCGGTTTGAGGGCACTGCACTGTCCGGTTTGAAAGTAATGCACTGTCCGGTTTGAGAGCACGGCACTGTCCGGTTTGAGGTCACTGCACTGTCCGGTTTGAAAGTAATGCACTGTCCGGTTTGAGAGCACGGCACTGTCCGGTTTGAAAGTAATGTACTGTCCGGTTTGAGAGCACAGCACTGTCCGGTTTGAGAGCACTGCAGTGTCCGGTTTGAGAGCACTACACTGTCCGGTTTGAGAGCACTGCACTGTCCGGTTTGAGAGCACGGCACTGTCCGGTTTGAGAGCACTGCACTGTCCGGTATGAGAGCACGGCACTGTCCGGTTTGAGAGCACGGCACTATCCGGTTTGAGAGCACGGCACTGTCCGGTTTGAGAACATGGCACTGTCCAGTTTGAGAGTACTGCCCTGTCCAGTTCGAGAGCAAGGCACTGTCCGGTTTGAGAGCATGGCACTGTCCGGTTTGAGAGTACAGCTCTGTTCAGTTTGAGACTAATGCACCGTCTGCTTTGAGAGCACTGCACTGTCCGGTTTGAGGGCACTGCACTGTCCGGTTTGAGGGCACTGCACTGTCCGGTTTGAAAGTAATGCACTGTCCGGTTTGAGAGCACGGCACTGTCCGGTTTGAGGTCACTGCACTGTCCGGTTTGAAAGTAATGCACTGTCCGGTTTGAGAGCACAGCACTGTCCGGTTTGAGAGCACTGCAGTGTCCGGTTTGAGAGCACTACACTGTCCGGTTTGAGAGCACTGCACTGTCCGGTTTGAGAGCACGGCACTGTCCGGTTTGAGAGCACTGCACTGTCCGGTATGAGAGCACGGCACTGTCCGGTTTGAGAGCACGGCACTATCCGGTTTGAGAGCACGGCACTGTCCGGTTTGAGAACATGGCACTGTCCAGTTTGAGAGTACTGCCCTGTCCAGTTCGAGAGCAAGGCACTGTCCGGTTTGAGAGCATGGCACTGTCCGGTTTGAGAGTACAGCTCTGTTCAGTTTGAGACTAATGCACAATCCGGTTTGAGAGCACTGCACTGTCCGGTTTGAGAGTACTGCACACTCCAGTTTGAGAGTACTGCACTGTTCAGTTTGAGAGCACTGCACTCTTCAGTTTGAGAGTACTGCACTGTCCTGTTTGAGACTAATGCACTGTCTGCTTTAAGAGCACTGCACTATCCGGTTTGAGAGCAAGGCACTGTCCCATTTGAGAGTACTGCACACTCCAGTTTGAGAGTACTGCACTGTCCGGTTTGAGAGCACTGCCCTGTCCGGTTTGAGAGTACTGCCCTGTCCGGTTTGAGAGCACAGCACTGTCCCATTTGAGAGCACTGCACTGTCCAGTTTGAGAGCACGGCACTGTCCGGTTTGAAAGTAATGCACTGTCCGGTTTGAGAGCACTGCACTGCCCGGTTTGAAAGTAATGCACTCTCCGGTTTGAGAGCACTGCACTGTCCGGTTTGAGAGCACTGCACTGTCCGGTTTGAGAGCACAGCACTGTCCGGTTTGAGAACATGGCACTGTCCAGTTTGAGAGTACTGCCCTGTCCAGTTCGAGCGCACGGCACTGTCCAGTTTGAGAGCACGGCACTGTCCGGTTTGAGAGCACTGCACTGTCCGGTTTGAAAGTAATGCACTGTCCGGTTTGAGAGCACTGCACTGTCCGTTTTGAAAGTAATGCACTGTCCGGTTTGAGAGCACGGCACTGTCCGGTTTGAGAGCACTGCACTATCCAATTTGAGAGCACTGCACTATCCAGTGTGAGAGCACGGCACTGTCCGGTTTGAGAGTACAGCGCTGTCCGCTTTGAGAGCACTGCACTGTCTGGTTTGAGAGTACTGCGCTGTCCGGTTTGAGAGTACTGCACTGTCCGGTTTTAAAGTAATGCATTGTCCGGTTTCAGAGCACTGCATTCCCCGTTTTGAGTGTACTGCACTCTCCAGTTTGAGATTATATAACTGTCCAGTTTGAGACTAATGCACAATCTGGTTTGAGAGCACTGTACTGTCCGGATTTGAGAGCCGGGCACTCTCCAGTTTGAGAGCACGGTACTGTCCGGTTTGAGAGCACGGTACTGTCCGGTTTGAGAGCACGGCACTGTCCAGTTTGAGAGAACGGCACTGTCCAGTTTGAGAGCACGGCACTGTCCGGTTTGAGAGCACGGCACTGTCCGGTTTGAGAGCACTGCCCTGTCCATTTTGAGAACGCTACACTGTCCTGTTTGTGAGTACTGGATGGTCCGGTTTGAGAGTAATGCTCCGTCATGTTTGAGAGCATTGCGCTGTCTGGTTTGAGGGCACTGCACTATCCGGTGTGAGAGCACGACACTGTCCCGTTTGAGAGTACAGCACTGTTCAGTTTGAGACAAATACATAATCCGGTTTGAGAGCACTGCACTGTCCGGTTTGAGAGTACTGCACTGTCCGGTTTGAGAGTACTGCACTGTCCTGATTGAGAGTACGGCACTGTTCGGTTTGAGAGCACTGCACTCTTCAGTTTGAGATTACTGCACTGTCCTGATTGAGACTAATGCACAGTCTGCTTTGAGAGCACTGCACTATTCAATTTGAGAGTTCGGCACCATCCGGTTTGAGAGTACTGCACTGTCCGGTTTGATACTTATGCACAATCCGGTTTGAGAACACTGCAATGTCCGGTTTGAGAGCACTACACTGTCTGGATTGAGAGTACTGGACGGTTCGGTTTGAGAGTAATGCCCCCTAATGTTTGAGAGCATTTGAGAGTACTTCACCGTTCAGTTTGAGAGTATTGTAATGTCCGGTTTGAAAGTACTGCGCTGTCCCTTTTGAGAGCACTGCACTCTCCAGTTTGAGATGACTGCACTGTCCAGCTTGAGACTAGTGCGCCGTCTGCTTTGAGAGCACTGCACTGTCCGGTTTGAGGGCACTGCACTGTCCGGTTTGAGGGCACTGCACTGTCCGGTTTGAAAGTAATGCACTGTCTGGTTTGAGAGCACGGCACTGTCCGGTTTGAGGTCACTGCACTGTCCGGTTTGAAAGTAATGCACTGTCCGGTTTGAGAGCACGGCACTGTCCGGTTTGAGAGCACGGCACTGTCCGGTTTGAAAGTAATGCACTGTCCGGTTTGAGAGCACAGCACTGTCCGGTTTGAGAGCACTGCAGTGTCCAGTTTGAGAGCACTGCACTGTCCGGTTTGAGAGCACGGCACTGTCCGGTTTGAGAGCACTGCCCTGTCCGGTTTGAGAGCACTGCACTGTCCGGTTTGAGAGTACTGCACTGTCCGGTTTGATACTAATGCACAATCCGGTTTGAGAACACTGCACTGTCCGGTTTGAGAGTACTGGACGGTTCGGTTTGAGAGCAATGACCCCTAATGTTTGAGAGCACTGCACTGTCCGGTTTGAGAGTACTGCACTGTCCGGTTTGAGAGCACTGCACTGTCCGGTTTGAGGGTACTGCACAATCCGGTTTGAGAGCACTGCCCTGTCCGGTTTGAGAGCACTGCCCTGCCCGGATTGAGAGTACTGTCCTGTCCGGAGTGTGAGTACTGCCCTGTCAGATTTGAGAGTACTGTCCTGTCAGGTTTGAGAGCACTGCACCGTCCGGTTTGAGAGCACTGCACCCTCCGGTTTGAGAGCACTGCACTCTCCAGTTTGAGATGACTGCACTGTCCAGTTTGGGACTAATGCACCATCTACTTTGAGAGCACTGCACTATCCGGTTTGAGAGTATTGCTCTATCCGGTTTGAGAGCACTGCACTGTCCAGTTTGAGAGTACTGCACTGTCCGGTTTGAGAGTACTCCCCTGTCCGGTTTGAGAGTACTGCCCTGTTCGGTTTGAGAGCACTGCACTGTTCGGTTTGAGAGTACTGCACTGTCCGGTTTGATACTAATGCACAATCCGGTTTGAGAGCACTGCACTGTCCGGTTTGAGAGTACTGCACTGTCCGGTTTGATACTAATGCACAATCCGGTTTGAGAGCACTGCACTGTCCTGATTGAGAGCACTGCACAGTCTGGTTTGAGGGCATTGCACTGTCCGGTTTGAGAGCACGGCACTGTCCAGTTTGAGAGTACTGCCCTGTCCGGTTTGAGAGCACGGCACTGTCCGTTTTGATACTAATGCACAATCCTTTTTGAGAACACTGCAATGTCCGGTTTGAGAGCATTGCACTGTCTGGTTTGAGAGTACTTCACCGTTCAGTTTGAGAGTATTGTACTGTCCGGTTTGAAAGTACTGCACTGTCCAGTTTGAGAGTACTGCACTGTCCGGTTTGAGAGCTCTGCACTGTCCGGTTTGAGAGTACTGCACTGTCTGGTTTGAGAGCTCTGCACTGTCCGGTTTGAGGGCATTGCACTGTCCGGTTTGAGAGCTCTGCACTGTCCGGTTTGAGAGCACTGCACTGTCCGGTTTGAGAGCTCTGCACTGTCCGGTTTGAGGGCATTGCACTGTCCACTTTGAGAATACTGCACTGTCCGGTTTGAGAGCACTGCACTGTCCGGTTTGAGAGCACTGCACTGTCCGGTTTGAGAGCACTGCACTGTCCGGTTTGAGAGCTCTGCACTGTCCGGTTTGAGGGCATTGCACTGTCCACTTTGAGAATACTGCACTGTCCGGTTTGAGAGCGCAGCACTGTCCGGTTTGAGAGCGCTGCATTGTCTGGTTTAAGAATGCTGCACTGTCCTGTTTGTGAGTACTGGACGGTCTAGTTTGAGAGTAATGCCCCATAATGTTTGAGAGCATTGTACTGTCCGCTTTGAAAGTACTGCGCTGTCAGTTTTGAGAGCACTGCACCGTCCGGTTTGAGAGCACTGCAGTGTCCGGTTTGAGAACACTGCAGTGTCCGGTTTGAGAGCACTGCACTGTCCGGTTTGAGACCACTGCACAGTCCGGTTTGAAAGTAATGCACTCTCCGGTTTGAGAGAACTGCACTCTCCAGTTTGAGATTACTGCACTGTCCAGCTTGAGAGTAATGCACCGTCTGCTTTGAGAGCACTGCACTAACCAATTTGAGAGCACTGCACCGTCCGGTTTGAGAGCACTGCACTGTCAAGTTTGAGAGCACGGCACTGTCCGGTTTGAGAGCACTGCCTTGTACAGTGTGAGAAAGCTGCACTGTCCTGTTTGTGATTACTGGACGGTCTGGTTTGAGAGTAATGCTCCGTAATGTTTGAGAGCATTGCACTGTCTGGTTTGAGAGTACTGCACTGTCCGGTTTGAAAGTACTGCACTGTCCGGTTTGAGAGTACTTCACCGTTCAGTTTGAGAGTATTGTACTGTCCGGTTTGAAAGTACTGCGCTGTCCCTTTTGAGTGCACTGCACTCTCCAGTTTGAGATTACTACACTGTCCAGTTTGAGACTAATGCACCATCAGCTTTGAGAGCACTGCACTATCCAATTTGAGAGCACTGCACTATCCAGTGTGAGAGCACGGCACTGTCCGGTTTGAGAGTACAGCACTGTCTGGTTTGAGAGTACAGCACTGTTCAGTTTAAAACTAATGCACAATCCGGTTTGAGAGTACTGCACTGTCCTGATTGAGAGTACTGCACTGTCCGGTTTGAAAGTAATGCATTGTCCGGTTTCAGAGCACTGCTCTCCCCGGTTTGAGTGTACTGCACTCTCCAGTTTGAGAGCCGGGCACTCTCCGGTTTGAGAGCACGGCACTGTCCAATTTGGGAGCACGGCACTGTCCAGTTTGAGAGTACGGCACTGTCCGGTTTGAGAGCACGGCACTGTCCGGTTTGAGAGCACTGCACTCTCCAGTTTGAGATGACTGCACTGTCCAGTTTGAGACTAATGCACCATTTGCTTTGAGAGCATTGCACTAACCAATTTGAGAGCACTGCACTATCCGGTTTGAGAGTATTGCTCTGTCCGGTTTGAGAGCACTGCCCTGTCCGGTTTGAGAGTACTGCCCTGTCCGGTTTGAGAGTACTGCCCTGTCCGGTTTGAGAGCACTGCACTGTCCGGTTTGAGAGTACTGCCCTGTCCGGTTTGAGAGTACTGCACTGTCCGGTTTGATACTAATGCACAATCCGGTTTGAGAACACTGCACTGTCCAGTTTGAGAGCACGGCACTGTCCGGTTTGAGAGTACTTCACCGTTCGGTTTGAGAGTATTGTATTGTCCAGTTTGAAAGTACTGCACTGTCCGGTCTTAGACCACTGCACACTCCACTTTGAGACGAATGCACTGTCAAGTTTGAGACTAATGCGCCGTCTGCTTTGAGAGCACTGCACTCTCCGGTTTGAGAGCACTGCACTGTCCGGTTTGAAAGTAAAGCACTCTCCAGTTTGAGAGCACTGCACTCATCAGTTTGAGATGACTGCACTGTCCAGCTTGAGACTAATGCACCGTCTGCTTTGAGAGCACTGCACTGTCCGGATTGAGACCACTGCACTGTCCAGTTCGAGAGTACTGCCCTGTCCGGTTTGAGAGTACTGCCCTGTCCGGTTTGAGAGCACTGCATTGTCCGGTTTGAGAGCACTGCACTGTCTGGTCTGAGAGCACGGCACTGTCCGGTTTGAGAGCAAGGCACTGTCCGGTTTGAGAGCACGGCACTGTCCCGTTTGAGAGCACTGCACTATCCGGTTTGAGAGCACTGCACTCTCCAGTTTGAGATTACTGCACTGTCCAGTTTGAGACTAATGCACAATCTGGTGTGAGAGCACAGCACTGTCCAGTTTGAGAGCACGGCACTGTCCGGTTTGAGAGCACAGCACTGTCCGGTTTAAGAACGCTGCACTGTCCTGTTTGTGTGTACTGGACGGTCCGGTTTGAGAGTAATGCCCCGTAATGTTTGAGAGCATTGCACTGTCTGGTTTGAGAGTACTTCACCGTTCAGTTTGAGAGTATTGTACTGTCCGGTTTGAAAGTACTGCACTGTCCAGTTTGAGAGTACTGCACTGTCCGGTTTGAGAGCTCTGCACTGTCCGGTTTGAGAGTACTGCACTGTCCGGTTTGAGGGCATTGCACTGTCCGGTTTGAGAGCTCTGCACTGTCCGGTTTGAGAGCACTGCACTGTCCGGTTTGAGAGCTCTGCACTGTCCGGTTTGAGGGCATTGCACTGTCCACTTTGAGAATACTGCACTGTCCGGTTTGAGAGCACTGCACTGTCCGGTTTGAGAGCACTGCACTGTCCGGTTTGAGAGCTCTGCACTGTCCGGTTTGAGGGCATTGCACTGTCCACTTTGAGAATACTGCACTGTCCGGTTTGAGAGCGCAGCACTGTCCGGTTTGAGAGCGCTGCATTGTCTGGTTTAAGAATGCTGCACTGTCCTGTTTGTGAGTACTGGACGGTCTAGTTTGAGAGTAATGCCCCATAATGTTTGAGAGCATTGTACTGTCCGGTTGAAAGTACTGCGCTGTCAGTTTTGAGAGCACTGCACTGTCCGGTTTGAGAGCACTGCAGTGCCCGGTTTGAGAGCACTGCACTGTCCGGTTTGAGAGCACTGCACTGTCCGGTTTGAGAGCACTGCACTGTCCGGTTTGAAAGTAATGCACTCTCCGGTTTGAGAGAACTGCACTCTCCAGTTTGAGATTACTGCACTGTCCAGCTTGAGAGTAATGCACCGTCTGCTTTGAGAGCACTGCACTAACCAATTTGAGAGCACTGCACCGTCCGGTTTGAGAGTACTGCACCGTCCGGTTTGAGAGCACTGCACTGTCAAGTTTGAGAGCACGGCACTGTCCGGTTTGAGAGCACTGCCCTGTACAGTGTGAGAAAGCTGCACTGTCCTGTTTGTGATTACTGGACGGTCTGGTTTGAGAGTAATGCTCCGTAATGTTTGAGAGCATTGCACTGTCTGGTTTGAGAGTACTGCACTGTCCGGTTTGAGAGTACTGCACTGTCCGGTTTGAGAGAACTGCACTCTCCAGTTTGAGAGCACGGCACTGTCCGGTTTGAGAGTACTTCACCGTTCGGTTTGAGAGTATTGTATTGTCCAGTTTGAAAGTACTGCACTGTCCGGTGTTAGACCACTGCACACTCCACTTTGAGATGAATGCACTGTCAAGTTTGAGACTAATGCGCCGTCTGCTTTGAGAGCACTGCACTCTCCGGTTTGAGAGCACTGCACTGTCCGGTTTGAAAGTAAAGCACTCTCCAGTTTGAGAGCACTGCACTGTCCGGTTTGAGAGCACTGCACTCATCAGTTTGAGATGACTGCACTGTCCAGCTTGAGACTAATGCACCGTCTGCTTTGAGAGTACTGCCCTGTCCGGTTTGAGAGTACTGCCCTGTCCGGTTTGAGAGCACTGCATTGTCCGGTTTGAGAGCACTGCACTGTCTGGTCTGAGAGCACGGCACTGTCCGGTTTGAGAGCAAGGCACTGTCCGGTTTGAGAGCACGGCACTGTCCCGTTTGAGAGCACTGCACTATCCGGTTTGAGAGCACTGCACTCTCCAGTTTGAGATTACTGCACTGTCCAGTTTGAGACTAATGCACAATCTGGTGTGAGAGCACAGCACTGTCCGGTTTGAGAGCACGGCACTGTCCGGTTTGAGAGCACAGCACTGTCCGGTTTAAGAACGCTGCACTGTCCTGTTTGTGTGTACTGGACGGTCCGGTTTGAGAGTAATGCCCCGTAATGTTTGAGAGCATTGCACTGTCTGGTTTGAGAGTACTTCACCGTTCAGTTTGAGAGTATTGTACTGTCCGGTTTGAAAGTACTGCACTGTCCAGTTTGAGGGTACTGCACTGTCCGGTTTGAGAGCTCTGCACTGTCCGGTTTGAGAGCTCTGCACTGTCCGGTTTGAGGGCATTGCACTGTCCGGTTTGAGAGCTCTGCACTGTCCGGTTTGAGAGCACTGCACTGTCCGGTTTGAGAGCTCTGCACTGTCCGGTTTGAGGGCATTGCACTGTCCACTTTGAGAATACTGCACTGTCCGGTTTGAGAGTACTGCACTGTCCGGTTTGAGAGCACTGCACTGTCCGGTTTGAGAGCACTGCACTGTCCGGTTTGAGAGCTCTGCACTGTCCGGTTTGAGGGCATTGCACTGTCCACTTTGAGAATACTGCACTGTCCGGTTTGAGAGCTCTGCACTGTCCGGTTTGAGAGCACTGCACTGTCCGGTTTGAGAGCTCTGCACTGTCCGGTTTGAGGGCATTGCACTGTCCACTTTGAGAATACTGCACTGTCCGGTTTGAGAGCGCAGCACTGTCCGGTTTGAGAGCGCTGCATTGTCTGGTTTAAGAATGCTGCACTGTCCTGTTTGTGAGTACTGGACGGTCTAGTTTGAGAGTAATGCCCCATAATGTTTGAGAGCATTGTACTGTCCGCTTTGAAAGTACTGCGCTGTCAGTTTTGAGAGCACTGCACTGTCCGGTTTTAGAGCACTGCACTGTCCAGTTTGAGACTAATGCACCGTCTGCTTTGAGAGCACTGCACTGTCCGCTTTGAGAATACTGCACTGTCCGGTTTCAGAGCGCAGCACTGTCCGGTTTGAGAGCACTGCACTGTCCGGTTTGAGAGCACGGCACTGTCCGGTTTGTGAGCGCGGCAATGACTGGTTTGAGAGATCTGCACAGTCTGGTTTGAGGGCATTGCACTGTCCGCTCTGAGAGTACCGCACTGTCCGGTTTGAGAGCACTGCAATGTCCGGTTTGAGAGTACTGCACTGTCTGGTTTGAGACTAATGCACCATCTGCTTTGAGAGCACTGCACTATCCGGTGTGAGAGCACAGCACTGTCCAGTTTGAGTACAGCACTGCTCAGTTTGAGACTAATGAACAATTCGGTTTGAGAGCACTGCACCGTCCGGTTTGAGAGTACTGCCCTGTCCAGTTTGAGAGTACTGCACTGTCCCATTTGAGAGCACTGCACTGTCAAGTTTGAGAGCACTGCCCTGTCCAGTTTGAGAACGCTACACTGTCCTGTTTGTGAGTGCTGGACGGTCCGGTTTGAGAGTAATGCCCCATAATGTTTGAGAGTATTGTACTGTCTGGTTTGAAAGTACTGCACTGTCTGCTTTGAGAGCACTGCACTGTCCGGTTTGAGAGCTCTGCACTGACCGGTTTGAGGGCATTGCACTGTCCGCGTTGAGAGCACTGCACTGTCCGGTTTGAGAGCTCTGCACTGTCCGGTTTGAGGGCATTGCACTGTCCGCTTTGAGAATACTGCACTGTGCGGTTTGAGAGCACGGCACTGTCCGGTTTGAGAGCGCAGCACTGTCCGGTTTGAGAGCGCAGCACTGTCCGGTTTGAGAGCGCTGCACTGTCCGGTTTGAGAGCGCTGCATTGTCTGGTTTGAGAATGCTGCACTGTCCTGTTTCGGAGTACTGGACGGTCCGGTTTGAGAGTAATGCCCCAGAATGTTTGAGAGTATTGTACTGTCTGTTTTGAAAGTTCTGCGCTGTCCGTTTTGAGAGCACTGCACTCTCCAGTTTGAGATGACTGCACTGTCCGGTTTGAGAGCATTGCACTGTTCGGTTTGAGAGCACTGCACTGTCCGGTTTGTGAGCAGGGCACTGTCCGGTTTGAGATTACTGCCCTGTCTGGTTTGAAAGTAATGCACTGTCCGGTTTGAAAAAAATGCACTGTTCGGTTTGAGAGTACTGCACTGTCCGGTTTGAGAGCACGGCACTGTCCGGTTTGAGAGCACTGTACTGTCCGGTTTGAAAGTAATGCACTGTCCGGTTTGAGAGCACTGCACTGTCCAGTTTGAGACTAATGCACCGTCTGCGTTGAGAGCACTGCAGCATCGAATTTGAGAGTACTGCACTACCCGGTTTGAGAGTAATGCCCCGCAATGTTTGAGAGCATTGCACTGTCTGGTTTGAGAGCACAGCACTCTCCAGTTTGTGAGTACTGCACTCTCCAGTTTGAGATTACTGCACTGTCCAGTTTGAGACTATTGCAACGTCTGCCTTGAGAGCACTGCACTGTCCAGATTGAGAGTACTGTACTGTTCAGTTTGAGAGTATTGCCCTGTCTGGTTTGAGAGCACTGCACTGTCTAGATTGAGAGTACTGCACTGTCCAGTTTAAGACTAATGCACTGTCCGGTTTGAGAGTACTGCACTGTCCTGATTAAGAGTACTGCACTGTCCAGTGTGAGAGGACTGCAATGTCCAGATTGAGAGCATGGCACTGTCCAGTTTGAGAGCACTGCACTGTCCGGTTTGAGAGCACTGTACTGTCTGCTTTGAGAGCACTGCACTGTCCGGTTTGAGAGCACTGCACTGTCCAGTGTGAGAGCACTGCACTGTCCGGTGTGAGAGCACTGCACTGTCCGATGTGAGAGCACTGCACTGTCCGATGTGAGAGTACTGCACTGTCCGGTTTGAGAGCACTGCACTGTCCGATGTGAGAGTACTGCACTGTCCGGTTTGAGAGCACTGCACTGTCCGGTTTGAGAGCACTGCACTGTCCGGTTTGAGAGCACTGTACTGTCTGCTTTGAGAGCACTGCACCGTCCGGTTTGAGAGCACTGTACTGTCTGCTTTGAGAGCACTGCACCGTCCGGTTTGAGAGCACTGCACTGTCCGGTTTGAGAGCACTGCACCGTCCGGTTTGAGAGCACTGCACTGTCCGGTTTGAGAGCACTGCACTGTCCGGTGTGAGAGCACTGCACTGTCCGGTGTGAGAGCACTGCACTGTCCGATGTGAGAGCACTGCACTGTCCGATGTGAGAGTACTGCACTGTCCGGTTTGAGAGCACTGCACTGCCCGGTTTGAGAGCACTGCACTGCCCGGTTTGAGAGCACTGCACTGTCCGGTTTGAGAGCACTGCACTGTCCGGTGTGAGAGCACTGCACTGTCCGGTTTGAGAGCACTGCACTGTCCAGTGTGAGAGCACTGCACTGTCCGATGTGAGAGTACTGCACTGTCCGATGTGAGAGTACTGCACTGTCCGGTTTGAGGGCACTGCACTGCCCGGTTTGAGAGCACTGCACTGCCCGGTTTGAGAGCACTGCACTGTCCGGTTTGAGAGCACTGCACTGTCCGGTTTGAGAGCACTGCACTGTCCGATGTGAGAGTACTGCACTGTCCAGTTTGAGAGCACTGCACTGCCCGGTTTGAGAGCACTGCACTGCCCGGTTTGAGAGCACTGCACTGTCCGGTTTGAGAGCACTGCACTGTCCGGTGTGAGAGTACTGCACTGTCCGGTGTGAGAGTACTGCACTGTCCGGTTTGAGAGCACTGCACTGTCCGGTTTGAGGGCATTGCACTGTCCGGTTTGAGAGCATTGGCACTGTCCGGTTTGAGAGCACTGCACTGTCCGGTTTGTGAGCAGGGCACTGTCCGGTTTGAGAGTACTGCCCTGTCAGGTTTGAAAGTAATGCACTCTCCGGTTTGAGATGACTGCACTCTCCGGTTTGAGAGCACGGCACTGTCCGATTTGAGAGCACGGCACTCTCCGGTTTGAGAGCACTGCACTGTCCGGTTTCAGAGCACTGCACTGTCCGGTTTGAGAGCTCTGCACTGTCCAGTTTGAGGGCATTGCACTGTCCGGTTTGAGAGCACTGCACTGTCCGATTTGAGAGCACTGCACTGTCCGGTTTGAGGGCATTGCACTGTCCGGTTTGAGAGCACTGCACTATCCGGTTTGAGAGCACTGCACTCTCCAGTTTGAGATTACTGCACTGTCCAGTTTGAGACTAATGCACAATCTGGTGTGAGAGCACAGCACTGTCCGGTTTGAGAGCACGGCACTGTCCGGTTTGAGAGCACAGCACTGTCCGGTTTAAGAACGCTGCACTGTCCTGTTTGTGTGTACTGGACGGTCCGGTTTGAGAGTAATGCCCCGTAATGTTTGAGAGCATTGCACTGTCTGGTTTGAGAGTACTTCACCGTTCAGTTTGAGAGTATTGTACTGTCCGGTTTGAAAGTACTGCACTGTCCAGTTTGAGGGTACTGCACTGTCCGGTTTGAGAGCTCTGCACTGTCCGGTTTGAGAGCACTGCACTGTCCGGTTTGTGAGCAGGGCACTGTCCGGTTTGAGAGTACTGCCCTGTCAGGTTTGAAAGTAATGCACTCTCCGGTTTGAGATGACTGCACTCTCCGGTTTGAGAGCACGGCACTGTCCGATTTGAGAGCACGGCACTCTCCGGTTTGAGAGCACTGCACTGTCCGGTTTCAGAGCACTGCACTGTCCGGTTTGAGAGCTCTGCACTGTCCAGTTTGAGGGCATTGCACTGTCCGGTTTGAGAGCACTGCACTGTCCGATTTGAGAGCACTGCACTGTCCGGTTTGAGGGCATTGCACTGTCCGGTTTGAGAGCGCAGCACTGTCCGGTTTGAGAGCACGGCACTGTCCGGTTTGTGAGTGCAGCACTGTCCGGTTTGAGAGCACGGCACTGTCCGGTTTGTGAGCGCAGCACTGTCCGGTTTGAGAGCACTGCACTGTCCGGTTTGAGAGCACTGTACTGTCTGCTTTGAGAGCACTGCACTGTCCGGTTTGAGAGCACTGCACTGTCCAGTGTGAGAGCACTGTACTGTCCGGTTTGAGAGTACTGCACTGTCCGGTTTGAGAGCACTGCACTGTCCGGTGTGAGAGCACTGCACTGTCCGGTTTGAGAGCACTGCACTGTCCGATGTGAGAGCACTGCACTGTCCGGTTTGAGAGCACTGCACTGTCCGGTGTGAGAGTACTGCACTGTCTGGTTTGAGAGCACTGCACTGTCCGGTGTGAGAGTACTGCACTGTCCGGTTTGAGAGCACTGCACTGTCCGATGTGAGAGCACGGCACTGTCCGGTTTGAGAGCACTGCACTGTCCGGTGTGAGAGTACTGCACTGTCCGGTTTGAGAGCACTGCACTGCCCAGTTTGAGAGCACTGCACTGTCCGTTTTGAGAGCACTGCACTGTCCAGTGTGACAGTACTGCACTGTCCAGATTCAGAGTACTGCACTGTTCGGTTTGAAAGTAATGCACTATCCGGTTTGAGAGCACTGCACAATCCGGTTTGCTGTTTGTTGCAGTCAAGAAACAACATCTCTGCTCTTTCTGATGTTAACCCAAATGACTTTTTATATTTTTCACTTCTTACTTTCCAACGTGGACCCTGCTCTGACCTTTTCCCATAATCAGCTCCACATCCTCAACATGCACCCCTGCTTGGTGTCTTGCTTGATTTGTGAAGTGCACTTAATTTTGTCTCTGTTCAAAACAACACTGGACTTTGAATGGCATTTTTAAATGAAAATGTCTCCACAATAATTGAGATTTAATGCACTAAAAGTACAAAACGCTTTTGTTGAACAGCATTCCTGCATTATGCAGTTTTCTTTTTTTTTGGCCTGGATAATGATCACACTCAATTTGTTAGTCCAGGTCTTGTTGTATCAGAAACTCGAATGTTCAACTTCAGAGGTTTATTATCCCACAGATTGCTTACTCTTATTTATTGCATTTCTTTATCCTTTGATCATGCAGCTGGTTCATATCAGAAATGTTTCAGAAGAAGGTAATTGCAGAGAAATAATTTTCGTGGAAATGATACGTGTTGCATTATTTTCTAAACATTGCCAGTGCTTAACAATGTTTTATGGCAATCCTCTGTCGGTCTTTGCTGACAGATGTTAAACTGACACCCTTGCAGAGTGCATACACTATCTAGAATTTGATTGCTACATTGCTGTTTTTCATGCCCATCAGGAGTCTTGGTTGAGACTATTTTAAAAAGAAAGACGCTGCTCTCTGCTGGCCTGTTCATGGTACTACATGCTTGTAAGTGATTGCGGTCACTGAAAATTGTCCTGGTTAATGTTTGGAGCATATTTGAATAGGGATGGCAGTCAACAGGGTTAAACTAGCCCTTCACCTGACATTATACTGTTTAAGTGGGATGTTTATGTTTAAAGAGGTTCCATTTTCATTGTAAGTTAATTATTCCAGCACACTGTATAAAAACTTTGTTGAGGTGCTGTCTGCATCTGCATTTTCCATTTCTTACAAATATACAAGTCTTTCTCTTGCGTTTAGTGAAGATACTGAATGGAGGATGCACAGCATAGATGGGAAGGAGAACGAAAGGAACAAAATGCCTTGCAGTGGCTTCGCATATAAACGAGAAAGGCTAGCTGAAAATAAAAGTAGCAAAAATACCTGAGAAAAGCAACAGTAATGAATGGAGAGAAAACATACCATTCACTGGTGTCACATTTATTCAGTCGTTGAAGAAGTTACACTGCGCATGAATAAAACACAAAAGAGGATGAATCCCCTTCTCCTCCACCAGTTGCTTTAAACTCTGCAGCAAATGAGAGTTTCCCACAGTGTTGAAAAATGACTTGGAAAAAGTCGGTACATGGTCATACATGAGAGATCCTTGCTGCTATACAGGAAGTCCCCGGGTTATGAACGTCCGACTCACGAACATCCCGTACTTACAAACTGACCTCCAGCTTCTCATTTTTAAAAATTATTTTGAAAAATATGAGTTATATACAATGTTTTGTCCAAATGAACAGGCGGACTAACTAGCCCGCTTCTGTTCCAATTTACACACAAATTCAGCTTACAAGCAGCGGGGAAAATAGAACTCTTTTGTCACCTGGGAACTTTGTGTATATGACCATATAGATCACAGCTGACTTAAAATATCGTCCGCAAATACTAAATCTAAAGTTCCAAAAAAATATAAAATTAATCTGTGTTAAATTATCAGTTAAGGAAGAGTTCTTTAATTTACATATTTTTAGTTGAGCATTAATTGGCAAAATCATTGCTGCTGTCATTATGATAATTTTTAAAAATGAACTAATACTAACAAAGATGAAAGTAACTTTGCAGAAGGTTCTCGTTTGAGCAATTCAAATCCAAACACTTAAAGCTCCCATTACTTTTCTTTACTCAACAAAGTTAACGCTGTTTTCCTAATCCAGGATCAGTCCATTTCAAGCTGTCACTTGTTCCAACTGAAATTCTCTATTTGTATATTTCATACTCACTCCATTCCATTGCAGCTTGTATTCATTTATTTCTTTCCTAATTATAGCTCCTCAGTTTGACTCCAATTCTCAATTAGTAATTGCTCCACTTTTTATAATTCTTCCTCTTTCCAATTCTTGGGATCAGACTCACTCTATTATGTAAAGTAAGTGTGTACAAATACTGTACTAATCACAGATCACTTTATAGCAGGACTTTGGACATTCTCTCTGGCTGCAAGTCAACTATTCTGGACACTCTCAAAGCGTTTAGATAAGCTGTGTTTAATTTCCAGAGTGATTAGTTGATCCAATAAATGCTCAGCACTCTGAAAGAAGTATGCTACAGTTATTAAAAGCTTTGTAATATACAGTCTAAATCTTGTGGAATAGTTTATTTAATACTTTGCACTTCAGATTTAAAACTGGCTAAATAATCCCAAGTTATTTTATCAGTTTTCCATGGAGAACTGTTTCACAGACCTGAAAATATAACGTAACCCTCAAGACTTGCTCTGCATCTTTAATCCAGTTTCACTGGATTTAGACTCAATCCGGTTGCTTCTCTGATCTCAAGATATTTTTCTCAGACAATAATAACAGCTTTTTCTTTGTGACTTATTCTGGCACTCCATTCAAAACAAATCCCAGGTCACGCTACACTTTAATACATATTTGGATTGAATGGGTATTGAAACAATAATCAATTTGAATACATCATTTGAGGAAACAGGTTGCTGAAAGATATTTTTAATACACAGAAGTTGTTTTGGTTTCACATGTTCCTTGCAGATAGTTTTTAATAAAATGGAAATTGCCTAAAAATTTCATGAAATTCCAAGAGAATGTGAACATCCACAGCTCAAAGATTTTGGCATACACCTGAAAATCATTGCAAAAGTGAATTTGTATGACAGTGGTGTTCAGCACAGATGAACTGACAGCAGCACATTAATGACAACATATGCCTGGAATAGACACAAAACACAGAGAAGAAAATGAAAATGTCGCCAATCATTTTAGTACTACTGGGACGTTACCTTTTAATTTAGCGATTGTGAGGTTTGGGGGGTCTGTTTTCATTGGGAAGAGGGTCTGGGATTCAGTCTCTTGACACATCAGATGCTAATCATTATTATCATTTAACTGAGGTTGGAAAATGTATTTGTCATGCAAACGTTATTATAATTGTAGTAAATTAGATACATGTGTAATTGTACCCTCTGTAATGGACTGTAATTACATTTTAGCATACAGAAGTGTTCTTTTTCACACTGCTATAAGCAAAGGTTTTTTTCTTAGGAGGATGTTTATGCGTAGGCAGCCTTCTCACTGATGTGCTTCTGATTTGTAGGACTGTAAGACAGAGTGAAACTAGAGTGTGGACAAAGACAATCCTGCTGTGAGTATGCTAATACTAAATATTTACATGGGAAATCTGTCTCTCACAGTGTGAATGTGGAGTTTTCTGGGCAGTGTGTTGGAATGTTATTGGGAACTTGCCAGTAATGGTTAACAATGTGGCTATTAAGCAGGATAGTTCTTTTTTAAAAAGAAAATCTATGTCCTATCCTGAGGCACAAACAATGTTGTTGTGTTTGAAACAGCATGTTCTGGTTAATTAGCATTCGGGAAATCACTGACAGCTTTTATTGCAAAACAGCAGCATTTTGATTTATTATTTTGTTGAAAAGCAAATCTTATTCATGACTTGCGGTTATAAAAGAATAATAGAGTAAATGTTTTGGAGAGGGATAGTGTTAATTCGCTAATATATATCTTTGTCAGAGATGAGCTACTTAATCTATTTTTACCAGTTTCTATGGAAACAAGATTTTATTTACAGTATTTACTGGTGCTGTTTGACATTGTCATTCTGTCTGAGAATAAAGTCAATTGTTCTGAGAGGGAGTTGACTGATAATGGAATGAACATCAAAGGCAGGACGATACTTGACCAAGTTCATAAGGTTAACCTCTTCTATACCTCAGATTTTCATTTACTCTGCATGAATCTTCTTTCCACTAATTGAAATTCTATTCATATCTGTTGTACCATGGGCTTAACTCTTTCTCTTTGAATCCAAATGAATTTATTTCCCCTGTATTATTTTTCATCCAATGGATTTGATATTGAATAGGTTCAGATGGAGAGGGCTTAAGCCAGAAATAGAGGCGGAGATGAATTCAAATTGATTACAGATAAGAAGGTAGAGATAAGTTCTGATGGAATAGGATTGGAATAAATGGATTTCTCGGAGTTAAAACTAGGTGGGGTGGGGGGTTGGATGATAGATGATAGTAAATTCATATGTGCAATGGTAGGAATCTCTGGGACTCGTAGCTCATTTATTTAGAAGTAAGAAACAAGTTATTAGAAGGGACATGCTTAAAGAGAGAATGTCCCTCTTTCATTAGCCAATTTATCATAGTTTTTAAAATATATCATTTTGATCAAATCTGATAAAGAATTCAATCATTGAGATTTTTTTTCTCAGACTTTTCATAAATTGCTCAAGATTCAGTGGTCAAATTTGAGTCAGTTTTAGCCAATGCATATATATTGATATAATTGTATGCTGTACACATAACTCTTCAGCGATGCTGGTATATCAGCAAAATTAAAACTATTCAAAGAAGCTAAAGCTTTGGATAAAACTGAAAATTAAGCATGTCTGATATTTTCATATGAACCTTTCAGTTATAAATTAAATAATAACCCCAAAATATGGTGAGATCCTGACACTTTCTCAATATTATGGTGAAGTTACGTCCAGTTTTTTTCGGTTTATTTTTCCTGTTATTCGCATTTTTTTTGTCTAAATTTGCCACCACTTTAGTTCCAACAAAATAAAGAACAGTAGTAAAACGGATCACATTCAATTAAATATTCATGCTGGTCTGGGTCAAGGCTGGAAAATGTTCCTAGGTTTAGGTGATATTTATAAACCACTCAGCCTTTACTCTTGAGAATCCTCCTGTAACTTAAACCCTTCAATGTGCTACAATCTTGCAATATTCTGAAGAACTTAAGGAGATCAAGATTGAATAAAAACCATCCAACCATGTACATCTGCAGACTGCTTTTTCTCAACATATGTTCTGTATCGAAAGTATATCTTCCATTTTATGATAAAGCAAACAGTACTTACTTTTTTTTTGCCATTTGCAAATGTATCCATTTCTTCATTGTGGTTTTATTCAGTATGCATCTGGTAGGTTCTGGAAGTGTGGATTAGAAAGGACGAGACTGGAGAAAGTGGGGGTGGTGCGAATTCTGTTCTACCTCTGTGTTCTTCATGAAGGCTCATTTGAAACAAAAAAGTTATACTTTTGTTCTGTTTGGCTGTCATTTTTAAAGTATGTTATTTAGTGCTAATTTTAGATCGGAAAATAATTATTTTAATGGAAGAAATGATTGCTTCCCTTTTGGACATTCAGTATCTGATTGTACAAAACATGCACAAAAGGTAATAGTTTTAATTATCGACATTATACCTGTATTGCCAGAGATAATTCTGAAGATTTACTGAAATTTGTATGCAGTTACACTATTTGGCCCATGATCCAAATGTGAATCTGAAATGTTTGTACCCAAAGTCTTCTTATTTGTGAAAACTCAACACATAATCAAATGCCTGAAGACACTGAAAACAAGTATAATAGAACCAGAAAATATATTTCCCAGTTTCAGGGGACAATTTGGAAGTAGGGTGTTCTTAGTAAATATAAACCTTTATTTCACAGCCTAACATATTGACTCGATAATCACTCTTAAAACCTGATGACTTTGATAAACACCAATACAACACATCTGGATAGTAGTAACAGGTTAGGTCAGAGTCAGCATGGATTTATGAAGGGGAATCATGCTTGACTAAGCTTCTGGAATTTTTTGAGGATGTAACTCTGAAGATGGACGAGGGAGATCCAGTAGATATACTGTACCTGGACTTTCAGAAAGCTTTTGATAAAGTCCCACATAGGAAGTTAGTGAGCAAAATTAGGACGCATGGTATTGGGGGCAAAGTACTAACTTGGATTGAAAGTTGGTTGGCTAGTGGGAAACAAAGAGTAGTGATAAACGGCTCCATTTCGGAATGGCAGGCAGTGACCAGTGGGGTACCGCAGGGATAAGTGCTGGGACCGCAGCTTTTTACAATATGTTAATGATATAGAAGATGGTATTAGTAATAACATTAGCAAATTTGCTGATGATACTAAGCTGGGTGGCAGGGTGAAATGTGAGGAGGATGTTAGGAGAATACAGGGTGAGCTGGACAAGTTAGGTGAGTGGTCAGATGCATGGCAGATACAGTTTAATGTGGATAAATGTACAGTTATCCACTTTGGTGGCAAGAACAGGAAGGCAGATTACTACCTAAATGGAATCAATTTAGGTAAAGGGGCAGTACAAAGAGATCTGGGTATTTTTGTACACCAGTCAATGAAGGTAAGCATGCAGGTACAGCAGGTAGTGAAGAAGGCTAATAGCATGCTTCATAACAAGAGGGATTGAGTATATAAGCAAAGAGGTTCTCCTGCATCTGTACTGGGCCCTGATGAGACCACACCTGGAGTACTGTGTGCAGTTCTGGTCTCCAAATTTGAGGAAAGACATTCTGGCTATTGAGGGAGTGCAGCTTAGGTTCACAAGGTCAACTCCTGGAATGGCGGGACTACCTTACGCTGAAAGACTGGAGCGACTGGGCTTGTATACCCTTGAGTTTAGAAAACTGAGAGGGGATCTGATTGAGACATATAAGATTATTAAAGGATTGGACACTCTGGAGGCGGGAAACATGTTTCCACTGATGGGTGAGTGCCGAACCAGAGGACACAGCTTAAAAATACAGGGTAGACCATTTAGGACAAAGATGAGGAGAAACTTCTTCACCCAGAGAGTGGTGGCTGTGTGGAATGCTCTGCCCCAGAGGGCAGTGGAGGCCCAGTCTCTGGATTCATTTAAGAAAGAGTTGGATAGAGCTCTCAAGGATTGTGGAATCAAGGGTTATGGAGATAAGGCAGGAACAGGATACTGATTAAGGATGATCAGCCATGATCATATTTAATGGTGGTGCAGGCTCGAAGGGCAGAATGGCCTACTCCTGCACCTATTGTCTATTGTCTATTGTCAATACAATGTAATAATGTGCTGACAGGTTTTACTTCCAATTTAAGACTCTGTTTGAGACTCATTTTGGTTTTAATCTTTCATTTAAAATCTCTTGATGTTCTGATCTAAAGGTAAAATATTCAGAGTTTGGATAACATTTCTGATAAAATTCTGAATTATTACCAAATTACTGATTAATTTGCTGCCAAATTTATTGGATTTTGTATGGGGTAGGGCATTTCTTCCAGCTTACATTTATTCATCCAGAAATGTCTTCAAGCACCATTCCCCACCTGCCTTCAATACTCATCCCAGGCCATTTCACTTTCATCTGAGATTATCACTCTTTGATTCAATACTCAAAATTTAATTGAAAACAATATGCCTGATTTACATTTTCCACTCACTCATTCAATCTATCTATGTGGTTCTAAAAGGTCATATCCCAAGCTGATTCCTTCAGGTTAAAGTGTGCATGATGTATTACTCAAAGCATTGACACCATGCTAAAAGCCTTGTGGTTTTTCTATGTGACAATGAGAATTTAAAAGTTTCCCTTGCTCTTAAAATGAGTGAAACCATGCATTATACTTAAAAGGTGTTGGCTGATCATTGCACAATTTGATCCCAGCTTCTTCTAACCTGCATTCTGCTATTATGATTGTGGTTTTTCAAAAATGTATTGGCTTTGTTGATTGCTGTCTGCACTGGTTAGACACGTGGAGTCTGCTGGGACTCATCATTCTTGTTAGACCCTATCTTTGGCTTTTCAACATCAAGCATTAATCATGGACTACAATGCATTCAGCGGAGCCCTTTACTTTTTTTCCCCAGTTTTAGGTTTAGATTTGCTTTTATATTTTCAAAAAAAGGAATAAGGAAATAGTGGTATGCTTGTACAGAATAGACAACTGGTCTGCATCTAATATGACTGTCTGTCCAGATGATGTTGTCATTTTTATTCTTATTAATTTAGGATCCTTGCTCATTCAATATCCTGTAAAAGCTCTATGGTGTCTGTAACAGGAGCCAGTATTGCAGTAGTATTGGGAGGAGGTAGAGCTGTGTCACTTGGTAGTCTTCAACTTCAGTTCTACTTTAAGCTGTTTAGGTGTGTGTGCGACTGGAATACTTTGAAATCTAAAGGCTCATTGATGGATAGGGAGTAAGGTTAGCAGCTTTCAAGAACAAGGTTGAATAGTTCAGAAAACTCCAATAGATCAGTTTTAGAATGTGATAGGTTTTACAAATTGTAATAGACAGCTTGGAAGAGCTGAAGTGAATAGTTCGTACAATTTGA
Organism: Hemiscyllium ocellatum; assembly: GCF_020745735.1. Lineage (NCBI taxonomy): Eukaryota > Metazoa > Chordata > Chondrichthyes > Orectolobiformes > Hemiscylliidae > Hemiscyllium > Hemiscyllium ocellatum. The sequence continues at coordinate 28,752,126 of NC_083425.1, read as the reverse complement.
GCAGTGAACTTAAATACACATCTGGTTAGTTTTTTGTAGCACCTTTCCATTCTGTCAATTGTTCAAAGTACTGGTCCTTGTATTCGTGGAGTCATTGAGGAGGCATCATTTGTATTGCCTCCATTTAACTGCAGTTTAACATCACAATTATTGAGTAGAGTATATGGAAACTCACTACTTAAGAAAATCACTTCAAACTTTGCAAGTATAAAGGGAAGCATTAGATTTTCTAGAATAGGTCTTAGTCAGGAACGGCTATAAATAAGTGAAAATTATACAACAATTGTTTTGTTGATTGAATGTAATTTTCTGTGGCGAGCTCCAACCAGCAGCTTTGGACATGTACAGGAAGGTGATTAAATCAGATCAAAGTATTGGAAATTATGGTCTTGATAGAATAGACACTGATGCGAACAGTAAAAACATGGTGGCAAGAAAGGAGGTCTTTGGCCTGGATATTAATGTGGGCAGAGGATTGAATTGTATAAATAAAACCTGCAAGTCAAGCAAACACACCAGATTGTCCAAATTTCACCTTAACTGGAGCTACATATTTTGAATCCAGGATTTGGCATCTCCAAACTGTAAAGTAAAGGTGATGTGAAGTTGCATGATGTGATTCTATGTAAAGGCACCATGTAGAATAAAATTTTAAGGAATGTTTAAGATGGATTCATGCAAAGTATTCACAGCTGAAATGAGGCATTCCTGCAATTGGGTACTTCCAAGAGCATGAAGAATATACATGCATTATGCTCCAGTCTTGGATGCAGAGCAGAAGCAATTTAATGATCTAACCAATTCAGGAATGTTGAGTACCTTTGCTGATTCATCTCCATCTGTGGTATAAGCCCTCCAATATTCCCCTAATGCTCTTCCCCATTTCTCCATCCAGTGCTGCCACTCACTCGAGATGCAATTTGATACATCTATCACACTCGTTAAATCAGTTGCAGCTATCAGTCACTCTCAAGTGAGCCTGTGGAATTCTCTACCACAGAGAGTGGATGAGGCCAAAACTTTGAAGGTTATCAAGAAGAAGTTTGATATGGTTTTTAGGGATCAGCAGATAAAAGGGTATGAGGAGAGGTCAGGGACTGAGCTGGATGATTAGCCCTAATCATAATGAATGGTGGTGGAGACTCAAAGCACTAAATGGCTTAGTTCTAGTTTGGTTCTACTTTTCTGTTGCTATGGGACTCCTTAAAAAAGAAGAGAGCAGATTTGAGATGGTAGAAAGGACGAGGTACAAGACATTACAAACATTAAACTCAGTGTGTATTATGGAGTCTATTTCACATCCTTATGTTTATATACCAAGGAATTCATGCATACAGGAAGTGTTGCTGGACATGCATTAGCACAGTTCCCCAGTTGGTTTATCCCTTCTAAAAGGCACTGTTCAAGGATGTACAGCCAAGTACCAGCACAAGTGCACATACTTCAATAATTCAGTGAGTTGGATTTTCATCTGATGACTCAGAACCCACAAGTAAGCAGAAACAAGCACTTAGGACATGGATATCTGCAGAGTCATGACAGAGGATGTCTCCCCAGCTCTGTCGAATTGGGAGTAGGTGCTGAACACCAAGGGCCATAGTTGAGAAAGAGAATTCTGGGATTTATCTGCACCTTTTAAGCAGATAGTAACTGATGTGCCATGCAGTGTGTGGAAGAGTCCTGCTTGATCACTAATGGATTGGTGATTATAGTTAGTCATGAGAAAGAGGAGAAAGTGAGGTCTGCAGATGCTGGAGATCAGAGTTGAAAATGTGTTGCTGGAAAAGCGCAGCAGGTCAGGCAGCATCCAAGGAACAGGAGATTCGACATTTTGGGCATAAGCCCTTCTTGAAGAAGGGCTTATGCCCGAAACGTCGAATCTCCTGTTCCTTGGATGCTGCCTGACCTGCTGCGCTTTTCCAGCAACACATTTTCAGCTTAGTCATGAGAAAGTCTGCCATGAGGAGGGGAACACTTCCATGAATTTTCAAGCATGGTTTTTAAATTATTTCTGCCAAGCTATGAGTACAGTCATATGGATTTTTGATGCCAATGTATCTGCTGCCTTCAACAAGCTGACTTCAATTTGTATCCTAACAGAATTAGCAAAGTGATGGAAGGGGTCATCGCCAGGCCTATCAAGCAGCACTTGCAAAGGGATTGCCCAGTTTGTGTTCTACATTGCCATACAGCTCCATATCTCATTACAGACTGTCCAAAGAAGAGCTGAACTCCAGAAGTGAGATATAAATGGCCTTTAACATTAAAATAGCATTTGACTGAGTGTGTCATCAAGGGCCCCAAGTAAAATTTGAGTTAATGGAAATGGGGAAAACGGTCTCCTGTTTGGAGTCATATCGAGCACAAAAGAAGATTTGGAGTTGTTAGGAGTCTTTCATCTCAGTCCAAGGACATCTTTGAAGGACCTTTTCAGGAAAAGGGAAAATTTAAAATTTCTCATTGATTTCAGTGATTCCAGCTCACCTGGAGAGATGAAGGTGAATGACACATCCCAGCTTCTGATAGAGCACTGAGTAACAGATTCCTGTGTGTGGTGGCAATTCTGAAGTTGAAATCAATTTGAGAGGATTAATGATGGCAAATGCTAATAGTTGGCTGTCAAACATAGACACACACACACATTCAGACACACTCACAGAGAGAGAGAGAGAGAGAGAGAGACATAATGTGGATAAAAGTGAGGTATTGCATTTTGGTAAGATGAACAAGGGGAGAACTTATATAGTTAATGGTATGCCCCTCGTAGTGTTATTGAACAGAGATCGAGGGGTTCAGGTACATATTTCTTTGAAAGTTGCATCGCAGTAGACAGGGTGGTTGAGAAGGTGTTTAGCATGCTTGCCTTCATTGCTCAGACCATTGAGTATAGGAGTGGGGACGTTATATTGAGATTCCACAGGATATTGATGAGGCCACATTTGGAGTACTGTGTACACTTCCTACTATAGGAAGGATATTATTTAATTCGAAAAGATTCAGAATAGATTTGCCAGGATGTTGTTGGAACTGGAGGTTTTGAGCTCTATGGATAGGCTGAGGAATAAGCTGATAGAGGTCCATAAAATCAAAAGGGGCATAGATATGGTGAATAATAAATATCTTTTCCCTAGGGTAGGGGTGTTCAAATCTAAGGGGCATATTTTTAAAGTGAGAGGAGAAAGATTTAAAAGGGACATGAGGGAGAACTGCTTCATGCAGAAGGTGGTTCGAATATTGAATGAATTGCCAGAGGAAGTGGTAGATGCAGGTACAGTTACAACATTTAAAAGACGTTTGGACAGAGACATGAATAGAAAAAGTTTAAAGAGAAATGGGCAAAGTGCTGGCAATTGGGACTAGTTTAATTTGGGAAACTTGCTCAGCATGTATTAATTGGACCAAAGGGTCTGTCTCTGTGCTGCATTCTTTTATGCCATACACACATACACACATGTGTGACTGGTTGTGAGGAGAACTGATTGGCAATGAGCTTTCTGAACCCAAAGGTCAGTTGCTAACTATGCTTGGGAGGAGACGAAGGCAAGGTTAAGACCATATCTGTCACTATCTCAAGCCTGCTAATTGCTGGTCCCCTCATAGCTAATGACTCAGCTCTGCACCTTACTTTCTCCAGACGTAGTACCAATGAGGATAGTTCCCCAATTTCATTGTCGAGCCATTACCAGACATCGTGCAAGTCTGCTTGGCATGTCAATTCAGGCTAGAGAATGTTTGCATTCTTGAGGCACTATGTAAAACTTTCAATAATATGACTGGGTACTTTAGCAAAACCACCCAACATTGCTTGGATATCTTTGTGCCACAGGGTTTACACTGACTTTCTTTGAACAGGAGCATACTCTTATTCCCTGCCAGGTTGGAGTAATGTATTGAAGCACACTTCTTAGAGGGAGTGCAATTCTGGTCTCCTTCCTATTGGAAAGATGTTGTGAAACTTGAAAGGGTTCAGAGAAGATTTATAAGAATATTGCCAGGGTTGGAGGATTTGAGCTATAGGGAGAGGTTGACTAGGTTAGGGCTGTTTTTCCTGGAGCTTCAGAGGCTGAAGGATGACCTTATAGTGGTTTATAAAATCATGAGGGACATGGTTTGGATAAATAGACAAAGTATTTTCCCTGCGGTGGGGGAGTCCAGAACTAAAGGGCATAGGTTTAGGGTGAGAGAGGAAAGATATAAAAGAGACCTAAGAGGCAACTGTTTCAAGCAGAGGGTGGAACGAGTCTGGAATAAGCTGCCAGAGGAAGTGGTGTAGGCTAATACAGTTGCAATATTTAAAAGGCATCTGGATGGGTATATGAATAGGAAGGGTTTGGAGGGATATGGGCCAGGTGCTGGCAGGTGGGACTAGATTGGGTTGGGATATCTGATTAGTATGGATGAGTTGGACTGAAGGGTCTGTTTCAGTGTTGTGCATCACCATGATTCTATGACTCTGTGTTTGAAATGAGTGACAAAATTAAGCCAGCATGTGACATGATGATGTTCAATGTTTGTCAAATTTGTGAACTGTTTATCTCTATATATTTACAAAGCTCCCCTGTTGAATAGATTGTTTTTGAACTGTGTGGTTCACTTTGATAGCAATGTGCCTGGAGAATAGGATGATATATTTTCTGCTGAATTATTGTTTGGACATGTCCTTGGCAAGCATTGTCAAGATTTGTGATAGGGCAACAAAATGTGAATGGTCTTTTGTATCTTCAGGTCTACCTTCAGGTTTAGGTTAATTAAGGTCCTTAACTTAGCTGTCTTGACTTTCACACTTACAATTTAGCTCTTATTTCAACTTTCCAGCCTGTTCAACCAATATTACTTCTGGCAGTCTTCCATCTCCTGAGATGATAGTTTGCACTGTACTGGTCAATTCTGTATGAAATATCACCTGGTCTGGCTTCATCCTATTTTGGTATGTACTTGCTGCAGAGAAACATAATAGCCTGCAAAGGTGCATGATTTATTGACCTCTGTTTTCTCTGGACACTTGCCTCAGCCAATTCAGCTCTTTGCTTTTGCTAGCCTTTTTCAGTGACTTTCTAAACAGTCAGCCTCCAGAGATTGTGGTTACCACTGACGGATGTCTCGTTGCCAATGTCAGCATACAACTTCTTATTACCTCACTTTCAGGGGTTCTTGGGTGGAAGTATGGAAACCTCAGAGATCATGACTCTATGGCCAACTAGATGTTCAGAATGTCTTTGGGCCATGTCTATCCAATGTATTTGCAATGGGACTTCACAAAGAATCAGCATGCTCCTGGACCTCTGATCATCTTGGCCTGTCACAGGACGCCAAAGTCACACCCGAGACAGTGAAGATTGAGCTGTTCAGCCTTTTCTCCTGTCTAGCACATATTGACCAGGTCACACCACTGTGAAAGAGTTGTAGACTCACCATTTGGTGTTTTTAGTCAAGTTCCTGGTATTTCACACGCATTTACTCAGCTTACATATAACAACTGCATCAAAAAAGTTGCAATAGTTAGTCTCAGCATCAAGGCATAGAATGCCAGTGAGTGCACAGCCTAGTTATATAGCTATCAATAACCTCCAACATTATCACTACTGTTAGATGGAAGCCTTCTGCAATAGTTTTAATCAACCTGTGCCAACATGTTAATACATACCTTTAGGGAGAGTTGGGAAAAGAACACAGACCTTTTGTTCCAGAGGTAGGAACTCTATCACTGTCCACAACATCCTGGTTCATGTCATTTGTCTTCCTGGTGCTGACAACCAAATCAAACTCATGACACTTATGAGGGAGTCTGTGCAATTGCTGCTGCAGCTGTTCATCCACTCGTGTGGCATCATCAGCATAAAACAACTCTCTGAGAACTCAGAGGAGTCAGACTGAACGATTTTCCATCAGTATCAAAGTAGACACTCTCTGTAGATCACTTGAAGGCATATAACAAAGATAGAATGTGCCAAAGAGGGTTGGAATAAGACCACAACCCTCTGAGTCCACAGTGATGCTCAAATGATGCTGCTCAGTCATCATAGCTGACCTTACCCATTATGTTTGAGTTGCAAAGTGTGGCACTGAAAAAGTACAACAGGTCAGGTGGCATCCGAGGAGCAGGAGAGTCAATGTTTTGGGCATAAGCCCTTCATTCCTGATGAAGGGCTTATGCCCAAAATGTTGAGTCTCCTGCTCCTTGGATGCTGCCTGACTTGCTGTGCTTTTCCAGTGTCACACCTTGAGACTCTCACTCTCCAGCATCCACAGTCCTCACTTTCTGTTTTTCTCTCTCTTACTCATCATGTTGTCTTGGAAAAAGAAGTTAGTATTGAGCAACTTTAAAGGCGGCCAATTGTCCTGCTTAATTAGATCACCTCTGCTCAAGTAGTCAAATTTCTTGATGATATTAGCAAAATATATAATATATAATAGTCTCCTTTGCTCTCAACATTTCCCTTGTGAATGCTGGACTGAGCAGCTCATGTCAATTGTCGATCTTCCAGTTCTGAACGCTCACTGAGATTTGGCGTAAATGTGTTTAGCTGAGATCTGCAGCTGACCAGGACAATACTTGCAAATACTTTTTCTTCAATGTTCAGCAGTAAGATGCCCTGATAGTGATAGCAATCATTTCAGATTCCTTGTTCTTGTGTAGAGCCTTAAAAAGGGAATTGATGTAGATGTTACAGGTGTGTTGGTTTCCCAATGATAACCCAGTGAGGTATCAGCATTTATAGTTTTGTTCACAGCAAGCAAGTCAATAGCCAACTTTTTTTCCATATTTGCTTCCCATATGTTGAGAGGGATAGTGTAGATGATCTCTTGAAGTACGTAATGTTTCAATTCTGTACCCTGTACAGCAGTGTGGATAGTGCCTGTTAAATCAAGTCGTGGAGTCTTGTATTTTATCTGTGTGGACAGTATGGTTTATGACAAAATGGCCACCATATTTTGCCTTTGAATGAAAATGGTTGCATCCTCATGGTAATGCATAACCTGAAGCTGCCATTGACGTTGTCAGCTCTGTGGTAGGTGTAAATATTGAAAATGTTGTTCAGTCAATCATGTCTGCTGAAGTGAATAGCCAGCTTGTTTCCAACATCCTGAGAACAAGTACAGACTACTTAAAATTTTCTGCAATGTTACTTGTATTTGGGGTACTATTATGAACTCCAACAAGTTTTAGTGCAAGCTAATATTAATGTGATAATAAAATAACAAAGGAGTTGGAAGATAGAATATATGTATCATGAATTGAATGTTTGCAAGCTGATCCCCAATTGCATTATTAAGTACAATTCAGTGAACTTTCAATCTTAGTAAGTGTAGCAGCAAAGTTTAAAATGTTTTAATTAATGTTTTCATTTACATAAATAACCAAAGAATTTTGAATCCTTGATTTAATTAGTAGCTCATATTCCTTTGTGGCCAATCTACGTTTGCTTATTATAAATAATTTTGAATGATAGGCATGAGAGAATAGGCATTACAACACGTTTAGATTATGGAGTTGTGTATATAGTTCTTTAATATGTTATGTGATGTGAACTTCATTGACAGGATAAGCAGTTATTGTCCATCCTTAATTTCTTCAGTTCAAAGGTGCTTGCCAGGCCACGTTAGAGGGCAATTAGTAAACTGTGGGTCCAGAATAAAATAGGGCACATGTAGAGCATAAATATTTGCAATGGAGATGTGAAAAACAGCATTGAAACAAGACATAATATTTCCTAAAATATGTTGCTTTGTTCATAAGGGAAGGCATTCTTTTCACCCCATATATTTGGAGTACATCATGTCAGAATGCAAATCAAGTGAAAGAGTGAACACGTTTAAGTTCATTGAGAGATCTTTGTTGGACATGTATCATAGCCGACACATGCAACATGAAGCATTTAGTCCAATTATGACCCAAATAATGTGTTACACTGTTCCAGCACAAACCCCCTGCTCATGTATTCAATGCCTTTGCTAATAAAGGCAAGTATCCAAAATGCCTTCTTAACCACCTTATCTCCCTGCTGTCCTATCTTCAGGGATCTTTAGATATGCCCACCTAGGTCCCTCTGATCTTCATTTCTTTCCAGAGTTCTACCATTAATAGTGTAATTTGTTGCCTTATTAGCTCTTCACATTCCTTCACATATTTTTCCAAAATTGAATTCCATTTGCCACTGCTCTGCCTGCCGGACTAGTCCATTGATATCCTCCTGCTGTTTCCAGATATCCTTCTCACTATTTATCAACCTAACAACTGATGTGTTGTTGACCATACCCCCTACATTTAAGTTCAAATTATTAATGTCATTTCAAGCAGCGGGGCTCCCAACATTGAGACCTGTAGAGCTCCATTGGAACTGGGTGTCCAGTCACAGAAACATCCCTGTACCATCACCCTCTACTTTCTGCTTCTCAGCCAATTTTGGATCCACTGCACCGTTTTGTCTTAGATTCCATGGGCTCTTAGTTTCTTGACCAGTCTACCATTACGCACCTTATCAAAAGCCTTGTCGGCCACATGAAATGCATTTACTCTTATCAACTTGGACTTACCTCAAATTTGTCAAATACAATTGTCACTTAACAAATCCAAGCTGACTGTTCCCATTTAATCTGTGTCTTAAAATATATTCTGTCCCTTAGAATTCTTTGTAATAATGTCCCCACCATTGATGTAGACTGACTGGCTGACAATATTGTGGTCTCTCCCTTCCTGTCTTTTTTAATAATTGGACAATGTAGGAGTCCTCCAGTCTCTTTGCCCCACTCCTTGGCAAGAGAGGATTTTAAAAGCTCCTGCCAGGGCCCTTGATATCTCCTCCTCCCATAGGATTCATCTCATCTGGGCCTGCAGTTTTATTAACTTTTAAGTGTAATAAACATGCAATTCCTCCTTTTCTCTGTTAATTTATCTTAAAATGTCACAGTGCTCCACCCAGATGTCCAGGCCTGCGTTGTCCTTTACATTGTGAAGACCCAATGCAAAGTCTTAATTTGAGAACTATGGCTACATCTTCCAGGTCCATATACAGATTATCTCTACTGCCCCTAACAGGCTGTACTCCTTCTCTAGTTGTGCTGTTTATTTTTTTTTTGGTTTTTCCTTATTCTATCAACCAATACTTTCTCATGCAAAATCTTAGCACCGTCCAATTAAGTACCTCACCCACTGCATTTTTGATCCTCAAAGGACTCTCCCAAATTGACTAGCCAGTATCTTCCATAAGTTTTTTCCCTAATGCTAATGTTTATGTCCCTTGACATTCTGGGTTCACCAAACATGGTCTCAGCCTTTGTCGTTATGGGAGCATATTTGCCTGTTTTGTCAGTATTTCCTTCTTGGATGCTTCCCACTGTTTTGATAGTTTAACTTGCAAGTATCTGCTCCCAGTCTACTTGGGCCAAATTGTAAACTGAGTAAAACTAGCCTTTTTCCAGTTTAGAACGTTTATACCTGACCTATATCCTTATACTTTTCAATAACAATCTTAAATCCAAGTGATTGCTAGTCACTATCTCCAAAAGGTTTCCTTCCTGATATGCCTTCCACCTGCAAGGGCTCATTTCTGAATATTAGGCCCAGAACTGCCCCCTCTATTGCTGGCCTTTCTATGTACTGTACTGGCTAACAATGTTTACTGGATGTGATATAAGAATCTTTTGCCCTCCCTACCATGCATGCAAAAACCAATATTATAAGCCATTCAGTCTAACATCAATGTTGGGCAAGTTATTATTTGTGTAGTTAAGATCCCTACTAATATTTTATTATTACATATTTCTGAAATTTGACCACATATTTGTTTCTCCATCTCTCTATGACTATTTGGGAGCCCTTGGTACACACCAAGATATTTGCTCCTTTTGTGAGTTTTAATTCTGCCCATATAGTCTCATTTGTTGATCCATCCAAGATATCAGCTAGGTTTACCACTATAATTGATTCTTTAGTTATTCCAGGCCTTTGAAGTACCTAATACATTTGAAGGTGCTTTAAAGCTTAAAGAACTTGAGTTAAGTGCCTTTAAAACATGAATGCTTTCTCCAGGCCCATCCGACTGCTCAGGAAATCTCTCACCAACTCTAGCTACTCTTGCACTAACCCAAACACTATCAGACTTTCCCACCACCAGGTCACTATTGTAACTTCTCCTCCTCTGATTTTACCCTCTCTACCAGCCTAATCTAATCTGCTTGTCTGCAGACCTCTGTTGCTCATTTCATACTCAACAAGACACCAACCTTGTCAGTTAGGCTAGTATGTAGGCAGGAAACTGACAGGGGAAAGAAATTGGAAAAGGCCTCTAATTAAAAAGTGCAAAATATTCAGGAACCTTGCTCTTTCGGGCTTTTCACCTATCAATCCCCATTCCCCCATCTATCCCATCATCTTCACAACCAGGCTAAAATCCAGGCCACAGTGTTACATCATTCCAAACCAAATTTGATGCAGAAACAGAAATAAAAGGAGGGAGAGAAATATACGGTTGAGAAAATGAGGGAATAAATCAGGAGAAGTACTTTTTAAAAATTGTTAATGTAAAGCTCCAATAGTGATTAAAATCTAATGGACTTCAATTTGACACTTGCAATTTTCAAGGCCTTAGCAGTAATTAAGCCTCATTACAGCATCAAAAATTTAATTGGCTAGAAATGAATATACTCCAACATTTTCTGGTGAATTTTGTGGCTGTTTATCACATACACTCTAACTTTTCCTGATATGTTTAATGTAATTATCATATACGTACCATCATTCCATATATTGATTGTTCAGTCTCTTAACGAGACATCATAGCTTCTGGAGGAATAAGGAATTCAGACAGCACCTTTCTAATTTTGAGAGTTAATTATGTTTATGTGATCACTTGTTGTCTGATATACTCCATAATAAGGATGAGCTTTGACAGCCTTGTTGTTATTTTGAGTGAAATTTTTGATCATTAATTGCTTCATGATAGACCGCACTATATTATTGTGGGTGGTTTGTAGTGCAATAATAACATCTCTAGCTCTGGGCTAGAAGATCCAGGTACAGGTCCCACATCAGGAATTGTTTGCAATAGCATGAGGGTTTGTAACATGGTTTAATGGAGTGATCATCAACTCGGTGGTGGGAGGGGAGGGAATCTTTCCACCTCTTTCCCACCTTTTCCCAGAAAGGGAGGGAAAAGTATCTATCAGATGCTACAGTTAAAACAAAAGTGTTTCTATTTTTAGTTTAGAAAGTAGCACAAAATTAAATAGCAGATACTTGCAGATTGGATGTGTGTTTATTGCTAAGGTAAATTGTTATGAAAAGAAGACCATGCAAGTATTCCTCAATTTTACATGGAGAACTGCCAGCTTAAAAAAAACAGCTCAAGATACTTCAGACAGCAAATTATTTCGTTGGACTGCAATGACTCATTATGTAGGGAAACACAGCATTCAAACTGTTTCAACTACATTGAAGAAAAAGCTAAGATGTTAAAAACTAATTGTGAACATTTTTTGGGTACTTTCAAGCATATGAAATTGACAGGCAGGTTTAAATGGCCGACAGGTCCAACATGCATAGCTCAGGTTGTAAGTTTACATTTATTCTAATGACTGGAGCAGCATGACGAGACACTTCCCCTCACACTATCCCTCAAGATATACATACAAACATGGAAAACATGTACAGGAGTGGGTCATTCAGTTCTTCAATCCTGCTCTACTTCCTCAATCTGATTGTGGCTGTTCATCCAACTCAGCACCTTGTTCCCACTTTCTCCCCATGCATTTGATCCCTCTAATCCTGTAACCCTAGATCTAACTCCTTTTTGAAAACATGTAATGATTTTACATCAACCACTTGTGGTAGAAAATTCCAAAGCTCAGCACCTTCTGGGTGAAGAAGTTTTTCGTCATTTCAGTTCAAAATGGACTGAGGTTGGGACCCATAATTCATGACTCTCCAATCATCAGGAACATCTTTCCTGTGTTTACCTGATCTACTCCTGTTAAATGTTTACAGGTTTCTATGAGATCAGTTTGATAAACCATTGTTGGACTATCTTTCAAGCCAGATCATCCTTCCTCACATAAGGAGACCACATATATAGTACATATAATATCCTGAAAGAGGGAAAATGCTATAATAGTGTCTAAGAGCATACTATTGAGTACAGGAGTTGGGAGGTCTTGTTGCGACTGTACAAGACATTGGTTTGGCCAATTTTGGAATATTGTGTGCAACTCTGGGCTCCTTCCTATTGGAAGGATGTTGTGAAACTTAAAAGGGTTCAGAAAAGATTTACAAGGATGTTACCAGGGCTGGAGGATTTAAGCTATAGGGAGAGGTTGTATAGGCTAGGGCTGTTTTCCCTGGAGCGTCAGAGGCTGAGGGGTAACCTTATAAAAATTTATAAAATCATGAGGGGCATGGATAGGGTAAATAGACAAAGTATTTTCCCTGGGACAGGGGAATCCAGAACTAGAGGGTATAGGTTTAGGGTGAGAGGGAAAAATATAAAAGATACTTAAGGGGCAACTTTTTCACACAGAGGGTGATGCATGTATGGAATGAGCTGCCAGAGGAAGTGGTGGAGGCTAGTACAATTGCAACATTTAAAAGGCATCTGGATGGGTATATGAATAGGAAGGGTTTGGAGGATATGGGCCGGATGCTAGCAGATGGGACTAGATTAGGTTGGGATATCTGGTCAGCATGGACAAGTTTGACCAAGGGGTATGTTTCCATGCTGTACATCTCTATGACTCTAAATAGAAACAGATATAGGCCTTAGGTACCCTTCTGCATGCTTCACCAGTCAGCAACACTATGACTGATCTGATCTAATCTGGGCATCAGCGATATGTTGCTGGCAACTCCTATAACTCTGGATTTCCTATCTTGTTCAAGTACTAGTCATTCTTTGCCTTGAATTTAGTCAATAATTCAGTCTCTACTGCTCTTTGGGGCAGAGAAATCCAAAGTTTCATGACTCACTGAGAAACAGTCATTCCCAATCGGGAAGGAGTTGCAATGAGAGTCCTCAACATTGACTCCAGATGCTCTTGAATCTCATGACATAATGTCAAACATGGATCAGGGAACCTTCTGCTGATTACAGCCTACTGCTCACACCCCCTCACCTGGTGAGTCAATATATTCCATGAGCAATACCATTTGGAGTATGCAGTGAGGGTGGCAAGAGTTCAGTATGTACCTTGATTGAGAAACTTCAAGATCCAACACCAAGAGTGGCTTATTAACATAGCTACTGACTGGCTATTGAGGAGATGTTGTGGCTCATCAGCAGCAGGAGAATTATATTCATGCATGATCTGTAACCCCATGGCCTAGCATTTTCTCCACTCTGTCATTACCGTAAAGTCAGCAGAACAATATTGGTTCAATATAGAGTGCAGGAGGGCATGCCAGAAGCAGCACTAGGCATAGCTAAAAATGAGGCACCAACCAGGTGAAACTATAAAGTAGGACTACTTATGGTTCCAAACAGCAGAATCAAAATGCAATAGATAGGGAAAAATGATCCTACAACTAACAGATCAGAATCAAGCTTTGCCATCCTGCCAGTTCCAGTGTGATTGGTGGGGCAGTATTAAATAACTCACTGGAGGAGGAAGTTCCAGAAATATCAATATTCTCAATAATAGAGATGCCCAGCACAAAAGGCAAGGTTGAAGCATTTGCACCACCTTAAGCCATAAGGGCCAATGGATGATCCATCTCAGTCGACTCCTAATATCCTGAATATCATAGAAAGCAGTTTTTAACCAATTATAACCATACCACATGGTATCAAGAAATGGTGAAGACACTGGATATGCAAAGACAATGGACCCTGACAACATTCTGGCAATAGTGCTGAAGACATGTACTCCAGAACTAGCTATGCCCCTAGCCAGGCTGTTCTGGCGCTTATGACACTGACAGCGACTTACAATGTGGAAAATTGATGAGGTATATTATAAAGCAGGGGGAATTCACCTTAGGAAATTACCTCTTTCCATCAGTCTATTCTCAATCACTAGTAGAGTGATGGAGGTTCACCAACTGTGCTATCAAGTGACATTTGTGAAATAAAACCTGTTCACTTTAAGCTAAGTTTGCTTTTCACCAGGATGAAGCAGTTCCTGACCTTAATTCAGCTTGGGTCCAAGTATGGACAAATCAGCTGAATTCCAGAGATGAGGAGAGGATGACTGCCCTTGACATCAAGGCTGCATTTGACCAAGTGTGGCATCAAGGATTCCTAACAAAACTTGAGTCAATGGGAATCAAGTAGAATACTCATAGAGTCACATCGAGCTGAAAGATGGTTGTGATTGTTGGGGTTTAATCATTTCAGTTCAAGCACGTCAGTGCGGGAACTCCTAATTATAGGTTCCTTGTCCCAATGATCTGCATAGCATCAGAGACCTGGGTTCGATTCCAACCATGGGTGACTGTGTGGAGTTTGCACATTCTTGTCATGTCTGCGTGGACACTGTTCAAAGATGTGTAGATTAGGTGGATTGGCCATGCTAACTTGCCCATAGTGTTCAGGGATGTGCAGACTCAGTGGATTAGTCACAGGAAATTCTGGGTTACAGGGATAAGGTAGGATGGTGGATCTGGATGAGATGGTGTTCAGAGGGTCAGTGTCAGGGTCAATGGATCAAATGGCCTGCTTCCACACTGTAGAGGTTATATTATTGTATGATCTTCAGTTTCATTGGTGACGTTCTCTCCACAGGTGGCGATATTCACCGATGACTGCACAGTGCTCAGCACCATTTGCAACTCCTGATACTGAAGTTGTTTAAATGCAGTAAGCCTGGACAATATGCAGCTTGGACTGGTCAGTGGCAAGTAACATTCACACCATGCAATGACCATCTTCGACAAAAGAGAATCTAACCATTGCCCCCATTCAGCATCTTCAACATTAACTCCCTCTAAGACCAATGCATAGTTGCAGGAAGGTGTATCATCCACAGGATACACTGCAGTAACTCACAAACTCTCCTTTGATGGTACTTTCCAAACCCACAAACTCTGCCATCTTGAATGACAAGGGCAGCAGGTGTATGTGAACACCTCCATATACAGGTTCTCCTCCAAACCACTCATGTCCTGATTTTTAACTACATCATCCTTCCTCCACTGCAGTTGGATTAAACCCTGGGACCCCCTTGATAACAGCATTGTGGGTGTCCCTACCCTAAAAATACTGCAGTGGTTCCAAGAGGCAGCTTACCGCCAACTGAAAATGAATTTAAAATTGTCCTCTGTATTTTTATCTTAAACGGATAACAGCTTATTTTAGAACTGTACCCCATATCTTGATTTCCCCATGAAGGAAAACATCCTTTTATTATCTACCCTATCAACCCCTCCACAGAATCTTATATGTTAATTTGATGAACTTCCTTCTTAACTCCAAGGAAAGAACATTAACCAGGATACTAGCAATGTCACGAATAACCCCAGTCTACTTTTAGCCCCTCATATGAACAATCAAAGGATTCAGAAATGGAAATGTAATTGAATGAGAGGGCCAATGGTTAGATTCTCATTTATTGAAGATAGTCTTGACACAAATGATACTTGTCATACTAGCCCAAGCTTGGACATTGTCCACGTCTTGCTGCATCTAATTGAGGATACATCGGATAAAGACAGCTTAGAATATGCACTTCAGTTCCTTCAATTATTTGACACACACACACACACACACACACACATTCTCCTAAGCTCAGTTGGAAGGGTGCATGAAATGTGAACCATTGGATTGTAGCAGGCAAAAGTTACTCACAGAAGCCATTATGAAACTGTTATAATAGAAGGGATATGAATGAACATCCAAAATTACATTGAAGCTAAATGTTCAAAATGTATAGTTGATGCAGTGTGGAGGAGTTTAATTCTCCTTCAGTTACCTCCAGGTGTAAGTAATTTTCCAAATTAAGGTTTTTATTTACATTTAATTGTAGTATAGACAAATGACTTACAATCAAAACAAAGAAAGGAACAGTTAACTTTGTTCCTAGTTTCAAATGTTGTTTTGAATCGCCCCTGCATTTTACTGTTGTTTTGAATATTTGATTTAGCATTCTTATGCTTTACAATTTAACTGTTAGATATGGGAATTAAAATTTTAACTGTAGACAAAAGGAGACATGTAATTGAGAAATTGATAAGTAACCAAGAAGTGAATCTGAACAAGCTTTGAGTTAATTATAAAGAAAAACAAGCTGATAGTATTTTCAAGGTGAAAGTTGGACTCACAAATACTGAATAATGGATTATCCATTTCTGGACCTCTTGGTAAAGTCAGGTTATCTATCGTTATCTCTATAAAAGAAGCTAAATGCTAGAAATTCTGGAAAAATGTTTGTAAAATGCTATTAGAGAGAGAAATTATTCATTCGGATTATAGAATTAAAGGGTTGTGTATCTTACAGAATGGAGTTGCAGTTTTGGTTTTGTTGTAGGCTATGGCTCACTGATTTGGAAAAGTAAACAGAAATAGATATTCATCAAGTATGCCTCTTTCACAGAGAAAAGACTTTATTGTTCATCTTGTGGAATATTGATATGTTTCAAGCTTAATTTGAAGTTCTCAATAGGCAAATAAATTAGAAGAATTGACACTAAGGGAAGAAATCTTCTACAGTGGCCTTCACAGAGCTTTGTCGCAGAAAAGAGTTGGCAGTTGTATGGGAACCAGTCATCTTGGTAGGGAGGATCAGCAAGTGTACAGATGCTATGGAAGCCGTTTGGGCCTGGGATGTACCTGATGTTTAAATCCCTAAGCAAGAACGCAATGAAGCCTAAATTTGAGGGGGAGCCGATAGCTTTGTGGCATTATTGCTAGACAATTAATCAAGAGACTTAGGTTATGACTGGGGGACATGAGTTCAAATCCTGCCATGGTAGATGGAGGAATTTGAATTCAATAAAAGTCTGGAATTAAAAGTCTAATAATGTTTATGTAACTATTGTTGATTATCATAAAAATCCAGCTGCTTCACTAACGTCCTTTATGAAACTGCCATCCTTAGCTGGTCTGGGCTACATATGACTCCCGACCCACAGCAATGTGGTTGACTGTTAACTGCCCTCTGGGCAATAAATGCCAGTGATGCCTACATCCTGTAAATGGGAAAAAAAAGCTAAACTCTGGTGAAAGGATCCTACAAACGTACATAAATCAGGGAAAGCTAGAATACCAAAGTATAATCAAAGTGAATCCTGGGCAGTTGTGTATTGCATTATTGTTCTGCTGCAGGAAATGTTAATGTACTTTCAAAATTCTGGTACTGCATAAGGCTTACTTATCAAACATTTTTCCACTCTTTTGAGGTTTGAAGATTGTTGCACCCATAGTGAGAATGAAGAGTCATATCTGTGATAGTAGAGGCCTGTTTGAGAGTAGCTGCACAGCTCTACTGACTTGGTTGGAGTTCCATGGCAACCATTACTATCTTGAACTTCATGAACCCAAACTTTCAGCTCACAACCCAGTAATAGTCCAGACCATCCCTCCCACTTTGGGAAGCCCTGCTGTAAGGGTACTCCTATAAGGGGGAGTAAAAGTACAATCAAGTTCATACTACAAGTAATTATAAAGAATAATGTGTGCATGGTGCTTGCTTTGTTTAGTTCTTATGAACAAAAAGTTTAGAAATGAGAAATTTTGTGGAGTAGTTCAGTTGGTTGACTGCTGGGTTTGTGGGTTTCCCTTTCAGTGATAATCGTTTCTAACACGATTATAACATTGTGCAGTTTCCCTTAACTTAGCCTATATGCTTTTTTTTATCCATTTGGGAGGTTGGACAGAAAGTGGTGATTAACTTGTATAACTGACAATACCAGTCCAATAGCATACCCAGCTGACAGTAGCTTCTACTATCTCGTATAACTGAAAGGTGATAAAATTCATTGTTTGTATGCATGTTGGATTCTTCTTTCTGGAATTAAGGGACCTTATCTAAAGTAAAGTTGGCAGATTTGCGTATCCATATGTTGGAACTATATGAGCAAATTATTAAGTGAACTATTATATTTCCAGATCAAAATTATAAGGGAACTAAGATATGGAAGGAGAAACAGGCCTGTCACACATCCGTATTTCTTTTTGCGATGTTTCCATTATTCGTACCCATGTGGTTTCATTCAGGAAAATGTGGTAAGAGCTATTGCTTTAAATGAGCAGAACCACAAATACAAAAAGATATAAACTTTACAAATAAAAGTACTGTGATTGATATAAAATAACAGAAAGAGAAAACCATTATTAGGACCCAGTTAAGAGGGATTCCTTTTCTTGACCTCCTCCTCCACTGGCCATGATAAAGTTTGATTTCAAAAGCATGGTGATATTGTTAATTTTATGTAATTAGACTATATGTTGCTCAGTATCAGAAATAATTCAGCCAGGTTCTTAAATTAACAAATAATGAAAGAGTCGTTTGGTGGTAAATAGCTTAAGTACTGTTTTTAAAAAAAAGTCACATTTCGTCAAAGTTTTTTGTTTGTACTCATCATAACAATTCACAAGAAATACTAAAAATAACGAGTAAACAACATTTATATTTTCTGGGAAGAGTGTGTCGATTAGTTAGCAAGTTGTCTCTAGTTAATAGAGACATTGCCATTGAGAATGCACTAGTTAAGTATTGGTTTGGTTAAGCAATAAATCAGGCAGATGGACTCTGACTCTACTTGTCAAGGATTAGCCATGTGAAATGAACCAGCAAAAGCTTGCTACCTATTTTTATTGAGTTGAAACAGGTGGATTACACATTCTTTCTTTCTGCCATGTGTTTTAATATACATAGCTTCTCGTGCTTCAAGTATGCACACTGCAAGTCTGACTAACAATCCTAAACTGCTTGTCAGCATAGTTATTTGCACATTTGGAATTATTTAGCAAATGCTGCACAATAACAGAATTACATCTAATATTGGACACAGTGTTTTGGGAAGCATGGGATGGTTGGATGCAGGTGATATCTTGCTTGGTGAAAATGGCCAAAGCGACATGCTATTTTATAGAATCTACCAGTCTTTGGGATGGGATATACCTGTATAATGGAAATACCCAACATCATACTAACACTGGCACTAATATATCTCATTACACATTTGTATGATAGATAGAACATCTTTTTGGATTGACAGTAGCACCCTGAGTACAGAATGAGATAAGTAACCAATTTATTGCAAAAATACCCACAAACACAGATGCAAAAATAAACTTTGAATTTAAAATGTACAAGCATATCTAACAATGTTTTTGAAAAGACACACACACACATTCACTCACTCACTCACTCACATAATACTACTTCAAACAAAAACTCTGCAGGGAATTACTTTTAAAACCAAGTCATAGTTAAATTTGGGGAAAAAAGAAAGACTATTTCAGAGGCTCTCCAAATGTATGTGCATAGCTTTTGTAACAGAAACTGGTATCAATGTTTCCTCCTGGTTGAATTAAGGCTAGTTGAGTTTTCTTCTTCTGGAGACAGTGGCACAGATTCTTTTTTCTTCCTTTAAGAACTCTGGATTTCTACTGAATCCTTCCAATAATTTGGAAACTCTCAAATATTGAGAGAGATTTCAGAGAAAAGGAGGGACGGAAAAAGCTGTTTCCCCATCACAATTTCTCTCCATATGTGTTCAAATAGAGTATTGGCCTGAACACAGAAATACTTGTCAAAATTGCACAAGCGCAAATGAGCCCAGTGACTTCCTTAAGCCAGAGTGCATCTAGCATGTGTGGTCAATATCAAGAGGGATGTACGTTTGTCCAATTTAAAGCTAATTCAGTTGTAGTTTTTGCGTCAATCAAAGTTTCATTTCAAGCAGGTGGATTTCACTTTTTAAGAATTATATCCATCAATCCACAACAGACCTCTGACCCAATGGTAGGAAACAAGGAAATCAGTTTTGGAACAGTCAAAATAAACAGTAATGTTTCCCTCTCAGATGCAGTCACAGTTGACTGGTTGTTTTCCTGGGATTCTGGCTGCATTATTACCACTGTTTTTCTTGTCCTACTTACTATTTGCAGACTGGGGTCTGAGTCTACCCTGGAGGACTGGTCAAGTGTCAGGTCTAAACAGTAGCAATCTTCTGTGTGACTGTATGGGCAGTGCCATATTTATTCCTACCAAATGCTATTCCATCACTTTGCAGAGATGTAGCATTACTTATCTGTGTCTCTGTGCATGTACAATCACTACACCATCCTAGCAGTGACCCTGATGATTAACACAGTTATGTTCAAATCTAGAATGTTCAAATTGGTCAATGTGATCTCTTTCTGAATGTGGGCAGACATGATTTCTCCATCCAAGCAGCTAAACCTAACATTGCTGCTACTCCATCCAGTATCATTGCTTTGGAAAGTATTTTCCTTTCCCCAAGAAGTTCAAGATTTTCATTACCTTCATTAGTGGGATATGTAGGCCAGCATTTATTGTCAATTCCAAATTGCCCAGATGGCAGTGAAGAGTCAGTCACATTGTTGTAGGTTTGGAGTCCCACGTCAGCCACAGTAAGTAATGTGAGAAGATATCTAAACTGAAGGACATTAGCAAAAGTGATAGTCTTTTACCCAATTGACAACAGTCATTACTCAATTCCTAATTCTAGATGTTTATTGAATTCAATTTCGACCATCTGCCATGGTGCCCAGATGTGAGCCCAGGATCCCAGAACATGACCTGTGTCTCTGCATTAGTACTCAATTGATAATACCACTAGGCCATCACCTCCCCATAAATATTTAGATCTAACTGAAGATATTATAAATGAAAATTTTAGATGACACATCTTCCTAACACCATTGAAATCTATACAAAAGATGGACCCACAGACATAACAGGGGTAGTAACTAGGATCCTTTGTTATTTATACTGTATATCACTGCAAATGGAGATTTGCTAACATTATGAGTACTAAATAACTACACATTCAGATCTTCAGGATTTTATTTCAACAAAATTGGAAAAAGTTGTTTACTAGATAATTACCAATTATATGTGACTTCTTTTTAAATAAACGTGCATATAGTTAAAATGTTTACATCCAGTATGGGTTTATAGGGCCACAATATCTAGCGTTTCTGAATACTCTGTGAGTAGGAGAAGCTGATTGGAAAAAAAAAGTTAAAGAAAATGTTTATTAAAAAAACATCACTGTTTCAAATATGCAATGTCTAAATCTTTTACCAAATCCTTTTACGGTGCTCTATTTACACATCCTCCAAACACCACCATCTACGATCATCACCCATCCAAGTCCCAGCTGCACTCGCTTTCCACAAAGTGCTCTTCCCTTGCCTTCTTTCAAGTGCACCAAGTAGCAATTAATTCATCACCCTCGGTGTTTCCAATATCTTTACCTTTCACTTTTTATACGCATCATTCATTTATTTCACTCCATTAGCTTTTTAAAGATCAGGCTACGCCAATGGGAGTCTAGCTGTAAAAGGTTTGAGGAGCGTTCTTGGATTGGGGGTAGGGTATGGTGGGTGAAGTAAGTATTCTGTGAAAGAGATGCATTAACTAGAACAAACTTGATAAATTGGAACCATTTACCCCAGCTTTGATCTGATATATCATAATTTCCGCAAACTCTATACCTCCTCTTCCTGGTGGTTTGACATCTATGAGACGTCACCCAATTTTCTGATATTCAGTAACGAATCCTGATTGTAAAAATGGTTGAGCCATTCAACCATTGGAATTATAATTCCAGCGATTGAATACAGTCTCAGCTTGTCATTACTTAATGTCATTTGCGTGCTGGGTTCCAATAGGAGGTGGTGCATGGGTAGTTTTATCCTCCTTCGTTTGGGGAAAAATATGTGATTGACCTTTAAAACAGCAATTCAGCTTCAAGAATGTCCACATCCTTAAAATATTTTGGACTATACCCTTCTAATTAGCTAGCTCTCCTTCTCACATATTTAGATTGCTTAGGAGTAGCAAATAGAAGAATCTATAATAATTTACTTATACTGGGCTTAAAATTATTGTCAGTGTAACTTGTGTTTTAGTGTACTCTCATTTCCCTTAAGTGAAATAAAACTTGCAAAAAGCTCCTCAATAAAATTACAAAATTAGAAGCCAGCTAGGGGAGCAATTGGTTGTGTTCCAAATTTTTATGCAATAATACTGTTTAAATATTTTTCTCGGTGAGTTGAGATAATTGGAGTTCTGTTGCCATGGAGATACAAAAAAAATTTTACAACAATTTTTAACTCTTTCTTGATAATTTCTTAATCTTTGTCTTTTCTGCTTTTCCTTGGCATCATTAATTTGCCAATGTTTTGATATTTTTTGAGATTTGCCACTGACAAAACTTAATTTATTTAATACCTTAAGGCAAGAGCTTGTATTAACTTATCTACGGGTATGCAGCTGTCAAATCTACCTTGTATTTGAATTATGTAAAATGTGCCACCTTTACACTGCCCTTCTCTTCAGGTGCATCGCCAGTAGCATGAAATCCAGTGACAATGAAGGAGCTCCCTACAGTGAAATCTTATTCATAATATTAACTTCTGATCATGATGCCTGCAAAATGTATTGAATTTATTAGCAAGGTTGAAAGCACAGCAATTGAGTATGGTTCCATAGTGACAGATTACGTCTGTGATATTCACAACATGCAAATTCATATGTATGTAAATAACATTGATTTTATTCTCTTCTTTTTCTGCTCTCCTCTGATTCATACTGGGGTAAACTTCCACAGATTCCTATGGTGTTTTTATGATTTATAATGTGAGTTTGGGCAGCTTTCAGTTAGCTGTTCAGGCATAGTGAGACTTTGGAACTAAATCCCATCATGTTCTTTACAAGCTAATGTTTGGCCAACTCTGTAGATAAGTCAAAGATAACATTTTCTTCCTGTGTGATTTAATGCTACATCATGGAGATTATTGATCTTTAAAAGCTACAATTCATAATCCGCTGAAGTCCGATATCTCACAACATTAAGCTTGCTCCAAAACCTTTCAGCTTGAGAAAAAAATTTTCATAACAGGGCATTTGAAACTTTGTGAAGAAGAGGGCAAACTTCACTCCATGAATTAAATTCAAAGACTGAGAAATAAACTAAAGAAGGAGTGTGAATGACAGTAGGCAAAGTTAAAAATCACACAACACCAGGTTATGGCCCAACAGGTTTATTTGGAAGCACTAGCTTTCGGAGCACTGCTCCTTCAGGTGGTTGCTTTCACCATCACCTGATGAAGGAGAGGCACTCTGAAAGCTAGTGCTTCCAAATAAACCTGTTGGGCCATAACCTGGTGTTGTGTGATTTTTTGTATACCCCAGTTCAACACCGGCACCTCTAAATAATGACAGTAGATGACTTTAATTTCAAATTATTTACAGAAAAAGAGGAGGTGATGGCCTGATGGTATTTTTGTTGGACTGTTGATCCAGAGACCCAGGTAATGTTCAAGTTACCCATGTTCAATCCTGCCATGACATTTGAATTTAGTAAAAAGTCTGGAATTAAGAGTTTAAGGATGGCCATGAATCCTCTGATGTCATTTAGGGATGGAATCTGTTACCTCGTCTGACCAACATGTGACTCCAGACCCACAACCAACGTTGTCAACCCTTAACTGTCCCCTGTTAAGAGGCAGTTTAGGATGGAAAATAAATGTTGGTCTAGCCAGTAATGCCCTCATTCCATAAATGAATAAAAACAAAGAAGATGAGAAAAGAAAGATTGAACTAAGATGGAGAATAAAAGAGGTTGAAAGTGAAGTTGGGTTTTTTTATTTAAAAATTGTAAAGATTTTAAATCTCTGAGAAAATTAGTTTGAAGGAATGAAACCCCACAGTTACAACTTTTCACTTTTTAGCCAAAGGGGTGAATTGATTTAATTGGCAACCAGTAAAAGAAAAGCTGCTAAAATCATATTTTTGCTATTAATAATTAGGTCGACTCTGTGATATATTTGAAGAGCACTTAATGTGCAATGCCACAACTTTGCAAAAGTCGTGTTTGGGGTTGTAAAGGGCAGAATACTGTTTACATGAAATGGTCCTTGTGGCAGTTCACAATTCCCAGGTATTACTTCCTCAGAACTAGTTGCTGGCTAATTTGCACGGAAATAACAGTACAGGTCATTACTTTTTCAGCAAAATCTGTTCCATTATAAAGTATGATTCTCCAATTTAATGGACATTATGCATGTCTCCATGTTGAAGTTATCAGCGTACCACATTAGTAATACAGCTAGACGTGTAGCAGATAATCAGGTATTTATTTCTATTGCCATGGCAACACTTGCAGGACTGTATGGAGAGATTTCTGAATCTGTCTTTGTAAACTGCAAAGATGACAGCAATTCCCAGAAAGTGATACCTGTGCAGTTCATTGGAAGAAAGGACAATTTTTCTTCCTGCATTTTTGAAACACTATAGGAGGGCAATCTAACTTGATTGATTCTGGGGAAGTTATGTGCTGAGCGCACAGATAAAAGTGTTGTCATGATACTGGAGATGATCATTGCCACATATCATTTCCTGCTCTCGTTCCAGATAAAACTTCAGGACAGCTTTCATTTCTCACTGGCCAAAGGTTCCTTGCTCCTCGGATCAGAACTTCCCTGTTCCAAAGTTAAATTTAACAGATTAGATTAACCAGAGTATTAAATTTTCTGTTATTTAAGATGACATCAAGGAAATGTCCTTTGTCAGACAAGCATGGAAAAAGTAGAAGCTCTGTATTTAGGGGACAATAGCAACCAATCCCAAGCTACCTAAGAAATGTTAAGCAGGAAGTTGGAAATGTTTGGAAATGAAAAAGCAGTTTGATCGACCATATTCTATACAGTCATGGTGTGATATTCAAAGACCATCTTCTCCATCTCTGTCTTCCACCCCATCACAGCTCATTAATTAAAGAGCCAAAAATAACTTTCAACCTTTTTTTAAAAAACCTACCACCACATGTAAAGCTAAAAATTGTTGCAGGATTCTAGAAATGGCCAAAAGCAGGAGCTTGTTTTTTTCCTTTTCATGTTTAACCTCTGTGCAAATAATTTCACAGCTCTGGCCAGAGGTCTTCAGTGATTCATGCATTGTACCCTTCAGTACTTGTCTGAGGTGGCTGGTCAGCTGCCGTAACCTGAAACATTATATATTTCTCGAGTGTCAACTAAGAATTACAATATTCGCTGAAATTGAATTTCAAAGGGGCAGGATTCTCAAGACAACATATTCTCTCTTCACTTTTCTTCAGAATGCATATTGAGAATTTCTCTGTGATCATGTTGCAATATCCCCAGTATGACTGGATGATTATTGGAACACTTTATTCTGTATATGTAAAAAAGAACTGAGAGCCTTTAAAATCTGAGGTAACATAGAGTTTCATACCTTTCCCTTACTTTCATGCATGTGTTCCCACCCAAATGCATTTCTGTACCTAAAGCAGTTCAGTAAGGCTAGCCTTGGATATAAGCAACAGCCAGTAGTCAGAAATATGGATGGTTGCACACTGCTGTACTCATATCACACAATTTCCAAATGAAAAATCTACCCAACAATGCTTTTCTTAATTTCTTCAGAACTTATTCATCACTAAGCATGTCAGAAATCTGAATTGTAAACAGAAAGTTTTCCACAGACCCTGCAACGTGTGTGAAGAAGAATACAGCTGATGGACTGAAGGGGTGAGGGTGCATTCTGTAAATGGTGCACTTGATTGATATGTCACTTTTCCCACTTCTCTGTGATACGCTAGAAATTTTAAAGTGAGAGTGATAGGGCACTGTAGCTAATAACCTGCATATCTCCAATGCCCTGGCTCTTGTAGTAATTTAAGAGCATTTAATATACTGGAGAGGGACAAAATCACATTTTCATTGATGATAAAAGATAGAACAAGTGGTCTGAGACACAATAGTGCATAAGTGTTGGGAAGACAGTGGAGTGCCTTGACTGAATGAGGTGGCCGATTACAAATTTTATATGAGAAAAGGGGATAGTCAAACTGAATGATGTGCTCATAGTGGCTTTTGCTTGCGCAGAACAGCTTGAGTTTCTGATTTGTGAGTGCTTTGGAACTTGTGTGGACTGTGAATTTACTTGCTGGTCCTCTGCTGTCCTGCCCACCCCATTGCTCCAGGCAACAGTAATGGTTGCTGTTTTCCTTTTGAAGGGCTTCCTGAAGAATTCCTGAAGAAGGGCTCATGCATGAAACATCGATTCTCCTGCTCCTTGGATGCTGCCTGACCGGCTGCGCTTTTCCAGCAACACATTTTCAGCAGTTTTCCTTTTGAAACCACCTTTGAGTTATTATTTCCAGTTTGCCACTAATCAGGCACCCAACTCAATTCAAGGTCATTTAACTTTAAATTGTGCCATCATGCAGCCACAATGTGGAACTGAGACTGGAACTGATTCAGCCATATTGTCCTGACCCCAGGTTGTGAATTCAGTCCAATCTTTCAGTACGGTGATCTTTCATCAGAAGTGTAACCTTTACCTTGATGTTCTGTCCTACTTCCTTTCCCTTGACAATTACCATCTCTAAATTTATTGCTTTAGGTAATGTTTCTCCAGCCAGCTAGAATTATATAGATTATCACCTTTCATTCTTGACATATTTTAAGGACTTCATTCTTTTATTGTAAGTTTTTAAAGAAAAATACCTTTAAATTCAGCTTTTCAATATGTTCTTTATATAATTTTGTGGCAACAATAGGAGAAATACCATGGTTACTGATAATGAATGTAGTTGCTATGCTGCTCCTTACATCCATATAACAAAGGGCTCACAGCAGAAAACATTTTAATTGAGCACTTTCACAATTGTTTTTAATCACATGCATGGGGAGGTGATGCCTTGTGGTATTAGCCTGAGACTATTGATCCAGAAACTCAACTAATGTTCTAAGGACCCGAGTTTGAATCCCACCACAGCAGATGGTGGAATTTATATCGAATTTAAAAAAGTCATCTGGAATTAAGAATCGATTAATGACCATGAAAACATTGTCGGTTGTCGGAAAAGCCCGTCTGGTTGTACTAATGTCCTTCGGGGAAGGAAATCTGCCATCCTTGCCTGGTCTGGCCTACACTTACTCCAGGCCCACAAAAATATGGTTGACTTTCAATTGCCCTCCAAAGTGGCCTCGAAAGCCTTTCAGTTGCACCAATTGCTACAAAGTTTCAAAGTAATGGAACAGGATGGATCACCTGGCACTGGCCTGAGCACTGGGAAAGATAAAGGCAGAAATGGCCTTGTTGACCCTGCAAAGTCCCCCTTAGTAACATTTGGGGGCTTGAGCTGGGAGAGCTGTCTCAGAGACTAATCAAGCAACAGGCTGCCATAGTCATATTCATAGACTCATACCTTACAGACATCATCATTACAATCCCTGGTTATGCCCTGTTGCACCAGTAAGACAGACCCATCAGAGGTGGTGGCGCAATGGCATACTGTCAGGAGGGAATTGCCCTGGGAGTCCTCAACATTGACTCTGGACCTCATGAAGTCTTGAGGCTTTAGGTTAAACATGGGCAAGGAAACCTACTAATGACCACACACTGTCCTCCCTTGGTTGATGAATCAGTACGTCTCCTTGTTGAACAACACTTAGAGGAAGCACTGAAGTTGGCAAGGGCACGAAATGTACCTCAGGTGGGGGATTTCAATTTCCACCACCAAGAGTGCCTCAGCAGCAGTACTACTGATCGAGTCCTAAAGGTCATAGCTGTGAGACTGGATCTTCAGCTGATGGTGAGGGAACCAACAAGAGGGAAAAATATACTTGGCCTCATCCTTACTAATCTGCTGTCTGCAGATGCACCTGTCCATGGCAGCATTGGTAAGAATGACGACTGTACTGTCCTTGTGGAGACGATGTCCTGCCTTCACATTGAGAATAGTCTCCATCGTGTTGTTTGGCACTAACATCATGCCAAATAGGATAGACTTCGAACATATCTAGCAACTCAAGACTGGGCATCCACAAGGCACTGTGGGTCATCAACATCAACCGAATTGTACTGCAACACAACCTCATGGCCTGGGGTAACCCCACTCAATTATTACCATCAAGCTAGGGGATCAACTTTGGTTCAATGGAGAGTGCAGGAGGGCATGCCAGGAGCAGCAACAGGCATACCTGAAAATGATGTGTCAACCTGGTGAAGCTACTAAACAGGACTACTTGCCTGTCAAACAGCTTAAGCAACAAGTGGCTGACAGAGCTAAGTGATTCCACAACCAATAGATCACACCTAAGCTCTGCAGTTCTGACACATCCATTTGTGAATAGTGATAGACAATTAAACAACTCACTGGAGGAGGATGCTTCACAAATATCCTCGCCCTTAATGATGCTAGAGTCTTTGAGTAATAGAGTAACTCAGCATACAAACAGGCCCTTTGGCCCAAACTCGTCTATGGTGACCATAATCAAGAAGTGTGGCACTGGAAAAGCACAATAGGTCAGGTAGCATCCGAGATGATGTTTGGGGCATAAGGCCTTTGTCAGGATCCGATTCTGATCTCCAGCATCTGCAGTCCTCAAATTTTCCATGCTGACCATGGTGCCCACTCAGCTAGTTCCAATTGCCTGCAGTGGGTCCATGTCCCTCTAAACCTTTCCCATCCATGTACTTACCTAAATGTTTTTTAAGATGCTGCTCTTGTACCTGCCACAACAACTTTCTCTGGCAGTGCATTTCATATGCAATATGCACCATTATGTACCCACCCCACTCTCTGTGTGAAGGTGTTGCCCTACAGGTCCTTCTTAAATCTTTCCCCTTTCACCTGAAATCTATGCCCTTAGGTTTTCAATTCCCCATCCCTGGGAAAAACACTATATGCATTCATCCAAAGAACAGGAAATGACATCTCAATAGGAAATCACATCAACAAAGGAAGTGACATCACCAACCCAAAGAAACCTAAACATATAAATAGAAAGCAGAAATCATCAGCAATGCTTCGTCCGGAGGCTCACTGAAGATGTTATCTAGAATGGTGATGAAACATCTGAAAATGAATCTTCCAGCTCAGCGAGAAAACCTACATCCAGAACCCCAACCTGTGCTACAAAGCTTCTTAAAATTCATCCTATCCATGTCCCATATGATTTTATACACCTCATTAAGGTCACCCCTCATTCTCCTACATTCAAAGGGGTAAGGTCCTAGACTGGCCAACCTCTCGTATAACTCAAGACTACTAGTCCTGGCAACATTCTAGTAAATCTTCTTTGCATGCTTTCCAGTTTAACTATGTCTTTCCTATAACAGAGTAACCAAAATTGTACACGATGCTGCAAGCACAGCCTCACCAATGACCTATGCAACTGTAACATTACGTCCCAACTCCTATACACAGTGCCACGACCGATGAAGTCCGGCATGCTAAATGCCTTCTTCACCATCCTGTCTACCTATGATGTCACTTTCAAAGAACCATATACTTGTAGACCTAAGTCTCTCTGTTCTACAACATTCCTCAGGACCTTACCATTTATTGTATCAGTCCTACCTTGGTTTGACTTTCCAAAGTACAACACCTGACACTTGTCTGTATTGAATCCTTAGCCCACTTCCCAATTTGATCAAGATTCCTCTCTAATATTTGATAACCCTCCTCGTTGTCAATGATACCTCCTAATTTTGTATCATATGCAAACCTATTAATCATGCCTATACATTCACATCCAGATCATTTATGTCAATAACAACTTACAAAGGTCCCAGCACCGACCTCTGTGACACACCACTAGTCATAGGCCTCCAGTCAAAGAGAGAACCTTCAACCATCACCCCCTGCTTCCTACTATGGAGCCAATTTTGAATCCAATTAGCTAGGTCCCTCTGGATCCCATGCATCCTAAACATCATGACAAGCCTGCTGTGTCGGACCTTGTCAGACGCCTTACTAAAGTCCATATCGACAATATTCACTACCCTATCCTCATCTATCCTCTTGGTGACCTCTTTGAAAAACTCTAAAAGATTTGTCACTTGTGACTTCCCATGCACAAATCCATGCTAACTACTCGTATTCAAACCTTGACTATCCACATACTGGTTAATCATGTCCCTCAGTATCCTTTCCTACCACTGATGTCAAGCTCACTGACCTGTAGCTCCCTGGCTTGTCTTTGCTACTTTTCTTAAACAATGGAATAATATTCGCCACCCTTCAGTTTTCTAGACCTTCACCACTGGCTAAAGATAAAGCAAAAATCTCTGCAAGGGCCTCCGCAATTTCTTCTCTAGCCTCCCACAATGTCTGAGGGTGGACTTGATCCACCTAAATGCACTTCAAGGCTGCAAATGCTTCCTTTCAGGTGATATGTGTGCAGTCCAGAACATTCAGACTTGTTTCCCTTATTTCCTTAGAATTCACAATTCTCTCCTCAGGAGAAATATTAATTAAAAATATCCCCCATCTCTTGTGACTCCATATGGCGACGGCCATGCTGATCTTTAAGGGAACCTATTCTCTCCCTAGTTATCGAACCTCTTGGGATTATCTTTAACCTTATCTGCCAGATCTATCTCAAACTCTTTATTTGCTCTTCTGATTTCCCTTTTAAATGTGCACCTACATTTCTTATAGTCATCCAGGGATTCACTTGAGAACAGCCCAGCACATCAGCACAAAAGATGGGGCTGAAGCTTTAACAGCAATCTTCAGCCAGAAATGCCAAGTGGCTGATCCATCTTGGCGTCCTTTCAGTGGTACCCAGTGGTACCTTCAGCCAATTCGATTCACTCCACGCGATATCAAGAAATGGTTGAAGTCACTGGATACTGCAAAGGCTGTGGATCATGACAACATTCTGGCAGTAGTACTGAAGATTTGTGCTCCAGAACTTGCTGCAATTAGAGCAACGAGCAATGAATGCTGGCCAGCCAGCAATGCCTACGTCCACAAATGAATAAAAAATGAAGGCTGTTCTTGAACTTCATCTTGGTGTTCATCAGCATCATTAACTATATGTAGATTAAATGTACGTAATGTGTGAATCCTAACAAAGAATGACCAGTTTCTGTCACTGGTTTCAATGCATTGTGTGGTGAGTGGCAGTACATGCACCCATGGCAAATTCACATAGTGAGTTCCCAATCCCATGTTATGGGAAGGAGACGCTGCACAAGGACTATATAGAGTCCTATATAATTGGAGGTGAAGATTGAACTTCCTTTAAGGTTGTCTTTTGTGAGATAAATTGTATGAAATAACGCCCCTGTTTGTTTCATAACAAATGTTATAAGGCTGGATACATTAAAATGTTAGTTGGTGAGTGCTGATTGTCTCAATAGAAAGCCTAATTGATGCACTTCCAACTTGAGAAATATTGTGAGCTCAAAGAAACTCAAGATATGAAAAGAATGGAGATCTCAGGTCTCCACCTCTGCCATTCCACAAAAAGAAGGCAAATTTTCAACTTCAGTGCCTCTTTTTTATTGAAATTGCTTCAATGAATGTTTTAAGGGTTCCAACTTTACTATTTTTTTGATCTGTTCAAAATCAGAACTCTAGTTTCTTTCACATTTTTAAATGAATATTTCTGAATTAGGGGACCTGTTCCTTCAATAATTGTATCATGTTCCCCTGGAAAGGAATGGAGATTATGCACTATAAATAACAACTGGCAGGATGTGTGAATCCCAGACTCGCTATAATTCAAAGTTAATCTCTGGAAACTCAGATGAATGCAGGCAGCCATCATTGATTCTAGGACATTTCGAGACTTGTAACATCTGGGAGAATCATTGAACTTTGTGTAAATGTTGGTGGAGACAATTCAAGCACAGAAAATGGTATTGCATTGAGATTCAACTGTTTCCTTTAAAGCTTGTACTTTTCATTTAACAGTTTCAATTCCAGTAGAAGTCCCAATGTAGAAACATAGTATCAATGTAAAAGACTGTCTAAGAATACATTGGCAATGATTTGATTAGCTCTCAGATTCACAGGACTCCTCTACGCTTTCCATTAATAATTGATAATTTGAGAGAGTTGATGGAACATATATTTTTTGCAGAGTTGCACTTTTTTTAAAGAAATGAGCTTTAAAATTTTCCACAGATGCAACGTACTGCCTGTACAACTGTAAAATGTGGCCTTAGATTTGGTTAAAGTTATACAACAGAGTCTAGGAGCACAAACTTCAGAGGCTCCTAGAGAGAGTTTTCACTCTACCAGCTTTTCATGCCCTAAAGTGGTTAAATGATTTTGAAGTAATACTTTTATATTCACATGTAATTTCCTTATATACAATGTTATTTTGTAAGTGGCTATGAATTCATACTTTGAAGGTCATTTGATAAGATAAGGAAATTAAATTAAGTTCATGAAAAGATCTTCATTAACTCAAATAAATCAAAATTCAGACTCAAGTGCATGGCTACTGTTATTTTTGAGTATGAAAAACATTTTATAATCTTCAACCTATATGTAGAATCATAGTATTCCCACAGTGCAAAAAGAGGCCATTGAGCCATCCAGTCTGCACTGACAATCCGAACAGCATCCTACCCTGACCCAATCCCACATCATATCCCCATTATCCTACATTTCCCATAGCTAATCCTCAGAGCCTGCATACCCCTGAGCACTACACACAATTTAGCATGGCCAATCCCCCTAAGCTGTATGTCTTTCAACTGAGGGAGAAACCTCACACAGACAGGGTGAGAATATGTGAAACATATCATGGAGGTGTAAACCAAAAACAGGAGTTAGGGGCCTTTTTGGGCCAGATTTCATATGAACATATGACTAGGAGCAGGGGTAAGCAATCTAGCCCTTTGAGCTTACTCCACTTACCCATGGCTGATCTCATCACGGCCTCAACTCCACTTTCCTGCCAGCTGTCAAGAATCTTTCAACCCATTATTAATTATAAATCTATCTGTCTCCTCCTTAAATTCCTCAATGGCCCTGCATCCACACACTTTGGGATAGTGAATTCCACAGGTTCACAATACTTTGTGAGTAGTAATTTTTCTTCATCCCTGTCTTAAATCTACTACTACTTACACTAAATTTTTTACAGTTTCAATGACCTTTGAAAGTTGTTTAAACTGAAGTTAACACTCTGTTTATCTCACATTGATTTCATAGAACATAGAACATAGAAATATACAGCGCACTACAGGCCCTTCGGCCCTCAATGTTGTGCCGATCCAAGCCCACCTAACCTACACTAGCCCACTTCCCTCCATATGCCTATCCAATGCCCGTTTAAATGCCCATAAAGAGGGAGAGTCCACCACTGTTAGTGGCAGGGCATTCCATGAACTCTCAACTCGCTGAGTAAAGAATCTACCCCAAACATCTGTCCTATACCTACCACCCCTTAATTTAAAGCTATGCCCCCTCGTAATATCTGACTCCATATGTGGAAAAAGGTTCTCATGGTCAACCCTATCTAAACCCCTAATCATCTTGTACACCTCTATCAAGTTACTCCTAAACCTTCTTTTCTCCAATGAAAACAGCCCCAAGTGCCTCAGCCTTTCCTCATACGATCTTCCTACCATGCCAGGCAACATCCTGGTAAATCTCCTCTGCACCCGTTCCAGTGCCTCCACATCCTTCCTATAGTATGGCGACCAAAACTGCACACAATACTCCAGATGCAGCCGCACCAGAGTCTTATACAACTGCAACATGACCTCAGGACTTGATACTTGACCAATCTGTTTCATCAGCTGATGCTGTGGCCCTTTTAAGTGGGTTTTTATTCTTTTTAAAAACCATTTCAGTACTAGTGACCAAAATTCAATGATAGAATTCAAAAATCAATAATGCATATTTTAATGCAATCATGATAACATTTTCTGTGGAGCCTTGATGGAGCAAAAGTCTTTTCCTCTCTATGCCTCAGTCCTTTTGTGTCCTCATATTGTTTCATGACTTGCATGCGCCATATCCAGTATTTCCATTTGCCATAGAAAGAGAACTCTGTGACCTGAGCACAAACTATATTTTTGATAGAAGTAGTTACATTGAAACATTAAAAATTACCTTTTGACCAGAAATCTCAATTATACAGCACAATCCAACAGCCAAATTTTCTGAAGAAGGGCTCATGCCCGAAACGTCAATTCTCCTGCTCCTTGGATGCTACCTGACCTGCTGCGCTTTTCCAGCAACACATTTTCAGCTCTGATCTCCAGCATCTGCAGTCTTCACTTTCTCCTAGCCCAATTTTCTTCACTCACAAGAAAGGTTATATAACTGTAGAAGACTACTGATAAAATCGTAAAAAGTTCAGCACAAAATTAGATTCAGCCTGTCCCTGCCAACAGTAGTTGTAAATTTATCTCCTCTAATTCTGGATTCCTTTACTTTATTCATACATTTCAAGAGAGAAGAGAATTTCCAGTTCACTTCTAAAATGGTGTGAGTTACTCAGTTTTAATAACCACTTGTGCTAATGCATTTCATTTTCTGATAATGCTTCTGTGACAAACATTCTTCCAATCATATCCATTGTTGCTAATCCCAATTTTCCATTTGCAAGTTTCCAATTCACTAAACATCGGAAATAATCTTTAGCTATTTACAGGCTCAAATCTTTTCCAAACTTTCAGTGTTAATATTAAATCCTTACTTACCGTATTCGCTAAGATAGAGGTGGTTATCATTTTTTTACATGGATTATGTTATCTGATAATACCCTCTGATCCATGGTAGCAACTTTTTATTTGTGGGCAAAAATTCACAATGTTAATGTGTTGGATGCAAGGAATGCAATTAAGATAGTCAGACATTGTCAGTGTAGCCCAGTCAACATGATTCAATCTCAAATAGTTCCTCCACCACTTTTCTATGATTTTATAATTTGTTAGCACTCACAGATGACTGGAAACTACTCACTTGTTTAACCAATATTACTGTGTTCATGACTTAGTTGATGTGCACACTGCAGCAGATGGCTGAGAGAAGGAAATTCCTGCATAATGCCCCACACCCCCAACATCCATTCCAGCAAATAAATTACCTGGTATGGGAAATTGTATGCAGTTTAAGTAAGCAAAGGTGTGTATTTTCAAACACAAATGAGCCAAGAATGATAATAACTATGTTATAATTCTTTGAAAAGTGACCTGATTCACTTGGGATTAGACCAGTGCAGCTGTCAGAAAGGGAAACTATTGGAAGAGGTGGTAATGATGGAAGGCGGAGGATCTTGTGGAAAGGGATGATGGTGGGGAATTTCATGACCCAGATCTTTGTGTGGCATTGTGAGGCCTATAAAAATATTTGACTCATCGTTAGTGGCTACCTCACTTTCTATCAGACATGGCACGTTACCCAGAACAAAACCAGAAATTGCTGGAGAAACTCAGCAGATGCGGCACCATTTGTGAAGAGAGAGCAGAGTCAATGTTTTGGGTCCAGTAACCCTTCTTCAGAACATTGTTTTGACTGATCTTTGCAACCAGAGCCATTTCCAAATTGTAAAATTCTGAAAAAGTGTCTGTTGTAACTCTATCATGTTAGTAGGGAATTAGTTTCTAAACAGCTGATTGCTGTGAACATCCAGTGGTAGGTGTCTTGCCCTAGTAGTTAGGCCTGCAATTTTAAGGAAAATGATTTTTTTTTAAAAAAAGGTTTACACTGGATAATCTACACTATAGCAAGATGAAATCAAGGGGATCATGTGGCTTCCATCCTTGTCTGCAACTATACACAAAACTGATTTAGGATAGAAGTAATTTGTCTAAAAATAGACATTTACTGGAGAAACCCAGCAGGTCTGGCAGCATCTGTGGAGGGGGAAACAAAGATAAGCAGAACAGTATGTTAGATTCAAAGCATTAACTCTGCTTCTCTCTTCTCATGTACTGTCAGACCTGAGGTCCAACGCTTTCTGCTTTAATTTCAGATTTCCAGCATTCAAAGTATTTTGCTTTTTGTTTGGGTAGCCTCTGTATCTGGTCAGAATATGTTTACTTTAATATGTAAACAACTAGACCATCCCTGCTAACATTCAACAGATCTGTCCTGTGAATTGAACAGCAATTGTTGACTTAATGTTGTTTCAATGTACAAAGACTTTGTCGCGACAGAATGAAACTCACAAAATGAGCTGGAAGAAATAATATCCTGTCACAAGGAGATGCAATTGCAGAGATTCAAAACCAATTGTGTGTCACTTCTAACACTGTCAGGAACCAATTGTGTGAACAATTAAATCACAAATATCCGATAGAGGCCTGCTTATTAATGCACATATTGAGAGTGCCCAAATGACCAACAAGGATGCTCATTGAGGGAGTAAACAAAAAACCCTTTCGAGAATATCACTATGTGGCAGGGCTGTAGCTTTATCCTTTTATCTATTGAAATACAGAATAAATCCTGATCTTCACTACAGAGTCTCAACTTCATCTCAAATTGAGCAAACTTAGAAACCACTATTGTGATTATTAAGCTACTCTGAAGTCCTTCAGAAATTTGCAACCTCCATTTTCATCAATGAATCAAAATGAGATCATCAAACCTGCAATTTTACATCATGAAAGAGCTCAGGATAGTGATGCTTTGGATACTTTGAAAATCCAAGTGCCTGATAACTCTTAGTATCCACCATTTCTTGTATACCTGTATATGTCTTGTGTGAGTGGAGATGGTTACAATTCCATTCTGTGCTGAGAAATGAGCATTTAAAATATGTGAGAAGACCTATCACATCAATTCTTGGGAGCTACAGTGTCATCTGGATTAAAATAAGGAACTTCTTCTCTATAACATACTTGGTTTCAGCAAGTCAAGCAATGGATAAAAAGTAGGAACCATCTCCACCTCTCCTCGCTCAATTATAAAGCATTGTCTCAAGATGCAACCAGCTGTAATGCTAGACAATAGGATAACAGGGATGGCACTAATCCCATTTTGTGGTTGTTACCAAGGCATCAAAGAGCAAACTCGTGGACTGGCTTCCTTATCCCTCATTTAGAGAAAATGAGGCTAACTAATTATAATTCTAGTGCTGGTTTGGCTGAGAACACATCTCACAGCGCAGATTCAACTATCAGTCACCTTAAATCCAATGCTTCCCGACCCATGACCTGATATTGGCAAGTGGCCCAAACCCAGGATCTTTGAGAGCAGGAGGACAGCCTGTGAAAGTGGAGGTAGCAGAGGGGTTAGGTGGTGAGTACAGCTGTGAGAGTTGTGATGAAGAAGGGAGTAAACCTTTGTGAAGCACCCAATCATTCCATTAGGTTTCTCAGACAGGTTTCAGGTTTCAGGCCTCAGGGTCAGGCAGTTAAACCATATTCACTATCATTAAAAAAAAACTGAGGATTTAAAAGGGCAAGCTGGTGGCACCACATATCCATCACTCCCTCAGGGCACACAATCCCAACGTTTTGTCTGGTGAGACCATTGAAGGGTCACAAGCCAGCTGGATCCTTTCACTGCAAGTTACCTCACAGGATGTGGGCATCAGTGGCAGTATTTTTTGCCAATTAATAAGTCGCCTTGTGAAGGTGACATTAAGTCACTTTCTTGAACTGTTGTAGAGCCCTTGATGCAGATCCACACTCAGTGCTGCAGAGGAGGAAGTTTCAAGACTTTGACCCAGCCATAGTAAATGAGTGATGCTATCGTTCCACGTCAGAATGGTGTGAGTCTCGGTGGGAAATCTGCAGGCAGCAGTGCTCCCCAGTATCAATTATCATTGTCCTTCAAAGTGCTGTGGGTCATAAGTTTGGAAGGTGCTGTTTTAAGTTCCTTTATTACATCTTACGTATGGGTGTCTTATATACAGTATATAACATTTCTGCTGTCTGTCAATAGTAAATGGTTTAAATGTTCAAGTTGAACAGTCTGTTTTGTCCTAGCTGGCATCAAGCCTCTTCAGTAGTGTTGGAGTCATGCATCTAAGCACATGTGCTATCTATTATCTTCAACTGTTTCTTGACTCATGTAGAATTAATTGAATTGGCTAAGGACTGATATCTGTGATGTTGGGGACCTTAGGAGAAGCTTTCTTAAGAAGATCTTGAGGGAGTATTCCTGCTATGCTGTGCATATCTTAGTATAGTCACATAATAGATATCATGGGTTTTAGTTTATTTTTTGCTGTTATTGCCTCCTTCAAAGTACTTAAGGAGCATAAGGCACCCTGTGGAACTTCAATGACTGGGGTGTTCTACTTGTTCAATATTCTTTCATTTACATACAATCGTAGTCCAGGGGTCAGAGATGAGAAAAGGAAACTATCAACTATTTCATGTCACATCTAATGAACTCCCTTCACACAAAATAAAATTAAGTTAACCAAATTAATTTCTAAAATTGCATTTATTTCACTCAGTGCACAGTGCTTTCACCC
The DNA here is from genome assembly GCF_020745735.1 of Hemiscyllium ocellatum. Taxonomy (NCBI): domain Eukaryota; kingdom Metazoa; phylum Chordata; class Chondrichthyes; order Orectolobiformes; family Hemiscylliidae; genus Hemiscyllium; species Hemiscyllium ocellatum. The sequence continues at coordinate 28,713,784 of NC_083425.1, read as the reverse complement.
TGTAGATTTATTTTCAAGGCAATGGATTACTGTTCTTTTGATCAAAGAAGTAATGTTCATTAAATGAATGTTTTTTTATTAATAATGAAATGAAAACTTTAATTATTTTGATATAATAACACATTACAAGGACATCAGAAAGTCGTGATAAAGAGGACATTGAGCATGCTCATTTTGAAAATGTATTATGATTTGAAGGGGAGCATAGAACAGGTGGAGTGCCTGCTCACTCTTGCTGGCATAAGGTCTGAGCTATTTTGAGGCTGGGCTCCATGACTATACCATGTGGGAGATGCAGTACAAAGGGGCCAGGTGAGGAAGGGAGTAAGTATGGGTAGTGGGCATTTCACAAGATGATCAGTCAAAAAGGGAACCTAATGCTGCAACAAATTCATGTTGGCTTTGTGCAGTTTGAGGCACCATGCTTGCTTCGCGCAGACATATTTTGGGACCTCTTCATGCAACTAAATTGGCAGAGGATGCAAGGAACAGGTTTAACTCAATTTGCACACTCAATGACATTCTGTTTAGCCACCCCTTAAGTATAGCCGCAGAAAGAAAATGGTAGGCTTAGAAAGTCTTTCAGAACCTCAGAATGTCCCAAAATGCATTATAACCAATAAAGTGCATTACCAAAAAATAATGAATTTTGTAATACAGGAACTGCAACAGCCAATTTGTACATAGCAAACTCCCACAAACAGCAGTGTGATAATGACCAGGTACGCTATTTGTTAATGCTGGTTGAACGATAAATATCAACCAGGGCATCAAGGATGATAACCTTGTTGTTCAAAATTCCACCTTGAGACCGTTTATGTTCAGCTGGGAGAGTACTTCAGGGCTCGATTTAAAGATGGTACCTCCAATATGGAGAGCCCCACGGGTGCTGCATTGCAGTATCAGACTGGAATGTTGTTTTAGGTTAGATTAGTTACAGTGTGGAAACAGGCCCTTCGGCCCAACAAGTCCACACCGACCCACCGAAGCGCAACCCACCCATACCCCTACATTTACCTCTTACCTAACACTACGGGCAATTTAGCATGGCCAATTCATCTGACCAGCACATCTTTGGACTGTGGGAGGAAACTGGAGCACCCGGAGGAAACCCACGCAGACACGGGGAGAACGTGTAAACTCCACACAGTCAGTCGCCTGAGGCGGGAACTGTTCTGGTGTCTCTGAAGATGGGCGTTGAACCCACAATCTTCTCACTGAGTGGTGAGATGCCACCCACTGAGCCAAGGCTGCGGTTCTAATGGTGCAGTAAGCAGTACACAATAATTTTAATGTGAAGGCAATTTCTCTCTGGTTGGTTGTGAATATTGATTTTTTACAAAATCTTTCTATGTCTCCTCAATGCAGCTTGTTGTAATAAAAGATGTACAGGACACTATTTGACTGAAAAATATTGCTGATTCAAGTGGTAATAACAGTAAAGCATTTTCTTATTGATGAAATACAAAAGGCAAGTCTGTTCATAGAGGTAAAGTACTGGCAAAAGTAGCTTCAATATCTTGACAGACCAGTTATAGCTGTTTCTGGTCAATGGAGCATTTTCTCTGCTCTATAAAGACATTCCTGTGGAGATAATGGCAAGATTGTTGCTTTCTAGTTATAAGTTAAAAAAGAAGTGATGTGTATAATTACAAGTCATTGCACTTGTCAAACTAGATTATTCCTGGGAGTGAGGCTGAGATGTGATTTTGGGAGGTGATGATGGAGTGGTATTGTCATTGGACTAATAATCCAGAGACCTGAGCAATGTTCTGGACACTCGCATTCGAATCATATTGTGGATAATGGAATTTGAATTCAATAAAATCAGGAATTAAAATTCTAATGATGACAGTGAAGCCATAGTTGATTGTCATAAAAAGCCCATCTACTTCAATAATGTCCTTGAGGGATGACAAACTGCCAATATATCTGGTCTGGCCAACATGTGTCCCCACACTCACAGTAATATGATTCATTCTTAACTGCCCTCTGAGTTTGTATGGCAAGTCATTCAGCTGTAACAAACTGCTTAAAAGTCTCAAAAAAGGAATGAAACTGGACTTACCACTTGGTATCAACTAAGGTACAGAAGTAGCAATGGCAAACTCCTTCTGGTCAACTCCACAAAGTCAAAGATACCAATATCCAGGGACAAGTGCCAAAATTGGGAGTGCTGTTTTATAGACTAGTCAGGTAACTATGTGACTTTGTCTGTAATATAGGATTCCATTAGTAAAACAATGCCTAAGGCACTACCATCAACATCCCTGGGTGTGTCCTGTCTGTCCCACTGGCAGAACAGTGCAAGCAGAGGCAGTGGGACAGTGGTATAGAATCAGGAGGGAGTTGCTCTGGGAGTCCTCACCATTGACTCTCGACTATTTCTGGTCAAACATGGAAATCTCTTGCCTGATTGCATCTCAGACAATAGCCCCTACAGCACATAGTCTCTGGGACGAAGCTAGATGAAAACCATTGCAACTCTGTCCAGACTTGATTTGCATTCTAATTTGCATTCCATTCAACAGGAGATGTGTGACAGTCTCAACGCCATCCTTAGGCTGCAGTTGGTTCAAGGACAGCGTGCAATGGCACAGAGACCAAGCAAACTCAAACATAATCCGCAACCTCATAACTTGGCATAACCCCACCCTACCATTACTAGGACAAGCCAAACAAAGACATGCACAAGAATTCCTAGAAGCATGGCATTCCAACCGGAACTCCATCAACAAACACATCAAGTTAGATCCCATCTACCACCCCCTGAGAAAAGGAACCGGAAGTGACTTCACCACAGGAAATAGCATCACCAATTCAAAGAAACCCAAACATATAAATAGAAAGCAGGAATTTTCAGCATTGTTTTGCATGAGGACCACTGAAGACGTTATCTAGTAAGGTAATGAAATGTCTGGAAATGAACCTTTCAGCTCAGCGAGCAAACCTACATCCCAAACCTCAACCTGAGCTACAAATCTTCTCAAAACTCACCCTACCATTACTGTCAAGCCAGCAGCAGCATCAGACATCCCTAAATATACAGTGTCTATTTGGTGAAACTACAACACATGGCTACTTCCCATTACAAATAGCATAATCAAGATGAGATAGACAAGGCTAGCAATTCCACAACTAATAGATTAGATCCAAGCTCTGATGCTCTGCCATATCCAGTCATGAATTGTGGGGAACAATCAAACAACTGATTGGAGGAGGTGGAGGCACACAAGTATCCTCATCCTTAATGAAGGGTGAGCTTAATACGATAATACAAAAGGTAGCAGACTCAGTGTGCTGATGGACCTTTTTCTGTGCTGTAGACCTTTATAATTCCATGACCCAATAAAGCTGAAGCTATTGGACACTGCAAAGGCTATGGGCTCTGACAACATTCTGACAAAAGTTCTGAAGATGAGTGCTCCAGTACTAATCATGGCCCTAGCTCAGCGGTCCCAGCACAGCGACGATAGCTGGCATCTATCGGCCAATGTGAAACATTGTGCAGATATGTCCTGTACACAAAGGGTATGTTTCAAACACTAGAGTCACTGGGGATCAGAGGAAAACTCTCCACTGGTTGGAGTCATACTGGCACAAAGAAAAACAATGGTGATTCTTGGAGAACAATTATTGCAACTCCAGGACATCTCTGCAGGAGTTCTTCAAGGTAATGTCTTAGACCCAATCATTTTCAGCTGCTTCATCAATGACCTCCCTCTATCAAGAATTCAGAAGTGGGGATGATCACTGATGATTGTGCAATGTTCAGTACCATTCATGACTCCTCAGATACTGAAACAGTCCATGTCCAAATGCAGCAACAACCGTACTGTCAACATTGGGTGGACAAATGGTAAGTAACGTTTGCACCACAGAAATGCCAGGAAATGACCATCTCCTCTCAGACAGCATCCACACATGACAAATTTATTGACCCTCTCTCAGGTAAGTATATCCTTCCTTAGATTTAGAGACCAAAACTGCACTGTTATCCAGATCTAATCTCACCAAAGCCCTGTACAAGTTCAGTAAAACTTCTTTACTTTTGTATTCTGTTCCACATTCAACAAAAGCCAACATGCCTTTTTCCTTCTTAATTGTTTGCTGTACATTGATTTTAATCTTGTCTTTTTTGTGCAAAGACACCCAAATTCTCTGAACATGAACAGTTCATAGTTTCCCACCATATAAAGATGTAACAGATTTTCTCATTTTCCCTGCCAAATTGAATTACCTCACATTCTGCAAATAATACACCATCTGCCATCTCTTGCCCACTCACATAACCTGTCACTATCTATATCCTTTGCAGTCTTTGTGTCCTCCTCACAACTTATTTTTCTATCTACCTTTGTATCACAAACAAATCTGAATACATTATATTTTGCTCCTTCATCTAATTATTGATATAGATTGCAAAAGCACTGATCCTTGTGTTATTCAATTGCCAAACTGAAAAGGAGTTATTAACATCTGCTCTCTGGTTTCTGTTCTTCAAACCAATCTCCTGTACATGCAAATAAATTAATCTCAACCGAATGGGCCCGTATTGTGTATATCTTTCATGTAGGACATGATTGAATGCTTTTTAAAAACACATATACTACATCCATAGACCCTACCTTGTCTACTTTGCTAGTAATGTCCTCAAAAAAATGAACGGATTTATCAAAAATAATTTCCATTTTATGGAATCATCATCATATTTTGATTCTTTCAACGTCCTTACCACGTCCTTAATGAGGACACTTTCCCAAATACTGATATTAGACTAACTGATCTGCAGTTTCCTAATTTCTCTCTCTCCATGAATATCCGTCTTACATTTGCTACTCCCATCTTCTGGAACTGTTTCAAAATCTCGAGTTAGATAGATCACATACCAACTCTTTTAGAGCTCATGGGTGTGGGTTGTCAGATCCAGGAAATTCGGTTTTCAGCTCCATTAATTTGTCCAGTATATGGTTTTTACAAATATGAATTATGTTAAGTTCTTGACTATCATTAACCTTCTTGGTTATACACTATTTGGTGTAGTTTTGTGCATTCCGCTGTGAAGACCTCTGCAATGTTTAAAAATTATTGCTGCCATTTTTTGTTTCCTCATTCTAACTTTTCTTGTCTTAGTCTGTAAAGGAATTTTACTGGCCTCTTCCATTTTATATAGTTGCAGAGGTTCTCACAATTTGTTCGTACACTTTTGGCTAGTTCTCTCTTACATTCTGTGCTGATGGTCTTTTGCAGGCATCTTGACAGATATAAGAATAGGCAGGGAATAGAGGAGTATGGACCACATAGAGTTAAGGAGTTTTTAGTTCAGAAAGGCATCATGTATCACCACAGTCTTGGTGGGCCAAAGGGCCTTTTCCTGTGCTGTACTATACTTTGTATCTTGGTAACAATATTTTAGATATCCTTCACTAGTAACCAAAATTCACTGAATTCTCTGGGTTACTACTTTTGGAATGTTACAAGCTTCTTCTTTTAGATTAAAACCTGTTTAGTGTGATAAACATATGCAATATATTTTATATATATTTAAAACACTGAGTCCAAGCGATCTTGTTGGAAATTTAATCTGATTTGGGGTTTTACATCTACTATCAACAATGATGGGAAGGTACCTCGCTTTTCTGGATCAAAGACAACACACACTCTCCTGTGGTGCCTGCATGCTCCATGTAGCTGTACCAACTGAGCTCTCCCAATTCCCTGACATAAAAGATCAGCTCCAATTTTTTTTAACAAAGTGCATTGTCAACAAGGATGCAATCGGCTTCTCCAGCTAGTCCTATGCAGTCAAAGGAGCTCACTTGGACTCAGCTGGAAGCTTTTTGAAATACTCTTTGTCTGTCACAATGTATTGACCTTAACATACCTGCAATGTCCTCACTGAGCCATAGGAACAGTAACTCTAAGCACAGCAAGACCTCAGCCTCCTGAGATAATTTGCCTTGTACAAAGCGGGTGGAGATTTTTCCACTACACATTAGATAAAAATCCCAGAAATGGCAAGGACATGGTGCAGTCCTCATTATCTGATTATTTATTGGTGGGAGTCCAAGGGGAAATTTGATTTTCCTTCATATATCAATATTTCATATTTTTATACTATTTGGTTCAGGGATATATTGCTTCAACAAACTTAATGAATAACAATGATGTGCACACGACTGATATATTTCTCTTCAACTATAGAGTCTGTTGAACTGATAGTTCCTGTCTCCTTTACCAGCCTTTAGTTGAATGAGACTATTTTTGGCCTGAATTATTAGCAGCTTTATGCATCTAGCAAGGAATTGTTCGAGATTATCTGAACTAATTATGCTTTACTGTCTTAAATCTCTTAGAAAGGATATCATTAGTTTTCTGTAGTCTCTTCCCATTTGCATTTCCTTATTTTAGACAGTAGTGTTTTAGTACTGTCCAAAGATTTGCCCAGGATTACCATGCAAGTGGCATTGTTTATAAGATGACCTCTCCAGTTTCAGCCTCGACATAAAGCATTTATTTTAGTGGTCAACCTCAAGGTTTTGTCTCTCAAATTGATGTTATACTTACATATACCTTATAGGTGGATGCAGGGGGTAAAGTAGGAGGTACAAGTTGTGTATGAAGATGAATTTATTCCCAGTTTATGGATGACAACAAAGGTAACTACCCAGAATCACGCCTCTAGTTCATTTTTATACTTGGCATATAAAGATCACTGTATTTCAAAGGACTTTTTGAGGCTTTGAAGGTCAATTTATACACCAATATCTACAAAACTGAGATTATATACAGCTAAATGGGAATCATTGACTTCCATTCTCCCCCTAACACACACAATTCATTAATTATGCATCATAACAACAGCTTGATTGTTACATTAATAGTGAGCAAGAAACATTTCCTTGATAACAGGTGGAAACTCTTTATTGTTTTAGAATAATTATCATGGCTCGGCTGGCAGGCGAGTGGGTGTAATTAAACCTAATTCTTGTGAAAAGAGGTGGAGCAGAAAGACAGACTACATCTGTGATATGGATGATTACTGTTACCTACATTTTAAGGCATGAATGTTAGGCAAGTGTTTCCTGTCCTGAATGGAGCTGATTCCAATTTAAAATGTCATGTATGAATTAGAATACATCTGAATTTTACTTTTTCTAATGAATCAATACAAAAAATTATAACTTTTAATATGCTGACTGCTGGAATTTCCAAGGAAGTTCAGTTCTCACTGGGCTGACTTTTGTTTAAAAAAGAATTCTGTTCGTGCACTGTGATGTTGAACAAAACCTTAAAATTACAGTAATAAAGCTCCTCAGATGACATGACTAGTTTGGTTACTTTAGTATTAACCTTTTAATAACTGAAGTAAGCAGGATTTCTTTTCAAATATTGCTCAACACATCTTCCCTTCTGTCCTCTATTTGTTTTTCTCTCTTTATTTTCACTTCATGTATAATAAGTTAGATATTTGAAATGTACTTAACCTTAGACACATTATAAATAGATTATAATGTCTTTCAATTTAATGTATCTTCATTCTTAAAGAATCTTGCTTCTGCAAACAATTTGCCTCCACAAAGCTAAGGCCTCAGTATTGTGTATGTAATTAAAAATGATGATGGATAAACATGCATACATAATAACATGATAATTAAAGACTGGATGCTTCACTAATGATTTAAGAATTTTGAACTATGACCAATCTCCCTTACACAAATTTTGACACGTCCAAGGGAGGCTGCAGAACTGAGACTGAAACAGAACTGCCACAGCGCCATCACTGATGACAGTTTGTAATTGCAGTGTGCCAGGTTTACAGACTCTTTATTGGAGATGCAGATTTAGGATTTGACAACAATCGATAATCAGAAGTAAAACTTTGCAGGTAGGATATGTGTACAAATTTAAGATTTTTAACATATTTTGGATGTGTGTATAGATTAATGGATAGCGTGCAGCTTTGCATCTTAAAGCTAGAGAGCGAGTGATAACTGAATCAGGCTACACATGATTTTATACTTTCATGCTAATTTCTTAGATTTCTTCTTTGTAGTGGGAACTATCTAAGTCAGCTTAACATCTTAGAATGGCACCCTTCTTTCCAATAGGGACATCATAGAAAGTACAGGCAGAGTTGGATTTTTAATATAGTATAGATTTAAATATGCATTTGTATGTTCTTGAAGATATCCAGTGTATAAAATTATACATTTTGTGATGGTAAACTGATCCATCACATCATTGTTCTTTCATTGCTGCACAGGCCATGAGGGTCTCCATTTTCTTTAGCATTATTCATTCAGCATTGTAAATTAGATGAACAAATTTGACAATGATTTAAAGCAATTTGTTATCAATGGGAGATTAAAAATATGCAACATCAAATTGTACCTTTGTCATGTGTCCATGTTCTTTCATTTCATTCATTACCTCAAATAAATACATGGAAAAATTGAAATAATGTTGTGTGCAGGTGCTTTGGAAGGACATCGCTCTGAGTTCCTGTTAGGAAAACAAATTTTGCTGAGAAGGCATAGAAAGTAAAAGCAAATCTGTCTTTATGTCAGTTCACTGTCAGTATCGTCATGACAATAGAAAAAGTAAAACTTGGATGAGTTCTAGTACAGTTGTAATGAGCAAAATGGCTTTTGTGATTGACCACAGTCATGTAACAAGCTGACCTGGCAGTTCTTTTACTTTTTTTCTTATGATGTGAATGATTCTGGCCAGACCTCCTTTAATGTCCTTGCCATGTTCTCTAAGAAGATAGTGTAGACTTTGCACCTTGAATTGTTACAACCTTTCTGATGATGGTGCTCACATAGTAGGGTTAGGGAGGGGGTTCCTGGATTGTGACCCATTGACAATGGTGGAACAGCGCTATTTGTTCAAGTCGTGCTGGTGTGTGGCTGGGGGAAGGTGGTGTTCTGCACATACTGTTGCTCTTCCACAGAGCAGGTAGGAAGGGGAGATCATTGTGCAGGTTTGTCTCATCTGATTTGATAGTTCAGATTTTAATGTAAATTGGATCAAGATAACATGGAAAACATTGAGAGACCAAAATATGGAGACTAAGAAGAATTATAATTCATGAAGTAAACAGATTTGAGAAGAAAGATGAAATTGACTAGAACTTACTATTAAATTTGCTTCTAATATTAATACATTGAGTATTTGTGGTCATATTATGAATATAAACAGTTTGCCAATTATTGCAATTGGTGATATGAGAGATAAAATTTTTTTTAAAAATCCAAACCAAAGGATGGATATGTGTTTATGTGGCTCACATGGAACATTTCAGGTGTTGGTGATACGGATAAAAGCGGATCCAGAAGTAATGTTGTGCATTGCAGTGAGAAGATTAATGTCTGAACCACATGGAACCATTATCGAAGTATATTTATTTACACCTCCCAAACATAGATGGCAACATGTTCAGATCTTGAACTATACTACAAGTATTAAGCTGATTCATTTTGCCTGAGATTAGGGCTGAAATTCGCTTCCTGAATGGAATGTTGGGATCAGATACATTTTGGTGTATAACGAACAACAAAAATTGAAAAGGACAGGATGTTTTGATAAACTTGTTTTTTCTCTCAGGGCTGTGCACACTGAGAAATAAGGATTGGAAAAGGCAAGCATGCACAAATAAGATGCTCATATTGTATTACAGGCACATGTCCTGTAATTCATACTGAGAACAAAAATGTTGGAAATCACAGCGGGTCAGGCAACATCCCTGAAGAAGAGAGCAAGCTAACGTTTTAAGCAGTCAGATGGGACCACTTTTGTTTGGGATTATGCTTGGCATGGCCTGTTTGCACCAAACGATCTATTTCCTTGCTATATGACTTTATCTAGACTTGAAACATGAGCTTGCACTCTCTCTGGATGATGCCTGACTTGCTATGAGTTCCAGCTATTTTTATTTTCAGTAAAGATTCCAGCATCTGCAGTAAATCACTCTTGTCCTTTAATCTTATTATTGAATACGTTAAACAATGAGTCCAATAGTATAGGCTATAATAAAGTAAAATGCTCCATCTTCTGTTTATCACCTGGTAGTTCTCATATTCCCAAAGTAAATATTTTTATCTTGCTACCTTTAATCTTGTTACCTATTTATTTGTTACCTTACCATTTATTCACTTGCATTCCTGATTCATTCTCTGTGAAAGCATGCGTAGTCAAAAAGGGTCTGTTTTACAGGCTTGATCAGGAGAGATTATGGGGTGATTTCTTCTCTTTGATGTATGGAGTCTAGACAGGAATATAGACATGTTAAGTGAGATCCCAAAAACCTGGCAGATGGATTGAAATGTGAGAAAACATTAATAACTTTAGCATGAAGAATAGAAGAGCTGAATATTATTTTATGGGGAAAGATTGCAGAAAGCTGCAGCTCAGCACTATTGAGACTGGGCCATCGAGTATATTCAAGGCTGAGATAAAGATTTCTAATAATGGGATCAAAGGTTATAGGGATGAGGCACGAAGGTGAAGATAAAGATTAACAGATTAGTTGTGATCTCATTGAATGACAGAATGGACTCAGTTGGCTGAATGATCGACTTCTGCTCTTATGTCTAGTGCCCTGCCCAACTCTGTGCGTGAGTATTTTGCCTCACACCATCTCCCTCCCCCTCTCCCCTGAATCTTGAAAATTGTTCTTTTCAAATAACAATCTAGTTCCCTTTTAATGCCTTAATTAAATGTGCCTTCACCACATTTTTGTATAGTACATTCAAGATTCTAACTATGTGTTGTGTGGAAAGCATTTTTCTCACCATATTGCCAGTTACCTGTAATGTGTATTCTTGTTCACAATCCTGTACACCACATCACTGACATTGCTCTCACCAATCATGTTCCCTCTTCAAAAATGCTCCAGTAAATTAGTCAAGCGTGGCTTTCCCTTGACAAATCTGTGCTAACTTTCATTAATTAACCCCAATTTGTCTGAGTGACCATTAATTTTGTCTTGAATCTTTGTTCCTAAGAGTTTTCAGACATGAAATTGCAAATTCAAATGTAATTTCTTTACAAATAAGAAATAATAACAGCTAAAAGCTGGATGCTGATGTTTAAGTTAACAATGGAAACATTCCAGGCTTTTTCATTAAATAGCTTCATTAATTGTGCAATTATTCAGGAAACTATTTGTGTGGAACAAACTGCTGTTTTTTACATGAACAATTTGTATTTTCAGCTTTTTTGCTTCACTTAGAAGTTGGAGATCATGCTTCTGGAGTCTGGAGCATGAGATTGGTTAAGTAATTTGTTTAGAGTATGCAGATGATGAAAAGCTGTTGGTTATGTAAGCCGTGAAATTTGTCTGCAGTCACACTTTTTAGCTTTATACGATGAAGGGAACATTATCTGTGACATTACAATGTTTCCGAAATGAAGACATGATTACACAAGCAACAAAGAGCTTAATGAGACAGAGCAGAAAAGAAACTCCTGACTACTAACAGGCCATTGTTGGTACAGCAGCATATGTATTCCTAATGACACCATTGCATACATTTTATTAATGCCTGGGTTAGCTGTGGAACTTTTGTTTGGCTGCTAAACAGACAATTTGAAAGCTTTGGAAGTATTATTCAAGGTGCCTCTTGAGTGGTCGATTTGTTGATATTACTGCTGTCAATTTGTGTTCATCAGTTTAACCACGGGATGGTTGTCATCATTTTGGCAGACAGTTTTTGAGTTGAACCCGGTTTCCTGTCCCTCTAATGACACATTCTATTACATGACATTGGTAGAATATCTTGCACTGTGAAGTCATTTTGGGAAGAAATAATATTGTGGTGATTGTAAAATCAATTGCAATTTTACAAATGATAATGAATATCAAGCGTTTTTTACTTATTCAAATTATAACAGATTTCACAGTATTTAGTACATTGCTTGTTCTTGATAAAATGTTGTGATGCTCTTTTCTTCACTTTCTGCAAGACAGTGCTATCTCCATTCAAAGGTTTTATCTGACTACATGCTTATTGTATCTCAGTAGTTTCCACTCAAGGAAGTATGCTTTCCATCTTGCAAAATAAAATATTTGAGATTTTGAAAACCTGAAATAAAACCCAAAAGTGGTGGAGTTGCTTAACAAGTCAGCCAACATCTCTGGAGACAGAAGTAAGAGTTAATGTTTCAAATCCGAACCTTTTGTCAGAAGTGAAGAACTTCAGAAAATAGTTTTTCTGCAAGTAGGGAGAAAGAGGAATTGGAGCATGGGAAGGAAAACAAAACAAAAGGGAATGGTGGAAAGCAGGAAAGGTGAATTGATAAAAGGCAAGGCAAAATAAAATGATTATTGGGCAAGGAACAAAACAAAGACATCTAGTCAGTGTGATGAGACTTGATGTTGAGACCAGAAGTCTGAAAAATACCACCCTTAAAGATGAGGCTCTGTCCCCTGAGTTTATACAGTGTAAGGGGCTGAGTCTGTAGATCTCAGAGCAGGAATGGATTCAAGAATGTAAATGGTAAGTAACAGAAAGCTCAGTGTTGCATTTATGGATGGTGAAAGCCATTCTGCAAAGTAATCACCTAATGTGCACCTGGACCTCCCACTGCAGATGAAAATGCAAGATAAGAAGCAATTACAGTATAATAAATGTGAAGAAGTGAAAAGAAATTAATATTTCACTTGCAAAGGAGTGGAAAAGGTAGGAGTTGCATCTGCTTTGCTCACTTGGAAAATTGCAGTGGGAGGAGGAGGGGTTGTTGGTAAGGGTGAGCAGTGGGCCAGGGAGTCGCAAGGAAATGAGGAAAAATTATCTTTGTACTGGCAAAAGGAACGGTGAGAGGAGATGCATTTAAAGGTGGAAGGCGATCTGTTGAATACTAATGAGGTGAAGTGAGAACATGGGGATCCCGTGATTAAAAAGGGATGAGAAGGAGGGAGACTAAAAGTGCAGAAAATGGAATGGATATAGGCACTACATGACTGCAACGTCAAGTTTAATAATGTCATATCATAACTTCTGCCTCTGTTTTCATTGGATTGTAGCTGTTAATTTTTATATTCTATTATCTTTGTAACTCTGTCATCTAGATTCACTGTCCAGTTCTTTATATCGCATTACTATGTGCTTTCACTGTGAAGCATCATTTTTGTCATTTAATCTCTCCCGTCTTCCATTTGAGTAAAGACCTTCCCCTTTATTCTAGCTCCTCATCTTTTTCTCTGTTAAATCTATAAATTTTCCAGGTTTTTCTTTCGTCACTCATACAGAGTGGATTTCGTTATTTGGGCAAGCATTTATTACCCTAGGTGCCATTGGGAATGTGATGGTAAGCTGCTTTCTTGAAGTGTTTCAGTCCATTACACCCATAATACTGTTCGGGAGGGAGTCCCTGAATTTTGACCCAGCAATACTGAAGCAATGGTGACATAGTTATGGTGGTGAGTGGCTTGGAGAGGAGCTTGCAGATCACGTTCTCATGCACATGCACTGAATGCATACGAGAGTTGGGGAAAGGAATAAGAGTAGACCACTTGGCCTTTCACGCCTGCTGTGCCATTTGGTAAAATCATGGCTGATCTGATCTAATTTTAACCTCAACTTTGCATTAATGGAAAGCTGATGCCTAGTGATGTCATTGCTGGACTATTAATCCAGAGATCCAAATAATATTCTGGGACTAGGTTTGAATCCTGCCATGGCAAATGATGGAATTTGAATTCAATGAAAAATCTGGAATTAAATGTGTAATGGTGACCAGGAAACCACTGTTGGATTGTCAGGAAAAACCCATCTGGATCATTAATGCCCGTTCAGGAAGGAAACTGCCATTCTTAGCTGGTCTGGCCTACATGTCACTCCAGACCCATAGCAATGTGGTTGAGTCTCAACTGCCATCTGGGTAACTAGGGATGGGGCAATGAATGCTGTTCTAGCCAGTGACGCCACATCTTGTAAATGAATGAATAAAAATATCCTGCATATTTCCCCATATTCTTTCATACCTTCTGTGATCATGAATCTATCGACCTCTGGCATAAAAATATTTAAAGATTAGGCACCTATGCTTTTTGAGGAAGGGAATTCCAAAGACACTCAACCCTCAGAAGAAGTAAATTTCCTCTTCTCTCTCTAATGGATGCCCCCTTATTTTTAAACTATGACCCGAAGTTCAAGATTTTCCCACATCACCTCAAGATCTTCCATGTTCCAATTCAGTCACCTCTCCCTCTTCTAAACTCCAAAGGATGCTTAACCTGTCTAGCATTTTCTCTTTTGCCCTTGCCATTCTAAATGGTAGTGGACGTAGGTTTGGAAGTTGCTGTGGATGTTAGTGGATGTGATGCCAATCAAGAGGCTGAATGGTGGCAAGAGTATTGTTGAAATTGCACCCATCCCGGCAAGTGACGAGTGTTCCATCACACTTCTGACATGGACCTTATAGATGGTGGACAGGCTTTGGAGAGCCAGGAGGTGAGTAGCCCATTGCTACATTCCTAGCCTCTGACCTGCACTTGCAGGCAGAGCATTTATATGGCTTGTTCAGTTCAGTTTTTGGTCCATTGGAACCTCTCCAAGATGTAGTGAAGGATTCAGTAATGGCTATTTCTATGAATATCTAAGGACATTGGTTTGATTCTCTGTTGTTGGAGATGATTTATGTTGACACTTCCATGGCATATCACCTGTCGGCATTTTTGATGAAAGATCATCAACAAGAAATGTTTAACTTTGGCTGTGATTGCCTTCCTGGGTTGAGTGCAACCAGATCCAAAAGGGTAACTTACTCTCCAAAAAGGTACGTTGGCTATCCAAATGAATTCACAGGGTTCAGACCTGTTTTTAGCTGGTCAAATCTGCACACTTTGTGTTTCAGACAACTTCCTTGCCAAAGTCCGTGAAGGCAGCTGGTGATTTAAGTTGCCAGGTGTCTCTTTAAACTGGACATGCATGAATCCCAAGCTGACCCTCCACCCACCCTCACAAAAATAAAGGTGCCATATTTGGGGGTGAGACTTGTGATTTACAGCCTCTTCTGCCATTCTTGTCATGGAAGAGAGGTTTTCTATGCAGGGCCTTCAATTTTTCTCTGCACAAATGCTGCCAATCTTACCAAGTATTTCCAGCATTTTTCTTTTGGTGAAAACACCATGAATATTAAACATGACAGGAAATAACCGTATCCAAAATCAATGCCTACCTTTCTGTCTATCAATCCAACAGCCAAATTATTTGCTTTGAATGTTTGTAAATGTTCTTCCAGGGGTCTGCCCTAATCTCAACAGAAGATTGACAGAAATCAATCATTTCAGCATTTTATTGCAATTCTCTAAGGTTTATGCTGAACTTGTGGTAAAAGCTGAGAAGTACCTTTGCACAAACTCTGCCCTGTCTTGTTTGGTTTAGTTATTAGACCAAATTCTTAGCTCAATGTTGTCTGAAGTTCAGCATTTGGCATTCAGTCTGAAAATCCTTTGAGAAAGTAGTTTCCATCCACCTGATCTGCTGCAGTGTTAACTTACCAGATTTTAATTTTACAGTGCTGCAGCAATATCATTTGGTATTAATAAAAGATTGACAGGGTCGTTGGCCGTTTCCTGATACTTAAAACTCCATTGGTGTTTAGACTGTCTGGAGTTGAATTTCCATGGAGATTCTCTCAATGTCATGCCGTAACTCAGCAGAATCTCCAGAGAAATGTGTAAACATTGATTAATCATGTCTTACAGCTGTCTTCTCTGATTAAAAAATTCTCCAAGTCATGCTGTTAACTCCTATCATTGTTTTAAAAATATAGTCCTTCAATTTTTAATAAAATTAAATTTAACCCTCTTATCATATCACATTGACATGAAGTGTAATATCATCTCTATTGCCTTTGTCTCATTTTGGCTCTTTTTCCTCTGTTTCTTGGTCTTGGGTTTCTCACTCACTGCTATTTTTCCTTTGTCTTTCTATATTTCTCTGTCACATAAACAAAGTACTGTTTGGTAAACAAGTGAAGAGGGAAGATAATAAGACCTAGAATGTAAACTTCACAGCTTTCTCTTTCTTTTGGCCAGTGACAGAGACACAGTGCCCACAACAGGTTTTCAGGCTTTTAAGCATCACTCTATTCTAACTAGCATCCAATGCAGCATGGTGCCATCTGTAGGGTATATGTAGTATGTATACTCAGTGCGAGAAACAATGAAGTACTTCGACTAATTGGATTAAGGAATCTTCATGGGAATGGACAGGGTGTAAACCAGGGAGTGGAAAGCAGACAGAAAAGGGAGACAGGGAGCAACGATATTTTGAAAATATCCAACAATTATTAACTTCTGAAGGATTAAGGCCCCATACTTGTAAAATTAAATTTTCAGGGCCAGAGAAGTTGTTTGGCAGTTATTGTTATCGCAAACTGATTAAAACTTCCCTTAATGCTGAATGCACCATCTCTTAGTTTCTCAAGTGTCTTTCGTGGGTCAAGCAACTTCATGCCATTGCAATGACTTCACTGGTAAGTCTATCAGTGATGACTGTTACAGTACGGTCTGTGGGAAAGCAGAGTTTCTCTGACTGCAATTTCCAGATTTGGTTTTTAACTGTATGTGTCTGGATTCGAGACATTGCTGTCAGATTTACTTAATAACAGATCAGAGCTAGAATCAACTTTATTCCTGTTAATTCATTCTTAAACTAGATGGTTCAGTGAGATATTAGATGCCAGCCATTTACTTAATATTAGATTTTTTAAAAAAATAAATGACATATGCCTGCTTCCTCCCCAACTAACCCCCATAGAGCTTTTATGGTGCCGTAGGCGGAAGCCCTACCTTAGCGACATCAACTCAGAGTTCAATTCCCACCCAGGACTTGACAGCCACAGAAGGTACATTCACAGCATGACCAAACAGTTTGATTGTCCATCTGCAATTCCTCCTAATTCACCTCCAGCCAGTGAAAACAGCAGGCAGGCTTCCTGATCAGCCAGAACCAGGGGGTAGCTGCAGAGCATCAACCTTCCCATCTTAAAAAGTTGCACACACAAGCTGTTGCCATGGGCTATATTCTATGTTGAGTACTCTCCTTGCTTTGAGGGACTGTGAGAGAGAGTGAGAGGGAGTAAGCAGGAGAGAAGAACCAGCCCTCCATCCCAAAAGTCTCTCTCTATAAATGCTTATAGTAGTTAATAAATTAAGACAATCCCCGTGTGTTCATTGATTGATTTATTGTTGTCACATAAACCAAACTACAGTGAAAAGTGTTGTTTTACATGACATACAAGAAGATTGTACCATACAATGCAGCTAGACATTCAATCTCTTTGCTGTAATCTGTCTTGTCATTGTTTGAGATCCAACCTACAATGGTGGTGTCATCAGACAACTTGTAAATGGAGTTGGGGTGGAACTTGGCTACACAGTCGTGAGTGCATAAGGAGTATAGTAGGGAGTTGAGTATGAGCAATGCTTTAGACAGGACCTTTTATAAGGACTTCATCTGTTCTGATGAAGTGCCCTGCCCAAAACGTTGAGTCTCCTGCTCCTCTGATGCTGCTTGACCTGGTGTGCTTTCTCTAGTTCCACACTTTAACAACTCTGACTTTCCAGCATCAGCAATCCTCACTATCTCCAGTGAAGTGCACTGATTGAGGGATATTATAGAGAAGGTGTTGTCACTCACCCTAACTGATTACTGCCCATGGGTCAGGAAGTTGAGAATCCAATTACAGAGAGGGGAACTGAGACCTAGGTTTTGTAAGAACTGTGGTCAATAAATAGGAGCCTGATGTAGGTATTCTTGTTATTCAGATGTTCCAGGGATGAGTGTAAAGCCAAAAGAAATGGTGTCTATTGTGGACCTGTTGCAACAGTCAGCAAATTGCAAGGGATCAAGGCAGTCTGGAGGCTGGAGTTAATGTGAGCCATGACTAACCTCTCGAAGCATAATCATGGAGGTCAGAGCCACTGGATAGTAGTCATTATGAAATACTGCATGATTCTTCTTTGACACTAGGGTGATGGCGGTTGTCTTGAAGCAGGTGTGGACTTCAGATCGTAGCAAGGAGAGGTTAACGATGTCAGCAAATACTCCGCCGGCTGGTCCACACAGGAGCTGAGTGTACAGCTGGGCACTCTGTTGGGGCCAGTCACTTTCTCTGGGTTTATTCTCATGAAGACCAATCTGACCTCTGCAGCACTGACCCATGCTAGAGGTACATCTGAGGCTTTTAGGATAGGTGGCATTGTTTCATTGACTTTCTGTTCAAAGCGAGCATAGAATGCATTGAGCTTCATTGGGTAGGAATGTACTTTATCTGAGATTCTGTTCACCTTTGTTTTGTAGTCCATTATGTTTTCCATTAATGCCTTGCCACAAACAACAGGTGTTTGTGTGGTTAGTCTGGGTTTCAAGCTTGGTTTGGTATTACCTCTTGGCATCTGTGATGGCCTTATGGAAGTCAAACCTGGACTTCCCGTAAGGTCAGCGTTGTCTGACTTGTAAACTTCAGACTTAGACTTCAGTAGGGTGTGGATCTCCTGGTTCATCAATAGTTCTCATTTGTGGAACATTCAGATTAACTTCTTTGGCACATGGTCTTCCATGCACTTACTAATGAATTCTGTGAGAGTAGAGGCACATTCGTTTAGGTGGGCTGCTGAGTTCTTAAACGTGGACCAAACCATTGACTGTAAGCAGTCCCATAGAAGTCCTTCTGTTGCTTTAGACCAATACAGCATTACTTTCTGTGCTGGGTCCTCACACATCAGGGAAGAGGAGCATAATGTTGTGATTTGATTTTCCAAAATGTGGATGGGGATGGAGCGGTAGGCATCTATGATGATTGTGTCACAGTTGTCAAGGATGTTCAAACCTCTGGTGGGCCAGATCTGTTGGTGGTATTTCTGCAGTTCTTGACTGAAGTCACCAGCTTCACAAGGCCTCGGGATATTCTGTCTCAAGATTATTTGTGGTGTTGTATACTTCTTTCTATAGCATTGTATACTTGTATATTGTTACCATTAATAATTCAATTATCATGCCACTATCAATTCTTCACTATTGCAAAAACTGGAACATCAACTTGTTCAGATGCTGATCAGCCTGCTGTGCACTAATACAAATCTTTATTTCTTTGTAGAAATTATTTTTACCTCTCATTCTTATATCTATCCATTTTGCTGTCTATTTCCACATTCTGTTCAAATAAGGATGGTGAGTTTGAGAAAGAATGATGTGATTATTGCAGGCTTTTATCTACTTTATTTGCTTGAATAAAATAACAACTAGAAGGCAAAATACTGCTCTGAACTCTTGAAAATGTTAGATATTGTTCGAAGCCAATAGCCAAAATATAATGCTGTAGAGGTTCCTACAACAGCTGATAATGCAAACTATTCTGCATATAAATGACATTTCTGGACTGTTTATAACCCAGGGGATTCATGGAATTTACATGAAAAATAATTCCCTGAGTTTGTGCTCATTCAGTCAATTGTGCCTCTGAGCATTTTTTTTACCTTAGCTAACTTGAGGGGTGCCTATGAAGCCTCATCAGGCACTGGACAAAGTCACCAGCCAATTCTTGCACACAGATCATGTTTCAGTAAGTATCATAGGTGGCTACAAAAGCATAATGGATGGACCAGATAATGGCTTTATACCTTGTTTCTGTGTTCAGATGGAAAGCCCTGACTTCTTTTTACTATCTGTTGCAATGATCTGATTCAGTGCCAACTAATCCGATTAAGGCCCAGCGCGGTATTTTTTATAAGTGAAAGTGGCAGATGGTTTTCATTAATACCCGTTTCTTGCATCTGTTGCAAGGCACTAATTCCACTCATTAGAGTTTTACCCAGCATCCTGAATTTCATTAGGAAAATCAGACAAATTAATGGGCTCATCCTCTTCCAGAAATTAGAAGTATAAGAGTACAAATTTGACATCCTATTCAAGCTTTTATAAGGAAAACTATTTATTTTTAAACTAGAGATTTTTAATCTATTCACAGTGATATAATATTGAAGACCTAGCTCAGACACATGGTACTTATTATTCAGAAGTGTGTATTATGAAATGCTAATTATTTTAAACCAACTGAATCCAAAAGTACACAACCATAGGGACCATGTTTATTTGTAAGGGTATGAATAAAACAGGCTATAAAATATCTTGCTCTTGCTGTTGCACTATCAATTTTGTGTTGGATTTACATCAGTTTTCTTGTTAATATATGGCTAAGTTAGCATTATAACACCAGGGGCAGGAGATGATATTGTAGTAAGTCCCATTCTAAAAATCCAATGCGCTGGCTGTATAGGGAAGGGGCAATGCAATTTGAATCTGGTCAACATAAACACTCTAGACAATTTCCTCCCCTTCAGACTGGAAATAATATGCCGAGGCTTAACTGAATCTTGTTACACCCTGTGTCTAATTTTAATTCAGCAAGTGGATGTGCTTTGAATTAGTTAAAATTTCACCCTCTGATTCAGAGAAAATTGGAGCATCAGTTGGTGTAACACAGGAGGAGCACTCAATTGGGCTGGCACTGCTCAAGTAACCATCCATGATGTTACAGTATTTATTATATAGGAGAAATAGCCTCCGCATTTGAACTATTTTTGGGAAAAAAGTTGCATACTAAACATTAACATAATGTCCCAACAGTGCATAATGACATTGACTGAGTTCATTTCAAGCTAACACCATATCAGCTGGCATAACAATGAATATGGTCATAGGGGGAGCATTCACTTTGCAGCCTATTGTACCATTAATGGGTCTGTGAATCCTGCCACAGCTTTACCCTATTCCAGTGTGAACACAACACTTCTGTTAAAAATAACTGAGGAGTCAAAATCATCTGAAATAAATAAAGATAAAATTGGTATTTATGTGGAGACATGTTATACTTTGGGACATACAAAGAGTGTCAAAACTAATGGCTTCCTTCCAAAATTCAATTTCTGTTTTATAAGCAAACAACAAATGAATGAGTAATTAGAACAATTTCTAAATTGGTTTTATTTGGGAAGGAATATTGTTCAGGACGATAAAAAAGACCTCCCTGCTTATCTTCTAATAGATCCTGTATTGTGAGATGAGGAGGGGGTCTCTGCTCCCCTCTTTTTAACCTTTGCTTGGTCAGTTGCAACAAATATTTTTAATTTTGTTTTCACATATGGCTATTGCACTTCAACTAAAATATAGTCCACTAAAATTGAAAAGCCAATCATTGAAGTCTTCTTGAGTGAAAGGAAGAAGAGTTGTTGTTACCCATTAACCCCTGGAATCCAACTAATCAAAATGAGGTATCAACCCCACATGCACAAACACAAGTAATACGTTTAAAAGAGGGATTGACTGATAAAAATAAGAAGAAGAATAGTTATTAGTATAGAAATCCTCAGAGTTCCACAAATGTTATAATCTGGGATTACAGATGTTTAATTGTCTACTGGTATCCTCAACAGTGGCAAGGTCTATCGACATCTTTGAATGCTGAGTGAATGATTGTTCACAGCATTTTGTTTTCAGAGATTATGAGAAAAACAGACTGGAAAAGTGAGAGAGAGTCTTCCAGTTCTTGCCTATAATTCTATTTTTTTCTTCTCTCTGCTCTGCTTCTCAAAATAAGCTGTTGAAATTTTGTTCATTGTGCATTCCTGAGTCCAATTTGTTTGTCTTTCCAAACTGGCTAACTGGCAAGTCAGCTGTTTACCTCCTTTATATGTGAAATTATTATCAGAGTTTGAATTTAAAACAGAAGATTGAAATTTGTTGATGTTAACTCAGGTGATGTCTTTAGATATAAATGACCAGTTCAATGCAGACACCTTTCTTCATTACACACGGGTCTCATGAAGCTTGCATCAGTCTGTGGTTAGGTGACCTCAACAGACATTCTCGGTGTAGATTCTTTCATTCAAAAAACAATATTTTAGCCCTTGTGAGGTCAACTGATATGACAATCAAATTATGAAAGTTTAAATTCTCAACAGATCTTTTGCATTCACCCACTCACCCGTTAATTTATGATCTCACCGTAAAACAGCAATCCCTCAGCACTGTGCCAGAATGTCAATTAAGACATGTTCTCAAGTCAGTGACAGATACTGAAGATGTAACTGATTCAACATCAAGAGTTCCACCAACTGAGCCAAATTGACATGAAAATATGTATTGAGAATCTAGTTGTGATATTCAATGCTCTTGTGCATCTTCAAATTTGAAAATGATAGTCAAAATGATTCTCATTATCACATATTAATTATCACAAATAATTTTGCATTCAGTTGCAATTCAGGAGTCATCATTTCCAGCGTTGTAAGTATTACATCTAAGTCAGAAGAAGCAAAAAGGCTTCAGAGAAAGCTGCCTATTTAGTAGAATAATTTACAAGGTTCTAGGGTAAACTTCAAAGAGCCCAAGGAATGGCAGATGGATTTTAACAGAAGCAGATGTACAGTTATATGAATTGAAACCAAATATAGTACATGAAAATTAGAAGAGGTGGAAAAATAAACAGATTTCAGAACAATCATTAAAGATTCACTGACAGTATTGAGCCTATGTAAAGCTTATTATTGGATACATCTCTTGGGAATTTTATTACAAGCTTACTCCAAGTTTAGCCATGTTCTGAGATGCTGTGTGCCATTCTGGGGGTATATTACTGTCTATCATTTGCCTTGATAAGGTTCCAGTGAGTTGTATGAAGGATTTTGTGATCCAATTTATCGCCTGAAGCTCTCTGGGTTGGATTTTGTTCATTAAAGAAAAGGAAAATGACAAATAGTAAGGCAATTCTTGGGAGTCTGCTAACCTCCACACTCAGACCTCTCTTCAACTTTCCCCATTCCATGTCCTGCCCAATTCTTAAAGTGGCTTTGATGGATGAGTTCTTGCACTGGGATAAGAAGATAAAACACATTTTGCTTTGTGCTCTTCAGTGTCCGGTAACCAACAGGTCAGGTGGTGCTGTCTGTTTACCAGCTCAGCTGATATGGAGAAGGTGAACATTCATCAAGGTGGGCCAATCATTTGAGGGTGGATCATTTTCCCTTTGCTCCACTCCAGGCAGGAGCAAGAGGAGAGGTGAGCAAGCATTGACTTTGTGCTACTGGTCCACAAGGTAGTTCCCTCATTCCATCCCCCATCTGGGGCATTTTCTTGGAAGTGGGATGGGTGGAAAGTGAAGCAACAGATCCATCCACTCACAAGGCCAGTGTGGCCAATTGAACAGGCAGCTTGCATTTTCCAGTTGGCTGAACTGGCCCTCAGCCATCTGTAAGTGAATAATGTATGGTCAATTGAGTTTGTTAAATAGCCTATTGAGCAGAACAATACATTGTATGGGGAGGTGAGCAGAGATAGGACAGGTTTTTCTGGAGGGTTAAATGGAATGGGCAGGAAGGAAGAGCAAGACCTCCCTCACCCGAGGATTATAAATCTCATTTTCTCCTAGTCTAACATGCCTCCAGCTCCCACAGAAGTTGGGGAAGCCAGTCTCATCCATTACCAACCCTCCATATAAAATGAAGTCCGTGGTAGGGTTTCTGACCTCCCATTTGACAAGGGTTAAGAAGTCCACAGAAAAATGCCTTTCAAGACAATAGAAGTGGAGTTCATTGTGGAATGTTCAAACCCTCTTTATTCAACATCAAGATGGCAGCAGTGTATGGCTTATCTGCTCTGACTGCATTTTTTCTTTCTCATTCTTTTCTTTCCTTTTTTTCTTTTTTCTTTCCTTTTTCTGTTCTGTTATTTCTCTTTTCTTGTTTTATTTTTCATTCTTTTTTCCTTTATTTACCTCTTGTCCTGAGCTTAAGATAATGATAGCAGTGAAGGCTCCCAGCTTAGACATTGTGGTGGCAGCGAGTGAACTTGACTGAGCCCTTACCTACTTTGCTGGGGTGAGCACAGGACCTGGTATTGGAATTGGTGGAGGCAATGTCAGTGGTTAGGCCCAGCCGTATAAGAGCCTGAGGATCGACGATTTCATCGTTGGTTGGGTCTGGTGTAAACGTTGGAAAAGTGGTGGAGGAGGGATGGTGGTGTAGGTGTTGTTGATGATGAGCTGGCTCAGGACTCATGGACTCTCTTTCAGCTTTTTATTTGTTATTCTTAAAATTTTTCAAAATGGCACTGGATCATGGCGACAGTGGCAAAGCTTTTCACTGTATTGTAGTGTTTTTCTCACGTAAAATACTCATGACAATAAAATCATTTACAAATTCAAGCCGAGAAAGCTCAGGTAAATTTTAGCAACAATCAAGGTTTTTGTGTATTCTATTGTCCTCCGGGCTATTGCAGGAATGAATCAGCTGAACACATGCAGCTTGAAACCAGACGCTACTGTTAAATGTCCCACTGCTTGTCCAGCTCGGAATATTAGGACAGTGAAGCTTTGCTTGGTGATGAATGGAAGGATTCTCAGACAGCAATGGCTGGCTTATCTCTCCTAGTCCCAACAGTAAGTCAGGTCAGATGATCTATCATCAGGAACAGTGTGAAATGCCATAGATTGACCTGGTACCAGCATCCATTGCTGCCAGAGAGGATCAACTTTGTTCCAATTTCCTGATGCCAGCCTTGTTATTTTGTAGCCAATTTGACCTCAGAAAGATACCACTTAACTTTGCCAATTCATTTAAGAAACATCTCTTGTGAAATTACAAATTATGTAAAGTCTGTTGCTACAAATTAAATAATAATCATTGTTTGTTTTTAAATATCAAACATCGACTGGTAAAATTATAGACTGACAACATGCAGATACTGCATAAAAGTGAAGTCTAATGAAGCTTCATAGCTGGATGATTCAGAACAGATTCATATTTAGCAGAACAGTTGAGAATATTTGTGTGAAAGAGTGGGAGGCACAAAACTCAACTTCAGATGTATTTTAGCACATGTTTGATGATTTCCCAATCTCTGGTAAATGGAATCCTGGATTATTATATGCCCTGATTGTTATCTAGAATATTGCAGTAGGAAGAAAAGAGATGTGATATTATAGCAGAATAGGACAGAACACCATTAATTATCATACATGTTGCATGTTAATGGACTGTAGCTTCTACTAATTGTGAGGCTGTCAGTCTTACAAAATGTCAATGAACAGAGAATTTGGAACTACCGTGTAACCCCAACTCTACATTCTGTGTTAGTCTCTAATAAAGCTTAGTGGTGAGACAAGGGCAACCTCCACATACTCACCTTTCACCCCACCGACCTCCACCTACATCACATTATCCTTCAGCAGTTCTGCCACCTACAAACGGGCCCCACCACCAGAGATATATTTCCCTCCCCACCCCAATCAGCGTTCCAGAGAGACCATTCCCTCCGTGACTCCCTTGTCAGGTCAATGCCCCCCACCAGCACACACCCCACTCCTGGCACCTTTCCCTGCCACAGCAGGATTTGCAAAACTTGTGTCCACACCACTCCCCTCACCTCTGTCCAAGGCCCCAAAGGATCCTTCCACATCCATCAGAAATTTACCGTACTTCTACCAATGTCATGTATCTGTTGCACCCGATGTGGTCTCCTCTATAGTGGTCTCCCCCCAGGGAGACAGGACGCCTTGTTGCGGATCATTTCAGAGAACATCTCTGGGACACACCACACCCACCGATCCCACTGCCTCGTGGCTGAACACTTCACTTCAACTCCCTCTCCCACTTTGTCAAGGACACACAGGTCCTGGGCCTCCTTCGCAGCTAAACCATTGCGACACAACACCTGGAGGAGGAACGCCTCATATTCCACCTTGGGACCCTGCAATCACATGGGATCAATGTGGATTTCAACAGTTTCCTCATTTCCCCTCCCCCCACATTATCCCAGCCCCAAGCCTCCAACTCAGCACCACCCTCCTGCTCTGTCCATTACCTTTCCCATCTATCTGCTCCACCCCCTCCAACTATCACTTTCTCCCTCACCTTCATCTACTTATCTTCCCCTCAACCCTACACCACCCCGCCCCGCCCCCCCCCTCCCATTTGTCTCTCAGCCCTGGCCCACAAACCTCATTCCTGACGAATGGCTTATGTTTGAAACATTGATTTCCTGCTTCTTGGATGCTGCCTCACCTGCTGTGCTTTTCCAGCACTATGTTCTCAACTGTGATCTCCAGCATCTGCAGTCCTCACTTTCTCCCAATTCAATGTTTGCCCTTATAGAAGCAATATATAGTAAAAATACACATCTGACAATTGAGATTCCAGATTTTAATTGGAGCTGCATTTTCAAAATTGCATTCCTCCTTCATCTGCAGTTCCTCAGACAGTTCGGTGAAGGGTGTCCCATTTACTTTTCTAGAGCACAACAAATAGAAAGAAAGTTGCAGTCAAGATATTAACAGTCAAGATATTGAAATGATAACAAAAGGTTGATTATCAAGTTGGTTAGTGAGAAGTATTTTGTACATAATTAACATTAAAGAACTAGAGAATATGACATCACAGTAAAGGAGTCATAAGCTAAGCTTAAAGCAGAAGGCAGGTCCAGAGAGTAGGATTTGTAGTCCAAAGCTGTTTATGATTTTAGATTCAGTTCTGCTGGATCACGAGATCTCTAGAGAACGATTAAGGATATGATTTATTGTCATTTGATTCAACCAAATTATACCTGGGCCTAATAAAATGTGGGGAAAAAGAAATACGCAATAAAAATAGCCGTTAAAAATTATCACATAAAACTTTACTTCTTATCATGATATGCATGATAACACAGTGGTTCTTGAAACATGGCAGTGTTGGCAGTACTGAGCTTTACAATAGTTTGCTAGCAACAGCATCTTAGAACAGAAAAGTAGAACTGCGGCTATTTCTCAGTCTATTTTCATTACACACTATAACATTAGGCCCAGAGAGAAAAAAAAATGATACCACCATCTGTCATGTCTCAATCTTCGAAGTGTCCATGGTACACCACTGGCTGCATATTTCACATGTTCCATCAGTAACACATCCACCTCAGAGAAACCATCCCTCAGCAATCTTCACAAATTGCAACTACAGTCAAAGGCTTCCAGCAACAAGTTGGTGCTTGCTTTGTCTACAATATCCTTCGTAGAAATGGAGAAGTGGGCAGATGTTGTATATTTCCAATGTGATGCATATGCTTTTGTGCAAAGATATGTGAAGTGGAGGATGCATTTGCTATATCAAATCTTTAAGTAAAGTTATCGTGAAACATTGAGAATTCCAGGACATCTACACTTACATACCAGTGTTCTGTCTGCCCCTGACTGCCTCCTGTTCTTTCTCACTCTTTTCCTTTATCGTGGGCGGCACGGTGGCACAGTGGTTAGCACTGCTGCCTCACAGCGCCTGTAGACCCGGGTTCAATTCCCGACTCAGGCGACTGACTGTGTGGAGTTTGCACGTTCTCCCTGTGTCTGCGTGGGTTTCCTCCGGGTGCTCCGGTTTCCTCCCACAGTCCAAAGATGTGCGGGTTAGGTGAATTGGCCAAGCTAAATTGCCCGTAGTGTTAGGTTAAGGGTATGGGTGGGTTGCGCTTCGGCGGGTCGGTGTGGACTTGTTGGGCCGAAGGGCCTGTTTCCACACTGTAAGTCTAATCTCTCTCTCTCTCTCTTCCTTTTCATTTTTGCTTCTTTCTTACATTCTTATCCTCTCAATCATTTTTGATCTTTCTGAAAACTGGTTATTTTTGGTCACTGGTGAGAAGAACCATTGCTATGAGATATACAATATAAATGTTACCATAGTGGGATTTGACAGCTGGAACACGTGGTACTATTGAGAAAGTAATTGTTTCTCTGCTTTTTAAACATGTAAAAGCAAAGTGAAATAATAGTGTTCTGTTCATTCAGATCCTTTTTTTTGGTAGCTTAAAATATTGTTGCAGATGGAAAATTCACAGAATTTAGCTCATGGTGTCTGTGCCCATCCTCTGAACATGCAAGCTTGGTACCAATCTCTTACCTTTTCTCTATAACCCCACATTTTGTTTCCATTTAAATTGTCATCCAGTGTCAGCTTTTGCATCATCCCTCCTTGCTTCCCTTATTTGCTTTTTGACCTCTCTTCTGAACCTTTTATATTCAGCCTAGTTCTCAATACTACTTACAACCTGACATCTGTAATAAGAATTGTTTTTCTTCTTTGGTTTAATTTTAATGCTCCTTGGTCATCCAGGAACATCCATCTGAACATTTGCTCTACGTTCCTCATTCAAGGAAGTAAACCGTCACTGTACCTGGACCATCTCCTCTTTGAAGGTACGCTTGTTCAAAGAATTTTAATCCCGCTAGATGTTTATTCCAATCTATTTGCCCCCCCCCCCCATTTCTGTTGTTGCCCCATTGAAGTTGACTCTCTGCTAGTCAATTATTCTTGCTCTGGATTGACCAATATTTTTTTCACTATCATCTTAAACCTTATGTTATTGTGACCACTGCTGAAAAACTAAGTCTCACAATAATTCTTTTCAAATTCTCTCCGACGCAATCTATGTACGCTTGACCCTCATTATTCCAATTCCACTCTATATGCGGTAATTGAAGGTCCCATTATATCTACTCAATGTTCTTTACATATTTCTGTAATTTCCTTGCAGATTTGTACCTCTGCATAGTTGGTGTCTGTTGATCTCACCAAACAAAGTCATTTCACCTTTTTTATTCCTTTACTCAACAAATTTATTCTATCCTTCGACCCTACACATCTTCTTTCTCCAGCACTGCAATCCCCTCATTTTTCAAAAACACTGCCCTTCCTACTTTTTTCCCCCTTCCCTATTTTTCTGAACAACGTATAACTAGGAATATTGAAGTACTCAACCTAGATTTTCTTAGTCTCTGAGTCACCACGGGATCATAATTGCACAAGACAGTTTCACTGGCAAAGCTTTGTGTATTCACATCCATACAGCATAGACCTATGTCACTGAGAAAACTGTGGGATAATGAATTACACACTGAAGAGTTGTAGTGCGACTTGCTGGAGGATATGGGCTAGTCCAGCACAGTAAAGTTATGAAGCTTAAAGTCAAGAGAAAAAATGACAAGTTAACATTAGAATATAATTCATCTTTAGTGCTACTGCAGAGGCATTAATATTTCATGCATTGATCTAATGTTGCTAAAATCATTTTTAAAAATCATTCACAGGATGAGTACATCATTGGTTAGGCCAGCATTTATTGTCCATCTCTAATTGTACAAAGGACAATTCAGAGTCAACCACATTGCTGTGGGACTTGAGTCACATGTAGGCCAGACCAGGTAAGGATGGCAGTTTCCTTCCCCTAAAGGGAATAAAGGCATTAGTGAACTAAATGGATTTTTCCTTGACAATTAACAACTGATTCATCATCATCATTAGACTTTTTAATTTCCACATTTTCTTTTATTTAATTCAAATTCCACCATCTGCCATGATGATGTTTGAACCCAGGATCCCAGAACATTACCTGAGTCTTTGGATTAACAAGCCAGTGATAATACGTCAAAGCTGTTGCCACCCTTTCGCCTTATTCAACGAATTACTAGTCAATACTTTAGCAAATTTCTAGCCTCATCTGGTTTTATCTACAATTTTCATTCTTCAAGTTTTTGTTCCCTTTCTCCTGCAGTAAACTATCAAAAAAAGGTCATCTGAAGCCTGCAAAAGCTAGTGTATTGTTATTTTTGTGTTAGTATTGCAGTAAAGAATAAGGCTTTATGGTATCCAGAGACCTTTTTGGAAGTCATAAAGTTGGTGTAATGGGAGCTGTAAGTCAGAGAACATGGTTGATCATGATTTGGTACATAAACAACAGAGATTTGGATGAGCTGAAATGTTTGGAGGTCTGCCAGGAGGAGGGTCACTGGGACATTTTTTGTGAGGAAGATGGCAGCATAGTGGTCACAGCAGAGATAGTGGCTAATGCTCTAGGGACCTGGATTCAAATCCCAACATGGCAGCTGTTGGAATTCAATTCATTAAACTGAAATGTAAAGCCTAGCCTCAGTACTGGTGAATCTATAATCAATTGTTGTAAAAACCCATATAGTGTGCTAATAACCTTCAGAGAACAAAATCTTACCCTGGCTAGCCTGACATGTGTCTCTCAAGCTCCAGCAATGGGGTTGACTCTTAACAGCCCTCAGAAATCTCTGAGCAAGAACTACTCAGTTCAAGGGCAATGAGGAATGAGTGACCACTGCTGGTCTTACCACATCCTGTGAGAGAACTTCTTAAAAAAAAGTTGGGTCTGAGATAACAAGAACATGGTCTTAGGGGTTTTCAGCACCAAGTGGGCTAAGGCAGGGACAGAAATGGTGATATTTTGGACATGCAAGTGGCCAGTCTAATAGATGAAAAGGATATGAATTGAACACATAATTCATGACAGATAAGAAGTGACAAATTGTGCAGGTTCTACATCAGTGTAAAACCATGGTAGGGAGGGTGATGGAATCTCACCTGTGACTTCAGCTGTCCTATGGTAACTCATGCAACATTTCCCACTTATCCGCCACTAGAAAAACTCATTAAATGGTTAAGTGTCTCATTGCTTTTTAAATGGGACCTTGCTGTTCAAGAAAACTTGACGCATTTCAAAATAATTCACTGGCTGTGAAGTGCTTTGTGATATCTGGAGGAATCTGTAAATTCTGTCTTTTGTTATAAATTTAGATCTGTTTGCTGCGAGATCGTTCCTGGATTTAACAATTGCTACATATCTCACCATTTTCTCTGCTGTTCTCTCCTTCTGGGTAAATTTACATTGACAGTGTGTTGCTGAGACAAATAAACAGCAGAAAAAAAGGTGATGTCAGTAAGTATCACCAGCAATAAAACAGCCTTAAATGTAAAAGATTGCTGTAAGAAACCAAGAGGGCTGCATTGAATGGAAAGCATTGTAGTGTAAGAGTTCCTGTCTGCCAAAGTCACCAGCCAGCAATGCCGTTCAGTGATCACAAACTTCAAGCTTAGAAATGAGAGGAAGGTTTACATTTCCTCAAGCATTTTGTGTCAATTCGAACATGGCTGTTTACACAGAAGCATAAAAAATAGGAGTACGAGTAAGCCATTCAACCCTTTGAGCCATGCTGTTAGTGATTTAGATAGAAATCCCTCTGTTTCTTGACGGTTCATAGACTCTTTCTCATACATAGGCCCGGAAAACATGGGAATGGAGTTGGGATTAGCACCAGCAAAACGGCTGGTGAATTTGAAATAGCCATTCATTTAAAAATCTAAATTATACATCAGAAGTAGCTCCAGGATTGGAAACAGGGAGGATTTCTTTGCATCAAAACTAGGAGTTAACTCTTGTTATGGACTAGCCCCAGAACCCCTCAAAATATTTAAGAAGGTAACCTAGATCCTAACTTTTTCTTATTTTAAAGATAGATGTGTATATTCCAGATATGATGTGATGGGTCAAACCACTCGACATTAAGTAAAACACAACTTATTTAAACATCATAGTTGACATCATATAATTAACAAACAAAAGAAAGAGGAATTTAGATTAACTTAACTATTGGAAAACTTAACTGAATAATAGGTACAATACCTACTACTAATTACTGTTCCAATTTAATAACATCTCATAAAGACACTCCTTGGCAAAAAGGTAAATTCAGACACAGATTCTTACATGCAGTTCTCCAATCTAGGAGGAAACAACATAAAGAGTGATGTCAGAGAAAGTTGCAGCTAGGAATCCTTTACTGAAGTTCTAACGCTTCTGGTACCCAAACAGCTTCTAGCTATTTCAGCTAAAAAAAACGCCAAGAATCCTGATCGGTGAGAACTGGCCATTCCCTTTCCATTTTTATAACTGTTTTTAGAAGAAAACCTAAAGGCCTCATAAACTATTGACTTAGGCCATCCCAGTAGCCATTTCATTGCCTCAGCCTTTTCAACCCACTCAAAAAAAAACCCAGGACAAAATAACCTTTCCAAAGTGACAGCATCATTACATTGCAGATATTTCTGATCAATCCCTGTTCAGAGACATTATGACATATCTGTGGAGTAGGTGGGACTTGTGCCCAGGCCTCTCTGCTCCAGGGCCAGGGATGCTATCACTTCGTCACAAAGGGGTCCCTGGAGTTAGCTGTAAAGTTTTAATGTTTTAAAATTTATTTTTTCAATCAACATGTTGAGAGATATTGTTACACATAGCTAGGGCAGAAGGGACTTCAACCTAGGCCTTTTGATCCAGGGCTAGGCACACTTGAGCAGAGGGACTTGAAGTTAGCTTGAAGTATTTTAAATCTACCTGTTCAGAGCTGGTATCTCACACCTCTGGAGTAGGTGGGATTTGAACCTGGGCCTTATGGTCTGCTCAAGATTTGATGTACCTGAAGTACTCCCAAAGCATTTGACATATTGGTGATATTATCAGCACTGCAGCAGACTGCAGTTCAGAGTCTTCCACTTGTGAGTACTTTACAATGAAAATTTGTGCTGTCAGAAATTGAGATACAGCTACTGGCTACAGGTAATGGTTTCTGCTGGAGTTTTCCACAAGGCTGTCTTTTATCATTGTGCTAAGTGGACGTGCCTGGCAGTTGACGGTGGTTTATTGGTGAGGAAGTTATTAGATGAGTTTAATTACTGTCTCCCTGATAAGTGAGAGATACAGCACGATGATGAGAGACAACACTAACTAAGCATTTTAATTGATTCAATCTTTCATACTGTGCAAGTGATTTGAGATAAGACATTGTGGATTCTGTGCTGATATATGGAGAATATTTTTTTTGAATTACACTACTTTGGATTGCCAAAGGAAAATAATATGGTTGAAAAGACAGAGACATATGAATTCAACATTTAAGTGATTTTTCTATAACTTATAAATATTCCAGGGTAGGAATTACTGTCACTAATGTAATCATACAAATGTTTAATGTGCCTATACCAAATTCCCCTCTCAACATTAATGGACGCTTTCACCCATTAATTATAAATAAGTTAATACTACAGTTAAAATGGCTAAGAGATTAAGTACTTTTACAAGTACTTCATCCACAGTAATTTCTGCACACTCTGTCATCTTTTTTACAGTGATAAAGGAAAATAGCATCATTAACAGGATAAAAATACATTCAGGTAACATTCTTTCAGCTTCTTACAAAATATCATATAATTGTACTTGCTGCGAGCAGCTCTACAGGAGATTTCATTGTATGTGAATTGTGTATCTTGTGTCTTAAGTGTCCATCTGGTATTATACATAACAGATGAGACATTTGATTGCACACTGCACCTTCCTTGGGAGAAATTTGGATACTGTGAACACAATGTGTCAAAAGGCATACATTTGCTTTGACTGCAGTGGAAGTGTGCTGCACACTAAATTGGTTCAGAATCTGTAGTCATTCAGGGCACCCATCTGTGTCTGTCCATACTATGACCAGAAGCTGAAAGAGCAGCAATTAAATGGACTGCTTGTCGTTGCCAGTTAAAAGAGTATTTCAAGTTTTTACTTCATCGTTTTATGGAGGCTCTGCAATAAAACCCTTTGGATTTTGCCGACTGCTGATGAACTTCCTCTCCCAAACCCCCACAATGACCATGACCAGTAAGCTGCATCTGAGTCAATGGCTGATAGCACAATCCACTGTCATAATAAAGACAGATGGGTCAACATCCTGTGATCCTGCCACCAATCTGACTTGCTGCAACGGCGTATACTGCTTTGGAATCATGATCTGGGGCGATCCAATTCCTCAGCCCATGTGTGCGGCATTGTAAGAGTTAGCAGTAGGAGTAGGCTATTCAAACCATACACCTGCTCAGCCATTCCAGAAGGTCATGGCTCATCTGACTGACACCTCAATTCCACTTTGCTGCCTACCATCCCCCCGCACCTTGGTACTCTTTGACAAGAATCTATCTACCTCTACCTTAAAGATATTCAGTAATCTTTTGTTCAGTACTCTCTGGGGAAGAGAGTTCTACTGACTCTCAATCATCCTCATCCCCATCTTGAATGAGCAGTCATTCAGTTTTAAACTGCGTTCCCTAGTTGTGGACTCCCTCACAAGTGTTAGGGAAGGAGGAGTAATTTTAAGTCTAACTTAAAATTTGCACTTTTCATATTAAGAATGGGGCAGATGATTTCAATTTAATTTTCTCTTAGTTGTTTCTTGCCGCTATGTTTGTTAGGTCTGCGTGCATTTTTAATGAGTCTTTATAATCCTTTCTGTGAAGAAATGGGAGGTAAATGTCAATGCAATATTTTAAAAAGTCACAAAACTGTGCTGTTGGCTAATGACAGGGATCCAGGGAGACATAGAAAAATCTAGACGTCTGCCGGGGAGTTTGTGTGGGTGTGAGAGAGAGAAGGCTGAAACTTGAATTTAGGGGTTGCATGTGTTTTTCTATAACTTAACAGCGAGTTTAGTCTACAATGTATTTTCAGTGTCACATAGAAAGGTACTAACTGTAGGAAAAGCTTCTCCTGAATATTCAGAAGTTCATTGACAGGAAATAGCATGCGGCTGTGCTAGCCACTGCAAGAACCTTAGGTGTGTAGATGATTTTAACCATTGACTGGAATTGTTTTGGTTTGTAAGAATATTGTAAGAAACAGTGTAAGTTTTCTAATGTCTAACAGACATCTTCACAACTTTTCTTGTTCAGCCTAACACCATTAATGTCTTTCTGGTTTGATAAATGCTTTATTCTTTCTGTTAAAAGTACACTGCTAGGCACTTGCAAATGTATTCAGTATCTAACGTCCACATTTAAATTAAAACAAAACAAGGTTAGTGTTTACCAAGCCAAGTTTCATCCTGAGGCTTTCTTTGTGCAGTAATAACATCAGCTGGGATTGTAACACAAGGTGATAGTGTCCTTTCAGCATCCACCCCATCAAACCATAGCAGGATCCTATAGCTTTCATTAGGATCACCTCTCACAATTTTCTAGGCTCCCATAGATGCACACGCATCCTGGCTGACCTTCATTCATCAAATAATGTGTCATCCCAACAATCAGTTGGGTAAACTCTGTGAAAAAAAGCTTTGATAAAATGTGTACCTGATTGCAGTCTATAAACACACAGTCATCGGATTTAAGAATTAGAACATAGAAAAATACAGCGCAGTACAGGCCCTTCGGCCCTCGATGTTGCGCCGACCAAAGCCTACCTAACCTACACTAGCCCAATAAACTCCATATGCTTATCCAATGCCCGCTTAAATGACCATAAAGAGGGAGGGTCCACCACTGCTACTGGCAGGGCATTCCATGAACTCTCAACCCGCTGAGTAAAGAATCTACCCCTAACATCTGTCCTATATCTACCACCCTTTAATTTAAAGCTGTGTCCCCTAGTAACAGCTGACTCCATTAGCGGAAAAAGGTTCTCACTGTCAACCCTATCTAAACCCCTAATCATCTTGTACACCTCTGTCAAATCTCCCCAAACCTTCTTTTCTCCAATGAGAACAGCCCCAAGTGCCTCAGCCTTTCCTCATACGATCTTCCTACCATGCCAGGCAACATCCTGGTAAACCTACTCTGCACTCGTTCCAATGCCTCCACATCCTTCCTATAGTATGGCAACCAAAACTGCACACAATACTCCAGATGAGGCCGCACCAGAGTCTTATACAACTGCAACATGACCTCAGGACTCCGGAACTCAATTCCTTTTCCTCTACCAATAAAGCCCAGTACACCATATGCTTTCTTCACAGCACTATTTATCTGGGTGGCAACTTTCAGAGATCTGTGTACATGGACACCAAGATCCCTCTACTCATCCACACTACCAAGTAGCCTATCATTAGCCCAGTAATCCATCTTCTTGTTACTCCTACCAAAGTGAATGACTTCACACTTAGCTACATTGAACTCCATTTGCCACCTTTCTGCCCAGCTCTGCAACTTATCTATATCCCGCTGTAACCTGCCACATCCTTCTTAGCTGTCCACAACTCCACCGACTTTCGTGTCATCCGTAAATTGTTGCAATGTTCATAACAACAGAGACTGGCTAAGAGATATACTTCTCAGGTTTTATTAAATTCTGGTTAGACCACATTTAGAGTATTGTTAGCAATTGTGGGACCTATACCTCAGGAAGGATGCACTGGCCTGGGAGCGCGTCCAGAGGAGGTTCACAAGAATGATCCCAGGAATGAAAGGTTTGAATTTGAGGAATGCTTGAGGACCCTGAGACTATACCTGATGTAGTTTAGAAGGATGAGGGGGGAATCTGATTGTCCTGGACAGAGTGGACATTAAGAAGATGCTTCAGTTGGTAGAAGAGATGAGGACCCAAGGCCACAGGCTTAGAGTAAAGAGAAAACCCTTTAAAACAGAGTCAAGGAAAAACATCTTCAGCCAGAGAGTGGTGAATCTGTGGAATCCATTGCTACTGAAGACTGTGGAAGCCAGGTCATTGAGTATATTTAAAACAGAGAATAGATAAGTTCCTGATTGTCAAGGGGATCAAATGTTACAGGGAAAGAGTGGGAAAATGGGGTTGAAAAACCTATCAGCAATGATTGAATGGCAGAGCAGTCACGATGGGCTGAATGGTCAAATCTCTGCTCCTATGTCATGTCCAAACATCGCAATTTTGTTGTGACATGAGTAAAGGAGAGCAATTAGTGTTTCTAAAAAAATGAGGTCTTGACACAATACATCTGGGCCTTTTCCTCTCGTAGATTTGTACAAGCTACCACGGACTTTATGTAGAACATTGAACATTACAGCGCAGTACAGACCCTTCCGCCTTCGATGTTGCGCCGACCTGTGAAACAAATCTGAAGCCCATCTAACATACACAATTCCATTTACATCCATATGACTATCCAATGACCGTTTAAATGCCCTTTATCCAAATGGTCTAATTTCTGGAGGAAGAGGCCATAACTGTTTGAATTCAGAAAAACACAGTAAGATTATTGTTGAACTCTGACCAGCTTCTCTCTCCTGGCAAAGTTTGCAGATGACCTCCCAATGCCTTGCTCAGTCACAGGACCATCGTTGCAAAAAGGTAGCAGGAGAGGAATATTGTGTTTTTTGCAGCAATTCCAATGAAGGTGTGGAGTGAGAACCTCACACGGTTCTGTGAACATTTCATCGACTATGCCTTGAGGTGCAAAACCTGTTGCTTAAGAATTTAGCGTCACCAAGAAAGTTAAAGTTATCGTAATCAGCTTGTCCTGCTTGTAGCTACCCCAGAGGGGACATCTTCTGTCATTTTATGTTGTCTTCATCTGTCTTGAGACATCCTCTCTCATTCACTGTAACTTGTTTGTCACCGATCCATGGCATTCGTTATTCAACTGGATCTAGGTCAATTCCTCTTTCTGTTGCTCTCCACTTTC
Source organism: Hemiscyllium ocellatum (assembly GCF_020745735.1). Lineage (NCBI taxonomy): Eukaryota > Metazoa > Chordata > Chondrichthyes > Orectolobiformes > Hemiscylliidae > Hemiscyllium > Hemiscyllium ocellatum. Next base: position 28,676,485 of record NC_083425.1, on the reverse strand, counting down.
CCCTCTGGAAGACATTTCTGTTGATTTTCAGCTCTGAACAAATGGTCAACATACTCTTTTCTTTCTATACAGTTCTTTTTGCTATTGCAATTTCAAGTATCTCTTCATTTGTCATTTGTTCAGTACGTGGAATGTTTAGCATACAAGTGGACACAGCTCGAATATCAAATGGAAATGCCTCCCAACTGCTCTCGATTTGTAGGACGGGGTGAGGGGTGCAGGGGGTGTGTCTCAATGCTGAGCTCAATCTTAAGTTTTGGAGGGCTGGAGGAAAGGACTGAGTTAGGAATTTGAAAAAAAGGACAGGAATTTGAAAGAACCAGGTGAAAAGATAGTGGTGCTGAACACATGGACTGTAGAACTTGTACCAAGCTGTACCGCATGGCCACTTGAATGATTGTGATGGCCTAGGTATACCTCCAAGGGGGCAGGAAAGTCATTCAGTTGGCTTGCTGACAGCGATGTTGGAACAGCACAATGTCATATCCTTGACATGAAGGTGGTTTAGGAATTGTCTGGACAAAAGTTAGCATTTCAATATCGGAGAGCTGAGGAGGTATTTCCTTTATGGATAATGAGCCCTCTCAGGGATTGCTTACTTTAAGCTGCAGCAGATGTGCATCTCAGCCCTGACACCGACTTACACTCATCCAAATCTCTGCTGATGCCTGCCAGAAATAAGGGACTGAATTCTCAGGATAACCCAAGGCAGATGGTGAAATTTGAAATCAACTTTTTAAAAAAATTTGGAATTTAAACCTATTCTGATAGCAACCTTGTAAACGTTATCGATCATCATAAAAATCCATCTGGTTCGCTGATGTCCTTAAGGAAACAAAATCTGCCGTCCATCCCTGGTCTGGCCCACATCAACTCCAGAGCTGATGCAAAGTGGTTGACTCTTAACCACCCTCTGAAATGGTCCTCAGCAAACCGCTCAGTTCAACAAAAATTAGGTTTGAACAATAAATGCCCAGCAAGTGATTGCCATGTCCCATGAAAGAATAAAAAAAGTTTTACTTTACTGGTTTTCCTTCAAATGCATTAATATTCATTGACTTTCATTTAAATCTAGCCACTCATGAGTCCATCTACTTTATAATTCTTTAATTTAAATCAGGTAGAATGTGGTTTATCCCTTATCTGTTTGTTAACCTTATAATTCATTGGTATCACTGAATTCCAAATAATTTAGTGTTATGGACCAGGCTAGACCACCCCCTCAAAATATTTTAAGAATGTTGCCTAGACCCTAACGTTTTCTTATTTTAAAGGTAGATATGAAGTGCGTGTTCCAGATGCAATGTGACTGGTCAAACCACTCAACATCGAGCAAAACACAATTTATTTAAACACTACAGTCAAAACGCAAACAAAAGAAGCGGAATTTGGACGTAACTATTAGAAAACTTAACGACCCCCGACACAATAATAATTAACTGTTCTAATCTAGTAACATACCATACACACACCTCTTAGCAAAAAGGTAAATTCAAACACAGCTTCTTACAGGCAGGAGGGAACAACATCCAGAGAGACATTTCAGAGAAAGTGAGTTAGGAATCGTCTACTGAAGCTTGCCACATTTGCAGTACTCAAAACATCTTGTGACTGCTACAGCTAAAAAAAATCTGAACTGGGAGAACTGGCCATTCCCCTTCCCTTGTTAAACTGTTACTCCCTAGGCTCTTTGACACCTCTGCCTTTGCAACCTCTCTTTTTTAAAAAACAAAGACAAAATAACCTTTTAAAAGTGACAGCATCGTCACATTAGTCAATAACACTTATGGTAACAGCAAAGGATTCAGAACATAGAAGTGCAAATGGCTTTTGATTGCTTTCTCCAATCCATTTAGCAACATCTTCCACACTGTAAAACCAAATGAGTTTTCCATCCATTTTCATTATTTGCCATTAATTTTGTAAACTAACTAGCCTAAAAGAAAGTCTCAAATGCAGACCTTTATCAGTAGCTTACTGAAATATATTATCTATATTGCACAATCATCTGGTTACTTTATCCATTGAACTCCAGTAAGTTAGTGATGCATAACATTCACAACTGCAGTTGTTAGCTAACTTTCAGATGAGGGAAGAGTTTGAAGGACTCTATGGAGAAAGAGAACAGTCTGGTCTTTTGTACTTAATTTTATGATGTTCAAATTTGACTTTTCCCAGTTATTGGAATAGTTTTTGCCATCTTCAGGTTCTCCAGTACAATTCCTGTGTTTTAAAATTTGTAAAAACAATTTACTTGAACCTTTTAGCTTGTTTGGCGATTATAAATTTGTCACTGTCTGGCTCATATACTGCCACCTAGTGTCATCTCTGAATTTTTCTCATGTTTGGCAATGCTGAAATAAGATAGCCACAAAATGTATTATATCCACGGAAACCTGTTTAAAATAAATAAATATTACTGACAGCATTAAAGTATTACTTATCAGAAAGTCTGGGCCACATTGTCACTGTGCTGGGCATTTTTAAATCCTAACTTGATGCTCCTGGTTATCAGTTTAATAAGATTTACATTTTAGTAGAAATGGTCTCTTTTGCTTTTTAAAATTGTTTGGAACATCATTCATGTTTTTCCAGCATTATACACTTTGTCAATTTTTTGTCAATTTTCTATAACCTGAACACTTTTGGTTTTCTCTTCCCTTCCAACACTCAGATGTGTGCACTCCGAAAATTCTGGTCTTTTTGCACACATGATTTTCAGTTGCTTTAGATTCTAAACTCCAGAATTGTCTCCCTAAACTGTTCAACCTCTCTTTCTTTTCTTTCTCTGTCTTTAAGTTGGTACTTAAAGATTGCCTCTGTGGGCCAAGCTTTTGATCACTTGTTCTCATATCTTAGTGGTGTATTTTCTTTTTGTTAAAAATGTTCCTGTGATGTGCCAGTGTTTAAACCATAACAGGAGGAGAGTACAATCTTTCTCAAGTCCAATATTCTGTGCATCACATCAAACATTTATTGGTAATTGATTTACACCCTGTACCTGGTTTCCAATATGTCCAATCATATGCTTTCTCTGTATTCAAGCTCAAATAACGAAAGGCCTATCAAGGTTTTCCTTACTAAACATAAAAGTATTGATTCATTATAAACTCAAGTTATTCAATAATGATGCAGAACTGGTTAACAAACTTAATTTGCAGTATAAAAACATAAGTAATAAAAAAAAGCCTCAAGATAACCCAAAATATACACATAAACCAACAAACATTTACATACCAGCCAAAGGGGGAAAAAAAACACTCCCCAGCTATTCAATTTGGGAAGAAATCATTTCTGGCCAATAAGTTTGAGTTCTTGTAAGCTAAAAGAATAAGAATTGAGATATTCGGATGGCAGACAATCTGGTGAACACAAATGGATTTTAGCAAACTAGACCAGACTTTTCCAGTATCATTCTCAGTGCATCTTTCTCAGGACCACCACACGGCGATTTCTTCTGGACATGTTCAGGGGGAGAATCAGGATTCAAGCTGCAACAGGATTCTAGAAATCATACTGATTCTCCATCGGTATTCAAGTCAGCAATGAACTTAGTTAACTTGCTGACTACTATCATATCGATAATTGTTCTCAGGGGTTTTGCCTCTGAGAATTGAGGAGCCAAATCCATAATAACCTGGTATCCTGCTTTCATGCTTAGTAAAGGGTCCCCACGCTCTATTCCATACCCTGAGAAAAATCTGATGCGGGAATTTAGTGTTCTGGTTTGATTAAATGTTGTGGTTCCCACTATCTGTCACTTATGGTACATATTACCAAGCTGTAAAAACTGATGACATATTTACGGTCGTGTTTTCTGGATTCTGACATGACCTGCCATAGGAATTTCAAAGACTAGCCTCAATAACTCTTTACAGTATTTGAGTGGTACCACAGTCTGGTGAACTACCATCCAGGCTTTGATTTGTTTTATTCATTCACAGGATAAGAGCATCGCTGGCCAGGCCAGCATTTATTCCCCATCCCTAATTGTCCAGTGGATGGTTAATAGTCAACCACATTACTGTGGGTCTGGAGTCACATGGAACCAGATGAGGTAAGGATCTGTCATCTGGTCTCCATGTGAACCACGTGGTTTTCTCCAACAGTCAACAATGCATTCAGTGTTATCATTAGACTCTTAATTCCAGATTTTATTGAATTCAAATTACACCATCTGTCATGGCACGATTCAAACCTGGGTCCCTGCAACATTATGTGGGTCTCTGGATTAACAGTGTAGTGATAATTCCATTACCTCTACTGGGTAGCACTGAAGGAAAGTCTCCATATCCTCATCAGAATCTCAATTTTTTATATAGGAGCATTCTGAGACTTTGTTGGCTTCAACAGTCACTTGAGTCAACTGGATTAGTCCATTTGTCTTTTGCTAAGACTCAATTAGACAAGGCTAAGTGAGCATTTCCTTCAAATTAATCAAATTTCCAAAGAAAGTTTCAGATAACCAATTATCGCTCTGTCTGCCAATTTGATGGCCTGGCAATTGATTTGTTTAGCTATTGCTCACAACACTATATATGAAGGAAAAAATTGTAGAACTATCGCCTGTAACTCCTCTATTTCATTTGACACCACTTAGTCTTTCTTTGGCTACTGAAGGCACTACTTTCACTCCAGTCAAATTGTTCCCAAGGTGTAAATCAACTCTACCCCCATGTAAATTATGGACAGAATCTACAGTTGTTCCTCAAGACATTTGATCACACTCCAAGTGTATACACTACAGAGATACACAGGTGGACCTATGGACCACAGGTCCCCACGAATACTGTTCATCTAAATATTAGCAACCAGTGTGGTCTCTGATGCAGTGTATTATACCAAAGAGGGGTCAGAAACTCAAAATATTACAAGTGTTTTTAGCCCTTACTTCCAATTTTTTTAAAATGGAAGATTACTACAGAGACAAAATAAGGCAGTGACTGGCTGGCAGCAATTCTTTGTCTGACTGATGGAATGTAACACTTCAAGGTGCCAGAGAAACCCAACAGGCAGGACTGTGATCTCTTCAGACTACAAAGATAAAGAGGGTCTGGCAACCACTTGCTCCCAAGTTGCAGACATTTTGAGATTTTCCCTTTGAAGAAAACACAAAATCAGGGGTTAAGAAGCCAGCTTCAACTGTACTGGAGTGCGCTAATGACAAGGAACGTTCTTGCGGATGCCATCCCGCGTTCAAGTTCTAGCTTGCTATGAATGTCACAGTCAAAGAATTAACTTTTTGTTAATGTAAAGACTGTCTTTCATCTCGAGTGCTAGAAGGCAATATCAGCAAGCAGCAGGGCAGAAGGGAACTAGCACTGCAAAATTACTCTCTCTCAATCAATTCTGATTGTCCAGGTTATGAATTCTCACTAACACAGCTGAATTACTGTCCAGTTTGTTTCATGCTTCTTCCACTTTCAAATAGTGTGCAGTCACTTCAAATACACCTTCAAACACTGGACTCAGCCTTTAATTCCACATTCAACATATTCCCCAATTCTAAAAATTTAGCCTTTTTTTTAAACAAACCATTCAAGGATGAAGTTTCCACTTCACGAAAAATCTGAGCAATAGTCAAATCAGTTTTGATTTAATAATGTACAAGAAACCCAGTGTTTTTCTTTTATTTTCCTTTTGCAATTATCACATTGTATTAGGTTTAGACACGGATTTGTGGTAAACAAGCAGTTATCCAAAGACATGTGACTGTGAAGAATTGTTTTGTTTTATAACATTCCAGTATCCTTTCATTGACTTGGTTTTAAAAAGATTCGGGTCACCCACAATACTTCAACTTCAAGTCCAACTCCATATTGCGTATGAAGCCACTGGAACACTTGGGACAATGAAGGCACTCTATAAACGCACGTTATTGTTATTGACTTGGGCTGTCTGATTCTGTTGATGCCAGACAGCTTCCCATAACTTGATCAAATGCATAATTTTTGTATTTAAGTCTGGACAACTCATTCCTGGATGCAAATTGATCACATTTTAGATAAGTTCAGTTTGTCCTCAACTGACATCTGTTCCGGAATTTCTTCGCTGAGTCACATGATAACATTATGAGCTGATATTGCCCTACAATCAGGAGACTGAGGAGACGTATGACACCTCTATATCTGTCCAGCAAACACAACACAGGCCAGAGATTGAACCAAATATTTGCCAACTTTATGTACTGCACTAAGTACCACTTAAAACTTCTAGGTGTTGAGACAGCTTTAGGTTTATATGTTGCCATCAATTGCTGAAAGTATTCTACAGGCATGACCTTCGTCCTAAGAAGCAGAACATTCTGTTCAGTTTTGCTCCCAAATACTCTTCAGCATTAACTTCATTTTCAGAAACTACTACTTTATTTGAAATATTTCTGTTTCACCCTTCTTTGCAAGCAGTTTATCAGCAGTTGTTTTCCATTTCAAGTTTGACATCAAGTTAAGCATTATAATAGGTGATTAATGAGGTTTAACTGCATTTAGCAGTTTAAGAAAGTAATTTGCTGTCTGCCTTCTGTGTGATAGAGAGAGATTGTATAAAAAAAACCCCATGCCATATGCTATAATTGGATAGTGTTGTGGTTTCTTTGCAGTTTTGGTTTATATAAAGAAGATATGAGTGGGATGAAGAACCTATTTGTTTTTATTTCTTATTCAAATATAAAGATTACAAGGGATTTGAACAGGAAGGAAGTCCACAGTCAAATTAGAATCCACCTTCAGTTTAAATTGAACCAGAAAGGCAATTTGATTTTATCCGAATAGGAAATTAACTTGACAAATGCTTCAAGATCATATTGTGCAGTGCAAAAGATATGAGTCTCCTCTTAAAATGCTTAAGTTACAACATTTTCACTTTCTGAGGAATCCAGCTGTTTGGTAGGAAAAATAATCAAATCAGGTTCACTCCTGCCAATCCCCAATAAAGTAAACCTAGACAGAAAGCATACACGGGTGTAATGTAACATCTCATGAGGATTGGACAGAGTCTGCTTGTGCTTCAGACCCAGCTAGATTTGAAGGAAAATAGAAAATTGTAGAAATAAAGGAGATACAAGGATTTTTGTTTTGCTGTTGTTCTTTCTAGGCTTCTTTGATTTGTCTAATTAATATCTGAGTCAGAGAGGCAATAGAAGTTCAAGTCTGATTTGGCTGAGGAGACTTTGTCAAGAATGGTATCATTGGCTGATGGTGCAATCTCGGATTTACTGCAGAAACTCACAAAGGCTCCCGAGAGAGCATCTTCCAAAACCATAACCTTTGCCAAGTTGAAGCACAACTGCAGCAGATACATGGCAACACTATCACCTGCAAGTTCCCTTCAAAGCCTGAATTGTAAATGGATCGCTGTTTCTTCAGGGTTGCTGGGTCAAAATCTAGGAATGCCTCCTTAATGGCAATGTGGATAACAGTGATTCTGGAAGGCAAGTCAGCACCATCTTTTTATGGGAAACCAGGGATGGGCAATGAATGCTGCCTCAACTAGTGTCACCCATATCCATGAGTGAATTTAAATAAAAATAAATTAAAACACACAGTCAAGCTTCATACATGACTCATTAAAATTAAGGCAATAATTCAATAAGGCACTGTAATTCAGCAGTGAGATATAGATTGCAGAAAAGTCAATGGGGTAATACATCATTGGGATGTGTTGAACTTGAATCGGTCTTATTCTACTATGTCTAATTATAATTTAATTTTCAAACATTACACTATTTAGAATATTATTGAACAATGTATTCTTCTACTGTGTATGACCCTGGTATGATCTGAGCTAATGTCATCACTGGATAAGTTGGATTCCAAACTTAAATCTGGCTTGGTGGATCATATTTTGTTTAGTTTAATGAGGTGGTCTTTCACTGAAGCACAAGCATGTAAAACTGCAGATTTAGTTTAAACATTGAAATAGAAGTTCTTTTATGCAGATAAAATAGAATAAAAAAGACTATTTACATATAACACAGGTTGAAAGATTATGAAACACATGGTAAAATACAATCCCAGTTTACAAGGCTCAAATAGCGGAAAAATACCCTTCTCTAAAGCATTTATTGATTTTACTTAACTGTTTCCTTCAATTTCCGGTCTTGAGAATTTGATAGCCTCTTCCTTAATCATTCTTGCAATCGGACCTAGGCTTTCTAGCTTCAAGTAGTCTTGTCAGAGTTTTAACCAAACATTTCTGGTCTGGAACTTTCAAACAAAAACCTCTACACGGAGGTAACCCATCTCTTAATTGTTCTAAATTAATGCATTCCTCCAATGGAAACTGTTGCTTACATCTAACTTCAATGAGGACTTCTGCAAACTGAAACCAAAAGCTTAACAAGCTATGTGTTTTCTCCTAAGCAAAATATAAGAATTTCTTGTTTTTCTAAAATGAAAGCAAGCTAATACTTTCCAATGTTTGCTCTATCCAAATATAAAACTCTCACAATGCAGGCAAATTCAAGTTATCACTCCAGGAACTCTCTCTCATACTAGTTTAAAAATTAAACATGACTTCAGAAATGCTAACAAGTTCATTCTAACTCAAACAAACCAATCTTAAACAAACGCAAAAAAGAGAAACAAACTAAAACTTGCCATTTGTCCAAACTCAAAATTCTAAATTAAATGATGTTATTCCATAGTTTACACTCATGCAATTACTTCACAATTCTGACTGTTACAATGTAACATTCCAGATGTTGATAAAACATGGCATTCCAGATGCTGAACAGAGTTTTTGCACTGAATTACCTGCTGTCTCTGGAAATATGGCACAGGTTTTATGCTGCCACCATTATTGTAGAGTAGTGCCAGACATTTGTGTGCCCACATGTCATTTTAAGTGAAGAGCAGTATTTTCTGAGGCACCTTTATTTGGTAAGTAGGTTTTCATTGCTATTCCATCTGCTAAGTAGCTTGCTGCAACAGAAGGGGCAGCACGGTTTTAAAAGGCCAGTCGCCTTTGAAATTGAAGTGGGGTGGAGGGAATGGCAAAAGAAAGCTACAGGAAGAAAATCCCCAAGAATTTAGAAATGCTTGGATAGAGATAAAAGAATGGCTGTCCAGCACATATGGCTAGAATACCTGAAAGAGTTTTAAGGCAAGCAGTAGACAGGGAGGTGGCTGAGCTACTTAGTGCCCTTTCTACCATCCAGTGCATTGTGCTTGCAAACATTCACTGACTTGGCAGGTTTATGAAGATAAAAGGCATGACAGGTATTCATGCTCAGCTGTAAAGGATGTGAGAGAATTGGTAAACAACTAAACCTACTCTATGCTCACAGTATAAGTTCGAGATGAATATTAGATTGGGGCATATGAGCTGAATACACCCTTTAGGGAGGCCCATGTTACACTGCTACACTCCCCATTCACAGCACTGTCTTCCTCCACTATTCAGCTCTCCCACCCACTAGCACTGGAGAGCATGGTTGACATTCTTGAACTGAACAGGGAGATTTTCATTTTGAAAGCATGGTGGATCTGCAGACACCCGTGTGATATAAAGATTTTATCAGTGAAGTTGGATTTCAATTGTCTTTGAAAAGATAAGCTCACTTATAACTAACAGCAAAGAAGCCTCATGGAGAGGATCAGCTGCAATCAATAATATAATGTGTGAGAGCAGAAAGTCCTTCAATTTCTCAGCTGTCAGGGATGAGGAAATTGAGGGAGCTAGCAGGAAGAGGGTGGTAATGGATGGGATTGTCTACTGTCTAATGAGATGTTGTAGAGTTTGAAATTGCCATTAATAACAAGGTTCCCACTCACTGCTTTGTTATTTATATTTCACAGTCAATCTTCCCTCCACCTAAAGGTGTTTCCCTCATTTAGCCTCCCCCCATATGTATGCTACAGTTAGAGCACAGCTGATTTCAGGGTTAGCTGGACCATCAGAGCTGAAACCATACTTATGGCACTTTGTTTTCTGGAGAACCGACTCAAATGCACCTCTGAAATGATGTAGAGGGGACATCACATTGTGACTTAACAAATGCCATTGAAAAGAAGGAGCTGGGGAAGAAAGGAGATGAATAACATGGGCCTCCCTAAAGAGTGTATTCAGCTCATATGCCCCAATCTTAAGTGTCAGGATTTCAAAGTCAAATAATTAGGGGACACCAGTCTTGCGTACAAGTGAGGTTTCCCTGATATTAGAGATGATGGAAATGTTTCACGTATCCAACTGCAACATGGTGGACAAAGTAGATGTGCATAACAGCCTTTATCAAAATGCAGTATATTTAAATTATTCTGGAGTGATAGCTACAATTGCCTTAGCAGATTTCTCATAAGACTTCCTCAGCAGCAACATAGCTTGGAAATTTCAGAATTCAAGTGGAGCTACAAGGTCAAAGACCATTAGTTTACCTTGCCTGGTGCCCAGCATTAGTAGGTTGCACAGAATGGTAACAAAAGTTGCAAACTTCAGGATCATTCACCCAATCTCTGACAGATTCTCATCACTCAGGCAAAACACATCAAAGGAAGAGTTGAGAATTTTGAGACAATAGAAATTTGTTCACTATTTGAGCTGAAATTAAACAAGTAAGAAATCTTCAAAAGTATTCAAAATTCTGGTTGCTTTATGAGGAAAAATCAATTTGTAAATGTGTACAACTTGAGTAGAGAGATTCCCATGTTGAGTAAAAGCTTGGGAGCTTTTGAGAATTATTTTGCTATTGAGTCAATACAGAGAATCAAAGGGAGGTTTATGAAGTAAGGCTTCGGTCATTAGGCCTTGTTGAGTCTATTTCATGATAATTGGCGCAACAAAATGCAATTTGTATCCATGTGTTTGTTATGTTTCTTCTGTGTAATTTATTGAAAATAGTTGATGATGATTAAGCAAGCTTAATTTATCAAACAAGCTGCTTGATAACTCTTCTTCATCTCTGCAACCTCCTCATTTTCTGGCACTGGAGAAAATCTCTGATTCTTATGCTTTTTGTTGGCATGTGTTTATTTACATAGACTTTTCAGTGAGGCTCAGATATTTATATACCAGATAACATGGCAACACGGTTGTGAAGCCCCACCAGATATCTTCATCAAGATTAAATTCTGCCTTATCACAATTCTTATTGTTTGATGGGACTAAACAGGTTTATAATAATTTTGGCATTCAATATGAAATGGGTGGTAATGAATTAGAATTACAAGAGTTTTATGAGAAATAACAGGTAATTGTATTTCACTTGGGACTGGAGATTTTAGTCATGAAGCTGAGACTGGAACTTAAAAGATAATAGCAGCCAGGCACTCCAAACCATTTCTGACTGCACAGGATGTCCTGACTGATGGGCCAGTATTATATGCCCCAATGCTGAAACTGTTTTTTTCCTGAGAAATCTCTGAATTCCTTAACAAGACCCAGCAACATTTCTCTGAAACTCCACTCACAAAATAGAATGTATCTGCAAATATAAATACATTCTGCAAATTCAAATTGGGAGAAAGTGAGGACTGCAGATGCTAGAGATCAGAGCTGAAAAATGTGTTGCTGGAAAAGCGCAGCAGGTCAGGCAGCATCCAAGGAACAGGAGAATCGACATTTCGGGCATCCGCCCTTCTTAACTTTGATTCTCCTGCTGCAAATTTTTTCAGCTGCAAATTCAAATTCACCACATAGACTTGTATGTGTGTATGTGTGTGTGTGTATGAATGAGAGATAGAGATCGAGTCTGACTGTGTATGTGTGTGTGGGAGAGAGGGAGTGAGTGTGCATATGTGCATTTCTGATAGAGTGTATGCGTGTGTGACAGAGTATTTGCCTGTGACACTGAGTGTGTGTATGAGAGAGGGTCTGTGTGAGTGTGATCATGTGTAAGAATGTGTGTTTGTGTGTGAGTGTGTGTATGTGTGTGTATAGTGTCGTGAGGTCACCTGTACTGTGACATGAACCCAAGATTCTGGTTGAGACCATCCTCATGGATACCAAACTTGGCTATCAGCCTCTATTCAGTGACTTTGTATTGTTGCGTATCACAAAGTGTCTGTCTGTCTCTTTCTCTCTGTCTCACACACACGCACACACATATCCACGGTGTGAATTTGCATTTGCAGATTCATATTTGCAGATACATTCTATTTTGTTCAAAAAGCGCATAGTTTGTAGGGAGTCAATCCATGTGACATTTTATAACTTCCTACTTTGGAAATAGAACCAGTCTGACTCAAGTTTGGGATACAGACAGAGTCTAACCTCACACCCTTAATGCATTGTCTGAGCTAAGATGGCAACTTTTTCAAAATAAAACCTTAAGTTATCTTGGGCCTGTGACCTGAAAGAAGTTCTGGGATTTGTATATTAATCAATTGAAACTGGCAACCCATACTAATTGATTAAAGACTTAACAGCAATCTAGGTTTGTTCAAAACATCGCATCAGTTATTTGACACTTTATTATCTTTTATTAAAAATTCTGTATCCAATGATCCTGCCCTGCTAGTTATCTGATGAAGGAGCAGTGCTCCGAAAGCTAGTGCTTCCAAATAAACTTATTGGACTATAACCTGGTGTTATGTGATTTTTACCCTTGAAATTGATTATGCATCCTTTAAGTATGTTCTTTTGAGTAACTAAGCACATTTATTGAGAATAATTATGAGAAGGTGGTAATCGGTCCTGTGGAATTCAAAATGGTAGGTCATGTTCTGGAAATGGGCAAAATGAAGGGTTGATGACACCAGTCTAGAACACTGACCTGGCTCAAAGTTATAGATTTCCTGGCACAAACATTGGCAAGCATGGGAGGGTGAAGTGGAATGTCAGAATATTGGGTGTGAGCCCTGAACGCTGCTGGGTGAATGATTGGATCACTGTGCAATGAGAAATGCAAGGTTGGTGCAAGATACTGTTTGAAGATGTATTCACTAACCTTGACCTCCTGTCATTGCACTTTTTCCAGCCTTCCCTCAAGTCCTGGGGTCAGAATCCAGAAATTGTCAGAGTCTCCCCACCTGCTCCATCATCCTTCTTAGGCTAAGTCTTCAGGACCTCCTCAACCTCTGCAGGACCATGACAATGATGGACGGCACGGTTAGCACTGCTGTCTCACAGTGCCAGAGACCCAGGTTCAATTCCCGCCTCAGGCGACTTTCTGTGTGGAGCTTGCACATTCTCCCCGTGTCTGCTTGGGTTTCCTCCCACAATCCAAAAATGTGCAGGTTAGATGAATTGGCCATGCTAAATTGCCCGTAGTGTTAGGGGAATGGGTCTGGGTGAGTGGTGGGTCAGTGTGGACTTGTTGGGCCGAAGGGCCTGTTTCCACACTGTAAGTAATCTAATTTAATCAATCTTCCCTTTAATTTCAATCATCAATACTCCAACACCACATCAGAAAATTGGGGTACCCACTGGCTGACCTGGAGAGCACCATTTGCTGTGTTTTTTCTTCAAGGCAGATCTCCATAGACAGATACAGCAGGGCATGTTGCATGAGTGTTGTACCATTTAGGAGAGCTAGGCTGATATGAAGAGCTCTGGTGTAGTTGTGTGTAAGTCCAGCCATGCTGAGCTCCCTGAGTAGACAGCAGCATGTTTTGCTATGGCCTGCACACTGAAATCATTTAGATTAACACCACTCGGAAGGAAAGAAATAACTGAAGCGGAATACTTGCAATGGTTGCTAACCAGTATGTGAGACCAATTTGTGATAGTTGGACTGATGAGCAGTTATGGCTTTTGCTTATTGAAAATAGCTGACACTGGTTTTAACCGGTCAGATATAATCAGTTGGAAGGGATCGACATGGATTGGTTTCACCCAGTCAAATGCAGTTGTCATTTTTTTTAAAAAAGTTCTGGTTGAACAAAATCTTAGTAAAAGGGTATTCCCAAACTCACTCATAATAAATTAAAGCTGTGAGTATCAAATGCTTAGAATCCCTGAAAGTCCAACTGAGAAACTGAAAGCAACACTGACCCTTGCTGTACGTTTCACACTTTTATTAGGAAAGCACACTTAAATTTAGCATGATATAAATCATACAAAAATGTCTTTGTTTAATTTGCAAGCAACCCAATTAATTTCCCAAAAACATTGTTTCTTCTTAAGATCTTATATTTAATGACCAACTGTTTCTCTTTAATACCTCACTTGTTACATTCTCTGCACTAAGACTCTGTAGAGATGGTGGGTGAAACATCCCAATGGGTTGGGAGGAGGAAATAATTAAACAAATTTCTACTGTGTTTGTCCAACAAAGCAAGAAACATGTTCCAATAAAATTAGTGAACAATTTCAATTGAGCTTAACTAAATCAATAAAGCAGTTGCAAACCTATCTTCTGAATCAACTACTCAATAATCTCTAATTATGGCCATCTACAAATGCCTGCAACAAAAGCAAAAGTGAGTTACTGACCATGCCCAGAGGCTGCATGACCAGAAGTGTACAGATCATTGATTGCAGAATGAATGATACAGGCAGTCTCCAAGTTGCGAACAGGTTCTGTTCCTGGATCCTTTCACAAATAGAAGTATATATGATTCGGAACACAATACAGGGCAATATAAAGCAGCCATTTGTATGTAAAGGAAATGTTCATGTATAGATGGCTATAATTGTGCCCTTGTATGGGATTGTGATTGTAAGTCAGATGTTCATGAATTGGAGACCATCTGTATCTCTCTCAATCTGCACAAGCAGCTACACTGTATGGGGCTAGTTTCTTAACATCTTTTAGACTTAAACTCATCAACTCTGAAGAATATCATTCACAAAGGCCAGTTAGCTCTCTGCTTCTGATCAATCAGCACACAGGAGGGTCGGGACCTTGAATGGGTGGGGTCAGGAGCAGGAACCAAATAAACAGCTAACCAATCAGGTTTTCAGATTGGGAACCAAAGTGAGACATTGGGTGGGAGGAGGGGAGGAGGAGAGTTTCCTACAGGCGTTATCACCTCTGTCTCACCAACAGCAATGCCTGAATCAAAACTCTTAACACAGGCTGGTACTATGATTGCCAGTCCTGGGCATCCCCCATGCCCAGTTTCTGGTAACCGGAAGAAGGAAAGATTTCTTCACCCAGGGAATGGTGATCCTGAGGAATTCTCTGCCGTGGAAAGCACTTAAGGCCAAATAATTAAATGTTTTCAAGAAGGATATTGATATGAGGGTTAAAGGGATCAAAGAGTTCGGGGAGAAAGCAGAGGCAGGGTACTGAGTTAGATACTAAACTACAGACATTCTCCTATTTTGATTTTCTATGATTAACCCCTGTCTAGTTCTGGCCAGCTCTGTCCTTCCTTGGGCTCTGGTACTCTGTTCCCTTACCATCTCTTAAGGCACACTAAATGCTTTCGCAGTGTGTGGGCCCAGCTCTCTAGGCTCTCAGTGTATTCCCCTTAATTTTCATTTGAAATCACTCTCCGCTTTGTTCCATTGCAGATCTTGGATAACATTTAAAATCAGAGGTACGGTAGACCCCGAATTGATGTATGCATTGCAACTTTATTTCTTTTACAGTACTTCACAGGAATCATGAGAAAAGTTTCAATGAGCAATGCAGTGCTGCACAATTCCTGCTGGTGGCACTGCTGTTGACAACCACATATTACAGTTCAACACCGCCACCTACAGGAATTGTACCAATTTGTAAAAAGTAAAATCCAAGTTTTGTTTTGTTTCGAAGCATTGTAAAAGGATACTTAACAAAAATGAAGTTTCAGATGTTATATTATTTTTCTACTCTCAGCCTAATCTACTGCTGAAGATTTCATCCATGCCTTCGTCTCTGACTATCAACACAGCCCTGGATGGTCTTCCATCTTCCATTCTCTATTAACTTTAATTCCAAATGTAATTTTATTAATTACATTTGGAATATTTGGAAATTTAACAAATTTGGGCTTGGGTTTCTGTACTTACTTCTCTCCTCAAAAAAAACATTCTTTATGTGTCAGTCCTCTAAAATTGTTGTCCCATTTCTAATATCTCTCTCTTCATATTCTTTGCATATGTTTAATCTTCAACATCCATGCTCATCCTTCCCAGACCTCCATATTTGAATCAAATTCTTTTCCCATCTTTGGAACAGTAATGTAGTGACTGTTAACAAAGACTTACGTGACGGAGTTCGAGTAAACCATCCCTCCTCTTCCTTCTTCCCTTGGCATCATTAACATGGCTGACCATACCATCCATACCCATAACTTCGCTACACTCATTCTGCTGGGTGAGACTGCTCACTCTCAGTTTCACTTTTATCATCTAATTGGATCCCAAGAAACATCTGCAAAGACTGCTCCTCCTCCGTTGCCCCTTCAGAGAAATTGTCCCACCCCCCACCAGTTGATCTATCCTAGACTGCCTCTTATTTCTCATCTACTTGTTCCTCTCAGCAACATTATCCAAAACCAGATACATGCCTGCTGCCAACATCAAGCTCGATATCACCACTTTGCACCACCCTCCATGGCTCTATAAATTATTAGATTGCTTGTCTCGGCATCCAAAGCTGGAAGAACTGCGCACTTCCTCCATCTAACTATTGCGAAGTCTAAAGCCAGTGTCTTCAGTCATTTCCAGAAACTCTCTTCCCTAGCTACTGACACCATCCTTCTCAATGGCTGTTCAGTTTAAGAGTGACCTAGACTATTTACATCTAGTCTATTTGGCCTCATAGTGAATTTCCACAACACCACTTTGACCATGTTTTGTTACCGTCATATTGTTACCTGACTTTGCCTCTGTTTCAGCTCATCTACTGCTGAAGATTTCATCCATGCCTTCGTCTCTGACTATCAACACAGCCCTGGATGGTCTTCCATCTTCCATTGTCTATTAACTTTAATTCCAAAACCCTATTGCCATTTTCCTGATTCACATTAAGCCCAATTCACCCTGTGAATGTGTTGCTGGTCAAAGCACAGCAGGTTAGGCAGCATCTCAGGAATAGAGAATTCGACGTTTCGAGCATAAGCCCTTGAAGGGCTTATGCTCGAAACGTCGAATTCTCTATTCCTGAGATGCTGCCTAACCTGCTGTGCTTTGACCAGCAACACATTTGCAGCTGTGATCTCCAGCATCTGCAGACCTCATTTTTTACTCAATTCACCCTGTGCACACTAACCTACATTTGATCCTGGTTCAATTTTAAAATTCTTTTCTTTGTTTACAAATTTTCATATGACCTCTTCCTTCTCTCTGGAATTTCCTCCAGTCCACAATTCTCTGCAATGTCTGTTTTCAGCCAGTTATGGCCTATTTAATATCCCTGAATTCAATTGCTCCACCATTGCCAATTTACTGGGCCCTTAGTTCTGAAATTCTCCCCCTAAAGTCCTTCATCTCACTTTCCTCCTTTATGACAATTATTAAAATCTACCTCTTTGACTAAGCTTATGTTCAGGTGCTCTTATATGCCCTTTTTCTGGTGTCACATTTTATCTTACATATGCCATATGGAACACTTTAGAGAATTGTATTATATCAAAAGTACATACATAACAAGTTGTTCTCAATGCTGTGATAAAGCAGAAGCTTGTTTGTGGGGTTGAATGTTACAGGGGTGTAATTTTAAAGAGCTGACATGTGAGCATTTCCTGTACTGACAAACAATTTCTTTACATTATCCTGCATTGTGTTTTGACTTGTGTACAAGCTGATTTAGGAACAGACTGCAGAATGGAATGCATCTGCAACCTGGGGAATGCATCTATTTGCAGAGTCAGTTTTTTCTTGTATTTGGACATTTGAGGTTCCTGCAAGTTCAGTTGATACAGTCCAGGCCCCTTATGCAGTATATTAGCAAAGTAGAATGGAGATTTGTTTCCCTTCTGCTTTATCAGTCAGTACACTTGGCAACTCTTAACTTGTTGTTCGATGAAAACTGACCAACTGGATGTAGTTTTCAATCTATGTGATCAACACCTGCATTCCAGAGGTTTCCCTATATCCATTTCCAATCAGATAGATTTTAATTAATGTTAAGCTAATTCACCAGCAAGTGATTGGAAAAAACGATGATACTAATCTGCTCAAACATAACCTAAATAAGACAGTGGAGACATTTTAATACACTTGATTTAGCACAATGCAGAAACATTATTGTGGCCATTGAAATAGCTGAGTGAGCGAAGTATTAGTTTGTAGTTCTGTATATTTCTATAATTCTACTGCAGTCATGCATCTGCAAGATTGATTTCAAGCACTCAAACTCTCTATGATTAAGAGAGTGATGAAATGGTATTCTTTGTAATAAATCCTGCTGCAGCCACAGTTGGAGGTTCCACCACTTGTGAGATTCACTGCTTATATAGTATAAGTAAGTTTAATGTCTGAGGATGCCCCTTATTGACACCTCTTCAAGGAAACACATCTGTATGCAAGATCAACATAAAAATGTCAGCATGTGCCACAAAAGTCTCTGACAGGCTTTAACTTACTGTAAAGTTCCAAGAGAAGTGAAACTGATTCATCCTTGATGTGTCCTCCTCTCGACTGCTATTGGATTAGAGTCCATGGGATTGCTAAACATCCCCAATGCGACATACTGTTGCATTTATGCAGACTTACTGATGGAGGACCCTGGATATGGCAGCTGTCCTTTGATTCAAGATTGTCATCAAATTATTTTTGCCATGGCTCTTCATGAGAATAAAGAGGTCTATTCTCTATTCACAGAGAGCTTTGGCTACGTGGGGGACAATCTCCCATGAGCTCGTAGATTACAGAGAACAGGATTTGCTTCCTTTTATTCTCTGATGCTACTCCTGCTCACCATTGAAGCATTTAGGCTCAAAGCATGATGCAGTTCGATGGACAGGTTGTCGTCATGGTAACAGTTAGTAACCAGCCCCTCCCAGTCATGAACAGCAATGCTGTCATGCTTCAAGGAAAGCTTCACATTGACTTTATCACACTTTTTTTGAATTCCCTCAATGTGGCTGTTTGAAAAATTGAGAAAACAGTACCCTGGCAGGGAATGTATTCTTCAGTCATTTAGACACAGTGCCTCCCTATTCGTTGGAGTTGATTTTACAAGGGTTTTTCTGAAATGCTTGTAGGTTTGGTTCACGAAGGAGACTATATGTGGACTGTGTTTTTTGAAATTTTGTGTTTTTAAGAATGAGGGAATGAAATGAGAAAGAGATGTTTTAAGAACCAATGTTTGAAAGGCTGTCTATGCTTTGAAAGCAAGTAACCTGACACCTACTGCAAGCATTGTGTAAGTAACTGTTTGAACAAGGAGTCATTGAAGTTTTAGTTACAGATGATCTGGAACTGAGGGCATGTACCGATGCAGCTTTTGTTGGCTGAAGGATATTGTTTGGGCTATGGACCAGTGACTAGTTATCAATGATAGAGCTCTTTTGCCTGTCAACAACAGTGTGATTGCTTCTCAGGTAACTAGATAACCTAGAGCTAGGAACAAGTTGTAGGGAGAGAGGTGTTCAGTTCTTCCCCAGCTGAGAAGGCTTTCTGTTCTCTGCAGTCAAAACTCACTGCAAAGCCAAAGAAAACCAATTTACCTCTCTTAAAACAATTGTTGTAAGTGACTTTTAATTGATAAGTCAGAGACCTTTTTATATAAAGGAACTGGTTACCTGGTGTCTCTTAGCAACTCATGAAACCATTCAAAAATGACTAGAGCAACATATTGGCCAGCAGGAAAGTCAATTGGATCATTTCAATGACAGAACCTGGTAACAAAGATGACTGAACTGCATTTCCACATATTTTCTTCTCTTTCCATAATCTACTTGCTGTGTGTGTGTGTGTGTGTGTGTGTGTGTGTGTGTGTGTGTGTGTGTAAGGGGGTCTTTTGAGGGGATTGGGATTTAAATTGTAGCATTATATGCTGATAATTATAACTGTTTGCCTATGGCTCGAATTTAAATAATTATTATGAATAGTAATTCTTGTTCAGTACGTGATCAGTGTGATCAGATCAGACATAACAACCTGCTGCATCTAAGCATAGTACTAAGTGGAAGTCACAAAGCTAATAAGTCATTCCCTTAGTTAGCATAGAAACCTGGTCCATGATTTCTATCAATCTTGTCTGAAATTCATGCAGTTTAGGGAACTTTATGAACTTTGATGAGGATGTGCCAGTGTTGGACTGGGGTAGATGAAGTTAACAATCACACAACACCAGGTTATGGTCCAACAAGTTTATTTGGAAGTATTTAGACTACAACCTGGTGTTATATGATATTTAACTTCATGTGCTTTGTGAAACCTTTTATTTATGTGATACTGTGGGAACATTGGGTCTTGATTTCCAGCAGGCTATGCATTGATTCATAATAATTAATTTGATAGCCCTCCCTTTGAATCCAGAGGTGCAGCAGAGGCAGTGCTGATAGGCCACTTATGTGTCATTGAGTCTCAGTCCAGGCTTCACTGCAGTACATGAGTGTGGTGATGGCAATTGCTGTCTACACTAACACAGTTGTGACTTGCTGAGGTCTTTGTTGTCAAATATTCACTGCTGTAGTTTGTAGTAGGCTAAACGGTGCCATATGTCTCAGGAATGTCCATCAATCATAGAAGAGCTGAAACTAAAAAGAATAAATATCCACTCCTGTTTTAACACTTCGTCTTATTTTAAACAAATTCCATACAAGGGAAAGGCAAATTTCCACAGGAAATTGTATGATAGCAGGGACAAATATGCTGATTTAATAAATGAAAAGTTGCAGATCCTATTAATACTGACACCGTTAGACTCTAATACTATCAAATCTCTGGTGGAGTCATGTCAATGTACTCATGCAAATGAGGGAATCCTGAAATAGTAGTAAGAATCTCAAATTATGTTATGCACCAAACCTATGTCAAAATTCTGAAAATAAATATCAAGTTTAATATGAACTGACAATGTTTTATGGAATATTATGATAATAAGTCAAGTAAAGTGCTTACTAGGCAATCTTATAAAGTGGACTTCATGTAAATTAGCTTTTGTGATAAGGAGGAACATTCAAGAGAAAATTCAACTTGAAACCCATAAATCAAGTTTCTGCGGATTTCTTAATTTAATTGCATAAATTTAAATGTCCATCAAGTATCCTGAACTTGAATAGATAAAGTATTAAACAGTAGTATTAGGAAAAATGTGCAGATTCAGGTTAGAGTGTGGGAGAGGTGATATTCTTTTTGTTAAAATCAGAGGTGCATTCTTATGAAGAAGTTTAATTTGCAAATTTAGAAATACTCGAAAATGTAGTCAACTGTTCAAAAGACAGAGAAAGCTGCAAGTCATTATTGCCTCATCTATCCAAAGCAAACATTGCATTCTTAGCTGAGTTAACAGAGGTTCAAAGCTATTATAAATGTAAGTTTAGTTGTGAGAAGCAATCCTGTTATTTCAAGACTTATACAGAACTTCAGTTAGGCCACACTTGGACTATTGCGTACTGTTCTAAACACCACACTACCAGAAGGATACAGATGCTGTGAAGACGGTACAGAAAAGATTGACCAAGATGCCTGGTCTGGGGAATTTAGCTATGAAGAAAGGGTGGGTAGACTGGGTTTGATTTCACTAGAATGCAGAAGGTTGAGGGACGACCTGATAGAACTTTATAAGATTGTGAATGGCATGGGTAGATTGGAAAATACAATGCTTTTTTGCAGGGTGGAGAGGTCAAATTACCAGGGGACACAGGTTCAAGTTACAAGGTGGGGGGTAAGTTTAAATGGGGGGAGAAGTTTAAAAGAGATGTGCAAGGCAGGTTTTTCACACAAAAGGTAGTGAGTGCTTAGAACACGCTGCCAGATGAGGTGGCGGAAGCAGACACAATTCCAGCATTTGAGAAGCACCTGGACAAATACATGAATAGGAAGGGAATAGATGGATATGGATCCTGTAAGTGAAGACAGTTCTAATATGGAAGGACAAAATGTGTCGCGCAGGCTTGGAGGGCCAAAGGCATGTTCCTGTGTTGTATTGTTTCGTGTTCTTTGTTCACTAGATGGTAATGTAAGAATGGTAGCTTTTCAGATGGCTGGCTACATTGTCACATGCTTGAAGTTGTTATCTTATCAAACTATCTTTGATGCAACTCTCTTGCATTCACAAATTTCCTTGTATTCAATAGGAGCACTTCCAGATATGTCTCTTTTGGAACTGATACCATCTATTTATTACAATTTGTGGTTTTTGTCTTGCCTTAGATCTCCATATTACTGATATTGCTTTAGCCAGTTTTAAGTAGAGTTCTGTTGTGACGCATCGAATAATTTATCTTTCTTATGGTTGTCCATGATCTCATCTTTGTTAGCGTCTCCTAACAGTTTCTTCTCTGATAGCCCTCTTATTATAATATGTACTGGAAGAATTTATTTTTAATATTTCGTGTTTCCACCTATCCTCAATGTTCCTATCTCCTTGTTTGCCTCCTTAGCCATTCTAAAATGCTTTAATAAGATAATTTTACTTATTCTTATCTCTCTCATCTTCCTCTTTTTTCCCTCCTTTGTATTCACTTCAAATTGTTCTATTGATTTATTTACAATTGTGTTGAGTCTGAATGTGTTAAACTTTTTAATCTGCCTGGTCAGCAGTTTGCCTTCAAAGATGTTAGCCCTCAGGTGTTCTGAAATAACTTATTCCCATTTGGTTAACTTAATGAATTTTATTGCACTGCGAAAGCATTTGGCTGAAATGTTCAACTTTTGTTTCACTCTCTACAGACTGTGCCTGACTTTCCTCTATCTTCTGTTTTTTTTTCTTTTAATTTCCAACATATCCAGTATTTTCCTCCTAGTTTCAGAGCATTTTCTAATTTCAGTCAATCTGTTTACTTTGCTGTGTTCCAGATCACATTCACTTGATCAGATTAAAATTCAGTTATTGTCAGCCTGGAGATTACAGTTATTATACAAAATGTGTACACTGACAATTTATGCCATCAATTTCTACAACATGATATCAAATTCAAGGTTTTGCTGTGATGTGTTCTGAAATATCTTATTAAATCATCAATTCAGAAGTTAAGTGTAGTTTGCAATTTATCACTGATGCATTTTTACTTGAGTAACAGATAAACTACAGGTAAACAGTCCTTTATCCAAAATTCCAAAATCCAAAGTTTTCACGTGAAGTATTTTTCTCCATAACAAGATTGTTTGGTGTGCAAGCAGTTAACCCAACTCCACACCCATTCAAGCCACGTCACTAAGATGAGTCAGCGTGGCCCAGCACTGGCAGACATCAAATCTGTCTCAGCACTCCTAGTACTCACAGGTGCATCTGCTGTTCAGTAACTTTTTTTTCACCATGAAACTGTCACTTATTCTAAAATCTGAAAAATTCTGAAATCCAAAACCAGCTGGTCCTGAGAGTTTCGGATAAAGGATTGTGTAAACTTTAATTGAACCCTGGATATCACATGATTCCCTACTTTTGCTTTCTTGGCATTAGAAAGTGGTATATCAAGACTTTTCCAGTTTTGTTTCTTGTTTTGTGTAACTGAAAGGATGTTGTACGAAGTAGTTTTTGTTCATCATGATATCCTTTCTCGAGATCATTTGTTTTACAAACAATTCAGCATAAACCTGAAACATTCTGATTTTTTTTTCCTTTTAATTCTGATCTTAATTGTGTCAGACTTGAATGATGAAAATTAATATGGTTTCTGGTTATTTATGTTCAAAGAACAAATGTATAATAAATGTGATTGGAAGTCCAGAAATAACCCCATACATCCTTGGCTTATTTTATTCACTCTGAATAGTCTGACGTTTACTGTATCCAATTCTTGTGAAACTGTTTTGTTTCTAAAGTCACCACTGAGTATCTATTTAATCATTCATCCTGTCTTAACAATTCTCTTGGCCAAACCATTGCCCTTCATAAATATTTCCTTGATGATATGATTTAAAAAAACATGAAAGTTTATTGGGCTGTCTCTTGGGCATAATACAAGTCAACAATAAGGGAAAGAATGGTGCATACATATTTGGACAATGCAAAATCGACGACAAATTTCTGAAACATTAAAATCATTGTTATGGAAATTGAGAAACCTGAAGGATAATCCAATAGTGCCACTTACAATTTGTAATAATGTCAAGACAATAAGAAAAATAAAGTATTCTGTATCTTGTATCAGCAGAGTCATTGTTATTATAATTTCAGGGACAGCATCAAGTTCTGTCACATTTTTAGTTGTTCAGTATAAACCATGTGACAGATGCCTAGTGGCTTGGACTCGGAAAGATAGATATTCTTATTTTGCAATAACTATCACGGCCGAGACAATCGATCAGCAATTCAAGTACAATTTTTTTGTAAATTTTAAAACACATTCATTCATTGAAGAGCAATAGCTAGGTGCAGCCTGGTTGATACAGTTTACTGTATAAAATTTGACAAAAATATTCATTTTAATTAATGCCTAGTTCATCTTTGAGTAACTTGATTTTAACTGAAACTTTGGAAACTTATAGTACTATTTATAATTTCTTTTGCATGTAGTAATTAGTTTGTAAATAAATAAATTATATTGAAAAGATTCAAAAGCAGGCATGTTAATATCCTTGAACACTAAAATGTAAGCTTAATTTCAATGTCTATTCCTAAAACTTGCAAGCAAGTTACAACAATTCATTTTGAGGGTACAGATTGGTTTCAAGTATCACATTTTGGTGGCAGAATTGGTTTCTAGCATACGCTACAGGGCACCATCTGGAAAGTGACAGTGTCCTCAAAACTTTATACATATAGATAAACAGACAAATACAAAATTATATAAATATGAAATGCCGCTATGCATGGGAATCAGATTTACCAGGCCATGATCCTATTAGTTAGATTGGGGAAGGACAAATAGGTCTTCTTTGTGTATTCATATCAAGGGTGTTAAGAACTTCTAAAGTTCTACTCCAGCTGAGTGGGGTAGTTTATTTTTCTGCAGTGTTCGTCTCTGCCCCACACTGTGCTCTTTATGCTCAGAGATGTGCAGCTCTGTGGCATCATTGCAATATTGCTGTGGGGCCCTCAAGCTTTTACCCCACAACAGTAACAATAAAGATACATCTTGCTACTATTGGTAGTTCTTATTCAGTTTTCTGTCTGAAGGCAGGTCCCTAATGACTGTTCACTAAATCACAGAAAAGTACTGATAGTTCAACTATAGCTGAAACAAGTAGGCAGTCTCTATATCTCCTTCTGCCAGAACAGGGATTCAACCCTATGTTGGTGGCACCAATCTGATTTATTTACTAGGCATCCAGCCAACAGAGCAAACTGGATAGCTTACAGCTATAATAGTAGTGTTGTCCCAGTCAAATTCATGTTGTTTGTCGTCTGTGTGTGTGGCTACTAGGGATAGCTGGTCATGTCGTTTCGTGGCTAGTTGGTTTTCGTGGATGCGGGTTGTTAACTGTCTTCCTGTTTGTCCTATGTAGTGTTTTGTGCAGTCCTTGCATGGGATTTTGTACACTACACTGGTTTTGCTCATGTCACTTTGGTGGGTCTCCTTAATTAGCTAACAGCATTTATTTTCTGTTGGGCACTAGGAATTTGATGACATCTATTTTAATGTTACCTTTTGATTTTTTGTTTGTTAATTCATTGACGTCCCTAGCAGATGAGGAAGGCTCCCTTCCACTCTGAGGCTGACTCCTTGGTTGGCTGTATATGCAGTTACCGCACCTCGAGTTAGACTTGGGGCAGAAGGTGTTTGCGGGAGGAGGTGGGTCTGGCTTTGGTGTGTCAGCACGCTCCTTTCGCTGTTTGTGCCTGGCTTCTGCTTTCTCCTGATGGCAAGTCTCAAATGCTTGACACCTCCCAGATGCTCCTCCTCCACTTTGGATGGTCTGGGGCCAGTGATTCCCAGGTTTCTGTGGGAATGCTGCAGTTGACCAGTGAGACCTTGAGAGTATCCCTGAAGCATTTCCTCTGTCCAGCTGGGGCTGGCCTCCTGTTTCGGAGTTGGGAGTAGAGTACCTGCTTGGAGAGTCCCATGTCAGTCATGCAGACGATGTGCCTAGCCCAATGTAGCCAATCAAGGGTGGCTTAGACCTTGTCGATTTGAACACAGGTTTCCACAAGTGATTGCACTGTTTTCCTGTGACTAGCTGACGCCATCTTTTACAAATTAGGTTAGAAGTTGCCCAGAAGTGTGCCAACGCATGCAGTTGGTCTGAGATGGCCTATGCTGCAGGTACATGCTTCAGCATAATGTGGAAACTGAACAAAGAATCTTAACAAGCGGGAACACACTTATGTTAGGAAATTGTGTATATTACAGACCAGTGTTTGTGCAGTGTCTTTTCTCTCCTCATTGACATTATAAAATTTGAAATTACATTTCTATTTGAGTTCCCAGTCCTTTCTGTCCTTTCAGAGGGTTTTTCATGAGAATTGTTTTTCTTTTCATGGCTCTGTAATTTTACTGCGAAAAGCTTTCTCGATCTCAACTGTATAAGGTTCAGGAGCTTTGCGTTTGCCTCTACGATTCAAAGAAATACTTTTTTAAATTCATTGATTTATTTCAGGCATCTGGAAGGGTCTACTTTCCAAAAGTACAAATCTCAAGGATTCTCCCAGTTTTCTGCCTTAACTTGATTGAAAAGCTGGAAATTTGTATGTTCTATATATCCTCTGGAGTTCTTTGTTGAAGTTATCACAGATTGGGAGAGACATCCATTGATATTCACCCCTCAGATATTAATTAGAATTTGTTTATTTGGCATAACTGCTCTTCAATACACGATCTGAATACATCTGAACATTCTATTCAATGTAATGTTTAAATGACTACAAGAACGAGTTAACTGGTGTCATCCAGTGAGCGCAAATTGGAATGTTTTAAGATATTTTGTACACCTGTATTGCCACATTGTGTTAATTCTACTGCATTTAGACATTCAGTTTGGGTAATGCTGTTCAATGGAATGGCCCAGATTTTGATGTCAAAACAATGTTGATGCTACTGGTTATCATCGTTATTTATAGGCAAGTGGTCCAGCAATTTCAGACAAGGTAAACGTGTGCATTTAAACTCATATATCCAAACATTGCCATCCATGTTATACCATACTTACCATTACCTCTGCAAAAGCAGCATCTTACTTGCCTCAATATTGAGCTGCATTAACTGGTTTGAAGCCTCTGTCTTTATGTAGCAGATGCACATTAAACTTGCCACAGGAAAGTCAAAGGATTTAACCTCCAAACACAGGTTTAATGATGTGACATGTTTTAATTACTGACTAAATGTTTCTGACACTGAAAATTAGCCAGTACAAATGTGAAGTCTTATTCATTCAGTTTTAATTGATGCTTGAGATCTTTTAAAAATTTATTTTTGATATCGTTTTAATTTTTCTCTCTCACTTCACTTATTCTCCCTCGCTTTATTTCCCTTGCTGTATCTCATTTGATATTGAATTCACTCAGAAAAAAATATTCTACTTCTTTTTCAGTCTTACACTGCTACACTCATGATAGTTTGATCCTCTTGTTTAAAGAAATGCACAATTGCTTGCCTTGTTCATTATGGTCCCAGAAGTCTGGTTTCCCCAGTTGTACTATTATCAGCTTGCTGTTTCAGCGGACTGCAGTGCAAAAATATTGGAAAACCTAAATTTTCAAGTGCAAGACTAACTAATGGCACAGACCATTTGATGCTTTACTGCAGATAATTATATAACAATACAATACAGCACAGAGCAGGCCCTTTGGCCCACCAGGCCTGTACTGATTGCTAGCCCTTATTAAGCCCTGCTACTTATTGTCCGCACATGGTTTCTGTCCCTCTGTTTGCGTCCCATTCATATGTCTATTAAGGTACACCTTCCACCACCTCCACTGGTAGCGTGTGCCAGGCACCCACCGCCCTCTGTGTGAAAACATTTCCCCGCACTTCTCCCATAAACTTTCCCCCTCCCACCTTGAACCTGTGCCCTGCAGTAGCTGACCTTTCCACCCTGGCTGACTAGCCACCCTTTCTATGTCTCTTATAATTTTGTAGAACTCAATCATGTCGCCCTCGGCCTCCACCTTTATGGACCAATATTTTTATAAATCTTTATTTCTCAACTTCCTGAGTATAAATTTTCTAAATCTAACTGTGTTCATGCAGGAGTCATTTACTCTAGAATATGAGAAAGAATATTTCCAGTGTGAATTCACAATGTGCAAGTTAAGTTTTCTAATTGGAGGAAACAAAGCAAGTAGAGGTCTGTTATCTTAAAGCTAGGAAGAAACTTGTGTAAGTTAATAAGTACAATTTTCATTTTGGTCTTGGTGTAGTGAAAGCAAGGAAATAAAACTTCAAAGACATTATACACCAAGTAATCAGTGACTCCCCAGACTGAATTTTGGTTTCAGGATGGAAAACAGGTGCTGGAACTATTTTGAGGTCCTATATCTGCCTCATGGTAGGCAGTCATTGCTGGAAGTTTTCATCAAGATGTCTCTTTAACATCAAGACGGGTTCCTTGTCCCAATCACAATGGTGGCTGGGCTTTTACAACTGGAGAGCCAATCAGAGGCCTTCCTGTTTCAGATCAACAACCAGTTGCAGTAACATGAAGGTACCTTATTCACAGCAACGAATTTGAGAATTGAGTTTTCAAAATACTGAAAACAGCCGGCCACCACTCTGGGGTTGGGGGAGTTTCTCTGCAGAATAGCTTTTAGCTGCACCCCCATTGAGGCAAAGGGAGGGGTGGTTCTCTAGTCATCCTGGAGTGGGGCTGACTGACCTACTGCTGGGGTGAGGCAATTGAATAGCCCACCCCTACCCTTTCCAAAGCTGTTGTTGCTTAACCTAACAAAGGGTCTGACAAAACTTTCATATGCATATTGTTATTGATGTATCAGCCCAGATCATCCAGTCAGAAATATCTGCATCTTGTCTAAAATCAAGGGAAGATCCCAGTTTCTTTTTCCATTTTGATTTTGTCTGAACTTATAAGAAGTAGGTGACAGCTTTACTGACTTGATTGCATTGTGAGCCCCAGATCCTAACACTTAGCAATTTCATGCTAACCACTTGCATAATGAGCTGGAAAACTAGACTTGGTGCTGAACTCAGTTTAATAGGATTGATAACAATTCTCAGATTATTGCTGCAGCTTTTGTTCCCCCTTTGATGTTTTTATGGCTACTGCTTTGTTGCTGTATTTATCTGCTGTGGCTCCCTTTGAGTTGCAAGCCTGCACTTCTGCTTTTCGAAGGTACTGGAAGAGGACTAACAGAGGTAGGTCAGGCTCTTCCCAATGTGGTCAGTATTGAAGCACAGGTATACAGTAAGAGTTATAACAATCTCCCACTCACTACAGGAGTGGTGTTGCGGAGGCTGAGGCAACCAGAGACGCTGCTGCAGAGCTATCTGGCATGTTGCAAGCAGACTGTGCTGATAACTGTCACAGGAGCTATTGTGAACACGAGACAATTAAGTGTGCATAAGCATGAAACAATTCAGATGCATTGTTTACTCTAACATCGTAGTTCATCTTCTGAATGGACAGTCTGATGAGCCGCAGAATGTCAGGAATAAGAAGTCACATTTTTAAAATAATTTCTTTAACGTGGAGCTGAGTGGGAAAGCCATTTATGTGTCTAGGTAGCCAAATTAAATCTATGCCAGGTGCATTCAGGGGAACTGTCTCATTAAGAGAATTAGGTAAAATAATCCAGGTGGTGCTTCTCCATGTTACCATTTTCTGACTTGAAAGTAAACTCAGTGTATTAACCCAAAATTGTCAGTTACACATTTAGCAAGAGTGATGCTTATTTCAATATAATTCACAAATTCTCCATTTGAGCCACTGATCTAACCTGCTGTTGACCCTTGTGAAAGCCAGTACAACCACAAACTGCAGTGGATAAAGTAGAACAGTGAACAAATGTTCATGAAAATAGCCTACTTCATTCTGGGAAAGAGAAGATTCTTGCGTGACTTTTGAAAATTAGTCATGCTGTTGTAATTAGACTAAGTTGGGAATTCAAGCAGAATCGAAAAAGCATAATTGACTGGATGTGGGTTTGCTTGCTGAGCTGGGAGGTTCATTTTCAGATGTTTCATCACCTTACTAGTTAACAACGTCAGTGAGCCAACGAACGAAGGACTGCTGATGATTCCTATATTTTATTTACATGTTTGGGTTTCTTTGGATTGATGATGTCATTTCCTGTGGTGGTGTCATTTTTAGTGGTGATGTCATTTCCTGTGGTGATGTCACTTCATGTTCTTTTTCTCAGGGGGTGGTAAATGGGGTCCAAGTCAATGTGTTTGTTGATAGAATTCCAGTTGGAATGCAATGCCAGAACCTAAACCTGAGCTACAAATCTTCTCACAACTCGCTAACAATAATTGACATAGATGATATTTACCATGGAAGGATATTGTAAAAATTGTATTGACATATCTGAGAGATAGATTCAGAGAGAGAGATATAGTGAGAAGATGATGATGATGAGCTCAAGGAAGGATAAAGGTAGGGTTCTTATGCTGAAAGGCCTGTTGTCTCGGAATGTTCAAGGTTCCTCAGTTCACTTTGCTCAACTAGATTCATTTTAATAAATCTACTTGTCACCATATTCAATCCTATTTTGGCACACTATATTTTATTTTCCTCTATTGATCCAGGACTCTAATTCCTGGTTCTGATGTTATGCATCCAAATTTCTGATATTGCAGACACTAAGAGAATTCATATATTTGTCATTGTAGAGTGTTTAATATACAGGGCTATTTTCTAATATATAAAAAAAAACATTCAAGGCTGGATCTTTATTCATGAAGGTACAACATAATCTTGAACGTTTGGAATGTGATCCAGGGTAAAGTGTGGGTTTTCTGTGCAATTTTCCAAGGTTGGCCCACTATTATAATCAAGTGTGCTTCCTAGAATTAAAATTTCCATCACAGCAGAATTCAGTCAGCTTCCAGGAAGGTAAGCGCATTCAGAAATTCATTCTGTTTTCAGCTCATTAAGGCATCACACTCACTTTGGGCTGACACAAGGCCAGGTGGTCTATCTAACATCCAAAGCTGAAAAAGATTCCTAAAAGATTCCAGTTGCCATGGAAGGAATAAAAAAAAGGCAGACTGATTTTGAAGAATCTGAAAAACATTCCTGATCCTTTGCGCCACTCAGAAATAAAGTCTGACTTATCCTATGGGGTCTGCTTTGACCCAAGAACAATGGGATATAGGGAGCACCGTGCACAAAAATGGAATCAGGATCTTTAAAGATACCTGAGGACCCTGCTTTAAATGTTTTCAAGACCCTCTTTAAAGCAGAGAGTAGGCCAGATTGCTATGACAACCCGAGAAAATGGTGAGAGCAACTCTGATACCAGCAAAAGTATATTCTAATGGTCTATTTAGCAGTCACACTGTCTACTTTCTGCTGGGCAGGAGATATGAACATTCACTCTAAGTTGTGTGGATTTGAATGTCTGAAATCATGCAGATATCTGCTCGCAAATACTTGACAAATTTGGTGCCAATACACTGCACAAAATGGTTACAAATTGGGTGACTACTGCATAGGAGAAAGTGAGGACTGCAGATGCTGGAGACCAGACTTGAAAAGTGTGGTGCTGGAAAAGCGCAGCAGGCCAGGCAGTGTCCGAGGAGCAGGAGAATCGATGTTTTGGCCATAAACCCTTCTTGGTGTGCCAAGCAGGCTGAGATAAAGGGGGGGGGGGGTGGAATTTGAGGAGGGGCGCTGGGAATATGATAGGTGGAAGGGGGTGAGGGTGAGGGTGACAGGCCAGAGAGGGAGTGGGGGCAGACAGGTCGGGAAGAAGATTGCAGTTCAAGAGGGCCGTGCTGAAGGGCTTATGCCTAGAAAGTCAATTCTCCTGCTCCTCGGATGCTGCCTGGCCTGCTGAGCTTTTCCAGCACCACACTTTTGTCTACTGCATAGCACCATCATCACGGGGTCAACATTACAGTGTGCCAAGCAATAGACAGAGAAACACTTCAGAACTAATAACTATCACTGGTCAAGGAACCTCATGGCAAAATGCCAGCTTCATAAAGGGAGATCAGCAGTTGGCATTCATGCAAAAAGTAGCCTGTGTATGTGACTATCTGTTGATCATAGAGTCATAGAGTTGTACAGAGGTACAGCACAGAAACAGATCCTTCAATCCAACTCATCCATGCCGATCAGATATCCGAACCCAGTCTAGTCCCACCTGTCAGCACCTGGCCGATATCCCTCCAAACCCTTCCTATCCATATACCCATCCAGATGCCTTTTAAATGTTGCAATTGTACCAGCTTTCATCACTTCCTCTGGCAACTCATTCCATACACATACCACCCTTTGTGTGAAAAAGTTGCTCCTTAGGTCTTGCCCACCCCAGGGAAGAGACTTTGTCTATTTATCCTATCCATGCCCCTCATGATTTTATAAACTTCTATAAGGTCACCCCTCAGCCTCCGACGCTCCAGGGAAAACAGCCCTAGCCTAGTCAACCTCTCCTTATAGCTCAAATCCTCCAACCCTGGCAACATCCTTGTAAATCTTTTCTGAACCCTTACAAGTTTCACAACATCTTTCCGATAGGAAGGAGACCAGAATTGCATGCAATATTCCAACAATATGTTTAACCAATGTCCTGTACAGTCACAACATGACCTCCTAACTCCTGTACTCAATACTCTGATCAATTAAAAAAAACAAAGCATACAAATGCTTTCTTCACTATCTTATCTACCTGCGACTCCACTTTCAAGGAGCTATGAACCTGCACTCCAAGGTCTCTTTGTTTAGCAACATTCCCGAGGACCTTACCATTAAGTGTATAAGTCCTGCTAAGATTTATAAGTATATTATAAGAGTAATAAGTGTATAGGTCCTGCTCAGTAATCCTGCAGATCATTTCTGACCATCTTTTGGGCTATTTTGGCTGTTTATAACTTAGATTGGTGTAATCTTCTTTCCTTCATGCCATTCAAAGTTTAACACATCGACTATGTTTCTAAAGAGCCATTAAGCCTTCAGATTATTAGTGTGCCAGTAGTTCTCCA
The DNA here is from genome assembly GCF_020745735.1 of Hemiscyllium ocellatum. Taxonomy (NCBI): domain Eukaryota; kingdom Metazoa; phylum Chordata; class Chondrichthyes; order Orectolobiformes; family Hemiscylliidae; genus Hemiscyllium; species Hemiscyllium ocellatum. The sequence goes on along the minus strand of NC_083425.1, from coordinate 28,643,519 downwards.
TCATGACTTTCTGTAGGAAGTGTAGTCTCTGCATGCACTAAGTGTCTGCCTGTGTCAGGTGTGTGCACCACTCTAAATGTAATTACCGATGAGTATATCACATCTGTGTAGGAGTACAACCTAGACCTACCTCCATCAGTCCTTCCTTTCTTCGTATCTATATATCTGTAACAGAGAATCTTCATTGAGAATCCCACTGATGACATTCATCGTATTCCTGTGAAAAAGGAGAAATTCGCAGCAGAAAAACAGACCGAGAAATGAGAAAATTATTCAAGCTTTTTTTTGGAATGTGAATGCCGAATTTAAGGCCTTTCATTATGTTGGTATTGGCAAACTCCTGTCTTGAATCGCTGGAGTCCATGTCATATAAACACACCCACAGTGCTGTTCACTGCTAAAATTAAGCCTTTGACAGGAAAGAAAAGGGCAATTGATATATTTCCAAGTGCAGAAAAGTAGGATTTGGAGCAGAATTGCAGGGGTATTTCCACACGCCCACTGGCTTATCCTTCTGTGTGATAGAAGGCATGGGTTTGGAAGGAACTGTCGAAGGAGCTTTGCATTTATAGGATACACTACTGCAGGGGCTTCTGGATAATAGACAAGAGTGTTGGCCTTTTTGACCTGTATGGCCAAAGTCAACCTTGATGATTGATGGAAGTTAATATTGAAAATGGTGCAAGTAGTGCCAGTCAAGTAGTCTGCTTTGTTCTGGATGGAGCTGAGCATCCTGAATGTTATTAGTGCATCTTTCACTCAGCCAATTGGAAAATACTGCATTGTACTCTTGACTTCTGCCTTATGGATGCAGGACAGGCTCTGGGCAGTTCAGAGCAAGTTAATCATTGCAGAGTTCCTATCTTCTCACTTGCTGTTGTAGCCATGCTACTTATGTGACTGGCTTAGTTCAGTTTTTGGTTAATGGTATTCCCCAGAGTGTTAATGGTGGTGGGCGGTGGGGGTGTCGGGGGGTGGGGGGGGGGGGGGGGGGGGTGCGGTGGGGAGGTGGGGAGCAGAGGGAGAGGAGCAGGAAGAAGGGTGGAATCAGAGGTGGTCATGCCTTTGAATACTGAGGGATGATAATTGGATTCTCTCTCGCTGGCATTTTGTTTGCCTGAATGTTACTTGTCACTTATCAACCCAAGACTGAATGTTGTCCAGTTCTTTCTGAATAAAGGCATGAGTAGCTACTAGATGCAGAATATCGTGCAATCATTTATGAACATCCCCTTTTCTGATCTTGCACTGATGTAGCAGAAACTTCTGCAGCAATGTCCTTTTCTTACTTTTGCCTTTCTACAGACTTAGCATGGAGTTGCAATTCCAGTAACCCTGGACCTTAATTCTCACTATTTAGACCACGAATGTCCTTCCTGCATGCACTATCCCTCCCCTGTATAAATATATCAACCAAACTTCTGCCTGCTTCAGTCTGAAAATACTCCTGGTGTTGAAAGTGGCTGCAGATTCACTGAGGATGGCCCTCCAATTACTTTTCTGATGAGGTTTATCTGATTTACATCTGTAAACCAGATGAAATCCTTCTATTTTTCTATATCCCTTTGTGTGTCTTAGATAAATGAAAAATCAATGAATAATAGCAAACTACCTTGTAAACTAGTTTATGCACAGATTGAAGTCTGAATACCAAGATGCTTTACATCATAGCCCCAGCTACAACGGTAGTTGTGTTAACCTTGATTACATGGTTGTGGGCAGCACAAAGAATTTCTGTGTAGTAGTGCAGTGTGCTATCCTGAATGACAAATCAGAACAAAATTGCGAGCAACATCTGCAATGAGTTGTATTTCTAAATTTTCTCACCAGGGGTCAGTAGTAGATTGGCCTTTTCTACCTAACATTATATTGGTGAGATGAACAGTTCTTTATGCTATCTCAGTGTTATTTAACTGTTCTAAATAAAAAGCTGTTTTACTCATACCTATGTACATTGTTGTGCATTTTACATTCTTTCATGGGAAGATGTCAACATTTATTGTCAATCCATAGTTACCCTTGGGAAGGTGGTGGAGGTGTGTCTTGGACTGTTTAGAATTCAAATCATAGTCAGTTAATCTTGGTGTCATTGTTATTTTTTGCCAGATTTTCCTTTTCTCTTTTGAGTCTAGCTGTGATAAAGTTGTTTGGGAGCTCCCAATTCCTTCAAGTACCGAATCAAATTGGCATATGTGGGTAGGCTTGTCATTCTTGTAAGACATCACTAAAGACCATGACATGCTATATGAAGGACTTGCTCCTACAGAGGCCTCTGGATAACAGTGAAGAGTATTGCCTTTCTTGATCTAAATGGACAAAGTCTTATTTTGTACTTGAGATTTGGTGCAGATAAAGAATTGAACTTGTGATCATCCGTCTCTATGTTGTGTTTTCTGTCCACGGGTTCCTGATTTTATTCCCTACTTGATTGGCAAAACTCATCTGCGCTTTGTTAAAAAAAATTGTGTTTTCCTGTCGGAATAGAGTTGTGTTCGTCTTAAACATTAAAAGCCAGTTCTGATAGAACACATTTCTCTTGGTGTGTTTAAAGCATTCAATCACAAGCTTCCACTGATATCCATAAACCATTCTCTTTCCTATCTATGATGTAATTTGATCATATTGATTAAATTACTCTTCTGTAAATCGATGCCAAACATTTTCAGCAAAAACGAATGCTGAGTCAAATTTTGTAGATATTCATGTCCACCAACTAAATGCTAATTTGCCCAAATGTTATTCATTGAGCTTATATGTGCATGGGCAGACTCATGCATTTAATTTCAAAATAATTGGAGAAAATGAAATTCCAATACATCTACGTATTTTCCAGCAACATGAAGGTTAATATTTCATTAGTACAACTGTTTTATCTTGTGTCTTATGTGCCAGAAATATTTTAATGAAGGAGATTTCTAAGATGTGCTAAATGTTTTTAATCAATCTGTTTTGACATGTTAAGACACACTTTCCCCAGTCGTTGGGACTTGAACTCAGACCTTCTCATTCTGAGGGAAGGACACTATTACGCTGTGACAAAACCCCTAAAGTGGAAGAGGGTCAGCACCTGCTTTAAGACATGTTCGATTCCCTAACCAGTACAGGAATTGAAGCTGCAGCCTTGCAAAAATAACAGCACACTCTAATCATCTTGAATGAACCAGCCATCATTGTTTTCTATGTGAAAAAATGTATAAGTCTATTAATTAGGGATCTGTGTACAATGTTGTTGCAAGTAATGCAAAAGCAAAACTTTACCCCTAACTAACTACACAATCTTCTCTTAAACTGCCAGACACTAGTTTCACAGATTTCTGATATGTAAAAAGCAATTGCCTTTTGTATATTGACAAGTTCTTTATCATTCTCACATATGGTTTCCCTTGGAGTGTTTCTTCATGACATCATACAAGAATATATGAAAAAATGTATAGTTAGATGTCTCCTGTGCTATATAGTACATTAAACATCCAAATAGGTAGATCTACTTAATATACTCCGATCATCACATGTGTCTATTTATAATGTATACACAGTATGGAGTAGTACATGAAACACAGAGAACAATTTGTCTTTCCTTTTCAATTTTTTCATTCTAACTGTTCCTTGCCTAGTCACTGGAACAGTACAGAAACTAAATACTGTCTTTCTCTGTCCTTATCTTCCCAGTCACTGACACTTTGGAAATGCTCGAGTGGGTTAGGAAATGACTGCAATCTAACTCAACATTGCTTTCATCCTTCTGAATCTTATTACATCAGTGCAATGGTCATTGAATAATGAATTAATAATCAATTGCCCTTGTAACTGAAGAAATTGCAGTGCTTGATTAATGATTTGGCTGATGTTTCAAATGAAACATTTTTTACAGCCATGATTCTTTTTTTAGAATTGGAAACCTTTTGGAGGTGATGTCATTCACATCATGAAAAGTCAGCATATGAATTTGGCAAATGGTATTGAAATCTTTAATGGTGTGGCAAGAAGCCTGGGCCAAAAGCCAATTAAATTTGAAATCTGTCTATGGTAGAGCATCCAAGCCTTTGCATATTATTTTGATACAGTTCCCAATTTCCTTTTGCTTTCAAGCGAAAATGAGCTCATGAGAGAATTAAGCCTAATTGGAGATAATTCTTTGGATCACAGAGTAATACCTTCCCCTGAAATTCCCAATTTTCCATGAGTATATGTTGTAGGAAACAAGCAGAGGAAATGTGTATTCTCAGATGAAAGGTTAAAAGCTGAAGAGGAATGATTAGCATCGCACTGATAAATATCTGAATAAATAGGTCGGAAACTTGAATTAAGAGAGTCCAAAGAACTGGCCAGAAGCCCATTTCTTTCTTGAAGAGAATGAGATGTGATGTGGTGTGAGGGAGATTTCAGCTGTAACTTATGAAAATGGAAGAACACAAAAGAAAATGGTAACCACAAAGAATTGAGACATTGACACATGTTTTTTTTTCCTAGTGATGTCAAGTTTTCTGACATTGTGAAAGCTGGTTGACTTTAATATATTTGGCCTGGATTTTGCCTCAGGTACAGGAGTCAGAAAATTCTCCTGGGGCTGGGGAATAGAAATGCAATCTAATTGCTGGGATCTTTGTACCCAAGAGAGCAGATGGAGTCAGTCCTCAGATGCTGAGTGCCAAGGCTGGAAATGTAAAAGAAAGTAAAGCAAAGTGTGCAGGGGAAACACCAGAAGTCTGGCAACACCTGGCAGAAAGCTTTCCCAGTTGCTGATAGTAATTTTGAATACTAACTTTAAAATTTATAAACAATGAAGATTCCAATCTTGTGCCAGATCATCTTGCTATAAGTGGCACTGTTTATAGCCGAAGTAGAAAATCCATTTGTAACCTTAATTTCGGTCAAGTGAACTGTTACAAGATGTCAGCATCTGATGGCAGCATCAATAAGGCCAAAATCAAAGACTTAGTTGCTTTATAATAGCACAAAACTAGTTTTTTTTAATCCACGGGATGAGAGCATCACTGCCCAGGCCAGCATTTAATGTCCTTCCCTAATTGCCCAGAAGGTATTTAAGAGCCAAGCACATTGCTGTGGGTCTGGAGTCACATGCAGGCCAGACCAGATAAGGATGGAAATTTCCTTTACTAAAGGACATTAGTGAACCAGATAGGTGTTTTTTTTCTGACAATTGACAATAGATTCGTGGTTATTGTTAGACTCTTAACTCCAGATTTTAATTGAATTCAAATTCCACCATTTGCCATGGCAGGATGTGAACCTAGGTCCCCTGAATATTACGTGAGTCTCTGAATTAACAGCCTAACGATATACCACTACACCACTGGCTCCCAAAAGGGAACAGCCAATTCCATGGTTTCATTGAGTGCAAAAAGGCGAAGTTAGATTAGATTCCCTACATTGTGGAAACAAGTCCTTTGGCCCAACCAGTCCACACTGACCCTCTGAAGAGTAATCCACCCAGACCCATGTCCCTCTGACTAATGCACCTAACACGATGGGCAGGTTAGCATGGCCAATTCACCTGGCCCGCGCATCATTGGATTGTGGGAGGAAATCAGAGCACCTGGAGGAAACTCACACAGATGGAGGGAGAATGTGCAATCTCCACACAGACAGTCTCCTGAGGCTGTAATCGAACCTGGGTCCCTGGTGCTGTGAGGCAGCAGTGCTAACCACTGAACCACTGCGCTGCCCATATTATTTACCAACTCTGAGAAAAATCAGAAAACACAACATCAAACACAGGAAGCAAGTTTAAAAATAAATGGGGAGTGGGGCATGCATCAAACAAATAGGGAGATAAAAGTACACACAGTTTGAAGTCCTTTGGTTGTGACAATGAACCTGAGTCAGCAGCTGTTCTCTTGTTTCCTCAGTAGTAACAAAACTTGCAGATTCCTGGAGTTCTTGGTGAATTGTCATTTTTGAGAGATGACAAAGCATAAAGAGAGAGAGTTCAAACCTTACAGATTCTGTTGATATGAATCCATTCTTCCTCCTTTTTCTGCTCTGCCTACCTAGCTACTGAAATGTGGTTTACTTATGTATTCCCAAGTGTCACACCATTGCCTTTTCAAGCTGGATATTCGGCAGACAATCTTGTATCTCCTATTATTGAGCTTGTCACAGAAGTATGAATTAAACAGGATCTGCAACTTTCTTGATGTTGATCTATTTGTCTGGTTTCAGTGTCTTTAGATGAAATGGTCATTTTGGTGCAGTTGGTTCAGTGTATCCTATGTGGGATTGCTGGACTTGTCTCAAGACTGCACAGGCAAAGGGTGATGAAGAAATATCATGCTGGCCTTCAAAGAAAGAGGATTTGATTATCGGAGTAGGGATATCTTACTGAAGTCATTCAGAGTCTTGATGAGGCCATACTTTGAGTATTGTGTGCAGTTTTGGTCTCCTTGTCTGAGGAAGGAAATTCTTGCAACTGAGGGAGATCAACAAAGGTTCACCAGAGTGATTCCCAGAATCGCAGGACTGACATATGAAGAAAGACTGATTTGACTGGGATTGTACTCACTGGAATTTAGAAGAATGAAAGGGGGGGGGGAGGTGGGAGGTGGAGGATCTCAAAGAAACATATAAAATCCTGATGGGACTGGACAGGGTGAATGCAGAAAGAATCTTCCTGATGTTGGGGAAGTCCAAAACTAGGGGTCAACAGTCTAAGAATAAGGGATGAGCCATTTAGGACTGAGGTGAGGAAGAATTTCTCCACTCAAAGAATTGTGAGCCTGTGGAATTCTCTTCCTCCGAAATCTATTGGGCCAAGGTTGTCAAATATATTCAAGAGGGAGCTCGGTGTGGTCCTTGCAGCAAAGGGATCAAGGGGTATGGAGAGAAAATGGGAGTGGGATACTGAAAGGGATGATCAGCTAAGATCATATTGAATGGTGATGCAAGCTTGAAGGGCCAATAGTCTACTCCTGCGCCTATTATCTCTGTTTCTATGCCTCAGTTGTGATCAGATAACTACAAAAGCCACTTTGGCATAGTATGTACTTTTTTTAAAAAATCACTTTCATTCATGAAGGATTGACAGTCCGTGTTTCCCATATTTATAAAAACTTGTGTTCAGTTGGTCCATGATTAACTTCGGTAATTAGTTAGAGTTGACACATAGGTAGTCTGACTACAGAAGCAGGTGAGAGGCTGGGTGTTCCATACCAAGTAGCTTAGCACCTGACTCCCTTTTTATCATTTGCAAGACATGGGTCTGGAGTGTTCCGGAATGCTCTGCTCTTGCCCAAATAAGTGCAGGTCTAACAACACTTTCCGAAACTTGACACCAGCCAAAAGAAAGTGACTCATTAGATTGGCACTTCTCCAGCATCAGTAAACTGTAACTAAAGTATATATCTTGTAACAATGCTCTGAAGCAAATCGCTCAGTTGCTTTTCGAGCACCTCACAAACGTGTGACCTCTCCCACCTCGAATATCAGTGCAACTAGCACATGGTGATGCTACCACCTCTGTGTTCCCCTCCAAGACGTACACATTCTGATTTGGAAATTCACTGTTGCAATGTCAGAATTCTGAAACTCCTTTCTACCATAGGATGTCTTCACCACATGGACTACCATGTTTTTACTTAATTAGATTAGATTAGATTAGATTACTTACAGTGTGGAAACAGGCCCTTCGGCCCAACAAGTCCACACCGACCCGCCGAAGCGAAACCCACCCACAACCCTACATTTGCCTCCACTACGGGCAATTTAGCATGGCCGATTCACCTGACCTGCACATCTTTGGACTGTGGGAGGAAACCGGAGCACCCGGACGAAACCCATGCAGACACGGGGAGAACGTGCAAACTCCACACAGTCAGTCGCCTGAGGCGGGAATTGAACCCGGGTCTCTGGCACTGTGAGGCAACAGTGCTAACCACTGTGCCACCGTGCTGCCCACAAAAGGAGATAACTCACCTCTAACTTCTGAGGGCAATAAGTGCTGGTGTTGCCAGTGATACAGACATCCCTTAAGATGCAGGATCAGAATTAGGCCATTCAGCCCAACAGGTCTGCATTGCCATTTGATCATGACTGATATCTTTCTCTACCCCGCTCTCTTGCCTTCTCCCTGTAACAATTGATCCCCTTATTAATCAAGAGCCTATCAATCTCGGTCTTAAATACACTCAATGACTTGGCCTCCATAGCCTTCTGCTGCAGTGAGGTCCACAGATTCACCACTCTTTGGCTGAAGAAATTTCTTCTCCTCTCAGGTCTAAAGGGTTGCCCTTCACTCTCTGGCTGTGCCCCTAGGTTCTAGTTTCTCCTCTTAGTGGCAACCTCCTCTCTTTGTCCTCTTTATCCAGGCCTCTCAGTATGCTGTAAGTTTCAGTGAGATACCCCTTCTACCTTCTAAACTCCATCGAAAACAGACTCAAAATCCTCAACCGTTCCTCATATGACAATCCCATGATTGACTAAAGTAAAGGCTGATATAACCCCACCCAACAGGGGATACATTTGGTTCTGTGATGAAATAAGTTTGGTGGAAGATCAGTTTATATTAGAGTATTATTGTCTATTTTTGCTGCACAATTATGATCCCATGATTTTTATTTGAACAGACTTAAAAGCACTAACTACAACTTGTCAAATTTCACCAGCCTTTCTTCTCCACCCACTCTGCCCAGTCCATAACAAACAGATTCTTCTTTGTTTTTTAGTTCCTAAATCTCATTGATGGCAGATAATGTTCTTTTAATAAACTGCTCTCCTCTGGAATGCTTTGACTTGTTTCCTCTGCTTTAAAAGCTATCTCCTTCTCCGCTAACACTGTAGCAGGTACATGATTTTATGAAATCACCAAGAGAAATTTCTGTCACTGTGCCCAATGGTTTTAACAGGAAAACAGCAGCCAGATCCATCAGCATTACTGTAGTACTCTGAGTTTGATATTCATGATTAAGAATAGAAAGGCAAACAGAGAAAATCATTAGTACATGCAGCTAAAACTACAAGTAGGCTCTTCAGTGAGTGCAGATTAGCACCATACATTGGCATCAGCTTGATGTGTCAGTCAGCTGCCAATCACTTTGGTTGCCCACATTATTCACATGCCTGGCACAGACTTTCAAGTCAAGCTCACTATTCTGAGCTCTGTCAGAGCAAGCGATTACCGGGCAAGTAAAGAACATGTTCCTAGGATGTCCTCAAAGCTTCTCACAGAAATCCTCACTGTCTCATGAGAATTTCTTCTTTCGCACTGCACAGACTGGAGAAGCAGTCATCAGGAAGGCCAAGCACAACAACAGAAGGAAGGATCAAATATCCAAACATCCTAACCATGTGCATCTTCAAGTACCACCTGCTCCACTTGTGCCAGGATGTGTGGATCCAACATTTGACTACCTTCTCCCTTTAGCAGCCAACACCAAAGTGTCAGAAAGTCATCCTTGGACTTGAGGAACTCCCTCAGAAGAGAAGAAAGGCAGCATTGCAATGTGGGTTTATTATAGACCTATTCAAGTTGAACTGCTCAAGTTGAGGCAGGCAAATTTCATATAACCCGCTCACCTCGATGAGTATGTGATGTTTGTCTGGTGTGGAATGCACTACTGTCTTGCTGTACATTGTGTCTCGGTGCAAGTGTAGCTGGCATGAGATACTTAAAAAATGCCTGTCCTTCCTCAAGGGGAGTACAGCCATGCCAGTGTCTCTGTGTCAGAAAGCCTTTGTGGAAGGATAGAGATTGTCACTGAAGTGGTAGGCTAAAGTATGGGCTTCCAGGTTGATTGGTTTGGTGATAATGGCATAGACCAAGAGGAGAAATGAAGATATATCACGTTTCCACAATTGAGGGCTTGGGAGAAGGTGCAGTGAGATGTCCTCCAGGCACATACTTTGAAAGGAATAGGAAAATCTAGTCTGAAATGTCAGTTTCTTGACTCTGGCCTCAAGAGCCTGGTTGTCATTTTGGAAAGAAAGTAACTCAATAACCTCATAAATGTAGTTATGATTTGTGAATGCCACTTCAAATTACATTTTCTACACACTGTACCACTAATCTCATACACTGCTCAATCAGCATTTCCTCATTTTCCCATCAATAACCAGGACTCATTCTTAGCATTTAGATGTGACATCACATATTCACCCCCACCTCTAGCAGCTTCCACATAGTTCAACAACTGCAGGCACAGTCACCCAAACACATTGCCGCACATTCACCCATACTCCTCCCTGTCACTTGCAGAACAAAATACAGAAGGGAGTAGTAGAGCATCAGTGGCTGACTGTTGCTTTGACCTTAGAAAGATGATAGTACTCTGCATTATACATTTGATAGTGACTAAGGCCATTGCTTGTAGCCTTACTGCTGAGAACTGAGTATCTTCCTGTCTTATACATCTATTCAAATAAATGCAATTGTGACCAATGTGACCACAGATCTCTTCCTTTCTTAACACCCTCCTTCATCTATATTTCTGCTTTCATATGAACAAATATTCCGATCTAGCCAGCCACTACAGCCTCATCATGAAGGGGGTAAGGAATAGCGGGTATTGGAAGAAAAAAAATACCCATCACTTGATTTGAGTCTCAGTTGCTAACTCAGTCACTGCCACTGCACATACTCCAATGTTGGGATGAATCACCAGCAACTAGGGCAAGGGAAAAGGTGAGTACTAGTTCAGTCAAGAGTGAGATCACAGATCAATTCATTTGTAGAGGACTCAGATGAATACTTCATTGAGGTGGTAGTCAGATGGTCAGACATATATGCACTGAAATGTTTGGTACATGGACAAACATAACACAGACCCTTATCCTACTGTTAAGCAGCATGGAAGTGTTTGTCCCCCAACTTGACATGGCATTGCACAGATCCTGGGTTCTAGCCTTTCCAGCATGAGTGATGCTCAAGTCCATAACAGCACTGCAATACTCACCAGCATCTGGTAGCCAACAACTCAGCTGCAATACCACCATCTCAGTGCTTCATGGAAGCTCGGACTGTGGTCAGGAGATCTAGACAGGCACCAAGGAAATAGAGCAAAGTAAATCCTTCAATTTTGAATGTATTATTGGAAGTTTGATTGGATAAGGTTGTTATTTAACGGGTTGTATTTTGTCTTTTATTTCTGAACCTTGGTGAAAAGAACAAAGTGACATTCTATAGTAGAGGGATGGAAAGGCAGTGAGTTGTGGAGCAGCTGTGAGACAGAGGTGAGACTTTGAAGAAATTGAGTCTGAATATTGTGATATGATGTGCATACACCTTTAAGGAGGCATATCTTAAACTGCTATCAGTCACTATTATCTCATCACAGAATGTGATGGAGTTGTTCCATGACCTGCATTCACTCCAAGGCAGCAGATGATGTGTTGGACAAGTGTACCTAACCTTCCGGTTAACACTATATGTAGAAACTTTTATCTTTAAATAGATATTTCACGTTATTGTTTCGCCAATCCTTATTGTGTGATTGGTACATCTTCGTTGACGAGAAGAAGGTAAGTTTGATCATAGTCCCTTCAGAAGAGGAGAGTTCCATGTGCCCCCTCGTTTCTCCTCATTACCTCAGTGTTAGAAGTTGTTTGATCTCCCAGTCTGCTACTCCGCAGGCTTCCCATGAAGGCCCGGCATCCTGTGGTGGTCACCATCCAATAATCATGGTGGTTGTAGTGGTTCTGTTCGCCGAGCTGGAAGTTTTTGTTGCAAATGTTTCGTCCCCTGGCTAGGAGACATCATCAGTGCTCTGGAGCCTCCTGCGAAGCGCTTCTTTGATGTTTCTTCCGGCATTTATAGTGGTCTGTCCTTGCCGCTTCCGGGTGTCAGTTTCAGCTGTCCGCTGTAGTGGTTGGTATTCAATATCCAATCACTACAGCGGACAGCTGAAACTGACACCCGGAAGCGGCAAGGACAGACCACTATAAATGCCGGAAGAAACATCAAAGAAGCGCTTTGCAGGAGGCTCCAGAGCACTGATGATGTCTCCTAGCCAGGGGACGAAACGTTTGCAACAAAAACTTCCAGCTCGGCGAACAGAACCACTACAACAAGCACCCGAGCTACAAATCTTCGCACAAACTTTGAAAAATCATGGTGGTCTAGGAGGATGCACCAGAAGAACGGGAGCTAACAGTTTATCAGTTCTCAACTTCAAGTTGTGCAGGCATTAGTGGCAGTCCTGAGACAAGCCTTGCAGCAAGAACTGAATGTTCTTCACAATTACCATAATTTATAATTTTGTTTTGAAAAGTGCAACCAGTGCTTCATCAAGTGATGGACATGTTACACAGTGAATTCTAGAGGAAGGGCATGCATGTTCATTTGACAGGAGAATCTCTCAGCGTGATGGCCAATATTCATCCTGAACCAAAAATTTCCTTTTATTTAAAGATGATGCATAAATTAAATCTGTTATTGTTTTACACTTCAATTATGCTTTAAAAGTTTATTGATGTGTATAACATGCTTTGTAAAGTTCTAATGTGCGTGTTGCTTCATGTGTGAAAGCATTATTTATTGTTTGATTTAATAAAAGAGGGAAGTCTATTTGGGGTGCTGTGGAGTTTTTCTAATTTAGTTCTCCAAATCCACAACAGCAAGGTATTGTTGCGCTCATCAGCTAGGTATGAATGAGAAACATAGAGTTGGTCTGAGCTCTCTCTCCCCTACTATTATTGCATGCAGCCAGTATTGTTGCAATAATGGAAAAGAACTGGGATCTGACATTAGAAGTAACAATCATTTGGATTAAATAAAACTGTGCCGAGGCATTTCAAAGAAAAATACGATTTTATTTCATGTTGTTTGGACACTTCGTAGTGAGAACTTTCAGAAATTTGCAAACATTACAAATATGTTGAAATGAGTTATAAACAGATGCAGAAAGTAAATTTGATTCGAGGTGAAATTTAGTTAGTTAGTTTGTTGGATCCATGGGCCCCAATAAGGAGTGGTTATTTCAGGCAAAACACTTCCAGCACGATTCACACTTTGGCAAAATGACATTAAAGTCACCACAGATTCCACTATCTGAAAACAAGTGTTGTCTCCAGACCTATCCTGCTATGAAACTTCGAGTTCTCAAATAAATTAACGCACTGATGATCATCACCACGGAAACCTATTCCCCTGTTTAAATGACCTTTCGGTGCAACGTCCGACAAATAATTAGACTTTCTGAGCAGAGAGAGAAAGAAAAGATTTTAACCTTCATCTCATTTCAGAAAAGGTGGAAATGAAGGTTGTTGTAGTCTTTGTTCTGTGAGCACGTTATCTGCTCGAGTGAGCAGCAGACACGTGTATCACGGATAGGTAATAGCTTCTGTTAATTGTTAGTCTCAACTTGTCAGGCTGCATCACACTAGTACTGGATAAAGTGTTCTTGTATGGAAGATAATTGAATATCAAAAAGAGACTTTGTTAATTTGATTATGCAGAGCTAGGCCTGAATTGTTCTTCATCAAAGAAGATTTAATTTTGACATGCAATTAAATTATGCTGCCATATCATTGTCCAACTTTTCACATTGATGAAACCAAGGCTGTAGAGAAGTTATGTAGCTCACAGTAATAAAATATAGAATATGTGGGTGAGAAATTATCTTCATGCATACATTATTAGGTCAACTGTGGTGCTTCCTATCCTTTTGTGTTGTGCTGAGCAGTTAAGCCTAGGTGGCATCTAAATCACCTATGAAGTCCCAAAGAGAAGTTCAACACAATAGGAACAGTGAAACCTTCATAATATCAGTTTAGTGTAATTTAAGAATAAAAAAGATGACCTTAAAAGTTACAGCATCCCTTTTTCAAATGCCAAATGGTCTACAGGGAACTGGGGTATAACCGTTCAAACTCATTACTTATTTTATTAACAGCTATTAGAGACAGGATGCTTTCATCTTCTCTACCTTGGGTTTTGTGTTATCCCTGTCTCTGATCAGAGAAGGATAACCTTTATTTCGAGCTCTGCATGATGCATTCGAGCTCAGGTCACAGAGTGAAAGGGACAACTTAAAGATGTAGTCTGATTAAAGTCCCGAGACATTGAGCAAGGCCTAAGAATTAGCAGAAGAGCTTATTGTCTGTATCTGAATTCATATTTATAATCAACATTGACAATTATATACTAAAAACTAACCTTTCTCTAACATGGAGCCAGTTTAATATGCAAACGACAGTGTAATTTGTCGCAAGTGAAGTGTACTAATATTTTGGGAACTGATGAAAGGCAAGTCCAGGAGCCAATCCTCGAATATTTTGTGCGATTCCCTTTCATTTTGCTCACTATTTGCCACTGAAGTAATTTTGTTCAGCTTTTTTTTTCATTGAAGAATCGGCTGTTAGGGCAGTGTGATTAATGTAGCACAACAACTGTAATCTCTACTGTACCATCATAAGGAAGACAAACATAATAAACGGTGATTGTGGAGCATATAATATTGTAATTAGTACAGCCTCACCATCCGCATCACCCCCACCCCAGTCCAGCACAATTGGCTCTGATGCCATCAAAACAAGGGCTTTTGCGAGATAATTCCTTTCTCTTTGAGTCTAAGAGATAAGGGACAGACAATAGCATGCTTCGCTGACTAGTCTTATTTTTTTAAATGAGATGAGAGTGTTATATAATTATAATGAGTTACAGTAATTAGACCTGTGCTTGTTTATTTGTGCTGAATGCACACTTTGTGTTTCAGTTGGTTGGCATTTTGTGTTTTCTTGATTAAACACAGCTTTGAAGTAGATATCCTTTTCCTACATTGAAATCAATAAATATTTTTGTTCTATCTTGTTTGGAAGTCATTAGCCTCATTTTTTTTCTCTGAATAGGAAGAGTCAGTGCTCTTCATAATAGTTACTGAGGCGAAGTGCAGAGGAAGACAGGAACAATTTTAAAAATGGAGGGAAAAGTTATACACTAGACGTCAATATAAATTTAGATTTCAAATTCTAGGCATGGGGCGGGGTCCAAAGTGTAAACTCTCTGACTTTAGATGATCAATATATAAAACCTGTTCAGGGAACATGAACACCAGCCATTCTTAGGCCCAGGCAGTTCAGCTCTTGCAACAATGCCAACTGATTTTTATTTGTGTACCATTGGCTTTGGAAGATGAGCAAGATTATGTTCTGTTCTACAATTAATGAGTAACACTTATGTCAGCACACCAAAATATTTGAGGCTTATCAATACTTGAATTTTGAAAGTTAACCAAGATCTTAAACACAGAAAGTCAACACAGTAGTTAGCACTGCTGCCTCACAGCGCTAGAGACCTGGGTTCAGTTCCCGACTCAGGCGACTGACTGTGTGGAGTTTGCACATTCTCCCTGTGTCTGCGTGGGTTTCCTCCAAAAATGTGCAGTTTAGGTCATTCGCCATGCTAAATTGCCCTTAGTGGGAGGTGAAGGAGTAAAGATAGGGGTATGGGTGGGTTGTGCGTCGGTGTGGTCTTGTTGGGCCGAAGGGCCTGTTTCCGCACTGTAAGTAATCTAATCTTGATTTTAAAAAAATACTCTGGTCCCAAGGCTCCATGGCTCCTAATGTGGCCCTTGAAAGCTTGTCTCCATCTGAGCCAATTAGTGTTTAAGAGGTGCAATGGAGAAGTTTGTAAGACTCTTTTCATTTTGTTTTCTTTTTATTTTCGATTTAACTTCCTGGTGAAGGACTTTTGCCTGAAACATTGATTCTCCTGCTCCTCAGATGCTGCCTGATCCGCTGTGCTTTCCCACACTCTTGATTCTTTTCTTTTTAAGATGTTCTTGCATCATTTGTTCTGATATCTTAACGCTGTCCAAAACCTCCAGTCCCCAAACCAGTGTCTCCAAGGCTGAGGTCATATTTCAGATCGATGTTGTGAAGCTCCACAGTGGCACTAATCTCAAGACTGTAAGAAAATTTGAGTATAGGAGTTGGGACGTCATGTTGAGGTCATACAGGATGTTGCTGAGCCCTCTTCTGGAGTACTGTGTGCAGATCTGGTCTTTCTGCTATAGGAAGGGTATCATTAGATTGGACAGAGTTAAGAAAAAATTTACCAGAATGCTCCTGGGAATGGAGGACTTGAGTTATAAGGATAGTCTGGGACATTTTTCAATGGAGTGTGAAAGGTTGGAGGTGACCTTTATAGAAGTTTATAAAATCATGAGGGGTAGAGATAAGGTGAATAGCAAGGGTCTTTTCCATAGGGTGGAGACTTCAAAACTAGGGACATGTTTTAAGGTGAGAGGAGGAAGTTTTAAACAGGATATGAGAGACAACATTTTTACACAGAGTGGTTCATGTGTGGAACAAACTACCAGAGGAAGTGGTGGATGCAGATACAGACATTTGGATGAGTACCAGAATAAGAAATGTCTGGAGGTTTATGGGCCAAATGCAGGTAGGTGGGACTAGTTTAGTTTGGAAACATGATCAGTGTGGACTAATTGCACTGAAGGGTGTGTTTCCATGTTGTGTCACTCAACGACCTTGATCTTATGTTCCCTGGGAATGCCAGCATTGGTGGAGAAACCGAAACACACATTTGGAAAACCGATTTCTGCCTAAAGACAACTTCATGATGGTGGAGTAAATGACGGCGGATGCTGGAATCTACCAAAATCAGAAAAGAGCTGGAAATCAGTGTGGGTCAGGCAGCATCTGTGCAGAGAGAGAGCAAGCTAACATCTTGAGTCGAGATGAGTAGAATTGCCATGGTCTTACCAGAACATAAGGCTGTTCTCTCATTATTCGGAGATAATTGGTGATGATTTAACCTAAGTGTTACCACACCTCATGCAAGGGAAGATGTCGAGAAGAAGAATCCTTTATGGTAACCTCAGCCAGTGCAGAAATTGAACCCATGCTGTTGCCATCACTCAGCACTACAAACCATTACAACTGTGCTATCCCAGCTTCTGATACAGCATGCCATAAAGAATAAAACTGAAGTCTACCAAGCCAGAATGAAATAAGTGAAGTGAATGCTAGATAGTTTTAATCAATATTTTTTCTGAAGATTATTTGAAAATTTTAGGGAACATCTTGATCCAGAACAGCAAGTAATGCAACACAAAGCTAGAAGCAGTCTACTGGAAGGATGTTCAAAAGAACAACACAAAGTTCTCTCCGTTGATATTCAGACATTTGTAACATGCACTGGAACACCCAGATCCCTCTGAGTTGCAGTATTTAAATAACAGTCTGTTTTCTGATTCTTCCAGCGCAAGGTGCATGACCTCACACTTTCCTCTATTAAGCTCATTTGCCAGACTTTTGACCACTCACTCAACCTATCAATATCCCATTCCAGATTTGTTATGTTCTCAATTCTCTGATGTACTCTACAAATTTGTCTTTATCTTTGCTCATTTGATTTGTCCAGTCAATATTCACATTAAAATCTTCCATGAAATTTATGGTGCCCTTTTGATATGACTCCATTATTTCTTAACTCATGCTTTGTCCTACAGTGACGCAATGTTTTGTATGCCTGTAGACAACTCTCACCCATGACAGTTTTCACTTGGCATCCTTTATTTCGCTGCAAACTGATTCTACGCTGTGATCTCTTGCAACTGTATCACTACTCAGCAGATTAATTCAGAGAATAGAGTTCCTCATTGTTGAGACATTTTGCTGCAAAACCTTCAACTTTCATTATTACCCCAACATCAAATTACTGAACACGAGGCACTTTAACGAATCCCACCATGTTGACTCAAAAGATTGTACGTGGGGGCACAAGAATTTCCCAATGGTCTTGATTCAGCTTCCGGCTGTCAGAGGCCAGACCAGCTCTGTAGATGTCAAAGTGAAATGAGTCCAAAAGATTATGGCACCAGAAATCTTTGTTTTAAATGTCTGCCAGCTACATGCTAGATGCATTTCTGCCTGGCACTAGAAACACCTCATTTATTTTATTTGAACTTATTCATTTGAGAGTTTCTTCATAATTTGCATATATGATATTGAACAGCAGAGATTAAAGGGGCCTCAGGCTTGACTGGAAACAATACCACACCATTATGGGACTAAAACCATACACAGAACGAACTCCAATTTTGTAGGCCACGCAAAATGAAAACATAATTTCAAGAGCAATTAGGTTCTCGACGTAGAAATGAAAAGGGCTTGTACAAGCCAAACACGAGAAACCTGAAATCAGTCCTTGAAAGCAAAATCACAGCTTTTTCAGAAGTAGTTGTATCTCAAACATTGACATGCAGCATTTTTGATGAAGTCAGATGTTAGACAATGCCAGGTTATAGTCCATCACGTTTTTATTTTGAAATCACAAGCTTTCAGAGCGCTGCTCCTTCGTCAGGTGAAGATCTGGTGTCGTGTGACTTCTGACTTTGTTCACCCCAGCTCAACACCAGCACCTCCATATCACAGCATTTTTGATGTCTTACAAGTCAGCACCCCTTTACAACATTTTCTCCTGCAGTCCTTGTGTTGATTATTAATATCCTCGCAATCAATGAGTGTGAACAGGAATTAAATTTTTCTTAGCCTTTTAAATTTAGACTAATATAGATTCTATCTTTGGATTTGGCATTAATTTACTTTATTACTATATCCTGCTTATGCAGCATCTTTGCATCCATTTTAGGACAAAGCGAGTGAGGTGAATAGCAATGTGAATGTGGTGTTTATAGCTTAAGTAGCCGAAACAAAATGCTGAGTTTTATTTCAAGCCAATTGATTGTATCTAAAGGTAATCTTAGGAATGCAATGCTAAGAAAGCATTTTAAGAGTGACTCACTGCTTCTTTACGATAGTGTGCTTTAGCCTGGCTGATTCAGGGGATTTACGGGGCATGCCAAAAGTGAATGAACCTGGCATCAACATCACGGTTGTAATTGAATCATACAGATACATTCACAAAATTTCACTAATAGTCTGACATAATGTGATGTTAAAAATTTTGACATTTACCATTGTTACTTTCGAAGAGAAGTGTCCATTGGCTGTAATGGTGCTGGAGTCTCACGGTGTAGATGCTCTTTTCAGACTTATCTGTCTTTCAACAAGCAACTGTCCACACATTTTGACAGACTTGCCAAGTTGACCAAAGTATGTAACTCTACAATATTTGCCATCCATCAAGTAAATTTTGCACAGTACAGAAAACAGAAATTCATGTTTGGTAATTTTGCAAGAGCATCAAACTGAGCAAACCAGGAAAATAAGGAGATCATCCAGAAATATTAATATTAACTTTGAGTACAAAACTATGTCAGTTGATTTGTAGGAAATTAAAACCGGAGACCTGGCAGGTCGCATAAACAAAATTGGTTTTCAATTCTTGACCTTTTTTGATGTGGTCCGTATTCAGCCTCAACTTAACAAAGGAGGAAGTAAAACCATCTGAGATCAGCAAATGGTTGCACATAAGTGCTTTGGATTAGAGTAAGAGAATGAAAAACAAGCTAGCAGATAATTGAGCAATAAAGAACCGTCTGTTTGAGTGGCAATACAAAAGTTACGAAGCAGACAAGCACATATAGATGGAAAAAGAAAGGGAGAAAATGAAATTTGCTCTGAGGTAATTAGTGAGTTATTTAAGTCAATTGTATAATTAAAATAACTTGCTGAACACTGTGGATTGCCTTAACTGTGGTATTGATTCTAATATGACAATATTTCCATCAAATTACTGTGAATTATATTTATTTATTAGGGCCAGTTGCTCTCCTGAAGAGAAAAACAGAGGAGATTTTAAGCTAACTCACACAGTCGGGACTTTTGGGGTCACATATGAACTTTGAATCAAGAGGTCCAGGTTCAAGTCCCACCTGTTCCAGAGATGTGTAAAAACATCTCTGAACAGGTTGATTAGACAATTAGATTAATTTTTTTAAAAAAACTGTAACTCATGAGACATAACTGGAACTACATCTGTGATTGTGGCATACTGATATCAATTGCACCTGAGTTTTAGCTTTTTTTTGTACTTTGGTAATATGTATAGCATTTTACATAGGCTGGTACTCAGCTTCAAATGTAGTCTATATTTGTAATTCAATGTTATGAATAAACATAAATGATGAAAAGCATGGTTTGGATTAAGCAGATGAATGGCAATGAACAACTAGCTTTGAAAATGTTATTTTAAAGTCCAGTTTGTGTGTGCTCTTCCCCTTTAATTAATTTACTGTAATTTAATTTAGTATTATGCAAATTATTGATTTTATTTATTGGAAAATGCTGCATGCCAATTTTAAATTATGTGCACCAGTAATGATCACACAAAACAATGGAACTGTTGCATTTCCAAAATGACAGATCTGTGATCTTTACATCTCACATCATAATTGAATTTAGAGGAGGGGAAATGATGGTGATAGGCTATTGATATTACCTTCACTTTAAATGGAGCAAATGCATCAGCAGAAACCGCTGCAATGCCAAAGAAATCTGGGTCCTCTTCACATGAGATGTTAACCTGAGGTCCCCTCTGCTCATGTGACACTACAAGGATTACTTCTGCAGCACTTTTCAAAGAAGTGCAGGGCTTTTAAAGTGGCTGACAAAGGCAACTAGCACCATCAATAAATTTGGTCATATGCACGAGACAACAGTTGCTAACTGCCCTGCCACCCCAACGGTATTCATCTTGTAGTTTGTGGGGTCGTGTGTTTTTGCAAAATGGTTGTAATGATTGATTGCATAGCCATCATTTCTCCTCAGTAGCAGTTAATTGTGTGAAGCAATTTGAGACTTTTCAACATTTAAAATTTTGTGTACCTAAAGGTAAAGTTACTGTAGTTTGACATTGAAGAGAGATGACTGGTGATGGTTGAACCTGAGGGTCACCATGTCTCTGGTAAGGGGAGAGCTTTAGACAGAGAGTACTTCATGGTAACCTCAGCTGTTGTGGGAATTGAAACCACACTGTTGGTATCACAAACTGGCTGTCCAGCCAACTGAGCTAACTGACCTCCATTAATTAAATGCATCGCTCTTCAATGAATAGTCATTTTCTGTTCCTTTATTTTAGTATGCAAAAGAGCATACTTATTTTCTCTAGAATACATGGCTATATATAGATAAAGACAATATTGGTCGTCATTCTAGGATGAACAAAATGTCATCACTGCAATTAAATGATGATCTGATTGTACCCACTTGGTAATTATCTGTGAAAAGTTTGACTATGGATTCCTGATTGTCCATTTCAAATCCACTGAATGTAACACAGTCCCCCCTTTGTAGAGTTACATCCTCTAGCTAGGATTCCAAACTACAACATTCCGGCATCTAGCATGTGTAATCATTTTCTCAAAGGTATATTTATTACAAGAGGAAACCGTTCTATTCACACTAAAGCAAAGGCATTAGTGAAAGCCAGATGGATAGACCTTCAGAAAATTCATGAAAGCAACAGCCCATAATCCTGAAGCTCATCTTATTAGTTGTCAGTATCTTTCCATATACAAAAGATGATACAATTACAGCAAACAATCCATTTCAAACGTGCTGACTTCATACTGTACACTTTCAGTCATTGCGGAAGGGCCAGTCCTTGGGAGGTGCCATGTGTGCCTCACGTGAAATTATCAAATGTCTTAGTGTGTTGTTATTTTTGGCATTTGCATCTGTAGCCAAGACCATTGTGTTGGTGCACACTAGCACACAAGATGTGACACAAGTTTCCGCTGTCAATAGCTAGTAATTCCTGGGTAGAATGATCAATGGTTAGGGTCATCCTGTCACATTTACAGGATACTTCAAGGTGAGCTTTGGACATCCCGCTAGTCACTTGCTTCTGGCTAAATCACCTTGTGTGAGATTCTCAGGATCTACCTTACAGATATATCTCTGTTTGAGGCCATGTCTGTTTGATTAATGTGAACTCTGCCTTTGTAAGGTATACCACATCTGTAATTTGAGTGTGCCCGTATGCTTAGATTTTCAATACTGATGAAAGTATTGTCAGTCTGGAGACTACTCTCAAACCTTCTCAGGCTGTTTCTTAGCTTTTCGCCATTCACTAAATGTTGCTGTTTCTTCTTAGGTTAGATCCTCTGAGCTTAAGTCCAATCTTGAAAGCAAGTGGCCAACCAGCTTGTCAAATGGCCGCTCATGCCTTCGTTTCAATAATTTCTATTCCTCTGTTTTCAGTGTTTTGAAAAACACTGTGATATGTAATT
Source organism: Hemiscyllium ocellatum (assembly GCF_020745735.1). Lineage (NCBI taxonomy): Eukaryota > Metazoa > Chordata > Chondrichthyes > Orectolobiformes > Hemiscylliidae > Hemiscyllium > Hemiscyllium ocellatum. The sequence continues at coordinate 28,621,410 of NC_083425.1, read as the reverse complement.
GCTTGACACCTTTCCCAAATGATGTCTGTTAAAGTGTTTTAACATTTGGAGGCAAAGAGCTAATTTGGTAATAAGCACACGAATGAGACAAGTCTTTTTTTATCTCGGTATCAGAGAAAGATGATGATGATGAATGATGCAGAATAATATGATGAAAGGGCTGAAGTTAGAGAAATGGCATTGATGACAGTGCTCGCATTAGTAGCAATGAATTGCAAGTAGGTATTGTGGTGTTATTGTGGTTATTATTGTAGTATATCTGATATAAATTAGGAGAAAGTGAGCACTGCAGATGCTGGAGATCAGATCTGAAAAATGTGTTGCTGGAAAAGCGCAGCAGATCAGGCAGCCTCCAAGGAGCAGGAGAATCGACATTTCGGGCATAAGCCTTTCTTCAGGAAAGAGGAAGGTGTGCCAAGCAGGCTAAGATAAAAGATAGGGAGGAGGAACTTGGGGGAGGGGCGTTGGGAATGTGATAGGTCGAAGGAGGTTAAAGTGAGGGTGATAGACCTGCTGCGCTTTTCCAGCAACACATTTTTCAGCTCAGTATCTGATATAAATGTTAATTGATGGTTTTTAAAATCATTTTTAATCCTTCTACTTTTTTTTAATGTGATTCTTCATATTCCAAGTCATCCTTTCTCCGATCATCTGAAAGATTAGTTGTAGTTCCCACAGAAGCCCATTTGGGCATATGGCCTTCAATCTGCTCTTGTTGATTTAGGTGCATGGCAGCACCAAGTGTAATGGTCTTGAGCAAAAGGTCATCACACTGTTTGAGCAATGGGTCAAAACTTTAGGCACCATTTCAATTTACACGGATAAATGAGTTAAGCTACAGTACAGAATTTCCAAATCAAACAACAGATTTTCTTACTGAAACTAATTATGAACACATTGTATTGTGTCATCTAGGCAGTGCTCTTTGTATGAAGTGTGCTTAACCCCATTCTGTTTCTTGCTTTTATCAAAACTGTCGTTGTTTTGATGATAACACCTTGTAATGAATGGCTAACTCTTTCAATGTAGGACAAATGGCAAGCAAATTGCTGCAGGCAAATATAAATAGAATTGGACAAATAACAGCAAGTGTGGAATCTTCCATCCTGAGAAGAACAAGTCATTCCTTTTTGACTGTGATATTGATTGTGTTGCTTTCTAATCACCTCTATTCTATTTGGTCAGCAAATTCTATTGCAATGCAATTGTCAGTTCCTTGGCTTAGCATTTCTACATTTGATCTATACTATGGTAAATGTGATGAAAGTACTTGAAATTGAAGAACAGGAATCTTGCAGGACTTTGACACCACTCATTATTATCAGTAACTTCAGTGTTCGATAAAGACAGTACCTGCATGGTTTCTTCTTATATACTGCTTTGCAGTTTGCAGGTAAAGAATAGCTTTCACACTTCAAACCAGTGCAGACCAGTCAATGTGATGAGGGTAAGCTGTCTCCCTTCTAACTGCAGCCAGCCTTCTCAGACTGCAGAGATGTAAGTTGGATCTGTTTCATAGCTATGAAATTATAACTTCAGTATTATCCAACAAGTTGCCAGGGCTTAAAGTAGACTTTCATAATGTTTATAACATGTTGTACATCAATTCTGACAGCTCAGAAATTTTGCTTGGCATATCCTGGCAGATGCTACACACAGTAGCCTGGATTTCTCTCTTCATAACAATGTAGCATCAGCCAGTATTTTGTCAATTAGCTGCCCAGCATCAGTAAAAAGCTTTCTGTTTGCTCCCCACTGATATCCCTTGAAAATATACTGGCTTGATGATCTGGCACATTTTGGGGTGGGATGAATCCAAGAGAGTTGAATCTCCCTCTTCAAATTAGCGGTTGTTTCACTTTAATATTAATTTGGTATGTGTCAGTCTGGCATGCCTTTTCCCATTGTATTGGTACACAGTACATCCATGGAAATGAGTTAAATAAAACAACAAGCTGCAGATGCTTGAAATCTGAAACAAAAGCAGAAAATGTGTTGGCGAAACGCAGGAGGTCTAGCAGCCTCTGTGGAGAGAATACAGAGTTAATGTTTCAAGGGTCACTGGACTTGAATCATTAACTCTGCTTTCTCTCCACAGGTGCATGGAAATGAGTTGTTGTCCAGCAGTAAACACTCTAGATAAGGGAAAACCGAAAAGAAAGGTCAGTGTCTTTCAGGCACCTTTTTGCCAACTTTTTTCTCATTGCTGGATTTTCCAATGGAATCCTCTTTCCAAGCCTAGTTATACCAGGAAAAGGGCCACATTCTGAGAAAGGATGGCAGATCTGAAGCCACATAAATGTTTTGTACTTACCTGTGCATATCTGGAGACAGTTGTAAAAATACTTTGTGTTGCCGGACAATCAGTGGCTGATAGAGGTTCCTCTCACTAAAGGAAATTGTAATGTGGGAAACATTCACATAAAAAGATGACATATTCAGTTGTATTGGATGAAGAAAGCCAAGGCAAGATGGTTAATAGCTAGTGCAACGTGCTAAGCTGTACCTGCAAGTAGTAACCTGAGCTGGCAAACCCATGTAGAAATGGCACAAAAAAATGTCTTCTCAGGAACACCAAAGAAGCAGATGGAGGAAGTAAGATTCCATCCATTGTAAGGTTACCTGCACTTACCATACAACATAGGACTGGCAGTAATGGTCAGCTATGGCCTGAATCTGCCCTTGTAGATCTGGTGCAACGCTGAACTGTGGAGACAGCACTATGGAGTGGTAGGAGAGGGCAACGCTTTTCACAAGTAGCTCTTGTAACATCAGCTTTAGTATTCATTAAATGATTTGGTGGAAGGAGGGGGTGCTGGTAGGTGGGGGAGCTCAATGCCATGCACTTTCAACCTTAATAAATGATGGGTTGATGTAATTTCTCTCTATAAGCTTCATGTCCCCTTTAATAGTTTTCATCTGTTTTGATTTCTCATGTTGCCACTCCAACTGTTAGTTTGCTCTTCAGACCTATCCAAATGTACACTTGAAGCCACACTGGTGAACTAGCCAAGTTGTAATCCACAAGGCAGTGAATTTGAATGAGGCATTGGATGTCATAGAGCTAAATTGTGTGAAAGCTTTTGATCCAGATGTGGAATAAATGACAAAGTATTAGGCATTGCTGAAAGATGAGCAGCAAAGTCTGTTGGTGCGTGAGAAGGTGCCTGAAGGGAAACCTGTCGCCAGTGGTGTCTCACAGAAATTAATGTAGGGGTTGATGCTGTTAATTTTCTAACACATAATTAGTGAGCAGAATATTGTCCAATGTGTCCAGGTTTGCCTATAACACCAGATTGAATGTAGTGACCAGATGTAGCCAAAAGAAAATTGTGAACATTTGATGGCTGGATCAATGGGTAAAAAGGTGGCAGATGGTATTCAATACTGATAAGTGCCGTCATGAGATTAGGTAGTAAAGTAAAAATGAGAAAAACTTATTAAAGGGTAAAATGTTTGAGATTGCAGCACAAAATCAATAGTGGATTTGGTGGAGTGCTTCCAGGATTGAAGAAAGCAAATAAAAGTTATAAATCTATAGTTGTAGATTGTGACTTTTAATCCAAGGGGGTGGTGTTATGTATCCTTCCTTTGTTAGGCTACATTTTCAACATTCAATTTTAATATCATTTATTGCCAGAGAGATACAATGCTATTGGCACAAGCACAGAATGGGACAGTTGGGCTGATGTGTAAACTTAGAGGCCTGAATTAGAAGGAAGGGATTCTACGTCTTGACCTTCAGCTTTGGGGAAAACAAAAGTGTAAGGGAGATTTTATTTTATTTAAGTTTTCAATTTTGACAAACGCAAAGAATTTGAAACCAGAAAGTTTATCTGTGAGGAACAGGTTTAAGGACAGAAGGCAAAAGATATCCTTAGGGCTGTGCAGGATTTTTCAGTCTCTGGACTCCAATTTAATCGGTTTACTTATTAATGGATTGCAAAACTGCACAATTCTTTGATTTCTGACTTTAAAAATGCACATTGAAATTGAAATTCTTTTATTGGGTGATATAATTCCTGACAGTATTACATGCATTTGTAATTAAAGTTGTGAAAATATCTGATTTAATGATTCATATGTTTTAGGAACATAGTTTTCAGTTGGGGGGGTTGAAGTTTTAAACATAAGATAGTTGTGGTGTGGAAGGTTGGTAAACAAACTCAATAATTGCAATTTAGAGAGTAATCTGTGTTTATGAAATAAGGTTTGAGTCAGTGGGAAAACATTAAACAATTAATGACATCTTTCTGAGAATCTTGATGGAGATTAGACATCTACATCATTTTAAGCAATTTAAATTATTTGTGTGATTCTCCAAATCAAGGAAATGTTGGAAAGCAACTGGTAAAGAAGAGAACGTCTTCAGGTATATGTACTTTCAAATCAAAGGACATGTTTTGCAATGTGAAATTAGTTTAAATTTCCATTTGGGTATTGCCAGGTGATAGTTTGCAGAAAACTAACCTTTTGTTTTGGATTTATCCATGTGATTTTTTTTTCCCCCCAGAAACCAGGCAGTTTGCATCTGAAGCTAGAATGTTTTGGAAATGAGCAGAGCGCAAATTGTGCCAGGAGCTGTAGACTAGAGGCCAAAAGGCTTTGAAGCCCATACTTGAGTTGAACTGTCCACATTCATGAGGAGGACAAGGAGAATTAGAGAGTTGCTTGGATCAATACTAGTGGAATGACTCCAAGATACCTCATTCCTCAGAAAATAACAGTAACATTGAAGTGAATTCCTGAGACCTGTGACATGCCTTCGTTTGGTCCCAGAAGAATTGAAGGAACACTCAAGTTCCTGTAATGAATAAGGGAACTCTTGGATGGAAATAAAAGCACTATTTGGGAGTAATCTATGGGCTTAAAGAATAAGTATGAAATAAAGTGTTAAAGCAAGTTTTGAGAAGATTTGTAGCTCAGGTTGAGGTTCTGGATGTCGGTTTGCTCACTGAGCTGGAAGGTTCCTTTCAGCTCAGTGAGCAAACCTACATCCATAAAGAGTTAAAATGCTAGCTCTTGCTTTATTTAATTTTTAGACAGCAAAAGCTTTTGTTTAAAACATAAGACTTTGTGGCATTTATCTTTCAGTTAAAAACTAGGAGCCCATTTTATTTTTTACAAATTAATGGTGATCCCTTAAGATCATAGCACAAAAGAATATGTGCAAAATGGCCCTTTTTCTCAATTCTGCTTACTTTCAAATGTGAATGCATCTTTGCAAAATCAAAAACATGAGAACATGCTACATAGAACAACTGAATAGTAAAGCAGTCCTTGACCCCATATCATCTGATAATAAAGGAGATTTTCGTCAAACAGTTTTCCCAAACATTGCACATTTTCTCTGAGGTGAAATCAAAGCCTAACTGCCTACGTCATTACGGAGGAATCACTTGACTATGGTTATCTTCAGTTAAACATTTTAAAATTTCTGCTGTGAATTCAGAAATACTGTCATGTCTCTTCCACTCTGTCAGCATTCTATTCTGACTCTTCTTCTCAGATGATGCATGCTCTGACAATACATTATTAATCTGAGCAATCTGAATCAAGAATATGCAGTGTACCCTTTGGAAAGTAAAGATCCTTCTCTGATATCATTCCTCATTCAAAGGTAACTTTGAAGACCAATACTGCTTTCAAATAAATCTTTATAATGAGACATAAGAACAGTTTGAAAATAATAAGTGTTATCAGCTTGTTGTCCTTATGGTCATTTTTGACATTTTGGCAGCATTGAGCTGTTGTCTTGAAAACAAACTGCAGTTAATGTTGTGTGGGTGCGTGCACAGCGCTGTTAGGGAGGGATTTGCTGGATCTCTCCATGCTCTATTCAGTACAATCACCCAACACAATAGAGGGTTTCCATGATGTGAAGGTGGGATTTTGTCTCTGCCAGAAGCCACTCCTATTGATACTGTCATGGATAGATGCATTTATGTCAGATAGATGGATGATGGCAGTATTTCTGAAATCACAGCAGAATTTTTAAAAAAATGTTTGACTGAAGATAACTACAGTCAAGTGATTCTTTCATTCTTTCATTTCACCCTTTTGCTGTTCCCCACCATCTATTGTAGGCCCAGTCAAGCAGTCTTTAGGTCTCATCCAACTCAGTCACTTGTGATAATATCAAGATACTTTTGGTGATAGACATTCATTGAAATTCCCCAGAGTACAATCTGTGCCCTTCCCAACCTCATGGCATCCTCCAAATAGAGGAGAACTGACTCATCAGCTGAGAGGAGAGGTGAATGGCTGTAGATAGCACCTTGCAAGAGTTTTCTTTGTCCATTTTTGACCAGATTTTATGAGGTCTAGAGTCAATGTTGAGAACTCTCATGTCCTCTCCCTGTCTACAATATGCCACTATATTTGCCCTTCATTAGATTTTGTATTGTGCATTCCTTTCAGCAGGCTGTTAGCAGTTTGATGCAGCTGATTGGCTTGCTGGGTTATTTCAGAGAGCATGTAAGAGTTCCATGTAGCCTAGACCAGGTGAAGTTGTCAAATTATCTTTCCCCAAGGGACACTGTTGAACCAAGTAGATTTTACAGCAATTGACATTGACTCCATTCTTTATCAGTACACCAGCTATTCATTTCAGATTTATTAGTTGAATTCAAATTTCTCCAGTTGGCTGTATTGGGATTTGATTCCATTTCCCCAGACCATTGGTCTGAGTCTCTGGATTAGTAGTCCAGTGACATTACAACTGTGCCACCATCTCCTCTCACCTGTTAACTAGCACTTCCAGATTGGGTCCACATGAGTATACATCCTGGGAATAACAATTTCAGTTCCCAAGTGGTCAAAAAAAGGGCAAAATAAAAGCCCCTAAAGTTTAATGGTAGAATATAGGCACAAAAAAAGGCAGAATGTAAAACATGTAGGATTGAAAGTAAGCCAAATCTATTGTAAAGGCAGGTTCAAATGGTCTTGTTTAATTTGTTCCTATCCTGTTTATCCATTGATGAAAAAGTTAACAAATAAATAGTTGGGAAACCTCAGACACTAACAAGACATGAACTTAAGTAGTTTTTAGTATTGTTGCACAATTAAATGTACAGGTCTCAAAACAAACCTTTGTGTATCTATAGAAACATTACCCCAATTAGATGGCATAGTTCATGTTAATGGTTCAGAAGAAAGTAAAACGGGTATGCTTTGTAATTTTTAAACAATGAAACATTATTTTTGTGCAACTGATTATCAGAAGGTGGTCGCACAGAAAATCATGGTATGCTTTCATAAATGGGTTGTGAATTTCCATTTATGAAAGAAGTGGAAGATGTTTAACTCCAAGATCATGATCAGAAAACTGTTGGGTTGTATGTGGGAGTCGACTACATGCGCCAAAACATTACCATTTTACTCTGCTTCCAAGCTACATTTGTGCAGGTGCCTGTCAATGTGCATTTGGTTTACATCTTTCTGAGTCTCCCTTCTCAAGCACCTTCCTCCAGAATTTATTATTACTTTAACATTGTTGATATTAGAATCCACCTAAGATAATGTTTTTCTTCTTGCTAGCCTGGTCACTTATTATAACTTATGAAGAACAAATTCCAGGATTCTGTAACTTTGCCTCACTTCTACTGTGTTGCCGGTGCAGCTGATCTCCAGCTGCATTCCAATTACTGAACAACAGGACCACTAGAGGGCAGAAGAAATGCATGTTCACTCAGTCAAGGGGACGTTTACAAATACATATGTGATTGACTTTTTTTTAATCGAGGAAGTTCCAATACGTGCCCTCTCCATGCTCAAGACAGGATACACATCAGGGATTGGGGCTTTTTGTAAAATTAAGCATCTGAGATTTGAGGTATTGGATGGCATGAGTGGTTGATTTAACTGAGTGGAAATACACACAAACACACACACACATACATATAATTTTTTGGCCTGCCTTTTCAAATATGGAGCAACCCTGTAGGCATGAATATGGTTAGAGGTCAAAGCACAGCACTGACTGTGATCATGTGGTGTGATCCTGCATTACCAGAGGAGGAGCTTGAAAACAATCAGCATTTTTGACATGTATTCAATATATAGCTTCTGTAACAAAGTATAGGTGACACAACAGACAAAATATGACAAAGGCTGCCAATTAACAATATAAATCTAACATGAAACAAATAAGGATCACTCTGTAATATTTCATATGGTGTGAACATTAAGCTTTATATTTTTTGTTTCCTATATAAGTGCTTTTGAACCTGCTGTAAATTTCTATTATTCATTGTTTCTGTTTCAGAACTTAATTTTCGCTTTCATCGTGACATTTTTTGTATTATGTGTTCAAGGCCGATTTGCAACAATCAGCATATGGCCCAGGAGGCATATTGCAGAGCGTTTTTATCCTACAAAAATATGATTAAAATTTATACTTTGCCTATTGCTTAAATTTTAATACTTTGCTTTAGCTCTCAGGATGACCTTCATGCATAGTCGTTACAAAAATAAGATGTCACGTGGGTGTTTAGTTTTAAGTTATCCTGGTTTAATAGAAGTTATCACAGTGTAAAACAAGAATAAAAGATCAGAATAGAACATAGAAAGGGATGGGCAAATGATGGGCCTTGCACCATAATATAAAGTTTCATACCTATTTTCCTAATATTGCCTTTGCATTTTAGAAACTGTTGCTAACTGAATATCTTTGGTGTAAAACTTGCCATAGCAGAGCAACAAATAGCATTTTGCTGTTAATTGAATCTTGCTCATTTGAAATCAACAATATTTTGACCTGCAAGTTCACAGAGTGGGATGTGAAAATTGGACAGAGATCTGAAGAAAGAGAAGAAACAATGGTGTATTTTCCTAGTTAATCTCATCACAGTACCTGAAATGAACATGGTGTAGATTGAGAAGGAACAACAAATTAGAGTGGCTGAATTCAATGTCATATTGATTACTGAAAGAGAAACAAGAGAGAAAGAAGAATTGTCCAAGTGAGAGTGAAATGAGTGACTAGAAAGAAAATGTAAAGATAATCTCCAGCAATGGTTAAAACTTTGAGGACTGAGATTCCACACTTGTTAATATGTCATGGCAGAGAGATTGACTGATGGTACTAACACACGTTATAAAAGTCAGAGAGATTGTAACTCTCTTAAATTAATGTAATGTAGTGAGTACATTATATTGACTAACTACAGTTCATTTTCTACTCACTCCTTGCAATTGAACTGAGCCAAGATGAAGAAGTGATATTTTGAAAACTAATGGTGCAGCTGGTACTTTCAATTTTTGCATTTAATTGTGCTACCATCTGAAATTGCTGCAGCATTTGTGTTGAAATAATGGGTAGCTCTATGGAAGACATTATAGACCTGGGATATTCAAAATTCTTGTGTAGCTAATGCAAGAACTGTAAAGAAATATTTCAGAAACCATTAGTTAGCAATGGGCATACCAAATCCAATTTGAGCAAGGAGTCAGGCAGGGCAATCTTCTGTCACCCATGCAGGTTGCTCTTCTGTACTATCGGTGCAATGTTGGCAGGAGGCCAAGATACATCACCCACTGAAGGAAGATGTTTGTATTAGTTTCAGCCTCATCTTTTACACTGAGGTGCTGGGCTCCCATCATTGAGGATGGGGATAATTGTGGAGCCTCCTCTTTCAGTGGGTTGTTTGATATCCACCACCATTCATGACTGGGTGTGTGTCAATAGTCAGTCTGATATTTCTGGAAACTTCTTCAATTGCAGCAGTTGGAAACTTCTCCCGGGTAAAAACAATGACTGCAGATGCTGGAAACCAGATTCTGGATTAGAGTGGTGCTGGAAAAGCACAGCAGTTCAGGAAGCATTGGAGGAACAGGAAAATCGACGTTTCGGGCAAAAGCCCTTCATCAGGAATACAGGCAGATGCCTGAAGGGTGGAGAGATAAATGAGAGGAGGGCGGGGGTGGGGAGAGGCATGGAACAAATACAAGTATTTTGCTTCAACAATAAGCACAAAAATTGCATTCAAAAATGAAGTCTAAGTTAGATATAGCAAGAAGCATGACCAGTGACCTAAGCACCTCAAAGTCCAAAGGCATTAGTACGAAACTGAGAAAGCATCTCATACAGTCACTAGTATGCAATGTGACACTCAATAGATTCTGAAGAAACAGATCAAGAGGAGGGTAACTGCTTTTGAAATGTGCATATGGCAAAGGATGCTCGGGATCTGTTGGATGGGCAGAAGGAGAAATAAGTGAACTTACACAAAAACGGAAACTCAATAAGTCTGGCAGCGTCTGTGGACAGAAAATAGAGTTAGCATTTTGAGACAAATGACCCTTCTTCTGAACACTTACGATGAAGGGTCACTGGATCAAAACGTTAACTTTGTTTTTTCTCTACAGATGCTGCCAGATCTGCCGAGTTTCCTGACCAATTTCTGGTTTGCTGTGTTTCAGATCTCCACTATCTGCAGTTCTTTGTTTTATTACAGAAAAATATGTGGGTCAGATCAAGAGTAGAGTTTTTGTGAGCAAACGGTTTGCTAAATACAGTGAGAAAGATGACCGAGTATTAACATTGGAAACAAAGACCTGAAAACCTTGCCTTGACAGTTAATTGGAAAAGAAATTGGAGATAAAATAAAGGAATATTCAGTATGTGGACTGCATAGAGTTTGGGCTGAGGAAGCAATAAGATAATGCCCACGGTCCCACTAAGGTTGGAATTTAACACAGACATCTATTATAAACCGACTGACTCCCACAGCTACCTGGACTACACCTCCTCCCACCCTGCCCCCTGTAAAAACGCCATCCCATATTCCCAATTCCTTCGTCTCCGCCGCATCTGCTCCCAGGAGGACCAATTCCAACACCGCACAGCCCAGATGGCCTCCTTCTTCAAGGACCGCAGATTCCCCCCAGACGTGATCGACGATGCCCTCCACCGCATCTCCTCCACTTCCCGCTCCTCCGCCCTTGAGCCCCGCTCCTCCAACCGCCACCAAGACAGAACCCCACTGGTTCTCACCTACCATCCCACCAACCTGCGCATACAACGTATTATCCGCCGCCATTTCCGCCACCTCCAAACGGACCCCACCACCAAGGATATATTTCCCTCCCCTCCCCTATCAGCGTTCCGCAAGGACCACTCCCTTCGTGACTCCCTTGTCAGATCCACACCCCCCACCAACCCAACCTCCACCCCCGGCACCTTCCCCTGCAACCGCAGGAAATGTAAAACTTGCGCCCACACCTCCACACTCACTTCCCTCCAAGGCCCCAAGGGATCCTTCCATATCCGCCACAAGTTCACCTGTACCTCCACACACATCATCTATTGCATCCGCTGCACCCGATGTGGCCTCCTCTATATTGGTGAGACAGGTCGCTTACTTGCGGAACGCTTCAGAGAACACCTCTGGGCCGCCCGAACCAACCAACCCAATCACCCCGTGGCTCAACACTTTAACTCCCCCTCCCACTCCACCGAGGACATGCAGGTCCTTGGACTCCTCCACCGGCAGAACACAACTACACGACGGCTGGAGGAGGAGCGCCTCATCTTCCGCCTGGGAAACCTCCAACCACAAGGTATGAATTCAGATTTCTCCAGCTTCCTCATTTCCCCTCCCCCCACCTTGTCTCAGTCGGTTCCCTCAACTCAGCACCGCCCTCCTAACCTGCAATCCTCTTCCTGACCTCTCCGCCCCCACCCCACTCCGGCCTATCACCCTCACCTTGACCTCCTTCCACCTATCCCACCTCCATCGCCCCTCCCCCTAGTCCCTCCTCCCTACCTTTTATCTCAGCCTGCTTGGCTCTCTCTCTCTTATTCCTGATGAAGGGCTTATGCTCGAAACGTCGAATTCTCTATTCCTGAGATGCTGCCTAACCTGCTGTGCTTTGACCAGCAACACATTTGCAGCTGTGATCTCCAGCATCTGCAGACCTCATTTTTTACATGACATTGAATGAATAAATAATAAACACAATTAACCTGATATTTTGAAAGAAGTTTAGGGATGTTGTACTTGAGTATCTGAATATAGCACTTCTCTCCTCCTTCCTTAAGAGTTTTCAATTTTCTCTGTTATTTACAAAATTAGACAAAATGATTGTTTCTTAGCCTTCTTATATGGGACTTGTCACTTTTGTGCAAGCTGTCATAGGCTGTGGTTCGACCTTTAAATCTCTGGCGTCCAACGTTTTTAATAGATGGACTCTCAGCATTCTCTAAACCTGCCTGACAAACTCTGACTGCCTTAAATTGGCTTATAAATATCACTGGCTCAGTTTTATTTTGAAAGGTCTTAAAATGTATCAAACATCAAAAAAAAATCTTTTATCTTTGATTTTTCACTTTGAGAGCTTCAGTTATAGATACATTCCCTGGCAGGCTGAATAGGACCAGAGTGCATTCCTGATCAAATTAGTTCTTCAAGAGTGGAAGAAAAATACTACAGCACTCACCATCTGTCCCTATCTCTTGCGCACAGAATTTGCCAGCAGTACATGAAATTGTCCAGGTCTCAGGAGAAGTTTCCAACTGCTGCAATTGAAGAAGTTTCTAGAAATATCAGAGTGACTATTGACACACACCCAGTCGTGAATGGTGATGGATACCTAACAACTCACTAAAGAAGGAGGCTCCACAATTATCCCCATCCTCAGTGATGGGAGCCCAGCTCCTCAGTGTAAAAGATGAAGCTGAAGCTAATGCAAATATCTTCATTCAGTGGGTATCTTGATCTCCTGACAACATTGCACCAATTGTACAGAAGGGTTGAGCTCCAGAACTAGACAAATTAATAACCAAGCTGTTCCAAAACAGTCACAAAACTGATATTTACCTGACAATGGGGAAAACTGATCAGAAATATCCCATCCATGAAAATGTAGGACAATTCCAATCGACCACCTCCTGCCATGTCAGTTTACTGTTGCCAGTGCTGTCACTGTGCTGAAACAGCTTAGCTAGTGCAGTTTTTTTTTGGAGCACAATTCTTCAGTCCTGTTGCTGCAATGTTGTCAGAGCCCATAGCCTTTGTCTTGAGACATTAACTGGCCACATGTGAAGTGAACGAAAACAGTTGAATGCTGGCAACTGAGGGGCTGGGGAGCACTGGAGGAAGTCAATTGCACACTCAACACTTCTGGCTGAAGGTGCTTGCAAATATTTCATTCCTATTGAAGAGCTTATGCTCAAAATTGTGACTCTCCTCCCCAGAGGAGAGCCTGTGCTTTTCCAGCACCACACTCTTTGACTCTGATCTCCAGCATCTGCGGTCCTCACTTTCTCCTATTATTTCAATGCTGTCTTTTACACTGATTTGCTGGGCTCTCCTGTCTTACAGGATAGCGATATGTTGGGAGGATCCTCCTCCAGCAAGTCTTTAACTGGACATGTCAGGACCAGAAAGCTTAAAAAGGATCCAGTGTTTGTGGGAGCATGTGTCTTATGCAGCTTCCACATAGAGTCATAGAGATGTACAGAATCTTGGTATGCAAGTTGCCCTGTGTTGTAGCTTGACAAGGTCAACATTTAGTTTTTGGATAGGCCTAGTACTGGTCTTGGCATGGTCCCCTGCACTGATCATTGAATCAGTTTCACCTCCTAGCCTGACGGTAATAGGAGAGTGGTGGATGTGCTAGAAAGAACATGGTTGCTGATTTTGTTTGAATGAGGTTCCGATGTTTCTGGTGACCCATGTGGCCTCATATGTGCCCAATCTTGAGATGCTAGATCTGCTTAAAAATCTCTCCCATTTAGTACAGTAGAAATACTATATGATAGACCAGAGGGTATCCTCATTGTGAAGAAAGGTCTTCATCTCCACAAGGTCTGAGAAGTGGTGTCTCCAATCAATGTTCTGAATAGTTGCTTATGGGGCAGATTGGCAGAGGTGAGAAATGAGGGGCAGCACAGTGGCTCAGTGGTTAGCGCCAGGGGCCCAAGTTTGATCCCCACCTCGGGCAACTCTGTGTGAAGTTTGCACATTCGCCCCATGCCTGCGTGGGTTTCCTCTCACAGTCCAAAAATGTGCAGGTTAGGTGAATTGGCCATGCTAAATTGCTCATAATGTTAAGTGCATTTGTCAGGGGTAAATACAGGGTATGGGTGGGTTACTCTTCGGAGTCGGTGTGGGCTTGTTGGGTCGAAGGGCCTGTTTCCATTCTGAGGAGAATCTAAACTAATCAAATAAGTTTTCTCCACTTGTTGATTCCCTCACCATGTCCCAGTCTAGCAGGTGTATCCTTCAGGATTCATCCTGCTTGGCCATTTTACTGTCAACTATATTGCTGTAGGACAGGAGTCACACATTTATCAGATTAGGTGAGGATGGAAGGTTTCCTTTAGGATATTAGTGAACCAGGTGCTGTTTTACAACATCAGACTAGCTTTCATTCTGGTCTTAATAATTGAGTTCAAATACTGCCATCTGTCATGATGGGATTCAAAACCATGTCTGCAGAATATGAGCCTGGATCCTTGCACTAGTTATCCAGGGGTAATATCATTATGCCACCATGTGCCCCATTTATTCATGAAGTCCTTGTAAAGTCGTTAAAGTAAATCCCTGTCATCATCGTTATCCTGTCATGTGTTAAATGGGGAGTATGCTGAAGTAAACTTTCTAACAGTGCTGAATGTAAAACATGCAAAGTTGGTCATTTGTAGATGTTATGAATTCAGAATGTGTTGGAGTATGGAAATGGGAGGGGGGGGGAGTATTCTGAGTAGCATGAGGAGAGAGTAATTAAGGTGAGAAATAAGACTTTTAGCTCAATGACTTTATTGAGATTATTAAACATCGTCCTTCATTTAAAATGTCATGTTTCTGGCATGTCACTAGCACAGGGAAGAGAAACTCCATACTGCTGTATAGTCCTCTGTCTAAGCTGAAGAGTTGAGTCCCAGAATCTGTTTGTCCTTTCCATATATCTTTCCAGGATTTGGTTATTTACTTGTGACCTTTCATGTTCGGAGTGTGCCTCGACATTAAAAGGGTCTGATTGGCATTAAATGGCATTTGTCAAGTGTGGTTTTGGCCCCTTCAGACAAACGTCTAGCATTTGGAAAGCATAGGTAATGGTTCTGATGAAGGATCCTTGAACCCAGGTCATAGGATCCAAAACATTGACTCTGCTTCCTCTCCACAGATGCTGCCATACCAGCTAAGTTTCTCCAGCAATTTCTGTTTTCATTTCAGATTTCCAGCATCAGCAAATCTTGGTTTTATTTAACTGAATTGATTTGCATCATATCTGCATTGTTTTATCTTCATAAGGCAGTAAGTTATTAAGAACAATCTCTAAAGGCAAGATGGGATTTCCAATATGTCAAATACCGTTAATAAACAAACAGCAACAGGTATTCCATATTCACAAATCATTTCAACAGTCTATCAATGCAAGTTTTGTCTGCAGCCTGTTTCTATCTCTATTCCACAGAAATTTCTTTAAAAAACAGTGCCCGCATCCTCCTGGTTATTGCACTGTCCATTTCAACAAAAGTAAAATCCTGCAGAAATATATATTTTTTGGTCAGAAATGTTACCCATTAAAACACATCCAATAAATAAAGAACTGTTGTGATTCTTAAAAAAGACAACAACTTGGATTTTTAAAACATCTGTCCTTTCATTATCATTCAAACCTGCGCAGTTGTCTCAAAAGGAGAACTTTGTTTCAAAAAGTGTTTGTTTGAAAGTACGTGAATTATAAACTAAAAGCTGGCAATCCAAGCAACTGCCATGAATGGACTAGTCAAAGCTGAAGCACACAGTGTCTGTCAACCATGTAGGTATGATTCAGAATGTTGAACTGATATTTTCACTTCATCATACTGCCTTTCATCTTTACAGTATGAGATTCTTATGGATACAATGTACTTTACCCATGCGGATGTTCTTTATGATGTACAGGTTCTTCAACTTAGGACGAGAAAACCTCAAAGCAGCCCCGCTGACTGTATGTAAAACAGAGCAGCAGGCACGGGGTGCTAACAATAAAGATTTTGTTGCAATGAGAGAGGAATATCAGTGGGATATTGTATCTAACTGGGTTTTGAAAAGCATTCCCGCTCTAAATGAGTCACAATGGCTTTACATTTCCAGCAGCATTAGAACCACTGCAACACAGGGGGTGGGGGGACGTCCCTGTCGAACAACGCACCAGGTAATTAGAAATGCCCTATAGAATATGAATCATAGATTTGGGGTGGGTAAAAAGAAATTGAACAGAAAAGCAGCAATTAATATCAATTCCAACCTTATTCATGAAATCAGAGATTTTTGTTAAGCTGGTACATTAATTAATGAAAGAACACCCTACAGTGAAAGGTACATATCATTAATTTTATAGATAAGATTGCCACCATAAAATATTGCCCCAACACAATTTTACTCCTGATTTCATCACCAATATGCTTTTGGGTAGTTTCTTATCATTTGCTACATTAATCTCGCTTCATTGTTGGATGTAGAACATACTGATTAAGGAAACGCTCCCAGCTGCATTCTTTAATCACAAACATTCCTACTCTATGTTAAAATATTTAAACTTTCTTGTTATTTTGGTAATTTCTCTGACAAATCTCGGAAAACCTCATCTTTCTTTCCAAATATTTTCTAATCAATATTAGAGCCCCAGTATTAGAACTTCTTATTTTCTAACTCAAACTAGATACAGTTTGGCCACTGACTTAGATTTCAAAACCTTTTTCTGTGTGGCCATAATTTTGTCTGAATTAGAAAGACATTTTTCCTTTCTCTTCTCCTGCATCAATTCTCCTGAAGATTTTATTGTCAGGAATATTTAGTCCTCTGTCCCATTCTGTTCAAGACTTATGCTATGGCATCAACATTATTGCCATAATTAGACGCTCTAGTTAGCCAAATTTACTCAATGGATTTGCAATGTAAACCTGACCATCTTGACCCATTTGTAGTTCTCTTATTATTTTCCTCCATTACAGTAGTGACTAAACTTCAAAGTTGCTTCATTGTCTGTAAAACATTCTGGAACATTCCGCAGTCATGAAAGGTACTGAATTTTTCCCTGTACTATACTATTTTCCCTGTCCTCTTTCTTTCTTTCACTATCATTCATTGGCTCT
This sequence comes from Hemiscyllium ocellatum, assembly GCF_020745735.1. Classification (NCBI taxonomy): domain Eukaryota; kingdom Metazoa; phylum Chordata; class Chondrichthyes; order Orectolobiformes; family Hemiscylliidae; genus Hemiscyllium; species Hemiscyllium ocellatum. The sequence goes on along the minus strand of NC_083425.1, from coordinate 28,604,321 downwards.
GACCTAGCTGTCCCAAGTAGCATAACTTTGCTACCTTGCCAAGTTCATGTTTTATACTTGAGCACTCCAGATCAAGATCAACAAACAATTTCTGCAGCAACATCCAACATCAGGGTAAGTAGCAGCTGCTGTTGCCTATGAAGGTGAATGTCGAGGTGCCAATGTTGGACTAGGGTGGACAAAGTTAAAAATCACACACCACCAACTTATAGTCTAACAGGTTTATTTGGAAACACTAGCTTTCAGAGCGCTGCTCCGTCATCAGGTAGATGTGTAACAGGATCATAAGACACAGAATTTACACAAAAGATTACAGTATCATGCAACTGAAATGGTAGATTGAACAAACCTTTATTGCTGTTAAGTTTTTCAGTTTTTCGAATGGGTTGCAGGTTTTGGTTCATTAATTTGTAAATCCCAGAACTTCACTAATGTCACATTCTCAAGATAACTTAAGGTTTTATTAAAAAAAAGGTGACATCTCAGCTTAGACAATGCATAAAAGGTGTGAGGTTAGAGTCAGTCTGTACCCTAATCTTGTGTCAGATTGGTTCTATTTCCAAAGTAGGAATTTATAAGATATTACATGGATTGACTGCTTGCTTTGACTGCCTATAGATTGTGGGCTTTTTGAGCAAAATGGAATGAATCTGCAAATACAATTTTGCGATACATTCTATTCTGCTCAAAATAACAGGTAGAATTTCATGTCTTCTATTTCCACCCTCTCCACAGACAGGTCTAGGGACAGGGAAGTTGATGTGATTGGGTGGGAACTGTAGGCTCATGACCCTGCCATCTTCTTGACTTTCCTTCAGTCAGGGGTGAATTGTGGATGTGAGCCTTTCTGTCCAGAGGCCAATTGGCATCTTAAGTAGCCACTTGATGGCTTTCTCCTGCTGCTGCTGAATTTTTATTAGCAGTTGGCAAGGAATGAGACCAGCAGCCTACTAGGGGGTCCCTCAGTGCCCAACTGTGACATCTAACATTGAGAACGGGATAAGGCAGAAAGTTTTACTCCCTGCCCTTCCAATCAGCTCCTGAAGGCAGCCTTTACTGGTATCCTCCCTCCCTGCTCCTGCCTGTACTTACCTCTCTTCAAGGTTCCAATGGCGATTCCTGAGGAGAGCTGCTGTCAGTATTGTTAGTGGCCACAGCTCTTTGTGGTGCTCCCAGTACTGGAGAACTGCTGGCCTCACATAGGCCAGAAGGCATTGGGCACAGGATTTCCAAGCCACATTGGGTTTAAAACGGCAGAGGCTGTAAGTACCTTGTTGATTGAAGTGTCAGAAGTACCTCCCAAACATGGTCCATACTGTTCCCATTGGCTTTCCAGGTGATAGTTGGGAACCCAACTGCAAGCGTGAAACTCTGCCCAATGTTTCAAGTTAATGACTCTTCACCAAAGCCGATTCCTGAACCCAAAAATCCTTGTCTACATCAAAATAAAATTATCATTGACTTTCATTTAAATGGCATCGCTTAGAGTAATCTTGATGTCAAAGGGAATGTTATGAATTGGAAAGAGTGGCATTGCTACCCTTGAGGATCACGTACATATGTATAGAGACAGCCACTCCTGAAGGCAATACGATCTTTAATGACACGATAAATATCAAAGTGAATATAACGTAAGGGCAGAGGCAAACGTTTTATTTGCCATGAGGTGCCTGATCCACACAATTTGCTGTCCCCTAAAGAATTTTGTTTATTTTTGAAGAGACCATGACAAAGGAACAAAGTTATGGACACCTCCAAAATGATAAAAACTGGAAGAACTGAAAGATTTAAATGAAACCTAAGGGGTAACGTTTTCATGCAGAGATGGCATGTGTCTGTAATAAGCTGCCAGAGGAAGTAGTAGAGGCTGGTACAATTACAACATTTAAAAGGGATTTGAATGGGTACATGAATAGGAAGGGTTTAGAGGGATATGTGTCATGCACTGGCAAATGGGACTAGATTAATTTAGGATATCTGGTCAGGATGGATGAGTTGGACCGAAGGATCTGTTTCCGTGCTATACATCTCTATGACTCTATAATACAGGAATTGCTAAATGGTATCAAACAATGCCTCTTAAAATGGTGACAGTCTTAAATTTTTATGCAAGTGAATCCCTCCAGACAGTCGAATTGACCTTAGTCACCCATCAGTTATCTGTCCCAATATTAAGATAATTATAGGTTATTCTGTTCAGATATTTGTCTCCATTATTCAAGTTAGATTCTACATAGTGAACAGAACAAATTATCAAATTTTGTGGATGAGCAGGCTTCCTTCAGGTGCAGGAGGTCAGTGTAGCTATTTGCAACTTTTGTTCGAACCCCCTCAATTTTCGAAACTGAAAAGAGGTGGAATCAATTAATGTGCAGTTAATGTGTGATGCCAAACACATTTTTCATTGATATCAGTGCCTGTTGCTGAGGCAGCTGCCATAACAACATCCCTGTACTGACTATCCAGGTGATTCACTGGAGACTAGCGATACCACTGCAGCCCTGGATTGCAAGTGCAGGAAAGCAAGACTCGGCACAGATTAACAGGTATAATGAGATCTGTGGAAGTCAAATTGCTGTTGAGTTACAGCCTTGTGCATGCTACACAATCATGCAATTCCACATGGCATAGTCTTTTCAGATGTGACTGAGAGCTATTAATAGGAAGAAGGAACAGCTCCAAACATTCCGGTCATGCCATGGTTGCCAAGGAGAACAAAGAGAACATTCAAGAAAACTAATTGTGTGCAGCACAAGGGAAATGCTCGGAAATCATTACCAGTTGCTTTCAATAAACAAACTTGTGTAAATGTCCAGGACCATGATGCAGTTATGAACATTATTCCCTGAGGTTTTCAAACTTTGTTCCTTTTAGAAATTAGATATTTCCCTCACAATACAATCTTGAAGCACCATCTATCCACACACTGCAGCCAACACTGGTAGTGTATTAAAATTCCACAGGGATCTACATTTCTAGATTTCTAAATATTAATAATGCCAAAGGGATGTGGAGATTGTGCAGGAAACTGTTGTTGAAATAGAACATCAGCCATGTTCGCATGAGTGGCTGAGCGCGCTCAAAGGATTGATCCACCTCCTCCTATACCTTCTTAGGTCCTGATCATTTCTCAGCTAATATCATAAATTTTTGGCAGAAGGTTCACTGCAATCCTGGGTGCACAGCATGGGCTGTGTGATTTTGGGGGAAGTTTTTACCAAAGTTACAGTTGTCAATATGGTAAGCTCTATAAAAATGAATAGCAATATAATGTTGGGTCTCCTTCCTATCAGAACGATGTTGTGAAACTTGAAAAGGTTCAGAAAAGATTTACAAGGATGTTGCCAGGGTTGGAAAATTTGAGGTACAGGGAGAGGCTGAATAGGCTAGGGCTGTTTTCCCTGGAGCATCAGAGGCTGAGGAGTGACCTTATAAAATCATGAGGGGCATGGATAGGCTAAATAGACAAAGTCTTTTCCTTGGGGTGGGACAGTCCAGAACTAGAGGGCATATGTTTAGGGTGAGAGGGGAAAGATATAAAAGGGATCTAAAGGGCAACTTTTTCACACAGAGGGTAGTGCGTGTATGGAATGAGCTAACATATACTTCACAGTCTTGCACTCCCTAAATAATGGGTAGCTGACTTAGTTTTACTGGAACTTTGAGAACTGACATAACATAGAAAAGAGAAGTAAGAGAGGTGATTGGTTAGATGTATTCAAAATTATGTAGTTGATTGCAAGGGTAACAACAGAGAAGTTTTTTTTCATTTGCGAGGGAAAACTAAATTAACTTTATAAAGTAAATTTTAAATTCAGAAAGGTATTCAGGGAAAATAAAACCTCTTTACCCCAAAACTAGAAACTATAGTTTACTAGCACATGGAAGAGTTGAAGGTGAATAGCAGAGATCATTTCAGATAAAACTGGAAAAAATACATCAGGGACAAATGAAACGCTAAACATTCAGAGAGAGTTGAAATGAAGTAAAGAGTAGGAGACTTGTGCGTAGCATGGTTAAAAATCACAAAAGAGCAGGTTATAGTCCAACAAGTTTATTTGGAAGCACTATCTTTCGAAGCGCTGCTTCTTCATCAGGTGGTTGTGAAGCAGGATCATAAGACTTTATAGCAAAAGATAACAGTATCATGCAGCTGAAATGATACATTGAACAAACCCAGATTAAGTCTTTCATCTTTTAGAATAGGTTTACTCATTTCAGTTCCTTAATATGTAAATCCCAGAATTTCTTTTAAATTACATTCTCAAGATAGCTTAAGGTTTTACAACAAAAGGTGCCATCTCAGCTCAGACAATGCATCAACGGTGTGATGTTAAAGTCTGTCTGTATCCCAATCTTGAGTCAGATTGGTTTTACTTCTAATGTCCGCTCCAGTCCAACACCAGTTCCTCCAAATCTGGGAACATAGAACAGTTGGGCTGAGTGACCTGTTTTTGTGCCATGCATTTTATGTAAAATGAGACAGATTTTGTAGAGATATTGCATGGAAAGTAAAAGTGCTGCCCCTCCATGCATCGAGAAGCTGGAGTCAAATCTGCCTATAAGAATCTTATTCTGAGGCTGTATGGTGTGAATTCTAAATAGATTTTTGTTAATTTCACTTTGTACTATTAGTAAGAAAGGTAAGGAAATGAATATGTAAACCATTTTCTCATTTTCAAATGATTCTACCACTGCAATTAAATATCTCATGTTTGGTAAATATTAAAACATGGAGGAAACAACAGTGAGGTCTATTATTATGAACAAACAAAGCTATCTTCATTACAAGATGTCACAAAAAGACTTCAACATGTTATCTTATTTTTGCAAAGAAATTCCAGAATCAAGTTTCAGATTTGAATGTCTCTGAATGGAACTAGATTTCTTGGAGAGGTGTATTAGTCTGAGAACATTTAAATTTGCATGAATCAGTTGCTTTATGTAAAATAAAACTTTGGGCAGCTCATTTTATTGACACATACTACTCACTCTTTGCAATTGCCTGGTTGTCAATATGGTATTACAATTATTGTTTCTGCCTTTTTTCCCTTGAGTTTCTCAGTGAAGCTGCACTTGCCTTTGTTAATTTTAGCAAAAAGAGGATTGCTGGTATACTCTTTGTCCTTGCTTAGCACTCATTGAGAATTCCTAACCTTCTAAATACGGATCAATAGACATTAGTGAAAAATGAGAGAGCCAATTTTCATTAATGTTGAATTCATGCAGCTTTCCTCAGTCGCACAGTCAAACCAAAAAGTATTTTGTGCTTGGTCAGACCTGGCATTATTGAGTTTAATGAGCAGGAAAATTTTGAAGTGTTACCACATCATGTAAAAGCTCACACAGTGCAGATGATCACGGTGGGTGAGGTAGGCAGTTAGATTGAATGTGCTAAATTGTTTGAATTCCAAAAACCAGCAGTTGCTGTTATTCGCTTTCACATGCCGGAATGAAACTGAGTCCCAATGCCTTACTGTGATACTGTTTTATATTGCTTTAATGGTTATATTACTTGTAGAAGTGGTTCAATGAAATAAGGATCCTCAACCCAATTATTTTACATTTCAAGATTGGAAATCAATCAGAAGATGAGTAAAATTATGACAGGAGTCATATTAACAGGCTGAATAAGTCAAAATTGCTTTTATTAAAGGAAATTCCAAGATTTTTGGCCGTGTTATAATATTACTTACAATTAGAATCACCAATCAATACTGGCAAGTGAGCTAAGTTCAATTTCATATTACATGGGGTTTCACAACTCTGCACGAATTTCAAAATTGTACTTTCCTTTGTAAAAAGCATGTCTGTCCCTTTTGTGCAAGGATAAAATAAACTGGAAAAACTTGTAATGGAAATCTATCAACCAGGAAAGTTAACGCTGATTCTTTCGACAGATGCCTCCTGACTTGCTGAGATTTCACAGTCTTCTGTAAATAAATGGCTGGAAAAACTCAACAGGTCTGGCAGCATCTGTGGAGTTAATCTTTCTGATTAATCAAATTACATCATGAGACTTTTTTCAGCTTTTCTGTTCCTATTTTCACATTTCTAGCACCTATAATATTTTGCTTTTGTATGTCACTTTGGCTGTGGTTTAATAGAGTTAGTACAGGATTCACAAGTATTGCAGGTAATGATCATCAGTTACCTTAACTGACAGTCTCCCCATCATTACATATCAGCTTTAAAATTTTCATTTTTGGGTCTACTTTTTTAGTTCTCAAAATGCAGGAGTTAAGTGAAATATGTCCCATTAACTTGTGTAATAAATCAATTGAAGATTTATACTCATGTACTTTTATAAATGTTCCCTGGATTATGGTTAATTTGATCAATATCACTGAATGAGAAATAGTTTTGCTGTCATCTTGAATTGTCCTTCTTCACGTAATCACAAACGTTCAGCTTGTGCGTTTTAAATTTTGAATATTGCTTCTTTGGATTTTTCTTATTTTGTTTAATGTGTGGGATTTATTTTTAAATATGTTTGTTAAATTTTTAAAATTAATTCCTTTGCAAAGACATGAGCAGATAAGCGGTGCGTTTCTGTCTGAGCACAGCAGTGTGATTGATGTTAAGGTTAAGTTTATCAATGATTACTGATTCAAATTTTCAATAAGAAGTAAAATCATTTGTCTGCAACACATTATAGGTTTTAATTGTCTACAGTCAAGACACTGCCTGCACAGCACCCATTTCTTGATGCCAAAATCTTAAAGTGCCTGCACTTTCTGCTGTATTTAATAAAGTCAAAGAAAAGGAGTGCTTTAGTCATGCTTGGAGCATGCCTGAGGTCCTTTTGCATGTTAAAAGATCCATGTCATTTCCCAAAAATGGGTGCTGCAAAATATCCATGTCTAATTTGTTTTCAGAAATGCTTTGTTAATTTTAATTACAAAAACTAAAATGAAATTAATATGTCTTTTTCCGATATTATGCCAAATTGATAACTATTTTTTCTCCAATGCCTTTCTCTTAAGGGAGAGACAAAGTCAAGAATTTTAAGTATTCCCCATTCACCTTACCAGTGCCAGTCTGACAAACCGTGGTGAAGTCTCCATGGTTTACATTTGAATCTAGCCTCCATCATTGATATTCATGGGGGACAGCTTCCACCCCAGCAGAGGCTATCACTGTTGTGGTAGTGCTGGATCTGGAGAATCACTAACTATCTGGGTGGCATCCATCAGAGTAGGATACTGTCCCAAATAAACATAGGTGCCATGATCTTAACCATTTAGCACTCTGATAGCCAAAAAGCCGGGTCACAGCTTTCCAACTCTGGACAGAACTGCGGTTAGGGTGATAGTCTCCATGCAAATATTCAACCATACAACCATGGTTCTACCTCTCCCAGTCAGAGCCAATATTATTTATTCTAATCATGGAAGAGGCTCTGTCAATATTACCATCTCACCTACTGCCCACCTCTCCAAGTCTGGAAATTGCTATTGAACAGTACACTTTCATCCTATGGTATTGAAAAGGTATTTGTTTGGTGATGTGATCTTTAGGGATAATGTGATACAGTATATTTTTGTACAAAGTTTGCCTTCCACCACAATGAGGATGATCCTGCAATTGCTTTCAGAATCCACTGCACAAACTCTCACACAATTCAGACAAAGCTGCTTACTTCACAAAGTTAAAGATTCACACACCAACCAATTAACATGTGCATATGTCTTATTAGGTAATCATGAACTATATGGAAGAAAGAATCACAGACCTTTCTTTTATGCTTGAAAGAGCCCACAAGTACATTCAATTATTTCCACTTTTTCAGGAAAAACTGAACTGCAAAGCCTGAAGTTCAGACAGTGTAAACACTATGATGCCCAGATGAAACAGGACAGGGGAACTTGCGTATTATTGGCAAAATACTTCAACTATTGTTCTCAACTACAATATCCTTCCCTTTTACATGAAATGTTTAACTATCTCAAACACTAACATGAAATGGTTTACTGAACTTAAACTATTTTAGTGCAGGAACACATGCCATGCCTCCTGTGTAAATCAGTGAATTACTTCATTTACGCTGAACTACTTAATATTATATTTGCATATTCAATAACAAAATTAACACATTTTGCAAAATTTATACTGGTTAAGTGGCTCATTAGTTGCTTGAGATGTGCTAAAGAGCTGTTATTACAGATGTGTTGTGATGGATTGGACTTAGTTTCTTTTATAGAATCTAAGAGATCATACATTTCAACTATGAGTTTTTAGACGAGAAAGAACAAAAAGACACTTTGTGAAAAGATGAAAGACTAATCTAGACTGAAGCTGATCAGTGCATTTTAATGTAGTACTTTACTTTTGGAGTTTTTTAAAAAATCTATTATTAGATTTTTTTTTTCCCTGGATAAGAAAGATTCCACTCCGCTATTGAAATAGGAAAGGCAAAATTTTATCTGCTTTCCTCGCCAACATTCTTCCCAAAGATTTTGTGCTCTGAATAAGTGGGCTATTGTGTTTATAAGGAAACACTCCATCTCAATGTATTTCTTCAGTTCTAAAAGACTTTGTAATGTCTCAAAGTTTCAATAGATTGTTATATGAAAGAAATGTTCACCTCAAAAGATACTTCCATGTTCCATATGTGCCCTCTAAAGACACTCGAGTAAAAAGTGAGGTCTGCAGATGCTGGAGATCAGAGCTGAAAATGTGTTGCTGGTTAAAGCACAACAGGTTAGGCAGCATCCAAGGAACAGGAAATTCGACATTTCGGGCCAGAGCCCTTCATCAGGAATGAGGAGAGGGTGCCAGGCAGACTAAGATAAAAGTAGGGAGGAGGGACTTGGGGGAGGGGCGATGGAGTTGTGATAGGTGGAAGGAGGTCAAGGTGAGGGTGATAGGCCGGAGTGGGGTGGGGGCAGAGAGGTCAGGAAGAGGATTGCAGGTTAGGAGGGCGGTGCTGAGTTCAAGGGAATTGACTGAGACGAGGTGGGGGGAGGGGAAATGAGGAAACTGGAGAAATCCGAGTTTATCCCTTGTGGCTGGAGGATTCCCAGGCGGAAGATGAGGCGCTCTTCCTCCAACCGTTGTGTTGTTATGTTCTGGCGATGGAGGAGTCCAAGGACCTGCATGTCTTCGGTGGAGTGGGAGGGAGAGTTAAAGTGTTGAGCCACGGGGTGGTTGGGTTGGTTGGTCCGGGCGTCCCAGAGATGTTCTCTGAAGCGTTCTGCATGTAGGCGGCCTGTCTCCCCAATATAGAGGAGGCCACAAGGGATAGACCACTCCGCAAAGACCACTCCCTTCGTGACTCTCTCATCAGGTCCACACCCCCCACCAACCCAACCTCCACTCCCGGCACCTTCCCCTGCAACCGCAGTAAATGCAAAACTTGCGCCCACACCTCCTCCCTTACGTCTCTCCAAGGCCCCAAGGGATCCTTCCATATCCGCCACAAATTCACCTGCACCTCCACACACATCATCTATTGCATCCGCTGCACCCGATGTGGCCTCCTCTATATTGGGGAGACAGGCTGCCTACTTGCAGAACGCTTCAGGGAACACCTCTGGGACGCCCGAACCAACCAACCCAACCACCCCGTGGCTCAACTCTTTAACTCTCCCTCCCACTCCACCGAAGACATGCAGGTCCTTGGACTGCTCCATCGCCAGACCATAACAACACGACGTTTGGAGGAAGAGCGCCTCATCTTCCGCCTGGGAACCCTCCAGCCACAAGGGATGAACTCAGATTTCTCCAGTTTCCTCATTTCCCCTCCCCCCACCTTGTCTCAGTCGATTCCCTTGAACTCAGCACCCGCCCTCCTAACCTGCAATCCTCTTCCTGACCTCTCCACCCCCACCCCACTCCGGCCTATCACCCTCACCTTGACCTCCTTCCACCTATCACATTCCATCGCCCCTCCCCCAAGTCCCTCCTCCCTACCTTTTATCTTAGCCTGCCTGGCACCCTCTCCTCATTCCTGATGAAGGGCTCTGGCCCGAAACGTCGAATTTCCTGTTCCTTGGATGCTGCCTGACCTGCTGTGCTTTAACCAGCAACACATTTTCACCTCTAAAGGCACTCACCAAGTATTCACTCTGGGCAGGCCTGAAAAGTCAGGCTGAACTAAAAATAAAATTAAACCTCGAACAAGCTAATACAACTCTCAATCAAACACATTTCATTCTGAAAAAGGACATAAAATTTATTCAAAAATATTCAAGTTGTCAATCTGTTGTGAAAATGAGCACCATTCTATTTTGTGAATCACATCAAAGATAGGTAATCATTGAATCCCTACAGTGTGAAAGCAGACCCTTCAGCCCAACATGTCTCTACAGACCCTCTGAAATTTGTACATTTGAAACTCATTCTTCATGGGTTGAGCTACAATTAGAAGACCTGATAAGCATAAATAATACAGACCACTACAAATGAAAACCAGGTGGCCTGGCCTTTCGAAACTGCTCCAGGTGTCCTGTCAATTAAAGTAGGTCAGACCTCTGTTCCCTCAGGGAAAGTAGCTGAAGGTTTTTACTTTCGTTTTAAAAGGACCTGGGATGATACTGAGACCATTTTTAAAAATCAATAGAAGAGGTGGAATTGAATTGAATTGAATTTATTGTCACATGTACTGAGGCACAGTGAAAAGCTTTATCTTGCGAGCAATACAGGCAGATCACAGAGTTAGGTAGATAGATATATAAATAATAGGTAAACAGCAACAAAAATAAAAACACAGGTACAGGCAAATGTAAAGAGTTTGAGACTCCATTCAGTATTCTAACAACACTAAGGTAGAAACTGTTACGAAACCGACTGGTGCATGTGTTCAGGCTTCTGTACCTTCTCCCCGATGGTAGAGGTTATAGAAAAGCATTGCCAGGGTGAGATGGATCATTGAGAGTGCTGGTGGCCTTTCCATGACAGCGGGCATGGTAGATGAATTGGCTGTTGTGATTGTCCAGGCCAAGTTCATTCTCTGTAACCGTCTCCGATCTTGAATGGTACAGTTGCCATACCAGATAGTGATACATCCAGACGGAATGCTCTCGATGACACACCTATAAATGTTGGCAAGCTTATTTGCCATCAGGCCAAATTTCTTCAGCTGCCTGAGGAAGAAGCGATGTTGTTGGGTCTTTGTAACCAGTGCGTCCACATAAAGAGTCCAAGAAAGCTTGTTGTGGATGACCACTCCCAGAAGCTTGACACTCTCCACTCGTTCCACCTCTGTGCTGTTAATGTGTAGTGGGGCACGAGTAACATGCCGCCGAAAGTCAATAATGAGTTCCTTGGTTTTTGCTGGCATTGAGAGCTAGGTTGTTCTTAGTAAATGAGGAATGCAAAATTATTACCCACAGCTGCTGTTCAACAGAAATTGCAAAAGCAAACAACAAAACAAAAGAAATGATCTGGGGTTAATGATAATCTTGGAGTTCTTTTTAATTGTTGCAGCATTTTTTTCCTCAGTTCTCTACATCAACCATTCGAAGTCCTTTTGTTTCACACTGCTTGAACTGCCCAGCAACATCATCATAGTGATTGTTCTTTTCTGATTCCTTTACCGTTCTTTGGCTGCCTGCCTATTCCATCCTTATTTAAATCAAGCAGCAAACCACGTAGTGTCTGATTCACGGTCCAGACATTGACGTGTTTAGAGCCCAAAGCTCACATCTGCCCTTGTGGTTTACCACATTAGACATTATTTATCAGAAAATACTGGGCAGTGTTGAATCAGTCCCCATTATTTTAACCCTTCTATTCTGACTTGGATTTACAGTAGTGAGTCTTTATATGTTTAAGCCATCTTCTAAAATTACAATTCAGTATATCTAACACCCAATCTAGTATTCATTCTTTCACTGCTCCACATCTGACACCCTACTCCTTTATTTCGATTTATTTTTCTCTCTTTTTTTTTCTCCTGGCTAAACTCCATTTTTTGTTCAAGCCAAGTTGCTATCAGAAAGTGGTGGTGGGCTTTATTCTGGAGGGTATCCATTGTGTGGTTGTGGAGATAGTGAGGACTACAGATGATGGAACGTCAGATTCGATAAAGAGTGGAGTTGGAAAAAGCACAGCAGGTCAAGCAGCATCAGAGGAGCAGGGGAATCAGGTCAGGACCTTTCATCAGTGGTTGTTGCAACTGCAGTCATCCAGATGACTTCAACACAGTCAGTCAGATTTCTGACCTTATTTTTTGAGGAGTTAGGTGCTGAACTACTTATTGCAAAATATCGACTCTCCGTCTTGCTTTAACAATCATTATTTGATGCAGCTGGTCTAGTTAAACAGCCCGCCTCTGGTGACCTCAGGATTTGGAGGGCAGTGGTTCTGCAATGATGGTGATGTTCTTTGTAATACGATGGACTCAGTAAATTATGATACAACCAATTATGTTACCCTGACATCAGACAAAAAGAGAGCAGAGTAGAAGATGGAAGCATGTAGTCAAAAAGAGCACAAATAATGCTACAGTACTTCAGGATAATGACAAACCAGGAATTCTCCAGACCAAGGGCACAGTAGTTAGCACTGCTGCCTCACAATGCCAGGGACTTGCATATAATTCCAGCCTCAAGTGACTGTCTGTGTAGTGTTTGCAAGTACTCTCCATGTCTGTTCTGGTTTCTGCTGGGTGCTCCGGTTTCCTCCCACAGTCCAAAGATGTGCAGGTTAGGTGGATAAGCCATGGTAAAAATTGCCTCAAACAATCCAAGGATGTGGAGGTTAGGTGGGTTAACCATGGTAAAAACCCCATCCACGGTTACAAGGTTGGATGAAGGTGATGGGTTTGGGTGTATGCTCTTCGCAAGGTAGGTTCAAGTTGGATGGACCAAGCAACCTTTCTGTATTGTAGCAATTCAATTCAAAGAAGAGTGCTAACGTAAAAAAATGAGCAGCTTCTAAGATTGTATGTGTAGACACCTTGTGCTCAGAGATACACAGAAGTACTAGCAATGAATGCAAGTAACATTTGTTTTACAAAAAACATAGCGTATAATATTATTGAAGCTGAGAGAGGAAGTCAGTTTTTTTATTGTTGGAGGTAGTCAATTTCACCTGCTAATTGTCAACTAAAATCCTTGAGTTGTCCATGGCTGGCATAGGCTGTGCTGTTATCTGAGGAATTGTGCATAGAGTAGTAGAAAATTGTCAAAAAGGCACCACTATTCCTGTTCATTGGACAGAGGGAAATCCTTACTGAAGCAGCTGAAGATAGATAGACCATGGTCAATGCCTTGGGAGCCATGCAGTATCCAAGAGCTCAATGATTTTACCACTGCCATCTTCCATATCTGTGTGTCAGACTTATACTAGCTGCTGGAGAATGTTCACATTCATCCCATTGACCCTAGAGAGTTTTCATGCTGTCCTCAGTCAGTAGTGCTTTCATATCTAAGGTAGGTTCTCTTATCTCAACTAGTGTTCAAATGCCCATATCAATGTCAAATAAATTATGTCATACAGAAAAGCTCTTGATATGAACTCAAGGTTGCACTATGCAGTCACTAGCTAATGAGGGCAAGCAATCACATTTGTGGAGGGTTATTTAAACTAAGCATATACATAAGGTGTTTAACACCTTTACCTAAGGTGTTAAACCTTATTGGCAAAATACCTATAGACTAGCACTTTCCACTCAACAATGTCGTTGATATATATATATGCACAATGAAAGCATTTTCTTCTGTCTAGAATTTATAGTTGAAGGATTATGGACATGGTTCATTTGAAAAGACTGAGGAGATTCTGTAACTTATTTTATTTATGAAGGAGTTACCAAAAGATTAATGGGACTTGTGGTTTTAAGACATACTTTTTGGAAGTCATATGGCTTAAGCTAATTGCTTGGACTAATTTTCTGGAAATCATCAACTTGGCTTTATAGCAGTCAGGAGTTAGTATTTGTTTTGGATATTGTTTAGTGCTCCATGGGGGAACAGCCTGATGAAAGAGGGAAGCTACCTAGCCCATCCTCCACCTTTCCTTGGAAATGCTTCTGAGATTGATGTGAAAAACCCTTAGAAAAGGCTCTTCTTGGTATTTCCTGGATGAACTGGCCAATGAGAATCCCAGTGACAACAGCCTGAGTTTAGTGACTCCCGTCTATATTTACCAGGACGTTAACTGAAGCTCCATTGGAAGGGGACTTAGATACTGGCAGGAGATTTGCTAGAGCTGCTCGGGAGGATTTAAACTAGTTAGGTGGAGGGCGTGGGACCCAGGGAGATAATGAGGAAAGAGATCAATCTGAGACTGGCACAGTTGGGAAAAGAAATGAGTCAGTCAGTCAAGGCAGGCAAGAACAAAGCAGAGAACAAGAAAGGACTGCTAAATTAAACTGCATTTATTTCAATACAAAAGGCCGAACAGGGAAGCAGATGAACTCAGGGCAAGGTTAGGAACATGGGACTGGGATATCATAGCAATTACAGAAACATGGCTCAGAGATGGACAGGGCTGGCAGGTAATTGTTCCAAGGTACAAATGTTATATTTAAGACAGAAATGGGGTAAGAGATGAGGGGGAGTAGCGTTTTTGATAAAGGATAGCATGGGATAGGGAGGATATTCCTGTGAATACATCCAGAGAAGTTATTTGGGTGGAACTGAGAAATAAGAAGGGATGATCACTTTATTGGGATTATATCATACACCCACACACCCTCAATAGTCAGAGAAAAATTGAGAAACAAATTTGTAAGGAGATCTCAGTTATCTGTAAGAGTAATAAGGTGGTTATGGAAGGGGATTTTAACTTTCCAAATATAGACTGGGACTGCCAGAGTGTTAAGGGTTTAGATGGAGAGGAATTTGTTAAGTCTGTACAAGAAAATTTTCTGATTCAGTATGTGTATTGACCTACTGACAAAACATGACCTACTCTTGAGAAATAAGGCAGGGCAGGTGACTGAGATGTCAGTGGAGAGCACTTTGGGGCCAGTGACCATAATTCTATTAGATTTAAAATAGTGATGAACAAGGATAGACCAGATTTAAAAGTTGAAGTTCTAAATTGGAGAAAGGCCAATTTTGATGGTATTAGGCAAGAACTTTCAAAAGCTGACTGGGAGCAGATGTTCACAGGTAAAGGGACGGCTGGAAAATGGGAAGCCTTCAGGAATGAGATAACAAGAGTCCAGGGACAATATATTCCTGTTAGGGAAAAAGGAAAGGCTGGTGGGTATAGGGAATGCTGGATGATTAGAGAAATTGAGGTTTTGGTGAAGAAAAAGAAGGAAGCGTTTGTCAGATATAGACAGGATAGGTCAAGTGAAACCTTTAAAGGCATTAGGAGTATACTTAAGAGGGAAATCAGGAGGGGAAAAAGGGGACATGAAAATGTTTTGATAAATAGGGTTAAGGAGAATTGAGAGGGATCTTATAAATACATTAAGGACAAAAGGGTAACTATGGATAGAATAGGGCCACACAAAGATCAGCTATGCAACCTCTGAGTGGGGAATGACAGGAGATGGGTCGATACTAAATGAATATTTTGCATCAGTGTTTACTGTGGAGAAGGACACAGAAGATATAGAATGTAGGCAAGTGTATGGTGACATCTTGAAAAATGTCCATATTATAGAGGAGGAAGTGCTGGATGCCTTAAACGCATAAAAGTGGATCAATCCCAGGACCTGATCAGGTGTACTCTAGAACTCTGTGGGAAGCTAGGGATGTGATTGCTGAGCCCCTTACTGAGATATTTGTATCATCGATAGTCACAGATGAGGTGCTGGAAAACTGGAGGTTGGCTACTGTGGTGCCACTATTTAAGAAAGATGATAAAGACAAGCAAGGAAACTATAGATCGGTGAGTCTGACATTGGTGGTAGGCAAGTTATTGGACGGAATCCTGAGGGATAGGATTTACATATATTTGAAAAGGCAGGAACTGATTTGGGATAGTTAGCATTGCTTTGTGCATGGAAATCAAGTCTCACGACCTTGATTGAATGTTTTGAAAAAGTAACAGAGGATTGATGAGAGCAGAGCAGTGGACGTGATCTATATGGACTTCAGGAAGGCATTCAACAAGGTTACTGGTCAGCAAGGTTAGATCGCATGGAATACAGGGAGAACTAGCCATTTGGATACAGAACTGGCTCAAAGGTACAAGACAGAGGGTTACCTTTCAGACTGGAGGCCTGTGACAAGTGGTGTGTCATAAGGATCGGTGCTGGTTCTACAGCTTTTCATTATTTATATAAATGATTTGGATGTGAACATAGGAAGTATAGATAGTAAGTTTGCAGACGATACCAAAATTGGAGATGTAGTGAACAGCAAAGAAGGTTACTTCAGAGTACATGGGTTTTGATCAGATGGGCCAATAGGCTAAGGAGTAGATAAATGTGAGGTGCTACATTTTGGAAAGACAAATCAGAGCAGGATTTATACACTTAAAGTCCTAGGGAGTGTTGCTGAACAAAGAGACCTTGGAGTGCAGGTTCATAGCTCCTTGAAAGTGGAGTCACAGGTAGATAGGATAGTGAAGAAGGTGTTTGGTATGCTTTCCTTTATTGGTCAGAGCATTGAGTGTAGGAGTTGGGAGGTCATGCTGTGGCTGTACAAGCCATTGGTTAGGCCACTTTTGGAATATTGTGTGCAACTCTGGTCTCCTTCCTACCGGGAGGATGTTGTGAAACATGAAAGGGTTCAAAAAATGTTTACAAGGATGTTGCCAGGGATTGGAGAATCTGAGCTATAGGGAGAGGCTGAACAGACTGGAGCTGTTTTGCGTGGAGCATTGGAGGCTGAGGGGTGACCTTATAGAGGTCTACAAAATTATGAGGGGCATGGATAGGATAAATAGACAAAGTTTTTTCTCTGGGTGAATGAGTCCCAAACAGAGGGCATAGGTTTAGGGTGAGAGGGGAAAGATATAAAAGGGACCTAAGGGGCAACTTCTTTACACAGAGGGTGGTGTGTGTATGGAATGAGCTGCCAGAGGATGTGGTGGAGGCTGGTATAATTACAACATTTAAAAGGTATCTGGATGGGTCTGTGAACAGGAAGGGTTTAGAGGAATTTGGACCAAACGCTGGTAAATAGGATCAGATTAGATGAGGATTTCTGGTGAGCATGGATGAGTTGGGCGGAAGGGTCTGTTTCCATGCTGTACATCTCTATGATCTATCACTCTGTATCAAGCACCATCTTTTCTTCCTCGAAGAACTGACTATTATTTGGCCAAAATGTTAATTAACCTGTGCGCAGAAAGCTGTTGATTTATTTATTTTAATTTGTGTGTGGGAGTGCTATTTGGAATGGTAAATATTTATACTTTGATACTTCAATCTGTGTGTTAATTCAATTTACATCTTTGTCAAGTAAGCATTGTTTTGTAATAAACCAATCATTTTTATTCTTTATTAAAGAAATCAGATTGATGGAACTTCTTATTCAAAATAAATGTAGAAGACATATCATTTACCATGCTAGTAACTGGATAAAGCATTTATATCTATATTGCGATCAGTGTAGTAGTGAGAATAGAGAGAGAGAGAGAGAGAGAAAGAAAAAAAACAGAACATTCCTCCAACTAAAGGAGGTGGTGGCAGAGTAATAGTGTCACTGAAATAGTAATCCTATACTAATGTTTTGTGAGGGTAAATGGTGAAGTTTGAACAATAAGCAAGTTGAATAGTGACCATGTCACCACTGTTGATTATGATTTTTAAAATCATCAAGTTCACTAATGTCACTTTGGACACAATCTGTCCAGACTGAGAAATCCTCTCACCAACGACTGGAGAATTATGCCAAAACTGGGAGAGCTATCGAACAGTCTAGTCAGGCAACAGCCTGGTATAGTCATACACAGGGAATCTTACCTTACAATGCTCCAGGAACCTTTGTCACCAGATTACCAGCACAATAGGATACAATTAGGAAACAGTTGCACTGAGAGTATTAGTTTTGGACACGATGAAGTCTCATGATTAAAGTCTGGTTGAAGATTTGTAGCTCGGGTGTCCGTTGTTGTGGTTCTGTTCGCCGAGCTGGAAGTTTTTGCTGCAAACGTTTCGTTCCCTGGCTAGGCAACATCATCAGTGCTATTGGAGCCTCCTGTGAAGTGCTGCTTTGATGTTTCTTCTGGAAGAAACATCAAAGCAGCGCTTCACAGGAGGCTCCAATAACACTGATGATGTTCCCTAGCCAGGGAACGAAACGTTTGCAGCAAAAACTTCCAGCTCGGCGAACAGAACCACAACAGAAGTCTCATGATATCAGGTCAAACAGGGGAAAAGAACTTTAGGTTGATTACCATCTACCAATCTCCTTTGGCTGAAAAATCAATGCTCCTTCACATTGAACACCACTCCAAGGAAGTACTGAAAGTGGCAAGTGTACAATGTACTGTAGGTCGGGAATTTACAAACAATGATTTAGAACAGAACTAGCAACTCAAGTTTGGGCATCCATGAGGTACTGTGTGCCTCAGCAGTAGAATTGTATTCAACCACAACTGGTAACTCCCTGGCCTGGCATATTGAATATTACCATCAAGTTGCAAGGTCAATCTGCCTGATCAACCCAGTTCATTGAAGAGTTCCAGAGGGCATGTGCTGTAGAGCACTGGACATACCTAAAAATGTGGTCTCACTCTGGTGAAACTACAACACAAAACTACTGGCATGCTAAACAACAGAAGCAGAGTGGAATAGACAGCGCTAAGTTATTCAACAACCATTGGATCAGGTCCAAACTCTTCAATCCTGCCATATTCAGTCATGAATGGTGATGGAAAAATAAACAACTGACAGGATATGGAGGCTCCACAAAATCCCCAGCCTCAATAATGGAAGACCCAAGCAAAAGGCAAAACTGAAGGAATTGTATCCATCTTTAATGAGCAATTTTAGCCTCTTCCTGAAATCTGCAGAATTACAGATGCCAATCTTTAGCCAAATCGATTCCCTCCATATGATATCAAGAAATAAGTGAAAACATTGGATATTGCAATAACAATGAGCCCTGACAACATTACAGCAATAGTACTGAAGCCTTGTGCTCCAGAATTAGCAACACCCTTAGCCAAGCTGTTCTAATACAGTTATAACACTGGCATTTACCTGACAATGTAAAGGTATCCCCTGTCCACAAAATGCAGGACAAATCCAACCCAGCTAATTCCAGTTCTGTCAGTCTCCTCTCAATCAATAGCACAATGAGAAGAGGGGTTGTTGACAGAGCTGTCAAGCAGCACTGCTTAGCATTGACCTTCTTCCTGATCATCAGTTTGGGTCTCCAGCTCCTGACTCCATTACATGAACAATAGAATTGTAGTCCAGAGGTTGCCCAAGAGACATGGCCCTTGACCAAGTGTGGCATTCAGAAGCCCTAGCAAAACTTAAGTTAATGGAAGTCAGGGGGAAAAGTCGCCACTGTTTGAAGTTGTACCGAGCACAAGGCTAGATGGTTACGGTTATTGAAGGTCAATCATCTCAGCTCCAGGACATCTCTGCAGGAGTTCCTCACAGTAGTCTCCTAGGCCCAACCATCTTCAGCTGCTAAATCTATGACACTGCCGCCACCAAAAGTTCAGAAGTGGGGATGTTTGCGAATGATAAAACAATGTTCAACACCTTTCCCAACTCCTTCGATACTGAAGCAGTTTGTGCGTACATACCACAAGCCCTGGACAACAATCAAGCTTGAGCTGATAATCCTCAAGAAACACTAGCACCATATAATGATGATATCCAATAAGACAGAATCTAACCTTCATCACTTAACAGTCAATAGCATTACTGTCATTGAATTCTCCACTATCAACATTTTCAGGGTTAACATTGAGCAGAAATTGAATTGAACATACACTTCCTTCACCACTAACACGAAATGGCAGCAGTGTTGTACCAGCTCCAAGGTGCACTGCAGTAATACACCAAGATTCCACCATGGCAAGCTTGGTAAGATATGGTGAGAAAACTCACTAGGCCTTGTGACGGAAACCTTTTCAAAATCGTTAACTCAGATAGAACTTCGCCAAAAAAAATAAGATTGAGCTCCAAGTCTTCTGTCACCATATAAAATCATTTCCCTTCATAATTCTAATCCTCCATCCAATGCTGGATTTGAAATCTGCAATGTCTTGTTTTCTTGCCTTTTTCAGAGCCAGGATTTGAATAGATCCTAGCAATTTCCGTTGACTTATGTTGCATCTTTGTCTTCCAACTGCAAACACACGCTGGCTTTCCTCCATTTGCACACTTATTCATTTGCCTAAGCAGTACAGGAAGCTTCATCAATACTTTTAACATTATTCCCTAATACCTGGGATTCCATAACTCCTGAACATTTATCTGTAATTTATACTTTGTACTATCTGCAACTTCAATGACTTTAAGTTTGAAGTAGGTTGTCCATCCACTGCTCCTTCCTGATATCGTGTTGCCATGTTGGAGGCCGGGCTTGACGTGAACATAATGCAAATTGGTGAAGTAGTGGCTTTGACCTCACAGGTTGATGTGCACACATATGAGGAGCCTTCATTGGTGTGCTAGTTATGATGTCATCAAGTAAAGTTGTAGCAGGGCAAGTTTGACTTGGGCAATAGGTGGATGATAAGTAGAAAGAGTTTGTATTTTTTTAATCTCAAAGTCACCAATGAATTTATGCACAAGTTACATGAAAAATGAATGATACTTTGGGCAAAAGTCAGAAGTTAACACTAACATGGGATCCACCATTTCTGAAGTGCTTGCTAGAAATTAAATATATCTGTAGAGTATTAGCACAGAATGAGTAATAGACTTGTTAAATCATTAGGGGTAGGCCTGACTGTTTTCAATTCTACAATTTGATAGGTCAAAAATGAAGATTTAATGCCACTTGTCCAGACTGACTTCTACAATTTCATTGGTGACTGGCATTTTGGTCTTGTGTGATGGTAGGTAATTGGCAGTATTAGTTTCAAATTAACAAAGACCAACAGAGGAAATGTAATATAAAGGATGAAGTACTATCTCTCTAATTAGTTAAAGCATTTGCAATTGAGTGAACAGCAGGATTTGAATTGCTTTTACCTTATCAAGAATATGTTACCTGACCTATGTCAGCGGTGGTATCTGGATTTTGAATAATACCTTCTGATTTTCTTTGTGCTTCCTGGACTCCTCAAGATCAATCTAACGATGAGTTTCTACAATATGGAATCTTTCACAGTCAAGGGGATGATTTACAAAGTCTTTCATAATTCACCGTATCCAACTGTGTCCTGAAGGACATAGATACAATGCTAATGAGAATTTTTAGATTCAGAAAATTATCGAACTTAAGCAATAGACAGCAGTGGAACCATATCTATTGACAAAGGAGAAACTTACTCACAGGGAAGTGATCAATATGTGTAGACATGCTGTGGTTGTAAGTTAACAGCTTCAGCACATACCTGAGAGAATAGACAAGTTTGTCCATAATATAGAAAAGAAGCCCAGTTGTGATAAGAAGCCCAGTTGCACTATTGTGATAAGCAGCCCAGACCTGACTACAACATTGTAGATCTTTCAAGCACAACAATTTGGAAAAAGGCAAGCATCCACAGAAGAGCCAAAAGAAAGGTCAAGACTGAATGACACATTGTAAATAATGTGGAGTTCCTCAGACAAAAGAAGGTGTGTCCAACAGCGTTAAAACAGTGTTTTAACTGCAAGAAGCTAAACTGCTTTGCATGCATGTGTTTAGCTGGGATGAAGACAAACAAGCCTTTAAAGCCTATAGACATGGTTGCTGCTCCAGGGTTGTCAGGCAATAGTTCCGACAAATCAAGCATGAGTGCCAGAGAGATGGCAAATGAAGAATTGGATGATTCAATCTACACCTAAGAACAGTTGGCACTGTCAAATCTAAAGGGAAAATACTAGTTTGTAAATATTGCAATAAAGACAGCACAATGAGAGCATCAAACAAATATGAATTGCCAGATGGTGCTTATGAGCCTTGCAGCCTTATATAAAGTTACCGGATCATGGTCCACAAATGACACCCTTGAAGGCAAAGTTGATGCACTGTGGTGGAAAAGTGCTCATTTCGAGAGGCAAATCAATTGGAGAGCCAGTGCTACAGCAAGATTCAAGACTTGGAATTCCAAATATAAGACCCAAAGTGAAATACATTAATCTCACAAAAAATGGTCAAAAGCTTACACTAGAAACCTTAAATGAGACAGAAGCAACTTATAGGCCAAAAACTTCTCAAATCTGAAGAAAGTCTCCTTGCACCTTCACGACACATCTTCGATCCACTTACAATGTAGTTATGCACGACTATGCTGCAGTTTGGGTGCATTTACACTTCTCATTGGAATACTGCTACAGGGACATATTGTTCACAGGGACAGGTGCCCAGCCCCTGGACTGGACCAAGCTGCATCTAAAGGCTGCTGACATGCTACCTTGGCGCTCACTCACTTTGCATCTCCTTGGATACTCACAGCATCCCTGCCTTTCTTCACCTTTTAGTGCTTTGGCCCCTCAGCTGTACAGCTGCTGCATTGTCTTGCCATTTAGTTCAAGCACAAAAACAGGCAGCTTGTCACATTTGCAGAAATCATCAGTCAGGAAGTAGACATGGTGCTGCATCAATCTCCCACCCACACTGTGTGCCAGCTGTCTGCAGCAAACACACTGTGTGTGTTGTGAGCAAACGACCTTGTCTCAAAACAGAAGGGCCAGGAGGAGTCTTCATTCAAGTCGAGGGAGACAGCCTTCACTCAGGGAGTCCTGGTACAGGAAATAAAAGACTACCTCTGATATCTGACTAGGCAATTGGGCACAGCCGGTTGGGGTAGCAATGGTCAGGAGTTTCCGAACCTCTGCTGTCCAGGGGTTGAGTCACAGTCAACTTGTGGATCCGGTGCATCTGGACATGGGGAGGTGTAGGGAAACAATTGGTGAGCTCATCATTCGACTAAGTCACTCAAGGGGCAGACCATGATTAGTCCAATGGGCCTATCCACTCAAAATCAAAGTTGAGGGGTGGAGGAGAGGCAGAGTGGACATGGTCATCAGGAGTCACTACGGCAAGAGGAAGACTGTGGAAATTAACTCGGGCAGTTGTGGGCAGACTGCTGGAATGCTGGGACCTGGCAATATTGAAGGGAGCTTTCTCAATGTAAAGGTTGGGGGCAGGCAATAGGCCATGTGGAAAAGGAATGAAGTGGGAGGGGTGATTGATGATGATAAGCAACACCAAGCTTCTGTGAGGAAACACCATACACAAATTACCTTGAAGGTTTGGTTGAATGACCCTGGAGGGTTTCTATCTTCAAGGTCCAGGTGTGCTGAGTCCCAGAGGCAAGTGCACTTACCTCAGATTGACCTCCCACTCATCTGGGGGTAGCAGACAGGCTGGAGGTGGAAAGCCCAGCCACTTCCAGAGTGTCCTTACTATGGATTTTTGGGGGGCCTGTATCTGGTTCCTCCACTGGCCGGTGTCTGTTGGATGCACTGTGTCTCCCTGTGAGGAAGGATGACCGGAGAGAGCTCAGGCTCCCTCAACTCCCCCCATCACCCATCCCCTTGCTACTCATGCTGAGTACCAATGGTTAGAGAAATGTAGTGCAGGTCTGTATGCATACGCAGCAGTGTCAGAGTCAGCTGGAGCTAGGCCTTCATAGTAGTCACGGACCTGTCCATGGAGGATGCCAGAAATGCCCACAGGTCTGAGGGAGCACTTGGTTCCAGTCCTGCAGCCTTTGTATAAGGTTGTCCCGTGTCCCTGACACAGCTTCCTGCTGCTCCTGTGTCTGCCTCTCCTTGTTAGTCAAGGCCCTGATTGTTGACACCACGGAGTCCTCTCCTGCCTGGGCCTGAGCGGGTGCCTAGTTTTTCACAGTCCTCCAAATGCTGGGGATTTGGGATGCCTCTTTGGTTGGCCACAAAGATGTGCTCACAAGCTAATTCCACTGACCCTGATCTAGAGAAAAAAAGACTACCGCCAATGTATCAGTATGTGAGCTGTTAAGGGCTGCAAAGGCAGCTTTACTGGTGGCTCCTATGCGGTCTTCTTGCTCTCTTCCTCAGCAGTGAAGGATGGCAAGTCTTGAAGGATGTGCCTATCGATAGCAAACACTGTGGACATTCCATTGATATCTGCAAGAGAATGTCACAACGAAAGAGTAAACATTTTGGCATTTTAACCCTCAGCGCACAATGGGAATAACTGGAGGGCACCTCAACAATGAGCAATGCTTCTTGTTTGTCTGCCAGGACTTGGGGGGGTTTCTACTCCCCATGGCAGTGTCAGTCTTTGCCAGCCATACCAAGATCATCTCAATGTAGGGGGTAAGGGGATGAATACCTCTCACTCATTGCAAGCGGCCATCTAATAACCGGTTCTATTGAACTCAAGATTCAAGTCATATTGTACTCCATGAACATGGGACAATGGGATTTTAATCATATCCACACAGGGTTTGCAAAGGTTTGCACTGGATTAATAGTCCAGTGAAATTACCAAGAGCACCCTTAAATGACGGAAGTTATCTTTCTCAGTGGGAATCAAATAGTTGTCACTAGCCCAACTGTTAATTTTTATTCAGTTTTGTGTTGTTGACTTTTCTATTGAAGTTTCGTACTTTCTTATGCTGCATGTCCACTTGGAGATATTAGGGTAGTGATACATATGGGGATGAAGGCAGGCTTTGAGAGCTTGGGCTGAAAGGAGCTGGAACTTGCTGCAGCAATGAGCATGCATCCAATGTCGACACAGAATTTATCAGCCTGTAGTCCATGGTGCTTCTAAGCCATCCGAGATTCAGATCCCAAAACCTCTTCAAGGTTAAGCTTCCATTTCACTAAGAGCTGAACTAGATCAGCTGCAGCCTTCTGCAGTTCCAGGAAGGTCAACTTGGTTGGCAAGTGTTGCAGGGACTGCAGCTGCATTCACCATGCTTCATAATGGAAGATAAAGGAATAAAACCAATCATAGCCACACTGAAAACACAATGGATATCAAGCAAAATGAGATTTGGATGGCAGGCAGGATTGTTTTTTGTATCTTTTATGGAGCACAGCTCATGCTAAACCTACTGGAGGAGGCATAAACATCAGCTACCCTGTTGAGATGTTGTGAATTAGGGCATGTGATTATGTGACACGTTGTTATTGACTTAGACATCAATAATGTCCAATGCCACCTCCTTGAAAACTGATGTATGTTTGAGGTTCATAGAATGTCAACACGGAGTCAGTACATGCAAAAATAAAAAAAAAACTTGTATTTGGACAATCTTATAGCACTTCAGGCAATGGATTACATTGAATACAGTGACAATTGTACTGTAGAAAAATGCTGGAGCCACTTCCAGTCCCAATAACAGTCAACAATGAGATAAATAACCAAGTTAGTCTGCTCTTGTTTGAAGTAATAATGTTTTTGCTTAACTCTTAATGTTCAGATCATTTTATGCACTTCAAAACTCTGGCTGTCAAATACAATCTTCTATTTTGGAGTCCTTTTGCTTGAAAATATATGGTTTGGCTTTCTATTAAGCTAATTTATTGTAGGAAAATTGCACCTTTCCACTCTGAAATCTGTTCCTTGGCTATTCCATTAATGCTTGGCTCTATTCTTTCATGTGGAATTCTTCAGCAACTCTTCTGTGACCTCATAACCTGCCCTTGTCACTCTGGGTTGCCAGAATCTCTTGGATGAACATGACAATTTATACAGTGTCATAGCTGTGCTATTATACTGAAGTAACTCACGGGGTCAAGAGTCTAATGTTTGGCGAGTTAAGCTGCTTGGACGCTCTGAAATTAAAGCTTTGCTTCATGGCTAAATATAACACCAACAGGAAATTTCTCTGGAAAAGCAAAGATGAGCACATTCATGGCTGGGCATTGTTATCTATTATGGTCACCAGTTACTTTGTTAACAGCCTAAGCTGAAACATTTTTAATCCCTCTTAGTAAGAAAACAATGTATTTTTTTTTAATGATCTAGATACTCAGTGAGCAGCTTATTTGTGATTCATTTAGTTTGTGTAATTTAAAATTAAATGAATTTTTCAGGGCCAAACAACATTGAACAGATTAAGCTGTGCTGCAAAAGGTGTTTGAAATAAGTGTTTTTTTTCTGGTAACACTTCTTCATAATATCATCAAGAATGTATTCGTATTGCATCCTTTCTGTCACACCTCTCTGCACATACAGCTCTTGCATTGGAACAACATCTTGGAACTATTCATGCAGCAACTAAATTGCAAAGAGCAAAGATTTCACAAAGTTGCCTTGATGAAATATTGAAGAGTATACAGACCGAACTTATGTACAGACTGAAAACATAGACTAAATGTACGTAATGTGGCAGAGCGAGCATGCCAATGATTTTACGCCATTGGTTGACATGCCTACCTGCCAACATATTCCTGCTTCTGCTCAATTTTGAGGAAGACTGCATTGGGCAGGCTGATGCTACCCACACACCATGGCCGGTAGTGAATTAGGGGACACCCTTCCAATGAAAGCAGATTTTCCAGATGGTGAACAGGATAGGTGTCAAGCCAGGAGACATAGCAGTTTCCCAGCAGCATCCGGGGCAGCTACTGGACTTGGAAAACCTCCTTTGATAAGAAAGGTGCCACACAAATGTCTATATCCACAGCAGTGCACATTGCAGTTGGGGTGGAGGAGGTACTTTTCCCATTCTTTTTAACGGCTCTTCAGTTTTCTGGCCTTGTAAAACCCCAGTTGGCAGCTGAGGACAAGAAATTGATGCATCCTCATGCCTCTCTACATTCTTCAGTAATGTCTACTTCCAATATTGTGCTTGCCAATATTTCTGTGCCAACCAGGCTGCTATTCACCCTACAGCCTCAGACACATGCCTGCTGGACTTAATGGATGCCACTCCAGACTTTTTAATTGTCCACTTCCTCCAAAGTTGCTCTTGTACTCCCACAAGGGACAAATATGCGCATGTCATGCTGATGGCAAGATCAAGGTTCCTTCCCTGCTAATTTTTGGGATTGACATTGATAAGAATCTTGGCATGGATCAGTAATTAAAATTACGCCCCAAATTTTCCAGATAATTCTCACAATTCATATTAGCTTTTTTAAATTCTGATAATTCTCCTCTGATAAATTTTTGAAAGATATTTTCCTTTTGTTTCAAACTGAACTTGTTCTCCTGAGGATGTGACATTTGACTCATGCTTATAAATTGTCCCATGGCATAATTTTATCTTAAAAAGAAATCAATGTAAGTGGCTTGATATTCTGTGGAGTTACGTATTTCTACCTTACAGTTACAAAAGCAAGTTGAATGTCTACCTTAAGAAATATTTTCAATTTCCACACTGCGCATTTATATACCACAAGTCTTGCCTTTGTTTCTGAACCTGCATTCAACTCATTTTAGCTGCACAGACCCTGGTGTGTTATCCAATGAACCAACCTTTTCTAATATGATTCATATTAAGGGTTTTACAACTCATTTTCATTTGTATCAACACAGACGGATGAAAAATCTCACAATTACCCACAACTTTCAGATTGCTTTAGCATCACAAATAGCTTTCCTAATGAGCTAATCTCAGAAATGGATTTGAAAAATTTTTCATACTAATATAATTTTAAACCGCTTACAAAATAGGATTAGAGGCTCTGTTTCTGGTTATTTTTCCAATTAAAACTTTGCGATGCATTTGTAAGGCTGAATGGTTTGGGATTTTATTCTGTCCCGCATGTTGTTTGTTTTCATAAATTGCTGACACCACTAACCCTAGAAATTGGCAGGTGTTTTCAAGAAACCTCTGAGTCTCTGTGCTAATTTTTCAGGGTTGATTTTAATAAGTCTGGGCATGAGCCAGCTCTAATGTAGCTTCTGCCTCATTGCCAGTGGGGACTATTTGGATCGTATCTTTACAGATGTGTAAGTCTCAGTAACATAAAAGATGATTTTTTTTAAAGAGACAGGTTCTTAGCTTGCCAGACTACTCAGCTGGATTTTAGCAATCTGAAGTAATGTTGCTCATGAGTCCTTGAGTGTTGGTATCCTCACCTCTTTTCAGTTGCAATCTGTAGCTGTGTTCACATACGCATATATGTTTGGAATAATGCACAAACCTGACGTTTTTATAGTTTGACCAACATTTACCTTCTCTCTTACTTATTTTGTAGTTCCTACTTTCCAATGTGTTATTTTCATCTTCTGCCATTCAAATATTCATCTTTTATCCTCATGTTCTGTCATCCTCTGCTATCTCACTTTGTCCTTTCATTTTATTCTAAGTAAGAGATGAAGAGTGGAAAATGAACTTATCACAAAAGTGCAGAAACAATTTTGCTCAAGTTTACACCCTGTCTGTCCTTGAATAAGAAACAAACAATTCCACTTAGAGCCGTGCTGTCCATTAAAGATTGCAGTCAAAAGAAAAACTGGGATACAGTTAGAACAGCAAATTAATATATACATACACATTACATTAAACCAGACTTTCATATGGACCAACTCAGGAACAAAGTGGAATATGTTAAAGATGTTGTGTCAGCAATTTGTTTATACAATGGAACCATTTATAATCAGATCTTGTTGACTTCTCAAAATTTTAAGTACATCATGAATTTTGTTCTTTTGGAACAAGCTGAATTAGCAATATTGGAAGAGGATTCATATAGCTGAACTTGAATAAGTGCTTCCAGTGAAAACCTGGACAAGCTCACTGCTGTGGGGGAACAAGTCTCAGGGCAACACATTTCTTCTTTTATGTTCCTGATCTTGTAAATCTTATTAAAAATAAGGTCATTAATAAATTTGCAGCATTTGCTGTATGCCCAAAGAAGACAAAAATTTAATTTGTGCTCAGACCTAGAAAGTTGCTCAGATGGTAACAACACTGGACTCAGTCAAAAAGTGAGTACCTGCATAGGTACTATAGGAAGCTAATTCTGTTCAGTCCAGGATGTCAATCAAACTATTGTCAGTCAATCACTAACTCACTATCCATGTCGCATTGCTCTGTGGTGCAGCACATTGGAAAGACGAATATGGTGCACCCTGTGTCACAGTTTTCACAAATTGTCTTTCTTTATAACTTGTGCTTCAGTGACTTTAATGTCTGGCAACTCCTTCTGAAGAGTCAACAGAATAAATGAATTTAATTTCCCTGAACCCTCGGTTACAGAAGCACAATAGGCACAAGACAGTTAAGTGAAAATAATAAGAAACAAAACTCTGGGACGCTGAGACAAAAAAGTCTCGCTCTGCTTCTCACTTCAACCCTTCCTTGACAGTTTGCATTAGATGATGAAAGCTATCCAAAGTAGATGTGTTTGAAAAAGAAGAAAGGTGGGTCATTGCTTTACAACAATATACTAGGTTGTTTGTATGTTGTGAGGGTAAAATAACATGCACATTTCATATGTACTTGAATTTCCACATCAATAAAATAACTTTAGTATTCATACTTTACTAAGCTGTAATTGATGTAATGTCAGCTTAAACAGCAAAGTCTGATTATATGATTAACCCACTGGGTGATATATTTTTTTTTACTTTGAAATATCAATTTTACAGAAGAAGGCTTAAAATTAACTTTTTTTTACTTTCTGTGATGCTTCACTCTTTAGAATGGTGCTTCTTAGATCACAGAAAGAGCAGTGGTACTTTTCCCATTATACACATGTGTAATTGTAATGTTCAAGATAATAGCTCCAGTGGTGTTTTGATATCATTGCCTCCTCGACATTATTAACAATATAAGGAAGATTGTTTATGGATATATGGAAGAAGAACCTGAACATGGACAGAATCATCATCTAATCCCACTACTAATGTTCACCAAACTACCAAAGTGGTGCTGTTATTCATTGTAGATTAAAGTCTTTCTGATCATCCACTCTGACAATGATTACTGTTAAACACTATCCCTAATGGAGATCAGAATCTCATCAGATCTACGTTTGCGATGCATTTGAGAAACATATTCATAAATGTGGGAGAAGAGTGAAATCTACTACTCAAATTCACTTAATTCAAATTTTCTGCTAATTCAGGTATTCTTAGCTTTGAATTCCCACTTTGCTGTGTTATTTATGTGGTTTAATTTGAATTGCAGAACTGGATACCTTAATTTTCTTTTGAGTGCAGAAATGGCTTCAAATTATCAGGAGACTGCTTGCTTTCACGTGTAGCCATTTTCTTTATCACACAAAAAGAAATAATAGCAAAGTCAGTCCCATTATTGACCATAATATGCTGTTTTGTAAATTGTGTTAAGATGAGGAAATTGGAGCCAAAGTTGAAGTCATTTGAATTTCATATTAAGACACTAAATAGATAATATTCTGTAATTTTTAGATTGCACCACAACATTGT
This sequence comes from Hemiscyllium ocellatum, assembly GCF_020745735.1. Lineage (NCBI taxonomy): Eukaryota > Metazoa > Chordata > Chondrichthyes > Orectolobiformes > Hemiscylliidae > Hemiscyllium > Hemiscyllium ocellatum. Next base: position 28,574,007 of record NC_083425.1, on the reverse strand, counting down.
AATTGTGCATGTGTGTTTGTAACAGAAGCAACAGTCATATCTAAATACCTTGATGAGTTTTTGATGAAGAGCTACTTCAGCAAGGTTTTTGTTTGTTTGCAATTTTGTTGTGGTTATCTATAATACTTGCCAAAAAATAAAACCACTGATTCCAATGAAGTGGGGGTAGCTAACCTTTAAGATTAAAATCTTTCCAAATGTTTATATTAGTGAATGGATTAATTGAAGCACACTGATAATGTTGCAAGCTACTAAATTTAACTGATTTATAAGCTAGGCTTGCTACAGGCCCGTGTGGACCTATTGATAATGTTTCTATTACAGTTGTATTGCAATGACATAATAGATTACTCTATTGTTTGTGATCGAATTGCCTGCATATAATACGGTTGGAATCATCAGTGCTTGAAAAAGCATTTATAATGCAGCACAGTATCTCAAAGGAACAAGATCAACTGTCTAGGAGGATGTCATGTAGCCACCAGCTAGACAGGATGCAACATGATTTCAAATGCAGAACCTAATTAGCTAGAACAGAGCAGTATCCTGGCTAAAGGTCTATATAGCTTTGTGGTCTTCTAGCATTGTGTGAATAATTTCCAATGCTGGTGATATAATGGCAATTGTGATTTCTCACATAATTAGTGCTGAGGCTACATGTTACACACTTGGATCAAAGAAGATTTTGTACAACTTTTAAAACTAAATCTTTAAAGCAGTCAACAATTAGAATGAGGACGATAAATCCCTCCAAATAGTGTTAGAAATTATTAAAAATGACTGAAAGTTTGGGAGGGGAAATCAGGCATAATTTTATATGATCTTGGATCTGTCCTGTATGATAGTAAGGATGAAATAACCATGAACCAACTCCATGTGGTGGTCATGCACTAACGCCTCTTAATTTTCCATTCAGCTCTGGCTCACCCTCTCAATACATTCAATTCTACAGGTTATACCCGTCTTTTGAGTACATTTGTGAATATACTGTAAAAGATTATGACTTTGACACTGTATGAGTCACTTAAGGGAAGGTAGGATCTGTTTGAATTCAGCACTGGGTTAAAATAGTCTTCTTGAGTTTCAGCTTCCCATTGTGTGAAAGCCATAGCTCACCCACTTTCTCCTCTTAGCAAGTGTCAGATCTGACTAAAATGGGGTGGGATATCAGGAGCCCACCTTCCATTTTAAAAGTTCATGGATCTCTGTGGTTCAGTGAAAATCGTGGCCTTGAGTACAGAATCTAGGTTTGACAGCCCCTGTGCTGGGCTAGCATTGGGGGAATGCTGCACTATAGACACTGACGTCTTTTGGATACAATGATGTTCTCTCAGATAGTCTAAAATGATTCCATGGCATTCTTTTGATGGAGAACATGGGATAGTTGCCCCAGTATATGACCGATATTTAGTACTCGTATCAAATTCAGTAAATCAGAAGGTCTGGTCACTTTTTTGTTGTTGTTGGTAAGATCCTGCTGAGCACAAATTAGCTGCCATGTTTCTTATTTTACAACAGTGACTGCAGTTAAATAATTCATTGGCTGTGAAGTGCACATGTCACATCTTGAAGCCATGAGCAATACCATTTAAATGCAAGTCGCTTTTATTTTCACTGCACCTCTCAACTTTAAATGGTACTGCTGAGAAAAGCAGCTGTGATATGGCAACAATCCTAAACTGGCAGAAACACTAAGTTGTAGTTCTGTAGACAATTACAATCATGTTCTTACTGCTAACCCAAACTCCACTTTCAATTTGTTGCAGAATGAGAAATAATGGTTATATTCGTGTTAACAAGCTTAATAGTAGATGCAGATTGAATGCACGTATGGCAGCAGATAATTTGTTGCAGAGAGAACAAGGCTGTTTAAGAATTACTGAATAAACTTACAGTCTATATTGTGCACAAAATGAAAGTATATCATAGGGTGCCAATACAAGCATCTTCTACATAGTAATAATTCCAGAACAATGTCATTTTGCTGTGGAGTACTTTGAAATGTCCGAATTATGAGAGGGTAGTGCATACAAGATCAGTTCTTTCTTTCTTTACCTAGTTTTCACAATTGTCCATTCTCCTTTGTTTGGAGAAAATCATTTCAACGTGGTATACTGGCAGCAATCATGGCTTTCCTTTTTTTATAGAATCCCTACAGTGTAGAAGCAGGCCATTCAGCCCAACAAGTCCACACCAATCCTCTGAACAGCATCACACCCAGACTCACCCCTGTACCCTGTCCCTGTGACCCTGCATTTCCCATGGCTAATCCACCTAATTTACACATCCCTGGACACTATGGGCAATTTAACATGGCCAATCCACCTAACCTGCACATCTTTGGACTGTGGGAGAAAAGCAAAGCACTTGGAGGAAACCCATGCTGACACAGGGAGAATGTGCAAATTCCACACAGCAGTCTCCTGAGGCTGGAATCGAAGCTGGGTCCCTGTCATTCTGAGGCAGCAGTGCTAACCACTGAGCCACTGAGCTACTTGTTGTCATCATGTGACCTCTACCTCTTCTGTCACAATTTGCACTTTGGTTTCTGGCAGTTACCAAATATGTTACTTGAAGCATGGTGTCAGAAGAGTCCAGCTGAGATTGAGTGAATCTTCAGAGCTGTAAGAGATCAGTTACTGCAAAAGGACAGCAAGGAAGCATTTAAACCAGAGTGTGCAAATGTGAAGTGCTAGCTACATCAGCATAACTGAATTGTTCACTGTGTTTTGGGGCGGTGTGGTGGCTCAGTGGTTAGCACTGCTGCCTCACAGCACCAGGGACCCAGGTTCGATTCCAGCCTTGGGCGACTGCCTGTATGGAGTTTGCATGTTTTCCCTGTGTCTGGGTGGGTTTCCTCCCAAAATCCAGGTCAGATGAATTGGCCATGCTAAGTTGCCCCATAGTGTGAGATGCACTAGACAGAGGGAAGGGGGTCTGGGTGGGTTGCTCTTCAGAGGGTTGGTGTGGATGTGTTGGGCCGAAGGGCCTGTTTCCACACTGTGAATCTTTACTGTGAAAATAAGATTTGAGACAGAATTGACATTTGTTCCCATTTCAGCAAAACCATGAAAGAGCTACAAAATTAAATAAAAAGTCTGAGCAAATAAAAATTGCAAGTTTCTTATCAAGTCTTAGGCAAAGAGTGTTACAAGCTGCATTGCAGCATAGATCTCAGTGAGGAGTTGAGAATCCAGTTAAGAGAAACTTTGAAGGTATACCTTGCATCCATATTTTTAACACTTATGAACAATGTATGATCTTCATCCAAGCTCAGGAGTAGAAGGAAATTATTGATCAAGATGCATTGGTACTAGCTCATCGAGCTAAAGTCTAAGGCTTTGGACAACTTAAAGATGATCTCTTCAGAGATAATATTGCCTTCGGCATAAGCCATACCTTCCTGAGAGCTTATCTGCTGAGAGAAAAGAGACTGACTCAAGAAAGTCGTCAGATTATGCAGACGGTTAATCATTGCCTGGATCATATTAATGATTGATCAGATGAGTCTGTGCACTATGCTGGAAGAAATTCCAGGTCACGTTATAATAAATGTCAAAATATTTGCAGAAGAACCAGCAGAATGATCAAGACTAGAAAGAAAACATAGGTATTATGGAGGGCACCACCCAACAGTGAGCAAATATGTCCAGTGCAGGAAAAACAGATCTCCACTTGTAAGAAATTGAATCATTTTGCACATGAGCTTTTGGCTAGAAAATAGATAAACAATCATTTAAACCAGACTACTGAAGACACCAGCACTTCATGAAATATGAGTTTCACAAATTTGTGCACATTGGCTCAAGATGGTGTCCTAAAAATGAAACAGTTGAAGATAAGGTTGAGACAGTATGATCCCAACAGATCAAACAAAGCCAAGTGGCCAATGCTGTGGGAAGAGTGAAGATTTGAAGTTCCAGAGAGGCGATGTTAAGCAATGTTCACTCATCGTACCTGAAGCAAGCCTGAAGCTTGTCCAATCCACCCTAAACATGCCAGAAGAGATTTGCAGTGTTCTGCTTTGTTATGATAACGGGGCATATTTGGAAAAATTAACTTTTTATGTAGTCTACTGACTGGCTTGCAGCCATTAAACACATTTTGTGAAACATCATTTGCACTGAGCTTTGTGAGTACACTCCTAAATGTTAATCTCACTACCTCCCAACCCATCCCCACCCTCCAACCCCACCACCACCAAACAAGTCCAGAGATATGTGGGATTATGAAAAGAAGTGGCAAGGAGTTTTGTACACAAAAATGAAATTATTTTATGAGAGGGACTACAACTTAGATATGCAGAAGACTATCGCAGTGACGGAATGGTAGGAATTTCAGCTCAGCTTGTAAGCAGGAGGTTATAGAGCAGGACCTTTTAACTTACATAAGAGCATAACCTATTTGCAGGTTATTATTAAAAAGGGGCCTCAAATTTGCACTAACTGAGGTATGAAAAACATCAAATTATTTTGGAAGGGACGAGGATATACCTCCAGGAAATACAGCTTTCCCCACACTTTCAGGAACTTCTAGAACTGTCGCTGCTTTTATAGGCTGGAGTAACTGTGAAGAAATACCACTTTAGATTTGGTTATTTTGAGCATTTTCAGTCCAACTCTTTGGAACTGTATGACAGAGATTAAACCAAAGTTGTTTTTGAGCTATAAGTGGCATAATTCAGAATATGTAAGCCTTTTGCCACCTTTTGGTCTAGTTTTCTAGAGTGGCAGATCTAGTAATGCCAGAGTATGATAAGAAGATGACAAATGCCTAATGGCAAGTACATTTGCAAGCCAGAGACAAAATACCTGCTTCATTTTTCTCATTAAGCGCTTGCTTTCTTTCATTGAAAAACTGCTGACTGCTCACTGCAGATCTCCCTGCCTTATAGCATGCATGCAAGGAGTTCATATATGTGATTTGTACCTCCTTCGACACAAAACATGCAAGGAGTTTTATTTAACCACTGTATCATGAAATTTTAGTCTGTGCGACTTTCCTTCCCTATCATTTATAAATAAAAAGATTGCACTTCATTGTGAAATATCTGCTGTTAAGCCAAAAGCCTCTCCTTTCTTAAAAAGAAAATGTTTTTACTAATGAGATATTCTCCCACATCTGAGCTTCAGTATAGAATCCCTTTGATTAGTTTCACTCAATATGACATCTCAGGTAGTACATCTAGCATCATAGTTCCATCGTAGTTTCACTGGCAACTGGCATATGACTTACTTTATCACAAATCCTGGAACGAGCAATTTTCATTGTGAGATTACTGTGGGTTGCAAGGAAATGTGATAAATCCAGATAAATCTAGCAAGTTCACAGATATTGGGAAGGATTTATAAAGGCTAATACAAGAGGCTGTGCATCTAGGCGTGAGCACAGATCGCAATCAGATTTGTGCTTTTACAACATTTGCCTGTTAGGTTTGATAGACAGGCCTAATTAAGCAGGTGGCAGTGATCTGGTGAATTTCATTTGCTCCTATTGCAGAGCTTCATTCAATACACTGACTGCACTGACATGCTTTGCAATCTTTTTTTCCTGTGGTCTGATTGCCTCAATCATACAAATTGCATGTTGTAACTGCCCTTTATCTTCCTTGTCAAGTCCAGCTCCCTGTTTACTCTCCACACAGTGAATCGATTTATCAGGGAAAGTTCCAGCAGGCGCCAGAGGCTCAGACTCTGCTGTTTCAGCAGCTTTTTCTCTTGCAGATAGAATGAGGCAATTGTGTAACCTGTGTAAAACAATGAGTAACTTTCCAAATGAAAAAATCGAGCTAGCGAATTTCTTCAATATTTCAGCCAATTTGAGCTTCTTTCAGAAATTTTATATTGAGTTATTTCTAACATAGTCCAAAGCTGCCAACATAGTGTAACTTATTACTTCTTGATTTTAGTTCCATATAGTTTTCTGTCTGTTTTGATGACAGGAATATGTTTTAACTTCATATTGTCTGCTGTGTAGGACCAACAAACACAAAATGAGAAAGGGAGATTTGGTTCAGATTGATTCCTCAGATAGTTTGCCTAATTGTGCCTAACCGTTTAACCTTTTGAAGGAAAATTTTGCTTAAAAACTCCCTGTCCACCCAACTAATTAAATGATACTGAAAATTCTGTCCTTTTTACTAGGTAACCCATTGACTGCCACTCAGCACAACCAGATCCATTGCACCAATTACACAAGAGACACTGGAATAACTTTTTGTCTTCAGTGCTTACCTTCACATCCTGAGGTTACTGCCATTAACTTAGGGTGCACTATTCTTGCTACTTTCTGCACTTGCAATAGGAGCAGCTGCTTTTCTCAGATCCCACTCTCTTGGATCTTGTATCGAAACAATTGATAACAACGATGTAAGTAAATGCTAGGCAAAAGTGAGGACTGCAGTTGCTGGAAATCAGAGTCTAGATTACATGGTGCTGAAAAAGCACAGCAGGTCAGGCAGCGTCCAAGGAGCAGGAAAATCGACATTTTGGGCAAAGGCTCTTCATCAGGGTCTCCATTCCTGATGAAGGGCTTCTACCCGAAACATCGACTTTCCTGCTCTTGGATGCTGCCTGACCTGCTGTGCTTTTCCAGCACCACTCTAATCTAAACTCTAAGTAAATACGTCAAGCTAGAAATTAAAATGTATCGTACTCATTTCTCCTTCTTGTGGTTCCCATGTATTAGTTCTAAAATGACTTGGAAGTTATGGTTATAAAGACAGAAAAGCTGTCAATAGTCACAGACATTATAGTGTAAAATTAATGAAAGCAACTTCTGGCATCCACATACATGAAGTTAAATGTACAATCTAAAGTTTACTTGGGATTAGTACACAGATTCTTCTTTATCTTTTATTGCAGTCTTCACTAATGCATTCAACACAGATTCAGTGATTTACCAAGACTTTGAACTCCTTACATATTATCCTTGATGTAAAAAGTCACTGAAAATGTTGAATCATGTTTGATCAGGAGTAATCGAACTTTGAACAGCTTACTAAATCATAGATACTTATGAACAATCTCTCTGGCCTGAAAAGATAATTCCATTATCTCATTCCTTAAGATGAATGTTTAAAAGTTCCGCATGTTTAAAATAATTATCTCTACTTGTTTTAAAATTTTATCATATGTTAGCTTCTGCTGACTCCTAAGGCCTATTTCAATGCTAAAGGAACCAAAATTAACATTCTAAAAGGGTAAATTTTGGTCAGCTAGGAAGACAAAATGTTTTCTCTAACATGGTTCCACGCTGTATATCTCTATGACTCTATGTCTTGTTTAAATGGAGATAAGGTGCAGAGTCGGCAACCATCCCACCATTATCACACAGGGCACTTGCCTGTTAGCTCAGATTAGGGTTAGTAATGGGTCATTGGAGATTATAGGTGGAGGGGGAAACTCATTGGTGGTGTGAATGCTGTTGGATGGGAATCACGGGATTCTGGGTTGTTTACAACTTTGATTTATTTAAGTGAGACAAAATGCTCCTTTTCATCCAGATCCGTATGTAGTGCTGTAAAAACCACATATTTAATAGTGCCAGCACGCTTGGGAAGTCTACAACTGGGGGTATGGAGTAGGCCATCTAAAACTGAGATGAGAATATATTTCTTCACTCAGAGAATGGTCAACCCTGGATTTCTGTACCAGAGCAGGCTATGGTCATCAGGTCAAGAAAGAGATTGATAACTATTTAAATATTAAAGACATCAAGGGCTATGGAGAGAAAGTGGAAATATGACATCAAGATAGAGGATCAACCACATTCATATTGAATCACAGGGCAGTCTTGATGGGCTGAATGGCATACTCCTGTGTTTAAAAATAGAAGCTCTGTAAATCAGAAGCATGCAGCAGACCAAAATTCACCTCTTTCTGAGTGTTAAATATATTTCCTATAGCACTAAAGCAGGTCATGGGATTAAGATCAAAACTAAAAGATGATAAATGTTTAAGACAAGTAAAATGTTTCCATGACCCAGCTCATCAGAGTGGATGGGTTGCCCACACCCTTTGGGTTAAATCTTGTTGTGGCGTTGACGGTCTTGGTCACTAGCTGAAGGGGGGAATCTGTTGCTACCATGGATGGATGGACTTCAGTGCCCCAAGATTGTGGATCTGACCCAGACCCCAGGTAAAGTAAGTAGAAGGAGCTGAGAGTTTTTCAGAGAAGAGTCATGAGGTGGGGGTCATCAGATGGTCTTTGATCACATCCCCAGCCTGCCCTGAGATGACAAACATCCCTCCCCACAGTTTTACCTGTCGAGCATTCTGCATGGCGACAAACTGACCAGCATCTCAGTTCATACCAGTAATGGCAGGGTGAGGCGTCCAAGCTTGATACCAGTGACAGCAGAAGATGTGAGCATTTCTGTCATCTCTGTGAAAACAGCAAAGGAGTTGTTGAGAGGTGTTGCGTTCCTTTATCTAATTTTCAACCTCCCACATTAACCCAAAGCCTTTTGGGTATTAAAATTACACTGTTGACTATGAATAACGTTTTGTATGCTGTTCAGAACAGAAAGAGATTTTTTTGTAAGGTTCTTTGTATTATTTAGAATAATTTCAGCACATTTGTATTCTTATATTGTAGCAAAAAATGTTTGCCTACTGTGATTGTTTTTTTTAAATCGATCTGCTGTATTTTCTAGACATTTCAAGAATTAAATCCATGATTATGCCCAAACCAATTTCTAAGCCTTACTCTAACAATTCAATTTCACTTATTGAATACTTATGATGCATTTTTTAAACAGTATCATCTAATTTACCTTTCTTTAATTTAAATTCAGTTCAAATTGCCTGCAAACCTTTAACTGCATTTTTGATTGCCCTACTGTGATGCCATCAGCAGCTCACTTGATTGGTACACCTTCAACATTTACTCCTTCCACCACCGATGCACAGTGACAGCAATGCAAGATGTACCATTTGCAAGATGTACTTTAACAACACACCATAGCTTCTTAGACAGTACATTCTGAACCTGCAACCTCTATCATCCAGAAGGGCAAGGGCAGCAGATACAGGAGAATACCACCACTTGCAAGTTCCCCTATACACTACCACCCATTCTGACTTTGAAAAATAACGCCCTACCTTCAGCGTCATTTATCCAAAAAGCTGGAACAGCCTCCCTATCAGCTTAGTGGGTCTGACCACAATCTTTTCAAGGGGAATTAGGGATAGGCAAGAAATGTCAACCCAGCCAGTGACACCCACATCCTGTGAACAAATAGTAAACCAATCTGACAGTCAGAAATGTTCCTGTAACCCCAGAGAAAACAGAAATCATTGGTTCAGATGATGCTTCATTCAATATCTTCTCAGTTTGCTGTTGCTTCTGCCAATTCTGAAGTCCTAAGTTCTACCATAGATATCATTGGCATTAAGTTTAAATATAAGTCCTTCTTAAAATTTTGTGTTGTTGAAGTCTAAATAACCAGTACCATCAGCTATTTAACTAATGATATCTTCCTCTGGGAAATTGAGAAGTTTGCCTTATTCTAAATCCAGTCTTGCTGATTCCTAGTCAATTATTGTTCACTTAATTCTCCTCTGACTTACCTCATTCTGAGAATAGATTCCATTAATTTCCTTGCTATTGATATGAGACAAAATGATCCTGTAATTCTCTGTGATAGATTTGTTGTTATTATAATAAACATGTTGTGAGCTTGCTTTTAATCTCATCATTACTTATAATTGTTCTCTGGCAAATCCACTGTCAGAAATGTTCACCTAAGTTTCTTTCAGCTGCCTAGAATATATCACAATACCATAGCCCTTGAACTTTCAAAGTATCTCTGACATGTTTGTAACACACTGCATCCACAATCAGGATTCCCGCCAACCTTCCGAGGACCCCTTCACCCACCTCCAACACACTGCATCCACCTGGACACCCCGTGCTGGCCTGTTAACCGCCCTTGACCTCTTCATTTCCAACTGCCGCCAGGACATTAACCACCTCAATCTGTCTACACCCCCTCCCCCACTCCAACCTCTCAACCTCCCATCGCGCAGCCCTCCAATCCATCTGCTCCAATCCCAACCTCACCATCAAGCTAGCGGATAAAGGGGGCGCAGTGGTAGTCTGGCACACTGACCTCTACACCGCTGAAGCCAAACGCCAGCTTGAGGACACCTCTTCCTACTGCCCCCTCGATCATGAACCCCCCCCCCCCCCCCATCACCAAACCATCATCTCCCAGACCATACAGAACCTCATCACCTCAGGAGATCTCCCACCCACAGCTTCTAACCTCATAGTCCAGGAACCCCGCACTGCCTGGTTCTACCTCCTTCCCAAAATCCACAAGCCTGACCACCCTGGCTGACCCATTGTCTCAGCACGCTCCTGCCCCACTGAACTCATCTCTACCTACCTCGACACTGTCCTATCCCTCCTAGTCCAGGAACTCCCCACATACGTTCAAGACACCACCCACACCCTCCACCTCCTCCAAGACTTCCGTTTCCCCGGCCCCCAACATCTCATCTTCATCATGGATATCCAATCCCTCTACACCTCCATCCGCCATGACCAGGGCCTCCAAGCCTTCCATTTTTTCCTCTCCAGATGTCCCCAACAGTACCCTTCCATCGACACACTCATTCGTTTGGCCGAACTAGTCCTCACCCTTAACAATTTCTCCTTTGAATCCTCCCACTCCCTCCAGACCAAAGGAGTAGCCATGGGCACATGTATGGGCCCCAGCTATGCCTGTCTCTTTGTTGGCTACGTAGAACAGTTGATCTTCCATATTTTTAACAAACCCACCAACTCTCACAACTACCTGGATTACACCTCTTCCCACCCTACCTCTTGAAAAAATGCCATCCCGTATTCCCAATTCCTCCGCCTCCGACGTATCTGCTCCCAGGAGGACCAGTTCCACCACAGAACACACCAGATGGCCTCCTTCTTTAGAGACCGCAATTTCCCTCCCCACGTGGTTAAAGATGCCCTACAACGCATCTCGTCCACATCCCACACCTCTGCCCTCAGACCCCACCCCTCCAACCGTAACGAGGACAGACTGCCCCTGGTGCTCACCTTCCACCCTACAAACCTTCACATAAACCAAATCATCCGCTGACATTTCCGCCACCTCCAAAAAGACCCCACCACCAAGGATATATTTCTCTCCCCACCCCTTTCCGCCTTCCACAAAGACCATTCCCTCTGTGACTACCTGGTCAGGTCCACACCCCCCTACAACTCACCCTCCCATCCTGGCACTTTCCCCTGCCATCGCAGGAACTGTAAAACCTATGCCCACACCTCCTCCCTCACCTCTATCCAAGGCCCTAAAGGAGCCTTCCACATCCATCAAAGTTTTACCTGCACATCCACTAATATCATTTATTGTATTCGTTGCTCCCGATGCAGCCTCCTCTACATTGGGGAGACTGGGCGCCTCCAAGCAGAGTGCTTTAGGGAACATCTCCGGGTCACCCGCACCAATCAACCACACCACCCTGTGGCCTAACATTTCAACTCCTCCTCCCACTCTGCCGAGGACATGGAGGTCCTGGGCCTCCTTCACCACCGCCCCCTCACTACTTGACGCCTGGAGGAAGGATGCCTCATCTTCCACATCGGAACACTTCAACCCAAGGGCATCAATGTGACTTCAACAGTTTCCTCATTTCCCCTTCCCCCACCTCATCCTAGTTCCAAACTTCCAGCTCAGCACTGTCCCCATGACTTGTCCGGACTTGTCCTACCTGCCTATCTCCTTTTCCACTTATCCACTCCACCCTCTCCTCCCTGACCTATCACCTTCATCCCCTCCCCCACTCACCCATTGTACTCTATGCTACTTTCTCTCCATCCCCACCCGCCACTAGCTTATCTCACCACGCTTCAGGCTCACTGTCTTTATTCCTGATGAAGGGCTTTTGCCCGAAACATCGATTTCGCTGCTCCTTGGATTCTGCCTGAACTGCTGTGCTCTTCCAGCACCACTGATCCAGAATCTGGTTTCCAGCATCTGCAGTCATTGTTTTTACCTATAAAAAAGTGCTGTAGACTCATAGATGTTTACAGCACAAGAAGAAGTTATTCAACCCATCAAGGCTACACTGGTCAACAAAGATTTGACTACATTAACCCTATTTTATAGCTTTTGCCAATAATCCTGCTCTTGCAGTGCAAGTGAAGAAGGTGAGGACTGCAGATACTGGAGGTCAGAGCTGAAAATGTGTTGCTGGAAGAGCGCAGCATTCCTGAAGAAGGGCTCATGCCCAAAACGTCGATTCTCCTGCTCTTTGGATGCTGCCTGACCTGCTGCGCTTTTCCAGCAACACATTTTCAGCTTTCAGTGCAAGTGGCTATCTCAATATTGTTTAAATGTTACAGGAGTTTCTAACTCAACAGCCATTTCAGGTAGTGAGTTTCAGGCTCCCATGATCTTTTTTAGTGCAAAACAATTCTCAGCTGTCCTCTGTGCCTGCTACTTCTTTCTTTAAGTCCCATGCCCTTGGTTTTTGACCCCTCTACTAATATAAACGTAATGTTCAGCAGTGATGTGCTATAGATTGACTAGAGACCAGGAAAATTCTGCTCAAAAGAAATGTACTTACCTTGAAGTGAAGAGTGTATTACAATGTAAATAATGGAGTTATGTGAGAACCTACCATAGTCATTCTTGGTGAGGGGAAATCCTTCTCATATAGACCAGCTCATAACTAAGGGTAAAAAATGAGGTCTGCAGATGCTGGAGATCACAGCTGAAAATGTGTTGCTGGTTAAAGCACTGCAGGTTAGGCAGCATCCAAGGAATAGGAAATTCGACGTTTCGGGCATAAGCCCTTCATCAGGAATGGGCTTATTCCTGATGAAGGGCTTATGCCCGAAACGTCGAATTTCCTATTCCTTGGATGCTGCCTAACCTGCTGTGCTTTAACCAGCAACACATTTTCAACCAGCTCATAGCTAACCCAGACAGACATTGAAAAGCTATTCAAAAGTGAAGCCAAACCATAAACTAATGTGAATTTTGGAGGTCTCAAGGACATTGTTTGTATTCAAAGAATTAGATCACAAGATAACAATAAACTTTCCAGCTGTTAGCGTTGGAAAACATTTCCTGAACATTATCAGATAGAATATTCCACAATATTTCTGAATGAGTTGGAAGTGTGAGTGTTGAAAATATGGAAAGGTTTTGGAGTGCAAGAGGGGTGCTTTGCCTCACTGAAAAACATTTCGAAACACAACCTTCAAAAGCGTGTTGAGAGACAGTGATGTCAGTATTTGTTGATGGTTTCTTGCAAATTAAAGTGTTACTTTTCTTCCCCACTACAGAGAGCTAAATAGATAAGTGAATTTATCCTCATGTTTCATCAACGCAGTTTCTGTCTTAACTACCTCCAAGGGTTTTCCATGAATGAACAGGGATGTGGTTGCAAATACCATGTCCCAGCATGCTCTCGGAATGCCATTGACACTGTCAGTCATTACAGTATGGTAGATTGTGCAAATCCAGCTGTGAGATTAGATTAGATTAGATTACTTACAGTGTGGAAACAGGCCGTTCGGCCCAACAAGTCCACACCGACCCGCCGAAGCGCAACCCACCCATACCCCAACCCCTTACATAACACTACGGGCAATTTAGCATGGCCAATTCACCTGACCCGCACATCTTTGGACTGTGGGAGGAAACCGGAGCACCCGGAGGAAACCCACGCAGACATGGGGAGAACGTGCAAACTCCACACAGTCAGTCACCTGAGTCGGGAATCGAACCCAGGTCTCTGTCGCTGTGAGGCAGCAGTGCTAACCACTGTGCCACCGTGCCGCCCTAAGATCTAGTAGTCTTCATTAAATTCAGGAAGCCTTAAGTACATTGTGGGATTACAGTGCATAGATTGTTTGAGCAGAGTGACAAAGATACTTTTTTTGATTTTGCAGTCCCTCATCTAGCTGAAACTACTAGAAGGCCAATGAAATCATGCTGAATGAGCTCTCAACTGATTCTATTAATTGTCCCATTTTAAATGCAAGAAAGGGAGTTGTGTAGGTAAACTTAATCACCTCCTTGTGAATTTTAAAATTGTATATGTCTGCATGCAAGAGGCCTTAGGGAAACTTGTTCAGTTCCAAAGACAAAATAGAGGACCACTTTCAGGCAATTCCTCAAAACTGCCCTCATTATATTTGAATGTGAAGTCTCAGACCTGAATGGGCCTGTCTGATGAACTTTGCAATGGTTTGGAATGATTAATCATGTGCAGTAGCTGTTTGAAATGGCAGATCAATTGCTCCTTTCAAAGAAGGAGAAATAACTGCAGCAGGACTTTATCAGTTCTTTACTCATTTGTATTGTTTTAGAGATTCTTAGAAGAAATATACATGCTTATAATGCCAGGGCATAGTTTGCTAATATAAATCTGAAAATGCTGCTGATTCACCATTTGGCCAAGTGCCACCACAAAGCAAATGGAAGCCACAAAGTCAGTTTCTCATAACACTAACACCTCACACATCTCACCAAAACAAGCATCATCTCTGAAACGTCCATTCTTGGAATTTGTTCAGGTAGTTTGAGGTGGTAACACTGGAAGAATGGAGAAGAACGTTTCCAGTTTAAATGCATTGTCTGTAATCTTCCATTTTTTTCTGCAAACATTCCTTCTGTCTACATGAAATGACAGATGTGCGACAGGTCCATTGGCAATGGGTTAGTTTTAAGGCAAATAGATTGACAGGTTTAATCCTGAGGCACTGGACCTCCTAAAATATTAATCCAATACGGATTCAGTTGAATTTACGAAACCGCATTTTAGAGATTTCAACCTTTCCTCCCTTTCTCCCTGACACCGTTCTGAATTATGCCCTTATTTTCCCTCTATTATACCAATAGAAGTTCCATTTTGCTGTTTCATTATTCCTTTGATCCTTTTGAAGCTTTAAATTATAATTTCATATTTACGTCCTGGTTCCTTTTCTTTAATATCATTGTATTCGTCTCTTAAAGAATAACATGAAGCAACGAAAACAGCCACAGGTTGATTAACAGATTGCAATACAGAGCCTTTTTCCATGATGGTAATGTAGCTATTTGTCTCAGGTTTTGTGGTTATAAGGGTCTCTGCCAACCTATGCCAAGTGGAGGAAATTAGCTGAAATTATCAGGCACATATATCACACTTTCTGTTAACACAGGATTCAGTCAACTGTCTGGGATGGTCTTGGGCAGAGTTCAAAGCCGATGCCTTTTGTTGCAGGGGTGAGAATGTTGCATTAAACCAAAGGTTTGCTCTATCTTGGTCTTAACTCTGTCTGATTGTCAGGCAATCTTAAATCTAATCTCACTGTGATCACTCATCCTGGGAGGCTGCACTAATTCCATTAAAAAACATTCATCACCATTTTGAATATGCTGTCTGAAAGCACCCTCTTATAGCCCTGTGTTTAAACACCAGTTATGTGAAAGATTATTTCAGTATGAGCACGGATGAAGTATCATACCTTTGAGAGGAAACGATCTGTGATTGCGAGACTAAACTGAAATTAATTTTAACAATTTAGTTTCTCCTATTAGTGAGCTGATGTAACTATATTTTTCCAAAACAAAAACTTTATTTGTCAAATTTGTAATGCTGCATGACATCATAGTTTAAATTTGACATGGCATAAATTGCAATACAGATCAGTTTATTGAATACCATAAGCGAGTTACCTTACTACACCCACCATTGCAGACTATATTTACAATTTACATTTACATTTCAGGTAAGACATTTTGTTCAGTCCAAAGGGTTTTATACAAATTCCAAACTATGGTGGGAGCATCTTAGTCAAAATGATGTGTCCTTAATGAGGTATTGGGGTTAGTCCTCTAAGCCTGTACTAGAGGGCCAACAACTCCTTGGCAAAAAATAAATTGAATCAAATCACTTATGTCTGATACAGCCTGTCCATGAAATTCAACTACCCCGCACTCAACCAATTTGTCAGTGCTTATGGTCAAAGAATAACTGAATGCCTCTTTTAGGCTTATGAGCTCAATACAAATATAATTTCTTGAAATGATTAAGGTGCGTTTAATGTCTAGCTGTTGACTGTGGTGTTCTGGGTACTATTTTTACTTAAATATTTTAATTAGTTGGAAAGATAGTAGCTCTGTGTTAAAGCACCCTCTCCCCTACTGAGAGTCTGATACAGCATGCTATTGCTGTCACATTGAAATGCCTCTGACTAGTCCTTCAGTTTCAAAAACCCACATACCATGCCTACTCGTATGGAGAACTTCTCTCCACTGCAGTTAAGTGTGCATTCATAAGAAAATCCCAGGTTGGTGATTGTTTGTTTCTTCTTTGCGGTGAAGGTCTAGTGATCTGGAACAGTCCCAAATTCTGTTCTCTTCCCTCCCTCCATGAGGTAAAACCCTAGCCAGTTCATTTGAAGGAGTGCCTGAAAGCTGATCTAATCAACATAGACACACTGACATAATTGAATAAAAACTTACCCTCATAGAGATGGGCAACAAATAATGGTCTCACTAGCAATGCCCACATCCTGCAAAAGAGTGGGCATAAACCATTCTGCCTATCAATACTTGTATTATTGCTGGACAAGTCAGATCCCTGGATGAGAGCTGCCTTAATGGACCATACTTTGCTGTTTCACAGAAACAAGAATGCCGGGCTGCAGAATTGGTTTTGAAATAAAACAGAAGTTTATTGTGCAAAAGAAATCAAAATAAAATGCAAGAAAACAATCTATCAGATATAACACATTTTATAAGATTTCAAACACCTGACAAAACAAAATCCCATTCAGTCCCTAACACTGTCACTTTACATTTCATCAAAATCCAGGAATATTTTCCTTCCCTATCAAATCTGCAATTGACATAACTGTTTCTGTTCAGGTCCACTCTCAGTCCTGTGAGCTGTAAAGCCTTTCTCTTTGAATCACACAACTGCAATCTTAGATCTTCTCAGCTTTGAATAACCAATAAAGATTTTGAACCAAACGTTCTGTGGTTTGGAAGCATTTGCAAACTGAAACTCTTACACTGAGGTAAGTTATGAGCTAATAACCAAAACTTGCCTCTATTTACACCCAGTCTTCTTTAAAGTGAATTCAAAAGCTTTTAATTAAATTTAGAAAAAAAATGGTTATCCTAGCTTTTGTTGAGTTAATGGCTTAAAGTGTTTCTTCCTCTCTTGTCAGAAATCCCATATTTATTATTTATCCATTCATGGGGTGTGGGCATTACTCGCTAGGTCACCATTCATTTTTGATCTTGAGTTGCCCCAGAGAAATTGCTGGTGAGCTACTTTCTTAACCCATTACAGGTACATAGTGCAGGTACATCTGTACTGCTGCTGAGAGGAAGTTCCAGGAATTTTGACCTTGTTATACTGAAGGATTGGTGAGTGGTTTAGAGGGGAAATTTCAGGTGGTGGTGTTCACATGTATCTGTTGTCCTCATCCTTCCAACTAGTAGTGTTGGTGGATTTGGTGGGTATTCTGTAAGGATCCTCTGTGAATTTCTGCAGTGAATCTTGCAGATGGTACACACTGTTGCTACTGAGGGTCAGTGGTGAAGGAAGCTTGGGACATGGTGCCAGTCAAGCGAGCTGCTATGATCTGAATGATGTCAAGCTTCTTGGATGTTGTTGAAGATGTGCTCATCCAGGCAAGCTGGGAATATTCCATCACACTTCTGACTTGTGCCTTATGGGAGTCAGGAGGTGATTTACTTGTTGTAGGACTGACCTGCTCTTGTTGCCGATGTATTAATATGGCTAGTCCAGTTCAGTTTCTGATAACTAGGAATACTTAGGACATTAATAGCAGGTATTCAGCAATAATAATGCCTTTGAATATGAGGGGATATTGGTTGGATTTTCCCTGTTGGGGATAGTAATTGTCTGACATTTCTGTGATACAGATGTTACTTCACACTTGGCAACTAGATATCTATATATTGGTCAGGTCTAGCTGCACTCGGACATAGCCTGCTTCAATAAGAGTTGCAAATGGTGCTGAACATTGTGCATTCATCGGTAAACATTCCCACTTCTGACCTTTTGACAGAGGGAAGGTAATTGAAGAAAGAGCTGAAGATGGTTAGGCCTATGACACTACCCTGAGGACTTCCTGCAGAGATATCCTGGAGCTAAGATGGTTGATCTCTAACAACCACAACCATCTTCCTATGTGCCAGGTACAAATTCAAACAATGAAGAGTATATCCCCTTATTCCCTTTGACTCCAAGTTTGCGAGAGCTCCTTATGCGTCTTTCGGTCTCATGTGCCGTTGATGTTAATAGTAATCACTCTCGCTTTATTTCTGAAATTCAGTTCTTTTGTTCATGTTAGAATCAAAGCGATAATGAGGTCAGAAGCTAAGTGGCTATTGCTAAGTAATTAATGCTTGACAGGACTGTTGTTGACAACTTCCATCACTTTACCAATGATGGAGAGTACACTGATGGGGTAGGAATTGGAAGGCTTGAATTTGTTCTGCTTCTGTGTACAGGACATAACTGGGCAATTTTCCACATTGTTGTGTAGATGACAATATTGAAACTGTACTGGGACAACATGGCTAGTATGCAACATTTTCTGGAGCATGGTTCTTGAGTAGAAAAAAACAGCACCTCCAACCATTCCTTTATTTCATGTGGAGAGAATCGAATTAGCTGAACATTGGCATCCATGATGCTGAGGACTTCTGGAGGAGACAGCGATGGACCAACCAGTCAGCACTTCTGGCTAAAGGTTGTTGCCAATACTTCAGCCTTCTATTTGCAAATTGGTAATGATGAGATCAAGTATGTTTTCCATCTTGATGGTTCTCTCACCACTTATTGCTAACCCAGTTGAGCAGCAATGGATCTTAGCACTCAACCAACTGAGTCAACAGTGATGCTGAACCACTCTTGTTGATGAACATTGAAGTTCACTCCCTGAATCCATTCAGTTTCCTTGCCGCTCTCAGGGCTTCCTCCGAGTAGACTTCAACAGAAGGAGCACTGATTCATCAATCAAGGAGATGGATTGGAGGGCTGGTGTATGGTAATCAACAAGTGCTTTCCTGGGCCATGTTCGACCAGATGCCACACGACCTAATGGGGTGCAAAGTACAATATAAGCAAACTTTCATTAGCCCTCCAGGAGACAATAAGTCATCTGCTCTCTTGCATATTCTGGTTTAAATCATGGAATGATTGGCCTAGTTAATTTCTAAACCCCTTCACAAAAGAAAAGGGCCTTCACCTACTTACCATTAATTTGATATCTAAGCTCTTAAACTATATATATATATATATATATATATAAATATATTCATATATTTTAAATATTACATGACATTTATTTATTTACAGTAATCCTGTGAACTAATGTCATAAGATGCTTTCAACTACAATCGTTGATAGCTAATACAAAGGGAACACAGATTCCTAAGTGGAATTAGTAATTACAATTATTGTGAATGGTCTACTTGAAGATGTTTATTGGTTCTAAATAAGAAGGTGGGTTGACATATATAGTAGCAAAAACCCAAATTCGTTCTGCAGAAACCTGTTGATAACAAAGTTAGCTATGGTCAGGGATGACTAGGAATATCAAGGGACCACATAACTATCATTGCAACATTCCATTCTGCAGCTCTGACCAATATATATTAAGTGAAAGAGACAGCTTGCAAGTATAAAAGAAAAGACTGAAACTTGTCTTCTAGTTTACTGGAGATAAATTGCAGGTTATTGTGCTGTGTGGTACCATTTCAAGTGTATTACCTAATGCTGTCAATGGAGAATGAGAACAGCTGAGAGTGAGTGTCTCAGGAGAGGCCAGTGAGTTATGATAATGGACAATCTTCTTACTGTTTGCTGCACTCGCACATTTCAAATCTGAAACGACAGATGTTCCATAATCATACATCAAGACAGAATTTGAAATGGACAACTCCGTGATGTGCTCCCACATGCAGTTAACTTTTTTGCAAACTAAACAGAACACGGATATCCAATTCCATTTATACTCGATGAATATCCTGGTCTTTTCACACCCGTTGTGAGACAAAATGATTCAGTGCGAGTACAGATGAAGTGTCATATTCATAAAGATCAAACTAGACTGCAGTCTTTTTGGAAGTGTGGAATACTAGACATATTTTGAGTGGACAGTGGTGGGAATCATATCTCACTCTCTGGGTGAGGGAGGATGTGGGCTGCAGATTTTGTTACAGAAGAAGGTTATTTGAATTGAGAGTATCTTTGAGCTGCATTTGGGTGATTTAAGGGCTTAAATTGTAGGAATAAAAAAGTCAAGCAATGTATTCTAAACTCTTTGTCACTGTTTTCTTTGCTCTGAAAGGCAATACATTTGGAACAGCAGACCTGAGCAACTCTTTCTTAATCACCATTTAATGTTACAATGCATTATAATGCTGCATAATTAGAAAGAAAGAGAGACACCGAAAAGCGATAAGGACACATGCCAGGATAGTAGGGACCAGAATTGAGTGGACATTACTCTGTTGGCAGCAATAATATTATAATATTCCAAATGATCCAAAATATTGCTGGTTTTACTTATTGAAGCCTACGTACTCATTCATATGGAAATTAATATTGAGAATCTACAGAAGCTATATTCTGCTAATCTGGACATAATTAACCTTCCCAGCAGATCTAAAGTAACTTCTGGTTGAGTAATTGATCTTATGGAACCAAACTGATTTTGATCATTTTTTCCTTAATCAAAGCTGTTCTGAACAATATTGAACAAAAGCAGGCATTAGCCTTGTACTGCAGTATGAATCATGGCACATTTTACATCAATTTGTTCATTACCTACTTTGCAGTCCGTTGTGTATGCATTACAAAACGTATTGTTTCCAAAGTGTTTCAGGTAATAGCTAAGTTTTGTTTTTGCGGTATGTTTATAAATTGTGCAATTTAAAGAACGTCAGACTTAATGAAGTAAAACACAGCATGCTATATTTCAGTTAAAGCCATGCTGACAGGCAAGAATTATAACAGAATATTAAATGTATTTTTCTGTGCAAAAAAGTGCTTTCTTCATAACAGAAATCAGTTATCTTTGAATAAAATCATGGGAAAGAATAATATTCATCACCAACATTCAGCTGTAAACCTTTATGCAGATAGAACACTTTATCTGTACCTGCAGATATAGACAATTTGATTATGTGGACTTGGAGCAATATAATTAGCTACAGTCAGGGTTTTCTGATTAAAAGCTGCCTGGAGTCAATAGTCTCCTTGATTGTCCAGCAAGGTTCACTGAGGATTACCTGGTTCCTGCACAGCTCCTGAAATTTCCCGACATGGTTCAGTGCTGTGTCAGTATCCGTGAATGGCAATTTGACTGTATTAGAGGTTTTTTTTTAATCTTTTAAGGGTGAAATTCATCCACTCCTGCTTTTTTAGTACCTTTTTAAGT
Source organism: Hemiscyllium ocellatum (assembly GCF_020745735.1). Classification (NCBI taxonomy): domain Eukaryota; kingdom Metazoa; phylum Chordata; class Chondrichthyes; order Orectolobiformes; family Hemiscylliidae; genus Hemiscyllium; species Hemiscyllium ocellatum. Next base: position 28,552,557 of record NC_083425.1, on the reverse strand, counting down.
AAATTGGTATTTATTAGTCTGAACATTGAGGATAAGCTTAATTACAATAACAAAGCCTGGTGATGTCCACCATTTTTCAAGTGGCTATTTGATGAAACCAGGTTAGATTTATAGGAGGTTATAATATCTCCCATGGTCTCGACACATGAAATGTCATCTTATTTTTCGATGACCCTAAATCAGTACCCTTCACAATTATACATTACTTGATATTTTGTAGGTTAACTCAATAATGTTTTAAAACTGCAGGAGGTTTGGTTTTAAAGGCCACAAAAGACCTAAACATAATCTGACATTGTGAATAGGCTCATTTATTGGATAAGATGTTAAAATGAAGCCTCATCTATGTTTGGGAGGATGTAAATGACTCAGTAGCACTACTTAGAAGGTCAGCAGTTATGCTGACCAACATTATTCCCTCAATTCACATCCAAAACTAAAAACATATTATCTGGACATTATCAATTACTGTTTGTGGGAGTTGGCCGAGTACAAATTGGTTGTCATGTTTCCAACAATATAACAATGACTATACTCACATTTACTTCTTTGGTTGTAAAACCCTTGAAGATGTCTGGTGATTGTCAGAAGTCCTTCATGCATTCAATGTTTTTTAAAAATTCCATCGAATGTGCTACTTTTTGTACAAATATATTAATGATATCTGATCACAGGAAAAATCAACACCAGCTGTGTCAGATTATTTTGGAAAATCGATCTCAGTGTGGTTTTTCAAAGTTTTTTTGGTTAAGTCAAATTGTAACTAGCTATCAGCTTTAAAGAACAATAGACTGAATGTAGATGAGATGGAAACCTCTTCTCAAATTATCATTCTTCACCAAAATTGTATTCATATTATGGTGCATTTTGCATTATATAAAACAATTGGAATTTATCGCACTTCTGGTATCAATTACCAGCCAGAGCCTGTCACACACTGCCAAAACTCATGTCTCAAGTCACTACAGTTAATTTAAGAGAAAATATTATCCCATCAAATATCTATTGACCTGCAGCTTTTCCATTTATGAAATATCCAGTGATGGAGTCCAATGGCTCTCCTCATATGCCAATTTAGATCATCCTCAAAAGTTAGTGTGAACATTGTGCACAACATGGTAATTCTTTCAGGTAGATCAGAGAAGAGGGAGAATAAACAGGTAATGGAATTGAATAATCAAGGGAGATGTTTGGACAGGTCTTTATAAAATGTCTTTAACCAATTTTCTTAAAGGTGTTTGAGCTTCATTTATCAGATTCTGTCCATAGTTTGAGTCCCCGTAGTTCATGTTCATTTGTTGCAACATTCCTGAATTGGAAACACTTGTTGGAAAAACTGATCTTTCTCTGTCCATGTTCTTTGTATGGTCATTTATGTATAATAAGCAAGAATGAACTGTATAAATTTTAGTGTATACTTTTTAGAGTACAAAACCGTTAACTTATACAATTTTTAAAATCAGGTTTGTCCCAGTAATGAGATTCAAATTTGAGGAAAATGCTGAGGGCTAAAAGCACGTCTTGTACTCAACAATATTCATTCTATGGTTATTACTTTACCCTCGGATAAGCAAAGAGGCAATGAACTACTTCAACACATGGGAAAAAGCCTTATGACTACCAATGAAACAACTGCATTTATTACTGCTCAGGGTCTCCTTTCACCATAATTAAGGTCATTTCCAAATGTTCTAACTTTTGATTTTCCCACTAAGAGACATGTGTGTGCTGGTTGAGGATGGAAAGAAAAATAAAAAAAACACCAGATGCTGGAAATCAGAAACACAAACAGAAATTGCTGAAAAACATAGCAGGTCCAGTTCTGAAGAAGGGTCACTGGACCTGAAACATTAGCTCTGTTTTCTTAGATGCTGTCAGACCTGCTGAGATTCTCCAACAATTTCTGTTTGTATTTCTGACTGAGGATGGAGTTGTTCAGCATGAACGATAAGAAACTCTAGGTTTCACTTCATTGAAATGAACCTTGCTTCTTCTTCCAGAGCGAACAACTACACAAGCCTCTGAAACTCTCTTCTGCTGTATTGGCTTTTATAGACTGCGCACAATACAAAATCTGGCATCGTTTACGAGTATATTTACATTAAACCAGTGTAAAGCAAGCCAAATGTTAATTCCTGAACTGTCTCTGGGATCAAGCAAGGACAAACTATTCTCTCTAAGGTGTCTCTACTTTGCGCTAAAGTCTGTTTTCATTGCACTTTGGCCTTGCTACAGTGTTAAACCACTTATGTCAATGCCACAGTTAGAGCATGATTATGTCCTAAGTGTCCTGTATTTTTGAGCAGTCTGTTTATATGTCCATATGGCAATTTGCATTAATAGTAACAGCCTATTTAAACTTTGCACACAACTGGTGACAGAAAAATGCCTCACTGCAAATTCAAATGACCTGAGGGGATAGGATACTAAATGCCTATCACAATACCAAAATAAAATAAATCAAAGTAAAAATTATTTGCAGTGTACTGCATGAGCATTAACCCACAGTGATACTAGTTTGCACTTCAGTTTTATTTATCCCATATGTAATTTTGCTTTATTCATACAGATATTAAGATTTATGCTTGTAAAATACATTTAATCCTTTATTATTTTGTTCATTAAGAAATGTTTAATGCAACATTCTTATATAGATTGAGAAATCTAGTTACAATGCAAGTAACACTAAACCACTTGAACCCTATGCTAAGATGCAGAATAGCAGCATGGGGGCTCTCAGACTAAAGTGTGAAGCATTACGGACCTGTGTGCAAAGTTCAGTTTGAATGATGAGATTTTTGAAAGGTATATAACTGGAAGCTAACACAAATGGGATTATTTTTGAAAATTGAGTCCAACTACTTTGTCTGTTTGAAAGACACATTTGGAATTATGCTCCAAACACTGGTGTGAAGTATAATACTGAGAGTAGACTCTTGTTTGAACATTGTTGATTCTTATCTGCCTTGAAAGTAATGATTTCAGCTTGTCCAATATATAAAACCAAAACAGTCGTTGAGGTTATTATTGTTCAATAGGAAGCAGTTCTGGCCCCTTTGAACAGTAACGCAGGACACACATGTGATCTCGGTGAAGACAAGGTTTCTATTGTGGTAGCAGTCCTCCTTTACAGGAAAAATGTAATTAAAATGAGGTGGCAGGGTGACTTAGTGGTTAGCACTGCTGCCTTACAGTTTCAGGGACCTAGGTTCAATTCCAGCCTCAGGTGACTGTCTGTGTGGAGTTTGCACATTCTCACCGTGTCTGTGCGGGTTTCCTCCCACAATCCAAAGATGTGTAGGTTAGGTACATGAGTCAGGGGTAAATGTAGGGGAATGGGTCTGACTTCCTTACTCTTTGGAGGGTCAGTGTGGACTTGTTGGGCCAAATGGCCTATTTCCACACAGTAGAGATTCTATGAAATATGAAGTTGAGGATACAAGTGAAGGAATGTGCGGAAATGACCACAAGGCTGATTTTGGGGAGTCATGTGTTTTTTTGCAATGGCAATGGCAATGGGCTTTGATTGCCAGAACCATGTGGAGAAGACAGGAAACATTTGTAGAACACTTAGTCAACTCATTGAATCACAACTCATCAGGGATAAAAAAAATACAGAGAATGTCTATTCATCTTACAGTGCAATGTGGCTATCACTGTCCCATGACAGATTTTCAATTGACTGAGCAGCCTTATTCCAGAATGTTCCAGCCACGTTTGTTGTGGCCATTGCACTAACATCAATGTCAACAGCAGACAGCATAGCAGCATGCAACAAATCTATGTGAGCACATACTCTTGTCAAAGAGATAGGCTGTTCCAGTGTTTGAATTCACTATGGCTCAGTGGCTGAGCTAATTCCTAACATGCCATTTTAATTTCCCTACCCCTGTGGAAAACTATTACATCTTTCTCTGAAAGTTCATTAACAAGGCCATATCATGCAACAGCAGGTTTCGAAAAGGAAAAAAAAACCCACAAAATCCATTCCTTTCTTGGGTGGAAAACAGGGGAGTAATGCAGAAAGGAAACACTACAAAGGGTTGCAGCTGACTGGTTTTCCACTAGTTTAAGCATCTGTCTCCTGTAATGTTCCCATTAAACAGTGATGGAAAACTGCCCCCACACAGCAGTTTCCAGTCATCACCACTTAGCTTATTAAGGTTAAAAGGCTTTAGTGCTGCATTCCCACATGGACAGTTGAGCAGATTTCACAAGCGGCCTCAATTACCCTCCACCCAGATAATTATTTCCGGTTTGCATTCAAACTGTACACATGCTTGTGTTACAGCAGGAATTATTAAGGTCACTGTCCTCCTCTCTTACTTGATATAAAAAGTGTATATTGGAGGCAAAAGTAAACACTTATCCTTTCTCCCAGTAACTGCAATGCAATGAGCTCATTCCACCACTGTAATTTGAGTTAAAACCACTGAGGCGGTGCTTGTGGCAGATTTACCCATCAGTAGCTAGGTAAGAGCCTGGGGCACTTAACTCCATCTCACCCTGCCTTCATCTTTGAGGCTCGCTTTCACAGCCCAGCTTAGATTGAGGGCACTTGTGTCAAGCACCTTTTTTTTCTCTGAAAAGCCTCACTACTTTCCAACTGTAACAGCAAACACTGATTCTAAATAGACTCCAAACAGAAGAGCGTTTAATAACTCTCTCCTGCTGAGCCCCTCTGCCTCATACAAGCTGCCCATCTCTCACTAACCCATGAAATGGAGTTCACCACAAAGAATTGATTGGCTCCACAATTTTTTTTCCTCTCTCATCTGTCGAGCTTGGATCATGAAGCAGGGGATGTGAATTTCTGCAAGGACAGGTTCTGTGTTGAGAGTTAAACAGCGCAAAGGAAACTCTTGTATTTTTTTTAACAGAGAACTGTGCATTTTAAAGGTTACCTGACTGTTTTGGTATTTGAATATTTTCAATTAATCATTTCTGAAGGTAATTGAATGGTTCATTCAGAAATATGGAAATCTTTGTGTGATGACAATTACTGTCATCGATGTAATTGTATGCACAGAAAATTCCTCTTTGCTGTTTTAAAGAAAGTACTAACATATTTCACATAATTTGGTTAACAGTCCTATTAGAATAATGGAATGACAATTTGTTTAGCAGCACCTGTACATTAGCATTGGCAATTTCTGTCTCACACACTTAACACCTTCAACTAAAATTGTTTGATGGAGGTGGTTTGTATTTCATATGTTTTACCAGAATAACACTATCTTCAGAATTAAATAAAATACTGTAGCAGGATACAAACACTGTTTAGTCCGATGCCATTATTCAAATATAGCCTCACAGTTATCAAGTCTTCTGTGAGAGATATACACTCTTAAAACAGAACCAACCTGGTAACGGACTGCTTGAGGAAATTGCAAAATAATTCTGTGCTATGATGTTGAAAAAAAATGAATATTCAAATGCGACAAAACAACATTAACTTTATGCATCGCTGAGATTTTCTGTAGAAATCATTAGAACTGTCCAGTGAAAGATCTGAAGTAATCAGAAACCTGTATATAGATGAAAGGTAAGTTATGCTGCAGAAAATCATTTAAATTTGCATTTTAAAGGAAAACTTTGTGTGCAAGTAAAGCCTATGAATGGTGAGTCCTGAACCTTCGAAGAATGTTGATTATTTTGCTTTTGTTCCAAGCAAGTAATTTTATGACTAATTACTAGTTCATGTCCTGCATCATGGGCAAGAATAACGAAGATGATGGAACTGATCATGCAGTGCTGGCACAAAGATAGCAGGACTCCTGCTTTGCTGGCTGCATTTGACAGCAGATGATCACACACAATAACACAAGATATAGTCATTGGGAGGAAGAACAGGAAGGTTTAAATGAGATTTAGGGACTAGTAGCTCATTAAAGTGCTGCTGCTTTCTCTTAAGTGGAACTAAGTGGATAGCTATTTCAGTGATGGGTCGAATTGCTTTTGCTTTACATCAAAAAGCTATAAAACTGTCTTGCGGATGAAAAGGAACAGGGGAGCAGGTTGTATCATGCAATGTGACAAAGGATTTTAAAAAACACTATTACATACTGTTACAAATAGGTAGTTCATAATTTTGCTGTGTTTGGGGACTGCTTGTTTAGTTTAAAGTGAAATGGATAAGTGAAGGAGCTTATGTGACCTGCTCCAAATCTGTTTGATAACAAGGCTGAGTGGCTTCATTGCTATGGGGACAGTGAGACCTAAGTTGTTTCATTGGGAATATGATACAATTTGTTCACAGCTGTACACAATGAGAAGCGAATATCTGTTGACTTTGAGCAGACTGTTAAAGTTGGATCTTTATTCCCGAAGCAGGTGCTCAAGTCAGAAAATTCCAGGCTCTGTGCGCCTGCCTCAAGCAAAAATGGGTAACACAGTGGCTCAGTGTTTGGCACTGCTGCCTCACAGCGCCAGAGACTCAGGTTTGAATCTAACCTTGGGTGATGATCTGTGTGGAGTTTGCACATTCTTCCTATTTCTGCGGGGTTTCTCCTCACAGTCCAAAGATATGCAGGTTAGGTGGACTAACCATGGTAAAGAAGGGGTTACGGGGAGAGGACAGGGGCTCAGTCTGAGAGGAATGCTGTTTGGAGAGTCAGTGCCAACTTGCTGGATTGAATGATATATAGGCATGCAATAATTCTATGAAAAATGTGCCGAATGCAACAATTTCTGCCCTGAGGAGGTGAGTGCATGACAGTGCCAAACCCATTGTGCCAATCACAGATTGAGGGCAGCCACAAGAGCCACCCATTGCTGAGGTAGGCTGTTCAAAAGGTTTGCCTCATTTTTTGAAACTTTGACCTTGTAGTTGTGTTAAACTGTCGGCCCTCTTACCCTTCACCCTTTCCACATGATTGCATATATTGGGCCATGTTCCCAACAATCCCCAACAGGGCCTCATATACTCCATGCCAACTCAAGTCCCTGACATATCCCCATTGTCCTTTATTTGCCCTTCCCAACTTGCTGCCTGCTCATGCCAACTCATGAACCCCTACTCATTAATCTTTGCCTTTCCAAATTCCTTGACAGTTCACCTATTTCCACTGTAGATAAACTTCAAGTGCCAGGCTGAAATCAAGTAAAGTTCTAACTATCTATTATAAAGTTAATAATTTCACTGTTAAAAAAGCTCCCATTCATGAAACCTATTTAATCCATTTAAATGCTCAAGTACTTATTCCCTTACAAAATGAATATTTGCAATCACAATCCCACATCAAAGGTAGCCACTCATTTAATAATCCATTCAAAGCAGATCAAATTGTGAACTTGCAACAACCCCCTTCATTTCCCTCAACTGTGAGAGCTATGGGTTATGTAAAGCAAACAAACAGTAATAGTGCTATAATGATAGCAATCAAATGTTTCAAGAACGTGTTATTGAAATTTCTAGAACAGATTTCTTCATCCTTCACAGCCACTGGCAGGCAATTATTTTTTCAAAGTTTAAAGGGCTAATTATTTAAATAACTTAGCCTTCACCCTTCAAGAATATTCCTGATCTCTGTAAAGATTTGAAACTTCTACTCTGCAGGATAATGGTCTTGATTCAGTGAAAATGGTGTTGGTGTTACTTCAACACTGAGTTCAATCTCTTCCAACGCATCACCTACCCATCCCTGCTGAGAAGGTAATTTGTTAAAATGACCAGTGATTTCCAGATCTGGACCTGCCTTACCTTTAAAAGGTCCTCAGAATATCCATGACTCCACAAATATCTACACCTTTGTATTCAAGCATCACAGGGAGACTTTAGGAAGGTCAAGCCATATAAATGGTTCAATGTTAAACTGTCTGTGCAATTCCAAGATAGAGTGGATTTGGTGGTGTTGGGGTGGGGGGTGGGGAGCGGGGGGGATGGTTAGAGTAGTTCAACAACTTGAATACCAGGCTTGTGTATTTCATGTTGTCCTGGAGATGGGCTTTATATATATCCTCATCAGGAGATTTTCACTATTTTTAGAATCTGAATTGGAAATCTTTTCAATAATTTGGATGTCAGCTGCTTATTGAATATTGTTTAGACAATGTTACTTCCAGTTTATTAAAAAAGAAGGAAGTATATGTCAGGCATAGACAGGATAGATCGAGTGAATCCTTAGAAGACTATAAAGGCAGTCGGAATATACTCAAGAGAGATATCAGGAGGGCAAAAAGGGGACATGAGTTAGCTTTGGCAAATAGAGTTAAGGAGAATCCAAAGAGTTTTTACAAATGCATTAAGGACAAAAGGGTAACTAGGGAGAGAATAGGTTCCCTCAAAGATCATCAAGGTGGCCTTTGCCTGGAGCTGCATGAGATGGGGGAGATACTAAATGAGTATTTTGCATCAGTATTTACTATGGAAAAGGATGTGGAAGATATAGACTGTAGGGAAATAGATGTGAAATCTTGAAAAATGTCCATATTACAGAGGAGGAAGTGCTGGATGTCTTGAAACGCATAAAAATGGATAAATCCCCAAGACTTGATCAGGGGTACCATAGAACTCTGTAGGAAGCTAGGGAGGTGATTGCTGGACCCCTCACTGAAGTATTTGTATTATCAATAGTCACAGGTGAGGTGCCGGAAGGCTAGAGGTTGGCTGTGCCACTGTTTAAGAAGGGTGGTAAGGACAAGCCAGGGAACTACAGATCAGTGAACCTGATGTTGGTGCTGGACAAGTTGTTGGAGGGAATCCTGAGGGACAGAATGTCCATGTATTTGGAAAGGGAAGGACTGATTAGGGACAGTCAACATGGCTTTGAGCATGGGAAATCATGTCTCACAAACTTGATTGAGTTTTTTGAAGAAGTAACAAAGGGGATTGATGAGGGCAGAATGGTGGACGTGATCTATATGGACTTCAGTAAGGCATTCAACAAGGTTCCCCATGGGAGACTGATTAGCAAGGTTAGATCTCATGGAATACAGGGAGAACTATCCATTTGGATACAGAACTGGCTCAAAGGTAGAAGACAGAGGGTGGTGGTAGAGGGTTGGTTTTCAGACTGGAGGCCTGTGAACAGTGGAGTGCCACAAGGGTCAGTGCTGGGTCCACTGCTTTTCATCATTTGTGTAAATGATTTTAATGTGAGCATAAGAGGTATAGTTAGTAGGTTTGCAGATGACACCAAAACTGGAGGTGTAGTGGAGAGCGAAGAAGGTTACCTCAGATTACAATGGAATCTTGATCAGATGGGCCAATGGGTTGAGAAGTGGCAGATGGAGTTTAATTTAGATAAATGTGAGGTGCTGCATTTTGGGAAAGCCAATCTTAGCAGGACTTATACATTAATGGTAAGGTCCTGGGGAGTGTTTCTGAACAAAGAGACCTTGGAGTGCAGGTTCATAGCTCCATGAAAGTGGAGTTGCAGGTAAATAGGATAGTGAAGAAGGCGTTTGGTATGCTTTCCTTTATTGGTCAGAGTATTGAGTACAGGAGTTGGGAGGTCATGTTTCAACTGTATAGGGCATTGGTTAGGCCACTGTTGGAATATTGCATGCATTTCTGGTCTCCTTCCTTTAAGAAAGATGTTGTGAAACTTGAAAGGGTTCAGAAAAGACTTACAAGGATGTTTCCAGGGTTGGAGGATTTGAGTTATAGGGAGAGGTTGAATAGGCTGGGGCTGTTTTCCCTGGAGCATCGGAGGCTGAGGGGGTGACCTTATAGAAGTTTATAAAATCACAAGGGGCATGGATAGGATAGGGCATAGTTTTAGGGTGAGAGAGGAAAGATATAAAAGAGTCCGAACGGGCAACTTTTTCATGCAGATGGTGGTATGTGTATGGAATAAGCTGCCAGAAGAAGTGGTGGAGGTTAGTAGAATAGCAACATTTAAAAGGCATCTGGATGGGTATATGAATAGGAAGGGTTTGGAGGGATATGGGCCAGGTACTTGCAGGTGGGACTAGATTGGATTGGGATATCTGCTCGGCATGGACGAGTTGGACCAAAGGGTCTGTTTCCATGCTGTATATCTCTGTGACTCTATGACTCTAAGTATAATAAAAAAAACTTGAAACTTGCTGTGTGATTTTCTCAGTCAGTCACTGGATGGCAGATTTTTTTTAAACTTGATCAGACTTTAGATCATAACCCTCAATGCCTAAGCAAATTTACTACTGTATTATGTCCTGGCTGTTTTATTGTGTTAACTAGAATGGAACACCAAACAAGCAATGTTATTGTTTCAATGGTCATAATGTGATGCTGAAATGAATGGAAATTATGCTTTATTTGATGAACGTTTGGGTAGAAATGTTTGTTGTGCTTTGGCCATGTCATGTAGTTAATTGAAAATGCCTTCCACTGGAGATTATTATTGCTGTGCTCATTAATGTGGATAGTCCATGCTATTAAACAGATCATCTTTCTGTGTGCTGTGTGCAATCTATTCCCTGAAAGACTCATAAGTCCTTTGCTGTTGCTGGGAATGATACTGTAAAATAACAATTGGGGCTGTGTTTGCCTTGGCTGTGATTGATCAAGGTGGCTTCCAGATTTGGCTACAGCTGTGTGAAACATTCAGTGGAGGCAGTGCTGGACATCTTAAAATGCATAAAAGTGGACAAATCCCAGGACCTGATCAGGTGTATCCCAATACTTTGTGGGAAGCTAGGAAAGTGGTTGTTAGCCCCTTGCTGAGGTATTTATATAATTTGTAGCCAAAGATGAGGTGCCAGAAGACTGGAGGTTGGCTAAAGCAGTGCCAAGGTTTAAGAAAGGTAAAGAAATTTGAGGGAGCTATAGACCTTATGTCAGTGGTGGGTAAGTTGTTGGAGGGGCTTCTGAGGAACTGGATTTGCACGTATTTAAAAAGGCAATTAGGGAAGGTCCACATATCTTTGTGCTTGGGAAATCATGTCTCATTGGTTAATTGAATTTTTTGAAGAAGTGATAAAGAAAATTGATGAAGGCAGAGCAGCAGACATTATCTATATGGACTTCATCAAGGCATTTGACAAGGTTCTGCATTGTAGGCTGGTTAGCATTGTTCGGAGAAAGTGGGAACTGCAAGCACTAGAGATCAGAGTCGAACAGTGTAGTGCTGGAAAAAGCGCAATGTTTCGGGCAAAAGGTCTTCATCAGGAATTCTGATTGAAGGCCTTATGCCCGAAACATTGACTCTCCTGTTCCTCAGATGCTGCCTGACCAGCTGTGCTTTTCCAGCACCACACTGGTTAGCATTGTTAAATCACATGGAATCCAGGGAGAGCTAGCCAAATTGGCTTGAAGATAGGAGACAGAGCGTGGTTGTGGTGGGTTGCTTTTCAGACTGGAGGCCTATGACCAGTGGTGTATTGCAAGGATCGATGCTGGGTCCATTGTTTTTTTGTCATATAAATGATTTGGATGTGAAGACAGGAGGTATGGTTGGTAAATTTGCAGATGACACCAAAATTGGTGGCGTTGTGGACAATGAAGGTTATCTCAGAGCACAATAGGATCATGATCAGATGGGTCAATGGGCTGAGGAGTGGCAGATGAAGTTTAATTTAGATAAATGTAAAGGGGTGCATTTTGGAAAGGCAAATCAGGGCAGGACCTATACATTGAATGATAGAGACTTGGGCAGTGTTGCCGAACAAAGAGACCTTGGGGTGCAGGTTTATAGTTATAGGAAAGATGTTATAAAACTTGGAAGGGTTTAGAAAAGATTTACAAGCATGTTGCTAGGGTTGAAAGAATTAAGCTATAGGGAAAGACTGAAGAGACTGGGGCTATTTTCCCTGGAGTGTCAGAGGCTGAGGGGTGACCTTATAGAAGTTTATAAAATCATGAGTGGCATAGTTAGAGTGAATAGCCAACATCTTTTTCCCAGGGTAGGGGATCCAAAACTAGAAGGCATAGGTTTAAGGTGAGAGGGGAAAGATTTAAAAAAGGCTTAAGGGACAACGTTTTCATGATCGGCGGTGCCAGTCTGTATAGAGCTACCAGAGGAAGCGTTGGAGACTGGTATAATTCTAAGATTTAAAAGGCATCTGGGTGGGTATATGAATAGGAGGAGTTTAGAGGGATATGGACCAAATGCTGGAAAATGGGACAAGATTAATTTGGAATATTTGGTTGGCATGGACAAGTTGGACTGAAAAGTCTGTTTCCATGCTGTACATCTCTGTGACTGCCTCATTGTGTAATCAAAGGCTGTTAATTGAGCTTTACTTTTATCTTTTCCATGAACAAACCTCTGGGCCTGTAAATGTGACTGGCGGCATAAGAATGAATCCTCATTGATATCTTGAGATATGAGCATGCTTGTTCAGCTAGACTCCACGGCAGTCTGCAAATGGAATGACGTGCCCAAAGAGATGCTTATAGCTCCTCATGGCAAGGGTGCAATGATTATTCCTTGGCAAAACAAGCACAGGTAACAGATGTACTACAGCTAAAAAGCTCTTAGTAAAGCTCCAATAAATTTCACTCTCTCGCACAATAGCAATTTCACACAGTAGCAATGAATCCCAAGCAGCTACACACAAAGTTGAAAAATATCAATACACATTTGCAAGCAGAGACCCAGCTTGTGGTAAGAGGTTGTTCATGCTGTGTTTGTTTTATATGGCCATTGAGAGCCTAAGGCATGCTAAGGTATCTCAAATGATTTTTGAAACACATTTCTCAACTATATGTTTTTCTCCATGTTAATGAACCTACTGCACAACAGTGAACAAAGTTTGACCACCAAAGCTAGCTGGAGAACATTTCTCATGGGTTATACGTATAGGAAGTGAAGCCTGCCTTGGATTTCATTCAAGCAAAATACAAGGAAAGGGAAGGGAAGGAAAGAGAAGTACAATGGTAATATAAGTGCTGAAATATTACCAGTCCTCCCTTGCATTTCTTGGTAATGGTCTACTTCAGTACTTTTTGCCTGGTTTCTCATCATGCTAGTTGTAAATTTGGGAATTGTTGAAGTTGGTGGCAGTGGAGTTAAAATAGACAGTGGGACTTGGAAAAGCCTGTTGATATCCACATAGCCAGATCTTCTGCTACTTCAGTACCAGCTAGCAATGTCTGGTAGAATTCTGAGACTTTGTCGCAGTGTTTGCAGATTCATTCGAACGTTTTCATGAGTTAAGGCCAAGACTGCTCGGGGCATTACAATCTAGATTTAACCCATTTGGCTTCTGAAGTGATGTGAGGATTTCAGATTTTTTTTTTCACCTTTTCATCGAGGAAAAGTGTTCTCAATATCGATATGTATCATTAATTTTGACATTTGCCACATTATGTCTCGCCTGATGTTCTGTTCTCACTGCTGATGAGCTTGGAGGCAGGAAGGGTGTTTAATTAGGCAGGAATGTGGTGTATGTGAACCCCACCACTTTCCCACTTCCAACAGCACAGCAAGGTCCACGATCAGGTCTGTCTACCTTGTTGCCAGTTGAGGCTCTGATGCAGTTAATCAATCACCATTTAAGGGTCTCATCCTGCTATTGCCAGAATTAACCCTCATAAAAAGCCAATCTGAACTTGCTTGGAAGACTGGGCATGAGGAAGGCAGTGATGGGTATCTACTGACAGTCATTCCCTTGCCCCCACAGCCAGTGTCCCTGTTCCTCTCTCCCTTTCAACTTCACATTAAGTTGTATTTTTTAAATATGTTTTGCAATCTCATTCTTGCTTTTTGTTAGATATGAGATATAAACTTTATATATTTAGAACATGTACACAGATTGCAACAATTCCCTTTCTCCTCAAACATGTGGGCAACTATACCTGTGCCTGTAGCTCTTGAATCTTCAGTTGCAGTCCTATTCATTTTCTGCCACTACATTTTGCTAAGTTTAAAAATATCAGACCAATTATTGGCCAGGAGCTCCATGCAAATAATTAGTCATTGAGAGCTTCACAATGATTGAAAATTGGCAAGCATAATACTGCCCTTTCCTGCTGGGACCATTCTCAATTCTTCTTTCTCTCTTAGGCTATTTCCAAGTCTTTTTGGTACTGCTCCCTTTTATCAGCTTCTCGTTTACTGTGTCTGTCTCTTATTAATCTTAGTTTACTGCTTTGGTCATTTTATGTTTGCTTCCTTTTATGCAAGTTCAAGATGTGCAAGTAGAATGACAGATAATAAGTTGGAAGCATATGTTGAGATTAATGGAAGAAAGCAGAGGAGCCTCAAGTGCAAATACTGCCTGAGATATTTTTTGTGTTGGGAGAAAAATTGTGGGCAGAGGTTGAAACCTGGGCAGGAGAGTATTGGAGTGTTAATGTGGGAATGATTGATGGCCTGAGATAAGGCAATGAGCTGGATTTGGCTAACGGCTGCAGGCTGGATAACCATAGTCTAGCTGTCACTGTAAATCTGAAGATATGGCCTTGAGTGCTACTTATAATCCAGAAAACACCATAGTGTTTGCATGGGTGATGGCACCTGAAGACTTCAGGCTAGTGAAAGGAAGGAACTGGATCCTAACTACAAGAGAGGAGAGGGAGCATGCACATGGAAGAAGAGGAAGACAAAGGTGTGGAAGCTGGAAAAAGAGCAGGAACCCCTGGGACTGGGTGAAGCAACAATAAGAAGCTCAAATTTGGGAGAAAATGATGGAGCAGTGACAGCAAAACTGTTCCTGCGAGACAGCAGGTGACCTGAGAACAGGAGAGCAATGGGGCCTTGGGTTTGTAAGCAGTGGAAATAATGACCTGATGAAGTGATGTGTTATTGTTGCTCGGGAATAAATATTGACAAGATAGCTGGGAAGAACACCTCTGCTGTCCCTTGTAAAGCTGTCCTGGGATCCTTTGCGCCCAGCATATATTTTGTGCTGCAGTCTCTAAAATAGGCCTTGAACATACAATCTTCAAGGAGAAAGTGAGGTCTGCAGATGCTGGAGATCAGAGCTAAAAATGTGTTGCTGGAAAAGCGCAGCAGGTCAGGCAGCATCCAAGGAACAGGAAATTCAGGAATGCTGATGAAGGGCTTATGCCCGAAACGTCGAATTTCCTGTTCCTTGGATGCTGCCTGACCTGCTTCGCTTTTCCAGCAACATATTTTCAGCTTGAACATACACTCTCCAATCTCTCAGAGAGAAGAGCACTAGTTGGTATAAGTCTCTGCATTTCCAACGTGGAAGCAATAGCTACACTTGAAGCCATCCACAGACGTATACATGCTCACACATCATTTGTAATGAAGTGTACAAAATTAGATGCTTTTTTTGAGGTTATTGAATTGCAACATTGTAACAGAACAGCATATTCACCTTTTAAGACATATTTTTCTGATGCATATTCTGATCCCAGTAGCTGTTTCTCTCCTAAATTGTGCATGTCTTACACTACCATGTTCTTGCTTCTCTTTCTTTTTCCCAGAGCATGTCAATCTTTGCCCCTGAAATCTTCTAAAACCTCTATTAGTCTCTCTGTTTGATATTTCCTTCTCTGACCCTGACATTCTAACATCTCTTCTCTTCCTGGCTATACCTTTCTGCGCTTTCTGCCTGTCATTTAAATATATTGGACCTGAGCCTGAGTGTCTGGTTGCAAAAATAATGCTTCTCCAGTGCCAAAAGAAATCATTGTAATTCAAAAAGAAAAGAAATTCTTCCTGTTCATAATATCCATTTGACGGTGGAAAAAAAGATGAAGGTCTTGCTGAAAAGTTGACAATATACTGCTATTCTCAAAGAATGCATAAAACCAATATCAGATGCTATTTGTTTTACCTTCTGGAGTTAAATATAAAACAATTGAGGGATATCAGGAATGTTTACTGATTCTAAGTTGCTAATTAGTTCACAAACATTGCAGCTTTCAGTTGCTAGTTATCAGTTCTGACCTTTGATCTTTGTGTCAGAACAAAGCAACAGGAATAGGCCATTCAGCCCCTTGAGCCTGCTCTGCCCACCAATGAGATCATGGCTGATATGTGGCCTAACTCCATATATCTGTATCCCTTAAAATTTTTGCTGAACAAAAAAGTATCCAACTCAGATTTAAAATTAACAACGGATGTGGCATCAGCTGCTGCTTATGAAAGAGAGTTCCAAACTTATGTGTGTAAAAGTGCTTGCTAATATCTCTCCTGAACAACCTGACTCTAAAGTTCAGATTATTGCCCTTTGTTCTAAAACATCCAACCAATGTAAATAGTTTATTTTTATCTATCCTGTCTTTTCCTGTTACTACCTTGAAAATTTTGATCAAATCACCTCTTAATCTTCTAAACTCTAGAGAAAATCTCTCCTCCTAACTTAACCCATGAGATCCAGATATCAATCTTGTCAACCTACATTGTATTTCCACCAAGGCCAATCTGGAATATGCTTCCTGCTGTACCTCAAAAGCAACAGTTGCCACCTTCCCCCACCCCCAACAACTTCCTATCAAAACATTCAATAATTGCCTCCTACTTCCAGTCCAGCTTTCCCTGATTTGCAGAAAATTCCTGTTTCCATGTACTCTCTGGGGAAAAAAATGATGGGAATATGTGGGCAATGGTGCAATCTCTATCTCTTCATGATGCTCTAAATAATTATTATACAATTGTTCTCTCATCTGTAGTATTCAATTGTTCAGCATTGGATTACGTGTGTGGTATCTGCTCACTGTGTAAGGTTACAGAAAAAGAGAAACTAAACCATTAGGAAGTCGCTGGAAATATGCCAGAAAATATTCTAAAGCATTGAATGAAACTTCTGGTCAGGCTAAAGTGTATCATCGCTGCATGTCTCTGAAGCAGAGCATTTGAAGTTGGAGATTGGTTTGGAGCAAATGATCAAAATGTGACCACAAACTTGCATCATCTCTTTCAGACTCAAAGCTGATCAAACGGTTGCACTTATCTTACGATTTAAAAGACAGAATAGAAAGTGAGGCACTTGTCAGTGAGGAGAACAGATATTTTGGGGTCAGTGATTATGAGGATGCATTTCCAGCAAGTCTATGCTGCTGATTATCTGCCTCATCAAGTTGATCATGCAGAACCACAATCTCAAATTCATAGATGTCAGTACCATCATTAAAGATCTCTCTGTTTTAAACATTATTGCCATGCTTAGAATAAACAGACAAAGCCAACAAAATTACTTCGTGTATGCATGTTCATTGATTAGAGTGGTTTAAGTTGAAATAAGATGTTTTAGTTTTTCAAAAATGTGATTTTTTTTACATAACGAATGTTTGGTATCTGCTTTCTGTTCTCTTGATGTAGTTACTGTAAACAAGAAAGTAAACTGTAAGCAAGCAATAGGATACACATAGGCGTTCATTTTAAAACATTGAAAACATTTCTGTTCAAATATATAATCTTGAGTGTATCATCTCTGTATATATCTGCAGCCTAAAGCACCACATGTCTTTTGAAATGCTTAACTCTATTCATAGTTTTCTCTCAAGGATTTCTTTGATTTGAGATTTCTTCACATCAGTTGAACAGTTCTTAATGCAGACAGATCCAAAAGGTTGTTTAATTTAAAATGTAGTATAGGTATCTCTGACCAGATTAATATTCCATGTAGGCGAAGACAGGTCAACAGACGGGCTAATATTGTTTCTTTGGTTGGAAGATACATGAGAGAAGAATAGTTCTAGGTATCCAGGAGACAGGATGACCTTGAATAATCGAGTTCAGAGGTGGCACATTCTCTATGTATTCAACTGGACTACAAAAAGGTGTGTTCTGTATGGAAGCTGCATAAAGGTAAGTCTGTCTGCAGTCGGACAAATGAAATGGAAAGACTGGTTAGCAATTATATAATGAGTTATATTTCAATACTTTTGTACATCTCTGGGTTTTCTTTTGCTTTTCAGCCATGGCAGAAGTCATCTTTTTGCCATTGTGTGTTGCAAGAAACTAAACATATTTAAATACATTTGCCATCTTGCTACATTTCATCCCACTCGGTGGCACTTTTCTTAAATGTAAAATTGAATTACACATGATTTGTATAATAAAGAATTGTTAGTTGGAAGCATGGTGATTCTCAGTATGGCCATAATTTGCAAACTGATATTTCATGTTGAAAATATCTCTCTGGGTCTATGCAAACATTATCTCTATGGGTAATCTTCTTTTTCTTACCATATCAGATTTAGCTGCCCTCATTCTTATCTGCTAACCTTATTTTATTTTAGTCTCCCCTCACCATTCTTCATGTGTGGTCAACAGAATCGAAGACCCACAATGTTTGTAGCATTTGACATTTCTGGTTCATTGCTTTCAGGCTGAAAATTTGACAGCCAGACTGTCAAGAACATGTGCTTGCTCATGCTTGCAGTTCCCAGTCATTTCATCCATTTCATCCTAATTAGTAAGGTAAACCATTTCCCATTAGCTGAAATCTTCAGGACCTCATGGCTTTCTGGCAAACTCACCAGCCAAGGTGAAGTTTCTCTCAAATATAAGGACACTTTCAACACACAAGGAATAATTTTTCTAACTAGGTCCTCAGTTTCCTGAGTACGCCATTCCCTGTGATGTTTCCCAGGCGGGCAACTTGTTAAATGTAAATGCACTCCAGATAAGGACTATATTTAAATATACAGAGTCACTTCAAGAATTGTAGAAGTGTCCAGCTTTTTTTTAAATAGAGAACTATTTAGAAAAGGTGCATGTATGGAACGAGCTGCCAGAAGAATTGGTGGAGGATAGTACAATTACAGCAGTTAAAAGGCATCTGGATGGGTACATGAGTAGAAGAGTTAAGCATGAAATGGGCCAAGTCCTGGCAAATGGAACTAGATTATGTTAGGACATTTGGTCAGCGTGGACGAGTTGGACCGAAGGGTCAGTTTCCTATGCTGTACATCTCTATGACTCTTTGATATCGGAATTTCTAAATTATCATGAAAGATTTCCTGGAAAAATGCATCTTATTTGAATTAGCCTGAGTATAAAGCAATGTTTGTGGGTAAGTTCAATAACATCCCCATGGTATTATGACAGCGTATTCTCAATTCTGCAACACTTTGTTAAAAATTGAAGATATATTTTTCAGCCACTTCTCAGCCTTCAAATGTGGTACAATTGAATTCATTTTAATGTGCATACTATGAAAAGATTATTGACCACTGAAGCATCTTGCCATCCTTTTATAGTCTGCCTAAGGCAGTGTAACAGCAGTTCAGACTTTCCATTTCATGACTGTTGTATAATGTCAGGGAAATTGAATTTGCTGTCATTATTGAAGGAAATGTGCTCGTAGTTTTAATATCTAAAACTTTGCTACAATTACAAAAACCTCTTAACCCTCAAAACACTTATTAATAAATTTGATGTGTCACTCCAATTCATTGCCTCACTTTTTAGCAGTGTGGGAGTTAATTCAGAATGAAACATAATATTGTCTTTAACCTCATGCTGACATCAGTTGAACAAATTTAGTTTCCATACAAGGTAGATGAATTTTATGAAAATCTGTACTTCACAATAGCTCAGATATTTTAACTCAAAATGTCCTTGTTCCAACCTCTTACTATTTTCATAAAACTGTTATGTTGTTAGAAATTAGCTAGTGATGAGTATTGTTTGATTTATGGCCTAGAATCAAATGTAAAGAAAGTCAGCGAGGACACCAGGGTAGTGATTAAGAGACAAAGATTTTAAATGCTGCATCCTAAGAATAAACCAACCATCCAGGTAAAGAATTGTGTTTTGTGTCATACTTCGCCATTGGTCTCACATCTAGTCAACAAAGTGCATCCAGTTTTGTAGGCAGCGTGGAAATCAAGTGCAAGGCACGTGTGCATATGTTGCCGGTGACGTATATATGCTGTATGGCATATGGCTCCCTACCCTCTACTTTCCTGCTGTCCTGACCCCCGGATTTGTTCTGTGAACTCATTCATTTCTCCTCAACTCAATGTATTTTCTTCCCAATAGCCCACTTTCCAGAAAAAAACAAGGCTCAAAGTCTTTTAGACATTTTATTCGGAGTAACTTATATTGGAGTATCAATAAAATATATTTTGTTGGTTAATGCGGAGAAAATAGTTGAAAAGCTCAATCAATTAGGCAGTCTCTGTGGAAAGAGAAACAATGTTAAATGTTTCAGGTAAACGATCTATCATCAGACCTAAAAGAAAGCTACAGATTTTAAATAAGTACAAGGGTGAGGGGTTTTAGGGGACAGGTGAGAGTGATGGGTGAGGCAAGGAGAGGACGGTTTTTAACATGAGCAAATCAATCAAGGCTTTTCCCTCTCCCAGATCTTTCCTTTTGGTTTCCCTCCTTTCTCTAACTCCATTACTGCTTAAAACCTTACATCAGCTGAAAATGTGTTGCTGGTCAAAGCACAGCAGGCCAGGCAGCATCTCAGGAATAGGGAATTCGACGTTTCGAGCATAAGCCCTTCATCAGGAATGATTCCTGATGAAGGGCTTATGCTCAAAACATCGAATTCCCTATTCCTGAGATGCTGCCTGGCCTGCTGTGCTTTGACCAACAACACATTTTCAGCTGTGATCTCCAGCATCTGCAGACCTCATTTTTTACTCTAAAACCTTACATCAGTAACATTAACCAGTTCTGACAAAAAAGTCACTGACTGAAATGTCAAATCTATTTCCCCCTCATGACAGACATGCCTGACCTGCTGAGTATTTCAAGCACTTTTGCTTTATATTTCAAATTTCTAACATCTACAGTATTTTGCACTACATTTTCTATTTATCATTTATCAGCCCTGTCTAAATTGTACTTCCTTATCTTCTTGCTTCATGGAGATTTAAAACCAGTTATCCTGGATGATGAGGCATCACACAACTTCCTAAGAGACTATTCATTTCAGGAATCATGCCAAATTCTTGAGAATGTATGGATTAAGAATACTAGTCAGAGGAAATCTCCATGACTTATTTATAATATTTCTATGTCTTGCATATGGAGCAGCTCCTCCCACGTAAAGAGTAAGTAGGATAGGCATAGATTCTGTAGGCATAGAAGATTTGATTAATATCATGTCTAACAATTAGCTTGTGCAAACCTCCAACGCCGGCAGGTCCGAGACCATCCACTATGTAAAATTATTTTACAATGTTTGCTTCATTCAGCAAGAAGTATTTGTTAGGTCCATCAATTGTTTGACTTGTGGCTTCCAACTTATTACAAAGTGTTGCTTTAAAAATAAAACCAGTGTCAAGTAAAGATAGACAGCGACATTTCTTCATTCAGTGCATTATTTTTCTCATCATAACATATGCAATGTAATTCCTGAAATCCTGCTGTCATTTGTATTAGTTTCCCAGTCAAGTGTTTGTTAAGTGCTTGCAAAAGGCTTAATAATGGTAAAACAGGTGGGTATAATTGAATGATTTGTGGATTCTGCTAATTAAGTTGCTTTGTAAAAAATTGTTCACCAAAATCATTCATACACATCATTTTATTGTGTTGTAAATGACAAAGGATTTTAATCTCCATTCAATACTTATTTAGGTTTAATTTCAGAAAACGCTATAGATACTGCTGGCTAAGTCAGCAATTATTGTGCATTGTCATGGAATGGAGTGGCCTTCTTGGTCATTTCAGAGGGCAGTTAAGAGTTGCTGTAGGTTCAGAGTCATATATAGTCCAGACTTGTTAAAGACTGACCATTTCTTTAAAAGACAGTAGTGACCCAGGTGGGTTTTCACAAAAATTGGTGATAGTTATCTTGTTCATTATTACGGAGATTATGTTATACATTGTGTGGAATTAACCACTTACAGATAATGGTTGTGGCATAGTGCTGCCAATAAACCTCCATTCTAGATATTTCTTCTAATCTGTTCACAGATGTTGTGATACATTTTGGAACAGGTGGGACTTGAACTCAGAGCCCCTGAGTTTAGAGGTAGCAACACCAGCACTGTACCACAAGAGCTGAAAATGTGTTGCTGGTTAAAGCACAGCAGGTCAGGCAGCATCCAAGGAACAGGAAATTTGACGTTTCGGGCCAGAGCCAGGCAGGCTAAGATAAAAGGTAGGGAGGAGGGATTGGGGCAGGGGCGATGGAGATGTGATAGGTGGAAGGAGGTCAAGGTGAGGGTGATAGGCTGGAGTGGGGTGGGGGCGGAGAGGTCAGGAAGAAGATTGCAGGTTAGGAGGGCGGTGCTGAGTTGAGGGAACCGACTGAGACAAGGTGGAGGGAGGGAAAATGAGGAAACTGGAGAAATCTGAGTTCATCCCATGTGGTTGGAAGGTTCCCAGGCGGAAGATGAGGCGCTCTTCCTCCAACCGTCGTGTTGTTATGTTCTGGCGATGGAGGAGTCCAAGGACCTGCATGTCTTCGGTGGAGTGGGAGGGAGAGTTAAAGTGTTGAGCCACGGGGTGGTTGGGTTGGTTGGTCCGGGCGTCCCAGAGGTGTTCCCTTAAGCGTACCACAAGACCCTACCAACTCATCATTCAACTTCTTGTGATAGCATTGAATATACTTTTGAAACAACCTGTTCAGACATGTTACTACATACTCCTGATTGATGTCCTGGATGATGTACCCCAGTTCATTGCTGTTCTTGATGGGGTACCTGAACCTGTTAAGCACCAAGGAGGGCTAAACTGGCTCTCGTTCTTTTATTCTCCTACTACCTTTGTTGGTTGCACCAGTACATTTTAAAAGAGGGATCCCATCCACTGGGAATACCTTCCTCCCATACCCAAATTAATTTGTGTTTTAAAAGAAGCCAATTTAAGTAGGATGTTATAAATTAACGAAAAGAACAAGTGTTTATTAATTGATGCACTTAAGAAAATTAATGCAACACATACACAGTGATTGAAAATATGAGATGAGTCTAAATAGATAAAAGTAAAATTTAGGTTAATATGGATTAGTTTCTGAATTATCAACAAAGAGTGAGTAATTGAACAATGTGGCAATGGAAGTTACTGATCGTGTTGATATTGGTAAGTAAACAATCATCTTTACCAGCCTTAGTTTTACAAATTGGTTAAGATTCTGTACTTCTAATACCATTGACTCTGATAGAACTCCAGCTTTCAAGTTGAGACAAAGTGCTTTGATATTGTTTTTCATTTTGAACTGGTTGGCAGCAGACAAGAGGTAGCAACACAGGCGTAATTAGTTGGTAGTTCTTCCACTGTGACAACTGCAGCTAACACTCAAATCTGGGTTGTTATACACAAGAGCATTCAATTCCACTGATTCATTCCAGTAGAGTTGAAATTGTCCTTTTGACACACCTTGTATATTCCTAAAGGATAACACATATCTGAAAGACCTAACCTTCTATCAAAAAAGGGGAGATAGTCAGTCCCCTTGTTTTCTCTTCTTGTCAAGTCTCTCCCCTTGCTTGAAGTTAATCTGACAATATACAGGTACAACATTCCATTGGCTTTGCACAGGACTTCACACATTCTCACTGAAAACATGGGATGCCGATTAGTGTCTGTCTGGCATATCCAGGCAAATAAAACAAACGGTGAAGGGCAATTGTGGACTGCCAGTGCTTGACTGGGTGCACAGTTAGGTGTTAAAGGTGGCACCAGTGCTAAGAATTCCAGGATGTCCTGAATGGGGGAATATGATGATCCGGGCACCATAGGGGAGCAGCGCATAGGGAATGAGGTGTATTTGGGAAGATAACGTGAGAAAACTCAGCAGGGCTGAGGGAGAAAAAACCATCCATAAAACTCACCAAAAATGACACACCCAATGTCTGGTAAGATTCAGCTCTAAGATTGCAAAGAGCCTGTGATGACATATCTTATCCCATCAGGATCTCCAGCTAGACTCCTGATTCTACACTCAACAGAACTTGATACACTCTGATTGAGTGGATCTTAATACATTCCAGTATCACCCTTTCAGAACCATTACCTAGTAGAGAGACATACTTTATATTAATTCAGTTTTAAATTCATTCAGCTGGTGGGGTGAGATTTGAACCCATGCCCTCGGGTCATCAGCATGGTTTTTAAGAACACAGGCCCAGTGACAACTGAGTTTCTAACATTTCAACTCCAAGAATCACCTTGCCAGATAGTGCAGCTGACCTATCTACCTTTATTATGATTACCATTTGCTTGTGATGATTCTAAGGTTGGAACATTTTGCATTGCATTTGATGGCAAAACTAAGTTTGATATTTATTATGCATCCTTAATCTTATTGCTAGCTTACAAAGTATTCTTCTATAAAAGAACTCAGTTGTTAAACGGGGGTCTGATTTTAGTCACATGTTAAACTAAGGTTTAATTAGACAACCCAACTTCTGTGGAGCACCAGAGTTACTTTACCTGATCTTGTAACTTTCTACTCTAACTCAAAAAATCTACCTTGAATGGTAACTGCATAGCTTCATGTAGTATGTGCATTTGGGTTTTCTCCCAATACGTGTTTTGTTATGAAACAATACATTCTGTATACAGATGCAAATTTAATCTGTCAGAAAACAGAAGAACATTAAATCATAAATTAGGCTGCAAATTTGTGTTAGCAACTCAGTATGTTTCCTGCATTTTTTGTGCGTTCTGCAATCATAAGACTCACTCAATTTTGATCTGAGATTGATCCTTACATTTAAGAGTATGGGAAAAGCTTATTTGTTTGTGCACTCATGTGCCATCTCTGGTTGCCCTCAAGAAGCTGGTGATTGGCTGCAAAGCTTTCATATTAAAGGGAGGCTGGTTAACAAAAGAGAAGGCCCAAGTAACCAGCAGACCTTGCCTCACCGTCATATTAGTCTTCCACTTCCCAACAAATTGTTTCCAGTCTGAGAAACTCCCAGCATTAGCTGTGTCTGACCCCATTCAGCTCTGGGATCCTGCTTGGAGATTTCCTTATGAATGTATGAATCAACAGACACAAGATTCTGATGGATTCAACTCCGTAGAGCATCAGCAGATTCATTGCTGCAAATTTCCAGCAATACTGTGTATGGAATTTCAGGGCCATTACTGGAGTATTCTTACAGAAAAGATGACATGGAATTCTATTAGCTGCCCTTTTACGTTGTGCAGCCCCCTTGGGAGGTCGTCAGTATCCGATTCTTATGGTAAACAGTAATATAAAGGACACAACAATTGGCAGGACTTATTTTGTTAGAGTCAGCAGAGCAGTTTCATTTTCAACATGCTGGTGCCACATGCAGCTGACTGATGACATTATGACATTGTGTCTTTGCAAACAAATAGAAGTAGGTCTGCACACAATTTTTCATGGAGATTGTATCATTTTGCAATAACATTCAAGGAAAAGCTTGCAGTGCTATACACAGCTCACACAGTATTGCTCAGTCAGCTTCATTGGTCGACAATTGACTCTCTACAAGGTTAAAAAGAGCAATCACAAAATCTCATCCAACCGTACCCGATCCATCAATCTTGTAATGCAGCAGGTAGTGCCCCTGCCTCTGAGCAAGGAGCTCAGGCGTAAGTGAGCTGAGGGAAGACTGGTAACTTAAGCAGCAGAAACCAGGTCTCCATGGCCTTTAAGCATCCTGTCCTGAGGTGTATTTTAATGAAATATCTATTGAAGAAGAGCAGAACCTCAAAGGATTGCATCATCTTGTCCCAGGCATGCATGGAATGGACACTAATGTAGAAAAATTACACTGGTCTAAGTGCAGTTTGTAATTTCCATCTCTAATCCTCTGAAGCCCATTTTCTGTTAATAAACGGTTATAATCATGTTTTATAGATGCAAATTCCTGTGACTATGATTAAAGTAATACTGTTAGATACAGTATAAAAATTAAACAGATGAAACTCTGTGGTTTCACTTGGGTAAACCAAGCATGCTATGTTCAAAGTAAATTTAAATTAAGAAAGCATGATAGGAAAATAGCCATATTGGAATATAGCCACATGGTGGCATTAAGTTTCAATCTGCATTTATTGTGCACCAAAATCATCTCAGAGGCTACATTACATCTCTTGGTGACAACCCTCCGACCACCCCCCCACCTCCCCCCTCCCACCACCCCTGTCCCACTTCACCGTAGTACCGGCTAGGTTCTATGGTTATTGACATGCGCTCCATTTTGTTTTAAATCATAGAATGAAAAGACTTGCAGTACTGAAACAGGCCTTTGTTCCATTATGTCTCTGCCAGCCCCTTTAAAAACTATCCAGTTTCATCTCACTTTCTCTTTATCCATCGCATAGTGGATTATTGGACTCCAGATGCACATCACCATCCAGGTGTTTTGATTAGGATTTTCTCCTCTATCACCCTTTCAGGAAGTTAGTTGCAGATCTTAAAAATTCTGAGTGAAATAAATCTTCTTCAACTCACTATGGAAACAGACCATTCCCTAAGCTTGCCCCTTATTTTTTTTCTGAGCCGGTACTCCTGCCTATTATCCTTTGCATAGGAACAGTAGTTCTTTTGCTGGGAACCTTTCTCAGATGTGAACTTGCAATCCATTTTAGTTAGGCTCCTCATAATTCTTGGATATGGGCAGCTCACCACAGAATTCCCATTTTCCAATTAATATTCTCCCTATTGTTTTTGGGATGTGCAGAAAATGTATTTAGGTTTGTGGTCCTGTTTAAAAAAATTGAAAACTTAAAGGTGCCAACTTGTGCACGGCCAGAGGTTGCGTATTTAAAGGTGCCATTGTTTCTGACTTGCTTTAATAATGGTGGCCTCTGCGCTTTTAAAATCTTAATTCTTTGAAAAGCAATCATAATTCCAACACACATTTTAGAAACAATCTGAAGCAAGGATTTATAAAATTGTTAAATATTTTGAGAGATGTGTTGCAACAATCTATCAATGATATAAAATAATGCATGATTTTTATTGAAATTCAGAAGCTGTGAACCAATTCTGGATGCAAAATATTATTAAGAGGTACTGAACCAGCTTTCTGAATTAATCAATAATAATATTAAAAGAAATGGAAGGCAGTTAAAAACAAATTTAAGTTTGATTTTTGTTTCAAGTCATTTTTACCAATTGTTTTGCACTGTTTGTTTCATGACACCTCTTGTCTCTACGCTATTGTTTCTGATTGGCAGGCTTTGAGTGGTCTAGACCATGACCTCCACGTGATTTCTGCAGAGCTGGTTTGATCAGCTGATAGAAAGTACGCCTGTAACTGGATGGTATCTGTTTTTCCAGTCTACTGCACTGGAAAAGCTACCATTGCAAAATATCATCACAACATTCAGTTAAAGCTTATCTTTATGATGACTTGTCCATTATTGGTACAAATTTTGTATGTGCAGTGGATATAGTGAATCTGTGTTTTCAATATCATTGGTCACTTCTGTAAGTAGATCCTTAAACCCTATGAGCTGCACAGTATCAGTTATCTATATGGTTGCAGGATAACATTGATTTAATGGACTACAAAAACAAGACCACTTGTTTTCTGTAATTTCATATGGAATTGTGTACTGTTATCCTTTCTTCCATAAGTTGCATTTGTAGTGAGGGATGAAGTGAACTATAAATCAAAAAAAAATTGGTTTATTTTACATTTGTTGTGATCATAGTCTTCTAGTGCTGTTCACGATCTTGGCTGCTGTTATGAACTAACTTTCCACATACTAGGCATATGAGTGCAACCTTTCCTAACTCTATGACTCAGTCAGTGTTTGAATACGTTTGAGCATCACAAATTAAACTATTTGCCCATAAGGGATTAAAGTGCACAAGAATCTCTTCAAATGAAAGTGAATGTCTCCTTCACTTGTGGATGTCAATAATAAAGTTTTGGCATAGTGGCACTATATTCGTGTTGCTAATAAGACACTTGTGAATCTTGCCACAGTCAAATTTTGTGTGTTTTCATTTCTTTGCCTGAAATCAGAATGCATTGTTTTACACGGTATGTGCACTTTCTTATTCTTGGAGTGATTGACTCAACTTTCATAATCCAGCAACAAGCTTCTGTATCTTTAAAAAATGAAGAAAGTTATTTTCATTCTTGAACACTTGCATGTTAACAAAACATGTGATATCTCACGTAACTGGTTCACCCACACTGCCACACACAGAGTAGTTAGGTACAAATGGAGACAAAAAGTTAAGTATGAAAATGGAATTCAACTTACTCCTTATATCCCAGCAGGACTGATGTTTCTTAGCCGTGTTGGAGCTTTGGTTACTGAAAGTCTTGAAAAAGTAGAGATTTCTCTGCAATTTCAAAATTTCTTTTAGTATTGCAGTACTTTGGCTACTTAGCTGACCGTAGCAATTTGATTAACTTAGCCACTCTGACGGAAATCGCTATAAGTTTGTTTGAATTCTGCTTTTACACTTAAGCCGGGAACAGAGCTGGCAGCCATATCATATGAATTCATATGCACTGTCAAGTCATTGTTGAAATGAGGAGTTGAAGTCAGACAATGAGCAGTCTGGGTTGTTGAGTCTACAATTGTGGTTTAAATCAGAGGTCTTTTTGTTTGAAAAAAAAAGCCAACCAATATATTACAATGAAACTGTCGATGGGTTTCATCATCCTGACAAACAGTCAGATCCAAAAGCGTATCCTCATTTAAGTTAAAAATCACACAACACCAGGTTCTGGTCCAACAGGTTTATTTGGAAGCATTAGCTTTTTGAGCACCGCTCCTTCATTAGGTGGTTGTGGAGAATAAGATCATAAGAATTTGTAGCAAAAATTTACAGTGTACTGTAACTGAAATTATAAATGGAAAAAGATCGAGATTGTTTGTTAATCATGTTCTCATTGTTCCTCTTGGGATAATTCACAAAAGACATCTGGAGGCAATCAGAGTCACATTTTCCAGAGAAACAAAAAAAGGTTGGTTAGCTCATTGACTGGATGGCTGGTTTGTGATGACAGAACGATGCAGGTTCAATTTCTGTCCTGCCTGAGTTCGCCATGAAATGCTCTGCCTTCTTTGCCTTGCTCCTTGCCTTCAGGTGGACTCACTCGATGAAAACGTAGCCTCATTTCCTCTGGTACTTTTATTTTCCAGGCAATATTTTAAAACAGCTTTCAAGATTTCTAATATTGTCATGCTGATACTGAGCATGACAATCTGCATTGGAAATAGCTTACTTCTGGCTACAACAGAAAATTGGCTCCTTTGCATATTTTTCTGGAACTTTCTGGTTCTTGGATATGGGGATTTTGACTTGATTTATTGTTCTCAGATGTAACAAGTGTTGTTTTGCTCTCCAGGCAGATTGTACCACACAAGAGCATCAGGGTAGCAGAACAGAGTGCAGAATGTGGTTTTAAACATGGAGAGAGAGACAGAGATCAACGTTAACATTTGAGAGGTCCATTCAGAAGTCTGATAACTGTGGGGAAGAAATTGTTCTTCAACCAGTTTGTACATTTATTCAAACTTTTATATTTTCTACCCAATAGAAGAGGGTGGAAGAGTGTATAACTAGGGTGGGAGGGGACTTTGATTATGTTGGTTGCTTTTCTGAGGCAGTGGGAAATACAGATGGAGTCAATAAAGGCTGGTTTGTGAGATGGACTGGGCTGTGTTCTCAATTTTCTGTAATTTCTTTGTGGTCTTGGGAAGAGCAGTTGCTATGCCATGCTGTGATATATCCAGTTAGAATATTTTTCATGGTGCATCCATAAAAATTGGCAACAGTCCTTGTGGACATGCTGAATTTCCTTAGCCTTTTAAGGAAATAGAGACGTTGTTGTGCTTTCTGGACCATTGCGTCGACGTGGGTGGACCAGGACCCATTGTTTGTGATCATGCTACTCTCAATCATCTCCACCTCAGCATTAAGCATACAGACAGGGGAGTGCCCTCCACTCTGCCACCTGAAGTCAGTGGCCAGCTCCTTTGTTTTACTGGTCGATGAAGAGATTGTTGTCTTTACATCATGCCACTAAGCACTCAATCACTCTCCTATACTGTGTCTCGTCATTGCTTTGAGATCTGACCTATAGTGGTGCTGTCGTCAGCAAACTTGTAAATGGAGTTGGGGCACAAGTTAGCCACACCATTGTGAGTGTATAAGGAGTATAGTAGGATGATGAGTTTGCAGCATTGCAGGGTACCAGGGTTGAGGAGTAGCGTGGAGGAGGTGTTATCACCTATTCTTACTGATTGTGGTCTTGGCTCAGGAAGTTGAGAATTCAATTACAGAGGAAGGAGCCAAGACTTGGGTCTCAGAGTTTGGAAATGGGTTTGTTTGGATTTATAGTGTTGAAGACAGAGCTGTTGTCAATAAATAGGAGATTGATGCTGGTATTTTTGTTATCCAGATTTTCCAGGGGTGAGTGTAATGCCAGGGAAATGTTGAGGGTGGTGGGCGAGACAGGTTGGTGATTTGTGGTACAGGCTGGAATTGCAGATTCTGGTTAAGGATTAGTATGTGCTCTTGGAGCACCGAAGTGCCGTGGCATGATTGGAGAGGCCTCAAGCAGGGGTTGGCAGGGTAGAAAGTGAGTGTCATATTATGGAGAATGTTGGAGAGTGGATTTTGCAATGTTTTAACTTGTGAAATGATGCAAAATGTAGAAGAATTGTGAGCTGTAAGGGTGATAGTGCAGAACTTCAAAATAACAGAGAGGTCAGCAGAATGGGCAAACAGGTCTGAGATGAAACATAATGCAAAAAAATGCAAAGTGATTCATTTTTTGGAGGAAGAACAGAAAGAGGCAATTAGATTAAAAAGGTAAAGTTCTAAATAAGGTGCAGGAGCAGAGGGAACAGGCTGCATATATGGATAATTAATTGAAGGTGGTAGAACCAGTCAAGAACACTTAGTAAAACATATTGCATCCTAGGCTTTATTAATCAGAGTATAGAGTACCATCGGGAGGTTTGCATCCAGTTTTGAACAGTGTATATTTAAAAAAATTATGTGAAGGCATTAGAGACAGTGCAGAAAATATTTACTGGCTTCACTTGTGTGGATAGGTTGGAGGAGTTAGCATTGTCTTTCCAGTAGAAGAGAAAGTTGAGAGGAGATTTGATTGAGGTATTCAAAATCATCAAGAGAGCTGGAAAGGGTAGACAGGGAAAAATGCTCTCATTCCTGGAAAGATTGAGAACAAGAGGCCAGAGATTAAAGGTAATGGGCAAAAGCAGTTGGGGTAACACCAGGAAAAACCCTTTTCTCTCTCAGTGAGCGACAATGATCTAGAATGCATTTTCCAAGAGTGGAGGCAGGTCCAATCAAGATATTTGAGATGGAATTCAAATGCTGTTGAACAAGAAGAATGTGCAGGGTTACAGGGAGAAAGCAGGTGAGTGACACTAGATAGATTGTCCCTATGGAGACCAAGTGCAAATGCAGCAGGCCAAAGGTGTCATCCTCTGCTATAAACATTGCTGTTATTCTCTGACTTTCATTCAAATCCAAATGGCGAGATACGATGTCCCGAGCAACACTCAGGGTTCCATCACATTATGTAGATAGCATCCCATAATGTAGCTGGCACACAATTTGTGCACAGAGCAATATGATTATTTATTACACTAAGCTATGTCTGATGCATTTTGATAATAGTAATAGCACTGCATCAACTCTTTTGTTTCTTAACCCCAACAGCTAACCTTTACACGTCATAAGATGCACAATTTGGTGAAAAATGGTTTCAGTTCTTTTTCAAAGAACCTGCAAATTTCAGAGTTGCCCAGACAGGAACTCAGAAAATGAGTTGTTCTCTCCAGCCCTATCTGCAAAACAGGAACAATAGTTATGTTGGAATGGATTTTCACTGCAAGCTGAACAGTTACCTGATTGACTGGACACCCCTGAGTTCTTTTGAACATTTATTATTCATCCTAGTTGTCTGTGCATCTGTCCAATGCATGACAGCATTAGCTCTGTGTCATGTTTGGTTCTTTACATTTCCCCTTCATGCTTCATTTCCTCGATAGTTTTACCAAATAAACTTTCCTGAGCAGAACCAGGGAGTTGTTTGTGTTCATCAAAGTGAGAGACATCCCAGCCAGGGGACTGGAGCTCTTTCTTCCAATAGTGTCAACATCAAGCACATCTATGCTAGTTGCAGGTAAACCTATCCTAACTCTGTCCCAACAACGTGTCTTGTCCCAACTTCAAAAAACACCCCCTACTAAACTTCTGTCACATTCCATTCCTAATATTAGCATGTTCCTGGCCGCTCTGAGAAAAGCTGTCAATTAGTGCCACATTTGTGCAGGTGCCCAGTAGGGAACTGCCCAAACTCATTTCTCTCATGATCCTGATCAAGTGATGAAACAAAAGGACTTCCATTGTTCTATCAATCTGCGCTCTGTTTGAACTCGTGTCCTGCAAAATTTCTAATTCCCTTATAAGTGGGTAATTTTAGTTTTATACTTTTGATTCTACACAGATTTTAGAATAATATACAAAAATGTAATTCATTAATTTAGCACCAGTTATATTCACACTGTTCAAAGAGGAAGACAGAATAAATTATGTAATTATCAACCGGTTAGGCTTATATTAGTAAACATGGAATGAAATGCTAGAGCCACTTTCCCTTACTTTTGCACATGGAGAATGTGGAGTAACCATTGCATTACATTTATTATTACCTCTCAGCCCCTATTTATAAAACACAAAATGCTGGTGGTATTTAATTCACACGCAGAAGTATCGCTTTCTCCCATATGGAACTCTGGTCCTCCACACACTTTGTGTTTTTCCATTGAGTTTATATTCCCTTTTGTTTTATGTTGTTCCTACAAAAAATACATTACCTCACACTTCACTACACCAAATTGAATCTACCATCTGTCTCCTTATTGCACAAACCTGTCTATGTTGGCCTCTGTCTATCACTCTGCAATCCTCTTCAATGTTCTTGGATGTGCACCAACTGAGCCTGGTGGTGCCTTTATTTTTGTTTTTAGTACCGTTTACTTTTTAAGGCTAATTTCCCTTTGAATATTTGGCTCCAGTGCTGGCTTTTTCACATTCCCCTTTGATAAGAGACCTTTGCCTTTTTTTCTTAATCTCACCTCATCTTCTGGTTTATTTTTTCTCTCCCTTATACACTCTTTAGTTCGTATTATTTCCCCATGTTTATATGACATTACTTTGTTGAACCTTACTTTTGTCCTGGTCTTTTGAATCCCTGCCTTTGATGTACTTGCTCTACTCTGAATTGAAATGTAATTAACCTTTAATTATATACCAAGAATTTAAATATCTCCCACTGTTTAATATATTATTGTTTTACCAAATACTTGTTCCAGGCTGAGTCTTCTTTCCAAATCGTTCTTTTTTCTTCTAATGCTTTTATTTGTAAAAGGTTTTTATCTATCTTTACATTTAAATGAACCTAATTAGTTTATGATCATCTTTTCTCAATTGTTCATTAACCTTCAGGTAACTTATGAAATAAAAGCTGAAAATGCTTGAAAAAAAAACCCAGCAGGTCAGTAAGCATCTATGGAGAGAGGAACAAAATTAACATATTTGGTCTATGGCCTTTCTTGAACTTATAAAATTAGAAGTCTTTGAGAAGACACCTTGGAGTGCAGGTCCATAGCTCCTTGAAAGTGGAGTCTCAGGTAGATAGTTTAGTGAAGAAGGTGTTTGGTGTGCTTTCTTTTATGGGTCAGAGTATTGCATATAGGAGTTGGGAGGTCATGTTGCAGGTGTACAGGACATTGGTTCGGCCATTTTTGGAATATTGTGTGTAATTCTGGTCTCCTTCCTATTGGAAGGATGTTGTTGAAAATTGAAAGGATTCAGAAAAGATTTACAAGGATGTTGCCAGTGTAGAGGGTTTGAGCTATAGGGAAAGGTTGAATAACCTGGAGCTGTTTTCCCTGGAGCGTTGGAGGTGGAGGGGTGACCTTTTAGATGTTTATAAAATAAGGTAAATAAACAAGGTCTTTTCCCTAGGGTGGGGGAGTACAAGATTAGGGGGCATAGGTTTAGGGTGAGAGGGGAAAGATTTAAAAGGGACCTAAGGGGCAACCTTTTCACGCAAAGGATGGTGGTGTATGGATTGAGCTGCCAGAGGAAGTGGTGGAGGCTATTACAATTGCGACATTTAAAAGGCATCTGGATGGGTATATGAATGGGAAGGGTTTGGAGGGATATGGGCCAAGTGCTGGAAAGTGGGACTAGATTAGGTTCGGAAATCTGATTAGCACGGATGAGTTGGACCAAAGGGTTTTGTTTCATTGCTGTACATCTCTCTGACTCTGTGTGAAATGTGAGATGATGTAGGGGTGAAGAATGTAGGAATAAGAACAACGAGACAAGTCTGGGATGGGATGGTGGGTAAGAGAAATTAAATGACAAAAGATTTCAGGTTGAAAAACATGAAAGGTGTGGAAAGGCAATAAGGGAAAGAAAGTAACAAATCTCTGTCCTGTAATTGAAATGTGACAGTGCAGGAACCTCCAAATGCTTTGATAAAAACTATTTCTGCCAGGACAGAATGCCACATCGAATATGTGTATTCTGGCAAGGTGCTCTTTTTTTGAGGATTTTTGATAATTTTTAAATCCTCCCTGATGCTGGGCAGAAACGTAAAAGCAGATTTTGAGCAGCTGTGATTTTACATGATAATACCTCTTTGCTCTGAATTTAGCAGCAAGGTGGCTCAGTGGTTAACACTGCTGCCTCACAGCACCAGGAACCCAAGTACAATCCCAGCCTCTGGTGACTGTCTATGTGGAGTTTGCACATTCTCCCTGTGTCTGCTTGGGTTTCCTCTGAGTGCTCTGGTTTCCTCCCACACTCCAAAGATGTGGAGGTTAAGTGAGTTAGCCAAGCTAAACTTCCCATAGTGTTCAGGGATGGTTAGGTTAGGTGCATTAGTTAGGGGTTAATGTAGAGTAACAGGGTAGGGAAATAGAGTTTGGGTGGGATACCCTTTGGAGGATTGGTGTGGACTTGTTAGGCCAAAGGGCCTGTTTCCAAACTATAGAGATTCTATGATTCTGTAAGCCACATCTCATTGGGCATTTCTAGGATATGAATATGACCTAAGATAGTTAACCTAATTCATTGATGTTAGGAACTGTCCACGATGGAATCCTTCTTGCAGAAGGACACTTAGGGCACGTCTGCCTTCCTGTTGACCATGCGAAATTAAAGTATTGATCGTTTTTTTAGTGTTTGATTCTGTCCATTGATAAATTAATCATTACCTGTTAAAATAACAATAATCTGCATATACCAGGCTCTGTTAATACACAGACTTGTGGAAGAATGCAACCTGAGACAAGATTACATTAGAAAGCCCACAGAATAAGCAGTTCAATGATAAATAAAATTCAATATCATTAAGTGTGAGGTGCTGCACTTTGGCAACAAACAGCAAAACATCTCAAACTGCAGGAAGTTGGAAACCAGATATTGCAGAGGAGGGACAGGATTCAGGAATATAGGTGAACAAGTCATTAAAAATAGCATTACAAGTTAGCAAAGCAATTAAAATATTAACAAATTATTGTAATTGATTTTTAATAAATATAAAATTAAAAAATAACGATGTTGAATTATACTTGTATAGGACCATCCCCAGGTTTCATTTCAGAATACTGTACACCATTCTGGTCTAATACCCACTTAGTTAAATCCTCAAATTTATGGGAAAATTAACATTCCTTTTTAAAACATCAAAATGTATTGAAGAAAGGGGTTGGGGTGTCAGGTGACACTCCCCCATGTCTAGCAGAGTACGGAAACGCTGTCCCAAAGCTGAAATTTAGTCCATGTCTCTGGACAGCACATTAAAATGTCGGCAACGTTATTGGGAGCATTGCATTGAGAAAACATTGGAGTGCAACAGATCTTTCCTATGGAGTTAACAGCTGCCATTGTCCAAAGATGAAACAAGGGCACAATGGCCCCCACAGACATATTGGCAGCAGAATGGAATGCCACAGGATGTGTGTGAGGAAGACCGACTCTATCACAAGGAGATGCAAATGGCAGAGGCCCAAATTTCATTGTGCATCCTTATGGGTGGGCAATAGGAAACCAGATAACATGGTCACCTGACAGAAACCAGCTTGTGGGAAAAACAAACATATATTTACAGACGTTTTGAGTACAGCGTCTTGTCAGTCAGTCTGGGAGACAGAAACTCAAAGGAAGAAAAGACCTAGCACTGTAAGAAAGGAACAAAAACATAAATAGCTGGAGAAACTCAGCAGGTTCAGCAGCACCTGTGGAGAGGAAGCAGAGTTAGCATTTCAGGTCCAGTGAATCTTCTTTAGAACAGCTAGAAAGGACCCTGCCTAGAGTTCACTAATTGGCAGGGAGATGGGGCTAGCGTTTTGCTTATTCATTTGAAGAACTTGACTGCAAATTTGAAAAGACTTTAGAGACCCGGTCTTGCTAGTAATAGGCCACCGTTAATTCGTGGCCGCAATTTCCAACCTCCCTCTTCTTCAGTAAATCTAAAGGGAAATATCAGACTTGCAGCACTGTAAGATTCCATTTCATAGAACTAAAACATAACAGTGAATTTTGGATCTTCAACAGCCTAACTATACACTGAATTTCTTTTGGAATTATCTTTCCTTATGTATCTGCATGGAGAAAGTGAGGTCTGCAGATGCTGGAGATCAGAGCTGATAATGTGTTGCTGGAAAAGTGCAGCAGGTCAGGCAGCGTCCAAAGATCAGGAGATTCGACGTTTCGGGCATAAGCCCATGCCCGAAACGTCGAATCTCCTGCTCTTTGGATGCTGCCTGACCTGCTGCACTTTTCCAGCAACACATTTTCAGTTATGTATTTGCATGTCTTGCATGTATATGGGTGAGCGAACACATGCAAATATATTCAGATGTTGAAATATAAACATGCATTCTTAATTTTCTTAGGAGGAAATGTCTCTTGGATTTGTTTTTGACAGCATTGTATGAACTACCTGCATTCAGTTGAGAATTGGGGGAAAAAAACACCAATGCTATCATTTTCCCCAGTTTAAAGAGATTAGGAACTTGCCTACTTGACTGAAAAAGTTATGTAAGAAATAAATTTGAAGGTGGAGATAGAATTGGTCACTGAATTTTTTTTTACAAGTCAATCAGCTTTTCTTGTTGCATTTTGTTTAATACTTACAAATACCACATTCAATGTAGGTCAGGGTGACATAATTAAGAGCATGTTAAAATCATTAACTACTGAGGATTTAAAAACTAGTCAGGCAGGCAGAAATAAATTTAGGACACAAAACAAGGAAGCTGAAGATCATGCAAATTCGAGTTACTCATTTTCAGATTAAATCAGAGATGGGGTGGAGCAAATATGAAACCAGAAGCTGATTTAATGGGAGACTGCTAGAATATTAATTAATTAAATGCTGAACAAAAATGAGAACCTAAGGAGTCATCCATGGGTGAAGAAGGAAGGCTCAGAGGTCATGTATAATGGTGGTAGCTGAAGGGGAAAACCAGTAGGTTTTTTTGGGATTCACAAGGCCACAACTGGAAAGGATGCCCTGATAGCTGGCACAGTGGGCAAGTGTGTTGTTACAATCATGGTGTTTGACTCTCTTAAGAGTACAACTATGGCTGTGGTAGTTTGATGAAATCTTTGAGGGTTACCAGGATTTTATTATACCAGTCATAGAGTCATTGAGATGTACAGCATGGAAACTGACCCTTCGGTCCAACTTGTCCAGATATCCGAA
The DNA here is from genome assembly GCF_020745735.1 of Hemiscyllium ocellatum. Lineage (NCBI taxonomy): Eukaryota > Metazoa > Chordata > Chondrichthyes > Orectolobiformes > Hemiscylliidae > Hemiscyllium > Hemiscyllium ocellatum. Next base: position 28,515,089 of record NC_083425.1, on the reverse strand, counting down.
CCTAATCTAGTTCCATTTGCCAGCACTTGGCCCATATCCCTCTAAACCCTTCCTATTCATATATCCATCCAGATGCCTTTTAAATGCTGAAATTGTACCAGCCTCTACCACTTCCTCTGGAAGCTCTTTCCATACATGCACTACCCTCTGTGTGAAAAGTTGGCCCTTAGGTCACTTTTAAATTTTTCTCCTTTCACCTTAAACCAATGCCCTCTTGTTCTGAACTCCCCCACTCCAGGGAAAATACCTTGTCTATTTATCCTAAACATGCCCCTCATGATTTTATAAACCTCTATAAGGTCACCCCTCAGCCTCTGATGCTCCAGGGAAAACAGCTCCAGCCTATTCAGCCTTTCCCTATACCTCAAATCCTCCAACCCTGGCAACATCCTTGTAAATCTTTTCTGAGCCCTTTCAAGTTCACAACATCTTTCCTTGTATGTAATATTCTAAAAGTGCCCTAACCAATGTCCCGCACAGCTGCAATATGACATCCCAACTCCGATACTCAATGCTCTGACCAATAAAGGAAAGCATACCAAATGCCTTCTTCACTATCCTATCTAGGAGAAAGTGAGGACTAGGCTTATGCCAGAAACATTGACCCTTCTGTTCCTCGGATCATGCTTGACCAGCTGTGCTTTTCCAGCACCACACTCTTTGATTCACTATCCTATCTACTTGCAACTCTACTTTCAAGGAACTATGAACCTACATTCTAAGGTCTCTTTGTTCAGCAACACTCCCTAGGACCTTTCCATTAAGTGTATAAGTCCTACTCTGATTTGATTTTCCAAAATGCAGCACCTTGCATTTATCTAAATTAAACTCCATGTGCCCATTGGCCCATCAGATCAAGATCCCATTCTACTCTGAGGTAACCTTCTTCTCTGTCCACGACAGCTCCAATTTTGGTGTTACCTTCAAACCTACTAACTATATCTCCTATGTTCACATCCAAATCATTTATATAAATGATGAAAAAGAGTGGACCAATCCTTATGGCACCTCACTCATCACAGGCCTCCAGTCTGCAAAGCAATCCTCATTGGACGTCTCCATACCTACTACCTGACAACACCCCTCTCTGCCCTGGATTTGATAACTGATACTCCCCCTTTTTCTGCCACCAAACCTCCCCACAACTTTGCCCAGAGCCTGACACCTCCCCACCTTCCTCCGGGACCAGTCATTCCCTGTGCCCCCATAGGATCCGACAACACCCCAGCTTCCAGCCCGACCTAATATCTTCCACCCACCAAAGCACCCTAAATATCTCAGCACAACTTGTCATCTTTTGACCTGACATTCTGTCGTCCTGTCACTGTATCTACCTTGCACCCTGTCACCCTAACCCCTACCCATCTGACACCATGCCCACCTACTTACCTAGCACTCTACTCCATATCCAGTTGATACTTTAGCACCCTATACCCAGCAGACTAACTTCACACTTCTATCACATAGTTAGCCACTTTAATAGCTGCTGTGAAAGGGTGTGTGTGATATTAGACATTCAAACCTTAGAACCCAACAATTGACTGCTGTGAAAGTGGGGATATCATTTGCTTTCTCCCAGCTATCTTATCTTGCAAAGGACCTGTTAGATTTAAAACATGGCTTGACAGTTCTGAAGGAACCCGAATTGGAATCTCCTGTCAGTTATGTGGAACTCTTTTGTCACATTAGAAAGAAGCAACATGGCAATCTGACTCTGATTTCCACTCTTCGGAAAATTGGCCCAAAAAATGCATTCTTAACAGGGATAGGCAAAGCTTGGTCAAACAAATGGCTTTTAACTTGGGCCTGAAAAGGAGTGAGAATTGAAGAGACAGAAGACTTAGCAAAGAAATCCAGAGAGTGTGGTCCAGATATTAAAGGGATGGCTGTCAATGCTGAAGGAGGAAAGCAAATTCATCAATGAATATTACTAAACAGAATAACAGGGCATTCATTTTGTCGACTAGGCATCTTTACAAAGCATTTTTCAATCTTTTGCCCTTTTCTTAACATGTTTGTATTCATTTAATTACCATCTGGTTGACATGCAGACCTTTGTTAATAATTAATTCACATTGTTTACTGAACAAAGGGAGGAAGGAATATTTAAATACTCATGAGTTTACAGTAACAATAAGATCATTCATTAAACTGGTCTTGATTGTAGTATGTGAGTGCTCTTGTACTGCGAATAATGGTACCTTATGTTACAGTTTTGTGCGAGTTGGTGTTTGTATGTGTGCTTCCTGCATAGATAATACTTCAGAGGTGAAATAACCTTTTAACTGTACCAGCACAACACAAAAACCTAAATGACAATATTTTCAGTATCAGCCCATTAAACTCCCACAACCTCATGTTGTAATTAGGCCTCTGTATTTGGAAGTTAATGAAGGTGTTGGAAGTGCAGATTGTGAAGGGGTTGGGGGAGGGGGTTGGAGAAAACCGGTACTCGAAGCAAATACAACATTGCTTATGCAAATTACCAGCGTTAGAATGGTGAGGGAACTGTGCTGGTGACATTAATCTTACAGGCAACACAGTTAAACATGACAATGGTAAACACGTGCACATATTCCCTCTGCTTATCTGCCCTTTCCAGGAGCAGCCCCATTCGTTTTCTCTTTGCCACATTTGCATAATTACACAGAACAGCAATTGTTGGTACTATCTGGCTGGCTGAGCTCTAGCCCCAACAATTGATTAGAAAATGATTAGTTAGCAGCAAACATTGGAAAATAAGTAATTTAGTCCCAGGGAATTAGTATATCAGTGAAAGCATAGAAGCATTGCCCACTCCCAGAACAAAAGTAAAGATTAAGAATATGTGTAAAGGAGAGGAAAATGAGGCTGGAAGCATGAGGTGCTAATAAGAGATGGTACTTTCAGAATATGTGTACCAGGGAGTTGGGTTTGAGAATGCTTTATAGAGCTTTACGAGTTGATGTAACAGACATGCGCATCTCCCTACAGTGTGGATACATACATAACTGTTATTAAGTCAAAGCTTTCTTCCAGTGTGACAGTGCGTCCCATTGTGTCCTTTTCTTACAGTGCATGTTCTGGTGAGATATGTATGTTGACATGAAAGTATTCAGTGATATAAAAAAAGAGTTCAAGAATGCAGTGTGCCAGAAATAATTAGAGGAGATTGTGTCGATCTAAGAGATGACTGGTATGTGTGAAAGTAGTATTGTGTAACTGGATGTGAAATTGAGGGCATCTGAAACGGGATATTGTTTCGATTTATGAAAACATTGGTGTTCAGGCTGTGAGAGTGATGTTCAAATTTGATTTGAGTAAGCTGATATATGTGAGAATGATGTACAGGACTGATGGTTTGTTACATTTTGATTTCAGCACAAGGTAGGTAAATGACATAGCTACATAAAGGAACCGTCAAGTGCACTTACTGCTGTGCTACTTCAAGACAAACAAAATTGTGGATGCAGACCATTGTGAGGTCTGGAATTCCAGTTTCAGTAATCTGAATGAAAAATAAGATAATTAAAAGAATATGTTATATCAGCAGAAAACACCATTTATCTGAGCTGAGCATTAGTCTCAAAAATGCCCCATTCAAGAACACACTGAAAGGACTAGTGAGAATAAGCCGATGACACCCTGTAAAGCTCTTGTTAAAGTCATTAATGGATAATGCAATAAACTCCTGTTTTGACACCAAATCTAGTAGAAATGAGCATTTTATATTTTACCTCCTGACTTACTAAGATCCATACATTCAGCATAGGGACTATTTTGGAAGTATTGCCACCATACTAACAGCTGTAATCCTGCAGAATTAGATTTTACCATGGCTGTTCCACAGTTGTGTCAGTAAACAGAGAGACTGAGAGCCCAAATAGCATGGAATGAACACACATGACTTACATTGCCCAGCATATTGTTAATTGCATCTAGTGTAGCAAAGCTAGATGTTTAGGCGTGGCAAAGGATATATTGTTGGCTGTTATGCAAACAAATAGAGTCACACAGCACGGAAACAGACCCTTTGGTCCAATTCATGTGTGCAGACCAGATATCCCAACCTGACTTAGTCCCATCTGTCAGCACTTGGCCCCTGTCCCTCTAAACCCTTCCTATTCATATACCCATCCAGATGCCTTTTAAATGTTGTAATTTTACCAGCCTCCACCACTTCCTCTGGCAGCTCATTCCATACACGTACCATCCTCTGCATGAAAAAGTTGCCCCTCAGGTCCTTTTATAATCTTTCCTCTGTCATCTTAAACTAATGTCCTCTAGTTTTGGACTGCCCACTCTAGGAAAAAGATCTTGGCTATTCACTCTATCCATGCCACTCATTATTGTAGTGATAAGGTCACTCCTCAGTCTGCGATGTTTTGGGGAGGAAAGTCCCAACCTATGCAGCCTTTCCCCATAGCTCAAACCCTCCAGTCCTAGTAACATCCATGTAAATTGTTTCTGCACTGTCTTAATTTAAACAACATCTCTCCTATAGAAGGGTGACCAGAATTGCATGCAGTATTCTAAAAGTGGCCTCACCAATGTCATGTACAGCCTGAACATGACACCCCAACTCCTATACTCAATGCACTGACCAATGAAGGCAAGTGTGCCAAACATCTTCTTGACCATGCTGTCTATCTGTGTCTCCAGTTTTCAGGAACTGTGCACCCTAGAACAAAGGACAAAGAAGAATACAGCACAGGAACAGACAAGCCTGCACCAACACATTTTGTCCTTCCATATTAAAACTGTCTTCACTTACAGGATCCATATCCATCTATTCCCTTTGTATTCATGTTTTCATCCAGGTGTTCCTTGAATGCTGCGATTCTGTCTGCTTCCACCACCTCCTCTGGCAGCACATTCCATTAACTCACCAACCTTTGTATGAAAAAACATGCCTCACACATCTCTTTTAATCTTTCTCCCTCGCCCCTTAAACCTGTGTACCCTGGTAATTGACCCCTCCATCCCAGAAAAAAAAGGCCTTATCCACTCTATTCATGCCTTTCATAATCTTATAAACATCTATCGGGTCGCCCCTGAACCTTTTGTGTTCCAGTGGATACAAACCCAGTCTATCCAAACTTTCTCCATAGATAAAATCCCCCATACCAGGCAACGTCCTGGTAAACCTTTTCTGTACTCTCTCCAAAGCATCCACTTCTTTCTGGTAGTGTGGTGACCAGAACTGTATGCAATATTCCAAGTGTGGTCTAACTAAAGTTTTATAAAGCTGCAGTATAACTTGTCTTTACGAAGAGCTCTTGCCGAAACTTCGATACTCCTGCTCCTCGGATGCTGCCTGACCCGTTGTGCTTTTCCAGCATCCCATGTTCAACTCTCTATCCTTATACTCATTGCCCATTCCAATGAAGGCAAGCATACCATAAGCCTTTTTTACCACCTTATCTACCTGCACTGCCACCTTTGATAATGTATAGACCTGCACACCCAGATCTTACTGCATGTCAATACTCCTAATGGTTCTACCATTCACTGTATGATTTCCACCTATACTTGACCTTCCAAAATGTATCACCTCATCAGTAAATTCCATCTGCCATGTTTCTGCCCATGTCTCCAACTGATCTATATCCTGCTGTATCCTCTGACAATTCTCCTCATTATCCACAACTCCGCCACTCTTTGTATCGTCTGCAAACTTGCTAATTAGACTAGGTACATTTTCCTACAAATCATGTCTGCAGACCACAAACAGCAGAGGTCCCAGCACTGATCCCCATGGAACATCACTAGTCACCAACCCTCTATTCTGAAAAGCATCCTTCCACCACTACCCTCTGTCTCCTATGACTAAGCCAGTTCTGTATCCATCTTGACAGCTTACCCCTGATACCATGTAACTTCACCTTAACAGCACTGTTCACCTCCATTAACATTGACCTGGCAAAGGAAACACTGACCACACTTTTAGAACAGACCATCACACACATCCCAACCACCATCAATCACACTACCAACAAAAATATCATGAAGCTAGTGGACCTGTGCCTCACCACCCACTTCACCTTCAACAACATAATCTACAAAGAAACCAACGGCACACCCATGGGATCTCCGCTATCAGGATTCATAGCAAAAGCGGTAATGCAAAGACTAGAACAAACAGCCCTGCCAGCCATCCTTTACAAAAAAAGATCTGCATGCATTTCCAAATCTGGGTCCGCTTCGTAGATGTCTCCTTTGTCATCACAAAACGAAACAAGATAGAAGAGACTTGTACCATCATCAACAACACCCTCACAAGCATAAAGTTCACCAAGGAGGAAGAAACCGACAACAAACTCCCATTCCTGGCCGCCACAGTCGAAAGAAAGGACAACGGAGAACTACAAACCTGCGTATACAGAAAACCGACAAACACTGACCAAATATTCAACTACACCAGCAACCATCCCAACACACACAAACGAAGCTGTATCAGAACACTATTCCAACAAGCCACCACACACTGCAGCATAGATGAACTTCAGAAAACAGAGGAGAACCACCTATACAACGTATTCAAGAAGGACGGATACTCAAAAAATACAGTCCGCAGATTCCTCAGGAACAAACCATGACAAGCAGACCTTACACAGCCAGAAACCCTAACCACCTTATCATACATCAAAGAAGTCTCAGAAATGACAGACAGACTACTAAGACCCCTCGGAATCCTAGTAGCACACAAACCCACCAACACTCTCAAACAAAAACTAACAAACTTAAAAGACCCAGTACAACCCATGGACAAAACCAACGTCATCTACAAAATTCCATGCCACAAATACTATGTAGGACAAACAGGAAGAAAGTTAGCCACCAGAATACATGAACACAAGCTAGCCACAAAAAGATACGACCCTCTCTCCCTAGTAGCCCTACACATGGATGAAAAAAACCACCATTTCGACTGGGACAACATATGTATCCTGCGACAGGCTAAGCAAAGACATGTCAGAGAATTCCTAGAGGCCTGGCACTCCAACCACAACGCCATAAACAAACACATAGATCTGGATATCATCTATCAACCCCTCAGAAAACGAACAGGAAATGACATCACCACAAACCCCAGGAACCCCATCCAGGACAAACATATAAATAGAAAACAGGAGACAACAGCTTCGCTTCACTTGGAGGTAGCCATTAATGATGTTACCGTGCCAGGTAATGAAACGTCTGGATATCAAACAGACAGCTCAACGAGCAAACCTACACCCTAAACTTCACCTTTTGTGCCAGTCTGCCATGAGGGACCTTGTCAAAGGCTTTACTGAAGTCCATGTGGACAAAACCAACCACTTGTCCCTCATCAATCACCTTCATTATCTCCTCAAAAAACTCGATCAAGTTAGTGAGGTACAACCTCCTTTGCACAAAACCATGCCATCTATTGCTAATAAGTCCATTTGTTTTGAAATGCATGCAGATCTTTTTTTGTAAAGGATTCTCAGAGATAAGATTTATAAGACCCATATCCCTAAGTCTCTTTGTTCGGCAACACTTCCCATGTCCCTACCATTGACTGTATGTCCTGTCCTGGTTTGCCTTACCAAAATGCAACACCTCACATTTATATAAATTAAATTCCATCTGCTACTCCTTGGCCCATTGGCCCATCTGGTCAAGGGCCCATTGTACTCTGAGATAATCTTCTTCACTCTCCATCCCAATTTTCACACAGTTACGTCTCTTTGAAAAAACAAAAGAATAGACAACTACTTTGAACAGAGCCGTGTTGTTTGAAGAACTTTCAGGAAGGACACTGGAAGAAAGCAGCACCCCTACTCCATCCAAGTATTGCACTGGAAAAGTTAGCCTGAATCATCAGTTTGAACACATATGCTTCTGACTCCGAGATGAATCTGCAACCATAGACATACAGCTGGCACAATTAGAAATGCTACTTCTATTAATGCTGCAGAACTGTGAGAACTATTGCTTGATAAAGCTTCGAGATGCAGAGGCACCTGGAGTCTTCCACATGAATTGCAAAATGTAAGGACAGCAAGTAATTTGAAAAAAAAAGCGATTAGAATTGATCATTTATTGCAATGCAATTGAGTACAAAAGTAGGACATTTATGCTTCAGTTTTACAGGATATTGATATGACCACATCGAGCGTACAGTGTACAGTAATAGTTCCCTTACATGAGGAGCTGTGTAAATACAATAGAAACAGTTCAGAGAAAGCCTAAAATGGTTGGGTTGTTTTACGAGGGAAGGTTGAACAGCCAGGCCTGGATTTGCTGGAGTTTAGGAGAGAGTAAGAGGTATATATTAATTTAAATACATATGTTCCTGAGGGAACTTGACCAGGATGTTTTTATGAGAAGGATGTTTTCTTCCTGAAGATGAACCCAGAATTAGGGGTCACTGTTTAATAATAAGAAGTTGCCCATTGAGACTGAAATTAGGAGTCTTTTTTCTCAGAGGTTGTAAATCTTTAAAATTCTCTTTCTCAAAAGGTGGTGGAAGTAGAGCCTGAATACTTTTTAAAACAGAGGTGATCAGATATTGATAAGCAAAGGGGCTAAGAGATCTTTTGAGTTAAACAGGAATGTGGAGTCAAGAGATCTGATTGAGTGGCAGAGCAGACTCAAAAGACCAAGTGGTCTGGTTCTGGTTTGAATTCCCACGTTCACACATGAGCACCATTTGTTTTATCGTGTTACTCCTTGCCTGTAACCAAAGGAGAACATTTCTTCCAGTGTCCATGCTAATGAAGAGTAGCTATTGGAGCTTTGGGAATTGCCTACAGCTAAGGTTAGAATGGTATCAATCTCGGGAGATGGTTATGGGCGAGATTCCTGGCAATTTATTTGGCTGCCACATGGACCTCTGAGGCCAGGAAGAAGCAGCAGTTTCTGGAACCAGACATCAATGCATCAGCACACCGGCTGGCGTGTGTGGAACCACCCAGAGGGAGGTTTGGTTGTAGGTCTTGAACTCCTTGTAATACATTGATAAATCACCCAAAATGAAACAGATTCATTCTATCATGGACAAATACTTATGTTTAGCATCTGTATGTTTTAAAAATACAAGTCCTGTCAATCCATGACAAAATTTGTGGATGCACCTCCATGGTAGTTGGGACCTGAGCCAAGACCTTGCAGCCCAGACATAGGCATAGGAATATTCCTATAAGTCAATATTCCCACATTCCCCCCACACCCCCACTCTGCTGGATTCCATTATGACAACTATAAACATTTCCTCATCCAGCAGCTTTCACCCAAGATTACCTGGTTGAATTAGCAAATTGTTTGATATCTACACCAATTAAGTGGCTTGCTAGCTACTGGAGAAGCATTAAAAGATGATTATTGAAAATGTGCCCACTTCTTCTTTGTTGTATGTGATGAATCTGTATTCTCAGAAATCAGATGCTTTAAAGTTGCTGCAGTTATTTTGTACCTATGAAATAATTGCAATGCTTTATTCTTTTTATCCCATTTAAAATCGCACTGAGCTGAGTGGCCTCAAAAATAAATCTGAATGTTTTGCATTTCTTTTTATTCTTTCATCAGATATGAGTATTGCTGGCTAGCCAGCATTTACTGCTGTTCTTAATTGTCCTGAAGAAAGTGGTAGTGAACAGCTTTCTTGAATCAATATTAGGAAGGGAGTTGCTGGATTTTTGTCCAGCATCATTAAAAGAACAGCAATGTAATTCTATTTCTGGATGGTGTGTCTCTTGGGAAGAAACCTGTGGGAGATGAAATTCCCATGTACCTGCTGCTCTTGTGTCTCTGAATTGTGGAGGTTTTGAATTTTGAAAGGGCTGTTGTGGGATGTTTGGTGAGTTACTGCAGTCTTGTAAAAAGTACACACTGCTGCCACTTTGCATCAGTGGTGAAAGGAGTTAAAGGTGATGGAAAGGGTGCCAGTATTATGGGATTGCATTGATATTCTTTAATGTTGCTGAAGTTGCACTCACACAGACAAGTGAGGACTATTCTTGTCCCAACTAGGTGGGAGACAATCATTCTGGAAACTGGAGGTGAGTTACTTATCACAGAATTCCTACACTCTAACATGCTCTCGTAGACACAATACATACATGACTGGCCCAGTTCAGTTTCAGATTCATTTCCCACTTCAGACCTCATGATGGAAGTAAGGTCACTGAAGAGGCACCTGGAGATGGTTTGGCCTATGAGGAACTCCTATAGTAATGTCCTTGGACTGAGATGATCAGTATCCGGAAAGGACCATCATCTTCATTTGTGCTCCTTATCAGGGCATCTTCTTATAAGAACAAGGTACGATGCTCAACTCATCGACTGCCAGTTCCAACATGCCACAGCAAGAAACTGTAATGACCTCCTCAGGAAACAGACGCAAGCTGCAACCGACAGGGTCCCCTTCGCTGTCCAGTACTTCCCAGGAGCTGAACAACTACACCATGTTCTTTGCAGGCTGCAATGCATTATCAGTGAGGATTAGTATCTCACCAAGACCTTCCATGCACCTCCGCTTCTCGCCTTTAAACAACCACCAAACCTTAAACAGGTCATGATTTGTAGCAAACCGCCCAGTCTTCAGGACAACAATACCATACAACCCTGCCACAGCATCTGCTGCAAGACATGTCAGAGTACCAACATGGGTAACACCTCCATGTTGGTTCTCTGACATGTGGACACCTCCCACATGTACACGGCAAGTACTCATTAGATGAGCCAATGTGATCTATCTCATACGTTGCATGCAAGTTTGCCCTGAGGCATGGTACATTGGCGAGACCAAGCAGAGACTATGATAATAGATGAATGGACACCGGACAACAATCAACAGACAGGAGTGTTCCTTCCCAGTCGGGGAATACATCAGCAGTTCAGGACATTCAGTCTCGGACCTTTGGGTTACCATACTCCAAGATGGACTTTGCGACAAGCAGCAATGGAGAGTGGCTGAGCAGAAGCTCATAGCCAAGCTCAGTACCCATGGGAATGGCCTCAACTGGGACCTTGGATTCATGTCATACAACAGGTGGCCCCACTGCACCGCCCCCCCCCCACACACACACGCACACACACACACACATGCGCTCTCTCCCATATGCACATACATAGACCCCCCACTCACACGAACACACGCAATCTCTCACACATACCCCATCACACAAACTCAATCAAGCTTATGCACACACACTCTATCACGTGCACTCACACACACTCACATGCATACTCAATCTGTCACACCTACATGTGCACACATGGGGTGAATTTTCTTTTGCAGAATTACATTGTATTTTGTTCAAAAGCTTCATAAAACTCTGTAAAGCTATTTAGAAGCTTTGTCAGTCTGTCGGCACGGTGGCACAGTGGTTAGCACTGCTGCCTCACAGCGCCAGAGACCTGGGTTCAATTCCTGCCTCATGTGACTCTGTGTGGAGTTTGCACATTCTGCGCGGATTAGCTAAATTGCCTGTAGTGTTAGGGGAATGGGTCTGGGTCGGTGTGGACTTGTTGGGCCAAAGGGTCTGTTTCCACACTGTAAGTAATCTAATCTAATATCACATAATATTAGGACATAGACTTCATACCTATTTTTAAAAACCTGAGCTATCTTGAGAATATAATTTAAAAGAAATTCTGGGACTTACATCTCAAAGAACAGAAACCAGCACATCCAATTATGAAAGATGAAAGTTTTAATCTAAGATTGTTTACTGGATCACATTTCCATGACACGGGACTCCTTTGACTATAAATTCTATGAACATGATCTTAACTTCCACAACCACCTGATGAAGGTGAGGCACTCAGAAAGCTAGTGCTTCCAAATAAACCTGTTGGACTATAATCGGTGTTGTTGATTTTTAAGTTTGTCCATCCCAGTCCAGCACTGGCATCTCCAAGTCATATTTTGTCCAAGTTTGCAACAAGGCTGTAATGAAGTCAAGATCTGAATATGCCTGGAGGAACCCAAACTGACAGTCAGTCAGCAGGTTACTCCTTTGCAAATGTTACTTAATAGTATTGTTAATATTCCATTCTATCATTCTAGCTGATGATTGAGAGTGGACTGATAACGTTACAGGAAGCAATATTAACTTGGTGCACTTCCAACTTTGACCTTCAGTCACTTTGGAACCAATCTCTGGAATTCTCTTCCCAAATTTTCACCCCAATCTTTCACTGAGGTTGAAATCATACCTCTTTGAGGAAAACTTTGGTCACCTGTCCTTGTGTTACCCAATATGAACTATCTTGTAATGTTTTCCTACGTAAAAGATGCTACGTAAATATTAGCTGTTGTTGAAAGTACCGTTAGCGAGTTTTGAGAAGATTTGTAGCTGAGGTTGAGGTTCTGGATATAGGTCTGCTTACAGAGCTGAAAGGTTTGATTTCACCATACTGAGTAACATCATCAATGAGCCTCCACTGATGGTTACTGTATCACATCTCCATGATACTGGACACCTTTGGCTCTCAATTATGTGAGCATGATCTTAACCTCCACAACCACCTGATGAAGGAGCGGATGACACATGAGTGGTATGGCCTGCTTTCTATTTATGTGTTGAAGTTTTTGTGGGTCGATGATGTCATTTCCTGTAGTGATGTAATTTCCTCTTCTTTTTCTCAGGATGGTAAGTGGGATCCAGGTCAATGTGTTTGTTGATAGAATTCCAGTTGGAATGCCATGCTTCTAGGAATTCTCATGCATGTCTCTGTTTGGCTTGTCCTAGGATGGATGTGTTGTCCTTCCTTATCTGTATGTAAGGATACTAGTGAGAGAGGATCATGTCTTTTTGTGGCTGATTTATGTTCATGTATCTTGGTAGTTAGTTTTCTGCCTGTTTGTCTAATGCAGTGTTTGTTACAGTTCTTGCAAGTTATTTTGTAAATGACATCAGTTTTGTTTGTCCCCTCTCTCGGGTCTTTCAATTTCATTACCTACTGTTTTAGTGCATTGGTGGGTTTGTGGGCTACCATGATGCCAAGAAGTCTGAGTAGTCTGGCAGTCATTTCCAAGATGTCTTTGATGTGGGGGAGAGTGGCTAGGGTTTTTTTATGTGTTTGGATTTGTTGCTGAGAAATTGGTGGACTGTGGTCATTGCGTACCTGTTCTTTTTGAATGCACTGCATAGCTGATTTTCCTCTGCTTTGTGTAGTTCCTCTTTGCTGCAGTGCGTGGTGTATCGTTGAAATAATTTTCAAATGCAGCTTACAGGTGTTGGGATAATTGCTTCTGTAGTTCAGTATTTGGTCAGCATGTATTGTTTTCCTGTAGACGCTGGTTTGAAGTTCCCCATTGGCTGTTAGCTCTATTGCGACATCTAGGAATGACAGTTTGTTGTTGTTTTCCTCCACTTTAGTAAATTTTGTGCCAATAAGGGTATTATTGACAGTCTTGAAGGTTTCCCCTAATTTGTTTTGTTTAGTGATAACAAAGGTGTCATCCATGTAGCGGACCCAAAATTTGGATTGGATGGTTGGGCTGTTTGTTCGAGTTTTTGCATTGCTGCCTCTGCTTAGAACCCTGATATTGGAGATCCCATGGGTGTTCCATTGGTTTGTCTGTAGGTTTTGTTGTTGAAGGCGAAGTGGGTGGTAAGGCATAGGTCCACTAGCTTGATGATTTTGTCCTTCCTGATGAAGTTGGTGGTGTTTGCTGTTTGTGTCTTTGGTTCTTCTAATAGTGTAGTCAGTCTTTCCTTGGCCAGGTTAATGTTGATGGATGTGAACATGGCTGTTACATCAAAGGAAACCATTATTTCATACTCTTCTATCTTAGTATCTTTGATGGTCTTCAGGAATTCTTGAGTGGAGTGGATAGAGTGGTGTGAGTCTCCTACTAAGTGTTTTAGTCTTTGGTTTAGCTCCATGCCTAATCTGTAAGTTAGTGTTCCATGTAGTGCGACTAAGGGCCTGAATGGGGCTCAGGTTTGTGAATTTTGGGTAATCCATATAGTGGTGTATTGGATCCACCTGGTTTCTTTTTTTAGAAGTCGGTCTTATTTATTTCTCCAGATTTCTGAAGTTTTCTGAGTAGGGCTATGATTTGGTTCTCTAGTTGTGGGGTCGGGTCTATTGCTACTTGTATCACCACAGGAAATGACATCACCAACCCAAGGAAACCTAAACATATAAATAGAAAGCAGGTCATACCACCAATGCTTCATCCAGAGGCTCACTGGTGATGTTACCTAGTATGGTGACGAAACGTCTAAAAATAAACCCTCCAGCTCGTGAACAAACTTACATCCACAAAGTATTGTTATTTACCAATATAAGTGGCTTTTATTACTATTCCTGCACCATAAATTACAAACATGACAGTAGTGTTATGATCGTGGTGAATATAGTCTATCAATATTAAACTTTAATCACTTGATTTTAACAGCTGAGATGTTGATGGACTAAAAAAAAATGAAAAGGACGCTACTGCCCTAAAGAGGCTGCTGTGATCAGCTAACAAGCCCAAACAACTCACATGGAATATACAAACTGTGTTGGAATTACTACTTTAATCAATTAGCATTGAAACTCAGTGAGGCATCAAAAATTTCATATCTTTTGTGTTTTACTCATACTTGTGTGATACTTCACATGTTGAAAATGAAAAGTTACCTGCAGTTTGGGGAAAAAATATCAACGAATCAGGAATATACAAGTGAACCTTTATTACCAGTTACTTTGAGTCGCAGAGAAACAATACGGAAAGGTAGATTTGTGATCATGATCTTACTCTCTCCCTTTTGACCTGAGTTCAAGCACTAACCAATGACAAGTGACTTAGAACAACAGCAAATAAGAACTTGAAGACTTCTTCACTACCCTTACCATGACAAAGAAACAAAACAGGAGTTGTAGACTTGGACTCAAAAGTCGCAAAAAGCTGAAAAGATGCATTTACCTTCCTGTCTGTACTGGATCTCCCTCCCCCCTCCTGTAGCCCCACCCACATGATTTGGAAACTTAATACCTGTGTCTATAAGCGTGTGCTGGTTATTACATTTCATTACATTCCTGAGGCAATAAAACACCACACTCTTTCATTGAACAAAACTTTGAAATTGGCTCCTCCTCATTTTTGATCAGGTTAATTATGTTCAACTGAAGTGTGATGGCTCCACACTAAAAAGGGGGAAAAAAAAACATTTGTTATAACTGACCAAAGAGCCTTAAGGAGAAAAGAAGGGGAGCCATTGCCCATCCTCATCTGGACATAACCTGTAATGCAAGAAGTACAAGATAAGGTTGGAAGCACATTGTATCGTTACCATATAATAAAATTATCTTGTATTCATGAAGAGAAATGATTCCAAGATTTCTTTCTTCAGTTTTTATTTAAGAAATTCTCCTGAAAACAAACTTTTTATGGTTGGGTTTTGCTATAATGACTTCATATTTTACAGCAAAGCAGGTAAGTTTATATTCTGAAATATCTAATTAAAGAATAAAAATGATGGAATTAGCATATAGCTAGTAACATACAATCACTAATACTAATTTATGTTGAAAAATTCATAAATATACGAAATGTGGTTTTGACACACAAGAGAAAATTTGTTTTCTAATTGGCTTTATTTACGTAAGTAAATTGTATCTAAGTGCATAATTTCGCAATATTATCTGTAATGGTATGATTAATTAAATTTGATAGATGTGTGTGCAATGTTCTGATGTGTCAATTAAAACAGTAGTAATTATAATTCTTAGACCATGGAGTAATCATATAATCTACATCTCGAAGCTCACACATAAGAATTCATTATTTGTGTTAGAACTGTTTTAGCAATACATCTCAATCAATTTTCTAATATCCTCTTTGCCATGAAGGATATTCTTCAGCATTCAGAATCTTAATATGATTAAAAGTGATCAAAATATGATTAAATACCCATATTCAGTTTGAGAGAGAAGTGTGGTTCTAAGACTAGTGTTTTAAACTTAGATAGCAACAACAAATGAGGGCATGAAGCAGAGCTCACTACAGTGAACTGAGGAAGAGGATTAATGAATGATTGATGATTTATTGTCACTTGTACTGTGCAATGAACAATACAGTTAAATACAGTGAAAATCTTCAACTGTCACCACAAAACAGCACTATTTGAATAGTTTAAGAATACAAAGGTATAACTGAAAGAGATTCCATCTTCTTTTCAGCATCTCTACCTTGAGTCTGAACAGGCTCATGAATGATGCCCACACTGCCACCCTGCCATCACCTGCATCAGACCCACAAATATCAAAGTCACCAATCTTCAGGTGCCACCGCCTCAGCGCAGGACCCACCTCACTGACAGAACAAGAATACTGGGTCCTATCATGGGCCCACACTCTCCCCACAACCAGGAGCCCCCGATTCCACTGCCACCACCTCACTGATAACCAAGAGACCCCAGCTCTGGGCCTACCACAATCAGGAGTTGCCGTCACTGTCTCGCAGGAAGGTAGGAGTCCCCTCTCCAGGCTTATCACAACCAGAGTCCATAGCTCCACTGCCAGGCCATTAAGGCTAAGGCATACATCAGTCAAGATGCAGTGATAGTGAATATGCTGCGTTCTGGAAATCTAACTACAATAATTCACTTGTTTCCTATCATGCACAGCACAGGTTGCTTCTTTGAAGAACTCCTATAAGTTGATTAAACATGATTTCTCTTTGATTGATTCTGCCTGACTACCTTGAACGTTTCTAAGTGCCCCTCATAATGCCTTTAATAAGAGATTCTGACATCTTCCCTATGACAGGCGTTCAGCTGACTTTGCTGAAGTTTCCTGCTTTCTGTCTCTCACATTTTGAATAAAGAAGTTGCATTCACTATTTTGTACATTAATGGAACCTTCACTAAATCAAGAGGGTTTTAGAAAATTAAACTAATGCATCAAGTATCTCATTTGTCACTTCTCTTCAGACGTCAGCATGAAGTCAATCAGAATCCAGAGACTTGTTATCTCACGGTTCCAATAATTTGTTCAGTCACATTGCTGAGTGTAATGGAATTTATAGTTTCAATATTTTACCATTTTTGTACAGGGCAGTTATGAAACCACAATTGATGCACTATGTGCAACTTTGATCTTGTTATTTGAGAGAATGTATGTGTTTTAGAAACAGTTCAGCCTTTTCTGGCACCTGGAAGGGGGAGGAATTCTGAGGAAATATTGGACTGGCTTGGCCAGTATCCACTGGATTTTTGAAGAATAGGAAGTGAACTTATTGAAACATATGTGATCCTGAGGTGACTTGACAAGGATGGATGCTGATAGCACATTACTCATAATGGAGGAGACTGGAATTAGCAAACAGAGTTTACAAACAAGGTCTCATGTTTAAGGCAGGGATAAGCATCATAGTGTTCCCATCCCTGAAATGGGTGCAGGTGGCCTCGTTGAATATTTTTAAGGCTGATGTAGATAGGTTCTTGGTTGAGAGTGTGGTGCTGGAAAAGCACAGCAGGTCAGGCAGCATCCAAGGAGCAGGAGAATCAACGTTTTGGGTATAAGCTCTTCATCAGGAATTAGGCTTGTGGGCCAGGGTTCTGAGAGATACCTGGGGCGGGGAGGGGAGAGTGGGGCTGGGGGAAGGTAGCTGAGAATGCGTTAGTTAGATGAAGGTGGGGGGAGAAGTTGATAGGTCGGAGAGGAGGGTGGAGCAGATAGATGGGAAAGATGAGGGACGGGTCAGGAAGGCGGTGCTGAGTTGGAGGCTTGGGTCTGGGACAATGAGCAGGGAGGGGTATTGAGGAAACTGTTGAAATCCACATTTATCCCATATGGTTGCAAGATCCCAAGGTGGAATATGAGGCACTTTTCCTCCAGGCTTCGGGTGGTGATGGTTTGGCAGTGGAGAAGGCCTAGGACTTGCATGTCCTTGACAGAATGGGAGGGGGAGTTGAAGTGATCAGCCATGGGGCAGTGGTATTGGTTGGTGTGGGTGTCCCAGAGATGTTCTCTGAAACAATCTGCAAGTAGGCGTCCTGTCTCCCCAATGTAGAGGAGATCACACAGGGTGCAACAGATACGGTAGATGACATTGGTAGAGGTGTAGGTAAATTTCTGTCGAATGCGGAAATATCCTTTGGGGCCTTGGATGAAGGTGAGGACAGCGTTGTAGGTGCAGGTTTTGCACATCCTCCGATGGCAGGGGAAGGTGCCGGGAGTGGGGTGTGGCTTGATGGGGGGAGTGCATGGACCTGACGATGGAGTCGCAGAGGGAATGGTCTCTCCGGAAAGCTGATAGGGGTGGGGAGGGAAATACACCTCTGGTGATGGGGTCCGTTTGTAGGTGGTGGAAGTGGTGGAAGTGGTGGAAGTGGTGGAGAATAATATGATGTATACGGAGGTTGGTGGGTTGGGAAGGTGAGGACCTGGGGGGATTCTGTCCTTGTTGGGAGGGGTGGGTTTCAAGGGCGGTGGTGTGGGAAGTAGAGGAGATGCTGAAGGGCATCGTTGACCACATGGGAAGGGGGAAATTGCAATCTTGGAAGAAGGAGGCCATTGGGATTTTCTAAGGTAGAATTGGTCATCATGGGAACAGATGAAGTGGAGGAATTGGGAATAAGGGATGGCATTTTTACAGGTGGTAGGGTGGTAGTCTAGGTAGCTGTGGGAGTCAGTAGGCTTGTAGTAGTTGTTTGTGGTTAGTCGATTGCCGGAGATGGGGATAGAGAGGTCCAGGAAGAGGACAGAGGTGTCTGAACTGGTCCAGATGAATTTGAGGTCAGGGTGAAAGGTTTTGGTAAGTTGATGAACTGTTCAACCTCCTCATAGGAGCACGAGGCGGCACCGAAACAGGTCTTCAACCTCCTCGTGGGAGCATTAGGTTCAACCTTTCCCTACCACTGCAGGAAGTGCAAAACCTGAGCCCACACCACTCCCCTCACCTCTGTCAAAGGCCCCAAAAGATCTTTCCACATCTGATGGAAATTCACCTGTTCCTCCACCAATGACACCAACTGTATCCATTGCACCCGATGTAGTCTTCCCTACATTGGGAAGACAGGATGTTACTTGGGGATCATTTCAGAGAACACCTCTGGGGCACCCACACCAACCAACACCACCATCCCATCTGCTCCCTCACCTTCCTTTCAGTATTGCATTCTCAGCTACCTTGCCCCCCAAACCCGCCCCCCTCCCATTTACCAACTCTCCCCAACCCCTGTCCCACAAGCTTAATTCCTGATGAAAGGCTTATGCCCAAAACGTCAATTCTCCTGCTTCTTGGATGCTGCCTGACCTGCTGTGCTTTTCCAGCACCACACTCTTGACTCTGATCGCCAGCATTTGCTGTCCCTTTCTTTCTCCTAGTAGATAGATTCTTGACTAACAAACGAGTCAAAAGATATGAGGACTAGTCAAGAAGGTGGACTTTAGGCTACAATAATCACTCATTGAATGGCTGCACAGGTTTGAATGGCCTTCTTCTGACCCTAATTCATATGTTCTTAAGGCCACTAATCCTTTCATAGATATGCCACACCCTGGATGTCATTGTCACGATGAATGGGGAAGGCCTCTTGCTGATCAAGGCACATAAGGGGACTGGAAATGGAGATGATTTGCAAGTGTTCAGGCAGCTCACCACCCAAATTTTGTGCTCCATGGCAGACAGTGATGACATAACTACATGAGATGTACATATTGCCAAGCCTGTTAGAAAGTGATGGCCAATAATTCCCACATCCTGTGAATGCATAAGAAGAAAGGAAACTGTCTTGGAAAAACTCCCTCAGTTAAACTTGTCCTACCTCCCAGCCTTATTCCTGATGAAGGGCTTTTGTCCAAAATGTCTATTCTTCTGCTCCTCGAATGCTGCCTGACCTGCTGTGCTTTTAAGGCACCACTATCTTGACTCTAATCTCCAGCATCTGCAGTCCTCACTTTCGCCTACCTACACATGCCACAAAGCATGCTTTACATCTTTGACTAGTGCAGACAGAGCCACCATATAACTCTATGACTCTTCCATGACATAACATGAAGGGTAATATTTTAGCAGGATACATATTAAGATTTTAATTTACTAATTGTATCTTCAAAAGCCTGTGTGTATAAAATTTTGACAACACAATCTGTATGTGTAATGTTTGGTTTACTTCATCATACAAAGGGTAGTATGGAAATATAAGCAAGAAAATAAAACTTAGAATTTTTAGGTTTTGTTTTACAACTCAAGTGAACAGTGTGGTGGTCTTTTGTTAAAGCTGTATTCAATACTTTTGAAAGACATCCTGGAGCCATGTGTGTCTTCATGGAAAAACAAGTAAGTGCCCCGCAACAAATTGTGTAGCAGCTCTGTCACAAAACTGACAGGATAGACAGCATTTAGGACTCAGGCCTCCAAAAAGCCAGCCATCTGCCACTCCTTAACCCATTGGCCCATCTGATCAAGATCCCATTGTAATCTGAGGTAACCCTCTTCGCTGTCCACTGTACCTCCAATTTTGGTGTCATCTGCAAACTTACTAACTGTACCTCTATGCTCGCATCCAAATCATTTATGTAAATGACAAAAAGTAGAGGACCCAGCACCAATCCTTGTGGCACTCTGCTGGTCACAGGCCTCCAATCTGAAAAACATTTCTCCACCACCACCCTCTGTCTTCTACCTTTGAGCCAGTTCTGTATCCAAATTGCTAGTTCTCCCTGTATTCCATGAAACCTAACCTTGCGAATCAGTCTCCCATAGGGAACCTTCTAGAACACCTTACTGAAGTCCATATAGATCACATCTACCACTCTGCCCTCATCAATCCTCTCAATCAAGTTTGTGAGACATGATTTCCCACGCATTAGCCATGTTGACTATCCCTCATCAATCCTTGCCTTTCCAAACAGATGTACACCCTGTCCCTCAGGATTCCCTCCAACAACTTGCCCACCACCAACATCAGGCTCACTGCTCTATAGTTCCCTGGCTTTTCTTACCACCTTTCTTAAACAGTGGCACCACATTAGCCAACCTCCAGTCTTCCTGCCCCTCACCCGTGACTATCAATGATACAAATATCTCAGTAAGAGGCCCAGCAATCACTTCCCTATCTTCCCGCCGAGTTCTAAGGTACACCTGATCAGGTCCTGGGGATATCATTACCAAAATCCTAATCCAAAATCTGATTCATAGTCTTTGTACCTTTTTGCCTATATTTTCCATCCATGATATTCCTGTAAACACTGTCATGCTCATCCTATCTGTGAATGAATATATGTGTTTAGATTTAAAGGAGGTATAATTTAAATTTGCACATTAGTAATTAATGATCTGTTTTTGCCACACACCAGACAATAAGAAATTATAATACGTCAGCGTTTTTTGTTTTCTTGATCATTTATAAAACCTGGCATGAATTTCCTTTATTTTAATGATTAAGTTAAATGTATTTCACAAACAAAAACAGAAGTTGCTGGAAAGTCAGCAGTTCTGGCAGCATCTGTGAAGAGAAATCAAAGTTTACATTTTGGGTCCAGTGTCCCCATTCTGAGGAATGGTCACCATACCTGAAATATTAGCTCTGATTTCTCTCCACAAATGCTAGCTGACCTGCTGAGTTCTTTCTGCAACTTCTGCTTTTGTTTCTGATTTACAGCATAAGCAGTTGTTTTGGTTTTTAGTCATATTTCACATTGTGACAACTCATGGAATAGTGGGTCCTGATATGCAGAGCTCTGTTCCCACCAGGGTCATAACAGATGGCTGTTGGATAGCCAAATGACTGTCGTCAGGGTCCTCTCTCTTTTGAGAAATAGAGCAAATTGTACACTTGAAATCATTTGTGAATAGAAGTTCTTCACTGTGGATGTATGGCAAGCTATAACACATGGAGCAGATGTCAGGACTTGCATGAATTTTAATTTAAAAGGTAATAGGAGCTGAGTTGAGGCAGAATGATATCCATAGGTAGTTTACACAGTCATTGCTTTGTCAGTATTGCTTTATCAACTCATGGGCTGGAAGGTATCAACGTGAGGTGACATACATAGATCATCTATTCTGGTCAGAGAATTACACTACCTTGTTTATGTTACCTTGGTGAAAACCTCAAATCAAGTGCAAATATAAAGCAAGATCAAAAGTTGGGTTAGGTTTGACTGAGGTCATTATCTCTGTTATATTGCATGCTTTGCAACATATCAATTGCAAGCTGAAACCAAAGTGGATTTGCAGCTATGGAATATAGAGGGATCTGGTTTATTCCAATAAAAGATTAAGTGGTTTATAAAATTGGTACAATCCAGTACTTCACAGCAAAACATTCATGAACAATTTCCTCTTCAACACACTCCAACTCTATGGAGCAATTTTTGAATTGGATAACAGCACTTCAAAGTAAGTGTTCCATAAACTGTCTGTTAAACTGTCAGTTAAGATTCCAGCAACTTCAAACCACAGATAAACATTGATATTGAGATCTTGAAGGGAATAAGATAGCTATGTATTACAGGTAAAATATTACTGATCTTGATTTAACAAGAATTGAATAAAATTGAATTTACATATGTGATTACTTGATTCCTGGTCAAAATGTATTCCCCTTTCCAAACTGATTGAAACAGATCATGGCATTATCCCTTTGCTGTTTGTGTGTAATTGCCATGCACAAATTGCCTGTGTGTTTTCTGCATTGCAATAGTGACAGCACACCTATTTCATTGCCTTTTGACCACTTCAAGACATCCGGAGATTGTGAAAAATGCTATTCAAATGCAAGTCTTTGTTCTCTATTTCCATTAATAAAAGTCAGATGCCATCACTTTTCATTGTAGTCAGAAAAGGTAATTCCATGGGTGCATGTGCTGCTGCCCATTTATGCATTACTAAAGCAGAACACAAAGAGAAAAACTGCTTGGGAGGAATACACAGACCACACCTACCCTTTGCTCTCCCATTAGCAGCTCTGCACTGAGGAATATCACCAGTGAAGATGGTACTTTCAATAATGTTGAAAATCCCCTGAAAATACTGATAGCTAACCAAAGAGTCTATATGGCCATCACAACAGTTAATTTATTGCTGAAGCAAAGCATGATCATTCTCAACTTCCAACATTTACAGTATTTCCTTAATAAAGATCATGATATCTTTTTCCATATTTATATCTTACACTATATAGCTACACAATTGTAGGCATATTGTAGATGCCACCATCTAATATTGCTGTGACATGATAAAAGCAGTGGAGGTGACAATGGGTGTCTGTTAGCTGGACACCCATTGAGAGCCTTCAATCATCTTTTCCAGGATGGCACTTAACTGATTCAAGGTCCCTGGGGGTGAACTTCCAACCTGATAAACATGGACAGGCCTATTCATTGCTCGGCAGCATCATTGGAGAAATTAGTGCTACTGCTGGTGCTGCATTCACCCAAGACTGAGATCATTATGGACCAAGGCGCAGGTAAAGATAGAAGGAAGGTAACGAGTGAGGGGTTTCAACACCAAGAGCAGGGGAGTGGCAGGGTGGAGTCTCCTTGATTTATATACTCCCACCCTAATTGGATTTCAACAATCAAACACACCAGAATTTACAATTTTTACAATTAAACATACCAGCCTTTGTTTTTCAGGCTTCCTGCATGGGGGGGGGATTCTACTCATTCTGGGTGAATACCAGTAGCAGCAGGATAGGGCCTTCATGTGGGTTCAAGGTAATCCACAGTTCATCCTGTCATAAACATAGTCAAGGCAGAGACTAGATGATGATGAGGCCCCACCAGATTTTCTGCCACCATATTTACATGTGGGAGATCATTAAATTCTACATTAAATATCTGTTCAGTGATGGCTTCAGTTGCATGTGTCTCATTGAATCAGTCTTCCCATGATAAACTGGGATATACACATGTATCACAAAGTAATATTTTCACTGCAAACCCCATGCTATTACATCTCGGAGGAACTCCGATCATGTTTCGCTACAATCAACATTAAAATATTGTGCTTTCCATAGGAAGCAAGCATTGATGTACACACGCATTTAGGAAGATACATGCCAGTTGACTATTAACAAAATAATAGCTGCATTAGTACATTATATTACTGCTGCTCCTGAGACTCCATCATGTATTGTACTTCCATCATAATCAAATAATGACTTTTTCATATTAAGTTCACGGCATGAGTTGTTTGCATTACAAATGTTTCCTATTCCCTCATCAACCTACCGTCACTTCTACTCCTGTTGCATTAAGACATTGCTGGCAATGCACATTGTGCCCATACTGTGTGCAAGGATCTTCTATCTACTTCTATCACTTCGAGGAGAACTGAAATTAGTTGAGTTTACTCCTTACTTTTAAATTGGATTGATTTCTCTTTCATTCTACCAGAAAGATTCAGGATTTCTCTTTAATGAAGTTTTGACAGGTGAAGATACAATTTCATTTTGTTACTGTTTAGATAGGAGTAGTCCCTACGTCAGCATTAGAACATAGAACATAGAACACAGAACCTAGAATGTAGAACATAGAACACAGAACTAGGAAAAGTACAGCACAGAACAGGCCCTTTGGCCCATGATGATGTGCCGAGGTTTAATACAAATGTAAAATATAATAACGTAACCTGCGCACCCCTCAACTCACTGCTCTCCATGTACATGTCCAGCAATGTCCCCAATGACTCTGCTTCCACCACCACTGCTGACAATGCATTCCGTGCATTCACTACTCTCTGTGTAAAGAACCTACCTCTGACGTCTCTTCTATATCTTTCCCCAATATCTTAATACTATGACCCCTCGTACCCATCAATCCTGCCCTGGGGAAGAGTGTCTGGCTATAGACTCTATCTTTCATCATAAGGCAAGCCCTCCAGTCCAGTCAGCATCCTGGTAAACCTTCTTTCCACTCTCTCCAAAGCCTCTGTATCTTTTCTATAGTAGAGCGACCAGAACTGGACACAATATTCCAAGTATGATCTCACCAGGGACTTGTAGAGCTGTAGCAAAACCTCACAACTCTTAAACTCAATCCCCCTGTTAATGAAAGCCAAAACACCGTATGCTTTCTTAACAACCCTTGGGTGGCAACTTTGAGGGATCTATGTACCTGCACGGTGGCTCAATGGTAAGCACTGCTACCTCACAGTGCCCGAGACCCGGGTTCAATTCCCACCTCAGGCAACTGTCTGTGTGGAGTTTGCACATTCTCCCCGTGTCTGCGTGGGTTTCCTCCCAAATCCAAAAAAATGTGCAGGTTAGGTGAATTGGTCATGCTAAATTGCCTGTAGTGTTTGGTGAAGGGGTAAATGTAGGGGAATGGATTTGGGTGGGTTGTGCTTCGCCAGGTCAGTGTGGACTAGTTGGGGCCGAAGGGCCTGTTTCCACACCGTAAGTGATCTAACCTAATCTGTCTGTTCCTCCACACTACCTAGAATCATGTCTTTAATCCTACATTCGAGTTCGACCTTCCAAAATGCATCACAATTTTTCAACTGCAGCATTAAACCAAGGTCATGTCTTCCCATTTCATTGCTTTGAATATACTTTCAAGATCCTGGGGTATAATTTAATGAAAACAGAAAGGTTACATCATAGAAGGGAGGCATTCAACCCTCATACCTCTGCTGCCTCTCCAAAGGAGCAATCCACTCCCTGTCTTCTCTTTGTAACTCTGCAAGCCCTTCCTTTTTTCAAATATTAATCTAGTTCCCTATTGAATGCCTCAACTGGCCTACTTATATCTCACATTCAATCAGTGCATTCCAGACTCCAATGACTCACTGCATATAAACATTTTCCTCATGTTGCCACTGCCAATTACCTTATATCTGTTGTCTCTTGTTCGCAATCACCCCCTATCTACTCCATCCAGACGCCTCATTATATTGAGTAGTTCTATCAAATAGAAGACAAAGAAATTCTCCTAATGTGTTGGCCAACATTCCACTGAAAACAAACATTGTCTAAAACTACAAATGCATCTAATGAGTCCTTCTAAGACCTGCCTGTAAACCTTTTTTTTTGCAAATTGCTCTTCAAAACAATTAATTGTACGTGCACCATTTTGAGACATTTCTGGGAGATTTAGTGCATAAATGCAGGGCTTTATCTATTTTTTTAAAAGATCAGAAGTGCACACCAGTAATGTATTCATCAGATGATGTATTCCACAACAAATTTTGGATGCTGAGACCAATAGCTTGTAACATCATGGGATCTTAAACATATATGAGAGGAAATAAATTTACCCACAGAGCTCTCAAAGCTAGCTGGAGAGGAGGTTTTGTTGGTATATTTGAATTCTTTCTAACTGAGGAAATTTTTGTACATTGCGACTTTGTCTACTCTTCAAAAAGAATTTCATTGGCTGAAGAACTCTGTAGTACATTCTGATAAAATGAAGGGTCCTCTATAAATGCAAGCTGCTTTCATTCTTTAACTTGTAGAGATAATCATGAGTTGTTTGGGAACCAAATGCTAAGTTGGACTTCTGGAAGAATTGTCTTCCCGCCTTTGAGTAGAAACTTCATTTATTTCTGTTTTCGCTGGATTTCAACTTATGACAGAAATATTCTTTCCATGCCAGTCTAACACACTGCACCCATTCCTGCTCATAGCTTCCAATGTCAAACCAGCTACCTCAGTCATCCCGAGGTCTATTTATAGCCCCTATGCTCTTCTCTGCATCTTCATGGCACCTCACAAATCCTATTCCAAATTCTGTCCCCCATTCATTCCCATGTCCAATTGGAGCCACAGTCCAATTTATTGCCAATTCTTGTCAACCCATGCTCAGCACCTACCCTTGTCCTTCTCTCTTCATGCCAACTCAATCACTCAATATACATCATGGGACATGTGCTATGTGTCTATTGATGAGAGTCCATTTGTTTTAAATAAGTAAGCAATCAATTCAACCAGTTTCTTAGGATTTTTTTTTTCTCTATAAGCTCTTGGAGTTATCCATCAAACTGCTCACTTAAAATTCATCCCACTCTGAAAATGATAGGCTTGGAAATCAGTCATGCAGCATAAAACTTAGAATCATTTTGCCAGCAGGCACATTGATATAGCTAGCACTATTCTTTTTTTAAGTTCTACCATTTTCATGTTTTAAGTCAAACAGAGTTAAATCCCTTGACAGCTATGACAGTTCAGTAATTCTTGGACAGTTTGGAAATTCCAATGGGGTTATGCGCTTCTTAGGCAAATTCATGTGAACATTTAACAATCCCAAAAGGTGCCTTAGCCCCCAAAGTGTGACTGACCACATTTAAGGGCACCTGACCAAATCTGACCTCCTTCTCTGAGGACCATAGGCAAAGGGGAACTATATATTTCCAAAGAGGAGCCCGAGCTGACCAAGCAATTCACAAATTCCAGACCAACTCTTAATAAGTCAAATATGCGCTTTTGGGTTCCATGCTGAAAGGATGACAAAATCCCCATTCAGTGGAGGCAGCTGTTGATGGCAATGGCTTGTTGCATCTGTGAAATACACTTGCACAAAACCCAGTCTTTGCTCAACCCCAATTTCCATTCAAAACGTGAAATGACATGTTCAAAAAGTGAGTTTTGACTTTCCAGCAACCGTTGCCAATCTTTTCCTGACAGGGAGATTCTCCATCATAGCAAATAATCTCAGTATATTTTATTTTAATCCCTTTACTGAAGCCTATCGGTAGTGATGCTTCCAAAGTCGTATCATAGGTTCAAAAGCCCTGACAATGTTTGCTTCAACCCTTCACAGATTTATGAACTGTTCGCAATCCCCATAGAGACAGATAACTTAGGGAAGCTGTTTCATTTCCAGGGACCAACTGAAAAGGTCACAGCACAAGATTCACGAAGACTGACCTATCTGAAAGGTTCATGTCTTATGATAAACCCTGCAAACCAATACAATGGTTTGCTATGGATTCTTCCAGTGTCAAATCCCGATTTCTGTAGGATATATCAATTACTCGGTTATGGACCAGACCAGATCTTCTCAAAACATTTCAAAAAGGTAGCCCAGACCCCAAATTTTCTAGTTGTTTTAAGCAGGTGTATGGTAGATATTGCAGGAGGGATGCAGCCAACCCGACCACTCAGTTTTAAACAAAACAATTTATTTACACATGCACAAGAGAAAACCAAATTTATAATAGCATAACTATTTAAAAGCCCAATTGACTCTATCGCAATGATGCTGTTCCAAATACTTTCAACATCCCCATAAATACCCCTTGGCAAAAAAAGATTCCTACAGAAGAGATGACAGAGAGAGAGAGAGCGAGAGAGAGAGAGAGAGAGAAAGGATCAGCATGGACCTATTTCTTTGACCAGCAGCCTTAAAAAACTGATTGCTTGCTAAAACCAAATCAGAGTAAAGCTGAGCTGGGAGAACTGACCACTCCCCTTTCATCGTAGAAGTGTTTTTATTTTAACTTGAAAGCCTTTTTCCAGAGGCAGTATTTGTTAGCTATAATCAAATTGGCCCAAAAAGCTATACAAACCAGAAACATTGGAATCTATGCATTTACGACTTAAAAAAAACCCAAGGACAACCTAACCTTTTTAAACGAGCAGCATTTTCACAACATGGGTCTTATGTCCAACTAGAAATTCTAATTATCTTCCTCTGAACACTCCTCCGATTCTATCCTAATTTGGTATCAAATAGACGATTTAAAGTACAACCATATATAAAACCTAACGGCTTCCTGACACTTAGAGACTACTTAACGAATAAAGTCTACCTGGAATTATCTCGGAAGCCCTTGCCATTGTCCAAATTAGCAACAATCATGCAACTTCTTTCCAGAACAATAATTTTCCCTTCCCTCATCCCCACCTCACCAAATCACACGGGATGGCTGCCTTGTCATACAAAAAGAAATCAGGTTGACTGGACCTGTATTCACTGGAGTTTAGAAGAACAACAAGGAATCTCATTGAACCATATAGAACTCTGACAGAGTTGAATAGACTGGATGTTGGGTGATTTTTATCCCCCCTGTCCAGGGGTCCAGTTGAGGGATCATTCTCAGAACAAGCGTTAGGCCATTTTGGACTTAGCTGAGGAAGAAAGTTCCTCACTCAGACAGTGATGAATCTGTGAGATTTACTCCAACAGGAGAATCTGGAGGCCATGCCATTGAACTTATCTAAGAAAGTAATTAGAACATAGAACATAGAAGGATACAGCGCAGTACAGGCCCTTCGGCCCTCGATGTTGCGCCGACCGAATCCTACCTAACCTATACTAGCCCAATAACTTCCAAATGCCTATCCAATGCCCGCTTAAATGACCATAAAGAAGGAGAGTTCACCACTGATACGGGCAGGGCATTCCATGAACTCACAACCCGCTGTGTGAAGAATCTACCCCTAACATCTGTCCTATACCTACCACCCCTTAATTTAAAGCTATGTCCCCTAATTGATAGATCTTTAGAGGTAAGACATGTCAAAGGAGAGCATGCAAGTATGGCATTGAAATAGATGATCACCTGGCATGGTGACTTAGTGTTTATCACTGCTGCCTCACAGCACCAGGGAGCTGGTTGCGATTCCAACCTTGTGCAACGGTCTGGGTGAAATATGTACACCATCCCCATATCTGCACTGGTTTTTGTGGGTGCTCTGGTTTCCTCCCACAATCCAAAGATGTGCTGGTTAGATGGATTGGCCATGCTAAATTGCCCCGCAGTGTCCAGGGATGCTCAGGCTAGGTGGCTTAACTATGTTAAATGTGGGTTTACGGGATTGGGTGTGGGTCTTGGTTGGATGCTTTTCAGAGGGTTGGCAACTGACTTGATGGGCCAAATGGCCTCTATCTGCACCGGAGGGATTCTACCATCATGGTGAAAAGTGGTGTGGACACAATGGACTGAATGGCCTACTCCAGCTCCTAAATTCTGTGATTCTATAGGTTTGGCCAGAAGGTCCGGGCAGATATATCAACAGTTCTTGAAATTGTCAACTTCCATGCTTTTGAGCCAGCTTTCAGACTATTTGAGACTGCACATATCAGTTCAACTCTACTGCTCTGTAAGCCAAACAATTACATGGAACACTATTAGTGTCACTGTTCCTTTAGATTAAGATGGAATTGGTATCTGGGGTCCCTCTAACCCCGTTTTGAATGGACATAATGAACACCAGAATACAGATTTATTTGTGCACACTTTCAATGCAGGAGCGCAAATCTAAGGTAGACAATTGCCTTCTGCTAATCTGTCCAATGTTTCTACCACAAAGCACTGAGTTGATGAGCATGATTGCAGGAAATAAAGTGAACAAGAGTTTTAATGAAGAATATTAATGCTTGGATTGCTTTTTCTGATTTAATTCCAATTGATTGCACCAATTTCAGGATTTTAACAACATGCCTTATCATTGAAACCATTTGGAGAGGGAATGCTGTGTTAGAAAAGGACCCAGGACAGTGCATTAGCAAAGCAATGAATGCAATGCTTCCAGACATTTCCATTGCAATTATTACTATCAGTGCAACTCAGTAGATCAAATGACTAACTGTTGCAGTATAATAGGAAAGTGCCATATTTGCACCCCTTCACTGAAGGGAGAATATTTCATCACTGCAAAGTTCTTTTAGCTATCTGGGAATTCGTGAACAGAGTAGGAGAACTTGTGAGATTATCAAGAAATGTATCGTACTTGACTCTTAGTAATTTCCGAAGGAAATTAGTTCTTTTATCACTGCTGGTTGCCGTGCCTCCTGTTTCCAATGTGAATGACATACTATGATCGAATAACCCTATGGTTTTAAGTTCATGCAATAGAGCATGTTTTGAAGGCTGATGATAGTACTTGGCGTCATACAACACTATTTGTGTGAATCATGTGTCAGATTTGGCTCAGTGATAGCTCTCGTACTTCTAAGACACAATGTTCTGGGTTCAAGCTCCAATCCCAAACTTGAGCACTAGAATCAAAGCTGACACTTCAGTTCAGTGTTGAGAGTGTGCTGCACTGTTGGGGGTGCCATCTTGCAACCTGCCCTGATGGATGCTAATGTTCTCGTGATGTTTTTTTTAAGAGGACAGCAGGAAAATTCTCTCTGAGGTCCAAGTCAATACTTCTCCAGAATACGATTCTCTAGTCATCATCACATTGAAGTTTGTGAGAGTTTGTTGTCTGCAAAATTGGCTGCTGTGTTTCCTGCATTACAGCAGCAACTACACTTTAAAAGTATTCATTTGGCTGTAAAGAACTTTGAGATATCTGGTATCCAATTAAAGCACAATATAAATGCAAGCCTTTCTTTTCTTTATTTAATTTTGAACTCTTTGCAAGCATTAGCCAAATAATGACTCTTGTGCAATGGAGTGTCAATGTAATCTTTTCAAATATCATGTTTTGCTTTTTTTAAAAATTATGTTTTAGCCATCACTCGTCATAAATGTTAATGTCTTTCTGCATGAGAGATTCCAGATTCTATGTAATTCTCTGGATGTATTGCATTCTGTAGCTACACTCCAAACAGGATCCAACAGCTAATTGTGTTATATAAGGATAATAAATAAAATTGTTTTATGAGCAATATTCTGTTATTCCTTTGAAGATTGTACTCTTAAAACTGCGAGGAAGCGAGTAAAGTCTTTTTTTCATTTATCTTTGATTTTTTTGGTGTATGAGAATTACACAATGCTCTGTGGTTGGGAATATTTCTGTATTGTATTAGTATCTGGCATGAAAATTGTGCAAAAATCATTTCAAGGTCTGTTTTATAATGGAAATCACAGATCTTGAAAGCTGCTCGGAACAGTCCACATTGATATTAATTCAAGTTATTTGATCTTTAATTTATCCATGAAGTAATTCACAAACTGCCATTTGATGTTAGACTAAGATAATGCCATGCTCGATCTTGCCTTGATCTAATGCAGTTTTCTACCAGTAAAGGCGATACAGTGAAAGTCTGACAATGTCAGCCTCTTCATTTTCCATCCCTAACCCCAGAAAATACCACCTTTTGCTGATGAAGATATCTGAGAAGCTTGCCCATTAGGGGGAGCTGTAAATTTAACCTATCACTGTGCTGTGTCAGCAAGCCATGAAATAAATTCATATTAAACTAGAAAAACTCCATAATTCCTCATATTGTTTTGTGTTTGTAATTGAAGGAAAAGAATTTCAGTGTAATTCGAAGTCCCACCATAGCACAGGAGCAATTACTGAGAGTCATTTATTATTTAAAATCTCATTCATTAAATATTATTTACAAATAACTATGAGCTTACTGCAATGGAAAGGGGATCGGAAGTGTTTATGGACATCAGCAGAATAGACACCAAACTGGAGGAGTTGCTTTTGTGTTGCAAATGAGAGCTCGAGCCAATAAATTAAGAGGTAACATTCTATGAGAGGATTATGTTCACTCTTTAAGTGCTGGATTTTCTTTGACCTGTTTGCTGGAAACAGTGGTCTTTGCTAAGCATCTCCAGCTAAAGAAAATTCTGCCATATTCATACAGGGCAGCTTGAAGTTGTACCTTAAGCACAGTGCAATCTTATCGGTTTAGATCTTTATTGCATTAGGTGAGTTTGAATAAAATGCCACATTGTCATGTAAAATGGCTTGTAATCTAAGTTACTGTCAGTTTTTTCAAGCTTTAACTATAAAGCCCAAAAGAAATGCAACGTGCAACAGACCGTATTTTAATAAAATGTGACCCATTTACACTGACATTGAGAAGATCAATTTTGCCCAATGAAACTCCACTACATTCAATAGGATTCATTCTTGCTTCAGAGAAGGATAAACCTTGTGGAAAGTTTCAGTGCAAGACTTGAAATTTCACTATTAATTTAATGTCAAAGTAACACAATTTTGTCCATAATAAACATGACTGGAAAATAATGCCAATAATTGCACAGCAGTGTTTCCCCTCACAGTGTGTGGGTTTAAATAACAGCAGTCTCGGTAACGCTGAGCAGTAGAACATGCATCCAGTATTTATTTTTCACCTTTGAAGAACATCCTGCCTTTTATAATGAAACCTTGCTGGCCTCTTTTGAATACTGTCAGCCCTTATTCATGGTAATTGAAAGTGAATGTGTCAATACAGACTTGCAGGCTTCAGATCAAAAGTGCATGTGGCATCTTCTTGCCAGGACAATGGTGGGTTCAACAATTAGGTGAGTAATTGAAGGGACACTTGAGAATTCAGGTAATTGAATTCATAGTGTCCAGCATGGAAATCGACCATTCGGTCCAACCCGTCCATGCCAACCAGATATCCCAAACCAATCTAGTCCAACCTGCCAGCATCCAGCCCATAACCCTCCAAATCCTTCCTATTCATATACCCATCCAAATGCCTCTTAAATGTTGCAATTGTACCAGCCTCCACCACTTCCTCTGGCAGCTCATTCCATACACGTACCACCCTCTGTATGAAAAAGTTGCCCCTTAGGTCTCTTTCATATCTCTCACCTCTCACCCTAAACCTATGCCCTCTAGTTCTGGACTCCCCAACCCTAGGAAAAAGGCTTTGCCTATTTACCCTATCCAGGCCCCTCATAATTTTGTAAACCTCTGTAAGGTCACCACTCAGCCTCCAACGCTCCAGGGAAAACAGCCCCAGCCTGTTCAGCCTGTCCCTATAGCTCAAATCCTCCAACCCTGGCAACATCCTTGTAAATATTTTCTGATCCCTTTCAAGTTTCATATCTTTCCAATAGCAAGGAGACCAGAATTGCACACAATATTCCAACAGTGGCCTAACCAATGTCCTGTACAGCTGCAACATGACCTCCCAACTCCTGTATTCAATACACTGAACAATAAAGGAAAGCATAACAAATGCCTTCTTCACAGTCCTATCTACCTGCAACTCCACTTTCAAGGAGCAATGAACCTGCACTCCAAGATGTCTTTGTTCAGCAACACACCCAGGATCTTATCATTAAGTGTATACGTCCTGCTAAGATTTGCTTTCCCAAAATGCAGCACCTCACATTTATCTGAATTAAACTCCATCTGCCACTTCTCAGCCTATTGGCAAATCTGATCAAGATCCCGTTGTAATCTGAGGTAACGCCCTTCGCTGTCCACTACACATCCTATTTTAGTGTCATCTGAAAACTCACTAACTGTACTTCTTATGCTCGCATCCAAATCATTTATATAAATGATTAAAAGTAAAAGACCCAGCACCGATCCTTGTGGCACTCCACTGGTCACAGGCCTCCAGTATGAAAAACATTCCTCCACCACCACCAACCTCTGTCTTCAACCTTTGAGCCAGTTCTGTATCCAAATGGATAGTTCTCCCTGTATTCCGTGAGATCTAACCGTGAGTCTCCCATGAGGAACCTTCTTGAACACCTTACTGAAGTCCATATAGATCACATCTACCACTCTGCCCTCATCAATCCTCTTTGTTACTTCTTCAAAAAACTCAATCAAGTTTGTGAGACATGATTTCCCATGCACAAAGCCATGTTTACTGTCCCTAATCAGTCCTTGCCTTTCCAAATACATGTACATCCTGTCCCTCGGGATTCCCTCCAACAACTTGTCCACCACCGACATCAGGCTCATTGGTCTATAGTTCCCTGGCTTGTCCTTAGTACCCTTCTTAAACAGTGGCACCACATTAGCCAACCTCCAGTCTTCCGGCAACTCACCTGTGATTATCGATGATACAAATATCTCAGCAAGAGCCCAGCAATCACTTCTCTAGCCTTCCACAGAGTTCTAGGGTACACCTGATCAGGTCCTGGATATTTATTCACTTTTATGCATTTTAAGACATCTAGCACCCCCTACTCTGTCATATGGACATTTTGCAAGATGACACCATCTATTTCCCTACAGTCTATATCTTCCATATCCTTTTCCACAGTAAATACACTCATTTAATATCTCCCCCATTTTCTGTGGCTCCACGCAAAGGCTGCTTTGCTGATCTTTGAGGGGCCCTATTCTCTCCCTAGTTACCCTTTTGACCTTAATGTATTTGTAAACACCCTTTGGATTCTCCTGAATTCTATTTGCCAAAGCTATCTCATGTCTCCTTTTTGCCCTCCTGATTTCCCTCTTAAGTGTACTCCTACTTCCTTTATACTCTTCTAAGGATTCACTCGATCTATCCTGTCTATACCTGACATATGCTTCCTTCTTTTCTTAACCAAACCCTCAATTTCTTTAGTCATCCAGCATTCCCCATACCTACCAGCCTTCCCTTTCACCCTAACAGGAATATACTTTCTCTGGATTCTCGTTATCTCATTTCTGAAGGCTTCCTATTTACCAGCAATCCCTTTACCTGCAAACATCTGCCCCCAATCAGCTTTCGAAAGTTCTTGCCTAATACTGTCAAAATTGGCCTTTCTCCAATTTAGAACTTCATCTTTTAGATCTGGTCTATCCTTTTCCATCACTATTTTAAATCTAATAGAATTATGGTCGCTGGCCCCAAAGTGCTCCCCCACTGACACCTCAGTCACCTACCCTGCCTTATTTCCCAAGAGTAGGTCAAGTTTTGCACACTCTCTAGTAGGTACATCCACATATTGAATTAGAATTTTTTTTTGTACACACGTAACAACTTCCTCTCCATCTAAACCCTTTAACACTGTGGTAGTCCCAATCTGTGTTTGGAAAGTTAAAATCCCCTGCCACAACCACCCTATTATTCTTACTGGTATCTGAGATCTCCTTACAAGTTTGTTTGTCAATTTCCCTCTGACTATTAGGAGGTCTATAATACAATCCCAATAAGGTGATCATCCCTTTCTTATTTCTCAGTTCCACCCAAATAACTTCCCTGGATGTATTTCCGGGAATATCATCCCTCTGTACAGCTGTAACGCTATCCCTTATCAAAAATGTCAACCCCCCCCGCCTTCTCTCTTGCCTCCCTTTCTATCCTTCCTGTAGCATTTGTATCCTGGAACATTAAGCTGCCAGTTCTGCCCATCCCTGAGCCATGTTTCCATAATTGCTATGATATCCCAGTCCCGTGTTTCTAACCTTGCCCTGAGTTCATCTGCCTTCCCTGTTAGGCCCCTTGCATTGAAATAAATGCAGTTTAGTTTCTTAGTCTTAGCTTGTCCCTGCCTGCCCTGACTGTTTGACTCGCTTCTGTTCTCAACTGTACCAGTCTCAGATTGATCTCTTTCTTCACTATCTCCCTTTGTAACCTCCCCCCCCCCCCCCCCCCCCCCACCACCACCTTACCAGTTTAAATCCTCCTGAGCAGCTCTATCAAATCTCCCTGCCAGTATATTAGTCCCCTTCCAATTTAGGTGCAATCCGTCCTTCATGTACAGGTCACTTCTACCCCAAAAGAGATTCCAATGATCCAACAATGTGAATCCTTCTCCCATACACCAGCTCCTCAGCCATGCATTCATCTGCTCTATCCTCCTATTCTTGCCCTCACTAGCTTGTAGCACCAGGAGTAATCCAGATATTACTACTCTCGAGGACCTTCTTTTTAAATTCCTGCCTAACTCTTTGTAATCTCCCTTCAGAATTTCAACCTTTTCCCTTCCTATGCTGTTGGTTCCAATGTGGACAACGACCTCTTGCTGGCCCCTCTCCCCCATGAGAACATTCTGCACCCTCTCTGAGACATCCTTGATCCTGGCACCAGGGAAGCAACACACCATTCTGCTTTTTTCAATGCTGGCCACAGAAATGTCTGTCTGTACCTTGAACTAAAGAATCCCCTAACACAATTCATCTCTTGAAACCCGATGTACCACTTGTTGCATTCGAGCCAGTCTCAATACCAGAAACTTGGATGTTTGTGCTCTGTTCCTATGAAAATCCATCACCCCTTACATTTTCCAAAACAGCATACCTGCTTGAAATGGGTATAGTCACAAAAGACTCCTGCACTTGCTGCCTACCTCTGTTACCTTTCCTGGAGTTAACCCATCTATGTGACTGTATCTGAGACTTTCCCCCCTTCCTATAACTGCCATCCATCACATACTGTTGCTGCTGCAAATTCCTCATTGCTTCTAACTGTCTCTCCAACTGATCCATTCGATCTGATAAGATTCGCAGCCAGCAGCATTTATGGCAGATATGATCTGCAGTGACCCTTAAACTCTCTTTAAACTCCCACATCTGACAAGAAGTACATATCACTCTAGTAAAGGCCATTTTTGCTCCTTCACAATCTACAGACCCAGAAAATAACACCGTCTTATTTCTCTACAAACACTGCCCCAGGTTAAATTGATAGTTATGGCTTATATTTTAGTTTAATCAAGAGACATATCGACAAAGAAATATAATCAAGAAATTACCTACTCTACTAACTACTGCAGATTCTCTGTAGGCCACGCTTAAAACAACAATTAACTTATCTGATTCTGTGCTGTGAACATCATCGTCCAAGATCAGTTGTGAATTTCACTGTTTGATAATTTTCCCGGATGCACTCTGATGTCCAGCGATACACGAATTCAAACATCAAAGGCAATAACTGTGCAGGTTCTCTCTCTCTCTCACTCTCTCTCTCTCTCTCCTGCACTGACTTCACCATGTGCTTCGTTTGTCTGTTTTTCTCCTTGTTAAAACTGCTGTTGTTTTGACATTTTTTTTCCAAAGTTCCAAAACAATGCAACAGCATATGAAACAGTAATTGCAGCTCCTACAATTCAGGGAAATCACCTCCAGCACCTAAAATACCTCAAAAAAGGAGCAGCTTTTATAAATGACAAACAAAAGTGGACTCAGCATTGATCCCTGCAGAACACCGTTGCTTGCAAAGTTCAACTCCTGTTAACTCATTCTTTACTGTTCCTAATAAAAGAGATTCTCTTTTGATCATTTTTAAAAATTGGCTGAATATACCACAGGGCACAGATTCACAATATAGAAAATGTTTTTTTCGACCTGTTTAAACTCTGCTTTATTTTCTTCCACTTGACCTTTGCAGATAATTATTTTTATAATTATTGAAGGACAGAAAACACTGAAACGGAAAATGGAACTGAAGTACTCTGAGATAAAGATAAACTTGTCATAGTCCCAGCAAGCCACAGGACTTCTCTCTCATTACAGAGAGATGACTGGTGGCAAGTTTAAACCTAGGGTCACCATGCCTCAGGCCAGGGGTAAGACTGAGAAAGCAGCTCCTTCATTCTAATCTCAACCAATGCAGCAATTCAATCCACTCAGTTGACATCACTCTGCATTGCAAACTAACTGTCCAGCCAAATGAGATAGCTGAGCCCTTACATGAGAATAATGTATTGATCAGCAGATAAGGTGTTATGGCCAAACGTTGGTTCAAGTTAGAACTTTCAGTAATTTGGACCATGAGATTCGGCCAAAGAACACCAATGTCAAATGCTTTGATTGTTTCTCTAAAGATCCATTATTTTCATTTTAAATGAGGTGTGACTCAGTAAAAATACATGAACAGAGGGATGGGGACCTAACAGACAAATCAGCCAAGCATTTGTAAGTTGACACCTTGTGGTACGACAATTGTGCTTTCGGAGGAAATGGGAGTTTCTTATTAGGCTTGATCATAGAATATTGAATATTGTACGGTTTAACATCACAACAATATAGTTTGGAGACATTAGGATATTTTCATTTTGTTTTCATTCATTGAGTGCTATCTACATCGTTAAATGAATGATACTCTAAGTTTCAGTGTCTGCATAAAATTGGTTGAATATTTTGAAACTGCTTAAATCGGTCAACTTTATTTCTCACAGCAGTGCAACATGGTGCAATGTGTGAGAATTTCTGTAACAGATCAGAGGGAGTCAGTATCTTTTATTATTCTCGATAATATCTTTCGATTTTGTCAATACAAAGAGTGCAATGAAGCATGAAACATTAATTCTTTAAATTGCAAAATTGATAACACTGTTCCACATATTTAATTGAATTTGAAAAGTTCAGTTTTACTTTTATTTAGTGGTTGAACTTAGCACTCATGAAATTGATGGTAGTCAATGTCAGATCCTCTCAAGGGAGTTTTTAATTTCCAGCATAGCAGGAGTGGATGGGTATGGTAGTGCACAGGGAACCTAGAAAACAAGGTTCCTTGTGAGGATCAACAAGGTTGGTTTCCAGTCAGGAATGGAGTATTTTAAAGGAATCAGGTGATTAGGGAGGCCCATCTGATCCTGAGCCTTGTGAGTCTCTGACACACCCTGAAGTGAGGAGTTTGATCTGAGCAAGGTATTAAGGCAGGGATGAAGGGCTGTGAGGCTGTCATGGTGGGTGAGCTTTGAGGATGAGAAGGAAGTGTTCCTGCTCTTCCTAGTCCACAAGTTGGATGTAAAGTCCTTAGCTTATCCCCTCGGCAATCCTCATTTAATTGCAGTTGCAAACTTTTCCTAAGTGCAGAAAACCTAACCAACTGCAACTGAACTTTCAAAGCTGGTTAAGTCCAAGACTTGCAGCCTCATTGACATTAAAGCCCGCTTCCTGGAACAATTCAGCTGCCTATCACTTCCTCTTTCTCAGTAAAAGTTGCAAGTGGGCATGTTGAAACTGACGTCTTGATAGCCTTGGAATTTTGGGTTTTGTAAATTGCCAGCCCACCTCTGTCATTTTTAGCCAGAAACTCACCCATCATAATCAACATTAAAATAGCATGATTCAGTGTTCGGTTCCCTCTAGTTTACTCTAACAATGTCTCTTCCAAAGTACCAATAAGCTTCATGAAGTTGAATGAGATTTTAACACTTGTAGGCAGTTTTACATCATGTAACAACATCTGGTACAAACTGAATTGAGTCCTCCCATTCCAGGACCAGGTGAAAGTGAGGACTGCAGATGTTGGAGATTAGAGTCGAGAATGTGGTGCTGGAGAAGCACAGCTGGTCAGGTAGCATCCGAGGAGCAGGAAAATCAATGTTTCGGGCAAAAGCCTTCATCAGGAATTGATTTTCCTGCTCCTCGGATGCTGCCTGACCTGCTATGCTTTTCCATCACCCCACTCTCGACCCCATTCTGGGACCATTCCAGTAAACATATTTTTTTCCCAACATTTCAGGTTAAAGTTCAATGTTTAACTTACTGTACCAATCTCTGTCACTTCTGACTGCTGTAAATGTCAATCATAACATTTTCCAAGTTACCAGCTCTGACTGTAAAGCCTTGTGCTGTATACCTGGAATTCTCATGGTCTTAATCCATTTGGTTTTCAGTTACAGAATTGGAGCTCTCGGGCTCAATGTCCAACGGCAGCTATTAGCTTAGAGAATGCAAAGGAAACTTACCGAGGGGCAGATTGACATCAACAATGCATTTATATATCACCTTTAATCCAGATAGAATATTTACAGGTGCTTCATAACGGAAGAAATTGGAATTGACTCACAAGCAGGAATTATTAGTAAATGTAACCACATGAAGAGGTAAAGGTTCAAGGTTTAATACAATTACATCTTTTTTCAACACTGCATTTTTGACATGCAGCCTGATAAGACCAAGCCAGAATAAGGGATCAAGAGAGGTATAGTGAGGTTGGAGCTGGAGACACTTTGTTGCTTGTCTACAGATGGTGCCCATATTGGACAACATATTGATTTGAAAAGCTGGGGCAATGTTGAAGAATCAACTCTTGAGGAATTCCATGTGTAAAAATACAGCGACAGGCAGATATGCCATTACTCTGGGTTAGATTCAATCTGTAAGAGCACAACCATGTGAGGCTTATCCCACTGATCTGGATAATGGAGGGATGATCTAAGAGAAGGATAGTGTTTTCTACATTTGAAAAATTGCAGAGATGATGAGGAAGGATAATGCACTGTAGTCACAATCACAAGTCATTTATGTCTTTGTATAATATCACGTAGTGCTTTGGATAAAGCAGAAATCTGATCCGAAAGATTGAAATGAGGAGTTGCAGAAAAAATTAACACAGATTGTGGAAACAATTATAGATGAGGAGTTAACGTCCAGAGACAGAGAAGATCAAATCTTTTTAAAAAGAGAAGTGATAATCATGAAATAATAACAGACAAAACATAAATTGTTGGCAAAACTCAGCAGGTCTGGCAGCATTTGTGGGAAGAAAGAAGAGTTAACATTTAAAATCCAATTATCCTTCATCAGAACAAATCTGGACTGGAAACATTAACTCTGTTCTTTCAACGGGTGCTGCCAGATCTGCTGTGTTTCTCAGCACTTTGTTTTTGTCTCAGATTTCCAGCATCTTCAAATCTTTATATTTATTGAAGTAATAATGATCGTCAGCCAGTGTTACTGTTACAGATAATTATAGGTATTGTTGGATGTGCAGTGATATATAGTCATCAGGTGGACAAAGGTTCATATTTGTATATGATCCAATCACTCGCTTCAGATGCAGTCCAGACTTCTACTTGAGTGAAGATCATTTGAGCAAACTAATGAATGGCAGTTTTCAAATATAGCCATTAGTTCGAAAGTAAGGGGA
Organism: Hemiscyllium ocellatum; assembly: GCF_020745735.1. NCBI lineage: Eukaryota > Metazoa > Chordata > Chondrichthyes > Orectolobiformes > Hemiscylliidae > Hemiscyllium > Hemiscyllium ocellatum. The sequence goes on along the minus strand of NC_083425.1, from coordinate 28,473,770 downwards.
AAAAATGGAATGAAAATAAGGACAAAATTAAAGATACATTGATTTCTAATTTTCAGGCATCTTGAGTTTGATTCAGATCAAGCAAATGTGGGATGAGTCCAATGTGTGCGTGTTGTATTCTTTGTTATGTTATTGGCATACCTTTACAATGAGCCAAGTTTATATGAGACAAGTTTTACTTTTCAGCAGAATGCAGTCAATTGACAGCATTATTGTGACAAAACTTTGAAATGCAAGTTGAAGCTGTGGGATGGAATTAAACATACTCCATTATGACAAGTTTGATGGCAGGGGTATTTAACTGGGCAAGTAGTAGGCAGGCAAGGTGGGGGAAGGGTGTGTAACCCTCAGGTTAAACCATCACCAGTCATCTCACTGTAAGGAGAGAGCATCCTTCTTATCCACTAGGACTATGATTACTTTGTTAACTGTGGGGCACCTTTACTCAATCAGCACAGATGTGGGCAATTTCCTTCAATACTCCCTCCTACAAATCACAGGAACTGAATTAACAGAACATCCAAAGCAAAATAATGCATTTGAAACGTGGAGTTACAAAACTGGCACAGGCTGTGTTCCCTTCACCCTTTCACCATCCATCCCACCCCCTCACTAACTTCATCTCCCTAGCAGGACGCTGTGCCACAAAGTAAGGATGCAAACACAAGCTGCAGGTTTGGAAATGAAGTGTCCACTAGACAATTCTAAGAAGATCTGGCTCATGGTGCGTCATTAATGAGCAAGTTTCAATTGCCAAGATGCAGACAAGCAGTCAAACATGTTCTAAGAACAGCTTTCCTCTCACAGCTAATCCCTTAATTAAGAAATACAAAGTTACAAACAAATATTGTTGAAAGAACTAACTTGAGCTGAGTCCATTGTTGTTAAGAACACACTGTTTGCAGAGACCAAAAATATTTTTAATGACTTTGACTTTGATTATATTGCTCCCTTGGAAAGCAGCCCAAATGAAGCAAAAGAATACCTCGTGGTATCTGGAAGCCGCTATGAAAATTAAGATTGAAATAAAAAGAAATAATTGAACAAGTCTGAAAGTCAGAATCTTTCTTTCTTGACATATTTTTGGGGTGGAGAAAGTGAGGACTGCAGATGCTGGAGATCAGAGCTGAAAAATGTGTTGCTGGAAAAGCACAGCAGGTCAGGTAGCATCAAAGGAGCAGGAGAATCGATGTTTTGGGCATAGCCCTTCTTCATATTTTTGGGGTGTGATAGTTGGCTGGGAGAGAGGAGCGTAGTCCAATTTACTGGGCAAAGAACTCTTCACAGACATTGCTCATATCCAGTGGTTACACACCTGACACCTGTTGAGGTGCACAGTTTGGGCAAAGGTCAAAATTGAAAAGGCAGTCGATGACACTCAAATGAATGTTACAGCAAAGTGTACAGCAGACATTGAAAGACTGCAGAAGGATATAGATAGGTTAAATGATTGAACAAGGGTCTGGCAGGTGGAGTACAATGTTGGAAAATGTGAGGTCATCCATTTTGGTAGGAATAACAGCAATATGGATTATTATTTAAATGGTGAAAAATTGCAGCATGTTGCTGTGCAGTGGGACCTGGGTGTCCTTGGGCATGCATCACAAAAAGTTGTTTTCAGGTTCAGCAAGTAATAAAGAAGGCAAATTGAATATTGTCCTTTACTGCTGGAAAGATGGAGTTTAAAAATAGGGAGGTTATGTTGCAGCTATGTAGGGTGCTGGTGAGGCCACACCTGGAGTGCTCTGTACAGTTTTGAGAAAGGATATACTGGTACTGGAGGGGGGCCGGGGGGGTGGGGGTGGGGGGGCGGATGGGGGGGCACGGGTGAAGAGGACGTTCATTAGGTTGATTCTGGAATTGAGAGGGATGGCTTGTGAGGAGAGACTCAGTAGACTGGGATTATATTCATTGGAATTTAGAAGAATGAGGGGGGATCTTATAGAAACATATAAAATTATCAAGCGAATAAATAAGACAGAAACAGGGAGGTTGTTTCCTCTAGGGGTGAAGCTAGAACTTGAAGGCATAGCCTCAAAATAAGGGGAGCAGATTTCGAATGGAGTTGAGCAAGAACGTCTTCACCCAATGGGTTGTGAATCTGTGGAATTCCCTACCCAGTGAAGCAGTTGAGGCTACCTCATTGAATGTTTTGAATTGAATTGAATCGAATTTATTGTCAAGTGTACCGAGCCACAGTGAAAAGCTTTGTCTTGCGAGCAATACAGGCAGATCACATAGTTAAGTAGTGTAGATAGTAAATAAAAGGTAAACAGCGGCAAAAACAAAAACACAGGTACAGGCAAATGTTAAGAGTTTGTGAATCCATTCAATATTCTAACAACAGTCGGATAGAAACAGTTGTATTCTCCCAGATGATGGAGGTTACAGAAAAACATTGCCAGGGTGGGATGGATCTTTGAGAATACTGGTGGCTTTTCCTTGACAGAGGACCTAGTAGATGGATTCTATTGATGGGAGGTTGGCCTTTGTGGTTGTCTGGGCCAAGTTCACCACTCTGTGTAACTATCTCTGATCTTGAATGGTACAGTTGCCATACCAGGTAGTGATACATCCAGACAGAATGCTCTCGATGGCAGACCTATAAAAGTTGGCAAGAGTATTCACTGTCATGCCAAATTTACTCAGCTGCCTGAAGAGACGTTGTTGGGCCTTTGTAACCAGTGCATCCACATGAAGAGTCCAAGAAAGCTTGTTGTGGATGGCCACTCCCAGGAGCTTGACACTCTCCACTCGTTCCACCTCTGTGCTGTTAATGTGTTGGGGCGGGTGGGGGCGCATGAGTAACATCCAGACGAAAGTCAATAAAGAGTTCGTTGGCTTTGCTGGCATTGAGATCTAGGTTGTTCTCAGTGCGCCATTTTTCCAGGTCTTCCACCTCACATCTGTTGTCTGTTTCGTCACCATCTGAGATTCAACCGACTATGGTGGTGCCATCAGCGAACTTGTAAATGGCATTAGTCTGGTATTTGGCGACACAGATGTGGATATACAATGATTACAGTAGAGAGCTGAGTATGCACCCCTGGGAGGGCTCCAGTGTTGATTGTTAGTGAGGATGAAACATTGTCCACAATCTTCACTGATTCTGGCCTGTAGGTCAGGAAACTGAGGATCCAGTTTCAGAGAGTGAGGCTTAATCCAAGATCACTAAGTTTAGTGATCAGTCTCAAGGGGATAATAATGTTGAAGGCTGAACTGTAGTCAATGAGTAGGATTCTTATGTAGCTGTTCTTGGTGTCAAGATGTTCTAGGGAGGAGTGAAGGGCAAGTGATATGGCATCTGACGTAGATCTGTTGGTCCGATAGGCAAATTGGAGTGGGTCAAGAGTAGTGGGGAGGCTGCAGTTGATTAATGCCATGATCAGCCTTTCAAAGCACTTCATGACCACCAAAGTTAGGGCCACTGGGTGGTAGTCATAGAGACATGCTGCAAGAGACTTCTTAGGTACAGGATGATATTGGCTCCCTTGAAACAGGCAGGGACAGTGGTCTGCTGCAGGGAGAGGTTGAAGATGTCTGAGAAGACCTCTGCCAGTTGATCTGCGCGTGCTCTGAGTGCACGACCTGGTACTCAGTCTGGCCCCATCGCTTTCCTTGGAAGGCAAAGGTAGATAGATTTTTGAACAGTAAAGGAATTAAGGGTTATGGCAAGTGGGCAGATAGGGGGAGTTAACTCCATGAAAAGATCAGCCATGATCTTATTGATTAGCGGAGCAGGCTGAAAGGACCAGATGGCCTACTCCTGCTCCTAGTTCTTATATTCTCATGAATAATATAAAGGATGTCATGCAATGTAGCTGCGCTGTTGAAAAAAGTTTCATTTTTCTACATCTGCAGAGATAATATTGTCAATGATAACAGTGGATAGCACAAGTGTTGTTTGCAGCAATGTTTTAAAGGTATCTAAGGATGAAGAGCCAATGACAGTGGCTGTTGCTGAAACATTGGTTTCTGTACCTTTCAGAAAACAAGAAGTTGGTTGCACCATTGTTTAGGTTTTGACACAGTAAGAATTTAACATTGCCTTCCATAATCTTTGATCAGTCCTTTCTTATCAACATCAACCCATTCTTTTTACTTAGCTGCAGCAAGTCAGAAAATTCTTTTTGATGAGATGACTCTACCCCTGACCTGCATGTGTACTACTACAAGAAATTGTTGTGCATAGCCATTCACCTGAATTTGCAGGACCTTCTTCAGGCAAAGTCAGGTGCAAACATCATAAATAGCATAGGTACAGTTCAGATAGAACAAACTTTGCCAAGGAGGAACATTGGAGTTCTGTTTACCTCTGCACTGCAGGTAGCTTTCGGAGCTGTTTGGGTGTTTGAATCACCTCCAAAGATGCACTGGGGGAGGAATTCTGTGAAAATGAGTTGAAAGAGGTAAAATTGGTTTGGTCAATACTGCAAAATGGGGATTGTTATGGACCAGACCATACCCTCAAAATATTTTTAAAGGTAGCCTACACTCTAACTTTTTCTTATTTAAAAGGCAATTATAAAGTGCTGTGTTCCAGATGCAATTCAACTGGTCAAACTACTTGATGTTAAACAAAACACAATTTACTCAAATGTTATATTTAGATTAGTTTCCCAACAGTGTGGAAACAGGCCCTTTGGCCCAACCAGTACACACCAATCCTCCCAGAGCAACCCAACCAGACCTATTTCCCTCTGACTAATGCACCTAACTTGCACATCTTAAGGCTGTGGGAGGATGTCAGAGCACCCGGAGGAAACCTATACAGACACGGGAAGAATGTGTAAACTCCACACAGATGGTTACCTGAGGCTGGAAGCGAACCTGTGACCCTGGTGCTGTGAGGCTGCAGTACTAACCACAGCCACCGTGCTGCCATAGAAAATACACCAATGAAGTACATAGAATAATTTAACTCTATTGGAAAACATAACACAATAATAGATATAGTAACTATTATTAATTAACTATTCCAATACAGTAACATCCTATGAGCACAGCTCTTGGCAAAAAAGGCAAATTCAGAAAACAGATTTTCTCACATGCAATGTCCACAGTGAGAAGAGCAACCCCAGGTTCTAGCTGTAACCAAGAGAGGCGAAAGCAATAGCTTCTACATCTTCAAATCTCCAGCAGCTTCTGCTGAATCTAAAAGCTAAAAAAAATTAAGAATCCTGGTCTATGAGAGCTGACCACACCCATCCAGGTTGCTTCTATTGTTCCAACTTCTTTAAAAACCCAAGGTCTCGCAAGCTCTTTACATTACTTGGCAGCTCTCAATCAATCCCTCTCTTGAAAGAAACCAGGATAAAATACATTCTTACCACAACTTCATTACAGGATGAAGAGCCCTTCTCACATTCACTCAGCTTCGTTTTCCCAAGTTGCAGGAAAAGGCAGTCGTGCAAGATAAACTTCATCCCCATTGTACCTTGCCTCAATTAAGTTTATTAACACTTGTGGGTCTTATCTGTTTTGAAGTTGTTATGTGCATTACAACACCTGCCAAAAGCTTGCATTGCCTTCATTCCCTAACTGATTAAAAGGCTGTTTATCACAGCCTTGAATATACTTGATGACCCAGCCTCAACAGTTCCCTTTTGTAATGAATTCCACAGATGCATGACTCTCCAAGAGAAGAAAATCCTCCTCACTGCTGTCTTAAATATGTGAATACTTAATCTGAGATTATATCCTTTCCATGAAAGTGAAACAACCTTTCCACATCTACACTGTCAAGTTCCATAAAAATCTTATATAATTCAATAATGTCACCTCATTTTATGAAATTTCAATGAGTGCAGGTCCAATGACACAATCTCCCATCAGAAGACAGTCCTTCCATACCCGATAGCAGCCACAGTTCTTTGGAACTGTCTTGATTGCCAGTTGATCTTTCTTTAGGTAGGGGGTCCAAAATTGTTCATTATATTCCATCTGACTAATACCCTGCATAGATTTGAAAAACTTCCCCACTTTTCCATTCCATTCCCCTTGAAATAAAAGCTAACATTCTATATCACACACAAAAACAGAATTTGCTGGAAAAGCTCAGCAGGTTTGGCAGCATCTGTGAAGAGAAATCACATTTCGGGTCCAATAAACCTTCCTCAGAGCTGATGGCAGCTTGGAAAATGTCGGTTTACATGCAGAAAATAGGGTGGTGAAGGAGTAAACAATAGGTGGGAATAGAGCCCAAAGAGACAGAAGAGCAGTCAGACAAAGGAATAGATCTGACTAGGAGGATGAATAGCTGGAATGGGGACTGTTAGTGGCTAACAATAGGTATTATGTAATGGCAGACTGTGTGATAACTATACTATTACATATGTTACAATAGACTCTAATAACAGACATTAAGCTTGCAGATACTTATTTTGTCTCCTTCCCTTTTTGAAGTAAGGTACTACGTTGGCATTTTCTCCATCCTCAGAAACTTTTCTAAAGTTTAAAGGGTCTTGGAAGATTACTATCAGGACACCTCTGTAGCTAACTGCTTCAATATCCCAGCATGTGTCCCATCACATCCAAGAGATGTGTTGGTCTTTTGCCGCATTAGTTCCCATTGTCTTTTTCTCTAGTGATAGTTTGTTCAATTTATTTCTCTCCTTCTTTTGCTCCTTGATAATTTAATAATTTTGCAATGTTATTCATCTCTTCTATGGTGGAAACAAATTTAAAGTATTTATTCAACTCCACTGTCACTTTCTGGTTCCTTGTTATTTTCCAAGCTTCATTCTCAAAATGTCCTTTGTTCACTTTGGTTTCTCTCTTTCGTGTATATATATGTTTAAAGAAGCTTTTGATGTACTTGCAAGTTTATCCTCAATGTTTATTTTCTCTGTCAATATGATCACTTTAGTTGTATTTTGTTGATTTTTTAAAAACTTTCCCAATCCTCTGACTTATCACTAATTTTTGCTACATTGTTTGCTTTTTTATTTCAGTTTCTATCCTGAAGACCATGAGATATAGGAACAAAAATTAGGCTATTCAGCCCATCGAATCTGCTTTGCCATTTAATCATGGCTGATATATTTCTCAACCCTATTCTCCCACTTTCTTCCCATAACTCTTATATTCAAGAACCCATCGATCGCAGTCCTTAATATACTCAATGTCCTGGCCTCCACAGCTGTGTGTGGCAATGAATTCTATAGATTCACCACCCTCTGGCTGAAGAAGTTTCTCCTTATCTCCATTCTAAAAGGTTTTCCCTTTACCCTGAGGCTATGCTCTTGGGTCTGAGTCTCTCCTCCCAATGGAAACATATTCGCAATATCTACTCTGTCCAGGCCATTCAGTATTGTGTATGTTTCAATTAGAACCCCCTCTCATCCTTCTAAACTCCATCAAGTATAAACCCAGAGTCCTCAAATGTTCTTGGGACTATTCTCATGAATCTCCCCTGAACACCTTCCAGGGCCAGTACATCTTTCCTGCAATATAGAGCCCAAAACTACACACAATACTCCAAATATGGTCTGACCAGAGCCTTATGCAGCCTCAGAAGTACAAATCTACTTTTATATTCAAGTCCTCTCAAAATAAATGCCAACATTGCATTTGTCTTCCTAACTACTAACTCAACCTGCAAGTTTATTTTGAGAGAATCCTGAACTAGAATTCTCAAGTTTCTTTGCACTTCAGATTTCTGAATTTTCTGCCCATACAGAAAATAGTCCATGCCTCTATTCTTCCTACCTGACACTTTACCATGTTGTACTCTATCTGCCACTTCTTTGCCTACTCTGCTCACCTATCCAAATCTTTCTGCAGCCTTCCCACCTCCTCAATGCTACCTGTCCCTCTACCTATCTTTGTGTTGCCTGAAAACTTAGCCAGAATGCCCTCAGGTCCTTCATCTAGATCATTAATGCATAAAGTGAAAAGTTGTGGTTCTCACACTGATCCTTGTGGAACATTACTTATCACCTGCTGCTATCCTGACAAGGACCCTTTTATCCCCACTCTCTGCTTTCTGGCAGACAGCCAGGTGTCTATCCATGCGAGCACCTTGCCTCCAACACCATGGGCCCTTATCTTATTCAGCCTCCTGTATGGCACCTTGTCAAAGGCCTTCTTGAAGTCCTCTATTTGCAATAGTGTGATGACATCCATTGGCTCTCCTTGGTCTAACCTGCTCATTACTTCTTCAAAGAACTCTAGCAGATTTGTCAGGCATCACCTCCCCTTGATGAAACCACGCTGACTTTGCCCTATTTTGCCATACACTTCCAAGTGTTCAGAAATCTCATCCTTCACAATGGATTCCAGGATCTTATCCATGACCGAGGTTATGCTAATCAATCTGTAATTTTATGCCTTTTGCGCTTACTCCCTTTTTAAATAAGAGTGTCACATTAGCGATTTTCCAGTCTCTGGGACCCTTGCTGATTCTAGCAATTCCTGAATGATCATCACAAAGCCTCCACTATCTCTTCAGCTATCTCCCTTAGAACTCTGGGGTTTAGTTCATGTGGTCCAGGTGATTTATCCACCTTCAGGCCATTGAATTTTTCTAACACCTTCTCCTTGGTGATGGCCACATTACTCAGCTCTGCCCCGCACTCTCTTGAATTTGTGGGATGTTACTCATGTCTTCCACTGTGAAAACTGATGCAAAGTAATCATTCAGTTCCTCCACCATTTCCTTGTTCCTCACTACTATCTCTCCAGAATCATTCTCCAGCAGCCCAATGTCCACTTTTGTCTCTCTTTTGCCCTTTATTTATCAAAAAAAAACTCTTACAGTCTTCCTTTATATTCCTGGCTAGCTTACCCTCATATTTAATCTTCTCCTTCCTTATTTCGTTTTGTTGGTCTTTGTAAGCTTCACAATGTAGGCCAGAACAGGTAAGGATGGCAGTTTCCTTCCCTAAATGGCATCAATGATCCAGAGGGTTTTTTTATCCAGCAATTGACAATGGATTCATGGTTATCATTAGATTCCAAATTCCAGATATTTATTAAATTCAAAATCCACCATCTGCTATGGCAGGATTTGAACCTGGGTCCCTGGAACATTATCTGGATTTCTGAATTAACTGCCCAGTGATAACATGGCTAGCCCATCACCTCCCTGCATGACTGCATAACAGTAAATAATGCACTGGTGTCCAAAGCAGATTGAGAGACAAAGCATAGCCATACAATCTGGCTATCTGCGGTGATAACTAATAAGGGTTTACAAGTTCAGATCAATTAAATTTATTTGTCCTTGCTATTTCTGGTTATGCTGAAATATTGTGAAGAAACAAAAGCATAAAGTTCTCAATACAATTTCTGTTCTACTGAGAAATTAGCAGTTGATGGCAAAAGGAGCTTTGAGTAAGATAAGAAACATAATGGACTGACATTAATGTTTACCATGGAGTACTGCTGATGGGCTCTGAAATGGGTTTGGACCTCCACTTCAGTGGTCATGGGGTCCAGGAAGTATCTGACCTACCACCAGGACCATTCTTAGTTGCCATTCAACCTCCAGCTAGCAGCTTGATAACTCTGCAGTACCACTCAGAGTACTGGTCACAGCTGGACCTAAACTTTGATAAACAGACCCAACCTGCCAAATGGCCTGCTCCTACTCCTCATTTCTATGTTTCTACAAGCATGCTCTGATGTACGTATATTGTCATAACTCGATAATTGGAGAATAAGAGTGCCTGAGCCGCTGAAGCAGGACATTGGTGAGAAATGTAACTCATTGGAAAATGCTGAGGATGAGAAGTACCCTTGATGTATGGGTAACAAGTGCCTAGGAAGGAGGGCCCTCCCTGGAACCCACTGTATGGTTCCTATGATTTACCTCGTGGTCGTCTTGCATGGCCAAGGGCCACCTACCATTGGCTAATTTCAACTGAGATAGGATGTGTTCCTTAATTGGCCTCTATGTAGGAGGACTGTTTGCCATTTATCCCACTGCTGGAAAGATGCCATGACTGGGAATGTGACAGGCACACAACCCCTTCCCTCATTTTGACCATCCAGCCCCATGTTGTTGTGGTTCGGGATTAGATGTCCATTGGAATGCTTCTAGTTCAATACAAATCCAGAATCCACCAGCCTTGTTTGGAAGTGGTCCCTTGCAAACCATTTCATCAGTCAACTGTGAACCATCACAAATAGAGCAAAACATGCATTTACATAGCACCCTTCACATACTTAAGGCATCCCAAAGCTGTTCACTACCAAAGGCTTGCTTTGAGATGGAGTCTTGTTGTCAGATATGATTCCACTAACAGTGTGATAAATAACAAGTTAAGCTGTTTTGTTGGCATCGATGACATATAAAACACTAAAAGTATGCTGTAATATCTTTGCAATAGTGGGATAACAGGATGTAAACTCACAGTATGGCTGATAACATGGTGCGATTGCAGAGTCTGATTAATAATGCAGTGTAATGCCATTTTTAAACCAAACTGATTTGAACTAGCCGCTTGCAGTTCATGTGTGGATTTTACACAGCTGTTAGCACCTTACTCTGCAGCCAGTTTTTGGTTTCAAATGGGAGCAACATATCAACAAACAAAATGCAAACCTTTCCCAATATAGCAGCACTTTTGTTGTATTTATTTGCTGTAGATGGGTTGTTGGTGCAACGCCATATCTTCAGATTACGTCTGGTGTACAATGGGCAGTGCAATCTTTGCAGTGCCAGCTGGTATTGGTGCAAATGTCATTACCTCAGCAAAGGCTCTCAGCACCCTTTGTTTCACTCCAGCACTGATAAAACTGGCCTTGACACAGCAAACCCATGAACAAATGTTGCAATGATCTCTTGTAGGCCATTACACCACGGTGAAATGTAGATATTTTCTTATCAAGCTGCTCGGACATGTTAGAATGCAATTCTGGAGCAGGTGAGACTTGAACCAAGGCACACTATCACTGTGTCCCATGATCCGTTCCACAGAAAAATGTAAAATACTCAAGCCTATATCTACCAATTGTTCAATGATCTACATATGACTCCAAATACTTAATAATCGACCCGTTCAGCAATGTTATTACACACCTCTGGAGTAGATGGGACTTTCACATGGGCCTCCTGGATCAGGGGTACAGACATTACCACTGCACCACAAGCGTCTCCTCCACTACTGATTCCATGTGTTAGGCCTTAATTAATGGTTATTGATATATATTGAAACTACATTCATCATTTGAATGAAGCAAGTGCTTAGTACTTCATCAGCATTGAAGATTGACCAGCCAACCAATTAACAGAATCTGGAAGGGCAAAGAGGACTTTCTAAGAAAATGAACATTTTCTATTAGGTAAACTTCAATGCAATATCCAGTGCTTGGTAGTGTTTCAGCTAGTTAAAGCCCTGCAGTATTCTAATGCATATATTAAAGTTGCTAAACCTCAGGAGTTGCAAATCTGTACTTAGATGCTGCAAGAGCTGTGCATGCCACAATAGATAAAGTGAAACCTTGACATTCACCGATTGGAGATTTCTGCCTATAAATCATTTGGCTGACCAAAATGAATGACCACATTTAAATATGCTTGTAACATGTTAAAACATACTGAGGTGGATAAATGCTTGATATGATTAACCATCTGTAAAGATCCATTTTTCCAGAATAACAAATGCTGATTTAGACTTAAAATGAAATCTGTTTTGATGCTATTTGTAGACAGAGCTCATTTATGGACAGCAAAGAAGGTTACCTCAGATTAGAAGGTTACCTCAGATTACAACAAAATCTTGATCAGATAGCCAATGGGCTGAGGAGTGGCAGATGAAGTTTAATTTAGATAAATACGAGGTGCTGCATTTTGGAAAAGCAAATCAGAGCAGGAACCATACACTTAATGGTAAGGTCCGAGGGAGTGTTGCTGAACAAAGAGACCTTGGATGCAGGTTCATCGCTCCTTAAAAGTAAAGTTGCAGATAGATAAGATAGTGAAGAAGGCTTTTGGTATGCTTTCATTTATTGGTCAGAGTATTGAGTATATGAGTTAGGACATCATGTTGCAGCTGTACAGGATACTGATTAGGCCACTTTTGGAATATTGCATTCAATTCTGGCCTCCTTCCTGTTGGAAGGAGGCTGTGAAACTTGAAAGGGTTCAGAAAAGATTTACAACGATGTTGGCTAGGGTTGGAGGATTTGAGCTGTAGGGAGAGGCTGAAGATGCTGGGGCTATTTTCCTTAGAGCGTCACAGGCTGAGGGGTGGCCTTATAGAGGTTTATAAAATCATGAGGGACGTGGAAAGGGTAAATAGACAAAAGTCTCCTCCCTAGTGTGGGAGAGTCCAGAACTAGCGGGCATAGGTTTAGGGTGAGAGGGGAAAGATATAAAAAATACCTAAGGGGCAGACCTTTCATGCAGAGGGTTGTATATGTATGGAATGAGGTGCCAGAGGAAGTGGTGGAGGCTAGTATAACTGCAACATTTAAAAGGCATCTAAATGTGTGTATCAATAGGAAGGATTTGTAGGGATATGGGATAAGTGCTGGCAAATGAAACTGGATTAAGTTGGAATATCTGGTTGGCATGGACAAGTTGGATCGAAGGGTTTGTTTCCATGCTGGACATCTCTATGACTTTATGACTCGTTTGTCTGATTCTGAATCCTCCTCTTAATACTTGCTGGAACTTGGCAGATTTGAGGCTGCTGTTAAAATCCACTAATCTTCATTAAGACATATATAATGTTAATCAATTGCTTTATTAATTTTATCCTATTAACACTGTGCTTCACATAAACCCAAACCATTACCACAAGTGTTGCAAAAGATTTTGGTTTGGTAATTTTTCTTAATAATATGCACACTGTACATGATAAATCAGTAATTTGTTTTAAGAGTCACCTTTGTGAAGTCAAATCAGTCCTTGGTGAATCTTTGCTTGCCATGAATATTCCTTGTAATCCTGATCAACTTCCATCATCTTTTCTTCCTTGTCATTTGTCATTTTAACTGCACTTGAATTTCCAGGTTTTGTTTTATTGGGGTCACCTTAAAGGGGCTATGGAATTGTGAAAACCATTCAGTATATTGTTTGTGCATTGAAAGAGAGGTGTCAAATGTTAAAATATGATTTTGTAATACTTTAATATGTACAAAAATATTTAAAATTGATAATACAACTTCATATATAACATTAATATTCTGTGGCAATAAAGGAGAATAGGCTAACTTTTATTTTCAATATGATATAAATATTCTTTATTTTAAGACTTGTTAAAAAAAAGGCTAAAGATAAGTCCTGGACCCTTCTTTACTTTTGTAAATGTTATCGTTTTATGTGATCTCTGTTTAGTTCACAGAGTTGACCTTGAAAGTGGCAAAGTCAGTCTAGCAACCGTAATATCCCAGCGCACATTCAAATAAATGTTTGTCAGATATTTGTAACACAGATTAATATTAAAGTTTTAGAATAGGCTTTTATTTTTGAGGATCAGTTTAAAATTTCGATACATTGTGTTGTGGGGTGAAATATCAAAGTGGAGTCTTGAGTTCTGTGTTCAGTTGTAAAAGTGATCTTTATTCAGAGGCCAGAGACCGCTCAAATCTAGCTTTCATGTGGGGCCTGGTTGCCTCTTAAGTGCATCTCAGATCGGAGGAGAGGTCAATGTCACTCTAATTTTCCTCAGTTGAATACGACATTTTTAAACCTTCCATGTAACAATAATTAATGTCATTGTTATCCATATCTCCTTAATCTATACATCCAATCCAGTAAAGACACAACCAAAGATGGATGCCCCTATAGATAGCCCAAGGTGTTGTACTAATCAAAATCTCATGATGTTTACTAGATACCTCCATGATCTGTTTCTGGGATCTTACAATGCATCTGGCAGTTATACTCCTTCTCAGATATTCGTTAGCAACATCAAATTATTTGCCAATAACCTAAATGCTTGCTTATCCCTAAGAATTCTTCCAAATTCTCAACTAACTTTAGTATGGAAGATTAGGAAGGGTTTTGGAAGGTTTGTGAAGGTTTGTAGCTCAGGTTGAGCTTTAGGGTGTAGGTTTGCTCGCTGAGCTGTAGGTTTGATGTCCAGATGTTTCATTACCTGGCTAGGTAACATCATCAGTGACGATCTCCAAGTGAAACGAAGCTATTGTCTCCTGCTTTTTTATTTATATGTTTGTCCTGGATGGGGTTCCAGGGGTTTATGATGATGTCATTTCCTGTTTGTTTTCTGAGGGATTGATAGATGGTATCTAGATTTATGTGTTTGTTTAGGAAGAGTATTAACTTCTACCAATTGTTATAAAGTTTTTAAAATCAATTCTAATATAAAGTGACTACAGTTCTGTGACACAGCTAACTAATTGGGAACAACCCCTCACACTTCAGCCTGAGAGATCAAACAAACAGTCCTTCTGACTTGAAGTTGCAATTACAATTCCAGCTACTCTCAATTTGTAAGTAAATTTTAAACTGGAGATTAATTCTTGAGTGAATCTTTATACTATTTCTACTCGAAACACTGTCCATTACTAATTTTCTTTTCTTAATAGAAGGCATGTGTTTGAATTCCATTCTTGTGGGTGAAATCCAATCACCTTGCTACTTCACCAAGCTATTAAACGAAACTTGTTTAGATTCCACACAAAAAAAAACTCAGGGACATAACCATATCTTCACACTGAATTTTGTAATTTGTCTCTGTCACTCTTCCTTTGAGCTTTGGGTGTAAGAATCTGAACTTTAGCTGTAACTTTTTATCTCTTGATGTTTTAGAACTCTTTAGGTTCTAAAATATAAAGAGGTGCGTGTTTTAGAACCTCTTTCACTGTCTTAGAGGTTGTCTGTTTACACTATTTGTCCCTATTTGGTGTGGTGATGTGGTGGGGGGGGAGGGGCTCGTTTTACTGTCTAAAGTTGGTCAGTCATAAAAATTCAAATGACCCCTTCACACTAACTTATTGTTTGTATTTCTAACTTACATTTATCTAAAAGATTCAGACTTTTCCTTCTTTTTTTACTAAATAACAAATTTGGGACTGTGGTTTAACTGGGCCTTTCAAAAACACCCCATATTAAAATGCTTATATGTTTACAACTGTCTGTTAATAGAAACCCAATTAAATTCCTTATTGCTCCTTCACACCAGGATCCTTTTATGAAACCCATGGGACCTTTCATTATCTTATCCAGTAACTCTGTACGGAGACAACAAGTCTGCTGTGAATATCTGTTATATGTGCCAATTATCTGCCAACCACTTTCAGCCATCTTATGTCAGCTTAAAAAAAACCCAGGTGGCCATCTTGTTAAGTTTAGTCATGGACTACCTCAACACATTGTAATCAATAACTTGGCAAAATTATTAATAGAGTCTTTGGCACCCCATTAAAGATAGAATACAATTAGAGTAATAGAGATGTACAGCACAGAAACAAACCCTTTCGTCGAACTCATCCATGCCGACCAGATATCCCAACACAATCCTGCCAGCACCCGGCCCATATACCTCTAAACCCTTCCTATTCATACACCCATCCAGATGCCTTTTAAATGTTGTGATTGTACTGACCTCCACCACTTCCTCTGGCAGTTCATCCCATACATGAACCACCCTCTGTGTGAAAAAGTTGCCCCTTAGGTCTTTTTTATATCTTTCCCCTCTCGCCATAAACCTATGCCCTCTAGTTCAGGACTCCCACACCCCAGGTAAATAGGGTCTATTTACCCTATTCATGCCCCTCATGGATTTTATAAACCTCTATAAGGTCACCCCTCAGCCTCCAACTCTCCAGGGAAAACCACTAGCCTATTCAACCTCTCGGGTCATATACAAACTAACATACAAAACCCTACATTGTGCTGCTTCAAAGCCTGTGGGTATACAATAGTATTTTGATCTAAAGTTGTTAAGCTTACAAATACCAGGTTGGGCTGTCCACTGCCAAGTCCAGTGCTCCTTCTGCCAAACTATAATTTATGGTAGTTTTTCCAGCAACAACATCAAGGTGTTGACCTCAATTAATGCATACACTGTATCGTTGCAGCCTTAAGTTGCTGATCTTAAAATATTTGATTTGTCATGCTTACAAGATTGGTTTTAAATGTGAGATAACATCAAACTCCTGCAGTGGTGTTGTTGCACATAAAGCTGCAGGAATTAGAACGAGAGCTATCAGAAATGGGAAACCAACATGTGAACAGCAGTAGTTTATATAGCTATTAAATAAAGTGAGTGGTTTTTAGTGCTGTGCCCAAATAGGAGTAAGATGAGATGTTTTGTCAGTATACCAGAGTGACAAAGTGCCAAATAAGATTGCATGGTATGAATACCAAATTTTCATGGGAAAAATGTCATTACGGCACAACCCTACTTGTAGGAAATGAGCAACTGACATTACACTGAGGTTGATGCAAACCCTGTGATATTGATAAAACAGTATAAGATGCTAGTCCAGTTGCACCAATGTATTGCTTAATGAGATGACTATTCTGGAAAAGATCCTTGTTGAAGTTTAACTTTATACAGCCCAATTTATTGAAGTTACTCATCTGCAAAGGCTTGGCTCTTTAAGATCAACTCTTTTTTGTAGAAGAATGTTTTAGTGTCATGAAGAAAGCCATAAAAATCCCCTAATAGAAGATTAACAGTAAGGTAACAATAACTTAGGAAACAGGTCACTGAATACTAGACAAAGCTTATTGCTCAGTGATGATTATTATGCAAAATCTATTCAATCATTCTAAATCAGCTTCATTTGTTGGGAAGTAAAACACAATTCAACGCGAATGATTAGTTACAAAAAAAACAATTACTGGAAATGCTCAACAGGTCTGGCAGCATCTATTGACAGAAATCAGAGTTAACATTTCAGGTCCAGTGGTCCTTCCTCAGAATTGATGGTAGCTGGGAAAACTTTGGATAGTATGCAGAAGATAGGGTGGGGAGAGGGGTTAAGGAATAAATGATAAGTAGAGATAGAGCCAATAGAAAGAGAAGTACAGTTAGACAGACAAAGTAGTGGTTAACAATCAGCCTAAGAGTGAATAGCTATTAATGGGAACAATGTGATAACAAGGCCTGGTGTGTGGGGTTGGTGTAAGGAAATGAGAGAAGGTGCTTCAAGCCCTAAAGTTGGTGAATTTGGTATTGAATCCAGAAGGCTGTAGAGTTCCCAAGTGGAAAATGAGGTGTTGTTCTTCCAGCTTATGCTGAGCTTCACTGGACCACTGCAGCAAGCCTGAGACAGAGACGTTGGCAGGGAACAGGCTGGTGTATTGAAGTGGTAGGCAACTGGAAGCTCGGTGTCCTTTTAGTGCATGGAATTTAAGTGTTCTGTGAAGTAGTCACACAGACTTCACTTTATTTCTCAATGTAGAGGAAGTTACATTGTGAACAGAAAACTGCAGTCAATTAGATTGAGTGAAGTGCAGAGAAAGCACTGCTTCACCTGGAAGGTATGTCTGAGCCCTTGGATACTGAGGAGGAAGGAAGTAAACAGGCAGGTGTCCAACTTTTGCAATTGCAGGGAAAGGTGCCATGGGGCTGTGGAGAGGCAGTGGGAGTAAAGGAGCAGTGGACCAGGGTGTCCTAGATTGACTGCTCCTCATGGAAGGCTGGGGAGGCAAATATATATCTAGTAGTGGCATCTCACTGGAGTGGCAGAAATGGCAACTAATGATCAAGTTAGTGTGCATGATGAGGCTGGTGTTAAATGAATGATGAAGACATGGCTTGTATTATTAGGGTGCAGCATGTTTCACTGTATGAAGGAGATGCCTAGCAAGCATCTGCAGGGTATGCCACCGATAACTCTTCTAAGATCGAAGAACATTTTGTGCTCCTCGTGTTCTCAACATAGGTCAGTTTCACCAAGCGTTTTGTGTCCTGTGGCCTGTGGGGTATTGGTCACTGGAGCTACCTTCACAAGAAGACGAAGGCAATGACAAGTCCAGAGGAGCACCAGGCTGGTGTGAAGGATGAGCGGGAAAGGTCACCGCCACAGGATCTCTCAGGACACATTGAATCTGCAAGGCTTTCAACCCTAACTCCATTTGCTTGGGATAAGCAAGGTGCACTGTCAATGTGAGCTCTGTGTGCCCTGGGATACTGTGATGAAGCTTTACGGAATGCTGGAATGGGATATAAGGGGTGCAGAAATGGAAAGTGACTGGGAAGGTGCCAGCCACTGTGTGCCTGGCTCCTTCCAGAACGTGACGGGTAACCTGTGTGGGATCTCTCAGCATGTTGTGCCATAACATTTCCAGTGAGGGGCATTGCCGGATTGCCATTTAATGTTCGGATGCACCGTGGCCTTCCAAAGATGGAAGAGCACAATGGTTATTGGTCTTTTGGAGGCTATCCACTGAAAGGTGAGTTGTTATGGAAATGGTGAGTGGTAAGATGGGGACTGGAATCAGGTGTGATGGACACCACTGGGGTAAGCAGTTCTTAAGAAACAGTGAGAAAATCCAGTAAGTCTCGCAGCCTGAAATCTTTGCAATAGCATAACACAACTTGGCCAAACAAACATAAGAATCAGTGATTATAATGGTATAAAGGTAGAATTGGCAAGTGTGAATTGAGAAATGAGTTAAAAGGTAAGGCAGTAGAAATGCAGTTGCAGACTTGTGTGAAGATACTTCGTAATGTTCAATCCACTCAGTGAGAAAGAAAGCCTCTTTGAGAAGGATGCACCATCAATGACTCCATAAGGAATGGGAAAAAACACAACTCAATTCTGTCAGGGTTAATGGCAGATCAAGACTTTGGACAGATTTTTTTTTAAATAGTGAAGAAGTGAGAAATTAGTATCACAGAAAACTAGCTAGAAATATATAAAAAAATAATAGTTTCTCATAAGTATTTAAAAGGAAAAGTGTAATTAAAATGTTTGTTGGTCCTGTACAGAGTGAGTTAAGGTATTAATAATGAAAAACAAGGAAATGGAAGATACTCTGAGGTATTCTGAGTCGGTTTTCACTGCAGAAGAATCCGAAAAGTTTTTGAAGACATCTGAAAACCAAGAGGTGAAAGACTTACCTTACAATGAAAGGTTGAACAGGGTGAGTCTTTATCCATTAGTGGTCAGAAGGATGAGTTGTGACTTTTTGGATGATCTTGAGGGTTTAAACATCTGCAAAGATGTTTTCTTTTGTGGAAGAGACTAGAATTATAGGATACAGTTTTAAAAAGTTTCCCTTTTATAGTGGAAATGACCCTCTCTCAGAAGGTTATTAATCTGTAGGAAACAGTGGAGATTGGGGTGTTGAATTCACTCAAGACAGGATTAGACAGACTTCTCATAGACAAATTAGTTGAGAGCTATAGGAGAGAGATAAGAAAGTGGAGTTGAGACTACAACCAGGTCAGCCATGATCTTACTGAATGGTAGAATAGCCTTAAAGGGCTGAATGGCTTACTCAGACTCCTAAATATGATGTTCCACATTACTCTACATTGGTATTATTCAAAGTTTTGAAGGGGCTTGGTAGGGATACATTAACCAAAGCTGCCAACTAATCAGGGAGCTGATAGCCATTTGATGAGAAAACCAATCAAAAGATATGGGCAGTGAACTCTGTATTTTGCTTTTGAACACTGAGCTGACTAGGTAAGCTATAAGATATTTTGTAGTCCTCTGCATTTCTTTGTACTGAAGAAGTTATTTTCAGAAATAATACTCTAGTTGAAATAGTTCAATCATTGCAGTTAACTGCATTGTTCTCACATGGCTTTATATCTTGCTTTACATGTGTAAAGTGTGTCAGTTATGGATCAGAAAGGATTAGGAAAGATTGTTGAAACATCGGTTCACAGATCTCACTGGATAACTGGGATAAAAAATAATATAATTAGACTGGCATTGATATTTGAAGTGCTGTGTATGTTTCAAAGTCTCTACTCCCTACCTTAAAACAGCAGCATTACATTTTTATGATGTTACTATTCACAATCTTTCTGTTTGATAGTTCTTTAAAATGGCAACACAGATTGTTATGACAGTGTTTGCTCTTCTGGGAGCAGTGCTTCAATCCTATCACACGAATGATATAAGCATTGTCTCTTTCATGACTGTTAAAGGGCCTAAGTGAAGTGAATTTGGCAGTCTCAAAGGCATTTCTCAGCAGCAATTGATGAGTCCCACCAGACTAAAAAAAAAGGCAACACAGGACTAAATAATACTCACTGTGCAGTCCCAGTCAAAAGAGTCTTGAGGATTGATATTATATGACATCAATACATCACACTGGTACAGGAGAGGGTGATAGTCTGAGGTCGGGCACAGGTCCAATTATTGAAGGTGTGTGGCAGAAATTCTAGGCTGCATCTACCTTTGCTGGCACCTAACCACAAGATGCTTGATGTTACCTCCATGTCTGAAGAGAAAAAGATGTTCCCCTATGCTACTATCCATCAGTTTAATAGGCAAACACATTGCAATAAAAATTGTAATGCAGTTGAGAGAAAAAGAGTGAACACTTTCAGAAGTGTTACCAAAATATTAGTTAGTCGTTTTACTTCTTTAGAAATAAAACCTATGTGATAAATGTTACGGATGGGATTTATTCGGAGTAGGGTAGAATGTGATGCATGGCTGTTCTTTCATCTACTGTACTTATCGTATGAAATTTATAGACCTACATAAAAGAACAACCTATCAGAAGCTACTTTTATTCAGGCTACCTGAAATTTAGAACAATATACCACTAGAATGTGCTTCACAGTAAAGCACAGTGGTAACGATGTCAACTTTACATTTACTTTGCTCAAACCTATCTAAATCATCCAAAAATATTTCATAAGTCCAAAAACATATATGTCCTAGAACCGGCTTATGTAAGCTCTATCAAAATGAAACCAACATTTCATTTGACATATGGTATAGTGGCCAACGTAGCATTGCACTTCGCTGTTCAGTAAGGCACTTATCCAGCATTGAACATAATCAAAATTGACATGGCAACTGGATCTTACCAACTGTCTACAGAAGATTTGAAATGCAGATGGACTCCAAGAATGGTGAGTAAATACCTGTCACTTTCTTACTGTGGCATTCTGCCAATGGTGGAGGGCTGTGCATGGTGCTCCTGTTGACAAGCTAAATGTATAACATAAATGGCCAAGCTAAATGGTCTATCTATTGCTTGGGGAGACTGTCCTGGTCATCATCTACATACGTAGGGGCTGGGGTGGTGGTTCCTCCTAATCAGGTATTCCCCATTGCTAACTGATCTCCCAGATCAACATCACCCCTTTTAGGCCTCACTGAATCGATGGGATCTGCTTTGATTAGCTCCAGTGATGCTAAACACACTCACCTAGTTTGGAAGGCAGCATCTATTGTTGCATCCTCTCAGTTGTGTGCAGATACAAACGTGGCCTACGGTTGCCAAAGCTTCAGGGTTGACCGGGACACTGCTAGGAGCAACCCTGAAGAAAAATCATAGAATCAATTTAAATATAATTGTCTTTGGTTTCTTTTCATATTACTCCTTACTAGATATAAAATTATTACAAAATAGGAGAAAAAAGACTGTTTGGCAGATAGTCATGTCTTATCCAATTGTGTAATGAATCTTTTTGTTTTTTAGTTGGCGTAGGGGAGCAGTATGTCATACTGATGGATGCATTGGTTGACGAATGGCGGGAGGGAGGAAAGCATGTGATCAAACCTCCAGGAATACATTTATCCAGAGTTGGCAGCCCAACTGTGATGTCTGGACCTTGTGGGGCTGCAGATACTGAAGAAGGATAGTCCTTTGTGTAGTCCAATGAGGATGCAAATGTTAATAATCTGATGACATATCCAACGATGCAAAATTGACATAAGCTGTGACATGTTTTCTGAGAAGACAAGCTGTACTAGAGAGCTGTGATAGAAAGATCAGTATTCTGTATAACAGAGTGTTTAAAAAAAAGAGTTTATTCAAACGCAATAGTGACTCATAGATAAGGCAATTACAGAAATGTAGCACACTAAGAGTCAGGACAGTATTGTCTAAGGGAGCAGCCTCTTCAGTACAGGATTTAATCCCAACCCTCAAAACCTCATTGTAGGCAGAATCTCTGATGGAGCAACTTAGGGCTGTATCCGGAAAGTAGATCAATCTTTGGTTCACCTCAAATCAATTTGATCAGTCAGTAGCTGTCAGAGATGTTGTCCTGTCTTTTAAGGGAAAAGGAACCTCAACCTATTCAGCCGTTGGATGAGCCCAGAGCATCACTGCAAGCTTCCTCATGGGAATTTCCTTGGCCCGAACATCTTCAGCCCGTTCATCAATGACTTTCGTTTCATCAGAAATTCAGAAGTGGGATGTTTGTTTTTGATCATTCAATGTTTGGCATCATTTGCATCGACTCAAATAATGAAACAGCCCATATCCAAATACAGCAAGACTTGGATAACATATGGACTTGGGCTGGTAAATCACATTGAACAATAAAGGTGCCTTCCATCAGTCACAGAATCTAATCATCACTGAATCTCCCATTATCCTGGGGTATATTGTTGATCAGAAACTGAGCTAGACTAACCATATGAGTAACTTAGCTCCTGCTTCCCAAAGGTCTGTTCACTATCCAGAATATATAAGTCAGGATGTGGTGGAATACTCTCCACTTGTCTGGATGGGTGCAGTTCCAACAGTGCTCAAGAAAGTCAACAGCATTCAGGACAGAGTAACTCGTTTTATGGTCACCCCATTCACCACCTTCAACATTCTCTCCTTCACCAGCAATACACTGAGGCGTAACATGTGCCATCTAGAAGATGCATTGAGTTACTCACCAAACCTAATTTGCCATAATCTTTCAGTCTGTATATTCTATCAGTTAGAAAGGCAAGAAAGAAAATGCTTGGAATTACTGTCACCTGCAAATACTTTTTCAAATGACACACTATCCTGATTTGGAATTATATCACCATTCCTTCATTCTTGCTGGTTCAGAAATTGGATCTCACGTCCTGACAGCAGGGGGTTTACCTATACTGCGAGAAGCGTAATTGTTCAAGAAGGTAGAACCTCTTGCGACTCCAACATTGCCTGTGAATGGATAATGCTGCTCATGTTAGAAACTGGAGATGTCTGTAGTTGGTGACCCCTAAGAGTTCAGGTCTGAGAGGAAATAGTGTCAGAATGTAACATTTCAATGTCAACCTAGGAATTCAGCCCCTCCACCCTCTCATCTCCATAATTGGTTTGTGTGAGGGCAGCAGTAGTGCATAAGAGGGCAAATTGTGCCACTCCTTGTTGTACCAGAATTGGCTTGGAGTGAGATTCATCACTTCAATTGTGCTGCATATGAAGTGCACAAGATGCGTGTTTCTGGAAACTGTTTGTGGTCCACCATTTCCTTGAAGGACTAAGATCCCAAAGATGGGGATCAGAGATTTCACACCAGCCATTTGTACACCCATCTAAATTCCAAAGCCTGATGACACTGCTCTAGAAATGCAAGAGCACTTTTCCATACAATGTGCTTAGCTTGTGCATGAATGATAAGATCCAACAAACCCTGGGTTTGACTAAGACCTCACTCGCATTTCAACAGTGTTGCAGGTGAAAGAAACAGTCAACAAAAGACATTGTATTATTCTGTGATGCTATCAACTGAACTGAGTGACTGAGAGATAGAATAGTTTTCACCATACAGCATAGTTATATTGTATCATCAAAGATGCAACAGTGTCCCTTAATAATAATCATAATGTGGTAGAACTGCAGCAATAACCATTTGTAAAGTGATGGCCTCTGCTTCTCTTAAGCTTATTCAGTATTCCATTTTGTTTTAACTAAAGAAATGTTACTGTGATCCTCAAAAAATAATATTAAAGTTAACTTAACGTGAGCCATTGTAAAAATAGTATTCATTTCATTCAGTATATAAACTGCTCATTCTTTAATTAGATCTGATAGCATTTGTTTTTCCATTTTTTTTAAACAAGCAGTTTAATACTCTCCACAAGAGCAAGCTCCTTTGAAGTGTAACTAAATATTCACAAAGCAAAGTGCTGTAAACACTACTCCATCCAATTCCACACTGTAAAGCTCCAAATGAACGGCAGTTGGAGGAAAGATACCATTTATCTGACAAATGAAAGTGGTAATGAGCATGGGCTATGCAGATAGAGCTAACAGCTCTGCCAGCTCACACTAGCTATGAGCAAATTCACTGGCAACTCTACGAAGGGCAACTGAGGAAGGGAGGGTGTTACAAGATGGCAAACAAGGGGATCATAAAATTATAATTACATTTTTTAGACCAGACAACTCATTTGTGTGCATGAGAGAGAGTTCTTTTAGAGATAACAGAAAGACCATTGTATAGATTTTTCTTCAATCTTGACATGCAGTATATTTCATTACAACATGTTTATCTCATCTCTTACTAGTTAATTTGAGCCATTACTGTCTACCTTGAAGATGATTGTAGAAGTATGACATTACCAACCAACACTCTTTCAGAATAGGATTATTAACTTTGTACAGGCTCGTGATACATGTTTTTCATTATGTGTATTCTTGCAGATTAAGATTTTAAGAGGTAATCATGCAGATTCAGCAATGGGCTGTGCTGGACTAGTCTGCAACTGGGACAATCGGGACTACAGTGTTCTCTATCTCTTGTCTTGGTGTGTAGATTCTCATGGGCATACCTTACTATGGAATAACTAATTACATCTAAGTTTACCTCCGCACCCTTCAAAGAGTTGATTTGAAAAAAAATCCTGTTCCAATCATTATAAATCATCTCAAAACAGAAGAACGAACTATCTGACAAGAATTTGAAGATGGACCACAGGAGAGAAATTATCACGTGACTTACTTTAAATTCTCTGTGGTTGTGCTCTATTTTAATGTATACTTTTCTCATGAGACATTATGTTATTGGTTTGCCCGTCAATCTGAGTGTGCCTCCCAACTAGAAGCTGTGAGTAGTGCAAACATTAATCAGAAATATGGCCAGTAAAATTGTGTTCAAACACCCCACAGTGCCCATCAAATTGCAAATGTGATCAAGTCAGACCTCACAGATTTTGTAGCAATTTCCCCAGAAGTTAATGATACAGTGGGTCATCAAATTCATCAATCTTCACAAGGCTTTGCAACTTTTCACTGTTGGTGCTCTGGCCTCCCCGTCAAAAACTGGTCTATCATGAACTGCCTTAATGGCTGCTGCCATTCTAGTCAATAGCCCTCTGTTCCAGGATCAGCTCTCCACCGGACTCTGAAACTGCGCTCCAGTATTCATTCGCAAGCGAAGTCCAGCTCTTTATCAACATCTCGAGGCACTGAGTTAGGCCTGCCCCTAGCTTTTTCTGAGCTCCAACCTTGCTCAGTTACATCAAGAGAATACTGCAGTGGGGCTTTACAATCTCCACTGTCTCAGCTACACCGAAGTATTAATGCCCACAGGCTTGTATTGAGCCCTTCATGGCTTCCTCCACAACACAGAGCCAGTAATCTTCCTGCTTTCTCAGTTCCTCTGGACTTTTCTGATTCCTGACTCCAACACTCAGCTGTTTACTAATTCATGGAACTTCTTCCTGTGATCTGACAGCACATAGTTTTCCGACTGCTTTTTCTGTCTTCACAATTCAAGCAAGGATATGCTTGCATTGGAGTCACGAAGTTAATTCTTGGGATGAAAGAATTGTTCTTATGAGAAATATTAAGCAGGTTGGACCTGTTCTCTTTGGAATTTGGAAGAGTGAGGTGTGATCTTATTGAAACAAATAAGGATCTGAAGAGATTTGACAAGATGGATGGTGAAAGGATGTTTCACTTTGTGGAAGATTCTCAAATTAGAGAGGAAATTTCAAAATAAAATGTCTCCCATTTAAAATGAACATGTGGAGGACTTAACTCTCTCAAAGGGTTGATTTTTCTAATTTCAGAGCAGGAGAGGCTGGGTAATTGAATATATTCAAAACCAACTTATAGAGATTGTTCATCTACAGAGGAGCCAAAGTTCATGGGAGTGGTGGTCAGAAAACGGGGTTAAGGCAACAATCAGATTAGCAATGATCTTATTCAACAGTGGAGTAGGTTTGAACAGCTAAATGATCTATTCCTGCTGCTACTGCTAATTCTTATGTTCTCCAACATTTCTGCTGAGTTGAAATGTTAAAAATCACATAACATCAGGTTATAGTTCAACAGGTTTATTTGAAAGTACTGGTTTTCAGAATGCTGCTCTTTCATCAGGTAACTAGTGGGGCAAGGTAATAAGACACAGAATTAGATTAAATTCTCTACAGTTTGGAAACAGGCCCTTCAGCCCAACAAGTCCACACCAACCACCGCGTCCCCACCCCCCACAGAGCAACTCACCCAGACCCGTTTCCACACAATTACCCCTGATTAATACATCCAACACAGAGAGCAACTTAACATGGCCAATTCACCCGACCTGCACAGCTTTTGAAAAGTTGGAGGAAACCCATGTAGACAAGAAGAAAATGCGCAAATTCCAAACAGATAGTCGCCTGAAGCAGGAGTCGAAGCCAGATCCCTGGCGCTGTGAGGCAGCAATGCTAACCACTGAGCTGCCCTGTCTGTTGGGCTATAACCTGATGTTGGGTGATTTTCAGCTTTGTCCGCCCCAGTCCAACACCAGCACCTCCACATTGGGGTTGAAATGTGGCACAGCTAATGTAAAAAGGGTGGATGCAAAGCACTGGAACATTATCAAGTGTAATTTGCCAACATACAACTCCATCCTCACCACCCTCCACTTCCGCCACCTTCTTGCATTCCCCATGCCATTATCTTCTGACTCAGAAAAAAAAACTACTCGTGTAGAGTCATAGAGTCCTAGCGATGTACAGCTTGGAAACAGACCCGACCAACCCGTCCATGCCAATCAGGCTGGGGCTGTTTTCCCTGGAGTGTCAGAGGTTGAGGGGTGACTTTATAGAGGTTTACAAAATTATGAGGAGCATGGATAGGATAAATAAACAAAGTCTTTTCCCTGGGGTTGAGGAGTCCAGAACTAGAGAGTATAGATTTAAGGTGAGAGGGGAAAGATATAAAAGAGAACTAAGGGGCAACCTTTTCACACAGAGGGTGGTACATGTGTGGAATGAGCTGCCAGAGGAAGTGATGGAGGCTGGTACAATTACAACATTTAAAAGGCATCTGGTTGGGTATATGAATAGGAAGGGGTTTGGAGGGATATGGCTGGGTACTGGCAGGTGGGACTAGATTGGGTTGGGATATCTGGTCGACGTTGGACATAAATCAGCTGCAGAGTTGCTTATAAGATATCAGTTTGCCTCAGTAATGAACAGATACTTGTTGTGAATTCTTTGTGGGTATCCCAAAAAGGAAAATGTGGGAGTGCCCACATAGGATGGTTTTAAACTATTCTGTATTGTACAAAAGAGAATTTCAAAACTGGCCCATTAGTTTGCCCTAGGCACAAGAACGTCGTCAATATCAGCTGGAGTAGGTTATTTGGCCTTGCGAGCTTGTTTGTTACTCAGCAAGAGCCTGGCTGATATTTTACCTCCGCTCCATCTTAAACATCAGTGTTGCCTTTCAGATTCAGGTCTTCTGTTCTGCTGAACGTGCCCCTCATAAATCTACAATGTATTTAACAGAACCTTTGCTGAAGGAATTATGTAGTTGCAAAAGAAGCCTGCACTCAGCATGGAAAGGATTTGTATTTGCCTGTGATGCCAAGCCACCTGGTGTGAAGTGCCACCATCTCTTTATCTCTCAGCAGGAATCCTAACACCCGTTCCTCGCTCTCTCACTAAGTGTTGTAGCTGGAGCTCCTGTGACTGATAGAACTGCAGTCCCTTCCTACAGCAACATAAGAAAGCAATCAGTCAAATTAGCAATTTGCTGCTGCAATTATAACAGGAGAAAAATGTTTGAAGACGGAACCTCTACATCTTCAGCCACCAAGAAATGGACATGCTGTTCTGGATGTAACATACTTCATATATTGTCCTGTAGATGGTGAACAGACTACAGACTTGGCCATTACTCAAATCTGTGTACGGCAAGGCAAAGGGAATGTGTCCACATTCCTAAATCAGGTTTTATAAGGTTGTTATTAATACCAAGTGACAAGAATTATATTGAAAATGTGTTGCTGGAAAAGTGCAACAGGTCAGGCAGCATTCAAGGAGCAGGAGAATCGACATTTCGGGCATGAGCCCTTCTTCAGGAATGAGGGTCATTCCTGAAGAAGGGCTCATGCCCGAAAAGTCGATTGCTCATTCCCGAAACGTCAATTCTCCTGCTCCTTGGATGCTGCCTGACCTGCTGCGCTTTTCCAGCAACACATTTTCAGCTCTGATCTCCAGCATCTGCAGTCTTCACTTTCTCCTACAAGAATTGTATTGTCATGTCTTCTAATGCTGGCAATAGTTGTTTCACAGATGCTCATACTCAAGTCAAGCAGCTGTGATTGTTCACTAACTTGATTTGGGACCGCTTGACTGGTTTTATTAACAAAGCGAATTAGTGCTGCAAAATTAAGAGAAAAATGACTTACTCAGTACTATTAGCAATACCCAACCCCTCAATCAATGCACCTTATGGTTGTAATGACGTGGGAGGCTATAGGTTGTTGCTCATAGAAAATATTTCTGTGAGGATTGAGCCCAGTGTAAACCTAGCCAGGAATGGGAATTGTGATTTGCTTTCCACCAACTGTACTAGCTAAAAGCGAGCCCATGCTTTTAAAAAATTCATAAGGCAACAGCTCTTCACAGAGATTTATAGAGGAATGACTACAGTTTGTTGCTATTACTTGCATTTTACTAAATGCATAATAAAAATAAGAGACTATTTGCATAGCTTGTAGGAAAGAGCTGCATAGTAAAATAATTAGTTATTAAGCCCTTTAATTGCTAATAGTACTGAGTAAGTCATTTTTCTCTTAATTTTCAGCCAGTTAAACACCTGAAACAGTTTGCTGCCAAACCTCAGCTCTGTTTACCACAATGGAAAGTTTGAATTACTGAGAGCTTGTCATATTTTGATCGTAATTTATTAAAACATAAAAATATTTTGTAGCACCAGACAAGATTGGTGATGCAATGACATCAAGGTGTCACTAATCATGTCACCATGCTGTCCTCTGTATCTAAATAGCATAAAGTTTATGGCTCTTATAATGACACTTTATTATGGCAATGACACCCTTTAAAGACTTTGAAGCCTGAAATCATAGATTTCAGAGTTATCATGAATATGTATCCCACAAAATATCATTCCATTCTGTGTTGTTTTATTGTGTACATTTGCTGATTATTATTCCATAATTTTGAAAGCTTGATATCAGTAAGCAAAAAATTGTGATGGTTCAGTGTCTATCATTAATTTGATGCCAATATTTTTGCAATTGCTATTTGCTTTTTCTCATATACAAGAAAGATACTTTGAAAACACAGTATAGATATTTACTAAAACGTATGATATTTTTGAAGTGGGAGTTTACTGCATGCTGGCGTGGTTGAGGGTGACCTGACAGCAAGCGTTGATGCCAGTAAATATTTACTTGTTTAACATTATTATATTTATGCTTTGTTGTCTTTCAGTGCTGTGATGTCGGCACACCCCAGGGGTGGCTGGCGTTATTTTAATTGGCTCAGATTAATTTCTCTGCACCTGCCACCTGACTGCTTAACGCCACCATTGTGGAGCTAAATACTAACATCCCAGGAACATCGTAGGCAAAGCAATTTTACAAATTTATCTGTTGATGCTGAATGACATATCTGCAATATTTACATAGCACTCTCATTGTATGAAAAATGATCATGTTGCGAAAGCACATTTGAGATAAAATAACTGCGTGTGTCACAACTGTCTGTCTTCCATCACAATATGAGTCTGTCAGTGAGCCGAGAAGGCAGATGAGAGGGACAAACATGAAATGACTGAGGGAACATTTTGGCTGAGCCAGCAGACTAGGATTCTGGTGTAATTGCATTTTTAAGACCAGATGATTACGAATTCACTGGAATACTCTTTTGAAACAAAAAAAATCTCAAAACAGCATCAAGGACAAACAGCAATGGACAGGTTTGAATCAGAGTGAGGAAGACGTGATATTTCAGCGCTTTATTTGGAGCTATTGCAAAATCCCTCGATTTTCTACTTTCCATGGCCAGTATAAATTGTTAGAGAACATTCTTTATTGGAAAAACAAAAGATTTTTGAATGTAGTGGCTGGAAACACCAAAAACTGACGTGCTAAAACAAAAGACTAAAGCTGCATTCCAGTGACTGGGGATCACAGTCAAAGATGGCTGCCCATTTGCATAGAACCTTCCACATTTCTTTTTTAATTTTATAATCAATGTTCAGAGATATTATTACACACCTCTGGAGATGATGAAACTTGAAACCAAATCTGCTGTTCCAGAGATAGGGACACTGCCACTGCACCACAAAGGCAACCAAACTTTCCACATTCCAAACCCATTGAAATGGAGACAATCTTTCTGCAATCCAGAACAAATGCTTTGCAGGAGTATGTGAAAGGTAACAGTCTAGTAAACCACGAGGAAAGCTTCAATCACCCCAAGCGCTCAACTGGGTGGAGAAAATCCATCAGACATTATTGCTTGAGCAATAGGACTGTGGCTATGAAAGTAATGTGCTTTGACATAATCGCATCATGTAACTTCAATATACTAGCCCTGACCATATGTGAGTCTCATGTTTGACTCCATATTATTGAGTTTAATTTGAATAAATGTGAGGTATTGCATTTTGGTAAAATAAATAAGGGCAGAACTTACACAAATAAAAGTAGGGATCATAGAATCTCCGCAGCTTTGAAGCAGGCCATTCAGCCTATCAAGTCTATGCCAACCCTCCAAAGAGCATCCCACTCACCCCTCTACTCTATAATCCTGCATTTAACCCTGTAGTGTTGTGAAACAGAAAGACCAAGGGGTTCAGGTACATAATTCTGTGAAATTTCTATCACATGTAGATAGGTTGGTTGAGAAGGTATTTAGCACGCGTGTCTTTATTGCTCAGGCCTTTGGATAGAGAAGTTGGGACATAATACTGAGGTTTTACAGGATGTTGGTGAGGCCTCTTCTGTAGTATTGTGTCCAGATCTGGTCGCTCTATTATAGGAAGGATGTTATTAAGCTGATGGGGGTTTCAGAAGAGATCTACCTAGGTGTTGCCAGGAATGGCAAGTTTGAGTTATGGGGAGAGGCTGGATAAGCTGGAACTTGTTTCATTGGAGTTTGGGAGGTTATAAAATCACGAGGCACGTAGATGAGGTGAATGGCAGGTGTCTTTTTCCCTAGAGTGGGTGATTTCAAGATTGGGGGCATATTTTTAAACTGAGAAGAGAAAGATTTTAAAAAAAGACATGAGAGGCAATTGTTTTACACAGAGAGTTACTCGAGGGTGGAATGAACTTCCAGAAGAAGTGGTGGATGTGGATACAATTACAACATTTAAAAGACATGAATAAGGAATGTTTGGTGAGATATGGCCCAAGTGTAGGCAGGTGGGACGAGTTTAGTTTGGGATTAGGGTCAGCATGGACTGGTTGGGCTGAAGGATCTGTGTTAGTGCTGTATGACTCTGACTCACTGGCAGGTCAGTGAGAGAAGATCATGTGACAGGCCTACGTGCCCTTTGTGTGTTTAAGGAGTTGTTTTCTCTGCAAAATAGAACAAGTTAACTACATCCCCATAGGAGCAAAACCCTGATAGGGTTCCCTATCTTTTGTGCCTGATGGCATTCCTGTTTTAATCCCTGTTTAGTTAGTTTGACTATCTGGATACTGCAGACAAAGATTTTAAAAATAACTCCACCCAGCAGCGACTGTCCAGACCAGGTGACTTTCTGGCTATATCTTTAAACTACTTCGCCGAAGGCAGTAGGGAACCAAATTCAGTCAGAAGCCAAGTAACCAACCTTCAAGAACCATTTTAATTCTACGCTGTTTTAAATTGCTTAATCTATCCTCCCTACCTTTAATCTACTTGTGAGTGTGAACTTCACAAGAATGTGTTTGTGAAAAAGTTAGTGTTTACTTATTATTTTAGTTAGGTTTGGTTAATTATAATTTAAAAGTAATCTTCTTTTGGGTAAAAAAGATCTCTTTGTGATTTTTGCAATCATTGGGCGTTAACAGGTAAATACTCATTGAATTCATAAGTGTATCCTTTACAAAAGAAACCTACTGGTGGTCATGGGAGGAGAGGAAAAAGAGGCAAGTCTTTCAACCCCTCATCACCTGATCGAACAATGCTATGTGGCTGTTCAATCTGATTGAAAATGGGAATCGAATATGGAAAATGAACAAAAATTGCACAAGATGGTAGAAATAAAGGGAACTCAGTGTTAAAGAGAATGAAGCGATTTGAAAGAATGTTTAGATAAGCTGAGAAATAATAATAGAGAATTCAAGGACTATAATCCAGACATGCAATGAATGGAAACAAGCATGAAGAGGGGGAAATAACTTTAATGGTGCTTAGTAAAAGGATTGATTTCCTGTTGTATTTAAATAGACAATAGACAATAGGTGCAGGAGTAGGCCACTCAGCCCTTTGAGCCTGCACTGCCATTCAATATGATCATGGCTGATCATATATCAAGGTACTGCATCAATATGATAGGGTCCTGGTTGTAGCAGATGAATGAATCAGATAATTTATGGGCAAACAGTAGGAACAAAAAGATCATGAAATTATTTCACCTAATGTTCCTTAAAGAATGTCAGCTTTACTCTTGATTCTAGTATCTGCTGCATTGCTGTCTCTTGATACTCTTTGAAATGGCCTGGCCAGCTCCAAAGCAATTAGCAGAGAGCTTGAAGGTATCTTCTCACCTTCAACTTGCAGCTGCACGAGGGGACAAGCTCAAGTAACTTTCTATGAGGAACTTGGTGTTTTGTTTCTTGGTGAAAAACTCACGCCTTACTATCGATGCAAGGAGTTAATCTCTATTCAGTGCAGCAGAAAATACAGCAAAGCGTAATTCCCCCAAAATCCATCCATTTGTTGCCCTTACAGAAACTTCCAAGTGCTCCTGCAGCCACAGTGGAGGTGTCCCTAGCTCTGGGCTGGGAAATCTACATTCAAGTGTCACCCCCTCCAAAGGTGCATAATAACATCTGCGAACAAGTTGAGAAGAGGAAATTTCTAGTACAAGGTAACAGTGAATCTTTCATCTGTTCCTTCATGTCATGATATGATGTCTGCTCCAGGTAATCAGCAGAATTCTGGTCATTACATTGTTAGTTAGCACCAACAGAACTCATTCCAGCTGAGTGTTGGGATGAATTTCCCTATGGGTCCAGACTCAGCAGGAAAAGATAAAAATTACACAACACCAGGTTATAGTCCAACAGGTTTATTTGGAAGCACTAGCTTTTGGAGCACTGCTCCTTCATCAGGTGATTGTGGAGAATAAGACCTGGATTGTTTGTTAAGTCTCTCATCTTTTAGAATGCATTCTAAAAGATGAGAGACTTAACAAACAATCCGGGTCTTTTTCAATACATAATGTCAGTTACATTACACTGTAAACTTTGTTCTGTGTCTTACAATCTTATTCTCCACAATCACTTGATGAAGGAGCAGCAATCCGAAAGTTAGTGCTACCAAATAAACCTGTTGGACTATAACCTGCGATGTGTGATTTTTAACTTTGTACACCCCAGTCGAACACCGGCATCTCCAAATCAATATTCCAGGAGTTATAGTTGACCAGAAACTGAACTGGGCCTGTCATATAAATATTGTGGCTTCTAGATCAGATCAAAGGCTGGGAATCCTGCAGTAGGTAAGTTGTCTCCTACCTCTCCAATGGCTGTTCAGCATCTACAAATCACAAGTCAGGAATTTGGTCCAATATTCTCTACTTGCCTGAAAGAGAGCAGCTGCATCAATATTCAAAAAGAGTAACAGTATACAGGAAAGACAGCCCACTTAGTTGTTTCCCATCCATCAATTTAAAAATTCAATCTCTTCACCACTGTTGCCATGGTAATCATATGTACTATTTATAAAATGCACTTGTTTGACAGCACCTTCCAAATGCATGACTTCTACTAGGATGGCATGACCTGCACTACCTTCTGACTGTATTACTGTTTGTTCACTGCTGCTGCATCAAAATTCTGGAATTCCAGTCCTAACAGCTCTGTTGGTGAAGTTAACCCCAAGCTCCACAATGGTTCAAGAAGGCACTCACCACCACTTTCTCAGGGGTAACTAGGGACATGCAATAAATGCTGGCCCAGCCAGTGATGTGTACACCTTGTGAAGAAATGAGAAACAATCACTTCTGTTTCCCCATTGTCCGTACATAGATGGCCGAAACCTGAGACTGGAGGTGGGTGAGAACTGCATCGACAACATGCCAAGGATCCTGCTGCACCAAGTGTGTCTTCAGAGAGAAACCCAGAGGCTCTTTCAAGCTCTCCTTTTTCAGGATTCATTTAAAAGATGCTAAATGGTCATTTGCTTCATGGAATCATTGATTTTGCTATCATTTCCATGCAATCTTTCATTATTCTGTGTTGCTGTTAATATTTAAACCAAATCATAGCAAATGGTATAGACAGACATTGCTTTGGAGGTTCTGAACATACTGCCAGATTTAGATGAGAAAGAGGGGTCGCCATTAGGGACCAGAGATTGCAAGTGCACCAACTTCAAAGCATTTGATCTGGAACCCTCATCACCTCATAGTTTACTTTTGTAAAGATTTGTTTGCCTTGGACACATCAGAGGAAACCTGTCTCACAGACTCTGCTGTAGAAGTTTGCCTGTCACAAAGTTGCACATTCTGATATAAAATTGCCTCCAGTCAGCGCTCGAAAAAAGAGATACCTGGAGAAGAAGATTTCATGTCTCTATGTCTTTTTGATCCATCACAGGGGACATGTGGTACACCCATAGTGTCTGTGGGGCATCTGTTAAACAAGTGACAGGACAATGTTTGCAACTGGTGGCACATTCAGTCATTTTCCCGTGGAAATGAGGTAATAGATGGACAAGTCCATCAGCTTTCACTGGTAGCAAAGTTCCCTCAAGTACAGAAATTATAATTAACATACGTATGCATCAGCACCTTGCATATTAATCTCATGACCCAAATGAACTGAAATATATTCCATCAAGTTATTGCTTGATTGGTGTTTGGCATTAAAAGCACTGTTATAAATGCCAGAGACCATTATTGATGATACCATAATGTCTTTATAGTATGGCCAGTCATGAGAATGATTAATTCAAAGGATCCACAAAACTGATGGATGCCACTTAGATGAAATGAGAGGGCCTTTGATTTGATAGCCCTCTGATATCACTGTAACAACAGAGGTGCATCTTAGCTAGGATAACAGGATATAAACTTCTACCCCTCCATTTTCCAGACTAGTAATCTATTCAGTATTAACCCAATTAACAAATAGGAAAAGTACTGTTTTCATACCATTTTCAGAGACCCTGGCCCAAATCTTAACTTAAATTTGAGTTATGGTCAATGTATCACCCAAATTCAAGTATGCCTTTTCCTAATGACCATCATCTTGGTCTAGGTCATGCATACTATCTGAAAATCAGCATTTCACTCTCAAAATTCTCATTTTGAAACCTTCATTGTCTTCATAATAGATTTTATATGATTTGAAAGAAAAATAATTTCAGTTTGCTGGAAGGAAAACAAGTGAAATGGAATTATTTAATCTTGTTTTTTGGAGCCGCTCAAACATTTAGACATAATGTTTATAATTGGAACAATTTTTTTACAAAGACAAACTTGCATTATCCAGTATATCCTCCAACAGCTACATTGAGCAATAATATTAATGGCAAGCAATGAAAGGAATCCAGTTGATGTTTGTGGTTTCTATAAAATGTATACTCACTCCTATTTTCCTATTGAACTCAAAACCGGTGGCACATAATTAACTCTTACTCAGAACGCAATTATAAATTGAAAAATATAATGAGTGCTGCATAAGTCCTCTTTCTAAAGCCAGGACTGAGGGAAACAATTGGCACAAAGTGTTCAAGCTTTCTATTTAACAGTGCTGTGCCTGAACTGGGAATGTTTGATTCTGACACTGGGTATTCCATTCCTATAGCTATGTCATTCCTCACGTTGACAATCACAAAAATTCACACATAAAAAGATTTGAAAACCTTTGGAGTCTTGATACTTAATCTGAAAAATACTGAACTCTTCACTTCTGAAGATCTAAGATGAAAATACTAATATAAAATGTCATGTACAAATGTGAAAAAGAATAATTTTATTTTCCATTGCCTATTGCCTATAGAATCTCAATAAAATGTGCTATGCATTTTCACACATAGAATATTAAGAATAATGCCAAATATTGAAGACAGTAAGTGGCAATTACAAATGTACTCTGGAATGCCTTGAATCTCTTATAAGCACTCACTTTATAACAGATCATCTTTTACAGATATGCTAGGAAACATAACTAATTTATAAAGATGTGAGTACACACTGAGTATGTATTTAGAGTCATAGAGATGTACAGCATGGAAACAGACCTTCGGTCCAATCCATCCATGCTGACCAGATATCCCAACCCAATCTAGTCCCACCTGCCAGCACCCAGCCCATATCCCTCCAAACTCTTCCTATTCATATACACATCCAAATGCCTCTTAAATGTTGCAATTGTACCACCTCCACCACATCCTTTGACAACTCATTCCATAACATACCACCCTCTGCATGAAAAAGTTGCCCCGTAGTCTCTTTTATATCATTCCCCTCTCACCCTAAAACTATGCCCTCTTGTTCTGGACTACCCGACCCCAGGGAAAAGACTTTGTCTACTTACCCTATCCATGTGTTCTATATTCTGTGTGCCGGTCTGCACTGTCATTTTCCGTGTAACACATACTATGCAATTGACTTCGAATTATTCAAAAAGAACATACTCCCATTTACGTTTCACTATCCTTCTCTACTTTTGGTTCACACAACCCCTTGACAAAGCAGGCAGCAAGATGATCTGCTCCCAAACCACTTTGTGTACACAACAGGGTATGGCACCAGTGATTTCTCTTCTCTCCTGTGGCAATTAGACATAGAACTGGCTGTTCCCCTTTTGGTGATGTGATTGAGGGCAGGAAAACTGCTCTGTCTAGTCCTGTATCCCATTATTCAGTGATAACGTGTTGCATTGCCACTGTGTTTCTGCTTTGGTTGTTTTTCATGTCTGGTTGTTTTTCACACCATTTCATGTCTGTTTGTATAAGAAGTAAGATACAGAGGTATGTTAGTCTCTGAATTACAGAACAACCAATTCAATGTTAATATTGCATTTGTGAGCACTATGTTGCAGCTCTGTGCATCTACTCTAGTAGTTACACTAATATTAAGGCCTGTATTCTAGGGTTGTGCTTGGGCATTTCTGGGTAGGGGGCCATGTAAAGATGCATCTCCCACTTTAGATTAACAGGAAAATCGCATGGTGATAACTGGAAGTATCAACAAGCAACTGTATACAGCACTTGTGGTTATCTAGAATTCTGTCAAGGTGTGTTCACATAAAACGAAGTTCACAGTCTTGCCTTCCTAAGTTGCAGGAAGGGCTTTATGTTAGCAAGGCACTCTACGTTGCTGCCATGCCAACATAGTTTGATCTTGACATATCAAATGTGGCAGCAATAAACGCCAAGCATGTCAGCTGAACAGAGTTCTGGTGTACTGCGTTATTAACACTTGTATAGGTGGCTACTGTAGTGGTGAACCATTTCTTTCATATCCTCATGTTTCCAGAAAGAAATCTCAGGATTTTCAGTGCATCTGGATCTTTGATTCCTGAAAAGAAGGTTCTGCTGTTTTTTTTAGATGTGGGAGCAATATAAGGTACAGTAGCCAGAGATTTAACTGATCATTGGGCTTCCCTCTCATTAGAGAGTGACTGATGCTAATCTAACCTGAGGGTTGCCATGCCCTTCAGGTGAAGGGAGAGGTTGAGAGGGAGAATCCTTAAGGTAACCTGAGTCAATCACCCACCCTGTATCACAAACCAGCCATCTAGTCAATTGAGTGAACTGATCCCCAGGAAATTTAGAAGGTTGAAACTTCTCTCTAGATATATCATGTTAACTCTACCTTCTTTTCTCCATACATGCACTCACTTGCTCAACTCACTCAGCTAAAACATTTAAGAATGCCTGATGTAAGTTGTGTTTCCCAAAATGCTGCCAATGTGACTAAACATCTTCTGCTTCTCAGAAGAAGTGCAGAGAGTTGAGTGTCTGGAAACAACAGGGCAGCTTCTGTGTTACTCTCACTGTGTCAAAGTGTCACCACAGCTGCAAACACTGTTTCAGAGTCATGCAGTGAATTACAGCAGGGAGCACTTGATGAAGCACAGAAAGAAAACAAATTTGCATTTAAATAGTGTTTTTCACATTCTCACAATGTCACGGAGCACTTCACAGTCGACATGCTGCTTTTCAAGTGCAGCCAATGTTGGGAAGTAGGAAATGTGGCAGCCAATTTCTGCACAGCAAGCTCCCACAAACAGCAATGATCATATAATCTGACTTGGTCATGTTGCACAAGACACTGGGGATAATTCCACAGCTCTTCAATGTCTGCTTGAGAGGGCAAGATGGGGCTTTGGTTTGGTGTTTCATCTGAAAGATGAGCTCAAATAAGCACACGTGGAATTAGGGCAGTGCCATCTTCTGGGTGGAGAATTGATTCAAAGTTGTCATCTTTTTCTTTGGCAGAAGGATTGAGAACCAGAGGGCACAGATTAAAGAGAAATGGCCAAAAAGAAGGTGAACAACTTGAGGAAAACTTATTTTAAGCAGCAAGTAGTTAGGATCTGAAATACACTACCTGAGAGTGTGATCAAAGCAGATTTACGTATAGCTTACCCTACAATCCTTGGAGAAATCAATTGATTTGAAACAAACAAATCCTCAGATAATCCAATAGAAATAATGAGCAAGATTTTACTTTTTAAAAGTTAATTGCAAAAATAAAGCCAAAATCACCCCAGATTAAATGTGCATTGACAGACAATAAACATGATGATTTTAACTTTAAATTAGTATAATCCCAGACCACACCATCAAATTTATGTCACAGCCTGTCAGTAAGCTTTATTTTTAAAATAGACAATGTGTGAGATCCAGGGGACTTACTAAGAGAATAAAGCCACAAGATTTCATGTTTTTGAACAAACAACAATAAACTTTACAATCCAAACTTAGAACAGTGATAAAATTATTATGTACAATTTATATTCTAACAACTAACATCTGATAAATATGGGTAATAGACTGTGATCAAACATCCCACAGAGCACATTGAATAACAAATGCAATCAAGCCAGATCCTATGGATTTGGTAGCAATTCCCCCTCAGACATTAATCGCACGGTGGGTCATTAACGCTCATTAAACTTCACAAAAGATTGCAATTCTTCACAGTTGCTGACATGGCCCTGAAATACCATCACAAGTTCTGTTCCATCATGGCTAACTTAATCATTGCCCTTGTTCTGGTTGATCACCCTCCATTCTTGGGTCTATATTCTCCTGAGCTATGAAACTGTACTACAGAATTCATTCATGAGCATAACAGCAGTTTTTCACAGACAGTTTTTCATTTGCCGCTGCGCCTTTTACCCAAAATCTTATGCTGCTTATGAATGGTTCAAATGCCCACTGTCTCAACTGCACTGAAGGGTTAATGTTTTCAGGCATCTCAGCCTCTCAGGACCTCCTTCAACACAGAGTCAGCAACCTTCCCACTCTGCCAGCTCCACGGGGTATCTTCTGATTCCTGACTCCCAACACATTGTTAGCTACCAATTCCTCAAACTTCTTTCTGAGTTCTTAT
The DNA here is from genome assembly GCF_020745735.1 of Hemiscyllium ocellatum. Taxonomy (NCBI): domain Eukaryota; kingdom Metazoa; phylum Chordata; class Chondrichthyes; order Orectolobiformes; family Hemiscylliidae; genus Hemiscyllium; species Hemiscyllium ocellatum. The sequence continues at coordinate 28,433,959 of NC_083425.1, read as the reverse complement.
AGCACAGTGCCATTCAGTTGTTCTTGGCTCCATACACAATCTGTGTAGTTTAGCTGCCTTGGGTGGCATGGTGGCTCAGTGGTTAGCACTGCTGCTTCACAGCACCAGGGTACCAGGTTCGATTCCAACCTCTGGTGACTGTCTGTGTGGAGTTTGCACATTCTCCCCATGTCTGCGCGGTTTTCCTCCAGGTTCCCTCCCAAGCCCAGAGATGTTCAGGTTAGTTGAATTGGCCATGCTAACTTGCCCATAATGTAAGGTGCATTAGTCAGAGGGAAAAAGAGGTTTGGGTGGGTTACTCTTCGGAGGGTTGGTGTGGACTGGTTGGGCCGAAGGGCCTGTTTCCACACTGTAGGGAATCTAATCTTCCCAGCGGTCCAACTAGCCACGCTCCTAACGTTTTGCCTCTGCCTATTTCTATCTGTTGTTATGAAGGAGGTTAAAAAGCCACACTATGGGTCACAACATGAAATAAAAGATAGTTTTTCCAGTGTCAGCAATTAAATATTTGATCTATAACAGACTTTTAAACAAAATGTCTGAAGGGAATGGAGGACTTGAATGGTAAAAATAACTCAGAGGCTGGAACTTTTTTCACTGGAGCAAAAGAGGTTGAGGGGTGACCTTATTGAGGGTTATAAAATCAGGAGGGGCATAGATAAAGTGAATAACAAGTGTCTTTTCCCTAGGGTGGAGGAGTTCAAAACTAGGGAGCATATTTCTAAGGTGAGAGGAGAAAGTTTTAAAAAAGACATGGGAGCAACCTTTTACACAGGGCATGGTTGGTGTGTGAAATGAACTGTCAGAGGAAGTGGTGGATGCAGGTATAGTTAGAACATTTAAAGGACATTTGGATAAGTACGCGAATAGGAAAGATTTGGAGGGATATCAGCCAAATACAGGCAAGTGGGACTAGTTTAGTTTGGGAACATGTTCAGCGTCTCGAGTTGGACCAAGGACCTGCTTCCAAGCTACATAACTCTATAAATAGATTTCTTAGTGAACACAGTTCTCAGTTTATTATAAAAACAAAAAATATTCAGTCAGAAATGTAATGTTTGGGTAACATAACGGTAAGTAATATAAACGCATAAAAGGTTTTCCAACTAAATATACACAAAATGTGCAAACAACACACACATATTGTCTTCAGGAAGAGTGGAATAAAAAATAGATTTCTTTGTGGAGATTGGATTTCCAAAGGAAAATAAAAATTGGCTAATTAGATTAGATTACTTATAGTGTGGAAACAGGCCCTTCGGCCCAACAAGCCCACACTGACCCGCCGAAGCGCACCCACCCATACCCCTACATTTACCCCTTACCTAACACTACGGGCAATTTAGCGTGGCCAATCCACCTGGCCCGCACATCTTTGGACTTTGGGAGGAAACTGGAGCACCTGGAGGAAACCCACGCAGACACGGGGAGAACGTGCAAACTCCACCCAGACAGTCGCCTGAGGTGGGAATTGAACTCGGATCTCTGGCGCTGTGAGGCAGCAGTGCTAACCACTGTGCCACCGTGCCGCCCCCCCCCCCACCCCCCCCTTGACAGTAACAGGGTAAAGTGTAGGACGTTCTGGAATTTGATGCCTTGATGTTCTGGAATGAGTGGCCAATTCACCCTTGACACAAGTTATCTCTGAATTCTTCCAGACACAACTTGTTCAGAAAGTACAATCTTAAGCTGTGTTTTCAAACACTTGTCCAAAAGAAAAAAATAGATTTCACCCTGCACCAAAGTAGAAGGCTTTCTTTTCAGAAGGGATCAGCTGGGCAACCTGTTCCCTCCAAGCCAATTAGTATTCAAGACAGCCTCAACCAGCATCGAAAGAAATGCGAGCAGTTATTAACAAGGTAAAGAAGAGGACTGCAGATGTTGGAAACCCAGGTCTGGATTACAGTGGTGCTGCAAATGCACAGCAGGTCAGGCAGCAGGAAAATCTACGTTTTGGGCAAAAGCCCTTCATCAGGAATAGAGGCAGGGAGCCTGCAGGGTGGAGAGATCTTGTAGAGAGAGGAGGAGAACTTCTTCAAGGCAGACATCTTTGCAAGAGGATTCACAGTAAGGTTAAAATCTCTAATCCAGCAGTTATTAAGTCATGTGATTTCTGGAAGCTTTGTTAAAAATTCTCTAATGTTCACAGTGAACTTTCAATGACCCTTTTTATAAAAAAAATCCACTCTAAGTGTATACAAAATGTGAAATAAATTCCTTTTTTTCCACAATTCTTCAAAACTTAGGTCATCCATTACATAGCATTAACCAGTTAGATTCACACAAAACATCTTTATGATGCTGCCTTTATCTTTCTCTAACTTACTGACTGTAACTTTCGAACTTCTCTTCAATACTGTGCTGAGTGAGACATCAAAAGCGCTGCACTCAGCATTGCCCTATAGTTTGGTAGAATTGAATGTTGCTACCTAGCAACTTTTGAAACTAACCATTCCATAAATATTAGTAGTCACAGATTGCTGGCTTGCTTGGTACAAAAATGGATACAAATAGAGGATTTTGTCACAATATATTCAACACATCAAAGATACTGAAGTTTCTCAGCATTGCTCTGAGCATGTGTGTAGCATCACATGGAGACTCAAAGTCTATTCATAGAATGGCAAAGCCAGCATTTATTGTCCATCCTTAAATGTCCCTGAACTGTGTAGTTTGTCAGACCATTTCAGAGGGTTGGTCAAGCACATTTGTTGCGGGTCTGCAGTTACATATATAACAGAACAGATCAGAGCAGCAGAATTACTTCACAACTGCACAGGGTTTTTTGACAATCATTGGTAGTTTCATGGCTTTAATTCTCAAAAATGTTGAGTGAATTGTTTTTATGAATTGAATTCCAATTGCAGCTGCCATTGGCGGATTTGAACCTGTGTACCTAGAGCATTGCACTGGGCCACTGGTCTCAGGAGTTCCAGTGAGATACGTGTCGGTGTAAACTCTATATAATTGTTTCTTCTCAGTGAACGGCTGTAGATGGGAGAGGCAACAAACTTGAAGGTCACATTTTCAGGAAGGATTGCACAATCTCTTACTGTCAATGCAAAAAGATATTTCTGGAAATGTGCAAAAGTACAACCATCAGAATATAATTACTTAACCATGGGACTAAACCACTCAGCATTTGTTACTAAAATCTAGATTAGTGTGGTCTTGGAAAAGCACAGCAGGTCAGGCAGCATCCGAGGAGCAGGAGAATCGACGTTTCGGGCAAAGGCCCTTCATCAGGAATAGAGCTCTATTCCTGATGAAGGGCCTTTGCCTGAAACGTCAATTTTCCTGCTCCTCGGATGCTGCCTGACCTGCTGTGCTTTTCCCGCACCACACTAATCTAGACTCTGGTTTGTAGAGTCATAGAGTCATAGAGATGTACAGCATGGAAACAGACCCTTCGGTCCAACCTGTCCATGCTGACCAGATATCCCAACTCAATCTAGTCCCACCTGCCAGCACCTGGCCCATATCCCTCCAAACCCTTCCTATTCATATACCCATCCAAATGCCTCTTAAATGTTGCAATTGTACCAGCCTCCACCACATCCTCTGGCAGCTCATTCCATACATGTACCACCCTCTGGCTTCCAGCATCTGCAGTCCTTGTTTTTACCTATTTGTTACTAAAATAACCAGCTGAGGTTACATTATGAGGCCTGGACATTATCAATGCATTTTAGTTCCATAATTTCCCTCAAAACCGACCACACTTCATGCCTACTTCGGCCCAGCAGGCATTCACAGGAGTAAATAGCATATTAATCCATCAGGCAGAATATATTGTATTGTTATTCACCAACTATGTACATATTATTCTCTGAAAGATGGTCCACCTCTTTTAGATAAATACAATTGATTTTGGAGCAGAGGAAGTGCTATGAGAGTCACTTTATGTCAAGTTTACTCTTAGAAAGCAGGAAACAATGGAAGAAGTGAGTGGTAACCAGAAGTACTTTGAAGAAACTGGTTGAGTGCAGAAAGCACATTTATTGGTTGCTCAGCAGCAACCTGTTTGGTTTGGAGCGTGGGGATGAGGTGTTGATACAATGATATTATCTCGGCAGAAATCTGGCTTCAGTTTGGGAATGTATTCACTCCCGTCCCATCCTTTCATTTATCAAGGTGTCAAGCCAGTGGGTTCTGTGTAGTAAAAATCTGTGCTCGTCAGCTCTTTTTCTCTGCCGCACTCCTGCCGATTTACATTGATGACTGGCTTCGCCTCTTGTCACTGAGGTAGAAAGCTGCCGCAGATTTTTATATCGAGCTTGTAACTCTAATAAAGGATTGTAATAGTGCAGGTAATAAAGCAGGCAGCCAGGCATTCGAAGGAATAAATAGACATGGCTGCGCTGTGAATGGCTTTGAGGAAGCAGGAAAACTAGAGAAATAGGCTGCCATGAGGGGAAAGAACTGATTTAATTTGCAACTGCAAAGCACAGCAGACATTTAAAATAAAATACATGAGAATTTGCACTTGTTCAAAAATATTTCCCTTACTTCATTTTGGATCAAGGGCTTTTTACACTCTAGGAAAAATGGCTTTTAACCATTTCAGATCTGACTGAGTCACATCATTCCACAGTGTTATAGCCCTATGTCAAACGGTAACATGCTGACTGAATCATGCCTTATCTGTAAAAAGGTGCTTATTGTAGGCATTTAGACAAAAGATGCCATAATACAGAAGTAAAATTCGGAAAGATTTGAAAATGTGTTGCTGGTCAAAGCACAGCAGGCCAGGCAGCATCTCAGGAATAGAGAATTTGACGTTTCTCTATTCCTGAGATGCTGCCTGGCCTGCTGTGCTTTGACCAGCAACACATTTTCAGCTGTGATCTCCAGCATCTGCAGACCTCATTTTTTATTCGGAAAGATTTGACCAATCAAACATAATTCAAAAGATGACTTCGATTTCTGAGAAGTGCAATGCTGAAAGTCACCCATTCTCCCCTAGATTTTCTTTAATGTCGTTCTCACCGGTAAGAACATTTAAACACATTGTTATTCAGTAACTTGTCCTTTAATGAAGATACTGTATGGATCTTTTACACTTAACACAACTAACTGAATAATGCGTGTTAAAGAACTTCCTCATTCCCATTAACCACATTACACTAGTGATATACAATAAACATGCACATCACATACCTCTCTCACTCAGACAGCTCGTACACACAATCATAGAATGATACAGCATGCAAACTGACCCTTTAGTCCAACTAGTCCATGTCAACCTGATACCAAACTAAACTAGTCCCATCTCCCTGCTTTTGGCCCATATCCCTCCAAATCTTTCTTTTTCATTTAGCTAAACACCGTTTAAATGTTGCAGCTGTACCTGCATCTGCCACATTCTCTGGCAGTTTATTCCAGCATGAACCACACTCTACGTAAAAAAAGAAATTATCCCTTATGTCATTTCTATATCTTTGTCCTTTGAACTTAAAAATGTCCCCTAGTTTTGAACTCCCCCAATCTAGGGAAAAGACCTTTGTCAGTCATCTTATTTATGCCCCTCATGATTTTATAAACGTCAATAAGGTCACCCTTCAACCTTCTACGCTTCAGTAAAAACTTCCTAGCCTATCCCGCCTATTTTTATAATTCAAACCGCCATTTCCAACAACATCCTGGTAAATCTTTCCGCTACACTCTCCAGTTTAGTCATGTCCTTCCTATAGCAGAGTGACCAAAACTGCACACATTACTCCAGAACAGGCCTCACCAACATCCTGTATTATCTCAACGTGACATCCCAACTCTTAAACTCAAAGGCCTGAGCAATGAAGGCAAGGGTGCTAAATGCATTCATAAGCATCCTACTTATGATGCAGATTTCAAAGAATTATGTATCTGAACCCCTAGGTCTCTCTGCTCTACAACACTACACACAGCCCTAGAAATAATTATATAAGTCCACATTTATCCAAATTAAACACCATCTGCCACTTCTCAGCCCATTGTCCCAATTTGACTAAGCTCTCTGGAATCTTTGATAACTTTCTTCACTGACCACTTTCATCCCTCTCAGTCAGACAGCTTGTGTACACACGCGCACACACACTGCTCTCACTCACAAGTTTAAAAACAGGGAGGCTATGCTCTTGCTGCATATGGTGCTGGTGAGGCCATGGCTAGAGTACTGCATACCAGTTTTGGTCTCCTTACTCAAGAAAGGATGTTTCAGTACTTGACGTGGTGACAGGAGGTTCATAAGGTTGATGCTGGAATTGAGAGAGTTAGCTTATGATGAGAGATTGAGTGAACTGGGATTATACTCATTAGAATTTTGAAGAATGAGGAGAATCTTATGGAAACTTAAAATTATGAAAGGAATAGATTAGCTAGAAGCAGGGAGATTGCTTGAACTGGTGGGTGAAACCAGAACTCAGGGCATAGCCTCAAAATAAGGGGGAGCAGATTTAGGACTGAGTTGAGGAGGAACTCCTTCACCCAAAGAGTTGGGTCTATAGAATTCCCTGCCCAGTGAAGCAGTTGAGGCTACCTTATTGAATGTTTTTAAGACAAAGATAGATTTTTGAACTGTAAATGAGTTAAGGATGATAATGAGCGGCGGGAAAGTGCAGCTGAGTCCTCAAAGATCACCCATGATCTTATTGAATGGCAGAGCAGGGACCTGGGGCCAGATGGCCTACTCCTGCTCCTATTGCTTATGTTCTTACGTTCCTCATCCAACAGGAGTGCAACAGCGAAGAGGCAAGTGGCCTAAATGTGGTGGGAATAATCATGTTCAGGTCAGAAAATGAAGGGCCGACTGTCCGCAGGTGGGTCCACCTCAGGACACTCACTGGCACAGCCCTTCCAGCCCTCGGAGCTCATCTACAACAGCTCAATTACCCCGGGTGGAAGGGATCTTGGAAGACGTCACCCACAATGCAAGGAAAGGATTCTCACACAACACCTTCCAAACCGACCTCTCTCACTCAGACAGCTCGCACACACACAGTTCTAATTTAGTGCAAGATCTTTACAGGCGATTGGGAGACTTGGTGGAAATTGGTCAGTTTAGCATCAGAAAGATGCCTGCCACCTTTACCCGACCTGAGAAGCGATGGACGGGCTCAGGGTTCAACCTTCCTGACCCACTACAATTCAAACCCCTCAGTTAACAGTTCATGACTCGCCTTCATTGTAATACATACACTGCTCACAGTTGCATAGTACTTGCACACACATTGCTTGCACACACATTACTCACATACATTTTTGTATTCTATCCTGGGAGGTGGGTATTGCTGGCCGGCCAGCATTTGCTGCCCACCCCTAATTGTTGTTGAGAAGGTGGTGGTGAGCTTCCTTCTTGAACTACTGCAGTCCACATGTTGTGGGTTGCCCCACAATGCCCTGAGGGAGGGAGTTCCAGGAATTTTACCTAGTGACAGTGAAGGATCAGCGGAATATTTCCAAATCAGGATGGTGAGTGGCTTGGAGGAAATCTCGCAGGTGGTGATTCTCCGATGTATCTGCTGTCCTTGTCCTTCTAGATGGAAATAGTTATCAGTTTGGAAGATGTTGTCTGAGAATTGCTGATGAATTTCTGCTCATACATTACTCAGAAATGCTGCATTCATACAGGGGAGGTCAGGACATTTCTTTACTGTGGAAGAAATGTTCAAATGAGCATCTCCTATCGTACTTGCCAGTCTGAGACACGGTTAATCTTGTAGGCTCTCATTTTCCTTTCCATGCATTGTGGGGGACATTTTCCAAGATCTCTTCCACCCGAGGTAATTGAGCTGTTGTAGGTGAGCTCCAAGGGCTGGAAGGGCTGTGCCAGTGACTTTCCTGAGATGGACCCACCTGGGGACAGTAGGCCCTTCATTTTCTGACCTGAACATGACTATTCCCACCACACTCAGGGCACTAGCCTTGTCACTGTTAGAACATAGAACATAGAAAAATACAGCGCAGTACAGGCCCATCGGCCCTCAATGTTGCGCTGATCCAAGCCCACCTAACCTACACTAGCCCACTTTCCTCCATATGCCTATCCAATACCCGTTTAAATGCCCATAAAAAGGGAGAGTCCACCACTGTGATTGGCAGGGCATTCCATGAACTCACAACTCGCTGAGTAAAGAATCTACCCCTAACATCAGTCCTATACCTACCACCCCTTAATTTAAAGCTATGCCCCCTCGTAATATCTGACTCCATACGTGGAAAAAGGTTCTCATGGTCAACCCCATCTAAACCCCTAATCATCTTGTACACCTCTATCAAGTCACCCCTAAACCTTCTTTTCTCCAATGAAAACAGCCCCAAGTGCCTCAGCCTTTCCTCATACAATCTTCCTACCATACCAGGCAACATCTTGGTAAACCTCCTCTGCACCCGTTCCAGTGCCTCCACATCCTTCCTATAGTATGGCGACCAAAACTGCACACAATACTCCAGATGCAGCTGCACCAGAGTCTTATACAACTGCAACATGACCTCAGGACTCCGGAACTCAATTCCTCTACCAATAAAGCCAGTACGCCATATGCCTTCTTCACTGCACTATTTACCTGGGTGGCAACTTTCAGAGATCTGTGTACATGGACACCAAGATCCCTCTGCTCATCCACACTACCAAGTATCCGACCATTAGCCCAGTACTCCATCTTCTTGTTACTCTGACCAAAGTGAATCACTTCACACTTAGCTACTTAGCCCTCCTTCATCCCACCTACCTCACCTTCTGTCCTCTCCGGGAACCCTCTTGCACTCGTTCTTGGCCCCAACCCCACTCCATGCACGATCCCCCTCACCCTTGCCCATTCAGAAGCTCCAATCAGGCTGTCATTCTTCTTCTTACTTTGTGCCATAGAATCCAACAGGGAAACCACAGCTCTCCAATGTAACTGCACATAGCCACTTTTAAACAAATGTTTATCAAGTGCAGCCAGGTTCTTGTGTGCCACTAACTTCACCTTTAAGGTAGGACACAATTATGATAAGTTTTAACAAAGTGTGTATTCTTAACTCAAATGTATTGCAAGCAGGAAATTGCCCTGGGACAGAGAAAGCCTTGAGCCCCAGACAGCTGAGTTCCTCTCCAAATTTGCACACATTATCTCAACAGGGAAACTTCAACTCCTGCCTAATTGAGTTACCTCCCTTGCCCTATGTCCCACTTTTCTAAGTTCCATAAAATCCCCTGCCTTATTTCAGATTAGATTTCTTACAGTGTGGAAACAGGCCCTTCGGCCCAACAAGTCCACACCAACCCGCTGAAGCACAACCCACCCAGACCCATTCCCCTACATTTACCCCTTCACCTAACACTACGGGCAATTTAGCATAGCTAATTCACCTAACCTGCACACTTTTGGATTGTGGGAGGAAATCGGAGCACCCGGAGGAAACTCACGCAGACACAGGGAGAATGTGCAAACTCAACACACAGAGTCGTCTGAGGCAGGAATTGAACCCGGGTCTCTGGCGCTGTGAGGCAGCAGTGCTAACCACTGTGCCATCGTGCTGCCCATGTCTCCCTGGATTACAACCAGAAGAATTCAACCAGAGAGCACAGAGGGGAACCAGTAGATGTGTTGCGTTTGGACTTCCAGAAGGCATTTGACAAGGTGTCTCACAAAGGGTTAAGTCATAAGAGCACATGGTGTCAGAGGCAGTATATTGGCATGGATTGAGAGTTCGCTAATAGGCAGGTAACAGAGAGTGGGGATAAGAACTTTTGCCTGAAACGTCGATTTCACTGCACTTTGGATGCTGCCTGAACTGCTATGCTCTTCAGCACCACTAATCCAGAATAAGGAGTTCTTTCTCAGGTTGGTGACGCGTAACCAGTGGGGATCAGTGGTGGGACTACACTGTTTATAACATCTACTAATGACTTGGAGGAAGGAAGTGAATGTACTGTAGCTAAACTTACACACAGCATAAAAATGCAGTTTGCAGGAAGGAAACACAGTTTAGAGAGACAGACTGACAGATTACATAAGTGTACAAAAAATTGGCAGATGATGTATAATGTGGGAGAATGCGAAGCTGTTCTTTTCAGAAGGGAGAACAAAATAACAGAATATTATTTAAACAGAGAAAAGCTGCAGAAAGCTGCAACACAGTGAGGGTACTTTTGAACAAAAGAGTGAAAGCTAGCACATAGAGGCAGCAGATAATCAAGAAGGCTAATGGAACGCTTGATCTTACTTCGAAGGGGTTGGAGTATAAGAGTAGATAAGTCTTACTGCAACTGTACAAGGTACTGGTGGGAGCACATCTGGAGTACTGTGAGCAGCATTGGTCCTTTTATTTAAGGAAAGATATCATTTCATTGGAGGCAGTTCAGAGAGGTTTCACAAGGATGATCCCTGGTGTGGATTGTCTTATGAGCAAAGGCTAAACAGGGTCGTGACTCTCCTCATTGGAGTTGCGAAGAATGAGAGGCGATCTCAATGCAATATATCAGATTCTTAAGGGTCTTGACATGGTAAATGTTGAGAGGATTTCCACCCCATGGGAGAGTCTAAGACCAGGGGATATAGTCTCAGATTAAAGGGTGCCAATTTAAGTCTGAGATGAGGAAGAATTTCTTCTCTCAGACGTTAATGAGCCTTTGGAACTTGTTGCCACAGAGAGCAGAGTCCTTGTGTATATTTAACACTGAAATTGATAGATTCTTGATCAGTCGGGGCATCAAGAGTTATTGGGAAAGGGCAGGAAAGTGGACGCGAGGGGCATTGCATCAGCCATAATTCTACTGAATGGCAAAGCAGGCTCAAGGGGCTGAATGGCCCACTCCTGTTCCTAGTTCTTCTGGTCCAACTACCAACTCAAAGGTGCTTTTAGCACAGTCAGAACTGAATGATAGTATCCTTTGAACAAAGTGGTACAAGTTACTCAGGGCAGTTTGATACTGAGTCCAAACAAAGTAGAAATTTGTATTTTATGTCTTTGAGCAGGTCTTAGAACCAGAGTTGCATCTCCCCATTTGCCTGGTGCTTTAATGCCTGAATTCTGTGACCAGATCAGCCCAGCCTTGTACATTACCACTGATAGTATAAGCCAACCAGTAGAGAGGAGATGACACCATGAAGTAGATGTGGGGTTGGGTGCGGGGGTGGTGGTGGTGGTGGTGGGGGGTGGGGGGTGAGATAGGGGAGGGAGGGAACCTCTCTATAATGATCATGAATTTGACATGTTGCATCTTTTCAGTGTCATTGCTATGCTGGGAAAATTATTTCTGTGTGTCTTAATACAGTGTGCAATCTGGACCACAAGCTTCATGTCAATTACATATTGTCAGTAGTCAAAATTTGGCATGAAAACTCAAATAGGTTGTAAACTTGGAAAAGAAATTCTGAATCTTTTGATTTCCTTCTGGCTCACTAATGGTCCCAAACAATCCCTAATGACAAGCATTTTGTCAGATGGAGAATAGCTGAACATCTTCACGAAAGATAAGGGAGGTGCTGTTATGCTTGCAAGACCACATTTATTCTCTTTCCCTAGCCGCATTAAGGAATGAAAATGCACCAGGCATCACCTTTGGCATGAAGGCAGCGATCCAGTTGCAATGGTCCCAGTCTGGGACATCTAAAATTGGCTTGTAATTGGTTCTCATTTAAATAATTTGATTCAGTTCCCTGTGCCTGCACCCCCATAGGTAGCAAGCCACCTGCCTCATAAGCAGGGTGCCAGGAGGTGCACTCCCACATTACATGCAAGTAAATATTTTTAAAAGAGCTCTTCTTCTGATTGGCAGCTCAAAGAGTTCCGTTAAAGGACCGCTGGAGGATTCAGCTACAAAATAGCCTGTGTGCTGCCAGCAAACAGATTTGCTCAAGGGGGCACCAAATGTGTATATGCAACTATATATAAAATGCCTGTACAGTATAACCCTCCACTCTGGACACCAACACGGAAATGTAGAAAATAGAAGCAGCAGTAGGCCATTCGGTCCTTTCAGCCTGAATTGACTCCTCCACAATATCTGAAGCCTGGCCCATATCCACATGACTCTTTTAACCGCACTGGTAGTTTAGAACTAGTTTCTTGTCTTAGAAAGGTTGTGTTTAAAATGATTGGCAACTTCAATGATTGACTGTTTTAGAGTTTTGAAGGCAATTAATTGAATATGACCATGGCTAATCACCCAACTCAGTACCTTGTTCCCACTTTCTCTTCATACCCTTTGGTCCCATTAGTCCTAAGAACTATATCTGATTCCTATTTAAAAGCATAGTGTGCTTGCCATATTAAATGCTGTACTCATTTTATACCTGCACAACAGGCACAGTATCAAATGAAACGAAGCAAGTGATATTGTTCCTCTATACTATTCACTTTCATTTACATAATTTTTAAAACCAACAAAAGTCTTATGTGAAAATAGTGTTGCTCTACATTGCCTTATAGAGCTTATTGAGTAAACTCTTGCCACAAATCCTGCAGACTTGCATAAATTGTTTCTTCACCACTAGGGGGCAGCAATTATCAATCAGCCATTAATCTACCTTTCTATCAGTCCAAGCCTTAGCCTTTTTTTTAAAAAAAAGTTCTTTGACAAAACAATACTGTATATGTTTGCTTTGTTACTCACAAAACCAGTCACATTAAAAGGAAGGGGATCCTATGCAGAACAACTGGTCAACAGTGATGTCATTCTAGGAGAATTAATTGCCTCCAAAACTCTGAAATGGTCAATCATTGAAGCTGCCAATCATTTTAAAGACGACCTTTAAACTCAGATCTAACAGGGTGCCCAAAACTGTCCTTCTGCTGATGAACTCAAATCCTGACTTATTTCCACACCTTTTCAAAGCAAGCAGAATTTTCTAAGCAAAAAACTAGGCCAATATCTTTCTGCTGGAAATAGCTTGTTAAATTTGTAATGACTTGGAGTCGCCAGTGTTGGACCGGGATGTCCAGAGTTAAAAATCACACAACACCACATTATAGTCCAACATGTTTATTCGGAAGCACTAGCGTTCTGAGCGCTGCTCTTTCATGAAGAAGCAGTGCTCCAAAAACAAGTGCTTCCAAATAAACCTGTTGGACTATAACCTGGTGTTGTGCAATTTTTAGCCTTGTTAAATTTGACTACTTTAAATAGTTGTAACCCATCCAATAGGCTTGCGTGTGTGTAAAGCATGTTCCACCACCAGTTTTAGACAGGAGAGGTATATATTATGTCAGAAGGAGCCAAAAGTCTGTTCGCAACATGATTTTTGTGTTAGCAAATAAGTATTAGATTTTTGAGTGGGGTTTAGACTCAAAGGTCCACTCAATCTAACCATGGGTCACAGGGCTGGGGGAGTTGCACCTACTTTTGATTTAAATAATGAAAAGACAAGAGCAGATTTGCTTCTGCCTGTGGCACCTTCTTGAAACATTTGAGAAAAATGGCAACAAATTGAAATGATATTCAGAATGTCCAGAGGGAATCCTCAACTCAACTTCCCGCTGTTATTAATTGATTTCAAACTTGATAGATTGCCTTATGAACATATGAAATGAAAGGCCAATCCACACTCACCCTTTTAAATTACATGTTCTTGTGCGAAGCAGCTTGTAAAAACAGCACAGTCAATTTTATAAATCTCAAACTCTGCACAATGCAGCACTGAAAAATCTCTTTTTTCTATCGATTTTGTTTTTGGGAAGCTGGTGGCAATGCCATGATGTGATTCCCCTGATAAGGAGGAAAGAACTGCATTTACATAGCACCCCACATAACCTGAGGCCATGTCAAAGTGCTTTACAGGCAACAAGTTTCATCCAAAGACTAGTCATTGCTCAAACATGGAGAAGCAGTAGCAGTGATAATGTCATTGGGCTAGCAATCTAGAACCCAGGCTAAAGTTAGAACTATAAGATCATAAGAAAAAGAAGCAGGCATACATCATCCAGCCCCTGAAACCTGCCCTGCCATGTAATAGAATCATGGCTGATCTGACTCTCACAATCCTGCCCCTTTCCTCACAAACCTCAATTCCCCAACTGATCAAGAATCGATCGATCTCAGCCTTAAATATACACAAGCACTTCTGCCACCCAAACACAGAAATTCCTTGTCATCTTAGTTTCAAATTAGTGCTCCTTAATTCTGAGACTATGCCCTCTGATCCAAGACTCTCCCATGAGGGGAAGCATTCTCTCAGAGTTTCCCAGTCAAATACCTTAAGAATATCTTCTGGGAATATGGATTTTAATCCCACTATAGCAATTGGTGAAATTTGAATTCAGTAAAGGCCTGACATAAAAAAAACCTAGCTTAATGGCCATCACATAACTACTGTCAGTCATTGTAAAAGGCCACCTGGTTCTCTGATGTTCTTCAGAAAAGAAATCTGCCATTCTCATCTGGTCTGGTCTCCCCGTGACTCTTAACTGTCCTCTGGGCAATTAGAGATGGACAATAATTGCTCACCTAGCCAGCAATACCCACATTGCATGAACAAATTTAAAAATGAAATTAAGAGCATTGCCCATTCCTACATAATTAAAATACAACCGTGCAGTGTACTGGAGTGATGTATAGAGACAGCAAGTTCTCTTCTCTGAAGAACATGAGTGAATAAGCTGGGTTTGCACTAAACTGACTACTTTCATAATGTTCATCCATTGTTTCATCTGTTGCCAGCCCATAAACCTGCAGATTTAATCATTTCAATTTCCCAATTTGCCGTGGTAACATTTGACATCTTAATCTCTGGATTGCTAGTCCATTAGGGGGAATGATTTATTTTTTGTGAACAGGCAATTTCCACATTCTCAGGTTTTATCAGCTGTCTGTGAGCTTTTGGTAGTTAATTATTAACATAAAGAGCATAAGGCAGAGATGCTTGTGTAAACTTTTACAGATACCCATGTGTGGTTTGCCTCCAGCATGGTATCTTTCCCTGATGAGACATTACTTTCTTTATCCACCGTCATATTAGAATAAGGATGTGATTACCATTATTTTGACGAATCTAACAGACAATATTACATTCACTATTTTATACAAACATTACTTTCATAGATGCCTATGTATTAGTATTTGGCTATTCAGTTACAAAGAGTTGCATATTTTACTCAGCTTGTTATGCTTTAAGTGACCCAAGTTAAGATGAAGCCTGTGACCATTGTACTCTCAGGTCACAGTTTATATATGATACTGTGAAGATAAAAGGAGTATGTCTTTGGTATACTGACATATTGTGGGAATAACACAACAGATATAGTCTAATTTGTTGGCAATGCCATTTGGTATTGTTAAGACAAAAATGCAATATGATGCAACTAAATTTGATATGGTACCAGGAACAGGACCACCTAGAGGGATAATTCCACACTGCTGACCCTGCTCATCTTGTCAGCAAAAAATTGTAAAGCCAGAGTAACCTGCACTTATTAATGTAAAACTAAATTTTAGTTAGAGATTTGTATACAGCCCTCTATTGAAGCATTTCAGTACAAAGCTTCAGGCATTTCCTTTCTCTCACTCATAATATCTTATTGTAGCAGTCATGCAGCAGTCAGCAATGTTGGGGAGAATGCTATTAAAATGGGGACTGGCTTGTTGCAATTACATTCTACTTGTTCACTCAAACACTCATGTTTAGACTTTTGTCTCATGCCCCCAGTGTGTGTGAGCAAGTGGAACAGCGAGAGGATAGACTCAGGACAAGTGCAAGGTCATCTCTGATCCCTAGGCTGCAGAAGAGCTGGAGGGAAAAAAAAACTTTTCGTTAATCAAACAGCATGAATTTGACAGGAAATCGTTCCACAGAAAAAAAGATCGAAATGATATGTAAAGGGATCAAACCTGCCACGAACTGGAACTCACAGATATCAAATGCACTCTTAAGTGGATTTGCCAATGTTTCCACATTCTGTCATGGGCTTTATTAGAATAAATTGCTTGAGGGTTGCGGGAACAGTTTAGGCTTGACTATCTTACTCTTTGAGAGGGTAACTTCTTCAATGGGTTAGCTTTTTGATGTTGTTCCTTTGATCATCTTCACTGTTTTTTCTTTACAATTCAGACGCAGCACTGAATCAGTGCTGTTGTCATATTTATCTGTGGTTTAATTTCTTCCCAAGAATCTGCTACATGTCAAACCAAAGTGAAGAAATAAAGAGTCTGATGAAAGTATAGTAAAATAATGTCACTTTTTAAAAGTGAGAAAAGATCAGTTAAACATGAAACGACCTAACTGTACCTGAAAGAGACAAGTCAAATACACTTTTTCTCTTTTTTTAGTGCTGTGATTCTTTAACTGAGAACTCTTCCATTGAATAACAGCTTGTTTCATATTTCTGGTAAAACTTCTCACTATTTTCTCAGATGCTTCTATTCATGTTTTATTTGTTCTTGTAACTATGTCTGCAAATTACTTGCTAATTAGTGGAGATTCTACTGAAATTATATTTAGTTTCCATTGAATCCCATTCACTGTACTCTACACTCTCCAACACTAATGCACCATGGCTGCTATGTTTACCACCTTCACAGAGCAAATAGTAACTCACCAAGTATTCCCAAAACCTTGATTTCTACCAAGTAGACGTCAAAATCCTTGAACTCTCCTTCTAATAGTAACAAGAAGGTTCACTAGGTTGATTCTGGAATTGAGAGGGTTGCTTTATGAGGAGAGATTGAGTTGACTGGGATTATACTCCTTGGAATTAAAGAATGGGGGGGAATTTTACAGAAACATACAAAATTATGAAGGGAATAAATGAGATAGAAGCAGGGAGGTTGTTGCCATTGGCAGGTGAAACTAGAACTAGGTGGCATAGATGCAAAATCAGGGGGAGCAGATTTGGAAATGAGTTGAGGAGGGGGCAGCACAGTGGCTCAGTGGTTAACACTGCTGCCTTCCAGCACCAAGGTTCGAGTCCAGCCTTGGGTGACTGCCTGTGTGGAGTTTGCACATTCTTCAATGTCTATGTGGGTTTCCTCTGGGTACTCCGGTTTCCTCCCACGACCCAAAGATGTGCAGGTTAAGTGAATTGACCATGCTAAATTGCCCATAGTGTTAGGTGCACTAGTCAGAGGGAAATGGGTCTGAATGGGTTACTCTTCAGAGGGTCGATGTGGACTGATTGGGCCGAAGGGCCTATTTCCACACTGTAGGGAATCTAATCTTCACCCAAAGGGTTTTGAAATTGTGGAATTCCCTGTTCAGTGAAGCATTTGTGGCTACCTTGTTGAATGTTTTAAAAGTAAAACATTTTTGAACAGTAAAGGAATTAAGGGTTATGGTGAGCAGGCAGGTAAGTGGAGCTGAGTCCACCAAAAGATCATCCATTACCTTATTGAATGGCAGAGCAGGCTCATTGGACCAGATGGTAGAAACAATGATTGCAGATGCTGGAAACCAGATTCTGGATCAGTGGTGCTGGAAGAGCACAGCAGTTCAGGCAGCATCCAACGAGCAGCGAAATCGACGTTTCGGGCAAAAGCTCTTTATTCCTGATGAAGGGCTTTTGCCCGAAACGTTGATTTCGCTGCTCGTTGGATGCTGCCCGAACTGCTGTGCTCTTCCAGCACCACTTCTCCAGTCATTGGACCAGATGGCCTATTCCTGATCCTATTTCTTATGTTCTTATGTACCAGCAATGATTGTAGCGATTCAAGACAGAAACTCACCACCAGTTTCTCATGAGCAATTAGAGGATAGGAAATAAAATGCTTTGACAGTAATGAAATTAATTGAAATGAATAAATTAGGAAAAAAGATCACTGTCAGGTGGTACTTGTGATTTATAGATATTTTTACCAATTGTTGCATTTCATCTGAAGGCATCATAAATGGAAATGATTAACATTTTTAACAAAGCTTAAATTAGAAGGTAATTCTACTGTAATTTAGAATGGAGGTAGTAAAAGGTCACTTGGCATTAGGGGTTGTTTATCATCTGTGCTGCCAGGCTGCACTGATATGATTCTGGTTTCTCCTGTTCTGTCCTTTGCTATTCTGCTGTTAGCTGCCAAGCAGCCCAAGGCAGATTGTTGGGAGTTCAAGTTGTAACAATGCATTGGATTTGGAATGCAGTTTTCCTGCTCTGTAGGACCAAAAGCTTGAAGTTAGATTATTTCCTTGGATAAAGTAAGTTTTATCCTGGAACTTCAGGATATAGAATATGACCTGGACATGTCTGAGGTGACAGTTAAAATTCAAACTGAAATTTAATAAGTAGTTTAAATGTTCTTGGAACTCATAATACAGAGAATAAAGGGACTTAGTTTGTTACATTAAGGGGCAACTGGTTATTTACTAATGTGGTTAACTTTCCCAGGATTTATAGATGTATTGCATTAAAATCTAGATTATAAGCATTGTTGTTATTGAACATTTGCTTGGGCATTTAACATCCCTCCTAATATAAGCCATCCAAATTAATTTTGCAACAATTTGCCAGGTGATTCAAAGCATAATGTGTCCAGTTTCATATAGAATGGCAGTCATGGTTTTGAAATATTAAGTGGTACAGCAAATCATCCGATATGCTACTGAAAATATATTTATATCACATTGTTCTATGGAGGTTGTTTCAACTGTCAACGGGTTATTCAAAAGTAGAGCTTCCCTGGAGCCTGGGAAATCTAGGACTCAGTAAACATGAACTGTTACCTTTTTTCTTTTTATTTTCTGCTGAGAGAGTGGATTTGGTAAAGTTCTGCAATTGGTCGTCATGCTCTAACCAGAGAATTGTATATTGTATGATTGAATTGAAAAGGAAGGAAATGTGAAAAGAGAACAGAGGGCACTGGGTGGTCATGGATGAACAATGGATCAGTACATCACTCTGTGCTTGTCAGTCAGCTATACACAAATCTAAAATTAGAAGGAATTCAATTGCGGCATATTATCTCTGAGATGTACAAAATAGGAGATAGCTGACTTTTATTATTATTTGCTTCCTTTAAACTTCTTGTGTAACGGGTAATTTTTCCTTTTCTTTCCAATCATTATCATGTCAAGCAAACTGTTGAAGTAAATGAACTATATGGAGTAATATGGACTTTGGTAATAAAGAATGAGAATAAATTGGTATATGATTTCAAAGGGACTGTCAAACTGAATTATCCAATGTTGGACAGATAAGAAAATAATTTGTGTCTATTGACGTATAAATATATAGTTCACAGGTCTGAAAGGTACGGAGCTGTATTTTAGTCTGTTTATCCATTGTGTATTTTAATAACTTTTCATTGATTTTCACATCAATATTTAATCTTATAACATCAACATCAGCAGTTAAGGAGCAGAGCATTCTAGCTGTTGATCTAGAACAGATCTGATTCCCATCCGAATTGTATAACAAAGTCGGGCAAGTCACTGCTGACATCAGAAACAAAAACAGAAGCTGCTGGAAAAGCTCAGCACATCCGGCAGCATTTGTGAAGCAAAGTCAGTGTGAACGTTTGGGGCCCTGTAACCCTTCCTCAGAACACTTCTGAGTTCTGAACATGTTCGGAAGACATGTCACTGGACCCGAAATGTTAACTCTGAATTGTCTCCACAAATGCTGCCTGACCTGCTTGGCTTTTCCAGGAATTTCTGTTTTTGTTTTTGATTTCCGTCATCTGCAGTTCTTTTGGTTTTTATTCACTACTGATATCTCAAGCTTCCTCAAGACCTCCTTCCCAGTGAACCAGACGACCACACATTGTCAGAGCCCATTGAGATGGCTGTCCGAGGAGAGCACCATCCCCACACCTGATACACTGCATCTCCCAGGAGTGACGCATTACCTTCCCCCGGCAAGGGGAGGCAGTAGTGAGATGTGGAGAGAGATTTGTTCAAAGAGGAGGGTAGGACAATATTTGTGGAGGGTGACTGTCCAGGGTGGTTGAGAGATGACACAAAGGTAAGGGTGAGTATGAGCATTAACTGCACAAATGGGGATGTGAAGATGTTAGCTTCTCGAATAGACTAGGCACAGCTGAAGTGTTCAAAGAACAGAGCACCAAAAAAAATGGGTCCACTTTTTGGGGAAGTGGCAATTTTAAAGCAGATTGCCACTCCGGTCATTCTTTTTAATGCAATGAAAAATCTCTGCATTTCTGACAGGAGATTCCAAGCCTCTCCATCACTCTGGGGGATTTCCTCATCTCTCTTGTAGACTAATTGATAGAGATTGATTGCCACGATTAGTTAACAACTCCATTATGTTCCTGACAGTTTTCTCAAAAGCTTGTGACACTATCAAATTTTTGTGGTAATGAGCACTTTGTGTGTTCAACAAAACTACGTGCAAAATTTTTATATATGTAAATATATTTATGGTGAAATTTCTACGTGATTGGTCATGCCTGACCTAGGGAATTTCAGTGGAATTCCAATATGGGTATTATAATGCAATGCAGGCTTCAGAGTGGTCTGCTTCCTTATTTTAAGTTACTGGCATACGGTAAGGTAGGTGAGATACCTATTCAAGTTTCTAACACATGGTCCAAATTTCAAATTGATGAACTAAGGTTCTGACTCATTTTTAATTGTGGTGAGGAACACACTGATAAAAATGCAACCTCTTTCGATAAAGATCCTTTGAAACCTAAATTTAGCCAGTAACTTTATAAATTCAGGCAGGAACTCCCTTATTATAAATTAAGTGAATTATGAATGTAATCATTAAATTGAGTTTGTATTAATTATAGAATTTCATTCATTACTGCATCATGTTATTAAATTATTTGCTCAATGTTGCTAAGGTTATGTTTTACACAACAAATCCTTGCATGCCCATCCCTTATCCTTGATATTTCAGAACTCAAACATTTTAATACTCATGAGAGAAGGACCAATTGATTCTTAACGTCAACATCAGATCTCAAAGGTCTTCAGCAAGTCACTCAACTCCAATACCACAATTAATACATTTTCAAATCATTTCTGTTTCAACAGAATACATTCACTCATTGTGTAGAAGAAAACACTCACAGATTATTTGTTTTGCAAGTTACAAGAGTTATATCTACAAACATGTAGCATAATATTCAGGGGTAATTACATTAAGTATTTAAGTATATTTGTGAATTAATACCTCAAAGATATTGTTGCTTTCCCCATTACAAATTATGGGTTTGACACCACTTTCCAGATAATACATTAATCACAGTTTTGGATCTTGCTTTTATCACTCTGTTTGATTTGATTTGATTTATTACTGTCACGTGTACTGAGGTACAATGAAAAATGCTGTCTAAGTGCTTTACAGGCAGATTGTACAGTGCATCAGGGTAACAGAACAGTGTGCAGGATACAATGTTACAGTAATGGAGAAGGTCAGAGAGAGATCAATGTGAACATCTCTATCATCTCTACTATACTTGAAAGCTAAAAATGGGAGACAGTTGCCCAAATGCAGCCCCACACAATTTTCAATCATCAAGCCTACCTCTCTCGCTTTATCTGTACCAATCTCTTACACTTCATCTTCACCTACCCATGATTTCCTCTGCTCTTTATATTCTCCTCTGTTTTGTCTTCTCCTACTCTCTCCCCATCATCAGTACTTTCACACCCAGCTCTGCATCATGCAGCTATCAGTTCTCCTTCAGCTATAAAGGGTGCAGACCTGCTGCTCATGTGGGGGTGAGGCCAAAATGACACAGCTACATCTCAGCAGGGATGGCCAACTAGAAAGATCCAATTGTGGCAGAAGCCATAACATAGGATATATTGTTTTGGATGTGGATGTAGGTTTGCTCGTTGAGCTGGAAGGAACATTTTGAGACATTTTTTCACCACACTAGTAACATCATCAGTGAGCCTCTGGATGATGCACTGGTGGTATAACCCGCTTTCTATTTATGAGTTTAGGTTTCCTTGGGTTGGTGATGTCATTTCCTGTGGTGTAGCAATTTCCTATTCTTTTTCTCAGATGATAGTAAATGAAATCCAAGTTGATGTGTTTGTTGACAGAGTTCCAGTTGGAATTCTAGGAATTCTCGCACATGTCTCTGTTTGGCTTGTCCTAGGATGGATGTGTTGTCCCAGTCAAAATGGTGTCCTTCCTCATCTGTATGTAAAGATTCTAGTGAGAGTGGGTCATGTCTTTTTGTGGCTAGTTGTTGTTCATGTATCCTAGTGGCTAGCTTTCTGTCTGTTTGTCCAATGTAGTGTTTGTTACAGTTCTTGTAAGGTATTTTATAAATGACATTAGTTTTGCTTGTTGTCTGTATAGGGTCTTCTTCACTGATGATGTTACCTAGCATGGTGACATCTGAAAACAAACTTTCCAGTTCAGCGAGCAAACCTATATCCAGAACCTCAACCTGAGCTACAAATCTTCTTAAAACTCGTTATGTATTGTGTGGCTAAGACAGTAACAAAGTTGTTGGACAGCCAAACAATTAAGGATGACTGCATTACCAGCAATCAGCAGTGTGTCAGAGCATCTTGGAGAATGAGGATGGTCTACAACCAAACTAGTAGCTGCAGCAACATGTATATTTATTGTAGCCATAACATATAATATCCTAAAACAACCAAAGAACTGACCACAGGAGATGGATGATGTACTAAAAGAATGTTTCACATCAGTGTTTACTGTGGAGCAGGACATGGAAGCTAGAGAACTTGGGGAAATAAATAGTGATGTCTTCAAAATCCATATCACAGAAGAGGAGGTGCTGGAGGTCTTAAATCTCTAAGACCTCATCAGGTGTACCCCAGAACTCTGTGGGAAGCTAGGGAAGAAATTGTTGGGCCCCTTGCTGAGATATTTGTATCATCGACAGCCACGGGGGAGGTACTGGAATACTGGAGGGTGGCTAATGTGGTGCCACTATTTAATAACAGTGATAAGAAAAAGCCAGTGAAATATAGACCAGTGAGCCTTATGTCTGTGGTGGGTAAGCTGTTGGAGGGGATTCTGAGGAACAGCATTTACATGCATTTGGAAAGGCAGTGTCTGATTAGAGATAATCAACATTGCTTTCTGCATGGGACATCATGTCTCACTAACTTCATTGAGTTTTTTGAAGAGGTGACAAGAAGACAGATGAAGGCAGAACAGTGGACGTTATCGATATGGATTTCAGCAAGGCATTTGACAAGGTTCTACATGGTTAGCAAGGTTAAATCACATGGAATCCAGGGAGAGCTAGCCAAGTGGATACAAAATTGACTTGAATGAAGATGACAGAGAGGGTGGTAGAGGATTGTTTTTTGGACTGGAGTCCTGTGACAGGTGGAGTGCAGCAAGGATTGGTGCTAAGTCCACTTTTTTGTCATTTACATAAATGATTTGGATATGAATATGGGAGTTACAGTTTACAGATGACACTAAAACAGTGGACAGTGAAGAAAGTTATCTCAGAGCACAATGGGATCTTGATCAGATGGACCAAGAAGTGGAGTTTAATTTAGGTAAATATGAGGTGTTGCATTTTAGTAAGACAAACCAGGGCAAGACTTGTACAGTTAATGGTAGGGTCCTGGGTAGTGTTGCTGAACAAAGAGCCTCAGGGGTGCAGGTGCATAGTTGCTTGAAAGTGGAGTCACAGGTAGACAAGGTGGTGAAGAAAAAAACTGTCACACTCGCTTTCATTGATCAATGCATTGAGTATAGCAGTTGGGACATCATGTTGCAGTTGTACAAGACATTGATGAGGTCACTTTTCGAATACTGCATTCAGTGCTGGTCTCCCTGCTGTGGGAAAGATATTGGTAAACTCAAAAGTGTTCAGAAAAGATTTACAAGGATGTTGTGTTTGGAGGGTTTGAGCTCGAGGGAGAGGCTGAATAGGTTGTTTTTTTTTTCCTTGCGGCATTGGAGGCTGAGGAATGACCTTTTAGATATTTATCAAATTATGAGCGGCATTGATAGGGTGAAAAGCCAAGGTCTTTTTCCCAAGATGGGCGAGTGCAAAACTAGAGGGCATGAGGTCAGAGGGAAAAGATTTAAAAGGGATCTCAGGTGTGTTTGGAATGAGCTGCCAGAGGAGGTAATGGAGGCAGCTACAGCTCCAACACTTAAAAAAGCATCTGGATGGGTACATGTATGGTAAGGATTTAGAGAGATTGATTGGTAAATAGGGCTAGATCAGTTTAGGAAAGTTGGTAAATAGGGCTAGATTACTTTAGGATGTCGGTGCAGGTGAGTTGTACCAAAGGTTCTGTTTCTGTGCTGTCTAACTCTATGACATTAGAACTGCAGATGCTGGAAATCAGGAAAAAAACACAAAAATAGCTGAAAGAACTCAACAAGTCTGATAGTATCTGTGGAGAGAAAGCAGACTTAACATTTCCAGTTCTTTGACCCTTCTTCAGAACTAATTGTAACTGGCAAAAGCTTGGTATATATGCTGAACGTGGGGTGGGGGTGGGGGTGGGGGCAGGAGCAAACATTAGGTGGATATGGGGACCAGAGAGAGAGAACAACAATTGGACAGACAAAGGAATGAGTCAAGGTCAATCTGGGAGAATGAATAGCTGCTAATGGGGAGCCTTCGTGGATGATAATGGATTGTTTATGGTAGCAGCTTCATGTGTGTAGGGGTTGGAGTAAGGACAAGGAAGAAGTTGCTTGAGCTATAAAATTATTGAAATGGACATTGAGTCCTAAAGGCTACATTGTTCCCAAGCAGAAAATGAAGTGTTGTTCTTCCAGCTTGCATTGACCTTTGTTGGAGCACTCCAGAGATGTCAGCCATAGAACATGGTGGAGTGTTAAAGTAATAGGCAACCAGAAGTTCAAGGTAATTTTGGGGTACAGAACATAGGCAGACTGATCACCCAGCCTGTAAAGGTGACCACATTGTGAACAACAAATACAGCAGACTCAATAAGAGCAAATAAATCACTGCTTCACTTGGAAGGTGTATTTGGGGCCATGGATAGTGAGGAGGGAGGAATTAAATGGGTGGATGCTATATCTTTTGTGATTGCAAGGGAAGGTGCTGTAGGAGTGTTAGGAGTGGGGAACGAGTGGGCCACGGTGTCCTAGAGGGTAGAGTCCCTGCAGAAGGCTGACAAGAGAGAGAAGGGGAATATGTGTCTGGTGTCTGTGATCTTACTGGAAGTGGTGTAAATGGTGGATAATGATCCTCTGGATGTGGATGCTGGTGGGATGGTAGGTGAGGATGGGGGAGACCCTATTGTTGTGGGAGGGAAGAGAGTAGGTGAGGGCTGAAATGCAGGAGCACCTTCTTCCATGTCCGAACCTCAACCACCACACACTAGGCCTTGTCAACACATGGGCTGCTACTACAAGCTAATGCCCCCAATTAGCAGCTATTCTTCTCCGATGTTAGCATTTACCCATTCCTTTAACTGCCCTATTGTTCTTTTCTCTCTCTGGGCTCCATCTTCACCTATTGTTTAGTCCTTGCCTCTCCTCTCATCCCTTCTTTAGCACTTTTAACCAACCCTTTCTCAGCTAGTTAGTTCTGAACAAGGGTCACTGGACCTGAAACATTAATTCTGCTTTCTCTCCACAGACCTGTTGAGTTTTCCAGCAATTTCTGTTTTTGTACGTAATATCCCAAAGTGCTTTACAGGTGACTTATAAAGCCAAATATAGCCAAAGCCTTCTGGGGCAATATGACAGTACTTTGGTCAAAGTAGTAGGTTTTATGGACTGTCTTAAAGGAGGAAAGTGAGTTGGAAAGGCTGAGACATTTAGGGAGGGAATTTCTTAGTTCGGGGTAGCCAGCTGAAGGCTATCAATGATGGAGCAATTAATATTGGGGATTGCTACCTTTGGGTCAGGGTGCCTGGGTTCAAGTCCCGCCAATCCCAGAGGTGTGCAATAATGTCTCTGAACAGGCTGATTAGAAAATACCTTTAAAATTGGGGATACTCAAAAGGCCAGTGTTAGAAGAATTAAGTTACCACAAAGAACAGGCAATGGCAAAATGGAATCAAAGGAAACCCAAGAGGAGACAACTAATTATTTTTCTTTAAACCTTTACAATTTACCTCCCTTTTGAAGCTGGAATATAGAAATGTTTCAATGCCATACACATGTTGGATAGTGTCTGCTGTACTTGCTGATTCAACATAGGTTCTGATATTAATTCTTAACATGTGATTGAGCAGTTGTTGTTTTAGCAAATATTGCATTACATTGTCTCAGCCACAAAGCCAAACATGTAACGGATACTGAAGATAATATTGATACATTTTATAAGATTTAACAGTGAGGTAAGATTAAACTTTGACCTTCTTATTTTCCCAATCCATGTGTTTCCCCTTTATGATATTGTCCATAGAAATGGGGTCAGCTTCCACACGGACACCCACCTGTACCTCTCCACAAGCCTTTGTAACCTCTTCACTCCCTCTGTATTGTCAGACAGTGTCTCTGAAACCTACAGATTGAAAAGTTGCTATTTCCTGCAGTTAATCATTCAGTGAACATCATGTACTGAATACACAACTGTACACAGATACATAATGCAAACCAGCTTACTCACAGCCTCATCCCACACTCCTTTACCCCCATTTCAGGCCTGGCACTCACCCCACTCCTGTTCTGGACCCACCACTCTCCATCTGCTCTGGACCTGCTGTTTATCTCAACTCCTCTCCCCTTCGACACCCTCTCTCTCCTGCCTGCCTCCCAGTGGATCCATATTTCCCATCCACCTTGACTTACCATGAACACCTCATCACTGACCTAGCCTCTTTGCTAACTTGCACATTGACACCAAATCCCGATCCACTTGGCACCCTACAGTACAGTGTGGATAAACGTGAAAGTATACACTTTGCTGTGGAAAACAGAGAGACGGAGTATTTTTTAATGTAATATATTGGGAAATGTGGATGTACAAAGGGATCTCAGTGTTCTTGTGCATCAGTCAATGAAAGCAGAGAGATAGGTGCAGTAAGCAATTAAGAAGGCAAATGGTATGTTTGTTTTCTTTGTTGGAGCATTTGAGTTCAGAAGAAGCGATGTTTTACAACATTTATACAGGGCCTTGTTGAGACTACCTAGAATATTGCATGTATTGTGCATTTATTCTCACTCTGTTTTTCCTGTCTGCCAACCAATTCTCAATCCATGCCAAGATATAAGCCATATCCCACGTGCTTTAATTTTGTTCACCAACCACTCATGAGGGACCTTAACAAAAGCCTTCTGTAAATGCAAATGCACTACATCCACTAGTTCTTCCTTATCTAGTCTACATCCTCAAAAATCTCCATTAGATTTGTTTAGCATAATTCACTTTTCATACATCCATGTTAATATTTTCCAAATGTTCTGTTATCACATATTTTATAATAGTCTCCAACATTTTCCCTCGAATAAAGGAAAAATACTGTGTATGCTGGAAGTCTGAAAGAAACAGAAAACACTGGAAAAACTCAGCAGGTCAGTTCAGAAGAAGTCATACCAGACTCAAAACATTAACAGTTTCTCTCTCTATAGATACATCCAGACCTACTAGGTTTCTCCAGTATTCTCTGTGTTTGTTTACCCTTTTCCCCTCATAACCGATGTTAGCCTAACTGGTCTGTCATTCTGTTTATTCCCCTCCCATTTTAGATAGTGGGGTTACATTTGCCACCCTCTCCCCTGTCGGACCTGGTCCAGAATCTATAGAACTTTGGGAGATGACTACCAATGCATCCAATATTTCCTGAGCCACTTCCTTTAGTACTCTGAAGTGTAGATGATCAGGCCTTAGTGATTGGTTAGCCTTTAACCCTATTAATTTCCCTAGCACTATTTTCTTACTAATTCTTGTTTCCTTTAATTTTGTTCTCTCACTAGACTGTTGGTTAACAAACATTTCTGGGAAGTTATTTGTACCCTCTTTTGTGAAGACAGAATCAAAGTATGTGATCAAATCTTTTTCCATTTCTTTGTCTCTCATTATAATTTCTCCAGCTTCTGACTGTACATTTGTCTTTGCTAATCGTTTTCACTTCACATATTTGTAGAAGCTTATCGTTAACAACTGCTGAACTGTCATTCTCAAAATGAACTCACATTCTGAAAATCACCTTTGATGAAGTGTCCCATTATGCCAGGAAGAAATCAAACAAAACTGTAGTACTTACTCCAAAACTATCAACCATTTTAATTTTAATCCTACTAATATTAACTCCATTGTCCCTACTTCACCCAAGTATTAGGTAATGAGTACCTTCATAACAGGAAAGGTAGCTACCTTTCTTAACATTATGACATCACCAGATTCCAGTCTTCAAAGTTTGTGAGAAGATTTGTAGCTCGGGTGTTCGTTGTTGTGGTCTGTTCGCCGAGCTGAGAGTTTTTGTTGCAAACGTTTCGTCCCCTTTCTAGGTGACATCTTCAGTGCTTGGGAGCCTCCTGTGAAGCGCTTCTGTGCTGATTCCTCCGTCATTTATACTGGTTTGAATCTGCCACTTCCGGTTGTCAGTTGCTGTCCGTTGCAGTGGCCGGTATATAGGGTCTAGGTCGATGTGTCTGTTGATAGAATTCGTGGATGAGTGCCATGCTTCTAGGAATTCCCTGGCTGTTCTCTGTTTGGCCTGCCCTATAATAGTGGTGTTGTCCCAATTGAATTCATGTTGTTTGTCATCTGAGTGTATGGCTACTAGGGATAGCTGGTCGTGTCGTTTCGTGGCTAGTTGATGTTCGTGGATGCGGGTTGTTATGTAGTGTTTGTCCTATGTAGTGTTTTGGGCAGTCCTTGCATGGGATTTTGTACACTACGTTGGTTTTGCTCATGCTGGGTATCGGGTCCTTTGTCCTGGTGAGTTGTTGTCTGAGGGTGGCTGTTGGTTTATGTGCTGTTATGAGTCCTAGTGGTCGCAGCAGTCTGGCTGTCAGTTCAGAAATGCTCCTGATGTATGGTAGTGTGGCCAGTCCTTTGAGTTGTGGCATGTCCTCATTTCGTTGTCTTTCCCTGCGGCATCTGGTGATGAAGTTGCGTGGGTATCCGTTTTTGGTGAATACCTTGTATAGGTGTTCTTCTTCCTCTTTTTGTAGTTCAGGTGTGCTGCAGTGTGTTGTGGCCCTTTTGAATAATGTCCTGATGCAACTTCGTTTGTGTGTGTTGGGGTGGTTGCTTTCATAGTTCAGGACTTGGTCTGTGTGTGTGGCTTTTCTGTATACCTTCGTGGTGAATTCTCCGTTTGGTGTTCTTTGTACCATCACGTCCAGGAATGGGAGCTGGTTGTCCTTTTCTTCCTCTCTCGTGAATCGGATTCCTGTGAGTGTGGCGTTGATGATCCAGTGTGTGTTCTCTATTTCTGTGTTTTTAATGATTACAAAGGTGTCGTCCACGTATCTGACCCATAGTTTGGGTTGTAATTGCGTTAAAACTGTTTTAAAATGCTATCCTGATTTTGAAATATCTCACCATTCCCTCAATATCACTTGGTCGAAATCCAGGACTCACTACCTACTCGAATTTATAAGTATAGATAAAGAGTACAAAAGTTATGTGGAACTGATATGACATGGGCTTATCTTCAGCAAGTATATTGTGTCCATTTCTGGGACCACACTTTGGGAGGGATGTGAAAAATTCAGTAAAGGTGTAACCACTAATGGTTTCAGTGATGAGGGATCATAGTTTTATAGGAAATCTACAGAACTTGGGGTTGGTCACCTTATAACAGCAAAGTTATTGTTTCTGTTTTATCAGTATCTGTAGCAGTTTACTTTGCAATTAAGATGAAGTTATTTCCTATGGCTGAAAGGTGAAAAACTTAAATACATAGACATAGGACAATTGGTAAAAGAACAATAGAATCATTGTTAGAATGGTTAGGATTTGGAATGCTTGATTGGAAAGTAGATATGGATTCAATAGTAGCCATCAAAGGAAATTGTATAAGTGCTTGAAGAAGAAAATAAAATGTAGGGATATGAGGAAAGAGTGTCAGAGTGGGATTAGCTGGATTGCTGTTTGAAAAAATTATCACTGACTCAATGAGCCATTTGGTTACTGCTGTGTTGAACAATACAATAATTCTAAGAATAGTGGAAATACCATCACCTCGTTGACTGCAGTTGTTCAAGAACAAGCCCTATGAGTAATCTGTCAAAGGCAGATGCATAGTAGTGATAACTGTTTAGCCCTGCTGATAACCCCAGTAACCTGAATGTGAAAAATAAAAGAAAAATATAACAAAAGTTACAATATTTATTTTTTCACAGCTCATCCTAAGACAACTGAAATATTTAGCCTCTAACTCAGACAAGTCTTAATACAGAAGTGAGAATTGTGTCTCAGTTGCATAGATTTCCAGACCTTATCCGGACCTTCATATTCAGATCTGGACAGAGAAATTCAGCAAAAATTTATTCGCCTTGGAGATAGACATCAGATTCACCAGAATCACACCAGGACATCAATATCATGGAGGTCTCTTGAGATTAGAAGGCCGAAGGGTCTCTGATAAAATGATTGGTAAATCAGTTACGGAGAAACAACTTCCTCTGGTTAAGAAATCCAGAACAAGAAGGAATAATCCCATATTGAGAAGTACGGTCATTTAGAAGTGGAAAATTTAAGATTTATTTTTCCAGATGAAGGAGAGTAGAAATAGGGATTTAGTTCCTGCAGAAATTATCTGCTTTGGCATAAATCCTGAAAGGAAAAAGACAGTAGGGGAGTAATATTTGGGAATGAACATACAGGGCATGGTGTCCTCCATTTTAAAGGATACTCGACATGCAACCAGTGTGCCTCATTCAACATTTTCCTGGTTTTCCTTTGTTTTGGGGCAAGCATATCACAGGGTTAAAGCAAAGGCATGTAAATGGTGTTGTGGTGTGTATTGGCTGTGAACTTCAGATACTCGAGGGATCAGAAAGACATTATTCTTCTCCTGTGTTTCTAATTCGCAAAATAGGAGCATGGGAACAGGAGCAAAATATTTGACCCTTTGAGTCTATACTGGTATTCAGTGAAGATCAGGGCTAACCTTCAACCTGATTCCATAAGTCTTCACTGGACTTGATACCTTTGACTAACAAAATCTATCAGTTTCATGTCTAAAATTAACAGCTTGTTTTATTTATTCTTTCATGGGATGTGTAAATAACTAAGCCCATCTCTATTTTTAGGGGTGAGGCTGCCTTCTTGAACTGCTGTAGTCCATTTTGTCTACTTAAAATGCTGTTAGGAACAGAGTTCCAGGATTGTGATGTCAGTGCCAGTGGAAGAAAGATGATATAATTCCAAGGCTATGTGATGTGTGGCTTGGATGAGAACTTGCAGGAGATGTTTCTCTGGAAACGCTGTCATTGTCCTTCTAGACAGTAGAGGTCCCAGGTTTGGAAGATGTTGTCGAAGGAACCTTGGTGAGTTACTGCTTTGCATCTTGTGGATGTCCACACACCCCTCACCACTGACACACAGTGATGGGTCATGGGTGGAATACCAATCAAACAGATTGCCTTGTCTTGGAGAATGATGGGTTTCTTGAGTGCAATTGGCATTGCAACCATTCAGACAAGTGAAAAATATTCTATCACACTTCTGACTTGTGCCTTATAAATTGTAGGCAAAAGTGAGGACTGCAGTTGCTGGAAACCAGAGTTTAGATCAGAGTGGTGCTGGAAAAGCACAGCAGGTCAGGCAGCATCCGCGGAGCAGGAAAATCGACGTTTCAGGCAAATGCCCTTCATTAGGAATAGAGGCAGGGAGCCTCCAGGGTGGAGAGATAAATGGGGGGTGAGGGTGGGGGGGCAGCTGGGGAGAAGGTCGCAAAGACTACAATAGGTGAATGGGGGTGGGGATGGAGGTGATAGGTCAGAGGTAGGGTGGAGCAGATAGATGGGAAGGGAGATTGGCAGGTAGAACAGGTCATGAGGACAGTGCTGAGCTGGAAGGTTGGAACTGGGGTAAGGTGGAGGGAAGGGTGTCCTAGTGTCAACTGCCATTGCAGAAGTCTACCTCTAATTTCACTGGCTCATTTTTATACTTTTCTCCCGAAACCTAAACTCCAACCAGCAAAAACTGCTTCTCTCTACTATCCTATCAGTTTCCCTTTAAATCTTGAAAACATTGATCAGATTATCACTTAATCTACTAAATTCCAGGGAGTACATTCTATTTTGTGCAATCTTGTCTTGTTATTCAGTTCTTGGAATCCAGTTCTCACTCTAGAAATCTAGACTTGAGACTCCCAACATACTGACCTCTACCAGGCCTCCTCCTGATCCCCAGAAGACTGAATTTGGACTGAATCTTATGTTTTATGATAAAGTGTCATACTTTGTCAAGTTTTCTGTAATGAATTGATACCATCGTTAAAGTCCGTTGCATTATTTAGACAAACATTATCAGTTCAGAGCTGCCCTGCATGGTTCCTGGCACTTGCTTTGGCCAGAGCAGAGAAGGGAAATTTGTCACCCAGATTTGTGAGAAGGGATCTGGAGGTGGTGATGCAGAGGGAGGTGTTCCTCCTTTCCTACAGTGGGGCAGAGATTGCGTCGACTTCACTGGTTTAAGGTTGCCATCCAGGTCTGTAAGGTCTCAGCTGTCTGGAGGAGCCACCATCAATGTAGGAAGGGGGCCAATGACCTTTTCCACTTTGTAAGGGTAAATGCCATCATCTTCTGTCTGCTATCTCACTCTGTCTCTATTGTAAAACTCACTTCCCACCAGGTTTTGTGCTCTATAGTTCTCACCGTTGCATGCAACATCTCCTCTCACTTGCTGTCAGGCCTCCTAAACCTCCATGCTGCTAACCCTACATTGCCTCTACCCTACTTACTCACTCAGGACAACTCACCACATTTTCACCTTCACTAAGACTAATAGCTGTATGATCCATTTTCATCTCCCTTAATATCTCCCTTACTTTCATCCTTTGCTCCAGGAAACAGCCATAATATGACAGAAAAAGCCATGACGGGTGTTGGAGTGCCTAGCATTCAGCTCCTCACTCTTTATGAGGAGAACATCCTGAGCCTGACCTCACCCAGCAGCCAACTGAGTGTTAGATTGGTATCAGAGGCTGCCCTTAACAGACTGTGCTAGGTCCCACTAACTGAAGTGTTATCTCCCTTGACTTAACTAACAACAATGATAAATCTATTGGCTTTGTAACAAATACAAGAGCATGCTGGAGAAACTCACCAGGTCTGGCAGCATCTGTGAAGTCTGATATGACTCTTCTTCAGAACTGAAAGGTGTTGAAAAATAGTTCTTTTTTATACTTTTGTTCGAGGCAGAGGAGGAGCAAAAGGGCAGACAGTCTTGAGGCCCAATGCAAAAGTCAAAGGGGATGTTAACAGCGAAGAAAGAAAAAATGGAGAACAGACATAAAGATGCCAGTTTCTGAGGAATGTGAGTTCAATGTTAAGACCTAGGTTTGTCCCTAAGTGGGAAATGAGGTGTTGTTCCTTGAGCTTGTGTTGTGCTTCATTGGAACATTACAGCAAACCCAGGACAGAAACGTTCACTTGAGAGCAAGGTGGTGAGTAACTGGAAGATCCAGGTAATTCCCATGGATTGAATGCTGAATAACAAGGAAAGGCAGAGGTGTTATGAACCTGGTCACTGTGGCTAAGGGGCAAAATGCAAGGCAAGGTTTCTCATTCCATAATTTAAGCCAATCATAAATAGTTATGGTCTTAAATCATTGCTGGCTACTGAGCCACAGCTGGTCATTTATAGTATCTCTGCTAACCCCAGCCACTTAGCAATCAGGTGTATAATTTGCCTTCAAACCTATGAACATCAATTTTAGTTCGCAGTTTTTTTATGAAGCTTATCGTCAGATGTCTTCTGGAAGTTCTCATAAATCATATCTATAGATTTCCCCTTGTCAACTTTAGATCACCTCTTCAAAAAGATTCTGTCAGATTTGACAGGTGAGGACTAAGTCTACTAATCTCTCTCTGAAACAAATGAAAATTTCCAAGGTGTTCAGTTACACAAACTACACTTAACCATTCTCGTAACTTACTAGGAACAGATGTTAGACTAAGTGATCTATAAGTCCCTGGGCTCCCTCTGTCAACTTCCTTAAATAGTGAAATGTCATGAGCAATTTTTAATCTGAACGAATGTTTTACATCATAAGAGCTTTGGAAAATTTTAGTTATGACAACTGTAATGTCTTTGGCTACTTGCTTTAAAATTTGAGCTCAGTTTCAGGCTGAGATGCACAAAATAGTTGAATATCATTTAGCATTTTCAATTTTTAATATTGTAAATGAATGTGTAGAACAATAAGTTGTTTCAATAAGTTCAGGCTCTTGCCTGCCAGATATGGAGATTCAATCCTATACAAGGAATCACAGCCTGTAAGGCGAGGCAAGAGGAAAGGAAAGTCAAAACAAAATCAAACAGCAGAATGAGCCACTGAATGTCTTACATGTGTTAGACAGTTCATTGTTGGAAACAAAAATTTGACTTGATTAAATTTAGCATTGTGACATGAACCGAGATACAATGAAAAGTATTGTACTGCATGCTGATCAGACAAATCATGCCTTACAGACGTACATCAGGCTAATAGATCAGAATGCAGATTATTGTATTATAGCTACAGAGAAGGTGTAGAGAAAAGATCAACTTTAATATATGAGAGGTCCATTCAAAAGTCTGATAACAGCAGGGAAGAAGCTGCTCATAAATCTTGTGGTACATATTTTCAAACTTGCATATCTCCTGCTGTATTGAAGAGGGTGAAAGATAGTGTAACCAGGGTGGGAGGGGGCTTTGATTATGTTGGCTTCTTTCCCAAGACGGTGGGAAGTGTAGACAGAGTCAATAGAAGGAAGGCTGGTTTTCGTGATGGGTTGGACTGTGTTCACAACTCTCTGTAACTTCTTGCAGTCTTGGGTAGAGCAGTTGCCATATCAGACAGTGATGCATGTGGATAGGATGCTTTCTATGGAGCATGTATAAAATTTGATAAGATTCATTGTGGATAGGACAAATTTCCTTAGGCTTCTGAGGATGTAAAGGCATTGTTGTGCTTTTTTGACTGGAGCATCACTGTGGATGGACCAGAATAAATTGTTGGTGATGTTGACACCTTGGAATTTGATGTTCTCGACCACTTCCACCTCAGTGCCATTGATACAGACAGGGGCGTATCCTTCACTTCACTTCCTGAAGTCAATGTTTTGCTGACATTGAGGGAAAGATTGTTGTCTTTACACCATGCCAGTAAACTGTCTGTCTCCTTCCTGTGCTCCATTTTGTCGTTATTTGAGATCTGACCCACTACAGCGGTGTCGTCTGCAAATTTGTAAGCACAATTGGAGCTGAATTTGGCCACATAGTCGAGAGTTTATACAAAGTATAGCAATGAGCTGAGTATGCAGCCTTGCAGGACAGCGGTGTTGAGAATTATCATGACGGAGGTGTTGTCACCTATCCTTACTGATTGCAGTCTGTGGGTCAGGAATTCAAGGATGCAGTTGCAGAAGGGGGGAGTGGAGTCCAAGGTCTTGGAGTTTGGAGATGAGTTTTGTTGGAATCATGTTGTTGAAGGTCGAGCTAAAGTCAATAAATTGGAGTCTGATGTAGGCGCCCTTGTTATCCAGATGTTGCAGAGATGAGTGTCAGGGCAGGGAGATGGTGTGTACTGTGGACCTGTTGTGAATTGTGAATTGTAGTGGATCAAGATATTCTGGGAGACTAGAATTAATGTGTGCCATTTCTGATCTCTCGAAGCACTTCATAATGATGGATGTCAGAGCCACCAAGTGGTGGTCATTAAGGCACGTTGCCTGATTTTCCTTTGGCACTGGGATGTTAGTGGTCTTCTTGAAGCAGGTGGGAACCTCAGATCAGAGTAAGAAGAGGTTAAAGCTGTCTGCAAATATGCCTGCCAGTTGGTCAGTGTAGGATCTGAGTGCACGGCCATGGACTCCATCCGAGCCAGGGGCTTTCCGTGGGTTCACCCTCAAGAAGGACGATCTGACATCTGCGGCAATGACTGCGGGGCATGTACACCCGAGGCTGTCAGATCAAGGGAGACCCTTTCACTGACTTTCTGTTCAAAATGAGCATAGAATGCATTGAGCTCATCGGGGAGGGGTGCATTATTGCTCACAATTCTACTCAACTTTGCTTTGTAGCTTGTTATATATTTTGCCACAGTTGATGTATGGTTAGTTGAAACTCCAGTTTAGTCTGGAATTGTCTCTTGGCATCCATGATGGCTTTGTGAAGGTTGTACCTAGGTTTCCTGTCTAGGTCAGAGTCACTCGACCTGAAAACCTCAGACCTGGACTTCAGTAAGGGTGAATCTTCCAGTTTATCCATGGTTTCCAGTTGAGAAACACTAAAATTAATATCTTTGGCATGCAGTTGTTTAGACACTGATGAAGTCTTTGATGGCAGGGGGATAGTCATTTAGGTTGGCAGCTGAGTTCTTGAATATGGACCAGTCCACCAACTCAAAGCAGTCACATAGCAGTCACCTGTAGAGAGAAAGCACAGTTAACAATTCAGGTCCAGTGAACCTGCTTCAAAACAGGACCCAAAATGCTAACTCTGCTTTCTCTCTGCAGATGTTGCCAGACTTGTTGCATTTTTCCAGCTATTTTTATTTTTGTTCCTGATTTCCACATCTGCAGTTCTTTGGTTTCATTGTTGAAAGTAGAGTTGCATTTGCTAAACTTAAAATCCAAATTCTGCCCGAATTTTAGATTCTTTATCTCTGTTCACATTAAGTTTTATGAATGAACTGGCTAGATTTGAACCTGATGTGGCAATAGTGTGGCTTTAAGAGGTATATTTTGACCTGGTTTCATCTAAGAGAGAGAGATTTAATGAGAGGTACTGAGCAGTTGTGATGAAGAGAACAACTTGGGAAGCCTTGTTTTTTTTTCAAATAATTAGGAACAATAGAAACAGCCTGGATGGGTGTGGCCAGCCCTCACAGACCAGGATTTCTAGATTTATTTCAGCTTTCAGGTTTAGCTTTAAGCTGTTGTTGGTGGTGTCTCAATGGGGCAGAAGCAGTTACAGCTAGAAGCTGAGGTTTGTCTCTGCTGCTGGGTTACCTGTGAAACAAATTTATTTTTCTGAATTTGCCTTTTAACCAAGGGGTGTGTTTGTGGGATGTTGCTATATTGGAACAGGAGATAGTTACAGTATCTACTATCCAGTTAAGTTTTCCAGTAGAGTTAAGTTATTTTAAGTTCTTCTTCCATTTGTTGTATTTTAACTATCGTGTTTAAATAAATTGTGTTTTGCTTATAAAGTATTTTGTGGTCATGTGGTCTGGTTCATAACACTGGGAAGAGAAAGAACTCCACATTAGACTAAATCACATTGTTACATTATTTCTATGGTGAGATGATATTGCAAGTCGTCTCATAGTTTGAAGTCACTCGTACTATGACTTGGCAATGAGCTCCAGTATGAAGAATGCATTTGAGAGCTGGTGAGGGCCTGTCTCATCACACAAAATGCAGTTTAGTGGGAACTTGGGACCGCCGTAGGATGCCATGGATTTCATTCTTTGATGAAATAGATTTCTCTTTGCAACAAATGAGGACCTGGAGAATTTCCTGTACAGTACTATCATGGCAAGATTTAATGGAAGTTTTGAAAATCCCACTATACTACAAAAAAGTAATTGTTTTTAATGACTTTGGCAGGAGGAGTTACAAGGTTAACGTCTTTATTATCATTCAGCGGTGTCTCCTGGTGAGACATGATCCCTGAATTGAAATACAATGATATAAAACAGTTTGTATTTCTTGCTGTTATTATTTTGAGGTATTTAGAATTGCCTTTTTGCCTCACCAGTTTAACAGTGGTGCATTACCTAGGGGTACTATTATCCCACTAGCAGTAATTGTTATTGAATTTCATGGAGTTCCATATTATTTTACACACTCTCTTAAAACCAAGCAAGGTGTATAGACTTAAAGCACCTAATATTTTTATTTACAAATAATGAATAATTCAAGTACAACAATAATCAAATATTGACAAAAATACTACATATGCAACAATAAAATTAAACTGTGCTTAGCGTGGCTTCAGATAGAGTTCAAGAATTTCTGTGAATTTATTGAACAATGTTTTGATCTGTGCATAATTTTGTCACATCAAAAACCTTTTATATGAGTTTAACCCTCGAGTAGGCAATAGTATCTAAATGTCTAGTTCTGACTGAATGCATGATTCAGAACAACAGTCCCACTATTCTAGCATCCTGACATTAATACTTTAAGTATCAACACTAACACTTGCGTTAACTCCATAATGAACATCATACACACAGATAAAAAGAAGAATATTTTCCAAGATTTGCTCTCAGTCACTAGGTAGTGCTGTCACAAGGTTAATTAGTCTCAAAATAACAACAATGACAGGAAATCATAGTCATTTTAACTCTGGAAAAAAAACTATCGTATTATCATATAAAGGAGGAACAATAATGTTATAATGAGGTTTTAACAAACTACATACCCCAATACTGTAGTTCATGTATTAACCATGGATTTTCTATTCAGTTTCACACTGCTACTTGCTATAATTGGCATAGAACATCCTACAAAGGACTTAAGGTCTCTGTGAACAGAGCAAGAAACCATGTGTCACCTTAATCAATTAAAGCAAGCAATTCTCATTGAGGCACACAAGCTTTTAACAGGAAGGATAGTTTAAAATAGTGTCAAATCATGTACAGAAAGTGAAATAACTGGGAAGAAACAAAGATCTGATTAACAGCGAAAGGAAAATAGAAAATATTTTCAAAAAGTTCCACAATTATTTTAATGTTATCCAACCCCAATGATAATTTAGACCTGAAATAATAAGACTCCACACTTATAAAGGTTATGAAGCCTGAGCATTTATGTGGCAATAATTAAGATATATCACACCATTAAAAACAGCTTACATTGGAATGGTCAAGCCCTAAATTAAGTTGGTGATTTCAGTCAGAATCCAAAATACAAGCACCATAACTTCATCTCCTTATCAGTGCAGTGAGCCTTTTAGTGAAATCGTGCTGTAACAAAGATTCTGGAAAAGCAGAGCAACATAGCCTGTGACCTTTGAATTTCTGCATTTTGAAATGTTTGTTGTGATGCCAGAGGTTACTGACCACTTTACACTTCAGTAAGAGAGGTAACGGTCTCTGCATTATTCCTAGGGTAAAATCCAGATCAGTGTAGACTTAGCAAAACTACAAAAAAAAGGAATTAGAGAGGCTACGAGAGAAAATTGGAAATGAAAATACAAAAGAGTATTGAAAATTATTCCGACAAGTAGAATGCTAGTTGGAAAATAACGAACTTGGGTGTCAGCTCACTAAGGAATGAATCAAGCTCACAACAGAATGAATTTAAAGAATAATTTCCTACAGTTTTGTAGAACCACATTATAACAGTTGGTGATGTTTATTGTTTAAAGAATGAGAGTACTAAAGATGTTATTCAAACATAAGGAAGCAAATCTTCAAAAGCTGATGTCATATGTACAAAATTCTTGGAGAAATAGTGAAGGTTGAGGATCTAATCTTACAAAATTTGATAGAAAGAAAAAGTGCCCCAGTGAAAGATGCGACAGTCCTGATTGCCATAATCAGGTTAAAACCAGGAATCTTCAGAGGTATCATCTTTTCTCAATGTTTGCAAAACATCAAAGTAGAATCTAACAATGAATCTCTCTAGTGTTCTGGCCCACTCTACATTTCTTCTGCTTGATTACATCTTTTGTCCCCCCTGCATTATGTGACAGGAGGTGTGCTTCCAGTCATAAGCTGTTTTGTTTGTTGTAAGGTGAAAACTGAGAGGAATAGGTTGGAGTCAATCAATGTAATGTCAAAATTAATGGTACAAAATAAAGAACACATGATTATACATCAAATCTGATTATCTTACATCACCTAAACAGTATGAATTGGATTTTGTCATAAAATTAATGATGAAGTAAAGCTAGCAGTTATTTATGTTGAAGGCAGATGGCAACTTCTGGCAACTGCACTTGAAAAGTTAAACAGAAGTTATTGTTCTAGTTAGGATATTCTTCCATAAGTTTGTGGCAAAAAGCATCAAGACATCAGACATTCAAATGTATCCAAGTGGGTACCTCATCTGTAGAGGATGAACTAATGTTAGCATGTTAGGTCTTATTCACTTGATTCAATACACCCTGCTAATAGTACTAGATGATTATTGACATTTAACCTCCATAGCACTGATAATTAACTTTTATTAATGTGGAATCTCATTCCTTAAGATTTCAATTATGTTTGTAGAATTTTTACAAAATGTACTTTTCTGACTTTGTTGTTCCCCATCATCAATTAGCCTTCTACAACTGATTTAGTATTATTGTGTTCCTTCCAATTCCAGGTACAGAGCTTACAATGGCAATTGTTGTTCTTCTCCAACCTGATAGTTGAAGAGATACAGTTACCAGATACCTTCTAGTAGATATTGGCACTTTAGGTTATTTGTGGTGCAAGAACCAATAGAGAATCAACAAGTTGTAATCAATGGTTGAGCAATGTTTGTTTACAGCTCATGCAAAATTAGGCCTATTTTTGCAATATTTTCTGCAATCCAAGGCAGACTTTTTCACCTACATTTTTTCAAAAAAAAAAGACTTTCATCACTCGACTGATTGTGCTTCAGGTGTCTGTGTTTCTTTGCTTCTTCTGAAACCTGACAGCTGTCTCATCCTTTCGTCGAAAAGAAAATTATGTCTCACAAAAGTATAGTACACCTGCCCAACTTGGCAAAAGTCCCACCAATGTTTATATGATTATAATTTTGTCAGTAGTATCGGGTGTGAACAGTTCATTACACTGTCGAATTATCTTTCATTGTCTCCAGGATATTACGATGCTTCGGCTAAAACCTAATACATATCTGACAGGTCTGTTGTCCTGTGAATTTAATCCTATTAAAGCAAACTTTAATTTAAAAGCACATTAAGATAACTCATATTTAGACATTTTTAATCGAAAAGTGGTCGAAAAATGTGGACACATGACAGATGCTTGCAGAGACTTAACTAATCAGGCAGCCTCCCAGAATGAAATTATGCTGGTTCCCCAGTAAATATTGGAAGTGTTAATCAATCATCTCAGTGTCAATTTCACTGACTGCTGTGGCTATTTAAGATTTTGAATGCCTCACATAAGTATGCAGGGTTGTAGCATTAATAATAGCTAGTATTGCTCAGGCAGAGAGGACAAATCTGTAACATATAACATGAGGCATGGGTAGTACCTGACAAACTGATGCCAGAGCAACTGGGGCACGTTAAAACAAGGTACTATGTTCCCACATTTTTTTTTTGTTCATAACACTATAACTGTCAAGCTGGTGGAAATTACCACAAAATTCCTCCTTTGGATTCCATATGGAATGAAGTTACTAAAATCATGGAGCAAAGTTAATTAGTTAAAGGGAATCAGCAGTGACCTTTAAAATATGATGTAATATACTATTAATATTTCAAATTATACAATTGTAGTACTTTGTAATTATTTGGGATTTTTGGATTCTAAAGTAGAGGAAATGGATTTTTCAGTTATGTGGAGGTGACTTTTTTTAAGAGGTCAGACAGTCATGTTTAAACAGTGTATTTAAACATCACTTCCAAGAAAGCATGTGACTTGAGTTAAGTGACTAGCAAGGCACTTGGATAGTTAACTGATAAGATGTTTGCAAAGTGGAACTTCTACAACAACAGAAAAATTCTTTCTGCTTCAGAGGCCAGAATTAGTTTTCAGTTCAGAAATAGTTTCATACTAGGAGAAGGGTAGTTTGTTTGTGAAGTCCTTAGGCTAGAAAGATATCTTCAGCTTTTTAACAGTCCAAGGGAAAGGACTGGAAGAAGTTCTGAGTTTCTGTTCAGATTCAGTAAAAACGAGTCAGTGAGTCTGTTTGCAGTTTTGTTTTTGTCTCTGGTAGAGACATTGATGGAGAGAATCACATCTGGTGAACAATGAAAAGTCCAGAAAAAATAACTTGAGTAAGAAATTAAAGAATTAAGAAAGATAGTTAATTCACAAGAATTGGGTATCTGCAAAGAATATTGGTGGAACAATAAATTTTTTTTTGCTATTTATACAAGAAGTTTTCCCAAATTGTCAAATACAAAACCAGTTTCTTATCTTCTTTTGTCTAATAAACTTGCGTTCTTTTATTAAGAGAGAATTGGTATCCTCATGTGAATATGGTCAGTAACTGAACACCACAATAAATAAACTCAAAAAATAAAGCTTATGATCTTTAAAGCCAGATTTCATACTCTGATCTGGGCTGTTCACTATTACCATCAACTTGGATCATAATAATAAAAACAACAAAAATAGGAGTAGGTTTAGTCCAAATGACTGTTTGTACTTTCCGTGCCATTCAGTAAAATCATGGCTGATCTTTTATCTCAGTTCCACTTATTCACACTATTGCCACATTCCTTTGTTTCCTTAGCAACCCAAAATAATGATCTCTGTGTTGAATGCACTCTGTGCATCTACAACTCTCCAAGATGTTGATCTTGCCAGTAATAATATGCATCATTGTGGCCATTTTTACCCAGTGTGGTATCAAATTTATCAAAAGGAAGTCTGAAAAGTTAGTTCAACTAATCAAGGTGGAATGTCTTAATTTTGGAGGACTTTTGTGAGTTACTCAAAATTGAAAATTCACAGGTCATATTCAATTTGCTCACATCTCAAGTGATGGTCAACCTTCAATGTCAGGCACAAAGGGGACAAATGTCCTCCAACACACTGAAGCACTTCGAGCAGAGGCTGTGATTTAGAGGATTAACAAAGACAGAAATTGAACAGGAGAAGGCTATACCAGGATGTCATCCCACAAAATTGAAGGGTGCTAGTTTGTGTGTGTGGGGGGGGGGGGGGGGGGGAGGTGGTATAGAAGAATTTATTTTGCTCCTCAAATGGCCTCTGAAGGCAGACAAGGGGCCCATGGGTGTGATGTCCCATACTAGGACTTTTCCCTCAACTGTCTTACCTTTCCAAGGAACCTAGAGGCAGGAAGAAAGCAGCACACTTGATTTTTTTTTAAATTGCTAATTAACCTGTTCAGCGGTACCATTACACATTTCTAAAGCAGATGGGAATTGAACCTGGTTCTCTTTGTTACAGCA
This sequence comes from Hemiscyllium ocellatum, assembly GCF_020745735.1. NCBI lineage: Eukaryota > Metazoa > Chordata > Chondrichthyes > Orectolobiformes > Hemiscylliidae > Hemiscyllium > Hemiscyllium ocellatum. The sequence continues at coordinate 28,390,965 of NC_083425.1, read as the reverse complement.
CACTTGATTATCTTTGGGAAGACATGGAAATAGCCTGGGTGCTACCTTAGGTGCTCATGCATGTCCACACACATGAAAAGGTACTAGCTAGCCACAATATCTTGAGAGAGAGTTTCTGAGTAATTTTGAGAGATATTTTCAGTATGGCATACTTTGGAGGAACAGAGTCTTTTGGAATATTGGGGAAATTGTAACAAAGTTGAGTGATGGGAGTTGTGAGCAGATGGTGGTTAATGTGATTGGCAATCGTTCTGAGTGCAGCGAGAGACAAGCTTTAACCCATCAACTTCCGGCCATTCCCTGAGGTGGGAGGAGTAGCAGGAGACTAATCCACTCCTCTCAGTTAATGAGACTGGAAGCTTCAGATTGAGTTGACTGGGAGGTTTTATTGCAGGTGGCTGTGTACCCTGGGCTTCAGTAAAAATCACAGGTTGCAGTGAGATAAGAATAGCCTCTGGAAGAAGACACATTTCTATTTACTTATAAGCCCCTTTCACATAAAACACCCTCCGCATCCTGGGTATTAAAGCACCTTTTTGAATCAAAACCACCTTCCTCTGGGCTTGGAGATCAGAATTCTCTGTGGCCTCATCTGGACTGTTTGCCATTTCGCAGAAGCAAAACCTCTCAAACAGATTATATTCCAACAAGAATCTTGTGAACATCAAAAGTCACCAAGCTCATGAAGAAGCCAAACTTCCAGCTTTCCCAATCTACCATAGCCCCAAAGGCCATTCAGCTACTATTATGCCAACAATAAAAAACACTCACCCCCCCCCAATTAGATTGCAAAGCTTTAAACCACTGGAGATTTCTTTGCCTCATGTCTTCAATTGGAGTCAACTGATTGGTAGAGATTGATTGCCACAGTTCAACAACAACTCCATTATTGTCTTACCATGTCATGACGCGAAGAAGAAAGCATGTGTAAGGTACAGACAGGAGAGATCGAGTGAATCCTTAGAAGAGTATAAAGGCAGTAGGAGTATACTTAAGAGGGAAATTAGGAAGACAAAAAGGGGACATGAGATAGTAAAAGCAAATTACTGCGGATGCTGGAATCTGAAACCAAAAGAGAAAATGCTGGAAAATCTCAGCAGGTCTGGCAGCATCTGTAAGGAGTGAAAAGAGCTGATGTTTCGAGTCTAACTGGCCTTTGTCAAAGCTGAGATAGCTTTGGTAAATAGAGTTAAGGAGAATCCAAAGGGTTTCTACAAATACATTAAGGACAAAAGGGTAACTAGGGAGAGAATAGAGCCCCTCAAAGATCAGCAAGGCGGCCTTTGTATGCAGCCACTGGGGATGGGGGAGATACTAAATGAGTATTTTGCATCAGTGTTTACTGTGGAAAAGGACATGGAAGGCATAGAATGTAGGGAAATAGACGGTGACATCTTGAAAAATGCACATATTACAGAGGAGGGAGTACTGAATGTCTTGAAACACATAAAAGTGGATAACTCCCCAGGACCTGATAGGGTATACCCTAGAACTCCGTAGGAAGCGAGGTAATTGATTGCAGGGCCTCTTGTTAATATACTTATATCATCAATAATCACAGGTGAGGTACTGGAAGAATGGAGGTTGGCTAACATAGTGTCACTGTTTAAGAAAGGTAAGACAAGCCAGGGAAGTAAAGACCAGTGAGCCTGACATCAGTGATGGGTAAGTTGTTGGAGGGAATCCTGAGGGACAGGATGTACATGTATTTGGAAAGGTAAGGACTGATTAGGTATAGTCAACATGCCTTTGTGTGTGGGAAATCATGTTTCACGAACTTGACTGAGTTTTTTGAAGAAGTAACAAAGAAGATTGATGAGGGCAGAGTCATAGTCATGATCTATATGGAGTTCAGTAAGGCATTCGACAAGGTACCTCTTGGGAGACTGGTTAGCAAGGTTAGATCTCATGGAATACAGGGAGAACTAGCCATTTGGATACAGACTGGCTCAAAGTTAAAAGACAGAGGGTGGTGGTGGAGGGTTGTTTTTCAGACTGGAGGCCTGCGACTAGTGGTGTATCACAAGGATCAGTGCTGGGTCCACTACTTTTCGTTATTTATATAAATGATTTGGATGTGAGCATAAGAGGTATAGTTAGTAAGTTTGCAGATGACACCAAAATTGGAGGTGTAGTGCACAGCGAAGAAGGTTACCTCAGTTTACAACAGGATCTTGATCAGACGGGCTGAGGAATTGCAGATGGAGTTTAATTTAGATAAATGCAAGGTGCTGTATTTTGGGAAAGCAAATCTTAGCAGGACTTATACACTTAATGGTAAGGTCCTAGGAAGTGTTGCTGAACAAATAGACCTTGGAGTGCAGGTTCATAGCCACTTGAGAGTAGAGAAGCAGGTAGATAGGATCGTGAAGAAGGTGTTTGGTATGCTTTCCTTCATTGGTCAGAGTATTGACTGCAGGAGTTGAGAGGTCATGTTGCTGCTGTACAGGACATTGGTTCAGCAACTTTTGGAATATTGCATGCAATTTTGGTCTCCTTCCTATCGGAAAGATGTTTGAAAGGGTTCAGAAAAGATTTCCAGGGATGTTGCCAGGGTTGGAGGATTTGAGCTGTAGGGAGAGGTTGAACAGGCTGGGACTGTTTTCCCTGGAGCGTTAGAGGCTGAGGAGTGACCTTCTAGGATTTATAGAATTGTGAGGATATGGATAGGGTAAATAGACAATAGACTTTTCTCTGGGGTGGGGGAGTCCAGAACTAGAGGGCATAGGTTTAAGGTGAGAGGGGAAAGATATAAAAGAGACCTAAGGGGCAACTTTTTCACGCAGAGGGTGGTGTGTGTGTGGAATGAGCTTTCAGAGGAAGTGGTGGAGGCAAGTGCAATTGCAACATTTAAAAGGCATCTGGATGGGTATATGAATAGGAAGAGTTTGGAGGGATGTGGGCCAGGTGCTAGCAGGTGAGTGAGATTGGGTTGGGATATCTGGTCGGCATGGACAAGTTGGATCAAAGAGTCTGTTTTCATGCTGTGCATCTCTATGACTAGGATGGTTAAAGGCAAACTAGATGTCTTATGACCTCTAGCAATTCCTATGGCCCTATTCAGGTCATTGGCAGCGGTTGTACTGCCCTTTATATGCAGAGTGATGCCAAGCTTTTTAAATCTAATGTCTAAGTCATGTTGATGATATGTATGTGTGGAAATTCAACTTCCAGTTTCTGCAAACTAGAAAGTATATAATTGAAGTTGTCACTCCAGGCATTTTTTGCTGTAGGTGACAGGGATCTTACCTTCTTCACCTGGAGTAACAGTGAGAGCCCAAATCACCATATTGTAGGAAAGCTTGCCAAATTAACTACCAGTCAGGTAGTTAACTGGGCAGCAATGGGCATCACCAGGCAGCAGTGGGGAATCCCAGGAACAGAGACAACCCCACCCCCAGTGGGAACATTGGCTGCTGTTAACTATGTATCCACTTGAGGTGCAGGATCATATTGGGATCCACACCACAAGTGACTGATGGCAGATCAGGAGGAATCGCAGTGGGGGTTGGGCAGGGGTTTCACATGAGAGAGGGACAGGGGTCAGCAGCAAGGACAAGATAATGGGTCTTTGCAGCTCCCGTCTTTCCCAACTTAAGGTCTGAATAGGCAAAAACAGCCTCTGAAGGAGCTCCCCCCCCACCAACCAGGCCACCACCAACCCCAACATCCTCACAATCAACTCTTTGAAAGGACACAGCCACCCTGTCCCAGCTTTGACGTACTAAGGCCAGGAACAAAATGTGGTCGCCAATTAGCACCATCCCACGTGATTAAAGAGCTCCCTCACCTCTCCAAAAGCAAAGTTACTTCAAGGAAGGCTATTAAAATCCATTCATTGGCTGTTCCATTTTGAATGTTATCGATGCCAACTGATAATTCCTGAAATTTTTCACTTAACTACAATGAAACATTTATATCATACTCTGGACAAATTTTAGTTAGTTGTGACTCAGGCTTGATCATTGCTGGCTTAAGTATAAGATTACAATCATGGATTTATAGCTGTTCCTGCAGTTCTGACATCCTAACAATTTCTTGGAACCATTGAGGCCTTCCTCACAGACGGTTTCTGTCACCTGTGCATTTGTACTCAATGTGTGTAGTTATGATGCAACTCACAGAATGTTGCTTCAGTCTTTGCCAGGAATATTTTAATGTACATTGTCAACACATCCCTGGCAACTCTCTCACTGCAGTTTCTCATGAGGAATAATCTGATTCATATTTATCTAAAGTATCTCTGCAGAGGTCCAGTGAGGGTCAGACACTGGAGATCAGTTGTAAAATAAGGAATGGGATGAATAAACACAGATTCCCCACAGCAACTTCAATCTTTTCTGCACTTGAAAAGACTTGTATTTGGTGTAGTGGGAATGAGGCATCCTGTCAGCATATGTAACAATAAAAGGGAGAAAATTTCAAACGTACAAGAAAAGATTGTTTGAAAGATAATAAGTAACCTGCCGAAGATCTCTGGCATGTATAATCACCATTTCTGCATCAAAATTAGTTATTTTTAAACAAAACTAATGTTTCCTTCTTTTTTACTATTTGTTTGTTTTAATATTTGTTCCTGTTTGTGTGCTGTTTAAACATTCTGTAAAGTGTGCATGTAAATGTCAGGGTACCAATAGCAAGTATTCAACGGAATTGTCATCATTAAGCAACAATACCATCGGTGTATTCTTTATAATTCAATGTTGCTTAATTCAAATTATCTAATGATTCAAATCATTTTGTGTTAACTTCCCATGTTGCCATGTGATTTAAACTGTTTAATTTAAATGATTGGATAATTCAATGCAAAAATGATTGAATTTTTGGAAGATGGTAATCAGGTGCTTCACAAAGGTAATCATTAATTTACAAACCAGTGAGATGTTTATGCAAAATACATTTTTGTTAACTAGTGAATAACAGTTCTTCATCTTGTTTTCATTTATTTCCTATGTAATGATCTATCTACTTATTTAAAAACTAAGTTTGTTACACTTCAACAATCTGGATGTTTTGGTTTTATGGGGAGAAGGCTGAGGTTTGGCACAAGGTTAATTATTCATTCAGAGAGCCAACACAGACACAATAGGCCAATTGGTCTCCTTCTGTGCCATAACAAATCTTCCACAGTATTTACATATAGAAAAGCCATCATTTCATTGGACTTTCATTACCAGGAGCCGGGAATGGAAAAACCTTTGTCAACCTGCAATCTTCCCTCATCAACAGCAATTAATTACTGACCTGAGGATGCCCCATTCTATCACAGCTAGACTTTGTTGCTTTAAGGGCACAGATTGCTTTCAGTAACGATGATGTGGGTGCACTGCCTGATATAGTAGTCATGTAGGGAATGGTGTATCATTCAGCCTAATAAAGGCATTGTCTTGGGATCTTCAACAACTGTCATACAGCAGGTACATCATTTGTGCTAACTGAAGGTTCGACTGCAAGTTCATTGGAATGGGATATCTTGTCGGTCTTGGTATACACCAGTTTTTGAATAGCTATGCTGCAGGTGTTAGCTTTAATAAAGTTGTGGAACTGTTAAATTAATTAGTTCTGGTATTGAAATTTTCATTGCTCCAGTGGTGCATGTATCCTCAACTGTGCAGCAGGCAAGGTAAGTAACAGAAAACAGAATTTTTTTCAGAAATCTTAGATTCTCCCTCTATGATCAAACAAAAATAATCTTGTCAACAGCTTACAGATATTTACTCATAAAATTATCTCCCCTAAGTATGACTTTCAGCTGTCCTGTTCTTTGAGCTGGAATGACTATTGAACACTATTATCAGAATCTTATTGGGACCTGAGTGACATGGGCTATGATGAGATGTGAGATAAAGTCGGATGAGAAATCTGGTAAAGCACATCTCAATATCGGGAGAATCTCACTCCATCATTAAAGCATTGGACAGGCATTGTGGAAAGATTCTTGTTAGGCAACAGTCACATACCATTTCAGGGAAATTATTGATTAACACCTGATTAGCAGACCAAATCATAAAATCCCTACAGTGTGGAAACAGACTATTTAGCCCACCAAGTCCACACCGCCCTCTACCCTATCCCTATAACCCTACAGTTTTCACAGCCAATCCACCTAGCCTGCACATCCCTGGATACCATGGGCAATTTAGCACAGCCAATCCACCTAACTTGCACATCTTTGGACTGTGGGAGGAGTCTGGAGCATGAACACAACATATTTCCAAGTCAGGATAGTGAGTGGTATGCAAGAGAACTTTCTAGGTGGTGGTATTCCCATGTATCTGCTGCACTTGTCCTTTGAGGTGGAAGTGATTGTGGTTTCTGATTCCTGATGAAGGGCTTATATGTGAAATGTTGATTCTCCTGCTCCTCGGATGCTGCCTGACCTGCTGTGTTTTTCCAGCACTAAACTTTTCGATTCTGATCTCCAGCATCTGCAATCTGCACTTTCCCCGTCTAAAAGGCAGATGTTCTCTTTGGCTTTGCTTTTCATTTTTCTATGTTTAAAAAAAGCTCTTGCTCTCTGTTATAGAGTCATAGATATGTACGGCATGGAAACAGACCCTTTGGTCCAACTCATCCATGCCAACCAGATATCCTAACCTAATCTAGTCCCATCTGCCAGCACTTGACCCATATCCCTCCAAACCTTTCCTATTCATATACCCATCCAGATGCCTTTTAAATGTTGCAATTGTACCAGCCTCCACTACTTCCTCTGGCAGCTCATTCCATACTTGCACTACCCTCTGCATGAAAAAGTTACCCCTTAGGTCCCTTTTATATCTTTCCCCCTCACCCTAAACCTATGCCCTCTAGTTCTGGATTCCCCAACCCCAGAGAAAAGACCTTGTCTGTTTATCCTATCCATGCCCTTCATGTTTTATAAACCTCTATAAGGTCACCCTCAGCCTCTGACACTCCAGGGAAAACAGCCCCAGCCTATTGAGCCTCTCCCTGTCACTCAAATCCTCTAACCTTGGCAATATCCTTGGACATCTTTTCTGAACCCTGCCAAGTTTTACAACATCCTTCTGATAGAAAGGAGACCTGAATTACATGCAATATTCCAAAAGTGGCCTAACCAATGTCCTATACAGTTGGATGACATCCCAACTCCTTTATTCAATGCTCTGACCAATAAAGGAAAGCAAACGCCTTCTTCACTATCCTATCTACCTGCAACTACACTTTCAAGGAGCTATGAACCTGCACTCCAAGGTGTCTTTGTTCAGCAACACTCCCTAGGACTTTACCATGAAGTGTATAAGTCCTGCTCTGATTTGTTTTTCCAAAATGTAGCACTTCATACATTATGGCATTTATCTGCCAGTTTACCCTCTAAGTTCATTTTTTGGGGGCACTTTTTCTTGGCTTTTAAGTTTTTTCTAATCATCTGGCCTACCACTAATCCCTGCTAAGATGTATGTTTATTCCTTCAATTTGATACTATCCTTAATTTTCTTTAGCACCTGCCATTTCTCCTCAAATCTACACACCATCCTGACTTATATCACCATCTCCCCACTCTTGCTGGATGTAATCCTGCAACCTCCTTTCTCATAGTACTTTAGGCATTCCTATCCCTAATGACTGTATTAGTTCAAGAAAGCAGCTCAAGTCTAAGTAGGGATGGGCAATCAATGGTCACCTAGCCAGCAACACACATTCCATGAAAAAAACTACACGGTCCTTGTCCCCACAAGGTCATTGACAACTGCACCATCAACACCTAATTTTCACATTATTTAGTGAGGCTCTTTCAAAAGCTGAAATGGAGTCCCAATGTTGAGTTTAAATGAGCGTGCTGAATTTGTGTCACCCTCCTGTGTGAATCATGCCCCAGTCCTTACTCCTACTTTTTAGATCTGGTGTGATGGGACACAAATGGTGATGAGACTTTTGCGTCTGAGTCCCGTACACTATATTTAATGGTTCACAAAAATCTCACCCTTGGTATCATGCCCACATGATTTCATGTCATTCTGGCAAGCTTCACATTCCAGACATCCTGAGGGAATGATTTTCTTCTATTTAAGCTTTCAGGTACTCTGGTCAGTGAGTGCAACTTGTGCCTCTTCTTTCGGCTGCTAAGGAGGCTGGATAATTATTAATGTCCCTTGGCACGCCATAGTGAGAAAGCCACCTGATGTGTTTTTCAGTCGTACAGAAACTTCCCTCCCTTGCATATTTAGTTTCTCAAGTACCAGATTACTCTCTTGGATGAATCCCAAATCCCCAAACATTTAAGAATGCCTATCCTTTCTTCAAAATCTAATTAAGATTGCAGTAGAGCACCTAAGTAAGCAAAAGCAGATTCCTCTTTGATATACTTATAGTTAATGAATTATTTTATGCCTCAGTAAATCCAATGCAATTGTCTAGAATGGCAGTGTGTTACAGCAGACCTCAATATGAATCAATGATATTGTACAAATAACAGCCATGGGAGTAATCTAATGGTGATATTTCGAGGTGCATATTTACTAGAGAATATCTTTTAGCTAACTCCTAAAGTAAATAAAGTAGTAAAGGTTCATTGCTGTACTGCATCACTGGGTGTGCAGCAGGAGTTCTCGCTGTAATAACAGCATAGTCCACATTCCATTCTAATTACATGGTCAGGTAACTAACAGATTAATAGGTTTTGCAAAATTAGTTTAAGTTTAAGGCATTTTGGCTGGTTGTCTTTCGCTAAAATTAAACACTTTTGAAATTTGCAGTACCAATTTCCTCAGTCATCAGACAAAGAAACATTCAGAATTTATTTTGCCTTTTTTTTCCCCCCACAAATGGAGACAAAGCTAGACAATTAATCCACGGAAGAGTTCCTCTTACCAATTGCTGAGTTTGAATGCTTTGTTCAGCATCCTGCAACTGTGGTTAATTCTGTTGAAAAGAAAAGTTCATTCTCTGATTCTATCACAAGTGAATGGCTTTGAGAGCTGCCAAGAAGAACTGGAACAATAGGATTTTAGATTTTCACATTTGTGCTTAAAATCTTGCGCTGAAGTCTGTCATTCTCAATCATTCATACTTGATCATTAGATACAGTCTGTGATTCAAGGTTTAAAGAATATGCCTGAATGTTTGGAAAGTGTTTGCTTAATCAGTATCTTGTGGATCACCAAGGTCAGAAAATTTGATGTATACTGTTTGTAAATGAATCACTACCTTTTCCACTTTAAAATTATTGGCTTAAAGTATGACACAGCAGAATCCTTAGGCCCTAAATTATGAGTCCTTATTTGAGTGACTAAGATGTGTCCTCTACATTGGGGAGACTGGATGCCTCCTAGCAGAGTGCTTTAGGGAACATTTCTGGGACACCCGCAACAATCAACCACACCGCCCTGTGGCCCAACATTTCAATTCCCCTTCCCACTCAGCCAAGGACATGGAGGTCCTGGGCCTCCTTCACCGCCACTCCCTCACCACCCAACACCTGGAGGAAGAACGCCTCATCTTCCGCCTTGGAATACTTCAAACCCAAGGTATCAATGTGGACTTCACCAGTTTCCTCATTTCCCCTTCCCCAACCTCACCCCAGTTCCAAACTTCTAGGTCAGCACTGTCCCCATGACCTGTCCTACCTGTCTATCTTCCTTTCCACCTATCCACTCCACCCTCCTCTCTGACCTATCACCTTCATCCCCACCCCCATCCACCCATTGTACTCTTTGCTACCTTCCCCCACCCTAAACTGAAGGGAATTTATATTTGCCAGGAATTGGTGTTGGAGAGCCTGTTAGGTCTGAAGGTTGATAAGTCCCCGGGGCCTGATGGTCTATATCCCAGGGTACTGAAGGAGGTGGCTCTAGAAATCGTGGATGCATTGGTGATTATTTTCCAGAGTTCGATAGATTCAGGATCAGTCCCTGCAGATTGGAGGGTGGCTAATGTTGTACCACTTTTTAAGAAAGGTGGGAGAGAGAAAACGGGAAATTATAGACCAGTTAGTCTGGTTTCAGTGGTGGGAAAGGAGGGAGGAGCTGGCCAAAGTTCAATGGTGCAATACCTTAGCAAGGATGACAGTGGAGGAACAAAGGCGGATATTTCTGTGTATAATGCAGAAGTTGCAGGATCAGTTCATTCCAAAAAAGAAGAAAGATCCCAGGAGGAGGCATGGGTGGCCATGGCTGATGAGGGAAGTTAAGAAACATATAAAGTTAAAAGAGAAAAAGTATAACATAGCAAAGTGGGAAAACGGAGGACTGGGAAGCTTTTAAAGAACAACAGAGGATTACTAAGGAAATACGCAGAGAAAAAATGAGACACAAAGGTAAACTGGTCAATAATATAAAGGAGGATAGTAAAAGTGCTAACCACTGTGGGCGGCACGGTGGCACAGTGGTTAGCACTGCTGCCTCACAGCGCCAGAGACCCGGGTTCAATTCCGGCCTCAGGCAACTGTGTGGAGTTTGCACATTCTCCCCATGTCTGCGTGGGTTTCCTTCGGGTGCTCCGGTTTCCTCCCACAGTCCAAAGATGTGCGGGTCAGGTGAATTGGCCATGCTAAATTGCCCGTAGTGTTAGGTAAGGGGTAAATGTAGGGGTATGGGCGGGTCGGTGTGGACTTGTAGGGCCGAAGGGCCTGTTTCCACACTGTAAGTAATCTAATCTAAAAGTCTTTTTAAGTATGTGAAAGACATAAAAATGGTTAAGACTAAAATTGGGCCCTTGAAGACAGAAACAGAGGAATATATTACAGGGAACAAAGAAATGGCAGAAGAATTGAATTGGTACTTCAGATCTGTGTTCACTAGGGAAGACACAAGCAATCTCCCTGAGGTAACAGTGTCTGAAGGATCTGAACTGAAGGGAATTTATATTTGCCAGGAATTGGTGTTGGAGAGACTGTTAGGTCTGAAGGTTGATAAATCCCCGGGGCCTGATGGTCTACATCCCAGGGTACTGAAGGAGGTAGCTCGAGAAATCGTCGATGTGTTGGTGATTATTTTCCAGAGTTCGATAGATTCGGGATCAGTTCCTGCGGATTGGAGGGTGGCTAATGTTGTGCCACTTTTTAAGAAAGGTGGGAGAGAGAAAACAGGAAATTTTCGACCAGTTAGTCTGACCTCAGTGGTGGGAAAGATGCTGGAGTCTATTATAAAGGATGAAATTATGACACATCTGGATAGTAGTAACAGATAGGTCAGAGTCAGTATGGGTTTATGAAGGGGAAATCATGCTTGACTAATCTTCTGGAATTTTTTGAGGATGTAATTCTGAAGATGGATGAGGGAGATCCACTAGATGTAGTGTGCCTGGACTTTCAGAAAGCTTTTGATAAAGTCCCACATAGGAGGTTAGTGAGCAAAGTTAGGGCACATGATATTGGGGACAAAGTACTAACTTGGATTGAAAGTTAGTTGGCTGATAGGAAACAAACAGTAGTGATAAACGGCTCAATTTCAGAATGGCAGGTGGTGACCAGTGGGGTACCGCAGGGATCAGTACTGGGACCGCAGCTTTTTACAATATATATTAATGATATAGAAGATGGTATTAGTAATAACATTAGCATATTTGCTGATGATACTAAGTTGGGTGGCAGAGTGAAATGTGATGAGGATGTTAGGAGATTACAGGGTGACCTGGACAAGTTAGGTGAGTGTTCAGATGCATGGCAGATACAGTTTAATGTGGATAAATGTATGGTTATCTACTTTGGTGGCAAGAACAGGAAGGCAGATTACTACCTAAATGGAATCAATTTAGGTAAAGGGGCAGTACAGAGAGATCTGGATGTTCTTGTATGCCAGTCAATGAAGGCAAGCATGCAGGTACAACAGGTAGTGAAGAAGGCTAATAGCATGCTGGCCTTCATAACAAGAGGGATTGAGTATAGAAGCAAAGAGTTCTTCTGCAGCTGTCCAGGGCCCTAGTGAGACCACACCTGAAGTACTGTGTGTAATTCTGGTCTCCAAACTTGAGGAAAGACATTCTGGCTATTGAGGGAGTGCAGCGTAGGTTCACGAGGTCAATTCCTGGAATGGTGGGATTACCTTACACTGAAGATTGGAGCGACTGGGCTTGTATACCCTTGAGTTTAGAAGACTGAGAGGGGATCTGATTGAGACATATAAGATTATTAAAGGATTGGATACTTTGGAGGTAGGAAACATGTTTCCGCTGATGGGTGAATGCCAAACCAGAGGACACAGCTTAAAAATACAGGGTAGACCATTTAGGACAGAGATGAGGAGAAACTTCTTCACCCAGAGAGTGGTGTCTGTGTGGAATGCTCTGCCCCAGAGGGCAGTGGAGGCCCAGTCTCTGGATTCATTTAAGAAAGAGTTGGATAGAGCTCTCAAGGATAGTGGAATCAAGGGTTATGGAGATAAGGCAGGAACAGGATACTGATTAAGGACGATCAACCATGATCATATTGAATGGTGGTGCAGGCTCAAAGGGCAGAATGGCCTACTCCTGCACCTGTTGTCTATTCTCTATTGTCCTCTCTGACTTATCACCTCCATCCCCACCCCTATTCACCTATTGTACTCTATGCTATTTTCTCCCCACCCCCACCCTCCTCTCATGTACCTCCCCACCCTTCTGCCTATATTCCTGATGATGGGCTTTTGCCCAAAACGTCGATTTTCCTGCTCCTCGAATGCTGCCTGAACTTCTGTGCTTTTCCAGCATCACTCTAATCTAGAATCTGGTTTCCTGCATCTGCAGTCCTTACCTAAGATGTGTTCATGGCTTGTGAGAGATCATTCAAAAAGTCCTGCCAAAACTTCCATTTTAATCGAATTTGATTGGAGGAAGAAAAGAATGAAGGAGCAAGAGAATTGAAATCTTTCAGATCCTGGAAAATAATGCTTTGTGTAAGAAATTGTTGAATATATCTTTATTCTAGCACATTAATCTCATGGTATGAGATTAACGTGCTAGAATCAAGATGCATTCAACAATGGTATTCAACATGGTATGAGATTAATAATGCATTTGGAATAAAGAAATCACAAGAGAAGCAGAGTTAAAGAAAGAATGGTCACATCTTCTTTGATAATGCAAAAGAAAAACACATGGAAACAGGATTAAGGCTGGTTCTGGAGGACAGATTTTCAAATTCTAATCCCATATTTTGACTGGTGATGGATCATGGATAAAGTGTGTCTGATCATATTTTGTAGTTCTTTGTGATTGTGTGGGACGCAATGGAGTTGACAAAAAGCACGTCCAGTAAATTCTATTTTGAGGAAGGTTTTGAAGGTAATATAAGATTTTGAAAACGGCTGATGCTTGGAAGGGGAACCTCTGAAAGATTCTCTCTTCTCTTCTGGCATGATGTGCAGACCATGCAATCACTTACACCAATTTGAATTCTAGTCATAAATGACTGTGTGCTAAATGAAGAAAGAGAGGCTGACCAGGAGATAATTGTGGAAGTCAAGTGTGAGATGATCAGTATGAGGATGAACATTTGAATCTTGGCGATGTGAGATGAGGATGAAGCAAGATGTAGTTTCTGAGCTGTAAGCAAGTGGTTTTGGTAATGGATAGAATGTGCAGTTAGAAACATAGGAGCAAGGCAAGCCTGCTCAGCCTTTATAACTTATAGCTGATCATCTACCTCCTTTCCACACTACCTCGATATCCTTCAATGTCATTAATAACATGAAATCTATCAAGGTCAGTCTTGAATTTACTTAATGCCTGGGCTTCCAACATCCTCTGGGGAATCACAAGTTTTACGGAGAAGACTGAAGCCATTTGACCCATCATGCTTGCTCTAGCTCATTAAATGAGCATCATTGCCTAGTGCCAATTTCCTACTTTTTGCACCGTGCCTTTGCATTTTTTAAAATCCAAATAATCTTTTAAGTCTTTCTTGACTATCTCAAATGAACCTGCCTCCACATTTCCAGACGGTGCATTCCCCACCCCAACTACTCTTTGAGTGATAAAGTTTTTCCTTGTTTCACTCTTGCTTCTTTGCCAGATCATTTTAAATCTGTGCTATCTACTCTATCCAACCCATTTTGTCATTTTGAAAATCTCTATCAGACCTCCTCTCAGCCCTCTTCTCTCCAAGAGGAGCAGTCCTTACTTCTTAAATCTGTCCCACCCCTAAAGTTTAAAGAACTGAAACCATTCTTGCAAACAGATAATTCCAAAGATTTACCACACACAAAGACAAGAAATTCCTCCTCATCTCAGTCCTCAATGGCTTGTTTTTATTCAAAGGTGCGTGCCTCCCCTGATTCTCGACCCTAAATCCAATCTAGTCTGTCTATTCCTTTAGGAATTTTGTACATTTTTATGAGGTCATTTCTCATTCATCTGTTCTCCAGAAAATATGCTCCCAGTCTCCTTTATCTCTCCTCATTGGACAGTTCCAACATCCCAGGATTCTGTTCAGTAAATGTCTGCTATCCTGTCTGCAGTGGGTATATTTTTCCTTCGGCAAGTGAAACAGAACTGTGGTTCTAAAGTTTTACCAGCTTTCTGCATAATTGAAGCAAGTCCTCTTGCAATAATGACTACTCCACCATTTACCTTCCAAATTAGTTGCTGCAGTCTGAGCTAATTTTCAGTGCATTATGAACAAGGACACTTATGTCACTTTGGACATGATCATTTTCCAGTCTCTCACCATTTAAGGAATACTCTGCACCCTTGTTGCTCTAACCACAGTGGACTATCTCATACGCATCCACATTATATTCCACCTGCTTTGCCCTTGCCCAGTCATTCAGCCTATCTATATCTCCCTGAAGCCTCTGTGCATCTTTAATTCCCTCTATTATCAACAAACATGGAAATATTACATGGGCCCCCCACACCTAAATCATTGTTATATAATGTGGACAGCTGTGGCCCCAGCATTGATCCTTGCTATGCCTCATAACCTGCCAACCCAAAAATGGAGCATTTTTTTCCTGAAAATCCAAATCTACTACTGCTTCATCCGTCTCAACTTTATTTATAACTTCCTCAATAAATTTTATCGGGTCTGCCAAACTTGATTTCCCCGCCATGAATCAATGTTTTCTCTGTCCAATCAGCCAATTTTCTCAATATCCAGTAATCACATCCTTTGTACTAGATTTGCATATTTTCCCTATCACTGACGTCAGACTAATACATTTATAATTCTCTTTTTTTCTTCTCTTAACAGCAGGATTACACTTGCAGCTTTTTAATCTATATGCCCTGTTGGTGATTTAATAGTGTTTTGAAAGATAATCCCTGCCTCATTCACAATCTCCATAACCATCTCTTTCACCAGCCTCGGTGAAAGTTATCAGGTCCCAAGGATTTGTCAACTTCCAGTCCTCTTAATTTTGTTAATACTACTTTCTCAACTTATTAATTTATTATTTTTAGTATTAATTTATTTCAGTTTCACACTCTTCCTAGATCCTTAAGCTTAATTATTTCAGAGAGACTGATTGTGTTTCCGTTTCTGTCAACAAAGGTTGAAGATGATTGCAGGGTGGAGAAGATCACTGAGTTCTTTAGAGTCATGTTCATTCTATACAAGCAGTCTGGATGGTGACAGGAAAAGTGTTGCAAGCCAGGCTACAATTACCACTGATCACTGCTCTAGAATACAGGCCTGGATTGTAAACACCCCAGTTGAATTCAATCAATCTTTTGCTTTTGGCAATTACTCTAGGTTTTCTTGGGATTTTGCTTCATTACTGAAAAATGTCACATCATTGTCCCCATGCATCCTCTATTCCCTTAGCTCATTCATGCCACTTTGGTGCCCCACACATATGTATGCCTCTTCACATCAGCTATGCCAACCCTGTACCTTTCCACTCCACATACCCTCCATAGCCACTAATCCAATGGGTTCTATGTTCTATCTACTGATCCCAATCCATATCGACAGAAAGTATTTAATATATTTTCAGGAAAAAAGTGAATTTTTCATCATCTATTAAAAGCCTCTACATCTCTGATACTAAGAGATGAACATATATGAATTAAAACCCCATGATGCTTGTAATCCTATTACCTTATTAGAAGGAGTCAGAAATCACATCAAAATCCCAATTTGTTTTTAAAACTTTTTGAAACAGTCACTCATTCTCAGATGAATGGAACAATAGGTATTCTCAAACACATTAGCACTGGAAATTTGGTGAAATATTGATAATGGCTGCAGGTGTCTAAACAATCTGTGGAAATGAAATAATATTTCAATTTTAAAGCAGAGTGCCTGTCAACCAATATAGGGACACATATGATTAGTTCTTTTCAAGTGTCAAAACCAAGCATTTTTAAATCAGCCAGAGCTTTTTAAATCACAACATGAAGAATGATAGCACAAGCTGACAGAAAATTTGTACACATTTTCCAATGCATTGTGGAGCTATTCCATTTGGAAAGTATTGAAATGCATGTAAATATTTGCACAAAACTGGCCAATGTGAGGATGATCTTATTCTGAAATGAATACGATTCATCACCTTTGATTCATCATCATATTAAAAACATATTTACATTACACCATGGCACTTAGTAGTAACACTCGAAGTGTGAAAATATGTGGCACGTACCTTTTGGAACGTTCCCTTTTCCTCAACATATTTTCCACTTTCTTCATAAATTCTCAAATCTGGGGTATATGCAAGGGGCTTCCAGAGTCCACGTGAACAGATAGAAACAGTGTATGGATGTATGTCCCCCATCAGCTGGGCCAGGTGTGTACTTTGTACACTATGTATTCCCAATCTGCAAAAAAAAGCCAAAGGATTATGATGCTTGGTCAAACAAAAGATAGATTTCCTCCAAAAAATGTGGCCATTCTCATTGTCTCTAATAGTACACCCTGAAAGTTGTTTTTCAGTAAATCTTGTGAAGGGAGATGGAATCATTCAGGATAGGTTATTGAACTTGACATGAAATTTGCACAGTGCACAGGGAGAAGGCATTAAGCATTGACATGTTCGGGTTGTCAACAGTGATTTTCAGAGTAGAACACACTGTATGTCAGGGGAGGCAGAGCCGATGGATGGTTATCAGTAAGTGTTTCTTAACTGTTCTCAGTCTGTTGATCAAAGAGGCAATCACTTAACACAAAGACCTTTCAGATTTGTCATGTATAGAAAATAAATTTATACCATCATGTGATGCAATGTTGGTGTGTTATTTTTACTCTATGTCCCTATGTGTAAGCAACTACTGTATACTTGTACATGTTTTAAGAGCTAGGCCTGAAGGAGGTAAGGGACAAAGTATGGGTCAGCTTATCAGCTGTCCCCTGATGAGATGGTGTTCCTGTCACTTATCAAGGTGACCCTAGCTGAAGTTTCCTTACCTGGGAGCTGCTAGAAAATACATAGAAGGCAGAAAATTAAAAATCTGAAACAACGTGTGGGCCTGGACCTTGGATGAGAGAGGCAAGAAATGAGGTTAAAAGAAAGCAGGGAAACTGATTGGAGCTCAATTTTTAAGTGTACAAGATGAGACAGAACAGTGCATGTCATTCACAAGTATTTGTGATTTTCTCTTCTGGCCCTAATCTTGGGATGCTCACCTCTAGCCAAATCCAAACCTAGGCCCAGTACCTACTTCTTTCTATGCTTCATCACAAAGATCTGGCCACGGTAACCATGCTTTTTGCTAACTTCATCTCCTACTTCTCTCATCCCAGATCCAGGCCCACAATTTATTTCCTGCTTCTAATTTTCTGTTATCTTTACATTTGAACTTGCAAATGACTGTATTAGTCATTCTAGAGTTCAATTTTGAAGTGTGCAAGATGAATCTGATCAGAACATGCTATTTACAAGTTTTACTGGTTCTTACTTCTGGGCTGGAGTCAGGATGGAGCAGAGAAATCAAGTTTGGCTAGTTCTGATGTCAGGGAGTCATTAGATGTATACATAACAGAACCTAAATTGTAGAAGTGCCCTGAATACGTAATGTTGGTAGTATTCGGGAACTAAAAAAACTGTACTCAAAAGGTGAGGAATAGAGAAGTGGGTCACAGATACAGAGAGTGGCTGGAGCCAGGAGAGGTTAGACAAAGGTGAGTAAGGGAGTGGCCAGTGTTGGTGACTGCAAAGGATGAATGAAGTAAGGATTAGGAGTTCATGGACTGATCTGAATAATGAGATAACCGTATGCCATTTGATATGTTACCAGAAATAACGACAGATATAAAAATGGGTGCCCACAAAGGCAGAGCTGAAACTTATGATTTTTTGGTAAAGTGTGAGGGGTATTGATTTTGGTGGAGTGATGTTTTGAGTGAATTTTCTCACCATATCTTGCCAAATTCACCACATTAATTGGTGTTTCAGCCCTCATGGCAAGTTAAACAAGTGCCCCATTTAACCAAATGACGTCCCCAAAGCAATTCACCACTTACTGAAGATGACTGGCATCCCTGGTGCTGCTGCCATATTTAAAAGGCTGTTGTTCACCTGGGTAAGCATTGTCAATGTGGAGCTGCCCTGCTTGGTTCCTGACTTTTGCCTTGGACATGGCAGACAGGGGGAAATTGGCACCCCACTTTACATTCTGTGACTTGGGGATCCTGTTGGGTGAGGTGGTGTACAAAAAAGACTTCCTCAGGATCAGCAGCAGAGACCATGACACCAGATCATGTCTGCCTGGTCCCAGGGTTTGAATCTCAGGCATCTATAGAGACACCCGACACTGTACAAAGAACGTTAATGCCTTTCACTGTTCCACTTGCCTTAGTGCCACCCCCTTCTCTCCGATACCTCACACCAACTTTAGTTCCAATATTGCACTCAACTCCCATCAAGGCTTATGCTTTATGCTCTCATAAATGCCTACAACATCACCTTCACCCAAACTAAACTGCAACACTTCTAACCTGGTACACTTTCTGTGCTGCCTATTCATTTGCTTAGGATACATTCCTACCTTCAGCAACATTAGTAACTATGCCATCTAATTTTATTATCTCTAATAGCTGCCTCTCTGTCATTCCACATCGCTCAGGGCCTATTAAGATTCTGCTCACAGTCTTTGATTTAAGAAATATTCTGAGGAAAAACTCCATTATTTATGTTTTTGAGAAAGAAATGGAAAGAAGTGAACTTGTAGGTGAATGTACATCTTGTAAAGGCTGTTCAAGTTTTTGATTACCCTCTTTAAAACACTACTCTGATATGTTTTAGGGAATCGATCCACTTGATTGACTTGACTAGAGAGGCAGTGGCACATTCATGCCATCTCTTGAAGCTCATTTCTGGCAAACCTCAACCCAGGATCAGTGCTATCAGTGGCTGTCAAGGTCACTATAGCATTTATGCTTGGTCTATTCCAAACTGCCACAAGGCATGCCAGTAACATCAGTCAATCTGCTGTTCACAGATGAATCAAGCATGCATTGTTTGGTACAGCAAACAATTTCATCACTTTATTCATGGGCAATTGGCAGCAAAATGAGAGACAACAGTATTTTTCACATGGCGGATTCTCCAAAGTCTGTGGCTCCATTGAAATCCATTTGGCCCAAGAGCTCCTGTACACAATCCCTTTGCCTTCACAAGCTTTAATATTCAGGCTGTCAGTGACTATCAAAATAGGATCATGCACATGAATGCACACTTTCCAGTCAGTTGGCATAAGTTTCATTCTGAGGCAATACATTGAATCAAATGATCAAGCCACCAAGAGGCTATGCAGTCGTTCTGTTGTTGCAATAGTATTCAAGAGGTCTGAGTAAATACAGCAGAGAATTTGAGTCAAGTTCCATTGTGATAATTGGGGAATTTGAAAATCTGGAAATAAAACCCAGGCTTCAATAAAAGTGAACATTAAACAACAAGATCATAACAACCCAACTTAGTTCACCAGTTAACATTAAGGAATGTAGCTTACCAACCTTATCTGGTTTGATCTATGAGTGCAAGTTCTGAGCAAATTGGTTGACTAATACCTGTTCTCTATATGATAAATTGAATCTGACACTTAAAATAATTGCATCTTCTTGTTATGCATGACAACAAAATCTTAGAGCTTGCCCTTGTATTTACAATGTTTGGGTAACAGCAAACAAGAAATGTGATGACAATTAAATGACCATAATTGTACCGTTAATGTAAAATTGAGGGGTGTTAATCCTGAAGACCTTTTCACAGTATCCATGCATGCATAGTCTTTGCAAGAAGAATTTGGTTAACTTCTGCAATAATGTTCATGTGTATGAAAGTAGACATTAAAAGCCACCAATAAATAATTCAGGAGATCTGTAAATTGTACGTCTTGTTGGGAAATACTCTCTTCCTGTTAGAAAGCTTTTAGTGAAATTCTGGTACGAAGCTGCGTTATGGTCAGAAAATAAACTTGCTTTCTCCTGTGGAGAATAAATAAATAAATGACAATCATTTTGACGATATGAAGCTTAAGTAGAACCCAAATAATGGGTTAAAACAAATTATAACAAACCAAAGTAATAAGCAGATATTAAACTCGTGACATGTACTAACTCTAAATAATGTATTCAAAACAAACCTGTTGACCTTTATATGTAGTGAAGAAAAAGAAAGCTGCTTTTCTGTAGTGATTTTCTTGACTTCCAGATGCTCAAAAGCAATTTACAGCTAATGAAGGACTTTTGAAGAGAAACTACTTTGTTGTGAGGAAATGTGACAGCCAGTTTGTGCAGAATCAACAAACAGGAATGTAAAACTGACCATTGTCACAGCCATGCAGTTATATTAGTTTCTTCATGAAGAATTGACACTATTATTAAAAGCAAATTGGAGATGAGCAATCTGTTTGAGACAAGGTGAAGCCGAGTTGACCCGCCTTGTTGTATTCTAATTGTGAGAGAATCTGTGCTTTAATAGTTGTGTGTTTTTGAGGCAACCATTAACTAGAAAGGAAACAGAAAAGGGAACATAGAAAGGAAAGTGACGCTCAAGTCTCTCATAAAACAAAAACAACTTAGATTTAGAAACCAAAGCTTCTGGGCAGGCTGTAACTATCTGAAAGCTAGAGAAGCGCGCAAATTAATCTGACATTTGATAAACTAGTGGTTTAGTACAGGCAGGATGAAGAATGCAGACACCATTTCCAGAAGCTGAGGATAGGTTGCTGTAGTTTTGCCATTCTTGAAAACAAAATTGATAGATCTAGACCATCCAGATGGAGTTGAGCAAGTTCTGCAAGTGGGTGCCATTTTTGGTGAAGAATGTGACAGTGAAACCTGGGTTGGTTGTGTGCTGCTGGCAGCTTTAGGATTAGAATCTGAATCTAGGATTAGATTCAGTCTTAGACAGAGAGGAATCAAAATTCTTGCTAGAGATGATTAAGTGCAGAACAATGTGACCAAGTTTAATTATCAATACACTGTTTGGATTGCTGAGTGAGTTGTCAATTCATGTGTAACTACTGTTGATTCTGGACGCAAGTGTTTAGGATGTTATCTAAGCCAGGATTTAGAGTTTGCTTTGTTTGATCTCATCCAGTTAAAGTTCTTCTGTTTTAAACCATGGAGCCTTGTAATAAATATTTTTTAAAGCTTAGAAGACCCATCTTATCATGCTTCTTGAAAGTTAAATACTCAGAGTTAAAGCACATTTTTCCCTTGTAAACAAAGCCCATCCTTGTGCTCAGTTGAGCAGTGATAAAAGGGGAACTATTGTAACATCCCTCCCTCATCCATAACACCAGAATAATATCTTTTATTTTCCCCAAAATGCTGTTAATTGAGAGATAAACATTAGCAAGAGTGGGATACTGCCTCTTGTCTTCCAAATTGTATCAAGTGAGCCTTTATGTTCCTCTGAGAGAGCAGACAGAGTCTTAATATTGCCAGCTCATCTGAAAGGTAACAAATCCAACAGTATACCACGTCTTGGTAGTCCATGGATTTGTCAATGAAGATTAATGCATCCAGAAATCTGGAGTGGAATTTGAAGTAGTTAGTGGAGAATCTACCCAATGTGTCAATAAATAATTCGTTATCCATTTTATTTTCACTAGTTTATCAACAAAATTAAATAAATTGTGTGTTTTGTAATTTACTACAAAAATATATTGTCCATGTGAAAAAAGTAACTATGGCAATCTGAACATTAATTTGAGCAATACAGATTTATTAGACCAGATCACTCAATAGAAAATAAAAATTCTGAACAAGTTATTTGGGCAGCAGCAGATGTCATAAAAGTTGATCTAATTATGACAATCGAACTTCGAAAAATGTAGTTAAGTGAAAGGAATGCTTCATTTTCATGAATGTCCAAGGAGTAAGTGACATTGTGATTCTGACTGGACTAGTATTCAATGAACTTTAGATCAGTTGAATTTAGTTCTTTTTAAAGTCTGGAAATAATAAGTCTTGGGAACAATGTGACCACAAAGTTTTTAAACTGAGGTAAAAATGAAACTGGGACAGCAGAGTAAGTTGGGGATATATGGTTTTATAAATAAGGATACAGGGTAGGACTTTGAGCCTGCTGACAGAGATTACCAAGTGGATAGGGACCAAAGTTACTGGTGAAGGGCTCTGGCCCGAAACATCGAATTTCCTGTTCTTTGGATGCTGCCTGACCTGCTGTGCTTTAACCAGCAACACATTTTCAGCTCTGATCTCCAGCATCTGCAGACCTCACTTTTTAACCAAAGTTACTAACACTGGCTGGTGGGGGCTCAGTTTCATGGCCCCGTTCCTAGCTGTTTTCCCCTCGGGGTGGGTGAGAGGATGGAGTGGCCACCCTGCCGCACAAAGTGGGTAGTTGTTTAGTTTCATAAAAGCTTGTTAGTTGCAATAAAAGGTGGCAGACAGTTTCCAGAACCAGTGGGTGGAAGTTGAACAGCCTGTGGTGGCAGGCTGAGGAAGACCAAAGCTCCTGTAAGGCCTCAGGACCCTCACTACCCGCGAATGGAGTTAGATGGTATTCTTTAAAGGGATTCTTCCAGTCCTCGTAATGATGGTGTGATGGAAAAACCAGTTTTATTAAAAAATTTCAAAAAGGTTGGTGACAGCTCTCTCCATACCAAAGCATCACCTCAGTTGTTTGTCCCACTCTTCTTGGAACTCACTGGTGGCCAGGGACTCTGGGACACAGTAGAAATTCTTCAAGAATATGCTCCAAAAATCCCCGGTGAGATCAAGCATACCTGCTGACACACTGGAAACAATAGCTTGTTACTAACCAAAATGGAGAAGACTGATTCATGAAGGCACAGAATATATCAACAGACTTTGTTGCAATGATGTAGAGATGAAGTTGAGGCATTGGAGGGAACACACATGCCTTCAAACAACCCAGCTACCCAACACTTCAAGACCCATCTTCCCCATGCATGGCAAAGTCTGCAAATCGTGCATTGGATTTATCAGCCATCTCAGATTGCACCAAATTAAAGAGTCATAGAGTCATAAAGAATGGAAACAGGCCCTTTCGGTTCAACCAGTCCCTGCTACTTTCCCAAACAAAACTAGGCCCACCTGCTTGTGTTTGGCCCATATCCCTCCAAACTTTTCCTATTCATGAATTTATCCAAACGTCTTTAAACATTGTGAATGTACCTCCATCCATCACTTTCTTGACAGTTCATTCCACACATGAACCACTGTCTGGGTAAAAGCAACTGCCCCTCATGTCGTTTTTAAAGCTTTCTCCTCTCAACTCAAAAATATGCTGCCCTAGTTTTTAACACTCCCCATCCCTGTCATTCACCTTATCTTTGCCCCTCATGATTTTATAAACCTCAATAAGGTCACACCTCAACCTCCTACACTTCATTGAAGAAGTCCCAGTCTCACCAGCCTATTTTTATATCTTAATCCCTCCACAGCTGGCAACATCCTGATAAATCCTGTCTAAACTCCCTTCAATTTAATAATAACTGTCCTATAACAGAGCAACCAGAACTCCACACAGTATTGCAGAAGAGGCCCCACCAACAGCCTATACAACCTCAACATGTCAGGCTATAAGAACATAACAACACTGAAAAGGAGGGATTCAATGATGTGAAGAGATAAGAGAAACTGGGATTGTTCTCTGAAGAGCAAAGATTGTTAATTGAAATGGTAAAAATTATGAAGAGTTTCAGCCAGCAGAGGAGATTAATTTACGATCATTGGCAAAAGAAGCAGAGGGGGCGTTTTTTTTTCATACAGTTGGTATGCTGTGGAAAGAATGACGGAAATGGGCTCATTGGTAACTTTCAAAAAGAAATTGGACAAGTACATACAAAAATATGCCTGTTTATGGGAGAAGACAAATGGAGTTAAAGTAATTTGGTAGCTTTTCAAAAAATTGGAAAAGACATGGTGTGCTAAATGGTCTCCTTCCGTATTGTTTGATTTAATGAAATATGCTTTCCCAGATATTATTATTTAAAATTAATGTACATTGCAAACAGCAAACTGACTGGAATAATTCCAAGAAATTATCCTTCAGTTTACTATGTGGCCATTTAAATGAAATCTTCTTGAAATCTTTTATTTCAATCCTCCATCAGTAATTGTTGCTCTATTGTATTTTTCAGAATCCTGAGTGCTGGTACAGGGGCTATCCATGCCATTTTCACCATAAGACTCCAATAATCTATAGGGTAAGAGATATTTAAAATTATTGGTCTATTTAGTTTTATGTATTAATGATGGTGCCAACGTGAATGTTGAGGTGCTAATTTATTTTCTATCTGAAATATTATAAAATCCTACAGGACCAGAGTTCATGACTCTTCTGGTAAACATGACACTAATTGGATTATTAGCAAGCTAAAAATAGATGTGCCTTATAAAAACAAACTTGCATGCAAAAGTTACAAGCATGTGACCTGAAGATGGTTTTTCTCACTTAATTTTCGTCAACATATTGTGCAAGACTGCATTGCTCATTTCTAATATTTAAAGAGGAAAGGTGTTCCACTGAAGTGTTTATGAAATCCTTCAATGCATTTAGGAGTAGTCATGTGTTTATTGATGAATCTAACTGCTGGTTTAAATGAAAATAGAAGCAGGCATTTTATGTTGAACTCCACAGTTGCACCATCTCAAAATCTGCCCATAGTCAGTCTTTCTGCTTCTTTATTGTTTTGATTCATTACTTCCTGGAGCAGAGTCTTGTGGTATCACAGGAGGGCATATGTATACAACTTGTTTTATCTTAGGTTGTGCTTACAAAGGAGCTTTAAACAGTTGAGGATAATATTACTGGAGGGGCATCAGTAGATTTACAGCAGGTTTAAACTCTCTTATTATGGTTACATAACAGTTCAGTGGTACATATTTCCTCTTTAACTACATTGTTAATCATTATTATTTATTTAATATAGAATTAGTCACAATATTGGTTTGCCTATCGTGTAGAATTTCTGTTTATTCAATAAATTAACATCATTCCCTGTAATTTTAACCTAATCCACCAGACGGAATGAACTCTTGTTTTGAAACTCTCTGAATTAGTCCTGAAGCTAACTTGAGTGGGTTTCTGAATTAAAAACTGCCCTGTTCTTACTGGGCTAGTTAAGTTAAATTGGGGCCATAATGTAATAGTAATTCTATAAAAATGATGGTTTTTAAGTAAGATAATAGTTAACTTATTGGTCACAGTATTACTGGTGTTAATTCTGTCAAATGCTTGATTATTAATCTGGATGTGGATAAGATATTCTGAATGGTTTTCTGAATGCCATTATTTTCTTTCCCAATGTTGAATATTAACTGCGTAAAAGATTTTGTATATTGTTGGTTGTATGCATTACTTACTCAGCCTTACACTGTTGAATGTACATTTTTTTTCACATTGCTGATTACAATTGCGACATAGCTTTTGCACGCAATTAATACCTGCCCTTGACCAAAATAGTTCTTGCATTGTTGATAGCTGTTCATTGACAGTCTGGGATTATTACAAGGAAGTAACATTAATTGAAATGTAGTATGTACAATGCACCCAACACTCTGTTTTTCAAAAGTGATACCTTACAAATGCTAACCCTTATCCTCACATGGTCTGACCTGACAAGTGGGGTTTTTGAGAGCTTGACAGCCAACCAAACAGTTACCACACGAGATTTGAGGGAAGGCTTCTGCCTGAAATTGCTTACTTCAGGAGAGAGTTTCACTGGTTCTTCATTAAGCCACTAGATGGAGTGGAGAATTTGGTCTTGTTTCCCCACCAAAAGCACACCTCTTTCTAAAAGATCATTTGAATTGTTAGCAGTGGTCAAGGAGGCTGCATCACCCAAAATGTCCATTCTTCCAGCTGAAAAATGAATGTATGATGTTGAGTGGCTCACAACAAGAGGGACAAGGCAGGCAAATCCATCATCAAGGAAACAAACAAATGTATTTTCCCTCAACTAGGGACGGCTGATCACATACAAATTCAGGAAATACACAACTAATGTCAAGAAACAATTTCATTGTAAAATCTAAATAACATGCGCAAGCCAGATATGATTTACAAAGCATGTAAGTACACACATGATCAGATCCTAATATATTATTCTACATTGCATTTTGAAGCAGTAGTATTTCAGCTATAGAGAGCCCATCAGATGCACAGGTATCTCAGAAGTGTATCATGTCGGACTATCTTGGCATGACTAGTATTAATAATGAGAACCATGTATGGCCAGTTGTCACACCAGAGAAAATATTTTAATGTCTTTGATTTTGAAGACTGGCAAGCCATTTCAGGTCTTTCAAACATGTTTTGTTATCTTCTAACTATCCTATCATTTATTTTCACCTAACCATGGGCAATTTGTTCTCTCAAAGGGTTCAGGCCTATGTCTCACTTTTCAATATCATTCTTATTAAAAAGTTTCAAAAGATTCCTTTGAGAATAGGTTAGCCTGAGCAGCTCAATACATGACTCTGAATGAGGGTGTTTGCATTACGGAGATAGTTAAGTAGATTTTCTGCAGACTCATATTTAGGTGCGCAGGAAAATATATTCAGCATTATTCAGGAAATCACATGTAAATGCTGTTTGTGCATTGTTGCTGTCTGACAGCTGAATAATTTACCACTCACTTAAGCAGTAGTTCCGTTTACGCAAAAGCAACCAAAAATTGTAACAATTAGAATCATGATAAAAGACGTGTAAAACAAAAGAAAGTGCTTGTGTGTAAACTGATTGAAATCAAATACAGAAACAGCAGTACATGTTTTTCTCCCTTTGAGCCTGTTCTATAGTTCAATGACATTACGATAAATCTTTAACCACCTGGATATACTTGCTTCTATTCCATATCCCTCATGCCTTTGGTTAACAACAACCAATCTGATTCAGATTTAAAGTTCACAATTCACCATCAATCAGCATTTGCAAAGAGTTCCAAACCTCTTTATGTGTAGGCAATGATAGCTGCTATCCCAACTGCAGGGATTTCACACCCCACACGTACAGCTGCAGTACCTGTGGCATCTCTGCCAGTGACAACAAGTAACAATGACGACCAAACACTGCACCAATCCCAACCCTTGCTGCCTCACTCACCACCCTGTTCCCCGTCTCACTCACCACCCTTCTCCCTGTCTCACTCACCACCCTGCTCCCCATGTCACTCACCACCCTGCTCCCTGTCTCACTCACCACCCTGCTCCCCATGTCACTCACTACCCTGCTCCCTGTCTCACTCACCACCCTGCTCCCCATGTCACTCACCACCCTGCTCCCTGTCTCACTCACCACCCTGCTCCCCGTGTCACTCACCACCCTGCTCCCTGTCTCACTCACCACCCTGCTCCCTGTCTCACTCACTACCCTGCTCCCCGTCTCACTCACCACCCTGCTCCCTGTCTCACTCACCACCCTGCTCCCCGTGTCACTCACCACCCTGCTCCCTGTCTCACTCACCGCCCTGCTCCCTGTCTCTCTCACCACCCTGCTCCCTGTCTCACTCACTACCCTGCTCCCCGTCTCACTCACGACCCTGCTCCCTGTCTCTCTCACCATCCTGCTCCCTGTCTCACTCACCACCCTGCTCCCCGTCTCACTCACCACCCTGCTCCCCGTCTCACCCACTACCCTGCTCCCCGTGTCACTCACCACCCTGCTCCCAATGTCATTCACCACCCTGCTCCCCGTCTCACTCACCACCCTGCTCCCCGTCTCACTCACCACCCTGCTCCCAATGTCATTCACCACCCTGCTCCCCGTCTCACTCACCACCCTGCTCCCTGTCTCACTCACCACCCTGCTCCCCGTCTCACTCACCACCCTGCTCCCAATGTCATTCACCACCCTGCTCCCCGTCTCACTCACCACCCTGCTCCCTGTCTCACTCACCACCCTGCTTCCCGTCTCACCCACTACCCTGCTCCCCGTGTCACTCGCCACCCTCTTCCCTGTCTCACTCACTACCCTGCTCCCTGACTCACTCACCACCCTGCTCCCCGTGTCACTCACCACCCTGCTCCCCGTCTCACTCACCACCCTGCTCCCCATCTCACTCACCACCCTGCTCCCTGCCTCACTCACCACCCTGCTCCCCGTCTCACTCACCACCCTGCTCCCTGTCTCACTCACCACCCTGCTCCCTGTCTCACTCACCACCCTGCTCCCCGTCTCACTCAAGGTTCCTGTCACTTTCCATTCGCTGCTCCTCTGCATGACCTTCTTTTCACTCTATTCTCAGTCTTGAGCCTTTGGTGTCTCATTCTTGTAGCAGAGTTTCTTTTGGGACAATGACCAGAGCAATGTGTGCTGGCACTGTGTTGGGCATCATGCAGCAGGAAGCAAAATGAAATGCACAACTATAAGGTTAGCTGCACCAATTTCCTCTTCTGCTGCTTTACTTCATTATACTCCTAAAAATCCTTCCTTGAAACTTTGGTCTCTCCCCAGAGACTCTCCAACCAGCAAAATAGTTTTTCTTTTTTCATCCAAAGTGCTCCCTGAGCATTTTGAAAATTTTGGTTCAATTACAAATTCTGCCAAATTCTCAGAAACCTTCCAATTTCGTGCTAGAAATCTCGATATCATTCTAGTAAATCTTGGCTGCACACCATCCAAGGCCAATGTACCCTCAGTCAAATTTGTTACTCAGAACCATTTATTACTGACTGTTCTCTTTTAAGGCTCTGTATGTGTGAAGCTTGATGCCTTTCTAATTACATTCTGTTCCTCTAAAAATAAAAACCAGCAACCCGTTAGCCATTTTAATTATTTCCTATACCCATTCATGATACTCTAATGATCTCTGTATCTGGACAACCCAAAGTCCCTTTGGAATACACTGTTTCTAACTTTTCACCACTTGAAAAGTATTTGTTCTATCGTTTTATGTTTGAAGCGATAACCGCAAAAAATCTGCATTGAAATCTATTGCCACAGTTTTGTCTATTCACTTAATTTAACAATATTACTTTGGAATATTAGACTCAAATCTGCACTGCCTACGATATTAGCATCATTGAGTCATTGATAGATTTTATTATGATTTTCTATTACCTCATCTAAATCCTTACAAATATGGTGATTACTTAATGCATCAACACACATCCTGTGGGACTCCACCAGTTACATTCTGCTTAGTCGAATACCTTCCCATTATTCCTGTTCACTATCTCCCACCACTCAGCCAATTTTCTAACCAGATCAATTCTTCAGTTATACGAGCTTCAGCTTTAGCTAATGGTTTCTTGTAAAGGACTTTATCAATTGCCTTTTGAAGCCCAGACAAAGATTCTGCTGTCCACAACTTTTGTCACCTCTTCAAAACATTCAATCAAATTCACCATACATGATCTACACTTTGCAAATCTATGTTGGCTTTCTCTGATCAGCTGAATATTTTCAAGGTCTTCAGTCACACTATCCTAAGTGATAGATCCTGGAAATTTCCTGATAACGCATATCTATAATCCTCCAGTTTCTTTCTCTCACTTCTCTGCTAAAGTTCAAGTGACACATGCAATTTTCCAACTTAAGAACCAACTTCTCGATAGAAAGATCTTCAGAAAATTATAGTTTGGGCATCTGCAATATATTCAAGCACTTCCTTCAAAGGCCTGAAATAGAAACCATATGGCATTGTGAGCTTGGCACTCTTGAGTTAATTTGGCCAATATTAGTTTTCTTAGGATATCTGACATATGAACATAATCACTAAGAGCAGGAGGAGACAACTCATCTCCTCGAACCTACTCCACCATTCAGTATGATCTTGATTGATCTCACCCCAGCCTCAACTCCACTTTCCTACATAATCTGCATAACACTTCAACATTTGCTCATTAAAAGTGTATCCAGCTCCTCTTTAAATTTACACAATGTTCCAGCAGCCACCATACACAGGGGCAGTAAATTCCATAGATCCATCGCCCCTTTCAATAAATAATTTCTCCTCATCTCTGTTTTAAGTCTGCTATCCCTTGTCCTAAAATTATGACTTTTCCTTCTAGATTGCCCCACAGGAGGGGACATTCTCTCTACGTCTACATAATCAATCCCCTTTCACATTCTATGTACCTCAATTAGATCTCCTCTCATTCTTCTAGACTCTAACGAGTATAAGCTTAAACTTTTCAATCTCTCTTCGTAACACAGGCCCCTCACCTCTCAAATCATTCGAGTGAGCTTCCTTTGAACTGCCTTCAATTCAATTACATCCTTCCTCAATTAAGTGTTGAAGTAACATGTTGACTTCCTATTTTTCCAATTGAAATGGATAACCTCACACTTGTCCATGTCAATTTTAGATTCCCTACAGGAATGAAACAGGCCTTTCGGCCCAACAAGTCCACACCGACCTTCTGAAGAGTAACCCACCCAGACCCATTCCCCCCTGACTAATGCACCTAACACTATGGGCAATTTAGCATAGACAATTCATCTGACCTGCACATCTTTGGAATGTGGGAGGAAACCCATGCAGACAAGGGGAGAATGTGCAAATGCCATACAAACAGTTGCCTAAGGTGGCAATCAAACTCAGGTCCCTAACCACTGAACCATCATGCTGCCCGACTCTATCTGACAAATTTTGGCTTACACACCTAATCTATTGCAATTTACACTCCGCCCTATTTTTGTGACATCTGCAATTTGTCTATCATATCTCCTGTCCCCATGCCCAAGATATTAATAGAGATTTTAAACAGATAGGGAGCAAGAACCAAACACAATAGCACTTGTTACGACACAGTGATAAACAGTAAAACCAAATCAGCCTTTCCACCTGTATATTGACAAAATACTGAAATTTTCACTTTCAAAGACCTTCAATAGCTACTCCAAAGGTTCCTAAGTTTTGAATAAACAATCCCACATTTTATAAATAATTAATTCCAGACATCAATTTTAATATTAAACAAAAACCTTAATTTATTAAATATATAATGATATAGTAGAGAAAAATTAAACCAGGTAATCTAATTAAGGTTAATGCTCTAAACCTGAAACATTTTTTAGCAGCCCCATTCACACAAAAGACAGATAGAAAAACAAATTAGGCAATAATTGAAAGGAAATAACAAAACTAAACAGATAACTCAGTGGTTTTCATAATCCATTGTTTCACAGGCCTAAATGTGGGCTCCTTGGTTGCTTTTCTGGAGACATCAATAAGGATCATTTTTTCAATTCCCTCAGGTTAAGGTAATGTTACTTCTTTTAGCTTTCTAACTGGGGCTTCCAAAAGCAGGCAAGGAACTTTCAAATTTTCATGTTATGTCATCAGCAGCCAAGACTCTTTTCCCTAGAAAACACAATTTTAAAAAAACTCCAACTCCAACACCGCTCTGATAAACTGACCATCTTTTCCTGCATCCTCAATTACTGTTCAACATCTTCTATCTGCTTGAATGTAAGTTTTCTTCTGACTTGCCAGGATTAATGACCAGGTTATTAGTAGCCAAGTTGTGCCATTTAAATACAATGTTCTTCCTGAGATTACTTGGAACCCTTTTCATCAAGACTCAGGCTCAGTACTTTTTCTGTAGTAATGATGATTGTTCTAAGGTTCTTCCCTTTCTATAACCTCTGAATTATCTGTTACTATTGGGATGGTACTCATGTCCTCCACTGTGAAAAACTGAAACAAAATATAAATTTTGTGACTTCAGAAATTCCGTATTCCTCACTGTTAACTCCCCAGTCTCATCCTCCAAGGGACCAACATTTACTTGAGCTACTGTCTTCCATTTTTTACACTTATAGAAGCTTTTACTCTCCATTTTTATATTTTAACTGCTTTACTTTCATAATTTTCCTTTGCTGTTTTAATCATTTTTTAGTTGTTGTTTGTTAAAAATTTCTCAATCTTCTGGCTAGGCACTGGCCTTTGCAATATTGTATGCCTTAGGATTTTTCTTAATATTATTTTTATATTCCTTGCTTAACTAATTGATGTTTTATCCCACTTCTTAAAATATTTCTCTCTCTCTCTCTCTGGAATGTATTTTAATTCAGATGAATTGAATATCTACTTAAACATCTTCCACTTCTCATCAACTGTCCTAACTTTCAGTTTACCTGCTATTCCAATAGGGCCTAATCTGATCACATGCCAATGTAATGAGCTTTGTTTCACTCCAGAATGCTAGTGTGGGACTCCAGTTTCTCCCCTGAAACTAAATTTGAAATTCTAGCATGCTATAATCACTCTTCCCTTACAGCATCCTTTACTCTGAGATCAATAATTAATTCTGCATATTCCACCAAGAAACAGCCTCTAATACATTGAATGAACTTTCCTTTGAGGCTAACCTTGCCACTTTGATTAATCCAGTCTATACACATGTAAAATCACCCATGATTATTTCTGTACCATTCATACAAGCATGCTGACTTCTTCCTCCATCACTCCCACTGGAATCTTTTTGTTTGTTTCTTAATTCTACCCATAAAGTCATTCCTACTTGTTTATCTTTCCTTATTTCATCCCTTATCATCAACATGATTTCATTCTTAATCACTAAGGGTGCTTCTGCTCCTCCACTTTTTTCCTCATCTTTCCTGTAGATATTATGGAGCATTCCCTATTTCCTTATTTTCATTGACAAAATTACATTTATTAATTATAAAGGGCCCAATTTGCTTCTGACCATCTTTTTTTTTGCTTAATACAACTGAAAAGTTTGTGTTGTTCTTAATTTTTTACAAGTTTTGTTTCATTCTCTATTTTTGTAGTTTTTACCATCGGGTTTGTTACTCTTTGTTGTTCATTTTACTTCCCTGTTTAGTAAGATCTGTGCTGCATTTTGCATTTTTGTATGACTTTTCATTTAGTTTGACATTATCTTTAGTTGTATATGCTATCTTTTTTGGCAAGAAGTGCCCTTTCCCTTCAGGCTATACATGGTTCTTCTGGATTATATTAATATCTTTTATGAATGCATTGATCTTTTGTCATTTTAAATAACTGACTACCTTTATGCTCTATGGGCAGCCTCTGTCTTATCCCAGTGAAGTCAGTCTAAGTCTTGAATCTTAATAACTGTTTGATATTTCTCCTTTTAAAGCACTATTCTGAATTCAATCATATTATGATTGCTGGGGGATAAATGATCGCATGCTGTTCAGTTGTTAACGAAATCCAACTTACTACTCTTAATATATAATATGGAATTGTGCCTTGTTGACTCTCGAGCAGACCTTTGCAAAAAACCATCTTGGTGATGCTCAGGAAATTGATGAACTTTCTAGAATGTACCTGTTTGCTTATCTTAACCTATTTGAAGTTCAAAACCTTGAATAAAATCACTCTCCTTAAATAAGCATTTGTTCAATTTCTGCATTTATACAATCTACCATTTCCCGGACACCATCAAGGAGCCAATTCATAACTCCCACCAGAATTTTTTTTTGTTCCTTAGTTCTACCCATAATGTTATCACTACCTATTTATCTATCCTTATTTTATCCCATATTATCGAAATGATTTCATTCTTAATCACTGAGGGTGCTTCTGCTCCTCCACTTTTTTCCTCATCTTTCCTCTAGATATTAAAACTTTATAATATCTAGTTTCTAGTTCCGATTAAATCGTAGCCATGCTTTCAGTGACAGTTATCATGTTATCCCCTCCCAAGTTGAAATCACTGCAAATTCTTCCAGTCACAGCTGACAGCAATTGGATTTATCCATTCCCCACATTAAAGTAATTTGAGGCAAACTTGCTTTCACTAAGTCCTTCATGTCTTTCAACTGATACTAATGATGCCTTCTACCAATTAAAATTGTGCTTTGTTGCTAATAACGTTGTACAGATAGACCATAACAAATCTAGGGCATAGTTAGTTGGGGTTAGGTTAACAGCTGTTAAATAATTTTATGCTAAATTTCTCCAATAGCCAGAGAAGGATAAAGTGCTTGTGTGCTCTCAATATGAAATTAAGTATAATATGTGTGGAAAAGATGAGAGTCTGGTAGATGCAGTTACAGAAATGAAAGGAATTTGTAGTAAAAATGGTTGTAAAATTATTGTTTCATCTCTCTATTTTTTGCAGTTATTCTAGGCTACAAGGTGATCAATTGATGGTGTGTGAATCCATCTAACATGACAGTCCAGTATTAAAATATTCATTATACTTCCCATGTTGATTAGTTTAGTTAATTAAGCTTAAGGGAGGTAAGGAAGATCCATGTAGACCTTTGGCAATGCAGAAGTGGCCTATAACTTTGATTTGCTTTGAACAATATATTGGCAGGGAGCTGTTGAGGGATTATCTTTATCATGCTAGTCCTTGGAGGTTTGTGAACCCAACACTTAGATCAGCGCTATCCAATGTATTTTGTCCAAAAAAACTAAATGAAACTCTGAATGTTAGACCTTAATTACAGTATCCAAACCTTATGATTGACCTTTTCCAATGTCAAGTGAAAGCATGAATTGAATTAGGCAATGAAGCCTAGATAATACATATTCATTATTGGTAGCATAGTGGCTCAGTGGTTAGCACTGTTGCCTTCCAGCATCAGTGACCTGGGTTCAATTTCAGCCTCAGGTGACTGTGTGGAGCTTGCACATTCTCCTTGTGTCTGTGTGGGTTTCCTTCGGGTACTCCAGTTTTCTCCCATAGCCCAGAGAATGTGTAGTTTAGGTAGATTGGCCATGCTAAATTGCCCATAGTGTCCAGTGCACATTTGGTGAATTAGCCATGAGAGATGCAGGGATAGGGTGAGGAGGCGGGTCTGGGTGGAATGCCCTTTGGAGGGACAGTGTGGATTTGATGGGATAACTGTCCTACTTCTACACACTGGGGATTCTGTGATTATATGCCATTGTAAGCACTTTGTTTTGTTATAAATGAAAGTGCACCAAATTATTCACTGCATCCTGAGGGTTGGGATAAGGCAGTGCCAGAAAAACTGAATGGCCTGAAGGTGGATAAGTCACCTGGACCAGATGGACTACACCCCAGAAATTGCTGAAGAGATAGCAGAGGCATTAATGATGATCTTTCAAGAATAGTTAGAGTCAGCAAGGGTCCTAGAGGACTGGAAAATCGCTAACACAACACCTCTGTTTAAAAAAAGGAGTAGGCAAAAGTTGGAAAATTACAGACTGATTAGCCTCACGTCAGTCATGGGTAGGATTCTGGAATCCATTGTGAAGGATGAAATTTCTGAATACTTGGAAGTATATGGTAAAATAGGACAGTCAGCTTGGTTTCATCAAGGGGAGGACATGCCTGACAAATCTGCTAGAATTCTTTGAGGAAGTAACAGACAGGTTAGACCAAGGAGAGCCGATGGATGTTATCTACCTGGACTTCAAGAAGACCTTTGACAAGGTGCCACACAGAAGGCTACTGAATAAGATAAGGGACCATGGTGTCAGAGGCAAGGTGCTAGCATGCAGAAGCTTGGCTGTCTGGCAGAAAGCAGAGAGTGAGGATAAAAGGGTCTTTCTCAGGATGGCAGCCGGTGACAAGTGATGTTCCGCCAGGCTCAGTGCTGGGACTACAACTTTTCACTTTATGCATTAACAATCTAGATGAAGAAACGGAGGGCATTCTGGCTAACTTTGCAGATGATACAAAGATAGGTAGAAGGAAAGGTAGCATTGAGGAGGTGGGGAGGTTGCAGAGGATTTAGACAGATTAGTAGAGTGGACAAAGAAGTGGCAGATGGAGTACAATGTGAGAAAGTGTGCGATTTTGCATTTTGATGGAAAGAGGCATGGGCTATTTTCTAAATAGGGAAAAAATTCAGAAATCTGAAGTATAGAGAGACTGGGAGTTCTAGTTTAGGATTCTCTCAAGGTAAACTTGCAGGTTGAGTTAATAGGAAGGCAAATGCAATGCTAGCATTTATTTTGAGAGGACTTGAATATAAAAATAGGGATGTACTTCTGAGTTTATATAAGGCTCTGGTCAGACCACATTCGGAGTATTGTGTGCAGGTTTGGGCCCCATATCTCAAGAAGGATGTACTTACCCTGGACTGTGTTCAGAGGAGGTTTGTGAGAATGGTCCCAGGAATGAAAATCATAACATATGAGGAACGTTTGAGGACTCTGGGTCTATACTCAGAAGGATGAGGGGAATCTAATTGAAACATAAAGAATACTGAATGGCCTGTACAGGATAAATGTTGGAAAGATGTTTCCATTGGTCAGAAAGACTAGGATCCGAGGGCACAGCCTTAGAATAAAGGGAAGACCTTTTAGAACAGAGATAAGGAGAAACTTCTTCAGCTAGAGAGTGGTGAATCTATGGAATTCACTGCCACTGAAGGCTGTGGAGACTGGGTCACTGAGTGTATTCAAGACTGAGATAGATTTGTTCTTGACTATCAAGAGGATCAAGGGTTACGGGGAGAAGGCAGGTCAATAGGATTGAGAAACTTATCAGTCATGACTGGAGCAGACCCAATGGGCTGAATGGCTTAATTTCTACTCCTGTCTAATGGTATTATGGTCTTATTAATGAAACAACTGGGGCTCTAACCAATGCAGCTTGGCAGTAACACAAATGAGGTAGGAAATTTGGGTGTTCTAAAACCAGAATAACTCAGAAGCACTGTGATTGTGTTAAAATATGAGCAAATACTGGGTGATGCTCCATTGTCAGATGAATAGTTCTTCCCTTGTTTATACATTTTGGTTCCACAGAGAAGTCAATCAATTCATATGGAATGGTTTGAATTGAATGTGATTCTCTACCCATAGTTATCAAGGTCCCTTCCACAATCCAGATAGCACTAAATTACCAATTCAATGTGCAACTCTTTTGTTTGCGACAAAAGCAACAAACATCCCTAGCTCGGGATTTTTAGTGTTCCTATTGTATTATTTTCTCTGCTTTACTGTCAGCCTCCCATCATCCATATCCCTTTACCCAACTGTGAAGGGTTTGTTTGCAGCCTCCTGGCAATACAGTCTTTGACCTACTGGGAGAAGCTACATGAGAAAAGCTTCAAATGACTCATGTTCTGATTCTGTTTCCTGCCTGTGGGGAACTGTCTGGTTTTTGCTCAGTACCTCTCCTTGATGGCTCAGCTAACATCAGAAATGCAATCCTCTTCCACGGAGGAAGATACAGTGGATTGGGGAATCAACACCTATGCTGGTGTGCTGCACCAGCTTTGAATGAAACTCCTGTTTTGCAACCCCAGGCTAATTCTTTAAGCAAGCATTGTTTTAATTTTAATAGCCAATAATCAATTTCAAAAACTGTTGCATTTATGCTTAAACAATTAATGTGCATCAATTATAATTTGCAAAAAGTACATGTGCAGCTGCAAAATAAATAGCACTTTTGACAGATTTAATCTTTGAACGAGAGCTCTCAGTGATAGAGACCACTCTCTCCAGCCCCCATAATGATGTTGGCCTGAAGCCTAATACAGAATTGGAATACAAATCAAACAGAATACAATTTAATTATTGATTATATTTTCTCAGTCTTCCTCAGTTGAAGGCTAAAGATACTGTTACTTCAGCAATATCATGAACCAACAGTAGCTGTAACCATTTTTTAAAGTCAGGTTTTATCTTGTATTAAGTTGAGATCAAGGCCTTTCAAAATTTATTGTTTATAAGCCAGACATCCTTGTTTGTAAGTAAGTCAACCTTGAATATTCTGAAGGGCAGCATTGCACCAGAACACAAATCTGTTACTTTATTCGGTTTTAATAGGATAAATTTTCCATTTCTCCTGAAACTTTTAATATCAGAGTTTCACAACTCGGAAAACTTTTAAAAAGTCTTTACTTCTGCTTCCTTTCACCCATAAGCTGAGAGATTGCTGAGTGACCTGCTCTTATGCCACTGTCAAAAAAAAAACACTCTGGCCATCAACCACTGTGAGGCAAGCAAGAGTAATGCAAGTTCTTTATCCATTAAACATTTCCTTCTCTACCTGTGGCAAAAAGAACATCTTAGATCTGCTCATCACATCCTCACAGAGAATAGCTGTGTTGGACAGCTCAACATAGAATTCAATCGGTATGCTGAGTTAATGGTTATGGGACTTCACTAGAAACCTCGGGGTTGTGAGTTCAAATCTTACCAAAATAAATTGTGAAAATAATTCAATGAATTTGTGAACCGGCATCAAGAAACGTCAACATAAAAGTTATCTGATTGCTGTAAAGTAAATCCTACTGGCCATCAAATTGTCTGAGGAAAATGCATCCCTTTCTGACACATGATTCTTATCTACAGAATGCGCTGACTCTTACTGCCTCAGAACTTGTATAGTGCTGGGCCATTATTTTAAAAGTGTTGGTTCAAATAGTGATTTAATCCAGACTTATGTTTATTCATTAATATATTCACTATTATGTCTAACACCATTACAATAATATTTTTAGGTTTTAAACAAGCATATGATTTACCAGACAACAGTAGGAACTGAGGTTTGATGTTCAAATGGTAAATACCACAATCAGCATTACTTGTTAAGCATTCAGTTTACAGGTAGTGGTATCTTTTTCTTTAAGCTGACACTTGAAAAAGAAATGGAGGTTGTCAATGAATATTCCTTCTATATTTAAATTGCATTGTAGATTACTCAACAATTCTGATTTTTAAAAACATGAAGTTACCAAACTAACCAGCCCACATAGTTTCAGTATGCATGACATATTTTGTTAAGATCACTGCTGCAGTCACATCTTGTGTAGTGTAATATGATGAACGTCGAATTTGCTGATTTCAAGACATTGCTTTCATTTGATTTTGACCTTTCTGGTAATAGTAAGTGGCCTGGTTTAGATAGGCAGGACTAAGACCACTGATGACCAAAACATTCCGTTAAAATAAGTCAAACATCAACGTCAACAATGTAGCTAACAGCTTTAAGTTAAAAATAACAACAAAGTGAGATTTTAGGTTCCTTTCTTTCCCTTCATGATGTTATAAAAATAATGTCTTGATTATCTAAGTTCTGACTAACTGTTACGTAACTGATATCCAATATCTCACAAATACTAACCAAAACTGGGTTCCCAATTAGATGAAAATTGTATCACTGACAAGCTATGATGTTTGAATATATTGATCAGGACTGCTACCACTAAATAACATCAGGATCCTTTTTTTGAATGGTGATTTTGTTAGATCTATTTTATGTAGGGATGGAGCAAATACAATCCTTCATTTATAATAATTTTGAAATTAAATCTCTCCGTAACATCATACGGTTGTTTTCAATTTTCTCTCTTCTTTTTAAGTTCATGTCTGAACTTGCTATTTACATTGTTTTCAGTCTGGTCTGACATCTTCAGAATTGAGGCGAAAGTGAATACTGCAGATGAGTCAAGAGTGTGCTACTGGAAAAACACAGCAGGTCAGGCAGCATCCGAGGAGCAGGAAAATCAACCTTTTGGGCAAAAGCTTGTTCTGATGAACGGCTTTTGCCTGAAACATCGATTTTTCTGCTCCTCAGATGCTGCCTGACCTGCTGTGCTTTTCCAGCACCACACACTTGACTCTGATCTTCAGAATTAAGTCATAACAGACTTGAAACATTAACTCTACTTCTCTCTCCATAGATGGTGCCAGATCTGGTGAGTTTCTCCAGCAATTTCTATGTTTGTTTCAGATTTACAACATTCACAGTATTTTGTTTCTATATAACATTTAATCATAGAGTTGTAGAGATGTACAGCACAGAAACAGACCCGTCAGTCCAATTTGTCCATGCCGACCAGGTATCCTAATCTAATCTCATCCTATTTGCCAGCACTTGGCCCATATCCCTCTAAACTTACAGAAACTTATTCAATCCAATCACGAGCTTGTTAGCTCTGTCAATACCCTAACCTAGAAAATAGTTCAGGCCACACATTTGGATTTTCTGGTTTAAATTTAACTGACTGTTCTATGTGTGGAGCCACAGGAGATGGGGGAGATACCAAACAACTATTTTGCTTCAGTGTTTACTATGAATAAGGATATGGAAGATATAGAATGTGGGGAAATAGATGGGGACATCTTGAAAAATGTCCATATTACAGAGGAGGAAATGTTGGATGTCTTGAAATGCTTAAAGCCGATGACTTCCCAGGATCTGATCAGGTGTACCCCAGAACTCTGTGGGAAGCTTGGGAAATGATTTATATCTGTGTCATTTAGCAAGGTCCACATTCAATTTTGAAGCAAAGCCTAAGCCCTTCATCTTTATTTGGATGGCACACCAGTCTCATAGATCACTGATGCATGTGCTGGAGTGCAAAGCCGACCCACTAATTTCTATGACATATTCTAAACTATAGGTGTCCCCAACGCTACTAGTGGAACACTAAGCAATCTAGTAGATCCCAACAAAAATCAGGCAGATAAGAATATGTCACTTAGTTCCTTGGTTCCAATTCATGGGCCACTGGCATCAATACTGTGGAAACAGAGAACTGTTCCATTGGACAGGCTTAATTTGAACTGATGAATTGTATAACAACGGTTGGAGATAGGACTTTAAATGAATTGGTGAGAGA
Organism: Hemiscyllium ocellatum; assembly: GCF_020745735.1. Taxonomy (NCBI): domain Eukaryota; kingdom Metazoa; phylum Chordata; class Chondrichthyes; order Orectolobiformes; family Hemiscylliidae; genus Hemiscyllium; species Hemiscyllium ocellatum. Next base: position 28,350,154 of record NC_083425.1, on the reverse strand, counting down.
GTAAAGTTCGGTTGAACAGAGGTATAAAGATGTCAAACAAAAACAAGAGAGCAAAGGTGAAGGGTAGTGAAGAGGTGATTGGCAATCAAAGTGTGACAAGAAGGGGTAGAAAATTAATGCAGAAAGGTGCAGTAAAAAGTAGAACCGAAGTAAGTAATAATGGTTAAAATGTTAAAGTTTAAGGCTCTTTATCTGAATGCTTGCAGCATTTGTAACAATTAGAAAAGAATGAATTTGACTTGAAACCTGCAGTGAAGACATAGATGACCAAGACAAGGAACTCAACATTCAAGGGTATTAACCTTCTGGAATTATAGGCACAAAGAAAAAGAAAGTGGGGTATTTATTAATAAATAAAAATATCAATGTTGTCGATGCAATAGATGATGATGTGGAATCAATTTGAATGGAAATAGGGTACAGCAAAGGAAGAATGTCATGGTGAGAGTTGTCTAAATGTCCCTGAATAGTTGCCTCACAGTAAGACAAAGTATAAATTAGGAAATAATAGACATGTATAAAAAGGGCAATGTCATGCATGATTTTAGTCTATAGGCAAGGGTAACATGGAAGACAAACTGTAGAGTACATCAGGGTTTGTTCCTGAGAGCAGTATTTTGCAAAAACTATACAGGAACAAGTTATTTTAGGTTTTGTAATGTGTAATGAGGTAGGATCACTAAATGATCTCACAATTAACGATCCTACTATGGAAAGCAATCATAAGATAGTAGAATTTTGAATTAAGTTTCAAGGAGACCAACTTGGATCTCAAAAAAGTGTCCTCAATTTTAAAAGAGGCAATTACAACAATAAGATGGAAGAGTTTTCTATAGTGCACCGGCAAAGTGAGTGAATCAGTCGTGGCAGACCTTTCAGCAAATATTCAATAACACTCAGCAGAAATTTAGTCCAGCCAAAAAGAAGGACTTGTTGAGAAGGATGAACCTCCCAGGGTTAAGAAAGGTGGTCAAGGAGAATATTCAATCAAAAATTAAGACACACAAAGTGAGGAAAATTAATGGCAGACCTGAGGGTTGGGTTCCTTTTAGGACTAAAAAGCTAATAGAGAGGGAATAAGTTGATTATGAAAGTAAATTGGCAAGAAAGATAAAAATAAACAGCAACAAGATATACTGGTTTATAAAAAGAATTAAAGTAGTGGGACCCTTGGAAGATGCAACTGTCTAATTAACAATAAGGAACAGAAAATATCAGGTAATTCAAGCTAACATTTTACTTGTCTTTATGGTGGAAGATACTTCAAACATTCTCAAAATGACAGATAAGCAAGATTTTAGCAGGAGGAAAGGTCTAGTAGTAATATACATAATGAGGAGTCAAGTATCTGATAAACTAATGGGACTGAAAGCAGACAAGTCACTCGGACCTAATGAGCTGCACCCAAGAGTTTTAAAGGAAGTGGCTGTAGAGGCAGCAGAGGTACAATCTACATATTCCAGAACACTCAAGATTCTGGGAAGGATTGGAAAATTGCAAATATGCCTCTGCTCAAGAAGAGAGGCAGACAGGAAGCAGGAAACTCATGGCCAGTTAGCCTAACATTTGTCATTGGGAAAATGCTACAGTCCACTATTACAGAAGAAATAGCAGGACGTTTAGAAAATCTTAATGCAATCATTTTTTGAAAGGGGAGTCATGTTTGACAAATTTGCAAAAGGTCTTTCAGAATATAAAAAACAGAGTTGACAAAGGGGAACCAGTGGATGTAGTGTATTTAGATTTCCTAAATGCATTTAACAAGATGTCACATAAAAAGTTATTACATGAGATAGGAGCGGAAGGTAGTGGGAGTAATACCAATATAAATTGTCTATCTTCTACATGTTAATCAATCCACAATCAGAATTAGTAAGTATTTTTCAGGTTGAAAGTATTTAATTATTGGAATACAACAAGGATCAATCCTTGAGTTTCAATTATTTAGCATCTTTATTAATGACTTGGAATAGGGCTGATGATATAAAAATAGATGGGAGAACATGTTGTGGTGAGGAAATAAGGACTTTTCGATGGGATATAGATGGGTTGAGTAGGTGGGAAAAAACTTGGCAGATGGAGTTTAGTATAGGAAAGAGTGAGATCATACACTTTGATCGGAAGAATCAATAAGTAGGTTATTACTTAAATAGAGAAAAACTCCAAAAGATGCAGTACAGAAGAATCTGAGTGTTCTTGTATATGAAACACAAAAAGTTAACATGCCGGTAAAGCACTGAGAAGGCAAATAGAAATTTTGCCTTTATTGTGACTGGGCTAGAGTTTAATAATAAGAATATCTTGTTACAACTGAACAGGGTGGTGGTGAGGCCACATCCGGAGTACTTGTGCAAATTTAGCCCCTGTATTTAAGGAAAAATGTACTGGCATTGGAAGGAAGTGCAAAAAGAAATCACTAGGCTGATTCCTGGGGTGAACTGGTTGATCCCTCAAGAATAGCCAAGCCTTTATTCTGTAGAGTTTTGAAGAATGGTCAGTGAACTTATTGAAATATACAAGATTCTGAGGGGACTTGACAGGATAAATGTTGACGAGATTTTTTCCATGAGTGGAGGAATCTCAAAACAGGGGAGATAGTTACAGAATAAGGGAACACTCATATAAAACTGAGGTGGAAAGGAACTTCTTCTCTCAGAGGGTAATGAGTGTCTGGAATTCTGTACCCCAGATTGTTGTCAAGGCCTCATCACCAAAAAAAAAATTGAACATGAGGTAGATACAATTTTGAAGGATTGGGAAGTTGAGGGTTGCTATGATTTGGCATAGAAGAGGTGTTAAGGCCTAGGACAGAGCACCTATGATCTCGTTGAATGACAGTATTGCTTTGAGGAGCCAAATGGCCTACTTCTGCTCTTAAGGGAGTTATTGGACGAATGTTATTATCACTAAGCTATTAATCTGGGGTCCTAGTAATGTTCTGGAGACCTAGGATCAAATCCTGCCATGGCAGATGGTGGAATTTGAATTCATTAAATAATAGGAGTCTAATGATAACCATGAAACCATTGCTGATTATTTAGGGGAATAAAAGACATCTGGTTCACTAATGTCTTTTATGGAAGGAAACTGCAATCCTTACATGGTCTGGCCTACATGTGATTCCAGACCCACAGCAATGTGGCTGACATTTAACTGTCCTCTGGGAAATTAGGAATGAATAAGAACATAAGAACCAGAAGCAGGGGTAGGTCTTTCGGCCCTTCAAGCCTACTTCACCACTCAATAAGATCATGGCCAATCTTTTTATGGACTCAGCTTTCACCATATACCTTGATCCCTTTCATTTTCAAAAATGTATGTACCTGAGTTTTAAAAGCAAATACTGAAATAGCGTCAACTACTTCCCTGGGCAAGGAATTCCATAGATTAACAACCCTCTGGGTGAAGAAGTTCCTCCTCAGTTCAGTTCTAAACCTGCTTCCTCTAATCTTGAGGCCGTGCCCTCTTATCCTAGGCTCACCCATCAGTGGAAACAACCTATCTATTTCTATTTTATTGATTCCCTTCATAATTTTATATGTTTATATAAGATCCCCTCTCATTCTTCTGAATTCCAAGGAATATAATTCCAATCTACTCAGTCTCTCCTCAAAATCCAACCTCCTCAACTCCGAAAATCAACCTTGTGAACCTCCACTGCACTCCCTCCAGTGCCAGTACAACGTTTCTCAAGTAAGGAGACCAAACCTGCACACAGTACTCCAGTGTAGCCTCACCAGCACCTTGTATAGCTGTAACATTACCTCTCTGCTTTTAAACTCAACTCCTTTAACAATGAAGGACAAAATTCCATTTGCCTTCCTAATTACTTATTGTACCTGCAGACCAACCTTCTGCGATCCATGCACAAGGACATCCAGGTCCCTCTGCAAATCAACATGCTGCAACACTTTACCATTCAAGTAATAATCTATTTTGCTGTTACTCCTACCAAAATGTATAACTTCTCATTTACTAACATTGTATTCCATCTGCCAGACCTATGCCCACTCACTCGATGTATCCATGTTCCTTTGTAAAGTTTCACAGTCCTCTGCACACTTTGCTCTGCCACTCATCTAAGTGTCATCAGCAAATTCTGACACCATACTCATGGTTCCCAACTACAAAACATCTATATAGATTATAAATAATTGTGGTCCCACACCGATCCCTGAGGCACACCACCAGTCACTGATTGCCATCCAGAATAGCATTCATTTATCTCCACTCTTTGCTTCCCATCAGTCAACCAATCCTCTATCCACACTAATACTCTACCCCAACACTATGCATCCTTATCTTATGCAGCAGCCTCATGTGCGGCAGCTTATCAAAGGCCTTTTGGAAATCTCGATACACCACAATCACTGGGTCCCCGTTGTGCACCTTGCTTGAAGTCAGAGGCTGAGGGGTGACCTTATAGAGGTTTGCAAAATTTTGAGGGGCATGGATAGGATAAATAGACAAAGTCTTTTCCCTGGGGTCGGGGAGTCCAGAACTAGAAGGCATAGGTTTAGGGTGAGAGGGGAAAGATATAACAGAGACCTAAGGGGCAACTTTTTCACGCAGAGGGTTGTACGTGTATGGAATGAGCTGCCAGAGGATGTGGTGGAGGCTGGTACAATTGCAACATTTAAGAGGCATTTGGACTGGTATATGAATAGGATGGGTTTCGAGGGATATGGGCCGGGTGCTGGTAGGTGGGACTAGATTAGGTTGGGATATCTGGTCGGCATGGACAGGTTGGACCGAAGGGTCTGTTTCCATGCTGTACATCTCTATGGCTCTATGACTATTTGTGAAGCATGACCTGCCCTTTGTGAACCCATGCTGCATCTATACAATGGGACAATTTCTTTCGAGATGTGCCGCTATTTCTTCCTTGATAATAGACTCAAGCATCTTCCCCCTAACAGAGGTTGAGCTCACTCATCCATAATTCCCCATCTTTTTTCTACTTCCCTTTTTAAACAGTGGCGTCACATTTGCTGTTTTCCAATTTGTTGGGACTGCCCCAGAGTCCAGTGCATTTAGGAAAATTACAGTCAGTTCGCCTGCTATTTTTCCCGCCATCTCTTTTAGTACCCTGAGATGCATTCCATCAAGGCCAGGAGACTTACCTATCCTTAGCTGCTTTAACTTACCAGCACTAACTCATCCATAATAATAATTGTTTCCAGGTTCTCATCTACCTGCGTCTCTTTGTACTTACTGACATGTTATTAGTGTCCTCCACCGTGAAGACCGATGCAAAATATCTGTTCAATGCCTCTGCCATTTTGTCATATCCCATAACTAATTGCCCCTTCTCATCCTCTGAAGAACCAACATTTACTTTAGCCACTCTTTTTCATTTTACATATTTATAGAAACTTTTGCTATCTGTCTTTATATTCTGTGATAGTTTTTTTTCTCATACTCTATCTAACTTATTTTTATAACTCTTTTTGTGGCTTTCTATTGAGCTTTAAAGTTTTCCCAATCATCTAAATCCCTCCTGTCTATGGCCACTTAGTATGCCTTCTATTTCACTTTGATAGCCTTCCTCATTTCCTCAGACACCCATAACAGATTACCCCTCCTCTTACAGCCCTTCCTTCTCACCAGAATATACTCTTGCTGAGCACTTTGAAAAATGCCTTTGAAGATCCTCCACTGCTCGTCAACTGTTGCACCATAAAGTCTCTGTTTCTAGTCACTTTAGCCAGGTGCTCCCTCATTCCCTCATTCTATCATAGCCCCCCTTATTCAAGCACAGGACCCTACTATTGGAATTTATCTTCACACTATCCAGCTGTGTTTTGAATTCAACCATACTGTGATCACTCCTTCCCAGAGGATTCCTGACTATGAGGTCATTAATTATTCCTGTCTCATGACATGCGACCAGTTCTTGAATAGCTTGCTTCTATGTTGGTTCCGTTACATACTGTTCAAGAAAACTATCACGGATTCACTCATCAAACTCCTCCTCAAGGCTACCCTGACCTAACTAGTTTTACCAATCTACATGCAGGTTAGAATGCTCTACCATTTTTGCAGGCATTAGTTATTTTCTTGTTTACTGCCCGCCCAATGTGATGTTATTATTTGGTGGTCTATAGACTACACCTATCAGTGACTTTTTCTTCTTGGAATTCCTAATTTCCACCCAAATGGATTTGACCTCATGCTCCATAGAACTTATATCATCTTTCAGCACCACACTGATGTTATCCTTGAATATCAGAGCTGCACCACCTCCCTTGCATTTCTTTCTGTCCTTCCGAATAGTCCAGTACCCCTGGATATTTAATTTCCAGTGGGTAATACATTCTGGCCTGGCCAGTGATGCTCAGATCCAGTGAGTGAAAAAAAACCAGTTCTTATGTTCTTTATTTATATCGTGATTCATATGATATTTATCAAACATCTGTAACATAATTAATAATCAAATATAACAGGATATTTTTTGTTAGCCTTATATACCTTTTCCATTGTTCCTGAATCTTGTTATAAGATAGTAACCATTTTGGCATCCCTCATTCCACACTCCCCATGCTATTTTATGCATTATCAATCAAACTCCACTAATCTTTCTTGTTTTAATTAACTTGTACTTCCCAGTATTTCATTCGTAATTGCTACTTACTACTCAAATATTTGGCCTTGATTTTGTTCCATTAATTCACACTGTGAAACAAACTGGTGGGATTAAAGGCAGATAAGATCCCAGGGCCTGAGGGCCTGCTCTCTAGAAAATTAAAGGATGTGCCTGCAGAGACAGTGGATGCATCAGTTATGATATTCCAAATTTCCCTGGATCCTGGAAAGGTACCAAAATAGAAAGACACTGATGTGACACCCTTATTCAAAAAAAGGACATAGGCAAAAAAGTGGGAAACTGTAGATCAGTTAGTTTGACCTCTGAAGTGAGGACGTTGCTGGAGTCAATCATAAAGGAGGAGGTATCTGAACACTAGGAAAAACATAACTATATTCTCTAGTGTCAGCACAGTTCCATGAAGGTCAACTCATGTTTGACAAACTTGCTGGAATTCTTTGAGAATGTAACCAGAAAGGTAGATAATGAGGATCCAGTGGGTGTGATATATCTAGAATCCCAGAAGGCATTTGACAAGGTGCCGCATAAAAGACTGATTGAGAAGGTTAAATCCCACGGGGTTAAGAATAGAGTATTGGTTTAGATAGAGGTTTAGCTGACTGACAGAAAGGGTTGGGATAAATGGGTCCTTCTCTGGATGGTGAACTGTAACTAGTAGAAGTCTACAGGTTTCAGTATTCAGACCTCAACTGTTTACAGTCCTCATAAATGATCTTCAACCAGCGGTGGAGTGTAACACAGCAAATGTTACAGATGGCATGAAAATAGATTGGAAAGCAGGCAGTGATGAGGAGATGAAGAGTTTACAGATGGATATTGATAGGAGAATGGGACAGAATCTGGTAGGTAGAATTTAATGTAGATAAGTGTGAGGGTTGTCCATTTTGGCCTGAAAAATGGAAGGTCAAATTATTATTTAAAGCAGATTCAAAGTGTGCCAGTGCAGAGGGATCTTGGTGTCTTTGTGCATGAATGGCATATAGTGGGTATGCAAGTGCAGCAAAGAGTAAGAAAGGCAAATGAAACCTGATATTTATTGCAAAAGGGCTGGATTATAAAAGTATAGAAGTGATGTTGCAATCACATAATGCGCTGGTGAGACCAGACCTGGAGCAATGTGTCTGGTTTTGCTCTCCTTACTTGTGGAAGGATATGGTGGCAGTGGAGGCAGTTCAGAGGAGGTTCACCAAATTGGTTCCAGGAATAAAAGGGCTGTGATATGAGGAATTTTTGAATTGCTTGGGCTTGTACTCGTGGAGTTCAGAAGAATGGCAAAGTTGGGGAGGCAGGATCTGACTGAGGTATATAAATGCTAAAGGGGATTGATAAGGTGGATGCTGAATAGATGGTCCCACTTGAGGAACAGCCACGAACAAGAGGTTGTCAGTATAGAGTGAGAGGAGGTCGGTTCAAAACTGAGATGAGAAGAAACTACTTCTCTCAGAGGGTTGTGAATCTGTGGAACTCACTGTCCCAGAGTGCAAGGGAGGCAGAATCAATCAACAGCTTCAAGAGCAAATAGATATGGATAGCAGGCAGGAAAGTGGAGTTAAGACCAGGATAAGATCAGTCATGATCATGTTAAATAGCAGGGTGGGATCAAACAATTGCCTACTCCTGGTCCTAATTCCAGTATTCCTCTGTATTGATTCACTTGTAAATATATTTTCCATTTTCCAGCAATACAACCAACACTTCTCAACATTATTTAAAGCTCTTTGCTTTGGATATGTTGACATTGCAAGCAAGGCTGCATTTGTGCCCATTCCTAATTGCCCTTGGATGAAATGATTTCATAGGAAAAGTGAGTACTGCAGATGCTGGAGATCAGAGTCGAGAGTGTGTGGTGCTGGAAAAGCACAGCAGGTCAGGCAAAATCTGAGGAGCAGGAGAATTGACATTTTGGGCAGGAGCCCTTCATCAGAAAGGACCCCTGCCCGAAACGTTGATTCTCCTGCTCTTCCGATGCTGCATGACCTGCTGTGTTTTTCCAGCACCACACACTCTCGACTCGTAAATTATTTCATAAGCTATTGAAGAAGGCAGTTTAGAGTCAACAGATTGCTGGAGTGATGGACACAAATAGTTCAGAACAGGTAAGGCCAGCAGACTTTCTAAAGAGCATGAGTGAACCACATTTTTTTTTAATGGCAATAAATGATAGTTTAATAGAAAAATTCCTGAAACGTGCTTTTAGTTCTAAACTAATTAATTTAATCAAAATTCCATGAGCTGGCACTCAAATTGATCTGTATAAGACTCTAGCCTGAATCTGTGGGTTAAAATTCCAGTGAAACTACCACTGCACCATTGCCTATTCCTGTTTCTCAGCCTATACAAACTATTATCTTTCCTCCAAACATCATGCTTTCCTGTGTGATGTGTTTTTATTTGTAAAGATTTTAAATAATAATTTCTCACCTTGATCATTTATATGTATTGTAAGTAACAAAACCCTGTGGCCTAAGATACAATTCAAAACATGGGTGCCCAATAGAAACTACCGTTAATCCATATCTTTTCATTCTTATTTACTATCCAATATACTTTTTTATCCCAAGACTGTTTATTTTAACCACAAGTTGCTTATGGAAGTCAAGGTTTGTCATATCACCATCATCAACAAATTCTGTTACATCCTCAAAGAGTTCCAATAAATTTGTTCAGTTTCACTTAGGCTTTCATAAACCAATATTGGTTTTAAATTGTCTTTGCTGTTGCTAAATCCTCTTCAATTACTTGTTTCATAATAGACTCCAATGGTTTGGCTGCAATAGATATCACACTATAAACTGATAATTCCTAAGATCACAAGTTTGACCTTCTGTTTAGAAAATGGAACAGCATAAGCTATGTGTTAATCCTCTGGTATTACATCTGGACATAAAAACTGAAGCCAAATCTCCTCTTCTGCTTGTGCTCATTTCTTTTAATACATCTGAGTTGTTAATTGGAGAATATTCATGTCGTTATGTTTTTCAAAAATGACTTGATATTTGATCTTTCTTGTCCCTGGGAAATAAGACACACAACCTTACCCAAACAGTAACTTGCAACTTTTACAGTGATCACCTCTTTTTAAAGTTTCTCCCACATTTGGTACATTTTCCACCATTTAAACTTATAAATGCTGCAAGCTTGTTGCTGGCATTGAAGGTCACTGTATAGCCAATCATACTTTTGTCACAAATGCAATGAGTTGCAGAAGGTTTGAGGTTCACTACATATAAAAATGAGATTACTCCCTTTGATGAACAAGTAAGTTAATGACTCATGCGTATGTGATTTTTTTTTATAAAGAACTTGCTTGTAGATTGACATTATTTAATGAACTTTATGTTGACCACCTGATTTCTATAAAGCACATGTAATCTTGCAATCATTTCAGGTGTGTAGATCCATGAGAGTTCTTCAGATGAAAAGAACAAAACAGACAGCGGTAAAAATGTGTCAGTCTTTGAAATCAGTGCAGGTTTATCTTTTAGTCATTTAACAAGACATGCTTGCTTCAATTTGCATGGGAATTTTTTTTAAAAAAGCTAAGTTTTAAATATGTTCATATTCCGACTGGAGATTCACAAATAATTTGGCATTTCACTAAAATATCAGAGTGTTTGGTGCGATGGTGCTGGTGGAGGAGAAAAGGTGTCATATCCTCTCATTGGTCAGGAGTTGAGTGGAAAGTATTCAGTTTTGCATGTTCAGTCCAGTAGAGGGACAAATTGGGGAATTTGGTTCATGCGATGTGAAGCAATTCTCTATATTTCATAAAACATTTTTTCCTCAATAATTCCACTGAAATCCATGAAGGCTTGCTTATTTTGTCCCCTGTGACCCAAAGCCTATAAATTATCTTCCTGTGAAAATGTAAAGGAATAATTTTCAGTTAGGCTTGCCAGTGATCGTTTAACTGAATAAAATGTACTACTACTGCGCTGCACAATAGAGGTTGGCAAAGAGACCCAGAGTTTTAACACATTGAAACATTCAGGCAGGCATTTCCATTTGTTTGCAAGGTGCTTACTGTGAAACTTGTCCAACATCAGCCAAACCAATGCAAAAGATTGAAACATTTCTAGAGCAGAATACAACTAACAAATCCATGAAGTTTTATGCTAGTTATAAAAAAAAACTGCTTATCACTCCTAATGGACTTAATTGACAATACCAATTTCTGGTCATTGTATCTTTCTATAGGCCTTTGAGGAGGCTCTTAAAATAAAACTTCTTTTGTCATTCATGTTTATCCAAATTAAACTCTATCTTCCACTCCTCAGTCCATTAGTCCAATTGATCAAGATCCCTTTGCAATCTTAGATAACCTTTTTCACAATCAACTCTACTACCCATTTTGATGTCATCTGCAAACTTACTAACTATGCTTCCTAAATCATTTATATAAATGACAAACAAGATGGGACCTAGCACTGATCCCTGTGGAACACCAACTGTCACAGGCCTCCAGTCTGAAAAACAACCCTCCACCACCATCATCTGTCTCCCACCATCAAGCCAATTATGTAACCAATTGGCAAGGTCTCCCTGAATTCCATGTGATCTAATTTAACTAATCAGTCTACCATGCAGGATATTGTTAAAAGCTTTACTAAAGTCTAAACATCTATCCTCATCTATCTTTTTAGTCACATACTCAAAAAACTCAAACTCAGTTTGTGAGACATGACTTTCCATGCACAAACATTGGTGGGTAGGCAATTGAACAATGCTGATGCCAATGAATTCCAAAGAGAGATATTTAGACTCTCTCTTATTGACAGGTGTGGTTTGATTTATGGACCTAAGACAAAACACAGCCTGGACTTATGAAGTGGAGCACTTTTTTTTATGACAAAGGAATCTTTTCCTGACATTCACGGAGGGTGAAAAGGAGCACCCTTTGAAGCAGAGTCAGCAGTGTGTCAAGCTCTTCATTGTTGACCTTACTGTACTGAAGAGATGGCAAATGGAGGTAATTGTATGTTTAGAATAGTAGTGAGAGGGCATAGCATCAGAATAGCTGTTCTCCAAACTCTAGAGTTTGTGAAATGGACCTCCATGAAGAGATTGGTAGGTCAAATGGATGAGATCAATTCCCAGGCAAATCCAGTAACCACAAAGTGAAGCTTTTAATTTTTCCCTCTTTAAACTGTCCAACCTGCAGCATTGGAAGCAACCTTGAGATTACGTCAATTAAGTCTTGTTTTTCAAACCAGTGACAAATTACTTATGCTCTGTCGAGAAGATTAGAAATGTGGTTCAATCGATAACATTTATTTGAACACGGATTTTACCTTTTAGCTGCTGTCCAATTACTTGGTGACAACCTTTATCAGTGTATTATTTAGGATTCCTGATCAAAACTGGAAAATATTCTATGTAAATCCCCATGTCTAGAAGCTCCCACAAGTACCCTTATCCTACAAACGTCAAACAATGCAGAATAAAAACTGGAAGAACTGCTGATGCTGTAAATCAGAAAGTAAAAAACAGAAATTGCTGGATAAGCTCAGCAGGTTTGGCAGTCTCTGTGGGGAGAAATCAGAGTTACCGTTTCTGGTTGAGTGACCATTCCTCAGAATAAATACTGGCAGTTTTAAATAAAAAGAAAAATGCTGGAACAATTCTGGTTGCATCTGGGGAGAAAGAAACAGAGTTCTGAAGAAGAGTAATACTGAACTTGAGCATCTCCAGTATTTTCTCCTTTTCTGTGTCATCCTCTCTTTCTGCTAAGTTGTCTGTGGTGATATCATGGCTTGCTGAGATCTATCTTGTCCTTTTGTTAAATAAAGGTGATAAGATAGTGGTGACGAGTGGCCATTGAAAACTCATAAAGTAAACAGCTTGCGAGGTCTTGGTTTTTATTTTAAAGTTGGAACAATAGAAGCAGCCTGATAGGGTGGGGTCAAGTTCCCACAGAACCAGGAGTTTTAGTTTTTCAGTTGCTGGGTCATTTGCTGCAGTACACCTCTCCCTGCTACACTCTGTGAGTTCTCTTGATGTTTTTCTTCTTGGCTGCTGAAGGTGCATGCGAGACAATCTGTTTTCTGAGTTTGCCTTTTGTCAAGGGTGTGTTTATGGGATGTTCCTATATTGAAACAGTTATTATTTAATAACTAACTCAGCTATTATTCGGTAATGTTTTCCAATAGAATTACAGCTAAGCCAGTTCTTTTCTTTTCTTTTTTCTTTTGTTGTATTTCAACCATGGTGTATGAATAAATTGTGTTTTGCTTAACATCAAATAGTTTGATTAGTTGAGTGGTATCTGGAACGTAATACCTTAGACTTACCTTTAGGATGTCTTCTTAATATATTTTGACCTAGTTCATAAAGGTCCCTTGCTCCATAGTGTCAGAGATTGCCTTGGACTATCCTCCTTTTGCCTGAAATGTCGATTCTCCTGCTCCCCAGATACTGCCTGACCTGTTGTGCTTTTCCAGCATCATGCTTTTGACTCTATCTTCCTTTAAGTTAGCATCACAGTAACCTATGGGATTTTCTGCAAAGAATGCTTTCAATAAGGTGTTAAATATAGTTCTTTGGGCTAAAGGAATCAAAGGGTATGGGGAGAATGCAAGAACAGGGTAATGAGTTGGATGATCAGCCATGATAATACTGAATGGTGGAGAATGCTTGAATGTCTGCTTAGCCTACTCCTGCTCCTATTCTCTGTTTTTGTTTCTATGACTAGAATACTTGTATTAGATAGTTCCACTTACTCAGTTTTCCATCATTTAAGATCCTGTCTGTCTCTGTAGCCAATTGGATGGTTATTCATTTTTCTCCTTGAACACTCAAGCAGTGTCTTGAATTATCTATCACTGCCTAAAGGGCAATCATACTCTGGAAAGTTAATGCTGAAACTCCTCATTCTCTCTGATGCTATGGAATATGGCCAATTGCACATTCAGCACAATGGGCTCATGCTTCAAAGATTCGATTTTCTACATTTAATGCAATTGTCCTGCCTAGATCCATGATGACCTAAATAGCACACATTCAGAATCTTAGAATTCTCTGCACTTCCAAATCTGTCTTTGAAACATAGATGTTCCAATTCTCAAAGGGATCAAAATTCTCAAAGGGATCAAACTTTGTTTGCTCACTTAATACAAGTTCTAATTATAGGGAAAAAAATCTGTCTGATTGTACTTCAAAACTGCAATCTGTCTGAAGCTGAACACTTTACTTTTCAAGCCTTTCACACACCACTGGCCTCTTGCAGCTCAACATTCTCTCTTAATCAACTGGAAAGTCAACTGAAGCAGTTCGTGGATTTCAGCAGACCAACAAAAATTGAAAAAAAGAAACAGCTTCCAAAAAAAGCTCTCAAAATACAAACTTTTACAGCAGCCCAGGGAATAATGAAACATTGAACAGCAAACCACAGTGTCCTCAGTTTTTAACTTAACAATAAGGGTGGATTTTGCAGCACCCAGTTGCACTTTCTAGTCATCGTGGTAATGGCACAAAGATTAAAAAATAAACATGTTGGGGAGTTCAACACACATGCAAGCCAGCTTCCTGCACATCTAGTGGCATCTAGTCATGATTAGAAACAACTCGATCATCTGGGAACCAGCTGCAGATGAGTGCCAATTTTGAAAGAACACCTGTGATGTAGAGATTAGTTTGTGCACTGTGATGCCAACCACTACCACCTTCTGCTTGAGATAGTTTGCTGCTCCTATTCCTTTTCTTGACTGGGTCCCAAGGTCTAATTGATTTACAATGGAAAATTATGTGAGTCTTAATAAAAAGAAGCTCAAGTCTTAAACAAGATGTGGTTTATTGCATGTAGCAATTAGGTACAAGTTATTTGAGTGTATTAGACATTGTTACTCAGACTAATGGCGGACAAGTGAATATTGACCCGACAAGACCTGAAGATGTTCTGCCTTTTCTCTTTTAAGACATTTTCATGTTGGGTAGCCCTTATTGAATTCTCCAATTTCCAACCTTCCAAAATCATTATTTTGTGCAAAAGGAATAACAATACTCCTATTTTTATATTTGACAATACGTGAGCTCCAGCCAAATTACTAAGTGAATAAAGCCACACAATTCCATGACTTAGAACAAATATCCGTAAACCTTACTATATAACATTAGTACAGTAATACAATCTATCATTTATGCACAACTTATTTCTAACACCCAAAATTAACTGTTGATTAATACGGGTAATAGACTGTGATCAAACACTCTACAGAGCATATCAAATAGTAATTGCAGTCAGGACAGAGGCTATGGATTTCTCAGCTCTCCCGCAAATGTTAATGATATGGTGGGTCATTAAATCTCATCAAACTTCACAAGGAATTATAATTCTTCACGTTTGCCAAACTTGACCTTGAAGCTCCTTCTTAGGAACTGCACCATCATGGACTGCATCAATGATTGCTCCCATTCTGATCAGTCACTCTCCATTCATGGGTCTCTTCTGGACTTCAAAACTGCACTCCAGTAATCTTGGCCTGTAGAATGAAATAGATACAGTTTGTGAGCTTTACAACTCCCAATCCTAACAGTACCAAACTGTTAATGAAGTATGGTTTCTTCTGAGCCTCAACAGCTCTCAGAATGCTTCTAGATACCGAGTCCAATACTTAGCTGCCTGCTACCTCCTCAAACTTCTGCATGAGTTCTAAAAGCACAGAGACCTACTACTGAGGTCTTGACACAGAACCTATGTAACTTAGCAGTAGAGCTGGAAGAAGCATTGCTGAACATGGAAACATGTCTCTCTTCTCTCACTTACTGACTTTTCTACTACCTGTAACCTTTGAGTTCCTTTTTCTTGACCCTTAACTTGCCCTAAGGGACTTGTGGGAAACCTTTCAACTAGCCACTCCGTTATTTCTCAGCAGAATTGTATGTATCCAATGTATTTTGGACAACTCATTGCAAAATCCTGTTTGGAACACAGTGGGCCCAGAATGTCACATTCCAGCACATGCTGCATCCAACTGAAGAAGGACTCAGCTCAACATATGTATTAAATATGTCGCAGAGGCATTGGTATGCATGGCCACCCTTTCCATTGTCATTCCCAGTGAACAGCAGCAGCCCAATGTCACTACACTGATGCATCTTTAAAAGTATCAAACTGTTCGGTGAAATCTGTATGGCTATAGGCATTAGGTTCTTACTGACCCTCTGTCAGCATTTGTATTTTGGTGGCTGTGTCCCTTTAAATACTCATTTCAACTGGTTCGAGAAGGATGCTGGTCTTAATTTTCTGCTTTATCCTGTTTTGATAAACTGCATCAGGTCCCTCATGCCTGGCCACAAGGGTTGGGCTGACCTTACAAAGTCCCACAAGCTCATCAGCGGAACCAGAGTTTGGTTGAGGCTTTAAATGCATTAATTTGACTGGAGTGGTCCGACGTGCTTTTCTTTTTCTCTTTACTGAATTGCCACACTCAGGATGCTTCAGGAACCATCAATATCATATTGTGATCACTCTAAAATGAAAGGTATCAGTCAATCAAATTAGTGCCACGCTGTCACTTATGCTGTCGGGGCATGTTTCCCAGCTGTTCGGTAAATGTACTTCTGGGACAATAAGTTACAATGTAATGTCACCATGATTGACAGAACTTGCTTGTTAATGGTGAGGATGCTGAAAAACAGCATTTTTCTGCTTAATTTAGAAAATCTACACTTCAAACATCAGTAATTTCAAAAGAAAGATATACAAGTTTAATGGACTAAAAAAATGATGCTTACTTAACAAATCTGTCCCTCTGATGAAATTTTCCAGGCTTTGCCTGTTTGTCTGTATTTAATAGATATGATATGTGCAATAATAATAATAACAACTTGCATTGATATAACACAGCAAAACACTCCAAGGCGCTGTACAGGAGCATTATCAGACAGAACTTGACATCAAAGTGCCTAGGGCGATAGTAGAAGAAGTGACTAAAAGCTTGGCGCCAGCAATGAGTAATTATTTATCTCTACTCTCACTCAATCATACTGCATTTTCTCTTCAGGTTGGTAATATCGTTTTTTTTTCACTTGACCTGCTTTGTTCTTAGAGACTAGTTTGAAGTTTTAATTAAAGGAAAAACATGTTGTTCACACTTACTCAACTGATTTCAGTGCTAATTTTTCCTAAGTGTCTAATTGGCAAATAGCTTCAGTGAGATTAAGACTTGCTTCATATACTGACCTCACATGTAACATGGGTTGACAGGATTCTCACAGATTTATTAAGTGAAGGTTTTGTTCTTAATCGGCTAGCAATATTGTTGCTATAGAGATTGTGGCTCAAGATATGGTAACACACAGAGATTTAATGAAATGAGTAGCTATGGTAAGTCTGACATAAATAGAAGATCAATGTCACTCTTGGTAGCTTCAGCATTGTGGTTTTTCACTCCATTTGAAGTACGCCCATCCATCCATTTTATTAATTTTACTCAAAACCTGAAAGATATCATTTTACTTAACCAAAGGGTGACTTGTCACTACTATAATTCTAATACAAGGTCCTCAGCTGAGTGAGATAGTGTGAATCAAATTGAGTTGTTTTCTATTAGCTGGCTGCTGAGAAGAAGGGAATTGGGTTATGGCTGGCACTGTGCCATGCTGGTGATGGCCATTGTTTTGAAGGATATAAATCAGTATCTCCCTCTGTGACTAACAAGCTCAAAGGTACAACTTTATTCCACTTAATCATACCAATGACAGTTTCTCAATGAGTTATAGAAAACCAATGAAACATTTATGAAGTATCTCAAAAAATGACCACAATTATGTGCAACCCTGCCGTAACTGGTGAGGACTAATAGCTCATCCCACTTACTGGGCACTGTAGATTGGTTTATATTGTTGCCCTGAGACAAATTCACTGCCATATTTCAAAATAGTAAAGAGATGGAGGCCAAAGGTTTAGATAAATGATGCACCATTACATTGCTCCAATTATTGAATGTTAGGTTAACTCTGCTTGAAAACAACAGCCTGATGCTTTCAGCTGCTGGGCAAGGGTGACTTAAATCCATGGTAACAAACTGAAAATCAGCATTTGCCTGCCAATGTTTCTGACAGATCATGGGAGAACATAATGGTTTTCTGTTCTGTACCCTCACAGCTCATTCCTTATTGGTGAAATCAACCTCTGTCTTTTTGCAAAATAAAAACCGAAAAAGCTGTGGACGCTGGAAATCAGAAACTCAAACAGAAATTGCTGTAAAAGCTCAGCAGATCTGGCAGCACCTTTGGAAAGCTAACATTTCAGGTCTGGTTACCCTTACTGTGAAGGGAAGAGAACAGGAAGGGTCACTGGAACTGAAATGTAAACTCTATGTTTGTTCAGATAATTCATGCCAAATATCTTTACATAATTTAGCCACCAATGATCTTAATTAACCCTAAATGTCCAATCTCATCTTAAATCATCATAAGCAAATTTTGTGGTATACCCAGTATTGAATTAAATGCAACTCCACCTCAACTAACAACGCAGTTCCAACTCAACCAACTTCCATCCAGCGGCACACATGACTTTTCAGTTGACTGCACACAAATCCATCTCCTTCTGCACAACACATTCCCACAGCAGGGATTCTTTTGTTTCATATTGCATGAGCAGATGTCTCATATCATACTGAAAGCTAAGATCATGCCCCCCCGCCCCTCCACCAGAGCTCCAGCTGAGCTTGATTCCTACCTTGCTATACAAATGTACCTCCCACCTCACTTCACACTGAGCCCACTACAGCCCACATAAATACACCTGTTGTGCTGCTCCAGTATGAATTTACTACAGCCCACATAAATATACCTGTTACTCAGCCCCAATATGAACATACCTCCCATCTCATTCTGTTTGGAGCCTGCCTACTGAAGCAAGTTTTCTGTTTTCTGTACCATAATTGGCAGACATCACGTATTGTTCAACTGCCAAATTGCTAACTATAGGTATTTGAGGCTGCAACTCAACAACAGCATTTTACCCATGTGCTGAGAAAGCATTTTAAAGACAATCAGCACAGTCAATCCTTTGGGAGTCTTTCCTATGATGATGCTCTGGGTTTAAGAGGTTATTTTGTCCTGGCTTTTATTTTAAAAGAGAAAGATTGGGAGAGAGCTGATGAGCAGTCAATGAGAAGACAATCAATTTGTGAAGCCTTAGGTTGGAATCAAAGAAGCGGCCTGAGTGGTGTGGCCAAGCTGTCACAGATCCAGGATTTTTAGTTAACTTTCGCCAGTTGTTGGGATCTTGAAGAAGTGGAAATTATTTCTCCCACTCTCAATTACAATTAAAAGCTGGGGGTTCTCTTCCTCGGCTGCTGGATAGCATGTGAGACAAAATCTGTCTTCTGAATTTGCCTTTTGCCAAGTATGTGTTTATGGGATGTTACTAAATTGGAACAGTTGATTGGTAATAATTATTGCATTTGTTATTCAGTTAAGTTTTTCAAAGGAGTTAAGTTATTCTTTCTTTCGTTGTATTTTAACAAGTGCTTGAATAAATTGTGTTTTGCATAATGTTTCCTCATACAACCAATCAAATTGCATATGGAACTCAACACCTGACATTTACCTTTAACATAAGAAAAGGTTAGGGTCTAGGCGACCTTCTCAATATATTTTGAGGAGTCTGGTCTGGTCTACAACAATCCCAACCACCAGAAATCGTATTTCTCTCATCACCAGGAACTCAAAAGTAGATTAGCCGTCATCAACTGAATAATAATTATTGCAATGTACTTTAAGCCCCAAAAAGACTTCCAGAGTTTCCATTTGTCACATATTACTAGTTGCTTATAGCTACATCCTATTGTTATGCAAGACATTGATTACAAAAATCAAACTCGACACCTCATTAAGCACAGTTATCAAGACTCACTTGGAGAAATTACACTGATAGTTGAGCCTATCTCCTTCTTGAGTCCTTGCAAGAGTGAAGGACATCATTACATTACGTGAAGTTATACAATTTACCTGTCTTATGGTCTCAGGTTAACAGAGAACAGTGATCAGGATTTTGTGCTCGACAAGAAATAATTTTAAAAATCAATTTAAACTACAGGAAAACAAAATATGAATTATTGACATATAATTCTGTGAGCTTAATTTCTATCCCCTACTAAACACTTACACACATGTAGATGGACACAGACAAACAAACAAGTATAGTAGTTATAGTTCAACAGCATCAGTCCTCTGGATTCGATGAGGTATTCCTTTTGAATCTTCTAAGTCCTTCTGATATCCAATTTCCTTCTTTCCAGATCCTTTCTGTTCTTTACTAAAGACAAAAGAATGTCAATTCACTAATTGTTCAATTTTTCAGTCACTGGTTAGAGGCATAGAGTTAAAATGTAAAGTCACTGTAGTCTTACCAGACCACAGGCCTCTTCTATTAATAGAGAGAGGTGATTGTTGGTGGTTTAATTGAGGGTCACCTCCATGAGCCGACAGAAAGTATGGAAGAGTTATTTTCCAGTTTTTTAGTTACTTCACCACAGAGGGAGAGAAACTTTGTCTCCTTTGTAGTCTGGAGGCTTCTGCCACTCTAATCTTCACACACAAGTTGTCTACCTGCCCAGTAGCCATTCAGAGAGTCATTGTCAGTCTGATGCCTGCAGAGCCAGTTGAGTGAAAACACACACACACACACACACACACACACGTGACATGTTAGATATACCCCCTGACCTATTTATAAAAATGCAATCTTTGGTTGAAAGAAGTATTTTTCTCAGTTTAATCCACAATCCAAAAACAAAGACAGATAAAAAGATGTGATCTTTAAATAATGTGGCGCAAAATGAAAAGGAATTCAAACATACATTCACTCCCTTCATCTTCAAGATCACAAGAAATTTTAATAATTCTCTTTCCCTAGATTCTAGTAGCAACATTGAAATCAGGCACAACCTCATGAACTGTCTCATCCCAATAGCACTAACAATCAGTTGCAAACGTATAATCATCAGATATTAGGCCCCTATATTATCTGGGAAATTCCTGTGACTAGACCATTACAAATCAGAATTTGAAAAGTGCTTAGCACAGCGTGAAAGGGCATCTTATTCTGTAGTTACAGTAGAGAAGGCAGTCATGGTGAAGGGATTAGACAGTTGAGGAAATACAAACTGTTGCACACACAAAGTCATTTGTTAATTGTATCAGACTCTTTGGCCAAATTCCTACCATTTTGGATAATCGAGAATAAAAATTCATTTCAGCAATGATTTGTAGGTGCCGGTGTTGGACGGAGATTACAAAGTTAAAAATCACACAATACCAGATTATAGTCCAACAGGTTTATTAGGAAGCATGAGCTTTTGGAGCGCTGCTCCTCACCTGATGTAGGAGCAGCATTCCGAAAGCTGGTACTGCCAAATCAACCTGTTGGACTATAACCTCGTATTGTGTGATTTTTAACTTATTTCAGCAAAGTACAATTACATATTTTTAATATATTCCAACTGCTTTGCTGTATGCACCTTTTTATATGGATGTTAATCCATTCAAACAAAATGACTGCTTAAAATAATACATTACATATTTGCATGTGAACTTTGTCAATTAAGTCCTCTTTAAATCTGCTTCGGTGCTTCAGCTTAATGTCTGCTCATGTTGAAGAGCTTTTAAAATTAAAAAGCTTTGTAAAGAAAGTGAAAGTAAAATGGATTTAAGTTATCAAACATGAAAAGAATGTACAGTGATTCTAAGGTAAAAATTTAATTACAAAACTTCTTTGCAGTCTATTGAAAGCACTTCATTCTGAAATATCACGCTACTTATTTAAACAAGTCAATGCCACATCCCCATTGTGTGGAAATAGTTTGATCAGTCTATCTGAAGTAAATGATGATTAAAGGGTTCTGACCTTTCAGCAGACAATACCACTGACCCAGTTGAGGCCCCGATCAATCAGCCACTCACCAGATTAATAGAGATGGTTAGAATCGATTCTTCAACCAAGTGTTCAAGCATCTGAAATGCTTCACTGGATTAATAGAATAGAAAATAAATTAATGGACAGGACTGGAATTTGCTCAATACTAGTGTTACTGTGGCATTTATCATCTAGCACATTATCTATAAAAGAACAAGATCTACATTCCTGTACACTGATATCATGGTGTCTATGAAGGAGAGCAACATAAGTGGTTTAACTATTTGAACATGCATACTATTCAAACCTGAGATCCCTAGTTTACATCTACTAAACCTTGTCACTTTCCCTTTCTCTATCCTTCCCAATCTGTCATCTGCACCATGCTTTCTTCATCCAGCAGGGAAGGTGGACAGTCTGGCTGCTAATATCTATGTGGCTTTCATTAATGCTGCCCCATGATTAAGCTGTCAAAAGATCCAATGCTACAAGGCAGCATTGCCATTTTCTTCCTACCCTGGAAGTGAAACATTTGGCTTAATTAAAGGGTAGGGCAAAAAGCTAGAACAGTTCTCATGATGAAGGTAAGCATGCTCAAATAAGAACTTAAACTGAGATTCATTTTTACAGCTAATTTGTACAGGCCGTTTCTAATTTTGCTGGATTTTTCTGTCCTTTTATTCTTTTGTTATATGGATTTGGTATATATTCACATGAAATATTTCAAGGCTTTGTTTTACTGAATCTTCCTTGCAGCTTCAAAATACACATTTTTTTTCTATGACAACTGATCTTCTTGAAATTTCTAACATTATCAAGTAGAATTATAGACTGTGTGGGATAGACTCACCCTGTGTAAGGAGCTGGATGTACTTTAGCTTGTTCCCAGACTAGTGGTGACACTTTGCTCCTGGGAAATGAATCAGAATCTGTGAGCGTGCTTTCCCACTTTGAGAAAGTAGCTTACTTCCTTATGGTTTGTGTATAATAGCCCAGCCAAGATTACATAATTCTTTAATGCCATTCAACATTTTCTTTCAAAAAAAATTTTTGATTCAGACAGAAAGAGTTGATCTGTCATAGCATCAGTAAGATTTTAATTAAGCACATAAAGAGTTTGTACTGGTACACTCCCAGCGTGCAAATGTAAAAGCAGAAGCCATGACAGGGTGCTAATTTCACTGGACTAGTAATCCAGAAGTCCAGGCGAATCCTTTGGCTGCTGATGAAATTTAAATTCAGTATATAAAATCTGAAATCTCGTCTCAGTAATGGTGACCATGAAACAATCATCAATTCATTACAAAAAACCATCCAATTCACTAATGTCATTCAGGGAAGGAAGTTTGTCCATCCCTGTGTGACCTGGCGTACATATGAGTCACAGTAATGTGGCTGATTTCTAACTATACACTGAAATGAACCAATATACCATTCAAGTCAAAGGTAGTTAGTGACGAGCAGTAAATGCTAGCCTTGTCAGCTATGTCCATGTCCCATGAAAGAATATATTTTTAAGAAGTTTGTAGATGACACCAAAATTGAAAGTGTAGTGAACAGCAAAGAAGATTACCTCAGAGTACAATAGAATCTTGATCAGATGGGCCAATAAGTCAAGGATGGAGTTTAATTTGGATAAATGTGAGGTGTCACATTTTGGAAAGGCAAATCAGGACAGGACTTATACATTTAATGGGAAGGTCCTAAGGAGTGTTGCTGAACAAAGAGACCTTGGAGTGCAGGTTCATTGTTCGTTGAACATGGAGTCGCAGGTAGATAGGATAGTGAAGAAGGCATTTAGTATGCTTGCCTTTATTAATCAATGCATTGAGGATAGAGGTTGGGAGGTCATGTTGATGCTGTACAGAACATTGGTTAGGCCACTGTTGGAATAGGATGTACTGAAACCTGAAAGGGTTCGGAAAAGATTTACAAGGGGGTTGCCAGGGTTGCAGGGTTTGAACTATAGGGAGAGGTTGAATAGGCTGAGGCTGTTTTCCCAGGAGCATCGGAGGGGTAACCTTAGAGAGATTTATAAAATCATGAGGGGCATGGGTAGGATAAATAGGCAGGGGAGCGCATAGGTTTAAGGGGAGAGGAGAACGATTTAAGAGACTTAAGGGGCAACCTTTTCAAGCAGAGGGTAGTGTGAGTATGGAATGATCTGCCAGAGGAAGTGGTGGAGGCAAGTACAATTACAACATTTGAAAGGCATCTGGATGGATATATGAATAAGAATAATTTGGAGGGATGTATGCCAGATACTGGCAAATGGAACTAGATTTATTTTAAAAAGCTGCTCAGCATGGACAAGTTGGATTGAAGTGTCCATTTCTGTGCTTTATTTCTCTTTGGCAGCCTGACTGTAGATTCTGATCTTCCAAACATAGCTTGTGTCTGGACAGAGCATTTTAAAGCATTGAAAACACTGGCAACATGTTGTTGATTACAGACCTGATTTTGGTCACGGTACGATAATTTGTTACAGTGGGAATTTCTTTAAATATTAAAGTTTTTCAGCTCAACTTCAGATTTTTCAGACAGCACATTGTCACTTGGTTGATTAAGATATGAGTATCAATACAGTCAACTGCTATTCTTATTATGTTGGTCATATACCAGTACTAAACAGTTGGTAAAAAAACAGTCTGTTACTTTATTTTACTGTGTGCTTTGACTGAACTACTGTTTATTAAATGAATCCCATTTTGATGCAATAAAGCTACCTCCAACTTACAAAGTGTGCTTGTCACCAGAACAGTTTACTTTCCTCTTCTGGGTTCCATTTTCTTATCTATTCCCATTAAACCTTTCACTTTCAGGTGGCTTAGTCTCTTTTTATTGTTCCGAATTAAATTTCCTTTCACTTGTCATTCCATGACTTACAGATCAAGAGATTCAACAAGGTTGCCAAAGGCACAATTGTTCTGAAGACATACACAAAATCAACCTTCTCATTAATTTCATCATTCTTCATCATTTACCTGTGAGTACAACCCTGGTGTATGCTTACCAACCTTCACTAAGGCAAAAGTCGATAGGAAGCCAGCAAATCATGGAGCAATGTGTTGGAGCTCGAACACCACACACCATCACACCTTTCACAAGCCTCCTTCAACCCAGCAAATGATTAAGGTGACATTTCAGCAGTATATTTCTAGTATAAAGATAAATTCTATTGGCAGGACCCACCCTTCTTGGCTATTAATGAGGTGAACAAACTTAAGGAAAAAGCTTGGGCTGAATCTTGCATTTGTTTTGGCTATATACAAGTTTCATTGAGTTTCTTTGAACGGTTTTAACCAAGATGTTGAGCAAGTTTTTTCTATCATTTCTGACTAACTCACCTTTTAACCGTCTAACCAAGTACTACAGCATTTGTTATGTCCAATTCTAGCCCTATCCTATCATGCATTGTTCCTGGAACAACTCACCACTCTCAGGATATCCCAGAATTAAGACCATAAGACATAGGAGCAGAAATTAGGCCATTCAGCCTGTCGAGTAACTGCATCATTCAATCAAACTGAGAAGTTTCTCATCCCTATTCTTCTGCCTTCTCCCTGTAACCCTTGATCCCTTTGACAATCATGAACCTATCTATTTTAACTGGAATCACTTGCGTGCACACCACCTTTAAAAGCTTGCTGTAGATCTGGCCAAGTGCTGTTAGTCCAGAGTTGCCCTGCATGGTTTCTGACATGTTCCTTGGACATGGCAGACAGGAGGTAATCATCGCTCCATGTTGCAGGCAGAAACCTGGAGCTCTTGCTGGACAGGGTCATGCCCGGGCAGAAGATCCTGTATCCCCCAGGAACGGCAGTGGAAGCTGCAACACCAGACCATGCCAGCTTCAGGCTGCCACATGGTTTAAAACAGCCTCAGATGTCTGGAGGAACACCCCACAGTGTAGGAAGAAAGTCAATGTTCTTCTTCACTACATCAGCATCAATACCATCATTTCCTCTCTGATACCTGACACACGTTCTCTGTTACTTTACCAACCTCCTACTAAGGCTCATGCTCTATCTCTCTCATTAATGTGTACAACATCTTCCCAAACTCACTGTCATGCACAACAATCCTGAGATCACTAACCCTGCATGACCTCTGAGCTTCCCACTCTCTTACTCAGGACACAATCCCAATGGGACAAAAAGTAACAGCTAAGATACCCATGTCCATTTTCGGTAATAGCTGCCTTCCTCTTATTCTCAGAGGAACAAAGTCTCCAACAGGGCAAAAAGAGTCAGGATTGGGTGATGGGCTTCCCAATTTTCAGTTCCTTACCCCTTCTGTGGAGAGCACCTGACTCTTACCACTCTAATTCACTGACTGACCATGTCCAAGCCCCTAGACTGGCATCAGATGTTGCACGTAACGTATTGTATCAGGACACCGGAGCTATCCCTCTCCTTGTCTGAGACCTGCTGACAACCATGAGTAGGGAGGCTATAGCTTAGTGGCATTATCATGAGACTCTTAATCCAGACACCCAGGTACAATCCTGGGGACCTGGATTCAAATGACAGTGGATGGTCGAATTTGAATTCAATTTTTAAAAATCTGAAATTAAGAGTATTAATGATGACCAAGACATTACTATCAATTGTTGAAAAAACCCACCTGGTTCTCAAATGTCCTTTAGGGAAGGAAACTGCCATCCTTACCTGGTCTGGCTTACATGTGACTCCAGACCCACAGCAATGTGGTTGATCATTAAACTGCCCTTTAGGCAATCAGGCATTGGCAATAAATGCTGGCCTGGCCAACAATGCCTTCATCTCGTGAATGAATAAAAAAAAACTTCCTGCCTTTATGCCTACCTGTGCTAAACAACATGGCAAGACAGAAGTAATATGAGTCAGGCAGGGATGCTGTGAGGGTCCAGGAAGGATCAGAGTGAGTGAGTGCTATGACAGTGAGTGAGAGGTGGAGATGCAGCCTGATCTAAACCATGACCTTAGAGCATATCGTTGCCCACACAGTGTCCTCACAGCAGTATTACATGATAGTTAGCTGGCTAAATTTGCAGATGACACAAAAATGAGTAGAAAGGTAGGTTGTGAAGAGGATGTAAGGAGGATGCAGCCTGATGAAGACTGGTTGAGTAAGTGGTTAAAAAGTTCTCACTTTCTCCCAGGTCGAGTATAATTTGGGAAAATGGTGGGAGGAATTAAAAAAAACAGAATGTTACTTCAATGGAGAAAGACCACGAAATTCTGAGGGATCTAGGTGTTCAAGTGTATGAGTACAGAAAGTTAATATTCAGGTACTGTGAGAGGAATTCAATGTAAAACTAAGGGTCTCACTTTAGCATTAGTATTGGAGATCACATCTTCAATACTATGTGCAGTTTTAGTTTCTTTTTTTAAGGAATGATGTGAGGCAGTTTGTGGCACATTTATGAGAATAATACAAAGAATAAACAGATAGGTTTATGACAAAAGGTTGAACCAGCTGATCTTGCATTCTTGCAGAGAGTTTGGAAGAGTGAGAGGTGACTTGATGGAAGCATATCACAGGATGTTACCTATTGTGGGTGAGTCCAGAAGTAGTTCACATTGCTTTAAAATGAGAGATTACACTTTTGCGACAAAGATAGGGCAATTTATTTTCTCTCAGGGGCTTGTGTGACTTTGGAAATCTCTGCCTCAGAAAGTGGTGGAGGCTAAGTCATTGAAGATTTTTAAAATGAAGGTAGATCCTTGTTCAATCAGGATTTAACATTTCTGATGAAGAGTCACTGGACTTGAAACATTAACTCTGTTTTCTCCTCACAGATGCTGCCAGACATGCTGAGTTTCTTCAGCAGTTTCTATTTTTTTAATCTAAAGTCATTGTGAGCACAGAAGAATGTTGAATGCAAAACACAAACAGTTTACTATCATCCAAACTGGACATGTAGGATTTGATAGATGGGTGTCTTTGTCTCAAATTCCAAATCATTTCATATTGTTCTTGTGCCTGTGCCACCATTCATGCAATCATGTTTCTTCAGTGGACAATAATTGAGGAGTAATGTTTTAGTTTAAAGTTGACCTATCACTAAACCACTGTTACAAATGGTTAAGCAGTCACAATCACCTCCACTGGTTCCAAGGAACCCATGTTAAAAGTACAAAGGGTGAGCTAATAACTAATAACCAATTAAAACTCTTGCTTCATCTATCACATCATTCTATGATCCTTTTTTTTACCTAACTCACACTTCCGGATTAAATGATCAGTCTGTTTGCTAGGTTCATTTCACACTTTGGACTGTGAAGACAATCAGTTTAGGGATGTCAAGGTCAGGAAATGTCATGGTGCTTCAGTTATCGTGGGATAGGAGGACTTGGTTGAGGGGGAAATATACTAGGACCTGACCAGCAGGCGTTCATTGAGATTACTAACAACTGCAACAACAAAACAAATGTCCTCAGTAAGGAACAATAGTCAATAAGGAATAAATAGCCAACAGAAAGAGATGCCAAAGAAGAGCTTTCTCTTAAACCCACAGACTCTGTTCATAAGGTAAAATAGGGAAATATAAGGGAAAATAATAAGAATAAATAGAAACTCCAATGGCTCCAGTAATCTTGATGTCTAGGGCCTGCTTCAGATCAAATCCTGTGTTTGTCTCTGAATTGACAGTATTAGAAAACTAAAATTTCTAGTTCTAATTTCTAATTATTGATTAAAAGAGGGAGTGGCGTAATATGTGAGTAGATTTCAAATTGTCTGTCTAGTAAATAGGCTTAACACTATATATAATATGTTTAGAGACTGTTTTGTTTTTTTTAATTGTTACTATAAATATTCCAAGGAGTTTAGGTTTTCACAGACTCATAACAGGATGTTTTGAATACCTCAACACTAAATAATTATCTCAAGACAGTTTCCTGAATTGCACATTATATTAAGTTAATCAGACCCTGAACAACAGTGCATTGAAATGCATCAAACTATGTATCTGTAATGAAGAACATATTTTAATTTCTATAACATTAATGCATATTGAAGCTTCCTTTAAGTCCTCTTTCATCTTGTTTGCAGAACAGAAAAACTGATTCACTTGTTACCTCTATTTTTCAGCTTCACTCAATGCAGCATTCTTTCAGTCTGTACTGAAAATTATGGGCCACGATTTCACACAGAATGTCATTCCACCCCATTTTTAATGAATATGCATTGATGACGAGAGATTCTAATCAGGGCTCATTAAGGAACACAGGGCTGTACTTCCAATCTGCCAGTTCAGTGGTAGTGCTAAACTGTCAGAGAAAGGCTAACTATGCCCCTTTACACACCAGTCAGCTGAGTATTCTGAAGTTTAATGATCCTGACAGCCACTTTGACAGCTGCTGTCAGATGATAAGTCCATAAGATAGGTGAAATACTAAGCTGCTGGAAGGGTAGAGTGCCAGATTGATAGGGGTTATGATGCCAGAAAGTAGGATACCAGATGGGCAAGGTGCATGGTGAATAGTGTATTAGTTGAGTGGAGGTTAAGGTGCCATATACAAATGCCAGCTGGGCAGGGGTAAGATGCCAAGGTCAGTAGGGTGCCTAGTAGGAAAGGGGTAGGGAGACAATTTGCCAGGGTGCATGTGACAATCTGACCAGGTGATGCAGTGTTTAGGGGAGGTCAGAGAGGGTGGAAGAAATCAGGTCCATCAACAGGGGCAGGAAGGACAGGTGTCAAAAACTGTGGGGGAGGGAGGATACAGTATTGGGGAAGTGGGTCTGGCAGCTGGACAGAGATAGAAACATGGAAAATAGGAGCAGAAGTAGGCCATTTTGACATTGCTACCCCCTTCAATTTGATCATGACTAATCATCCAACTCAGTCCCCTGTTCCTGCATTCTCCCCATACTCTTTGCTCCCTTTAGCACTCAGAACGATATCTAACTCTTTCTTGAAAACATATAATATTTTAACCTTAGCCGCTTTCTGTGGCATAGAATTCCACAAGCCTGCCACTCCCTTGGTGAAGAAATTTCTCTTCAGCCCTGTCCTGACTGGTTGACCCCTGAATTCTCAGCTTGTGGCTTGTGACCTCTGATTGTGGGAGCAGGGAAGGGGGAAGCATGTTCAATGTCCTGGGGAGGGGATTTCGGCATGGAACTGGGGAAGAGTGGCTTAGGTCAGACACTGGGGCTAGGGACACCCCATACAGAGATAGTGGGGGGAGGAAGGGAGGCATCAGAACCAGGGATGAGTGCTGGTGTTATCGGGTGTGGAACAGAGAAAGGGATTCACAGTTTTCAGAGAAGAGGTCAGGAAGAGGTATCATTGGGAGGGGGGGTGAAGTAAATATGGGGTCATTTGGAAAGCATACAGGAGTTAAATTGTGTGTTTAATAGACTATTTTTTCTTGAAAAACTATTTACTTAATTATTTAATATTTGCTTAATTTCTTCTACTTAAATGGAGACTTTCAGAAGATTTCAAGCATAGAGGAATTACCCAGCAGAGTCTTCAATTTCCCAGGCAATTCTTTCAGAGTCTGCTGTGATGGGGATTCTGTGGGGCCTCCATGCGTAACCCCCATTGACACTGGAATAACAACTATCTGCCAAGTGGAAAAAGAGACCATTGCAATTAGTCTTCTAGTCACACTAAAGAAAGAAAAACAAAGATAATGAATGCATATGTTTAATTGCAAAACTAATTTTCACACAGAAAAACAAAATAGCTGTGTGACAGGGGATCCAGAAATAACAGAGAGGGGAGACTCAGCAGCAAAACCATTGAGAACCTCTGTGTACAAGGCACTGTGGTTTTAGTGATACTTCCCTGCCTGTGGAGTCCTCCCAGTTTATAGGAGAGTACTCAGATGATGTCTGCTGTGCAAGCAGCAGCAAGATGCTCCATAAGCAATGCCACAGATCAGCATCCTTCCCTGTCCTAGATGCTAAATGGGAAGCATCCAAGCTGGGACAATTCAGTGCTAGCTGAGTACACATCATTATGCTCATCATAGTTGTGAAACTGCTGAGGTTAGCCCCTTCTTAGAGAGGGATCATCAAGATGAAAGATTTAAAAATATGAATTCTCACCAATCTTACTTCTTTTGTCCTGTTTTAAAACATTAAAGTCAACAGAATAAATGCAATATTTCACCATAGCAGTGTATTTTATTCATGAGAAAGACCTTCATAATTCATGATTGCCAAAGGCAAGTAAGTTATGGATCTTTTATACTCGGCAGATAAAGCGAATGATTCACCAATACTAGTCCAATATCCTAAAATAAATAGGCAGATGATTGGAGGCAAGTTATTGCTAGTTACATACAGTGAAACATTTATGTCTTGTTAGGATGACTAGTGTTGAGATGTGTATGTACGTTTGCCCATGTTCTTTTCCAGCATCTTTGTGCTGAAGTTTAACAACTGCTGCCTGCATTCGGCTGCATATTCAGCAGTAAGGCAGTTCTATTTCTGTTCCTGTTTCACCTTGTAAACAAAAGATTACAGATATTTATGAAGGCACACTTTGCTTTGCAATTTTTAAAGCAAATACAATGGATCCTATATTTGTTTATGATATGGAAGCCTCTATCATTAACTTTAACATTTGGTCCTATCCTGTTGCATTTGTATAATAGCTGGTCTTTTATGAAGAAATGGAGCCATTCCTTCTCACTAAAGCAGTTCATTCCTTCCAGCATGTTACGCTAAAAACAG
The DNA here is from genome assembly GCF_020745735.1 of Hemiscyllium ocellatum. Classification (NCBI taxonomy): domain Eukaryota; kingdom Metazoa; phylum Chordata; class Chondrichthyes; order Orectolobiformes; family Hemiscylliidae; genus Hemiscyllium; species Hemiscyllium ocellatum. The sequence continues at coordinate 28,319,006 of NC_083425.1, read as the reverse complement.
ACCTTTATTGGATTGTAAGATGTCTTGAAAACCATTTTGAGAAGAAAATGGAAAATGATTTAGCAGAGATCAGGAAAGGAAAGGTAGATTAGTACAGCATAGCTGCAAAATTCAAGGAAATATGAAGGTAGGGCTTAAGTCATCATAAGGTTAAAAAAAATAATTTAACCAATCTTACAAAAATGAGCACTGCTGTAGGTAGCTCAGGAGACATTAAAAGATCAAAGTCACCTTCAAAGTAACACATTAAGAGAATTGTTTAGAACTGAGTTGGTAAAGACAATGGCAGCAATGTAACTGTTACTCTTAGAGCCTATTGTTAAGGAGTAATCTAGATTGTGAGTGATGTGAGGATGAAAGATGGCCTTGAAAAAGAATCTTGTGGTCTACTAGTTGTTGATTATGAAAACTATACAGATGACTTTTTTTGTGGAGGGAATTGTTTTTAGAATTGATGACTACTGAAATGGTGACTGTGTAATTCCTACATTGCAAGTCTTTCTCTGACAGACTCTTTACCTAACATAGAATACAAGTTTTTTTTTCAAAAGAGTCTAAATGTGCAGAATACCACACAACGGCCCCAATACTTGGGGAGGGAAGTGGGGCAGTGGGGGACAATTCTGGACGTGCAGAGAGCCACAACGTCATTACACAGATACAAAAACAGAAAGTGCTGGAGAAACTCAGCAGGACTGGCAATATCTGTCAAAAAGAGAAACAGAATTATATTTCAAATTGAGTTCCACTTTTCTTTGGAACTGAAAGGATCAAGAAAATTGTTATTTTTATGTTGTTGGTCCTCCAGCTTGTTACCATTTCAGTAGGCATTGATTCTAAAAACAGTTCCTTCTAAAAACGTCACCTGTATTTTTGTTCATGGTCAACATCTTGTAGACAGCAAGATTCCTTTTCAAGGCCACCCAATACTTTCTTCCTCATACTACCGCAGATCACCCATTATCAATAGGCCCCAAGAATAGCAGTTACATTGCTGCCATTGTTTTTATCAATTCAGTTCTCAGCAATTATGGGCGGCAAGGTGGCACAGTGGTTAGCACTGCTGTCTCACAGTGCCTGAGACCCGGGTTCAATTCCTGACTCAGGCGACTGACTGTGTGGAGTTTGCACGTTCTCCCCGTGTCTGCGTGGGTTTCCTCCGGGTGCTCCGGTTTCCTCCCACAGTCCAAAGATGTGCGGATTAGGTGAATTGGCCATGCTAAATTGCCCGTAGTGTTAGGTAGGGGGTAAATGTAGGGGTATGGGAGGGTTGCGGGTCGGTGTGGACTTGTTGGGCTGAAGGGCCTGTTTCCATACTGTAAGTAATCTAATCTAACCCCATTAATGCTTTACTTCAAAGGCAAGTTAGATCTTTTTATGTCGCCTGGGCTTACCCATAGCAGTGTTTCTCTTCATAAAACCAGTTAAATATTATTTTTTGTTTTTCCCGTGTAGTGACTTAAACCTTCTTCTCAGCTTTCTTCGACTGTTGCAATTGTGTCCTATGCTGTGCAAGTCTACCTTTTGTTTTCTGACTTAGAACTCAGCGGTTTCAAGACATCTTATAATCCGATAAAGGTCAGTTTTTACCCAAAAAAGGAGTATCATAATGGACTCAAAAGTCAGTTTATCCATCCACTGATGATGCCAGACCTGCCGAGTTTCTCCAGCATTTTTTTTGTTTCAGATTTCCAGCATCCACATTATTTTGCTTTTATTATATTTCTGTACTCCCTTCTTATCATTTTGTTTTCACTCTGAGGTGGGTGTGGGGAGGCTTTGAATGAGAAACATGAATGGGGAAATCATTGAGTCATAGAGATGCAAAGCATGGAAACAGATCCTGAAGTCCAATTCGTCCATGCTGACCGGATATCCCAACCCAACCTAGTCCCTCTGCCAGCATCCGGCCCATATCCCTCCACACCCTTCCTATTCATATACCCATCCAAATGCCTTTTAAATGTTGCAATTGTACCAGCCTCCACCACTTTCTCTGGCAGCCCATTCCACACACGCACCACCCTATGTTTCTTAGGTCCCTTTTGTATCTTTCTCCTCTCATCCTGAACCTATACTCTCTAGTTCTAGACCCCCCCCCCCCCATTGCAGGGAAGAGACCTTGTCTATTTACCCTGTCCATGCCCCTCATGATTTTATAAACCTCTATAAGGTCACCCCTCAGCCTCCGACGCTCCAGGGAAAACAGCCCCAGGCTCTTCAGCTTTTCCCTATAGCTCCAATCCTCCAACCCTGGCAACATCCTTGTAAATCTTTTCTGAACCCTTTCAAGTTTCACAAATTCCTTCTGATAGGAAGGAGACCAGAATTAAATGCAATATTCCAAAAGTGGCTTAACCAATGTCCTGTACAGCTGCAACATGACCTTCCAACTCCTGTATTCAATACTATGACCAATAATGGTAAGCATACCGAAGTCGTCTTCACAATCCTATCCACCTGCGACTCTACTTTCAAGGGGCTATGAGCCTGCACTCCAAGGTCTCTTTGTTCAGCAACACTCCCTAGGACCTTACCATTAAGTGAATAAGTTGTGCTAAGATTTGCTTTCCCAAAATGCAGTACCTTGCATTTACCTAAACTAAACTCCATCTGCCTCTTCTCAGCTCATTGGCTAATCTGATCAAGATCCCATTGTAAGCTGAGGTAACCTTCTTCGCTGTCCACAGAAATGGGGAAAAAAAGCAGAGTTGGTGGGTACAAAGGAAGGATGGACACTGACAGTTGGAAGGGAAGGAGAACAGGGAAACATTGCATGATAAATGACAGAAGAGGCCTTCCAGCAATTCTGGTGAGGTAGATGAAAAAACAGGGGGTGCATTCATGTGATCAGACCAGAAATTGTGGGGAGATGAGAATTATGAAATATTGCATGGTTGATGAGAAGTTGTATTGGCAAGTGGGAGAGAAGGGGAAGACATGAAACATTGTGGGATTGGTAGGTTACAAGACGTGGAAAAGGGCTGATCAAAGGAGAAAGAGCAGGAGGAACATTGCTGCTCTTCCTTGTTCACAAGCCTTTCTATATGAAGCACTTATTCTTGTGTTATGTCTCACAGCTTGTCTGAATACATTTTTAAGGGACATACTCATGATCTCACCATGTTAAGGCTTGAGATCTGATGATACAAAGATTTCAGTTTCCATCTTATTGAGTTCACTTGAAGCATGACATACTGAGAGACACATGCTATAGCTGATATCCAAATTGCTTAGTTTTCACCAAGATCACAAGCTCCTGTGATTATAATGTATGTCAACACCAGGAGCTATAATAAATGTCTATTGAACCCTTCTATATGACATAACCTACATCTCATTCTTCTACTATGGGAACCAAGGTCAGTATCACCTGATCAGGTGTAAATTCCATGCTGATGGTTAAAAGCCTACACGTATGACAAATTGTGAGGGCAGAAATGATCTGGGTCAGCAGCAATGGTCACTCACAAAGAAATGACCCTCAGATTCCCAAATAGCACATCACCTATTTGTTTAATTCAGCTTCTAATGCCTTACTTTTACTGTCAGGTTTTTGCAGAATCCATTCAAATCATTTGGAAAAGGTCACAAACGGCGATTCCTCTGACAAACCCACTCTTCAGGCAAGTTGTTTGGAAGACCGTCGGGGTTAATGCAGAAGCAGGTTCATTCATGGCAGTTTGGGGTTGGGTAATAAATTTAGGGATTCAATACATATCCTCCCTGGCCCTCACTCACCTATCATAGAACCAAGGATAAAATTACCACCAATAACCTTCATTGGCAGAATAAGGAAGGTTTGCTGGCTGGAGTAATGACAGATCTTAGGAATCATGATTATTAATTTATTAATATATTGAATTCTTTCAGTACTGAATGATTGCTAAGTATGCCATCCAGAAAATATCAGCTCTGAAATTTGTAATAAGTGCCCATACTGAGTTGACAGCCAGATGAATTACTAACATAAAATTAAACGATTTATTTGAAAACATAAATATCTGATATTCAAATGCATTATTTGATTTAATAAATGACAAAGCATACGCACAGAATGGAAAGCCACTTATTGTAAGTGTACAGCTCCATTTTCCAATGTTCCATTGTGCATTAACAATGCATTTTGCATATTTTATCAAAAAGATCCTATGCCATTATGCAGGCTGTTTGACAGGTACATATAATTTGTCCAGGAGCCACAAAAAACTGCAGATAGCTTTATATAAATATAAATATATGCACATATGTTGAAGTATAAATACAACTATACTTTGAATAGATGTATAGCACCTTCGAGCTAATGTGTAATGTGCATTGTTGGGTAGTTGATATCTGTCAATTCAGTAGAAAGTATATTAAATACACATTTGTAATGTTGGGAAGATATTTGCATTCCTGAAGTCAAACTTTGGGATATGAATTGGCTTCATTTTACAGTGGTAAGAAAAAATGCATTTGTATAGATAATTTCATATCCTCCACGCAAAGTGCTTCACAAGAAGCGAATGACTTTGGAAGACTGGTCTCTGATATTTTGTAGATAAAATTTTAGTTAATTTGTGCATAGCAAGGCCCACAATTTCCAACTAGATTCACAACCAATTGACCAATTCTAATGGTAGTCCTTGATGGAGGATTAATGTCCAGGACTCTGAGATCTCACTTTGTTACACTGTTAAATGCAGTTTGAGCCCTAGTTCAATGTGTTATCTGCTAACATAGTAGTCTCTTGCAATATCATGTTCAGGTCAAATTTATGTCATGAACATCTAGAGAGGAACTTGATCTAGTGGTCTTTTGAGTGAACTGAAGTGACTTTGGTGGTACATTATTCAGTACAAGCCTGAATCCCATGTAGTGTATCCATTCTTAAACATGGAACTCTTTCCTCAGCAACATTGCTCATGGCTGGTCTGAAATGTGTAGGACAGGTGTAATATATAGTGTAGTGTCTTCTTCATTCAAACAGTTGTTGTGAATTAGACAGTGATGTAGTATTGGTGGGGATCCAGGTATGTTGAGAAAATAAGAAAATTTAGAATGTTCAGAGCAATTTTAGGTGAGATCAAATTTTGAAAACTCAATCTACTGAAACTTGAGAGACAATAAGGACATTGTTCATTTAATACATCAAAAATCTGGGAACTGTGATGACAGCTGTCCTGAAATTTTGCGACGCCAATCATAAATCTTGAACATAGGTTTAACACATGAGAATATTTTCTTGTAATTAGCAGTAACAGTGGCATTTCACTGAGCTGTGGCACGTTTGCAGTTTTAAAATTTTGGCCACGCTGTCCTGGATAATATTAAATTAGCTGCGAATTTGGAGGAGTTGTCCATCATCTTGACATTACACTGACTCAGGTGCATTCTGAAAACTGTAGTCCACCTGTGTGTCATCTACAAGACAGTGCTGGGATTTTCTGAAAACCAACTCCGAGCTTCTCATTTAGCAAAGCTTTACATGTATTGTGCACAGGGGAATGCAGCAGCAGAGAAACCTCAGGTAGCAAAAAAAGGGATTAAGCTTGTGCAGAGTAAACTATTACGATGCATTGCCAGCATTTGTTGCTATAAGTACTTAAAATATCCATGCTGCAGTGATTTGGAGAAGGTTCCTATTTTATTGATGGAACAAGGCTTTCCTTGATTGGTATGCCATCCCACTCACTGTCACTGTCAACTCAGACAAAGCAAAGCCATGCCGTTGTGCACTAAACGTAGAGAGTATTGTTCCCCAGCTTCTATTTTACTGGTGAAACTTCAATGTTTATGTTTAAAACAATTAAAGGGAGTTCAACAAAGTGTTTACAAACATTTTTAAAACATAATTTTAAGACAAAGCATTGTGAGACTATCACCTCAAGGTGGCCTCAAACTACTTCTGATGATCAACTTGCACTCATCTTGATTACCATAAACAGTAGCCATATAACATCCAGGAAAACCATGTCAGGTTGGTATAATCTGCCTGACTATTATTACATTGAAAAAACCCTTCAATAAAAATATTGCAAATTTTTAAACCATTACAACCAAGAGAGGAAAAATATTTAAAAAGTAATACTTGGAAATGACCATTTGATTGAACCAGTCTTCCATTTTGAAGCATACAAGACGAGACAGACCAGTGTATCTTATTCACAAGTTTTTCTTCTGGGAAGACCAGGGACAGCAGAAGTAAATGACTGAGAACCACAAGAATTGAACTGACATTTTTAAACAGGCAGCGAACTCCAAAATTTGATCAGTGGCATTACTTCCATTAATGAAACATATACTTCTTCAAGTATGCTTGAGTCGAGCAAACTGATTTTTGTATATTTTAATATTAAACAATTTCATTTAATATATTGGACCAAAATGCGGAATCTATCTAGTCTTATTTTTCTTTTGATATCAGGTATTCTTAAATCAATTTAATTGATGCTAAGGTATTTATCATACATTGTTCTATAGAAAAGTGCATGGCAACTGCACATTGTAACTAACCTTCTTGTTATTAATCATTTGCTGTGTTTATAATTCCTTCTACAAGGGAATCAACAAATCCATTGCATTTCTTGGATTGGGTTAGAAAGTCATTTTTCTAATTGTATTTATGCATCAAATATCAACAGTAAAAGACTTGAAATATGAAGGACAGTGATGAGGGCTAGCAGCTCCTGTAATAGGAGACGGAAATAAAGAAAATATAGCCTAAAGAAATTGTATCACATTTATAAGATGTATAAGATTTATAACACCCACTGCAGCTCAGTGTTATTGATGTGCCATCCTGATCGTGGGCTGAACTCACGAATCACCGCACCTTTAAATCAATCACATCCCACCTACCACCAGCACAAAGGAGGCTGGAGTTCTCAATATCTGCCATTGTGCAATGCTAATTAATAACTTCATTTCATCAAGGTGAGTGTGCCAGTAACCATTCCTATTAATGAGGCTATTTTACAGCATGGGGTATTAGAGGTTGTAACTTCTGGGTATCCTAATATTGCCATTTGATGCCAAAACTAGTTCAATGCTTTATTCAAAACTCAGTGGAGGGAAGAACTTTCTTGCTGCAGTCAGGCATTGATGACAGGGATCGTTATAAATCCATCAGAAAAAAAAACAGAAAAAGAGTCACAAAACGTTTGTCAATTTGTATCATAGAAAGGAAGAAGAGCATTTTGATATAAATTTAAAACGTCCTCAGAACATTCCAGGAAATAACTGTCGCTTGGATGGGAAACATAGCGAGCTATTCACATAAAAAGAATTCACAAAGAGTGAATGTGATCACTGGTCAATATTAAGAGTAGTGACTGAAGAAAGATACCTAGACCGAGGAAAAGAACAATATTTGACTAGGTTGGCAAGTTTGTTCTTTTTTCAAATATTCTGTGAGTTTTGATGTTTAACGGAAAAGACAGGCTTGGGTTTGGTTGAACCAGAAAGACAAAGGTGGCTACATTATGGTAGTATAAAATAATGGCTTAAAGGTCTTAGATTATATACTACAGAGTCGTGTGGATGTCGTTAGAACCAGACAGAATAGAAATAAAGGTTGGGTAGCATCCTTATTCATATGCATTTTTTCCCCAGTTTAACAGATTGTTTCAACTCCTCCTTTCCAATTGAAAAAACAGGAATAAAATTAATTTTCCTCAGAGTTTTGTGATCATTTGGAATGTATTGTCGTTTATTGTAGAGGATGCTGAATCCCTGTATACTTTCTGGAGAAAGGGGGAACTCTTCCCGGCTGGGGCAACGATCAGATGACACTTAGTCCATGTAACCTTGTAGCCTGGTTTTGATTGCCTGAGGAGATTGTAATATAATTTCCTTTATTGGCTAAAGGCTAGAGACTGGCAGTGTGTGTTGTATGTGCTGCAGCACTATCCACTATCAGCCAATGGTTGAGATATAGTGCTGCCACCAACCTTCCTTTTTACAAATAAATATTTTAAAAGTTAGATGGCCCCAGGTGTGGTACTATAACAAAGCTAAAAACAAAATAGTCAGCAAAGACTTATTAAATCTAAATTAAAATGTAACCTCTTGGTGTGATGATACACCCCAGCCCTTGCAGCAACCACAGATCTCTGTTGTACTGATAGACATTGCATGCATCTTCTCGATGGATACCTGAGTGCGGTCATGACCAGAGAAGAGCAGGAGACAGTAGACATGATGAACCCATGGTCCATTGCCTGGTGCTGTTGGTGGCCACGTTAACATGGCTTAGAATCTGATGCATAAAGAGTTCTTCCAGTCTTCCTACCCTACTTCCCAATCTTCCTTTTTATACTGGCTCTAAGGGGCCATTTGGGGAACCATAATAAGACTCGTGAATCTTAAGGGGAAGAACCTCTTGTTTTAACAAAGAGGTAGTGTATTCCATAATAGCAGTACATGCAAGGTACATTGGCCAGTCAGACATAATCACTAAGACTTTCAGGAGACAATTAATACACATCCATCCTCATTGAGATCTTGACCTAGATTAGACTATTTTCACCCAAGACTCCATTGTATCATTATATTATTTGGTGGAGTTTAATGCAATCTCCAACATTAATTCCTTTAGAAACTTTGTGTTTTACCAAATGGAAGGGAGGGAAGAAGTGTTCATTCATGCTGTGGTGATCATTTGGTGTTGCAACTTGATGGAGTTAGCATCTTCCTGCCTATCAACATTACATGTTCCAGTTACATGCTCTGAAAGAATTGTGTGCTTTCCATGGTTGCATCTTGGTACAGTTATTAATTTAAAAAATAAAAAGTTATCAACTTTACAGTTTCAAGAGTGCATTCCATAAGTTCTCCAAGCAGATTGATTTACTCCATATAGAGCATTTAAAGATGAGAAATGATGTCACCAGGCAGAGATTCAGTGTTTACTCAATGCTACTCATGCAATGCACTACAAAGGGTGGAGTTACCTTTTATGATTATGTTGGAACAAGTCAAATGCTTGAAGTAATATTATGGAAGCAAACAATTAGTCGTGCAACCTATTGTATGCCTCTAAGAACCAATGAAGTAATAATTGGGAGATAGTGAATGTATTATCACAGGCTCTTAAAAAAAGGGTAATGATGGGTACTGTGTTTAAAAGCAACTTCCCCCAGTCTAATAGAACACATTGCATTCTTATAATTCTTATTTTTCTGTTTTCCCAAACAATCCTTTTCACTTCAGAATAAAGTACATTTCACACTTTTTTCATGACTATGATATGATTCCCAAGTACCAAGGGAAGCTAACAGCAGCAAGAGTATCAATTATGTTTAATTTTGCTATTGATCTGCCACTGTGATGTGAAACTTTGCCTCCAGCAGAGGTTCTTTGTACCTGATGAGGCAATACTTACATTTAGTCCCGTAGCATAAGAATTAGATGTAGGTAACACAAAACTGAAAGACTCAATGGTTGTTTATTACAGTTGCTGATATAGACGTATATTACAGTTAAGAGTGTGGTTCTGGAAAAGCACAGCAGATGAGGCACCATCCAAGGAGCAGGAAAATCAATGTTTCAGGCAAAAGCTCTTCATCAGGAATGAATGTCCATGGTGAAGATGAGGCATTGGGGGTCAGGGAAATGAAAGTCTTGGAGGAGGTGAAGCGCGTGAATGGTGTCCAGAATGTAGGTGGGGAGTTCCTGTATAAGGGGGAACAGGATGGTCATTCCTGTCGAAGCGCTTATGCCCAAAACATCGACTCACTTGCTTCCCGGATGCTGCCTGACCTGCTGTGCTTTTCCAGCACCACACTCTTGACTCTGTGTTGCAGTTCTCTTCGCCGAGCTGGGATTTTGTGTTGCAGACGTTTCATCCCCTGTCTGGGTGACATCCTCAGTGCTTGGAAGCCTCCTGTGAAACGCTTCTGTGATGTTTCCTCTGGCATTTATAGTGGTTTGTCTCTGCCGCTTCCGGTTGTCAGTTCCAGCTGTCCGTTGCAGTGATCGGTATATTGTGTCCAGGTCAATGTGTTTGTTGATAGAATCTGTGGATGAGCGCCATACCTCTAGGAATTCCCCTGGCTGTTCTCTGTTTGGCTTGTCCTATAATAGTAGTGTTGTCCCAGTCAAACTCATGTTGCTTGTCATCTGCATGTGTGGCTACTAAGGATCGCTGGTCGTGTCGTATTTGTGGCGAATTCTCCGTTTGGTGTTCTCTGTACCATCACGTCTAGGAATGGGAGTTGGTTGTCCTTTTCTTCCTCTCTAGTGAATCGGATTCCTGTGATTGTGGCGTTGATGATTCGATGTGTGTTCTCTATTTCTGTGTTTTTAATAATAACAAAGGTGTCATCCACATATCTGATCCAGAGTTTGGGTTGAATTTGTGTTAAGACTGTTTGTTCTAATCTTTGTATTACCGCAAAGGACAACCAACTCCCATTCCAAGACCTGATGGTACAGAGAACACCTAACGAAGAATTCACCACAAAGGTATACAGGAAAGCCACACACACAGACCAAGTCCTGAACTGCGAAAGCAACCACCCCAACACACATAAAAGAAGTTGCATCAAGACACTGTTCAAAAGGGCCACAACACACTACGGTACACCAGAACTGCAAAAAAAGGAAGAAGAACACCTATACAATGTATTCGCCAAAAATGGATACCCGCACAATTTCATCAACAGATGCCTAAGGGAAAGACAGCTGAATGAGGACATGCCGCAACCCAAAGGACTAGCCACACTACCATACATCAAGACCATTTCCGAACTGACCACTAGGACTCATAATAGCACACAAACCAACAGCCACTCTCAGGCAACAACTCACCAGAACGAAGGACCCGATACCCAGCATGAGCAAAACCAATGTCATGTACAAAATCCCATGCAAGGACTGAACAAAACACTACATAGGACAAACAGGAAGACAGCTAATGATTCCCATCCATGAACACCAACTAGCCAAGAAACGAAACGACCAGCTATCCTTAGTAGCCACACATGCAGATGACAAGCAACATGAATTCGACTGTGACAACATCACTATTATAGGACAAGCCAAACAGAGAAAAGCCATGGAATTCCTAGAGGTATGGCACTCATCCACAGATTCTGTCAACAAACACATTGACCTGGACCCAATATACGACCACTGCAACGGACAGCTGGAACTGACAACCGGAAGCGGCAGATTCAAACCACTATAAATGCCGGAGGAAACATCACAGAAGCGCTTCACAGGAGGCTCCCAAGCACTGAGGATGTCACCTAGACAGGGGACAAAACATCTGCAACGCAAATTCCCAGCTCAGCGAACAGAACCACAACAACGAGCACCCGAGCTACAAATCTTCTCACAAACTTTGAACTCTTGACTCTGATTTCCAACATCTGCAGTCCTCACTTGCTCTTAAATGCTCTTATATCCTCTAGTCCTGAACCTCAAACAGGGAAAATATCGATGCTCTCAATCATCAGATGAAATATAGATGAGAGCTTGTACTCAGAATGATGAGTCAAGATTCATCAACGCTTAAACACGACTGGAAGATTCACCCAGACGACTCAAAGAAATAGTCTCAAATTCATCCATTATAATGAAAATCAGTTCAGGGATTAAAATGTTATCTATCTGGAAAAGAAGAAAGGATGTCAGTCAATGAGAGCTGAGGTCAGCTCTGGATTGATTATTGGAGAATGAAATGTCCATTTAAGGAACAAGGTCAAATATTCGCCCAGAAAAATTAATTTTGCAATCTTTCCTATAATTTTGAATATGTAACCCTCTGACTAGTGTTTAGATAATGTTGCTTTTAGTTTATTTATTATAGTAAAAGTCTTAAACCTTGAAATCTAATATGATTTTTCCAATCAGTTTTGAGAAATTTAAATATCCTTTTAAAAACTCTCAGATTCTATGCAAATTGTAAAACAAAGTAGGAATGTGCAATTTGTATCTGGAAAAATAAGAAGTTAAAATGCTACTGATAAAAATTATATTAATTATAACACATAATATTCTCATGTCCCATTATTGAAAGTGGGTTTGGCACGTGGAAACAGTGCCTATATAACATTTCAAAATAATTTTCTATTACTAATCAAAAATTGTTTGCAATGATGTCATGCCTCTGGCTGTTTTGATGGTGTTGTTCAAAAGAAAATTTTTTCTTCCAAGTTACAAAACGGGCTTCTATCTTTTTACAAATGCAATATTTTATCATTTGGAAAATGATATTAAGGGTAAGGGGTGTGTTGTTGTGCATCTGGTGAATGGAATATCTTGCTGTTGAAACAAAACATCTGGACTGCCTTGAATAAATAGCATTTGGGTTCAGATAGATTGTAAGTCCTGCTGGTTTTTGTTGTTTTGAGATTCAGAGTTAGGTTCACATTTCATGATTGAGCATTTTTCAGAAACATTTTGCAGACACATTAAACTACCTTTTCACCTACTCTACTCTACACTTTGAAATAAGTGTTATATGCAGAGTTAATTCATTTCCATGCTGTGAATGTTACTTTTATCTGGAAAAAAATCCAACATTGCAACTCAAAGCAACTTCACGACATTTTCCAAGTGATTTGGTGGGTTCATTTTCTCATTTCAGCTTGTCCTATTTTCACTTTTGAATTAGCTTGTTAAACTCATGGCTTCTCTGCTTGCTATTTACTGATTGATATGGTGCATGCCTATTCAGCTATGCTTTGTCAGTGATTTATGAGTATGAAGTTTCAGATAATGAAATGCAAGTATGATACAGCAGTTGGCATGAGTTGCAATTGACATATGATGTATGTCAATGAATAGGTGTTTTTCTAATATTAATAATAGAATTTGTGTTGCTTTGCTCATGGTGAATCTGAGGTCACTTTGATTCAATGGTATGTTTTAAGGAGCTAAGGAGGTGGGAAGTGATCATACCTCCAGTGGGAAAAATGGGATGGCAAATCAGAATTTATTATTTGAGTTTGATAGAAAACTGGTAAGACAACCTTATGAGGATTTATTAAATCAGTTAAGCCTGAAGAACCAGTCAGGGAAACCAACAAGCTAAAACAGGGAGCAAGTCAAAATTGAATTTTAATGGATGCTTTTCAATGAAACATCATCTACAGACATGGTCAGCCTTCCATTTAAGCAATGGTCGAGGTATGATAAAGCCTGAGCAAAATGCTCTGAAGAAGTCAATGTCCATCATGGAGGACTGTGAAAGAGTGAACATTTTAAGTGGACAAATTTGAAAAGAAAAAGCACTAGATAATACCAGAAAACACAAATCAGTTATTTATTCACCATTCAACTTTGGGTGGCATGCTGGCTCAGTGGTTAGGACTGTTGCCTCACAGCGCCAGGGATCCGAGTTCAATTCCAGCCTCAGGTGATTGTCTGTATGGAGTTTGCACATTAGCCTGTGTCTGCATGGGTTTCCTCTGGGTACTCTGGTTTCCTCCCACAGTCCAAAGATGTGCAGGTTAGATGAATGGGCCTTGCTAAATTGCCCATCGTGCTCAGGGGATATGTTGGCTAGGTGCATTAGTCAGGGGAAATTTAAGGTAGGGGAATGGGTCTGGGTCGGTTACTCTTCGGAGAGTTGGTTGGGACTTGTTGGACCAAAGGGACTCTTTCCACACTAATTCTAACCTGGTCTCCATAGAAAAATAATGATTTAAGTCTGAAATGTTATCTCCAGAACAACTTCAAAGTTACTTCTGAAGTTTGTTTCTGATATGATCTGAAGAGGCACACCTTTACCCAATTATGAATATCTCCATTTTTTTTCTTGTGTATGAGTTCTAACATCTTTATATTGTAATAAGGGTTTCCTACCAAAATAAACTTACTTCCAATGTTTTTGCTCGATTATAATGAATATAATCTACATGGATATGTCACCTAGGATTAAATAAATTGATAATATTTGAATAGGAAACCTTAATAAATCCATTGAATGTTATTCTCCAATTGATTTTCAAATGATTAATAGAAAATAAGGAAGTCATAAATGTTATATCATGAAGGGAATGAGATTCGTAGTGTAGTCTGAGAAATTCATTCTAATATGTTTTGGGAAATGGAGTTTTCTTTTTAGATTCCTAGTGCTTTCAACCAACCCTTAATAGTGTTATGAAGATGGGGGTATATTGTACATTTAAGAGAGTTAGAAGCTAGCAGAACTAACTGACACTGCACCAAGCGTTCTCAATAAGGTAACAATGTAAAACTTGGTCGAAAGCTAGATGGCTGAGTTACTTGGGAGTAACAAAACAGATTTGAATTCAGCCAATCAGTTTAAATTATGCCCCAAAAATAGCAAATTCCAATCAAGTTGAATTTAGTACATTAACAATCCTAAAAGCCAATAACACAATCTGCTTTGGGGGTATAAGATCAAGAAAATTGAACAGTTGGGAGGAAACCTGCAACAAGATCAACAGATGTAGACTGCTAGTCAGAACTGTCTGAGAGGTAACTGTCTAGAGAAGGAGTTTGCACAGAAAAAAACATCAACACCGACCTGGAGAGCAAATCTGCAAAGAGAAGATTCGACAGCCGGCTGGTTTTCAAATTTGAATTTTTCAGTAAATCTTAATTGAGGAGTTTTATTGGGCTAGTATTATAGAAGAGAAAGTAAAAGGTAGGTTATAGAAAGGAGTTATAAATAGCTGTTAGTTAATTATTCTCTGTTATACTTTAAGAAATAAAGTTATTAATTTTTACAGTAAATAGTTTTTGGCCTCTCAAATTTTCACAGATTACTGCACGGGATAAATCTTTTGTGTTGCTGGTTTAACTTAAACAGGAGGGCTTACCCTATGTCATAACAATATTCATAGAATACCTTCAGTGTGGAAGAAGGCCAATGGTGTCCACACCGACCCTCCAAACAGCATGCTAACCAGACCTACCCTGACATCCCTTATCCTCATAAGCCTGCATTTCCCATAACTAATCCACCCCGCCTACACATCCCTGGACACTATGAACAATCTAGCCTGGCCAGTCCACATAACCTGCACATCCTTGGACTGTGAGAGGAAACTAGAGCATCCAGAGGAAACCCCTGCAGACACGAGGAGACCGTGCAAACGCTCACTTACCCAAGACTTGCGCTGTGAGGCAGTAGTGCTTACCACTGTCCACCCCAATAATATTTGCATTCACAGATGGAAATTCCATTTTGTAGAAAAGCATAATTGTGTATATATATTTGTAATACATCATATCGACACACAAGATGTTTTGTCTCTTTTCACAAATTTAATTTTGCAAGTTTGATCTTTCAGCTGCTGTGACAAAAATTGCAGCAAAAATATTTTTCACTTTTTGAGTAGTTTCATTTCTTAACTCTCAAGACTGTTAGATTTATGTGAATCTGCAAAACAGCAGATGAGTTCAGACAGCTATAGAGCTATATTTGCAATCGTTTTTGATATAAGTCCATCAAAAACTGTGCCAGACCATTACACATAGTAACACCTGTGCTAACGCACTGTTGTTATATTACTATGTGAGTATCAGTAACATTGCTTGTAAATCAGAGCATTTCTGATCCATTAGGACAGAAAGAAAAGGACGTGATAAGAATATTAAATCATGAAAAGTAGCAGGCAAGATTGTGATCCTTTAGGTTGAAGAGGTGAGAGAATATTTTCGATTTCACCAAATGTTTAGGTTAATTTTCAGGCCTGTCATCAAAGGAGAAGCCTGACTGAATGGTTGATGGGTCAATTAACAAACTGGGGGCAATGTAACTTCAAGAAATAGAAAATATAAATGACTTTTGTTGTAAAATCATTATTCAAAAGTCTAAATGTAGATAAAGTTTGAGAAAGCTCAAGCATATTTAATTATTTGTTGTTTCATTTCATGTATTAGTCTATAGTCTTGTACGAAAATGGGAATCAAAATCATAGACAGGTTTTTTTTAATCTCTGGGGAATCAGATGTTATATTCTAGATTGAAAACAGAGTCCCAAACCACACTGAATGAAAGCCCTGTATCAATTGCTTCCACTCCATTAACTCATACTTCATTGATTACTAGGTCTCCATATTTGCATGACCAATTGTCACCCAGTTAACCAATAAATAATATTGATCACCTACTCTCTCTTTCTATTGCATCCCAGGCATACCTTCAGAGCTGATGAGATGCTAACTGCAGGGGTATGAGGAGAGGACAAGAAAGTCAGTTTGAGGCAAAAGGTCAGCCATGATCATACTGAATGGCAGAGCAGACTCAAGGGACTGCATGGTCTTCGCCTGCTCCTGTTTCTTTCTCATGCTCTTACCATGTGGAAAAAAAAACAAAGCTCTTAACTCGACGATAGTCACTAATAATCCAAAATGGAATTGAGAAAAACTTAGTGAACCAAAAAGTGGAAAGAACATGAAATAAGTTATCACAAGGAGTAGTTGAAGCAAATAGCAGAAATACATTGAAGGAAAAGCTTGATGACCAGATGACAGAGAAAGGAAAAGGTAGATATGTTGAAACAAAACCAAAATTGCTGGAGAAACTCAGCAGACATGGCAGCAACTGTGGAGAGGAAGCAAAATTAACAGTTTAAGGCCAGTGTCCCTTCTTCAGAACTGATAGTAACAGGAAATATTTATGCTGATGACAGTAGTTGGGGAAATAAAGGAATGAGTAGAGAGGTGGAGAGGGAGCCCAAAGAGAGCGTGAGAGAGAAAGAAAATTAGATCGATAAAGGCAAAGTTGATACTAAGTCAGGGAAGGAGTAAAGCTGATGATGGGGATAATGAGTAGGTGAAATTGGATTGGTATGACATGTCTGGGTGTAGAGACCGTGAAAGGAGAGTGAAGGAGATGGACAGGTTCTAAAATTATTGAACTCAATATGGAGATCTGAACACCTCCTTCCATGTCCTTTACCCACATCTCCAGACCAAGCTAGGCTGAATGGCCTGTTCTTTTGCTGTAATTGTGATAGAAGGTAAGGTGCATGAAAATAAAAAGTTAATGAATAAGAATTCCATGGAATTGTTAGATAAGGATGTAATTGAAAGCACGTGATTAATATGCAAACTTTTTCAACATCTCTGGTAGTTTTGGACCTTTGGACTGGTGGACTGATTTGTTTTTACAATGAAGAAACTTTTTCTTGCAAGAGTCAGTTCTTGTTCCCAAAGTCATTACTTTATGCTGCTAACAAGCTCATTACTTGATACAACCTCACTCCCTCCTTATAAATCACTGCATGCGTGAATCCCAATAATAAATTTGCATGTCACCTAATAAGCAGGAACAAGTTTAATTGAGGTTGAATATATTTGTATATCACATAGTAACTTTGTTTAATTATAAATAACAATCTGGTACAAAGAATGCAGTAATCAAAAATAAGTGGAAGTAGTTTACGATAACTTCCTTGGCTTTGTGCTAGATGCTTCTCCGAATAGACTTAAGAATTCCATGTGCCTTTTTTTTAAACTGTCTTCTCACCTTACCCCAACATCATCAAAGATTTGTGTACATATAACCCCATTCTTTTGTTTCTGCACTTCCATTGCCATTGTTCCATTTAGTTTAGTTTCAACTCCTCATTTTTGCTACAAAACCGCAGCCCTTCATACTTCACTGTGTTAAATTTCCACTGCTGTGGATAGGATTTTTCAGATGGCAGGCATTCCTGTGCTGCTGTTGAAACTGTCAGAAGGAGACACATTCCTGTTGATGTTGAAGTCTCACAGCCATTTAACACCTCAGTGTTAACCATTGGTGAGACAGCATTCCAGCCCCTCACTTGGGAATGAAGT
The DNA here is from genome assembly GCF_020745735.1 of Hemiscyllium ocellatum. Taxonomy (NCBI): domain Eukaryota; kingdom Metazoa; phylum Chordata; class Chondrichthyes; order Orectolobiformes; family Hemiscylliidae; genus Hemiscyllium; species Hemiscyllium ocellatum. The sequence goes on along the minus strand of NC_083425.1, from coordinate 28,301,255 downwards.
ACCTCCTCAAACTGCTGCTAGCCAAACTTCGGGTTCCTCCCCCCGCAGAGTCAGAAACAATGGCAACTGCTGTGAAAGGAAGTTGTCCTGCAGCCTACAGAAGGAAGACCAAAGATAATTTAAAAAGAAAGGGAATATCCATGAAGAGCAAAATCTTTCTCAGAAACGCATTGAGGGCATTGGCACCGAGTTCCCTGCTTATGCAGTCCACTATTTGTTTGGGGAAAAGGCTTCTGTCTTGGTCCGCTGCTGAGAGGTGACCTAAATTTAACTGGCAGCCTCCTCACACAGTCCGCCAGCCTGCTGTCAGCAAAATGCCAACTCCCTGGTTAAAAAAAAGCTCTTGATAGGGCCTGCCCATTTGTCCTTTGTCTATCTGTTCCTAAACTTATGTTTATTTTAATTTGAATATTTGTGCCATCTGCAAATTTTGACACACTATGCCCTGTGTATTCAAGTCCAGGTCATTAATATACATAACCTTGGTCTAGGTCGTCATCCTTACGGAGCTTTTTAAAATGAAAGGTAAAAAGATTTAGGGAAGAAAACCCAGAACTTTGAGTGTATTCTGACGAAAGCAGGGATTTAATAATAGGGGAAGAAAATTGTGGTGACTATGAAAGACAAATTGTAGAGGTATTTCAACATCACGGGGAGGGGGGGATAACAGATAGAGGCAGGAACAAAGTCATCAAGTATTTGAACATAAGGATGCAAATTTTAAATTTGGGACATTGCAGGAAGATGATACAGTGCAGTTCAGTCAGCATCAGTGCAATGATGGAGAATGGGACTTGCATGAATTAAGACGGGGAATGAAGTTTTGAATGAATTCCAAGTTACAGATGGTGACTGTCAGTCTGGAGGTAACAAAAGCATAGAGGAGGGTTTTAGCAGCAGATCTACCTGGTCTTCTAATCCAAGTAGGAAGCTGCAAAGAGCAGCAGCAACAAAGGAGTCAAGATATTTTGCAATAGAAAATTATTAAAAGGGTTTATACAGATTATACTCCTCATCTCCTACCTTTCTGTTGCACAAATATAATCCAAGCTGAAGTCTGAGTCCCTCATTTAACCACAAAGCACTGTACCCAATCACTTAAGTCCTATTTTATTGGTTTTCAATGCTTTTATTCTTTGAAAAAGTAATGAAGGAATTTTAAATCAATTTGTGGAAATAATTGGGAATGTATTTTTTTGGGTGGATGCCTTAACATTCAGAACTTGATATATTGGGTCAATGAATAAGGGTATGGTCAGGTGTTGGTTTGCAAGCAATAGATCAGAGGGAATCACAGTCATGTGAGTCACAAGAATAGATGGACACTGTAATGAAAAGATACTGGCACAATTCTAACAATTCAAAGGCAATTGGAATTGCAAATAACATGATGCAATACTACCTGTCTTAGAAATTAAACTTGCAGATTTCATAGATAAATAAAAGTCACCTATTCTGATGAGCAATGATACAGAATTAAATTTATATATAATTAAAATCAATATGTAAACTTAATTGTGGCATTAATGCTTGACAGCTAACTTGTGAAAGTAGAAGTGACATATAAATCACACTGTGTATTTGAATAATTCTTGTAATTGTTACACTTGCAGCATATAACAGTGACACTTTGAAGAAATGAATCCTTGTAGAAGGCTTCTAAATGTAGAATGATAGGCAAATTCAAGTTGGCCTTTGTTGTTCAGGATGGAGAAATGTCAGAGTGACTAAGTGTAATTTTTAATTATATTTTTATAATTTGCTGCACTTTAGCATGATTAACAATGTGTTTTGTATTTTTTTGTTGGAGTAGATTGAAACATTATGGTTACACATTTTTTTTCTTATAGAAGTATTACAAAACGAAAAATTTCTACCTCCCTCCTGCTAATTCTTCCTTTAAGGACACAACCACAATAACTCATGTTTCTTTACTGAATAAATAATAGCTGTTTTTATTGGGTTTGTTTCTCAAGGTTCACGGATTCTAGTAGTCAGAAACATCTATGGACTAGAACATTGTTTTGTGATTGGATTTTACAAGACTTGCTGATATCTAAACAATGACATTAGTTAACCAATCAACAAAGCACAATCAACGTTTGAAATACCACTGTTAGATACTTATCACTCTACAATGAGTCATCATCCCACAATTCCTCTCAGAAAATCTATTGGCTCAAATCTTCCAGAATTTATTTTAAAATTGGCAGGTTACTTCAGAATTCTATGGTAATAGGGATGATGTCAAGTCAGCCTTCTGTTTTTAGAAAAGCCAGTCACTGAAAGATTGCTTACCAGAGGAGCAATACAGTGCATTAAGATTCTAACAAGTTAGAGTAAATGAAGCAATTGCCGATTAGTTTCCAAAGTACTTATCTCATTAAACTAAATGAATTATTGATTTGGCAACACTCAAGCTTTTAGTGTGAGTTCCTACACAAATAGGATTCTATCTAAAGCTTAAACAGGCAACACTTCCTCTCTGAGCATTACATCATAGAGGTCTCACATTGTTTCATCAGGCATATTTTACCAGTTTTCCATTGTATTTGGACTAACCAGCTAACTGACTAACTCCTTTGAATGTTCAGTGCATGGTTGTTCACTTGGATGTTGCATGATTGATTTTTAGAATAATTTTTTGCCGAACAATGAGTTTGATGTCATGGGATTGTTAGAGTCCAATGCCACTTTCTCATTGTTTGCAATATTATGATCACATGTCGCAGTCCAAACATCAGTTCCTTGCAAATTTCAATATATTCAACAGCCTTTCCATCCACTGCATTTAGAAATTTACTGTACTGTAATTTCTCAAAGGTGAAGATTATATTAAATACGCTCTGAAATTTGATAGAGAATAGTACAAAATTAATCATTTTTTACAATCGAACAATTCTAGAAACATAGGAACATAGCCATTCAGTCCTTTGAGCCTGCTCTGTCATTCAATAAGTTCAAAGGTGAGCTATGTCCTAACTCCATATCCCTTGATATTTTTGCTTATAAAATTTGTCTATCTCAGAATTAAATTTAATAATTGAAATCATATCAACCACCATTTAAAGAAGAGAGCTCTATGCCTTCGCTACTCCTTATGTGTAGAAGTGCTTTCTAACATCTGCCCTGAATAGCCTGGCCCTCATTCTTAGGTGGCATCCTCTGGTTCCAGAATCTTCAACCAATGGAAATAGTTTATTTTTATCTACCTTTCCTTTCCTTTTTGATACCCTGGAGACATTGATTAGATCACCCTTTACCTTTTAAATTCTCGAGGATAAGGGCCAATATTTCTAATCTCTCCTTAACCCCTGAAGTCCAGGTACCATCTGTTTAAACCTGCATGGAATTCCCTCCAGGGACAAAACAAAATACCCTTGTTAAGGTACAGAATTCTCATTTTTAAAAATTAAGAACAGAAATTTGCGGAAATGTCTTTTACATCATAAAGCATTACAAAACACAAACTTGAAATGTCAATAGGTTCATACCCTGAAACAAATTCCAGAAGCAGTTTAATTGAATGTATTCCTTTTTGTTTGAGACTATTATTATGAATGTGCAATTAGATTGCATGATTTGATTCAAAACAAATTGTCCATATATGTATTTTAAAATGAGTAATAAAAGTTATGGGAATTTAATTTCCTAATATTCATTTATTTACTTATTAAGAATGATGGGCTTTCATTAGCTCTGAGGAATACCTTGGTATCAGCTTCCGAATCAAAGTATTGGGAATGCTGAAAGTCTGAAATAAAAGCAGAAAATGTTGGAAATAATTCTGATGAAAGGTCATTGACCTGATGTGTTAACATTGTTTCTCCCTCTCACTCTGTAGAGACTGCCAGACATGTTCAGCACATATTCTAGTTGAAGCCAGTTTAACAGCAATTACCAAATTAGTGTTGAATCTGTGGGCAGTATATCACTTTAATGTAGTTATGATTATGAATAGCGTTTAACAAGCATATTCTAAAGATAATCCACAATGTTTCTAAAGTAATCTCTTATGATGACCAAATCTTCATGATAGGTGAAATGTCCTTTGCTCCCTTTATCTTGACTTAGATAAAACTAGGGTAAAAGAGTTAAAAACATGGTGCTCTAATGTATTTAAGGAGTAGACTCTCCCAACTTCGTTTTAATCTCTGAACATTCTAGAGTTCAAGTTGTTGCCCATCCCTCTGTCTTTATTTTAATGATGGACTTGTCATCAAAAACATAACCCTTTTGCCCTTTCAGCTTTAAACTTAAATTTAGATTTTGTTTTTTATTCGCTAGTACTTGAAGGTTTTACAATCAGAGGACTAATGGACATCAGCACTACAACCTAATGAAGTGTTTATCTTGATGAAAGCAATACTTTTAGATTGGAATTAATTGATTAGTTGGTGCTGAGCAGGCAGGACACTGGTTTAGTGAAAGGTGCCAGTCAAAGATATTCCAAATCACATTGAAGATTGAGGGAAGGGTGTGGTTTGTTTACATGTCCAACAATGGATATTTGCAGACTAGCAATAATAGCACCATTTCATTTTTGGGGTCATATATTAACATTTTATGTTCTACATTCCATTACTGTTATATTTTTTATACATTTTAAAATGAAGGGTTTTATAATTATTATTAGTATTATTTTGTATTCACTTAAGTAATCAAAATGACATCTGTAACAATTTGGAAAAATTAACTTGAATAATATTATTCTCTTAGAGTGTAACATTGGTGTAACAAATACTGTTACCATATTAGCATGTTTACAACACACATAAGCAATTCCACTGCTGATTGTGTACGGTTTAGTTGTTCAGATTTGGCAAATAATGCTAGCAGTTATGCCATTGTGTAACCTCAGTGATACAATTTAACCTGTAGTGGAGTTTGGTCATGAGTTAATTGTTAATGTTAGAACAGACCAAGTCATCTCACTCAAGGCTTGAATTCCCAATGCTAATGGTGATGCAAAGGGGGTTTTGATGGAGTCAGTGGAAGTAGCCACATCATCCCAGACAATCACAACATCCTCCTGATGTCATGTTGCCAAAGAAACATTCTGAACTGCCATTCTTGCCAGCATCTTCTCTGCTGTGTGGGCGGTGAGCACCTCCAGCTAATCTATATCTCTGGCATATGCCAAGAAACTGTCACCAATACCTGCAATAGATTGATGGTCCCTGTTTACTTATCTCTTGAAAATACTCCTTTGAAATTTGAATCTCTCAGCTTGTTATCCCTCTGTTCTTTCTTTACTGCAAGAAAGCATAGCTGGCTCCTCCAAATTTTCTCCCCCCTCCCTATTTACATCCTCTTGTCTGTAATGGTGCTCTCACGGAGTTGAGGATACTGGAGGTTGAGTTCTTGATCAGGAACTTATAGGTTGCTCTACAGACAAGTCATTTTCACTGATTATAGGTAGTTACTTTGCATTGTGGTGGGCATTCTTACATGATTTGTGAATGACTGATGACCTTCCCATTAAGGTGATGCTTTGATCCCTACAGAGACCAATAATTTCTGAAATGGTACTTTGAATTCCCAATGTTAAATGAAAGGAATCATTCAAAATTTCAAATTTGAAAACTTTTACCAGAACGAGGAAATTAAAATCAACACTGACTAAGCACTTACCAAGTCGACAACTAATGCTCTTAACTACGGAAAGGATCACTCTTATTAATATCTTAATGCAACTGATAACCTAAAACCCACACATATATTTTGCAGCACATTCTATGTTGTACAAGGGAATGGTTCCGAAAGAACTGATGTTGAAGTTGAATTAACTCCAATCTGATGTGTTAGTCTTTGGGTGGAGACCAGGAGTTTTGCATTAACCATCTTAGGGACTAGTATAGTCTGTAAAGCTCCTGGGAATCCTTTGTAATTATGCCTGACAAGCAATGTAAATGTACTTATTGCTATCATGCAGTAAACCATCTTGTCAACCAAGACAAGTGCCTCTTCTGTCTAGACTCGCCAGTCATCAATCATCTATCACAAATAGTTAGACAAGCCCGAGACATTGTATAGATAAAGGAAGTTTGTAGCAGTGAATTACCTCAAGCAACCTTTACCCTGTTATGAAAACAAATTATTGTGGATACTAGAAATCTAAAACAAAAAGTGCTGGAGAAACTCAGCAAGTCTGGCAATGTCTGTGGAAAGAGAAACAGAGTTGACATTTTGAGTCCAGATAGTTTTTTTATCAGAACAGAAAAAAGTCACACTGGGCTCAAAACCTCATTTCTTACCCTGTGGTACATATTCCAGAAGTGGCAGATAGCATGAAATGCCAGCAATGACATTCATGGCAAATATCACACCCTGAATAGGAAATAGTCCAAAGTCACTCGCAGCTTCCAATAGGTTCATATTTCTCCAATTTTCTGCATCATTCCATCCAATAACACTTGAAGGTCTTTGCCCAATTCCCAAACTGAGTTTCAGCAGTAAGATTTGGAGGTGCCAGTGTTGGACTGGGTGGACAAAGTTGAAAATCACACAACACCAGGTTATAGTCCAAAAGCTAGAGCTTCGAAATAAACCTGTTGGACTATAACATGGTGTTGTGTGATTTTTATCCTTCAGCAGTAAGGCCCACTCTGATGATTCTTTCTCCCAGATTAGCAGGGCAACCTTCAGCATTCTTCAATGGCTGCAGGTTGCTTTACTTCAGCCACTGGACAAACTTCCCTTCATTTTCCGTCTGGTAGCTACACAGGAAAACATCCTTTTCTCTCAACAGACTACAACAATTGTTGTTCCAAGTCTTGCTATCACTCTTTGCACCTGTGCAATGTCCCTGAGACACGAAGTTTGCAAAAAACAATAAATCTGCTTCTGCCTTTGCTTATTTTTGGCATGTATATTTCAATAGTACCTGACCTTGGCTGTGGGTCCCATGATAACTGAGCCAAAAAGGTGATGTTGGAGAGAACTCATTACAGATCACATGACACTCATCATTATTCCATTTTTGCTGAAATTAAAGAGGCAATACCAAGTGCAACCAGATTTTAAATGCCCACATTTGTAATAGTGGCAGGACAATAACAACTCACTGTGATATAAGTCATCTGCTTCTTTCTATGTAATTCTATGCAATCCGTAAAAAAGGCATGATGGTGATGTGTCTTCTGTCTAATTTCAGCTGCAGCACTTCTTTGCCAACTTTTCTGTGGAAACATAACTGGTAGAGTTAACATTTAATTCCACCCAGTTACATGTTCACATTCCATGTTGAACATGCCTTCTAGTGCCCAAAATTCAACAGTTTCTTCTCATCCTTGTGCATTTGGATAAGTATGCATCGTTCTTCTCACTTTTATTACCCTGGATGGGTATTTGGACCTGACAATTTAGGGAGGCGATATTTAACAATGAAATCATGCTAAGTCAATCCAAGTAACCCTGTTAACAAATTCATGGTATCTCATGCTGTGAGATAGTCGAGAAAGCCCCTGCGTAACCTGATTTGCCTTCTGATGCGCTCTGTGTCATCTTCAAAAATCCTATGGCCAGTTTAACGGTTGTCTTGATAAGTATCTGTGTGTACCTGTTGACAGGGGGCAGTAGCCATCTTTTCAGGGGCTGACACTTTTTTTTAAAAAAACCATCCACACATTTTGCAGGTTGCAACAAGATTTGGAGCAATCTGGTGGGCAGAAGCTGTTGTTTTTGTCTGCAGACCAGTTGGACATTATGGAAGTGAAAGCTCGTCATGATGATGGACATCACTGGCTAGTTACTGGGTGATCAATATGTGTGCGTAATTGGTGATCGCTTCCATCTGCAGGGATCCAGCAATGAAGGCCACACCCAATTCTCTCTGTCCCTGTGAGGCTAGGCCTGTTTTAAAAGAAAATGCTGTCCAGTTCTGGTAGAAAAGGCAGTAGCATCTTGCTAGATACAGTGGTATGCAACCATGTTTGAGTTGTCACTAAGGTCTGTGGCTGATCCCTGATGGATCCCGAATGGAAACATTCAGTACACAATGACTTTGACAGTGCTTTGGGATACATGTGGTTAGAATTTGGCAAATTTGCAGGGGAAGGCAGCAAGGATGATCAATTAACTTTATTATGAGGAACATTTCAATAAATTAAAGTTATTTACTTCAGAGAAATTTGGTTCAGAAAATATGTTAAGTCATAGAACCATACAACTCAGAAAAAAGGCACTTGTCTGGTCACACCTCTGCCAGCTCATCGTAAGTTTTTTTCCAGTTAAACCCACTGTTTTGTATCTTTCCCAAATCTCAGGTTTTCTTTTCCCTGTATAAGGTATTTATCCAATTTTCTTGTGAAAAGCTTCAGAGTCATGTTGGACTTGAAACGTTAAGTCTGCTCCTCTCTCCATCGAAGCTGCTAGACCTGCAGGGTTTCTCCAGTGCTTTCAGTTTTTCAATCATTAGCAATACTGCCAGAGAGAGTGAGAAATTATGTTGTGAATTAGTGGTATTCATAAGCTCCAACACTGAGGCAGGAAGGGAAGAAAATGGGTGACAACACTGCCAAATGGAAAGTGAAATTGCAGCTGATGTTATCATTGCTCCAAGCTGTGCCTGACTGGGAAGCTGCACTCATGGTGAATTCTCTGTGCAATGGGAGATAGAAGGACAACCATTAAAATCAAGCTCCTCTTAAACTATGTGGCATGTAGTTATTTGAACAGATGTCGAATCTTTCAGTAGAGATATATGATTTCATTGATATTTCAGTATACAAAGCAAAATATACCACAGGAGTCAGAGGGCAATCCACAGTTTAACACAATGCAAACCATACTAAAGTCGATTAATTGATGACTGTGCCTCACTTGGCCTCCTCGTTAGCTAAAGGAAGCTGCATTTGTACGATCAATAAAACGAATTTGGAACTGCAAACATCTGGAGGGTGGGGAATATGTGTTTTCATAAACTGCTTTCAAACCAGAAAGTTTGGCTGTTCCTCTCTCTCCATCATCCTATCTCTTAAAGAAATTGTCCTGATGCCATCTCCGAGTTAAATGGTTGAGGATTGAAATGACATTCTGGAGAATTGAGCACATAATCTAAACTGACACATCAGTGCACTGCTGAGGAAGTGTTGCATTGTTGGGGACACCTCATGTTTCAGATGATGGCCATCTACACTTTCACGTGAATACAAAAGATAACAAAGGCAGTATTTGAAGAAGAGCAGCTGAGTTGTTCTGGGGTCCTCTGCAACCTTTAGACCTCAACAAAAAAAAAACTGCCTGTTATTTATCCCATTGCTAACTGTAGGATCTTGCTTTGTGCAAATCTGCTGCTACATTTCCTTATTGTGTAACAGGGACATCATTCAAAAGAATCACAACACCTTTGAAGCATGTTGCAATGCACTGAGGGTGTAAGAGGTACTATGTCCTAATGTCCTTCTGTTTGAAGACAGACAGGGATTTCTGAATTCAGATTCAATCAGAAATTAGAAAGCAGTCATTATGTGATAGTTCTCCACCGTATTGAAGTTTTAAAGGAAATATTGCTGGGTTAATCTTTAACCTTAAGAATATAAAAGAATATCAGTGAAGAAAAGTTTTTTCAGCTTCTCTCTCTCTCTCTCTCTCTCAATCCCATTAACCACTATAATCTCCAGCTACTGTACTGTCAATTTACTGCTTCTGCGCTGAAATTGTACACTTTATATGCTACTGAATTAAGAATTTGTAATTTATGAATTCTTCAAAGACGTCTCTATTTACCAAATGATAGCCCAGTTATAATGGCTATTGTGTTGCCTAGGTTAAAACCAATGCCTCTATTTGCTTATAATGATAATGGCTGACTCACTCTTTATTGTCAACACACATCAAATAACTACAAAGAGACCCTGATCATAGCAACACCTACACAAAATGTCATTATAGTATGGATAGAAATTAAATAGTTGAGATATTGTAGCAAATCCACAACAGTGAATCAGCAAATACAGATTGGTGAGGTTGCAGATCTGCAAAATTGCAGAGGAAAATAAATCATCTTTAATAATTGTAAAAATAAGTTGAAAGGCAGTATTTTCCAATGTAACACACCCCTTAATTAGCACAGAAAATTGTCCTGTGTAATATTTTAACTCCTACCCACATGTTAAGGGCAGTTAACACACAAGGCATTCTTATATGAGCATGCAAAAGTCTACAGCACCAGAATAACTAAAACATGAAGCTCTTTATAACATAGATGCTAAGCATCTTTAAATAATTGCCTATAGAACTCCTGCCTATAGGAAATATCTTAAATTTGAGATCAACACAAAAGATTTAAAATTATTTTGAAACAAAAACAAAGACAGCCAATTCATAAGGACAAAATTAAAAATCGCGCAACACCAGTTTATAATCCAACAGGTTTATTTGAAAGTCTAAGCTTTCAGAGCACTGCTTCTTCATCAGGTAGCGTGATTTTTAACTTCGTCCTAGGATCCATTCAGTGTGGAAACAGGTTCTTTGGTCCAACAAGTTCACACCGAACCTCTGAAGAGTATCCCACCCAGACCCATACGCCTACCCTATTACTCTACATTTAGCCCTGACTAATGCACCTAACCTTCCTATTCCTGAACTCCATGGACAATTTAGCATGACTAATTCACCTAACCTGCACACCTTTGGATTGTGGGAGGAAATCGGAGCACCCGGTGGAAACTTACACAGACACGGGGAGAATGAGCAAACTCCACACAGACAGTCACCCGAGGCTGGGATTCGAACCCAGATCCCTGGTGCTGTGAGGCATTTCTAAAATTCCTATTTTCACTGGCTGAATGCAACAGGGGTTTCCATACTTTGGAAACCCACATTTAACAGGACTATTTGAACTCAGTGCTCATTTCAAACTGCCTCAAATTTCATGCAAACAAGGACATTCCCACAGTTTATGAGTTGCTAATCCTCTAAGAGGTATTAAAAATGCTCCTGAAGAGTGAGTATGGTTTGGGGACTGTCAAACTATCAGGTTATTTAAATTTCCAGCCCTTTAAAAACTGATAGCAGCCATATCTATGAGAGTTGACAAATACTCTGTATGAGCAATTTTAAAAGTTGTTTATTGACATAACCTAATAGCTATCGATATGCCATTATTAAGGTTGCTTCTTTTCCACAAACTAGTATTATCTCAATAGGGATAATACAGTTTGATTAACTGCCAAATTGATTATAAAAGAATTAGCTGCTTTTGATGTGTGTTTTTAAAAGGGAGAAACTGGTTGAGTGATTTAAATCAAGAGTGTGGTGCTAGAAAAGCACAACAGGTCAGGCAGCATCTGAAGAGTATGAGAAATGATGTTTTGGGCAGAAGCCCTTCATTAGGAAACTGCCCCTTGGATGCTGGCTGACCTGCTGTGCTCTTCCAGCACCATACTCTCGACTCTGATCTCCAGCATCTGCAGTCCTCATTTTCTCCTGAGGGAAATAAATGTTTTGAATGAGATTTTGTAATTCAGAGGTTTTTTTGAATATAGTGAAAGCTGTAATTAAAATGTAAATATCTACTGATCACAACATTATATGGCTCCTGAGGTCTGCCTGTGAAGGATATAATGTGAGTTGACATGAAATCTTTAAGGCAAAGGATGGATTGAGTCTATAGACTCAAGTCAACTTAATGGAAACTCATGTTCCCACTCACCCTTTGACTTAACGGCCTTTATATCAAATCACATAACATCTTCATGGAAGGCATGAGTTCGCAGAGATGAGTCTTGTAGACTGGATTGGGGAATGTGAATATATAATGGGTGAGGGATACAGGAATTAATAGTTATCAAAACAAATGGGAAGAAGTGCCAGAGAATTAAGGTGAGGCTTTTTAAATAGCCTGTCTCATTATTTGGTGGCCTCTGTTGCCACCTCTAATATCATGAGCATTTGGCAAGCCTGACTCCATCTGAAACCCTTCCCCCAGATGGAAAATTATGCCATTTGTCTACCAGCTCCCCCAAGGCCAGAGCACTGAGTTCAGAAATTTTCTGACTCAAGCTGTCTGCCTCGGGCACAGAACTCCAGACCCATAGCTCTGATATATCATATTGATATACTTGGCAAAGATTATGGCCCTGAATATCTTCAGTGAGGCATTCAGTAGTTCTATACTGAGTACTCTTGCCACAGACCTCTGCTGTTAAATCTGCTGAATGATGCAGTGTCAGGGAAGGAGACTTAATGAGCAACCCTTAGTTGATGCACATTTTGTTTTAAAACTCTACATTAATTATTGGGGCCCCAGAACATAATCACAACCAAGTAATTCCCTCAACAGGACTGGCCTTCTGGAAGCTGGTGCATCTCAGTTAGTGTTTCAAATGAATGAGTGTAGTAGCCATCTCCAGAGCAGGGAGTCCATGCCATTGGCTTTTTCCCTCCATGTCACTGGCTTTTCTAATCCAAACCCCAGTTCAGGGTTGTGTCCCAGCAAGAATCTCACAGAATAGTGAAGCAAATTCAAGAGGACTGTTGGATCATTAAGGTCGAGGTAATTACTCAGCATGTTCACCAGATGGTACTGTTTGAGGGATCATAACTACATTTACTGTGAGCTACTTCAAATGAAGCACTTAACATTTCTCTTCTTTCACTCTTTTTTTAGAAAATCTGTGATGTACCTTCCCCTCAAATGTTTGCTGCTAACTCAGTTATTATCTTTATCCATAGTGAACTGTAAATAATGAATATGATTGAAAATGGGCAACTAGGGATTTAGGACAGGCAAGTTAATTATTATAACCTGTGAAGGATTTTTGCCTGTCATGGAAGGCGATAAGGTGAGTGCATTACTGTAAGAATGAGCTGAAGAAAGCAGAAGTATGAAGACAAGTGGAAATACTCATGGAAACTACATTCAAAAGTTGGACAGAGATTAATGAGAATACAACTGCATCTGAATAAGACATGACAGCACTGGAAGATTTTGCTCTTATATACATGATGAACTTTAACTCAGATACCTGACATCTCAAGAGACAGGAAGGTAGTAGAAAGAATATAATCCCAAATCAAGTTCATGGAGTTGTAGCAATCTGGGTGGACCAGCATATGTCTGTGATCATTTTATTCAAGATATCTTTTTGCTAATTCAGTTGAGTTATGAAGATTTCAAATATTGTATTAGGATCAAAACAGGTCAAAACTGTTTAGGTTTTGATTTGGGGTATCACGATGGCTCAGTGGTTAGCACTGCTGCCTCACAGTGCCAGGGACCTGGCTTTGATTCCAGCCTCAGGTGAATGTCTGTGTGGAGTTTGCACATTTTCCCTGTGTCTGTGTGGGTTTGCTCCAGGTTTCTCCCACAATCCAAAGATGTTCAGGTTAGGTGAGTTGGCCATGCTAGATTACCCACAGTGTTCAGGGATGTGCAGGTTGGGTGCATTTGTCAGGCATTAAATGTAGGGGAATGGGTCTGAGTAGGTTACTCTTCTGAGAGTTGGTGTTAGGCCGAAGGGCCTGGTTCTACACTATTCAGATTTTATGAATTACCTTTAACACGTAATAAGGCTTTTATTCATCAATCTACCACTGGGCTACTTTACACTTGTTAGGAAGCAGCTGCACTCCTAATTGGGGATGTACTCCTTCAGTTTTTGGGATCTTCAACTTTCTCCTTGGCAAATAGTGGGTTGCACAGTGGTTAGCACTGCTGCCTCACAGCACCAGAGACCTGGGTCAATTCCCGCCTCAGACAACTGACTGTATGGGGTTTGCACATTCTCCCCGTGTCTACGTGGGTTTTCTCTGGGTGCTCCGGTTTCCTCCCAGAGTCCAAAAAAAATGTTCAGGTTAGGTGAATTGGCCATGCTAAATTGCCTGTATTGTTAGGTGTAGGGGAATGGGTCTGGGTGGGTTGTGCTTTGGCGAGTCGGTGTGGACTTGTTGGTCCAAAGGGCCTATTTCCGCACTGTAAGTAATCTAGTCTAAAAAAAAATTGACTGGTTGGACTTCTCTCTTTATTGGTTTCTGGCAATAAGTGACATGTTTGCAATTTCACTCCTGTGCTAAAACTTCTTGAATTCTTCACAGTTAACTTCTGGATGAAAATCTGACAAACGGCTTTCCAGCAATGTATTTAAATAAAGGGTACTGCAGATGTTGGAGATCTGAAAAAAAACCGAATGTGCTGAATTATCATACTCAACTTGAAATGTTAACTGTTTATTTCTCCTAAACCTGCTGAGTTTATCCAGTGTTTTCTGTTTTTAATTCAGTATTTCATATCTTGCAAATGAATCTTTGAGATATGTTTTTAGTTTTTTGCTAGTTTGTTTTGAAATGGAATTAATTCCCAAGAATTTGAATAATACTGATGATCAGATAGTCATCAAAGTTTTAATTCAGGCAATTATTTATTTCATGAGTTATCAGCTTATATATCCATTCTGTAGTTTTTAATGATTAGTAAACCTTTGCGATTCTCCATGCAAAATTCAGTTCTACATTCAGCCTCAGATAATGCTTATATTTGTCATTCGTCTCAATCAATCTGTGCTATGTCTGTATAGTACTCTCCTCAGAAACAACTGTAGTTAAGCTAACGTGTGCTGCTCGACTGAAATGGAGATCTCCTCAATTGCTTCCAAAGGAAATGCTCTGCATTTTCCTCAGGGCTGAAGTTTAAGCAATAATGTCTAGAGAATAATAACTAGTCCACGATAGGTGATTCATCTCTGTTGATGTTATTGCTTAAAACCAAACCTAATTAGATGATGGGGTTGTCTAGCTTCTACCTCCAGCCAGTTTGTTTCCTGGACTGCTCATGTGAAAAGAAATTGAGTTCCTTGCCTGTGGTAGCCAAAACCATTAGGGACAGTTTGGCAGCAGAAAGCAGAAAAGGCTATGTATTTTAGACTTGACCGAGCAAATGTCTCTTGCAATGGAGCTGTCATTCATATTCGCAACTCTGATGTTGGAATTATAGTAATATTGTAATTAGGGATGTGTTTCTCAAGGAAGCTGTCTCCTAATTTACGAGAAATAGAGTTTAGTCGACCAGCAATATTCAGATTCACTTGAATTAACTGAATTTTCAGTCACAGCAGTGAATCTGATCTCCACCAGCACGTGGGCTGTTTCCTGTGCTGAGCAAGGTACTTGGTTGAATGGCGCTCAGAAAATCTGACATTGCAGCACGTTCCCTTAAAAAAAAGTCACTATTATCTTCGTGATATGGCTTCCGTTGCAAATCACTTTGTTCTGGTTCGGCCCCTGTGTTTAAAAGTTCTAGGCACAACGTTGTAAATTTCTGAGCAACTTCAAGGCACTGCACTTAAGGTGAGTGTTGGAAGTATGCATGCGAGCCGCTCTCGTTGCTGAAGTATTCATTAAGTTCATGGCAAAGAATGCGCAGGCTGGGACTTCTCTGGTTCCCGATGTGTAGCATCAGTTACAAAGTCATTTGTACTGGAAGATCATATTTCTTGCTTCCAAACCAAGAAGTAATTGCTCAGCAAATCTAAAATTGTTATGCACTCTTCATTTTACTTCTGACTGAGCTTTCTTACTGTAACATATTTGACTACAATTTTAACCGAATCTGTATCATCTGCTTTACAGCTAATGAAATGGGAAGCTTATTGCAGGACTCATGGACAAAAAGCCTCAATAGAAAGTTCGTTGTTCATTCCACATTCTAAGCCATTTACTCTGTGTAAATGGTTTGAAGGTTCAGTTTGTGGGAGGGGGGTGAGGGGGGTGGGGTGGGGGGAGGTGATGCAGATCTGCCTGTTGTAGCAGCGTAGTAGTTGAATGTGGATGGAGAGTTAGGAACAAGTTAGAATTGCAATACAACCCTCTACTGGTGTGTGGGATGAATGAAATTCGTGCCTCAGATTCACTCTCAACGCCTTCTGAATCATTGGTTATTCTCTGAAAAATTAAAATCAAGCGCTTTAGTTTCTAATTACAAACTGTTGCAAAATACCTTGCTGTTGCACTTTTTGCAAGCCTATTTTCCCTTTCAATAACAGATCCTTGGAGTTATAGGGTATGAGCGATTAGCAAGCTTGGCTAACAAACGATCTTCCCTAATATACTTGAGTCACATTTACTTCTTCCACCATCTTTCTGAAATATTATGAACTGGCTTCTGCATCATCAAATGCCATGTCTCCCTGCATAGTTACTAGTGTTTCATTGATGGAGTCTTGAGGTCAAATTCTGCTAGTCCCATCCTTAGTGAAAAGTGTAAAGGTACTAACCAATTTGCGATTTGCTGTACATGCTTGTGTAAATGCTACTCCAAACTCTGTTTCACAAGTATCCAAGGAACAGGAGCAGTCACTGACACCTTTGAGTCAGTTTTGCCATACAACAAGATTATGGCTGACCTGTACCTTAACTCTAAAGATCTGTCTTGCCATAAAATCACATTTATACTTTCGGCTCACAAAAAGCTATATAACTGAGATGTAAAAAAAAATTAATCCAGTTCTTGGGAAATGTTTCCACAATTTTACCATCCAAATATGGGTAAGTGTTTCTGAAAATCATTCCCGAATGGCCTAGCTTTGATTTTTAAGGTTATGTCCCTTTGACTTCGATTCCCCTACCACTACATAAACTATCCTTCTGACTATCCAATCAAGTCAAATGAAGATGCTGAACACCTCAATGAAATCAGCCTTGTAGATTGCAATACATTACAAGATACTTAGTCAGCCACTGGGGGTGCAAGTATAGCTAGCAGTGTTCTGCAACCTTAAATGTCAGTCTGTTTAATGGCACACACTTCTCTAAATCCAAGTTTAAAAAATATACTGTCACAAATATAGGAGCAGGCAGTTCAACCCCTTAGGTTGTTTCTGGTATTTAGGTAGAACCAACCTATATCCTAGCTCTTTGTATCAGCTCCAGTTATGTAATCTTAATTACCAATGACATCTACTACTCAATATCACGGGGCAGAATTTACTGTCCAACACTGTGTTGAGGTTAGTGGTAGTGGCTGTGTGAGTAGGTAGAAGGCTAACGGTGGGAATTCCATTGCCTTCCTGCCTCTGCCCTGTCAAAGTCTGAAGGCATGATGTAGAAGTGCCAGTGTTGGACTGGGGTGGGCAAAATTAAAATCCACACAACACCAAGTTGTAGTCTAACAGGTTTATTTGGAAGAGCACTGTTCCTTCATTAGCTCGCTGACATCAGGTAGCTCCCTGATAAAGGAGCAGTGCTCCGAAAGCTTGTATGTCCAAATAAACCTGTTAGACTGTAACCTGGTGTTCTATGATCTTTAACAGAGTCTGAAGTGGGAAGGCTCTTCGACTGTCTTTTCTGACAATGTCAATTGAGGTTCTGAAGTCAACAGTTAATGCTCATATTAGGGCCTCATTTCATTGTTGTTTGAGGACTGATCGGAAGACCATGCGATGTTGAGCAGAAGTAGGCCATTCAGCCCCTTGAGTTTCTCCACTATTCAATAATATCATCGCTGATTTGATCCCTGTCCCCATCATCCTTGATTCCCTTACTGATTAAACACTCATCTGTCTCTGTCTTGAATATCTTACCCACCAAGCCTCAACAGCCCTCTGAGTTAAAGAATTTCACAGATTTACTGCCCACTGTGAGGAGAAATTTCTCCTCATCTGTACCTTAAATGTCTGATCCCCTTATTTGGAGTTTACGTGAAACAAATAACGAAAGAAATTTGGATGCTGGAAATTAGAAACAAATCTGATTTTGCTGGAAAAACTGAGGGAGGGTCTGGTAGCATATGTGGAGAGAAAGCAGAGTTAACATTTTGGGACTAATAATCATTCAGAAACATTCTTCTGAACCCTCCATACCTGAGATCAACCTAGCTAACCTTCTCTAAACTACCACCAATGCCTATATATCTTTGCTCAGACAAGGAGGTTAAAACTGTTCACAATATTCCAGCTTGGGTCTGACTCGTGCCTTGTACAGCTTTTGTAAAACCTTCCTTCTTTTAGACCCCATTTCCTTTTAAATAAGTCTAACATTCCATTTGTCTTCCCTATGACCTGCTGAACTTCA
The DNA here is from genome assembly GCF_020745735.1 of Hemiscyllium ocellatum. Lineage (NCBI taxonomy): Eukaryota > Metazoa > Chordata > Chondrichthyes > Orectolobiformes > Hemiscylliidae > Hemiscyllium > Hemiscyllium ocellatum. The sequence goes on along the minus strand of NC_083425.1, from coordinate 28,283,246 downwards.
ATGCTAGCTTTTTGTGATTCATGGACAAGGCCTCCAAATTCCCTCTGTTCCATAGCATTCTGCAGTCATTCTCCATTAAATAATATTCAGACTCCTCCATTCTTACTACTAAAGTGCATAACCTGCCATATTCCCACATTATACTCCGTCTCAAGTTTTTGCCCACTCACTATATATCCTTTTTAATGTCATCCTCAGTGCTTGCCTTTACACCTATTTTCGTGTTATATGCAAATTTGGCTTTGGTACATTCACTTTTCTCATCCATGTCTTTAATATGTACTGTATATAATTGTGGCCCAGCAGGAGTTGCAGGTTGCCAACTTGAAAATGTCCCCTTATCCTAACTCTCTGTCTTCCAACCCTGTATTCATTCCAATATACCACACCCAACTCCATGGGTTCTGATCTTAATAAATAGTCTAATGTGTGGTAAGTTATCAAATGCCTTTAGAAAATCCAAACATATTACATGCACTATTTCAACTTTATCTATCTGGCTTATTGCCTCCTCACGAATTGTAGCAAATTTATGAGGCATGATTTCCCCTCCATGAAACCTTGCAACTCTGCTTAATCATATCATATATTTCTGACGGCTTTGCTGTCCTTTACAATGGACTCTAACATTTTTCTAACAACAGATATTAAGTTAACTGGCCTGCAATTATCTTTTTTGTCTCTTGCCTTTTTTAAATAAAGGTACAGGAATCCTGAAACGCAAACCTTGTCTGGGTTGCTTGTCCTCTCTTTCAGAGGTGCCATGCCTGGTCAGGCATTGGGGAGGGTGGGACCCACTGAGAGTTAGTTATCCCTTCCCTTTATCAAACACTAACTCTCCTGCAACTCCCCTCCTTCGATCAGTGCCCTGTGTCTGTGTCCCTGGCTACAGGTAGGTGCATTACCACTTCCATAACAACACTGCCAAGAAATGAAGAGATGTCAGCTTCTGATTTGCTGATAGCATTCATTGACTATGATCCTGCGGAAACTCCACTGCCGTCAGATTTGGTGGGCCTTCCCAAAAGGAAGTGATGCCTGGCTCCATTGCCTTCACCAAATTCCATCCTGGGTGATCACCTACAAAGCTGCTGCATCATCTGGATACAATAACAATTGTACCATCTAATGTTAACTGCCAAGCAGAACATCAGACTTGATAACATCTCAGGCAAGATTTTAGATCAAATATTATTTTTTAGATACAAACATTTTTGCACAGCTTAAATTTCAAAGCAATTTCTCACTGGTAGATATCAGAAAGTGAATTTTTCTTATAGTTTGTTCAAACCTCTTGAGTCATTACAAATTCTCATCTTTTGCTACTTATAGATGATTATTGGATTGAGATCAGCAAGCTCTGCTCTGATTAGATCCATACCTGTAATTTTCTGGTCTGTATGGTTTGTGTGCTTACTGGAACAATGAACCAAATCACTGGAGTGATGTTCTGTTTCCGTCCTTGCTTACGAGTTTTCTGCAGGAAAAATAATATTGGCAGGAAAGCCAATTATCTTGAAATGTTTCTACATATCGATATTATTAAAGCTCATAATATGAAATGTTCCACTAATCTGCAGTTTCAGGCATGTTATCTAGAAAATTCAATCATTTCAACTCAACAGGTCTCCAAAAATCAATATGAAAAGCTTTACAATTCTGCAATTATAGATCTATGAACCTAAACTGGAAAACTGGTTGTTCCATGTTAAATAAGTTTGCTTAATTGTTGCAGAAGATATTATCAATCTTTAGGCTGTTTGATTCAACTAATCTATATTGATGATTGTCTTTGAAATGAGTAGCAATCCTCATATCACTTGCTGATACAAAATAAAATCATGTGCTTGCCTTAATCTGACATCCTCATAGGATAATAAAACAGGAGGTAGTCTGTATTTGCAGTTTCAGTGAGCTCAATTTTCACTCCTTGCTTGGCATTATCTGCCTTTAATGTAGGCAGTAATACCTTAAAATTAGGTCAATAGGTTTATCACTCCCTTCACACCAGTGCTGTGGTCAACTCAATTTGGAAAGGAGCCTATTATATTGTTGTTCAAAGTTCCTTGTCAATTCAGACAACAGGTTCCTTTAAAGTTTTATGGGGTCTTATGGGGTCAAATAAGCCTGGACTGAGGTTTTGAAAACATTATGGTGAACTGATAGAGAGAAACTATATTTCTGATGGTTAAGATATTTAGGACATAACCCAAAACCTAGAGTGAGATCTTTCAGCACTAAAGTTAGAAAATAGAAAGGGTGGTTATAACTCTTTTATGCAAATGCTATACCTTACTCTTGGCCCGGATTTGTTGGCCTTCTCACTGATCAGGAAGAAGTGGGAGAAGAAGCATGTGAGTTTGTCAGGCTGGCAGGATTCCCTGGAGTTCAGGATGTAACCAAGTGTACTCGCATGGATCTATGGGAGCAGTATGTAAATACGGAGATGTTCCATATCAGTAAAGTCCACAACTCCATTATCATCCAGTTAGGTGACCATGACCAGGAGATCCCCTCAGTCAATGCCCTATGTTTCCTCGTAGCAACCATTCATTCCACATAACTATCAGCTGTTCTCATCAACTCTGAGCCATTGTAAAGAACAGGAGGCTGGCTATTGGATTGCAAAGGCTACTCACTAGTAATGTTCCTGAAATAACAGTTGTATTGTCTGGACCATTTGGGTTATCCTGCCAGTACTCACTTGAAAGTAATTCCTTGATAATTTGGTTGACTTTATGCTGCCCAATCTTGAGCACTATTGCGAGGGTGTAGCTTACCACCAGGCATTTGGTGGTTATCTCAAGTGGAGGAAAAGAAGGGGTAAGGGAGGAAGATCCCACGACCCCTTCTGTCTGGAAAGGCTGAATACAAACAGATAGTCAGACTCCAGTTCCTCTGAGGTGCCACCATCTCAGCATCGCTCCACAATTTCCCATGTATAATATCACACCATTAGTGTCAAATCCTGAAATGAAACCAACAGAAATGTTTCATAACAACTTTTCCCAACACCACCTCCAAAATACATTAAAATTGAACTCTTCATGATCATTCCTTTTGTGCCTGCCTTGTGGGTACTTATTCTAGTGCTCCTGCACAGTGACACCTCAGTAACAGCAGATCTGGTGGATGGAAGGCTGCTGATTTTCAATGGGGGAGTCTGCAGATAGCCTAGAAGGATGACATCAAGCAGCGTTGATCCATGAGAACCCAGATTTGGACAGCACCACCTCAACAAGCGCAGCAATGTCTGGCGTATCTAGTTGAAGGACTGTGCTGACATTGGCAGTGCTGGGAGCAGAAATGGCTTCATCCTGAGAGCAAACAGCAGCTTTTGAATCAAGAACACACTGGCAGTGGGACAGTGCCTCAGCTATCCTTGTAATCTGTTGGAGGGCAGAGAGTCTGTGTGCCCTTTTGAGCAAAACCATGATATAACAGCAGAATGAGCCTTTATTGCCGCGCACACAACTTGCACCGCAACATGTATGGATCACATGATTTCAGTCAGTGCTGCGATGGAAGCTGAGACATCGACCAGCAAGCTTACATCATGAGTGGGCGCGTAAGTGCTGTCATTTCAACATTTCAACTCTTGCATTTCATGCTTAGGAATGTCAACATAAACCCTTTGTGCTAAGTCAGCTAGATTTCCCAATGTTCCTTGAGACTGGCAAGGATGCTGCATGACAAGCCCATTATTTTTTCTCTCTATGTCACCCAAATGGAGCTCTCATCAGGGCACTCTGCAGCAGAACTCATCTTAATCTTGTCCTCCAGTTAGCAGGCAAATGAAGTATCATTTTCCCCGACCTGTCTGCAGTCCATCTGTGTGCAGTGACTCACCACATTTTGATCCAGACTATACTCCTCTCTAAGTGCCAGTATCTGAGCTGGTGGCTGTCAGTGTCTCATCAAGCGCTGGCGTTTTCTCAGCAAACATTTGTGGTGTTGTGTTGGCGGTACTACCTTAAAGCAAGATGTTAAAAATCACACAATACCAGGTTATATTCCAACAGGTTTATTTGGAAGCACTAGCTTTTGGAGTGCTGCTCCTTCATCAGGTAGCTAGTGGGGCAGGATCATAAGACACAGAATTTATAGCTCAAGATCATAGTGTCATGTAACTGATATGATATATTGTACAGACCTAGATCAATATATTGTACCAGTTGCATGACACTATGATCTTGTGCTATAATTTCTGTATCTTATGATCCTGCCCCACTAGCTACCTGACAAAGGAACAGCACTCCGGAAGCTAGTACTTCCAAATAAACCTATTAGACTACAACCTGGTGTTGTGATTTTTAACATTGTCCACCCCAGTCCAATACTAGCACCTTCTAACTAAAGCAAGAACACAGCACGAAAGGATTTAGTAGACAGAAGTGTAGGGGGTTGAATTGGGAAGGCTTCAGTAGAAATCAAAAGATACATGGCTATCCATAGCTTGTGTTTTATGCAAATTATCTGAGATTGCAGGGAAATGAGAAGGGTCATTAAGCAGGAACATAACATCATTCTGAATGTTCTTAGTGATGCTGAATTTCAGTGTCTCAGTCACTGTCAGTCCATGAGGATGAATATGCAGCAAGATCATTTGATAAAGATTTGCCCATCCCTCAATGGTTCTCTGCTCCCCCTGCAGTTATGGACCACCTTGTCTTGCAAGACAGGGGGAAAAGCAACTGTGAGAGTATTGTGATGTGTTTGTGTGATGTGTTTGCCTGTAGTGACCAGACCCTGGGAGCCAACTCCTCATTTCTAGAATGGTCATCCCAAATCACATAGCTCCCTGGTGAGGTGGAATGAACTGATTCTCCTTTATTTGCATATCTCGTCAGTTGGTTACAACAAGGTTAATTGAGAAAGCATCCCTTCCCTTGTTGATACCTTTCTTCCAGGCTTAAGATGAATTTGTTTTAAAAGGAGCCAATTTAATCTAGCTATTTTGAATGAACTGTAAGTGTGAGTTTATTACTTACTAAATGTGAGAAGAATCAATAATTCAACACAAATACAAACAAATTAGAAATAAGAAGTGAGACCAAAAAGGTAACATTTAGAGTCATAGAGTCATAGAGATTTACAGCATGGAAAAAGACCCTTCAGTCCAACTCATCCATTAAAAAAAAATACAGATCTGTTTCTCTTTTCAAAGAGTGGTTAATTGAAAGTAGTGGCCATTGCCAGGGAAGTTACTGGTAGTTGCGACATTAGTAATTGAACAATCATTGTTTGAAATCCTTGCATTTGGAGGATGATTATGTTTGTTTGTCCCAACTTTTTTTAAAATCTAATTTGTAGCAGTCACAATGATAGACTGTGTTTACCTGCAGCACAAGAGTAACTTGGCAGTAATTCTTTGATTCTGACCTTCATATAAAATGCTAATACTCAAATCCAGACAGATACACATAGAGCGTTCAGTCCCACTAACTCACTCCAGTAGAGTTGATATTAACGATCCTTCTGTATTTTTCCAAGGGAAGAGTGTCTGCAGTTTGGATATAACCTACAGATAGTTTTCAGTTGAGCATATGGTCATCAAGTGACGATCCCATACAGAATTATTGTCAGCTGAGCTCTGAATTTACCCCTGTCATTATTCTATTTCGGGATCAGCCCACTTTTAAAAATCACAGTTTGAAATTAAGGACTAAAGATATCTGCAGTACTTTGGGGTTTTAACCCATGGATATGAGAATGTTATAGCTGAATAACTAGATGTGTACAAGCCGAGGGAGGTGGAATACCATTGGTTGATGCATGAGTATGTGTGTCTGCATGTTAGGTTTGAAGCCTGATTGCTGAGAGGTGAGCTATGTGGGTAGTCACCACTGCTGGGAGTAAGAGACATCATTTAAAACTGCATTCACTGACCTTGATCACTCATGTGAAATCATTGAATTTTTCTGACACTGAAGCCAGGTGCTCAGGGCCAGAGTCCAGGAACTGACTACCTTGGCCACCTGCTCCCAGTTCCTTCTTAGACAGCAATCGAGGGGTCCTGCTTCCCAATCCCAGTGGAAACACAACAATGCTCATCCTTTCCACCAACATGTTCAGCGCCACTGCAAAAAATTGAGAATCTTGAATCTAATTGCTCTGTTTTTTTGGTCCTATACCTTGCATCCGAGTATTTGTGTACTGTCACAGCAGTAAATGAGCAGAAAACATGAAGTTGTGTGCTGCCTGTCCCAATGAGAAAGGGGTAATCATGCAAAACCACCTCAGATTTGTTTGAAAGCAAGCCATATCCAAATTTTCTCCTTGTCAAACTAACCAATTTAGAGAATCAAATCATTCCATGTTTCGTAGATCTGTAAAGGCAACAGCAATGTTTAATAACTAAGTTCCAAAAGGATAGAATTGGTCCAGAAAAATCTATCATTTTGCATTTTACAATTCCCCCAGTGATCAAAGTTTGGGAGAAGATTTGTAGCTCGGGTGCTCGTTGTTGTGGTTCTGTTCGCCGAGCTGGGAATTTGTGTTGCAGACGTTTCGTCCCCTGTCTACCTGACATCCTCAGTGCTTGGGAGCCTCCTGTGAAGCACTTCTGTGATGTTTCCTCCGGTATTTATAGTGATTTGTATCTGCCACTTCCGGGTTGTCACTTCCAGCTGTCCGCTGCAGTGGCCCGTATATTGGGTCCAGGTCGATGTGCTTATTGATTGAATCTGTGGATGAATGCCATGCCGCTAGGAATTCCCTGGCTATTCTCTGTTTGGCTGGTCCTATAATAGTAGTGTTGTCTCAGTCGAACTCATGTTGCTTGTCATCTGAATGTGTGGCTACTAAGGATAGCTGGTTGTGTCGTTTCGTGGCTAGTTACCAGCCACTGCAGCGGACAGCTGGAAGTGACAACCGGAAGCGGCAGCTACAAATCACTATAAATACCGGAGGAAACATCACAGAAGGCTTCACAGGAGGCTCCCAAGCACCGAGGATGTCACCTAGACAGGGGACGAAACGTCTGCAACACAAATTCCCAGCTCGGCGAACAGAACCACAACATTCCCCCAGTGAACTTGTAAAACTCCTTACTCCACGTTCAGTAAGTATAAATATGAACACTCCACCTTTTAAAAACTGGGCAAATCCTGTGCCTTTGTTTTCAATTGGGATTGTACAAACAAGATGGAAAATCTCAATTACTGTTCTACAGATCTGTGCAATTAGTCTAAGAAATCTCAATTATTCTATTTGTGGAGCTATGAGTCATTTAGCTTATTAGCGAGATTTGAGAAGATTTGTAGCTCAGGTTGAGGTTCTGAATGTAGGTTTGCTCACTGAGCTGGAAGGTTCGTTTTCAGATGTTTCATCACCAAGCAAGCAGACAAAACGCATCCCAAAAGCCAGCCACTCTCCCCTACATCAAAGACATCTCCAAAATGACTGTCAGACTACTCCGACCCCTTGGCATCATGGTAGCCCACAAACCTATCAACACACTAAAACAACAGGTTCGATTCCAGCCTTGGGCGACTGCCTGCGTGGAGTTTGCACATTCTCCCTGTGTATGTGTGGGTTTCCTCCGGATGCTTTGGTTTCCTCCCACAGTCCAAAGATGTGCAAGTCAGGTGAATTGGCCATGCTAAACTGCCTATAGTGTTAGGTACATTAATCAGAGGAGAATGGGTCTGGGTGGGTTGCTTTTCGGAGGGTCAGTGTGGACTTGTTGGGCCAAAAGGCCTGTTTCCACACTGTAGGAAATCTAATCTAATGAACTTGAAAGACCATTTACAAAATATCTTGCAAGAACTGTAACAAACACTACATTGGACAAATAGACAGAAAACTAGCCACCAGGATACATCGACATCAACTAGCCACAAAAAGACATGATACGCTCTCACTAGTATCCTTACATACAGATGAGGAAGGACACCATTTCAACAGGGACAACACATCCATTCTCGGACAAGCCAAACAGAGACATGCACGAGAATAGGAGCATGTCATTCTCACCAGAACTCGATCAATAAACACATTGACTTGGATCCCACTTACCATCCCCTGAGAAAAATAATAGGAAGTGACATCAGCAACGTAAGGAACCCGAAACACATAAATAGAAAGTGGGCCATACCACCAGTGCCTCATCTGGAGGTTCACTGATGATGTCACCTTGTATGGTGACGAAATGTCTGAAAATGAACATTCCAGCTCAGCGAGCAAACTTACATCCATTTAGCTTATTTTGAGAACTGTAGATAGGGATTAGGCTCATGCTTCTTAATGTAATGCCAACACCGCAGATAACCATTTGCTTTGAAATTGTGAGAATTTGCTATCTAATGAAATAATGTTGGAAGAAAGTGGTGGGAAAGAGGAAGTAACAAACCTTGTGGTTACTTTGGAACCTTTGCTTAGTTTTTTTTTCCAGTTTACATCTTTGATCTGGGAAATACTACTTCACAGTTTCAATTTTTACAGGACAATTTGTGCTTCAGTTGCTATTTATGATGGACTTTCTTTGAGCCTCTTTCAATTGCTTCTTGACCTTGCAGCTTTCTTTTGCAGTAAGGTGTTGCTTCAGAGCTTTCAGAGGCATTTGTTTTTGCATTTCTGTTGCATCTTCTGCCATTGTATTATTTTTCTACTTTGTCTTGTTCACAAATTTCAGATTAAAAAAAATTCTACCACAACTTTTTGCTTCCTAAAACAGTCGTAAAGTAACATATGGACCAGTAATCAAGTAAACTCCAGAGGCAGAGTAAAGTTCTAAGACATATAAATGTAGCAGCCACATACATCACTTATATAGCACACTGTTAATGCGGATTTCAAAGATGCATCATTATCAGTAATATTTCTCTTTGACCAGTAACTTCAATATTCTAATATGAAAGAAAAAAAACACTTATTTCTGGAACTGCACTGAAAGGACCAGGCAGTTATCTCCTGCTCTGTGTCACTGCTGGCTGACAGCAATGTTACTTGGAGCATACTGCAATACTCTCAGATCAAGCAGCCCCTGAAGTCAGGTGGTAAGCCCATTTAAAAAAAGAAATCCGGGTCTTAGAACTTCAGTAGGAGCTTGATTGCTGTTTTGAACTCAATTGGCCAGCATTTTGCATGTTCTGATAAGTATACAGTGGTTAGGCAGGAAGCAACTGCAGAAAAAACCCACCCTGTACCACTCCAGCTCTTTCCAGCTCTGCAGATTGGCGCACTTCCAAAAGCCCACCACCTTCCAGTCTGGAGGTAAGCCACCCTGACTGCCCCGAGGTACCTAGTTACAGACTGAAACCCACTGGCCAGATACAAAGGTCAATATGATCCAGCCTTCTGGCAGGTGTACTGGGCAGCCAGCCAGTGCACTCTGGCTAGCGCTCTGAGCAAACATCATTGCAATGTATCTATATTATAAATGTGTATACATGACGGAGTGATACTATTGCAGCATTTTACAATAAGTTAATCCTATTACAATTTGTGAATTTAGAATTAAGGTGGACTTGTCAGAGAGAATATCCTTGCCTAAAAATACATCAACAAAATTCATAGTTAATAGTTTCTCATGCCAAGGTTTATCGGTGAAAAATATATTTCAAGTTGATAGTCACAATTCAGAACAAGATACCAAAACCTTCACAGCTCCCTCAGCTCTACCATAGCTCTTATAATTAACAGAACTACTTTGCAATACCTGATGTCTGTGCTCACTTTTCAATATTTTTTGATTACTTAGGTTCTTAAATACAGCTGAACTGCTTTTCAGAATGAATCACTTTATCTAATGAGAAATGTGCAGGAATTAAAAAGATATTCAAATGCATTCTACCAATAAAGCAGAATTTTACAACATGATTGATTTTGACAACTATTGCCCATTCTGTGCCAGATTTTTCTAAAATTTCCCTAATACGGGTATATCAACTGGGTGACACCAAAAGAATAAGAAAGCATCTCAACAGCACTTAATTATTGGTTTTAACAGTCAATCTTTGGGGACTGTTACAGCATAAATGAAGGCAGATGCTTATTATTCATCCAGTACATATTTTAGCAACAAGAGAGAGCAGTTCCTCTTGTTAGAAACCATCACACCTTTCTCGTGTTTGTAGTGGCTGTCAAAAAGAAGAACATCTCTAACAAGATTTGAACCCTTGACCCTGTGCTAAACTGGGATATTCATGTCTGAAAAAAAATGCATTAATATTCTAACTTCCATGCTCTCAGAATTGTGATATGAAGATGACTAAATCCATTATATAAAGTATGCAGTTTTCTAGTACTGCATATACTTTAGTATCTAAAAGCATATAATTTCCTGTATACTTTACGTGATCACATTAATTTTCCTACCATTTACTAAAATGCCATAAGGAAGGCAGACCAGTGATTTGCTTCTTTTCAAATCATTTACAAACTCTGCCAATATGGTTGATTTCAGCTGGTTCTCGAAATTCCAAGCTTTTCTTTTCTGATTATTCTGTCACATCTGCAAAAGTCAAACACCATATTGGGTTTGAAGAGAATTTAAGTCTGTGCATACTTGTTTTGGAAGAAAAGATGAAGGGAATGAAAAGACTGCACAAGCTGAGTTACTGTTCAGTCACTGCTCAAGTCTGCACAAATTGAGTTGCATCTTATCAGTTGAGGAGAAATGGAGTTGATTAAGAAAAGTATGTCAATGAGGACTTGGGTTACCAGGATATGGTTTTACGATAATTAGTACTGATCAGCAGTAGGGCTTTGAATAGATTGAATATCTATCAACATTTTTAGCCTTAATTTGTTATGTATTATTAAAGTCTACAGTTTCAGCAGAGTTACTGTTATCATCACATTGAGTGGAAGAGAAATCCTAATATCATACAGTCGTCACATTATTTTTATGGTGCAAATGGAGTTCGGTGTAAAAGAGTTGACAGGGTGTAGAAATTTGCAACAGTGGAGTACAGGTAGGGCAGAAAGAAAGAGACTGGAGATTGGAAATAGAGATTGAAAATGAGAAACTGAAAGGGTGGAACATGACTTTAAATTGAGGTGACCCTTCGCTGTTATACCAAGGGCTAAGCGTATTCTTTACACTGAATACATTTAGCAGAGAGGGAAGCAAAAATAATCAACAAAAGGACAATAAAGTACAAGCTCCCTAAGTGGCTTGCTGTGAGAGGGAAAGAGGGAAGTGAACATTGCTAGTGAATGACTGCCTCATAGAGAGGATGCCAGGCAGTAGAGAGATGATGAAGTGTGCTTGGCTGGTCAGCGAGTTAATGGTTTATGAGGCTGCTTGTAAACTGCGCATGTATTAGCCAGGGAATGCCTTTGTGTGCATTATTAAACAGCATAAATCAGTTTCCACAGGTCCACTGCTGCATAGACTTAATTACTTCAGCTTCTGTGCACTATTCTTGAATAGCTGTTTTCACAGAACAATTCAAATTTTTTTTATCTGCATTTCATATGAGCAATAAGAACCAGAAGCAGCATTAGCTCTGATATTTTGCTATTGATTAATCTTAGCTGATATACTGTTACTGAGGATTAATGTTATGATGCACTTATGGCATTATTCTGTGAGATCTCTCACCCAGCTCCTGCTGTGGAAATTCTGTTGTATGTATGAGAAAATGAAAGGAAAGCTTTGTGTTTATTAGTGGTCTGAACCCACATCAGAAAACCTTTTGACAGATGGCAAAATGCATGTAGCGCTATTTCTGAGGAGTTCACATGGTCAAAAAGTGAAATCCAAAATTTTATTTCACAGAACTGAAGTACAATTCAAAAGTGTGAGGCTTACTTCATAAACCAAATCAACCTCTGGATTTCAGGAACAGTCACGATTCCAATTGTTTGCTCCTGCCCTTTTGACTTCTGTGATGGTTTTTGAAAATCAGTCCAAGTGGCAGGCACATTAATATTTAAATGAGACAACGTGGCTCAAGATGGTACAGTCATATCATTCCAGCCACCACTTAGAAAATGGTAAGCTCTTTGCAAGTTTTGAATTTCTTGTCACATGTCAAAATCAAATCTTCAAACATTTGTCTGACCTGCCCCAGTGCTCGGTAAGTTTATGAGCTGAGCAGTGAACTGGTGCAATTCCTAATTCTACACTGTTATAAAATTTCATACAGAATGGGAGTGAAAGCATTACAATTGGCCTCAGTGCCTTAGGGTAAGGAGGATTAGCAGCACTGGCAAATGCAGGCAGAGTGATATAGTGCATTGACATACTGCTATTTGAGCTACGGGATTCAGAATTCAAACAAGATTGATGCAGTGAAAGTGGCCCTCACTGCAGGCTATAAAAAGGCCCCATGTAAATGTGTTTGGACCGTCAGAGTTACTTTGAAAGTCACTGATATGGAAACTGGAAAAGGAAAACCAGTACAATGAGCTGGAACAGATAAGAATAGAGGAACTCTTGTTTGCCAACACTGGTTGTCAAAAACAGGAAGGAATTCCATTGCCCATACCAGAGATTTTTCAAAATAGAAGCTGAGATGATCAGAGATGGGCTTTTTCATCTGAGTTATGTTGAAAGATCTTTCAATTGTTGCATTTTCACCATTGGAATTATAAGAGTTGGTCTCACCATTTTTAAAGTAATACAACAACAATGTTCTCATTTAAACTAGGAAATTTCTCTTAGGTTTCTTTAATTCTGCTTTTATGATATTCAATGCAAAACATTTTCAATTTGTTGTGTGTTGGAAAGCTGTAAAGAACATTTTATATTCAATGAATTCAGAATGCATTACAATTTTATTTGGATAAAAAGAAAATGTGCATGCAAATTTTCCATATACTAATCATTCACTTAAAATGGGGGAATGATAAACAATTACAAGTTAAGAGACATATATAGGAAAACATTTCATGACTAATATTTAATCCACACAAATCAGAAATGGTAAACAAGTTATGTCATACATTATTGAATGTAGTTTCTATCTAGTCAAATAAATTGTAGCAATTAACACTTTAAGACAATCATAAGAAATAACCATCATTGTGCCCTTTGGGCTGACTCAGCAATTCAGTGTTCGTGGTTGATTTGCAACCTCAATTCTATCTTTCTGCACTAGCCACATATGCTTTACATTCCCTTCGAATCCATAACAAAACCTATCTCGTCTCTGTCTTGAAGATCTAATAACTGAGCATCCGACATTGTCTGGGGTGGAGAACTTGAAAAGTCCTCAATTATCTGAGTCATTGCGTGACAGTGAACCTCCTCACCCCCAGGAAACACCCTCCCAGCATTTATGCATTATGTCATTACATTGGTAAATTTGTGACATCCAGAAAGTCTTCACCAAACATCACACTTTACTTTCATTGCTAGGTTACTGTTTAATGTGCTCAGCAAGGCAGCATTTTAGGTATTACAACTGGTTACAATACACTAGGTTAAATAGCAGTGGGTAAAATAGCTGTGGTATCAGATTGGTACTGAACTATAGAATATGCATGAGTGGACATGATGGGGTGTTCATTTTACAATGGGAAAACTGGCAGGACGGGGTGGAAAATCATTTTCGAGAGTGTGGTGCTGGAAAAGCCAGCAGGTCAGGCAGCATCTGAGGAGCTGCCTGACCTGCTGTGCTTTTCCAGCACCACACTCAAGATTCTGATCTGCAGTCCTCACTTTCTCCTGTAATATCATTTTGACAGCTTATCCATATTACTGAATCTTCAATTGGGTGATATGTTAAAACACAGTACCTGACACCTGACTCACCTCCCCATGTCCAATCCTATCTGTTTCCCAGTTGGCAGGTCAAATTAAAATTGTCTCCAGGTGTAGAAGGATAAACTAGGTTCAGATATGATGCCCTCCAATGAGTGGGCTGCTGCCACACAATTATTAGGTTTACAGCTGAAGAATGGGCATTTGGGTGAGAGGATCACTAGAATCTAACAAACCTTAATCCCATGGGAAAGGAGAGAAGGAAATTGAGGAATTAAAAGCCTGAAGAGATTATGAATGATATTGCTGACTGCCAGCGAAATTGGCTAAATATAAAAGAATCAACCTCTGTTCAGTGACCACTTAAACTTAAAATCTAGTCATAGTACTAAAATCAATGTCAGAAATTGAAGTGAACCAGTCAATATGACGTTAGTTTTCTGGGAGAGAGAAATCTGTATTTTCTAAGAAATCCAAAATTTGAAACCAGCCCAAAGAAATTGCACAAGTTTTATTTGCATTTGGCACAGCACCAAATGCCTTTGTGCGATTAGCCATAGATGCTTTTACTACGGTGTTGAAAGATCAGACACATATTGAAATAACATGTTAAGACACCAGAGGTCTTCTACATGTACCAAAAATTCTGAATATATTTTGCACGATTGACATAAGTGTCATGCACACACCGACTCCAATGAGGCAGTTACTCTGTTAGAGAAAATGATCTTTGCAATCTTTTTGGTGCAAGTTTTCAATTTATTCTCGAGTCATGTGCAGCTGTCAACTGTCAAGAGCTAATTCACACGTGTAATTATTGCTTTTATTTTTCCCTTGTGTGAATTATCACTCTCCTGGGTAGTGAAATTATTGCTCATTCCCAAAAGGAAAGAAACAGCAATAACAGCACTGCCCTTGCGCCTTTGCCTGGCTGATCTCCTCTCCATCCTGAACCCTCAGCAAAACGCACACACGACCACCTGTGAAAGAGTTATGCGTGTGTTTATGTTCGCATTTTCTGGGAAATTGGAGGCAAGGCAATAAATGGAATGCTACCCGTCAGTGACTGAAAGTCGGATGTGAACAAGTTCCCTTTTCTTCATTTGCATGGCATCTCGGCTGCATGTTGCATTCACATTGCCAGTGGCAGGAATCGCTGTTGCAGACCACAAAGCAAACTTGGTGAACTGCATGATTTGTTCGTGTGTTCAATGGTTGCCGACAACCTTTTGAATCGTTACAACACACCCAAGCCATTGTGTTCCGTTAGTCGATACACTCGCATCAGCATTTTCAATATTTCTTGAGAAGAAATAATGTGACTTAATGCATTTCTTTTAGAAATTGAATTTTCCACTTTTTGTTTTTAATCCCCCCCTTCATTGAGTGAGGTGAAAGTTAAATGTCTCGCTTTGCTGGAAGCGGCAGCTGTGTCTGGAATTTCACTCCCTGCCCTAATCCCTTTGAGCAGGGAGCAACCTCTCCTGCTTTAGTACTGAATTATTTAAAGTGTTGTTTTCTTCATGCTTGAAAAACATGATGCATTTCTGTGATTTAAAAAAAAGGTTCTAAGTAGGGGCATGTGGGTAATTCCGAGGCTGGACCGTTCCTATGCTGGAATGACATGGAAAACGCTGACACAGGTTAAGTGGTCCTGGGAGTAAGCTCGCCAGCTGGTCAAAGCTGTCTCCACTCTCGCTGACCATGTGTGCAGCCTCTCATTTCAAAGCCTCCAGCACAGTGTCTGCACTCTGATTGGGCCGCTTGGAAAGACCGAGACTCGCAGCCTCATCATTTGAACAACACTGCAGGGGGGAAAAAAAGACTACAGTGCTCAATTTAACCAGTGCTTTTAATATTATTTATTATTTTAAATCTGTTCCATTTGTCTGCATTTTATTTTACTGCATCCAATATTCCCCCCCCCCCCAACCCGCCAACAGCAACCCACTCCCCCACCCCCCTCCCAATTCTTTCCTCTCTCACTTTTTTTATGCTCTTCTTGCTAGTTTGGAAACACAGCCACACAAACCCGGAATGGCTTAAACTGCTGTAAACTGTCATATGATTTCAGTTTCAACTGAATGATTTAGTTCTACCAATAAGGGACAGCAAAAAAAAACCGAAAGCCATACGATCGACTCTGACCACACAAGCTCAGCTGTGAGAGGGGAAAAAAAGGAGACGGTTGCTGCAGATCACAGCTTAGTGTAATACTGCTGAGAGAAGAGAGACAAAGAGAGGGAGTGAGACAGAAGAAAAAGAGAAGAGAAACACCCTACCTTCATTCAGAGCCAGGGAACACACGAACCAGTGAAAGAGATTCTGGTGGCCGCTGCAGTATCACTGCATCTCCCTCCCATTGAAGACACTTTGAGTATCCTGGGTTTCGAAATGATGATGTATTTCTGGGTAGGTACACCTTGGAACTGTTTTTTTTCCACATTAAGCAGCTCTCAGCTTTGTTCAAAAGGCACTGTTAGCTCTGGCAAATGCTGAATGACAGGCTGTTAGTTTGCAGGGGTAAAAAAGGGGTTAATGCTGATAGTTGCCTCCTTTTAACCCATTCATTGGCATTGTAATAAATATCTGGGTTTGAAAACGAAACCTCCTGGGTGTCACAATTTGTTCTCGGCTTTTTACCGTTAGATTGTGTGTGCTGAGGGAAACTTTGTGAGTGTGCGAGAGTGCGCGATGCAGCACAATCCCAGTGCAGTTGGAAGTTGTCAGTGAGCTACTTGCATGGTTAGAATTTGCCGATTCGTCTGAATGCTATTGATCAGTGATCTTTTGCTTCGGGGGAGAAAAACCCCAGACTTTTGAATAGGAGCAGCTTTTTTAAAAAGTTCCGTTTCTAATTGTTAAAATCTGAAATATTACTCCCTGAAGCACAGGAGTCTGCGCTTTGGGCCTTCCATAGAAACGTGAATTTGTTCCATAATTTTGGACTCAGTTATAACTAGGTGATGAGTAGCTGTCTGTGGGCTGTTAGTGTAATTTAGTTGGCTGGTCTGCAAATGTAATCAAATGTATTAGCTCTTTTTTTGCTTTCTGCAGACATTTAAGCAGAGATCAGTGGCGATAGTAGTTTCTCTGTTTACTGACACCATTTCTTGTATAGTCAAAGGGCAGAAGGGGCAAGTCTGACCCACTGAGATGCGTTAATTTGGCCCCCTTTTTCCATTTCCTTCCAAGGTTAAACCTGTCCCAAAATGTCCTCTTTTTTTTTCAGTATCTTTCATTTAGTGCTTTCCAAATAGCAGCATGAAATGCCTTTGTAAAGCTGAGGTACGGTATGATTTAAAATGTGTGATATTGGTAAAAGTGGTTTTCTGGTATACCTCTGACCCTAAGCTGCTCTATTATTATTATTACTTTCTTAACAGAAATGAATTGAACCCTCCTAGAAATGCTTTCTAAAATTTGTTAAAGTTATTCTGTGATTATGTCTTGTATATTTCTGTGCACAAATTTGAAAGAACTTTTATAATGATTATCCATAAGAGTAAAACGTTCTCTGCTTTTCCTGTGATATCAATAATTTGCTCAGTAAAATACTAAATTGTAAGGAAATGTTAATGTTAAAAAGAAGGTTTTAAAAATCCACAAGGTTGTTGCTGTTAATGACTGAGGAAAATGTGTTTAGAAAATAATTAGATTGTCATTTCAAAACAGGTACTTTTAAGGGCAAATTTATGTTAGACGTGAATTAGACTCAATGCACAAGTTTTTAAGACTTTGTGTTCTCGGTACATGTGCAGCATACATATACTTCTGTCAAAATACTTCAAAACTAGAAACTAGTATGGGAGTTAGTGTCTCAATGAAGTCAGCAATGATCTTAAAATCAATCTGTGCTGTAGCCTTGACATGACAGTGCAAGTCTGTACTGATGTACGCACCATGTCTGTCAGGATTTACCTCTACTGAAGTATTTCGCTTTGTTGTTAGTACTTCAACAGGTTTTAGGATTAGTTTAAATATAAAACTTTTTTCTAAATTAATGCAGTACATGACAAAAGCATCAGTTCAAATGTTGTAAAGTTTTGTTGTCTTCTGGAGTATCTCGCTTGCAATGAGTGGTTGGATGGAAGTGTAAACGGTGACAGCAGTGATGTGTGTACCCAACACTGTGTCTGAAAATACTTTCATTCTTCCTTTCCATCACAGTAATTATGTATGATCACAGTATGTGTGTTTCTATAAAAATCGTGGCCATACCATTCACATTTACCTGTGGGAATAGTGCACTGTTCTCTTTACCTCTGTGAATTGGTACATGGTGAACACAGTGCCTGCAGTTATTGCATGGACAGAAGTGGAGATGTGAGCACTTTATCTACATACTATTTATCCCTTTCAGTACTAGTCAGATTCTGTGTTTCCTGCTGTGTCTCAATTCCCTTCATTATTATCCATTTTTTTAAAAAGTTTCAGGAATGAAGTTACAAATTGAAAGTGTAGACAAAATTGCAAAGGATGGCACTATATTAAAAAGAAAAAGAAATTCATTCATTTTAATTTTAACAATAAAAATGAGGGAAATCATCTCATTGCTTCGAAGTGCCAAACTGGCTGCGAAGTGTATGGACTCATTGAAAAAAACTTTGCGTATTTCAATGCTGCCCTTAGGTATTTCATGATAAAACTGCTTTTTTTTTAACACCTGGGGAATTTTGGCTGTGATGTTGCATTTGTACTTCTATGTATCTGTGGAAACTGAAAATTGCACCCTTTGGGATTTATTCTTTTAAAAACAAAACAGCAACTTTAAAGGCATTCGAAGACTCATTTGTTCTCAAATCTGTAACATTTTTATTTCTATTTGCAACAGTGAATGATGCTTTTTTCACCTTTTAATAACCAACATGATTTAGTGGGTCTTCCAGCCATGAATTGAATAATTTAGGAATAAAAATACTAATTATTTTTCTGTTCAGAGCAGCAGCAGCAAGGCCTAGTCCAATACATAGAAATCAACGTCTGTACAGCAATATAGTGATGATTGCAACACTTCATCAATATTAACATGAGCAGCATAATGTCCAACCTAATAAAATGAATTCATAACTTCTACAAACCCTCACAATATAAATTCATTGGACACTAGAATATACTTTTATTAGAATGGTTAGTGTAACGCGATCATTTCACAGCGTACAAGTGAGTGAAAGTTTCTGTATGATATTTTCAGAGTCATATTCTTTTAAAAAAACTAATTCTGCTAAATAATAATTAGTAATCAGGAATTTCTATATGTCATTTACAGAAAAACTGCTTCCTTAAAGATGTCAACAAGAGTGAATGTTCTATCAAGGCACTGTAGCCCAACAGTACAGCTGATTACCAAATACCTGGGCTTTCTGTGTTTCTCAGGCAGCAATATGAAGCTACTTCCTTTGCAAAATATGGATATTTTATATATATCACTATATGTTGATGATTTTGTGTTCCTTTGCTCTCCTAAATCAAAGATATACACTGGAATTTCACAATATAGGAAACCTGATCAGTTGAGTAGAGAAAGCCACATTCAGAAAAATACCATGAGGTAGCTCTATATTTGTTCTGGCCTTTTGTTGGTGTGGATCTCTCTGGCATTTGGAACAAAATTGTGAATGCCATTTTTTTTGCAGTGTAGAAAATCCATAAAACTCAGACAAATTTTGATGCATTCAAACATAATCCCTTATCAAACGGGCATGCATAATTTAAAGAAATCACAATTTTTCAGTAGTGGGGAGCGCATGCCTTATGAGGAATTCATCTCTAGGCTGCAAACTTAGCCTGGTCAAGGGTCAAGAACAGAACCTGAATTATGAAAAAGGCGTACCAGATGTGTAAAAATCCATATTTGCTCTAAAACTTATGTAGTAAGAATTAAACTTTTCATATAACTTTTGACATATGTTAAAGGTAACGTCCCCATACTCATACTGCACCTTAGGACTGCTCTCATTAAAAAGAGATGACTGGTGGTGGTTTAGCTTGAGGGTTACCAAACTTTAGGCATTGGGAAATGTTGAGAGGCAGGATCTTCATTGTAATCTCAGCCAGTGCAGGAACTGAACCCCTGCTGTTGGCAGCACCGCACCACAAACTAGCTGTCCAGCCAACAGAGTTAATCAACCCTCAAACATATATGTTCAAGTGCCAAGGAAGGATTATTGGCATCAGGAACTAGAATATCTCCATCCCACTCCAGTATCTAGGGTGGCACGGTGGCACAGCAGTTAGCACTGCTGCCTCACAGCGCCAGAGACCCGGGTTCAATTCCCGGCTCGGGCAACTGTCTGTGTGGAGTTTGCACATTCTCCCTGTGTCTGCGTGGGTTTCCTCCAGGTGGTCCAGTTTCCTCCCACAGTCTAAAGATGTGCAGGTTAGGTGAATTGGCTATGCTAAATTGCCCTTAGTGTAAGGTGAAGGGGTAAATGTAGGGGAATGGGTCTGGGTGAGTTGCTCTTCGGAGGGTCGGTGTGAACTTGTTGGGCCGAGGGGCCTGTTTCCACACTGTAAGCATCAAAGTTAAGCTTCGTAATGTTCCTTACTCTAATTCACGATCATAAAGACCAAAAATGCCAACAGCTCCACCTCTGTGCTTTTTCAAACTCCTTGTCAACCTGAAGTACTGAACTGTAGGTGTTAGATCCCATTTCTGAATTCTTCTTTCATTACACTGCTAATGCATCTGGCAAGGTTCCAATTCTGCTGGTTGACAAAATCCTTCGTCAGTATCGTGCCTAGGAATGTCCCAGGATTCTAGCACCAGTAAAGAGACATATGATTTTTCTTGCGGTATGAGCATAGTGAATGAGGGAGAGAAAATTAGGGTGAGTGAAATTGAGGGGGAGAGAGAGAGAGAAAGAGAAGAAACAAAGACAAGAATACAAATAAAAATGGAAAATTAAATTCTTGCTATTAACTTCACCTGCAAAAGTAGTTTGAAGACAGGATCTCTTGGCTTTGTTTGACTTATTGGCTGCAGAGTGCAAATGGTAAGAAACTTCCATTTCTGTTGTTAAGGCTCATGATATAATATGAGCAGTGATTTCAGTGCATCAAGCCATAATGTTTACAGTTTCCTGGAGTAATCAAACTACATGTCATAATTCATTTAGCATCGATTATCTGCTAGATTCTGACATTAGAGTGTGAAATTGTCATTCTGCTGCAAGCTGCAATTTCACAGAGTCTCCGAATGGTAACCTAATAGTACAAATGAACATTATCACAGCAGAGCTCTGAGCAAGAATGTAATCCCTGTTAACAGCGATAACAGAGTGACCTGTGGAAAGCCTCCAGATAGGATCTGTGTTTCTGAAAGCAGAATTTGAGCTTAGGGCACAGAGGGACAAGAGAAGGACTGAGGTGGAGAGATGATAACATGAGATAGTGATAAATAGTGTACAATAGTAACAAGCGGCGAATATCAGGAACATGAGAATCACAAAGGAAGGGGCATTTTGTCATACATATATTTATGCAAATCTGCATGACAAAAGAAGAAATCTCATGTCACAGAATAAGATGGATGTAATCATCTATTCAGTTTTTATTTTACCTTTTTCCAGTACCATTGTCTGTCACTGTGTTAAGGAACCTTATGCTGGGAGATGTTTTGCTTTTACAATTTGTGGCATCCATGCCAGGGATTGGTGCTTGAAGTTGAATTAAGAGCTGTGTGAGAACCCTGCCTAAATGTCAACCACAAAGATCACCCACTCCTATACCTGTTACCTGCACCATCTTTTCATAGGGTGCCAAGTACAATTCCTACATTTTGGCTTGTGTGGCAACTAGTTTTAAAGCAGTTTACAAGATCATGTTGCATGTCAGCTATAGAATAGATTGAGACAAGCAACACAGATTTCTGTCAATGTGTTTTGCCATCATTTTTCCGGTTAGTGAACTGAATTGGTTATTCATATGAAGTATTCTTCGGAATTCTGGATAAAAGACTATTGGATTGGTTGTTGAATTGAACTTTTTTGAATACTGACCAGAGCTTAGATAATCAAAGTCATGCTTCTCTATGAACTCATTAGGGATGGGTAAATAATTATTTAATTGAATAATTAATCATACTCTTGACTTAATGTTTTATGTAGTTGACATCTATCATAGCTGTTAATGTTCATGAAAAAAGAAGGTCTTTCACCATTATTTAGTATGCAGAGCCTTGTGGTTTAAGTAAAAGACTTTTTTAAAAGTTGTAGCATCAACAAAAATGAAAGGCCAAAAGTTTGTAAAGAAAGAAACAGCTTTAGCATATGACTGCAGTTTGGAAATAGCTGTGAATTTATTACCTCCAGATTGTTGCCCCAGTTAGTAGTTTCACTGTAAACTCCGTTTTCTCAATTTCAACCAGCATGATGACTTCAATCAGTGTACAATTCTCAAAGTGTATGTTAGAACTTTTGATGCGTTCAGAAATAAAATTAGGGTGCTCTTGATAAGATCAGTGAGCTGTATTCCACTTTATAATACGGTTCCCTGGAGACAGGCATCTATAAGTTTGAGTATAATATGATTTTGTTAACTTCAAAAATATACTATATTCATAAAAATCTTCAATAAGGACATAAAAAGGTTCTAAATCATACCTGTACAGTCTTTGCAGTGAGGAAAAAATATAAACTAAATATTGGAACATCATACTGAATGTCACATGACAGGTGAATCGTTAGGGCCTCGGAATCTGTAGCCATTTACAAAGGTATCTTAGAAAGAGAAATAGAGATGTACAGCATGGAAACAGACCCTTCGGTCCAACACGTCCATGCCGACCAGATATCCCAATCCAAGCTAGTCCCACCTGCCAGCACTTGGCCCATATCCCTCTAAACCCTTCCTATTCATATACCCATCCAAATTCCTTTTAAATATTGCAATTGTACTAGCTTCCACCACTTCCTCTGGCAGCTCATTCCATACAAATACCACCCTCTGCACCCTCTTTCTCCTCTCACCCTAAGCCTATGCCCTCTAGTTCTGGCCTCCCACACCCCAGGGAAGAAACTTTGTCTATTTATCCTACCCACACCCCTCATGATTTTATAAACCTCTACAAATCACCCCTCAGCCTTCGACACTCCAGGGAAAACAGCCCCAGCCTTTTATAGCACTTGTTAATGAAGGTAGGCTGTACATACACTGTCATCTTTAACTTTCTGTAAATGAAGAGGAAGGCACACGTTTGCACCCTTTGACTGCTACCATGCTGCCAGCAAAACGTGAACTGTTCAGTCACAGACATGTAGAAGAGTGCCTGATTGTGTTTTGCACACTCTAAGCTGTGTCTATCCCTTGTTGGTAAGGTGAGGAAGTCCCAGCTTATTACAAAGAGCTTCCTCTTAGTCTCTGCACTGTTTTAAGTAATGTATTGGTGTGGAAGAGGATGACATTTTCAACGTGTTGAGAAAAACAAATGATGACAGGTTTGATTAAAAGTAGCTGTTTCTTTTCCGACTCCATTACTGTTCAGCATGTTAGGGACTGTCACAGTGAGATATTTACTCATTGTGGTTAGTAACTACTTGGCAAAGATGGAGCATAGCAGAGCAAAAGGGAAAAGACAAGCTGGGGAGATTTTACTGGAAGTTTGAATGTGTTAATTAGTGAGTTCTGATGTCAGGACAAGGCTTTGCTCATCTGTAGGGTGACAGCCCAGAAAATATATTTAATTCTGAATTATTAGGTGGTTTATTTGTAACTGTTAATTCAAATAAAATTTTGATTCATTCCTTTTAAGGTGAAATTATTATCATTTTATGACTGTAGTAAGGAAATGAGTGTAAATAAATATCCCAATTTCTATTCAGGAGATAGATTGCCTAAATGATTTCAGTGCCTTCAGACTAGTACGGAAAAATCAACCAGGACCTTCCTTCTCTGCAATCTATACTGAGAACTATAGATAAATGTGAATATAGGACAAGATCACGCTCAACTGTGAAGTCATCTCTGGTCAAGCTGTCTTTTATACTTTCCATCATAGACTTTTACAATAAAACTGTCAAAAACCTGCTGAGTAAAACCTATGTCTCAGCATGAATCATTGACCTCAAGAGAAAACTGAGGCAGAGATGGGAAGAAGGTGGCCAAGGGTGGATGCTAGCAGCTGTGAGTATTTACATGGCCTTTAGAACTATTCAGAACCTTTGAGATTTGTAGTTTCATTACCTCCACTAGCTTTGTCAGCATTTTTTCCAAGTGGCCTATGCTTTTTTTCCTAGGATGGGAGAGTCCAAAACTAGAGGGCATAGGTTTTACGTGAGAGGGGAAAGATGTAAAAAGGATTACGGGTGATGTGTGTATGGAACAAGCTGCCCGAGGAAATCGTGAAGGCAGGTACCCTTATACTGTAATATTTAAAAGGCACCTGGATGGATAAATGAATAGGAAGGGTTTGGAGTGATATGGGCCAAATACTGATGAATGGGACGAAGTCAGCTTGGGATGTCTGGTTGGCACAAATGAGTTGGATAGATGGGTCTGTTTCCATGCTGTATAACTCGATACAAACGTGTATTTCAGTGTTGTAAGCCACAGATTCCTAATGAGTGTTTTCCGATAACAGTACAGAGTAGACAAAATAATGAATGTTTGAGAATCCTCCATTCACTCCTACATTGGGTCTGAATCATTTTGAATTAAAAAGCAGTAGCGAATTAGTACCATAGAGGAGGTCACAAAAAACAAGCCTACAGCAGTATGGTAAACAACATGGAGGAAAAACATACCCTGTTCACACTCCTGAGAGGACACTTTAAACTGTAGTCTTTCCCACTTTGATACTTAAAAACAGATTATTTTTAAAACCTTTGCTTCTTCATGCAAATATTGATGGAAGCCAGCCTCTCTCCAATCCCACACATTCACACATCGGAGCGCTTCAGGTTTTGTTGTTGGGGAATTGGGCATAAACATTGATGACAGGCTTAAAGTAGAAGTGCAAATGTACCAAAGATTTGAAATGCTTTTGATAGATGAGATTCAAGCTGTTTAGTATGTGACAGAAATGTGTTTTGACTTAGTCTCAATGTTGAGTCAAAAGTTTAAATAGCAGGGCAAATTCTGCGGATGTGTTGCTGAACTTTCTACTTGGACAAGCTCAGCAAGTGTTTTCACTGCTGGAGCTCCAGAATTTGCTGTGTTTACATTCTGCGGCTGATTTGAGAATTGGGATATTTGCTGCTAGCTGTTGGGTGTGCCTGATGACAGCGAGGAAATCACCTCTTGGAGCAAATACTCTGCACTGCCAGTATCATCTTACTTATGTTTCACCACTGACAGCAGGGTCAGTGTTCCTTCTAGCAGCAGTTCAGCAATATAAACACAGTTCAAAATACTGCTGATTTTAGCTTGTTACAAAAAAGAAAATTTGCAAAGATACTGCTGTGAAGTCTGTGGAATGAAACTTTCCTAAATGTTGAAATTGGAAAGTGAGAATGTTCCAGATCTGACTTTATCTGGAAGCAGGGTTCATATTCTTTTTGATTTGGTTCAATTAAACATTTGCTCCATTCCAGCCAGGTGAAAGGGGGTGAACTAACTCCCCTCTTTTCCACCTTCTCAGCTAGTTCGCAACAAAAGCCTTCAGCAGGAGATTATACTGTTCTCCAATTGAAATGAAATTTCAATTTTTACTGACCTTTAATCAGCGACATGGAACTAATAGCAAGTTTTTCTTGAGTGAAAAAGCAATCTTATTACATACCTGTACGGAGTAAAATAATAAAAATGCAAAGTCAAGCATATAGCCTTTCTGCTGTAAGTTTGCACCTCAATCCACTAAAAACACAGAAACACAAACGCTCCAGTACAAAGGAAGACACAGCTTACAATTCCTTGGGTGTCCTTGAGCTTTTAACCTGAGACCACAGTTGGTTAGCTGTTATTCTTAAATGCCATCAGCGGTAGTGAATATTGCAGTTATCTTTTCTGTTTCCAGTTCTATGATGCTTATTTACAGTCAGTGCTATTACACTGGATACTTTGCATCTCAGCAGAGGGAGATCCTACTCCACCTGTGTTCACTTCTGCATTGTAATGCCATTTCTGATCTATCAAAAATAATTCCTTGAAATAACAGCTTGTTTGTATTTTCCTTGTCTCCTAGGGTTGTAGAGTCATGGGGATGTACAGCACGGAAACAGACCCTTCAGTCTAACTCATCTATGCCAACCAGACATCCTGAATGAATCTAGTCCCACTTGCTAGCAGTTGGCCCATATCTTTCTAATAAAAAGTGAGGTCTGCAGATGCTGGAGATCAGAGCTGAAAATGTGTTGCTGGTTAAAGCACAGCAGGTCAGGCAGCATCCAAGGAACAGGAAATTCGACGTTTCGGGCCAGAGCCCTTGGATGCTGCCTGACCTGCTGTGCTTTAACCAGCAACACATTTTCAGCCCATATCTTTCTAAGCTGAAAATGTGTTGCTGGAAAAGCGCAGCAGGTCAGGCAGCATCCAAGGAGCAGGAGAATCGACGTTTTGGGCATTAGCCCTTCTTCAGGAAATCTTCAGTGTTCCTGAAGAAGGGCTCATGCCCGAAACATCGATTCTCCTGCTCCTTGGATGCTGCCTGACCTGCTGCGCTTTTCCAGCAACACATTTTCAGCTCTGATCTCCAGCATCTGCAGTCCTCACTTTCTCCCATATCTTTCTAAACCCTTCCTATTCATAAATCCATCCAGATGCCTTTTCAATGCTATAATTGTACTAGCCTCCACCACTTCCTCTGGCAGCTCATTCCATACATGCACCACCCTTTGCTTGAAAAAGTTGCTCCTCAGTCCCTTTTAAATCTTTCCCCTTTCACCCTAAACCTATGACCTCTAGTTCTGAACTCCCCCAACCCAGGGAAAAGACCTTGACTATTCAGCCTAACCATGCCCCTCATGATTTTGTAAACCTCTTAAGGTCACCCCTCAACCTCTAACACTCTAGGGAAAGTAGCCCCAGCCTATTCAGTCTGTCCCTATAGTTCACACCCTCCAACCCTTGCAACATCCTTGTGAATCTTTACTGAACCCTTTCAAGTTTCACAACATCTGCCTCAGGCTTGACAATTGCAGATGAGATGTCATCTCCAACAGTGAACATTCTTGTGGTGGTTTAAACCAGATAGGCAATGAGAACCTTTTCACACTTCCTACAGGGCCATACAGATTATTCTTCTGTGAGGAAAGATGTCAATTTCAATTAAGATAGTCTGATCTCATTCACATCAGTTTCATGCATCCTGGCCAACCTGAGTGGATCAGGTGATCCCTGTGGCCAAGTTAAGTCAGTGTTGTGGGCCCTTCTTAAAATCATCTCAAGCAATGAAAATCCCAGGTATTAAATTGGCTGATGGGATTCAGAAATTAATCATCCATATTTTTATATCATCGTGACAATTTTTCCAAGTATTGTGTTAAAGTGTTTGAGGATATTTAATACTGCAGAATAAGAGGACTGAACCTAACTAAATCTGATGCATTTCTTTTTGATTGTGACCAGAATATTGAATATATTTATCAATTGTCTGGCAGTTTTCTAACAGTAATTAGGAGAAAACAACAGCCAGTGATGTAGGGTAAAGCTAAGTTTAGAAAGTGTCACCATACAATGAAATTTGAATGCATCTTTAAACATCTTTCAATATACAACCGCAAAATGCCATTAAGAATAAAAACTGTATTTTGTCTGTTGAGGACCAGACTTAAATCAGAAAATGCACAATCTCTGATTAACACAAAATTATTATACTTTTATGTCTTGAAGTCCTTGAACAGAGATTACTACAGTCAATCTCTGAGTCCAGGTATATTTGATCTCTTGAAGTTCTGTGTCACAGGTTTATTATATTCAACCTCCTGCAATCAGTGTGCACAAGCTATTGCAGTTGATCTTCTGTAATCATTCAGGTAGGATGGGTGGTGTTTGTGTGCAAGGTTCAATGTATTTGGCCATTTCGATTTTACCTTTGAGATTTTGCTGTATTTAGCTTCTCACAGTCCAGATGCTTTTCAGCTCTATTTTTAGAGACACTGTACCAATCCTGTTCTATAAACCCTGTGTAACTGCACTCTAGGGCCTTGGTAAATCCTGTACTAATGTTAACTTTACGGTATTCAGAAGGAAAGCAGCATTTACAACACAGCAAAAACACACACACTAAGCATATCTGCTGTCAATATTTGGACAGCAATATTGCTCATTCCTTTATTTGATGGAAAACGTGAATGAATTTTCAAAAAATAAGTTGAATGAAGTTACAGAATGAGTTTCTCTGTGTTGAAACTCAGTAGTCCTTGCATATTGTTCAAATCTCTGAGTTGTAAAAGTCTACTACATTTTGTAGAGGCAGCAATATGAAAACCAAGCCTATCAGCTCTTCTGAACTTGATGGGAGATGTGGCAATTTCTCACCTATCCTTTAGATGTTGTTCATTTCCAGTATATGTACTCTACCTGGTAATTCCCAGTGTTACTTTCTTGTGATCGATAGTGGAGTAATTCAAGTCCTGAAGGAAAATGTTAAAAATCACACAACACCAGGTTATAGTCTAACAGGTTTAATTGGAAGCACACTAGCTTTTGGAGCGCTGCTCCTTCATCAGGTGATCGTGGAGGACACAATTCTAAGGCACAGAATTTATAGCAAAAATTTACAGTGTGATGTTACTGAAATTATACATTGAAAAATACCTTGATTGTCTGTTGAGTCTTTCATCTGTTTGAATACCATGATAGTTTCACTTCTTTCAAGTGTAAATCACAAAATCCTTTTTTAAAAAGTTGCATTCTCAAGTTAGCTGTAACAATGGGTGATAGCAAGACAATATGTTGAAGGTGTTAGCCCCCTGTGTTCTCTGTCTATGCCATGATGTTTAGATTGATTCTAATCTAAAAAGTGAGATAAGAGTTTTACATGAATTCATGCAGTTTTTGAGCAAAGTACAATGTAACTCTACAAGTACAAATACACCCCACAAAATATATGTGTGCACGTGGGTCTTTGTCTGTCTGTCTGGGTTGGGGTTGTGAGAGTGAGAGAGAGTGTATATGTGTGTGTAGTGAGTGTAGAGTGTCTTAAGTCTGTGAGGGGGTGCATGTGTGTGTCTGTGTCTGCGGTGTGTGTGTGTGTGTGTGTGTGTATATAGTGCAATGGTAGTCACCTGTAGTGTGACATGAACCCAGGGTCCCAGTTGAGGCCCTCCCTATGGGTATGGAACTTAGCTATCAGCCTCTCCTTGGTCATTTTTCGCTGCTGCCTGTCCCAAAGTCGCCTTGGAGGATGGTCACCTGAAGGTCAAATGTCCTGGACCGCTGAAGTGTTCCCCAACTGGGAGGGAACACTCCTGTCTGTTGATTGTTGTGTGGTGCCCATTCGTCTGTTGTCGTAGCCTTTAAGAGAAGTCAACTTTTAAAAAAGGATTTTGTGATTTACTCATGAAAGGAGTGAGCATGGCATTCGAACAGATGAAAGACTCAACAGACAATCAAGGTATTTTTCAATGTATAATTTCAGTAACATCACACTGTAAATTTTTGCTATAAATTCTGTGCCTTAGAATTGTGTCCTCCACAACCACCTGATGAAGGAGCGGCGCTCCAAAAGCTAGTGTGCTTCCAATTAAACCTGTTGGACTATAACTTGGTGTTGTGTGATTTTTAACTTTGTACCCCAGTCCAACACCAGCATCTCCAAATCAAGAAAAATGACCACCCATGAGTCTGCGTGAGTCAAGGAAGCAAAGGTTTTATTTAAGTATATGCAAAGTAGAAAATGCATCTTGGTTACTCAAATAACTTCTCAATAACACAGCACTGCAGTACATAGGTATAATTCTCAAGTTCATGCAAGCCTCTGTTATCTCGGCCCTTAGCTTTGGATCTGTTACGTACCATGTTGACTCAATCGGCCTGTTTTTCCTTTGGTTCCCCTTATCTCCATTTCATTGCAATGGATGTTTACACAGACTTTTATTGTTTCAACAGCTGAATGATCATTCTCAAAACCACCCTTGGTCAAACATCCCATCATTTCAGAAAGAAATTCACTGTAACTGTTGCATTTATTTGAAGACCACCATGCATTTTGATTAACTAAAATTAACCTCATCTTCTTTGCTTCACTCCCTCCTTTTGAATCATTGGACAAGTACAACATGATTCAGTCGGGATGTTCCTGACATCCTCTACTCACTGACAGCCGGAGGGACCTACTAGAGTTCAGTGACCTTCAGTTCTTCAAGTTCGATGTTTCATTTCATTTCACTTAATGACATGGGCTGGACCTTGAACTGCTATTTACGTGAGGTAGCAAAATCTTCATAAAAGTTTTCAATTTCCCTAGGGTTGAGGTGAATACAGGAGTGCATTCATTATTACTCAGTGTTACAGTCTGCATCGCCTGGTGTACCATCATCGCTGGCAACAGCAAGTACAATGCTGCAATAATCTGGTCACATCCTTGGCTAGTTTTATCTCCAACCTGCCCTTCGTGATTGATTGATTGGATTTGTTTGAAGTTTGTCTTGGTAATGGCTAGTGCCCTTCCCACTGCCTCCCATCATGAAGTATTCCATCATGCCAGGAATATGTAGTCAGTGAGAGCCCTGCCTGCAAGATGCAAGTCTCCCATAGTGGGGATTGGCATTCTGTAAGCAGAAGGTGGAATTATCGTCTCACTCCAGTTTTCCTGAGCAGAACATTGTCTTCCCTGTCGAAGAACATCATGGCATAGGGAAAGTTTGGAACTGCCTTAAAGGCCTGTTCAGGGGAACAAATTGATTCCATTATGGTGCAGTTGAGGCTGGTGAGTTTCCTTGTATTACTGGAGCAGATGATGTTGTGCTGCAAGTCAGTAGAATATTCTCACTTTGTCATTAAAAGGTGTGATTTCCACCCTGGAGCTGTGTATCCTGGAATCCTACCAGGTACAGCAACCCATCCATCTCCAATCTCAGGGATGCAACAGCATAGCCTGATTTATGTGCCAGGGAACAGGATCTTGATAACTGGTGTAGTATTATCTGTAAGATCCTGATGCAACATGTAGCACATAGACTACTAGAGAGTCTTTGGTATTAACGATGATTTGGAATGATAGTTTTAATCGCTCCCCCAGCCTGTAAGGCTGTAAGTGCATCAGCAATTCCCCGGTGAATCGGGTAATGAACCAGAGATTATTACCTTTTGAGGTTCTACTTCTTAATTAATTGTCTAACTAATCATACTAATTATGCAAATCTGCTTTCTTTGTCCTCCCTATGGCATTGGTAACTACATTGTCCACAAGAATTGGATTCTCCTCTTCCCACTGTAAGTTCCATTTGAGCCCTGAGCAGATGTTCTCAACCCTGGCATCAGCAGACAGCACAGTCACCTGGACTCTTGTTGTTTGCTGCAGAGAGCTGTATCAGTCCCTCTGGCCATACTGTTCCTGATCACAATTAATTTTTGCTGTCCCCACTTGAATGGCTTCCTGAATCACAGTGCCATGGTCGTTTAACTCATCCAAACAAATGGAAAGAAACGCAAACCTATTTGATGAGTGCAAAAATTGAGGCTCTCATATTGCTTCCTTCTAAGTCCCCTTAAATGCAGTCACATTTTCCTTCTTAAAAGTCCCTGCAATGTGGACACAGACCATTCGACCAAACAAGTCGACACTAATCTTCCGAAGAACATTCACTCAGACTCAACCACCTCACCATACCCCTGTAACTCTGCATTTCCCATTGCTAATCCACCTAAGGTACACATCCCTGAACACTATGGGAAATTTAGCAAGGGGACCAATCCTCGTAACCTGCACATCTTTGGACTGTGGGAGAAACCAGAGCACTTGGAGGAAACCCACGCAAATGCGGGAATAATGTGCAAACTCCACACAGACAGTCATCCTTTCCTTGACCAGTGCCAAATCAGGAGACCCTATCCTAAGAGATATGATTGACTGTTTCCTGGAATAAAGTGCCCAGGTAATTTTCCTCTTCCCTGATATGTCATGGTAGCCACAGCTCAACCTCCAGCTCACTGATTCTGAGCCAAAGTTTCCAGTGCCACCTACTTGGCTTCAGACATAGATACATCTTTATTCAAAGCCATATGATTAGTTGTCAATCTGTATGTTACTTCTGGTTTCAGGACAGACCAAATGGGTTAAAATAGTTGTGGAGGTGATC
Source organism: Hemiscyllium ocellatum (assembly GCF_020745735.1). Taxonomy (NCBI): domain Eukaryota; kingdom Metazoa; phylum Chordata; class Chondrichthyes; order Orectolobiformes; family Hemiscylliidae; genus Hemiscyllium; species Hemiscyllium ocellatum. The sequence goes on along the minus strand of NC_083425.1, from coordinate 28,251,410 downwards.
CTTGCACCATCTCTCTCTCCATTAGTTCTTCAGTTGGGGCCTCAATTTGCTGCTTTTTGCTGCTGGTTTAATTAAATACTGCTAGTGTTCCTTACCATGTGTTACTATTGGATCTATTCCTACATTTCCACAATTGTGTTTATACCTGGCCCAAATCCCTGGGACCTAGGGACTTAAAATGCCATAATATACTGTCTGTTGTGCAGTCTTGGATTTTACTACTGCTACTGGGAGTGGGTTAGCTATATAAACATGCTGTCCTATCAAATATCGTTCCTCTCCCCTTGTAATGACATGTTTCCTCCAGGGATCCATTAGAGCCCCTATCTGACTTAACCTATTAATTCCTAAATTGTGCCCTCAATGTTTGGACATTCCCAGAAATATGAGCATCATATTCTCAATCTCCATTAATTGTGTAGTGATTAATTTATGATTGACACTGAGACACCTGTATATCTTCTAACACCATTGTCTCCCTAATGTTGCTGTGATTCTTCATAGGTCCCCATGCTATCTATTCATCTTTTCTGGAGACTACCTTGATCACCTCCATCACCTGTCCTCAAGTATGTTTGTCCTGAACTCCTGCTCTGGAACCTGATGAAGGCCGTACTTCACTTATCCTGTTCCCCCTTCCCACCACCCATTGGTCCAATAATCCCCTGTTTTTCACAGTTCCTGCAGTCTCTGGCACAATGGTGGACATCAGCTGGACCCAAGATACAGCTACTATTTCCCTTGCTTCTGGGAGGCAAATGTCACTCATTTTACCCTGTAGCTGTTCATTAATTTGCCCTCATTGGTCACAGGGACGCAAGTACCTTGTTTGAAGTCTACCTCATTTGTCCACGTTAGGATGGTTCAGTAAATATTACCTGCCAAAACACCCAGATCTAGGGTTTTCTTTCTCTGTGGTGGTTCTAACTGAGCCCTTTTAACGTTTGAAAAAACGCTGGATTATTCCAGGTGGAATTCTGAGCTCCAAAGAATTCCTTATGTGCCCATTCCTTCATTTTGACATATTTGCTGGAGTTTCCCTTGAGTTTTTGGTTATCCATATGATTACTCCCCCACAGACCTCTGAATGTCCATATCTCCTATACTCTTTCAAGACCTGGTCATATTGCTGTAAGACTGTACTATTTCCTGCTGTTATGATTGATCAGCTTGGATATTAGCTCAACATGCAGTTTATTGCATTTGGTGGCATTTTGCTCGTACATGGATGTGTATGGCTTTCCTGTATATGCTGTGACTCTTTCTTTTCTCTAAATCCATCCAAAGCCTAGTCTTGCCACAATGAGACTGATGAGGGACCACATCCTTGAAAACTATTTGTTTTCATCCAGGCTGAATTGCATGGTCAAGGTCAGATTTTCTCAAGGATTATTAGGACCAGGTCATCATTGTTTCCAGGAGGATTCAGATTTGTATCCAGAGGAACCCATAAACTGGACTGAACCTGCAAACTGTAACCAACCCACTTCCATACTTTATAGGCTCCATTCACTGCGTTCTCCAAGTCTACATTCAAATCGGAATTGACCTGAGGGAATAGTTGCCCTGCCGATGTACTAGCTGGCTGTTGATGAAGGTGAATCAGCCTTGTCCAATGTATTTCTTGCTGCTTTAGTAGCTTGCCCTTCTTTTGAGTTAATCTACGACCTCAGATTTTTCTGATTGACATACTGTGGTAACACCGGGATGAAATCATTATTCCCTTCTCTGTCTTTGCTCTCCACATCTTTTCCATTTCATGCTTGTCTGGAATCCACAAAGCTTCCCAACTGCCTTTAATCACTGACATCAAACATTTCTGTTTTTATTTGCCAAAAAGACAGATGAGTGATCACCTAGTCTGCCATGACTGGAGTTTGGTTTAGGAGAAAGTGAGGACTGCAGATGCTGGAGATCAGAGCTGAAAATGTGTTGCTGGAAAAGCGCAGCAGGCCAGGCAGCATCCAAGGAGCAGGAGAATCGACGTTTCGGGCATGAGCCCTTCTTCAGAGCTCCTTGGATGCTGCCTGACCTGCTGTGCTTTTCCAGCAACACATTTTCAGCTCTGGAGTTTGGTTTAGTTTGATTTCCCTTGCTTCTGGGAGGCATATGTCTCTCATTTTACCCTGTAGCTGTTCATTAATTTGTCCAGTTTACCCTGAGAACAAAACTACACCTTTGCTTTCACTATGATCTTGCCATTATGCCCTCTTTAGCTACTTCACCTGCAAACTCATTCTCGAGTCTGGATCCTCAAACTGAAGTTCCTTGTCCCAGAAGTTAACCACTCTTTTTTATTTGATGGGTAGTAAATATATTCACCCATTGCCCAATGCCAACATTTGAAGTCTTGGATTCAATTGACTACACCAATTGTTGTTGGGGTAAAAGGACCATCCTTGAGACTCTGAGTTAACAAAACAAAGAGTTTATCTATTCAAGTGCATGCAAGGAAGAAGATCCTGGTTACCCAAAGAACTTTACAATACTTTATAATTTATTGCACATATTTCTGTTCTCAACTTCGTGCAGGCCCTGGTTATCTCAACCTTCAGCCTTGGGTCTCTGGTTTCTACAGTGATTCAACTATCCAGTCTGGCCTTCAGTTTCCCTTATATCCTTGCTTTCAGTTGCAATGGTTGCTTACTCAGGTTCATGTTGTTATAACTGCTGAGCTCACATTCCCAAAACCACTCTTGGTCAAGTAACCCACCATGACAGAAGAAATGGTTCAATGCTGTCATGTGCTTTAACTCAAACCCAAGGCTTCTGCATCTGTTATAATTGCTGGCCTAACTTTTACGATGTAATTGTTTCCCTTTCCTAAAATCTTCAGAGAGGAAAAGAAAGAGAAAAAAGCAGATAGCCGTGCAAGAAAGGGGAGACAGAGAGAAAACAAATACAAGAATAAGACAATATTTCCCCCAACCGCCCTGATGGATTACATGGCATGCATTTTGCAGTTTCTAAGCACCAAATACAAACCTGTGGCAAATGCCCAGTGGTACTATCCCTGACAGTGGGAATGGGTCATGACATAGGAAAAAGTAAATTTGAGCATGGTTACTCCAAGAATAAATGCATGCAGGTTTTGCAACGGCATTGCAAGGTAGATGCCTCACAAGCTGCTTACTCTTGCAACCACAAAGTATCCACTTATGAAACATGAGCTGCATAATTACAGAGGTTCTCAATATCAGAGAATTATTTCTTTTCTTTCAGAATGTGGCTCATGATCAAAGAAGTAATAAAACACAAAAACAAAACTGATTTAAAAAGGTGACAGTTCCATTCAATGAGACAAAAGCATTGAAATAGGTTGCATTTTAAAACCACAATGGTAGAGCCTCAGTCAGATTTGTTAAATACTTAAAATTGAACTTAATGCAGCCAATTAAACTGTGACTCTTATGTGGGCACTCTTGATGCCTACAATTTATAAATGACAGAAGAATTAAGAATATTGTTCAGGAGTTTCTGATATGCAAACTGCATGTAAAAGGTATGTTTGAATTAATATTCAGGTTTTAAAACTGTGAGAAAAATGTAATAGAAAAATTATGAGATATTTTAGTTACTGTATTTTGTATTTGATTGGGTATTCTATAATTTAACCCAGATTGGTGGTGTTATGCCTTTTAACAATTGAGTTACAGGTCACAAAGTTTAGCTCCATAGTTCTGTAATAGTGCTGTTTTAGTGCCAAAATGACACCTGTGCTATTCCTGTTCACTTCTGGCATGACTCCCACATTGAGATCTAGCTTGGTGAAGACATTAACATAGCCGTTATGATTACATGGGGAAATAGACATATTGTGATGTAAATACTGCCATTCACTTACCATTCTGGTTTTCCCACTCCCTTAAACATAAACACCTCTAAAGACACAAAGGACTCCATTTCTCTCAACCCCAGTGCTAACTAAAGGGATCATCAGCAAGTTGGCTATGTGTTTCTTTCTGCTGGCCCTGATTGGGTTTGTGGAATTGTTGAGTATTCTGAGGCATTTGAGGAAGGTGTTGGTTCTAACTGCAAGGAGTTAGAATGCACCCCTTTCTCCTGGTCATGGACCCCATTGAAGGAGTCCCAGCTGGGCTACAGCAAGAGAGGGAGATGGCACAAAGGCATAAAATACAAAGGCAAAAGCTGTTTGCAGAGAGGGAGAGGTGAGACAGGCTCTTAGCAGTGGACCTTATTTATCTCGGGTCTTCCAGGAGCATTTTTCTTATCTTCACTTGAACCAGGAGAGATAACTTACCAAGGAGGCACGCTCAGTGTTCTGCCATCACAAAGAAGGAAATATCTCTTTGAGTATGGTACAATGTATTGTGTGATGTGCCTATGATAGTTGAATTGCTGAGAATGTGTGTAAACTTTAAAATGTGGGAATGAATTGTGAGGTGAGGCTGTGGATATGAGTGATCAGACATGATTGATAGAGGTTGTTAGCTGGTGAGTGAAGAGGTTATGATGAATTGAGCAGTGTACATTTGAGGCTGGTGATACAACCACTAAGATATGCCAAGCACATTCTCTCGCCTTGAGGTCATTGAACTACTTGTGGTAGTGTGTCCAGGACCTTGGGGCTACACTGCTGGCAATAGCCACAAGGACTACCTACTTTAACTTTCTTCTTAGTATTGTACCTGCCTGGAGGGCTTCCTGAACCCTTAAGGGAAGAGAACCGGTTTCCTACTGTAAAGCCTGCTGCATTAAAACCTTCGGCATGGCATCAGAGAATGTTGCAGTATACTCCCTGGCCTGATGTGCCACTCTTCAATGTTCCTCCTGCTCTTTAACGCCTTTTTCACCATCACCAGCTCCTACCATGTGCCTTTGCCTTTAAGAGGTGCACGATTATTTGAATTAGTGCTTTCCTGTTGTGAAGGTGGCTGTACTGCTTAGGCATACAGACTCTCACCGGTACGTTCAATGATGGGCTGCATGCAGGACTTATGATGTGTCATGTATGTACTACTTCGAACAGACACAGACTGCATTTCCATGCCCATTTTGGAGATTATCCAATTTAGCTTCCATGTTATTTTGGTATTTTAAAGCATGTGAGGCCTTAGAGTAAGTCTACTGGTTTTGGTGGTTTTACTTCACAAACAAGTTATTTTTCTTCAACGTCATTTACCTTTCAATGGTTGTAAAAGTGCACACCAGCATTTTTTGTCACAAGATTCCTGTTGATTTGCTTTCAGTATATTGATGCCAATAATCCTCATAAAGAATTAGACAGTAATCCAATGAGCATTCACAATATCTGTGCAAATTATCAAGAAAATTTAGACAAAGCACGAAATTCAACACCAGTCACAAATTCCTCAATTTTCTTTTACAAAAATTAGAAAAGTATTTTCAATGTAAATTTTAACACATGGGCATGACATTTTAACTGTGCAATCTTATTCCACCAATTAAGAGTAGGAACCTGGATTAAACTGAGCTGATCAGGACAGCATGATTATAAACCAGTAGACCTTGGAGCAGGATTACACAGCAGTCAAGCAACAAGAGGGAAATTCCTGCCTGTAAGAACCCAGATGCAGAGTTTGTACTGGAGCATGAAGTGAAATCCAGCCAGATGGGTGGCACGGTGGCTCAGTGGTTAGCACTGCTGCCTCTCAGCACTTGGGACCATGTTTGATTCCAGCCTCTAGTGACTGTCTGTGTGAAGTTTGCATGTGCTACCTTTGTCTGTGTGGGTTTCCTCTAGGTGCTCCAGGTTCTTCCCACAATCCAAAGATGTGCAGGTTAGGTGGATAGGCCATGCTAAATTGCCCATATTGTCCAGCAATTTGTAGGACAGTTGGATTAGCTATGGGAAATCCAGGGTTACACAGAGCAAGGGGTTGAGGCTGGATGGGATGTTCTTCAGAGGGGTTGTGTGGATTCAATGGACAAAATGGCCTGTTTCCACACTGTAGGGATTCATCATTCCATGATGATCTAATGATGGAGTGGGAGATGATTCTGAATGGACAAACATCTGATAAAGAAGGGCACAATATGACCAATTGGTCCCTTGAGCCTTTTTCATTAAGATGTGGTGCAATATTTGTGAGCCAGCAATCCATTGTCCACCACTCTGTTCCAAAACAAGGAGGAGATAAGTTGCACCATCTCAGAACTGGCTAATTGTCAGTGTGAACACCATGCAGTTCATGAAGGACAGGTTATTCAGCTGAACTGTTGGCCTGGATTAGTGAGTGTAGGAAGAAAATGTAAACTTCAGAAATAAGATGGTAGTGAAGCATGAACAGATCGCAACAGGTTTGTATGCACAAGGGATCGGTGGTGAAATTCTGAGTGAACCTGTTGGGATTTTGACATGCTAATTTGGGAACAATAGAAGGGTTTAGGATTCTCACACATATACATATCTGAGCAAAATGTCCCTTGGACACAACTTGGGGAAAAAAAAGTGCACCACACTTCATAGGCTTGTGTTACATTCTGGGCCATTTGTATCATGAGAGACTCCTCATTTCAGCTTGTTGCTGTTACTGGGTGAGAAAATAAAATATTCAATTTGCCTGCATTGTCATCTCTAATACTGAAAGAAGCATCAAAACAATTTCACTGGACTCATAGTGCTTCCTCGAATTTTGCTTATGACATTGGATCATTTGCACATTTTATTTAATTTATTTTTGAACCCAAACGGCAATATATGATAGAAAAATTAATAAAGTGTGGGCAGAATACTGAAGTGAATATTTTGCTTGTGGATAGCTAGTTCTCAGTTTAAGTGAATTTCTTTATCATTTGGAATTTTAAAATTACTATATATTGCAGTCTTAACCTTTTCAAACAAGAATTAAGATTTATACCTGAATCCAACTCAAGATTTGATCATCGTCCCTTGTTTTAATATGTTAGCTTGGACTGGATTTTCTCTGCCAAGGTGGATAATTCAAGTTGAGAATTTCCAACAATCACAACTATCACATAGGGGAGGTACATAGAGTCAAGCTTCCTGAACCCAGAAGCAAGTATTAGGTGGCTGTATGGGTGGGTGAGTGCCAAGTACACTGGTTAGAAGGTCCATTTGGATGGTTGAGACCTTGCCCAGTTGTTTATAAGTTGTTAGGTTCACTAGACATCACTCCTTAATCCCAACCACCACTCGAGTGCTTGTGCCACCTCCATGACCCCAAATACCTTCATGCCAATGCATTCCCTTTACCCACTTCTGCATGTCACCCAATATCTCCCATGACACCATGGAAAACCTTAGGTGGGGATGAAAAGAAACAATAACAATACAACTCTCAGTTGTACACTTGATGGTGAAAAGATTTTTCATTCATGCAATCCATTCAAAACTTTTAAATATCCTCAAATTGTTTAAACATCAAGCAATTTTATGTTAAGACCCCCACCCTCCCAATCAAAGGCAGCTAATTATTTAATACACTTTGAAAAATGTCAATAAAACTATTAACTTAACTCTTGCTGAGATATTTTAAGCTTTTGAAACTCCACAAAGTGTTCGTAATGATTTAATAATAGCCCTTGGAGGTGTCAACTCGTGGACAAGGGGTAATGTTTTGTTTCCGAACCATCATCAGATAGACTGTCAATCAAATTAATATATTTTTAAAATTCTCATAAAGAGCTTCAAACATTTTTACTTTTATTTAAAGAGCAGAGTGATTAAAATACTTTGAATCGTAATACTTATAAAGATGTTTTGCTCCTTTCAAGAGCATTTACATCTATGCCCACAATTCACAATTCCCGCATTCTGAGTTCAAGCCCTTGGCTCAACCAAAATGAAATGTTTCTGAACTCCCCTGTAAATTCAAGTGACCATGCCACATTTCGGGTTCCTGTGGGCATGAAGCTTATCTTACCCTTTCTCCCCACCAGCAAATGCATAAAGTTGTTCCATTGGAAATGACTTGTGATCTCCCGCATCTGAGGTCTGCCTATCATTTTTAACAGGTCGGCAGAGTCAGAAAGTCTATGCATAACCTACTACTTTATCAATCTTCAATTTTGGTTTTAAACTACAGCCTTTTCTCTAATCAATGGGACAAAACATCTGGTAAAACACTGTGAAATGGCATGGCATACAAGATACACACATGCATTTGAACTAATCTTTATCTTGATTCTTTCTTTTCCCTTCTCTGCGTATTGCAAACCTCATGTGTAGCCCAGGATTAGGCAGTGCAGACAGCCAGTCCATAAATATGTAATCTGCTACTTATACTATATTGAACCTCCCATGAATGTGTGCAGCACTAGACCACCATTTGAATTAACGTGCTATTTGAGTTTTCAAATCTGATTTCTCAGAGAAATACCATAGAATTAAATGCAATCCATAATTTCTCATAGTGGTAAGAACACAAGCTAATACTTCATACAGTGGACCAGATTTGAGTTTTTCAGTGTCACAGGATTATTCCAGAATAGAGGGAAGCCATTTGTCCCATCATGTCTAAACTGATCCTCCAAATGTGCAGTTTATGCAATGCCATTTCCCTTGAAACACTGTACCTTCTTCCATGTCAATTTCCTCTTGAGTATCCTGATTGAACATGTCTTCACCCAGACTCTCAAGCAGCTCATCCCAAATCTTAACCACCTACTTTGTAAAAAAAGGTTCTCCTCAAAATTATTTCTTTCACCAATTATCTAATAGCTTGGACAAATGATTCAAGTAATTCCTTGAAAGAGCATACCACCTACTCTATTACCAGTACTTGGGAAAGCACTCTGGCGATTACATAGAATTCAAAAGAAACAATAATAATGAACTAGATTATTTGAATTATGTTGTTGACCAAAAGTCTTAATTCCATGCACTCACCAAGCTTCCGCATCCCTTCATTACCATCCTGCCTTTGAACCACTCATGAAGCTTTTCTGAAGAGTTGACATGATCCCTGGTTCAATAATAAATTCAGATAATGCTTCTCACAACGTCATCACTCTTGACATTAAAATGTTTCCCCAACTCTCTATGCTAGGATTTTATCCATAATCTTCTTATTCTAGATCACAGCGAAACTGAAAGTAGGAAGTAGAGTGCATTCCATCTCTAATAATGTTAAACACACCTCCTCAATCATTCTATAACGTTATAATGAAAAAATGTTGATCTCTTAGGGATTTCTTTGCCATTGAATTATTCATACCAATCAGCAACTATTGAGTCTGCACAGTGGCTTTTACTTCAAAACCCTTCCTGTAGCACAGAATTTTAAACTGCATACTGTGCAGCTATTATTGCCTAATTCAAGTGTTATGTATATTTATCACAACATCTCAACATTCGCATATCGCATGTTATTACATCATACTATCTGTTACAATTATGAAATGAAAGAACATTGTGTTTCAGGACTGGGCCTGTAATTGAAGTTAAAATGGAGAGATAAATGACCTGTTCTGAAGTCTGACAGTGGGCTTGGGTAGGGGTTAAGGAGGATCCAGCTAATTAAACTCAGAAGGATGTGTAAGGTTTTTACACTTGGATACAATGGCATGAGACTGTGCAGTAAAAGTTGTGACTCTCCATTTGACAATCAATTTTTAAAACAGTTGTGTTGTCTATTTGCCTTCAAGATCAAAGAGAATTGGAGACTCAAGAGTGTATAATAAGCATTTCTAGCTGGATATATGGCCCATGTGATTTAGGTTGCCACGGAGATTGTCAGGATCTGGGAGAAGCAGAACAGCTGAAGCTAGTGTGACACTGCTTTTCGTCGTACAAAGGTGCAAGTGGGAGATCATGCTCAGATCAAAAAGATCAAATTCATTAGGGGTAAGACGAGACTGGATGATTTGCCTAGTTGGGCTGCAGGAGCTATATCCAAGGATATGTAGGATATATGGGGACCCTTATGCGAAAGGCTGTTCTAAAGATTTTTGGTTGTGCTAAATGAAAAATGGAGCATTGTCTTGTAGTTTAAAGTGCATATTGTCTCCAGAGATAGTGTTTAATCAATGGTGGTTTGTATCTTTTATTAGCATGAAAGTCTTAAAAGTGAAATCTTGTCATAATATAGTTTCAAATATTAATTAGTTTCTTTCAGAAACTATTCTATCTCTGTGGAGATCCTAACGTCGATAAGGCTGTCAAAGCCTTGTTTTCAATTTTTTGTTTGCTTCTCACATCTTTACTTATTCCAAAGATGCTTAAAATTTGTAATGGTTTCGATTTTTAAGAATTTATACATTTAATTCTTTACATTGACATCTGCTTTTCAAAAACTCAATATTGGTTTCTACTCATGTCTCCCAATTTATTTAAGAAGTTGCTACATTGACAGAGATGTTATCTTTCAGTTGAGGGATTAAACTAAACCAACTGTACTCTCTCTATTCGGTGTAAAATATTATATGATACTAGTTGAATCAGAGCATGATTATTCTTTCCAGTGTCCTAGCTAACACTTATTCTTCAAACAACATTTCTAAACCAGATTATGTGATCTTTTATCTTCTTGTAGCTTGTAGGATTTTGTTTTGTGTAAAGTAGGCTGTGTTTGCCTACATTATCACAGAACATATTTTCAACAGTTTGGAAGCATCTAATTGGCTGTGAAATTCATTCGACTGTCTTGGTCACATGAAAATCATTATAAAAAGGCAAGATTTTTTTCTGCTGTCCTCCTTGAATGACTTTTTACTTTCTTGTTTGTGTACTTTCAAGTCATTAGCCCTTTTCCTGCCTGTACCTGTAAAATTGGTCCTCTTTCTCCAAATTTTGTACCTATGCGTAACAGAGTCAAATTCATGTCTTCACATTTACATCGAAAAGTGTCATTTATGTGTATCTTTTGCCGGCTTATAATCAGCAAGATCATACTAATAAAATAGTAAAATCAAAAACATGAATCAAAGACTGTGAAAAATGTTGCGTTTTGTTATTGTTATTCGTCAAGCTCAGCAAATGTAGCTTCAGTCCATAGTTTACCATCAGAGGGCATCTGATGGCATCTCCCCTCATTTTGCCTTGCCCTTGTTTGTCCAGAAAGGGAAAATAAAAGATAAAGTTAAATTGTTACATTTTTAAAATCTCCCAACAAATGAAAGCTGAAGAGTGAAAGGAATGAGATTCCATACTTGCAACAGTTAATTATCAGACCTGAGAGGTTGATTATTTTAGGAATTACCACTTGCAACATTACTAAAATATAAAGCACCTGGACTTGAAATAAAAAACTTAACTTTGTGTGGCAAGTTTAATTCTTTCTTACTGCACAAATGCCGCTATTTCATACCATTTGAAGTAGATAGGTTGCCATCTCTGTTCACCTAAAAGCATAACAGCTCAAACTTTGGATATTCATGGTTAACTATGCATCTGCTCTTGACAAGTAAACAAATGTTTCTTATTATATGGCTTAATTTTTTTATATATGTGTCATTGTCATTGACACTGCACATGCAGGCAAAGTTTTTCAATATAATTAGAAATAGCAATTTCTTTAAATTTGGCTCAATTTAATAACAACATAATGCTTTCATCAGTCTTCCAGACATTAATTATATCAGTCAAAATTGGCACACACAGGCTGAGAATACTTAAAAATTTCCACATCAACAAAGAATAAAGCCTTCTAGAATGATTACAGTGAAGCTCGCAGCTTCTTGCAGTAAATTCACTGTGATAAAATGCCAATCTGATTCCGTTGGTTTGATGCTGAATACTACACATTTCACAGGGCGATGTAGACTCGACAGTTGGACAATTTGCCAACCTGATGGCCAGCCATGAGAAAATAGCACTGTGCATCTCAACAAATCTAACTGTTCGGGTAATGAGCTGGGAGAGAGTTCCCCAGAGTCTGCTTGCAGCAGTCGGCAAGCAACTTGCCTATTAAACTGGTAAAACAGAGGATTAAGTGCTTTCACTGAAAACACTATCTGGATTTTGTACATTTCTGTTTGTGTTTATAAATGTTTGTAATTTAAATTTTAATGAATTGAATATCTCAAGGTTAAAAGGTATGGAAATTAGTGGCATATAATTTGCTTCTCTTGCTGTACCTTTTTTTAAGATGATTGTTTTTCATAAATGGCTCACCACAGTAATCATAACACAGCCATTATAGCAAACACCATTAAACTTTAAAGACTCTCACTATCCATCAGCACATTTCTCCCATTTGGTGCTGATAACATCATATTCTTCACTGTATTTTTAAAGCTGTGAGCAGAGCAGTGAATGTTAAAACCTACATCCCACAATAAGGCCAAGAGAAATGATGTAGTGTTAAACGTTAGACGCAGCATTCGTGGATAGGTAATGCTAATTCGACTGATAATGTCAATTGTCCTAATTTTGTCAGTGGTATCATTGTGAATGCTGTTCTGAATAACTGATCAAGTTTCTTAGTTGGCTGTTAATCCCAGAGGTGATGTTGACCACAATACCTTAGCGTCTCCAATTTAAGTTTAATGCAAGAACATACCAATCGTAAAACTTCCCAAAGGAAATTTTCTTCTGTGCTATTACAAAGCTATTCACTGGCTTTAAGACCACTTTGACATAACAATCTAACCACCATCCCTTAACTTTCAATTGTATTACAAGTGTTGACTGTTAACATCGTGGGGGCTATCATTGACCAGAACTGGACTGAATTATCCATAGGAATTGTAGCTATGAGCTCTGTTTACAAGAGCAATTCGGAAGCTAAAAATCCTGCAGTGAGTTCCTTTATACCCTGACTCCGCAAAGTCTGCCCACCAATTACAAGGCACATGTAGAGAGTGTGATGGAATACTCCCCATTTGCCTGGTTGTGTGCAGCTGCAATAACACTCAAGAAGCTTTACACCATCCAGAATTAAAGAACCTACTTAATTGGCATTGCATCCACAAACATTCACTCCTTCCACCACCAGCAAGATGCACTGCAGAGATTGACCAAGGCTTCAGAGAAGGCAGCTTCCAAACCCATGAAAACTATCATTTAGAAGGACAAACAGCGTAGATACATGGGAAAACTATGACCCGCAAATTCCCTTCCAAGCCACTTGCCATCCAATAATGCCAATGTTCCTGAATGAAAGAAATGTGCCAGAGCAAGACCAGACACTTCAAAAGTGATGAAATGTGTGTACTTCACTGAGAGTCCACTGCAGAACGAGTATACAATCACATAGAAATTAGCTCTGAGATTACACATCATGACCTACGCTGCACTAAATCCTTGGAAAACTCATCAGTTGTGACCCATCATCATGTGGACGACTTACAGTCTAATACAATCTTCAGTGGAGTTCAGTGTCTATGGGAATTTACTGGATACCTTCATGCTCAACTACAGCTATTGAATCCTTTATAAACTTGTATTCCTGGAATGGGTATTGGTGGTCATTCCTCCTGAGTGACTTGGACTAAGAGTGGTGGGTCCCATTACCTTTTAAAGTTGAAGAAGGTTTGAAATAAGGATTTTTTTTGTCTCATTCCCATGTAGAAGCTGCATAGTGAACATCCAATACAAACGAATGCCAAGAATTAGCATTCTAGGTATGTTCTTGCTGCTTGTGTTGTGCACATCAGTAGATATACATGAGTTTAGACTTTTAAATATGGTTTATTTCTGACCAATTGACTGTAACCTGTTTGGAACAAAAGCTAATTTGTTTACTTTAAAAGTGTTATTTATTTTGTCACAAATCTTTCTTAAAACTAAATGTGTCCCCATGTGTTTAAGTCGGTTGAGGAAGTTCTCAGCTACTTTGCCCATTAATCTCTCTCCTGACGTTGCCTCCATGTTGACAGCTATGATGTACCGCAGTATTGATCATCCTCTTTGTCAACTGTGATTTTGTAAAAGCTCATTGCAGTTATATTAAATTCTCTAGTGCACAGTTTTCGTGAAAATGGAATATTTTTAAGGAGCAAATTAAGGAATTCAAAATAGTTGTTTCAAGTGTATCTGCCCATATTCAAGCAGCATAATCTCAAATCCCAGGTGCTTTGTAGTTGCTCCATAGTCTAATGATGAGTTTGTCTTCTTAACAACTGAACATCTTTTTATCTGATCCAGTGTAAATTTGTCAAGTCTATTCTACCAGCTGCATTTGTGATTTGTTGCCTTGGATAAACAACTGGTTGTTTGAAGCTCAACTGTAATTGAACAGCACTGGCTCTTGACAGTGTTACCACTGGATTGACAACCAGAATTATAATCCAACATCACTTTGCAAACAATTCTGGAGAAGAATCATACTGGACTTGAAACGTTAATCTTTTCTCTCTCTGCAAATTCTGCTACAACTGCTCAGTGTCTCTAGCGTTCTGTGTTTGTTTCAGATTGCAAACTGCTGAATTTCTGCATAGTTAATAATTACTGTGTCACAAATGGCAACAGAAAGGAATATCAAGCTGTCCTTTATATACAATAATCATGAGTTTTCCTTCACCAATTCCAGCCACCAGATGGGGAAAATTACTTGAGTTATCAAAATTCTTTTATGGACAAAGTATGCCAGATTGTTAAACCTCCTTTAGAGAACTCTATTCTTGACTACTTCATAGCCCAGAATTAATGGTTTCCTAGCTGTGAGACTTAGACTGCAAGTAGGAACACACATAAATTATAGGAAAAGAAAAGCCTAGCTGATTCATCAAGCCTCCCCAACACTTAGGATTTGTGGCTCGACACCTTGAACCACACCATCACCTCAGAGCCCTGTAATCACCTAGGAAAGTGAAATTAAATTGAAAACCTCAGAAAACTTTGACTTTACCTGCCTCAGGTGATAAATGCTATTCCAGGTGATAATATGAACCATATTTGTTAAGCTTGAGAATCATGTCATAAGCCTTGACAGAAAAAGTTTGGTTGGTTAACATTATATGAGTTATTAAAAGTGAAAGCATTTTCATTACTGAAAACGTAATTTCACTATATGCACACTTCATTACAGCGCTCCTGCTAGAACTGAAATTGCTTTTTGCACTGATGCATCAATCTAATGTTTAGTACATAAAGCATCTTAATTGAGATCACTGAGGAACTAAAGGGTCACTTAACATCATGGTCAGTGTTTGTTTATAATCAGCTGTTCACACCAGCAAATTCCTGTAGACCACTCATTTCTAGTTGAACCTGAACTACATATAGCAAGAAAACATGGCCTTAGCTCAATTATGTTCCTATTCTGCCACTGAGATGCATTTTTGTGGAATGGAATTGCCTGTTTCAAGACCAACCTGTGGGCTTTGCAGGCTGTCCTATCATTGATTAATTTTCATATTCTGTTATCAAAAGATGAAAGATAATATCACTCAGTACACACTAAATGCTTGTGTCTCATGTTTCTACCGCTCATGTCGGTTGTGGAGAATATATGATTCAAAGTATTTTCGTTGTGCCAGTGGTGGGGAAATTGAAATTCTTGGTGAATGGTTTTAAACCTAGCAACAGCAACCACACTCTTGAACTTCGATAGCACAGTTAATAAAATGCATATTACAATGTATAAAGGCACTGTAAATTGGAGCAGGAGTATGCCTTTTGGCCCCTTGAGTCCACTGGGCCAATCAATAAGATTGTGCTTGATCTGAATGAGGCCTTACCACCATTTTCTTGCCCATCTCTCCATAGCTTTCAACTCCTGTCAATCAATGTTCTGTCTAACTTAGCTTTGAACATATTCAATGACCCAGCCTCCACTGCTGTCTGCGGTAGAGAATTTGAAAAATTGATGTTCACGTTGCTTCATGTTGAGCAACAAGCAGCTGTACTGATAGACGGATTCTGGACTTTGATAATGGTTGAAGAAATCAATGTCAAAAGGGTATTTGTTTTAAAAAGAAGGGAGAGAAACATGTGGCAAGGTGAAAAGAAGAAAAACATTTAAGTGGAACGGACTGTGGGCCATAAAGTGAAACAGAGGAAGAACAATACAAATGGGGTCAGAATGTGAAGAGAGTTGGGTGCAAACTGGAACCTGGGACTGAGAATATTGTGCAAGTTAGGCAAATCAAAAGGCATTGAATTAAAATTGATGAATGCCTTAGCAGGGGCAGCCATGCCATTACCAAATGGTGGTAAGGCCTCATTCAGTTCAAGCACAATCTTATTGATTGGCCCAGTGGACTCAAGGGGCCAAAAGGCATACTCCTGCTCCAATTTACAGTGCCTTTATACATTTTAATATGCATTTTATTAACTGTGCTATTGAAGTTCAAGAGTGTGGTTGCTGTTGCTAGGTTTAAAACCATTCACCTGGGTTTTTGCAATGAATATTATTTGGACATGATTTGAAGATGCTGGTGTTGGACTGGAGTGTACAAAGTTACAAATCACACAACACCAGGTTTTAGTCCAACAGGTTTAATTGGAAGCACTAGCTTTTGGAGCGCTGCTCCTTCATCAGGTAGCAAGCACCTGATTGAAGGAGCGGTGCTCCAAAAGCTGGGATTCCAATTAAGCCTGTTGGACTATAACCTGGTGTTATGTGATTTGTAACTCAATATTTTTGGAAAAATACTCTTTTCAACAAAGGCTGAACAAAGGAAGTCTCACCCCAAGCATTGTATCTACCATTATTGCAAGGGCAGAATAAGGGGTGAATCATATTTTGCACATTATATTATGCAGAGGAAACTACCCATATACATCTGGAAGCTGGTTCTACCCATGTCTGATCTTGACTCGGGTCCATGAAGCATGATGTGAGCTCATTAGTCCTGAAAGAAGCAGGTTAAACATTGTAGATTTGTTCGGACAGGCAGAGTACCTTTTTGGAAAGGTAAAGCACCCCTTTGGGTATGGTCCGGTCCGAACACATTTGAAGAAGGTGAGGTGCCCTTTTGGTGAGGTACCTTGCCCTTTGGAATTGCTAAAAGAAGGCAATGAATGTACACAAAGTGTGCAAGCCAATTGGAATTATTAAACCTGTTAGAATTGTTAGAATTGTAAAAAGGATCTGTCAAGAGAAACTGCTAAAAGTCTTGGGAGAAACTGTAAAAAGCAACACTCGCTGACTAAAGGAGTTGGGGTGTCATGTTACAGTTGGACAGGATATTGGTGAGGCCACCTTTGGAGTACTGAGTATGTGTTCTGGTTGCTCTGTATTGGGAAGGATATGTTAACTTGGAGAGGATTCAGAAAAGATTTATCAAAATGTTGCTGAACTGGAGAGTTTCAGTTATAACGATAGGCTGGGACCTTTTTCACTGGTGCGAAGGAGGTTGAGGCATGACCTTTTTAGAGATTATAAATCATGAGGGGCATAAACAAAGTGAATAGCAAAGGTCTTTACACAGAGTTAGAGGAGTTCAAAACTAGAGAGCATAATTTTAAGGTGAGAGGAGAAAGATTGAAAAGGGACCCAAGGGACAATGTTTTCGCACAGAGGATGGTTTAAATGTAGAATGAACTACCAGAGGATGTGCTAAATGCAGGTACAATTACAACGTTTTGAAGACATTTGGATACATACATGAATAGGAAAGGTTTAGAGGGATATGGACCCAAACACAGGCAAGTGGGACTAGTTTAATTTGGGAAACTTGGACAGCATGGACTGGATGGAGTGAAGAGTCTGTCTCTGTGCTGTATGACTCTATCAAGGTGCAAAAAATTCCCTCCCTTCAATTTTTTGAAACAAATGTAATTCTGAATTTGAATAAAAGATGTTTCTTACTGTTTCATTGCCTCTATTGATGCAAGCATGAGGGCTCTAAGGGGTTATGCTGGTGGAGGAGGCTATGAGATGGCATGAGTTTGCATGGATGGCAGTGGGGAGTTTGAGAGGGTGAGATGGTGGGACGAATTGCTGTTGAGAGATCTGATTTATGTTTTATGGACTTCTCCTCTCCAACCCAGATCTGCATCCAACAGCTTCCACAGTTTTCTTAGGGTCACACAGCTGCTCCAGAACAAAGATTCCAATGTCCTGGGCACTGATCTCATTCTGGGAGTGAACATTTAAGTTTTACTGTAAAATAAGGTGCAAGCGAATGATTTTGAATGTATAATGATTTGTGAAGTCCAGAATTTGGGACATCAAAAGTAAAGCATTGGAATGATGAAATTTGTGTGAGTAAGAGTATAGATATATGTTTCAGAGTGGAAACAAGGGTGAAGAACATTTGAGGTGGGAGTAGACTAGATTTAATGATGGTGAGGATGCAGCTCAGCTTAATGTTAAACAGAGAATTGTGATTAAACATTGTTTCCTGACTAAACAACTCATCAGATAAATGGAGGTGGCTTGAGGACTGAGGAGTGGAGTTTGAGGCAGGAGCTGAACAGAGTTGCTTTGCTCCTGGTTATGCTGAGTTTAAAAAAAAGGCACATCTGAAACTTGATGTTATCTCATTAAGTTGAAAAGCAATCAATAGTTAAAAAAGAAACCATTAACAGATTGTCATCTGCACCTTTCCAAAACTGCTCATGTGCCAGTAAAAAAAATGCTTAACAAAGAAATGAAGGGCTTCCAAGAAAAAATCCCAGGTATCTATATATGGTAAGTGTAAAGAAAGTAAGAAAACTATATATACCAGTACTAATGACTCATGGGCTTTATTGGGAAAGGTAGTAAGTGGAACCAAGCTAGGGAATTGTCATGAAAGATGTCACAGCGAAGGAGCCATCAAGGAAGGTGAAATGATTAACTACAAGGATTGCAGTTATGCAATGCTAGACAAGAGGCAGAAAATGTGAATTCAAATTCCACTCTAGCAGATTGAAAACTTCAATTTAATTTTAAAAAGTGAAAATAAAAATCTGGTGCTTGTACAAGAAACTACAAAACTGTAAAAGCCCAAATAGTTCATTAATATCTGGCATATATATGATTTCCGTACCACACCAGAAAGGTAGATCAGTTGCATCAAATCACTACTACAGTTACTACCTTCTCACATGGATGAATAATAAGTCAGGGTGGAGTTCCAAAACACATTTAAAAAAAACAGTATCTTGAGAATTGAAGCAGATGAAGAGGGTCATCCATTATTGTTTTGTCACAAATAGTCATTGATGACTTCGATTAGAATTGACCTGGTGCTGTGAGTAAGTTGGAAACTGAGTTGAAGTTTAAAGAATGAGAGATGCACATGCATGAGACAATACTGTTGTTGAATAGATCTGAGAGAAAGCAGAGGTAGGAGAAACGGTGATAATTAAAGAGGACAGCGGGGTCATTTGTGCATTGTTTTTGAGCGAAATGTGATGACTGCAATCTTAAAGGGTAAAGGAGTCAGAGCAAAAGGACAGTTTGTCATTAAAGCTTTAGAGTTGAGAGTGTGGTGCTGTAAAAGCACAACAGGTCAGGCAGCATCCAAGGAGCAGGAGAATTGACTTTTCGGCATAAGCCCTTCATCAGGAATGAAGCTCCTCGGATGCTGCCTGACCAGCTGTGCTTTTCCAGCAGCACACTGTCAACTCTGATCTCCAGTATCTGCAGTCCTCACTTTCTTGTATTAAAGCTTTGGGCCAAGGACAACTAGTTATGTGATAAGAATGCTGCTTAAAGGCTGTTTAATCCAGGTAATGAATGTATTGCCCTCTGACGAGAGACGCAGTGAGAGCCCTGCGTTACCTACTTTGGAGAAACTTACCGTATTAAGAGTGATGGATGTCAGTGGTCAGTGGGGTCTTGCTGTGAATGAAAGAACCCAGATGCAGAAATCTGTCCCCACCCAACCTCAGCCAGTTCGCTGTTATTTGCATGAATGGTGACAGTAGAGTTCTTTGCCTCGTACCCTCCCACCCAGATGAATGCCACCCTTCTTTCCTTGCCTCTGGGAGTGGCATCAGGGTTCATCTTCTCTGCCTCATTGAGAAGGTAAGCTGGGTTAAGGATGAGATGGATATGTGAGGGACTGCGGAAGGAAGGAATGGTGTTCAGTAGAATGGGAAGACATGAGTTAGAATAGTCTCAAAAATCTGAAAGTCACCACATTTGCTGATGGAGGTTAATGGAAGCATGAAGGAAGAATTCAAAAGAAGAGAAGCCTGGTGTTTTCACGATCCACCATGATAATCTCAAGCCTGTGAGAAAATTGGAATCTGAAGTGAGAGGCATACATTATTCTAAATATTCAGGAGGAACTTAGGAGTTTTAATGAATGTTTTGAAATTTATCTTTACAAATCAGTTGACTTTGCATTTTTTTGTATCTGAATTATTTTATCTAAATCTACATCTTTTAATGGAAATGTTCTAACATGTTTATGATATAAATGGGTGAGACAGGCTGGTAGCTAAAAGTAGTGAGATAATCTAACAAACTCAAAAAAAATTAGACTTCACTATCCTGTTTATCAAATAGTGCAATAAATGATAATAAATACTGAAGATTTGATACAAAAATAACATGTACATTATCATTAATGCATGGATTATGTTTAATTGTGTACAACAGAAGCTGAACCACAGCTTCAGTACTTCCATTCAGTTTGGTCACCATACTACAAGAAAGGTGTGGTTGTTCTGAACTTTAGGTACAGAGACCAAAACTGCACATGATACTCCAGATCTAGTCTCACCGAAGCCCAGTACAATGGTAGGCAAAATTATCTTACCCATGCATTAAAGTCTTTCTGCAATTGTACAGGCCTTTGGTGATACTGCAACTAATGTACTCTGTACTACTTTGGTCTCATTATCCAAGGAAGATTTTGTGCCTTTCCCTGCTGGGAAAATGGAATCAAAGACAAATGTGAGCCATAATGCAATTAAATGGTGGAGTACGCTCAAGGATGACCCGCTCTTATTTCTTATGTTCATAAAATAAGTTTTATTTTTTGAAGTACTCACAATACACGACTGTGCTAAATAATAAATGGGAGTTCCGCTAATGTGAAATGTACATCTGAAATTGCAAATTTGAAGAGTTAGTCTTAGTTTGTGTTAGTTGTAAAGCAATGGCACCTATTTTTGTGAATCTCAAGTCTCTTAATAAAAAATCAAGTTTATATCGAAGCACTGGAGAAAGTGCTTAAAAAAAAAGTGGTTGGCACCAGAATTGGATATGTGGTAAGACTGAACAGATTATTTTCTTTTAGTGAACTGATTGAGGTCTTCTAGAAGTGTGTAAAGGATAAATGTAAACAAGTTTCTATTTGTATTAGGGGCTGTAAATATAAGACAGTAACAAATTCATTCGGGAATGCAAGAATTAGTCAAGATACTCTGTATTGAAGTTGAATTACTTAAGATTACGTCATGATATTCAGACAATGGTGGGATTGTGGAACCACTACCTCACGTAGCCAATGGGACAAATGGAATAGATGTTTTAGAGATAAAATGAAATAAGTATGTGAGAAAAGAGAATAGAAGGATATGATAATTTCGGGAGCCAAAGCAGATAGAGTGGGAAAGGCTCATGGGGAACATGAGAAATGCCACATGCCACCCCTTGACATTCAGTGGTGTTACCATCACTGATTTCCCCCACACATCCTGAGGGTTATCATTGATCAGTAACTCAACTGGACTCGCTACATAAGCAAAGTAGCTGCAAGAGCAGGTCAGAGGCTAGGAATACTGCAACAAATAACTCACCCCATGGTACTCCAAAGTCTGTCCACCATTTACAAGGCATAAGTTATGAATGTGATGGAATACTCCCCACTTGTCTGGATGAGTGAAGCTCCAACAACACTCAAAGCTTAGCACAATCCAGGACTAAAGCAATGCACTTGATTGCCACTGCATCTACTCCTTCCACCATTGACGTTCAGTATCAGCAGTGTGTACTGCCTACTAGATGAACTGCAGAAATTCACCAGAGATCCTCAGACAGCACCTTCCAAACCCACAATCAGCTTCCACAAAGGTAGCAGAGTATAGGAACACCACTGCCATCAAATTCCCCTCCAAGCCACGCATCATCCTGACTTGGAAATATATCGCCATTCCTTCATTGTTCCTGGGTCAAAATCCTGGAATTTCCTCCCTAATGGCATTGTGGATCAACTTTCAGCATGTGGACTGCAGCGGTTCAAGAAGGCAGCTCACCACCACCTTCTCAAGGGCAACTAGGGATGTCCAGTAAATGCTGGCTGCCAGTGATGCCAACTCCATAGATAAATAAGGAAAGAAAAAAATAATGCCCTGTTTCTATGCTGTATGAAAATAATTTCCGTAATAATCATGAGTCAAGGTGTAATGTAGAAATGCATAGAAATGATAAAAGATTGGTCATTTAAACTGATTAGGCATTTTTGCTCTTTGTAGATTAAGAAGCTTAATTATGCTTATTCACGTTGTTCTTCCATCCCTTCATCTTCTTGGCCTTGATCCAATTATTTCCTGTCTAATGTTCTTTGTAGACTTGTTTTTTTCTCCCCCCCCCCCCCTCCCAGCCGCTAATCCTGGAAGTTAATTCACAGCTTCACTTGCTTTTGCTTCTCTTTTGTAAATCTCTAGTCTCCTATCTATGGCTTCTTGTGTTTAATCTCTCTATGACTAGAAATGGGAGAAAAATGTCTCATTCTACCTTATTTTGTATATTAAATGCTTCCATTATGTTACCCTCTAATCTGTGTTGACAATGAGTAAGAGCCAGTTTTCAAGTTTTCCTTTGTACTTGCATTTTCACAAATCAGGCATCATCCGTTGTGATCGTTGTATACCCTCGAGAAGACCTTGCTGTGTATTCTCTAAACCTGGAGACCAATGCTGCATGCTGTACTCAAACAGAGGTCTTACAAAGAGTTTAAGTAGGCTCATCATTGTCTTTTGACTTCTAACTAGGTCTGGTGATAAAACATAGGAGCCACAAGATAAGATGGCTTTGTACCTGAATAAAAACTAATCATAGCTGTGCTGTGTAGGGGACACCGTGGAACAGTGATAATGTCACTGGGTAAAATCCTAGAAGCACAGCTAATACTATTATGATGAAAGCTAGTGAAACTGAAATTCAATTAATTAACAAATATGGATTTCAACGCTAGATCTGAGTATTGGTTTAGTGAAGAATACTCTGCTCACCTCTAAAAATGTTATATTAGGGTAGCATTGCTGCCTCACAGCACCAGGGACCCAGGTTCAATTCCAGCCTTAGGTGACTGTTTGGAATTTGCACATTGTCCCCATGTCTGCGTGGGTTTCCTCGAGATGCTCCAATGTCCTCCCACAATCCAACAATTAGGTGAATTGGCTATAGGAAATTGCCCGTCGTGTTCAGGGATGTGTAGTTTAGGTGCATTAGTCAGGGGTAAAGGTAGAGTAATAGTATACTGGAATGGGTCGAAGTGGGTAACTCTGCAGAGGGTCTGTATGGACTTGTTGGCTGAAGGGTCTGTTTTCACAGTGTTGGGATTCTATGGATTGGACCCAGATGTGTAAGTACATTAGCAAAAGTCTGCTTTTCTAAGAGATACTTAAAAGATACTTAAAACTCCAGTACTTTCATAAATGGGAATGTTTTCATTATTTTACTTTGATATTAAATTTTTAGAAATTTCTTTACGTTTTTATATGTATCCTGAGGGCGGCTAATAATGAATATTGGGTGAAGTGCCATGGTCATCTATGAGGACTTTTAGGGAGTAGGTGGGGTATGACTTAGCATGGTAGACTGTGAGGGTTGATTGATAGGGGTAAGAGTCAGCATTTTGTTGTAGTGGGGCCATGAGAGGCCAGGGGGGATTGAGTACATCATGACAGGGTCTGAGGTGTGAAAGTAAGAGAGCCTAGAATCTTCAGATACAACTGTCTACCTCTGAGCTCTCCTGCCCTATGACCTCTGAGCAGCTACTCCCAGGTCGAGCAAGGCTGAGTTCATCCTGCATCCATTTCCCCAGAGAGAAAATCTTCCAATTTGGGGGGACCTTTAGCCGATGCAGCTCCAGCAAGTCAGGAAATCAAGCTACCCACTTCAGTTGGCGAAATCTAGCCCTTTGTCTCAGTAGTGGTGACCATGACACTCTTATCAATTGTATTTTTTTAAAAATCTGGTTAATTTATGTACTTTAGAGAAATAAATCTGCTTTCCTTCCCTTGCCTAGTCTATATGTGACTGCAGAAGCTCAGCAAAATGGTTTACTCTTGACTGGATTCTAAAATGGCCAAGCAAGCCACTATTCCGTTCTATCAACTTGTTACAAATACTTGTTCAATTGGCAGTTCAGGAAGGCAGCTCACCACCACCTTCTTGAGAGTAAACACTGGCTTTTTCAGCGGTACTCACAATCCATAAAAGAATACAAAAATGTTTTATACAGCTGTATTGCCAGTTGGATCTAAATGTCACATCACAACAGTTTAAGAGACGTACATTTTCATTAATTCACTCATGGGAGGTGGCCATTGCTGGCTGGGTCAGTATTTATATAACTGCATTATTAAGGCACTACCAAGAATTCAGTGAAGCCGTGCTAAGTTTTACATGTAATTGAGTTTGAAGGAAATTGCTGTTTAAGGTTTTATTTTCCAAACGAGCCTTAAGAGTATAATTTTAATAAAAGCATTATTACAATCTGGCAAAAAAAGTGAACATTCATTTTTGTGTGTTTTAGACAGTATCAGTATTGCAGTATCATATTTTCATGCATTTAATTGGAAGGTTAGTTTAATCATTGTAGTCAAAGCTTCTTTAAATCTATAATGCATTTATATTGGTAGAACTTTGCATATTACTGCAGGGCCTGGGGACTAAAACACTGCTGTTTGGGAATAACATAATTAATAAAACTATCATTGGCATAAATAGTGTAACATTGGAACTGGAAATGTGCAATTCAGTGAGTTTTGCAATTAAACTGTCTCAATTGAAATAAATGAAAAATCAATCACAACCTCATATGACAATCCTTTATACTATACATACACTTTGCTCTATTTGAGCTGCTATTTTGATAAACAATGGTAGAAAATTATAAAATAAATTTATTTCAGATTTTTCCTTATGTTTCAATATTGATATTTTATATCCTGCAAGTTAATGTGTCGTGCTGTCCTACCTCATTAGATTAATGCAGATTTTAAATGCTGCTGTTTGGCTCAAGCATTGGTGCCATATGGAATGATGGGACACAGAATTGATCCAATGTACATATTTTTATGCAAAAAATGCAGCTTCTTTGTATAAATTAAGCAAATTGGATGGGACATAAGAGAAACAGAAAATATACAGCTTCACAAAAGAGCACCTTGAAATCTTGCCTAAAGTAGCATTGGTTTATTTTTGTAATTTATAACTGTAAAAGTAAAATGGGGTGGGAGCAAATGATCATGAAATCTTGTTGAGCATTTTACAGCGACCAACAATAATTCTGGTTTAGACAGTTAATGGCATTCCATCAATATATTTTAAACTACTAATCTCGTCAAATGTGATGATTAAGCACTAAATTACTTTAATGTTTTGGTGGGGGGGTGTGGTGTTAATGGTATTTTGTCAATAAATAAAAATGCTAACCTTGCAAAATACTAAATGCAGTGTCCTGGTACACTTGTATGCTTTTTGTGTTTATAGGATTAGAAGTATTCTGCTTGAATAAAATTGCAGGTAATGGAGCTGGTGTAGATCAACATGCATGGGTCAGAGTGTTGGCTGCTGACATGGGTACTGCGTACGTAGGTATTGGTAATGATGCAGTCTAAATGGACCTCAGTGTAAGTGGTATTTGTGTAGATATTTTGCAGGTGCTCACTATTAGTACACTTCTGGTATGGATATCTGGTGTTTTCTGGTGTGTAATATTATGGTTGTTTTCTTTTTAGGGAGTTGAGGGAATTTCCTATGCAGATATGAATGTGGTGTTCCTTGTCTGAGTATTAGTCTGTATGTGTTGTTTTATGTAGATATTGCTGGGGCACTTCCTTTGTGGTTTATTTTCATGCAAGCACCTTTACTATGCCTCAGCGATTATTTGATCTGGAGATGTTACAGATGAATACCTTGCCAGCCCTGGTACATTTGAACCAAGTGCAATGCATGCACCAGCAGAACACTAATCTTCATTTCTGTAAGTATCAAATGAGTATCTTACCAAATAGCACCTCAAATGGCAAATTTTGGCAGATAATTAACGCTGCAGCTTTTCAAAAATGGCTGATGGGATCCAGATGTGGAAGTCCTGTGTACATTTTTGGGAGATTCCTTTTTCACTGTTAGGGGAAATGGAGCAGGTCATGAAGTGCACAGACACAAATTAAAGATAACCGGAGTATTTAAAATCAGAGCACAGGACAAGCAAATCAAACTTTTCCTGCAAAAATACACTCAACCCTTGGTACTTTTTCGACCAGTTTGTAGTGGAGATGTAAATACTTTTAAATGGTAGATGAGGTTTGTGGAACAATCATGCTGGAACTTATTTAAATGCAATGTTCTTCACTAATTAAAAATAGCTGCCTACTTCTGTTGTGTAAAGAAAATAAGTTAGTTATAACAGCTTCAATCACTGTTTGTTGAGAGAATATAAAGTGTTATCCTTATAGCATTATTATTGCCTGACTGCTTTCCTCAGCCTATTATTATTACAGTGGGGGCAGTTGCAAATTTACTGTTTGATTGAGAGTTAAATGGACTTCTGAAAAGATTTAACTGTATTTGAGGTGGGGATATGAAGGCATATGTTTGATTTTATAAAGGATTAATTCTTCAAGATATTCATGTTAGGGTATTTTTTCTTACACTGAACTCAAAATAATACTTTAAATATTTATTAATTTCATTTTAGTATGACTCTTGGGATCTGCCAATGGTGCTTACCATATGGTGAATGAGTTGGCATGGAAGGTGTAAGGGCAAAGGATCCTGAGTCAGGGCACAGTTGGCAGTTAGCATAGATCTGCAAGGAGCTGTCAGGGTTTCTGGGGGAGCATGAGTTGTTATGGAGTGTATGAGATGACTTTATGGCTGTGTGGCTGGGGTGGGTTGGCAAGAAGGGTGTAAAGAGTCTGTGAAGTGGGCACGGAATATGTTTGAATGGATGGTCACACGGTGTAGGTATAGGATGAAGAGGTCAGAGGAATGAGGGTTAGAGGGTGTTACATTTAACAAAACAACTGAGATGGAAGTTCCAGACAATCAAGGCAAGCTTTTTGATCAGCTCTCCTCAATGGCCTGTATGGCTACCTCCAATCTGCTGTCTACATCCAGGGCCAGTGGCCCTGAATTCATCCCACAGTCCCTCCCAAAGAGTGAAAATTGTAATATTTGGGGGAGTTTTTCTTGAAGTGGATGCACTGAGCAAGGAAATTTATTAACTTGAATTACCATCTGCAGGAATGAAATTCCAGCCCCATCTAGCTGCATGTCATTTCAATGTTGATTACTGAAATATTCAGGTTATATAATACCATTTTTATATTGATGCCAGTTCATAATCAGATATTACTGATTAGTTCACCAGTTAAGATTTTCCAGCATTAGCATTTTGCAACAATGCATACACATGATTGATCTGTGGGAGCTGACACACAATCATAAACCTGTGCAGATGCAAATGAAATTTGTGCAGATTCTGAAGCTAACAATTTGATCTTAAATTTTTTTTAGCTTTTGAGCATTGAGGGCTTTTACATCTGAAATACTCAGTATGCTAGTCAGATTTTGATTTGGATTCAAATGAGCCTCCCATTAAATCTAACCGTCTCGACCTGTCTGTATCCATATATGCCTTAGAAGCTATTCTAAGAACTTCAATACTTCCATTTCAGCAGCCTTTGTGTTGCTAATTTTGGCGAGAGTGTTGAAAATGACAAATTAAGTCCAGTACAGACTTTGGGAAAAGTTACACAATTGTATAAACTGGGTGCTATCCCTAATTTACAGTTGGTTCCCAGCTGATGTTACGTAACTCAGAAAAACAATTATGGCAAAGCCTCTGCTGATCTGCTAAAACATACTTTTCCACAAATACTGCACTTGTATTATTATAACTAAACAAATTAACTGTGGCATAAAACATGTTCAAAAACAGTGGTTGGACTCTACTTAGTACATACACCAGCATAACTTCAATAACCTGCAATTTGCCAAACATTCTGAGGTAGGGACCCCTGAATGGCAAATGTCAGTTAAAATAGTAAACTAACAAAGACACCAGATATGGCGGCCTGTTTCTCAAATAGCACTGCAAATTGCCAAGAGGTAACAGCAAGTTAGGTAAAAAGGCTAGAGATGCTGCGCAGGATTATATTCCAGTATTGTGCTGAATAAATACTTCAGAAGATTATGCAGAAAGGTTCAGCAGCTGCAGTGAAATTATCTACTACAGTGAAAAATAAATTCTATCCTATTTTGGACAAGAGGTTTATGAGGTGCACTGACAGATAATACAGGAACACATTTAACAGTAAATTGTTTTCTTTAAGTGTATCTTGAATTTTAAGCTGAGTTCAATATAAACTTGTCCACCACTTTTCTTTTTACTCATTCATATTTATTACAGTGTAAAAAGAAGCTATGAACAAAATAGACTGAGTGATCTGATCACCACAATAATTCTTCCACTCATAAGCTCTTTTATCTAAATAGCAGTCAAAAAAACACTGTTGGAAAAAGATTATTAGCTATTTCTTTGTAATGAGGATTTCATTTAGCTGAGCTGGTAGCATTTTCACCTCTGTACAAGCAGTGTACGGAATTATAAACTTAACCCCACTGATAGTTTCGACTGTTTTATAATCAAGGGCCTGCATTAGAGGCTATGCTTTCTAAAGTTTGTTTTGTTCACAATTTGGGCTTGATTTGTATACCCTGAGGAGGTGAGCAAAAAAGACGCATAAATCTACAGTGCTTGCTGGAGTGCCAGTTTCCCAGCAACCTGGACTATTTTCTGAGAACAGGGATATTGAATATTGTTGAAAGACCTTTTCTTTTAATTAATTCAGGAGATATGAGCATTGCTGGCAAAGCCAACATTTACTGCCCAGCCGTCATTGTCCTAAAGAGCAGTGAAAAGTCAATGGTAAGAATGGCAGTTTCCTTTCCTAAAGCCCATTCTTACGGCCTTCGTTGTCAGTCAGTTGGTCTGTAGAGGCTTCAGGGAACAGTGTAGCTGCCTGAAGGTGCCAGATCTTGGGGCTGGGGGGGTCAGGGAGGTGTATGGACAGTTCAAGGCAATGTTCTTAGGCCCAACCTGTCTTCAACAGCTGCCATTGCCAACCTGTGATGGGAAGGCTTCCAATTCCACCAACTTGCTTCCCACTGTATACGGTAGCAAACCCACTCTCTGGCCATTAATTAGCCAGTTCAGGGAAGATCACTGCCAAAGGACAATTCCTCATATTAACAAGGGTTCTAATCCCTATTTGACCCTAATGCCAGGCTAACAAAGCCCTTGGAGTATATCCTGCTTGGATATTTCATGTTTTCTTTCTTTATTTAAGCAGCATGTAAATTCCCATTGTCAGTTAATATTAGAACTGAACCAAAATTCATCAGCACAATGCTGTAGCATTCTTTTGCTGTGTTCTTTGTTCATTGTGCTCAACTTAGATACTTATCCCATTCCTAACTTCCAAAATCTTCAGCCCAATTATCTCTAAGTAAAAGGGAACTTGAGTACAGATCTATGTTGTGCCTTTCTGGGGTGTGTGTACCTTACTGCCATACCAAGATGTGTGTTTACTGAGGGAGGTACTAAATTTAAATTGTTTTTATAATTCATAAAATTTCCTCATCACTATGCTTGAGTTAAGGAAAATTTAAATGACTCTGAGTTCTGTTTTGTGGAAAATGTGTGATCATCCTCACCAACATTTTGTTACTTCAAAATCCACATGCAAGACGTCACTGCTGGAAAAGCGCATCAGGTCAGGCAGCATCCAAGGAACAGGAGATTCGATGTTTCGGGCATAAGCCCTTCTTCAGGAATGACTTCCTGAAGAAGGGCTTATGCCCGAAACGTCGAATCTCCTGCTCCTTGGATGCTGCCTGACCTGCTGCGCTTTTCCAGCAACACATTTTCAGCTCTGATCTCCAGCATCTGCAGACCTCACTTTCTCCTGCAAGACATCACTGCCAACCTTGATGCCAATTCTTAAGATGATTATTGAATTGTATCCCAAGCTTCCATCAATCTATGCTTTGAATATTATTAACATTCCTTTCATTGAGTAATCCATCCCATTATTATCTGTTTTTCAGATGGTTTGATGTTTAGTTGAGTCTTCAGGTGAATTTTTTTTTTTAAAAGATATTTTTATTAGAAATTTAATATTTTGACAGATTTACAAAAATAAACAGAACTTTCAAGCACAAACATTAATATAAAAATAGATCTTAAATATATAATCATCAAAATTCAAAGGAATGATACTAAAGAAGAAAGAAAAACAATGAAACTCAGTTAACTACTAATCTAATCCACAATTATCCAGAGTGTATAGTTGAGTCACTTACATCCTTCAAACAAGAGAAAATGTTCTCTAATACACTCATAACAGTATAATAAAAAGGAAACTATTTCCAAACAATAAGAACAAAAAAAATAAAACATGTTTGAATGGAGATCCTCCCCCTTGTTCTCAGGGGGCCTTACTTCCTTTCTAAAGGTCCACCATATCCTCTCCCAAACAGTGTCCCACCCTTGACCCGGGCGCTCCTTAATAGGATTTAGATATAATACCGAGCTAGAATTGACAGTGAGCGCCCCACCCCCACCCCTCCCCACCCATACCTGAGTATATCTGATAGCATCAATGCCACGTACAAACACACATAACTATAAAATTACAACTCCAACAAATTACAATTAAGTATAATAACATAAAATAGCAAGAGAAGACAACCCTGCTCCCAGAAGCAAAAGTAAAGTAGAGTAAAGTATCCATTTCTCCCCACGGAGTGTGGAAGAGGCAAGCCAACATAAATTGTCTCTTACGATTTATTTAAACGAGTCTAAAAGTTCCTTAGCCTCTTCTGGTGATCTAAAATTATACTCGGATCCTTCGTGGGTAAAGCATAACGTCGCTGGGTAGCGTAAGGTGTATTGAATATTTAAGTTCCTTAGACATTTCTTCACCTCATCAAACGCCTTCCTCCTTCGTGCCAAAGCCGGGGAGAAGTCCTGAAAAAACATAATCTTGGATCCTTCATGAATCATAGCTTTAGGATCCTTTCCAAGATTTCTGGAGGCATCCAGGAGTATCTGCCTCTCCCTATAACTCTGCAGCCGGAACAGGACCGGGCGTGGGCGCTGGTTTGGGCCAGATCCGCGTACTGCGACCCGGTAGGCCCACTCCACCCTTACCCGGTCAGTTTCAGCCCCCAGGTTTAAAAGCTGGGGCAACCATCGCTCCAGAAACACTGCTAACTGTTCTTTCCCTTCTTGTTCTTGAAGGCCCAGAAGACGGATATTCTTTCTCCGATTTCTATTATCCAGGTCATCCATGTAGATTTCAAAGGCCCGGACTCTCTGCTCCAGAGCTCGCACCTGTTCTGCAGCTGTTTGTGCTGCAGCCTCGGAGGTCGTGGCCTTTAGCTCCGCCCCCTTCACTCGGCCCTGCAATTCCTCGAAAGCCTGGCTGTACTTTTGTAACTTTTCTTCGAATGCATTCCATCTCTGTCTGGATTCTGCGATGAAATTGACGAGTGTCGATTCCAGCCTGGCAATCATCTCTTCAAGGCCTGTTTTTACATCAGCTGCAGCCTGAGGAGGAGAGGAGGGTGGGGGAGGGGTCTTTGTTTTCTGAGAGCTGCGGGATCCCTTTGGTTTACTCATTATCCACTTAATATTAAACTGCTTAAATATAATAGTAAGCAGCTAATTAAGGTTAGAAAATTTTTTTGGGTGGTTTGGTAAGTGTGGTGGGGGTGAGTAACTCACTTTACCCAGGTTTTGGGAAGAGCACTGTAAACTCAGACTTGCTGAGTCGCCGCCATCTTGGATCTCCAGGTGAATTTTTGATAATAATGCCATTGAACTCGACAAAATTTCGGTACAATGCCTGACACTTCAAAGCTACAGATTGTAGAAAATAATGATTTATTAAAACCAACTGTAAAAGATAAATGTATGCATTATCAGCTAAAATTGACGTTGGTCATCAAACTGAAAAACAGTTGGAAAATATAACCCAGCATAATCCAAAAGGTAAAATAACATTTTATATTGGAGTGATGCTCATACACCACAGTGTTTTATTAAAATAATTGATTTTTGTAAATACATGTATATTAAGTCTGCAAGTGATTTGTCAGTTGACTTCCCAGAGTGGTTTGGCTTGGCCTCAGTCAGTTCACACTGTAGGGTGGATGTGGCAATACTGATGTTGATCTCATAACAGCTTTTATGTGTGACAGAAAATGTAACTTGTTATGTGAGTTGACAATGGCATAAAATATTCAGCGCTCTGCTGTTAAATATTTAGTTAAATGCGCTGAGTATGGTTTCAAAATAGTTTGCATCTTTATCTTTTGTTCATAATTCAGAAATATTCATTATTCTGGTACTCCCACAGAAAATTAAATTATATGGATTTAACCCGCATCATAGGGCATATGCACTGATCCATTAATTTAAGCAGTTCTGTGACAACCCTCTTGGAGAGTAAGAGTGGGTTGGGAATAGTGCTTCAACATTACTGTTCTCTCCAACTTGTAATCTGTTTGAGCTAAGTCCTACTGCAGGGCATAGAATGAATTTATCCTTGTGCATAATGAGTGGGGCATCCGTTCAGTTTTATTGGTGTAGCATATTGGTGGAGATTGTTTAATGGTTTGGTCCTGAGTCTCCTGAGATATAGCTTTCCAGAACACAAATAAAACCATCAAATATATTGTTTTTTTTTAAAAAAGGGTGGTTTTGTAATGCAAAGAACTGCATAATGGGTAGGTCCACCGCCTCCCCAAATAAATTATTAATCTGATGAAATTCTACGACTGGCATTCAACACCGTCACATCACAGCTATTCACCATCTAAAAGCAAGTGTGGAAATGAGCTGATACGGTGATTAACTTAGGCATAGGGAACTCCATTTCTGGACCACAGCCTCAAATATTGTTTCATAAGGAATTGGTCAAGCCTTACGTGAAGTGCAGAAATATGATTTCTGTGAGCCTTTCCTGGAACTTACCTTCACAGAAAGAATGAAACATGGCAACCACTTTTTTGTGGGATCTAATGGATGATGGGATTTTGACCTCTACCTCTGATTCTTTTCGCAACTTAGGATGAAACACATCAGAATCGGGCAGCTATAAGGAATAAGTCTTAATTTGATGTTCAGATGTATGGACTTGATGCACCAAGACAGAAGAGCCAACTGTTAATTACAAAATATTTACAGCACAAAATTTGCCAGGCAATTCAACAAATTCACAACAGTGTTTTTACTATAGATAGTCCTCGTGCCACTATTACTTGTCCATGTCTATGAGTAGCTCCTTCAATTGCTTTCTCCTTTTTTGCATCAACCTGGATTCACCTTGAACACCTCTGTACTATTCACCTCAATAGCTGGTGGCTTTGTATGAAACCTGCATGTTTGACTGAAGTCAAAACATGCGGCGCTGGAAAAGCACAGCCGGTCAGGCAGCACATGAGAAGTAGAAGAGTCGACATTTCGAGCATAAGCTCTTCATCAGAAAGTTCTTCATCATTTCTGATGAAGAGCTTATGCTCAAAACATCGACTGTCCTGCTATCAGATGCTGCCTGACCTACTGTGCTTTTCCAGTGCCACACATTTTGACTCTGATCTCCAGCATTTGCATTCCTCACTGAAGTCCTAGAAGACGGCATAAGATTGTATCCTGCAAAAGTGACAGGGCATCATTAAAAAAGAAAATCTTAACAGTAAACTTGGCAATTGGGAAAAGAGCAACTGTAGTGAACACCAAATAGATTGGTCCCAAAGGAGAACACTTAACTAAATGACAGAGGTATTTAAGACATGTTCACAATCTATCATGGCAGAAAGCTAACTCTTCCATTCTGATGATGCTATACTAGTTTCAGACCTGGAAACTCAGGTATAGTCTCATAGATAGTTTGTCCTGTGTTTGTAATTTGTTCTCCCTGTCTATTAGTGTCAACATAATCATGGTCCCAAGATAATGTGTTGCATTTCTACTTCTGATCATGTTAAATAATACCCCACTCGACATGTTTAGTGAAGGCTGCCACTTTGGGTCCACAGTGACAGGCAATTTGTCCTTTGATGCAGGACTTTTAGCCAACTTCCACAACATACATGAAATAACATCAAACTGACCCTTTGGGCCAATCTGATGGTTTACCAAACCCATGTTCTCAGCACTTTGGGTGAGTTCACTTATCAAGAAAACAAAGTTCAATAATTTCTATCTTTGCTGCCTATAATGATTGATAGGCATATCTTGGCTGAATAAAATCATGAATGTGACTGTCCTCTCAAAGGTTTAATACCAGGCATCAAACTAAGACAGTTTGTTGTCTCAGTCATGCCTGCGGGAGAGGAGATGGTCACAAACCCGAGGATTCTCTGTGCAGCGTGGTAATCAGAGTCAACTGATCAGACAGATACTCAAAGCTCTGCTTCAAAGAACTTGGAAGTGTGATGTGAAAGCTTGAAAAAGCGCAGAATATTAAACCTGGGAATCACTAGCTGATGATCAAAGAAAAGACACTAAAGTCAATTGAGTTTGCAGACAACACTAAAGTCGGTGGAGTAGTGGGCAGTTTGTAAGAATGTTACAGGTTGCAGGGGGACTTGGTTAAACTGCAGAATTGGGCTGAGAGATGGCAAATGGAGTTCAATGCAGCTAAATGTAGGGTGATGCACTTTGGGAAGAATAACAGGAAGGTAGATTACTGGGTAAATGGAAAGATTATTGGTAGTGTGGATGTGCAGAGGGATCTTGGAGTCCATGCACATAAATCCCCGAAAGTTGCCACCCAGATGGATAGTGCTATTAAGAAAGCATACGGTGTGTTAGGTTTCATTGGTAGAGGGATTGAGTTCTGGAGCCACAATATCATGCTGCAAAATGCTGGTGTGGCCAACTTGGAATATTGTGTACAGTTCTGGTCGCCATATTTCGGGAAGGATGTGGAAGCATTGGAAAAGGTGCAGAGGAGATTTACCAGGATGTTGCCTGGTCTGGAGGGAAGGTCTTATGGGGAAAGGCTAAGAGACTTGAACTGTTCTCATTGGCAAGAAGAAGGCGAAGAGGGGATTTGATTCAGACATTCAAGATGACCAGAGGATTAGATAGGGTAGACAGTAAAAGTCTTTTTCCTACGATGATGACATCAGCGTGTATGAGGGGGCAGAACTACAAATTGAGGGGTGATAGAATTAGGACAGATGTCTGAGGCAAGTTCTTTACGCAGAGAGTGGTAAGGGCATGGAATGCACTACCTGCTGATGTAGTCAATTCAGACACATTAGGGAGATTTAAACAATCCTTAGATAAGCACATGGATGATTTTGGGATAAAGTAGGGAGGGCGAGTTGAGAATAGTTTACAGGTCAGTGCAACATCGAAGACCGGAGGGCCTGTTCTGTTCTGTATTGTTCTATGTTTTATGCTCTAAAATGCTGACATCTCCTCAGGGCTGGCGTGCACCACCATGCTGACCAATAGTTACAGCAACTTGGCATCAGATGCCAGTACTGAATACAATAACCCACTACAACACTTGGTCGCTCTATGGGCGTCACCTGTGGTAGAACATACCCTTTAGATCAGGCCTCCTCATCCTTAAGCAAAAATGTGCCATATGAAGACACCTCATCTAAATTGGATTTATTTGTCACATGTCCATCATCTTTCATAGACACCAACATCTGTGGACATATGTAATAGAATCATAGGATCCCTTCAGTGTGGAAGGTGGCCAGATGACCCATCGAGTCCACACCGACCCTCTGATGAGCATCCTACCCAGTGGACATACGGAAGAGTGTTAATTGACAGCCTGTTTGGATTTGCTGGTTATGAATGGGGAAAGAGTTTTGCAGGCAGGAGAAAGCACAAAATCATCTGATCTTTAGCCTGAGAAGGGATGAATGGTTCTTTTGACTCTAGAGCCAGGGGCAAGAATCACAAAACCCAAGCTTCTCCTGACCTGGGGCCCCTGGTCCTGAGCCTAACCTGAGTGTAAGAGCAGGCCCTGTACCCTGCTTGCCCCAACCCTGAGAACAGGATGCCACTCCCAGGCCCTGAGCACAACACGCTAACCTTGTGCCCCATTCCCCCAGCACAGCACAGCATCCCCATGCTCACCCTGCCCAGGACATTACAGCCCTACCCTCCTGCCTGAGCCATACAGGCCCCCTAGAGAGCCGGGACCCAGTTACTCTACGCTGGTGGTTCAACCCGTCTCAAGCACTCATAGATTGTATCAGGCAAATGACTGCAGTGATGAGATTTCCTGGCCTCTTGTTTCCCACTGAGCCATTTTCTGTGTTGTAGAAAGTAAAATCCTTACTAAAGCTTCACTTCAAGTGTTACTCATAGGTGGGAAGATTGTAATCTTTCAGCTTGATGGCTACAAATAGGAGCATAAATCATGCTTTATGTCTCACCCGGTACTTACTGATTTCTCATCGATCGCCACATTGGTACCTTAGTGACAACTCCTGCAATGTCTGTTTCTGTTTCAAGTGACAATGATAAAGACTCATGCTGTAGCGAGTGCTGTTTCTGAGATTAGGTCCAAGAGTGAGGACATTAGGTACTACGCTCCAAGTTAATACACACAGTTATCTATTCAGCTTTTACACTGCTATAAGCACAAATTAGACCAAAGCACAAACATATTGGAGGAAAACAATATGTTGTGTAAATTAAATATTTGTGCAAAAAGCACATACTCTTCATTTTACATTGACCCCTGATTTCACACACCTTCCAACCTTCCTATTTTAAATAGCTTGACAAGTCTTACATGAAATAGGATGAGCAATTTCCTGAATGATGTTCCATTATCTGCTGCAACCTTTATAAAATCCCCCTGAAGACAACAATGTGAAGTGACACAAGTTGGTGCAGCAGGAAGAAATATTTTGCTTTCATCCTGGAATGTGTCTGTTTGCATTATTGTCTTTGATTTCTATATTCATCTCTTTGCAGACATGGATACAAGATAGTTGTCTTTTCTCTTATGTAGATCAGTAAATCTTAACTTTGTCGTGTCAGTATGTGCCCTGTACCTTTTTCCCTTATTTGTTTCAAAGCTGTATAACTTCTTCCACCTCTTCCTATAGAGTATGGGCTTCTTATGCTTACTGGATCCTCTCCTTTTACAGGAGAAAGTGAGGTCTGCAGATGCTGGAGATCAGAGCTGAAAATGTGTTGCTGGAAAAGCGCAGCAGGTCAGGCAGCATCCAAGGAACAGGAGATGCGACGTTTTGGGCATAAGCCCTTCTTCAGGAATGAGGAAAGTGTGTCCAGCAGGCTAAGATAAAAGGTAGGAAGGAGGGACTTGGGGGAGGGGCGATGGAGATGCGATAGGTGGAAGGAGGTCAAGGTGAGGATAATAAGCCGGAGTGGGGTGGGGGCGGAGAGGTCAGGAAGAAGATTGCAGGTTAGGAAAGCCGTGCTGAGTTTGAGGGATTTAACTGAGACGAGGTGGGGGGAGGGGAAATGAGGAAACTGGAGAAATCTGAGTTCATCCCTTGTGGTTGGAGGGTTCCTAGGCGGAAGATGAGGAGCTCTTCCTCCAACCGTCGTATTGTTATGGTCTGGCGATGGAGGAGTCCAAGGACCTGCATGTCCTTGGTGGAGTGGGAGGGGGAGTTGAAGTGTTGACTTTAAATCCCCCTCCCACTCCACCAAGGACATGCAGGTCCTTGGACTCCTCCATCGTCAGACCATAACAACACGACGGTTGGAGGAAGAGCGCCTCATCTTCCGTCTAGGAACCCTCCAACCACAAGGGATGAACTCAGATTTCTCCAGTTTCCTCATTTCCCCTCCCCCCCCACCTCGTCTCAGTCAAATCCCTCGAACTTAGCACCGCCTTCCTAACCTGCAATCTTCTTCCTGACCTCTCCGCCCCCACCCCACTCCGGCCTATCACCCTCACCTTGACCTCCTTCCACCTATCGCATCTCCATTGCCCTTCCCCCAAGTCCCTCCTCCCTACCTTTTATCTTAGCCTGCTGGACACACTTTCCTCATTCCTGAAGAAGGGCTTATGCCCGAAACGTCGCATCTCCTGTTCCTTGGATGCTGCCTGACCTGCTGCGCTTTTCCAGCAACACGTTTTAACCTCTCCTTTTACAGTAACGCACTCTAGAAGTTGCTTCTTTGTATCAGTTAAAAATCACACAACACCAGGTTATAGTCCAGGTTATTTGGAAGTACTAGCTTTCAGAGCGCTGCTTCTTCAGTAGCTACCTGATGAAGGAGCAGCACTTCAAAAGCTAGTGCTGCCAAATAAACCTGTTGAACTATAACCTGGTGTAGTGTGATTTTAAATTTTGCCCACCCCAATCCAACACAGGCACTTCCAAATCATGGCTTTATATCAGCTCAACAGGTAATGATCCATTTTTGTGTTTAAAAAATTGTGCACTACATAGTTAGATAAGCACTTAACACACGTGTTAGTTATTAGTTGTTTGGGAAGTATTAAAGGATCATTTTTGCAGGTGCATTGTAATTTACAGTTATTTTTCATTGCCAGTAACGGCATTTGTATCCTTTGTCCCAAATGCATTTCCTAGATCATAATTTGTAATGGTACGAAAGACATTATCAACAAATCAAACTAACAACGGCCCCTAATTTATATTGAGCTCAATCTTCTCCCAGTGTAGCTGCAAAACCCCAGCATGGACCCAGTGAAATTTTAGTGACAGGTCTTTTGAATAATGTTTGTGAAAACACAGCTGGCTGCTAGATCTAGTTGTCAGTGCAACAGTTGAGTTTTTTCCAATATTTTTCATTTAATTAGGTGAATGGTGGGTGGAGCGCATGAATAATTCCATGAAATTTTCATGTTGGTTGTTGCTTTTGTTTTGGGAGCGGGGACTTTCTGAACGTAAGGGCTCCTTTTTTTAAGTGAGATTAATAATTGATAAGTGAGCTGATTTATTTTTTTAAATTTTTAAAACCATGTGGAATTTTCTTGCACATCTTCTGAGCGACACCTTAAAATTCCAAAGCTGCACCAATTCTGGTCAAATCTGACAGCCACCACAAACACATGTGTAACTCTTTGTTACATATGTGCCAAAATGTTTGATATGAGGTGGGGTGGGGAGCAGTTGTCTGGATAGAAGGAGGGAAAGTTTACTTCAGTAAACCAAGAGAATGATACTTGCAATCACTGCTGACTTCCTATTTGGGAATTCGGATTGAAGTCTTGTCCTCATTGGATGAGCTGAAATTGTTCATAACCTCTGTACCTTGGTTTAAGCAGCCATAAATAATCTCCCACTTGGAAATGAATCCATACATAACACTTAAACACACATGTGATAGGAATCTCTGTATATGGATTGGACTTTGATTCTGCCCAGGGAAGGAATGCTACGCCTGCTTTAGGGTGGGCAGCTTCAAGCTGTTTTACTGCAGTGCTTCTTCCCTCACCCCTCATTGTGGCAGGGAATTGAAAGTCAACTTCCTGCTGCTGACTAATTCTCAACCAGCCTAATTGGCTGCCCACCTGATGGGGGATGGACAATCTTGCCAGACTACCAAACCCACCTTCCCCAAAATGGCTGGTGCTGGGACTGGAATTGAGAAACTAGTGCACCAGCCAACGCGAGTTTGATTGGGCCTTATTCCCCTCTGTTTTCAACCTCCATGGGGCCAGAATTATCATTTCATTCCGAAATAATTTTATGCAGCCATCGGGCTAGTGCAGGATCATTCTAACTGATTAATATGGGTCAAGTAGCGTTCTTACGCCAAGCATATATTTTAATCTATTTATGTCAGGACATGGCAGTGATGCTATGTGTCCTAGCTAGATCATTGTTAGCTAACTGTATTGACACAGTATATAGTTGCTGTAGTCACCACTGACCTTTTTCTGTACTATAATCCTCTCATTTGGTCTGAAATTTCCACCGTGCCATCAGATGTGGGAAAAGGACTGAAGGACAGGATCAAGGAAAATGTTTTGGTTTTAGAGTAGCATGACAGATAAACCTGTTCCCTCTGTACTCTACTGTCAGGGATCTGGATCTGTCTTGAAAAAAGTCTGTTTGAAGATTTTTAAAGCATTAACATGCTTGAGACATACAAATAATCTTGTTAACTGGCAGATTAGGTGGTTAAAAGTGAAGCATCCTATATTTCTATGTTAGTATGACAATTTTCAATCCAGTCTTGTCATTTATGTGAGCAAACCTTGCTGCAGTGGGAAAGCTCAAACTTTTGAAAGTTATATTGAAGCTTTCTGTATATACTCTGGTGACTTGCAATCAGTGTTTTTTCTGCATTATTTTCTGTCAGAGTGGACTAGCAAGAGCAGAAAAAGATTACCCCTTAAGTCAGATATTTGGAGGGAACACTGATAAATTCCACTAAGTATGGATTCAAGCCTCAATCATAAACCCATGATTTTCTGAGCTATGTCGGTACTGGTCCAGCCAGCTTCTGAGAAAATCTACCAACTGTATGTTTACACCCATCACTTTAAAGCCATGATTCGGACACACAGACAGAGTCAGGAGAATGAGATGAAAACCTATTCTACTGCTTTCGAAGGGTAATGAAAACTGGTGAATCTTGTGTCAATGAAAACAGCCATATTGAGGACCCATTGAATCAAAATGAGCATTTCAAGTCCGTAAAAACGGGAGGGGAAGATCACTGTGCCATTTTGAAGCCTGACGATTTCAAGTTCCTCACACTGAAATCTGGCAAGAAGGAAGCTGCAAGCACGAGGACCTTTTAAGGTAAATTTTGCAAGTGTATCAAAGCCATTTTCTATTGTAGTTCATTGTGGCATTTAGAGACTTGAGAGTCCTTGAATCACTTGTAATTTAATTGTTACCTCATCCTATCGGTACCAAAAAGCTTCCCAATAGAGATAGTTCAAGTTGACCTGCTTGGAACTACAGCAAGAGCTAAAGCGGGATGCCAAGCAGGTTAAGCTCCACAAGAGGTGCCCCGCAGTGCTCAAATTGTAGCTTTTGAATTCCTCCCTTCAGAGACGTGGCATTTTTGTTAGAAATCTTGAAGTGCAGGTTCCTGTTTCCAAAGATAGCTATTTTAGCACATTCCTGGTAATATCACTGCGAGGTGTCAATGTCTAACTAATCATAATTCTGCATGGCTTTCAAGTCACTCCAATCATAGATGGTACTAAGTGAAGAAAAGGAATGGTAGGTGCCTTTTAATATCGTTCAGAGCTTCCTAAATTGTGGTCTCCCCTCTTGTGATGCTTCTTGTTATTTTTCACCATTCCTTTAAATTTGACTTGCACACAGTCATCCTCATAATTATCATCCCATGTTCCATCTGGGATTACATGTAGAATTTTAAATAATTAGGAGGTGAAAGCAGGAAATGTTAGTTTGTTAGTCTTAGTCAATATAACTATAACTGCATAATTCAAAATTTTGCCTGTCTGATATATGCAGAGTTTCAAGATCGGCTCCATGTTCATATTCAATCAAAAGCAAGTAACCAGTTCCATCTATTTCATTCTTAAAATATTATCATTTACAACAAAAAGAATCAATCATTCCGGCTAGAACAGATATGGCAGTGTTTAAATAATTTCATCTTCAAATTTGAATGATACATTTGGGCCTGGAATTATGAAAATCCCTTGCTAACTTTCATTGGATGCTGCTATATTGTTAGGTCAGTCAGATGATTCCCAATAAGTTTGAATAGATATTCAAAAACCTGTCACAAGGACTATAACTATTCTCACAGGTTTATTTGAAATTCTGAAGACAGCAATTTGTTTAGCTCCACCTGGCAAAATGCTGTGATCACTGTAACAAAATTACCTGGAGGGAAAATTTTGGGCAGTTAATGGTTTCTGGACAGTTCATCATTCAACTGATTAACATAAAATAATTTAAAATAAGTTGTGACTAGATACTGCCCTGTGATGTCCTTGCAGTCATGTGAATGTGGGGCTTGAATGTATGTTCTGCCGATCATTGTTAAGTTGAGGATTGTGACTGAGAGAGTTGCAAGGTATTGTCTCAAAATAAAAGAGAGGGCAAATAATCAGCTCAGTCATTTTGCCTTACTAAATATGCGTATCTACCATTTTAGGAACATTTCACAAGTTGGTGACGTTATTCTAGTGATCTCTTCCAAGCGCCTGTTCCATTAGAATTTGTGTAACATGACTATAATCCTATAGTCTGCTATGGATGTGCCGATTCCTGCTACCTGACTGAGACAAGTTCTATGCTGCTCTTCATAATTGGCTGCATTTGCTCAAGAAAACAGAAGTGTGCACCTACTTTTTCTATCTCCACAAGAATGGAAAAAAAACCTCATCTGATCTTAATCATCTTCCATGGTGGGATGGCTGTTTTTCACTCTGGCCACCAATCAAATCTTTCAGTCTAGTTACAACATGTGTATGCAAATAACAAGATTGTGGTTTGGGCAGGAGAGTTCACTGCCCTCTCAGTCAAAACTATTGAGATTAGCAGCTAACTAATTGATTTTATCTATCATTATGGCCACTTACCTAGCACATTCAAATTTTAAAATCAGACCCTTCATTTCTACAACTGGGAAAGACAACACAAAACGTTCAAAGATACTGACACTCCGTCATGATTTAATGATTTCAGGAGAAAAAGGGAGGAGTTGGAAATTAAAAGATGAATGAGCACAATATGCTACCCAGAGGAATTAATGCAATAAATGTTTCCCTCTGAATTTTATGACTATTGTTAATGTGCTAGTATTTACCACAGTCATTCCTTACATTATAGTTATCGTGGCAGCAAAAAGTTAATTACCTGAGTTAGGAGATCAGGTTGGATTCTGTGAAGAATTAGGACTTTGAAGTCAGTTTGTTAGAGCCTGCAGTCATTGGAATTGAATGGTGATCAGTCTTGCTACGAGAAATAATTGTATTGGTCATCTAGAAGCACTTTGTTTCATGTTTGTAATTTGCTCCAGTGATGGGAAATTGTTCAGCCAGTTAGTCATTGTTTTAAAAGCACCTTTAGCAACCTCTAAGGTGAAAACAGAAAATTCAAGTGAAAATCCAAAAAATAGTTTACCCTATTATAAAACGCAGGACTTTCTGTCTATTGATTAAGAATGGTGAGAGATGTTTATGAGAATGATATTTTAAAAATAAACTTGCTAATTCTACAAATGCAGTTCTGATTGACTTGGATTATCTTTGTTAAGGAAAAGCTCTGTATACGTCAGGACAATAATTGTTCCAGTTACAGTTCTAGACTTTAGGTCCAGTATTCACCCTGTGTAGGTGAATGGGCTTTGAGCGAGTTAAATTTTGACCCCTTGGTTTGAAGATCACTTTCTGGCCTTTAAGGATTTATTAATTCCGTGATACATGTTCAGGTATGGAAGACCTGAGTAGTTTGGGCCTGTATTCATTGGAGTTTAGAAAAAAGAGAGGCCACCTTATTGAAACATTCAAGATTAGATTAGTTTACTTAGATTAGGTTACTTACAGGTCCTTTGGCCCAACAAGTCCACTCCGACCCTCCGAAGAGCAACCCACACAGACGCATTGCCCACATTTGCCCCTTCACCTGACACTACGGGCAATTTAGCATGGCCAATTCACCTAACCTGCACATCTTTGGACTGTGGGAGGAAACTGACCGGAGCACCTGGAGGAAACCCACGCAGACACGGGGAGCATGTGCAAACTCCACACAGACAGTTGCCTGAGGCGGGAACTGAACCCAGGTCTCTGGCGCTGTGAGGCAGCAGTGCTAACCACTGTATCTCAAAATAAGGTGTCATCCATTTCACACAGATGAGTGAAAGATTTTTTTTTCTCAGAGGGTCGTGATTCTGTGGAATTCTTTATTGCTGAGGGCTCCGGAGGCTAGATCATTAAGTATATTCAAGGGTGAGGTAGACACAGTTTTAACCTGTAAGAGGCTTAAGGGATATGAGGAAAAGTCAGGAAAGTCGAGTTGAGAATGAGCAAATCAGCCAAAATCTCATTGAATGGCTGAGTCAACTTGATGGGCTGAATAGCCTACATATGTGCCTATACATTATGGTTAACTTCTGTATTTCACCATCTTATTAACTTCAGTAAACCCACTGGATTTAATGTTGGAAGATAT
The DNA here is from genome assembly GCF_020745735.1 of Hemiscyllium ocellatum. Lineage (NCBI taxonomy): Eukaryota > Metazoa > Chordata > Chondrichthyes > Orectolobiformes > Hemiscylliidae > Hemiscyllium > Hemiscyllium ocellatum. The sequence continues at coordinate 28,207,290 of NC_083425.1, read as the reverse complement.
TGCCTATCTATTCCATAGAAGCACATCTCTTTGTACTTTGATCAAAAACCCTTCCTCAGGAGTACCCTATCTTTTGAAAATTCTATTGGTGTAGTTTTCAATTATCTCCAGCTCAGCAGAGGCAAAGCATTACATATTTTAATAATTATTTATGAAGTGTTCCTTTCCTTTCTTTATCACTCCCTTAACAATAATCTCAAATTAATGACCACTTGTCACTTCCCAGCGCAGAAATGTTCATTCCCTACACATACTGTCAAAACGTATAACTTGTAAACGCCTGTCCAACCTTCTTTTAGTCATTACTGCAGTGATGGAAGTTGAAGTGTCTCAGTATCTCCTGTTAACTATAGTTTCTAGTTCTGATATCAACTTAATATCTTACATAAAATATGTATCCAAGACTACACACAACACTCTCACTAAGGCCTAAGCATTGCCTTGGATAACTGTATTAGAACTTGCGTTCCTGTGTTCATGGCACCAATTTACAAAACTCGCTCTGCTGTTGTTCATTTTGATGGTTTTCTCCATCTCAATGTGCACATTTCAACATCTCCTCTGTATCCCAAGCCCTATAGTATCTTTGTATGGACTGTACACTCCCAAAATACCTGGCCTCCTACTCTTTCATGTAAAATTATATTTGTAATCTGCTAACCTGTTCAAGTCCCCTGAATCTGAGTCTCTTACTTTATGTCAGAAGCAAATGTTGATGTTCTTCCCTCTGTGTCCAAATTCAAATAAGTTAAATCTACACAAAAAAACAAAACAGCACCGAACCTTAAAGTAAACCATTTCTAACCTATCTCAACAGGTTAAAGTGGAGGCTTTCTCTCAAGATTGACTTAATATGAAATAGAGTTTGCCAATTTAAAGGACAAAGCAGTTTGGCTTAACAGCATGAATGGTATCTTGCATATTACATTACAAAAGCTTGCAATCCTTGTAAAATGAGCACTCTTTGAACAAACATGTAGATCAGCTTATAACACCAATAAAATATATTTCAGCATGCTTTTTCTATTTGGCATACGTCATGCATTACAGGGAATCCAATACAAATTTCTGTATTACAATTGTTTGTGGTGATGCAGGGATGAGGGAATAGCATTTAAAACTAAAACAAGTCTAGTTATTTAGAATGCATAGACAAATCTCCCTGTAATAGAACACTAGAGTCTCATTGAATGGCAGAGCAGACTCAATGGCATATTTCCACGCCTTTGTCTTACAGTCACACATCTGCAACCTCTTAGTGAACCCATTTCAGTAATGATTTAACATCCATTCAATTTTCTTTTTAATGTCTACTCAATTTCAAGTTGCCAAGCTTTTTGCTCCTATGGGCCTCAAAGATGGAGTTATCAAGACCAAATACAAAAGTAAATTTAAATTCACATACCCATTATTTTCCAGGTATCACAAGTTTCTGATCCAAATAAATCTTGATGCTTTGATTTAAGATCATTGAGAAAGCGCTTCCAGGGAAAAGCCTTTCTAACTCTTCCAATCCATAAATTCAAACCAAGTATGTGAAGAATATAGGCTCAAATAAGAATAAGTTGGCAGGTTTCAAGAAAGAATATTTCCAAATGTCAGGTATGGTTTGAATGACATCTTGGACATCCCATTTTAAACAGATGGACACTGACAAGTGAGCAGCAATGAGTGTGGTAATTAAAAACAATTTTTAAAAGTAAAAGAAGCCAATAATTTCTTAGTAGTATCTTCTACTTTGATAATTAGGAATGTCTGGAAAAGGGGGAAATGCAGAAATTTATAACCATTTGCTAAACTAGAGACACTTTCCTCACAAGTGTTCCCTCCCAAAACTGGGAGAGACAGAGACAGAGAGAAAGATAAAGGTTCAATTATTTATCCTGCCAGCCATAACTTATATACAGAAAGGTAGAGTGAGAACTGAGACATGTTCACAATCCACACTTCCAACCTGGCTGCAATTACTTGGTTTGAAAATACTGATGTGTTCTCCCACCAATATTTCTTCCATCTATTCATTCAGCTGAATTGTACTCCTGTACTTCAAGTCGTGCAGGGAGTGGGACCTGTGGAAATTCACAGTATAACATCCACAATGATCTGTAACGACATACAAACTTATTGCAACTTCATGCAAAAGTTAAACTTCCCCAATATATTCAAACATTATGGAAGAATGTCCACATGCAAATATGAGACATCTGCCAACTGCCATCCACTCCCCACTCTCTCAGCACCTTCATCTTCTATCTTTCTGCTCTTCCCCTCCTGTACAAGCCAAGGCACTCCACATTTTCCCCAACCCCATCTCCACGATTGGCTAATTGCTTCTCTTCATCTGACCAAAGCAGCGGTGGCAATAGCAGCAGATTGTCGATTTTTACGACAGCTATCTCAGTTAGTGCTGGATTCTACACATTTGCTACAGCTGGCTGGCTGTTTCACTAGTTGGCAGGCTTGCTGTTTCCTCTTCTGTCGTGAATGACTGACTGCTGCAGCAAGAGATCTCTCTCCACTATTTCTCTGTGGCCTATTTCAGGTCTATCACTTCACTATTGCTGTTTCTACCTACTCTCCCCTGCTGCTCATCAGCAACAGTAAGAAATGTCGATATTTACTGTTAAGCCAAATTCATTTACAAGTACATCTTTTGCTTGTGTGTGTGTGTGTGTGTGTGTGTGTGTGTGTGTGTGTGTGTGTGTGTGTACTACCAGTGCATTGCACTTTAAAGTATCATCATACCTCAGATAGTATCAAGCGAAAGTCTCCGAGCCAACTTTTAAATAAAAACAATTAATTTTAATGTAGATTTTTTAAAAAATCTCCAGGCTAAGAGTGAGTAACTTATGAATGAATTAAACTAGAAGTGTTGTAAAGCCAATTGGATTTTGTAACCTTAATGATGAACATAGGCACATTTCCACAGAAGAATAATACATTCTAAAATTCCAAGCAAGTTCTGTTGACTGCCATCTTAGCTTCAAGAAGTGGGCAGGGAAAAGAGCTCCGGAGCTGCTCCTTCCTCATCAGAATGACAAACAGTGGAATTTTCATGGGCTTGAATTGGACAGGTAATTATTGTGTCTAAATGCCCCAAGCTAATAATGTGCCATCTCAGTGACTTTACTGTTACATGGGTTTTGAAGGCCAAAAGGTCATTAAGTTCTTTATTCTACTGGCGTCAGGTCATTACATCTTGGAAAAGAAATTAAGGATAAACAAAGAACAGTTTATGTTATGTATATTGAATGACCACATATGTTACATTGAATTACTTTCTCAATTTGCTCCCATTTCCCATTAGCCCTCTCCCCACCAATGACACCTATCTTCGCTGGTGACAATCCATTCAAATGATCCATCTACCCTACTTCACCATCACCACAAGCGGGTGGAAATCCTAATACTTTACAAGTCCATCATGGTCAGAGGGGAGAGGGTGCTATTAAGCATCATCCCAGGATCAGTGAAAGGTTTATCAATGTCACAAGATCATCATCAAAACTCACATTTATCCAAATTCATGTCAGTGAACACGTCACTGAACTAAGTGGTGAGGTGACCATTGTGACAGACTCAAAGAAAGGAGCCCAATATCCTCAAAAATGCCAATTGTATGTTGTTTAATATTCACAAAGATAAACCAAAATTCAACTAGCTTTCTTCATTAAAACACTATGAAAAGACACACCAAGAGATTTTCAAACTAACATTGTGCTGTGCACTGCTAATTGAGGTAGAGACAACAGAAAAATCTCTGGAGATGAACCAGAAACTACATTGTAAAGAGAAGGTACAAGACTACAAGAGTGTTTGGACAAGATCTGGGGTTTTATCAACGGATCTAAAAAAAGAGTGGGCTTAAAACTGTGCTTATAAAAATGTTTCTTGAAGTGACATGCAAGGTTACATTCCAATCTCTGTGTAATTCATGTAAGAAAAGGGTAGAAGAGAGAGAGTACTGATTGGAGCTGTGGAGCGATTGCAAGCAGATAGAAACTAGGCTGGGTAATCAGCAGGAAATTAGTAGGAAACAAGGTCCTCGTGTGAAAGATCTTTATCATAGTTTGTCCAATAAAAGCAAACGTTTTAGTAGTTCTGTAATATTAGCACAGTAAGCAAAGTAAGGTGCAGATTCTTGAGCAAAAGAAAAGGAGCACTTAGAGTTCACTTCAGAGATATTGAGAAGATCTCTAGTTAACTAAGATAGATTAGATCAAGAAAGACTGGACAACAGAAGGAAACTGAAAATAAAAAAGAAAAAAAAATTCTGTGGAATATAGATGGTGAAAGACCGCATGTTTGAGAGGTAAAAGTCTTAAATCTTAAAATCTTACAAAGTATATGATAGGATAAAGTTGTCCAAGATTAGGTGGATCTTGATGAATGCTTTCATCTGCAATTAGGGCCTCTATTATTTCTATCAGATCATTGGTTTTGAGTGGTACAGTACTTTGATTACTTTTTTTAGCTTGCAGAGTTTTTTTTTCTGTCACAACACGCTTTTAAAAATTATGGTTTGCAGAATTGCCCTGATAATTTCATTATGCAAAATGAAGATTCCCTTGGCAGTTTTGACAGCACAACATTTGCTGACACATTGTATGTCAGCACCCACGGAACGACCAGAGTCAAATTGCAGCTTTAATTCATTTCAATTCTTCCCAAAGGCCTGCTATAGCTACAATTAACCCTTCACAAGCTGTGATCTTTTCTTGCATTTCCAATTTTGTTTTCTGCACTGTAACTTGTAGACTTTTAATATATATTTCATGATGCCAAATATGAGGTAGAATTTGCTCACTTTGCGATTTTTTTTGTCCTTAGAAAGTCAAAATAAAACAACTTTCCATCAGATTGCATCATAAAATAATTACAGCAGAGAAGGGAACTGGCCATTCAACACCCTGACCCTGTTCTGGCTTCCAGTAAGAGTAATTTAACTATCTCCTCAACCCTGCCCATTATTCATTGCCCTGCAAATTTTGTCCCTTCCCCTTTTCATCCAACTGTTTTCTTTTTTTTAAAATCCACAACTGAATCTGTCCCAAGCACCCTCCCAGGCAATGCATTTACTGTATAAATACATTTTACCTTATACCATGTTGGGTTATTTTGCTGATTTATTGAAAATTTGGTATCCTTTAGATCTCAACCATTCTGACAATGGGGTAGCAGTTTTCTCCCTACCTACTCTCAAACAGGACACCTTCATTATATCTCCTCTGTCCAAGGGGTACAATCCCAGGTTCACTAATCTGTTCATGTAACTGAAGTAGCTCATCCTTGGAACCATTCTGTAAAGTCTTTTCTGCACCTTCTCTCAGGCCTTCGCATCTTTCTTAAAGTGTGATGTCCAAAATGTGAGGTGGAACTGAAGTTTTATAAAACTCTGTCGTACTTTTCTTAATTTTGCACTCTATGTATCCCATGTGTTATTATTAACCATATTGGCAGAGCAGGTTGAAAGGCAATGTGGTCTACCATTGCTCCTACTAAGGACAATAAGAAAAAGGAAGAGGGACAAAATGTTCTAGAATGAGGGAACCAAGGGGAGGGAATTGGGGTAAAGAAAGATAGGCAAGAGGAAAGCCAATAAAGGAAGACCCAGAGAGAGAGAGAGAGACAGCTGGAGACTACTCTGTTGACTGAATGTCAGGATGGAGCGTAAGTACAGAAGAATTTGAGTTTAAATGTAATTCATTCTGAGTGTATTACATGGGATAATGGAGAGGAGGCTTCACTGCATGTTTATTTTCTGAATTAACTGTCTTGGGAATGTTTGGTGGGTTATTCTGCTGTGTACTCACTGTATTAGGCTATGTATGCTGAATCCAGCATGGTTCAATACACAGCAGGTTTGAAGGAGTTAGGTGCCAAGTGGGGAGGGCTGGAGGCTGGGGTAGCAGACGAATGAGTGAAAGATCACTTAGTGTCAGCTGGGATTGCTAAACTCAGGAGGGATGGGGTTGAATTAAGGGAATTCAGGGTGTGTCCATTCAAGTGAGTTGCCTTGAGGGTTAGGACTGTGGTGAGAAAGTCAGATCTGATCAGTAAGGGGTATGGAGAATGGATCCTTGGGAAATTAGGTTTGGAATGGAAATTGGGTGGCATCGTCAATTTTAAATCGTTTCACGGTCCAGAGGGTTTGTGGGTCATTTCATAGTTGGGTTTGGTTCTTATGGAAAGATAGAATAAATGATTGTTAGGTGTGGAAAGATTAGTCTAATATCCCATGAATTCAAATAGCCAGCCAATACTCACATCTGGCCTCGTTCACTTGGGTATAGTGATGGAGGACTGTCATTACTTCTGGAACTTTATCCTAGCCAAAATGTAATTTATTGCTATTTAAGGAATTAAGGTTGTACATGTGACCTAGTCAAGGATCTTATAATTGTCAATATTAATAGTATAGGTCTATCAATAGACCTGTGATTGCTGTTAAATACATAAAAGAAACTAACAGCTGGTTAGGAGATCCAGTCATAAACTTCTCTTGATTAGAGTGGTGCTGGAAAAGCACAGCAGGTCAGGCAGCAATAAACTCCTTTTGTCAGACTTTTGTTTTTACTCTCATCCCACAATTCCAACCACACTGATTACTTATTTTCCAGTTGGGTTTCGGTCCAGAACAAAGGAGACTCGAATTCAGAGTGATAAGGGGCCAGAATAGAAGGGGACAGTGGCTTAGGTGTTAAATTTTAATCCCTCTAACCTTCATGGACTGGCTGTTCAGGTAAGTCAGTCAGAACCCTCTGATGTCTCCCACTTTTATTAAATCTGAGGTAACTCAAAGAATTCCCGATAACTAATAAGTACCCAACAGAAGTTTCAACTTCTCTGACAATTAAGGTGTGGTCAGTTCTTTGGCACTTCCAGATATTCCTGATGTGCTGCTTCCAGGTTCATCTGCCCTCTGACGACATGGTGACCAGGAAATTAAAGAGATGTATAAAGGTAATTACAATGCATAATACATTGTCAGTCAATAATGTGTTTTTAGTGCTAGTGCTAAAAATCTGATTCGCTCTGGGAATAAAAAGGAAATAAAACTCTGTAGGTTAACTATTATGGTGAATTGCAGCACAGAAATTGATAGTTCACCCGGTTCCAACAGAACCTTAATCCCTGCTCCTCATCAGAACATCCTTCCAAACTTTTTTCTACTTTAATTACTTCCTTGGCCTTCTCATCTTTGCAGATTTTTGAGACCACTCCATGTGAGCTCAAGCTTCATATTCTACTCACTAAAGACGAAAGAATAACTTGTTGGACTCATTAGTGATTGCCTTATATTTAGGATTCCTAACTTTGGATTCCTGCTTCCCTGGCCAAGTGAAAACATCGTCTGGAAGTGTACAATAGTATGAAGTTACTGATACCCAGCAAGTTCAGAAACCACTTTAAAGGAGAAAGATGGGTGATAGCATCAGATGTAGCCTCTTTGCCAGAGCTAGGTAAGAAAACTCCTTCATCAGAGTAAGCAAAATGAAAGCTTGGAATAACTCCAACAAAGAGAAGCACTTTCATGGCCAGTCAAGAGGATTTTTGAAAACATGACAGGTGAAAAATTGAGGGATAATGTCTGAAGACAATCTTAGTGACCCAAGAAAAAGGCATTAAAAGAATAAAAGTCAAGTAATAGGAACTATTGAGTCAGATCATGAAAAAGCAAAGGAAAAATACACTTAAGACACTTCCCCAATGGAAAGAAGTAAAGGTGGAGGATAGGAATGGGCAATAAAATTGAAGAAGATGTTGAAGATCTGAAGTCGTTAAAGTCAGTATTCATACTAAAGGAGTGCAAACAGCCATTGCAAAAGCTGAAATATTGTTCCTGAAGCTTTCATTGAACTTGTTTGCAGTAACATACAAGATCAAAATGATTGAGGACAGATTTGGAAAGGGCTGGAATACTGAAGTGGTGAGGCACAGAGAGGTCAGCATCACAGTTAGAGACAGAACAATGATGTTCGGCAATGCAGTTCCCAATCCAATTGAGTTATTGTTTTCTTCCTCTTATCATAGGGATAGTGAAGACAGTTTTAGCTTTAGTTACTGCCCTGGCTAAGGGTAGCTGACCTATCCCAGAATAGTATCTGAATCATAAAAGTTGATGGGACTAAGGGATGCCATTCAGTCCATTGTGTTAATTCCATTTGGAAAAGGAGTTTCAATCTAATCCCAATTTCAAGTCCTGAGTCTCTAGCCCTCTGTAATACAATACTTTCGGGCCATATCCAGGTAATTTTTAAATGCATTTAGAATTTTTCTGGCAGTGCATTTCAGAAATCTACCATCCTCTTAGTGAAAACATTACTTCTCAATTCCTTGGTAATTCTTCAACCAAGTGCATACATATTGTTATCCTTAGTTATTGATTTTTCTTCTCAGGGAAGTTGGCAGTTTGCATTCACTCAACGCTTCACAATTGTATACACTGCAATTAAATCTTCCCCTTAGCCTCCTGTGTTTCAATGAAAATAACCCCAGCTAATCTAATCATTCCTCATAGCTGAAATTGTCCATTCCTAAAAAGTCCTATTATCCTCTCTAGTGCCAGTCTCATATGTCCTGTAGTGTGGTGACCTGTCTGTACATAGCGGTCTAGCTGTAATCTAACTAATGTTTGACACAATTCCACCATAAGTTGAAACATTTTTTATTGTTTGAACTGTATATACAAACACTATATTACAAATCAGCAAACAAACATTAGGAAATCATTGAAACTAATTTTTAAAAATGAATGACAATATGTATTATTGGAGTAAATTTTCCATTTCTGGAGGAGCTCAGTGCAGGTCAGCCACATAAATGGGCAATGAAAAGAGAAAAACTGAACTTGAGAGTGCAGTATTGGAACTATTCATTGTACAGCTGAAAAGAAATTAGGCAACTAAGAATATAATAACGCAAACATCAACAAGTATTGATTCCCCAGTATCATAAAAAGGTATTGTAATAAACATTGTTTAAATAGAAGCTGACCATCTTCCTATAGTACAGCTTTGTTTCTTTTTCATTAAAACACATGAATAAAATAAACATTTCAAACAAAAAGAGGCATTTATGTGAAATGTATTCTGCACACTATTTCAGAGTAACCCAAATTTATTTATTGTATTCATTATGGATATTACAGAGCAATCCAATCACTAGTTAAGACAATACTCCTAAGATTGTGTCCTATCAGATCTGTTCCAGATCTATCAATAAGCACTAGATTTAGAAAATCATTCAAACTGTTCAGAGGGAGCTGTGTACATTAGATTCCCCAATCATATCATAAGGAGAGATATCAAATGTTGTTTGTGCTTTGGACACTTTGAATAGTTTATGTATTAAAAACACTTTTTCCCAAACACTCTTGTTGATGAGGTGGACAAAGGGCTACAGAATTTGGTTTGCAGTTCAACTCAATTTCATTGACAAGATATTCCTTAATAAAAGCAGCATGTCAGCATTTCTCAAATTCCCACACTGTTTACTCTCTATACACCTTTATCTATCTGAGAAAAGATATTATCCACAACAATCTATGTGTTTGAGCTGGGTTATTGGAATCTCCTTCCTCTCTGACATAGGATCTCAGAAGTCATAGAGTCATGTGGCATGGAAACAGACCCTTTGGTCCACTCATGCAGGCCAACCAGATATCCTAAACTGATCTAGTTCCATATGCCAGCATTAGGCCCATATCTCTCTAAAGCCTTCCTATCCATTTATCATATCAGATGCCTTTTAAACGTTGTAATTGTACAAGCCTTCATCATTTTCTCTTGCAGCTCATTCCATACAAACACCACCCTCTGTGTGAAAAAGTTGATCTCAGGAACCTATTAAATCTTCCCCTCTCACCTTAAACCTATGCCGTCTAATTTTGGACTCCCGTACCCTTGAAAAAACCTTGGCTATTCAGGCTATCTATAGCCTTCATGATTTTAGAAACCTCTATAAGATCGCCCCTCAGCTTCTGACACTCCCAGGGAAACATGCCCCAGCCTATTCAACATCTCCCCATGGCTCAAACCCTCCAATCCAAGCAACAGCCTTTCAAATTCTTTTCTCAACCTTTTCAAGTTTTACAATATCTTTTCTATAGCAGGAAGATCAGAATTGAATGCAGTATTTCGAAAAATGACCTAAACAATGTCCTGTACAACTGCTTATGCCCGAAACGTCGAATTTCCTGTTCCTTGGATGCTGCCTGGCCTGCTGCGCTTTTCCAGCAACACATTTTCAGCTTCTCTAGCTGTAGGTCAATTTAGAATGTCCAATTTAGGGCTCATAGTTGCATGTCCACAAAATGCTGTGAAGTTCTATCTAGAAAGACAGTTGTTGAAGGATAGAACTAGAATCAATCTTCATATGTTTCATATTTCTTTGCTGAATTTCATATTGTAAACATACATTACCTAAACCATTGACCACAGTTTAGTCAATTAAATACAATTAATATACAATCAACACTTGAATCATGATAATTTATTTAGATCCATTTGTGTTTTTGGTTAGTCAGTAGCACTTTCCTCTCTAAGTAAGAGTCAGAATTGGTTTCAAACTGCATGCAGATTTAAACATTTAATCCTGCGTTAACAGAGTGTGGTACTGAAGATATTTGTGGAGGAGTTGTTTTTCCAAGGAGCCATTAAATAAAGCTCAGAAAGATACAACCACAATTTGTAGAAGAACAGGCAGTTTTTTTTCTGATCATAACATAATCAAAAAATAACTTTGGTCATTAACTTAGTGTGCTGTTTGTGCACAAGTATTCTACATCCCACAGAACGATAATGACTGCACTTGGAAAGAAATTCATTAGTGGCGAATTACTTCTGTGTCCTGATGGTTGTTTTAGAAATTCAAGCCCTCTCTTCTACTTATACTTTCAACAACTTCAACTGCCAATCAGCAACCTGAAGTAGATATGACATTTGATGCATGTGTGAATGGTAAAACACTTGAAGAGTCAAAAATTCCACAGCTCACATTTTATTTTGAAATGGCTGCAATCACTGTTATTAGAATACCCCAGCATTATAAAAATGCCTTAGTTAAAAGATATTTATGAATTGGAAATGCATGTAGCAGATATTTTTACTGGGGTCACTGCAAGTTGAATATTGTTCTTGGATCAATGTCAAATGGAAAGCAGTGATGTTGAACATGGTTTCCATTCTTCTGGGAAGTAAAATTGAGGTAAACTTTTTAATGTAACAATTCTCAGCGGCTGTATTACTTGTATGAGGGCAGGTAACACTTGAACAAATAAATAGAAAGGTTTGTAATATTCTGAAGTCAACTCTAGAGTATCCAGTTAGGCTTTTCTGAATTTGTACCGCATTCAGATTTAGCATCCCACATTGTGTGGAATCTTAGTTATATAATCAGTTTTCAAGATTTCACAACAACTTAAGCTAAAATCAAACATTCTTACTTCCTGAATGTCAAACAGACATTGTATTAAGGGCTGGACATTTGATATTTTTCACAAAAAAATGTGGTTGTTAAAATTTAAGGAAGTTTTTTTTAAATTGATTACTGCTTTAAAAAATGTCCCTCTGCAGTGGGTACTGCAACAATTTCCACAGTCTTGTGACTCTATTTAAAAGTTATGTCTTTGAAAATGTTATTTTTAATTACTGTAATTTCCAGGGGCTCTTCAAGCTTTTTAGAGGAGGTGACAGCATGCGAGTGCATTATGAGGCATTCTGGCTGGATGATAGGTTGGTGCAATGCGCAGGTTCACCTTCAAGTTCAATACATAATCATGTCCCCAGCTGAAGGTATGCAGTAGATCTGTTACACTCTTTCTTTTTTCGCATGGACAGTATTTCCAACTATAGAAACCTTCCTTGTCTGTTGATAGCAAACACATGAGTAACATTGGTGAAAGCCTTGGAAAGAGATTTTGGTCTACCATTTTAATAGAGAAATACCGTAAGGCAATGGAGGGACAGGAGTTTGTGAGAAGAAGACATATTTATGGGAAATATGGTGGAGTAATTTTACCTGTTTAGTATTTAACAATTTTACACATACGAATTGTAAGAAATACCTTCAGAATTTACAAGAAGCATAAGTATTTGAGTTAAATTTTGTCAGTTACAGGCTGTTACTTAGATATATAAATTGCTTATTTCATTTGCCTATACTTGTCTAAACCTATTTAGGTCATGTTCAACATGACTCCAGCCTTAAAGCAGTAATGGGATAAACTTACGTATATGTTTTTGTTTTCTTTCATTCAGGAATAATACTTAGTTTTTGGAAGAAATTTAATTTCATTTTCAAAATACAAAACTTATACTAATTGTAAATACATTTTATATGCTAATGCATTTCTATCTAAAGCTATGCCTAAGCTATTGCAAATCATTAAGTGATTTGAAATTTTGTATTGTTTCAAATGATAGTCTACTTAACTGATGAACAGTGATACAAATGAAAAACCAGTGCATACTGTCCTACTACCAGGATTGTCAGGTAATGGCTGACATTGAACATTTTGAATTTTGTCATTTTTGCAGTTTATAAACCCAGGGGCCATTGACTGGACCACTGGGAAGAAATAAATAAAAATAGATAACTGGAGAAACTTAGCAGGTCTGGGAGTATCTATGTGAGAAAATCAGGGTTAATATTTCATGTTTGAATGACTTTTTTTCAGAATTGTCCTGACATCCAAGTAATGGAAAGACACCTGTTTTAATATTCACATTGATTAATGGCTCCAACAGACCATTATTATGATGATTTTATATATAGAATTTTTTTTACATGGAATCCGTCCAGTGTGGAAACAGACCATTAAATCCAACACATCCACATCGACCCTCCAAAGAGTAACACATTCAGAACCATTCCCCAACGCTATTAGTCTATGTTTACCCTTGACTAATGCTCCTAACCTACACATCCCTGAACACTATGAGTAATTTAGCATGACCAATTCACCGAACCTGCACATCTTTGGATTGTGGGAGGAAACCGGAGCACCGGAGGAAACCCACACAGACGCTGGGAGAATGTGCAAACTCCACCCAGATAGTCACCCGAGACTGGAATCAAATCCAGGTCCGTGGCACTGTGAGGCAGCAGTGCTAACCACTGAGCCACCGTGATAGGGACACAACATGTACTATCAGCAAAAATAAAATTGTGTGTGTGTATATATATTATATATATATATATAAAAACCTGCCGAACCAAATAATATTTTTAATGCAGTAATTCTTGAAGATATCCACTTCTGAAGTAAGGGCTTTGGTAGCATAGTCATTTTTTTTAAACTTTATTAGTCATCCAGATACTTTGACTCATGAAACTTTAAATCCCATGATGTTAGCTGGGGAATTTAATTATAATTTGATATAAAAAGCTTTCAATTAATTAAATCAGGAATAAAATGTTGGTATTAACAATAGTGACCATCAAAAATGCTGGATTGTCATAATCTGTTCACTGAATGATCACTGATGACCTTTTGGTAAATAAGTTTTTTCTTCCTCATCTGGTTAAACCTATTGGGCTTCTGGGAACCCCAGAAATGTGGTTGACTTTTAACTCTCTGAAGTGATTAATGAGGCAATCTGGAGTTCTCTATCCATCTTGTGATTATAGGAAGAATAGTATTAAGCTAGAGAGGGTTCAGAAGATATTTACCAGGAAGCTGCCAGGTATGGAAGGTTTGAGTTATAAAGAAAGGATGGGACTCTTTTCAATGGAATATAGGAAGTTGAGATGTAACCTTGATAGGGGTTTCTCAAATCATGACTGGTATGAATAGGGTTTCCATAGGATCACGACTTGGGAGGGGGTGGGGGTTTGCCAGGAAGGGGCATATTTTTAAGATGAGATGAGAGACATTTTTAAAAACACGAAGGGCAAATGTTTTACATAGAGGGTAGTTTGCATGTGGAATGACTTCCTGACAAAGTGGTAGATGTGTGTAAACTTAACATTTAAGACACTCATGTAAGTATATGAATAGAAAAGGTTTGGAGGAATGTGGGCAAGATATAGAAAGGTGGTTCGAGTTTAGTTTGGTCTGGACTGAAAGATATGTTTCAATGCTGAATGACTCTAAAATGGCTGACCACATTTCCAAGCGCATCGAGGGAAACGTAATATTCCTATTTCATGAATAAATCAGAAAAAGGACTGTCACAGTGGTGCTGTTTGCTGACAGGCAATATCACCTCCAGTTTACCTACCAAATCAACACCTGATATTTGCAAGTTCCTTTCAGTCTGTGCAGGGCTTGAAATCCTTTGCTATTTCCAGTGCATTATGTTAAATACTGTATGGAACCTGATGCTTTTCTTTACTTGCATTAGTTGATAATACCACACTCACATCCTCATTGCCTCTGTTTCAAATCAACCTCAGATGAGCCTCCAATCTTTGATACATCTTACTGTGATGTGCTGGAAATCAAGCCCCACTATTCCTAGATTGGTGACAAAAAGAAGACAGAATTCCCCAATTTCTCTACATTTCTGAACAACATTGACAGAAAGCAATGAGCCAAGTATCTCTACTTAACAAGAATGATTGTTTATTACAAATGAATAGACTCTACCCACTGCAAAACAATAATGTGTAAACAACACTTAGAATGAGTGGCGAGTTATTTGATTTCAAAAAGTTCAGGAATCCCTAAACAATCCTTGGTATCAAATAGTTATTTACCCATGTCAGGCCACAATCAAAAATACAGTACAGGTGCACAATCCTTTATCCGAAATGCTCAGGACCAGCTGGTTTTCGGAATTCAGAATTTTTCGAATTTCAGATTAGGTGACAGTTTGATGGTGAAACTTTTTGAAAAATCTTTCTGGAGGAGCGCACTCACTGAGTAAAACAGGCCTTGAAACAGGCCAGTGCTGAGCCACACCCCCTTACATCGCATCTGAGTGATACGCATTGAGAGGGTGTCGACTTGGGTTAACTGTTTGCACGCCAAACAACCTTGTTAAATTAAAAAATTTCACAACGGAACCGTCAGACTTTGGAGCTTTTCAGATTTCAGGATTTCGGATAAAGGATTGTCTACCTGTATAATAAAAAGATACAAGTCTTTACAACAATTAGCAACTAATGAGATGAAGGATGCTTTATCTAGCATCATTTTCATTGAGTTATATCAGTTTATGGCTTTACAAGTGTGTTTGGAGTCTGATACTGAATTAGAATTAGATTTTATTATCATGTATACTCAAGTAGAAAAGTACATGAATACAGTGAAAAGCATATAGTATCACACCATTGTAAGTACAAAATGAAATCTCTAGTCCAGACAAAATCTGAAGACTGAAGGCATGCACCAACTGTAGCATTTTAAAAGCCTACAGATCTTTATTGTGTCGAGTGTTGATTATGGAGTCTCAAGATGTTTCCTGAGCAATATGTTGATTGAAGGCTTCCACATGTCCACTCGGTATGATATTGACTGCAAACTTGCGCATGTGGTCTGGGTATAACTGTGGGTGTCATATTGATTGAAAAGCCTGCATCTGTACACAGAGTTTGATATTGATCTGGTGCCTATAGATCTGCACAAAATTATGGGAGTGAAGAATAAGACACATCAAACAACACTACCTTGCTGATGCTGGCTGACCAGTTATTTTAGCAATGCAGTTACTGATGATCTGCTCTTCTCCGCAGTCCAGAAATACATTCATTTTTTTCTCTCCTGTCAAATGGTGCATCCAACTTTATAACAACCCAACTTGTCTTGTACCTGGAGTACATTTCACCCAATTGCATATATGCTCAATATGCTTATGCCACAAGTCAACCAACCCAAGGAGACTGATAGTGAGTAGGACCTGAACTGGATTCTTTGGTTGTGCCAGTTACATTAGTATGACCTGTTACACAATCGATGGTTCAGATGTTACAGATGGTTCCTGATGGAGGCAGGACAGTTAAGGTGAGGCATTCTACTTTCTTCATTCTTTTATTTTCTGATTTCCTCCTCAGGAAGTGTAAATTCAAGATAAAACCTAAATGGGACCAATCATCAGCAAAATATAGAATGGGAGCATGATAGACCATTGCTTGTTCAGGAGACAATTTAGTGCCCACTGCTGGAACAAGTGGGAAGGCAGAGGGCCATATAATTAGGTAGGAAGGTTTTCATGAAGAGTTTGTTGCTTTGCTGACTCTTTCTCCAACCCCACCCAATGAAGTCAATAGCAGGGAAGGCCAACAACCTTCTGGATCAAATTAAAATGAGGCTCTTAAGTGGCTTATTAGTACCATTTGAGGTCCTGTGGATTGAGCTGTCATTGTTTGGTGATGGTTAAGTTGGCTGGCTCATTTTAGGAGAACATCAAGTATACCAGAGCAGCATCACCGTGGTCTCAGAGTGGCTGGCCTCTGGTTTGGGCACCATGTAGTCCACAAGTGACAAGGACCACACACTAAGACACATATCACCCTCCCCCAAGCCCCTGACTGGCCCCTGGCTGACAGGCCCCAGTGAACATATTCCAGGTCTTCCAATTGCGCTGCTGGTACCTGCAGTACCAATACTAATCACCCCACTTAATGGTACTGCTGGAACCAAAAAGATGCCTGCTCATTCAGTGGCACATGGAGGTAGGTGTTTTTCCTCCAAAGGCAGACAGTTAACTCCATGATTGATACATAACCCTGCTTCCTGCAAATGGCTGCCATAGGTTTGGCAGCAGTTTCTGGGATGGGTGACCGAAGCCATTATGTTCAGTCCTGAATGTGGTAGCAGTGGCTATCTGCAGACAAACACTACATTTAAGTTTGGCCGAAGGAAATTGTTCTGAATTTGATATTGCTTCAATGCTTACAGGAATGTCAGGCATGATTTTGATTGAGATACCTGCGCAGTGTTGCAGGCCAAAAAAAAACAAAGTCTAAAAATGTGGCACTAGAAAAGCACAGCCGGTCAGGCAGCATCTGAGGAGCAGGAGAGTCGACATTTTGAGCGTTATCTCTTCATCCCCAAAAAGAACTAAGCCTGCTTTCCTCAAAATCAAGTTTGCTTTAAAATGGAAATATGCAAGGTGATAACAGTTACCAATCAACACTGTGAATTTTTATCATTGTCCTTACACCCCAGTTATTTGTTTGCTGATGGTCTATTTTACAGTTGGTTGATAGACTTCTCTTCTTTCTGGTGTTCCTTCGTAAATGAGTGCTTCCTGTAAGTTGAAATTTGTTGACTAACCAGATGAGCTTTGTGGTGCCCCCTCAGCATGTGCCTACACAATGCTTCTCTGTCAAATAGTCTCTTTTTTTCATGAAGTGAGTTCTTAAATGTTCCTTTATAGCTGCTTAACTACTAACTCAACCTTCAATAATTAGGCCTTTGTAACTACACCAATTGTGGTTTGTAAGCTGAAACTCTCAAGACCTGTCACAACCTCCTCAACAACTCAGAATTAAAGAGAAATATGATTTGCACATGTTTGGATAGTATTTGTTTGGATATTTAAATGTGTCTCATGTAACTGTTTCTCATGTAATCACATTTCAAAGAAGCTATAAACTGCAAAAAATGTCACTCAGCCTGACTGAATTCATGTTTTTCTACTGTTGTGATATGGTTTAGTCAGATAACATAATGCCATTCAGGAATTTGGCTCGAAAGTGCTTGGGTACAATGCTAAACAAGATGACTCTTAGAATAAGATTTCACGAAGGTCAGCTTGAAATCATATTTTCTACTTTATAACGCCAACCTGTTTGTCAGCAAGCGATATTCTGTTTAAAGTCATACAACAAATGTATGTTTGATGCAGATTAGTAAAATTTGATGTTTTTATTTGAAATTGTGTGCAGTTTGATTAGGCACTGGAATCACAGAATTTGTATTGATATGCAAAGTTTAAATCCATTAGCACAGCAGGACAGTCCCAGTTTGATGCAGATCCACGGTTGTGAACACAAGTTTGTCAGAGCTTCTGTGCTTTGCTATGGTAAAGGTGGTGTATTGCAGTTTATGATAACATCTGCTCTAATGAGGGTTGCAGCTCAGGATGGTGGCTGTAATCCAGCATTTTCTGCAGCTGTTACATATTGTCTGCATTATTCTTTGTGCTAAGGTTTTTGTTTTTGCAATATCAGTGTTGCTACTGTATTAGTTATTGATTGAATGTTGGCAATGATCTGGCACTGCACTGAGCTTATTGATCTCAGAGATCAGGGAATCCATATTACAGGGACGTCTGCAAGGGAAATTCTTGGAGTTCATTAAATCTTATTAAATTATAGCAGAATTAAACTGCCTTTACCATAAAATCTCTTGACAATGCACCTGTATAGTTGAATGTTTTTTTCTAATCCATGCTCATCCACATTTCAATATTGGAATGATGAATGTGAATTAGAATCTGTTCTGACAGTGGATGAATATAATATCTACTGCTTTTCTTGGAAAGCTGAAAAGCTTTTGCGTTTAATTCATCCCTCTAGCTGATTAATATAAAATATGTGCCTTTTATGTGCCTTATATTCCTATTGTTTTAATATTTATCCTTAGCTCTCGAGTGTATTTCTTGATATCCCTATTATTCTGTTCAATTGCTAAGCCCTTCTGATGCTCTCTGATCAACCGAGAAGACCACACCAGTATTTGGAGTACATAAAAGTGTGTGGGTTCACTCCATAGCCAGTTCTTTAGCAAAGTTCCTTTGGTTGACTTTGGCTAAACTAACTCAGTTGCACTTCCTGCTCAAAAGTGAAGCCTACATAAAGGACTGATTTAGATCCTAACATTTCTTCGGGCTTTGTCATTGAAATCACCCTTTTGTATTCTTGTCTTTAATCGTTGAACATGGAAGTTTAGGTATTTGTCCATCCATTCAGACTAGCTCAACCTAACTCTTAAATGAAATTTTAAGCTGTGATCTCCCAGTTAATATATGCACTTTTGGAACCAATACAATGTATACCATTGCCCATTGTCTGGAATTGAGTTCCTGTTTTTGATTAAAATAAATCTCAATATATGTTAAAACTTAGAAGATATCGCTATTTGTGGTATTTTCTTAATGAACTGATGAAACTTGATCTCATTATTTTTAATTTCAGTGAAAATGTGCTCATCAATCTCTGAGGGCCAATACTTTACAGATGTTTGAAATATTTATATATTAATATATAATTTTGATTTGCACACCAACTACCAAAGTAAAATAAATCCTTCTCTTCTGCATTTATTATTCACAGGAATATATTGTTTTATGAACCACCTCAGCAATATTTTCATAATATCCTGAATGAGTTGAGTCATCATATTTAAATCTAGTAACTGTTCTGTAATTTCAATTGAATAAAAGCAATTTCAGCACCAAAGCAATAAAAAGTGGGATTGGCTTTTAAAATTTGGAACTGTAAAGTCTAAAGGCACTTATTAATATTTTTCATTGAAACACAGAACAGTTTTTATAAAACAACTTTGAAAGATCTGGAGAATAACACATAATGTAAAGCTAATATGATGTATAAACATGTATTCTGTGTGTGCTTCACACTTTCCTGTGGGAAATATTTATGTTAAGATACAAAGCCTAGCTGCTTGATGCTTGCCATGTACCATTTTTGAGGTGCTCCTTCAATGACAGACCTGTGAGGAAACTGAGCCTTCCAGAACTGAGGTTGCTCCCATCACCTAAAGGTGAGATAGACCTGCTGCAGGATTGTACCCTACCTGTTGCTCATTCATAGACTCCCCACTTGCTTGGATAAGTGTCGCTCCAACAACACTCAAGAAACGCAACACTATCCGGTCAAAGCAGCCCACTTGATTGGCACCCTACCCACCACCTTCAACATTGATTCCCTCCACCAGCAGCCACAGTGGCAGCAGCACCATGTGTCATCTTCAACTGCAACGCCACAAGGCTTCTTCAGCAGCACTTCTAAATCCATGATCTCTATCATCTAGAAGGACAAGGCTAACAGATACCTGAGGATATTACTACCTGCAGATTTCCCTCCAAACCACACACCATTCTGATTTGGCACGGTATTGTTTACACCAAACAGCTGGTAGAAGCCTGGAACTCTCTTCCTAACAGCACTGTAGGTGTACCTGCACCATGTGGACTGCAGTGACTCAAGAGGGGGTAGCTCTCCACCTCCCTCTCAAAGGTGCTTTAGGGATGGGCAAAAACTGTTGGACCAGCCAACTAAGTCCACATTCCATGAATGAATATAAAGGGCTATCAAATATTGGAAGGATATTCTGGCTATGGAGGGAGTACAATAAAGATTTACCAGTCTAATTCCCAGGAAGGCAGAACTGATGTATGAAGAGAGATTGAATTGGTTAGGAGTTTAGAAGGATAAGGGGGGAATCTTTGAGAAGCCTGTAAAATTCTAACAGGATCAGACAGGGTAAGTGTAAGTAGGCTGAGCTCAATGGCCAGGGAGTCTAGAGTCAGAACCTAAGGACACAGGGTGGACCATTTAGAACTGAGATGAAGAGAGATTTCTTCAACTATAGAATGGTAAGCCTGTAGAATTGTCTGCCACAGAAAGTGGTTAAGGCCAAACCATTGAAAGTTTTCAAAAAAGAGTTAGGTATAGTTCTGAGGGTTAATGAGATTAAAACATGTGGGGAGAAAATTGGAGCAGTATACTGAGCTGTTTGCTCAGCTGCGATCATATTAAATGCCAGATCAAGCTCAGAGGTCTGAATGGCCAACCCCTCCTGGTTTCTGTGTGGTTTGTGTGAAGGTCACGTCTTTCATTTATATCATAGACTAATGGTTTCTAAGAATCTAAACAATGAGTGCATTGATATGGGTACAGTGTGTCTATGTACTATCTGTCCGCTACACAGCACCAATGCACTGAGATTCAACAGTAAATAAGCTCCACAGTAAATAATAAACATTTAATAATTCCATACATTCACAGAGAGAGGTAGAACCAATATTATGAAATCTTCTTATATTCTTCTTAACAGCCAGGAAGGTTTGGTAACCAAACGGAGTTGACTTAACCTTTGTTTGGTATTGATATACTGTGAATTTTTTCCAGTTCTATTCACCTTTGGCATTCCTGGTGAGAAACCCTAGTGCATCAGTATATTTTTTTCCTCAAGAAGAATGAATACTTTGGAATTCTTGTTAACAATTTTATTGTGTGAAAATGACTTGTATTTCATCAACTTGCATTCACCACAAATTCTAGTTGCTGCCGAATATCTTTGGCATTGCTACTATGAGCTGCAACAACTTCTTAATCCAATCACCTCAACTCAATCAAGTTTAAATCAGGCAGCTCAGAGAGGTTGACCGTTCAGTTTTGCCAGATTGCCGCTAAGTTAGCGAAGATGAAAATCAACCTCAATATATCTCTGTTCTAATGTTTGGGTGGCTAGAACAATTTATTTAGTTATGGGTATCAAAGTGTATTGTCACAAACTGTGTCCCCTAGCTATTTGTACTTAATGCATGTCTCAAATAAAGAGCAAATGATCTAGTCACTAACATGACAGTAGTAGTATCTATTCTCTAAGTGAAGTGGCATGTGGAAGCACTTAGTGCTTGATTCCATCTTATCTACAGGCCAAGTGTTTGAGTTCAACCAAGGAGCAAATTTTACATTCGAGTAGACTATGTCATTGTTTCTGATGAACTCAGAAAGTAGAACAATGCAAAGAGTAAGGAATAAATAAGGCATATTTTAGTCTCTGGAAATACAAGAGGTGTTCCCTAGATTTTAACACTTGTGATATCTTACTGATGATAGCTGTAAGTTACTACTTGACCACTAAACATTTGCTATTATTCTGCAAAGTCCAAACAAAATATGACATTGCTGCACTTGTGATTCCTTTGGCCCCTTTAATCTATTATTTAGGAACCTTTTAGCAACAAGTACTTGGAAAAAGCAAGTATCTTTTGGGAGTACATAAAAGTTTGCTGTTACCAAAGTGCATTGGAGTTGCAGAACAGTCAGCAAAGTTTTCTGGAAGTTTAATTTCTTCAAAGTTAACAGGTGGTGAAGGCAAAACAATGAAAATATTTAACATTTATATATTTTAGGATTCTGAAGGAGCATTGTGAAGAAGCCTTCAGGACAGTCAGCACTGTAAGTGGAGGGATTAATAGAGTTCTGCACTTTAAAGAAGCAAGAAGAGAAATACCTATTTGTACAAAGAATAAAACTACTTTGGTCTAACATCAGTCATGGAAGATGGTGGAAAGTGCTCTCAGGCTAGCCTGAAACAGTCTACAGAATAACTTAGACAAGAAACATTGGAAGTCCAAGTGGACAGACCTGCCAGACAAACCTCCTGGGCTTCTTTGAAAACCTTAAAGAGAAGGTTACTATTGGAGCTCAGTGATAGAAATGATACAGACTTGCTTAAACAAAAACTTTGACAAGGTTCCACATGAACAACTTTCAATTAAACCCAAAGCAATAGGAATTGAGGGAAACAAACAAGACTTAATTTAAGTTGGTTTAGCAGAAAAAGGAAACTCTCTTTGTAAGATCTATAATTTCAGAGTAGGAAGGTCTTAAGGTTCAATGTTTTTCAGTCCTGTTAATGATGTGGATCTCTGATTTTCGAAGAAAACTAAAATAGGCAATCACTAGGGATGAAGGGTGCAGTGGAGAGTTGCTGAGCATTTAGATTGACTTTGCTAAGGAGTCTGACCTGCAGTTCACAAACCAAATCACATCTGCTTGCTGATTTATCTGGCCCATTATACTTCACCAAAAGCAAGAGTTCATTTGTTGGTTTTCAAAATGAAAACCAAATCCCAAGTTACATTACCAGTTGTGACCAAGTTTCCATGGGATGACCAATTCAGTTCTTGCTACTTCAGCTTCAGTAGTGAACATACTTACAGCTCCTGAGTGAAGACAAGAGCTACAACTCATGGAGTAGGTGCCACAATACCCATCCCACGCATTGCTGCTTATCAAAACTGTTTGGTGCTATTTGTGATTTTTGTTTTCTCAATTACCTCAAAGTAACAAGAACACTAGTTACTTAATGGGTTGTTCAGTGGTGTTAACCGTCCATTTATTGTTCTTCCCGTTTTGCATTCTTGCGACTTTGTAATTGGCTTCAGAACTGTAATGTTTTATGTATTGTTTTATGTTCTGTGCTGTTTATTGTGAACTGAAATGTGAAAAGGGTTGTTTTATTAACCAATGATTGTGGAAAGGATTGTTGTCAAGATACCAGTGTTTATTTTAAATGTTGATACAGTTGTTTTTAGATGCTACTGTAGTCAGCTGGAGGCAGGGAGTGTCGACAAAATATCATTCCGCTGGCAACAAGTAGCTGATGGGTCAGTGAAGTAATAACCAGATAGCAATGACAAAGGCCTTCTGCCTGCGAACAACTGTATAATTGTCTCCCAGCTGAACAGCTTGTGGGTGTGAGATGGGCAGAAGACTGTGGACCTTCAGAAAGAAAGACTGTCTGTCTCTGCAGTTCCAAAAAACAGCTGAAATCTGAAGAAAGCCAGTTTATTTTCACTCACTATTTGTCGAAAGTTATTACTTTTAACCAATAAATTAGAGCATTTATAAGTAGTGAAACAGTCATGATCAAGTCAAACACAATGAAAGGTTTCAGTTACTGATCATATTTAGTATCAGACTCAAATTCTCTTACACCTTTACAAAGCAGTGTTTTATTTATAGCGGGGTTTCCAAAGTGGAATCAGGCCCAAGTTGGGTTTCAAGCTAAAATTTCGAAGGAAGCAATGGCTGTTGTGGAATTCTGACTGAGTTCTAACAGTGGGAAACCCATACTCTTGTGTCTCCACTGGTCACAGCCCCTCATCCCTGCTATCACAGTTCTCCCTTGTGACTGATGTAAGATGGTGAAATATCTTGATGAAGTACCACTGTTATTCCCTAATTGTTATGTTAACTCCTTTAGCCTAAATATGAGACATTAATTATGTAGTCCTGAAGAATCCAATGTTTCTTTATCACAGATAAATCTCCCACTTTTACATGTACACTACACTTACATGCACTTGGTGTATGGGCTCAAGCTAAGCAATTCAAATATACTGTATTACACTTCCCTCAGTGTGTCATGCTGCAAGAGGACAGAGCTCATTGAAATGGAGACAGACAGCTTTATACCATTTGGTCACATGCAGTGGTGTTGACATAATAATCATTTTCCTAAAAAGTATGTCACATATCAGCTGAGAGACTCAACACAATAGTGACAATTTTCAAGTCTCGAATTGGAGTCATCATGGGAAAAAGCTTGGGAAGCACTAGTTTATACTTTCCGAAATCTGTATATTGGGTAATAAAGCAAAGTGAAATGACTGAGCCCTTGAGCAGTAGATCTTTTCTAAACTCTCCCCTTTAAACATTAACAAGAATTTGATTTATTCTTCATGCATTTTACCTTAAGAAAGCTGAGACAATGCCTAACAATCAAAGAGCGGCAGACTTAATAATGACAAAAAATATAGGCTAGAAAAAAAATCACAGAAGAAAATACGGTCAAACTGGTGAATGAGATAAAGTGGGCTGATTCAGCTTATACAAAATGGAGAATCCGTAAAACCAGTACATTCCTTTCCAAGTATTACAAATTTTTGTTGCTGGATTTTCCTTCAGGGACGTTTCCAGAAAAGGAATAATAAGCATGATAGTTTGCAATTGTGTTTTTGCTCCAGCCGTTTAAAGATTAGATACAGGACTCCAATGTGAATCCCTGAGGCATGGAAAGATGCTGAGTTATTGCCCACCTTGTACTCCAATAGCTCATCTCATTTGGGCTAGCAGGGTGAGAACAACACCTCACCTTTTGCCTCCTTGTACTTAAGAAGTATTACATCAACCAGAGTTCCTGCTCTGATATGCTATTCAGGAGCTTTTCCTAGATTATGTCTGTGTGCAGATTTTGAGTGGAAATAGGCTAGCCCTTTGCTATGGTTCTTCTGGCAGTTATACATTCTTGCTGCTGATATTCAAACACTGACTGTTTTGACACTTGTGCCAGTAATTTTCAGGGGTTTCTCCTGATCTGTCCTCCTGGCTTTGGCAGGAAATTGACTCATAACTGGTATAAACAGCCAATTTCATCTTTGCTGTAAACTCTTCACCAATTTGGTGAAGTTACGGTGATAGGTTGGAGACTCAGGTTACCTTCAACGCACAGATCAATGAACAACCAAGGTTTTAATTATGGTTATTTTCTAATCCATCTGTTCAGAGATGTTATGACACATTCTGGAGCAGATGGGATTTGAACCCAGGCCTTGTGACTCTGAAGTATGGACACGACGTCTTTAGCACAAGACAGCTCCCACTAACCCCAGCTCCACATCCACAACCTTCCACTCCCTCCATCACCAATGCTCAGTAGCAGCTGTGTGTATTATCTGCAAGATGCATTGCAGAAATTCACCAAAGATCCCCAGACAGCACCTTCCAAATCATAAGACCATTAAGACATATGAGCTGAAGTTAGGCCATTCAATCCACTCTACCATTCAATCAGGGCTGATAATTTTCTTATCCCATTTCTCCAGCCTTCTCCCCATAACCCTTGATCCCCCTGACAATTGAGAACCTATCTATCTCATTCTTAAATACATTCAATGACCAGGCCTCCACAGCTTTCTGTGGCAATGAATTCAATAAATTCACCACTCGCTGGCTGAAGACATTTCTCCTTATCTCTGTTCTAAAAGTCGTGCCCTCAGGTTCTAGTCTGTCCTACCAATTGGAACATCTTCCCAACATCCACTCTGTCCAAGCCATTCAGTATTCTGTATGTTTCAATTCTTTGAATCATCCTTTCTAAGCTCCATTGAGTATAGACTTCTGAATTTTAGAAAATGGTCCATGACTTAATTCTTACCAAAGTCCATGACCTCACACTTTCCCACATTGTACTCCATCTGCCACTTCTTTGCCTACTTTTTTAACCTGTCCAAATCCTTCTGCAGTCTTCCCATCTCCTTAATGCTACTTGTCCCTCTACCTATCTTTGTATCATCTGCAAAGTTAGTCAGAATTCCCTCAGTTCCTTCATTGAGATCGTTAACGTATAAAGTGAAAAGTTTTCCTAACACTGAGCCTTGCGGAACACCACCTGTCATCATCACCTCTAAGGCACTCACCATCCTGATTTGGAAATGTATATTGCCTATCCTTTGCTGTTGCCTAAAATTCCCTCCCTATTAGCATTGTGGGTCAACCTATAGCCACATGGACTGCAGTGTTTCAAGAAGGCAGCTCACCACCACCTTTTTTTAAGGGTAACTAGGGACAGGCAATAAATGCTGATCAGCCAGCGAAGCGAAATTCCCACAGATGAATAAACAAAAACACCTTGTTTCTCTTATGCAATTAGGATTGATCAGTGACCCTAATTTTGGATCTGTAAATTTGTTAAAATTTACACTTTGATGCTTTAAGTCTGACTTCAGTGGCTCAAAGTTTGCATTGACTCTGCAGTGGTTTATCTACGTGCACAGATGCTACTGCTCGAGGTAATGATATCATAACTTGTGAGAAGGAAAAGTTATACTTTATTTTTGGACAGAATTTGCCAGGTGGTAAAAACATACTTTAATTGGATTGAGTTATGGCAAAAATATTGAGAAAGGCCTTCTATTACACCCCAATGATCATACATCGAACTCTCCAAATTGACTATATTCTCTTGTTCAAAGCTTTGTCTTTTCTAAAATACCTCTCATGATGCTAATGGAAGACCGTATATGGGAGATATGTGTTCATGTCCTGAATGCAAATAGGTGAAAGCCTTTGTCATTTTATATATAATAACGTAGAATATAGAGTGTGGAAACCAGCCCAGAATGAGAAATTAAAGGGGCAGGTCGATATTATTGTGACATAGAGATGTACAGCATGGAAACAGACCCTTCGGTCCAACTTGTCCATGCCGACCAAATATCCCAACCCAATCTAGTTCCACCTGCCAGCACCTGGCCCATATACCTCCAAACCCTTCCTATTCATATACCCATCCAAATGCCTTTTAAATGTTGCAATTGTACCAGCCTCCATCACTTCCTCTGGCAGATCATTCCATACACGTACCACCCTCTGTGTGAAAAAGTTGCCCCATAAGTCTCTCTTATATCTTTCCCTCTCACCCTAAACCTATGCCATCTATGTTGGGAGAACATTTTTCATTGAAAAGTCCTTTCATGGATTTTTACCTTCAGGTCTCCATAGAATAATGGGGTTGTATTCCAATGCTGTGCTACCATATGACGCATTTGTTATGTAGAATAATTTCTTCCTCTGTGCTTCATATCTGTTATTCATGCAAATGTTGTGATTGTAATCATACTGGAAAGGCAAGAAAGTAACTTGAATCTGTTTCTGTGCACTTTGTTACAATATACAGGGGAGCTACTAATCTGTCATGCTATGTAGCAACTTCTCTTTTTTTTATTTGCTGTTCCGGTCAATCATTTTCCAGTTCAGTTCTGTGTGCAAGAGCTTCTCTGAGCCTTTACATTCTTGCCTGTGAGCTGCCCTTGTTGTCATTGTGTTTATATGGCTGGTCTAGTTCAGATTATATCGATGGTTAATCACCACCACCACCCTTGAAAGTGGAGGATTTAACAATAGTAATGGCATCAAATGCTAAATCAGTTCAATATTTTGATTCTCTTTGGTTATTCTTTCACAGCATGTGGATGTTACTGGAAAGGCCAGTACTTTTTACCCTTCGCTAATTCCCCTTGAAATTTAGTGGTTTGCTCAGCCATTTTAGAGGGCAATTATGAGTCAGCATTATTTCCATGGGTCTGTAATAGGTCAGACTAGGTTAAGGTGGCAAATTTCCTTTCCAAAAGAACATTAGTGAATGAGATGGATTTTTTACAGTAATTTACCATGGTTGTCATTGCCATCATTCTGAAGGTAGCTTTCAATTCTAGCTTTTATTAACTGAATTTAATTCCGCCAGCTGACGTCATGGAGTTTGCACTTGTCCCCAGTCCATTAATTTGGGCCTCTGGCTTACTTATCCAGTGATATTACCACCATGCCACCATCTCCCCTTGAAAATATTGAAGACGGTCATTACCTATCTCTCATGTAACATAAATAAAACTTGCCACTTTCAACCCAAGCCTGTATGTTGTCCAGGTCTCACTTTATATGGACACAGACTGCCTCAGTAAATGAGCAGTCTCAAATGGTGCTGAATATTGGGCAACCATCAGTTAACATCCCAGCTTCTGACCTTCTGATGGAAGTAGAGAAGTTAATTCTGAAGCAGCTAAAGCTGGTTGAGTTTGGGACACTAATCTGAGCAACTCTTTCTGTGATGGCTTGTGCCTGAAATGGTTGACTTCCAGCAAAGACAACTCTATACTCCAAACAGTATAGAGTTTTCTTCCTGATATGATTGATTCCAATTTTGAGAGGGCTCCTGCTTGTCATTTTTGTTCAAATGCTGCCTTGATCTGAAGGGTGCAACTCTCACTTCAGTTCTGGAATTAAGCGCTTGTGTCTGTGTTTTGGCCAAGCCTGTAATGAGTCCACAAACTAAAAAGGGCATGGCAAACCCAACCTGAGGATAGTGAGCAGGTTTTTGCTGAGCTAGTGCTGTTTGATAGCATTGTCAATGACCCCCTTCCATTGCTTTGGTGACGATCAAGAGTAAACTGATGGGGCAACAATTGGATAGCTTGGATTTCTCCAGTCTTTGTGGACAGGCCATTCCTGGGCAATTTCCCACATTTTCATGTAGACACCAGAATTATAGCTGTATCAGAATAACTTGGCTATAACTGTGCAGACAGTTAGATAAAGCATCAAGTAATCTGTTCCTAATAGTAATGGTTCACAGATGATTGTTGACCAGCAGATTAGCAGAATTCTCCTGCTCTTCTTAAAGTTATGAGATAGGATCTTTAAGATTCACTTGAATGGCCAGTTGGAGAAATTGATTTAGCATCTACTTGAAGGACGATATCTCTGAGTATTCAGCATTCCCTTGGTTCAGCGCTAGAGTGTCAACTCCTATTATGAGATAATTGTGGCCTGATTTTTTTTGTTCCCCTTGTTTAGCTGCAGGTGACTGGCTAATGGTGTGGGTAGGTTATGCAATTCTACCAAATTATTTTTGTCTGCTGTAGGCCATGCCACATATGGTGGCAAGCATTTCCGATAATTGGAAGCGAAACAATGAAGGCGCTGCGGGTGATAAGAACCTAGATTTTTGGAGTGCTTGAGGCCTTGCTTAATTAGCTGGGATTCTGATGAGCTTCACAGGCTCTTGGAGCCTTCCTTGCCTGAGGGGGTCAGAAAACAATTGCACACAATTTCTCCTAACTTGGTCACTGTTGTTTTCCTTTCACTTGTTGCTTATTAACCAGGTGATTAATAGGTATGTTGGTGTGCTGTCCATCTGAATTGAAGAGGCTTGATGGGCTTCATGCATTTTACCTATCTTCTTATATTTGCATGTTACTAGGGGGAGTTTACGTGCCCAGAGTTGTGGCTGTGAGTCACTTCACTTGGTTTTGCCAGTTGTCACTTTAGCATGGCTAAAAGTGAAGACAAATTCTTCTGCATAGATTTCCAACAGTGTTCTGTTACTTGGACATTTATTTCAGAAAGCAAAATAATTCCCATTAATGTTTAATTTAAGTATTTTTGGAACGTCGTGTTCCATTTCTGTTGCAGCTCGTTTAATTTTTTCTCTAAATTGAGTGCTTCCACAGTCACATCCATCTTCCTTCCCCCTCTAACACACCAAGTGGAGTTCAGTGCTTCTACTAACTGTGCAAAATTTATGAAAGAATAGATTTGTTCTCACCAAGAACACATTTGCTGCAAAATCAATAATGTTGTGAAGGTTTTAAGTAGAATTTCGGATGGAAAAATGCTTCTTGCATATTAATTAAAAGAATAACCAGATGTACCCTTAATATTTAATTCATGTTCACTCTTTTACAAAAAAAAACGCATTGAGAATGTCCATTTCTATTTGCAGTTGGGACAAGTATCCATGCCTCATTGCATTTTACAACCTTCTGCCTAAGTTACAGGAAGCAGTATTTTTGAAATATGAGGTTCCTGAAAATCTGATTTTATTATCAGGAACAAAAACCCTCAACTGCTCATGATGCAATTGTAATAAAGCAGCAAGCATGTTTGTTAATATTCAATACATGTCTCAGATAGTTCATTGGAAACAAAAGCGCTATCAGTTCCAGAAGGTATTCGTGCGCCTTGAATTTAGAACTGTGCCAATATTATCAGAATGGAATATTTGCAGTTTTGCACACCTGTCGCCACATACATCTCTCCAACCATTTGAAAGTGGCCTGAGGAAACATTGGGTAAGATGGTCAGCCCCAAATCATTATGTTGTATTTTGTTCTTGTCAAGAAAATACAAGGAGCAATAGATATGATGAGGACTCAGCTGTATCAGTCAGTGCAACTTGTCTACATGTAATCTACAGAAAGTGAATCCATATTTCCCACAGGTTGCCTTGCTTGAGTTAAACTACACTTGTTGCATTTTAACTTTGCTGATGCAGATTTCTTTTTCAGATGATTAAGTATTTATGCTTTTTTTACCTCCATGTGTTCATAATCCAAACATCGAGCATATTACAGACAAAGCCTTCCAAACATTCAGGGACTTTCCAACACAATGGATTTAAAGTCTTCATCGATTTCTGAGACAGGCTAATTAATTACTTATTGTTTAATGTCTTTGGGGGAGGCAGTGTCAATGTAGAGCCTATTAGCATTTTAACCTCATTTTACTTTGGGACTGTTTTGAAAAAGTTGGCCGAATAAACTTTGTTTTAAAACAAAACAACTACTTAAATCTAACTCTTTTTAAATCTTTCCTTTTTGGAAAAATGGAAGTATCACACACCATAACTTGACCATTAGGAATATAAAAATTTGTTACCCGAACTGTCAAGTCCATAGTTCCGAGGAAAACTAGGTGAGTATACATAGTCATAGAGAATAAAAAAACACTGACAACACATCACAGTTTGACAAGAGGTAGAGTTTGGAAGATGTTGTGCCTATAAGCAGTGTTGAGCTCTGCAGAACTCTTAGTACATATCCTATAAACGAAAAAGTTTATCATTTATGTTTTATCAGCATTTCCAGGTATAGTGTCAGTGAACAAATACATAACTATAATATTTTGGCCAAATGAAACAATAGTATCCTATTTGCTCCAGTCAAAGTGAAAAGAAGCCAATGGTGAACCATACACTCTTGAGCACCACACACCTGGATACCAATTGTCATCAAACCTACCCCGAGGAATAAATGAAGCTCCAGAAGAGACACATTCGCTTAACAGAGGAATCACCACTGTGTTCAGTGAGACAGAGTGACAATGATGGAAGTATAGCAGTAGTGCAGGTTAATGAGGGTGCAAATCCAACAGGCTGTGTGTCTCTCTTCAGTTTCACGTGGGTTCAGACCTTATTATACTTGCTGTTAGTGGAACCTGTAAAGACATGGGTCCATGTAAAACTGTTTCTCAAGTCCCTTTGTGTGTATGGTACTGAAAGATGATATGGAAGGTGAACCAATAAGTTGACTGTTATAGCAAGCCATTGTTCATTAAGTATGAATGACAACTATATTCACAAACTCATTTTCACTTGGCCAAGATGTAGTTGGGGAATTCGCATGAGTGCTTCCTTTTCAGCTATTGCGATCTTGATGTCCAATTTAAAAATTCTCATCTGTTCACTAGTTGTGATCATAGGATAAGACTTTGATATCTGATTTTATATGCTCATACTTGTCTTTTCCAGTAGTGATATAGATGGAATAGCTGAGATTGGTATGACAATGAAACTCGGCATCATAACGTTCTCCCTCATGAGTTCATAAGGCCAATAGAAATAAGAGCAGGAGTGGGCCATTTGGCCCATTGATACTGCTCTCCCATTCAGTAACATCCTAGCTGATCTGATTGTGGCCTTGACTGCACTTTCCTGCCTCTGTCTCCCCCACAATAACCTCACCAACCCTTGACTCCCCTGTTGATTAAAAATCTACCTAGCTCAACTATATGCAATGGCCCAGACTCCACTGCTGTATATGAAAGAGAATTCTAAAATAAATTATTCTTAGAATGTGAAAATTCTGTTTCATCTCCATTTTGAATGGAATGTTCCTTATTTTTAAATTGCTTCCCTGTAGATATTCTATCTATCTATCCTGTCAAGCCCATTCAGAATCTTATGTGTTTCAATTAATCATGTTTCATTCTTCTCAACTCCAACTGAGTATGTGTCCCACCTTCTGGATGTTTCCTTATAAGACAAAACTTTCATCCCAGGAAACAGCCTAATGAAACTTCTTGGAATGGCTTCTAATGCAAATAGATCCCTCCTTAAGTAGAGAAATCAAACTGTATTGCAGACTCCAGGTGTGGTCTCACCTGAACAGTATTACAATCAGGTGATGAGGAATGAATTGACTCTCCTCTTTACAACGAAAACTGATTTTTTTTTAAGCATAAGGCTATACCTGTTCTAAATAACAATGTTGCCACCCAGTGACTACTGTATCTTTCGAGCTGTTCTTGAGTCCCAGAAAAAGTAAAATTTTATGATGTGCTAACCCAGAGAAAAGTAAAAACATGACATCGAGCATAAGTATACTTGGGCACAAAGTTAACAATGGATAGTGTCCAGTTCAAATGAGAAGAAGGGAATATATACATATCAGATTTTGCAATCCAATTTAGCTTGAATTGTAAGACTCGGCGATTGATGACGTATAAGACCACTCTGGGCACAAGTGTGTTTACGCAAGGTTTACCAATTTATTAATTCATTAAACTAAAGTTGAACATAAATTACAGCTAGCTAGATAGTAGATTCAGTTGCAGAATGGAAGAGAAAACATCTCAGTTAACTGGGGTGCTCTCATGTCTGTTTTTTTCTTTGTCCTATTTTTCTTCTTTCTGTACACGCAGCTGCTAAAAAGTAGAACTTATTAACCGTTTCCAAATTATAACCAATAGTGTGATCAGCGATGTCTGTCAAACTTGACTGGTTCAGGCGTTGCATGATGAAGTTCCTAATGGTAAGGTGCATAGTGCACGAACAGTTCATGTTTAGTTTTCGACTGGTTGGTCATGTGTGCCCAATTTCTGATTATTTAAAACAAATGGTCATCTTCTGACATCACTTCTCATTACCTACTGATCCATTCTTTCTTATGTCAATCATCTTATCAACCATTTTATAACAGCTTGTCTCTCTGAGCAACACATTTCATACATTACAAGAAAGATTAGATGCGTTATTTGTACATCTGATTTGTGCAGACATTGTCACCTTCAGATAATTAACTATCTCTCAAATGTTCTAGTTGATACGTTCATAATTCTCTAAATTTGATCAATAACCTTTAATTAGAAGAATTATCTATGACTCCACAATAACTATTGATAACTTAAAACAAACAAAATCTCAAAATAGCCCAACAAACTAAGATGCATCGGCCTGTTGCAGAATTTAAATTATAAAGCTGGACCATTTTAAAGCTTAGCTATATCATTTGATAAACAGCTTTTCACTTCAAAACATTCTTACATGTCAGCCTTAGTTTTTTAACCTGAGCCATAAATAATAAAACCATAAACATTACATTTGATCTGCCAAATACATTTCTCCTGAAAGAAACTATGTAGCAACTAACCATAATTAAACAGAAAATATTTTAAATTCCACATTTGTTTGGTTGAGTCAGTATTATTAATAATTAAAAAATGATTCAATCTAACACAGTTTAAAATCCTTAGACTATCCTTGAGAGGTAGGGTTTTAACCTGAGACCATGAAGTGAGTTATTGAATTTTGACCAAGGGTGAATGAAGAAATGGCAAAACAGTTCCAAGTGAGGATGGGGTATGGCTTAGTGAGGAATTTGCAGTTGGTGGTGTCCTCATGTATCTGCTACCCTTGATCTTGAAGACCATTTGTATTTTGAATCCTCAGCAATAGGGATATTTCAGTTGGGCTTTGGGTTTTTAGCATTCTGATATTTATTTCTAATTAGTTCTGTCACTGGGCATACCTTCTTCTTGAGACAGAGAGAATGAGCTTTCTACAATTCTGCAGTCACATCTATCCATCTCCCCGCCAATTGCCAGATACATTTTCCTGAAATACAAACTAGTTTGTGTATTTCATTGTTTCAAAACTTGATAATTACGGGTGATGTCCTTCAATTCCAGTGTGTGCAATATATCCTATAGGTATAAATCAGAATAGGAGATGATGGCTTTTTCAAGCCTGATTAGATGAATTAGTTTCAGTAATTTTTGATAAAATATTAATTTCAGTTCAGCCAATTTTGTTTATTCTATGTTGGTTTTTTGGAGCTCTGGTAACCTCCATGGTCAGCTGATTTTTATAGCCATTTTGAACTGCTGCAGACCTTTGAATGGAATAATATCCATGGTGTGATTAAGAAGGGAATTCCAGGACTTTGACCCAGAGGGAATAAAAAAAATGGCAATAACGTTCCAAGGTAAGAAGGGGTGTGGCTTGGTGGGAAACTTTCAGTCGGTGGTGTCCTCATGCATCTGCTGCCCTTGGTCTTCAAGGTGATAGAAGGTGCAAGATTGAAATGAGATGTTGGAGCCTTGATGAGTTATGCAGTACATCTTTGATGGAACACACTCGGTAGTGTGCATCAGTCGTGAAGGGAAGCAGAGTTGAAAATGGTGGATGGTGTGCCAGTCAAGTGGACTGCCTTGCCCTGAATGAGTGTCAAACTCACACAGGCAAGTAGATTGTATTCCATCACACTCCGGACTTCTGCCCTGTAGGTGATAAACAAGTGCGAGGCAAATAAAAGATGAAGTACCTGCTGTAGAATTTCTAGACTCGAACTTCACTCTTGTGGTTATGGTATTTATTTGGCTGGTCCAGTTCAGTTTCTGGACAAAGGTAAATTTCATATTGTTAATAGTGGGGGAATTCAAAGATGATAATGCCATTGAATGTGAACGGTGATGGTTAAATTTTCAGTTATTGGAGACTGTAATTTCCTGGCTCTTTGTGTAAATATTACCTGCAGCAGATCACCTTAGGTCTGGATTTTCTTGCTAGATTTGAACGTGCACTGTTTCAGAATCTGAACAGTCATTCATGGTACTGGATGTTATGCAGTTATCAGTGAACACCTCAGTTTTGACCTTATGATAGAAGGATGATTGTTGATGAAGGAACTAATGAAGGTTGTGTGTAGGACACTACCCTGAGGAACTCCTGTACAGGTAATGATGTCCAGGAGCGAGATGACTCCATCATCCACAACCAACTTCCTTAGTGCTCAGCATTACTTCAACCAGCAGAGAGATTGAGATCTCCATGATTGCATTGACTCCAGTTTTGTTAGCACCGCTTGATGCCACATTTGGTCAAATGTGGGCCTGATGTCAAAATTAGCAGTTTTTTTCCATATTTGGAACAAGACTATAATGGGGTCAGGAGCTGAGTGGCCGTGATTGAAACCAACTGAACATCAGTGAACAAGTTCATCCTTTGTTTGCACTTGCATTACTTTTTGATGACTAGCGTACTTAAACAATTTTCCCTATAGTTGGTAAATGACAGGATTGTAGTTGTAGTGGAACAGCTTGGAGGTGGGCACTCCTATTTCTGATGTTTAAGCCTTCAGTACCACTGATGGAATGGTGTCAGGGCTCAGCGCCTTTGATGTATCAAGTGTTTTCTGTTGTTTTTTGATTTAATATGAAGTGAGTCAAATTGAGTGAAGGCTGACATCTGTGATGCTGGGGACATCAGGAAGAGATAATTAAAGTAGAGTGGAGCTGGAGTAAATAACACTTTGTTGCCGAATGAATAATGACATCAATGCTTCAAATATTCAGCTGAGTTTTATGTAACATAAAAAGACTTAAAGGAGAATGCAGACAATAGCACTCTTACAGGTCATATAGAAATCACACCAAGCATCTCAGAAATAGCTACATGGAAATGACTGCACGACAGAGCATGCATTTATCAGGAAAATCAGTCCTGACTTGTACTATTGTGGCCCTGCAGCTGTTCCCATCATAAGCACTGCTCAGTGATTACACCAGGGTCACACCCACTAGTGCCCTTTTGTGTTGACCCTTCCAAGTTGCGCTCATGTCTTGCGATATGCCAGTATTCAAGTTTGGTTGCAGCCTGGCTGGCTGTAATCTTGGGGGAATGCTAGCTATCCTCGTTGACCTTGATGGCACCAGTTATTGTGACAAGCAATAGAAAGCTAAGTGAAGTTCATGCCAAGATCAGAGTGCTGTTTCAACATTGTGCTGGAGTGTATTGATTCATAAAATATCTACAGTGCAGATAGGCTATTCGGCCCATAATGTCTGCACGCAGGAGCATTCCCATCCATGCCACCCTATCCCCATAACCCTGCATTTATTAAAACTAACCCATCTAGCCTACACTACCTGGATACTATGGAACCATTTAGCACCACTCTAATCTTGACTGTAATCTCCAGCATTTGCAGTACCCACTTCTGCCTAACAATTTAGCACAGTTAATCCAGCTGTATGGGAGGAAACCGGAGTAGCAAAGGAAGCCCGTGCAGCCACATGGACAACATACAAACTCCATACAGACAGTTATTAAATTTTGGTCAGCGTCAGTAATTGAAACAGTGATGAGCAGAAGAAAGAGTACTTGAAAATATTACCTCAGTGAATGACATGTTTTGTCAGAAAACAACAAAATTCTACTGATCGTTGTCATGTTATTCAGTGTAGCTCCAACTTTCTCACCATTGAAGTACAATAGAAACAATGATAACCACTTCCTCTGATTGTGCCATAGTGTGATGTAGCTTTTGGAAAAGCTCAATTGTTGAGCGCCTTCCAGCAATTAAAGACTGCATTTCTGGGGAAGGAATGGTATTGATCAGGGAGGCTTCTTAGTCCTTGTAGGAGGTTGGAATCTTTCTCTCCATGTGTCAAGTCATAAAATCGTCATGCAATATATTATAGTTGCTACCTATAGAAGCATATCCTAGTATCTACATAGGGTGCATGTATTTCCTAATAAAGATGTTCTTCTTGCTCCAAGTCCAACTGCTTCCTAAGGAGACATCATATCAAAGGGCAGTGACACATTTGTTAATCTGAGATTTACTGAATGCAGAAGATCAAGATGCTGGGATTTTATACGATTAAAAGCATCCACAGTTACTTCTGAATGCTTTGCAATCTATGGCACAAATATTGCAGTTATTTAATGATATGTGCTGCCTCAATTAAACATTCCTTATCCACCTAATAATTGTGCTTGATGGCTCAGAATGGTGAGAATAAATGATCTTCACCCATTTTAATTTTACTCGCAAAAAGCGTTCAGTTATTTAAGTGACCGGCTCCACAGATTATGGCCCGACTCATTCATAAATGTTGAAAACACGTCTTGGGTTATGTTTTTGTGATGACAGCTATCTTAACATAAATCGTATTTGTCAGTTGTAGCTATAGCAACAAAACTTGTAATTTTATTGGCTGAACCGTAACATAAGGTTGTTTAATAGTTTCCACTGCAATCATTTGCTTGAATTTTGCTGGGAAGAGAGGCATGTTGCTGAAGCATTTCATCTTGAACTCAACAAGGCAAATGTAAAAATGTGAAATTTCAAATGGTCACAACAGTTTGCACCACAGTAGCAAATGATGCTGGTTGTTTGGCAACTCACCTCTGTTTGATCGAAACATTGCTGTGGAGAAAGCATTGGGTCACCATGTACTCCCCGGTGTGCTCCCAGATTATGCAAGAGGTGCAAGATTTTGAATGTATTCCATTTGTTTGTGTACGTCACTTTTAGCAAGCAAATTGACACTAGATTATGAACTCAATTGATTAGATTAACTTTGTCATTACTTCAAGTACTCAAGATTGCTCAGCAAGAGTTGCCCGAGTGCAAAATGACATAGAACATGAGACATTTTGTTTGGGTTTTGCAAGTGTGAGCTGGTTGAGTATGGACTGTATATTGGCTAAAATGAACAGCTGGAAGAATATGTTGCATGACTTCAACTCTCAGTTGGACTGTGCAGCATAACTCCACCTTCACTGGTCAATATACATATATACTTGTGTGAAAATCAAATTTTTTAGACTATTTTTAAGGTTCACTTTATGGGATCAGCTATTTGATGGATACTACTTTTGAGGGGTTGCAATTCTTGCCACAGTCCAAAATACCATATCATTAGTAGAAGCCTAATTGAACTCTAAATGAATAAAATTGAAACATTTGATCTGTTATCTGTGAAGAAGTAGGGTCAAGTTTCACATGAGATATTTGGAAAATTCCAGAATTTTTGGTCAAAAATAAGGGGTCAACTTTTACATGAGGTCAGCTTATAACTTTAATATATGCTCTGCATGCTGTCAGCAATATACAACATATATACAATAGTAATAGCGGCAATCTTTTAACCAGTGTCCTAGACATTTGCAAACCTTGCAAGCTTAACTCAGAAATAGAGTACATCAGAGCTATCCTGTGGGACATTGCATATCCTGATCAGATTATGATCCACCGTGAATCTTGCAAACTTCCAACTGGGCCAGTAATCACTGGTTTTATATTGGAAAGTGCCTAATCTACCTCAGAATATCCTGAAAAGAGAAAGTGTCAAAAAAAAAGGTTTGAATGACAGGTTAGCAAGCCATTTTGTGTTGGTTCCATGAAGTAAATGCTGCATTATTTTCCACTAACAAGATGCTGCCATCCATCCAAAAAGACATTTTGCTAATATACAATTGAGCAATATTGAGTTATGTGAATCGTAAGGCTGCTGTGATGCCTGGTAAACAGGCTGAATATCCAAACAGTTAGCTGATTGAATCAAACAACATGCTCTTTCAATTGTTCATATTAGGCAGACAAGAGATACTTAACCAGCCCCCTCTTAGAAAGCCCCCAATGAAATATTGAGTGTTAAATGTGAATCTGTAATTGGACAGCACATGCTGAAGAATTCTGAGTATGTTAATAACTATACTAGCTACTAATTAAAGATGATCAGTCAAGTTTATAACATGACTTATATGCACACTTACTGGAGTGGTACACATCATAAACCAGAAAATATTTTGTGCAAATAAAAGTAATTGTTCAATGCTTGCATCATTTTGAATGATTCAAGCTAATTGCTCCCCATTATTTTCTCCATGAATGCCTTGGCCAATCACAGCCAGCCAATCTCCACCCTTATTTCTGTTGGGTCATTACTGGGATTGTTTGAAATGATCGATTCTTGTCGTTGTCCTGATACAAGCTAAGACTAAAAGCTTTGGTAATGTCTCTCCCCTCTCAGCAATATTCAAACAAAAATCTCCTTTGGTTTTCCTAATGTCACGGAATTGTTCTACACTTCTTTGGTGATTTTCTCAGTGCATTAACTCACTGTGTCATAGCCTTCCATGCATGAGATGAATGGGCCCTAGTTGTGTAACTCACTGACCCAAATATTTCCTTTTGAGAGCCTGCACTTCATTTCTAAGCAACAATACCACACAGTCAGTGAAAGATGCTTTTGTCATAGAGATAGTAGCCATGATGCCTCCTGTTACTCAGTTATTTCAGTGGACACAGCCGGTTTTATCGTAATTATCAGTGGCGTTAAAGCACTTTGCAGTCCCTAATGCTCAGCAGTGGGTTTTATAACTGCTGACCTGAGGCACAAAGAGTTCAGTTATTGCCCAGTGGAGAGCTCCAGCCACGTTCAATTATTTGCCTTATTAGTGGAATTACTGGCAACAATGCCAGTACTGAAGCAATTAGCTCTAGATGTCCAGAGGCCAACCAAGCAAAACGACCAATTTGTCTCAGGAGTATCTAAAACGTGTACACGGCATAAAAGTTGAGAGCAGTGGTGATCCTCACTGTCACTTGTCGAATGTGGCAGAACAATCACTCAGCCTGCGGCCCTTTGTAGATCAGCAGGCACAGTAGCTCTGAAATGAGGATGTGGGTGTGACCATTGAGACATTTCAGGAGACTGCAAGAGGCAACAGCAGAATGCTGCCACCCACACATACAAAGATAGTGAGGGCTGCTGTCTCAGCTAAGGAGATGAGTACCAAGTGCAATGTGAAAGTAAATATCTGTTTGCTTTAAAAAAAAACATTATCAATGCTTTTGTTAAATGCGACAATTTAATGCATTAAGGATGATAATTCAGTTGGGATGTTGGGTTCATAATTATTACTTTGTAAAGTGTTGAGACCATCATTGTTTTCTTTATTTTTCCTCATTTTTGGTCTGTAATTAGGTGGATAAAGAAGTTGGTTGAGCAGAGAGTAGAACTTGAAGGGAGTTTCTCGAAATGGAGAAAGGTGACCAGTGGTGTTCCACAGGGATGAGTGCTGGGGCCACTGTTGTTTGTGATATACATAAATGATCTGGAAGAGGGCACTGTTGGTATGATCAGCAAGTTTGCAGATAACATGAAAATTGTTGGAATAGCAGAAAGCATAGGGGACTGTCAGAGAATACAGGACAATACAGATGAACTGGATAGTTGGGCAGAGAAGTGGCAGATGGAGTTCAATCCAGGCAAATGTGAGGTGATGCTTTTGGAAAGTCTAATTCTAGAGTGAATTATACAGTAAACGGAAGAGCCTTGGGAAAAGTTGATGAGCAGAGAGATCTGGGAGTTCAGGTCCATTGTACCCTGAAGGTTGCCGCACAGGTGGATAGAGTGGTCAAGAAGGCTTATGGTATGCTTGCCTTCATCGGATGGGATATTGAATATAAGAGCTGGCAGGTCATGTTAAAATTGTACAAGACATTGGTTTGGCCATATTCAGAATAATGTGTACAGTTCTGGTCGCCACATTACCAAAAGGAGGTGGATGCTTTGCAGAGGGTGCAGAGAAGGTTTAGGAGGATGTTGCCTGGTATGGAAGGTGCTAGCTATGAAGAGAGGTTGAGTAGGTTAGGTTTGTTTTCATTAGAAAAAAGGAGATTGAGGGGGGACCTGATTTAAGGTCTACAAAATCATGAAGGGTATAGACAGGTAGATAGAAGCTTTTTTCCCAGGGTGAAGAATTCAATAACGAGAGGTCACGCTTTCAAGGTGAGAGGTGAAATGATAAAGGGAGATACGCACAGCAAGTACTTTACACAGAGGACGGTTGGTGCCTGGAATGCATTGCCAGCAGAGGTAGTAGAGGCAGGCACGGTAGATTCATTTAAGATGTTTCTGGGTCGATGCATGAGTAGGTGGGGAGCAGAGGGATACAAATGTTTAGGAATTAGCCAACAGGTATAGATTGTGGATATGGATTGGCTCAGGCTTGGAGGGCCGAAGGGCCTGTTCCTGGACTGTAAATTTTCTTTGTTCTTAACTGTGAGCTGAAATCAAGAATTGAATTTTGACTTTGAGCAGCAAAGTATTTCAAAGTGAAAAAGAGAGAACGAACAAACAGATGTTTGCATATGGGAACTGGCCTGGAAAGATAATTACAAGTTAGTTATTGTTCTAAGAACACTGCAGACTTTTCAGCACCAGAATGTGTTCTGTTTGAGGATTGGCAGTTAATTGAATGTGGCATTGGTCAGTCTAGGGAAGCTGATGTTTGCCAGCCACGTACAGAGAAGGTTGAAAAATAAAGAGAAGCCATAGATTGAACTGCGTTTTTGGACAGAAGGCTGTGTGCTTAGAAGCTGCTGGACTCTGAAGCTGTGTTTGAGTTTTACACTTTTAGTCTTATATCTGGTTCAAGAATTGTTCAACATTTTTTAAAGAAAATCCCAGTTTATAAGTAATAAGTGAATATTTCTTCCAGGCTTGGAAGCTGCAAGTCACTGGTGACTTCAGAATTCAAGAAAGATATAACCCCATGTGCCTATAGTACAACACATCTTTCAAAGAATTTCATAAAGGCTGGTTAGTCATTGTTGAAATGGTTATTGAACTGGCTAGTTCAACCCATTTATTTTTAATTTATCCCTCAACTATGCCGGTCTGTCTGTCTGTCTCTGTGAGTGAGGGCTATGCTCAAAGCATTTTAGACAATAATTTGATTACCTTGTTGTTGAGCGTTGCTGTGTTAAATATATCGTTCATTTCTGCTTTAGTTATAAACTCTATGTACAATACTTGCTTTTCTTAAAGTCTAATTTGAAACAACTGGATAATTTTGAATGCAATCAACAGTTTTATTTCCCTTGCGTTGCAAATCAGTGTCAGCAAGTCTAATTTGGTCTACTTTTGGAACCATTTAACCAAAAAAGCTTGAGAGCCACCGACATATCTCCCCTAGGCACATCAAGCTTCTGGGCAAAAGTGGGTACTGCAGATGCTGGAGATTAGAATCAAGATTAGAGTGGTGCTGGAAAAACACAGCAGGTCAGGCAGCATCTGAGGAGCAGGAAAATCAATGTTTCGGGCAAAAGCCCTTCAGGAAAGTAAAGTTTCTCGTGCATAGCTACAACACCGTACTTATGCTGCTTACTTTCCAGGTCATGCTAGCACTAACCATCAGTCAACAGAACACATTCTGGTACTGAAAAGTCTGCAGTGTTTTTAGAACACTAATTAACTTGTGATTATCTTTCCAGACCAGTTCCCATATGCAAACAATTCCTTTTGTTTGTTCTCACGTTTTTCTTTGAAATACACTGCTGCTCAATGTACAAATTTCAATTCTCAACTTCAACTCACAGTTACAAATCAAAAATGAAAAAAATAAAGAAAACAATGATGGTCTCAACACTTTACAAATGAATAATTATGAACCCAACATCCCCTTCTAAGTTATTATCCTTTACACATTAAATTGTTGCACTTAACAAAAGATTTAATAATTTTTTAAAGCAAATATAATTTACTTTCACATTGCATTTGGTACTATAATTCCACTGGATGTCTCTCCCCATCTGCTGAACTGGAATGTTACATGCTATGACTACGACACTCAGTTTGTTAAGTGGAAATTTCCTCTACAATATATAGTTGTGTGGTGAAACCTCAATGTTTTCTCTTTATTGAATTGACCAATATCAGTGCTGATCTGGAGTGAATTAAGGTCTGTTGGTTTGGAAAGTGTTGCCACAGAATTTTCTGATGAATTCACACATGATAAACCTACATTTGGGTGTGGGGCATCTTGCTGAAATTATGGAGATGAGATGATTTGTGCAGGATCTCTGCTGTTGATTCCATCAAAACCCACAGGATCACTGGGGCTCCTGTTCTTCTAATGTTATTGGCAGGCAGGTGGACCACGAGGACTATGCTTTGCAAATCTGACATAGTATGGAAATCCAATGCAGGAAGAAAGTAAAGTGCTGTCAGCAACCTTCAGTTAAATAAATGAAAATAGCAGTAATATTTATTCTGCAGATTCAGACCAAAATAATGGTTGGGTGGGGTATACGTCTGTCCTTTAGCCAGTTGGTAGAACCTAATCTATCAACAACTAATTGCTTACAGGATGTCCTATCTCTGCCTCCTCCTCAGTTTCCCAGCATCGTAAATGCCAGTCTTCAGCCAATTTGATTCACTCTGTGATATCAAGAGGTTGCTGGAGGCACTGGATACTATTCAGGCTACATATTTCACTAATAATACTGAAGACGTGTATCCCAGAATTAGCCACAATCCTATCCAAGCGGTTTCACTCCAATTACAACACCGGCATTTACCAGCAATGTGGAGAATTGTCTAGTTACATCCTGTCCTGAAAAAGTAGAACAAATCCAATCCTGGCCAATTACAGTTCAATCCGTTCACTCTTGGGTCATCAGTAAAATGATGGAGGAAGTCAGCAACAATGTGATCAAGCAGCACTTAGTTCGCAATAACCTGCTCACTGAAGCTCAGTTTTGATTCCACCAGGACCACTTGGTTTCTGACCTCATTATGCAGTTGACGTGAAGACAATATTTGACCAAGTGTGGCATCAAGGAGCTCTAGGAAAATTGGAATCAAGTGAAATGGAGGGGAAAGCAACCCAATGGCAGAGTCAAAACAGCTCAAAAAAGGAAGAAGATTGTGATTGTTGAAGGTCAATCATGTCAGCCTCAGGGTATCTCTGTAGGAATTCCTCAGCAGTGTGTCCTAGAACCAATCATCAGCTGCTTCGTCAATAACCTTCCATTTATCATAAGGTCAGAATTGCAGATGTTCACTACTGTTTGACCCCCTCCACAACAGCTCAGATACTAAAGCAGTCTGTGTCCAAATGAAGTAAGACCTTGGAAAATCCTC
Source organism: Hemiscyllium ocellatum (assembly GCF_020745735.1). Taxonomy (NCBI): domain Eukaryota; kingdom Metazoa; phylum Chordata; class Chondrichthyes; order Orectolobiformes; family Hemiscylliidae; genus Hemiscyllium; species Hemiscyllium ocellatum. The sequence goes on along the minus strand of NC_083425.1, from coordinate 28,163,019 downwards.
AGGTTTGGACTGATAAGTAGCAAGTAATATACATACCATGAAAATGCCAGGCAGTGACCAAGAAGCGACAATCTTCTCTTGGCATTCAATGGTGTTTCCTCTCTGACTCCCCTATGATCAACATCCTGTAGGCTTACCATTGACTGGAAACTGAACTGGAGCAACCATTATTTTGCTTCTAATTCTGTGAATTGTATGTCTTGCAACAATAGCACAAAATTAATGAATTTGGATTAAATTATGTTGTGGTAAAACTGTATTTGTCTATGTGGCAGTTTCTCTGGAGGATGGAGTTGAACCTGGACAGTGTCTCGACTTGGGCTGATAAGTGGCAAGTAACATTCATGCCTTAAAACTGCTGAACAATTACCTCAAGCAAGAAAAGAAACCAACCATTTCTCCTTGACATTCAGTGCCAAAGCCAGCACTAAGTCCTCCATCATCAACATTCTGGATTAACTGTCACCCAAAGTCTTAACTGGGAATTATGTGACGAATAACCCGTTTGAATTCTCACTGTTTGTGCACCATCCACAAGGCACAAGTCAGGAATATAATGGGGCATTTTCCATTTGCCTGCATGAATGCAGGTCCAACCACAGTCAAGTCCAACTGCTTATCAGACAAATAGCTTGATTAATTGACAACCCACCTACCACTTTCAACATTCACTGCCTCCACTTCTAACACTGTGGCAGCAGGGTTTGGCATCTGAAACATGCCTCAGCTCACTAAAGCTCATTCAAGAAATCTTTCAAAATTAACAACCTTTAACAGGGGAGCAGATACACTGGGCAACTATCCTTCCAAGCAAAAGCAAGCTCCCCTCCATCATCCTGGCTTGGACCAAGACACTCCTAATCGTTGTTGCCGGACCAAAATCCTTTCCTAACAACACCAAGGGTTGAACCCAGCAGTTCAAGAAAGAAGCTCACTACCACCTTCTCGAGCAGTTTTGGATGGACAATAAAAACTCAAAGAGGAAGCAACAAGCACATCCTTTGTAAAAGAATTTGTTTAAATCTGCTCAAATTTCTTTTGTGGAGGAAGTGAGTCTTGAACAACTTGTAAAAGGATTTTCCAGCATGTCCTCCTTTTGCTGTGATGAAGTTGTGTAGGACAGGCAAAGATTCAAACCCAATGGGTTATCCAGGAAACCTCTGTGAATGTGTTAGGTACTGTCATATCCACAGCCCAGTAAAATATGAAACTGATGGTTCTGTAGATACACAATAATTCCAGTGAGAATCTGATGGAACAGACCCAGGTAAGTTGAGGAAGACTATGAGAATGTTGGCCCTCGTTTTGGAGTATAAGAGTCGAGAAACCTTACTGCAATGGTAAAAGGTACTAATAGGGCCACATTTGGAGAACTGTGAGCAGTTTTGGTCCCCTTATTTAAGGAAAGATACCGGTTCATTGGAGGCAGTTCAGAGAAGGTTTACTAGGATGACCCCCATTATGGTGAATTGTCAAATGAACAAAGATTAAACGGGTTGGACTCTACTTGTTGCAATTTAGAAGAATGAGAGATGATCTCATTGATATCTCACAGATCATTAAGGGGTTGACAGGGTTAGATTAATACTAAGAGCATGTTTCCCCTTATGGGAGTGTCTAGGTTCAGAAGGTATTAATTCAGAATGGGGGGGGGGGGGTGGGGGGAAGACTTTAAAACTGGGATGAGGAATTTCTTCTGAGTGTTGAGTTGTTGGAAATCTTTGCCACAAAGAGCTGTGCATATTTAAGGATGAGATAGGTTCGTTATGAGTAGGGGAACCAAGGTTTACAGGGAGTGACTGGGAAAGTGAATGTGAAGGGTGTCAGATTAGCCATGATCCTACTGAATAGTGGAGCAGGTTTGAGGAGCCAAATGGCCTATTCTTGTTCCTCTTTTCGATAGATCTTATGTGTATTTGAACTGTACATTTCATTTCCTCCATCATTTTGCAGTAATGCATGTGTGAATCCTTAATGCAACACCACAAATAAGCAAATAGTCTGTGAGCCTTCAATTTATTGCCATCTTATTTTTCACAAAAAAGCCCAGAGAAAACCATACTCCACAGGTATTATATTCAGGCAGTATTTCCTGTGGATATCTCCAAATATCTTTTCTGATAGACTTTTTTTTCCCCTGTTTCACTGATACAAATCCTATTTTCTGCAATTTGGCTAGTTTTATACACAAAGCTCCAGAATCCCTCAGGGGTTCCTCCAGTCTCCAGCCATAAATCCAGCAGGATATTGGTAGAACCATCAGGTTAGCAATGGGGATCTGGCTTATGTTGACTTTCCATTGCTTATTCAAATCTCCTTGGTGTCCTTTTCGAAGCCAAATGATAGCCAGATGCCGGGGCTCTCTATGTCAGGAAATCCTGCTTTGCAGGCTCAGTCATGGTCTGGAAATTCCATATGTCCAGTGAGGTGTGGTAAGTGGAGCATCCTGTCACTAGGTCCCTGAATGTGGAACCCACGCATTAGCTGCAGTTTAAACAAGTAACCTGGACCTGTACATACGATATTCCTGTGTTCCAACAGTGACTGCACTTCAAAAATAGTTAGTGTACAGCATTTTGTGTATTTGAAGGTTATGAAAAGTGCTGCATAAATGCAAGTTTTTCTGTCTTTCAGAGAATAGCTGTTTTAGTTGGAGGAGAAAGCTACCCCACTGGATAAAGCTGGTCCAGTAGCTTTCTTCGAAGATGTTGGCAGCAACCATGATGTTGGGCACCAGCTCAGAAGCACAATGAGCTAGCATGTACAACAATAACTGACTAGTACAATAGTTGACCCCCTTCAGTCTTTGCTGTCGTAGTTTTATGGAAGGTTGAGCTGGTGCAGCTGATCTAGCATTGGATGACCTAATCAGTAGTCTAGAGAGTGCTCAGAATATTCCAGTGTCTTTTTCTCCATAATGCGAGGTGGAGTGATTGGCTGAACACATTTATATTGATATACAAATTTTGGCAACATTCAAGGACAGGCTAAGTCCTTGCTGAATTGAAGAGATGGAGAGTGGCTTATAAGACTGGGTGAGCAGCCAACAATACTGCAGTTATCTGCATACTGTAGATCATGTAGATCTATGGTGACCAGTTTAGGTTTGGCATAGAGGCGATTGAAATTAAAATGGTTTCCATCTGAACTGTATTTAATACTTACGCAGGGTGCAATTAATCTTTGAGGTGAATAGCCACGTTCAAATGGATTGTAAATAGTGTAGGGGTCATCACACAGCCTTCCGTGGCATGATTCCAGATTTGAAGATATCTCTTTCAGATCTTCCACTCAAGACAGCTGTAGTCATATCACTGCGGAATACTTGTTGGATTAGGATGAAGTTTGTTGGACGTTGAAATCTCTGAAGAATAGTCCACAGAGTCTCACAATTTACTGAATCAACTATTGGTCATGTTGATGAATGCAGTGATAAGTTCCTGGTGTCGATTTTACCAGAGGGTACTGCCACTGGTTCACAGTTAAGACATTTTTGGAATAGCTTTTATCAATATTGACAAATAGCATTGTCATCCTTAAGAAGAGTGATACCATCCTGCAAGCAAAGGGAATATGGTCCATTTAACATTGGCCTATAGATAGACCTGGTGACTTCAAAACACTTGACACATTCTAACAGAACTAGACAGGTTAGGTGAAGGAAGGATGTTCCCAATAGTGGGGTAGTAGTCCAGAATTAGAAGTCATAGTTTAAGGCTAAGGACTGAGACAAGGAGAAATTTATTCAACCAAAGAGTGGTGAGCCTGCAGAAAGTGGTTGATGTCAAAACATCATGTGTTTTCAAGAAGGAAGTAAATATAACTCTTGTGGCACGAGGGATATGGGAGCAGGGCAGGATTAAGATATTGAGCTCGATGAGTGGCCATGATCATATTGAATGGGTAGGGCAAGCTTGAGGGGTTGAATGGCCTGCTCCTGTCTTTCTGTAATGGTCAGGATACTGTTAGACTTCCTCAGGCTTGGCTTCTAGATATTTTCTAATCAAGCTGTTCAGAAATGTTATTACTCACCTCTTGCAGCAGGTGGGACTTGAACTCAGAGCTCTCAGTCCAGAGGTAGGGATACTATCCCTGCGCTGTAAGTGTGTTGCTCTGGTGCACCTAGTATTCTGAGGTAGACTCCTATCCAAGTGCCAACCAGACCTGAATCTGCTTAGTTTCTGAGTTCAGATGAGATTGGGAACTTACAGATTAATATGGCTACAGGCACAACTTGTCTTTTATGCTTGAGTTAGGCAGGAGCCAGGGATGTGCCATGCTAATTAGTTATCCTATGACTGACACTAAAAATTTCATGGGGTCAGTCTGCCCTTGGGTACTTTAGAGTCAAAACTTTCAACATTCTAGATGACCCAGCTGATGTATACAATTTTACTTCCACGTAAATATTTGGTGCTGTGCTGTTTGATACTTTAGACAAACTTCCTGAAATACAATATTGCTAATAAATTAAGATAAACCTACTTTGTATTCAATCAGTTAAATGTAGCACTCAACAGAAGCCACATTTTGATAATATTAACTAAAGCATAAAAACAAGTCAAATACCTGCAACACTTTAAGGTTATGAACAACTGACTGATTAAAGGGACAAATTTCAATCCTTAAGACAAAGTTTAGATTGTATGCAACTTATATATTTCCTGCATTATTTAACAATTTATTAATTTTCACACAAAAGAGTAATTAACAGGAGCAGTGTCGCTCCTCTTTATCAAAATCCCCCATATTCTTTCTACAATAACCTCTTCGTCACAGACACACACAAACAAATTGAAGGCTTTAGAACACCGGTATCCAACCCCTCTCTGATTCTTTTAAAATGGTACAGGATATAAGCATTCGCTGCATTGGTCATTCAGCTCCAGAACAGAGTACTGTATACAGCAGTACTTTATTAATGCAGTTTAAGTAGTTGAGAGAGAGAGAGAGAGAGCGAGAGAGAGGGAGCGCGAGATCGAGCGGGAGTGAGCTCTAGAGATACAAACACACAATACAGACAGGCACACACGCTGTCCTGATACATGCTCTGCTCAATGGCAAACTCCGGCTGCATCCTGCTCTCCAACTCAGCTATGCTCCCTCACACCATCCCCTGCACTCCGGCCTTTCTCTTTCTCCAGGAGGTAAGTGACTGATTGAAATAGGCTCCTTTGTCTTGCCCTTGCTTTATGAGGTCAAGCCCTTTGTTGCATTGAAAGCACTGTGTATATGTAAGGGAAGGTGCTGTATTCAGTACTCCGTGCTGAATAGAAAGAGAGAGATTTACGTTGCCTACCTTAGGAACCCCCTCACTACAGAGGACTCCTTGCATCCTGTTTGTGGCTGGCTGCTTTTGTTTTGTGCTGTTATCATAAACCAGATTTTTAAGCAGGAACGCAAGCAGATCTCGCGATTGTGAATGAGGTCTGTGTCTAATCTCAACTGTTTATCTGCAGCTGTGCTGTCAAATACCTGGGCTTTTCCTTGAGGAATCCTCTGGTGTTGTGTGAGTTCCTTCCTTGCTCTGCAGTTCCCATTGCATTTCATAGCACTACCGTGACAGCACCAGGGAAATGATAGGTGATGGTAGATATTTTAAGGTCATAAATTTCCCATTTATCAGACTAATTTATGGGCTGGGATGGAAAGGCTGCAGCAGTTTGTGTCTTCATGTATCTTCCTCCATCTGCTCAGCTAGTTTAATTCTTCTATAAATTAAGTGCTTCAAGACAGGGCTCACATCCATCTTTTCCCTCCTCAGTGCCATACCAAACCATCTTGCCATCATTACTTAACCCTTTGTACTCCAACAGTACTGTTTTCTAAATATGTGGCAATCTCAGCATGATACTGATGTTGTTTGTGTTCGTTGAACCAAAATTAAATCCTGTGAATTAATATTGCTAACTGTGAAGAAAGATGCCTCATTATTAAAGCTTTTTGCAGTCAATATAAACACTTCAAAACTGTGAATTCTCCACCCCTCAAAAACAGGTTGCACTAATGTATTAGTTCAATGGGAGAAGGAATAGTTGCTTTTATTATTATTGCATTACAGCGCCTCTGAGGATACAGTCTTCACTTTTTTGAACATGTTTATCCTCTCTTTTCAGGTTTTCTTTAAAAATATATGATAAAAGCTTTTCTATTATTTGTATTGCATTTCAGAACTAAGTGGTTAGATGTATAAACTACAGATTAAAGTGCTAATAACACAACAGGGATATATTCTTCTGGTAAGTCAATGCATTTGTGATTAGTGCTCCCGGAGTAGTTATGTTCAGTAAAGCAGCAGAATAACTCAGGGATGATGCTGTATTAAAAAGGTATGGTGTTTAAAATAGGATATGGCATTCTTGTTACAGGGCTCTCCATTTTAACGTAATTTCTGTTACAAGGCTACCGAACCTTGGCTCCCAATATTATTCATGTTCCATTTACTGCCGTTATGGAGCATTCATTGTAGCATACACCTCATTATAACACACAAGATTCTTGGCTCGCTGCGACATGTTGTAATGAGGATCGAATGAATGTAAAATTTATGTCAAAGGTTGTAGAAAATATGACGAGTAAAGATAATGTGCCAAAACGATAAAGCGTGAGGGGAAGAAATTGATACAAAAAGTTCAGGTGGCACTCGCTGCACAAAACTGAGACAAGCCAGAGCTTCCTGAGAGAAAAATCTCAGTCTAGTTGAGAGCAAAGAATATTCTGAGGTGGCATGGAATATTTCAGCATTTAATATCATTACTTACCCAAACCTGTATTCAAGTGCAATTGAAGTGCCTTCAGGATGTCACTCCCCATAGTTTGTACAGCTGTTACCCGAGTGCTGTGCAGTCAGTGACATTCTGTTCTGTGGCATGTCATTTTGGTACCCAGCAATGATACAGCTATGAGCTCTATCGACATTTATGGAATATATCAAGTACAACAAAGTCTCATATTTATTGAAACAAAGGAAGTGAAAGCTTATCTGTTTAGAATGTGTGCCACTCCCCAGTTGTTGCATAACGTAATGCTACAATCTGAGAGTATGTTGGACCTTAACAGGTTGTTTTCTAAACATATGACTTTGTATTTTCAGACAGTCTTCTCTTTCTCCCTCACAGAAGCAAGTATAGATATAAAATTTTACTTTGATTTGTCTTAAATGCCAATACTCTCCAATATATAAGTTTGTAGATAGAGAAGGTACAATACCCTTCTGTTGCATCTTTTCCTAAATATTTCCTTAACACTTCAGCGGCCGTGATACCATGAAAGATGTCCTGCCAACCACTGAGTAACATGCACTGAATAGAATAGCATGCATCAGTACTCAGTAGCCTAATATTACCCTATAGCAATGGAAAGTGTTTGACAGCATCACTTGATAATGCTCTATTCTATTCGCCTCCATAGGCAGACCCTCTTTTATTTTGTTAATTAAAATAAGAGCCCATAAAAATAAATGCCAAAGCAAAATAATCAAAATTGTCTTTCAAGAGTGAAAAAGAAAGATTTTGAGAAAGCTTTTAGGGTATTACCAATCATTCACACGATGTGAAAACTATGATACCCATGAGCTGACCTATCTGGACCACTTGGAACTTTTGCTGTCATGGGTTACTGAGTGAGGTCACTTGTGGAATCGTTTGCATATCTCACGGTCAATCGATGGAGCACCCCGTAGTTAAGTTACTGAAAAATGCTGTAGTTAGTAAAATAAAAACTGCTTCCCATTGCACTTTTCCAGCATGCAAGATTTTGCAAAATGTAGATGATGAAGTAAAGCCTGGGGCAGAACCTTGGTTACTATAGCTACTCACATTAAAAAAAATCCTTTGAGCTTCTTTATTAGTTTATTCAGAAAATACTGCTAATGATTAAATATTCTGTGTTTCCTGATGCTTTCGGATTCTCAATAGTCCTAAAATCGTGGTGTGGAAGCATTGAAAAAGACACAGAAGAGATTTACCAGGATGTTGCCTGGTATGGAGGGAAGGTCTTATGAGGAAAGGCTGAGGGACTTGAGGCTGTTTTCGTTAGAGAGAAGAAGGTTAAGAGGTAATTCAGTAGAAGCATACAAGATGATCAGAGGATTAGATAGGGTGGACAGTGAGAGCATTTTTCCTCAGTTGGTGATGGCTAGCACAAGGGGACGTAACTTTGAATTGAGGGATGATAGATATAGGACAGATGTCAGAGTTAAGTTCTTTACTCAAAGAATAGTATGGATGTGGAATGCCCTACCTGCAACACCTGTAGACTCACGAACATTAAGGGCATTAAAATGGCATTGGATGAATATATGGATGATAATGGAATGGTGTATGTTAGATTGACTTTAGTTTGGTTTCATAGGTCAGCGCAACATCGAGGGCCGAATGGCCTGTACTGCGCTGTCATGCTCTATGTTCTACTAAGATGGTCGAGACAGTCCTAGGTAGGAAATGTAAATGAAAGAAATTTGTGGATTTTAGTTTCTAATCTTGCAATGCACATTAATATTCAAGATATTAAGAAGTGGATTCACTAAAAATATCTGTAATCAGAGGGAAGGGAAGTGGTGGTCAGATCAAATCAAGTTAAGTTCACTACCTTTTTCACTCAGACAACAAGGTAAAATTTAATTCTCAAGCATGATTGCTATGTAGAATTGTTGATTTCCTGTAAGTCCTCAGGAGTTTGCTTTTGAAGGTACAGTGTCTTGAGTATAGAAGTCCCGAGGCAACTGGAATAGTTTTGATATTTTAAAGCCGGTCTTTGTTTTCAGATCATAAGACTTGTTGAGACAGCATTTTCAACCAAACAGCATACATCTCATCAATTTCACATTCATTTCCAAGACTCCAAGCCAATTGTGTACCAATGAGTCGATGCTTACACAGGCTTACTCACAAGGCCTTTGGCAAGTGATGAGTTACTGCAGCAAAAAGATCATTCTCTCAAAAAAAAATTAAGATGAAAGTGATGTGGAAATTTAGGTTTAAGCAATGTACTGTGATTGGATTTTTTTTATTGCAATAGATGCCTTTAAGAGGTTTAGAAAGATAAATAATAATGCTGCACCCAGTACTCTCAAAGCTCTGCAGGAGCATTTCTGCACCAGCTCTATAGTTAGAAGATTAAAATTGCCTTCTTCACTACACTGATAAAGGGAGCTCTATTCATTGTCGTGTGTGTGTTGCATTGCAGCATTGCACATTAAGCTTTTTACAATCTCATATTTCATGAGCTGCACAGAAGTCGATCAGTCCTGCTGGATTTCTCCAGTGTAATTTGAAAAGTTTCACGATCAGTTCCAGAGCATCATCTCCTCCCACTAGGAATAAGTCACACAATCTCTTTAGTCCAAACTGTGTTGGTGGTATTGTGCACGTCACATGCTGAATTTATAAAGTCATAATTAATTTATAAGAAAAAATACTTTGAATAAATATGACTGAATGCTTTAGCAGCTAGGAGTTAGTGGAAGGACTGAACCTCAAAGAATATTTAGTCGTAGGAGGAAATATACCTGATATTAACATGTTGTCATACTGCTAAACTAATATTGAGCTCTATAGTACAATTATGCTAATATTTAATTCAACAAACAGTTTATCTTTGTAAAATATATTTCTACATTTCTTAGACTAATGTTTGATTTCAATTATGAATGTTATTTCACAAAAATAGGAGCATTTTGAAGTTAGCCGTCATAGTGAAAAGATTTGATTTAATTTCTGGAAGGAATTTGTGATGCTTTTGAATGGTATGATGAATGATTTAGAGCAATAGGTAAAGTTAGCCTCAGATGTGTAACTCATATTAGACGTATGTGTTTATCTGCAAGTGCCACCTATTTAAATATGCATGTTGGGAAGATGAAAATGTGGAAGGAGCAATGTTTACAGAAGAACTGAAACACTGTAACACAGGCTGTCATATTCAACCGAGATAAAATAGGTAAAAAGAAAAATACTTTCTATCGCAGCAAATAATTGATATCTGTCCGTCTCCATTTAACAGTTTGCAATCAAGAATTGTAACGGAATAAAATGTAGACTCAAAACCACAGCATAATTTGAATCTGATCTGGCAGAATCTTATGTCCAGACAGGCAGCCATATGCAGTGTCTAGCAGCACACTCTGATGAGGCTGAGTGTGGTACAAGGCCAAATAATTTCCACCCACTCGAATTTCACCACTTCAATTTTTATTTGATATTTTTAAAAATGTGATTGCTCTATTTAAGGCATCTGAATCAAAACCGTCATAAAGTTTTTTTTCTGTTTTGCAATTGGCTTTGACTTGCCTTTTACATCCATCTCCAGGGAAAACTGGCAATAGCCACTCAGCAGCTTCCAAAAGCTTAGTGCATTGAAATGGCCCAGTTTGCATGTGTGAAAATATGAGCTTTGTAACTTTAGCTGTGGGTATACCCAACACTCATTCACTTGCGTTGGAGGCAAATCAAACAATTTCATGAAAGAGCAATCCAAATGTTGAAGGCACAAATTGGTACTGCTTTTCCAGAGGATTTCTCGAGGCATGCCTGGTATCAACCCACTCCTCAGCCCCAGGAAGCTTGCATTCAAGATTGTACATTCTAATTTATCTGAAGCACTTGTTTGCTTTGCATTAATAAATTATTGATCTAAAAAACTTGAGCAATGTGTCAATTGAATCTTGGTCAAATTAATCCGACACCAAATATTGCATCAACATTCGCTGTCCGATATCCAGTGCCTCCCACCATATTCCTAGAGGCATTCTGCCCATCTGGAGCCAGTTCACTGAGATTGGACTCGGTTCAAACCAGGAAAAAATATAAGGAGAGATTCTCTCCCTCAACTCTACCTGTTCCCCCTTCTCCCAGTCTCCTCCCTTCTGCATTTGAATTTTTATTTCTGTTGCTTGTTCTATACAATATTGAAGGAGAAGGTGAGGTCTGCAGATGCTGGAGATCAGAGCTGAAAATGTGTTGCTGGAAAAGCGCAGCAGGTCAGGCAGCATACAAAGAACAGGAGATTTGACGTTTCGGGCATAAGCCCTTCTTCAGAAAAGTCGAATCTCCTGTTCCTTGGATGCTGCCTGACCTGCGCTTTTCCAGCAACACATTTTCAGCTCTGATCTCCAGCATCTGCAGACCTCACTTTCTCCTATACAATATTGAACCCACGTTTAAGCTAACATTCTTTCCTTCTCCCTCAGGTTTTGCTAGAAGTCTTATTCCCCACCCCTTTCACACTTCTCCTCCAATTCTAGCCTGTATTCTTCTCCCCAGGCTAAAACTGGACATTCACGTTCCCCACTCTGCAAAAGCACAATTCGTGTTGATGACTACTCTGATCTCCTCCATCTTTAGCTGACCCTTTTTCTTGCAGCTTATGTTGAATATTCAAGCCCTCCACTGAGCTTATGTCACGTGCTTTATAAGTCGTCATAATTAATTTTTAAGAGAAAAATACTTAACCTGTGGCATTTCACCACATCCATTAGTTCCCCAGGTTGAGTGATGTTCTTCCCTTTCCCCCAGTGGGTGACAATCATAACTGTCTCTGACCTCATCATACCACTCATTGTCGCACTTGTCTTCCTCCAGTTATTGTTGCTGTACTCCTAGTTCCATTCATTTTTACACGTCTTTTTTACTTACTTCTAAGCTGGGGTGCCTGCATTTTGCTAGAGCTCAGATTATTCCTCCCTTCTCCTCTCAGTTAATTAATAACACTCTCTTCCTGCTTCATCTATATATCATCTATAGTTGATACTTTATCAGCCACCTCACACCCAATGCAGTTCTATTTGCTCAGCATTCAGAGTTTTCAGCATATTTTCATTCATTTTCAGGGCACAGACACAATTATATTCATGAGGTAACCCAACTGGTCCACTCACCATGTTCATTCTCACAAGCTATGGAGTGAGATTGCTGGTGATTACTTTTTAGATTACTTACAGTGTGGAAACAGGCCCTTCGGCCCAACAAGTCCACACCGACCCGCCGAAGCGCAACCCACCTATACCCCTACATATACCCCTTACCTAACACTACGGGCAATTTAGCATGATCAATTCACCTGACCCGCACATCTTTGGACTGTGGGAGGAAACCGGAGCACCCGGAGGAAACCCACGCAGACATGGGGAGAACGTGCAAACTCCACACAGTCAGTCGCCTGAGGCGGGAATTGAACCCAGGTCGCTGGCGCTGTGAGGCAGCAGTGCTAACCACTGTGCCACCGTGAAGTCATTTGCAAAGTAATAACCTTGCCTTTCCACTCTAATACTAGCTTCTGCCAATTTATTTCATCGCTTCTGTGTTGTGCAAAGTTTTGGCCTCCTTTTTGGATGAAGAAAATCCTTGCCTTGGAGGGGATGATCATCTATAGTTCGCTGGATTCATTCCTGGAAAGAAAGACAAAGTGTTGAATTAATTTGACCAAGATTCCTGTTTAATCATGAGAGATTGAATAGAATAGACCTGTGCTCTCTGCAGTTAGAAGGATGATAGGTAATCTCATTGAAACACATAGCATTCTTTTAAGCACTTGGAAAGTTGATGCTGTGAGGATGTTTCCCTGCTGTGGAATTTAGAACCAGTGGGGTCACAGGTTCAGAATAAGAGGTCAGCTACTTGAGATTCAGAAGTGGAGAAATATCTTCCATCAAAATACTTTGATGGATCTTTGGACTGTCACTACCCCAAGGAGTTGTGGACTCCCAGACGATGCATATACTTAGAGACCTGAATCGCAGTGGTAGTGCCCCTTCTTCTGGACTAGGAGAACTGATCGAGAGGTGTGTCACAATATGTCTGACAGGTTGATTAAAATATCTAAATTGGTTTTTGGATCTGAAGGGAATCCCGGGACATGGAGACATTTTCTAAATGGGGAAAGGCTTCAGAAATCTGAAGCACGAAAGGTTTTGGGAGTCCTAGTTAAGGATTCTGTTAAGGTTAACATGCAGGTTCAATTGGCAGGGATAGAATTCAAAAGCAGCAAAGATTCTGGTCAGACTGCATTTGGAATATTGTGAATGGGCGCTGTATCTAAGGAAGGATGTGTTGGTATTGGAGAAGATCCAGAGAAGGTTTCCAAGAACGATCCCAGGAATGAAGGGCTTGTCATCTGAAGAGGGGTTGAGGACTACAGGTCTGTACTTGATGGAGTTTAGAAGGATGAGGAGGAATATGATTGAAATTTACAGAATACTAAGAGGCTTGAATAGAGTGGGTATGAAGAAGATTCTACAGGGTAGGAGAGACTAGGATCCTAGGGTATAGTCTTAATGTGAAAGGACGATCGTTTTCGAACTGAGATGAGGAGGAATTGTTTCAGCTAGAGGGTGGTTAATCTGTGGAACCCATTGCTGAAGAGGGCTATGGAGGCCAAGTCATTGAGTGTATGTAAGTCAGACATAGGTTCTTGATTGATAAGGGGATCACAGATTGTAGGGCGGGGTGGGGGGGTGTGGTTAGAAGGCAAGAGAATGAGGTTGTGAAATACAATCAGCCATGATCGAATGGCAGAGCAGGCTCCATGGCTTACAGCAGAGCCAAGTGGCTTAATTCTGCCCTTATGTTTTATGATGTGAAGGGAGGTTGAGACAGATCATCAGCCATGATTTCACTGCATTGTGGAACAGACTTAAATAGCTGAATGGCCTCATTATGTTCCAATTTCTTATGTTCTTCTGCCCATTTTTAGCATTAGGTCTCCCTTTCTTTTTACCTACATTGGCACAATTTTCTCCTCTCTCCATTGTTATCTATTCCCTGCTTCATCTTTGCCATGCCTTAGCCATCCCTCTTTTCAACTTATCCTACTTTCAATCCTTCCCATAGGCATTTTTTTCTGCCACCCTTTTCCAAACCCTCACTAATCTATACCAGTTTAACTCCCTTGATGTGAATGCATTTCCTCCATAATCCCTTTTTCTTTCAGTGCCACAACTACCCACTTTACAGTAACAAGCCCTCACACACAATAGATAAAAACTTGTCCACCTCGTAGTATCAGACCCACATTGATTAATTTAATCACCAAGCCAGTGCCTGAACCAAAATCCCCAAAATCTTAACTTTCAGAGTAAAAAGCTAAGTGATTGGTTTGTGTGCAAGTTTGTAATTCATGGTTAGGTTCAAGTTGAAAGGACAGCATTGCCTGAGCTCACACATCAATGCTCATCTTTGCCACATAGTTAACTTCAAAATGCAGAACTGCAGACATTTGTGACTGTCTGTCCCTTTCTTTTGAATGTTTGCAGTAACTGATTTTGAGATGCAGTGACTTCTGAAAACCTTGCTGGCAGACTATTTCAATGCTGCTAAGTACATGGTGTTTAGTTCTGCTGTGACCTGAATAAAACCATACAGTTGGTTGCTCTCTCAGAAATGCACACATGGCTGCTTTCAGGCCATTGGTCACACAGAAAGTAATTGTTCCATTTATTCACATATGATTTGCAACAACAGAACATGTATCAGTAGTGTAACCACTCTGTATAGACAGGGAGGACGTTTCCCCTGGATAGTAGGGTGGGAAGGGGAGGGGGTAGGTCTGGAACCAAGCAAGCCTTTTCAGAACAATTTGAAGAATTTCTTTACTCAGAGGGTGATGCTTCAAATGTTTGCACCTCTCCACTGAAGATGTCCATGGAGGTTCTGTATTCAAGATCGAGATCAAGGTTTTTTATGTATTAGAGACATCAAGGGAAAGGAGGATAGTGCACAGATATGGTTTGAAGTCGGAGATCAACCATAATCTCGTGGTTTGGAACAAATTCAATGGGCTGAATGGCCCACTCCTACTCCTATTTCCTGTGTCTCTATAAAATCCCCTCTAGCAGCAACCTACTGTGAAGGCTTCAATGTACAGTGCACTTATTTCAGTAATGAGGAGGTCAACAACAATGCATGTGTTTAAAGCCTGCTAAATTACATCACCAGGCTTCATTATAATCAATGCATGACTAAAATGAAGGCTTTTTTTCTCTAGTGTCAATACCAGAGTCTGCTGCAACAGGCTGACTGAAACAAATATAGCAGTTCATTTAAAACTTTCACATGATTATACAGACCTGTTAAGCAAGTATCTGAAAATATACTGAGAATGTAGGCATTTCTAAACAAGTGCTTCCATTCAATCTGGGGATATTGTTGCCTTCAAAAACCTGTAGGGGAAGCATCTGAGGAAAGGCGAAGGAAGAAGGGACATTGAAGGTTTTTATTAGAAAGTCAAAGTTGATTCAGCAAACTATTCTTTTGTAAATATGAATAAGGTGAGAGTGTTGCCACTGGGTGGGTGAAGTTGTAGAAATTGATCTCTGAACTCTGGGACTATTCTTCAAATCAGATTGGTTACTTGAATAAGGTTTGATATTTAATCTGTCTGATTGTAACAAGAGCTTTACATTTAGTGAATTGATGTAAACTTACACAAAGCAATCACTAATTTGGCACTAAAATTCAGAGAGGTCGTAAGTAAGTAGAATATATCATCCTGAGCCATTTTTGCCCAGAGGCATGGTTCAGCAGACTGGAAACAATTTTACTCACGCTACACCTGACCTGGCTGATTTCTGAAATGGAAAGTGTTCCATTTCCCTGCAATCACTTTACCCTGATTCCTCAATTTATGAATAAGGAGACCATTGAAGTGGAACGTTCTAACATATGGGGTGGAACAAAACCTGTGCAACATGTCATTAATGAAGGTCACTGAAGCAAAAAGTACAAGTCAGCTAGGTGATGCTCCACATTGGTCTGACTTTCGATGTATATCTAACACAATGGACTTTTATGAATTCTTCCTCCATGTGCTGTTCTTCAAAGGACTTGTTCTCTTTCGAGAAGACATTATCCTAGAGCAGAACAAATCAACTTGATGGTAGCACTGTCTCGAAGCAGTGGAATGGAAACCTGTGGTCATTTGGTTTTCAAAGATGCTGATGCATCTTGGAGATGTTTGCAAACAATTCTTTTGTAATGGCTCATCCTGACAACAAATAGACATGAAAGCGATATGGTCAAGGCTGGTCTTCAGTCGTTAAAACGTAATCATGTTTGAGGTGACCCTTTCTGACTGGCAGTTTACATGCTGAGCTCATTTCCCACTAAGTTGTACACACTGGCTCCCCAATGCAAATTTAAACAGCCTGCAGTCAACCTCAGTTCATCCATCATATCATTGTGTGCAAGTGAGGTTAGGGGAGGGGACATCAAAACTCAGGGAAATGCTACATTGAAAATTCTAGAGTTCTAATTAATGGCATTCACAAATATCTTGAAATGATTCTATGAAATTGCTGGGGATTGTGAGGAATTCTGACCCCAGAGTGCTAATGAATATTATACAGTTGAATTATAAAAACAGAGAGAAACCTTGAGCATTTTAATTGATATGATTTTATGCCATCTATGCTATTACTGTGCATGTCAGAGACTTAAGGAGCAGACGATCACATTTTATTTAAGGCCTCTTTGGCATCTTAGCAATCTGCTGAAATTTAATTTGAAGATGACATTCTTTGACATTTTTTATTGACATTTTTGACATAAAGTAATTCTACAATGACAGAAAATAGGCAATAAGATTTTTGCTGGCAATTTTCTCTCCTTTTAAAGATTTATTATTAAAATGTATTAAATTAGTGTAAACAGCGAATAAGAAAATTTAAACATTAATCTCACAAGTAAAATCAACCAATTATCCTCTAGACCTAAAGGTATGGAATTCATTTGTGACCCTTGTGACTCTCTCCCTGCAAAGGTTTTGACTTGATGGCTTCCTGTTTTTAATCCAAGGGTATATTGACATACTGCCATTTTGATACAATGCCATGAAGCTTAAGGGGGAACCCCAGTGAGTTTCTGTGTTACCCAGATATGAATCACCAGTATTACCATTTCTAACAAGATCAGTTATGGTCGGTGCTTTTCATAAATGTCTAATCAGTGAAGGTACTGTATGTATTATGAATGCAGGTTACTCCTGAAAGCAAGGATTTCCTATTTCCATTTTTAAAAAATCTCCCTAGCAAACAAAATCAAGTTACTTTTCAGAACACGCAGAGTAATCTATGAAAATCTATACAAGGCCAACATAAAAGTGCCCTGATCAAATTGATAATTGGATTTTTCAAAAGCATGGATTCTCAAACAGTCTTTTATTTTCCAGTGCAGGAAGGCTATACATGTGTTTCCTGGATCTGTGTTCAGCCTCTCTGAAGAATCAGAAAAGAACACTGCACCTAAACTAGTGAAGAGAGTACATTGAGTAAAGGAATTGGGAGGTCATGTTGTGGCTGTACAAGACATTGGTTAGGCCTCTTTTGGAATACTACATCCAGTTCTGGTCTCCCTGCTATAGGAGAGCTGTTGCAAAACAGGGGTTCAGAAAAGATTTTACAAGCAGCTTGCCAGGTTGGGAGGGTTTGTGCTGTCAGGAGAGGCAAAATAGTTTGGGGCTATTTTCCCTGGAGTATCAGAGGCTGAGTGGTGATATTGTAGAGGTTTATAAAATCATGAGGGGCCTGGGCAGGGTAAATAGACAAGGTCTTTTTTCTGTGGGGTGGGGTGTCCAAAGCTAGAGGGCATAGGTTTAGACTGAGAGGGGAAAGATTTAATAACAGAACCTAAGTGGCAACCTTTTCATGCACAGGGTGGTGTGTGCATGGAATGAGCTACCAGTGGAAGTGGTGGAGGCTGATACAATAACAACATTTAAAAGGCATTTGGATGGGCACATGAATAAGAAGGATTTAGAAGGACATGGGCCAAATGCTGGAAATTGGGACTAGATTTATTTACGATATCTAGTTGGCATGGGTGAGTTAGACCAAAGGCTCTATTCCTGTGCTATGCATCTCTTTGATTCTATGACTGTATGAGTCTGCTTGACAAAGCTACTTTCTTTAACTACTGGTTCATGATTTCCCATCAAAATGGTGCATGTAGCCACTTGACGAAGACAGGAATACATTCAATTATAAGGTAATGCATGTGCATGGCTTCGTGGAGCAATGGTAGTGTGCACAACTCTAGGTAAGAAGGTTGTATGTTCAAAGCACATCAAGCTCATGGAATTCCTGGGTGTTATTCAAGATAGAGTTTGTTGTGTGAAGATGCTCGTGCATTGAATTTCAAGGGTCTTGTTGCATAGTGCCAGTGGCCCTACCTCGGAGCTATGAGATCCAGGTTCAAGCCCCAGCTGCCCTAGAGATGTACCGTAATGTGTCTGAACAGATTGATGAAGATAACTCCCTCCTTGGATGGTGGAATGCAAGGCTGTACAAAATGCTCCAGGTGAGATTTCACCAAAATATATGAATGTTTCACAAGGACGAAGAGACTGGTGAAACTCTCCTGGCTGATATATAATGAATCGTTTCTTTGGATTAGGCACTGCAGTTAACAGCAATACTGAACCTTACCTGGCACAAGGAGAGAAAACTGAAGGAATGTTTGTTTTTGTAAAGTCTATTATCCTTATAACCTCATGGTCTGAGGAAAATTGGGTTCAGGCATGTCCTTGAGTTCAAGATTTAGAAAAGCATTAAATGTCCAGTTACAAAGAAATTTGATTCTTCATAGCAATATTGGAGAGAAGCCCAATATTGATGCCTATTTTGTCAATGTGCAATAGTCTACAGCTCGCCAGTCAAATTGAAATAAGAGCCTGTTTCCTTCAAACCTCGAACCTACTTTCTCTTTGCACAAAATTCACTATGGTAAGCCAACGCCTCCTTAATTGCTATTTTCATATAACGCTTTTTTGCATTGGAAACATTTCACATTGCATCCTATGTAATCCTATTTGCTAATGGGTTTGCTTATAACATTTTTAAGTGGTAATGGAGACATCTTTCATAGTCAGTTTTCTTTTTACCAACTAATTATATTCATGGACCTGAAGATATGGTGCCCATAGATCACCCTTTCAACAATAAGGGATTTGCTTTGCAAGTCCTCTCCTTGAAATATCAGTGAATCACATCACCTGCCAGTTTTGTTGCGATGCAGTGGAAGCAGCATTAATTTGATGTGAAAATAATCAGTTTTAGTGAATAAAGTGGGCGCGTAATCTATGCAAAATGCCATCTCCTGACTGACAATTACAATGTGGCTGTAATACTCGGCTGGCAGTGTGGAATTCTGAAGGGTCGCACTCAGCTTCTGCTGAAAAACAGCATCCCCAAATATAACTCTCAGAAACCTAAAATGAACAAGGGAAAAAATATCATTTTTTTCAACCATGTGCGTAATTTTGTATCAGGAAATTAGAGGTTGGTGCCATTGTGCTATGGTGTATTTTATCAAAACTGTTTATGAGATTGATCATACCATACCCTGCAGATAGGTTAGCAATGATGACAGAAAACTTGTACCAATGCCATATGCTGTCTTATGCCTGCAATATTTTACTAAATGTGCAACTGCCTTTTTAAAAATTTTATATTGTGTAAAGTAGGTTAAAGATATTTAATTTTGTGGACTTAATATTCTGGTGAAATTCAGCATTAATTAATGAAGAAGGGAATATATCAATGGTTTTAATCACTGGCAGTAATGAAAGGTTAATGTGGTATTAAGGTAGAATCTCAATTTGAAAATGTTATTTGTTTTCAAGAAAGTATATCAGATTTGTAACTTAGTTGACTCTTCTGACAGGTACTGTCTTAAGTAGACTTTTCCTCAATCAAGACCTTCCACAACTCTAAGTTAAATAATTAAACGAGCAAAGGACTCTCAAATCTGTTGAATGGAAGTTTACTCTAGTTGGATATTAAGAATAAACAACCCTTTTTAAACAGAAAAGGTGTAGCTCTGCTCTGTCGATGGGGACTGAAATTCAGGCTTTCTCATGAGGAAACAGAGATAATTCATTTTATCAATCAATAACTACTGTCTGCAGTCAATTAAACAATTATGTGAGAAAAAGGCAGCTGCTGTGAGTATTTAGTCCACTGATCCTTGTAAATGCCTACTTGCAACTTTTGTACCCATTTCATCTCTTTACAATATTATTAATAATATTCTATCCACAAACATCTTGTGTGTCTGGCAGAACCATTTCAATAGGTTTTTTTTAGTGTTTGTTTTGCAAGTTGTGGAGATGGTTTTGTGCTTTGGCCTTGAATCAACCGGGAGTTGAATCTGAAACACTCCATGTGTTTCACAGTGCTAAGCTCAACTGCTGTCAGAATCAAACCACTTTGCTTTAGAAAGTCCAATGCTACAATAATTGTTATCCTTGTCAAAGCAAGAAGACCGACATCCCTTCTGGAGCAGACTTGAATTCAAGTATCAGTTATAACATGCCAAGATATTATCCACACTGTCTGGTCCAGATTGGAATCGGAAACTTCATGTGAGAGAAAAATTGCTAGCAAATTGCGATTAAAACTTACCCCCAAAATAACAGTGTGTTTGATTTTCAGAGACTACTATAAATATACATTTTTCATTAGCTCTATGGTTCCTCAATAATAATCTTGATAATTTATGTGCAATTTAAAAAAAAGCTTCTGAGCTGATAAATGTCATGTTGGAGGTTTCCAAAAAAAAAACCCACACCGTTTTGCTTATTTTAACCCAACTGTGTTATTATTCAGAGGGTCACCCTGTGGAACAAAGTTTGAATTAGGTTTGTTCTTCGCTTCCCCAAAATCCCTCTGATTGTCTGATTCCCCAGTGGAGCTATGTATGGGAAGCCAAAGGGGGAATATTTTAATCATTGGGCTGATTTTTATCAGGAGATTGGTGACCCCAGTGTCGCGGTGGAAAGCAGATCCTGAGGCAGAGCTTGCCAGCAGCGAGATCCGCTTGGCAATTTTACCACAGGCAGCTTCCTAATTGGCCATCTGTGGGCTTGCGATCCAATTAAGGAGCAAACTTAAGAGACAGAAAATGTGCCTCCTTACCGCTCAGCACTCAAGTTAATCCTTTCTAAGACTGTAAACAAAACAGGAATGTTGGCAATGAGAAACAGCATAAGCGGTATTACCCGGTATTATTTCAGTTCTCATTCTTTTGTCAGTGATCTCACTCCCTTCTGAATGTAACTTTCTCCAGCCTTTTGCAATGTCAGCACTCTCCACTATTGCCACTTCTGCCTTCAGCTGCCTTGATCCCAAGTTTTAGAAATCTTTCTTGAAACTGCTCCACTTCTCTACCTGTCTCTCCCTCTTCCTTTCATATTCTCCTTAAAAACTGCCTTCTTGACCAATCCTTTAGTCATCTGTCCTAACTTTATCATGCTCACATGCAGTATCTATACATTTTGTACTAGTTTAAAGATGCTGTATAAATTCAGGCTTTGATGTTGCATCCACAGATTGTCTGTGGCCATCTAACTCAAAAGGCACTTCAGTAGGTTTAGTGTCTGTTTGGACTGGTCAAGAAAGTTGACTCTCATGTTACTGGTATTTTCTATTATGTTTGAATTTATTTGGCCTCTGTTCATTCTAAAACTGATTATACAGCACCATTTAACCCTTTCATTAACTCCTACCAATAACACACATGCACACTTAGCAAAACTGATGTTGAATCTGAAAAACGAAAACTAAAAATGCATTCAGCTCTTTCTTTGTCTTGTTGTACTTATCATGCAGTATACATGCTTGAAAATAAACTTGGCAATGCAAAACAACATAATTATAGTCATCCCACATGCAGCAGTTTATTTGTTTTAACATATCCAATTTTGCTAGTCAAGAAGATATTGTTTAAATAGTTGCATATGTTCAGTTGCCAGTTCTGAGGAACTCAAAATGTAGATTAACTAAATACAGTGTAATCACCAACTAATTAAAACCAACACAAGATTAACTTGAACAGCAGTGTTCCCACCTTTATTTTAACAGTCTCCACCCTCGTGTTTAACAGCCCTGGTCTCTTCCCCAACTTGTTAAATTGTGGAACAGTTTTTTAAAAATCTTTTGTTTTACATAATTCCATTGTCAAATGCACAGTCCAGACTTGTGCTGCTTGGAGTATGTGTAAGCTATATTTTGTAACACACAACACTAAGGATTTATTATCTTCAGTAACACAATGTGCATTACCTAGTTCTGAGTTCATATTCAGCTGCACAGAATATATAATGTACAAAGATTCCTTAGATCTGAAGAAAGAGTACTTGGTGGAATATTTAAAGTACTGTTTCCCATCTTGCTACCAAACTGAAGTATCACAAATCTGAAAGATATATAATGGAAATGAAAACGATCCCATATAGGTCAATAATCCATTGTTGCCCACACTAGTAGGTTTAGATGTGCAGTTATTTCTTTTATTGAGAGTTTGCATTCTATTTTCTTCCTCATTTTGGATCCAGACATTTCATTCCTCTTGAGGGAGAGGTGATAGGGGATCATCTGACTGACTTCAAAAGATGGTTCAATAGCTGCACATGAGGAAGTGAACAAGTCAAGTTCAATTTTCCATTCTCCAGTTTCTCCTCAATCTCTCCTCCAGTTGACAATAAGTTGAGGAGCTGATTGTGCAGAGGGGATGACGCACTGTTGTAACATTACATCTCCCAGGTTGTTGAAATTTCTTCATGCTGCCCTATTGCTTATGTTAATTTGTTTGGAGAAGCCTTAACATTCATATCTGATCTCAACTGAACGTAATTTTTTTCAATGATACAGCTAGCCATTGAGAACGACAGGCATCTGTGCTGTCCTGACTGTTGTCTAATACAATAGTCGGTAAGTTCACAAACAGGATGCTGGTGTGAGCTTGCCTCTAGCAGGGTGTTTTATTTGATGTAACAATGCTTATGTTATCTCCCAAAATACAAGAAACTGGACATGTATATTGTGATATTAAGAACCTAATAGACATTTATTACAATTAACTATCTTGCACAAACAAAACATCCTGCAGGCATTTAAATGTCTGATCCAAAAATTGTTTATAACAGAGGAGCATGCTTCCAGAAGAGTATCATGCTTAAAGTGATGTGAGATACGGTACAGTATGTAATCTATGTCCTCCAGTCACATACAAAGATCCAGTAAATATATCAACAGCATATGTCTTGAAGATTTTCTGACATACTGATTTTGAGGTACAAATTTGGATATCAGCTTTGATGATGGTGTTCATCATGGCAGAGAGTTAGTCAGTATTCAGTCTCTAGAGCAATGTTCTCTCTATGCTGCATCGATAAACAGCCAGTCCAAGGGTCCGTACATGGTGATCAGCATGCCAAGACTTTTCCCAGCATTGACTTACAGTTTTGGAAGTCATGGTTGTGTACTCAGATCTCAGAGGTCCTACCAGATCAAAAAGAAAATTTGAGGGAACATATTTCTGGAGTCAAAATTTAAAAATTTATAATTTTTAGCAAGTTATCAGAGATAGGCAGGATGTAAAACAAAGGGTGGACGCTAGGAAATTGTTTCCGTTAGGCGAGGAGACTAGGACCCGTGGACACAGCCTTAGAATTAGAGGGGGTCAATTCAGAACAGAAATGTGGAGACATTTCTTCAGCCAGAGGGTGGTGGGCCTGTGGAATTCATTGCCACGGAGTGCAGTGGAGGCCGGGACGCTAAATGTCTTCAAGGCAGAGATTGATAAATTCTTGTTGTCTCGAGGAATTAAGGGCTACGGGGAGAACGCTGGTAAGTGGAGTTGAAATGCCCATCAGCCATGATTGAATGGCGGAGTGGACTCGATGGGCCGAATGGCCTTACTTCCACTCCTATGTCTTATGGTCTTATGGTCTTAGTCTCAGTGAGAGTTAGTATCAAAGGAAATGGGATTAGTCATTTCTATT
Organism: Hemiscyllium ocellatum; assembly: GCF_020745735.1. Classification (NCBI taxonomy): domain Eukaryota; kingdom Metazoa; phylum Chordata; class Chondrichthyes; order Orectolobiformes; family Hemiscylliidae; genus Hemiscyllium; species Hemiscyllium ocellatum. The sequence goes on along the minus strand of NC_083425.1, from coordinate 28,139,247 downwards.
TGTAGACTATACCACTTCAAAATGCCATTATTAATGGCATCAGTCAGAGATTGTTTGTTGAAAGAACTTTTATGTCTAACTTTGAATGCTCTATGACTGTAATGAGCATCTTTGAGCCACCACAGCATGGAAATCCTGCACCGTTGAGAGAGAAATGTCTAAAAAACAGAACATCTTTAATAAGAGTAATTGCTTGATGTCCTGTTGACTGAACTCAGTCAGATGCTTTTTGTCAGTCTTGTGTATAAAGCTCACTTGGGCTCAGTTATTACATTTTGAACTATGAAAAGGTTTTGACGATTGATTGTTACTCCACCTAACTCCTTTGTAACTCGACAGTGTAGTGTTCGTGCTGCAAACAATGTGGCAGAAGCTTATGTGTTTACCTGTTTTTGTACTGCTCAGCTGGTTGGTGTAGGTGTACAGATCAGCAACAGTGTGGTGCAAAAATGACAAGAAAACTGGGGTTAATCAGTTTTCAAAAACTAAAGATAAAATGAATTGTACTTAACTGTTCTAAATTACATTTTTTGGAAGCTACATGGTGTGTCTTATTCCCAACACACACATCTCTTTTGTCCTGAGATTTTATTTTTAGTAGAATTCTCACTTTTTTTAAAACATCCATTTTCTCATGTTCTTAGATAACTACTGTTCTTAAAACAAAACAACATTATTTTCAGCTGTATCCTTCTTGGAAGGCCAATAAGTTAAGGATTTTTCTCCCCCAGCAGCAATAGAATAAATACATTTTTAATGTATTGCTTCAGATTCATCCTCAGGGCTGAAAATATAAGTAATTAAAAATGTCCTAGAATGTTTGTGTACTGTACCTGCTGTGAATGTGACTTCCCTGTTGCTAACCAGATGACATTCCAACACGGTTTCTACTTTGAATCTGCTGGGTTTGCTGAATGAGTCACACACACCAGGATATACACCAGGCAGGCAAAAGCCTCCATCTCTAAAGATGTGCAAACTACAGAAGAGACTGAAAACACATTATCTCTGTAAGAATGTGATGACCAAAGAGCAGACCACCCTAATATGCCGGTTCATATACAAATCTGAATGGATAAGAGAAAGAGAAGTCTTTTTATTTCAGTTACTGGAATATGTGTTCTTTTTACACAGACTGATGTTGCATCATGTCCTAATTCTCAGTCTGTTCTCTCTCAGGTTCTGCTCTTAATTAGTGCTAATTAGACCTCATTAACATGCAAATGAGTCTTTAATTAAAAAAGCAAGATAAATATTGATACTAATTTGTATACAAAATTTCATGAAATTGAGTCATTGGCATTGCAATATTTGCCTGAAACTTCTTAATAAGAGTGAATTAACCCACATTTGCATAAATTAATTAGCCCTCATTATGAATGGCAATGATAAAGACTGCACAGGGTGCATCTTACTTCTAACAATGGTGTAATGACTGAGGCCTGCCAACAGCAACACAATAATATAACCCCAATTATGATGACAGAAAATTATTCAAGTAACACTTACAGTAATCCAAAGGAATTTCCACACCGGGAATGAAATTCATGCTGTATTACAAGTGATGCTATTTCGGTCTTATCAACATGTAATCCTGTTCTAATATTTTCCTATTGTCACATTATTCCATCCCCATTAATACATACAAGATGTTCTTTCCCTACTGTAATATCATCCTTTTGCCTAGTCTTCTGAATGCTGCATTTCCACATAATGCCCTGTATTATGTTCATATTCAACCCTAAAAATGCTGGTTCATTCCCAGTGCATAGATTAATGACCTTTCTGCCTCACCTTAATTTTTAATGAAGTTTTAACTTAATTGTATGTTATTTTTATACCTCTTAGGATAATTATTTTCTGGGAGAAAGTGAGGACTGCAGATGCTGAAGAGCCAGGGTCGAAAGTGTGGCACTGAAAAAGCACAGCAGGTCAGGCAACATCTGAGGAGCAGGAGAGTCGATGTTACGGACATTTCTGATGAAGAGTTTATGTCTGAAACATTGATTGTCCTGCTCCTTGGATGCTGCCTGACCTGCGCTTTTCCAGTGCCACACTTTTCGACTCAGAATTATTTTCTGGTTTACTCTGCCGCTGCATTTAATCAATACAATGGATATCAATGACATTTTAAAAATAAATCTATGACATAAAGTGGTATGGTAGGAGAGAGCATTGAACCTTCCAATTGGATGTAACAATGAGTAGTGTCATGCAAGGTTTGGTGTTTTGGATTTGCTACGGTGAAAGGTGGCTTGATGGAAGAAAGATTCTTCCTTTCAGCAATGAAGTGAAAAATTTGAAGAAGTTGCTGTCTTTTTTTTGCATCTACCTGGCAGTTGCTTCAGTTCCTGGTGCAGTTTTCTTTCATGCTGGCAACAAATCAAATTTCCATTTTGTGTTGTGCCTAGTGGCCTAAGCAAGTCATTGACTCATACTCTGCGGGAATCCAAAAAAACCTTGCTCCCTGCATCATGCTGAGCATTAAAGCATTTATATATTCTGTATTTAAGAGTAGGCCAGGACAGGAATAATAATAAAATGGGTGCAGTGAATCTCATATAAAGAGGAAGAAAATATTATTAACAAGATAAGAAATGTTATCAGTCGTAAGCTAAATTGAATTTAGCCCTTTTTGGAGATGCTCTTCATCTGATGTTTCATCAACAAAAAGTAGCAAATACAGTTAATTGACACAAGGTCCTTCTGAGCAACATAGTGTAGACTTCTTCATTCTAAACTGATTGGTCTAATCTGATGTTAAAAGCGATCTGGGGACTGCAAGACTCTCTGTGAATAATGATCTGTTTTGCCACCTTAACACTTGACAGTCAAATGAATCTTGACACGTTAAAATCCCTGGCGATGGCACCTCCTCATTCACTATTGATTAGCTTTCTTTCCCAATCATATTCACATCACTGGGCAGTTGGATTTTCTTTCCATGATACAAAATATCATACTGTGATCTAGGGCTGATGTGAAGGTCCAAGCATTTTTAAGGTTAAATTTTTTTGATGGCTAGCCCTTTGGGTGCTGCAAGATTTTCCTACCAGTTAATGAGTTGAATTTACAAGAGAAACTTTTGAAGAACAATGCACCACATTTATATCCTTGGAGATAGCTTTGCATTCCAGTTGAATGCTGGAAATGTATTCTTTATTTCCCTGGAAATTTCAGACTTGAATCTGGATTATGCTTGTATCAGAATTTTTGTAGACCCAAAAAGAATGACAAATCGCTTATATTTGTAGTCTGCTCTGAATATTTGCATTTTCAGCCTGCTTTATTCATCAACTCTGCAAGTCAAACTGAGTCACAATAGTACATTCCTGCTATGATGAAAATATTATCAAAGTAATCTTTAACAAGCCTTGACTACTCAACATTTGAATAAAGTTAAAAATCACACAACACCAGGTTATAGTCCAACAGGTTTAATTGGAAGCACACTAGCTTTTGGAGCGACGCTCCTTCATCAGGTGATTGTCGCTCCGAGCACTCCGAAAGCTAGTGTGCTTTCAATTAAAGCTGTTGGACTATAACCTGGTGTTGTGTGATTTTTAACTTTGTACACTGCAGTCCAACTCTGGCATCTCCAAATCATGACAACATTTGAATGTCAGTAATAGATTTCTCTAAGTGGCAAAATTAACAGCAAGAATAAGAATGGCGTAATGGAATAATTTTGGAATACTTAGTAAATTGCTGTGTCTAAATTAGAAACTCCATATAATAGCACTGACAGAAAAATTATTCTTCCTGGAAGTCTATAAGTAGACTTGTATTTGCCAGTAGTCATGGTACTGTAACATATGCAGTGTGAAGTTTGTTTATTAAAAAATACCCAAGTGCACAAAATTTTGGAATGAGTTTCACAAGTGAAGAAACACCAGAATCGCCTTCATGTGTGACATATCAGCTATTTATGTTTGTTCCATCAATGCATGCTTTTGATTGAATATTAAATCAGTCCCTATCTATTCATACAGATTTTGTTGCTACATTGAGTTCTTGTTTGCTGTGAATACACGTTGGTTTTGTCTCACATATATTAGTTGTTCCCTTTGTTCACACATGTTGATACTTTGGGCAGTGAGATTAGCTGTTCACTTGGGACACGAGGTAATGACATACATTGTGTCGAGAGTTTCCTTACAACCAACTGCAAATTATTTCTTGATAACACTGCAGTAATGATGTCACAAAGGAGGTTAATTCTCTCTTGTAAACACCATAGCTCACAGCACTGTTGCCATGCAACTCCCCAAACAGTAGTAAGGAACAGAAGTGGTAATTCTTAATTTAAAAAGCAGAAACTGTGAATGTTATGTAAAATATTAGACATTAAGAATTGAGATCAAAGCTGTAATCTAATTGTGGATTGCAGGTAATATTTTCAACACATTTCAACTTCACTCTGTTTATAATGTTGTTCAAACTCAATTACATTATAGCTACTTGTTTTTTTATTTGTATTTTCATGAGCTTTATTTGCTTGTCAAAATCAGAAGAAAACAAACACTGCAGAACCTGCATTTAATATGTGCAAACAATTCAAAACTCTACCTTTATGAAATAGGAGGCTTAAAAAAAAGTAACTGTCGATATTATATAACCCGTGCAATAAAACAACTATGAATAAGCAGCAGCAAAACATTTTGGTAGGGTTTCAAGATTTATGCAAGGCAATTTTATTTTTTCCTTTGTCATTCATTGTCTCATTGTGCAGTACTAACACTGTTTTCTTTTATGTTTCTAGCTTTGGCATTAAGTCCTCTCTGGTTGGGTACATCATGGTCATATTCTGGTCAAATGTTTTAAAAGAGAGGTTCTTGGAATGCCTCTGGACGATGTTGCCAATTTGTGGAAAATGGTCGAGTTTGTGTTCTGAAATCTCAAAGCTGATTGAACAATCCAAACTCATTTTGTTTCCAAGTGGGAGAGAGGGGAGGTATTCACTTAGCTGTTTGTGCTACATAAAAATGCAGGTCCTAAAGGAAAAATGAGTGTGTGCTAATCCATAGTGCTACTCTGTCCACCAACTGTAGCAGTTTTTGTTACTGTATCCCTTTGTCATGGAACAGTTGTAACCAGGGTCATCATGTAAATGTTTTGTACAAAGTTTAAAATGCTATCATTAAACTGTTTAACATGTCAAATGATTCAAATAATAAAATTAAGGAAAGCAATGTACCTTGAATAGATACTCCAAATGACCTGATCAGGAATGAATACAGACATATACATAAATCCATTATTAGTTATGAGCCTTGTATGCATGTACCCAGTGGTTTACCATTCATGTGTCTAGTGATTTAATGTTAAATTGGTGCGGAAAATATGTTTGAATTTATTATATTGTTAAGCGTCAGAAAAGGAAGTGCTACTTACAAGTATCTCAGCATCTTCATTAGATCACAGCATGTTTAGTCAGCTATTCAAAATAACCTTTTAATAAATGTCCTTCTAGTTTGACTTGTCAAAAAAATAATTGAGATAAACCAAATTCATGCTGGATACAGTGTTTATTGCATTCTGAGCACAGCTTCTTAGTTATGTTCGGAGACCTCCTTTCCTTTTGGGACAAAATACATATTCCTTGTGCATCTTCTAATGATGCAACATTCTTCTTGTTTCTACAGCTCAGAATTTTAATTTTCAGATTTCAAAGTGAAACAGTAAGTTGTCAGTCAGATGGGCCTGTCATTTTTTTCTGGTAATCATTTTGTTTCTGTAAGAGTCTAGAATGGAATAATTGGTAATGTAATATAATTAAATGAGAGGAATCAGTGGAAGTCTTTGGAGAGCATCTGAACTGGATGATCGCCCAAAGTGTGTTCTTTTCTAAAGCTGTAAACAGCTGCTTTGTGAACCAATGCTGTAGATGTTCAGCAATGTGTATTCTGGTATAAAACTCTGTTGGTATTTATAACTTTAATAGAATTAATCTAATCTATCCAGCAGTTTGACTATTTTGGAAATCTGTTTACCATATTGTAATATTTCTTTGTCGTATTTGGGTTGTGGCTATTCATGGAAAGACAAACCTTTTATTGCTGGTCCATAATTGCCCATGAAAAAGTCTTGGTGATTGCCTTCATGATCCAGTGCAGTCTTTATGGTGAATATACTCCAATGTACTTAAGCAGTGCTAGGATTTTGACCCAATGTCAATGAACAATTTGTGATATATGACCAACTTGGATTGTCATACGTTTGCTGCTCATGTTCTTCAAGTTGGTAGAGGTCATGCACTTTTCATTTTACCAGAAGCATCAACAGCAACTGTGTATAGTCAGGCAAAGTGTTTTTGAACAGACCTTGGTCATTGATGAGCAAGTATATTCTTCAGAGGGAACCAGGGTCAGCTCAGGACAACTACATTGCTGCCGCATGACAATTGAAGATTATATTTGTTGTTACCCAGGTCCATGCACAGGATGTTTAAATGAACAATCCATTCAGTGACCAAATCAGAAAACCTAGAAGCTAATGAAGCCCCATTGACACAAAGTAATAATTTGCTTACTAGAGATAGCTGTTTGCATCAAATAATGTCAATAAATCATGGATACTAATTATGAAACTAATTGACAAATTGTGTGATGGCCAGTTTATATTGACAATCATTTTTTGACACCACAAGACCAGTCCTAAAAACCTTGACTATATTGAATGACGTTGATAATCGATTGTTTAGATTTATCAACTGGAGATCATTTGATTGACAGATAAACCAGCAATTGTATTAGTAATTTCTGTTAATAGGACTTGCTACAGTAAAGAATCTAATCTAAAGAATCTAAAAGAATCTAACAAGAACAATAACTTGTATTCAAGCATTGTCTTTTAAATTAAGCAATATGTTCCAAAGTACTTTAAAAAATGCTGTGTGCATTTTAATACACATTTTTGTTTTGCTTATGGGGGAATCTACAATGTTGTAACAAAATCCGTTAACTTCCTCCCTAACCATCATGAAACTATTATGTTCAAGAAAACAGCTCACAACAACTTTTTGACGGACATTTAAAGATGAGCTAAAAGTGCTAACCTAACCAGTAATATTTATATCCTGTGAATAAATTTTGTAAAAAAAAAGGATAATTTCTTCATTTATTTAGATGTCAAGATATGAATTAGGAGCAAGAGTAGGCTGTTTACCACCTCAAGCCTGCTCTGTCATTTAACACAATCACAGCTGATTTGAATATAACCCCAACTCTGCGATCGCACCTTGCCTCGTACCCTTTCATCCCTTGCTTGGCAAGGTCTCTATCTACCTCTGCCTTAAAATATTCAGAGACTCGGCTTCTACCACCTTTATAGGAAGAAAGTTCCAAAGTCTCCCAATCCCTTGAGAAAGATATTCTTATCTGAAACGGTTGGCCCTTTGTTTTTGAACAATGGATCCAACTGTGAGTTCCAGATTCTCCCACAAGAGAAAACATCCTTTTGGCATCAGACCTGTCAACAACCTTCAGAATCTTATGCGTTACAATCAAGTTCCCTTTTTTCCCTGCTCAGCTCCAGCAGATACAAGTCTAGCCTGGTCTACCTTTCCTTACTCAACAACCTCCCCATTTGTTATTAGTCCAGTAAACCTCCTTTTAACTGTTTCCAATACATTTATATCTTCAAATAAGGAGACCAATATTATGCATAGTACTCTAGATGTGGTCTCACCAATGCCCTGAAAATATGAAGCACAACTTCCCTAATTTTGTGTTCCATTCCTCTTGGAACAAACAGTAACATCCAATTAGCTTTCTTGATTACTTGTTGTACCTGCATACTAACCTTTTGTAATTCATGCACTAGGACATTCAGCTCCCTCTGCAGTGCTGAACTGGGCAATCTCGGACCATTTATATCAAATAATTCTGTCAAAATTAATGACTTCACATTTTCACATATTCTTCTTCATTTGTCAGGTCTTTTCTCATTAACTTAACTTAATTAAGATAGAACTTCTCATTCTTTGTGTCATCAACAAATTTAGCAACTTTACCTTTGGTCCCTTCTTCCAATTCACTTATTTAAATAGGAAAATTATGAGGTCTCATCGCATCCTTGTGGCAAACCACTTGTTATAAAATAACCCATTTATGCTTGCTCTCTGTGTCTGTACGTAGCCAATCATCCATCCAGGCTAATATGAAACCTCTGTGCCATGAGCTTTTATTTTCGCTAATAACCTTTGGTGTGGCATCTTACCAAATCCTGACTGGAAACCTAATGTACAATACATCTACCAGTTCCCCTTTAACCAGAACACATGTTATATTTTCAAAACATTCACTAAATTAGTGAAACATGATTCTCTTTAAACTGTTTGATTTAAAAAGTGTGTAAAAATTGTTAATTGATATTTTGTAGTTCTATTGTTTAAACGTCAGCCCAGTGAAGGTTGAATTCCTTTTGTTACATTCAAATTGCCCATTTATGAATGAGAACATACAATTTGAATACCACTAGGGTTTACTTTTGTTTGTCGAGTAGTCTTTGCAATGAAAACAATTTACTAGTTTTGAAATAGTGGCTGCATCTGTGCCTCAGCAATGACATGATTGGAAAAGCACAATCAACTGTGATCGGCAATGTACAGAATTTTAAGTGTTTGCACAGTAGCCAAAAGATGACAATGTATTTATTAAGCAAAAATGTCATATTATTGAGTTTGAGTGAATGAGGAAAGATAGATTTACTGAAAACTTACTAATGTCCTTCAGGGAAGGAAATCTGCCATCATGACCTGGTCTACTTGTGACTCGACACCCACAGCTGATTGACTCTCTACTACCATCTAAAATGGCCCAGCATGCCATTCAGTTGTATCAATCTCTACAAAGTCTCAACAAAGAAATGACAATGGCCACCCGGAAAGACAAGAGTAGCAGATGCATGGGAACACTACCACCTGCTAGTTCCCTTCCAAGTCGTTCACCATCCTGACATGGAAATATATCACTGTTTCTTCACAGTGGCTGGGTCAAAATCCTGGAATTCCCTCTCTGAGGGCATTATGAATCAATCTACAGCAAATGACTGCAGTGGTTCAAGACGGTAACTCACCACTCACCACTTCTCAAGGGCAACAGGGGAAGGGCAACAAATGCTGGTCCAGTCAGTTATGCCCATGACTCATGAGTAATGAAAAAAACAGTTGTGCAAGAGATCATAAAAAGGACACCCACTTCATAGTCACACTCACCATTGTCACAGCTGGAAGTATAAGGTGTAGCACAGGATAGGCAGCGTTGCATTGTAAGCAGTACGGCTGACTTACATGTAGAGCTATTACAGACCATAACTCATGAAGGTGTGAGCTTCCAATATTTTAGAAGGTTGTCAGACACCCTGCAGTTAGCCAGCATGTGTCCCTCACTCAAGATGGATTCTGACATAGTAGATTATGTGTTCTGCATCGCAAATCATGGGAAGTGCTGTGGCAAATTGCGCAGATACTATCCATATATTGCATTTGTTCAACAGTTTTAATGTGCTTGCTTTGTATGTCAGGCTATGAATCTCTGTGAATGGTTTGAATGTAATACCACAACAATAGATTTGTATTGATATTTGTGAAGGAAGTGCTCCAAAATCGTGTTTTAGCCTAACTTATATTTTGTATGCGTGGATTTTGGGATTTCTTTTCTCTCAAGACAAGAGCATCTTAAGTTAGAAACTAGCATCCCCTTCTTCCAATAGCACTTCTATATTTAGGTGATGGCTTTAATGAGGAGGATAATTCCAAAGGAGTGGTGTTGAGACATTAAAAAAATGCTTTGTTGGAAGGTGAGAAAAGTTAATATGAAGAGGAAATCTTTATAGTGGAGAGAGAGGTAGAGAGCCAGAGGAATATAGCAAGGGAATTCCAGACTGTGAACTGAAGCTAAAAGGAGACGTAACTGCTCAGGGTCAAGGGACACATGGTGCCAAAGAAGTCAGGGGTGATTTTCCCCTCTCTGGTGGCAGAGGAATGTAATGGCAAGGACATTGATTGAACCAATCTGGAGTCAGGGGTTCAGGGCCAGGAAAGTTGCTGTTAAAATTCTCTAGAAACTAAAGTTTAATCTGTGAGAAATTCTAAAGGTTTCTCAATAAGCTATTCTTGGTCCTTCTTGAACAGTTCACCCAATTGGGTTGCTGACAGTGTGACAGTTCTTCACACAAAAATGCACAATGTTAAAGTCCAATGTAATTAGATTGATAAACTGCAGAGTGAACAGGCAATTGAGCTGAACAGTGACAATTAATGCCTAGAAGGAGATTTTTTTGTGATTTTACATCCAGGAACACCTGATTTGTAAGACATATACTCTGAAAAGTTCTGCAGTAAGGAAATCTGGTGTTTATAGCAGATGACTTGCATTATGCTGTAACAACTGATGTCATTAACATAAATCTATGCTGTTAGTGCTTTTATTATTCGTTCACAGCATATGGGTGTCAGTGGCTTGGCCAGCATTTAATGTCTTTCCTTAGTTGCCCATGAAAGGTAGTGGTGAGCTGCCTGTTTGAACTGCTGCAATTCATTTGGTGTTGGTAGACCCACAATGCCATTAAAGAGTGAGTTCCAGGCTTTTAACCCAGGAACCCTGAGGAAAAAAGATATATTTCCAAGTCAGGTTTGGAGATAAACTTGCAGTATTTTTTCTTTCCCATGTATCTGCTGCCCTTATCCTTCTAGATGGAAAGGTTTGTGAATTTGGAAGGTGCTGTCTCAGGAGCCTTGGTAAATGTCTGCAGTGCATCTTGTAGACAGTATGCATTACTGTTACTAACTGTTGGTGGTGGAGAGAGTGAATGTCTGAGGATGTGATACCAATCAAGTGGCTGCATTGTCCTGGATGCTGTCACATTTCTTAAGTGCTGTTGCGCTCATCCAGGTGAATAGGACGTTTTCCATCATTAATTACAACATTAATTTCTGTCTTTAGCTAGAAATGATGCTATAATAATGAAGACTAATGAAATATTTAGGAAAGCTATCATTTTATCTCGTTCAGTGCAAATAGTTGCCTTTGTACTCTTTAGCGTGATTGATGAGGAACAGTACTATACGTAACAATTTGGTTAAATTGTGGAGGAACACTAATATTATGAGCAGCTGCTGGTTATTGCAGGTTGCTTTGCTTTGCTTGTTTTTTTTGAACCCACATAACTGAAGAACACTGTCACCTGATAACTGTCTACCTCAGTTATGATTGGATTTTGGTGGATAGTTTGGAAGGTCCTAACACTGCATTGATTCCCTCTTCCATAAAGACTCATTTCACTCCAGAGTCATGTCAGCCTCTGAGACTAAGGTTACGCTCTAACAATAGCAAAAGTACAAAGGGAAACTGTTTCATGCTAATACCATACTTGCTACACAGCCTGAAATCTTCGAAATCTGAAATTGGATTAGAATGTAATTATGATCAAAATGAAAATTTGTTCCAATTGACTTCAGTGTTCTTATATCTATTGGCATTAAACTATCAGAATTGGACCTTTAAATTATCTTCAACAAAGTACCAGTATTTCTAAATAACTATCCAGACAATGAACATTGATCTGAATCATATTTCAAAAAGATATGTACATCCCAACCTCCCTTAAGGTTACATTTTTTCAAAACACATTTCTAGGTTATCTGTACAATTGGTGCTAAAGATCCCAAACTTTCAAGCCTAAAATGCATTCAGTGCAACGAGTGTTTCTGTGACATTCTGAGCTTGTTTTATGCTAGAAGCCAGACTTGTCTAGAGGTTGAATTATAATCAACATTGAGTTACTAATTATGCTTGTTTGTAGGCCTTTTGAAGAGGCTCCAAATATTAAACTGAAACATTTTGGACAATAAGCAAGGATTATGTTTGGAAGGTTTTTATTTTCATTTCTTGAGGAATTGACTTCAAAAACCACCTTAACAAGAGAATAGTTTTTGGCAATGTTTACAAGTTATTGTCAGGAAGCTAACAGCAAATTATTAACAGATTATGGCAACATTAACTAAAGTAAAAACAGAAAATGCTGTAGAAATTCAGCAAATCTGGTAGCATCTGATAAAAAAGAAACAGAGTCCATGTTACCAATTCTGTGGACTTGAAATGTTAACTCTGTCAGATCTTGCCAGACTTATTAATTTTCTAAGGAATTTTTATTATTTCTGATTTTGAGCATCCACCGTATTTTGCTTTTATTACATTAATGAAGATGTTTTTATTTGTGATGAATACATTTTCAGCTGTTCAAATTAAACTTTTCCAAGCTACCACACTTAAGTATGTCAATAAATACTTTTTAAAGCAATTTTATTTTTAAATGATGTTTTAAAACACTGCCTGATTGTGGTAGTTCATGACACATGATGCATTTGTCAATTTACAAAAGTGTTTGCACAGAAATTCAGGGTGGGTGAGGGAAGGAGCAGTTTTCAAAATGACCATTATTTGCATAAGAATTGCAAATTGCACTCAAAGTGGAAATTCTGCCCTTATAACACAAATAATTACCAAACACAAAAGACTTCTCAAGCAATTTTAGAGAGGGAATATGTTTTGTCTTTTTGCAGTTTGTGTCCTATTAACAATATCACTCTGTTGAATAACTTCGGTTTAAGGCATAGCATGGTCGTGGTAATGTCTTGAACGTGTAACTTGAAATTTATTCATCCATTGGAAAAGCCCATGACAAACGGCTGTCATGCAACTTAGTCAAATTAGTTGATCAATTAATATGGAAGGGTTACGGGTAGATCTTGTGTGGAAAGAGCCTTAAGACTGAGACGATAACAAACTGTCTGCACAGAAAGGTGTATTGGTTTCTGTTTCACCGATTGGCTTGGATCCATATTGACATTCTGGATCAGTGGTGCTGGAAGAGCACAGCTGGAAGGGTCCTTTAGGGCCTTGGAGAGAGGTGAGGGAGGAGGTGTGGGCACAGGTGGCAGGGGAAAGTGCCAGGATGGGAGGGTGGGTTGTAGGGGTGTGTGGACCTGACCAAGTATCATGGAGGGAACGGTCTTTGTGGAAGGCGGAAATGGGTGGAGAGGGAAATATATCCCTGGTAGTGGGATCTTTTTGGAGGTGGCGGAAATGTCGGCGGATGATTTGGTTTATGCGAAGGTTTGTAGGGTGGAAGGTGAGCACCAGGGACGTTCTGTCCATGTTACGGTTAGAGGGGTGGGGTCTGAGGGCGGAGGTGCGGGACGTGGACAAGATGTGTTGGAGGGCATCTTTAACCACATGGGAAGGAAAATTGCGGTCTCTAAAAAAGGAGGCCATCTGGTGTGTTCTATGGTGGAACTGGTCCTCCTGGGAGCAGATACGGCGGAGGCGGAGGAATTGGGAATACGGGATGGCATTTTTGCAAGAGGTAAGGTGGGAAGAAGTGTAATCCAGGCAGCTGTGGGAGTCGATGGGTTTATAAAAAATGTCAGTGTCAAGTTGGTCGTCATTAATGGAGGTGGAGAGGTCCAGGAAGGGGACCTGTGCCCACACCTCCTCCCTCACCTCTATCCAAGGCCCTAAAGGAGCCTTCCACATCCATCAAAGTTTTACCTGCACATCCACTAATATCATTTATTGTATCTGTTGCTCCCGATGCGGTCTCCTCTACATTGGGGAGACTGGGCGCCTCCTAGCAGAGCGCTTTAGGGAACATCTCCGGGACACCCGCACCAATCAACCACACTGCACTGTGGCCCAACATTTCAACTCCCTCTCCCACTCTGCCGAGGACATGGAGGTCCTGGGCCTCCTTCACCGCCGCTCCCTCACCACCAGACGCATGGAGGAAGAACGCCTCATCTTCCGCCTCGGAACACTTCAACCCCAGGGCATCAATGTGGACTTCAACAGTTTCCTCATTTCCCCTTCCCCCACCTCACCCTAGTTCCAAACTTCCAGCTCAGCACTGTCCCCATGACTTGTCCGGACTTGTCCAACCTGCCTAGCTCCTTTCCAACCTATCCACTCCACCCTCTCCTCCCTGATCTATCACCTTCAACCCCTCCCCCACTCACCCATTGTACTCTATACTACTTTCTCCCCACCCCCACCCTCCTCTAGCTTATCTCTCCATGTTTCAGGCTCACTGCCTTTATTCCTGATGAAGGGCTTTTGCCTGAAACGTCGATTTCGCTGCACTTTGGATGCTGCCTGAACTGCTGTGCTCTTCCAGCACCACTAATCCAGAATCTGGTTTCTAGCATCTACAGTCATTGTTTTTACCTCCATATTGACATTGTTAGCAGTGGGTAGTTATTTAAAGGTGAAGGATAGATAATAAGAGCATGAGTTTCCCTTTTAATAATAAAAAGTGTAAGGGAGAGCATGTTAGGTGGTGACTAAACCCGCAACCCCATTGCTGAGAAAACTCAACCTCTTGTGCATCAGTTTATCAAGAACTGACAGTCAGAGCATTGGTGAGTTTCTCAGCCTATCAAAGTTCTCAACACTGGCATCCCTGGTCACCAGCAGCTGCCAGTCAATCAGAGGCCAGTAACTCTCGGTCCTCAAGGCTGATGGTCAAGGCTTACTCCTTAGGACATCCATCAGCATGAAGGTAAGATCTCTCTCTCTCTCTCACTCCCTCTCTCTCTCCACACACACACACACACACACACTCACTCTCTTTCTTTCTTTCTTTCTTTCTCTCTCTCTCTCTCTCTCTCTCTCTCTCTCTCTCTCTCTCACACACACACTCACTCACTCACTCACTGACACTCAAATCTGTGCCTCTGATTGCAGGGCGGTTGGAAGCTTTCCTCCTCAACATGGCTGATAAGTTGGCCCAGTTTCCCAGTTAGAAAACGAGCTCCTTTTCTCATCAATACGGCAAGGAGGTAATAAGGGAAGTAGCCAATGGTCCAAATTGATAGCAGATCAAAAAAGTCACCTGTGCTTTCTAGTGTCCAACACTTAATTGCTGAGGTGGCAAGAAAGAGGTAAGTATTCTGCCGAATCAACCTGCACCATAAAGCACTTTGCTTGCCCCCTCTCATTGCCGCTTTCAGGAAGGGGAAATTTCCACTCTGCTTTCTTTTCAGACAGCAGATTGTAATTGAATTAACTGTAGAGAAGAATGACTGAAACTAAGAGCAAACTGTTGGTTTATGACTTTACATTGATGTTTTGTGCAGTTGAACCTTACAATCAATGGAAAATGAAGTTGATATGTGAACATGGATTACATCTTTGCCAAGAAAGAAACAAACCGTGACCTTGACACTGTCACTTCCTACTAGAAGCAAGATGAGCTGCACTGTGCTCAGAGCTAGGATCTCAACAGTTGGAAGCTGAGGACATTTTAGAAGTTCTATTAAAATTATGGAAAATAGTCCTGCTGACTACGGTGATTGCTTAGCAGTTAGTGGGCGGCATAGTGGCACAGTGGTTAGTACTGCTGCCTCACAGCGCCACAGACCCAGGTTCAATTCCTGCCTCAGGCGACTGACTGTGTGGAATTTGCACATTCTCCCCGTGTCTGCGTGGGTTTCCTCCGAGTGCCCTGGTTTCTTCCGACAGTCCAAAGATGTGCAGGCTAGGTGAATTGACCATGCTAAATTGCCCGTAGTGTTAGGGGCAGGGGTGAATGTAGGGGAATGGGTCTGGGTGGGTTGCGCTTCGGCGGGTTGGTGCGGACTTGATGGGCCAAAGGGCCTGTTTCCACACTGTAAGTAATCTAATTTAATCTAAAAAAAAGTAATCTAATGATAAAAATGATGTATTAAATTCATATGAGGCACGAATAATAGGATTTAACAAGATTGAAAAAGTTCTGCTCAGAGAATCTTAATTCCCAGCTTGCCTTTAAACTTTCAAACTATATTTAAGGTGTCAAACATGGACATATTAACTGGAGTTAGACTTTTACAAAAACAAACTTCTGTAACCCATCAGAAGCCGTAAAAATGATTATTGGGAAAAAATTAATTCCTTGCAGCTGTAATGGCTCAAGTGGAACATTCAGTGACCCAAAGAATGTTAGTGGAAATTCAAGGCTGATAGTGGAGTGCTGGAAAAGCACAGCAGGTTGGGCAGCATCAAAGGAGCAGCAGAATCGATGTTTTGGGCGTAAGCCCTTCATCATGATTCTCGACTAAAGACTTATGCCCGAAACATCGATTCGCCTGCTTCTCGGATGCTGCCTGACCTGTTGCACTTTTCTACCACCACACTCTTAACTCTGATCTCAAACATCTGCAGTCATAGAGATGTACAGCACGGAAACAGAGCCTTCAGTCCAACCCATCCATGCCGACCAGATATCCAACCCAATCTAGTCCCACCTGCCAGCACCCGGCCCATATCCCTCCAAACCTTCCCTACTCATATACCCATCCAAAAGCCTCTTAAATGTTGCAATTGTACCAGACTCCACCACTTCCTCTGGCAGATGGTTCCATACATGTACCACCCTCTGCGTGAAAAAGTTGCCTGTTAGATCTCTTTTGTATCTTTCCCCTCTCACCCTAAACCTATGCCCTCTTGTTCTGAACTCCCCGACCCCAGGGAAAAGACTTTGCCTATTTACCCTATCCATGCCCCTCATAATTTTGTAAACCTCTATAAGGTCACCCCTCAGCCTCCGACGCTCCAAGGAAAACAGCCCCAGCCTGTTCAACCTCTCCCTGTGGTTCAAATCCTCCAATCCTGGCAACATCCTTGTAAATCTTTTCTGAACCCTTTCAAGTTTTACAACATCTTTCCGATAGGAAGGAGACCAGAATTGCACGCAGTATTCCAACAGTAGTCTAAGCAATGTCCTGTACAGCCACAACATGACCTCCCAACTCCTGTACTCAATACTCTGACCAATAAAGGAAAGCATACCAAATGCCTTCTTCATCATCCTATCTACCTGCGACTCCACTTTCAAGGAGCTACAAACCTGCACTCCAAGGTCTCTTTGTTCAGCAACACTCCCTAGGACCTTACCGCAGTCCTCACTTTCTCTGAAATGCAAGGCTGCCCAGATACAGGCTATACACATCAATATGAAGGGAGGATCAGAACTGAAAGGAGTGATGCTAGAGATAATTCTGATAGTAATAACAGACAACAGGAACTGGGGAGCTATCGTAGTAGAATGAACCCTAAAAAAATCACCAAGGTATGGTCAAAGAGTTTTAGATGTGACTGAAAAAAAAACATACTCTCCTTCACTCTTTAGTGTACGAGGCTTGATCTCCTCACTCGATAACAACAAAGTAGGGTATATGTTGGCCCATAAGGTTGTAAATAATGGTTGAACACAGTTTTGCAGCTACTGATAGCCCATACCCCCGATGGATACCCAGTCCAGAGTTTCAAGATCTGCTTGAAATCAATCTTATTTAACACTTTGGTCATTTGACAGCATGATGGATGATATCCTCAGTGCGAAGACCAAATCTCATCTCCACAAGAACTGTGCAGTGGCTTCTCTCACCAACAAGTGTATCTACAGAGGTTGATTGGTGAGGATGAAGCCAAGTGTGTTGGTCTCTCTTGTTGCCTCATCACCACCTGCTCTGCACCAAGTCTAACAGTTACATTGTTTAATTTAATGCTGATAGTCTATTTCACAACAATTTAACACTAGTGCCATGCATATCAAACTTTTCTGACAAAGCAGTGTCATTAAACAAACCCTAAAGAAAACATATACCATATAGATGGCATGAGGATTATCAACATGTTTTCGAATCACTCAAACAAATGTTGTCAGCAGAAATCTGTATTCTACTGTTCTACGACCCAAGGAGGGGAGGTGGTAACATAATGGCAATATCATGGGGCTAATATCCCAGAACTCCAGGCAAATGTTATGGGGTACATGGGTTCAAATTCGACTGTGACAAATGGAGAAATTTAAAATGGGGGTAGGAGAAAAGCTAGCCGAATGGTATTTGCATTACCACTGTCAATACCGTTAAAATAAATCTGTTGCACTGATGTTGTATAGAGAAATATGCCATTTTTACCTGTCTAAGTGTGATGGATGACCTCCTGGGCAAGTAGGAATGGATCATAAATGCAGGAATACTCAGAAATGCACACATCTCATGAACGAATAAATTATGTTAAATGAAGACAATCCTGAAAATCTATGCATTTCAAAAATTGCTGTAAATGTGTAAGATGGCAAACCAGTTGCATTTGGATCCAAACGCCGATTGCAAATATAAACCAATTATTGCAACATAAAACATAAAACAATTCCTCTCAATTTGGTATCAATTCGAGACATAACCTGCTCAGTAAGCAACCTTCTGTGGAAACTGATCATAAAACATTGGAAATGATTAGCAGAAAATGCTGTCAAATGTACTACCTAGTACAATTGAATGGCCTCTATTCACTTGCATTTTGAAGAATGAGAGGGGATCTGATTGAAACGTATAAAATTGTAACCAGGACTGGACTGACCAGATGGAAGGAGAGCAAATGATTTGCCTGATTGGGGAATCCTGAATCAGGGGTCACAGTCTCCGGATACCGGGTAGGACTGAGGTGAAAAAAAAATCTTGACTCAAAGGGTAATGAACGTGTAGTGTTGTTTACCACAGAAAACTCTGAAGACAGGTCTTGAATGTGTTCAAGAAAGAGGGAGATGTATTTTTAAATTTTAAAGGCATCAAGGGATGTGGAGAGAAAGCAGGAATATGGCATTGAGATGGAGGATCAGCCATGGTCATATTGAATGGTGGAACAAATTTGGAAGATTGAACAGCTTAGTCCTGCTCCTAGATACTTTGTTTTTTTCCATGATGCAATGAGTAGTCCTAAATGGAACAAGACGTTTCAAAACTTTGAAATTTTTGCATTACCTGGAATGTTTGGATGGAGAGGATGGTGGCCTTGATTAGCTGGAGGGAATAGTCACAGGAAACTTCAGCCCAACAATGCATTTTTTTAGTGACTGACTCATTCAACTGCAGCATGGTGGTTTGTGGATGCATATCCACTTTGCAGACATGGATTAGTTATGGCATTACCCAGATCCTTTAAATAATAAGGATCCAAATGAATATAGATATTTGAGAGATATCCTTGCTTCAGGTTTGGGGGTAAGAACGTGCAGGAATAACTAAAAAGAGTATGATGCCTTGTAAAATAGCTGAGATAAATCTGATTTGTCAACACAGACAAAATATCAAGTTAAATAGTCTTATTATTGAGCAAGCCATCTGTTTAAAAAGGTTCAACTGAAACTGGCACGCATCTTTACAATTAATGTAAATGTGGTGCATGTGGAATGTCATGTTGTGGCTGTGCAGGACATTGGTGAGGCCAGTGTTAGAATACTGTGTTTAATCCTGGTTTCCTTGCTGTAGGGATGATCTTGTTAAACTTGAAAGGATTCAGAAAAGATTTACAAGGAAGTTGCTGGGTTTGGAGGGCTTGAATTATAGGGAGAGATTGGGGCTATTTCCCCTGGAGCATTGGAGCTTGAGGGGTGACCTTATAGAGGTTTATAAAATCTTGAGGGGCATGGTTACAATGATTAGCTAAGATCTTTTTCTCAGGATAGGGGAGTTCAAAACTAAAGGGCATACATTTAAGGTGAGAAGGGAAAGATATAAAAGGGACCTGAGGGGTGACATTTTCACGCAGAGGGTGGTACACATATGGAATGAACTGCCAGAGAAAGTATTCGAGGGAGATACAATTACAACATTTAAAATGCATCTGAATGGGTATATGAATAGGACGGGTTTAGAGAGAAATGAACCAAATGCTAGCAAATGTGACTTAATCAGTTTCAGATATCTGGTTAGTATGGACGAGTTGGACCAAAGGTCTGTTTTCATGCTGTATGACCCGATGACTTGATGATTTGCCAAGGCGGGGTTCTACAGAATTTGGGGAGATGAAGATCAGAAATCAGAATTCTGAGGCCTAGAAATGTATGGGGTTAAAAATGAAGCATATATCAGGATTGTCTTTGAATCACCAGTCTTAATTGAAAAAAGTTAAATCATATCCCAGTAAATTGGGTGAAGATGTCCCAGAGAGTTTATTTTGCATTCAGGGAAGAAATAAAGTAGTTGAGAAATTTGACCAAGCAGTTAAACTGGCTACATGTTCAAACTAGACCCAGTGCCTGTTATGGCACGTTGAAGGTGAATACTGTAATGAAACATGACACTGTTGAGGAAGTCTTCAAAACAAATAAACATTAAACAGATTAACTTCAACTTTGCTGGAAATGCTAACGTGCATTTTTTATAATGGGTGACCGAGAAGATACAAAGCTGCATTTTTGTACACGCACAGGGGCAACAGATGGGTCTGGAATTTGAAAAGAGATAATAGAGATAATAAATGCTGTAAAGGTCTTGGTTTCTTTTTCACTGGTTTAGATCTGAATTGACACACACTCCTGAATGTTTCCAGCTTTTTTTTGTTTTAATTTCAGTTTTCCAGCATTTGGATATTTTACTCTTGTTTCTATTAAGTAAAATGATTTGATTGGGTCTCTTTGTGGACGCATATTGACAATATAAGAGCCATGATGTAGAGATGCTGGTGTTGGACTGGGGAGGACAAAGTCAGAAGTCACTCAACACCAGGTTTGGTCCAACAAGTTTATTTGAAATCACAAGCTTTCAGAGCGCTGCTCCTTTGTCGGGTGAAGTCATCTCACTTGGAAAAAGTAGCAGTGCTCTAAAAGTTAAACCTTTTGGACTATAACCTGGTGTTATATGACTTATGGAAATATAGGAAACATAGAACCCCATTTGAAAATATTCTCAACAAACTGGCAAAGAATCACTTGAATAATCCTATGGTAACTTGACAACTTTGGAAAAGTTCTCCACAAGACAGTAGCTTGCAGCCATGCCCTCTTTTCTCAGTGTTTTATGGAGATGAAGGTGGAGACATATGTGCTGAATATTTTGAGACTTGCATGAATAACCTGTCATGATTGAAACTTCACTTTATTTGTACTGTGTAGGGCTTGCTCCCTCCCAGCAGGCAACCAGTGGACAGCCTGATGAGTTCAACCCATCAAGAAAAGGCAACTTAGTTTTAAATCAAGATTGTAGTGCACTGCGAACCAAATTCATGCCAAGTAAATGCATCAGTAATGTAATTCGCAAAGCAGGATGTGGGTATCTCAAATTTGAGTAGTAAATATTGCAAAATTGAAACTTAGATTAAATATAGAACATTATTCTATCAGATGTGGAGGTGCTTGGAATGAGTGACAGGATAAGCTGCTTTATATGGAAATGGGTTTTATGCCAGGTGCCACGTAAGGTGGATTATGTCTTTTTAAAGTAGCAAATTCTAATTATTATGAAAACCAGCTCTAGTGACTCAATGTTTAACTGTTTAATAAGGGAAGGAGCTAAATAATTTGTAAAACGTTTGCCTTGAAAGCACCAGTTCAGAAATACCCAACTTTAAGTAATTATCCTATTTTGGCTCTTTATTTTCAGATTATTTTGCCTCCTTAACATATGTTGTATCTGCTATTTAATATTTCTGCATGATCATGCAGTTTTTAATATGTTACTGGGAGGGATTACATGAACAAATGAAATTGAGTTTATATCCATAGATATAAGTATTGATATCTTTGCTTTAAACTTCATCAAGGTGTCACATACATATGCGGTCTTTCGAAGAATTTTATTGATCTCAATGCACATTTAATGCAATAACCCCCATTTGAAAAATCTTTTTACTGCCATTCATTACCAAGTTATTTGTTTTTGGAGAAAAGATCAGGTCAAGAAAATGCATTTGGTTCACTGGCACTTTCTACTACTTGTTTCTGAGATCTTGCCAATCAGAAAAACAAATGGGCTGCAGGGTTAAACAGAAAAAGAACCAAATGAACAAAGAATAGGATAGTACAGCAATAGGCCCTTTGGCCCAATAAGCCTGCACTGACATATGATGCTTTTCAGAATTAAAAACCCTTTGCCTCTACACAGTCCATATCCTGCTATTTCCTGCCTATTCATGTATCTATTAAGAAATGTTGCTTTTGTATCTGCTTCAACCACGTCCTCTTCAGAGCATTCTAGGCAAACCACCAAAAATCTTGTGAAAAAATTTGCCTCTCACATCTCCTTTAAACTTCCCCCTTTTACCTTAATCCTATGTCTCCTCGTAATTTAAATTTCTACTGTGGGGAGGAAGGTCTCCAACTACCCATTCTATCCATCCCTTTCATAATTTTGTAAACATCTATAAGATCAACTCCCAGCCTCTGACGTTCACGTGAAAACAAACCAAATTTGTCTGATCTCGCCTCATAGTTGATACCGTTCAAACTAGGAAACATCCTAGTAAACATTTTCTGTACCTTTTCCAATGCTCCACATCCTTTTTGTAGTGTGGCAAACAGAACTGTACAGAATATTCCAAGCTTGTCCAAACAAAAGTTTGATTTCGCTGCAACAGACCTGCCACTTTTTATACTCTGTACCCCAACCAATAAAGGCAAGCATGCCATATGCTTTCTTGACCACCTTTTCCACTTGTGTTGCCAGTTTCTGGTAACTCTGGACCTACGTGCCCACATCCCTCTGTATGTAAATGCCGTTCTGCCATTAATTGTATATTTCCCTCTTGCATTAGATCTTCCAAATTTCATCACCACCATTTGTCTGGAGTAAACTCCATCTGCCAGTTCTCCAACCAAATCTCCGGCCTACCTAGATCCTGCTCTATCCTCTGGCAATCCTCTTCACTTCCTATAACTCCCCAATCATTGTGGCATCTACAAATATACTGATCAGGCCACCCACATTCTCCTGCAAATCCTTACAAATAACAAAGGTCCCAGCACTGATCCCTACAGAACATCACTGGTCTCATGTCAGAAAATCACCCTTCCTCTGCGACTCTGTTTTCTATGACCAATCTAGTTCTGCATTCATCTTACCAGCTCTCTATGGATCCCATATAATTTCACTTCTATATCAACCTGCTATGATAATCCTTGTCAAAGGCCTTGCTAAAGTCCATATAGACTGCATCCATTGCCCTGCCTTCATCAGTCATCTTTGTCACTTCCTCAAAAAACTCAATCAAGTTAGTGAGGCAAGTTTGGACCCTGCACAGAGTCATCCTGGTATCACTAATTATTCCATATTTTTCCAAACATGAGTGAATCCTAAGAATCTTTCCAATAATTTCCCTACCACTAACAAGGCTCACTGGCTTGTAGTTTCTGAGATTATCCCTGTTGCCCTTCTGAAAGAAGGGAACAACATTGTCTATTCTCCAGTCCTCTGGGATGTCTCTGTGACTAAGAGGATATGAAGATTTCATACTAGGCCCCAGCAATTTCCTCCCTCATATTCCTCGGCATTCCGGAATAGATCCTATCAGTTCCTGGGGACTCATCTACCTTGATGCTTTTCAAATCACCCCACCCCACTGCCTTTTTAAAAATATATTGACATTCCCAAGAGTATTAGCATACCCCTCCGAGACTTACGATCCACCATGTCCTTCTCCTTTGTGAATACCGATGCAAAGTACTCATTAAGGACCTCACCCACTTCCTCTGGCTCGATACATAAATTCCCTCCTTTTGTCCTGAAGTGGACATACCCTTTCTGTAGCTACTCTCTTGCTCCTTATATATGTATTTTTAAAAAATCCTTGGGATTTCCCCAATCTTGCCTGCCAAAAAGACACTGCCTGGCCCCTTTTAGTCCTTCAAATTCTTTCCTGCTTTCTTTATATTCTTCAAAGGTTCTGTTTGCCTTCAAACCACACAATTCCTTAATTGTTGAAGTCAAATTCTACTTGCAGCAATATCAGTACCTCTATCTTTAGAACTGATTGTTTTGGAGAAAAATTAATAAGTCAACTTATGAAATTTTAAAGGAAATTGACATTACTAAACTTCAGAGTATTCTGCTCCAGGTTGGCACAGATAAATCTGCAGCAGCATATTAAAAACTGGCATGTAAGTTCATAGTGCTGATTAATTTCATTCTAATTGGCACCAAAGTATTAGCTTTAGACTGAAGATGTTAATAGTATGACACAGGGGATTATTTATTTTAGGTTTTCGCAGCTTCATTCCTGCGCCTTGAATTATTTACAAAAAGTTTCTAAGTGACTCAGTGATGTCATGAGGGATTACCCCATCCAGAAGTGTCCCAAGGCCTCAGTCAACTCCAGTGATTGATCTTATTGCTTCACCTTCAGCTTTGTTAGCAACAGAGTTCACCATCTGATTAGAATTTAAGGGATTGGGGTCAATTTTCTGCCATTTCTTTCCTCTCTATTTAGCTAATTTAACTGTGCAATAGTTACAAATTTAATTTTATTATGGCACACTGCTTTTCAGCAGAATTGAATTAATAAAATCTAATTTCCACAGAAGTGCTGAATATGTAATCATCTGGAGATTGCCCATTAGACTAGATGCCGTTCATTGCAATGGCACGTGATAGTATTGGCAAGTCGCATTAACCTTCTGATTGCAAATTAAACAATATCTTTAGGCTGTACAAAATGAAGAAAATTTCATCTTTTCCACTATTATGATACATTTGTTCTAATTAGCACGACAACACTCAGTTGGAATTGTACTTACATTGAAAAGTGATGGGCTTCTCAAAAGATCTGTGAGTAGAATATGCTCTCTGTAATATTCATCTTCTACCCAAACAGCTGATTTTAGTAAAAAATGCAGCTCTAATCTTTCAGTTTGGAAAGAGAAATTAAGATGAAATGATTTTTAATGTAAATGTTAATTTCCTAATTCAAGGTATAAAGCCCCACAAAATAAACTATTCCTTTGAAAAAAAATCTGATTGGTACTAAATATGACTGCTAGGTCAGTCACAAAGAATGAGTATTCCTCTTTTTAAGGAATTGTTTCACTTTGACTGCATTCCTCCCTGACATAATTAATAGTTTCCATTTTGAGAACTACTGAGCAACTACCCATATGCAGAACACAAAGCACTGAAACATCACATCATGATTCTTCACTCTATTTACACAGATCTGTTTTATAAGAGTGTCTTGAAATAATGCATTTCAATGAACAGGGATGCAACATCGGTACAGAATGTATTCAGTCATACTTTGGATAAGTTGATGCATTGACTGAGGTCAAGGATTTCAGTTGAGGCATTGCAGGTTCCAATTAGTTGACATTCAGACAGAAACTGTTTGTTCCCTAATGGCTTCATGAATATATGTACTGTTTTGAGTTGTATAAAACCAAAAAGATAGTGAGGGCCAGGCTTTGTCCCTGATATGAGAAACTAGCTGACATTAAATGAGATGGACAGTTATTTTTAATAAATCAAACATAGTGAAGGGAGAATAAATATGTCAGGTTCTCCTCTGTTTGCTTTTCAGTGCTCCTGTTAAACAGAATTGTATGTAATTTTGGGCTTTAATGAGCTGTTGCCACCCTAGACATTACAAAAATCAAATCTTGTTCTCTTTTTGCCAGCTGATTTTTCAGACCAGACCTTCAACTGGTGCAAGTAAACAGAAAAGATTCTTGTTACTACATGCTAACCTGGGGGTGTTTTTCAGAAAAAACCTCTCAACTCTTTTTCATCAAAATGCCCCTGGCTATTATCACCTCCTGCTGAAAATGAAGGATAGAACATAGAACAATATGCCATAGGATGAGGTCACTCAGCCCACCATGTTTATGCTGTCCATGATGCCATTCTAAACTAATCCCATCTGCCTACCTCCTTGTCTCTGTAATCCCTGCCTGTTCATGACTCTCTAAATGCCCCTTAAGCTCGAGAAGTGATTGCTGGGCACCTTGCTGAGATATTTGTCTCATCGATAGTCACAGGTGAGGTGCCAGAAGACTGGAGGTTGGCTAACGTGGTGCCGCTGTTTAAGAAAGGTGGTAAGGACAAGCCAGGGAACTATCGACCAGTGAGCCTAATGTTGGTGGTGGACAAGTTGTTGGAGGGAATCCTGAGGGACAGGATGTACATGTATTTGGAAAGGCAAGGACTGATTAGGGATAGTCAACAGGTTTTGTGCGTGGGAACTCATGTCTCACAAACTTGATTGAGTTTTTTGAGGAAGTAACAAAGAGGATTGATGAGGGCAGAGCGGTAGATGTGATCTATATGGATCTATATCAGATTGCAACAGGATCTGGACCAGATGGGCCAATGGGCTGAGAAGTGGCAGATGGAGTTTAATTCAGATAAATGCGTAGTGCTGCATTTTGGGAAAGCAAATGTTAGCAGGACATATACACATAATGGTAAGGTCCGAGGGAGTGTTGCTGAACAAAGAGACCTTGGAGTGCAGGTTCATAGCTCCTTGAAAATGGAGTTGCAGGTAGATAGGATAGTGAAGAAGGCATTTGGTATGCTTTCCTTTATTGGTCAGAGTATTGAGTACAGGAGTTGGGAGGTCATGTTGCAGCTGTACAGGACATTGGTTAGGCCACTGTTGGAATATTGCGTGTAATTCTGCTGACCTTCCTATCGGAAACATGTTGTGAAACTGGAAAGGGTTCAGAAAAGATTTACAAGGATGTTGCCAGTGTTAGAGGATTTGTGCTATAGGGAGAGGCTGAACAGGTTGGAGGTGTTTTCCCTGGAGCGTTGAGGTTGAGGGGTGACCTTATAGAGGTTTACAAAATTATGAGGGGCATGGATAGGGTAAATGGGCATAGTCTTTTCCCTGGGGTCGGGGAGTCCAGAACTAGAGGGCGTAGGTTTAGGGTGAGAGGGGAAAGATATAAAAGAGACCTACGGAGCAATTTTTTCAGAGGATGGTACGTGTATGGAATGATCTGCCAGAGGAAGTGGAGGAGGCTGGTACAATTGCAACATTTAAGAGGCATTTGAATGGGTATATGAATAGGAAGGGTTTGGAAGGATATGGGCTAGGTGCTGGCAGGTGGGACTAGATTGGGTTGGGATATCTGGTCAGCATGGACAGGTTGGACCAGAGGGTCTGTTTCTATGCTGTACATTTCTATGACTCTAAATATTTATACTGTATCTGCTTCTAACACTTCCCTCGGCAGTGCATTACAGGCACCTACCACCCTCTGTTTAAAAAAACCCTCTCAAATCTCCTTTAAATTTGCCCCTCATGCTAAACCTATGCCACTTATCAATCCAAATTTGTCCCACCTCTCCTGAAAATTTATACACTCCAGTTAATTAATAATGTTCCAGTCCACCATTATTGAAAAGAATACTATTTATTTGCACTCATGTTTTATTAAAATAACAATAGCCAATCAACTATGTTGAGCTACGATTCATGTAAATGATTATATCAAGTGTTAAACTTCATTAAATTGCATCATCCATAATGATCATTTTGCTTCTCTAGACTTTTTTCACATCGATAAGTGAGCACTTCAATCTTCCTTTCCTCAGCACCAGCTTTCAGGATAAGATGGATCCAATTGCCATTATATTGGATACTTGATTTAGCCTGTTGTAACGTAACATTTACCTTTCCTTACTTTGTCCCTACATTTAAATTTTTTTCACTGCTTTAAATGCATGATGTTAATCCCTGCTGATTATCTCAGATTAGACATTTCAGCAATTGGCAAGAGGAAGGTTACAAATTCTCCACTAAACACAATTAGCTGGAACCCTTGAAATGTTATTCCTAATTGTTGTTGAGGTACAGTAAATTCACTTGGGTCGTGTTAAATAACAAACCACCAACATGAAATCATGAGGCAAGAATGGAGGGAATTTTTGTGCTCCCTGAGTAAATTTAAAACTAGCAGTTTATGAAACCAATTCTTGTCATGGAGCTTAGGGGACATTTATTTCCTCCAGTGTTGCTAATTACAACAATGTAGAACAAACACTCAGCTCATAACCAGTTTAGATTCCCAGCTATTCAAATGAGCAATGACTAATCAATCCTCAATAGCAGATGTTATTTCAACTGCTGCTAAGTCATTGAAAGCTATGGTATACCACAATTGTCTTTAAATTCAAACTTTCTACATATGCAGATGGAGAGCACATGAGAAGAACAATGCCTTTAGTAGCCTCTTTGAATTCTACAATCACCTGAAGTAACTATGTGCCTCCAATTTTAGCTTCATTCTCATTCACAATTTTATCTTGCTACAATGGATAGCTGTGCTTTCAGCTGCCTAGGCCCAACAGGTGACAATTCACTATCTATCCCTCTCTCTTCCTTTAAATCTCTTCCTCAAATCAACAAGTTCTTACCAAGCTCTTTGGTCCCTCCTCCCAATATCTCTTTATGTCCCTCAGTTGATTATATTAGATTTCCTACAGTGTGGAAACAGGCCCTTCGGCCCAACAAGTCCACACTGGCCCTCCAAAGAGTAACCCACCCAGTCCCATTTCCCTCTGACTAATGCACCTAAAACTATGGGCAAATTAGCGTGGCCAATTCACCTGACCTGCACATCTTTGGACTGTGGGAGGAAACCGGAGCACCCAGAGGGAGCCCACGCAGACACAGGGAAAATGTGCAAACTCCACACAGTCGCCCGAGCCTGGAATTGAACCTGAGACCCTGGCACTGTGAGGCAGCAGTGCTAATCACTGAGCCAATGTGCCGCCAATGTCAACATTTGTCTAATAACACTATAGTGAAGGATACTGTTATGACATTAAAAGCCCTATTTTAATCAAAATTGTTTTTCTTATTCAAAGTTCTTCAATTTGCGGAGATTTTAATACTTGCCTTTTTTTGGTATTGTCTCTGCTCTTGTGTTGTTGTCTCATGTTGCCCATCATACTAAGATTTGGCAAGAAGAAGTGTAACTCTTTTTCTGTCCATCTTTCTTGAATGATTGACTGTGCATGAGAGAAAAACTGGCTGTATTAGTATTAAGTGGTCATTGCATTAGTGATCCAGAAGCCCAGGTGTGGACCTAGCTTCAAATCCCACCACAGCAGTAAAACACTTTGAAGTTAAATACTCATCAACTGTAGATTGTTGTAAAATCCTGTTGGGATCCCTTGTGTCCTTTTAAAGAAGGAAATCTACCCATTCTTACCTATTCGGGCTGACATATGACTCCAATCCACAGCAATGTTATCTGTTAACCACCATTTGGAGCAAATGGAGTGGGCAATAAGTGCTGGCCTAGCCAGCCATGTCCATTTTCAACAATGGATAAAAGAAATGCCCAATAAAGTGACTCTCCTCTTAGTGCCTCCCTGAATGATGTGCCAAAGATCAGGGACACATTATTTAGGGTATCACAGGACAAGCTTGTGTCTGAATTCTGGTGGTGAGGTGTACTGCAGCACTGCAGTATTATTTTAGCATGGCACAGTTTAGCATCTAAATTTCAACAAATCCTTAGGCTCACTCTACCTGAAATCTTATGGAACGCCTAATTACTTATCCAAGGGCACTTGTACTGTTACAACCAGGTGTGGAAGGGAATCCCTCCCCTCTTTGTGACCCCCTTTCAGTAGGTTGCAAAATGTGTTTTTATTTCCTTTCAGTGGGCAGTTGACATCTCTTAAAATGGAACTAATCAGACCAAAATGAAGGATCCAAATTACAAAGTTTTGAGTAAAAGAAAGGAATTCTATGACCAACTACCATCAAACAAATAATGAGTGCATAACAACAGAAACACGCACAAACATTAATTTTAAAAGGAAGGGGGAAAAGGGTGTTGAGTACAGAAAGGGCTGAAAATGTGTTGCTGGAAAAACGCAGCAAGTCTGGCAGCATCCAAGGAGCAGGAGAAACGACATTTCGGGCATGAGCCCTTCTTCAGGAATGAGGAAAGTGTGTCCAGCAGGCTAAGATAAAAGGTAGGGAGGGGGGACTTGGGGGAGGGGCGTTGGAAATGCGATAGGTGGAAGGAGGTCAAGATGAGGGTGATAATCCGGAGTGGGGGTGGGGGTGGGGGTGGAGAGGTCAGGAAGAAGATTGCAGGTTAGGAAGGCAGTGCTGAGTTTGAGGGATTTGACTGAGACAAGATGGGGGGAGGGGAAATGAGGAAACTAGAGAAATCTGAGTTCATCCCTTGTGGTTGGAGGGTTCCTAGGTGGAAGATGAGGCGTTCTTCCTCCAGCCGTCGTGTTGCTATGGTGTGGCGATGGAGGAGTCCAAGGACCTGCATGTCCTTGGTGGATTGGGAGGGGGAATTGAAGTGTTGAGCCACGGGGTGGTTGGGTTGGTTGGTCCGAGTGTCCCAGAGGTGTTCCCTGAAACATTCCGCAAATTGGGTACAAAAAGGAATGTAAAGGCAATTGTAGATTAAAGCTCTTGGGGTCCCTGAAGTGTTAGTTTTTTTTAAATTTGTGACCACAGTTGTTTAATTGTTAACTGGTATCTTCAGCAGTGACAAAACACATAGATAGCCTTGAGTTCTCAGTGACGTTTTCCCAGTTTAGTGAGCAAATGTTTTTGAGATGATAAGGAGGAAACAGAGAGAGAGACTTCAAGCTCTTGTTGGTACGAATTCATTTTTCCTTTTGTTTGCTCTGCTGTAGCAAGCAATGACTAAATATGAGGCTGAATCCAACCATATTTTGGAGGAGTCATTTTTCGACAACTTGCAGAAAGGTTTTTCTCCATACAAGCCCTGGTGTGTTTTCTTGCAATATTTTCCCAAATTTCCCTCATTAACTATCTATCACGCCGTGTGGCTCCCTTCACATCTGATGCTAGTGGGTGTTCCCACTTGCCATAGGCAGCATAACTCCCACAGTTGGGATACCTCAGGATCCCTTGGTCCAGTGTTGCCTTTAGAAGACCATGTGAACCTAGTTAAACAGAAATACTGTGAGTGCTTAAGCTCTGGCTGAGGGGCCAAAGAGCAAAAAGACAAGGCAAGGACACTATAAGCATCATGGTCAGCATTGTGTGAGTAAGCACTAAGAAAGCAAATGGACCCAAGATGTGACTTGGCCCAGTCCACCAGTTGGGTGCCTATCCTGCATGTGGAGTATCCTTACACTAGTATTCCAATGAGTGGTGCTACAGAGTGCAGTAATAAAGTGCAGCAGTGTGCTTTAAGCAAATTGGCGATGTGCTGTTCGGGTGTGGACAGGCTGGTATTTGTCAGATGCCAATGTCTACATACAGTCAGTGCCCATGAAATATGCCCTGAACCATTTATGCGGAGTGTCCTAGATAGCAGTCCAGAGTCACCTGGCATCTACTGTCACTATCACTTTAAGAATTCCAGTATCTAGCCCATGGATGGTAGAATGGGAAACTGCATGTTAATAAGAAGTGATCAGGTATTAATGAGGGTGATAATGATCAATAATCCCCACTAACAGGCCTCTTGCCTTTCACTACAGAGAAACTGACCTGGACATCTGGAAAATGTGATCCCAATATCAAGAAAGACCTCACTGGACTTCTCTCATGATTCTCCCAGAATTCTCAGCATATATTCACAGATTCTGCATATATTTTCTTACTACCTTCTCAAGTCTGAATCCATTGTCTTTCCAGAGCTGAAAATGTGTTGCTGGAAAAGCGCAGCAGGTCAGGCAGCATCCAAGGAACAGGAGATTCGACGTTTCGGGCATAAGCCCTTCTTCAGGAAGGGCTTATGCCCAAAACGTCGAATCTCCTGTTCCTTGGATGCTGCCTGACCTGCTGCAGTTTTCCAGCAACACATTTTCAGCTCTGATCTCCAGCATCTGCAGACCTCACTTTCTCCCCATTGTCTTTCCAAGCTGGCTAACTTGTAGATGAGTCTTTCATCGCCCAATATGTGAAATCCTTGACACAGACTCAGCTATTTATTTTTAAAGAGTTCAGATGAAATTATAATCCTCGTGGAGACTGCTGTTTATTCCACATTGGTCTCCTCGACATCCTAAATTGGTGATTAGGTTATCACAGCAACCATTTTAGGTCAGTATTTGGTCTTTCTCAAAAAAGTGTTTCAATCCATGAAAGGTATAAAAATCCGATAAGGGAAGTTAAAATTTGATAGTCCATATTTTTCACTATTATAGACAGAAATAAAGAATGATTGTAACACTTGTCTGGGCAAGAGCCCACACACAGCCTTGTTTCCAGATGGCAGAGTGAAGAGTGATGGCAGACTGAAGGTAAAGTGATGAGTGATGACTGATTGGTTGACTGAAAGAGGATATTCCAGAGTGAATGCTTTATTTGGAAAGCAGATGGGTGAGGAAGCATCTTTCTTTCATCTCATGGGTGACAAATGGCAGACGCTGATTTAACAACTGCAGAAGATGAAATTTGAGCATGAGAGGACTAGAAAGATTGTGGAAGGGTAGTACAGTGTATCAGAAAATTGAACTCAAATATGGTCAAGGGGAAACAGCAAAAACTGAAGTAAGTTCAGGCAAAGAGTGCAGAAGATTGGATTAGCATTCAGATTCAGTTGATATGAAGAAACTGGTTAAATAGGATGCTTGAATGCTTGTTTATATTGTAATAAAAAAGGTTACCCCTTTTAGAAATGAAATAACAGTAGCAGAGTTCATCCTGGATCTTTGGAGCTTATTTCCCAGCTCCATGGGCTACCAGTCAAGAATGTTGAGGCAAATGTTAGCACCCATCTGAGATCAGTTAACTCAACTCTAACAATGTGAATCCACATTGTCAGCAGGACTCAGTCATTTGAAAAATTCATTGAACCATCATGAAGTGAAGGATTTTACTTTGATGTTGTATTCGCCAGTTACATAGTGAGGTTTATTTCGAAAGCACAAGAATTGCTTTAAGGCAAATATTATCACAATCAGGATTAAATAATTGAGTGACTGTTGAAGCATTTTCATTGAGAAGAACAAATATAGACTTTTCATTCTAGAATCTGGAGAATTTAACTTGACCAAGTGAAAGTTTAGATGTAAGTGTTTCATGGTTAAGTTGTCAATGGAAGACCTTTATTTGTGACAGCTCATTTTTCATTCTAATTATTCTTGATTCCTGGTTTTATATTAAATATACATGCATTTTCTGCTTTAATTGCACATCAAAGGAACTGAGATGGTTGTGTAACCGTGATGGCATTTGCACAAAGGATGATGCTGCATTTCCTGAAGTTTTATTGAGTTTGTCAAATGACCAGTTAAGTCATTCAAAGAGAGATTTTAATTTGGGTTGGTAAATGAACCTTCAGTCAAGTGCTACATTTGCCGTCAGCATCACTGACTTATGAAGTCTAATATTCAACTAATACTCTGTCATAAAATCCCAAGTACTGTAGATGCTGGAAGTCCGAAATAAATACAAAAAGTGCTAGAGAAACTGAGCAGGACTGGCAGCATCTGTAGAGAGACAAACAGAGTTGATGCTTGAGTGTGATATAAATCTTCTGCAGAAAAGAAAGGGGCTGGAAAATATTACTCTTTATACTGTTAACAGAGGGGAAGGAGGAGTGGAACAGATTGTGAGTGTGTCCAGACATAAGACAGTGAAACTGCTAATGATCATAAAGGAGTGATAGAGATGTAAAATGGGTGTAAATGCTAGTTGTGAAAATGGGAAAATAGATCCACTCCACTGAGAGCAAAGTCAACAAGGCACAAACAAGACTTGGTCGGGGTGAGGTGGCTGGTTAGTACTCAAATTAGGAGACCGAGGTTATGAAGTTGTTGAACTCAATGTTAAGTCCTAGCAGCTGGAAAGGATAATGAGGTGTTGTTCCTCCAGTTTGTATTGAGCTTCTTTGGAACACTGTAGCAAGCTCAAGATGGGAATATTTGCATGAAAGCAAGATGGTATATTGAAATAGCAAGCAACTGGAAGGTCAGTATCATTCTTACAGAGTGGAGGTACTTTTCGAAGAAGTCACCAGACTCTGTTTGGTATTAACAATGTGAAAGAAACCCCACAGTGTGAGCAACAAATACACTTGAATAGGAAGAAACAAGTACAAGTGAAATACTGCTTGACCTGGATGATTTGTTTGAGCCTAGGACTATGACAAGGGACAGCCTACACCGGACATAGAAACAGTGAAGAGAGAGTGAGGACGGCAGATGCTGGAGATTAGGGCGGAAAATGTGTTGCTGGAACAGCGCAGCAGGTCAGGCAGCATCCAAGGAACAGGAAAATCGACGTTTCGGGCATAAGCTCTTGATTTCCTGAAGAAGGGCTTATGCCCGAAACGTCAATTCTCCTGTTCATTGGATGCTGCCTGACCTGTTGCATAGAAACAGTGAAGTCAAGGAAAAGACTAGTCAAAGAAGGACCAAGTGGAAGTAAGAGAAGGATGGAAATTGGAAGGAAAACTGTCTTTTTTTTTCAATTCCAGACATGAGAAAGAAGCAGTAAAGATGACGAGGCACATGTAGACAATTCACTGAAATGTGCTAAAACAGGAATCAGGTAATTGCATTAGGAGATTTCAACTTTCTCAACATTTGTTGGGATAGTCATAGCGTAAAGGGTTTAGAGGGGGCCGGTTTCTTGAAATGTATTCAGGAGAGCTTTTTAATAACATGTAAAAGGTCCAACAAGGGATGGTGCAGTGCTGGACCTAATTCTGGGGAACGAAGCCAAACAGGTGTTTGAGGTGGCAGTGGGAGAACGTTTTAGTGATAATGACCACCACATCATACAATTTAAGTTTGTTATGGAAAAGGAATCTGCAAACAAAGGGTTTTGGATTGGGAGAAGGCAGATTTTATTAAAATAAGACAAGATTATGGGCGGCACAGTGGCTCAGTGGTTAGCACTGCTGCCTCACAGTACCAGGGTCCCAAGTTTGATTCCAACCTTAGGCAACTGTCTGTATGGAGTTTGCATGTTCTCCCCTTGTCTGCGTGGGTTTCCTCTGGGTGCTCCGGTTTCCTCCCACAGTCCAAAGATGTGCAGAGCAGGTGAATTGGCCATGTAAAATTGCCCATAGTGTTAGGTGCATTAGTCAGAGGGAGATGGGTTTGGGTAGGTTACGCTTCAGAGGGTCGGTGTGGACTGGTAGGGCTGAAGGGCCTGTTTCTACACTGTAGGAAATCTAATCTAATCTAGTCAAAGTAGACTGGAGATCAGCTACTTCTGAGAAAACATAGATTAGGACAGTGGGGGGAACGTTCAAAATGGAATTGGTGAGAGTACTGGCCCAACAGGTTCTCTTTATAGTGAAACATAGGAGCAACAAGCCCAGGGAATTGAGATGTATTCAGTACTGGGTAAGAAGGAAAGAGATATTTTTAACAGCTGCAAATGAAGCAAATCAGTGGAAGCCCTAGTGAAGTGTGGAAAATGCAAAGAGGGAACGTGAAAAAGCACCGACAGGTAGGATCAGGGAGAATCTCAAGATATTCTGTCAGTACGTCAAGAGGAAGAGGAGAACCAGGAAAAAAAATAGGGCCCATTTCAACGTCAAAATTTTCATTGTTTATTGAACTTCTGTTTGAAATGGCCTTACCATGATGTTTGGATTCATCTAACTCTGCTCTCTGGAACATCACTGCTTTTCATTGCACTATCATTGGTGGTTGTGTTATAACTAGCCTCATACTTAAACTTTGGAACTTCTTCATAAATCTCTCTGGCTCTCTCCCTCTCTTCTCTACCTCTGTTTCTTCTCATAAGATGCTCCTTAAAACCTAACTCTGTGACCAATCTGTTGGCCATCTGTCCTAATATGGCCATATGATTCAGTGTCTAATTTCACTTTTTAATGTCTCCATGAAGTATCTTAGGGTGTTTCTTTGCATTAAAGGTGCTAAAAAAAGGTAAGTAAAGAGCTGCTACTGTGAGATCAGAATGGACCCAACTTGTTTCAAATTGCTGGTAAATAGCTTCCTTTGTACCTATTGTATGGACGTGCATGTGAATAATGACTACTTAGGTCAGATATCAGAGAATGACTGCTGTACCCCCAAAAGGAGTCCTTGAGAAGAGCAATTGGGTTAAGGATAATGGGGGAAGAGAAAGGAAATGTGAATATTTGTATAGGCATGATCAATAACATAAGAACCTTGTGTGATTTATTAACAAAATTTAAAACACATACTCCAGGATATTTTACCAGTGGCATCTTCTCTCACCTCCCATCTCCTATTCACAGAGACATTATCAGAAAATCAGAACAGTGCTGTAGCCTTTTATCTCCTTGTTCCCATGATTCTGAGTAGCCCTGGGGTGCTCATATAGAATGGTGTCAATAACAACTCATGTGAACACTTTTGTTCCACTTGGAGCCAGTGAAAATTACAATCTAAGATCATTTCACAGCACTTTTCTCTCAATCTATTTACAGTTTCTTTTCTGCTGAATAGTAAAGCCATTTATTTATGATACATGCTGAAATTCCTTGTAATCAGTCCATTCCCTGCACAGTCCTGAATGGTTTCATGAGACCTCATTATTCAGAGTTCAGAGGAGATATTAGAGCTCAAGTTAGAGAGAGGTCAAATGCAAAGATTCTGTGTGATGAGTTTTTGTTCTCACCAATATGTCTGATAACAAAAATGGGCATGTACTTGCTGAAACAATTGGTACTGACATTACTTTTGCCTTATAAAATCTTTTGATCTTGTAGGCACCACATGCTGTCTATGACAGCATTCATTTAGATTTTTGTTATCAAGCACATCTCATACAGAATATATGGAATATGCATCTCTTTCAGCCGTGATAGGCCTTTGCATAACAGCAATATAAAGATGCCCTGTTCTAAATTATTACAATTAAGTCATACATCATCTTTTGCCTCCTGGAGAAAGAAACACATTCTCCAGTGCTTCAAAAGGACTACAGCCAGGCAATTACAACAAAAGTCAATTGCATTGATGGCAGTGATGAGGTTACTATAGATTTCATTTATAGAAAGCTCTGGGTAATTCAATTTCGAATTATAAAGTTTACCATAGTGAATGAAAACTGTAATAAGGGCATTCTCACTGGGCATCCTATATAATTGGAACAAGCAACTAACTACTCAACTAAATGCTAATTTTATTTTTCCATATCCACAATGCCTGTCCAATACCAAAACCTTGGGGTGTTCCAATTTTGTGTTGCTTTATGTCAGTGAATGGAAGCCGTTCCTTTTCAATTGTTTTTAGAGCAGTGAAGGCTGGCTCGTTGAGTATGTTCAAGGTTTGGTTCAATAGATTTTTGATTGACATGTTAAGCTGAGGGTTGTGGAGATAAGTAAGAAGGTGGAATTAAGGGCACAACCATGTAATGCATAATGAATGAATGGTGGAGGAGACCACAATGACCGAATGAACTGCACCTCCTATTACAATCTCCCACCAATACTTGCATGTCTGTATCCTAGACTCCCATCATTCTCCTCTGGCTAAACCTAATAATCTAAAAGCTTGGAAGTCTTTGTTCTAATCATTCCTGAGGTTTGAATATGGCTGGTGGGATCATTTTTTTATTTAAATCCCCCTCACAAGTTAAGATTGAGATGCCTTCCTGAACTGTTGCCGTCCTTATGATATGGCTGCACCACTACAGAGTTGATCGGCAAGGAATTCCAGGTTTTTCAATGCTACTCGGCCCTTTGTGGAGTTTTGCACCGACATTGAATCAGCAATCACAAGTGGTTTCTTCACGTCTGATGTAGTGCTTGGTTACAGTCCTGGCTTTGGTCAAAAATATGAAAAACATCATCCTCAAATTGAACAACTTTTTATGATCTCCAAATTAAGATTAATGGATAATGTCAGCGTAATTCAAAATGAAGTGGAGGGCATTGACAGAAATGTTGAGTGAGAGAAGCGGTGAGCAGAATATCTTCCCCTTTCCTCCATGAGTAATTAATGTGTGGGATACATTCTCAGTCAAAATAATTAAGTGAAACCTCAGTCATACTGAGGCAGTTGTATCGTGGCAATGTCACTTGTCTAGTCATCCAGAACCCCAGGCTAATGTTTTAATTTGAACATAGGTTCAAATCCCAATGTGGCAGATGGTGAAATTTGAATTTAATAAAAAATCTAGAATTAAAACCTAGCCTAATAATGACTATTGATTATCTTAAATACCCATTTGGTTCATGAATGTCCTTGAGGGAAGGAAATTTGCCTTCTTCACCTGCTCTGGCTACATGTCCATCTGGATCCACAGCAATGTGGTGAACGCTTAACTGGCCACTGGGCAATAAGGAGCAGGCAATGAATACTGTCCCAGCTATTGATGACCACATTTCATGAGCAAATAAAAACAATGCAATTGAAAAATATATCCATGTCATGATCCCCTCAAGACTTAATTTCTCTCTAGAACTGTCCACAATTATTTTCCTCTTTGATCCAAGTATAAACTCCAGCTTATCCAATCTCTCACTCTTAAGTCTTTCACAACAATCATGCTAATAATTTTCAGTCTTCACTCGCTCCCCCTGTCCCAGTGATTCAACTTCAATACCCTTATTAAAAACAGAAAATGCTGGAGAAACTCAGCAGTTCTGGCAGGATATGTGAAGAGAGAAATCGAGGTAATGTTTCATGTCCAGGATGACTCTTCTTTGGAACCTTTAATCATCTTTGTGATCATTCAGCCCATCTACAAACACCTTCAGGGCTGTGCATCACTGTGTTTCAATACCTTTCTCCTACTTGAACTGCCTCCTCATTCTTTGAACTAATTTCCTGACTCCAGCTGCCCCATTGGCTGAGATCATACGTGAGTCCCTATTCTTGACGTTCTCACAAAATGTTTTTCTTTCAAAATCACGAATTGAAATAATGCTTAAAATAATGTATTTGTTCATAAATTTAGACTCTTGTTTTTGGTTGGTGTTTTCCATTTTCCCTGCTTCTTAAAGTTTTAGAAACGCCTGCTACTTTGGGAAAGCTGTGCAACGCCAAACATTGTTGTCAGCATTCTTACTGATATATTATTATTATCCAGTCCTGCCTTTGAATGTAAAGATGAAATGATTGAACGTTCAGAGACCACTTGCAGAGATGATTATAATTTCAGGTGCACAACTCTAACTCTTCTTGTTTCTGTTATGAGAGTTGAGAAACCTATGATTTATAAAACAATGGTTGTGGATAATGTAAGTGTAAGCAAGCTGAATAATTTAAACTGTACGATGAAGCAGAGGACATGGGTACAAATCTTGAGTGAGATAGAGGTAAGCAGAAATTCCTTCCCTCCGTGACAGAGGTGTGAATGTGTGGGAAAGATGCTCAGTTGAAACCTCAACCATTGTCACACTGAAGGAGACATCCTTGCTCTTTTAATATGATTTGCATCAAATTAAACAAAATTATATCAAAATAAATAACCACACCAAACCAACTTAAAAACCAGCTCCTTGAAGGGGTTTGAGGAAGACATCCTCTGTACCCATTGAGTAATTAAACTTTATTGATAATGAAGATTCTGCCTTAAGAAAGGTAGATTACAGTTTTTGTTTAAACATGTATGTGTTAAATCCCATACTTAAGGCAAATTGTGCTAATATGTGGGGTTCTTCACATTATCCTGTTTAAGCAATTCATAGAATTCCTACAGTGTGGCAACAGGCCATTCGACACATCCAGCACCCCACCCCCCTAAAAAAAAACTATTCCTGCATTTCCCATGGCTAATCCACCTCGTCTACACATCCCAGGACACTTTGAGCAATTTAGCATGGCCAATCCACCTAACCTGCACATCTTTGGACAGTGGGCATGAACTGAAGCACCCAGAGGAAACCCACACAGACACGGGGAAAGTGTGCAAACTCCACACAGTCACCCAAAGTTGGAATCGAACCTGGGTCCTTGATGCTGAGCAAGTGTGCCACTCTGATTGGAAGCATTGTTTTTTTACTTTGATTTTCTGGCTAACATCTGCATCCACAGTTAGCATCCATAACACAAAAGAACCATGACGGTTTCACTGTAGCATAGCAAGCAGTATGAATATACAAACATGTTGAATGGCTTTCAGGACATATGGTTTTTTTTTCCAATAAAATGTATTGTTGGCTACTCCTTTTCATGTATTCTTACAAAGTTTATACCTTATCAAGTGAAAAGCAAAGTGAATTCTATATTTTGTCCAATTAGGTGATGTTTTAAGAGTTTCAAGGACTGTTGGAGTGCTAATAATTAGCAAAAATTCTGGGAGCTGAATCCTACCTTTTTTGTTTCATTTTCATTGAGTTTCATACAGTCTGTCTGAGAGTCCTGTTGAGTTTTCATGTGCAAACATTCCAATCTGCTCTCATTAACTACATCTCTAGCGTGCTCATCTGTTCCAATTCTAACCTGATTCTCTTATACAGTGTCCAGAAATACTATCCACAAATGATATATGTTAGGAAATCTAGTGCTGGTACCATCTTTAAAAGGCTGGTCTGTACCTGCACTGTTAGTCCACAGGCTGCTCTGCGTGGTTTGTGACATTTTGCTCAGACCTGGCCGATAAGGGGAAATTCATCGCTCAAATAACAGCAGGAACCTGGAGGTCTTGGTGATGTCCTCTTCTCACACAACCAGCAAAGACCCTACCAGCCTGGTCCAACCTTACACTCACTTTACATCTGCTATTGCACATTTTTCTTCAAGAATCATGTTCTACCACTTCCACTGTTGCATTGCAACATTTTCCCTAATTCACTTCTACCCTGTCAGTTCCCCCATACCACTAACCCCACATGACCCTTGACACCACTTACTCTCTCGTTTTTCACTGGAGCACAGGAGGTTGAGTGGTAACCTGACTGAGATTTATAAAATTATGTGAAGCATAGATAAGGTAAATGACAAGGGTCTTTTCTCTAGGGTGGGAGAGTTCAAAACTAGGTGGCATATTTTGAACGTGACAGGAGAAAGATTTAAAAAAGACATGAGGGGCAACATTTTTGCACAGAGTGGTTCATGTGTGGAATGAACTGCCAGAGAAAATGGTGGATGCAGGTCTAATTACAATTCACTGAGGATGAATGGTTGATGCCCCACTTCATAAATGATGCGTTCACAAGGCAATAAGGTGAGCATTTCAGCCAAGAACTGGTATTAGTGATTGTGATAGAGGCTGGAAACCATGGAACTTAAGCTGCAACTCCTGAAACAGCAACTGCAGCCCCATCAGACCATCAATAGAAGAATGGTCCATCGGTATTTGCCGATACTCCATACCATTTCCAGTTACCCTATTCATTGCTGTTAACAACATCTCTATTGAAAAGGGAAAATAATGTGTAAGGCAATAAATAATAACTCAGATGAAGCTTCAAAGTGCACATATTCTTTCATTGCATACATGAGGCAGTTAAAGCTAATCACTCAGAATTTCTTTCCACACTCCTTTAAAATTCAGGGATGGCTGTTTATTTTCAGTGAATGCATTGATTTCATCATGGTAAAGTTAATGACCCGAACCGACAACGGAATACTCCGTCTGAATTGCAAGGGATATAGGCTTTACTTCCATCACATTTAATTAATTTTCAGCCCAGTCTTTTTTAATAAACACCTTTGACCCTCATGGAACATCACTAGAAAAGGGTCAAAAGTTCCTCTGATTACAAAGAAAAGGGAGGCTGAAAATAATGAGAAATGCATTCTCTAACACAATATAAGTAAAAGATGAAGCTGATTCTGTAATACTTTGTGATGGAAGGCTAAAGACATCATGTTACAGGAACTTAATAACATTTAAGGATGGCTTTGCTTTTGGGTTCTTTCACCATGTAAGATAATTCAGATCACCAATCCACATACTGGACAGAGAGAATTCTTCGATATCAAATCCAGTATTAGAACTGATGGTACCTCAGATCACTAACCTTGAAGGCAAACTCACACCTCTAATGCCATCTAATTTGGATCAACCAAAGAAAGAGGCCTCTGCTGATCTAACCACAATTGATCTGAGTGGCCTGTGGTGGCGAAAATTCAAACAGTGAGGATTTCCACAGCTGACTCCTACCTAGTGACTGCTGCTGGCAAGTGTATTCACATGCATGTTAGATAAATGTAAGATTGGGATCAGTCGTGATGTCCCCTAAAATCAAGCCACCTGCCCAGAATTCAGTATTTAGGCTGCTTGGTTAAAATGGCAAACAGTGCATTGCAAAAGGACAGTACTTCCCAAGTGTTTTCCCACTGTGACCCCATTTTAGTGCTTGCAGGTCCCTCATGCCCCAGATGTCTGAAAGTGAGGGGGAGGGTACAGACCTCTCGGGGTCAGTTTTCCTTTGCGAGTGGGTGAAGAGAGAAAGAGAGGAGATCTTTGTGTTGGGGAATGTCTGAGAGGGACTTGAAGAGCTGTGTGTGGGTGGGAGGAGTGGGGAGCTGCTTAATTCAAATTAAACAACTAACCAGTCCATTAGGTTTTTCATGGTAGGATTCAGGCCTCCAGGATTGGACAGTTAGGCCCTGCGCATGATTTTAAACTCTCGGAAGATTTAAAGGGAACACTCAACCATTCGTACTTGGAGACCCAAGGGAGCCATTGCTGTCTTGGAGCTCACGTGACCAAAACTTCAGCTACCAATCCCACTTCAGGGGGATGTCACAACCGACAGTTTGAGGAGCCCTTTAATAAAGATTTCTGTTCTTTGTGTGTGGAGAAATTATTGTTTAACTGAGTTGCTACCGAATTTTAAAAGAGGTAACAAAAAGGGTTACAATGTTGTTGTTGTGGTGTACATGGACTTTCAGAAGACTTTCAAAACAGAGGGTAATGATCAATGGATATTTTTTGGACAGGCAGAAGGTTTGTAATGGAATTCCCCTGAGTTCAGTATTGGGAGCCTGGCTTCTTCTGACATGTACCAACGCCTACAATCTGGATGTTTGAGGACAGTTTCAAAGTTGTGGATGACACTAAACTTGGAAACTTTGCAAACTGCGAGGAAGACAGTTCAGAACTTCAGAAGGAAGTTGGTGGAGTTGGCAGATGTGTGGCAGATGAGATTCAGTGCTATTGTGAGGTGATACATTTGATAGGAAGGGCCTGGACTGCAAATATTAAATAAGGGACAATTCTGAAAGGGGTACAGGAACAGAGGAACCTATGTCTATCTGAGCAAATATCTGCAAAGGTGACAGATTAGGTG
Source organism: Hemiscyllium ocellatum (assembly GCF_020745735.1). NCBI lineage: Eukaryota > Metazoa > Chordata > Chondrichthyes > Orectolobiformes > Hemiscylliidae > Hemiscyllium > Hemiscyllium ocellatum. The sequence goes on along the minus strand of NC_083425.1, from coordinate 28,096,341 downwards.
TAGAGAGCAGTTAATAAACCATACAGTAAGCTTTATTAAGAGGAGGTTAGAGCACAAGAGCATGGAGCTAATGCTCAACAATTATATCACACACTTCTTAGACCTCAGCTGGAGTATTATATATAGTTCTGTGTAGAACACCAGAGAAAGATTGTGACTGCATTCCAGAGAGTGCAGAAGAGATTTACAAGAATGTTTCTAGGCATGAAAAACTTCAGTTATAAGATAGATCGGAGAGGTTGAGACTATTCTCCTTGGAGAGACGCAGGCAAAGGGGAAAATTGATGGAACTTTGCAAATTCATTCTGAACTGAATAGAGTAGATTGAGAGAAACTGTTCCTGGTCATTAAAAGGATGAAGGATGACAGGACACAGGTTCAAAATGATTTGCAAAAGAAGCAAATTTGATGTGAGAAAATCTCTCTTTCAGACAACAATTGGTTTGATTTGGAATGCACTGTCTGGCAATGTGGTGGAGGCATGCTCAACTCCATTCAAGTGGACATTTGATGAATATTTAGATAGAAATGATGTGCAAGGGTATGAGGTAGGATGCAGGAGAACATTCGAAGTTGGGATGCTGATCTGGAAAACAGTGCAGACCACAATGGGCTGAATAGCCGCCTTCTGCACTGTGACACGTCCCTGGTAGTAAACACTACCCTTCAGAAAGTTTGAAAAAAAGACTGAATGTTTACATTTAGAGATGTATCTGCTGAAATTCATTTCCCTTCTCCCGTAATTACCTGAATTTCAAGTACTATAATTTGGATGTTGTTTCCAAGCCTATGTGTAAGACTTCAGCAGCTCTCCTTTGGAAACAGGTTCTGTATTTAATAGTGTTTGTTCTTATTACTTATGAAGTTGGTGAATTCGATTGTGTTTTCTGTTCCTAAACCTTATCTTTCTCTTATTTATTTTCAAGCTTGCATCTAATATTGATGTCTGTGGTGTATACAAAACAAACCAATTCACATCATGCCCCCTTTGAAAAGAAAATTCTTAAAACAAAGTAAAGTGACATTTACAAAGCTGTAGTCATCCTGCAAGGTTACAAAGTAATCCACTTGGCCACATCAGGAGTAAGGATACTATTTCATTTGCGTCTGTGGCTATCCACATAATTGCAACATATGTAACTGTTTCATTGAGGCAGTCACCTTGTTATTAAAAATCATGTCAAACTCAATGGGGCAATTTTAACTTAATCCAACTCCCAGGAAGCGTGAGTGCAACACTGGTTTTAAATCCAACTTGATTTTATTCTCCATTGCAGTTGATGGCTAGCAATATTTTGCAGCTAATAAAACTGGCATCTCACCCGACTCTTTGGGTTAAACATACCCCAATTGCTGCTATCGTTTTGATAATTCCCCCCCTCGCTTGATCATTCGCGACACAATAGACCCATGAGTATCTTGAAATTTTGTTTCTCATATGCAACATTTCTTTAAATTTTCAGCACTTACCTCTCAGTACATTTGGTTTTATTCCAAAATTGTCATTGTAGAATCTTTTTTTTGAGGTAGCTACAAACAGTGTCAGTCCAGAACTCCTTTCAAAAAATGATGTGGGGCTGCAGGAGATTCCATTTCTAGACTACTCGTAAACAATTTTAGTAAATAATTTGGCCATAATTTGAACAAGATTTATACTGCAGCAGCAAGTCCATTAACAACAGTTTAAACGCATGTTTTTCTTGGAAAACAGCCAAGGTCTTTTCCCCGGGGTTGGGGAGTCTAAAACTAGAGGGCATAGGGTTTAATGAGATGAGGAGATATTTAAAAGGGACCTGAGGAGCAGCATTTTCACACAGTGGGTGGTGCTTCTATGGAACGAGCTGCCAGAGGAAGTGGTAGAGGCTGGTACAATTACACAATTCAAAAGGCGTCTAGATAGGTATTTGAGTAGGAAAGGTTGAGACGGATAGGGCCAAATGCCAGCAACTGGGGGTAGATCAGTTTAGGATATCTGGTTGATATGGACGAGTTGGACCAAAGGGTGAGCTTCTGTGCTGTATGACTCTATAGTTAATTTTCCTTTACAGCATTTAATTTGATCAAGACACAAAGAATCATTATGGTGTCATCACAAGGAAATTGTTGTCAAATATTAAAAATTGTTATGCATAAGCATTTTACTCAGATAAGACAGTTTTATTAAATTCTGAAGATCTCTTCATTCTGAAGCCAGTCCCATAAACTGGTTAAGGAACATGTGATGTCTGTGTGAGATAATTGCATGTAAGGTCGAACTGATGAACAGTATGTTGCAGGAAGAAAAATATTAAACATATGCTTTGTGAATCTTGCTCTAAATATATAATAATTTATATTCCATGTTTAAGGTGAAGAATACGAAGGTAGTTACACATTTTATATGTCCATTTATTTTGAAATATCTGATCATTTGTTGCATATAGAGTCACAGAGGTGTACAACATGGTCCAACCCATCCATGCTGACCAGATATCCCAACCCAATCTAGTCCCACCTGCCAGCACCTGGCCCATATCCCTCCAAACCCTTCCTATTCATATACCCATCCAAATGCCTCTTAAATGTTGCAATTGTACCAGCCTCCACCCTGATGAAGGGCTTATGTCCGAAACGTCGAATTTCCTATTCCTTGGATGCTGCCTAACCTGCTGTGCTTTAACCAGCAACACATCTTCAGCTGTGATCTCCAGCATCTGCAGACCTCATTTTTTACCCATTGTACCAGCCTCCACCACTTCCTCTGGCAGATCATTCCATACACACACCACCCTCTGCGTGAAAAATTTGCCCCTTAGGTCTCTTACCCTAAACCTATGCCCTCTAGTTCTGGACTCCCCGACCCCAGGGAAAAGGCTATGCCTATTTACCCTATCCATGCCCATCATAATTTTGTAAACCTCTGTATGGTCACCCCTCAGCCTCCAACGCTTCAGGGAAAACAGCCCCAGTTTGTTCAGCCTCTCCCTATAGCTCAAATCCTCCAACCCTGGCAACATCCTTGTAAATCTTTTCTGAACCCTTTCCAGTTTCACAACATCTTTCCTATAGGAAGGAGACCAGAATTGCATGCAATATTCCAAAAGTGGCCTAACCAATGTCCTGTACTGCCGCAACAAGACCTCCCAATTCCTGTACTCTGACCAATAAAGGAAAGCATACCAAATGCCTTCTTCAGTGTCCTATCTACCTGTGACTCCACTTTCAAGGAGCTATGAACCTGCACTCCAAAGTCTCTTTGTTCAGCAACACTCTGTAGGAGCTTATCATTAAGCGTATAAGTACTGCTAAGATTTGCTTTCCCAAAATGCAGAACTGCGCATTTATCTGAATTAAACTCCATCTGCCACTTCTCAGCCCATTGGTCCATCTGGTCAAAATTCTGTTGTAATCTGAGATAACCCTCTTCAGTGCCCACCACATCTCCAATTTTGGTGTCATCTGCAAACTTACTAATTGTACCTCTTATGCTCACTTCGAAATCATTTCTGTAAATGACATGTTGAAAACATTTCAGTTCCGAACAATGCAGCCTGCACAGCACGAACCAAAGTCACAGTACATTAATACTCAACTCAGTACATTAATACTCAACTCACATAGAGTTATACAGATAACTTATCAGTCGAGTGTCATAGGGTAAATTAGTGCCAAATTCTATTTAAAATGTTCACATTTTATTAGTTACATATATGAATGTGAACTTAGACATCTCTGAAGAAACTAGTGGCTGCAAGTAATCTTCTAACCTTTCTGAATGCCATGTGTTTGTTTTCTCTAAGTTTCATAAGGATGCCTCAAGATAGGAGGTGGCAGGGCTTGGTATACACATTTAAAGAGAAAGATTGCATGTCTGAAATGCTTTAGATTTTCTGTCCTTTGTTGGCATGATAATATGAATCCCACTTGAGCCTCAAAATCAATGATGTCAGTAATTGAGCCTCATGCTGATTAGGATCAGGGTATCACAATGAGCGTATAGTGAGATTTATCAGACAGGAGCCATTATCTCTTACATTAATGCAGAGAAACTATTGATTTCTCCTGAACCATGGCCAGCACTTCACACGGCCAGCACCAGTAATTCCCTTAAACCTTAATAACTGTGTTTTTAAGAACAATTTAGTGAACAGCATCTACAACACAATACTCAGATTGGTGATGTTGATTCTTTTTGACATACTACATACTGTATCAGAGTTGTTAACTACATTGTCTATATTTAGTAGAATGTTAGATACAAAACTTTCGAAGATGTAGAACTTGAATTGGGAAACAGGGGCATAGATTTTATGGGGCAGGGAATAGTTAACCACCTCTCCTAAGCTAAACATCTGTCGAACATTAGTTGGTGTGAAATTTGTTTGTTCCCCCTCATCTCCAGCAATATGTTGGGAGCCACCTTCATTGGATCAAAGTGGGGCTTCTGCACCACAGGGACAGGAAGTCCTCGAGAAGAGAACTGCCTGCCCATTTGGTTGGCTGTCAGTTCTATACTCCTAGCAGTGCTGGAAGAGAATACTGGCCACTACTGGAATTACACACAACACTGAAGGAAGAAGTGAACATACGTCCTGGACTTAAGTAAATTCAGGGATTTTGGGCAGGCAAAGCTTGGACACCCATGAGAGTTTCAGGAGAAGGACAGGGCTTCAGACTAAGGAGGTCAGGAACAAAGAAAGACACTATTTCAGGGCAGCACCCCCAGTAGGCATAGAGCACCACCAGCCCCCAGAGTAGATTTGCCTCTTTTCTGTCCAGCAGCATCACATGCAATGAAAGCTGCTGGGCTGTTAGCCATTTCCCATCTTCCCCAGTAAATGGAAACATCAGGGAATTGAATTGTCCTCTTAAGGGCTCCAGTAGGTTTAAGGACAGGCAGACTGCCTGCTACCTTACCCTTCCTTTGTAATATAAGGCTCAAATTGGGACTGGATGGAAAGGCTGCTGGCTAGCAACCCACTTTATTTTGTGTGCACCTACTCGCACCATCACCACCTTCAGATAGCAAAGAAGGGCCATAAAATTCACGACAATTTCTTTCTGACTAACAATGTGGCATCTGTGTCTGTATTCAGAGCTGGGGAATAGTACTGTGTTGAATAGCAACTTTTCTGTTCTTCTCATTGTATGAATCTGATATAAGGAACAATCAGCAAATGCAAGCTCTTTCATCATTACCTGTGTGTAGGTCAGGTACGAAATCTAGTCATTTGCTGACTAGGAACTCATTTACTTTACGACATCTTTAATTATTATTTACAAACTATCATCTGACATCTTATTTCATTCCTTTCTATGTTTAGCACATTTGTGTGCACATCCAATGAACAGGAACCTTTTCAGAGTTTGTCTTCAGTTTGAGGAAAGACACACACTAACTTTGTTTGGGTCACCTCAAAAGGGGGAAGTCAAGACAATCCCTTGCCTTTGTTTCTTGACTTCGAAGATGGAAGAACAGAAAATGTTATAGCTTTGCATTAATAGCAAATTATATGCTTAATTTTAACATAATGTTTATGTGTTGGTAAGAATGAAATAACCAAACTAGACTCTATCTATGCCATGAACTACAAGTAAAGGGTGTATGTTTCCGAGGGATCATCTGTATCGATTCAGCAGATTTTTTAAAGGAGTGTTTGGAGCATCAACCTGGGAATTTGATGCAGATGTTTACACAAGATTGGGACGTTGAACTAGCTGCCTGGAGTGTTCCTTGGCGAGAGCCTGAATCATTATTTTGGAACCATGCATGTCCATTGAAGTAATCCCTGCATGATCAATGAAGTTGTCTGCTTAATAGTCAGCATGTTTTCTCAGGTCAGCTTTGAGCAGTCTGAAGCATGTATCACTGACTACCGAATGAGAAAAGAAATTACTGAAGGAACTTTCAGTGGGAAGTATCATGCAAGAATGATAGATAAAAGTAGTAGGCCTTGTAAAATGAGAATCTGGGCTAATGTTACGTAGTGAATGAAACATGCTGGGTTTTTAAAGCAGCAGGAAATGTCAGAGATGTACTGCAGTAGTATTCTTGGCTGCTTTTTAGATTTTCTTTCAATATAAATGAAGTGAGACTCCATCATTACATTCTTGGAGACCAACAAATTAGCTCTACATGATAGGGATCTATCTTATGAAGACAAGAGTTCATTTACTGACTGTAATAGAAAGTGAGTCAGAACATATAAAATGATTTGTTATAGTAAGTGGATTGTAACAAGAGGGCAAAACTTGCAGTGAACAATGCTTTCATCACTGAATGTGTATGGGTAACACTATTTCTGACTCACATCCACGCTGGTAATGGTCTTATAGGCAGAAGCAAAGGAAATTGGCACTCCATGCCCAATATTTAACTGTTTGAAAACAAACACCAGGTTTTGTCTTGTACTTACCAGGACAGAATCAGAAGTACCAATATTTTGTCTCTGTTTTCAGAATTTAAGTGCCATTGTTAGCCATCATTATTACTGCACCAATATTTTACTTTAATTGCCCTAGGTCATCATTTGTGGCTACAATCACTTCTACAACAGGCCAAGATTCAAATGGTCCACTTAAAAAGCATCAGTTGAGGAGTTTTATGGTTTTGCCCATCTGACATCCCATCTATTTCTCAGTCAGACATCCCTGCCATATTTTCCAGCCAGGAGCAATCTTTTTCTTTTGTATCCTGCTTTAAAGGAAATGTCAAATAGACCGCGACCAAATCCAGCAGGCAGATTTCACAAACACTTGACTTAAATATCTCCAGTTATAGAAAGAACTTTAATACACATCTTCAGCAAAGTTTCACCAGCTACCCTTGCTGAGGCAGGTGAATAGCTCAGACAAATGAGCACCAATTCCAGGGTAACCAAAAGATCTAAACAGTTTGGATAAACTCACAGATGAGATTTTCTAGTAATAAATGGGTTTCCATGGTATGCATTGTCTGGGAACATGCACGGCCTGTTGAGGGAAGCTGGAGATTTTATTCTACATCAACAGGTTGATTTAAAAAGAAAGGATTGATAAATGTTAAAATTTATGGTTCAGTTTTAAAATTCAAGAACTAAAGTGAGGATCCAACTCAATCTTCAACTTAAGCGCTGAGTCCCAAGTGTTAATAAAATGGTCAAATGTGGTACTACTACTTCCTCTACCACCTACCGATCTGCATTTAATTGAGATTTGGTTGCAATCTAGTTTTTAGGTCAATAGGTTTTAAGCAATTTGAATTTAATTAAACTACACCTTCAAGCCCAAGCTGGCTTGCTGACCTTATGTCTACCTTCTTCTGTATGAGATCTCTTTAGAATCTTTCAAAATAAGGTGCATGTTTTTGTCTGGTAATATCTTCTGCCCATTAACTTGCACTTTCCACTTGATTCTTTCCCTCTTCAGTTTTCCATAGCGATAACCCTCATTATCACAGATTGAAGTAATTTTCAATCTTCTTTTTCCAAGGGCGACTGTCTGTTCACTCCCGCCTCTTCTACTCCAGTTGACAATTCAAACAATTATGTAAATTGTAAGTGTATTGACCTCAGTCTACTCATGAAAGTAATCTTCATTGAACAAATTACAGTTTCATAGATTTTTTAGTACAAACTAGTGTTTCCATTTAATGTGTTCTCTTCATCATTGTTTAGCAGCCCCTGAGAGCGAAGAGGAAACCAGCTTCACTACTAAGGCTGAATAGAAGTGAAAATTTCATATTGATTTAAATAATTTCTTTCTGATGCTTAGATTTTCAAGTGGTCAGATAAATATAGAATAGTACAATAATATCAGTGAAGTGCCATAGCCTAAGTGATGACATGAGATTGAAAGAAATTTACTGTAGTGAGTTAATAGATAGAAATCGTAAATGATCCTATCTCAGTGACAGATGAGCTTCTTTCGTGTTACGTTGTCAAATTAGCAGGGTTAAAACCTCAACTGTTTGGGGTAGCCTCATCTATTTGTGGTCCTGTTCCAATTTTCTGACTTTCTTACAGATAAGATAATGAAATGTTCATTAGATCACCATTACTTTAACACATTTTACCTTTTCTCCATAGTCATTGAAATCACACATAAATTAGAAACAATTCAATAAGAAGGATGCCTGAAGCCATGATATTGACACTTTTGTATACTGATAGCAGTCTGAGTTAAGACACTATGATTGCTCAAAAGACAAACGAAGTGTTGTTTTAAATTAAATATTTCAATTGGTCTGGATTAAACAGTGCATAACATGGTGAAGAATAAGTTCAACTGAAAACTGAAGGAGCAGTTTTCCCCCTTTGAAAGGCAATTAAACATTTAAATCAAACAACAAAAAGCTTAGCTCAACTCCAATTCACAAAACATGCAGTTATTCAGTGAAAAAAGGCATGCCTTGTATTTGAAATAGAGATGTCATTTTATGGCAGTAGAAATTGTTCTTCTAAGATTGGGGGTGTGCCCAATGTTAAGACAAATTTTGTCTCGTATACCTTCTCTGGTTCTAATGTGTGTAAAAAGGCAAAGGTTCCTCCCTAGTGCAACTCTGACTATGAAGTTGCATTTATTACATACATATTGCAGTTCCAGTTCAGTTGGGGAAAGCGGTTTGAGCACTCTTATGGCAATGTTTTAAATAATAAAATTTGGTTTGGAGAAAGAGCAGCTTTTAGAAGTAATTTGCTCTAGCGTATTTAGATTGGTGAGAAATTCAGTCATCTGCTTCCTTTTCTCCTCTGCTGCTGGTTGCTGGGAAGAATGAATTCAGTTACATACACTGCAGTTGTGGACTGCGTCCATTTTCCTGGTGATCTAAACTTTTCCTATTGTCTGCTTTTATTTGTTGAAAAATGAGGGGAAAAACAATAGAATAGGCTCAAGGCAGTATTCCATGGTTGTGTGCTAATTCACGGTCAGATTATATTGATATATATCTGAATCAGCACCAGTTTGAAATCAATCGCTGAAGTGGTCACGCTTACACTGGTACTGATTTACCATGAATAAACCTGCTGAAATATATTGCATTTCACAGGTCAGATTTCAACCAATTTCAGCTCAGATCTGACCTCAAATGTGGTCTTGCCACTGTAGAAAGCTGACTGTCAGTCCTGTTGCAGTCATGCATTTGGTGCAGTTTGAACAGAGTTGCTTCACTACAAGTAAGGATATCTGTGTAACCTGACTTTTGATTTAGACCAATTTTTAATGTTAGAATTTGACTGCAATTGTGATTGAATTAATTTTATTTGAACTGAAGGCCTGAGGTATTTGGTATGGTCTGTCAATGAATTTAGATCTTGGTATTAACATTAGGCAAGTTATAAGATGGAATTGAGACTTTGCGATCAAGGGGCAGAGAATTAGAGCATTGTTTTCGAAGGGCAAAATTATGTTTTTAGAATTCTGATTTTTGGCCATATTTTAAAATCTAAATGCAATAAACAACACAGATCTGCTGCAAAAAATGTCTGTTCTGCTCTTTTCTTGAATGCGTGCCAACCTAATTTTAGTGTCTGGCCCGAGGAAGCAGAAAGTTGAATTCCTCACCTTAGGCAGTCGTTGCCTTTTTAAGATCCAATAATTTAAGGAAGAAATAAGTGAGCTAGTGCTGAATGTGCGGTGCCTGTCACGCGGAGCGATTTGTAAGGTGAGTTAGTGAGGCTATCATTCAGTGAGAACTCTGCTGGCAGAGCCCAGCACTGAGCTGCCAATCCCCTAGTCATCCATTAGTAATGGAGAAAGTAATTCACTTCTCATTTATAATGTATGGCCTAAGATACACCTTGATACTGTATTATGAAGTTTATGAACAGCTTAGACATTACACACTCCACTGCCCCTACACTAGAGCACCAGCCACTGCCTGGCAGTCACGTGCTTCCACAGGCATTCACTGGATTAAATGCCGCAGCCTTTTTATATTACGACTTCTGCTCCACTAAATAATAAGAAAAGGCAGACTGAGAGCTCAGCAGTTTTGTAAAGAGCTCAGCACACAGCTTCTATCATCTTGTGGTTTGATTCTAATTAGCATCCAGCTGTTTTGAGTGGACATATCACAATCCGTTTCATCTTGTGTACTTGACTTATGGCACCTGAATGGCAATTCAACTTGGGTGCTTAAAACTGAATGGTCACAAAGCTTAAGAATGTTGCAGCTTTGTGGCTGGTGGAATAAGGATTTAGTCATTCAGCAATGGAAGAAGTAAGTGGAATAAGGACATCTTAAATTTTGTTAACTAACAATTAAGCTTTTTTATTCAAAAAAATTGCCCCAATTTTAAAGTTGTGGTCCGTATCATGTTTCCATGATAGATTAAGAGGTACAACATTTGCACAGTCCAATGTGACACCCCAGCTGAAAAATATTGGATCAAGCTAACTAGTGCTCCTAAACATATTTACTTCCTACTTATTCAGAATGAGTATGTATTAACTTGGTCCTGCAAACCGTGACTTTTGGATTGCTACTGTGATCATCCAGCAGATAAATCAGCTGTCCGATGTCCAATTGAGCTGAACCTATCCAACAGGTCCCAGGAGCTTGTTCTGTTCTGAATCAGTGAAGCTCAAGCAGGCTTGCAGTAACAGTGATATGCTCAACCCCAATGATCCAGAACAACCAGGCAGGCCTACCACTCCTAATCAGCAGCCAGTAGTCCTTGTTGAAAAATGTTATGTCTAAATCTGAATGGTTGTCAACTTGGCAGAGTTGCTTCCTGTTGATTAAATATCTATATACAAGCTTATACATAAAGAATACAAACTTTCTGCATTTCTGGACCTCATGAATCTACACTTAGCATGGGCTGGTACTTTGAGTAAATTAGAAAAAAATTGAAGGTGAGGAAGTTTGTTGCCTTATATTGTTTTTGCAACATGGCACACTGTTAATTGCAGGCTGAAGGCTTTGATGGCCAGGGTTGATGCCAATATTTAGTAATTGTCTTTGGTCAAGTTGAAAAAAAATACATTCCCACAAAATATAAACAACACTTTTGCATGACTGCTGTAGATATCATTACTTTCATTTTTGACTTATTTTCTTTATCTTATTTTTTTTTCATCTGTGTGGGAGAGAATAATGCAAGGGTACAAAAAGCCAATGATCAGACTCGATATCAGTGAGAGTACTCCCCTAGATATTGCCCACCATTGGAAACAGAACAGCTTTAGTTCCTCACCTTAAAAGTGACGTGAGAATGTACCAGATTCAGTCTTTTTGGTATTTTCACCTGTTAAGTTCTTTTGTATGACTGTTATATTCTTTCTTTTGGAGATAGATAAAAGCTGCTGAAAATAGGATTCTCCTTGTGAAGAATTTCAACCAGTAAATGCAGTCGGTGGTGGAAAGAACCTGTCTAATGATCTCAGTGATACACTTTGCCTTTGAGGATGAGAGGATGCAATTATATACAGTACAGTAATACACTCTCACAACTAAGGAGATTTGAAATGGGGCAGTCAGCCATTGGAGCTGTGTGTTGATTATCCAGTACTAATCCCAGTGCACTGCTTCCTTCTCATCTTTTAATACCTGTATTTATTCAATTTTTATTAATCTCCATTTTCTATTGAAAACTTAGTGAGCATTGAACATAAGTAGTATGCTGAAGGCTGGATTTTCCTGTTGGAGATAGAATCATAAAGCAAATTTGATCCTGGGTGTAAACTGACCTCCATTTCCAGCACTCAATTGAGGGCAGAGTTCTAATGAGCAGTGGGATCACTATCCAACTGGGGGAGGGGGAGGGAAGTCAAGACAGAGTGTTAGAGAAATGGACCACATCCTGGCTCCAACCAGCAGCTATTGTTACTATCATCAGTGTATAATCTTAATAAAGGAGGATGTTTGTCTTCAGAGTGAATAGAAATAGTAGATTTGGAACTGGGGATAGGTTAGTAAATATCATTACTGCTCAGTAATATTTTGTCCAAACTTGCACTCCTTATGCACTGAATAAATCTACTTCAGTGCTTGTCCAGCCCGATGTCTGCTTGTTTACAACCAGTCAGTTTTAGGGAACTCCCAATGATCTCCCACCCCCATTCAAGTCACAGGAGAGGTCAGAAAGTGAACTTCTGACAAGCTGTCCATTGACCATCATGCTCCCAATCAACAGGAAAGGGGATGGGTAAGGGTAGGCAACTTCACTTTCCTGTCTGCCCCCACTCTTTTCCACATTTCTTCAGAAAGTTATCAAGCTCAAGGGGAGGTGGACAGCAGGCAGATAGGGTCTCCTGTACCTTTCTTGTTCCACCTCAGTTCCATCTTGATTCAGGATCATAAGTTGGTCTTGAGATTGTAAAAATAGTAAATTGCAGTTAAAGCTGATCAGTAAAACAACAGGTATGCCACAGAGAGGAAAAATTCCACGATAGAATTACCAGACTTGAATGGTTAATGAAACAGCTTTGACAGCGCAATTGGGCTTTTTTTTGCATTAAAGTTGCTAGCATCACTTTAACCTTTTAAAGATAAAGTAATAAAAATTAATTCCTGCATTTACATCAGAAAAAAGAGGTCTTGGTACATTTTATTTCAGCAAATCTTTAAACAGAGAGAAATTAACATGCTTTATCTTGCTCAGCAATGCCGTTTTCTGGACCTAGTCCTTGGACACAAGAGAAATTAAGATTTAAAACAATATACCAGAGAAAAACCTTCACCTTAATTATATGGATAAAATTGAATAAAGCACTGATTACAGTTGAAATCTCCTGATACATTTATTTTTTTCCCCACTAGATATTTCTGAGAGAGTGCTGTGACAGTGATACACTGCCAAACGTAATATCACTAAGATACCTCAATCCTTTTTCATGTTGTTATTAACTCTGATTTATGTTTTCTTTTCTCATTGAGATCACTGATTTGTTCAGTCTATTGCAAATGTGGTGTCAATGAATCCAACCACTTCCACATAGAGGTTTAACGGTTTTAAATCTGATTCAAGTGAGGTAATTACCTCATATTGTGCTAAATTTGTATAAAAAGAGCATTTAATTCCATTGTTTAATTCTCTTGCCTCTGAACACCATATTTTTAAATAATTAAAGTCATACTTAGTGTCATTTTTAATTACCTGTTCTTTTGATAAACAGATTGCAGAATTATTTTTATCATCTTTCTTGAACTTAATATGTGTTCTTTAATTTAATTCCTGTTCTTTGATGATTTAAGTAAGTGTGCTCTGTGAAGTTTATTAAAACCTAGATTCTACCCTTAAACAATCTGAGTTTATTTTACTATATTCTGTTATATCAGGGTTTTTTTTTAGCAGTTTGCGTGATTTGCAGGCATTAGAATCCAGGACACTGGGCCTCCTGTACTTCCTAAAGGGACCTTCAGCCGTGAGCTTTTTCATGAGGAGGCTGTTTGGCAGCCACTGGAGGTCACTGGGAGTCTTGGGCCGATTGCAAGTCTGTTCCTCGTCCAATTCTCTGCACCTCTGTTGCATCACAGTTACATCGATGATAACCTTTGCACGGCACGGTAGCACAGTGGTTAGCACTGCTGCCTCACAATGTCAGAGACTCGGGTTCAATTCCTGCCTCATGCAACTGTCTGAGTGGAGTTTGCACATTCTCCCCGTGTCTGCGTGGGCACCCTCTGGGTGCCCCGGTTTCCTCCCACAATCCAAAAATGTGCAAGTTAGGTAAATTGGCCATGCTAAATTGCCTGTAGTGTTAGGTGAAGGAGTAAATATAAGGGAATGGGTTTGGGTGGGTTGATCTTAGGAGGGTCAGTGTGGACTTGTTGGGCCGAAGGGCCTGTTTCCACACTGTAAATAATCTAATCTAATCATGAACAGTGGCAAGATCCTTCTATCATGCTTGCAGCAAACCTGTGTGGGGCCCCTAGAAACTGAACAGGTCCATAGTAATGTGAGCAATTGCATCACTCTCAAAAGATGATTTAGCTTGTTCTTATTCAGTGGAACATGGAGGACTCCAACAAGGAGGACAATAGAAAAGCCTTTACTTTGACATTTGACTTTATTCCAATGAATGCAGCACCAGACATTGAAGTTACAGTAAGAACTTGTAAGATACCTTATGCACTGAGCCCTATGTCAATTAATGAAGACATTGTTACATATACAAGAACATGTTGCAGAATATTTTGAGTTCAAGGCAAGAGGAATCACTTGCACAGCCCCTGTGAAGTTTGATAGACCTTACATTATCTTTATGCCTCCAGGTGTGGTCAGAGCTATTTTCCACTTGCAGTTCACATTTAGGAATAGAGTGACGTGGCAGAAAATACAGGTCGCACTTGACACACTGAGCCATAGGCCCCCTTAAACCTCTATGCCATTTTCTACTTGGCACTCTGTTCAGTACCAATGTGTCACTCTTTGGTACCTCATTTGCTTCATAACTGTCTGGTTTGATAGAGATGTCAGAGTCCAACAATTATTTTGCTTTAGATTTAGCTCACTATCCACTTGGACCATATTATCTGTCTAAATTGCACTTCCAAATTATTAATCAATCAGCCAATTAGCTATCATGTATGCTGCAGTATCCAGAGGCAATTTAGGATCAGGTTAGAGAAAAAGGGGCCGTAGGGAGCTGTTTGTTCTTCTTTTACTGAGCAGCAGAGTGACGTTGTAAATTTATAAACTACTTTATTCAGGAAAGCATGTTGAGAATCCAAACAGTTGTAAGCTAGTTATCTGACACAGCTTTCATCGGTGCTAAATGGTTTGTTTTACAACAGGAGAACCTGTATCAATCAGGAATAGCCAGATAAATCAAATTGAAGTAAATGGTGTAAGGTGAGCTTTGGAGACCAGAGCCTGAGGTTCTTGCAGGTTGTGGTTTATAAACAAACAATGTGAAGTACAATTTCATTAGCTTCCAAAATGTCCAGTGGAGTTTGCAAAATTTCGAAGGTGGTAACGAGATGACTTAAATCGACATCAGCCTAAATAGATCTAAGTATTACACATTGTGTATGGACATAGTGTTAAGTTTTTCCATTGCCATAATGAGTGCTCCAGCTCTGCTTAAACTGTTGGATTTTAATTTAAGAGGTGTCTAAAATATGGTTTAAGAAGTAGAAATACCATATATACTCATGTAAAAGTCAAATTTTTAAGACTTCTTTAAGGTCAAATTTATGGGGTTGACTATTGCATGGGTACTATTTTTGAGAGCCTGAAATTCATGCTATAGTCCAAAATACTGTATCATTAGCAAAAGCCCAATTGATCTCTAAAGGAATGAAAAAATCACAACGAATTACTTTCAATGCTGCTACACAGTTATTTGTCTTCTCTGCAATTTCAATAACTTTCAGTTTAAACGTTGCTGTATATTTTTTGCTTTTTCGGGAGGGCATTTTTATACAAAATGATGAAGACATTTCAAAACCTCAACCAGATATCTGACTGTATTCCATGAGTGTTACGGGGAACTGAGCTCAGCTGAACTGCACACACCTGACTCTGACCTGATGCGTCTTAAACTTTCCCGTTAGTTTCTTCCGTTTCCTTCCGTTTTCTTTCATCTGCAGTCATGTCAGTTTGCAAAAGTAAACCATTTTGAGCTTTTTGTTTCTGATACAAACAAGATACTAGACATTTGACTCTCATACAGTCTCACCAATCATTGAAACCATAAGATTTAAGTCCAGGATAATACCTTGCCTCATAAATATTGATCTGTTATCTGCGACTTTTACAGATTTGCGAAAGTTCCAGATTTTTTGGCCAAAAATAATGGTCGACGTTTACATGAGATTGAATTTTACTTGAGGAAATATGGTTGTCATTTTTTTTCACAGTTTTGAAAGCTTTTGGGGATATCAATCTAATATACAATGTAACATTATATCACTCTTATGTCTTAAATTGCCCAATCTATGCAGAGGCTTCAGTATTGGTGAGGGTGTCACATTGTCAGTGGTGCTGATCTTCAGTGGAGACTGTTACCTGAAGCCCATCTAACTTTTGTGCCTTTTCAAAGATCCAAAGGCAATATTTGAAAGAGACAGAGATTCTCCTAGTGTTCTGTCCACCATGCTCCACCAGTGACTGGATTGCAAAATATTGGTTGTGAAGTGCTTTGACATGTCCTAAGAATTTGACAAGCTACCTGTTCATTCTTCCTCTCAGTTAATGTAAAGCAAAAGCAGAGAAGAAAACTGATTACACTTGCCTAATCCAACAAAATTGGTAATTTGTAGAAAGTTGTCAATAGTTTTAAGTAACATTCTGTTCAAATTTCTAATTGAGATTGTGTTAGAATTTCATTCAACAATAGGAAGCATATAATACCAGACATGAGCATGAGAGGCTGTGCAGAAAATAAAGTATATTAAAGAAGGTAACACCATTGCATCAAACTTCGGTAAAACTTTAATTTTGCAGCACCATCTTTTCCCATGGACATTACAAGCCATGAGAAAATCATATTGGCAGGGAAAAATGTGCCGATAGTAGTCACTTAAAACAGGTGCACTGTCCTGAGCAGAGCAGGATTCTAAATGGCTGTTTTTTTGAAAAACAAATGTAGCCTGGCTTGAAATCCTTAAAGATAGGCTAAAACAGGTATGTACATGTTTAAATGTGGAGCAGCAAAAATATACGTGCTGACCTCACAATGGAATATCCCAACAATTTCGGAGAGTCAGGGAGCAGAGTTGAGTATGGTAGCCATTACAAAAGAGAAGGTGCTAGAAAAGCTAAAAGGTCTAAAAATTGATAAATCTCCTGGCCCTAGAGTTCTAAGGGAGGTGGCTGAGGAAATAGCAGAGGTGTTGGTTGTGGTCTTTCAAAAGTCACTGGAGTGAGGGAAAGTCTCAGATGATTGGAAAAATCGCTGTTGTAACCCTCTTGTTCAAGAAAGGATCAAGACGGAAAATTATAGGCTGATTAGCCTAACCTCAGTTGCTGGTAAAATTCAGGAATCCATTGTTAAGGATGAGATTTCTAAATTCTTGGAAGTGCAGGGTTGGATTAGAACAAGTCAGCATGGATTTAGTAAGGGGAGGTCGTGCCTGACAAACCTGTTAGAATTATTTGAAGAGGTAACAAGTTGGTTAGACCAGGAAAACCCAGTGGATGTTATCTTTCTAGACTTCCAAAGGCCTTTGATAAGGAGCCTCATGGGCGACTGCCAAGTAAGGTGAGTTACAGGCATGGATTGAGGATTGGCTGTCTGACAGAAGGCAGAGAGTTAGAATGAAAGTTTTTTTTTGGAATGGCAGCTGGTGACAAGTGATGTCCCGCAGTGTTCAGTGTTGGTGCTGCAGCTGTTCACTTTATATATTAATGACCTGGATGAAGGGACTGGAGGCATGGTGACTAAGTTTGTTGATGATCCGAAGTTAGGTGGACAGGCAGATAGTAGTAAAGAGGTGGGAGGCTGTAGAAAGAAATAGTTGAGGAGAGTGGTGCAGGAAATGACTGATGAAATTGAACTTGAGCAGATGGAGGTCTTGCATTTTGGAAAAAAGAATACAGGCATGAACTATTTTCTAAACGGTGAGGAGATTCATAAAGCTGAAGTACAAAGGGATCTGGGAGTGCTAGTCCAGGATTCTCTGAAGGTTAGCTTACAGGTTTAGTCCATGATTAAGAAGGCGAATGTAATGTTATCATGTATCTCAAGAGGGTTGGAATGTAAAAGCAGCGATGTGCTTCTGAGACTTTATAAAGCTCTAGTTAGGCCCCATTTAGAATACTGTGTCCAATTTTGGGCCTCACATCTCAGGAAGGACATACTGGCAGTGGAGCATGTCCAGCGGAGATTCACACGGATGATCCTGGACTGGTAAGCCTGACATATGATGAACAGCTGAAGATCCTGCAATTATATTCATTAGAGTTTAGAAAGTTGAGGGGAAATCTAACAGAAAGTTACAAGATACAAAGGTTGGGTGCTGGGAAGTTGTTTACTTTGGACGGGGAGACTAGAACTAGTGGGCACAGCCTTATAATTAGAGGGAGTCAATTTAGAATGGAAATGAGGAGACATTTCTTCAGATGAGAGTGGTGGGCCTGTGGAATTCATTGCCACGGAGCGCAGTAGGATGTTCAAGGCAGAGATTGATAAACCTTTGATCGTGCAAGGAATTAAGGGCTTCAGGGAGAGTGTGGGTAAATGGTGTCGAAATGCCCATCCGCCATGATTAAATGGCAGTGTGGACTCGATGGGGCGAATAGCCTTACTTCCACTTCTAAGTCTTATGGTCTTTTGGTTGTATGGACTCTGTAGCACCCATAAAGATTGTTGTCAGTGCCATCCTTCCCCCTTCCATAATTGTTTTTCCCTCTGTCTAACACTTCCATGATAGATGCTTTCAGCAGCACAGTAGCCTGAAATTGAATACCTTCATTTGCCAAGCCAGTTGCCCTGGAAATATCCAGCTTGCTAGTTTCATATAAATGAATCATACCAACCAACCTGTATGATCCACTTTCTAGGTCTGATTTCATGTAAAGCTACTTTGGATTCCAAAGAAAAAGGCAATGGGGATGTTTGGAAGTGTTGGGTACCAGTTACAATAAGTCGAGTACAACTTCAATTAGAACAAAGAAAACTTGCGTTTATATCAACCTTAATGTCGTAAGATTTTACACATAATGGTACAGGAGAAAAATCCAACAACATTTGACAAAAAGGCACAGTGGATGGTGGAGATCTAAAATATAAAACCGAAATTGCTGGAGAAGCTCAGCAGGCCTGCAGTATTTGTGGAGAAAGACACAAAGTTATAGAGGCCAGTGTGACTCCTCTTCAGAACAGTATTTGGACATCCTGTCACATGAGAAAAATATCGCAAAAGCTTGGTCAAAGAAGTAGCTTAAAGCAGCATCTTAAATGATGAAAGAGAAATAGAGAGGCAGAGAGGATTACAGAGTCCAAACCAAAGCTTAGGAGCTGAGCAACTGAAGACTGATGAAGGAGTTGAAATCTCCTGCAGGGGAAATCGAAGCTGATGTAGCAAAGAGATTTTAGGGGGTTATATGGCTGGAAGAGGTTACTGAGATAGAGAGGGGCAAGGCCATAGATGGATCTGAAAGCTGATATGTTTTAGTGAAGTTAAAGTTTCAAGTGATTTAGATTAGATTAGATTACTGTGGAAACAGGCCCTTTGGCCCAACAAGTCCACACCGAACCACAACCCACCCATACATTTACCCCTTCATCTAACACTATGGGCAATTTAGCATGGTCAATTCATCTGCCCTGCACATCTTTGGACTGTGGGAGGAAACCAGACCACCCGGAGGAAACCCACGCAGACATAGGGAGAATGTGCAAACTCCACACAGTCAGTCACCTGAGGCGGGAATTGAACCCAGGTCTCTGGTACTGTGAGGCAGCAGTGCTAACCACTGTGCCACCGTGCTGCCCACAATTTAGTTATGCCTATTATCATTTGTAACTGGTTTCTTCGCTCCAAGTAAAATTGTAATCCATACAATTCTTCCTTATTTACATGAGCCCGTTGTTCTTTAGTCTTGATTAAATAGATTCTTTTCCTAGATTTCTTATTTGTTGCACATTATTATTGAGGTTGAAACACTTTTGTACAAATGAGATTAATGGTATCACATTAACCCCTGGGGTTCTGTAGTAATCATATCCATAACATGTCTTTTTCACATCTCTGTCTCTAAGATTAATCACCCTTTATGAATGGTACAGTCAACTGAACAAACAGTGACCAGGGTGTCATTAATTTTTGTACAAAAGTTACATCAAAGCAAGCATTATGTAGCTAGGGAACTTAAAATCAACCGGATCATCTACAGACAGTTATGAGTTCAAGAGTTTATTATGATCCACAAAAAGTATGGATATTAAATTTGTGATCTTAAGCATTATCTACAAGTATTTTGTTTGAAGGCTAGAATTTTTATGCTTCATTTTTAGTATTTGTGGTTGAATATTCTGGTGTGTTTATCTCTGTTTATGTTTTAGTTTTCCCATGTTCCCTGTTTTGTCTCCTTTCTTATGGGTTCTTCCCTAGCTAGCCCTGTACATGACTGAAACAGTGAGTCAATCGTTGGAGTGAGTCAGTCTCTTACCATAAGTGGTGTGTTCCAGCAATGAGGAGCCACTTTATATTTTAGTTGGTTGAAGCCCAGACACAAGTATCAACTGCTACATAAAGTGCAAATGGACCCAGATTGGCCTGGATGGAACATTACAATAATTTTAATGATATTTTATCATTTTGCCAAACTTCATCATTTAGGGTCATCAATGCCAGTTATGAGCACATACAGATTCAATGGGCAAAGAGCATTGTGTTTTTTCTAGTCTCTCTGGGAAGGGTAAAATGTCATTTTAATGCATCTGTCTTTTATTCATAATTATGCAAACATTTCAGCTGTATCACTTGGCCTTTGCTAAATTTGTTTTATATTTTGATTTATTATTTGTACTTAATTGCTTTTCAGTGTAAAAAAAGAGGTTTGATGTATTATACTCCATATATTTTGAAACTGCAGTCAGATACAATGCTCATTTTAACTGTAGAATGGATAAATTGTAGCCAATCAAATGTATGAACCAAGATAATTATAACACTCATTTGTAATATAACAGACTAAGGATTTTGTCCTTTCTGCTAGTTGTGTGATGATACATACTGAAGAACATATTTTCTGTTAAAGTTTATCCAGGTATGTGAACAAGATGATTTTTTTTGTCATATTATTACCAATTCCCAGCAATATTAGCAAACTGAGATTACTGCCACCAGATCTTGACATTGGGCTGGCCTAAATGTAGAACTGTTTCATTGAAAGGTATTATTTCATGTTATGTGTTCATTTTTTAATGGATTCAACTTTGAAGTAATTTGTCATCATTTTCATTGGTAGGTGGAGCAAAAAACATCTAAAATGAAATTAAATGATACAGGTGCTTGGTGGAAAACACAATTCTACAGAAATGCAGCAGAAAAGCTGTGCATTTTAATTGTCCCATCTTTCAAATTAAATATCTAAAGAGTCAACTTGGTAGGACAGAACTGGAATACTGATGAAAGGAGAGATATGGCACTGCAGCATTTTGGCTTGAACTCATCAAAGTTCAAACAATCATAGCAACTTAGAGGACAAAATTGTGCTGATTTGTTGGCAAGTTGACTCTAGTTGAGGTGTTGCCATGTGGAATTGTAGTCACGTTCAGCTGTCGTGTAATAAAACAAACACACAAGGGTAGAACATATTCTTTTGTCTACAATGATCAGGCCCCTGCATATGAATGTATATGACTTCTAATAAACATAAACTTTATAATAAGCTCAACTGACTATCTTATATTGGTTATTATTGTAGCTATTAGCCCACTCTAGATTGTTTAGCAACTGCTGCCCAATCATGGAATCATTTGTTTGGATCTTGCAGACACAAACTGGTCCAGTACTGTCTGTACCCTGCCTATTACAAAGAACTCAATGAGCATGGTATTTAATTCAATGACAAATTATCACAATACATGGCATTTCACTGGCCGTGACATTTATACATGGCACTGTTCAGTGATGTGACTGGCAGAGTGTCTTTTCGGACTGATAGCAGTACCCTATTAATGGAAATTACCAATTGTGTAATACTTTGCCGTAGTAATCTGAAACAGTTTGCTTAACCTGTTTTAATTTTTGTGATGCTTTGCCTCTTAAGGTAGGCAGAGGTAGTGAAGGTACCTTTTAGCTCCAAAAGTGGTGACATTTAGCCTAATTGCAAATTTGCATAGTACATAGTGAACAGTGATGTAATCAGAATAGTTATTCTCAGAAAATAGTGTTGATACATTCTGTATCACTGCTGAGATTGCAACGTGGGGAGCAAATGTCTAGGGCCCTACTTTCACGACTGCCTGTAAGACTAATTTTATAATGCAAGTACAAATCACAGCATGTCTATTGAGCCATGAAAGTCAGGATATAGTAAACAGTGGTGGGGAACCCACCAGCTAATTTCTCAATAAGCTCATAAAGGAATAAGAGTGGATTAGATTGCTTTATCTCAAAAGTGACTGTGTTTGAATGGAGCCTATTAAGGTGTATAAAGAAATTCTTACATGCAGATACAGAGCCTAAGATCATAAATGCATCATCTTTATGTCAGAAATAGGCACAGATGGGAGATTAGGTTTGAACACCATTGGTAATGTTAATGTGTACTGGACTTGGAGGAAGTCCTATGGCTACACCATTGAGAATTGACTTGCAGCCAATTGGCACTTTATTTATCCAATTGTGTAAATCACTGTGATTTTTGAAATTTGGCTTTTGTGTTCATGTTCTAGTGAGTGCAAGATGTAAGATCTCAGCAATATGTCTCTCTCTTTCTCGTGATAAATAAGTGGAGGGAATTTTTTTAAAAATAGGTGAATGAAACAAACAGTAATGTTATCTCAATCTTGCTATAGTATAAAAAAGGTAGAAAGTAAACTTATTGAAAAATATTTGGTAAGATGCTGAGAAGTCAATATGGACCTGAATCTACATGCCATAGGACTGATTGAAAAGCTTCACAAAGTACTACACCAAACTTACTCTTAGGCCTGGTAGTTTGCGTTAAGAGGTGATAATGCTTGTGACTCGTGGGAAATTTAACTATGTGACTGTCTTTTAAATTTCCTGTAAGAATTAAGAGCATTAAAATGTATCTGCAAATTTCAGAGTTCATATTAATAAAGTTTCTAATGCATTTGGAAGTATCAATATATCACTGACAGAAGTGATGGAGAAAAGTTTACATTCTCACAAAATTCTTGCAATTATCATATCGTGTAATGAAAAGATGGCTTGGGTCATTAAAATGAGTGTCACTTGATATTACTTTTAATGCACTTGATATTTATTCACATGCTTTAGTTCTTTGATATTTTTCCACTTTGCATGCAAAGTTAATTTTATATTTCAAATATCTAAGTTCTCTGCTTTTAATTGAGCCTGTAACTGGTCAGTTCCATGGGACGCAAAGCTAAAACCCTGTGATTGTATCTAGTGCACATTTGTTTTGCCAGAACAGCCTTTTGCTCGAATTGCTTGGGATTCACTGCTTTCTATTACTGTAACTAGAGTCATACACAGGTGATCAGGAATTGCATGAGTTCTGGGCAGCTGCTCCTGCTGTCTCCTTGTGTTCTAGTGGCAGGGGTATGTCCCTTTGAGACTCCAGAAAGTTTCTGTTTTAATCTCTACCTTGTGGCAAGCAGAATGTCTTTTTGGGCAGGACACGGGAGTGTCCTGTCACCATCCCCTGCAAGGCCTTTGGGTTGTATGGCATCAAGTTCTCAAATGTTTAATACCATAATTATAAGGTGAGAGTAAGTAGTTTAGAGGAGATCTGAGATTTGTTTTCACCCTGAGGGTGGTAAAAATACTGAAGGTGCTACCTGGGAGGGTGGTGAAGGCAGGTCTTCTCTTAACATTGAAGAAGCATCTGGATGAGTGCTTAAAATGTCTGGACATAGCAGGTTATGGACCAAGTGCAGGTAATTTGGGATTAGTGTAGTTTGGTGTTTGTTGGTCAGCATAGACATGATAGGCTGAAGGACCTATTTCTGTGCTGTATGACTCTATTTGATGTTGGAAAGTGATCAAACTAAAGAGGGTTATGTAGAGCATTAAACCTCTGTCAGCTTGGCTCAATGGTGGCACCCTTGCTCCCAAGTGAGAGGGTTGTGTGGTTCAGCCTTGAACACACAATCCAGTCTGGCACTGTAGTAAGGATTGCTGCATTGCCAAGAATGATGTCATTCGATTTGGGAATTAATCTGAAGTCTGCAGATCGTGATCTGTATTATGGTTGGATATTATGAAGCACAGGGTGTCCTTGCATTGACTTGACTAATATTAATTTCTGAATGAATATAATCAACTGGCTGTTCATCTCCTAACAATTAATGGGATCTTGCTACTCAAAACATGTCTGATCTATTCCTTTAAGTCATTGCACTGAAGGCAATTAATTGTTTGTGAAGCACTTTATTGTGAAAATGTGATTAAAGCACTGTCTGTTCCACTGCTGCTTTTCGACTGTTTGGCTCCAAACTATTTTAGCTCGACAGTACTTGGTGTAGCATTTTCATCCCTTGCTCCTTCATCCACATCACTACGTAAAGGTTACAAGGTGTAACAGTGAAGGTACTTAATGTGAGTGATCATGTCAATCACAGTTACTGTGTCAATTGCTTCTTTGCTCTGAACAAGGCTGTGGGATATATTATACAAGTATTGCATTGTCACATAATGTATTAAACTTATGCACATTCAGTAGTATGGACACATAGATATACGATTTAGAACAAACAATAGAGTAGATGAGTAATTTACTATGTAGCACTTCCTTTTTCAAACCTTATCAGGTCCATAGTGTTTATAAGCTTTCGTTCCAATTTACTGAACACGTACACTTAGTAGTTTCTCTTCCGAGGCTCTCAATCTGTTCCATCCCTTGCCCTTTGATAGTCTTTAACAATAAGAGCAATAAGAGAATTAAGGCAGGGTTAAATAGCAATTCCAAATTCTGTTATTTCTTAGTGTTAGTAAGAAGTATCCCTTTTCATTTATCATTCATAAATATACAAAACTTCCCATAATAGGGAAATAGAGATCTGGCACAATGAAGTTAATTAATTTTTCAGCTGAAATAAGAACTAGCCCTTTAACTTTATAATCAGAGGTCAGCTCCATTTTGAATACATGGGATTTGAGAATTATTATCAATCTTAGAGATTGGATTGTGTGATTCTATCAATTTGTCCATGAAATGAGGACATGCAATTTTGCCCACAGTATAAAAAGGTCTGAGATTCCCTCTAGTTCTAGTAAATTAGTATCAAAGTTTGTTTTTAACACTTGAAGTTCTGAGATTTTTACCTTTACATTTGGTGACCATGTTTATTTTGCTGAAAGTTAAAATTGCTATTTGATATGCACATATTTAGGATCATAGAATCCCTACAGTGTGGAAACAGGCTATTCAGCCCATACCAAACCGCCAAAGATTATCCCACCCAGGCCCACCCTATCCCTGTAACCCTGCATTTCCCATGGCTATTTCATCTAGCCTGCACATCCCTGGACACGACAAAGCAATTTAGCATGGCCAATCCATCTAACCTGCACATCTTTGAACTGTGGGAGGAAATTGGATCACCCACAGGAAACCTATGCAGACATGGGGAGAATGTGCAAACTCTGTGCAGACAGCTGCTTGAAGGTGGAATTGAAGCAGGGTCTCTGGCACTGTGAGGCAGCAGTGCTACCAATGGAGCCATCTGCGGCCATCATATTTATTTCACGGCGAATACTTTAGCCTGAAGTTATCAAAGAGAGTGTTTATCTCTTTAAATAATGAAGTCATTAAAACAATTTGAAACTTGATTTTATCTCATCATGGGTCTTGAAATCTGCCCATTGTAGATAATGGATGAATTGGCATGGAGAGTATAAATGATACTGGCATTGTGTGATGTGAATATATCTGCAAGAATTGGGACTAAGTTGGCAGAGGGGCAATAAACTACCATGAGGGGTTGTTTGGGAGGGGCAAAGCATTGAGGATGTGACATGTGAGTGTAGTCATAGGTTGGCAAGGAGCAAACATGGGCAGTGTGTGGGAAAGTGAGGGCTCGAGAGAGAGAGAGTTTTGCCTGATACTTTTCCTGACAATTCTCGAAGACCAAGCCTGGCAGATCACTCAGCCCCTGTCTCTACACCCAGAAGCCTGTCAGAGTATAAAGGGCCTGATTCCACCCTGCAATCACACAGGGACTCTCTCCCAAATCTGGTTTCCAACTCTGCGCTCTTGACTTGGGAGCAAGCATTTGTGTCTTTCACACAATAATAACATTTCATTAACTCAGTCAGGAGAAACAATACTAGAACATCAGAAATAGAAACTGGAGTTGGTTGTAATGTCTCTGGAATTTGATTACCATTCAGCTATACGTTATCTGATATCCTATCTCAACTACACATGCTTGCCCATCCGTGTATCCCATTATCCCCAAAGTATTGGAAAATCCAACTATTTCAGCCTTGAATTTACAGAATGACTGGGTACCACAGCCCTCTGGGAGAAGACATTCTCACAATACTCTGAGCGAAGAAATTTCTCCTCGTCTCTGTTCTAAATGGAGAGCCACCTATTCTTGATATTATGGCCCATAGATCTAGACTGTCCAGTCAAGGAAAACAGTTTCTCCACCTTCTTCTTGTCCAGCCCTGTATAAACACTTTGTCTGTTTCAATAAGTTTACCTCACATTCTTGTGAACTCTAGAAAATATAGCTCCACTGCATTCAGTGTCCTTTTAAAGGATCGTCTTCTTGTCCCAGAGATCAATCTCATGAAATCTTCACTGAATTGTCTCTTAGTCTATCCATCCTTACACGTGGAGACTATGTATATATAAATAAATATAAAATCCACACTAAAACAATTTATCTCACAGTCTGTATTTTGGGGCATTTTGGCTCAGTCAGCTGGAAGGCTGGTTTGTGATGCAGAATGACATCAAAAGTGTGGGTTCAGTTCCCTCACTGGCTGACATTACGATGAATGACTCTCCTCAAGCTTCTCCCTCACGTCAGGCATTGTGACCCTCAGGTTAAGCCACCACCTGTCATGTCTCGCTAATGACAGAGCAGCTCTAAACACACATAATTCAATGGTGATGTTACCTTTAATCTGTATTTTGATATCTCACACAATTATTTACATTTTTTCCATTTCTTCCGCTCCTTTTTCTAAATAATTCCTGTTCTAGTTGCTGAGTTCACTTTCTTTATTTTATATTGTAAACCTATAAGAGCCAAGTTTTATGCTCCTTGGAGGCCTGCAAGCAGCCCCATGCCCTAGTAGCGACATCAGGGGAGCTATCACACAGCCCACTCAGCATTCATTGGCTAATTAAGCCACTGTGGCTTCCACAAACTGCTGCTGGAATTTTACCAGTTATAGGGTAGGCCATTTCTGTTCTCGAAGCCCCACCGCTATCTCTCCCCACTGGCACCTACCTGCTTGCCTTGACAAGACCCCCTTACTTCCCTTCATCCCAGATCTAGCTGCTCTTCTTCAGGCAGCTGTCTGCACTCCCAGCAGTGGCCACTGCTTCTGATGGCGCTGTTATGATAAGGTAGCTGCCAGCCACTTGATGGGCCAGAAGTAGATGGGGACAGAAGTTTTGCCTCAAATCCATTAAATACACAAAGGCTATTAAATTCCTTCAAAGAGAGCTAGCCAAATGCAGGTTGGCATTTCCCAACTTTTATTACGACACGCCATCAAAAAGAAGTCTTTTTTTCCTGTGCAGTATACCATTTCCTCTCTGCCTAAATCAGTAAGTCAGACTTTAACATTGCTCCAACCAAACATTGCTCAAGGCTTTGCTTATTCCTGCACTTCTACAGTCGAATGAACTAAATATTAACTACTTAAAGCAATCAAGTGTGAAACTTAGGCTGTTCAAAACTACATTGGAACATTATTACTGCTTTATTGTGGAAGGTTCATTTTTTTTTCTGTCTTTACAATTGGATTCATGTTTTCTAAAACTGAGACAAACAGTATGGTCAACATCTGTTATTTGTCAACAAATAATATTTTAAAAAGTGTCTGCTAGCAAAAGGAAAAAATATTTCTGTAGCTTTTCAAATAATGTGGTTAGTGAGTTGGGAACAAAAAGTCTATGTTTAAAGATATCATCAGAAAAACAAAGGGAGAGTCATAGAAACGTACAGCATGGAAACAGACCCCTTTGGTCCATTTCATCCATGCCGACCAGATATCCCAGCCCTATCTAGTCCCATTTGTCAGCACTTGGTCCATATCCGTCTAAACTCTTTCTATTCATATACCCATCCAGATGCCTTTTAAATGCTGTAATTCAATGAGCCTCCACCATTTCCTCTGGCAAATCATTCCATACATGTTCCACCCTCTGTGTAAAAAAGCTGCCCCTTTGGTCCATTTTATTATCTTTCCCCTCGCACCCTAAGCCTATGCCCTCTAGTTCTGGACTCCTCCACCCCAGGGGAAATACTTTGTCTATTTATCCTATCCAAGCCCCCCACGATTTTATAAATCTATGAGATCACCCCACAGCCTTCGACACTCCACAGAAAACATACCCAGCCTATTCGGCCTATCCCTGTAGTTCAAACCGTCCAACCCTGGCAACATGCTTCCAAACCTTTTCTGAACCCTTACAAGTCTCACAACATCATTCTGTTAGGAAGGAGACCAGAAATGCACGCAATATTCCAAAAGTGGCCTAACCAATGTCCTGTACAGCCGCAACGTGACCTCCCAACTGCTATACTCAATGCTCTGACTAATAAAGGAAAACATACCTTCTTCACTATTCTATCTACCTGTGACTCTACTTTCAAGGAAATATGAACCTGCACTCCAAAGTCTTTCTGTTCAGCAACACTCCCCAGGATTTTCCCATTAAGTTTATAAGTTTTACCCTGATTTGCTTTTCCAAAATGCAGCACCTTACATTTATCTAAATTAAACTCCATCTGCCACTCCTCAACCCATTGGCCCACCTGATCAAGATCCCGATGTATTCTGAGATTACCTTATTTACTGTCCACTTCACCTCCAATTTTGCACTCATCTGCATAGTTACCAATTATGTTCATGTCCAAATCTTTTATATAAATGATGACAAGCAGTGGATCAATCACTGATCTTTGTGACATAACACTGGTTTCAGACCTCCAGTCTGAAAAGCAACCCTCCACTACCATCCTCTGTCTTTTACCTTTGAGCCAGTTCTGTATTCAAATGGCTAGTTTTCCTGTATTCCATGAGGCCTAACCTTGCTAAACAGTCTTCCATGAGGAACCCAGAGCTTTTCTTTGTGAAACAGAATTCATTCTGGGCAAAGGAAGTGGATGGAAAGTATAATCGTTACATTTTAAAATAATTTTAAGATTAATAATACATTTATAAATAATGACAATTTAATAAATATTAAAAATCTAGAGCTATGAGTAAACTAATAAGGGAATAAAAGTAAGTGAATGGCTGTTTTGGATATGAACCAGCACAGATAAAATGCACCTCGTGGCTTTGATCCTTTAGTGCTGTGCAGTTCTACCTTATTTTATGTTATTTACACATTTTTTTCTAATTTGTGCATGGAGGAGAAAACAGAAGTCAACAATAAACATGACCTCGAGGCATTCTCTGTTAGAGAGACCAATACAATCAATAGCACAAAATTTCAGGCTTCAGACTATTTGTGAGCCTCTAATCATCTGCAATTTAGTAGCTGCTAAAACAAAGGACCATGTCAGAAACCTCAAAATTGATACAATCTCTGTGAGATGTTATAAAGACATCTGGTGACTCCCAATTATTTTTAATCCAGATTTTATGCTGAATATAAATGCAGTTCTTGAAATGACAGAATCAAAAGATTCACAAACACGATAAGCACATGGAATTGTGTAGATTCTGTGTGTTAGGATTTGGATTAAGTAACTTTACGTTGAATGTTGTGGTGCAAAAAGAACACTGTACAGTTAAGCCTTTTTATATGGAATTTTAATATGCCTGAGAGTCAGGACCTGCAGAGTTGATTTGTTCCTGCAATTTCACGATGTTATTTGATACCTCTTTCATGACAAATTCACTGCACTTTGGCTAATCACTGTTTTTTTTAAATCCATGTAATTAAATTATATCAGCAAATTTGCTTTCATCAGATTGCATATTACAAAAATCCAACTGTATAAATTGGTTTTTGATATTGCCAGTTGCCGCCTTCAATAGCAGAATTATTAAGACTTAATAAGATTTTTTTGTGTGTTTCTGAACTTCTCAAGTGTTTTTATTGAATACAAGCTTTGTGCTGAGAGCTTGCCTATTGTACTTTCCCATGCATCCCTTAAGGACAAACTACTTGATTATTGCCTTATTCCCAAAGCGCAGCTCATAGTGGGAGATCAGCAGGTAGGGGCAGAGAGTACGTGACTGCTCTTGAGCTCCTGATTTTGTGGTTAGCATGTGGCCTCATGATCGAGAGCATCATAATAGAGAGTAACTGCTCTGGTCACTGAGTTTGTAAATTGGCTGGTCAACTCGTGCCTGTGTTTTGGGAGACAATTACAATATGGATCAAAGAGACTCGCGTCTAGCTATTATGTTCATCAATTTATGGATGATCTGTTTCAGTGTGTTTGAGGAGAGTTATAGAAAAAAAAATCATTGAATTTGTGAATTAGTACATGGGATTCCTGTATGTGTCAGACGGCAGAAATACAAATTCACTTCAATTTGATGTCCTGGCTCAAGGATGTAAAAATGACAAGTTACCATAATGATGCATTTACGTCTGTTTGCTGCAAGCATTACATAGGACAACACAGATTGTTCATCAATTTATGTAGTCACACAGGTTGCATCAAGCCAGGTCAGACCCTAGGGTTTTTATTTTTCTTCAGGATAAGATTTTTAGGGCCTGACCTTGCTAGTTAAGGAACATTTTTATCTTCCTTTGCAAATCTGTGTCTTGTATATTTTTGGTCATGTATATACTAAATGTTACTCATTATTGTTAAAAAGCAATTATCATTAGGTTTTTAAAATGCTCCTAGATCCTGATTTCTACCATTTTACGAAGACTTTAGTGATTCTGTATATTGGAAGCCTCTTCACAACAAAATTAAATATCAGTATAAATGCAGCCTAAGGCAAATGCCTAGATTATGTGGCATCGGAGAGGTGGGCATTGGGCAGGAGGCCAAGCACCAAGTGGTAAAACCAAGCAATTAGCAACAAGATAACAGAACAGGAAACTCATCCATTAGCAGCAGGAAGCTCATTGATATGCTTAATGGTCCAGTTGGATATCATTTTAATGCATTTCAACATGATTAAATCCTGCCTCCCTGATTTCATGAATGTCACATGTGTCTCCGCCTTCAGTAATGTGTCTGGTAAAAACTTTGGTGCTTCTCTGACCCGCTGTGGGAGTCCTTTGCACTTTACATAGAATTCTTACAGTGTGGAAACAGGCCATTAGGCCCAACAAGTCCACACCGACCCTCTGAAGAGTAACCCACCCAAACCCATTCCCCTAACCTATTTACTCTACTGACTAGTGCACTGGATTGATCTTCAAGATGGTTTTTCTGTGTGTAACCTCTCGGTGTGACATTCTGAGGGGCAGAAATTCAAACAATGGGTTCCAGACAGTCGTCAAATTAAATCCAGCCCTAAAAAATACCGTACTGTGAAATTATGACTGATAAGTTGAATATGTAAATTAATATCTGATTGAAGATTTGTAGCTCGGGTATCCGTTGTTGTGGTTCTGCTCGCCGAGCTGGAAGTTTTTGCTGCAAACGTTTCGTTCCCTGGCTAGGGAACATCATCAGTGCTGTTGGAGCCTCGTGTGAAGCGCTGCTTTGATGTTTCTTCCGGTATTTATATTGGTTTGTTCTTGCCGCTTCCGGGTGTCAGTTTCAGCTGCAGTAATTAGTATGTGGGGTCCAGGTCGATGTGTCTGTTGATGGATGTTCTTGCCGTTTCCGGGTGTCAGTTTCAGCTGTAGTGGTTTGTATATGGTGTCCAGGTCAATGTGCCTGTTGATGGATCCATCAACAGACACATTGACCTGGACACCATATACAAACCACTACAGCTGAAACTGACACCCGGAAACGGCAAGAACATCCATCAACAGACACATCGACCTGGACCCCACATACAAATCACTGCAGCTGAAACTGACACCCGGAAGCGGCAAGAACAAACCAATATAAATACCGGAAGAAACATCAAAGCAGCGCTTCACACGAGGCTCCAACAGCACTGATGATGTTCCCTAGCCAGGGAACGAAACGTTTGCAGCAAAAACTTCCAGCTCGGCGAGCAGAACCACAACAATGTAAATTAATCCCTGTTTTTAATGCCGATTTCAATTGTTCTCCCAATGTATTGACATTCTTTTGAATCTATTAATTTTGAATTGTTTTTGATGCTATAATCTTAAATATTTTCGGACCAACCAATAGAAAAGTCCCAAAACGCAATTTAGTTGAAAGTATAATTGTTTCTTGATTGGGCTGCAGTTATTTTTGTGCATTAAGGATCAATGTGGGGTCCCACTATCATTGCAGCAAGTATGCTCATCGGCCTGTCACTTTGCTGTTGCACAGTTTAGATGCATAGTTCAGATGCATAGTTCTTGCAGCAGATAGCTTTTCTGGCTAACTCTTTCAAAGAACCAGTTCTGGTTAATTATGTTTAGTCAGTAAGCATTCTGTCTCTCGAACTATTATTCCTTTTATGAACATAAATACAAGAAACAAGCAGAGGCCACTTGGCCCTTCAAACTTGCTCTGTTATTCAATCAGATGAAAACTGATCTGATTTGAACTTCCACTCTACGTTCCTCGGTTTCCACTACCTTTTAAGGAAGGGAATTCCAAAGATCCATAATCCTCTGCGAGGAGAAATAATCCCTCATCTTTGTTTTAAATGGCATCCCCTTCTTTTTCAACTATGACCCCAAGTTTTCAATGCTCCCACAAGAGGAAACATGCTTTCAACATCAATCCCTAGAAACCACCTCAATTTATATGTTTCAATTAAGTCACCTCTGACTCTTCTAAACTCCCGAGAATAGAGACCTAGCCCGTCTAGCTTTCCCTCATAAGGCAATTCACTTCTTCCAGCTATTAGTCGACAAAATCTTCTCTGAACTGCTTCTAATGCATTAGGATCTTCCTGCAAGTACTAAATGTAGATGTCTACCCCTCTGCCACTCTAAGCCCATTCATAATTTCAATTCTAAAGGCAAAATTTGTGTTCCGCACTTAAAAAGCAACCTTGCTGCTTCCAACTAACATGGTAACATCCTCCAGAAGAACGATTGTTCGCTTTATGTCTGTAGCACTGGGAAATACAGTGAATTAATGAAATTAGAAATGTTGGCAGCCAGCGTAAATTCCATGGCCAGCTTCTGGATTTTCTTCAAACTGACGTTATAGACAGAGAAGCCTATTTTACAAAGCCAACATAACTGACAATTTTATTCTAAGGAAAAAATGTATCTAGTAATCTGGTCAAATCTTTGTCTTGCCTTCTTAATGCTTTTAACGTTTTCCTTTCCTTCCATTCCATTTTTGGTTGTTCCAAACAATCGCTCCCTCATTTCCCTCGCTTCACAATATAATGTAGATGTTGCCTGTTTTTGTTTCACCTTACTTCTCAGTGTCTGCCGCTAGCAGTGATTCAGGTAAATAGCTCAGTAATCTGCCTGCCTGCTCCGGGGGCAGTCTGTTCCCCTCAGAGCAGTAATTTGTAGTTTTTATGGTTGAGAAGGCAAACACATTACTGCAGTGCTGTTGGAGTTGTGATAGCACCTCAGGGGGAGGTCTGTCCTTTGGGAATCAATAAGACAGATCACTTTAATCCCTGTATTGACATATTTCCACAGTGTTAGAAATGAAGAGGTTCAGGTTCATTCTTTTTGTATTGATTAGTTGTAAGCATTTCAAATCTCTCCCCCCCCTGAAGACGGTAGCACCCCCCCACAGACCAAAGCCAGCCATCTTTCTGCTGGCATTTCAATGGGCAGAGGAGCAGCACAGGAATTCAATTAAAAGTTTTTACACGCTGAGGATTTGCGAGTTCATTTGGAGCAGAATTGGTTTTATCTGTACACATTTAGCACACATAGGCTGATGTAACCTGATGCAGGTTTTATCTGTCTATGTTTAGTGAAGGGACAGATCCATACTGATTTCTAATAAGCAAACTCTGAATCTACTTGTAATAGAGTTGTCCTCCTCCAGGATAGCCGTAATTGCTATCCAGCCTGTGCTGAGATGGTAATAATGACTTTCTGCCTAGTGATGAGCTGATAATTGCTGAGTTGATAATAGTTACTCTTTCTGTGGTGCTAAGGTGGTATAAGAAAGTTCCATCAACACAAATTTTGATGATGGAGACAGATTTATTCAGTGCTTTGGCAAACTCTTAGATTTGTGGAGACCATAAAGAACTTTCTAAACAGAACTTTATGAAAGAAACTTTCAGGTTACTCCAGTTATTCCCATGACGTAGTGTCCTTTGAGTAAATGTGAATCACTTAGTAAGGTGGAAACTAAATATATTATCAGCACATAACTGTCTTTATACGGATGTATTTTGTTAGATGCGCTAAATTTATAGGAGACCAGTGCTTATACTATACAAGTCTTTTTAAGCCATCAACAGTCACTCAATAACATAAGTAAGAATGGATTTAAATAATATAAATTCCCTCAATGTAGGTAAAACCAAAAAATGCAACAGCATTTAGAGACACTTCTGAGGTGTTCAACACAGGTTTAATCAAAAAGAAACACAGGATTTGGATTGAGAAACTGCTGAGTAGGAGAGGTAATCGAAGGAAAATCTAAAAGGGGAGAGGGCACTGGAGAGGCAGGGGAATTGAGGCAGCATCAGCCCAAGATGGCTTGGACCCATCTGCTGACAGGAAGGTTGGACTCATCGAGGTATGGGTTAGAAAAATGAGCAGATCAGATTTTAGGGCTCTTTGAGGATATCAATGGGCAAAATTAAGACTTTGATAAGATTTAAATATGATAGGAATGTTGTGGGATCAGCAGGCAGTTAGCTTCAGCAGAGGGAATGAGTGAACATGATGTGTTGGATAGGACATGGGCACTGGAGTTTTGGATGGGATGATGATTGAAGAGAATGAAGAATGGAACATAATGCAAAACAATGTGAACATAGTCAGCTTGGTGGTAGCAAAAGTCTTAAGGAAAGTTTTAAGCTTCTGGTCTGAGAAAAACAATTACATGAAGAGGAGATCCTTTAATTTCCTTATTCTGGGAGCATTTCAAAGTTTTTTGTACCAAATGGTGTGCACAAGAAAATATATAATCTGTATTGATGTGCAACATAACTTTTTCATTTATTAAATATGTATTCCATATATATCCATTATACTCAGGCCAAGTGACTGATTACCACATGTAGATTCAACAGAATGATATAATTCAAAATATATTTCAAGTTCAGCATTCTCCATTCACCATGTCTTATAATGTCAGAACATTTCACATTATTTTCCTTGGAATTGAAGTTCTGTTGCACTTGTTCTTTGTATTCAATCTAGAAAAGTTGTTGATTCAAGAACCATCCTGAGAAGAAAGATTGATTGGAAGGAACAGAAAATTAATCTGTGACAGTAGTTGATAATGTTTCCAACGTACTCATCCTGAAAGTAAGCAGTCACCTAAGACCTTGAGAAGTCGGCCATTCAGCCCTTGATTCTACTGTACTATTTAATAAGATCATGGCTGGTCTAGTCTGATCTGAACTTTCTTGCCTGTGTCCCAGAACCCTTGACCTCAACTGTCAATCAAAAATCTGTCTAACATAGCCTCTGATATATTCAATGACCCAACCAACACTGTTGTTTGGGAGACATAATTCCATACTCTACTGAGTCTCTGAGAGAAATAAATTCTCTCCATTTCCATCTTAAATGGGAAACTTTCTGCCATGTACAATTGTGTAGTTTGTGCTGTCCATGTAGCACCCTCTTTCTCGTTTTTACTGTATCAGTTGTAGTTGGTAGAAATGACAAATAAAAGCTACTCTACTCTTCTGGTTTGAAACTGTGCCGCTAGTTCTGGACCCGCATAAGGATAAACATCTTAACAATATCCACCCTTTCAAGTTACATTTGAATCAGACACTTTTAACTGAGATCACATCTCATTCTTTTAAAAAGCCAATAAGTTTAAATTGCTGACATTTTCCTCATAAGCCAACCCCTTCATCCCAGCAATCAGTCATGTGAACATTCTCTGAACTGCTTCCAGTGCAATTATATCCCCCCATAGTACTCCAGATGAAGGCTTATAGTAGTAGCAATGATTTGCTATTTCTGCATTCCATTCCCCGTGCCATATTGGGGGGGGGAGGGGGGGAGTGGCGGCAGGGGGTTGGCATACTGGTAATATCACTGGATGAGTAACTCGCAGCCCCAGGTTAATGTCCCAGGGATGTGGGTTCAAATCCAACACAGCTGAAGATGAAATTTGAATTCAATAAAATCTGCGGAATAAAAAGCTAACCATGTAGCCAATATCGCTTGTTGTAAATTCCATCTGGTACAGTAATGTCCTTTTCAGGAAGGAAGTCTGTCATTGTATCTAGTCTGACTTACATATGACTCTAGATCCACAACAATGTGGTTGACTCTTAACCTCTGTTGGGTCAATTTGAGATGGGCCATGCACACTGCGATGCTCACATCCAACTAATGAAATAACTCAGGATTATCTGTCTTTCCAGTTTACAATGAGGCTTGACTGAATGTCCAGCACACAAGGAGAAGCCTTGCTTATTGTCAGCCTCTATTTTTTGTTAGATCTATTTCTCTAATGCTCAATTTATATAAGATAAGGAGGCATTTAACTATTGTGATTTCTGCCAGTGATACTTAAAATATCTGATTGATTAGTCCTTTGACAGGCCTACAGTAAAGGCAGTTTTTAAAAGACAATTATCAATTAATGACTTTTTAAAACTTTTTTTTCAGAATTGATGTTACTATAAAATTGATATCAAGGGCTGCTTTTGACTGAGTGTAGCATCAAGGAGCCAAAGCAAAACTGCAGTCAATGAGAACCAGGGGGAAAACTGGTTGGAGTCATTCCTGACACATAGGAAGATGGTTGTATTGTTGGAGTACAGTTAATTCAGCTCCAGGATATCTTTACAGGAGTACCTCAGAGTAGTGTTCTAGGCTCAACCATCTTCAGCTGCTTCTTCAAGTACCTTTTGTTTCATCATAAGGTTAGACATGGAGATTCGCTCATGATTACACAACCGTTCAGCACCATTTATGACCCCTCAGATGGGGAAATGCTCAAATGCAGCAAGACCTAGACAATGTCCAGGCTTGGGCTCAAAGGTGGCAAGTAACCTTCATACCTCACATTGCCAGGCAATCTAATCATTGTCCCTTGACATTTAATGCCCCACTGAATCCCCCACTGTCAGCATCCTGTGGGTTACCATTGACCAGAATCTAAATTGTACTCAGCATACAAATACAATGATGACAACAGCAAGTCAGAGGCTAGGAATACTGCAGCAAGTAACACACCATCTGACTCCCCAGAACCTGTCCACTATCTACAAAGCACAATTCAGGAGAGTGATTGAATATTCCTCACTTGTCTCGATAGGTGCAATTCCAAAAACGCTCAAGAAAATTGACACCATCCACTTGACTAAGCAGTCCTGTTGATTGACATCACATCCACAGGCATCCACTCCCTCCACCGCTAATGCTGAGTAGCAGCAGTGTTGACTATCCACAGGTCGTTGGACAGCACTTTCCAACAGTACTGTCATTACCAATTAGAAGGACAGGGGCAACAGATATATGAGAACACCACCACTTGCAAATTTCCCTCCAAGCCACTCATCATCCTGACTTTGAAATACATTCTTCATGGTTGCTGAAACTTTGTTGCACCTTTCACAATGGCATTGTGGGTCTAGTTCCAATACATGGATGGCAACAGATTAAAAAGGCAAGTCACCACCACCATCTCAAGGGAAACTAAGGATGGGCAATAAAATTCTGGCTCATGTCTCCCACAAGTGAGTAAAAAAAATCATTTGTTTTGTATAGAGTGTATGGATGAGTAGGAATGGAATGCCATAGGTTGGCATGGAGTCCACAAGGGCCAATGGGACTGGGTGATGGCACCTAAATTAGCATAGATTAGGCATGTGGGAGGTTGAGGTACCATAGAATCATAAAACCCCTGCAGTGTGGAAGCAGGCCATTTGGCCCATCAAATCCACACTGATCCTCCATTCCCCCCCAACCCTGCCATCTCCTCCACCCCACACCCCCATTCCTGTAACCCTGCATTTCCCATGGCTAATCTATCTAGCCTACACTTCCCTGGATTCTATGGCAATCTAGTATGGCCAATCCACCTATCCTGCATATTTCTGGACTGTGGGAGGAAACTGGAGCACCCAGAGGAAACCCATGCAGACATAGAGATAATGCACAAACTGCATATAGACAGTCACCCAAGGCTGGAATTGAACCTGTGAGAAAATAGTGCTGGCCTTTGAGCCATTATATATATAAAATAAGGCTGAAGACTGGGGGCTTCTTCTGTTTTATTATTTGCATTACAACTGACACAATGTTCTGCTCCCAGCAGCCCCGGTGGCTGTGTCTAAAGTTTTTCCAGAGGAAGTGGACCTGAATTCTCTCACCAAGCCCATCCCACCCTACCCCAGAGTGAGATTCTCATATTTTCCATCACTTTCTGCCAAAGTGGGTGTGCTGAGCCCGGGCATTTTCAAACTCTGGTTTCCCAGCACAAAATTGCAGATCCTCTTTGTGTCCACCTTACAACTAATAGTCCTGCTTATCTTTGTGTCATCAGTAAATGTTGCTACAATATGCTCAGATCCTTCATTCAAGTCATTTATATGAATTGCAGAACAGATCCCTCTCCCATCCTACTTGTTACAACTTGCCAACCCAAAAATAGTCCTTTTTATCCTGACTACCCACCTCCTGTCAGCTAACCAATTCTTTGTCCATGTATGGTATGCCTAGAAATACTTCGTTCTTATACTCGCCTTAACGCTTAACATTTTAGATTAATTTACTGTTGCATCTATTTTTCCCATGGTATGCCTACCAAATATTTGCAGCCCTGGTCTATTTGTATTCACATGTGAAATGGGTTGGTATTTATATGGGGAGAAAGCAGGGACAGGGTACTGAGTTGGATGACCAGCCTTGATCATATGGAATGGTGGTACAGGTTCAAAGGCCAAATGGCCTCATCCTGCCCCTGTTTTCTGTGTTTCTATATTGTAATTCCGTATTAAATTCTGAGCTGTAAAGTGTAAGAGTTTGAAAGGAGAAAAGTAATTCAAATTCATTCCAATATCAAACACTACTTCTCTTTGGATAGTCCAAATTGATTACCATGAATAATGTGAAAGAAGAGTTTTCAAGCAAATGGTAATTGTTCCTGATATTCCCTCTAGCTATTCATGGAATGAAATGCAATCTTCATTCTATTTAAACAAAGATGCACGGGTGACATTTATTTCTGTACAATATTTTTGACATTTTCTCCATTCTTAAACTAAATGTAAACTAACAATACTTATGATTAATTATTTAATGTATCCCTAGTTGACAGACCAAAATCCCTACTGTGTGGAAACAGGCCCTTCAGCCTAACAAGTCCACACTGACCCTCCAAAGAGCATCCCACCAAGACCAATTCCCCTATATTTACCCCAGACTAATATACCTAACCTACATCCCTGAAAACGATGTGCAATTTTGCACAGCCAATTCACCTAACCTGCACATCTTTGAATTGTGGGAAGAAACCCATGCTGACACAGGGAGAATGTGCAAACTCCACACAGACAGTCACCCGAGGCTGGGATCGAACCCGGGAGCCTGGTGCTGTGACCACTGAGCCACCATGCCTCCACTGTGTATTTCATCAATACCAGTTGCTATGCTTCAAGTAAATTAACAAGATTTTTCACAGCAAACTACAGCATAGTCCTGTCAGTTTTAGATATCCAAATGTTGGAAGATCCCAGATCACAGTTGAGGTACTTACTGTCTTTAATTTCTGATATGGCTAGGAAGAACTGTTTGTTTAGTGTGTGGATTCTTCTGTAGATGAAGAACAGCAGAGGTCCTTTGCAGGTTTGTGAGAGTGTTGTCTTTGCAGGTTTGTGAGAGTGTTGTTACAGATCCCAGATCATCCCTGTTCTGAATATTTAAGTCAACCATTGTGCTGTGCTGTAATCACACACATGTTAGTTTTTGGTTTTCTAGAAAAAAGAAAGAGTGGTGTTTATAGCATCTTTCATAGCTATATGGCATTTGAAAGCATTTTACAGCCTTTGAAATATTTCTGAAGTTGAGAAACATCTATTGTAGGGACACAGCAGCCAATCTGAGCTGAGCAGCTTCCCACAAACAGTAATAGGATAATGACTTTACAATATTTTTATGACAAAATCAAACCAGGAACTGCTGATGCTGAAAATCTGAAACAAAAAAACAAATTGGAGGAACTCAGGTCTGACAGCATCAGGCAAAAGTCCGAGTCAATGTTTTGAGTCCACTGACCATTCTTCAAAATTCAGAATTCTTTTTGTTTCAATGTCTTACTGTGATGTTAATTGAGGAATAACTATTGGCCCAGCCACAGAGAGTAACTCCCCTCTTCTTTGAAATAGTGCAAAGGGGACATTTTATGTTATCGAGAGGGTGGTTGGGGTTTCAGTTTAACATCCTAAAGGTGGTACCTCAGACAGTACAGCACTACCTCAATACTGCATTTTAGTGTCAACCTTGATTGTTGCGCTCCTGTCACTGAGGTTAGTTGAACCTACAAGTTTCTAACTTAAAAATTAAAGTGCTACTTACTGAACAGCAGTGGGTAGGCCAGTGCAGTGAGGTACTTTGGCTGATTTCATGCTATTCTGAAAAAAATGTGGAAAGCGAGAACCAACTCATCTGGAACAGTATTACCCCTGAGTCCAACAGATTATGCAGGAACATTGTTTATGAATATATACAGCCAGTTCTTCTGTAACATGACAGGTGTGTTCTTGTGCAACCCCACATTATAGAAAAATTGCACTTTAGAAACAGCGCTTAGTGTTTGTGCTGTAATTGTGTTACAGCCAATACACATTTTAAAAGTTTGCACTTCAGAAGTAGCAAGCCCAATTCATCAATCATGTTACAGCGAATTCTTGTTGATGAAGTGCACGTTATAACAGAGCAACCTGTACTTTAGCATTATACATATGTAATTGTAATAATGCCATTACTTTCTGTATATTCTGCAGACTCAAAATATAAAAAGAAAGAATTTGACTGAAAATAAAATCTTATGAGAAAGGCACGTTTGTTGTGTTTCAGTTTTTTTTTTGTAGATATTTTTATTGAAATTTAACATTTTTGCAAATTTACAAAAATAAACAAAACTCTCAAATACAAACATTGATGTACAATTAAATCATATATACAATAGTCATAATTTAACAAAGAAAAGAGAAAGAAAGAAAACAAAAAAAGAAAAAAAAAGAAACGATAAAAGAAAGAAAGAAAAAACTCAACTTTCTACTAATCTAACCTATAACTAACCAGAGTGTATACCTAAGTCTCTTACATGCTCGGAATGTATAAACATCAAATATAATAAAACCCGTATTCGCGCAGGATTCCTCTCCCAAGGGGCCCCGGAGCAGCCCGGTCTGAAATCTTCACTAAATAAAAGCCCTTGTTAGGATAGCCGAAATATCTGCATTTATATAATTCAAAAAGGGCTGCCATATTTTATAAAATAATTCAGTCTTTCGGTGCACCATATTTGTGAGGAAGTCAAGGGGGATATATTCCATAATTAATCTGTGCCAATTTGAAAGTCCAGGGGGGCCCTCAGCCACCCAGTTCACCAAAATATTTTTCCTTGCACAGAAAGAGAGAATAGAAAATAGTCTCTTCCCATGCATATCCAGAGATGAGAGGTTCGAAAAGCCCAAAAGGAGAGATACAGGGTCCACCCTAATTTCCGTTCCTAAAATTTCTGTCAGGGTATTTGCCACTTTAGTCCAGTATCTGCGGATTTTCTGACAAGTCCACAGACAATGTACAAGAGTACCCACCTCTATTTTGCATTTGGGACACATTGGAGATGCTCCTGCCTTAAATTTTGCCAGTCGAGCCGGAGCTATATGGGCCCTATGAAGTATCTTTAGTTGGATAGCCTGAGTTCTGTTACAGATAGCAATTCTTCTAGCATTTTCCCAAATGTCATTCCACATGTCCTCAGAGATTTCTAGCCCCAAGTCCTGCTCCCATGTTTTAAGCAGGTCATCCATGTCTCCTGAGACTCCATCATGTAGCAAATGGTATATAGTACTAACGGAGGATGCCCCCGCTGGTCGTAAGACATTACGTTCTCTGTCTGATTTATAAAGACTATCTATTAATGTAGTCTTCCTCTGTATATAATCTCGAACTTGGAAGTATCGAAAGAGATCCCCATTAGGTATTCCGAATTTCAGACGCAGCTGCTCAAAGGACATCAGGATCCCATCTTTAAATAGGT
The DNA here is from genome assembly GCF_020745735.1 of Hemiscyllium ocellatum. NCBI lineage: Eukaryota > Metazoa > Chordata > Chondrichthyes > Orectolobiformes > Hemiscylliidae > Hemiscyllium > Hemiscyllium ocellatum. The sequence goes on along the minus strand of NC_083425.1, from coordinate 28,054,185 downwards.
CCCCTAAGCATGAGATGCCCCTGGATCTCCAGAGTTTAAAGGTGGCATCTGTAATCCCCGGTTGGAATCCCCATGCGCCTACTATTGGTGCATGGGGGGATGTTTTATGTGAGTTACCCTCATTTTGCCGCATTATATTCCAGGCCTTAATTGTGTTTAATATTATGGGATTTTTACAGTGGTCTGTAATGATTTTCCTCTTATCTGAAAATAAAAGGTTAATAAGTGGGTATTTTACTTGGGAGGCTTCGATATCCAGCCAAATTGATTGTGGATCAGATGAAACCCAATCAGCTATGTAACTTAGTAGGGAGCTTAACTGATATTTCCTAAAGTCTGGGAAGTCCAGTCCTCCCCTTGCCTGTGGAAGCTGTAGCTTCTTCAGCTTAATAAGGGGCCGTCTATGGTTCCAAATAAAGGAGCCCAACCAGCCATATAATTTACGTAGGGCTAGCCTTGGCAGCATCAGCGGGAGCATTCTCATAGGATATAAGAGACGGGGTAGAACATTCATTTTAATTAATGCTATTCTCCCTAGCCAGGAAATCGGAAGGTCTCTCCATCGCTGGAGGTCCTGCCTTATCCTTTCCATTAATTGTACAAAATTAGCCCTATACAGCTGATCAAATACTGGCGTGATAAAAATACCTAAATATAAGAAGCCCTCCAGGGACCAACGGAAGGGAAAAGGGGATCCGTCCATTAAGTGGGGTATCATAGCCAGACCACCCATTGGCATGGCTTCCGATTTTGAAAAATTAATTTTATAGCCTGAGAATGCACTAAATGTATTAATAACTTGAATTAGACGAGGCACTGACATTAAAGGATTACTGAGGAATAAGAGAACGTCATCTGCATAGAGGGTAATTTTGTGTTTACCTGTACCAATCCTCGGGGCCATTATATTAGGATCAGTCCGGATGGTTTCTGCTAATGGTTCGATTATCAGTGTAAACAACAATGGTGAGAGAGGACATCCTTGACGGCAGCCCCTACCCACACTGAAGCCATCCGATCTTAACCCATTAGTAATAACAGCTGCTTTGGGGTCATTATACAATGTTGAAACCCATTTGGTAAACACCTGTCCAACGCCAAACCTTTCCAATGTGTAAAATAAATATGACCATTCAACCCTATCAAATGCCTTTTCCGCATCCAATGAAATTACTACTCCTGGTATCTTTCCCTGATGACAGGCTTGGATCATATTCAAGACCCTTCTGATATTATTGGATGATCTGCGGCCCTTAATAAATCCCGTCTGGTCCTCCTTTATAATATATGGCAGTACCCTTTCTAGTCTTAGTGCTAACATTTTTGAGAGAATTTTAAAGTCTACATTTAGTAAGGATATTGGTCTGTAAGATGCACAATCTTCTGGGTCTTTTCCTTTTTTGAGGATAAGAGAAATATTTGCTTCTTTCAGCGTGGGCGGGAGACAGACCTGACTATGCGCAAAATTATACATATCCATAAGTGGGTCAACCAATATTCCTGTAAATTCTTTATAGAATTCAGCTTGGAAACCATCCGGGCCCGGTGCTTTTCCGCTCTGAAGTTGCCTAATTGCCTCAAGTATTTCTTGGACTGTTAAAGGGGTATTTAGGGCCGACACCTGTTCCGGAGTCAGGCCCGGGAAGGTCAAATTTTTAAAAAATGACTGCATCCTCCTAATCCTATCTTCACAATCCTGCGATCTATATAGTTCAGAATAAAATTCTTTAAAGGTCGCATTGATCTTTTTATGATCATGAGTCAGGGTACCTGTACTTTCCTTGATGGTCGGAATAGTTTGAGGGGCTTTCTTTTTCTTTGCAAGAAATGCTAAGTATCTACCCGGTTTGTCGCCATATTCATATAATCTTTGTTTCGCAAATAATATTTCCCTTTTAGCCGTTTGAGTAAGCGCGGTGTTTAAAGCTGTCCTAAGAGCTGTAATCCTCTGCAATTTTGTGATAGAAGGTCTATCAGCGTATGCTGTTTCGGCTGCTTTTAGGCGAGCTTCGAGCAGACGCTGTTGCTCTCCCTTCATTTTCCTCTGGGTCGCTGAATAGGAAATGATCAAACCTCGTGCATAAGCTTTGATGGTCTCCCACATCATTGACGGATTGCTAGCCGTACCAGTATTAATTTCTAAAAAAGTTTTAAGTTCTTGGGAGAAGTACTTTAAAAATTTGCTATCTTTTATCAGGAAGGGGTCCATACGCCAATGCCGAGCAGATGTCCCATTGTTCTTTACCTTAGTTTCCATGTATACAGCGGCATGGTCAGAGATTGCTATAGTACCTATTTTACAGGTTGCTATAGAGTTTAGAAAAATCGATGGGGCAAAAAACATATCAATTCTTGTGTGACATTTATGTGGATTAGAGTAGAAAGAAAAATCTCTACCCTGTGGATGGAGACATCTCCATACATCTACCAATCCTAATTCTTTATTCAGGTCCGCCAGTTGTCTAGATCTGGGAGATACTCCAGCGGCACTCTTGGGAATCCTGTCTATTTCCGGATCCATAATACAATTAAAGTCTCCCCCTATAATTGTATGACGGGCACCAAAGGCCATCAGTTTTGAAAAAGCTTCCGTTATGAATTTAAAGGGGTGTGCCGGGGGGCAGTATACATTTAAGATCCCATATTCCTCTCCATTTATGAGGGCTTTAATCAAAATATATCGTCCAGATTCGTCTTTTATCTGATTTAGAATTTTCAAAGGGAAGTTCTTCCGGACAAGGATAACGACTCCCCTGCTTTTTGAATTAAAAGAGGAGAAAAAGGCCTGATCAAATCCGCCCTGTCGTAATTTTAAGTGTTCTTTATCCGACAGGTGTGTCTCCTGTAGGAGAGCTATATCAACTCTCTCCTTCTTAAGATTTGATAATATTTTCTTCCTTTTAACTGGCGAATTACTCCCCCTGACATTCCAGGTGCACCACTTAACCGACTGTTCAGCCATAATCATCTGGACAGATCCGAGACCCCTCGGGAGGGGGAACCCTATCTGGAACATCCCGAGCATGGAGCATACAAGATTTACAAAAGTAAAGATTCTCTGATACACTCAAAACAATATAACAAAAAACTCTTTCTAAATATAAAAAATATAAAACATTCCGAATTGGAGATTTTCTCCCTTGTTCCCAGGGAGCGTCACTTCCTCTCCCACAGTCCATCTTACCCTCTTCCAACCAGTGCCCCACCCTTGACCCAGGTGTTCCTCAATAAAATGAGGAGAATTCAAATATAATATAAAGCTAGAGTTAACAGTGAACACCCCACCCCCACCCACACCCACATCTAAATATATTTGGGAATATTAATACCATATATAACTATAAGATTACAATCTCAACACGTAATACTTAAATATAATACCACAAAATAACAGGGGAAAGAAAAACAACCCCGCTCCTAAAAACAGAAGTAAAATAGAATAAGGTAACCACCTCCCCCCATCAACATTAACCAAACGCCCCAACATATATATATATACATACACACACAGGGGGAAAGATAAGAAAAGATGAAGGGATGTAAACCAAAATAATGGGAAAGGCAGACCAGCGTCCACAATCTCTTACAGCTTATTTAAGAGAGTCCAAGAATTCCTTAGCCTTCTCCGGTGATCCGAAGTTATATATGGATCCTTCGTGGCTAAGGCGTAGCGTCGCTGGATATCGTAAGGAGTACTGGATATTTAAGTCCCTTAAACGCTTCTTCGCCTCATCGAATGCCTTCCTCTTTCGGACCAAAGCTGGGGAGAAGTCCTGGAATAGCATGATCCTGGATCCTTTGTGGGTCATAGCTTGGGGATCTTTTCCCAGATTTCTTGAGGCTTCCAGGAGCATCTGCCTCTCCCTATAGCTCTGCAGCTGGAACAGGACCGGGCGTGGGCGCTGGGTTGAGCCGGGCCCACGTACTGTGACCCGGTAGGCCCATTCTACCCTTACCCGGCCTGATCCATTATGCAGATTTAAAAGTTGTGGCAGCCAATGCTCTAAGAATGCTGTCAGCTGGCCTCCCTCTTCCTGCTCGGGAAGGCCCAACAACCGAATATTTTTTCTACGACATCGATTTTCGAGGTCATCAATGTGGTTTTCTAGGTTCTGGACTCGATTCTCGAGAAAACGGATGTGGTCGGCTGTTGATTTTATCCCAGTCTCTGAGGCTGCGGCCTTCGACTCCACCTCTCTGACTCGGCACTCCAATTCCTGAATGTCTCTGCCCTGCTTCTGCAGCTCGGCTGATAGTGCTTCTCTGCTCTGCCGAGACTCATCGATAAAAGCATCAATCTTCGCCTCCCACCTGGCAAACATCTCCTCAAAGCTCATCTTCATTGGTAAATCTCCTGAAGTAGCTGAAGACACCTTTGTTGCAGCTGAAGAGGGAGAGGGTGGGGGAGGGGTCCCTGCTTTCTTAGAGCCGCCTGTTCCCTTCCCTTTACTCATTTTCCAGCTAGTATTAGACTATTTAAATGTACTAATAGGTAACTATTTAAGGTTAACAACTATTATAAATGGTTTAGTGAGTGTGGTGGGGGTGGATAGCCCACTTTTCCCAAGTTTTGGGTAGAGCACTGTGGACTCAGTCTTGCTGGGTCGCCGCCATCTTGGATCCCCCGTGTTTCAGTTTTAACATTTGATAACTTGCTTTCTTTTAATAGGCCACCATGAATGTTTGGTTACATTGCCTAGTACCAATGGTCGTGTTTGTTGAGTTCTGAAAATGTGTCACTGGACCAGAAACCTTAACTCTGCTTTCTCTCCATGAATGCTGCCAGATCTGCTGATTTCTCCAATGATTTCTGTTTGTATTTGCTGGTAATGGTGTTTCTGTGAAAGCCACCAGGCCTGGCCATAATCTGGGTTTGCACCATGCATTGTCAGTAGGAAATTTGAATGTCACGATCAGTAGGAGTCAAAATCGACTTGACTATATTAAGATCAGAATTTAAAGTTTTGATAGAGTTGACAAGGTCATTTGGAATAACAATGCATTAAATCATAGAATTTGCTGCAGGCCCTGTATCATCCAGACATGTAAAGATACATGGCTCCAGTTAGCAAAATTTAGCATGATTGTTTTATGATGAAGTGACAAGTTTTAAGGATGTTGATACAGCAAACTATCCATTGGAAAAAGTATCACCAAAAAATAACTGAGAGAGGCTTTTTGTTGATTATTTATGAACTCTGAGGAATGTTTTCTGAGGTTTCCTGCCAACAGCAGTTCAAACAGTACTCATCAGGTTATCTTAAGTCCATCATGGCAAGCTTTATTTTACTCGTGTTTGCAGTTGAGAAGTTGGGCCAATGCAGGAATCTCTGCCTTCCAATTAATAGATACTACCACAACTGGCAATTCTGGTAGTCACACATCTCAGAGTCTTGAAACTAGAATTTCTAAAACAAAAAAGAAAGCAAGGTATAAAATGGATTGCCGATTGAAATGAGGTTAGATGAAGAGCATAAATAAACCATGATGTACAGGTATAATTCTGCCTGCATCTTAACCTTTTGCCCTTATTTTTATACAAATATGTTAATTTGGTAGTTAATGTGTAAAACTTGGTGAATTTGAGAGATGGAGTTGTCGAATTTGTTAGACCTTACAATGCCTGTCTGTCTGCAGTGCAGCTAGGGAACTTCAAGGCACAAAGTTGCTGCAAAGTAATGTAACCTTGACAGGAGGATAGAATTACACCCTGAAAGTTATCTTTGGTAGTTATAACTATAAATATAGATATATGAAACTACAATGAAAAAGTTGACTTGAGGTGTATGTAGGAGTAAGATTTTTGAAGAATATCCTTTGATTCCCCCCCCCCCCAAAAAATGACAATCTAAATCTCATATTATAAATGTTTGTGCTAAACTGTGTAAGTGAAGCAGGAGATGCTTAGAAATATGGCTGTTGGAATAAATGGCTCAGGAACAGCATTAGGACTAAATCGCATGCAATGAATGCAGTTTGCTGTGGAGAAAAAGGTGATGTTTCTAGAGAGAAGTTATTGCATTTAACAAATACAGCTTCTCAATCAACATTTTCATCATCTGGTGTAGCAGTGTGGACCATCTGGTCGGACCAGCAGTTGGAGATAGTTACAGTTGTATTTGATTCATTACAGATGGTAGAGGTGCAGAATATGGAGCCAGATGCTCCTTCAGACATCAGCTTGTGCAAACACAGTATTGATACCTCCAAAGCAACTGTGATAATGACAATCGTCTACTAGGCAGGGTAATTTGCTGGCATATTTAGATGCAGTCTCAAAATATCACTAGGCGATCACAGAAGAGATAGAATAGGGCGCTAATATGATACCATCATGAGTCCAGATTGTGATGGAGCAAATGAAAGTAAAAATATAAAAAATAATAGAATATGTAGATGCACTAATCAAGGTTTGAAGCAAGACATTGGCATTATCAAATAATGATGAAATTGCCGGCGATCAAAAGAAACCTTCAAATGAACAGTATGCTTATCTTGAATTGAGTAAAATTCAACTGTGCTGAACAAGTCTAATGCCAAGAAAATCTGCAACAGCTGAACAACTAAGTGACTTTACTTGTGTACCTTGGGTCATTATTTTAGATTTGGGTAAAAGATATTTCAAGTTATGCATTAAAATCATAAAAGTTAAGTCATAGAGTGTACAGTGTGCCAATTTTATGAGTGAACGGATGATACTGGAGAAAAATAATACTGATGCTGATTCTGTATTTCATACCTTTTGTGTTGATAACCATTTCAATAATTTTTTTTTTCTCCATTCTTTGTATGCGGTCTTGACACAGCACATGAGATGTACAGGCAAACTCGAATCCATCTTCATTTAAATGCCCATTTGCATTATCAGAGAAGTATACTAAGTAATTTCTGCAGTGACAGCATTTTTGGAATCAAATCAAATTTTCAATGTGACTTTGTTTTGGTGGTAAAAATCCTTTCACTGCATCTCCTGGATTAATTACTAATGTTCTTTTTTTTGCAAAATGTAATCACAGGAATAGAGGCTTCCGCGTGTTGTTTAGTAGATGTGGGAAGCAGTCAGCAGTGTTACTGTCAAGTAAACAGGTATTTATTCTGCCCTGCTCACCCTTTGCAGATGGTCAGTGATGGTCTGCATATGGAGCGGTAGCCTGGCTGCAGCTGGCAGTTAGACCCTGGTGAGAGTCACTGTGTATTTCACACTTCTGTGGATTTCAGACCATCTGTTTCCGTGTTTCCCCCAACCCCAAGCTGAGAGTCAAGGCTGACATGCACCAGACAAATCTGAGTTATAACTCATGATTAACCAAGAAATCTAATGCAGACAAGGTCCATTAATTAATTCATTTCTAGTCATGGAGGGCCTGACAATTTCTTGATGGTACAATAATCTTAAAATAAATTACAATCATAATACAGGTTTAGTCACATAATATGGCAGAATACCAAGAATCATGTAATTGTCCCTGGAAATATGACCTCTTTTGTTGAAACGAACAGATCTCGTAAAGTTCTTTTAACCCCTTTACCATCATTATATCACAATTCTAATGCTTTGTAATTACGATGACAGGGGAATATCAGACAATCTACTTCTCAGTTTTTTTTCCCAGGTCAAAATTTGTCGTATCTCCAGTGACAAACATCCTCTTCATGTTTTAGCGAAATCAAATTTTGACATTTTTCATTTGTTCGTGGAATAATTAGTGATGCCTTACAGACTCATTCAGCTTAAAAGTTTTGCAAATTAATCATTTTCGCAATGGATTTATAGCAATATAAAGAACTCTCAAATTATGAGCATTACTAAAGAACTAATATTCCCTTGTGAGCCCCAGCAGTTCAAATTAAACTCTAGGTTTAATTTTTTTTTGCTACTGATATAAACGATGGTGTATTCTCACATGTACAGAATTCTGATTTGACCTTCTTACCACTGAATTTATTTTTTTTGAAAATAGTTGAATGACTTTACAAAAACAAGCTGAAAGTGTGAACTGAGCAGCGCTAATGCATTTTAACAACATCGTACTGGTGTTAGCTGTGGAAGTGCCAGCGTTTCAATCCTGGTATCTTCATTTTGCTATCTAAGAATATATTTTTTTTTCTTTTGACTATCTCTAATGCTGTCCAAGGAATGTTTCCAACTAGTTTTGCCTTGGCCAACACTGTAATGAAGTTAGGTTAACTGCTGTTCCGTATTCCCACCTAACTCATTTCCAAACCAAGTCAACCATTATGGACTCACCATTCTGACAATCACCTGTTTGTTCTGATGGAAAGAGAGCTTTGTTATTACCAGAGGGGTTTTGAAGGCAGTTAAGATGAATAGTGGATATGCATCTGTTTTCCTGGATGGTCTAATACATGGTATTTGCAATGTAAATCCAACACGGTAAGATTACTATCTGAGAGTCGTTTATATAGCAATTAATTCAGGAACTTGCATGACATCATAAAGCTAAAGAAGTTTATAAATATTGTCTGAACCCCTCAATTAATTTCTGTCTTGAAATCATTCCAAAGTATCTATTATATTTCATAATATATATATACTGTTCATTTTATTGGGCGTTGTATTCAATTCCGGACCTCTTTTAGTGTTTGCAGTGGCTGTCGTTGCGGACACTAGCTATCAGTGCGCTGCATGTAATTAATGTGTGATGATATTTAATCTGAAAGATTAATGATTGTGACGCATTTCTGTAACTTTATCGAGAAATAATTTGCAGTTAATTACTAGGAAATTCTATGGCCAATATATATTATAGACACATAATTCATAAGCATCTGAAGCATGAGTGAGATAAGATCCTGCTCACAAGTTAAAATATAATTAGAGAGCCATTGCTATTGTTCTGAGGAGTTGTCAGACAGGTTAAATTTCCAGAACAGGCAGCAAACATCTCTCCAAATCCCTGATCTTCAGAAATGTTTCAACAGGAGCTGATATTGTATTTGGTTCACTTCAATATGTTTTGTTGGTGCTTTGATAGAAATTTTAAAGGGCAGAATTTTAAGGCAGGTGGGCAACTAGCAAGGTGGGGATGGGGTGGGCTAAATCCCGCAGGTGACCTTCCCATTGCCAACTTGCTCATCCCCAATTTTGCCATGACTTTAGAGCAGCAGATGAGGCCTATGGTGACTCAGTAGCCTTGGGCCCATTTGAAGTTCTGAAGTGAAAAATTGGGCAATTCATGTCCACTTAAGAGGCGCCATCCCCCACCTCAGTTTCTCAGCCGGTAGAGGGGTGTCTAGTTGCTGGCGGGGGGGGGGGATGAAACAGTTCTCCTGCTTGGATTTGATAGAACAGAGTTACCCCTTCCACAGGCCATATCTTTGCAGTCAGTGCCACAACCACACCCCATACATTTCGCTACTTCCCCCTGTCTTTGCACATTATTCCCCATCTCCTATCTCCGCCCTTTGTGAGTCCCTCCAAGTTCTTACTTAGCTTGCATCCTTGTTTTCTCAGACTCTGTGTGCTCCTGGTGGCACCATGGGCATCAGAGAGTTGTCAAATAATCAGTTAGCCAGCAGCTGTCAGACGTGGGGCTTTGTCTTGAGTTGGGGGTGCAAATCCAGACTCCAGCTGGTTATCAGAGCTGTCAGGCAATATCCAGAGCAGGAGTGGTTTCCAAACCGACGTATTTGGCGGTAAGATGAGAAATCCTGCCACCTGTTAAACTCCACTCTAAGTGTTTACAATATGTGATGCAACAGAGTAGTTGGCTAAATCGTTTAAGGCAATGGGAAACTGGTCTCTTTTTATTGTCAATCTCTAATTGTCCTTCAATCTGACTGGCTTACCCATCAATGTCAGAGGGGAGTCGGTAATCAGCCACATTGCTGTGGATCTGAGTCAGACTGAAGGAAAATGGTAGATTTCTTCCCTTGAAGGACATCTTGTCAATCCAAATGTGTTGGTACAATAATCCAGTAGTTTTATGACTATTGTTCATGAGACTAGCATTTAATTCCAGAGACATTAATTTGAAATCAAGCAGATACTGTTGTGAGACTTCAATTCATTCTCAAGAACATGATCTGCACCTTTCTATTAGTGGTACAGTAACATTACCAATGGGATAGCAACTCCCTTAGTAAGTTACATTATCTAAAAATGATGTTGGATCCTATCATGCGTTTAATGCAAAGTAGTATTAAGAGAAAGTGGATCATTTTAGGCAAATTAATAATTGAGAAATGAACTGGATCAATTTAAGTTGTAAAGGGGATTGAGGGAAAGAGATGTATTCATGGATCTGTTTGATGACATAATGCTACTATCACATCACTTGCTGCCTGTTAACTGGTAGAAAGTAAGGACTGCAGATGCTGGAGATCAGAGCTGAAAAATGTGTTGCTGGAAAAACACAGCAGGTCAGGCAGCATCCAAGGAGCAGGAGAATCGACGTTTCGGGCATATGAAGAAGGGCTTATGCCCGAAACATCAATTTTGCTGCTCCTTGGATGCTGCCTGACCTGCTGCGCCTGTTAACTGGTTGCTATCAGAGGCATTTATAGGCAGCATTGCCCCTTTAATATGGTCACAGAATAAAGAACTGTTATATATTTTCATGCATGTAATATAATATTTATTTCCACCTTCAGGGACTGCAAGAATACCAAGAGTGCCTACAGAATAAATGATGTCTGTTCTAGCTGTGCTGCCCCTGGCAAAGCCTGAAATGTATCTTTAAATGAATCCTAGAACACTGAACATTGCTGCTGACTGTGTTATTTCACACGTCTGAATTATCATTTTCATTTTCACATGTGTGAAATATTGATCCTGTGGGCAGTGAAATTACCAGTCACGGCCATACAATCACCATAACTCACATCCAAGTGCACATGCGGGAGTTACAGAAAGGCAGCATTCATACAAGTGACCAGCACTGACCTGAGCAATATCTAATGTGGTTCCTTATGTTTTGGTTTGAGTCTTATCATCAGTTGCTGTCTGCAATATTTTATCTTGGCTGCAAGTCCATTAAAGATGAAGAGGACAATTTTCAATGTTTTTCATTCTTTTGACTGCAGAGTGTCCTTTTCCAATTTACAGTGCAGTGGAATCCAGTTATGAACAATAGGTTAAGGGAAAAATGGACCAAATGTATCAGCCAGGCTTCTACCAACAGTGATTGATGTCAAAATGCAATCGGCATTTAGTAACAACTTTGCCAAGCATTTGCTGTACAAAACTGTTGCTGAAGTGAAGTGTATTTATTTACTATTTAATGTCAACTTAGCAAACACGATCGCTTGTGAACTATTCATGTGGATTATTATTGAATAGAATGAGAGAAATATTTAACCCAGACCAAAGGATTTCCTTCAGATTTGAAACAACATTCATTGCAAAATGAAAAAATGTAGGTTGTTTAATATAATGGATATGCATGTTAATTTGAGGTAATGCTTTAATTATTGCCCTCAGAGGGTTAACGGTAACAGCACGTGTTTACATGGAGCCTCTTCACTGCTGTCCCTGTTGATATTTTGAGTTCCAGGCCAAGTGTATTTTGAGAGCTCAAACGGTTGATGTAAGTGCAAAGTGTAGCAAGTGAGATTATGCATGGGAATGAGGAGTAGTAGACCACTGTTAGTTTGCATATGAAATACAATTATCTTCATATAATTGAAATAACATTATGTCATTCAGTAATAATACTTCCTGTGATCAGATTATTAGAACTGGATCGTTTGCAACTTTTGCGCAGCCAAGATTGTTGCTGGCTTTCTCGTCTTTCTTTGTGGTTACTGGCACAGATTCCACAGGATCAACCACAGAAACATGAGCGGAAGGAGAATCGAGAGCCACACTCTCTCAAATTCCAAGCCCTTTGCCAAAAAAACTGACTTTCATTTCAAACAGGAAAGTGTGAGGCACAAACTTTGATATTAGGTGACTTTCAAAAGAAGTATCACTTGACACAATCTGTTTCTGTGCAGAGTGTGTTGGTATCTCAACTAATTTCGGGATTGGCCTTGAAATCCTTAACTCAGTTTTGACAGAGTACTCTCAAGGTCCTCTTTTTGCTAATGCTATCAATTCTAATGTTCGGGGAGAGGCTTGTGAAAAGAATCTTCGCTCAATTTTCTGATCAATTTTGAATGATTTTTCTTGGGTTTTCTCTTATGTTGCTTTCATTTTAATTGTCAGCAGCATTGGTCCTAGTTTTAATGGTGCAGCCATTTTCTTTCACCAATAGCCACAGTGGTGTGACACATTAGTTCCTCTTGTGAATCCTCTCTATAACAACAGAGGGACAAAGGGTGGGCAGACAGCACCAATGGTTCTCTGCATCCACCCATCAGTACTCCGACTCCACAGGAACAGGAAGAGACTTATAACTGTCCAAGAAACTAGAGCTTGTGCAGGGTATATTTCACAAGGAAAGCTATAACAGAATGATACAACATGTTACAAAGAAGCTACAGCCAAACTCATCCATAGGCAGTGAATAGATAGATAGATGTGAAGGCCAGAGCAGTGCACAACATCTATGTTTCTGAATCATTCCAAGCTACCACAGGCAGTACAGCCATATAATCAAAGTGAAAAGATGACAGAGAGTAGGATATGTGCTTAATCAACTAACTCCATCTTCATTAAAAGGTTAACTGGCAGCAGCATGAAAAGACCTGTCCATTTTTATGAAATAACGTGACTGACATTGCCACATTTCTGCATGACAACAGTGACTTTACCACTGATGAGATACTTTTGAAGTAAAGCGCTTTGGGATGCCTTGCAGTCACAGAAGGCAGTATACTAATGCAAGTTAGAATGCTCTAATGGTTCAAAGGAATTGTAGATCACACCAATGTGGTCTTATATATTCTATCTTTCCACAGTTGTTGCTTGCATGAATCAGAAAAATATTCACTTGCTGTATGTTCAGCCTTTTGGAGACCATCAACACAAAATTATGCAAAATGGTGCTCACTTCGAGCATTCATTTTAAGGCATTTCATCTTTATCTCATCATTTGATCCAGAAATGCAGTCCTCAGAATAGCTTTTAGGCAATCACAGCTGTTCTCCAAAGCTACGTTTCACAATATCTCTCTATTATTCAGGATACCAACTGAATATAGCTCTGACAAAGTGCCTACTTGCACGTGAATCATCAACAAACAAACCATTGGCATATAGATACCAACCTTTATGTGAAAAGGTTACCCCTCAGGTCTCCTTTAAATCTTTTCCTCCTCATCTTGAATGTATGCCCTCCAGTTTTGGACTCCCCCACCCTGGGGAAAAGACCTTGGTTAATCATCTTGTCCATGTCTCTCACAGCAGTGCAACATAATGAAAGATATTCATATATTCGATGTCCTTGCACAAATAGCAGATTTTTCCAGTCAAGCTGTGGGAATGCCGAGGCCTTCTCTGTGTGTGAGGACAGTGAGGTCTAATGCTCCAGCTAGTTGCTACTTGAGTTGGAAGGAATATGTGAGGCTGCTGGCTCAATCTGTTCCTCCCATATTCCACTCTCTAAAATCTCTTTCTCTTGGATTTTCAAGTCAACCTCTTCAGATGGGTTCAAGATGAGAATCTTTGCCTTTCTGTATCAATGCTTTCCCTTTATTATTGGGAAAACAAAAGATATAGGGGAGATGTCAAAGGCAGGTTCTTTACATAGAGAATGGTGGGTACGTGGAATGCACTGCCACTGGTGGTACTAGAGTCAGCAACATTAAGGAAATTTAAGTGACTGCTGGCCAAGCGCATGGACAGCAGTAAATCAAGAGGTGTGTAGGTTAGGTTGGTCTTAGATTAAGATAAATGTTCGGCACAACATCGTGGGCCGAAGGGCCTGTACTGTACTATGTTCTATTTGCGCTTTTGTAATTGGCAACCTCCAATGATATCTAAGTGTTGGCATGCTGTCATAAGTGGGTGCAATGCTATGAAATCAAACATTCAGAAATATTGACTGGAATGCAGTCAAAGATTGCTTGCTGGGTAACAATAATGCTTGTAAGTGAAGACAGGATACTTGAATTTGTTACTGACGCTCCCTTAACAAAATGAATCTTTGACGGAGAGTTTGAGTCTGTTGTTATGACAATCAAAAGACACTGCCAAGGCTTCGCATTGGAGTTTTGCCATTGATTTTGAGTTCGGGGAGAAGTTCCCCAATGAGCTCTACACCTGGTTCAACCAAGTAGAAAATGGTGCAGCCTCCTCTGAAAGCAAGCACATATGAAGAGCAGAGAGATTGTAAGAAGAGTAAATCCTGAGCCAGAAACTCATCTAAAACTCAGCCATCCGTGGTATCCAGTCCAATTTGCAGCAGAACCATCTGGGCACAGATCAGCCTTAGCGGTCACCTATGTATCCAACCACCCAAATGACAAACATCAAATCTGTACAGTGTAGAAGCAGGTTATCAGCCCATCGAGCCCACACTGGCTCTCTAAAGAGCATCCCACACCCCTACCCGAACCCTGTAACCCTACATTTCTCATGGCCAATCCACCTAACCTGCACATCTTTGGACTGTTGAAGAAAACCAAAGCATCCAGAGGGAACACACCTAGACATGCGAAGAATTTGCAAACTCCACACAGACAGTCGCACAAGGGTGGAATCAAACCTGGGTCCCCGGTGCTGTAAGGCAGCAGTGCTAACCACTGAGCCACTATGATGCCCAAGTATTGGTCCCAAAGGACAAACGAGAGAAATATATTCCGAGCATAGAAGTGTGTTCTTCACCTTGGTAAGGACATTACATTTAATTTTGATATCTGCTCCCATTAGACAGTATGTTACTGATGGCAATCACACTTCCTGACATTCTTATTGAGCACCTTGTTTGGAGATATTGTTTTGAGCTGCACTAACTCAGTCATTATTTCAGAAAAGCAAGTTGTTCCCGACATTGTGCATCACCAAACAAGTGCTGCTGCTTTTGATGTCCCAAAGCACGCGTGCTGCTCCCTTTAAATCATGCAGCAACATTTGATGTTTTTCTGCACCATCAGACAAATCACAAGAGTTTTCCCTCCAACAGGCCAACAATGCAGACCCCAGAAACCAAAGCTGGATCGCACTCCATCTGTTCAGTGGTTGCCAAGCCAACCATTCAAAAAGAATCAGCCTCATTGTGCTTTTAGGAAAACCTGTGGAACTGATCCTGTGACCAGGAGGAGCTATTTGTCACAAACTCCCTGCCAAATTTACCTCTGGCTTGGTTCCGTTGAGGGTAGATCCAACCCTTCCCACCATCCCCCTCTCCCCCCCACCCCCCTTCCCCCAACCTTGTCTCCACCTTCCAGATTGTCAAGCTGCATGTCAGCACCCATACAGTTCTGGTAACTAAACTGAAACCCAACCATGAAGCATGCATCAAGCTTCTTACTGTTACAAAGTCAAAATATTGTAGCTGCTGGAAATCTAAAATAAGAACAAAGAAAGACTGGGAAATCTCACCAGATCAGGCAGCATCTCTGGGCGAATGTGATGTTTTCCCTTATGGCCATGCCTGGTACCTATTGGTGTTTCTCACCTCTACCAGGAAGTGGTAGAGTTGTTTGAGGTAAATCACACCACCAACTTCCTTTATCCTGAGATTTTCTTGGGCTTATCTAGTGATTGGTGTTAGAAGGTACACCACTACAAAGTATCTACAGAAGAGGCATTGTTCTCAGATAACAAGAATGTTTAAGACATGAAAGCACGATGTAAAAAGACGTTTGGCCAGACCTAATTATCAGAAACTGGTACACAAAGCTTAGAGGTAGGGACATTGTCATTGCACCACAGGAGTTCAGCTAGTCTGTGCTATAAGAGAAGGATGCCCCCCAGCACCCTCCACTCCTTAATTAAGGATCAGAATAAGCATTTCCAAAATTGGCATGTGCAGCAGTTTTGCAATTAAATTCTGTGGGATGTACCTTTAATCCAGTTGAAGCAGAATCACTGCATGCCCTATAACTAAGTTTAAAATCTGGTTTAAGCCAGTTCAACAGAAATTAAACCTTAGAGAAAACTCAATCTAAGTTGCAGGAAAGATTTTTGATAATATGACTCATAAGCCATTCTGCTGCAGGAAATGGTGTGGGTTGTGTTTTGAGCATATTTGTCAGAAGGCAATGGCATAAATGAGAATTACATACTGCAAAGCTCTTAAAATTATATTCAAACTTATTTCTTAAATCTGACTGAAATTAATCCAAATCTGTGACCCTTAGCTTTCTCGTTCTCTCAAGTGACTCTGTTAAAGATTTTAATATGCTGCTCAAACTACTACTGATACATTTGTCAGATTTGGTAAAGGTCCCTCCTTAGTACATGGTTCTGTAAAAGGTTAGCGCTTTCCTACAGGCCTGTAGTGATACTCTTGAGCTCCAGTGACTGTAAGCACTGTTCTTGCTTGGTGATTGTAATACTCCAGGTTCCTGTGATTTTTAAGTACTGGGTGACATTTAAAGCTTTTGGGATTAGTTGTGAGTAGTGAGGATGAATATAGTTTCACTACTGTAACCCTTTGCTGAAGGTCTACAAGGACAGACAGCCTATATTAGTCTTGACATGAAATTTAATGTATGTTAAGCAAATTCAATTTAAAAGCGACAAGTAGTGCATAATTCTGTATCATTAAAACTGTTTTGTAGACCTGATTCCTTTTATGGGGATACCAGTAAAATTCATAATACCGCAGTGGTTTTCAAATACAGTTACCTAGATGTTTAATATTTAAATATTCTTAAGAGCACATTGTAGGAATGATGAATCTGTGCATCTCCTATAGAATTCTATATTCTATGACTTGTTTATCTCAAAATCATAGAAATAGTTGTGTTATTCATAGGATGTAGGCGTAGCTGACAGGGCCCATCTCTGATTGCCCTTGAGAATTGAGCCACCATTTTGAATCAGACCCAGACACTTGCTTTGCCATTTCAGAGGACGTTAGGAGTTGGCCATATTGTTGATGCTCTGGAGTCACATATAGGCTATAAGATGGCAAATTATCTTCCCAAACAGTCATTACTGAACCAAAAGGACTTTTGCATCATTCTGTTTGGTTTGTGGTCATCACTACTGATGCAACCTTTTTTCAAGAAAGTCAGATTAATTTAATTACTTGAATTCAGATTCCCACTTGCCATGGTGCTACTTAAATTTGCATCTTTTAATCTTTAAGCCAGCCTCTGGATTCTTATCCAGTAAAACAATGACAGTGCTCCTGTACTCGCAAACCCACAGTCATGCACATTAGTCTCACATTTTTCCTACACAATGTAAGTTCCTCATCCTGAAATATCTGCCGAGAACCCTTTTTAAAAATAACCTAAAGAATGAACTTCCTGTTTATACATAGAAGAAGCTCCCAGACCCTGATCACTGAGTGAAAACAGATGTTTATCTCCTCTCTAATTATTTTACAAATTATTTTTGAATCCACAATCTCGAGCCATTGAGCCTCATGCCAGAGGTAATATTCTTCACTATTTACTCAGCACCCTTAATCATCTTGAAAATCTCTATTGGATTATCTGTTAACCCTGTCCATTCCAAGGAGGACAAGCCAACTTTTCCAAACTTCCCCATCCTTGTTCACAAGCTGATCGTAACTGCTTTCTTACGGGATAGTATTCAGAATTCTCGAGCTCAGGTCTGACTTCTAAAGTTCACAGTAATCCATTTTTCCATATTAGTCTAACAAAAGTACATCTCTTCACACTTTAAAGAATTGAGCTCCATCTGTCATTCTTCAGCCCATTTCAGTCTTCTTTCCAGGACACCCTGAAGGCTTTAACTGTCCCCATCATTGGTTATTGCTCTGTCAGGTTTTGTGTCGACTGTAAATATCATAAACTGTATGCTTTGAGCTTTGTTCAAAATTATTCAGTTTGTTCGAACTGCTTACATCATGTTTATAGGATATCCCATGTAGGGAGAGATAAGAGGATTAGCATTTTGGTGTAGGTGTCTCTGGGAAGTAAATTTATTTCCCATACTATCTATGCATTTCAAATGGAAACACATTGTGGTTTCCTGTTTTAAACTCTGCCACCAATTCACAAGTTTCTTCAAAAGAAGATGGTAGGAGACAGAGAGTGGTGGTGGAGGGTTGTTTTTCAGACTGGTGGCCTCTGACCAGCGGTGTTCCATTGGAGCTGAGTCCACTGTTGCTTCTCATCTATATAAATGATTTGGATGAGAATTTAGGAGAAATGGTGACTAAATTTGCAGAATACACCAAAGTTGGTGGTATGGTCAACAGTAAAGAAGGTTCTCTGAGATTACAAAAGAATCTTGAACAATTGAGCCAATGGCTAAGGAATGGCAGTTGAAGTTTAATTTGAATAAATGTGAGATTTCGCATGTTGATAAAAATAAACAAGGGCAGTCTGTATTCTGTTAATGGTAGGGCTCTTGGTAATGTTGTCAAACAGAGAGACAAGGGGTTCAGGAACATAGTTCTTTGGAAGTTGCATTGCAGGTAGACAGGGTGATTGAGAAGGCATTTAGCACGCTTGACTTCACTGTTCATTCCACCGAGTATAGGAGTTGGGATGGTATGTTGAAGTTGTACAGGATATCCGTGATGCCCCTTCTGGAGTATGGTCTACAGTTCTGGCCGTCCTGCTGTAGGAAGGATATTATTAAATTGGAGAAAGTTCGGAATTTATTTACCAGGATTTTACCAGGACTGGAGGGTTTAAGTTGTAAGGAGAAGCTGGTGAGGATGGAACTTGTTTCCCTGACACTCGGAAGTTGAGTGATGACCTTCAAGGTTTATAAAGTCATGAGAGACATCAATAAGGTGAACAGCAAAGATCTTTTCCCTAGAGTGGGTGAGTTCAAAACTAGGGCCTTATTTTTAAGGTGAGAGGAGAAAGATTTAGAAAGGGACCTGAGGGTAACCTTTTTACACAGTGGTCCAGATATTGAATAAGCGGCCAGAGGAAGTGGTAGATGCAGGTACAATTATAACATTGAAAAGACATTTGGATAGGTACATAAATAGGAAAGATTCAGAGGGATATGGTCCTAAAACAGGGAAGCGGGACAAGTTTCTTTGGAACACTTGGTTGGTCTGGATGAGTTGGACAAGGGGTCTGCTTCTGTGCTCTAAGACTCCATGACTCTATAAATACCAGATACTTTGTGTGAAAATTGTTCTGTGCGTTATTGACTTGTAGTTAGCCTAGTGTTTTTGTCACACTTTTATGCTGTAGCATCTATTTTGAACACTACCATACCCAGATAATGTTTAAATACCAAAAAAAACCCATCAAGCATGATTTTGCTCAAACGGCACAGTTTTAGAATGGAATTATTTTGTGCTATCAAATCTCCTCTCCTTTTTTCTCCAGGGAAAACAGTCTCAAATTCTCCGATTTATCTTAAGTTCCTCATTCTTGTGAATCCTTTCTACACTGTTTCTAATGCCTTCGCATTTTTCATAAAGTGCGGTATCCAATTCTTCAGCAGAGGCTGAACCAGTATCTTACTTAAGTTCCAGATAATCACTTTGCTCTCATATCGCTGTCTCTCTTAATAAAACCCAGGGGTCTTGACCATTTGAGTAACTAATTTCCGCAATCTGTCCTGCCTCTTCAGTGACTTGTGCACAGAAACACCCAGGTCCCTCTGCCCCTGCACCCCACTTTAATGTTGTTCCCTTTATTTTATCTTGTCTGTCCATGTCCTTCTTACCAAAATGAATCACTTCACTTTTGTAGTCCACTCACTCATGCTGTCTCTCTCTCTGCACTTTTGAAGTCCAGAAATACAACCCTCAGCATATCGGAGATAGAGTTTGACTTACTGACCTGGGACCTCTGACTGGAGGGTATCTCCCTTGACTGTAGAGAAACATTGGGTTATTTAGTATTTTTAGCTAAAAATAATGTATTGAATATTTTGGAGGGATTTACAGAGTCATAGATCACGGAAAGAGACCCTTTGGTCCAACCAGTCCATACCGAACATAATCCCAAACTAAACATCCCACCTGTCTGCTCCTGGCTCGTATCCCTCCAAACCTTTCCTATTCATAGATCTGTCCAAATGTCTTGTAATTGTACCCGCATCCATCACTTTTTCTCAGAAAGTTCATTCCACACGTGCTGCACTCTGTGTATAAAAGAATTGCCTCTTCTGTAATTTTTACTTACCTCTCACCTTATAAATCCTCCATCCTAGGCCAAAGATAACTACCATTAACTCTATCTATACTCTCATTATATTATTATCTTCTATCGGACCACCTCTAACCTCCTATGCTCCAGTGAAAAAAGTCCCACCCTTTCAGGTTTGCTTTATAACTCAAACCTTCCATACATGGCAACATTCTGGAAAATCTCTTCTGAACCCTTTCTAGCTTAATAATGTCCTTCCTATAACAGGGTGACCAAAACTGGATACAGTATTCCATGAGCCCAGTGAAATTTTCTGCTGTATCTTAACAAAAGCACCTTGTTAACTCACCTCATCCTTTTGGCATCCCTCACATTTGACTGTCCCCACATTACTGTTCCTGAAGCAATTTGTTACTCAGTAGATATCTATCAAAAGGCAGGTATCCCTGACCTATTCCATCTTTAAAAGCCTGTAGTGTACAGACAAGCACTATCAGCTTAGAGCTGCCCTGCGCAGTCCCTGGTATTTGGCCCAGGTATGGCAGAAAGAGCAGCAATTGGTGCATGTTATTCAGGCAGGGGCCTGAAGATCATTCTGGTTAGGTGGGGCAGATGTGGGATATCCTTGTGTCCAGGATCAAGAATGGAGATCATGACATCAGGTCCAGGTTTGCCACCCTGGGTTAGCGCAGTCTCAGCCAGCTGGAAGAATGCCCAGTATTGAAGGAAGAAGGTCAGTGTCTTTCTTCACTCTGGCAAGGTTGCTGCTACCAGCTTCTCTCTGATACCTCGTACATACTCCATCTCTGCAACTATACCCACCTACATACCAAAGCTCATGCTCTACTACTCTCGCTGTTGTCTGTGACACCTTCCATCATTCACTTAGCCCAAACCCGAATCTGCCCAGGCTGAGCGGCACAGTGGCTCAGTGGTTAGCACTGCTGCCTCACAGTGCCAGAGATCCAGGTTCAGGTCCAGCCACAAGTGACAATATGGAGTTTGT
Source organism: Hemiscyllium ocellatum (assembly GCF_020745735.1). Taxonomy (NCBI): domain Eukaryota; kingdom Metazoa; phylum Chordata; class Chondrichthyes; order Orectolobiformes; family Hemiscylliidae; genus Hemiscyllium; species Hemiscyllium ocellatum. Next base: position 28,033,068 of record NC_083425.1, on the reverse strand, counting down.
GTGTTCCTGCCGTGTCTGTGTGGGTTTCCTCTGGGTGCTCCAGTTTCCTCCCATAGTCCTTTTCCACAGTAAATACTGACGCAAAATATTCGTTTAGATGTGCAGGTTAAGTGGATTGGCCATGCTAAATTGCCCGCGATATTCAGGCATGTTTAGGCTTGGTGGATTAGCCATGGCACATGCAGGGTTACAAGGATGGGCCAGGGGGTGATTCTGTGTGGCATACTTTTCAGAGGGTCATTGCAGACTCATGGGCCAAATGACCTCTCTTCACACTGTTGGAGTTCCATGATTCAATGCCCAGTAACCCTATATGCTCTGTGCACTACCTAATCAATCCATAATAAATAAGAACAGAAGTAGTCCATTCAGCCCCTTGAGCTTGCTCTGCCATTCAGCAGGATCATGGCTGATCTGACATTCCTCACATCTACTTTCCTACCCTTTCCCAATAACCCTTGATTCCCCTTATAACCAAGACTTTTAACTATCTCAGCCTGAGATATACAAGGACACTGCCCAGTGGCAATAATTTTCAGATGCTCACAACCCTCTGAGAGAAAAGAGTCCTCCAGCATAAATTGGTGCCTCTTAATTCTGAGACTATGTCCTCTGGTCCTAGACTCTCCCAAAGGGAAAAGATCGGCTGAGCACTCTCACTGGAAAGCCCCTTAAGAATTTGATATGTTTCAATCAGATCACCTCTCATTCTTCGAAACTCCAAGGAGTAGAGTCCCAATTTGTTTAACTTTTGTTGAGAAGACAATCCCTCCTTAACAGGGTTCATCCTCTGAATAGTATATTCCTATTAGGGTGAAAAGAAAGGCTGGTAGGTATAGAGATTGCTGGGTGACAAAAGAAATTGAGGGTTTGGTTCAGAAAAAGACAGAAGCATATATCAGATATAGACAGGATAGATCAAGTGAATGATTAGAAGAGTGAAAAGGCAGTAGGAGTATACTCGAGAGGGAAATCAGGAGGGCAAAAAGAGGACATGAGATAGCTTTGACAAATAGAGTTAAGGAGAATCCAAAGGATTTTTACAAGTACATTAAGGATGAAAGGGTGGCATAGTGGCTCAGTGGTTAGCACTGCTACCTCACAGCACCAGGGTCCCAGGTTCGATTCCAGCCTAGGGCGACTGTCTGTGTGGAGTTTGCACATTCTCCCTGTGTCTGCATGGGTTTCCTCCGCATGCTCCGGTTTCCTCCCACAGTCCAAAGATGTACAGGTTAGGTGAATTGGCCATGCTAAATTGTCTGTAGTGCTCGGTGCATTAGTCAGAGGGAAATGGGTCTGGGTGGGTTTCTCTTCGGAGGGTTGATGTGAACTGGTTGGGCTGACGGGCCTGTTTCTGCACTGTAGGGAATCTAATCTGAATGGTAGGGAGTAAATAGAGCCCCTCAAAGATCATCAAGGCAGCCTTTGTGTGGAGCCATGGGAGAGATACTAAATGAATATTTTGCATCAGTATTTACTGTGGAAAAGGATATGGAAAATACAGAATGCAGGGAAATAGATGGTGATATCATGAAAAATGTCCATATTACAGAGGAGAAAGTGCTGGATGTCTTGAAATGCATAAAAGTGGATAAATGTCTAGGACCTGATCAAGTGTACCCTAGATCTCTGTGGGAAGCTCAGGAAGTAATTGCTGGGGCTCTTGCTGAGATTTTGTATCATTGATCATCACAGCTGAGTGCCGGAAGACTGGAAGTTGGCTAACATAGTGCCACTGTTTAAGAAGGGTGATAAGGACAAGCAAGGGAACTATAGACCAGTGAGCCTGACATCAGTGGTGGGCAAGTTGTTGGAGGGAATCCTGAGGGACAGAATGTATATGTATTTGGAAAGGCGAGATCTGATTAGGGATGGTTAACATAGTTTTGTTCATGGGAAATCATGTCACACAAACTTGACTGAATTTTTTGAAGAATTAACAAAGAAGATTGATGAGGGCAGAGCAGTAGGCATGATCTATATGGGCTTCAGCAAGGCATTCGACAATGTTCCCCATGGGAGACTGGAGAGCAAGTTTAGACCTCATGGAATGCAGGGAGAACTAGCCATTTCGATACAGAATTGGCTCAAAGGTAGAAAACAGAGGGTGGTGGTGGAGAGATGTTTTTCAGACTGGAGGCCTGTGACCAGTGGACTGCCACAAGGATCGGTGCTGGATTCATTACTTTTCGTCATTTATATAAATGATGTGGATGTGAGCTTAAGCGGTATAGTTTGTAAGTTTATAGATCACCAGTATTGAAGGTGTAATGGACAGAGAAGAAGGTTACCTTGCACTACATCAGGATCTTGATCAAATAGCCAATGGGCTGAAGAGTGGCAGATGGAGTTTAATTTTATAAATGCAAGGTGCTGCATTTTGGGAAAGTAAACCTTAGCAGAACTTATATACTTGATAGTAAGGCCCTAGGGGCTGTTGCTGAACAAAGAGATGCAGGAACATATCTCATTGAAAGTGGAATCGCAGGCAGATAGGATAGTGAAGAAGGTGTTTGGTATGCTTTCCTTTAGTTGTTAGAGTATTGAGTACAGGAGTTGGGAGATCATGTTATGGCTGTACAGAACATTGGTTAGGCCACTGTTGGAATATTGCATACACCTCTGGTCTCCTTCCTATCAGATGTTCTGAAACTTGAAAAGGTTCAGAAAAGATTTAGAAGGATGTTGTCAGGGTTAGAGGATTTGAGCTATTGGGAGAGGTTGAATAGGCTGGGGCTGTTTTCCCTGGAGTGTCGGAGGCTAATGGGTGACCTTATAGAGGTTTATAAAAGCATGAGGGACATGGGTAGGATAAATAGAAAAAGTCTCTTCCCTGAGGTGGTGGAGTCCAGAATTGAGGGCATAGGTTTAGGGTGAGAGGGGAAAGATATAAAAGAGAGTTAAGGGGCAACGTTTTCACTCAGAGGATGTTATATGTATGGAATGAACTGCCAGAGGATGTGGTGGAGGCTGGTACAATTGCAACATTTAAAAGGCATCTGGATGGCGATATGAATAGGAAGGGTTTGGAGCGATATGGGCCGGGTGCTGGCAGGTGGGACTAGATTGGGTTGGGATATCTGGTCGGCATGAACGAGTTGGACCGAAGGGTCTGTTTCTGTGCTGTACATCTTTATGACTCTATGGTACAGCAGTATAATGATAGTTGCTGGTGTGGCTCAGGGTGCAGCATTGAAGTGCAGAAGTGTTCAGTATGTGGAGGTGCATTGAGGTTCTTAGAGACTGGCACATTGGGCTTCAATGTCCTTGGATATGGGGTCTGTGTGGGTGGTGTCCATGGACCATGTGACTTTGGTGCCTGGTGTCCAACATGGAGGTACTGGGGAGTAAGCAGCAAGTTGAAGTTACTAGGTACCCACTCTGATTTCCATGTTGTGAATTCTTGATGCCTGGTTTGTTTGGTGCACTTCGTAAGATCGGAAGCTGAATATTAATGAGTTGAGTTGTGGTGTTAACAAGCATTAATCTCCCTTGATGGATAATTTGCCATTGCTTTGTGAGAAACTCACTTTGCCATGCCACACAGCGTAACTATGAAAGACAGTGCGAGACAGCCCCAATGTTGAGATAGGGCTTGCTGGGCCTCTCATCTGATTCTGCCACAAACCATAAGATTCTACATGGAAAGTTCATTATCAGTGTGGCCAGATTTCCAATATCAATGTACTCTTTATTTTCACATACTCAACAAGGGTCTGGAACCTTTCCAAGTGAAGACAGAAGAGAAAGGGAGACATTAATCCTTCCTCACATCTCTGCACACTTTCCACCAGCTGGGTAAGCTGTAGTTGGCTGATTGTGTGTGCTGTCCGGACACACTGGGTGAGAATAGTGCATCGTAAATCCTGCCCTACTGTTCTCCACGTAATTGCAAAAAGTTTAAAAATTTAGTCAAACTATCCAAAGATCCAAAATTGCCTAACGGACGAATTCCGGTTTAAGAAAAATATTCACCAAGCTGTTTATACTTCACAAGCAAACAGCTATTAATAGCAAACAAATTGTTTTCAACCAGTGGAAGAAAAGAAATAGTTATAACTCTCTCAAATTTAAACTGTCCTTCTTTTACACCTTTTACAACAGATAGACACACAAGGACAAACAAGACGTATGTATTAAGTGGGGAAAGAGGTAGGGCTACACAATTCAATGGTACCAGTCTGAACCACAGGAGTCATTGGGTTATTTTAGAGTCATAGAGATGTACAGCACAGAAACAGACCCTTCGGTCCAACTCATCCATGCCGACCAGATATCCCAACCCAATCTAGTCCCACCTGCCATCACCCAGCCCATATCCCTACAAACCCTTCCTATTCATATACTCATCCAGATGCCTTTTAAATGTTGCAATTGTACCAGCCTCCACCATTTCTTCTGGCAGCTCATTCCATACACATACCACCCTCTTGAGTGAACAAGTTGCCTCTTAGGTCTCTTTTATATCTTTCCCCTTTCACCCTAAACCTATGCCCTCTATTTCTGGACTCCCTGACCCCAGGGAAAAGATTTTTTTCTATTTATCCTATCCATGCAAATTCCCAACAAGGGAATTTGTAGAGAGAGCAGTTCATGGAGGAAATAGTGAGTGAGAGAAGCTACCTGGAGATTGCTTCTTGAAAGAAGACTGGGAGAAAAAGTTTTTTTTTGCTACTTTCTTCTCACAAGTTAGATGTATTCAGCTGCAGTGGCCCCTTGCGACCTATGGTCACCTGGTCAGGAACCAATCAAAACACTTGTCAAGCATTTCCCCCCCCCCACCCATGTTTAGAACCAATCAGCTCCAAATGTCTGTTTTCAGGAAAAGGCAACATTGTATACAACTCACAATGTGCTCTTAAAACATGCTTTTGAAAGCTGCAATCGTTTCCTTGCACCTTCTCTGGTTTAAAGCAGTAGCTCCTTTTTATAGACAACAATCCAAAACTAAAGGAATGTTAAAAGAATATTACTTTAGTGCCCTGAGACTAAGACAGGGGTTTGCAAAGAAGGTAAAGTAAAATTATCTCCGCAAATATAGATTGTAGGGAGGCTCATTCCAAACAGACCATGCACAATAAATAGAAAATTACTACAAAAGAACAGAAATGACACAAAAACAATGGCAAGCTAAAGAGCTTGATAGTAAAATGGAATGTTTCTGGATGTGGTAACAAATGTTTCGTAAAAAGTTGTGCTACCGGTCCTGCTGTGTGTGCATCGTGGCCATTTCTCTCCTGATCCAAATGCAGCCTTGGTTTGACAGGTTTATATGGTGATTTACAATGAACAAATCTCTTAATGCTTTATTGTCTTGCCATGCTTTTAATGAGAGGACACCTCAACAGCCTGAAGGTGCTGTTATCCCTTCAGCTGTCAAATAGCAATAAATAAATGGTTGTGACAGATTATTGCATTTGTTTGGGACAACCTAGCTCTCAAAACTTATTCTTTTATTTGGGTCTCACTCACCAACATTTTTTTCTTCTCAAACCTGCCTCCGTGTAGTTAACTGTGAAAAGGTAAGATCCACTCAGCTTTGCAGGGTCTCAGCCTGAGGGATTTGGTTTGAAAAAGCAAGTGGCTACTGTTTACTTTCTGCATCAGTGAACTCAAATGCTTTGATTTGTTCATCAGGGAGGCAGTTGAGGCTGTAAAATCCCTGTAATCCTCCAGCAGCTATCGATAAATCATTCAGGAATAACAGTTTGCATACTGACTGCTGAGACAGGCTCAATTCTCACAGTTTCACTCTTGGTTTCTCACCATTTCAGTTCTGCTGCCCCCAATTTTCTCTCTTATTTTGCGGAACCAACTGAGAACTGGTGCCAACGCCCAGAATAGTTTGCAATGGCCCACAAAGGAACGCACATATCTGGCAGTATGGGTGAGGACGAAAGCTATGTGAGGATAAAAATAGCATCATCAATTTGTGATAAGGTGCCAAATACTCGGTGGGATCATTTAGTTACAGTTTTGCTAATAATTTCTTTTGGCATCTTACAAATTTGATATAAACAAATACAATATGACCAAGAGGCAAAAACTCAAACTCATGATGAGTTTTATTTTTGTGTGCATATATGTAAAGGTGATATGTAAATAAATAAAATCACATGAGCAAGCCATTCAACCTAACATAGAAGCAAGAGAAAATAGCTCATCAATAGAATGGTGACTTTCAAACAAGAGGTCGTCTCATGACATCTTTTGAATGTAACAAATAAAAGAAGATCTCAGGTGGCTTTGCTGAACCTTGAATTATATGCTGTTCAATAAATATTATCTAATATAGCATGAGGGAATATCCGAGACCTAACTGTATCAGGCAACAAGTTATGGATATATTAATTCAGAATTAATTGTGTTGGAATTGATTGTATAAATATGAGGAGGTAGTTATCAGAATGAGGTGTTATGGACCAGACCAGACCTGTCAAAATATATTAAGAAAGTAGCCTAAACCCTGACCTTTTCTTACTTCAAAGGTAAATGTGAGGCACTGTGTTCCAGATACAATTCAATTAATCAAACTACTCAATGTTAAGCAAAATATAATTTATTAAAACACTATAGTTAAAATACAACAAAAGAAAGAAGAACTTGGAATAGATTCACTCTATTGGAAAACTTAACAGAATAATGGATACAGCAACTATTATTAATTAAGTGATCCAGTATAGTAACATCCCATAAACACACGTTTGGCAGTAAGGTAATTCAGAAAACAAATTGTCTCACATGCAGTCCTCTACTCTAGGAGGAAAGAATGTCAAAAGACAATTCAGAGAGAGAGAGAGAGGCAGCTGGGAGAGATTCACTGCCTTCCAACCTTGCTGAGACCCCAGCAATAACTGCCCAAAGCTAACTAAAGATCCTGGCTCTGTGAGAGCTTCATCACACCCACTGAGGCTGCTTCTATTATTCAAAGAGTTTTTTTTTAAAAAAAGGCTTCACAAGTTGTTTATTTCCTCATAGACTGCTTAACACCTGTCCCCCAATGTCTCTTCATAAGACACCAGGACAAAGCACACCTTGTAAGTGCACCATATCATTCACAGGGGTGAGTTTTTTGAAGTATGGTTAACTGATAAAGTGCTTATTAGAAATTGTAACTTTGAATTTTAATTAAATACAGTTTTTTTTGAGGTGTAATAATAAAGACCAAGTTAAATTGTTCTGTAATGATGGAATTTTGTAAATCGGAAAATTTCAGGCTCCGTCTCCAAAGAAATAAACTGATTTTCTGCTTTTATGCTGACTGTTTTCATGTGTAACAGAGTGAGATGTTTGAAGGATAACAATAGACTTTTAGAAAAAAGAAGTAAATTTTGACCTTCACTGTTTCACCCTTATTCACCCTTAGCATGGTAAGTTCTGTGACACAGAACTGTCCTTTTTTTATTTCCTTAGATTTTAGTGGATTGGAGCTCAAGGCTTGAGGAAGGTGGAACAGGTCGAACCATGAATGGATGGAGCTATGGATAGCAATATTAAATTCTGCTTTTGAAGGAATAGGTGACTAATGATAGTTGGTAACGGTTATAGGAGGTGTGGTATGCCATGCGGGAAAGGATTTATGCAGGAGAACTTCGGATGTGTTCAAAAGTGTGAGATGGAATTTGAAAAGTCAGCAAGGAGAGTGTTGAGTAACTATATCTGGAGATGACAAACAGATAGAAAATAGTTCCCCCAACAGGGACAGAGGTAGTCTGATCAACCTACGTATTTCCTTTTCTCTCATTAACATCTATTCCATCTAGCACCACCATAATATTGAAGTGATATTTGCATTATTTTTCATACACCATGAAGACATTTAACATTGTGATTCTAATTCTCTCTAGTCCCTGCTTGCACAGTGCCCAGACAAAAATACGAATGTAAGTTTCCTCAGGGAGTTAAATTTTTCAATCTCGTTTGCAGTAGTGATCAAAAACTACCTGAGGCAAGAATGTGGGACCAACCAGTATCAGCTGGAGAGTCAAATTCTGCATATGGCAGAATTAGCCTTCCCATCCTTTGGCTATAAGTTCCTGGGTGGTTATAGTCAAGATTAGAGTGCTGGAAAAGCACAGCAGGTCAGGCAGCATCCAAGGAATAGGAACATCGACGTTTCGGGCAAAAGTCCTTCATCAGGAACTGTTGTGCCTTTCCAGTAGCACTCTAATCTTGACTCTAATCTCTAGCATCTGCAGTACCCACTTTCGCCTGGGTGGTTGTACTGTAGAGCTGCCTAAAGCAGGGCTTAATTGTGTACACCAGCTAGGATAGTGTTTTGTTATGACTGAGAAGAAAACATTATGGCAAAACAAATGCACTTGGTAAATTTTATTAAAAGTAAATTGCTATTACAAAATTAATATCTACAGTACCACCAAAGGAAGGGCAGTTGTGTCAGAATTCGCAGGAACAATGCAATAACTATATATCAATCAGTGTGAGTGAGGAATATATATATTTTCGTTTTCTTTATTTGTTCATGCGATGAGGGTGTCACTGGCTATGTAGTATTTATTGCCCACAGGATAATTGAGAGTCAACTGCTATGGGTCTGGAATCACATGTAGACCAGACTAGGTAAGGACGACAAATTTCCTTCCCTCAAGTGCATTCGTGAACTAGATGGGTTTTTCCCTGACAATTGGCTACTGACTACTAAGAGTAGTCATTAGATTTTTAATTCCAGACATTTATTGAATTCAAATTCTACCATTTGCTATGGCAGGACTTGAACCCAGATCCCCAGAACATTACCTGAGTCTCTGAATTAGCAATCTAGTAATAATGCCACCTCCCCCCCAATAGTCAATACTGAAGAGAATTTACAGGAGGACGTGAAATTTGCAGAATGGTAAAATAATTGGCAAATTAAGTCCACCACACACAAAATGTGAAATAGCATGTTTTGGTAGGAAGAATGAAAAAGCCACTTAATATGAGGGAGGTGAGAGCTTGGTGTGCAAAGCAGCAATCCCTGAACCTGCAATACTGATAAAGTCACAATGAAAGACAGCGCATGAGACTTTATCATCAAAAGGATAAAGGAATTAAAAACTAGGGAAGTTATGCGAAAGTTGTATTGAAACTTGGGCATGCCATACTCTGTGCAGTCCTGGTCTCCAGATGATAAAATGTGCACAGAGGCACTGATGAGGTGCAGAGCGAATTTACAAGGATGATACCTGAAACACATGAGATATACATAGCATGAAAGGATTGACAGGCTCAAGCCTTTTGCCTCTTGAATAAATAAGAGTGAGGGTGATCTAAGAGAAGACTTGAAAATTGTGAAAGGTTTTAATAGATTGGATACAGAATGTTCCACGTGTGGGGAAGACAAGAAGGAGGGACTATAAATATGAGAATAGGTATCAGGAAATTCAATAGAGAATTCAGCAGAAACGTATTTATCAGAGAATATAGAACTTTCAGGGCATGGTTGAAGAGAATAGTACTGATATATTTAGGGGCAGACTGGACAAATACATGAGAAAGAAAGGACCAGAGGGGTGTGATGAGAGACTTAGATGAGAAGAAGTCCCAATGGCCTGATTGTTTATTTGACATAAACAAGCTATTCAGGTCAATGTGAATTGCTGTTTGAAGGATAACCATTAGCAGCGACCTTAAGGAGAGCTTTTCTCTTCAAAATAGTGCATCAAAGGCTCTCAGCTCCACCTGAGAGGGAGTCAGGACCTGAGCTTAAAATCTTAATTGAAGGATGATACCTTTGATAACATGGCATTTCTAAGTACCACACACAGTGTCAGCCTTGATCTCCATGCACAAGTACTGAAATGGAACTTGACCCCATGACCTTCTAGCTCATAGGTGAAGTACGACCAACTGAGCGACAGCTAACTCCAAAACTAAACCCTCAAAACATGAAAATCTAACAGTTTCAATCTGTGAAGTACCTAAGACATTCAGCTGTCCCTCTGATTTTAATCCAAGCTCAATACAACAATGATCTTACTATTCTAGGTAATGATATGGCATATGATTCCTGAGGGGTATCTGATTGATGTGCCCCGGAGTCAGTTCAGTCGATGATTGTGGAAAAGTAATGCCATTGTTGCAAAGGAGACTAATTTTTTTTACTGTATTTTACTAGTATGTGGATTCAGAAATGTGTAATGGAAGGGGATATTAAACCAAAACATTTTAAAATGTTCATTTTTGGAAATCATTATAACGCAATAACCTCACTGCCAGCATTAAAAATAGGGTAATGATTCTAACCAGACTATAGGACTGCACTCTCATTAAGAGCGAGGCAACTAGTGGTGGTATAACCTAAGGGTCACTGTGCCTCAGGCAAGGGGAGAAGTTTAGAAGGAGAGTCCTTCATGAGAACCTCAGCTATAGGCAGAGATGTGAAAGTGCACGTTTACTGTAGGCTTCAAGAGCAGACTTTATGAACATTTGGTAAATATATTGATCTAACTTCCATGACATGTAACAAAGGTTTCAAAGGATTTATTTTAGATAGACTTTCAAACCTATGGCACTATTATGTGCACCAATGTGAGTCAGTATGTTTTATTAAGGTTGTGTGGATTATTGGCTTTTCTGTACATTATCATAATTCTCTCAGACTCCAGTATTGCTGTGAAAATGAGTTGACTCACAGATATGAGCTCATAATTGGCATTCATAGTTACTATCGTAGAAAAAAATGTTTCTTTAATTTAGTATGAAATTTGAAAATTTGGCAGCAGCGCAGCTCAAACAATAAAATGCTCAATGGCTTTTAACAGAAGGAAAATGTCAGTCTTGTTTGTATACATGTGCCAAGGCATTTACACCTCCTGCTTTCTGTGACCATGTTTTTTTGTGATGAGGTGATTTTCTTTCCCTTGTGTATTGGGTGGGGACAGTGATCTGAAAATTGAACATGGAGCAAAGTCCTGGATTCTGTTCCCAGTGGCATTCATCCATCAGATGTGTTAGATCCATAAACAAAATCCAAGGTGAAATTGTGATAAGGTGGGCTCACAGTTTAAATCACCTGAGCTTCCATGAGAATTAAGGAAGATGACAGTGTTTAAATTTCAAAGGTCTGGGACAACAGGATTTCCATTGTTTTCCCTGAGCATTTCAGGTCTCAAAAACCCAAAGCATTTGGCTTTGTATCCATGAACAGTCCCCTGTCCATTACATTGGTTAGCACTTCAGGAATGACAAACCTAAAAACAACATGCTGGTTATCTCGAATCAGCTTCAATATTTCAGTCAGTTTATCCCTAATCATAAACTCCCATGATTTCCTGACAACAGATGTTAGGTCAATTGATCTATAGCTCCATAAAATTACAATTCAAAAGAGGTTGCTGGAGCACTGGGAACTGGATGCATATGTGCGTAAATTATTTCAAATAACAGGACAGTTTAAGAGAGTGGTTATTAAAGCGTATGGCACTCTGAACCTTATTGAAATAGGGGCATAGAGTACAAAGGCAAGAAAGCTGTACTGAAGTTGTATAAAACATTGGTTCACCCTTAACGGGAATATTGCATCTAGTTCCAGGTATCAGACTTCAGGAACGATGTGAAGGCAGAAAGATTAACACGAATGGTTTCAGAGGTGAGAATAATTCACTATGAAGATAGATTGGAGGAGTTGGGACTGTTTTCCTCAGAGAAGGAAAGGTTCCATGAAGATCTAATTGAGCTGTTGAAAGACTGAGACAGAGTAGAGTGGGATAAACTTTTCCTGTAGGTAAACTAATTGGGATCCAGGGGGCATAGATGCCAGGTAATTGGCAAAGAAAAGTAATGACGACATGAGGAAATCCTTTTTCATGCAGCATCTGGTAAAAATCTGAAAGAAGGCAGAGGTGTGGCTCAGTGTAAATTGTTCCAATGAAGAGCAAGCCCAGTCACGATTGGCTGAATGATTTCCTCTCTTCAGTGGTTTTGTGAATTCCCTACTTTTTCTCTCTCTTACCTTTGTTAAATAGTCCAGTGATGTACAATTTTCCAATCCTAAAGGAACCATATTTGATATGAGAAAATTAGGAGGATTATAATTTGGGCATCTGCAATGTTTTCATGTATTTCATTTAAGATGCAGAGGTAGAAACCGTCTGGTTCTGAGGATTTATTATATTTTCATGTCATTATTTTCTACTGATTTGGTTGTTTAATGTAAATAAATTTGCTAGTCATTGTCCTTTGTGGGAATTAGAGTGTAATAGTCAATTAATATTTGTTATGCTGGTGGAAGGTTTGCAGTCGAGGTACCCAGGGGTCGGAATTGGGTCCCTGGCTTTTCCTGATAAATATAAATGATCTAGATATTGGTGTGCAGGGAATAAGTTCATATATTTGTATTATACAAAGCCTGAAAACTTTGTAAACTGTGTGGATGACACTGTGGAGCTCCAAAAGAGTTAAGGCAAGTTTGGTGGAGTGGGCAGTTGAATGCAGAGAAGTGTGAAATTATGCATTTTAGTAGGAAAAACATGCATAGACAATATATAGTGTACATGTGCATAAGTCATTACAGATGACAGGATAGGTAGAAAGAGCGGTTAACAAAGCATATCGTGTTCTGGGATTTATTACAAGGGATACGGAGTACAAGAGAAGGAAGGTAATGTCGAACTTGTACAAGACATTTGCCTGACTTCAGCTGGAGTGTTCTTGACACTACTGGGTGCCATTCTGTGGGAAGGATGTGAAAACATTGGGCAGAGTTCAGCAGTGATTTACAAGAATGGTTCCACTTATGAGGATAGAGGGAGATTAGAATTGGTCTCCTTGGAGAGAAGATGGCTAAGAGCAGATCTAATGAAATTTTTTTCAATATCATGAGGGCTGGATTGAAGAGATAGGGAGAAATTATTCCTGCTCATGAAAGGATCAAGCATGAGAGGACACCGGTTTAACAAAAACAGACAGTGCTGAGAAAACTCAGCAGATCTGGTTCTGTCTGTGGTGAGAAAGCAGAGTTAACCTTCATAACAAGGGAAAAGTAAAGATAACAAGAGAATGACACTTCTAACTTTGCAGTTTGTGTCCTGCTCCAGTGATTGCTGAGTAATCTCAGAACACCAGTGATACTGTTTTCAATGCAAATTACACTCCAATCAGCCTTTGGACTGCAAATAAGTTTCTTGAACAAAATGCCATTGTAAAATATCATTATAAAAGAGGCGAGACTGAAGCAGCTTTACTGAGTGCTTGCCACATACTCATATTAACTATCCTCAGCACTAAAAGCAGCGATCATCATAGTGTACAATAGGGATTTACACTAAATGGAAAGGGACCTCTATGGATATCTTATTATCTCTTCCTTTTACACATTGAAAAATGATAGAATGCAAGTTTTGATTTGTTTTACAGTCATGTATACTATACACAGATGTATCAGATACCTAGATGGTCTGTGCATTCTGTTATATTCAGCATCACTGCATTCATGAATATTATTTGATTTTAAAAAATGAAGACATTTGGTTCAGAGGCATCAGTAGTTCCCACAATATCTTTACCAATTCCTCTTATGTGAAACATAGTTATAAACAAATATTTATAATATGATTGAGTATCGAGATTCTTGCGATTGTTCATAAATTAATTCAGTATAAGGATGTGTGTTTACTTTAGTATTAAATCAGTGATATTTCTAAAAATGCATGTCAATGATTTTCATTCCAAATGATTGAGAGCCTTGTATCTGGAATATCTTGATCATGGGTAATGTTCATCTGTGAGGGTAGCACATCTGAGCCTTAAGAGCCCTTAGACAACATCTGAATGTAGAGATCTTCCAGTGCGAGATTACTAGATGGTGATCAGCAATGAGTATCTTTATCTGCCGGAGAGACACTGAAGCCAGTTGTAGAGCTTCCATCATCAGCCTGGCTAAGTTTGGTTAAACCAGAGATCATAGTTGGGACTTTCCATGTCTATTTAACTCAGCACTAGATCACATAGTGTATTTACCTGCTGATCACTGGCAGAGAGCTGAGTGAGACCATATCTTTCATGTATTATGGTTTTATTCCACTCACACTATCACTACAACCCTCCTGTTGAACTCCCTTTAATAGCGGATGATAATATTCCAAAAAAACTGCAGTGAAAATTTGCAACATGGTGAATAATATTCAGCACTGGAGAACTATAATCTGTCCCGTCTTTCGGATTATGCCTGTTATGATTTATGAAATGGAGAATGCTTTCAAGAAAATAACTTCACTAAATGCATTATCTGTCTCTGCCTTTGCAATAATGTCTGGTGAAAGCAATACTTTCCATAATTAATTTTTATACAAAATTGAAGTGTGCATATGAAGGAAAAATAGCTTTATTAAACCCTGCACTTCTTTCACTCATCAACTTGAATTACATTAGTGGCAGTTACAAAACTAGAGATTGCTGGAAAAGCTCAGCAAGTCTGGCAGCATCTGTGAAGAGAATCAGAGCGAACATTTCAGGTCGAGTGACACTTCCTCAGAACATTATTTACTTCCAATCTTAAAACTGTACACTTTTTTGCACTATAGTTTTGATAATGTAGTGAATGCTCGGGTGTATTATTGAAGATGGATCTGGCAGTAAAATGTGAATCGGACACAGCATCACAACAGTCTGTCATTCTTCCACAAGCTATTAAAATAACCAAACTGACCACTCTTTTTAGAAGTGTAAAATTAGCTCATTTGAAGTTTGCTGTCCTTACACGCAGTACTTACAGCAGGACAATCGTGTGGCACTTAACATGAGTACTTCCAGATGTACACTGCAGGCAAACACAATGAAATGGCTGGTGGGCAGGAATTCCATGCTGCAGGTTAAAATTGCACAACATTTGGGAAGCTGTTCTGCGCTTTCCAGGCTGACAATAGCTCTCCCAGCTGCACAGGGCTCAACCCCAGACTTTAAAAAGGTCAGGATTTGGGATGGCAGCAGATCCTTCATCACCTGGCAAACAGTATGTATGGCTAGTAACTGTCCTTGATAAAAATCATTTTCATTGCTGACTTTTTCAAACTTTTCAGTGTCCCACACCAACATTAACAGTGCTTTCCTTCCTTCTGGAACTGTGGGCTGGATTTTATGGCCACTGAACCAGTTGTGTTTTCGGCAAGGGAGCTTGTAAAATTAGAAGGGTTGGCTAACTCACTGCCCACCTCCGATTTAGTCCCTGTTGCATTGCACGTAAATTGGCACCAGAGTTAGCAGTCGGTCAACATCTTTTTTAAAAAAATTAAACACCAGTTGAGCTTGTCAACAAAGCAATTGCCCTAAAGGCATTCTTCCCATCGTGGTATGGCTGGATAGGGCAGGTGAGAGAGAATCATTGGGCTGCTTTTTTGTTGACATGTCAGAAAGAAGGGGGATCCCTTTAATCAGGGAGAGTCCTGTGTGCAACAAGGCACTCAATTATATACCACATTTGTGCCTCCCTTCCTGGCCTCCAAATCTTGCTACCCATGCCCTCACCACCTCTCCTTTCGAGGTCTCCAGCACTCCTCTTGTCCTAAAAGTCCAAGATTTAACCTTGTTTCTCTAGTATCCATTACCCTTCCCGAAGAGACCTGCAGGAGAATGAAATACATTCTGAATGATAGCACAGCCAAGAACTAATACAATCCATTGTTAATAATCAAAAGCAGATCCTGGAAATCTGGAAAGGAAACAGAATGTGTTGGAAATATTCAGCAAGTTGGACAGTGCTTGTGGAGACAACTTTGAGTGCTATTTCAGTTTGATGACCTTTCATTGGAAGCAGAAACAATTAGAAATACAATAGTTGCTAATTAATTGAAAGGGTAGAAGGTAGAAAAAGAACGAAAGGGTAAGTCTGTACTAGGCTGGAAGAAGAGAGATTAGATGACAAAAATGCTTGGATTGGAAGGCCATGGGAGGGGTAATGCGACAGTTTAAGAAGAAAATGATGAGCCTGGAGGAGGTGCAAATGGCAGGATGATGAATGGAAAGTAGGAATAAAAGCGAAATTGCAAAGGAAACACAAAAAATGGGGGCAGAGATTCCTCCACATTAAGTCCAGAAAGCTATAAAATGTCTAATTAAATGATTAAACGCTGTTCCTCGATAATGAAAATTTAGCTTTTATGGACACAGCAGGAGACTTAGGACAGAGAGATCACTGTGATAGGAAGATAGAGAATTGAAAAGACAGGTGAGAATAATTCCCAGGGAGTCAGATGGAAAGGGCAATTTAGAAATAGGCGAGTAGCCTTGAGCGAGTCTTGCACATCCACATCAACTCAGAAATAAACTAAAGAAACTAGCAGACCATTTAGTTTTTATGGTGCATTCACAGGGCCAAATTGTAAAATACTTAATGGAACAATCGTGATGTGTTGTGATGCATCTGAGTATTCTTTAAGGTTAATTTGAAATGATTAAATCTTTGAAAGATTCCATTGCATTAGTTACTTTTGTATCAGACAGTGAATGGTTCTGAATGAATTAATGTCGATTTTACATTGACCCCACCCATTCTAGTAATGCCACATAGTCTGTAAGTGAAGATATGCTGTTCTCTAGCTTTTGGAAGGAGCTTATGCATTTGTAGCAGCTCCCTAAGATCCTACTAATTATGTTAGATCAAGTGTCACTGTTCTTATTTTATCATATAATAAATCTTACAATTTATGACCAGGGCCTCTTCTGTAAATACATGATGATGTATCTTCTGACACTAATCATGAGATGAGCCCAAGACAAAAGGAGCGTTGGTGGCAGTGAACTACCTCAAACAACCTTACCTAGTACCACATACTAGCACAAGTGGCAAATAACATGAGGTGTCAGGAATTTGTCATTTGGGAAAATAACACCATCTGTAAAACTACAGTTTGAAACATTTTTCTTATATTTTCACTCACTGAAGACAAAGTAAGAAATGCTGGAAGATGAAGTTAGGTGATCAGGTCAGCACTTGGCTTTTCATTCTCAGAAGACCGATAAAATAATTTCACAATCCTTGTAAATTTCATGAGAGCAGAAATCATCCAATCTAAAAGTGTGATATATTATTCAGTGCTGAACTTCCTTAGCTGCTATCTAATAAGCGAAGTTGATTAGGGATAGTCAACATAGTTTTGAGGAGAGTAGGTTCTGCCTCACAAACCTAATTGAGTTCTTTGAGAAGGTGACCAAACAGGTGGATGAGGGTAAAGTGGTTGATGTGGTAGATATGAGTAACAGTAAGACATTTGATAAGGTTCCCCACGGTTGGCTATTGCATAAAATATGGAGGCATGGGATTGAGGGTGATTTAGTGGTTTGGATCAGAAATTGGCTAGCTGAAAGAAGACAGAGGGTGGTGGTTGATGGGAAATATCTATCCTGGAGTTCAGTTACTATTGAGGTACCACAAGGATCTGATTTGGGTCCATTGTTATTTGTCATTTATACAAATGACCTGGATGAGGACATAGAAGGATGGCTTAGTAAATTTGCAGATGACACTAAGGTTGATGGAGTTGTGGATAGTGACAAAGAATGTCGTGGGTTACAGAGAGACATAAATAAGCAACAAATCTGGGCTGAGAGTTGGCAAAGGGAGTTTAATGCAGAAAAGTGTGAGGTGATTCACTTTGGGAGAAGTATTAGGAATGCAGAGTACTGGGCTAATGGTAAGATTCTTGGTAGTGTAGATGAGCAGAGAGATCTCGGTGTCCAGGTAAAAAATCTCTGAAAGTTGCCATCCAAGTTGATAGGGTTGTTAAGAAGGCATACAGTGTGTTTGCTTTTATTGACAGAAAGATTGAGTTTCAGAACCATGAGATCATGTTGCAGCTGTACAAAACTCTGGTGTGGCCCATTTGAAGTATTGCATACAGTTCTGGTCACTGCATTATAGGAAGGAGGTGGAAGCTTTGGAAAGGGTTCAGAGGAGATTTACTTGGATGTTGCCTGGTACAGAGGGGAGGTCTTATGAGGAAAGGCTGAGGGACTTGAGGCTGTTTTCATTTGAGAGAAGGTTGAGAGGTGACTTAATTGAAACATACAAGATAATCAGAGGGTTAGATAGGTTGGACAGTGAAAGCCTTGTTCCTCAGATTGCAATGGCTAGCACAAGGGGACATAATTTTAAATTAAGGGATGATAGATCTAGAACAGATGTCAGATAGTTTCTTTACTCGGAGAGTAGCAGGGATGTGGAACGCACTGCCTACAACAGTAGTAGACTCGCCAACTTTAAGAGCATTTAAATGGTCGTTGGATAGGTATATGGATGAGAATGGCATAGTGTAGGTTAGATGGTCTTCAGATTGGTTCCACAGGTTGGCGCAACATTGAGGGCCGAAGAGCTTGTACTGTGCTGTAATGTTCTATATTCTATAAAATTGCCATTTGGCATTACTGAGATACTGCAAGAGCAGCTAATGGGTTTTGTTAATCCAATGAAAAAGGTTTGAAATGTTTTTCTTTCCTAAATTATGAACAGATTACAGTCATCTTGTAATACTAAGATCTTGTATCGGAATTAAGTGAGCTGAGCAGGGCAATGCGGCCAATTTTGAACTTTAAAAAGGGAATGAGATTAGGATTTGCACCATAAATAATGAAGGACAGTGAGTGTTTTGAAACAAAAAGGAGGCTCAGGAATGTTGTGCCCATGCATCAATGCATATTAAAGCATTGTTTACATTGAAAATTGTACATTTGAAGATTGTTAGGGTCACAAAATGTCAGGTAAAGCAAGTATAGCTTTTAGTTTGAAAAATACCTGTTGCAAATCCATAGTGACCAGTACAGAATCACTAGAATTTTCTCAATTTATATACTTCATATATTACTCCTACTTTTGATAAATTTGCACTTGAGCAGTTTTACTTACAGAAACATAACCATGAGGATATATCTATTAACATGCATCACATATCCAAAAAAAATTCCATTGGGAAATGAAACAAAGGCAAATACTAAAAGAATTTTCAATTTTTCACAAATATATGAATCCAAAAATTTACATCAGGTTAAAACTTCACCTGTATAGAGTAATGATTAATCAGTGTATCAAATCAAAATTTGGAAATGTTTTAAGTTACATTCCTTATCAATAAATGCTTATTCATGCAAACAGAATTTAACATTTTAGCAATGCAATAAAAAAGACTAGATAGACTTGTTTATTTGTAGGCAGACTTATGCATTCAGTGGTCAAACAATGGCACTCCTTGCTAACCTTGAAGAAAGCTACTGTATTTAAAAGGAGCTAGCAATCCCTCAAGCTTGGATTTTATTAGTGCAGTTTAAACTTTGCACCAAATCAAGGAGTTTTCCAGGCATCCAGCAACAATAATATCAACAACCAGATAAAGAGCCAAACACATTGAAGCATCTTTACATAGAAGATAATGTAAGTTAAGAGGACTTTATCTTTGAGTTTTAAATTCAACTTTGAGGTAGAAGAATGAGTTGTAATGATCAAATTAAGATGGCAGCTAGAATAAAGAAAAACATTTTTTTAATATAATGGAGAAATGTGTTTTTTACATTTGATTTTCAGGACCAGTGATGGTATTTAGCAGGAATTATTAAGTTAGTCCATCTTTTTAAAAGCCAGTCACACCTAGATGCAACTTTTGAGGATATTTATGATGAGACTAACACAAAAAAGAGTTCTTGTCAATTCAGTTGATTTCCATTGATTATAATCTGGGTAAATGTCTCAACAGTGCACCTTCTGGAGAAGTGTAGAATCACTGACAGCAACGTCTGGATTTTCAAATGATTCTGCAAATATGCTGACTCCATACATTTCTGTCACTTTCAGTGCAGTAATGACATTGAACATTAACAATTTCAGTGTAAATACCACCACACAATCTGGGCCTACTTATATATGCGTGACATCTTAGTTATCAGAATTTTCAGAAAGTTTAAGTCATTGGAAATCATGTACATTCCAGAGTATGTTACTTGCAGTCTACCTAAAAGGGATATTTAGTCTGAACAAGTCTAAATACAATATAAATAAATTGAAATGTCAACATTAATTGACACAACTTCAGGAGATATAGAGATGGTGTATACCTCCTGTCTTGGAAGACATTTGAAAGATTAGCTCTATCACAATTGATTAAAGACACAGAAGATTTTAAAAAAGGTTTGGATGAGAAAGACCATTCAACTGCACTGAACTCATTCAACCAGGAAAAAAGCAACAATCATTTATGTAACAAAAATAGAAACTGCTGGAGATACTCCGTAGGTCTGGCAGCATGTGTAGAGAGAAAGCAAGTTAATGTTTCAGGTTCAGTGACCCTCCTTCAGAATTTCTCATCTCTGGACCCAAAACCCTCAACATTAACTCTGTTTTCTCTCCACGGATGCTGCCAGACCTGTTAAGTTCTCTAGTTGTGTTTCAAATTTCCAGTGTCTGCAATTCTTTTGTTTTTGTTTAGAATTTTCAGCACTGATGTAGGCCTACCCACATTTCAGCATCTACGGCCTGCCCATGTTTCAGCACCTATGGCCTACCCATGTTTCAGCACCTATGGCCTGCCTATGGTTCAGCACCTATGACCTGCCCACTTTTCTGCACCTACGGTCTGCCAACTTTTCAGCACCTACGGTTTATCCAAGTTTCAGCACCTAAGGCCTGCCCACTTTTCAGCACCTACGTAGGCCTGCCCATGTTTCAGTACCTATGTAAGCCTACCCATGTTTCAGCACCTACGGCCTACCCATGTTTCAGCATCTACGGCCTACCCATGTTTCAGCACCTACGTAGGCCTACCCACTTTTCAGCACCCACAGCCTGCCCACGTTTCAGCTCCCATGGCCTGCCCATGTTTCAGCACCCACAGCCTACCCATATTTCAGCACCTACTGGCCTGCCCACTTTTCTGCACCTATGGCCTGCCCACGTTTCATCTTTTTGAAGGCTTTTTTTTAGTTGTCTCTTCAGCGACATGAAAGTCCAAAGTTTTTGAGCTCATCACAATTCCAGATCTCATTTTACTTCATTTTTAGCTATATCACACAATTCATGAAAATGTTATCAATTTCCCCTCCTGTTTACAGTATGCTGCACTTGTTCATATTAAATTTCATTTGGTAATAATATGCCACCTTACTGTTGTCTAACTTGTGCTCCTAGAGCTTCAGCAACTCTGGCAAGTTTACTTACAGAGTCATGGAGATGTACAGCACAGAAACAAACCCTTCGGTGCAAGTCATCCATGCTGACCAGATATCCTAAATTAATCTAGTCCCAGTACTTGGCCCATATTCCTCCAAACCCTTCCTTTTCATATACCCACCCTGATGCCTTTTAAATGTTGTAATTGTACCAGCCTCCACCATTTCCTGTGAAAGCTCATTTCATACATGCACCACCCACTGAGTGAAAAAGTTGCCTCTTAGGTCCATTTTTAAACCTTTCCCCTGTCACCTTAAACCTATGCCCTCCACTTCTGGACTCCCACACCTCAGGGAAAAGACATCATTTGTTTATCCTATCTGTGCCTCTCACGATTTCATAAACCTCAATAAGGTCTTGTTACAATAAATTTTCACCAGTTTGGTTTGAACTCCTAAAAAGTGGAAAGCATAGGAATCCCACTGATGATCCCTAAAACACCTACTTGTCCTCATCCTGGTAAACCTAAGCATGTTGCCACAGTGTGCAGTCAATATTCACGATGTGGTATGACTTTCCACAGTATAATGGAATAGCAACTTCTCAATAAGGGCATGACATTGGCCAGGTGGGCTCTTCCCTTTTGAGACCAAGTTGGCTGCTGTTTATTTGATTATTGTCAAATAAAATATCCCTGTATTTAAAGCATTTTCACCTTTCTCACTTCAGAATCTGGGAAGGTCATTTCTATTATGGTTAAGATTGTTCCTCCTTTCTATTCTAACAAATGTGTCCAGCTATTTGAACTCCACCTGTGTTGTCTAATGGTGCGTATGTATTTATTCTGTATGTTATACACCTTTACAGACGCTTCACTGTATTTCTGCAATCAATGTTTCTCTCATTTCCTTGAAGCTAACCTTATAATACTGTCTACCTACCTCCTGATCTGCTGTATTATTGAATCTCAAGTTCCGTTGAACTTGATGATTCTCTGGTCAGTATCTCCCAAGGATATATTAGCCTAGCTGTAACTTGTTTTGCTTGTCTTTATTCAGTTTACAATCTGGGTCATTTATCACAACTTGATGTGGCTTCACTGACATAAAATGTGTGACTCTCTACATTTACCAACTCGGAATCCAAACCACTTGAGTGTTTCCAATTTATATTTGGTTGCCACTATTTTAGGAAAAGGATCTTTAACTGTCATTACGTTACTGCTTCAATATGTTAATACAACACAATTTCTAGTAGCACATTGATATCATCCCTACAGTATAACATGAGAGTAAAGCCAATATTAAACTTTAGAACAAAGTAAACAGTTGCCAAAATCTCTCTCAGGTGGTTGCGTCTAATAGATATTGTCACAAAGACTGCATCAAGTGTAAGTCAACCCTGAGAATGATTACAATGGGACTAATTAATACATAGCTAAAAATATCAGAAATAGTGAAGACGATAAATGAGAGCTACTTTCTGTTATAGACTCGATGCAACAGTGATTGCAGTTATTGTTTATAACTCTTTAAAATAAAACACATCAGATTCTACCTGTAATAGACTAATTATCAACAAATTATGAAAAGTCTAATGTATGAGTAGTTCATAATTATTGAGATTTTGTCATAAAATTAATTTGTGAATAACTATATATTAGTGAAGTTTAATAAAAAGAAATATCATGAGATTAATACAATTCACTCAATCGATGCTTCAATGTTAGAAAATTGCAATCTTGTACAAATTTTTGATTGCTTTTGAAGTTGTCCTTTATTACTTTGTTAATGCAGGATTTTCTTTCATACCAAAATTAAAAAATTTAAACAATAAGATATAATTTAGTTTGTTATATCCTTAAGGGAGATCTAAGTTGAGATTTTTTTATGTCTGAGCATTACATTAGTTTAGCCAGTTTATTTATAATTTAATCATAAATTTCTTTCAATTTATTTTTCTATAAATGCACATATGTATCACAAACTGCTAATTTGAAAAAGCTTTTTGATCAATAAATCCTATTTAACAAACACATAGAAGCAATTCTGATATTTTTAGTTAATCAACAAACATTTGCAGAATTACATTGTCAGAAGATTTCAGTTCTTGAAATTTCTTGAGTGCTGATACAGCACAGATAACAGATTTAATGGCACTGGAATTATAAGCACAAGGGCAATTTGATCAGTCATTTGGTTTCTATTAGCATTTAACAAATGTTTGCATGATTGAATAATCAAATAGCTGCATCATCAGACTTTAGTTTATGTTTAAAGATTTACAGACATTTTTGTACTGCTGTATCTTATGAATGTTAGAGTGCAGTTGAGTGAGGTGATGGCTGTTTTATACTGCAGTGCAAAAGACCAAATCCTTATCTTTCATAGTGCTAAACTCAAGAGTTCTGTCTCTAATGTGATGCACTCTGTATTTTCTCTAATTTAAATTAAACAACATGAATGGTATTGGTGTTGAGTGGTTTTTAACTTTGTCCACCCCAGTCCAACACCGGCACCTCCACATCATGGTGTTGTCATAGTTAATCCTTTGATCAATTACCTAGTTATGGTCTTGTGCAAGTGATGGTCCTAAAGGAGTTAACGTACATATTACATTGAGCTCCATCAAACAGATGATATCAGACAGTCTTTGGGTGGAGACTAGCCCTTGCAAAGAGAAAATATGTTCTGGAAATTTCCCCAGAGTCCTTTATAATTATGCCTGACGAGTAATGTAAGTTATACTTATTGCTATCAAGCAATAAACGACCTTCCTTCTTAACTGAGACAAGCGCCTCTTCTATTTAGACTTTACCACTGTTACATCATCTCCTGACTCCCCAAAGTCTGTCCAAAAGGCAGAAATCAGGAGTGTGATGGGATACTCCCCACTTATTTGAATGGGTGCAGCTCCAAAACACTCAAGAAGCTCATGAGGGGCATGGTTAGGGTGAAGAGCAAAGGTATTTTACCCAGGGTAGGGAAGTCAAAAACTCGAAGCCATAGATTTAAGGTGAGGGGAATAAAAAGTTTAAAAGGGACCAGAGGAGCAACGTTTTGATGCACAGGGTGATACATTTATGGAATGAGCTGCCAGAGAAGAAGGTGAAGGGTGGGGTACATTTCCAACATTTAAAAGACACCTGGCTGGGTACATGAATGGGAAAGGTTGAGAGAGATATGAGTCAAATGGACTTGATCAGTTTCGAATATCCCATCAGCATGGATACGTTGGACCAAGAGGTCTGTTTCATGCTATATAACTCTATGACACTGTAAGCTTCATACGTCCAGGAAAAAGCAGCCTGCTTGATTGGCATCACTTAGACAAACATTTAATCACTCCACCGCTGATGCTTGTTAGCAGTAGTGTGTATTATCTGCTGTTGGTCAGTTAGCTCATTTGGCTGCCAGATGGGTTGTAATGCAGAGTGAAGTCAACTGCACAGATTCAATTGCCGCATCACCATGAACATCCTGCCTTCTCAACATCACCCCTCACCTGAGGTATTATGACCCTCCGGTTAAACTCAGTGCCAATCATCTCTCTGTAATGAATGGATAACCCTATGGTCCTCTGGGACTGTAATGATTTTGTTATGTACAAGATGTACTGCAGAAGTTCACCAAGCCTCCTTGGACTGCACTTTCCAAACTCATGACCACTCCCATCTAGAAGGATAAGGGAACAACCCCACCTACAAGTTCCCCTGTGAGCCATTCAATATCCTGACTTGGAAATATATCACTGTTCCTTCAGTATCACTGGGTCAAAATCCTGGAATTCCCACCTTAATGGCATTGAGAGTCTCCCTACACTGCATGGACTTCAGCAGTTCAAGAAGGCAGAGAGCAGTAAGGCAGAGTAATTGAATATATTTCAGCTTGAGTTATTTCTGGATCAATCTAGCACTTTTTTTTGCCTGTCAATTCCATTGTTTTTCATGGAGGGTTTCTCTCTACGGGGCCTAACAAGTTTTCTCACCAAGTCCTATCAAACTCGCCTAATTAACGACTCATCCCATCCCTTTGATGTCCCTTTCACCCAACTTGAGACCTGTTCTACCACTCAACAGGCCCAGTACGATACGTCACTGCCGGAATATGCTGGAATGATCTGGTTCTGGAATTAATTTTAAGAGCCTGATGTGCAGCTGGACAAATGCTGTTTCTCTGGAGCTGGCCTACACATTACCTGACGGAGACGAAAGTTGGCAGCTTGTTTTGTGGACAGGGACTTGGAGGTCCTTGTGAACAGAGAGCAGGAATGTCCTTTTGCCCCAGGACGAGCAGAGAAATCCAGACCAGCAGGTTGCTACCCAGGTCAGTGCAATCTGAGCTCTCTGCAGGTATGCACAGCAATGTAGAAGATCAATGAGGTTCTCCACTCCACCGGCATAGATGCCTCAATCTTCTCACCAGTGCCTTACACTCATTATGCCTCTTATACCTATCACCCTCCAAAGCTTATGCTCAACCCCTCTTGCTATTGCTTCTAACATCTTATATCACTTGCCGTCACTGCCCTGACCCACACTGCCACAAACCCTCTGCATTTGTTACTCATTCGCTTGGTCATCTTCCCCTTACACCAACATAAACAGCTGTGGCACTCATTTTCAACTCCATTATTAGCTGCCTCTCTCTCCTTCCACAAAGAGGACAGCCCACTGTAGGACAGAAAGTGTCAAGATGGGTGGTATACTGCCCAGCATTTGGCTCCTCATCTCTTAACAGGACAGTATTCTAACTGTGACTACCCCGAGCTGCTGACAAACCTGTATCCAAGCTCCTGAACTGGTGTCAGTGGCTGCCTTTGCCATACTGTGCCAGGACCCAGGCTATCTCCCTTGAAATGACTGAGAAATGTTGACAATCATGACAAGTGTCCTGGCTTTGTGTCATTGCAAAATGGCATAGCAAAGTACTGTGAGCCTGGTCTTTACTTTGTCATACATCCATTTCGTGGTTAGAGAATATACCACCGTCAAGTATCTACTGAAGCGGTACTGTTCTTAGATAACAAGGTATAACTCTACGTACCACTTCATTTGGTCAGGCACGATCAGTGGGATGTTCGGGACCTGATGCAGATCATCTGCTACCTCTAAACGCTAGAGGTGGAACTCCTTGTCTCCATTCGCAGTGTGACAGCAGTTGAATAGGTGGAGCCAATATAATATGAATAATAAGCCCTTCAGAAGCATTACTTTAGGCAATTGCCACCTTCCCTTGGCATGGAGGGTTTCATGGTCTGACCAGGTCGCACTGTTGGAACTTTTCAAAAGCCTTCATAAGGTATATGTAGAGAAATGTGCTAGCCCTATCAACCCTCCATGCTCCCTCTTCAGAAAATGCAATCAAATTAATCAGATCTGTCCTCCTGTTCACAAAACCATATTGCCTGTTTATAATTAATCAGTGGCTCTCTTGCCCCTCGGATTTTATTTCCAATGATTTGTCCACCATATAGTTCAAGACTTAAGTAGTCTGTCTTACAGTTTCTCTCTTTATTTAAGAATAGTAAGTCATCTAGCAGAACACCTATATCCACATTATTCCTGATCTGTGCTTTGGAGATGGTCGACAGGCTTTGGGGAGTCCATATTCAGAATTCCCAGCTTCCGACTTGTTGTAGCCACTGTATTATTTGGCTGGTCCAGTTCAGTTTTTTTGTAAATGAGATGCTGATTCAGTGATACAGGTTGTGGACAGACTGAAAAGTTACATGGCCTTTCTTCCTTACAATTATTCAAAGTAATATACAAGAGCTGCCTCCAGCAATAATTTCACCTCCCCAAGGGAATTTTCAGTAATATTTTACATTTAAGTTCAAATTTATTTCAAAACTCTCTGGAATAGTATTTAGTTTCTTTAATTCTACTTTATGATCTCATTAGAAATCGATGTAAAAATTGTTCCAAACTTTTGACAAAACTCCGCTTTGTGAGTTGAAGTGGGTTATTTGTGCTCTAAAATAATTGGTCGAATAATTCTAGTTTATTTTGCAAATAATCAAAATTAGTTATCCTTTTGAAGCAAATGAGTGGGTCAATGTTAATGGAAACAAGCAGAGTATTTTTATGGAAAAGAAGAAATGTGTTTGTAGAGTTATTCCTTTTCTAATCATATTTTAAGCACTGTGAGGGTTCATTGATGAAAGGTTTCCACTTTGGACCTTGCTTTGACCACCTTTGAAGCATCATCTGGTGCAGTAACAAGTCTCTAAACTCCAGAAGATAAAACAATACAATTCTTCAGCTAGTGCTGAGCTGTTAGGAGTTGAATCTTCAGGCGTAATGCTTGTTGATTAATTGATTCACTTAACATTCCATTTGGCTTCATTCCCACTTCAGATCCTGATCCCACAAAATGCAGATGGCATTGATTATTTAGGTTAGGTAGAATTATTTGCACTGGTAGTGACATCACGGAGTCGGTATTAACAATTTCTGTATCAATAATTTGTGGTCATAGATTAAAAGTCGCCAACGCAGTGGTAATACTGGAAATGCTTCTGTATTCAAGTTAATGGTTAATAACAACCCCTTTACCATGCCATCTCAACCTTGATGCTATGTATTCAGTGTACTGATAAATTCCTTCATAAAATAAAAATACTCAGTAAAGCTACGTAAATTAACACACTACTGAAAGAAAGTTCATGGCTAGGAATAAGCTTGGTTCCTATGTGACAGCATTATCTAAACACTTAACAGCAGCAGAGCATATTATATTCACTACGGCTATCTTTTTCTGTGCAGGCAGTTCATTTAAATTATTTTTGCTTTTTTTAAAACCACCCTTGATTCTATTAGTTTATCAAGTAGATTTATTCTCTTTTGAAGACTGAACTTTTTTAATAAATAAATTCTTTGTTTCTACATTGGAGAGGGGGTTGTACTATGCACTATTACAGTCAACACATTCACCATTATGATTTGACATGAGAATCTTCAGGTTACACATTTATATTGTGATCAAGTTTTGAGACAAAATGGATGGTTGAAAGAGATTGGACTTTTTACAGGGGCAACAATTGTTTATAAGTTTCAGAGAAGTTCTAAATATATGTATTACAGCAGGCACGTTCATAATGTTACTGGGGCTGAGTCAACAGTCAAAGAATTTGATGAAACTTATTCCATCAAAACGATAAATAAATACTGCAGTGCCTCAAAGCAAGAATGCTGACAGAATCTGAGCCAGCACTCAGTATAATCACAGCACCAGCTGACTGTGCATCTACACTCTGTCAGGTTGCCAACTCAAAGAAATAACCTACTTCTCATTGCTTAAGTGAACAGCATTTTTTGTGCAGTTTATTTTACAATACAAAACTTGCAAAATTTGATTCTTCCTCACGTTCAAACCAAAACTCAGTCAAAATTGGTCTTTCATGAAGACAACACTGATTCTATGGGACACATGAGATTTTTTCATACTTAAGTAATTTGTATATGACTTTAGTAGCATTTCACAGCTACAAATGAATGAGTGCTTTTGTGTGCAAAGATACTTATCAGTTTATAAACCATCACAATGTGCTGACAATCAGGAAAATGCTGAATGTTATTGATCCTATAATTTTCCTTTGAAGTGTCACTTTCTTTGTCTACTCACAAAGATGTGATGGCGGTCTTAACCCATTTTCCATGCCATGCAATTATCACCGTGAAGGGGGAGAAAGAGTACGATAATCATAGGTTTCATTTACTTTAGTTTATTCTTGGCTGTTATCAATATTCCACAGGCTTGGAACATGATAATGAACTGTGGCAGAAATACCCATTTGCAGTTATTCATCCAGCAACAGCGCACACATCTTTCAAGAATACATTCAAGGAGTTAATTGTAGAATAGATTGAAGATTGTCACATTGTTGATATTTTCCATTTATCTAAAAGATCACTCATATCAGTGTCCATTTGACATAAAAGCCTTTCACATGTATTCTTAATATAATTCAGACTGAAGATAAATCACAACATGCTGATATGTTATCATATTGTTTCAGTTTTTAAATTCATGGTGTACAAATCTAATTTCAGTCAGCTTTCTAGTTGTGTTGCAGTTTCCAACATAAACTTTGTGTGAGGTTTTCAGAATATGGATTGATGATGCACCAATTATTTGATCCAGGTGCCTTCTGCCAAGCTCTACTCCTGCTGTATGGGAACTAGTCACTGATGAATGTTTTTTACAGACTTTACACAGTGACTTACTTAATAGCTGATCCCTGCACCCTTATCATCTTCAACTTTACAATCTTTTGACCTTTTGCCACATTGTTTTGGACTGAGAAGCTGAGCTGCACTGGCAGGGTTCTACAAAGCAGAGTCTCCAGGGTATGATAGGCGTAAACACTGGATCTTCAATAAAACATTTAAAGATAGAATGTCTCGTAAAAGCAGGGTCAAGTTTCGATCATGCAATAAAAATAAATACAGAGCACTTTAAGTGACTACAGGATTCCCATATCTGCAACACTGCTGCTGGCAAAGGCGAGTGAGGATTTTAAAGTGCTGATATTCTGAAAAGCAGGAAATCATTTATTAGCGGGATATGGTTTTCAGATTGAAGAGTTTATTGGACAGGTTAGGTCACATGTTCTGTTAGTGATGAAAAATGTGTAAATATCTCAGGTAGACAAGAAGAGATGTTTCAACTACAGCATTAACTGGCTCTGGACAGTTATGGTTTTCACATTGAATTTCTTTTTGAGAGTTGCATTGCTTTTAAAATTACCTTGAAGTAAGTGGCCTCACAGTCAGCAACATGGCATTGTTGTGTCAAAAATAACATCATTGCATATCCCTTACAAAGGATATGACCAAGTGACAGCTCAATGGAAATCTTTTAGGCAGATTTGAAGTTTTTTAAATAATTATTTCTTTTGAAATGAAAATGCAATTTCATTTCTTGCACTTTTTTTATTAAAATGTGATTTTATCATACTTTCTTGAGATTTAGCAGACTATCCAGGTTCCGATATTTAAATTAGCTTGAAGGGAGTCAACATTTTGGAGATTTTGGGCAGATTTGAACAGTTAAAATCGCCATTTATCCAAAATGTCAGGCTTGAGTTTTTAGGAATTGAGAGTCAACTCACAGGCAAGTAATGTCTGACTGGAGTCAAATTCAAGCTGTGTTTCCTCACTTTACTAACCAAGAAATAGACTGGAAATGTTCAGTTAATGATGCCATCCCTGCCCCGGGCCACTTTATATGCAGCAAAAACAAGTGTCTAACAAGTGATCCCAAATTGGTGTAGCTCAACCGACATGAAAGGCAACTTGTCCCAGAGCAGCCCTAAATATAATCCATTTCACTTTTAATGATCATTAGCAACAGAGTAAAACATCTAACTCAGAGACCTGACAATATAGCCATTGCTATGTGGTTGCATGTTTTCTTATTAGGACAATCCCTCAGTATCACAGTATTCATCAGATAACTTTAGGTGTCTCAATTGCATTGAACTTGCTATGAAATGATAACAAGAGTGCTATCTCTTGATGAGCATGTCAACGTTAGATAGAAATCCTTGCTCTTAGTTTTAATTCAAGTAAACTAGGCTGCCTATTATCCTGAAAAGTTAGCTAAAGGCACTAAAGAGTATATGTAATTTTGTTCAGCAATAGCAACAAGATTTTATTTTAATAACTGCTGCATATGAGTTGTGGGGTTTCTGTAGCCTACACATTTATACTGGCAGCTCTGATCCATATGGGTTCATTACGTATACGTAGGCCACTTATATGTCCCTCACTGCTGTGCCAAGCTGTTCTAATATGAATCTGCGTATAACTTGCAACCTGTCATTATAGTATAATGCCAAACGTTTTTCACTTCAATCTCCATGCACTTCGCCACCTGCAGTTTTAACACTATACCGCCCTGCACTCTAAATGCTGTACCCACCTGTTCCCCTATGAATCTGTGGGCTTTTTATATCATGCCCGCTTACAACATAGCATCCTATAATTCATTTATGCATCATTCAGAACTAATTCTGTCTATAATGCTGACAGTCTGTATGCTGTGTTCTATCTCTCTGTTCAGTGCATAATGTACATTTTTGCAATCTGGGCTTGGCTATATATATTATTCACCTGTCTGCATCCTCTGACTTTTAGATTAATAATTCATATCAGTATTGTGCAATAAGGGCAACATCCATCATGTATACTTTACAAGAGTTCCATTCCTTGCAACCTAATTGTACTTCAAAAATCTATATTGATGCTGCATTATACACATATGCTCCTCCTCTAGTAAAGAAAAAATGAACATGAAACTCTTTCATCTGTATTATACACCAGTGGTGTTTATTTTCTCTCCCTATCTTTCAGTGGCATGCAGTTCAAGTCTTGGTGGTGTTATCTGCACAATGCAGTTGTGATTTAGTGAACTAACTAAATGAATGGTGCAGAAAGAATATTGCAGGGCACGAAGAGATTGCAATTATCCAACTCAATAAAAACTCCGTAACAGCTCCTCATAATGTTTGAACTGAAAGTGAAGAAGTGAATAGATGTGAATGGATGGGTCTTCTGTCAACCAACTGAAACATGGTGCTTTTTTTATTAAAATAGTAATTCAGCATTTCCATGTTCCACTGAAACAAAAAGAATAAAACAAAACACGTGTTCTGTATTGAGCAGTGTTTGGTTGCCTTTGTAAAAATGTCCTTCATAAATTAGGTATACAGATGTATGCATTCTGCAAAAAGAAGAAACTGCATATTTGACCATTTCCTTTAAGGTAATGCTGCAAAGACCAAAGATAGTGCCACTCTTTCATTGATCCGGTGGTACGTAATAAGTGTTAGAAACAGTGGTTATATTACTTGGAAATGCATGAACGAACACACACCTCACATGAATTGTCTCTCCTTGTTCAGAATTTGAATCTGATGCAATACAGCACATATTCATGGGACTTTCTGAAGATTTTAAAAACTTACCTTGCCAAGGTTTAAATATTATTGGAAAGCAGATGAACCTATTCATTTTAGCATAACATGAGAAGATACAGACATTCTCCATATCCATCAAATTCAGTGATTAAAGATGGCGGCAGTATAACTCTAGTTTGCTAAGTAAATCGTGGAAACTACAGGTGCAAGTCTTATGCTGCAGTCATAGACAATAGCTGAAGGCTGTTCTTGAGCAATGGGCACATTTACCGGCCACTCTTTGGTTGAACATGAAATTCCAAGCTGATGTTGTTTGTGGTTTTCCATATGTTGTTTAGCCTATGTATCCTATACCACAGAGTATTTTGTTCTTGTCGAGACAGACGCCTTGAAGTTTACTATCAACACTATCTATTACATGCTACATTATCACAGACTGGATTCTCTAACTAATAATGTTACTACATTGTACCAGCTCTTACCTGGTTGATGGAAGACACTGCCCTGAGTCTGTGACACTGAGTGAGTGACTGAAGGTGATGATCCTGAAATATCTTATGTTATGATGCCTTGTAACTGTCTTAAAGGTACAGGCCTGTCTAATCTGAAATCTGTGTCATAATAGAGCATCCTCCCTTTTCCCTTTAAAGAAGGGAACCCTTTTTGATAGCATGACAAGGATAAATGCAAGTCTATATGCTCAAATAATGCCTTGGTGGATATATGACAGGACCACATCTGGTCTTTTTACAGTTATCATGCCTTGATGGTGCAGCATCAATCTTCAGTGTACTATCAATTGTCATGGGTGAATAATCATTTATCATAGATATGTGGTTGCTGTCTGGCATGATTTCTTCAGTATGAGAGTTGACATTCTGTATGACGGTAGGTTGAGAATAAGCAGTCCAGATACATTGTTGATTTCTTTGCAGAACCTGATCATTGCTTCTTAACATATTATATAGCCGAGTCTGAACACCACCACATCTTCCCACTAACCTGTATTTTCATGTGAAAATCTCAAAATTGTATATTCTGTCCTGGTTCAAGTTGGGACAAGTGTCTGCATGTTTGTTCAACATGCTGTAGTACCACACACTCCCTTCAATCCAACAATGCATCATGCACATTAGGTTGGTTGGTGAGAGTGTGGGAGTGTGAAATTATATCTTCCAAGCATGGGAATAGCATATTAATACAACATTGCCATCTGAACATTTTAGAAAGTCACTTTATACTTAATAATCATGGACTTTACAATATGAAGATGCATTCTGTGAGACCATTCAAGTAAGGATAGTGAGGAGAGGAAGGAATATATTGAAAATTCATTTCCCGCAAATGCCTTGGAAAGTCTGCAGAATTTTGATAGGCATAATTCTTTGAGGTCCACTGAATGTACTGAATGTAGTGTACGAGTGAATCTTAATTGCTCAAAGGAGAATTCATTGAAGTAGCTAGTCACCAATATTCATTCAAGTACATGTACAGGGCAGACATCAGTATGATTTTACAGCAGGGCTCAGAAGAAATTCTGTGTGAAAGGCGAGGTTCTCCCAATTTTGAGTTTGCCAAAATTGATGTTTCTCAGATGGCTTGAAGAGTTGATTGTCCTCACTAATGCCCAACCAAGATGTAGTTTCATGCACCAAACATTATTTTTATGTTCCTAGTGACCTGTATGTAGCGTGTTTAGACATAGGAGACTACAGCTTCTTTGCTTTCAAAGATTATATTCTTGGAAAGTCGTATTCATCCCTGAGTGATCAGAAAGAATGTACTAGCTCAGGACCTATCACACCCCTCACTAATGATGATCATCTTCACATGTCACAACTGGTCATCACCTGACTGACTTTGCTGTGCTTGGCTGGGACCAACATCAACGAGATTGATGCTGGAGTCGGGAATCTTTGGTGTTGTAACTGATGGGTTTGTTACCAAATGGATCAGAAGAATATGTAGCCCTGTGCATACTGGCACAGATGAGGAAATTAAAAGAATAAACATTTATACTTATATATTACGAAATGTGTAACACTGCAGGTCCTCTGTTTCAACAATGTAGAAATTCCACACGGTCAGTCACCCAAGGCAGGAATCAAACTTGGATCCATGGCGCTGTGAGGCAGCAGTGCTAACCACTGAGCCACTGTGCCGCCCCATGTAAAAGGTTGCTATTTGCACTTGCTTTAGTGCCAATTTTGCCATTTAGTGTATGTGGTCAGTTCATTTTGGGATATCGCACTTTGATCGAAATAAAAGCTTCAGCTTTGCTGACAGAACCCATCGGATGTCAGTTATTACCAAAAACTGGAGGTGTGCACTATAATTCTGGTCATACATTTATGTTGGATTACAACATAAAAATACTGTTTCCAATTATGAAGCTGACCAGTTAAATACCTTAACTATGTTAGATTTTAAGCAACAAGATCTATCAACAGATTTCTGAATGAACACAATTATTGGTTTATTATCAAACAATCTTATTCAAAGAAAGTGCAATAATTGGTTAACGTACATAGTCGGTAATGTGGAAGTATAAATGTTTATTCCTTTAATTTCTTCAACACACATACATATTCTCTTCAGGAAAAGAGTAAAATACAAGTTATTTTGCAGAGACTTGCTTTCTGAAAAAAACATACACTTTAGCCAATGGTTTGTTTTTGAAAGCAAAAGAATAAAGCACTGTAAGTTCTAAAGTCTAATGTTCTGGCACATGTGGTCAACTCACAATTACGCATGGAAGTCTCCAAAGTTCTGCAGATACAGCTTGCTCACAAGATGTTCCTTCAATCATCCTTTCTAACAAATTCAGCAGGAAAGGAAGCAATTAATTAAGCAGCTTGTTCTTAGGTGACATTCCTCCAAATGAACCAGATAACAGAAGAACTTTCCAAGCCATTCACTATTTAAAACAGCACAACAGGGGTCTATAGCAAAATAAGCAGTTATCACCATTCGTGTGGGTCCTAGTTATAAAATAATCTTCAGTGTTTACAGTGATCTTTTAATGACATCTTTTAAAGAAACCACTCAGATATTTCCACAGAATTCAAACTAAGTTCTACTAGTAATGTTAAATATGAAGCATCTACATAAGTTGCATCAAGTTGATTTACGTGTACTATCTAACTGGGTTAAAGATCACACAACACCAGGTTATAGTCCAACAGATTTATTTGGAAGCACAAGCTTTAGGAGCACTGCTCCTTCATCAGATCATTGTGGAGAATAAGATTGTAAGACACAGAATTTATAGCAAAAGTTTACAGTGTGATGTAACTGAAATGATATATTAGAAAAGACCTAGATTGTTTGTTTGTTTAGAATGACCTTGTTGGTTTCAGTTCTTCACAAACAATCCAGGTCTTTTTCAATTTATCATTTTAGTTATATCACACTGTAAACTTTTGCTATAAATCCTTTGTCTTACAATCTTATTTTCCACGATCACCTAATGAAGGAGTGGTGCTCTGAAAGCTACTGCTTCCAAATAAACTTGTTGGACTATAACCTGATGTTGTGTGATTTTTAACTTTGTTCACCCCAGTCCAACACCGGCATCACCAAATCATGTCTGACTGGAATCAGTCAGCTGCAAAATTGTGTTTTCCTGTTGGACTTTGTTAATGTGCTTCTGTGCTATAAACAGGACTTTGGAAGCTTTATTGATATCATTCTTTAGTTGGTTCTTCACATGCTGCTATGGAAAATTGCATTGTTCTTTGTGTTTCCTGAGGCAATTGAACTTATTACACAATACAGCCCAATATCCCCTTATAGAACATATATTGCATAGATCTCAAAATGCTGAAAACAGTATTGGTGGGTGCACTTTGTACAAGATGCGATGTTCTACTGAATCTGATGATGCCTGTAATAGTTGTTCCAGAGTCAAGTATTCGCAGACGCCATTGGCCTTCTCCAATTGTTGAAACTTCATCCTCCTCCGTGCAATGTGTCAATGTTGTACTCCTTTTAGTTTGGTCCAGAAATGCTTTTCTGAAAGATATGCTGGATGCAAAGCAATGACCAGCTCCATTAGCCTTTCAGCCAAGTTAACTTTCGGGAAGCAATATTCCATACTTTTCTGTTCAAACTGGTATGCCTACAAAATAGTCAATTGTTTCACCTGGTTTTTGTCAGTATGATATGAAGTCAAGTCTTGCATCCTGAAATTGATGTACGTTTATCTTGAGCATTTAAAATCTGAAAAAATAAGTCGGGTTTTTGTGACCATCATCAGAAGTGCTGGTACATTTTATTCTTCTTGACCATTCAGTAGCCAAAGCAAGAACAAGTTTGACTGCAAAGATTGATTCTTTTTAAACAACTGAAACTCTGACAGGATATCAATGGATTGCCTGTCCTTGATCAGATATTTATTATCAGATATTTTTCTTGTGTCACTTTCTGATCTCTAAAATGCCAGTGCAAGATCTGGTATTGCAGTATCATGCTTTTCCTGTTTTCTTACTTCTTATTAGGTGTGTTACTTTTTTCTCTCTAGTATTAAATGTTGTTGCCTCTTTTAAAAATGCAGCATTCATACCAAAAATGGCAGTAATGGTGTCATTTATATTGTTTTTTCTGTGCTGTTTCACAGAAAGAAAATGGAAATTTATCAATGTCTGGAGACAAGCAAGGTCTCTTTCATGCCAAGGGTATTTTTTTTCCATATTTTGTTCAGGAGCTGTTTTCCATGGGTGTTGTCCTTTCAGCACTTCTTAACTGTGGCTTTGTAAATCAGAGCTGTGGAGCACATTTCATAAACTGCTGTCTTTGAAAGAGAGAGAGAGAGAGAGTCCTCACTGTGTTTTAGTGCAGGTTTGTAGCCTTTAGTTTTGACTTTAGACTTGGTTGTGGTTGTAACTTCAGCTCAGAACTTAGACAGATTGATGGATGAGTATTAATAAAAATTCTTCACAACTGCTATCAATTTTTCAACCTTTAGCACTCACTTGCTGCCAGCATGATGAGCTTCTAAATGTTAGTTTGTTTAACATATATTACAAAGAGTCAGGTTGTTGTTGAGATAGATGTTGTAATATAGTCTCTGCACGAACCATTTATACAGTGACAATATTGTAGACTTGCACAGTCTCAGTTCTGTGCTTACTTAAATATTACTGTATATCACATACACATAGCTGACTGGCTGAAGATACGACACTGGCCCCATGATGCAGAGAGTAACTGAAGGTGAAGTGGGCATCTTTATAGCAGAATGTTGCATGCCAAGATGTCAAGTGACTGTCTTAAAGGTACAGCTGTGTCTGGACTGAAACCTTTGCCATAATACACCACTGGCAACATGACTTTCTGCCTTTACTGACATAATGGGAGAATTATAGATCAGCCCACATGTGTTAGGATCAAGGTAGTGTGAATAGCAAATTGAGAGAAAGCTCTGACAGATCAAATCTCTCAGCATGTCGCTCTATCAGAGAATTTTACTAATAGCAGGTAAAGGAGCAGGCAGACTTCCCACTATGTGGAGCTACATGTAAAGGATCGTTAAGAGCCATTTTCTCAGGGTGGCAGCATTTTGCCAGCGTTTGATTGATTCTTCACTTGCCCAGGTTAGAAGGCTACCAAATAAATGGAGTGACTTGCCGAAAAGGGAGTTCCATTCGAAACAAAAAGGGGGAATGCTCACAGCGATCACCTTGGGGGGAGCTCACCCCGCCATCCACAGGGTTTTGCTTTTGTAATCATAATCGGGGCTACCTTCTGTAACCTGCAGTGACCCTTTCCTTCCTCAGCAGTGGCACTGCGGAGACTCATAAATTGCACACCAATCCCTGGGATCTCCCACTGACTTTCTAAAAAAAAGTCTCGTTCATTGTCTGACAAGAGGAATTTACACTTTCACCTGTTCAAAGTCTGGCACATTTAGCCGGTTCAGAGCTTGCGTGTATATAGGTGGGGAGGGCGGTATGAAAATAGATCTGGCTCTCCCCTGTCGTTCTCAGTATGTAGCACAGAGTACATGGCCAGGTCTACCCACTTGCTGTATTAATATCCATGGACTTTGCACAGCTGGACCCTGCCAGTCTGTGCATATTTTTCACAAGCAGCGTCCTGTCAATCTGCAGGTGCCGTTTGCAGCCTGTGCTTGTCTGTCCGTCTGACATTCGAAGTTTGTCCCTTGCAACCTTTACCGAGCTCCTTCTCCTGTCAGTCCATGCATGTGTTTTACTATCTACATCTGGTGATTTGCCTGTGAATCTCTGTGCAGGTTTTACTGCCTGCAGTCTCAGTACTGTGCTGTGGTACAGCAGTCGTAGTTGTTTTCATATGTACAGCACGATTTTCTGTAATGAAATATTCACAGGTCACTGGTTCCTCAAGAAATGATGTGAATCAGTCAATTCCTTCTTGGAGAGTAATTTTCTGCCCCTTCAATGGGCTTTTTCAAGTTGACACTCATTAGTGTGTGAGATCGAAGTGAGCGCATTGTGATTGTCACAGTCAGACAGGTTGCATTCTCCACACACAGCAGCCTAAATGACTAGAAAACTCTGACAGACGCTTTGAAAAAATAAAGTGCATCTAACAAGGATTTCAAAATAAATGCGTTCACCTTTTTCGTCCTCGCTGATTCTATATTTTCATCTTTGCTTCTTTTTTGTTTCTTTTCCTTTCTAACAGTCTCTGCTGAAAATGGAATCCACAGAAGCCTTATCAAAATATATTTCCCATAACCTTGCTGAATATTAATGTCCGCCTTGACTACTGTAAAGGACGTCTTATTTTGTCAGGTTTGATTATAATGGTTTTCACAAGATGCTGACCTATCTAACTAACTTGGTCATCTAATGCTAGTTTATTCCAAATATTGCAATCAATAATCCTGGGTTTTGCCAAGCACATAATTAAAATCAACAGGGATAAAAAGGGTATATAAGAAAACCTGTTTCTATCTTAAGGTTCCATTTTGAATTCTGTAAATCTTAACCCTTTGTCATTTTATGAGGCGTACAGTTACATGTGCATAGAAAAATACTAGGGCAAGAAAGCAGCTTTTTGGAACTAAGATTTGTAGCTCACTATTGAAAGTAGCTGCTTGTTTAATGTTGAAGGAAATATTTTCTGACTAGTGCTGTCCCCGCATGAGTGCTTTGCTGGTATTAAATTCCTCTGTGTGCTATTTTAATGAGGCGTTAACCCATTTATTGTAAAAGAGTGCACAGAGAAGTCCACCACAAGCACATTATATGTCGGGATGATTAGCAGCAACTAGAAAATATACTGATATGTTCTGGACTTTTTTTAAAAAACGAAAATAGCATTAAAATGCTAAAAAGATAAAGAAAAACCTCTGAAAACATTCTCATTAAATAAGCATCAGAACTTAAACAGAGAATCTAGCTATTGATCACAGTAAAATGAAATGAAAATGTTTTAATTTAGGCAAAATGTTATAGGAAACACGAAGCACTTGAACAAGTGTTTAATACTTGATTAAAACACTGCAATCATTATTGTAATATGTTCAGCAAAAACACCCACAGAGATGGAAAATTATCTCAAGTCCTAGCTCAATAATTATTCTCAGAATCCAGAGTTTTAATACCATCACCCTGAGTCAGGATCTGTTTGAAACAGTATATTTCACTAGACTAGACAGGGAATAGCCAACTGTTTGGTGGTGTACATATAGGAGATCCAAGAATGTGGACAGAGAAGCAAAGCATGAAAATATCTAACTCCCTCAATACCACAAACAATATTTCTGAAACATAACTGTTCCTTTTGAGCATATCTAAAGAAGAAATGCATATCAAAAAGAAGAACTTATTTTTTAAGTGAAGCATTCATTTACTTATAAGGACTAGAATATCTTTTTCAGTAAATTATCTTTTTTTTATAAGTCACCTATGCTTCTGAGATGCTCTCTGCAGGATTTGTGGTATCAAAGTTTAATTGATGCATAACCAATCTGTTTTGTGTTCTTCAGTCCAGAGAAATATAAACAAGACAAACACATCATCCATTTCAAAAGGTAAAAAAACTTTATTGAACAGCCCTTAGTAATAAAAAAGCACGATTCCTCTTTGTTTCACGTAGTAATTGCATCCAATATTAGCCTGATTAGAACTTTAAATCGGTTAACCAATATTTACTGTTCCAACTAAAATTACTTCAATTGATTGTACTTCCAATTTGATTATCAAATAGATTGCTATAACTAATATATAATTACTATTTAATTATATAAGTAAGGGAATGAATCCATACTATACAGCACAGGAACACACGAGTAGGACGTCCCAATCCTCGATCTTGACCTGCCAATCAACTTGCTTGTGGTTTATTTGAAGTTGTAACGCCATCTACCAATTTTGTTTCTGTAACTTCTACTATCATTACTGACCCCGTGTTGCTCAACCCTTGCAATGAATCGAATGTCTGTCTCTACTTTGTCCACACATTTCAGTATCGGCAGTTTAAAAGCAGGTCATATTATTCTTAAATTTGTTAAATATACCGTGGATCCATTGTTTTGGCTTGAATCATAGCAATTTTGAACAACATACTTCTTTTATAGGGTAAATCATACAAGCAAAACTCCATTTTGAAGAAAATAAATCAGTGTCCTTTCCGTAAGTGACTGGTTAATTGTTAGTTACTGGAGTGTCACATTTGATTCCTCTTGCAAACTGTCACACTGTCAAACAATCCAACTGATCTCAGCATTAAGTTATTGTATTGGATTGTGGAACCTAACACCGAATCCTGAAATTTTAGGGTTTGAGGTGAATATGCAATTGTATATGAGGGAATGAAACCTCAAATTACTTTCTCATCTGTTCATTGTTTTGTTGTGTATTCTATGTTTTGCCTCTGGTTTGTCTCCCTGAAGTGTGCTCTTTACGCCCATGCTCATTTTATGCCACAGTTCCTCATTTCCAACTGGATCTTTCCCTATAATGTCCTCACATGAGATCAGAGTAACTGGTGCCTTCCCGATCCCTCTGATATTCGCATCAGCAGATATACTTCTGGTGTTAACATATAGGTGAAATGGATAGTATTGGATCACAGTGCTAATTGTTTTAAAACATTTATTGAAATCTTCAGTCAACTCCATCTTCTCCATTGTAAAGTAAATGCATATGAATGAGTTTAGAAGTTTATTTTTAACTATTATTTGCTCCTTTGGTACATCATTTACTAACCCTGTAGTTTATTGTTCCGGTATGGACTGTTATTTTTGTTCTAGAATTTTCCCCACTATAATGACATTGAGAATACATAAGGACAACAAAAGTGAACAAAACAACACAAAGAATGTATTCATATAGATGAAGAGTTTGCTGAGTATGTAGGGAGAAAGTGAGGTCTGCAGATGCTGGAGATCAGAGCTGAAAATGTGTTGGTGGAAAAGCGCAACAGGTCAGGCAGCATCCAAGGAACAGGAGATTTGACGTTTCGGGCATAAGCCCTTCTTCAGGAATGAGGAATTTTATCTGAGCCTGCTGGACACACTTTCCTCATTCCTGAAGAAGGGCTTATGCCCGAAACGTCGAATCTCCTGTTTCTTGGATGCTGCCTGACCTGCTGCGCTTTTCCAGCAACACATTTTCAGTTGCTGAGTATGTAACCCACAAAGGAAATGAAGAAATCAAAAGAGCAATCAGGGAACTTGAAGATGGATTGCAACCATCTCATGAGAAAGGATGGGCAAGAATGATGAGCACATACACACTATTCATGAACATCGCTAAAATCTGGCCCCCAGATCAAATGGTTTTGTTGTAAGTGCAACAACATCACAGTAAGATCCCAAAGTGATATGTTATACAGAGTAAAGACAGTTTGCAGTTGCTTTTGTTAGAAAGGGTTGTTTTGTTCTTATGCAGGATTCTCTGTACTGAACTTATGGTCCATTGAGTTACCACTTAGGGCAGAGGAATCAGGTCAGTTATTCATCCTCGTCTAATATCAAAAGAATTGGCTGACAGTGATAATGAATTACTACAATTTATTTAATAAAGCAATTCATACTATGATTCTCAAAAACAACGAAAAACTGTCAGATGGAAGACATAGCAAATCTTCCAGAATAATCTAATAATCTACAATATGCAATAATTTCAGTTTGAGGAAAAGGCAATTTCCCCAGAAACTGTATATCAAATATTTCTGTTGAAAAAATATCAATATTTTTAGGATTTAAAAATAGGATTGACAACTGTATGGTGTATAGGTTTTTGCCACTCATGCTCCTTTTATTCAAAGTTTATCTCTCTGTATCCATACTTGGTACATATCATTCATTCTATTTATTTTGATTGCTAACCTCACTTACTGCCCAAGATCGTAGAGATGTTATTTTTTTCCCCTGCAGTTGCTGATGAACTAAATATACTGTCATAAGTGCACCAGTCTCTGGATTCTTGAAATACCTCCTGTTTATATAAATGCAAAAGTAACATTCTAATGCAAGTTAGGAGACAGTGATTTTTCCTTTGTTTTCTTGCGCTCAGTTCTGGTTTGTTTCACATTAGCTCATATTCGGCTTAAAGTTAAACAAGTACGTAGCAAAATCTGGCATGTTGAATAAATGTTTCATCAATCAATAGCATAACATGGATAGTCGTTTTGAGCGAAATGTTCATAAGCCCATGACATTCCTGCTCAGTGTGCGAAGCCCAATGTTTGCTTTCACCTGTTGTCAGAAGAAGCATGCTCAAGTGTTACTCAACATCAAGTAATTCTGGAATAAAAGCTCAACCATTACACTTTATTGCATTCAGAACATTTCAGAAGTATGAACTCTGTCTTTTTCTATAATTAGATTTACGTTTACCAGAAAAACCTAAAAAACGGAAACCTAATAAAGGATTATTGTCCCACTTTCTGTAATTCGACTAGAACACGGGGTAACCTTTGGTGTCCGACAGATTCGATCAATTTAATCCTGACTCCCATTGCCCAGCTAAACGTAATTCCTATAATATTTGGCTATTTATCTGAACACTTTAATGTCATTGGAATCAACTCATAATTACTTTATAATCAGCCCGTTATGTGGTACTTTCTCAGCAGAAGTGATTGAATAAAGAACATTTCTTTTGAAATCTCAAGGGGTGTCTCCAAATCAAACCAACAGTGTGGCTCCATTGGCTTCTCGTCTGCAGATTTCTACAGAATGCTGAGTAGTCACTGATATAAACGCATCGATCTAGATTGCAATATGTCCTTTTGAGTTCAATGTGTCATAGAGTCTGAATAGAATTTGTGGCATAGATGCATAAACTTACTGGCAATCTATATCCACTGCAGAATCACTATTGGGATTATTGTGACCAATGTAATAGTGATAAACTAGTGAAAATTTAATTTAGAACAGACTATTTGTCAAGAGGGAGGATTCAGACAAGGTACTGTAGAACATCTTATAATGTCTGGATCTTCAGTTGTTCCTTTGATTATACTGAAGTAATTTGCAAT
The DNA here is from genome assembly GCF_020745735.1 of Hemiscyllium ocellatum. Lineage (NCBI taxonomy): Eukaryota > Metazoa > Chordata > Chondrichthyes > Orectolobiformes > Hemiscylliidae > Hemiscyllium > Hemiscyllium ocellatum. Next base: position 27,989,585 of record NC_083425.1, on the reverse strand, counting down.
GCAAGAATTATAACAAAGTTTGTAATGCAAACCATTAATTTACTCAAAGTACATCACACTGTTAATGTGTCTAATAATTTAAAAAGCTACAGCTTTTAAAATATTTTGAAAAGTGGGTAATTGTCTCCTTACTATGTATATACTGCTCACTGAATGAGTGATCTATTCCAGTGCAATGCTGTCCTCAGGTTAAATGAGGATAACTCTGCAAGATGAGTTGTTTTTCCTTGCACTAGAAGCTCATGTATTCACAGAATTCATCAACGCAGAATAGGATTGCTTTTTAAAAATGTGACTTATTTGCAGTTTAACCTTTTCCTAAGGTTCAGGATGATGGTAGAGAATGGCAGGCAAAGATACAGAGCAGTAGATATCAACTGGTGGACAAGAACAGAGCTGGACAGGATTGACTGGAATGGAAAATTGGCAAGAGAAACAGTTACTGAACAATGAGCTACCTTCAAAGAAGAATTTTTTTTGTACAGTTAAAATATATTCCTCAAATGGAAAAGGAAAAACAAACAAATTCAGAGCACCCTGAATGACAAAGGGCATAGGTATTAAGCTAAAGAAGAAAAAGTATTCTTAGGACAAGTGTCAGGTAGAAAACAAGACTGAGAATCAAAAGGAATATCAGCTATAGTATTGTGCACCGTTCTGGGTGTCACATTGTAGGAAGGATATAAATGCACTGGAGAGAGTTTGAAGCAGTTTACAAGAATGTTTCCAGGGGTGAGGAACGTTGGCAATAAGGATAGATTGAAGAAGTTGTTTTTTTCCACCTTGGGGAGAAGAAGACAAAGAGGGGATCTTATCGAGGTTTACAAATTCATGAGTGGGATGGATAGAGGAGATAGGGAGCAACTGTTCATAATAGGAACAAGAATAAGAGGGCATCTACAAAAGAAACAAGGGGAGAGTGAGGAAAACCTTTTCACTCAGTGAGTAGTTAGGGTATGAAATACACTGCCTGGAGAGGTAGTGGAGGCAGGTTCACAATAGAGGCATTCAAGAAGGCATAGTTTAATTTTCTGGATAAAATTCGTGTGCAGGGCATGGGGAGAAAGCAGAAGATTGGCACAAAGTCCTGATATTTATTTAACGAGCTAGTGTAGGTACGATAAGTTGCCTCCTGCACTAAAACTCTTCTGTGTTCCTGTGACGTTTTAGTGAAACCTTGTTAAATATTACTGAAAGCCTCCCAATTGATGCACAATTCCTTCATTGAACTACGATTCCTAAATGAGTGGAGAGATGGTCAGTTTCATTGGGAATTACTTTTTACTCTTTGATAGGTTCTGGGCCTCAATAATAAAACCAACACTTGTTGCGCATTCCGAATACTACTTGAACAGTGTGGCATTCTAGGCCATTTCAGAGAGCAGTTGAAAGTTGTGAGCAGTGTGTTAGTGTCACTGTGAAACAGATGAAGCAATAGAGACAGGGAGCCTGTGCCTCTGAAACAGCTTAAGAAAGCGAAGGCAGCAACTTCATAAAGAGCGGGAGAGAGCACAGAGTGAGCAACTTCTTAAAGACTGTTTGCATTCTGGTCAGAGAAGAATAGATCTGCGCAAAAAGGGCAGCAATGGTGAGGGATAGAAAGCAACAACAGAGAGCCCCTTCAACTGGTTTCTTCCTGTAAGAACCAAAGTGTGGTAGATGAATGGAGGGTATTTCTTCCATTTGCTTTTGATCAGCCAATTAGTTCAAATCAGGAGTTTACACCTGAAGAGGACAGTTGCGAAATTCACCATAAAAATAATTAACATGCAAATTAATTAATTGAATAGAATAAAAATGACTGGACAGGTGATGTATTGCAGCAATAGTATGTGGAAGATGCCAGTGCAGTCCATGGTGACCACATCTGCAGGAAGTGTACGCTGCTGGAAGAACCTTGATGCAGAGCTGATGAGCTGGAGTCCAAACTGTGGACACTGCAACACAGCATGGAGGCAAATAGGTACCTGGATGCAGTGCTTCAGGAGGTGGTCACAATCCTTCGATTAATCACATTAATTTTGACCTATGGTCAGGGACAGGAGAATATCACTGCGAATGAGGCAGGTATGATGATCTGTAATTTATCTTTGGAGAACCCTCAGCCATTTACTAATAGTTACAAGGTGCCAATAAGCACCTTGTTCCCAATGTCATCCAATATGGGACTAAATTAAAATAAACAGAATCCTGAAGAGAATAATCTCCAGATTTCTAGCTGAGCCATGTGCAAATTGGCATAAGGTAAATAAGATTGCAGAAGTAAATGTGTGATTCAAATTGGTGTGGGAAAAATGGGTTCTGAATCTTGGATTCTGGCACCTGTACTGGATAAATAGATGGGCTTTGTTGAATCATGCTGGGCCCAGTGTCCTCGTAAATTACATTACTAGGGTTGTGCAGAAGACATTAGAGCTAGATCAAGTAATTATGGTAGAAAGTCAAAGCTTAAGGCTCTTTGTCTGAATGTATGAAGAGCTTCCATGGGTATATAAAAATAATTAGCATAGCTAAAGCATGGGACCCTTGAAGAACGCAACTGGGAAATTGATAACAGTGAATGAGGGAATGCAAATAATTTAAACCAAAATGTTGCATCTATTTTCACCTTGAAAACAGAGTAAACATCCCAAACATGACAGAGAAGCAGGATGTAATGCAAGGAAAATGTAACGATCTTTATCACAAGGGACAAAGTATTTGACAAACGAATATAAATAAAGGCAAACACATTGCCAGGGGCTGACAGCCTGGGTCCATGGCCTTGGAGGAAGTGGCCAGAGAGATAATAGAGGCACTGGTCAAAATATTCCACCAAAATTCAATGGATTCCAGGAGGGTTCCCGTGGATTGGAAAACTGCTCATATGATGCCCTTGGTTCAAGAATGGAAGGAGACAGCAAGCAGGAAACTATAGGCCCGTTAGTCTAACCTCTATCATTGGTAAATGGCTAGAACTTACTTTAAGGAAAAAGTATCAAGACGTTTCAAAAGGTTTAATACAATCAAAAAGAATAAACATGCTTTTGAGAAAGGCAGATTATGTTTGACAAAATTACTAAAGTACTTTGAGGATGTAGCAAGCAGAGTGATAAATGGGAACCGTAATGTAGTGTATTGATACTTACAGAAGTCATTTGATAAGGTGTCACATAAAATGTTGTTGCATAAGGTAGTAGATCATGATATTGGAGGTAATGTATTAACATGAATTGATAATTGCTTAATACACAGGAGACGGCATCAGGATTAATGGGTCTTTCTCAGGCTAAAAAGCCATAACTAGGAGAATACGATAAAGCTTAGTCTTTGGCCTCAATTATTTACTTTCTTTAATCAGTGACTTGGAGGAGAAATGCAGTGTGATGTGTCCAAATTTGGTGATGATACACAATTAGGTTGTTGAGCATGTCTTGATGGGAACATAAAGGGGCAAAGGGGATATGGATTGGTTGAGTGAGTGGACAAAATCTCAGCAGATGCAGTTTAATGTAGGAAAATGTGAAGTCATGCACTTTGGCAGGAAGAACCAAAAGGCAGACTATTACTAAAATAGAGAGAAAATCCAAAAAAAGGGCAGGGTGAGAGTTCTGCACAAAAATACACAAAATTGGCATGTAGGTGCAGCAAGTAATAAGGCAAATTGAATTTTGGTTTTTATTGCTGGGGGGTTGAGTTTGAAAATAGGGACAACTTTTTACAACTGTACAGGGTGTTGGTGAGGCCACAGCTGAGTACTGTGTACAGTTTTGGTCTCCATATTTTTCAAAAAATGATACATTGGTTTTGAAGACTGTTCAAAAGAGAATCACTAAACTGATTCTTGGGAGAAAGCAATTGACTTGTCAAGAATGGCTCTATGAGGTAGGCTTTTATTTATTAGAGTTTGAAGAATAAGGGGCGATATTTCCACCAGTGCGGAAATGTTGAACTAAAAGCCATAGTCACAAAACAAGGGAACACTCTTAAAACTGATATGCAAAGGAATTTCTTCTCCCAGAAGGAAGTGAATATTTGGAATTCTCAATCTCAGCAAGTTGTGGAGGCTAGATCACTGAATGTATTTGATCAGGAGGTATATGTTTGAAATTTTGGAGAGTTGACGGTTATGCTGCGCTAGCACGAAACAGGGTTGAGGCTTAGGACAGATCATCCATGATCTTGTTGTCTTGCGGGACAGGCTTGAGAGGCTGAATGACCTATTCCTGCTCGCATTTCTCAAGTCACATGCAGACCAGTCCATGTAAGACATATAGATTTTCTTTCTTAAAGGACATTAGTGAATGATATGAGTTGTTACAACAATCAATGATTGTTGAAATCACTAGATTTCAAATTAGACCTTTTTTCCTTGTTTTTTAAATTTAATGTCAACAGCTGTGATAATAGGACTTGAACGCTTGTCCCCAGCATTTGCTTGAGTCTCAGGTTTATTTGTCCAACTACTTTATCACTGCTCCTTTATCTACCTCTACGCCCCATAGTCTTTCCCTGTTCTCCATATATTATTTGTACAATTTACTGATGGTTTGGGCACTTCAGTATCATTCTGCTGTTTGATTTGCACAGGGACCAATACTTTTACAAGATATGAAGCAAATTAAGAAGGTCTCAATCCAAATAAATAGAATTCAGGAATTTGAACATGTAGCCTTCTTGGAACAATTTGCTTCAATTAGTTTGGAAAAGCTTCAAAGACCGCTCTATACCATATCCAACCCACCCACTCAGCTATCTATAAGTATGTTATATGAAACAGCATGAGCCCAATACTTCCAACATATCCAAAATAACTAATTTTAGGGGAATATTTTTTGAATTCATCACTTTCTCCATCGTCTCAAACTAATGCATTATTGCCTCAGTATGTTTAAACTGCTGTCCTGTACATACTGGGGAGTAGAAGAATTGCTGTAATTGAATTCTGCTTGAAGTTGTTCTCATCTAGTCTGAATTCCCACACTGATCTCATAGCAATAGTGTGGTCAGAAAGGCCATGAGCTTCTTATGATTTATTACCCAATGATTTGGATGTGGTAAGACACATGCAGTATAGGATCTCATTTCTTAAGGCTATTTGTTCTTACTGAACTCATGATTGCAAAGCATTATTTTGAAGTTTTTAGGATAGAATTCTCCTTGTCATGTGTCGACTGGCAGTGCTTTAATTTAGTGCTCTTTACTATTCAGTATATTTTTATAACTTTTAAATTGTATATTTCATCTCATCAATATTATACATCTGAATAATGATACAAAGAGTCCTAAGTAAAATCAGTCATGTAATGTAGCAGGAATACAAGAAAACAGAGAATGCTGGAGAAACTCAGGCCTGACAGCATCTGTGCAGAGAGAAACAGAGTTTGGAGCCTATAGCTTTCAGCTCTGAAGAAGGTCATACTGGACTCACAGACATTAACTGTTTTGCTGTCCACAGATGCTCAGTTTCTTCCAGCATTCTCTGTGTTACTTTCAGATTTTCAGGATCTGCAGTATTTTGCTTTTATTAGAAAGTATGCAATATTATCGTGTCCCAAAATTAAGTTCTCTGTCTCTGGAATTGTGGTTTCACACTTCTCTCTTTAAGGAAATGCCAGTACATTCTCAGTGCTATTTGGCAAATATTGACCCACTGACCTGGAATTTGTGGTAGTAGTGACTGCATTCATTGCATTTACTGTGAAAAACTGATTGCAATTTCTCATGTTTGCGCAGTTAAAGAAGGAAGTCCAGAAGCTGCTGTCAGTAATATCGTGATGCACTACAGAGTATAAGTTTTGCTGTCTTTGCAGGTGCAGTCATCACAGGATCAGCAATTTGACATGAACTTCAAATTAGAATGCATTAGTCTTGCTGTTAGAAATATTGACAAAGTTAAGCCTTGTTACATAAAGTAAAACTGAGTTCTTTACAGTAAATTGAATCATAATCATTGCTCATCAACATCTTTGGCACTGTAAAGCTACTTTTCAATTCCATGATAACAAAACTCCATACATAATAACATTTTTATTTCTAAACTTGTTTATGATATTTCATTTTTCATCTTAGTCCCATCATATCTTTGTTTCACTTTCTGTAAAATGATTGAAATGTGATGATAACCAGTCTGTTTTATTTTCTGCCTTGTGTTTATGAGAATTCTTCAATCTGATAGGCTGTTCAGCTTGCTTGAGAACCTCAATATTTCTGGAGAGTTGTGAGCCTCCATGAATGGCTCGAGCATAAAATTGACATGATAATGTTTGTGAATAGCTGATTTAAACAAGCTTTTCTTTTGATAATGTTGCGGTGCCATTTGGTTGCATAACAGCCCAATATTCTCTATTCAGAGGAGACTGCGTAATGAACGGTGAGGCTGCATTATTGCCTTTGTCGGATTTTGGAAAAGGATATTGCTATAAACCTGGCGTAAATTTAAACCAGGAAGGTTGCCTCAGATTGGTTCAAGACAGAGGAACATACAAACTAAAAGAAGTTGACATTCAGCACCTGAAGCCTCATCTGCCATTCAATAAGATCACTGTTGACCTGTTTGTGGATGGAATTCCATGTTCTCATCTGCACTGATAACCCATGATTCTCCTGCCTAACAAAATTCTATCCAACTCCTTCTGAACTAAAAATTCAATACTGAGCCCCACCTCCTTCTAAGAAATGGAGTTCCAAAGCCATGAACCCTCTGAAAGAGAAAAAAATTCTCATCTTCACCCTAAAAGGGTGACTCCAGATTTTGAAACAGTGCCCCCTAGTTTTATACTGACTCACTTCATGGAAATATATTTTCCACATCCACCCTGTCAGGACCATTCAGAATATATACCTCAATTGAGTCACACCTCTCTCTTCTAAACTCCACTGGAAATAATCCAAGCATGTCTGACCTATCCTCATAAGACAGCCCACCCATTCTGGGTACCAATCTTGTAAACCTCTTCTGAACTGTCTTCAGCATTTACATCCTTTCTCAAAAAGAAGCTCAAATCTTCTCCCCGTATTCAGATGTGGTCTCACCAATTCCCTGTATAACAGCCCTATTTTTGTGTTCAATTCCTTTCATAATAAAATATAGTATCCCATTGCCCTTCTAGATCATGTATTATATCTATATACTAACATTCTATGATGGAAGTACCAGAAAACCTAAATCCCTCTACACCTTGAAATTCTGCAACCATTCTCCACTTAAGTAATATTCCACTTTTTAAAATTCTTCTTTCCAAAGTAAACAACTTCATATTTTCCCACATTATGCTCCAACTGCCATACATTTTTTTCACTTCCTCATCCTATCCATATTCCTGCATATTAGCTTTGCCTTCTTCACAACATACTTTCCAAACTATCTTGGTGATGTTTGTGAACCTTGCCACTGTCTTCGGTCCCCTCATTCAAGTCATGGATATGAGTTGTAAGACCTCTATGGGACTCCACTTGTCACCTCTACCCAATCAGACAAAGACCCATTTATGCATATTGTCAGTTTTCTGCCAGCCAGCCAATCTTCTGTCAATGATCATTTCTTCTTGCTACATTATGAACTTTTATTTACACACAAGAACCTCTGATGTGGCTCCTTACCATTTGCCTTTGAGTCTCCTGAAATCCAAAGGCAATACACTTGCAGGCTTCCATTTATCCACAGTATATGTTACTCCAGCAAACAAGTCCACTAACTCAGTTGAATCTTAATTCTTTTTAGTGAAACCAAGCTAATTCTTCCTGATTGCTTGAGTTTTCTGAAGTGGGCATATATAATGAAAGTTCATCTTTAAAGATCGATGCTATCACCTTCACCATGACAGGCATCAAGTTAAATAGCCTATAGTTTCTTGATTCCTTCATCCCTCCCTCCTTGAATAATCTGATGGCACCTTTCCCAACTTTGTAAAGTTAATATCAGTGCATCTCATATCTCATTAGCAACCTCTTGCACAACCACAGGATAAAGTTGATCTGGACTTGGAGATTTATCAGCTTGCAGTTGCATTAGTTTGCCCAGTACTACTTCTCTGATTGTAATTTCATTAATACTTCTCTCTCTTCCACTTCCTGAATTATAGATACTATAATTGGAATGTTTCTATTTTGTATCCTCTGTCGAGAAGACAGGAGCAAAATACTTTTTCATTTCATCTGTCATTTCCTTGTTATCTTTTAACTTCAAATTCACACTCTCCAGAGCACCAGCATTCACTTTATTTAGTCTTTTCCTTTTTAAATACTATAGAATCCCTTGCTATTTGTTTTTAGACTTCTAGCTAGCTAGTCATGCTCTGATTTCTTTATCCTGAATAACCCACAGTCATTCTCTGACATTCTTTATATTTTGAATAATAATCTGACTTGCCATTCATTTTTTCCACAACTATATGTTTTTTCCTTAAATTTGACTTTTTTTAAGTTGTAAGCTTAAAGCATTCTCTGAAGCCATTTGTTCATTGCATAACCTTGATTCTGAAATAGGGTGCATCAAAGCCATCCTAGATAATGGCTGCCCTGGCCAAATCATTTCTCACTGTATAGCCTGAAAACTTATGAATAAGCCTAAGACCACTATTTCTAGTCCCAAAATATGCCCTGCCTACATCAGATTGAAAGATTATTTGAGGAACTGGTGACGTTAAATTTTTCACACCTTTATCAGACAGTAGCAACACAAATGACTGCTGTCAAGTCAATATTCCAAGGTCTTGGCTGTCATACAAATGAGGGCTGGTGGGATGCGGGGTTATAGACCGCATGTCCCAAAGCCGAGCAGATTGTATCAAAGAGCTGTTCATTACTGGCAAAATACTGACTGTACCCCACAAACTTATGTTTACAATACACCAAACCATTAGATGTGATTATTTGATTGGCTGCATTTGCTTAATAATCCCAAGTTTACGATGAATTACGCTAACAGCCAATTTAAGATTCTTAGTTTGGCTTGCAGTATGATGCACTTGTAAGTAATTGATGTTGCATATGTTAATACATGGAGCTCTGTTCTTTGCAAACAGAAATAACCTGTAAACAAAATGTGCCTTTTTCAACAAATCAAAATAGGTAGCATTCAGAGTCAAGCTGCCTGCTTTAAATGTAAAGAAAGCTTGGCAAACAATTGTCCATCATCATATACTGATGGATTCTCCATAGCAGTACCTGTCCTAATCAGAGGTCACTTGTCAACCAATTAACACTCTAATTACATTTTAATTTGTAAAACCACTGTTCTTGCATGGATTTCTCCGAAGTTTGATTTGGAAACTCTTAACTGATCACATTAGTTTCGACTCATATCAAACTTTTCATTACCCAAAAAATATTGTTTGGTTTGATATTAACAAAATATATAGTTGGGAAAATGAGTTTTATTCCATAATTACAGAAGCTCAAATGCATAATATAATTTTGAAGCTAATGCAATCTGTTTGGTTATTCTCTGCTGAGCTAAGCTAGAAACTACCTTTAGGACAAGCAGAAGATCTGGAAATGTTCAACAAGTGAGGCAGTGTCAGTAATGAGGAAAAGAGTTAACCTTTCAGGTCAATGACCTCTGATTTGATATTGGCTTCCTCATGCAATATTAGCACTGTTTTCTCAGGTAAAGTATCTCTTCACCTGCTCCTACCTTCCACTTCGCCACCCTCTACAAAATAAAAATCAGATGCTTCAGTTCTACCATTTGTTAATGTCTCAGAATACCAGGCGGTTAATAAAATAAAAATCACATGGCTTAAAAAGGGAGTAAACTGAAACCAAAAAGAGGGAAACTAAGCCACATAAAAATCATTTAAAACATGTAATGCACTTCATAGAAATAAGCAATAAGTCATAGATTAGCTTGTTGGTGTGGTATATTGTAAACATGGAGTGCAATGATGGGAGAGCTGTAAAGTGTTTTATTTTATTATGGAGAATAAGCACATTAGCTATCCAATACCAACAAATCTATCACTTTCCAGATAGTGGGCATTTGCCTCTTGCTGGCGTTCTTATACAAATGTACTGTAAGAGTTAATTTCCTTTCCAGTGAAGTGTGAGGCGGGTGATTAAATGCGGGTGGTAGATGAGGTGGAATCCTGCTTGTGTCAGCAGTAGAGACGGATGGAAATTCCATTAGCAGAATATGATGGACAGCTTGGGCCTCTCAAATAATACACTCAATTAAAAATTGATTTTTCTGTAGACTTGTGATCATAATGCACTACACTGAAACCTCTTAGCAGTACCAGCCTGTGCCAGATTGATATAAGGCGGCTGCAATCCTTTGCCATCACTCACCACGTTAGAAATAATTAACCTTTACCAGGCAAGGTTGAAAAATGGAAGTGTCAGTCTTTTTAGATTGTATTTTTATTTACAGTGCCACCTTCCACTGATTTGAAAGTGGTGGTGTCCAATTTTTGTTGACTTCGACTGTATTTCAAAACTATCAACACAAGAAGCTTTCGCACAGCATTCTCCTGACCAGCATATTCTATGCTTTTATTACTTTTACAATAGTATTGCCAATGCAGTGTTCACTTTAGTCTGCACTTTGAAATAATCTTTTTGGAGGAATAACATTGAGTTTCAAATCCTATGTTACCAAGTGGAAACTGGTCCAATGACCAGAGGGTGCATGGGACCACATGGTGGCAGCGTTCTTGGTGTAGCCTTATGGAAATTGACAATCCTGCCATAGCTGTGACAGATACCCTTCTACTTTTAGTTTGTTGATAAAAAGTTGGGAACATTTTTCTTTATTGGCAAGGGACATTAGCAATGGAACAAAAAACCTTTATTTCCTATATGAAATAACTTGAGGATTATAGTCCTTTTGGATGCATTTATAACATCACTACACATGATAAGAACAATCCTTCTTCCTGTATTAGCTGTTATAAAATGTACAAGTCTTGATTATCACAGGCTGTCTTTTGAATATATACACGAAACAGAAGCCAATATGAAAAGAAATTTTTGCTGTTGTCAAAGTGTATTATAATTGATTTTGAACTTCTAACATACTTTTGCTGACTTAAAAAGAAGGGACATGCAAGTGTTAGATGTGTGAGGTAACATCTGTTGGATTAGGTTTTAAACAATGAATGGAGCCAAGCAGTACATGTTATATCAAATTATAACATCATGTTCATGAGATATGAACAATATATCTGAACAGAAGCCACTTTTTTTCTGCTTCAAATGATTTAGAAAACCCTGAGGCTGAGTGTTTGATGTATCCTGGGTGGCCATGATGTAAAGGTGTTGTTGTTGGACTGGGGTGGATAAGGTCAGAGGTTACATAACATCAGTTTATAGTCCAGCAGGTTTATTTGGAATCACAGGCTTTCTGAGCACTTACCCCTTTGCCAGGTCACTTGATGAAGGAGCAGCGCTCCAAAGGCTTGTGATTGAAAATAAACCTGTTGGACTTTAATCTGGTGTCATGTGACTTCTGATCATACCTGGGATAGACATGAAATTGCCAGAATCTGGGGTAGACAGGCAGGAAGCTGGAAGAACACAGCAAGCCAGGCAGCATCAGGAGGTGGAGAAGTCGACGCTTTGGGTGTAACCCTTCTTCAGGACTAGGGGTGAGTGTAAGAGGAGTTGCAGGTAACTAGGGTGGCAGGAGCAGAGTGGTGAATTGGGGATAGGTGAAGACAGGTAGAGGGTATGACCTGGTTGGTCAATGGGCGGAAAGAATCTGGTTGGTGGCAAGGAGGATTGGAAGGAAGGAAGAGGGGGAGAGGTTGGGAAGGGAGTCCGGGATGGGAAGGGAGGTTATTTGAAATTGATGAGTCCACCTGCCTGTAGGCTGCCCAGGCAGAAGATGAGGTATTGTTCCTCCGATTTGCAGTTTTCTTTGTTGTGGTGATGGAGGAGCCGAGGATGGTCATGTCAGAAAAGGAGTGGGAAGTGGAATTAAAATGGGCAGTGACTGGGAGGTCCACTATAGAGCTAGATTCTGGAACATGTATATTTTCACAATGGAGTTGGAGAATCCACTGTTTTACCTTCTTTAACAGCATAAAATCAAAGTGCTTTATCCAATTACTGTAAAGGTCAATTATATACCTGACCTATATTAGGTTTAGAATAAAAGGATCTCTGAACCTTTTTTAAACAATGCAAGGAAGAGTATTTCATTATATCCAACACCAGGTCAAAGTACAACAGGTTTATTTGGAAACTCTAGCTTTTGGAAAACTGCTGCTTCATCAGGTGAAATGAGATTCATTGAACAAAGCTGCAAGGCTGATTAATGCAGAAGTTGAAATATGAATTTACCTTTGTAACTAATTCTACATATGTATACATGCACATGAACTAAAGAAAAATAAGGTAAGAACTTTCACTGCAGACATGAATGTTGAAAAGATATTTTGGCCAAATAATCATTAGTTTTAAAGGAAAAAGGAAAGAGCATGGAATATTTCAGATGCTTTCAGTCTAGCTTTCTTGCACTTGTGGCAGGATGTCACTAGACACAGTTATCACGGTTGGCACTGGGGCCTTGAAATGTTGTCGTCCAGAAGATTCAGAAATCTTTCATTATTGGATAGCTGCTTCAGTTTCTAAGTTATTGCATAGAATGTATAGAATCCTGAAAAGGATTTTTCAGAAAGGTAGCAAAGGGTTGACCTGGGGCTTTGTCCCCTTACAGGCTGCATTCCAATTGAATTTCAAACAATATCAAAACAGTCACAGCTTCTGACAGCTATAAATTCAGACATATGCCTTCCTGTAGTTCCAAGCAGTTAATTGACTTCCAGGAATCCACAAGCTATCAACTTGACTGTTCACTTTGTTTGAAGTATGTGATTTCCAATAAGAGATTTTGGAAAACCAATGTGTATCACAGTGTCCTTTCATTTTGAAATAACTGCACAGAGGCCTGGTATTCCATCCCCAACTCACCTTTATTTATACGAGCACCATACATTTACTCTGACCAGCCAGCTCAAAGCCAATCCTGGACCGAGGAGACCATCTGAAATGTCTGTTTATATCTGTCAGCCAGGGTTCCCTTATTGGGCTAGGTTAAAAGTCCCAATCAAGAATCTCATAATCAATGAGATGTACCTGGCCTTGGTTCCAATCACTACATGTTTATCTTTTCAAAAAAACACAACAGATTTGGGTATCTTCTCAGTAGTGCAAGTGAACCAGTTTTCCTCGTCCTTTAGATATGAATAGACAAAAAGATCAATAATGTAAATACCTTCATAACAACATATAAAAGAGAGAGAGAAGAGGTGTACTACATATTTTCTGAAGCACCACATTTATACACTACCCTGCTGAGGTGGATTGGATGGAAATTAATCTATCTGGGTAAGTGAAGTGATGTTCTAAGTGGGGTATACAACTTTGTGAAAGACTGGGAAGAAACTAGGTGGGACTGGAGATGAAATGAAATAAGCTGAGAGTCCACATTACTTGGTGACATTTTGGTTCCTAAACATTTGAAAACGTGCCTTTAAGAAATTTTCATAGGTTTCCTAAATTTCCCAGATTCAATTCTATTCGGCAAGCATTAACGTTGAAATATTATTGATGAGCTTTATTTTATGGGTCCAAGGGAAACTAATCCAGTAGAGTTGTGATGGCATCTCAGAAACAGTGCAAGTTTCTATCTGAGGAAGATCTGATCTGATCTGATTAATACAATGGAGTGATTTCAGCTGTAACTAAGTGAGTTTAGTGTTACTGCCTTTACTTCTTGCCCCTCTACATTTTTTTATGGTGACTGCTACATCGATATCAGGGAAATAATATATGACTTAGAACACCGACTAATGAAGGTCATGGGATCAACTAATTTAAGCTTATGCATGGGGGCTTTATTGCATGATTAGAAATATTGTCCTGGCCCAGTTCCACTGCCATAGCATCAATCAAATATTGACTATCAAATCTGCAGTTACTTTGCTCTGTTGTTACATGCGGCCCTAAATTTATAAATTAATCTCAACATTGCTTTCAGATTGGAAGGTGCAGAATATAGGTGGGTGGTGGTGGAAATAAAACAAGTGCTCAATTAGCAGCTTTTTTAAGGTGATCTTTACACATATTGATATCAGATTATTGTATGTATTTTATCTCAAAATGTTGCATTAAATCAGAAAATTAGTCACGTAATGAGGGGTAAACTCAATTAACTTCTTGCACCTGCAAATTAAAAAAAACATTGAATAGTTGTATCATATACACCACTAGAATTATAAATTACACATTTGCTTCAGTAGTTTTCTACACTATATACTGTAGATTATGTTCTAACTGGGAATGGGAAACAGCAACATGCTATGACAATGTCATGTGAAAGAATCTGATATTCAAAATCAACTGTGCAGCATGATGGGATTCACAGGAAACTCATTTTTATGAACTTTAGTTAATGGAATTTCCTGTTCTAATATAAGGGCTTGTCCTGCACTCAGTCACCAATCAATCACTTCTCTCAATGCATATAAGATCCTCAACATGTTCAACTGAAAAATCAAATGTTGAAAAATTCAACCCATGTTGAACAAATAGCAATGTGTTGTAAAATTCCCAAACTGTTTCCTTTTTAAAAAAATAATTGTTCCAAGTTTTCTCACATTTTGATACTGCAATTTGGGCAGTGATCCTTCCACGTTTATAAGGTGACATATGAAACTGGTGGGATTAGAATTTTGGTTGTAAATTGGTGACAATTGCTATCATACCATCCTGATATCAGAGTAAAATCTTGATTGGAGGATTATTTTTCTCTCAGTAAGTGAAGTCTCAACTTGGTTCCTGGAATTATAGCCTATCTACTGCGAATTGTAAATTTAATTCTAGAACATGGAAAAGGGAAATGGAAAATTAAACTCCAATGACAGTATCCTTATGTCTACCAGCAATCAGGCTGAGGCAAAGTCAATGGACATTGATAAGATTTATCAAATTCTCTGCATGTTGACTACATTTTCTCTCCAAGGCATTTCAGAATCTGTCCAAAGAGTTGACCAGAATTGGATTTCTGTGGCAGCACTTTACCCTCAACTTTAACTGAATGTAAGTGTCAAGTATGGATCAAGGGAAAAGTATTTGCCCTTTGCCAGCTTTTTGGCAAGGGGCACATTTCCCATTTAAAATCTCAGCTCTAGCATAAAGAGAACCAACTGACTTCAGCCTTAGCAAACACCTCCAACTGATGGGCATCAATTGGCTAACTGTGGCAGGAAATCCAGCTGGAACAGTCCCCTATAGGGAGGTGTAAGTGGGCCAACAAGGAAATTAATTGCAAAAAGTTGACCCTTTTCTCAGCTTTCTCATCATCAAAGCAGCATTTCCCTTGAAAGAAGGCTGACTTTTAAAAGGGCAATAAGGAGAACTTAATTCTCTCAGTGGGTCATTAGTTTCAGGAGTCCTCTTTCTCAGAATGCATACAGTGGTGGCTAAGTGCATACAAGGCCAAGCTAAATAGACTCTTGATTTAAAAAAAAACGTTAAGTCAAGAATAACGGGTTAGTGGGTGATGAGCAGCAACTGCACCTGAGAAAGTGGTGTTTAGACCACAACCAGGTCAGTAATTATGTTACTGAATGGCAGAGCAGACTCGAGAGATATACGGTCTATTCCTGCTCCTGAGTCTATTGTTTCTATGTCCCATCCTTGCCAGATAAGCAGCACTGAGTTTGAGACTTTTCAGTATGTTTAGTAATATAGATATATTATGCATCAATTTAATGTTGTCTTCCATTCAGATTTCTGTGAAAATGTTCAATGGTTCAGCATACCATATATCAGAAAGGACGTTTGCAACTTCTGATCCACTTCTCACCTCGAGAATTTTATTGCTCCAAATCACTTTACTTTGAAGATCAGTTTCCATTACCATTTGTGACAACTTGATCTTAAATTCCCTTCGATCTTTAATTTGCATTTCACATTCACGTTTAAGCACTGGAAATACCATGTGTGTTTATGTTGTGATAACTGTTTATCAATTACATATACTGTGCCAGTGTTTGTGCAGATGCTTGGAACAGTAACAGTCATTAGGGTTGGTTCTGGACATTTTTTTGTTGGACATTACTGATATCTAGATCATCATCTGTGAAGAGATAAAGATTTTGTGTTTGTGGAGAATGTCACATCAATATAAGGAATAACATAAATATTAGGTATTGACAGGATGGTTAGTGCATGACAAAATGAATGTCATGGGCATCTATATTGTTGTGATGGTCCATTATTAAATGTCATTATTCTGATCTTGATATCCTTCAGGGCAAAACAGATATAGAAAAGATTTGTTTTACCAGCAACAAGAATAGAACTCATTCTACTGTTGTTCTATCCACACATTGGAGCCAAACAGGTGTGAAATATTCTTTTGAGCCTCATTTATGAGACATCTCCTGTAGCCCCTCCCCCCCCCCCTTGGCTTCTGTTTACAGCATTGAATTATTTTTTGACCATTTCTCAGACAAGTCTGCCTTCAACTAGAATTATCTCAACACAGACTATCCACTATGGTTAGTACCTGTTTGTTGATCTGCAAATCTTCCTTGTCTTTTACAGCATTGCTAATCATTCTCTCTTCCAACATCTCAGCTGCTATACTCAGAGTGATTGGAGTCAAGTACCTTGTTATTTGCTTACACAAAGGAGAAACTGCCATCAAAGCTATACCTATCTGTCTGACTGCTGACGCTAAGTTAATTACATAGAATTTATACTATGGGGTAAAGAATTCCAAAATTAAGGGCAGCATGGTGGCTCAGTGGTTAGCACTGCTGCCTCACATCGCCAGGGACCCGGGTTCAATTCCAGCATCGGGCGACTGTGTCGATTTCCTCCAGGTGCTCTGGTTTCCTCCCACAAATCAGGTGAATTGGTCATGCTAAATTGCCCATAGTGTTAGGTGCATTAATCAGAGGGAAATGGGTCTGGGTGGGTTACTCTTTGGAGGGTTGGTGTTACTTGTTGGGCCGAAGGGCCTATTTCCACAAAGGAGGGAATCTAATATCATAGAAACAGACCATTCTGTCCACTTGTCTGTTATGATGTTTATAATCAACAGAGTACTTTTTATGACCATAGCAGAATCTCTGTCTAATCTTTCTTTTATCTATCTGCATAGCCTCCACTTAAAAGCCCATGTGCTATTCACCCCAAGTATTCCATGTAATAGCACCCTGTTTTTTTTAATGTTGTTCTACGTTTAAGAAAGATTTCTTTTTCCCTGAATTCCCATGTGAAGAAGCAAAATATTAGAATTTATAGCAGACCTCTTGGTGAAAATGTTTGTTGCCATATATCTGCACATTGGGCTATCACCTCCATTGTTATTCACAATAAAATCTCAATATCTGACCTATTCTTAAAGGATATGGGTTGTAATCAAGAAATTATAGACTAAAGGCTACGGCTAATTGGCCTGACAGATTCTAAATGGTAGTTTTGCTTCTGTGGTCTATCAAAAGAGCTGGCAGTTCTGAAGATTTGATGTTGCCTGCAATTATGGTCTAAAAGTAAAACAAAACACTTTTATATGGCTTTAGTATATTGCAGTGTAAATGATTTACGATAACTGATGACATCAGGCACTCCCTTGAAAGCCATATATTCAGAAAAATGCACCAAATGTATTAATGTAAGAGCTGGGTTGTACAGAGGGCATTTAATGTAGTTTCTGTGAATGAGTTGAATGCAATTATTGTCACGGTGTATTATTTAGCATTACAATACATAGTACAGAGTTAAAAATTTAAAATTTATCTTTTAATATTCTTTACTTGACTCAGCTACTCTTGACTATTTTGATAGGTCCAATTTGGACAATTTCCATTAATTTCTTGATGGTAGTTCAATCAAGTACTGAAATCTGCAAGGGATAATGTGGCATTCTCATCACATACCTTGCTCTTTCATCAGCTGTGTTCTGTTGAATACACCCAGAGAGTGAAAGAATAGGAGTCTTGGATGATAAGCCCTTTGGCTGTTGCAGTGGAATTACTGCACAAGCAGCAAGTAAGTTTTTTTTCAGAGCAAGCAGATGATTGGTGTCTTGGCATGTGCCTGATACTTTGCACAAAACTTGCACCACTTCAGGAAAAATTATGATCCAACATTACTCTTATCCCTGACTTCAGGTTTCAGCCTATAACAAGTTTCTTTTTTTGCCCTGTTTTAAAATCTACCCTTTGCATGTGATGCAAGCAGTTTTGAAAGATTATGCTTGGAGATTTGAGATGAACAATAATTGCCCAATTTCCATCCCTTTAATTAAGTTATTGTCAGTGCCTGACTGTGTACAAAAGTAAACTGCTTAATTGAGCTCTACAGCACTGTAAATACTGTCCAGCTGAATTTGTATTACTTTAAATATGCATGCTATCACCATTTGAAGCTTTGTTCTGCGCCATTATTGCTCTGAGCGTCATTGTAAACATACAATAATTGAATCGGCTTCCTACTCTGTGCAACAATCTGAACACAGCTTAATTGAAGCTTAGTTTCAATCAGGATATCAATGAAGCCAGTGATTTACTCTGGGTAAGTTCATTAACATTACTTAATTGGAGCACGATGCTACTCTGAATATCATTGCAAACAGAGCTGAAATAAAGATCTGTACCATTCAAGGTATTAATATAAGCTTAAGTTCTACATTAATGAATTATTTACATCTAAAAATAAACTTATCGCATGCAGTTGTCTTTTTATGTTTCTTAATATGAACCTTTCATGGCAAAGGTGAACTTAATAAAGAGAAATTACTGTTTTGAGAGTTATTGTGGTATTTTGAAGAATAGCCATATTAACTGAAATGCCATCCTAAGAAATGAATAGATATCAGGGGGCAGACTGATTTTTTTTGTAGTCCTGCTAAGTAGCATTAGTGCTGTGATGTATCACATTAGTGTACTTTAATGACATGATTTTAAACAATTAATTCCTCCTTACTATTTGCATTGGTTGAAGACTATAATGCTACAGGGGGAGTGGCAGAGAAGCTAAATCGCAATTAATACAGTACAGCAAGTATCACCAATGATATTTCAGTTAATTTTTCAATGTCGTGTTGGTGTACAGCACCAGTAAGGTCACCTCGGAAGTATTACAACAAATGCTCTTTGTTGCCAAATCATTTCTTTGTGCCAGCAGAGAAAAAACACTTCTTATTTGGTCTTATCGATACCTCCTACTCTCAAAAGCATGGTTTATATTTTCTTCCATTCTAATGACTAACAAGATGTAAAGCAATGTTCCCAGCTTTAAGCGCACAGCTAGCTTCCTATTAACATTAGTGAACTATGAGAAATACAGCCTGATGTGACCATGGTACAGATCAGTCTTACAGTAAGGAGGTGCAGCAAAAGCATTGCTTTAGATTCTACACCTATCCACTTGCATATTAATCAAGAAATGAACAAAAAAAGGAACAGGGAATAGTGTAGCATAATAAGAACGCACTTGTTAATGTGATACCAAACATCAGCAATTACATACTATGCTAGAGGGCTGTATAACAGTATAATGCAT
Source organism: Hemiscyllium ocellatum (assembly GCF_020745735.1). Lineage (NCBI taxonomy): Eukaryota > Metazoa > Chordata > Chondrichthyes > Orectolobiformes > Hemiscylliidae > Hemiscyllium > Hemiscyllium ocellatum. Next base: position 27,970,082 of record NC_083425.1, on the reverse strand, counting down.
AATAGTGTGTAAATAAAAGAGTTTACTGGATCTTCCATGAGTCAGACAATAATCAATCTTCATGCATTGTGTCTAGATCAGCCCATTTTATGGGGACCTGGAAATTCCAGGTAATGGGATGCTTGGATAGCTTCGTTTTCCAGACAAATAACAGATTCAGGAATTCAGAGTAGGCTTGTTTTGCAAGAAAGAATGGTTAAATGACCATTGCATAGGAATATATGTTAGAAATAAATTAACATTATGATGATCAAAAACTATGTGAAAGCTAATGGTTGCTCTGCAATTGGGACAATTTGAGTAATGGGGATATATGTAGAGGTAGATATTAGAAATATCTGTTAACAAGCATTCAGGGAGAAATCTTGCAAAAGTTTCCCTGAAGTCATTAATTAAGTGCTATGTTACTGGGTTCTTCATGCATACTTATGAATCACACATATTGATGAATGGTAATAAATATCTCACTCCTCTTTTATTGAAGATTCACAATACCATAAATAAGTTGTAGGAGAATACAGTGGTCAAGGTAATCTTAAATACCTCTGCTAGGAACAAGGCTTCTCCTGTTAGGTGTTGAACTAAAACTTCTTGCCACACTTGTAAGCCGGGTAATGTTTTCTTCTTCATGGGATGTCCTTTTGAGGAAGGATGGGTGTCTCTGACAATGACTGCTTAAATGTGTTGATAGTCTCCTTGCAACATAAACAGAGTACTTTTTTCTGATAGTTCTCTCAATGATGATGCTCTCTCATCAAAGTTATGTATTTGGGGTTCGAAGCAATGGAATAACCATCAACATCATTGCAAAATTTGTCAGCCGTGGGGATAAGCATAGGTTGTACATCTCCTACTTTGGCTGGATCAAGACATATCTCTCTGTTAGAACAAAATAAACCAGAAAAGTAACATAGCTTAGACTTATTCTGCAGGTTTTACTGTTCAAAATGAAGTTGTCTTTCAGTCATTTCCATTTTTTTAAGAAATGGAGATTTCAATCCTGCTCTTCTTTAGGAATTGCAATGTCATTCATTACACCAGGACCATATGAGCTCCATGTATTGCTGTCTGTATTGAAACAAATCGCCATAAATCTGATCTTCACTATTGCAATTCAACTTCTGCAATATGGTCTTCAAAAACATATAGCTTTCAACTTGTTGTGATACTCCTCACACAATATGCCAATCTCATGCTGATAAGTGACAATAAGCACTTTGAATTCTTGTTGCAGAAGACTCAAAATATTACACCCACATTCCAGGAGAGGTCTGTGTGTATAACTTCCTCGGGAATTTGCACAACTCTTACTGCTGTGTCACATGAAGAATGTCTTCAGTTCCTGCAATAATGCACATTCACTATTTACCTATTCCTTTAAAGCAGTATCATAGGATTAAATGTCATAGAATGTATTATGAGGTAGATTTTCTGCAGTGAATGACAGATTGACCTTTCTCTTCATTCCTGTTTGTTTGTGTAGTTTGGCTCCAAATATCTCTAAGCCTTTTTGAAATACATGGTCTATTCCAAATTTGTTCATTTTGGTTCTGATGCCCCCTCCAAGTCATTACAATGGATAGGACATAGAATGAGCCTCACATCTGATACTTGTGTTCCCTAATTTCAACACTGAAATACTTTATCATTCCCCATTTACAGAGCAATTTTATATTCTGCTTTTAAGTCAATTGAAACAGGATATTTCACTTCCTACACAGTGACTTTTGTGATAAATTATAACAATAATACTTATATTTATGTAACTCCCTTCACATGAAAATATCTCATTTTTTGCAGTAAATTGCCTTACTTTGACCTGCAGTGACTATTGTTATATAGCCATTTATCACTTAGGTGGAACCTTGTCAAAAGCTTGCTGAAAGCTCAAGTATTTATCAGCAGCATTTTTCCTGACCACAATGTCAGCAAGAGGTTGGAAAAATCACAGTAGGTTGGGTCAAGCATGACACAAACTGTCCCTTAAAAATGTGCATTACCTAACATGCACCCATTAGATGTTAAAACCATCTTAAAGATGTTCCATATGCCTGTCTTTGTATAGTTTAGTCTATAACAACCCTGATGATCTCTTGACCCTATATTATCCATTATTGAATACTCACAAATGCATTTGAGTTCAGCAAATGTAAGAAAATGCCAAGATTTTGTTGTGCTGCTTCCATCTTCATAAACATGCATAGGTGCAAGTCATCCACTTAAAGAACAATAATTTCATCATGGTGTATCCATTATCTGTGTACCTTTAGTTTCTATACTTGGAATCAATCATTGGGGGTTGATTTATGGCAGAGAAGGAGGCCATTGACATATTGAATCTATGCTGCTCCCCATGGATCAATCCGGTCAACTGCACTCCCTTTTTTGGTCACTGAGCGCCTGCAGGTGTATTTCCCTCAAGTTCCCATCCAATTTCCTTTTGAAATCATTGATTGTTTCTGCATCCACCACTCTCAAACAGGGAGTTCCACATTATCACTCATTATGGAGAAAAGGTCTTCCTCACAGTCCTTTCATCTTTTGTCCAAAATGTTACATTTGTGTCCACTGCGCATGTACAGTTAGCTAAAGGGAAGCATCTTTCTTTGTCTACCATACCTAAGCCTGCCATAATCTTGTGCACCTCTGTCAAATCTCCCCTCAATCATCTTTGCTTCAAGGAGAACGACAGCAACCTTTCAAATCTAATTTTGTAAACTGTACCTTCCCATCTCTATTTATGAAAGCCAAGATCCCACACACTTTGCTAACCACACTGTTCTGCCAAAATGTATCAACTCTGCCACTTATCTAGCCATTCTATGCCCTGTTGCAGGCAATTTGTACCATCTACCATCACCTGCAATTTTCTGTCCCTTAGACGTTTTTTTCAACTACACACAACTCCTCCACTTGCATAAGCCTCAATTTTGTTGACTTTCATAGCACCTTATAAACACTTAATCCACATCAACAACATGCACCACATTCCCTTTCTGTTCCATCGTTAAAAAATTAAATTAGATTAGTCAAACATGTTCTACCTTTTACAAACTTGCCCTGACTATCATTCATGAATTCAAACCTCCCCATACTGTTGATGTTTGTCCTGATTCCAAGTTCACCACTAATGTTAAACCACTGGCCTTATAGCTGGAACCGTCCATGCATTCCACCATGAATACAAGATATAACATTTGCCACTCTCCAATACTCTGGCACTTTCCACATATTTCGTCAAGCAATAAAAATTAAGACATTCCTTTCTGTTATCTTCGCCCCCACTTCCTTTAGGATACAGTTGTTTCTGCTATAACGCGCATTTCTTCAATGCGAATTGCCAATTACACAATTGAAGAATTTAAACCATTATTTGTAGAATGCAAACTTTCCTTACCTGTATTGGCTATAACATGATTCCGGTCCCATTGATTTAAATTGTGCTGCTACTATGCAATTTTCTTACAACCCAGGATCACACAGGAATGCAACTATTGCATTATATTAGAACAGACTCTACATGCCATCTAGATCAGGCCATTTACCTACCCCAAGCATGTACCACCTTTCCAATGCAACTTCGTTTCTGTTGTCTCCACTATCTCTGTTTCTACAGATACTTGCTCAAAGAACTCCTAACATTGTTCTCTGCATCCAAGCATGTAGAAGTTAATGTCACTATCGTCTTGCCAGACTGTAGGGCTGCTCTCTTATGAGAGAGAGGTACTAGTTATGGCTTAACCTGAGGGTCAACATGCCTCAGGCTCAGGGCGAGGTTGAAAAGGAGAATCCTTCATGGTAATGAATCCTTCATAAAAAGTGTGAGAATTGAACCTACCCTGTTGGCATCACTCTGTGTTGCAAACTAGCCATTCAGCCAAATATGCAAACCTAACCTTTGTTCCTAACCTGATCCAATGCACTTCCCACGACCCAATTTTTATTTACAAGCTGGTAGACTTTTGTGTTCCCCTTTGCATTGACTGACGTACTATTTGCATACTATCTTTTTGTCTGTTTCATTTTCCTCTCCACCTCCCCACTCAATCTGACCTGCTTCTCACGTGAAGAATTCACATGGTTTTTCATTATCAACTTACCTCTGTTTCAACGTGATTTTTGTTTCCGTAAGATAAAATCAAGACCTGTGGATGCTGGAGACCTGAGACAAAAACCAGACAAAGCTCAGCACGTCTGGCCGCACCTGTGGGAAGAAAGCAGAGTTAGTATTTCAAGTCTGGTGACACGTCACCAGAAATTAATTGGTTTTGCCATAATCTCTGCTTCCTCAACAAAGGAACACTGTTTATGCCTTACCTTTCACTTTTGTTAGAATGGACTTAGCCTGTACCTGAAGTATCTTTTTATAAAAGAGCATGTTTTTTCCATAGTAGTTATCCAGTCAGTCTCCAGTTCTACTTTATCCTAGTGAGATTCTCTTTCAATTTAGAAGATTTATGTCAGATTTTTCCTTGCTCTTCTGTTACTTGTCGAACAGAGAGATCTAGGGGCTCAGGTGCACAGTTCTTTGAAAGTTGCCTCACAGGAAGTCAGGCTGGTTAAGAAGCATATAGCATGTTTGCATTCATTGCCCAGACCATTGAGTATAAGAGTTGGGATATCATGTTGCAGTTGTATAAGATGTTGTTGAAGCCAGTTTGGAGTAATGTGTATTGTTCTGGTCATCCTGCTAAAAGAAGGATATTATTAAATTGGAGATAATTCAGAAAAGATTTGCAAGGGTATTGCCAGGTCTAAAGGGTTTACGTTATAAAGAGAGGCTGAATAGGCTGGGAGTTTTTCACTGGAGCATAGGAGGCTGAGGGGTGACCTAATCGAGGTTTATAAAATCATGAGGGACATGGTGAATAGTAACAGTTTTTTCCCGAAGGCAAGGGTTTAAGGTATGAGAGAAAAGATTTAAAAGCAACCTGGGGTGGGGGGGGAGAGGCAACTTTTTCACATATAGGGTCGTTTGTATATGGAATGAACTGCTGGAGAAAGTGGTAGATGTAGATACTGTTAGAACATGTAAAAGACATTTGGACACTACATGCACAGGAAAGGTTTAGAGGGATTTTACAGGCAAATGAAATTAGTTTAGTTTGGGAAACTTTGTTTGCATGTGCGAATTGGACCAAAGGATATGTTTCCATGCTGTATCATTCTGTGACTCTTTAAATCCAGACAATGTGGTATAGAGCTGAAAATGTGTTGCTGGTTAAAGCACAGCAGGTCAGGCAGCATCCAAGGAACAGGAAATTTGACGTTTCGGGCCAGACCCCTTCATCAGGATTCCTGATGAAGGGCTCTGGCCCGAAACGTCGAATTTCCTGTTCCTTGGATGCTGCCTGACCTGCTGTGCTTTAACCCGCAACACATTTTCAGCTCTGATCTCCAGCATCTGCAGACCTCACTTTTTACACAATGTGGTATAGAGCCATACAGGGTTACACAACAGAAAAAGCCCTTCAGCCAATCGAGCCTGTGTCATACAAAAACAACCAGCTGATGATTCTAATCTCATTTGCCAGCACTGGACCCATAGCCTTGTATGCCTTGGCATCACAAGTGCACATCTAAACATTTCTTAAATGTTGTGAGGGCGTTTTCCTCCTGCCCCCCTTTCAGGCAGTGAATTCCATTACTCCTGAATTGTCTGGCCCTAATTTTTAGAATATACTCCCTAGTTGTGAAACCTCCGACCAGTGAAACTAGTTTATCTTTACCTTTTCTGTCCTTTCCTGTTAATATCTTGACGATTTCGATCAGGTCATCCTTTAACTATTAATCTCACCCCATTACTTCACACCTGAAGCCCAAGTATCATTCTTGTAAACTCATGTTGTATTCCCTCCACGGTCAATATATCCAATATTCTATCTGTCGCTAATCTAGCAATTCTACCTGTTAGAATTGCAGCCATGTACTGTCATGTTTTATGCAAAAACAGATTTTTTAATAAGGGTAATCACTTCTGTAAGTCACTGTCAGACTCATGAACAAGGGGTTTCACTTCCCTTTAAAGTTGAGACCCTGTACTCGTGGTATCAATGGCATGAAACAAACCTTGCATAAAATTTGCCTTTTACGTGGAGCACCTAACTAGATGGTGATACAAATTCATAGTACCAGTTGCTCAGTAAACATGTAAACAAGCTCTCATTCTTAGGTTAGCCCATTGAACAACTTATTTTGTGCATTTTCTTTTGCAAAAGTATCTCTGAGTACATTACAAAACATTTCAAATCAGACATTATGGAAAATATAATGAAATATTTTTCTCAGTTTCTCACTTTGCACCCTTAGGTGCCTCAATCCAGTGTAAAAAGGTGACATTAGTAATATACATTGCATTTGAAGAATACAGCCCAAGGGAATGTATAAACCATCGGTCCTCAGTACATGATGACTGACCTTTACATCAGCTGCCCCAAGTTTTAGTGCGTCCCTGAGCATGTAGTCTTGAACCTTTAGAATATGACAGTCTGCAACATTCAGTCAAGGATAACTTGTTGCACTGCAAGACAAAAAGTTTTGGAGCAAACGAAATGAGTTGATGATAATCGAGGTATGATTGATGGTTGTCATGGTGTGCATCCCTGGGAACAGCCAATAGAGCATTGAGCCATGTACCACGGAACTGCTCAGAACATCTTCAACATGGAGTGTTGCACCTCTCACCAGACGATATTTGCAAAGGCATATTCCTCCAAAAATCAACCAAATCACTTTGTTGCAGCTGCAGCCTCAATGTCTTTCTGATTCTAACTTTATAACCTTTCCTGACTGTAGATCTTCACAAGGCAATACCTTGAAAGGGCTCATTCAATTGCTTTTTGGTGTCTTATCAATCTGATCATGACTATATAAGATCATCTAATTCAAATTGATTCCCTGCTCTTAACAGGGAGCCCCAAGGTACAGAGCATTAGGGGACGGTACTTTGTCTGCCACAATGCCTGGACAAGGTACTTTCATAACACAGAAAGAAACCTGTTCCCTGTTTGCAGGGAAGCCATTGTCTGTGTGGAAAAGTTGCAAACAACATGTTTATTGAAGTAGTTTTGATCATCTTATTGGCATGTCAGTGTTGTTCTTTAATTAAAGCCATCTTTGTTTGTTTTTTATTTAAAAAGAGCCCAGCATATGAAGTGATCAGTCAGGATTCTGTTCCTCTCCATTCCCCAGGTTGTCCATGTACCACGCTGGCTACCACCCAATGAACGCCACATACTAACCGAGATCACAACTGATTTCATTTGTATGCAATCAGAAACACAAGAGGCATTAAAATGCCTTGCAGCACTTATTTACTTGAAAATTCTACTCAAGGTTGGAAAGCAACCCAGGTCTAAACATGCATGGGAAGTTTATGTAAATCATAATGTATACATTCATCAATATTGCATCACTAAATGAAGACAATTCAAATTTAGTGCCAGAGGGCCATGACATTCTCATAATATTACCAGTGAAGCAAGTAATGCTCACAAGAATAAAAATCTGTTCGAGCCCAGAATGTGTGATAGTATTTCTATGACTCTAATGTGTTTATTTATTTCCCAAGTAAAGGCTAAAAATGTTGGCTTGCCTCAGACTGAATCTCTGTAAATGACATATAATAATATTGATAATATATACGATATCAAATAATATTTGTCTAGACTCAAAGAATAACAATCTGAAATGAAAGTTGAATAGATTATAACAGTAGTAAAAATTTGTGTGTCATTTTGCTTTTTTTAAAACAGTTCTCCCTCTCAATTTCATTGTAAAAGTGGAGATGATGTGTTACATTAAAGGATATCATACAGTACTTGGTTCTTGCACATCAATGATCAAAATACATGAGCAATCTACTGCAAAAGAAAAGAAGCCTTGTGCAGGCCATTTCCAACACTATCTTAACGATTTCCTGTCCACAGGAAGCCCATCATTTAGTGATTCATTTTGTAATTTGTTTTCCTACCCCCTGGATCTAAAGATAAGGAGCTTGCAATCTGCTATGCTTAACAATTCTCTCAAAATCAAGATGGTATAGTCTTATCTCCATCTTTCCACAAAAATAACACACATTTCATTGTCACTGGAAGTCCTGTCAGAATAATCTACTTTAATACTCCAACCAACAAGAAAAGCGGGTCACCCAGAGTGCAAAGGGGATGGCTCACAATATCCCATAGCTGTTGAGTACTGAATAAGTCTAGTACCCTACTCCCAGACTTTTTCAATCTTTGGAGGCTCTGAAAATAAACAACAGTGTATTGTCCAGTTGATCACCATACCAACATGGGGCATCATTTCTGTTTGGAATGCTGACATTTCCTTGTGTCAATAGGATACTTTGTGGAGGTTCACGGTTAGTGGCGTCAGATTTTTTAACTTGAGGTGAATGGCTCGAGATGGGACATTTCTGGACTCACTAGACTGGCCTTGGTAAAACAAATGCCGATTTATGCAATTTTCACTTGGTTTCAGGGGAAAGGGCATTGGCGACTGGAGGATGGCAGCTGTGGTCAAGCGTCGGGGTACATCTGCTATACTTCAGTTTGCTGGGATTGAAGCCCAGTTGTTTGAGAAACTTGAGAGTCCCTCTTCCCATTGCTTCTTACCACTCACATTCTATGGCCTGTGCCTGCTAACTTATTCCCCCATGTATCGCACCTCTCAGCTACCCACATCCTGAACTCCACAGCATTGCCTCCTCCGACCATCCCTACTAACTCCATAACCATCTACACAATTTCTGCCAAAGGCTATAATTGTCTTGCACTGCTCACCACTTTCCACTTCCTGATCCCAGTGCAATCCAGTCAATGGTTCCACAACAAGAGCCCTCCTTTCTCAGTGCTTCAGACTTCAGTCCTCCAACTTTTTTTCCAAACCCACCATTCAATTCCCATTGCTCCCACATCCTAACAACCCCTATTGCTATTCTCATAAAACACAAGCACCCTACCATGGATTGCATATTCCAACATCCAACCATCAATTTTCTTGTGACCTCTGTCTCATTTCATCCGTGCCCCAAAACTCTCTGAAAGTGCTTTGAGACTCCTACATCACTACCACACCATACCCTTAGGTACCATTTCTCTCATTCTCAAACAGCAAAGCTCCAGACAACTATTACATATCAAACAACATCATCCCCCGAATCCCACACCTTCTTACTCCCCTCTCTTGCATCGCAATACTTCCAAAATTCAACAGGACTCCCAAGATGCAATGCTTCCTCAGCAATACTCCCATCACACTTCTCTGCTTCTCCAACAACCACAATGCACCTGAAAATCTACCTGCATAACCTGGACTGAAAATGATGAGGGTGCTATTTGAGTTCATTGCTTCACAAACACAAACAAATAAAGCCAACATTTTAAGATTTCAGCACTGAAATAAAGGCAAAGAAATGTGGATACACTGGAGATCTGAAATACAAACAGAAAGTGCTGGAAAAAGTGCCACTTCATGGACTGAGAAATAATGTTCATGTTTGAATTTAGTATGACTCTTCTTCGGAACCTAGAATCCAAAGAAGAATCTTTTGAACTCAGAACATTAACACTTTCTCTCTCTACAGATGCTGCTGGATCTGCTGAGTTTCTCTTGTATTTTTTGTTTGTAATTCAAAATTTCCACTAAATTAGGAATATAATTATAGAATATTGTGTCATAAAAAGGCAGTTGGACCATCTCTTACTCTGACTCTGATAATCTATTCTACATTACTCAACATAAAGCAGTGTATCTTTTAACTCCCTCAGTAATAGCACAGTCGGTCTGCTTTGATTATAGATTTTGATAAGTAGAGATGATGTACAACAGAAACACAAGCCTCTATGTCAACAGAAACAAAAGAATCACATACTGCATGCTGGAAGCTGTGTGGCGTGCCACACAATATTCGGTCTCAGGCAGGCAATTTTATTTGTGGGTTGTGGGTGGCTGTGGTGAGGCCATGTTTGTTTCCTACCCTGCCTGTGCTGGACTTCCTTCCTTATAACCAGGTCATGATGCAAATTCCAGGAGTTGGATCAGCATCAATCAAGGAACATTTCTCCAAATAATGCTGCTGCATAATTTGGAGGGGAGTTTGATCATGTCTGTGGTTCTTTCAGACACTGCCAAAGAAACATAATGGAAGATGGTCTGGACCCATGCATAGTGGGTTGCCTTTGCTTTGCACACATCAGAAAACTAGATAGGGCAGAATAAACATGAAGAATGTAGCCAATTTTCTGAGGTTCACTACACTGATATGATTGAGTACACTTAAATGCAGGCCCAGAAAATATCCCGAATTATCCTTTGCTTTTTTGTTAGTTTAAATGCAAATTAAAATGCCATTAAATTGATTTGCAAGAGTTCTTTGTCCAGTTCACGCAGCTATCATTTTTATAATGCTTCGATATTACTTGTTTCATAACTTGAATTAAGTATATTTATACGTTCTAAACACCACCTAAATCTGACTTGAAAGTAGCCTCTAGTATTTATCTAATATCAATAGCATTTTAGCTTTACACCAGGGTTCCCACACCACGATAATATCCCTAGTCTGGATGAAGCAGAGCTTCAAATTGGGATTCTCATATTGGTTTCTATATTTCTTTCAGTCAAACCTTAGGACTTTTTGATTCTATTTGTTAATATTAGTTTGAAATAAAGTCATCATGGGTATGAAATGGGAAACCAGCTTTTATTTTGCTACTAAGATGAGTGAACTGAGGAATATAAGCTCCATTCAATTGGATATAACAATCTTTTCACCATGCTTTTTTCTACCCACAATTCATCCTCATACCTTCTTATCTCTTAGAAATGCATCCATTCTTCTAGTGATTGAGGAAATAACAAAGCTTTGAATGTTTGTCTTTCTAGGGCCATTATTAACAATCTAGTCCATGATTTAGGTGACAGAGTGTGAAATTTAATATAATATTTGTGAGTTTCCTGACTATCTAACCTGGTTAGGAAACTAAGTTATAAGGAGGACACAGAGGCTGCAAAGGAATATGTATAGAATGGGTGGTCAAGAACTTTGCAAGTGGGCTATAGTGTTGGTGAGAAATGAAGTTGTCTGTTTGGTTGGAAACGTGTATATTTTCCAAGAGGTGAAACTCATGGAAAGTTTGGTATTCAAAGGGCCTGAGTATCCTTGGAAATGAATTGTACAAAGTTACCATGAAGATATAATGAACACTTAAAAAAAACAAATAGTATGCTCATCCTATATTTCAACTGAATTGGAATACAAATGCAAGGGAAGTGGTCAAGGAAACTGACTATTACGGGCAATATAATGGGTCAATATCAGCGGTCCTGTGCCAAATCCCAAGAAACATTCTTTTTCAAAATAGTCATACTGCAGTTCTGAAAGGTTTTGATGTGACCTACCCTAGAGAGCTGTATAAATGGTTGCAGCTTATCTGACAAATGATATATTTGCAATGGTGAAGTGCAATGAACATTCATTAGACCTATTTTCTGGGATTACAGACCTATTAAGAGAGATTGTGTAGGCTAGATCCTCACTCCCCAGAATTTAGGCGAATGTCAGATGATTTTATTGAAACAGGTACAATTCTTCAGAGGTTTCACAGGTCAAATGCTGCGAGGCTGTTTTTTTTTGCAAGAACCAAAGGACACAGTCTCAGAATAAGGGGTTGTTCATGTAGACTGTGATGAGAACAACTTTGTTCACAAAGAGGTCATGAACCTTTGGTATCCTCTGCTCCAGTGGGGCAGGGATGCTCCATCATTTCATATCTTCCAGACAGCAATTGATGAATTCTTGAGAACCAAGGAACATACAAGCAGACTTGGACAAACTAGCCTACTCCAATACCTTTTTATTATGGCCTTGTGTTTTCATTGTCCGGGTTTGTTAGACTCAGAGATTCTGTCAAATATAGCTGATTATGGAAACTGGGAAACTGTTAACAGATTATAGTTCAGTTGAGGAAGAAGCTTCACATTTTTAATGAATATAGTCTTAACCAAATAGAGAATGTTGAGTATTTATGTCTAGCACAAGGAATGTTTAAGGGATTTCCACTTTTTCTAAAATGGGTTCATTCAAAACTAGGACATTTGTACCTTTGAACAACACAATTTCTTCCAGGAATATTCCGGGAGTATAATTACAGAGAATAATAGCTAAGAACTCTTCAGCAGAGTCACGTAACGTCAAATTCTGACGGTTTCTTATCAATCTGAAGAGATTCTTGTCTGAATATTATGGTCTAAATAAAAATAGCAAGGTGAATTGGTATTTACCAACTTCTGGCACTGTCTATCAATGTTTACTCTCCCTTTTTAAATATGTATTTAAATCATAGATTCTCGAGATTTCAGTGAGAATATTTGTAATAGAGGGAAAAAGGAGCAATCTACCTGAGCAGTCTTTGTGTTGCTATAGGGTGGGCTGGTATCCACATGTAGAGCTTAAATCCATATCAGATGTCTAAAGTTTCAGAAGGAGTGCAGAGCAAAGAAGCATTTGAAAACGTTACACGGAGTCATGGCAGGATAAGAGGACCATGCTGTTAGATCGAAATCTAATGATGCTGTTATAATTAAGTGGCTCTAATTGCAATTTTTACTGTTCTTTGGTTTTCTGTTTGGAGCTTGGAACAAGAATCATGCGAGCTTGTGATTTTAAATTCAAGTAATAGAGTCTAATCCTTGCAGAATCTGTCCACCAAAAAGCCAAAAGTAATGAGCGTCGTTCAAGAAAAAAACGAACTGTTCCAACCCATGAACCCACTGTTCAAAATTTGTTAGACAAGGTATTTGGAAGCAGTTGTTCTGGTTTGTGGTGAGAAATGACTGTCTGAATACTACAGAAATGCATCTTCTGCCCATCAAATAGAAACCAATCTCTTCAATATGTAAACCCAGAAAAACATTTCTGCTTATTTAACATTCGGTGATATGTTTCTTCATGTGTCATAAAACCTCAGGGAGATTTACAACCTAGTAGGACGTCATTCAGCCCATTTGCAGTCTTGTATCACAAAACTGTTGATTGTTATCAAATTAAACTATCTCAAAAGCAAATGCAAATTAATTCTGCAACATCAAAGTATCTATCAGATAACAAATGATTCAATGCACAAAGACTTCACATTGTGGTAATTTTCCAAGAGAATGCACCAATTGGTATGATTTTCTTCCTGAAATTCTTTTGTGGTATATGCTTCTTGCTGGTTGTGCCAGCACTAATTGCCCATTTTAGTTGCCCTTGCCCTTGTCCTTGAGAAGGTGGGGATGAGTTGCCTGCTTGAATCATTGCACAGTGGCTCACTGGCTAGCACTGTCCTCACAGAGTCACTGGGTTCGATTTCACCTTCAGGTCATGGCATGGAATTTGCACATTGTTCCCTTTCAGTGCGGGTTTCTTCCCACAGCCTAAAGATGTGCAGGTTAGGTAGATTAGTCATGGGAAATGCAGGATTACAGAGATTGAATGGGGACAGTGGTTCTGGGTGGGATGCTCTTTAGAGGGTCAGAGTGAACTTGATGTGCCAAATGGCCTGCCTCCACACTTTTGCAATTCTCTGGTTTTAATTAAGCAGCTCGCAAGAAGGGATGCAAGAAACCACAGAATCAGCGATTGATTTTGAATATGACAGAAATTGATTGCATTTAATACTGGAAACTATTAGTAATCATAATAATTTATTCTGGATATTTATATCTGCCAGTTAGATCAACTTCTAGGATTAAAAATTATTTTTGATGTGGCCATCTTTCATCTATATTTAAAATATAGCTTACAAATAATGGCAGTACACAAGTTGCTTGTGTGTTCATAAAGACATTGCATATATCATACTGAAGCACACTGATATGTAAGGGACTCTCATATACAGTTGAGGTTCTGGTAATCCAATTTGTTCTAATTCAAACCGTACACTGAAAATCAATTGTCCATTAAAATCAAATATGCCCATTAACCATTTCTCAATAAAATTGGCATCAACATTTGGGAATTTATCAATAGTCATCAGATAGGAACTAACATACGATTTGGGGGGTACTTTATTCCACTGTTTTAAATGAAATTTGTTTAATCCATGAATTTCCTTATCCATGAATTTGTGTTTTCACTAAGAATAGCAAACTGCAGATATCTTTTCCAATTTACAGTGCTCGGAGAATAGTGTCTTAAGTGTGTCCTACAATTAAGGGCCTGCTCCATGTTTTGCTTATTTTCCTCTATGTGTCACAACAGAGAGCAGGATGTTTTATGAGAATCTAATTTCTGGAAAAATTGCTTCCCAGCAGGTAAGAAGTGCTTTAGTCATTGTAGAGTTAATAAATCATGCTGACTAGGCTGTGTAAATAGATCTAGGCTGCCTTACCCAGCAGTTGAGTCCCACATACAGACTACTGTGTGCTTCAGCCACGCTCAGTAACACAGACCATTCATCAGGCAGTAGATGTTGGTTACTGCGCTGGCCAGAAGTCATCACTCATACCTGTTTGAGGGCTGGTTGCCAGAATTGTCAGCACATTGTTTTATGATTCCTTAGATCAAAATCTCTCAACGCTTTAAGGACTAAACATCCTTTGCAAAAGGGGCAAACTTTTAATAATAAATAAGATGAATGCTAGGAGCATTTTAAGTACTGTATACTTTCACAAAACTGATGAGTTAAAAATGAGCACTGAGATCAAATTCAGATTTTCTCCTGTCCTTCTAACATTCAGCTTATCTGGATCCAGTGTCTGAAAACTAGGACTGATTTGGGGATCCTGAGTAACCCATTAGAAAGGTACCTTTAGTATAGAGATTACTCCAACCCTACCCCTATCACTGCTGAACTAATTGAGGTGTTTAAGAAAATGAGAGAGCTAGATAATGTAGATGTGGATAAATTATTTTCCCTATTTAAAATTCCTGAACAAGATAACATAGCATTAAAAATTATAGCTGTGTTGTTTAGGCAGCTTCTTCATAAAATTCATAGAAATTTGGAACTCTCTCGCCAAAGTGGCTGAGCTGAGATCATTTGAAAAATTTGAATTGAGGTTCCTTTTGTCAGGGTTTCTAACCACACATATGCTCCTATACTGCAGTCTCCTGCCTCTGTCTTGACAACATTGCCTGAATCTAGTCCTATTTCAGTTGACACGTTTATGCCTTTGTTACCACAACACTTGGATTTTCTCTTGTTTTCCTGGTCAACCATGCACCTTCCAACCTCAGTAAAGATGGGCAGATCGCAACCTCTGCTGTCCATATTCTGTTCAGACATCACCATCCTGCTCAGTGACCTATATTGACTCCAGGTCTGGCAATGTTGCAATTTTAAATGTTAAAATCCTTATTTTCAAATCCGTCCAGTGCCTCACCCCTTGCATTCCCCATAATCACATCCAGTCCAACAAGTCCACACCGACCCTCTGAAGAGAAACCCATCCCCCTGTATTTACCCCTGACTAATCCACCTAACACTATGGGCAATTTAGCATGGTCAATTCACCTAACCTGCACATCTTTAGACTGTGGGAGGAAACAGGAGCGCTTGGAGGAAAATGTGCAAAATGTGCACGGAGAATGTGCAAACTCCACACAGACAGTTGCCTGAGGTGGGAATTGAACCCAGGTCCCTGGTGTTGTGAGGCAGCAGTGCTAACCACTGAGCCACCGTGCCACCTTGACAGTTATCTGCAGTCTTCCAATTTTGTCCTCTTCCATATCTCAAATTTAAAAAGCACGCAACCCCAGGTTATAGGCCAACAGGTTTATTTGGAAGTACTAGCTTTCAGAGCACTGCTCCTTCATTAGTTGCTGTGTAGCAGGATCATAAGAATTTATAGCAAAAGATCACAGTGTCATGCATGCAACCGATATGAATATTGAACAAACCTCAATTGCTGGTAAGTATAACCTGGTGTGGTGTGATTTTTAACTTTGTCCACCCCAGTCCAACACCGGCTCTTCCACATCATATCTCAAATTGTAATCCCTTTGCCAAGAGTAGCCAGCTTTCAGGTGCCTCAATCCTAAACTCTGGAATTTTCTTTCTTAAACTGTGGATCTCTCATTCTCTCCTCCTTTAAAGTGCTTCTTAAAATCCATCTCTGACAAAACATTTGCTTATTGATCCTAATAACTCCTTATGTCTCTTAATATATGGTTTTGTTTAATAATGCTATTACTGAAATACCTTGGAATGTTTTACTGTACTAATGCTACATAAATGCTGTTTATTGTTGCTCTTCTAAGTGGAGTTAAAAGATAGACCAACCATAATTAAATTGAATGGCATGTGGGGGTGAATGGCCTATTCCTATTCCTATATTCCTGCCGTTCAAGAATTCTGAGGAATTCAAACACACATTGAAATGTCATGAGAAAGACAGCTGAAAATGAGCCATTCCCATGAAAAATATGCAAGCTCAGACCTTGATTAAACTAAGATAATTTGCATGATGATCAGAATTATGAGAATGAGATATGAGCCTTTTCCTCACCAATCCACTAGTTGCAGTTCAAAATACAAGAATTGCATTAAATGTTTCTTTACTGCAGCCATTCCTCCAAACAGGAGATTGAAGTATTTTGCAAAATGTATCTAAAAATGTATTTAAACTTGCTTTTTGTGGCTGAAATATCATTTCAATGAAAATAGTCTTCGGCCCATTTGTTGAGCTGTCTGATTGAAGACCTACACTTGGTAGCACTCTTCTGAAATCTACATGGTGAATTTGTATATAATTTGTTGAGCTGTGTAGGCACCCAACAGATTTTGTCTTCAAATTCCTCATTTATCACCCATTGGGAACTCGCCAACCGCCCACCCACCACAAATAGGAAATGCATTTAAATGAGGCTATCTATTATTTACAATTGAAAGCATGCTGTGATGGGAAGTTTTACGACAAAACAATTTTTACATATATTTTTAAATACAACTTATTTTCTCCTGTAAATCTCAGACAAGCCATGTGTAACAGCAATGGTCTGAAGGCACATGCAAAACATATTCGGGGCAGGTTAGTTAGATTGGAAGAATATTGCATTCAGAACTAACAGTAGTTAAAGAAAACTTATTACGCAGTGAACATTCACAGTGCAGCACTGTACCGAAGCTTTGTTTCAAATAATTTCCCTTCAATGTGAGAAATTGAGCCTTATGTTTCACTTTATTTCAATCAATATTTGATCATTTTCACCAGCTTTATGATCTGTAAACAAAAAAGCTGCTGTGTGAAATGTTGGCACAGGCATTTTTATCTGTCTGTGCTGCATTTTTCCACTTGGTCACATGAATATTCTTGTTCTCTGAGAATGCTAACGTGAGTTTATATTTCATAGAATCATAGCATCCCTACAGTGAGGAAACAGGCCATGCTCATTGAGTCCGTACTGACCCTCTGAAGAGCATCCCACCCAGACTCAGCCCTCTGTAACCCTACATTTCCCATGGCTAACCCACCTAGCCTACACATCCCTGGACATTTGAGTAATTTAGTACGGCCAATCCATCTAACCTGCACATTTTTGTAACTGTGGGAGGAAACTGGAGCACCCGGAGGAAATCCATGCAGACACGGAGAGAATTTGCAAGGGTGGAATTGGACCCAGGTCTCTGTCACTGTGAGGTAGCAGTGTTATCCACTGAGCTGCCATGTTATGTATATTATGTGAGAAAAAAGCATAGAATCCAACCAGCAGCCAAAGCTACAGGGGCTGCAATATTATGGACTTGATTTTGTTTTCATACAATATTGAAAAACAGGGAGGAAAATGCATTAAACATTTGTTGATGAGAATGTAGGGGGCATGGTTAGTAAGTTTGTGGATGACACCAAAATTGGTGGTATAGTGGACAGTGAGTAAGGCTATCTAAGATCACAAAGAGATCTTGATCAATTGGTTCAATGAGCTGAGGAGTGCAGATGGAATTTCATTTGGATAAATGTGAGGTATTGTATTTTGGTAAAACAAACAAGGATAGGTCCCTGGGTAGTGTTGTAAAACAGACACCTAGGGGTTCAGGCACATAATTCTTCGAAATTGGCATCACAGGTAGACAGGGTGGTTAAGAAAGTGCTTAGCACTCTTGGCTTCATTGCTCATACCTTTGAGTGTAGGAGTTGGGATGTCAAGTTGCAGTTGCACAGGACATTGGTGAGGCCTCCTCTGCAATACAGTGTGCAGTTCTGGTCAGTCTGCTATAGGAAGGATATTATTAAATTGGAGAGCATTTAGAAGATAATTGCCAGGATGTTGCCAGGATTGGAGGGTTTGAGTTGTAAAAATAGGCTGGACAGGCTGGGACATTTTTCACTGGAGCATAGGAAGTTAAGGGGTGACCTTGTAGAGGTTTATACAATCATGATGGACAGTGGTGAGGTGGATAGCAAGGGTCTTTTCCCCAGGGTGGGGAAGTGCAAAATTCGGAGGCATATTTTTAAGGTGAGAGAAGACAGTTTTAGAAAGGACAGAATGGGCAGCTTTTTTATAGAGAGTGGTTTGGAATGAACTATCAGAGGAAGTGGTGGATGGAGGTAGAGTTGTGACATTAGAAGATAATTAGATAAGTACATGAATAGGAAATGTTTGCAGTGATATTGGCCAAACGCAGGCCTGTGGGACTAGTTTAGTTTAAGAACATGGTCGTGGCGGACTAGCTGAATCAAAAGGTTTGTTTCCATGTTTTATAACTCTTAACAAACAATCTCTGAATTGAGTTAATTTTCATTCATTTACAAGATTCTTAACTCAGTTTACCTTTTGCTCAAATGTGATCCAGCTTTAAAAAAAATCACACCATAGGCCAAATTGCATTCTGAATTCCTAGACTAATAGCATACTTTGTCAGAGTGAAGCACCACCTACCTGGCCCAGCAGGAAAGAAGACCTAACTACTGAGTCAACATGTTGATAAGAAGCCTGGCATTTTTACTGAGGCATCCAAAATAAATTCTGTTCAGTCTGCTTTGAGCAAAAACTTTGCTTTTCCTTTGACTTTATCCTGTTGTGTGCGGTAGGGGGAAGGGCACTAGAACTCAACAGATTAACTGCATGCTACAAACGTTTCACTGAAGTAGCAATTCTAAGTTTGTAATATTAACTATTTGAAAACAAATTGCCATCATCTTTTTCAAAAGACTAAAGTATACAGAGTGACGTTGACAAAGTGACTTGCAATTATTTTTGGAAGGTCAGGCTGAGCATAAAAAAATACGAGACGTCTGTTCGAATTCACGAGGTTCATTGTGAACTTAGGTGAAATTAGATACACACTAATCATAAAGTACATACTTGATAAAACTGGAAGTATCATTTGCACTCAGCTCTTCAAGATGCGTATGCATTCAGTTTTGCACCTAGAATTCAGTGTGCAGTAAATATTGCTCCATTTCATTTTGTAATAAACTGACTGAGAAAGTAAACTATGGCAGCAAGGACTGTCACTGAATAGCATAGGGGAAAAAAATTGAATTGTCTAGAATGCACAGCACAGAAACAGGCCATTCGGCCCAACCATTCCCTTATGGCATGAACGTTGTAGCTGAGCTGTTTCCTGACCTTTCTTTCCAACCGTCAGCATTACCCTCTATTCCTTTCTCCTTCATATGACAAGGTAGCTTTCCCTTAAATTAATCCATGCTACTCAATTCAACTATTCTCTGGTATAACAAGTTTCACAATCTTACCGTTCTCTGGCTGGAGCAGGTTCTTTCAAACCCCATAGTTAACTTCTTGGTGACCATTTTATCTTGAGGGTTTTGCCCTTTTCCACAAAATGAAAACGTTTTCTGTTTCTCCTGTTTCAAAGCCATTTGTAATTTCAAAGATCTCTATTAGATCACCGTTCAGCCTTCTCATTCAAGAGAAAAACGTTCCACACTGTTATCCTTCACTGATGGCTTTCACCTTATACCACGGCATCACTCTTGTAAATCATTTTGGGCCTCTTCTATATTTTGTGTGAAAAGACAACCCAAATTGTACACATACTGCTAAATCGAGGCAGCAGCATTCTGTTCCTCATAGGAAGCAATACTGCTCATGTTAGTACCAAGGTTTGCATAAAATGGATTCTTATACAGTTCCATTCTTGTGTAATCCATGTTATAAGAAAATCGCATAACGGCAGCACTATTTAAACTAATGGGGCTAGAATCACATTATAACCAATACACGCTTTAAAGGCTTCTGCTTTAGAAACAGTGTCCCCAATTTATCAATCACGTAATAGCGAATTCACAGAAATGAAACACGCATTATATCAGAAGAACCTGAATAACATTCCTGGATTAAGACTGAATTTTGTGGAAGATTCAAGCTTAGCCAATTGATATTGTGATAGGTTTGGTCAATTTTAAATAGTCAAATCCCTTTTTTCCCCACATTTTTTAAATCAGACAATTTTTGCCTTTTCAAATAAATGCATGGTGTTGATGCAATTAAAGATGAGCTTAACAAATAATATGTTTAATATTGGTTTGAATCAAAGAAATTAAGAATTACAGTAATGTGATTGGAGTTCCCCGGGGGATCTGAAACTGTCATTTCAATATGGCTCAAGTAACAGCTTTTATCTTTATCTCTTCCCTTTGACGCAAGCTCCTGCAGAGATTACACTCTGGCTGTATGGCTGTATTTGGATTTCATTTTCATCAGTTACTTGATAATTTGCTACAATAGTGTGAACATATTAGCCCGATCTCTTCTGTTTCATGGCACAGTTTTAACAGCCTATCACGTAGAGGTTGAACTGATAAATCTAGGAGGCTGTACCTCTGGGTGCTCTCAATTACATCACCTCCCATAGCTGTTGCTGCCCTTGGGAGAGCCAGGTGTCACTTGTGTCTTTGCAGTTGACCCGATAATAGAACAGAGGGTGATTGAAGTGCTGAAAAGATAGTCCCCTAAGATGAAAACCTGATTTAATCGAAGTACTTTCAGGCTTAATCAGTGGCTACACTTGGATTTAAATCAGTCATTAACTTTGTTACACTGGCTGCACAATCATTAGGTACCAGAACAAATCAAAGCACTACATAGGCTTGTTTTATCTGAGGGGAACTTTGTGCAAGCATCAACATATGTGAACACTTGAAAGTAGCTCAGCTTGGCAAAACTATATGAAGGTGCATTTAAAGAACACAATTGTCTGGCTGTGGATTGGATACCTGATCTTTTACACAATTGTATTTGCTTTATGAAATCAGCATGGTTAAAATTAAAGTTGAAATATTTAAAATAAAATGTCTTGCACTAACATTTTCTCAAGGATTGATGAGGGCAGAGCAGTGGATGGATGGAGTTTAATTTAGATAATTGTGAGGTGCTGCATTTTGGAAAGGCAAATCAGAGCAGGACTTAGACTCTTAATGGTAAGGTCCTGGGGAGTGTTGCTGAACAAAGAGACCTTGGAGTGCAGGTTCATACCTCTTTGAAAGTAGAGTTACAGGTAGATAGAATAGTGAAGAAGGTGTTTGATATGCTTTCCTTTATTGGTCAGAGCATTGAGTACAGGAGTTGGGAAGTCATTGGTTAGGCCATTTTTGGAACATTGTATGCACTTCTGGTCTCCCCCCTATCAGAAGGATGTTGTGAAACGTGAAAGGGTTCAGAAAAGATTTACAAGGATGTTGCCAGGATTTGAGGGTTTCAGCTATAGGAGGGGATGAACAGGCTGGGGCTGTTTTCCCTGGAGTGTCAGAGGCTGAGAGGTGACCTTCTAGAGGTTTATAAAATCATGAGGGACATGGTTTGGATAAATATATAAAGTCTTTTCTCCGGGGTGGAGGAGTCCAGAACTAGAGGGCATAGGATTAGGGTGAGAGGCGAAAGATATTAAAGGGGACCTTTGGGACAACTATTTCATGCAGAAGGTGGTGCGTGTATAGAATAAGCTGCCAGAGAAAGTGCTGGAGGTACAATTGCAACATTTAAGAGGCATCTGGATAGGAACATGAATAGGAAGGGTTTGGAGGGATGTGGCCCAAGTGCTGGCAAATGTGACTAGATAGGTTAGGATATTTGGTTGGCATGGACAAGTTGGACTGAAGGGTCTGTTTCCGTGTTGTATATCTCTATGACTCTATTACACTAAATATTGCAGCTTCTCAAAGTTACAGTAACATTTGTGCAAAGGCGAAAGTATGGTGCTTCCCAAATTCTTTTCCACTGTGACCCAATTTTGAGTCTTGAAAATTATCGTAATCTTTTGAGAAAAACTAAGTGGGGGTGTGGTGTGTGGGAATGGAAACCTTTGAGAAAGAGGTGAGAGGTACTGAGTTCGATGGCAACCATTGCTATCAACAAACTCATGACACCAAAATTTCAACTTGCCACTCCAACTCCCCTGCCACCACACTTTGGGAAGCCCTGCTTTTTTAAAGTAGTTTGGCCTTCAAAGCAACAGCCATTTGAACACTCCTCACAAATCTGGAACATTTCTCCCAGAGTCAGGCACTGCATCAGAACAGGATTGGCATAATGGGTCGTGCAGAGATTGTGGAGATCTCAAAATGGAGAACAAGAATCTGCTACTTTTGTCCTCCAGATACAAAGTGCTGCTTACGTTGTGAGAATAAGGATAAACATTATCAGATCAGCAACCAGAATGCTCCCTGTGGCACATGGAAGCAGGTGGTGTCTCAAAGGGAAGAAGAGGAACAGTTGTAGGGCGTTCAGTATATGTGGGGGGGCAGATAGAATCCATTCAAAGCACTGGCAATTCCACATGGTACATATCCAACCTACTGCCAAGTCAAGTGACGTCTAGAACCAGATTGAAAGGATAGTGTGTGTATGGTTGGGGGAGGGGGGAAGGGGGGCGGGGGAGAATTCCAGTCATTGTGATACGTTGGGGCATATGGTTTCCTTCTGTACAGTGCTGTTTCATTCTGTACTTCTACATGATATTATTTTAGGATTAACAGTGTAGGAAAGAAAGGCAAAGGATCTTGAAGAGAATACCAGGAGGTAATAGATTTTTCTTTTAAGAAGGCCACAAGGGTCATGCCTTTAGATTATTGACTTAGCTATGTCCAAATCTTCTTTGGAATGTGGGCTTCAAAGAGACGAATATGTGACTGAAAGGCTGGTATGGGAAAAGAAAACTCCTTTTCCTGGGATATTGATATCAATTCTGGGGTGGGAGGGAATTGTTCCATTTAGAGAGACCCTGGCTGAACCAAGGTGGAATGAGGTTCCGAATAGAAAGGACTGATAGGTTGGTCCCTGGCACATCAAAGTGATAAACAGGGCAAGGCTCAGGTGGATGTAAGGTGGTATGACTAATGATCCTAAAACAATTGAATTAAGAGAATAGAGAGTAACAGTCAGAAATTGTGTGCTAGGCACTACAGGGTAAGAATGGAAGATTTTATTTAATATAAAAAAGTAAGAGTATTAGAGAAAATGGACAGGCATGTTTCAAATAAGTGTTCTTTATACAAACACATGGAGCATAAGGAATAAATTGCAGACACAAACTCAACTTTGAAAATATGACATGGCATTACTGAGATACAACTGCAAGATGTAAGGACTGGAACTGAGTATCACAAATTATAAAGTTACAGAAATAGTATGGATTACAATAGGGAAAGCGGACTAACCTTAAAGATTAATGAAGAAGTTACTTCAAATGACAGAAGATGATGTAGGCTGTGAAGATTAGTTAACAGTGAAAACCATTTAAACTATTGTACAAGTGTGTATTGTCTCATTGGTAGCGTCTGTGAACTGGTAGAGTGGAGTATTGCAGAAATTACGTGGATATGTTATAAAGACAGAGTAGTTTAAATGGAAGATTTTGACTTTGTTAAAGACTGGGATAAACAATTGAGTTCACACCAGCAGTGAATATATTGACTTTGCTTTGAATAGTTTTCTGTGACAGTATCCTTGCAACAACAAAGAGCCAATAGTATGAGATTCAGATATAAAACTAAGCTAGATTTGGTTACTAGGGAAATGGTATGTAATCATAATTTTAGAATAGTGATCATAACAATGATTGACCTTAATGTTCTATTTTAAAGGGAGAAACATGAAGCTGCTACCAAGATTTTAAATTTAGGTAAAGTTGATTTCAATGAGATCAAACAGAAACTATCTACTGAGAACTGGGGATATCTTTTGATGGATAAAACAGAAGGAGAGCAATAGGGATTACAAGAAGAATTAGATAGAATACTAAACCAATTTATATTCCCAAAGGAGAACAGTTCTACTTGTCAGAGAGAAGAAATCAATGGACGAATAGGTAAGGGTCAATATTAAACTAAACTTTAAGCACACAAGGATGAAAAAGGTAGAGATGCGGGTGATTGGGAGAGATACAAGAACAGCAAGAAATATCAAAGCAATAAGAGTTACAAAGATGGAATGTAAAATAAAATGGCATGTTTTTTTAAATCAATGCAAAAGAAACCTTTGGCATCACCTAAATGGCTGGCTCCTTTTCTTAAGACAATGACCACTAGCTGTAAACCCTCCAGCAGTAGGATT
Source organism: Hemiscyllium ocellatum (assembly GCF_020745735.1). Taxonomy (NCBI): domain Eukaryota; kingdom Metazoa; phylum Chordata; class Chondrichthyes; order Orectolobiformes; family Hemiscylliidae; genus Hemiscyllium; species Hemiscyllium ocellatum. The sequence continues at coordinate 27,945,580 of NC_083425.1, read as the reverse complement.
CTGGCCACACAGCATCTACTCTCTCAGACTCTCTCAGAATTTTACCTTTCATCTCACTTTTCTAGGCTCAACAGGATGTCTCTCCTTATAGGATAGTCTTATCAACCCTTTGCATCCTATCCAAGGCAAGTACATCATCCTTACGAAAGGAGCCCAGAATTGTACGTGGTACTTCAGGTTTGATATCACAAAAGCCATAGACAATTCCAGCAAGGTTTCTGTCCTCAGTAAGGCTATGGAATACCATTCCTGTGTGACCTGGGTTGAATATTCGTGTCACATATGCACTAGTTTAGTCTCTTTGAAGATGGTCCAAACAAACATTTGGCGATACGTGGTTCAGGTAGGAACTAGTAAGCTGCTTATTTCACAGTAAGTAAATATACAGTACACTGTTATGACTGAACTCATATAATCTGTACAACTTATTTTTGTGAAGCAACACAAAGTACACATTATACTAAATAACATTCACAGGTCATTTTACATCATTTAAATAAATATGACTTCTAACTGTGTTCCAGCTTGTCTACCTCAATTTGTGTTAAAAAAATCTCATTTTTACTTTCAGTCCACTTGACTTCCCTCATAATCTCACTGTTTTAAAAAGCCGTGTCTCTATCTTTCTCTTATTAATCTTTACCAGTTCACAAACAGACAGGGATCAAAGGACCTTTCAGTACAATGGTGTGAGAGGTTTTCAAATTACCCAGCCAAGATAATGATTCTTTTTTATTGTTAATCTTTGCTGAAAGCAATTTCCACAAAGCATATTAATCAATTTTGTGTTTTTAGGAACATAGGAACAGGAGTTGAGCTAGCTCGCAATTCAATATGATCATGGTTGATTGAACACATCAATGCCTTTTGCTCACCTCATCCTCAAAGCCCCATACACTATTGGGAATCAGAAATCTATCAACCTCTCCTCAAAACATATTCAAAGACTGGGCTTCCACAGCCCTTTTGTGGTAGAGAATTCCAAAGGTTCAGAACTTTCTAATTAAAAAAAAACACTCATCATCTCAGTCCTCACCTCAGCACTGCTGCCTCACAGTGCCAAAGACCCGGGTTCAATTCCCGCCTCAGGCAACTGTCTGTGTCGAGTTTGTACATTCTCCCCCGTGTCTGCATGGGATTCCTCTGGGTGCTCCGGTTTCCTCCCACAGTCCAAAGAAAATGTGTATGTTAGTTGAATTGGCCATGCTAAATTGCCCGTAGTGTTAGGTGAAGGGGTAAATGTAGGGGAATGGGTCTGGATGGGTTGCTCTTTGGAGGGTTGGGGTGGACTTGTTAGGCTGAAGGTTCTGTTTCCACACTGTAAGTAATCTAATCTAAATGGCATCCTTTTTATTTTAAAATGTTTTCCCTCATTCTAGACTTCACAATCAGGGAAAACATCCTTCCTGCATCCGCCCTTTCTATTCCTTTAAGTATTTTGTAGGATTCAATGAGATCACCTCTCATTCTATGAAACTTTAGAGAATACAGATCCAGTTTACTCAACTTTTCTTCATCTTGGGAGGAAGTCTAGTGAAATATTGTTGCACAGTCTTTGGCAATAATATGCTACCTGAGATTAGGAAACCAAAACTATGCACATCATTCCATGTGTATTTAAACCAAGCTCCTATACAATTGAAGCAAGATCCCTCTGCATTTTCCAACATCTTACCAATTAAGAAATACCCTGCACATCTGTTCTTCCTAACAAAGTAGATAATCTCACATCTTTTCACATTATTTTACATCTGACATACTTGTCCAAATCATCCTAAATTCACTTCAGACCACCCTCACTACAAATATTCCCATTCACTTTGAATCATCAGCAAATGTTTAAATAATATGTTTGGTCCCGCGAACAGTTGGTCCCTATCTCTAAATCCACATTGTGAACAGCTGGGGCCCAATTATTGATTCTGCCATTTTTCCATTAGTGATAGCCTGCCAACATGAGAAGGGCCCATTGGTTAACAGACAGAGAATAAGAACAAATCATTCATCCATGTCAATACATTACCTCCTATGTCATGTGCTTTAATTTTTCTGGCCAGCTTCCTGAGGGTGACTTTACCAAAAGCCTTCTAAGCATCTCTCCTTTATCAGTTTTTAATATCTTTAAAGAATTCCAATATGTTTGTCAAATTTGATTTCATATTCTCAAATCCATGCTGACTATAGCCAACCAGTTGATAATTATTCAAGTCAATTTATCATGTTCTTTATAATAAATTCTAGCATTTTCCCTGTTGCTGAGAGAAGATGAACAGGTCTTTAGTTCTCGGTTTTCTTTCTCACACCCGTCTTACATAGTGGGTTGATATTTGTTATTTTCCAGTCTGCACGAATCCTTCCAGAGTCCATAGAATTTTGGAAGGTAATTATCAATACATCAACTTTCTGTACAGCCATCTCCATCAACCCTCTGGAATGTAGAATATTAAATCCTGGGGTTCGAGCAACTTTCAGCACCATTAATATCTCCAGTACAATCTTCTTACTGATACTGTGCTAATTTCCTTCAACTCCTAATTCTCCCAGCAAATTGCATCTCTACTTCTGGGAAATTTCCTGTATCTCAGTGAAAACAGATACAAAAGGTCTTATAGGGGTCTGAGCAATGTAGGTGATGACAAAGCATGTGGCAACATTGAGCAATGAGTACATTGAGGCTTATGTCAATGTCAAGATCATCTCACTTCGTCTTTTATGTTTTTCATAAGTAGTGAGACTGTCACTAGGCAGCACTGAGATGGCAATTGATGGTCATTATTACTTTTGAAAACCTTATTAACAACTTGGCTCATTCATAGTCAGACTCTTACCAAACTTGCCAAAACAACCCGACATCAGGAAAACTCATCAAGGAAGCCAGAGTGAGCTCCTGGTAATGATGGCTCATCACTTGCTCTGAATGACCTCCTTGTTGGAAACTGAGCACCAATATCTCCAGGGTACATTCCATTGGCAGTAGCCACATCCTATTCCATTAACATTCGGTATGTGCCAGCTTCATGGCAATCTGTGATTCACTTACAGACCGTTTCTTGGCTGCAATGCTGTACCTCAGGCTACACCAGTAACTCATTGTAATGCTGCAGCAAGGACACTGTGCACTCGGACACACACTCAGCTCATGGACTATGCCAGGCTGTATTTCCAGGCTCTTTGCTCACAGTTGTTGCACTCACTCATCCTTAGCCTACCTGAATGCTCAAAGCATTCCCACCACACATCGCCTTGGCTTGCCCTCTTGCACTCTGCCTCCTCAGCTAGAGATACTAGACTCATGTTACTGCAATCTCACCTTGCTATTTAGCAGAGGCACAAAGCCAGGAGTGTTATCATTGTTGTCATTGTTGTCAGCAGGTCTGAGTTAAATCAAGAGGAATAGCCTTTGCTCAGGGGTTCTTGGCAGAATAAGTCAAGAGCCATCTCCGATACAGGTGATCAGAGTCAGGATCCTTTTCTCATTAAGAGTGAGGAACTGAATATTGGGCAACAAACCTCCTGTCTTGACTCTTTCTATCCTATATCTGCTGTCTTTTGCTGATGCTTAGCTCCAAAGAGAAGCCACACATTGTTCTTCCAATCTTCCAACCCTCCCTTGCTAATGTACTGATCCTATTTCTTATGATCAGTACAACGCCACCTCTTTTTCCTTCTTATCATTCTTAAACATTGAATGTTTTTGAAGATTCAGTTCCCCAGTCTGGGTCACCGTGCAGCCATGTTTCTGTAACAGCTATTTGATCATACCAAAGTATCTCTATCTATGCCTTTAGAGTATATACTTTGTTGTAATGCTGTGCACATGTAGGCAGAGTGAAAAATATAACATTATTTTAAGATCATTGTTGTGGAAAATTACTTTAAAAATCTTGAGTTCTGGCAATGCCAGCAGTGGAAATATATTTCTGTACTGGGATTTTATGGCCATGGTCTTCCATTCTAATCTTGTCATTGTGAGCCAAGACTCACCTGTCACGCCAGTTACCCCATTTGTACAACTTCTGTCACCTTTTCGAGTTCTCGTTGGCATCGTGTTTTTCTATTTTAGCATGTTTGTTCATGGAACTTTGGAACCTCATTGAAAAATTGTGGTGAATATTACTTCCTTTTAATTATAACTCCTCTCTTCCAAAAATCAGAGGTAAATTTCAATTTCTTTTTAAATTCCTTGCTGTTTTTCATCCTATTTATGTTTTATAAACCTGCCAGCATTGGAAAAGCATTTTTAGCTAAAAGAATTCGTTATAAAAGTGGAAAGTTCCAGAAATACTCAACAGCATGGCAACATCTGTAAAGAGAGGAACAGAGTTAATGATTCAGGTCAGTTTTTGAAAGATTATCGACCTGATGCATTTAACCCCGTTTCTCTCTCCATAAATATTGTCAGGCCTGGATATTTCCAGAATTTTTTACTTTTATTGTGAGATTTCCAGCAACTGTCTTGCTTTTGTAAAAGTAGTTTATGTTTGTGCACATACTGTCCAAGGTTTTAATGCTACTTCAGGTTCTATTGCAATGAAACAGTGTACTGTAGTACATGACAATAGATCTCCCTTTCCCTTCAGCTTAGCATCTGATTGATGCAATTCTGATAAACACTCTCAGAAGTAGAGATAAAGCATAGTTTCCTAATCTGTAATGCTCTACCATCATCATACAATGAGAGACACTAAACAAAAGTGCACAATTCCCAACTGAATGCATGCTGTATAACAATTAAATGGCATATATTAATGATTTTGATGAGACAATGAAATACAATATCTCCAGGCTTGCAGATGGCACATACTGTGTGGGAGGGTGAGCTATGAGGAGGGTGCAGAGATGCTTCATTATGATTTGGACAAGTTGAGTGAGTGGGTTGGTGCATGGCAGATGAAATTCAGTGGGGATAAATGTGAAGCTATCCACTTTGGTAGAAAGAAAACAGAAAGGCAGATTATTATCTGAATGGTGATAGTTTAGGAAGGGGGGAGATGCAATGAGACCTGGTAGTGCTGGTACACCAGTCACTTAAAGTACACATGCAGGTGCAGTAGGCAGTGAAGAAGGCAAATGGTGTGTTGGTCTTCACACCAGGAGGGTTTGAGTACAGGAGCCAGGATGTCTTGCTGCAATTGTACAGGGCTTTAGTCAGACCCTACCAGGAGAACAGTCTGCAGTTTTGGGCTCTTTAACTGGGGAAGGATGGTCTGGCTATGGAGGAAGTGCAACACAGATTTACCAGACTGATTCCTGGTGTGGTAGTACCAATGTATGAAGAGAAACTGGATTGTTTAAGCGCTTTATTCACAGGACTTTAGAAGAAAAAGAGGGAATTTCATAGAAGTCGTAGTCAAGGTAAACAATGGAAAGATATTCCCCAGAGCCGGGGTGTCCAGAACCAGAGGTCAGTCTAAGGGTAGGACAGAGATGAAGAGAAATTTTTTTATTCAGAGAGTGGTGAGCCTGTGGAATTCTCTGCTACAGAAATCAGTTGAGTCCAAAACAAGGAGTTAAATATAGTTCTTACGTCTAAAAGTATCAAAGGATATGGGAGAAAGCAGGAACAGAGGACTGAATTGGACAATTAGCGTGATCACACTAAATGGTGGAGTGGGTTCACGTGGCCAAATTGCCTACTTCTGTTCCTATTTTCCATGTTTCTATGTAAATATACTTTCACTAAAAGCGAGAATTTTAGTTTACTGCTCTGGCTCCAACATTTCATTGAAAAAGTCTGATCTTCAGTTATTCTGTACTTCTTGGCAAGTACAGTTTAGGGTTTCTTTGATCCTGAGTGTAAGGGATGGACTCGCTACTGAGGTGGGCTTGTGTCTGAGAATTACCCGACTCACCAGATCTGTCTCAGTGAAAGTGCCTCAGATGGCTTGGTTTTCTACTGGGAAGATACGGCTGACAGAGGAAATGGGTAGGGGATGGTGGTTGAGGATGGGGTTGGAGTGGTAATGGTGTTGGTAGACGTCAGGCTTACTAAACCTGGAACCAAAGCGCTTGCAACCAGGGAAGTGGATGAGGTAGGTGGGAGCTGGTTGAAGGCTTGCTTCATTTCTTTGGAAGTTCCTCCTAGTGGCTTCAGAAACTGCTCCATGCTCGAACTCTCACCATGGTCCTTTATATTCTTCATGGCACCAATTTCAAATAGATGCTGCTCTTTCAGAGCAGGAATTGGACCGAACCCAAAGATTTAGTGACAAGTTTCTGAAGGCCTTTGGGAAAGGGTCTTTTCTTAGGACAGAAAATTGGAGAATTAAAGATTTGACCATCAGAGAGAGAGGTTTGCTTCTGATGCCAAAGTTGGAGGGAGGTGCAGAGTTGGATGGGAGGGAGTGCAGGAGGAAATTGGAAGGGAGAGCTCGTGTGGTCCACCTGAAATATTCCTTGCCTCTGGCAGCCAGGTGGGAGACAGAGCACACTGTTGGGTTCACTGGGGGGAAAAGAGTGAGACATTATCTTGACATAAGGGCCTGCCGTCTCCAAAGATCTAGTCTCAACAAGACCAGTCTCGGTGAAGGCTACAAGTCTAAAGAAAAGAAGGTTGCACTGGTATGTGTTTTGATGGCGCAAACTCTAGTGCCACAAGCTCCATCCCTTCAATGACACTAAAGGTTATTGTCACTCAATTTATATGCAGTCAGCTCCTTTCAGATCTTGTGGCATATGCAAACAGCTGCACACTGGTACTACTGCACCGTTTTCTCTGTTGGGCGGGGGGATGGAAATCATATCAACTTTCCTCTAGATATGCCATTGCAGAGTCAGAGAGCCAAGGCCTTTACTGACTCAGTCGGCTTCCCACAGGTATGAAGAGTAGTCAACCATGCGCAGATAGCAGTAACAGCACTAATTCAAAAGTTCGAAATTTTGTAAAAAGGAAATCTTTCTACGTGCAACTGTGTGACTACAGCAAAGCATTATGTGTACATCTGCCGGTTTTCCAAGCTGTGTTGCACTTTCGTCCTGGGCTAGCCCCTGCTGTTTCAGCTGTTCCAGACAATGCCACAGGCCTGTGTTTGTTTTTTGGGGCACTAAGGGTAACCTTTCAGGAGGTGGCTGCTGACTCCCTTATGATAAGTGGAGACACAGCCGTGTGCAGATGAGGAACACCTTCAGGCACTGAGTTTCTCTAAGATGCAGCTTAGATAGCTTGACTGTGATAGAGGAGCTCTCCAGTTCTTAGCTGCAAGGCTTTTGAACATAGTAGTCATTTGCTGCACACTCTCCAATATGATGGCGTGAAGAGGCTTCCCTTTTGAGGCAGTAGAAGCCAGAAACAGTGTTTTGTCATCAGAGGTGGAGGAGTACCAAGTTGAATTCAATATAGGTGATATGAAGGAAGAGGATGCTAAAGGGAACATTCAGGGGATCATGCTGGTGGTAACCATGACCAGTTTCAAGTGAGGTGCTATTATCCAGTGCACAAATTTACCAAACCAGGCTTTACAAGTTCACAACAAATCCATCAGTCAATCTCTGGTAAGCTGCAGTCACAGAATATCCCTCAGACATTGGTGCAATGTACTTTTGAGAAAATGGCCGTGCCCAGTAAGAAAGATTACCAACAGGAAACACTGACGTTAAGTGTCATCACCATGGCTGAATCAAGGATATTCAACCATGAATTTCACATTATCCACAGGTTAATTTTCGAGATGTGGGTCTTTTGCCTGAAACGTCGATTTTCCTACTCCTCGGATGCTGCCTGACCTGCTGTGCTTTTCCAGTACCACACTCTTGACTCAAATTTCTGCCAGAGGCTAGAGAAGACTTTGTGGCCACACTGCCCAGTATACACGTAAGCAGTACATGTTAAGGTGCATGCAGGCCCTACATTATGATTGTGTGATCCAATAGAACTTCAATAATGGATGATGTGCAGACATAAGCTTGACGTGTGTTCATGACACCTTCATCTCCATTCCACATTATCCACCTGGGCAGAGTATCAACTCTGTGTGACATAACAGGCAGTGCTGTAACTCATCAAGGCTCCTTCCACTCAAAGTGCATTAGCTCACAATGCCTCTGGGATCACTGCCAGATGTTTGAACATCTGCTGTTGTTGCTGCAAGAACTGTGCATCCTGAGGTGACTCTTTACATAATGCATACCAGAGCAACACCATGCCCTTCCCCCTCCATGAGGAACTGTGTACAGATGGGTCAGATAATGACACCTTCTTTCATACTCAGAGGAGTTGGTGGCATCGTGATAATGTCATTTGACTCGAAATCCAGATGCCCATACCAGTATTCTGGGAATATGGACTCAAATCTCACCACAGCAACTGGTCAAATTTAAATTCAACTCTTTAACTTGGAACATAAAGCTGGTTTTAAGTAATGATGATAAATCTATAATAGCAAGCAAATTGCAGTAATGCTCACCATGAAGCTCTTGTGTATTGTTGTAAAAATCCATCTGGTTCACTAATTTCTATTAGGGAAGGAAATCTGCTGTCCTTACTGAGTCTGGCCTACATGTGACTCCAAAACCTCAACTTGGCTGATGTTTAACTGTACTCTGAAGTAGCCTAGCAAGTAATTCAATTCAGGGACAACAAATGCTGCCCTTGACAGTGATGCTGACATGTAAAAAATGAGGTCTGCAGATGCTGGAGATCACAGCTGCAAATGTGTTGCTGGTCAAAGCACAGCAGGTTAGGCAGCATCTCAGGAATAGAGAATTCGACGTTTCGAGCATAAGCCCTTCATCAGGAATAAGAGAGAGAGAGCCAAGCAGGCTGAGATAAAAGGTAGGGAGGAGGGACTAGGGGGAGGGGCGATGGAGGTGGGATAGGTGGAAGGAGGTCAAGCTGAGGGTGATAGGCCGGAGTGGGGTGGGGGCGGAGAGGTCAGGAAGAGGATTGCAGGTTAGGAGGGCGGTGCTGAGTTGAGGGAACCGACTGAGACAAGGTGGGGGGAGGGGAAATGAGGAAGCTGGAGAAATCTGAATTCATACCTTGTGGTTGGAGGGTTCCCAGGCGGAAGATGAGGCGCTCCTCCTCCAGCCGTCGTGTAGTTGTGTTCTGCCGGTGGAGGAGTCCAAGGACCTGCATGTCCTCGGTGGAGTGGGAGGGGGAGTTAAAGTGTTGAACCACGGGGTGATTGGGTTGGTTGGTTCGGGCGGCCCAGAGGTGTTCTCTGAAGCGTTCCGCAAGTAAGCGGCCTGTCTCACCAATATAGAGGAGGCCACATCGGGTGCAGCGGATGCAATAGATGATGTGTGTGGAGGTACAGGTGAACTTGTGGCGGATATGGAAGGATCCCTTGGGGCCTTGGAGGGAAGTGAGTGTGGAGGTGTGGGCGCAAGTTTTACATTTCCTGCGGTTGCAGGGGAAGGTGCCGGGGGTGGAGGTTGGGTTGGTGGGGGGTGTGGATCTGACAAGGGAGTCACGAAGGGAGTGGTCCTTGCGGAACGCTGATAGGGGAGGGGAGGGAAATATATCCTTGGTGGTGGGGTCCGTTTGGAGGTGGCGGAAATGGCGGCGGATAATACGTTGTATGCGCAGGTTGGTGGGGTGGTAGGTGAGAACCAGTGGGGTTCTGTCTTGGTGGCGGTTGGAGGAGCGGGGCTCAAGGGCGGAGGAGCGGGAAGTGGAGGAGATGCGGTGGAGGGCATCGTCGATCACGTCTGGGGGGAATCTGCGGTCCTTGAAGAAGGAGGCCATCTGGGTTGTGCGGTGTTGGAATTGGTCCTCCTGGGAGCAGATGCGGCGGAGACGAAGGAATTGGGAATATGGGATGGCATTTTTACAGGGGGCAGGGTGGGAGGAGGTGTAGTCCAGGTAGCTGTGGGAGTCAGTCGGTTTATAATAGATGTCTGTGTTGAGTCGGTCGCCCGAGATAGAAATGGAAAGGTCTAGGAAGGGGAGGGAGGAGTCTGAGACAGTCCAGGTGAATTTCAGGTCGGGATGGAAGGTGTTAGTAAAGTTGATGAACTGTTCAACCTCCTCGTGGGAGCACGAGGCAGCGCCGATACAGTCATCGATGTAGCGGAGGAAAAGGTGGGGGGTGGTGCCAGTGTAGTTGCGGAAGATGGACTGTTCCACATATCCTACGAAGAGGCAGGCATAGCTGGGGCCCATGCGGGTGCCCATGGCAACTCCTTTAGTTTGGAGGAAGTGGGAGGATTGAAAAGAGAAGTTATTCAGGGTGAGGACCAGTTCAGTCAGTCGAAGGAGGGTGTCAGTGGAAGGGTACTGGTTAGTGCGGCGGGAAAGGAAGAAGCGGAGGGCTTTGAGTCCTTCGTGATGGGGGATGGAGGTGTACAGGGACTGGATGTCCATAGTGAAAATAAGGCGTTGGGGACCGGGGAAGCGAAAATCATGGAGGAGGTGGAGGGCGTGGGTGGTGTCCTGACATGCCCAGAACAAAATGAAGAATGAGGGTAATGTACCCTTCATCTTGTACCACCTGCCACATCTCTGAGAAATGTTAGTGTTAGCCTTTGCCTTCAACCTGCTTTGCAGAACCCTTACTTTGCACTCTACCTATACCGCATCGCCTGGCCTGTTCCCATCAATGACAATGTGCTGCTTTAAGTGTAATGGGCAAGGTACAATTGGATGCCAGTACTTGATTTGGGGGAGATGAAAGGCTAATTCAAAGGACAAAAGTTCCACATGTAACATCCTATAAGCAACCACTGAAGTACTATGCTAATATAAATTAATGCCCACATGAATTAAACAGGATTTACCTCTGCATTCATTTTATGCCTGAAGTTAGTAAGCCCAATTCTAACCCAGCCCGTGCATTGTAAGGTTTGTGCTATTCAAAGGCCTTTCTACCCGGGTGGGTGCAGCAAGTTAGGAAATTGCCCAACTCAGGTTACCTGCCTCAGGAGCAAGAATTCAGGCAATGAACACGAAACTGGGAGAAAAATACTTCCTTTTTTTTCTCAGAGATAACAGCATTTCAAAAAAAAAATATTTAAAGGGTAGTGGATTTTAAAAAAAAACTCTGATCATCTGCTTTGGCTATACCTTGTCCATTCTTCAAGAATGTTTACCTCTTTGTGACTATGCGTCTGTTTGAACTCAATGCAAATTTCAAAGAACCATGTTCAACTTGGGTTTTCATCCAGCTTAATACATACCCCAGCTTCTGCCCCAGGGGAAGGAAATGTTGGATTTGTTGGTAATGGGAATGGAACTTCCACAGACTGGTCCATTGTTGTTCTTAAAGATCAACAGAATCTTTGCAAGAAGCCAGCTTTAAGATTCATTACTTTGTTGCAGAATGCAGATAGATGTGAACATTTGTAATTCTATATGGTATGGGAGCATATCTACAATGTTCAACTTTTAGTGAAAAATTCTAATAATTTGCTCATCTACAATTGTGGAATGTAAAAGTAAAGGTAAGGAACTTGCTATTATACGCAACCAGATAAAGTTTAATCAGCCTCCAGTGCTATTTGTAGGAAGTGTGATTTAATCATCAAATTATCAAAGGGAAAATGTAGTGTGAATTCTGCTGATCTTGTAGTCTGCTGTAGGATTAAAACAAGTCATGCATTAAAACTGTTCATTAATTAGGGACATTCATTAATTAAAGACATTTAATTTAAACAGTCTCTGATTTTATCCTTGTTTTATATTGTAAATTGAGTAAAATAAAAAAAAAGCAATCTGGGCTTTTAAACGAATTTTGTCTTTTTTAAGCGGTAGTTTTTGATGTGTAAGTCTCAACAATCCATGAAAATAATACTTTGTGAACTATCTTATGATTATTTTAAAATATTTGCAAAAACTGCTTTAACAAGTTCCTTAAGTTCAAAGTTGTAAACAAATATAATGACTGTTCAGAATGACGGGATATAAATCTTTACCTCAGCAGTGATGCTGTTATGTAATAGGTACAAAATTATATTAATACTTATTACTCATTGATAATAAGCCCATGGCTGGAACTTACTGTAGCCGATGAAGAATCAGCACCTCCTGCTAGTTAGACTTGCCTTGGTCTGATTTTTCTTTGCAAGTTGCTATAAGTGGCAGGTGGAAGTGGTGCAGTGTCGCTACAGGACACCTAGGATCTATGTGGCAGGTCAAGCAACTGTGTATCTCCTTAACCAATAACATTGGAGCCTTGTGAGGGTAACAGGGCAGAATTTGAGTTGAACCAAGTAAGTTTGAATAGTGAGATCAATGTAAAATATGGTACAGAAAGCAAAACAAAGAGAAAGAAAGAAAAACTAAATAGATTTAAAAAAGAGAGACAGAAAGTAAAAGCAAAAACTATGTCTTCCTTAAAATTGTCCAACAACAATTAAAATCTGAAGGAATGAAACTTTGTACTTGTAGTAATTCATCTTCAGTGTCAGAGAGTTTTGTTTGGTTTAAGTGCGAGTTGCATCATGTCTTTTGAAGGATTTTTTTAGCGAGGCTTAACAAGATTTCACAACGTATTTTACCAAACCAACCTACACTTTCCCTATGGCATCCATCATGTCCGATTCCAGCAATATCTTACCCTGTGCCACTGCAGAACAACTCAGCACTCAGTGGATAGCCTCCAAAACACTGGCATTTCTTGCACCTGCACCATTTTTGAGAGGGCACTGTGTCCCTGCACAAGTGTTGGCAATCCAGCATTACCCCTCACCAGCAGTGTCATGGCATAGCAGCCACAAAGCCACACTGCTTGGGCACATCGCTGGCATGGCCAACACTCACTCACAATCCTGTTCCCACACCCGACTTGCTGTCTAACCACCGGGCCACACAGTTTACCCATCCATTGCTACATTCCATCCGAACACCCAATCAGTCTGTGGTTTCCATTGTCCATTGTAGACCCACAGTTTGTCATTGAACATTATGTGTAAGCAGGCAGTAGACATGAGCTTTTATTTACAGACAGTAAAAGAGAACACAAGTAAAAGTAACAGAGACTCACCCTCACAATGCAAACCAAATGCTGACATCATTACCGATGATTATTTTCCAGTCCCTGATGGTGTGCTGCAGCCACATCCTATCTACTGGAAGCGGACGTCAGTCAGGTTCTGACTGGTTTGTAGAGCCTGATACAGCTGACCTCTGTCATGCACAAGGAGAACTTCCACCTCTCCAAATCTTTGTCGTCCTCAGAAGAAGCTCCCTTTCTGTCAGTTCCTCAGCATCTTGGACATCACCTTATTGCCTGCAGTAGTTGTGCATATCACAGCCCACCAGGTGATGATGTGGCACACTCTGTCCAGACCATACCATAGGGCACCTCCCAGCCCAGTGCAAGCAGCGGAACTATATTTTCAACAGCCCTATCATCTACAGCACCATGCCCTGGTCAGCGCACAGACAGCACTGTGTCTGTGCTTTGCATCAATCAGGGGGTTTGCTTAATGCTGTCATCAGCTCTGAAAATGTGTTGCTGGTTAAAGCACAGCAGGTCAGGCAGCATCCAAGGAACAGGAAATTCGACGTTTCGGGCCAGATGAAGGGCTCTGGCCCGAAACGTTGAATTTCCTGTTCCTTGGATGCTGCCTGACCTGCTGTGCTTTAACCAGCAACACATTTTCAGCTCTGATCTCCAGCATCTGCAGACCTCACTTTTTACTCTAATGCTGTCATCAGCCATGGTCACAATGGATATCCCTTGCCGCCAGTAACAAGCCTCGTAAAGTTCCTGGACTCTCACAGACACCAATACAAGAGAGTGCTCCAGGATGTAAGTCATAACTTTTGCCAGAAGTGGTAACAGTGATCACACATCACCTGAACATGATTCAAATGAACACCTTCCTGTTGATGAATTCCACAGAGTGGACCCTCTCAATGCCATGCATGCATAATCAATGGTACCCTGCATCTAGGAGAAGCTAGTCATGTTCCTGAATCCTACAATCCAAGCTGTGGAACTGAGTGTGTCATAGGAGAATGAAATGGACAAGTCTGTGACCTTGCACAGATGACATCAGCCACAGTCCTGATGCTTTTGTGGGAGCATGACTGAGAAATCCCACACAGGTTACTCATCAGTCGCTGGTGAAGCCGATTGCTTCAAAGTTTAACATATTTGAAACCTTACAGCCACGAGGAAAGAATAGCCTCCCACTCCTGCAACCCTCAGATCTAGCAGAGTTCCATCCCAGTGTGCCAGTCCATATAAACGTCATGGGTTTGGACAGCCTCTGAGACTGCAACCTCTCTCTGAGCTGGCAGCTCCTCATCCTCTGCTGCTGCTCCTGAGCTCCCTGCTGGCCCTGAATCCCTTGTGTCTGCCTTCAGCCTCTTAGGAAGGCAGTCACAGCGACCAACACCCCACCAGTGACTGGGCACAAGGTTCTGGGTGAAAATGATCCACACAAGGAACATGAGAAGGGAAAGAAGTTGTGAAGTTTTAGCTGAACCAGTGCTAGCGTACCCTGCAGGCATGGACTGCACACTCTGCTCCATTCAGTGAGACATGCAGCAGCTGGGAATGAGACCTCAATAACAAACAGCCATGTCTCCATTCATCCAGCTTCTGCCTCAGCACATGGAACAACTCAGTGACGTTGCTGCGCTCACTGAGAGAACAGCACATGGCATTAAAAAGGAAACACCTGCTGTGCTCCCACCCTCTTCCCATCCCAGACCCATTTCAATCTTATGACTTCTGTAGCATTCTGTGTAGACTACCTTTACACTGACATGGCAGATGATGAGTGAATGGTGTTCATCCTCTGCAGCATCTTGGAAATTTCGCAAATAATGGTTCCTTTTGGCCTCCTTTAATTGCTTCTAACTTAAGTGTCATTGAGATGCTATTGTTCAACTTGCAAGCACTCGTGACCTGGCTTTCAACAGCCTATGACCCTTGAGCACCTTTACTGTGCATGCCTTGCAAAGGGCAATGAAGTGGTTGCAAATTAAACAGTGCTGGGCTTTGGAAACATCTGCTTCATGTACTTGTTTGTTCAGTGTCCTGGCATCCAGCAAATATGGCTTATGTGCTTTTGCTCATCAAACTGACAGTGACTCTGGGCGAAAGTGAGAACTGTCGATGCTGGAGATCAGAGTCAAGATTAGAGTAGTGCTGGAAAAGCACAGCAGGTCAAGTAGCATCCGAGGAGCAGGAAAATCGACGTTTCGGGCAAAAGCCTTTCAGGGCATTCCTGATTAAAGGCTTTTGCCTGAAATGTCGATTTTCTTGCTTCTCGGATGCTGCCAGATCTGCTGTGCTTTTCCAGCACCACTCTAATCTTGACAATGACTCTGCCCAACCTGGGCTTTGCCTCAGCTGTTTTGTGGTGATATTTCACATCTAGAAAAAGAAAAGTGATGGCACTATGCTGGGCACTGTCAGTTCTGGCCTTTGCTTCATCACCAGATTTTCCCCAGAGTCTCCAGCTCCCTTTCCACTTTACAGTACCCAGACAGACAAGTTCCACCTAGGCCCTCCTGTGGAGACTCGCCACATAGAACGTCACCTGCTGCTATCCTCCCTGACCCCTTAATCTTGACATTATTCCTCAATGAAGCCCGCTTTATCCCCTGTGCTTTCCTGTGGGGGCCACAGACATGATCACTGCCAGTAGGCCACCACACCCATAGCCTACCATGGGTTCTGATGCTCTTCCCTGTTCACATCGCTGAAAATACCATTGCTTCTCTCCTTCTTCCACCCATCTTGGCAGCGAACCCTCCCTGCTGACCTTACAGACCCCACTTGCATCCCACAGACCACTGTGTTTGCAGCACACCAACTGAAAATGCCTGATCCCTCTGTCTGCAGTGATGTCCCTACAGGACTGACCGCTGCCCACTTCCAAGATTGCAGTTGGATAGCTCTCCTGACAATACTTAAAGTATTTGGCTCTGGCTGAAGCATGAACAGGAACAGCATGATATGATGTGCCATGGCAAGGCAAGACAGGAATACTCTGAGCATGAAGGTAGCTGCTCAGTGAGTGAGTGTGAGGAGAGAAAGCAAGCAACCCTGAGGGTGCAGTTGGCCTGATCTTTGATTTGGGTGTCTCTCCCTGCATGGAAAGTATCTCTGTTGCAGCCTTTCAGCACTAGTTGCTGGTGCATCCTGCAAGGCAAGTCTGAAGAGTGGTGGGTGTGTGGAATGCACTGCTTTGGTTCGAGACAAAAAAAAAGCAATCCTGAAGAAGGGTTATACCCAAAACATCAACTTCTCCATCTCCTGTTGCTGCCTGGTTTGCTGTGTTCTTCCAGCATCCTGCCCATCGATTTTGGAATACACTGCCAACAGTGGTAGCAGAGTCAGATACATTAGGGTGTTTAAGCGACTCATGGAGAGGCACGTGGGAGATAGATTAGTCTGAGCTCAGAGTAGGATAAAAGATCGAGGGTTGAAGGGCCTATATTGTTCTATATTCTATGAATTGCCTGCGTGTATCAGAGATGTGTCATGATGGCCATGAGGTGTTGGCAATGTCCTAGGACAAGGGGTTCATGCAGCTGGTGCCATGGATTGTGCCCTGAGATGCTGATTGGTGCTGGGTGACATGGAAGCCCTTCAGATCGAGTGGCAAGCTGAATTTGCTGGATTCCCACTCTGGCTTCTGTTACCTGGTTTTTTGAAGGCCAGCTTTTTTGGTTCTATGGAAAGTTTAGCTTGTATCTACCATGTAACTACAGGAACATGGTGCCAGTTAGTGCATTTGAATGGTGAGATAGACAGGACATTATG
Source organism: Hemiscyllium ocellatum (assembly GCF_020745735.1). Taxonomy (NCBI): domain Eukaryota; kingdom Metazoa; phylum Chordata; class Chondrichthyes; order Orectolobiformes; family Hemiscylliidae; genus Hemiscyllium; species Hemiscyllium ocellatum. The sequence continues at coordinate 27,928,916 of NC_083425.1, read as the reverse complement.
TATCATCAGCTGAAAATGTGTTGCTGGTTAAAGCACAGCAGGTTAGGCAGCATCCAAGGAACATCATCAATAGCACCTTCCAAATTTGCAAGTAGATTAGATTACTGACAGTGTGGAAACAGGCCCTTCAGCCCAACAAGTCCAGCCCAACAAGTCCACCCCAACCATCCGAGGAGCAACCCACCCAGACCAATTCCTCTACATTTGCCCCTTCACCTAATACAATGGGCAATTTAGCATGGCCAATTCACCTAACCTACACATTTTTTTTGGACTGTGGGAGGAAACCCATGCAGACACGGGAGAATGTGCAAACTCCACACAGACAGTTGCCCGAGGCAGGAATTGAACCCGGGCCTCTGGCGCTGTGAGGCAGCGGTGCTAACCAGTGTGCCACCGTACTACCAGCCTTATAGTTATTCTGAAACAACTTCCTGATTCTAAAATTATTAATAATCTCTTATATGTCCACCTTTCTTTCACCTTTACATATACATCATTGTATGTTGTCATCTGAGAAATGTTTGGTCAATGTATGACTTAGACCTAACTATAACTGTGAAATCACTTTTCGCTCCTTATTGTATTTTTAAAAATATTTGTATCTCTTTACAAATTTCTCAATATTTGAGAAGCAAGCTGGCAAGTCCCACTGGTCCCTAACGTTCTGAAAGGGCAGCATCAGGTGACTTTCTGTCCGGTCTCCCTTCTGCACTCCAGTGAAAATAAGTCCACTTTGGCTTGATGTCTCCACCTAATAGTTGAACCATGAGTGGATGATGCATCCAAAGGCACGTCATGCAGTACTAGTATATTGTGCTATTACACAAAAAAGGACTATCTCTGCGACAATCATTAAACAGGGCACGTTGCATGCAGATAGCCTTTGGAAAATAATATTAATCCCTGGACTGTTTTAAACCTGCAATAAAGTTGCTGGAATAGCACCACTGACTTTGTACTTTTGAAACTACATTTTCAGCAAGATTGTATCTGAATATCAAAAGAAATGTTGCAATGCAGCAAAAAGAAGTTCAGGGGCCAGGATTCCCACTGGAACTTCATGTTGCTTTGAACACAAGCCAGTTACAACTCCAACAAAGGAAGTAACTGTAACATTAATTTTAAATTTGGTCTTTGTCAAACCTTAATCTGTTCGGTTCCAAATACCCTGATCCTTCAATTAAAGCAGATTCTGAAATTTTTATCATTTGGAATTATACTGGGAATGAGGTGGTTGTTAGTTATGTTAAAATGAATATGAATTCATTTTAATCTATTGTTAACACCTAATAATTCAGTCACCTTATTCCTATAAATTAACACCTGTGGGTCATTAATATTCATGATGTTATTCATGATGAATTGTGAAATAAAGATCAAAGAACTAGAACAATTTACAATGATAAGAAACCATATGGAGACTGATGGATGAAAAATGGGAGGAATATTAAATATTTAACATTTAATTCCTGATCATGTGTGGCCAAATCCCCCATTACAGCTGGTCTGGAAATTGATATTTGTGTTATGAACTGACACCAAACTTCCAATAACAATGGCTGCACATGTAGTGTAAAGGGTTAAATCTGATTTGTGATAGGCTAATAAAGCACAGTGTAAAGCATCACGGGAAGTGATGGAATGTCATGTGATCTTAGGAAAGAATGTAAGAGTAGGCTGTTCAGCCCCTCAAAGCAGTTCTGCCATTCTAGATCATTATTGATCTTCACTGTAATTTTTTGTGCTGTTGTCATAACCCTCGATGTCAATAGCTTGCAGAAATCAATATTTCTCAATCTGGAACATACTTATTGACTAAAATTCTCATATGCAGGGAATTCCAAAGATTCAGTACCCTCTGAGGACAAAATGTCCTCTTGATTTCAGTCCTGAATGCCTTGCTCATCATACTGAGACCCTATCCCTCATCCTCAAGCTCCTCCATCCATTCTGCATCTAGACTTTCTAGCCCAGTAATAATCTTGTAAGGTTCAATGAGATCATTTCTTGTCTTCAAAGCTCTCTTCAGAACTCAATCTGACCACCCCAAGAATTAACCTGGTGAACGTTCACTGCACTCCCTCTATGGAAGATATATTCTTCCTTAGTTAAGGGGAGCAAAGTTTGTTCTCTCATCTCATGGCAGGATGAGTTGACAGTAATATATTTCTGAAATGAAATCAATGCTTTCGATACTGTAAGTATTCTTCAGCAACGCAACGAGAGAGACTTTTTTTTTAGATTTTAATGTCATCAAAGAGTATAGGGAGAAAGGAGGAACATGGCATTGAGCTCGATGATCAACCATGATCATATTCAATAGTGGAGAAGCTTGAAGAGCCTAATAGTCTACTCAGTTCCTGGTTTCAATGTTTTTTTATGGAACCAATCCAAGAATATTATTCAATGGCAGCAAGTGAAAGAACACTAAGGAAAAGTTTCTTACATTACTGAAAAGCTTTGAGTAGGTCACAAACAGTAATCAAGCAGACAGAATTGGCGCCAATGATTTATCAGGTTTCACACAGCCTCTGGACTCACTGCAATGCCCAGCAGACAAGAGAAGATCATCTCCCTCATGCATGCCATGGGTGGCTGCATAGATCAGATTGTGGAAAAGCAAAAGCTTGATAACGCTAAACCAATCTTTGAGGAAGTAATGGCATACATGTTGGTTACTTGTTGAAAAGAATTCCATTTTTGAGTGAGCAAAGTTTAGTCAGCATACCCAGTAACAAGGGACAAGTAGTGATACTTCTATCAGCCATCTCTATTGACTGGTAGTCAACTGTGAATATAGCAACTTCAAAGAAGAACTGATCAGGGACAGAACTTTTGTCAAAGTCATTGATGAAGCAACGTCGGACTGCCTACAGCTGAGGGATGGCTTAACGTTAACAAGGGCAATTCAACTAAGCAGATAAACTGAGGTTGAGAAGAAAAAGCATTTGAAAAGAACAGTTTAGCATACTATTCAACGTATGTTATCTGTGATTGAAATATTAGCTCAACTGGGAAAGAGTTCAGTCTTCACAAAGCAAAATGCAAGTCATTTTTGGCAACTAACCTTCCAGGAACAGTCTTAGGTTACTTACATATATTGTTGCCCAGTTGGAAGGTTTTGTTTTAATAAAATAACCCTTGGCATCACATTCGCCAGAAATCTTCCAGAACATAATGTCAAGTATCCTGAAAGGTCTAAATTTATTGTATGTCACATCGCTGATGCCCTGATCCATGGATCCACCCAGACAGAGTATGACACTAGAGTGCGAGCTGTGCTACAAGACCTGCAGGAATCAGCAAATTGCCTTCAACAACAAAGTATCATTCTCACAGCCAACTGTCAAGTTCCTTGAGCATCTTACGGATGCATCCAAAGTCAGAGTCAATTCTCAGAACAAGAGAGCAACCATGGTATCTCCACTTCCTCAGAATGTGTTTGATCTTCCAAAATTCATGGGTTTGGTAAACCAAGTTGGAAACTTTCTGCCCAACAAGGCTATTGTCAGTGGGCTGCGATACCAACTGCAGTGACAGGACGGTAAATTGTACTGATAGTAAGTACAGCAGAAATCTTTGGAGAAAATCAAAGAGAAGCTGGTATTACTTGATATTTCAGCTTACTGTGATCCACGACTACTTGCTAACATTCCTTAGATGCCTCTTGTACAGGATTAGGAGCTGTACGTTTTCAAATCCAGGTGAATAGAAAAAGTAGACCAGATTATAATGCACCCCATTTGTGTCAGTGACTGGACAGAGATGTACAATGATAGATAAAGAAGCAACTGTTGCATGGGCTTGTAGAATGTTTCCAGATTATAGAAACATACGTAGAAGCACAGAAAATAACCACAGGAGTACGCCATTCAGCCCTTCGAGCTTGTACCACCATTCAATATGACCATGGCCGATCATGCAATTTCAGTATCCCATTCCCCCTTCCTCTCCATACCACTTGATCCCATTGACCACAAGGACTATATCCAGCTTCCTCTTAAATATATCTAATGAACTAGCTTTCTGTGGTAGAGAATTCCACAGGTTCACAACTCTCTGAAGGAAGAAAGTCTTCCTCACCTCAGTCCTAAATGGCTTACCCCTTACTCTTAGACTAATCTTTAGTTCTGGGCTTCCCCAACATCGTGGAAATTCTTTCTGTATCTAGCCTGTCCATTCCCATCAGAATTTTGTATGTTTCTATAAGATCACCCCTCCTTCTTTGAATTCTTATGTTCTTGATCTTCATTTCAAAATTGAAGGAAACTACAAACCTTTAGCTGACAAATTCTGAGCAGTTAGCCTCCAAGTATAACCATGCAGAGTAAGGACAATAAGCTTAGATACAAAGGCAGAGTATGTTCTAAGAAAACAGCAGACTGCAGAAGATGTGATACCCCATTTCCTTATGACGTGGCCTGAACAAGTAGATGGAGTTTTTTTGGTGAAGAGATGTAAACCTTTACATTAATAACAATCACAACTCTACCAGGAACAGCTCAATAATTAAATTAAATCAGAGATGTACACAAATCTGTTGAAGAATGTATTCCGGTCAAAGGGTACTGTATCAGACGATGGCCAGCAGACATATACACAATTACATTTTTTGATAGTATTATGTACAGAGAGGACACCTCAATAGCAAATATTTTACTCATCCATGATAAGAGATTGGACATTCCTAGAGTCCAGAGACTCCATTTACCACACCAAGTGCACTTAGAGCATATGTGTGTGTCACAGAATGTCGTGTCAAGACAAGGTATTCTGACTGATGGCTAGGCTTTTGAAAGTCATTTGCAGAAATGCTATTAAACTGTAGTGTTTACGATATTCATTGTCAGGAGATGAGAACTATTGGTGCAATTTTCTTTTCCATCACAGCTATGGGAATGTCTTGAAATGGACATCATTGAAGTCCAAATGCATCGACGTCCAGCAGCAGTCGGGTCACCTGTCTGTAACAGCCATTATATCTCTGAATAATTGAGCCCTTCATTCCTGATGAAGGGCTCTGGCCCGAAACGTCGAATTTCCTGTTCCTTGGATGCTGCCTAACCTGCTGTGCTTTAACCAGCAACACATTTTCAGCTCTGATCTCACTTTTTACTCATTATATCTCTGAAGACAATCTTCACAACACATGACCTTCTGATCACCAACCGTGATCTCCAACACTACTTGCTAATGATTACTTTTAAGAGTTCAGGTCACCATATGATACACACTACCAACTCAACAAGATGTCAAAGATATAAAGTAAAGCTACAAAAATAATTAGTACAGTGAAAGCATTCCTGAAGGATATTGGCATCTAACTTGCATCTCGGAGCTATTGTTAACTCCACTCCAACATGGATCAGCTCCATGTGACCTCCTAATAGGTGGAAATAAAACTGATGACTGATGCTGAGTATAGCCTGACGACTTAGACAAGGTGAGGGAGAAGGTGAAGGAGAAAGAGGATGTGAAATTATGACAAATATAATAAAGCGTACAACATACCAGAGACTCCCTGCTAGTTTGAATTTGATACTAAACACACCTTATGAACAAGTGGTAGAGTCCACATCCACAACGCTACCTCATTCAGATTGAGCCAATAAAGTGCAAAGGAGTAGATGTACAATAGTGTCTGCACCAAGTCAACTTGCTGCATAGTCAAAGTTGTCATGCATTTATTAAGCAGTCAAGATGACTATCTGATTGCTGAACCACAGTCATGCGCCAATTCTCCTTTTGCACAGCCGAGTCTAAGTGACTACACAGAGAGCTCAACTTCCCAATCTCCTCCCAAGTAGCTGAAACACACTCAGGTAAGCCAGTAAAACCATCACAGAGGTTATCTCCTGTCAAAAATAGAAATTCAAGTCAGAGACTTGGGGTAGGGAGTGTCGTATGAGGTGTTATGTTTGACTGTGCAATATGCTAATGAGATTATTTATTATCACAGGAAGTGATGCAGTATCCCATGATATTCTCCTACAATCTCATGGCAAGCTGAAGCCACATGATAATACTTCTTCATGGAAACCTTACCCCAGCAGACTTCGTAAATGTTCTTTAGTGCTGCATTGAGACCAAGAATATTATAGCATAGATCATTCACCAATTGCTCGCATCAGATTTTTAAAATATGATACAAGCATACCCTTTCAGTAATGTTTGGTTTAATGACATCTGTAGGAGAAAATGAAAACTGCAGATGCTGGAGATTAGAGCTGAAAATTTGTTGCTGGAAAAGCGCAGCAGGTCAGGCAGCATCCAAGGAGCAGGAGAATCGATGTTCGGGCTTGAGCCCTTCTTCAGGAATTACATTCCTGAAGAAAGGCTCATGCCCGAAACGTTGATTCTCCTGCTCCTTGGATGCTGCCTTACCTGCTGTGCTTTTCCAGCTACACATTGATGACATCTCTACCCAACTAATAATCTGATGCAAACTTTCTGTTGACATAAATTTGAGATAAAAAATCTACACACATATCTGATTTTTCAAATTCAAGAATGAAGGTAAAAAACCATTTACTTGATTAATCCTAACCTGACCTTGAATGAATTCTCAATGCATGACCAACTGAGATGTCGTAAAGGGCATTTTTGCTTGTTATTGACAATTTAGTGTTGACAAGCTAGTTGATTAAGCTTGTTTTAATAAATTGAAAAGTGCTTTGGCCTCAATGAAACAGGACTCTGCAGTTCTTTCCTTTCTTGTTTCAGCCAGGGTAACCCAACATAAAGCAACATTGTTCAGAAAAGATGTGCAAAATACCAGAAATGGCAAAATCAGCTAATTTTCTAGGAGATTGCATGTCTACCCAAGTATGACCCAAGTCCACCTTTTATGCATGCTCCAGGTTGTAAGAAGAGGTGATTATCTCTGAGCATCAGTATTTAAATTTTATCTAAGAATGATACGGGGACAATTTTCTCTCCCTTGAGGCTGAAAGCATCTTGAGTAAAGTGACTCTGGAGAGCAAAATCTAGTTTCCAGCTTTTAAGTTTACAGCTCAGGACTATGCATAATTCACAATTAATTAGCATAAATTGGAAGGCTCACTGAGAGATACAATAAGGATAGATAGTGTGGGAAATGTAAAATCTACCTAGTTTGTTGTTCACAGCTTGAGCTGAGGTACATTGGAACATAGAAGAGAGTTTTTATTTTGCAGTTGACTTGTGTATTACTTCAGCAAAATTGCTGATAAAGATTACCAAAGGTTGCATACTGCGCCATTTCCACCACCTTGATGAAAAAATAATCCCTCAAAAAACTATGATAAATGTGACTGTGGAAGGTATTTTACCCATAAATTAATCAATAAACCATTTATTAATATTGGCCCACAAAATGATTATTGTCTGCGCATCACCACTTCTGCCCAATAGTCATTAAATTCGACAGCAGATTGTGTTTGACATTTGTCAATAGATTTTCTCGTTCCATTTGGTAATTTTTCCTCATCTGTTCACAGCATGGGGAAGAAATGCTCTAAGTTGTGGCAAAATGGGTCATTATATTATTTTCACATGTCATTATAATGACAGAAAGGCCACTTGTTCAAACAAAATGTTTGTTACACAATTACTGATGAAGATTGTACACTTGTTTAAAACCAGAGGACTCAGCTGTCCATTGAAATTATGACCTTTCACTTTGCCTCCTCTGCATTCCTATGTTCTTCTAAGTTGTATCTGTGTTTTATAATTGAAGCAAATACACTGCAACAATAAATTCCTGTCAGAGGCAAAATTGTAGAAGCAGTGGGCCAGAACTCTGGATGCAATAATCTTAATCCACCTCTTGAAAATGTGTACCCTAAGATGGTGCTTTTCTGTAATTCAAGAACAGATGAGGTTGGAAATACGCAGCAGGTCAGATAACATCCATGGAGAGATGAACATAGTTAACATTTCAGGTAGTCTGAAACTAAATGCAATTATTGTGGGAATGGACTGCACACATGGCTGAACAAACAATGGAGTGGAATTTAGTGTTGTACGTTTTGTTTGAGTTTAGGACTTTCCCTCAGTCTTCAACTAAAATGTCATGGTGCTACAACTTGCCTGCAGTGATTTGGCAATTCAATCAATGGTACATCCAAACCTTGGTGAGCAATGTGACGAATAGTCCATTGTCTTAGCAAATGCAGTATAAAGGATAGAGAAAGAGATAGGATGAAATGAAGTCATTTAGAGAGAGAAAAATAATACTTAAAAGGCTAGATTTTCATTGAGTTAGGGCAGTTTGCTGATCCCAGAATTCCCAACCCCATAGCTATGTTCCCAGTTGTCACCATTGCGAGTAAAGGATGTGTGTTGGTTTTTACCCTGCATTCGCAATCTGGCCAGCCTCATGCAGGGATGGTCATGACCCAATCCTTCAAATATCCATGGAGCCAAACAATCTTTTAAAGGACCTGTGATTGATGGCCCCTCAGATTTGTGTGAATTATCGTCTCAATAAGGGATCCTTTTGAAAGCTAAGTGCGAAAGGTGTTGCCCATTGCCCATGCCATGCTCTTTCCTCCACTCACCCACCAAGAATGTGTGTAGAAGCTTGGCTGAGAGCTCAGGATCTATGATTTTGCTGGAACAGTAACACTCCAGGAAAACATTTCTTGCTGTATGATCTATTTTGTCAATTGCACAATGTTTACATACACAAGATAAAGAGATGTCAAAAGCTTGTAGTTTCTAGAATTAATACTTAAAGTGTTTGGATGATTGATGTTTTTACATGTCCTTTTTTAAAGGAAATAATAAGTTATAAATGAGTGACTTTGAAAGTGTTTTTTTCACACAGCCAATTGCTCCTAAAGGAGTTAATTGGTTCTGTACAGAGTGATTATTGAATGAATAGGCATGGGAGTACTATAACGTTGAGGAATTAAGAAACCGTGAACGTGTGGGTGGATGGAAGGGCATAGCTTAGCATGCAGGGTAAGAGCAACAGAGGGGTGGGTGGAAGGGCATAGGTTGAAGGGAGGGGTAATAGGGGTAGTGTGTAGGGAACAGATTAGTATCTAAGGTATAAAGAGAGATGGGGATGGGATATGGTTTGATGCAAGTGGTCATGCGTATGTATACGTAATGTGTAGGGGTGAGGGCATATGAAGGATGAGGGTTTGACGACTGCTTTCTGTTTAATGAATTTTATTGTAACTGGGACAGAGTCCCAGAGGCCACCATGACAGATCTTTATAAATAGCCCGCCTTGGTATCTACATCCCACATGGCTGCCTCCAACCTCTTTCCTGGGGCAGAAGAAGTAACTTCTGGTAGCAGCAACACTGAATGAAAATAATGCAATTTTTAAGTAACGTTACATGTTTAATAGCAGGAACTTTCTCTCAAACATTAGAATGTTAATTTGGGAAGCTTCCCAAATTCCACGACCCGCATGTAGGGTGAAAAAAAGAAATTGCCAAGAGTAACCAAAGAGAAAAGAATAATAGGAAAAAACATTATAAATCTTAAAGCACAAATTATTTGTTCATGAGAAGAAATCTCTTGTAAGAATTAACAAATTTTAAAAGTTTCATTTCCAAGTCTCTGAGCTTGAATTGCATCACTGGAGCTAAAGTCTTGTCATTTGAAAACATCCTTACCTACCAGCCTGAACTATCTGCATTCATTCAGTTCATAGTTCTGAGGCAACGCCAGCAATTTCTTAATGCAGGAGAAGGTTGATAGTGAACTTTGGTTTTGTGAGCCTCGTAGCCAAGAGACAAAAATCATCATGCAATTTGTTGTGATATGTAGCTTTATATCCACTAATATTAGTGCATGTGTGCTATAACTTTAAGATTATTTTCTCAGTTGAAGTAGAATGAGCTGAAATGAACTTCTGAACTTTAGCCGATGACAGCACACTGTTGGATAGCAACATTATGTTGTATATCAGAATTCATCTTGTGAATCATTGTATGTATTTAATCTACCAGTAATGTGTTGCAGACATTCTTTCACTCTTGTAAAAGCTGACTGCCATCTTTTGACCTCCACAGGATTGAGGAGTTGTGTGCCTTTCATATAAATTTCTGAAAGAACATTGAATGATGTTTACTGATGGGACAACCCAAATGTTCTTTCACCTATGGATACACCTATGAATAATGTATGTGCATGACAAAACTACCTTTTACCTACCTTCAAATTCTGTACTTCAAAATAAGCAGTGTGATCATTGTCATGTTAAACTCAAGGATCTATTGTCATGACGGCAGTGATTTTAATCATATCAGACCAGTGGAAACCAGGCAAATAGGCAGTTCAATGAAAACAAAATACTGCAGATGCTGTGAACTTAAAATAAAATTAGAATGTGCTGGGAAAGCTCAGCAGGTCTGGGGCATTGCTGGAGAGAGAAACAGACTTAGTGTTTCTAGCCAAATATAATTGTTTTTTTTTGGAACAAGCTAGGCAGTTAAAGAACACAGCTAAAATGCCTTGTGTTATTCACCTGTAAAGTGGCCAAACCCAAGTGTTACAACTTTAATCAAGGGCAAAGCTGGTTTCCTACTGTACATGTAGATCTGTGCCTAATGACATCATTAGCCCCCTGCAATTTTAACTCAGTCACCTGGCCCCCTGCTTTAGACTCCCTTTCAAATCTAGAGTCACCAGAATCACAAGAGTCGTTCTATCACAGAAGAAAGCCATTCAGCACAACATGCCTGCACTGGTCCTGTTACTTATTGCCCACCCTCCTTTCCCTCATTCTGGAATTCTGCACATTCTGCCACTGGGGCCTTCATACAGGCCAAAATGGAAGGACACAACATTGCTGCACATTACCAAGGAGTATCCCCTGTACAGATTAAGTGGCCGACGACTTGTCCCAAGCTTGGCAAATGAGGAGATTATCACATGGCCCTGGGATTTGCTTTGCTTATCGGATAAGTAATTCCAGCATCCAATTCCCACAGCAGCCAGCCAAGGGATAGTATTTTTCCAGAGACTGATATCTGCCCATTAGCTGACAATGCATTAAAGAGGCTCAGGCTTCAAAATGCCTCTGGCATGTCCTTGGGTGAGTTGGAGAACCCTCATTAACATGCTGCCAGTTCATATAACCACCCACCCACTCACCTCCGACTCATCCACAATGAGTACTGGAACTCCTGTGTGAGTTAATTTCACTTTCAGGGATGGTTTTAGGTTTGGGAATTAAATGGATACAAGCAGTGTTCCTGAGATGTGAGTTCAAGTCCCATATTTCTTAACTAATGAAGCATTGATGGGTGCCCATTGTAACATGGGACTCTAGTGCCTTCTTACTACACTATGCTTGTTGTTCAAAACATTGTAGTCTTCATTACAGTGGTGTAATCAATTTGAACACAAAAATGAGTTTTAGCAGATGCAGTGAAATTTCCTGTGGTACAAGTTAACAACTTGCCAAATACGGCATCGATGAACGGACATTAATTTGACAATTGTTTTTTCAGAGGTTACAAGAAGGTGCAAATCAGACAAAATAAATGTCACTCGACAGCATTGAGAGCAGTTCTATTGACATTGTGCCTATTTCATGTCTTGGCCAATCACGTTAGTGCTGCAAGGTGGTCCTTGATGATTGTGAGTGTATTGAGGCAGATATTCTACTTTGTTGCTATTTATAGAAAATGAACTATTACAAATCAAAATGGTGGAGTATTGATCTAATGCATGAACTGATGGGTTGCTTCTCTGTGATGCACTGCTCTGGCAATCCTGTTGTACAACAATGAATGAGCAACAGTAAAGAAAGATTTTAAAAGCTAGTTTTCTGCTACATACTGTGTGTTTCAGGGAACTGTTGATGAAGTCCTCAAGTAGTATTCCATCTAGGTACTTCTGTGTTTACTGCCCTCATGACATGCATCTATGTTGTTGCTTCCGTTACTTATTCAGGGAGTATCTTCTATGGCCAGAAGTATCATGATTTGCACTGCATCATTGCTGAAGCAACATTTTCTGTCGGCTCTGGGCCATTTTCTGGTACAATTGCCCACTCTGTGGTCAGATTAATGAAATTTCCAACATCTTTACTGGTTAAGTGGCTCATTAACTGTTTGAGAACTATTAAAAAATCATTATTGTGGGTTCATAATGACTAGCTGTTAGTTTTTCATAGCCTGAGTTCATGCAATATGCCACAACAGTTTATCTACAAAATTCTTAATTTTGACTCTGGGGATGTTTCCCCTAATGCAGACATTAACTTGTATAGGGCAATACTTTTGTTAGGTCTTGTCTATGATCTTATATACTTAAAGGCTTTTTAAACAAAATATCTAAGATGGGACTTTCAAAGATCATTACAATTCAGAATTTTTCAGACACAGTTTCTAACACCACCTTCTCTCACTCACCCAAACTCCCATGAATGTTTCATAATGATACTCCACTTAATCACTATGTCTGCAATTCCCAGCTAAGCACAAAATCTTAACTCTTTACTTTCTGTCAGGTGTTGAATGAAGTTCAGGCATTTTATCAAAGAACTGGAAATGAGATGAGCAATATCCCCCTCGGATATCCCCCAGTTGATAACTACAAATTAGGATGGATGCAAACTTGAGAGCAGATCTCCAACAAATTTACTCAGAGACAGATCATAGAATCCCTACAGCATGGAAGCAGGGCATTCGACCAATCAAATCCATGCTGACCCTCCAAAGAGCATTGCACCCTGACCCACCCCCAAACTCCACCCTATCAGCCTGCATGACTCATGCTCATCCACCTAACCTGTACATCTTTGGACTGAGAGAGGAAATCAGAGGAAACCCACACAGAAATGGGGAGAATGTGCAAACTCCACACAGACAGTCGCCCAAGGATAGAATCAAACAAGGTCCCTGGCGCTTTGAGGCAGCAGTGCTAATCACTGAGCCACCATGCCACCCAGTGGATATTTAGAGAAGAATATAACAATCTGTAGTTATTTCTGACTCTGTATGATGTTTCTGTTCATGCAGTTATTATTTGTTTATCCTTAACTCATTCTGCCTTCCTATTTTATTTCCTTCTACTCCATTTTCTTTCTTTCACAATTGTTAAGGGTGCGAGCAGATATTATATAATTTATGCCATACTATGTGAACTCTAGATTTGATAGCATCCTGTTACAAATTCTAGGTATTATGGTAACTCCAGCCTCAAATATTGTATTCTTCAGGAGGTCATAACACCTAGAACTCAAGTTCCAATGATGGAAATTTAATCGGGAAGGACTTGAATCTACAACTTTGGCCTGATGCTGACTCCTTGCCATGTCGAAGGGATGGGGTCAGTTCCATGGTTGAAATTGACGACTAGTTCTTATATGAGTTAATTATATACAGGCAGAAATAAGAGTGCAACTGTAGATCATTGGCTAGCAACTATTCTGGTCAACATCAAACTGTATCTTTCCATTTGGCAATTTTGTGATAGATTTTGAAGATCCAGAAGAGGACTCAAGCTGTACGAATGGCTAATTGGATGAAGTTGAGGGGCAGTCCAGGGATGGCCACCAAAGCCTTTCTTCAAATGCACAGAGAGCTCATATCCCAAATCATAATGAGGGCTTTGGGTACCCAACAGATTCCAACTCCAACCCATAATTATGCCACCTTCTGTGAAAATGCCTGCTTTGCCATCTAACGTGTGCAACTCGAGTCATTGTCTTCTTTGCTAAAAGAGTGAGAGAGCAAAGGAGCACACAATAATTCATAATGACATGAGAACAGGTGGATAGGGTGTATACTGATACTTCTGCACAAGCTATGGATGAGAGACAATTGAATTGATGATATCATATCAAATATTAAATATTTGGACTGTAACCACTTGTTTGTCTATGTTGATCTTAATCAGAACAATAGGCGACACATATAAGCTGACATTGCAGTCCATAGGCATACAGTCATTCTGGCATGAATTTTTAATTCTCAATTGTTTGTGTGTTCTTTATAATGACACACGGTCGTGAAGCTTTATTGACTTCAGAAAACAACAGCAGGATCCTAAAGGTAGGCCACTGGAGACATTTGCTCAAACACGAAATGTAGTTTTGCATTGGAGAAGGGTTAATCTACAGCCAGATCCACACTTTTCCATAAACGCATCTCGTGTAGATTCTTACATTTATTCTTGATAGTGAGCTGCTCTGTACTAACCACTAATGCTATCTGGCATCAAAGCAGATTTCTATCTTTTTGAAAATGTAACAGGGTCAAATGGATTCATGTAAGAATTCCTTTCGAATCTAGGAGTGCAAACATGACACGTACCCAGTTCCTTACTGTGGCTGGGATGAAACTAGCACCACTGCACTAGAATTTCAAATAAAGATCATAAACTTACTCTTTTATATTTAAGATTATAAGAGATACATAATATGTAGGAGCAGAAAAAAGGCCATTGCATTTGCTCCATCATTTAATGAGATCATGGCTGATCTGACAATCATCAACTCTACTTTCCTGTCTTCTCTGCATAATCCTTACTGATGAAAAATCTGTCTATCTCAGCCTTGAGTATACTTCATGATGCAGCCTCTACAGTCACTGTGGTGAAGACTTCCCCAGGTTCACTGCCCTCCGAGAGAAGATATTCCTCCTTATTTCTGTCCTAACTGGGTGACCCTTATTTTGAGATTAAGTCCTCTGATCTTTGACTCTCCTTCAAGGGGAAACAACCTCTCTGCATCTCCTCTGTCAAGTTCCTGTAGGAGACCCAATCGGCTGAATTACCTACTTCTGCTCCTACAACTGGTCTTTTAATAAGGTTGTATCTTATCCTTCTAAACTCCAAACAGTACAGGTCCACCTACACAACATTTCCTCATATGACAATCCCTCAACCTAGTGAGTCTTCCATGGACTCTCTCAAATGACAGTGTATCCTCCTTTAGGTAAAGGGACCAAAATTGTTCACAGTTCTCCGGTAAAATCCGATCAGTGTCTTGTATAGTTCTAGCAAGGCTTTGCCATTTTGTACCCCATTTCCTTTGAACTACAAGGCAACATTCCATTTGTCTTTCTTGTTACCTGCTGAACCTGCATGATAACTTTTTTGTGATTTACGTAGGAATGCCAAATTCTTCTGCGCTGTCTTTTGCAGTCTTTCTCCTTTGAAATTCATGGTCCAGGAGTTTCCTTATAGTAGATTCCTCATCATGTAAAAAGTGATCATTTGTACTGGTCACATCAGCCAATTTAATCATTCTTTGTGCAAGTGAATTTAAAAAGTTTTAAAAATGGAGAACCATTTCACAAACAACTTTGAAAATTATTTGTAATTTAAATGTTCTTCATTCTTTGGGTGAAATTGTGCCATGGTACTAAATAAGACTTCTTGTGCTGGGCAAAATCAGGCAGTCAGGAAACACTTTATATTTGGACACTATAATTATTCATTTAATTGTCACAGCAAGCCTTCATGGAAGGAGCGTGATATTTTAATGTGTGTAACACATATAAAATATCTATTTTGGTAGTGAGAAATGGCTTAGTATATTGAATCATACACAGAGCAAAACAACTCTAGAAACAAAACAAATATTCATTTCATTTTACAGAAATTCATAGCTTACTGCCTCTCTACTTAAAGAAGAACACTGTAGTAGTTTGCAGGATGTTCAAAAGTGTTTATTTTCAACATTTCAGAGTTAAGATTTGCCTGAAGTTCAAACTTTCCATGTTTAATTGAGACATTGAGAGAACCTGAGTCAAATTTCACCAGTGTACGTAAAATGATAGTTGCTATACTGTTAGCAAGTGTATTATATTTGGAGATATTACAGGCTGATTGCTGTAGCAAGTTTATCGAATCATAGAATACCTACAGTGTGGAAACAGGCCCTTCAGCCCAGCAAGTCCACACTGACCCTCCAAAGAGTAACCCATTCCCCTACCCTATTACTCTACATTTATCCTGACTAATGCACCTAACCTACACATCCCTGAACACTATGGACAATTTTAGCATGGCCAATTCACTTGGCCTGCACATTTTTGGACTGTGGGAGGAAACTGGAGCACCCTGATGAAACCCACGCAGACAGAGGGAGAATGTGCAAACTCCACACAGACATTCACCCAAGGCTGGAATTGAACCCAGGTACATGACACTGCGAAGCACCAGTGCTAACTACTGAGCCACCGTGCTACCCTGAATTGTGGTGAGGTCTTTCTGTGTGTGAACATTCTCCACTCAGTACTTCCTGCATCCCTGTATCCATAAGATATAATACAGACCACTGATGATACAGTCAGCACCGTATTCTCACCATTATATTGTGCTGTATCTATATTTTTTTCAAAACTTTGTTTTAAAAATTCCAAGCTGCACAAGGCATTTGCAAAATCAAAGCATAAGAAAATGTAGCACTCCAAAGTTTTCTTGGGTAAAGACTTGTACTTTACCCCCACAAGTCAGCATCATTGGAGCAATGTTGTGCGGCTCGTACATATCTCGCAGCAAGTTGCCCCTCTGATAAAACTTGCAGTTTTATGGACCCACCCAGTGGTCACTGATACCGAAATCTCTCTGAATGGGTAATTCGAAATGAAAGCTATTGGAAACTAATTTGTTTCACCTCATTTCATTTGGGGAAAAATGATTAAGGAATTAAATCTATGTTTAAAATTTAAGATGACTCAATGTCAGAAATTTGCAGCAAAATAACAGTAGATTCCTTTTATTATGCTTCTTTGGGAGCATTGGAAGTGTGTTGCACTGAGAGATGTGCTATAAAGAGGATGTTTTACACATCTAACCGTGAGGACCGTACTAGATTGGAGGTCACAGTTTTCAAAAGCTGCTGAGTTTGCAAGCAGCTAAGAAGTAAAACACGGCATGAAATTGCAAGTTGAAATTGTGAGACAGGAGTATCATAAAACTAAAATCATCAAAAACAAATGAGTCTTCAGTAGCTCAGGAGCTAAATGTTAGGTTATCATGGTCAGTGAATATTTGTTCACGAAAACATTTTGAGGCTTGCAAAACTGATTATCTTACAATAGTGAATAGTCAGCTTATGAACAAAACTTGGTTCTTCTTTTCTGTTGGATTTATCCCCCGCTAACTGAAGGTGATCAATCATTGAAGCATAATAATATGTCATTGGATCAAATTGCTCTCTTCAGAATATATTTTAAAATTAGTTTTCTTCAGGAAAATTGGTCCTATCTATGGTCATTATTTGACAATGGTAAACAGTTTTACAAATATGTTGATGCCAAATGGATTGCTCAAAAAGCAAGAAAACATGAAAGAAATATTGCATCTCTCCCTTGATGCACAGTGACCTGTAACAAGCTCAAACTGCATTGAAAACTGATGTGTCAACTACATGATAAATGTGTATAGCTCACCATGTTAATAGCAATTTCTAGTTAATAGGGCCATTAACCCAACTGATCAGGCATTTCTGGTTACTTGAATTTTGTATATAATGTTGCCCATATTGAGTATACTATGGTAAGAATTTTACTGACCTGAGGAACTTCATTTTTCTAACTCTCCAATAACATTAGAACTACAACTCCTCAGATGCCAAATCAGCACATGTGCCATGTGCAACAAGACTGAACAAGGTCCAGGTATGTGCTGCTAACTGGCAAGTAACATTCTGCCACATAAATGGCAGATAATTACCATTTCAAACATGAGCGAATCTAACTACCACCACCTAACATTCAACAGCATGATAATTGTTGAATTCCTCACTATTCTCTGCCAGGACCACTCAGCTTCTGACCTCATAACAGCTTTAGTTCAGACATGCATGAATTCCGAAGATGAGGTAAGAGTGACAGCCCTTGATATAAAGGCTGCATTCAACCAAGTATGGCATCAAGGAGCCCTAGCAAAACTGGAAATTATGGGTATCAGGGGTCAAATTCTCTGGTGGTCAGAGTCATATCTAACACTCAGGAAGATGGTTATGGTTGTTGGATGTCAGTCATCTCAGCTCCAGGACATCTCTGCAGGAGTTCTTCAGAGTAGTGTCCCAGGTCCAACCATCTTCAACTGCTTCATCAATGACCTTCGCTCCATCATAAGATCAGAAGTGGAGATGTTCACCAATGTTCAGCACCATTCACAATTCATCAGGTACTGAATCAGTCCATGTACAAATAAAACAAGATCTAGGCAATACTCGGGTTTGGGTTGACAAGTGGGAAGTAAAATTTGTGCCATACAAATGCCAGACTGTGAACATCATCAACAAGAGTCCGTCTAACCACCGCCCCTTGACATTCAATGATGTTACCATCACTAACTCCCCCACTGTCAACATCCTGAGGGCCATCATTGACCAAAAACTCAACTGGACTCACCACAGAAACACAGCAGTTACAAGAGCAGATCAGAGGCTAGGAATAGTGAGGTAAGTAACACACCACCTGACTCCCCATAGCATGTCCACCAGGTACAAGTCAGGAATGTGTTGGAATACACCCCACTTTCCTGGATGAGTGCAGCTCCAACAACACTCTAGAAGCTTGACACCATTCAGGACAATGCAGTCCACTTGATTGGCACCACACCCACAAACATCCACTCTCTCCACTGCCGACACTCACTAGCAGCAGTGTGTACTATCTACAAGGTGCAGTGCAGAAATTCACCAAAGATCCTCATACAGCACCTGCTAAACCCACAACCACTTCCATCAAGAAGGACAAGGGCAACAAATACATGACAACATCACCACCTTCACATTCCCCTCCAAGCCACTCAACATCCTGACTTGGAAATATATCACCATTCTTTCACTGTCGCTGAGTCAAAATCCTGGAATTCCCTCTCTCGTGGCATTGTGGGCCAACCCACAGCACAGTTCAAAAGGCAACTCACCACCACCTTCTCAACAACAACTAGGGACAATCAATAAATGCTGGAAAGCCAGCAACGTCCACATCCTGCAAATGAATAAATCAAAAAAACCTTGAGGATGACCACTGACTGAATTGAGCCAGCCATATAAATATAAATATTGTGACTACTATAGCAGGTCAGAGACTAAAAGTTCTGCAAGACACAAATCAATGATGGAATAATCTCCACTTGTCTGGATGGTAGAATTTAAACAGCACACAATAAGCTCAAAGCCATCCAGGAAAAAACAGTTCACTTCCTTTGAACCCCTTACCCTCCACCAACAATGCACAGAGGCAGCAATGTCACTTGTGTGATTATTCCTTCACTGTCACTGAGTCAAATACGTGAAACTGCTGTCTCACAGCATTGTGAGACCAATTATACCACATGGACTGCAGTGACTCAAGAAGGTGGCTCACCACCAGTTTCTCGGAAGCAAGTCAGGATGGGATTAACGCCCTGGAAATCCATTTTAACTGTTCAGTAAGTGGACCTAAAAGACATGCAGGTGGTTCAAGTAGGTTGCTTATCACCACTTTCTCACGGCAAAAAGGAATGGGTGACAAATGCTGGCCTGGCCAGCGATGTATTCATTGCATGACTGAATGGTAACAAAAAGAAAAAGATTTGATTAACACATTCACTGAATGTGCTCAACACTAGCATTTATGCTCAGAAGAAAAAGGTGAAGAAAATAACCTTAAATTTCACTTAATTTGGGGTCAGAAGACATCCTTTGTTTCTAAGCAGTCAAGCTTGAAGAATGCAGACACATTTTTGCAATTTGATGGGGAATGGAGGACTACTGTTCTAAAAGATGTTAGCCCTGTTTAGACGCAGTTGTGGGTTTGTATTCTGAACAAATCTGCAAACAAAAATATTTTAGAGCACCTTTAGTCAGAAGAAGACCATTTGATTTGAAATGCTTCTGAACATTATTAACCTACACTGAGTTAGGACACCAATCAGCATTTTTCTGTGTGGTCAATTGTAATTTGTCCTTAGGCCTGAGCATTTGATTTTCTGATTTCACAGTTTCCCTTTGGACATTGCTTGTGGGCTCATGTCTGTGTTCAGGGAGCATGGGTAGCAGTTCAGTTGGAACTGTGGACTTCTCAATAGTTTGTAACAATGTCTCTCCATAGTCAGCAGACAAGTGATGGCTTGCTGCAGGTTGAGAAAGATGCTTGAAGCTGAGCCAGCAAAGCAGATAAATGTGAAACACTGCTGTTCTGATCAATATACAGTTAAAAATTTATTCCTGCATAGTGGGGATTATATTACTGGGTTCTGTGCTTTCACATGAGTATATTCCTCACTCCTGTGCCTGTTTTCTCGTGTTCTGCTGTTAATCCATTCTGCGAGTGCATACCCTCATTATACATTGGATTTCGTGCACCAGTAGCTGCAGTAATAGGGAAAAGATGTTTTATTTATTCATTGTATTCATTTTAAAGCAGTGTTTTGGTCCAATAGCCCTGTTCAGATGTTGTGAATCTCAGCCATCCAAAACCATGTTTCACAAAATGAGCTCATTCTTCCGGGCCTCGTCAGTCTCTTCTTTCCCTCCCTGAGGTGAAATACTCATGTCAGTACATCTCCATCTAGCAACCCAACCAATAACTGGCATCATTTTCCCATTGAAGGTAGCAGCATTCAAATGCCAGTCAACTGGCCTTCAGGCTCCACATCAGTGTTCAGTATTCAGATCAATTCAGACTTCACATTTGAGCCAGTGTGTTCAAAAATTCATATTGTCTTAATTGGAAACTCAAATTGAGCAGTCAGAGCATGAATAGGACGTGCTTTCATCAACTATTCAGGGCAGCTGACATGTATTCAACATTAAGCTGCTCAGGATGACGATAGTCTCTATCCCTCCTTCTGGACTCTGAGAGAAACAGATGCCCACCCACCAGACAACAGGAGATACAAGATGGGAATCCTAATAGGATGAAAATATGTTTAAATCCCTACTTTATCTTGGAGTTATTCCAGGCAACTGACAATTCAGAGGAGTACCTGTCGCATGTAAGTAAATAATGATTTCTCCATTTTACTGATCAAGGCAAGGGCTTTTGGTACAGAAAAATGGGCAGCATTTGGTTAAATTTTCTGACTTGCCCTAACTGTGTACTGCAAGGCCAGTCCAATAGCCTCACTGATTGTGACTCCCAACTTCTTACTAATTATCATCAACTCAGGTTCAATATTTCATGGTAACTTGGTGGTCACACAAAACTGAATTGCAATTGTCCAAACTCATGGAGCTTCTTATTGTTTCCACTATCAACACACCCATGAAAGAATATATTCTGGCACTCAATAACTATCTGAATCATTTCCTGAGTTGGTGAAAAAGCAAATGAAAATAAGGATTAAACATGGCACTATATCTTCAAAGCAGTAAATGTAATTGTTTTGTCATCGTGGTTGGAAACTCCCCCAAGAAGATGCTATTAAAAATTTCATCCAGGACCTTCAAAGCCCAGGTTTCCAGGAAAGGAACAGTGTCCTTCAAGTCAGGACAGAGTTTGTCAGGGCAGTTGTCTTGCGGGGGGTGGACTGGAGCGGTGAGAGTTAGATCAATTTAAAGGGATAGTTGGGTTGGGTCAGGTTGTGGCTGCCAAGGTGGGTAGTCAAGTGATGAGGATTGGTAGTTTGAGTCGGTGAGATGCTGGGGCAGTTTATGTAAGTTGGGTCAGGGAATAGACAGGTTATCGGGAAGGTTGGGGTGTTGGAGAGGTGTCTGTGGGGGCAAATATTAGTTGTGTTGTTGCTCAGGTGTTTGGCCAGATTTTAATCCGCCATTTCCTGGATCATTATCCAGGCAACACCCTGGAATTGTCTGACATCTCCAACTCTCGCTCAGGGTCAGGTATGTTCATGGAGAGTTCTGCAGAGAAATAGCCTGCCAACAATTTAAACGAGGCTCATGTATCAGGACTTCCACAAGCTCCTGACGTGTCTTCGATTATAAATTTGGTGTTCAGTGATTTAGAGACTGGGAGACCATAATCCTTTGTTTCACAGTTCTTTGGAAAGGAAAGAGTGAGATTTGTTAACCATTGAAAGTTGACTTATATCTAATCCTTATTAAAATATTTTCTTCACCCATCTCGTCTGTACCACTTGAGTCATATTTGCTCTTGAACAAGCAATGCCTCAATTTTAAAATTTGGACCTTTTTCTCAAGTGCCCCATGTCCTTTCCCTTTATGTAATTTCTTACAGTTCCATATCCTGCAAGACATTTCTGATAAAAGCAAATTACTGCGGATGCTGGAATCTGAAACCAAAAGAGAAAATGCTGGAAAATCTCAGCAGGCCTGGCAGCATCTGTAAGGAGAGAAAAGAGCTGACATTTCGAGTCTAACTGACCCATTTCGGATCTTCATTGCTCCACCAATAGTGGCCTTGCCTTCAGCTATCTTGGCACTAAAAGGACAGCAAAACTTCTCTACCTCGCTGACCTTTTCCTTAATTTACTTCTTAAATCCTCCCTCCGGCTCTGATCAAGCTTTTGATTAGCTGTCTGTCTTGCCCGACATGGTTTTGTATTGTTTTACATTATGATGGACCTGTATCGGGATGTTTTATTGCATCAAATGTGCTATGTAAATACAAGATGTTGTTGCTGAAACACATTTTCCTGCAAATCCAATCCTGCACACTACTCATAGAATACCTTGAAGAATCTACGAGAAACTTTGACTTAAAATCAAACTATTAAGACCATTATTTTGGTATTGTAATCAGCACACCATAAATTAATAAATGCTTGTGGTCATCATTCAAAACCAGAACCAGGCATTACCGTCTAAGGATATGGGGTAGGCCATTTAGGTCTGAGAAATCTATTTGTCAAGACAGTGATGAGCCTGGAGAATTCTCTGTCACAGAAATTAGTTGAAGCCAAAACATTGGATGTTTTCAAGAAGATGGAGTTCTCGGGATGAAAGAGATCAAAGGGTGTGGGGAGAAAGTGGGAAGAGGTTACTGAGTTGAACGATCAGCCATAATCACGTTGAATGGTGCAGCAGGCTTGAAGGGCCAAATGGCCTAATGCTGCTCTTATTTTCCATGTTTCGATATATAATACTTAATATTGTCAAAGTAATCGTCTGAAACTGAAACTGCTATACAGTAGTCAAAGCACTAAAGCTGTCAAAGCAAAAAATCTTTTCTGGTACCAGGCGATCTTGATTAAATTAAATTTCTGTTTATTGCTGGCAATATTTTCAAAGAGCTTTCAGAAAGGTTATTGAGATTTCAAATGGTCGTAACCTAGCCAACAAGTTCAAGTTGGATGGGAACACCCAAAAGCAGGTGGCTGAGAATCATGGGAAATGTTTTAAGGCAAGAAATCTGAAACCAGAACTGAGCTCTTGCTCTTGTCGTTTAAATGGAGACAGCTCAAGAGCCGAGAGATTAATTCACTCATGGCAAGGAGGTTGATCATCTAAACAATGCCACATAACTGCGTACATGCACTTAAACAGTTTATTCTTAACCTCTGGGCCAAGTTTTCCCAGGTTTTAGGAAACATGGCAATGTAAAGGAGATGAGACAGGCTGAATCTGTCTCAACAGTTTTGCAGCACTAGGTGCACCAATAGGAGCAGGCATTTTTCTGCCAGGTCCAACAGATCACTTGGCAAATCACTCACCTGGTCATCTTCCTCATCTTTCCCTGCCAATCACCATTTGTCACCTCCCCCCTTCCTCTGTGAATGCACAAAACTGTTGTTGGGATCACCGACCCTGTGAAGTTAGCTACCATCCTGGAAGGACCCCAGCCCAATTATCAATGGGATGGAACCCATTTTAGGGAGCCATGCAGTGATGCTCTGTAGCACAGCCATCCTATCATGTTTCCTGACTATACCCTCTCCTACCCTTTAGGACTAGGCCAGTAGGGCTGAAAAACAAAATACTGTGGATGCTGGATATGTAAAATGAAGTACAAAACTCTGGAGAAACACAGCAGGTCTGGCATCATCAGGTGGAGAGAGAAACAGAGTTAACATATTGAGTCCAATATGACTCTTCCTCAGAGCTAGGAAACCCTGTACCTCTCTGCACAAATTCTGCCAGACCTGCTGAGCTTCTCCGGCACTTTCTGTAGTCGACATGATCCCAACCTGTTGAAAACCAGCCATTCGTCCAAGGACTCCAATCCTGATTGTTTCTTCTCTCTGTTATTATTTACTAGCCCTTCAGAGTTAAGATGCATAAAATAAGAGTCAGCCCCGATAAGCAGAAAATGTCACTAAGCACAGCTTCTGCTAAGATGGAAGCAAGCTATTAAAATGGAAGTGATTGCTGTGTTCACCTCATCCCGCTGAGGTGTGAGCCCAGGGACCACATGGAGGTCAGCCACTGCCGACACAATTGTGCCTTCAAATTTCACACACAGCCTGGGAAATATAGAAGAAAGAGGTGAGCACTAATTTGCTCCAGCAATTGTCTCCTTTCTGCCTTCCTGCCCCTCAGTAATTGAAATGGGTGACCTTCCAGCTTTGTGTTGCTGAGCACATTTGCTGCCAGCTCAGGTCACATAACATGGGAAGAGCCCCAAGTGCCCCCAGCAGCAGCTCCACCATCATTTACAAGGCCATCAGGAATACTGACAGTTTAAAATAAGTCCACAGCTTTACACCTTAGTACTCAGCTCCTGAAATCCAGGTGGCAGCCTTCTTACTTTGAGTTTTAACAGGGCTGTTAGTTTGCATGGTGACCAACCTCCATTTCCATAATTCACAAAATGCATTTGAATACAATTCTTTCAACCAGCACTAATTTCAGAGAAGCCGGGTAAACCTTGCTCAATCTACTTTCTGAAACTCAAGAAACTTCCCTTGAACAAGAATTGCAACTGATCTTGTAATACTGTGCCTCCAAATGATGTGTATTCCCACTCTATTATGGAGTGCTCCCTGGGGCAAATATGTGACTGAAGCACCTTCACTAGTTGTTACTGTAGAAGTGAGATTTGACTTTCACCAAGAGTGGCAGAATGCTGATTGTCAGAGACAGAATCTTCTCTACCCCCAACACCCAAACTACCTCCCAGAGAGATGACACAGGCCAGTGCAGACAGGGGAGGAAGTTTACCAAAGGGAAGGACAGTCTTCATAACCTAGTCACAACCTGTGTTTCCAAGTTACCCAAATGCCGTAGCATCATGATCAAACAGATTGGCTCACTCCTAAATTCAGTTTGCTTTCTGCATTAGCTAAAGTGCATAAAGAAATCTTAATGTATCAATGTAGTCTTCTCATAAGCACTGTGCAAACAAAATATACAATGACTTCATGAAATATATATGTGGACGTGAATGTAAACTCTTGAAGATACAATAAAAACGAAAGATTATTGAACTGCATAAGCTTCAAATGCACATTAAATATTAAATGTTGTGCAAGAAGGAAATGTCATTAAACTAATCATGCAAAAGTGAGAGATATTGATGAATAATGGTGTTCAAACTCATGTCATCCCGGAGGCATATTGTTACAGCCAATGTTAGCACATTACTCTAGGGTATAAGATCTTGTTGTTGGTATTGCTTTTATGCCATTTCTCGGACAGATTTTATAATTATAGTAGACCTTGTATGGAATTGCTTCCTTTGTATATCTCCCTTGTTTCTAACTTGAGCCTATGAAATCAGTTGAAAGAAATGAGTATATGAAAATAGGATGGAACGGGAAAGCAAGAAATGGAATTAAAAACAGAAAATGTTGCACTTAAGGGGCTCAGTCACAAAGGCAACTAAATATTCAGTGTCACTCTTTGTGGGTCCTGATGAAAAGTATTTTCAATGAATGGTTAAACCTGAAGCATTAACCTACAATTTTTCTAACAGATGGGAGCTGAGCAATCTGTAATATTGACTATTTTATGCATGCTCAAATCTATGCATAAGATCTTGTTTAATAAGTCAATTAAATGCTTTAGGGCACATTTGGCACATCTGCCCTGCAATTGTTGCTCCGATTCCCTGGCCCACACCTTTCCTCCATTCAGCCACAACTCTGGGGACTGCAGGATTTGCTGAATTGATTCGATAGACTGTGCTGACTGGTGCATGCTTATTTGCTAGCATGCAGTATTCCCTATAGATGTTAAGCACTCAGACGATGAACAGAATGTTCACTCCCACTGGGTTTCTGGTAGGATCCCATGGGTTTGAGTCAGATTCCTGCTTGTGGAAGAATGTGACAATGCTGACTTTAACCATTGGGCAGCATTCACAAGCTGCTAGCCAAGAGGCCTATGAAAACTCAGTCAGGCCTTGCCTACCCACCAGCTCTGAGGTGAGTATTGGGTTTGAAGTCCCTTCGGGGGTTTGAGTTTGGGAAGAGGAAGGCCTGAGTTTTCCAAGTGCTCCTAAAGGAGATGCGACCAGCTACCCCCACTTTACTCAGTGGTAAAATACCAGCCTGTGGTTGAAGACGTCATCGGCGTATTTATAGAAGAGCCTCATTGACAACAGGCTCCTGATGGAATATCTGCTGGGTGATGTTAGTTCACTAAAGAAAACCAGACTGGTAGAATTAAAATTAATTCCAATGGGCATGCCTCCTAAAGAGATCAGAGACTGAGTTTGAGCACAACATGGGATTGCATGTAATCCACTGCAGTTGGAAACATTGCAGTCAATTAGTCATAGGTCAGTCAGCAAGCCAGTCTCCCAACAAACAGTCTCAATTAAGTTCACAGCAGGAACAAGTATCTGGGGGAATCTTGCTCTCTCTCAGTAAGTTGTCAGTTAGACTCTTCATTAAGCCAATTGCTACCACCTATTCCTGAGCCCACCAGAGGTTAGCGGTGATTCATTGATTGTATGCAAGTGGCATGGTTTCCTGGTGACTCCAGAATGCCACTGGTTCGTGGTTTCTCAGGGATGGGTTTGACCCTCTTTCAAGGCAAAGTGCTCAGTTGGACTGGGGTAGGACACTAAAGCCATCTCACTGCTCTTGTCCCTGACCCCTTCTGTCCCACAACCCACTTACCCTCACTCACGTGACCTGGGCCCCTTGCAATATGAGTCCACATCTTGCCTTCAACCACAGTAGCCAACACAGGTGTGGGTGATCCCCACAATGATGGACTGCCAGCCTTTGACTATACTCTTGGCAAGTGAGATTTACGTCTCCTTAAGTCCTTAATTCTGGGAATGGCTCAGCACTGACCATC
The DNA here is from genome assembly GCF_020745735.1 of Hemiscyllium ocellatum. NCBI lineage: Eukaryota > Metazoa > Chordata > Chondrichthyes > Orectolobiformes > Hemiscylliidae > Hemiscyllium > Hemiscyllium ocellatum. The sequence goes on along the minus strand of NC_083425.1, from coordinate 27,901,843 downwards.
AGCTGAGGCCTCCCTCTTAGAAGTGATGTGGATATACACCAGTTCTTCAACTAGTGAGCTGAATTTGCTGGAATTACATTAAATTCCATCCTTTGGATCAGAAAAATAGCATGAGCAAGATTGGAACAACTAGGGTGGGCCACATAAAGTAATATATAAAAATAAGGTTGCATCACAAACATTTTTTATCACATGAGGTTGCTTTTCCTTTGGTATTTGGGATTTGGCTGAGGGGCTGAACATGACCAGCAGTGAGCTTTCATGAAACATGACCATGACCTATCCACAATCTAGGTTTAAAATGTTCAGATAGAGGCCTGGTTTTAAGTTGAGAAAAGGGGTAGAGATGAGGAATGGTCAACATTAATCAGGCAGAAAGTAAAGAAAGCTGAATATTCAAGTAAAGAATTGAAGGCACAGTTAAAAATCACTTTGAGTGGACTTTTAAGACCAATGGATATAGAAGCAGAATTCAACCATTTTGCCCATCGAGTCCGCTCCACCATTCAGTTATGGCTGATGAAATTCTCACCCCATTCTCCTTATAACCCTTAATTCCCTGAGTAATCAAGAATCTATCTATCTATCTATCTGTTTCTTAAATCCTATCTATCTTCCACTCTTAGGCGACTGTCTGTGTGGAGTTTGCACATTCGCCCCGTGTTTGCGTGGGTTTCCTCCAGGTGCTCCTGTTTCCTCCCACAGTCCAAAAATGTGCAAGTTAGGTGAATTGGCCATGCTAAATTGCCCATAGTATTAAGTGCATTAGTCAGAGAGAAATGGGTCCGGATGGGTTACTCTTCGGAGGGTCGGTATGGACTGGTTGGGCTGAAGGGCCTGTTTCCACACTGCAGGGAATCTTAAAAAAAATCTCAAGACACTTCATGACTTGGTCTCCAAAGCAATGCATTCCATAGATTCACCATTCTCTGGCTGACGAAATTTCTCCTTATCACAGTTCAAAAGGTTGTCCGTTCACTTAAAGCTATGGCCTCGGGTTCTAATCTCTCTCACTTTTTCTCCATGTCCACTCTATCCAAGCTTCTCAGTTTTCTGCAAGTTTCAATTAGATTCACCTTCATCCTTCTAAAGTCCTTTAAGGATTATGGATCTTTACTCTATCACTGCTCATATGACAAGCCCTTCATTCCCAAGTCATTCCTGTAAACTTTCTCTGGACCCCCTCTAAGGCCAACACATCCTTGTTTAGATACATGGCCCAGACTGCTCACAATATTCCAAATACGGTCTGACCCAGACTGTCTAAGTTCTTTGGCAACCTCCCATTTCTTCAACACTACCTGTTCCTCCATCTATCTTTGTGTCACGTACAACTTAGCAAGAGTGCCCTCAGTTCCTTCATTCACACCATTAATGTATCATAGTGTTGTTCCAACACTGACTCCTGTGGAACTCCACTAGGCACCGGCTGCCATCCTGAAAAAGACCGCTTTGTCCTCACTCTCTACCTTCTGCCAATCAGCTAGTCCTCTATCCATGTCAGTACCTTGCCCTAATACCATGTTTAGCAGTGTCCTATGCAGTACCTTGTCAAAGTCAAAGCATTGAAAGTAAAGGGAATTAACAAGGTAAAGAATTGATACAGGGAGTTCTTAGATTCAAGAGCCTCAGAGATGAACAAGCAGGCACCAAGGGCAGAGCAGGGATGTGGAATGGTCTAATGTTTGTGTGTGTGTGTGTGTGTGTGTGTGTGTGTGTGTTGTTGTTGTTGTTGTTAGGGAGGGGGTATGGAACATGGGGAACATGCTTATTCAGAATGTGAATGCAAGAGAATGTCCTTTGTGGGCTTGTATCTGTGAAACTCTTACATTGACATCTACTGCTGTGAATATCTGTATGTTTGTTCAATCAATATTTACTGTGGATGGGTTTGGTTGTGTGGCAGGTCTATTATAACACATGTGCTTGTAAGCATTGATGTTTACTTTTAATATGCATGTATGCATTCCTCACGTTGGGATATATTTGTGTGCACGATTAAAGCAGCAAAGTAAATGGAAAGGCAGACCTTGCCAGTAGCCTGCCTATTAAGTGATAAATTAGTTAAATAGCTTTGTTTGCCAGCAAATTAGGACTAACAGTGATAGCACTGCAGTGAGCATTGATGTGAACATTAAACAGGTTTGCACAAGGAGGGCATTATTTTCATCTTTTATCGATGCAGTGTACTTTAATTGTTGAAACTGCGATGGTAAGTTTGTACCAGGTGTTTATCCATAAAAGTGTATAATTTTCTCATTGTCCATGTAAAAAGACTATGCTTTCATTCTGTTTGTCATTGTTAGGGAAAACTGAATATATGGATAAATGCTTTCACTAAACTATGCAGTTCAACCTTCAACTGGTTAAGAATTGGTGCATTATCCAAGCTCATGGTTCAATAAAATGAGTAAATGACACCCTAGTTACCACAATTGTTTTATTTTTTTATAAGGAAAAACAAATATGAATGAACTTTATCCTGGGAAATGTATAATAAATGGAAGAAGGAGTTTGAGTTACTTCCTGGATAATTTCAAAATATTGTACTCCTAATGGAATCCTGAATTCTAAATAATCTATAATAACAAAACTGATATTGCTACTGTTGCATGGGAGATTCTAACATGGTTTTGCTCAATTTTTATTGGCCAGTATTACTGACTTTTATAATTTCAAGATGCAAATGAGTTTGAAAATGTAGAAAAAAAATCAAGATCAGCAAAATACTGTAAAACTCATCTGATTCCTCTAAATTATATGTAGTTTTATTTTAAATATATAAATGATACTGATTAGGCATTAATGCTCTGTGTGAAAATATGCTGTAACTAATTTATATTGACATTGCAAAATAAATCATGATGCACAAACATATCTGCTATATCATTCAACTTTTCTGCAGTCTAAACATTTCAGGCATCTTTTTATTGATGAAAGTAGGGTCAGTAAAGTATTACCATTGCTACACCCATTCGACATATCTGTTTCTTGATATCACGTGGCATAAATTAAAGTGGCTACAGACTGCCTTCTCTAATGATGGATGCTTTGAGCTGACTGGTCAGGCAGTATCCGATGAGCAGGAGAATCAACATTTCGAGCATAAGCATTTCATCAGAAACGAGGGGTTGGCTCAAGGGGGCTGAGACATAAATGGGAGGGGGTAAAGTTGGGGGAAGGTAGCTGGGAATGCAACAGGCCAGTGAAAGTGGGGGTGAAAGTGATAGGTCGGAGAGGAGGGTGAAGCGGATCGGTGGGAAGGAAGATGGACAGGTAGGGCAGTTCAAGAGGGCAGTGCCGAGTTGCAAGGTTGGATCTGGGATGAGGTGGGGGGAGGGGAAATGAGGAAACTGGTGAAATCCATATTGCTCCCGTATGGTTGGAGGATCGCAAAGCGGAAGATGAGACGTTCTTCCTCCAGGCATTGTGTGGCTAAAGTTTGGTGGTGCCCCTGGGCCTGTCGTTTTTTGGAGTGACACGGTGGCTCAGTGGTTAGCACTGTTGCCTCACAGCACCAGGGACCTGGGTTCAATTCCAGCCTTGGGTGACTCTCTGTGTGGAGTTTGCACATTTTCCCAGTGTTCCTCCCACACTCCAAAGATGTGCAAGTTAGGTGAGTTTACCATGCTAAATTGCCCATAATGTTCAGGGGTTTGTAGGTTAGGTACATGAGTCATGGGAAATGTAGAGTAATAAGGTAAGGGAATCGATCTGGCTGGTATGCTCTTCGGAAGGTCAGTGTGGACTTGGGCCAAATGGCCTGTTGCCACACTGTAGGGATTCCATGGTAACTGGACAGGATCAGTGTGTATTTCACCAGTTTCCTCATTTCTCCACCCCCACCAACCTTATCCCAGATCCAACTTTCCAACTCGGCATCGCCCTCTTGAACTGTCTTACCTTCCTTCGGCATCGCCCTCTTGAACTGTCCTACCTTCCATCTTCCTTCCCACCTATCTGCTCCTACATATCACCTTCAATCCCATCTTCAGCTACCTATCACATTCCCAAGCTATCTTTCCCCACCTGCCCTATTCCCCTCCCACTTATCTCTCAGCCCCTTGGGCCACCCACACCCCCATTCCTGAAGGCGAGCTTATGCTCAAAATGTTCAACTCTCCTGCTCCTCAGATGCTGCCTGACTGGCCATGCTTTTCCAGCACCACACTCTTCAACTTTGATCTCCAGCATCTGCAGTCCTCACTTTCTACTACTTTGAGATGACTGCAATGGAGCATCTGCTTGGTACTTCCGGCTGAGAACGCTTGCTAATGTATTGGCTCAGTCATTTGAGTGCTCGGGTCCACTGTCTTTCAGGATGAGCATAGTTATTGAACCTCCTCTCATGTTGGTGTCTGACTATTCACTATTATTCTCAACTGCCAGGCTTGATCCTCTAGTTGAAGAGAGGGGGTAGCTTAAGGATATGCTGAGCCATGATGTTACAGAATGTGATGACACATAATTTTGCTGCCACTTATGGACCACAACACATTATGTATACCCGGTTTTGACCTGCTAGATCTTTATGGAATCCATCCAGTTTAGCCAAGGATTGTCACGTATAGCGGATGTCTTCAGTGTGAAGACAGGACTGAGCACTGCCACTGATAGTCTTATAGATAAAAGCGTCAGTGACAGGTGAGTTGTTGAAGATGGGATCATATTATTTTTCCCTTTTGTGTTGGTTCTCTCATCACCTTGCACAGACCTAATCTGGCAGATACATTCTTCAGGACTTAGTCAATTTGGTCATTAATGGTGTGATTGAGCGACCTTCAATGATAGACATTTAAGTCCAACCTGCAGAGTGCCTGCCATGCTCAGTGCTTCTTCTAAATAATGTTGAATTTGGAGGACTACTGATTCATCAGCTGCAGCTTGAGGTTGATGGTAATCAATGAAAGGTAGCCTTGCCTGTGTTTTACTTGATGTTATGAGGCTTCATAGTATCTGGGTTTAATAACTCACACTTCAAGGCTACTCCTTCCTGCACATTTAACACTGTGCTCTGTCCATCAGTGCCACTGCCATACTCAGGAATAGTAATGCAGGAATCTGGAATGTTGGCTGTAAAGTATCGTTCGGTGAGAAAGATGGTATCAGATTGTTGTTTGACTAGTTTCTGAGACAGCCTTGCCAAATCTGGCCTAAGTTCCTAGATTCTAATCAGAAGGTCAGCTATGTGTCACTTTGTCATGCCAGGGACCCAGGGCAAAGTTGGATGAACCATTTGGTTTTATTGTTTAGTCTTAGTGTGGCAGTTTGGTACAACGAATTAGTAGCTTACAGAACTATTTTGTTAGATGTTAGTTTAGAAGAAACTTCTGGAATCATCCAAGAGGAAGATCAACATCATAGATTAATTTCAAACCTAATATAGCTAAAACTTGAGAGTGCAACTACATTATGATAGGATTAGTGCAAGCCCCTATAGGTTGCCTTGATGTCATATTTGTCCAAGTGTGATATCATCCAGCTATGATAATTACCCACAAACCCAAGTATTTAATATTTCAGGTCCACAGCAAGCCAGCTGGTATCAAATGCACCTTATATATTATTCTCCCTGATCCACAGCCCCTACCATGCACCTTGGGTAAAAGTAAGACCCCCCCAGCAAGGGGCAATTGCCAGGGGTGGTGGGGGGGGGGGGCGAGGTGTAACAACATTCATACTTAGCAGAAGATTCTGAAAGTCAAATATTGTTGTCATGTTTTTGGATATAAAGATTATTCCTTGAGCATAAAACTAACACCAGTCAAGTTTCACAGTCTTTCTGTCCTTTATGAATACATTAGCAACTCCAAAAAAAATCAAGTTTTTATTTCAAAATGATTGAATCAGTATGTGAGAACATAATAATATTCCCTCCTCCGATTACAGTGGACAAGCACTTTTCTATTCAATACATGCTGCATTAAGTGGTTTATAATCTACACGCACAGAATTAAATTCTGTTGATTGTATATTCCACTGACAATAATGGGGAAAGCCTGGTACTGATTTGCTCCACTATAATCTAATTGAGGGGCTTTATATGACATCATGAAGCCAAACTTTTTTTTAAATCCTATTCAGAGCTTCAAAATTAGGTTATAGCTAGAAATCACACCTTGTAGCTGTTATTTCTGAACAACAGTTCTATATATTTTTAAGTTATCTCTGTTTTCACACCTTCTTGGGCCTCTTCCTTCTTGGAAGCCTTCAGTGCTATTTGGAATCAAATGAGAAAATGAGAAGTCTTCATCAAAACCTATCAACATACCTTTCTGTTACTTCCTGCACCAAGTTTAATTAGTTTTCTGTTAAATGCACGTATGGTATTTGGCTTAACTATTCCTTGAGGTAATAAATTCCAACTTTCTGGGTAAAGAGGTTCCTCCTGAATTCCCAAATTGATTTATTAGTCATTTTTGACTGTGCAGAATCTAATTTTAGACTCCCCACAAGAGGAACGACCTCTGTCCAATTAAACCCTTTCATAATCTGAAGCACTTTCAAGAGTTAATTACTCAGATTTCTTTTCTCAGGGAAATAGCCCAGTCTTTACTGATACCCTCTCTGCTGTGGCATCATCTTGCAAATCATTTTTTCCACCTTCTCCAGTGCCCCTCTATCCTTTTTATAATTTATGTTTTGTGACTGATGTATGAGAGTTTAAAACGATTGTGTACTTATTGATTGCTGTGATAGATTTTAACTGGGTTGAATTTCCTGGTAAATAAATGTGACTTGCCCATTTTACGGGCTTTGCCAAATGCTGCTAAAGGCAAATGCAGATTGCCAATTCTCATAATTGTCAGGCCTCCCTCTGTGCTCTGATGTTAATTTGGATACAATTGGCATTTGCTGATGGTGTGTAAGTCATATGTTACTTTAACCTCAAGCATTTCTCCATAACATGGATTGTCAGTTCAATGTAAGTTAATATAGCTTTGTGCTACTTGTCAATTATTCTCTCCCAAAACAATAATCACCAAAAAAAAACAGATGTGGAGGAAGGAGCCTGAATTATGCTGAAAACAAGACTTTATGACATTATTTTCATCTGAATTTGTGGCATGCCCAGGAACCCCAGAAACTAACCATGTTAAAGGTATGATTTACATACCACAAGTTCAAGTACCCTAGTGTTGAAATCAGTTTCTCTCTTTTGCTTGCTTGCAGAGCTTGTCTGTATACAGTATAGGACACAAAAATTGTCAGTGGATATTGGAGTTCATTTCTGTGTCAATGATACATTTTGGTCTTGAAACACAGACATTTTGAAGTAAATTGAAGAGATGAAAATAATACTGTTCTCCTTCAAATAATCCAACCTGTCCCTTTCAGGTCAACTTTATACTAATTTATTCCAAATCAGCTAATAAAAAATTCCTGTGATGTGGAAATAAAGCTGTCAGTAAATATATTACTGCAATATGCAGAGGATTGTTGAGGTGAAGTCATTGAATATAATTGAGGCTGAGATGGAGAGGTTTTTAATCAGTAAGGGAATGAAAGGTTATGAAGAAAAGGCAGGAAAGTGGATATGAGGACAATCAGATTGGTTATGATTTTATGAATGGATTCAGTGGGCTGAATGGCCTACTTCTGCTTCTATGCTTTGCATATGAAATGCTGCACAAAGAGAGGTATGTGCATGAACGCATAAAGCAAAGTTATTGTATAAAGAATTAATACTGCTGTAGAAATATTGAAAACTCTGAGCACAGAAGGAAGCCATGTAACTCAACAACACCAGAGATAGGAGGAGGAGTCCACATACAGTCTATCCTGTATGCTCAGCATTCAACACAATCATGGCTGATTTTGATTTTCATAACCACTTTCCTGCATATTCCCCATATACTGCAATTCCCTGAAAGAGTAAACATCTGTGTATATCCTATTTGTCACATCTTACATAAAGTCAGTGATGAAGCATCCAAACCCTCTGGAGTAAACTACTACAGACATTCACAATCTCATCAGTAATGTCATTTCTCCTCAAGTCAGTCCTAAAGGAACAACACTTTATTCAGTGACTGTGTCCACATGTTTAATTCTCCAGCCAGTGGAAATAATCTTTAAGCATGTCCCATGTCAGCTGAGTTTTCCAGCCTAATCCTACTGCCCAACACTTGACCCATAGCCCGCTAAGTTGCAACACCTTCTCTGCAATTCCAAATTATTTTCTCTAAATGAGGCTTTCTGCCACCACCACTCTATCAGGCAGTGAATTACAGAAAACAACAAATGTGCTTGTGTTGATTTTGTTAAGTTATCCTACGGAATATATACAACAGAGAGTCGGACTTGTATTGAGTCAGATTCTAGAAATGTATTAACAACTAACCATGTATGATGCCTTAGATTTACTTATACAGTCAGGGTTATATGTTTATTCAGATTACTGTATTATTAGACATTGTTCACTGCCTGACAAACAGACTAACTAGCAGATTGCTGACTTCACTGCAGACTGGAAACTTAACAGAGTAAGATCTACGATAACATCATATGTTGTGACAACATCTAGATGTATAGGTATACATCTTTTCAGTAGAAAAGAAAACCTCTACTTTCCTCTAATCCTCTGGCAAATACCTTACATCTATGCCACACTCATTGACCTTCCTGAAGGTATTATGTCTTTCCTACCTACTCTATCTACACCCCTCACAAATATATAAACCTTGATTAAATCTTCACTCAGCTTCCTTCTTCTGAAGAAATTAATCCCAGCCCAATCTATCCACTCTTTCCTCCAATTACAAACTCTCTATTCCTACCAATGTCTTCGTTAAGCGGCTTTGTATCCTATCTAGTGTGATCAAGTCCTTCTGGTAATGCATTGTATGGTTGTATTTGACATTACAGAGAAATTATCAAATTAGCTGAATACTTAAATGTTTTAAGTTTTATTTATTTAAAATAATCAAGACCTTGAAATTTTTGATGCTAATTGTTGATCTGATACAAACCAAGTTTTGAAAAGCCTGTACAGAAACGAAATTGAAGTGGCTGAAATTCAAATGATGTGGTGGGACATTCTCCCTCAGCATATTTACAAGATCACTTCTGGTTGAAAATGTGTAGTGGCCATGCTGTTTGTAGGTGACATATCCCATTCACCATCACTGATCACACTGCAGTAGTTAGGATTCTGGGTGTAACACGATTAGTTAAAAAATCGAGCAGCAATCCAGCTCACTGGATCTTCTGCTATTCTGTGTTATGTGTGACGTTTCAGTTAGAGTGTATGGCTGGCCTCAGGATTTTAGCACTTTGCATTTTAATACTTTAATGAACTGAGATAAATTAGCATATATCACAGGGAATGTGTTTTGCTTTCAGTCTGACCATGCAAAATGAATGCATTTATAAGTTGTCCCTTTAACTGATATTTCTGTGACTATTGATGCAGCGACCATGTAGACATTGCAATTACAGGAATCAGCCACTTTATTTGTTTAGTTTTAGGGGTTTTTCCTATGCAGTATAATGACAGAAATATAGGGAAAATGCAGAAAAGTGATATGAGGAATGTTCAATCAGCCGTGATCCTATTGAATAGCAGAGCAGGGTTGAGGGGCCAAATGGCCTACTCCTGTTCCTAATTCTAATAATCTGACAGAATATGAATAATTCTAATGAGTTGCAAAGTTTAATTCATGTAGACATTTTTATGTTTTTTTTTAAAATTTCCCCAGCTCTTTTCTGCTGTGTTGCTTGTGAACATGCTCAATGATCCTTCAGATAAGCAGTAGCACTGGTGGTGGTTACATAGTCAACTGGGGAACTGAAGGCAGTCCACAACTTGTATCTGAAATGATCCTTATTGAGACTGCAAGTGTGCCAGGGATATCATTTGGAGTATGTATTATGTGCTCTAGGCTATCAAAATCAGCACCTGTTCTTGTGCAGAGCTAAGTGATGGCACAGAACCATCCCTGAAACTAATGCCAACCGACTGCTCCTGTGCAACTCTGTGCCTTCCACAACTTGAAGGCATGTCCTCACAATGCCCACCTGTGTGACTGCATGGAACAGTGCCCAGATCGTGGGGCTAATTAGCTCAGTTGGCTAAGTTACTGGCCTGTGGTTCAGGATAACTCTCAATTGTTTGGGTTCAGTTTCCATTCCAGTTGGGGTAAAGTGGGGATCAGCTTTCTTTCCCTGCCTCTGAAAGTGAAAAGCCATGATGAGCCACCATGTCTGACCTGCTAAGTATGCCCAGTATTTTCAGGAACCTTGTGTCATAGTGGTACTGCTCCTACCTCTGTCACAGAAGGTCCAGGCTCAAGTCGCACCTTGGGATGGTATGTTAATGGAAGTGTGTCATAACATGTCAAAACTTTTTTTTGGAATAGTGACCATGCAAAAAATCTTCCCTACAAGTTTATTTAAACAATGTATTCACTCAATGAGTTGAGCCTGTCGCTGATATTCCTGAAGTTTATATTGTTTTATGTCAAAACGGGATAACCCTATAAATAACTCAGCTGGAAGTACCAGTATGTACCTAAATGTTTAATAATAACCTAAAATGCAGACAGTTTAATGACCTGTATTAGTTACTGCACAGACCTCCTTTCCACTAAAATGTGCAAGATTACACGTATCTGTTCACCATGAGTGCTGGTTTACCAGCTGCCACTTTTAGGCAGATTTATATTCTTAGGCACCTTAAATGGGAACTTTAGCAGTCTTCACCTCTGCCTTGAAGGTTTCATAACAACTACATCCCCTTTCTCATAACAACTACATCCCCTTTCTCATAAATGCTTAGTACCTTCTGTTCCTATTCTCAATATTTTCCACGATGCATGTCTTGACTGTTTTTGTTTCGAATGGCTAGATAGTAATCAGGTGGTTAGTCTTTTTTTTAGGTACAACTGGAGAGTCATTCATCTTGTTCTGTGATGAGGACAGACTACACAAGATGATTCTCTAAGCATTCTTATTCATAGGGTGCTATATTATCATTAGCTACCATATGATGCAATGGTTCACAGTTGGAAATTAAGAGCAAATTAATTTATCTTGTAAATCATAGAAAATTTAATTACTGTGATTATATATCAGTGAATCAAGCCAATTTTCACACTTCAAATACGTTTTAAATTCTTGAATAAAATAACAAAGATTTTATTTCCAACCTAGATTATCAGTATTCACCGTTGTATTCCTCCACTGCAAAAGGCAGTCATACATAGAATCTGCACATATTCAGAATAGTACAAAAATCCACAAGTTGCTGTTAGTAATTCGATGGCCCTCCAAAGGGTTTACATTTCCAACTTCCTGATGGCAATCAATGGTGGTCAAATTCACTTTAATGTTGTTGATCTTACAGTAAAAACAAAACTCTTGAAAAGATCACACTTTGCTGAATGAGTTCTAACTACGCTTTTAGAGTCATGTTAATTTGAAAATTGTAGCTAACCATCTCATTGATTCTGAAAATGTTGTGTTTGTGGAATATCAATGCTTTTCATAATGACAATAAAAATCCCCACTTCATTTCTAATTTAAGTTTTAATTTGCAAAAGAAAATAATTGTGTATAGTCAAATAGGATAGCAATTTAGATAAAGTTAAACAGACTTTTAATAAAATGAGGTGAAGGATGTTAAGCATTTTAAAATTCCCGGATTGATGTTTGTAAGAATTGATCAATGCAATAGGCTTGGTCACTTCGCTCAGTTGATTGGACAGTTGATCATTGATGCGGAATTCTGCCAAAGTGGCCCAGTGGCTCAATGGTTAGCACTGCTGCCTCACAGCACCAGGGAACCAGGTTTGATTCCAGCCTCGGGTGACTGCCTGTGTGGAGTTTGTGTGTTCTCCCTGCGTCTGTGTGGATTTCTGCCCGGGGCTCCAGTTTCCTCCCACAGACCAAGGATGTGCAGATTAGGTGGATGGGCCAAGCTAAATTGCTCATAGTGTCCAGAGATGGGTTAGTTATGGGAAATGCAGGGTTACAGGAGTAGGGGCTGGATTTTGGTGGGATGTTCCTCAAAAGGTTGGTTTGTCTCTCAATGGGCCAAAAGGTGTTTTCCATGCTGTAAGGATTCTATGATTCTATTAACAGCATGGGTAGAATTTTGCTGAGATTACCAGGACAGATTCTCCTTCTCAACCTCTTCTCCTCACCTGAGGTAGGGTGAACCTCAGGTTAAGTCACAACCAGTCATCTCTCTCTAATGAGAGAACAGCCCCATGTCTTTGTAAGACAATTGTGACTTTACCTTTCCCTAACTTGGGTCTAAGATGCCTCCTTGTAGTTTTGTATTTGTCCTTCGAGTAGAAGAGGGTCTTGGTTAAAATGTGATCATGCGAAGCACTAATTGTCAGCATGAGGATGGCATTCCATTGTATTCCCCACTCCATTAAGACAAAGGTTCCTTTCCAGAAAGTAGAATCACAAAAATCTTGGCATTAAAATTCCTCAAAGGGATGTCCCTTTCTTCTTACGGAATGTAACCAAGGATATAGTCCTTAGTCAGAATATAATTTTTGCTTGGAATCTTCATTGAAGTTAAAGGTTGGGGTATAACAGCTGATGACAGTGGCATACAGCTGAACTGTCATGGGTCTTCTGTTTGTGCATTTGGGGTATTCTGGCATTGTATCCAAAAGCCTTTTCCAGATGGCAAACCGACTCTGTGGATACAAGGGTTACCATCAACCTTTCATGTCTTTCGATAGGAAAAAGGGTCTCAGCAAGGACAACAGTGTCATTTTGATCTTGTTACGATTGTAATGCTTCTATCCAGATGGTCACTGTTGAGTTTATCCAAGTTATAAATTTTTTATTCCAGATTTTCAGCAGAATTTTGCTTTTGTTCAAGAAGATTTGTAGCTCTCTTCTCAATCTTCTTTCAATTCATGTTCCACACAGAGGTTCTAGAAAAATCTGAGCATTCATGAGCACCACAATGGGGTGTCATGTCAATTGCTGAAAATGTGTTGCTGGAAAAGCGCAGCAGGTCAGGCAGCATCCAAGGAACAGGAAATTCAACGTTTCGGGCATAAGCCCTTCATCAGGAATGTCAATTGGTCATCCATTTGGTTTTTTAGCAGAGCTTTGTAACATAACAAAGTCCATCAAAATTATTACAAGCACATTAACTGTTATGTACATTTGTAGGCTGAGGTTTTATTCAGTAAGGTGGAGGGAATATCATTAAGAAACTTTTGATTTATGAGGCAAGCCCAGTCAAAAGTCAGCGGAAACAAAAATGGAAATGAAATCTCTGTTTTTCTGCTGATTTCAAATCTTGACGTTGAAAGATACAATGCACATGTGGGAATTCTGATTAATCATCCTGAAAATCAGCCACACTTCATGTCTTTGCAATATTCTTGTTCAGTCCTTTTATAGCTCAAATAGCACAGGAAAAGTCTTTGGTCTTTTTGAGTTGTTTTTAAATAATCCATGAATTACTGATTTTCAATTTCCGTTAAAGTGAAGTAATGTTCTGGTGCTTTCTTTATGGCATAGATTCCAATATTTAATTTCTGCAAAATACTAGAGACATGCCATTCCCTCTGGTTATTATAATGTCCAAATCTTGTCTGTGTGCCATGCTCTTTAAAGATATTAAGGTTCAAGCTTATATTGTTCATTTTCTCAGAGTTCCAAGATGTGCTGTACACATGTGCACTCATGTGCTGTGCGGTGCTGTGCTGTGCTGTGCAGTGCTGTGCTGTGCAGTGCTGTGCTGTGCTGTGTGGTGCAATGTATGCCAGCTTGATGGAGATATTAACATGCCAGGTGGTGTTTATCCCCTGGAATGATGCAGAGTAGGCACTTCATGGTGCCAATCAGCATGCACTGCCACTTTGACATCAGCACTACTGTGGAACATTTGTTGAGGAGCTGGAAGGACTTCAAATCCCAACCCTCCATCACTGCGACATAAAGAAACTATGAACTACTTGCAGGTGAAGTCATGATTGATTTTTTTTCTGGCTGTTGGTACAATTTTGCTATTTGTTTTGGTGCTGGCCACAGTTGTTTCAAGTTTCAGTAGTCTACAAGAAGTGGTGCTGCAGATGCGGAGGTAGTTTTTGGTCATTTCAGGGTTTCTGCGCAATCAAAGAATGCTCCCACATATCAGTGCATTAGTGGACCTTCCTTTTGGAATAAAGTGTAACCAAGAGAATGAGAAAAAGCCATGAAGAGCAGCATAAAGTGCTGTTAGATGATGAAGTGGGCTGGGCAGGGCTCTCAGTAGACAACCATATCTGCCCAGAATGCTCAAGATATAATACTTCTGCTTGACCTTCCAACATATAATACAGATATGTGTCTATATATGAAATAAAAGTAAGCTTCCTAAGGATGTTCTCGACAAACTTTGCAGCAACAACAGCAACATGCAGCTGCAAAGCAAGGACATCATAATGGGTACTGTACATGGCAGGTTAACCATGATTTCCCATGAGTTTGCCTCGTACCTGGATGTTGTGGATATTAAAAACACCTCACAGTTTTCCATCCACAATTAAATAAGGCAGGTCGCTTTAGCCTTTATTTAAAGAGAGATAATTATATTTGATTGTCCCTTGCTAAAGCCAAATACATGGAGCAATACAAATGTTTGCTTGGATTTAAGGTTTACCTATGGTGTATGCTGTTATTGATTGCATGCACATTGACTGATGGGAGCTGTGTGCCAAATTTACCAGAACTGAAATGGTTTCTACACCCTTAATGTCCAACATGTGACTATAAACAGTGCATCATGAAGGTCAATGTGTCGCATTCTGATAGCAGTCATTTGGAGCATTTCAACCACAATGGCAAACCAGAAAGTGGCTATTGGACATCCTCATTCCTGATGAAGGGCTCTGGCCTGAAAGGTCAATTTTCCTGCTCCTTGGATGCTGCCTGACCTGCTGTGCTTTGTCAGCAAGACACTCTCAATCCTGATCTCCAGCATCTGCAGACCTCACTGTCTCCTAATGGACAGCAGGACCTATCCTCTGATAATAGAACATAGAACATAAAACAATACAGTGCAGAACAGGCCCTTCGGCCCTCGATGTTTCGCCGACCTGTGAACTATTCTCAGCTCGTCCCCCTACACTATCCCAAAATCTAAGGATTGTTTAAATCACTGTAACGTGGCTGAGTTGACTACATTAGCATTCCACGCCCTTACCAGCCTTTATTTAAAGAGAGATGAACAATGGCTCCAGTTTGCAATCCTTGCGCATATACTGGGCATGCATACAATGCTGCCATAACCTGAATGGGCAGGTCATTAGCATGGTTAAGTAACAACTCCACTGCCAGGAGCAATTTGAACAAGCATTCCTCTGCTGAGCAGCTCTCAAGATTTACAGTGGTCAGATACACTTTGCACAAGCCTGCCATCATGAGGTGGCAACACTTGCTAATCAGGCAGAGGAGAAAGAGAGGCAGTAGCCTAGTCAATCCTTTATGCCTTGACTGTGTATGAAGAACTAACTCAAGTGGGAAGCAACCTTATTTCTCTGTTCACCAATAGTCTCACGCTCCTTTCCTTTGCTCTGTCCTCTTCATTGCAATAAGTATCACCACAAAATAGATAGTCCAAACCAAATTGATCAGTGAAATCATGCAATTGTACATAAAAAGGGGAGCAGTCACTCTTGTATGTAGGCTGCTTATCTTCTGTTTGCTACCTTTGCCTGTGTCAGTGTTCCTATGTAGTATTACTGCAGTAGGTGTAGCATTGGCAGTGAAAGCCCATCGACCAGCATCTCGGGCCTTGGCATATCTTGGCCTACAATGTAGGCTGGCTGGCTAACAGGCATGCATTGGCGAGGTAATGGATGGAAGGGTGAATACTGTCATCTTGAAAGAAGACAGCAGGTTGTATTCCTTGGGACTGAGCTTAAATGGAGGCCATCTTCAGCTTGCATGGCCATGGATAAAAGATGCATTTCCTTCTGTCCAATTCTTTCACCAAGTCCTCCAACATGGCACCAGTAACATCTTGGAGCCTGCACAAAACACAGAACCTGCTTCAGTCACTTCACTGGTGCTAGCAGCAAGTTCATCTCCTCCTCATTGATGCACGCAACCAGCCAGTAAATAGTGTCATCAATATTGGCACAAAGCAGTCATACATAGGAGCAGGCAACACAAAGATGTCAGCATCACATTCAACAGGCACAGGTTATCTGTGCATTGTGATTCCCTACCTGTTTTGGGGGGGATTATCTAGTTTTTGCTAAACTTGCGTAGAACTTTGTGCTGTGGATTTTGACAAATCTGTTCTGATGATATTGTGCTATATTAGTTAAAATAGAGCTAATATCCTGATAAATTCTGAAATTGAAATAATGGCTTATTATTCAGGTAAACAAAACAGGAAAGAACCAATAATAGTTACAATTGAATATACTTATTTTTGTGGAAATCGTTGTGAGGTACACAGGATAGGTCAGATCACTGTGCATCATTTGCAGGTTTTACAGGTTTTTCCTTCAGCTCACACCAGAAAGAAATGATTGTGAAAACTGTCATCTTAAAAGGCCAATTCATTCACTACTATCTTCCTAGGAAAGGAATCTATGTTCTGTTCCCAGTCTATTTGATATCAGTCCAGCTCATTGTGATTGGCCCAATGTCCTCAGATGTAGCCATGCATACCAATCAGTTGTCAGGGCAACTAAGAATGGGCAATAAGTGCTGCTTACTAGCAACACCATGAGTACAACTAAAATTGAATCAGGATTTCAAATAATCAAAAGATATGTGAGGAAACTGGTGATAGACCTTGCATGGAATCAGACAGCACGATAAGGGAAGTCAGAAGGTTTCAGTTCTAACTTCATGCTGCAGCTATGCCCAATGAAACTTTGAGCCTGAAAATTACTTTGTTATCGGGGTGATTTCCACAGTCCATGCCTTAGTTTCCTCCTCCCTACTCAATGCTGCTCACCTTCTAGTTCAGGGCATAATTTAGCCCTAACAGTATGATGGAATGGGTTTTCATGATGAGGCACCTTGTCTTAAAGAATACCTCAATTATTGACTTTGAAACCCAGTTATTATTGCTGTTTACACAAGCATGGTGGCCATTTTACACACGGGAAGATTTTACAATGAAATCAGTGACCAATTAATCTTTCCCTTTGTCTGATGTCAGTGAGAGAACTGTTGAGCAGGACACCAAAAGAACTCACCCATTTATCTTTAATCTTGACGCATGATCAATTACCTCACCACCTGAACAGACAGAGTTTATGCTCACCATCTAATCCTAAGAATAGTACCTCCAGTGGTGGAACTTAAGTGGCAGTCTTCATGAGAAGCATAATATTTCTTGTAAGTTGTATCAAATTAAAATTTAAGCATATTTCATTTGTGCATTATCGCAGTTTTTGTTTTGTGTTCATACTGAATTGCGAATCAAAGAACCCTATTTTATGACATCATGTTTTACAGGATTATCATATTTGAAGCCACATTTTACTTATTAAAAAAAATTGCATTTCTGTTATTTGAAATAGCCACCAAGAAGCCAGAATTGTTTGTGTTGCAACCCAAGGGAACCTGGATTAGTTTTCACCATCAGCAATATTAACTGAATGTTTCACGCAGCAAGTTTGAGGTGAGAGTAAGTTGTGATATTTAAAGCAACATTGAACTGAAATGAAATTTTTACTGAGTCAATTGACTAGCTTCTCAGGAGCAGTCCTTTAACATTTGCTTTGTCATCCATTTATGGATTAGGACTACATTCTGTCCTGTACTGGAAACTGTTGAGTGATGGAAACATATTCCCTTATCTCAGTAGTGGTGTATGTTACCTGTAGTCCTGCTCTATAGCAGAATTACATGTCTACTCTGCCCATCAAGGACAGAAGGCCTCCATCCCATAAATTTCAAGTAAGCAGTGGTGAATATCGCACTGTTATTTTCATCACAATGCATTGACTTTCATTTGTTTGAGTTCATACAGGACACCCTGCTAAAATTGTGAATTGAAGCTGAAATATTTGGGCAATGTACAGAAATAATGCTGTCGCCCTCAGGGCTTTAACTTATGACAAACAGGTTGCAGCAAAAATAACTGATTTCTATGGCATTTAGTGAAGTATGAATGCATTCTGGGCAAATCTTCCTAAAGAGATTAAAGGAAACTTGTATCTCATTTTTATTTAGAAACAGATTTCTTGATCCCTGACCATTTTGGTACTGACAATTATTTTTTGCTGTGAGGTAGCTGAACATTTGTGGTTGTGACAGGGACAGTGACTGTAAACTCATAATGAATCTGCCCTCTAGCTTGCGCTTGACCCCAGTGACTGTTTTGTACAAAAATTCCAGTGTAGTCTGATGAGCAAAATGAAAGTAATTAAGGGGAAGCAGCAGCAGTGGATGCACTGAGACAGAGCCAATCACTAAAATTATTGAATTATCAGAGTCTGAAATCACAGCATACAGAAAAGGGGACAGTTGTGTTCTCTGATAGAATCCTCAGGAGGCTCAGCATTGACCAGCCTGGTAGCAGCGCTGACAATTAGAATAAGGAGGGAGCTGCACAAGGTTCGAGATCAGTTCGTATCCAGTAATTGGGTATTTGTACCTGTGCTTATAGCAATTATCAGATGTGATGAGGCTGAAAGGGTGAGGATTTAGTTCTGTGTCAAACCTGCTGTACTATATTACACTGGATTAATCAGGATCAGGGGTTGATGAAGCTGAAAGGATGAGAGTTTAACCAAATCATCAATCCTGATAAATAATCTGCAGCGTTGTATTGCATTGTATGAAGACAGTGATCAGGAGGAGGATATAGCTGAAAGGCTAAGGGTTTCACCACAGCCACTGATATTTTATTACAAATATGTTCGAAGAAAATGTAGGCAGGACAATTAACCTGGATTTACATTTGCACTGTCTTGCTTTTCTCCGAACCCATTATTAAAACTTTACAGTGTTCTACGAAGAAGCATGTGTAAGGGACCTGTAACTGGTGAACTGTTTTAGTACAGGGCTAGAAATGAAACTGATGCCATTGCAAGTACCTGTACATTGTGACTTAAAGTTGGTACATTACAGAGCCACATACCTGCTTTGTGACGTAGTTACATCCATAGCAAGGTTATGGTTAGTATAAACTTAAAACTAAAAAAATGCCCGTTTTCTCAAGGCTAGCAGTGAATGTAGTATGTAAAATTGCTGTGTAGCTTTGATGCTTACTTCAGAAATACAGGCACATAGAGTTGATAAAAAGGGATACTGAGGGTGCAAATGGAAATCAGTTTCTCTTCATCTCACTGCTGTCTCCTTGCTCAGGTGAGCAGAAGCCCCTTGCTCTACCTGTCAGATTTGTGAAAAATAATGAACGCAAATATCATTATGTTAATGTAGAAATAGAGTTATAGATTTGGTATAAGGGATGGGAGCAGCCAGGAATTAGAACAGCTTAATGGGCCCTGAATAAAAAGATAGTCCTAATGACAAGCTGGCTGACAGTCCTAATTAATAAAAGTTATAAAATCTGCTGTCAAGAGGAAAACAGTCAGACACAAAGGAATTCTAAAACTCCTCGAGTAGAAACAGGAGCTCTCTAAAAATCTGTCTGTATATGGGAAACAGAAGGTAACATTACCTCCAGATCATTTGTTTGAGTTCTTATTAAAATGAAGGGAAATGAGATCATTCAGACCATCATTATGCAGTGGGCATTGGTTAGCTCGGTTAGCTGGATGGTTGGTTTGTGATGCAGAGTCATCCACAGTGTGGGTTCAATTCCTGCACTGGCTGAGCTTACTGTGAAGGGCTCTCCTTCTCAACCTGTCCCCTTGCCTGGGGTAGGGTGACCCTCACTGCCTCCACCAGTCATGTCTGGGGCCATGCTGGCTAACATCATTTTAAACAAAGGTACCATCCACACTTCAAGCCTGTCTTTTAAATGCATTTTAAAATGCTGGCTTCAATTGGAGCAAAACATAACCTTTATTAAAGTTATTGGTTGCATAGTGACCTCAGCATCAGCTTGAGGAATTTGCACAAGGAACAACTTCTTCCAAGTTCATTTTGTGTGAGTTAAATGTTGGATAAGCTCTTAACCTCAACAAAATGATGTCATTTCCCTTACAAGTGATGCTTGTGGTCTCTCTGATTTTTTTTGTGCCATTTTCTGGAATTCTGTTGAAATTGTCCAACCTCATTCCATTTAGCAAAGCACTCTTACAGATAGGAGTGGAAAAGGAAACTACCAGCATGAGTTGATTACAAAGCCAGGTCTAACCTACTGCAGCTTCTGGTCCCCCCTCTGCTTTTGGATATATTTATTGCAATGCAAGGGAGGTCTCCAGCACACGGCAGCACGGTGTGTCAGGGTAGCTTCCATCTGTGTGAAACAAACCTCAGTCAGTGTGAGCATCAACCAGTTCTTATCTAGCTCAGTTAAAAAAGGCACAGATTATAAAATGCACTGTGCGTACCTCTCAAAAAATATTTTTCTCAACTCTCTTTTAAACTCCAAAATGTGCACACCTTTCCTCAACTCTGCAATATTTCATGTTATCTCATGCACAGCTCTTTAGGCACCAATCTGTTTCTTCATCGCATGAATGGTTGTGAAAAAAAATGTCAGTGTGGCGAATGAGGAAAGTATTTTTAGCATGCAGGAATAGTCTGGCACTACTAATCTTTTAGCCATTAATGACATTAAATGCATTGAGAAGAAATTTAACTTCTTGATTTTAGAAGTGATTTCAAAGGGAATGCAACTAAAGGTGCAAATTTCTTTGATTTGAACATAAAACTGTGCATGAATGCATTGTAGATGTAAGGAGCCAGCACAGTGTGCCTATCGGTTGAAAATCTGCTGACTTGTGGCTTACTGAGAGCACATACTGTGAAGAGTGGCAAGAATGAAATTGAATGGTCGAAAGGAAGCTGGAGATCAAGGTAAATAGGAGGGTGAAATATAGGTTTGTCTATTTTAGGTCCATTTTCTAGTCTTAATTATTTTACACGTGAGATGGGCATTGCTACTTATTTTACATGGCCATCATCTAGAAAAGCAAAAAAATGAATTGTACATTGTCAAGAATACCAAAAGCAATTCAGATTGTGAACTGTGCTGATGTTTATTTCAGGTTTCATTTTCACAAGTTTGTAGACATATGAACATTGCTGTCACAGTATGTATTGTCTTACCTACCCTATAGATCTGGACACACACTTACATCAGAGAACATTTATATCAATCAATATTCACTTGCTCAACAATACTAAAATTATTGGATTTGAACTCTTGGCTTCCACTCCTCCCATTTGTGCTTAAATCATGTTGAGAAGCTTTACTGACCTGGCCATGCCACTTCTGATGAAAGGTCTGACCCAACATGTCAACCTCCTTTTTTCAGCTGCTCACTTAAACTGTTAAGTGCTTCCAGGGTTTTTTTTGGAAGGATTTTATTTTTGTAACTCTGCCTAAGCTTCATCCTCCTGATCAGAGTTGTGCTTTTATCTATAGAGTAAAGCAATGCAGGCAATTGTGCAAAAATAGTTCAAATTCCAAATTGAATTGGAAAGAGGAAGCAGTGCATTATCACTTCAAGGAGAATGAAATCTTGGATTGTTTCCTTATCCCAAATTAACCCTTAATGTGCTATTCATGATAGCTATTGTGACAGCTCAGTCATGCTGCGTGGGAATAGTTAATGTATGAATGGACAATATTATTTCCAGTAGAGGTTTCGATTGCCTGAGGGATTCTGAGAGCAGTTTTACAGATTTCTCTTATTTAATGCCGCTCCCAGGAGATCACATGACTGCTTAGGGTGGAGGAGGTATCTAATCATGAAGTTCCACGTATCATATGCGGGACAGGCTCGATGGACCAGCTAACCTTTCCTTACCCGTCATTTTCAGATGCTCGTATTCACTTTTGCTTGGATAGTAATAGTTAGTGCTTTATAGTGTAGACAGTAGAGCAGGTTTTCCCTAACAAGCAGATAGTTTTCTGAGCTAACCACTGTGCATCAACAAAATGGATGCTATCCCATTAACGATATACTGATTGTGATACATCAGTTCAGAGATTTTCAAATGTTTATTGCCATAAATTTTTTATGCCTTAAAACCCTAGGCATTAGCTTGCAATGTGGAGCTGGGGCAAGCCTGTGAAGTGGCATCAATAGGAAGCCAGTTAAAAATTCCTTACCAAGCAACTCTGGGAGGCTTTAGTGATTTTTGTAATGTTTTATAGTCCTCCTGTGGCACGGTCTTTCAAAATGAAATATTGCTGCACTGTGTCATGCTATTTTACAACAAAGGAATCGCACAGGCTTTAATTGTGTAAAGCAGCCATGGCCCCTGAGCTGAGAGGGAGAAAGCAATTCAAACACACACAGATAATTTGATTTGGATTGTAACAGGAACAATTTATAAACACAATTTCCCAGCTTGAATCTGGACATGTTAACAATATTGTCCAATGGCAACTCCATTCACATTTGTATGCTGCATTAATATCATATATTACTAGCTATCTGCAAGCACAATTTCGATAACCTTTATTACGTACATATATAAATATGTGTGTGTGTGTATATATTATATATATATAATATATAGAGGGAGGTGGAAGTGTATCTATTTAATTTATACAAAGCACCTGTGAGCAGGTTTGGTGAATTATACTTATAAAGGATGACAGGGTTAGCTTTGCTCTATTTTATTCAGTGATTGTATTATTCTCCTCCTCAAACACCATCTTTGGTTTGCCAAACAAAGGAGAAAAAGCACTTGATGGCAAATGAAGGAGGACATTGACAGGAACTGCCACCTTCCCAGTTGTCAGACCAACTATATAGTGTTTGACAGATCCAAGCATGGTGCATGATTGTGCCGTCTCTTTTATATCAAGCATGTTGTCTTGGGAGAAATAAGGGAATTATGTGCAACTTGTCGCTATGGTTTCAAACTGACAAACTCGCAGCCTGCATAGCTCAGCAGGTTGGAATGCAGGCCACCAATGTGGCCCAACAAACAAGCACAAAAAATAAACTAGATTTGTTAACAAACTACAAGCTGTGGATGACTTTGAGATTGTTCTACCCTGTTTTCAGAAGACTTTCCCTTAGATTAATTAATCAACAGAATTTACCAGGATCTACACTCCGCATTGTTGCACCTGTTACACAGGCTAAAGTAAATGCAGCAATAACCAGTTTAACAGTTCAGAGGTCTGTGCCCTATTTACAAAGCAGTTTGAACCACTGTTAAATTGATTAGCACCATTTTTATGTGACACTAGTAGCTAACCGATGTGAATGCAGACTTCATCTTCAGTATTGAATTAAAGCCGTGAAAGATCTAGGATTGTGAAAAGCCACAAAAATATGAAATCCAACCTCAGTTCAAAGCATCAGGGCCTAAGTACTGGAATTTTCATTCATGGTTGCCATTTTGAGTTTAATTATAACTGTTTTAGATGTCTGTTTATTCCTTAATTCGGGATGGTATGATCAAGTAATACAGAACCATGTGTTTTCAAAGTGGAGTGACTGTCCATGGCTGTCTAGGGATTGGATAATTTTGAGCTTAAGAGTGAGAGATCTGTCTCAAGCTGTGAGAGGTCAGTGAAGTGTCCGGTAAATATAGAATATTGTGAAAGACGAGTTGGAAATTGACTGCAATTTGTTGGAACGAGTTACTGAGATTACCTAGAAGAATGAGTACTGGGTGCATTAGATGAAAAGCAAAATAATTGTAAAGACCACATTGTCTGCTATGATGAGATTGTTCAATTTCTTCCTGCACTGCAAAGGAGATCTAGGGTTCAAGGGAGGAAATCTCATTGCTCTTTCCAGCAAGTGGGTAAAATACTTCTGGTGAATTTCTGACCTGACTCCAAGCAGATCATTTCTTTTCCTCCCTATCTCCCTTCTTGGTTGCTGTTCATTTATTTGAACTAGCTGTCATCCACACTGGCAAGGTCGCTTGCCTCAATCATTCCAGACATGACCTCTATTCAGCAGTCCTCAGATATTTTTGGAACCAATCTCCTTCCTTGCTTAGGCCTTCCCCACAAGTGCTGCCTTGCAGTCAGTCTATATCAGTGAGCCTGTTTAACTTAGCACAGCAGTTTATTGGGAGGCAAGAGACAGTGTTCACTGCCACAATTTGAACACTGAGAGAAATCTCATTGTCTTAGTACCAATGGCGCATCAGAGTTTCGAACCCTTGGAACCTATAATGCAAGATGAAATTAGCAAAGATCTAGAAATATCTGGATACGGCAATCGTCATCAACACAAGAGTTGTTAAAGACACATCTTAATTGACAAACTGAATAGAGATTTGTCAAAGAATTGACCAAATGGATCGAAACAGTGGATGGATTTTTAGAAAACATTCAGTAAATTGAATCACATATGACTTGTTTCAAATAGTTGGGTGTGTCGTGTAAAAGAAATGTAGCAGTTTGAGTAGGAAATTAGTTAATCCACAGGAAATGTCTAAAATAAATTATCATTGTTTAGATTGGAGAATGTTTGCCAATGGGAAGCCTCAGGTGTCAAATGAAGTTGTGTTCTTTGTCAATGTAGATAATTTGATGGTTGTCATAAAAATCTCAGTACAAACTTGGGGCTTGACAAAACAGCAGTAAAAGATTAAAGGGAGCTATGGACTAGGCAGTAGATGTGTACAGATGACAAGTGCAATGTATTGAAACGTTATACCTTTTGGGATTGAAAAAAACATTGAGGGGTGTATAGAATTTAAGGTTGGCAGTCAGTGTACCTCTAGGGAGAGTTGAGCTTAAAATTAGTCATACAAGGAAAAACTGTTGCAAGTGAACATAAATTATTTCAAAGAGAGGAATAGAACTGTATGAAAGTAATGTCTTCTAGATAAACCTCAGAGAATGGGCAATAGTTTCGATGGATACGGTCAACCATATTGAATGCCAAAGAGAAATGATACAATATGGTGGAATTGGACTGGAATATAGGCACCATTGGGGATAAAAGGGAACAGTTGGGCAATATAGCTGCCAACATAAACCAATCAGTCAATCACTTTATCCATAAGTAGTAATGATTTGTGCCCATCCTTGAATTCACTGTGTCCAAATTCACAATATGAAAATGAAAATGCTCGTCTTACATTAACATATATTGGATCACACTTTAGTGCACCCATCCAGCCTGATTTTGATACAGATGGAAGTCAGTCATTGTCACAGTGAAACTTGTGGATCAGCAATAATGAACAGGACTAAATTTGTTTCAATTTGAATCAAATAGAGCAAAACTCAGAATGAGAACCTAATCATTAACGTTGCTATTTCTGCATCAGTACAAAGCAAAAAACTGGCTCAGCCCCAATTTTCTCATTTGAAGAAAATAAACTCAATTTCTATTTATTGTTCTGACCTAAATATGATTACTTTGGGTGTCCGTCCACCCAGGATTTTCACTTGTCCCACAGATGATGCTTATACTTCATTTTAACAAAATTAATAAAAGAAACATCAACCATGTTTCACATCACTAGTGTGATGGATAGTTAAGGAACATTTATTTTTCCATCAAATATAATAATACTGCTAATCACCATTTTGTTTTAATATCTCATGATTTCTGCATAATTTAACATGATATAATGAGATTTTAATGGTTGAGAGGGTTTGTTTAAGTCTACATATTTTTCTGGTAGTTGTTTCCTTTCTTTTTAGTGCTCATTAGAATGGAGGTGTTTGACAATGCAAGATTTTTGCATCACTTTTATCTTTATAGATAAAGCTAAATCTTTATGTGAGAGTAAGTTTGAGTTGAAGTGACTATTCTGGAATTTTGCCAGAGTAATGTTCCTTGTAAATTAGTGATTTCATAATCTAACTGTCATATTGCAACAAGAGAGCTCCCCACTTTCCCCCTGTTTAAAAGAGAAAGCACATTCTAAGAAATACAAACATCTGTACGGTTCTCAATTAGCCTCAGTTGTTTCTTGATGTTATATTTGATGCTTCAGACAATGGGTTAGTTGGTAGGGAGAAAGCGATTTGTGTAATACTTCCATTCCAGTGATATTCCTGCACCAGCTGAATTTACCATGACAGCCCCACTTTGTCAACCTCTCCCCTTGCATGGTGACCCTCAGGTTAAACCACCACCAGTTGTCTCTTTCTAATGAGAGAGCAGTGCCGTGGTTCTCTGGGACTATGCCAACTTCACATTATCAGAAAAAAAAGAGGGTCTGCCATTTCTAGATTTACAAAATGGAGAAAGTTTAACGTCAAGTGTTTCTTTTTCTTCTTCTTGAGTTCTCTGTCCAAGGTAGGACCGACCCATGGTGCTATGATCTTGACCAGTAGTAGGGCAAGGAGGCAGGCCCAAATCCACCCTCGTCAGAACAGACATTGAACGCTATGTCACGGCACCAATCAGATCCATTCAGCCAACTGGCACCTGCTACCTACCCATCCCCGCAAATACAAGGAATCTACATATCCTTTGCAACGTTCACTTTCACGTTCATATTGTAACTGTAGAAGAATGATGATTGAGGCTTCAATTTCTTTCTGTCATGGCTTGCCATTCTCACTGCCTGCCACTGGAGTATGTTGGAAGGATTTACAATTTGTTCAACAACCTGTTTTGCCACACTATACATGTACTTTGTGTAGTTTCCTTGTCCAGCAAGCTCTGAAGTGAGATTGGAATATGGAGTTTTGGCTCACATTCAGGGACACTACTCACTGCATCACAAGTTTCTCCTGGCAAACATTTATTCCCATATTGAAGGTCGATCAGTAGAATGTTGTTTCTTTCAAAAAGAGGTTTATCAAGCAAATGATTTAGTGTGTTGCATCCAGTATGATGATTCTTCACAATGAGACTCAAGCCGGACTTGAAATATTAATTCTGTTTTTCTGTCCACAGAGGCCGTTAGACTTGCTGAGTTTCTCAAGCATTCTCAGTGTTTGTTTCAGATTTCTAGCATCTGCAATATTTTGCTTTTAAGCAAATGATTTGTTTGCCGCCAAAAAACCCAGCCACATTGTGGGCTTGAGCAGATGTCGCACATCCCAATTATGTGGAAATTCCCGATCTATCTTGAACTGTTGAATTTGTGCCTAGAGTAATGTAGCTGTTGAAAACTGTGCCAGTGGAAGAAGCGATGTTACACTGGATAGAGTTTGCCTATTTTTAGTTCGTTGCTGGAAAAGCGCAGCAGGTCAGGCAGCATCCAAGGGAGCAGGAGAATCGACGTTTCGGGCATGAGCCCTTCTTCAGGAAACTGGCCGAAACGTCGATTCTCCTGCTCCTTGGATGCTGCCTGACCTGTCGCGTCTTTCCAGCAACACATTTTCAGCTCTGATCTCCAGCATCTGCAGTCCTCACTTTCTCCTATTTTTAGTTTGTGTTTTGTCATGTGAGATTCATGCTGCCCAGTCTGCACAGTGCTCTCCTTTTCATCTTTAATTATGCAAATGGGCTTTTGGGGATCTTTCTTCGGGATATCAGTCAGAGATGCAGAAATGCTCACCACTACCAGGACCTTCTGCCATTTATGCCATTCAGCCATATTTAAAACCCAGCTACACACAGTTTCAGAGTCTGCAGGTCATGAATGACCCCTCACATGATGATGATCCATCATGATCACTGAGGACATATCTGCAGGAAAGGAAAGGTCACTTCATGGACAGAGACCTGGAGGTCATCGCAGATGGGGTGGTGGAGAGGAGGACAATTCTTTTTCCTGCAATCAATCTACGTATGGATGAGTCCCAAACATCAAACCAAGGTCGCAAAGATAAACCCCATCATCTTCTCACTGCTACCTCACACTTGCATGGCCATCACTCTCTCTAACTCTGCCTCATCACACACTTCTCATTGAGACTGATGGACTACAGCTGTCACTATTGCATACATCACATCCACTCAATGTCTCTCACCGACCTCAAACTCCCAAGCTACTGTCACTCTTACCCTCTGTTTCAGGTTCTCACTCACTTGGGACATCTTTTTGCATCATCACTAATTGCTTTTCCATCTACTCCCATCAGACTCAATCCCTCTCTCTATTACATAGCAGGAAAAGCTGGTTTCACCCTGGACTGAAACCCCTCACCCCTCTTACTGAGCTACCTGTAATCCCTGGACTGGTTGAAATGTACTAGCAGGACCAATTGTGGCCCAGGCCCTGGATTGCAAGGACATGGATTCCTGATCTCTAGTAGGAGCAAGTGTCTGTCTCACTGTGGTTAACATCTTGTTATATAATCCGATAAACAGATTGACTGTGGATATACCCCCTGACTGAATGACACCTCTGTTGACCCCAGTAAGGGCTGCTTCTTTGCCGTTCACACTTGGCCATTTGCTTGAAGCACATGCAGTATATTTTGCTGCGCAAGCTACTGGCACATGCTGAGGGTGTGACATTGATGTAGCACAGTGCTGCACAGTAACACATCCACCCCCACTGCGCTTCAGTGATCCCAACCTCAGTTCTAAAAATCAATGTAAGCCACAGATACTGGAAACTTGTAAATCAGTGAAGGCAGTGTGGAGTAGAGAGAGGCTGGCAGCATCTGCATAAATGCAAAGTGATCGAGTGATAAGGAAACAAGCTAAGAGTCATAAGATGCATCCTGCACAGATACATGAGATGCATGTGTGTCCCTGCATACAAAGTGAGCTGGCAGAAATATACAAGACGCATGTGTCCCTGGGCTCCAAAATAAAGTGTTGAGGGCCTGTGATTTGGTCTGAAAGCTGATGGTTTGATGGTGCCAGGGCAGAAGGGCAAGGTCGATGGTGGCCATGGTGCATGCAAGATCATTGTGGCAAAAATGCAGTCAAATGTTGGCCTAACCGAGCATTCGGGCCAGCCGTGGGCCCACCTTGGACACTCACTCTGATGTACAGATTAGGGATTTGCACCATCTAGCTTCTCAAGAATAAATGTGAATTTGGAAGTGGTGCACAAATAAGGTGTGTTGAACCTTCAATGAATCACAAATGCATGGAAATGGGGTAGTGCTGCTCAATAGTAAGTTTCTGATGTCACCATTCAAAGTTTGAGGGGAAAATTGCAATGGTTCTGTTTTTTTTGTTCTTTCCATAGTTTCCCACCTTCCTCATTATTACTCATGCCACGCCAGGGAAAAGAAAATTCCACTTAGTGTTCTGCAACAGGCAGTATGCAATTATGACTCAAAAAGTAATTGTACCAGATTACAATAAATGCCATGCCTTTGTGAGTTGCTCACTAACTTTTCATGGAAACACTTCAGTTCGTATGGTCTCAGATTATAATTGAACATTGACTATCAAATTTATCTCCATATTTGTCATTTTTTTCTAGTACACATGATAATAAAAAAAATTGCAACTTGTAAAAAAGCTGTTATCACTATGGGAATTGCATTGTCAAACCTTAGTGTTTCATCACTAAAAAGACATTACCTTTGAAGAAATAATCACAACAAATTAGCCCTCTCTCCTGACAACAGATCTCGACCCCACCTGCAGTCTGTGAGGAGTACCACCTCCCCACACCATTCAACTTCACCAGCTTTCACTACTGAGGATCTTTAACCTCAGCCCTAAGAGCTGAGTCTGCAATTACTGTCGGATCATCCATTAATACAGTTCAAACTGTGACAGTCAGACCTCGGGGACCTCCAAAAGCTCTGAGTACCTCGCTGCACTGAAGCTAAATCGTCTTCTTTCTTGCTGTTTTCCTTCAAAGCATAACCTTTTATTCAGCAATCTGCTCAGTTCATCAGTTTTTCCCCCCTGAGTTTTTTTGTACATATTTTGTTGTTAAACATGAGCGAAGGCTGCTGGGTAGTGCAGCTTTGGCTCAAATGTTCCATCGTTGCTTGTTTTTTGCCAGGATTTGGCCCTGGAGAGGTCTGTTTCTGCATTGCCAGCTGTATGAAATACAGTTAATCCCAGGCAGGACTCCATTCCTTCTGTTCAGTCCCCAGTGCAGGATATTTCCTCCTCTTTCAGTCTTTGCTTCCCAGCAGGGCCCATTTGGAACGGTGAGGGATTGCCAGCAAGAAGTTGGATTGCAGCACATTGTAATGACAAGTTGTGGTCTATCTCAACCCCTCCCATGGGCTGTCATGCTAGATTAAACCCCTGTTGGTAGTGATTTCCCAATACTATTACAGAGGATGCATTCAGAAATCTTTCATCATTAACCATTTCACTGACGTGGAAATCTAAACACCAAGTTGCTTTGTGAAAAGGAACACCTGGTGCACAGACAGGGCTCTGAGTGCTGTAAGATTCTGACACTGGGCTCAATGAGTCCTTGTGTGGTATTTGCTCATCGATAAAACTGACAGCTGGTTGGAGCTATTATTCTAAGGAATAACAACATACTAGACATCCCAGTTGAACCTATTCTGATACTTTGCACAACAAAGCACTCTCAGTACAGCCTCTCATAGAAGGCTTTCCTCTTGTTACATTACCATTCAGGAGAATACAGGTATTACTTTGTAATCCAAACTGGATCAATGCTTCTTCTTTTCCCCAAGAAAGTTTCAGCGTTTGTGACTTACTGCCTACATTTCAGTCTCCACAATGTTACTCCAATCATTCTCTTTATCTCAAATGTTAAAGCTGTGATCCGCTCAGTGTCAACCCTGCCCATGAGCTAGCCTGGCTGTCCAACTTTCACAGAGCACTTTGATTTTGACATTGTGGAATTGGCTAGGGACTGAGAATACATAATTAAGGAAATGTATGATACAGTTTTTCAAATTGAATGTGGAAATCTCAAAGAATGGGCAGGTGGCTTTAAAGTTTGAGGTAACAATCTTAAAATCTAAAGGGACGAAAACCTCAACAAGGCCTATATATGATCAGGTACCTGTTGCGGTCCTGTAGAATGCAAAGAGTTAAATTATTCACAATGAGGGAGTGCTGCATAACTACAGATTATAATACTGCACTCAGACTTGGGAACCTGCTCAAGCCTTTTTTTGAGGCAGTTCACGGTGAGGGAGAGAGAAAGAAAGAGGGAGAGAGAGAGGAGAATATGCTCTTATATGCATACACCGATACAAACTGAGCAGATATGAACTCTCAAAAAAAGATCAAACATACAAATCTTAAAAGATCTTTTTGCATAGTATGTGCACATGAGAGTGAATGTTGAAAATCAGAAATAATTTACGGGAAATGCTACAAAGAAAAAAAAAATCAATCAGTATTTGTTAGGGAATGGTCATAATGAAGGGTCCCACGCAACACACTGATCCATCTTTCTTTAAGTCAACCAATTGTACATTTCCACATTTTCTGTTTTTAAAGCAGATTTGATGGGTGAACACACAAAGGCACAGATATAAAAAAATTTGCACACAGGATTATGTAAACACGTGTGTACATACATATCAAACTCATCATTCTCATTAAGTATTGAGCATTTTTATTATTCTGCTGACAACCTGGACCAGTTCCAATTAGAAAGCTTTGATGGGATTTAATGAAATTGGTGCTTCCCAATGAAACTAATGTACTTCTGGAAATATAACTCGTTCACGCCTTCCTTCAGTTTAGAAAAAAATGGACAATTTATTCTGATCGAGTACAACACTTAACATTCCTTGAAACCCAAAGGATTGCTTAGAAACCAATAAAAACCTGCTGCAGCAGCAAATCAAAGAATTGATCATTAGCAATTGTGCACAGCTCTCAGTGCCATATCAATTTACGCACACCCCATAACCAACTGGGAATTACTTTTGATGCAAATGCTGTCCCTTTCAGTGCAACTTTCTTCTGACGGTGTGAAATTTTTGAATGTACCATTTTAGTATTTTAATAACTACAGCTGTGATACCAATATGTAACATACAAATTTTAAAAATGCTTACATCTAGCAAAGGTAACATCAAAAATTTCTTTGTTTTAGATTTTGATCAACCCATAACATGGTTGTTATCCCTGTCATAACTCTAAAGGATTGGTCCTGTTGTGCTTTTGGTTTCTTTCCTCACAGTGTGAAGACTTTAGCAGTCCATACTCAGGGTCAGTTTTTCACATTGAGCTGTTGTATTGTGCTGTATACAATTCCATATGAACTTCTAATAAACTGTTGCACTGCAATCTCCTGGGAAGAGGCTGCAGGTATTTTCTTACCTGTATGCACTCATTCAGCTGAAAGTTAATTATGCTAATCAGGGCCAGTGAATGGAGTTTGCTGACCAAAGAAACTAAAATGCAAATCAAAGACCGCTAAGGAACCAACTGTACTTTACAATAAAGCAGTCTGGGAATAATTGACACAGAATCATCCAAATCAAAGGAGAATAAAAGGAACGGACTTTGGAGAAAGCTCCCTTAAAATTTGTGAGGTGCAGCCCAACTACTGCAAGTTCCTTCTGAATAAATTGAAATAAACTCCCTGTAATTTTTCTAGATTTTTCTTTTGTTGTATCACTTAGAATCTTCTGCTCGACGGGGGAGTCTCAGAAGTATTGGACAAAGGCTCAAAGTTAAATATTGAGACTGCTAAGGAACCAACTGTATTTTACGATAAAGCATCTGGGAATAGTTAGAACATAGAACATAGAATAATAAAGCACAGAACAGGCCCTTCGGCCCACGATGTTGTGCCGAACATTTCTCCTGTCTTAAGCACCTATCCATGTACCTATCCAATTGCCGCTTAAAGGTCACCAATGATTCTGACTCTGCCACTCCCACAGGCAGCGCATTCCATGCCCCCACCACTCTCTGGGTAAAGAACCGACCCCTGACATCCCCCCTATACCTTCCATCCTTCACCTTAAATTTATGTCACACAATTTAGTTGCCACAAAGCTTAAAGTTTTAAATAAACTGTTCTTTGCAAATGCATACGACACATATCTAAATTTACTTTAAAACCAAAAAATACTGAGAAGAATGACAAAAAGTGTTTAATATACTTTATTTTATTTGTGATCCAGGATATTGTCAAGGAATTAGAATAGGAGATGATAATGAGTCCAGAAAGAGGCTTGTAATTTCAAATTTCACAGAAATTATGAAAAATACCTACTATAACAACACCAAAATTAGCTCACTAATCAAAACAATGAATCTTCTTTGTGTGTTTTTCCTGATTGTATGACTTATGACTGATAATCACAATGAAACGTCACAATGTACAATACTGATTACTCTTTAGACCGTCTCCAGTTGCAGAGTAATAACTGTCCTGTGTAATGGCTCAATGACAACACACAAGCAGTACATCACTTGAATTTTCTATTGAAGCATATGGAAACGTGTTTCAGTAGGGGAGAATATTTCAACAAATGAAAAGGATAAGCTTTGCATAGGAAGACAAATCAATCAGAAGCGACTAGTCAAAAGCTGGTAAAACTTACATGACCCAAGTACAAAGGTAAAGCCTGTGTGCTACTAGAAGATAATAACCATGACCTTTATGGATATGATTTAAAGGTTTATATGTTCAAGATTTATCTTCTCAAAATTGGAACCAGCAGAATAAATATTAGTGAGATTATAGCAATGAAGGTGGCATGGTTTTGACAATTACACTACGTAATGGGAGTGAGAAAATGATTTCCTTTTGTAGACCAGATGATCTCTTTTATTGTTATATTTGAAGACCTATAAGAAGTACATTATCAAAGAGGCTGGGTGACAGGTTAAAACATCGAGCTCTGAAGAGGAAAATATTGTTGAGCTATTTGGGAGGGTCAGCTTGGAAAGCATGACGTTTCTAACACATCATGATATTTTAGCTTCAGCATACTGTGATAAAAGTTTACATAGTCATTACTTATGAATTTGGAGCAAATCTAGAGTAGAGGAAAATAGATCCTAGTTGTTAGTTCTGTAGAAGTGTTTTTTGTAAGAGGTCGGATCATCATTTGGAACAGTGAAATAAAGACATAATTTCCAAAAAAAATGTGGATTTAAAATGTTAAAAGTCTCATTCAGATTCTTGGTGAGTTAACTGATGAATGCCAGTTTTACAGCTACAGAATGGCAGATAATCAGAGACCAGAATAAGGTTTCAGTTCAAAAAATAGTTTAATATCGGAAGAAGGTAGTGAGAATGGGCAGAAATCTCCAAGCTGTCAAAACTGGGAAGTGGTATTCAGGCCGTCAGAGCTGAAAAGAAATCTGTGAGCCACCAGAACTCGGAAGATTTAGTTGAGTAATAAATCTTAAAATTAAGAAGGGAATGACCCTTCTTTGGAATTGAGTGACAATAAAGGATTTTGCTGGGTAAAGCATTTAATCTTTGTTATTGCTGTTAAAATCTTTGTTTTTTTTTTATATATAGCTTATTTGTGTGTAATAAACTTGTGTCCTTTTGTTGAAAGAAGATTGGCAGGCTTATTTGCATACGTTCAGTGACTGACCACTGTGATAACCAAATTTTATGATCTATCAAAGAAGGTTCCCATGTTCAGATCAGACTTGTTCAGTACTATCATCAGCTGGGATCATAGAACCTCAGCTGTACACATAACACAGCATGTAACAACATTGTGGTAGCTACAAGTACAATGTGCTCATTTACTTATGTCATTGACTGCCTTCACAGAGTAAAGGGAACCTGTTCATTACAAGCATGAAACTTTAAGTAACACGTATCAAAGCACAACAAACAGTGAATTTTATTTTAACAAAAGTAATTCGTAATGAAAATCCTTGTATATGGCTCATGGAGAGACCAGTTGACAGATAAGGAGTTAGAATGCAAGTACTTCTGCTGAGCTGTGTATGGATACCAAACTCAGTGGGCATGCCCTGATATAAAGCTGGGACAGAACCACAGACTCAGCTGAGCAGTCCAAACACCAAGCTATAGTCATGGCTAGTTCCAACTTACTTGGAGAATGCCTATAGTGATCACGAGGTAGAATTTCAATTCACTGGCATTATGTAACCCTAAAAGGATTAAGCCTACAGAAATTCTAGCAACAAACACCATTGTGGAACATGCAAATCCATCTGCGTCTATTAGAGATGCAAGCAGCAAGCTCTATGTATCCCCATGCAATGGACCATTTGGTTGTGCAGCAACTTCTCAGGACTCTGTCTTCCACTAGTACAGCAAACTTGCAGGCAGCAAACTTGACAATACACCAGGAAAACACACCAATTACTACATCATTTGAAATTCCAGCCTCAGAGGATGCACTCACAAACATGGCTCCTTACTATCATTGGTTGTGCATTCCAGATGGTCAAGTGTCTCTTCAGGTTATTGTAGAGCAGTTACCACATCAGACTTCCATCCTTCCTGTTGAAACTTAGTTTGCTGCTGCAGTTTACCTCAACCTGGGTAGCTCACTGCATTGTGACAGACCCACTGTGTGACTAGAGGAGTCAGAAATAGACCAATACTCAAAACAGAACAACAGTTTGGTAGTGCTTTCTAGCTTTGTTGAACCACTGTTTACTCCTATGTCCCTTATTGCTAAAATTAACAAACACATGAACTTCAGTAGCAAAGCAATTAAGTGGTCATTGGTGTAGTAGTAACACTAACACAACATCTCACCAGAGGGCTTTTTAATTCATTCCATTACCTCCATGGCACTCCACCACTTAAAAGTCTTCTAATCAAAATATAACTCAATTTAAACTCTATTTTGCTCCATAAATGAATGGATATAGGAGATAACAAATATTGCCAGAGATCAATTATACCCCTCCAGTGTGTATTTTGAATATGCAAGAAGCTTTGACCACAAAGTGATTAGTGTTGATATTTTAATATTTTATGAATGTGAGTGTGTCGCTTAAACATCCCTGCCAATTCCTGGACTTCTAGACTGCTGAGGGCTGAAGTGAGGTTTATGTAAAGTAACAAAACAAGGAAATGTGCAAACAGAACACTTTAAGGGGTTTTGAGGGCATTAAGTGAAAAATGATCCTGTTCTCCACTCATGCCTATTTTGTTTTAGGTTTCTGAAATGTCGACAATGCATTTACAAATGAAGGTAATATCTAAATTGCAATTAGTGAATCGATGTGATCACACAGCCCTGCTACCCACCCACCATCAACGCCAGGACTTGGCAATGAAGCTTGCATTTTGATTGCTGGTTGGCATTTTGTCTTTTTGACGGTTGTGAGTGTGGGAGTTTTGAAAAGGACGTTAGTGGTTGTTCATTGGTGGTGAAATCCTAATTTAGATTCTAGGATCTTTAGGATTATGAAAGAGTTTGATAGGGGAGATGTAGAGAAGTTGTTTCCACTGATGGGTAAAACTAGAACAAGAGAGCAGAGGGCGGCACGGTGGCTCAGTGTTTAGCCACTGAATTCCAGGTTCGATTCCAACCTCGGATGACTGTGTGGCATTTGTACATTCTCCCCGTGTCTGCATGGATTTCCTCCGGGTGCTCCAGTTTCCTCCCACAGTCCAAAGATGTGTAGGTAAGGGGAATTGGCCATGCTAAATTGCCCATAGCGTTAGTCGGAAGGAAATTTGGTCTGGGTGGGTTACTCTGCAGAGGGTAGGTGTGGACTTGTTGGGCCGAAGGGCCTGTTTCCACACTGTAGGGAATCTATGAAACTATAAGACCACACTCGGGGAGTGCTTAGAATGTGAAACTAACTACTGCAGAGAGTAATTGGAATGAATTGTCCAGATAAGCACAAACGAGTAAAGAGCTACAGTTACAAGAAGAAAGAGGATGTTTGTATCAACCATGGTCACCGGTATGGGCTTATTGGGTCAATAGCTTATTTCTATGTAGGAAATGTTCTATAATACTTGATAATACATGAGTATTAGTGTGAGATCTTTAAATGTGAATGGAATCATATTTTAAACTTAGTACTAACCCACTTCCTTGAAGCCCTTTGTATGTTAGGAATCCTACCCAATTTAGGTTTCTCTTCAAAAAGAATAGATAACTCAGGGACCACCCATTGCAACCCTTCAAAGAAAAGTCACATGTCCCTGGATTTTAATGCTGTTTTTTTTCAAATCACCAGGGAGGAAGTAGCAGGGCTGTGCCATATGCTGCAACCTGAGCAGTGGCCAACTCAGCCACAGGCACTGCATTGCCACTGGCTGTGAAGGTCACTTCAGTCCCTGTCTTTTACTCATCAGGCTCATTCCAGGCATTCTGAACTTGTGTGGGAGGACACTTTATGTGCCAAACAGGATCCTCCCATCCAGTAGGAAATCAGAGCTTGACAGCTATGAAATAAAATCAGCTGCTGACAGGTTTTGCTCGGTGCTGCTGCATTGGATTTCTTTAACTTCATTTTTATCTATATTTCCACTCCTCTCCCCCACCACAGATTTAGCTTCTTTTTTTTTCAGTTTTTCTAAAAATCTATAAGAACTTTGCTGCATCCCTTTTGCAATCTTCAGCCAGAAGTACAAAATGGATGATCCACCTCCGCCTCCTCCAGTGGTCCCCAGCATGACAGACACCATTTCTCAGCCAATTCAAATCACGTCATGTGATATCATAAACAGTTGGAGACATTCTAGCAAGAGTACTGAAGGCTTGTGCTCCAGAACTTGCAGCTTCCCTCACCAAGCTGTTCGAGAACAGTTACAGCATTGGAATCTACCTGACAGTGTGGAAAATTGCCTGGGTATGTCCTGTACACAGAAAATACAATAAATCCAAACAAACCAATTACTGCCCTATCAGTCTACTCTCCGTCATCAGTAAAATGATGGAAGGTGTCATCAACAGTGCTACAAAGCAGCACCTGCTCAGCAACAACCTGCTCAGTGACTCCCAGTTTGGGTTTGGCCAGGGCCACTCAGCTCCAAACCTAATTAAAGCCTTGGTTCAAACATGAACAGAAAAGCTGAATTGCAGAAGTGATGTGAGAGTGACAGCCCTTGATATCAAAGCTGCGTTTGACCAAGTGTGGCATCAAGGAGCCCTGGCAAAACAGAAATCAATGGGAATCAGGGAGCAAACTCTCAGCTGCTTAGAGTCTTATCTGACACTGTAGAACGTTGGTGTTGGAGATCAGTCATCTCAGATTCAGGACACTCTACAAGAATTCCTCAGGGTAGTGTCCTAAGCCTAACCATCTTTAACTGCTTCAGCAATGACCTTCCCTCCATCATAAGGTCAAAATGGGGATATTTGCCAATGATTGCACAATGTTCAGCACCACTCAGGACTCTTCAGATACTGAAGCAGTCCATGTTTAAATGCAGCAAAACCTTGATAATGTCTCCAGCTGAGCTGACAAGTTAGCATTCATGCCACATAGATGTCAGGCAATGGCTGTCTCCAATAAAAGACATCAAGCCCCTTGATGTACAATGGTGTTACCATCATTGAATCTCCCATTGTCAATATTGTTGGAGTTACCATTCGCCAGAAACTCAACTCAATTTGCCATGGAAATACAGTGATTAAAATACAGATCAGAGGCTCTGAATACTGCAATGAATTACTCACCTCTTGACTCCCAAAACCTGTATCCCATGTACAAAGCACAAAGGGTGTGATGGAATACTCCCTACTTGCCTGCATATGTGCAGCTCCAACAACACTGGAGAAGTTTGACACCTTCCAGGTCAAAGCAGCTCACTTGATTAGCACCATATCCATAAGCATCCACTCACTCCACCACTTACACTCAGAAGCAGTATTGTATATCATCTACAAGATGCACTGCAGAAACTCACCAAAGATCCTCAGCACCTTTCAAACCCATGTCCACTCCCACCAAGAAGGACAGGGCAGCAGACACATGGGAACATCAGTTGGATGTTCCCTTCCAAGCCACTCACTATCCTGGCTTGGAAATAAATCACTGCTCCTTCACTGCCACTGGGTAAAAATCCTGTAAAAGTCTCCCTAGGCATGTTATGGGTCTACCTGTAGCACTCTAACCGTATCACAGCTGTTAAAAAAGGCAGGTTATCATGACCTTCTCGAGGGCAACCAGGGATGGGTAATAAATGCGGGCCAGCCAGTGATGCCCAAGTCCCACAAATTAATTTTAAATAACTTCATATGCACTGTTAATATTTCAGGTCCAGTGACCCTTCCTCAGAACTATTCAAAGGAAGATCACTGGACCTGAAATGTTAACTCTGATTTCTCTCCACAGATGCTGCTGAGTTTTTCCAGCAATTTGTTTTTTTTTTCATTTCTAGCATTGGCAGTTCTTTCAGTTTTCTTCTATACTGTGATTTTCCAATTCCCATTGGATACCTTCATTCAGGAGGTTAAGACATCAAATAATTCTCAAATGATCTAGACTTGGAAAATTTTTCACATTACTGAGAAAATCTCACAAATGCAGACATTGGTTTAGCACAGCAATAATTCAATTCCTGAAGAAGGGCTTATGCCCGAAACGTCAATTCTCCTGCTTCTTGGATGCTGCCTGACCTGCTGCGCTTTTCCAGCAACACGTTTTTCAGCTCTGATCACCAGCATCTGCAGTCCTCACTTTCTCTTAGCACTGCAATAAACAATTACGGTCACTGAAAATCGAAATGAACATTTAAAATTGAATCAATTTTCAGGAACCATTTTTCATATTACAATTTTCAAATTGGACAAATATCAGAGTGATATCATGGAAATTCCATTGAAGAACAATCTTATTGAAGCACCACAAATTTCTTCATAATTGTTGTATCGTATGAATGATACTCTCATTCATAGGAATGGTTTGTCATATTAACGGAAAGTAAAGTAATTCATTTGGTACAGTAGGGCAAGCCAAGCCACCATCTGGGTAACTAGATTGATGAAAACATGAGGCACTGATAAAGCAAATATTATGACACAAAATGACCAAGCTCAAAGTAAAAATATGTAGTGACTTCTTCTATAACACGATAGTTCAGTTCGTGTGCAACTCCGCGCTCTACAAAAATCGCACATTACAAATAACATTTCAAGTATTAGTGATCTCATTGCTTTGTAGCCAACCCACGTTTTACAAATCATGTTTTAAAAACCGTGTTCCCAATTCATCAAACAAGTTACAGCTAATGCATGTTAACAAAAGACACATTATAGCAGAATTGGCTGTACAAACAACATGTGCCACATTTGCAATCTCCGCTTAAAGTACAAGTACAGAACGAGCTTGGAGGTGAGAAGAGAAGACTGAACAACAGTTGGAATAAGCATCTTTCTTATACTTGTAAATATTGCTAACCTCACCATGAGATTAATTTTCAGGCAATTGGAAGTTTCCTCCTGTGAAGAATGGTTCACTGAAACAGAAAAATAGAACATAGAAATAGGAGTAGACTGTTGGGCCCTTCAAAGTCGAGAATATGGTGCTGGAAAAGCACAGCAGGTCAGGCAGCATTAGAGGACAGGGAAATCAACGTTTCGGGCATAAGCCCTTGATCAGGAATGAGGCTGTGAACTGAATGGGTGGAGAGATAAATGAGAAGGGGGTGGGGCTAGGGGAGAAGGTAGCTGAGAGTGTGATCGGTGGATGGAGGTGGGCGCAATGCAGGCTTGCAGACCTGTTGCTGTGCTGTAGTTTTCTTTGTTACTCTATTTGGAATTCCTGAATTTACTGGTATTCCTAATATCCTTTGTTAGGCGTGGTCTGGCCATGTTATATTTTTATGCCAAAATGGGATGAATAACTTTAGTGGTCTGTATGCTCTTTAAATGTTTGCCTTTACCTATCTACCATCATCCCTTTAAGTAATGATCCTCAATTTATCATCACCAGCTCTTATCTCATATTATTGTAATTTCTT
Source organism: Hemiscyllium ocellatum (assembly GCF_020745735.1). Lineage (NCBI taxonomy): Eukaryota > Metazoa > Chordata > Chondrichthyes > Orectolobiformes > Hemiscylliidae > Hemiscyllium > Hemiscyllium ocellatum. The sequence continues at coordinate 27,861,136 of NC_083425.1, read as the reverse complement.
TTATTAAATTCAGGGCCCTGATCCCAGAAATAATTTCATCACTTTCCATCTTAATGAAGAATTCTATCCTGTTGTGATCACTCTTCCCTAAGGGCCTGCATACAACTGGATCAGCTATTATTTCTTCCTTGTTACATAATACCCAGTCAAGGATGGCCATTTCTCCCATTGGTTCCTCAACGTATTAATTCATGAAACTATCCTCTATGTACTAGAAGAAGTCCACGAGATATTACTATGATTTAATTAAAGACTCAGTTTCATCTGGTTATCTATTCTACTCTGGAATTTACACAATTTATCATATTATTCTCAACCTCAATTAATTGATTGTGAGTTTTCATGCGGTCAATAATTATAAAATCTTAATAGGAAGAAACAACTTCTCAGTGATTTCTTTTTAACCTTCCAATTTATTCTGTCATTGCAAATAATAAAAGATACATTGGTGAAATTGAATAAATGTTTTTGCATATTGTTGGATCCTTCTTTCAGTACAATCCATGCTATATATTGCAGGCATCTCATTCCTGCCTGCACCAGAGCCTCACAATCTATTAAAATTAGAACCTGCCCACAATGTCAGAAAGCTGATAGAACCAGAGAACTACATTGGTGCTGCCGAGTCAGCTGAGAACAAAGGTATCCATCCACTGGAGGAGAAAAAGAAAGATACCAAGGAAGCAACATGTGCTTCAACTGATTTAGTGCCTCAAATTTCAGCAAAGTACCAGAGAATTGTTATGAATTACACTGAGCAAGACTAACTAACACACTGTCAGCTGTAGGCAGCCATTATTGAACTAACTTTATTTCCACTTTCACAACAGAGAGGTGACATAACAAAATGTTCAGATCTTAAAACACACTGCACTCCCTCCTCACCTAAAATTAATTTATATATTAAAAAAGCAAATGGGTATATGTAGATAAGTCCACAGAGTCCAATATGACTAAATCAACATCAACAGTGCTTGAAACTTTCACGGGTTGTGGAGTGCTTTTGATTTTACTGTAATTAAAACCAAAACATCAATTACTCATACTTGCAGAGTGATTTACATGTAACTGAAAAGTTTTTTCCATAACACTCATATGTGTTTTTAAAAATCACCATTTGACAAAAAATTATAATTAGTTTTTTTTCTTCTTCTTCCTTACATCCTTTCAATTAATCTCTCTGGCATCTTTCTCTTTCTGTCTGGATATCTCCTTCCATTTCCATCAGCTTTCCCCTATTTTCTTGCATCTCTGATTGTGTCAATCTGAACTTGACTGACTATCAACGTCTATTAATATTTTTGATGGTAACATTAATTGAATTGTCCTACTCAAATACCCTCACTCACTTTGCTCTGCCATTGAATTCTGTAATATTGTTAAACTTTCCACTTCTTCATGAATTTCATTTTCATACTGATTTTCCTTTGGGCTGTTGGAGGAATTTGGACTCTTGAAGGTTTCTCCAGTTCTCCCTTTGTCAGATTTTAGATTACTTACAGTGTGGAAACTTCAGCCCAGCAAGTCCACACTGACCTGCCGAAGTGCAACCCACCCAGACCCATTCCCCTACATCTTATACTACTGGCAATTTAGCATGGCCAATTCATCTAACCTGCACATTTTTGGACTTTGGGAGGAAACCGGAGCACCAGGAGGAAACCTACGCAGACACAGGGAGAATGTGCAAGCTCCACATAGACAGTTGCCTGAGGCAGGAATTGAACCCGGGTCTCTGGCGCTGTGAGGCAGCAGTGCTAACCACTGTGCCACCATGCTGCCATTTCTTCCTTCAATCAAGTAATCTGCAGGATATTACTTGTTTCTCCCTCGCTTTCACTAAATGTGTATGTACGTCTGTTCTGTGTAAGGGATGTCAATCACATACCCCTCCATGTTACCACTGTGGCTTTTAACCGTGACTTTCTGACCAATGCCAAACTCTTCATTCTTTCATATTTTTTATCAAGTTTTATATGCTTCTCATATCATGATCTATATTCCACATTGTGGAATTATTATGTAAAGAAATTGAAAATGTGTCAAAGTATGATATGGAGCTTACTGCCTGGATTATCACCAAGCAAATATTTCTGCAAAGGTCTTTTCACAAATTGTACATTTATCTCTACATCACTATTTGATCCTCGATGATATGTTAGTTGTATAGTGTGTTTGACACCATTCTTACTGAGAGATATTTCAAACATAAACTGTGGACTGTTTTCTGGTGCAAACCAATTCTCAAAACTTTGTACTTTGTATGTGTGTGGCATTGGTTATAGACTCAACATTTATCCTCTTGTTATATTTATCGATTAAGGCAAGATACATTTTACTTTCCACTTCAAAAATAAAATGATAGATACTTATTCCCTTGATTTCCTTCAGCTTGGAAAATGAAACAAATTTTCGTTGAATCATTTTTCAATCTGAGACACACTTCACAATTATTCACCAACTCTTCAATGACTGTCTGCACCTTTGGGTACCAGAAACAACTTCAACCATAGGTTTTATATGAACTAACTCCACGTGATTTTGACAAATTAATCTAACAATCTCTAAACCTTGGAGGTATAATGACTCTTAAATCCCATAGAAGACTGTCTTGATCTTCACTTACTTAATTTCTGTGTGTGAACACTCCTGCAGTTTCTCATCATCACATCACCAGCCGTAACGTAATTCAGCATTTTACAGAACACTGCATCCTTGCAAATTTCTTCATTATTTCCTCTGGTAATTTGTATGTGAAGTACTTCACAGGTAAGTCAGTGGCTTGGGAAATCTCAAAAGAATGTCCACATTTGTATCCTCAGTTGATGTGCAATATTTAATGCTCATTAAATTGTTAATGTTACTTTTTGGCCCTGTTTGCTCAAAAATCACTTTGTCCTCTCATCATACTTTCACATTATCAAATGTTCCCATTTTGATGCTGAATATAAATCGCTCAGCCCCGTTTCCTACCCCATATTACTATCAAATGGTAGTAATGCAAATAATGGGATGCAGCGTCATATTCCACTTTGATATTAAATTGAGCTAAGACTGTTATTGTGAAGGAATACTGTTACTGGAATTAACAATTGGCTTAACATTAGTTTTGTGTAAAGGAATGTAACTCCTGAACTCCTTGCATTCTGCTTCTGAGGTAATAGACACTGTGTTAACAATGAATGTAAGTTGTGAATCTGTGACTTTAATCTCTACTACAAGCATTGGAATTATTTGTTCAACCTTAATATTCAAATTTTCCATATACCATTTTATGTGCGCTCTCAGTGAGTACAATCTTTGCTCTTCCTGCTCGTTAACATCTACTTCTGATCCCATATCTACCATATGTATAATTGAGGAATACCAGAGACCTGAACTAGCATTAGATTAATCATGACCTTTACCAAGTGTAAGGCTGTGACCTAATGTATGACTGCTTTTGTGTCTGCAATTCATTAGAATATATGACTGTTTTTGTATCCGGAGGTGATCAAATATGACTGACTTTCCCACAGCTCTTGAACTGGGAGTGGGGTTGTTGAAATAGCCGGTGGCTATAACAGCAATGTCAGCATGTAAGTTCATGACTCTGAGGCTCAAAACTTGGCTGCTGTGGTCTGGACTTTGCTGAATGACTTTGACCTCCCCTCCTAATTCAGGAAAAAAAAATCCTTGCAATTTGCAACTTTTTCTGTTTCTGTAATTTCCTGGCTGTGGACATATTGCAGACTCCCCATTTATTGCTCATCCCGAGTTCCCTTGAGAAGATGATGGTAAGCTACTTTCTTGAATCGCTGCAGTCCATGTGCTGGAGGTTGACCCACAAGACTGTTAGGGTGGAATTCCTTCTCTCAAAACTTGGCTTACATTATGCTGTTCTTCCAATATATAATCATAAAGTGGTTTCTAAGTTCACACCATACCCTCAGTGGGAGTTTATTTAATCCAAGAATGTGATCTGCTACAATTTTATTTAGTGTGCTTCTTTCAATGGGACATAACTTTGATTTTTAATCATACCGTATTATGAACCTACAATTTTACGGATTTTAGAATTTTCCACAGTACCGAAGTCTAACATGCAACACTGATTTGATACTCAATCAAAAGCACCTGTCCTCATCAGGATGAAGAAAATTTTACTTTCTCCTCATCTCTCTTTTTTCCACATTTTAACTTAACCTATTTTTCTTATCAACCTGGTCAGAGAGGTTATTTCACACTTTTGGAGCAGATAGGACTTGAACCTAGGCCTCTTAGTTCAGATGTAGGAACGGTACCACTGTGCCACACAAGAGTTTTATGTCAATATTTTCTAATCAGTCTGTTTAGAGATATTATTGCATACTTCTGGAGCAGGTGTGACTTGAACCTGGGCAACCTGCCACTGAACCACAAGAGGGCCCCTACATCTCTTTTTTTTAACTTTGCGTAGCATTTGTTCATGATTACACTCGTCCCATTTATCGTGGGAGAATTCCCCAATTGTCTTCAAATATACCATGAGTGCAGTTGTTTTCAATTACATAACATGCTCATTTACTCTAAACATGAACTTGGTATGTACACAGAACACAGTCTTTCAAATTGCTCAAACTTTCTCAAAAACAAGTTTAGGAGTTGCAAAACTTTCAAAATATTTCAGTCCTTAATGACTTAAATGAAAAGTTTAAAAAAAAGTCATCCCAGCCCGAGCATGATATTCAATGGGGTTTTCTGGAGATTGACTGAGTAAGGTGACCACAGGCTCATTATTGAACTAATTTTATTTGTTCATTCCCCAATGGAGACAAGAGCAGAGGACAAGATAACAAAATGCTCAGATCTTGCAGCATACCACAACAGCCACAATATTTTTTGTGTTCAAATGTTAAATCTATCCAAAATGACAAGACAATAATTTATTCACTTTATTTAAAGCAAGCAAATAAGCAGATAGTCAGGACATTCACCTTGTGATTGCCAAAGTCAGTGATTGTTAAATCTATCAGAGAATACTTCATGAACTCTCTTGTTTTAACAAATAAAGGAAATGGTATCTCACATTTATCAACATGTGAATCCTTTGAATATGTGCTAGCTCCTTCATTATTTGGCGTTCATTTTCTTTTGATCAACTAAGCATCTTTTCAAGGACTATGTGGCTTTGTTAGGCACCAGTGGTGTTTCTTTTTATTGCATGTATCTTTTAAATTTTGAACAAGTGCTTCAAGTTGTTGACATTTCTCTGCAGTCCTTTGCATTGCTTGCTGTTTCAGAAACATTATTAAATTAAAGTAGAACATTGGACCCGGGCTTCCAATAGCCTTTTTTTTGTGAACAATGAGTGCTTAGTGGTAGACAAACAGGTTATATTTTGATTTAATGTTTAATGATTACAAATACTTCTGCATTAGCTCTTTTTCAACCTCACTTTTTGCCCTTTTCTGGTATAAGATACATGCCATATTGATCATGTTTTTGATCTCTGCTGGTTACAGCAGTAAATCTGAATAATTAGGTTAAGATTCAGTAGATTAGGATATGCAGCAGGCTAATGGCTGGTAAATATATGCAGCTAATGCCATGAAGCTATTTAAGTGCCTTTACACAAGACAGTCTGAACATAAGGTTCTTTGGCTTAAAACTTATCTTCCATTCGATACGATTAGATCACTGAATGCTTTACAATGACATAATAAAACAAGGTAGAGACACCTTATTGACATGCAAAACTATTACTTTGCTCACAAAAAGGAACCCATCTTAATAGAGAACAGGGCACTCTCATTTGGATAATGGAATATTTTTCTAATTGAAGAGTCAGGTTGGTTTGTTTGCTGATATGTCTGGCATAGGCAGGATTTGCTAAATTGCAATTGTAGGAATGTTTAATGCAGCCATGGACTCAGTGAACATTAATTAAAGAAGGCTGTGTACACAATATTCATAAGGCTGCACGTTCAGATAGAATTTAATTCAAACCAAACAAGATGTCCACTTTCGTCATCCATCGGTGAATATCTGTGCAAAAGCCACAATGACCCAATTATGCAATCTTACTGTCACAGTAACAGTGGAGTAAACATTTGAATGTTCAGTGCTTAAATAGATTTATTGACAGCTTGAGAAATATCTGGACCATTTTTTAAAATGTTCATGAAGGCATGGACTTGTGCTCAACTTGGCTTATGTGCAGTTGTAATACTCCAGTGCTTTGTCCAAGTACCCATTTCTTACGTGTGAGCATAGACAATAAATGTTGGCAAACTATTCGCACACAGAGGTTACCCCAAATCTATTTCGGAGTAAACACTGATCTGGACACAATAAATGGATAAACAAATATAGATCAAAGAATAAAAGGGCTTGTATAGAGTTTTACATAATGCTATACAAGTCTCACATAGGTATCTTTAAATGCTTCGAAAAACAAGATTTTAAAATGTTTTGTCACATCCGCCAGGTACTCATTTTGATCATTATAGGAAGAAGTTAGCTTATATTTGCTACTAGCAGAGGAGAAGGGGTGAATCTGTCCCTTCTAATCAACTTCCTTGTTTGGCTGCTGGAAAGATGTATTGTTCTTTTCAGCATGAGGCTGTACATCTCTTATCCAGTTTCTATTGTACCAGTAAGAAGCCAATTACAGTGCTTTCTTAAATGAACAAAAAGAGTAATTTTCTTAGCCATGAGAAAAATAGCAAAGCGACAACCTCAAGCATTCACACAAGAATAAAGTTTCTAATAAGGGGACTAGATCCCTGTGCAAAAGGAAGATGGAAGACTATGCCCCCATTTAACACATTTAAGGTATCCTTAATATGTAAAGGTTTTAAGCTGAGACCATAGTTATTTAATTAATGTCTTGAATCCACAATGGTATTGAATACTTTGGATCCCTTTAATTTCTCTGTATCTGTATGTTTCTCTCTGGTTGGTGCTGTCACCAGCTGTTTGGTATTTTGAGAGGCAGAAGAAAAGCTATCTCTAGTTGGTTCCATCACAATCCATTTCACCAGCTTTGCCAAAAGCACTTGCAATATGTGCTGAATTATGTATTCCAGTGTAGTGAATACACTGTTTCCAAACTTGATAATTGTATGTGATGTTGTTTATCTCCAGTAATTAAAACTTACCATACCAAGGTAAACCAAAATAAGAGATGACGGTTTTTTCATTGCCTGACTGGGTGGACTCATTTCAATGTCTTTTGATTAAAGCATTGGGTTATACTTTGTCAAATAGCAGTGAAGTGACAATTTTAGCAAGTATTCTGGAAGTTTCCCCATGAGACCTAGTGAAATTTATCAGAGTTGTGCAATAAAGGTGCAGTAAGGCTGGTCCGTATCGGACGCCATTGTCCACGGACAGTGGGTGTGCATGGTTGCTTCCCATGGAGTGTGCCCTGAGATGTTGGGTACTGGTTTCCAAGATGAAGGGCAGGAAGAGCACGCAGCAAACATGGGTTGCTAGGTTACTGCTTTGGCTTTCAATTTGGAAATTGCTGCTGTGTAGTTTCTATCCAGCAGGTGGGAGAATGGAAAACAGTGTATAGGAGAGGCAAGGTCAGAGTGGTAAGAGTGTGGAATGCACTACTTGCTAATGTAGTCAACTCAGTCACATTAGGGAGATCTAAACAATCCTTAGATAAGCACCTGGATGTTTTTGGGATAGTGTAGGGGGACGAGCTGAGAATAGTTCACAAGTCGACACAACATCGAAGGCCGAAGGGCCTGTTCTGTGCTATATTGTTCTATGTTCTATGCTCCATGTAACATGGAATGTCAATTTATGCAATAACTGCATGTGGACTTGTGCCACTCAGTAGTGAGATTGTCATCTCATTGTTCAACACCTGGTAGGAAATTGAGACTTTTTCCCCTTGGGAATCACTTCCCTGCTGATCTCACGTGATTTTCCCCTTTCTCACCAATATTGTACAGTGGTGGAATGTTTCCATCTATTAATTTCAGTTCAGTCAATTTTGTTTGTTTCATGTTGATTACACAAAGCTTGGCTAAGTTGTGGCCAGCTAGTTTCTAAGACCATGTTAAGTCAGTATTTTTATTTTTTATTTTCAGTTCATTAGTTCCAATGCCAGGTTTTAGAATTAGATAATAGAATTGGGAAAATTATTGTTGTGACCCCTACCCACCAGAATCAAAGGATATTTTTCTGATTTGTTTGCAGAGAGCATACTGTTACAAGGTCAGAATGAAATAATGTTACAGAATTTGGGACAACATATACCTTTTGGATTTTCTGGCATCTTCCTAACTGTGGATGAAACGTAGCTGGACTTGTTCCTGAAGCTATTATTTCTGTCCAAGTTTAAACTCTTACAGTACCTGGTTCTAAAATCCATGTACTGAATTCAGGCACTTTGATTGCTAGAAGGGTGTCTGGGTTTACATTCCCACACATCAGTGTCAATTAACTTTACATCCACCCTTTTTGATTGGGTGAGGTTTGAAACTTTGATCTCCAATGGGTAACTCTGCGTTTACTTCACTGGCATAACTATGGTGGCCTCCATCAGTGATGTTTGTTGTGGGGTATCCTTCCCTCCCTTTTCACCTTATTTTGGGAATGAGCTTCCCCTGACCTGTTCCACTTTCCATGGCTCACTATTGCTATCCTCCCCTGTGGCTCTTCCTGGCCTACCTGAGAAATTGTGTTTAAATATACCATAAAGATTTCCATTAATCAGATCTCTCTCTCTGTTCTGTCATTTTTTTTGTCACACATCTGGCCCTCTTTTGCCTTACTTTATGGCTGTTGCCTAGCTCCACTCCTTCTCACTCTGAGTTCTGTCCTGATCCTATCTGATACTGTTGGTTGAACTTCAGTCCTGTTATTTCAAGTGACAGTTCTTGAGTCAATCCATTACTAATGGATTTTGCTGCCCTCTGTAGGGCTCTGTCAGTTCCTGTGTGACGCCTGAACTAACAGTTTTTTGTTTTTCACGTAGTGTGCCTGGCTTCCACACTGGAAGGACTTGTGGCTGTTTCCCACCTGTCTCCCATCCAATCCCTTCTCTCAACGTTTGGAGACAGTTGGGTTTTTTTTCTGCCTGGTTTCCCTTTTTTGTCCAGCATATGCCGGGAATATCACTCCTTTCTCTCTCTCTCTCTCTCTCTCTGTCTCTGGTCTACGAAAACTTCTCAATGCCATGCTGCCTGAGTTTAAGTCTGTGCGGTAACTCCTGGTTGTCATCCAGAATAACCACCCTCTGCCCTATGACATGAGTCCAGATTAGAAACAGTATGAAGTTTATGAAATCCTCAAGGAGAATAATCTCTTGAATGTGGCCTCAATTTTAATTGCCTGGGATCCATTGGTTAAAAGTATGTTGCTCAGCCACTCAAATTCCACTTGTGTCTGGTCAAACTGTTTCCTGAGGGTGTGGAATTTTTGCCAGTATGCCTGCAGCACTAACTGGTATCCACTTCAAACAGCCCCTTCCATTGCCTCATAGCTAGTTGCACTCGCCTCAGGTAGGAGAGTGTCAGGATGCTCTGCAATTGTGTTGTCCATTATTGGACTGGTGACTTTATCTGCTATGCTAACAGTCCAATAGAGATAAAGGAGGCATGCATCCCTTCACCATCAAACTTGGGGATTAAATAGACAAAATTGAACGCATCAGCTGTTATATCTGAGTTTAATATGGCCCCCTCACCAGAATGCCTTCAGTTGGAATTTTCCACTCAAAACCTGACCTATTTCAACTTAAACTCCCTTTCTTTCTGTTGTTGTGGTTCTGTTCGCCGAGCTGGGAATTTGTGTTGCAGACGTTTTGTGCCCTGTCTAGGTGACATCCTCAGTGCTTGGGAGCCTCCTGTGAAGCGCTTCTGTGATCTTTCCTCCGGCATTTATAGTGGTTTGTCTCTGCCGCTTTCGGTTGTCAGTTCCAACAGTCCGTTGCAGTGGCCGATATATTGGGTCCAGGTCGATGTGCTTATTGATTGAATCTGTGGATGAGTGCCATGCCTCTAGGAATTCCCTGGCTGTTCTCTGTTTGGTTTGTCCTATAATAATAGTGTTGTCCCAGTCGAACTCATGTTGGATGAGTTCGACTGGGACAACACTACTATTATAGGACTAGCCGAACAGAGAACAGCCAGGGAATTCCTAGAGGCATGGCACTCATCCACAGATTCAATCAATAAACACATCGACCTGGACCCAATATATCGGCCACTGCAACGGACAGCTGGAACTGACAACCGAAAGCGGCAGAGACAAACCAGTATAAATGCCGGAGGAAACATCACAGAAGCGCTTCACAGGAGGCTCCCAAGGACTGAGGATGTCACCTAGACAGCGGACGAAACGTCTGCAACACAAACTCCCAGCTCGGCGAACAGAACCACAACAACGAGCACCTGAGCCACAAATCTCCTCACAAACTTTGAATCCCTTTATTTCTTCCTTCTCTTTCCTAGAATTTTCTCCCTCCTTTCCATCCTGCTTCTCTGGTTATTATTTTTCTCCCTTTCCTGAAATTCCCTACTTTTTTTTTACTATTTTGAATGTTCTGTTTCTAATCTCTGTTGCTTTGATTTTAACTTATCCATCAATTTGCATCAATATCTTCAGTTTCCAGTCTAAATGTTGCACCTTCCATTTTGCAATTTCTACTTTCCTAGCTTTTTGGCAGAACAAGCGACTTGAGTGTTTAGTTACAACTTTGAATTCTTCCAAGGACAGCGTCATTCATGTTTTATAAAGTAGCTTCTCAATTTCTGTGAAAGTATTTACCTCAAATTCCAACACCTTAGCACCTCAATACGTAGAACTATAAAACTCTTCTGCAGTTTTAATTATAAAATAATTTTGTTTTACCCCACGCCATTTCTGTCATCAGTCTGTGAAACAATTTCCGAGCACAAGCTCCCAATTTTGTCATGACCAGGCCCCATCTTTTCAATCTCCTCAGTTGACTGCAACTTATTGTTATTTGCAGTTTAAAAGCTACTTTTCTTTGTCTATGTCCATTGTATCAGTCAGGAACCATTTTCAAAGTTTTCTTGAGTGAAATAAGGAGCAATTTTCTTATCGACCAAGCTAAAGGAAAGATACAAAGTCAAATATGTAGACACTTTAGGCACAGGGTTTGAAAAATGAATAGTGTCTAGTACAAAATAAAGAGAAAAAGAATGTATGGTTTAAAATTCTTAGGGTGTTCTTGAAGTATAAATAGTTTAACCTAAAACCTATAGTATAACCTAAGTATAAATAGTTTAACCAGTTGTTTAATTGGTGTGTCTCCACAATGGTGAATATTTCAGATCTCTTTAAGTTTTGAGTGTCTGGATGTTTCTGTCCAATTTGTAATGTTACCAATTATTTTGTCTTTCGAAAGACCATGAGAACCGGCTAGTTCCAGTTCTGTCAAAAGTAGGTACCTGAAGTACAAATAAATACAACATTATATATTCCATTATCTGACAACAATGCCTGCAATTATCAAGCTTAAAAACAATGTCTTGAATTTACAATATGTAAACTTATCAGATACGTGGAAATCAAAATAGAAAATGAGGGCGTCTTCATGCCTCATTGGATAGCTGATGCAATTTTTTTTTCTTTTTTAAATCCATTTCAGTCCTTGGAATTCCGGTATTAAAATCAGATAATGGAATTTGAAATTCAGTGGACTTTTTTTTATCAGTATCATGGCACCACTTAACTTATTTTGGTGGTTGTGATTTTGAAAAATTGTTAAATAGAACATTCAGAAAACTCCCTGCCTTTCCTTGACTATTGCCAAGCAATATTTAACAAGCAGCTCACCCACTTGTACCACCAGTGAAAAGCTCAATTTCATGTTTTGTCTCAAGAGTAAGGAGTTTGATTGATTGATCTTTCCCTCCGTAACCTAAAAGTAATGAGACCAATAGTCATGGTCCAAGCAAAATGAGTTGTTCAAATTAGACCACGGGTTGTATCTTGGAGCTTTCTGGGATGTGAAGGATGATCTGTCTATCCTGTCAATGGATTTCATGGATCGACCAAGATAATGATAAGACATGGTAAAGGTAAAACTGTGTCCCCTGCCATGGAGGGAACTGTATTGCTTTTTCTGTTGTTATAGATCTTTAAACAAAGTGCACAATGATGTCAATCTTGTATTCAATTTTCAAACGTGCAGCAACTCATTGGTCCCATTTCAGAAATGGTGCGCAGGGAGACAGTGGTGTTGTGGTAATGTCACTGGACCAGTAATCCTATGTCCAATCCTTGACCACCAGCACTACCCCACTTCCCATGACACGTTCCCATGTAACTGTCCTTTCACCTCTTCCCTGCTCACCATCCAAGGGCCTAAACCATCTTTCCAGGTGAAGCAGTATTTCACCTGTACCTCCCCCAATCTGATCTCTTGGATTCTCTGCACCCAATGTGGCTGACGCTATGTTGGAGAAAATAAACGCAGACTTGGTGGTCGCTTTGCAGAATGCCTCCAATCTGTGCGCAAGCCCATAGCCGATCATTTTAATACAGTGTCCTGCTTCCATGCCTATATGTCTGCCTTCGGCATGGTGCAGTGTTCCAGTAAATCACATTGCAAACTGGAGAAACAACATGTCGTCTGGGCTCCATATGGAGTTCAACACCTTCAGATTATGAACCCATTCCCATTCTATTCCTTTCGTTTAGCGTTACTAGTTATATTCACTGACACCATGCCTTTCACCACCACTACCACCCTCCCTCCCCCCTCCTCAAGCTCCATTGGGACTGTCTGTCCTTTCCAGTCTGGCAGTTAGACACACCACTGATCTGCCTTTCTTACATTCTAATCACTTAATCTGCACTTTCAGCACACTTTCTCCCCAGCACTCCCCCTCCATCACCTCACCAACCATTGTCTAAATGCTGCCCCCTTCACACTTCATGTCAGCTTTGATGAAGAGTCATCTAGACTCGAAATCTTAGCTTGCTCTCTCTCTCTCCACAAATGCTGCCTGACCCACTGTGATTTCAAGCATGTTTTCAATAAAGAGGGCAATGAAGTGGGGCATAGGTTCCTATTCCACTACTGCAGCTGGTAGAATTGAAAGATTAGTCTGAAAACGAACCTTCCTGCTCAGCGTGCAAACCTGCATCTAGATTAGTCTCTGTTGTGGTGACCATGACAGCTATCATCCAACCACAAGGGTGCTTGTGCTGCAGTGGTAGTGTCCTTGCCTCTGAATTGGGAAACTTGAGTTCCAGTTATGTAATAACATCTCTGGATAGGTTGATTAGAAAATATCCAGAATTGATGCATCTACAAATAATGAGGCAATAAATGGGATAACAGATGATGGTTCTCAATAAACACAGATTTGTTTCAGAGAATTAGAATTTAAGAATAACAGGCCCGTGATGTACCAGAATTTTAGAATATTAGCTTTGATTCATTGGCAAAATGAAAAGCTTTTATGTCCAAGCTCCACTTCGGAAACTTGAGCAGATAATGCACTGAAAGAGCGATGTGTTGTCAGAGTTGCTGCCGATGTCCTAGATATATACTGGCCTGGGCCTGGTATATGGTTATGTTCATCCAGTTGCTTTTGGAGTCTAATGAAAAGTCCTTTTTGTATTTGATATGTATTTACAATGGAGTTATTTATTAACCATACAAGTTTCAGCCTAGTTTAGATTTTGAAATCCATGTCTTTTTAGAAAGGGTTGTTTGCAATTGGTTCACGATTGATTGGTATTACAAATTAAGTAAGAATAATAACATTCTTGATCTACACCACCTGGGGAGGACATCATGAAAATGTCTGTGACGGAGTCTGGAGGGAGTGAAGTGTGGTAGATTTCTTCAGTAATCCAGTGAGAATGATATATGGTATATTGCTTTATATGGATCTTGAAAGTGAAATAATAATATGTTTACAGCATGATAGTCTGTGGATGGGATGGGACCATTTTCTGATAGTCAGGGCAAAGAATGAGTTCAAGTTATTTGGACTATCAGATATAAATTTATGCCATCAATGTTCAGGTATTCTGAATACAAAGCAGGAGCTCAAATTGATTTTGATAGTGATTCCTAGAAGTTGCACTGTTATTTCTCTGCTTCATTGCCTGCTTTCACTAGCTCCAAACCTTGGTCTATTCTGCAGTGTCAAATACCGAAGTGCTTATCAATAAACCATTATTGTCAGTCATCCCTACAATATTACTCAGAGCTGTCAGCTTGGCATATTTGAGTTTGTGTTTACGTTTGAGTGACTGAACATATGTCAGAAACCCTATCAAAACACAGCCAGCTTTTAATATCTGACTGTATATAGGCTAATAGTAGTATTTAAAATCATGGCTCTGAGCAACTGGCTGGAAGAACATTAAAAGAAAATGAGGTACTTCATAAGGGTACTTTCCTGACAACTCTGTGTGCACGGGCCAAATTGACAAACGGAGTGGCGTGATTGGCATTGTGATAAAACAGCTCAGCTTGAAATCTTGCGAGCTCTTGTTCTCTTTATGTGATGAGTCTAACTGACTGATCTCTGTCAGAGGGAAATCAAGGGTTCTGTTATCAGAATATTCAGCTGGTTCTCTGATTTAACCTATCAATGCAACAGCTGGAAATGCTGACAACACTGTAGTACTCAATCACAGGCTATAATCAAGTATTATCAATTAATTGATCTCTGGTATTTTCCTCAGCAGCACAATTGTGATCTGCTGAATTGCTCTGTGTACTAATGGTATGCTTTACAAAGCAGTATTATTTTATAAGAGGTCTGTTCATCAGTTGCTATAATCATTTTGAGAACAATGTGCACATATATTTGGTAATTATTAAACCTTACCAATTTGGGACAATAAGCATTGACTCACTTTAGGCCCTGAGGGATTCCGGGAACATTTTTGTTTCTGGCCTCACTTGGGAATTCAGTATTTTGGAATATTACTGTTCTTTTCTAAAAGTTCACTGACAAATGTTTCTCACAAAGTAGAATGATGAATATTTCTTTACACACAGTGTATAAACCAAGACTGAAAGCATTTTCACTCTGAGAAATATTATAAATTTGTCCTGTGTTCTTTTCAGGGTAATCAAGAAGCCACAGCCCCTCCGGAAGCGATGGCACAGCCCTACCCCCCTGCCCAGTACCCTGCGCCACAGAACGGAATCCCAGCGGAATATGCTCCAGCGCACCCGCACGCTACTCAGGACTATGCTGGACAGACCACAGTACCAGAGCACGCCATGACAATTTACACACCAACACAGACGCATTCCGACCAGCCTTGCACTGATGCAAACACACAGTCCTTAACAGGCACATCTACAGTACCGGTAAGTGCCCAGTTGGTAAATCAGCATTGGATTCCATTAATGGGCCAAGCATGAGTCGCGAGCACAAAACAAATCCTGTTAAAGAAAACTGAAGTTTATTTTGAAACATTGAAAAATATCCCCACTTGGAGATGGTTTGGACAGTCTGTTACCATCCTGATCTTGCGATCTCTGAGGAGCTCTCCTCTAAGCATAAGCTAGATCTCTCCCGTCTGGTGGTGAGGGTAGAAGGGAGAGAGGGAGGCTGTGGAGCCAGAAGTGGAGAGAGAGAACGATGCTGAGAGGCAGTCTAGAGAATGTTAGGAGAATACGAGGTGAACTGGGAGAGAGAGAGAAGCAGTAAAGGAAGTGAACAAGTTGTCAACCTCTTAACAAGGGAAACTGCTAATTAGGGGCCAGGAAAACTAGAAATCACTGAGGCAATTAACTCCTTGCAAATGAATGTGGAATCTCTAGATTAAGGTTGCGTATGATCAGGAGCTACAAGAAGCAGGAAAAATGTCATTAATGTTATTGAAGTGAACCCTGTAACAATTATTACATCCAAATCTGCAATGCATTGTAAAGTACAGTAACCGGCAACTTAAACTTCCAACTTTGTAGATATGTAAAGGAAATTCATGCATAATGATCTCATGAAGGTGTGTTTAAGGTGATGGGTTTTTGTGTGCAGAATTGTGTCAGATATTTTGAAAAGAAAAGTTTGCTAACTTTTGCCTGTAGTCTTGAGCCAATTCAAGTATTTGGGACTCTGAAAAATTAATGTGAAGTTTGTTTTGGGTTGTTGCTTTGTTGCTAATTATTGAGAATATTTATGTATTTGTCTAATTCTGCCCCTGTGTGAGCCCCAATACTCATACGTCAAGGTAAATGTAACAGCTGCACCACTGAACAATTCAAATAGTGAGAATAAAAAAGTTGCTTTCAAATCAAAAAGTAGCACTTGAGAAAATCTCTATGAGAAGCCTGTGGTGGTGGGGGATTATTTTGTTCCCTCTTCACAATCCTGAAGGATGTGAGAAGGAGAGTTAAAGACTAAGGTGGTGGTAATACAGGTGGAAGATAAGAGACCTAGAAACAGCAGAAGCACTGAGCCCAATTATTTCTCCTGATGATCCCAATGACCATGTAAATAAACCTCTGACTTGGAATTAACTTGTAACATTATGGTCCAAAAAATGCTAGTAATGTCTCATCAGTAAATACCAGTAAATAAAATTGCTACATTCTCCAACAAGCTGAATGCATA
This sequence comes from Hemiscyllium ocellatum, assembly GCF_020745735.1. NCBI lineage: Eukaryota > Metazoa > Chordata > Chondrichthyes > Orectolobiformes > Hemiscylliidae > Hemiscyllium > Hemiscyllium ocellatum. Next base: position 27,844,592 of record NC_083425.1, on the reverse strand, counting down.
AACACACTAAAAAGAATACTACCTGTATATAGTCTTTGGCACCAGTATGGTAAGATACAGTGTAAAGTGGCTCATCCAGTCTCGTACTGATTGAAAAGAAAGATCTAAATACATGAGTCTAAATCACAATTCAGCAACTGGTAAATTCAAACTAATCAATTTCATTAAATTCAGAGCAAAAATCTCACGTCACTCATGGTGACCATGAACTGCTAGGCTGTTGTAAAGACTCATTTGCTTCATAGATGTTCCTTCGGGAAGGAAATCAGTTGGCGTCATTTGGTCCAGCTCATAGCCATTTGAAATGGCCAAGCAAACTGTTGAGTTGTGTTTAAGAAGATGGTTCATTACGTCTTTCTCAAGAGCAATTAGGGGAGGATACCAAGTGCTGTCTTACCTGCAAGGTTCATATCTATTAAAAGAATTAAAAAGCAAAATAAAATGAAATTTTCTTTTAAAACGAGACTTGTATTCTTCTCATGGATCAAGAATGTAGCCTCAAAAATGCAATATGTATAAATTCGCAACACTGCAGAGGACATGCACTGTCCAATACACTTTCTATCATATATTACATGTGGTTTGTAGGAGTTTTGGGCCGCAGCCAGGTTTCAAGTGAACGATGAGGGTTTTGCACGTGGGATTGTATTTAGAGTCATAGAGTCATACAGCACGGAAACACATCTTTCAGCCCAACTCATTCATGCCATCCAGGTTTCATCAGTCTCATTTGTTAGCATTTGGTTCATTTCTTCCACACCCTTCCTATTCATATACCCATCCAGATGCCTTTTAAATATTGTACTCACATCTATCATCTCTTCTGGCAGCTTATTCCATACATGCATCATCGACAGTGTGAAAAGTTGCCCCTCAGGTCCCTTTTAAATCTTTCCATCTCATCTTAAACCTATGCCACCTATTTTTGGACTCACTACCCTGGGGAAAAGACCTTGGCTGTTCACCTTATCTATGGCACTCGTAATTTTGTAAACCTCTATAAGGTCACTCCTCAGCCTCTGACCCTCCAGAGAAAAAAGTCCCAGCCTATCCATCCTCTTCTTACAACTCAAACCCTCCAAATTCAGTAACATCCTTGTAAATCTTTTTTGCCCCCTTTCCAGCTGAATGACATCCTTCTTACAGCCAGGGTGACCAAAATTGTACACAGTACTCCAAATGTGGCCATACCAATGTCAAGAAGGGTTACACCCAAAACATTGACTTGTCCACCACCTGATGCTGCTTAGCTTACTGTGTTTTTCCAGCCTCCTTCTTGTTTGCCAATGTCTTGAACAGCTGTAAAATGACTTCCCAACTCATATACTCAATCACTAATGAAGGCATGCATGCCAAATGCTTTATTCACTACCCCGTCTATCTGTGACATCACTTTCAAAGAACTACATACCTGCACCCATAAATCTCTCATTCAACAATGGTGCCTGGGGCCCTACCATTAACTGTGTAAGTCCTACTTTGTTTGTTTTATCAAAATACAGCACCTCAGGTTTATCCAAATTAAACTCCATCTGCCATTTCTTAGCCAAATACTTCAGTTGATCAAGTTCTCATTGTACTATTTCATTTTGGACTGACGATTTTTAACTCTCACAATATTCCCTTAAATAATTATTAGCCTATTCTTTCTGTCCAGTGTCTTTGTATAGTTTTAAGTTGGTTACACTATTAATAGGAGTTTAGAATTTGGCAAATAGCTGGAATGTATTTATTAGCAGCAGTACTGCATTTGCCAGCTAAATAAATTCATTTTTTTTGCAATTAAATAATAATAATAACTTATACTTCTTGGGTAAAATTCCATTTCCATTAAGAACAAAGGGATTTCAAAAGATTGCCTTCTTAGTTAGACATGTTAAGGATTGTTCCTGAAGTAGTCATAACATTCAATATGTCAAATAAAGAACAGTTTGATAGAAATAAACTTTGCCAGATTTTCACAATGAATTTAACTTGCTATTTTTGTTTTAAAAAAGGCCTGAACCTGTGCCAATGAATTCATCATAAATTGACTACATTTGACTATAGAACTATTTCTGCAATGCTGTGCCATGAGGGCATTTCAGGAAATGTAACTCTCTGCTCATAATCTCAATTATAGGCAATATATCCAAATGTCAATCAGCAGCAAAAGTCATATTCAGTGCAGGCTTATTATGGAATCTTGGAAATTTCAGTGTGGAAAAAAGCCACTTGGCCACCTAATCTCTGTTAGCTTTGCATTAAATTTAACGATCTGAATTTATTTTCTGCCCTGTCATAACTTTGAAGTTTAAATAACTCCCACTAAAATGCATTGATCTGATCTTACCTCTCTAGTAACTGGACCAAATGCTTGCATATTCTTACATTAATGTGTTAAAAGGAAGAGTGCAGAGTGGTGCTGTGGTCCTGCGTGGAAAACTCAGATATCTGGGCTCTCTGATGCACTGGTTTGACTCCAAGGCATGTGACATTTAGCCCTGGAAGTCACACTGAGTGACAAGTCTGGCTTCTCACGAGGCTCCCCCAGTCTTGAATGCCTGGGGCTCCAAACCTTGGTCCCGGATGGAGAAGGTACCATTTTGGCAGAGTCTGATCCCAGACAGTGATGGGGGAGGGTTGAATGGTAAAGGGAGTCTGGTAGTGAGGAAGCTTGCTGTTCAGTGAAAGTCTTTCAGCCCCTCCTGACCCTTGCTGCACTGAGAAGGCACTTGTCTTCTGCTCAACACTGTTCTCTCCTCAAGTTTCCCCTAGCTCCAGGAAAATTCAACTGGATCTCACAAATGAAGGCAAAATCAAAGTAATTTTAAGGAAGGGTTTTCAACTTGGAAAGCAGAATGAAAAATTTAATATAATGCAGTCCAGGACAGTCATATTTCTTCATTGAATTCCCAATCATAAGCGATTGGTAGCAGAAAGGATGAAGTATGATTTTAATGAATGAGTTAACAAGCCAAATGAAACCCCTTGTGTGTCTCCTGCAGGCTGGTTCCAGTATGTTATGGAACAAATATCACAAAAATTGACCTTTGCTTTCATGGCATTGAGAACTGATAGCAAGTAACCCTAATAGATTTAAATTCTTGACAGAAAACAGAGTCTGCTATTACTGGAAATTGGTAAATGTCAATATGATGTGTCGTAGATCTTTAAAATGGATAGATGGTGATATTACACCAGGATCTACTGTCAATGCTATTAAATTAAAATTGACCTAACTGTCAAAATTCCTTTAAAGATGGCAACTGTCCGTTAATAATGCCTTCAATTCTCACTCATCAACTGACTCTTGCATTCTTCTGAAAAGAAGCCAGAAAGTCGAATTGTTTATATTAGTTTGCTATCAGAAGTGACTGAAACCTTGCAGTGTATGTTTAAATTAAATGAAATTACTGTAGTACATTTAAAACTATGAACAAAAGAAGGTACTTCCAATTCCTGCTTGAGGCTTGAAGGATGCAGTCAATGAAGTGCAGAAAATGTCCCAGTCCAACGATACCTAGTTTGGACTTTTAAAAGTGGCCTTTTATCAACTTGGAAGTACAGAGAGCAATTTAAAATACATAATTATACAAGCTCAATCGCAAAAAATTGATTGAAACTTGGCCAAAATGTAAAATGCCACACACAGACAAAGTAGTCCAGCCTTAAAGGTAGGACGGGTTTAAGTGTAACTCTTAAGAAATTATTTGGAGGTGCTGGTGTTAAACTGTGGTGTACAAAGTTAAAAATCACACAGCACCAGTTTATAGTCCAACAGGTTTAATTTGACAGCGGTAACTTTTGAGGCGCTGGTGGTTGTGGAACATGACTATATGACACAGAATTACAAATCCATGACACTGTAACCATTTTCCTATCAATTCTGTGTCGTACGGTTATGTTTCACAACCACCTGATGAAGAGGCAGTGCCTCGAACGCTAGTCCTTCCAAATAAAACTATTGGACTATAGGCTGGTGTTGTGTGATTTTTAACTTTGTCCTGAAGAAAGGTGAATGGAAAATGAAATGAATTTTCAATTTTAAAGGCTCTTATTTGCTTTTTGGGCTCTACCATCCTTCTGTGTAGCATAGTCTGTAGATTGAAGGTAGGCACCTCATGTAAGCTGGTTTTCTGTATGTCACTCTCTGTTAGAATGACATTTGTTCATATATACTTTCCAGTAGGTCTCTCCTGGAACATTACTGCCAGCAGGGTATGCAAAAGTGTGCAATGCCCTCTACAGGATAGCTGGGAACAATGTAAACAGGGCAGGCAGATTGAAGAACCACACAAGACAGGGGCCCCAAACTGATGAATCCCCAAAACCCAGGGAGCTCACAGGTTGTGTAATTGGACCCCACCCCTCCTATCCATAACACCAGTGGTGACTATGGAGAGGAGGTACTGCTGGAACAATACTCGTTCTGAGGCCCTTTAATGTGTGTACATGTACATGATATGTTTTTTCCGCGTTGGTCTACTGGCCTTGGTTTGGTGAATTCAGCTCTGAGACCCAATTGCTGTCTCCAACAGCAGCTGCAAAATGATAAGGATGTCCTTGCCTGTTCTCTGAACCCTATCCCTTCTACACACACCCCTATCTCTAGGTATAAAGATAAAGTTGCTATAGTCTGGTATGGGGCTGCTCTCTTGGCAGAGAGAGACAGTAGGCGGTGGTTTAACCTGAGGGTCACCCCAGGCCTCAGTTAAGGGGAATGGTTGAGACAGAGAACTTTTCATGGGGGAGTTCAACCCACATTATTCATTGCAAATCAGCCATCCAGCAACAGAACTATACTGACCATACCCATACAACCCCTATCCATATATGAGCTCCACCATCGCAGTTCTTTATCAACAACTCTTATAATTCCCTCCCCTTCTCAATTCCATGTCTCCCATTGCCTGACAGCTCTACCCTTCACTCCTGTAACTACCCTTCACTGTTTTCACAACCTTAACTCCCTGCCATAAATCCACAGTTCTGAGTTCTACTCACTCCCCTCCACATCTGGGACAAGAGCAATTTTCAAACTTCAAGGTAAGCTTACAGTGGGAAAGGAAATTATTTTATGAACTGCCAAGAAATAAATTTATCTTAAATTCAATGTCAGATAAGAAACAGAGAACCAATTTAAGAGGAGAGGAAGATGATAACCATAGCGTTCCCACAGTGCAGAAGGAGTTGGCATGGTGGCTCAGTGGTTAGCTCTGCTTTCTCACAGTGTTAGGGACCTGAGTTTGATTCCAGCACATTGCACATTCTCTCCATGTCTGCATGGGTTTCCATTGGGGATCCAATTTTGCCCCTCAGGCCAAAAGATGTGCAGGTTAGGTGGGTTGGCCATGCTAAATTATTTGTAGTGTCTAGTGATGTGCAGGCTAGGTGGGTTAGCCATGGTAAATGCAGGGGTTATGGGGATGCAGTAAGGGGTGTACTGGGTCTGTGTGGGATGTGTTTGGAGGATTGGTGCAGACTCAATGGGTGGAATGGCCTCTATCTGAACTGGAGGGAATCTAAGATTCTATGACTGATAAATAAGTGATAGAGGTAAAAGACATTGAACCAAAAATCAGAGTGAACTCCAACTGTAAGTAAGTGAATGAGGATTGTTTGCCTGTGATTAAGGTATGCAGTGTTCCTAAAAAGACATTTAAACTGAAGTGAACAAAACCTCTGTTTTTAAGGAAAAAGCAGTAACACTTACAAATTGGACCCATTGGTCTGACTCATCTTGTATGCCTCAGATTGAAGGTCCAGTATGACCAGTACATTCATTTCCACGTATGACTGTTTCTTCCCTCTGGGGTACTGAACTTATTGCATACTTATGATGTTATGCCATCCATTACATTTAAATGGGGAGCCAGAAAAATGTCCTAATTTCATGCAGATTACAATGGAATGGTACATGGTGGAGAGTATCTCGTACATTTTCACCAGCAATGGCCTTTGCCTCAAGTTGCTATACATGTTGCACATAAACATCTATCAGCAGCTAGCCTCACAGTTATTTCCCTAGAAAAATCCAGGTTAATGTAGAATCATAGAATCCCTTCATTGTGGAAGCAGACCATACAGCCCATCATGTCTACACCGACGCTCTGAAGAGTATTTCACTCAGACCCATTCCCCACCCCATCCCTGGAACCGTGCATTTCCCATGGTTCGCCCACCTAGCCTGCACATCTCTGGATACAATGAGCAATTTAGCACAGCCAATCTACCTAATCTGCACATCTTTGGCCTGTGGAAGGGAATCGGAGCACCCAAACAAAACCCACACAGATACAGGGGAGGATGTGCAAATTCCACACAGACAGTCAGCCAAGGGCATATATTGAGCATAATTTGATATGACATGAGCAGTTAGCCACACAGTTATCTCCAGATAAAAATCCACACTAATATATCTAACATAATTTGATATAACAGAAAGAGTCATAGAGCTGTACAGCATGGCAATTGACCCTTAAGTCCAACAGGTCCACGGACTAGACATCCTAAAGCTATCTATTTCCTTTTGCCAGCATTTGGCCCATACCCTCCTAAACCCTTCCTATTCATGTACCCATCCAGATGTCTTTTAAATGTTTTAACTGTATCAGCCTCCACAATCACCTCTGCCAACTCACTCCATACACTCATCACCCTCTGCTTGAAAAGGTGCCCCTTAGGTCCCTTTTATATCTTGCCCCTCTCACTCTGAACCTATGCCTTCTAGTTCTGGACTCACCCACCCTGGGGAAAAGACCTTGGCTATTTACACTACACATCCCCCTCATGATTTTATAAACTTCTATAATGTCACCCCTCAGCCTCCGATGTTCCAGAGAAAGTAGTCCCAGCCTATTCAGCCTCTCCCTACACCTCAAACGTTCTAACCCTGGCAACATCCTTGTAAATCTTTTCTGAACTCTTTCAAGTTTCACAACATCTTTCCTCTTGCAAGGAGACCAGAATTGAACGCAACAAGTAGCTTAACCAATGTCATACAAAGCCGCAACATGTCCTCCTAATTCCTACACTATATGCACAGGCCAATAAAGGCAAGCATATACCAAATGCTTTCTTCACTATCCTATCTACCTGCAACTCTACTTTGAAGGAACTATTAACTCCAATGTCTCTTTGTTCAGAAACACTCCCCAGGATCTTACCATTAGGTGTATAAGTCCTGCTAAAATTTGCTTTCCCAAAATGCAGCACCTCACACCTTTCTAAGTTAAACTTCATCTGCCACTCCTCAGCCCATTGGCCCATCTGTTCAAGATCCCATTGTACTTTGAGGTAATCTTCTTCACTGTCCATCTCCAATTTTGGTGTCATCCGCAAACTTACGAACCATACCTCCAATGTTCACATCCAAATCATTTATATAAATAACAAAAAGCAATGGCATACTGCTGGTCACAGGCTTCCAGTCTGAAGAGCAACTCTCCATCACCACACTCTGTCTTCTACCTTTCAGCCAGTTCTGTATTGAAATGCACGGATCTCCCTGTATTCCACATGATCTAACCTTGCTAACCAATCTACCATGAGGAACCTTGTTGAACACCTTACTGAAGTCCATATAGATCATGTCTGCCTTCTACAATCATAAACACAAAGTTTTTATCATGAAAACTTTTTATTTTAAAGTAGTATCACTGACTGTATTGCTATTCAGCATTTCATAACTTTTATTTTCCTTTTGTCATATGTTACCCACTAATAATGTCTGAATTTTTCAATGAAGAACTTAACTGGTCGCATAAGGAAAGATAGTGTGTTAAACTAGCCAGTTATGGATATCGAGGTAAACACAAAGACTGCAGATGCTGGAAACCAGATTCTGGATTAGTGGTGCTGGAAGAGCACAGCAGTTCAGGCAGCATCCAAGGAGCAGCAAAATCGATGTTTCAGGCAAAAGCCCTTCATCAGGAATAAAGGCAGAGAGCCTGAAGCATGGAGAGATAAGCTTGAGGAGGGTGGGGGTGGGCAGAAGTTCAGGCACTGTAAGAATGAACAAGAAACCTCAAAAGGGCCAATTCATCTATTTCTGTCAACATTCAAATAGCAACCTAATTTATGTGAGGGGACTGATAACTATATTTTTCTTTCTTGACCTCTATCCCACTATCAACCAGTGATCTGAAGATTCAGGGCCGAGAATTGGTTGTACATGTGCTGCACCCTGTTTTCTTCAGCAACACAACGATAACTAGCCTTGCAGTATTTTGGGGATTTTTGCATCTTCTTATCCTTAATTATTTTTGTGGTGGTAGTTTAGATCATTTTGTCGTCATGTCACCAAAGTGTCAACCAAGCCTTAAGCTCTAACCTCCTACACCACAGCATGGGAGACAGAGTAGGAAACCCAGTATGTTCATTACTTGTGCATCTTGTTTAGTTTTATAGCTTCATGGAAAGTCTTGGATAGGCTATTGCTAAGTAAATAAATCAACTTGTATATCTTTAAATTTAACGTTAAAAATCACACAACACCAGGTTACAGTCCAACAGTTTAATTGGAAGTAACAGCATTGTGAATTTAACTAGCAAAAGACATAAAAGTAAATATTGCAAACATCATCAGTTTAAACTAGAAATAAGTTCACATAATACAATTAATGAATAAGCAATAACAGAATCTTAACTAAGCACTAATCTCACTATCTGTAAAACATTTTAAGTAATACTGTGTTTCTTTTTCATTACAAAGAAATTGTATTAATCTTGACTGCCTCCCTCAGGAGTTCCAGTTGGCCTGTTTATTCTCAAACTTTCAGTTTGACTCCTGGGTTCAAACCTTTATTAGATCTTAAGAAAGACTTCATGCAGCTCACTGGTGTCTGAATAATTGAACAGGAATATTCTTTTAATAAACATTTTCAAACAAACACAAGCAGAACCAATCACAAAATTATTTTTGAGTTATTCTTGTCTCAACTCGTTGGTCAAGCTTGAAACATTTATTTAACTTGAATGAGGGTCAGGATTCAAGCTGCCATTAATTTAAAATGAACTCCTTGCACTCCATGACACAATGTAAAAGGTACAGCTGGTACAACTGAATCAAACACTTCATTTTGATTCTCTGCCTGAAGGCAGCTCTGAGTCGTGATCATAGAATCCCTTCAGTGTGGAAGCAGGCTATTCGGCCCATCAAGTCCACGTCAACCATCCAAAGACGATCCCACCTAGACCCACCCCATCCCTATAACCCTACATTTTCCATGGTTAACCCATCTCGCCTGCACATCCCTGGATAAATGGGAAATTTGGCATGGCCAATCCACCTAGCCTACACATCTCTGGACTGTGGGAAGAAACCAGAGCACCCAGAGGAAACCCATGCAGACAGTTGCCAGATCAAACTTAGCTCCCTGGTGCTGTGAGGCAGCAATCCTAACCACTGAGCCACCAGGCCATATCATAACGCTGTGCTCTCTACTGTCAGTAAGGCAAGGAGGAAGATCCCAAATCCACTCTAGCTGGGATGGGGAATCAAATCTCATTTTGTTGATGTCAAGCTGATCTATGCCAGCAGTCCAGCCAACTGAGTCAACCAGCTACACCCAACTCAAGGAGCTGGGTTGCTGTGGCAACATACACTTTTGCATCCATGTTGAAGTCTGGAGCTATAAATAGTAATGGTATAGATTCCAATTTCTTTCTGTCACACGGTTAACCAGAATTCTTTGCCTGCCTGCCATTGGTGTTTGTTCGATGGGTCTTGATCACCTTATGAATGCACCTTCTTTGTCCATCAGGTCTTTACAGGACTTGAACCCCAAGCTCCTAGCTCAGAGGCTGGGACACTACCCACTGCACTACAAGATCTCCTTTAGAGACAAAACACTGTGGACTCAATCTTTACTGACCTGCGTGACCAGAATGCCTTGATTGTTTGTTTGTGGGGTAAGGGGTGGGGGAGTTTCCAAACACCTTTGAATTTTCCCACACAGTGTTAAATTTTCACTTCTCAATGTTCATGTTGTGCGATTGTCCAGTTTTCTGTGCCAAGTGTCAGCATGGTTGAGAGATCTGGTTTTCAACCAGAAGGGAAACCCGTAGGTAGAAGACCATCAAATTTGCACCAGAGTTGAAGGAGGGACTGATTTCAGAAATGGGTAGAATATGTATCATGGGGGTTTGGTTGGCAGGGGATTGGGGAGAGTGTGGATGGGGACTTGAGTCAGTCAGTGGGCTTCCCGTGGGCCAGGAGTGAAAGTGTTTGGGCATGCACAGGGTATCAAAAGCCTGGGGATGAAGGAAATGGAAGCTAGGAGTGTGCAACAGGTTTAATATTTGCTGAAAGACTGGGGAGGGCTAGCTGTAACAGAATATGAAAGGTGTGATTGAAGACCTCAAGAGGAAGATTAATGGGGACATGCCTGATGTTAGGCATTGATCATTTCTTAATCTGCAGCTCCCCTACCCCCACTTCCATTCCTGAAAAAGCGTTACACTCAAAACATTGACTTCTCCACCTCCTGATGCTGCCTGGCTTGCTGTGTTCTTCCAGCCTCCTGCTTGTTGATTCAGACATTTGTCAAGCAGGCACATGAGATCCAAGAGATTGGATGTTGGATGTTGAAGCTGCGGGTGACGAGAACCCAGTGGACTTCATTCTAGGGTCTAAAAGGCAATGCCTATTCAGATAGTGTATTAGTTTTAACTTTCCAAAGTTCCCTTAATTAGATTGAAAGATAACAAATATAACTTGTATTGAGAAAGGGAAGGAGACTAAAAATAGAATCTACAGGCCACTTAACATCTGTCATAGGGAAAATGTTACAACCTAATATTAAAGATGGCTTAAAACAACAATTAGACATGTTCAAGATAATCAGGCAGAAAAACCAGGTTTTTTTATTGAAAGGAAGTCATATTTGGAAAATCTATTGGAGTTCTTTGATAAGTTAACACATGGATAAAGGGGACCCAGTGGATGTATTGTACTCAGATTTGCAGAAGACATTTGAATATGTGTGACATCAAAGGTTATTGTGGAAGATAAAAGCTCATGGTGTAGGGAAAGGCATATTAGCTTGCTAATAGGAAGCAGAGAGTAAGGGTAAATTAGTCTTTTTCAGGTTGGTGTGATGGAATAAATGATGTGCCACATCATTTGGTGCTGAGACGTCAACTGGTTATAATTTAAATTAATGATTTAGATGAAGCAGCAAAAGGTATGGTTGTCAAATTTGCTGTCAACCCAAAACCAACTAAGAAAAAAAAATTGTGAAGAGGGCATGAGGTTACAAAAAGATATACATAGTTTATGTGTGTGGGCAAAGATGAGACAGATGGAGTGTAACATGGGAAAAATGTGAAGTTATCTATTTTGGCAGGAAAAAAATGTAAGCGCTAAGGCGTTGTAGAGCTCTAAGATACAGAGGGATTTGACTCACATATGATTCACAAAGGGTTAGTATGCAGCTACAACAAGTAATTAGGAAAGCTAATAGAATGTGATAATGTATTGAGAGAGGAATTGAACACAAAAGCAGCTTTATGATTCAGCTGTACAGAAGACAGATTGTTTCCAGAGTGCTGTGTACAGTATTGCTCACCTCATTTGGAAAAGGCTATAAATACATCAGAGTAGTTTAGCGAAGGTTTACCAGACCAGGACCTGGAATAACTGGGTTGGTTTAGAACTGGCCAAAGTAAGCCTGTATTTGTTGGAGTTCAGAAGTGTAAGAGATGACTTGGTTGAAACGTGTAAGATTTTGAAGGGTAGATGTGGAGAGGATGTTTTCTTTTATGGAATAATCTCGAACTAGGGGTCACTGCTTAAATATCAGAGGTTGCCCATTTAAAATTGATATTAGGCAAAACAAATTTCTGAGGATTGAGGGTCTTTGGAACTCTCATCTTGAATACGTGGTGGAAGCAGAGTTTTGAATATTTTTAAGGGAGAAAGAGTCTTGTTATGCAATGGATTGAAAGGTTATCGAGGTGGGGGAGATATGTAAATTTTGGATTACATTCAAATCAGCCATTATTGAATGATGCAGCAGACTCTAGGGACTGAATGGCCTATTTCTCTTTCTAATTCATATCTTCGAATGCAAGAACTTGGAGCTGCCATCCAGCTTCCTACACTCAGGGTTGGAACACCTCTGAATCTGTGAATGGAACTGAAGCGATATTCTAAGTATCACTGGCAATTTATCAACAAGACTAAGGCAGACCCAGTGAAAATCTCTGAAATTGTAAATCGAGGAATGTTCAGAATACTCTGCATTTTATAATCTAGAAATTAATGGAAAAATACATTTTATGCATCAAGGAAATACTGTATAATTTATTTTGTATTTTATCACTGCACAAATCACTCATTTTTCCTCAGTATTAATAGCAAGTTACTATATCATTTGGGAAAATAATCTGAAACTATGGTGGAAATTGGCCTTTAATCCAAATCCTTTGATAGTTCTGTTTGTTGCCTTTGGATTTTCTTTTTATTGGGTAGGTAGGGTTCTCCTCTGAGCACCACCTTTTAATTAAATTCTAAGTGTCATGATGCATATTGTGCTGGAAATTTCTCCCAAATGAAATGAGGACGAGGTGGGTGCCTGTTTATTTAAAGGTGCGTTATGTTTCATCGACATGTATGTTTCTTCGAAGAACTTTGGTGTTGATGTCATTGGAGTCCTAGTCATAATTCAGTAAAGCTCAGTTACAATGTTGAAGGGATTAATTTGCAATGTTTAAGGGATTTACACAAACTGAGTGTATGGGTTAGCGAGGTGAGTTAAACGTAGTCCCAAATAATACAATTTGTGGCGTTTCTACTTTTAAAAAAATATAGCAACATAGAATATAGGAGCAAGAGAAGGCCATTTAGCCTATGAAACCACCTCCGCCATGCAGTATGATTATATAACTCAATACCCTTTTCCCACTTTCTCACCTTTGATCTCTTTTGCCCTAAGAATTATATCTAATGCCTTCTTGAAAACATTCAATAAAGTTTTAGTAAAGTTTGTAATTTTTAAGTGCTTCACACCACATGAAAAAAACAACCTGTACATTTTCGCTATTTTCAAAACTTTTGAAGACATGTTTTTAAAAAAATGGAAATGAATCAATGGCAAAGGACATAATGGAACTCCATTGAAGACTGGAAGAATGGGCCACTCTTTAGAATAAGCTTGAATCCCTAAAAGAAACAAAAATCATTGTGGCTTGAAATGTGCTGTCAAAATGACAGCAAATCTAATAGTGCTCATGTTATGTATATAGGGAGCGAGAATAACTCTCATCAGCTGCATTGGAGAATAGCACAGGCACCATTTTAGTTCCTCAAAAAAATCATTTGCAAATATTAAAATACCTGTTCATTTTTTTGAGTGTCATGCCATTTAGAGTTAGGCATGTTAAAGAGAATTGCCCAGTCACACTGAATGTTAAACATTTATTCTTCATTTTAACCAGTCAGGAACTAATTACATCCTGTCAGCTAGTGCAGTGTCTTTTCATTATTTAAATCCTTTATTATCTCTGGCTTGGAAAAGAAAAATACACAAGGGGTTTTTCAAAGGTAAAACCCATTTTGTTGATTTTGTTTTTATAGCTCAGAGAAACTGTGCAGACTGGGAAGGTGACTGTCTCTTTTAACAAGAGGTTTTTTTTCCTTCCAAAGGTTTTAAAATCATTTCAGGTTAAGAGCCACTCACTTTAATCAGCTGCAATGTATCAGTCTGGCTGATGGCCATACTGATGGCTTCAATTATATGCTGAGTCGCAACTACCAGCATTCCAAAAGGGAAATCTACAGACGATAGCACTTCAGAACAATTTCCCGATAAAGACGGAGCAGGCAGGGAGTGCTGTATTACTGGCTTTCCAGCACACAGATCGGGCAGGTTTCATATCATCTTGGAGGCTAATTCGATTAAAGGATTGTTGTGATGCTATCAGGAACAACAGGGTATGTTAGAACCTGGTGGAGGGGAGGCAACAACAGCCTTCTGGCTTAAGGTCCACAGGCACTGATAGCCTGACAGTCCATGATGAATAACATCCAATAAGTGCTCTGCTTCCCATGGGGTTAAAGTAGATACACAGCAGCTCCAGCTTCCCAAATGCTACCGTAATGTACAACATAACACCCAGCAACAGTGAATGTTTTCCTTTGATTTGTACACTTGTTTTATATGATGCAGCAAATTTTAACAACCCGCAAAGTGCGTTTTTGTGTCAATTTGTATCAAAAATGCATTTCCGAAGAATATAATGGAAACAGTTACATCTGTAACATTTTTGGAAGCTAAGTCACAGCAGATGGGTAATGAACAAACAGTTTTAGACATGAGTCTGTAAATTTCAAATCAATTGACAACGAAAATGTCAGGGTAAGCTGATGTAGGCATTATGATCATGAGAATCATCCATTAAAGCTCATAGCCACACCACTGGGCTGTGGCATAGATGAAACTTTATATATATAAAGCAGACTTCTTGCAACAACATATCCAGCCAAAGACGAATTTAAAATTTATTTTAAAATGAATCATGAGTGAAATTTGAGGAACCAGAAAGTAGAATGGCCCAAAGTATGTTGTCAAAATTATAATGAGCCTAATAGTTCTCATGTGAGAGGCACAGTAACTTCACTTGAAGTCAGATGTACAATTAAATGCAGGAAGTGCACAACTGCTGTTGTGATCAGCAGCTAGGCTGTTAGCTAAGTGAAAATGGCATCTCGTTGTCTGACTCCATATTCAAATGCATTCAACAGAATGAAGCTCCTACACTTTCTCAGTGGAAATGAAACTTAAGACAAGTCACATCTTTTAAAGTACCTTTAAACATGTCATGAGTGTTAATCACTAGAAATGTGGACTATTGTAAGCACATTCATTAAAGTTTTAATTGGAGATTTCATTCAAATTACTTTTTTTTCAATTTAATCTTTCTTCTGCTTTTTTTTAATCCAATCTTTCCCATTCTGTACTTGTTTTGACACTGAAGTAACCCAATTCTAACTTGCTCTTCCTTCTTGGCCTCTGTCCTGTTACTTTCAGAATTCTTCAACCTGATTGGTTAAGAACCAACTTTCTTACTCTGTTCATAAAAGTTCCAGATACTCATTTCCAGTTTGCATGTTCAGTGACTTGCAGGGTATCATATCAATGACAGTCAGCAGATAAGAACAGGACTGACTAACAACAGGATCAGTTAACCTGCCAATATAGGTATAACCTGTACATCTTTTATCATCCCCAAGCTTTTACATTCATTTTTAAGGAAACTGTGAAAAAATTACTTTTCCTTGTATTTGTTTTACCAATTTAGTAAACTACCAGAAAGATTATTATCATGTGCACAACATGAAATGTTTCAAAAGTCTTCACCCAATTCCATCAACCTATCAGCCCATCAATTTGAAGTGGACGTGATTAAGCTGTTTACCTACATCTTCCCTTGTATTGCTGTCATTTGGACATGCCCAAATAATTGTTCATCTCATTGCCTATGGTGATCAACTCCATACAGCATCTATTTTGACTTGACTGAGGGGTGGGCCCTCTTATGGTGCAGTGGTAGCATCCCTACCCTTGGACCAAGAGACTCTGGTTCAAGTTCCCCCTGCTCCAGTAGTGTATAATAACATTTCTAAACTGGTTGATTAGGGAAAATAGATTTGACATGACAAGGAGCAGGTGGATCTTGTGGCCCAGAGGTAAGGGGCTACTACTGCACCATAAAAGCCCTCATGTCTGTCCAGCAAGCTCTCTGTAATGATCAGCTTCTCTCCACGCATTGGATTTTGCGACTTGGCCAGCTGCTATACGTGAAGATGTTAACCCTTTCAGCCAACTCCACTTGGTACAAAGAATTAATAATGAAATTCAATTAAGTATCAGTGGAATGAAGCCGATAAAATGGTTTGCTGGAATTTCTTGCTTCTAAATGAATTATTGATTGTTAAGTAACATTTCAGTCCATCAATTTTAACTATAAAACATTTGTCGTCTATTACAGTTTTAGGTGTCTGTTTTGGATGCAGGAAGAACTCATTACAAAATAACCTTTGTCTACAATTACAGCATTACAGCTAAAGAATTATAATTACAATGCACACTTGGAATAAATGAAGAAAGATTTTGTGGCTCAGATTCCCATGCTTAGCTGGTTCAGCCCTACATTCAATACTCGAAGTAGGCTTTAACGAACGATACTGTTGTTTACAGAATAGTATTTACAAATTTAGAAATAAACTAAGTATTTGTTCTTGCCTCTAAGATGCAATAAACCCTTAAAATGCTGGGTTTTTAAATCATTTCAATTTTTAAAAATATCACATTGAATCCCTAAGTGTTTAAGGCGACATTAACCTTGCAATATCCCACCCAAAACAAACCAGAAGTGATGCAGATCTAACATTACGATCCACCTACACATCTGTAGCAGCTGGCCAGCTCAATCATTTAAAATAGTATGCAAATCAGAGTACAGCCGCTATCTTTGCATAATTCCTTCTTTCAGTGTTCTACCAGTTCCCTTCAGGCTGTCATAAAGCATTAGCACCAGTTCAGGGCATTGAGGAGAACAGAGAAATGGGTTGAAAGGCATCTACAACTGAGAGTTTCAAACCACCTTGGATACTTAATTGGCAATGTTGTCAGCAGAATCATTGAAATCTTAATTCTTGTGTGAACAAACTGGTAAATTTAAAAAAATCGATCATTAAAAATCATTTAAATAGTTTGAAGTGGAGCAGCATTTCCTGATGGTGCAAATATTTTAAATCTCCATGTCTCAAGCATATATCCCCTGTATATTTCAGTCAAGCTGCAGCCTATGATTGTTTCTCACTGAGCCCATGCCAGATATTGTCCACCTTCATCTTAGCTACAATGTTGAGGAAGCAGAGTGCTCCTGTGCTCGCCAGTCAATGAGTTGCCTGAAATTTGAGAAAATTACAGGTTGGAGAGCACGCTAGTGGCAAGTTCTGCTATTCGATAGTGATATTTGATTTGTCTTTAAATTAAATAAAGAGTACAAATGCTGCAACAATGAACAAATTAAAAGAGGATCAATAGATAGTATTCTTGCTTCTGGGTCAATACTTTGAGTCCTAATCCATGACTTGAACATGTAATTTGGTCTGGTATTACATTACAGCCCTGGCTGTGCTGCATTGTAAAAGGTGCCTCCTTTGGGTGTGAAATTAATTAATATCCTGACTATTTGTTCTGATGATTCAGCTGAAAATGAAAGCATTCATGGCATCATTTGAAGAAGAGAATGGGCTTTCCAGGTGTCCCTGTCAGCATTTTTCCCTCTATCTGTCACCAGCTTTGTGGATCCAAGGGATATCAATAATTTTTTGAAAGATAACTGAACTTATAATGAATAAGTAGAAGGATAACACAAAAGGATTTCAGATTTCAAGACTTTTACTGTAATAAATGAACAAATAGCAACATTGGCTAAGCAATTTTAGGGAGGCAAACTCAATATTCTAAACCACAGAAACATTTCCCCATTGAATATTTACATTGACTGAAAATCCCTCTCCACTTTTATACATCATTCTGTCCTTTTAGTGGACATTTCATTCGCTGGACTCAAGATCAAAGTGACTCTCAATTCCTGATGACTTGCTTCTTTCTTTTACCAGTCGGAAAACATC
Source organism: Hemiscyllium ocellatum (assembly GCF_020745735.1). NCBI lineage: Eukaryota > Metazoa > Chordata > Chondrichthyes > Orectolobiformes > Hemiscylliidae > Hemiscyllium > Hemiscyllium ocellatum. The sequence goes on along the minus strand of NC_083425.1, from coordinate 27,826,963 downwards.
TAATCCCTAACTGACTCTCAAAGTAGCAGAATAAATTGGGGATTCTTCCCTCTATCGAAGTTAAGCAAACCTTTCATTCTCATTTAAATCCCCACAATCGCAATCTCTTCAGTATGAGTATGAGCTCTCATTTATATTTCACAAGGTGACTGACATGGCCAGAAATTTCTTTGCCTAAATGCTGCATTTACTGTCTCAACCTGTTTCTCTGTCTGTATCTTTCACTCTGTCTTTTTTTTCTCTCTTTCTGTCTCTCTTGTTTTTTCAGGACTGTAATATTGAAACATTTACTGTCAATGCTCATCTGTGAAAAATGGCCATTGTAATATATTAACAGACTATGAACATCCACAGAACTATATCGCATATACAGTCAGAGTCATTAGGGCAAGGGAGGGGGGAATATAAAATGAGGGGAATTGCTTAAAAGAAAAATACATGGCCAGAATTTGCACATGAATCCTTTTTACATAAAGAGTGCTATAGGTGTGGAATACAATGCCTTCCTAATGTTGTATTAAGTCTTCCGCCACGTGTTGCAGGCATTTATCTTTCAACTTACCAACCATGTGGAATTATTCTGAACTAATTTATTCTTAAGGCTTCTCCAAAACTCTAATTGTTAACTGCCTTGTCCAAAGTTTCAGTAGTTACCATTTTCTGCAAAAAAAATGAAAAGTTAGGGTGGCACGGTGGCTCAGTGGTTAGCACTGCTGCCTCACAGCAACAGGATGCCGGGTTCGATTCCAGCCTCGGATGACTGTGTGGGATTTGCACATTCTCCCCGTGTCTGCATGGGTTTCCTCCGGTTTCCTCCCACAGTCCAAAGATGTGAAGGTCAGGTGAATTGGCCATGCCAAATTGCCCACAGTGTTAGGTGCATTAGTCAGAGGGAAATGGGTTTGGGTGGATTACTCTTTGAAGGGTCAGTTTGGACTGGTTGGGTTGAAGGGCCTATGTAGTTTAACTACATGCACTGTGAAAATTAGAGCAATCAAACCCCCCAGCTATTGGGATATAACTGTCCCTTAGGTTCTGCTACTCAAGGACTATCCAACTGTCCGCTAGTGTATTTTTCAAATCATTATCAGTTTTTAATCTCACAAATTTATTTCTGAACACTGATGAGAATCTAGATGAATACTTGTTAATACTGATATTTGTATCTCTTACTTGAGGTTGGTCCATAAGCGTTTTCCTTCATGATAAGTTTTTGATCTCACTCAAGCCATTAGTCGACAGTATTGAACAGGAAGCCCATTAGCTTCTCCCAAAAGGGAAAAGCAGAGGGCGGGTTATTCTCAGCAGTTCTTGCGAACCCACTCGTGGCTTTCACAGAACACCACAGTCCAAGACTTTGGATTAGACTATCTGATCAGAAATGTGATGCATGGAATTGCTAAAGTAATCTTAACTATCCATTCAGTTCAGGGAAGACAACAAATTGTTCAAATTGTAAAGTGATATTGAATAAATGCCAACTCAAAGTTACCCACCAACAGTCAATGGTCTTAAATCTCACCTCCTGTTCCAAAAAAAAATGTTGTTAGGACTTGCGAAACATCCACTAACACTTTCTACATGGTTCAATTTCTAATCTCCATGTGTACAAAGGCAGATGTGTCCCTGCTTTAATGTATTCCAAAGGATATATCCAGAGTCCAGTAACTGGGTGGACCAGATTTCCGAAAGGCAGACACAACGTGTCAACACCAACTGATATTTTCACATTATTGTGAAAATTAGAGGCAGCAGGATTTATAGATAGCTCTGTCAGGCATATTATCAATATCGAAAAATGCCAAGTTCAACTTCATGACTGTTATTATTTTGATTTTCTTGAATTTCTTTGGTGTTTTGAAAATGTACTTTTTCTGTTAAAAGTGGTGCAGTTATTCCTTATTGGCAATCTGTTTATCAAGAAAGACAGCTGATGAAATGGGTAGTTCACCACAAATCGGTACAAAACGGTCAGCTGTATGTGTAGGCGCAAGACTCATATAAAAGATAGAAGGTCAGGCAGCATCCGAGGATGCTATGCTTTTCCAGCACCAGTCTAATCTAAACTCTGGTTTCCAGCATCTGCTGTCCTTGTTTTTACCTCATATAAAAGATACCACAGAGCTTTTCTCCTGCTCCCACCCTCCCTGTCCCTCCATCTCTACCTCTACATTAAGTAGAAGCAAAACATTCTTGCTCTTTGCATAGTGGAATAAAGACCTCTGTTTAGATCCTGAAAATTACCTTTCTGTTTTGCTGAATTTGAGATCTAGTCCTCAAATGGCCATTGGTTTTTTAACACTTATTTTGGCTTAAGTCCCAAGTATTCTGAACTTTCAAGGGGGAAGGACAAAGAGCGAGAGAGAGTCTGGAAAAATGGCATGTTGATTTTTCCATCAAAATTCCATGACAGTTTGGATGATTCAGAGTGTTTAAACATATTGTATAGGTTTAAAATTCCTTACCATTTGGGTTTCCATATGGTTCTGACCTGCGTTAGAATTTCAGATGTTGGTCTGGCAGACCAGAGTTCAGTTCTAAAAAGCATGCTCAATCCCCGTATAGGGGATGTAGAATGTGGAACTTACAACTATATTGGAGTGTTAAGGTGATTAGTATAAATAAATGTATTCTCTGAGAAAAGGCATATTTTGGCAAAGCTTCCACCTTGATCTCATCAGGACAATTCACAAGGATGATCAACACAAAGGGAAAAAGACATTAATACTGTATGAGAGAAGAATGCTGATTAGTTGCCAAATGGGCTCTTGTTTGGTAAGGGTCCTGCCATGGAAAATGCACCAGATAATGACAACTGACAGTTAAATACAGTGCTTTGTTTCAGTTTTAAACCAGGCAGAGTTTAGATTAGAGAGGTACTAGAAAAGCACAGCAGGTCAGGCAGCATCCAAGGAACAGGAAAATTGACATTTCGGGCAAAAGCCCTTCATCAGGAATAGAGGCAGGGAGTATCCGGGGTGGAGATATAAAAGGGGAGGGGTGAGAAGGTGGAGCTGGGGAGAAGGTAGCAAAGAGTATAATAGGTGAATGGGGGTGGGGATGGAGGTGATAGGTCAGAGGGGAGGGTGGGGGAAGGTAGCAGAGAGTACAATAGGTGAATGGGGTGAGGATGGAGGTGATAGGTCAGAGGGGAGGGTGGAGTGGATTGGTGGGAAGGTAGGACAGGTCATGAGGACAGTACTGAGCTGGAAGGATGGAACTACAGTAAGGTGGGGGGAGGGGAAATGAGGAAACTGGTGAAGTCCACATTGATGCCGTGGGGTTGAAATGTTCCTAGTTGATTTAAACCAGGCAGGTTGACTCTTTGGTTGTACCATTAGCTTGAGAAATAAACCAGTGCATGGAACCATTTCTTTTCCTCCATTTGCAATAGGCATGCTACGTTCAGGTGTTGTGTAGCTCAGTTGGCTGCATGACTAATTTGAGATGTAGAATGATGCCAACAGAGTGGTTTTAATTCCACACCAGCTGAGGTTACCATGAAGGGCAGTCCTTCTCAACCTCTTCCCTCATCTGAGACAAGATAACCTTCAGGTTAAACTACCACCAGGCAACTCTGTCTAATCAGAGAGCCATGTGCTCTGATAATACGGTGGCAACTTTATCTTATAATGCATATATATATTCTTTCTATCTGCGAAGAACAGGTCCCTCTGTAGCTTCCAGTACACACAAGTACACCACACAGTGAGCCTGACTGACCATCCTAAATTGGGTGTCAACGTCATTTTTTACACATCCAGCATTATTTAGCAAATATTGTCCAATGGTGGAATCACATCTAATGCTGGACACTGAATTGTGAATTTTGGAAGAGTAGGGTGATTGATTTGGTGTGGGAAGTAACTTGCCCGTTGCAACCAGCCAAGTTGTTGGGGATGTCTTTGGGAAGTTTCCTATGGGGAGGAACCAAAGGCAGAGAGGTAGCCTGTAAAATTTTAAACTCACTCACTCCTGAGAGCCAAATTCTCCTTCAAAATTACACAACAATGTGAATTATTCAGTTTCAAATGAGTAATGTTAAGTAGAAGACATTTTAGTCTTGACAGCAGCACCATATTAGTAGTAAACACAGCCATTACTACATAATGGTAACATGAAACAGCTGGCGTTGCCTTTTGCTTAAAGAGATGTCAACAAACTTTTGAGATATCTAAACCTTCCAGGGTAAACTGAGGTAGACTTACAATGTCAGGCTTGTTTACAAGTTTCCACAGTGCACAATGAAAAATGAGCTGAATAAGGTAGTCATTATCACACAAGATAGTTTTGATACACACTATTAACAACGTCAAGCTGCACAAACCCTGTTTAAATGTTTGCTAATGAGATCAATCCTACTGTGTGTAGAACTGTAGGATAATGTATATAATAACTAGGAGGTCGTTTTGTGGTAGACCTTAGTAAAGAACCCAGCTGGTTTCTCAACAGTTCCATCAAGAAAGGAGACCCTATTCTACTGATCCATTTCAAAGGTGAATTTGAACACAGGATGGAGCCCATTAAGATGTGAAAATTTCCTTACATACAACTGCGGCTTCAAGTATAACAAACATATAATCTCCATATTAGAAGCATGCATGGCAGAGGAGCAACAGGTGAAATAACTCTAACCCTATAGAGTAATTGTGTTCTTCACTAACAACGTAATTCTGTAAAGCAATGAAGACATTCTGCCTAGAACACAAACGAGTAAGTTGGATGGAGTCTGCAGGGACTCCATGTACAAAACTTTGAATAAGAGGGGGAAGAACATACCCAATGCCACCTACATCCTGATGGTCAACTTTGTTTGTAGCTGCAGCAAGCTGTGTGTAGACCCTCGGTACGCAAACACCAAGTGTCACTATGTGCATAGAACATAGAACGCTACAACGTAGTACAGGCCACTCGGCCCTCGATGTTGAACCAGCCTGTGAAATTAATCTGATATCCATCCAATCTACATCGTTCCATTATTATCCATTGTATGTCTAATGTCCATTTAAATACCCTTAATGTCGGTGAGTCTAGTACTGCTGCAGGCAGGCCGTTCCATGCCCCTACTACTCTATGTGTAAAGAAAATACCCCGATATCTGTCCTAAATATTTAACCCCTCAATTTAAAGCTATGTCCCCTTGTGTAACCCTTTATCAACGGAGGAAAAAGGCTTTACTGTCCACCCTATCTGACTCTGTGATTATCTTATATGTCTCGATTAAGTCACCTCTTCTCTCAAATGAAAACAACCTCAGTTCCCTCAGCCTTTCCTCGTAAAACCTTCCATACCAGGCAACATCCTAGTAAATCTCCTCTGATCCCTTTCCAAAGCTCCCAGAGAATAAGGAGGATAAATCCCATCAGCCCAAGGGTCTAATCTATTTTCAGATCTTCCAAAATTGTTAAAACCTGTTTGTCAACATCAATCCCATCTAATCTAGTAGCCTAGATCTCCATATTCTACGTAACATTGCATTTTTCCAGTGTTAATACTGATGAAAAGTATTCATTAAGCACTTCTCCTCTGTCCTCAGATTCTATACACAATTTCCCCCTACCGTCTTTGATTGGCCTTAGTCTTACTCTAGTCATTCTTTTATTCCTGATATACCTGTAGAAGACCTTGGGGTTTTCCTTGATCCTATCCACCAACAACTTCTGATGTTCCCTCCTGACTCTTATTAGCCCTCTCTTTAGATCTTTTCTGGCTCACTTATAACTTTCAAGCCCCCTAAATGAACCTTCACGCCTCAGGTTCTACCTGACCCAGTGTTGGGAAGAATGGGACTGGCCTTGGTGCCGTTGAATGCTCCAAGGAGTTGGACTGTTCCATAACACTTGTCCTTCATGAAGAAATTTGCAAAGAAAACCACTTTTGACTACAGGTCCATCAGGCAGTGGTCAGCACATAGTATACTTGAGACCCTGCGGGAAAAGGAGAGGGTGGATCCTGTCAGGTGGTTCCCTGAGCTGACTACCAAAGTCATTTGGTAAAATGCCTCATTGCTAGAACTTTCCAACAAGCACCGAGATATCGCTGAGCTGAGAAGTGCACTACCCATCAGATCTTTAATCAACTCCCAGACTCTGCGCCACCGCACTCTGCCCTCAAAACTTGTGAGAGGGGCTTGTGACTGTCACACATTTCCTGCTGGAATACACCTTTGCAAAGGAAGTTTGGAAAAAGATGCAGTGGTTTTTGTCAAGTTTCATCCTGAGCAGCTCCGCAACATGGGATTCTGTGCTCTACAATCTAGTCCCTATGAGACACACCAAGACAAACATTGACTGTGCCTGGAAGACCATCAACTTGATGAATGATATTCCTTGGTTTGTCTGAAATTTATTGGTCTTCCATAGCAAGGAGTTGATCTCAACTGAGTATTGCAGACTGGCATGCTCCAAGGTTCAGGACGACCTGCTGAGGGATGCACTAAAGCTTGGAACAGCTGCCACCAAGGTGCGGTGGTGAAAGACCACCATCTAAGGGCTTTCTGGTGAAGTTAGAGTTCAGTAATCAGACCCTCAGGGTGCCTCAAATATATGTAAATAAAGTCACATATACATAAGAGATGTCTTGGGTTTGTTTATTCTCCATGTGTAGTGACTGTACAAAATCAAATTGTTCCAGTGAATATGTAAGTATATAAAGATTTTTTTATAAATAATGTATATTTTTGAAATTTAAAAATACAAATTTCAGTGTGTATGATGGCAGATATGTCAGCCATACATCCCAAAGTATAGTGGATGGTATAAAACTGGATATCTCTTTGGTTGTTCACAACAAACAAGCTACTGATGGCATCCAACTAGCCCAAGCTTGCAAAACTCATACCCCAGTATCCAAAGTTAAATGTGATTCCATGATTGACCAACATTTTCAAGATAATCCTTAGTACATGTCGAATAACACTGGCAACCAATTTCGGATTGTCAAATGGGCTCACAGTACCGCACATTTGTGAATACTGGAAACTGGATATATGAATACACAAGGTCCTGGGGTGTTTGCAGACAGAAAATGTACACGTTAATATACCTATATCAACTCAACAAGATAAGTAACAGCCACTTTATGATTTGATTCTCAGCGCAATATCTTGACTATTCAAAGTCAACCTGCCTTTACTAAAATTTAAACAAAGCTTGGCAGTTAACTATCGGTCATGTTTAATTGGTGCTTTCTCCATGTGATGCCTCTCCCACTGTCTACATACCAAACAATCAACACACACCTCTCAACCAGTTGAAATGTTGTTTCACCTTTACTTCATTATTAATTGCAAACTGTCCAGATGAGTACCAGACAAAACGTTTAAACAAAATATTTTTATTCTCAAGTTCTGTACTACCTAATGACCTATAAATGTAATTAAGGACAATCTAGATGGGCATATGGAGTAGAAAGAAATAGACTAATGGAGTAAAATAAAGTAATGTAGGAAGAGATTGGATAGAGTATTGATGGTTACGTAGTTCTGTGGGGCCATATGGCTGGATTTGTTCTGTAAATTCTGTGAAATGAATACTGACAGAGGTCCTGTCTCTCCAGGTGTGCCGACAAACAATATATGTATATAGACAAACTTTATTTGAAACACAATTATAATTTGCTGTTACATCTAAGTGACCCCCATTCATAGATAGGCACAAACAACTACAGCTCTCTCTAAAGACTTTTCCTCTTTAACAATTCATAATTTGAGACTTGATCACTGATTGTTTAAGATCCCTTTCTCATTCACAGTCATTGATTGAAAAATCTAGAGCTCTATGTTTTATGGAAGAGGAGGGCCAAATTCTGACAGCAGCTCCCCCTAGACTGAATTTGAATGATGATCATCATTTCCCAAGGTCTCCAATGGCATACCCATTACGCAGACCTTATGTATCGCTTCAGTTGTTTTGCAAAAGATAATTCCCGAATTGTTTAATTAAACTGATAATCGACAGATAATATGGACTCTTGTGTTTGTTGAAACTGCCAGATGTTCTGCCATGTGTTTCCTAGAATGCCAGTGGGCTGGAAAGAACAGTTGCTCCACAGATCATTGGAGAAACAAAACAAAAACTCTCTCTGTCATTGAACATGTATAGAGAGGATTGTTCATTTTTCACTAATCTTGTATTTGGATGATTATTTATAGGGGCTAGGCATTGTTCCCACTGAGTTGAAATATACACTACTAGCATTCTATTGCTTTAGGTGTCTCAATTCATTGTCTGCAAGAGTAATCTCATGGGATGGATAATACTCCATTGCAACTGACTACTTATATTAAATCAATTTAAGGAAATCAATAAATACTGGTATATCTCCCAGGCTTTATTCACAGTTCTACCAAGATCTGAAGTGCCAAGCCTGATGCTTATGACAGCAACCTAAATACAAAAACAATTTGCCCATCACTGTGTTATAGTCGCCTACTGAACCAATATTAAAACATTGTTGACAAGGTAGACAAGGATTACATGTATGGCTGATACTGGAAATACAATTCTTATGGATAGGTAAACGTTATTCCTGACTAAAATTGTATTTTTAAACTTTACTCCAAAAGGCTTTCATTACGAGAAATTCAATCTATGCATTCATGTAGGAAGGTGCACTCGGTGGTCAATGAATCAGAGATCCAATATTGCAGTTCTATATTTGACTCAAGTCCCTTTCAGGTGAAAGCTCCCCAATGAGATTGTAGAGTTACACATTTGTCCATTTTTGTTGGTAATTTATGTTCTACACACATATCTGTTTTATATCTTTATATAACTACTTAATTTACTTTCCCTCCATCCCCAAGCCATTTTTCTTAGTCATTCAAATAATTAGAAGATTAATTTTCCAACTGTTTTCCCATGGTGGATTTGTATTCCTTACTGAGGTTGACAATAGTGTAATGTTGCTGAAAATGTGTTACTGGAAAAGCGTCAGCATCTCCAGCATCTGCAGTCCTCACTTTCTCCTAATAGTGTAATGATGCACAAGGTTTTTGCTATTATTGAATTTTATTTATGACCTTGGATTGTCATGGTGCACTGTGGGTATTTTAGTTCCATGAGAGAGGATAGAAATAAAGCTCTCATGATGCATTGCTCTTGTTATATGAAACCTTACACAAGACACCTTGACCACTTCAAGAATTTGATTCTGTCTTGTCATGTGATACAACCTTCTCAAGCTCTGTGAGATACTTCATTGAGAACAGAACTTGGACTGGGCTGGAGAGTTTTAATTATGAGATTGGATAGACTGGGGTTGTGTTCCATGGAGCAGATCAGACTGAGGTGAATGCAATTACGAGGGTAGACAGTAAGGAACTTTTCCCATTAGAAGGGATTATTGACCAAGGGGCATAGACTTAAGGTAGGAGGCAGTAGGTTTAGAAGGGATGTGAGGAAACGTTTTTCGCCCAGAGGGTAGTGGGAATCCAGAACTCATTAACAGAAAGGGTGGTAAAAGCAGAAATCCTGACAGCATTTGAGAAGAATTTAGATGCGCACTTGCAATGCTAAGGCATAATGGGTGATGTGCCAGATGCTGGAAGATAGGATTAGAAGAGTCAGGTGTTTGGTTTTGACTGACACAGACTCGATGGCCTGGCTTCAGACCTCAATGACTTTGCCGTAGCTTTATTGTAGGCTGCAGAGAAATAGAATGAAACAGGTTAGAATGTAACAACTTCCCCCCCCCCCCCCCCGCCCCCCAAAGCTGAAGTCACTTTACATACAGGGAAAGTTTGTTGGCATGGCATTGACATACTGACTGCTACAACAATAGTTTTCGATATGTGATCTGTGGATTCATGAGGCTTTGGATAGATTTTGAAAGTTATTTCTGCAAAATAATGTGAAAGTGAGTCAAATGTGAAAATACAGTTGCACACTTGAGCTAGCTGAACAGGCAACACTGAATGGAGAACTGCGGAGATTGGCATGTTTGAAAACACGCTTTCTTCAAAACATATCTTAGATAATCTTTACCTGTGTAATTTCATATTTTGGGGTTATATGATAATTTAGATATAAATCCAGTGCAAAGCCTTGAAAGGAATCATGTGACCAATGCAGTTTAAGAACAGGTAGGCCCAAAATGGACATTGCTGTCCATTTGGAATGAAAATTGGGAACAAATACCACATTATAACATCTTCCTGTGATTCTCCATTGAGCCTTCAATGGTGTAACATTGAGCATGATTGAATAAGTTAATAAAATGTGAGTATATTTACCTTGTCAGTTTTAAGAAAACAGCAATTTACTTTTTGTTCAGCTACTCAAAAGATTGGCACCCAAGTGAGAATCATTCAGAAATCTTGCAGGTCTTCACTGACTACTATTCCCAGCTACAAAAAGAAACATTAGCCTGACAAGATCTTCACAGCGTCACTTGGAATGAAGCCACTTTGCTTCATAACTGTGCTTCGACCATTTCTGCAGGCAGAATGTCTTGAATTAAAGCGCAACTTTGCAATGTAGTTATCGATAGTAGAATCCCTACAGTGTGGAAACAGGTTATTCGGCCCTTCATGTCCACACTGACCCTGTGAAGAGTATCTCACCTAGACCCACTCCCGTACCCCTGCATTCCCTATGGTTAATGCATCTAACTTAAAGTGCAAACTCCACACAGACAATCATGCAAGGGTGGAATCGAACCCAGGTCCCTGGAGCAGTGAGGCAGCAGTGCTAACCACTGAGCTACCAGCTGCCCCTAATTATGGATCTGGAAGACCATTTTAGGATGGTTATCCCTGCCACTCCATCTGGCGATCCAGTTCATGTGTTGATTATTTTTTTGCAAAGGAATCTTTCCTTTGTTTACATTTTATTAGTTTGAATCCGCATCCCTTCGTAATATATTTGAAGTTCAATGTAGTTTTTTTTGTTCGCCTTTTCTGTAGCCGCTTCTGTACAATTACAATATCACTTGGGATTTGTGCCAATTTCCCTCCATTTACAATAAATTTATATTTGCTTTGAGAGATGGGGACCTCGATCCTCCTGCTTTTGGGTTTTCCCACTGTTAGTGAACTTCAGCATTTCAGGGGTTTTAATGGAGGTTTGGACAACGAGAACATGGAGAGATATTGCCTATTGCAAAGGCAAAATTGGTGCCACCATTAGAGATAAAGTCAGGCAAGCAGCTTGAATCATTGAAGAACATGAAATCTATATTTTGAAAAAAGACTGTAGTTATTCTTTGAACTAGGAATTCAAAAAAGCTGCATCTTGAGGGGCTTGGGTGTGACACTCTACCATTTTACATTCCACCCATTCCACCCTCCCCACCTCGGTCCCAATCCAGAGATCCAAGCAGAATCCTCTTAAACCTTGCAATTACAGGGGCAACCTGAGGTTACAATTAAAACTTGACTCTGAAAATCCTTCTGTCATTCAATACAATTTAGGTGTCTTCTTCCAAAGATCAAAATTTTACTTACCATGGCAGTGATTCCTTTGTTCCTTGGCAACCAGAAGGCCATGATATCTAAAGTGCATTTTGTTTTGATGAAGAAACTCAACATTCTCCTGGTTCAGCATTGCATGGACTTTTAATTGCTAAGTCTACTAAAACTCCCAAGTTTCTCTGGGCCAGCACTTATAGCATAATCCATTCCAAATGGCGCTTAGAAGATGATGGTGAGATACCTGTTGAACTACTGTAGTCTGTGTTGTAGTGACTTCACAATGCTATTAGAGAGGGAGCTCCAGGACTTTGACTAACTGTCAGTGAAGGAACAGCATTATAGTTTGAATCAGGATGAGTGCTTGTTTGTAGGGAAACTTGATGTATCCGCATTCATTGTCCTTCGAGGTGACAGTGGTTCCAGCTTTGTAGAGTGCTGTCGTAGGCGACTTGGTGCATTGTTGTGTGCAGGTTTTAGATGGTACACATATGCCACTGTGAATGTAGAAGGTGGTGGACGAGTTGCTATGTTTTGGATTGAGTTGCATTTCCTGAACATTGTTAGTGTAGCACTCACCCAGACAAATGGAGACCATTCAATCATTCTCCTAACCTGTGATTTTGTAGATAATAGATAGGCATCAAGGAATCAGAAAGGGAGTTACTAATCCCAGAGTTTAAAGCCTTCTTTTGGAATTACAACATTTATATGACTGCTGCAGTTCAGTTTCTGGTTAATGGTAACCCCAGGATATTGTTAGTGGAGGATTCAATTATCGTAATACAAATAAATGTTTGCTAGTACATAACTTGAGTATTGTAGAAAAAAGCATTTTATAATCAGCTCATCTTGCAAACTGCGAAGTTTATATTTATTTATTATGTGTGAGAGATGAATGCTGACGAGTTGACAAATAGGATCTCTGATTGGTAGAGATATTTCCATCGAAAAGCACTAGTTATGTGATGACTGATAGTGAAATGGCATATTTTGCTTAAAGTTAAACCAAGTAGTTTGACTGTGATTGGTCAGGACATTGATGTGAGAAATGAACCATTATATTGCCCTCCTAATTCATGGCATCAGTGTAGGCTGCTGAAAATTCACAAAAGTGATTTTACTGTACTCTCCATTTTATCTATGGCATGTTCTATATAATATGAACTGGCCAAATGGTTGTGTGAACTGCTAAACTCAGTTTAAGCAAGTATCCACTGGCACAGTGAGGACTTCTTCATATTTGTAAATATCATGCAGGACTTGCATGTCAAAAGCAATGCAATGTCCTTGTGCTCATTTGACATTCCTGACATATTCATCATTGTACCACTCAATAAAGCGATATACATCTGTACTGCAGTACTATATCCTGGTAATCTCTAATCACTGTTAACTAATTTGGGATTTTCATGCTCTCAATGCAGTTGCATCAACTGATGTATACTAATACACTGCGCTCTTTTCTCTGCAAACAGAAAGAATATATGCACCCTGTTTCAAATGTGCCTGTTTCACCTCAAGAAAATAGTTGTTAGCCATTTGTTGGTTCATTTCTCAGGGTAATGCCTCACCTAATCAGAGCAAAACCTTTAAACAAAGCCTGGCTATTATTTATCCATCACCTTTAGTTGGTGCATTCTCCATGGCAATATCTTTACTATCAGAGTTCACCCAATCAGCCTTCTCCTCTAATATATTATAAGTGCTGTTTTTCTCGTGAAATTGGATTCTTGTGAATTGTCCTGATGAGTGCAGGACATAAAATTTTGACAAACTGTGTCTTTTTTTCAATAATAGTCAAGACTATAAAATTCATGAATGTGTGGTGGTTTGATTCCATTGTATTTGATGTGTTCATTGTGTGGAGCTTGTGTGGCACGGATGTTGCTTGCCATTTATCAACCCAAACCTGAATGTTGGCCAGGATTTGCTGTAAATGGATGCAGACAGCTTCAGTTCTTTAGTAGTTTAGAACTCATTCATGATACTGAACATTGTGCAATCATCAGCAAATATCTCCATTTCTAATGTTATGGCAGAAGGAAGTTCATTAATGAACCAGCTGAAAATGTTTATGCCGGGAATACTAACTATGAAAAACTGGACTGTTGTGAGCACAGTAGTGTACCCCCCTCTGAGCCAGAAGGCCCAGGATCAAGTCCACCCTCTCCAAAGGGGCTGATAAAATCTCTGAACAGGTTGATTAGAAAATATTTACGATGAAAATCTCCTGCAGCAATGTCCTTGACTGAGGTTATTGACATCAATCCCCTGCAACTTTCTTCCTTAATGATAGCTATGATTCCAACCAGTGAAGTTTCCTTCCTGATTCTCACTCATTCCAGGTTCAGCAGTGATTAAGACTAGTTGAGGACCTATACTGTCAAGAATCTGACTCAGAAGTGAGTGCTGCTGCTATAAGTATTTGTAATTGTATTTGTGCCGCATCAATGTCTGCTCTGTGAGCTTTTTAAATGTAGCTGGTGCCAAATGACCTACCCTTGTCCCTAGTGTATTCACAACACATTATACTAGTTCCCCAAAGCATTGTAATATCAGGTAAGAAAAATTGGGGTACATTCTATCATTGTTTCAGCTCATTGTACCCAATAAGCAGTAGTTCCAATAATAGTTCAATCAGAAATCACTATTGACCCCTCTAATCTTTCAACCCAATACATCCATTTACATCCTAATAGTTAGACTTTGATTTATGTATGACTACTTTGACCCCATCTTTGCTTATTTCCTACTTTCTCTTCTCATTATGTACATTTTCAAGGCAATTTTGGCAATTTATTTTTGACCATGTTGCCCTTGACATGTACCTTTTTCCCTAGTATTTATATTTTCCCTGCTGTTATTTGTACAGCATGTTCTGACAGTATTCTCCTAGCCAGTCTGCTTAGGATAATGATGTAGCTTTTATTTATTGCAACCCTTTCTCTTCGAAAGAGGTTGAAGTAGTTTCCAATAAAGTGTAAAAAGAGCTAAATAGGCAGAGATTAACGATACTGCCACAATAGTAATTAGAAGTGGTAAAATTAGATCAGTCTGCACTATAGAAGTTTTGTAAGTGGTGAAATGTAGAAACTTATTCCATGTTGTGCAATTGCAGCATCTGCTGTAGATTTTCCTGCTGTGCCAGGTTAGACGGTTAGTTGATTTTCACTCAGTGCTTGCTGAAATGGTTTTCCAAATCTAGTTACCAATCCTTCCATTTAGCTTGAATTAACTGCAAAATGAAGATACAATTGCCAGAAGATTAAAATGCGGACTATTGAAATATACATTTGCAAATCTAAGTCAGTGCTTCTAGTTAATTGTTTCAAATGCCTTAGATGTTTCTCTTTGAAATTCATGCTTAGAAATGGCATCAGTTGACCATTTGAGATTTCTTGTGTATCCTCAAAATTCCCAAAGAGACCACATTATTTATTCATTATTTTATGATCTGTGTGAACCAAGATCATTTTCGCTTAAATTTACCTTTGGTCATTCAAATTGAATTGATATAAAACATCTCCGTTTTAAGAGCAATGAGTACCCATATTGATTCAAACACCGGTTCCAAATTATTACAAGTTTTAAGGAATAACTGAGTTGTATTTAACCCTTAGACATAAGCTTAGACAGAATTCAGGTTTTCCTGGCCAGCCATTTATTTCTAGTTGTCAGATTATACAATGTCATGCTTGGAAGACTGGATTGCAATATAAAGCTGCTCAGCTGTTGGATTATTCACATTACTACATTATCAAGCATCTTACACTGAAATAAATGTTTAAAACAATCATCATTTGAATGTTTATGAAGTTATAAGACCCTGTAATACCTTTAGAAAAATCAAGTCTTTAATCCATTTGGTTTGGATTTTTGAGGTCAAAGAAAGCTGAAAGGTACCCACTGTTCAATAACTTTGCAGCTGCCCAGACTTCTACTGGGCTTTAGTATGACAATGTAAAATAACCAGAGAATTCCATTTATCCTCTGTAGAAGATCTGGAACTTTATGAATTGAACAAACAATAGTGTATCTTTTCAACCAATCAGATGCTTTCACTTACTTGTTGGACGCATAGGGTAACTGCTTCACACACAGTTTCCAACTCATTTGTTAAAAGCCACAGCTCACAGCAACTGAGGGGAAATAAACTGGTTTTCTTCAGGCTTGAGGTGCTTTTTTTTTAACTCCAGAACTATGGACATATTTTTCTTTTGTGGAAGTCCAATGGATTCTGACTCATACCCATAAGCTGATCAACTAGTTGGACGCCAATCACATTGTTGTTGGCAGGAAGAAGGCATTTGTCAATGGCACCATTCCACAGGCCAGTCGAACCTTCTGAAGATAGGTCACTGGACTTAAAGTGTTAACTCTGCTTTCTTTCCACTGATGCTGCCAGACCTATTGGGTTTCTTCAGCAACGTTTGTTTTTGTTTCCAATCTTGTTGCCTGCCAGGTTTCCCACCAGATATACCTCCTGGCTCCTGTTCATCCCCCACTGCTTGAACAAATAGCAGTGTAAACAGCACATACAATGAGTGTCAAATAACTTGCTTTTATAAGGTGCAGCAATCCTTTCCACATATTCTTGTTTTTTTTAAAAGCAGTCCTTTTCCCATTTTTGTCCGTAATCAGAAAAACAGGAAAATAAAGAAGATATGATCTTTATATTGGCAAATTAAGTATCCTATGCAACTCTGCTGGAAGTGATATTAATAATTCTGTGCATATATAACTTAGAACAGCATTTAACCTCGTGGTGATTAATTTCCCCCTCTGACACTTTCTTTGTTGACCAACAGAAGCTGTTAGCACAGCTAAAAAAGTGAGAATCAAAATCCATGGTGACTGACTGAGAGTTTACTCCTGGTACTGTTTTGTCTTTGTTTTGGTGGATATTGGCTGATGTACAATTTTGGGCAGTTTTGTTTTCTCACAATTGTTATTGCTTACTCAAGTCAAATTCTGAACAGTGTAATGACAACAGTGGAAAAATTAAACCGCTCAATTCCTTAGACAGTTCATGATGCAAATTCCTAACAGTAGAAAGGGTGGGGTTTTATCATGTCCAAAGATTAGTTGTGAAGGTTAAGACTTACATGGTTAAGATGCTTTATTTGTGAAGTAGGCCTAAGTCATTGTCTGCAAAATATCAAAATTGACAACATAGAAAATTTAAAAGTAAAGGTAATAAATTAAGCTTAAATTACTCATAAGAGTCGGTATCTGCTGGGAGCACTTCCATTGCCAGGCATCTCGACATAGAGTTGTCTGTTGCATATAATTGTTATAAATCTCACAGCTGTCTGACATCACAATGATAGACGAAGAATTGTTTAATGCAAGAAAACCATTTAAAGAGTACTAGTATTTATTCACAATGGCAATATTGTTAAGTCCCATTAATTTCTTTTTGCCAGGGAATGTAATGTTTTTCCTATTGATTTATCACAATTACTATGATTGTCATGAGCTACTATTGGTATGACAAGGAAAAGCAGATTCTGTTAAATATCATCCTGGGTTTCTACATATTACAGTAGCGCAGCATCCATGGCCTGCCATTCTTTGAATGATGTACATGCCCACACACAAAAGCTAACTGCCCTGGAACAAAATTCGTATGGTTTTTGTTTAAATCTTTGTCAATTAGCAAATGTACAGTTTAAATAGAATCTTACAGCAAAATAAGTGCAATATCAATAATTTTATTTTCATTGAAATTACTGCACAAATCCAGTTCCTGTAAGTCACTCAAACCAACTGCTATGCTGATGATAGAGGACTATTGTGATGATCTGAACCAGCTCCAGTCTTTCATTAACCAGTTTATGCTCAGTATCCAAACATACAAATTGTTGCAGTCAATCGCAATCTCTTTTCATGTTTGACACATCACCTTGTTTTAAGTTTGCAAAAGATCAGAAGAGCAAACGGTTGCAGCTCAGACCTAAGCTCTGCATTGACACACTGGGGGTTGGGAGTCATTGACATTCCATCAAATGGTACAGCTTCATGAGATCATTCTTAATTGAGAAACTATTGTTAGCTTATTGTTTGTGTTCAGCCTTCTCGAGTAATTGGCAAGAAAAATATGTTCGGGATTTCAGGGCACCTGAGTAACTTTTCAGAATCAAAATTACTGGATATGAAAGATTTTGAAGACATAATTTACACAGAATCAAAGAAAGTCCTGTAATTAAATGTGGCCAGTATATTGTGAGGTATTATTTGATTATTCCTATGGTGTGGATATTGCTAAGGCTGTGGGGAGCATAAGATCTCAGTCAAGAATCATTTTAGTTTTCCCACTTAATAATTTTTAACTTTGTACACCCCCATTTAATAAGTGAATTGACGTCAGTTCTACCTTTATATATGGGCTAATGGTGGATTTTTGATGGAGGTTTTTTCACTCACTCAATGTTTCAATGTGCTACTTGAAAGAAGTGTTTTCCTTAGAATAGATTATCTTAAAGATTGTTTTGTATTTCCCCTTTTTATTTATGTGACCTTTCTCCCACAGTGTTTTGTTGAAATTTGATTCTGCAAAAGAATGAGAGATGTGGTATGAATCCTGGTCAGATGGTGCAATTGGCTGTGGCCAAATATAGTCCTTGAATAAAAGTGTAGTCACATTGGCTTTATCATATTGTTCTAGAGGACATAGCCATTGCATAAGTTACAATAATCATGCAAATACCTTTCTCTGCCATTTAATGAAACATACTGCATTCTGAAACCTTTTGACATATTGCACAGTGCTAAAATATGGAATTGCATTAAACTTGACAATTAGTTCAAATAGCAGTGCTGGGCCCATGATGCTCTTTTTTGTGCATAAATGTTTTTAATCATGAAGTTAGACTGAGAACTGACTGAAAATATTACTGTGTTAGATTTGTAGGTGTGATGATTGTTGTAAAACCATCAGCACTTCTTCAGAATACATTGAGAATTCTTCAGATCATCTTACTAATTAGTTTGCCATGATCACAAAATAAGTCACATGATTTTTCAACCTCTTAGAAATGGAGCAATTAGCTTCATGTAATTATACTGGATGTAAAAGACAATTTCACATCTTTGCATAGAGGCCAATTCCTAATGAACACTATTCTCATTCCTAGATTTGGTCTGCAAGTGATCTATCAATACTCAAATTGTCCTTTGTTGTTGTTCCCCTGGGTAGTTCAGAACAATGCACATTCCAACATTAAATAGATTGTACTTTAAAAGAGAATAGTAAGAAAGGAGGGGACCATGACTAATGGGGAAGGTGTGCAAATATGGCTCTTCAATTTGACAGTCAATTTGGATTCAAAATGGCTAATTTGGGAATGAGAATGCCTCACCTTACCCTAACCTCACTTTTATGTCATGGCTGGCATGCTTTGCGTGTTACTTGCCTGTTGTTTTATCATTGCCTTTTACCATTCTCCCAGCAGACAGATGAAGCCGCACAGACAGATTCGTCACAGCAGCTACAGTCATCAGAGACCACAGAGAAACAGCAGCCCAAAAGGTTACATGTCTCCAACATTCCCTTCCGATTCAGAGACCCTGACCTGCGACAAATGTTTGGGGTAGGTTCATAGCTTTTAATCATGGATGTAACAAACACTTTCCCTGCCTCAGAAATTCTAAGCTCTGACATGTATATTCACACTTGGTCAGCATTCTATCATCAGGTGCAATGGAAGTAGACAGCACAACCTTTATTGATTGAATGGTTTACAGATTGGATGATTGATTGTAATTTTACAGGAGAAAGAGATGGTGGTAATTTATTGTGGCAGTGTCAGCACACTTCAAAGGCTTTTAATTAGGGATTGTGCACTTAACGCCAACATTTCCAATCAAGTGATTTGAAGAAGCTGTATTCTTCATTTTGACAATTTACGACAAATGTGCTGAATTACTAAATGTTTGAAACTGTTATTTTTTAATTTAATGTGGAATAACATCCCTGCTAACTTCCAGAGCTGCCACTTTTTACCACCAAAGGTTAAGACAGGTACAAATCCATGACCCTCTCCCCCTAGGCAATCTTTTGTTACAAGATATTGGTCTCATGATAGTAATAGTTGTTAATTGAAACAGAGAGCAACGCATTCTTTCTAGAGGAACTTGATTATATAATCTTTTCCATATAAGTATGAAAAGACATGCAATGTTTAGAACAAAGTCCAATGACAGTGCATGCATACCCATTTTTAAAAACAATGAACAGGGAATGCAATTCATTTGCATCAAATACTCCAAATCTCTAATTAAATGATTCTGCATGAGAATTAAAATTGGGCCATGGAACCGTCCAATCATGCCTTTACATTGTCACTGCATTCAGCGTATATTGTGACTACAGTCTTAAAACATGAAGCCTGCTACAAGTAGGCTGAGGGCACACAATTTTTGATCTTTTTGCATTAACTGCTTGTAGTAGTTTACCTCTCCCAGAGGTCAGATGGCTGTCAACTGCAATAAATTATTTATAAACTTAAAACCTGACTTGGTGAGTGTCCTTTCTCAATAGAACTTAATAACAACACATTATATTGAATTTGGAGATTACGAGATATCTTTTCCTCTGGGTATTAATTTAAATTAATACCCAGAAGGTATCTGGGATGATAATAAACAAGTCTGTAGAATATGGTACTACACTTTTTATTTCCATTATGATGGCTCCTTCAAGTCTTGCTCACAGCCTGGAATGAATGTTGGTACATTAATGAAAAGAGGAAACAGAAAATAATGTAATGTGTTTCTTCAGGAGTCTGAAACCTTTTTAAAGACATGTCTGAGAAAATCCTGAAGAACTGTGCAGCACCAGGCTTAGTTGGAAACCAAGTCAGACTCAAGGCTGATTAAATCCTCAGGATCTGATAGCCAACATCTTTGGGTTTTAAAGGAGATGTCTATAGAGATTTTGGATGCCTTGGTTGTAGCCTTTCAAAATTTCCTAGATGCTGGAAAGGTCATAGTGGATTGGAGAATTGCAAATGTGACATCCCAATTCAAGAAAGGAGGCAAGCAGAATACAGGAAACTGGAGATCAATTAACCCAACATCTGACAGTGAGAGAATTCTGAAATCTATCGTTAAGGAAGATTGTGCAGGATGGTTATAAGGAAACAGTTTGGAGGTCTTTTATTTGAGGAAAGATATAGTGGCAGTCCAGGGAAGGTTCACGAGCTAATGGAGAAGAGGTCAAGTAGGCTGGGCCTATACTTCTTCAAATATAGAAGAATGAGATGTGACCTTATTGAAATATACAGGATTCTTAGGGGATACTTGTCAGAATGGATTTGGAGAGTTGTAGGAGAGTCTAGAACCAAAGGGAATAATTTTCAAGTGTGGGTTTGTATATTTAAGACAGGAATGAGGTGTAATTTCTTCTCTCAGAAGGCAGTGAATCTGCAGAATTCGTTCCTGCAGAAGGCTGTTGAGGCTGGTTCGTGAAGTATGTTCAAGGTTAAAAGACACATTGCATTCAGGAAGAGTTTATCTTTACTTGGACATAATATGGTTTTCATCAAGCAGCATGAAAACATTTTTAACAATTAGATTAGATTAGATTAGACTTACAGTGTGGAAACAGGCCCTTCGGCCCAACAAGTCCACACCGACTCTCTGATGAGCAACCCACCCATACCCCTACATTTACCCCTTCACCTAACACTACGGGCAATTTAGCATGGCCAATTCACCTGACCCGCACATCTTTGGACAGTGGGAGGAAACCGGAGCACCCGGAGGAAACCCACGCAGACACGGGGAGAACGTGCAAACTCCACACAGTCAGTCGCCTGAGTCGGGAATTGAACCCGGGTCTCAGGCGCTGTGAGGCAGCAGTGCTAACCACTGTGCCACCGTGCCGCCCACTTTTTTATTTTCAAAATTCTTTGCGGATGCATCAAGCACGGTAGATAGAAGAGCCAGTAAATGTAGTGTATTTGGACTTTGGAAAATCATTCAGTAAACTGCTACATTAAAGCTTACTGTACCGCTTAAGAATTCATGGCATTTGTTACAGATGGAGGATTGCCTAACAACAGGGGAATATATTTGGGATAAATTAATCATTTTTATATTGACAAGTTGTAACTAGATGGGCACCACAGGGATCTGTGCTGGGCTTCAATTCTTTGCAGAGCTGAAAAATGTGTTGCTGGAAAAGCACAGCAGGTCAGGCAGCATCCAAGGAGAAGGAGAATCGACGTTTCGGGCATAAGCCCTTCTTCAGGAATGAGGAGGGTGTGCCAAGCAGACTAAGATAAAAGGTAGGGAGGAGGGACTTGGGGAAGGGGCTTTGGGAATGCAATAGGTGGAAGGAGGTTAAGGTGAGGGTGATGGGCCAGAGAGGGGTTGGGGGTGGAGAGGTCAAGAAGAAGATTGCAGATCAAGAAGGCGGTGCTGAGTCCGAGGGTTGGGACTGAGATAAGGTGGGGGGAGGGGAAATTAGAAAGCTGGAGAAATCTGCATTCATCCCTTGTGGTTAGAGGGTTCCTAGACGGAAGATGAGGCGCTCTTCCTACAGGCGTTGTGTTGCCATGGTCTGGCGATGGAGGAGGCCGAGGACCTGCATGTCCTTGTCGGAGTGGGAGGGGGAGTTAAAATGTTCAGCCACAGGGCGGTTGGGTTGGTTGGTGCGGGTGTCCCAGAGGTGTTCTCTGAAATGTTCCGCAAGTAGGTGGTCTGTCTCTTCAATGTAGAGGAGGCCGCATTGGGTGCAGCGGATGCAATAAATGATGTGTGTGGAGGTGCAGGTGAATTTGTGAGGGATATGGAAGGATCCCTTGGGGCCTTGGAGGGAAGTGAGGGGGGAGGTGTGGGCGCACGTTTTGCATTTCTTGCGGTTGCACGGGAAGGTGCCGGGAGTAGAGGTTGGGTTGGTGGGTGTGGACCTGACGAGGGAGTCGTGGAGGGAGTGGTCTTTCCGGAACGCTGATAGGGGAGGGGAGGGAAATATATCCTTGGTGATGGGGTCTATTTAGAGGTGGCGGAAATGATGAAGGATGATACGATGTATCTGGAGGTTGGTGGGGTGGTAGCTGAGGACCAGTGGGGTTCTGCCCTGGTGGCGATTGGAGGGGCGGGGTTCAAGGGC
The DNA here is from genome assembly GCF_020745735.1 of Hemiscyllium ocellatum. NCBI lineage: Eukaryota > Metazoa > Chordata > Chondrichthyes > Orectolobiformes > Hemiscylliidae > Hemiscyllium > Hemiscyllium ocellatum. The sequence continues at coordinate 27,804,431 of NC_083425.1, read as the reverse complement.
AGAGGAGCGGGAAGTGGAGGAGATGCGTTGGAGAGCATAATCAACCACCTCTGAGGGGAAATTGCAATATTTGAAGAAGGAGGCCATCTGGGTTGTTCGGAATTGGAATTGGTCCTCCTGGGAGCAGATGCGTTGGAGGCGAAGGAATTGGGAATGTGGGATGGCGTTTTTACAGGGGGCTGGGTGGGAAGAGGTGTAATCTAGGTAGCTGTGGGAGTCGGTCGGTTTATAATAAATGTCAGTGTTGAGTCAGTCGCCCAAGATAGAAATGGAGAGGTCTAGGAAGGGGAGGGAGGAGTCTGAGACAGTCCAGGTAAATTTGAGGTCGGGGTGGAAGGTGTTAGTAAAGTGGATGAACTGTTCAACCTCCTCATGGGAGCATAAGGTAGCGCTGATACAGTCATCAATGTAGCGGAGGAAAAGGTGGGGGGTGGTGCCCAATTCTTTGCAGTCAATATGAATGGCTTGGATGAAAGGACATTGCACTTATATCATGTGGGAAAATGTGAAGTCATCCTCTTTGGTTGGAAGAAGTAAAATGTTGCTCAAATGGAAGGAGATTACAGAACACTTCAGTACAAAGGGTGTCCTAGTATGTGGATCACAAAAGGTTAGTATACAGGAGAGCAAGTAATTCGTATTTCAAATACAACCATAGAATTTTACAGAGGTCATTCAGCCCATCACATCTATACCAGCTCGTATAAGAGATACCCAGTTAGTCCCATTCTCCAGCCCTATCTCTTTAAATTCATCACTTTTAAATGTATATCCAGCTCTCTTTTGAAACGTTTGATGGAATCAGCTTTGACTGCTCTCCCAGGCAGTACATTCCAAATCCTAACAACTCTCTGAGCAAAGAAGTTTCTCCTTATCTCGCATCTAGCTCTGTTGCTGACAATTTTGAAATTGTGACCTCTAGTTACTGACAAACAAACTAGTGGAAACAAAATATCCTTCTTTACCCTGAAAAATTGTCCATCAAATTGACCATTTCAATAAGGTCACCTCTTAATTTTCTCTGCAACAAGGAGAATAAGACCAAATTCTCGAATTTTACCTTGTATCTAAAATCCCTCAGTTCTGGTGTCATTCTGATATATTGCCTTTGAACTCTCTCCAGGGCTTTAATATCCTTCCTTCAATAAGGTGGCCAGAACTGAACAGAAATTGACCAATGGTTTGTAGAGGTGAAGCATCACCTTCTTGCTTATATGCTCTATGCAGGTTAGGAGGGCGGTGCTGAGTTGAGGGAACCGACTGAGACAAGGTGGGGGGAGGGGAAATGAGGAAGCTGGAGAAATCTGAATTCATACCTTGTGGTTGGAGGGTTCCCAGGCGGAAGATGAGGCGCTCCTCCTCCAGCCGTCGTGTAGTTTTCAATCCTCCCACTTCCTCCAAACTAAAGGAGTTGCCATGGGCACCCGCATGGGCCCCAGCTATGCCTGCCTCTTTGTAGGATATGTGGAACAGTCCATCTTCCGCAACTACACTGGCACCACCCCCCACCTTTTCCTCCGCTACATCGATGACTGTATCGGCGCTGCCTCGTGCTCCCACGAGGAGGTTGAACAGTTCATCAACTTTACTAACACCTTCCATCCCGACCTGAAATTCACCTGGACTGTCTCAGACTCCTCCCTCCCCTTCCTAGACCTTTCCATTTCTATCTCGGGCGACCGACTCAACACAGACATCTATTATAAACCGACTGACTCCCACAGCTACCTGGACTACACCTCCTCCCACCCTGCCCCCTGTAAAAACGCCATCCCATATTCCCAATTCCTTCGTCTCCGCCGCATCTGCTCCCAGGAGGACCAATTCCAACACCGCACAACCCAGATGGCCTCCTTCTTCAAGGACCGCAGATTCCCCCCAGACGTGATCGACGATGCCCTCCACCGCATCTCCTCCACTTCCCGCTCCTCCGCCCTTGAGCCCCGCTCCTCCAACCGCCACCAAGACAGAACCCCACTGGTTCTCACCTACCACCCCACCAACCTGCGCATACAACGTATTATCCGCCGCCATTTCCGCCACCTCCAAACGGACCCCACCACCAAGGATATATTTCCCTCCCCTCCCCTATCAGCGTTCCGCAAGGACCACTCCCTTCGTGACTCCCTTGTCAGATCCACACCCCCCACCAACCCAACCTCCACCCCCGGCACCTTCCCCTGCAACCGCAGGAAATGTAAAACTTGCGCCCACACCTCCACACTCACTTCCCTCCAAGGCCCCAAGGGATCCTTCCATATCCGCCACAAGTTCACCTGTACCTCCACACACATCATCTATTGCATCCGCTGCACCCGATGTGGCCTCCTCTATATTGGTGAGACAGGCCGCTTACTTGCGGAACGCTTCAGAGAACACCTCTGGGCCGCCCGAACCAACCAACCCAATCACCCCGTGGCTCAACACTTTAACTCCCCCTCCCACTCCACCGAGGACATGCAGGTCCTTGGACTCCTCCACCGGCAGAACACAACTACACGACGGCTGGAGGAGGAGCGCCTCATCTTCCGCCTGGGAACCCTCCAACCACAAGGTATGAATTCAGATTTCTCCAGCTTCCTCATTTCCCCTCCCCCCACCTTGTCTCAGTCGGTTCCCTCAACTCAGCACCGCCCTCCTAACCTGCAATCCTCTTCCTGACCTCTCCGCCCCCACCCCACTCCGGCCTATCACCCTCACCTTGACCTCCTTCCACCTATCCCACCTCCATCGCCCCTCCCCCTAGTCCCTCCTCCCTACCTTTTATCTCAGCCTGCTTGGCTCTCTCTCTCTTATTCCTGATGAAGGGCTTATGCTCGAAACGTCGAATTCTCTATTCCTGAGATGCTGCCTAACCTGCTGTGCTTTGACCAGCAACACATTTGCAGCTGTGATCTCCAGCATCTGCAGACCTCATTTTTTACTATATGCTCTATGCCTCTATTTATAAACATAAGGATCCGATAATCCTTCTTAACAACTGTTTCAACTTGATTGGCCAACTTCAGAGAATCATGCAAATAAACCCTGAGGTCCCTCTGCTCTTACACTCCCCACAAATTTATGAAATTAAGCCTGTTTTATCTCTCCATGTTTTTTCTACCAAAGTGCATTACCTCACATTTGTCTACATTGAAATTAATGTGCCAGGTATATGCCCATTTAGTCAATTTGTCAATGTCCCTCTGAAGGTGCTCAATATCATCCTCACAATTCACTGTTCTCCCCAGCTTGTTCATTTGCAAATTCAGATATTTTGACCTCAACATCCCTCTCTAAATCATTTATAAATCATAAAAAGCAAGGGTCCCAACACCAATGCCTGGGAAACACCACTTTTAACACGTCCCCAATCTGAGAAGTGCCTACCCTCTGTTTCCCATCTTTTAGCCAACTTTTAACCTATGCTGCCAACGACTCAACAATACACATATTTCTAATTTGCTAACCAACCTACCATGTGACACCACATGAAATACTTTCTGAAAGTCCAATATATAACATTCACAGTATTATCCTCATATATTGCCTGTGGCAGCCTCATCAAAGAACTCAATTAAGAAAAACAGAAATTGCTGGAAAACCCAGCAGGTCTGGCAGTATCTGTGGAGAAAGGGAGATGTAAAGTAGGTGTGAAAAGGAGAAAATGGGTCTGTATGCTAAGACCAAAGCCAACAAGACCCGCCAGGAGTGGTGAGGTTGTTATTGAAATGGAAGACAGAGGTCATGCCTTGAAGTTTATGAGCGCAATATTGAGTCCTTGAGGCTGTAAGACATCTAGGTGGAAAATTAGATGCTCTTCCTCCAGCTTCCTTTACCTTTGTCAGAACACTGCAGCAGGCACAAAGTAGAAATGTCAGCATGGAAGTAAGATTTAATGAAATCACAAGCAACTGGAAGGTCAGGGTCATTCTTCCAGATGAAGCAGAGGTGATCCCTTATGCTGAGATTATTCCCTTTGGTGCAAAACTCTCCCACGAGGTTAAGCAACCTCTACGTATCTACCCTGTCAACCCCCTAAAGAATCTTATATATTTTAATAAGGTCACCTCTCATTCTTCAAAGGTCCAGTGACTATAGGCCCATATCGGCTGAGAGCAGAAACAGTGAAGTTGAAACAATGAAAGGAAAAGTCAGAAACGGTGAAGGCGGAAGCAGAACGGAAAGTGAAAACTGATTAGTTTTTCTAAATCTGATGTATTAGAGGAAGACTTGTGGGTGAAATACCAAGTACAACATGAGAAAAGATGTGTCACATACCTCGCACAGAGAGACAGGAATAACTGGAACCCATGTGAGTACCCATCGCAACACCATTGTCTTGGAGAAAGTGAGACGAGTTAAGGGAGAAGCTGTTGAAAGTGAGAATGAACTCAGCCAGGTAAAAGAGGGTGTGATGAGTATGGAGTGTTCAGGCCTCTTTTCAAAGAGGAAGTAGAGAATGTCCAGAGTTTCCTGCTGAGGATGAATGTGTAGAGGGTTTGCAAATCCATGGTGAAGAGAAGGCAGTTAGGGTCAGAAAACTGGAAACTGAGGTAAACTGTTAGGAGAATCACGAATGTCAGTGGGAATAGACTGAACAAGGCAGGGGAAACAGAGTTAAGCTTAGAAAAACTAAGTTCAATAGGACAGGAATAGGCTGAAATGATGGTTTTGCCAGGGCAGTCTGTTTCTCTATTTTGGGAAGAGGATTTCAGTGCACTATGTGGGGCTAGGGGACCATAAAGAGAGATGCTGAGGAGGGCAGATCTCTAGAGGAGGTGAGGTCAGTAACAGTCCTAGATACAGCAACTTGAACTTCAATAGTAGGGTCATGGTCCAGAGTAAGATGGGAAGAAGTGTTTTTAGTTAGCACTCAATCTTTGCAAGATAAGGGTACATTTGCTGACAACAGCATGACTCTTCTTGGTAGTTGATAACAAAGTCAGGGTTACACTCTGAGAGAATGGAGAGTAGCAAATTCAGAGGGAGGCCGGTTAGAATGAGTGAGTGAGGAGAGCAGAGAAATAAAAGTAGCCAGTATCATGTCACAATTCTCAATGAAGCGATTCAGTGCAGGTAAAATACCAGAGGGAGGGGTCCAGAGTCCAAGTGGAGGGCAATATTGGAGATAGTTGAAGAGTCTTTGGAGTGGGAGAAGACTTCTGTCCAAAGAGGTGGACATGAAGGCAAAGGTTATGGAAGAGAGGTTTGATATCATTTTCATGCCACAGTTCATTGAGATGGGAGCATAAAGCCAAATCCTTGACTGAGCACATATTGCTCAGCATTAGATTAGATTAAATTACTTACAGTGTGGAAATAGGCCCTTTGGCCCAACAAGTCCACATCGACCCTCCGAAGAGCAACCTACCCAAACCCATTCCCCTACATTTACACATTCACCTAACACTACGGGCAATTTAGCATAGCCAATTCACCTACCCTGCACATTTTTGGACTGTGGGAGGAAACCGGAGCACCTGGAGGAAACCCACACAGACACAGGGAGAATGTGCAAACTCCATACAGACAGTTGCCCAAGGCAGGAATTGTAACCGGGTCTCTGGCACTGTGAGGCAGCAGTGCTAACCACTGTGCCACTGTGCTGCCCATTAGAAGGAGGAAAATCTGATGGTACAGTGAATTTAATATTGTGTGTTTCTGTTGGTTACTTTTATTGCAAGAAGAATTGATTATAAAATTACTGAAGTCTTAATTGCTACATGTATACAGAACTTTGGTGAAATCATATCTGGAGCATTGCAATCAATTTTGGTCTCCTGATTTAAGAAGGCCTATACTTATATTGGAGGCAGTTCAAGGAGATTTCTCTAGATTGATTCCTGGGATGAAGGGTTTCCTTCTGAGGGAAGGTTGAGCAGTTATGTGCAATATTCATAGGTGTTTAGAAGAAAAGGAGTGATCTTATTGAAACATACTAAATTCTGAGAAACTTGTCAGGGGTGTAACTAGAACTTGGGAACAAAGTTTCAGAAGAAAGGATCTCCATTTAAAATGGAGATGAGGAGGAATTTCTCCTCTGAAAGTCATTAATCTTTTGGAATTCCTCCCCCCAGAGAACAGTGGAGACTGGGTCACTGAGTGTGTTCATGGCTGAGCTAGACAACAGAGTTATAGAGTCATAGAGATTTACAGCACAGAAATAGACCCTTCGGTCCAACCCGTCCATGCCGACCAGATATCCCAACCCAATCTAGACCCACCTACCAGCACCCAGCCCATATCCCTCCAAACCCTTCCAATTCATATATCCATCCAAATGCCTTTTAAATGTTGCAATTGTACCAGCCACCGCCACTTCCTCTGGAATCTCATTCTACCCTCTGCGTGAAATAGTTGCCCCTTAGGTCTCTTTTATATCTTTCCCCTCTCACCCTAACCATATCCCCCACCCCAGGAAAAAGACTTTATCTATTTATCTTATCCATGCCCCTCATAATTTTGTTAACTTCTATAAGGTCACCCCTCAGCCTCTGATGCTCCAGGGAAAACAGCCCCAGCCTGTTCAGCCTCTCCCTATAGCTCAAATCCTCCAAGCTGAAAATGTGTTGCTGGAAAAGCGCAGCAGGTCAGGCAGCATCCAAGGAGCAGGAGAGTCGACGTTTCGGGCATGAGCCCTTCTTCCTGAAGAAGGGCTCAGGCCCGAAACGTTGACTCTCCTGCTCCTTGGATGCTGCCTGACCTGCTGCGCTTTTCCAGCAACACATTTTCAGCTCTGATCTCCAGCATCTGCAGTCCTCACTTTCTCCTCCAATCCTCCGACCCTGGCAAATCTTTTAAATCTTTTCTGAACTCTTTCAAGTTTCACAACATCTTTCCAATAGGAAGGAGACCAGAATTGCACGCAATATTCCAACAGTGGCCTAACTAGTGTCCTGTACAGCCGCAACATGACCTCCCAACACCTGAACTCTGTACTCTGACCGAGAAAGGAAAGCATATCAAATGCCTTCTTCACTATCCTATCTACCTACAACTTCCCTTTTAAGGAGCTATGAACCTGCACTCCAAGGTCTCTTTGTTCAGCAACACTCCCTACACCTTACATTTAAGTGTAGGAAAGAAAATAAACATAATTTGAAGTCACGTTGGGTGGCTTGCCATCAAGCTTCTGCCCAATCTAACTCTTAAGACAAAAATATCACTTTCCATGACAGTCCTGTGGTTTGTATTTTACAATCTGTTAAGCGCTATTTATGTTTCCTTGTCAACTATCTTGCGGAACACTGATCATCATACATGCTCATATGCTTATTATTTGGACCAATGAAAACAAGACTGGGGTGGTCATTCTCTGTCACCCTCTGGGAAAAAGCTAGATCTTTGAGTGTCAAAAGTTAATAGACGAGTATCCCTTGCAAACTGAGATTTGAATGATGTAAGCGCAGACCCAATGTAATCCTGCATAACTCCATACCGATGCTCCAGAAAGCTGAACAGGAGGTATTGGTTCCAAGAGGATAAAAAAAACATAGGAACAGGAGTCAGCCATTCAGCCCCTCTAGCCTATTCTGCCGTTCATTGAAATCATGGTTGATCTGTGGCCTAACTCCATTTAGCTGCCTTTGGCCAAAATCCCTTAAGAACTTTGCTTAATAAAAATGTATCAATCTCAGATTTGAAATTCACAACTTGCTTAGCATCTACTGCCATTTGTGGAAGAGAGTTTCAAACCTCTACTACCCTTTGTGTGTAGACATGCTTCCGAACATTCCTTGTGAACCATCTGGCCCTAATTTTCCATCTATGCTTTCATGTTCTCGGTTCTCCAGCTAGGTGGAAATAGGTTATCTTTATCGACCCTGCATTTTCCTGTTAATATCTTGAAAATTTTGATCACTACACCCTTTAACTTTCTAAATTCTAGATTTTTTTTATAATCTGTCCTCCTAACCAAATCTCTAAAATCCCAATGTCATTCTTGTAAACCTATATTGTACTCCCTCCAAGTCTAATATTTCCTTCTAAAGAAATAGTTGCAAATGTGTTGCTGGTCAAAGCACAGCAGGTTAGGCAGCATCTCAGGAATAGAGAATTCGACGTTTCGAGCATAAGCCCTTCATCAGGAACATTTGCAGCTGTGATCTCCAGCATCTGCAGACCTCATTTTTTATTCTAAAGAAATAGTGCCCAGATCTGTTCACAGTACTCTAAGTGGGGTCTCACCAAGGTTTTTTTGTAAAACTGCAGCACAGCTTCTGCATACTTACATTCCAATTCTCTAGATAAGGGTTTTTATTCCATTAGCTTTCTCCATTATTCTCTGCACCTGTTTGTGACATTCTATAGATCTATGTACCTGAATATTGAAATCTCTTTGGACATGCACTGTATTGAACTTAATATCATAAACTTTTAAAACATTTGTTTGCTAGTAATTGTAACATTTTCAAGGCATAAAGCAAACATGCACTTGTGAGCAGGAATGCTTCTGTGCCAACATTGAGTCATAACTCTAATTATCCACTTTTGTTTATGCAAAGTCTTTCTCCCTCAAATCTAACCACTGTCAGGATCTTGGGCTTGTCCACATTGATCATGGTTGACCAGGCATTTTCAGCAGTTTCATTAGCGCTGGCTCCCTCAGCATCTCAGTCAGACTTCTCTTCTCACTCATCTGAGGAGACAAGTGGCTGATCCTTCTCCCCCTCTTTTAGGTTGTCGCTCCCATAGTAGAGTTAGTTATGGAGAGCACAGCAAACAATCACTATTTTGGATACCCAGTCTGGCGAGTGCTACTTCTCAATGCTCCAATCAACAGAATGATGACTCACTGGGCTGAGTCTGTCCTGATGGTGGGGTAATTCTTCCCCAGGGATGGTATTGAGGAGTCTAGGATGTTGGCTGTAAGGTATGAATTGGTGAAAATGACTGTGCCAAAATGTTATTGACTCATCTGTGGGTCAACTCTCCTAATATGACCAGAAGGCCAAAGTACAATTGAGGAAGACTTTTCAGGTTGACTGGGCTGGGGGATGTCTTTGTAGTGTCTATGCCCAGACGAAACTTGGCTGGTGCAACCATTTTTGCTGTACTGTTTATGGTGGCTTGATACAACTGAATGGCTTGCTTCACCACTTCAGAGGTCAGTTAGCAGTAAAAAGTTGCAGTTAGTTTGGAATGACATAGAAGCCAGGGTGGATAAGGATGTCCTTCCCTAAAGGATAATAGCAGGCCAGAAGGGTTTTTATGACAATCCAGTAGTTTCATGGTCATCATTACTGAAACTGGCTTTTTATTTTAGATTTTATTCAATTAACTGAATTTAAATTCCCCAGTTACCTGTGTTGGATTTTAACTCCATTTCAACTGGACTATAGATAACATAACCACTATGTTACCATGCTATACATTACCTTGTAATTCAATTGTCTTGTATTAAATTCTACCTTTTTGCAATATTTAATTCAAATTCCCTTCTGTTGGTTTGGAATTAACAGATTTTAATATGCTAAATTCTGTCATAATACAACCATGATAAACTTCCCCATAATAACTATGTATTACTAGAATCTTTGTTGAAAGTGAGAAATGTCTGAATTTTAAAACTGTCCATTTGCCGTATGTTAATTCCCTATTGTTCTCATTGTTGTTGGGAAAATTGGTTTACAATTGGAGGACAAGAAATAGTACTTGCCCAGGAGATAGCAGTAACAATACACAAGAACAGACTTGTTCAATGAATTTGAGAAACTGATTTAAAAGCTGTAGAATGAGGAAATTAAAGAGGTCTGCGGATGACTATGCAAACCAAATGTTCTGCACCCAGTTAATCATGCATTAATATGTCCGTGCACACTAGTTGTGCACAATTGCTGAATAATTCATGTCTTAACTATGCAATGCCCAAAGGGCATATCACAATGTAATTAAGAATGAGGAAGATTATTTGTTCTTGCGCCCAGATGCGCCATAAAGTTTCTTCAGCCCTTTCCCTATTGCAAACTCCGATTGTTTCTTAAATGCATCTAGAATTTTTGAGTTCCTCGCTTTAGAGATAAACCTGTTCCAAATGCCAATCATTCACTGTGCAAGAAAGAAGTTCCTGATATGTTAAAATTAAAATTAGAAGTGACGAGTTTGAACCAATGGCCCCTGTCCTAATCTCACTAATAAACATAGCATTCAAATTCAGATTTTCTATTCTGCCTTCTAATAAGATGACCTCTCAAGCTTAAAACAAAATTCATTCTTGGGATGCAGGCATCCCAGTCTTAGAAAAATTTAGAGCCTCCCCAAGGACATAACTTGAAGCATGGAGAGAATTGTTAACAGCTAGTTGTCTCCCTTGTCAGTAGCAGTTCTGATGTACCAAGGGCTGCATCTCAAAATACTGAATCGTGTACATCAGTGTCTGTCATCTGTGCAGTTAAAGGAACTTGCAGTAAAGATATATAGTTTTATTAATTCCATGCTGCAGGGTTTTTTTTAGCAGAGTGCTCTCTGAGCCCCCCCAGTTAATAAGCACCTGGGAGTGGGACCCACAGGGAAGGGATGTGTGGAGGTTCATAAAAGAAAGCAGTGAGAATATGAGAAAAGTAAGTTGACTGTGGTGAGCTTGAGTATGCAAACATTATATTATTATAGTGACAGTAAAACAGACAAATCCTTGACTGGTTTGTATGACATTCCTCCTTACACCATTGTATATTGTTATTGTTTTGTCATTATTTTATTGGAAAGAAAATGAAACACATTTAAAAAGAAAACTAGAAAATAGCAACTACCAGTTCAGTTCTTGAAAATCTGTCTATGAAATAATAATGGCAAATTGTGAAGATCAATGAGACTAGAAGATTGGACAATAAGGCCTTTCACATGTAGTTCTCCCCGGCTACATTTTCTGGATACAACTACCATCTACTGTGTGCATTGTCCTTATTGTTTTCCACTGTTTACACCTGCTGGTCATTGAAGTACACATTTAAATATTGGCTGACTTGGGAGCACTGTGATCATTCATTGCACCATTACCATTTCTCTGACCTTTTATGAGGCATGTGGAAAGACTGACTTCCAGTGTGAACTGCATGTTTTCTTCAGGAATATTCTGTTTAACCTTGCATGCCTCTGCATTATTGCTGTAGTAGGAAGACTCTGTCACCAGACATGGTAACATAATATTGCACATTTTCCCAAGTGGCCAGCTGTCTTTCCTGCTTTTGCCTTCAAAGAGCTAAGTTACAATTTCCTCAGAATGAACAAGCCATCCATGATATACATTATTTTGTGGCTTTGCCTGCCGAGGATGTTTTATATTGAAATTGAATTGCTACTAAAGGTTGACTACATATTGTAAGCAAATAATATCCTGTACCTTGAGAATTGCTATCAGATGGGGTTTTGTTTTACTCTTTCATAGGACATGGGCTTTGCTGGCTCGGCTATCATTTATTGCCACCTTCAAATTCCCTTTTTGAGAAGATAGTGGTGAGCTGCCTTTTTGAATTGCTGTAGTCCATTTGGTGTAGGCAGTTTGGGAGGGAGCTCCAGGTTTTTGACCCAGTGATACGAAAGACATTGTGATATATTTCCAAGTCAGGATGGTGAGTGGCTTGGAGGTGATCTTGCAGGTGGCGATGTTCCCATGTAACTGCTACACTTGTCCTTCTAGGTGGATGAGCTCCTGGATTTGGAAGGAGCTGTCTATGGATCTTTGATGAATTTCTGCAGTGCATCTTGTAGATAGTGTATGCTGCTGCTACTGAGCATCCATGGTGGAGGGAGTGGATATTTGTGGATGTGATGCTAATCCCTTTTATCTCTCTCCTTGGGCTCCTTACCGATCCTCTCACTTCTTCCTATCAATCCCCCCTCCTTCCCTCTGCCGACCATCATCACCACCTTTTTCAGCTACTGTCAGTTTGGAAGAAGGGTCACAGGACTTGAAGTATTAACCCTGTTTTCTCTCCACATGTGCTACCAGACCTGCCAAATTTCACCAGCACTTTTATTTTGGTTGTTTCACTTTCATCACAGCTTGTTTAAAATTATAATATACAAAACTATCATTTCCAGATTTGTTCTTAGTTAATACTTCCGAGTAATATTGGTAGATTCACCAAATTTTTTTAACACCTTGTAAAAGTTCTCGCTGTTAAATATATTTTCAAAAATGTACTATTAAATATCAGCTGCATATCATCATTAAATCTGATTTTATGACGTGAATGCAGAGCTATAACTACAAAATTAAACTTACTTGCACATTCTACAGTTAAAGTGGTCATTTAGATACTTAAGGTGCAGTAAATCAGCTTTATCATGCATTATGATTGGCTGGTTTTCTGTCCACTTGTTAGTTTCCAGTTTTTATTAAAGGAATCACAAGAAAAAATATCATGGCCAACCACGTTTTGATTGGATGTTTAAAATTGTCCAGCAGTCACATTATAGTTATTACTTATCAAAGTAAAAATGATCTTTCATAGATTATCAGTTTTTGTCGATTGTTGAAGAACTTTTTGGCAGACAGAATCCAATAGAAAGAGAAAGCATCTATCTTGTCCATCTTTGAAAGTTTTGGTATGGATTTTACTTTCTGTGTGGTTACTGGTGGAATTGTGACCTATTCTCTCTCATTATCTGGCACTGATCCTGAAAGCATTTCTAGTGTTTGCTTTATGTGGCAAAGTAGGATCTGAGTGCAGTTAACACTCTGTTTTGGGAAACTTCTGTTAGCGAGTATGCTTGTTTGTTTCTTAAACCTAAAGCAGCTTAAATTACAAAGTGACATCCCAAAATGTGATCATAGATTTATTTCAGTTTATAAACTGAAACTCCAATAATGATGGAAATCACGTTACATGACTCTTTCTGCCTTAAGGTTGTCAAGTAAAGTAACTTCAATATTTCCACCACCCGACAATGCAAGTCACCTGGTATGTATGGACAAGCAATGAAAACCAGCATTTCTGATGTGGTGTTGATGGGAAATGGTAGCATATCATTATTCCACTCAATTCCAAATTATCACCGATGCTTCAGCAAGTGATCTTCTGTTCATCAGAAGAGACACCAGAAAATTCAATGGCAAGAAACAGGAAATCTTGTTCGGAACATCCTTCCCCTGGACTCTGAATTGTTAGAATCCCTACAGTGTGGAAACAGTCCATTTGGCCCAATAGGTCCACCCAGACACTATTACTGTACATTTCCCCTGACTAATGCACCTACACATCCCTGAACACTATGAGCAATTTAGCTTGGCCAATTCACCTAACCTGCACATTTTTGGACTGTGGGAGGAAACCAGAGCACCTGGAGGAAATCCATGAAAACAAGGGGAGAATGTGCAAACTCCACATGGACAGTTGCCCGAGGCTGGAATTGAATCCGGGTCCCTAGCATTGTGAGGCAGCAATGCTAACCACTGAGCTTACGTGGCAGAGTCCTGTAAGAATGTCAAGTACATAAAGGTAAATCCACCATGGTCTTACCAGACCATATGGCTACTCGCTAGCTCATTTTCCATCTCTCCACTCCACCCTCTCCTCCCTGACCTATCACCTTCATCTCCTCCCCCACTCACCCATTGTACTCTATGCTACTCTCTCCGCACCCCCACCCTCCCCTAGCTTATCTCTCCACGCTTCTGGCTCACTGCCTTTATTCCTGATGAAGGGCTTTTGCCCGAAACGTCGATTTCGCTGCTCCTTGGATGCTGCCTGAACTGCTGTGCTCTTCCAGCACCACTGATCCAGAATTTGGTTTCCAGCATCTGCAGTCATTGTTTTTACTCTCTCTCATCACAGAGAAATGACTGGTGGGTGGTTTAACCTGAAAGTCAGATCAGGGTAAGGTTAAGAAGGGAAGTCCTTGATGGAAATCACATGCAGCATGGGAATTGAACCTTAACTGTTGGTGTCACTCTGCATCACAAACCAGCTGTTCAGCCAACTGAGCTGAACTAATTCCCACCCTCAACTCCCAAATCATTTGTACATTGTCATGTGGAGACCTTCGTTTGAAAAGTATAAAGGTCCACACTTGCTCATAATTAATCTGTACATTTGCATAGATAACTCAAATAAATAGAAATAAGCATCACTTTTCAGGTTAATGAATTTTCATTACCTTGGTAAATGAAAAGATAAAATTCAATTATGTCCAACATTTCATTGTTCCCATTACAAAGTGTATGTACTTCACTGGAGGGCTGTCATCGGTCTTTTTCTGCGTCCGGTAACTGGGTAGGAAAAACTTATCCTCATAACAGTTGTAAGTATCCAAGTCCTATCTTAAAAAAACAAAAACATTTGTACTATTTTTCCAAACTTTCTTCCCACACTCTGAATAAGAAAGCAAGTATGCAGAATTATAATGGTTCAATTACAAAAGCAAACGTCCTGTTATGTTTATAGCCTGTAGATATGGCTTTAAATGACAAAGTTGATGCCGAGTGGGATGTACTTTATTATTTAATGGGAAAGTATATCCATAAAGCAGTATTTGGTAAACCTTTTTTTAACCTATTTACAAGTAAGATGATGATGGAACAAATCGTATCAAAGTATGTCCTGCTGGTGCTAATATACCTGATTCAATTTTAATATTAATGTGTCCTGTACTTTCTAACAGCAGTCAGTGCACTTCCAAGTATTGTATTGCAAGAATCTTGAGATGTTTGTGAGAGAGATGAAAATTAAATCTATAAATGCAGGGTATATTTCTTAAAAATCATATTTCAACCAAAGAGAAATAGTCTTTCAAATATTTTTATATAGACAATAATAGAAGCAACAGCTGCCATTGCATTTGCTGCTGACTTTACTCTTTTTAAAAAAATAACTTGCAGCCCATAAAAGTCTATTCCTTCTATCAGCCATGCCAGTGTTAATAGCCATTGAACATGCCTATGCTAACAAATCCATAGTGCATCACATTGCGCAGAACTGTTAGGCAACATAACTGAATAAATTTGGGGGCAATTTTAACCTACTCTGCCAGGATCCCGGTGGGATTGAGTGAAACACTGGATTTACATCCCATCCAATATCACGATCCTCTGACTTCAAAGGAAGTAAAATTGAGCAGAATATGAAATAAGCATTCTACCTATCAGATTTCAAGTGAGTTGTTCAGATAGAATTGCCCTTTATATGTCTGTGCATACTTGATGTTTTTAGGACCTGACTATGTTCATTGAATAAATTAATATGCAGCATTTGAGCCTGAAAGACTTTATGTCCTGGCTAGATCAATATTCTTGTAACACATTTCTAACTTCCAGAAACACTTGCTCCAGTGTGATTTCAAATTGACTTATTTCTACAGTAAGAGAAAGTGAGGACTGCAGATGCTAGAGATCAGAGTTGAGAGTGTGTTGCTGGGAAAGCACAGCAGGTCAGGCAGCATCCAAGGAGCAGGAGAATCGACATTTCAGGCATAAGCCCTTCTTATGGGCTGATGCCTGAAACGTCGATTCTCCTGTTCCTCGGTTGCTGCCTGACCTGCTGTGCATTCCCAGCAACACACTTATTTTGACAGTAGTATAATTATTGTTGTAAAATAAATATTTTACTAGCCTGTCTGAAAGTGCTATTAAGTGAAAATACTACATAGGATTAAATATATGGAATGCGATAAATCATATTCAGTGTGGTAGTAACCTGCAAGAGGAAGCTGTCAGTTAATGGTACAATTATATCAGGGAAATATAAACAGTGCCTTAGATTTCAGTAGCAACTGCTACATATTTCCAGCTTTGATATGATTTGTCATAAAATAATCAATTGCTTTGAAGTAGCAGCCAATATGATCCAGCAGCTTAGCAAGATCTGAATAAATTAATCCAGAAACATTCATGCCTTAAACCAAATATCATTAAACTCACTATCATTTTCAGACTCTTCAGCACTTGAATAAGATGCCTTAAATATAAGAAAATAAAACTTGCATTTGAAATGTGATCTACCCCTGCAGCACAAAGTTTTTTTTTAAAAAAAGCAATCCAGCTCACTATTAATACAATCCCTTCTAATGACATAATGAGGAGCAAGTAAACATGGATCTGCACCTGTACTCTTCTAGCAATAATTCTATTTCAGATCCTACTAGCTGTTCTTCAACAAGCATTCAAAGTCTTTGTAAGTAAAATCAGAGGGAGGGTTGAGACAGACTTTGTTTATTATCACTAGTTTGCATCATTACATAAAGACAGAATGAACTCTTAGTCTTTCCAATCCAGCAGTCATTAACTAGCTGGTTAAGGATTCTGTGCTCTCTTCCAGAACATTCATGAGAGAACGTGTTCTGCAATTGAGTTTCCTTGAATTTGCCACATGCTATGCATTTTCAAAAAAAATCTTCGTGTAGCACTGTAGTGACATTAATCCTCATTTTCAGAAGTGTCAGTGAAGATATCACGATGTCCCACTGAAATGGAACTGGAGGTCTCCAGGATCAACAACCTTGCATAGACAAAGAATGTGCATAAATACAGTAGAGACTGCTTTTATTGATAGTTTACGTGGCCCAAAAGCTTTGCAACATCCAAAGACAACATTAGTCTGCTCCATCTATCGTGCACACAGTTTGCCCCACAACCTGTGGGAAAATAGTGTTTGCCTGTGTCTATGCTGAATTTTCTTGACTTTTTAAATTATGTGAAGAGGGAAAACTAAACTTTCCCCCTCCCTCACTGAAGTGTCTGAAGGTTTATGTATGATGGCTATTTAGGTTTGAACCTTATTCATAAAAATGTTGTTGTACAGTTTAAGTACAGGCAATATTAGTTCAACTCAGTTCTGACAGAGGGGGTTTTGTGATTGGCAGTCACTTGACTTTCAGCTTGACACACACACACACACACAGTCATCACTGAATTGTCCAGAGATTGCTAAATGGGGTGTGGTCCAGCCTCCCTGCAGCAATCACAATTGTAGTTATATCATCACAAGGTCGAAGGGGCACATATTTAAGATTTTGGACGAGAGTTGAAGGGCAAAAGTGAGGAAAAACATTTTTGCATAGTAAGTGCTAGTGACCTGGAATTTATTGCTTGTGAGGTTGGTGAATGCAGAAACAATCAATGAGTTAAAAAGGAAATTGGATGGGTGCGTGAAGAAATAAACTTGCAGGGCTACAGGGGCCAACTGAGGAATGGGATTGACTGGATTGATTTGGGGAGCCTGCATGAACCTGATGAGCTGAATGGCCTCTTTCTATGCTGTAAATTATTTCAGATTCTTTGGCAGTAACCAGTGAATCCATGATTGCAAAATCAAGCCTTATACCTTCATTTCACGGAATCCTTGTTAATCCTTTTCTTTCTTATGGTCTGTTCCATGGACTATGGAAGCAGTGTCACAGTTTGATGCATCAGTTTAATATGTCTTTGTAGTATAATTGAACATTACAGTCATGTAAAATGCATAGGGTTATTGATTTAAAATTTCTATATATGATATTGCTTTATTTATTGGAAAGTGCTTATCAGGAAATGAATGCACACTTCAGTTTCAGTTAAATAATAGTATATTAAACATATTCATTTAAGTTAACTGGTAACTGAGTAACTCCATGACACACAGTGCTGCAGAACATGAATGTGAACTGTGCTATCATGTGATGGCGCACTGGTTCATGTTATTGATTCTGCAGGTAATCCATCTCTAACCCACACCATGCCATTGTGGCTAAATGCAGAGTGCAACCATTACATTTCCTCACAGATAGCAAGGAAATGTTGAACAGCGAGTCAATGAGGCTGCTGTTAGCTTTTGTTCAGTGATCCCTTAAAAAGTGTTCTCACCAATGGATTAGTACCAGATTGTTCTGTTAGCTTAGAATGATGCCTGATGCAGAGAAACTTTGGAAGAAACATGGATAAACACTCCTAGGAACTTTGCAGAGGGACATACAGGAAAAACAAAATCGGTGGTTCAATGTCACTGCAACCCTTCAACCAAGCAAAAGGACTGCCTTTGATTTCATATTTCCAAATGCTTCCCTGTGAAATGTTCTCTGGAGATGTTATCCACTTTTCAGAGGCCCTTGCTCTTATAGCGTGTCAGCTACCCCAAAGCAGCATTCACAGCAAAATCTGAGGGACAATTTTCATGAATTTCTCGGTGTTATTTTAATGCAAAATCAAGAAAAGTAAATTTGTGTGCCAGAAAGTGGGGCATGAATGATGCAAACCTGAACTCTGGCTCCCTAGGATCTGCCTCACCATATTTGCTTGTGCATTTTGCTTCATCCCACTACGTTCCTGGGGTCAAAAGTGATTCAAATGAGCAGCTCCAAGTGTCTCTTATTTTTCCAACAAGGCAGTCAGGGTAGCCCAAGCCAAGAAGAGTGCAGCAGCTTCCAACATCAGCTGAAGCTGGCGGAAGTGAGAACCTTCTGAAGCTAAAACACACAGAACATTTCATACAGGATTTCTATAGCTGGAAATATTTTGTACAGTATTGTTTCTTTTTCCTCCCAACCCTTCCTGGGCACTGCTTCTTGCCAGCTCTTATGGGGTCAAACCCTTTACATTCCAGAGAAGATGCAACACGCTCTATTGGTGCTTGCAACAAAGACAAATCATTCCTCATGTTGACACAAGTGAGAGCCTTAATCACGAGAATCCTATTTGTCACTTCTTGCGCAGCCTCAGTAACTGAGCTCAGAGCCCACACAGAGATTTTATGTTATTAAAGTATCTTTCTTTCCAGGTAAGTATAAGAATTCTGAATCCTTATGCCTCAAAACATATGGACAAGCTGTCCTTTATTGAGAAGGTGGCACATTGCCAGTACTTCCAACTCCTCGTGCTCTATGAATCAAGCCCTACCTAATTATCTTGGGTGAAAGTAACTGACTTGAGTGCATAGCCGTGAAGTAAATCAGGCAAGGTGAGTTGGAGCTGAGGTTGAGGCGGAGAAGCACAGTGCAGGACTTAAGAGCTAATTCATCATTTTTCAGCTCCTTTGTCATCATTGTCCTTGCTCTCATTAGCATACAGTCCGCAGAAGGTGGCCATTTCTCTGTTCTTTGTCTTCCCACCTCTGATGCCATTTGCTTTCTTAGTGGAGCTGCAGGAATAAAGGGAAGAATGTGAGAATGGGTGACTTGTACAGACCAATCCTGGTGCCCCCTGTTTATTGGCACCACTGAGCATCCTGGAGAAATAATAGAAAGTGCCGAATTTACTCAGAACAGCAGATGTAATATGAAATAATGCCAGGGCCACTGAAAGTGTGAGATCAGGGTATAGTGATCAATTAGCATAGAATTTAAATGAAACTGCAGCACTACAATTAGAGGCATTAATGCTCCATACACATTTCCTCTTAATCTTCCCACCTTATCTCCATATTCCTTTTATCCATTCTCTTTCATTTATGCATTGTCTTCCCTTAAATCCATCAGTGCTACCAGTTTCAAACAACTCCATATCCAAGCAGTTTCCACATTCTCACCAGTCTAAATACATCATTTGATCTGAAAGTAGCTATCTTGTTCTGGACTGACCAGTGATAAAGATAACATCTCCCCATCCATTTTTTATCCACAGCCACCTTCAGAATTTAAAAAACCTCCATCAGTACTTTAGTGTGAATCTTTTTTTGGAGTCTTCCCAACTTCCCAGTCCTATTAAAAACAGCAAGATGCAGATTTGAAAATCACACACCCACTCTCAAATGAAACTTTTTTGCCAATAGGGAATGGGAAAAAGGCATAACCTGTGCAAAGTAAATTAAAAGTGGAAACAGACACCATATTGGCTGTTGAAAAACCTTAACACAGAAAATGTACATGAGGAATTGACAGAGTAGATGTAAACCCTCAAGAATAGGTGCATCGTGATCTGAAGTTTGTAAATTGCTGTCGATGTCAAATAAAACAAGCTATAGGTGTCAGTAGCAGTTTAAACTCTCTGATGGATTGCTTTGACTGTAGGCTCAGTTGAAAAATGTTAGCATAATTTGGTGCAAGTAAACTCATTGTCACTCTTGACAAAATTCAGCAGACATGGCAGCATCTATGGAGAGAGAAACAATTTGAGTTCAATATGATTCTTCAGAATTGAGAAGGATTTGGAAATGGTGGCTTTTACACCGTTGAGATAGACAGAGGAGGAGTTAGGTGAATAGATGATGTGGACGCCCAGTGGAGAGGACAAAGAGTCGCTAATTGATGTGAAAGAGAAATAGAGATGTAAAATGTTATAAATGATGTTATGGAAGAGTGAATTCCATGGGGCTGCTGTAATGTTCCATGGTGCAAACTTGAGGAACAACACCTCATTTCCAGTTAGGCACTTTACACAGCCTCGCTGATTTAGTATTGAATTCACAACTTCAGACACTGATCCCATGATATCTGTCCTCAATTTTCCTAACATACTTCTCCCCCTCCCACCAACCCCCACTCCATAGGTTTCTCTTGTTTATGTCGTGTTTTCTGTGCTGTCAGCCAAGAGGGCCAATTTTCTCTCTCCATAAAAGAAAAGGTACTTTGCTACAATTGTGTAGAAGCAACATCTGGCATACTGTCTAGAGTTTTGGTCTCCTTTTTCAGAAAGTAAATGCAACCCAGAGAAGGTTCACTCAACTGATACCTGAGAAGAATCAGTTACCTTGTGAGGAAAGGTTGGATCTGTATCCATTGGAATTTAGAGGGATGAGAAGTGATCTTATTGAAACACATAGAATCCTGAAGGGATGCAACAACATGGATACTGAAGGGATGTTTCCCCTTCTGGGATATGCTCTAACTAGCGAATGCAGTTTACTCCTCTTCAGTAGTGCTGTCAGGTATTTTAGCTCCACTCAAAAGGGCAGTTTAGTTTTTCATCTGAAAGGCAGATAATACCAGGAATGAAAGGATAGAATTATGAGTAACTTGAAGAATACAACTATGTCGACTCCAGCAGTAATGATTGAGAGAAAGCTAATAAAATTATTCAAAAAGGTTTAAAGTGTAAAGAGTGAACTATTATTTATATGGATAAATGATTTGGTAACATGAGGCACAACCTAAAACCAAAAAGGATAGTGTAGAAGGAGGTGCTAAGATCCTATAAGAAATGTAGAGTACAAAATAAGCCCTTTTTCCCCCTATATTCTGTACTTGTCAACTCATAATAGTGTGGAGGATTTCCTGTCTCCCTTTTGGATCAGAAATTGAAAGACCCCAAGAAGACAGTCTTTGTTTCAAATAAAACCTCTTTTTAACTTCTTTCTCAGCAAGCCCATTTCTCCCCAGTTCCTATTGAATAAGAAATCTTTTGCAAGTGTCAACAAAATCTAGTTTCACTGCACAAGACTGCAGTCTATTCCATAATTCAACAACTCTTACTATGAAACAAGACAGTGGAGGAACACATGTGGTGCCATGAAGTAACAAGGCATGAATTTTACACCAGCGGTCTCCTCGACAGATGAATATTAGGTATTAACCAGATAGTCCGAGTGAAATATCAAGTGGAGGCCATAGACTTCCACAAAAGTGAAATGGAAAAATCATCTCCCCCTTTCACACCTGATTCACAGCAAAACTGACAAAGGCCAGAGAGCAAGCCATCTGGTCTTGCACACAACCAGATTTGGCGTTTAGCTAGTGAGGTTAGAGAATAGGGAGAAATCAGATAAAAATCATAGACACTGAAAGCCCTGAAAGAGGCAGTCAGACTGTTGTATCTGTGTTCGCTCCAATGTGCCCCCCCCACCCCCCCACATCTCCTCTTGCCCTGCAAATCAGTCCAATACGAATACTTTCTCAACTGCATTCTGGAAATTCTGAGGGTATCTGATTCCACCCCACATTCACGAAGTGTTCAGATCTTAGCAATTTTTAGTAATGAAATTTCTCAGCAAGTTCATTTCCTTAATTCATTCTCAGGATGAGGGTGTCACTGGCTGAGCCAGCATTTATTGCCCAGAGGACCTTAAAATACAAGGTCCAGTCTTCAGTCCATTTTGGTCTTGGTAAGGTTGCTTGTTGGAAGAGACTAGGTTGTCACATGACAGCCCCTCAGGCTTGAGGATGACTTGCTTCTGCGCCATGAGGGTTGGGTTCTGCAGTCCTAGAGCTGCAGACTCTGTCATTGGTAGGGCAGGAGATGGTTGATGAGGCAAGTGGGTGGGATGCTTTGGATTCTGCATGCTCTTTTTGTTGTTTGTGTTTGACCTCCACGTGCTCCACCTAATGATACTCAAAGTGGTTGGCACTGTCGAGGATGCGTCTTATCCAGTTTGCATGTTCTAGGCCAAACAATTCCCATGTTTTGGTGGAAATGTTCTATTTGTTTAGTGAGGGTGTCCTTGTAGCATTTCCTCTGTCCTTCTATTGATCACTTATCATTGCAGAGTTTGGAATAGAGCATCTGTTTAGGAAGTCTTGTGTCGGACATGTGAGAAATGTGGCCTGCTGATTGCATGCTCAATGCTGGGGATATTGATCTGGAAGAGGACCCTCACCTTGTTGTGCCTTGTTCTGTCAGTGGATTTTGCGAAGGCACCACCAGCAATACCTTCCAGGGATTTAAGGTACAAGCAGTCCATGATCCATCTTTCTGAGGATGGAGACCATGGGTCCACTGTAGACCAGGAACTTGGTGCTGTGTTCGAGGTGATGGATTTTGAACACTGTTTCTCAGACATCTGAAAGCTGCACTGGCACACTGGAGGCAATGTTGGATTTCAGCGACAATGACTGCTCACAGTGAGAGGAGCCTCCCATGATATGAGAAATGACCCATGTTGTTGAGAAGATCACTGTGGATTTTGATGTCAGGGCAGTGTTGTGTAGCAGGAGTGGATGGTAGAGAATCTTGTTTTCCAGCTTTTAAAACTGAGGCCCATTCTTTCATACACCTCAGTGATTATGTAGATGATGGTTGTAGCTTGGCCTCTGAGAATATAACCATGCCGGCATTGTCTGTGTACTGCAGCTCAATGATAGAAGTTGGGGTGGTCTTGGTTCTGGTCAAGAGATGAAGGTTGAGCAGCTTCCCACACATCATGGGGATGTGCTGGATTGTTGAGAAGCAGAAAATGGAGAAGGTGTTAGTGCAATGACAGAACGTCACTTGACCCCAGGTTGCACTCGTATTCAGTCCATGATGGATCCACTGGTGAGGATCATGACTTGCATGTCATCACAAATCAAGCAGAGTATGGTGACAGATTTCTGTGGGCAGCTGAATTTGAGGAGGATATTGCACAATCTCTCACAGTTGACAGAGTTGAAAGCCTTTGTGAGATCAAAGAAGGCTATGTACAGAGATTGGTGCTGTTCCCTGCATTTGTGGTGCACTGAACATCATGTTCGTAGAATCATAGAATCCCTACAGTGTGGAAGCAGGCCATTCGGCCCAACAAGTCCACATCGACCCTCCAAAGAGGATCCCACCTTGACCCATCCCCCCTATCCTAATACTCTACAATTACTCCTGGCTAGTGCACCTAACCAAACTCCCTGACACTAGCATGACCAATTTACCTAATCTGCACATCTTTGGACTGTAAGAGGAAACTGGAGCACCCAGAGGAAATACATGCAGATACAGGGAGCACCCAGAGGAAACACATGCGGATACACGGAGCACGTGCAAACTCCACACAGACAGTTGCCTGAGGATGGGATCAAACTTGGTTCCCTGGCACTGTGAGGCAGCAGTGGTAACCACAAAGCCACTGTGCCTCTTGACGGGCAGAAGCCTCATTGAGACCCAGGGAAGAGTTCTTCAGTCCCCCAGGAGGATTATCACGATGACTGTGGAGGACAGCAGGGAAATCCCTCTGTAATTTTCACATTATCATTGCACGTAAGCAACCCTTAACTGGCTGCCTACAATGAATAACGGTTAACTTTACAGGGATGCAGCTCCATGTGGCAATCAAAATGTTCCCATCTCAGGTAAAGTGAATAGTTAAGAGTCATAAGGTAATGAAATGCTTGACAAAATATTATGGCTGCACATTAAATGGAGAGATACATGTTTATGGTCATGTGATCGACTGACATAATACTTCCAACATCCTTTTCAGGTGAAGTGAGGGTAGAGAAAGAGGAATTTGAACCAGCATGCAATCATCTAATTCAGTCTCTTTCAGTCATATACTGTTTATATTACCAAATCCTATCTAGATTTATAATAGAAATTGGATGTGTCAGTGTCCTTCTAATAGCCACATGTGGTTAATGTGGAATCCAGATGTGGCTAATAGCATTTCTGATCGGTAACTATAAATGATTAATAGACACCATCAATGGACTTGTGAGCTCAAAACTGTTTAGTTTGATCCTTAGTTCATTTGTTGGTGTAGTGGCAAGACTAAACACAATGTTCTCTGATTGTTGAAAGTGCTTTACTTCTATAGTGATCAACTGATTGTAAATATCAAGGAAATCTGCACTGCCATGGGAATGCTCGGAGGGCATTTTCAACCAATATCAGTGTATGCATCTAAAACAATGCTGCTGATATAATTTCCACTGAATTGATGCCACATAAATTTCAGAGGTTCCTACATTTTTATTAACCAAAGATATTAAAGCCAAGTGTATGGGCTGTGGTCACAGACCATTGTTATCTCAGTGGATGGAGGAACAGGCTCAAGAAGCCAATATACCTACTCCTTTTCCTATGTTCTTTCAACACCAATCTATATAAACATAAGAGGTTGGTTAGCTCAGTTGGCTGACTATAGTATGGGTTAAATTCCTGTACTGGCTGAGATTACCATAAAGTACTGTCCTTCTCAATCCGTCTCTTTGCCTGAGGTGTGGTGATTTTCAGGTTAAACCACCAACAGTTCTCTCCCTTTGATGGGAGAGCAGTCCAGTGATCCAACAGGACAATGGCAACTTTACTTTTATATAAACATAAGCTGTAACTACTTCCTCCCATCAGTAGAGATGCTGTACTGCTTATATTAGCAGTTTCATTTTGACAAGTTTAATATATATCTACCATTAAAAAGACACAGTGACAGATTTAAGTAATGAATATACAATGCATACACACGTGCAATGCTTGACAACATTACACAATTAACAGCAATAAATTAATTTAAATTCTGCTGTTGTACATTATTTGACAGCTGGTTCATTTGAAAATGTTATTTTTTTTTACTGTGATCTGTCTGTTTCACATCTCTGCTATTTTAAGAAGGTCATATAGATGTAGATTGGTTGTTAAAATGCAGGAATCAGTTCAAAAAAGGTACTTCCCAGGAAGACAGTGTGCACTGATTCAATATATTAATGGCATTCTGTGTCGGTTTGTGGGTCTCATTAAAGTCAGATATTCGTGTCAGAGAATGGAACATTCTTTACAGCCAGTGACACCTTTAAGCAATGAAGATTTTACACAAGATGGGCTCACTGCAGTTGAAACTGTCCATATATAACCAACAGAAGCTCAACTCCAACCTCAGAAGATCAACCTAATTTCCTCTGCCTCATATAAGTCACATGTTTAATTTCTTTAAAGATCTGACAATGGCATTTACTGCCAGACTTTAAGTTTGGTTGATAAATACGAAAGCAGTGAAATTAAAAACAGATATTTCACAACTGTCACAAAGATAGGCAAGGTCTTCAGCTCTTTAGATGAACTCAACAGAGGTATAAGTGGGATAGATTCTTGCAAGTGTACATGGACTTGATATCAGATTGTTGGAGCAGTGAGCCACCTGATTATGTTGCTGTCTGCTGTGACAGCTATTGAGTCTTCGATGTCTTCAAGAGGGAGCTAAACCAGTTCCCAAAATGGGGCAACAGTCATTACAATTAACACATGGATTCAGGTAATCCTTGGCCTGAGTGGACTAGAAAGGAATCTTTGAGAGTATTGTTTATCTTATTGAGTTGTTTTTTTTCAATTTTACTGCACCACTCAGGCAAGTCCGTGGTTATGGGGGTCAGGAATCAGGATGCTTCAGCTGTCATGTGTGGAGTCAATATTAAGAGTCCAGCTAGTTTTGCATCTTTATAGCTGCATAACAGAAGGAAAAATGCTCTCCCTAAAGGTTTGTGATGATACTATTTGCCTGATCTTTTCTTTTGCTTGCTACACAAGTGATACTTTAAACTCAGACAATATAGATGAGAATTTACCCCACTCCACCCCCATAACCCAGTCCCTGCTTCCTTGCACTTAATAGTACCCTCTGTGTTAAAGCTACATTATAAATGGGGCAGCATGGTGGCTCAGTGGTTAGCACTGCTGCCTCACAGCATTAGGGACCTGGATTCAACAGTCCAAACTCCAACAGTGCAAAGATGAGCAGGTCAGGTGAATTGGTCATGCTAAATTTACCATAGCATTAGGTGCATTAATCTGAGGGAAATGGGTCTGGATGGGTTACTCTTTAGAGGGTCGGTGTGGACCAGTTGGGCCAAATGGCCTGTTTCCACACAGTAGGGAATCTAATATAATCTCAGTGTAAAACCTAGCAGTCACATTGGCAACTATGATACCAATTTACACTCAGATAAAATAGATCTGTGGGTGCAATGGATCTGAAAAGATTGAGCTTTAATAAAATGACCACACCAACCTCCTACTCAGGAAGCATTCCTTTCTAGTTAACATGGATGCTTTAAGTGGTCCAGTTTTGTTAATGTTAAATATCTTGCTTAAATGGTCTGCAAGTTGGTTTTGATGCTAGCAATTGTTTAAAAAGTGGCGCTAAGAATGTCTCTGCATCTGTCAACTCTCTTCAATATTCTGATGTGTCAACTAAGCACTTTGAATCCACTATTTCTCTACTAGAAAATAGAATTCATGGACTTTTTAACAGCAATTAAAATGAGAGTTTTGTATTAATTAGCCCTTTATGATAAAAGCCGCTATTATATCCTGTCAGAAAAGGGAGCAAGATTGTAATGTGTATCTCAACTTGTCCCTGAGGGTTCATTAAGATTTGAAACACAATGCGGTAATTGTATAGAAAAAAATGATGCCCTCAAAAATAATACTAAAAGGCAAGAGAGGAAAATTATTGATATTACAAAGAACAAAGACAAATGGATTTCAACAAAGAAACCTCCTCTGCTCATTCCGAGTCCTTCAAATTGGATCAATGCACTTTATGTTTACAGAGATCCATTTCCTTTGTATTGCTCAAAGATGACTATAACTTGGATTGTTTGGTGGAGGAATTGCAATATCTTATTCAAGATCTTGTGTATTTGGATACATTTTGTGCACAATTGTTCCTCTTCATGTATAAATCCTCCTGTTAGCATTTCTTTTGCATGAGAAATTGCCTTTGCAAAAATGTGTAAGAGGAATTATCAACATAAATTATTATTGAACTAATGAAAATGCATTTTGAATGATTTTTTAAAAAATTGAATGCCCCTTTTCTGGTTCACGACTGAGATCTATAAAACCTGGCATTACATCCAATGCAATGTCAATAAATGTGTCAGATTTTCTCAACTGATTCTCTGCACCAGTGACAATACCAAAGTATTCCACCATTTTTGTGCCTGGAATAGGTGCCATAGAAGCCTGAGTATCAGCATTGAGCCTCATCTGTAGATTTTGGTTGAACTACCAACTACTGTTCCCTCACAGGCACCTCTCCCAATGGAAAAAACCGGGTTGCAGTCACATGCCTTCTTGGTGAATCCAAGAGGTTGTGTGATATGGAGATGGGCGAATGTTGGATATTGGGGCATAGCAGTTTGCACAAGGGAGAGGATGGTGAAGGGATTTGCTGCAGTAGGTGACTGCAGTACATATGAACATATGAAGTAGGGACAGAAGCAGACTGTTTGACCCCTCAAGCCTGGAGCACCATTCAGTAAGATAATTGCTGATCTGTTTGTATTTCAATCTGCACCTTCCCACCTGCTCCCAATTAATTTTGACTCCCTTCCCTAAGGAGAATCAGACTTCCTCCCCTTTGAAAGTTTTCAATGCCCCCACCTCTATCGCCTTCTGAGGCAGAATTCCAAAATCACACAACCCTGTGATGAAACCATGAGTGGAGCAGGGCCAAGCTGCCCCAGTCCTCTGATGAACAATTTGTGAAACGGGTTCTTTGGCAGGCATTAGGCTTGAGGTTTCTGAAAAACTGGTCCACTGAATTTAACAGTGGGGTCAACGCTTGGCAAAATTGGACATCGATCATCCACTATTAAATTGCATCTGTTTTATATCTGATAAATTAACGCAACGCAATTTTTGCATAGCAATTTTTAGCCACAGTCAGTCCCTAATAAATCCAATAATTGGACAAATCTAGCTTCAACCACGCAATTTCATAACACAGCCACAGGAATCTTTATTTGCAGTTTTGTAGCAATCTTGCATCTTATCAACTGAAATGATAAAAAGAGCAAATAGAATTGAGTACAAAAGTAGAACTGGATGCCATGGCTGTTTCGTGAGCAACTGTTTACCTGCCAAAATTGTATTCACTTATCAGAAATAGTTATTGAATCCTGTAAGCCTTAAATAACAATTTGAACAGTGTGAAAACCCCAGTAGAAAACAGGAGAATTCTGTTCGCTATCAGAATATTACAAATTACAGATACAATCTTGTGGCTCTGTTCCGTTCCCTAATTTGTTTTCTAATCAGAATTAATCATTTGCAGAAAGTCATTTGTGGAGAATCTGATGAAGGTGTTTGGAGTTAGAAAACTAAACAAGTATTCTGTAATGAAAATTCACTCACGAATTCTAAGTGGGAATATTTCTGCTGTACTTTCAAGTAAAGATTTATTCGTGATGAAATATTAAACACTCTTACCTGAGCTAAAACTTAATGCAATATAATGGGAAATTAACCTAAAAACACAGGAACAGCTTTGGAAGCTATAAAATGTGGATAAAATACATGCACTGAAAATTAATTTACAGATAAAAAAAATTCAGTCATTAGGTATAAATGCTAAGGATATAACAAAATAGATGGTGGTTTCAATCAATATTCATGGAAATGGTCACATATGACCGTGTTAATGTTTGTTTAATGAGAATATCTGGATAAGACACCATGCTAGAAATCTTGACTGCAGATTATTATTATGTATTTGGATTTTTTTCTCCAAAATGTAATATGTAGGGACATTGCAGAATAACGAATCAATTTTTAACCATTGGTAGGTACAAACAAAGGAATACAAAGGCTGGGTGCAAAATTGCCGAAGGAAGGCTAGATTCAGAAATATCTCTTATTCGAAAGGCAACGGGTGTGAAATTGGATAGACCTTGTGAAACAGGGCACAATTAACCCCATCCCAAAATGCAGGCAGCGCACTGTGTTTCAGTGTCCAGCTGGTGCTAACCATTCCACTGTTTGACTGGATGCCTGAGCAGAGAACCGATAATGTCAAAGGCGATCACTGGTTAAAATCAGCTTCTACTGGTTCAAACTAGCCCTCCTCTATTGAAGGAGAAATGCATTGCAGTTGGAACTGGAGGTCTTTATGATCAGAATCTGACCTAGGAAAGACCGAACAATGACACAACATGGGAGATTGCAGGAGACTTTCTGGGCACAGATCTGGGGCATTGGTGGAGAAGATGCAAAGGAGGAGAGCTACCCTGTATCCAAAAGCAACCAGGAGATCCACCAGAGGCAGTGGAAGCAGATAACTACAAAATTCAATGCCAGGAATCCAGTGCCACAAGGATTTAGTTCATCGTCAAGATCTGTCAATGCACCACAAGCCTAGGAAATTAGTGCATTCACCAGCTCCCGTCACTCACCAAACAACAGCTTTGAGAATCAGGCCTCATTCCTGATGTATGCTCCAACATACAGTCTTGTACATAGTACAACTATCAGCCTTATATCCGCATCTCAAAAGATCGCATACATTGCCAACTATTCAGCTACATGTGGGCGGCACGGTGGCACAGTGGTAAGCACTGCTGCCTCACAGCCCCTGAGACCCGGGTTCAATTCCCGACTCAGGCGACTGACTGTGTGGAGTTTGCACGTTCTCCCCGTGTCTGCGTGGGTTTCCTCCCACAGTCCAAAGATGTGCGGGTCAGGTGAATTGGCTATGCTAAATTGCCCGTAGTGTTAGGTAGGGGGTAAATGTAGGGGTATGGGTGGGTTGCGCTTCGGCGGGTCGGTGTGGACTTGTTGGGCCGAAGGGCCTGTTTCCACACTAAGTAATCTAAAAACAGCCAAAACAGATAGTGTAACACACTAGGAGAAAGTGAGGGCTGGAGATGCTGGAGATCAGAGCTGAAAATATGTTGCTGTAAAAGTGCAGCAGGTCAGGCAGCATCCAAGGAGCAGGAGAATCAACATTTCGGGCATGAGCCTTTCTTCAGGAATGAGGAGAGTGTGCCAAGCAGGCTAAGATAATAGGTAGGGAGGAGGGACTTGGGGGAGGGGCGTTGGAAATGCGATAGGTGGAAGGAGGTTAAGGTAACACACTAACAAATTTTCCTTTCTTTCACCATTGTATTATTGGCACTCCACCAGGGTTCTATTGCCTGTTAGCTAACTAGATGAGTCTACTGCCATCTTGCAGAAGTGGTAGAGTTACAGGTGGGCTGCCTAGCCTGCAGCTATTACAGGTCGTTCTGCAAGACCATCTGAAGTCTCTTGCACCCTATGCATTGCACCAAACATGCTGTACTCACTGGTGTAACACCATACAGGAGAACTAACACAAGCAACGTTACACTGTGACAGCCACTAAAGGGAACACATAAGGGTAATTTATTGGTGTTGTATGCAATGTACAAATCTATTATTGATGAATTTGGTTTGGAATGTTTTTGAGTTAGCTGTTGGTTTTACAATGTATTCAAAATGGCACCATGGTTAGTAATAAAGGGAAGGGAAAGTGTGGGGCTTTCAATGAATGAGGAATTTGGATTATAATTACTGACATAAATATGAGTTCTCCATGACAAATGTGGCCTCAAAATGGATATGTTAGCAGCCCAGTCTCTTCCTTCTGCTCCTCCATCCTCCAAAAGCTGGTCCCTGTTAATTCTTCACTCTCCATGCCATGTGGTATTCTGGGGAGAAGCTGGTTTTTGTGGAACCATTGAAGTCAGCAAAAACGCCGAATGCACTATTTCAGCATTTCCTGTAAATGTATGTAAATTTAATACAAAAAATAGACAAAGCAGCAAATACTTATAGAATTAAAGCGACATCCAGAAAAAAAAAGAACCACAATTGAGTTGGAGGTACAGGCAGGCCCTGGGTTGCGAAAACGTTCTGTTCTGGAGTCCACTCACAAATCAATTTATCGCTTTTTGAAGCACAATGCAGGACAATGGGAAGTAGCCATTTGTAAGTACAGGAAAGATACATACACCGGGTCTTTAAAAATTAAAACCATACATGGGACCGCATTCATAAGTACAAGCATTTGTAAGTCAAAACATTTATCAATGGGGGATCCCACACCCCCATAGTTGATGGTCTTTTTCAATAATGCTGGTGGGATCCTGGATTGCAACTGAATGTGTGATCAGCTATGCAAGGTGAAGGGAGGGCATTAGCTGAAGTATCGAACTGTAAAGTGGCGTGGCTAATGACAAAACCAGCATTGTATACTGATTGAAGCCTTAATTAAATGGCATCCAGTATGGTTCACCCTAAAACTACATGAGAGCTAAGGACACCATTATTGCCACAAAATGAAACCTACGGTGTCCAAATAAATTCAAACTGTGACCAATTCAACTTCTGTACTCTGACATTAGAATTACCCAGGGACTATAAACACTCAGTCCAGTATTGACACTTAATTGAAGCTACTTAGATTGTTCAGTTAAACTGATCCCACAGAAGCAGAATCCTCAGCTTACCTTAAGGAGGACTGTCAGAGGAGAGTTATTTTGAGATCATCAGCCCTCAAAGGAGCACCAACATTGCCATTTCTTTACTGTGATTATCATACCTGAGACATTTTCCCCAATGGGCAATTAGCTTACTTAAATGTGTAAATCTTTACCTGCTATTTTACATTTTTTTAAACTATAATATAAGCAAGAGTCACGATTTTTTTTTGCAACATGCTGAAAAACAAAACTCAGGGCATGCAGATCACTATGATACCTGCAATTAGACATGAAGATTATTTCCTTCAAATCTGCATCTCTCAAGTTCATTATTTCAGGTACGCATTCTACCTGTTGTTCTTATTCTTGAATCTCTTTTTCTGTGCATTCCTTTACCAATGTAACATGAGGCATATTCACAAAAAAAAAGGCTTGTAAAGTAGTAGATTTATGAATTATAGGTCTGCATGGAGAAAGGTGGTTTTAGGCATAAACATATATGAATATCAAATTCGTTCTGCTAATGTGAAATCATTTGCTTATTTGCAGTTTGCTGCAACTCTATATTATTTTCCTTGGACAGCTATTGGAATAGTGTTGCAGCTTAAACCCAAACCCACATTATAATAGACAGAAAATCAGGCTGCTAAGTGATTAAATTTTGGTTGTGTTTCAATTGCAAACGTTAACTCATGAACTTTCAACTCTTGAAGTGAGGTATGTAGTGGGTAAAGGAGCAGGAGGAAGATAGAGTATGTATCTAGAACAAATGAAGTGGTGGTTACCTTCTGTTAGTGTTCCGTATATGTTTGAAGCTGATTTTCCTTCTTTGAAGGTGATTTGAATATCGCTCAATACTTTTTGGCCACAAGCCAGTGAATTAGGGCAATAAATGTTCCTTTGAACCTTTTAGTGATTTGTTTTTCAATCGGGTGAGTAATTTCAGTGATGTTCTGGTGCTTCCTCAAGTTTAAACAAAATGTACAGCCAGGCAAATATTTGAACATATTCACTTCATGGATTTAAACTTCTTAATTCTGGTGCAAATAAAAATCTCGTGTAATAATCCTCACTATTACTTTGGTGTAAGTGCGTAAACGTAGATTTGCATTCTTAACAATGGGCCAAATTTTATGAGGACCAGCAAACTTGTGCAGATTACCCACTTCATCCCTCCTATTTTACAAAAGGAGAGAGATCCACATTTTTCTTTGGAGTTTGATGGGGAGGAAGATCTAAGGGGGAAGGCGGCCTGTGCCTAGGGGAGGAGAGAGGGAGAAGAGAGGTATGTAGTGGGTAAAGGGGCATCAGAGCAGGAGGAAGATAGAGTATCTAGAATGAAGTGGTGGTTACCTTCTGAGAGCAGGGGCAGAGTCCAGAGGGGGTGAAAGTGGGTCTGGAGCGACAGAAGAGATGTCACGTACTGGTGGTGTCAGATCAGGGTCTAGAGGCTGTAAGTAGTCTGGACGATGTTTAGCTGGGGCTGTAAAAGTGAAGTATGGTATAGGTTGAATAGTTACACGAGGTATTTGATCATCTAGCTTTTCCTGAGTAAACATTGACCTAACTTCATCAGAAATCCTGAATTCTCTAACTTAAATGGAGACTTTTGGAGGGTTCTAGGTCTGGTGGAATTGCCCAATGATTTCCCAAGTAATTGTTTTGGAGTCTGCTGCAATGGGGGTTCCACATCGTCCCTAAGTATAACTCCACTTGAATAACGACTGTACGTCCATCAAAATGTTGGAGCCAATAAAATCAAAAGTGATCAACAAAGCTGAAGGTTGCATTTTATATCTGTTTGTGGTGTTTGCTTCAATGGTTTTAACCAGAAAATTCAAACATAATTTCATGTCATTTTATTAGGGATACATTTACGACTAGCCAAATTGCACAGCACCTTCTGTGAGAAAGTTAGATTTGTGTCACAGAGATAATCCTTGTATGAAGAAGAATTAACCGAATACTGTGTGTTGTCACTAAATTTGGAAGAGGAAACCTTCATTGCAAATGCATTTGTGTTCCAATTCCTTCCAACAGTTCTAAGTTCTGCATCACAAGTATCTATATCTTTGTAAGGAGGCAAGAGAGCTTTCAGCTTTCAGATTGTTTTTGAAGTCTGTATGTGGTTAATCTAAGTATAATAATTCTAACAAATGTCTCTCTTGTTTCTTTTTCAGCAATTTGGAAAAATTTTAGACGTTGAAATAATTTTTAATGAGCGGGGATCTAAGGTAAGCTAGACATTCCAAATCTGTTTGCTTTATCATTTAAAGTAGTATTTCAGTAGATTTAACAGAGATATTGTGGATATTTTATGTGGTGCATTAATGTACTAAGTAGGGTTATTAGACACAACTCATACGTTATTGTATGAAGCACATTCTTAATGCTGAACAGTTTTCTCGATTAGAAACAGATACATACTGATGTGGCTTCAGTAAATTTTCAGTTCTGAATAATCACAAATTCCCCAAGCATCATGATGAGATAGATTAACCAATGGCCTCAAATAGCAATACACAGAGGTACACACAACTTTAAATTTGTCAATGAATTCTGAGCTCCATTGTTACAATCTGCTGAATATTTTAGTAATAAATTCTGATGTGAAAGCTGATTTCTATGAGTGACTGAATTGGATGGTGAAAAGAAACTGCATCAATGTTTAGAGCTGAAATCACAGAATTGCTGAGGCACTCCAGGTGAATGGCTGTGTGCTGATACTAACAGCTCAATTGCACAATCAGATTTCGGGGCAGCTAGTTTACCAGGACTCATGTAAAACAAATATAGCATTACATTTGTTCTCAGGTATTTGCCTTTAACAAGGGTGCAGATTATGTCAGTGAACTGGTCCATGTGGAAAAGAAACTGAAAATAGTGAAAATT
Source organism: Hemiscyllium ocellatum (assembly GCF_020745735.1). NCBI lineage: Eukaryota > Metazoa > Chordata > Chondrichthyes > Orectolobiformes > Hemiscylliidae > Hemiscyllium > Hemiscyllium ocellatum. Next base: position 27,769,814 of record NC_083425.1, on the reverse strand, counting down.
AGACTGAGCATCGGTTTTCAGTTTGTGCTATTGATGGGTGCTCTTATTGTTTCTTGGAAAGGCAGTTTTCGGTGGTTTTGTGATATCACATTTATCAGTCATGTTAATAAAATTGAGCCATGTGGAAAATGCCTAACCCTAAGGCACAAAATGAATGTGATAATATTCTAATTAAGTATTCTACAGACGGATTTCAGAGAATTGAATGTCTTAATATTTGAATACTTTTCAGAGACTAAAGTGGTCTGTGGTCCTGAAAGAGTTGTGGGGTGAAACAGCAAGTTTAAAAGAGATAATGTGTGAAAAAGCAGGATTAGACGATTAATGTGTGAAGCAGCAGGGTTAGAGGATTAATGAGTGAAACAGCGGGTTAGAGGATTAATGCATTAAACAACAGGTTTAAAAGATTAGTGTGTGAAATGGTAGGTTTAACAGGTCAGCATTTGAAACAGAAGGTTTTCTGGGTTAATATGCAAAAGAGTAGTTTTAGAGGATTAAAAGTGCAAAACATTCCTGCAGGTGGGAGCTGGACATGGTATTTGCACGATCATTAGACCAACTTCAGACTAACACCAGGAGTAGGGACAAGAGAAATGGAGAGGCTGGATCATAAGAAAATAAGAACTATTGATCTACCATTCAGTTGCCACCTCACTGTTGGAGAGGGTACAGCATTATAAGCAAAATGCCTGCTTGAGGTTAAACATTTCTATATTAGCACTGTTTACTATTAATTCCAGAAAAACAGTAACTATTAGTATTTTCACTGCTAAATCCAATTTTCCAAATCGTAGTCACAGGGTTATTCTACCTCTGGGATCAGAAAGTTGAATTTTGTGGTCTGCATACTGGAAACAATGACTGTTATGGCTTGTTATCTCCACAACATTAGATTATTTATCCAAATAATATTTCTACATTACCACTATTGCAACACTACTATAACTTCTTCAGTTATTAGTATATATCTACAACTAACTTCTAATACATTCCTTTCTCTACAACAACTGTTATTACCAATATTTTGACATTTTCACGACATGATTACCGTGAAATCCTTCGACCAGCAGGACAGGATTCTTGCCAAATGTCCCTCCATGTATGTCTTAATTTTCTCATTGTGTTGTATCAATTCTGAAACAATATTGCCAACTATCTGAGGAACCAACTTTCAATTTTAACAATGAGGCATGTATAATAAAGCCCAAGCATCTGTACTCTTCAGAGCCAGTCCATTTTGTGAAGAGGAAATAAAGGCTATGCCATGTGATTGAACAACTTTTAGCCATTCATATGCTAGACTTGAGATAATGACTGGTAAATGACAACTTTAATTAAAAATACCCTCAATTTATAGTTGCATCAATGTTGTGTTAATTGATCACAATTAACTATAAATTATTCTATAGATGTTCCAAAATCAATCTGAACATTTGTAAATGTCGGCTATATCTTCTGCCAATCATGGTGCATTATGTTATCTAGTGAAGAATTGGAAATATGGTAGTTTTGTTCGCTGAGTGTCACTTTCCCATATGCTTGAAAAGATCCATATGTTCTTTATCAACCCACATCTATTCTAAGACATGGAGTAATTTGGAATAAATGACAGCATGTCGTTAATGTATCTTAGATGAGCATAAGGTGACTTTGCGTCTGCTGCGGATATCCTTCCACAATATTTGAAAGCAACCACTTTAGCTGACATGCTGAAGTGTTTGTTTTAAGACCAATGTTTAAAGACAACTTCTTCAGAATAGTTTCAAAATACAGGAGGTATGTAACCTGGAGCCAAATAAGGTACTGTTATTTTGCTTCCTACTTGTTGCACAACTAATGTTTTGAACATTCAATGTAGCAGTTGTACCAACTTGTAAGGACAGCAAGATGGACAGAAAAACAGGGGTTTAAAATGTGATCAATTGATATTTTTAGATATAGCTTTGTGTATGCACTGTTGCAATCCTCCAATAGACCACCAATTTCCCTGTATAATGTTAACACTTCCTCAGATCTACCACTACATTTCCCTTACCCTGCAGAAAGAAAACTAGTTTGATTTTTTAAAAATCTGCTAAATCATTTGCAATTCCTTGAAATATCTATCATTTTTATAATTTTTCTTTTAAACATTTAATAACTTTGATACAAAACTTAATTTTCATTTTCATATTGAACTAAGTGACATCAAAATATCTTTCTGGGGAAAAAAAATTCCTTTGTAAACTCTTACTTTCACATTGGTGCAAAAGCAGCAAGCCATGCCACTTTGTGCCAGAAGATGATAATCAGACATTTAAGGTTAAAGCTGAATAACTAAATTAACATTGTAAAAGATGAGATATAGATCTAGATGTATTTTCAAAGTAAAAAGAGGTTTGAAATGTGATTAAAGACTGCCCCAGTATTTGAAGGGTTAAAGTTGTTTAAGCAATTTATTTTACAAAAGAATACAGACCCCTTTAATCTCATAAGATGCAAATGTTATAATTTGTGGAATGAATGATTATTGAAAGATATTAGCAAAGCCTAATTTCAGGAAAATTTAAGGTGCAATTTGTTTTCTCTTCTCCCTATCGAGTGATGCAAGTCCTATAAAATGCTCTGTGTATTCTTTGTCTGTCAAAAGACTTGGAATCACCTTGAGACTTGAAAATGTACAGTAGCTCTTGGCTACTAGAAGTCATAATTTGTCTACTACATTTCAATTCATTGGACTGATTGTTTTCACATGTGCAGAAATTCTACTGATGTCGAAAGATGTCATCTGACCACTCATGTTGTAGGAGTAATAACAAACAGGTTCTTCTTACTGTGTAAGGAATGGCATGCAGGATACCATTGCTATAATTACCAAATTAAAAATCCTGACATGTCAAATTTATATAATGTTGATGTTATAGCTTTATGAGCCAAAAAAAACCCAAAAATAATGATCAGGCATGTTTGTAATCAGGTACACGAGAGTATAATACATTTTAATAGATAATTCCATTTGTTAAATGGATCAAGCTGAATAGCTCCTTCTTTATGAAAGAAAAGTGCTATCTTTGAGTCTCAATCCTTCAGTATTGATGGCAGAACAATTCCTGTCCAAACATCAGCATTACTTGACCCACACCTGTGGATAATGCTGAATTGTACCATCATGTTTTCTCATTTCACTATTCTATAAGCTGTGTTCTATTGATGTGTAGCAATCATCCAACTCTGATCAATTGTGTTTAAAATACCAAAAGACTCTACAGGCTCAATGGCACAGATGCCATGATCTGCTTGAACTTTTTTATAGTCCTGATTCCAATCCATTATTTTCAACAGCACTCGTCAGAGGAAATGTCCTTGAATACTTGAAAAGGAGCAAGTTGTGATCCCAGAGTAAGGGTTCTAACACTTGCCTTAATAACTACCAACTATTACCTGTTCTATCAATAAATGGAAACTCATGAAAGCTACAGGAAATAAAAGTCGCTTCATGTTCAGTGTTTCAGCCATCACAAACTACTGTATCAACAGTAATTTGCAGTAATACAGGATGAATGTTTTAATCACTGAAAATGAAGCAATTCTCCCTATTTCCAAAGCCAAGTGAAAACATCAGCCCTTCCCATTTTTAGGATCTTTTAAAACATCAATACATCCAGAAGATGAGATGTCATGTCCTGAACTAAATATTCTACTTTCCAATTAGACGCCAGTCCCAAGTTCATTTGTCTTTGTATTGTATTGGCTTCACAGAGTCTTTGTCAAAAATGTATTTGGCAACATCCTGTTTCCTGCCTTCAGCACAGACTTGACACAGATAATAACAAACCATACCATCCCTTTTCTTGGTGATGCCAGTAAATACAAGGTAGCTAATTATATAGATGAAATGTTAGCAGCAACCAAATCAGTCAGGTGAGATGGCCAAATTACATAATACCTTCAATGGTAAGGAGACCAATCAATAACTCTGTTGAAAATAATTGTCATCTTCGCAACCTTTCTCTACTCTACAGTTTCCAAACTTTTCCCTTTTATAACCATTCAGTTTTTTGACCTGGTAATCATATTTGACCTACACTAGGAAAAGCAAGTGGCAGTGCTGGAGGTTGGGGGGGGGGAGCGGTGGATGCAGAAAGATGCTGGCTTAAAGTGAGACTCCTCAAGAATACATGGATTTCCTTTTCACTGTTGGAATTCATTGAGAACTGAAAAGCCAATATCTACTCTAGTCATCCAATATTGTAGTTGTGTTTAGCTGACTGCACATAATTTATGTCTAGATCCACACAGACTAGTGGTCTCAATAATGATATCCACTTCAATGCCAGACTCCCAACAACTGTGGAGATTTGTCAGCAGCTGTCAGTTTTCAACAAGATTATGACACGAGTAATACCACAAATACCACAGTTGTTTGTGTTGAAACTAAAGCTCTATATTTTTGTCAAAACTCATATGACACTGTACAGCTGCACACACAAGACCTGCAGCTAGGCTTTACACACTGTTTGAGGCATTATCTGCTAGACAGTGTCATCACTCAGAACTTTCCTTTAGCTCATGCATAAAGTTAAAATTACTTGCTGCACTAGGGTTGTTGAATGTGCATTAAAAATTGGAGGCAAGTAGCATATCTGTTTACATCTAGTACAACCACTACAAGATAAATCAAAATCTAACATATTTGTGTTTATGTTTGACCGTGGCTATTGTCATATATGATGTAGCGTGGATTAAAAACTATAAAACATGTTACAACTATTTTTTGTTAAGACCTTTCGACATCTAATGACCTTTTATTATGTTCACTGCAAAATAAAAGGCCTGCATCAGTATGATTATTCAGGATGAACTAACTTGCAGCATCGTTGCTACATTTTGCCTAATTTTATAAAGTCACAATTAAAGGAAAGGAGCTGGTATCAGGAACTATCAGATCAATTTTGAAACTGGAGCATTATGTTTGTCCTCCTTCCATCAAATATCCAAAACCTAATGTCATTGTATATTAGCACAAAACAAAAACTGTAAATTATTTTCCTACATTTACAATTTATCATACTAGTTTTTTGTTCCAAAAACAGACTAAAAAGGAAACTCACTGGGAATAGCTTGAACTTTAAGAAATTAAAGTGGTCTCACCGAGGTTAGTCCCTTCTAGTTGCCAATGTTCCCTACTTTACTTAGCCACACAACCATTGGAAATGGACCATTTTGCTTATCCAATTTTATTGGTGGTAGACTTTCAAGGTTCAGGGTCCGAGCAAGCATATGTTAGCTATCCCATTATCATAACAGACATGTAAATAATCAACTTATGTGTTTTCAATACCAACAATATCTTTTCCTCTCAGCATACTTTCCATTTCACATTCTTGGGTCTATTTGCTCTGTGGCCTGATGGAATGACTTTGCTACCTTGATGTTCCAGCTGGTATACTGAAACATTTCAGAAGACTGTCTTATTCCCTGTATAATCATATGCATGTCTCTCTTTTCCTTTTCTCTTACCTGCATGCAGGGATTTGGTTTCGTAACTTTTGAAACCAGTGCTGACGCGGACAGGGCACGGGAGAAATTAAATGGAACAATCGTAGAAGGTCGTAAAATAGAGGTGCAGGTCCAATTCTTTTTCTTTTCCCTACTTTAAATGTCTACTTCATCATTTTCTATTGATTAGTCTGTGTGCTTTTTCCATTTCCTTCCTTCCACCCTTCCATACTGAAGTATATTCCCTTGAACAGATGCCTCCATTTTACAAAGGAATCACAATGCTATGTTTTGGTTCTCCTTATTGGTCTTGACTGGTGTAGTATTTAAGGTCAACATTGTGTAAAACTCTATAGCTGATAAGTCACATTGCCAATTAAATCCATTCAATAGCTAAGTAAAATGATTTTAATTGTATAAGAGCACTTATTCCCCCCAAGGAATTGTGCTTATTCTTGAGATTGAAGCACAGGAAATATGAAAATTCTACGGATAAAGTTTCACTCAGTTTTTGCTTTTGATGCTCATAAGGAGGGTATCAAGGTCAAGAAGAAGAAGAACAAAATGTTTTATGAAAATAGGGCACAGGCATTTTGTGCTTTTCTCTTAGGTGATGTTATTGCAGACATAATAATTAACATAATCTCACTCAATCTTCCTGTGTTGGGGACAGTTGATATGCCCAGTGCCTTGTTTTCTAAGCAAAAATGTAAGAGCAACTATCTCAGCCACCAACATTACTGAGATGGAAGAGTGTTGAAGATATTTTAAAAGTTTTTAGTACAAAGAATATACTCTTGCATTGGTTCTAAACCATCTTTAGTTTGATGTTCTTTGTTACTCATTTCCATTAGTTTTGCATTCACTTTTAGGCTGATTAATAAACTCTGATATTAAATGAATCCCAGGGGAATTCATCTGCAAGATTTGGCTAGAAGCATAAATGATAGAAATGTATTGGAGCTTTGGCTGTATTCTTTGCTGTCACACAGCACTTGGAGACTTCTGGAACAGTGTACAAAAGTAATTTTGGCATTAATGATAGATTAATACAATTGCTGAACTGAGACCAGAGCAATGTACTACATGAATCAAAAGTGGATCGGTATTGATAACAAGAAAGCTATACTTAATTACAGGACTATTGTAAGATTACAATCAAAATGCTTCCTCTCTTGTGCTCTAGTTTACAATAGCCCAAGTTTGTGGTCAGCTTGGAACAACAGTGTTCTCCTCTGACCCATAGAGAATTAGAGATCTCGGTGGTGTGGATTTCACCTTGCCTGGGGTTAATTTGATTCTGGCATCAAGTTAAGGGGATCTCCTGGCATTCAAAAACAATAATGGCATAATGTAGGCTAAGTAGCTTATCACTCATAGACAACAAGCAAGAAGTAAAATGCATAGATTGTAAAATTTATAAACAGTGAATGATAGCAAAATATAGATTGGGATATACTCATTATGTAAGAACACTGGATTTTTAACCAGAGTCAAAAACTTTAATGTTACACAAACACAACATTAGTTTTCCAAGGCCAAAGAGGTCACTCAGAATTAGTTTGGATTTAGAAATTGTTTAAAACTGAATTGCATCTCTTTGTCAAAGCAAATCATTTTTGACAGCAATATCATAGTGTAAAAGGGCAATTTCTTGTCGGTTCAGGGATTTCAATGGATTACCATCTATGCGCTCTTCAACAGCACACCGTATGGAAGCACACAGAATCATTGGCTGCAACTTCTGGATTGCTGTGTTTAAATGTATGCAGAGAAATTATTGAATTGCTATCAATTTTTTAAGGCAATGGTAAAGAACATACCCGGGTTCATGCTCCATCTTTCTCCCTGTCATATACAACATGTTTCCTCATTTGCTCTCAACGCCAACTCCCCACACTGCTAACCTTGTATGGCATCTGTGCTGCCTATTCCTTTGTGTGGGACACCTCACCAGCTAGACCTCACTTGCATCAGCATTCACAACTGTGGGTCCCACTTTCATCACCTTTAATACCACCACTTCTCTAATTCCCGAGGAAGCAGCCCACAATAGGGCAAAAAGAGCCAAGATGGGTGGTTGGGTGCATGGCATTCAGCTCCTCAACCCCTGTGAGGAAATGATCCTGAGCCTGACCATCACGAGTGGCCAAATTATTGTATCTAAATCCCTGGACTGGATCGGAGAGTGTTCTTGACTTATTGAACCAGGACCCAACCTGGAACAAATAGTGTCTCCTTTGAGGACTACTGATAACCGTGATAAGCTTCCAGGTTTTGCAATAAACAGCACGGTGAACAAAAGGACTGTGAACCTGGCAGCTCGAGCTGTGAAGACCATAAGACATAGGAGTGGAAGTAAGGCCATTCGGCCCATCGAGTCCACTCCGCCATTCAATCATGGCCGATGGGCATTTCAACTCCACTTACCAGCGTTCTCCCCGTAGCCCTTAATTCCTCGAGACAACAAGAATCTATCAATCTCTGCCTTGAAGACATTTAGCGTCCCAGCCTCCACTGCACTCCGTGGCAATGAATTCCACATGCCCACCACCCTCTGGCTGAAGAAATGTCTCTGCATTTCTGTTCTGAATTGACCCCCTCTAATTCTAAGGCTGTGTCCACGGGTCCTAGTCTCCTCGCCTAATGGAAACAATTTCCTAGCGTCCACCCTTTCCAAGCCATGTATCCTCTTGTACGTCTCTATTAAGTCTCCCTTTAGTCTTCTAAACTCCAATGAATACAATCCCAGGATCCTCATCCGTTCCTCATATGTTAGACCTACCATTCCAGGGATCATCCGTGTGAATCTCCGCTGGACACGTTCCAGTGCCAATATGTCCTTCCTGAGGTGTGGGCACCAAAACTGGACACAGTACTCCCAATGGGGCCTAACCAGAGCTTTATAAAGTCTCAGTAGCACATCGCTGCTTTTATATTCCAACCCTCTTGAGATAAATGACAACATTGCATTCGCTTTCTTAATCACGGACTCAACCTGCATGTTTACCTTTAGAGAATCCTCGATGAGCACTCCCAGATCCCTTTGTACTTTGGCTTTACTAATTTTCTCACCGTTTAGAAAGTAGAAAGACAATGCACAATAAAGGCAAGAAAGGGAATGCTGCGAATATCCAGGTAGCCACAGGTTGAGTGAGAACCAAGACAGCCAAGTGAGCAACCGTCAGATTTCAGTCTATGAGCTGAGTGCTTCTCCCAACATGCTCCATGTCCTTGCAGCAGCATTGCAGTGGTAGTTGCCAATATGGCCTGAAGTGCAGCACGACAGTGCAGCACGCTGGTCTATGTGGATTGGAGATGTACCATGATGCAGATATGTTGGCAAGTGCCCAATGCCAACATTTATGGATATAGGATGCAGGAGGCTGGTGAAACATGGCCTGAGATATTAGTGCCAAGTGCCAATATAGAGGTCTGGAGGTCAAAGGGGTGATGCCAGAGTCACCAGGTACAGCACAGCCTTTCATGTTGAGAATTCTCAGTGTCTAGCTTCCTCATAGTGAATGATAGGAGAGTATCTGCATATTAACAAAGCTGAGATCTACAGTTAATGAGGCTGACACTAAGCAAAAAGCCCCTTAATAGGCAACTTGCTGAGCAAGAATCTCACCTCAGTGTTCAGAACTCTGTTGGAAAATGCAGCTAGTTGCTTCCTATGTCAAGAACGGCCTCGCTGCACTTCTCACCTGGATTGTCCCAGATTTCAAGCCATTGCCTAAGTTGTTCAGATCCCTGTAAGATTCTGCCCTTTTTGACAAAGCAACCAACCCTCCAGTACTTCACTTACATGTTACTATAATCTTCAAGGTTCATTCACTTCTTCTGGAACCAACCCAATGACATTCAAAGGCTCTCAGGAATTTTTTTAAATTTGTGGAGATCTTTTTATTAGTTGCTGGCTATGTGGTACAACAACCTCTCCTTTAAATATCTCATGGCCATCATTTCCTCGGCTACTGTCCTGGTTGGGAGGAGCATTCCAAACTAACTTTGCTAAATGCTTTCCAACATTCCAACAGGACCACTGTAGATCTTTTCTTCAAACTTAAAGCTAGGAAAATCTTCCAGCTCCTTGTCTCCTCTTAAATTCCAAACTTATCACAAACAGTCTTTCATATTCTACACAGTGAACAGTGAAGGTACTGTTTTCTCTGTGTAAATACAGACCTGACTAATGCTACTTTCCTTTGGTTCTTCCAATTCAATGAGCTGCAATCTGTACCAAATCAAATTTGCAGTTGTCTTCAATTTGAAATACCCAGATAAATTAAATATCATCGACAGTCCATTTCCATGACAACACCGCATGCATTTGAATGTTCCCAAACAGAAATTAAAACTACTTATGTTTTACCTTCAACATAACTCTTTGATTCTGTAATCCATATGAATAATTTATATTTCTATTCAAGTTACGTGGATATGAATTGTGAGTAGATATTCACAACAATCTGGAATAGAGAGATAAACTCTAGCTCACTGAAGAGTGCTGAAGGTCATGTCTGGAAACACATGAATGGTCCTAAAAATAAAGTGTTAGCCTGGTGAAACTACATGGCAAGATTCATTAGATTAGATTACTTCGTGTGGAAACAGGTCCTTCGGCCCAACAAGTCCACACCGACCCGCCAAAGCGCAACCCACCCATACCCATATATTTACCCCTTACCTAACACTACGGACAATTTAGCATGGCCAGTTCACCTGACTTGCACATCTTTGGACTGTGGGAGGAAACCCACGCAGACACGGGGAGAACGTGCAAACTCCACACAGTCAGTCACCTGAGGCGGGAATTGAACCCGGGTCTCTGGTGCTGTGAGGCAGTCATGCTAACCACTGTGCCACTGTGCCGCCCACAAATCTGTTTGATTCCTTGTGTATCAAACAGAATATGCAGCAAGTGATAGACAGAGCTAAGCAATTCCACAACTAACAGATCGGATTTAATCTCTACAGTCTTTCTGCATCCAGTCATGAATGGTGGTGAACAATTAAGGATCTTAGTGGAAGAGGATGCTCCAAAATTATCTGCAACCTCAATTATGTGAGGCCCACAATTAATAATACTGAAACATTTGCAACAACCTTCAAGCACAATTCACGTTGCCCTCCTCCCAAAGCCACCAGCAAGTCTTCAGCCAATTCAATTCACTTCACATGATATCACAAATCAGCTAAAGGCATTGGATTCTGCAAAGCTACAAACCTGGGAATACCATTAACTGGAAACTTAATGGGGTTGGTCACCAAAATTCAGTGGTAACAAGAGAATGTCAGAGGCTAGAAAAATATTGTGGCAGTGATACTGAAGACATGGCTCCAGAACTAGTCGTGACCTCAGCCGAGTTGCTCCAGACTGGATAAAACAGTGGCATATATCGGCATTGTAGAAAAGTGCCTAGGTATGTCCTCTACACAAAAGGCAGGAGAAATCCAACCTAGCCAGTTACCACCTCATCAATCTGCTCTCAGTCAACAGGAAAGTAGTCATCAATAGTGCCATCAAGCAGCACTTGCTTAGCATTTACCAGTTCACTGATGCCTAGCTTAGGATCTGCAAGGGCCACTCAGCTTCTGACCTCATCACAGCCCGATTCAAGTATGGATCAATGAGCGGAACCTTGACACCAAGGCAGTATCAAGCAGCTCCAGCAAAGCTGGAATCAGTAGGAACTCGGAGAAGGTTCTCCACTGGATGGAGTCATATCCAGTACAAAGAAAGTGGTTGTGATTGTTGGAGGTCAGACATCTCAGTCACTACAAGAGTTTCTCATGATAGTATCCTCGGCCTTGCCATCTTTAACTTCTCCATCAATGTCCTTCCTTCCTTCAAAAGGTCAGGAATGGAGACATTTGCTGATGATTGTGCAACTTTCACCACCATTTGTGACTCCTTAGATACCAAAGCAGTCAGTGTTGAGCTACAGCAAGACCTGGAAAATATGCATGCTTGGGCTAACAAATGGCAAGTAACATTCATACCACACAACTGTGAGGCAATGACCAACTTCAACATTCAGTGGCATTGCCATTGCTGAATCCCTCATTAACAACAACTTGGGGTTAGCATTGTCTGGAAACTGAATGGGACTAGTCACCAAAATTCCGTGGTTACAAAAGAAGGTTGAAGGCTGGGAATCCTGCAGTGGGTAACTCCCCTCCTGACTCCCCAAAGCCAATTTACAGGGCACAAGTCAAGAATGTGATGGAATACTCCCCACCTGCTGGGATGGGTGCAGCTCTAACAATCAAGAAACTTGACACCATCCAGGTCAAAGCAGCCTGCTTGACTGGCACATCATTGACAAACATTCAAACCCTCTACCACCAAAACTCAACAACAGCAGTATGTAAGGGTAAAAAATGAGGTCTGCAGATGCTGGAGATCACAGTTGAAAATGTGTTGCTGGTTAAAGCACAGCAGGTCAGGCAGCATCCAAGGAATAGGAAATTCGACGTTTCGGGCATAAGCCCTTCATCAGCAGCAGTATGTACCAATTATCGGATGTACTGCAGAAGTTTGCCATCGCTCCTTAGGTAGCACCTTCTAAACCCACGACCACTACCATCTTGAAAAGCAAGGGCAGCAGGTACGTGAGAACACCACCATCTGTAAGTTCCCCTAAATCTGACCCCTAACCCTCTCACCCTACCTCCCCACCACTAACTTGTAAATACAATGCTGTTCCTTCAGTGTCACTGGATCAAAGTTCTGATGCACCCTCTGCAGCAGCATTGTCGGTATACCAGATGGGCTGCAACAGTTTAAAAAGGCAGTTCATCACCATATTTTCAAGGGCAATAATTGGTATTCCAGCTTGTATTCTCCTGAATGAATAAAAAAAATTGTTACAACTGCTGATATGAGAGCTGCTGTTTTTGTTGGCATGAATACTAGTGCAGATGGGAACTGCTAAGTACTTGTAAAACCTCAGAGAGAACAAGCAAATTAAATCATCATAGTTGCTTCAAAGTATTGGAATTGGATGGCTTAAAATGCATAAAAGTGGATTACTCCCCAGGACCTGATCAGGTGTACCCTAGAGCTCTGTGGGAAGCTAGGGAAGTGATTGCAGGGTCCCTTGCTGAGATAGTTGTATTATTGACAGCCACAAGTGAGGTGTTGGAAGACTGGAGGTTGGCTAACATTGTGCTACTATTTAAGAAAGGTTGTAAGGAGAGCTTGAGCTTATGGGTAGGGGCTGAATAGGCTGGGGCTATTTTCCCTGAACCTTTTAGAGGTTTATAAAAATCAAATGGGGCATGAGTGGGGTAAACAGACAAGGTCATTTCCCTGGGATGGGGGAGTCCAAAACTAGAGGGCATAGGATTAATTTGAGAGGGGTAAAGTTTAAAAGGGACCTAAGGGGGAATGTTTTCACGCAAATGGTGGAATGAGCTGCCGGAGGAAGTGGTGGAGGCTGGTATACTTACAGCATTTAAAAGGCATCTGAATGGTTTTATGAATAGGAAGGGTTTAAGGGGATATGGGCCAAATGCTGGCATATGGAACTAAATTTATCTAGGATATCTGTTCAGCATGAATGAGTTGGACTGAGGGGTCTGTTTTTATGATGTACATCTCTATAACTCTCTGGAGGTGGACTTACGAAGTTGAAAAGTATTAATACTGTTCACTATATGTATGAAACAATCTGTTCTCCATCACAAGAAAATAATTGCAACTTCTAATACTTTTCAAGTACTGTCATCATAATTCTCCATTTTCAAGCTGTCTCTCCTTTCCTCTTTCAAACTGGAATGCCAAAGATTTTGCAAATATTTCCATTTCATTCAATGTGATCCCAATATGCTGTCGCTTGTTCAACTCTGAGCATGGTTAGCACAGCAGATGCAATAGTTTGTATTGTACAGTAATGACTACAAATGCCTGCTTTAGTATGTTTCAATAATCTTGGAAACAGTAAAATTTGCTTCTAATAGACGAGGTCTTCTGATTTTCACAATAGCACTGCAGGCTTTCAGTCTGTTCTGAGAAGTGATTCTGGTCCAATGCTAAGTGCCTGAAACACTGTGCCTGGGTTCTTGCAGTCCATTATCACTGACCCATACCATTTCTGAATCACTTACCTGTGTCTACTTCCATCTCTTTTTATTTATGAAGTTCACCACACGCTCATATAGATCATTTCATAGCTTCTTATTCATGGTAAGCATGTTATAAGCAAAGGCACTTAGTTTAATATAGCTGGCAGTTAATGCTTTGAAGTTAAATTATTTGTTGATTGCATTTAGATCTTTGCACTGGAAATCTTTATGTTTGAAAATGCATAAGGGGACATAATATTTTTTTAAAATTCCATATTCCTTATCAAAAAGAGTTTTGGGTTGTCATTTTTCTCCAACTGTGAAAATATAAAATATTAATAGAATTTTCATGTGGAAGCTTTTTCTGTGACCAAAATTATCAAAATAAGTGATATTAGCTTTCTTGTTTCCTTAATAGTTTGTAGAGGTGAATAAATTCTACAGGTATAAAGTAGCTCTAATAATATCTTCTTCAGATGGATCCTAGATACATGGTTTATGTTTTACTGAATAATAGAATTTCTGTACCATTGTCACAGGTCAGGTCATTATGGAAGGTAATTAAATCATAGCAATTCTAAGCATATAACCCTGGCCACAGCAATGTATCTAGTACCTATTCCATGTCAGATACCACAGATGCTCAGGTGGGAAAGGTCTTCCCTCATTGTTGATCAGGGTCTAGTCACCAGAGAGCATGGTGGAGAGCTCCTACCACAATATGGAAGGGTACCCAGAGGAAAAGGATTACCTCTTCCCAGGTGATCACCAATGTACCTTCTTATCACCTTTTCACAAGAGGTTCATCTTCACAAGATTGTGTGAACACATGAATTAGGAGCAGAAGAATGTCATGTGACTCTTCCAGCCTGTTGTGCTATTCTGTAAGATTGTGACTATTCAGTTTGTGTTTCAAATTCCATATTTTCATCTTCTCCAATACTCTTTGATTCCCTTACTGATAAACATTTGTCTCTGTCTTCTTAAGACAGTGTTACAAAGTTGCTCACCCAAAGATGCTAAAAAAACTTCTCCTCTTCTGTCCTGAAATGGAGACCCCCTAATTTGAAAACAGTGTCCCCTAGCGCTGGATGCACCCACAAGAGCAACTATCCTTTCCACATTGACCTGATCAGGATTTTATACACTTCAGTCAGGCCACCCTTCACTCTGCTAAACTCCATTGTAAACAAACCCAGTATTTCCAATTTTTCCTCATAAGACAGTCTGCTTTGTATTGCCTTCAATACATTAATACCTTTCCTTAAGAAATAAAAACTGCACATAGAATTTGAGACATCTACTCCCCAATGCCCTAGTTAAAAAGGTCGCTATAGGGATGCTGTCTCATTATAGAAAGATGGGCATGGATGAGTTGGACTGAAGGGCCTATTTTCATGCTATACACCTCTATGACAGTGTCATCATGCCTCAGATATGAGAGAGGATAAGGAGGAGAGTCCTCCATGGTAATTTCAGCTGGGGTGGAAACAGAACCCACACTGTTAGCATCACTCTGCATTGCAGACCAGCCATTCAGCCAACTGAGTAAATTTAACCCCTATCAATGCCCTGTAAGACTGTGGCATAATATCTTCACATTTGTGTTAATTTTTTTCTTATAATAAAGGATATTATTCCATTAATTTATAAAAGTACTTGCTGTTTCTGTATGCAAACTTTTTCTGACTCACACAATAGAAAACTTTGATCCCTCTGCATCTTTTAGAATTCTGCAGTTGTTCTCTGGTAAGGTTTTATTTTATTCTTCCAATAAAAGTGACCAATTCCATATTTTTCCGCCTTATACTCAAACTGTCAGATGTTTGCCCACTCACTCAGTCTATCTATACTGGTCTGGAAACTCACTATGCCCTCTTCACAAAATACTTTCTGACCTGTGTTATGTCATCTGCAAATGCAACTGTCCTGCCTTTCTAATCTCAAAGTTGTTGATGTAAACTAGAAAAAAGCTGTATCCCCAACACAAACCTCAGTGGGACTCCATTCGTCACATCCTGCCAATCAGATAAAGATCTCAGTTTTCTGCCAGCCAGCTAATCTTCCATCAATGCAAATGTATAAATCCAAATGCCACGTGCTTCTACTTTACACAGCAACCTTTGATGTGATACCTTGTCAGATGCCTGCTGGAAATCCACAGCACATCTACAAGCCCCTCCTTATCCAGACCACATGTTATTTCTGAAAGCAATTACTTAATTTCTCTGTCACAAAGTTAAAAATCCAACAACACCAGGTTATAGTCCAACAGGTTTATTTGGAGGCACTAAACAGGATCATAAGATACAGAATTTATAACAAAAGATCACAGTGCCATGCAGTGGAAATGATATATTGAACAAAATCTTATGGTCCTGGTTCATAACTACCTGATGAAGGAGCAGCATTCCATGAGCCAGTACTTCCAAATAAACCTGTTGGACAATAACTTGGTGTGTGTGATTTTTAACTTTGCCCACCTCAGTCCAACATCAACTCCTCCACATCGTCTCTGTCACAAAACCATTCTGACTTTTTCTGATTACTTTGAACTTTTCTAAGTTGCCAAAGATAGTTTCTTTAATGATTGATTCTAACACCTTTCCCAAGAAAGAATTCAAGCTAAAGAGCCTATAGGTTCCTGATATCTCTTTCCTTCCCTTCCTGAAGAGACAGGTTATCTTTGCTACTTTGCAGTCTGATGGAACATTTCCAGAATTCAGTGAATTTTGGGAAATTAACACAAGTGCATCTATTTTAGGACCCTGTGAGGATGTTGATGCTTGTCAGTCTGCAACACTACTAGTTTACCCAGTTCCAATTCCCTGGTGATTATAATTTCATAATTTTCTTCTCTTCTTTCCATGTCCTTATTTATACCCTTTCCTGGAATTTTTTTGTTGTATCCACTACAATGATATGGGAGCCAAATGCTTGTTCGTTTCAACAACCATTTCCTCATAATCTAATGCTAACACCCTTTCTTCACCCTCTAGAGGACTAACACTTGATTTATTACTCTCTTATTTGTTAGGGCCTTGTAGAAATTCTTGATTTCCGAAGTAAAAATTAGAACTAATGAGGAAAAACTGAATTATGAAAGGTTTGAGATGTGAGATATTGCTTGCTGTGTGGGACAATCTAAAATTAGAAGTCATAAGTTCTTTATAGCGACTAATAAATCTGTTAAGGGATTCAATAGAAATGCCATTGGCCAAACCACAGTTAGAATGTGGAACATGGAATATGAAGACATTGAGGTCACCAAGATAGATGTATATGGAGAAGCCAAGTAAGTACATGAGGGTAAAAGAAGTAGAACGGTATGTTGTGAGGGTCAAAATAAGTAAGGTGGGAGGATGTTCATGTGAAATACAAGCATTGGCAGAGATCAGTTGGGCAAAATAACCCCTCTAAGTTCTGTGAATTCTAACCTGAACATGCCTCTCAGAGAGAGAGCTTCCTGTGTCTTCTGCCAATTGAAGAAAACAAAAAACTTTCCCAATCCATTTATGGGAATAATTGGATTTTCTTGAATGTAGGTTGTGGAATTTCCTTACAAGGTCATCAAGAACAACAGTATGGAAATTACAAAGTCAGAGTTAGGAATTCTTGATCCATACTGCTGTCTGTCACCCCAACTTGCTGAAACAACAAATTGCCTAGCTATGAGGCTAAGATTGAAGAAAACATTGTCAGTCTCTTTTCTCTCAGACAGTCTCCAGTCAAAAGGTTCAGTACTACTGGGGAAACAATATAATCCCTTCTATGGCAATTAATGATTAAGCAAATGAGATCCACAGTAGGGCTACCATTTCTTTCCTTTATCCCTACCTCTGGTCTAGCATCCTAGCATAGAATATAAGGGAGTGGCATACTGAATGCTTACAGGATTGGTAGGCCAAATTAAGCAGTTGTAAACTCATTTTTATCATTGTTGACTAATGAGAGCAAGTTGGATTTTTCTTGCAATTATCTCTTGTCCTTGTTTTTACAGTCTTTGCAATTTATCAATGGATCAGCTTATTCGTTGATATGAAAATTTTATGAGACTGTTGACTAAATATGTTTATTTGGCAGATATAATGGTCCAGACAAATATCATTTTGAATCTTGAAAATGTCTGAAATCAAAGAAAGAATGATGAAAAATAAGGCTTTGCAGTTACTAGATCAAAGGAATAGGAGTCACATCTTGGGAGGTACTGTATTTGTTTAAACACAATAGTCAGACTGAGACTATCACAGATAGAAGGCTGATCATGATACTTAATACCCGATGATATACAAGATGTGAATGGCATGTTTCAAGAGTTCACGGTACTGAGAGTTAGGATACAATAGGTACTTTTGTTGTTTTTTGCATTTTGAGAGAATTAATAGTCTTTGTCGTTTTTGAAAATATATTGTCTGTACTCAGTGCTGTTCATTACGCAATTTAAAGTAAATAAATTGTTTGTTACAGGCTTAATCTCAAACTATGATCTAATATCTTCCAACAAACCAGAATACAATGGGATGTTTTCTTTATTTGCCCCTTGAACATTGTAAATGAGCAGATAAAGGCACAGTTTGGTTCATAAGAAATGAGAAGTATTTCATACAGGAATGACGAATGACAGTACATTTAAGGACAAATTCTGCTAATTGGTCCTAATGTGGTGAATTTTGGCTTGATATTTTAATTAGAGTTATCATCATTTATCGAGTCATAGGGATCTACAGCACAGAAAAATGCACTCTTCAGACAATTGCATGCATGCCAGCACTTGGCCCATAGCTTCTTAAATGATAGGAGGTGTTTCTGCCTCTACCACCTTAGTAACAGTGAGTTCCAGATTCCCACCATCCTCTGGGTGAAAAGGATTTCCCCCACATCTCCTTTAATCCTTCTGCCCCTTACCATAAATTTATGCCACCCGGTTACTGATCCCTCAGTCATGGAGTAATGTTTCTTCCTATCTACCATATCAATGCCCCTCATAATTGTATACATTTCAGTCATGTCTTCTGTCAGTCCCTTCTGCAGGGAGAAAAACCCTTGAGTCTGTCCAATCTCTCTTCATAACAGAAACTGTCCAGCCCAGGCAACATGCTCTTCTTCAATGCTATCATATGCCATTTACTGCACTAAAGATGGCCACTTGGCCCAACAAGTCCCATGCTAGCTCTCTGTAGAGCAAGCCAATTGGTCCTAAATACCCTGTCCTATCACCATAACACTGCGTATTTATTACATTCAACTGTCCATTCCTTTTCCCATGATTGTGTCATGACAATAATTGTGTTTCATTAAGAAAAAAATTGCCTGTTACTAGTTTCAACTGGTACTCCTTTTCAACTGGAGCAGAAATGAGACAGTCAAGCGAATTCCTACACTACAGGAATGGTCAGATCCACATGTTTTTATCTGCAGTTTATTGAGGAGCTAAAACACTGGCATCTACATGATTATGTGGAAAATTTCCCACAGGAGAAACATATCTCAGCCCATTACCAACTATCAGTTCACTGTCAAGTGATGGAGGAGGGATAATAACAATGCTCTTAAGCAGATGAATTTTGTGAGAACCTGCTTACTGACGTTCAGTTTGTGTTCTGCCAGGGCCACTCAGGGGTCAGGTAAAAGTGAACACCCTCAACGCTAAGACCACAAATTGCATGTCAACTAGTGCAGCATGAAGGCCTAGCACTAGGAAAACTAGAGTCAATGAGATTCAGGAAGAAAAAAATCTCGACTGGGTTTGGACATGCCTAGGACAAAAGAAAATGGTTGTGGTTGGTGATCAGTCATCTCAGTCTGGGATGTATCTGCAGGAGTTCCTCAGGATAGTATCCTAAGCTCAGCCATCTTCAACGGCTTCATCAATGACCTTCCGACCATCAGAAGGTCAGAAATGGAAATGTTTGCTGATGATTACACAATGTTCAACACCATTCACAATTCTTGAACTGTAGCAAAACCTGGACAATATTCAGAGTCAAGATTAGAGTGGTGCTGGAAAAGCACAGCAGGTCAGACACCATCTGAGGGGCAGGAAGATCGATATTGACTATAATCTCCTGCATCTGCAGTACCCATTTCTGCCTGGACAATATTCGGCCTCGGGCTGACAACTGGTAATACTTGTGCCACACAAGTGCCAGGTAATGACCATCTCCAATAGGAGAGAATTTAACTATTTGTGTTTTGACATTCAATTGCATTACCTTCACTGAATCCTCCACTATCAACATTCTGGGATGTTACCATTGACCAGAAACATAAATACTATAGTTACTAGGAATCCTGCAGCATGTATCTCACCACCTGATTCCCCAAAACATGCCCAACTACAAAGCACAAGTCAGGAATGTGATGGAACATTCCCCACTTACCTGGATAGGTGCAGTTCCAACAACTCAAAGGAAAACACCCATGTCTGTCCAGGACAAAGCAGCCCACTGGATTAGCACCCCATTCACAAACATTTACTCTGTCCATCACTGAGTGATCACCACCTATTGCAGCAAACACAGGAGCCCAGCACAAGGGTACATACATGCCAGCTTGAACCTATCAACATTGCAATGGCTTGGAAATTGCAAATTTCGTTGTGGAAAGATCATCCAATACTCTGAGAATTATCAGGAGAGGCATAAAATCCTTCATGAAGTTAAGCCTTTTGCAAAGAAAAGCTGTGATAATCAGAAAATGGCTTCACAACTTCCCACCCCTTCCTTCACCCCTCTGCAGTTTATAGTTCCCGCACTCATCGGATAGCATTAGCATAACCAATCATACTAGCCTGCTTTGTCTTTCTAAACTAATCATTTTTTGCCACACTGGTCCACTATTTTACACTTAACCTATCACATTACACCACCACCGTCTTTAGCATGAGCTCATCTATCAGTGATTTACCTAGCCTATCACAGTGTGCTACCATTATCTGTTACTGGTACTCCTGTAATATGATCCTGTGCATGCATTACACCATTACATTAATTATATAACTACCAAATTAGCTTCCATATATTTCATAGTTTCAGTGCAATTCCAGACTGCAGCAAGTGACCTCTGCTAACCCAGACAATTAGCTGTTCAAATCAGAATTTCCCAGATGTATGATAAGATCTTTGCCAAAGCCAATTACTCTATCTCCTTCCCATGAATGCACTGAAACAGGAAGTCTCCAGGGTTTCAGAGCTCCCTTCAGTTCTGAGCATCATCTCCTATTGCTTGGGACAATATCTCTGCGCCATGTCTAAAACACTGGAGAGCAGACCGGGAGAGTATTGTGAGAGATTTTTTGGAAGTGCCTATCTGATCTGTGCTTCTCTTCAAACTTAGCTGCAGGAAATGGAGAGGCCTGTGGCCTGCCTTGTCTCAATAAAAGTCTTCTTCGGAGATCAATTACAGTTGCCTGAGATTTCTGCCTAGGGGGATGAATGCTCCATAACACACTGGTGTCAAGCAAAATGATCACACAGAAGTTAGAAATTGTTTTTGCCACACTATTCAAGGTGTAGGTCCTCTGATACGTAGTCAGATAATGAAGCATTTCCTGTCCTCACAGATTAAAAAGGCACAAGCTCTGGTTGGCAAGTGGGAAATAGCATTTGTTTAATGCGAGTGCCAAGCAATGATCATCTTTGACAAGGAGTCTAAATAGCTCGTTTTTGCATTCCATGGCAGCACTATTGCCAAGTCTCCCACCATCAAAGTCTTGGTGGTTGCTATTAATCAGAAACTCAGCTGGTCTAGTCACATGAGAGGAGACACTCCTAAAATAGGTCAAAGGCTAAGAATTCAGTGGTGAGTGATTCTCCTCCTGAATTCACAAAACCTCTTTGCTACTTTAAGGTACAAGATGGGAGTACAACAGAGTATTCTGTGCTTGCCTGGATGAATGCAACTGGAACATTTGAGAATCTCAATGCTTTCCAGGAAAAAGCCAGTCAACTTGATCAGCACCTTAGCAGGCACTCTCGGTACCAATGCCTTCCAGCTTCGCTGTGTTCTATCTATTAGAATGCACTGCAACAACTCCACAGTGTTTCTTCAATCATCCCTTCAAAATCTATAAACTCCATGGGTGGCACGGTGGCTCAGTGGTTAGCACTGCTGCCTCACATCACCAGAGACCCAGGTTCAATTCCCGCCTCAGGCAACTGTCTGTGTGGAGTTTGCACATTCTCCCCGTGTTCAGTGTGGGTTTCCTCCCATAGTCCAAAAATGTGCAGGTTAGGTGAATTGGCCGTGCTAAATTGCCCGTAGTATTTGGTGCATGAGTCAGAGGGAAATAGGTCTGGGTGGGTTGCTCTTTGGAGAGTCGGTGTGGACTTGTTGAGCCAAAGGGCCTGTTTTCATACTGTAAGTAATCTAATCCAATACCAAGAAAGACAATAACCACAGTCACATAGGAAACCACTACCTCTGCCTTCCACCTTAAGGAGGCACCATCTGGATTTGACTTATATCGTCATCTCTTTGTCACTGGATCAATGTCCTTGCACTTAGTGCAGGACAGTCTTCAGTACATGGACCTCAAGGATATGATTTACTCTCAGTTTCTCAAGGTAAACTAGAGATATGCAAAAAGACAGGATCAGCCACCAGTGCCTATATCCTGCCTGAGGCTGATTTTTCTTTAAAGACGGGCTCAACACAAAGGATCAATGGTGCATCACACTGGGACATCAGTAAAGGGAATGGAAGACGAATATGGACAGAAAGATTGTCGTGAAGAAGAGCAGAAGTGTTACTATTGAAACTTCAAACTGTAATTAATTTTATGCAATGTAATTACATTTTGATAGTTCAGAATAAATTGCGAAGAAGTATGAAGGATTGCATTTAGAGAGAGTAGGCCTTACTATCTTGCAATGAACCATGATGTGTTCAGTTGATGCATCTAAATGAACTTTACTAAGAATTTCCATTTGCAAAGGTGAGAATTGAGGTCATTAATAAAAAGCAGAAATGTGAATTTAAATGCACCATGTGTATGGATTGCAAAACTATATACTCAGATAGAAATCACCATCATTGTCATACACTTAATAAAGAAGGCTTGCACAGAAACTGTTCATGGAAATGGTGTTTTTTGTGAATCAGCACATTTAAAATAGAAAATGTCTCATCTGTATTGTCCAGTCAATTGAACAGATGTTTGTCTCCACAATAATATAGAACAATACTATATATTTTTCTCAGGGTTAAGCTATGGAAAATAATTGAAATTCATGTACACTCAAGATTGACTTTTGAGGAATGTTATTTTAATATTTTTGTTATAAAAGTCATTTATTATGAATTGTTATGAAAAGTGTAGTCAAAAGGATATGTTAACGCATGTACCAGGACAATGTCAAATTGTTTTAACTAACACTTATAGGATTTTTAGGAAAGTTGATGACAGTATTGTGGAACAAACTTTTCTGAACAGCATCCTGAAATGTATATAAACTAGTTAGCATTTTCTTTCACTCTCTTTCCGTTTAACTTGTTCATATGTTTTTATGTCTTGTTTGTCGCTATCACTCTCAGGTTTCCTTTCTTTGCCTTTTGCTTATTGGGATTAGGAGCAACCTGTGAGATGTGAATTCAAGCAGTTTTAATTTATTTCCAAGTGGGCATTGGTTCACAGCACAGGAAGATGTTTCAACACAAAAAACCAATCTGAGTTATGAGGGCAATAACTGATCATGGAACTTGGAAATATCATTTCGGTAAAATGGAGAACACTCATTTGAGGTGGGATTGAAGTTTATTGCAAGGGAAACTGAGCTTGTCATTATATCTTTGTTACAAATCCATTCTTGGAACATTACCTTGCAACATAATACTGTCCCGAGGACCAAAGTAAAGACCAAAACTTTTTCGTAGGTCTGTCTGTCACTTCTTGTCTGTTAACAACCAAAATTACATGGGGTGAATTGCATTGTGTAATATCGGTTAATGAGTGAATTAACATGAAATTACTTTGCTGTTTTAACAGAAGCATGACTGCAATTACTTAAATGCTTCCTCTAAAATAGGACACAAGGCAATTATGGATACCTGGGAAGCTTGTAACTAATTCATGGGCTGAAACCACAGGATAAATCTCTAACAGTTCAACAAAAGTCGTCTGTAGATTATAGCTTGTAATGTACCTTGTGATTTTACATGATTATATATCATGGTTAACATACAATGTTTTAGTTTCAAAAGAGCTACTGCAACCTGTCAGTATTCCACAGAGTGCATGGAGTGCCTACAGCAAGATCTTGGGACTTACACAAGCTGGTGCACTCCTTTCTGAAACAATTAATACAGGATTATTATTTCACTTGACTGAAGGTTCCTAGGTTGTATGGAATGAGCTGCCAGAGGCAGTGGTGGAGGCTGGTACAATTGCAACATTTAAGAGGCATTTGGATGGCAATATGAATAGGAAGGGTTTGGAGGGATATGGGCCGGGTGCTGTCAGGTGGGACTAGATTGGGTTGGGATATCTGGTCGGCATGGACGGGTTGGACCGAAGGGTCTGTTTCCATGCTGTACATTTCTATGACTCTATGACAACAGGTTATGCAATACAATAGAGCTCACTCCAAGAATATCTTATTAATTCCTGAATGTGATTTGTTTCATCATTTAATCACAGGTAAACAATGCAACAGCGAGAGTAATGACGAACAAAAAGACCCCCAATCAATACACAAATGGTAAGGTAATCAGCTGTCGCTGACTCATTTATTTCTGTAGAGATTGTTTTTGTTATCAACAAATAAATTGTGATTTAAGAATTTAATATTAAATAAACAGCCTCCTTGAAAGTAGATTTACTCAGGGCCATATTTCCCCTTTTGAGTTGAGCACAGTCTATGCATAAACAGTTACTTTTGGGGTAATTGCAAAAAAGGTTTTATTGGACTGTTTTTGTATTATTGGCTTTAAAAAAATCAATAAACCACAATAGGAATATAGACACTTGACTCTGGGGTACGCAGAAGTTGCTTTGCTGGACAAACTTAGATAAAGCTGTGATGAGTAAGAGCTCCCTGTGTTGTGTCAAATTATACAAGCATATGAGTACGTGTACAAGAAAAATTACTGATCTGAGCAACAGAAGATTAGTTTCCACAAGGACAAAGTAATAGGTTTTCAACTTCAATTATAGTATTTTTAAACCTGCGGGAAGTAACTTGTAGCAGCAATTAAAACTGCACTGTTCCAGATTTGATTCATTCTGACCAACATATTGCAGTGCTCAGTACCATCCAGTCCACAGAGCAATCCATCCAAGCACCTGCATAGATGGAGAAGATTAGCTTTTATAGATGACAGAAATATTGTCAGCAACTTTGTGCAATTAAATTAATTTTATTCAAACAAAAAGAATGGCCCTCCGAAATTGTCCACAACTCCTAAGAAATTGTTAATGTCTTATAATTGCAACAACAAAACCAACATCCATTCCAAATTTGAGTTGGGAGATCCAACTTCTTTCCTACTTAATGATAAATAAGAGAAAAAATGTCATTGTGTGTTGCGTTTTGAAACATATTTTCTGTTATAGCTTTTGCAGATAAGCATTTACAGTGAATTTTGCTGTCACTATTGACTAACAAATCTTTGAATTGAGTAATATGTTTGAATTTACTCAGAAGATGCTTTCTGCTAGTGCTACAGCGTGAGATTGATGTCTACATTGGAAATGTTGCTGCTCCATAATACTAAGGGGTTTGAACTCCTACTTTTACTCCTACTGCAGCCTGTTATTAACATGGGTATATTTCCGACTCCTGGAGTTGAATGGACCAGGTTTAATCCGCAATCTAGACATCTAGAGAATCTAAGCATGCATTATGAAGTTTCACTGAAGCAAGTCATCTTGGTATTAGCCAAAATAAAATCAATGAAAAGGAGGCAGATTGAGTTTTAAAATGCCTCATGTTAAGGGATTCTTCCTCCAGCAATAATTCATAAACTGCAAATCAAACGTCTGTCTCTCCTTAAACTTATTTTATTGTTTCTTCCCAATCTTCTTCATGAAAGGAAAACTTGGTTCCATTGCAATACTTCACAAATTGGAAATAAGACACTTTTAAACTTAATTTGTATTTTGTACCCATACACATAGCAGTTGTGCTCTGGGAAATATTTTTCCAGATGCAACTGGAAATTGTCGATACTACAACATTGCAGACATCAACTCGTTTGAAATAAATAAATTAATCTACCACTAAGGAAATATAAAACCATACCAACCTTAACCCAGCAATATAACTAACGACTGCTGTCACTGGGAATCTGATCCAGTTGGTTGCAGAGCCCTACTGCAAGAAGTGTCCTAGGGTTGATACCACCATGGTAATTCAGCAGAGCCTGGGATATGGAACACTCCATTTAGAAGAGCTTTGTTGGACTCGAAACATTAACTCTATTTCACTCTATGCCGATGCTACCAGACCTGCTGAGTTCCTGCAGTATTCTCTGCTTTTATTTCAGATTTCCAATATCCAGTTTTCTTTTGTTGTCATTGAAATTATTTAATTACTTTAAGCTCCTGGGTGAAGAAAATTAGTTGAGGCAAACTCCTGTTTGTGGTAGAGAGATCACTGGCAGAAATGTGTGTTCATGTCAGGTGAAGAGTAGGCTAGGCTGTGATGCCTTGCTTGTTCAAACAGCCTCACAACCTTCCTAGTCAATTGGTTTGCATGGATAATGATCCTTGGGAGAGGTTCCAAAGGTAGACCTCTACCTGTAGAAACATAGCTCAAGGAAAGAGAGAGATTATATAGACCAGGGTTACTTTTCTTGGAGCAGTAGAAATGGAGGGGGAATATGATTGTCATGTATAAATTATGAATGGCATAGAAGGGTAGACAGGAGGGAATTTGTCCTCTTGGTGGAGGGATCAGTGACTAGGTGACATAAATTTAAGGTATAGGGCAGGAGGTTGAGAGGGGATGTGAAGAAAAATTTAGAGGGTGGTGGGTATATGGAACTGACTGCATGTAAGGGTGGTAGAGGTAGAAACCCTCAACATTTCAGAAGTATTTAGCTGTGCATTTGCAATGCTAAGACACACAAGGCTATAGACCAAATGATGGAAATTGGGATTAGAATATTTAGATTTTTGACCAGCACAGACTCATTGGGCTGATGGGCCTTTTTTTCAAGCGGTGGACCTTTGTGACTCTTTGACTCTAAAGTTGTGGAATAGCAAGAGAATGCATTAAGTATTTGTATATCAATATGGTATAGTGTAATGTTAGGATCCAAACATTATACTTAACTCATTGGTAAAATCGGCAGAAGTGAGGACTGCAGATGCTGGAAACCAGAGTCTAGATTAGAGTGGTGCTGGAAAAACACAGCAGGTCAGGCAACATCCGAGGCAGCACAAGCCCTTCATCAGGAATGGTTGTAAAATAGACCAATTGTCCAGATATTTGAATATTTTGAATAGTTTGGAGTATTTAAATCTTATATCTGGACTGTCCAGACTGTATCAAGTGAAGTTGAAGGAGGGACAATTCTTCCTGAACAGTGGGAGTTCTCATCTCTGTAACCACTAGACCCATACTTAAAACACTTTGTCCTCCAACCGCACCACCATACTGTCAGGAAAAATTTGGATTTGGTAATGTCTGCAGCTACCAATGTTAGTTGATGTCATGGAGATCTTTGAACAGGAGAATTTGAAAATACCCACTGGACATTTTTCTCCTCAGGTTATTTGTTTAAAAGTGCTGTGAAATAAACCAACTTTTTTAAAAAATGTTGTCAACTAAAGCCACTTCAGGAATGTAACTTGAGATTTACTGCCTGCTCCAATTTAGATCCACTAACTTTTTACAAATCAAACAATTTGCTGTTATGTCACCTTAGTCTTACCAGACCATAGAGGCTGCTCTCTCATTAGAGAGAAGTGACTGGTGGTGATTTAGCCTGAGAACCACCAAACCTCAAGCAAGGGAAGAAGGTGAGAAAGAGAGTTCTTCATGGTAACCTCAAACCTGTGATGGGAATTGAACTCATGCTGTCAGCATCCCATTCTCTGTAAACCAACAATCCAGCCAACTGAGCTAAACCGATCCCCAATTTGTAAATAGGATGTCAGTGATTAAATATCAAGTTTTCAATAACTTTTCTAATGTTGAAGATTACATCTACCTTTTGTTTGTTTTGTTTTCATAAACTAGTAGGTAGAAGAATTTATATTGATGGAACATCATGAAGACAATACTTTTGTAATAATGTGACTTGAATTGTAGTGCAGGAAGAAACAGTCAATTTGACCTCGAACCTTCGTCTCCTTATTTTGATCATGACTGAATTATTTTTACAATGACAGGAAATGGTGCTGTTGACAGCAGCGTGGTGTTTTTGGTAGATTATTAACCAATAACCTACCTTAAGTGGATTTGATTTTAAATTACACTAAGCAATAACTGCAATCTAAAACTAAAAGTTTCGCTCAAATTTTCCTCTGTCATTATATGGACAAATGCAAGCTTAGAATTGACAATAAAAACATGAAAGTCAGTTTATTTCTTTGAATAGGGCTGAAAATATGTTGCTGGAAAAGCGCAGCAGGTCAGGCA
The DNA here is from genome assembly GCF_020745735.1 of Hemiscyllium ocellatum. NCBI lineage: Eukaryota > Metazoa > Chordata > Chondrichthyes > Orectolobiformes > Hemiscylliidae > Hemiscyllium > Hemiscyllium ocellatum. Next base: position 27,741,678 of record NC_083425.1, on the reverse strand, counting down.
GCATCCAAGGAACAGAAAATTCGACGTTTCGGGCATAAGCCCTTCATCAGGAATCCAAAGAAGGGCTTATGCCCGAAACGTCAAATTTCCTGTTCCTTGGATGCTGCCTGGCCTGCTGCACTTTTCCAGCAACACACTTTCAGCGCTTATTTCTTTGAATAGTTAGGATTTGGACATCAAATCAAGTAATTACAATCAAAAGCAGTTGTCTGGTTAGCTATCTACTGAGCTACCGTGCCGCCCAAACAGTAATAAACTGTTTCAGATTGTAGTTAAAACAAAATTTTTAATGTGTTTAAACATTGTAAGCAACATTGGTCACTCATTTGTTTCCTATTATCATGTGTGGATGTTATAGTGCATGCCATTGTATCCAATGTGGGAGTTGAAAATCATCTGTAAATTAACAATTTCATTAAAATATCACTCAGAGGAATTGAACACAGTATGCCAGCTGGTGCATGAAAAATAGTGCGCAGAGGAACTTTAACACATGTTAGAAATTGTGACTGTTTGCACTTTATTTCACCAGTGAGTTCACGTTATGCAAGATTTGTCTTATAAGTGCAACTAACTACTGGGAATTATTTTAAAATGGTTGTTTTAATTGGTCAAATTTAGATTCCAATGAGAATAATGACTGCACTCTAAGTCTACATTTTTCAGGAATACCAGTCTAGATGTTCTGATCCATATTATTAACATCAATTGAAGAATACACAAAAAGAAAAATTGGGGATTTTTTTGTCGTTAATTTAAATAATGATTTGGAGGTGCCAATGTTGGACTGGAGTGTACAAAGTTAAAAATCACACAACACCAAGTTATAGTCCAATAGATTTAATTGGAAGCACTAGCTTTCAAAGCACTGCTCCTTCATCAGGTGTTTGTGCACAACGACCTGATGAAGGAACAGAGCTCCTGAAAGCTAGTGCTTCCAAATAAACCTCTTGGATTATAACCTGGTGTTGTGTGATTTTTTAAGTTTTTTAATAAGATTTTCTTTTGTTAAATAAAACCTGTGTACTTTTATTTACACTCTGACACTGTTGGAATGGAGAAGGAAGAAGATTTACTCTATTAAATTTATGAAAGATGGATTTACAGTAATACTGTTGGATCAGATTGACAGTGTGTAAATATGGAGGAACTGGAGGGAACAAACTGGCAAAAAACCATATATCAAGCACTGAAATAAATTTGTGATTTTGTCAGCTCTTAAATAACTATGTTTGTCCACGTGTGTCAAACAAATAACTGCTTTTATGCCAAGCGATCTTCCTGTATTTGTTTGCATTCTTTTATCTTGTCAATAGGGACTCCTGTTAAACTAACCTTTCTGGCTACATTGATGATTCTGCATGAATAATGTATTCTAGTAAATAAATACAAGTGTGAATTTAAAGTCGTGCTGTAATTACCAATCCTCTGTGTATGAAAGTGACTCTTAAACTGCGAGTGAAAATGAGTGCAAAGCTCTGAAGTTGGCTATGATGAATGTAGTTTGCTGTTGCAAAGCTGTTTCACATCAGACCTGTCTCTTCTTTCAGGCTGGAAATTAAATCCAGTCGTCGGAGCTGTCTATGGCCCAGAGTTTTATGCAGGTAAATAATTTTACAAGTCAGAAAATAAGTGAAAGCAATAAAGAAACCTGTGGGATAGCAGTATGAAAAGGAGAAACAGGATGATTGAAATGAAAGCAGGTGACGGAAAGAGCTCATTTTTCATTTTTATTTCCTTTTCCTGATGCTGTACCAAATCATCTTTAATGGATACTGCCTTCATTTCAAAGCAAGGCAGTCTGTCGGCTCACTTGATTAATTTACCACAAATCTTTTTCTCTCCCCTAACCATAGTACTGCAGTTTGCCAAGTCTAAACGTTACCATATGTTTTCTATTCCCTGGAGACGCAGTAAATAGCCGTCTTTGCCTGGCCACATTCCTTGGATATATTCACAAATAATTATCGAAGGATTTAATATACTTTCAAAAGGAATAAACTGGATAGACAGTAATTAATCACTGTTTATCAACAGGCTTTCTCTACTGGAGTTTAGTGCTATCAGTCACTGTAAATCCAGTACTGATGACAAGCAAGTCTCCCTCCATTCATCCCCAGGCTTAGTTTTATTATAGTCAAATCTGCTTCACCACAATGACAAATGGAGCCGTAACCTGTTTAAAGAGACTCTATCCCTTTTCTGTTACCCTGCACAGTCCAATTTTCTACCCAATATTTTACATAAATATCATCATGTTTTGCTGACTGAGGCCTTCTCACAGTTAGAAATTGATTTAAAAACTCTTGAGTGCAGCTTTTAAACCTGCTGCAACCAGCATCCAATGATCTGCTTGTCGATTTCCAGACAGTTCCATGAATTCAAAATGAAGCAGCGAGTGATCACAGCTTACTTGGGGTTCTATGAAACCAGGACTATCAGAGAGCAGATCACTGCAGTAATTTTTTTAAAAATTACATTTAACCCATATCCAACTGTGTGGAAAAAATGGATTAAAGGATAGTGTTGTCTCTTTTTGAACCATTTTTCGACAATCTTGTGATAACTCCTTCCAAAACTTAACAAGAAAATCATTTTAAAATCAAGTAAGTGGACTCAATAAGAGATTATTGCTTTCTTTTGCAATAGGCACCAGTACAGAAGGTAAAAGTAATTAAGAAATTGTTCTAATTTTAAAGCCACAGTGCCTTGTACTTGTTTGTTTTTACGTGACATGTCAATAATAGAAAATCTCTCGGTCAAAACATTCCATTTAAACTGCTATCATTGTGAGGAAATTTCATTTTTCAACTGTCAATTTTACAAGTTTTTAATTTATGTACTCTTCTTACTGACTTCCATAATCTGAAAAATTTAGCGATTTACTGGTAGCCAAAACTCAGGTGAAGGATAAGGAAGAGAGGTGCGCAATTTCTTCTCAAAATGTATTTCCACTTTTAATTCCCATGTCTTTTAAGTTTCTGAGTATACCTCTTCAAGGCATGTGGATATGAATCACAGCCATATAAATGAATTCTTCTTCTGCAAAAAACAAATATTCAAACAGTTGGATTTTCTTAACTGCCACCCAGGGCCACTGAATCTTTTCAATCGGAAACTCAGGGTAAGAGATGCTCTGCTTGATATGTGTGTGGCAAAATCACGAACGTGCTCCTGAAATTTCCTCTGATCAGCATTTCTTCGAAATCATAAAAACCTTTAATGGGTATAAGAAGTATCTACTGACGAAATCCTTTGTATTTTTAATGTAAATGTGAGAATCAGTGATATTTAACACCAATCACTCCCATTAAGAACTTAATATTCTGGAGCTTATGTAAAGAGATTTCTTCTCACCAGTTTTCTCTGCTCACCTTTTCTGAAGATATTGTCTCCACTAAGCTGTAACACAGTTTGGGTTTTGACTGATCCTGCCTTTGTCTTAACTGGTATCAAGTCCAGTTGCTCTATCACCCTTTACTTGCTGATTGACATTCGCTCTGAGGCAAATAGTGTATTGAATTTAAATTCCTCATCATTGCCTTCATGAAATGCCTTCATGTGCTCACTTACCCCCAAGAATCTTGTCATCACCTTCAGTACTACAACCCTTTTGAGATATCTGTGCTCAGTTAATTTTAGTTTCTTAAGGTATTCCAAGTTTAATTGCTGCACCATTAGTGGCCATGCCTTCAGTTATCCAGGTCCTGGGATCTGGAATTCCCCCCTTACATCCCTCTGTCTCTCTACCCTGCTTTCTCCTTCAAGGCACTCCTTAAAATTTGAACAAGCTTTTGGTCATCCTGACTCATTATCTCCTTATGTGGCCTTGTGTTTTTTATTTAAACAATGCTCGTATTCTGGACTTTGTGCCATTGCATTACATTAAAGGTGCTTAGATACTGCCAGCAGAGGAGTGTTTACAGAATAACAAGCAGAAATTAAAATCAGAGATGCTAAAATGGTCAGAAATCATGCTAAATGTCCTTTTTTAATTAAGCCTTTCTGGCCAGTCTTTCCAGTTACCTTCTGACCTGAAGATATATGTTACTTCCTGGGATAAGAGTACTCTGCTGTAATATGCCCTTGTGATGATGTTGCTCCTTTAACAAGATATGTGGTCCTTGGTGTTTTTTTTCAGAGGGATCATAAATGCAGAGTTGCTGAGAGGTCTAGGTTTGAAGGGTTTTAGGGCCAATTTGATTATAGCTAACAGATACTGCCTTCGGCAACAGGCTTTCAAGTTTAAAACAACTTGTACAATAAAAGGGGAGTGGCCAGTTCTCAAGCTCAGCTTTTCTCTGGTTTGGTTTGGTTTTAGCAATCCGTAAGTTATGAAGCCGCTGGACTCAAAGAAGCAGGTCCATGCTGATCCTCCCCCTTTCTAGCATCTCTCCTGTAAGAACCTGTGTTGCATTTTACCTTTTTTTTTGCCAAAAGGTGTTTATGGGGATTTGCGCACATATTTGAAACAGCATCATTATGTTGAGATAATCTGTTGGGTTTTCAGATATGTTAAGTTACTCTGTATTCTGGTCTTTGTTGTTTGTATTTCATTCAGTAATCTTGCAAATAAATTCTGCAAATAAACTCAGTAGTTGGACCATCTGCATCGCTCCTGGAATATCCTGCTTAAAACAACGAGCAAAGTTAAGATCCAGGCTACTGTCTTGAAATGCTTTGAGGGAGTCTGGTCTGGTCCATAACACCCTCCAGTGCCTTACACAATGAAACAGTACTCAGATTGAAACCTTGACAGTAAGTGACATGTAGGTTGTTCATCCATAAGGTCAGATGAACTGAACTCAATAATTCAAAAGAGATTACTTGCTAACAATCAAGAACTTGGTGAATTTCCTATTCTTGACCCAGGAGGAGTGAGGATTACATGATCTCCAATAACTTCCGAGACAACATACCCATTAATTATGCGGTCTTCCGCACAGTCCTTGCCACTGGACTAGGAAGTTCAGGTTCAAGAAGTATGTACCTTTTTTTTGGAAAGCAAGTCAATTTGTCTAAGGGCACAGTTTCTTCAGACTTTTTTACAAGTTATCTTAAGGAGATAGATGTGCACATTGACCCTTGATTGGAATAACTAATAAGTACTGTTTGCCTTTGTAACCATGCCTTTGTAACCAAGCCTTTGCAGATATGGATTGTTCAGCTGTGCAGTCACTGAAGTTGCTAAACCACCAGGGAATTTGTATTGTTGAAAGATTAACAAAATATTTGGAGCAATGATTTACATGCAGTATATTCTCAGTTAGTCAATTAGCCCAGCCTACACATGATAAGTTAAAAGTGCTTTGCAGAGCATGTCTTTCTGTCATACCGATGTCAGCCATTTTACATAGAACAATACCTGATCAAATGTGTGACTGATTTGGAGAGAAGATGATTAATCCACTGTTTAATCTTCTGTTGATTAGCATTTTAATTGAATAATCAGTAGAGCTGTGATAGCTCATTCACTCCTTATTGGTTGCAGTGATGTAATTGTGATTGAGAGTGTTACCTTCCAAACCATTTCTACGCTGGATATAGATAATCCAAACTGTGAATGAAAATGTCTTCAGCAATAAGTCCTCAACAATACAATATTGTATAAGGTTGAAATGCACTGCCACTGTAGTAAGAAGACAAGTGGCATTGTTTGGCATCTGTCCAGATAATTCAGCTACACTGACTAATACAGCCTCAGTTACGCACACTCAGATGTACAAGCTGAAAGTGCTCCTTTTCCTGGTTTCTCCAAAGCAGAAAGCACACACTGTACATTTGGATCCGCATGTATTCCATGCATGCTCGTGCACGCACAAGTGTTTTGAGTACTTATGTCAGTCAAAATGCCCAGTGCTTGACTTGCACATCCTGACAGTATATTTATCTACCAAGATGTCAGTTTATGCTTGATGGGAATGTAATCCCTATTTGATGTGAACAACATGACATTCCATTGTCAAGATATGTATTGGATTTTGAGTTGTTAGCTCCTCACTTTAGGCTAGACCTGGATAATGTCACATCTGGATCACTGCTACAAGAGACATGGAGAACGCACAGTGGTTTTGTTTCTGGAGTCCTGGGTTCAAGTCCCACCTGCTCCAGAGGTATGTAATAACATCTCTGCACAGGTTGTTTATAAAGTACCTCCAGAAAGCCGGGTTAATGCTTTGGGGATGTAGGTTAAAATTCTATCAAGGCAAATGGTGAAATTTGAATTCAAAATTTTTTAAAAATCTGCAATTAAAAGCGAGTCTAATGGTGACCGTAAACCCATTATGAATTGTTGTATAAACACTTTAGGTATGAGCTCCTTTTAAGGAAGGAAAAATCTGCCTTCTACATATGGTTTGGTCGACATATGGATCCATACATTGTAAAGTGGTTGACTCTTAAGTGCCCTCTGAAGTTGCCTAGGAAACTATCAAACTGATGTCCCTTCAGTATCATTGGATCAAAATTCTGGAACTCCCATACTAACAGCTCTGTGGATGCTTTCAACTCCCATGCAGTTAAGGTGGCACTACCATCTTCTCAAGGTCAATTAGGGATGGGTAATAAATTCTGGCCCAGCCAGTAATACCCAAACACTGTGAATAAGTAAAAGAAAATGTTGTTTGGACTGCTTTGATTTTGGCTCTGCATTGAAATTTTCAGGGGACATTTGGACTCCTATGATTGGTGTAAACATCTTCAAATAACAAGAGTATTGAGCATTATAATCATGGGCATCTGCTTCTCTCAGCTTTTGTTTTTCCAGAGATGCCCAATTCACTCATGCTGCATGTCAACAGTGATGTTTCTGTCCCAAGAGGAAAGCTGTACTACTCTTTTCATTTGATTATGCCAAGTTTATGCTGTTTGCACAAGGCATCATAAGGAGTAAAACAGCCACCCATCCACACTTATAAAGCAAATAATGGCCAGAGGCAGTGAGTTCTTCACCAGTTAGATGTTTTCACCCCTCAGGCTGCAGTGGGAGATCTAGTGTAGATGTGGTAGCCAGTATACTGATGAGAAGTTGGCATACTGGTTTTCATGTGAGCGTATGTGACAATCAGCCTTATTCCTGAGGGAACTGAGAAGCGAGTTGTAGTACTGAACCAGGGACTGCTAAAGGCAAACTACCCATTGCCACAGGGCAAGCAAATGTCAGAAATGGGCCTGTTGTAATGTTTGCACACCACAATAAGACATGCCAACTTACTGAAACCACAAAGCCAAGCAATGCCAGTGCTGGAGGAGAGAGGCAGGTATCATTCCCATGTTTGTTTTTAAGTTAATTCACAGGATGTAGGCATTGCTGGCTAAGCCAGCATTTACTGCGCAGAGGGTAGTTAAGAGTTAACCACATTGCTGTGGGTCAGACTAGGTAAGGATGGCAATTTTCTTCTCTAAAGGACATTAGTGAACCACTTGCATTTTACAATAATTGACATGGCTGCTATTAGAATAGCTGTTATTGAATTCAAATTCCACCGCTTGCTGTGGTGAGATTTGAACCTATATCCCCAGAATGTTAGCGTTGACCTCTGGCTCACTAGTCCAGTGACATAATAACTATACCATTGCCTCCTGCAACTGCCAAGAAGAAGACTAGAAGATTTAAGGCCACCTTGGGTCGGTGTAGCACTCTTGACTCTGAAAGTTAATTGATCAAATCCCCACTCCCTTTGGTGCAGAATGGCAATTCACTGAAATGCTGAGGCTGTACAGTCTTCCATTTGGCATGTCAGCAGCCTCTCAGGTGGAAACAAAAGATTCCATTGGGTTATTTCAAAAGGAATTCTCCTGGGTCTTCATGCCAATATTTATCCTTCTACTAGTATTACTATAAATCAAATTGTCTGCTGTTTATTTAATTGCTTGTTAGTGATTTGTGATGTGTGCAAATATGTTTCAGCATTTCCTTGCACTACAACTGTGATTATATTTCAAAACAGGTGCAATTCATTGGCTTTCAGTCACTCTGGAATATCTTGGGGTCATGCAAAATCCCGTTCAAATGAAAGATTTTAAAATGAAGTCAGATATGGGAGGAAAATGGCTAAAAGTAATGGAGAAAATAGCTGGGAGGAGGGAGTGCAAGACAGAACTACCTGGGGAATCCTGGGATCATTACTTAGTGTAGTTAATGTATTAGGTCTAGCTGGTGCTTGCTTGTAAGAAGAATTTGGAATAGAACATCAAAGAAGCTGGCGATGAGAATTTAAAATGCTCACATCAGCTGACTGAAGGAGTTATGCAAATTCTGCGAATCAAGGAAAGTGGAAACAAAATCTGCTCAAACAAGTGAGTTAGTTCCTGTGGGATGTGTATGTGGAATTATTCATATAAGTAATGTTCCACTCTTTGTTCAGATTGCTTTTAATCTACGTGATTGTCTCACAGAAATAATTTTGACTGCAGCAGCTGGTTAGAGTTTCCAGAAACCACATGTTAAAATGGGTTGGAGGATAGCATGCAAGCTGGAATCAGTCTGTGGCAAATATGTTGGCATGTAAATCTAAACATCGTGCACAGGGTGGGTATTTGATGGAGGGCTGGTGAGCAATCCACGTTGCCTCTTTAAGGGAAAACCCATCATATTTCGTACCACTCAGGCACTTAACTGAACAGCAGTCACCGAGACCAGGGGTCTTGAGGAGACGGGTGTCCTAGCAACTTGACTAGACAAAATGCCAACTAGAGAAGTGATGGCTGCTGCTGGTACAACACTTACCTCAGGCCGAGAGTCATCCCTAAATCCTCAGCAACAGGTGACTGATGGCAGGAAGACGGTGCTGGGGGATTTGTTGATGGGGGCAAGGTGGGGGTTTTAGTCTGAGTAGGCTACCCACTTTGTCATGCCATTCCCTTTATCAGATGCTGTGTCTTTAACATTCTCCCCCACCATTGGAGTCTGCAAGTGACATCTCACTGGTTTGAACTCACCTGCCACTGGGCTAATATCAGTGGAGGTCAGGCAGCATCCCAGAAGCAGGAAAATCAATGTTTCAGGCAAAAGCCCTTCATCAGGAATTTGCCCGAAACATAGATTTTCCTGCTTCTCAGATGCTGCCTGACCTGCTGTGCTTTTCCAGCACCACTCTAATCTAGGCTCTGATTTCCAGCATCTGCAGTCCTCACTTTTGCTTAATATCAGTGGAAGCAGAATGGGCATTAGTTGCTCATTTATGAATTCACAGCAGGATAGAAAAGTCTTCAATTGGCCTGCCAGCCATAGAAAGGATGGAGGCAGGGAGCCGACGTGATCTCCAATTGTCACCATCCCACCTGATTAAGTGGATCCCATGAGCTACCACACTTACCACTGAGTTGACAATGAAGTCCTCCCAAACTTACCAATGGCAATAATTGACAAATGCTAAGAAATAATTGCTTTGTTATTTGATAGTGCAGAAGTTGCCTATTACAGAAAAAGAAACATATTTTTGTCTCAAACTCATCAGGACATTTGCAAAAATACCAGTGTAAAGTGGAACAACATTTTACACTTAAGGGAAGAGAGCTGTTGGCAGACTGGTTGGCAAGTGGACTCTGATTGGTAAAGGCATTGTCATGGAGAAAATAATCAGTTGGATGATGATTGACAGTTAACTGCAAAAGTTTGGCCAATCAAAGTCAACCTACTTGGTTTATATTTAAACAAAACTTGACATTTAGTTGTCAGCCATAATGATACTGGTGCATTCTCCATGGCAATGCATTTAACAATCAAAATTCACTTGCCAACCAATAAGCACCCCCTACTCATACAGTGTAAAATGTTTGTACATGGGAAAAGTTGCCATAGGCTGACCAAAGTATAGGCCTGCTCTTTCATTAAAGAGTGGGACGGCAAGACTGAAAGTTTCAACAAAATATTTTTATTCATCATCATTCAAATAATTGTTTCTTAAAGTAATCATAATATTAAATAACGATACCATACTTATCAGTGTTTAATCTCTCTTTATGTAATGTCAAATACAAAATGGATTTTTAATATTTCGCTGAGAAAATTGAGTAAATTAGTTATGTAAAGCAATTATATGCTCTGGTCAAATGTCCTTCCATTATGCTGAATCTTTTTAGGAGCACATTCACAAGCATAATATAATAGAAAGTAGAAGAATTCTTATTCTGCCTTTTAAATAATTACTTTCTTACAGAGACACTTAGAAAATATTTTATTCTGCCTCAGAATACACAATCAGAAAGTCTCAATGGGGTCAATGAACTCTTAACCTTTTAAATGTAGCACCAGGAAATACATTATAGGTTAACTTTTAAAGAGGAGAGATTTTAATGGCACGGATACATAAATCTTTAATCACAGGTAGACATGTTTATAAAACAGTAAACTAAATAGAGACACAGGATACAAAAATAAAGTAATGGATAATCTATATGGTGGCTTCTCGGCCAAGTGTAGCTGTCTCTCAGCCCGGCATGTCTGTCTGTCTCTCAGCCCAGTGTATCTGTCTCTCAGCCCGGCATGTCTATCGATCTGTCTCTCAGCCCGGCGTGTCTGTCTGTCTCTCAGCCCAATCTGTCTGTCTCTCAGCCCGGTGTGTCTGTCTGTCTGTCTCTCAGCCCAATCTGTCTGTCTGTCTCTCAGCCCGGTGTTCTGTCTGTCTCTCAGCCCGGCTTGTCTGTCTGTCTGTCTATCTCCCAGCTCAGTCTGTCTGTTTGTCTGTCAGCCCGGTCTGTCTTTTTGTCTGTCAGCCTGGCGTGTCTGTCTGTCTGTCTATCTCCCAGCCTGGTCTGTCTGTCTCTCAGCCCAGCGTGTTCTGTCTGTCTGTAAGCCCGGTCTGTCTGTCTGTCTCCCAGCCCGGTCTGTCTGTCTGTCTCCCAGCCCGGTCTGTCTGTCTGTCTGTCTGTCACCCCGGTCTGTCTGTCTATCTCCCAGCCTGGTCTGTCTGTCTGTCTCTCAGCCAGGTGTGTCTGTCTCAGCCTGGTCTGTCTGTCTCTCAGCCTGGTCTGTCTGTATGTTTCTGATACCCGGTGTGTCTGTCTGTCTCTCACCCTGGTCTGTCAGTCTGTCGGTCCCTCAGCCCATCTGTCTCTCAGCCCAGCGTGTCTGTCTGTCTCTGTCTCTCAACCCGGTCCGTCTGTCTGTCTCTCAGCCAATCTGTCTGTCTCTCAGCCCAGTCTGTCTCTCAGCCCAGTCTGTCTGTCTATCTCTCAGTAAAAAATGAGGTCTGCAGATGCTGGAGATCACAGCTGAAAATATGTTGCTGGTCAAAGCACAGCAGGCCAGGCAGCATCTCAGGAATATCTGTCTGTTTCTCAGCCAATCTCTCTGTCTCTCAGCCCAGTCTGTCTCTCAGTCCGGTCTGTCAGTCTGTCTCTCAGCCCGGTCTGTCTGTCTGTCTCTCAGCCCAGTGTTTCTGTCTGTCTCTCAGCTCAATCTGTCAGACTGTCTCTCAGCCCAGTGTTTCTGTCTGTCTGTCTCTCAACTCAGCGTGCCATTGCCTGGTGTGGCCTCAGCGTGACCTCTGGCCTTGAGGTGATTCCAGAGTGGCCTCATGGCTTCGAGAATCTTGAGGTGAATATCATTACGGGTCTGGAGTCAAGGCCAGGGTGGACTGGGTTCGAAATTCTGGTATTCTGAACTTATTTTTTTTTACTTCGCCAGTTTATTCCTCAGATCTGTTATATTGGACTTCTTATTTATTAATTTTTCAAATTTTTTGGTCAGAATTTCTACTTAAGAATCTGTACATTTGAACGTAAAATGGTTCTCTATGACGACACATAAACGTTTCACTATACTCATTTATTTACATGTGACAATCAAGCTAATTCTAAATTCTATTTGCCAATAGTAAGAATACCACAATAAAAATAGAAAATATGACCCATTTTCAGACTATGTCCAGGAAGATAAGTTTAAAAAATAAATTAATCTTGTTGACACTTGTTGTACTGGTCATTGCAGTCCACCAGAAACAGCACTAACCTGTTGTCAATAGGACATCAAAGAATATGAAGGGGGTCAATGTGTCTTTATGGCAGCTACCAGGATGCCTAAAAATCATGCAGTGCTCAGAACAAATTTTAACATTTTTGTTTTGAATTTCTTGACCGGTTTCTAACTGAATGTTTCTGGTTTTGTGTGTCCTCCTTTAAGAAGGGTTTCAAGGCCACGAAAAAAGTACAAAATAGACTTGTAAGGATGATCCCTGGGATGAGAGTCTAGAAAAGCCAGTGCCTTAATTTACAAAAAGGGAAAAAGTTAAAAGAATATCAGATGGAGCGGTTTAAATGTCTGAAGCATTTTAATTAAGTACGTTGGGATTTCCACTAATCATTGAGTGAGTGAAGTTGCACAAATATAGGGCAGTATTGTCATTGCAGAAACAAGTAACGAGGTAGAGGGGATAGGCTACATAGGATTTTGTGTTAGGGATCCCTGCTCCTCATTAGATGCATTGAGAAAGCGGCTCTTTATAGTTCCCACTTCCTCAAATCCCTTCCTCAAACCTTTCCCTAACTAACATCTCCTTTAAAATCTGCTTCTTCAGTTAGGAACTTGTGTTATCTCCTAGTGCCAATTTTTGGTGCCCATTTTCCTTCAGTAGAGAAAATGTTAGTTGTTTTCCTAAAGTCTTACAACTCACTGGAAAAGGAGAAGCTGTGCCATTAGCCGAGAAGTAAACCAGAAATGAAAACTGTGCTGACTATAATGCTGGGGACCTGGGTGTTCTGTTTCAAAGCTATACCGAAGAAGTAAACCTGAATTTTGGGACGAAACTCCAAAAAGCTTTCCATCTGTGTTCCTCAAGCCACCATCTATCAAAAGCACAGGTGGCAAATTAATGTATGGAGGATGTTAATCAAAACTTTGCATTTATTTATCCATTCAAATCAGAAAAGGAGTGTTAATATCAGGGACAAATCAAAATTAAGTGTGCTACTCACTTTATACATGTTTCTTGTAGCGTACCACCATGCAACATTGGGAATCCCACATCAGTTTGGAGGCACATTACCCCACATACTTTTCATGAGGGTGGTCGCTGACTAAACTGATGTTATAAAGGGCGTGAGTCATGGTATCCCTTTGTTGTTAACAAAATGTTTATCAGCGGAATCAGCAAAAATGAATGCAAAGCAGTATTTTTCCTAAGTTCCATCTACACAGTATTTTAGTACTTCCAACAATGTAGATAATTTGGAATACCGCTAATTGAAGGCTTAATCCATGCTTCTTGCATGTGTATTATCATGTTCTTGCAGTTCGAGTGCAAGTTTCTTCCTTCATGAAGGTCATGAGATTTCACATGAAAAGCTTTGATGTGTTGTCACAAAACTGGTTTCTTTTTTCTAAAAGCTGTTCCTTTTCTCAAGGATACAATGTCCTTAGTTTATTTTCAGAGGGGTAATAAACTGCTCTTAGTGCCAATTAGACAGGTTTTGTACAGAGATTAAAGGGTATTGAGAGGCCTTTTTGTTTATATGTAAACAGATGAGATTTCAGGCCAAATTGGTCATGTTTTAGAAGTGACCTGGATAATGAAAGGGCAGTGGTCAGCTCTCCTCTCTCTCTCTTTCTGCCCTTTCTAACTTCAACTTGTAAGCATCTGTTCTGTTTTTTAATCGTGTTTTAAGGGAGTTTGCTTATTGGAACTGTTGTGTGTATTCGGAACAGCATAATTAATTCCAGTTTGGATAGACTGAGTTCTGTAGGGGTTCTTTATTCTGTTCTTTGTGTTTCATTGTATAATTTTGTGAATAAATTTTTGTTCTGTTTTAGAACCTGGTAGTTGACCTGGCTAACTTAATCTGGATAATTTTCATTGTACACTTACCAAAACAAATTGCAAAGTTATGGTCTGGGCTGCCTGATTAAGAATGTTTTAAGTTGTCTGGCCTAGTCCATAACAATGTGCATGGCTTCTCCCTTGCACACTCGGGAACAACAATGCCTCCTGAAAGATCTGCATCCTACTCAACTGCAGGCACCTTCTTTGAATGGAAGTACCATTTTTTCCTATCTGAGTATTACTGGCAGCACTTGTTATGATCAGTTTTCTGCTCGTGTTTAGTTTGATACGTATGTATTTTATTTAAAAATGACATGCCAAGCTGCATAAATGACTCGATGAATATTCTAAAGGTATTATTTTCAGCACTGCTACACAGTAACCTGAGACTACTGCTGAACATCAGACAATCATACTTTGTGAATGGAACAGTTTAAACATTTTAATGCCAATGGAAACTCATAGGTGAAATCTTAGATTGTAAGACCATAAGAATTAGGAGGAGGAGAATTAAGAGGTGGCTCTTTAAGCCTGCACTACCCATTCAATAAGATTATGGCTGATCAGGTCATGGTCTCAATTTCCTGTCTGACCCCGTGACCTTTGACTCCCATGTTAATCAAAAATCTGTCCAATTCAACCTTAAATATCTCAAAGCATCAGTGCCCACTGCTTTCTGTGGAAGGCAATTTCAAAGACTATTCTACGAAAAAAATCCTCCTTATCTCCATCTTATTTCTAATCGGTGATACCTAGTTCTAGACTCCCCCATGAGAAGAAGCTTTCTGTCCTGTCAAACCCCTTTAGAACATTACAGTTACACCAGATTCACTTCTCATTCTTCCAAACTGCAAGTAGTAAAAGGCCTTGCTGAATGTTTCTATATCAAATAACCACTTCTATTTTATTCATTCATGGGATCTGGACTCAGGAAGTTTGTTGAAGTTTACATACTGCTTGTTCCTAATGGCCCTGGAGAATGTGGAGGTGAGCTGTCTGTTGAGATGAAAGAACACCCACGGTGCTGCTAGGAGTGAAGTTCCAGGATCTTGGCCCATCAACAGCGAAGCAACAGTGTTCTGAATCAGGATGATGTGTGACCAGCTGGGGAACTGCTGGAGTGGTGTTTCCAAGCATTTGCTGCTATTGTCCTTCTCGGTTGTAGTGGTCAGAGGTATGGAGATGCTATTGAAGGAGCCTGGGAACTTCCACCACAGGAATCAACCTTGTTTTCTGAGTACTTTTTTCACTGGTGATCATGATTATTTTTAGTTCCTCTCTGCCTTCAGCAAATTGTTTTTCTCCTATTCTTTGGATGATTTTGTGTCTTCTATAGTTTTATATATGTTATGTGTGGATGGGTGTGCATGTATACTTATTCAACAATATCTGCTGTTTCATTTTTATGACCATTATTAATTCAACAGTCTAAACCTCTAATGCACCAATGCTTTGCTACATCTCTGATCACTGTAAAGTTAAAGAAGTTCTTATTGTCTATTTTTATGTTTCTTGCTAGTTTTCTCTCATGATGTAATAATGAATATAATCATGATTACCACTTCCACATTAATGTGCATGACCAAAGTGGCAGCAAAACTACAGGATCAGGCTCCTAATTTAGTAACTGGAGCTGGTTCCAGTGTGATTCTGGAAAACACCTGCACATTGTAAGATTCCCTTCACTAGAATGTTCTCTTAGAATTTCTTCTGGAGAAAAACGAAGGACATATTTTAAATTCACTTCAACACTAAACATTCAGTGTCGTAAACAAGCTGATGTTCTGCCGAGTCTTCCCTAATATTGGAATGTTATCAGATGAAATCTTCTGGTCCTGCAGGTAGTGGGACACAGACTGGAAGACAACTTAACTCAGCATGGTGGTGGCATTCCAGAACCCTGCCACCTTCCCAACTCTGCCAGGATGATTTGTGGTTGAACATATTAACATATTGCCCTGCAACTGAGGCCCTTAAATGGCCAATTAATGACTGGATAAGGACTCCCAAAAGGTCGATTCCTACCTTGGATGCAATTATCTCAGCTGCAGCTGGGAGAAATAAGCGGCCTGCCTCACTGGTAAACTAGTGTGGACTGTCTGTCAGTTCAGGAATGGGGGATGGGCTCCCTTAATTTACAATAAATTATACACAATCACCAGTATGGACATACGGGGGGGGGGGGGAGGGGTGGAATCCAGCCCCTCCTGCCTTTGTATCCTTACCACCTTCTTCCCTGTGATCTCTAACACCAGAAACACTTATCCTCATAAAGCAATACCTTCCTGGTTCGTCTTGTCATTCCTGGTTTTCAGTAAAGACTGTGGCATCCTTCATGGCAGTGGCCATTATGTGAAATGTTGGTGTCTGTTGGCTGGCACCTCTCACAAAGCCAAGCTTTCATCCCTGGATGATCAGATTTCAGAGGAAAGCCAGTTGGTGCCCTCGAAACTGCCCTACTGAAAATAAGATACATTGGACTTTGCTCTGAAGTGTCAGCCAGGGTCAGGGAGCACACCGCTTACTGCCTAAGCAGATGGGACACCCAGTGAAAACAAATAATTCCACCCATTAATTCCAACAGTCTAAAATATCAAAATGGAAACTGGAGTTCTAAACACAGCAGTAGCAAATCTACACAGCTCCAAGATGCTCAAAGATTTCCACAGGGACCCACCCCAGACTATTTATACCATTTACAGCATTTGTGGTGCCGAAACATTGCTATATGATCTCAAGCAAGTTCTGAAGTCTGTCGATTTATTTTTCTGGGGAGTTATTACGAACCTTGATGATTACCACTGTAGTGTGTAGGCGATAATTTTCTAAAGTTACTATTTCAAGCAAAATTGGAAAAGCAGTCTGAAAGAATAGACTTATAACTCTCCAAGATTCAAAACTCCGCAGAAATGTCCTGTCTATGGTTCCAAGCCATTTTCTTTTCTGAAATCATACTTTGGAATTTTCTAGGTATGGTCATTGTGAGGAAAAGTATTGTTCCAGATTGTCCCAGATGGTGTTTAACTAAGCACTTGAAAAAAGGCCTCATATTATATTCAGTGTTATTGCATGTTTGAGACCATTCTCATTGTACATAATTCATTGAATACTTTGGATAGAGCTTAGATCTGGAAAACCATGATGAGATGTGGAAGTAACTTAACTCTGGACCACATCCCCCACCCATACCTCTCTCTCTGTGAGCCCCTCCCAGTGAATCCCTTCCCAGTGAATCCTCCATATTATTTACCTGAGACATGTGTGACCCCCAAACCTGGGATTCCAAAATCCTTCAGGCACTAGGGGTGCTGCTGAGCACAAAAGCTGGCAACCTCTGATTGGCCAGAAGCTCTCAGAAGACAAGACACTCCCCGCCCACAGGTTGTTGATTCCAGGAGAAGACCCAATAGTGGTGTCGCCACTGCCTGATTGGCATGTGGTCCAATAGAACTTTCCAAAAAGAGGCGTCACGGAACCCCATACTCCCAATGTCACAATAAGATTCTATTCCAAGCACCTGTATCAAATATTCCTGAGTTAGCTGAAACATGGTAAGATACAGAATAAAACTTCCCAATGCTCTACTGTAACAAATTTGCCCAGCCTTCCTTTCCCCTCCCTAGGAAGAAGGACCCACACGAAGCTATACCATGGTCTCTTGACTGAGATTGTTAATAAAGCTTTGGTCCCATAGCTAGTAAAATCTTGATTGTTATCAGCCAAGGAGAAAGTGAGGACTGCAGATGCTGGAGATCAGAGCTGAAAATGTGTTGCAGGAAAAGCGCAGCAGGTCAGGCAGCATCCAAGGAACAGGAAATTCGACGTTTCGGGCATAAGCCCTTCTTTATGCCCGAAACATGGAATCTCCTGTTCCTTGGACGCTGACTGACCTGCTGCGCTTTTCCTGCAACACATTTTCTGCTGTTATCAGCCAAACTTTGCACCTTTATGGGTAACAAACACTGACTTTAATTGCCTCAGCCTGAAATGAATTTGAATCGAGGTCTGAGACGTAAGAGGCCAGTGTATGACACGTCACACCACAGAGTTTTCTCCTGTTTTTCATCTGGCAATTTTTATTTCCACTGAAGTGAAATAATGAACTATCATTGCATTGGAAATAACTATGATAATTGTAGAACAAGTTTTATTTTAAATGACAGAACAAGTAGCAGGATGTTGCATTGGTGACCTCCAGTGCGTTGAGGTCTTCCATGCATATGAAAGAAGATCAGCCTCATCTTCTATTCATTAATCACTGCTGAGTTCAGAATTAAACACGTCCGCGAATGCAGCCCACACTGTTGAACCATTTGTATTTTTTTCCTTGAGTGAATTATAACTTATCAGTGAAAGCACACATACTCCTGTCAAATGTCTCATATTTTTTGTTATGTTCTGTAAAGATAAACTGAAGTGCTTTCAGTGACTGAGGCTGAGTTGAATGCTTTCATTAACATACAGAGTTGGGATTTTGTTTCCTTCATTACACTAGTCAGTTATTATTGGTGCGTAATGACTGTTGTTTCTACAGCTTAAATTACAGCACACAGGCCTTTTCTAGTTCTTCACTCCTGGCAATTTAACCTCTGAAAGACAGGCTGCAGTTCTTGTTGTGCTTTTATTTCTTATTCACTGCTTATGGGTCTGAAGATGGGCAAAGAGCATTTCTTACCACAATGGTGTTATAAACAAAAATCTGAATGATTAGTCAATGTTAGTATGTCCATATGACACAAGCTTTGGTCAGACTTCGCTTTACTTAAAAACACTGAAGTGCATAACTCATTTATATTTGAAATTTTTCCAATTCACAACAGAAATTCCAGTCATGTTCCTAAAAGTTGAGTTTGCAATTCCTGTAAATGGCCATGTTAGTTCTCCATCTACTCTCTGCTGCAATTGTAGATAGGTGTTAAAAATAGGAACCAGAAAGCTGTATTGAATTTGTCTAAATTGTATTCTTTCTCTGCTCCTTCCTATATTTTGTCTAAATGGATCCAAACTTATTTATTTTTAAATTTTTTTTAAAGGCTTTGTTACTAAGATTTCTGAAAAAGGTCAAAAAAATTAGGTTAAGCTGCTCCATTTCAGTTAATATAAGTATGAAGTTGCTAACCTTGGCAATAAAGTACCTTCAAGAAGACATTAGCAGCAATTGGTACATTTACTGTTTCAGTATTGGTGGAGGTGGCAAACATTAGTTGAACAGCACTAATGTCAGCAGGGATTAATCACCTTAGCCATCCTGCATTTACTGGCACCTGAAGCAATTGAGCAATACACCGCTTGAGGCACATTAGATGGATGAACAGCAGAATTCTTAGTATTTGAATGTTGCGCAGAAATTCAGATTTTTTTCTCCATCATTGTGTAGTTCATATTCATCTGTTTTATATAAGTTTTACCACGTGAATTATGGTTCCCCAGCCTCAGCTCCATGGACATGACTTCCACCTTAAGTTAAGTGCAGAGGTCTGGAACTTATATTGCTTATTCCTGAGCACTTCACCCCCATGTTTCCTCTATCACTGTGACCATTTCTATTTCTTGAGTATGCTTTTTCTGCTTCCAAAATTCTGATTCCAGTCTTTATCTCCAGGTAAATTTCTCCGGTACTCACCCAGAGACCTTCATAGTGTGCAGCATAGAACTCATCCAAAACACTGTGGGACATGTTAACACCATCACTCTACGGCTGATATGTTCATTGTCCATGTCTTCACCAGCTCTGCTGGCTCATCGTGCCCTGGTGAATTGATCTGAGGAACCTTGTCTTCACAGCTTCAAATCTTTCACTACCTCAGCAATCTTTTCCAACTCTGAATGCCTCCTATTACACCAAGCTAGTCCTTTTTTTTCCTGACTGACCATTCCTGGCTGCTTTTGTAGCCCCTTGCCATCTTTTACGGCTGTGTGTCCCTCCCTCCTCCTCAACACACTGAGGGTTTATCTTTCCATCATTTATTCATTCAGCCTCCTTTCCTTTGTCTTTGCCTGACTGTTAGTGGCTACTAGTTTTCCATTTGCCTGTAAAGGGCTTTATCATGTCAATTGGCACTTGAGCAGCACCAGAGAGTTGCAACTTCTAAGAAACATTTTGTAAGGAATGTTTTACATCTTTGTGAGCAATATGCTGCATAATGAGATCAATCAAATGAGTGCTCATATGAAACACTTAATCAATTTAGCTTCTAATTGAGCTGTAATGAATGCAAGGCAATCTAGTAAACCTGATTTTCCTCTCTGTCTCTAGTGACTGGTTTTCCATACCCTGGAGCTGGAGCAGCTGTGGCCTACAGAGGAGCTCATTTACGGGGGCGAGGTCGCGCTGTTTACAACACCTTCCGCGCTGCACCCCCACCACCACCGATCCCTACATATGGAGCGTGAGTATCAGTACAAAACTGGCAGTGTTCTAGATTTGGCAGATTTCATTTTATGGCCCATTATCATGTGCCCTGTGCAAAATCCTTTCTAAGAATTTAATTTTCTTCAACGTATATTAAATAATAGACTTGCAGTGATAGATGTTTCGAGTCTGTTCTGTTGGCATTAAGATTAGAGTCTCGTTTTCACTTCAATCCTGGCTGTTTGGTGTAGTATTAGAACATAGTGTTGCCAATCAGGACAAGTGATGTGTTATATATCTGTGTTTGAGCTTTCATGATCTGAGGATGGTGTTATTTTCCTTTGTGCTGTTTCACCAGTGAGTAATTTACAATAGATTACAGACAAATTCTGTAATTTGAATCAACTCAAGAATATCAACTCTGAAGATGTTCTGTTCTTGTCTGTATAAGCTATTTACTTTGAAGTGCCAAAATATAATGGAAAATTTGACATATCTATGAGGAAAGATTTCCACAGTACTCTATATATGGTAAAATTGTAAGGCTATGTATCGAAAAAAGGCTTACAATTTTGCCACACTTAAAACAAATCTCAACTCCGGTCACTAACCTAGGCCTTACTGTGAAATTCCCCATAATTTAGTGATTATAATCACTCACTTTCCCTGTTGCTGTGACCTTTGAGAACAGTCTTTGAGGGTAGACTTCCTAATTTTAAAAAATGTACAAGCAATAACTGTTGCTCCTAATTAAACAAAAAGACTGATGGGAGAAAATACTTCAAATGATGCTGTAACAAAGTCGAAGTGAGCCACTACAACTTGGTTAATGTGAGATGTAGAGGGCAAATTTGCTTTTGAAAGATTATTTGTTTTATGCAGCGGAGATGTATAATTGGATCGCTTTTTAATTAAAGTTTTAATAGGAAAATTATTTGTCCTCGATTTATATTTGAAGTTCCTATTTTTCACTACAAATGTGGTTAATTATTTGCTTCCACTAAGTAACAGCTCCCCCCCGCCCCCGCTCCTACATCTGACTTGAATTGTACTAAAATAGAAATGGTCCATTTTCAACCTTACCCTGCAGCATTTTCCTGTTTGTCTCGAACAGGGATTATAGATATTAGCTTAATTTTTTTTTGTCCTCTGTTTGTTTATTTTACCAGAAATGCGAGTGCAAGTTATGAACCCATTCTCTCACTTTGCTTAATTTCTGCACTTATTGTCACCATTACAAAAATAAAGGAATATAAGTGCTTTTTCTCAAAGGTTCTATTAGATATCTGGATGCATGATTACAAATTTGTACTTCAGAATTAACTTAATTGCTTTATAACTCAGTTAATGGAGAGGTTCAACTTGTAATAAATGAAATACTTATAATAGATATGACCTAACCTTCCAGCTTTAAATTAAACTATTCCCAGTTATCCTCACCCAGTCATTTCAGTGTGACTAGAATTAGTAAAATGGTAATCTAGTAGCTTGAATATTACCGTTAGAGCATCAGCTCTATCAAACCTTGCTTTTGAGGAGCAAGAAATTTGCTTTCACTCTGAGGGCTTCTGAGTTGCACAGACTGAGTAATTTGACGGGTTAAACTGAGAGGGCTTGTGCAGATATGAGGTGAAATATATGGAAATCTGGAGGAAAAACAACAGAGAGATACAAATAAGAATAGAAACTATAAAAACAGAATCTGAAAATCTTGCAAGAAATATCAATGCTAAATAAAAGTTTTGCAAATATATTAAATGGAAATTGGCAAAGACAGGAGTAAGTGAGAATGAAATGGACAGTATCAGTTTTGGTGGAATAAATAGGCAACATAGCAATGGTACGGGGAATTTTAAAATGTCAAGGAATGAAATTTAATTAATTTAATTTACATATACACAAATTGATCAGATGTATGAGTTTTCAATTTCCATCTAGATTATTGGTGGCGACATTAGTCACAATTTTCCAGTCTGTCTCAGTTCAGAGATTGTGCTCCTCATTTGGAAAATTGTTCATTAAACTTCATGATTTAATGAAAGGGCAACCAAGTAGTGCCAGTTTAGCATCTACAAAAGGAAAGATACTGGTATCTGTCATTAGCTACAGAGTGACTGAAGAACTGAACACGTATAAGCTGATCAAAGAGAACCAACTTAGATTTGGGAAAGATAGATCATGTCTGGCTAATCCAGTTCAATGCTTTAGTTAAGTCCTGCATAGTGGATCAGAGAGATTTTGAGTCTTTGATTATTTGAAATTACATCAATAATTTGGTAGCTTTCCACACAATAAATAATTAGTAAAACTGAAAGTCTACAATATTATGAAATGGTTTGGTAATTTGACAGGATTTAGATGAAGGGAACATGCACTGATGGATATAAATGGTGTCCCCAGGAATCTTGACTTGGCCTCAGCTTTGTTTTGTACTTGTTCACAGAAGGATTGAAACCAGGAGCAGGAATAGGCCGTCAGCTTCTCAAGCAGCTTCTGCACTTCAACCAGATTATGACTGATCTGGATTTTAGCTCCATCAATCTCCCTTACTTCAATAAGCATTTAAACTCTTCTTTAATAAGCGTTATCAATTTGAGTTCTGACAAATTTTAGGTGACATAGATCAACAGCTGTATTGCCACCTGGACCTATGGATGAAGGAATAGAAAGGTGCCTGCCAAGTTTAATTTGACACTCAATTTGGTGGCTCCTCCTGTGTTCAGTTCTGGATGTCATCCCTTTGGGATGATACACTGGCCTTGGAGATGCCATACCACAGTTTCACTGGAGTCAAATTCTCCAAGTGGTGAATTAGGTATACAATTGGCATATAGTTACTTTGCTTTCTCCTATATTAAAGCATGACCTAATTGAGCTTCAGAAAATAATAATTAGAATTGTTTGGCTATACATGGAGGAACTACTTTAGTTGCTGGAGGAATCGAGAACAAGGGAACGTGATTCTCAAGTGAGAGCTCATCAATTTAGGGGTTAAACCAAAAAAAACTTGTTATTTTAAACAAAGATTAATGGAAATCTGGAACGCCAAAGTAGTGAAGATAAGTAAATCCTTTAAGAGACAGATCAGTTCTAATTGAACATGAAACAGACTGGAGGGACTGAATGGCCTACTCCTATATTCCTGTAGCAATTGGTGTAAAATTTCACGTTATAAGTGGCAGGTTGGGTTCTATTGACCAATTGCTGAAAAATGTCTCTAGTGATTAAATTACTTTTCCAGCACAGAATTATTATTTGTGATGACAATTCCTGAGTGTTTTTCATTTCCTGAGAAGTTACATTAAGTAATTATCTAAAAAAAATTATACATCCACATATGGACAAATTCACATTAGGTTTGATCATCTTTATGGCATATCATCTTCTGAAATGAAAACAAGGCGAACAATTTCCAAAATTCTGCTGTCACTAGGGGGTAAAAAGAACTGCAGATGTGCTTCAACTCCATCAAACAACTTAAGATCAGCTGATATTTACTATTGATGCTTCATATATAATCTAAGAAAATCTGTAAAAAAAAAAGTAACAACTGAGACTGATCCCAAATAATATATTCCTTGCACAATTTCCAAGGAGATCAACTTTCAGTCAACAATTTGTTGTTATTAGTAAATGAGCACTTTGTGTATAATTCCTGTCATGCACAGAAAGCTACCTTGTTCTTGGCATACATCTCATCTCTTCTACACTAGTCTGCAACACCATGCTACAAAAAGCAAGTCCTTAGTCTATAGAAGTACAAATTTACCAGCAGGGATCCTTATCCAGCCAGGAGGTTGGGACAGTGTGAATGCCATCAATCCTACAATTCAAGTTGGCAGGGCTTTATTTTGCTGTAACAGGCGAAGCTTCATGCCACTATAAATTTCTCTATTGAACAGCATACAATTGTGAATTAGTGGTACATAGTGGTGATTTATCGAGGTTTTTCTTGGATGGAACTGGGGAGCTGAGGAGGAAAAGCCATGATTAAAAAGTACCTTCAGGCATTAAGGATTTAAGCTGTGGCTTTTGTATGAAAATCTCAGAAATCTTCCCATTGTTCACTGTAATCATAAGAGCACAAATTCCTGCACAACCTGGAGAATGGTATTCTCTAGTCAAGAGCTGCCAAACTGAGATCTTTGTGTGGTTGGTTATCACTTCCACAACAGGTTGAAAACCTAATATGAAAATCTCAGCTACTTGATCATGTCAAACTCTTACATGCCTTCTGGGGGCTGTATGTATTAAGGAGTGCTCAATTTGACAAAGAAATGTATGTATTGTTGTCTTGGTTTGAATGTAGCCTGGACGCTGCAACTGATGGGTTTGCTCATTAGTGGAGTACTGTCCTCTGATCATACTCAGGTTTAATAGCAGATGTTTTACAATCAAATATGTGAAAGATAATTCATGATGCTTCCTGTTTTTTGCAGAGTTGTTTACCAGGATGGGTTTTATGGGGCAGAAATTTACGTGAGTATTGATTTTAAAATCAAATAGTTTACAACTGGTGAGTTGAAAGCACATATGCCTAACTTTTGTCTGCATTGGGAAGGTGTACAATTATTACAGAAACAATATCTACTCCAACTGCTGAAATTGATTGAACTTTTTGAAATTCCTTTGGATATGTACATTGGTGCTAAACCATTCAAAACTTCATATATCAATAAGTCTAAAAGAAATGCACAGTGCCCCCTTGAAGAGGCAAGTCTTTGATCATTGTTAGAGCAGAACAATAGTTCTTAATTAGAGACAGGTTTAGCAGTTCTGATTATTGAAATGATACAGTTGCTCTTATGTCAAATTGGTTTGGCATGAATCTAATTAAATTAGAGCACTTATAATCCAGCAGGAACAAATATAAAAACCAAATGCTATCTACCAGTTACCAAGAGAAGGGTGAATCATTTTGAACAAATTTAGCTCATTACATAATTTTAAGAACATTTGCTACATTTGAAAATTAAAATCAAACTGCATAATTTCTCAAACTGTTAAGTTAAAGAACAAGGATTTAGAACAAGCTACAAGTTGGAGCTTAAGTCAACACTTCTTTTGTAATCAGAAATTGCCGTTTTAAATTACTAATGAAAGAATTTCAGTGAAGTCACTGTTTAATATCAGCCTGTTCCAAAAGGGGCACAGATCAGAGACCACAATGAACGAGTCTCATTATACGGCAAATCCACTTACGCATATAAATAGCATTACTCGGTAGCTTGGCAATACATTGAATCGTATAATACCACAAATTACTTCAAAACTTTACCAAATAGAGTAGATAATATCTCTGTACCTTCCCTCAAGGTTGATACTGAATGAATGGGCCTCAAGTACAAGATCACAGTTGATTGTTACCAGCATAAAGGGTTTACTCAACCACTAAATTGAGTATAACTACACTGCTTTTCCTCCAGAATACTTCGACTCTGGATCTTGCAGTAGTGAGATAATGATCCAATAGTCCTGCTGCTGTGGTTAGAGTGGGGAATAAATCTGATGGTAGATTAAATTTCAAGCTACACACACGAAGAGATATTAAATAGGCCTGAGCAGCTGGATCTCAGTTGTTGTGATTGTTATCTCACTGGTTTTCGGTTTGCCTTCAAGTTATCCATAATAGTCGACATTCTGTGTTGGGGCTGTCAGCAATCTTGCTGTAAAAGAGTACTGGATCTCATGGTATTTTTGGATAAGGTTTTGCACAGACTTTATACTGCACTATATTTTCTTGAGATTTAAGATGGAGTGTTCCCAAATCATAAGCTGTGATCCCCCATGAGGTCACAAGACAAGCAACTGAGGCTGTGAGCACCCAGTCCTCTGCAGCAGCAGTACTGATCACACAGGTGGAACAGCCCTGGGATTAGCCCCCTTGGTGTGTGTGTATGTGAACTATTTTCTTGCCTTGGTCTGGTGAGTGTGGTCTAATGAGCCTCCTCCAAGGCCGTGTTATTTCTTCGAATACAACATAACGGTAGATGGAAAAAAAAGCAAGCATCCAACTGCAGCAACCCCCCCCCCCCCCCCCCCCCCCAGCTCTCACAACTCTACTTCCATTTGCTCTCACTGTGCTCCCTGGTAGACAAACAGAAGGCTGGAAGAGCAGAGCAAGTCAGGCAGCATCAGGAGGTGGAGAAGTCTGATGTTCCGAGAAGGGTTATACCTGAAACATTGACTTCGCCACCTCCTGATGTTTTCTGGCTTGCTGTGCTCTTCCAGCCTTCTGTTTGTCTCCTTTTGGATTCCAGCATCTGCATATTTTTTTGTCTCTCACTGTCCTTCCTCACAGCTTTACTCCTCACTGTTGGAACCCTCACTGTTTTTCTTTATGTTTTACCATTTTTAGTTTTGAGCTGTGAACTGACAGCTGAAGGTGACCTTTGAGCTGTGATCAGCGCTGGTGTTTCTTTTTTTAAAAAAGACAAACTGATAGTCGCATATGACTCTCCAACTCTTACCATGCCCCTAAAATACAACAGCCCTATTAGTGAGCTCTATTCTCCTGTCCCTTTGGAATCTCTGCAGAATGGGCCACAGTGGTTGGGGGGGGTGGGGGGGAAGTTCAGTAGCACTGATTTAAGACAAAGAGTTTAGGTTCTGAGTTGGATATCGACAATGTCAATGTTTCGAGCAGGAATAGATGAATTGCCTGAAAATGTTGAGGAAGTGAGGTCTGCAGATGCTGGAGATCAGAGCTGAAAATGTGTTGCTGGAAAAGCGCAGCAGGTCAGGCAGCATCCAAGGAGCAGGAGAATCAACATTTTGGGCATGAGCCCTTATTCAGGAATGAGGAAAGTGTGCCAAGCAGGCCAAGATAAAAGGTAGGGAGGAGGGACTTGGGGGAGGGGCGTTGGAAATGCGATAGGTGGAAGGAGGTTAAGGTGAAGGTGATAAGGTGAGGGTGATAGGCCGGGGTGGGGGCGGAGAGGTCAGGAAGAAGGTTGCAGGTTAGGAAGATGGTGCGAAGTTCGAGGGTTGGGACTGAGACAACGTGGGGGGAGGGGAAATGAGGAAACTGGAGAAATCTGAGTTCATCCCTTGTGGTTGGAGGGTTCCTAGGCGGAAGATGAGGTGCTTTTCCTCCAGCCGTCGTGTTGCTATCATCTGGCGATGGAGGAGTCTAAGGACCTGCATGTCATTGGTGGAGTGGGAGGGGGAGTTGAAGTGTTGAGCCATGGGGTGGTTGGGTGGGTTGGTCCGGGTGTCCCAGAGGTGTTCTCTGAAACGTTCCGCAAGTAGGCGGCCTGTCTCCCCAATATAGAGGAGGCCACATCGGGTGCAGCGGATGCAGTAAATGATGTGTGTGGAGGTATAGGTAAATTTGGGGCCTTGGAGGGAAGTAAAGGGGGAGGTGTGGGCGCAACTTTTGCATTTTTTGCAGTTGGAGGGCAAGGTGCCGGGAGTGGAGGTTGGGTTGGTGGGGGGTGTGGACCTGACATGGGAGTCACCGAATCAACACTGGCACTTACTATAAACCGACCAACTCCCACAGCTACCTAGACTATACCTCCTCCCACCTTGCCCCCTGTAAAAATGCCATCCCATATTCCCAGTTCCTTCGTCTCTGCCGCATCTGCTCCCAGGAGGACCAGTTCCAATACCGAACAACCCAGATGGCCTCCTTCTTCAAAGACCGCAATTTCCCCCCAGACATGGTCAACGATGCTCTCCACCGCATCTCCTCCACTTCCCACTCCTCCGCCCTTGAGCCCGACCCCTCCAGTCGCCACCAGGACAGAACCCCACTGGTCCTGAACAAGGGCTTATGCCCGAAACATCGAATCTCCTGTTCCTTGGATGCTGCCTGACCTGCTGCACTTTTCCAGCAACACATTTTCAGAACCCCACTGGTCCTCACCGACCACCCCACCAACCTCTATATACATCATTTCATCCATCGTCATTTCCGCCACCTCCAAACGGACCCCACCACCAGGGATATATTTCCGAAAAGACCATTCCCTCCGTGGCTCCCTCGTCAGGTCCACACCTCCCACCAACCCAACCTCCACGCCAGGCACCTTCCCCTGCAACCGCAAGAAATGCAAAACTTGCGCCCACACCTCCTTCCTTACTTCCCTCCAAGGCCCCAAGAGATCCTTCCATATCCGCCAGAAATTGACCTGCACCTCCACACACATGATCTACTGCATCCTCTGCACCCGATGTGGCCTCCTCTATATTGGGGAGACAGACCACCTATTTGCAGAACATTTCAGAGAACACCTCTGGGACACCCGGACCAACCAATCCAAATACCCCATGGCTCAACACTTCAACTCCCCCTCTCACTCCACCAAGGACATGCAGGTCCTTGGACTCCTCCACCGCCAGACCATAGCAACACGACGGCTGGAGGAAAAGCGCCTCATCTTCCGCCTAGGAACCCTCCAACCACAAGGGATGAACTCAGATTTCTCCAGTTTCCTCATTTCCCCTCCCCCCACGTTGTCTCAGTCCCAACCCTCGAACTCAGCACCACCTTCCTAACCTGCAATCTTTTCCTGACCTCTCCACCCCCATCCCCACTCCGGCCTATCACCTTCACCTTAACCTCCTTCCACCTATCGCATTTCCAACGCCCCTCCCCAAGTTCCTCCTCCCTACCTTTTATCTTAGCCTGCTTGGCACACTTCCCTCATTTCTGAAGAAGGGCTCATGCCCGAAACGTCGATTCTCCTGCACCTTGGATGCTGCCTGATCTGCTATGCTTTTCCAGCAACACATTTTCAGCTCTGAAAAATGTTGAGGTCTGTATTTGAATCTGGAGTGATGCTGATGAATGTGCCTAGTTGATCCACCAAGTCCAGGTTTTGTTAGATTTCCCTGTTTCTGTACTCATTCCTGGAATGCGTGGCTGAAGCAAATAAAGGAAAGTCATTTGCTGGTAAGGACGACAGCCCTGTCCTTAAATTTAAAAGGATGAAAAATCCAGAGAAACCTTTTTCTTAGAAATAAATACTTCCCATTTGGTTAACTTCAATTTTCTGTGCCTGATGCAATATGCTCAGGTGTAGGATCAGAAAACTCTGCCTGATGCCTTTTTGAAAGTCGTATTAAATCGTTGATCATTGTTGTGCTCTGTGCCTCTTTATGCCCTTTTTCGCAGATTTCCAGAAACCTTCGCCATCCTATTTGACTGGGGAAGACTTTGAAAATGTCTACCAGAAATTGATGATCCATCTTTTATAGCAGAATTGCAATTATTTTTCACAAAGCTTTTAATTAACTGGTTATTAAATCTTTTTTTCCTTCATTCTTCATGGTTTGTTTGATTGCCTCATTGTTATTCATTATCCATGACCAGAGCACCAAACTGTAGGAGCAAAACCGTCTCATTGGACAAAAAATGTAACAGATAGCTTTCAGAATCCAGCTACAGTGAGAGTAGCTGTTGCTGATTGAGGCATATATTTCCACAGTCGATGTTGCACTCTTCTATCACTGTTTCCTTACACTTTACTGCCACAGGCAGGCAAATTCTACATATTTTCTTGGGTGCATGAATTCTGTGGTATTAAGTGATTTGTGACCATGAATCTGTAAGATTAAGACGCTGTTATTACAATGCTTTTTTTTGTAAAATGTGATTAGTTTAAGAATCATTTGCAAACAGTGCTCATTGTTGCTTGATAATTGAAATGGAGTGACTGGAAATAGCAGGTGCAACAAACTTCAGCTGAGACCAGTGAACAGGACATGGCTTACGGGCTGATTATATCATGTAGCCTACACAAAAATGACTAAAACAGCATATTTAAATAAATATTGTGCAAGTGCATAATGAAAAACATTTTATGTTTCTGGTCCATTTGACAAACTACTGTCTTCCATTGCATCCAATATTAGTACTGAAATGGTTTTCATGGAAACAAGTAGCCTCAGGCTGCATTGCAGTGTGATATCCCAAAGGGATGTCATTCAAACAGAGACTGTCTCTTGCAAGCTCATGCAGCAAGTTGAGTTCCTTTGTTACCATCAGTACTAAAGAGATCCTCACATTCCCATGCTATAAAAAGTATTATCTAAAACATTAGCTGTAAATTAAACAAGAACTAAAACTTGTGGTTGAAACAGAATACATAATGAAAAGGTTTAGGATCAAATGAGTAAACTTTCCTGAATATCACAACTAACAGGCATGTGGAAACAGGGCAAAAAGTGGATAAGTAATGCAAAATAGTGAGGACACTCTGTTGCTAAGTGACTATATTTCTAAATTTCCTCACTGGTTTTTAGATTAGATTACTTTAGATTAGATTACTTTTTTTTTAGATTAGATTACTTACAGTGTGGAAACAGGCCCTTCGGCCCAACAAGTCCACACCGACCCGCCGAAGCGCAACCCACCCATACCCCTACATTTACCCCTTACCTAACACTACGGGCAATTTAGCATAGCCAATTCACCTGATCCGCACACCTTTGGACTGTGGGAGGAAACCGGAGCACCCGGAGGAAACCCACGCAGACACGGGGAGAACGTGCAAACTCCACACAGTCAGTCGCCTGAGGCGGGAATTGAACCCAGGTCCCTGGCGCTGTGAGGCAGCAGTGCTAACCACTGTGCCACCGTGCCGCCCTATACCTGGTTTATGCCAGGTATTTGTGTTATGTCCTGATTGCATATGTCTCTAGGTGAAAATACTCAGCTGCTTGCCTCATTATATTGGATGCAGCCTTAATTTAATTTCCTGTAATTATACTGTTTTAGAAAGGATTTAAAATTATTAGAATTTTTGGTACAGTAGGAAACAAAGGCTTACTTTCGATACTTCGCTACAATTTTAAAATTTATCCTCACTGAGATCTGCTGTGGTATTTTGTTTTTTTGAATGCATTTTGTGGCATTCAGTATATGTGACATTAAAAATTGGAAAGCTTCCCCGATGCAAGTTCTTAAACAAGCTGTGCCTAATGTCTGTGACTAATGATTAAATGGCTTCAAACTCGAATTTTTATTCCTAAAGAAATATGGTCTGAGTTCTGTGCTTCCCTCAGGTCCCAATTCTTTACACTGATTTAAACCCAATTTTACAAACCAGCACATGCTAAAAAGATTGGCATGAAATGTATGCACATCCATGATGGGTCAAATGGCCTGCATCCCTGCTGTGTTGTACTTGATTTGCATAAATGTGACATCATTTTAAAGAATATGTAAGCAAGTGTGATTTCAGATGAAATTTCATGATTGAAATCCCAAGGGGAAATTTCCCTCAAAATTTCTGACATTCCTAAGTTTAAGTGTCATATTGAATATGACATGCATGGAGCAATAAATGAATTGATGGGAAATTATTGATTCAGTTTTATTCATTGATCTTTAGCCAAATTCTCACTGAACAACAGGATTTTGGTGTGTGTAAGTAGTCTGAGATTTTTACATTTATTATTGTACAGAACCTCACCTGCTAGATGTTCTGTAGATGCATCTAGAAGCTAGACTTGAAAATGTACCTACTTTGCCAAGGCCAAGCTATTCTCAAATTTCCAGTGAATCTTCTGAGAATACACCAACTATAAAGTCAGTGTAAATCAGTATGAACAGTAAGGAGTCAAGAAAAGCATTAAAACTATTGAATGAAAAATAAAGCTTCAACTCATTTATGCACTCTCGGCACATGTTTAATTACCTACAATTGAGGAAGCTTTGGGATTTTTAATGCCACTTGCATTTGTGCCATAAAATGCAAGCAGCAGACAATAAAGACAGTCTCAGTGATGACAAACTTAAGGAAAGACTCAATTGCAACATGCATTAAAAAAGCATATTTCTTGCTTCACCTAAAAATCTGCTCGCACTTTGAAGAAAAGCTTTGAGTAAGCGCTGCAGGAAATTCATGCGGGAGGCTTTGTAATTTCAACGCATGGTCTAAATTTTTTGAATGGGGAAATTGATCATAAAAGATTGAAGAAGTGTATTCAAGTACTTTATTTACTCATGTGACCTTAGCAACCATCTTACTGATTTGCTCTGCAAATAAAAGCGAAGTTCAAAGTTTTTGTACTTTTATTTTGCAAACTACATTTCCCCACCCATCCAAAGTGAAAGTTTGATGTGTATTTTGGCCATTTATTTGGAGAGCTTGCACACCACTGTATGATATTAACTTGTTCTCAAGCCTAGTGTGCTCCAGATTGTGTTTTTTTGGGGGGTTTAAAAAAGGATCAACTGTAATTTATCTGAATGGCAGAGCTAGCCTCTGATGCTTACTGGTCTATTTTGCTCCCCAATGTTCCTAGGCTAGAGAAATCAGCTGTAAGTATGCAAGAACACATCATTGTAAATTGGATTTAATGGCAAAGGAATGATTAAAACATCACTGTCGTTTTAATCAGAATGGCCATTTAAAAATGGTGCTGCCTATGGAGAACCAGATGACATAAAACTGTTGCCTGACTGCTGTGAACCGGATTAGTACATCCCAGGGTGTAGTCCCCTTGGTACCTACCAAGTGTACAGAGCAAATTAAGTTTTAATATATTTCATCCAATTCCTATATAAGGGATTCCACAGCAACATGTTACCTCCAGCTGAGAGACATTAATTGACATTGTAGCAAATAAAAACTCAACTTTATTTTGGACAGGTTGTAATTAAAATATCATGATGGAGAGGGCAGCAGCTATGTGTGTTTTGTAACGGGATCTGAACCCAGTTCATCAGTGTACAAAATGAAAATTGTCACAGATTTATAGGCTGCAGTAGATTGTGAAGAAACACCCATTAACCTTCGGGAGGAGGGCCGCTGTTTAGGAATCGTTTAAGATCCTTGTGAAAGGTTTATGAGAGATTTATTTGAAGAGCTGTATAATTGAAGCTATCTACAGGATGATTTCTCTTACCTTTTAATTTAATTTCTAGGTTAATATTTTTTAAAAATCCCATCTGAATGTTAATGAGCCTAAAACTCCCATAAGGGGGAGGGAGGGGATGACTTTATTAGATAGGCAGCCCTCTGTGGACCCAACAATACCCAGTTCCATTCATTCAATTGCTGTTTAAAAAGTGAATGAGATGGCATGATGCCAGGGACCCATGCTGCAGTCCCTGTGTTTTAATTAACACTGCGCTTAGCACAGTATATGAGGGGTTTAACAGTATTGAGGTTTCAGATCGATCAGTCACTGCCATGCTCACTGCATCTTCTATCGAAATCTCTGCAGTGTCTGATTCCCATTCTGAACACACTGCTGAGACACTAAACACTTCACCAGCCCCCACCTGCTTCGCCAAAGCTTCAGCATTGCAGCCCATGCAGGGCCGTTCATCCATTAGTGCTTATCAGTTCTGCTCCCTAGCATCTGGATGTTACTATTTTCTTAACACAAAACAATGAGAAGTCACTTTTATTAGGAAAGCCTGTCAGCCATCACTCCAATCCCAAATTCAAATCCCTCCTTATGAATTTCACGGGTAGCTCAGTGGTTAGCACTACTGTCTCACAGCACTTGGGACCTGGATTTGATTCCAGCTTTGGGTGACTGTGTGGAGTCTGCTTGTTCACCTTGTGTTTGTGTGGTTGCTCCAGTTTCATCCCACAGCCCAAATATGTGCAAGTTAGGTGGTCTGGCCATGCTAAATTGTCTGTAATGTCCAGCGATGTGTAGGCTTGGTGCGTTAGCCATGGTCCAGGTAGGGTTACAGGATAGGGTAGGGAGCTGGGTCTGGGTGGGATGCTCTTCAAAAAAATAGTGCAAATTTGATGGACTGAATGGCATCTTGCTGCACTGCTAGGATCCTATTATTCGAGTTCCAGGAGCCCACTGATAAATCACAAGAATTTATTTTCAACAAATATATCAGTTACAGGTTTGAATGGTCCTTGTTAAAGCACAGAATGTTCAAGTCATGAAACACTATGAGATGAATCTGAACCCAGCTAACTCTTCATCCTTGTTGTTGAAATTGAGCATGTTACTCCCTTGGTTCTTCTCGCTGTTTCTGGCAAGGCTGGGTAATTTGTTTTTAATGTCATCAGTGATATTCTGTTACAGACTCTGACCAGAATTGGGAGGACAGATGCTGTGGCTTCTCTACCATTTTAAAGCTGACAGCAGCAAGATTTGTAACACTGCCACAAAACATTTAAATTGTTTTCTTTAGACTGGTGTTAGCAATTAGTGTATTGGAGAGGGCAAGATGGATAGTTCCAGGGCATGTCAATACTCCAATGTGGCTCTAAAAAAAAATCCATCTATTATTTAATGATAGCTTAGCTGGAGCAGCACTACCAAATTCATAACATCTTTTTTTAAGAGTTAGTAAAACATTGGAAAACTTGACTTCCACTTCTGAACCACACATTGAACAAGCACTAACAACATATTTTGAGGAGCAGATATAGGGCACACTTCCATAAGGATTCAGAAGCTATTATTTCTTCCAACAAACCCTAAGTGTTCCCAGAAAAATATATAGTTATTAGAAAAGTCCCATGTAATTAACAACACAAGGTATCCTTTGGCACTAGATTTCTAATTCTGTGTTTATATTTTTTAATCTTCAAGAGCCTACAGAAGTCACTAGGGAAAGTGAGCGGGTTTAGTGTGTTACAGACAAGGATTAACTTTGTTTGCTTTCTAAAGTGCCTGTTGTTTTCACGGATACTCTGTCACCTGAGAAAGGAGATAGTCAATTATCAAAAGCAGCAGATCATATTGAGATGCAACTGTATAGGTCTTTCGGTCTTCGCCGGAACTCATATACCAGCATTGTATTTTGCACCAACTTAAAAGAATTCTTTTCATGAAGAATTTTTCCTGGGCAAATGCTTAGTAGCAGTAATGACCTAACAAATTGATGTTCACAAGAGTACAATAAGTAGTACAATCTCAACAGGTCAGCAATTCTTTCCATCCAAATTAATTGCACCTCAGATCTAGATGGCGCCAATCAGCCCTGCTCGTGGTTTGCCTGCATCTCCGGGTTGTGACTGTTTGCAGAGCCTCTACTTCCCTGACCATTTCATTGCCTCTTACAGACTAAGCATCATTTGCCACAGTATTAATCTATTCAACACAGTCTATAATCAAGCTCTTCTTTCTATTCCAGGGAGGCTACGCAGCATACAGATATGCCCAGCCTGCTGCAGCTGCTGCCGCCGCAGCATACAGTGACAGGTATGACAATCCAACAAGCACCACTTTATTTATTGGCTCACTCCTTTGCTCACCCCTTACATTTATCTCAAAGTCTGGATGAGAACAACAAGTTCTTCCTGAGCGTTCTGAAACTCTCTCTTTATATATAAATATTGCCTGGCAGAATTTTCTCCTGTAGGCGGAAGCATCATTGTTTCCCACTCATTGTTGGTTAAGCTCCACAATGCCAGTGGAATCTTACAAATTTGGTCAAAAGTGTTGGAAGATGTTATCAAGGGAAAAATCTAATGGCAAAGTAATGACCGTTAAATAATGTATGTAAATATATTTGTAAAGAATTTGAGGATTGTTGCAGTTGTGTGGAACAGCGGAGCAATTTAAACTGAGAATCACTGGCTAATTGTTTCAAACCTCAGCTTAAATTCAGGCATAGATTTAAATTCAATTGGTTATGTGAAGAGCAAAATAAATGAAGAAAGAAATAAATGGCATTTATTCAATGCTCTTATACTCTTATAATTGGATTATGTAGAACTGGCCAAGAGTTTGCTGTTTTGAAACTCTGATCCAAGGATAGGGTGTTGTGATAATAGAAATTGCGTTGATGGATTTATGATCTGTTATAATGACATGTCAAACAGATTAAAGCACAGAGCCTGGAGCAGATTGAAAAGAAGAGCTGACATCCAGAAGCCAGATTTTATGAATGAAAACAAATCCATGAACAGCCTGGACCACTGGCTGTCCACATTGCAGGTCGCATTGTCTACAATTTTTCAACCATGAATTTTAGCAGATTACAGATTGTGGGCAGTACGCCCATGGTTTCTGAATATGTCTGGCCAGTGGTCAAGGCCTCCCACTGATAGCATACATTTGTCATAAACTGATGGACCAAAACTTGAGCAGTTTATCACTGTCACTTTAACCCTGAGATTCGGTACTGACTTGGAGGTACGTTTTGGTGTGTAATACTTGAAAATTGCATTTTCTACCTTTTTCACTCCTGGCCGAGAATGCAGCAAACAAAAAATGTTTTTCAAAACAGATGATTACATCTGGAAATGAGCGGGATCTGCACTGTAAGATGCATTTTAAGCTATAACCATGTTGCCATTGATGCAGTGAGTGTGCATCTCTGAATCCAATTGTCAGCTGATAAAGGAGCAATTGTTCTGTAATCTGGATCATCTTTAAATTCTGCAGTAAGGGCAATATTCTTTAAATGACAGCAAATCTTTGTTTGTTACAAAGCCATGGTACTCTAGTAGTTGCCACACAGATAATTCCCGAAGATCTGATGTGATAAATCAAAGGCTGGCTCAAGTCAATACCAAAGCATTACATAGAAAGATCAGGATCACAACTTTCTCCTGCACAAAATCTCTTTCATTATCATATCTTCATGATAGAATAAGTGCTTGATCCTATCGTAATAAAGTTAGGTTTTTCACAAAGGAATTAAAAATCATGTTGAATTGTTGCTCTAAATGAAGATTATCATATTGGCTGCCTGTTTATGTGAATGAAACTTAATAACAGGCCCAGCTATGATGTCACCTATCTTATATTCTGCCTTACATTTTAACCCCACCATCTCAGGGTTAGAGGTTTACTGTTTATGCCTTTTCCTTGTTGTTTTGAGTTTTAGCAATGTTCAAAATATTTTAAATTGTTTTTCTGCCTCTTTTTTTGGAACCCATCACTCCAAAGTGTTAACGCTGGAAATTAAATCTGAAAAATAGGAAAACCTGTGAGTGGTAAAAACTGGCTTTGACTACCTAGAGGAATATATACATGCTGTTCTAGATATGGAATCATACAATGAGAAAGAATTAATTCATCACCTTGTAGATTAATCTTTCAGGAAAATTGACCGAAATATGCTTGAATTTTCCTTTAATTTTGGGAACTATATAGTTCAATCAAAACCCATTCCCTTAAACCTAAACAAAGGAAACTGAAGGCAGGAGGGGAAAGTTGCTTGTGGTAGTTTGAGAAAATACATTAAAAGACTTGATGGTGGTCAGGCATTGGCTACCACTGAAAGAATTGATACATGATTTGTAATAAATATACATACCTTTAATGTACAAAAATCCAAAATGGAAAATGAATCAACTCTAATAAAGGAAGTTAAGGATCGTAATAGATGAAAGAAGGAGATTATAAATTTATTAAAAAGCAGTAAGTGTTAGAGATACTCAGCAAATTTGGTCGAATCTGTGGAACACGAAACAGAGTTAATCCTTCA
This sequence comes from Hemiscyllium ocellatum, assembly GCF_020745735.1. NCBI lineage: Eukaryota > Metazoa > Chordata > Chondrichthyes > Orectolobiformes > Hemiscylliidae > Hemiscyllium > Hemiscyllium ocellatum. Next base: position 27,704,192 of record NC_083425.1, on the reverse strand, counting down.
AGTCTAATGTGACTCTAATTTGGAACCCCTTTTAGACTCATGTAAACTCTCTTTCTGTCTCTCCACAGATGCTGCCATATCTGTAAAGACGCTCCAGCATCTTGTGTTTTTATTTCATATTTTCAGCGTCTGCAGTATTTTGCTTTTTGTTGGTATAACTGAGGATTGGGAGCATTTTAGAATTTAGACAAAGCAGAACCAAAAAAAATCAAAAGAAGGGAAAAATAAAGGTAAACTAGCAAGAAGCATAGGAATGTAAAAAGGAAGAAAAACAAAGACAAATGGGGTCCACTGCAGACAGAGTCAGGATAATTTCTAATGGTACATAGCGAAGAACGTCAAAAATAGCTTTGCGTCCATCTTCATTGAGGGAGAAACAAAAAAATCTCCCAGAAATAATAAAATACAAGGCATTAGTGAGAATGAGGAACTGACAGATTTTTTTCATAAAGTAGTATTGGAGAAATTAATGGGACTATAAGTTAACAAAGCCCCAAGACATGATAAAATGCATCACAAACTATTGAAAGAGGTGGCCATTTAAATTGTAGGTGCATTGGTGATCATCTGTCAAGATTCTGTTAGATGTTGGAGGGGTGCCTCCAGATTAGGCAGTTATAAATGTAACTCCACCGTTGAGGAAAGGACACAGAGAGAAAAGAAAGGACCACCAACCTGTTCGCCAGATGTCAGTTGTAGGAAAAATATAGAGTCCACTAAAGAATGTGATAACCAGATATTTATAAAATAAAAATCTGATTGGGAAGAGCAATCATGGATTTGTGGATGGAAAGTCATGCTTGACAAACTTGCTGGAAGTTTTATTGTGAATGCTACGAGCAGAGTAGACAAGGATCATCATATTAATATAGAAAATAGTGGCAGAAATAGATCACTCAGACTCTCAAGCCTGCTCTACCATTCAATAAAATCCTATCTAATCTCAATAACTGTTGAATCCCTTGCCTAATAATAACCTATCTACTTCCATCTTACAAATGTTTGATGATCCCTCTTACACAGCTTTCTGAGGCAGATAGTTCCAAAGCTGCACAACCCTCAGAGAGAAAACAGAAGTCCTTATCTATCCAAAAAAGGTGATCCTAATTTTGAAAGAGTGTCTCCTCCCTGTGGACAGCCAACAGACATGATGTATTTGGAGTTTCATAAGATCCCATGCAAGAGTTTTAACAAACAAAATTAGAGCATATAGGACAGGAGGTAATGTACAGGCATGTACTGAAGATTGGGTAACAGGAAATATGACTGGGTTATTCTTAGGTTGGACCATACCTACTGGAGCTCCATGAAGATCAATGCTTGGGCCCAAGCTGTTCACAATTTATGCTTGGGGATTGAACATAGTTTATGGATGATGATGTGAGTTGTGAGGGGGATGCAAACAGTCATCATGAGATTTGGAAGTGCTAGGTCAGTGGGCAAGATAGGGCAGATAGAGTCTTATATGGATACAGAGGAGGTTGTCCACTTTACGAGGAGGAACAGAAGTGTAAAGTATTTCTTAAGTAGTGAGAGTTGAAGTACAAGGGGACCTAGTGTCCTTGTTCATTACGCACTGAAAGCTACCATACAGGTGGAGTTAATAATGAGCAAGGGAATGGCAGAACTCTCCACTGAGTAGAGATTGAGGACACTGGACATGGAGCCTCTAGTGTTAAGAAGACTGGGCAAAGGGGTGGGTCTCATTACAACTTTTGATGTTCTCAAAGCGATAGATGGACAGGTTAGATGAAAATAAAAGACATTTGCTGTGGCTGTGGGGACTAGAAGCAAGGGACATAATCTTGGAATTAGGGACAAACCATCTCAAACTGAGTTGAGGAGGAATTCCTTCACTTGGAAGCTGATATTCTGAACCCTGGACAACTGTGTGAGCTTACTCTTTGAATATGTTCAAGACACTAATTGAAGATTTCAAGGCACTATTGACATTAAGATATATGGTGATAGCATGGGAGCAAGGTGTTGAGGTAGATGATCAGCCATGTTCTTGAATGGCAGTACGGGTCTGGACTGTGATTGGCCGACTACCGATCCGATGTTTGAATAAAACGCCTTCAACCTTATTATTAATAAACTGAAATAGAGTAGAATCTCATTTTTTTGTTCCTGCTTTGTAGGTTGTGAAGTAAACTAACAATGACAGCAGCATAGAATGACATGTCCTGGATCTTTAGTGGACTTTAATGGGAAACACTGACCAGTTGACCACTGATAGCTGCATTGGCAATAGCACTGAGACAATCTTTGTCTATCTTGTTGCAACTTCAAAATAGAGCTGGCTGAGTAGACCCCAAGTGTGAGATTTCTGATTGCAAGGCAGTTCACCGTCTGGCAAAAGGCAGACCACATTTTGATGTGTTAATATACACACATCATAGTGGTTACTTGGTTTAATCCAGAGTTCAGATTCAAATAACAACTAGTTTGCAAAGTTTTAAATCAGCCAGTGAAAATCATTGTACAATGAGAACCTCAGTCAGGTTGATCAGGTCCAAATAGCAACTCATAGCTACCAGCTGAGCATGAGTTTGTAACTAAACTACTTCAATCAATTGTTATCCTGGTTTCTGCATCAAGTACTACTTGCTAACTGAAGGCTTCAACTGAAGTAGTGGGGTGCAAAATAAAATGTTACTGGGATCAGTCCCACCTCCAAAAAAAATCAAGGGATTTAAAGTGAAATGGGATATGTAAATCGAGTGAGAATGGAATGCAAGGTGATTGTGACAGGGTTGGATGAGGATGAGAAGAGAGTGAACCCCAGGCAGTAACAATTTGGACTAAAGTGTCTGCAACCATGCCTTGAATTCTATGTAAGCATATCTCCTGCTATCTGCTGTTCAGAAGTCATTTAACAAAGATTGCAGTTTGATTGTCCTATATTCCTACTGACAGAATAGATAAAATATGGCAAAGGATGATGGCAGTGAAAATCAAGCTGCTAATACAATATAAAAACATATTTACGCACCAGTAATATTCAGGCAAAAGCCCAGAACAGTCAAGTGTCACTTTCACCACTAATAAATTTGTAACGTCCCTTTAGTGATTATTGGCTTTTGTAGAAAGCCAGTGGAAAAAAGGAATTTGTTTTTCCACCAACCTTCATTCACTGTTTGCGTGAATAGTTGGGTCCCTGATGTGATTGGGATTATGAAGTTGGTTATCTTATTGGCTGCTGCTACTAATTGAGGGAGAACGGTGCACTTGCTTCTGAAGAAGCTCTGGGAAAATATTTTAAACAAGAAATTCCTCTGTGGTCACAGAAATCTTCCTTTGTCTTGTAACCTTTGTGTCTCCTCTTTGTGAAAGTGGCTTTTCCACGTGGAATTACATGGGTAAGAGGTTGTAATAAGAACATTTTTACACATTTCAAACAATAAGGAACCATATTTCAAGTGCAACCTCGTAAGAGCTAAGTACTGAGCTGAAAGTTATTCCTCACCCCTCGAGCTCTCCAGGGAAATGTGTATTCCAATAGGATTGTCTCAAATATTTCACTGATTTGCATGGAATATAATGTGCTGGTAGAAGATGTGGATGGACTGGGTAAGTTAAAGAAGATTGTTTTCAAACCATATTCTTCAATTCAATTTGTGAGAATGTTCCCTTATTCACTGCTGGAAACACCAAATTATCTGACAAAAATAGAGATTCTACTTGATGCAGTTCCCGGCACTGTGAAAATTACTATAGTTTTCTGACCATTTAAATGTTACAACTGATATGTCACAATGTAAATATTGGAATAGCAATCTAAGATTAATGATCTAATCTGCATATAAGATCAGATGTACCATTCTAAATATTAGGAAAGATTGCCATCAATTTGATTTTTAGTACAGGTTCCAAATAACATAAACATCATGAATGAATTTGACCATGTCATTATCACAGTGAACTGATGACAATTTAAGAATGATGGAGGATACTTGATAAATTAGAGTTCATTCGATTGATTTCAATCTGCTCACAACCTAGGACAATGATAAATATTATTAAACAAAAATTAAAGCAATCGTTCTTGCTGTTTAAGTGTTTAAAAACATATCAAAATATGTTAATAAATATCAGTATTTATGAATTCCTTGTAAACTCCCAAGAGTGTGTACATAAGGCTCCCAGTAGGCTTTACATTAAAACACACAGAAATGGTCACAAGATAGAAACAACTTCACTGCCTAATGTTGTCAGAGCTTCATGTTTTCCATTATACAGTCAATATACTTCTCAAAAAGGCTGTTTTTTTTGTATTTTGATCTACATCATATACCGAGTGTGTTTATGACTGTCTGCAGACATACAATTTTTCAATCTATTACAGTCCCTCAAAGCTTTAACAATTGGCAGCCATATTCTTCTCGATATTGTTTTGGAGAAGAACCAAAACATTCTTAAGTCATTTTGTTGGCAATCAGTGACTTCAGGCAAAAACCAATGAAGAGAATTGCAAGGAAATTGTCTTTGGAGTGATTTCAGTATCTCTATTTGAAGACATGAAAGTTTTTTTTTGCACAAATCCAGACTTCAGAATAGTTTCTGTTTTGAATAATGTTGACAGCAAGGCAAAAAGTTGTGAATGCATTGACAGATTTGTAGTCCTTAATGTCAGGACTTTAAAAATGGAAATGCAAAATATGGACATGGGTTCACACCTTCATTTACAGAAATCTTTCATGTGATAAATCTAGATATTGTGTAGCTGTTTGTAAAGGAGCAGGAATGTGGAAATGTAAGTGTGACCAAATCATGACAGGAGATAAATATTCGATAGAAAGCCATACGTACAGCAAGACATTTTGCCTAGAAGTCCAATTTGAAATCACTGTTCCTGGAGGGCGAGCCGTCCAAGAATGCTAAAGGAGCAATGGAGGCAGTAACTATAATTTGCCAAGAATGTTTGGAATCAGGAACTGTGCCAAAGGACAAATGCTATGTCTGTTTCTCAAAAAAAAAGCGGAAATGGTAAGCAGGGAAATAATCAGCCTATCCATTTTACCTCATTTCAAGTTTGTTATGAAATGTAATTGGTTCATGTCTTATTTTCAAAATCTCCATACAGCTTTGGCACAAATAGAAACAGAGTGTAGATATATCTTTACTATGTCTAACACTTTCTATGCCATGTTTCAGTTAGTCCTTTCAAGACAGCAGTGTTCTTTCAGAGACATTGCTGACTGTATCACACTGAGTAAGTTTGCCAGTTTGAAGGATGCACCATTTTAAATGGTTTGCCCAGATTTTTTAAAAAATTGATTTATTCAAATATGGGTGCTTTCCTTCTTTTAAACTATCCCAGCCATTTACCCTGAAACATAAATTTCCCTAAGCAGAAAAATGCTTGAATTAAATGTGTACAATATTCAATGAATTACATCACTGGTAGCACGGTTGACTTGATTCCCTCAGAATACCCTATTTCTGGGCAAGGGCTGCTTTGTTATTTGCTCTAACCTTGTTAACTGCAGCACACCGACCTCAGTTGCAGTCTGTCACTTTAAAGAAGCATCCATAATATTGTCTTGTATGCTGGAAATCATTCGGATCGATACATTCAATGTTTTTAAAAGTTTTGTCTTCAACAAAAACGGATGAAACTGCAGAATTCTGCTGTAACTGATGGCATGGGCCTTCCCAGAACTCTCATTTATTTTTATCAATGAGGTCAGTGGATTCTGTCAAAAGAGTCAGCTAAAGGCAAAGCTGTGGTTTTTAAATGGATTGAGAACAAATGTACAATTAAGAATTATTTAATCGGCTATAACATGGTCACAGTGTAAAGATAAAATTATCTGGACTCTTCCAAACTGTGGTTACATTCAAAGATAGGGACCAAACAGTTCAGATGACCTTAAAGCTAGTTTTCAGTCCTTGGGATAACAAAAGTCGAGAAAGGATTTTACTCATTGCTAGCTCCTCAAAAGAAATAAGCATTCTGTCATGTTTATTCAGAAGCTGTAACTCTGTGAAGTTATTCTGACAATTTATTTCCCATTATTTGCCAGTTTCTTTCCTTTTGTTTCCTTGACTTCCTTTCTCAGCAATGACAACTCTGTACTTGAGTATTGTTCCACAAGGTACCAGCAGTTCTCCAGGGCCTATCCCTAAGTAGTCATTCTTGTGATTATTATGTCTGGGTGCCTGAAGACCAGATGAGCTCAATCTGATTCTCAACAGACATCTGTCATGCAAATATTCTAACATAGTTCACTGAAAAGTATTCAAGAACAGATATTTTCTGCTCCTCAGTACTGATGTGACAAAAGGGAAAAAGTATACAAGTCAAGTATGTCTCAGTTACTAGTTTAACGGTTTTTCCATCTGGAATGACCAGTTAACTCTGTGTAGATTAAATCTCAAAAACTGATTCTGTATGGCTTGTTCTAAGTTTAAAGCAACATACATCTCTGTGTTATTTATGTGTTCAAGTAACTCAATCGATGAAGCCCACCTTTCCCTGGGTAGAACTGGAAAGCAACAGAGATACAGCATCATTGAGTAAAGAGCTCGGAAACAGATCCTTCAGTCCAACTCGGTCAGATTGAACAGATATCCTAAACTGATCTAGTCCCATTTGCCAGCATTTGGCCCATATTCCATTAAATCCTTCCTATTCAAATACCCATCCAAATGCCTTTTAAATGTTGTAATCGTACCATCTCCACCACTTCTCTGACAGCTCATTCCACACACACACACACCACCCTCTGTGTGAAACAGTTTCCCTCAGGTCCCTTTTAAATCTCTCTCCTCTCACCTTAAACTTAAGCACTTGAGTTTTGGACTCTCGCACCATGGGAAAAAGACCATGGCTATTCATCCTATCCATGCCCCTCATGAATTTATAAATCTCTATAAGGTCACCCCTCAGCCTCCGGTGCTCCAAGGAAAAAAGCCCCAGCCTCTTCAGTATCTCCCTGTAGCTCAAACCTTCCATCCCAGCAACATGTTTGTAAATCTTTTCTGAACCCTTCAAGTTTCACAACATTCTTTCTACAGCGGGGAGACCAGAATTGAATGGAGTATTCTCAAAGTGGCCTAACCAATGTCTTGTACAGCTATAACATGACCTCCCAACTCCTTTACTCAAGGCACTGACCAATGGAGGTAAGCATGCCAAATGCCTTCTTCATCACCCTGTCTACCTGCGATTCCACTCATAGGTCTTTTTGTTTGGCAACACTCCCCAGGCCCTGTCTTGCCTTTCCAAAATGCAGCACCTCACATTTATCAAATTTAACTCCATCTTCCACTCCTCGACCTATTGGCCCACCTAATCAAGGTCCTGTTGTACTGAGATAATCTTCATGCTTTATTACATCCTTGTTCTCCACAGTTCATTGCTATCAGAGTGAACTAACTTCATGCAGGCACATGGAATGCAGTGTAGACATGTTTAGCACAGGTTGCACTCATGGGATAGACTGTTGGGCCCAGCGTGCAAGCTTCAGAGATCAGTAGAAAGGAAACCCCAAGTGAGCTCCATTATAGAGGGGCCTCTGCAATGTTTTTTGACCATTGTATACACTCTTTGAAAAAAAGGATTACCTTGTATTGATTACAGGTTGAACTGGATACTCAATGGTTCATGATTCGGAGGTGCCAGTGTGGGACTGGGGTGTACAAAGTTAAAAAAACACACAACACCAGCTTATTTGGAAGCACTAGCTTTCAGAGCATTACTCCTTTGTCAGACAGTTAAGATCGTAGGACGCAGAATATCAGTTCCCTGATGACAGATGACTGACCTAGAGTGGTAAAAATGCAAGTCATATTGAAATCCACTGACATTAAAGTAATTCGACTTGTTAGAAAATGTGAAAGATAGTAAAATAAAAGAACTTGTGTTAATTTTTGAAAGGCCTATACTTAGTTGCACTTAGTTTTAGTCAAAACAGACATGATGTTTGCTGGTTAGTGAAATTAAACCATAGTGTGTAGAAATCTGAATTTATAGTATTTCGGTCATATTGAAAAACGTCCATATTACAGGGAGAAGTGCTGGATGTCTTGAAGTGCATAGAAGTGGATAAATTCCCAGGACCTGATCAGGTATACCCTAGAACTCTGTGGGAAGATAGGGAAATGATTGCTAGGCCTCTTGCTGAGATATTTGCATCTTTGATAGTCACAGGTGAGGTGTGGGAAGACTGGGTATTGGCTAATGTAGTGCCACTATTTAAGAAAGGTGGTAAGGACAAGCCAGGGAACGATAGACCAGTGAGTTTGACGTTGGTGGTGGACAGGTTGTTGGAGCAAAACCTGAGGGGCAGGATGGACATGTATTTGGAAAGGCAAGGACTGATTAGGGATAGTCAACATGGTTTTGTGTGTGGGAAATCATGTCTCACAAACTTGATTGAATTTTTTGAAGAAGCAACAAAGAGAATTGATGAGGGCAGAGCGGTAGATGTGATCTATATGGACTTCAGCAAGGCGTTCGACAAGGTTCCCCATGGGAGACTAGTTAGCAAGGTTAGATCTCATGGACTACAGGGAGAACTAACCAATTAGATACAGAACCGGCTTGAAGATAGAAGACAGAGGGTGATGATGGAGGGTTATTTATCAGACTGGAGGCCTGTGACCAATGGAGTGCCACAAGGATCAGTGTCTTGTTCCACTACCTTTCTTCATTTATATAAATGATTTGGATGTGAGAATAACAGGTATACTTAGAAGTTTGCAGATAATATGAACATTGAAGGTGTAGTTGACAGTAAAGAAGGTTACCTCAAAATACAATGGGATCTTGATCAGATGGGCCAATGGGCTCAGGAGTGGCAGATGAAGTTTAATTTAGATAAATGCGAGGTGCTATATTTTGAGAAAGCAAATCCTAGCAGGACTTATACACTTAATTCCTAATGCTCATTCCTGATGAAGAGCTCCTGCCCGAAACATCGATTTTCCTGCTCCTCGGACGCTGCCTGACCTGCTGTGCTTTTCCAGGACCACTCTAATCTTGATTCTGATCTCCAGTATCTGCAGTCCTCACTTTCGCCTTATACACTTAATGGTAAGGTCCTAGGGAGTGTTGCTGAACAAAGAGACCTTGGAGTGCAGGTTCATAGCTCCTTGAAAGTAGTGTCGCAGGTAGATAGGATAGTGAAGAAGGCGTTTGGTATGCTTTCCTTTCTTGGTCAGAGTCTTGAGTACAGGAGTTGGGAGGTCATGGTGCAGCTGTACAGGACATTGGTTAGGTCACTTTTGGAATATTGTATGCAATTCTATCGGAAGGATGTTGTGAAACTTGAAAGGGTTCAGAAAAGATTTACAAGGATGTTGCCCAGGTTGGAGGATTTGTGCTTTAGGGAGCGGTTGAATAGGCTAAGGCTGTTTTGCCTGGAGCGTCGGAGGCTGAGGGGTAGCCTTTTCGAGGTTTTTAAAATCATGAGGAGCATGGATAGGATAAATAGGCAAAGTCTTTTCTCTGGGGTGGGGAAGTCCAGAACTAGAAGGCATAGGTTTAGGGTAAGAAGAGAAAGATGTAAAAGAGATCGAAGGGGCAACTTTTTCACGCAGAGGGTGCTACTTGTATGGAATGAGCTGCCAGCGGAAGTGGTGGAGGCTGGTACAATTGCAACATTTAAAAGGCATTTGAATGTTTATATGAATAGGAAGGGTTTGAAGGGATGTGGGCCAGGTCCCGGCAAGTGGGACTAGATTGGGTTGGGATATCTGGTCGGCATGACAGAATCTGTTTCCCTGCTGTACATCTCCATGACTCTATGTTCTGCACAAGCCCATCTTTTCTCTAAAAAGACTGTGATCGGTGGAGATTGTGTATGTCACCAGCAATATTTTCTCTCCTCCTAAAATGAACATGATATGATGCAGTAAGCAAATTATATGGGAAAACACAATTTCTATCATTCAACAAGAACAAAGTGTAAAGGGGATAGAAATCCAAAGGCAGATGTAAAAATGGAGCAGCAACTAATCCAAGGTATTGACGGTAAGATAGCTTGGAATAAGCAGATTATTTGGCTGCCATCTTGCTCAGAGAACAATGTGGAGTTTCCAGAAAATCATGTTAAAAGCACAGAAACAGGTTAAGCAACCCAACTGTTCCATAACAATGTTTATATTGCTCCTGGGATATTCCTCACACACTACGTCTTCCATTTTCTGCCTTGAATTCTCTTGTCCTTTCTTCCTCTTGTGTGTCAAGTTTTCATGTAAGTTCATCAGATGCTCCAACAAGTGGAAATTCACACTCTCACCATTCTCTCTGTGGAGAGATTTCTCCTCACTTTGCTATTTAATCTGTTTGTGGCTACCTTATATTTATGCTTCCTCTTTTCTGGACTCAATCACAACTGGAAGTAGGTGCTCCTCAGCCACGCAGCTTTAAGGACCTCTATTTGATTTCTTTTTGATGTTTAGAAATGTACAGCATGGAAACAGACCCTTCAGTCCAACCTGTCCATGCCAACTAGATATCCCAACCCAATCTAGTCCCACCTGCCAGCCCCCGGCCCATATCCCTCCAAACTGTTCCTATTCATATACCCATTCAAATGCCTCTTAAATGTTGCAATTGTACCAGCCTCCACCACCTCCTCTGGCAGCTCATTCCATACACGTACCATCCTCTGCGTGAAAAAGTTGCCCCTTAGGTCTCGTTTATACCTTTCCCCTCTCATCCTAAACCTATTTGCTGAAATTGAAGAAAAAAATCCAACTTGTTCAACCTTTCTTCATAATTTCAACCTCTCAATTCTGATAGATTCATAAATCTCTTCTTGTACTTTCTCTAGTGCTTTGGTATTCATTTTTACAAGGTAGGGACCAAATTGTACACACACAACCACAAAACAATTCAGCCTTAAGACTCTAAATGAGAACAGGGACTTTGTGTTGACTATTTCTAGCCCTATTGATATCATAGAATCCCCTACATTGTGGAAGTAGGCCATTTAGCCCACAAAGTCCATGCTGACCCAGCGAAGAGCATCCCATTCAGACCCATTCCCCCTACCCTATCCCTGTAACACTGCTTTTCCCATGGCTAACCCGCCTCATCTGCATATCCCTGGACATGATGAGCAATTTAGCTTGGCGAGTGCACCTAACCTACACATCATTGGACTATGGGAAGAAACCAGAGCATCTGGATGACATGGAGATAACGTACAAACTCCACGCAGACAGTTGCCCGAGAGTGGAATCGAACGTGGGTCCCTGACACTGTGAGGCTGCAGTGCTAACCACTGAGGCACTGTGCAACCCTAATTTGTATTGTTTCTATAACTGTTTTTAATGATGTGTGTATGCCTAATCCTCACTCTGTGTAGGCCTCCATAAAAATTAGTTTCATTCCTTCAGTAGTGCAAGTTGGCTTCCTTATTCCTCCAAGTAAAATGAACCACCTCACAATTTTCTATATCGTGGTTCATTTAGCATTTGTCTGCTCAGCAAACTTGTTTATCCTTCTCTGTATTTTGGTGCAGTCCCCACAACAATGTCCATACCTTCAATTTTGTACATTCTGGTAAATCTGGTGCAATATCTCCAATTTCTGAGCCTAACTCTTTTATGAATATTTACTTGTGACACATGAAGTCCAAAGAAGGAAAAACAATTTTTAATCACAGCCAATTTCACACTGTGTGAATATTAGCCTGCCGTATCAAATTATTTTGCTACTTTAACTGAGGCATTAACATGTTTATTTTAAATAAATTACTCCCTCTATTAAAATGGCAGGTAATAGAATTTCACAGAAATGTATTTTTCCATTAATATTCAAACAGTATAATGCCACAGCAGTAACCCAATTTACCAATCTAACTGCAACTTAAACCACGTTAAACCTGTTTGGAGTCATAGACTCATACAGTATGACAGTAAATCCTTTGGTCCAACTCATCCAGGCTAATCGTGTTCCCAAACTAAACTAGTCCCACTTGTCTGCATTTGGCCCATAGCGCTCCAACCCTTTCCTTTTCATGTATTTGTCCAAATAGCTTTTCAATTTTGCAACTGTACCCGCATCCACCACTTCCTCTGGCAGTTCATTCCACATACGAACCATTGTCTGTGTAAAAACATTGCCCCTCTTATCCTTTGTAAAACTTTCTCCCCTTAAACATTTATCTCCTAGTTTTGAACTACCCCACCCTTAGGAAAAGACCATTCCTAATCAGCTTCTCTGTGCCCCTCATGATTTTATAAACCTCTATAAGGTCACCCCTCAACCTCCTCTGCTCCAGTGAAAAAGTCCCAGACTCTCCAGTCTATTTTTACATACCAAACCCTCCAACCCAGTCAACATCCTGGTAATATTTTTCAGAATCTTCTCTAATTTAACAATATGCATTAACATGGAATAATCAGTCGTACAAATCACAATTTGATACTGAGATAAGCTGGATTCCTACATGGCTCATATTGGCTCTATATTTGATTTGAAATACCAGCATCAGCCTGGGTGCTGCAGTACAGCAAGTGAGCCTATCACAGAACCAGGCTGAATGGCCTCTTTTTGCACTGAGGGATTCTATGATTCCAACTGTTTCAAATTGTTCAAATCTTCTTGGCATTTACTGTTATACACTCATAGACACTTACAGCTCAGAGGGACACTATTCAGCAAGTATGCCTGTGCCAGTCAACCAAGATCTGACTACACTAATCTCAGTTTGTACCCGTTGACCCATAGCCCTACATGCTATGGAAATGCCAGCAAATATTGAAATACTGCTTAAATATTTCATGAGTTTCTGACACAAACACACTTTCGGGCTGGAAATTCCATATTCTCACCACCCTTTGAGTAAGAAAATAATTTTCCCTATGTGTCATCTTGGTTTCCTACTATTGGCCATATATCTATGTCTCCTGGCTATTGACCACTCTACGAATGGTAAACGTATTTTCTTACCAGCTTAACTAAGCCCCTCACAATCTTATATACCTCTACTCCTGCCCCTTTCAACCTTTGCTTCTCCAAAAAATAGCAACCTCAGCTTCCTCAATAATTCCTCAAAGATGTATCTGCCATAGCTTCTCTTTTACTTTTCTTAGTCCTTAATCTCTATGTCCCTTTTCATTCAGGGTTCTTTAGTCTTGAATGCCTCCAACTGCTTGAACACTGTTTTATCTGCTAGTAGCTACTCCCAGTCAAGTTGTGCCAAACCATATCTTATTTTAGGAAAATTACCTTTTCCACAGTGCTGAAGTTTTATTCCCAGCTCATCCTCATCATTTTCCAGAACAAACCTAAATCAAACTGGGTTATGCTTACTATCACCAGAATGCTCTCCTATTATTATGTCTTCCATTTGGGCTAATTTCCAAATGTTAGAATTGCCTCTTCACTCGTTGAGCATTCTATTGACTGGCTAAAAGGTTCTCCTAGATGCAATACATACACTGCACTGGTTCACGATAGCCGCTATCACCATCTTCTCAAGGGCAAGTGGGGATGGGTAACTACTCACAGACACGTAAGAGAACATCTCTGGGACACCACCGACCAACCCCACCTCCGCGTGGACTGAACACTTCAACTCCCCCTCCCACTCCGCCAAGGACATGCGGGTTCTGGGCTTCCTCCATCGCCACTCCCTTACCACCTGATGCCTGGAGGCAGAACACATCTTCTGCCTCGGGACCCTCCAACTCCATTGCATCAATGTGGATTTCACCAGTTTCCTCATTTCCCCTCCCCCTATCATCCTAGTTCCAACCTTCCAGCTAAGCACCACCTTCATGCCCTGTCTCACCTGTCAATCTTCCTTCCCACCTATCCACTCCATCCTCCCCTCCAACCTATCACCTTTGTCCCCATCTCCATCCACATAGTGCATTCTCAGCTTCCCCCACCCCCCACCCCGAGGCTCCCAGCCTCATTTCTAATGACGGGTTTTTGCCTGAAACGTCGATTTTCCTGCTCTTCAGATGCTGCCTGACCTGCTATGCTTTTCCAGCACCACACTCTTGACTGTAACCTCCAGCATCTGCAGTCCTCACTTTTTGCCATGGGCAATAAATGCTGGCCCATCCAGCAATGCTCACATCCCATAACAGAGTTGAAAAAATAAGAATTTTGATCCCTCCCAGTTACTGTCCTAATGTTTTTACTGAAAATTGGTGACATATTTGATCCTCTGTGTATCCATGACTGCTTGGAAGCCTATGCTGCACACCACCAGTATGTTTGTCCCTTTTGTGTCTTTAACTATAACCCGTATGGCCTCATTTGATGGTCCTGCCAAGATATGAATCTACCTCACTGCTATAATTGGTTACCTGATTAATATTTGGATCCTACCCAGTCCTCTTCTGTCACCCCCACTCATCTAAATACCTTATAACCAGGAATGCCAATCATACCCAATTTCCATCCAAGTCTCAGTCTCAGATGTGACTTCATCTTTTTCAGTTGCATGGTGACCACATGCTGAATCATGCTATCCTCAAACCTTTCAGACTCATGAATACACCGTACTGCCCCTAGCTGCTCCTCAAGTCCAAAAGACAGAGCTCAAATTGCTGCCAGAGACGACACCTGCAGTTGGTCATATCTAGAATTTCCCATTTAGTTCAGGTTTTGCCAATCATGAGCTTAAGATCTCCAAACTTAACTAAATAAAATATGGAGCCTTTAGTCTTATTTTATCCTTGCTCCCACTTAAGTATAGATTTTTTTTTATTTCAAAATATACTTTATTCATAAAATAATTTGATGGTCTGTACAGTTGGTCATGCCATACATACGTAAACATTTATATACAGAGATCAGAATTTATCATTTTTATATACAGGTCTGTACATTTATCAATCATATGTCCACATATTTAGCTGAGGCGTCAGCAGACCCCAAATGACTGCATGGGCCCCCGTTCTTCTTAGGCAGGCAGATGTTACACGGTGGTCTTTCCCCACCACACCTTGGCGGCAGCTGCCCCAAACTTCAGCGCATCCCTCAACATGTAGTCCTGACCTTAGAATGTGCCAGTCTGCAACACTCAGTCAGGTCAACTCCTTCAGCTGGAAGATCAACAGTTTCAGACCGCCCAGAGAGCATCCTTCACTGAGTTGATGATCCTCCAGGCACAGTTGATGTTCATCACGGCGTGCGTCCCAGGGAACAGGCCGTAGAGCGCAGAGTCCCACGTCACGGCACTACTCGGGAACAGACCTCAACAGACACCACTGCATTCCTGTCCAGACCTCCTCTGCATAGGCACATTCCAGAAGGAGGTGTGTGACAGGCTCTTCCCCTCCCCCCCCACCTCCCCAGCCAAACCATGTCTTGGTGTCTGTTGGAAAGTTCTGGCGATGAGACATTTGCCAAATGGCTTTGACAGTCTGCTCAGGGAACCGCTCGATAGGATCCACCCTCTCCTTTTCCCGAAGGGTCTCAAGGACACTACGTGCTGACCACTTCCTGATGGACTTGTGCTCAAAGGTGTTTTTCTTTGTAAACTTCTTCACGAAGGACAGGTGATACGGAACGGTCCAACTACTCGGAGCATTCTGCGGCAGCGAGGCTAGGCTATGCTGTCATAGATGACAAAAATATTTTTTTATATCCTATTTCTGTCTCTGATCTGTGTGCTTTTCTCTGGGGGCCTTCACTTCACCCTCTCTTCTTGGTGTTGCTGACTGCCTGTTTCTTGTCCTCCCTCACCCTCTCCTGTCGGTAATGCTAGCTGCCCGTCTCTAATCCTCAACTCACCCTCCCCTCTGGGTGATGCTAGTCCTCACATTATCCTCTCCTGTCGGTTTTACTGACTGTCCCTAGTCTTCACCTCACCCTCTCTTCTCAGTGAATGATTGGCTTTCTCTAGAGCATCATTGCTGAGATTTATTTCTGAAAGGACAGTACTATGAATGACGTACGACTTCTTATTATGTGTGATCTGCATCTCCACCTGTCTTAGCAAATTTATAATTCTGCACTGATTGTTGGAGCTCAAGCCAATGTCTCTGGAGCTGCTTCTGCTATGTGTGACCTGTTTTACAGGATAGTTGCTCCCGGTTTCAGTGAATTGATGATCCAGATTGTTCCTTCCTTTCCTGTCCACTTATATTTGTTAGCTGAGCCAAAGTCTCCTTTCAAGATGTTGTCATCTCAGAAATTGGATTTGTTCTGAGCTGGTCGTTCAGCCTTTTCTTCTTGCACTTGCAATTTTTTCCCAGCGGAGAGCAGTGTTTTTAATTCCACTAATTCAGAAGAAAGTAAAGTGTTTCTTCAGCCAGAGGGTGGTGAGTCTTTGGAACTCATTCCTCCGGAGGGCTGTGAAGGCCAAGTCATTAAGTAAAAATGATTGATAGGTTCTTGATTGGTAAGGTGATCAAGGGTTAAGGGAGGAAGGCAGGAGAATGGGGTTGAGAAACATATCAGCCATGATCGAGGGACAGAGTGGACTTGATGGTCCAAATGGCCTGATTCTGCTTCTATATCATATGGTCTTATAGTCTGGATCATTCCATTCTCAGTTCTGCAAGAGTTTTTTGATGAGTCCGCTGCAGTTTTTGATGGGTCTCTCTGTAACTGATGACATAAAGTGTAACCAATGCGAGGTCACTGATAAACATTGGCTGTCTTGCTGCTCAGTTGCTGCCTGACCTGCTGTGCCTTTTCCAGTGCCACACTTTATCGACTCCAAGATCACAGCATGCTGTTGAAGTTGTGATTTCTGGTCCAGCAGTGTCTACGATGTAGAACACCTGTAATAGCCAGGCAGATTGATTGTATTTGCACTCCAGCCCCATTGATTCTGCACATGGAACTGGTCAACCATTGTGTGCTGTTTGTAGATTTCATCATGGCTTCCCAAGTCTGTGGGTGCATTTTATTTTCTCAAATTCACGAGGGTTTTACATTGGCATTTGCAAATTGGTAGCAAATAGTCACGAGTTGCCTAAACATGATAATTTAAGTTTTGCACCTGCTTCTGACCATATGATGACATTAATATTTTCCATGAGATTGACAGTGTGAAGAATGTGTTCACCAGTTTTTTTTCATTGTAGATATCATCAGATTCTAGTTTGTTGATCACTTCATATCTTTGCCTCAGGCTGGATACCAGATGGTCTTTATTGTAGCTGGAAAACACTCCGTCTGTTTAGGTTGGTGCACGCCTCTTTGTAGCTACATCATCCTTTGTTCTAATGCATTGCCTCTGTCAATAGCTTTTTCTGCTACCCACCTTTTAAAAAAAGGGCATTTTCTTGGTGCATGCAGAAAGCAGCACCCTCCACGTGTCTTACTTTATTTGAGTTTTGGAGCGATTGTGTCAACCATCACATTTGTACTTGTGACCAGTAAGCTTGATTGACCTGCAGAGATCACTTAGTACTTCCATCTTTCCTTCAGGAGCTCTTCAAATTGATGTAACTTTAGACTGTTCAGCAAATCTTTCTGGAAAGCTTCTATGCAGGGTGAATGCAATCACCAACTCAACAACTTTGTTCGCTAGTTCTCCATCAGGAAAACTTTATAAGGAACACTTTCTCTGCAAGTAGTCTGGTGAGTTCTGTAGGCTTCTGGCTGAACTCCATGAATTCTAATCGATGAATCAAAATCTGACTCTGAATTGGTCTTCTAACATGTCCTTATCTTGAAGGATTCTTTGGTGTTAATCACAATATGCTAACTCTGGATGGACTTTTGGTCTTAACTCCTGAACAAATTTGAATGGTTTGTTTTTCTGCATCAGACACATCCAAATCTGTTAAAGCACAACTCTGTTTAAAGCACAACTCTCAACACTATTTAAACATTACTTTGTTAGGAAGATCAGAGTAAGCCATTCAGCCCATGAAGTCTTCTCCACCATTTATTATGTTCGTGGCTGATAAAATAACTCAATACCTTTACTCAACCCATCCTATAACCCTTTATGCCGCTGACAATCAAAACTGTATCAACCACTGCTTTAAATATACTCAAAGACTGAGCTCCCATAGTCTTCTAGTATAGAGGGTTGTAAAGGTTCACACATATAAGAAATCTCTTCTCATCTTGATCCTAAATGGCATCCTTCGTATCATTAAGTTGGGCCCCTTGGTTCCAGACACACCAACCAAGAGGAACATCTTACCTGCATCTCCCCTGACTATCCCTTTACATGTGTTGTAGCTTCAATGAGATCAACTCTAATTCTTCAAAACTGTAGAGAACATAGCCCCACTTTGTCTAGTGTCTTTTCAGAGGACAGTCCCACCATCTTCAGAACAAGTCTGGGTAGAAGCTCTGCTCTATCCCATTTTAAACTCAGGAATTGTGTGAACATACTGACAATATGCCTTTGAGCTGCCCTTGGTTCCTTGCTTGCCAACGACCTTGCACACACCTCAATCATTTGCTTTTCTTAAGTAAGTTAAACTGCCTTCTTGATAGAGATTTGTCAGCTTACCGGCAAGATGTATTTTTGACTCTGACACTGCAATAGGCAAAGAGATTGAGGGTTGTCTCATACTCTTTAGATTTAGGATTGTAGACCGTGTGTTGTACCTTGGGTTAACTTGCTGACTGTTCAAGCACAATGAGTCTCATAAGCACCATATTTTCTACTACCATTCACCATGCCATGTTAATAATAATAATTATCTCACAGTCAATCAATCATCAAGGATTGATTGACTCTGAGTTGGATTTTTAAGACAGTAAAAAACATCTCAAGTTATGAAGCAAAATATTATGGCAAAACAACTGATTTCAGTGTGTGCAACTTACAGACAGAAAGCAGATCAATTACCAGGCAGAGTCACAACATTGTATGCCCCCAGCACCGTGATTCTTAAAGGTGAACTCTCTTAAAGGCAAGGTATACAAACATCTGACCCCAAGTTGAGCTATCAATTTCATATCTTCTCCACCAACATTATTGTAACCTTCAAAATATTAGCAGACTTTTGTCCATTTTAGATTCAATTATTCTAATGAATTCCTGGTTTGCCTTTCATCTTTCACACAATATTAGCATACACTCATCCAAAACTCGACTTCCCACAAACAGTACTGCAGCATATCTGTCACCCTTATTCTTGTCAACCTACATGGTTTCTCAGACACCACTGTCTTCAGCTTAAATCCTCCTTTCTCATGTTTCATAAAGGCCTCCCTATCTGTGTCTTCTTTCCAGGTCTACACCTGCATGTTCTGCTGCCAACTACCACATCAAAAACTTTCCGTTCTTTAAGCTCTGGTCTCTTTGCGTCCTTTTTTCCTTCACCCCTACCATTGGTGGATTTGCTTGCAGCTGTTTAGGGGTAGATCCACTCCCTGCAATATCTTCCATAAGCTTCTCCACTTCCTTATAAGACTGCCCTTAAAACCACTTCTTTGTTCAAACGTCTGGTAAATTTCCCTCCTGTCTCTTCCTACTATTCAACGTCCATTATGTAAAGAGCTTGAGACCATTTCAACACCATAAAAGCACAATATAAGTATGGTTTGTTGCTGTTGACATGAACTTGAGGTAAATTTACAAATGTACTCTTTTAACTAGCAAACCTGGTCAACTACAAGCATGAGACAGAAATTCCAAAAGACATTGCCCACAATTTTCCAGCTATTGTACCCAACAATCAGAAAGTCCTGAGCCATCCACACCTTAATTTCTGAGGTGAATGCTTATGTTTTGAGGCTCCATCCTGAAAATGTGGAAAAATTAACTCTTTCTTCCAATCTGCAAGTAACATTTTGTGTTTAAGGAGAAGTCCTTCCAATCAAGCCCTGATGGGCCTGTTTTAGTGCACTCAGTGAAATGATATTTACTATTCCTGTGTTTTCTATTTGGAGCAAGCCTTTAACCCGTTTATAAATCACACTCGTTAAGGAGTCAGACTCCAAAAAAAACCAGGACCTGTTTGAAAATATAATTTACATATTGGCTGTTTTCAGTAAAAGTAGAAAAGATTGTTAAGTTCAGTAGAAAAACCTCCAGTAACAGCAGTCAACTGTACACATGAAATAGATTTCAAATGAAATTTCTGTATTGGAGTGCCCTCTAGCAGATAATTTATAGTTAGCTATTTCAATGTGATTACTGTACTGTGGCAGTGCTTGAAGCTATTGTATAAGTGGAACCATGAGGTAAAATTCTTGCTTCCACCATTGTTATCATTGAAGACATATTCTAAATATATATTAAGGCCATTAACTTGAGGAGAACAACACTGTGTTAGAATTGCAACAGACCAAAAACAGCTCATTGTTGTAAATTTCACTGGCAATGCTAGTTTTCAGTTATAGAGTGCAAGTTTCTTGAGATCAGACCATTTTAACCACTTGTGTTTGATGCCAAGTTCTGGTGGTCATACTTTGAAAGTTTCAGTTTTATTGACTATTGTTGAAAATTACAGTTGAAACATTTTCTTATGCTTTGCACTTGGTCTTGTTCATTCTCTGCTGGCCAAAATCAAGAATCAGTGCATTAAGCTATAAGCACTGGGATCCTTGAGGGTTGTTGAGATGATTGCGTGAGCACAAGGCTGTCAAAATTGTAACGCTCAAAACATTGTTTGCTAAGACCAGTAGAAGTGAGTTGATTACTGTATGTTATATGTACTTCTTCTTATATTTCAGTTATGGCAGAGTCTATGCAGCAGCTGACCCCTACCATCACACTATTGCACCAGCTGCAACATACAGCGTTGGGACCATGGTAAGCATCAAAAATGACACTTACTATTTACTGACATTTTCCACAGATGTAAAGACAAATATGTACTTTGTGGGCGTGTGCCTAATGCATTGTAAGAACTTCATAGGCAAGTAGCTGAGCCTTTTCAGATTTTAAATCCAGCCTTAATTTACACACTACACTTACCCTAAAATCTCAGTTATTTTATTAAAACTGTTTGAACCCAAAATCATGAGGAAACACACACTCAAGCACATGTTTGTACAGTCCTTCCTTTGTAAAATGAACCTTTTAGATGGACAACACCTTTGGTACTATTAGGTTTTCTGTTCTCGTTACTACAGTAAAGCAGTGTACCCATAGATGTATGTGACATATACACATATGAACCAAACCTACAGATAAAAGAAAGAACAAATCCCTACTGATAAAATGGCTGCGGCTGTCAATCTGTAGATCTGTTTCATAAAGGATGCACAAGTCACATATGTACGTTTATCCGCAGAGATATACACAGGAAAGCACTGGGAGAAACTACATCCCCTCACTGACGCCCAATGTGTGTTTTGTTTATACCAACCAGGTAATAATAATGCAGATTCATCAACTAGTGTTACATTTATTCAAATGTTAAATTGAGTTACGTTGAAACATTTACATTCCGATAGCAGTTGAAAATTTTTTTATGTCATGAGAAAGTTGTTCATACCCCATGAAGAGAATTCCATTTCCACAGATGCTATTCTATTGCAGTGAGGTGACAGATAATGTACCTACAGCTTCAGAAAGCACACATGTAACATAAATGCACATAGATGCAAATATATGCATAAGAACACATAAAGATAACGAAAGTGAATTATTAACCTTTTACAGGGGGAACGTACCTAGGCTTTTATAGTAATGACTTTGTAAACTCCTCTGGGTTCTCGAATTGCAACAAAAAAGGTAATTATAAAAAATTCCGTAACACCCAAAAAATTATGTAGTTTGGGAGAAATCTGTTATTAAACAATCTGCTGGCTATTGAAAGACTAGCTAACTTAGACTTGGTCCTCTCTCATCTCTGACATCATTGAATAATCTTCTCATTAGTATATCTATTAGTAATTTCTTACCTCCTGCCTGCTTTGTCTTGTAATTTCAACATGTCCAGTTAGACAATCTCTTGTTCCCCCACTCATTTTTCCCCCATTTTCTTTCCTCCCCCATGTTAACCTCCTGCAATCATGGCATCCTCCTCGTTAGAGAGAGTGGGACGGTTCATCTCAGAGATATCTCCAGGAATGCCGTCAATGCCAGTCCTTGGTTGGCCTACCAGGTAGGGATTAAACATTGAACTGAACCCAAAATCCAAAAGGATTTAATCAAACCAAAGCCAATCAGAACTTTCTCCAGTTTGGATTAAGCTTACTTCTGAGTTTTTGAAGTCCAAAAAGAAGTCAAACAGCAAGGTTTCTGGATTTTGTGCAACTGCAACCATTCATTTGATTTTAAGAAACATTTTCCCATTGGGTAGTTCCCACATATCCCACTGTAATCCTAACTCTCAGCTCAAATAGACCAGCAAGCAATTACTTATCCTGGGTTAATGGCTAGAATATTGGACCATCTCAGAAAACTGGTCTTTTGCTTACTAATGTGGAGTGCATGCAAATATCTAGGCAGGTCTGATCTCCAGTGATATAAACGAAAACTTTTTATGTAGATGTGGAAACTAGAATTGTTGGCACCAGGAAGGATCATCTTCACTCTATTACCCAGGGAACAGGTGAGCTACATGACCTCTGTGATGAACGGCTCAGGGTCTCAAGAACATGGAACTACATGAATGCATAAAAGACACACACGAATGATTATGGATTTATTTGGATTTAGAAAGATCTTTAACATGACTGTCATAATGCTTGCTTCCACTTCCCGTTCAAATGAAACAGGGAGGTGAAAGATATATTTAAATTAGGAGTGCAAACGCTAGCTGGTCACTCATTTCCACTTGCAGTTTACTTCAGGGAAGGTGAAGATTCAAAGTCCCAAATTAGACAACTCCCTCCTTAAATGTTCTATCTGAATTTCACTCCTACTAACATGATATTTGATGATGTCATAGAAGAAGCAAGAGTACTAACAGAAAATAGTTTGATTTATGAAGATTTTGAGTTGCAAAATAAGGGCTTCTCCTAAACTACAGGTATAACTGCTCTAAATTTAGCAACTTTCATTTCAGAATATTTTACTGCATACTGATTCATTTCACTTCTTATTACTTTATATTATTTTTAACCTTTTTTTTCATCATGGTATTATAATCATAATGTAGCTTTATCATAATCAAGTGTTGAAATGGCAGAATTTTGATTTAAAAGCATTAGATGTTGCTTTTAATAACTAAGAGCAAATGACTCTATATCCTGCCTATGTCTCAGTGGTGAGTTCTCACCATTTTTTAAAAAAGGGACTGTTCACCACAGCAAGAGAAAAGTAGAAAATGTTTTTGTTTTCTTAATTCAGTCCTTGAGACCATGCCATTCTGGACAATATCACTAGAAGCTATATTGTAGGTGAGGGTCCCTTGTACCCACAGCATCAGTGCAAGGAAGCCATCATGGATTTGTAGGCAATTAGGGAATTAATTTATTTAATTAATTTGTTAATGTAATTTATTTTAAAATAATAAAGATATATGCATATACTTAGTTGAATACCATATGAAGGCCTTGGGATTAAGCATTTTTGATACACAATTATTGCCAATGTCAGGAGTAAATTCATACACATAGATTGTTCTCTCTTCCACCCAGTCTCTTTTGTGTGTGTGTGTGTGTGTGTGTGTGTTCCTGCGAGCGTTTGGGCCTCTCTCCGTCTCTCTCAGTTCTCACACTCACTGTAGCGAATACTTTTACTGATACACGTGGTTTTTAGCTAGCTTTGCAGCCAACATCATTGATGAAAAAAAATTCAATTTTCCATTTTGAGAGCCTCAACAAAAAAAAACCCCGAAAACATTAAGATTAATGAATGGTGATTGCGGCAAAGCCCTCTGTAGCTATTTTGCAGAGAGAAAGAAAGACAAAAAAAAAGAGCCTGCCACTCCCTTGAGCTTCATCAGCGCAATGCCTTCGTTTAGACAAATGATTTAAATTTGCCGAGGTGACGTGCGTGTGGTTTCAAATCGTGCAAATCTCCGGAGCAGCTGCTAGCTAAAAGCTTTCATTAATTAAGATGATTTTTCTCCCTTCATTCTCTTAATTAGATTTGTGGCTTGTGTTGCTGTAGCATTTCGTACATTAAAAAATATTTATTCGATTTTTTTTCATCTTTGATGTTGCAGGCTAGCCTGTACAGAGGAGGTTACAGTCGCTTCACCCCGTACTAGCAAGAGAAACTCAGAGACACACTAAAACCCAGCAGGGCTAGAAACGTCTTCTCAGAAACTGTGGGGGTTTCGGCACGACATGCAGTAATGTTTTGTGCTGACACTCTCTGGTTAACATGATATTTTTACCTCAGATGTTTTTTTTTGTGTTTATTACATGTTCTATCTGTGGTGATTGCAAATTTTTTTCTTGAGTTTTGCTCAGTATAATCCACTTTGGAAAATTTCTGATGTATAAACCTAAAAGAAAACAACAGGAAACTTGACAGCTATATTGTTTTCTTTTGAAAATTGGCATCCAACCAGAGAGTTTCCTTGGTTTAGGCCGATTTTTAATTTTTGCAATTTTTTTAAGTGACTCTATTAGGTTTTCAGGATGGTCAATTTTAAAGTTACTTAAATGACCAAGATTCTGTATGAAATGGGATACACAGCTTTAAGGTGATAGAAAGCAAAACCTACACAGCATATAATTCCTCCTAATCTAATACCACTCTAGATTACTATAAGAATCTCTGTCAGCACCAGATTTCCCAATAGTCAGTGTGACAAACCTGACTTTAACTCACCACATGTGTGCCTGGTGGATTGAAGTGTCAACCAGAACTGTGATTGAAATGTGCCCCTCATAACCATGATTGTGTGAAGTGAGCCTTTTAAAAGCCTTCTATGTTATTCATTTTTAAGTCTAGTTTGATTGATAGAGGAAGGAAACAGTTTATTCAGATAGACAGCCTTGGTCTAACAGTTTCAGTGCAATAATAGTAGCTTAACATAAATCAAAAGATAAAATGCAATAGGTTTCTCACATCGTCATTGCCAAAAAAGCAGATGATGTCCAGTTGACATAGTGAAATTTTTATTCATGCCTCGTCGGTGGAGGCATTGTGTAAACATTGCCTACTGTTGCTAAAAGGGTTGGAAATGAAACCAAGCCACCGAGCTGATATTGAATTGCACTGGTATTCTATGGTTCAGCAAATTTCTTCTTATAGTAAATGGTCCCAAAATGGGTGGTCATGCCACAGTGAAAAGATAACAATCAATTTAAGAGGTACATCACTAATGCATTCATTTAAGAAAAAATGAGGAAATAGGATATTTAAAATATAGGATATAGATATTTTCTAATGAAGGAGGTAACAGCACTTTCCTACCTAGCACTGTTGCACCTTTCTCCATTCCATTCCTCTTTTCTGCACTGTTTTGGGCTTAACGCAAACCTCATTTATTCACATACACTATTTATGTCTCCTAAGCTGTCGCTTCATTAATTGTCATCACATTTTCTTAGATCATTCTGTTGCTGTGACCAGCACAACCTAACAAAATAGTCTGACCCCAGCAATTGACTTTGGTTCAGTTACTGGCTAAAGGCTTTCAAACATAGATCTAAAGCAGTTCTCCTGAAAAGAAATGTAAACATTCTTTATTTGGCCATTCAGTAAAGTTGTGTTTTTAAAGGTGTACCAATTATTCAGAAACTGTTCCTGATAAATTATCTAGAATGGCAGTACACAATATAACAAAATCATTTACATTTTCCAGTTTTACAATTTTCTCCTGAGTCAACAGACAGGAATTTATTTGACATGAATCTTCAAGATCAGAAGTATCAGTCCCCATTCACAACTTGCATTTATTCAAATAGCAATGCCTGATTTACAGAAATTTGTTGTAAATGCAATTTGCTAAATGGAAGTCACTTGTATGATAAGCACTTTATCACCTTAAGAAGAGGTTTCTGGCATTTCAAATAGGCATGTTTACTAAAAAGAACTGTCTAAAATATTGGAAGATGGAATTAACAGTTTATATTTTTTCTTGGTACAATTGATGTTGTGAACGCAAGTCTTGTGTACAATTGTTAGAAAAATCATCATTTTTGAGAAAGGCTAGCAAACAGCAAAATGGGAAAAAAAAATTCTTACCCATTTGGAATGTTATATCTGCTGGCCTTAAGTATTGTTTTTATATAACAAATGCAATTCTTTGAGGTCTCCCTCAAGTACTGAATGCCCCAGCCTTTTCCTGTGCACATTTTTATATTTTTTTAAATCATCTATTGTCTCCGAGGAAGTTTCCTAAGTGTGAATTGTGTATAGAGATTAGATTATTAAGTACAATATGAGATTGGGACTGTGTGAATGAACCAAAAAATTGAAATCACATTCTATTTTATTTCTGGCATCTCTAAGGATTAACTGGACCAGAGTATATTCTAAATGTTGTGTAGGTTTCATAGTGAGATGAAAGTTGACATATTCAGAACTGAGGAGTTACCCTAAGATCTGTTGTGTTTTGCTTGCTATACAGGTTTGTTTTAATGTTAGTGTAGTTTATTTTAGATTTGATTTTCTTATACTTTACTGTCAGAATATATTCTGTTACATTACACTCCAAACCATTGCAATATGGTGTATTATAGGTCAACTTGACTCAAGTATTTAAAACTGAGTATTTATTATGATTAGTAGCATATGATTGTCTTCGTATATGTAGATTAAAATGGGTAGGAACAGACTTAGAAAATTGTATTCATCCTTTTATACACTTTCAATATGTGCACATAAGTATTCCATGGATCATTTTTATATTGCAAAAAAAGAAAAAATAGCTTTAAAAAGGCACTGTTTATACTTTTTGGGGAAAAGAAATAGCTAACATCTTTATAAATGTTTACTTATGAAATATCATGTGAATTGTGTGCTGTAGAAAATATATTACAATATGTGTTAGCTGTAAATTCCACTGGATAGAATTAAAGTGGGGTTAAAACCGGGGAAACAATCAACAGAATTTTGAATTACCTTCTTAAAACACTCTCTTGACAAATTTATTCTACACATTGGATCAACTCTTCTGATTCCAGACTGTATTGATATTGATATTGATATTATTATGGTAACATTATACTGTAATTATTTTGCTTCCTTGGGTAGAAATCTATTTGGTTTTGCCCACACTTGTGGTTTTTGTGTTTTACCCAGCATATTCTTATATGCTTTTGAGAGTCTCACTAATCAATGTTATATGGACTTATTCATATATGGTGTTTCGAGTTAACTCATCATTGCTGTTTTTATTTAATCATTTTTCCAAGTTTGAGTTAGTGAAGATAATTTTGACAAGCAAGCAATATTGGAACTGGTATACCTGTTCCAGAAAAGGACAGTCAAGCCAGGAGTATAGCAAGCAGCCAATTCAACATTGTCCATTTTCTTCTTCCACTAAAAGTCAAATTAAGTCTTACATTTATGACATTTATGCCCTGACTCTCCCTATTCTGTGCACACCTGTAAATATGTGCACATATTAATGCATTATAACTCAATGACTATCCCTTTGTACACTGCACAATGCTATTTGAATATATATTTGTTTTACATGCGGACAGGGCACACTAGCCCAATGTTCGTGACCATACCAGAGTTTGACCATGGGAGGAATGGACGGATGGTTACATTGATGAGGTAAGTGTCCATTCCTCTGGGTATGTTTCAGAAAAGTGTACTCACCACCACCTCCCCACCGCCACACTGTTATGTGTGCTCCGCTTTCAATGGGAGCAAGAACTTCCAACAGAAAACCACATAAAATGCCCAGTAAACTCAGCATACATCCTCTGTGAAGAAGTCTGACATATAATGATTAACACAACAGAAGAAATCTCTTCTGCAGTTTTCCCAGCCAGCTTTATGGAACCTCTTATCCATCCCAACTACCTATGCGCTACCAGTGTGTGATGTCAGTATCTATGTGAAAAGTAAGCTGATCTTTTTTGTTCTTCTCATTTCGATCATAGGTTCTATGATTGACAATTGTCATGCACAGGAATATTCCCCATAATATTGTTATCAATCTGGCAATGCCCAGCATTGTGAGAGGTCTCAATTCACACACTGCTCATGTTCTAAACCATTAAATGTTAACCATGTTCTGAACACTGGAGAAATTTTTATCACCAAAAAGAATCATTTTCTCATCACAATGACCGACAAGCAAACAACCCACAAAAAGATCACATTAATAGTTTTTAAATTGTATATAAAAGGGATCATAATAGCTATGTTAATAGATTAAGTTCATAGATCAGCTTGAGTGACAGACCAGAGTTAGCTGTGGGCAGATGTATCCAATCAGCTTTATTGACAGAAATATCTGTCATTCCCAAATGGCTGACTGTTGGCATATTCTCTGTTTAGTAAAGATGTCGAGCATCGTAACATTAAATGGTATTTATATTTTGACACAATAAAACAATTAAATGATTGTCTCACTGCACTCATTACCACAATGCAATAGGAATTATGAAAGATAGCTAAAACACGACGTTTATGTGTTGGCCAATTATCCATTCACATTTGTAAGATTGTCCTCCAAGGGCTAATGAGACATGAGGAATATTTACCCCAACTGTCACAACTTTTTTTGCTGAATTACCAGGTCATTACGATGCCAAAAATGTTCTTTTTTTAGCCCTGCACATACATGGTGATCTGTCATTGTACAATGTAAAGTTATTGTCGTGTGTGTCACAGCAGCACACAATAAAGTTCTTGTCTCTGCAACACTGAAAGAAGAAAAAACATCCTAGTGTGTGATTTAATTTGTCAAGTACACAAAATTTTTGTTTCAGAAGCACTACAAATAGCAAAAGATGCCAAAATTGACAGAGAAAGGTAACTGAAATTTCTGTTGCATTTCTTGTTTCTCCCTTTCACAATCTGGTACAAAAATAGTTTTTATCAGAAGCAGATTTGTACAGAAATTCATCATTATTGTTGATAGAGTTAACTAATGTAATAATAATGTAGGGTCCATAATATTAACCTTATCATGTTGGCTTTCCATTTACATCTTCAAGCTATTTTAAAAGATTTACTGTATATGCATTTCCTATAAATATGTTGAGATTAGTGTTTGCTTTAAACACTTTCTTGCTAAGCACTTTGATAAACTACAGTTGCATCTGTCTGCTGCAAGATGTTCAAAGGCAACTGCAATGAAAAGGGGTTACAAAATACTCCTCTAATCATTTGCAATTTGCAATTTTTTAAGTATCTTTATTTGTCCTTAATAGCTAGCACTCCCCTTTCAGGGCTTAATTACCTGCTGTCCTTCCAATATGTAAACCATTAAATCTACACAACTGTCTATATGCAAATCAACAGTTGCAATGTCCTGGTTTTATTTATATTATTAAAAATAATATAGAATATCTCTCTACATGGAGGACAGTATATTGTAGTGTGCTAAAACAATGTCAGTTTATGTGTGGGACTATGGTTCAAATAAATCTCAGGCAGAGGTGAGAGGACTAAAATGTTTAATGGTAGGTGGGTGGTACAGTAAGTTGCCTCTGGGACCTGATACAAAATATGACCAGGCATAGCTTTTCCGAACATGAGTGAGTGTGGTCAATCTCTAAGTAACTTCCAATATCATAACTTGAGAAGAGCACAATTAATTCTTAATCAGCAATCTGTTTCAGAAATAATATATGACTTGGGTTGAGATGCAAAGGTGAAATGTAAATAGATTGCAATTCTGCATCCAATTTAAGCTTAGTCATAACTTGAAACTGCTCAGTGAGATTGCTGAGCATAAAAGAGAAAAATATTTTTGCTTTCCTGTCCCTCATGTGGAATAAAATGTTCATATATACTATGCTTGAAGCATTGCTATATATTCAAAATGAATCATTAGTATATTCACAACAAAACATAAGTTGCTAGAAAAGCTCAGCATCTATGAAGAGAAATCAAAGTTAACATTTCATCAAGGGTCATGGACCCGAAACTTTAACTTTGATTTCTCTTCACAGATGCTGCCAGACCAGCTGAGCTTTTCCAGCAAATTCAGTTTTTGTTTCTGATTTACAACATCCATAGTTCTTTAGATTTTTATTAATGCATTTGTGTTACTCAGAAGGTAAATTGCTATTTCAAATTTATTAAAGATTTGTTGGTTAATAAATTTATCAGAATTATCTCCAAGCCAAACTGTGCAAGTTCTTTCCTTCATCTTATATTCTAGTGACTCTGGCATGACACAGGTGCACTGTACTAAATGAAGGGCTCAGAAGCTGAAATCTATGGATTCTGGGAATATAGAACCTTGTGCCACACCTTCAGCAAACAAGATGTGGAACGTACGCAAGTACTGCCATATGGAAAAGAATTGTACGTTGTATACCATGTGTACGCTCAAACTCCTCCTTTTTATAACTCCACTTGTATATAGCCCTTTAGCTGCCACCCTTGTGCAATAGACTATAACACACCCTGATCTTCCATCCCATTGAAACTAACAGGAATGTCTCGGGGCAGTAACACGCTAACGCCAGTTAAGTGCATTTTTATTATGCACTATAGCATTCTTGTTGTTTTCAATGGGAGTCAGAAGAATTGACAGCTCTCAACATAATAGTGGCAAAAAATTAAGCAAAAGAAATGTAAACATTTCAAAAATAAAACTCTTTTTTAGGACTTTCAGTGTCCTAGAATGGAAACAGGTTGTGTTGTATAAGATTTTAAAACAGCCTGATGTTTCAGGACTCAAGAGGCCCCGTTACTTCCCTTCTCTTCCCTTTGCCTAGGCCTGGAGTCTGTAGTATCCTTTTGAACTGCAGAACTGTAGCCCTTGATATTATAATGCTGCCTTGGTCTAGGGTATGCTATTATGCTGCTGAGTTAGTAATGTCCTAGTTTCAGACCTAGGACCTTTCACATCTCAAAAGTTTGAATAGTGCCCTCTTGGCCTAAGTATTCCTAGCTTTGCCTGGCCTTTAGCAATTCAGACTCCAAACTCCACAAAACCATCACTTTTCCAAGCCATACTGTCTGCAATTCCATATCAATCTTAAAGACTATTTTGCTCAACCCTTGTGTCCTCCACACCCTCTCAGTCCTGGAACTGCATGTTGTTTAATATCCGGTTAGTACCTCATGTGCTTTTAACTGTCTATATGCTGTTGGTTCCTAATTTCTTGCTCTCTGCTGCTGCTCTGGTAGATACCTGCTGATTAGAGAGCTGTAGTTTAGACCTCTGCCTTCCTTTTTCTGTCATTCTGTAAGCTTCTAATGTGATTCAATTAACAATATCCTTAATAAAGATTGTTTCTTTCTTCAACAAAAATAATTGTTCTGAATATTTTATCAGCATTATAGAATTGGGAATAATGTTAGATCATGTAATCAAATGGTATTTATAGCAAAACACAAGACATTTAGAAAAATGTGTGGCAACATGTCTCAAAGCTATTAACATATCAATATACTATTTGATCATTGTTGTACAACATTTAGTTATTGTTTATACAGGTATTGAAATTTCAAGCAAAGTAAGACATACAAAAGTATCCTAAAGATTTCTTGACATAATTTGAAGATGGAAAGGAATTGCAGTTTTAAACAACAAGGAACAGATAATTACACACTTTCCAACAGTTGGTTGTATTCATAATAAGAAACTAGGTGAATTGAAAGAGGGAAGCAGGAATGGACAAAATCAACGGGAGTTAAAGATGATATTTGAAGAAGAATCCAACACCTGCTCCACAATACATTATAGATTTTGGAGGGAAGTCTATTCCAGTAAATGACTTGAATGAACAGACATGATCATTAAATTAGTAACTCAAAAAAGCTCTTCTGGTCGCTATTATGATTGTCTTACAGTATGTAAATGGACATTATTTTGTAGGAATGAGCATTTAAAACATTGTGAAAGCCAATTATGGATGGTATGCATCATTACAAAAGAAAAGAGCAGCTATGGTCCATCTGTAAGATGAAGAAATACAGGGGTGAATCAACGCCCAGACCTCTTCCAATTCTCCAATTCCTGTAGTCTATTAAAAATTTATTCAATGTTTATTTTTTCAAGAAAAGATCATTAATTTCTACTTCTACAAAATTAGGTATTTGTAATGGAATAGTTGAAATGATGTGTAATCAATCTTTGGAATAACATACTGTAATGATATGAACATTTCCCTAAAGGGAAGGAGGAGGAACTCACCATTACAGGATTTAGTTTTTCATTTCTTTGAGCTTTGAGAAAAGATTGATATCTGCAATGCTACCTAAACTGAGTGTTAATGATTTCTGAGTATGTGACATCACGGAATAAGCCACTGAGGTATTGAACAAAGATGGGAAGCAAAACATTTTGCTTTGTTTAAATTTGAATTGATTCATTATAAAGAATTAATTACGATATTTTTCAAATTACCAGGAAGAGGATTACGTTGGCAAATAAATAATACTGCAAATTCATTTTCTTTGAACAATTTAATGTTTCAGTCAGGAGTAATGATTGGAATTTCTAAACTTACAACACAAACCTAATGAATGAAATTCCAAAGCCAAGTCTAAAACAGAAAGGCAAAATACATGATCAAGTGAAATATGGCTCTGACAAGTCCCTCTTTAGTCATCTGCACTAACTTGTGCATTTGGAGAGTGTTCAAACATGAAATCACCATTTGAGGAATTGATTCAGATCAGTTCAAGTATCATTATGTAAGGGGGCCACTGGTCTCGGGAGAACTTTTTTTTAGCTACATAGCATACTAATGTGCAGAAATGGAATCGAGATGCATAAACACATTTCTGACAAGATAATATGCAGGATGGCAACATAGTGAAGGGTTTGTGTGCACACACTTAACAACTGTCGATAGTATACAGAGCAGACAAATTATGACCTTAACCAGTGTGCAACATGAACTTGACACTATGTTTAAATAGCACATTGCAGAAAATGTCATCTCTTAACCTCACACACTTAAGCATGACATTAAATGGAATGTAGCACTTCCCTACCAATGCTTTTTAAAAGAAGCATGAACTACTGGAAGGTTAGTTGCTGAATTATTTCTGCTGCTGCTGGCGCAATTGTATATAGTTATGAATATTTCCTCCACTACATTAAAGTTTAAGAAGTCTACAGGGTGGTGCTGACATACTTTTCTGTTCATTTCTCGTCCCTTTCAAACATATAGAATTCTTACACAGCTTGACAGGGGATAATGAGGAAAGAATGATTACACTGGCTATGGGGATTAGAGCCAGAGAACACAGTATCAGAATAAGAGGCAAGCCATTTAGGATTGAGAATAGGAAATTCTTCACTCAGGATGGTAAATCTTTGGAAATCACTACTCCAGAGGGCTGTGGAGGCTCAGTCCATGAGTATGCTTAAAGCAGGGTATGGTAAGAAATTGTTACTGAAGTAGAAGATCAAACATGGTCTCACTGAGTGTCAGAGTGGTTTTGAAAGGCTGAACAGTTTATTCCTGTTTTATTTATTTCTTATTTAAAACCTTGTGCTGAATTCAGTTGATACCCTGATAGAGTTTTCACTGGGAATTGAGTGGGATTGAGAAGCCTAGCTGCTGTGGAGGCGTAACCTCAACAAAATGCCATATCTGTCAAAGATCTTTAGAGAGCGATTCACTTACCTCAAAGTCAGTGAGGGCTAGTGTATGAGATATCTTTGGTCTTTTACATTTTCAACCATTGCGTGAGTTTCACAGCCATGATGTGTTTTTTTAAAAACTATCACCAGTTGCAGACACGGGGCACCTTCGCTTTCAAAAGATACTTGAAGTAACTTCAGCCATTCATATCTGATCCCTCTGCTGCTGTGCACAACTGATGAACACATAAACAACAATGGCTACATATATCATGCATATAGTACAAAGGCAACACCTTTGTACAATGAAATGCTGCCTTTGCCACAATGAACAGATATGGTTTAATCACATGCCATAGTCCTCATTCTTTTGCAGTTTAACCAATTCATCCCTCTGGAAATAACTGGATTACACCTAACTCAGGACTCTCACTCTGGGCTGCACATAAGTAATGAGGTCAGTTAGTGCAAAGCATTGGCAAATTGATCCACTAGCCTAGTTATTACAGTCCTGCTGAACTGCAGGGAAGTGTCACAGCCCCAGAAAGGTTGATCAGTCCAGAGGTTAGTGCAACAAGATAAATCACCTCAACTCAGGGTCTCAGGATAACACAATATATATGTCAGGAAATGGTGACAAGAAAGAGCACACCATTAAAGTTTTTGGAAGACAGCTTTGATATTCTGGTTCGGCTTTTACAAGTGGAGGTATGTGATACATGCCACAGTCACTCACAGACCAATCTCATGAAAGGCCTTTACAATGAATGGGTCAATACCAGTTTCAGAAATACATCCTAGAACTCTATTGGGCAATCCAATCCAATATGATGGGCAGGGCAGCATACTTGTGGTGTCAAAACTGCCAAATTTGACCATTGGGTACCTGAGTTAGCCCATGAGGCAGACATAGCACTTTGTGTGTTTATATATGGAATATACGGAAAGTTGAAGCTTTGTCTATAACTTTAGATCAACAAACAAGAGATTCATGTGGCACCAGGCAAAAGGTCAATGTGGTCTTAATCAATTGTGTAACTCAATTTTCAACTAGCAATATGTAGAAATTATGAAGATCCATTCCAAACATATTCCACAGTGAAATGTCTTACAGCAACCACATTTTATAAAAAACGTTTGATTGGTAAATGCAGGTAAGCAGGTAAACAACTTGCCATTTACATATGAGATGCTATTTTTTTAATTAAATGCCAGCCTGCCCATCCTACAAATATCAACCTTTTTATTGATGGTCAGTTTCAAGTGAACTTCATTATATGCTGTCATATTGAAATGAATGTTTGAAAAATGTTAAAATGACTTACGATCTAATGGAAATGAAGAAAGATTCCATTAAAACAGCTTGTATTACCTGAGTCCCTTTAGCCTAGTTCGTGGATAATGTTTGCACAGATAATAGAAGTTTGGATAATCAGAGTTCGACTGTCTACAGCAGCTCATGAGACACTTCAATCGTGACATAATTATTGCTATTTTGTCTTCAGGTTGAATCTCCACGTTATAACTAATACAATATCAGTCGAGTTATTTAGAGAGTTGGGAGTAATTCTGCACAAGCAATTATCACTGAAAAAGTAATTTATGCTTAAGAAGCAAGAAAAGCATGACAAGCTTCATGAAGAAATATTTATGGGTCCTTTTGTAGAAATGGGACCAAGAATTTAATCTTCAATAAAATCTATTATCCAAGGGTTTAATTAGTAAACTACATTTATTAAGACAATAACAACAATGCTCAATATTCCTCCATAACATTTTAACTTTAACATTACTAAATTATTTTGTGTAGGCAAAATGTACTAATATTACTTCCCAGTAATTAATTGTTTATTATTAGGAAATTCACCTACAATATTGCATTGCAATTAATAACGCTTTAATTAACAACTTGCAACAGCCATATAAATATCCTTGTTGATATACTACCCATTGTTGACAAAATAAAGCACACATATCCATAGCATTGCATCTCCAAAACATTATACATCTTTTGGATTTAAAAAAATGTTGGGCTCAAGCAACGTTATTCACAAAAGTAAACAACAAGGAATGCATAGCCTTCAGAAAACCATTCAGTTCATTGACCTGAAAAGTTACTTCTGTTTTGTTTTAACCATGAATGTTACCAGACCTGCTGTACGTTTTCAAAATTTTCTGGTTTTCTTTCAGATTTTCAGCATCCATGGGTATTTTGTTTTTATGAGTTAGCTTCTTCATATTTTACAATTAGTACTCCTTTGCCATGATTTGAAAACAAAACTGGCTCAAATTTGTCCTGTAACAAACATATCTCGGAAGGCGGTAGCTCTTGAAGCTCATTGTTCATTTAAAAATAAGTTTTAGTGATGATCAGAGTATTGCCTGATTTTCAGAATGGAACAGCAGAGACTTTGGTCAGTTTGACATCTTTTTGTAGTAAAGAGCTGGAGATTCTGCAGCAACAAATGAGATGTGAGGGGAAATTCTTTTACACAGAGTGTGGTAAGACTGTGAAAAGCACTGCCAGGGGTGATGGTGGAGGCAGCTACAAGAGGAGCGTTAAGAACCTTTTCGATAAGCACATGAATATGCATCGAATGGAGGGATATGGACCAAGGGGAGGCAGCAGGGATGAATTTAATTTGGCATCATGTTTAGCACAAAATTGTGGGCTGAAGGGCCAGTTCCTGTATTGTACAGTTCTATGGTCTAAGTGCATCACAAGACAGTAGCTTTATTAGCAGTAAAAGGGCACCTTGCTGAGCAAAGAAACAGCATATAGATGGGGGCAATGGACTAATTCTGTATAATCCCCCAGATCTTTAGGCAGTGACTGCAAATGATGACAAGCAAGTTATGCCGGTGTTAGGAGAAAGGTAAAGAATGTGTATTCCCATTTGTACTCAACTCTTTAGGTCATGAAACACAAACTTAGATCGGGAACCGTTGAGATATAACACTTAGAATACTGTGCAAATTAATAATGTTCTACTGTGCAAGGGCTGAAAGACAGAAGGATGACAATGGAGAAGGATCACATGGCCAACTGTAAGGAAGATCCAGGAAGGATAATGCAATGCGCTCAGAATGGATGTCATTCCTAACTTTGGGCTAGGTCAGCGTTGTGTTATGGGAAGAGTAAAAACAGACAGGAAGTTGTTAACAAGTCTTCAGCAAGAGGTAACAACACATTCAAGGAAAAAAGACAAGTTTATGCTGCTGTAGTTATAGCTTTAGAGGGCAAATGAGTAAAGGGATCTTTTTGATGTGATTGGTGGAAGAATAATCATGGAAGGGAAAGACTTAGTGTGTGTGGAAATGCAAGCATTGATGATGTCAGCTGACATAGGAACCAGGGAAAGAAATTGAATAAAAATTCAATTGTGGCCTTAGCTGCAAAAAGATAAGAGTCCTCTGTGGATAAGGGGAATGTTGGGATTTCTTGGAGTGGAGGAAGAGAAGGATGATCTTGCTTTTGAGACTGGAGAGAATCCATGAGCCTTTTGCATTTGATGTTTGACCTAAGGGCAATTGTTCATATCTGCTGGCAATAATATGAAGCTTTGGTTCAGGAAATCAAAGAACAGTAAATAATACACATACTTGACATTATCAAGCCAGATATGGCAAGTGACGTCTGAGCCAGTTGTGCGCTATTTAGTCTCAAGTCTGCATTTGATGCAAAGTTTTTAGGACAACAAGAGAAATCAATAACAACTAGAGAACGTGGGTAACATGCTCCTTTATTATAATTATCATCATAATAAAACAAAGAGTTTCAGTTGCTGGAGATCTGAAATGAAAATAAAAATTGTTGGAGAAATGTAGCAGGTCTGGCAGCTAATCAGGTGAATGCAGAGTTAATATCTTGAGTCTGGTGACTGTTGATCAGAACTCCAATTTCAACTTATCATCACAATGAGCTGCATCTGTGATTTTCCTCCAAGCTCATTTGAATTATTTCGTTGTGACATTACATAATAACCAAAGTGTCAAAGTGGCTTGACTGTGCACTTACATTTTGTTAATTTTCACAATTAATCTATCTGCTTTCGACTAACATTTGGGTCACATTTACTTCCTCTCCCTGGTTCCTGAAAGTGCCAGCCTGGTGTTTCCATATGACTCTAAGAAATGGGAGCAGATGCACACTGTGCAGCCTATCAAGTCTGCTCTGCCATTCAATGCTATTATAGCTAAACTGAATCCTCAATTGCACTTTTCTACCTTCAATACATAACCTTTGATTCTCTTATTGATGAAAAATCTGTCCAGCTAAACCTTGTGTATACTTAGCACAGAACATAGAATAATACAGCGCAAAACAGGCTCTTCAGCCCTCGATGTTACGCCGACCTGTAAACTATTCTCAGCTCATCCACCTACATTATCCCAAAATCATCCATGTACTTATCCAAGGATTGTTTAAATCTTCCTAATGTGACTTAGTTAACTACATTGAAAGGTAAGGCATTCCACGCCCTTACCACTCTCTGAGTAAAGAACCTGCCTCTGACATCTGTCTTAAATCTATCACCCCTCAATTTGTTATTATGCCCCCTCAGAAGACTCTGGTGAGGCCTCATCTGGAGTATTGTGTGCAGTTTTGGTCGCCATACTATAGGAAGGATGTGGAAGCTTTAGAACGAGTGCAGAGGAGGTTTACCAGGATGTTGCCTGGAATGGTAGGAAAATCTTATGAGGAAAGGCTGAGGCACTTGGGGCTGTTCTCATTGGAGAAGAGAAGGTTTAGGGGAGATCTGATAGAAGTGTATAAGATGATTAGGGGTTTAGATAGGGTAGATACTAAGAACCTTTTACCGCTAATGGAGTCAGGTGTTACTAGGGGACATAGCTTTAAATTAAGGGGTGGTAGGTATAGGACAGATGTTAGGGGTAGATTCTTCACACAGCGGGTTGTGAGTTCATGGAATGCCCTGCCCGTATCAGTGGTGAACTCTCCTTCTTTATGGTCATTTAAGCGGGCATTGGATAGGCATTTGGAAGTTATTGGGCTAGTATAGGTTAGGTAGGATTCGGTCGGCGCAACATCGAGGGCCGAAGGGCCTGTACTGCGCTGTATCCTTCTATGTTCTATGTTCATACAAGCTGACGTCATCATCCTAAGAAAAAGACTTTCACTGTCTACCCTATCTAATCCTCTGATCATCTTGTATGTCTCTATCAAATCCCCTTTTAGCCTTCTTCTTTCTCATGAGAACAGACCCAAGTCTCTCAGCCTTTCCTCATAAGACCTTCCCTCCAGACATCCTGGTAAATCTTCTCTGCACCTTTTCCAATGCTTTCACATCCTTCTCAAAATATGGCAACCAGAACTGTACACAATATTCCAAGTGTGGCCGCACTAGCGTTTTGTATAGTTGCAGCATGATATTGCGACTCCAGAACTCAATCCCTCTACCAATGAAACCTAACACACCATATGCCTTCTTAACAGCACTATTCACCTGGATGGCAACTTTCAGGGATCTATGTATATGGACTCCAAGATCCTTCTGCACATCCACACTACCAAGAATCTCTCCATTTACCCAGTACTCTGCCTTTCTATTATTCTTCCCAAAGTGCATCACCTCACATTTAGCTGCATTGAACTCCATTTGCCACCTCTCAGCCCAATTCTGCATTTTATCAAAGTCCCCCTGCAACCTGTAACATTCTTCCAAACTGCCCACTGACTTTAGTGTCATCTGCAAATTTACATCCATCCACCTATGCCTGCGTCTAAGTCATTTATAAAAATGATAAACAGCAATGGTCCCAAAACAGATGCTTGTGGCACACCACTTGTAACCGGACTCCAGGCTGAATATTTTCCATATTCTTTCTTTCAGAAAGCCAGTTTCAAATCCAAACTGCTAAATCACCCTCAATCCCATAGCCTACCATGTGGAACCTTATCAAAGGCTTTACTGAAGTCCATGTATACCACATCAACTGCCCTACCCTCATCTACAAACTTGGTCACCTTCTCAAAAATATTCAGTGAGGTTTGTGAGACATGACCTGCCCTTGATGAAACCATGTTGGCTATCTGAAATCAAATTGCTGTCTGCGAGATGATTATAAATCTTATCTCTTATAATCCTTTCCAAAACCTTTCCTACTGGAGGACAATATATTGTAGTGTGCTAAAACAATGTCTGTTTATGTGTGGGACTATGGGTCAAATAAATCTCAGACAGAGGTGAGAGGACTAAAATGTTCCTTTGGTTAATGGTAGGTGGGTGGTACAGTAAGTTGCCTCTGGGACCTGATACAAAAGTAAGGCTCACTGGTCTATAATTACCTGGGTCATCTCTACTGCCCTTCTTGAACAAGGGCACAACATTTGCTATCCTCCAGTCTTCTGGTACTAAACCTGTAGACAATGATGGCTCAAATATCAAAGCCAAAGACTCTATAATCTCTTCCCTAGCTTCCCAGAGAATCCTCAGATAGATCCCATCCAGCCCTGGGGACTTGTCTACTTTCAATCCTTCCAGAATTGATAACACCTGTGTGTAACTAACCTCGATCCTTTCTAGTCTAATATCTCGTACCTCATTCTTCACCTCTCCAATATTCTCCTTTTCCTGAGTGAAAACCAATGAGAAATATTCATTAAGCACCTCTCTGATCTCCGCAGCATCCACATTCAACTTCCCACTTCTGTCTTTGACTGGCCCTATTCTTACCCTAGTCATCCTTTTATTCCTCACATACCTGTAGAAAGCTTTTGGGTTCTTCTTTATTCTATTTGCTAAAGACTGCTCATGACCTCTCTTTGCTCTTCTTAACTCTCTCTTTAAATCCATCCTAGCTGATCTGTAACTCTCCATCGCCTCATCTGAACCATCTTGCCTCATCAACAGATAAGCCTCCTTCTTCTGCTTAACAAGGGATGCAATTTCCATAGTAAACCACAGTTCCCTTATTTGATCACCTCCTCCCTGCCTGACAGGGACATACCTATCAAGATCACGCAATATCTGTTCCTTAAACCAGCTCCACATTTCCATTGTCTGCATCCCCTGCACTTTGCTACCTCATTCTATGCGTCCTAATTCTTGCCTAATCGCATTATAATTGCCCTGGCCCCATCAATAACTCTTGGCCTGTGGTATGTACCTAATCCCTTTCTATCGCTAAACTAAACATCACTGAATTATGGTAACTCTCTCCAAAGTGCTCAACTACAACTAAATCAAACACCTGTCCTGATTCATTACTAAGTACCAGATCCAATGTGGCCTCCCCTCTTGTCGACCCTTTGACATACTGTGTCAGGAAATCCACCTGTACACATTGGACAAAAACTGAACCATCTGACATACTAGAGTTATAGTGTTTCCAGTCAATGTTGGGGAAGTTAAAGTCCCCCATAATGACCACCCTATTCCCTTCACTCCTACCCAGAATAATTTTGCCAATCCTCTCTTCCACCTCCCTGGAATTCTGCGGAGGCCTATAAAAAGCTCCAAGCAGTGTGACCTCTCCTCTCCTGTTTCTAACCTTAGCCCACACTACCGCAGTAGACAAATCCTCATCAAAAGTTCTTTCAGCCACCGTTATACTATCCTTGACTGACAAGGCCACACCTCCCCCTCCTTTACCACCTTGCCTGTTCTTAATGAAAGATCGAAACCCTGGAACCTGGAACATCCATTCCTCATCCTGCTCTATCCATGTCTCCGAAGTGGCCACAACATCGAAGTCCCAGGTACCTATCCACGCTGCAAGCTCACTTACTTTATTTCAGATACTTCTGGCATTGAAGTAGACACACTTCAAACCAGCTTGCTATCTGCCAGCAAGTTCAACAACATGACAAGGTAAGGAATCCCATAGATCCCCTAACCTCTTAGAGAAAAACTTCTCCTCAACTTTGTTTTAAGTGAGAGTCCCTTTTTTTCCTGGAGTTAGACCCTCTGGTTCTAGGCTCCACAACAAGGGGAAACAACCTTTCTACTTCTACTTTGTCAAGTGCCCAAAGAATCTGTATGTTTCAATAAGGACAACTTTCATTCTTCTAAACTCCAATGAATATAGCCTGAACTTACTCAATCTTTCTTGATATGACAATTCCTCCATACCTGGTATGAGCCTAGTGAACCTTCTTTGGACTGCCTCCAATTTCCTTTCCTTAGATAAGGGGCCCAAAACTGTTTACAATATCCCAGGCATGCTGTAACGGAGCCTTATATAATATTAGTAAGACTTCCCAATTTTTATACTCCATTTTCTTTGAAGCAAAAGGCAAAATTCCATTTGTGTTCCCTATTGCCTGTTAAACCTAGATTTTTGTTGTTAATGCATGAGAATTCCCAAATACATCTGTATAGTAGCTTTCTGCAGTATTTCTTCATTTAAGTAACATTCAGCTTCTCCATGTGCATTACCTCACATCATATTCCATTTGGCAAGTTTTTGCCCACTTAACCTTCTCTGTCTTTGTACACCTCAGTATATCATCCTCACCACTTGTCTTCCCACTGATTTTTGTGTCATCTGCAAAGCTGGTTACAGTACATTCACTTTCTTCATCCATGTCACTAATCTATACTGCAAATAAATGTGGCCGCAGAGCTGATCCCTGTGGTCCTCCACTACTTACAGATTTCCATTCTGAAAATGCTCCCTTGACCCACTGTTCTGTCTTGTATTCATTATCCAATCCTCTATCCATACTAATATACTCCCTCCAACAACATGGGCTTATCTTGTTAAGTAGCCTAACATATGGTACCTCATCAAACACCGTCAGATTCCAAACATTTCACATCCACTGCTTCCCCTTTATTTTACTTGTTACCTCCTCAAATAATCCTAATAAATTCGAAAGGCATTATTTCCCCTTCATTATGTTATATATTTCTTCATGCACTTTCTCACTAACAGATATTAAGCTAACTGGCCTATAATGAAGTATTTTCTGTCTCCTTCCCTGTTTGAATCAAGGTGTTACATTGGCAATTTTCAACTCGCTGGCACGTTTCCAGAATGTAAGGATTCTTGGAAGATCTTTACCAGAGTATCTCTGTAGCTATTTTTATTTATATCTGAGAATGCATCCCATCAGGTCCAGAGGACTGAATGTTCTTTAGCCCCATTATTTTCCCGAGTTTTTGTTCTCTAATGATAGCTACTGCATTTACATCTTCTTCCATTTTGATTACTTTGTAATTTTGAAATGTTATTATTGTGTTCTACCCTGAAGATTGATGCGTAGAAATTGTTCAACTTCTTTGCCATTTCCTTGTTCACCATTATTAATTCCCAACCTTGTTGTCTGAGGGGTCTATGTTCATTTTGACTTCTCTCTTCCTTTTCAAACATTTAATCAAGC
This sequence comes from Hemiscyllium ocellatum, assembly GCF_020745735.1. NCBI lineage: Eukaryota > Metazoa > Chordata > Chondrichthyes > Orectolobiformes > Hemiscylliidae > Hemiscyllium > Hemiscyllium ocellatum. Next base: position 27,661,405 of record NC_083425.1, on the reverse strand, counting down.
TCTTGTCCTTATTTATATTACTTGCAAGTTTACCCCAAGGTTTATTTACTCCCTCTTGATTTTGTTGTTTTTTGGTTGTCTTTTGTTGGGTTTTTGAGAATTTCCCAATTATCTGGTTTACCACCAATTATTTGCCACATTGGATGTATTTTTTTCTTCAATTTGATGCTATTGTTTATTTCTTTGGTTAATCATTGTTGGCTTATTGCTTTCCTAGAATCCTTCTTTCTCACCAGGATATATCCTTTTTGGTGAACCATGAATTATTTTCTTAAATGTGTGCCATTGTTGCCAAACCATCTTTGCTGCTAAACTCCATTCCCATTCTATTTTAACTAACTCTGCCCTCAATTCTTTGTAATTACCCCAACTTAGGCTCAGAACATTTGTTTCTGACACAAATTTCTCCCTCTCAATCTAAGAATCTTTTCTAACTGATATGATCCCTCATTTTGAAATTTGGCAATATTTGACTGACTAAAGACTTCACAGCTGCTCAATTGATTTTTTGCTTTGTTTCCAAGTAAAGCTGCCAAATTCCACCCTTTATTTCAAAGTCTCCAGCACCTGGACGCTTGCTTGAGTAACCCTTCTAGCAGTGTCTGCTTGGTCAATGTGTTGACCTGGGTCCATGTGGGAAAGAAGGAAGTTCTCCTCAAATACAATCCAACTTGAAACAGTTATTGATTTCCTCACTGATTACTTTGCTAAAGATTGGGTGTCTTCAGAAGCTTTCCATGTGTCACACATCAGGCTTGGGGTTTCCCATATATATTTACATTTTTTGTCAGTAACTTGGTTTTAGATCTGGAACTGAGCACAATACCTCTCCAGTGTTTCATTCTCTGCACCCACCTCAGTACATTGGTGAGAAAACCTTTTTAGGGCTGGAGGAGGTAACATTTTACATTTTAACCTGGAGAAGAGGAGTGAGTACTGTTACTTTAGCCAGATCTCTACTGCATTGGGATCCCATCCCACTGAGATTGAACTCACAATATCTGAGTGGAGCGGGCAAGCACAAGTTACTTGCTTGTCCGTTATCCAGTTTGGTGGGTCATAGAGATTCTTGGACTTCCATTGGAATGTCCTCTCTTTATGCCCGTAATTAGGGTTTTAACGCTTTGTTTCTCTTACGTGATGTACTCTTTCATTAACATAGTATAATTGATTGTTGGTATTTACGGGATTACCTGTATATTTATGGGAAATTATGCTGCTAATGTGCATGATCCTTGATGTAGGAGAAAGTGAGGGCTGCAGATGCTGGAGATCAGAGTTGAAAAGTCTGTGGCTGGAAAAGCACAGCCAGTCAGGCAGCATCCAAGGAGCAGGGGAATTGACATTTAGGGCGTAAGCCCTTCATCAGGAATGTGGAGGGGGTGATGGTGTAGGGAAGGGGCTGTGAGATAAATAGGAGTTGGGTGTGGGGCTTGGGGGGAAGATAGCTGGGAAGACAATAGGTGGATGCAGGTGGGAGGTGATGGTGATAGGTCAGAGCAGAGGGTAAAGCGGATGGTTGGGAAGGAAGATGGACAGGTCGGACAGTTTAAGAGGGCAGCGCCAAGTTGAAGAGTTGGATCTGGGATGAGGTGGGGGGGGAGGGAAGATGAGGAAACTGTTTGGAGGGTCCTAAGGTAGAAGACGAGGCATTCTTCCTCCAGGCATTGGGTGGCTTGGATTTGGCGGTGGAGGAGGCCCAGGACTTGCATGTCCTTGGCGGAGTGGGAGGGGGAGTTTAAGTAGTTGGCCACAGGGCGGTGGGGTTGATCGCTGCATGTGATCGTTGATGTACTCAAGCGTAGTCTTCCAGAAGCCTGCACAAAGCCGTCAACTGAAATAGTGGACTCAGCTTCCAAGATGCGTTTCTATTTGGAGTTTTTGTTCATTGCGAAACTGTTGGCTGAGAGCAGGACTATTGGCTAAATTCTTATTCTACCTGTTTTGGCAAGTCCTGCAAACCTACCTGACATATTACAGTGGGGAACTGAAGGTTTCTCAATAAATGTGAATTTTCCTTTGTGGTCAGTAGAAGTAACATTTTTAAGGTTTTTTTTGAGAACTTATTATTTCACAAGAATTGATTTGAGAATTATTTTTAAAGCCGGGTTTATTGGCAGTTTTTGGTTCAGAGAATCAGAATTTATTGGGAACTAAAATTCGGCTTCAGACATAAAGCCTGATTCATCTCAAGTTGATTTCTGTGTCTTTTCCTGTAGAAATATACTCACTGGTCTACATTTCCTCTTGGACTGGCAATGCCTTGATTTTGAAATTCTCATCTTTGATTTAAAGTGTTACCATGACCTTCCCTCTCCTTATAATCCCATCCTATAGCTTTCCAGGCCTTTAACCTTCCAAGATTGTAACGTGTCTACAACTTTGGCTTCTTCCACATGCCCAATTTTAGTCACTCCATCAATAGGAGCAATTAATTTAGCTAGGCGAAAGTGAGTACTGCAGATACTGGAGATTAGAGTCCAGAGAGTGGTGCTGGAAAAGCACAGCAGGTCAGGCAGCCTCTGAAGGGCTAATGAAGGGCTTTTGCCCGAAACATCGATTTTCCTGCTCCTTGGATGCTGCCTGACCTGCTGTGCTTTTCCAGCACCACACTCTGGGCAATTAATTTAGCTTCCTAGGCCCAAAGCTCAGAAATTCTTCTCACTTCACCTCTGTGTATCTCTACTTGTATCTCTGCCATTAATTGATCATTTAAGGCCCTGCTTTTCATCATCTATGCTGATACTTCCTCATGTAGCTTACTGTTAAATTGTTTTAGAATGCTCCAGTGAAGCACCTCAGGAAATTGTACTATGGTAAAGTTATTATATAAATGCACATTGCTGTTATTAATAGATCAAATTTTATATGCTTTCTGACATGTTTATACAAATCATCAAGGGTTGTGGACAACACCTTCAAACTGTGGCTCCTAGCACCTGGAAGGTCAAGGGCAGCAGATACAATGGAAAAACCACCAACTGCAAGTTTGCCTCGAAGCCACTCACCATCCCAATGTAGAATGAGGCTGCACTTTGGATGCTGCCTGAACTGCTGTGCTCTTCTAGCACCACTAAACGAATGTAGAATGATATCACCTTTCCTTCACTCATGCTGTGTTAAAATCCACTAACTCCCTCCCTAATGGAATTGTGGGTATCTCTACATCATCATGATTGCAGTGTTTCAAGAAGGCAGCTGACTACTGCTTTCTCAAGGATAATTAGAAATTAGCAATTAAAATTCATGATGCCCACATGCTGTGGAAGATAAAAAGAAAAAATTCAACCTTTCTCTTGACAAGCGTCCCCGCCCCTGCCTTTAGCAAGTTTCCTCCTGGTAAATTCTAACTACGCTCGCCATTGATGTCTTGAAACATTCTAGTCCCCAACTAGCTAATGCAACAGCCTCAATATTGTGCCCTTGCCCCTATACACTTCTGTTTAAACTCAGTCTGCTTAAACCTGTTATGACACATTTCAGTTACCATCACCTCCTGAGGGAAGACTTAAACCCAGGCCTGCTGGTCCAGAGATTGGAACAATATGACTGTGCCATTACAGCCCAAATAAACGCATCTTTAAAGGCAATTTCACAAAAGTTTAAACTGACTCTGTGCACCCGTGCCCATGGAACTAATGGCTTCTAATCAATATTTACAATTCTTCATCAACAAGCACCGTGTTTCCAGTTATTCACAAAAGTTAGATGCTCAGACCATTTCCCTTGAGCTGATCAACTTGCAGCCATCCTGCCATTAATCTAAGATTCACATCTAGGAAAGGGTGTCCTGGAACATCAAATAACCTGGCTCCTTCCTGACCAGAATGTCAGCGTTCCTCTTAAAGCTACATCACAGTATCTGGCCTTAAAGAGACATGCAATTTAAGGTTTTTCAAAGCATAAATGTTAATGTGATACACTTTTGCTACATGAACAAAAATGCAAAAAATATGTGGCACTGAATTGGATCCTAACAACCTTGACTGCATCAGTGCAAGAAGATTGCTCGTCATCACTTTCTCAAGGATAATTACTTTTCAGCCTGGTGTGGCTTCAGCATGGATTTGCAGCCTCAAGATGATTCCAAAGTGGTCTCCTGGCCTCGAGAGCCTTGAGGTGAAGCCTGGTACAGCCTAGAGACTAGGTCCCAGTAGGGACTAGGTCCCAGTAGGGACTAGGTTGGAAGGACTGTTATTCTGACCTTTTTATTTCTTTATTTTTCTAATTTTCTTTTCCTAAGAACTTATACTTAAGATTCTATATCTAGGTACCTTTGTACCTAAGATGGTGCCATAAATGATGACTTGTAAACTCTTCACTTCATTCATTTGAGAACATGTGAAAATAAATTTAATTCTAATTCTGATTGGAGGTGGGGAATAAGTGCTGGCCCAGCTACTGATACCCCATACCCTGTGAAAGAATTTTTAAAAATATTGTAGTGTACTGGAATCCCATGTAGACCAGAGAATTAGGAACAGCAGGTCCTTTTCCCTGAAGAACAATAATGAATGAGTTGGACTTTGTAACAATTGAGCAGCAATTAAAGTTAGTGTCTGGTGCCAATTCAAAACTAACAAATCCATTAATTTCAATTGTTACAACCTGTCTATGGGGGGATTTGAACTGACAACTTACATGTTGCTTTTTCCAGTGCTACAACCACTTGTTTACTCTTCAATTTTAACATCAACCGTGTTTTCTCTCATTAATCAAACTAATGCAAAGTAGTCCCAATTAAATAGGCAATTAAATGGAATCAGAAAACGATAAAAGGAAATGTACACATATTTACATTTATGATATATTGTCTATGCATTTCTGTTAAATCTATGAATGGGAAATGTGACCATGCTGGAAAGTCAGCATTTCAATAATTTGATATCTAACATTGTCAGATTATCTAAAGTAATGGTTAGCAATTGTGCCCCTGAAGTGGGTTGACATTGTGAAAGTGGTGTGTTCATGGCAGGAGTTTGACATTTATACATAGTTTATGATGCTATAGTTTATGATGCTGTATACATTGAGTTGAACCTCCCAAAAATAATTTAATCAATCTTAACAGGATCTGAGCCTTTAATACTTCTCATCCCAAAGCTATATTTAACCCCACCTATCCAATCCCCAGAAGAGAAAGTGGCAATAATTTATTCTATATTAGTGATAGATGTTGACATAGATTGTACCACACACTAAAAGAACCACTCCCTCTAAGATTGGTGATCTTTTTTTTGGAAATGAGATTGCAACTATGAATGCATTGTTATTTTTAAGGTATAATCTTTTATTGAGAAAAAGATTTAGTGATCAGTTGAACTGAGACTGACAGAGCAGGCAGAACCCAATGAGTTGGATCAAAAAGATGGCATAAATTATTGTGTCACAAAGGAATGGGTTGTGGGTTTGTGACCTAACTCTCCACATGGTGAATCCCTGATCCTGAAGAAGTCTTAATCAGGGAACAGCCACTTCCATGGATTGTGAAGGAACATCACAGGTAGGTCTGTCTCACACACACAAAGTCCAGCAGCTGTATTAATGTCCATCAAATCTTAACTTGCAAAATGAACAAGTAAACTGACTCTTGCCTTTTATCCAGCTTATTTTACTTGTATGTTCTTTATTGAAAACACCATATAGGAGTTCACAAAAGAAAATTGTCTTATTTGGTGCAGATTTAGGTAAGGATCTACAGAAAGGAAAGTGATCTGTGTACTGTTTGATGTATTTTCAACAAAGTCACAATCTCTTTCTTTGTCTGTGAATGGAAATCTTGCCAAAGGTGAATTGCTATGATCACATACAGAGAGAATTTTATCCACAAAGTTTCAGCATTCCATTTCTCACTTCACCAGTACCAAGCTACATAGGCCTTTAAAGCTTTGGCAGTTGAGATTGTTCAGTTTGTTTGCCAGGAGCCTGTGAGCACAACACCAAGCCTTGCAATGATACTTTGATGACACAAATGAATAACATTCTACAATCATCAATGCTATGGTGCTCAGTCATCAGATTTGCTTTGTTGTGTTTTATCTTCCTGGACTGCATCCGTGTATTTGCCTTTGAATTAAATCTTTTATTTTCAACACAATCAGTTTGCCCACCTACTGACAGCTTGTTGCATCGGACATCAGACTTGCCTGATCAGTACATATCAATGTCATGGAAGCAAGTTATTACATTGTTCTAGTGATGTTTCTTCTGGCATACAGGTTATCAGGTGGCAGTGCATTAGCTGCAGAAAGATGGAAAGGTACAGAATATACTTACATATTTTTGCCTGTGTTTTGAAAGTTCTGAGTTGAAATATGTCTGCAGATAAAGACACAGCTGTCATTTGTACAGTGCACAGTTCAGATTTATCAAGGCATTGAAGTCCCCCATACAGGAAAGAAGCATGTAGCCATCTACAGATTTGGGGCTTCGGATGACAGGTTTCTAAATGTAATTGAACAATTGGACAGCAACTGGGATCAGTGAGAGGTCAAAACTGTCGAATATGATCTGTTGACAATTCTAGAGGAAAAGAGTTAATTGCTTGCTGAGAACTATTGGCATGATGTCAGCATGATGAAAAGTCTCACAATAGCATAGTCTGTCTTTATTACCATTTCCACCGTTAGGCAAACTTCTGCACCACTGCCTCTGCCCCACAGAAATGAAGTTGTGGAAAGACAGTGAACAGGGGACAGACAGGAGCTGCCTGAGAGCTCAAGCTTAAGGTGCTTCACTGCATGTAAACTTTAATGAGATTGATGATTAGTGCTTCTGGTTCAGTCCCTCAAAGGACATGCAAATCTCATGAAAAATACAATAGGCTTTGAAACATTCATGGATCTATCTCGCTGTTTAACATGTGTTTGCGTTTAACCGTGAAGTGAAGAAATAAATACAGATCTGAAATATAATCAAAATTTCTGTACATAATTGGCATATCTATGTTGACTGGCATTTATGATTAATTAAGCAATAAATAGTTTATTGATGCAATATTCAAACAAATTGAACCCTTTTGCTAGATCTCAGGATTTTCGTGACATACATTAACTTGCATGGGCACAGGAGAGCCATTAACAAAGTACAGGAACAATGTGTAACACATAAGACCAGTGCAACCTCAGAGAATGCAGCTGTTTTTTTTAATGTTTATGGGGATGATGTGGAGCAGCTCACTCCATATGCTGAACTGATTTTAAACAGACGTTGTTTAGTTCAGACTTACAGTTTTTGACTTGGAAATACTTTGCTTTGAAATAAAACAGCAAGACTCAAAATATTAAATCAATCAAATTGCCTTTGAGCAGGTAAAGGTAACCTCACATCCTGAATGCAGCTGAGTGTCTTGCTAGAGCATTTTAAAGGGCTGTTAAGAGTAAATCACATTCTTGTGGATCTGGAATAGCATCTAGGCCAGAGTGAATAAGACAGATTTCATTCTGGACAAAGCATTAGTGAACCAGGTGAGTTCTTGGTTGGGAAGGAATTTGTTTTGTTTGTACAGGAAATCTTTCTTATTCAATGTGCAGATGTACCTAATAGAAAAGGAGCAATACTTGACCTTCTGTTGGGAAATAAGGCAGGGAAGGTTACTGAGGTGTCAGTGGGGGATCACTTTGTGGCAAGTGATCAAGTTAAAGTTCTAAATTGGTGGAAGGCCACTTTTGACAGTATTAGACAGGAACTTCTAAAAGTTGATTGGGGGAGGCTGTTCATAAATAAAAGGACAGTTGGGAAATGGGTGGCCTTTAAAAATGAGATAACGAGAGTTCCGAGATAGTATTTTCCTGTTAGTGTCCATTTCGCTTGTTTTCCCTGGAACTTCAGAGACTGAGGGGTGACTTTATAGAGGTTTATAAAATCATGAGGGGCATGGTCAGTGTGAATAGCCAAGGTCTTTTTGAAGGACATAGGTTTAAGATGGCAGGGGAAGGATTTAAAAATTACCTGAATGGTGGCTTTTTCACGCAGAGTGTGGTGCATGTTTGGAACAAGCTGCCAGAAGAAGTGGTGAAGACAGGTACAATTACACATTTTAAAGGCTAGCTGAGTACATGTATAGGAAGAGTTTAGAGGGATACGGACCAAATTCTGGCAAACGTGTCTACGTCAGGTTGGGATGCCTGGTTGGCATGGATGAGTTGGATCAAAGGGTCTGTTCCCATGCTGAATGACTCTATGACTGATAATAGCCTGAGAAACTAAATATTCTTTTTCTGTATTTTAACCTTTTTCACTCAACTATATTGCTGGGTTTTGCTTACACAGACTTTATGTTTCTATCAGGGACCAGATGATATCTACCTTCAATGCTGCCTACTCTTGACCACATAGAAATGCATTTAAGTGTCAATACTAACCTATTAACTGTTTCCTGTTAATATCCAATGCCTGATTCCCTGTGTTAATAGATGCAGGCCCCTGACACCAGCTTTGTCCAACTTACTCCAGGTCAGCATGTCTCATCAGCACAACAGGAACCTCCATAAGGCCTGGTGCAGGAAGTTCCTAAGCTGCCAGAAATACCAAAATTCCCATTAGCAGGAACTCAACTCTAATGAATACCTAAAAGATTGACATCTCCTTAACAGGAATTGCCTGTAAGGATGTTAGATTTCCAACTTTTTTTCAGGGTATATGAATAGGAAGGGTTTGGAGGGATATGGACCGGGTGCTGGCAGGTGGAACTAGATTGGGTTAGGATATCTGGTTGGCATGTACGGGTTCAACCGAGGGGTTTGTTTCAGTGCTGTACATCTCTATGACTCTAAAAGACCCAAACTCCACCATCACTGTTGCCCTCCTCCTCCACCACCTCAGCCTCTTGAGTCATTCACTACAGGTTGCTAAAATACACTGGCTATGCTATTGTTGTCCCAGTTGTTAGCGTGCTACCAGCTACTGGTGCATGAAAATACTAACCCTCCCCCCACCCCAGCTCGAATTTAGCTGTTGTTTTGTAAACTACCTGCCAGCAATGTCATGCTCCAACATGCTCAACAAGGTAGGTTGACACAATTGGGAGGAGATCAGCTCATTTGTCCATCAGATCAACACAATGCATGGACCACCTTCAGTGCATTATTATTGATAGAACTGTATCCAAAATCTATATGAATCTACAACTACGTATGAGATCTGTAAGCAATTGTTTCAGTTCACCCACTCAATCAGTTACACTGTTATCGCAGAGAGCAAGAACCAAGTAGTACACAGATCCCAGGCACAGGTTCTAATTTCCATTCAGAAATTTTAACAGAAGTACTCCAAGAAATGCAACTGCAGAATTTCATCAAACATCTTGAGGTAGCCCTTCCAAACCCAAACCCAATTCCATCGAGAAGGATAAGGGCAAGTTCCCCTCCAAGCCTTTTACCATTCTGCCTTGGAAATATGTTGCCATTCCTTCACTGTTGCTGGGTCAAAATCCATTCCCAAAAGCATTTTGGATCTACCTAAAGCATGCGGACCAAGAAGACCGCTCACCACCACCTTCTCAAGGACAACTAAGGATGGGCAATAAATGCTAGCCTGGTCAGAGATGCTCCTGTCCCATGAGGGAATATATTATGTTGAACTCAAAGAACAGATCTATAATAGTATTATTATGTCTTAATGAATCTATTCTTTTACCCAAAATACATGCCCTTTTATGGTCGGTCCACATCCTTTCAACATATTATAAAAAACTTGGACCTTTTTTAATGGCTCATGGAATTATAGAATTATTCACAGCTACAGCACTGATTTGTCTGCTTCTACTTAGCACATGTCACAGCTGCTTTTTTGAGGTATTTTAGGTGTTGGAGGTGATTTCCCCAAATTCCAGGAGTAGCAATTACTGTTTTATATGCTGTTGCATTGATTTGGAACTGTGGAGAAAGAAAAAAAATCAAAACAATAGCAGTTTTAAAAGGGAGAGGAACAGGCAAAGAAAACACATGGTGAGGTCAGTGCAGGACAGAGGGAGAGAGAGAGAAAGAAAGAAACTGACACCACTGTGAACCTGCACAGTTACAGTTACAGCCTTTGCTGTTTGAATTCATGTATCGCTGGACATGGGAGTGTGTCTGGAAAAATTAACAAACAGTGAAATTCACAATTAATCTTGGAAGAATCTGTTTGGGGGAGGTCACAGCACAGAAACAGATAAGTGAATATTTTAAGCGTGGCCTTTCAGTAAGTCTGCAGTAGTGAGTAGAGCGGGTTCTTTCTTGATTAAATGTTATAATGAGATATGTCTCTTGATTAAACTTAAAAATATAAGCCATCAGTATTAATTTAACCTGGAGCAGTGTTTTGTATATGAATAAGAAAGTTTATTTTATAGATTGAAAGAAACAGAAATGGACTCATGTAAACTGATATGCTCTTGTCGGATGTGGGAGTTTCGGGAGAGTTTACGGGTTACTGAGGATTATATCTGCAATAAATGCCATTGTTTGCAAATCCTATCAGATCAAATGGATCGGCTGGAGAGACAGAGGCAATGAGGAATTTAAAAGAACAAGGGGATGTGATGGATGGCAGTAATAGGAAGGGAGGAAAGTCTCAGATACAGTCACATAGATGGGTTAACTCCAGGAAGGGTAAGAGAGGTTGGCACCTAGGGTAGGAGTCTTTTGTGGATATACCCATTTCAAGCAGGTATGCTGTTTTGGAAAATGTAGGGAGTGATGGATTCTCAGGGGAACGTAGCACGAACAGCCAAGTTTCTGGTATTGAGACTGGCTCTAATGCAACGAAGGGTACGTTGGCTTCCAAGAGATCAATTGTGTTAGAGGATCCTGTAGTCAGAGGTACAGACAGACGTTTCTGTGGCCAGCAAAGAAAAAGCAGAATGGTGTATTGTTTCTCTCATGCCAGGATCAAGGATGTCTCAGAGAGGGTGCAGGATGTTCTCACTGGGGAGAGGGGCCAGCAAGAGGTCACTGTCCACATTGGAACCAACGACATAGGAAGGGAAAAGGTTGAGATTCTGAAGGGAGATTACAGAGAGTTAGGCAGAAATTTAAAAAGGAGGTCCTCAAGAGTAGTAATACCTGGATTACTCCCAGTGCTACAAGCTAGTGAGGACAGGAATAGGAGGATAGAGCAGATGAATGAGATAATGAGGAAAGAGATCAATCTGAGACTGGTAAAGTTGAGAACAGAAGTGAATCAAACAGTCAGGGCAGGCAAGGTATAACTGATAAGTTAAACTGCATTTATTTTAATGCAAAGGGCCTAACAGGGAAGGCTGATAAACACAGAGCATGGTCAGGAACATGGGACTGGGATATCATAGCAATTACAGAAACATGGCTCAGGGATGGACAGATCTGGCAGCTTAATGTTCTAGGATACAGATGCTATAGGAAGGATAGAAAGGGAGACAAGAGAGGAGGGGGAGTGACGCTTTTGATAAGGGATAGCATTACAGCTGTGCTGAGGGAGGATATTCCCAGAAATACATCCAGGGAAGTTATTTGGATGGAACTGAAAAATAAGAAAGGGATGATCACGTTATTGGGATTGTATTGCAGACCCCCTAATAGTCAGAGGGAAATTGAGAATTTGTAAGGAGATCTCAGTTATGTGTAAGAATAATAAGGTGGGTATGGTTGGGGATTTTAACTTTCCAAACATAGACTGGGGCCACCATAGTGTTAAGGGTTCAGATGGAGAGGAATTTGTTAAGAAAAATTTCTGATTCTGTATGTGGATGTACCTACTAGAGAAGGTGCAAAACTTGACCTACTCTTGGGAAATATGGCAGGGCAGGTGACTGAGGTGTCAGTGGGGGAGCACTTTGGGCCCAGCGCCCATATTCTATTAGTTTTAAAATAGTAATGGAAAAGGATACAGCAGATCTAAAAGTTGAAGTTCTAAATTGGAGGAAGGCCAATTTTGATAGTATTAGGCAAGAACTTTCAAAAGCTGACTGGGGGCAAATGTTTGCAGGTAAAGGGGTGGCTGGAAAATGGGAAGCCTTCGGAAATGTCATAATGAGAGTCCAGAGAAAGTATATCCCTGTTCGGGTGAAAGGAAAGGCTGGTAGGTACAGGAAATGTTGGATGACTGAAGAAACTGAGGGTTTGGTTAAGAAAAAAAAGGAAGCGTATGTCAGTTATAGGCAGGATTGATCGAGTGAATCCTTAGAAGAGTATAAAGGCAGTAGGAGTATACTTAAGAGAGAAATCAGGAGGGCAAAAAGGGGACATGACATAGCTTTGGCAAATAGAGTCAAAGAGAATCCAAAGGGTTTACAAATACATTAAGGACAAAAGGGTAACTAGCGAGAGAATAGGGCCCCTCAAAGATCAGAAAGATGGCCTTTGTGTGGAGCTGCAGAAAGTGGGGAAGATACAAAATGAGTATTTTGCATCAGTATTTACTGTGGAAAAGGACATGGAAGATACAGAATGTAGGGAAATAGATGGTGACATTTTGAAAAATGTTCATATTACTGAGGAGGAAGTGCTGGCTGTCTTGAAATTCATAGAAGTGGATAAATCCCCAAGAACCGATCAGGTTCCCCTAGAACTCTTTGGGAAGCTAGGGAAGTGATTGCTGGGCCTCTTACTGAGATATTTGTATCATTGTTAGTCACAGGTGAAGTGCCGGAAGACTGGAGGTTGGCTAATGTGGTGCCACTGTTCAAGAAGGGTGGTAAGGACAAGCTAGGGAACTATAGACCAGTGAGCCTGAGTCAGTGGTGGACAAGTTGTTGGAGAGAATCCTGAGGATGTACATGTATTTGGAAAGGCAAGGACTGATTAGGGATAGTCAACATGGCTTTGTGCATGGGAGATCATGTCTCACAAACTTAATTGAGTTTTTTGAAGAAGTAACAAAGAGGACTGATGAGGGCAGAGCAGTATATGGATCTATATGGACTTCAGTAAGGTGTTAAACAAGGTTTCCCATTGGAAAACTGGTTAGCAAGGTTAGATTTCACAGAATGCAGGGAAAACTAGCCATTTGCATACAGAACTGACGCAAAGGTAGAAGACAGAGGGTGGCGGTGGAGGATTGTTTTTCAGCCTGGAGGCCTGTGACCAGTGGAGTGCCACAAGGATTGGTGCTGGGTCCACTACTTTTCATAATTTATATCAATGATTTGGATGTGAGCATAAGAGTTATAGTTAGTAAGTTTGCAGATGACACCAAAATTGGAGGTGTTGTGGACAGCAAAGATGGTTACCTCAGATTACAACGGGATCTTGATCAGATGGGCCAATGGGCTAAGACGTGGCAGATGAAGTTTAATTCAGATAAATGCAAGATGCTGCATCTTGGAAAGCAAATCTTAGCAGGAATTATACACTTAATGGTAAGGTCCTAGGGAGTGCAGGTTCATAGCTCCTTAAAAGTAGAGTCACAGGTAGATGGAATAGTGAAGAAGGCATTTGGTATGCTTTCCTTTTTTGGTCAGAGTATTGAGTACAGGGGTTGGGAGATCCTGTTGCAGCTGTACAGGACATTGGTTAGGCCACTGTTGGAATATTGTGTGCAATTCTAATCTTCTTCCTATTGGAGGGATGTTGTGAAATTGAAAGAGTTCAGAAAAGATTTACAAGGATGTTGTCAGGGTTAGGGGATTTGAGCTATAGGGAGAGGCTAAATAGGCTGGGGTTGTTCTCTCTGGAGCATCGAAGGCTGAGGGGAGACCTTACAGAGGTTTATTATGTCATGAGGGGCATGGATGGGATAAATAGACAAAATCTTTTCCCTGGGGTGGGGGAGTCCAGAACGAGAGGGCATTAGTTTAGGGTGATAGGGGAAAGATATAAAAGAGACTTAAAGGGTAACTTTTTCCTGCAGAGGGTGGTTCATGTATAGAATGAGCTGCCAGAGGAAGTGGTGGAGGCTGATTCAAATGCCTTTTAAATGTTGCAATTGTATGTGTATATGAATAGGAGGGTTTTGGAGGGATATGGGCCAGATGCTGGCAGGTGGACTGGATTGGGTTGGGATATCTGGTCGGCATGGACAGGTCAGACCGAAGTGTCTGTTTCCGTGCTGTACATCTCTATGATTTTATGACTCTATGTGTTATAAATGTGCAATACGGCACTGTAAACCAGATCTAAACTGGCAATTGGTCTCAGGGTTGGAAAGCAAAAATGACAATGGAAATAGATTTCAAAGGATGGATTTGCAGATTTAGAGATGATTTCAAAAGACGTAAAACATAGTGGAAACATGTTGAACTGATAAACCTAAAGCAGCGCATGATAGATTGGAGTTGGCAAGAATCCTGAACCCCAGGCTTCCGACAAATATTAACTCTCCTGAGTTTTACAGAAGTTTATTAGCTAACAATTTAATATTTCGATGTCTGTTTTACAAGTAATCAACAGATCAAACATCCAGTATGGTGAGCGGTATGCATGAGTTTATTGCATGACAGATACGTGCCATACACCATATTGGTAAAGGCAGAAAAATTCATTCAGAGCCAGGGCCTGAGACAGATATTTCGTCCTTTGCACTTTCAAAGGAGGATGTATCAGGAAAGAAGTGTAGCTGTGTGAAGAGGAAAATCATATTGCCTGATAATGCGGGGTTTCTGAGAAGTAATTCATCATCCTACTTTTAGTTACTTTCAAAAAGAGGGCAGGGAGGTTTAAGTTTCAGATTTCCCATTTGTCACCATAACACTGAACATCAATAACATTGTGTTGTCATGGAAATGATGCAAAATTCATCAATATCCTGTGTTTTTGGTCAAGGTTGAGTATATTCATGCAGTCCTGGGTGGCAATATTCAACAACATTGGCATTTCTGTTGTGAATTCCCAGAGATGGGTCTGATTGGCACAAGTTCTGTCGAATGGCTGACTGACTAATATTCCACATTTTGCCTGCTTGATCTAGCTGCAATTGGATGGATTTCAGTCAAGGGTCTCCTCAACCTTTTTTTTACTCCTGGTCAATCTTCTGTGTGAACAGAACATGCTCCTATATAAAGATGAGAATATAATGGTATACAAAGCAGAATTTATAATTCTCAGTAAGTGTGTGCATATTTGTTGCTTTAACAATACAAGCTATGATTACTGCCAAGTAAACTCTGTTTGGGTTGATACAGAAGTCAATTAGAAAGGCCAGGGCTCCCAGGCTTAGTGGGAGTTTTCCTAACCTGCACATAAGCTGAAATACATACACATCTTTGGTCCTTGCCAGTTCCAGTCAACTGGAAAATGTGTCACTAACGTATCATTGATGGGAAGAGACTGCCTCTGACACCAGGCAAATCCTCCTCTGTATCATCTGCAAGAAAGATTATCAAACTAAAAAAAAATGCCCTTTTTATATTTCAGGCGACTTGAGCTTCTATCGGTAAACAGGCTTTATTTATAATTTATCTATTCCATGTTTCAACTCTAATTTCCAGATCTTTCTGTAGTTTGGTTACTTTCCTCGAACTCCACATTCAGGCTTAACCAATTAAGCACAGTATCAATAGTAAGCAGGCTCACATAATTAAGCACAGAACAATTGAATACTACAACCTCCCTCTTTGGTGGTTAGGGTGATGTACCTGTCATGGTCCTACAAATTCACTTTCATCCTTCCAAAGGCTGCTTTATCTCAACCTTTGATGTAATTGGACCCACAGATATGTAAAGTGTTGAAGAGCCAAGTAATGGAACTTTTAGGCATACAGAGACCCTTACCCAATACCTTTACCTCTCTATTCCTGAGAAAACCTGCCTTGTAAAAGGGCATTTGAAACTTTCACCACATAATAGATGGATCCAGAGCAGCAGAGATGCATAGCAACTTGATTTCTCCTCTTTTTCATATTTGACATATTTTCTACCAGAACTTCAGCCCCACTTTTCTTTATTTCACTCGACCTCAAAAACAAACCCAGTATTGCTTAACAAATGATTTATTATGTAAGTTCTGTGATAGTAAGACTTGACTGGAATAATACCACAGCATGGTTAATAATAAAAGTTCAGAAAAATGTGGTCTCCTCCAATTTTGGTTTCTAGGCAGCAGATATTACATAGATTGACAAAAATGATCTTCTTTCATAAATTCTGCAGACCATTAAAGGGATTTTTAGAATTGGGGGAAAGACAGAGTTGACTAGTTTTTATGGCAGTGTCCTGATGAGTCATTTTCATAGCATTTCTTGTTTCTCCTGATTATAGCGATAAACCCTAGATCTCTCACACACTCACTGTTGTGGAAAATTCCATTTTTCTAGCCAAGTAAGCACAGGCAGGGGGGAATCTTCAGCAATGAGAGATTCAGTAATAATGAGAAAAATAGTAACCAACATGACAGGGATAATTCTGCCAGCTTGTTTTGAAACATGTACTTGTTAGACAGGTGTAGTACAATTAAAACTCTAAATGTGGCAACGAATGTGTTCATAGTGACATTAAACGGATATCAAATTGAAATATTTAAACATGTATTTTGTGCAACAGATTTTGCAGGACTGAATTGTTCCTATTTCATTGAATTTCTACAGTGCAGAAATAGGCCATTCTACCCATCAAGTCTGCGCTTAATCTCCATAATCGTAGAGTCAGAGTCATACAGCATGAAGACAAACCCTTCGGTCCAATCAGTCCATGCTGAACATAATCCCAAATTAAACTAGTCCCATCTGCCTGCTCCTGGCCCATATCCCTCCGAACTTTCCTGTTCATATAACTATCCAAATCTCTTTTAAATGTTGTAATTGTACCTGCAGCCACCACTTTCTCAGGAAGCTCATTCCACATGCAAACCACCCTCTGTGTAAAAGATATGCATGTTGTGTCTTAAAATTTCTCTCCTCTTGCCTTAAAAATGTGTCCTGAAGTCCCCCATCCTAGGAAAAAGATAACTACCATTAACTCTCTCTTTACTTCACATTATTTTATAAACTTCTAGCAGATCACCTCTCAACTTCCTACACTCCAGTAAAAAAAAAGTCCCAACCTATTTTTATAAGTCAAAATTAAAAATTACACAACACCAGGTTATAGTCCCCAACAGGTTTATTTGGAAGGACTAGCTTTTGGAGTGCTGCTCTTCATCAGGTGGTTGTGGAGTATAAGATCATAAGACACAGAATTTATCGCAAACGTTTACAGTGTGATGTAACTGAAATTATATATTGAGAAAGGCCTGGATTGTTTGTTCAGTCTCTCACCTTTTAGAATGAACATGTTGGTTTGTTCTTTCATATGCAAATTGCAGAACTTTTTTAAAGTTACATTCTCAAGTGAGCTTTAATAATTGGTGTCATGTCAGCTCCAAATCATTGAAAACTCAAACCTTCCATACCCAGTAATATCCTGGTAAATCTCTTCCAAACTCTCTCCAGCTTGTTAACATTCTTCATAAAACAGCATTTACCATGGCTAATCCACCTAGCCTGCGCAACTTTGGACTGTGGGAGGAAACTAGAGCACCCAGCAGACATAAGAAGGATATGCAAAGCTGAAATCGAACCTGGGTCCCTCCTATTGTGAGGTAGTGGTGCTAGCCACTGTGCCACCCTGAGAAGCCTAAACAAGGATTTAGAAAACCTTAGACCTGCAGCTTGTTACCAAAACCTAATAACCAAGGTGATTGTATAAAGATATACAATAGATACCAAATAAAAATAAAGAACTGCAGATGCTGAAAATCTGAAACACAAACAGAAAGTGCAGTAGAAACTCAGCAGATCTTGTACCACCAAGAGAGAGAAAAACAGACTTAACATTTTGAGTCCAGTGACCCTTCATCAGAACTGAAAGCAGCTGGGGAATGGTGGTATTTATGCTAATGATGGGGTGGGGGCACAATGCAGAGTAAATCAAGTATATGGAAATAGTATCCAAAGAGAGAAAGAGAGAGAAAAAAAGTGGATAAGCAAAAGAAGGGAGAGCTGATAATAAGCCAAGACAGAGGTAAAAGAGAGGAAAAAAAACCTGCAGATACTGGAATCCAAAGTAGACAGGCAGAAGGCTGGAAGAACACAGTAAGCCAGGCAGCATCAGGAGGAAACATCAGCATCGGTCCTGAAGAAGGGTTACACCCGAAACATCAACTTCTGTACATCCTGATGCTGCCTGGCTTGTTATGTTCTTCGCGTGACAGGTTAAGGCTAGATAGGATGCAAATGAGAAGTGTAAATGGTTGAAAACAGGTTGACTGTGCTGACAGCAACCCATATAAAACAGGACCTACAGGTGTAGAGGAGGGTAATAAATATGAAAAATATGTTGAATGTAATGTTGAGTCCTGGTAAGGCGTCTGGCATTGGATGAGGTGCTGGGGTTCCTCCAAATTAGATCCTCCTTCTCTAAGTTTCAATGTCAGAAATGTTTGATGAGAAGATTTATGAGTAAGTCAGTTAACCTTCTACTAAGCTATAAAATAGTATCTTGTATACATCATCAACTGAGGATTCAAGCACATTCTCTCCTGTTTACATTCAAACAAATATCATGATCAGAGAGCATGATGGTACAACCCAAATAAAATGGTATTCGCTTCTATATTTTTTGTGCTTAAATTCTACTACTTTTATAAGTGGACAACATTGTTGGACTCATAAGATGGCCAAGGTTGGTCACGTGATTGTATTTCCAGATGCTTCAGATCTCCTGTATTGTATGGACATTCCAGCTAAAGCTGACACAAAGGACTTGGAAATGAGCTGCCAATATTCAGCCAGCTATAGACAAAGGAAAACATCAAGACATACTACATTAAAATGGCCACAAATTTCTTCACAGCTACCTTGCCCATCACAATGTAAACTCAGAGGAGGAGTTAAAACGACACTGTTAAGAAGGCATATGGGACACTTGCTTTCATCGTTGTGGCAAAGAGTATAGGAGAAGGGAGGTAATGCTGGAGTTGTGCAGAGCAATGGTCAGGCCACAACTGGAGGTCTCTTGAGTAATTCTGGTTGCCTCACTACAGAAGGATGTGATAGCACTCGAGAGGGTACAGAGGAGGTTTACCAGGATGTTGTCTGAGATGGAGAAATTGAACTATCAGGTGACTAAATAGGCTTGAATTGTTTTCTTTACAGCAGAGAAGACTGGGGGATGGGGGGTGGGGGGTTGGGTGGTGTATCATATCATGAGGGGTATGGACAGGGTGAATAGAGAACAACTGTTCCCCTGTTTGGGAGGTCAGTCATGAGAGGGCATAGTTTTAGAGGAAGGGGCAGGAGATTCAGAGGGGATTTGGGAAAAGGTTTGCACTCAGTGAATGGTGGGAATCAGGAAAGCACTGCCTGAGAAACTAGTGGAGGCCAGAAGCTTTACAACCTTTAAAAAATATTTGGATGAACACTTCAAATATCATAATATTCAAGGATGTGGGGCAAGTGCAGAAAATTGGGATTAGTGCACTTTTAGTAATTTGTGTCAGTGCAGACTTGATGGGCTGAAGGGCCTTTCCTGGGTTGTATGAATCTATGTATAATGACCTTCCAATTAGTCCATTGAGATGGGCCTGTTCTTGCCATTTGACTCGAGCTTGCTGAAATTACTTAAACATTCAATTCTGGGATTCCAGTTCAGTTACTGTTTGACGGCCACAGGGAAAGCAGGTATTGAAGCTGAGTTGACAGCCTGCCTCAGACTTTCCATCTCTGTCTCCAAAATGCTAAGAGGGAGGAACGCACAACATTTCCTGCAAGAAAGAAAACTACAGGGCTCAGGTCATGAAGGAAACTCATATTGAACACTGACCTCCAAGATGTAGTTTTGAGAAGGATGCAGATGCTTCAGTATGAATTGGACAAGTTGAGTGACTGGGCAAGCACATGGTAGATGAAGTATAATGGGGATAAATGTGAAGATATTTCCTTGAGCAGCAAAACAGGAAGGCAGATTATTTTTGGAATGGTGATAGATTGGGAAAGGGAGAAGTCCGATAAGACTGGGTTTCCTTGTTCAGTCGCTGAAAGTAAGCATACAGGTGCAGCAGGTTGTGAAGAATGAGTACATATTGCTGCAGGGGCTTGGTAAGACCATACCTGGAGTATTGTGTGTCGTTTTGGTCTCCTTATCTGAGAAAGGATCTTCTGGCCATGGATGGAGTGCAACAAAGGTCTATTTGACTAAATCTTGGAATTCCAGGACTAACGAATCAAGGAAGATTGATTAGTCAAGACTACAGTTACTGAGGTTTAGAAGAATGAGGGGAAAATTCATAGAAATCTCAAATATTCTGATAGGACAAGGATAAACATAGGAAAGATGATCCATGGTGTCTAGAACAGGGAGTCACAGGCTAAGGATACAAGGATTTACAACTGAGGTGAGGAGAAATTCCTTCATCTAGAGAGCGGTGAGCCAATGGAATTCTCTGGAGTCCATGACATTGAATGTTTTCATGAAGCAGTCTTAGATATAATTTTTAGGGCTAAAGGGAGTAAAGGATAAGGGAAGTACAAAAGAACAGTGTTCCAAGTTGGATATTCAGCCATGATCATGTTGAATAGTAGAGAAGTCTCGAAAGACCAAATGACCTATTCCTAGTATTCCTAGAAATGGCCTATTTCTATGTGGTAATTTATGTGAACTAATATTTGAAACCATTGGATTTGTCAAAATCTGTAATCATAGAATCCCTACTGTGTGGATCAGGCCATTTGACCCAACAAGTCCACACCAACCTTCCAAAGAGTATCCCAACCAGACCCATTCCCCTTCCCTGTTACTTCAGAAACCCCTGAACACTATGAGCAATTTAGCATGGCTTGTTCACCCCTAAACTGCACATCTTTGGATGATGGGAGGAAACCGGAGCACCCAGAGGAAACCCGCGCAGACACAGGAAGAATGTACAAATTCCACACAGACAGTCGCACAAGGCTAAATTCAAACCTGGGTCCCTGATGCTGTGAGGCAGCAGTGTAAACCGCTGAGCCACTGTACCAACCTTTTGTAACCTATTTCTTCTCTTACCCCATCTTCCTTAATTTATTAGTGTGTGTATATATGGATAGAATAGCAAAGCAATTCCCTGCATTTTGGATGTGTTCCTTACTAGCCCTGATTTTGAATTCGTCTTCGTGATTTGTTTTGCTGTGTTTTTTTTTTCAAATGATTAAATTTGAAAATCAGGGCTTGGCGCACACCCTTTAGCCTTAGCCTAACCTTGTAAGGGACAGGAGTATGAACAGGAAGAGGTAAATCAAACAATACTTCACTGTCTTGGGCTTAATATGAGCATAACAAGTCATTATTTAAATTCAAAACCATTCCCCATTTGTCCATAACACAGAACAGAAGAGAAAGACTGTGAAAGCAAAGCCTGAATATCACATAAGTTCCTGACTGCTTCCCAATGGTAAAATAAAACTCAAAAACAAAAATCAGTCTAGACAACAATACAGAAGAGGGAAACAAACAAGAGTCTCCAGAAAATGAGTGTACATAATTTTGAATTACTTATTCTTATAATATGGTGTTCACTGGTAAGCCTTTACATATTCCTAACTCCTAGTTGCCCTTGAAAATGTGGCCTTATTTCAGTATTTGCTGCATTGCATGTTCTGAATGTACTTCTGAAAAGTTCTTAGGTTGGGAGTTCTAGGACTTAAACCCAGTGACCACAAATGAAAATCAATATATTGACAAAAGTCTGGGCGATGCATGACTTGAAGGGCGGTAAGAAGTGATAATATTTCCATGCACTAGTGGATCTTGTTTTTCCATGTGGTGGATATTGGCATTTTTGGAAATTCGGCAATGGAAACATTGATGAGTTGCAGCCATGCAACCTATAAATAGCAGCACAGATGTGCAGAGGTTGTGGGAAGTGGAAGGTGGTTGGCAAGTTAAATGTTAAGATTAGTGATGGAATCTAAATCAAGCAGATAGCTCTACTCGGGGTGTTGCTAAACTTTGTGAGTGTTGTTACAACTGCACCATCTTGTAAAGTATAGGAGAGTACATTATAAGCAGTGCAGAGGGCTTGCTGAAGTCAATAGTGTGCTCAATCTTCAACTTGCTCTTGAATTCATGCCATGCATGTGACTGGCCCAGTTGAGTTCTGGTCACTTTTCCCTCCCCCACCTCCCCCTAGGATTCAACAATGAATATGATATTGATTGTCAAACAGGGGATGTTCGGCATGCTCTATGTCTGGCACTAATGTCATGCTAATGTTACTCTCTATAGCAGTTCAAAGCTTGGTGCTATCAAGCTCTTACTGCTTCATTATCTGAGTCATTGTGAACAGAGTTGAATACTGCAAACATTAATGAAGATTAAGACTGGCCAGCTTCATTGGCAGGATGGCTAGCGTATGGTGTACAAGAACCTGACTCCCAGAGAGATTTGAGAAATGCTTTTACACCCTGTCCCTGAGAGTGGAAGACAGCGGCAAACCACAACAGAAAATAAAATCGCTCAGAATGAAGCATCAGCAAGCAATGAGTCAAAGACCTACCTTCAGGCAGAGCACTCACAACACCATAAAGATTGAGAAGATTCTCCAGAAATTTTTAATAAATAGTAACTGTTACACTGCACTGTCAGTCTGACTCTGACAGATGCCTTCTGCAAAGTGTAGCAGATGATACACATAGAATGCTGCTAGCTATGAAATACACTCTGACTGCAAAGGGAGAACTCTGCACTTGCCAGTGCACATCTTAAGCTCAGCTTCAGGCAACAACGAAGTGGCAAGGCCCAGGATTGTGGGAAAGCTTCCTGCATGAGATCTCAGACTGTGGATCTTTATTGCTAGGTCAGAAGGTGTCTTTGGGTTTCTGGTGTAAAGTTTGTGTCAATTTTTGCCCAGAATTTCTTCTCTTTGACTCTAAATTGGCAGGACATCTGTACTCTATAACTGAATGGATCAACTTGCTGAGCTCTCACAGTGGCTCTCTTATGGTAGAGTTTCTCACACTGCAATTTCCAGTCTGTGATTTTCCCATGCATTCAAATGTACACATGGAGGCTTAGAGATTGGCAAGTATAAGGAGAAAATGCTTGGCCTTAACACTGACTTAATGTGTTTGTTCATTATGAATATCCTGTTTTGCAATCCCAAAACAGTGCCAAGAGTAAACATTTGAAGCTTTCAATCTTATTAAAGAACTATTGGAGACAGCAATACTTGAACAGGATTCTCCAGTGTCATTTCACTGCAATCTTTATTATTTGATTTTGATTATTTTTAAGTTTAAAAGGATGAGTTCCTTTCAAATTCAGGTAAACATGATTAAAGGCTGCTAAAAGGTCTGTGGTGTATTTCTGTATGTTTATATTGCAGTAAAGTTAAACTGAACTGAGAATGCAATTATGCAGAAAATACGTTAACCTTGTATCTTATATTTGATCTAATTAGCAGTCCTTACATTTCATGTACAATCAACCTTTAAACTAGGATATGTTTGCTGACACCAATGCACCAATGATGATTGCAGATGCCGCATGCACACAACATTAAGCCAATTTTTAAAAAATAAAAGAATAGTTCTACTTTGTTTAACACTTTCATTTCTCTTACTCGATATGCACTTTCATTAAACTTGTATTATTAATTGATATTTGTCACTCATGACTGTATTTTTGAGAGGTATCACTGCTAATGCGTGCACGCCTTGGTGTCAGCAATTGAGAAAATGTTGCATTTTGGAGTTGCTATCTTTCAAGTGACACATTCAGTCAAGGTTTCCTGAACAGGTAGATATTAAAGATTCCATAATCCTATCTGATGAAGAACAGGATAATCTGGCCATCTTGCTGAATTTCCCTTCTTAATTAAGATGAACAAGTTGTCCTCCACTTCCAACCCTGCTACAGTACCTTCCCATGCCATCGCAGAAGGTACAACATTTCCCTGTTTATTTCCCCACTCCTCAACATCCAAGGCTCCATATACACCTTCCAGGTGAAGCATCAATTCATCTGTACTTCGTTCAATCTAGTCTACTGCATTCGCTGATCACCTTCACATCAGGGAGACAAAATGCAGAGTGAGTGACTGTGGAACAGCTCTGCCCTGCCCGTAACAACGACCCCAAGCTTCCTGAGTTGCCTGGCACTTCAACATACCACTGTGTTCCCACGGCCACATTTCTGTCTTGGGCCTGCTATAGAGATCCAGGCAAAGCTCACTGCAAACTGGAGGAACAACACCTCACCTTCTGCCAAGGTACTTCACGACTCAATGTTGAGTTTAGCGATTTCAGAGCTTGAACACATTCCTCCATGTTTGATACCCATATCCACAGGTCCTCTTCAAACAGGTTGCTCCCAACACAGCCAAACCGTTTTCAACCACTCACATTTCTCGTTAGCACCCATTCAGCATTTAACTTCTCTCCACTTTACTGTCATGAGCCTCTGCCTAGTTTGCTTTTTCCCTCTCTCTCTGGAAACTGTCTCCATCTTTTCAAGGAAGGATCACTAGATTCAAAACATTAACTCTATTTCTCTTTCTATAGATGCTGGCAGAGCCCCTCCAGCATTTTCTGTTTGTATTTTGAACAAGTCATTTGTTCTTCTTTCATTACTAAAGCCTAGTTGTCCAGAAATAATATTTTCATTTTGTCTATAAAGGTATGAATATAAATGTAGAAACGAGCAGGATTGAAAAAAAATTCTGAAAATAAAAAAATGCAAATATGTGAAAAATAGACATTGTCCAAGTTAAGCAGAAAAACCTCTTCTAAATTTAAGACTTATGTTAAAAACTCTCGTTTTCTGCTGAGTTTTTTTTTGCTGCATTTTTATGCAGACTGAAAACCAGAACTCACTTAATCAGCTCATGCCTTTGATAAAGCTTAAAGATAGAGGTCTGGTTCTTCCCTTCAGCACATCTTAAATTGAAATTCAATGATACAGTAGTTTATAATTAAAAATGTCATTAGTATCACTTTCATTTATTTCATATTTGTGTTGCCTTCAATACTAGGGTGTGTCTTAACCACCCTTAATGTACTGCCCATTTCAAATGAGCATTCAAGTGAGACTGAAATCTTCAGTGTAAGTATCATTCATAAATAAGCTATTCACATTTTTAAAATTCTATTTAATAAATAAACTGTGCTGCAGGCATCTCATTGAAAGTGAACCAATAGTTGAAAGAGAAAAAAAATTGCTTCTTTAGTAATTTATAAACACTCAATGGAATTCTGAGATTAAAGGCAATGAAGGGAATAGGTTAAAACTCAAAAATCAAAAGAATGTTAGTTCAAACCCAAAGCAAATAAGTGATCCTATTGGGATCGAAAATCTACAAAAAAATTGATTGTTATAGTTCAAACATTCAGGAGTGCAGACTATGAACTCTTAAAATAAACCTGTGGTCTATATTTAAATTCTACATATCAGCATAAGTCTTTATTCTGGATCAATCGATTCTGTAAAAATATGTAGCATTAGAGCAGAGTCAGAGAGCGGCGGGAGCTGAGCGGAAGTGAAGGCAGAGCGCAAAGCCAGTCGGGAAGGTAAGTGATTGTTATTTAAGTGGGTGTTTTCTAGACCCCAGGTCCTACAAAGTAGGGCCTCCCTCCCTCCCTCCTCCTCTAACCTAAGTTAAAAGTCCACAGGCTTGCCCCAAAAAGAGGGTCCAAGGAAGTTCCTGTGGATTGAAGAGTGAGGCTTTAGCTCAGGATTCTTTGACAAGGAGGTTGAGTGAAGTGATTACGCCACAGTTGAAGAGAGTGAAGACATGACTGCCAAGCTGGTTCAGTGCGCTACGTGCTTGACTTGGGAGGTCAACGACTCTGGTGTGTCTGGCTCGTATAAGTGTGGAAAGTGTGTGCACGTTCAGCTACTGACAGAGCATATTGTAGCACTGATGAAAGACCTCGAAGACCTTAGGCTCATCTGAGAGAACGAGATCTTTCTGGACAAGACTTTCAGTGAGGTCATTACACCAATCGTACCAGAAGACAGCAGACAATGAGGAAGGCAGAGAGGAGACAGGTGTGAGAGACCCCAGGGGAAGTACCTGTCAGGAACAAGTTGAGTCATTTAGAAACAGTAGAGACAGATGATACTGCCAGTCCGCGAGGTGGCCAAGTCTGTCAATCAAAAGTTGGCATGGTGACAGAGCAGAAGAGTCGGACATCGCACAGAGCCGTGGTAATAGGGGACTCCATAGTGAGAGGAACTGACCGGGGTTTTTGTGGCAGCAGACAGGACTTAAGGATGTCGCAAAGATGTTACTACAGTTGTTATGGGGGATTTCAACATGCAGGTAGACTTGGAGAATCAGGATGGTATTGGACCTCAAGAAAGAGACTCTGTGGAGTGCCTCAGAGTTGGATTCTTAGAACAACTGGTGCTGGAGCCGACCAGGGAGAAGGCAATTCTGGATCTGGTATTGTGCAACGAACCAGAATTGGTCAGGGACTTCGAAGTAAAAGAGCCATTGGGAAGTAGTGACCATAATACAATAAGCTTCAATCTGCAATTTGAGAGAGAGAGTACAATCGGAAGTGACAATATTTCAGTTGAATAAAGGGAACTATGGAGCTATGAGGGAGGAGCTGGCCAAAGTGCAATGGTGCAATACCTTAGCAGGGATGACTGTGGAGGAAAATGGCGGATATTTCTGTGTATAATGCAGAAGTTGCAGGATCAGTTCATTCCAAAAAGGAAGAAAGATCCCAGGAGGAGGCATGGGTGGCTGTGGCTAACGAGCGAAGTTAAGAAACAGATAAAGTTAAAAGAGAAAAAGTATAACATAGCAAAGATAAGTGGGAAAACGGAGGACTGGGAAGCTTTTCAAGAACAACAGAGGATTACTAAGAAGGAAATATGCAGAGAAAAAATGAGGTATGGAGGTAAACTGGCCAATAATATAAAGGAGGATAGTAAAAGTTTTTTAGGTATGTGAATGGCAAAAGAAGAGGTTAAGACTAAAATTGGGCCCTTGAAGACAGAAACAGAGGAATATATTACGGGGAACAAAGAAATGACAGAAGAATTGAATTGGTACTTCAGATCTGTGTTCACTGGGGAAGACACAAGCAATCTCCCTGAGGTAACAGTGTCTGAAGGACCTGAACTTAAGGGAATTTATATTTGCCAGGAATTGGTGTTGGAGAGACTTTAGGTCTGAAGGTTGATATGTCCCCAGGGCCTGATGGTCTACATCCCAGGGTATTGAAGGAGGTGGCTCGAGAAATCGTGGATGCGTTGGTGATTATTTTCCAGAGTTTGATAGATTCGGGATTAGTTCCTGCAGATTGGAGGGTGGCTAATGTTGTACCACTTTTAAAGAAAGGTGGGAGAGAGAAAGCAGGAAATTATAGACCTGTTAGTCTGACCTCAGTGGTGGGAAAGGTGCTGGAGCCTATTATAAAGGATGAAATTACGACACATCTGGATAGTAGTAACAGGATAGGTCAGAGTCAGCATGAATTTATGAAGGGGAAAATCATGCTTGACTAATCTTCTGGAATTTTTTGAGGATGTAACTCTGAAGATTGACAAGGGAGATCCAGTAGATGTAGTGTACCTGGATTTTCAGAAAGCTTTTGATAAAGTCCCACATAGGAGGTTAGTGAGCAAACTTAGGGTGCATGGTATTGGGGGCAAAGTACTAACTTGGATTGAAAGTTGGTTTGCTGACAGGAAACAAAGAGTAGTGATAAATGGCTCCATTTCGGAATGGCAGGCAGTGACCAATGGGGTACCGCAGGGATCTGTATTGGGACTGTAGCTTTTTACAATATATGTTAATGATATAGAAGATGGTATTAGTAATAACATTAGCAAATTTGCTGATGATACTAAGCTGGGTGGCAGGGTGAAATGTGAGGAGGATGTTAGGAGATTACAGGGTGACCCGGACAAGTTAGGTGAGTGGCCAGATGCATGGCAGATGCAATTTAATGTGGATATGTGTATGGTTATCCACTTTGGTGACAAGAACAGGAAGGCAGGCTACTACCTAAATGGAATCAATTTAGGTAAAGGGGCAGTACAGAGAGATCTGGGGGTTCTTGTACACCAGTCAATGAAGGTAAGCATCAAGTACAGCAGGTTGTGAAGAAGGCTAATAGCATGCTGGCCTTCATAACAAGAGGGATTGAGGATAGAAGCAAAGAGGTTCTTCTGCAGCTGTACCGGGTCCTGGTGAGACCACACCTGGAGTACTGTGTGCTGTTCTGGTCTCCAAATTTGAGGAAAGACATTCTGGCTATTGAGGGAGTGCAGTGTAGGTTCACGAGGTCAATTCCTGGAGTGGGAGGGATTACCTTACACTGAAAGACTGGAGCGACTGGGCTTGTATACCCTTGAATTTTGAAAACTGAGAGGGGATCTGATTGAGACATATAAGATTATTAAAGGATTGGACACTCTGGAGGCAGGAAACATGTTTCCACTGATGGGTGAGTGCCGAACCAGAGGACATAGCTTAAAAATACAGGGTAGACCATTTAGGACAGAGATGAGGAGAAACTTCTTCACCCAGAGAGTGGTGGCTATGTGGAATGTTCTGCCCCAGAGAGCAGTGGAGGCCCAGTCTCTGGATTCATTTAAGAAAGAGTTGGATAGAGCTCTCAAGGATTGTGGAATCAAGGGTTATGGAGATAAGGCAGGAACAGGATACTAATTAAGGATGATCAGCCATGATCCTATTGAAAGGTGGTGCAGGCTCGAAGGGCAGAATGGCCTACTCCTGCACCTATTGTCTATTGTCTATTGTCTAATCCTTGCTTGATGATATGCAATGTTTCTGTCTTCTGATGAGCTTGTTTCTATGGCCAAGTAATGGCATTTAAGCTCTAGGACTTAATTTCAGATCAAGAGTAATTGAAGGAACAATGCTTTCCCATTAATACAATTGTAAAGTTTTTTTTAAGAATTAGTTTGGGCTGTTTCTAACCCAATTTCCAAGGAAGGCACCAAGAGGACACTACTAACCTCAAAATCCAAACTTAGCTATCACTATCTGGTAAAATATCTGTTCAGGAGACCATGGCCAAATCTTCCGAGAGTGGTTGTGCAGTCAGATTGTTACCCCACTCCTTTTTCCTTAAGTGGACCAGAGCCTTTTTGGTTCAAACTTGCAATTTATACCTCATGAGAAACACAGAGCATCATCATTCAGGAAGCCTTCTTGCAAAGAGCAACATTAATGCTTGAGGCCAAGTCACTCCCTTTTTTAACAGCTGTAACTTCTATATTCTTGGTTGTAAAGAGCCCAGAGGCACTCAGAGAGAGAGAAGATAAGTGGGTAAGGTAAGAGGATGCGATTGTAGGGGTGCCAGGAAGCTAATGCAGTAGGCAGGTGAAGGCAATATTTTGGTAGTTGGGTGAGAGGGTTAAATTGGTCAGGTGTCAGAGGGGCTGTGGATACCAGGGATGTTGTTGAGTATGGAAGGTCAGCAGACATTGCAAGGCTCAGCTTGGGGAGGCGGTGTAGGTGGCTGGGAGCGATTGAATGTTCTATGGGTGCCAGTGTGAGTAATGGCGGTGGGGGGGAAGGGTGATCAGTACGAGTGATTGGGGGTCAGCTTTAAGGCTGAGTTAGTGTCAGGACTGTTTTGATCCCTCAATTTTCCTGGGTAAGTATTTTGGAAAGTAAGTTAGAACTCTCCAAACTTTTCTGCAATAACTCAGAATTGAAGACATTTTTGAAAAGTTCGAGAGATCAAGTACAGAGGTTTCAGCATTCCATGGCAACTATTTTTCCAGTCAGTGCATCTGGACCTCTGAGCAGTCCCATAGCACATCGGCAGAATGTGTCCAATCCCTGAATAGATGTGAGCCTGCAAAGATACAAAATTAATTCACCATGCAAGTTAGAAACCCCAAATAACAACAGAAAACACTGCAAATGCTCAGCAGCATCTGTGCTGAGAGAAACAATGTGCATATTTAATATCAATGAGCTTTTGTCAGAACTGGGAAAAGTTGGAGATGTAAACAGATTTTCAGCAAGAACAAAGGGATTTGGGGCAAGCGTTGCAAAGAACAAAAGGGTAGGTCTGTTAGAAAGTGGAAGAAAGGAAACAGGAACCAATAAAAGGGACGATGGTGCAAAGCAAAAAAGCATGCTAATTGAATAAATGGTGGGCGTGGAAGAGCTGTAAATGAAACAGCATTAGAGTCTAGATGATTGTAAAGTGTCAATTCATAAGGTGAGCAATGGATTTTGGATGCCTGAAAATGCTGAAATACGCAGCAACATCTGCAGAAGCTTCCATGGTCTCCATTAGGACAGTGATGAAAAAGGTCAAATTTCAAAACAGATGATGTTACTTTATAGCTTTGAGAAAAATACCTGAAAATATGGGGACTCTGAATTAATTTTAGAAGATATTAGATCATTATGAGCTCTCTGTTTTGTATTATTGATCTATTTTTGCAACTGCTTCTGATTTTCTAAATTCTCCAAATTGGCAGATGTCTGGATTAGATTCTCACACAGCCAACCCATTTTCATCTGCTCATAGTCCCCATTATCAAACTTTCTCCTACCCTGCTTACGTCCAAGTGTTCATTTGTTTGCCTAACTATCTTTCTTTTCCTCCAGGCTCTGTCTCCACCTATCCGCTCACGCCATCCCCCCCCCACCACCTCCACTTTCCCCACCTTTATTATCAGCAAATACCACTTTTTCCTAGCTACTGTCAGTTCTGAAGAAGGTTACTGGACTCAAATTGTTAATTCTGCTTTGTCTCCACACATGCTGCCAGACCTGCTGACTTTCCCAAGAAATTTATTTTTAATAAAGCATTTTACTTGTTCAGTGATAGGATGTGGGTGCGACTGGGAAGTTGAACCTTTATTTCCCACCCCTCACTGCCCCTAGAAGGTCATCTCCTCGAAATGTTGCAATCAGTGTATTGAAAATATACTTACAGTGTTTTTAAGGGGAGAGTTTTCAGCTTTTGACACAATGACAATGGATGATACATTTCCTTGCCGAGATGATGTGTGTCTGAGCATGATTTTGCATATGGCAGAGCTTTCACTGCCCTTGTCATGTTGCAGGTTTGGAAGGTGCTATTGAAAGCATAATGCTGGGTTACTGCAGTGTATCTTATCGATGGTTAACATTGCAGCCACGCTAGCTCTGGGAGTAACTTGTTCGGGTGGCAGTAAGTTGCTGATCATAAGGCCAAATTTTTCTTGGCAAATGTTAAGCTTCTTTAGTAATATTGTAACTGCATTATCCAGGCAAGTGGAAAGTATTCCTTCACATTCAGACTTGTGTCTTGTTGGTAGTGGACAGGCTTTAGAAACACTGGAAGTACATCATTCACCAAAGGAGATCGATCCTCTGACCTGCTCTTGTACCCACAGTAATGGCCAGGATATTGACAGCAGATGATTCAGCTGTCATTGAACATTACATGGTTATACTCTTTCTTGTTAGAGATGGTTATTGTCTGGGTCTTGCTGAAACAAATGTTGCTAGTCACTTACATCAGCCACATCCTGAATGGTATCCAGGTACTGCTACTCCTGAAGGCATGTTTTGCTTTACTTTTTGATGATCTCCAAATGAAACTGGACACTGTGCATCAGAAAACAATGTACTTCTGACATATAAATGGAGGGAAGGTTATTGATGGAGCTGTTGAAGTTGGTTGGACTTATAACACTCACTGGGGAACTCCTGCAGAGATGTCCTGTAACAACCACAATCTCAACCACTTTCCTTGGTACTTAGTGTGACTCAAACTAGTGCAGAACGTTTCACTGTATCCCACTAACTTCAATTTGTCAAGGACTCCTCTTGATGTTAAAGGCAGTTACTCTCACCTCTCCTTGGGAGCTCAGTTCTTTTGTCCAGCTTTTGGAGAAAGGCTGCAATCTGGTATTGAGTCAAGAGATCCTAGCAAACTTCAAGACAAAGATCAATGGCTCGGTTATTTGTGAACAGGAGTTCACATTAGCTAGCAATTATATTTGTCCAGTTTTTCAAGGCAGGACATATTTGGGAAGCTTTCCATTTTCTCAGGTAGATGCCAGTGTTGTAGTTGCAGTGGAACTGTCAGAGCTGGATCTGGGAAACACTGCAGCCAAGATGTTATTAGAATAGTAGCTTTGCTGTTTCCAATTTACTCAGCTGTTTCTTCATACCATGTGAAGATAACTGAATTGGCTGAAAACTGGTTTCTTTAACAGCAGGGATTTCACAAGGAGGCCAGGATGTATCATTTGCCTAGTCCTTCTAAGGCTATGTATTTGCCACAACAGCATTCACCTGCTGGCTGCTGCTGTCATTGAGAAGGGAATGGTCATGCCACCTCTTTCCATTAATTGTTTAACTAACCACTATCATTCACAACATGATATGATGAGACTCTGGGGCTTAAATCTGGTTGTTCAATCAAGGAATTGTTTACTTCACAAGCTGCTTACAAAGTTTCATTTACTGCATCCTGCATTGCAGCTTCGCAGCTTTCAAAATCATTTTATACATGTGTGTGGTGGTACTCATGGTATGCTGTTCACTGAACTAGGGATGGTCCTTGGCTTTGTGGTAATTGTTGAATGAAGGATGTGTAGGAACGTGAGGTTACAGATGGACCATATAAACAGTGTGATTTCACCAGCACACCCTTACGACTCATCAATGGACATTGAAGTACTCCACCCAAAATAAATTCTATGCCCTTGCCCTACTCAATATGTCTTCCAAGAGGTGTTCAACATAGGGGGAATCCAATTCATCAGCTGATGTTAAGCGATGTGATATTTAGCAATACAGTTCCCTGCACATGTTTGACCTGATGACATAAGACTTCATCGGGTCTGGAGTCAATATTCAGAACTCCCAGGACCATTCTTATTGACTGTTTACCACTGTGCCAACATATCTGCTGGGTCATGGGACTTTGGATGAAAAATATGATTCCTTGACTTTGACTGCTTCAAGCTTATCCGGTTTATAGGATAGCTTTTCCAGTTTTGGGGCAAGTCAGTGAAGAGGACTTTGCAAAGTTGACTGGCCTAGGTATGCCTTCATCAGGTCCAAGTCTGGTGTCAATTTTAATGTTGGATGGTCCATCTGATCATGCTCTTATGACACTTTTATGTTTTAGTTATGATTTGCTGAACTGATTTCAGAGAATATTTAAGAACCAATCACATTGCTGTGTTCCTGGAGTCATACAGACTTTATATTAACAGAACAATTAAACAGATGGATTTTTCCAACAATGCAGATACTAGAATTTTCCTTTCAATTTATGTTTTAATTAACTGAATACAGCAATGGGAGGATGTGCACTCCTATCACAGAATTACACAATTGTTATGATGCAGAAGGAAGTCATTCAGCTCATCATGTCTGCACCAACAGTGTCTGACTTTGAAACAATCTCCTGCCTTTTCTCTATCACTCTGCACATTGCTTCTGTTTAAATGATCATCTAATGCCCTCTTGAAAGCTTAAATTGAACCTGCACCCACCACATTTCCAGA
Organism: Hemiscyllium ocellatum; assembly: GCF_020745735.1. Lineage (NCBI taxonomy): Eukaryota > Metazoa > Chordata > Chondrichthyes > Orectolobiformes > Hemiscylliidae > Hemiscyllium > Hemiscyllium ocellatum. The sequence continues at coordinate 27,628,040 of NC_083425.1, read as the reverse complement.
TGGGTCATTCCAAACCCAGACGAGTGTGTGTAATAGTTGGTCCTTTTGCAAAACATTTTAAATCTGTGTCCTTTTGTTCACAATGTTCTTCTGAGCAGGGACACTGTCTTTTGATTTGTCCAGACCCCTCAGGATCTTGAAAACTTCCAGCAGATTTCCTTTCAGCCTTCTCTTCGCCATCAAAAATGGTCCTAACCTCTCTAATCTGTCTCATAACTGAAGTTGCTCATCCCTGGAAATATTCTTGCAAATATCTTCTGCATTCTCACTAAACTGTTCACATCCTTCCAAAAACTATGGTATCCAGAATTGTACACAATAAACCAGCCCTCCAGTGAGGGCTTACCAGTATCCTGTTCAGCATGGTCGCCTGTGTTTGTACTCTAGGCCCATACTAATGAAGTATGACTATTTGTCCAATCCCTAAAACAGTTGCTTTTTGAAAATATCCCCTGCCCTACCAAAATTAAGCTGACTGATTTGTAACTGCTGGGCTCATCTTTACAACTGTTTTGGAATAAGAGTTTTTGAATATTTGCTAGTCCACGAACACAGTCCTCAAATCCAGGGTAGGTTCAAAGATTGTCAGAGTCTCTGCAGTTCCCAGTCTCACTTCCTTTAATAACTTTGGTATGTATCTCATGGACATTGCCAACTCTACATATTGGCAACTTATCTAATATTCCTCCTTTGCAATGTTATACCCCTTTATTAACTAGGTTTCCTATTGTGTCAGGATGGCCTGGGTGGCATTTGCCTCATAGGTAAAGACAATGTATTAATCTAGCCTTCTGAATTACTAATCCTGGATTATAACTATAATGGCCTATGCTCCCATCTGGTGTTGCTACAACATTCATTGCTTTATTTGAAAGAGAGTGCTATGAGCCACAAACAAAACTGGAGATTTAGACATTGGCATTTTAATTGCTTTAGTGATTGCCAAACATTTGTTCTTTGATATCAATAAAGAAAAATATAAAATGAAGTCTGGATTCATGTGGGACTGTGTTAATAGCAGAGGTTTTGTTTGGAAGTATTGTGCAGTGTGCTTTTATAAAGCTGTTCCTCTCTTCTTGGTTTCATTGGTTCTCATTCAGAAATGCCTGAACATCTGACACCTGCCCATTTACCCTCATGTACTCATGCAATAAAAATTTACAATTGTTCTATTTGTTATAATCTACCTATGGATTAACTGTAGTTTTGTATTAGATATCACTTCATTTTCTCTAGAAACAACAAAACACAATACAGCAGGCTAAAGGAAACAAAGTATATTTGTTAATTAAGGAACTAGGAGGTACTGAAGTATTCAAGCAAATAATTTCAATACAATCCAACCTAGAAATATGAGAACTATCTAAAATAATTTATAAAAAATACACTTTTAATAATATCATGTACAAATTGATATAAATCACTTTGATCCCTGCAATCTTGTATTCCTTTTAGTGATGGAATTGATTGAAACAGCATCTTGATATATTTTAAGCCTCATATTATAATGTTGCCCTGTCATGCTGAATTTGAGATTCCAGTATTCTGTAATTAACTGCTTAATTTTAATAAAAACTTGCACCTTTTAACCTACTAGGCAATCAGCACCAACTGCACTGGGAAATCACCAATGCACCTTTCTTCCAAAAAGAGGGAATAGTTGCTTATTAACTTCTGAAGAATACATTTTAGCTCAGTCTTGGTCAAATGGCTGGTGCCTAACAACATTATAATTCAAAAAGATAAACAACATTCAATTACATACAGTATCATGCAGTAGTTAACATATTTTGAACCATGGAGCTTCATACTATTTGCATGTTACCACACAAACACAAAAGAAATAAATCATTATCTTGTTCAAGAACAATCCACTGGTTACCCCAGGGCAACCATTAGCGCTTTGAAACAACAGCCCATCATCTAAATTTCATTTTAAACTGCCATGAGCAAACTCACATATTCACGACAGAGAGCTACACTATATTTATTGTTAGACTGATTGGCAAGTGTCCGCATAATGTTTCCAAACATTAAATTAATCTGACTTTCAAAGTCAGTGCATTATGAAAATATATTCAACATTTTTGTAACACTCCAGTGAATACAAGTGCACAAAATTGTAATATCAGCAATTTTGTGGACATTCAGAAGTGGGTGTGGGATTATTTGCAAATGGAAATCTACTCTGTTTGCTACTGAGGGAGGGGCCTATGAAAGTTAAAAGTCATCCGAGTCTGAAAGTTTGACAAGCATGAAATGGCTCTGATCCTTCGTTTGCTGTAGAAAACAAATAATGTGCAAGAAGCTGACAATGTGTTTAAATAAAAGCTTGTAATAAAGAAAAGTACTTCAAATGAGGACATTTCAAACATTTTAAAACAAACCACTTAACAAGATATTTGGGCAATTCAACATAGAAGAGTCTTTTAGTTTGCGTTTTGATTTCCAGAGGATATTGAGTATATACTGAGTTTCAATTCTGCAGCACTCCCGGGAGAACCAGAACTCAGATGGTTAATTCCACCTTGTGTCACTTCTTCCTCGTTTCCTTACTTATTCTTCCTATTCTTTTGCAATTCTTGCTTTAAGGCAAGAGAGTGCTTAGTTTTTCAACACAAAGTGTGTCACGCATCTTCCTTTGAAACCTTTCCTAAAGGTCTCAGCTTATTTTTTTCTTGTTTTTTCCCCAGTTCAGTTTTAATTAAAATGTCATTGTTCCGGGTGCAGCTAATTAATTACAAGTGAAAATCTGACAACACCAGCACAGAATCAAATCTATCACACACAATTAAGTAAATGTAAACTGCCAAACACAGACTTTTCCAAATTCGGTCAAAATTTCAACTATTTCCAAACATTAAAAATTAACTAAAATGTCATTGGCTGTCAGTGGTAATGTCAACCCTTGATTCAGTTTGGATTAATGGTTGATGGAAAATAAATTGCAGTTTACCACTACACTAGACACTGTGATGATCTGAAATAAATGCAGAGAAAGGACATCAAGTATATAGCATTGAAGGTTGTTGATTTTCTAATATTAGTAGTCCTTTGTTGTCAGTATAAATTGTCTTTTCATCCATTTTATCTTTCTTGCTTCCTATCTAATTTATTTTATTTTCAAGTCTTCCTTTCTATTTTTAGGTATATACTTGAATCACTTACCCCATTTTAAACATTTTAAAGAGTGCTTATATTCTACTTTTTTACATTTATTTCCAGTCTGCAGTTTATTAACCTGTTACACTGTGGACTTAAAATATTTAATACCTCACCATAGGTATAAGAAGGGGAGCCTAAGATTTCAAATTTGTGGCATTATGCATTTCCCTTGATTTTATTTTCCAATAACTTTCTATCTTCAGGTGTGACCTCATCAATGCTCATTGATTTACCTCATTCTCATCAAACCAATGTTGGTGTCATTCTACACTAATGGGCTTTAACTTCCCTCCAAGTTGTTTTGACATCTTCAAGGAGTGCATTAAAAGAAGATTCGAAGAAAGGCAGGGAATAGAATTAACCGCACAGCCTCATACAAATTTAATTTCAATATCCAGGTACTCTGACACATACCGTTGTGTTTTTTCATTGATACCCTTCATTTAAAATTATGACTGAAGATAGGAATGAAGGAACTGAGGAGCAGGAGAAGGGCTTTCAGCCCTCAAGCATGTGCCATCATTTCATTAGATCATGACTGACTTTGTAGCTTAAATCCATTTACTTTTTTTCTTCTACTTGTCTCCTGATATCCACAGCTAACGAAAAAGTATTGATTGCAATCTTAAAAATTTCAATTGGTCCAGCATCCGCAGCCTTTTCAAGGAAAGAGTTCCAGATTTCTAATATGTTATATGTGAGCAAAACTACTTCCAGATTTCACTCAGTAACTGACTCACTTTAAGGCCATGTTCTAGGTTCTTTCACTAAAATAAATAATTTATCCAATTAAATCAATTCTTAATCTTTCAAACTCATGTGCCAACCACTTTTATTCGCTGTTTAAACCAGACCCCAGGCATGCCTTGTGGTTCCTGGTGAAATTTCACAAATTACTAAACTCTTTGGTGTGTGGGAAAAGATTGGGGGTGGGGGGAGGGGGGGAGCAATTTCAATGAACTGGCTCCCCTTCTTTATTTATCTGCACCCTTGGTTGGTCATATCAATTTTAACTTAAAAAGTATCCCTTCCCTTTGCATACTTTTTTCCCAGATCAAGTAAACTTATGGTTTAAAAAGAGACAATTTAACCAGGTTTCTTAAGCAAAGAGTGAGCTTATTAATTGCTAATAACAACAATAATTAGTCACACAACACACATACACACATTGGTAATAAGAGGTGAGTCCAAAAAAATTACAAATAAAAATAAATACTTTAGTCAGCCTCACTATCACTAGATTTGTAACACAATGACCTCAAGCTGTCCAAATGTTCCTAACCAGACTTCATGAATCACAGATCTTGGACACCAAGTTTATAACAAATGAAAATTAACAATCTATTATTAATATGTAACGCTAGCAGAATATAGATAAACAACAAGGTAATCTAATTAATGTCTCTCATCTAAAGTCCAATCTTCTTTGATCATAACTGCCACTCAAACATAGAGAGATTGACAAGCAGACACATTTAAAGGATTAATTTAAAGAAAATTGTAATTTGCCAATGTAATAAACAGTTTCTAAGGATTGATACCAGGGCTTCATAAAGTCCTTGGACGATGGGTCACTCACACATGAATAGAATTGGATATCCTGCCTGAATTCCAAAATCATCAGTTAACGCAAAACAGTTTCAGCAGACTTTGAGAAAGATTTACTTATTTCTAAAGTCTGGAATTATTTTCTCAGAACCTTCAACACCTGGAGAGGAATGAGAGAGAGAGCAAAACCAAGCAGCATCAACTCATGAAGTCTCAAAAAAAATCACATTGCCTCCTGCGAAAACCCAATTAGGATTGGTTCTCCTTTGATGGATCAATTCAACATTCAACCAGCTGCAAGCTCGGAGCATAGCAACAGCTAGATTTCAATTCATCTGTTGTCTCGAGATCAGTAATTAAGTTGCATTCTCATTCCAGGCCAGTTTCCAATTGAAAACATCTATGTTGTTCTCTTCTCTTTAAAACAAGCTGTTCTGGTTTTCCCCACCTGACTCGTTATGATATCATTCATTCAATTGAGTGAATCTTAATACAAGCTTCAGCATTAATCTTTTGAAAACAAGTACTTTATATAATAGGAATAAATATCCGGATGAGGGTTTAAGCAGCTTTGACTCTTTGACAACCACCTGCAAAATCATTGTTCAACCTTCAACCATGTGCACAAATAAAACTGTATTCAGCTCATTGGCTGCTTAAACCCTCAGCCAGAGGTTTATTACTATTATATAAAGTACAGATTTTAAACAGATTAATGCTGAAGCGTGTATTAAAATTCACTCAATTGAATGAATGATATCATAAGGGTGGGGGAAATCAGAACAGTTCTAAATTTCTAAAATGATACTCTGACCATCTAGGACTCCTCATAGTCTTTGTAACAATATCTATCAGACCACTGTAACTTCTACCTTATTGTTAACACACAATAAACTACACCTCTACTTGTTTGACTAACGAGTGTTTTTCCTCTACCTGACTAGACAAAATACGCCTTGTAGATCCCCAACTAAAAGGAGGACAGTGGCAGAAAATCTACCTGAATTGACCAAGAGTCCAATCAGCTAATACAGCATGATGCTTATAATGGCCTTCTGAAGTTATGGCTTAGCCACACCATTTTGCCATCGTAGGCAGCAGTGTTTACTGGAATTGGATTTAGATGGGCAGAAGGAATTCCAGTGAACTGAGAAGTAATTTCCAGCTAAAGTTTTACGAGCAACTCAGAAGACAGTCGGTCACAGAAGGCGCTAGACAATTGAGCAACCAGCAGCAGTGAAATTCGTGGCAAGATTCAACAAGAGAGAATCTACAGCCAATGCTAAAAGCATTTCAAATCTGGTAACGGGAGCACAGGAATAAATATGAACTGGAATGTGATACACTAGTCACAGGGATCACATTTGACAGTTACAGATTGCATCAGTGCTGATGCACTGTAAGAACGATCTCAAGTCGAGGTTCAGTTGGAGAGCGAATGGACATGGAAGGTTCCATAAGTAAAACTAAAAGGCTTTTTAAAAACATACTGCACTATTAGAAGATGCAAGAGCTAGAATTGAGAAGAAGTGCTTACAAGCTCAGACCCTGCTTCGTCAACATAGGGGCGGATACTATGAGGCGTGGCTACAGTTGGGGCAATCAAGAGCCATTGATGTCATTCAGATTGAAGTTACAGCACTGGGAATGTCCCAAAGTCAGAATTAAAGTCATAGAGGGGAAGCTTAGTGGCCTATGCAGAGAGTCGAATGAAAGCAGAAAGTACGAAGATGATTGAGGCTGTAATATGAATAGGTGAATCTAAAGAATTTTTGAAGAGTTGAAGTGATTAGATTAACTACATTGTGCAAACAGGTCCTTTGGCCCAACCAGTCCACACCGACCCTCCAAAGAGCCATTTCCCTCTGACTACTGCACCTAACACTATGGACAATTTAGCATGGCCAATTCAACTGACCTGCACATCTTTGGACGGTGGGAGGAAACCAGAGCACCCAAAGGAAACCCACACAGGGAGAATGTGCAAACTCCACACAGACAGTCGTCAGAGGCTGGACTCAAACCTGGGACCCTGGTGCTGTGAGGTGGTAGTGCTAATCACTGAGCCACCATGCTGCCCCGTGCCATCTTTGTTCAAAGACCAAGACTTATGCAGGGAAATTGTTAAAGTGAACCAGACTCCTCATTAAAATTGCAAGACAACAGCATTATTAGAAGTGTTGTAACCAGTGTGAATTATTTAGGGAAGGCTATTGAGCAATCGAGATTCATCTTTAAGGCCACAAGCAGCAGGATATAATTCAGTAAAAACATTAAAGAGGATGGGAATTGTTTATTAAGTAGCGAAAGGGGGGAAATCCTCATTTTGTTTATTTGTGGGATGTCAGTGTTGTTGGCTAGGCCAGCACTCATTGCTTAGTTGGCCTGGAGAAGTTGGTGGTGAGCTGCCTTTTTGAATCACATAGTCCATTTAGTGTTTGACTGGAAAAGAGCAGGAAAGCCATCCAATGTAGCTGCACATAAAAGCACAACTGCTGCACAGCATACTTGCAAGACTTTAAGGAAAGGAAAATAAAATATTACTGCTATAAAACAAGTTGAAAGGTCTTTCAAGGAAAAGGAAAACAGTACTGAGACACTGCAGAATTGAAAATATTTTAAGTAAAAAGAATAAATAATCATGGGATAAAGTAACGGCAGCAGAAATAATATTGACAAGGGGCGGCACGATGGCACAGTGGTTAGCACTGCTGCCTCACAGCACCAGAGACACGGGTTCAATTCCCGCCTCAAGCAACTGTCCGTGTAGAGTTTGCACATTCTCCCCGTGTCTGCGTGGGTTTCCTCCAGGTGGTCTGGTTTCCCCTCACAGTCCAAAAATATGAAGGTTAGGTGAATTGGCTGTGCTAAATTGCCTATAGTGTTAGGGTAAGTGGTAAATGTAGGGGAATGGGTCTGGGTGGATTGCTCTTCAGAGGGTCGGTGTGGACTTGTTGGTCTGAAGGGCCTGTTTCCACACTGTAAGTAATCTGATCTAAAGGATGATTCAGATTGAAGAATGGGCAAGTAGAACATAAATAGAGTAACATCTTGGAGTAAACAGTTCTCCAAGTTGCGTCCAACCGAAACACTAAAATCCTGATTTTCATTCCTGAGTCAGGTGTTTCATAACCCCAACCTTTAAAAGTAGCTACGTATACTACCAATTTTAAAACTGCATGGGACAGTATTGGGAGTTAGGCTGAGCACTGTAGCAAAAACATAAGCGCTGGCAGCTCCCAACATCAGCTAGGCAGAAGACCTGCTTTGACACAGCAGCATTGTGGTCAACATGCAAAAAAAAGAGATGAGAACATAAAACATGCCTCCCGATCACTCCCTCTTATGCCCACACTCTTCCATGCCTAATGTTTACCACTATGTGTCCCTTTGCCCATCCTCATGATCCCTCATACACCCTGTGCCATTCTATGTCCACTTTCACATCTCCATAGCCCTTTATGAACCTTGTATAAAGTATGGCCATCCACTATCTCCCATTTACCCCTTTTTAGCCCCTGTGCTAATTCATGCCTGCCCATGCCCCCTATTTCCACCCTTTGCCCTTCCCTATGCCTGACAGCCCACTATGGGAAACCTCAAGAATATGCTGACAGTATCTATTGATAAAATCTTCGAGTAAAAAATGAGGTCTGCAGATGCTGGAGATCACAGCTGAAAATGTGTTGCTGGTCAAAGCACAGCAGGCCAGGCAGCATCTCAGGAATAGAGAATTCGACGTTTCGAGCATAAGCCCTTCATCAGGAATGAGAGAGAGTAGCCAAGCAGGCTAAGATAAAATGTCACTGGTATAATAAGACACTGTGATAATGTAAGAGTCAATACATTCAATTGTGTCCAGCTGATCTGTCATGAAAACACAGTTCGCATAAATGCTTAACCCCTAATGTACTCAATCCCTTAAGACAACAATAATTTCCATTCAATAAGCAACTGAAGTTATCAAAATGTTCAATTATCAGGCAATTCATTGTGAAAATGATGGTTTGGACTTTTGTTTGGCAGTTTACCCAGTCTCAATGAGTTTGTACATGTTTTTGTGCACAACTGTACTTTTTCACAATTCCAAAGGGTTGTATCTTGTACCAGAGGTGCTCTGGGACAAGACCTCATAAAACTATTCCTCCAACACATATGCTTCACATTCACCAATGTAAGATATATAAACAATAAAAAATAACTTGTAAAATGAAGATGGTGAGAAAGATCTTGACACAAAGAACAAAACAAAGCTTCAACATGTTTCACATCATTATTCTTTTACACAAACTCCAGGGAAATCTCACTCCTATCACAACTCTTTATTTTCTCCCTTAACTGACACTTGCCAGATACTTTTCCTTGGATAGTGGAGACAACTATACAAATCTTCTGAGTCTGCTATCAAGAACCATTCACAGTTCTGATGGCATATATATTTTCCATTCCAACAACTTGAAGCTTTCTATCAAAACTCTAGTGGCTTAGAAACGCCACCAAGTAAAACAGTTTAACTTTAGTTCCTGGTTCCCTGAACCAAAACTTGAAGCCTTTCACCCTTTGGCATTGAACTCCTAGTTCATCTGAACTGAGGCTTTGAACCTTCTGTTTTGAAGTTAAAACTGAATTAATGGTTTTCCCATCTGTTGCAAACTCAACAATATAAGAATTCTTACAAGGTTTACTTATGAAGCAAGATATGTGCAGGAGATGCAACTCCAATCATAATCAACAGCCTTATTAAATATGATGAGGAATTTCTTTATGAAATTGAGTTATGGCAGGGGGAGAAAAGAGAAGTGTATTAAGAGGTACAGCATAGTTAGGGGAATAGAAACTGTTCTCTACAGTAAAAACAAAAAGTTTCAAAGGCTGAGTGCCAAAATGCAGAACATTTCTTCTGTGAGGAACTTGGAGAACAGAAGGATTTAATTGTTGTAATCCACATGAGTACCAATTGCACAGATAGGATGAGGAAAGAGGTTCTGCCCAGGGTATATGAGCAACTTGGGGATAAGTTAAAAAGCTGAACCACAAAGGTGGTTCTACAGATTGCTATCTGACTTATGTGAAAGTTGGCAAAAAGTAAGAGTAGAAAGATAAGTACACAGATTGATGTGGGAGAAATTGTCCTTGATTCATGAGACATTGGCACTAGTACTGGGTAAAGATGGAGCTCCTCTGTTGGGATCGGCTTCATTTGAACTATGTTGGGACTGAAGTCCTGGTGAGTCATATAGCTGGGGTTAGACAGGGATATAAACTAAATAGTGAGGTGGAGGGTATAATTGAAAGGAAAGTTTTAAAAACTCAAAAAACTCCCAGAGAAGAAGTGTAGGTTAGTGTAGAACTGAATAACAATCAAAGAGTGATAGGAAGCAGCAGAAAAACACATGTAAAAGAGTGAAAGTACAAATAGAATAAATAATAATGGTTAAAAGATCAAAGCTTAAAGCTCTTTACCTGAATGCCTGTAGCATTTGTAATAAGGTAGATGAGTTAACAGCGCAAATAGAAAAAAACAATGTGTGTTGGATGTGTTATATAGAGACATAGTTGCAGGTGGCAAAACAGGGAGTTCATTATTCAAGGATACTTGATAATTCTGAAAAAAAAAGGCAAATAGGAAAAGGAGGTGGAGTAGCTAAGCCAACATAAGAGTTTATTGTTGTACAGATGAATACTGATATAGGTGAAATTGATTGTTAGATGAATTCAGTTTGGGTGAGAATAAGGGACAGCAAAGGAAATAAGTCACACATAGAAATTGTCTATAGTGAGTTGCCTCACTGTAGGACAAAGTATACATTTGGGAATAATGAGTGTATGTAAGAAGGCACTACAATTCTCATGGATGATTTTAATCTGCATGTTGACTGAACAAATCAGATGATCAAAGGTAACATGAAAGACAAATTGCATGAAGGATTGTTTCTTAGAGCAAAACATTGCAGAACCTAGCCAGGAACAGCTAATTTTAGATGTAGTAATGTATAATGTGCTAGTGAATAAGTGAGTTCATAGTTAAGGATCACATTATGGTAGAATTTCAAATTCAGATTGAGGGAGAGCAACTCGAGTCTTAAGCCAAAGTCTTCAATTTAAATAAGAACAATTACAGAGATGTGAAGATAAAGTTGTCTAAAATGGGCTGGGAAAATAGAATAAGGAGAAAGTCAATAAATCAGCAATTAAAGTATATACATAAAAGTGCTCTGCAAAAAATTATTTCAGTCAAAATAAAGGAATTGATGAGAAGGATAACCTACCCGTGGTTAACAAATGTGGTAAAGGGGAGTATCTTATCAAAAACTAAGGCGTATAAAATGGTGAAAATTTGTGTTGGGTTAGAGGACTGAGATTTGTATTTGGAACCAACAGTGGATGACTTAAAAATAATAAAGGAGGGGTAAAATGATGATGAAAGTAAATTGGCAAGAAATATAAAAACATACAGAAAGCGCATTCATGGGTACATAAAAAGAAAGAGAGTAGCTAAACTAAGTTTAGGACCCTTGGCGCATGCAACTGTGGAATTAATAATCAGGAAGGGAAATGGCAGATAATTTAAACCATAGTTTTGCATCAGACTTCACTTTGGAAAACAGTATAAGCATCCCAAACATAGCAGATAAGCAAGGTGCTAATGGGAAGAAAGGTCTTTTAACAGCCTTTATCATGATAGATGAAATATTTGACAAATCAATGGGACTCTTAGGGCAAGTTACTTGGACCTGATGGCTTGCATCCAAGGGTTTAAAAGGAAGTGGCTACATAGTTAATAGAGGCATTGGTCAAAATATTCTGGAACTTACCGAGTTCTGAGAGGATTCCAACAGATTGAAGAACTGCTAATATGCTGGCCGTGTTCAAAAACGGAGGGAGTGGATAAAGAGCCGGAAAAAGCACAGCAGGTCAAGCAGCACAGAGGAGAAGGGGAGTCAACATTCCAGGTTAGAACCTTTCATCAGGACTGAGGGGAGGAAGACAGAAAGAAGGAAAATAAGAAAAAGCATAGACTACTAATCATATGGCAAGTGACTCCAAAATATGTGGAGCACAGAGAGATCTGGGTGTTCTTGTGCATGAAGTACAAAAGCCAGCGCACCGTTGCAGCAAGTAATAAAGAAGACAAAAGGATTTTTTGGCCTTTATTGTTGGGAGGTTAGAGTTTAAAAATAGAGAAACCTTGTTACAACTGTATAAGGTGTTGGTGACTGTATCTGTAGTACTGGGTACAGTTTTTGTTCCTTTATTTAAGAAAGGACACACTGGTATTGCAGATTTCTCAAAAGAGATTCACTTGGCTAACTGCTTGGATAAAAGAGTTGAATTATCAAAAATGGCTAAATAGGCCTTCATTCATTAAAGTTTGAAGGATGAGAGGTGATCTTATTGAAACATAACAGCTATCCTGTCAAATCCTGAGAGGGTTTGACAGGATAGCTGTTAAGAAGAGTTTTCCACAAGTGATGGAATCTCAAAATGTTAGATATAGTTACAGAATAAAGGAGCGCTCATTTAAAACTGAGATTCAAAATATTTTTTTTCTCCCAGAGGGTAGTGAAGGTCTGTAATTCTATTCCACAAAGAGTTGTGGAGGTGAGACCACTGGAAGTATTTTTGAAATATTGAGGAGTTGAGTGCTATGATGGGTTAGCAACAAAGATGTCTGAGGCAGATCAGCCATGACCATGTTGAATGGTAGAGCAGGTTTGAGGGGACCAAATGACCTATTCCTGCTCCTTTTACTTACAATAGTCAGCAAATGGAAGTGCACTCCAACAGCTATGACATGAAGGAATAAAGGACCAGAAATACAGTGCCTTTGTCAGTCTTATGTCAAAGGATGGCCAGGCCAAAGTCTCAGATGGTTGGAAATGAATTTTTCCTTTGAGCATTCAGAGAACATCACCATTGTACATGATTTTTTTAAGTATGATGAAAGACCATAAAACCAAAAGATGGATGAGCAGAAATAAGCCATTGGGCCCATGGAGTTTGCTCCACCATTCTACAAAATGCAACCTGTTGTTTCTTCCATACTCATGCAAATTGAAAATGCACATTAGAAATCGAAAATTACTGTGCCACACTTGGATACCTTCCCATTGGAACTCCTTGCCACAGAGAGATGTGGGGGCAGAGACTGTTTGTGTATTGAAGGCTAAGATCACTGGATTTTTGATCAGTCAGTGAAAGATGGATTATGGGGAAAGGGCAGCAAAGCAGATGCGAAGAATGTCAGATCAACCATGATTTTATTGAATAGATCAAGGAGCCAAATGACCTACTCCTGCTCATATTTCCTATAGTCTTATTATCTTTCCTGTCTGAGTAGGGAAGATTTACATGCAAGTTATCTGAGATCCTTCAAGGTGCATCGGACACAAATCATGGTCACAAGTGATCTTGAGCATGTCACTAACTGGTCATAATTGGTCCTGACTGATGCTGAGCATTGACACAATGCTATCAATTTGTCAAACAAAGCTATTGTAGGGCAAACTATTGACCTGCTGCAGATGAGGTTTTGATCCTTGGATCGATCGGGGGATGTGGTGCAGTACAGTCTAGGCAGAGTGTGCTGCATCATCCTTACTAAGCTCTGTGCAACCAGAGCAGGCAGAAAGAAGATGTAATGGATGCTGACAAACTGGGCAAATGGCAGCAGTTTTTGGAGGACGAAGGTGAAGATACTGAGTTGGAGAAATATCACTTTCGGCATGATTGTGTGATGTAGGCTCAGGCTCAACAAGTCAAAGAGGACTTTATTAATATCCACTTTACAGGTGAGCTGACCGAGGCGATCTCTGATAGTTGATCGAAAGGCAAGTGGTCTCTGTCCCCAGAAACAAATTTAAATTTTCTTTGTTTCCTTTTCCTTCACTTTAGCTGTTGTTGAATAATAGTGAATATTGTCAGTCACATAAAGAATTTCCAGCATGTGATGTTATCACATTGAACGATGAGAGGATGTTAGGCTACACTGGGCATAAAAGAAAGAGTAGCACTCACTTATACGGGCTTCGAATGCAGGATGCAACTAAGGATCGCTGACGCACGTACCTTAGGTCCGAAAGCTGCAATTACAATGACTGTTGATTAGAATGTTGTCACAAAGCTAAAAGTTTTGTTTCTAAAAGCTGTTGCTTGGCTCAAAGCTACTCTGTCCTTGATTTTTTTTTTAAGAGGAGTAATAAACCGGGCCGGGCTTCAATAAAGTCTGGTTTGGTACAGAAATGAAAAAGATCTTGAGAGGCCTTTTGGTCATATGTAAACAGATGAGACTTCAGCCCAAAGTGATTATGTTTTAGAAGTGACTTTTATAAAGAAATGGGAGTGGTCAGTTCTCGAGCTGAGCTGAGCAGTTTGACTTTAGTCTTGAGCTGATGAGAAGTTCAATGAGGAGCTGTGTGGAAAATCTCTCTTTCTTTTTACCCTTCAACTTCAATCTGGAAGCATGTGTTCCATTTCTACTGGTTTTTGAAGGGAGTTTGCTTATGGGGTCTGTTGTATATATTGAGCAGCATAATTAAGTCTAGTTAAATAGGCTGCGCTCCATAGGGGGTCTTTATTCTGTTCTTTGTGTTTCATTGTGTAATTTGGTGAATAAGTTTTTGTCTGTTTTAAAATCTAGTAGTCAACCTAGCTAACTTACTCCGGGTAATTTTCATATAAACATACCGAAACAAATTGCAAGGTCATGGTCTGGGGCTGCCTGCTTAAGAATGTGGTCTTGACTTAGTCCATAACAAGGTGAAATAGTAATAGATTTATGAATAAAGTGTCAGCAGTGCCTCCTATGTGCCCTCAGAAGAATTTGTTTTTCATTCTCCACCCAGTGCGTACGCTGTAAAGGGGAGCTCCTGGCTGTCACTCCTACCCAGCTGTGCTTTAAAAATGGCACTGGCACTGGAAATCCCAGAAAGTCCCAGCAGTGATCATTGCTCCTGCCACTGCTGAGTAGAAGATAGTACAAGCAAGGCACCATAGAGGCTTGGGGCATAGCTCATGCAGCCATCTGCAAAGAATATCATGAGTAGACGTATTATGGTTCAGGGAAAGAAACTCTCAATGACTTTCACCTAAATTGACATTTAGCCGATTTCTGGTAAATTACAATCCAATGTCTATCTTCCTATGCAAGTTGTACATGATTGCTACCATGTAATAAAGGTCCATGTACTTAACGTAACAGTCACTTCTGCTTAGATTAGATGTGGTTTTCCTCTACCACATTCAAGAAAGTGGGCCCTGAAGATCTCAACCCGAAAGGAGCAGCAAATGTGCTTTGCAGTGAACAAGGGTCCAGTTAGCTCATCCAGCATGATGCCAGCAGTAGTTATTTGAAAATTGAAATTAGTCAACCTGTAGTTACCATCAAATGTGACTGCTGTTCTTCTGGGCAGTACCTTCCAACCTCCATGAACTTAAGCTCATCCAATACCTGCTTCACATATCCTAACTGATACCAAGTGCAATCCACCTATCATTTGTACAATTAGCTCCCAACATTTCAAATTTTAAAATTCTCATTCTTATTTTCAAATGCCTACAGGAGATTTTGCTTTGCAATAATTCTGCAACCTCCTCCAGCATGGCAAACCCTCATGATACCAGTGTTCCTCCAGTACTGGTCTTTTGTACATTCCTGGTTGTATGTTCTGCACATTGCCTTCAGTTCCCCAAGTCCAAGCTGTGAAATTCCCACCCTAAACTTTAATGCATCTCTATTTCTCTTTCTCACCTCCTTTAAATCACCCTTAAAATCTATTTCTTTGCCCAAGATTCTGTTTCTCTACCATAATATCTCCTTACATAGCAAGGTGTAAAATGTTGTTCGATAATGTTGTTGTGAAGCTTGTTGGGATGTTTTACCATGTTAATGGTGTTGTTTGAATGCAAGCTGTTGTTTTGGCTGAGGAATTTAATTTAGTATCATCAGCTTTGAGTTAATGAGCTCTCTAATGGAAATATCTTTTCTGTTCCTGTGAAATAGTCTATGAGGTTGATGTTTATGACTTTAGGTTCATCGCACATTAGTAAAATCAAAGCTTCTGTGATCTGTGCTACTTTGTGAAGATCTGTTTTGTCCTTTTTCTGATCTCCAGGATAAGACTGATCAGATGGGCTTCATCAATGCAATACTATAATTCATTGCATCCATACCATCAGGCTCGTAAATAATTCTCTATTTCTGAGCTTTATTTTTGCTCTCTTTCACCATATTGTTGGAGAACATTCAGCTGCCTGGGTGCCGGAGGTGAGTGTGATGGGGAAAGTGTGATTTTGTGATACAATGGGTTGCATCTGAAACAGGAGCTCTGAGTTTAAGTCACATGCCAGGATGATGGCTTCTGTAAGTGCATTTGTTACACAGGCAAACTGACTGACTTCAAAGTGGAACAGACTCTTGGTCAGTTTGAAGCAGGGTGGCACTACTCACTTCAGGCTAGAGACCTGTTCCAGGGAAAAAAAATTATAAAATATAAACAGACTTGTTTAAAATAAGATGAATTTAAATAACCACTCTGTCTTAAGCCTTTCACTGTGGGCTCCTTTCCTGCTCCACTGACCACTTAGTACCTTGTGAAACATGACATCACATAGTGGATTCTAACACAAATTTATTTTCAAAGGTAAGACAGATTGGCACCTGTTTAATGAATATCGCCCATGGTAATCTGTTTTATTGGATCACTGAACTATGAAAGCTATTGGTGCAGTAGCAATGTCATTCCTTAAGTATGACTATTTTTGAAATAATGTCTAGTTCTATTGAAAATGTAGGATTCTGCTTAAGTCCTTTTTTTTAATATACTCTGTCCTACTGAGCTTTTCCAGCAATTTCTGCTTTTGTTTCTGATTTCCAGCATCCACAATTCCTTTGTTTTGTTTTTATTTTTGGATTATGTTTCCTGTTGGGTATGAGATTAAATTGTTGAAGTAATTGTCCCATTTCCAGATAAATGAGCCCCACCCTCACCAACAATACCCAATATTAAGATTCCAAATCTTCAACTATGGTCCAGTTGGTACCATTCTCACCTCCAAGTCACCCTTTGCTTTTAAGTGTCACGACAGGGACTTGAACACATGATTCAAACTGACTTGCCTTCACGTACTGAGGGAATATGGTACCGAAGAGACGATGCTTTTGGAGGTGACATTCTATCAAGACCCCATCTACCCACTCTCAGGTGAATCTAAAAGGACCCATGGAAACATTTTGAGGAAAAACAGTGGAGTTCTACTGAGAGTTTTATCTAGTAATTACCAGTTGCCCAATACAATCACAATTTCCATTTATATCGTGCCTTTAGTGCAAATAAAGAACCCAAGGCAATTCCCAAAGGCAAACCCAAAGCAATTCCCAGAAGCATTATAAAACAAAGCATGACACTGAGTAGCATGAAGAAATCTTAGATCAGATGACAAAAGTTTTGGTAAAAGCACTTTTAGCAAAGAAGGTTCAACGAAGTCTTAAAGTAGGAAGGTGAGAGAGAGAGGCAAAGATATGTAGGGAAGGAATTCAACAGCTTGGAGCCTTGGGAACTGAAAGCATGGTCATCAATGGTGAAGGAATTCTGACTGGGAATCCACAAGAATTAGAACAGCACAGATATTTGGGATGACTGTGGAAGTGGAGGAAATAACAAATACAGGGAGGGCAAGACCCTGGCAAAACTTAAAAGCAAGGGTGAGAAATTTTACACCTAAAAACAGATTGTTTGGTTCATCACATCCTTTGGAGGACCTTGTTGAGGACAAATTTCCACATTTCTGGCATTGCAGCAGTGTCTACACAGCATTTTAACGCACCTCATTGTCTGTAAGGTGTTTTGGCATGACTTACTGTCATGAAAGGTACTAAAGAAATGCAGGTTAATATATACTTTCTTCCCTGCCATAAGCTCCGACTTGATGGAGCATTTATATCATTTTTACAGTACACTTTATTTCAGATCCTGCTTCTATGCACAGATTCTGCTCATTTTTATTTATTTTATGAAAATTTCGGACCATCTGTGTCTGTAATGTTGGGATAATTGTCTTGTTAGATTTAAAATTATTAAGATCAAGTATTATTATATCTTTGATTAAATGCTTGCATTAAAATAGAAATTTTTTGTAATGCTAAGTTTGAAATGCACCCAGTGAAGGGTGCCAAAGACAATAAAGCATTAAGCCAGACCTGTGCATGTTGACAATTTCAACAGCAGCCAGCTGGTCAACTTTCCATACCCTTCAGAGACTGTGCTATGAGTACACATTCATAAATTACTCCACCTCACAGATGCAACCATCAGGTTATTCCAAAAATGAGCTTCGATTTTGAAACAATCTTAAAGGAGTCATTCACTTAAACAAAGCAAATAATAAGTCACTTATTTAACATCAGTTTGTGAATGGGTTACATTTTTATCTGAGAATTCATCAAAACATGGGAAATCTGACTTGCTGCTTCAATTCAGCGTTCAGGCAATATTCAAGGAGCAGGAAAACCGATGTTTCGGGCATAAGCCCTTCATCAGGAATCTCCTGCTCCTCAGAAGCTGCCTGACCTGCTGTGCTTTTTCAGCATCACACTCTCCACACTGAACTCCAGCATCTGCAGCCCTCACTTTCTCTGCTTCAACTCAGTACATGTGTTGCTGACCAGATGTGCTCTGCCAATTCTATCCACCGTTAGTGTTTGTCCTATCCTTCTTAAAGCTGCATTATTATTTGCATTTCAACTCAAGTTCTGGCTTAAGCTGAGTTGAAACAATTTTCCTTTCTTCACTGGTACAGTTTGGGTGGGGCAAATCATCCTAATTGTCTCTAATGAGAAAGGTACCACACAGAGGAAAGCATTTTGAATCATAAATACAAAATAACTAATTTATTTTGATCTGTTACATGCTGACGACCTCAACATAATTTTAAATATTGGATCCCAATTTCTTTATTGTCAATTCCATACAGCATAAATGTCTTACTGCCTCATACAAACCTAGGTAGACAGAACTTGTATGCATTTGATGTCTTTCGTAATTTTTGGATGCCATAAAACATTTCACAGCAACAAGGAGTCATGTTTGAAATGGCCACAAACAGCAAGAAATAAATGACAAGGTAATCTGTATTGTATTGTTGGCCAAAGGATAGATTTTGGTATAAGACACTAAAGCATCTCTCCTATCCTTCTTTAAGCATTATTTTTACATCTTCATAAGAAGGGAGGAGGTGGGGAACTGTGACAGTGATGAGGTGTGGCAGTGGGGACCAAAGGTCTGATGTTGATGGAGGATTAAAAAGACAACACACTCTTAGGGTAGTTCTGGACAGAGACTTGAAGCCATCTGACCTAGAGTCAAGAGTGTTACCATTGAACCAGGGATGACATTTGTTTTCAAGTTCACTGATAACAAGAGGACAATGTCTAAATTAACTGGTGTCATCAAGAATTAGTTGATTACATTTTTAATGAAACCCATCCATTGGCAACACAAAAAATCATATTAAAGAACAACTGGCCCCAATAATTTATGAATTCCAGCTTAAAAATATTAGGTTAATCTATTCAGTTGCAGTAGCAATATTCCATCTAAAGCAGGACATTCTATGGTTGATCATTCACAACAAATCTAACATCTCTATATTAACTTCTGCAGCAAGAACAAGATCTCATGAAATGATACCGCTCTTCATTCAATCAAACCGATGTTAATGGCATATTATTAAGCTTCCCAGGAACAAGTCCTCAACTACATGGTCGAAATTGTGATTTTTATTACTATTGCACTTTCATTTTAATGCCAATAACCATTCAATGAACATGATGTATGCTGTAGTACGTGTATGAATAACATTAACACAGCACACAGCCGGACAGATAATGGTCAGTAAGCAGTTAAACTTGTGGAGTCATTAATAAGTGAAGAATCAGCTTAGCCAGGTTACTTTCTAATTGATTTTTCTGTTCATAAGCGGGGCGCCTGGGAAATGGTGACTCTATGACTGAGTGGCTTTGGTGTACAGCGACACGCTTTGGAGACCCTCAGCATAGGAACTGGACTTAATTGTGTGTGCCTAAAGCTGCAGTTAATAGATTGAAGTGTCCTAGGAGAGAATAAAACTCATCGGCATGTGTTTGACAAGAAATTAATCTGTAAAATGCTTAATTGCTGGCTTTGATAGCAGTCAGAGAATGACTCTCAGCTGAGTTAATTTGGAAAAGTGCAGTACAAGCGATTTATGAAATGAAATTTGACAAACTGCCAGTAAATGGTAATTAAAGACTGTTCATTAATTTGGGAGTTATTGATGGCCAATCGCAAGGCCCCTGTAATCAGGAACTGTCCAAGTGAACTCAAAAAAAAAATCCAGATCAATTCTAACTATTATTTGCTTTCATATCTATCTAGATGCATAGCCATATGTTTCTATGTTTTTAGCCTCAGTGCAGATGTTTTGAGCAATGCTGCACTGTGACTATTTGGTCTTTAATTCACTCTTGGATAGATACTTACCAGCTGAGACAAGGCTTGAATCCTAGTTTATGAGGAGTAACATTTTAAGCTGTTTCAAGGTTTATTGTCAGAAATTGGGAATCATCTTCTGTATCTTTTTTTCTTTTTATTCATTCACAGGATGAAGATGTCGCTAGTCAGGCAGCATAACAGAGATAGCAGGGCCTCAGTTTAATTCATCATCTCAGAGATGTCTCCTTTCACAATGCGGCACTCCCTCCAGCAAGGCACAGGAGTGATAACTGAGCATTTGTGTTCAAGTCTTAGGTATGGGTCCTGAACCCACAGAATTTTGATGTTAAGGAAATAGGGCTGCTAACTGAACAGTGACTGAAACAGAGAAAGGGGGCATGGATGAACTTCTGAGGCACTCAGGAAAAATGTTCTCTTGAAATTCTCTTTCTTGTATGCAGCTCATTTGCTGCACTACATGATTCCCATAAGATATCTGTGCAGCACTACTGTACATGTTAAAAAATATAGTGGGGAGTGTGCCCAGCCTGCTTGTGATGGTGTGGAAATGGTGTGGAAGCCATCCTGATGATGGTCTCACTCTGATTTAATAGGTAAGAATGAACGAAGTGAGGATTGGTCCTTTGAACAGTTCATTGAGTAAATCCTGGAATCCCCTTCCTAGCTCATCAACTCCTTCGAAACGTAACTAGAGGTGGGCAATCAAAACTGGCACATGCAGCCCATATCCCACAAGTGAATATAAAAGAAATGTAGAGAGGCAGAAGAGGAGGACAGTGCAGATAATCATGTCAAAAGCTGCAGTGAATTTGAAGAAGACAAGGGTGGGGGGCATACTTCAAAATGGAGGAGGATAATGCTGGAGGATTATTCTGTGGGATTTACAATGTCAACTGATATGAAAATCAATTGGGGAAGATAGGTGGTCAGGAATTCCATGGAAATGGGATTGAAGGAGCAAAGGAAGCAGTATGAAAGATAGCAAAGAGGGAAACTTGGAGAGAGGCTTAATCTGATGGTAAAGATGGAGAGAGCAGAATGGATGGTCTCAATCTCAATGATGGAAGTCTTCAAACATTTTCAGCTTAAGGAACTGGAGGAGGCAAAAAGAATGTCTAAATTAAATGTGGTAACAATGTTAAATAGTTAAGCTAATCTCTACCAATTATACAAATGACTCTACCCCATCAATTCAGGACAATATCAATAATTTGGTTTGTTTTGTTACTGATTTTGATCAGAAAGATGGGTAATTATTAAGCTCATCTCCTGCAGGACAGGCGTGCATGTCTCTGACCCATGTCTTCAATGCAAAGGTGGAAGCAAATAAAAAGACAACCAAATCAGTGGTCAATTCAGAAAAAAATACTCTGGCAGGCTCTTGTCTGACAATGGCACTCAAGCAAAGCTTCAAGTAGTCCATAGTTTCTCATAATCACAATTAACCAGCAGCTTACATTCCAGAACTGGAAATGTCCTGTTCATTTGTGAACTTGTCAAGTTCAATTTTAAATCACTGGTCTAGAATCCATTGGAATGACGCAAGCGTTTGTAGAGGGCAACAAAAAGAAGAAATCATGGAATAAGTGAGTTAATATTAATCAAGACACTCCATATTTTCAACAGACTTTTGTGTCACTCTACTATTGCCCTCATCAAAAATAGTTGAACCATATTTTTTGATATCCCTATCTAATAACAACCTATCAATCTATCTTAAAAGCTCCAATTAACCTTCTGGGGACAGAATTTAACATTTTTGAGTGATAAAGTGCTTTCTGATATTGCTATGTAGCCCAGCTGTAATTTTAAGATGATATCCATTTGCTCTGGTTCACTGTTTGATCAAATAATTTATCTGTAAATATCCTAGTGAATTTTTAATATTTTAAATAGTTTGCTCATATTACTGTTAGATTTTCTTTAATCAAGGGAATTCAAGCAAGGTTTACGTACTGTCCTGATCACAATTTAACCATCAACTAACAACCGAAGACAGATTACCTAATCATTATCACAATGCTATTTGTGGGCCCTTGATGTGTACAAATTGGCAGGCACGTTTCCTACATTACAACAGGATTTATACTTTTAAAAAAGGCACTTCCACTGAGTGAGAAGTGCATTGGGACATCCTGAACTGATTAAAGGTGCTCTATAAATGTTAGCCTTTCCTACTTTCATTATTCTGTCTCCATGAAAATCAACAGTGATTGCTATTTTCCTGTATTTAAGCCAGTTTTCATGTAAACTGCCACTGAGACTGAAAAATATTGGCACCGTTAACCTGGCAGCAACATGATGTATTGACAGAGAAGATGGTTAGTGTGAAAATGCTTGTAACATTTGTCATTTTGAAAAGTCAATTTCACGTGAATTTAAATTCAAAAAGAATGGGAACTTGAACTGTCTGTGATATAACATGGTGGTTTAATCAAATACAGTTGAATTTGGAGTGTTGCTGTGCCATTGCTTTTTGGTGCCATGATAAGAGATGATTTCCAACAATGTAGACTGCTTATGCTAAACTTCAGTAAGTCATGGAGAATGCAAAACACTGATTTAGAAGTCTAGGTTGATGACTTGAATGCATGTCCTATATGTATCCTTTGCTGAATCCATTCTATTTACTCCCTATAGGCACCAATCTGCATTTCTATCAGGACAGCAGTAAACAAGTAAAACAAATGCATATGCTCATTTCAATTTATCCAGATTAAATTTTAATGAGAAACATCTGATTTCATTTAAGGGAGGCTAAAGCCACAGGTTCTTATACAAACACACACACTACAGGTACCATAGGAAATTAAAACAATACTAGTGTCTAAGAACCAATGAGTGCACTGTATCTAATTTGCCAGTACAGACAACACTAACTCACTATTCATAAAGTAAATAGAATCTGGCATGGGTTAGCAATGCTTAGCAATGGTCAAATTAATATGCTTGAAGGCAACATTTAGCACACATCACTGATCTCAACATTTCAGGAGAATCTAGTCAAATCCAACAGATGTTCTGCTCCAGGGGAAAATGACCCTGATGCTTAGTGACAAACAGGGAGGAAGCTGGAGGTCCTGGAGTTTAACATTCTACAAAAGCTAGAAGCATGTTTTTATCCCTAACTGTTGAATTTAACAATGCAACTTGATGACTATTTTTGGAACATTTTTCCAGGTCACAGATAACGACATTGTCGGGCTGTTGGCTAAGTAGGCATGTGACGACAAGCCACAGATGAGAGAGTAAAGCAGGGAAGATGAGATTGCATGGAGCCTGAGCTCAGGTAGTGAGAGAGTCATCACAAAGATCAAGGAGAAGTCTTGGAGATCAGGGTGGAACCAGAGAGAGAGGAGTGTGTGGGCTGCAAAAGACATTCTGAGGGCGTTGAATCAGAGTGGGAGGAGATTTGGGAGTGATAGAGTGGTTAAAAAAGCAGGGGACAGCATTCCTGTTCCTTTCATCTCACAGTGTTCAAATTCTCTATTAACATTCTGCAGTAATAATCAATTCTAACACCTTCCTCATGACAGATGTTCGGTGACCGACCGAAAAATCTCTTCAGTTTTGTCTTCCTCCAATTCATGGGCACACTTGTAGATCCTAAGATTCTAAAAAATGCATCTGCTATCTCTGCAGCTCCCTCTTTTAAAAACGTAAGAAGCAAGTTATCATGGCAAAACAAAATGGCAGCCTTTAGTCCAGTAAGTTCCGAGAGTCATAGAGATGTACGGCATGGAAACAGACCCTTCGGTCCAACCCATCCATGCCGACCAGATATCCCAATCCAATCTAGTCCCACCTGCCAGCACCCGGCCCATATCCCTCCAAACCCTTCCTATTCATATACCCATCCAAATGCCTCTTAAATATTGCAATTGTACCAGCCTCCACCACTCCCTCTGGCAGCTCATTTCCATACCCATACCACCCTCTATGTGAAAAACTTCCCCTTAGGTCTCCTTTATATTTTTCCCCTCTCACCCTAAACATATGCCCTCTAGTCCCCCGACCCCAGGGAAAAGACTTTGCCTATTAGCCTATCCATGCCCCTCATAATTTTGTAAACCTCTATAAGGTCACTCCTCAGCCTCCAACACTCCAGGGAAAACAGCCCCAGCCTGATTAGCGTCTCCCTATAGCTCAAATCCTCCAACCCTGGCAACATCCTTGTAAATCTTTTCTGAACCCTTTCAAGTTTCACAATATCTTTCTGATAGGAAGGAGACCAGAATTGCATACAATATATCAACAGTGGCCTTCTCCAGTTTCAACTGTTTTAAATTCTTCCTTTAACCCCCAATTATCTATTATTATTGGAATGATTTTAGTGTCTTCTACCATAAAGATAGACAAAATATTCATTCAAAGTTTCTGTCATTTCCTTATTTCCCAATAATTCCCCACTTAATTTTCCAAAGGTCTAATAATTATTTCAGCTACCCTCTTTTTATATAATTATAGGTTTTACTGTTTGTTTTTGTATTTCTAGATTATTCTTCTAATATATTTTCTCCCTCATTTTTTTCAGTCATCTTTTGCTAATTTTTAAGTGTTCGAACTTTCTGAGCTACCACAATCTTTTATAAAATTGCATGTCTTTTTTTCAATTTAATACCAATCTTCCTTTGTCATTGACTGAAGGTTGGTTCTGAGAGTCTTGTTTGTTGAGAGTTTGTTCTTGTCTCAAAGAATCTTTCTTTCTGAACTTTTGTTAAGAGTTAGGAAATATCTCCTTAAATCCTTGCCATTGCTCATCTACCGTCCTACCTTTAACTTATTGTCACAGTGCATGTCAACCAATCCAGTCTTCATAATTTTGTAAATTAACTTTGTTTAGGTTTGAGGCATTAGTTTCAGACCCACATTTATGAACATCAAACTAAATGTAAAATTTGATCATGTTATGATCAGTCATCACTAGGGAATCTTTTGCAGTGATATAACTTATTAATCCTGTCTTACTGCACACCACCAAGTTTAAAATAGCCTTTTCCCTGGTAGTTTCCAGAGCAAATGTTTTTCTCAGAAACTGTCCTGAACATACTCTATGAATTTATCTTCAAGGCTTCCTCCACCAACAAGAAGATCATTGTCCAAAGTTATTGCAGTGCTTTCGTACAAGTTTTCTTTTGATTTATACTGTTCTACTGTGTAGCTCCTATTTGGGTCGCATAGACAGTTCCTACAAGCAACTGAGTTTCCTTTTCATTGTTTATCTCCATCTAATTGATTTTATACTTTGATTTTCTGAGCCAAGATATTTCTTGCAACTGTGCTGTCATTAAAGACCTAAAGCTATTTACAGGAATTCTTTCTCTTGGATGTTTTGAGAAGATTGTAGCTCAGGTTGAGGTTCTGGGTGTATGTTTGCTAGCTGAGCTGGAAGGTTTGTTTTCAGATGTTTTGTCATCATACTAGGTAATATCATCAGTGAGCCTCCAGTGAAGCACTAGTGGTATGTGTTTAGGTTTCGTTGGGTTTGGTGACATCATTTCCTGTGGTGATGTCATTTCCTTTTCTTTTTCTCAGGAGGTGGTAAATGGGCTTTCCCTTGGAGGTTGTTGGCAGTGTAGAATGTAGCCTATCCAGGGAAATATTGGATGCTATGAATTTCAAAGAAAGAGATGTGAAAAGGTTTTTTTGTTCGAAGATACTAGGCAAGTCTTTTGAAAACTATCTGAGACATTTGCTGGAAGAATTCAAATGGCGCTAATTAAAACAGTTGCCATTTCAGTATCAATATGCTATCTCCTGTCAATAAACCAAGGCACTGTAAGTTGTAATTATCGCGTTATCTAAAGGGGCGTTCATTTTATCTAAGTTGAAATCTTAGTTTACAATGGTTTTGATGTTAATGTAAAATAATTTCTGATTTACAGAATGATTGGACTATCTGTACAACCTTCTAAAATGTAAGATGGCTTCTAGCAACCCATTTTATTCAATGTAGGATTTTGTTTCTGGCACTCTTACAGGACAAGTAACAGAAGGTACGGCAGCAAAAGGAGAACAGAGCTTTATCTCGGGGAAACAAGGTATGATCAGATAAGCTTGCAGACAGCAGACAGACAGCCTGGCCCAGGTTAACATACCTGGACTCATATGGTGAGTGGGCCGCAGGAGACTGCCTTTCAGTAATGATGCTGATCAGTTATATCACCAACTGCAGCAAAATTCCTGGACAAAGGCAAGTATATGAAGCCAGGAGCTGCCACAATCTCATGAATGGCAGAGTGGGTTTGAGGAGCTAAACTGCCTACTCCTGTTCTTATGTTCTTACTTACAACAGGCTTCCACAACCAACACTGCATTGCATTTTGCAAAGATGGGAGAAGTTTTCTCTCCCTGGTTCTCTCCAGTTTCAAACAGGGATGATCAGGAATATCTATCAACTTACATTATTACATTAAATATGGGATTAGTGCCGACCCTTTCACCACTTTTCCAGTGGGTAACTGCAAACACCTGAATAGTATCCTGGAGTTCATGCATATTGTAGGTTCTTGTCAATCTCAGAATGTTAATGATGCATCATGTCTTCCTACCGGCTTCTTCAATTTGTTTGACTACCTCAGAAGTCCAAAGGTTTCCAATCTGGCAATGTGCAATTGTGGAGTAATCAACAAGTTCACTATCAGCTTCCATATTGCAGTAGTACTGTAACAATTCTTCACTGCCCTCTCTTCATGCACTTAAGTTCATGAGAGAGGTTGGTTGCTTGGGAATAGCGACTTTGTGCACTGGTTTTTGATTCCACTCAGAAAACTCAACTGAACCACAACACAATCAATTCCAAGCTCAACAAGACTTTTCATAGGCAGGCTATTCCAGTCCTGAGGCAACAACTCGCTTACCTAGACAGTTCAAGTGACATTCTGCAGTGTCACACAGAAAGGAGGTCACTTATAATTGTGACTTGTGCTATATTGAATATCTTTGCTCCACAATGTTCACAAGGTCCTGAAGTAACCCCACAGAGGCTGGTATCTGGTCACCAAGTCACCCTTTATTTACACATGGAGAGTCCTTGGCATTGATCCAGCTTCCTCAGAGCCAGCTCTCAGAGTCAACGGAACTTTTGTTTATATCTGACAGCCAGGGTTACCTGTTTGGACCTGACAAAAAGCCCCAATCAGGGAACTCATATTCTATGTGGTCCATCTGGCTGACCTCATTACAAACATGACATTTCCCTACTCTCCCGAGTCTAAGAATATTGGCTGTTTATAATTTTTATCTCCTCCTGATATATTTTAGCACCAGATCAGGCTCCCCTAACTTTGCATTTGATACATGGGGTTTGTAATGCACAGTAGATTACTTTTTGTGCCCAGAGTATCTCGGAAGAAATTCATTTTCTTGTTCAGGCAGTAAAGATGTCGAGGTGGCGATATCCACCATGTCCATCTCAGATTCCAAGATCTCTTCAACACTTGGCGGAAGGTTCCATAACAGTTGGAAAGGCAGTCAAGGAGCTGGAGGAGAAAGTGAGGACTGCAGATGCTGGAGATCAGAGTCAAAAAGTGTGGTGCTGTTAAAGCACAGCCAGTCAGGTAGCATCCGAGGAGCAGGAGAATCGATGTTTTGGGCATAAGCCCTTCATCAGGCACGTTTTGATCTCACCATGTTTGAAAATTTCCTTCTTTCATATGGTCCACATGCTTGTTCAGGACCATCGCAGCTACAAAGATTTGTATGCCACTGGACCTAACCTCATGTTGGCCAGGCTTCTTATCCATACATGGCCATTCCCATGGTTCCTACACAAAACCTCATCCCCTGACATAAACTATCATTCCTGCATAGCGGGGTCTTGTGTCTGTCATCATCATTCCTGGTGCCATTTCACCTTCCTCCCCAGGTCTGGGAAGATCGGATTTAATCTGGTGTGGAGTCGACTCCCCATGAGCAACTTTGGTGGACCTATCCCTGTAATAGCATGAGCTATTCCTGGAATCAAATAGGAACCGGGACAGTTTGGTATCTACTGAAGCTTCAAAATTTGCACTACTGTTTCTGCCAGAACAATGGATGATGCATGGTATGGAGCTGTCCTTATATGGCAAATACCATATGACTTCAAGAAATACTCAAATTTCCCGATGGCAAACAATGGCCCATTCTGGGAGACCATGTATTGCAAAAGAAGATTGCAGTATTTCTATTGTTGTTTCCGTGCTTGACGAATGAACCATATGCACATCCAATCATTTTGGTTGGCATCCACAATGACTAAGAATATTGAGACCATGAAACGACCTGCATTGTTAATATCTAATCAAGTCCAGAGTTAACCCAGTCATTCCCATGAATGTACAGGAGCTGCTGGCAGTAATTGTTTGTCGTTGTTGGCACTTTGGGCACTGCCCTACCAATGCATCTATGACAATATCCAATCCTAGCCTAGACACCAGATATAACTTCTCACCAATATCTTCATTTTGGAAATCCCTTGATGACCCTGGTGGAGGTCAGCCAGTATCTGGTAGTGACCTTTGCTCAGGACAATCATTCTTGCTCTCTGTAATAATGTACCATCCTCTATTGTGATCTGGTCTCTCCGGGTCAAAAACAGTTTCAATTCTGGTTGGGACAGCCCTTTGGTTACCCCCATCACCACTAGCTGTTTCAGTTTTTGCCAGGACTGGATCTTTTTGTGTCCCCAAAGTCTGATATTGTCAGCTATGACTGGAAGCTTGTCCAGAAAATGTAAAACCATTATGCACTCTTCTGGGTGGTACCATCAAGATCTGCCAACGGGAGGCATCAGCATTTGCTAGTTGTCCTTCCAGATGGTGTTTCAACTTGTAATTATACACACTTAGTGTGAGAGCCCTCTACTAAATTCAGATTAAAGCTCTGGCCCACATTGCCTTGTCCTCTTTAAGTAGGCCTAGCAGGGTTTGTGGTCTGTTATTATTACAAATTTACATTGGTAATGGTGTGTAAAACAAATGACTGCCAAACCTTCCCTCCCTATCTGGGCATATTTATGCTCTGCATTAGCCAAAGTCCTGGATACATCTGGTATTGGGTGTTCGAGCCAATACACTACCAATACTGAATGGGGGAACAGCGCATGTCAATACCAGATCTCATTTGGGATCATAGTGTGCCAACATCTTAGCGGATGATAACTGTTTCTGCACTTTGCTGAAAGCTATGGCCTGGATATGCAATCATTCCAAGGGGGACCCTTCTTTCAGCGTTGATGCAAAGCTGCCAGGATGGAGATCAGGTTATGTGTGAACTTTCCATAATAATTCCCCAGCCCAAGGGAAGACCTAAGCTCCAGTACAGACATGGGAGCCAGGATGCCTTGAATCACCATCACTTTATCTTCCAACAGGTACAATCCAGTTTTGTTAATTTTGTAGCCCAAGTAGGTCACTTGTGGTTTCTAGAACACACATTCATTCCTTCTGAGGTGTACACCCACCTGGGAGAAATGTCCAAGGACTATGTCCAATTTCTCTAAGTGCTCCTTATTGGTATTCTCTGTTATGAACAAGTCATGTAGATAAATGTGATCTAGGGTAGACCTTTGAAAATTTTTTCCATTGTCTGCAGAAAAATTGCACAAAACCCCAGATGGCAATATTGATACAAACTCTTATAGGTATTAATTGTGACAGTAATTGTGACCTACAACTGCAATTGTAGGTACATGTAGGTCAGGTCCAGCTGCATGAAGGACAGCTCCTCCCCTGACAGCTTTGTGTCTCAATCCTCTGTGTGAGAAACTGGGTATTTATCCAGCAGTGAAAGGCTGTTTTTCATTTGTTTAAAATCCCCAAGACGATGAACAGACCTGTCAGACTTCACAATCGGTACAAACAGTGCTGCCCATTCTGCAAACTGGACTGGTTAGATGATTCCTTCACTTTCCAGCCTCCTGATTTCTGCCTCTAAGGCAAATGGCACTGGACAGGCCTTGCAAAATCGTGGAATTGCATCCTGGTTACCATGCAAGGTGGCCTTGGCTCCTTTGATAGTCCCTGGATTTTCCTGAAAGATTTCTGGGTATGGATTTATGACTTCACTCAGGCATTCATTTTCTAATCGTCAAAAGGGGAATCTTTCTCAATCAATTTTGCCCTATCAAGCATGGCTGTAGGCCTTTTACAACAATCAGCGATAACTAAACCAGCTGCTGTTCATAAGAGTTTGGAACCTACATTATACCCTTAACATGTAAAGCTTCCCTTGTATAGATTCTTAGTTTTACTCGAGGTCACATGCAAACTTAAGGGTTGGAGTCGAGAGTGTTAAAGATCGGTTCTGTGATCACCAAAACGGCCATACTCGTATCAACCTCCATTAGAGATGGACAACAATTTAACCATTCATTTTGATTGGTTCTGATTTGGATGTTGCTAAGCAATTTAGTTTTTCCAAACCAGATGTAGGTGGATTATCCAGGGTGTGCACACTTTTGAAAATCGACCGATAAGTTCTCTTACTCAATTTAAGTATAGTGGAATTCTTTTGCTGTGTTTAGTCAGCATACTGGCAGCAACTACAATAGATTTCCTGCCTGGTTCCTGAAAAGAATTTTAACTGTTTGGCCAAGGCTTAGCTCTTTTGTGGGTTTTGCTATTGGCTGACCAAGAGTCCCTCTCTTCAGGACATATCCTGAGTGAGGCTATGCAGTTGCCATCACTTAAGTTAAGCCATGTTCCACTCGGCTGGCCTGGCGAGGGTGTCCACTTCCATCAGAATACCCTGCAACTCGTGCTCCATTTGCCACATTTTCCAATGATAAAGCTAGTTGTAGTACCTGTTTGAAGTCCAGTTGGGCTTCAGCTAGTAGGCACTTTTGCATGGTTACATCATTAATCCCACATACCAAATGGTCTCCCTGCATCTCATTAAGGGTTAAACCAAAGTCAAATGCCTCTACCAGTCATCTTAATCATGTCAAAAATCCCGATACTGATTCCCCCGATTCTCGAATTGCTGAGTAAAACCGGTAGTGTCACAGAATTAATGGAGGCTTGGGGTCATAATATTACTTAATTAACTCTGTCAACTCCTGAAAGGTTTTAGTATCTGGTGCCTCAGGGATAATTCGGCTCCGAATAACTGAAGAAGCTATGCGTCCGCAACCTCGTGAGAGAATTACTCATTGTTTTTCATCTGCCTCAATGTCATTTGCTGGGAAGAAACAACGCATTCTTTCCACATACTGTGCTCAGTCTTCAATGGCAGGGTCAAATGAGTCAAGTTTCCAAATAATGGCATGATGCCAGAAATGCTGATCCCAACTCAAAGACTGTTGTGAGTGAATTTGTTCAGGAGCATGCTTTCCTCTTGTTGCCACTGAAATAACTCTACAGAAGCTGGTATCCAGTCACCAAGTCACTCTTTTTTACATGTGGAGAGTTCTTGACACTGACCCAGCTCCCTCAGAGTCAGTTCTCAGAGTGAACAGAATCTCTGACACTCCTGTTCACATCTGTCAGCCAGGGCTCCCTGATTAGACCAGATTAACAGCCCCAAACAGGATTTTCAAATTCTATGACATCCACTTAGCTGACCTTGTTATAATCACTATAGGATTGTTCGCAAATGACACCAATGGAGTAGAAGATGGTGAAAAGCAAGCAGGTTTTGGTATCTGCCTGCAGTCACAACTCTGGCAGCACCTGTTTTAAAAATCCTGCTTCTCACTGCAGTCTAACAATCACATTCAAAATCTTACCCAGTCCTTCTAGTTCCTAATAAACTACACTAAGCAATGTTGATATGTCACATCTGGCACAGCAGGATCATCAGCAACCACAAAAAAGATTCTGCGCACAACAATTCCAAAGAGGGTTAATGATTTCATTGCTTGCAGAAATGGTAACATAATCATTACTATCTGGCTCTCCCTAATACCTGTCTTAGGAAATCTCTCACCAACTGTTCTTACTTCTTCTTTTAATGCATTTATTTGTCCAGACATGGAATGGCCTAAAAATAGCGAAAAGGAACAAATCCTTCCCATCCTCACAGCAGCCATCATCATTTTGCTACAATTCTCAAAATAGGTTGGTATTTCCTCAATGAACATAGAACATAGAACATAGAAAAATACAGCGCAGTACAGGCCCTTCGGCCCTCGATGTTGCACCGATCCAAGCCCACCTAACCCACACTATCCCACTTTCCTCCATGTGCCTATCCAATGCCTGTTTAAATGCCCATAAAGAGGGAGAGTCCACCTCTGTTACTGGCAGGGCATTCCATGAACTCACGACTCGCTGAGTGAAGAATGTACCCCTAACATCAGTCCTATACCTACCACCCCTTAATTTAAAGCTATGTCCCCTCGTAATATCTGACTCCATACGTGGGAAAAGGTTCTCATGGTCAACCCTATCTAAACCCCTAATCATCTTGTACACCTCTATCAAGTCACCCCTAAACCTTCTTTCCTCCAATGAAAACAGCCCCAAGTGCCCTAGCCTTTCCTCATATGATCTTCCTACCATACCAGGCAACATCCTGGTAAACCTCCTTTGCACCCGTTCCAGTGCCTCCACATCCTTCCTATAGTATGGCGACCAAAACTGCACACAATACTCCAGATGCAGCCGCACCAGAGTCTTATACAACTGCAACATGACCTCAGGATTTCGGAACTCAATTTCTCTACCAATAAAAGCCAGTACGCCATATGCCTTCTTCACAGCACTATTTACCTGGGTGGCAACTTTCAGAGATCTGTGAACATGGACACCAAGATCCCTCTGCTCATCCACACTACCAAGTATCCGACCATTAGCCCAGTACTCCACCTTCTTGTTACTCTTACCAAAGTGAATCACTTCACACTTACCTACACTGAACTCCATTTGCCACCTTTCTACCCAGCTCTGCAGCTTAAGTATATCCCGCTGTAACCTGCCACATCCTTCCTCACTGTCAACAACTCCACCGACTTTTGTATCATCCGCAAACTTGCTCACCCAACCTTCTAGCCACTCCTCCAGGTCATTTATAAAAATGACAAACAGCAATGGTCCCAAAACAGATCCTTGCGGAACACCGCTGGTAACTGCACTCCAAGATGAACCTTTACCATCAACTACTACCCTCTGTCTTCTTCCAACCTGCCAATTCCTAATCCAAACCTCCAACTCACCCTCAATGCCATATCTCCGTATTTTTTGCAGTAGCCTACCATGGGGAATCTTATCAAACGCCTTACTAAAATCCATATACACCACATCTACCGCTTTACCCTCATCCACCTCCTTAGTCACCTTCTCAAAGATTCAATAAGGTTTGTGAGGCATGACCTGCCCTTCACAAAACCATGCTGACTATCCTTGATCAATGAGAACACATCGTATTGGTTGCCTTATTTTAAGAAGCATGTAAGTATTTTGAAAGGTTCAAAGAAGACGTACCAGACTGCTACCTGGAATGAGTGATTGTACTATGAGGAAATGTTGGGCAGGCTAGGCTTGCCTTCATTGTGGTTGATTAAGGGAAAAGATGACTTGATTGAAAGATAAAAGGTCCTGGGAAGTCTTGACAGATTGGATGTGGAGAGGATGCTTCATCTCAAGAGCGGATGTGGAACTAGGATTTACTATTCAAAAATAAGAGATCACTGATGTAAAGCAGAGGTGGGGTGGATTTCTTTTTCTCTCAAAGGGCTATGAGTCTTTGGAACTCTGTACCAGAAAAGGTGATGGAAGCAGAGACTTCAAATATTTTCAAAGAAGATATAAATACATTCATAATAAGAAAGAGGGTGCAAGGTTATCAGGGAGAGGTGGGAATGTGAATTTGAGGTGACCACCAGATCTTATTAAATGTCAGAGCAGGTTGGAGAGTCTGACTGTTCTATTCCTGCTTCTTATTCATTTGTTAGGTGTGCACAGCTAAGCTAGATACTTAAATGAAAGGCTTCTGATGTCAATAGAATGATTATGCTAGTTTAAGACTGAATAGGATGGAGTTTGTACCAGACATTCCCTGTTCAATATTAGTGAGTGGATGGAAGAAGCCACAACAGATAAATTATCTCCTGGATTCTATAGTCAACAGCAAAGTGAGAGCAAAGTGATAGCACTCGCTGCTGACCTTCAAAAAAAGCTGCCCATCAAAATCTAGCAATCTCCATTTTTCATGGTCTTCATCTTTTCATGACATCAGTTTGAATCTAGCTCCAAGTCAAGGGCGGTCTAGCTTCTAGCAACAGTAATATCAACAAACAACTTAAAGCAGCCAATTATATTGAAGTATTTTCAGGGACATAAAATCAGGATGTAAAATGCACTGAATTTTTTTACATTTAATTACAATTTGATAGAGACTGAAATATACAATTGGAACACACATTGGGATTAAATTAAAATCTGAAATTTCATTTTAAAAGTTTAATATAATTATATTTCAAAATTAGGAACTTTATAACATCATAGAAATCCAACATTCTGTAAATATAAAATGATTCTTTCAAGGCCAGTGACACTGTTAGCAGTAATTATGAAGTTAGTGTGCCATTAGAAACCCAGTGGCACTTCATTCGACAAGGTGTTAAATTTTCAAGGGTTTTTGCAACAAGACTAATAGCATATTAACAATGATGACATTTAATCAATAGCCTACAAAATTTATTTATGTATATTTGTGCCTGGTTACTGCCTTGGTGTTTGGAGAGAATCAATGTAAACATGGTTTAGAAATTAGGAATGTTGTGCTACCAAGATTTTTGTGGACTCACACAGTCATACAGCACGGAAACAGACTCTCCGGTCAAACTCATCCACGCCAACCAGACATCCCAATCTATCCTAGTCCCATATTCCAGCGCTTGGCCTATATCTTTCTAGACTTTTCCTTTTCATGTACTCATCCAGATGCTTTTGAATGACATAATTGTATCAGTCTCCACACTTTCTCCGGCACCTCATTCCATACACTTTTTTTCAGTCTGAAAAGTTGCCTCTCAGGGCCATCTCATCTTTGACCTACGCACTCTAGTTTTGAACTCCCCTGCTCTGGGAAAAAGACTTTGGTTATTCATCCTAACCATGCCTGTCATGATTAATAAATCTCTATAAGGTCACCCCTCAGCTTCCAATGGCCCAGGATAAAAATGCCTTGCCCTATTCAGCCTTTCCTTATAGTGCAAACCTTCCAATCCCAACAACAGCCTTGTAAATCTTTTCTGAACCTTTTCAAATTTAGCAACATCTTTCCTATGGAAGGGAGATCTGAACTGAAGGCAGTATTCAAAAAGTGGCCTCACCAATGTCTTGTACAGCCACAACTTGACATCCTAACTCCTATATTCAATACACTGACCAATGAAGACAAGTATGCCAAACACTTTCTTCACCCTGTCTACCTGCGAGTCCACATTCAAGGAACTATGCACCTGTACCCTAGGTGTCTTCATTCATCAACATTCCCCAGGGCCTACCATTAGCTGTATAAGTCTTGTCCTGGTTTGCCTCACCAAAATGCAACACCTCACATGTACCTAAATTAAATTTCATCATCTGCAGCTCCTCAGCCCATTGGTCCTCTGATCAATGTCCTATAGTGCTCTGAGATAACCTTCTTCCCTGTCCACTAATCACCAATTTTGGTCTCATCTGCAAACTTACTAATCACACTTCCTATATTCGCATCCAAATCATTTATATAAATGATGAAAAGCAGTGAACCCAGCACTAATTTTTGCAGTACACCATTGGTCACAGGCTTCCAGTCAAAAAAAGCAACCTTCCTCACTTCCTTCTATCTCCTACTTTCAAGCTGATTAGTATCTAATTAGCTAGTTACACATGATTCCATGCAATCTAACCTTGCTAACCAATCTATCATGCAGAACCTTGTCGAATGCCTCTACTGAAGTCCACATAGACAACGTCCACCATTCTGCCTTCAATCTTCTTTGTCACTTCTTCAAAAATCTCAATTGAGTTAGTGAGACACAGATTACCATATTAACAGTCCTTTTCGATTAGATTACTTACAGTGTGGAAACAGGCCCTTCGTCCCAACAAGTCCACACCGACCCTTAGAAGAGCAACCTACTCAGACCCATTCCCCTACACCTAACACTATGTGCAATTTAGCATGGCCAATTCACCTGACCTGCACATCTTTGGACTGTGGGTGGAAACTAGAGCACCCGGAGGAAACCCATGCAGACATGGGGAGAATGTCCAAACTCCACACAGACAGTTGTCTGAGGCGGGAATTGAACCTGGGTCTCTAGCACTATAAGGCAGCAGTGCTAACCACTGTGCCACCGTTAATCAGTCCTTGCCTTTCCAAATGCATGTAAATCCTGTTCCTCAGTATCCCAACCAACAACTTACCCACCGTTGACATCAGGATCACTGGTCTATACTTACCTGGGTATTCCTTACCATCTTATTTAAATAATGCATCATATTAGCCAACCTCCAGTCTTCTGGCATTTTACCCATGAATAGCCTCTCCCAAGCAACGTTTGAAAGTTTCTGCCTAATACCATCAAAAATGGCCTTACTCCAATTTAGAACTTTAACTTTCAGATCAGCTATAACCTTTTCCATAACTATTTTAAAACTAATAGAATTATGATCACTGGCCCCAAAGTGCTCCCCCATTGACCATCGCTGTCACTTGTCCTGCCTTTTTTCCCCAAGTTTTGCTCTTTCTCTAGTAGGTATGTCCACATATTGAATAAGAAAATGTTCTTGTCCACACTTAACAAATTCCTCTGTATCCAAGCCCTTAACACTGTGGCAGCCCTAGTCTACGTTTGGAAAGTTAAAATCCCCTGCCATTGAAACCCTGTTATTCTTACAGATATCTGAGATCTCTTTACATATTTGCTTCTCAATTTCCTGCTGACTATTGTGGGCCCTATAGTACAACCCAATAAGGTGATTATCCCTTTCTTATTTCTCAGATCATCCCAAATAACTTCACTGGATTTCTCCCCGGAATATGAAGTACAACCATAATGTTAACCTTAACCAAAAACACCATTCCCCCTCCTCTCTTGCTCCCCTTTCAACCTTTCCTATAGCATCTATACCATGGAATGTTAAGCTGCCAGTCCTGCCCCTCCCTGAACCACATTTCTGTAATAGCTATGATATCCCAGTCCCATGTTCCCAACCATGGCCTGAGTTCATCTGCCTTAAACATCAACCCTCGTGCATTGAAATAAGTGCAGTTTAATTATAAGCCTTACCTCATTCTCTGCCTTGCTTTTGCCTGCCTTGATCTGTTCCTCTTCTCTACTGTACCAGCCTCAGACTAATCTCTTTTCTCACAATCTCTTTGGGTCCCACATTCCCCTCCCCCCTTAATAGTTTAGAGTCTCTGAGTAGCACTAACAAATCTCCCCTCTTTACTATGTACATGCTAGAAGTGGAGGTGTGTCCCTTATCCAAAAATGGCTCAGATTACTACCAATTGATTAATTATGCTATTACTTCACTCCCTTCTCATTTAGTCTTCAGTTAGCGATTGATTTTTAGTGCCATCAGTGAGATGCCACTTACCAACTGAATCTCCATAGTTGAATAACAGAGGTAGAGGGGTTGTTTTCTAAGTTAGGGAGGGCAGCCTTCTTTAAGCCCCTCACTCACCAGCCACTGCCATGGTGATCAGTGAAATGCTGACAAAACATTTACCAGTGAATCTATAGAATGATGAAGAGAACCTTAGATTGCAGTAACAGTTTATCGAGAATGCTCTTCAATGTTGGAACAAATTTTAACAAAAAATTTCTAAAATTTAAATAGCATTAAAAAAAGATTCTATTTGAAATTTATAAATTGCAGTTAGCTTTCTGCCTCATTTTTAAATAGAGAGAAACACTGATCACTGAATTTGTTGCTGGTGAGCATTATCACATATTGCTTGCAGTGTGTTTTGCCACTGGCAGGGGAGCTTTACCTGATGAGGCAGTGCCTGTGTTATCTTTCATAAAGTAAGAAACTAAGGCATGGATAACATCATACTGGAATACCCAACAAGCATTTATTACGGTTTGTTAATATATACAAATATTACATTCATAGTCCCATCCATGTCTCGGTTAACTTGAAGCTATTCAGTAATAAAGAGCAGCACACTTCCATTAGCCTGTCATGGTTCGAGTGATTCAAAGTCAGATGGCATCTGATACCTTTAGACTCTCAGGCCACTGTAAAGATCTCATGAACTTGTCTCTTCAAGTTATACTGGCATATTGTGCAACAAACCCAAGAACTGAGGATGCTTGAAACATGAAACAAAAACAGACATTGATGGAGAAAATTATTAGATCTGGCAGCATCTACGAAGAGAAAGTCAACATTTCAGATCCAGTGACCCTTCATTAGAACTAGAAGTAGCTAGGAAAGGTGGTATATGCTGAAGACGGGGGTGGGGGTGGAGAGGTTGGGGGGATGTTAAAAGAGTGAAAGGATATGTGAGGACAGAAACCAGAGGGAGAGAAAGATAGTTCGGTGAATAAAGAGATTGATAATGATATGCCAAGAAGGAGAAAAGCTAATAATGGGGACCATCAGTAGGTGAAAATGGTTGGCTGTACTGAAAACTGCCCATGTGATGATGAGGCTTGGGGTGTGGTGGTGGGTAATGGACATAGATAAAGGTCTTCAGGTCATCAAATTATTAACCTCAATATTAAGTCCTGCAGGCTGCAAAGTCCCCAAGTGGAAAATGAGATGCTGTTCTTCCATCTTGCACTGGTCTGTGCTGGAGCACTGCAGCAGGTCTGAGAGGAAAATGTTGGGCAGGAAACATGACGGTGTGTTAACGTGGCAGGCAACAGGAAGCTCAGAGTCATTTTTTCAGACATAACATAGGTGTTCAGTAAATTGGTCACTCAACCTGTGTTTTGACTTCCCAATTTAGAGGAGACCACATCGTGAGCAGCGACTACAGTAGACAAGATTGAGTGAAGTGCAGGTAAATCACTGCTACACCTAGAAGGTATGTCTGGAGTCTTGGACATATTGTGTCTCTGAAAGGTACACTGACAATAACTGAGAGATATAACTCAACATTTAGGATAGTAGTGGGCCCTCAGTACAGGATTATGCAATGTCTCTACAATTGCTGGAAGCAAATTCTATGTGCTATGATGCTGCCCTAATAGCTACCTGACAAAGGAGCAGCTTGTACTTCTAAATAAGCTTCTGCTCTATCAAGATCCTTTAGGATCTTAAATGTATCAATTAAGCCATCCCTTACTTTTCTCAACTCCAGGGAATATAAGCTTGCCCAAAGAACCTTTCCTCATAAGACAACCTGCTCATTGCAGGTATTGATCTAGGAAACCTCAGCTGCCTTTAACACATTTACTTCCTTCCTTAAATGAGGCAATGAATACTGTGCACAGCACTCCAGATGAAGTCTCACCAATTTTCTTCCTTTTGTATTCAATTCCCTCGTAGTACATGATAACATTCTTTTCGCTTTCTAAATTATTTCCTACCCCTTCATATCAACCTTTGTGATTCATGCACTAGGATATCCAGTTGCTTCTGCATCTCGGTGCACTAATCTTTCACCATTTAGGTAATATACTTCTTTAAAAATACCACCTCACAAATTGAACATTTTTCACATTTCCCCACATTACATCCTATTTACCAAATTTTTGCCCTCTCACTGGCCCCACAAACAACAATATGAAGTGAGCACATGTTGCAAAAAGGAAACAAATTCTGGGATCCAGGTTAGGACAGGTTCTCATGGTGAATGGTCAGTTGTGCTATGTCTTGCAATATTTAAAACAACAGTAAGAACACAGGGATGGGCCCTTCCACCCACAATGTTGTGCTGAGCATGACACCAACTTAAACTAATCCCTTCTGCCTGCCCTTAGTCCCTATCCCTCCATTCCTTGCATATTCACAAGCTTATCTGAGTATCCCTTAAAAGCCCTATTGTAACTGCCTCCACACCAACCTCGGCAGCAAGTTTCAGACATCTACCAATTTCTGTGTAAAAAACTTGCCCCTCACATTTCCTTTGAATTTTTCCCCTCCCAGTTTACATGCATGCCCCCTTATATTAAACATTTCAACTCTGGGACAAAGAATCAATGGGCTAATTTTTCCCAGTCCCTGAAAATATGGTGAGATTAGAAAAATTTTAATTCTCAACATCAAAAAAGAGGTTTGATTTTACAGCCAAAGTTTGACAATCAAGACAAGAATTTCAATGGCGAGTGGTAAGAAACTGACTTACATGTAACTGCATGCCATTAGTACTTAATCTCACTTCATTGATTTGTAGTCTGCCATTCCCCAGACAAAAACTGGCATGAAAGTCAGAGCAGATACCTGGCAACTGCAGCTTTCCACCTTCTCCTCCAGACCTTCATTTTGGGCAGAAGTCACCAATATTTCAGCTTATGCTCCATGGACCGTAACCACCTTTGGAAGTTGGTATCAGATACACACACAGCCTCACTACAGTTCTTCATTTCAATACTTACTTTGAAAAACATTGAAATCTTGCATTGTAATGCATTGCATTGCACATAGATGTCCATCTCAAAGATTGGATTAGGGAGCATCTCAGAACACATTGTTTCTCTCTTCATGTTCATTCACTTTGCATCAGCATTGCTGCCATGCCTTGCATTGCCTTTTGTACTTTGTCACCTCATTTGGAACTCACAAACTCACAGTCTTTCTGCCTTGTCTTGTCTTTGAGTGTAAATCCAAGGCCAGGCAGCCTCTTATGGTGCCAGCAATAAGCAGTGAAGGGTGTGGACGAGTTACTATAAGGCATCATGCCACGCTATTCTCTCAATGCCCATCTCACATCTACATCATCTGACAGCAGCTTGCACAGCAAACACATTGCATGAATGTTAACCAGATGGCCTTGTCTTAAAGTTTGAAGGTGTACTCCTCAATCAAGTCCATGAGCAATCAGAGTTTAACAGCTCAGTAAGTCAAGGAACATTGTCTGATCTCAATCCAAGTGTTGGATGCAGTCAGTAAGCTGCTTGGGAGTCCAAGGTCAGGGGTCCATTTCATTAATCTGGAGATTGGGCCATCATCAGTCTTCCAGGTTCAGTTTTAACCAGTCTGCATATTAGAAATAGGTCAGTTGACCATTTGTACAGAGGTCAATCATGGGTTCTGAAAAAGAGTCACTGGACCCAAAATGCTGCCTCACAGCACCATAGAGGCTGCTAGGCCTCCTGAATTTTACAGCAATTTCTGCTTTTCCTTCCCAGAATCTGGAGTTTTATTAGATTTGTTTTGTTTTTAATTAGATTTCCTACAGTGTGGAAACAGGCCTTGCAGCCCAACCAGTCCACACCGACCGTCCGGAGAGTAACCCACCCAGACCCATTTCCCTCTGACTAATGCACCTAACACTATGAGCAATTTAACATGGCCAATTCACCTAACCTGCACTTTGGACTGTGAGAGGAAACCGGAGCACCCAGAGGAAACCCGCGCAGACACAGGGAGAACGTGCAATCGCCACACAGTCACCCGAGGCTGGAATTGAACCTGGGACCCTGGTGCTGTGAGGCAGCAGTGCTAACCACTGAGCCACGGTGCCACCTATATTTGTTTTTCAGTTCGGGGTCCATTCACTCATCAATTGCTGCTGTCTTTCCAAGTCTGTGCACCAAAAGGCTTGAGCAACATATATCTGAATCAGGGCAATGATGTGAAATGTTCATGCAGAGACATCCTATTGGCCTCCTTGTCCAGGACCTCTATATCACAATATTTGGAGAATGTCATTCAGATGTCATTTGAGTGGCCTTAGCTTCTGACTGATCACATTACTGAGGAGCTGCTTTGTTTCTGATATTGCCCACATAGGCTCATTGGAACTGTCCCCAGTGGATCCAGGCAGAGAAACAATGGCATTCCCTGTGGTCACTGCACTATGGGCTGTGACACAAATGGATGAGGGACACATACCATCTGCAAGGCCAGAATCAGCATCGACCTCTTGCTGAGCGTAGCTGAACACCTTGTTCTTTACATGGGGTTCATGCTGTTTAATAAAAATTAAGATTAAAAATGGTTAGAAGGCTTCACAACATTCACAGCTCCCCCATTCAATCCTGACAAAGTTTCTTGCTAGCACGAGTGCTATGGAAAGTATACCTATCACACAGGCAGGGTTGGAACATTTTTTGGTGCTAAGAATGGCTAATCTCTCAACCTTCATTCTTAAAGATGCAACTGAAATGACATTGGGCCACACGCCAGAGGGTGAAAAGTGAACATATATTAACAAATAGGATAATATAGTTACAACAAAGTGTCACCCATGCAACTAAATGCCCATTTAAGGTCTTCATTTCCTTCCCATTCCATCTAAGTGCACGTCCAGTGTTTCTGTGGGGGATGGAGGGAGTCTCCCCAATATTGGAGCCTCTTTGCTTTGCAATTTCTGTTGGGTGACCCCAAGAGTGTTTACGGTAGAGACAGCCCAAGGCCGTATGGTGGCTCTGTGGTTAGCACTGCTGCTCACAGCACCGGAGACCGAGCTTCAACTCCAGCCTTGGATGATTGTGTGAAATTTGCACATTCTCCCCGTGTCTGCGTGGGCTTTCTCTGGTTGCTCCAGTTTCCTCATACAGTCCAAAGATGTGCAGGTTAGATGGGTTGGTTTTGGAAATGTGTGGTTGTGGAGATAAGGTAGGCAGCTGGGTCTGGGCAGGATGCTCTTTGGAGAGTTGGTGTGGATTCAATGGGCCAAATGGCCTCTTTCTACAAGGGGATCTATGGTAACTTAACCTGTTGGAAGTTCACCTTCCTCAACTTCAATTCCCCCACACTTGGGAATTATAGACCGGATGGAGCTGGAAACCAGTGAAGTGACCTGAGTGGAGATTTCAGGAAGGGTTATATATGGCTCCTCCTCCGGCTAGGTGCCCCACTGGCATCTCCCTGACTCCTTGTGAAGAACGGGATCCTGAAATGAGGTCAAGTTTCTTCACCTCCTGTTCCCTTGCACCAGTGGATTGAGTGATAGCATGCAGTTCCATTGTATATCCAGGAGACACTGAGTTTGCTGAGGTTGGGTCTCCATGGCAACTGCCAACCCTGCATGCTTGAAGCACAGCACAGACCGCATTGGTAGATTTCTGCAAATTTTCAGTGTGTCCAACATATATAGAGATATCAGCGTTACCACATAAACAATCAAGATTCTCTCCCATTCAGTCCAGAAGTCTCTCCTCATCGTTGATGACAAGATGGATGTCAGCCTGTTTTGGCTCTCATCATACTGTTGTGGGCTGTTTTCTTCCGGAATGAGACAAAGAGAGGGATAGAGTAAGATATAAACATTTGGCACGACTGTCAGTGTTGGTGCAGCTGGAGGGAATGGGGTGAGATGTTTGAGGGAGTTGAGAGCAAATGCAAGGTTAATAGTCTGAGGGCTTGGGGACATGGGGGAACGTGATTAGAGAGTGTCAGGGTAAGTGAGGGAAAAAGATGTATGCAATATTGAAAATAGTAGATCATGAACCTTGGTCAGACATGCAGAGAGTGAGTGTGAGAGAGATAAAGGTGGAACTTAACTTCATGGAGTGCAGAAGGTCATCACACGTCTTCCTGCACTACTGAGCTTTCCTCCAGACTGTGCACTCCATACTGACCCACCTGGCAGCTGTGGACCAGGTTGGCTGAGTCTGGTGGCATGGTCTCCCCTG
Source organism: Hemiscyllium ocellatum (assembly GCF_020745735.1). Taxonomy (NCBI): domain Eukaryota; kingdom Metazoa; phylum Chordata; class Chondrichthyes; order Orectolobiformes; family Hemiscylliidae; genus Hemiscyllium; species Hemiscyllium ocellatum. The sequence continues at coordinate 27,584,159 of NC_083425.1, read as the reverse complement.
ATGGACCTGAAGAGAAGAGGATGGCACTGCCAATCACCACCCCATCACCAGGAACCTCCAGGTCACTGTCAACAAGGAAATTGCCAATTTGCTGCTGTCTGGACAATTCTTCCACACTGCAACTGTGAGAGGCAGCTCCTGACCAGCAGCATTTGACCTGCCGAACAATTGGACACAATCAGAGGCGGAAATCTCAGAAGCTCTGCACAGTAGCGAGTACTTCTGTTGCTGTTAAGCGCAGAATAATATTAAAGCAGCACCACAGAGATAAGGCACACACCTAATGAAGTGAGCATACAACATTGTGTGAAAAGAAACACGTGAGGACTCACAGAAAGGAACCCTCAATAGGGACTTCACTTCAACTTTTGGTACCATTCAGCTCTTAGTATTTCCATTGATGTCATTTTTCTAAAAATCTATTTCCTATATCCCACTGGATCTGAAAGAAGCTGATTGCTTACCATATCTTTTCCACTTGAAGCCCTGAGAGGCCTCAAGCCAGATTTGGCATGCAGTCTCCATATTCAAAGGGCCCATTCAACTGAAAGGAGAGTCCTAATATAGCAGGCCAGGCCTTTACTACCAGTGGCGGTGCACACTGCCAACATTTTGTTAAAATCAAATAACCCTGTGCATTTTCTATCTGTACACCTTTATTTCTGGCACTGTGCACCCCTTCCACATTCTGGAGATCTGAAACAAACATGGGAAAACTGGAGAAACTCAGCAGGTCTGGCAGCATCTGTGGCAAGAGAAATACTTCAGGAACATTTATGTGCAAGATTTGAAGCTTATATTGGTAGTGTTCCTCCCTCTGAGTGAGGAGGGCTGATCCAGAGCTATAATAACATCTCTGAAAAAGATGTTTAGAAAATATCTTCCAGTCTTCTATAAACATATTCAGCATTAGACATATAAACATTAGACATGACACCAGCATCACAGTTCTGTATTTTTCTTTTCATCTGGCAGACTGTTAACACACTTGAAACTTTTATTCAATCATCTTAAGTTAAAAAATTATCAAAAAAATCACAAAAAACATCACAAAAGGAAACTCATTAATGTTGTATTGACTCAGCCCTCACTTAGGAGTTTGCAATGTATGTGATTTTGTGCATTACATAATGCACACAAATGTTTTGTTGCAACACATGCTATTCATGGCTTTGTTAGCAAAATACCAATAACACACACTCACTTTGTCAACTGGAAGTGATTTGGTGAATCAGAATTTATCTCATAGAATGAACAGGAACCAATTTGATAACCTAGAATAATGCTGAATAGGATTCAGTACACAAGAGTTAGATTCAGTTAGGCTGAGATTTTACACATTAGAATTTCATACAGTGCAATTTGTACATTTGACTTCTATGCTTTGGGACTAAATGGAATTTAATAATGTTGGAATTATGCACAATAGAAGCAAATTTAACTTGGTACATTCAAATTCTCTATACATTCAAATTCTCTATAAATGGGATAAGGAGGAATTATAACTTTTAGTTTTATACAATAGTGCATCGAGATTTGATGCTATGAAATTAGGAATATTATGAGTAAATTGGTTTTAATACATTAATTCTATATAATGGGAAGAGATGAGTCTAGGTACATTACATAATTAAGTGAAAAGCAGAAAACACTGGTGTTTGTTGCAATGAAAATTAACTTATATTTTCTTCATATAAAGATGTTCGGCATTCCACAGAATAGTGTGCACTTGAACAGCACAATTTCATTCTCAATAATAGCACATGTTGGATTATTTAATAAGTTCTCTTTCATTACAAGGTTTTGCATCGTCACATGGGGAATCATTTATTTTTCCATTTTTATGTACTGAATGCTTTGAGCTTTTGAACGTTACATTTACAGACTCATCCAAGTGTAGTTCACATTTCTTAGAAGAAATAAAGTAGTTAAAATTAGAAAAGGGTACAATGATTTTTATGAAGAATGGAGGACTTAAGTATGAAGAGAGATAAGTGACAGCAGTTTTTTCTTAAAATAGACTAGGTTAGGAGGTGACTAATAGAGGTTTCCAAGTTGATGGTAAGTTTTGAAATAGCAGATAGAGAGAAATGATTCCCTCAGGCAATTAGATTACTAACTGGAGGTCAAAAATCCAAAATCATTAATAAACAATCTTGAGGGAAGATATTATTATACAAACTTTGCGAAGATTGGGAACTCTACCTGAAAAGGCAATGGAAGCTGACTACATGAATAATGTTAAAAGGAAGTGTAAATGTAGCTCAGGATGAGGATCTCAGAGTTACAGGCAAAAAGTAAAGATGTGGGTCAAAACTGCAAACGCTGTGTCAAGGAGCATGCACAGATATGACAGGCTAAATGTCCTCCTTGTACACTGTACATTTCCCTGATTCTAAATTATTAAGGCAACATCCGAAAATCTCCTCTAGAGCTTCTTTGGGATGAATGCTCCCCTGTTTACCCAATAGATAAATTGAATGGATATTTGGCATTCTAAGAATGTTCATTTCATTAAAATTGAACTGATACAATGTGCTGACTTTTCCCATTTAGATTTGAAGTCTGATGGTGAATGAGCTTCATAATATTCAGTTCACTATGACAGGTCAATTTTACCTCATTAATATTGCAATTCAGCTGCTTGGCATATTTCCTGAGAAATGGTGTGGCCAGAGGCAGGAATGCTCAACATGGAAGGGACTTCCTGGCTTACCCTACCCTGGTAGTCGTTCAGCTGTCACAAACCAGGAACTCAACCCTGAAAATGTCTCAGAGGAAAGCCAAGCTTGCTCCTCCTTCCAGTACAGAGATCTGGAGGTGCCTGGGAATAGGATGAAGAGAAGGGCAATCTTTTTTACCTGCTGTCCATCAAAAAGAGCCATACCATCAGACCCAGCAAGCCTGGAGAGAAATTGTAATATAGGTCAGGGCTGTGTTCCATGTCAAAAGGGATACATAATAATTTCATAAGAAGGTCAATTATCCTCTCTGCTCTGTGAGTAAGTTCCACCATTTTCTCTCTGTTACTTCATACTCACAGGGCCATAACTCACTCTAATATCAATCTCTAACCAAGGCTCATGGGCTGCCTCTCAGTATTGCTTGTACCATACTCACACTCACCTTATCCTCCCAAAGTATGAACCCTTCCTGTCTTCTGCACTTGCTACTCGCATCCCAGGGGCACGATACCACCTCTGCTGCTCACAACAAATTCCTTTGTTGTGTGGCTTTATGTCACATCCAAGAGTATGGGTTCAAGGCAAGCTTATTATGCAGAAGGCAATGTCAAGTACTGTCTTCAGATTTATTCTTCTCTATATTGCCTTTTATTACATTCTGGCATGTAGTAGGTGCGAATTTTACTGTTAGATTATTGAAGAAATATTCCATGAACTCTGCAACATAATGCTAATTATTGTAAACCACGCTTCTCTGAACATTCACATGGTACATTCCAGGTTGCTGTCTTGGTTTCCATGTGCTCCTTCTCTAAACTCCACCCACATTATGCTATTTATGCTCAATGAGGAGCAGCTTCATGACATCATCACAAGGTTCATCCAGGATCCTAAATCACTTACAACATGCATGATCACTAACTGATCTTGCATCTACTTCCATAGTACTCAATTCATCCCTTTGTCTCATTACAGGGCAAAACTGGCCATTTCAGCAATGGTGGTGTTTCATTAATGGTCTGAATGATGTAACTATAATCTCTGGATTGTCTGCACTTAACCTGCAGGATTCCCCATAAAAGCCCATTGCAGTGTAATGGATGAGCCCCTTGATTGATTGTGTTGCTACACCTGGACTAACTGCAGAACCCTTTCAACCCACTAATGAGTTTTCCCATTGACTTGCATCATTTGCTAGAAGCACAAGCAGTGTGTTTGTCACACAACCTGCTGGAATAAGCTCTAGCATTGACATTGATGTCACAAGCTACCATAATGTGACATGTCCATTCCTGTCCAGCGATGAACTGGCAATTCAGTGCTCCACCGCCATCACTAGCTGCCTGCATTTCCCTCTGTGTGAAAAAACAAGCTAAACACACTGGGGTTGGCAGCCCAAATTTCAATGTTAATGTCAGTGAGCACTAAAATATCAATGTGGCAGTGATAGGAGTTGGTGAATTCCAGGTAAGCACTAAAGTGAGTGAGCACGAAGAAAGCAAGTTATGAGCCATAAGATAAGTGTGGCAACAGCTGTGCAAAAGCATTCTGTGCAATCATGACTGTCCCAGCTCAAAAAGTGAGCTGACAGAAGCATACAAATCATAGGTGTTCTTCAGTTCAAAATTAAAGTGTTGAGACCTGAAGTCATATCTGAGTTGGTCCATGAGCAGGCACAACGATGTGTGGAGGCTGGTGGTCTGCCAAAACTGACCTTGCTTCAATGAAGGGTCAAAGTTCTTGGTGCCGTGGAGCATGCAGGTGAGTAATCCTGAAGAAACACTTGCATGTTGGTCAAGACAGGCATTCACAAGCTGTTGGTACCAGGAACGCACACTGTTTTACCCATCAGGAACTGGCACCATTTAGTTCCTGCATGAAGGAGAGGATTATTGGAAGTAGGATGTAAACATGGTGAGCCAGATGTTAACTGAGATGCAAATTGATTCTGAAATGTCAGTTAAAGCTTGAAGGGAAGATCAGAAACATTTTTCTTGGTGTTGAGAATCTAATTTTTTTTTATTCTCACTCTGATTTGTCAGCATACTTTCCATTATTCTTGTCACACCAAGGAGAGGAAATTTCTATTGAATAATTAACTCCAGGGACTGAAGGACATTACCATCCAGAATGCAGGCTTGAGTTCAAAGTTGTTTGATACCTCCATATTGATGAAGGTAGGAACATCTCCAAATAACTGGATGCTCAATTAGAACAATACTAATCATATCTACTGAAGTGCAAATTTTGCAATTATAAAGGAACTATAGATTTGGAGCCCTTTAAAGAAAAAAATCCTTTATTTGAAAAAAATCCTTTAGAAATACTTTCCTCTCACACACTAGAATATAAAAATGTATTCCATGAAGTGTGCTCTTCTTTCAGATCTCCTGTTGACTTAGCTAATCTGTGAACATTAGGAATACCTTTAAACAACTAACTCGCTCGGTCTCCGTATTTGACGTAATCACATGCTATGTATTCTACCTCTCTGCAGTGGTACAAATTACTGTTTGCACTCATTTTTTTGATTGCTACAAAATGAAGACGTGGACTAAAATGGAAGATTAAGCTCATAAAGTGGAAATTTTGTCAGCCAAATGCTGAATAAGAAGATGTAATGCACAGTCAAGCAGAACTCAATTTCCACAAACATTTTGCAATTAAAGATCTGTCTAAACCCAACTAGGTCATTTCTGCAACATAAACACAACATACCAAAAGAGGCAGAAATGTATTATTTTGTTTATGATTATAAATTATATTTTCCACCCTATTTTTCCCTCTTCATTTTTATTCATTGAAAGCACAGATTCCTCATTAGGGTACAGTCTTACAGCAACTTACCCTCGAATTGATTTTCTGTTGTACACAACTTGAGAAAATCTTGAAACATGTTCTGAGTTAAACATTGACAGTTACTTGAGAAAAATCATGATCTAATCATCAACCAGTCAGGATTCAAAATTGTATTCTGATATAACTTTAAGACAGATGCAACACATTAGCTGTGTGGCAGAAAATACAATTGTGACAAGCAGTATCTGCTGATCCAGATCATAGCTTCTTCTTCTGTGTTCTCTTCAGTGCTCAGCCTTCCCAATGTCTATGACCCCCTTGGGGAGGTTGGACTGCAGTCTTCTTTGAGTCTTATTCTTCACCGACTCTAATAAACTCTCTCCTCTCTTGCTCTGTATATTATTTCAGGGATGTAGATGCTCCAAACAAGATCATTTTATTCGATAAAGATTTACTTTATTTCAAATTACCCTATCCAGCACCAAGTTCTTTGTATAAACTTTAGATTGAACATCCCAACCTTTGATGTCAATCATTGACCATTACCTTTTTGGACCCTTACATATATTGTATGGCCATTGTTGTCACGATGAAACAGAAAACCAAGACACCTTTCTTTGTGCATAAAGTTTATTAACTATTTAGTCTCTTAGCTCTTCCACTTGTTACAAGTGTTTCCCATATCTGTGTGCTTAGCCAATTAAAAACAACCAACTTTCTTGAAAACCTTAAATAAAGACAAACTTAAGAATGTGATTAACCAGATATAAACAATGGTCATCTTACTTCATTTTAACATTATCATTTCTTCAGTTGTTTTTTTCCCCAAGACAAATTCCACCCTCCCATAACATCCCAGTAACAGTTTGACAGTCTGTATGTCCTGAACCAATATCACAAAGGCTTACTACTTGTCTGGCTGTGAGCCAGGCTTTTGTTCACTGTAAGTATTGTATGTTTTCCAGTAAGAAAGATGAAATGAAAAGTCTAAAACTGCTTCATACCACGTGGCATTGCTTCCAACCGTAGCTTTTTATTCAACTAGCCAACCTTATCTGCAAATAATGATTTTCTTGCCTGGTTTCCATGGAAATGAAACCTTCAGCAATTTCCAGTAAAATTAACTTGAAGCACTAATCCATCCCTTTACTTATTTCAGGTTAATTTTAGAAATATGTAGGTCTTAGGCAGATTGCTAATTTGTAATAGAACTTGTAAATGGTCTGTGTAGCACCTTCCAGGTTGTTACATGTCTGTGCGTGTTATGCAGTTTGTCAGGTTACCAATTCACAAGAGCATCTATTATTTATATATATAAACCTATGCAGGGAGTATCAGTAGATTAATTGACAATACTACTAATCACCACCAGCTCTGTTCCTCTGCTTGCCTGTTCTTTATATGCGCATCCATGTTGCTAAGGTCCTGAATTAACTCAGCATAGCTTTAAGGTAGAGCTCCCTTGATCTGAACAGTTCAGTTCCTCCCCACTTACTGAGCTGTTATAGGAGTAAATTATATTTTATGAACTCAATTTGCTAATCTTGTGGAGGATCAAGATATATACTTTAGATTCTATTATGTAGAAGAAGCAACATCTGGATGCTGAAAAATAAGCCAGCAGCTAAACATTATTGAATTGATTTGAATTTATTGCCACGTGTACCGAGGCAAAGTGAAAAGTTGTGTCTTGCAAGCAATATAGGCAGATCACAGAGTTAAATAGCATAGATAAGTAAATAATAGGTAAACAGCAGCAAAAACAAAAATACAGCTACAGGTGAATATTAAGAACTTGTGAGTCCATTCAGTATTCTAACAACAGGAGGGTAGAAACTATTTTGAAACTGGCTGGTGTGCGTGTTCAGGCTTCTGTGCCTTCTCCCTGATGGCCGAGGTTGTAGAAAAACATTGCCAGGGTGAGATGGATCTTCGAGAATTCCTTGACAGCAGGCCTGGTAGATGGATTCTATAGATGGGAGGTTGGCCTTTGTGATTGTCCGACCAAATTCACCATTTTCTGTAACCGTCTCCAATCTTGAATGGTACAGTTGCCATATCAGGTAGTGATACATCCAGACAGAATTCTCTCGATGGCACAGCTCTCAAAGCTGGCAAGGGTATTTGCCGTCATGCCAAATTTCCTCAGCTGCTTGAGGAAGAAGAGATGTTGTTGGGCCTTTGTAACCAGTGAGTCCAGCATTTTTACCAGTCTTCCACCTCCTGTCAGTTGTCTGCTTCATTGCCATCTGAAATTCAACTGACTATGGTGGTGTTATCAGCGAACTTGTACATTTGAATGGCATTAGTCTGGTATTTGGTGACAGTCATGGGGAGAGAGTGAGTACAGTAGGGTGCTGAGTACACACCACTGGGGGGGGCTTCAGTGTTGAGTGTTAGTGAGAATAAAATATTATCCCCAATCTTCACTGATTGTGGCCTGTGGGTCAGGACACTGAGGATCCGGTTGCAGAGAGTGGGGCTTAGACTGAGATCATTAAGTTTAGTAATCAGTCTTGAGGGAATAATAGTGTTGAAGGCTTAACTGTAGTCAATGAGTAGGATTCTTACGTAACTGTTCTTGGTGTCAAGATGGTCCAGGGGAGAGTGAAGGGCAAGTGATATGGCATCTGATGTGGATTTGTTGGTCTGATAGGCAAATTGGAGTGGGTCAAGAGTAGTGGGAAGGCTGGAGTTGATTAATGCCATGACCAGCCTTTTCGAAACACTTCATGACCACCGAAGTTAGGGCCACTGGGCGGTAGTCATTGAGACATGCTGCATGAGCCTTCTTGGCTCTCTTGAAACAGGCAGGGACAGTGGCCTGTTGCAGCGAGAGTTTGAAGATGTCCAAGAAGACCTCTGCCAGTTGATTTGCGCATGCTCTGAGTGCACTGTGCATGCTCTGAGTGCATCACTCTCTTAATGAGACACTTAACAAATTTTTGGTCAGGTTGGCAGTTCAGCAATCAATAAATTATTTTAGTTATACATTTTGTAGAAAGCTTTCCAAATAATGTGCCCAATGAGACAAAAAATTCATGGGGTTTTGTATTTGCATGCTGTGTGGTACAGTTTTGAAAGAAGTTTAAAGAAATCCACTGTAACCCAGTTTTGGAGGCATCTGTTTTACTTTTAAGAAAAGACTATAATTGGGAATTGATTAATTTTGAACGGGTCCTCCTAGCGCACCTTTCAACAAAATATTGCCAACATTTTCTTCAGATTTCCTTACTGAATATGTTGGTATTCAGTATATCGCCAGAGCTGAAACTCTTACAAAATTAATACAATAAATATGCAGTCTAGTCCATTTTGTGTATGTTGCCTCTGATAAGGATAGCTAGATAAAAGAGATAGAATATTTACCCATAGTTACAGGTTAAACCTACTAAAGGAATTGAAAAACATTTTGCAACCTTTGCCAAGAATTACCAACAACAGGTTCAAATGCTTCTTTAATTTGAAAGCTACCGCACCTTTCCAGTATTTGAGATGTCTGCTCATTTTCATGAAAAGTCTCCAAGTAGATTTGAGGACTAATTCAAAATTGAAATGTAGCTGAGGCAATTAGCTGCCATCTCAACTGTTTCCCTCGCTGCCTGTAATTCCTATCCTGTGGGTACAACCACATCCAGAAACTAAAGGGGGAAGAGAAAGAACAGACAATCTGCTGCAGAATTTTCACCAAAAATGTATTTGAGTTGCACTAGGTAGGGAACAGTTTCATTTGCTCTTAATTTTGATAACATATGTTGAGTTTAATGCAATTTTGGAAAAGTATGAATTTGGTCAAGTTTCATGGAGCGTTCCTTTCCATGACGTCTGATGGTTTGATTACACTCTAATCCCAAATTCATCCAGTAACTATCTACTCCACATCAATCGTACCCTCTCTCGTAATGCTAACGTAAATCTCCCACTGAGGATAGAAGAATTCATCCAGATATCCCAGGATGGACTAGTGTCCATTCTGTTGGCACTATCTTTAAAAGGCCATTGTAGACCTGGACAAGGATTGGCAGTCCGGAACTACCCTACACATTTTGTGACACTTGCCCTGGGCATGACAGATATGTGGTATTTGGCACCTCTCTTTGTGGACAGGCAGTTTGATATTCTGTGGGTGCATTGGTACAGAAGAAAGATATACTCTTTAGACAGGATTGGCAAAGGAGTCCCCAATTCAGACCTTGCCATGCTAGTCTGTGATTTCCACTCATATCAATGCAGTCTCAGACTGAAAGATTATTTTTCAAGTCGATTGTGCTATACTTTAATGTTTGCTAAAAGTGCCATATATTCCTACCGAGGGACCCATCCTCTATGATGAAAAGGAATAGAATTGTTACAGCGCGGAAGGCCAATTAACTCATCACGACCCTGTGCTGGTCTCTATGAATATTTGGGAAATGTAGAAAAATACACAGTAGAGAAGGAGGCCATCTGGACCTGCGCCATCCAAACCCGGCCAAATCCCTGAGTATGTTGCATTTTTTAAAAATTCCACAGGAAATCAGGAAGTCTGTAGTTCCCTGTACCTTTCTCCACAGTAACAACTAGCCCATAAAAGTTGACTTGCTAACCAGTCAGCACTCTGTATTCTTGTGGTGTGAATTGCTGTGATTGTTTGAGATTCGGCATTCTGGGCATTAGTTTTAATGAGTGCAAGACATCTCTCTTTTCAATGATATTCTATACTACAAAAATATTCCTTCAGTAACAATATACCACTTCATATTAAAATATAATAGAAATATATTATTCATAAAATTCCTGAATATGGCATTATTTTCAGAACTCTGTATTGCTTCATTTTTATCACCAATTCAACAATTAATCAATTGTTAGTTTAAACCATACTTAATTTTCTTTAAGAAAACTTACAGCTTATTTCCAATTATTTGACCAAGTATCTCTCGAAACAACTTTAGTGACAAAGCATGCAGAACAGTAAATTGGCTAAATGCTGGATAATGCAGATAGCAGTGGTTGTTTGGTCCAATGTTTGGCCAACAGTTTCCTGTGCAGTGAGCTTCCTGATCCTGCTATAACTATTGAATATAGCTTTACTGAAAGGTGATCAGATCTCTGAGAAATTTTTTCACCCAAGGAGTGGCAGGCCTGTGGAATTCTCTGCCCCAAAAAGTGGTTGAATCCAAAATATTGAATATTTACACGAAGTAGTTAGGTATAGTTCTTAGGGTGAAAGGGATGAAAAGATATAGGGAGAAAACAGGAAAAGGGTACAGAGTTGAATGGCAGAGCAAGTTCAAAGGTTCAATTGGGTTAATCTTGTTCCTATTTACTATGCTTCAACATTTAGATCAGAAACACTATGAGGTTGGTACCTCTGACAGAGGGGACAAAGTGTGAAAAGGCAAGTAAAAAATGAGGTCTGCAGATGCTGGAGATCACAGCTGCAAATGTGTTGCTGGTCAAAGCACAGCAGGTTAGGCAGCATCTCAGGAATAGAGAATTCGACGTTTCGAGCATAAGCCCTTCATCAGGAATAAGAGAGAGAGAGCCAAGCCGGCTGAGATAAAAGGTAGGGAGGAGGGACTAGGGGGAGGGGCGATGGAGGTGGGATAGGTGGAAGGAGGTCAAGGTGAGGGTGATAGGCCGGAGTGGGGTGGGGGCGGAGAGGTCAGGAAGAGGATTGCAGGTTAGGAGGGCGGTGCTGAGTTGAGGGAACCGACTGAGACAAGGTGGGGGGAGGGGAAATGAGGAAGCTGGAGAAATCTGAATTCATACCTTGTGGTTGGAGGGTTCCCAGGCGGAAGATGAGGCGCTCCTCCTCCAGCCGTCGTGTAGTTGTGTTCTGCCGGTGGAGGAGTCCAAGGACCTGCATGTCCTCGGTGGAGTGGGAGGGGGAGTTAAAGTGTTGAGCCACGGGGTGATTGGGTTGGTTGGTTCGGGCGGCCCAGAGGTGTTCTCTGAAGCGTTCCGCAAGTAAGCGGCCTGTCTCACCAATATAGAGGAGGCCACATCGGGTGCAGCGGATGCAATAGATGATGTGTGTGGAGGTACAGGTGAACTTGTGGCGGATATGGAAGGATCCCTTGGGGCCTTGGAGGGAAGTGAGTGTGGAGGTGTGGGCGCAAGTTTTACATTTCCTGCGGTTGCAGGGGAAGGTGCCGGGGGTGGAGGTTGGGTTGGTGGGGGGTGTGGATCTGACAAGGGAGTCACGAAGGGAGTGGTCCTTGCGGAACGCTGATAGGGGAGGGGAGGGAAATATATCCTTGGTGGTGGGGTCCGTTTGGAGGTGGCGGAAATGGCGGCGGATAATACGTTGTATGCGCAGGTTGGTGGGGTGGTAGGTGAGAACCAGTGGGGTTCTGTCTTGGTGGCGGTTGGAGGAGCGGGGCTCAAGGGCGGAGGAGCGGGAAGTGGAGGAGATGCGGTGGAGGGCATCGTCGATCACGTCTGGGGGGAATCTGCGGTCCTTGAAGAAGGAGGCCATCTGGGTTGTGCGGTGTTGGAATTGGTCCTCCTGGGAGCAGATGCGGCGGAGACGAAGGAATTGGGAATATGGGATGGCGTTTTTACAGGGGGCAGGGTGGGAGGAGGTGTAGTCCAGGTAGCTGTGGGAGTCAGTCGGTTTATAATAGATGTCTGTGTTGAGTCGGTCGCCCGAGATAGAAATGGAAAGGTCTAGGAAGGGGAGGGAGGAGTCTGAGACAGTCCAGGTGAATTTCAGGTCGGGATGGAAGGTGTTAGTAAAGTTGATGAACTGTTCAACCTCCTCGTGGGAGCACGAGGCAGCGCCGATACAGTCATCGATGTAGCGGAGGAAAAGGTGGGGGGTGGTGCCAGTGTAGTTGCGGAAGATGGACTGTTCCACATATCCTACAAAGAGGCAGGCATAGCTGGGGCCCATGCGGGTGCCCATGGCAACTCCTTTAGTTTGGAGGAAGTGGGAGGATTGAAAAGAGAAGTTATTCAGGGTGAGGACCAGTTCAGTCAGTCGAAGGAGGGTGTCAGTGGAAGGGTACTGGTTAGTGCGGCGGGAAAGGAAGAAGCGGAGGGCTTTGAGTCCTTCGTGATGGGGGATGGAGGTGTACAGGGACTGGATGTCCATAGTGAAAATAAGGCGTTGGGGACCGGGGAAGCGAAAATCCTGGAGGAGGTGGAGGGCGTGGGTGGTGTCCCGAACGTAGGTGGGGAGTTCTTGGACTAAAGGGGACAGGACCGTGTCGAGGTATTGGGAGATGAGTTCGGTGGGGCAGGAGCAGGCTGAGACAATGGGTCGGCCGGGGCAGGCAGGTTTGTGGATTTTGGGCAGGAGGTAGAAACGGGCGGTGCGGGGTTGTGGGACTATGAGGTTGGAGGCGGTGGATGGGAGATCCCCTGAGGTGATGAGGTCCTGGATGGTCTGTGAGATGATGGTTTGGTGGTGGGAGGTGGGGTCGTGGTCAAGGGGGCGATAAGAGGAGGCGTCCGCAAGCTGGCGTTTGGCTTCAGCGGTGTACAGGTCAGTGCGCCAAACTACCACCGCGCCTCCCTTGTCTGCGGGTTTGATGGTGAGGTTGGGATTGGAGCGGAGGGAGTGGAGGGCTGCACGTTCTGAGGGTGAGAGGTTGGAGTGGGTGAGAGGGGTGGACAGGTTGAGTCGGTTGATGTCACGGCGGCAGTTGGCTATAAAGAGGTCGAGGGCGGGTAGGAGGCCTGCACGGGGTGTCCAGGTGGATGGGGTGTGTTGGAGGCGGGAGAAGGGGTCGTCAGAGGGTGGGCGGGAGTCTTGGTTGTGAAAGTAGGCACGGAGGCGAAGGCGGCGGAAGAATTGTTCAATATCTCGCCGCGTGTTGAACTCATTAATCCGAGGGCGTAGGGGAACGAAGGTGAGGCCCCTGCTGAGGACTGATCTTTCATCCTCAGAGAGGGGGAGATCTGGAGGGATGGTGAAAATCCGGCAAGGCTGGGAGCTAGGACCTGGTGTGGGACTGGAGCTGGAGCTGGAGCTGGGGGCGGGGACAGAGATCGAAGTAGGGGCGGAGTTAGACGTGGTGACGTTGCTCGACGTGGGGGCGGGGTCATGCGTCGTGACGGAAATAAGCGTGGGGGCGGGGTTACGTGAAGCGACGGGAGATGGCGTGGGGGCGGGGTTATGCGTAGTGACGAAAGACGGCGTGGGGGCGGGGAAACCTGAGGATTTGTGCTCCTGCAGGTTAGTGATGTCAGTGGGGGCGGAAGTGGCTGCGTCGACGGCAACCGGAGGGGCGGAAATGGTTGCGGCGACGGAGGAGTGGTGGTCATTCCCGGTGGCCGCGTGGGTCGCGGGTCCGTCGGCGATTGTGGAAGCGGTTGTGTGTGTGGTGGTCACCGGGGCAGTTGTAGGGGCGGCGATCGCGGGGGCTCCGAGGTCGGTGGGGGCGGAAGTGACGTCACGGTCGGCGGCGGCCTTTGGTGCCGCGGGCGCTGTGGAGGCCACATGTGTAATGGCGTCCGACAGGCCTGTGGAAGATTCTGGAATAGTTGAGGGGCCACGAGTGTGGGGGTAAGTACGAGTGTGAAAAGGCAAGGCAGGAATGCTGTGAACATCCAGATAGATTCAAGCTGAGTGAGCACCAAGATAACAAATGAGCAGCCCTGAGATGTAGCCAAGTCCAATCAGTGAGCTGGGTGTCTGTCCTTGGAAACAAGGCATCCTTGCAGCAGCATTGCAATGATAAATGCTCGTGCATCCCAAGGTGCAACATGGCCATGCAAAAGTATGGTTCACGGGGATCACATATAGAATCATAGAGTCATAAAGTCATACAGAATGGAAACAGACCCTTCAGTCCAAATTGTTCATGCCAACCAGATTTCCCAAACTTAATTAGTCCTATTTGCCTGCATTTCGCCCATAGCTGTCTAAATCTTTCCTGTTCATGTACCTGTCCAAATGTCTTTTAACTATTGTAACTTTACCCGCTTCTGTCACTTCCTCTGGCAGTTTACTCTATATACGCACCATCCTCTGTGTGAAAAGGTTGCTCTCAGGTCCATTTTAAATCATTCCGTCTCATTTTAAACCTACACCCTCTGATTTTGAAGTCCCTTGCCCTTGGGAAAAGACCTTTGTTGTTTACCTTATCTAAGCCCCTCATAATTTTATAAACCCCGATATGGTCATCCCTCAATCTCCTACATCCCAAAGAAAAATGTTTCAGCCTACCCAGCCTTTCCTTGAACACAAACCCTCCAATCCCAGTAACATCCTTGCACATCCTTACTTCACTCTTTCCAATTTAATAACATCCTTCCTATAGCAGGGAGACCATAAGTGTATGCTGTATTCCAAAAGTGGCCTCACCAATGTCCTGTACAGCCCCAATATGATGTCCCAATTCCTAAACTCAATGCTCTGACCTATGAAGGCAAGAGTGCCATGTCCAAGATGAAGATGCACAGGTTGAAGTGGTCAGCTAGAATCACCAGGTGTCTGCCCAGAATTTTGTGCTGGAAATACCCGGCTTCTACCATATGGGTGGGATAGGAAATAGTATTTAGTGATATGAACCATAAGCAATAATCCCAGTTAATAGGCACTTCACCACACCCAAGCAAGAGTCTTGTCTTGGCACCTGGATATATGTTGGACAATGAAAATAGTTGCTCCAAAATTTAAGAATGACCTCACTGAAGTTCTTACCTAATTCTCCTAGATTTCCACAATCATCCACCTGTGAGTAAAATGATTTAAAATCATTGAATTTTTAAAAATTATACTCAACTATTGCGTACGTTCAAGCAAAAATAGGAATAAGGAGCAGACTAGGTCATTCAGCTGTTCAACTAGGTAAAAACAAGGTCTGCAGATATTGCTCTATTCCTGATGAAGGGCTTTTGCTCGATTTTCCTGCTCCTCGGATGCTGCCTGACCTGCTGTGCTTTTCCAGCACCACTTTAATCTAGACCCACATTCAGCTGTTCAAGTCTAGTCAGCCATTCAAAAGATCATGGTTGTTTTGATTTCCAAATCCCAACCAACCCCAATGACCTTTAATTCGCTTGACTAACAAAATTCTATCAAATGCTGCCTTAAAAATTTTAAATGACCCCACCTCCAGCGAATTCCAAAGTCACATGACTCTCTGTGAAAAACAATTTACCTCATCTCTGATTACCTGAAAGTAATCAGAGAACCCCCTAGTTGAGGACTCACAAGGGAAAACATCCTTTTCATATCCATCTTGACAAAACTGTTCAGGATATTAAATACATCAGTCAGGTCATCTCTCATTCTTCCAACCTCCAGATGAAATAAGCACAGTCAGTTCAACCTTTCTTCAAAACACAATCTGCTCATTCCAGGGATTAATCTAGTAAATTTCCTCTGATCTGCAGGACATTTATATGTTTCCATAAAGGAGGAAACAAAAATGATGCACAGGGTTTGAAATGCGGTCCCATCAGTACCCTATATTATTGAAATATAAAGTCCTTACTGTTATCCTTAATTCCTCTCTCAACAAATAATATGAATGTTTTGTGACCCACACCCAAATCCCTCAAATTCTGAATTGTGTGCATGTTTTTTTGCTAAAGTAATACACTTTCTTTCTGCGTGCCAAAGTAAACAACTTCACATTTGCCCAAATGCCATCTTTCAAATATTTGCCACGCACTTAACCTACTTATTTGTTGGCACATTCCTATGTTCTCTTCACAATAAGCTTTCCTATGTATCTTTGTATCATCCACAAATTTATCTATCATGTCTTTGTTCCCCTCAGCTCAGTCATTGATATAAGTTGTAACATCCTGTAATACTCTACCCACCCTGCCAATCAAATACCTATTTTTTCTGCCATTCGGTCAATCTTTAATCCATGCTAATATGCTACCCTAATTCGTGAACTCTTAATTTGCTGTACAGCCTTTTACGTGACACCTTGACAATGCCTTCTGTAAATGTAAGTACAGTATATCAACAAGTTCCCCTTTAACCATAACTCCAATGAATTGTTTAAGCATGATTTCTCTGTCTCAAAACCATGTAGTCTCTTTCTGATTACTTTGTTTTTTCTAAGTACCCAAATACAACTTCCTTAATGATTGATTCTAACACTCAACCCATAAGGTGGCTCAGTGGTTAGCACTGCTGCCTCACAGTGCCAGGAACCTGGGTTCAATTCCTGCCTTGGATAACTATTTGTGTGGAGTTTGCACATTCTACCCATGTCTGCGTGGGTTTCCTCCCACAGTCCAAAGATGTGCAGGCCAGGTGAATTGGCCATGCTAAGTTGCCCGTAGTGTTAGGTGAATTAGTCAGGGGTAAATTAGGGGAATGGGTCTGGGTGGTTTGCTCTTCAGAGAGTCGGTGTGGACTTGTTGGGCCGAAGGGCCTGTTTCCATACTGTAGGAAATCTAATCTAATCTATAACAGACATCAAGCTAAATGGCCCATAGTTTTCTATTTTCTTTCTCTGTGCCTTCCTGAATACAGAAGTTAGTTTTGCTAAGTTCCAGTCTGATAGAATCTTTCTTGGAATCTAACAAATTTTTAAAATTAACATCAAAACATTTACTGCATCTTTTGAAACACTAGGACAAGTTCCACCAAGATCCAGACACTAGCCACGTTCCATAAGTCCCATAAGTTTACTCAGTGCTATTTCCCTAGCTATTTCTGGAATGTTTTTTCTATCTTCTATAATGAAGCAAAATATTTGCTCATTTCATCTGTCATTTCCTTATTATCCATTATTAACTCTTAATTCTCTGTCACTAGAGTGCCAACACTCACTTTGCCTGCTCCTTTCTTCTAGAAACTCTTGCTATCCAGTTTTACATTTCCAGCTATTTACCTTTCATAGCCTTTCACCTGATTAATATTTTGGTTGTTCTTGGTCATTCTTTATATTCTACTTAATCGTCTGACTTCCCACTCATCTTTGCCCAACTATATGTTTTTTTCCTTAAGCTTGATGCTTTCTTCAATGTCTTTAGATAACCTCAGATGGTGGGTCCTTCCCTTAGAATTTTCTCTATAATGGGAAATACATATTCTGTGTATTCTGAAGTGTCACCTTAAATATCGTCCACTGCTTCTCTATGAATCAATCCCTTAGCCTAGTATCCCAATTCACTTCAGCTAGCTCAGTTTTCATAGCTAAAGAATTGCCCTTATTTAAGTTTAAAGTAATAGTTTTAGACCCACTCTTCTCCTTTTCACACAATGTAAAATTCAGTCATATTGTGAAAATTACTACTTAGGGATGTCTTTACACTGAAGTCATTAATCAATCTTGTTACAGTACATAATACAAATTCTAGTAATAACCTGCTCTCTTGCTAAATTTCAGAATGGGCTGGAATATCCAGAATCTGTTATATTTTACACAAAATTTTAGTTTGCTGGATTTTGCATATTATGCAAAAAATTTATACCTTCTTTGACTTTACTCAAAAGGAAAATCAGGCCGACAAGACTGATCCTGGGTTTTTTTGAACAGCTTTTTAATAATGGACAAAATATTATTCTTGCACCTGTGCTATAATGAAAGAACTTGTATTTTGAAAACTGTGTGATAGAAATTCAGTGCTTAATTAAAAATTCCACTATTACGGAATTGTACATTCACCGAAAAGGTTTCTATTAGCACAATGTCAGAATGATTAACAATGTGTGGGACTTTCAGTTGACTCAGAGCTGTTTATTCAATTTGAATAACCTAGTGATATTAACTTGTATATTCTAATGCAATACTTAGAAATAAATTTTCCCTTTATATTGAAGAAGGTTTATCTAAAAAAAATTCTTCCAGGCAATTAACAGAAATTACACAGGTTTTATTGTGCAAACTTCAGCACATGCTATTGACGGCATTACCTTTACCAATAATTAATAACCGTGCAATTGTGAATACTGAGGAAAATAAATGGAAAATATTAATTTTGTTGAAAATGAGAGTTTAGCATTGTGAGCTGGGGGACTGAGCTGAGTGACACCAGGGAGCTGAGATTTGGTCAAACTCCACGGATTGCTGAACAGCAGGCTCATAATTGCTTGCTCACCAGACTGCAATGGTCTAATTGTGGCCATAAATTTTCTGCGCTTCTCTGCATAAAAATTCAGCAGAGCCATTTACAGGAAAAGAGAGGGGCTAAATGCAAATATTAAAATAAGATTCATCGATTTTATTCAGAAAAGCATAACTGTCAGAAGTAGAAGCAGTACAATGTTCACGCTAGACTGGGTGTGGTTAAAAGGTCAAGTTCTCATGAATGGCAAACCATCATGCATTGCAGATCTGTGGTGCTGTCTCGAAGAGACATGTAGAGAGACATTACAGCCAGGGGCATGCTGAAGACAGGATGTTTTGTGTGATTTGCCTATTTATGAAGGAGCCATAAGCAATTAAACAAAATTCCAGTTTATCAGAAATGCACAAGGCAGTCAATGGCTTCAATGTTGATTAAATGTTGTGGCCATAGGCCAAGGCATTTAATTAAACTATGGGAACAGTTATTGCTGTGGACAGTCTGAGCAGAAGTGATTACTATTGTATTAGCTTTCAATAAAATTTGTATGACACATTTGGAAAAAATGTTATGTAAATTTTCCTTTATTGTTATGCAGTAATTCCAATATCTGATTATCTCATTTGCACAATTAAATCTATTTCTTGTTCGATAGCAAAAAAAAGTTAATATTTAGAAAACGTCCAATGGCTTTTAAAGAAAATTGTGCCCCGTGTTAAATACTTACAAGAATTGTTGATATTTCCAAATAGTTTGATCAATTACCGTGTAGTGTAAATAATAATTCACACTAACATTTTCTAATGATCCTGAGAAGTTTACCTGCTTAAATAATTTCTCAAACATACCATGATAAGAAGATTGGAGGATTTGAAAAATGAGAGAATAACTCCCAAAACCATTTGATGATTCATATTCATGAGGTACATTGTCTATTCCTTAGAATCGGTGATGTTAACAACTTATAGTTCAAGGCACTAATGGTTTTATTGATTATTCTTTGACAAGAATGAACCTGTTCAATCATTTACATTTGCAATATGAGAGAAATTATAAAATGATCATTTAAATGTAGTTTTAGTAATATGGTATTTTTATCTAGGGTGGCCAATTTATATTCAATTTTATTTCTCCACTGGACACTATTAGAAAATTGGAAACAAACATAAGAGAATGGGGAAAGATTTTAATCAGCAAGCAGTAAAATTGTGAATCTCTTCACAAGCGATTTTATAGTCTCATTGTACACAGTAAACAAAGAAAATTTCATGAGTTATATTACAACAATACTAACAAAATCATTGAACATTATCAGCAATTTGTGGAAATTTTTTTTAACATTATTTGATATGGATTTTAGGTTACCTATTGTTGGCCACTTTTTTCTTCACATGAAAAGTGAACATCACTGGCAAGCCCAGGAATTGTTGCCGATGCTTAGTTGTCCTCAAACTGATTCACTCTCTGAGCTGTTTCAATGGGCAGTGAAGATTAAACCACGTTTCTCAGGGTTGGAGTCACGTGTAAACCAGGTCAGGTAAGAGCAACAGGTTTATCCCCTAAAGGATATTGGTAATCTGTATGAGTTATTACAATAATTGACTTGGTCATCATTTAACTAATGACAAAAGGTTAACTTTTTTACCATGATGGGACTTGAACCCATACTTCCAGAACATTAGCATAGCTAAATATACCTTTACACAATCGCTTCTCCTATGTTATGCATCAGATATTCTATTAATAAAAGGTGACTTAAATAACAAACCTGCATTCACTAATATTTCCTCACACCTGCAAAAACCAAAAAATCTTAATAACAGTATATTTTCGAAAAACAGATGAAAGGCTTACTGATGAAACTTCGCATACTGAATGACACTCCTCAACACACAATTTCTGTGACAGAAATGGATATTTTTAGAATTGTTTTCAAAAGTAACATCTAAACAGAAAGGTCATTTTGCATCTTCTCATAAAGGATAGGTGCAGCATTAGGTGATTCAACAGATCAAGCCTGCTCTGTTGTTCATTATGATCATGCCTGATCATCAAGCTCAATACCCGAATCCCACCTTGCCCCATACCTTTTCAATCCTTTCACCACAAAAGCTGATGTTTTAGCTTCAACCACTTTCTGTGATAGTGAATACCCCAAGTTCACCACTTTTTGAGTGAAGATGTCTTTAGAAGCTGATGGATTCTTAGGGGAATGTGGCATGAACAGCCAAGTTTCTGGTATTGACACTGGTTCCAATGCAATGAGGGGTACGTCAAGTTCCAAGAGATCGATTGTGTGAAGGAACTGTCTAGTCCGAGGCACAGACAGATGTTTCTGTGGCCAGCAGTGAAAAATCAGAATGATGTTGCTTCCCTGGTGCCAGGATCAAGGATGTCTCAGAAAGAGTGCAGAATGTTCTCACGGGGAAGAGGGCCCAGCAGGAGATCATTGTACACATTGGAACCAACGACACAGGAAAGGAAAAGGTTGCGATTCTGAAGAGAGAATACAGTGAGTTAGGCAGGAATTTTAAAAAGAGGTCCTCGAGAGTAGTAATATCTGGATTACTCCAAGTGTTACAAGCTACTGAGGGTAGAGCAGATGAATGCATGGCTGAGGAGCTGATGTATGGGAGAAGGATTCACATTTTGAGATTAGATTACTTTACAGTGTGGAAACAGGCCCTTCGGCCCAACAAGTCCACACCAACCCTCCAAAGAGCAAACTACTCAGACCAATCCCCCTACATTTACCTCTCCACCTCACACAACAGGCAATTTAGCATGGCAATTCACCTAACCTGCACATTTTTAGACTGTGGGAGGAAACTGGAGCACCTGGATAAAACCCACGCAGACACAGGGAGAATGTGCAAACTCCACACAGACAGTTGTCTGAGGCAGGAATTGAACCCAGGACTCTGGCGCTGTGAGTCAGCAGTGCTAACCATTGTGCCACCGTGGAATCTCTTCTTGGGTAGAAGTGACCTGTACAAGATTGCACCTCTTTTGGAAGGGGACTAATATACTGACAGGAAGATTTGCTAGAGCTGCTCAAGAGAATTTAAACTAGTACGATGGAGGGGTGGGACCCAGGGAGATAGTAAGGAAAGAGATCAATCTGAGATTGGTACAGCTGAGAAAAGAAGTGAGCCAAATACTCATGGCAAGCAGGGGCAAGGTAGGGCTACTAAATTAAGCTGCATTTATTTCAATACAAGAGGCCAAACATGGAAGGCAGTTGAACTCAGGGCATGGTTAGGAACATGGGACTGGGATATCATAGAAACATGGCTCAGGGATGGGTAGGACTGGCAGTTTACTGTTCCAGGATACACACACCATAGGAAGGTCAGAAAAGGAAGCAAGAGAGAAGGGAAAGTGGCATTTTTGATAAGAAATAGCATTACAGCTGTACTGAGGGAGGATATTTCCAGAAATACACCCAGGAAAGTTATTTTGGTGGAACTGAGAAATAAGAAAGGGATGATCATCTTATTGGGATTGTATTATAAACCCCCTAATCGTCAGAGGGAAATTGAGAAACAAATTTGTAAGGAGATCTCAGTTATCTATCAGAATAATAGGGTGGTTATGGTCGGCAATTTTAACTTTCCAGATGTAGACTGGGACTGCCATATAGTGTTCAGGGTTTAGGTGGAGAGGAATTTGTTAAGCATGTACAAGAAAATTTTCTGATTTTTCCATCAGTATGTGGATGTACCTACTAAAGAAGGTACAAAACTTGACCTACTTTTGGCAAATAAGGCAGGGCACGTGACTGAGGTGTCAGTGAGGGAGCACTTTGGGGCCAGCAACCATAATTCTATTAGATTTAAAACAGTTTTGGAAAAAGATAGACCAGATCTAAAAGTTGAAGGTCTAAGTTGGAGAAAGGCCAATTTTAACGGTATAGAGGAACCTCAATTAGCTGAATGAGATCTGTGGGCACTAGTTTGTTCAGATAATTGATTGTTCGGTTAATTGATTCAATGCCTGTCCTCTGGCGTTTTCTTAAGTTTCCTTTTTCCTCGCTCTGCCAGCCTTGTTCCCTTTCTCTGTCTCAGGGTTTGTTCCTCAGCCGACACACATTTGTGTGTAAGGGACCTGCAGCATTGCTGAAGCCGCCTCCACCCCCATCAGCTCAATCGGCTTGACACAGCGAGCACTTACTAAGTCTGCACCTCGTTCAAGAGATGAGGCAGCAGCACACTGTACACAAGCCCGCTCCCTACCTCCCTGTCTGGTCCCCACCCATGCTCTCCATCCATCCCGTCCACCCATCCAAACCCGCCCCACCCCACCTCCCCACCCCGTCTGCCAAATACCTCGTTGAACCACCAGTCACCATCCACGCGCCCCCACCCCCATCCATGCCCCCGCCCCCTGTCTGACCCGGCCACACCCCCAACCCCCGCTGTGCGCCCCTGTGATCTCCCCCGTCTGCTCCTACCCTCTCTCCGGAGCAGCCAGACTGGACACCAACAGTAAGACTGCTAACGCATTTGGGAGTGAGTCTCAAAATAGTGCACGCGCACACACACACACACACACACACATACACACACAGACACAAAACTCTTTACTGCAATGTTTTGACAGGTTTGCCCTGTGCACAACAAAATTGGAGACATTATCTGGGGAAGGGGGTTTAGGGTACACCCCTGTGTTGAACCTGCATGGAAATAGGGGTAGCATGGTTGCTCAGTGGTTAGCACTGCTGCCTCACAGCGCCAGGGACTCAGGTTTGAATCCAGCCTCAGGCGACTGTATGGAGTTTGCATATTCTTCCCATGTCTGTGTGGGTTTCCTCCCACATTCCAAAAAACGTGCAGGTTATGTGAATTGGCCATGCTACATTACCCATAGTGTTAGGTACATCAGCCAGGGAGAAATGGATCTGGGTGGGTTACTGTTTGGAGGGTCGATGCGGACTTGTTGGGCCAAAGGGCCTGTTTCCAGGGAAGCTTATCCTGGAGAGGGGGATTGGCGGTCAGTCATTTGGAGACAGTGCCTGGGTTCATCAATGTCCAGGACTGTTCTCGGCAGCTTTTCAGTAAGTCAAGTTCATTTTTAATCATTATAGGCAAAAGACGCAATCAGTGCTTCTATCGTGACCTTGTGATCTTCTTCAGATAATCCAAAATTTGGATGATTGATATTCGGATATTCAAGGTTTCTCTGTATTAGGCAAGAACTTTCAAAAGCTGATTGGAGGGCAGATGTTTGCAGGTAAAGGGATGGTTGGAAAATGGGAAGCTTTCAGAAATGAGATAACAAGAGTGCAGAGACAGTATATTGCTGCTATGGTGAAAGGAAGGGCTGGTAGATATAGGGAATGCTGGATGACTAAAGAAATTGAGGGTTTGGTTAAGAAAAAGAAGGAAGTATATGCCAGGTATAGACAGGATAACTTGAGTGAATCCTTAAAAGTGTTTAAAGGCAGTAGACTCATTGAGTCATAGAGATGTACAGCATGAAAACAGACCCTTCAATCCAACTTGTCCATGCCGACCAGATATCCTAACCCAATCTAGTCCCACCTGCCAGCACGCAGCCCATATCCCTCCAAATCCTTCCTATTCATACACCCATCCAAATACCTCTTAAATGTTGCAATTGTACCAGCCTCCACCACATCCTCTGGCAGCTCATTCCATACATGTACCACCCTCTGTGTGAAAAAGTTGCCCCGTAGGTCTGTTTTATATCTTTCTCCTCTCAGCCTAAACCTATGCCCTCTAGTTCTGGATTCCCCCACCCCAGGGAAAAGACTTTGTCTATTTATCTTGTCCATGCCCTTCATAATTTTGTAAATCTCTGTAAGGTCACCCCTCAGCCTCCAAAGCACCAGGGAAAGCAGCCCCAGCCTGTTCAGCCTCTCTCTATAGCTCAAATCCTCCAACCCTGGCAACATCCTTGTAAGCCTTTTGTGAACCCTTTCAAGTTTCACAATATCTTTCCGATAGGAAGGAGACCAGAATTGCACGCAGTATTCCAACAGTGGCCTAACCAATGTCCTGTACAGCCACAACATGACCTCCAGGAGTATACTTAAGAGGGAAATCAGGAGGGCAAAAAAGGGGACATGAGATAGCTTTGACAAATAGAGTTAAGGAGAATCCAAAGGGGTTTTAAAAATGCATTAAGGACAAAAGGGTAATTCGGGAGAGAATAGGGCCCATCAAAGATCAGCAACTCCACCTTTGTGTGGAATCCAGGAGATGAGAGAAATACTAAACGAATATTTTGCATCAGTGTTTACTGTGGAAAAAGACAAGGAAGATATAGAATGTAGGGAAATAGATGGTGACATTTGGAAAATGTCCATATTACAGAGGAGGAAGTGCTGGATGTCTTGAAATATATACAAGTGGATAAATCCCCAGGTAATCAGGTGTACCCTAGAACACTGTGGGAAGCTAGGGAAATTATTGCTGGGCCTGTTGCTGAGATATTTGTATCATCAATAGTCATAGTTGAGGTGCTGGAAGACTAGAGGTTGGCAAACGTGGTGCCACTATTTAAGAAAGTTGATAAGGACAAGCCAGAGAACTATAGACCAGTGAGCCTGATGTCATTGGTGGGCAAGTTGTTGAGGGCATCCTGAGGGACAGGATGTAAAGGCAAGAACTGATTAGTGTTGTCAACATAACTTTGTGTATGGGAAATCATGTCTCACGAACTTGATTGTTTTTGAAGAAGTAACAAAGAGGATTGATGAGGGATTCATTTGGACTTCAATAAGGCGTTCAACAAGATTCCCCTTGGGAGATTGGTTAGCAAAGTTAGATCTCATGGAATATAGGGAGAACTAGCCATTTGGATACAGAACTGGCTCAAAGGTAGAAGACAGAGTCTGGTGGTGGAGGACTGAAGTCTTTCAGATTGGAGGCCAGTAGAATGCCACAAGGATCAGTGCTGGTTCCACTACTTTTCATCATTTACATAAATTATTTTGATGTGAGCATAAGAGGTACAGTTAGTAAGTTTGCAGATGACACCAAAATTGGAGGTATAGTGGACAGCAAAGAAGGTTACCTCAGATTACAATGGGATCTTGATCAGATGAACCAATGGGCTGAGGAGTGGCAGATGGAGTTTAATTCAGATAAATGTAAGGTGCTGCATTTTGGGAAAGCAAATGTTAGCAGGACTTATACACTTAATGGTAAGGTCCTAGGGAGTGTTGCTGAACAAAAAGATCTTGGAGTGCAGGTTCAAGTAGACTGAAAGTAGAGTCGCAGGTAGATAGGATAGTGAAGAAGGCATTTAGTATGCTTTCCTTTAGTCAGAGTATTGAGTACAGGAATTGGGAGGTCATGTTGTGGCTGTACAGGACATTGGTTAGACAACTTTTGGAATATTGCATGCAATTCTGGTCACCTTCCTATTGGAAGGATGTTTTATGAAACTTGAAAGAATTCAGAAAAGATTTACAAGGATGTTGCCAGGGCTGGAGGATTTGAGCTTGAATAAGCTAGGGCTGTTTTCCCTGGAGCGCCAGAGGCTGAGGGGTGACCTTATAGAGGTTTACAAAATTATGAGGAGCATGGATAGGATAAATAGACAGAGTCTTTTCCTTGGGGTGGGGGAGTCCAGAACAAGAGGGCATAGGTATAGGGTGAGAGGGGAAAGATGTAAAAGGGACCTAAGGCTGGTGCATCTATGGATGGTTAGTACAACTGCAACATTTAAAAGGCATCTGGGTGGGTATATGAATAGGAAGGGTTTGGAGGGATATGGCCAGGTGCTGGCAAGTAGGACTAGATTGCCTTGGGATATCTGGTCGGCATGGACAAGTTGGACCGAAGGGTCTGTTTCCATGCTGTCTATCTCTATGACTCTGTGACTCTATGGCTCAGTCCTAAAAGATTTACCTCTTGTCCTTCAAATATGACTCCTGCTTCTGGACTCCCCCAACTCAGGAATATCCTTCATCTATCTGTTCAGTTCTGTTAGAATTTTATAGGTTTCTATGAGACGGCCCTTCATTCTTGCAAATTTCTGTGAATACAATCTTCATTGACTCAATCTCTCCTCATATATATAGTCCTGGTATCCCAGAAATGAATTTGATAAACCTTTGTTGCTCTTCCTTTCTAACTAAACCATGCTTCCTCAGATAAGGAGACCAAAACTGCACACAATATTCCAGATGTAGCCTCACCAATGCCCTATATATCTGCATCAAGACATCCTTGAATTCGGGTACTTGATCGGGTACTTGAATTCTCTCACTGTGATGGCCCACATACAGTTTGTTTTCTGCATTGCCTGCTGCACCTGAGCACTCATTTAATCTCCTTCCTATTTTTGCATAACTTCACATTTATCCACGTTATACTGCACCATAGTGGTTACATTAGACCTTCAAACCTGCTGAGCTTCTCAAGCAATGTCTGTTTATGTGTGTTTCAGATTTCCAGCATCCGTAGTTCTTTGTTTGATTATCGCTACTTCCTGGTTGGCCTTTCTAGGTGTCCATTTCAGTCAAGTGAGAAGGACTCCCTTCCTCATGCAATTTTTCCAAAAAGTACGATTGTGACTGGCAAAATCCTCTGAAACCTGATTGTAAATGCCAGTCCAGAGTAGAAATCAGACTTAGGACTTGTAGCAGAGAAGAAATCTGTAGCGACTAAATAATCCACATAATTACCACTTTAAGTAAGACAATTTTTTCAAAACATCTGACACATACCAAATGTGACTTACAGTGTTGGAAGATTTGTTAACCTCACCCCCGCATTTCACAGTCAACTCACCTACCCACCCTAGTCCTTATTAAAAACATGACAGAGGTTCACATTGTTCAGCAGACAGTGATTAATTGAACCAAAAATGTGTACAGGCTTTTACTAATTTATCAGCTCATATGTCATACAGATCAAATCTGCTTAGAAGGGCAATGTTATCAAGAAAACCTCTCTTGAGGGGGGAGCAACGGCAGAGAACAAAGCTTCATTTTTATGGTAATATCATACAATATGTGACAATGTTTTGTTGCAATTTACATAGTCTCTAATCAATGGAAAGTAGTATCATCAACTTCTTCACAAACAGTATCCCCTTCAAAGAACCATTCAAGTACTTTGCAAAACATATTTATACTTTATGATTAGGAATGTTTCAAACATAGAATTTGATTTTTATGTTGAAAGACTTTTGTTGGCAATCATTCATTATTTTGGCACAGTAAGTGACAGAGTAATGATATTTGGCAATTGGGCAATGATTATGATAAGACATTTTGCAAACACTGCATGTCAAAAGCTGAAAACAGGAGCTTACAGTCTTACGATATCTGTTTTGATATAATAGTTTCAAATGGATCAGTGAAAGATAAAAGGCTTAGAACCGAAGTATCCATTTCCTGAAGTGTCAAATTTTTAAAACTCTGAAAGAGGGCTGGGAGGTTCAGTGGCTGCGATATTGTCCTGTCGACCCTAGATCCAAGACTGTCGAAAGAATACATCATGACTATGCTTAAAATTGAAAATGACTGCTTCATCACCCCTAAGTACTCATTTGGGCTATCTATTACCAAAAAAAAATCACATGTCTACCTTCTCTGCCCCATCTCCTCCTGAAACCCTTGAAAAGTGGAGTTGGGTCTGATAGTCAAAATGACACCACCCATTGTGGGTTTACCTGTAGAGGCTTCACAAGTGAACAGGGAATCAGCCAGGATATGGGTTTCCCAAAATGTATGAAACTGTAGCTGGTCAAACATCAAACAGTGAAACTGAAGAGCTGCAGACATGCCTCAGTGAGAGGCTATTGCATTCTTGAGACTGTGCTCTTCCTGCCAATCTGTAATTTTAACTTGTTAGATTTCACTCGCCTTGATCTGTATTTATCTGCAGTCAGCCTTCACCACAGCATGAGAGCTACTTACCTGACTCTGTCTTAAACATCCTGATGAGGAACAACAGGAGAATCAGCACCACCAACATCTGAAGCAGCAGGAGCAAACCAAGCAGCTGTTCAGCTGGCTTCTCTTAGCCACATGCCATCCCACAGGACATACAGGATGAACAATAAAACCCAGTCAGCACAAGACAAAACCCACAACATAGGTTGTACAAGCAACAGGTCATTTGGTCTCATTCTTTAAGATTGAATATAAATTCATTAGAAGCAGTTCAGAGAAGGTTCACTTGACTAATTCCTGGGTTAAGGGTGTCATCTTCTGAGTAAAGGTTGGAAAGTTGCAGCTGTATTCATTGACAGTAAGAGATGATTTTATTGAAACAGAAAAGATTCTAAAGGGACTGATCAGGATGGAGGCTGAAAAAATGTTTCTCCTTGTGGGAGAGACAAGAACCAAGGTATACCGTTTAAAAACAAGAGATTTCCTATTTAAGATGAAGACAAGGAGATTTTCTTTTTAATCCCAGGGCGTCATAGATCTGTGGAACTGTCTACCCCAGAGAGCGATGGAGCGAGGATCAGCGGGGATTTGCTAGGCAGAGGTTGATATCCTGACTAATAAAGAAGTCAAAAGGTATTTGAGGTCAGCCGGAAACTGGAGCTGAGACTGCATTCACATCAGTTACAGGGAGTCCCTAGACTACAAACGCGTTCCATTTTTTTCCGCTGTTCGTAAACCAAGTTTGTGTACAAATCGGAACAGATACGGGCTAACTAGTCCGCCCGTTCGTTAGGACGAATCATTGTAGATGACTCAGATATTTTACATTTTTTTTAAATGAGAAGCCAGAGGTCAGTTCTTAGATACGGGACATTCATAAGTCGGGTGTTCGAAACGCGGGGACCTCCTATATTACCTTATTAAATGGCATAGCAAGCTTGGGAGGATGTAAGGCTTTCTGCTCCTAATTCATACATTCGTAAGATTATGTTTGTAAGATCTCATAGTATGCAAATCTTTCTGATCACACTTTCATGGCAAGTCATTGCTTCCATCTTGGATAGTAATCTTTTCACAGGGATCAACGGGCAGACATTGCCAGGGCTTACCAAGGTGGCTACCACTACAGGATATCTGCTGCAGAGGATAATAAGTTATCATGGTCCACCAGAGCCCAGGTAAACATTGTATACATTGGCAACAGATGTAGAATATGGCAAAGAAGTTGCCACATGAAAACTAACTGTAATATTTAGCAAGTAGACTTCCACTTTCTTCCACCATAGTGTTTCTGAATATGTTTTACCCTTGTAATATTTAATTTCTAGTCCTCTATTTCTTATGTTCATGTTTCATTTAATCTGAATACATCTGATTCATTGCAATGTTTTATTGTCTCCAGCTTCCATTTTATTATAGAAACTGTGCATCTCATTGCACAGTTTCACTCAATTTTAGAGTAATTCATTTTACTTTATTTTTAAATAATCTTTTGTATTTCTATAATTTTATTTATGTATTTATTGGGCCTCCCTTAATTGAGTATGTCCCATCCTCTCTATCGCTGTTTTAAGCCTGCCTCATTTGTTTTATGTCCCTTCTCCTGCCTTACTAGTTCAACATTTTTGCCCCATTCATATGTACCCTTTCCATTGAGGTGATCCTATTCAGAATAATTCTGGGATTCAGGTGAAGCACTTCACATCAGTGCAGTTCCTTCTTTTCTCAGTACTTGTGCCAATGACCTGGCAAAAGGAACCCCTAATTCTCCCATGATAAAAACAGAAAGTACTGGGGAAAGAAACAACTGGTACAGCAATATCTGGGAATAGAACTCTTTTCTCTCTTTTGGTTTTCCCCCCAATGTCTGTATCTTTTCATGTTTTTCCTTTTGGTCAGAGCTGACCTTTATTCTGCATTAACTCTGGTCCAATACTTCTTCACTATAACCATTATCTCTCCCTTTGCCTTTTGTTCTATTTCACCTTTGATCTCTAATCTCCATCACCTTCTAACCTTGCCCTGAGCTACCCGTTTGTTCCACTGCCTTCCTTTTTCAATAGTATAAAATTGAAAATAACTAAAACTTATCACATTTCCAACTCTCCATTTCAAAACATTAAATCTGTTTTTCTTCTGTCTGCTGATGCTGTCAGATATGTTGCGTTTCTCCATTATGTCCTGATTTTATTTCAAATTTCCAATATCTAACATATTTTACTCTCATTTTAATACCTGCTTTCTACCATCAGCCCTTCAATCAGATACAATTTTGACTCTCCTGATGTGTCTGCCTGTACATTGATTTTAATGTAGTTCAGCAATTTGTATCCATTGTAGTTTAGAAAAGTAAGAGACAACTTAATTGAAACATACAAAATTTCAAGTGGTCTTGACAGCACACACATGGAAAAGATGTTTCCTCTGTGAGACAATCAAGAATTAGTGTCACTGTTTAACAATATGAAGTGGCCTATTTAAAATAAATATTTTTTTCTCTCAGTATTTGAAACTCTTCCTCAAAAGGTGATGGAAGCAGAGCCTTTGAATACTTTTAAGTCAGAAGTCACACAACACCTGACAAAGGAGCAGCACTCCGAAAGATTGTGATTTCAAATAAACATGTTGGATTTTAACCTGGTGTCATTGTCGCTTCTGACTTTGTCCACCCCAGTCCAACAATGGTATTTCCACATCAGGAATACATTTAAGGCAGAGGTAGATAGATTCTTGTGAAAGAGGGTATTCGGCTAAGCAGGAGCAATCAGTTGAGGCACGATCTTATTGAATGTAGAATAGGCTCAAGAGATATATACCTACTCCTAATTGTTATGTTTGTATATAAGACAAAAAGAAGAATACTGGAAATTTCTGAGAGATGGACCATACAGGCAGAATCTGTGCAGAGAATGAAGTCAAAGCTTCAGATTTAGTCAGTCCTCTGCACAAAAGAAGGTCTGACCCACACCACAACGTCCACCATGAGTGCGCAAGGAGGCAAATGCTGAATCCATCCAGCCAGAATGGGGTGTCAAATATCAATTGACCACCACAACTTTGACAGAAGAGTCCTGGAAATCCTTAGCTATTTCTCAAGAGGTTCTGTCAAAGTTAGAAAGAAAGCTCAGCAATTCTTTAAAGTTCACCCCTCACGGGGGGGGGGGGCATGGTGGCTCAGTGGTTAGCATTGCTGCCTTACAGCGTTAAGCAGCTGGGTTTGATTCCTGTCTCACGTGACTGTCTGTGTGGAGTTTGGACATTCTCCCATGTCCAAGGATGTGCAAATCAGTTGAATTGATCATGCTAAATTGCCCATTGTGTTTGGTGCATTTGTCAGGGGTAGATTAGATTACTTACAGTGTGGAAACAGGCCCTTCAGCGACCGACCTGCCAAAGCACAATGCACCTAGACCCATTCCCCTACATTTACCCCTTCATCTAACACTACGAGCAATTTAGCATTGGCCAATTCACCTAACCTGCACATTTTTGGACCGTGGGAGGAAACCCACACATACACGGGGAGAATATGCAAACTCCACACAGTCAGTCGCCTGAGGCGGGAATTGAATCCGAGTCTCTGGCACTGTGAGGCAGCAGTGCTAACCACTGTGCCACCATGCCGCCCATAAATGTAGGAGGATGGGTTACTCTTTGTAGGGTTAGTGTGAACTTGTTGGGCAAAATCTAATCTAATCTGATCTGATCTGTGTTAAATATGCTTATTTTATCTTATTTCACTTGCTTTTGAAATTAAATCTGAGTTTTATTGGTTAAGACATGGTTAGATACTCAGCATAAATGGGATTTCTTAAAACTATGTTTAATTACTGGTTCGTGACAGTTACAAGCTGAAAAGGAAAGCAAATTTAAACTTATGCTGCATCAGTTGTAGGGAAATGTTGAATAATGTTGTTTTGGTTCAGTTCAACAGAGAAAGCAGTTTCTGAAAATGTGCTGCATCATCTAATTATCAGGGCCTGTGAAGAACATTTGATCACTTTCATTTTCTCAGAACAAAAAAATAAAACTATCGTCACCAATCTATAATGTACTGAATCAGATGACTTTAATCTGCTCAACATATTAGTACAAATTTGATCATTGGATAGAAAGTTAGTAATTTTGGTGTGGCTGATAGGACAGGAGCACATTACAAACAAGCAGCGGTTTGAACTTTGCAATGTTGAGTGTTAGACCATTTTTGAGTAAATCACTGGTGGTAATATCGCTGGTATTATATTTGTCCATGATTTGTTTTGCCAGTAGTGGTTTTATAACAGGTATGGAAGTGCTTGTCAGCAAAAAGCAAAATGTATCAGCAAAGTCATTTATAAATGCCCAGAAGAGCTAAAAAGAAAACCTGGAGCTGTAGAGAAAACCTATTTCCCACAAGAGGTAGCTCAGAAATACTCGTCTGCACTGATAAAACTTACTGGAGAATTAACTGTGAGATTCTTGTGGCATTCCACAAGACACTGTGTGCAGAGAACTGCCAATACCTGAATATATTGAACTAGCAACAATCATGACTCCACTCTCTGGGAAAGCATTTTAAGTCATTGCATAAGACACTAGCTCTGCCTCAACTGGAGTTTTGCATTCATTTTTAGAGGTGCCTCACCTTTGGAAGGATGTAAAGGCACTAGAGAGGGCGCAGATGAGGAATACAAGAATTGTTTTAAAGATGAGAATCTTCAGTTACGAAGATTAATTCGCGTAGTGGAGAGATGGTTCTCCTTGGAAAAGAGAAGGCCAGGGAAAGATCTGGTAGAGATATTCAAATTCACAAAAGGTTTGGACAGAGAAAACAGGGAGGAAGCATTGCCATTCAGGAAAAGATCAAGAACGAAAGGGCAAGGGATATGAAGTATAAAGCAAAAGAAGCAAATGTGATAAGAAGAAAACCTTTTTTTTCCACACAATCAGTGGTTATGATCTGGAGCTCACTGCTTAAGAACATGGTGGAGGCAGTTTCAATCAAAGCAAATGAAAATTCAGTGGTAATTTCAAAAGGTACTGTGTGCAAGTAATTAGACAATAGACAACAGGTGCAGGAGTTGGCTGTTCTGCCCTTCGAGCCTGCACCACCATCCAATATGATCATGGCTGATCATCCTTAATCAGTATCCTGTTCCTGCCTTACCTCCATAACCCTTGATTCCACTATCCTTGAGAGCTCTATCCTACTCTTTCTTAAATGAATCCAAAGACTGGGCCTCCACTGCCCTCTGGAGAAAAGCATTCCACACAGCCACCACTCTCTGGGTGAAGAAGTTTCTCCTCATCTCTGTCCTAAATGGTCTACCCCGTATTTTTAAGCTGTGTCCTCTGGTTCGGCACTCACCCATCAGTGGAAACATGTTTCCTGCCTCCAGAGTGTCCAATCCTTAAATAATTTTATATGTCTCAATCCTATCCCCTCTCCATCTTCTAAACTCAAGGGTATACAAGCCCAGTTGCTCCAGTCATTCAGTGTAAGGTAATCCCACCATTCCAGGAATTGACCTCGTGAACCTACGCTGCACTCCCTCAATAGCCAGAATGTTTTTCCTCAAATTTGGAAACCAGAACTGCACACAGTACTCCAGGTGTGGTCTCACCAGGGCCCTTGACAGCTGCAGAAGAATCTCTTTGCTTCTATACTCAATCCCTCTTGTTATGATAGCCAGCATGCTATTAGCCTTCTTCACTACTTGCTCCACCTGCATGCTTACCTTCATTGACTGGTGTACAAGAACACCCAGATCTCTTTGTATTGCCGCTTTATCGAAATTGATTCCATTTAGGTCATAATCTGCTGTCCTGTTCTTGCCACCAAAGTGGATAACCATATATTTACCCACATTAAATTGCATCTGCCATGCATCTGACCACTTACCTAACTCGTCCAGGTCACCCTGTAATCTCCTAACATCCTCCTCACATTTCACCCTGCCACCCAGCTTAGTATCATCAGCAAATTTGCTAATGTTATTACTAATACCATCTTCTATATCATTAACATATATTGTAAAAAGCTGCGGTCCCAGTACAGATCCCTGCGGCACACCACTGGTCACTGCCTGCCATTCCGAAATGGAGCCGTTTATCACTACTCTTTGTTTCCTATCAGCCAACCAACTTTCAATCCAAGTTAGTGCTTTGCCCCCAATACCATGTGCCCTAATTTTGCTCACTAACCTCCTATGTGGGACTTTATCAAAAACTTTCTGGAAGTCCAGGTACACTACATCTACTGGATCTCCCTTGTCCATATTCAGAGTTAAATTCTCAAAGAATTCCAGAAGATTAGTCAAGCATGATTTACCCTTCATAAGTCCATGCTGGCTCTGACCTATCCTGTTACTACTATCCAGATGTGTCATAATTTCATCCTTTATAATAGACTCCAGCATCTTTCCCACCGCTGAGGTCAGACTAACAGGTCTATAATTTCCTGCTTTCTCTCTCCCATCTTTCTTGAAAAGTGGTACAACATTAGCTACCCTCCAATCCACAGGAACTGATCCAGAATCAATCGAACTCTGAAAAATAATCACCAATGCATCCACGATTTCTCGAGCCACCTCCTTCAGTGCCCTGGGATGTAGACCATCAGGCCCGGGGGACTTATCAACCTTCAGACCTAACAGTCTCTCCAACATCAATTCCTGGCAAATATTAATTCCCTTCAGTTCAGGTCCTTCAACCACTGTTACCTCAGGGAGATTGCTTGTGTCTTCCCCAGTGAACACAGATCTGAAGTACCAATTCAATTCTTCTGCCATTTCTTTGTTCCCCATAATATATTCTCCTGTTTCTGTCTTCAAGGGCCCAATTTTAGTCCTAACCATTTTTTTGCCTTTCACATACCTAAAAAAACGTTTACTATCATCCTTTATATTTTTGGCCAGTTTACCTTCATACCTCATTTTTTCTCTGCATATTTCCCTCTTAGTAATCCTCTGTTGTTCTTTAAAAGATTCCCAGTCCTCCATTTTCCCACTTATTTTTGCTATGTTATACTTTTTCTCTTTTAACTTTATCTGTTTCTTAACTTCCCTCGTCATCCACGGCCACACATGCCTCCTCCTGGGATCTTTCTTCCTTTTTGGAATGAACTGATCCTGCATTATGCACAGAAATATCCGCCATTGTTCCTCCGCAGTCATCCCTGCTAATGTATTGCACCATTGATCTTTGGCCAGCTCCTCCCTCATAGCTCCATAGTTCCCTTTATTCAACTGAAAAATTGTCACTTCCGATTGTACCCTCTCCCTTTCAAATTGCAGATTGAAGCTTACTGTATTAGGGTCACTACTTCCCATTGGCTCCTTCACCTCGAGGAACCTGACCAATTCTGGTTCATTGCACAATACCAGATCCAGAATTGCCTTCTCCCTGGTCGGCTCCAGCACCAGTTGTTCTAAGAATCCATTTCTGAGGCACTCCACAAAGTCTCTTTCTTGAGGTCCAATACCATCCTGATTCTCTCAGTCTACCTGCATGTTGAAATCCCCCATAACAACTATAGTAACATCTTTGCAACAGGCCAATTTCAGCTCCTGATTTAACCTACATCTGACTTCCAGTCTATTGTTTGGGGGCCTGTAGATAACTCCCAAGAGGGTCTTTTTACCCTTAGTATTTCTCAACTCTATCCACACTGACTCTACATCCCTGATTCTAGGTCCCCCCACGCAAGGCACTGAATATCATCCCTTACCAACATGGCCACCCCACCCCCTCTGCCTGTCAGTCTGTCCTTACGATAGCACGTGTAGTCTTGAATATTCATTTCCCAGGCCTTGTCCACTTGAAACCACGTCTCAGTTATCCCCACAATATCGTATCTGCCAATTTCCAAAAGAGCCTCAAGCTCATCCATCTTATTTCTGGGGAGAAATGGAAATGGGGAAAAGGCAAGAGAATTGTGTTAAGTCTGATGCTCGTTGTTACAGACAAGATGGGACAACTGAGTTTCTTTCTGTCTGTTACAATTCTATGATTCAGTACCTCCATGGAGATTTTTTTGATTAGTCTCTTATTTTCTTTCCACTCCTTCATCCCTCAATCTATCTGAACCAAATGTGGGGGATGATAGGAATAATCACAAACCCTTCTCTGTAATTTTCTAAATGTTTGTCATAGTGTAAATCAAGTTATAGCAGGTAGACTTATGTGCCAAAGGGATAGAAGGCCTTTCCACTAGATATATACATATCCCTCCCACAGTCAGTTAGGGGGTTCAATTAGCCAAAGGCCAGCAGATGGGCTGGTTTTCACCTTACCAAATCATGGGGGACAGCTTGGAATGGTGGAAAGATATTGGGCATAATTATGAAAATCAAAGTTAAATTGTGTTGTTGAATCATTTTAGGGTAGCATTGCTTTTTAACAAAGAGTTTGATCAATGGTTTGTCTTTAGGCATTCAATTAAATTAGAGCACTTAGTTTTGGTTTGAATTGTTTTTGCAGATGGACGGGTTGCTAAGACAAAAGGCTTGCATGGAGACACTGTGGTGGATTTAATGTGCTCAAATAATTTGGATTGTGTGCTGTAACAAATAAATGTGCATTTGGAGTGGTTTAAGATTTTAACACAAACAGGCACAGAGGAAATCTTCCTCCTGTTGATCTATCTTTGTGGAGCTGAAATATTGTGGCTCCGAACACTTTCACAAACGTGTCATATGCAGACTCTAAATATACCTGATTCAGCTCAATGTGCCTAATGATTTCACAAGTGTTCTAGTACTGGCGTTAATAGAGATGAGGAGGAATTTATTCTCTTGGAGAGTAGTGAATCTGTGGAATTCTTAACCACAGAGAGATTTTGAGGTTAGATAAAATATAAAATTTATTCAAGACTGAGATAGATAGAGCTTTAATCAGTCAAGGAATCCAAGGTTATGGGAAATGATGAGAAAGTGGAGTTGAGGATTATCAGAGTAGCCATGATCTCATTGAATGGTGGAGCACAATCAGCACCTGAATAGCCGACCTCCTGTTCCTATGTCTTTTGGTCTTATGGTCTAGGTCACGAAAGAGCTGGCCATTCTCTTTCTTTCCCCATTCTCAATGGTTGTTTGTGCAGTTAACCTGTATCTACATCTCACTGACTGGCTGAGTTTGCTATTACTATCGTCTTGGTCTAATATGGTAGAGACTTCCTTGTCTAACCAGAGAGGCTTGTGTATTGAGCAAAGATACTTAATTGCATATTATTGTTCCAGAATCTATGGGGAGGACCTGGATGTTTGGCCTTATTCCTCCTAAGCTGTTCTGTCCATTAGTACATCTTCCACAATCAAAGGAGGCGCTGACTAAGGTTTTCCTGTCACACCTTAACTGGGAGCAGTGCACTGAAACCCATGTCCCAGTATTCCCCAAGCCATCTCAAAATGTGCAAAATCCCAATTAGACCACCATGATGACTCATTTCTGAAGAATTGTCATGTTGGTCTCGTAACATTAGCTCTGTTTCTCTCTCCACTGATGCTGCCAGACTTGCTGAGTTTCTTTAGCACTTTCTATTATTTTATATTCACAGCTTCTGCAGTATTTTGCTTTTAAGATGACCAATTTGCCTGACTGCCTGCTAATCATAACAAAATCAATTCACACCAGGTTGTATCACTGATAAAGAATAACCATTTTTTGTAATACACAACTTTAACAAATCAAAAAGAAAGGGAAGAATGACTAAGTGACTATTATGTGACTTATTCTATATCTTTTTAAGGATCCAAAATACACACATACTTATTCACAATTAAGACAGAGAAATGTCATACTGTTTAACATATATTACAAGATAATGAAATATAGACAATGAACAAAATTCCAAAGTTGAAAAGTTTAGATTATGAAGTGAATTACGTTGTCTCTCACATCCCTTTTTGACTTTATCAATGATGACTCATTGTTGCCTGTACACAGATGGCTGCTCTTCACTTCAATAGAGGATCGAGTGAACCTTCCTGTTCAGCTTTCTATGTTTTTTCATCTTTTCACCTATACCAGGAGAAGGGGACAGACAGAAGTTTTGAATGTTCTAGCTGTGGTGATCTCTGGTTATTCTACATCATTAGAGGGCCAGCAATGCGCAATATACCAAAAATACATCCTAATGACCTCCATCCTAGCTATCCTCAAGGATGCAGTCAACCTTTTCCTCTAAGGCCATTTTAACCAGCTCCCAGACTTTTTCCTGAGTAAAGGCAGGTCACCTTTTATGTGGTTCCTTCCTCGGTCCCTCCTCCTCCCTTTCTTGCTTAATGTTCTGTCCAGTGTTAACCTATTCTCTTACAGTCACTGCACCTAGAACCCTAGCTTCTGCTGTTTGTTTTAGACAACTGTGCAGTATGTTCCACCTTACCATAAAT
Organism: Hemiscyllium ocellatum; assembly: GCF_020745735.1. Classification (NCBI taxonomy): domain Eukaryota; kingdom Metazoa; phylum Chordata; class Chondrichthyes; order Orectolobiformes; family Hemiscylliidae; genus Hemiscyllium; species Hemiscyllium ocellatum. The sequence continues at coordinate 27,545,460 of NC_083425.1, read as the reverse complement.
GTAGCAATTCAAGGTAATGGTAATTGTAGGTACCATCTTCTTATGTGTGGTAATTCCTTTATTTCACCTTGCACCTGACACAGTAGCCCTCAGTAGGCAGTGTTTTTTGGCAGTGTATATTGAAGGATGAATGTTGGCCAGACAGTGGTGTTGATTGAAAAATGAGTGCAACCTTTAATAGGCTGATTTAGGCTGTGGGCTTAACATAAAAAAGTCAAAAAGCATTTTTAATTCAAATGGTGGACTCTTAATCCCGAACAAATCCCCTCAGTTTCAAACAACATCAAATCTGAAACATTCATAAACACTATATCAGTGAAAAGATTCTCCAAATAGCCAATTTAAAAAGTACAGACAGTTCAAAGTGATTTTTACAGTACTAATGAAAACTAGATTAAGGGCTCCAGTTAAGTGTCTGCTGTTGTGTAAGTAACTAAAAGAAAAATGCTTGTAACTTATATAATGTTGCATTAACAAATTATTTTAGTGGTTACTTAAAAATCTCTCATAAGATCTCCCCAGGTAGCAAATTATCACCTGGCAAAAGGTTGGCAGGCCTTCCATAACCTTGCAATGCTGAATCTAAACTAGCCATTAGAAGCATGACACTAGCCTCAAGTGATTTCCCCTCCAGCACCTGCCCAGTGCACTCTCCCTAATGGAGTGTTCTACATCAGTGATTTCCCATGTGGAGAAAAGTTGGTGTTAATTGTTCTGTCATCAAGTTACCTGCTTAAAACCAATTGGGATTTAGCAGGTATAACATTGAAATGTATGGATTTATTCAAGATGAGCTGTTTCCATTATCTTTAATATATTCAGCATGAGGAACATCAGAGGAACAGGAAGGAACAACACGAGTTTGATCTGTGCAACGATGCAGCTCAGGCTACAGGGAATGTCTGCATATGTGCTCACATGCCTCCTTTCAATAATTCTTACTTTTTTTTTAAAGACTCATTTGAATTCAACATGAAGTGAAAATACATTATGATTTACTTTGGACTTTAACAAATTTGTCCAACAGAAGTGAACAGTGTGATTGATTTAAATGAGCCTGTGGATGGTTGATAGGTTTTCTGCTGCAGCTATTGGTGATGTTATTCTCCTTGTAGCTGTTGTTACTTAATTTACATTTACAAAAAATGTCTGTCTAAACTGGTGAGGCGGCCCATATTTCATGTTGCAGCAGAACTTGCTGAGATAATACTATGTTGCTATCATTCACTAATAACCATTTAAACAACCCCTGTCTGCCAGTTTATTAACCAGGAATCAGATATTATTGACATACTGCCTTACAAAAACAGATCCCTACTAAATTAAGCAAGCCAAGAAATCCCAGTCATTTCAGGCACTCTAACTTCTGATTCTTATTTGCATCCAATTTTCTACTCTGAATACCCAAATATATGCTCTCCATTGATGAACATACGGATGATATTTTATGCACCCTTCCTTCAGTGACAAGACCCTAAGACAATAAATTGTGCAAGCACACCATTCATCCCAGAGTCTTCCCTGCCATTCAGTGAGGTCATGATGGATCTGATAATCCTCAACTCCAAATTCCAGCTTTTTCCTGATAATGTTCAATTCCCTTTATGGTTAGAAATTTATCTATCTCAGCTTTGAATAAACTTAATGGACCAACTTCTTTGATAATGAATTCTACAGATTCACTAACCACTGACAGAAGAAATACCTCTTTGCCACAATCTACGAAGTCTTATTGTGCACTGGCATTTCCACATATGCTAGAAAACCTAAAATCAAACCCCGAGGAATAAAATTTTGATCATTCAATAATACTTAGTAAGTAATATGCAAGCAAAACTCATTGGTGCAATTGAATGCAGGATGGCATGTTGGAGATTGTCCTCAGCAACTTACAGACTAAATTTTCCAACCATCCATACAGAATAAGACAATCCAGCAGCCAATTACACCAGCCAATGGTATGGGAAGCCATAAAGGATGACAGAACTTACAATGTGCCAACCTGGCCCAAGTCATATTGAGTTGGTAAAGACTGGTTTATGCACTGCCAACTGTTTCTTTCAGGTGTGTCTAATGTGTGTCAGGGTAGCCACTTTCTGATCTAACAAGCAGGGTCCTGTAAAACAAAAAAGATGTTGTTTATTGCAACTCTGCAACTGTTTACAGGTTATAAAAACAGGGTCTAAATTATTAAAAACACCTTTTGGAGGATCTAGCCTTAGATCTGTTTCCCATGAGATCCTATTTCATCGTCATGCTGAATCTTCATGACATCACAGTGGGTGATGCTTGTTGCATGAATCAAATGTTAATTCTTTTGTATATAACGCAGAACTAATCATCTGACACTCACTGCCTCTTTGGTAGATTGCTGAAGCTCCCAATATTGAGAGCAAGGAATTATGTTCCTACATCATGGAAACCCATATCTACACTTGCAACAAAGTACAAGTAAAGCAATTTATGCCAGCCAAAAAAGGTGCCACATAACTTGTAACCAGGAAACAAATGACAGTCTGAGTCCCCCACTTGATGATCCTTTCCATGGATAACCAAAGAAGAAAGAGCCATTGACACATTCAGAACAGCAGAGACCTGTAGCACTGCATTTCAAATAGGACTTTTGTCACTTTGCAAGGAGCTTTGCTCATAAGTTGCTCATCTTCTCAAGTAGATGCCACCAAAGAATCCACAGTTTTCCCAACACTGTATGCAGTATCACATGAATACAATACATATGATAAACTGTTTGTACTATATTAGATTTTAATGTGACACTTGTGCCCTACATTTACAAGGTCTGCTGCAGTACACAGAGTTAGGACATTTCTTTGCTCTACAAAGCTGACCTGGGGCTCCACAGGAGTCAGAGAGAAAGTGAGGACTGCAGATGCTGGAGATGCGCTTCCAACCATCACCTCCCGCATCAATTTATAACACTACAATGCACATTCTTCATCCATGCCAACCAAAGACACGTCAAGTCCTCCACTCACCCCATATCCTTTATAGGCTCTATGCCAACCTATGTCCATCTATCACACATCACAGTCCTTACACCTGCCATGCCAATTCATCCAATATCCACAATGGGCAATCCTCATGACCCACCCTGAGATTAAATAAAATTAAGTTCTAAGTGTCTATTTCAGACTAGTTCCAGAAACATTCTTGTTTTAAAAAAATCTGTTAACTGTATTTATATTCCTTCAACTGCAAAATCACTTATATGTACAAACTCTTCTTTCAAATGCTTAATCCTTTATAAAAGCAAGCACTGAAAATCCCGATCCCACTTCAAACAGATACTATATCACTTGGGACTATGATCCAAAAATGAAATAGCAGGCACTTGACTATGATAATGGAAGGTTGTGAAATCAGTTATGCAGCTCCAATAAAGTGATTATAATATTTATGACAGTGTCAACAGAGAGATTAAAGTAGCAAACAATGATATCATACAAACACCCAATTTCTTTTAATATTTAAAGGAGAGGAGGTTTACTTGCCTTGACAATTTTGACAATTTTCTTTGAGAATTTTGCCAGTTATATTCAGCAGTTCCTTTTGACTATTCTCTTGACAGTTGCAATTAGTATATGCATTATTATCTCAGTATTTAACAAACTCAAAAGACACCTTGCTACTCCCAAGGAACATTTGACTTCACTGGCAGACACCTGACCTCCCCTAAAGGTGTCGCAGGACCATAATCAAAGAGACCTAACCTATCTAGAAACCTATCAAACAACTCCACAAAGTTTTGATCTGCCCCTACCAGGTCTAATATGCACACGTGATGTTTTGCACACCTTGGCATGAATGGAAGCAGCTATCAATCTTTCTTTAAAACTGCCTCTGCAGAATGTGCATGTGCTAAATGACCTTATGAAAATAGTAGGTGGCATTCTGGATTTTGACCTCCTTTACCAGTTATGCATTATTTCATGGAAACCCAGACCTATGTTTACTTCCAAAGAAGCAATACCAGACAACAAACAACAAGGAATCAAAAATATACAAAGATACTTGCAAGGACTTCCTTAAACTTAGAAAAAAAACCAGCCAGTTTTATATCAAAACCTGATAGTCAGAAATTAAAGTAGTAGACACCAATGCCAGTTGTTGCGATAAATCAGGGTGATATAGTTGACTTACACACTAAAGACATCTGGAAAGTTTCCTTTTTGCTGCAGGCTGTAAGAATTCTGTAGAAATGTATTTAGGGAGTTTCAGCCTAGTTCATAATTTAACACCAATTAGCAATTTATTCAGATCACCATAAAGATGACTAGTATGGGAACCGAAAATTAGCATAAGTCTTGTCAAGGGCAATTTTCTGAGACTGGAGCAGCAGGAATTTAATACCAACAATCAAAATGTAAAAACTGCTGCATTCCTCATTTTGCATTCCTTATTTTAATGGATGCAACAAGTTCCCTGCAAAACATTCCTACCAATAAACATAAATAATTGGGTATTATTGGGGAAGGTAACCTTCATATTGCCAACTCCTTCCTAAAGTTACTAAGAGAGATTATGGAAACCTAATCAATGACACTTCAATTGTTAGTGGCACTTCATTGTCAATACCTTGTTTTCATGGAGACTCCTTGAGAAAGCGCCATAGCATGGATTATTATCAAAACAATGGAAGAGAACATGAGATAAATGACAAAGTACTGGTTAGATTATTTATTTGTGCAACCCTTAATCCAAAAAGTGGTGGATTGATGCTAATAAAGAAAATGTTCCTGTTTGTCTCAGGCTCCAGTCTGTCTCCCAATCTGTTTCCGAGCTTTATATTTTTAACAGGGAAAGGAAGCATGAAGACTTGAACAGAAGAGAATCAGAATTTATTGCTGATATTAAAGAAAGACCAGGAGATGGGCCATTGCCATTTCTTAACTGCTCATGACATTTTCATTTGGAACAACGGACACTATGAATGTTTTTTCAAGGATCACTCTTTGTAGCTATGTTTTGATTCAGATTGGGATGTCTCCAATTTGACTTCGTCTGGGGATTGGTGAGTGGACAACACAGATTTTTAAGCACTGTAATCTGACTGTCCACTACATGCAATGGCATTATACGCTGCTTGGAGACAAGTTGAGACCAAAGGAATACAACTCATCTACCACGAGTGTAATTTGTACTAATATGAGGGGTTAGGTGATTTGAACTGAATCTATTGCTCCCAGAACATTATGGAAATATGGTTGGCATGGACTGGTTGGACCGAAGGGTCTGTTTCCATGTTGTATGACTCTATAACATACTTTCCAGTATTCTGACTATTAAATCATAGTCTTTGCAAAAGTGACAACCTGCTTGATTGACTGATCTTTGCCCAACACCCTATTAACTTCCATAGTCCTGCACTACTCATCTTAAATCAAACAAGAGTTACTATTTAATGTCTTAAGTTGAGATATCTTACAACAGAAAGGTTTGGGGTTTGTATTGTAGATTTGCTGCAGGTTGCAGTAGGTCTGACTCAAGATTGACTGATTATTCTGAAATCCAGACTGTATATACTAACAAAAGGAAATTGTGCAGTTTCAACTGTTTGTTAGCCAGACAGATTACCCCTCAGGGAATAACTCCAATCTAGGAGTTTCCTAACACTGCATCTGGATTGTGATAGCAGTAAAATCAATGAATACTGATAGAACTGAATTTACCAACAATGCTAATGAATGTCTGCGTCAGGCACAAGGCCATATCCCTGATTTATGGCATGACAGCTCAGCACTCAAGCAGGCCATAAGCAAATTGAAGTCAGAAAAGTCAATCAACTTGGAAGCAGAATGAACATATTAAAAGGGCTGTCAAAAGCAAGTTGAAGATCAACAGATGTGGCAACTGTGCCTGGTAAAACGGTGAAATAGCTTTTTAATTCAGAAAGGGGACATTGGCATAGAAGTTTGCAAGTGCACAGAGAATGAATTCACTTTAGATGGGATAGACAAACATTTATTTTTGTGAATAAAGTCACCTGACCCTTTACTTTAATGCTCCACTTACTTTTCACATGGAGTATGTGTGTATGAATAAGAATGGCCCTTTTGAACTCCTATGGTCTCGGATAGTACAGGTACTAAAATATATTAAGATATTGTTATATAATGAAAATTCAGGCAAGAAAATGTGTTTATGCTGAAGTCAGACCAAGCCTCAAATACAGTTTAGGATCTCTTAGGTACACCTTGTCGAAAGGCCAATATTAATATTAGGACATAGATAATAATATGACTATTGAACTACAAAATGTATGCTTTCATGGTGCATTATGGTTCACTCTAGTCAATAAGAATGCTTGGCTTCTGTCATTTATTTATCACTTAAAGGGATTATCACACAGTATAGTATTAAAAGGGGCTGAAAGTAAAAATGATTGTTGACTCAAAATAGGTAAAAGGATTATTGTTGAGTAAGAATAATTGCATGTTAAAGAGCACGGCCCAAGTATTCCGATGGAAAGAGTTTTGTTGCAGCAACAGGAGTTGTGTGTTAGGATGCAATCTGTTAGCTCAGTTAGCAGGCCAGCTGGTTCATGATGCAGAGTGATGCCAATAGTGTGAGTTCAATCCCTGGACTGGCTGAGGTCACTGTGAATGTCCTGGTTTCTCAACTTTGGTCCTTGCCTGAAGCATAGTAAGATCTCCAAGTTCACTGCCCTGATTGGGCACTTAATTCTGCCCCCAAACCTCTCAAAAGCACTCACCTACTCACCTGCCATCTGCCTTCCCTCATCCACCTGTCACCTTTCCTGCCTCAGGCTGTACCCAGCACCAATCACCTCTCTAGTGAGTGAGCAACCTCAGTGCAATCAGACTCTGATGACTTTCATTGCATGTTGGGACCATGCAGAAGTCTCAACTTCCTGGAATTGCCCTGGAAGTTAAAACATCCGATGGCCAATTACCAGAAGCTGCAGTACTCTGAAAAGTCTCCAACTCTGAGTGAGAGTCAAAGACTGTGGAGAGTTTAGTTTAATCATTTCTCAGTGATAATCTGCTCTAACTTCTGGGTAGCTAGTAAATCAACATACCCAATCACCCCAGGACATAACCTCGCCCCTCAACTCAACCAGACTGATTTCCCCATTCTTCCACCCAACCCAATCTCCAAGTCCACTGCCTTGATAGGACCCATTCTAATCACTCCCAACTCTCTCCTAAAGCACTGCCTAGTTAATCTGCTACCAAGCCCCCTCACCCACCTGCCATCCTACACTCTCACAAATCTGGTACCCATCTCTCCTGTGTTTGCCATCCTATCCATTCAGTTATCTATATTAGAAGATAGCCAAATACCATACTAAATTACTAACAATAGCTTCAAAATCTTTAAATCCTGGAATACAGCAGTTGTCATGCGAAAGTGTCATGGGTCCACAGTGATCCAGTTCACTCCTGGTTGTGTGGATGCCTGATCTAGCCTAAACTGCTGTAGCTGAGCAGGTTGCTCGTCCAGACATTAACACTGGGAATCTAAAGGTTAATGTGCAATTTTCTGCTTCATCAATATTGCAAAAAGGGTTTTTGAACCTGATTGGAAGGCATGGGCCTCTTAGAGAATATTCATAATAAGCATGGAGACGAATGTCCAGAGGGTAACTACGAACTTCTATGAATCTCTTCATAATTTCAATAATCTGGAAAAGAAGGGCAGTATGGTGGCTCAACGGTTAGCACTGCTGCCTCACAGCACCAGGGACCTAGGTTTGTTTCTATCCTCGGACGACTGTCTGTGTGAAGGTTGCACATTCTCCCCATGTCTGCATATGGGTTTCCTTCCGGTCTCCTTCCTCAGCCCAAAGATGTGCAAATTAGGTGGATTGGCCATGTTAAGTTGCACTTAGTATCCAGAGATGTGCAGGCTAGGTGGGTTAGCTATTAGAAATGCAGGGTATAGGGATAGGGTGCCATGTTCTTCAGAGCACTGAATGACCTCTTTCTGCACTGTAGGGATTCTATGTGATCTAATAAAGTTGTTTCCAAACTTAAATTCTTAAAATCCATCATTTTGAAGATTTTGCTCAGACTATAAAAAAGATGGGAAGTCTATTGTTACATGGCAACAGGGTCTTCTGTTCTCCCAAACATCTTTAACTTCGATGACCAATTATATGGTTGGATTCAAAAGTAATACAATGTTTGAAAGGTCATCATGCTATGACTTACTTGTTTTTTTATATGCATTAATTTTTTGTTATCAAAGTACTCTAAAGTTGAACTGTGTGTTATGTTCAATCTGAACTCCAATTGTAACTCAGTCCCATATCACCAATCTTTCTGAAGGAACACCGTGGGCTACAGCCCACTAGAGAAGTCATTCAATTCCTTTGTTAATTCCCTGAACAGACTACTAGGGGCTAACTTAAGGCAAGAGCCTTCAGTTCTACTGGTAAGGTTCATTACAAAAGCTAATGCCTTCAGAGTACCGGAACAATATTATTCAATTCTAACCTCACATTATCAAAAGGAGATAAGTAACTTTAATTAATACTTTGAAGTACAGAATAAATGGTATTAATTATTCAGGAAATTTAAGCTAAGTTGTAAAATCTGTGTGAATAGAAGATGTACAAATTCTATTCAATTTAAAGTCAAAGTATGTTCAATGACCAAACCGAAGTGTAACCCTTTGATGCCTAGGATTCTATTTAAGTAAGATGGCACCTTTTTTGTAAAATTAAATTTGTGAATACGTGCTGAAAATCTTAGAGCATTTGAAAAAAGTGGGAACATGCCTCAACTTCTATCATAGCCCTCCATTAAATGTAACTATTTGGCAATAATGTATATTTTCACTGTACTGTTCTTGTCTAAGGGATTGTTAGATATCATAGAATGTAGAACATTACAGAGCAGTACAGGCCCTTCGGCCCTTGATGTTGCGCTGTCCTGAAAAACCAATCTGAAGCTCATTTAACCTACATTATTCCATTCTCATCTATTTGCCTATCCAATGGCCACTTAAATGCCCTTAAAGTTAGCAAGTCTACTACAGGTGCTAGCAGTACACGCCATGCCCCTACTACTCTCTGAGTAAAGAAACTACGTCTGACATCTGTCCTATATCTATCACACCTCAATTTAAAGCTATGTCCCCTCGTGCTAGCCATCACCATCCAAGGAACAAGGCTCTCACTGTCCACCCTATCTAACCCTCTGATTACCATATATGTCTCAAATTATTTGTCAACCTTCTTCTCTCTAACGAAAACTACCTCAAGTCTCTCAGCCTTTCCTCGTAAGACCTTACTCCATCTAAGTAAATCTCCTCTGAACCCACTCCAAAGCTTCCACATCCTTCTTATAATGCGGTGACCAGAACTGTATGCAATACCCCAAGTGCAACTGCATTAGAGTTTTCTACAGATGCAACATGACTTCATGGTTCCAAAACTCAATCCCTCTACCAATAAAAGCTAATACACCATATGCCTTCTTAACAACTTTCTGGGATCTCTGTACATGGACACTGAGATCTCTCTGTTCATCTACACTACTAAGAATCTTACCATTAGCCCAGTACTCTGCATTCCTGTTACTCCTTCCAAAGTGAATCACCTCATACTTTTCTGCATTAAACTCCATTTGCCACCTCTCAGCCCAGCTCTGCAGCTTATCTATGTCCCTTTGTAACCTAAAACGTCCTTCATAACTATCCACAACTCTACCAACCTTAATGTCATCCACAAATATACTAACCCATCCTTCTATGGCCTCATTTAGGTCATTTATTAAAATGACAAACAGCAGTGGGCCCAAAACAGATCCCTGCAGTACATCACTAGTAAATGGACTCTAGGGTGAATATTTCCCATCAACCACCACCCTCTGTTTTCTTACAGCTAGCCAATTTCTGATTCAAACTACTAAAAAAAACCAAAAAAAAACCCTCAATCCCATGCCTCCATATTTTGTGCAATAACCTACTATGGGCAACCTTATCAAACTCTTTACTGAAACCCACATATACTACATCAACTGCTTTACATTCATCTACCTGTTTGGTCACCTTCTCAAAGAACTCAGTAAGGTTTGTGAGGCACGACCTACCTTTCACAAAACCGTGTTGACTATCCCTAATCAACTTAAGCCTTTCTCGATGATTATAAGTCCTATCTCTTCTAACCCTTTCCAACACTTTACCCACAACCGAAGTAAGACTATAATTACCAAGGTTGTCTCTACTCCCCTTCTTGAACAAAGGGACAATATTTTCTATCCTCCAGTCTTTTGGCACTATTCAAGTAGACAATGATGACATAAAGATCAAAGCCAAAGGCTCGGCAGTCACCTTCCTGGCTTCTCAGAGAATCCTAGGATAAATCCCATCTGGCCCAAGGGACTTACCTGTTTTCACACTTTCCAGAATTGCTAACACGTCCTCCTTGTGAACCTTAATCCCATCTAGCCTGTATCTCAGTATTCTCCTCGACAACATTTCTTTTTCTAGTGTGAATACTGATGAACAATATTCATTTAGTGCTTCCCCTATCTCCTCTGAATCCACACAGAAGTTCCCACTGCTATCCATGATTGGCTCTAATCTTACTCAAGTCATTCTTTTGTTCCTAATATACATATAGAAAGTCTTAGGGGTTTCCTTGATTCTATCTGCCAAAAATTTCTCACGTCCTAGCTCTTCTTAACTCTCTCTTTATGTCTTTCCTGGCTAACTTGTAGCCCTCAAGTTCACTAACTGAGCCATCACATCTCATCCTAACACAAGCTTTCTTCTTCCTCTTGACAAGAGACTCAAATTCCTTAGTAAACCATAGCTCCCGTGCGAGACAATTTCCTTCCTGCCTGACAGGTACATACTTACCAAGGATCCACAGTAGCTGTTCCTTGAATAAACTCCATATTTCAATTGTGCCTATGACCTGCAATTTCCTTCCCTATCCTATGCATCCTAAATCCTGCCTAATCGCATCATAATTGCCTTTTCCCCAGCTATACCTCTTGCTCTGCAGTATATACCTATCCCTTTCCATCACTAAATTAATCAGCTTTTGATATCAGTTCAGGAGCTTGAGCACTGTCCAACAGCCACTGGAGTGGTTATAGTCAGGATCCTCTCTTCATAGGAGGCGAGGAGCCAAATATCAGGCACAATACCAGAAGTCTTGACTCTTTCTGTCTTAAAGTGGGCTATTTTCCCCTGGAATGAGAGAAAGGGAGGAAATTGATGAAATGAAAGTGGGTGACACTGCTATTTTTTTGCTTAATGTGGAAACAGGCCCTTTGGCCCAACCAGTCCACACCAACCATCCAAAGAGTAACCCACCCAGACCCATTTCCCTCTGACTAATGCACCTAACACTATGGGCAATTTAGCATGGCTAATTCACCTAACCTGCACATCTTTGGATTGTAGGAGGAAACTGCAGCACCCAGAGGAAACCCACGCAGACACGGGGAGAATGTGCAGACTCCACACAGGCAGTCGCCTGAGGCTGGAACCGAACTGGGACGTTGGTGCTGTGAGGCAGCAGTGCTAACCACTGAGCCACTGTGCCATCGTGCTAGTGTAAGTGGAGAAGTGGTGAAAAGATGGTGAGGTGCCCCACATGAGTGAGTGTGTGGCACAGACAGAATGCAGCTTTCAGAGTGTAGCTTGTTGGGTTGGTGAGGGTGAGTGGAGATGATGTGGGCAACAGTGTGAGTGGTAGAGCATGAGCCTTGGTGGGAGGAGGGTGCAGTAGCCGAGATGGACTGGGTGTGAGGTAGCACAGAGAAAATGGTGGCACTTACCCTGGCAGAGTACCTTCTTCCTACACTGCTGGGCATTCCTCCAGACAGTGAATGCTGCACTGACTCTTCAGGCTGGCAGCATCTGGATTGGTGGCATCAACTGACACTCCTGGGGGAAGAGAACAGCCCTCTTCTGCCCCACCCCATTAACCAAGTAGGGTGCTAATTCCTCCTTCACAGTCATGTCTGTAGCAAATGTCACAAACAGCTCAGCTGTACAATGCAACTCTGAACAGGGAGTACTTGACCTGGTGGACAATGGCCCTTAAATATGGTGCCAGCACCAGGAGTCCCATGATATCCTGGCAATGGAGAGTACTGTCATCTTCAATAAGTGGGAGAATCGGGCTAGCATCAGACAAGAGGGGTGTCACTGGTGCGTGGTATATAGTCAATGAGGAAGATTTGAGACAATACTGCAGGAAAATTCACTGGGCCTCATGGAAACAAACCCAACATGAAACTCAACAAAAATGAGGCAACTGATTTTTGGTAAGGTTCAACCTTATGATTGCATTTGAGCCCATATTTTTTCAGCACTTACTTCAAGTACCATTGTAGTCTGGTGGTGGTCTGCTATTTTCACAAAACCATCTGTTCTGATGGTCAGGTGTAAGGGATCACCCGAAGAAATGTATTTCTTGAATTGCAGCATTCCCTCCGTACTGCAAAATTGTTAAATTCAAATATGTGCTGAGAAAATGGAGTGCAGTTCAAGCCTTCTAGCTACTGGCAGCTGAGGCAGAGTTTCTCCAGTCGTTTCTGGTTTTGCTTGTTTGTCTACTATCTGAACCAGGTTGACAACGACAGCAAGTTACAACTCTTTAAATTCAAGCAAAAGTGATTGCATCCATTTCAACTAGAACAATTGGTATGTTTCCTGTTCATTCATAGGATGTGGCATGGTCACCATTTATTGCTCATTGATGCTTGAGAGAAGTTCCAGCATTTTGACCCTACAATAATGAAGGAACAACGATAAATTTCCCAGGGAGGCTGGGAAACAAACTTTCTGCAGTAAATAAAAGGGAAGAGCATTTAGAATTTAATTAATGAAAAAGAATCAAGACCTGGCAAAGGTTGATATTTTGTGCTTTTAATGGAATGCAAAATCATTTTCATATTAATTAAAAGCTGTAAGGCATTATACAGCACAGTGAGTAGATGCTGGTCAGATGTGATCAGGTCAAAATACAAGAGCATTCGACAATAAGAAGTATCAGTCAGCGACTTAAAACTTATCACAATCCATCCAGTTCAAACAAGCTAAGGGCAGTGACTCTTGAGCTGGTGTCAAAATGAAGCCTCTTCTAAGAATGTCCCCGTTTCCCTCGCTTTGCGTGAACCTTCAATTACTTAACCTCTCTTCAGGGAAGCTGTCAAGCCACCTGGGGACATCATATGAGTGTCCCCTTGCCTTGAGGTTGCTCAATCTCGCCCATGCATCTTCAAATTCTTCTGATAAAAGGCATTTCTTTCTTAGAGGTCTCCATAAACGTCACTATGTTTGATCATGTTGTAGAGCTTTTACAGCTCTGAAAAAGACCCTCCAACCCAATGTGTCAGCAAGAGTTTATCAATTGCAGCATTGATGAAAGAACTCGAGGACCTTAGGCTCATCCGAGAGAACGAGATCTTTCTGGACAAGACCTTCAGCGAGGTTATTGCACCAACCATACCAGAAGAGAGCAGACAATGAGGAAGGCAGAGAGGAGAAAGGTGCAAGAGACCCCGGGAGGAGTACCTGTCAGGAACAAGTTGAATCCTTTGGAAACAGTAGAGACCGATGACACTGCCAGTCCGCTGGGTGGCCAGGTCTGTCAATCAAAAGCTGGCGTGGAGACAGAGCGGAAGAGTCGGACATCACACAGAGCCATGGTAATAGGGGACTCCATAGTGAGAGTAATTAACCGGGACTTTTGTGGTAGCAGGCGGGACTTAAGGATGCTGTATTGCCTTCCTGGTGCCAGGGTTAAAGACATTACAGAGAGAGTGCAGGACATCCTCAAGGACGAAGGTGAAGAACCAGAGGTGGTGGTACATGTTGACACAAATGATGTCGGGAAGAAGAGGAGGAACATACTACAGCGGGACTTCGGAGAACTAGGAAGAAGGCTGAAAAGCAGGACGACCAGGGTGGTTATCTCCAGTTTGCTTCCAGTTCCTCAGGCTGGAGAGGCCAGAAACAGGGAGATAATGGACTTGAATGTGTGGCTGGGGAACTGGTGCAGGAAGCAAGGATTTAAATTATTGGATCATTGGGGTATGTTTTGTGGTAAGCATAAATTATACAAGAGAGATGGTTTGCACCTTAATAGGTTGGGGACCAGCATTCTGGCAGGCAGGTTTGCTGATGCAACACAGCTGTGTTTAAACTAAGTTGCGGGGGGGGGGACAAACTGGATGTTTAAGAAGGAAATTGAAGGGAAAGTTAGAACAAGGGAAGTCAAGAAAGACAACTGTATCAATGAGGCAGAAAACTCAAAAAGGGATCATGCTGTAAGGTAGGGTAAAATAGGAGTTAATGGGAAGGGTGAGGGCAGTAACACATTAAAAATACTATGCATGAATGCACGAAGCATTAGAAATAAGATGGAAGAGCTTGAGGCTCTTTTGGAAATTGGCGGATACGATATTGTGGGGTTAACTGAGACGTGGCTTCAAGTGGACAGGGCCTGGGAAATGAATATTCAAGACTACACGTGCTATCGTAAGGACAGACTGACGGGCAGAGGGGGTGGGGTGGCCATGTTGGTAAGGGATGATATTCAGTCCCTTGCACGGGGGTACCTAGAATCAGGGGATGTAGATTCAGTGTGGATAGAGCTGAGAAATTCTAAGAGTAAAAAGACCCTCTTGGGAGTTATCTACAGGCTCCCAAACGGTAGTCTGGATGTCGGATGTAAGTTGAATCAGGAGCTGAAATTGACCTGTCGCAAAGATGTTACTACAGTTGTTATGTGGGATTTCAACATGCAGGTAGACTGGGAGAATAAGGATGGTATTGGACCTCAAGAAAGAGACTTTGTGGAGTGCCTCACAGATGGATTCTTAGAACAGCTGGTGCTGGAGCTGACCAGGGAGAAGGCAATTCTGGATCTGGTATTGTGCAACGAACCAGAATCAATCAGAGACCTCGAAGTGAAGGAGCCATTGGGAAGTAGTGACCATAACACAATAAGCTTCAATCTGCAATTTGAGAGGGAGAGGGTACATCGGAAATGACAATATTTCAGTTGAATAAAGGGAACTATGGAGCTATGAGGGAGGAGCTGGCCAAAATTCAATGGTGCAATACCTTAGCAGGGATGACAATGGAGGAACAATGGTGGATATTTCTGTGTATAATGCAGAAGATGCAGGATCAGTTCATTCCAAAAAGGAAGAAAGGACCTAAGAGGAGACATGGCTGGCTGTGACTGACGAGGGAAGTTAAGAAACATATAAAGTTAAAAGAGAAAAAGTATACCATAACAAAGTGGGAAAACGGAAGACTGGGAAGCTTTTAAAGAGGATTACTGAGAAGGAAATACGCAGAGAAAAAAATGAGGCACGAAGATAAACTGGCCAAAAATATAAAGGAGGAAAGTAAAAGTTTTTTTAGGTATGCGAATGGCAAAAAAATGGTTAAGATTAAAATTGGGCCCTTGAAGACAGAAACAGGAGAATATATTAGGGGAACAAAGAAATGGCAGAAGAATTGAATTGGTACTTCAGATCTGTGTTCACTGGGGAAAACACAAGCAATCTCCCTGAGGTAACAGTGGCTGAAGGACCTGCACTGAAAGAAATTTATATTTGTCAGGAATTGGTGTTGGAGAGACTGTTAGGTCTGAAGGTTGATAAGTCCCCAGGGCCTGATGGTCTACATCCCAGAGTACTGAAGGAGTTGGCTTGAGAAATCATGGCAGCATTGGTGATTATTTTCCACAGTTCGATAGATTCAGGATCAGTTCCTGCAGATTGGAGGGTGGCTAATGTTGTGCCACTTTTAAAGAAAGGTGGGAGAGAGAAAGCAGGAAATCATAGACCTGTTAGTCTGACCTCATGGTGGGAAAGATGCCGGAGTCTATTATAAAGGATGAAATTACGACACATCTGGATAGTAGTAACAGGATAGGTCAGAGTCAGCATGGATTTATGAAGGGGAAATCATGCTTGACTAATCTTCTGGAATTCTTTGAGGATGTAACTCTGAAATGGATGAGGGAGATCCAGTAGATGTAGTGTACCTGGACATTCAGAAAGCTTTTGATAAAATCCCACATAGGAGGTTAGTGAGCAAAATTAGGGCACATGGTATTGGGGGCAAAGTACTTGGATTGAAAGCTGGCTGGCTGACAGGGAACAAAGAGTAGTGATAAACGGCTCCATTTCGGAATGGCAGGCGGTGACCAGTGGTGTGCTGCAGGGAATAGTGCTGGGATCGCAGCTTTTTACAATATATATTAATGATATAGAAGATGATATTAGTAATAACATTAGCAAATTTGCTGATGATACTAAGCTGGGTGGCAGGGTGAAATGTGAGGAGGATGTTAGGAGATTACAGGGTGACCTGGACAAGTTAGGTGAGTGGGCAGATGCATGGCAGATGCAGTTTAATGTGGATAAATGTATGATTATCCACTTTGGTGGCAAGAACAGGAAGGCAGATTACAACCTAAATGGAATCAATTTAGGTAAAGGGGCAGTACTAAGAGATCTGGGTGTTCTTGTACACCAGTCAATGAAGGTAAGCATGCAGGTACAGCAGGTAATGAAAAAGGCTAATAGCATGCTGGCCTTCATAACAAGAGGGATTGAGTATAGAAGCAAAGAGGTTCTTCTGCAGCTGTCCAGGGCCCTGATGAGACCACACCTGGAGTACAGTGTGCAGTTCTGATCTCCAAATTTGAGTAAAGACATTCTGGCTATTGAGGGAGTGCAGCGTAGGTTCACGAGGTCAATTCCTGGAATGGCGGGACTACCTTATACTGAAAGACTGGAGCGACTGGGCTTGTATACCCTTGAGTTTAGAAAACTGAGGGGGATCTGATCGAGACATATAAAATTATTAAAGGATTGGACACTCTGGAGGCAGGAAACATGTTTCTGCTGATGGGTGAGTGCCGAACCAGAGGACACGGCTTAAAGGTACGGGGTAGACCATTCAGGACAGAGATGAGGAGAAATTTCTTCACCCAGAGAGTGGTGGCTGTGTGGAATGCTCTGCCCCAGAGGGCAGTGGAGGCCCAGTTTCTGGATTCATTTAAGAAAGAGTTGGATAGAGCTCTCAAAGATAGTGGAATCAAGGGTTATGGAGATAAGGCAGGAACAGGATACTGATTAAGGATGATCAGCCATGATCATATTGAATGGTGGTGCAGGCTCGAAGGGCAGAATGGCCTACTCCTGCATCTATTGTCTGTTGTCTAATTCCAATCTCATTTTCCAGCACTTAGTCTGTGCCCTTGTATCCTATGGCATTTCAAGTACTCATCTGAACTCTTCTTAAATGGCTTGGGGATTTCTGCCTCTACCAGCCTTTGAGGCAGTGAGTTTCAGACACCTACTGGATGAACAGCTTTTGTCAAATCTCCCGTAAACCTTGTGCTCTGTATCTTAAAACAGTGCTCTCTGGTTATTGAACCCTCAAAGGGATATGTTTTCCCCTATCAAAGCTACTCCTAATTTGTAGATCTCGAACAGGTCCCCCCTCAGCCTTCACTGCTCTCAAAACAAAATCCTAGTGTATCTAGTCTCTATTAATAGCTGAAATGCTCCAGTCCAGACAACATCGTTGGAAATATCCTCTGTGGCCAGCTGTCAATCCCTTCATATTGATACTAGCTCAGACCAGACTTGTTAAGAATCATTTATTTATATTTGTTATTACACTTCTTACTGGATCACTCATACATGATCACTGAGGTCACTGTGACATCACTGCTTATCTCAGAGATATATTGAAATAATCATCGAGTCATTTCACATCCCTCCAAGAACTTTTCCAGTTTCCAACAAAAAGTATTTTCTTAACATTAGTAGAGTTATAGAGTCATAGAGATGTACAGTATGGAAACAGAGCCTTCGGTCCACGTCATCCATGCTGACCAGATATCCCAACCCAATCTAGTCCCTGCCAGCACCCGGCCCATGTCCCTCTAAACCCTTCCTATTCACATTCCCAACCAGATGTCTTTTAAATGTTGCAATTGTACCAGCCTCCACCACTTCCTCTGGCAGCTCATTCCCTACATGTACCATACACTGCGTGAAAACATTGCCCCTTAGGTCTCTTTTATATCTTTCCCCCTCACCTTAAACCTATGCCCTCTAGTTCTGGACTCCCCCACCCCAAGGAAGTAACTTTGTCTATTTATCCTATCCATGCCCCTCAAGATTTTATAAACCTATAAAAGATCACCCCTCAGCCTCTGAATTCCAGGGAAAACAGCCCCAGCCTACTCAACCTCTCCCTATAGCTCAAATCCTCCAACTCTGGCAACATTCTTCTAAATATTTTCTGAACCCTTTCAAGTTTCACAACATCTTTCCGACAGGAAGGAGACCAGATTTACATGCAATATTCCAAAGGTGGCCTAACCAAAGTCTTGTACAGCCGCAACATGACCTCCCAACTCCTGT
The DNA here is from genome assembly GCF_020745735.1 of Hemiscyllium ocellatum. NCBI lineage: Eukaryota > Metazoa > Chordata > Chondrichthyes > Orectolobiformes > Hemiscylliidae > Hemiscyllium > Hemiscyllium ocellatum. The sequence continues at coordinate 27,527,050 of NC_083425.1, read as the reverse complement.
ACTCAATATTCTGACCAATAAAGGAAAGCATACCAAATGCCTTCTTCACTATCTTATCTACCTGTGAATCCACTTTCAAGGAGCTATGAACCTGCACTCCAAGTTCTCTTTGTTCAGCAACACTCCTTAGGACCTTACCATTAAGTGTATAAGTCCTGCTAAGATTTGCTCTCCCAAAACACAGCACCTCACATTTATCTAAATTAAACTCCATCTGCCACTTTATAGCCCATTGGCCCATTTGGTCAAGATCCTGCTGTAATCTGAGGTAACCTTTGCTGTCTACTACACCTCCAATTTCAGTGTCATCTGCAAACGTACTAATTGCACCTCTTCTGCTCACATGCAAATCATTTATAAAAATGATGAAAAGTAGTGGACCCAGCATCGATCCTTGTGGCACTCCACTGGTCACAGGCCTCCAGTCTGAAAAACAACCCTCCACCACCACCTTCTATCTTCTACCTTTGAGCCAGTTCTGTATCTAAATGGCTAGGTCTCCCTGTATTCCATGAGATCTAACTTTTCTAACAAGTGTCCCAAGGGGAACCTCATTGAATGTCTTACTGAAGTCCATATAGATCACATTCACTGTTCTGCCCTCATCAATCCTCTTTGCTACTTCTTCAAAAAACTCAATCAAGTTTGTGAGACATGATTTCCCACACACAAAATCATGTTGCCTATCTCTAATCAGTCCTTGCCTTTCCAAATGCAAGTACATCCTTTCCCTCAGGATTCCCTCCAACAACTTGCCCACCACCAACATAAGGCTCACTGGTCTATAGTTACCTGGCTTGTCCTTATCACCTTTCTTAAACAGTGGCACTATGTTAGCCAACATCCAGTCTTCCGGCATCTCACCTGTGACTATCAATGATACAAATATTTCAGTAAGAGGCCAGCAATCACTTCTCTAGCTTCCCACAGAGTTCTAGGATACACCTGATCAGGTCCTGGGGATTTATCCACTTTTATGCATTTCGAGACATCCAGCACTTCGTCCTCTGTAATATGGACATTTTTCAAGATATCATAATCCATTTCCCTATATTCTACATCTTCCCTGTCCTTTTCTACAATAAGCACTGAAAGAAAGCAGGAATTATCAACAGTGCTTCACCCAGAGGCCCATGAAGATGTTATCGAGTAGGATGATGAAACGTCTGAAAATTAACTTTCCAGCTCAGCGAGCAAACCTACATCCAAAACTCGTTTAGTATCTTCCCCATCTCCTGCGGTTCCACGTAAAGGCTGCCTTACTGATCTTTGAGGGGCCTTATTCTCTCCATAGTTATGCTTTTGTCCTTAATGTACTTGTAAAAGCCCTCTGGATTCTCTTTGACTCTATTTGCCAAAGCTAGTTGATACATTTAACTAACAATATTCTCATCATGACTGAATGCATTGCCAACACCACCATTTCCCTTCAAAGTCAATTTTTCACGGATTCAAACATTGAGGAGATCTCATAACTCTCTCTGAATAATCCTTTGAAACAGGATAGGAGAACAATAGTCAGGAGGCTAGCCTGAAATCATGCTTTCAGTAGATGAAACTAAAAAAAATTGGATTAATAACAATATCCCAAAGCTCGTAGTATTGTAAGGACCAATGGCCAGGAGAGGCTGCTGTATTCGGATGAAGACAGCTAGATGCTCATGTGGAGGATACCACTAGCATTTGACTGGATACCAATTACTTTTACCACTTCCACGATACCTTCCTGTGAACAGAAGATCCGACAATGAAAGATTTCCAAATAGTGAAGTTATGTCATGGATGAAGAGCTAAGGAATATCACCATTTGATTGGAGGATAGCATCATCTTAAGATTCCTGCACTGTATTTCTGATGAAGAGATAAAGTGAAACTAGAAATACTACACAGTATGGATTCACCCTTTCAAAAAGACTTGCTTGAGGACCACAAAGCATTAATAAAAATCTCTTCAGGGATTGTTCCTTAAAATGGAAATGCTTAATTTCAAGAGTGCTGGAACAGCATCTGAAAAGGCCATAAAATATTCTGCTCGAAAAAGGTAAGGGCATCCTCAGAATTACAGTCATGCCTACAGACAGCACGGTGGCACAGTGGTTAGCACTGCTGCCTCACAGCGCCAGGGACCTGGGTTCAATTCCCGCCTCAGGCGACTGACTGTGTGGAGTTTGCACATTCTCCCCGTGTCTGCGTGGGTTTCCTCCGGGTGCTCCGGTTTCCTCCCACAGTCCAAAGATGTGCGGGTCAGGTGAATTGGCCATGCTAAATTGCCCGTAGTGTTAGGTAAGGGGTATATGTAGGGGTATGGGTGGGTTGCGCTTCGGCAGATCGGTGTGGACTTGTTGGGCCGAAGGGCCTGTTTCCACACTGTAAGTAATCTAATCTACAGACATTGTTGCCAGATCACCAAATGAGGATAAAGAATATTCTGATTTCTTGTACAAGAGTGTTCTGCTACAACACACGTTTCATTAATGCAAATTTACTATTATGCGATTGACAAATTCTGGACACTTTTTAAAGCACAAACCTCTAAAGCGTGTATTCATTATAATACAATTCCGGTCTCATTAACTTAAATGGTTCAGCTATTATGCGAATTTTCTTATAATATGGGATTGCAAGAGAATGGAATTGTCACGTTACAGCAGAACTGACTGTAGAATAATATTTGCATGCCTCAGTACTGCGAAAGAATGTTCCTATTGTTATATTACATTGGGGTGGGCCACTGGAAATGAAGCCCACTATCCTAAAGACATTAGAAAAATTAAAGGTTTTATAAACATATGCAGAATTTTCAATTTACCTATCTTTTAGAATCAGGTTGACAGAGAGCACAAGAGAAACGATTATGAACTATCAGCACATAACTTTACTAGTGACAACTCTAACCCTTTTATAAACTCTCCTTCTGCACACACATACACACCGAGATAGGAAAAAAAATGTGGGTGTTGTTGGCGGTGGAAAAGAATGAATGGCAGCTAATGGTCTCCGTCCACAGAGTTTGCTGAAATAATTATTTTGCTGATCAGAACATTACTTCTTGATCTTCCTCTCCAAGTACTTTCACTTGTTTGCAGAATACACAGGGTGACTGGTTTTCACTTGTATGGGCCTCTAATTTATCAATTAAAAATCACAGCTTACAGTAACTGAAAAGGGAAGTGGACTGGCCACCTATAGGTTTAAGATGCTTTTTTACTTCAGAACAAAAACAATTCCTCCTCCTCCAGAGGTCCATGGGCTTCTGCCAAAACATTCCCACCTCTGAGCTACTCAACGACCTTCTAACCCATCACACAGTTGTTGGCTGGTGGAAGGTCTTTGGGATTAATAACTGGTCACCAGGCCACAGACCAAACAATTACCTGTTACCAGAAAAAGCTTTGTTCATACATTTCCTTTGGCTTCAGCTCATCTGTAGCCAGACTTTCACTATTACTTGAACAAGCAGTTGTGTTAACAGCACTTAAAATGAGTGGAAAAAAATCTAAGAACTGCAAATGCTGGAAATCAGACACAAAAACAGAAGCTGCTGGAAAACCCCAGCAGATCTGGCAGCAACTGTGGAGAGAAAGTAGAGATAATGTTTCGGGTCCAATGACCCTTCTTCAGTTCTTCATGCTCAAAATATTCACACCGCCTTCTCTCCACAAATGCTGCCAGACCTGCTGAATTTTTCCAGAAATTTCTTACATTGAGTGTCTTGTTACTTGCTTTTAAAAGTGCAGCAAACTTTTAAAATTATTTTTTGAACCAGTTCTTTTCCTATTTCTTTTCACAATCAGAAATAAAGTGACTTGATCTTTACACTAACAAGTCATTCTGCTATAATGTGACAGTTATTGTCATTTACAACCTTGCACTATAGAAAATCACACAATGGAAAACTGTTAAATAAAATCGCACTGTAGAAGATCACTATAAAAAAATTGCTAGACCTGTCCAGTAGAAAGTTCGCGATATCTAAACAACATGCAAATCGCCAATGGCCAATTCGTGTTGACGAAATCTGCATTATACCAAAATACTGCTTCCTATTCCCTGAACTCATGGACAAACCATTCAGAGGTAATCTTGAGACATTTGCTTTTAAAAAATGCTAGCATGTTGCAAATCGGCTGAAGTTTGTCACTTTTGTCACAATGAAGACATAGAACAGTTTCTGCTGGACATTCACTTTTCCTGCAAAGCTTCCAGATGCCAGCACTTCAAAATAGCAGTTTCAGCCCTTTCCTCATTTTTGGTAGTATTCTTTTTCACGGCTACTATCCATGAGTCAAGTTCACTGATGGGATCAGATCAAGCCTGGCCTTGCATCAAATTGCTGCCCCATTGATGTGCCCATGTCTCTGGCCAACTTGGCATGTTGGTTCCTCTGTTTGAAAGTGTTGGGACGGACCCGTAGGGCCTCGTCTCCACGTGTTCTTTGGAAGGAGAGATCACACCGGCTAGAGTTTGGAGCAAAAACACCGTTTATTACAGAATCAAGACTGGCAAGCTATACAATGAATTCAAGAGCATGCAATTCGTTGGAGAAGGCGTTCTGTCTTCCTCTACGGACCTGGAGCAGTTATACTTCGCGCTTCCTCGAGTTCCCGGTCAGGTTCCCCTCGTTCGGATCTCTCATTGGTCGGTTCACCTGTCTGTGAAGGGATTAGTGTCTCTATTGGCTGCCCCGAGATACCTGTCCAGCTCCTGCTGCGCTGAACAATGGGTAGACATCCTGGGTTCAGCAGTTTCCGATCTTGTAATTTAAAAGTTTATTGTTTGGAAGGGTTTCCTCATTGCTATGCGTCTGGCTGTCTGGGCGTTCACAACAGTTCTCCATAGTTGAATATACAGGTATTATCATTTAACACAGGACCCGAATGAGTTTGACGTCAGCAGAGGCATTAGCAAGTACTTTATCAATCAAGTGTAGTATCGGTGCGATTTACACTATCCGATAGTTACCAGTTTCCTTTATTAACAATGAGATTGTAACAGGATGATCTGAAACTGACGGACATGTTCTAATCCCCAAGGAATGTGGCCTGCAGTGGCTGGGTTTACTTTACATGGCTGTGTTTTAGCTGGTACCTGACAGTGTCTGCTTTAATAATGGTGCTCCCCTCCCTAGCCCCAATGTAGGTACCCCGATAGCAGATTATCCCCAACATTCCCTCCCTTGGCCTCGAAAGAGGCCACACCCCCTTATCCCGTAAGGAACGCAACCCCACGAGGCGACCGGTGTCCAGTGTTGTATCGACCAGACTCACCGGTTCTAAGGAGACAGTCATATGGGGATGAAGGGTGCCCTGAAAAACGCGCCGCTACACAATTAAGCAATAGATAGTCACAGCTGCATGCTAAGCTAAACTAATAGTCGAAGTAATTGAGGCAGTGTCTGCAGAAATAACGAAAAGCACAGGATTAGACAAGCATTGCAATAAGTCATTCAGAGCTGGCGAAATGTACGCGAGTGCGTTAGAATGAGTAAGCCATTTAGTAAACGCAAGTCTGTAGTCCAAAGAGCCTGCAAATGTAAATAGGCGTTGTAAGTTTGGAAAGGGAGTAGGAACAGCCTGGTACCAGCAGTTAGGTACCCACTAGAGATGTGAAACCCAGTGTGAAACTGTACTGTGCCCCGGTGGTCCCGTAGATCAGTATGCTCCAGAGAGCAGCAGTGCTGTCCAACCGTCCGACACAGATGCAAGCAGGCAGAAATCTCATCAAATGGAGACGAACGGAGGCCACCCGTTCCGATGTCAATGCGCGACTGTGCCTGTCTTAGGTTGTCCCTCGCCCGAGGGATCTTACCCGTCATTGGCTAACCAGTCGTGCTGCATTGAGTAATAGATGGCGACATCCATTTCACCGCCACAAGGACAGACGTGGGCAGCTCAGTAGCATGGTCAGTGGCCTCCGAGAGTGGCTGAGGCCAGTCAGGAATACTGGACAGTCCGCAAGGGCCACTTGCGAGAACAGCAGTGTTTCGATTGCCAGGGCGCACAGTACATCTCCCCCACCCGCTGTTATGGAAGGATCAATTCACATATCGCCAATTTAGACGGGCAAAATAAATGAGTAGGGGCTCTTTGGACAACCAGGCTTCATTCAATGTACATGAAGATGAAAATTTAGTCATGAGCACAACAGGATGCACAACAGGATCATATGAATTCGAAAGAAAACCATTGAGGGAGCTGGCACGCCCCGGAGAGATAGCCTGTACTACGCCCGAACCCCGAGCTCATGCAATGGCGGTACTATAGCAATGAAGAAAAGAATTGGGAGGTCCCCACTCACCCGCCCTTATCGCAACCAGCCGTAAGCAAGAAACCCGGTATTATGGCTCACGAGCGGAAGTCGCATTACAGCATGTATTGGATATGTCCCTGTCCGTTTGTAGGAGGTCACACACAGGCTGTCGTGTTGTCGGGGTTGGTGGCAGCGGCATCTCCTGGTGGAGCTCAACGTGTGGGGGTCCGGTTGAAAAGTAATGATACCTCATCACCTTTAAATCAGTGAGCTGGGGCTGTGGGAATGCAGTAAAAAGGAGTCCCCGCATCACCAGGGTGATATATGGCAGGGTCAGTCAGGAACTATGTGACTACAATGGGAAATAAAGTGTTGTGTTGTATGGGGTCTTTGGGGTGGCATGTCTGGGAGACCGGAATGGACGGGAGGCAGTCCCCAAATTCTCCAGTCAGTATTCCTGAACATAAGGTCTGTGCTCATGTGGACTGTCAGATGCAACCAGGAAGAGTGTACTCAACCATTTGTGCAAGAGGAATGGAGGGAGCAGATATAAAAAGACAATGGTGAAAATAATGAAGGTAGTCTGAAACCCTTAACCATTCTTATGAGTTGCGGACCTGTACGTGGCAGTATTTCAATGAAAAATATCCACCAAAAGGAGTCACATAAAAATAGAAAGAACTCTGTGTGAGGTAGAAGGAGTGGTTTCATGTAAGGGAAAGGGTACAACTTTACACAAAGGAAGTCAGAGGGATTCGTGATCTCAAATCAGAGAAAAAGGCTCCCCAGCACGAGCTGCCACAAAAAGGCAGTCGAGGCAGGGGTAGCCAGATTATACTATAGGTGTTTTAATGTTCGTCGAATTACGAAGAGGCAGAGGAAAAATGCAAAAAACATAATCATGACACTGGTCCAGTGTCGGTGAGGTAATTGCGGGGAGCAGTCACGCAAAAGGTGTCAAGTCGCAATATTCTGACAAAGTTAAAATCAAGTGTGCGCAGACTGTGGAAGACAATTAGTAGGATAATCCGTGTCCATTTGAGCAGCAGCACTACACGGGGTAGATGAAAGTCGGGACACTGATACAAATGCAAGATAGTACAAGTGGCAGTTATGACTCGGTGGGAATGTGTGCTAGCAGCTGCAGGAGCGCAGGCGCCTGTATGTTTTAAAACGCAATGTTTGAAGAGTAAAAACATTCGTCCAGGAGTTGTGTCAAAAAAATAGCGTAAGTCCCTCGAGAGGGAAGTGGGATTGGTAATAGTGAGAAGGGAACCACAATAGACTGCATAGGGGAAGGCAAACGGTACGCTTTGATAATGCACAGTAAGGGACACAAGTAGTTTCGATTAGCACACCGGGGAACTGCCGGTGCTCGGGGCGCACAACCAATGGTGTTGTCGTAGGACAATCGTTCGATGAGGCGCCCATGGAGACCGTTTAGTATAAAGGTGGAAATGATGAGGATCCCCATCAACTCTGTGGTAATAGGACAATAGAGCAGGTGAAATTCCAGTGTGTGGTTAGGGAAGACAAAGCGCAGGAGATGCCCCTAGCCTCACAGGGCGCGCAGAATAAGCGGCAAGGTAGCCGGGAACCCCCTTTAGCAAGCAGGGCGGGATTGTTGCCCTCAGACACTTGGGTAGGATATTGGAGCGATCCGCGACTGTGAGGCAGAAAGTATTGGTAACATCAGGAAAGGCGCCTATACAATGGAGAAAGACCAATGTAGATAAAAAGGGGGTTGAGCCACCAGCTAAAGGGCACAACCTTATCCTGGCGGCTATTTGCCCGCTCGAAGCGGAGTCCATGATAAACAAGGTGGATCTCTTAAGATAAGGCTGAATGAAGAGTTTAGAGAGCGGAATAAAGTACACGAAGAGTAAGGATATGAGTGAAATGGACCCATGTCGGGCCGTGTGAAGGTGGGGCTGCATGTTTCCAGCTCAGACTGCACCTCCCCATCAGGTCGTGTCTCATCGAGTGATTTTAGAGATATATTAGGTTCTGCTGACCTGGAGCAATGAGAGAAGTGGTGCGTGTAGTGGCGTATGTGTTTCCAGCCAGCTCGGTACAAGATATGATGATGATGATAATGGAGCGGGGCCGTTCTCACTGGGAGCCTCATGAGCAAAGCAAAACTCTGGGCAATTTGGAGATTTGCGGTGGTACGAAGTTGGACCAATTCCCTGAGGGGGCTTGTTGCCCTGAATGAGGCGCAGAACGAGAGGTGCAAGGATGATCCTGGCCTAATGAAGAACCTGCTTGTGAGAGGGGCCGTGTGCTCTAGCCAAAGGAGTGTGCGCAGGTGCTGCGGGCATGTTGGAAAGGAGACAGAGAGAGAGAGAATCTCAAAAAGCTGGTCGGACAGATCAGGACAGAAATTGGCTGTGTAGCAGTTTCCTACGTGAAATACATGAAGATTTGATGAATTTGGGGGAAGTAGCAGCCTTTAAAAGATACCCCTAGAAGAGGATTCATAGAGGAACCTGGTCACCCTGCCGTTCTCAGTGCGAACCTGCGCGTCGCAAAAGATATGAACAGATGAATTGGTGAGGAGTACTCGCAGTTGAGGAGACTGAAGGATTTGGGTAGGAGCTGAGTATTGATCCCCATGGGAGGCGTTTGTATGCCTTGAAGCAAAAGGCGACGGCAAAGTGCTGCCGAGACTGTAGGTGCGGTGGAGGACAAAAGAGAGCGTTGGCAAGGAATGTGACAGAGAAAAATGATAGGCCGGCGTGAGCGCCCACAGTGCAACAGAGGGGTCGGAAGCCTGTAAGTTTGCAGTGGCGGTGGACCCATTTATTATTTGGAGATGACGTGACGAAACCTGGTAGCAAACCTCAGGGAGAATAAGACTTGGGAAAGACCTGGTAGCAAACCTCAGGGAGCATGAGACTTTGGAGAGAAGATGGAGTATGAGAGTGTGGAAAGTCCTGGTAGCAAACCTCAGGGAGCATGGGACTTTGGAGAGAAGATGGGACGCAGAGAATGGCAGTAGAAGCATAGTGAGTGAAATGCGGCCAGAAGATGAGTTACTGTGTCCTGGTAGGAAACCTCAGGGAGCTGAAAACTTTCTATTCAGTGAGACCCATGCAGGCTGAGTGAAAGACAGAACTAAGACGACCTCAGATCCGGCGGTGAACATAAAGTGTGTAGGTTTGGGAGAAAACGATGAAGGGGCGTGACCATGGCGTGGGGAATGGGGAGCGGGGGTATAGGATAGGGCAGTACAATCGGCAAGAGGAGTCTGTACGAGATTTCAATGGGAAGGTTTGGTACTGACTGGCAGTTACAGGTTGCATCTTCAAAGCATTGGAGAGTGTAGCCTCAGACAGGTAGACTGGCTGGCATCTTCACCCCGCATGGTTGCCAATACCCGCTTTAGGGACTGGAAATGGCAGTGTCTGTGGCAGCAGTAGCTCAACCCTCCCTAGCCGCAAACTTGAGGACGGGGGGGACAAGTAGCAGGAGGAAATTGCTTTAAAATGAGCGTCCATAATGCTTTAGCGAAAGAAAAATCTGTGGACTTGGGAAAAAAGATAAAAATGGGTGCGTGAGAAGGGGCATTAAAATTTGGAGGGCATAGACGCAAGAAGGAGTAGGTGGGCCCCCCCCCCTCGTTCTTGGCACTTTGTGAACACGAGGGGAAAAGGGATGGCCTAAACACCCATGTCGGTGGACAAAAAGATGAGTGAGCGGCCGCGAGGAAGAGAGATGGGCCAAGCACCCTGCTGTGTGCTGAGTAGCACATCCTAGTTGGAGGCCTGAGGCCTGTGACCAGCGGGGGAAAAAGAGAGAGAGACAAAAATAAGTGGGTTGGGGGATATTTGGGCAGTGGGACGGCCAAACACTGGACATACAAAACATTGTAAATGAAAACGCACAGTATGGCGATACGGCAATGCGCATGTTGTTAGTCGGGACGTTATAGTTAAAAGTAAAAGGTACAACCTGTCAGACAAGATGTGGTTAGAGGCATGATTCATATCGACATCCCAGTAACTGAAGAGGACCTGTTCATCGAGTAATCCCATGGAGTAGGGCAATGACGCTTGAGAGACCCATCGGTGTAGTGGTGGCGCGGTAGTTGAGCTAATAGGGTCGCGGAACGTCCGCAGGCGAGCAGCCCCTTCTAGACTGTGCAATCCTGCCAAGAGTGAGCATTCGCGCCAAAAGCAAACGGGCACCGCCCCAACTGAGCGTTCGCGCCAAAAGTCAGCTGGCCCCGCCCAACCTGAGCCTTCGCGCCAAAAGCAGGAAAGCCCGCCAAGAACTGAGGTGACCCGCCCAGAGAAGGGTGACCCGCCAAAACTAGGGTGAGCACGGGACACCCCGGGATTTACCGTCTTAGGATTCCACAACCGTAGTGTTATTAAAATAAAAAGCTCCACCATCCCTTCCTGCGCCCCCTCCCTACATCCAGGTATTCCTTTTCAAGTATAAGAGTAATTAAAAGTGATAGTTGGGGGACAAGCAGTATTTAATCCTAAAAATCAAGACGAGACTATGGAGAAAAATCCCAGACCGTTAAGTGATCAATCCCAAACCGCTAAGTGTAGAGAACAACACTCACGTACTCCGACACCAGTAAAACTGCTTTCGGCTGCTGGGCGGCTTCCCACGGTCCCTCTCCGTCATCAGGCTGTCGGCGCCGGTCCACTGTACACCGAGACCTGGGATGAAACATTTGCTGCGACACCTCCGTTCGCCACGTCTGTTAAAAATCACTGCACTCACTCACTCACTCCCTCTCTCACTGGGCCGGCCCCACACTGGTTTTCACCCACATACATGCCAAGCCACGCATACTGTCGGTGTGTCCGTACCCTCGTCTCCGTCTGTCGCAGTCCCTCATCCCCAGTTTTAGTTACATGTTTCGAGGCATTACATTCTCGGCGGTCCGAAATCAAGTCCCCCATGTCGGATCCCCCTGATGGGTACCGCTTTAAAAACAGTGCATTTTTCAAAAGCCTGACCTTCGCGTGGCAGATCTCTGCTCTTAACAACCGGTCTAAGGCAGACGCCTGTGCAGGTAAACCCTATCCAGGAGATGAGATCCACCCTCTGTCCCCTTAGGATGCTAGCAGCGAGTGTGTCTATCGATAGTTGTCAGAGTTAAAGTGCTTATTAAAAGAGAAAGGATCCAATTAGTTAAGTGCGGTCAGCGCTGTATTAATTAATTTCAAAAAGCGTCCAGGCTCCGTAAGCCACGCTGTACCTTAACTCAAAAAACTGCGTCCAGGATCCGAAATCCACGCATTAACTTAACTCAAAAACCGCGTCCAGGATCCGAAATCCACGCGTAAAACTCAACTCAAAAAACTGCGTCCAGGATCCGAAATCCACGCATTAACTTAACTCAAAAACCGCGTCCAGGATCCGAAATCCACGCGTAAAACTCAGCTCAAAAAACTGCGTCCAGGATCCGAAATCCACGCATTAACTTAACTCAAAAAAAACCGCGTCCAGGATCCGAAATCCACGCGTAAAACTCAACTCAAAAACTGCGTCCAGGATCCGAAATCCACGCATTAACTTAACTCAAAAACTGCGTCCAGGATCCGAAATCCACGCGTAAAACTCAACTCAAAAAACTGCGTCCAGGATCCGAAATCCACGCATTAACTTAACTCAAAAACCACGTCCAGGATCCGAAATCCACGCGTTAACTTAAGGCTAGCCATGGATCAATTAGTCACTTCAGTACCGCGAAAACAGGCAGGTATTAGTGAAGAAGTGAGAAAATAGCTTACCAGTATGGACTCTGCAACGTTGCTGCCAAACCGATTTAAAATACTGTTTGTGTTGGTGAGGATCAGGGAGCAGACAAAGACTGACTAACTAAAAGAAATTTACCTACTGGAAGTCTTTGCTTTAACAGGCGCTTCCTCACCTTTTGAAAGTTCGGCCGAAAGTTTGTCTGCCCTCTGGACGGCCAACGTGGCCAACTTGCGGTCGTCTCTTTCCCTTCCCACGTTCAGGCTCACCAGCTGTTGGGACGGACCCGTAGGGCCTCGTCTCCACGTGTTCTTTGGAAGGAGAGATCACACCGGCTAGAGTTTGGAGCAAAAACACCGTTTATTACAGAATCAAGACTGGCAAGCTATACAACGAATTCAAGAGCATGCAATTCGTTGGAGAAGGCGTTCTGTCTTCCTCTACGGACCTGGAGCAGTTATACTTCGCGCTTCCTCGAGTTCCCGGTCAGGTTCCCCTCGTTCGGATCTCTCATTGGTCGGTTCACCTGTCTGTGAAGGGATTAGTGTCTCTATTGGCTGCCCCGAGATACCTGTCCAGCTCCTGCTGTGCTGAACAATGGGTAGACATCCTGGGATCAGCAGTTTCCGATCTTGTAATTTAAAAGTTTATTGTTTGGAAGGGTTTCCTCATTGCTATGCGTCTGGCTGTCTGGGCGTTCACAATAGTTCTCCATAGTTGAATATACAGGTATTATCATTTAACACAGGACCCGAATGAGTTTGACGTCAGCGGAGGCATTAGCAAGTACTTTATCAATCAAGTGTAGTATCGGTGCGATTTACACTATCCGATAGTTACCGGTTTCCTTTATTAACAATGAGATTGTAACAGGATGATCTGAAACTGACGGACATGTTCTAATCCCCAAGGAATGTGGCCTGCAGTGGCTGGGTTTACTTTACATGGCTGTGTTTTAGCTGGTACCTGACAGTGTCTGCTTTAATAATGGTGCTCCCCTCCCTAGCCCCAATGTAGGTACCCCGATAGCAGATTATCCCCAACAAAAGTCAGTCCATGCCCCAGTAGCAACAAGTCAGGGAATATACCGTTGAAAGTTCTAAAGCATTCGCTTCTCAATGTTTCATCTTCACATGAATCAGTGACAGTCTTTACATCTTTTCCATGTCTATTGGCTTCTGAGGCCACTTGACTGGACCAAAAACATACATTAACAATATTCTCAGGACCAAAATATATGTTGAAGGCTGCTAGGACTTAGTGAAAATCTGCTGAGGTTTAATCAACATTTTGCATCATAAGGATTTCTTCAACAAGATGGTTTGTTGCATGTAGAGTCCTGGAGCTGTTTCTACTTCAAAGGGAGACCTGAGGCAACAGTGTACCAGTGGTACTGTACCATCCACACAGCCCATCTAAGTGCTATTTGACCACATCAATGAACATTGGAAAGGGCAGTGATTTGTCAGCTAGTGTCACATGCTGCACTTCTGACAATGCCTCAGTTTATCTCATTTCGGGCAAGTCTTCCATCACTTCACTTCAGGTAAGCCATCAAGCTACTGACATGGGGAAATCTTCTGAGGATCCTCTTGCCTTGTAGTTCAACCTTGTCTCATGGTTTTTTAGATTCTCTGGAGTAAAAACAGTCTTCCTTCAGCTGACATCTCCATTGCTGTCACTGTACTTGATCATGTAATGCCATAGATTCTCACCCACCTTATCCAAATCATGTTGAAGCATTTTTGCATCCTCCTCTCAGTTCACCCTCCCATCTAGCTTTGTGTTGTAAGGCAGCTACATTTGTGTCCGCACATGTTTTTCTCTTTTAATATAGAAACTTTTACAATCAGTTTGTATGTTCCCCGCAATATGTTCAAGAAGATTAATAACATAAATGTTCCATATTTCCTATAAAGTTTCCTTTCTAGTGGTTGATTTACCACCCAGGAGGCGAGATCATTAAATACATAGGCAGGAAAATGAAGTTAAAGCTTCATCAGATCAGATCATATTAATTGATGAAGCAGTATATAGGGGCTGAAAGGTCTATTCCTGCTAGTATTTCTCATGTTTGTTCAATTATGGAATAGTTAATCAATGCAAAGTTACGGAAATGAGATAAGCAGATGAGGAATGCAATGCGAAGTCTTCATTTTTCATTGGAGTAACAACAAGTTATTATGATTGGTGATACTCCAACAGACTTTCACCTTTGGGAAATGAAAGACAGAGTTATTCTGGACCATTTCTTGACAATAGGAACTGACTGACCCTGTCTATTATATCATACAAATATAGCAGCCAGCAAATTACATTTTCAGATATATTAAATTTCCAGAATACATACAATACATTGTTCCAAGTCAACTTCATTTACATGTTTTATATTGAAGTTACTTTGTAACGTCATGTAAAATTACTTGGAAGGCCTGACATAAAATCTTTCTTTATAAATGCCATATGCTTTGTGGACATTGGAATGCTAATTGATTTTGTGTGTATTATAACTGCATTTTTTTTACAACTTTGTGCTTTTGAGAAGCTCTGAATTGCATTTTCCAACATATAACCCAACATTAATGCTGACAGTATCATTTTCCAAAGCACTCATAAATAGAAATAGACAGCAACTAGTATTGATATAGTACTTGTAAAATAGAAAAATTTGCTGCAATGTTATTGGATGTTTGCTACACTGGACCTACTTTGAAGATTGCTATAATTACTTTAAGAACACTAACCGCGAGGACCCTACACCTTATTCAGATGGGACAATGTGGTGAGGAGTGGCAGGTGGAGTTTAATTTAGACAAATGAGAAATGTTGCATTTTGATAAGGCAAATCAGGGCAGGACTTATATTGTTGATGGTAGGGCTTTGGGGAGTGCTGCCAAACAAAAAGACCTAGGAGTGCAGGTGCATAGTTCCTTGAAAGTAGAGTCACAGGAAGACAGGGTGGTGAAGAAGGTGTTTGGCACACTTGTCTGCATTGGTGATTGCATTGTGTACAGGAGTTCAGATGTCATGTTGCGGCTGTAAATGACATTGGTGAAGCCACTTTTGGAATACTGCATGCAATTCTGGTCATGCATCTATGGGAAGGATGTTATTAAACTTGACAGAGTGCAGAAACGATGAACAAGGATTTTGGCAGGAGTGGAGAGTTTGAGCTATCAGGAGAGGCTGAAGAGGCTCAGGCTTTTCTCTCTGGATTATCAGAGACTGAAGAGTGGCCTTAAAGAAGTCTATAAAATCATGGGGAGCATGGATAGGGTGAATAGCCAAGATTTCTTTTCCCAAAGATAGGGGTGTCCAAAACTAGAGGACATAGATTTAAGGTTAAAAGGGAAAGATTTGAAAAAGACCTGAAGGGTAATCTTTTCATGGCGAGCATAGTGCATGTATGCTCAGAGAGAAATGGGCCAAATACTAGTAAATGGGACTAGATTAATTTAAGATATCTGGTCGGCATGGACGAGCTGGACCGAAGGGTCTGTTTCCATGCTGCACATATCTATGACTCCTTGATTCTACTGTACCCATATCCCGTCAAGGCTCATGCTCTACCATTCTCTTGCCTGCAAAATCTCTCTTCACTCCCTGTCACCCACCCTAACTCCCAATCTATTAATCTTGCCCTCTCATTCACTCAGCATAGCTCCCCAGCTGCACCAAAATAACAGCTGTGCCTTCCACTTTCATCTCCCTTAATAGCTGCCTTCCTCACAATCCAGGAGGAAAACAGCCACCAATTAGGGAAATAGAAAGAGTCAAATGGATAGTGGGCACCCTAACATTCAGCTCCACCCCTTATGAAAGGATCCTAGCACCTTGAGTGGCAGTTGACTGACCAGGTCCAAGCTATTGGAGTGATATCAATGTGCTGGAACACCTTGACTGAATGTTATATCCTTTGACTTGACTGAGAACTAAAGGCAACAGTAACAAGCCTCCTGATCTTGTATCTGTGCTAAATGACACGGTAAACAACAATTAGATCATAAGACCATAAGAAATTGAAACAGGAATAGGAATATCAGCCCCTTGACCCTGCTCCACAATTCAGGAGGATCATGGCTAATGCAACATTTCTCACATTCACTTTCCTGCCCTTTCTCTATATCGCCTGATTCCCCTATTGATCAAGAATCTATCTCAGCCTTAAATATACATAAGGACTCTGCCCCCACAGTTCTCTGTTCCAAAAGGAGTTCACCATCCTCTGAGAGAAGACATTCTTCCTCATCTCAGACTTAAATTGGTGGCCCTTTATTCTGAGACTGTACCCTCTGGTCCTAACCCATGGGCTCCCCATGAGTGGAAACCTCCTCTCAGTATTCACCCTTTTAAGCTCCTTAAGAATCCTCTATATTCCAATGAGATCACCTCTCATTCTTCTAAATTCTCATGAATAGAGTCCCAATTTGTTTAACCTTGGCTCATAAGACAAACTGTGTGAGACATATTCTGTGAACCTGTTAGCTCTGGCTGAGGAGCAATTTGCAAAAAGGCAAGACAAAGCAATTCAAAACAGGAAGGCTATACACATCCAGACAGGCTTGAGTGAGTGAGGGCTAATACTCAAACACAGAGCCCAGAGGTACAGCCTGATCCAGTCCATTAGTTGGGTGTGAGTCCCTGAGTGTTCAGTGACCTTGCTGCAAAATTATCATGAGAGATACCAGTGCAACATTGAAATACAGAACCATCTTATTACTGGATCAGAGATGTGCCATGATAGTTAATAGAGGATGTCACGTGTTAGATACTAATGACTGTGGGCATAGACTGCATGTGACTGGTGCTTATAGAACAAGCCCTGAGAGGTTGGTGCCTTATGGAACACTTGGCAAGTTGAAGATGCCAGGTACCCACTGTGACTTCCATATTGAGAATTCTTGATGTCTATCTTGTTCAACACATTTGGAAAGATGAGAAGCTGAACACTAACGAGGTGAGTTATGGTGTCAATGAGACATGCAACAAACAATAATCACCCTTTATTGGGAACTCAACACTACATTAATGAGAATCTCACCTGGCCACTCAGCAAATGCATAAGAGATGCAATGCATTGTTCCGGACATTGAGAAAGGCTATGGCAGATTTCTCATGTGATTTCTCACATCATTAATCTCATTGTGTTCCATATCATTCAGGCCCTCATAAGATTTCACCCAATGTATTTAAAGTGTTTGGAATGGGGGTTGAACCTGGGAACTCAGTGGTGAGAGCATTACCACTGAGTCACAGCTTAAATCCATGTGCAGAGTAAGAAGTTCAATTAAGTCATGCAAAATATAGAAATATCTGAGCTAGTTAAGGACAAGCATACTAAAGTATTCAAAATTGACACTGCTTAAAAAAAACTAATTGTACAGATAAGCCTGATATTTCTCTGTATCCCTTAAAAATGATTAAAATAATTAATATTTAAGAGAAACAACAGAACCTGAGCAAAGCTTTTCATTTTAAGCAATCCAATCAGGTTTGGATCTATCGGGCATGGGACTATATCTGACCCTGTTCTAGTGGACACTCGATTAGAGACTGAACTATTTGATGCCAAACATAGCATAATAATGACCAACCACAGAGTTGAACTTCACTGTATTATAACAAAGGATGCTAGGAATGGCAAGCATACTTATTGTCTTACTGTCCTTTATTTTTCTTGTCTTCAATCACAAGCTGTCAATCCAAGTCAGGGAGCAGGACATGTACATTACAAATTCTATGGTTTCAACTCCATTGCTGTCCAAAAAAGCACAATGGAATATCACTCCAAAATTAATTGAGATCCCACAAATTGACAAGTAACATCCCTTGTCTGTTGTTCAGGCATAGCAGCTGAAAAGTTTCCTTGTTTTAATCACAGCAACTGCAAGTTGACCCAGTTTGTAATTCAAGCTGCACATCTGATCAAGGAATAATAGCAGTCTCTGACTTTCTGCTACAATTTCCAAATGAAGATCCACCATAATGTGCAGTGCACAGGGATTAGTCGATACCTGGAAGGTAATGAAGAGGCAATAATCCAATCAAAGGGCCCCAGATAGCAACATAAACCATCTGGCTCAGTAAGTTCAAGCACTTCATCTGCCTGCCAAGATTGGATTACTGCTTTCAAGTCTTTCTACTTATTTATTATGATTTACAATATGGGCTTTTGGAGTTTTACAGTGCATAGATGAAAATGGCTGGCTAGCTGACTTCAGGCTCTATGTGGTTATTGTTTTTCGTCTGACTCGGCTGTTTGTAGTAAATTAAAGCTTCCATGGTGAGTTTTTGAAGTATAGCAATAGCGCATTGTTCCTTGATGCAGAAATTTTTCCATTTTAGGAGTCAGAGTGAGAGTAATGCCATTATTATTGAGGATATAAGACATTATTAATGCCACTGTTGCAACCCCTGAAGTTAAACAGTATGATATGACAGTACGTGCAATAAGAGGAATAATTTTTTGTAGCAGTTTGCATGCAGATGCAATTATACATGCAGTAACTAATACTCACAAGTGAGCTTGCAGCACTAACAATTGAAGGATTCAGGTATCATAAACTGCAAAAATAGCTAGTGAATATCAAAATTAATTGCACTATGCAGAAGGAGGTGCAGTTGGCAAAGCATTTTTGCTCGCTTGCCAACACTAAGATCCAATGACAGAATTCCCATCAAAACATCATAAAAGTGTCGAAATGTTCTTTGTGCTGGCAATCATCTTCATGACAAAAAGTGATGCACAGCTGTTCAACTCATCTCCCTTCGAGGCATAAATATCTCTTTGATTCCCAAGTACCTGTTACTTTATATAATGGATGCAGCATTTTGTTTAGAACAGATAACATTTTCTTGCTATTATGCAGCCTATGTATGGAGCAGAGCCTTACATTCCAGGGCTGCCTGTGAGTTAATCCCCAATGATATAAGTAAGGAAGTTGAAGGCTCCATGGCAAGATTCTAGAAGAGTTTCCCTTCCGTGGGCTGTCACTCCTGCATCGGATCCCATCTCTCTTCACAAGGCCTCTCTGCAGTCTGTCACTGTGCAGCACGGTAACAAATAAATGGCCAAACTTATAATATTGAATACCAACAGATACCTTTGATTATTAACACTTTTTTAAAAAAAGGAGTTTTATCTTTTCTCAGTAACACATCATCTGCAATGTTAGTAAAGTTTTAAAAAGAATATTTAGAAGTGTTACATTTTGAAAGAAGATTGAATACTACTTTCTTAAAATTCAGCTCTACCTGTTGAACTGCACACTTCACGTCAAGACACAATGTAATGGAGTATTGTTTCAATGCTTTATGACTCAAGCCTGGTAAAGAAACATATTATTTTTCGCTAAAACTGTCCCACAGTAACACACTGTTGACACAAGGCAGGTCAAGCATCATAATTGCTATAAAATGTACTTGTCCAACCACATAAGTACTTACATCACAAAGAGTTACATCAATGCTGTCATTTCTGTCATGCCATGTCACAGTAACTGTCACTAACCCCAGGGAATCACAGTAACCAAGATTTATAATATGTACAACTTGCTTCCCTTCTGAATATTATTCAAATAGGAGCTAACTCGTGTTATGTTCCAAGGTTGTATAATGCAATCTTGGGAGTTCAAATGACTGTATAAACCACTTGAACTGTTCTGCTATGATTTATGACATCATCTAAACTGCAAGACCATGTTACAATCTTGTAACACATTTAAAGCTGGTGATTGTTTCCAGTACAGAAAAAGTGCAGTACAGCAGTTTCCAGTGAGGAGACTGCTGCGGTCAGGCTGTGCTATCAAACTTGGCATATCCATATTGAAGCAAATCAGGAAACACTGAAAATTTATAATAACTATAAGCAGCATATAAGAAGACTTTTTTTTAATGCAAGCATTAGAAATTTAAACTAATTGCACAAATCTTGCTTTTATGTTCTTAACAGAATCCAATCCATGCCAAGGTTTGCAATGTAGTAACTGGTTACCCAGGGGGGGCTCATGGGCTCAGTTGGCTGGTTTGTGATGCAGAGTGATGCCAACAGTGTGGTTTCAATTCCCACACTGGCTGAGGTTACCATGAAGGATTCTCCTTCTCAATCTCTCCCCTCAACTGAGGCATGGTGACTGTCTGGTTAAACCATCACAGGTGTCTCCCTCTAATGAAAGCGATGCCTATGATCTGGTAAGCCCAGGCAACTTTACTTTCATAGTTACCCAGCACTTTTAAAAAATATATTTTGGGAAGAGAAAAGGCAGGTCAATGATTTGGATTGCAAGGCTTTGTTTGAGGCAAGTTGGACCAGATTGATATTTGAAGGATATCAAGATTACATGAGCATTCCTGGCAAGCTTGGAAAACAATGCCCCTTCTGTCCTGTTAGGTGGACACATCTATGAGGAGAAAGTGGAAACTGCAGATGCTGGAGATCAAAACATGTGGTGCTGGAAAAGCACCGGCGGTTAGGCGGCATCCGAAGAGCAGGAGAATCGACGTTTCAAGCTTATGCTCTTCGTTAGGAACGAGCCGCATCCATGACACTATTTTGAAGAGAAGTTATTCCTGGTGTTCTGGCCACAATCAAATCACGAAAATAGATTTTCTGATTATTACTGCAGTGTTATGTTTGGGGATGTTTTCCGAATGCAAATTGTCTGTCAAGCTACTACGGTGACTGCACTTCAAAAATTATTTAACTGGCTGTAGAGCACTTTGAGATGTTAGATAATTGTGACAGGTGCAATATAAATGCAAGTTTTTCTTTCTTCTGGGCTGCCTGAAATCATTTTAAATATGCAAGTTAGAACCTGAAAGCACAGACCTCTATAGATCAAAGGATCCCGAGAACATCATTATGAGTATTAAAAAGAGCCGACCAGTCTGAATCCATCTTGCCATTGCATTAGAGCATGGAGCCATTCCCAACTCAACAGTCTTAATTACACTGGGACACTTAAGTTATTTAAGCTATATTTACACACAGAAGGAAGAGACCCAGATCAGTAGAAATATTTCAATATCAAAACCATTGAGAGGAATGAATCTGTAATTTTAAAAAAGTGTTCATTTATTGAATACACTAGCTTGATACCTGCTATAAGCATCACATACAGTTTTGCCCAAATCAGATGTGATGTAAATTAGGCAAGTTGAAAAAAGGTGGACCCAAGTTCAGAAACCCTTCTGCTGTTTCTTCTCATTATATAATTTCCAGGACTGCATCCAAAGATTTGCATGAAAAAAAACATGATGCAATAATACTGCTGTGAAGACTTGCTGGTCAGCTTTTTTAAGTATCTAAAACACAAGTCAGAACCAAGATGAAAATGATTTCTCTGTGGGAAGTGGAAAATTATTCCAACTCAATTTACAACCGCTTACACTAATGAATTAATTTACATTCCTTCACAAGATGATTAGTCATCGGTAACAATATTTTGAGCATATACATTTGTGAAGGAGACATATGCTGTTGCTTAACAGTTGGATGTTCTTTTGAATACTGATTGAATTACTCAGTGTTGAATAAAATGTGATAATTGCCCTATACCTGTTGAACAGATAGCTAATTAATATGCATTCATTGTTTAATGATTAGCTTTGATGTGTATTAACATTTTGTCACTTGAAAATCTTCAAAAACAGGGGCTGAGTGTCATAAATTTTCTCTCCTTGAAAACACGCAAGATCTACACTTTGCATCTGTGCCATTTGCTTCAAATAAGCCACATTGCATCAAAGCATTTACTTCCATTTGCCGATCTAAATTTAAGATTTAAACAGGCTTAAAATTAACATTGTAAATAGGTTATTCTTTGAGCGAGGCCTTCAGAAGGAAGTCAACACCAGGTATATTGACTTCAAACTATTTATCTCTTACAAAAATAACTTTTATCTCCATTGTGGCTTTATTGTAATAAAATGTCCCAAAGCAGTACAGAGGAGTGATATGAGACAAACTTTGACAAAGTTTCGAACAGCTTACAGTAATGTAGATTTTAAGGAATGTCTTAAAGAAAGAAGCAGTAGAAGTGCAAAGAGGTTTAGAGAAAGAATTAGAGGGCTTAAATTTCCTGTGATCTTAGTTACAAGGAATAACACCAAATTATACTTGTATATGGTGAGTTTGCCACTCTGCTACTATTGTTTTCTAATCTGATGTAGCTCTGTCTTTCTGACCCAGAATTCCAAACTAGCCTCTCCAGGATCCTTCTTCACTGTGTATGATCAATGGGGGAAATCCAAGGAAAACACCTTTTTTAGAAAAGTGACTGGTTTCTGGCAAGTTCATTCATTTACTGAAGCACTTAAAAGCTTTGGGACAGGTAAAGAGCTTTTCAGCTTGTAATGAGTAAGTGTGAGTGAGGTGACTGCGTAAGAGGGTAGGGTTTCAAGTGGTACAATCTCTTCATGTTGGGTCAGAGGAGACTGGAGCATCAAATGGACTAAAAGTGTGAGGGAAGGGTGGGTTCAGTTACACTGCTACTCAGGAGTTAGAACTGTTCTTTCTCTGTCTAACATTTCCTGGTTAACGATGCAAGTAAGGGAGTCTGACCTGCCAAATGTGTAAAGCTCCTTCATGCCAACAGCAAGCAACATTCCAAAGCACTCCTCAGAGAATCGATTACCTGAGCTGAAAAATCAAAGTGCATGTATTGTTTGCACAGCTGCATTTTAGTGAAGATTTAATTGGCTGCCCAGTCCCTAATTAAGAATGACCTTCCATTTCTCATTGAATGTCTTTGCTTTGTTGTTAATAAGTATTTGTTATAATGTTTGTTTTCTTTTTACTTTTTTTTTGCTTTTCTCTCCTTTTAGTTTTCCTTTTTTTACTTCATTTTCCCTCCATTTTTCACCACTGCTGCTCCTTTGTTCATCAAGTCTTGTGGTAGAAGATTTCAGCTGTGAGAGCGAATTTACACCAAATAAGAGGTAATGGCATTATTTATTCAGTGAATCAGAGAATGATAATAGTAAAACCAACCAACCTTTGCAAACAGGTAAGCCTTCTTCGTGTAGAAATCCATTTTTAGTGATTTTTTTTGTTGCATTTTATTTCAAGAGAACTTTATCACTATACTGTGAGGACTATTAAGCTGCCAGTTAAATCAAAAGAAAAAAAAGCAAGCTATAAGTTTATGTTTTTTTCTTCAAGGAAGCGAGAAGGATTCAATGCCTTACACAGATTTGTAAACTTCAGCCTTGCTTGTACTTTCAGATTCACTGTTAGAATTTTTTACTGGCTTAAATAACTCAGATGTTAATCAGAAAAAAAATAGCCCTGTCTTCTAATTTTGACTACCTATGCTGTCATGCTGCTATATGTACAGAAATACTGACTGAGCTAAATGTCTGAATTCTATGATGTCTAAAATTGTTATCTAGATGATCCTCAATTGTTTCTTTATCTACCACCAATACATTTAAATGTCCTTTATAAATGGCCAACACCACTAATCATGATGTGCATTTTGCCTCTAGCAGGATATTTTCTTTTAATTCATTCATGCAATGTGACATCACTGGTTAAACCAGCATGTACTGCCCATCCCTTGTTGCCCAGTTCAGAGTCAATTCCTTGCTGTGGGTCTGAAATCATGTGTAGGCCTCCTTTCCTGAAGGACATCATGAACCATAGGATTTTTTATGATAGCTGACAGTAGTTTCATGGTCATTATTAGAACCTTAATTCCAGATTTTTCTTTTTAACTAAAATTCCCCCATCTGTCAGGATTTGAATTGGGTCCGCTGTTCTGAGAAGATTCACCAGACCCGAAACATTAACTCTGATTTTTCTTCACAGATGCTGCCAGGCCTGCTGAGCTTTTCCAGCAACTTCTATTTTTATTCCTGATTTACAGCATCCACAGTTCACTAAATTTTTATTTAGTATCTACTCCATTCACTTCCCTCCAAATCCAATTTATCTTCACCGAGGTACAGTTCCCAAAACTGAATACAATATTTCAGATGCTGTCTAACTAACTGCATCCCCAAATCCACACCACCCTGCTAACCCATATACTGCAGACTCCTTGCCATAATGGCAAACAGTGCATCAGCCCTTTTTGTTTCTTTTGTCTGCTGGCTTTCAGTGATCTCTGCATGTCTCTTTCTGCTCATCCAACTGTCTGCTTACCATTTTGAGAATACTCTGATTATCTTTCTTAGATTCAAAGTGGATGATTTCAGACTTCATGGAAAAGGTCTTTCTATTCACCTTTACCATTATTATTAACCAGTAGACAGCAACCAGTTTGAGCCCTGCAAGAAAACAAAAAAGAATCCAAGTCATTTTACACTCTGAGTTACTATTTTCTGGCACAACAGAAAATGCAATAAGGCTTAAATAAAACAGCTGAGTAAGATTCACTGCAATAAGGGATTAATATTTGAGAGATCCTGGCAATTACTTTTGGTGACAGTGGATGGAAGAAAGATATTTCAATGGAGATCTGACCTCTGCTTAGTTATTTGCACCACTGCCTACCAACAGTCACAACACTGCAAATGTTAGGTTACAGCAGAGAATAGCTTTCATGAGCTGTACGTTTTTATAAGGTGTACTAATGTAATATTGTATATATTAATACAATACAATGTAATTCAACTGATTCATTTCTTATTCCCACTCACATTGAAAATGCAAAATCACCTATCAACTATCCACACAATGTGCTCCTGTACTTTAAATCTAGCTTGTTTAAAGAGACCATGTTTTATTTTACTCTTCCCCACGCACTCCCAGCAACATAACACTTGGTATCACATCACATTGTTGATCTGTTGTGTGCCAATTAGTTGGCTCACACTGGATTTTTTTTGGTTAAAAGTTCTGACTTCTGCTCAAACCTTCACACAATGCCCGCTGTTGCTGGGGGTGGAGGGAATGGATTCACTTGGGGGGGGGGGGTGGAATGAGGAACCAGACCCACAGCACAGAAGTTTAGATCAGAGTGGTGCTAGAAAAGCACAGCAGGTCAGGCAGCATCCGAGGAGCAGGAAAATCGATGTTTCGGGCAAAAGCCCACAGCACAGAGGTGGCTCACTGATCTGATTATGGTACCCAGCTCAGGGCAGGTCCGCAGCTTCAGCAGAAAATCAAGGGGCCTCCAGAGCGGGAGGCTCCAACCCAACTTTAGGGGCCAAAGAATCGGTTTCTCCCCCTCAGCTCCGAAGCGCCTGATATGGCTTCCCTCCTGAGAATTGGTTCTTTAAATGCCCATTTCCAAGGCGTCCCCATGTCGAGGTGTCCTTATAATTCCCTGCCTACCTACCACGGCTGTCTCCGCCTCTTTTGGTGGGTGTCTGAGGTTTCGGAACCTCTTGTCAATTCATCATAGAGTCTGTGAGAGGAACTCGATAAGGAAGCTGCTTCTTGGAAAACTGCACCATCGGCCGGGCTGCTGCTGGATGCGAATCGGGGCCTCCATTTGTTCCCCAAGCCATTGAGAAACTAACTCCAGCCCAAACCTCTCACACTCTCACTGCAAGTAATTTCATTGCTTTGCAATTGAATACATATATTTGTTGTTGTTTTACAAACTCTCTTTTTTAAAAAAATAGCATTACTTATACTTTCCAGTAAAAAAGGGCAGCAGAGTGAAGGGAACAAATGGCTGTAATTCCGTGTGTGCTGGGATGCTGAATATTTTATGCCACTGAATGAGCTCAGATCCTTCTTTTGTCCCCGAGTGATATATTCTAGTTTAGTAAATGGGAATCTTGGCACTGACGGAGAGGTCCATTCCTGGTCCTTGCTGAATAGTTTCATTTTGTCACGCTAAATTTTAATCAACCGCTCGCTTTAATGACTTCATTGGAATCAAATAGCATAATTGGCTGGTGTCTCGGGTTTGCCAATTCATCAGAATAAAAACTGAAAATGATTGTTTCTTTTTTTTAACCTATCAGTAGCTTCGCTATTCAAATACTGCCCAGGTTTTGAAACTGCAACGTCTGATCTTTCAGATATCGATTAAAACAATAATGGCAATCTCTGCTGATTGAGCAACTTTACTTTGTCAATCTTCATTCCCAAAACTGTAATTGATTTTGTTTTTATTAAGTACTATATTTTTTTCATTTAATTAGCTTTACCAGTAGCTGTAGAATTGTAGCGTAATACAATAACTTGTGCACTTGTGATAGCTGAGGCACTGTACTTATGCGTCCTTCTGTTAACATTTTGTCCCAGGCGCTGCCATTTAAATCTCTCTCTCTCTGTGGGATGTCGTAAGTTACTAATTAAATAAGTGCATCATAAAGTAAAATAAAAATTGCAGATTTTGTGGCGAAGGTATTGGAAATAGTGCTTTTCTTAGAAGATGTTAGAACTTTTCATGAAGTTTTAGTTGCTTTAAATTAAATCTTGGTGTGGGTAGTCACATCGACAGTGAAGCCTCTAATGCAATAGTATGGTATTGAACATCTTTAGATTCCCGCAGCTTTATGAGACAAGGTACCAAGCTTTCATGGTACACATTTCCATCTTTTACATTATTTATGAGTGCCAGACTTATGTGAGCTTTGCTTTTAAAACCCGTCAATTAAAGTTCAGATTTGGTCAATCTGAATATTAAATTTGGGGCTTATTGCAATTTATTAAATGTGATTTGTTAAACCTAAGCTTTCATAAAAAATTCAGTCTCGGGATTTACTAATTTAACGAGTCTTTACTTTTCCAAAAGATTTAAAGTGAAGATTTAATGATCTCGGAGCTCATAAATGCCGTTAATAAATTAGACTTTAATCATTAGGATGGAACATTGCAAGATTTTAAAGATACATTTTTAATAGACCTGATCATTCAGGTTTGTTTAACAAAGTTGAGTGTAAGTGTTTGAATATCTTCAGATTTTAAAATAACTTATTGTAAATAAGTACCAAATTTGCTAATTTAGTAAGGTTTTGATTTAGAAGGACAGATTCCTTGCTAAAGGGTTTGAAAATCTACTTGTTACATCAACCAGAAAGCTATACATTAAGACCAATACTTTTACATTTCACACTCCACAACACAGGCCATGCAGTAAGGGAAACAAGTAAAGATTAGAAAGAAATAATAACTGGAAATTCAATAGCCTGTTTTGGAGAATGAACTCTGTAAATCCTTGTGATACACCAAGTTTGAAAGGCAAGGCTTTTTGTACATTCTAAATTATAAACGTTCATTTATTTAAAAACAAACAATTTGCAGGTTTAAAACTGAAAGGGGAGACATAATTATTCTCTTGTGCTTTTCTCTCAGAAATGTCTGTCACTGATTGAATGGAAAAGTTTATTTTATCAGAGAAAATATTCTGCGTTTTCCTCAAGGCGTTACCTTCCCATTCATCATAGAAGTAACAGAAAACAGAAAAACAATTTCATTAGCTTACCAGTCTGTTATCGTGACATCAATAGTTATCAACATTATCATTTTGATATACTGCGAACCTACAAATCCAATTGTATGCCAAGTCAACAGCTTCAGTAAAACTATATTTAAAAGCAGTACTGAACATAAATAGAGGCTCAGGAAAAAAATGCATTTTTATGATCAGAACAGCCTGAATAAAAAATAAAGTGTTGATCTTGCATTTCTCCAGCCTGGTTCTCAGTGAGTTATACAGTAAAGATCAGCAGAATCTGCCGCAACTAAAAACTCTGAAGCAGTTAATTCAAATTGTCTTTTACTTCACATTAGGTTACAAAACAAAATAAAAATAATCTCCCCCACCACAACACACACTCAATGAGAGGCAGTTTGTCCCTTTTGTAACAAAAAGAGGCCTCCTGCTTTTCAAATTAGCACTTAACTTTAATTTTTTTGTGCTGACCCAACAATAAAGGACATCTTCTGGAAAAGGTATGAATTTTTTTACAGTACAAATTTTTAACTGCCTTTGGATAAGATTTGCAGTGAGGAGAAGTGTCAGATAGAAAATATATAAATTAGCATATCCTCAAACATGCTCCAAGGCACTTAAAGGCAGTAATGAATTGTTTCTACCTACTTAAGGACAAAAAGAGCCTCTCCAATTTACATTTCCCTGGAGGGAGGTAAATGTAAAGATTGAAATTCAAATGACATTTCACTGAGAGAGGGAGATTGATGATAGGTATAGTCACTATGGTTACCTACAAATATAAACAAAAAAATGCAGTCCTGCTGCACCAATTCAACCACCACCCATATTATTGCAGAGTTGTCTTAATCTAATTTTAATAGCTCAATCAACATCACAATCAACTATTTTAAATTAGGCAACCAAAAGGTAGCACAAACTAATAGTTATTAGTGCAACGGTGCACAGAATCTGATGGCAGCAATTTTAATGTCAAATTCTAACTTATAATGTTGAAATTTCTACAGTGCTAATTATCTACAAAGATATGTAAAAATGCATTATATTAACACACAGACATAATTAGTCAAAAGTTGCCTGAGCTTGTGAATAGTATTTTTCTGCATTGAATTATCACCAATCCACTACTGGTACATTGCCAGATTGGGACTTCAAATATTCCAAAATTAGTCCAGCTTCTAAGTGTCTTCAGCAGTATTGTGTAAAGCCTCCTGAATAGAAGGTTCTTTGTTGGGTTGGATTTGCATTGTATCTGGTCTACTAGCTCCAGCTGCTAATCTGATGTTAACCAATGGGAAAGACAAATAAAGAGAAGAAAGACTTGCACATATACAGTATATATCATCTTTCATATCTTCAGGCCACCTGGAATCCCTCTACAACCAATGGTATGCATTGGAATTTTAGTCACTGCTATAATGTAGTAAACACAGCATGCAATTTGTACAGATAACTTTCAGAAATGGAATGACAATGACTCCAGATAATCTGCCCTAGTGATGTTAATGACATTAATATTGACCAAAACATCAGGTATAACTTCCCTAGTCCTCTTTGAAATAATATCTCAAAATATTTTACATCCACCTGAAAGTGCATCCAGAGTCACAGTTTTACGTCTCTAGAATATGGTGCTTCTGACTAAGGGAGTACTGCACTGATGTGTCAGCCAGATTGCTATGCTCAAGTCTCTGGAGTGGGACTTGAACCCTTAGCCTTCAGACTCAGGAGCAATAGTGCAACCCATAGAGTCATGTGTGATAAATGACTATAGAAAATAAACCAACTGTAATCTCTGGATGGGGGAGGGAAAGTGGTTTATTTTGATTATCCAGATGTTCCCGGTTTAATTTTATCTGCTCAGATAAGAAAACTGTGGCAACTAATAGGATCAGAGATCACGTGTAATATTACCATCATTTATAGTCTAAAGGTGCTATGGATTGAGAGAATTTATATACAGAGCAAACAGATAGCGAAGGTTTAACAAGATTCCAGGCATTGGCTCAGTCTCTAATGCAGATAGTGAAACCAATATAGTTTCACTTTAAAGAGAGGTTAAAGTGACAAATTGATTTTTTGTTGGTCTTGTAACATTTCTATCATCCAGAAAACTAACAATCTGCCTCTCACAGACATAGTTTATGATAATATTTTGATGTTGATATACTTCTCTAATAAATTACGCCATCGCATGATAACATGGAGTGACAGATGAGAGGTCCAGCACTATCCTAATCAGCTCCTTCAGAAATACATGCTTCAATTACTTCTAAGACCATGATGACACAGGATGTTGAATATCTCATTTCCAGTTTAGAGTTATTGAATTTCTGCATAGTTTACATTTCTATGGTAAGTAATTCTATTTACAAATCATATATTCAAGATCTTTTGTATAGCCTACTATAAGAGATACCACAACAATAAAGTGGAAACTTAATAGAGCTGACCTCTTACACTGCTGGGGGTTTAAGCAGCACTTTTCTGATTTTACACTCCCGACAGGTAACCTAGTCTGCTGGGAGCACACACTCCAGCACACATTCCACACAATTTTCTGACTGTAAATTGGGCATGAAATTATGTAAAATGTGTATTTCCTGTGGGCAAAACTGACCTTCCAGGGCTCAGGTTTTCCACTAGCATTGAAATCCTGCTCCCTTAGCATTTTATCAACTGCCATCAATTCCTTTGTTGGTCAGAGCATTGAGTGTAGGAGTTGGAAGGTCATGTTGCAGCTATACAGGACATTGGTTAAGCCACTTTTGGAATATTGTGTGCAATTATGGTCTTCCTCCTATCAGAAGGATGTTGTGAAACTTGTAAATCATTCCTGAACCGTTTCAAGATGTTGCAAAGGTTGGAGGATTTGGGCGATTGGGAGAGGCTGAATATGCTGGGGTTGTTTTCCCCGGAAAACAGACCCTTTAGTCCAACTTGTCCATGCCGACCAGATATCCTAACTTAATCTAGTCCCACTTGCCAGCACTTGGCCCATATCTTGACTGTGTGTTTATTTATCCTATCCATACCCCATATGATTTTTATAAACCTCTATAAGGTCACCCTTCAGCCTCCGACACTCCAGGAAAAAAAACCCAGCCTACTCACATCTCTATGATTCCACGACTCTAATTCAGAGGCTGTTATTCAATTGAGGATAGTGCCCCACTTCCCAGGACTAGCAGCACTGCAGGTTGGGTAGTGTCACCATTACAGGGGGCAGTGTTGAGGTATCACAAAGGAGACAGTATCGTTGTATTGAAATGGCCATGAAAGATTTCTTCTTTAACCATCCCAAGGTCAAACAGGCAGGCTTGGGCAATCAGGGGCAGGAGTTGTTGACCATAGCCATAACCATGGGGGTGGGCATTGCCATCAAAGATCCCCTGTGTGAATGATGCAGCAGCGATATAGAAGAGCATTCAACCCTATTTCCAAGAATTTGCTAGGAGGTCACCAGGATTAACCTGCGAGTCACCCCATGTGCCAGCGGCCCCTCCTGATATGAGTAAAATGCCAGCAGGTGCAGGAGATGACCCTTAATAGACCCTTCATTGATGCAGACTCAAAAGAGTGAGGCACCGGAAAAAGCAAGCCAGTCAGGCAACATCCGAGGCTTCATTGGTGCAATTTGCCTGGATGACACTGAGGCTGCTGCCATTGGTGACAGCAGCACTTTCGAATGCCATCCACTACCATTTTCCCAGCCCTCAGAGTGCAAACTCCAAATATGGTGTCTCTCACCTGCATAGCAACACAACTTTGTAAAAGGAAGCAATGTCAAATGACAAGTATTATACTTCTGTTTAATAAAGGTGTGGTGGTGGGGGGGGTCAGGATAAAGCCCAGAAAGTACAGGTCAGTTAGTGATTGTTGTTGATAAACTGATCAACCACATACTGGGCACACACTGAGTTCTCATTTCTGGTCTGGCTGTACATTCAGGAAGCTACAGCAGAAGAGAAGGATGAAGAGGAGCAAGAGGACCAAAGAAATAACTAACTATTGTTGGAAAACTTTGACAATGAAGACAATAATCATCCCATCTCACTGCCCTGAGGAGCTTTTAAATTCCTTTTGATTTCAAGGACTGAGGAACACAGGTTTGATATTTTAAACAAGAAATCCATGGGGTGACTGAAGAACCTTTCTTTAAAAAATCAGCAAATGATGTGACCTGGAACTCATTGCATATCAGTGATAATGACCAATGATTTCTACAAGAAGTGGGTAGATAGGTGAGAGAAAGAAACTTTCAGGTATAGTGCAGTGAAATGGGATACGTGGATTGTTCAGAGAGCTAGTATAAACAGGCCAACGGCCTCCTTCTGTGCTGTATGATACAAGGATGGGCCAGCATGTAAGTTGTGAGGAGGACATAAGGAGGCTACAAAAAAGGCATATACAGGTTAAGTGAATGGCAAAGCTCCAACAAATGGATTATAATGTGGGAAAATGTGAAATTGTCCATGTTGGCAGGAAGAATTAAAAAAAGCATTTTATTTAAATGGTAAGAAATTGCAGTGTTTTATAATCTAGGTACCTCAGTGCACAAATCACAAAAGGCTAGTATGCAGGAACAGCAAGTAATTAAGAAAGCTAATAGAATATCATCAGTTATGGTGAAAGGAAATGAATTCAAGAGTGGTAAAGTTATCCTTCAGCTGTACAGGGCATTGCTGAAGTACTGTGTACAGTAATGGCATCTTATTTAAGGAAAGATGTCCATGTGTTGGAAGCCCATCAGAGAAGGTTTACCAGATTCAGTCACTAGAATAAGTTTCTTCAGTGGAAACATTGAATATGCTGGGCTATATCCACTGGAACTTAGAATAATAAAGTAAAACGTACAAGACCTTGAGGAGTCTTGATAGGTTGGATGTGGAAAAGCTGTCTGTTCTTACATGAGAATCAAGAACTAGGTGTTAGTGTTTAAGAATAAGGTTTGTTCATTTAAAACAATGATGTGAATTTCTTTTCCTCTCTCAGAAAGCTGTAAATCTTTGAAACTCTCTTCCCAAAAAGGTGGTGAATGCAGAGGCTTTGAATGTTTTTAAAGCTAAGATGGGTAAATTATTGTTAGGCTGGAGCGGTGGGTGGGTGGTGGTGAAAGGTGATCTGGGCGAGGCAGGAACGTGGATTTGCGGTTACAATTAAATCAGTCAGGATCTTATGAACTCGTGGAAAGGGTTGTTGGGCTGAACGGTCTACTCCTGCTCCTTATTCCTATGCTTACATTTCTGTGATTGCACCAGCTTTATCAACCACCTTGTATTGATTGTAACAAGGTCAGCCAGGTGGAACTCATAGAATATGTGTTCCCTGGTTGGGCCTGTTAATCTGGTTCAGTCAGGGAGCCCTGGCTGATAGATATAAACAGGACTTTCAAAGGTTATGTTCACTCTGAGAGCTGGCTCTGAGGGAGCTGGATCAGTGTCAAGGACTCTCCAATTTGTGTCAGGGAGGGAGCTGACTCTGAGCTGGCTGCCCACATCCCGTGTGTATTGCTACTATTGGTTTCTGTGATTTTTTGGGGGAACCTGATTCTTAAACTGGCTGGATTACAGAGCCAGTTTTGTTAACTGGTATTCCTTTTTTTATTGAGGACTGATCTCTAAACTGTCTGATCTACACAGTCAATGTGTTTCAGGTGTAACTCAGTTCTCATTAGGGAATTGTTGTTTCACTGGCTGGTTACACCCTGTGTGTTATTCTTCATTCTTTTAATTTGAGAAAAGGACAATGTTGATTTTGTGGCAGGGCTTAGCCCTTGGATTTTGGTTTTCTTTGTTTTTTGTATGTGTCTTCACTTTTTTTTTGGTGTTTGGACTGAGTCCTTGTGAGAAAATGTATTTTACCAGATGAGCTGTTCCTGTGGGTAGGCCTGACCCTTGGACTATGCCTCTGTAAAGACTGAATACTTGTGTGAGTGCTGGGAGGTAAGCACTTACTGTATCCTGGAGTTTGGGAGAAGACCTTGTCTTCAGGAGTGGACCAAACCTCTCTGAGTCAACTGCACCTTTACAATGTACTGTGTTCCTGTGAGTGGGCTTGGTGTTCCTGTGAGTGGGCCTGGTTCTCAAGGGCCAGAACTCCATGGAGACTGGAAACCTGTGTGCTGGACCCTGTTTTTAGCAATGGACTCTGCAGTTTGGAGTGAACTCCATTTCTGACAATGCACTTTGTATACTGGAGTGGACTCTGTTCCTGGGAATGGACTCTATATTTTGAAGAGAACTGTTTGTGGTAATGGGCTCTGTACCAGAAAGGACTCTGTTTGTGTGTTGATAATTGACTCTGTTGATTATTGGGTTATCACCTGTACTGTCTTCTGTGTCCCTGAGCTGGGAGCCTCATAGGTCGTCCTGAAAGCTGTCACCCTGAGAGCCAGAGGTTGGGTAGGCCATCCTGTGAACCTGAAGGTTTGTAGGCTGTCCCGAAAGTTGGAGGGTGGGTAGGCCACCCCGATGCCGGTCACCCCAAGAGCTAGAAGGTGGGTAGGCTGTTCTGAGCACTGTCATCCCGAGGTGTATTCGGGATGGGCTGTCCTAGAGGTGGTCGGAAGGTGTGTCAGAGCAGCCGAGAGCCAGAAGGCGGGTTGGGGCAGGCTGAGATCTGGAAGGCTTGTAGGCTGCCCTAGAAGTGGCCAGAAGGTGTGTCAGGGCAGTCCATGGGCCAGATGACATATCAGGATGGGTGAGAGCCCAATGGTATGTAGGGGCAGAACCGAGAGCCGGAAGGTGGGTAGGCTGTCCTCAGCCCTGTCACAGTGAATTGTTGAATAGATTAAAAAAAGGAATTTCAAAGGTTATGTTCACTCTGAGAGCTGGCTCTGAGGGAGCCGGATCAGTGTCAAGGACTCTCCACATGTAAATAAAGGGTGAGTTGGTGATCGGATACCAGCCTCTGTGGGGTTATTTCATTTCTCAGTTCTTGAGATCAAATCAGACTCCAACATGGAGGAAGCTGTAGATGGTAGGGAGAGGTAAATACATAAAAATATACTGTGGTATTGAGGCTGTGGAGAATAGGTGAGGAATCTTCCCTTTCCCAGTGAATATATTTTAATTGCTGAGGAAGCCACAAACCTGCTGTGAAAAGGAGGATCTAATGAACATCTGAACTGCAGGCTGAGTTTCAGAACTATTTGCCAACATGTGTAGCAGATAACAAGAGTCACAATAAGTTCACTTCCATGAGATGGCAAGGGGCAAAGAAACCTTACTGCAGAATACATTAGAGCATCTGGCAGCTAAGCTGATATCTACAGTGAAACCTGAATGTTAGCATAACTAATGTAATGCAGGCATATTAATCTAGTGAGTTGCTCCATTTATTACAGTATTAAAGCCGTTATCTGGGAAACATCTGTGGAACTGATAGCGGACCAGTTTACCTCACTATTCTGACCAAGGAAATTATAATGGACGTAGCAGATGAAATGGAATAGAAATTTGACAAGAAAGGCTCAAATCCATTTTAATGTAATTAAATGGCTGCCTCCTCAGTCCCTGCTTTCATTTGCAAACATCCTACCAGGAGGGTGTAAAGCCTTTGGTGTTGGCTGTAGTGTGTATGCAACCAAATGTATCAAAAACAATAAATCCAAAGCAATACTAAATATTTACATGTATACACGGAACTCTTTGATACACATATAATAGCATTAACACTAATATCATTTTCCTTCACAAAACATATCAATGTTCAAATATGTTTCTCTTCGTCATCCATTAGAAACAGTCACATCCTTTCCAATCATGCTGTTACAATTTAGCAATAACAGAGACATCTAATGGACAAACTGGAACATCGCCCAGGGATGTTCCATTAACCAAAATGCAACGAAAATATTCCAATTAATTCCTTCCCCATCACCCACTCTCAAATCAGCAAGAGATGGAAGATGTCATCAACACCACCATTAAACACGATATCCTGTGTGTCAATACTCAATTTTGATTCCGCTGAGGTGCTTAGCTACTGACCTCGTTACAAACTTGCTCCAAACATGGACACAAACAAAAGAGGGATCTGTTTCAAAGGCTAGTTACAGCTTGGTTTCTGTTACTATTACTATTATTTCCATCATTTTCCTGATTTCTACCACCTGCTAACAGAGAACTTTAAATGAGAGAAGTGGGTTGCAAAACAGCTGGCACAATTAATAATACCTCTGAGAACACTGATGTATTTAAAGGGTAGCTAAACATAAAAAATGAGGAAGAATGGAATAGAAGGTTATGATAAGGTTCGAAAAAGATGGGTGAGAGAAGGTTCATGGCGGCACGGTGGCACAGTGGTTAGCACTGCTGCCTCATAGCACCAGAGACCCAGGTTCAATTCCTGCCTCAGGCGACTGACTGTGTGGAATTTGTACATTCTCCCCATGTCTGCGTGGGTTTCCTCCGGGTGCTCCGGTTTCCTCCCACAGTCCAAACAAAACTGTGCAGGTTAGGTGAATTGGCCATGCTAAATTGCCCGTAGTGTTAGGGCCAGGGATAAATGTTGGGGAATGGGTCTGGGTGTGTTGCGCTTTGGCAGGTCGGTGTGGACTTGTTGGGCCGAAGGGCCTGTTTCCACATTGTAAGTAATCTAATGCAGAGCATAAACAAGCAGTCCCCTTGGCTAGTTTCATTGCTATTTGCTCTATCCAACTGAATTCCAAAGGTAAGGCTCAAGTGACTACCCTTGACATCAAAGCAGTATTTATTAGAGATGGCATAAAGGAGCCCTAACAAAACTAGAGTCAAATGGCCATGGGGGAGAACTTTCCACTGATATTATTGTTGGAGACCAATCATTTCAGAACATCAGTGCAGGGATTCCTCAAAGTTGAGTCCTGGCCCAGTATCCTCAGCTGCTTCGTCATTGATCTTCTGATGAAGGGAAAGTTGATGTTGGGATGTTTGCTGATGATTACATATGGCACAGTGCCATTTGCAACTCCCAGATACTGAAGCATACATAGAAAGAAATAGTCAGGCTTGGATTGAAAAGTGACAAGAAGCATTCATCAGGCAAAACAAATGCCAGGCAATGGTCAACTCCAACAAGAGAGAATCTAACTACTTTCCTTTGATATTCAATAGCATTACCTGCACAGAACCTGCCATTGTCAACATCCTGAGGAATTATCATTAATTAGAAACTGATGGGCCAGCCATATAACCAAGATAGCTACAACAGAAAATCAGGGACTAGAAATTCTGTGGTGAGTAACTCACCTCCCCAACACCCCAAAGTCTGTCTACCATCTGCAAGGTGCCAAACCAGGGAATATTCTCCATCTGCCTGGATGAATAAAGCTCCAGGGTCAAGAGTGTGATGCTGGAAAAGCACAGCAGGTCAGGCAGCATCCAAGGAGCAGGAAAATCAATGTTTTGCACATAAGCTCTTGATCAGGAATCCTGATGAATGGCTTATGCCCAAAACGTCGATTCTCCTGCCCCTCGGATGCTGCCTGATCTGCTGTGCTTTTCCAGCATCACACTCACGACTCTGATCTCCAGCATCTGCAGCCCACACTTTCTCCTGAATACAGCTCCAACATTACTTAAGACACGATCCAGGAAAAAGTAGTTCAAATGACAAGCATCCCTTTCACCACGCTAAACATTCAACTTTCGTCACCACTGACTCATAGTGTGTCATCGACAAAATGCATTGTGTCAACTCACCACATCTCCTCTAACAGTGCCTTCCAAACGCTCAGCTTTAACTGCGTGGATGGTCAAAGGCTGCAAATATATGGGATTAACAGCTCCTGCAAACTTCCCTCTGAGCCATATACCATCCTGATATGGAGTTATATTTCTATTCCTTCACTGCTGCTGGGATAAAAACCTGGAAACTTTGAGTGGAAACTGCATACAAACTGAAGCACATCAAGAGGGCAGTTCAGCATCTCTTTCTTATGGGCAATAAATACCGGCCCAGCCAGTGAAACTCACATCCCATGAACAAATAAAAAAAAATCACAACATAGGAGAGAGAATGGTCTTCTCTTTGTCATTAGAATAATGGCTTTCAAATCAGGTGGACAATTCAGAATTCTTGGCATATAACAAAATGCAACCATTTTATTCAATCGTCATTTCACAAACTTGAGTGGCTTAGATTTTTCACGGTGGCACAGTGGTTAGCACTGCTGCCTCACAGCACCAGAGACCCGGGTTCAATTCCTGCCTCAGGCAAATGTCTGTGCGGAGTTTGCACATTCTCCCCATGTCTGCGTAGGTTTTTTCCGGGTGCTCCAATTTCCTCCCACGGTCCAAAAATGTGCAGGTTAGGTGAATTGGTCATGCTAAATTGCCCGTAGTGTTAGGTGAAGGGGTAAATGTAGAGGAATGGGTCTGGGTGGGTTGCTCTTCTGAGGGTCGGTGTGGACTTGTTGGGCCGAAGAGCCTGTTTCCACACTGTAGGGAATCTAATCTAATCACTCAAGTACTGTCCATGCAATTGAATTATCTGAGATTGGGGACATTTTCTCAGGAGTTTCTGACTTAGTACTTACCTGCCAGTCAGTAGATCATAATGTTAAATCATAGAATCCCTACAGTGTGGAAGCAGGCCATTTGGCCCATCGAGTTTCCACTGACCCTCTGAAGAACATCCCACACAAACCCACTTTACCCTGTAACCCTGCATTTCCCATGTTTAATCCAATTAGCCTGCACAACTTTGAACTGTGGAAGGAAACCAGAGCACCCAGAGAAATTCCGCACAGACATGGGGAGAACATGCATACTCCACGCAGACAGTTGCCCAAGGGCAAAATCGAATCCAAGTCCCTTGCACTCTGAGACAGCAGTGCAAACCACTGAGCCACTGTGCCCTCCAAATGTTCCATTAATTTTGGGTTAATCAGCATTACGTTCTGACTGATCTTCTCAACTTTTGTAGGCATCTCTAAAGTGTTGAGAATTCTGAAAAACCATGAAATCAATCTGTAAAGTTTTAGATTATAAGCTTTACAATTGTTTCCCTTAAACCTTTGCTGTGCAGATTCCTTTAATTCTCCTACTTAAAGGCCTTCTTTTTCTAATCATCATATCTAATGAACTCCAACACTATCTAATCTCTTTCAGAACTGTTTTGCAGTAGATGCACTTTACAAATAGGAGTTGCCATTTCTACATGTGGTTTTTTACTTTCATGTGACATCCAGAAGGCATTAATTTCTCTTTTCTTTTCAATTTGTGAGGGCAGTTTCAGTTCCTTACAGGAGACTGATGATCTCTTCTCTTTTCCATTCCTTGCCCGAGTGGTTCCACCAATTTCCGTCATGGCTGCTTCACATTTTCACTATTGTTAACTGAGGCTGTTTCTGTTCAATATATTTGCACTGGGCAGCCACAGCTGTGAAGCAACTACAAAGGTTAAGATGTATAAATTAGTCTGAGCAAAAGACCTGTGTTCACATGACTGTAAACTCATTTCCATCCATATTTTAATTATAGTTGCTGTCAGTTCCAATGTCGCCTGGAAATTTTTGAAGGAAAAAAAACTAAAAGGTTTCCATAAACTGTTGTGAAGGAAGTGCAGATGATCAGTTGCAGAACAAGCTGAAATGATTTTAATGTCGGGAGTTCCATCTGCAATTTGCAAACTAGATTTGAAGGATTAGAGAAGGCACACAGACCTCACTGTAATCTATACGTTATAAAGCTAGGCAAGTGTTTTATATATAAAAAAACATGAGAGTCTTTGACCTAGTACAAGAGGGAATTGGTTAGACTCATTACAGAAATATGGGAATTTACTGAATCAGAAGCTATTCCAGTCCATCTAGTTTAGAAACTATATACTTTGCTGCTCCCCCATCATACACTTTACCTTTTTTTCTACCTATTTAACATTTGTTTCAATTTACCAGTCAAACCAGCTATCATTGTCATTGTGGGCAGTCCACCCTCCACCTTTCAAGTTTGAGGTCACACATTCTTATATGACAAAGCTACATTTTATTTATGCAATACTGAAAAGGACAATAAGTGTAGCCCAAACGTTCTCACTTCAGTGTAAACACTTGCAGCTTCCACAGCATCTCTTTATAATCAACACCCCAAACCTAGCAACAAACGTAGCTGCAATCTCTTCAGTACCTGGATATCTTTCTAATACTACTGTGATCAGCATTGAGGGCCCATATCAGCATGCTGTACAAATGCAGATTGCCTGCCATGATTTATGGCATATTCTTTGAGCTGTCCAGCTCAAACCCCCACTTGCTGCCTTTATTACTGCCACACACTGAGCAGGTGGCATCAGTGATCTATCTTGCCAGAGTGGTCTCCCAGGAGACCAGGTAACAAGGTAAATAGACATCTCATTCACTGTGAGAGATTAAAGGACGAGCCTATTGTAACTCCCGAGCCTCATTAGCATGTTCCTGGTCCCCTTATTCTCCAGGATCGGAGCAGCTGCTGACTCAAGAATATCATGTTGTCCTGGATTACCAGAGCTCACGTAAATGTGGAGATGGAGAAGGAGAATCTGAGCCAGGAAGATCTAAAGTGAAAAGAGTACGAGTTCTCTATGAAGGCCACACAGAAAAGCAAAATAATACTTGTATGGGCCTCCTACCTTCCTGGTGGACCTTCCCCACTCTTGCTCAAATTAAAATGAAGATCTAGCAGGGATCAGTGATAACATTGACCTCTAAGCCGTATTTTTGGAGTAGGACCCTTCTGATTTTAGGTATGGAGCTGGGGTGAGTTGGCTGTTTGGGAAGTCATGTGACTTCTATAATGGGGCACACAGTGCAGGCATTCACCTTACAGCTAGTTCAATAAGAATAATGTACAGTCATCATCATATTTCACTGAACTTATAACATGGTGTCAGAACGCATGTAAGACTCAGTGCTAAAGAAACACTGCTGCTTAAAGGAGAACTAGAAATGCTCAAGACTTCTAAAAGGCCATTGAAAAGCACAGAAAAAGAACAAAGAAAGAGATTGTAACTGAAACAATGGGCAAGTCACAGAACAGCTGGAATCTCGCTTGGCCCTGGTCGAATTTAAAGGTGATATAAAAGAAAACTGTGAGTTTTTTCATTCACAATTGCAAAATTGTAAAATTGTGACAGATTTACTAAACAAACCAGAGCAGCTACAAGTAGCTACATATCATCACTATTGGACAGAAACTATTACAAGGTGCTTCCAAAGAACAAAACAAAGGAAAACTGAAATTTTAGGTGGCTTGTAGAAGCATTTTAAATCAAAACTGAATGTAACATGTGAATGTTGTACTCCACATTGGAGTTAATGTAAAGAAGAGTCCATTGACAAATAGGTAACTACATTAACATAGCTTGGAGAGATCCAAGATGGCGGCGACTCAGCAAGTCTGAGTCTACAGAGCTCTTCCCAAAACCTGGGAAAAGTGGGTTTCCTGCCCCCACCACACTTGCCAAACCACCCAAAAAATTTCTTTAATCTTACTTAGCTGCTGAATATTATATTTAAATAGTCTAATACTGAGTGGATAATGAGTAAATCAAAGGGACCCCGCAGCTCTCAGAAAACAAAGTCTCCTCCGGCTGCAGCTGATGTAAAAACAGGCCTTGTGGAGATGATTGCTAGATTGGAATCGACACTCGTCAATTTCATCGCAGAATCCAGACAGAGATGGAATGCATTCGAAGAAAAGCTGCAGAAACAGAATCACTCTATGGGAGAATTGCAGGGCCGAGTGGAGGGGGCGGAGCTAAAGGCCATGACCTCCAAGGCTGCAGCTCAAACAGCTGCAGAACAGGTGAGAGCTCTGGAGCAGAGAGTCCGGGCCTTTGAAATCTACATGGATGATATTGACAACAGAAATCGGAGAAAGAATATTCGATTGCTGGGCCTTCAAGAACAAGAAGGGAAAGAACAGTTAGTAGTATTTCTGGAGCGATGGCTGCCCCAGCTTTTAAACCTGGGGGCTGAAACTGACCGGGTAAGGGTGGAGTGGGCCTACCGGGTCGCAGTACGCGGATCTGGCCCAAACCAGCGCCCACGCCCGGTCCAGTTCCGGCTGCAGAGTTATAGGGAGAGGCAGATACTCCTGGATGCCTCCAGAAAGCTTGGAAAGGATCCTAAAGCTATGATTCATGAAGGATCCAAGATTATGTTATTTCAGGACTTCTCCCCGGCTTTGGCACGAAGAAGGAAGGCGTTTGATGAGGTGAAGAAATGTTTAAGGGACTTAGATATTCAATACACCTTACGCTACCCAGCGACGTTATGCTTTACCCACGAAGGATCCGAGTATAATTTTAGATCATCGGAAGAGGCCAAGAAACTTTTAGACTCTGTTAAATAAATCGTAAGAGACAATTTATGTTGGCTTGCCTCTCCCACACTCTGTGGGGAGAAATGGATACTTTATTCTACTTTACTTTTGCCTCTGGGAGCGGGGTTGTCTTCCTTGCTATGTTATTATACTTAACTGTAATCTGTTGGAGTTGTAATTTTATAGTTATGTGTGTTTGTACGTGGCATTGATGCTAGCAGATATACTCAGGTATGGGTGGGGAGGGGTGGGGGTGCAGCGCTCACTGTTAACTCTAGCTCGGTATTATATCTAAATCCTATTAAGGAGCACCCGGGTTGAGGGTGGGACACTGTTTGGGAGAGGATATGGTGGAACGTTGGAAAGGTAGTAAGGCCCCCTGAGAACAAGGGGGAAGATCTCCATTCAAACATGTTTAATTTTTTTTTGTTCTTAATGTTTGGAAATAACTTCCTTTTTATCATACTGTTATGAGTGTATTAGAGAACATTTTCTCTTCTTTGAAGGATGTAAGCGACTCAACTATACACTCTGGATGATTGTGGATTAGTTGAATTTTGATGATTATATATTTAAGATCTATTTTTATATTAATGTTTGTGCTTGAAAATTCTGCTTATTTTTGTAAATTTGTCAAAATGTTAAATTCCCAATAAAAATATCTATAAAAAAAAACATAGCTTGGAGGATCCTGTAAATTAAGTCCCTTGAAGATGATCTCATCAAGAACAGAAATATCTTAAGAATTAAAGACCCTATGATGACAGCACAGCTGCTGAGGAAAGCCCATAATGTAAATAAGCTGCTCAAACCTTTCCACTATCTTGAAAAGGAGCCCAGACTAGCCACAAGCAACAAGATGATGAAATGCAACAAGTATTTACAGAAAATGAGAATTTGCAACAGCAACAGTGTGTGATGGATGGCAGTTATAGGAAGGGGGCAAGTCTCAGATACAGTCACATAGATGGGTTAACTCCAGGAAAGGTAAGAGAGGTAGGCAGCTAGTGCAGGAGTCTTTTGTGGCTATACCCATCTCAAACAGGTACGTTATTTTGGAAAATGTAGGGGTGATGGATTCTCACGGGAACATAGCATGAACAGCCAAGTTTCTGGTATTGAGACTGGCTCTAATGCAACGAGGGGTACGTCAGCTTCCAAGAGATCAATTGTGTTAGAGGATTCTCTAGTTCGGGTACAAACAGATGTTTCTGTGGCCGGCAGCGAAAAAGCAGAATGGTGTGTTACTTCCCTGGTGCCAGGATCAAGGATGTCTCACAAAGGGTGCAGAATGTTCTCACAGGGGAGAGGGGCCAGCAAGAGGTCATTGTCCATGTTGGAACCAATGACATAGGAAGGGAAAAGGTTGAGATTCTGAAGGGAGATTACAGATTATCTGGATTACTCCCAGTGCTATGAGCTAGTGAGGGCAGAAATTGGAGGATAGAGCAGATGAATACATGGCTGAGGAGCTGGTGTATGGGAGAAGGATTCACATTTTTGGATCACTGGAATCTACTTTGGGGTAAAAGTGACCTGTACAA
The DNA here is from genome assembly GCF_020745735.1 of Hemiscyllium ocellatum. Classification (NCBI taxonomy): domain Eukaryota; kingdom Metazoa; phylum Chordata; class Chondrichthyes; order Orectolobiformes; family Hemiscylliidae; genus Hemiscyllium; species Hemiscyllium ocellatum. The sequence continues at coordinate 27,483,892 of NC_083425.1, read as the reverse complement.
GAAGGAAGGATTGCATCTAAATTAGAAGGGGACTAATATACTGGCAGGGAAATTTGCTAGAGCTACTCAAGAGGATTTAAACTAGTAAGGTGGGGCGGGGGAGGGAGGAGGGTGATGTAAGACCAAGGGAGATAGTGAGGAAAGAGATCAATCTGAAACTGGTACAGTTGAGAGCAGAAGCGAGTCAAACAGTCAAAGCAGACAGGGACAAGATAGGACTAATAAATTAAACTGCATTTATTTCAATGCAAGGGGCCTAACAGGGAAAGCAGATAAACTCAGGGCATGGTTAGGAACATGGGACTGGGATATCATAGCAATTACAGAAGCATGGCTCAGGGATGGGCAGGACTGGCAGCTTAATGTTCCAGGATATAAATGCTACAAGAAGGATAGAAAGCGAGGCAAGAGAGGAGGGAGAGTGGCATTTTTGATGAGGAATAGCACTACAGCTGTACTGAGGAAGGATATTCCTGGAAATACATCCAGGGAAGTTATTTAGGTGGACCTGAGAAATAAGAAAGGGATGATCACCTTATTGGGATTGTATTATAGACGTCCTAATAGTTAGAGGGAAATTGAGAAACAAACTTGTAAGGGGATCTCAGCTATCTGTAAGATTAATAGGGCGGTTATGGTGGGGGATTTTAAGAGAAATTAGGAGGTCAAAAAGGGGACACAATAGAATTAAGGAGAATCCAAAGGGTTTTTACAAATATATTAACCACAAAAGGGTAACTAAGGAGAGAAAAGGGCCCCTCAAAGATCAGCAAGGCAGCCTTTGTGTGGAGCCGCACAAAATGGGGGAGATACTAAATGAGTATTTTGCATCAGTATTTGCTGTGGACAGTAGGGAAATAGATGGTGACATTTTGCAAAATGTCCATATTACAGAGGAGGAAGTGCTGGGTGTCTTGAAACGCGTAAAGAGGGATAAATCCCCAGGATCTGATCAGGTGTACCCCAGAACTCTGTGGGAAGCTCGAGAAGTGACTGCTGGGCCTCTTGCTGAGATAGTTGTATCATCGATAGTCACAGGTGAGGTGCCAGAAGGCTGGAAGTTGGCTAACATGGCGGCACTGTTTAAGAAGGGTGGTAAGGACAAGCCAGGGAACTGTAGAGTAACAATGAGGATTGATGAGGGCAGAATGGTAGATGTGATCTATATGGACTTCAGTAAGACATTCGACAAGGTTCCCCATAGGAGACTGATTAGCAAGGTTAGATCTCATGGAACACAGGGAGAACTAGCCATTTGGATACAGAACTGGCTCAAAGGTAGAAGACAGAGGGTAGTGGGGGAGGGTTGTTCTTCAGACTGGAGGCCTGTGACCAGTGGAGTACCACAATAATTGGTGCTGAGTCCTCTACTTTTTGTCATTTACATAATGATTTAGATGCAAGCATGAGAGGTACAGTTAGTAAATTTGCAGATGATACAAAAATTGCAGGTGTTGTGGACAGCGAAGAGGGTTACCTTAGATTACAACAGGACCTTGACCAGATGGGCCAATGGGCTGAGAAGTGGCATTTGGAATTTAATTTAGATAAATGCGAGGTGCTGCATTTTGGGAAAGCAAATCTTAGCAGGACTTATACATTTAATGGTCCTAGGGAGTGTTGCTGAACAAAGAGACCTTGGAGTGCAGGTTCATAGCTCCTTGAAAGTGGAGTCACAGATAGATAGGATAGTGAAGGCGGCATTTGGTATGCTTTCTTTTATTGGTCAGAGTATTGAGTACAGGAGTTGGGAGGTCATGTTGCGGCTGTATAGGACATTGGTTAAGCCACTGTTGGAATATTGCGTGCTGTTCTGGTCTCCTTCCTGTTGGAAGATGTTGTGAAACTTGAAAGGATTCAGAAAAGATTTACAAGGATGTTGCCAGGGTTGGAGGATTTGAGCTATAGGGAGAGGCTGAACAGGCTGGAGTGTTGGAGGCTGAGGGGTGACCTTATAGAGGTTTACAAAATCATGAGGGGCATGAATAGTGTAAATAGACACAGTCTTTTCCCTGGGGTGGGTGAGTCCAGAACTAGAGGGTATAGGTTTAAGGTGAGAGGTGAAATATATAAAAGATACCTTAAGGGGCAATGTTTTCACACAGAGGGTGGTACATGTATGGAATGAGCTGCCAGACCAAGTGGTGGAGGTTGGTACAATTGCAACATTTAAGAGGCATTTGGATGGGCATATGAGTAGGAAGGATTTGGAGGGATATGGGCCGGGTGCTGGCAGGTGGGATTAGATTGGGCTGGGATATCTGGTCAACATGGATGGGTTGGACCGAGGGGTCTATTTCCATGCTGTACATCTCTATGACTCTGAAAGCGAGCAAAAAGAAAACCAAGGCTGCTGGGCATGTTGCAGATATTGTGGAGGTCATCATGTATAGCAAAAGAAAACATGTCCAGCATGAGAAAACAGTGTTTAAAGTGCAAGAAGCTAAACCATTTTGTACGTCATTGTTTCACCATAAAGATGATAAATGAGCCTATAAAGCCTATAGAAACAGTTGCTGATACAGAGTTGTTGGACAGCAATCCTGTCTAATCAAATAAGTATGAGGTGTCAGACAAAAATTCACTGATTCAATTGACATCTTAAAGCAAGTTGACAAACTCAAATCTAAAAGAGAGAAATAGTTTGTAAATATTGCAGTTAAGACAGCGACACAAGAATATCAAACCACATTGATGTGCCTGATAGACACCGGTTTTTCCTGCAACTTTATGCACTTCCACCCAATGGTTCGCAAAAAGTGAAAATCTCAAAAGTATGTGTGAGCCCCTGTCACAGAACATAGCTCACCTCAAGAGGGCAAATTAATCTGCATGCGAGTGTTAAGGCAAGAATTAAGAGCGGGCATTGCAGATATTAACCACAAAGCTAAAGCAACTCATCTCTACAGATGACGATAAGTCAAAAGCTCAGTCCAGAAACTGGCTGACAGTGTTTCAGATGCCACACTGAATAACAAAGAGACAAACAAACAGCACAAGACAAGATAGGGTCTGACTGCAGGAGCACAAAGGAAACTTGATGCTTAAGCCACAAAATGAGAAGAATGTCTTTCCAGACAAAACTAATGCAATTAAAGGAAAGAGGTGTCAAGGGTAACCGTGGGAGTCAACAGTCAGCTCAGAGCAAGAGAGCACATCATTCCAACCAGTAAACAATGAAAGGAAAGCCAAAAACCCACAATATCAGCATAAACCAAAAACCACCATAAGACAGAAACTATAAACCAAAAACCACCATAAGACAGAAACCACCATAAACCAAAAATCAGAAACCAGCATAACTCAGAAACCACCATAAGACAGAAACCACCATAAAACAGAAACCAGCATAAGACAGTTTGAAAGACTATGTGCAATGCATGTGCACATACTGATAAGAATGATTAATGGTATATGCACAAGAACAGGTGTTTGCATATTGGGTTAGCTCGTATAACTTAGTGTAAATAATTGTGCAGGCACTTTTTTGTATGAAAGGTCATATGTTTGGGATTAAAATGTAATGATGCACTAGTAGGTCACTTGGCTTGTCATAGTCATGACAAGTCTATGCAACACGTTCACTGCAGGTATCCATCTTACAGCCAGTTCAATAAAGAGAGAGAACAGGCAACATTGTATTCCATTGATCTGTTAAGACTGTCCAGAAGCCTGCATAAAATTCCTGTAAATAGAATCACTGCAAAATTGAATTGGATAAAATGTTTGTTATTACTGGACAATACGACATAGGTGATGGTAATATGTCAGAACAAAGAAGTTAAGCCTTGTTCCAAATCTAAAAGTACAACTACACAGGAACCAAAGCACAACTGGAGGATAAAAGATAAAAGAACTACAGGATCAAAATCTGTTGCATCTGGAGACAATAAATTTATCAAAAGTCTACTGCATTAATAGTATTTTGGATAAATTCTACCATACCTCATAAAGAAAGGAGTTGAAGATTTTCCAGTGCTACCTAGAAATCAAAAAAGGTAAATACTTTTTTTTTAAAAAAGTGAAAAAGAAGTTAAGTCTCCCAATCTATTGAGCGGTTTGTGTACTATTTGCTTGACATTAGTATTGTTGCAGCATCTACATGCTCCACATTCCCACAGATATAGGTCTGCTTTAAATGATCCAAAAATGTGCAAAGATGCTGGACTGGTATCAGTACAGGTTATTCCTTCCACATCAGATAAGAAGAGACCATTTTAAAGATTCCTATCCAAATAAATAATTAGACCTTATGTCCAGCGGCTATCAGCATGAAATGTGACAAGATAGTTGGGACTCCCTGCAGTGATCACTGAATCTTAAGGTTTCTTCTGTAACTAATTTAAAAACTCAGTATTTTTTCCATTGCAGTCCTTGCAAACTGAGGAGAGGAGGCCCATAAGCTTATGACTGCCAAGAACTGGGTTAATGCAGAGCAGAAAGCCTGGAGGTACGCTACAGGACTGAGGATGTGCTGCTGGCATCAGCATATATGTGGGCCAGCTGATGACTTTGCCCTGACTTTATGAACATTGGGCAGACTGTGCAGATTGAGATGGGGAACTCTCCAAAGTAGTTGGAAGAGAGTGTGAATTTTCTTCCTTCTCTCCAAAAGGTAAACAAGCGGTGAGGCAGCAAACACATCAGCCTACAATCAGTTACTACAGAGGCAAACAACAATATAAAAAGGGAAGAATGCATGAATTTTTACGTATTATCACATTTCTGACTCCTGCTATAATTTTGCACTTTAACCCAGTTCTTGGCAGTCATAAGCTTATGGGCCTCTCTCCTCAGTTTGCAAGGACTGCAATGGAAAAAAATACTGAGTTTTTAAATTAGTTACAGAAGAAATCTTAAGATTCAGTTATCACTGCAGGGAGTCCCAACTATCTTGTCACAAAAACAATTTGCTCATCAGTAAGTGTTTCAGATTGCTCTGTTAAATACTTTTACCACTACGGGTCCCATCTTATCTTTGCCCATCTGTACCATAGGACTCGATGAGTTGTTGTTTCCTTTCTCTTCTTTTCAATTCCTTTTTGAGTCTTATTCTTTGCTCCCAATACTCTCATTCATGCACTGATCTTGAATTTGCCTTTCACTGTCGTCAGAGGCATTGTATTTCTCGTTCAGTAGAGAAAAGGTATGTTAATAAGTAAAAAGTAAGCTGCTGAAACAATGTGGACCAAGTGGAGATGTGCCTAGGAGAGTGGTGCAGGTGAATTCCACAGGAGGTTTCAAAAGAGAGTTGGATATATATTTGAAAGTGAAGACGTTGGAGGGCAACAGAGATAGGGCTGGAGAGTGGGACTAGTCCAGTAGCTCTTTTGAGAACTGGTACAAACACACTGTGTCAAATCGCCTCCTTTTGTACAGTGAAATTCAAATGATTTTAAGACCATGAGACATAGAAGTGGAAACAAGGCCATTCGGCCCATCAAATCTACTCAGCCATTTAATCATGGCTGATGGGCATTTCAACTCCACTTACCCGCACTCTCCACAAGCCCACCATTCTCTGGCTGAAGAAATGTCTCCTCATTTCTGTTCCAAGGCTGTGCCCATGGGTCCTAGTCTCCCTGCCTAACAGAAACAACTTCCCAGCGTCCACCCTTTCTAAGCCATGCATTATCTTGTTAGTTTCTATTAGATCTCCCCTCAATCTTCTAAACTCTAATGAATACAATCCCAGGATCCTCAGCCGTTCATCATATGTTAAGCCTACCATTCCAGAGATCACCCATGTGAATCTCTACTGGACACACTCCAGTGCCAATATGTCCTTGCTGAGGTGCGTGGCCCAAAAAGAAGCACATTGCTGCTTTTATATTGCAGCCACCTTGAGATAAATGACAACATTACATTCGCTTTCTTAATCATGGACTCAACCTGCAAGTCAACCTTTAGAGAATCCTGGACTAGCAGTCCCAGATCCCTTTGTACTTTCGCTTTATGAATTTTCACACTATTTAGAAAATAATTCATGCCTGCATTCTTTTTACCAAAGTGCAAGACCTCACATTTACTCACGTTGGACTTCATCAGCCATTTCCTGGATCACTCTCCTAAACTGTCTAAATCTTACTGCAGCCTCCCCACCTCCTCAGTACTACTTGCCTGTCCACCTAACTTCATATCATCGGCAAACTTCACCAGAATGCCCCCAGTCCCTTCATCCAGGTCACTAATATATAAAGTGAGCAGCTGCATCCCCAACACTGAACCCCGCGGGACACCACTTGTCACCAGCTGCCATTCCGAGAAAGAACCTTTTTATCCCAACTCTCTGCCTTCTATCAGACAGCCAATCCTCAATCTATGCCAGTAACTCACCTCGAACCCAATAGGCGTTCACCTTACTCAGCAGCCTCCCGTGAGGCACCTTATCAAAGGCCTTTTGGAAATCTAGATAGAAAACCTCCACTGGGCTTCCCTAGTCTAACCTACTTGTTACCTCTTCAAAGAATTCTAATAGGCTTGTCAGGCACGACCACCCCTTACTAAATCCATGCTGACTTGTTCTAATCCATGTCTGCACTTCCAAAAATTTAGAAATCTCATCCCTAACGATGGATTCTAGAATTTTGCCAACAACTGATGTTAGGCTAATTGGCCTATAATTTTCCATCTTTTGTCTTGATCCTTTCTTGAACAAGGGGGTTACAATAGCAATTTTCCAATCATCTTGGACTTTCTTTGACTCCAGTGACTTTTGAAAGATCACAACCAGCGCCTCCACTATTTCCTCAGCCACCTCCCTTGGAACTCTAGGATGTAGCCCATTGGGGCCAGGAGATTTATCAACTTTTAGACCATTTAGCTTTTCAAGTACTTTCCTTTTTGTAATGGCTACCATACTTAACTCAGCCCCCGATTCTCCTTACTGTTGGAATATTACTCATGTTTTCCACTGTGAAAACTGACACAAAGTACTTATTAAGTTCTTCAGCTATTTCCTTATCTCTCATCACTCGCCTTCCAGTATCAATTTGGAAAGGCCCAATGTCTACTTTTGCCTCGTTTGTTTCTTATGTATTGAAAGAAACTTTTACTATCATTGCTAATATTACTGGCTCGCCTATCTTCATATTTGATCTCCTCCTTCTTTATTTCTCTCTTTGTCATCCTCTGTTTTTGTAGCCTTCCCAATCTCCTGATTTCCCACTGCTCTTGGCCACTTTATAGGCTCTCTCTTTTTCTGTGATACATTTCCTGACTTCCTTTGTCAGCCATGGCTGTCTAATCACCACCCCTCCCCCCACCCAATAATCTTTCTTTTCTTTGGGATGAATCTCTGTACTGCGTCCTCAATCATACCCAGAAACTCCTGCCATTGTTGCTCTACTGTCTTCCCCACCATGCTCTGCTTCCTGTCAATTTTCGTCAGTTCCTCTCTCATGCCCCTGTAATTACCTCTATTTAACTGTAACACCATTACATCCAATTTTGCCTTCTCTCTTTCAAACTGCAGACTGAACTATACCATATTACAATCACTGCCTCCTAAGTGTTCCCTTACTTTAGGATCTTTTGTAAAGTCCGACTCATTACACAGCACTAAGTCCGGAATAGCCTGCTCCCCTGTGGACTCCATCACAAGGTGTTCCAAAAAGCCACCCTTTAAGCATTCCATGAATAACCTTTCTTTGAATCCACTGGCAACATTATTCACCCAGTCCATCTGCATATTGAGGTCCCCCATGATCACTGTAACCTTGCCTTTCTGACATACCCTATCTATTTCATGGCACATCTTGCGCCCCTGGTCCTGACCACTGTTAGGAGGTCTGTATATAACTCCCATTATGGTGTTTTTGACTTTGTGGTTCCTCAACTCCACCCACTCAAACTCCATATCATCTGACCCTATGTCATTCAGTGCCATAGATTTATTTTTATTCTTAACTAACAAGGCAACCCCGCCCCCTCTGCCCACCTCCTTGTCTTCGATAAGTTGCAAATCCTTGGATGTTTAACTGCCAGTCCAGAACCCCCTGCAACCACATCTCTGTGAAGCATACCACATCATAATCATTCACGATGATTTGTGCCGCTAATTCATCTACTTTGTTATGAATACTACGAGCATTTAGGTAAAGTGTCTTAATGTTAACCTTCTTATGATTTCTGCTATCTCTAATAAAGATAAGATGTCCTAAGTTATCCTTCCTTTTTGCTGTTTTCCTAGTCTGTCTCAGCTTAAGCTCACCTGCTTATCCTGCTGCTTATCTTTTCAGTTAACTTCAAACTCCCTGTCGCTTTCGCTTTCCCTTCCCCCCCAACTTAGAACCTTAAAGTCCTACTGATCACCCTACTTAGCCTTTTTGCTAGAACACTGGTGAAGTGGGAGATGGCATGGGGCAGGTTGACATAGGCACACTGACACACAAGATGACCGCTGGGCCATAAGTTGGCCACCTCACACACAAGATGGCCACCAGACCACAATATGGAGAAAGACAGCAGAGCAAACACAGCTACTGCCTGGGGCCACCAGAATGCCAGCACAATGCACTCACAACCTAGTTGATTAGTTTCAGGTGGGTGGGGGAGAGAATGCACATGAGTAGTGTATATTGCCGGCTGAAGTATCTGGGTCCAGCCAACACCTTTGATAGAAATGCTAACAGTTTGATACAGACTCAATACAGAGTGATAATAGCCAGGGCTGCAGTAATTGTCCTTCTCAGGAAGAGCAATTTGTGCCCATTACTAAAGCAATGGGCTTCCACTCAGACATTGAAACCGACAATGTCTGCACTGGAACTGACAACAACCACACTGAAATTAACAAAGGCTGCACTGGAACTGACAATGACTGCACTGAAACTATCGATGATTCTGCAATGTTTACAATAAAAAAACTATGTCACAAAGACAATAACCTCACCACTGACCTATTATGTCACAAACTGTATAAATGCATCTTGACATGTGCTCTGGGTTGTGAGAGGACTCGCAGCTGACCACTGTGCTGTTGGTGTCTTTCTCTCCCCGGAGCTCGGGTATTTCCTGTACAATAAACTCTGTCGTTGAACCCTGACTCTGACTCCGAGGCTGGTGATTTTCCCCACAACAATTGGCACAGCGAGCAGGGTTCTTGTTATTGGTCCCTTGGTCAAAGGCCATGATCGGGGAGCTGAGGTAAGAACCAATTTGTACCTGCAAACAGGAAGAGTCAGACCAGGTCAAAGACACAGTTTAAAAGGTATACCGATTGTAATGTCTACAGTATGGAGTTAAAAATGTAAGTGCATGTGTATGGAGAATAAGTTTTAATTTTATTGTATGTTGTAAGAACCTGCTGGTTGTGCTGAAACAGCCAGAGGACAAGGTAGTGCCTGTCTCAAAAACCCTGCCCTGAACCGACCCCCCCCCCCCCCCCTTCCGAGTTTAGTTCAAGTTTAAGTTATAAGTTGGGTACTGTTTACACTTGTAATTTCTAATGTGGTGAGGAAGAGGATCTGATCACACTGACCAAGAGGCAAACCTCAGTGGAGCGCATGTTACCAAGGTACGGAGCATGGACACTGTGAGTAAATGTAATACCCTGTCAGTCCGTAGAAAAACAGCTTGAATAGTGGCGGTGGCCGGGAGGATAAAGAGTCCCACCAGTCAAGAGCACACTGGGCTAGAGGTAGGTTTCTGGGCCTATCGGGAGGGGTTGGGTCAGTAGAGGTGGCCGGGAGGGTAGAGAAGTCTCATTAGTAGACAGCACACATTCCTCTAGCTTATCTCTCCATACTTCCAGCTCACTGCCTTTATTCCTGATGAAGGGCTTTTGCCCGAAACGCGATTTCGCTGCTCGTTGGATGCTGCCTGAACTGCTGTGCGCTTCCAGCACCACTGATCCAGCACACCTTCCTAGGAAGCTGCTACAGTCATACGGACAGTGCTGGGACAGTATTATTGGCCAAGGGATAGTGAAGTCCCCAGTGGTTAGGAACACTTTACTGTTGGTGGTATCCAGGGACACATAATGTGCCAAATGGCAGACCAAAGTTTTAAGGGGGATACTGCAGGTTCCCTTATTGATAAATACAAGGGAGACAGACAAGGGTTGACAGAGGAAATGAAGATAAGTGGTTTGGACCCAGCCCAGACATTAGCACAACAGAGAGAGTGGATAGGTAAACAGAAACGGAATAAAACTAAAAAGATTGGGGTAATGTTAGTCTACCAATTAGCAGGCCTAATTGAATAAGTGAGTGCCTCCATGAGTAGGTGGAGAAAGGACCAGGATGCATTAAAGAGCTGGAGGACAGAATACAAGAGTTAGAGCAGGGAACATTGTACGTATTGCAGCCACTGCAACAGAATAGGACACACAAAAACAGTGTGCTAGAAAAAGCATGGGGCACCCCAAACACCACCCAGAACACCATGGGAACCACAGGAGTCCCGAGGTCAGCAGAGCTGACAACCAGTTGCCCCTATTCGTGAGGGTAAGGCAGAGGGGAGAATTTACATGCCCACAGAAATAGGAGGGAGGAAATGTGAAATGCTAATAGACACAGGAGCTGCTGTATCCATCAAAAACCTACCCTTACCCCACACAAATAAAATGATTCACTTAACTGGGGTAGGAGGGGATAAAACACCAGCTTACCTAAGCAAAACTACCCTCGTAGAAATAAACAACATTTATATATCCCCATGAAATAATAAGGGCAGCATAATGGGCAATGATCTCCTGAGAGAATATAATGTTCTAATCCACTGTGCAAAAGAGAAACTAATTGGCCCAGACACGACGGTCAAAAGACTGAGATTGGGAAACTTACAAGTCACCTTGAAACTATTAAAGAGGTTATAGCCACCAGTAGGGACTGGAACCTTGAAAAGGGGGGATTCAGAGCCATCTGCACCTCTGTCCCTGCAGCCGGGACATAAACAAAGTTAGATACAGGTCTAGTTAACATAGATCTGGTAAGGGTTCCCAGACAGGAGCATAAGCCCCACCAGCAATACCCAATAAAACCCAAAGCAGAAAAAGCAATTGTGGACATAGTGAAACGACTAGTGAGACAGGGAATCCTGAAAGAAACCACAAGTATAACTAATTCCCCAACATGGCTAGTAATAAAGCCTGATGGGAGCTGCAGGCTCACCATTGATTATACAGGACAAAATAATGTCACCCCAAAATTGCACCCCATTGTAACTGGCCCCTCCACCATTTTAAATGGCTTGGCCCCCGATCATAAGATATTTGCTGTTTTAGATATAGCCAACTCATTCTCCCCTGAGTCCCAGAACAAATTTGCTTTTACAGTAAGGGACAGGCAGTACACATGGACCCTCCTGCCACAAGGGTTCCACAACAGCCCCACTATTTTTCACAGGGTGATGAGTGACATTCCAAAGAGATTCGATTTACCAGAGGGTAGCACTGCCATCCAATATGTAGGTGATATCCTAATAGCTTCAGAGTCCAAGTCAGGACACCAGGAAGCTTTATGTCTAGGATTACAAGAATTGGCAACTGCAGTGTTAAAAGTTAGCCCAACAAAGGCACAAATTGGCAAAACACAAGTCTCATCGCTGGGACACCTTACATCCCAGAACTCAAAGAAATGCCCAACGACCGCAAGAAGGCAATTCAACAGATGCCGCAACCTGCCACTGTCAGGGCAGTCAGGAAGGTCTTGGGGCTGTTCAACTATAGTCGGAGCTTTATACCTGAGTTCACAAAATTGGCTGAACCGATCCACACTAAACACACCCTAGTAGAGATGCTAAACACAATTCTAGATTAGAGTGGTGCTGGTAAAACACAGCATATCTGGTTTCCAGCATCTGCAGTCCTTGTTTTTGCCATGCTAAACACAAGGAAACTGAGGGGCATCTCCAATATGAGAAGGGTAAAAGTTCTTTCACCCCCCCCCCCTCCCCCCAAGTCAATCCATGGTAATAGTTAGGGATACAGTTAGGCTGAGGGAATTCTAGATGCAGGGGAACTGCACAACTATGGGGATATAGATGGGGATGAGGATAGGGGGAGAGTAAAGGATACTCCCTAGACATAGCTGAGGAGACCCTCATTGTGGACGGGTCACAAAAATACGTAGCAGGGTCGCCCCGAACAGGATGGGCTGTGGTAAATGATACATTAGAAACTGTTATGTCCGGAAGGTGGAGGGTGGGGTGGGAGGGGGTGCCCCTCCAGGTCCAGTCTGACCAAGGGATGCATTTTACAAGCAAGGTCATGAAGACTGCTGCCAATTACTTGCCATTAGACAAAAATTTCACATTCCCTATCACCCCAAAGCTCAGGGATGGTAGAGAGAATGGATAGAACAATCAAAAATACTGTACCTAAAGCTCTGCAAACCTCAGGCAGAAGATGGGCTGAAGTGCTGCCAGCTATACTAATGAAATTAAAAGCCTCCACAAATCAGGCACTGGGCTAACACCATGAGATAACGACCGGGCGAGCAATGCAATTACCAGAGACAATAGTCACAGGGCGCACCAAGACAAAATTCGGCGATATGTGATAGAATTAAGCACCCAGTTGAAAGGGATGCAGAAATCTGTACTTGATAAACAGGACAAAAAGGACAAGGCAGAGGAACTCCCAATCTTCCCTGAGGTCCCAGCAGCAGGAAGCAGTGTCCTTGTGTGAGCACTGCCCGGCAAACCAGGCTTTGCCCCGAAATGGAATGGGCCATATGATGTGGTAATAAGTGGGGACACCCGTGCCTGCCTAGATATTAAAGGAAAAGGCACATGGAAACACTGGACCCAACTAAAACCATTTAAAGACCCCTGTGACCAAACTAATGTCATTGACCATTCTCCAGCTGTAGACAGGAGCAGTGTACAAGACTGTCATCCCAGAGGGAATACCGAAAACACACCACAACAAATCACAGAAGCACGACTGCAGCTCCTGACGAAAATAAACACTTTGATAACTTTATTTAACTACAAAATGTATTTGCCTGCATGTATTTCACTGTGTATAAGTGTCGCGATTATCGGGAGCATGTTAGGATTTGAGGATAACCTCGTCTATAAAACCCACCTAAGTTTGCATAGGAACTGAACTGTCTGCTACTCACCGGCGTGATCAGTAGAATCCCTATTTGTGGCCACTCCGGTGTGGACCCCTCGCGACCTGTGTTAAGGAGTGTCGTGTAAGGGGCAGATAGGAAAATACAAACGGGGATTCCAGGGCAGATGTGTGTAGCTGGGCAGGACCACCAGCCTATGGCACCAGGTCCCCTAGCCTAGGGAAGGGTAGACCCATTTAAAACCCAGTAATTACCCACTATGTTTCACAGGGCAGGGATGGAGATGCATTTCTGCCCTTGTTTCCAAAAATGACTCATGCGTCCAGACAGGCACTTATTTTCATTAGGATGGCTAGCAGCACTTCAGCCCATGTTCTGCCTGAGGTTTGCAGAGCTTTAGGTACAGTATTTTCGATGGTTCTATTCATTCTTTTTACCATCCCTGAGCTTTGGGGGTGATAGGGAATGTGAAATTTTTGTCTAAAGCGTCAGCACTGTACAGTCACCAGGGGACAGTTTACCTGCATTTGTAGTGAGCAGGCATGCTTGAATATGACCATGGGCCGACAATTCATATGTGGTCAGTGCAATGACACCCATGTCAGCTCTGCCACATAGACATACCCATTCGATACTTACCAGCTGGGGAGGGGGCACCCAGGGGATCAGGGGCAACATGGGTGGACAAACAGACGGAAGGACAGGACAGTCTGTGTTACTAAGTGACAAAGGGATTTGTTTTTCTATTTAAGGGACAGACACCCCAGACCACCCAAACCTGTTCGCAGTAAGGACCTTACTGTACTATGCCCCAGCAGGGGACATGTCCGGATGAGGATAGTAACCCGCTCCATCAGTCAGGAGTTCTGTGCTGACTGGCAGGTCCCCTCCATTTTGGGATCATCATGGGGATATGATTTCTTGGGATCTCTGTCTTTTGGGGAGCGCAGCAGGGGTCAGCACTAAAAACCGGAATTACCTTGCCTGACTATCTGAGGCAACAATACTTCTAAAGCTCTGGAAGCAATGTGCTGAGTTTGCTGAACTCAGACACTACACACAGCAGACACATTACGTGGTGAATTATCAATTAGCACAGCAAGGGGGAGTTTGTACAATTATTGGTGACAATTGTATCACCCATGTTATTGATGACTCTTACAACATTACAGAAGCCATCAAGAATATCCAAGACCAGTTAGATAATTTTTGACAGGGAGTCACAATTACGGACAGCTGGCTAAGTTGGTTGATAGGTAAATCTTGGGGACCCTATTTGGCACACGGGATAGTTCCCCTCATTGCACTCATGCTGGTACTCTGTGTGGGCCTTAGGTGTTTAAAGCTCTACTGACAAAAATTATTTCAGCAGCGAGTGTCTCCACAGAAGAGCCCCCAGTGAAAGTGGCACTCCATGATACCCCTCGGGTGGAGGAGCTACTAGAGATGATTTACCTCTGCATGTAAATTGGGTGGTCTGTGGGAGATCTCCAAAGTCTCCTCCTTGACTACAAAGGGGAGAGTGAAGTGGGAGATGGCATGGGGCAGGGTGACCCTAGGCACACGGACACACAAGAAGGCCGCTGGGCCACAAATTGGCCACCTGACACATTAGATGGCCACCAGACCACAGAGACAGCAGAGCAAACAGAGGCACTGCCTGGGGCCACCTGAATGCCAGCACAATGCACTCACAACTTAGCTGATTAGTTTAAGGTGAGTGGGGGAAGAGAATACACATGAGTAGTGTATACTGCCTGCTGAAGTGTCTGGGTCCAGCCAACACCTCTTATAGAAATGCTAACAGTTTGATACGGACTCAATAAAAAGTGATATAGCCAGGGCTGCAGTAATCGTCTCTTCTCAGGAAGAGCGATTAACGCCCATTACCACAGCAATGGAATTCTGAGCAGACATTGAAACTGACAATGACTGAACTTAAATTAACAAAGGCTGTACTGGTACTGGCAATGACTGCACCAAAACTATCAACGATTCTGCAACGTTTACAATGAACAAACTATGTTACAGAGACAAGAACCTTATCACTGACCTATTATATCACAAAATATATAAAAGTATCTTGACATGTGTTCTGTGTTGAGAGAGGACTCGCAGCTGACCACTGTGCTGTTGGTGGCTTTCTCTCCCCAGAGCTCCGGTATTTCCTGTACAACAAACTCTGTCTTTGAAACCCGACTCTGACTCCCCACCACACTGGTTCCAGATGGATTCAGGTGGAGACCGTCCCATTGGTACAGATCCCCCCAACCTCTGCATCCAATGTCCCATGAAATGGAATCCCTCTTTCCTACACCAATCCCTTAGCCACGTGTTTACTCCCCTAACTTTCTTATCCCTGTGCCAATTGGCATGTGGCTCAGGCACTTGTACTTTAATTTCCTTCCGAGTGCTTGATATTCCCCCAACAGGTCCTCCACCCTAGCTTTGCCTATGTTGTTAGTCCCAACGTGGACCATAACAACTGGATCTTCTCCCTCACGCACCAATATTCTTTCAAGCAGGTTGAAGATGTCTTGCACTCTGGCACCGGTCAGGCAACACACCATGCGGGACTCCCGATCCGGCTTGCATAGGATATTATCTGTCCCCCTAATTATAGAATCCCCTATACCAACTACTTGTCTTTTTGCTCTCCCCTCTTGAATGGCCTTCTGCACCATGGTGACGTGGTCAGCTGGCTCATCCTGTTCACAGCCCTTTCCCTCATCCGTACAGGGAGCAAGAATCTCATACCTGTTGGACAGGTCTAGGGCTGAGACCTCCTCCACTCCTGAACTCAGAATCCCCCTACCTATCTCACTTACAGTCACACTTTGTTGTCCCTGAACACTAACCGTGGTATGTGGTCTTTTGTGTGGTATAATGTGATTCCTGTAAATGATGTTGATATAATTCTTGTGAAAGTCATGAGATCAGTGAGACTGGATAGCAGTCTAGAATGAGCATAAGAAGACATAAGAAAGCTGCATTTGATAAGTGATTATGTACAGGTATAATTAGCTTAAAGTACATAAGGTGTTGAAGAGACTTAATTAGTGATAGGAGCAAGAAGCCTCAGGGACAGTGTCTGTGCAGGTACCCACAGCCCAAGATACGCAAATATCTCAATGTGCAAGTAGTATGAGCATTCACTGAAGCAATTCGTCATTAATGCTCTATCACCTCACCCAAACCATAACATATACAATCCAGAGGAACAAGGTCAACAGGCACTTGGAAACTCCAAGTTTTCTTCCAAGTCACACAACATCCAGATGCAGCACTATTCCTTTACCCATACTGGCTCAGGAACCTGAAGCTCACTTCCCAACATCGCTGTGGCTGGAGTCTGTATCTTCATCACTCACAAACAGCAACAGGTCAAGCTGATGACTCACAATCCACCTTCTCAATGACAATTAAAAATTAATAAATGCTGATCTTGTCAGTGACACTCCACATCCTGCGAAAGATAAAGAAAATTAGTGGCTGCATAGCACTGACAGCATCACAACATTGAAAAGGCTTTCCTCTGTTGGACAACATTTCCTTTCTGACTTCACCACAGTTATAGCTTTACTTAAGCTTCACTCCTATGCTCCTGTGCAGGTTGGTGGGCAACAAAACTTTGCCACCAGCCCCAGTCCATCAAATTCTCTTCCGCTCCTGTATATTCTTGAAGGTCCTCCTTCATTGTACATCATCAGGTCTTCTTTCATCTGATGGTGTGCATATATCTAGTAGGTGAGACATATCTCTTGGGGCCAGTCTCAGTTATCTCTCTCTGTGATGCCCTGTATCTTATAAGACCATAAGACATAGGAATGGAAGTAAGGCCATTCGGCCCATCGAGTCCACTCTGCCATTCAATCATGGCTGATGGGCATTTCAATTCCACTTAGCAGCATTCTCCCCGTAGCCCTTAATTCCTTGTGACATCAAGAATTTATAAATCTCTGCCTTGAAGACATTTAGCGTCCTGGCCTCCACTGCACTCTGCGGCAATGAATTCCACAGGCCCACCACTCTCTGGCTGAAGAAATGTCTCCACATTTCTGTTCTGAATTGACCCCCTCTAATTCTAAGGCTGTGTCCACGGGTCCTAGTCTCCTCGCCGAACGGAAACAATTTCCTAGCGTCCACCCTTTCCAAGCCATGTATTATCTTGTAAGTTTCTATTAGATCTCCCCTTAATCTTCTAAACTCCAGTGAATACAATCCAGGATCCTCAGCCGTTCCTCGTGTGTCAATAATCCCAGGATCCTCAGCCGTTCCTCATATGCCCTCTTGTATGGGCACTGAGACCAGTAGTTTCAAATGGAATGTTGCAATTACATCATTATCCAGCAGAGGGAGTCACAACACAAAAACAAACTTCCTGTGAATGGAGTCGTCTTGGTATTTGCTAATGTTAAAAGAAAAAGATACAAATGCACAAGGGAAAGATTGGATTCTAAAAGTAGTCATTTTAAAGGACTGCTACATCTGCTGCCTTATAAAAATTAACTGACCAAGGATAGAATAAAACTATCTCCACAACATCACATAAATACTGTTCTTCAAAAACAAACACTGCAGTAATTTCAAGGCTGTTATTTCACCCTGGGGTTCATATAACAATTAATAAGCTGTTCAATATTTGCACTCGTTATTTACGAGGTCATGTGAACAGTTTGCTGAGGCTATTGACTTGCAATCATCATGGAGTAGATGTTTTTCCAAATCAAAAACACTACAACAATAGACACCTTTATTAAACTCTTCTATGAATCATGTGATGCTATTCTTTCGAAAGTTGGATCCAGTTATCAAGCACTTTTACAAATATTGACAATTCTGCCAATTGCTTCTTGCATTCTTTTCCCAGTTTGCAGCTTCCACAGTGATACAGTATAACTACTTCAGATATTAAATTTAACTGTGCTTTTAAATAACAAAAATGGTAGGATATATTACAATAAGACAATAAACTTATGATGGTAAACATTTGTCAAGCTTGAAATCCTGCAGAAATTTGAATAATTGCAAAGTTTACACCCAAATCCTTTTAACCAGGCTCACAAGAAAGGGCCAAAATGTGCCAGCCCCATTGGTTGATTTCAGTAACATACAACTACCAATCTCCTTCTATGTTAATGTTGCTAACACTCCAGAGTTGTTCTATCCTGTAGACAATGAGGAAAAGAGAAGAATCATATTGTGCCTTTGTTCTCCCCCATTTTCTTTAACGGTCTCATTGATTAATTATAAAATGTATAGGTTTAAAGTTAGAAAGGCTTCTATAGTTAGAAAATACTTGCTGAATAATCTCAAGTGCACATTAATGACCAATTCAGAACTATCAGTCAGGCTATGTTTGATATGTATATATATTTATTTATATATATTTTTATATATGTATATATATATATATATGGAAGCTATGTATATTTCATACCTGACCTATCCTGGAGGAAGGGCATTTTTTCATCAAATAAAAGTCTAAGAGACAACAATTCCCTGGTGCATTCTCCATGGCTATGCCTTGGCTACAGAATCAACAGGTTCCTTCATAAAGTCAGGAAGTATGGGACTTGGCTATCTGGATTCAGAATTGGTTGGCTGACAGAAGGCAGAGAGTGAGTGTAGATGGAAAGTATTCTGCCTGGAGGTCAGTGGTGAGTGGTGTCCCACAGGGCTCTGACCATGGGCCTCTGCTCTTTGTAGTTTTTATAAATGACTTGGATGAGGAGGTTGAGGGGTGGGTTAGATTAGATTAGATTAGATTACTTTTAGATTAGATTAGATTAGATTACTTACAGTGTGGAAACAGGCCCTTCGGCCCAACAAGTCCACACCGACTCGCCGAAGCGCAACCCACCCATACCCCTACATATACCCCTTACCTAACACTACGGGCAATTTAGCATGGCCAATTCACCTGACCAGCACATCTTTGTGACTGTGGGAGGAAACCGGAGCACCCGGAGGAAACCCACGCAGACACGGGGAGAACGTGCAAACTCCACACAGTCAGTCGCCTGAGGCGGGAATTGAACCCAGGTCCCTGGCGCTGTGAGGCAGCAGTGCTAACCACTGTGCCACCGTGCCGCCCTTATTTTATGCAATGAGGCCCCAGTGAGATTAGTAAATCACAGGGGTTAGTAAATTTGCAGATGACACAAAGGTTGGAGGTGCTGTTGATAGTATTGAGGGCTATTGCAGGCTGTAGTACGACTTAGACAGGATGCAGAGTTGGGCTGAGAAATGGCAGATGGAGTTCAAATTGGATAAGTGCGAAGTGATGCATTTTGGAAGGTCGAACTCGAATGCTGAATATAGGATTAAAGGTAGGATTCTTGGCAGTGTGAAGGAACAGAGGGATCTGGGTGTGCAAATATATTGATCCTTCAAAGTTGCCAGCTAAGTGAATAGGGTTGTTAAGAAAGCATATGGTGTTTTGGCTTTCATTAACAGGGGGATTGAGTTTAAGAGCTGCGAGGTTTTGCTACAGCTGTACAAGTCCCTGGTGAGACCACACTTGGAATATTTTGTCCAGTTCTGGTCGCTGTATTATAGGAAAGATACAGAGGCTTTGGAGAGGGTGCAACAAAGGTTTACCAGGATGCAGCCTGGACCGAAGGACTTGCCTTATGAAGAAAGGTTGAATAAGCTTGGACTTTTCTCTCTGGAGAGAAGGATGAAGAGAGGAGACCAGATCGAGGTATACAAGATAATGAGAGGAATAGATAGAATCAATAGCCAGAGACTTTTCCCCAGGGCAGGATTGACTGATACGAGGGGTCATGGTTTTAAGGTATTAGAAGAAAGGTATAAAGGAGGCATCAGAGGTGGGTTCTTTACGCAGAGAGTTGTGAATGCATGGAATGTGTTGCCAGCGGTGGTGGTGGAAGCAGAGTCATTAGGGACATTTAAGCGACTGCTGGACATGCACATGGATAGTAATGAGTTGAGGGGTGTGTAGGTTAAGTTACTATATTTTACATTAGGATTAAATCTCGGCACAACATCATGGGCCAAAGGGCCTGTTCTGTGCTCTACTTTTAGATTAGATTAGATTACTTACAGTGTGGAAACAGGCCCTTCGGCCCAACAAGTCCACACTGACCCACCAAAGCGCAACCCACCCATACCCCTACATTTACCCCTTACCTAACACTACGGGCAATTTAGCATGGCCAATTCACCTGACCCGCACATCTTTGTGACTGTGGGAGGAAACCAGAGCACCCGGAGGAAACCCACGCAGACACGGGGAGAACGTGCAAACTCCACACAGTCAGTCGCCTGAGTCGGGAATTGAACCCGGGTCTCAGACGCTGTGAGGCAGCAGTGCTAACCACTGTGCCACCGTTCCGCCCACTTTTCTATGTTCTATGTTTGCCAACAAATCATCACTTCTCTCCTGTAACATAAATTTTTGTTTCCTTTGAAATGTGGCTTTCCTGCCTTTACCCTGATGATTGCAAGAGTAAAAGCTTCAATAATATATAATTTTCAGCAATAACATAAAGATTAATGATGGGGGGCAATGGCTCTTTGACGGACTAGGTGTTGGAGATAAAGGGTCATTTGGTTGAACACCACCAGAGGATTATCCAGACAATGTTAGTGATTTTACCTTTTCTCCAGCAGAGTAGCTAATTGTTTTCATTATTCATTTCATTGTATTAGACCTGGTATCTGGATGAAGGTTTCTATTTCTATTCTGAAAAGAAAGTGTCTAAAATGTTCCTTTGTTTCCCTTGAAGAAGTCAGCCAGTGAGTCCATGAGATCTACTGAACAAGACTTGCCAAGTTTACCAGCTGTCTTGCACCAACCCCATCAATTGATGACAGCCTCTTCATGTGGAACTGATATAACAGCTTGGGAGTGAATACATAAGCATGGTCTCTTGTTCTCATTTAGAGTGCAACGTCCCTGTGTAGAATAGAGTAATTCCAGGCTGAAGTCTTTGCGTGTGTCAAGTCAGTCCTTAAGTAAAAATGCTACAAATGGCACTGACAGGCAGGATGGTTTGGGGAGTGGGGGGAGGGGGCTGGGGAGATGGAATCCTATGGAAGGAGGGTTTATCTTTGATGCACTGTCCATTGCTTGATAATGTTGCATTTCTCTCTAACAGTACACTCCCCAGATAACCTCAGTGTTTACAGCCATCAGTCCAAAGTTACTCTCAGCTTTTAAAGGGCTCTCTTCTCCCTGCTCACTGAGTTGCAACATCCAGTGACCATCAAATGTCCTCCCCCTCAGTCTTCCGAAAAATTCTGAGCAGACTACAGCAGCACAGAACACTCTGGTGATCCTTTCCCCAGCCACACGAGGCAGAATCTCCTCGGGCCTAATCTCCTTGATCAAAAGATGAGCCCCGCCAGGATTTGGTCTGTACTTAGCACAGAATCGCTGTTTCCACTGCTCCTGGTTTCCAGAGTCTCTCTCCTGGACATACACTTCTTTCTGCAATGGCTCTGAGCTCAGCTGTCTTATGGCTTGTTCTCAGGTGCTGAATCTGCCACATGATTTTCAATAGGACCTAACCTGATGCCCCAGTCACCATGATAATCAGTCCACACAGCCATGTAGTTGGGCAGGTCACTCGCAATAGGTCACACACCCTTATTTACTATTCCGTGTGGGTTCAATTCTCACACTGACAAAGGGTCTGAAGGATTCTCCTCCTCAATCCCTCCCCCTGTCTGAGGCATGGTGACCCTCAGGTTATACCACCACCAGTCACCTCTCTCTACTGGATCTGGTAAAACCATGGTGACATTACTTTTGCAAATATATCCTACACTTGTAACTCAATAAAACTAATATACAAGTAACAGCTATGGGGGTTGGGGGCTGTCTTCAAAGATAAAGACAATCAGCATGTGGTTTGTTTGCAAACAGCACTCTGTCCTCCTAAAAAAAATCTCAATTCATTAATGCACACAAGCACATGAAAATATCAGCACAGTTAGTATCATCCAGCATGTGGGTAGACTCGACAATCCATCTGTGTCCTGGAGGAAGCTTCTGCCTCCTGCTGTCTGTAGGTGGAAACTGCAAGAAGTGCCAGTCTTTACCCATCAGGCACTTTTTTTTCTTCTCCACCAACTGCAATGAGGCTGATGTACAAAAAGTGGGCCCACGGTGTCAGCTGTAGCACTCCTGCCTCGCAGTCAGTAAAGAGTTCAAATCTCACTTCAGGAACTAAGCACACAAAACCTGTGCTGACCTAAACCTGCAGTGAAGAGACACTGCACGGTTGGAAGCTCACTCACTTTCAGATGAGCTGCAAAATTAGGAACCTCCCTCTGTTCTGTATAAAAGATTCCAGGACATGACTACAAGAAGAAAAGGGCAGTTATCCTTGGCCATTCCTCATTCCTACTTCATTGCTGTTTTGGGAAGCTTGCTGTGCACAAATTGGTTGCTGCACTTATAACACTCCAACAGTGCCTAAATTCCATTGGCACTAAAGCACTTTGGGATGCCCAGTGGGGTAAGGTGTTATATAAATGCAAGTCTTTTGGGGTGGCTCAGTGGTTATCACTGCTGCCTCACAGTGCGAGGGACCCAAGTTCGATTCCAGGCTCGGGTAACTGCCCATGTGGAGTTTGCAACATTCTCCCTGTGTCTGTGTGGGTTTTCTCCGGGTGTTCCAGTTTCCTCCCACAGAGCAAAGATGTGCAGGTTAGGTAGATTGGCCATGTTAAATTACCCCATAGCGTTCAGGGGTGTGCAGATTAGAACATAGAACAGAGCAGCATAGAACAGGCCCTTCAGCCCACAATGTTGTGCCAACCATTGATCCTCATGTATGCACCCTCAAATTTCTGTGACCATATACATGTCCAACAGCCTCTTAAATGTCCCCAATGACCTTGCTTCCACAACTGCTGCTGGCAACACATTCCATGCTCTCACAACTCTCTGTGTAAAGAACCCGCCTCTGACATCCCTTCTATCCTTTCCTCCAACCAGCTTAAAATTATGACCCCTCGTGTTAGCCATTTATGCCCTGGGAAATAGTCTCTGGCTATCGACTCTATCTGTGCCTCTCATTATCTTGGAGACCTCAATTAGGTCCCCTCTCCTCCTCCTTTTCTCCAATGAAAAAAGTCCGAGCTCAGTCACCCTCTCTTCATAAGATAAGCCCTCAAGTCCAGCCAGCATCCTGGTAAACCTCCTCTGAACCCTCTCCAAAGCATCCACATCTTTCCTACAATAGGACTGGACACAGTATTCCAAGGGCAGTCTAACCAAAGTTTTATAGAGCTGCAACAAGATCTCACGACTCTTAAACTCAATCCCCCTGTTAATGAAAGCCAAAACATCATATGCTTTCTTAACAACCTTGTCCACTTGGGTGGCCATTTTAAGGGATCTACGTACCTGCACACCAAGATCCCTCTGTTCCTCCACACTGCCAAGAATCCTATCCTTAATCCTGTACTCAGCTTTCAAATTCGACCTTCCAAAATGCATCACCTCACATTTATCCAGGTTGAACTCCATCTGCCACCTCTCAGCCTATTTCTGCATCCTGTCAATGTCCCGCTGCAGCCTACAACAGCCCTCTATACTGTCAACAACACCTCCAACCTTTGTGTTGTCTGCAAACTTGCTGACCCATCCATCAATCCCCTCATCCAAGTCATTAATAAAAATTACAAACAGTAGAGGCCCAAGGACAGATCCCTGTGGAACACCACTCATCACTGACTTCCAGGCAGAATATTTTCCTTCTACTACTACTCGCTGTCTTCTGTTGGCCAGCCAATTCTGTATAAAGACAGCTAAGTTCCCCTGTATCCAATTCCTCCTGACCTTTTGAATGAGCCTACCATGGGGAACCTTATCAAATGCCTTGCTGAAGTCCATATACACCACATCCACAGCTCGACCCTCATCAACTTTTCTAGTCACATCCTCAAAGAACTCTAAGGTTTGTGAGGCATGACCTGCCCCTCACAAAGCCGTGTTGACTGCATTTAATCAAGCCATGCTCTTCCAGATGGTCATAAATCTTATCCCTCAGAATCCTTTCTAACACCTTGCAAAAGACAGGTGTGAGACTGACTTGTCTGTAATTGCCAGGGATTTCCCTATTTCCTTTCTCGAAGAGAGGAATTACATTTGCCTCTCTCCAGTCTTCGGGTACGACTCCAGTGGAGAGTGAGGATACAAAGTTCTTTGCAAGTGGCAAATCAATTGCATTTCTCATTTCCCAAAGCAGCCGAGAACAAATCTGGTCCAGGTCTGGCGACTTGTCAATCTTAATGTTTGACAAAATTTTCAGCACATCAGCTTCCTCTATCTCTATCCATTTCAGCACGCACTCCTGCTCTTCAAAGGTTTCATTCACTACAAAGTTCGTTTCTTTCATAAAGACAGAAGCAAAAAACTCATTTAGGGCTTCCCCTACCTCCTCAGATTCCATACACAAATTCCCTATGCTATCCCTGATCGGCCCTACTCTTTCTTTGACCATTCTCTTATTCCTCACATAAGCGTAAAATGCCTTTGTGTTCTCCCTAATCCATTCTGCCAAGCCTTTCTTGTGCCCCGTCCGGGCTCTCCTCAGACCATTTTTGAGCTCTTCCTTGCCTACCTGTAATCCTCTAGAGCTGAGCTTGACCCTAGCTCCCTCCACCTTATGTAAGCTACTTTCTTCCTTTATACATCACTCTCAACAACTGTTCCTTAACCAGTCTCCACTAACAATGGGAAATGCAGGGGGATTGGTCTGGATGGGATGCTGTTTAGTGGGTTGGTGTGGAGTTGTTAGGTCAAATGGCCTGTTTTCTGAGAGGATTCTCTATATACATCTGATTCCAATCTCTTCAAGTGTTTCTTTCTCTCACTTCCCTCACCACCACTTTTCATGGGGGACCAAGATCTAACTCCAGTAATACAACGTGAAAGAACTCTGTGACCACACAGACCATAACTTTGCAAATTCCTCCCAAGTGTCTTTTAAAGATTATCAGTTTTGCCATTCCAAGGAATTTTGTGAATACCTCCAATCCTTACTTCCCACTAAAGTTAATCTGTCATGATCATTTGTGAGTCAGTTTTTGATTTTGTTCATTGGTTCATTAGCCGTTATTGCCTGCTAACCAAAGAGTTAAGAGAAGCAGTAAAGAAATGGGCAGAGGAGGAGCAAAGTTGCCATGATGACATTTTCAGCTCCTATTTTATAGCTCAGCCTCCACTGTATGAATCTACAGTGCTAGCTGCAATAGATTATTTCAGACAAGATAATAAACCAGAAAGATTTCTAGACTCAAGAAACTCTCATTGACTTCAGATCATAAATTACTGTGAGAAGTGTGACTTCAGTTGTTTTGCTGTCTTGAAGGTACTATCTAAATGCAAATTCTTTGGTGTAGTTTTCTGTTTATTTATTCATGGAATGTGGGCATCACAAGCTGGGCCAGCATTTACTGCTTGTCCCTAGTTGCCCCTTGAGAAGGTGGTGGGGATCTGCCTGATTGAACTGTTGGAGTCCACTTGCTGTACTACCATAGACCAACAGTGCTGTTCCAGGTATATGAGCTGAATTTAAATGCCCTAGTGGGTTTTGAATCAATACCACTGGAGCATTAGCCTGGGTCTTTTGTTTACTAGTTCAGTGACAATGCTACCATGCCACCTTCCCATTTTGCAAGAATGCACACAGCACATGATATCCAAGACCAGAAGGTGATTTGGAGGTTTGCAAGGTGATGAGGTAGTGACCATAGTGTTCCACTGGCCTCAGAAAAGCAAAGCAACCCAACACCAGTTAACTAACTCCTGGACATTACCAGCTATGAACACACACAAAAACAGAAACCAACAGAACTTTAAATTTATTATCTTTTCAGACAGCAAAGCTACTGTGTATTACTGATTTCAGGAGGTTGAGTGTAATTGAGAATTAACCTTCCACACGTCGACTCAAGTAATACAAAACCTGCCTGAGTCAGTGGCTGAATCAGAAACTCCACTCGACAGGGTTCGCCAGCTGGAGCACTGGGAAGTTGCAAATTCACCACACGGTAAAGGTTTGCATTTGTTCGACCAATATATATTAGCTCAGAGTCTGTAACATTTTGTTTTTTATGGTAGCTTGGTCCTCGAAAGTATATCTTGAAGCAACTTGCTGTGTTTGGAGGGTAGGTCCACTGCAACGTGGCACTCAGATGCAAGTGATCTGTAGCTCCAGGCACCTTTTTCCACAAAATGTCAAAGACAGTAAGATTTTCAACTGGCTTCTGTTCCACACTCAATCTCGCAGCGTCCAGTATCTTAAACAAAGCACAACATTCATTTACCTACTGGTGTACCACTAATTACCTTTTACAAGAACAAAATAAGTTTTGCTTTACTCTTAGACATTAGCAAGAAAGGTATGAATCACCTTCAAATCAATCTTTTCTTCCCTGCCCCATTTACAATCTAAATTTTTATAAATCACTGGCAGCCTTGAGCTGGAGTATGTGTATGATTCTGTGAATCACACTGTAAGAAGGATGTTAAGGCTTGGAGAGATTATTCAGGATGGTTACTAAGAATGAAAGACCTTGAATTAGATGGAGAGTTTTGGAGAAGCTGGGATTGCTCTCCTTAGTGAGGAGAGTAAGGAGAGACCTAGTGTAAAGTTAAGAGAGGTATTGATACAATATTTAGAGAGAAACTATGTTCTCTGGCAACTGGATCAACAATAAATTTAAAATAATTGGCAAAACATTGAAAATGATTGAAGATGTAATGACTGCATATTTCTGAATCTTTTCATTTTTAATTTCAAGTTGATTGTGTATATATGGTTCTCATTTTATCACTGTCCTCTACAGGTAGATTTTTCGTTTGAGAAGTAACAATTGTTTGCACAATTCTAAAAGTAAAATGCAGATTTGAAACCGGCGCGCTGCTTTTGCAAACCGTGCACAAGTAGTGCAGACAGTGCAGAACTAGTTGGAAATAAATGATTGGCTGGGAGCTGATTCCCACAGAAACCTGTTTAAATGGAGTTAAATTGCCTGGTTGTCATATGATGATGTAATCAAATGATCCGCTCCATATACCTTCCCAAAGTGTCACATTTGATCAATAGAATGTTTAACATTTTCAATCTTCCTCAGCGTTTGCAAAGTACCTTCCTTCCCTCAAGCACTACACGAGTCAGACAGTATGAAATTACACTCTGACGCATTTGCCTAGTTGTACTGCATGGAGCAAAACAAATGAGGACTTAAATCAGTCCACCGACATGACCATAATTTGAAACCTTTTGATTTTGCAGATGGTCTATATAAACAGTTGTGAGGAAATGGAACCGTTATTCTATCATATTTATGTCATGCACTTTAATTGATCACAGCAGCAAAGATCAAACACCATAGCTGCTGTGTAAACAGGATCTGCAAAGTCAATGACTCTCATGCATGGGTACCTTTGCAGCAAACAGACCACCATTACACAGCACCACAACTTGTACATTCAGAAAGATAGCGAATGTTACAGCATTTAACGATGATTCTTCTGCAATGTCTTTTAATGCACAGCAGAAGTCCTGGGGTTACCTTGATTTCTCCAATTCTGCATTGAAACTGTACATCCTGCTCATCCTTCAGCAGACGAGTAATGATGACAGAAATATCCTGAAGAATGCAATCTGTCAACTCTAAGAGATAGAAGCTGAAAAATAAAGAGGTTTTTAGTAACTGAAACAAAGATTGGTTCCTTGCTGGTTTGCAAAGTGATAAAACATGGTTAACTGCACTAAATTGCAAAGGGAGCTCAGAAAAGACAAATTTGATCATGGGAAGGGATTCCTTCTTGACTTGAAGCCATGAAGATTGGGGGCAGCTGCAATATACATAACTTAGCTTCAGAAATAAAGTATGGCTGCTTGGGTGTAATGCCTGAAGGTTGACACCATCCTTACAATTGTATCGCGGTGATTGATACTTTGACAGAAGGAATAATGGGGTAAAGAACTAGGAAGGGAAAATAGCAGAAGCTAAGGAAATAAAAGAACTTGCACTCACTTAGTGAGTACCAGCTTTCACCTGAGAGTCAGCTCCGCAGGGCATTATCTCATCTGAGCCTCCAGTGTAGCACTGAGACAGGGCTACACTGTCAGAGGAACTGCTGTCATTTAGAGTGTTAAAAAGCAGAAGTTCCTTCTCTCCAGTGAAATAAAAGTAAACAATCATGGGGCATTTCATGGAAGAACGAAAGGGAATTATTTCAGTGTCTTAAACAATATTTATCATGCAAACAACATTTATAAAAAAAATTTGGTCATTTATTGATTGGTTTTTATTAACCATTTTAATTATAATCATGTTGATGCCTGTTCATGAAAGGAACAACACATAAAGGCCACATATGACTATACATGAAGATGATGTATAGGATGCACAGTGACTTTCTTTGCACTTTGATATACAGCATCAATAGGTATTCATACAAAGTCTACTGGAACAACGGTGCCAGTTATGGTTAAGCTTCAGTGACTTGTAAATTTCACACTATACTTTTGTAAGTTTTAGAATTGATGCTGATGTAGTTCGATTCAAATGTATGTCATTAAAGCAATCGGAGAAAATATTTCAATATTGTGTTGCATGCAATTACCCAGATTCTTTATTTAAAAAAGATTTTGCACAATTGCCCTTATGTTGAAATCCCAGTCTTGGTTATCCAGACTGCAAAGGTTAAATGGTCAGGCAAACACTAAAGTGACTGAAATGCAGTCAGAAATTTCCTAAAATCATAATCAATAAATTTGCATTTATAAAGTACCTTAAGCACTTCGTAGGTAACAAACTACTCTGAACGGAAGTTTCGACAAAAGCACTACAAATGACAAGGCTCCACAATACTAAGGAGATAAATTCTGTTCGATCTGATAGCAAAGTGACCATGTGACTGGTTACGTTGATCTAAAACCCTCCACTGCTAACCTTGAAATATTGAGTTCCAATGCCACCACAGCAGTTTGTGAATTTAGGTTCCATTAATTAAATGGAAATCTGGAATTAAATGGTGACCGTAAAGCAATCAGATGGTCAAAAATAACTGTAGGGAAGGAAACTTGCCATCCTTGCTTAATCTTGACATTAACATGACTCCTGATCTACAGTAATATGGTTAACTCTTAATTAACCCAGCAGAAACTGGGAGAGCTGTTCTGCAGACAAGTCAAACAAAATCCTGACAAAATCACATTGACAGAATCACACCTCTGGCTAATGACCCTCCCTCACTCACCCATCATCATCTCAGAGTATGCCTTCTCCAGCAGGGCAGATCCTCTAGGTGGCAGCACAGTGGTACAGTCAGTCAGGAATGGCCAAGGTAGCCTTCAACATTGACTCCAAACCATTTAAGTCTCCATTTTGAACATGACAGCAGAAGGGGGAGAAACTTGAATATACCTCACCAAGAATGCTTTAGCAGTCATACTATTTACCAAACTGGCCAAAACTTGAAAGGCATAGTTGCCAGACTGCTGATGAAAACCAAGACAAGGGAAAAAAACCTATTTGTTTATGGTCTCACCAATCTATCTGTCCAAGTCTGTGACCATCACGCAACGTTTGTGGAAGAAGTTCCATATTCACATGGAGGGCAGCTGCCTCTGTGTTATATGTTACTACCACAGGGCTAAGTGGGGTACATTCAGAACAGATCCAACAACTAAAAACTGGGCACCCATGAAGCACACTGCACCATCAGCAGTAACAGGATCGTACTCCATTACCATCTGTAAGCTGACTACCCAGAGCATCCCTCAATCTACCACTACCATCAAGCTGGAATACCAATTCTCAATAAATGAGGTGCACAAGAGAGCATGCCAGAAGCAGCATGAAATGCACCTAAAAACAAAGTGCTACTCTGTGCTATAATACAAGACCACACACACGCTAAACTGCAAATGCAGAGTACATTGCACAAAGCCTCCCAATCTGTAAACTGATAGGTCAAATCAAAAGCATGTAGTTCCATCACATTCAGTCAAAATGGCAACAATTCATTAAAACAACTAGGGTAGCTCCATAAACGTGCCGACATAGCCCCACAAGTGTACAACAGACAACTATTTCAACCTGGAATGCTGAGTAGATAAACCACCTCAGCAAGCTTCATGGGTCCCCAGCATCAAAAATGTCAATCACTTCATTCCATGTAATATTAAGAAATACTAAGTGCACTGGATACAGCAAAGGTTATGGGTAAGATCACAGCAGTAATACTGAAGACTTATGCCAGAGAACTAGATGGATATGTAGCTAATCTGATGCAATCTCATCAGTCCAACAATGTGGAATATTGCCCACATTTATTTTTAATCGCAAAGTCCCGGACAAATTCAACTCAGTTTGCTGTCAAACAACAACAAAAGGATGACATGCAAACAAGTGTCACTTACACACTGGTTTTGTTACTACTATTACTCACTGATGCTCAGCTTGAATTCCACTCAGCTCCAGATTTTATTACACTCTTGCTTCAAAGATAAGACAAGGCAAGGACAACTGTTTTTTGATGTTATGATTGTGTTTGACTGAGTTCAACATCAAGGAGCATTAGCAAAATTAAAAACCAATAGGAGCCCAACTAGAGTCATAAGTTGCACCAAGTGAAGTGGTTGAGATTGTTGGAGGTCCAGTCAATTCAGCCCCAGCACACTGCTGCAGGGAACAAAGAACAAAGAACACTACAGCACAGGAATAGGCCCATTGACTCTCCGAGCCTGCACCCACACCTTTTGCCCTCCTATAATAAAACTGACTTCACTTACAGGATCCCTTCCTTTTCATGTATTTGTCCAGGTGCTTCTTGAAAGCTGCTATTGCGTCTGCAACCACCACCACCTCTGGCAGCGTGTTCCAGGCACTCGCCACCCTTTATGTGAAAAACCTGCCTCGCATATCTCTTTTAAACTCCACATCACCATCACCACCACCGCGCCCACCCTGAGCCCATGTCCCTAGTAATTGACCTGTTCACGCTGAGAAAAAGCTTCATACTTCACACTCTATCCATACCATTTGTGATCTTATAAATGTCAATCAGGTCGCCCCTCAAACTCCTGTGCTCCAGTGATAACAAACTCAATCTATCCAACCTTTCTTCATAACTAAAATCCCACATAGCAGGCAACATCCTGGTAAACCTTTTCTATACCCTCTCCAAAGCACCAACTTCCTTCTGGTAATGTGGTGACTAGAACTGAACACAATATTCCAAGTGTGACCTAACTAAAGTTCTATAAAGCCGCAGCATCACTTACCTATCCTTATACTTAAATGAAGACAAGCATGTCATAGGCTTTTTTTAACCATTTTATTTACCTGCCTTCAGTGATCTGTGGACCTGCACACCCAGATCCCTCTACATATCAATATTCCTAACAGTTCTACCATTCAATGTATAATTTCTACCTGTACTTGACCTTCCAAAATGCATCACCTCATATCTGTCCAGATTAACTCCATCTGCCATTTTTCTGCCCATGCCCATTCTGCTGTATCCTCTGACAATCCTCCCCACTATCCACAACTCCAATTTTTGTTTCTCACTGGAGTTTCCCAGAACCAGCCAGCTTCATCTGCAACAAAACTGACTTTCCTTCTGTCAGAATGTGAGAGGTGGGACAGTTTTCTAATGGTTGCCCAGTATTTAGTTTCATTTGCAATTGTTCAGAAAATGAAGCAGTTTGTGCCTGCCCATGCAGTTAGAACAAGAGAACACTCACACTTGAGACAGAGGCCAGTAACACCCAGACCACACAATTGCTAGGTAATAACCATCTCCACTTAACTATCAACACATCACCATTGTTAAGTCCCCCATTATCAGCATCCAGGGTTTGCCATTGACCAGAAACCTAACTGTCCAGCCACAAAAAGAAATTGCAGCTACAACAGCAAGTCAAAGGCTATGTTTCCTGCAGCAAATAGCTCACCTCCTGACTCCTCAAAGCCTTTCCACCATCTACAAGGCATAAGTCAGGAGTACAATGGAATACTCTCTAACTGCCTCAATTAGTGCAATCCCAATAACATTCAATCAGCTCAACACCATCCAGAGCAATTCATCAACTTCAACACATTCCACCCTAACCTTAAATTTACCTGGACCATCTCTGACATCTCCCTCCCCTTCCTGGACCTCTCCATCTCCATTAATGACGACCGACTTGACACTGATATTTTTTACAAACACACCGACTCTCACAGCTACCTGGATTACACCTCTTCCCACCCTACCTCTTGCAAAAATGCCATCCCGTATTCCCAATTCCTCCGCCTCCACCATATCTGCTCCCAGGAGGACCAGTTCCACCACAGAACACATCAAATGGCCTCCTCCTTTAGAGACCGCAATTTCCCTTCCCACGTGGTCAAAGATGCCCTCCAATGCATCTCATCCACATCCCGCACCTCCGCCCTCAGACCCCACCCCTCCAACCGTAACAAGGACAGATCACCCCTGGTGCTCACCTTCCACCCTACTAACTTCGCATAAACCAAATCATCCGCCGACATTTCCGCCACCTCCAAAAAGACCCCACCACCAGGGATACATTTCCCTCCCCACCCCTTTCCGCCTTCCGTAAAGACCGTTCCCTCCGTGACTACCTGGTCAGGTCCACGCCCCCCGCCAACCCACCCTCCCATCCTGGCACTTTCCCCTGCCACCGCAGGAACTGTAAAACCTGCGCCCACACCTCCTCCCTCACCTCTATCCAAGGCCCTAAAGGAGCCTTCCACATCCATCAAAGTTTTACCTGCACATCCACTAATATCATTTATTGTATCCGTTGCTCCAGATGCGGTCTCCTCTACATCGGGGAGACTGGACGCCTCCTAGCAGAGTGCTTTAGGGAACATCTCTGGGATACCTGCACCAATCAATCACACCGCCCCATGACCCAACATTTCAACTTCCCCTCCCACTCTGCCGAGGACATGGAGGTCCTGGGCCTCCTTCACCGCTGCTTCCTCACCACCAGATGCCTGGAGGAAGAACACCTCATCTTCCGCCTCAGAATACTTCAACCCCAGGGCATCAATGTGGACTTCAACAGTTTCCTCATTTCCCCTTCCCCCACCTCACCCTAGTTCCAAACTTCCAGCTCAGCACTGTCCCCCTGACTTGTCCGAAATTGTCCTACCTGCCTATCTCCTTTTCCACCTATCCACTCCACCCTCTCCTCCCTGACCTATCACCTTCATCCCATCCCCCACTCACCCATTGTACTCTATGCTACTTTCTCCCCACCCCCACCCTCTTCTAGCTTATCTCTCCACGCTTCAGACTCACTGCCTTTATTCCTGATGAAGGGCTTTTGCCTGAAACGTCGATTTTGCTGCTCCTTGGATGCTGCCTGAACTGCTGTGCTCTTCCAGCACCACTAATCCACCATCCAGGACAAGCAGCCCACTTGATCAAAACCCCACTCAGTGCCTGAAGCCTTCATTCCCTCTCCTGTCAGGGTAAAGAGGCAGCAATGTGTACCATCTACAAGATGAAATGTGATGGACTGCATCTTGTACGCATCACAACAGTCCTCTGGAGGCATTATGGAGGCTATTCCATTTTGACGTAGGACCCAACATAAAAATTGTTTAACACGAGAGTTCACTTCCTCTCTTGACATTACTGGTAAGGTCACTACTCACAAGGAGACAGATTCATTATTGCTCACATTGAATTCTTTCTAATGCTTTAGGAACCGACCATGTGATTCTACCAATTTTTCTGTGAAATTAAAACCCAGTGGCATTGATAATAGAAAAAGGAAAATCAATTGCATCAAAACTGAGACATTTTGTGGAACAACTGGAACAGAGCTCCACCCAAATGGCTGTGTTTTTCCAGCACCACACTCTTCGACTTCACCCAAATAGTCAACCATTGTTAGTTTTAGGTGAAGGGAGCTGAATTTATTTTCACAAACACCGTTTACACTATGATCAGGATTAATGTTTCACCCCAAAGTGCATATAAGGTCATGAACAAATCACAGCCAATGTCACATGTTATGGTTATTGTAATTGGACATCACTGTATGCCCATTCAATCCACAAACATGTCAGCACACAGACTCACCAAGTTGTCCATCCCTCAGGGTCCCATGGAGCACTGTTCTGAATAAAGTTTTGAACAAGGGCATTATCTTCTGCAAGTGATAACGGTTTTAGCACTGCAAGAGTACAGAACATGAGGAAAAACAATCAGTGATGAACCTTTTGAATAGACCAAGAGTGATTAAATTTGTTTAAGAATCTCTCTAATTATTCTCCAAAGTGATCTGAAGCAGTTCTGGCCACCGTGGAATTTTTTAAAAAATTCACTCATGGGATATGCACATCGCTGACTGGACCAGCAGTTATTGCCCACCCCTAGTTGCCCTTCACAAGGAGCTGGATTCTTGAACAACTGCAGCCCACATGATAAAGGTTGACCCACAATGCCATTAGGGAGGGAATTCCAGGATTATGAACCAGCAACACTGAAGGAATGGCGATATGTTTACAAGTCAAAATGGTGAGTGGTTTTGAGGGGAATCTGCAGATGGTAGTGTTCCCATGTATCTTCTGCTCTTTCTTTCTAGATTGGAGTGGTCAACGGTTTGGAAGATGCTGTTTAAGTTTCTTTGGTAAGTCTCTGCATTGCATCTTGCAGATAATACACACAGCTGCTACTGAGCATCGGAGTGGACAGAGTGCATGCTTATGGATGTGGTGCCAATCAAGCAGACTGCTTTGTCCTGTTTTCAGATTTCTTGAGTGTTGTTGGAGCTGCATTCCTCCAGGAAAGTGGGAACTATTCCATCACATTCCTGACTTGTGCTTTGTAAATGGTGGACATGCTTTGGAGAGTCAGGAAGTGAGTTATTTGCCACAATAATCCTAGCCCCTGTCTTGCTCTTGCCACCACTGAGTTTATGTGATGAGTCCAGTTTAACTCTGGTCAAAGATAACCCCAAGGATATTAATAGTGGGGGATTCAGTGATGATAATGCCAGAGTTCGGTGATCAGATGGTCTCTTATTGGAGATGATCACTGCCTAGTATTTGTGTGGCACAGATCTTACTTACCACTTGTCAGCCCAAATCTGGATATTGTCCAGATCTTGTTGCATTTGAACGTAGACTGCTTCAGTATCTGAGGAGTCGTGAATGGTGCTGAACATTGTGCAATCATTGGCGAACAGCCCCACTTCTCACTTCATGATGGACGCAGATCATTGACATAGCAGCTGAAGCCGGTTTGACCTAGGACACTACCCTGAAGAACTGCAGAGATGTCTTGCAGCCGAGATGACCTCCACAACAACGACCATCTTCGTATGTGCCAGATAGGACTCTAACCTGTGGAGATTTTGACCCCCGATTCCCACTGATTCCAGTTTTGCCTGGGCTCCTTGATGTCACACTCAGTCAAATGCAGCCTTGATGTCACTAGCACCTCTCTCCTGGAATTCAACTCTTTTCTCCATGTTTGAACCCAAGTAATGAAGTCAGGAGCTGCGTGTCCCTGGTGGAACCCAAACTGAATGTCAATGAGCAGATATATTGCTGAGCAGGTGCTACTTGATAGCACTGTCGATGACAGCTTCCATCACTTTACCAATGATCAAGAGCAGACTGATGGGGTGTATTGGCCAGTTTGGATTTGTCCTGCTTTGTGTGTACAGGACATAGCTGAGCAATTTTCCACATTGTCAGGTAGTTACTAGTGTTATAACTGTACTGGAACAGCTTGGCTAGAGCAGCAGCAAGTTCTGGCGCACAAATCTTCAGTACTATTGCCGGAATGTTGTCAGGGCCCATAGCCTTTGCAATATCCAGTGTCTCCAACTGTGTCTTGATATCACTTGGAATGAATTGAAATGGTTGAAGACTGATATCTGTGATGCTGGGGAACACTTGAGGAGGCACAGAAGGATCATCCACTTTGCATTTCTAACTGAAGATTGTTACGAATGCTTCAGCCATATCTTTTGTAGTGATGTGCTGGGTATCATTGAGGATTGGGATATTTATGGAGGACCTTCCTCCATTAGTGATTTGTATAATTGTCCACTACTATTCACAACAGGATGAGACAGGACTGCAGAACTTAGATCTGATCTGTTATTGTGGGGTTACTTAGGTCTGTCATTTTCTGCTTATGCTGTTTGACATGCAAGTAGTGCTGTTTGGTAGCTTCACCAGGTTGGCACCTCATCCTCAGGTATGCCTGTTGCTGCTCCTGGCATGCCCGCCTGCACTCTCCATTGACCCAGGGTTACCCCCTGACTTGATGGTAATGGTTGAGTGAGGAATATGGAAGGCCGTGAGGTTGCTGCTATTTTGTTTCCCTCTAGAATCCCTACAGTATAGAAACAGGCCCTTCGGCCCAACAAGTCCACACCAAACCTCCAAAGTGTAACCCATCCAGACCCATTCCTCCTACCCTATATTTACCTCTGACTAATGCACCTAACCTACACATCCCTGAACACTATGGGCAATTTAGCACAGTCAATTTACCTAATCTGCACATTTTTGGACTGTGGGAGGAAACCAGAGCATCTGGAGGAAACCTACACAGACTCAGGAAGAAAGTGCAAAATCCACAGAGATAGTCACCTGAGGCTGGAATTAAACCCAGGTCCCTGGCGCTGTAAGGTAGCAGTGCTAACCACTGAGCCACCGTGCCGCCCCAGCCACCGTTGATGCTCACAATACCTCATGGATGCCCAGTCTTGAGTTCCAAATCAGCACGGACTCAGCAAGGTCCAACTCTGAGCATTATTCAATATTCTATATTCAGGAGCCCTCCAGACACCTGCCCAATAGGAACTAGCAGTGCTAAAATCTTAATTACTTACCAACAGCCTCTCGGACACCGAAAATGTAATTTTGTAAATTTGGAGAGTCATTCCTTCAAAGTTTCCTTTCTTTTTGGAGGCTGTTTGTTTGCCCCCGCTCTCACAGAGCTTAGATTCTCTTTGGAGAATGACATTTTGTTTTGGTTTTCAGCACATGTTACGGAGTAAAAGCCCATGGAAAGTCTGTGGGAAGGTGGACATGCAATACATTTACGAGTGATGTCCATTCATTACTGACACCAACGTCAAAGGCAAGATTCTTTTTTTTGGCTATGCAATACCAAGCCTGAATCAACACAAGGAAAGATTTTTGAAAATAATTAGTTGATTCATACGCCTGTCATTTGGACGTTCTTAGGCTCTTGAAACTCACTGGATAAAAACAAAATTGAATCACCATAACCGAGAAATTATGTTAGGAATACAAGGCATAAATAGAATTATTAACTAGGATCTCCACACTTGGCAATGTGTGTTAGTCCTGGCTGCTGTACATTATAAAATAAAATGTCAGAACAGCTAAATAAAATGGCAAAAAAAAAGGCAACTGTTGTGTGTATTTTGGAAAGAGATTTCTGTAAAGAGATCGAGTTACCAAATACATGTTATTGCACAATTACATCTATGGTCTCCACAGTATACTGTGAAACTCAAGTCTGATACTTTCATTAGACTGAATGCAGTTGTTAATTGATGATGAATTTAGAAATCATAGTGGGGATATATAGTGGAAAATACGTGTTATTAAATTCTAAATAAACCAATTTATTCTTGGTAAAATAATAACCTAAATGAGCAGCTCCTACAGTAACTGCAGAGCATATCATGCTCAAGTGCCGGAGGGAGCATGGGGATCAAATCAAATGTGCAACAGTGCTGCTGAATTTCTAAACAATGAGATCTGAAAACAGTGTGATTTATATAAATAAAAAGGCTTCAGATGCCTTTTACTATTTTCTAGAGATAGACACGGACTCATTCCCATTTCACTCACCATCCACAGTAGACGGTGCCTCTGAACCACACTGTGAGACAGGACAGGTTGTTAGCTCTGGCCTCACAACAACTTTGGTGTCATCTTCAACCTTATAAACAAAGGCAACAAAGACTTTGGGAGGACTCTGGACCTGCAAACTAAATAACCTGTGGAGAGCAATTTGTCTAAATGTTATACATTGGAATTAAAAAGACTCTGAACAAAGAGGGTAATAGTGTCACAAAGACACATCCTCAAAATTGGAATTATTAACTTTCTACGTATTACTTGACTAAAACTCACCTAACTTTTTAAAATCATTCATCAACCTTTATGATACGGCTTTGAAAATTTCTAGCAACCATCTTATCTACACAGTCTGGATATTGGCAATAAATAATGCTGAGAACTATAAGATAAATTAAAGTATTTGCTACAGGGACTTCTGTCATGGATTACGTATTTCATGTAGATGCATATTTCAATCCATGTCAGTGTATCCACTGGGAATACACCGCAATTGCACAGACCAATATATGCCCCAGATAATTACTGCCTGCTCACTTGTAGCCTTAAAATGAACAAGTGAACTCTTGGGTAGCATTATAAATTAACAGCTACACTGAATAGTCTCCATACATTCAGCATTACCAATATATCCTGAAAGAGGTCCCCACATACTTTTATGATCAGGGGTTTACCTTCACTGCCCAGTAATTAGTCATATGACAGCATGACCCAGATCAAAGGCCGTTGAAAATAAAACTGCTTGTTGAGTGAACTGGATACTGTCCCCATGCTGCCTTTCAAAGGTGGATTGATGAGCAGTTCAGTAAGGTTACAAATCAACTAATACATTGATAATTTTCAACAAATAATATGAATGATCAGGATAGCAGATGTAGTCAATTATAATTTATCATCTAACCCTATGATACATAAAATGATAAAGAACGTAACAAGCTTAGTAATCTAAACAGACGTTTTGACCATTATGCTTAAGCCTAAACAATTTCAGAGATATTAAGGAGAAAGTCCTGGTTGAATTCCTGTCGAGATCCAACAGGCCTTTATCTCTATCAGCAGTGTTTTCTCTTCACTGAACAGTTAGAGACTTGAACTCTGACCCACATAATTTTGAGAGATTCTCCAGTTCAGCTGACATTTAAAATGACAAACTTCATCCTGGGTGACTACTTTTATGAAGTTCAAATAAATGGATCCATTACATCACAACTTGTTAACAACGCTGGAATGTGCAAGCAATTCATCCATTGTGTCAAACCAATGACAGTAACCTTTTGATACATGTCACTTTCCTCTTGGCAGAATTTCTTAATGTACCTCACTTGCCTAATCTGATTTCACCTCTAAGGTCTGTTAAACTAGAATTCTCTTCCAAACCAAGCAGTCAAAATCCCAATAGACAGCAGATGGAGAGATAGCAATCTGATTGTCCATTTCCTGACTGAAATAATGGACAATTAGCTGAAACCAATCAAAAGAGATCTTAGACACACCTGTAAAGCCAAGAGCTCAGTTCAACCTCCAATGAATTGTCATTTAGCACTTCTTCTCAGAATAGGCAGAAGACTGTTTAATTATGCAAATAGTGATTAACTGGGGATACTGACTGCCATTTTCAAACCCAAATGGGAGGGTGTGTACCTGGCACTCAAGGCCCAGTCACATTGAAGCTTTGAGTGGTCTAATTACTAACGCTGAAAGGGTCAGCTGGTAGTCACCAGCCTAGGAATTTTCATTTTTGAGAGGGGTGGGTCAGCAGGCACAGATTTTGAATAGGGCCCACTGCCAGTCTGACCTCACCTCTTGTATCTGAGCCAAGCCTGTTGAGTGCAGTATGCCAATAATCAGCAGGGGGCAGCAAGGTCCCCATATAACACTATCAGCTTTCTGACGTAAGTCAACTGATGTCTGAATCTGAAAATTGTTCAGAGTCCCCAACAGCTTCATTGGGAGGTGCACTGGTGGCTTTGTTCCACTTTTAAAGCTGGATAAAATAAATCCCATTAAATCTGGTCCATATCTGAATATGGATTGTTTTTAAAAATCCCAATCCATTTTGTTCCAAAAGGTAAAAATACAGCTGTTCACAGTTTGTATCATTCTAAGCTTGGCAGAATCATAAAATAATGGCGTTCCTCATCACAACAATTAGAGAAAAAGACAACTTTAATTTCAACTTAGTCTTTAACACGCATTCATTTGTTGAAAACTCAACCATTCTTTTCTCTGGAAGAAGGTGTCACAGGCACTACTGACCTCCAAGATTATACAGATCTTGAGGTAACACAAAAGCCACTGATTTAGGAATGAGAAGAGAAGCCATTAGCATCAACCCTCTGGCTATGATTAGACACAGATGAGAATTGAACCAGGTGAGTGCAGATACCCAGTTTCCCAACAGTGGAAAAGTGTTGTTTTTACCACAGTCATACAGCTTGCAATTTGGAGTGTTGATAAGAGCTGATGTTTTTAAACAGAGAGGGGCAGAAACAAGATAAAAGAGGAAATTAAATAGATAATAAAAATACGATCATCCATATTGAATTTTCAATTGACCAGATAGATAGCATTTCTTTCTTCACCCTCCTGCCCACTTTGTCAATAAATGTCCAATTCCATAATGAACACGCAAATTAGACATGAAAGGAAGAGAAACACTAGTTACACAGTTATAAGCCAAACATGGTGCAGACCTGATCCCAAGTATGTGTATGCAGGTCAAAAGGCTGTTCCTGACAAGCTGGTTCCACTTTAGGGTAGGCATAACACTGGCAAAGTCACAAATGTCTTTCCCCACCTCCCACCAAGCAAGATACAGGGATAGAAAAAGCTGCTGGAGAAAGTCAGCAAGTCTGGCAGCATCCATGGGGAGAGAAAGCAAAGGCAATGTATCAGGTCCAGCGATTCTGATGAAAGGTGATTAGACCTGAAACACTGACTGTGCTTTCTCTCCCCATGGATGCTGCCTGATCTGCTGAGCTCCTCCAGCAATTTCTGTTTTTGTATCGGATTTCCAGCATCCGTTAGCTCTTTGCTTTATTTTGCTTAAAGATATTTGGACAGCTGGAACTTCTTCAGATGTTAACCTGTCATTATTAAGCACAATGAGAATCCAATCATTTATTCTGATTTTACTGAGTGAAGGAGGATTTGCAGATGGAAAGGTCAAGATCACCTAAGTGCGTGTTAGAAATACAACCTACAGGACACAGATCCAATCAAAACAATTAATTTCCAAGGCATTGAGGGATTGGTAACACAGAAGCTGGGAGTGTTCCAACTTTATCTGGGTCCTGGATGTATTAAAATTAAAAGGCATGAAAACTTTGGGATGGCACTGGGATAGTCCACATTGAATGTAAAGGTGTTCCATAGAAAAAAATCTCTTAATTGGGAGGAGTGGTAAATAATGAAGAATATTAAAAATATTTATAGATACACTAACCTCACAGACACACTTGATCTGCTGGCAGGGATTAGCCCTTTAACCACAAGACAGCATCCTCCATTCCAGGCATCCTTTGAACACCCATGGGTCTTCACACAGCCATTGGCCGGATCCAGCTGCTGATCCACAAACAGAGGCTGAATTTCCTGTGCACTTAGATTAAGCCAACTTCCAGCAACCTCCACCTGCAGGAAGCAACACCACAGTGCTGGTAAATGACTGAAGCAAGATACAAAAATAGTGAAGTCTACTGGCAGGCAAATGTGAGATGGGAATCAGTAGACAATTTAGATTCTGAATTTATTGATGGTACTCAAAATAAAAATATTATTACAAGTATTAATTTTCTGCATTTTTAATCTCAGTGGATTAATTAATCGTTCAAACAACTAATCCAAAATACCAACAGCCTGGCATCATAATCAAATATTTCCAAGAATATATCCATGATACATGTCAAATTAAGAGTAAAACTATTTTTAGGTAGTGCCTCTTATCAGTCCAGGATCCCTAATGGACTTTAAAGTCAATATAAAATGTAATTCTCCAAGTCTCCTTTATGTTTGCAAGTTACAAGTAACATTCGTGTATATAAGTGCCAGGCAATTACCATCTTCAACAAGAGAATTTAACCATTGTCCCTTGTCATTCAATGGCATTGCCATTTGCTGAATTCCTTACTATCAACCTCCTGGGATTACTATGGACCAGAAACTGATCTGAGTAGCTGTAAGTACTATAGCAACTACAGCCAGTCAGAGGCTAGGAACCTTCGAGCTTCAGCCTCCCCAAAACCTATCCATCATCTACAAGGCACAACTCAGGAGTGTAATGGAATACTCCCCACTTACACAAATGGGTGCAGCTCCAACAACACTCAAGAAGTTTGACACCATCCAGAAAAAGCAGCCCACTTGATTGGCACCACATCAATAAGCATCCACTCTCTCCACCATCAACACTCAGTAGCAGTAGTGTATACCATTTACAAGATGCACTGCAGAAAATCACCAAGGCTCCTTAAACAACTCTATCCAAACCCGTGACTATTACCATCTAGAAGGACAAGGAACAGTAGTACAGAACAACTTGACCACCTTCAAGTTCCTCTTCAAGCCACTCAGCATTCCAACTTGGGAATATCTCACATCTTTTCACTGTCACTGGGTCAAAATCCTGAAACTCTGTCCCTAATGGCATTGTGTTGTATCCACACAGATAGCCTGCAGTGGTATTTCAAGGCAGCTCACTACACCTTCTCAAAGGCAACTAGGCACAAGCAATAAACGATGACCCAGATAGTAACACCCACACTTCATTATGACCATTCACTGCTGTAATGTAAGAACAATGGCAACAAGTATTTTGTGCTGAGCAAAGCAGCAGCAGCAATTGCATCCAGGAGCAGACAGTTTTAGTAATATCACAGAGGGATAAACATTGGCTGTGATATCAGGGAGCGGTGCATTGCACTTCTTTTGAAACAATACCGTAAGATCATTTAAAATCTCTTGAGAGGGCAGATGGGGTCTCGCCTTCATGTTTTATAATTCCTGCAGGAAGTACTGTGCTGAGAGTGTCAGCCCCGATTACAGTACTCATGCCTCTGGAGTGAATCTTCAATCCACAACCTTCTACCTGAGAAAATGAGAGTGCTACTGCTGAGTGTACACTGTAGATGCTTAAAGGCTCTTCTTCTTGCATATTATTGTCTGAAGGTCAAATTGGGCCATGAACTGAGCAGTTCTGATACATCAAAGATCAGAGACATGAAGACTTGGTTATGCTACATCTGCATGTTTACTTTTACAGCTATTAAAACACTCAAGATATCATTGTAACTTGTAACACTGTAAATGCCACTACATTTTTGCAAGTGTCCAAGAATGAATGTACAATATGTATAAAAAATGATACGCAGCAAGGATTGACTATGAGCTTGTAATCTAATCAAAGGCTGCAATGCTTTGGACTGATCCTTTATTATGTTATCTAAACACAGATTTGATTATGTCTTTTATAAGGCTCCATATTATTTGTGGCAATATAGATGGAAATTTCGGATCATTATATTAGAAAGTCTTAATGTGCTTGGCTGTGGCTCTGTCTGCATATTACTTTTAATATGTTTTATGATTT
The DNA here is from genome assembly GCF_020745735.1 of Hemiscyllium ocellatum. Classification (NCBI taxonomy): domain Eukaryota; kingdom Metazoa; phylum Chordata; class Chondrichthyes; order Orectolobiformes; family Hemiscylliidae; genus Hemiscyllium; species Hemiscyllium ocellatum. Next base: position 27,440,398 of record NC_083425.1, on the reverse strand, counting down.
GGTGCTTTTGCATAGTTAATGCAAGACTTTCCAAAAAAAAGAGACATTGAAAATTGTAGCATTTGTTGGCAAGACTCTTTGTGATTGACGAGGTTTATTTTATAAATGAAATATTTTTACTTGAACATTTTGACAAGTACCATTGTACTGTGGCTCAGCTCAGATGTTATTTGCAGTCTGCTCACAATGAGCCATAGTGGCCAAGTCCAAGTCAGAGTCAGCAGATTCCTTTTATTGTAAAATATTCAACCATGAATATTCAGAGTTGAGAGTGTGGTGCTGGAAAAGCTCAGCAGGTCAGGCAGCATCCGAGGAGCAGGAGAATCGATGTTTCAGGCATGAGCCCTTCATCAGGAAGGTGGCTATTCAGAAATTAGGCCATTCAGCCTATCAAGTCTGCTCATGGATGATAGGCTTCTCAACCCTATTCTCCCGCCTTCTCACCATAACCCTTGATCACACTGATACTCGAGAACCTATTTATCTTAGTCTTAAATTCCTGATGAAGGGCTCATGCCCAAAATGTCAATTCTCCTGCATCTCAGATGCTGCCTGACCTGTTGTGCTTTTCCAACACCACACTCTCGATTCTGATCTCCAGCACCTGCAGTCCTCACTTTCTCCCAACACGAATATTCAACCTCACCCAGGGCAGTGCATACCTATGCACTAAATTGGTTAGACTACGCCAGCAGTAATGTGTGCAGTTTTGGTCTGCTAATATCTTTAGTTCCATTGAGGGAGTGCAATGAAGGTTCAGCAGATGTGTTCCCAGGAAGGCAGAACTTTCCTATGAAGAGAGTTTGGGCAAACTGGGCCTGTATTCTCTCGAGAATGAGAGGTGATCTCATTGAAAGCTACATAATACTTAAAAGGGATCAAAAGGGTAGGTGCAGGTAAGATTTCCCTTTGTCTTGGGAATTAAAATGAGAGGGATACAGTGGTCAAGAAAGCACAATAACTCCACTATTTCCATAAGGCCATTCAGCCCATTGAGTCCACTCTGCCATTTACTCATGGCTGATGGGTATTTCAACTCCACTTACCCGCACTCTCCCCGTAGCTCTTAATTCCTTGCGACACCAAGAATTTATCAGTCTCTGTCTTGAAGACATTTAACGTCCTGGCCTCCACTGCGCTCCGTGACAATGAATTCCACAGGCCCACCACTCTCTGGCTGAAGAAATGTCTCCTCTTTTCCATTTTAAATTGACCCTCTCTAATTCTAAGGTTGTGCCCACAGGTCCTAGTATCCCCGCCTGACAGAAACAATTCCCAGCGTCCACCCTTTCTAAGCCAGGCATTATCTTATAAGTTTCTATTAGATCTCCCCTCAACCTTCTAAACTCTAATGAATACAATCCCAGGATCCTCAGCAGTTTATCGTATGTTAGGCCTACCATTCCAGGGATCATCCGTGTAAATCGCCATTGGACATGCTCCAGTATGTTCTTCCTGAGGTGTGGAGCCCAAATTGGATACAGTATTCCAAATGGGGCCTAACTAGAGATTTATAAATTCTCAGAAGCACATTGCTGCTTTTATATTCCAACTCTCTTGAGATAAATGGCAACGTTACATTCGCTTTCTTAATCATGGACTCAACCGCAAGCTAACCTTTAGAGAATCCTGGATTAGCACTCCCAGATCCTTTTGTATTTTGGCTTTATGAATTTTCTCACTGTTTAGAAAATAGTCCATGCCTGTGTTCTTTTTTCCAAAGTGCAAGACCTTGTATTTGCTAATGTTAAATTTCATCAACTATTTCCTGGACCACTCTCCTAAACTGTCTATTGTTTTCTGCAGCCTCCCCACCTCCTCAGTACTACCTGCCTGTCCACCTCACTTTGTATCATCGGCAAACTTCGCCAGAATGCCCCCAGTCCCTTCATCCAGATCATTAATATATACAAGTGAACAGCTGATACCCCAACACTGAACCCTGCGGGACACACTTGTCACCAGCTGCCATTCCGAAAAAGAACCTTTTATCCCAACTCTCTGCCTTCTGTCAAACAGCCAATCCTCAATCCATGCCAGTAGCTCATCTTGAACACCATTGGCCCTCACCTTAATCAGCAGCCTCCTGTGAGGCACCTTATCAAAGACCTTTTGGAAGTCTAGGTAGATAGCATCCACTGGGTTTCCCTGGTCTAACCTACTTGTTACCTCTTCAAAGAATTCAAACAGGTTTGTCACGCACGATTACTAAATCAGAAATGGTGTGTTGCTTCTCTGGTGCCAGGATCAAGGATGTCTCAGAGAGGGTACAGAATGTTCTTAAGGGAGAGAGGCCAGCAAGAGGTCACTGTGCACAATGGAAACAACGACATAGGAAGGGAAGAGGTTGAGATTCTGAAGGGACATTACAGAGAATTTGCCAGGAATTTAAAAAGGAGGTCCTCGAGAGTAGTAATATCTGGATTACTCCCAATGCTACTAGCTAGTGAGGGCAGGAATCGGAGGATAGAGCAGATGAATGTGTGGCTAAAGAGCTGGTGTATGGGAAAAGGATTCACATTTTTGGATCACTGGAATCTCTTTTGTGGTAGAAATGACCTGTACAAGAAGGATGGATTGCACCTAAATTGGAAGGGGACTAATATACTGGCGGGGAGATTTGCTAGAGCTGCTCGGGAGGATTTAAACTAGTAAGGTGGGGTGGACCCAGGGAGATAGCGAGGATAGAGATCAATCTGAGACTGGTACAGTTGAGAACAAAGGTGAGTCAAACAGTCAGGGCAGGCAGGGTCAAAGCAGAGAACAAGGTAGGACTGATTAATTAAACTGCATTTATTTCAATGTAAGAGGCCTAACAGGGAAGGCAGATGAACTCAGGGCATGGTTACGAACCTGGGACTGGAGTATCATAGTAATTACAGAAACATGGCTCAGGGAGGGACAGGACTGGCAGCTTAATGTTCCAGGATACAAATGCTACAGGCAGGACAGAATGGTGGAGGTGGGGGGAGGGGTTTGATAAGGGATAGCATTACAGCTGTACTGAAGGAGGGTATTCCCAGAAATACATCCAGGGAAGTTATTTGGGTGGAACTGAGAAATAAGAAAGGGATGATCACCTTATTGGGATTGTATTGTAGACGCCCTAATAGAGGGAAATTGAGAAACAAATTTGTGAGGATGTGTCACTTATCTGTATGAATAATAGGGTAGTTATGGTAGGGGATTTTAATTTTCCAAACATAGACTGGGGCTATGGAGAGGAATCTGTTAAGTGAGTACAAGAAAATTTTCTGAATCAATCAATCTGTGGATGTAACTACTAGAGAAGATGCAAAACTTGACCTACTCTTAGGAAGTAAGGCAGGACAAGTGACTGCGGTGTCAATGGGGGAGCACTTTGGGGCCAGCGACCATAATTCTATTAGATTGAAAATAGTGATGGAAAAGGATAGAGCTGAAAATGTGTTGCTGGAAAAGCGCAGCAGGTCAGGCAGCATCCAAGGAGCAGGAGAATCGACATTTCAGGCATGAGCCCTTCTCCAGGAAAGAAGGGGTCATGCCCGAAACGTCGATTCTCCTGCTCCTTGGATGCTGCCTGACCTGCTGCGCTATTCCAGCAACATATTTTCAGCTCTGATCTCCAGCATCTGCAGTCCTCACTTTCTCATGGAAAAGGATAGACCAGGGAAGGCTGGTAGGTATAGGGAATGCTGGATGACAAAAGAAACTGAGAGTTTGATTAAGATAACGAAGAAAGCATATGTCAGTTATAGACAGGAGAATCCTTAGAAGAGTATAAAAGCAGTAGGGGTCTACTTAAAAGGAAAATTCTCTCTCATGCTCCTGTAATTACCTCTATGTAACTGTAACACCATTACGTCTGATTTTTCCCCCTCTCTTTCAAACTGCAGACTAAACTCGACCATATTATGATCACTGCTTCCTAAGTGTTCCCTTACTTTAATTTTTTTTTTTAAAAGTCTGGCTTATTATATAGCACTTAGTCCGGAATAGCCTGCTTCACTGTGGGCTCCATCACAAGCTGTTCCAAAAAGCCATCCTATAAGCATTCCATGAATTCCCTTTCTTTGGATCGACCGACAACATTATTCACCCAGTCCACCTGCATATTGAAGTCCCCCATGATCACCGTGACCTTGCTTTTCTGACATGCTGTGTCTATTTCCCTGTACATCTTGTACCCGTGGTCCTGACCATTCTTTGGAGGTCTGTACATAACTTCCTCAACAAGCTAAGGAAATTCAGCTTGTCCACAAAGACTCCAGCAATTTTTATAGATGCACTATAGAAAGCATCCTATCTGGATACATCTCAGCATGGTTTGGCAACTGCTCTTCCCAAGACCATAAGAAACTATAGAGAATTGTGAACACAGCCCAGTCCATCACACAAACCAGCCTCCTATCCATTGATTCCATCTATGCTTCCTGCTGTCTCGGGAATGAAACCAACATAATCAAAGACAACCCCCACCCCAGTCCATCAGGCAGAAGATATGACAGTTTGAATACATATACAAACATGTTCAAGAACAGCTTCTTCCCCTCTATAACCAGACTTTTGAATGAACCTCTCAGATGTTAATAGTAATGTCTCTCTCCCCACCTTCTCTGTAGCTGTAACAATGTATTCTCCATTCTGTTCTGCTATCCTCATGCATCTTGTAAGGTACAATCTCCCTGTAAAGCATGCAAAACAACACTTTTCACTGTATCTCGATGCATATACAGATTGCACCTAAATTGGAAGGGGACTAATTTACTGGCAGGGAGATTTGCTAGAGCTGCTCGGGAGGATTTAAACTAGTAAGGTGGGGGGTGGGGGGTGTGGACCCAGGGAGATTGTGAGGAAAGGGATCAATCTGAGACTGGTACAGTTGAGAACAGAAGCGAGTCAAACAGTCAGGGCAGGCAGGGACAAGGTAGGACTGATAAATCAAATTGCATTTATTTCAATGCAAGGGGCCTAACAGGGAAGGCAGATGAACTTAGGGCACGGTTAGGAACATGAGATTGGGATATCATAGCAATTACAGAAACATGGCTCAGAGATAGGCAGGACTGGCAATTTAATGTCCCAGGATACAAATGCTACAGGAAGGATAGAAAGGGAGGCAAGAGAGGAGGGGGAGTGGCATTTTTGATAAGGTATAGCATTACAGCTGTGCTAAGGGAAAATATTCCCGGAAATACATCCAGGGAAATTATTTGGATGGAACTGAGAAATAAGAAAAAGATGATCACCTTATTGGGATTGTATAATAGACCCCCTAATAGTCAGAGGGAAATTGAGAAACAAACTTGTAAGGAGATCTCAGCTATCTGTAAGATTAATAGGGTGGTTATGGTGGAGGATTTTAACATTCCAAACAGAGACTGGGACTACCACAGTGTTAAAGGTATACCTGGAGAGGAATTTGTTATGTGTGTACAAGAAAATTTTCTGATTCAATATGTGGATGTACCTACTAGAGAAGGTGCCAAACTTGACCTACTCTTGGGAAAAAAGACAGGGCAGGTGACTGAGGTGTCAGTGGGGGAGCACTTTAGGGCCAGCGACCATAATTGTATTAGTTTCAAAATAGTGATGGATGAGGATGGACCAGATCTAAAAGTTGAGGTTCTAAATTGGAGAAAGGCCAATTTTGATGATATTAGGCAAGAATTTTCAAAAGCTGATTGGGGCAGATGTTCGCAGGTAAAGGTTCGGCTGAAAAACGGAAAGCCTTCAGAAATGAGATAACGAGAGTCCAGTGAAAGTATATTCCGGTTAGGGTGAAAGGAAAGGCTGGTAGGTGGAGGGAATGCTGGATGACTATAGAAATTGAGGGTTTGGGTAAGAAAAAGAAGGATGCATATGTCAAGTATAGATAGGATAAATCGAGTGAATTCTTAGAACAGTATAAAGGCAGTAGGAGTATACTTAAGAGGGAAATCAGGAGGGCAAAAAGGAGTCATGAGATAGCTTTGGCAAATAGAGTTAAGGAGAATTCAAAGGGTTTTTACAAATTCATTAAGGACAAAAGGGTAACTACGGAGAGAATATCAGTGAGGTGGCCTTTGTGTGGAGCCGCTGAAAATGGGGGAGATACTAAACGAGTATTTTGCATCAGTATTTAATGTAGAAAAGGACATGGAAGATATAGAATGTAGGGAAATACATGGTGACATTTGAAAATTGTCCATATTACAGAGGAGGAAGTGCTGGGTGTCTTGAAATGCATAAAGGTGGATAAATCCCCAAAAACTGATCAGGTGTACCCCAGAACTCTGCGGGAAGCTAGGAAATGATTGCTGGGCCTCTTGCTGAGATATCTTTATCATCAATAGTCACAGGTGAGGTGCTGGAAGATTGGAGGTTGGCTAACATGGTGTCACTATTGAAGAAAGGTGGTAAGGACAAGCCAGGGAACTATTGACCAGTGAGCCTAACATCAGTGGTGGGCAAGTTGTTGGAGGGAATCCTGAGGGACAGGATGTACATGTATTTAGAAAGACAAGGACTGATTAGGGATAATCAACATGACTTTGTGCGTGGGAAATCATGTCTCACAAACTTCATTCAGTTTTTTGAAGAAGTAACAAAGAAGGTTGATGAGGGCAGAGCGGTATATGGATCTATATGGACTTCAGCAAGGCATTTGACAACGTTCCTCATGGGCGATTGGTTAGCAAGGTTAGATCTCATGGAATACAGGGAAAACTAGCCATTTGGATAAACAACTAGCTCAAAGGTAGAAGACAGAGGGTGGTGGTGGAGGGTTGTTTTTCAGACTGGAGGCCTATGACCAATGGAGTGCCACAAGGATTGGTGATGGTACTTTTCATCATTTATATTAATGATTTGGATGTGAGCATAAGAGGTACAGTTAGTAAGTTTGCAGATGACACCAAAATTGGAGGTGTAGTGGACAGTGGAGAAGGTTTACCTCTGATTACAACAAGATCTTAATCAGATGGGCCAATGGGCTGAGAAGTGGCAGATGGTGTTTAATTCAAATAAATGTGAGGTGCTGCATTTTGGGAAAGCAAATCTTAGCAGGACTTATACACTCAGTAGTAAGGTCCTAGGGAGTGTTGCTGAACAAAGAGACCTTGGAGTGCAGGTTCATAGTTCCTTGAAAGTGGAGTCGCAGGTGGACAGGATAGTGAAGGCGGCATTTGATATGCTTTCCCTTATTGGTCAAAATATTGAGTACAGGATTTGGGGGGGTTATGTTGCGGCTGTACAGGACATTGGTTCGGCCACTGCAATTCTGGTCTCCTTCCTATCAGAAAGATGTTGTGAAACCTGAAAGCATTCAGAAAAGATTTACAAGGATGTTGCCAGGGTTGGAGGATTTGAGGTATAGGGAGAGACTGAACAGGCTCTTATCGAGGTTTACAAAATTATGAGGGGCATGGATAGGATAAATAGACAGAGATTTTTCCCAGGGGTGGGGGAGTCCAGAACTAGAAGGCATAAGTTTAGGGTGAGAAGGGAAAGATATAAAAGAGACCTAAGGGGCAACTTTTCCATGCAGAGGGTGGGTACATGTATGGGATGAGCTGCCAGAGGAAGTGGTAAGGCTGGTACAATTGCAACATTTAAAAGGCATTTGGATGGGTATATGAATAAGAAGGCTTTGGGGGGAATATGGTCCCGGTGATGGCAGGTGGGACTAGATTGGGTTGGGATATCTGATTGGTATGGACGGATTGGACCGAAGGGTCTATGACTCTATGACTTGACAACAATAAATCAAACTCAAACATAATTTAAAAATAAGGGGGATGTTCCTTTGGTTTGAGATGAGAAGAAATTATTTTTGAATGTCAACCTTAGGAAGCTCAGTCTTTGAGTGTCTTTAAGGTAGAAATTGATAGATTTCAGATTACCAGTGATGTACAAGGTTATGGGGATGGAGTGAGTAAAACGCACTTAAGTGTTCAGTCAGCCATGATTATATTGAATGGTGGGGTAGGCTCAATGGACAGAATTGAAAATGTGTTGCTGGAAAAGCGCAGCAGGTCAGGCAGCATCCAAGGAACAGGAAATTCGATGTTTCGGGTATAAGCCCTTCATCAGGAATCCGGGCTTATGCCCGAAACGTCGAATCTCCTGTTCCTTGGATGCTGCCTGACCTGCTGCGCTTTTCCAGCAACACATTTTCAGCTCTGATACTCCAGCATCTGCAGACCTCACTTTCTCCTCAATGGACAGAATGGCCTACTCCTTTTCCTATATTCCTTACTGATGCCTTTCATGTCAAAAAGGTCCAACAAGAATGAGATGAGTTCAAATGTGCATGAAAGAACTCTGCTGTCTGGGGCGGCACAATGGCTCAGTGGTAACACTACTGCCTCACTGCACCAGGGACCCGGGCTCAACTCCAGCCTCGGGCCACTGTCTGTGTGGAGTTGTGTTTGCGTGAGTTTCCTCCGGACGCTCCGGTTTCCTCCCACAATCCAAAGATGTGCAGGTTAGGTGAATTGGCTATGCTAAATTGCCCATAGTGCTCAGGGATGTGTAAGTTCGGTGCATTAGTTAGGGTAAATGTAGAATAATAGGTTCGGGTAATAGGTCTGTGTGGACTTGTTTGAGATTCATTCTGTGCTAAATGGAGTTTGTAGGAGAGTGTCTTTAATGCTGATTTGTAAACAGTCATTAAGAAATAGATTCACAAATGAATAAGAGATGTATGTCCAATATATTTAAGTGTTATTTACATGGAGTCACAGCACATTTATTTTACATGTGCTTGAATAGACTGGCAAATTTTATGTTTGTGCTGAACTGCAGAATCAAGCAGAACAAACATCACTGCAGCATCAAGAATTCTCTATAAAACACAAAGCGGAGGTGACAGTAACCATCCTCAAAGTCAAGGCAGCATTTGGTCCAGTACTGGTCAGTAAAGGCCCTGGGGAAACCCTTCCAGTAGCTGGTCTCAACAGGATTTATGGAAATGCTCACCAGAAGTCAGTCACTGCAGCCTCAGGACATGACTGCAGGAGCTCCTCAGGGAAACATCCTGAGTCAATCATTGTAAGTTGTATTATAAATGACCTTCTTTCCCTCATAAGGTCATGAACTAGGCTGTTCATTGAGGATTCAACTTGTTTAATTCCACTTCTGCAATAATTAAGCAACCTGAGCCAAATTATAACAGAGCCTGAATAAACATAGGCCTGGGACTCAAGTCACTAGTACAAGTGCCAGGTCGTGATTATCTATCTCCACATCCCCAATTTTAAAATCTACTGTTATCAACAAACTTCCTTCCTCAAACAAACTGCCATCATTGAATCAAAGAATAAGTGATCTAGCCATATCAATACAGTAGCTAAAAGACCAAGCCAAACACTGCACCCTGTAAAAGGAGGTTCACTTCCTGACTCCTCAGAGCTTCTCTATCATTTACAAGGCTCAAGTCAGGAATGTAATGGTGTACTCAAGATTTATAGAGTCATAGAGATGTACAGCATGGAAACAGACCCTTCGGTCCAACGCGACGGTGCAGACCAGATATCCCAACCCAATCTAGTCCCACCTGCCAGCACCCGGCCCATATCCCTCCAAACCCTTCCTATTATATACCCATCCAAATGCCTCTTAAATGTTGCAACTGTACCAGCCTCCAACACTTCCTCTGGCAGCTCATTCCATACATGTACCACCCTCTACTGCACCTGGATGAACTTAATACAATAACATCACGAAGGAAGCTCATCACAAACAGGCTAGAGTTTTTACAGCACAGAAAGAGGCCTTTCGGCCCTATGCTATGGTGTTTCAAGTGTTCATCTGAACAGTTCTTAAATGTCTTGAGGGTCCCTGCCCCTCCCATGCTTTTAGGCAGCAAAAACAGGTTTTCCAAAAAAAGGTTTTCCTCAAAATCTTCTAAACTTCCTGCTCCTTACCTCAAAACTGGGCCCCCTGTTTACTGACCCCTTTACCTAAAGGGGAGGTTTCTCCCAAGCTATCCTTCCTCTGACCTTTCAGAAATTTGTACGCCTCAATCAGATCTACTCTCAGCTTCCACCACTCAGAGAAAACAATCCTAGCCACTCTAGTCTCTCTTCACAGCTGAAATTGTGCTAATTGTATAAATAAGATTAGGTGTTTATAAGACGGGGAGGTGCACTCTTCTACGATAACAACATGTGTGTATACAACACACTAAAGAGAGAGGGAGCGAGTGAGAGAGAGAGAGACAGGGAGAGAGAGAGAGAGAGAGAGAGAGAGAGAAAGGGAGAGACTCCCATAAAAAATTTCAATTTAAATCTAACACTGTGCCACTGAGGATTTGATCTGTGTTACACAGCCCTGTTAGGGGGCTATTGCTGGTCAATTTGGATATAGTTCTTTTATTGGTTCATTTAAAGAGTATCAGGAAACACATACTGACACTGGTTGGGGACTGTAGACTTAGGAACCATAAATTTCTGATCTCTCACTTTTTTCAATAATCTAAAACTAAGTAAAGATTCACATTTGGATCTCCTCACCAAGTGGCTGTCAAACCTAATAACACAGAGCAACTCCCGTGAGTAATGCTTCCACCACTGGATGTAATACCCAGTCTCTCCATTAGTGCACAATTTACCAAGATGACAGCAAACGTCCATTCTTGTCCTTTCAGCATTACCACCAAGAAGTGCAAGAGAAACAAGATCATGACCATCCTCCTCAAAATCACAGACTATCCTGACTAGACTGCAAGCTGCTATTTCTGCAATGTTGCTGCACTAACCCCTGGATGTTCCCTGTCTAACACTATTGTTGAAATCCTAGAAACACAGGGACTGCACTAGTCCAAGGAGGACCACCATCTTCTCAGGAGCATGGAGGGCAATTGAAACATACATATACCACCCTCTACTGTACCTGGATGGACTTAATACAATAACATCACAAAGGAAGCTCATCCTAAGGACATATTTTTAAACATAACGAGGAAGGTGAATCAGGGGAATGCTCAGGCCTACCATTGCAGCAATGGTGACTAGCTACAAAAATGAGTGTGTTCAATATTCTTTTTTTCATGCAATTAAATTCAAAATTAGTTTGCTCCACATAGCCTCCCTCCACATGTCCGAGGACAGGGAGGGAAGGAGTTAACGTTGCACTGTAAAGTTATTCACTCAAGTCCTACCTTTCCATTCCTGTAAAGATTCATTCCAAAGCCCTGACAGAAAGAGGTGGCAAAGGGCAAGCTGCAGATGCTATGACTGGGTAAGTATTCAGTCAACAAGTTCCAGAACCTAGAAAGAGACAGACAGACAACAGATTCCAACACATAACAGATCCTTTCACAAAATGTGATCAATAATGTCAAACACCCCCCACAACCTAACTTATATTTACAAAATCCCTTCAACATAGTAAAACATTCTAATGCACTTCAAACAAATGTTATCACATTTACAGATATTGGGCCAGGCAAGACAGACTTTGAAAGGCAGGGAGAGAGTTGGAACAGAGGAGTAGTTTTGGGAGGAAATCTCAGAGCAGCCCTAATGTCTTCTCTACCTGCAATACCTGCACAGAACTCATTCCCATAATGCTTGCTCTTTCACCCACAGTGTCAAATGAAACAATGGAAATGCCAGTAGCATTTGTGTAGTGTTGTTTGACACTTCAGTTGCATGGGGTAAATCAGCCATTGACATTTGGTGAATTGATGCTCTCCATTAGGTGAAACATTAGGACCCTGTGGCAATCTATTTGACTGAGAACACGCAAGAGTCTGCCTGGCCATGTTAAAATTAAGTAAAAAGTCCTGCAGGTAGAAACAATCCTCAATGTTATAAAAATAATCTCCAGTCTTGCTGCATTCAGTTTTGCAGTAAAGAGGCCACCGTCTATGAAAATGAAATTCTGGCAGTTACTGCATTGCAACTGGATGCTGGGTAATAATTAGCTGCCAGTACTAAAACCAGAAAGGGAAATTAGGGGTAATATTAGACCCAGGAAGGGACATAAAAATTGGCTACAAAAAGCAGAACACCTGCAGATTGGAAGTAGTTTAGATTTAGCAAAGAAGGACAAAGGGATTGACTAAGAGAGGGAAAATAGAGTAACATGAAAACTGATTGTTAAAGCTTCTGAGGGTATGTGAAGAGAAAAAGGTCAGTGAAGACAAATGTAGGTCCGTTACAGTCAAAAACAGGTTACATTTAAATTGGGAGCAAATTGGCAAACCAATAAAATATACATTTTGGTTCTGTATCCATGAAGGAGGGCACATATAATGTCCCAAAATGTTGAGGAACAGAGGGTCTATTGAGAGGAAAGAACCAAATGAAATCAGTACTAGTAGGGAAATGGTGTTGGGAAATTGATGGGAATAAATATTGATAAATCCGTGGAGCCCAATAATCTATATCTCAGAGCATTTGAGGAAGTGGCCATGGAAATAATGGAAACATTGGTGCCATATTTCAAGATTCTATAGTCTTTGGAACAGTTCCTATAGATTGTTAGGCTGGCTAATGTAGCCCCACTGTTTAAAAAAAGAAGATAGAGAGAAAACTGGGAAATATAGAATGGCTAACCTAGTGTCATAGCACAGAAAATGTTGGAGTCTATTTTAAAAGGTTTAAAAGCAGAGCACTTGGCAAATAATGAAAGGATCGGCCAGAAAGAGCATGGACTTAAGGAAGGGAAAACATCCTTGATAAATCTACTGAAGTATGAGGATTGTAATTCGAGACATTGATAAGGAGGAGTCGGTGGATGTGGTTTACTTGAGCTTACCGAAGGCACACAATGTTGGCATGTATAATTAAAGTGAATGGGCTTGGAAACAGTGGAATGACATAGTTAAGGAACTAGCTGGCAGATAGGAAACAGAGTAGGAATAAATGGGCAGTTAGTGACTAGTGGGTTACCACAGTGATGAGTAATTAGACTCCAGCTATTCACGAGATATATTCATGATTTAGATGAGGGAACGAAATGTAGTGTTTGTAAGTTTGCAGACAGCACAAAGTTGACTAAGAGAGTGAGATATGAGGAGGACGCAAAGATGCTTCAGTCTGATTGGAACAAGTTGAGCAAGTGGGCAAATGCATGGTAAATGAAGTATAATGTTGTTATATTGGACATCAGAGTGAGAGGATTCAGGAGCAGGAATGTCTTGTTGCAATTGCAAAGGGCATTGGTGAGACTATACATAGAGCTGAAAATGTGTTGCTGGAAAAGCGCAGCAGGTCAGGCAGCATCCAAGGAACAGGAGATTCGACATTTCAGGCATAAGCCCTTCTTCAGGAATGGAGTATACATAGAGTATTGTGTGCAACTTTGGTCTCCTTATCAAAGGAAGGATGTTCTGATTATGGAAAGAGTGCAACAAAGATTTATTAGACTGACTCCTGGGTGGCAGGACTAACATATGAAGAGAGGCTAAATCGGTCCAGATTATACTCACTTGAGTTTAGAAAAATGATCTCATAGAAAACAATAAAATTCTAACAGGACTAGACAGGATAAATGCAGGGATCCCAATGACCAGGGAATCCAGAACCAGAGATCACAATCTTTGGATACAGGATGGACCATATCAAGAGAAATTTCTTCACCCAGAGAGTAGTGAGCCTTTGGAATTCTCTCCCAGAGAAAAGCAATCGAGGCGAAAACATTGAACATTTAAGAACGAATGAGATATGGTGGCATGGTACCTCAGTGGTTAGCATTGCTGCCTCACAGATTCAATTCCAGTCTCGGACGACTGTCTGTGTGGAGTTTGCACATTCTCCCCGTGTCTGCGTGGGTTTCCTCTGGGTGCTCCGGTTTCCTCCCACAGTCCAATGATGTGCTGGTCAGGTGAATTGGCCATGCTAAATTGCCTATAGTGTTAGGTGCATTAGTCAGAGGGAAATGGGTCTGGGTGGGTTACTCTTTGGAGGGTCGATGTGGACTGTTTGGGCCAAAGGGCCTGTTTCCACACAGTAGGAAATCTAATCATTCTTATGGCTAAAGGGATCAAAGAGTGTGCAGTGATAGCTGGAATAAGTTACCGAGTTGAATGATGAGCCATGATTATAGGATTGAGTGGCAAAACAGACTCGAAGGACCAAATCACCTTTCCCTGTTCCTACCTTTTATCTTTCTCTGTTTCTGTGACAGAGCTGCTGTCCGCAATATCGCTCAGCCTCAGTGCTATTCTACCCTAGCCCTTAACCCCAGTTCATCTCTGGGACATTGCTACAACATTCACGACACCTGTTGCACATATTTTGTGTCATGTGGTGAACTTGGTGACCTGATCGCCGCAGGTTTGGCAAGCATCAATATTCCATTGGACAATGTTGACTTACTTGTGTTGGTTTTGATGGAAGTTTTCCTTTCCCAAAGTCTCGTAGACCCAGCCAGGAGCAAATATAGCTGCGGAGAAGTTGTACTTGCGGATGAGTTCCAAAGACTAGAATACAATGCAAATTACTATGAAGTTGTAACAGTAGAAAGAAATTTTGTGGTTAGAAGCTTTCAACAAACGGGATGATTAAATATATTTTTGCAACTTGCGCAAAAATTATCCTTTAGTTTCTGCAAATTATAACAGTGTCAAACAGGGATTTGCAAAAGTTATCAAAATAGGTTGTACTTACAGAGTAGAAATTTTCATTAATATAGAACCTTGCCATTTCTCCAGACATCATGAAGTACTTTATACAGAAGGAATTGTTTTGAAATATTGGTGAATATGCCTGACATTGGCACACTGCAATTTCTCACATACGACTGTGAGATGGTCAGTTAGCCAATTTAATAATTGTAGAGATGGTGGAGGAAGAAGGTGGAACAATTACTGGTTTACTTCAAGTCGTATCACATACTCTTTAACATTCACCTGCAATAGGCAGGTAGGCTTTCTATTTAATGCTGTATTGAAGAGCTAACGAGTTCTGAAACTTTTAGGTTTGAGCGCAGGGAATCACTTGCATGACGAACGACAATATCGTTTTACTAAAATTAACTTCCATTTATGTATTACTTTGAACTATTAGAAGATAGTCTGAACATACTTCAAAGACATAATTACATGTTCCAAAATGCACACAATTGTGTCACAGCTTCTCATATTTAAAATGAAATCGTTCCATGTTCCTGAATTTGTAATTTGCTTGAGTAACATACAGTATACAAAAGAATGACCTACAACTGCCTTTTTCTTAAAAATAATCTCTGTCTTTGAGCTGCTGTACAGACTTTTATAAAATAACCATAAAAAAAAGGCTCTAGTCAAAGCAGAAACTGGCAGGAAATCTGATATTCAACCATTAAACAACTTGTGTGGTATCCATACTTGAAGAAGAATTGGTCTAGCACACGCAAACTGGACCTTCAATTTATTCCTTTATTTTCAACTGGACTTACAAGACACATTGCACTCTGAAATTGACAAAAAAGCATTATCCAGACCAGTGCAAATTGCAGACTCTATTACCTTTATAATTTACTCTTTGGCCTTAAACTTTTCAGATTTTAGCTTTCATTCAACAGCTGCAAAAACAAATTTCTGGCCAATTCCAAATTCTTGTCTCAATATTCGAACTTGAAGAATTTAAAAAATGTTTAGCCATGATTTATTACCATCATTTGAGCATGGTCAAAGAACTGTACTGTGAAACCTCATTTGGTCAAATGCACATAGCAGCAGCTGTGAATACAATAAATCAACAGCAGAGGGCAGCAAAAGCACTAATATGAAACGCAAATTCCTTTGCAAATATCAAAACCCTGTACCAGCAAAGAAGGGAACTCCTCATTCCACTGTGCCATACTTAATTCTTCCTCTTCCTAAAATGTCACCAATTAGAAAGTCTGACAAATTGCTGCAATAAAACCGTAATGGTCCAGAAAATCAAAGTTGTGAACTTTTCAGCATAAGTTAGAAATGACTTTTTATTTCTATTCCTTTACAGGATGTGGGCATCATTAGCAAGGTCAGCATTTATTGCCCATCACAATTACTATTGAACTAAGTGACTTACTAGGCCATTTCAGTTGGGGGGGGGGGGGAAGGGGGTGATGAGAGTGGAGTCACATGTCAACAGGACCAAGGGCTGATTTCCTTCCCACAAGGATTGTCGTAAATCAGATGGGGGAGTTACAACTAACATAGATTAGCTGGTGGGTGGCACAGTGGTTAGCACTGCTGCCTCACAGCGCCAGAGACCCGGGTTCAATTCCCGGCTCAGGCGACTGACTGTGTGGAGTTTGCACATTCTCCCCGTGTCTGCGTGGGTTTCCTCCGGGTGCTCCGGTTTCCTCCCAAATTCCAAAAATGTGCAGGTCAGGTGAATTGCCTGTAGTGTTAGGTGCAAGGGTAAATGTAGGGGAATGGGTCTGGGTGGGTTGCACTTCAGCGGGTCGATGTGGACTTGTTGGGCCGAAGGGCCTGTTTCCATACTGTAAAGTAATCTAATCTATTCAATTTTAGTTGGCATGGTCATTATTAAGCAGAATAATTTTATATTCCAGACTTATTAATTGAATTTAAACCTCACCCCCTGAAATTAATTGAATTTAAACCCCAGCCACATGGGATCTGAACCAGTGTCAGCCTGGGTCACGAGTAATAATTTCACTGGATTTATACAAGACCACTATCCCCCTTTACCAGTCGACAGACAATTTGAGCAACAATATGTTCACTAAGCACAGGTCAATATTCATAGCTGCAATTCATGCAAACGATAAACAGAATATCCCATTAAAATGACCAAAATACTCAATGTCAGAGTTCCCTCTGATTTGAAGGGTCCATTGAAAAAAATGCTGTCATATAATAAGAGATAAATAAAATAAGAGATTTGGGAGGAAGAGTTAAGAACTGCCTTTGGAGCTGTTAATTGTCTGAATACAGCTCTAAATCAGTCTTACCCGATTGGTTGTAAACTCTCCCCCTACGACATCTCCTCGGCCAAACACGTCAATTCCAACATAGATATCAGCCCGGCGCCCTTCCGTCATCGATGTCATATGCTGAAGATGTTCCTCCATCCAGTTATAGTTCAGGAAAATGCCATCACAGGAGTCAAAGAATACTCTGCAAGAAGGAACGAAAATGTGTGAAGTAACAAAAAAACATTTAGATACTAAATATAAAAATGTGTGGCTCAAAGGAAAATGAGTCACAACAAGATCACATACTAGCAACATAAAGCACTGGTCAAACACTCAGGCATTGTTATGCATTTGTGAATAAACTGTTTGAGTTTCACACACACTTGGTGAAATGTAATCACATTTAGAAATACTCCATTTAGTCTCATGCTAGAAGTTAGCAGAAAGACATGCAATTTATCAAACCAGTGTGATAGCATAATCTTTTACTTCCTATGAATCTATAAATTATTCTTCTAGCCTACTGTAAGCACTGTGTTCAACATTAATAATAATTTGACCTTTGGTATCATGATCAAAATCTTATCTTTCTAAACTGGCAACACTGGCATGGATGATTGCTTTATGCTACAGACAGTTTCACACTCCAGTGCAGATTGCACAGCAGTCTCCAGCAAGCACTTGGAGATTCTCAAACGTGCAGCTATCACTCCAACTCCAAAATGGCTCTCAGCCTCAAATCATTACACTTGGACATCAAAGGTTCTAAGTTCTGAAGCCTGGAAATCAACTCTCAAAAGTGATTGAGAAATTGAACAAAATCTTGTTCCTATAGCACAATGTGCAGCATTTTAAATGCTAATTTTTTAAAAGTGTAATATTTCCATACTGTGAAAGATCCAAAAAGAAAGCCCAAAAACAATAACAGATGTCATCAAAAAAGACACTGAAGTAAGGACTTTACCCAGAGAAAGTCCCTAAGTGTTTTTCAGTCATAATTTTCCAGATATTTGTAGATCTATGTTTACACTCATTTGACTGATTTTGAATATAGATTATGGAACAGATACTTCCCTCCACTATATGGTGTTCATCTGTGAAATGTAGTGGCCTCACAATTGATTCAGAATAATTTTAAAGAAAACCACAACAAAGACTTATGATAAATGGGCAATTGATTGGCTACAGTTCATCATAGTTATAAAATTTCCTGTTGAAGCTACTAGGTTTCTTTAAACTGCAGTCTTATGGCAAAATCCAAGCAGCACATGTACTTTCTACAAAAGCCAAATGATAACAAGATTGCTATAAAAGTAACACTAATATTACGAGGATGTAAACACTTACAGGCAAGATAAAAATAGGCCAGAGTACCCAGAGTATATAGCAAAGAAAACACACTAGAGAAACAATTCTGGTCTCCCTCCTATGTTGTGGAACTTGAAATGGTTCAGACAAGATTTACAAAGATGTTGCCAGGATTGGAGTGTTTGAGCTAAACGGCTGAATAGACTGGCGCTGTTTTCCTGAGAGCGTCAGAGGATGAGTGGTAACCTTAGAGAGGTTTTATAAAATCATGAGGGGCGTGGAAAGGGTGAATAGACAAGGTCTTTTCCCTGGGGTAGGGGAGCCCAGATGAGAGGGCATAGGTTTAGGGTGAGAGGGGAAAGATTTAAAAGAGACCTAAGGGGCAACCTTTTCATGCAGAGGGTGATCCGTGTATGGAATCAGCTGCCAGAGGAAGTGGTGGGGACTAGCACAATTCCAACATTTAAAAGGCATCTGGATGAGTATATGAATGGAAAGGGTTTAGAGGGATGTGGGCCAACTATTGCCGGATGGGACTAGATACATTTAGGATATTTGGTCGGCATGGACAAGTTGGACTGAAGGGTCTGTTTCCATGCTGTATATCTTGGTGACTCTATGACTTATAGTTGGGGATTGGAAAAGGCAAAGGTAGATCATGTTAGCATTGTAAGACATTTTATCAAGATGTTTGGAACAGACAGAATGTAACAGAAGCTATCATTTGCTTCCTGAATTCTTCTCCTCCCCATGCATTCTCTGAACAACAGCTTCCCCACTGTCAAGCCCTGAGGTCTCAAATGTTACTGGGCCTCATTATTCAGACTGCAGTCTACATCTCACCACACATTATAGGGAGATAATACACTCTATACAGATTACAACATGACCAGCATACAACTGAACTGAAGGCCAGAATCAAAGTTATTGATTTCAATAAGACACAAAATCATGTGTGAGCAGCAGATGATATATATTTCAGTCACTCACTTGTTGTCCTTATTCAGTTCATTCTGCCATTGCAAATGTCCAGTCTTCAGCACACTGTCATACCAGATAATGAGACTATGGGGAACAGCTTGCTGCATCTTAGCACGGAAGTAACTAAGAAAGTCTGGCACATTCTTTACTGCATTAGGCTGCATTAAAATAGAGAGAAAGACACATTATTTGCATGTGACATGGGATGCAACCTATAAATGTTATTTATTTGGCTTCTATAGAAATTACAGCTCTCGGATTCTAATCTCTGAATCTGGCCCATGAGCGTTCCTAGATCCATTACATTTCTTCCTGGAGGAGTACTGAGGTATTTGTCTACATCACAAATGGCCTCAAAAGACTTCTTCCCACACGTCTGAATTTCAAAGTTTCAACTGAAGAATTTAAAATGACACAAGGTTCTGAAAAGTTGAAAAAAAGAAAAGATTTTACACTTGGTAAACAAGTGACAAGAGCCAACAATTTACAACTTTCACTAAGACAGTTTGCTGCCATTGTGTAGGACCAAGCTCTGTGGTCCTAACGAGGTAAAGAATTGAGCAGAGGTAGCTCATAGCACGGACAGAAATCCTTTTATGGTAACCATGGAGCTGCTGCTTTCCAGAGTACAAGTTGCAGTTCTGTTAAAATAAATCTGTTTGATAATGCAGAACAAAAGATGTATTCTCTTCTCACTGGCTGTCTTGGGGCTATGCAGTAAACCTGTTGTTCCAACGTCAGCCACAGCCACACTACCAGTAACATCATTATGAGGCCTGACAATGTAAATGCTAAGGGGATATCATGGGCGAGACACAGATCAGAAGGCTTAGTCTCAGAACATGACCATCCTAGACATACAGTCAAAGAGATGTACAGCACGGAAACAGACCCCTAAGTCCTACTCGTCCATGCCAACCAGATATCCCAACCTAATCTAGTCCCACTTGCTAACACTTGGCTCATATCCCTCCAAACCCATCCTATTCATATACCCATCCAGATGCCTTTTGAATGTTGCAATTGTACCAGCCTCCACTACTTCTGTTGGCAGCTCATTCCATACATGACCTACCATCTGCATAAAAACATTGACCCTTAGGTCTCTTTTATATCTCACCTTAAACCTATGCCCTCTAATTCTGGACTCCCCCACCCCAGGGAAAAGACCTTGTTTATTTACCTATCCATGCCCCTCGTGATTTTATAAACCTCTGTAAGGTTTATAAACCTAAGGCTCCAACATTCCAGGGAAAACAGCCCCAGCCATTTCAACCTCTCCCTGTAGCTCAAACCCTCCAACCCTGGCAACATGCTTGGGAATCTTTTCTAAACCATTTCAAGTGTGACAACATCTTCCCAATAAGAAGGACACTAGAGCTGCATGTAATACTCCAAAAATGGTCTAACCAAGGTCCTGTACAGCCACAACATGACTTCCCAACTCCTGTACTCAATACTCTGACTAATAAAGGAAAGCATACCAAACGCCTTCTTCACTATCCGATCTCCCTGCGACTCCACTTTCAAGGAGCCATGAACCTGCACTCCAAGGTCTCTTTGTTCAGCAACACTCCCTAGGACCTTACTATTAAGTGTATAAATCCTGCTAAGATTTGCTTTCCCACAATGCAACACCTCGCATTTATCTAAATTAAACTCCATCTACCACTCCTCGGTCCATTAGCCCATTTGATCAAGATCCCATTATAGTCTGAGATAACCTTCTTCGCTGTCCACTATACCTCCAATTTCGGTGTCATCTGCAAACTTACTAACTATACCTCCTATGTTCACATCCAAATCATTTATAGAAATGATGAAAAGTGATGGACCCAGCACCGATCCTTGTGGTACTCGACTGGTCACAGGCCTCCAGTCTGAAAAACAACCTTCCACCACCATTCTCTGTCTTCTACCTTTGAGCCAGTTCTGTATCCAAATGGATAGTTCTCCTTGTATTCCAAGAGATCTAACCTTGCTGACCAGTCTCCCACGGGGAACTTTGTTGAACGCCATTCTGAAGCCCATATAGATCACGTCCACCATTCATTACTTTCATTACTTATTCAAAAAAACTCAATCAAACTTGTGAGACATGATTTTCCATGCACAAAGCCATGTTGACTATACCTAATCAGTCCTTGCCTTTCCAAATATGTGTAAATCCTGTTCCACAGGATTCCTTCCAACAACTTGCCCACCACCGACGTCAGGCTCACTGGTCTATAGGCCTCTGACTTGTCCTTACTACCCTTCTTAAACAGTAGCACCATGTTAGCCAACCTCCAGTCTTCCAGCACCTCACCTGTGACTATTGATAATATAAATATCTCAGCAAGTGACCCAGCAATCACTTCTCTAGCTTCCCACAGAGTTCTAGGGTACACCTTATCAGGTCCTGAGGATTTATCCACTTTTGTGTGTTTCAAGACATTCAGCACTTCCTCCTCTGTAATATGGACATTTTCAAGATATCACCATCTATTTCCCCACATTTCATATCTTGAATATCCTTTTCCACAGCAAATATTGATGCAAAATACTCATTTAGTATCTCCCCCATCTCCTGCGGCTCCACACAAAGGCTACCTTGCTGATCTACGAGGGGCCCTATTCTCTCCGTAGTTACCCTTTTGCCCTTAATGTATTTGTAAAAACCCTTTGGATTCTCCTCAACCCTATCTGCCAAAGCTATCTCATGTTCCCTTTTTGCCTTCCTGATTTCTCTCCTACTACCTTTACATTCTAGGGATTCACTCAATCTATCCTGTCAATACTTGATATATGCCTCCTTCTTTTTCTGAACCACACCCCTCAATTTCTCTAGTTCTTAAGAGATGAAGAGTAATTTCTTCTTTCAGAGGGTTCAGAGTCTTTGGAACTTCTTGCCATAGAGACGCTGCGGGAGCAGTCGATTTTTAAGACTGGGTTGATAGATTCTTGACCTTTAGGGGGAAAGAGAGTTACCAGGAAAGTGGACATGAGGAATGATTCTATTGAATGGCAGAGCAGGCTTGAGGGACCAATTGGCATACTCCTGTTCCTATTTCTTATGGTCTTTTCTAAGTGTGAGTCTCACTGTTCTTCCTGCATGCAGTGGACAAAGCAGTCATTGGAATGGTGTGTTAAACAGATATCCAAGTTCCAGGAGGACATGATCTCTTCAAAGTATTTTCTCAGTCTTTATCCTGAAGCAAACTCTAACACCGTTGACCCATTTTTCTCAAGATTCAAGCTCCCTGTGTGATCGTTGCTATCTATCATGTCTTGGAAAAGTTTCATGCATTGTATCAGAATCACAACTTTGGATGAATCTGCATGCTAATCGGCATCCAACAAATGTCAGAATGCATACCACAGGCATCTGCAGCATTTGTAACCAGTAATTGCATTTCCTGCGGTAAGGTACCCTCAGGCAGGCTATTTATTCACCTCTCCAAGGTCTGCTTTCACTCTAAATTCCAGTTGCTATGGACTCAGACAATAGATTCCCGACTTCTCGCTATTCAGGAGTGTTTCCAATTAGGCAAGAGCACCATGACTTTTAAAATAAATGAAGTACTAGTGAATAATCAATGTTGAGCTGAATGTGCCGCAGTTGCTAAAAAAATAATCTCTGGTTGTTAAATTGTAATTGTGTCCTCTGTACCCCTCTGTGTAAAGATTTTAGTCATAGCTCTTATGGTTGTCAATGTGATTGGAGGCTCCATTTGATATCTACTTAATCAGTGGTTTTATGATATTGGAGCACATTACAAGAACACCAGTCACCAGACTAAATGACAATCACAAACTTCACGCATACAGCTCATGCCGACTGGAATCACTAATGTTGTAAAACCCAACTAGAGTTCAAGATTGCCTTTAGATTGGAGAAAGTTGCAAATAGGAAGACTCTGAGCAGCTAACAATGTTACACAGTATAGTATCATAACCAGCAGGATTATTGCAATTAATTCAAATGTGCAACAAATGAAACTAGGATCAGAATGATTGTTCAAAAGATGTAAAAATAAAATATTGATACTGCACATTCCCAACTGACTCAATTCCCCTCCTGCTTCCTTTTGTATTGATCTCCCCCATTATCTAGAACTTCTTACCAATAGGGTCAGTCTTTGAATAGAGAAGTTAAGTGAAATCGCTGATGAAATCACATAACCATAACATACAAATTTAATGACTATAAAATATGGGAGCAGAATTAGGCCATTTGGCCCATTGAGTCTGCTCCACCAATTAATTACAGCTAATATGTTTCTCACCCTCATTCCCCTGCCTTCTCCCTGTTACACTTGATCCCCTTATTAATCAAGAACCTACAGTAAATACACTCAATGACGTGGTCTCCTCAGCCCTCTGCAGCAATGCGTTCCACAGATTAAACACCCTCTGACTGAAAACATTCTTCCTCATCTCAGTTCTAGAGTGTCATCTCTTCACTCTGAGGCTGTGCCCTCAGGTCATAGTCTCTCCTACTAGAGAAAACGTCTTCTCCACATCTACTCGACCTAGGCCTCTCAGTATCTTGTAAGTTTCAATCAAAGCCCCCCTCATCCTTTTAAACTCTGTTGAGTACAGACCCAGAATCCTCATATATCAAGCCTTTCATCCCTGGAATCATTCTTGTAAATCTCCTCTGGACCCTCGCTAACACCATACATCCTTCCTTAGATACTGGGACCAAAACTGCTCACAACATTCCAAATGCAATCTGAACAGAGCCTCATACAGCCTCAGCAGTACATCCTTGCTTTTGTATTCTAGCTGTCTTGAAATGAATGCTAACATTGCAGTTGCCTTAACTGCCAAATGAATGTGAACTAAGTCTCCTAAATCCCTTTGTGCTTCTGATTTCCAAGGCCTTTCCCCATTTAGAAAGTGCCTCTATTCTACCTACCAAAGTGCATAACCTCACACTTTCCCACATTGTATTCTACCTGTCACTTCTTTGCCCACTTTCTGGCCAGTCTTTCTTCAGCCTCTCTGCTTCCTCAACACTACCAGTCCCTGCACCTATCTTTGTGTCATCTACAAACTTAGCCACAATGGTCCTCGGTTCCTTCAACCAATTTGTGAATGTATAACGTAATAATTGTGGTCTCATCACTCACCCCTGTAGAACTCCACTCATCACCGGCTACCATCTTGAAAAAGAACCCATTATCCCTCCAACCTCTGCCTTTTGCCAGTTAATTAATCCTCTATCCATGCCAGTCCCTTGCCCATACCACCATGGGCTCTTACCTTATTTATCAGCCTCCTATGCTGCTCAAGTCTGCTCTCAATTACACCTGATTGCACCCTCAAATACACACTCCTACCCTGATAACCTTTCACCCCTTGCTTTAAAAACATATAGTTACCTCTGCCAATTCAAATCCTCTGCTTCTACTCTACTGAAGGAAAAGCTCCAAAGACTCTGAACCCTGCAATTAAAAAAATTATCTTACTTGTGTTTTAAATAGGAAATGCCTTATTTTTAACTCCTTATTTTAGACTCTCAGACCCATTCCCCACATTTACCCCTGACTAATGCACCTAACACTATGGGCAATTTAGCATGGCCAATCCACCTGACCTGCACATCTTTGGATTGTGGGAGGAAACCTGAGCACCCGGAGGAAACCCGCGCAAACACAGGGAGAACGTGCAAACTCCACACAGACAGTCACCTGAGGCTGGAATCGAACCCAGGTCCCTGGCACTGTGAGGCAGCAGTGTTAACCACTGAGCTACCGTGCTGCCCCGATTCGACTTACAACTTATATAAATTGCAAATAGAATTATACAATTCCTACAAGGCGGAAATAGGCCCTTCGGCCCAACAAGTCCACACCAACCCTCCGGAGAGTAACCTACCCAGACCTATCCCCTTATCCTATTATGCTACGTTTACCCCTGACTAATGTACCTAACCTACACATCCCTGAACACTATGGGCAACTTAGCATGACCAAATCACCTAACCTGCACATCTATGGATTGTGGGAGGAAACCGGAGCACCTGGAGGAAACCCCAAATGACAGGGGGAGAACGTGCAAACTCCACGCAGACAGTCGCCTGAGACTGGAATCAAACCCGGGTCCCTGGCATTGCGAGGCAGCAGTGCTAACCACTGAGCCACCATGTCACCACCAGTGCACTGGAATTTCCTAAGTGTTCAGTCAAAGAGAGATTAAAATCAAGTAGATGACTCAATATCCTGGAAGAATTTCAACAGTGCACCACTGCAGGAAGGAACAAGACAGAAACTAAATTAACATTTTATCGGATCATTAGCACACAGCTGTTTTGCAGTTCGCATACTCCATGTCGATAGCAGCTCCAAATGAAATGCAAGGATCATTTATTGATAATAATATGATACTTATAGTTAAATAATGTTAAGAGGAAAATGAATGAACTTTTTTTAAAATCAACCTCCCATTTTAATTCTGAACACAATTTCTTGGCGTTGAGACTGGGCAGGAAGCTTGCTCTCAGTCTGCTTACCCAGTTGCACAACAGCCACCGTCTGAAAGGCACACAACACTAGTCGAGAGTGAATCATTTCTTGTTTTCCCTGCTTCCGGCCCTCACACCATGACCACTTCATCTTGGTCCCATCGGAAAATGTAAACTGTCCACATTCAGCAACTTTCGGCTCATCAGAAATTCTCCCAATGATGTTCTACAGCATATTCCTGTTTCTCTGCATTAAAATCCTTTTCCTTGTTTCCATATGCCGTTGTGGCTTTGATCCTCACCATCTTCGAAACTTGTTCCAGCCCTACAACTCCCTCCCCACACACCTGGAACATTTTTGTGGCTCCTGTTCTAGTGTCATGTCCAGGCCTCACTTCATTGCACCCTTCAGTTTGTTATACCTCAGTCACTGAGACCTCAATCTCTGAAATTCCATCCATAAATCTGTCCATTACCTTCACGTAACTTCCTTAAATCTGACATTTTTGACAAAGTTTTACCTCTTTAAAAACCCCCTCTGTTGCTTAGCATCCTTTTCTACATTAAAGGCACTATGTAAATGATTGATGTAATGGTTGATGTAAACTCACAATGTTGAAGCAAGACCTAGTGTCCAACTGCTCTCTAGTAACTTAGTTACATTTCATCACTTCTCTCGCAAAAAAGCTTACATTTCAAATACTGCAAAGATTACGGGACCCGACACCGTTCTGACAATAGGCTTATGATCCAGAACCTGCCATGCCCCAGGCCAAGCAATGCCAGGACAGCTACAATACTGGCATCTACCTGACAATGTGAAAATGTCCTCAGGCCTATCCTGTACACAAAAAGCAGGACACATCTAACCCAGCCAATTACCAAGCAAGTTACTCTCAACCATGAGCAAAGTGACAGAAAGGAGGGAGGGCTCAGCTGTGATTATTAAAGTTTCCAGAACAAGTATTCGGACAGAGAGTAGGGAAGGCTCAGGAATCTAAATTCAGGCACAGCAGATAAGGGAACAGCTATTGGGGGGATAGGACTGAAGGTGTCGTACTTAAATGTTAGCACTACAAAACAAGGTAAATAAGCTTGTGCCACAGATTGAAATTGGCAGGTACGATGTTGTGTGCATCACAGAGACATGACGATGGGAACTCAATATCCAAGGATACTGTCGAAAGGACAGGTGGGCAGAGGGGGCAGAGTTGACTTGCTAGTAAGAAATTAAATGAAATCAATAGCAAGAAGCTACATTGGACCAGAAAATGTATAAATCGTGTGGATAGAGTTGTGGAAATGCAGAGCAAGGAAGATCCTAATGTACAGGCCTCCGACCAGCAGTTAAGATGTGGGGCAGAAAAGAAATCAGGAGATAGAAAAGGCATGCAAGGAAGGCACTACCTGTGTAGCCACTACAATAATCATGAGGGACTTCGACATGCAGATAGACTGGGGAAAAGCTGGTTGGTAGCAAATCACATGGAATTTGTGGAATGTCTACAAGATGATTTTTGTTGGAGCAGCCTGTGGTGGAGCCCATTTGGGAACAAGCATTTATGGAATTGGTAATATGTAATGGGACAGACTTAATTATGGATCTTAAGGTAAAGGAACCCCTAGAGAGCAGTGGCCACAATAGGAGAGAATCCACCCTGCAGTTTGAGGTGGAAAGCTGGAATCAGATGTAACGGTATTGCAATGGAGTAAAGGTAATGACAAAGACATGAGAGAGGTTACTGGAAGGGGAGCCCATCAGGAAAGATGGCAGGGGGTTTCTGGGATATTTCAGGAGGGACAGCAGTAATTCATCCCCAAAGGAAGAGAGGATGAAGCAATCATAGATGAAGTCAAGGACCGCAGAGAAGCAAAAGAAAAAGCATACAATGTGGCGAAGGTTAGTGGGAAACCAGAGGATTGAGACACCTTTAAAAATCAGCAGAGGATAACTAAAAATATAATAAGGGGGATTACTATGAAATATGTGAGTAAACTAGCTCTTAATTTTAAATAAGATTGCAGGAGTTCTTGTTGGTTATATAAAAAGGTAATAGTGGACTTTGGACTGCGGGAAAATGAGGTTGGAGCAGTAGTGATGAGGAACAAAGAAATGGCAGAGAAATTGAACAGGTACTCTGCATGAGTCTTCACAGTGGTATACACTAGTGACATATCAGAACTTCAGGGAGTCATGGGGAAGAGGTGAGTGTCGTAGCCATCACTGAGGAGAAGATGCTAGGGAAGTTGAACGATCTGAAAGTGAATGAGTCACCCAGAGAGGATGAACTATGCCCCAGGGTTCTAAAGGAACTCACTGAAGAGATTATAGAAGCATTCGTATGACTATTCTGCAATTACTGGAGTCAGAGAGGGTCCTAGAAGCATGGACAATGGTTAAAGTAACACTTTTGTTTAAGGGAGAGAGGCAGAAAGCGGGATTTTACAGGCCGGTTAGCCTGACTGCAGTCATTGGTAAGACTTTAGAATCCATTATTAAGGATATGATTGAGGCGTACGTAGAAGTGCATGGCAAAATAAGGCTGAGTCAGCACGGTTTCACCAAGGGGAGATTATGGCTGACAAATCTGTTAGAATTTTTTGAGGAGGTACTGATCAAGTTAGACAAAGGATGGCCTATCCTGGGGGTTACCATTGACCAGAAACTAAATTGGATTCAGCTAAGTAAATATTGTGGCTACTAAAGTATGTCAGAGTTTGGGAAATATGCAGTGAATAACCCCACTCTTGACTGCTCAAACTCTGTCTACCATCTTGAAAGCACAAGTCAGGAGTGTGATGAATGAGTACAGCTGAACACAAAACTCAACACCAGCCAGGATAAATCAGTGTGATTTAGTGATACCCATGTCTTTACCTTCAATGTTCACTCCCTCTAGTACCAACATACAATGTAAAAGTGTGCCTGGGTAGCGTATTTTTAGTGTAACTTGGCCATCACAAATTATTTTCATACAATAAGCTCTGGAGCAAGCTAATAGGATTCAGGACACCATTCTGTATAAACACTGGGTCAAAGAAACAAATGTTGAACTCTTTATTCTTTAGTTACTGTCTATTTAATATTACTGTATAATTAGCAACCAGCCAAAAGCAGATGATGGAGATCTTGTGGTATAGTCATAACACTTCTGGCTTGGGAGTAGAGACTCCAGGTTCACATTCCACTCCAGGGCTTGATGACAATGGAAGATGTATTCATAATGTGGTCAACCTTATTCTCAACCTGTCAATCTCTCTGATATGCCTGTGACAGTCAGTCACTTAGTGCAGCAGTGTCTCCTAGTCAGCCATATTTGACATGGAGTGGTGTCTCACATGCTACAGCCTCTGGCCACAGGCTGTTGACTGTTTCAGGAAAATGTTGCTTTTGAAACAGATCTCAATTAAAACTCACAAGTGGCAGCATTGTGTATCATCCGCAAGGTGCTCAGCAGCAACTCACCTTGGCTCGTTTGACAGCATCTTCCAAACCCATGGCCTCTACCACCTAAAGGGCAAGGGGACCAGATACAGTAATGCGACTTGCTAATTCCCCTTCAAGCCACAGACCAACCTGACTGGATCTGCGGCACTTCTTCATTGTCATTAGGTTAAAATCCAGGAACTTCCTTTCTATCAGCTCTCTCGGTGTATCTACACAACAAGGACTGCAGCAGGTGACAGCTCACCATCACCTTCTCAAGACCAATTAAGGAAGCTCACATCTTATAAAACAATAAATATTTTCGATTCTAAAGCTCTTGAATGTGACAATTACATTCTCCCTCTGCTCAAAGAGTGCTGTCACCTCAGCATCCTTTACTAGCTTAGTAAGTGCCAACAAAATACAGATCACTTTACTCACGCTCAATTCATTTTCGATGTTAACCAACCATCCATCAAACTGAAAGCAGTGGGCAATGAGTACTAGTTTATCAGCCAGTGCTCGGAATGTCTCCTCATTCTCCAAGAAAGTCTCACAGATTGCAGCCCCAGCATCCCATTCTGTGATGAATGTTCCTGAAACCAAAAACAGCTGAACACAAAATCAAAATTTTCTACCCATTAGAAATAACCTCACCTATTTTATAGAAATATCCAATATAGAATGTCTGTAATGATATTAATTTGAGCACTTAAATAAGCAAAAAAGCATTCTTATTCCTACATCAGGAACAGCATGTTTCTATAAAACACTTTTTCTAAAGTCAGACTGCCACACGGGAGAAATACCTGAGCCAGTCAACAATATTTACCAGACACAGGGAAAAAAAAGAGCTTCCAGTTCTGTGAAAGAGACTTGAAATAACTCAAAAATAGCATTCTAATTCTTGGAACATAGCAGTTAAGAAAGATTATTTCCAAGAAGAGAATAAACAAAGCACTCCATCAGAAGCTTTCTGTGTCAATGAAAATCATCCAGATTGAAAATACAGAAAGTTAACCATGCCTTTTGCCATAGTGAAGCACAAATATACTTAGTTCCTAAATAAAGCATATTTACCTAGAATAGCGACACTGTGTTTATGTGCAGCGTTGGTCCAGCAGACGGGTGGGATGGTCACCATATGGTGACTGAAATATACAAAGATATCGATATATAACCAGTGGTAAAAAACAAAAGGATTCTCCTCATGCACGCCTTGTATGAACCTGAGAAGAAAGTGGCAGGTTAGGGACTTATCGCACATAATCTCCCAGAGAAAAAGAGTGACTGGCTGATGTCCAAGCAAGAGTACACACTTTAAGAATGCATTCTGTGCCATCTCTCTTTATCCATAACCAAACCAAATATAAATGATGCTGTGATTTTCCATTATCGCTGTCCGCTCACAATTCTAACATTACCTTACTTTAAATTCCTGTTTGCAGAACCCAACCAGTGGTGCCGTGCAGGGCTAGAGAGAGAAATTATGAGTGCCTTTACTGCTCCTGGCCCAGGTCCCTAGTCCCTCTGATCCAAACACAGTGACCCCCCCGATCCCCTGGTCCTGGTTATTGGGCTCTGATGCACCCCTCTCTCCTGGGCCCGAACTCTCCTGAATCCAAGGCATTCACTGGGCAAAGTGCAACATTGGAACATTTGGATTTGCAACTTGAATTAATCTTCTTTATACAATCACACACTTGGAATTCAAAAATATATGAAACATCAAATCACAGTAATGTAAGGCTCCAAGGGTGAGGCAGCACTTCACAATTCGCAGCCATGTATTTGGGATTTTAACCTTTCCTGTCATGTTTTGACTGCCATTCAGCAAACTGCTAAAGATGGGGATCGCACACCAATTGACCGATTCATGATAAAAAAAATAGCATATTGAGGGCAAAGACATTTGAAGCATTATGGCCATATCTAAAGTACTCCATTGACAAACCCTGTAACGTATCAGATAAGACTTCTGTTCTTCACAAGCTAGCCTGTCTCTGGGCTAAAGCTCCAACTTCGGCCAATTCAGAACTGCTGTCTTACTGGAATTCCCTACCTCACCTCCACAAGCTAATGAGACATACACTATCATGGTAAAACTTCCATCTTCCAACATTAAACCGCAAAAGGAATTTGAAGTCACCCAGTTGTGTAGCTGGACAGTTTCTGCTGTCAGGGATGTATCCACATTTTAAAACAGCAGCTTTAGAGAAATTCAAAAATATTTAAAGAGATCTTTTGTATGGTTCAAAACCTGCCAAATCTCTAATCTCCCATCAAATAATCCTTTTCTCCAATGAGATGGCACAGCTGTAAACATAGATTTCATTACTTCCCAATATTTGCCACATTTTAATGCATCACACAAGGTGCTGCTGCTTTAGGTGATCTGACTTTATTCAG
Organism: Hemiscyllium ocellatum; assembly: GCF_020745735.1. Lineage (NCBI taxonomy): Eukaryota > Metazoa > Chordata > Chondrichthyes > Orectolobiformes > Hemiscylliidae > Hemiscyllium > Hemiscyllium ocellatum. Next base: position 27,409,001 of record NC_083425.1, on the reverse strand, counting down.
TATGGCAAATCCAACTCAACATGATCATTAATGGCTTAGAAAGAGTTAAAAAGATTTCATCGAAATTCACTATGCTATAAAGTGACCATTTTAAAACAGCCACTTTTGAATCTTGGGTAAAATCAGCGCAGATTTTATTGAAGGAAGACAATGTTCGGCTAAATGCCCAGGCTAGTCCTGAAGGAGGACTATGCCTGAAACATCGACTCTCTTGCGCCTCAGATGCTGCCTGACCTGCTGTGCTTCTTCCAGCACCACATTTTATCAACTCTGACTCTCCAGTATCTGCAATGCTTACTATCTCCAGGAATGCTTCTCCTCTCCTGAAGAGTTTCAACACAGTTTATAATTCTCAATTTAATGTAGGGCACCCTCTTATCTCAATCTCAATCTCAGCCTGATTTCCATGGCAACTGAACTTTCAGTATTCCCTTACCTCTGTGGGCTGTACAGCAATGGATAATTGTTACAACTTATATTTTTCACTTCCTGCAGGAACGGAAACATGCCTCATTCTTTCCGACAGTATTGGCTATATTTCCCATCATGCTTCAACAGAGTGCTCTAAGTGTCTACCCTAAGTAATTAACAAGCATTTAAGTATCAATGTTAATCAATTGCCTCACTTCAAATGGATATTTTCATCTTAGTTTAATGTATAGCACATTTAAAAATTCAAATATAACTATAAATAACATTTCCAATTATATAAAAGCAAATGTTGAGCGTTGTGCTTTAAATAATGACATAGAAATTGATAATGTTAAATCCTTAGTGACTGGATCAGCATCACCATAAGTATTCCAAGTTCACCAAATTGTGTCAGAAGGCAGAATGTTGTGGCACATTCCATGGTATAAAAGGCAAAACATGTGAATCATTTGTCATCATTCTTTTCCATTGAGGCCTGCCACAACTTCAAGAAAAATTGTTAAGGATATCGATCAGTAACCACGCTATCCAGAGAAAACCCACCTGTCATTCAAGTAGCCGCCAGCCATATCATGACAGACCAGCGTCCTTGGCCGATTACACTGCATAGGTGGCTGTCGTGGAGCGAGGGGGATGACTGCTTTGTTGAAATGCTCATCTTGAATAGAAAGCTGCCACGATTTCAGTTCCTCAAGTGATGAGATGTAAAAGCTGACTGGTGCACTGGTGTCAGGGTCGTAACAGTGGCCTGCATTCAACAAAGGACCAAAAACAATAACCAGTCTTATCTCCCATTTACACATGACACTGAACCTTAGGAAACAAAGTAATGATTTAGAAAAATTCACAACAAAACCTCAAAGCCTGGATACGGCATGCTATCCTTGAACCACAGTTCAAATCTTAACGAGACAAGATGATAGTCTCTTCTCTCAATTGGATATAATGTCACTTCAGGGTGATTTAAACAGATTCAACTTTAAAAGAAATATACACACTTAACCTTCCATGAGCTTTAATTGTACATAAAATGCAGAAAAGATAATCATTCAAATATGAGAAGTTGAGTAATCCATAATACAGGAAAATTCAGTCTCATCATTCTGCACCTAAATTCTAATTATGACAGTTTCTGGTCCTCTGCTCAGAGAATACTGCCCTCAGTTATTTAGACCAGGGCCATTCTGTAATGTTTACCTGAGACATGTAAGCTAGCATATAATTAATATGATCAACCACACTATCCCCCTTATTCCACTGTTCAGCTCAGTGGGACTAACCTTGCTTAGTTTCAATCTATCCAATGCCAGGCAGACTATCTCTAATAATGATTTCTCTTCCCAATCCCAGATAGTTATCTCCTGATTTCCACAAGGATTCCTCTTCCATCTGAACCCATTTACTGTTTCATCTTTCTTCCAGATAGTCATCTCTTGGGTCAATCATCCCTTGGCTCAGTGATCCCTGGACAACGTTGTTTTGCATGAACTGACGTTCATGCAAGCTGCATTGCTAAATGTATAATATGATGCACCAAGTCCTGGTCACCTGACACTCTTGTTTTTGTTGAGTAACCGGTTTCTCCTGCTTCAACAAGCCCCATTTTTTTATCCCTGTGTTTAACTCATTTTATGTTTTTTGTCCCCAACTTTGCAAATTTTTTTTGCCTCTCCCTTTATCTCATAAGCTTCAAGCTTTGACATCCCTCACCTACACTCCACTCACCTCTCCAGCTCTTCAATCATCCCCTTTAGCATTTACATCTTCTCTCCACATATAATTATTTATGATGATGTTGCATTGAAGCTTCCTGTGCAAATGTTCCACATTCCAGGAAGTGTTCCAAGTCTTTAGTTTGGAACATGTTCTTTCCAACCTAACATCATTTTACCCAGAATATACACAGAAAAGCAGGTCACAAAAACAAGCAAACCTACTCCACCATTCAGGAAGGTCATTGCTGACTACAGTTAGACTCAATTCCACAAAATCTAACTCCATCAATTACCAAGGGCAGGTCAACTCAACATGGAGGTAGAGGAGAGTTCCTAAGCCAGAGCTCTTCTGGTCCATTGGTTTCTTTTCTATCTTCTCCTCTTTTTGTGTTCTTTTATCTTCTTCTTTCTTATTTTTTCTCTCTATTTACCTCCATGCCTCAGACAGACTTTATGGATTCCAGGCTGGAGGTGAAGCCCAGCGCAGACTCCCAGGCTCGAGGTGAAGCCCAGAGTGACTCGCTGTTTTGGAGCTGTAATGCTGAACTTTTATCTTTATTTCTTGCTGATTTATACCTAAGATTTGTACCCTGGGTACCTTTGTATCTAGCTTTGTAAGAACTACGATGCTGAACTTTTAACTTTATTTCATTTTTATAATTTAGACCTAAAACATTGTACCTAAGTATCTTTGTACCTAAGATGGTGCCAGAAATGGTGACTTTGCACATTTTCGCTGGACTCATATATCCCTGTACTTGAATGCATGTGACAAGTAACTTAATTCTCATTCTAATTCTTCACCCTCCAGCCTGTTCCCCATAAGCTACAGCATTGCTACTTTTTGAAAAGTCTGAATGTATTTATGGTCAAGAAAGACAACAACTGAGCCTCCACAGTCTGTGGCAGACTGAAATCCAAGGATTTGCAATGCTTGAAGAAGCGATTCCACCTCATTGCTGTAATTAAAATGGGAGCCTTTATTGTGAAACTGTGGCAGGTTTGTTCTATATTCATCATAAGAGGAAAATGACTTTCAGCATCTACCCTAATAAGCCCCTCAGAATTCTATGTATCTCAAAGAAAATCAAAGGCAGGCTCTATCTGTGCAGAGAGGAAAGCATTACTATTTCGCGTTGATAACTAGAAATTTAACGAAAAAGAGAATGGTAAGGAGGAAAAAAGTAGGCAGAATCTTCCCAGACCCTGTGTAGCATGGACTACGGCTGGAAATCTGGAGAATCATGTGAGAAGTTGAGTGAGGCCTTTTTTGATGTCAAGAGCAACAAATCACAATTTTAACAGAAGTTCGTACGTTGAAACAAGATTCTTACTAATGAGCAGTGAGAAGTCTATTAATGGGAATTATTACTCATTACCCCTTATTAATATCTAATCCTGCCCTATTAACAGGAAGTTTCCATTAGATAGAAAATGGATACCAGGAATTTCCAACAAGAAAGTCTGAGTAGGTACCTGGTGACTCTACCTCAGATGGGGGAACATGGGATACTGCAGGAGAGGAGGCAGGGTGACAGATAGTCACCACCACCATGGTGTTAATGGAGGGACAGTGCAGCATAATGGTGGACATCACCAAACTGTAGTGATCGGAGCTCAGGGGGTAAGGAAGACAGTTGGTTCTCAGTTTGAAGTAGTGGGTAGAAACATGTGGGGGTTCAGTCAGGAGGACGATCCAAGGAATGCAAGGTAGAAAGGGACATGGGGCTTTGGGGTAGGAGAGGGACAGCTGACCAACAGGATGAGCCTAATATTCGTGATGTCCAATGTGATGTGCATTGCCTTCTCTAATCTTTCCATTGCCAATTGTAGCCTATGAATGGAAAATTGCTGCTAGCGTGCCTGAAGTGGACAGAGTCACTGTCTACTTAGAGTCATAGAGATGTACAACAAGGAGACAGACCATTTGGTCCATCTCATCCACGCTGACCAGATATCCTAAATAAACCTAGTCCCATTTGCCAGCATCTAGCCCATATCCCTCTAAACCCTTCCTATTCATATAACCATTCAGATACCTTTTAAATGTTGCAATTGTACTAGCCTCCACCACTTCCTCTGGCAGCTCATTCCATACACACGCCACCCTCTGCATGAAAAGGTTGCCCCTCAGATTTCTTTTACATCTTTTCACTGTCATGTTAAACCTATACTTTCTAGTTTTGGACTTCCCACCCTGAGGAAAAGACATTGTCTATTTACCCTATCCATGCCTCTCATGATTTTATCAACCCTGATAAGATCATCCCTCAGCCTCTGCGCTTTGGGAAAATGGCCCCAGCCTAATCAGCCTCTCCCTATAGCTCAAACCTTTCAACTCCAACAACATCCTTGTAAATCTTTTCTGAACACTTTGAAGTTTCACAACATTCTTCTTATTACAGGGAGACCTGAATTTCATGCAGTATTCCAAAAGTGCCTAACCAATGTCCTGTACAGCCACAACACGGCTTTCCAACTCCTATACCCAATGCTTTGACCAATAAACAATTGCTGGCCAAAGATGCAGGTTTCAGTTCTGTGAAACAGGTCCTTCAAGGGGCATTTGCATTAATAATACACCTGAAGAATGCAGATTCACATCATTTGCAATCGTATCATTGTGCATGTGAAATACAGGCAGTGTCCCAGTGTGTAAGGTCCACTGCTTGTCATAAACAATGTCAACCGTGTCATTGGTCCTTGCAGTTTGTAGATGGACATTTCTGTGAGGCAGAAGTAATCAGTGACAGTCTTAAAAGGGGCACCTCCGGGCCACAATGCGCATAGAACTAATGTCAGACATTATAGTATACACAGTAGTACGGAACTGACACTCTCTACATCTGAACTGTAAGTATAATTTATGATTAGATTAGATTCCCTACAGTGTGGAAACTGGGCCTTCGGCCCAACCAGTCCACACCGACCCTCCGAAAAGTAACCCACCCAGACCCACTTCCCTCTGACTAATGCCACTATCACTATGGGCAATTTAGCATGGCCAATTCACCTGACCTGCACATAGAGTCATAGAGATGTACAGCATGGAAACAGACCCTTCGGTCCAAACAGTCCATACTGACCAGATATCCCAACCCAATCTAGTCCCACCTGCCAGCACCCGGCCCATATCCCTCCAAACCCTTCCTAGTCATATACCCATCCATCTTTGGACAATGGGAAGAAACCTGAGCACCCGGAGGAAACCCACGCAGACACGGGGAGAATGTGCAGACTCCACACAGGCAGTTGCCTGAGGCTGGGATTGAACCTGGGTCCCTGGTGTCATGAGGCAGCAGTGCTAACCACTGAACCACTGTGCCATCATGCCAGCTATATGTCATGAGAAGCGTTGGATCGTGGTTGCTATGGAAACACATTAACAGTAAAGGACAATTCCAGCTTGGCAGCACTTGACTGGGTCACAGCCAAGATTCAACAATACTATTAGCACCAGGGATAACAGCATGTGGATGCCGTGACAGTACCAAATTCTTGGTAGTGGTAGCATCAGGCTAACATCAAATGAGAGGAGCTCCATCAATGTGTGGTAGGTAGTTCATGAGGCAGTTTTGCAAGAATAGCGTGAAAAAACTCATCGGCCCTCATGAAGAGAAACCCTCCATGAAACTTAATGAAAATGATACCAAGCCAAAGTATGATACTATTCAAACATGGTAAGAATCCTAATGTCTCTAAGGTCCCTCAGTGAAAGATGAGGAGCTATTCTTTAAGCTTACACTGAGGTTGCTTGGAACAATGTTGGTGACAGAGGGCAAAGAGGCCAGAAGGAGAGCGAGATGGAGAATAAAAATGGCAGGCAACTGGAAACTCAAATCATCTATACAGTCCAAACTGAGATGCTCAGAGAAGTAACAACCCAATCAAAATGGTCTCCCTTGCACTCAAAGTAAAGAAGAATACAATAGTTTAAAATAAACTTGGTTAAAAAATCACACAACACCAGATTATAGTCCAACTGGTTTATGTGGAAGCACTAGCTTTTGGAGTGTTGCTGCTTCATCAGGTAGTTGACAATCAGGCTGCCTACTTGTGGAACGTTTCAGAGAACACCTCTGGGACACCCGGACCAACCACCCAACCACCCTGTGGCTCAACACTTCAACTCCCCCTCCCACTCCACCAAGGACATGCAGGTCCTTGGACTCCTCCATCACCAGACCATAACAACACGACAGCTGGAGGAAGAGCGCCTCATCTTCCGCCTAGGAACCCTCCAACCACAAGGGATGAACTCAGATTTCTCCAGTTTCCTCATTTCCCCTCCCCCCCACCTTGTCTCAGTCCCAACCCTCGAACTCAGCACCACCTTCCTAACCTGCAATCTTCTTCCTGACCTCTCCGCCCCCACCCCCACTCCGGCCTATCACCCTCACCTTAACCTCCTTCCCCTATCGCATTTCCAACACCCCTCCCCCAAGTCCCTCCTCCCTAACTTTTATCTTAGCCTGCTTGGCACACTTTCCTCATTCCTGAAGAAGGGCTTATGCCCAAAATGTCGATTCTCCTGCTCCTTTGATGCTGCCTGACCTGCTGTGCTTTTCCAGCAACATGTTTTCACCTATAAACTGGTGTTGTGTGATTTTTAACTTTATATACCCCAATCCAACACCGGCGTCTCCAAATCACAAAATAATCTTGGATATTCTGGGTGGATCTTGATTCAAACAATTCATTTTCTACATCTTGAACAATAATGAGATACTTGAGAGCATTTCAAAACATCATTTTATACCCCACAACATAAAAAAATTGTCATTACAGCTTGGAAGGAAATAAAAGGTTCCCTCATTCCAACCCATGCTTCAAAACAAAACGTGTCATATCTCCAGTCGGTTCTGAGTGATAAAGGCTCACAACAAATACAATACAGTGAAACATTTTCAAAAACCAACATTTGATGCATGTAAAATTACTGGCTGCTTTGCCTGCAGTCTCACTGACTGTATTCGCTATAGTTATATGTACTCACCAGGCAGCTGAGGTGCGTCGTAATGAACTGTGTGATCAACTTGATGCAACACTGGATGAGCTTGATTAACAGCGACACTACAAAACAGACATTAATGCAAGTCAACATTTAATCCTGTAATAATGTGTAATGTATTTAAAACAGAAGAGAATCAAATGTGGTACTCAAATAAAAAACAAATGCCCAACTGCTTTGCAGTTAAACAGTGAGTATAATTAAGTTGCATGTGACATCACTAAGAGAAGACAACAAGAGTTGTTATGAAAACAAAAACCTTCCCAAGCATGTTCAAATTGTAACAGAGAAGTTTCAGCAAGATGTTTCTTGAACTCAACAGCAGATATTTTGAAGGGCTGATGAAGGGCTTATGCCCGAAACGTTGAATTTCCTATTCCTTGGATGCTGCCTAACCTGCTGTGCTTTAACCAGCAACACATTTTCAGCAGATATTTTCCCTCAACTGTCATCGTTTTTTAAAAAAAAAATCAGACAATAGTTTACAATATCAGCATTAAACATGCAGAACTAAATTACAGTGACACAAATTAACATTACAGTGTGCACCAGCATCTGTGTTGCAAAGTTAAATACAACCAAACTTTTAATGTAAGGTGAAAAGAAAGGTTCAAAATTGAATTCTCATTCTACATTGCATCATCAATCTTGCGTGGATTGGTTTTTAAGAAGAATTGCAATTGCTAGCAAGAAAAGGAGTTATTTGGACCCCAGTTGCAAAATGCGAGGATGTTGTTGCCAAGGAAAAGCAGAGCTGATTTTAGCGATGTTGCCAACACATTTGCTGTCAAGATTCACAAATAAAGAGTGGTCATTTGGTCAGGACACCAGAGGGCAGTATTATCTCAGGAAATTTACTCAAGGACATCACAGGAGAAGCGGCGCGTGGAAAAGCGAGGTTTCATTTTCTAAAATAGAATGGCCTGGGCCTACAGTACAAAATCACAGTATAATTAAAAGTGATTAATTACTGGTTTCCACAATGTATTTGGAGTTTCAAACAGAAACCATCTGTCGAGATTTTATGACAAGCTTTTGGACATCTGAACATCTTGACTACTCGTGATAAGATTTAGTTCCTGCTGGTTTTCCAGAGACTTTACTGCTGATGATGGTGAGTTGCTGGTGCTGTTTTAGAATAACAGAATACCACGTAAAACGTACCACCCAATTATTAAAAACCCTGTTTCGGATTTGCATTTCCTAACATCTTAAGTTTTTTTGTTGTTGCGATTTTCTGCTCACATTTACCATTGTGAGTCGCTACACCAATCTTTCAACAAGTTTCATTGTAAGAGGAGAGTCTGAGCAACAGGCATGACAGAAATAGGTACAGTGGGGCGAGAAATGAATGGGAAGTGGAGAGGATAGGCAAACAAAAGGCAAATATAATTTTATAATACAGATTCATGGGCAGAAGCTGCAGGCATGGGCTGAAGCAGAGATGCTCATATCCACTGTAACACCATTCCGTGTACTCACTCTTTGCTGTTCACGTTCTTCCTGCTGTCACCTACAGTCAATGTGCCGCTCTCTGCCTGATCCTCTGCTGCTGTCTTCTCCCCAGACTCAGGCTCAGAATCAGACAGGAACCTCTTCCTTTTACTTTTGTCCATCTCCCGCAACACAAACTGTCGTGTTACCAATTCCAACGGCAGCTCTTTGAGCACAAGTTACACCAAACAACCTCGAAACGCGTTTGTTTACAGCGAGCCCGATGGAAGAGCTGCCCTGATTGAAGTCAGCTCCAAGTGGAATCAGCAAAAGGCTAACTTTAGAGTCTGCTTATGGGTGGGGATTTAGCTGTTTGTACCACTGTTCAAACTCTTGTCACTTTCTGACCTTGCACGGTACTAAGACCCGAGCTCTGCAGTTACACCCAAACTCGGTGATCTCAATCACTCGCTCCTCTGCTGTTCCCGCAGCCAGCCCCTGAGCAAGGAGATTTAAATAACAACATGCATGGGCAGGGATGATCTCGCAAACACACCAGAATCGGCAGCAATTTACACTGGTCGCTGGGTCAAAATCCAGGATACCGTTATTTTCGGGACAGTACACTGCTTTTACAAAAAAAAGAGCTTTATTGTTGATTGTTAATCATGAGTTGAGAAAGCATTGGGCAGGGGCAAAAAGGCTTGGACTCACACAGAGGGTGATACGGGTATGGAATGAGCTGCCTGAGGGTATGGTGGAGGCTGGTACAATTGCAACATCTAAGCGGCATTTGGATGGGTATATGAATAGGAAGGATTTGGAGGGATATGGGCCAGGTGCTGGCAGGTGGGACTAGATTGGGTTGGGATATCTGGTCAGCATGGACGGGCTGGACCGAAGGGTCTGTTTCCATACTGTACATCTCTATGACTGTATGACTGAGTGAGGAATCAGCTCATCACCTGATAAAGAAACTCTCCCATTTCTGTTCAGTGTTAGACACTTCAGATGATCAATGGGAGACATTTGGGGGAAAGAGTAGGTGAAGATGACAGACCTTATGAGAAAATCTCCAGCTATATGTTTGTTCAGAGTTGTAAGTTGCAAGTTTCTGAATTCCCCCTTTGGTGCTTAAAAAGATAATTATTATGCATTCACTTTTTCAGCAGTTAAATTACCAATTTAACAAGTACAGTTTTCCCTTGTAGCAAGATTCAACATAGATTTCATTATCTAAATCTGGTAACTTACAGTGTATGGAATTTATACACTTTTTCCAGATTATAAATTCACAAATACAGCACAGCTGTGCTCTGTTTCAGATTATTGTTGTTGGATCTTAGAGTCATAGAGTCATAGGGATGTACAGCATGGAAACAGACCCTTCGGTCCAACCTGTCCATGCCGAGCAGATATCCCAATCCAATCTAGTCCCAACTGCCAGCACCTGGCCCATATCCCTCCAAACCCTTCCTATTCATATACCCATCCAAATGCCTCTTAAATGTTGCAATTGTACCAGCCTCCACCACTTCCTCTGGTAGCTCATTCCATACATGTACCACACTCTGTGTGAAAATGTTGCCCCATAGGTCTCCTTTATATCTTTCCCCTCTCACGCTAAACCTATGCCCTCTAGTTCTGGACTCCCCAACCCCAGGGAAAAGACATTACCTATTTACCCTATCCATGCCCCTCATAATTTTGAAAACCTCTATAAGTTCACCCCTCAGCCACCTACGCTCCAGGGAAAACAGCCCCAGCCTGTTCAGCCTCTCCCGATAGCTCAAATCCTCCAACCCTGGCAATATCCTTGTAAATCAGCAGTGTGGACATGAGTGGGGCCAGCAGTGTGAACTCGAGTTTCACAATATCCTTCTGATAGGAAGGAGACCAGAATTGCATGCAATATTCCAACAGTGGCCTAACCAATGTCCTGTACAGCTGCAACATGACCTCCCAACTCTGTACTCAATACTCTGATCAATAAAGGAAAACATACTAAACACCTTCTTCACTATCCTATCTACCTGTGACTCCAGTTTCATGGAGCTATGAACCTGCACTCCAAGGTCTCTTTGTTCAGCAACACTCCCTCGGACCTTACCATTAGTCTATAAGTCCTGCTAAGATTTGCTTTCCCAAAATGCAGCACCTCACATTTATCTGAATTAAACTCCATCTGCCACTTCTCAGCCCATTGGCCTATCTGGTCAAGATCCTGTTGTAATCCGAGATAACCCTTCAATGTCCACTATATCTCCAATTTTGGTGTCATCTGCAAACTTACTAACTGTACCTCTTATGCTCACATCCAAACCATTTATGTAAATGACAAAAAGTAGAGGGCCCAGCGCCGATTTTTTGTGGCATTCCACTGGTCACAGGCCTCCAGTCTGAAAAGCAACCCTCCACCACCACCCTCTATCTTCTACCTGTGAGCCAATTCTGTATCCAAATGGCTAGTTCTCCCTGTATTCTATGAGATTTAACCTTGCTCATCAGTCTCCCATTGTCGAACGCCTTACTGAAGTTCATATAGATCACATCTACCACTCTGCTCTCATCAATCCTCTTTGTTACTTCCTCAAAAAACTCAATTTAGTTTGTGAGAAATGATTTCCCACAGACAAAACCATGTTGACTATACCTAATCAGTCCTTGTCTTTCCAAATACATAGGAGAAAGTAAGGTCTGCAGATGCTGGAGATCCAAGCTGAAAATGTGTTGCTGGAAAAGCGCAGCATTCCAAATACATGTACATCCTGTCCCTCAGGATTCCCTCCAACAACTTGCCCACCACTGACATCAGGCTCACTGGTCTATAGTTCCCTAGATTGTCCTTACCACCCTTCTTAAACAGTGGCACCACGTTAGCCAACCTCCAGTCTTCCGGCACCTCACCTGTGACTATCAATACAAATATCTCAGCAAGAGGCTCAGCAATCATTTCTCTAGCTTCCCACAGAGTTCTAGGGTACATCTTATCAGGTCTTGGGGATTTATCCACTTTTATGTGTTTCAAGACGTCCAGACTTCCTCTCTGTAATATGGACATTTTGCAACATGTCACCATCTATTTCCCTACTGTCTATATCTTCCATATCCTTTTGCACAGTAAATACTGATGCAAAATACTCATTTGGCATCTCCCCCATTTTCTGCCGCTCCACACAAAGGCCGCCTTGCTGATCTTTGAGGGGCCTTATTCTTTCCCTAGTTACACTTTTGTCGTTAATGTATTTGTAAAATCTCTTTGGATTCTCCTTATTTTATTTGCCAAAGCTATCTCACATCCCCTTTTTGCCCTCCTGATTTCCCTCTTAAGTATACTACTACTTCCTTTATACTCTTCTAAGGATTCACCTGATCTATCCTGCCTATACCTTACATATGCTTCCTTCTTTTTCTTAACCAAACCAACCCTCAATGCATTAGGATGACAAATACTGCATCACCAATGATACACATATCAATTCATTGTTTTACAATTCTAATTCCCAACACTTAACAGGTAGAGTAGCTATTGATTTTGTCACATGCTTTCAAACAAACTGCAATTATTACAGCACTTGTTGAAAGACCTGCAAGTTTGGGCAAATCCTAGACATGAGATTTTTAGTCTTTGCCTTCAGAGTTGGTTGTTTTGCATCTTTGCTTTGCTTATTTTTTAGAGAAGAATCACAATTATTACAGTACAGAAGGAGGCCTTATGGCCAATAGCTCTGGGGCCATCTGACTGAGTACCAAATTCCTACCTTTTCCATGTAATCCTGTACATCATTTCTATTTAAATAATCATATAATGTCCCTTTGAACATGTCAACTGAAACAACCTACCTCCAAAAGATTTCTCGGCAGTGATTTACAGATATCCTAACTAAATCTTTTTCTCCCCTCACATTTATTATTTAAGAAAACACTTTAAAACTGTACCCTCTTCTTGGTCCTGTTTTATGTAAATAATGGCAGAGCAGTGGCAGATGGAGTTTAATTTAGATAAATGCGAGATGCTGCATTTTGTGGAAAGTAAATCTTATAAGGATTTATACACTTAAAGGTAAGGTTCTAGACCATTGTTGGAATATTGCATGCAATTCTAGTCTCCTTCCTATCAGAAGGGTGTTGTGAAACTTGAAAGGATTCAGAAAAGATTTACAAGGATGTTGCCAGGGTTGGAGGATTTGAGTTGAATGTTTCCCCGGAATGTTGGAGGCTGAAGGGTGATCTTAAAGAGGTTTATAAAATCATGAGGGGCATGGATAGGATGAATAGACAAAGTCTTTTCTCTGGGGTGGGGGAGTCCATAACTAGACAGCATAGGTTTAGGGTGAGTGGGGAAGGTAGAAAAGGGATCTAAGGGGCAACATTTTCACAGAGGGCGGTGCACGTATGGAATGAGCTGCCAGAGGAAGTGATGGAGGCTAGTACAATTGCAAAGTTTAAAAGGCATTTGGATGGGTATATGAATAGGAAGGGTTTGGAGGGATATGGGCTGGATGCTGGCAGGTGGGACTAGATTGGGTTGGGATATCTGGTCAGCATGGATGAGTTGGACCGAAGGCTCTGTTTCCGTGCTGGACATCTCTGTAACTCTATGACTAATTGCTGGAAAAGCTCAGCAATCTGGCGGCATCTGTGGAGAGAAATCAGAGTAAATGTCAGAGTTAAATCTGAGAACTGAGGTTCTAATGAAGGGTCACTTGACCCAAGACATTAACTCTGGTTTCTCTCCATAAATGCTACCAGACCTGCTGAGCTTTTCCAGCAATATCTGTTTCTGATTTCCAGCATCCACAGTTCTTTCAGCGTTTTCTTTTACATCCAATCACATAGTTTTAAAAAGTAGTCAGCACTATAATGTCAGTAAATATTGCAATAATGTGCATTCTCAAAGACACCACGAAAAGCAATGAGATTAATGACCTGATAACGTACGGATAGTGGTATCAATAGAGATCAATAATGACCAGGACAGAAAGAGAACTATCCTGACTTTCCTCATTAGGTGTTCTTTGTTCTGTTATGGGATATCAGCTGGACCAGCATTTAGTCCCCTGGAAAAGATAGTGGTGAGGCAGGAAGATAAAGCACTGCAGTCCCAGGGGTATAGGTACACTGACAGTGCTGTTAGGAAAGGAGTTGCATGATTTTGACACACTGGCAATGAAGAAACAGCAATATATTTGGAAGCCAGGGTGTGGTTTGAAGGGGGACTTACAGATGGAGATGATCTCAGGTATCTGTTGATCTTGTCCTTCTCGATAGTGGTATTTGTAGGTTTGGATGGTACTGTCTAAGAAGCCTCAGTAAGTTGTTGCAGTGCATCTTGTAGATGGTGCGCACTGCTGCTACAGTGTACAAGTGGAGGAGGTGAATGTTTTTAAGGTGATGGATATGATGCCAATCCAGCAGGTTGCTTTGAATTGGATTGTATCAAGTTTCTTTAGTGTAATTGGAGCAGCATTCATTCAGAGAGTGGGAAGAATTGCATTACACTCCCAACTTATGCCTTGTGGATGATGGAAAGGTGAATTGCCACAAAATTCCCAACCTGATTTTGCATCTGCAGCAATTATATGGATGGATCGTTGGTCAATGATAATCCTCAGAATGCTGATATGATCATTTTAATAATGGTAACGCCATTTAATGCATTTCTCTCTTGTTACAGGTGGTCATTGCCTCGCACTCGGGTGATACAAATGGTTACTTGCCACTTATCAGCTAAAGCTTGAATGTTGTCCAGGTTTTGCTGCACATGGACATGGACCACTTCAGTACCTGAAGAGTGCCAAATGGTGCAGAACATTATGTAACTTTCAGCGAACATCCACACTTCTCACGTTATGATGAAAGGAAGGACTTTGATGAGCAGATGAATGTGTTTCAACCTGGAACAGTACCCTGAGGAACCTCTCCAGTATTTGATGGAATTGCAATGATTGCTCTGGTTGCTGGAGGTCAATCTATATTTGTGCTACATGCAACACTGACAAGTGGTACGCTTTCCCCCTGATTCCCAAAGTTGGAAGAAGAATTAGATCAAACTCTAGACAGTTAGTTGTGAGTCAGTGATTTGAGGGAGGAAGTTGAAGAAAATTTGTCAGCCTTGCAGAGTGTTAACACTCTTTCCTGTAAGTCTAAAAATACTAAATAGGTGGTTGAATTCTACCTGCCCTCTGAAATGGCCTAGTAAGCCACTCAGTTGGACCAAGCATTACACAATCAAAAGCAATGAAATGTAATGGAAACTCTACAATCAACCTAGACACCAGAAATGACAATGTCACATGCAGCTGTCAACTCTGCAAAGTCATTTTTACTGACATCTGGGCTAATTTCAAAATTGGAAGAATTATCCCACAGATTAGATAAGCAAGGCTTTAAATATTCTGCAGACAATGCTCCAGATGCTGCCATCATTATCCCTGTTGTCTCTTGATCTACCGACAGGTCAGACCTTGCAGCGGTGACATTGCAGTGGGGTTAGAGTGGGAGGAAGTTGCCCTGGGAATCCTTAACAATAACCTGTCACATCTAGTCAAACTGCAGATTCCACAGTCACCTGAGGCTGGGATCGAACCCACATGTGGCAGCAGTGCTAGCCACCATGCCACCCAAAAGTTCAGTCAACATCCATAAACACAAGCCTGCGGTTCAGGTACAGAGTTTGAACTTTATAATGGAATTTGTACTGTCATATTGCTCCACTGTGTCATCCTTTACTATACAATGTAACATTAGAATTAGATATCATCACCAAATACAACTGTTATAACCTAATATCGATGTTTAAAGTTCAGTTCAGGAAAGCCATAATTTCCTTTTATTTTGTGCTTGTTATTCATAGTTAAACATTATTTGGAGATACCAGTGTTGGACTGGGGTGTACAAAGTTAAAAATCACGCAACACCAAATTATAATCCAACAGGTTTAATTGGAAGCACACTAGTTTTCGGAGCTCTCGGAGCGACAATCACCTGATGAAGGAGCGTCGCTCTGAAAGCTAGTGTGCTTCCAATTAAACCTGTTGGACTATAACTTGGTGTTGTGTGATTTTTCACATAGTTAAATATTGATTTTGTCGCAAGTCTAAAAGTCTTTTTAGCAATCCAACTGTTGGATTGTTTTATAATGTAACAGATTTAAATTATGATGCAGTAATCTATATCAATTATAAATAGGGAAAGAAGTGTTTTATTTGAAAAACTTTGCAAAATTCCAAGTAAAATACAAAGTGCAAAGGTATGTGTACTTGTTTCAATACAGTGAAAAATGCTTGCTATATAAATATATATGTTTCAATTACATCATCAATGAGGAGGGTAGCTGTTGACTAAGGGATTATATCAATGGCTCTGTTGTGTGTGTAAAGATATAAAATGGAATTTAATCCACAGATGTGCAATGTTATGCAATCGAGGATGGCAAGGAAAGCAAGGGAGTAAAGGTAAAGCAGTGTGTGTCTCCCATCCAAGTACTAACCAAGCAGACTCAGGCCGGTTTCAAACTTGCATGGAAGACCACCTGGGAATACCGGGTGCAGTAGCCTTGAGTCCTCCTGTTGTGCAGTGGTAGTGTCCCTACCCCTGGACCGCAAGGCCCAGGTTCAAGTCGCACTTGCTGCAAAAGGTATATATTAACAACTCTAAACAGGTTGATTAGGGGAGAAAAAAAGACAGTGTCTGCTGACATCCACAACTGCAAGTACATGCTTACCTGGAAACAATCTTAGACCCACTGGGACACGATGAGGTCCTGCAGCCAGATCAGGACAGATGGATAGGTGACAAGAAGACCTTATGCTAGATTTTACGTATCTCCCACATTCAAATTCACCAGGGGGATGTACTAAGAACAGATCTAAGCCTTTAGCAGTAAATGCTACTATTTTGCTCCTTTGAATGTTAGGTTACTAGCCAATAGTTATCTGTTTTCTCACCTTCTCTTTGTGAACTAGCAGGGTTATGTTTGTTAATTAGCAGGGTTACGTTTGTTACTTTCCTATCCATAGCCTCGGATCTGCAATGTGAGAGGCCAAAATCAATGAATTCATGATAACTGCAGTTATCTCATTTTAAAAAAACATATAATGCAGACTGTCACACCTGAGAGTTTTTTAGTTCCGTTAATTCCCCAGCATTGTTTCATTTATATACTGATTTCCACACATTCCCTTAAGGCTTCAATATTTCACATCTGATCCTGTTATGTCTACAACTATGTTTTTGATGCTTGTTTTCTGATTAATGCCTCCAACTCCCTTGTTTGGGGGTTGATGCTGTGTAACTGCAATTTGATATGCTTTTATTTTTCATTGATCCTTTGTTTAAGATCAGAATAGGAACAGGAGGAGGCTGTTCGGCCTCTCAAGCCTACTCCGCCATTCAACAGGATCATAGTTGATTCAACATTCATCATGCCCACTTTCCTGCCCTATCCCTATAACCCTTGATTCCTCGACTGATCAAGAATTTATCTATCTCAGCCTTAAATATACACGAGGACCCTGCTCCCGCAGCTCTTTGTGGCAAGTAGTTCCAAAGACTCTCAACCCTCAGAAGAAATTCCTCCTTATCTCAGTCTTAATTTTGCGCCTCTTTCTGGTCTTAGAGACCCCATGAGGGGCAACACCTTCTCAGCATAACCTCTGTCAAGCCCTTAATAATCCTATGTTTTTCAATGAAATCACCTCCTAGTCTTCTAAATTCCAGAGAGTACAGTCCTAACCGGTTTAACATTTGATCATAAGACAATCCCTCTTTGCCAAGGATCATCCCAGTGAAGCTTCTCTGAACTCTCCAGTGAAATAAGATCTTTCCTTAAATGAAACGAAAACTGCTCACAGTACTCCAGATGAGGTCACATCAGCACCTTGTACTGTTTTTTTGAAACAGATATTATATTATTTGCTTTCTGTAGCATTTTCTGTTTGCTGAGAATTTGTTATCTTTCTCCCTTTTTGCACTGAGTCTCTTTAGCTTTCTACCCATATATCCAAATCCTATCACTTTTACTTCAGCTCCCCTATTTAGCTTCTGTGCTGTGACCTTTCTTCCAGTCTGGTGCGGGCATGCCTCCCCCAAGCACTACAACACCATCTGCACAGCTCGCTACCTAAACTAGCTGTCTGTCGGGGGAGCAGTATGTGATTTACTGCAGAGTAAAGTGTCCAGTTACACAGCCTGCTGCAGCTACTCTCTTCCACAGTCTACAAGCCAATGTTCTCGTATTTCTTGCTGCACCACAGAGGCTGCTTTGAAAACACTAGCCGCCAAATTATTGGAACTAACTGAACCAAAAATGGTTCAATGTATTCTCTCATGTTCATTGTGCGAGATGAACAAGTTAAAAATGTAGATGACCTTCAACTTTTCTTGAGCACAAAAGCAAAATTGTTGGACTGTACCACAAATATTTTCACTTGGTGTCTGTATGCCACTGTGAAGCCAAACTATAATCTGCGTCAGGTATGAGCAAATTATTTATACAACCAATGCAATGATTCAAACAGGCAATTTAAAGTGGATGGGAACCTATGACTGAAGATTAGATCACGTAATTGTTAAAGGAGTGATGGGGGGGTGGAGCATGGCTGAGTGTAGTGGAAGGGAAAGGGAGGCTGGATTGTCGATGGGGATATGTGAGATAATTAACAGTTTCAAACCAGAGTCTGCTGTGAACCAAGACAGGGCGAAGGGGAGGGCAGTGCATTTGGAACGCCTGGCTGCTCTGATCAAGTATGTTTGCCAAATGTCTGTGGTTTTACTTGTTTGTGACTTTCTCCCAGGTTCTAGGAGCAGCTGCTCAGGAGAACAGTGACATAATTCAGAAGGAAGGCAAAAGCTGATTTCCCAAAAGATGTCCAACGCTGGAAAAAAAATCAATAATACCTGAGTTGCCTGAAGCTGGAAATCGAGCAGATTAAATTTGGAGAAAATGGCTGATTAAAGTGTTCCCAGTTCAGATTGAGGGAAGTCACCCATATGCATTGACATTCAGATTTCTAATGTTGGATATTTCTTAGCCATTTGTTAAAAAAACACAACAATTCAATTAAGTCCAAGGGTATCAAAAAGTGTAAAATATTACTAAAGTGCATTGCCAAATATGTTAGTTTGGCTCATTACAGCATTTTTGTTTCTGAGTCAGAAAGTCCCATGCTTTAAGAATAGAATTAAAGCTCAGTTCAGGTGATAGTGAGGGTGTGCTGCTCTGTCGAAGATGCTGTCCTCCAGGTGAAACTTTAAGTGGAGGTTTCTTCTGCCAGTTTGGATAATGGTAAAGGTCTTGCAGCACTGTTTGATAAAGAACAGAGAATTCCTCCAATACCCAAGCTGACAATCCACCCTCAGAAATTTAGCTTGTCCCTTGATGGATGCACTGTTCAAACCTTAGGCAGGTCAGCTGAAAGCCTTGAAAACTAATAATTTTGTCAGGTCAGATGCCTTTGCTTCATGGGATATTCTGATTGCATTGTTACATGGCAAACCACAGGCCTTAATTGGAGCAGCCTCTCCTGAGACCCTGCTGTGGCCCAGCACAGTAGAGAACCATAGAACAGTTACAGCATAGAAAGAAGCCATTCAGCTTATTGTGTCCGCAATAGCTGACGAGGCAACCAACCCAATTTTTTTTCCTTGATTCATAGCTTCAGGTACAGATCCACATTCCTTTCTAAATGAGTTTTAGCCTTAACCATCAAACCAAGCAGCAAATTCCAGAGACTCATCACCCTCTTGATGAAAATGTTTTTCTCATGTCCCCTCTAATCCTTCTACTAATCACTTTAAAATTGTGCCCTCTGGTAACTTTTGGATTCTGGGTAATCCAAGATGGAAGATGGGAAACATTTCTGGCTGTAACAGGCTGTTCCTTTAAGGTATTTTAGGTGTTAGAGGTGATTTCCATGAATTCCAGGAGCAGCAATTTTTAGATAGAGAGAGAGAGAGGGATTCACAATTGATCTTGGAGGAACCTGTTTGCGAGAGGTCACAGTACAGAAATAGGTAAGTGAATAGTTTTAAGTATAGCCTTGCAATTGTGAGGAGAGTAGGTTCTTTATTGATTGTATGTTTATTGAGATATGTCCCTGAAGTCATAAGTATTAAGTTAGCCTGGAGTGGTATTTTGTAGAGGAGTAAGACAATGCTATTTTCTGGGTCTGTAGATTGGAAGAAGCAAAAACGGCCTTCAGTAGAGTGACATGCTCTTCTTGTCGAGTGTGGGAACTTAGGGAGAGTTACATGTTACTGAGGATTATATCAGCAACAAATGCCATGAGTTACGGATCCTATCAGATCAAATAGATCAGTTGGAGCGACAGTTAGAGGCAATGAGGAATTTACCAGAGCTAGGGGGGGGTGACAGATGGCAGTTATAGGAAGGGAGAAAAGCCACAGATACACATAGGTGGGTTAACTCCAGGAAAGGTAAGAGAGGGAGGGAGGTAGTGCTGGAGTCTTTTGTGGCTATCCATATTTCAAACAAGTGTGCTCTTTTGGATACTCAGGGTAATGGATTCTCAGGGGAACATAGCACGAACAGCCAGGTTTCTGGTACAGAGACAGGCTCTAATGAAATGAGGGGTATGTCGGGTTTCAAGAGATCAATTGTGTTAGGGGACTGTCTAGTCAGAGGCACAGACAGACATTTCTATGGCCATTGTACACATTGGAACCAATGACATAGGAAGGGAAGAGGATGAGACTTTGAAGGGAGAATATAGAAGGTTAGACAAGAATTTAGAAAGGGGGTCCTCGAGGGTAATAATATCTGAATTATTTGCAGTGCTATGAGCTAGTGAGGTTAGGAGTAGGAGGATAGAGCAGATAAATGTGTGGCTGAGGAGCTGGTGTATGGGAGAAGGATTTACATTTTTGTCTCATTGGAATCTATTCTAGGGTAGAGGTGACTTGAACAAGAAAGACGGATTGCACCTGAATTGGAAGGGGACCAATATACTGGTGGGGAGATTTGCTAGAGCTCCTTGGGAGGATTCAAACGAGTAAGCTGGGGGTGGGGGACCCAGAGAGATAGTGAAGAAAGAGATCAATCTGAGACTGGTACAGTTGAGAAAGCATGTGGGCAAAGTAGCCAGGTCAGGTAGGGACAAAGCAGAGAACTAGGTAGGACTGATAACTTAAACTATATTTATTTCGATGCACGGGGCCTAATAGGGTAGGCAGATGAACTCAAGGCATGCTTAGGACTGAGATAGCATAACAATCACAGAAACGTAATTCAGGGATGGACAGGGCTGGCAGCCTATTGTTCCAGAATGCAAAGTTTACAGGAATGACATAAAGGGAAGCATGAGATGAGGGGGATTGGCATTTTTGATAAAGGATAGTGTTACACCCATATTTAGGGAGGATATTCCCAGAAATACATTCAGGGAAGTTATTTGGATGGAACTGAGAAATAAAGAGATGATCACCTGATTGGGATAGGCCCCCTAATAGTCAGAGGGAAATTGAGAAACAAACTTGCAAGGAGATTTCAGTTGTCTGTAAGAGTAACAAAGTTGTTATGGTAGGGGATTTTACCTTTCCAAACATGGACTGGGACTGCCATAGTGTTAAAGGTTTAGATGGAGAGGAATTTGTTAAGTGTGTACAAGAAAATTTTCTGATTCAATATGTGGATGTACCTACTAGAGAAGATGCAAAACTTGACCTACTCTTGGGAAATAAGGCAGGGCAGGTGACTGAGATGTCATTGGGAGAGCACTTTGGGACCAGGGACCATAATACTATTAATTTTTAAATTGTGATGGAAAAGGATAGACCAGGTCTAGAAGTTAAAATTCTAAATTGGAGAAAGGCTAATTTTGATGGCATTAGGCAAGGACTTTCAAAAGCTGATTGGAGGCAGATGTTCACAGGTAAAGGGACAGCTGGAAAATGGGAAGCCTTCAGAAATGAGATAACGAGAGTCCAGAGAAAGTATATTCCTGTCAGGGTGAAAGGGAAGGCTGGTAGGTGGAGGGAATGTTGGATGACTAAAGAAATTGAGGATTTGGTTAAGAAAAAGAAGGAAGCATATGTAAGGTATAGACAGGATAGATCGAGTGAATCCTTAGAAGAGTATAAAGGAAGTAGGAGTATACTTAAGAGGGATATCAGAAAGGCAAAAAGGGGACATGAGATAACTTTGACAAATAGGGTTAAGGAGAATCCAAAGAGTTTTTACAAATACATTAAGGACAAAAGGGTAACTAAGGAGAGAATACGACCCCTCAAAGATCAGCAAGGCAGCCTTTGTGTGGAGTCACAGAAGATGGAAGGACAAAGAGAGGCACTATAAAACAAAGTGCTCTGTTCAAAATAGGGCAGATAAATAGGGGGAGAGCAAGGGACATATGTGCACAACTCATTGAAGTTCATAGAGCAGCTTGAGAAGACGGCTAGAGGTGCCCAGGACTCTGGGTTTTGAAAGTAGAAGAATGAACTTCAAAAGCAAAGAGGTGATGATGACCCTGTGCAAAAGATTGGCTCAGCCTCAATTGAGTATTGGGTTGAATGCTGGGCACCACAGTTTATCCAGAATGTGGAGGATTTAGAGAAGGTGCAGAACAATTTAAGACAATGAACATTAAATATAGAACATTACAGTGTAGTACAGACCCTTCGGCCCTCAATGTTGTACTGACCGATGGAACCAACCTGAAGCCTATCTACCCTACACTACTCCATTTTCATCTATATGTTTATCCAATGACCATTTTAATGCCCTTAAAGTTGGCAAGTCTACTACCGTTGCAGGCAGGGCGTTCTACGCCCCTACCACTGAGCAAAGAAACTACCTCTGACATCTGTCCTACATCTGTCTCACCTCAATTTAAAACTATGCCCCCTCATGCTAGTCATCATCATCGAAGGAAAAGGTTCTCACTGTCCACCCTATCTAACCCTCTGATTATCTTATATGTCTCAATTAAGTCTCCTCTCAACCTTCTCTCTTACAAAAACAGCCTCAAGTCCTTCAGCCATTCCTCATAAGACCTTCCCTCCATACTAGGCAACATTCTAGTAAATCACCTCTGCACCTTTTCCAAAGTTTCCACATCCTTCCTAAAATGCAGTGACCAGAACTATACACAGTACTCCAAGTGCAGAAATTCCAGAGTTTTGTACAGTTGCAACATAACCACATGGCTCCAAACATCAATCCCTCTACCAATAAAAGCTAAGATACTATATGCCTTAACAACCCTATCAACCTGGGTGGCAACTTTCAAGGCTCTATGTACATGGACACAGATCTCTCTGCTCATCTAGAC
Source organism: Hemiscyllium ocellatum (assembly GCF_020745735.1). Classification (NCBI taxonomy): domain Eukaryota; kingdom Metazoa; phylum Chordata; class Chondrichthyes; order Orectolobiformes; family Hemiscylliidae; genus Hemiscyllium; species Hemiscyllium ocellatum. Next base: position 27,386,118 of record NC_083425.1, on the reverse strand, counting down.
TGCCAAGAATCTTACCATTAGCCCAGTACTCTGTATTCCTGTTGCTCCTTCCAAAGTGAATCATCTCACACATTTCCACATTAAACTCCATTTGCCACCTCTCCACCCAGCTCTGCAGCTTATTTATGTTCCTGTAACCTGCAACATCCTTAGTGTCATCCACAAATTTACTAACCCATCCTTCTGCACCCTCATTCACGTCACTTATAAAAATGACCGACAGCAGTGGACCCAAAAGAGATCCTTGTGGTACACCACGAGTAACTGAACTCCTGGATGAACATTTTCCATCATCCACCACCGCCTGTCTTCTTTCAGCTAGCCAACTTCTGATCCAAACCGCTAAATCACCCTCAATCCCATGCCTCCATATTTTGTGCAGTAGCTGATCGTGGGGATCTTTATCAAATGCCTTACTGAAATCCATATACACCACATCAACCGCTTTACCCTCATCCACCTGTTTGGTCACCTTCTCAAAAGAACTCAGTAAGGTTTGTGAGGCAAGACCTACCTTCTCAAAACAGTGTTGACTATTCTTAATCAAACATTTCCTTTCCAGATTATTATAAATCCTATCTCTTATAACTTTTTCCAACACTTTACCCATAACCAAATTAAGGCTCACGGGTCTATAATTACCAGGATTGACTCTACTCCCCTTCTTGAACAAGAAGACAACATTTGCTATCCTCCAGTCTTCTGGCACTATTCCTGTAGACAATGACGACATAAAAATGAAAGCTCAGCAATCTCCTCCCTGGCTTCCCAGAGAAGCTGAGGATAAATCCTATCTGGCCCAGGGGACCTATCTATTTTCACACTTTCCAGAATTGCTAACACCTCCTCCTTATGAACCTCAATCCCACCTAGTCTAATAGTCTGTATCTCAGTATTCTCCTTGACAACATTGCCTTTTTCCAGTGTGAATACTGATGAAAAATCTCCTCAGACTCACCCACCACTTCCCACTACTGTCCTTGATTGACCCTAACCTTACTCTAATCATTCTTTTATTCCTGATATACATATAGAAAGGTTTAGGGTTTTCCTTGGATCCTATTTGCCAACGACTTCTCATGTCCCCTTCTGGCTTTTTGCAGCTCTCTCTTAAGGTCTTTCCTGGCTAACTTGTAACTATCAAGCACACTAACTAAGCCTTCATGTCTCATCCTAACATAAGCCTTCTTCCTCTTGACAAGAGATTCAACTTTTTTTGGTAAACCACAGCTCCCTCGCTCAACCACTTCCTCCCTGCCTGACAGGCACATACTTATCAAGGACATGCAGTACCTGTTCCTAGAATGGTCCCAGGAAGAAAGGACATGAATTGCATAGAGAAGTTGGAGTTGTTCTCCTTTGCAAAGAGAAAGTAAATAAGAGGTTCAAATAGATGTTCAAGATCATGAGAGATCTAGATACAGTAGTTACAGAGAAACTAGTCCCATTGGTAGAAGGGTAAAGAGCGAAGGGACGCAGAATTATGGTGTTTGGCAAAGGAACCAACACAGACAAGAGGAATATTTTTTGTTTGTAGCGAGTGGTTTGGATCTTAAATGTATTGCTTGAGAATATGATGGAGGTAGATCCAATGAGAGTTTTCATCCAGGAACTGTAAAGTACTTGAAGGAAATAAAATTACAGGGCTATGGGGAAGGCACTGGGAGAGGGGATTAATTAAATTGCTCTTGCAGAGAACCAGCATGGACACGACTAACTGAGTACCTTCCTTCTGTACTGTATCAGTTCGAAGATGGTGTTCTAAAGAAGGGTCACTGGACCCAAAACTTTGACTCTTCTTTCTCTCCATAGACACTGCCAGACCTGCGGAGTTTCTCTAGCAATTCCTGTTTTTGAGTGAGTGATTCCATGTTGGTTATTAGACCCAATAAAATGGGTCTCATCAAGTGTGTATGTGGGTCATAATGGTGTCCAAAAGTGTCACCCAGAATCAGTATTAATGGGGGATGGCTCAGAATGACACAGTGGAACCTGGGTAATGAGTCCTCTTACCAAAGGGGGCTGTCTAACTTTGTTCCCTATAGCTTAAGGTAATTATTTGCCAAGGATGCTCCAAATTTTCCCTATCACCCATCCTCCAACACTGAGATATACATTAGATATTCTTCCAGTACAGCTGCTGGAATGGCTACCCAAGGAAATGCCTGCTTAATGTCACAGAAAAGAATCCTCGTACAAACATAATACAAATGGATATCACACCTTGGTTGGAGCATTTATAGCTTTAAAAAGACTTTTAAAAGTTCAGAGCAAATAGCAGGAGAGATTTTAGGGAAGAGAGAGAGAGGGTAGATATGGCTGAGAGCTTTGTCATAGCTAGTAGGACAGGGAGAGCTGGAAAAATGTACAAAAAGAAAGAACTCACAAAAAAAAGACAAAGGTTCATCTTTGTCATCTCTGCATAGCAATGTATTATTTTAAAAATGCAGCCATTATTGTTAGGCAGACAAACCTAACAAATTTGTGCACAGAAATGTGCTATCAACATCAAAGAGATTAATAAGTCATCAGAACGTTACAGCTGGAAGACACAAGGTGGGAAAAGTCTGGGAGCGAGATTTAATACCAAGGCATTCAGAAACAGACCAGAACATATTTGGAAGGAGATTGAAGCAAATGTGGGAAATTGCAAGACATTCATGGGCCCAGCAGTGGAAAGGCTGGTTAGATAGTCGGATAGATATGTATTCCAATTGGAAAAAATGGAAGTTGTCAGCTTGTTATGAAAGTATAGCAATGGCAGATCAGAAAAGAAACAAACAGTATCATAGCGAAGTAGAATGTTAGTCGCATCACAACCAGGAAATGTGATGTAATAGGAGGATATAGAAATTCAACATCAAATAAATATATAAATAGGCGATGACATTGTCAAGTAGAACTGGAATGTGTATATTGTAGTCAAATCATTTAACATTGGAACCAGACTAAGCATTAAATGAAATAGGAAGATTGTCACCCTATCACACAGAGAGGGATATTATGATTGTAATGCCTGCAAATACTGGGAACCCTCATAATCTAGTGAAGGTCTATAGTTAAAGATGGGTCAGAGGGAAACCTCTATGCAACACAAAGAAAAGAGGAATCCCACTGATACTGTAGAGCCAAAAAGGGTCAATAAACCTGGGATCAGATCATTTTCCTGCTTGGATGTGGTGAGCTGCTGTCAGAAACACAAGGGACACCACCATTGTGGAATGCACACTATCAAGGGTGCCATTAGCAGCACAAAAGGGCCCAGTGCTGAGGAATGTGTACTGGCTTAGGAGTTTCTAGATATACCATATACTAACCTGAGATGTGTCTGGGAGATGTGAAACTCTGTAATCATTGTACATGTCCTGTAATCCTTTGATGCTTGAGAAACCTGTGGAACCAATCAGAACATAGAACATTACGGCCCTCAATGTTGTGCTGACCTGTTATACCAATCTGAAGCCCATCTAACCTACACTATTCCATGTACGTCCATGTGCTTGTCCAATGACGACTTAAATGTACTTAAAGTTGACAAATTTACTACCGTTGCAGGCAAAGCATTCCATACCCTTACTATTCTCTGAGTAAAGAAACTACCTCTGACATCTGTCCTGTATCTATCACCCCTCAATTTAAAGCTATGCCCCCTCATGCTTGTCGTCACCGTACTTGAAAAAAGGCTCTCCCTGTCCACCCTAACTAACCCTCTGATTATCTTTATGTCTCTATTAAGTCACCTCTCAACCTTCTTCTCTCTAACGAAAACAGCCTCAAGTCCCTCAGCCTTTCCTCGTAAGACCTTCCCTCCATACCAGGCAACATCCGAGTAAATCTCCTCTGCACCCTTTCTAAAGCTTCCATATCCTTCTTATAATGCAGTGACCAGAACTGTACACAATACTCCAAATGCAGCCGCACCAGAGTTTTGTACAGCTGTAGCATAACCTCATGGTTCCGGAGCTCGATCCCTCTATTAATAAAAGCTAAAATGCTGTATGCCTTCTTAACAACCCTGTCAACCTGGGTGGCAACTTTCAAGGATCTGTGTACCTGGACACTGAGATCTCTCTGCTCATCTACACTACCAAGAATCTTACCATTAGCCCAGTACTTTGCATTCCGGTTACTCCGACCAAAGTGAATCCCCTCACACTTGTCCGCATTAAACTCCATTTTCCACCTCTCAGCCCAGCTCTGCAGCTTATCTATGTCTCTCTGTAACCTACAACATCCTTTGTCACAATCCACAACTCTACCGACCTTAGTGTCGCCTGCAGATTTACTAACCCACCCTTCTACACCCTTATCCAGGTCATTTATAAAAATGACGAACAGCAGTGGACCCAACACCGACCCTTGAGGTACACCACTGATAACTGGACTCCAGGATGAACATTTCCCATCAACCACCACCCTCTGTCTTTCAGCAAGCCAATTACTGATCCAAACTGCTATATCTCCCACAATCCCATTCTTCTGCATTTTGTACATTAGTTTACTGTGGGGAACCTTATCGAACACCTTGCTGAAATTCATATACACCACATCAACCGGTTTACTCTCATCTACCTGTTTGGTCACCTTCTCAAAGAACTCAATAAGGTTTGTGAGGTAAACCTACCCTTCACAAAACCGTGCTGACTATCCCTAATCAAATTATTCTTTTCTAGACGTTTATAAATCCTATTTCTTATAATCATTTCCGACACTTTACCAACAACTGAAGTAAGGTTTACTGGTCTATAATTACCAGGATTGTCTCTACTCCCCTTCTTGAACAGGGGAACCACATTTGCTATCCTCCAGTCTTCTGGCACTATTCCTGTAGACAATGATGATTTAAAGATCAATGCCAAAGGCTTCGCAATCTCCTCCTTGGCTTCCCAAAGGACCCTAGGATAAATCCCATCGGGCCCAGGGGACTTATCTATTTTCACACTCTGCATGATTTTTAATACCTTTTCCTTGTGAATCACACCCAGTCTGGTAGGCCTGTATCTCAGTATTTTCCTCGACAACATTGTCATTTTCTAAAGTGAATACTGTTGAAAAATATTCATTAAGTGCTTCCCCTATCTCTGACTCCACACACAACTTCCCACTACTATCCTTGATTGGACATAATCTTAGTCATCATTCTTTTATTCCTTAAATACCTATGGAAAGCCTTAGGGTTTACCCTAATCCTATCTGCCAACAACTTCTCATGTCTCCTCCTGGCTCTTCTGAGCTCTCTCTTTAGGTCTTTCCTGGCTACCTTGTAACCCTCAAGCGCCCTAACTGAGCCTTCACATCTCATCCTAACATAAGCCTTCTTCTTCCTCTTGACCAGAGATTCTACTTCCTTCGTAAACCACGGCTTCCTCCCTACCTGACAGGTACATACTTATCTAGGACACACAGGAGTTTTTCCTTGAATAAGCTCCACATTTCTAATGTACCCATCCCCTGCAGTTTCATTCCCCATCCTATGCTTCCTAAATCTTGCCTAATCGCATCATAATTGCCTTTCACCCAGCTGTAACTCTTGCCTAGTGGTATACACCTATCCTTTTCTATCACTAAAGTAAACATAACAGAATTGTGATCGCTATCACCAAAGTGCTCACCTACTTCCAAGTCTAACACCTGACCGGGCTCATTACCCAGTACCAAATCTAATGTGGCTTTGCCCCTTGCTGGCCTGTTTACATTCTGTGTCAGGAAGCCCTCCTGCACACACTGGACAAAAACTGACCCATCTATAGGACTCATACTATAGTGTTCCCAGTCAATATTTGGAAAGTTGAAGTCCCCCATGACAACTACCCTGTGTGTCTCATTCCTATCGAGAATCATTTTTGCTATCTTTTCCTCTACATCTCTGGAACTATTCGAAGGCCTATAGAAACCTCCCAACAGAGTGACCTCTCCTTTCCTATTTCTATCCTCAGCCCATACTATCTCAGTTGATGAGTCCCCAAACATCCTTTCTGCAACTGTAATACTGTCCTTGACCAACAATGCCACACACACACACACCCCTTTTACCATCTTCTCTGTTCTTACTGAAACATCTAAATCCTGGAACCTGCAACAACCATTCCTGTCCCTACTCTATCCATATCTCCGAAATGGCCACAACATTGAAGTTTCAGGTACCAACCCATGCTGCAAGTTCACCCACCTTATTCCGAATGCTCCTGGTGCTGAAGTAAACACACGTCAAACCAACTTCTTGCTTGCCGGTGCCATCTTGCATCCCTGAAACTTGATTTCAGATCTCCCTACTCTCAACCTTTTCTATATCGAACTACAATTTTGGTTCCCATCCCCCTGCTGGATTAGTTTCAACCCACCCAAAATCAGACTTATAGATGCATAAATATAGACTCCAACTACTTTTGGGGAAGCAGCCTGTCAGAGTGCTGATTCATCTGTGTACACAAATGAAATAAACCTGTTGACATTGAACCTTCAATCACCTCTATTTGTATCATTTTAGCCTATATCAAGCAGTAATTCGAAGTTGGATCAAGAGAAATTTGATGGATAAATTATGGAAGATGTGAAAGTATGATGAATATTGAAGGAGAACTTGTAACATGATTTTGGTATCAAGGCCAAGACATATTTTCTCGCTTGTTAAAGTTTTGCTTAAGTATCATTGGGTTAGAAATAAGTCTGGCTTTGGAGAACGGTGACAAGAGAAGTCTCTCCGATTATGTGAGCATTAAGTGCATCATCCAGAATGTTTTGCAGCAATGTTTATTGTCATTTCCTCTGGGAAACCACTTCTTTGTGATGTACTAGGGGAAAATAGATCAAAGGTTACTGTGGAAACTTTCAACAGACAGCTGTTTTTAAATAAAGACATTTTCCTTTTTTTTTAAACAAAAAGAGGTTGTATAATCTTGTTTTCGAAAAGAAGACTGAGACATCTCCCAAAGATGCAATATTGTCTGTAGTCTGATTTAAATGCAAATTAATAAAAAACATTTCTCAATAAAAACCAAAAGAACTGCAGATGCTAGAAATCAGAAACAAAAACAGAAACTGCTGGAAAGGCTCAGCAGGTCTGGCAGCATCTGTGGAAAGAAATGAGAGAGTTAACATTTTGCGTTCAGTGGCCCTTCAGAACCGATGTGGCTCGGTTAAAAAAAAGAGAAATATTCCTCTCCTTCTCCATTTCTTCACATATTTCTTTGCCCTCCCAAGATCATGATTGCCTGCTAATCTCTAGCACCCAACTTTTTAACCTAGGGGTTAATCCTCAGATTGCCTGAAATCTCTCTCCTACTCTTTCTCATCATTCCCATGGGATTCAGGTGCATTCCATCTCATAATATACTGATGAGGCTCAGGAGTTGAAATGGGCTGGGATTTTTTTTTTTAAATCAGTCATGAGGAGGTGATGTTGCTCAGTTCATTTTCCCATGCCGCAGATCTGGTCTTGAGACCCATTATCCTTGGAGGCAAAAACAATTCATAGCTGCTGCTTGATTGTTCAAGGGAAAAAAAATGTACTTTTTCAATGGCTATTTGCAGTTATGTTGTGCATTTCATGTACAAAAATATTCCAAGGCCTTTCACTGAGGTTAAAAATCTTTAAAAATGTTCAACAGACTTCAAGTAGAGATTCTGGTAGGGATGACAGAAGGTTAGCTGAAGACTTGATTGTTCTGGAGTCTTTGAAAAAAGAGAAGTGAGAGAAAAGGTAGGGGAGTTTAAGGAAAGACTTCCCAGAGGTTGGGTCTTACACTGTTGAATAGCCAGCCATTAATAATGGCAGAGGGATGCACCGTAAGCCACATAACAGAATTCTTGGGGAGATTGTAGGCTGGTGAAAATTACAGAAATAGATTGGGGCAAGGTCACTAATAAATTTAAGCATGAGGGTGCGAATCCTAAATAGAAAAATTGAAATCAGGAAGCCTTGCTCCAGCCTCTGTAAGATTACTGTGGCTCACTATTGCCCTGTCTGCGAATTGTCTTGTTTCTCCAGCAGATTTCCATCTATGCTAGCTGCCTTTGACTTACAGCTAAGCAGAATGATTTGTTGGCCAAAAAGTCTTTGGCAGTTGAATTTTTGTTATGCTCCCTGGTGTCGTATAAATGTTAAAGCCTTAAAATGTCTCTGGGTTCTCCCTCTTCTGGATTATATGCTTCTGGGTTTCTGATGTCGAGCAAAGGTCTAAGTTGTTCTGCATTATGAAGAACGTAGGAGTAGGAGTAGATCATTCAACCCTTGGACACTGCCGTATGATTCTTGACCCATGGCTGCTCATTTACCTCGAGGCCATTTTTCCATGCTATATTCTAATCACTTAATGCCATCAGTGTGTCTCTATACTGTAACATTCAAGATATTCAACTTATTAAGACAAATCAAGAAGATCAAAAACTTTAATGGCAACAATTGGAGTTACAACACACTGTATCACAGAATACCTGAGTGATGTTTTGTGGCAGATGGTTCAACACACATTGGCTTCCTGATTCTCCTGTTCCTTGGAAAGATTCTGAAAAGTTTGAAGAAGGAAAGAGGGAGAAGACCACTCATTTCTGTCACTTAGGGGGAGATAGACCAACACTGGCAAAACATCACTGTAAATTTCCATCCTGTCCTCTTAACCAACTGCATGGCATGGAAACATTTAAAGGAACAGAGAAAATAATTAGTTAATTGAGGTCATTGCATAATGTTTCTGTTAAATATTAAACAGGTGCACTTATCAGTAACATGCACATATGAGTGATCCAAAATGTTTATTACCAGGTTACCAAAAAGGAGTAGGACTAAAATGCTAAGTAGAAAGGTAATAAATTCACATTCACATCTCAGTTTTACGTCACAACTATCCACCAAAATTTCATTCTCTGGAAAACATGAACTTGAGAATCAGGAGAATTTTGATTCTTTTCCGAAAATCGTTTACAGTAATTAGAATTAGAATTAGAATTCGGTTTTATTATCATGTATACTCAAGTATAGGAGTACATGAGTACAATGAAAAATATACAAAGTCACCAATCCCAGCGCCATTTTAGGTACAAAGGTCCTTGGTACAAAATCTTAGGTACAGGAATAGGAAAATAAAGAAATAAGTTCAATATTATAGTTCTTCTTATTATAAAGTAGGAAAATAAAGAAAGGCTTCACCGCCTACCGTCACCTCACCACTGACCGCCATCCAGGCTCATGGTGACTGTCAAAGTCCTGCTCCAGGCCCCCAGCCATTGCCACACTCTCACTGCCACGGCCTCCACACACTGAACTCTCTCCGGAAGGTAAGTAAACAAAAAATTAACTAAGTTGGATTTAATCAAAATAAACATGCTGTTCTTAATTGAAACTACGTTTGGCAGATTACTCCCTGCTATTATTATTCCAAACTACTATTAATCCAGAATCCCTAAAAAAAAATTATAATAAAGGCAATGCCATTCCTCAGCATCTTACATGAAATGGGTAGCACGGTGACGCTGTGGTTAGCACTGCTGCTTCACAGTGCCAGGGACTCAGGTTTGATTCCAGCCTTGAGCAACTGTTTGTGTAGAGTTTCAATATTCTCTGTGTCTGTGAGGGCTTCCTCCGGGTGTTCTGGTTTCCTCCCTCACTGTGTATGACCCAATCTCTGGGAATCTCGTCCAAAAGATGTATAGGTTAGGTGCATTAGCTACGGTGAATATAAGGTTGAGGGTTGGGGTGCAGGGTATGGGGTGCTCTTCAGATGGTCAGAGTGGACTCAATGGGCTGAATGGCCAGCCTCCATACTGTAGGAATTCTGTAATTTAATGATAACTAACATATGAGTTTAAACAATGTCTTTAATATCTCCATTTAAATTGTTAACAGCTAATTCATCTGTGTTACCATTATCAACAACAGATTTTCTCTCAATGCTAATCATTTTGTTAAGCATGTTTTAAAAGCCAATTTCTATTTAAGAAAATTGATTTTGCGTAACGATCATGAAGAACTTTGTGAAAATATTGGTAGAAGGAACATTTTTAAACCCAATACAAGCAAATGTTGCTTGACCTCCCACCCCAAGTTCTGAGTTAAATACTAACTTGGCTTTTCAGAATATAATACTAACTTGGCCTCTTCATTTCAGAATATTCACGCGTAACATTAATCGTTTCCTTAAAATCATTGTTAGAGGTTAGTTACACACCATGTTGTTTAATGGAGTGAATCTAAATGATGCCAACTTAAACGGCAGCTGCTTTTCCATATAATCAGCTCCAACTTCTCACCTTCTGAGGAATTATGAAGCTTCTTGGTTCTTCGGAAACAAATGTGCTTCATATCACATTTTAATCTAATAGTTTGCAGCAATGTTTAATATCTTTTGCCTAATTTAGAGTAAAAGCAATAACTCAAAGCATGGAAACAAACCCTTCGGTCCAACCCATCCATGCCAACCAGATATCCTAAATTAATCTAGTCCCTTTACCAGCATTTGGCCCATATCCCTTTAAATCCTTCCCGTTCATGTACCCATCCAGATGAATTTTAAATGGTATAATCGTACCAACCTCCGTACTTCTTCTGACAGCTCATTCTATATACTCACCACCCACTGTGTGAAAAGTTGCCCCTGAAGAGTTTTTCAAATCTTTCCCCTCTCACCTTAAACCTATGCCCTCTAGTTTTGGACACCCCTGTCCCCTATCCCCTAAGGAAAAAGACCTTGGCTAGTCACCCAATCCATCATGTTGACAGTGAGAGTAGACAAGGTATTTATATTGTCTTTGGCCTGGGGACAACACACCAAATGGGATATTTCAACCAGACAGGGAATTCAAATTCTCAGGTTTTTCTCCTTTTTTCCATTTACATGAATTCCAGATGAGCTGATTGGAAAAGAGAAAGACTTGAAAAGCATCACAGAAATAGTCCAGAATGGAAATGACTCGAAAATCACAATTACACCTGGAAGCAATGTGATTCACAATTAATTTGTCATTGGGCAGGAAACTGAATTTGCAACTATGACAGGGAACAAGATCAAGGTATGATTAGCAGACTCCGCATCACCATGACCATAAATACAAAGAAGGGATATTTCCTGCAGGCTCAATCATAGAGTCAAAATTTACAGTACAGCACGAGGCCATTCAACCAATCACATGGAACATAGAACATTACAGCGCTGAACAGGCCCTTTAGCCCTTGATGTTGCGCTGACCTGTGAACTATTCTCAGCTCATCATCCCATCATCATCCATGTGCTTATCTAAGGATTTTTTAAATCTCCCTAATGTGGCTGAGTTGACTACATTAGCAGGTAGGGCATTCTCTGCATAAAGAACCTGCCTCTGATGTCTGTCTTAAATCCATCACTCCTCAATTTGTAGTTATGCCCCCTCGTACAAGCTAATGTCATCATCGGAAAAAGATTTTCACTGTCTACCCTATCTAATCCTCTGATCATCTTGTATGTCTCTATCAAATCCCCTCTTAGCCTTCTTCTTTCCATTGAGAACAGACCCGTCTCTCAGCCTTTCCTCATAAGACCTTCCCTCCAGACCAGGGAACATCCTGGTAAATCTCCTCTGCACCTTTTCCAATGTTTCCGCATCCTTCCCGAAATATGGCGACCAGAACTGTACACAATATTCCAAGTTTGGCCGCACTAGCGTTTGTATAGTTGCAGCATGATATTGCGGCTCCGGAACTCAATCCCTCTATGAATGAAACCTAACACACCATATGCCTTCTTAATAGCACTATCCACCTGGGTGGCAACTTTCAGGGATACTGGCTTCCAAAAAAAACTACTAACTAGTCCCATTCTCTAGTCCTACTTCCGTAGAGCTCTAAATTCATCACTTTTAAACATATATCCAGTTCTCTTTTGAATCCTCCTATAGAATCCACTCTTCCAGACAACACATTCCAAATTCCAAGAATGGAGTAAAGAAGTTTCTCCTCATCTCACTGAGCTATCTTGTTGACTGTCTTGAATTATGACCCCTAGTTACTGACATACCAACTAGTAGAAACAGAATATCCTTCAAGATTGTTCAAGATTTTGAACACCTCAATAAGTTCACCTATTAATCTTCACTGCTCCAAGAAGAATAAGCCCGACTTCTCTAATCTTTCCTTGTATCTAAAATCCCTCATTCCTCGTATCCTTTAGTAAATCTCCTTTGAACTTTCTTCATGACTTTAGCATCCTTCCTCAAATAAGTTGCCCAGAACTGAACACGATACTCCAAATGTGGTTTGGCCAATGATTTATAGATGTGTAGCATCATTTCCGTGCTCATATACTCTGTGCATTTGTTATAACAGTGTGGAAACAGGCCCTTCGGCCCAACCAGTCCACACCGACCCTCCAAAGAGTAACCCACCCAGACCCATTTCCCTCTGACTAATGCAACTAACACTATGGGCAATTTAGCATGGCCAATTCACCTAACCTGCACATTTTTGGATTGTGGGAAGATGCCAGAGCACCCGAAGGAAACGCACACAGACACAGGGAGAGCTTGCAAACTCCACACAGACAGTCGCCAGATACTGGAATCGAACCTGCGACTTTAGTGCAGTGAGGCAGCAGTGCTAACCACTGAGCCACCATGATAAGGACAGAGATAAGGATGCCTTTTCCTGTGGTGATGCCATTTCCTGTGGTGATGCCATTTCCTGCTCTTTTTTCTTAGGAGGTGGTAGATGGGGTCTAACTCGGTGTGTTTGTTGATAGAGTTCCAGAACTCTATCAACAAGCACATCGAGTTAGACCCCATCTACCACCCCTGAGAAAAAGAATAGAAAATGACATCACCACAAGGAATAACATCACCAACACAAAGAAACCCAAACATATAAATGGAAAGCAGGAATCATTTACACAGCTTCACCTGAGGCTCACTGAAGATGTTACCTAGTAGGGTGATGAAACGTCTGGAAATGAACCTCCCAACTCAGCGAGCAAACCTACATCCAGTTCTTAACAACTGTTTTTACTTGTTTGGCCACCTTCAGAGAACTATGCATGTGAACCTGTAGGTATCTCTGTTCCTGTACTCCCCTCAAAGTTGTACCAGTGAGCCTGTATCATCTATCCATGTTTCTTCCTCCAAAATGCACTACCTTACACTTCTTTGCAGTGAAATTCATCTGCTGCGTGTCTACCCAATTCATCAAATTGTCAATGTCCCTCTGAAGTCATTCAGTATCATCTTCACAATTTACTATTCTCCCTAACTTAGTATCATTTGCAAATTTAGAGATTTTGCTCTCAATATCCATCCCTAAATCACTTATGGAAATCAGAAAAAAAGCAAGGATCCCAATACTGATCACTGAGGAACACCACTTTCAACTCATCTCTGATCTGAGAACTGCAATCTATATTTACTCTCTTTTTACTATCTTTTAGCTAATTTCTAATCCATGCTCCCAAGTATCCATTGACCACAAACATTTGTAATGTACTAACCAGCCTACCATGTGGCACCATATCAAATACTTTCTGAAAGTCCAAATATACAACATCCACAGCACTATCCTCATCCAGTGACTGTGTCATCTCAAAGAGTTTAATTAAATTTACCAGACAAAATCTGCCCTTGACAAAGCCATGTTGACTATCATGTATTAACTTATTTTTGTCTAAGTGTATATTTAACTTATCCCATATTATAGCCGCCATCGGTTTTCCTGTTATTGATGTTAAGCTGACAGGTCTGCAATTTTCTGGGTTATCATTTTCCTGTTTCTTACGGTGAACTTATTGAGGTATTCAAAATCATGAACAACGGTGTCATACTTGCAATCCTCCATCCCTCCAGAACTAATCCTGTGCACAGAGAGGCCTGAAAAATTCTGTAAACAGCTCCGTAATTTGCTGCTTTATCTATCTCAGCAATCTAGTATGCTTCCCATCCGGGCCTGAGGACTACCCTATCTGGGGTGCTGTCAGCCTTTTTAAGCACCCCTTCTTTATCTATTGCTATATTGCTCAGTTGCTCAACACCTGCATTTTCAACTCTGCCATTGTCATAATTTTCTAATTTAGTATATCCAGAAGTTAAATATGCAGTTAGTACCTTTGCCATATCCTTTGCTTCACTGAGCAGCTTACCTTGCTTGTTTCTTATGGGTCCCACTCGATGCTTCATTAAAAATTTGTACCATTAATATTTTTGAAGAATGTTTTACTATTTGTTTTGGAGCAGCCTCTTAGCCTTCCTTATTCCAGCCTTAGCCTTCTTCCTGCATTCGAGGTACTCTTCCTTATATCTATTGCAATTATTATTCTAGCATACATCATATGCCCCCTTTTAATTCTTTATGTTTGCATTCAATATCCTTAGTCAGTCATTCAGGTTACTGTAGCTTTTGATACCTTGTATATGTTTCTTTTGGGTAGGTCTCTAGCTTGTTTATCACTTTTGAAATTCTGCCATTTTTCATCCACTGTTTTATCCAACAAAATGCATTTCCAATCGACCTACTCCAATTCAACTTTTAGATTCCTTAAAACTGTCCTTTTCCAGTCCAGAATTTAATCAGTAAACAATCTTTATCCTTTTGCAACTTAATATTGAATCTTATTATGTTACAATTGAGAGTTTCTGAATACTCCCCGACTCTAACGTTCTCAATTTGCCCTGCCTCATTTCCTAGGACCTGAAGCAGCACATCTTCCTCCCTGGTAAGTTTGGAAGTCTATTGTTACAAAAAGTTCTCCTGCATTGATAAAGTGCCGTTTACATGGTAGTATGGGTCTAACAATGCTCAATAGCCTTCCAGCCACATTTTGTCATGGAATAAGGGTGTCACTAGCAAGCTCAGTATTTGTTGACAATTTCTTGAATTTCCCCCAGTTAGGAGGCTTGTTAGGCCATTTCATAAAACAGTTAAGAGTCAACCACAAGCCATGCCATATGTATGATATAATCACACAGTATGGTTAGAGGCACTTCAGCCCATCAAGTCTGTTCTGACAAAAACTATCTAAATCTGCACTAGTCCCTCTTTCCAGTACTTGCCCCATTGCTATTTCAAGTACTCATCCAAGTTCTTTATAAAAGGTTGTGGAAAGTTACCCTTCCAAGCAGTGCATTCCAGATTCCCACCAACCTCTGGGTGAATACATTTTTCCTTCAATTCAGCATGTAATCATGGAGTTTTAAAAAAGGGTGGCACGGTAGCTCAGGGACCCAGGTTCAATTTCCACCTCGGGCAACTGTCTGTGTGGAGTTTGCACGTTCCCCCGTGTCTGCGTGGGTTTCCTCCGGGTGCTCTGGTTTCCTCCCACAGTCCAAAGATGTGCAGGTTAGGTGAATTGGCCATGCTAAATTGCCCGTAGTGTTAGGTGCATTAGTCAGGGGTAAATGTAGGGGAATAGGTCTGGGCAGGTTGCTCTTCGGAGGGTCGGTGTGGACTTGTTGGGCCGAGGGGCCTGTTTCCACACTGTAGGAAATCTAATCTAAATCTTCTGCCTTTCATTTTAAAATTATAACCCCTTGCTTCTCACACTTCAACTCAAGTGAACAGCTATTTTTTGTTCACATTGTCCATGTCTCTCATAATTTTATACACCTCAATCAAGTCCCCTCTCAGTTTTCTCTGCTCTACAGAAAACAACCTGAGCTTGTCCAGCCTCTCTTCATAGCTAAGCTGCTCCATTCCAGGCAACATCCCGAGGAATCTTGTCTCCACCCCCTCCAGTACAATCACATCTTTCCCATAGTGTGGTGACCAGAACTAAGCACACAGTATTCCAGCTGTCCCTAACCAAAGTTTAGACCAGATCAGCAAGATTTTATTAACCAAATGGGTTTTTACAACAATCAATTGAGACGAGCTCTCAATTCTAGATTTCTATTAATTCTATCTAAAATCTATTACCTTGGTCATAAAGCATTGGTTTTGTCACTCTGACATTGACCCAAAGGCCAGTGGATCATTAGTCTAATGACATACCACTGCACTAACACCTCCCCAGAATTGCCTGACAATTGGTTCACTGCAATTTGACAGTTATTAAACAAAGCAGCTTAAGGACCTACCTGAAACAATATCAGCTCTTTCTCAACTAAATCAAAATCCTGATTATGTAATTTGTGCTTCAAATGCAATATTAAGGGAACATATCTTGCCTTTCCAATGCATATCTCCTTTCCGAATGTTTCTGCTCCTGTCAACAAAAGGGTTTCTGGCTCGAAACCCACAGTTAATAAAATATGCATATCCGGTATGCTTTATACTACATGTATTATATCTCAATTCAGTTCTGGCCAAGTAGAATCAAAACTGAGCGCAACACCTGATTTTACTATCTCAAATGATTATCTAATGTGCCAATTCTCTTGAGTTCATTCAAGCTATGACAAACGCTTTGGTCTTTAACTGTGCTGTATCATTATCCTCAGCATATGGTACTTAATTATGTAATCATCTACAATATGTACAATTTCTGTTTGAGCAAAGTGATATTAATTGTTCCATGTTAATAACAAGTCATTGTGTTGACTTTTGTCTAATTGAAAACTAACTTAAAGAGACACTTTTTATTGCAAATGTATAAATGGTTCATATTTAACAATATTGTGGGCCTGAGGTTGAACGTTACTTAGATTTCTGTTTTGAAGATTCCAATTAAAGGACAGTGGAACTTTCTTTTTAAATAAGGCATTTCTTGGTAGTCACATGCCTTGTAATAGCTGCTTATTTACTGCAGGCCCCTGCCTGGGTTTCTGATTATTGAGGAGCAATAGTCTGCTTTGGAGGTTGTTTGGGTGTTTCAGTCAGTGATCAACCAACATTAAAAATCACATGACACCAGGTTTATTTGACAGCACAAGCGTTCGGAGCACTGTTCATTTATCAGGTAGCCAGGAGATGTCAATGAGCTTCTCAGCTCAGTTCTGCTGCTTCTGAAAACCCTCTTCTTGTGGCTTCCAATGTGATGGTGTGTAAATATAACTTCACTTCACTCTTAAATGCCTGCTCTCATGTCTTTTTAGTTGCCAGACCTGGTGCAGACGCATTCACGTGAGTGATGAGCAAACCATTCAGACATTCCTAGAATAAAAGAAGTTGTAATGGCCAGGCATTGCTTATTTCTTCCAAGCTCTTGACAGCAGTTGGCCTCAGCAGTTACTGATCCTTGAAACATTGGAGACTGCAGCCAAGGCATTGCAATTTAATGTGGACAATACTGAGGCTACAAGCAATGGGCAGGGATGGTGATGGAGCCTGCCTCTGTACAAGTCATCCACCTTTACACCCACCTTCATATGGATCGCAATGAACTGTCATGATATTCCTTAACACAATCTGCCATGGAGGCTTCATTAGATGCCAATGTCTTGCCTTGATAAGGAACACTGAGGTGGATAACTCCATCTAGATGTATGTCACAAAACCGGTGTTAATCCTATTTTGGAGGAGTTGTAATTCTGTCTTTATTGCTCTATGTTGGCACCCATTCCCAAAAAAAGCCACCTTGAACATCACAAGCCTTTTCATTGCTGTTCAGTGTTTGAATGGGACGGGTCTAAAGCTTTGCTTTCCACTATCAAGTATTAATTGCAATTTAGAAATGGTAAACCCATGTGAGACGTTCATACTGGCTGAATAGATTTGCTTATCTGACACGGAAAGGTCTGCAATTACTACAGACTGTGTAGTGGTCATGTTTGCTTGAGACCATCATTTTAATATCTGTTTGTTATGAACTAGATCAGACCACTCAAAACATTCTTAAGCAGGCAGCACAGACCATAATTTTACAATTTGTACAGTGAAAATTATCCAGAGTAAGTTAGCTAGGTTGACAACCTGGTTTTAAAACAGACAAAAATTTATTCACAAAATTACACAATGAAACACAAAGAACAGATTAAAGAACCCCTACAGAACTCACTCTATCCAAATTGGACCTAATTATGCTGTTCCGATTATACACAACAGTCCCAATAAACAAACCACTTAAATACAGTGAAAATGAAACAAGGGCTTTCAGATCAAAGTTAGAAGGGCAGAAGGAGAGAGAGTCTCCCAGCCTGTTTTCACGCAGACCACAGCTGAACTCCTGAACTAATTCTAGACTGAACTGCTCAGCTAGAGAGCTGATCATGCCCCTTCATTTATACAGGTTATTTATAAAAACTTAAAACATTGGCCTAAAGACTCATCTGTTTATATATAAATAAAAAGGCCTTTCATCTCTGTACCAAACCCAGACATTTTGGAGCCCGGCCTGTTTATGAACCCTCTGAAAAGGCCCAAGGGACACAGTATCCTTGAGAAAAGAAACAGCTTTTAGAGAAAAAAAGGACCAGCTTTGTGACACCTCTCCCCTTAAAAAAAATGAACCCCCAAGATCAAACAATGGGTTCATTTTTAAAACCCTTCAAAAACAAACTAGTTAGTCATCTAAAGCACACATATACACTATACTGACATGACACATGCAAACACGCACAACTACATGCGAATTCAGGCCGTGGCAGACCCGCCACCGAATGCCCCCATATCTCATTCAATTCTTGATAACACATCGGCAATCACGTTTTAACAACCTGCCACATGTACAATTGTCAATTTGAAAGGGTACAACAACAAGCTCCATCTAAACAGTCTGGCATTTTTGTTCTTAAATTTTTCCACAAATGTCAATGGATTATGATCAGTATATACGATTGTTTCAGATGTGTTGCTTGTAATAGAGACACTGAAGTGTTGTAATGCCAATACCAAGCTCAAATTCTCTTTCTCCACCGTTGAATATTTCTGTTGATGAACATTCAACTTTCTGGAAAAATATCCGATGGGTCTTTCTATTCCCTCGTCATCCTCCTGCAGGAGCACCGCACCGACACCCACATCACTGGTATTGATAGCCACCTTGAAAGGCTTTGTGTAATCAGGTGTGGCTATGACTGGGGCAGTGTCAACAGTTTTAGGTTATCAAATGCTTTTTGACAGGCCGCTGTCCACTGAAACTTCTTGCCCTTTGTTAACAATTCGGTGAGTGGAGAAGCCACTTTGCTAAAATTCAGCACAAACTTTCGGTAAAATCCATTCAATCCCAGGAATGGTGACGGTGTGGGAAATTCCCCAATTACTTTTGTTTTCACATCCCATTTGTCCATGTCCAATAACATGGCCCAGGAAGGTGACTTGGGCTTTGGCAAATTCACTTTTAGCTAGGTTTACCACCAAGTCTGTCTTCTGAAATCGATCGAACAAGTCCAATAAATGCTGTAAATATTCCTTCCGTGAGTGACTAAAAGTCACCAGGTCATCAATGTAAACAACATAGTTGGGTAATCTGGCAATGACTTTAGTAGTCAATCTCTGAAATGTGGCTGGAGCATTTTTCATTCCAAATAGCATGACTTTAAACTAATACAGTCCATTTGGCATTACGAAAGCCGAAATTGCCTTTGCTCTCTCTGACAAAGGTGCCTGCCAGTGGCCTCTGAGCAAATCCGACGTAGAAATGTAATTTGCTTTTCCCACTTTTTCGACACAGTCCTCCAACCGCGAAATTGTATAGCGAAATTGTCTAACGGCATAGACATTGCGATAGTCCACACATAACTGTTGAATACCATCTGCCTTTGGCACCATGAATATTGAGAGAGGAGGGGGCTCCAGTCATTGCAACTCACTTCGATTATGCTGTCTTGGAGCATGCGCTCTATTTCCTTCTGAACCTGTGCCAGATTTAGAGGGTTATGCCCATAACTATGTTGCTTGGAACAGTATCTCCTGTATCTACATCATACACAATTAGATTAGTACTTCCCAGTTCGTTTCCGCATATCTCCCCATGTGATAGTAATAACTCTTTCAGGTCATTTCAATTTTCTTGTGGAAGGTAACTCAATAATGTATCCCAATTTTTGACAACTTCCTCAGTGTCCAATTTGATTTCTGGAATGTCCAATTCAGAATTCTCTGAACTTGGTTCTTCTTTCTGTGCTGTAATCATTAACACCTTCTCCTCTTGCCTTCCTTGCCTGTCAAAATACCTTTAGAGTATATTCACGTGACACACTCTGTGAGATTTCTTCCTGTCCGGAGTTCCTATCAAGCAGTCCACCTCACTTAATTTCCTCTTGATTTGCTACAGTCCACTACACCTGGCTTTTAAAGGTTCACCTGTGACTGGAAGAAACACCAATATCTTATTCCCAATGGCAAAATTGCAAATTTGTGTTTTCTTGTCTGCTTCTTGTTTCATTGTATGCTGTAATACTTTTAAATACTATCTAGCCAACTCTTTAGCTCTATTTAATCGTTCTCTAAAATTTGGCACATAGTCCAAATGAGTGGTCTCTGAATTCTGACTTAATAATTTCTCCTTAATCAATTTTAACAGTCCTCTTACTTCACGACAAAAAAATAATTCAAATGGACTGAATTTGGTCAATTCATTTGGGGCAACTCTGCTCGGAAAAAGTACAAACAGAACTCCCTTATCCCAATCATCTGGATAATCCTGACCATAAGCCCTCAACATGGTCTTTAATGTTTGATGCCATTGCTCTAGCACTCCCTGTGATTCTGGATGGTATGTAGTAGATTTGAAATGCCTTATTCCCAAGTTATCCATGACCTCCTTGAATAGCTTGGATCTGAAGTTTGACCCTTCATCTGACTATATCTTTATTGGTAGTCCGTACCTAGTAAAAGATTTTATCACTTCTTCGACAACCCTTTTAACTGTGGTGTTGTGTAATGGGATTGCCTCTGGAAATCTAGTTGATTCATCCATTATTGTTAATAAATACTTATTCCAACTTTTTGTTTGAGGTAGGGGACCTATGCAATTAATCAAGACTCTTGTGAAAGGTTCCTCAAATGCTGGAATAGGTATTAACGGTGCAGTTTTTATTACTGTCTGTGGTTTTCCAATTAAGTGACGTATGACACGTGTGGCAAAATTCAACTACATCCTTGTATAGTTCAGGCCAGTAAAAATATCTTTGTATTTTAGCCTCACTCCTAAATGGCCTCCAAGTGGTAGCTCATGTGCCTCTTGCAGCATTTCCTTCCTATACCCTAGTGGCAAAATAATCAGTTGAACTTCTGCCCAGTTCTCATTTGCTTGAATGTGTGATGGTCTCCATTTCGTCATTAAGACATCATTTGTTTAGTAATAACACACAGGGATGCATTCACTCTCCTTCTCTGAATATGCCTTTTGATACAACTGTTTTAAGTTTTCATCTTTCTGCTGTAACTTAATAAGCTTAACGGAGCTAAAGATATTTCACATTGACCTAATTGCTCCTGATCTGTCCCACTTATCTGATCAAAAAAGGTCTCAACTTCCTTATCTGTGCCTTTTGATCCCTCCTGGTTCAGCTTGTGCCTCTGTGATCTTGTGACCACATAGTCAGGGAAAAATTCCTGAATAAATATCCTGCATTTCATCAGTAGCTTGAATCTCTACTGGCTTTTCAACTAGAGTAGGCAGCACACCTACTGGTGAATCAGCTATATCATTGCAATTGTATTCCTGGAGCTGAGAGCTTGTCCAGTACTCCTACCACAAATTCTCCACTGTTCTCTGGACACTCTAGTCTCACTTTACATAATTGAGCAGTTTTTGTCTCACCATGAATTCCTGTTACCAGTACATTTTCTGGCAAAAGTCCCTCAGGAGTACATGTCTCCTCATCCTTCAGCATCACAAACTGAGAGGATCCAGTGTCCCTTAATATTGTAACCTCTTTGCCTGCTACTCCTGGCCTATGTGAATAAACATTACCCTTGCATGTATATTTTTTAAGCAGATCTGGCACTTCCTCCTTAATCAACCTCTGATCTTCTTATACACTCTGAGGCAGTTGTCTAACTTCCCTTGTGCTTTTTGTTACTAGTCCAACAAACTCCCAGGCTTGTCCCATTTTCCTACATCTGACTTTCTTCTAGCCCACCAACACTGTGATTTCATGTGGCCCACTTTATTACAGTAAAAACACCAGAACATTTTAACATCTTTGTCCCCCTCAAAGGTTTCTTTTTTACCCTGTGGTAAGTTATCCTTATGATCTTCACTGAGATCTACCCTTCCCTTTCTACGTGAGGGTTTCTCTTGCCCCAATTTGTATTCCTCATGGACTGAAATTGATTCTGGAAGCCAAACCCTATTTTATGGACCAGTTCATAATCATCAGCTACTTCAGCTGCTAACCTTGCTGTTTTACCTCTCTGCTCTTCCAGAAGTTTGCATTACTTCCTCACTAAAGTTACCTTCAGCCTTTATCTCTAGCATATAAAAGCTGACTTTCCTTTTTAAGTGTCAGTTTTAGAAACCCAAATGCTCTCTCTTTTTCTCTCTCTTCTGCTTTTAATCATAACTCAAACTGTTTCATTTCTGCTGCTCTTTCCTTATCTCTCACCTCTAACTCAAGTTGCTTCATTTGCAATTGATTTTTTGCCATCTCTATAGATTCTGAGAGTTTCTCCGACAAGTTTAAATGCTGAGCTACTGCTGTAGTTAAGTCTCCTTTCCTCACAGAAGCAGGCAGTTCCTATTCCAGCTTGTCTGCAAATTCTTGCAGCTTGGTCTTATTCACCTTTTGCAAAATTCCAAAGTCACCACATCCACTTCCAGAAAACTTTTGGCGATTAAAAGAGCCATTACTATCCCAAGCTTTGTCTACCCAATCAAACCAACATCCGAAATAAAGGCACTAGCACCTACCACTCGCTATTTAAAATCCTGCAAAGAGCCCCCAGTCTGTCATGGACTAGACCGGACCACTCAAAGCATTCTTGAGCAGGCAGCCCAGACCATAACTTTGCAATTTGTTTCAGTAAGTGTACAGTGAAAGTTACCCAGAGTAAGTTAGCTAGGTTGACTACCAGGTTTTAAAACAGATAAAATTGCACAATGAAACACAAAGAACAGAATAAAGAACCCCTACAGAGCTCAGTCTATCCAAACTTATGCTGTTCCAATTATACACAACAGTCCCAATAAGCAAACTCCCTTGAACACAGTGAAAATGAAACAAGGGCTTTCAGGTCGAAGTTAGAAGGGCAGAAGGAGAGAGAGTCTACCAGGCTATTTCCACACAGCCCACAGCTGAACTCCCGAACTGGTTCTAGACTGAACAGCTCAGCTAGAGAGTTGGTCATACCCCTTGGCTAAGACAGGTTACTTCTAAAAATAAAAGCTTTGGCGTAAAGACTCAACTGTTTACGTATAAACAAAAAGGCCTTTCATCTCTGTACCAAACCCAGCCGTTTCAGAGTCTGGCCTGTTTATGACCCCGCTGAAAACAAACAAAGGGCACAGTATCCTTGAGAAAAGGAACAGCTTTCAGAGAAAAAAGGACCAGCTCTGCGACACATTCTCACAACATGAATCTCCTTCCCAATGACTTGCAATTTGCTGCCAGATGGGTGGGATTACTAAATAAGCAGATGCATGATCAGTCTAATTCCTCCAAGCAGGATATCACATTCACACAATTTAAATCTGGCCCCCAAGAGGAAAATAGCCACATTGCCTTATTATTGCAGAGTTGAGATTGGAAGAAATATGGCAAGTTTCAAGGAGTGTCCTCTATGACTGACCTGCAAGTTCTGCCTGAGATACAGGATGATCACTCTTAACTTTACATTCCCTTTGTGTTGCTGCTACTGTGCTCTCAATGATGTTTCAGCCTGAAACCCCCTCTCATTTCTGTTCATCCCCTTTACATGATTGTTAATGTCTCCAATTTACATCCTAAGCCAATGGCTTTGCAAATTGCCATGCCCTTGTTGACACTGTACTCTGCCCATGTTGAGGTCAGAGTTACTGCCTCTTCTACTTTTGACAGGGTTCCATGGACAGTACCCTGAAAAGTCCCAAATGTTAATTTGTAAACCCCAAGGACATGGCCAGACCCACTCCAGTCTGATTTGGCAGGAGAACCCAGACAAAGCATAGCCCAACCCAGGACTAATGTCATCACTGCACCCCAACCAACTTATCTGTAATCTCTAAACTGTGGACTTGACCAGCAAGAATGACCATGGCCCAACCACTGGACTGCAAAGTCATGGATCCACAGACTGTGGTGGGACCAAGAACCTGACTGACTGCAGCCAATCTCCTTGACAGATTGTGGTAATATACCTGTCTAGCTGTCATCCCCATTGATCCTGATAAAGAGTGCATCCCATTGACTTTTAGGCATGGCCATTGAACCACAGCGCAGTGTGTTTACCATGTAAGCTGCTGACAGTCTGACATGGACATAGCATGGTATCGAACAGCAACATGTCCACCCACTTGACTGTCTAGTGCCCCAAACAGTCACAAATTGCCTGCCTCTTTCTCTGCACTAAAAAGAAATGCAAGCCACACAGAGGATCACAGGCTCTAAGTCAGCACAAAGTAGAAATGTGATAAGACAGTAAGCTAAGAGTTATAAGATGCATGCTGTGCAGATGCATGTATGTACATATGTGTACAGTGACCTGCAAAAGTATACATGTCTTTGAACTCCAAAATGAGGTCCTGACTTGTTGAGGTGGTAGTTGAGTTAGTTTGAAAGCAGGCAAGATGATGTGTGTGGTTTGGCGGTGGAGTTGTCTGAGTGCCCAGCTAACTGCCCAAGTAAGAACCCTAACTTTCATATCAGGAGTTACTGTTTCATTTCGGGGCAAAGCAGGGGTGTTGTGGAGAATTGTAAGCTGCATAGAATTGAGGTGAAGTTTGCTAATAATAAGATGCAAATGCATGGAACGAAAATAGATATTAGGGGATTCACACCATGCCATTTAAATCCAAAGAGAAAATCAGAAATGTTTTTCTCGAATCAAACATCTGATTTTTCTATGCTCACAGTATTTTCCCAATTTACTGCTGCTCAAGAATGGAAAATTCTACAGTAAGTGTGTTAACTAATTTTGCATCATCATTAAATTAATTTTATTTATGCTAAATCAATAATTTTCTGCTTAGTAAAGTATCCTTGTTCATGATCTTTTTATTTTAAGTGTAATATTGAATTTGGATCCAGTTGATTGTAACGGAAACCAAAGAAAACAATTAAATTTATGTTGTGACCCATGAAGTAGTGGATCTAAGGAAAGACAGTGCTGTCTCCCATCTCAGTCACAACAGTTTTAACATAATACATTGATGCAACTTATGTCGAACCACATAATTGCTTGGAAAATATTAAACCATTTATGAGTGTCAAGAATATATTGACAATAATGTATGGCTGTTTTTGTTCTTTTGTTTTGCACACAGTGAAGAAAAAAGTCTGCACTAAGATTCTATGACTCTGTTATTGAAGTTTCCACTATAATTTACTTTAATTCTGCTCAGGATATTTACGAAAACCTGTAATAATAATGTTATAGGGTGGTTTTAACCTACTCTGCCACAGTGCGATATGGGCAGTTTGAATGTTGGTTCGGCAACCCATCAGAGTTTACTCAAAATCAAACGGTGTCAAGATCTGGCAGAATGTAAAATTTATACCCGACCTGGTCCAGCCATTTTAAGTTGTATTAGCTCTAATGGCTGCTCAGTTTTATTTAATGGCTTGTGCACACAATTATTTTCTTTGGCAGTTGCATGCACATGCTCTGCATAGACAGTCAGGAATATTGAGACAATAAATTGTTGCAGCCCTCACTAACAATGGATTTTCAAATTTATTAGTTCATTTCAGCTTAAAAGACAGGTGCACTTGTTCTTACTTCATGAGAGAACAAGCATCTTGCTAAAATCACAATTAGGACAAAATAACATTTCTAGCCATTTTTTAACAGAGAAAAGAGAGTAGTTTTTGAAACATTCCAATTCTGCTAATATCCCTCAATCATTTTCCTGCCAAACAGCTTGAAAAGAAAATAACTCACTAAAAATATTTAATTTAGAACATGGATCAATGAAAGGAGCATTGTATTCTTGGCCTTCAGTTTATGATTATGTACCTTCTGACTGCCTTCTAATTCCAAATGGTCTCCAAAAAAATTCTGAAGGCTTGAAAAATGGAGTTGAGTTGTTTTAATCAAATCATGACCTTCAACGTCTGACATTTCCTCTTTTGTAAATTATTGACATCAAGGCATCCATTGTCACCTTGTTGAACAGTTGCTGCTTCCTGTTCTTGCAAAGGACCAATCATTTGACTTGCAAGTACAAGAAACTGACAGCTAATATCTCTAGGTTAATGCTGTAAACTCTCCATAATTTACAAATCAACTAAAAAATAATTGGAACAACCTTGGTTCAGTAAAAAGGACGATGAGCAACAATAGAACAAAGCACTCAGTGGATGGCATCTTATTTTTAGAGACTAAGTGTGGGAGAAGTATAAAAGCAGAAGGGATTTCCATTTCAGGAAGCAAGCCAGGTTTTCCAATGTGATTATGCTCTTCTCCACTCATTACATATTCATGCACAGGATGAACTACCAGGTTTTATGGACAGGTAGCTGGAACCTCTGAAGTCCAGCAGGATCTATCAGACTTGAGTTTCCAGGTGTCACATTTAAAGGACACCCAGACAGAATTTTTTGCAGCCCAGAGGCATCATTCAATCTCAGAGCTCCCACTCCTCAGGACACTGGGGACCTGCCAATACACATCCCATGCTTTTCGTGACACCTCTCTAGAGGTGCCCCTACAGGGTTTCCAGGATAGAAATGATATATTGTTTCCAAAGGATGACAAGAAGACACCATCCTGAGTGACCAAGGTATCCTAGATGGAGGTGGCTGCCCTGGCCATGGGAACAATCAACAGAGACTGAATTGTTCGGGATGAGAGGATCAATGATCAATGAGCACAGGCTGGATATGTGTCACTGTCTACTCTATGCCTCATGTCCCTGTAAGTTAAAAAACTACAACTTCCAGTAGCACACAAGCCATCAGTTTAGATTTAGATCTAGATTGATTTAAATTACTTACAGTGTCGAAACAGGCCCTTCAGCCCAATAAGTCCACACCGACCCTCCGAAGAGCAACCCACCCAGACCCATTCTTCACCTAACACTATGGGCAATTTAGCATGGCCAATTCACCTAACTAACATTTCAACATAACTAGTAAAACACCGATCTCTGGTAGCTTTTCAACGAAGGCTTTTGCAAGATTAAACCAGAAAAGATATCTTTGGGACAAACACCTCACTGAACACTCTGCATATATATCATATGAAGCTTTGCTGATTTCCATCAATGCTACATCTGTGACAACACTGAACTAGCTTTCAGTCAGAGCCCCTTTATTTCTACTCCCCCAATATCACATTATGCTTAATGTAATGCATGGACAATTATAGTTCTGGTCATTCACATCTCAATCTTAATGCAGACAAAGTACTCAAAGTGCATGAGCACTTACCCATGCCAATGTCTCCTTGCTGCTGAGATAAACTCCTTACCCACTTTCAAGAGCAGGTTAGTGAGCAGGCAGGTGAGCAAGGGGAACATGACTGTGCTGAAGGGGAGACTGGAATTTACAGCCATCCAGAGAGTACGCCTTGAAGCAGCTACTCCCAGCTGACATCATATTATCATTTTTCAATAAAGCCTTGGTGGCTTAAAGCACATAACTCTTTATGTTTCTCTCTGCTGCCTCTGTATCCCATTCCCAAACCAGGCCAAAGAGAACCAGAAGAATACCATCCCCCAGGCCCAACACAAGCCGCCCTGCACATCATACCTCTAAGGAGACACAGTCAGCATTATCAAGGCCTTCCTCCCCACCCTCCATCAGTGCAAAGGAATTCACTTTGGTGGCTAATCTGTCTAGAGTAGGCTTGCGGTCACATTCTGGTGAACACAGCATTGATAGGGCCCACGCAGGTAGAAGAGGAAGAAATGAGTGTGGTCTCAGTCACCCAAAACACTACTAGGGGACAGTCACTTACTGAATCAAGTACAGATGATGGGTTTTTGGACATGAACCAATGGAGATGTGTAGGCAAGCAGGGTCATGGTACAAATACCACTGATTGTAGACAGACTGGACGGAACAGCAGAGAAGTCTGTACATGTTCTGCCTGATATCATAGCTCTGGCACATGGGCTCATGGCTGCCTTCATTGACTGGGTTATTTATGGACGCTGTGCAGAACCAGACCCAGCATATTAGTCAATATCTGATGGATATGCACTCAGACCTTCACTCCATCATTTGAGCCATTTAACTCAATGGCTAGTGATAGCAGCCCAAGGCAAGTTACCAGATGCCCCATTCCTTCAAGGGGTGAGAGAGGTATCAACGTACATTGACAGGGAAGAGGAGAAATGGACAGTCACCATGGGATTGTCATCTCAAGATATTCCAGAAGTGCCCCACCACAACACTTCCCCTCTTCCTGCGATCCAAACATCTCCATGAGGTCAGGTCAAGGAAATTGCTCCTGAGCAAATGTGGAAGCCCCTTACCCAGAAGATTGGAGCCCTCTAAGCTCAGGCTTAACAATATATAGCCGCTAATCATCTGTGGCAAGGCAGAAAAGCAGTCAGCAGGATTCCATAAGCTCAGCCATGGCACCAAGATGGACCAGTAAGAAAAGAAAGATGAAACAACCTTGAAATCACTTTGGCTGCATGGGAGTTAACCTTTTGTACAGTACTAGAATGAAATAAACCCAGTACTTTGTATACCAAATTCCTGTGGTTTCTTTCAATTTGTTAAGACTGCTGACTGTTCCTGTTTTCCTTGTAGATTACCTTGAGTGGTGTTAATTACCCGAGACTCTCACATGTACACCACGTGAAGCAGTGCAAAAACTGCCAAATCTATTATTTACTGTTATCCTCTGAGAGGAACATAAACTGGGAGGCTAAGCTACGTGGTTGAGTTTTAGCAGTAGATCTGCCTTTTCCCTCTCAGTGATGAATGATGCCCCTGGCAAATGAAGATTTGAGTCATACAAGCTTCATGTACATCTGCAGAAGTGCATATTGATACTGTAGCCAGAAAAATGGACAGTAAGGTATTGGTGCCAGGGATGTACACTAACTGGAAATCAAAGTAGTTTAATGTTTAATATTTAAGAATCAAGAATTCCTTGCAGGACAGGAATACCTCTGCACAACAACTAACAAATACATCTTTTTTTTAGATTAGATTATATTACTTACAGTGTGGAAACAGGTCCTTCGGCGCTACAAGTCCACACCGACTCGCCGAAGTGCACCTACCCAGACCCATTCCCCTACATTTACCCCTGCACCTAACACTACAGGCAATTTAGCATGGCCAATTCACCTAACCTGCACATTTTTGGACTGTGGGAGGAAACTGGAGCACCCAGAGGAAACCCACGCAGACACAGGGAGAATGTGCAAACTCCACACAGTCAGTCGCCTGAGGCAGGAATTGAACCCAGGTCTCTGGTGCTGTGAGGCAGTAGTGCTAACCACTGTGCCACCGTGCCATCCAATCTGAGAGTCCTCAAATGTTAGTGCAAATTCCTTCAGCCTCAAATCAAGGCACTATTAGGTTTTTGCAGATCTGTCTACCTTGTCTTACACCTGGTTTCCTCAGCATTCTCATCATCAGCATTGACTCCCTTGGCAACTCCATTAACCATTCCTTCTTTCATATCTTAGGAGACAGGAGGCTTCTCCATTTTCCCCTCGTCTAATTTCTCACCTTTGTACCCTGTCTGATATTTTCTTTCCCAATGCTGTCATATGCAAGACATTTGTGTCCTTTATCATTATAATGTTTACTTGCATGTGGGATTAGTGCAATGTGACTCTTGTTCCAATATCTTCTGTGATACAGCCCTGCGGCCTTAGAAAATAAAGTTTGCAAAATGGTTTCATGCTAATGTCTGTAATTTTCATAGGCACAAGCCTGAGTTCTTGTGAACATTTGAATGTGCCATAACCACCCTGCAGCACCATCAGCTGGTAATAGTTAGCTTTCCTTCTTGTTGGAGGTTAATGAATATTGGGATGTGGCTGAATGCATCCTCATGTTCTTAATCCCTCTTATTTTGCAATAAGTGTTTCTGTTTTGAGCAAAGGTCTTAGCCAAATGCTTGCACAACCATATCATTAGGTTTGGTTTCAATTCCCACAGTTGGGCATGCTTGTGCTGTGCAGTGACATGTGCAAACAAATCTGCAGCCTCTCCCGTACACACTGTGCTCTTTCCAAAAAGCCTTATTTTGAAGACTGAGTTAGAGGAAGATAGTGGTAACAAACTTTTTATTTGTCATTCATCCTCTACCCTCCTCCTCTAGAGTAAATTTTATCCCTATTACCTCATCCATAACTATAGATGGCCTTCTCCTTTCCTCTAGTCCCCGCCATATCCTTCATCCATCTCTTCAGTGTCTATCAGTTCTTTCAATATCTCCCCAGATGTGCCTGATCTTTCCCTCCATTCCATTTCCATTCAGATCCCCATGCCCAGGTTTCCCCTCACACTCTCCCTTACTCATTTCCACTATCCCTTCTCTGTTCCCAGTGCACCTAATTATCTCAAGGTGTTCCTCATCCTTAATATGCAATTCTCATTCTTCTTTGGCTTCTTTGCCCCACTACTGTCATTCTCACCTCTGTATCCCAGTTTCCTCTCTCCATGCCCAGTGGGCAAGAACAACCACACCATTTAAGTTCCATCCCCTAACTTTCCTTTCCACATAGCCCACTTTTCCATTTA
This sequence comes from Hemiscyllium ocellatum, assembly GCF_020745735.1. Classification (NCBI taxonomy): domain Eukaryota; kingdom Metazoa; phylum Chordata; class Chondrichthyes; order Orectolobiformes; family Hemiscylliidae; genus Hemiscyllium; species Hemiscyllium ocellatum. The sequence continues at coordinate 27,355,497 of NC_083425.1, read as the reverse complement.
CATTTATATTAACCTTCCTTTTAAGTTGAGCCCCACTTCTGGTTCATTCCATTTTCAAGTTAATGCTCCTTTGATTATAAGCCCCGCTTGCTTTCCCTCACTTGGGCAGGGTACTGGGTTCAATCAGCCTTCTTCCCAATGTAAGCATTTTATACAAGAAGGCAGACAAGACACCACATGACTGAGTTTTTCCATGAGCCGGTTGACCTGGTCACATTTCACCCCTTATCTTGGAAGTGTTTGCACAAGGAGAGGTCAAAGAGTCATATAGCATGGAAACAGGTCCTTCAGCCCAACTCATCCATGCCAACCAGGTTTCCTAAAACTAGCCACGTTTGCCTGTGTTTGGCCTATACCCTTCTGAACCTTTTCTATCCATGGACCTGTCCAAACGTCTTTGTAAAGTTGTTATTGTACTTTTACCACTTTCTCTGGCAGGTTGTTCCATTTCAGCACTATTCTCAGTGTGAAAATGTTGCTCCTCTAGTCCCTTTTAAATCTTTCCACACTCACCTTAAACTTATGTCCTTTAGATTTGTATTCCCCTACCCTGGGGAAAAGACTTTGGCAATTCACCTTATCTATGCCCCTCATGATTATGTAAAACTCTATAAATGTTCCCATCAGCCTCCTACGTTTCAGGGAGGAGCCAAGTCACTGAAGATGTTTGTATTCATTAGTTCTCAGAGAAAGAACTCTACTCATGCAGATACACACCTCTTTAAAACATAGTCATGTTAGTGAACACACACATATTACCTATTTTCAACTCAAAAATAGCATGCTTGAATGCAATTCCAGTGGGCTAGGGTTTAATGTTTACTCATGGCTTCTAATGAATGCAAAGCAGTTTCCTGATGATACAGGTGAAGAGAACTGACCCACCTGAAAGTTTCTATAAATACCTTTGCAAAATTTAAACCCACCATCCAGAAACTGAAATTTTGTTTCCACCCTTCAAAAGCTCTCGTCAAGTCTAGAATGTTGTGCTCCCTGTTTGAGTACAATGCAAAATAACTCAAACGTTAATTCATAATATTTTAAGTACATTGTGAATACAAAATTGCAAAGACCGCAGGACTCAGACAAAAGTGAAGAGATTAATATAATCAGAAAAACTAAAAAGCAAACAACCTCTTATACTGAAATAATTGTGGTAATGATCCACTCCTGGTAATTATATATACTACTTGCAAGTTCAGAATCCAATCAATATATCCACTTTGAAAATATGACTAAAGGTCAGGGCCACACTTTTGAATCAAATATTCCATGAGTCTTTTGTCTCATAACTGAATTTGGAAGGAGCAGAAATAACACTGATGGGTTTTCAAAGATTTACAGTCAGTTTCCACAATTCACCAGTCAGTTGAATTAAATAAAGTGAACATTACAGAAGCCCACAGCTAATTAATTCTCTTTCTGCAGCATTTAATCTTTGCCATTATTCAAAAAATATTTTGAGTTCCCATGTTTCCACTTTTACACGAGCCATATTTTCTAATTAGAGAAGCAATGAAGTTAAATTGAATATATTTTAATGATCGAGTACTTGATACATTTTAGAATTTCCATCATGATTTAATAGGTATTCTGATATACTTAGATGGGTTTTCATGTATTGAATCATACCTAGTCAAGTCCTTCTGCATGCAACAGAACACATAAATTGCAAAGAAATGATGTAAAAATATTTTTTTAAGTCTACTTTCCCTTGGGTTTTTAAAATTCATTCATGGGATATGGGCATCACTGGCTAGGACAGTATTTATTTCTCATTCCTAATCACCCTAAAAGTGGTGATGATGAACTGCCTTCTTGAACTATTGCAGTCCAGCTGATGTAGGCACACCTGTAAGTGCAGTTACCGAGAAAGTTCCAAGATTTTGACCCAGCAACAGTGACAGAATGCAATATGTTACCCAGTCCGAATGGCATGTGACTTGAGGGAAACTTGCAGGTGGTGGTATTCCAATGCTTTACCTGCCCTTGTCCTCCTAGATAGTAGAGTTTGTGAATTTGGAATATGCTGTCTTAGGAACTTTGATGAGTTGTTGTGTTGCACCTTGTAGATGATACACACTGTTGCCACTGTGGCAAAGGGAGCGAATGTTTAGTGTTAAGCAGTGTTTAAAAAATTACTTTGTTCTGATTGTTAATGAGCTTCTTGAGTGTTGTTGGAGCTGCATTCGTCCAAGTAAATGCTAAGTATTCTATTACAATCCTGACTTGGATCTCTTCGATGATGGATAAGCTGTTGAGACAGGAAGTGAGTTACTCAACATGGAATCTCCAAACTATTCTAGTAGTTACAGTATTTATATGGCTGGTCTCATTCTGTTTCTAGTCAATGGTACCTCTCAGAGTATTGATAATGGGGAATTTAGTGATGGCAATGTCATTATGTCATCATTAATGTCAAGGAACGACAGTTGGAGATGGCCATCACCTGCCACTTGTGTGGCACTAACATTACTTGCCTCTGATCAGTCCAATAATGAATGTTGTTCAGGTTTTACTGCATATAGATTGTTTCAGTAGTCTAAGGTGTCATGGTTGATTCTGAACCTTGCATAATCATCAACAAGTGTCCCCACTTCTAACATTATGGTGCAGGAAAGGTCATTGACAGGCTCAGGACGCTATCCTAAGAAATTCCTGAGTTGATGTTCTGGGGCTGAGATGGCTGACCTCCAACAAACACAATCACATTTCTTTGTGCTAGGTATGACTGTAACCAGCCGGGAACTTTCCCCCTAATTACCATTCACTCCAGTTTTGCTTGGGTTCCTTGAAGCTGCATTCAATCAAACGCCTTGGTGTCAAGGGAAGTCGGCCTCACTTCTATTCTTATGTCCAACTGTTTTGTCCATGCTTGAACAATAAGGTCAGGGGTTTAGTGAGCCTGGCAGAACCCAAACTTAGTGTCAGTGAACAGGTTATTGTTGAGCAAATGCTGACTCATAGTACACGCAACAAACGCTTCCAATTTTTTATTTGATTTATTTTCCTTATCAACCTTTTCAGAGATGTTATTACTCACCTCTGGAGTAGGTGGGACTTGAACATGGGCCTCCTGGTCCAGAGGTACAGGCAATACCTGTACTGTGCTGCAAAAGAGCCCAACATCCCCTTTGATTGCTTTATTGATGATTGAGAATGACTGTTGGGGCAGTAATTGGTTGGATTAGATTTATCCTGCTTTTTGAGGAGAGGACATACGTACCTGGCAACATTGCATCTTGCTGTGTCAATGTCAAAGTTCTAACTGTACTGGAACAGCTTGTCTGGGGTGGGAGGTGTTAGTTCTGGAATACTTGTCTTCATTACTATTGTCAGGGACCATAAACATTTTAGTATCCAAGCTTCCTGTGATCTCCTGCAGAATAAATCAAACTGTGATATTGAGGATGTCAGAAGGAGTCAGAGATGTATCAACAGTGCTTCTGTGTCTCCCAGCATCGATTATTTGTAAGCAGAACTCCTCATTATTATCCAGAAAAAACAGATTATTCCGTCCCTTTTGCTGCATCACCGTGCCTTTCCTTGCTCACCTTGGATCATTTGAAATGATGACTTATAGCTGGGCCTTTCTGATAAAATTCTCCTTAAACAGTTGGACCTGAATGACTGTGAATGATTTCTGCCCTTCTTGTTTGGAATTCTGCAGGTGAACTAAATAAAGCTGCGATAGACCTAGTAGACCATAGGGTTGCTCTCTCATTAGAGAGAAACATCTGGTGGTAGCTTAACTTGACAGTCACCACACCTCAGGCAAGGGAAGAGGTTAAGAAAGAGAGTCTTTCATGGCAACCTCAGCCAGTGCAGGAATTGAACCCATGCTGTTAATGGCAGCATCTGAGGAGCAGGAAAATCGACGTTTCAGGCAAAAGCCCTTCATTCCTGATGAAGTGCTTTTGCCCAAAACGTCGATTTTTCTGCTTCTCGGATACTGCCTGACCTGCTGCGCTTTTCCAACACCACTCTAATCTTGACTCTAATCTCCAGCATCTGCAGTACCCACTTCTGCCCATGCTGTTAATGTCATTCTGCATCAGAGAGCAGTCATCCAGCTAACTGGCACTCACACATAGCTAATGAGTCACAATTGCTTCTTTGTAATGGTAGTGAACAGTGGAATTTAAGAAGGATTCCCATTACATCACCAATAAATTCAGATGTGACTATATTATCATTGTGACCAAAGCAAACAATAAATTTATTTCCATTTCAAACCTACATGCAAAAATACAAATATTAAACATAGACTAGAAAGTATATGCTAACATCATACAAAATGTTCCAAATTATTTTATCAGCTTTTACAAAATATTTCAATAAACTGAATGGTTATAAAAATGAAGAACCTTATTACTGTGTACCTCAGTGCACAAATGAAGCAAATTGCTTGCATGCATTAATAACATTCTGACCTTGTACAACCAACAAGCTGGTCAACTGTGATTCTAGCACTCATTCAAAAATCCATGCTGCATTGCAGAATGTTACACTTTAAATATCATATTTCCCTTTATGAGTTTATAGACCCCATACAACTCACAAGGCATTAAAGTGACAAGGTTGATATTGATCCTGCAAAATCATAACCAATGCCACATTTCAGAAGCCAAGTGCATGCTATAATCATCACAAACCATAACTAGCTCTGGAGACTTGTGCTACAATATATTGTCAAAAAATAGCTTCTAGTCATTGAAAACATAAAAGAACAGTCTAAACCCCTCTTTAATGAAGCTGTTGGCTCGGTTATAACCTCTAATGTAGAACCTCAATGGAAACTCCAAGCAGCACCGAATTTGACAAAGTACATTAAATGTCAACACGTGTGGCACAACTTGATTTCTGTACCTTTCACAAAGACTTTTAAGAAGGATCATGACTTCAGGGCATATTCTGGTAAAAACTCAAGCCTATTGGAAATGGAAATGAATTCAGTTGTAGCTTTTGATTGCTAATAGGAAAGGAAACCTTTCTCATTGCTTTAGGAATAGATTTGGTGCAGATAAATAGGCAATAATCCAAAACTGATCATCCAGATTTGCAATTCATAGGAACAAATGCTTACATTTTAATGTAAAGGAACATAAAATGCTGCAATTTCTCAGCAGGTCAGACAGCATCATGCAGAGATAAAGAAATAGGTGGGTTTTAATGGAGTCCACAGAACAGCAAACGTGTGTGGTGACTTAATGAGATAGGATGTAAAATTTTCATTTCTTGGTAGTGTGTTCAGAGCCAGAGTAAAATTAACAGTGTGTTCACTACACGTCATGCCTCACATCAGCCTGTGATGGGTTTGTATTTGCACAACATGAATACTTACCAGTATAAACAGCACTCGAAATTCCATGTTGCATTGCAGGATATTACTGTTTAAATATCACATCTTCCTTTATGAGATTGCAGACCCTGTGCAACTCATAAGACAGAATTAAACAGCAGGTGGACTGTAGCAGTTCAAGAAGGCAGCTCACTATCACCTTCTCAAGGGCAACTTGGACATGAAATAAATGCTGGCCCTGTCAGTGATGCCCATGTCTCGTGTCCCACAAGTGAATAAAAATGTTTTGTTTTAATAAAGCACTGTCTTTTAGATCAAATCAGCAGTGCGTAGAATATCATTGCATCCAATTTATATTTATTTCAAGGTATCATACATCAGTCAGCTTTGTGCATTTGTGGCTGAGATTGCAGTTCTGCATGTTGAATTCTACAGCACAAAAATGACAGAGGACTGGAATTGACAAGGCTGAGCCAATGGTGAAGGGTTGGGGGCAGGCTGGCTTTGGAATGGTGCATGAACGAATAGAAGAGGGATCCAAGGGATGACAGAGCATGTGGTCAGGGCCTTCAATGTTTAGTGGGAAGTGCCTGACATCCCATAGGTGATAAGGGGAAGCTGGGGCAATCAGTCAAGGTAAGAAAATAAGGAACCTAAGGTTTTGTTTCACTGCTATCCAGATATGTAACTGCCTCAGAGTGTTGCCAGGCACGTCTTCGTGCAGCTTTTGAGTTCACATATAACATTTCAATTACGTCTGAGAAGAGTGATCTCAGACAATTTCCTTTACTATGTATGGAAGGGGGTGTCAGCTGATCCTGCAAGTTCAGCCATGTCCTTTACAGCAGCAAGTACAACATCGTACACTAACAAGAATATTCAATAAGGAATGAATGCCAAATGCTTTTAGATCCACAATAAAGGCCTGTTCCTAACATCCCTGTAACTATCTACGTTTGTTAAACACGGGTACTTCCAGAATTTTTTGCTTTTATTTCACATTTTCAGAATACCACATATTTTGTTTCCATATGTGCAATTATTGCCCTACACAAAACTCATTCTCCCAGTTCTGCATTCTAAATGGATCATTTTAGACAAACTACAAGTAGGAATGTAGTTTTAATACTCCAGTAATCATAAATAATCACAGAAATTAGGTCTTCAGAACGTAAGATAACTCAAAAATAGAGCAAGGGAATGCAACTTGATGATTCCTACTTGTAGTTGGTCTGTCATTTTCTATTATCCATAAGCCTGATATTATCTGAAGCACCGCTGCCTGTGTCCTTACTTGCATCAAGTCCTGGTCATCCATCACTCCTGCACTCGCAGATCTACATTCCTAAACCAGATGCCAATAGCTCAATTTTAAAATTCTCCCCCTCATTTCCAGATCCCTCCATAGCCTTGCCCCTTCTTAGTTTCTGTAACCTCTCCCACCATACTATTCTCTGACATTTCTACACTCTTCAAATTCTGGCCTCGTAGATATTCAGACTTTAATCATTACATCACTGACAATTGTGCCTACATTTGTGAGGTCCCTTGGCTCTGGAATCCTTCCCCATTATTCTTTATCCCTCTACTACACTCACCTTGTTTAAAACACTCCATGAACCTACCTTCACAACCAATCTTTTGGTCATCTGCCTCCCGAATCTTTATGTGCCACGTCAAATTTTGTCTTATAATAATCTTGAACAGCATCTTTAGATGTTTCATTATGTTAAAGGTATTACATAAATACAAGTAGAATAAACAGTGAGCAATGATAACAGCAAGGTTTTATGGACTTATGCATAATGCTAATTCATTATAGTTCTGTTGCATTAAAAGAAAACAGTAGTGTGACAATTTGATAGTATTGAATAGAGACAAACCCAAAACCCAAAAGGATGGAATAATACAGCATTTATGAAACATTACAGGCTGTTTAGTTCCCTCATGCAAATATTGCATGTTTATTTTGTTACAGTAGCAGCACAGTTGTCATAAATTTCCAATAAGATTAAGCTCGACTAGAATCAGAAATTGCAGGCAACATCTCTGCCCAGCCTACAGTGCACAGAACCCACTTTTGTAATTCTCTAAGCAGACTCACTTACATTAAAAAGTTAAAAATCACGCGACACCAGGTTATAGTCCAACAGGTTTATTTGGAAGTACAAGCTTTCTGCTTCTTCGTCAATTAGCTTCTGGAATTGGATAGTAGGAGACGGAACTTATGGCCTTGCTCCAAAAGTTTGTACTTCCAAGTAAACCTGTTGGACTATAACCTGATGTTGTGTGATTTTTAACTTCGTCCACCCCAGTCCAACACTGGCACCTCCACATCATTACATTAAAAAGGCGAGTTCCTGACAATGTAAATACCTGTGATTAAAACATTGTCTGTTTTAAAGCCAGAAATTGAGTATCTTTGCAGGATTTAAATGGGCAGTTCAAATGCTTTGTGATGTCTCAAGGAGGTGAACTTATTTGGTCCCTCCCAATGTCTGAAAGGAGTTCAACAGCTATCCCTACAGTTCAGATGAGGCCATAGAAACTGTGCCAAAGGAAGTGAAACATGTAAGATGGCTGACAATAGCTCTGTTTGGATTGAAGTAACACAGGAGCCCTATGTGAATGATCCAATGAATATATGACATGACTACTAGTTCGAATGCTGCAAAATAGGGTGTTCATAGCAAAGCAGGGTTCACACTACTTCTCACCAAGCTGACGGGGGTAACTGACAGCAAGCATACAGATTGGCCCAGAAGTTAAAACTTCCTTACTCCCATGAACAATAAACATGCAAGGGTCTGGCAATGGTTTCTCACTTTGCATGCTCGCCAGCTTTGACCAGCTTAGGTCTGTTTTTCATCGGAAACCAAATGGAAAATCAAAGATTAAGTGACTGAGGGTTTTGCTGTTGCAGAACTTAGCACAATTTGCTGCATTTCATGGGCCACAGTCTTTACAAATAAAAAAATCAATGGAATTAAATGGTCCTTACAGTCCAACTGGACCTAAGGGCTGTTTTGTCATGAAAGAAAGATGACAGATGGTGGCCTAACCTGAGAGTCACCATGCCTCAGGTGAGAGGAGAGGTTAAGAAGGAGAATCCTTCATAGTAACTTCAGCCAGTGAACTAATACTGTTGGTATCGCTTTGCGTTGCAAAGCAACTATTCACCCAACTGAGCTAACTGGCCCCAGAACAAAACTAGAGCTAAGAGAAAGACTGACAAATAAAAAGATCGTTGTTTACTTACTCAAGGAATCTTAAACATTATTACTGTAGTTAATTTTAAAATAACTTGCTGCACAGGTGGATTGCTGGTTTTAAACTCCTTTAAATATCACTCCATATTTACTTTGACAATTGAAAAATGATGATTAAATCTTGTCCTACCGGTTACACTAAAATTGGCCCCTCAAGATAGGCACAGAGTGGAAGCTTTGATTTTGTTGCAGTGATTTCATCCCATAATATATAATTTTAACATTCTTATTTATATGAACTCAGATAATGAGGGAAAATGACTCACTAACACCTTGTTATCTGATAGTTTGATAACAGAGTATAAATTGGACATACATATACAGGTTAGAAAAGTAGGCTGTTTGGTTGTGACATTCTCCATGTTTAGAGACTTTAATATCAGCCACAGAAATCAGCATTCTTGCTTTCTGCATTACAGGAGAGATCTGAATCTTCACCGTTTTCTCTGAATGAACAAAACTGCATGAATTGATAAGACTGACAGTGCCTATTATAGCATCATGGAATGAAAGCAAGCTACAAAAACAAGTACAGATTTCTGTGTTTTGGAAAGGCTGAATAAAAAGAATATAAAAGTAACAAAACTGATTTTAGCTGGTATAAATCGAGATAAGAGACATAAAACAACTTTTATAACAGAAAGCTGGAGTTTCCCTTTTGTAAGCTTCCGTATTGCTTTCTAATGACAGTCCTCTATTCATTGAAGTGTTATTGATTTAATTATTCACTCAATTCTCACTATTTGGTTTAATCAGATAGCCATTAAAGGTGATGTACGTATCAAAGCCATCACTGAAGATGGCATTCTCCCGTTCTCCCTTGAACAAACGAATCCAGACTTCATCATCGTGTTTTAGATCCATCATAATGCTCTGACTTTGCATGATGCTGCGATCACTGGGCTGAGCATAGAGAATGACAACCTCTTCCTCATTCTTCATGATGTGCATATAGGTTTCCTTCTGATTCCAGGTGTGTACATTTAAACTAAAGTGGTAAATACCTGGAATGGAGCAGTAAAATTTATTTGTGAACATATTAAATTGATCATATAGATTGACATACACAGTATCAAACACCAATGTTTGGAAGTAATTGTTACTGTGAAGTTCTTTCTTTCGGCCAACAGAGAAAGCTGCATAGTACATTTTACATGGCTCTCCGAACCGTCCCGGATTTCCCTTTGAACCTTTTGCACCTGCCGGACCACGTAGTCCAGGGTGTCCCACTTTTCCATCTTTGCCGTATGATCCTCGTGGCCCTTTGTCACCCTTCTCACCTAAAACAGAATTAAAAACAATGCTTAAAAAAGACAGCTAATTGTCACAGGCTGACAGTATCTATCCAACTGGAGAAGCAAATTACTGCAGATGCTGGAATCTTGACTAAAATGCTGGAGATTACAGTCGGTCAGTCAGCATTCCATGGAGAGAGAGCAAACTAACGTTTCAAGTCTAGATGACTCTTCTTCAGAGCTCACATGAAGTGTAGAGGAGACAGCATTCAAGCAATAGTGGAGGAGGGATGTGGCCGTGGCGGGGTGTGAAGTGTTGGCAGAGAAAAGATGTTGATAGTTCACATTAAGTGATTGGAATGTGAGAATGGCAGAACAATGATGTGTCTAACATCTAACTGTATTCTTTTCCACTAGCTTAAGGTGAGTGGTGATAGTACAACAAGCAGTGAAAACCAAAAATTCAAGATTCAATCCAACAATGATAAGATTTAAGACAAACTTCCCTCTGCAATGCATGAACAATGGTTGCCAATAATGAATAATAATAATAATATGAATATAAATAATAATAATTTATTATTATTAATATTACCCTCCACTCCAACCTATTACCATCAACCCCCACCTTCATCTACCTACTGCATTTCTAGCTACCTTCCCCCAACCCCATCCTCCTCCCATTTATCTCTCAGCCCTCTTAAATCTCTGCCCCTGCCACATTCCTGATGAAGGGCTTATGCTCGAAACATTGACTCTCCTACTCCTCAGGTGCTGTCTGACCAACTGTGCTTTTGCAGCAACACATTTTTTGACAATAAAAAAATGTCAGTACATCACATACCCCTCCTCTCCAACTCATGACATTACTTCATTTCCATTCATACATCAAGTGTAAGTCATTGTAAAGTAGGAACCAACAATTTTTTTAATGCATGTCCTTGTGGTTTCCTACAAATCTTTTCTATTAATCGGTCATTTTTCTACACTTTCACTTCTGTTTACATTGAGAGGATTGACTCTGTGTTTTGTGATATTTACCAGTTAATCAGATGAGATCTGTATTCCTAATGCATGATCTGATTTTTTATCAATGAGAAAGCTAAGTATGATTAGAACAATTGATTGTATCTAATGAAAGGTAAATCCCGATGAACGAATTTATTAGAGCTTTTTCAGCAAGTAAGTTGGAGGGTAGGTGCATGGGATCCAATATAATCATAGAACATTACAGCGCCCTACAGGCCCTTTGGCCCTCGATGTTGTGCCAAACTGTGGAACCAATCTGAAGCTCATCTAACCTACACTATTCATTATCATCCATATGTTTATCCAATGACCATTTAAATGCCCTTAATGTTGGTGAGTCTACTACTGCTGTAGGTCAGGTGTTCCACAGTCTTACTACTCTCTGAGTAAAGAATCTACCTCTGACATCTATCCTATATCTATCACCCCTCAACTTAAAGCTATGACCCTTTGTGGTAGTCATTACCATCCAAGGAAAAAGGCTCTTATTGTCCACCCTATCCAATCCTCTGATCATCTTGTATGTCTCTGTTAAATCACCTCTCAACCTTCTTCTCTCTAACAAAAACAGCATCAAGTACCTCAACCTTTCCTCATAAGACCTTCCCTCCATACCATCATCCTGGTAAATCTCCTCTGAACCTTTTCCAATGCTTCCACATCCTTCCTATCATGTGGTGACCAGAACTGCACACAATACTCCAAGTGCGGCCACACCCGAGTTTTGCACAGTTGCAACATGACCTCATGGCTCCGAAACTCAATTCCTCTACCAATAAAAGCTACCATACACCATACACCTTCTTAACAACCCTATCAACCTGGGTGGCAACTTTAAGGGATCTATGCACCTGGATACCAAAATCTCCCATCCACTACCAAGAATCTTACCATTAGCCCTGTACTCTGTATTCCTGTTATTCCTTCCAAAGTGAATCACTCCACACTTCTCCGCATTAAACTCCATTTGCCACCTCTTAACCCAGATCTGCAGCTTATCTATGTCCCTCTGTAACATGCAACATCCATTGACATCGTCCACAACTCCACCAATCTTAGTGTCATCCGCAAATTTGCTAACACATCCTTCGATGCTCTCAGGTCATTGATAAAAATGACAAACAGCAGTGGGCCCAAAATTGATCCTTGCGGTATACTCCACGATGAACATTTCCCATCTGTCTTCTTACAACTAGCCAATTTCTGATCAAAATGGCTAGACCACCCTCAATCAAATGCTGCCATATTTTCTGCAAAAGCCTACCGTCGGGAACCTTATCAGTTTACTGAAATCCATATACACCACATCAGCTGCTTTACCATCATCCACCTGTTTGGTCACATTCTCAAGAACTCAATAAGGTTTGTGAGGCACAACCTATTCTTCACAAAACAGTGTTGACTATTCCTAATTAAATGTTTACTTTCCAGATGATTATAAATCCTATCTTTTCTAATCCTTTCAACAATTTACCCACAACCAAAGTAAGGCTCACTGGCCTATAATTACAGGGTTGTCTCTACTCCCCTTCTTGAAAAAGGGGACCATATTTGCTATCCTCCAGCCTTCTGGAACTATTCCTGTAGACAATGACGACATAAAAATCAAAGCTCTGCAATTCCCTGACTTCCCGGAGAATCCAAGTATAAATCCCATCTGGCCCAGGGGACTTATCTATCTTCACACTTTCCAGAATTGCTAACACCTCCTCCTTAGGAAACTCAATCCAACCTAGTCTAATAGTCTGTATCTCAGTATTCTCCTCGACAACATTGTCTTTTTCCTGTCTGAACTGATGAAAAATATTCATTTAGCGCCTCTCCCATCTCCTCATAGAGTCATAGAGATGTACAGCACGGAAACAGAAACTTTGGTCCAACTTGTCCATGCTGATCAGATATCCTAAATTAATCTAGTCCCATTTGCCAGTACTTGGTCCATATCCCTCTAAACACTTCCAATTTATACACCCATCCAGATGTCTTTTGAATATTGTAATTATACCAGCCTCCATCATTTCCTCTGGCAGCTTATTCCATACATGCACCACCCTCTGTATGAAAAAAATGCCCCTTAAGTCCTTTCAAATCTTTCCCCTGTCACCCTAAACCTCTGCCCTGTAGTTCCCACCCCAGGGAAAAGACCTTGACTACTTACATTTGAATTTCCAAAGACATTCAATAAGGTGTCACACAAAATGTTAATACATAAGATAAGGGCTACTGGTGTTGGAAGTGACCTTTTAGCATTGATAGAGGAGATGTTAACAGATAGGAAACAAAGAGTATGGATAAATTGGATGTTGCCGATTAATTCCTGATGAAGAGCTTATGCTCGAAACGTTGATTCTCCTGCTCCTCGGATGCTGCCTTACCTGCTATGGTTTTCCAGCACCACACTTTTAGACTGTTGCCAATTAAAACATGATTAGTAGAATGCCACAAGGATCAGGGCTGAGGTCTATATCTAAAATCTATATTCATTACTTAAACAAGAAGACAAAGAGTAATATACCTAGGTCTGCTGATAATCTCAAGTTAAGTGGAAATGCAAGCCATTTGACCAGAAACAGTCTACAAATAGACATAGATAGGTTAAGTAACTGGACAACAATATGTTGGATGGATCATTATAAGAAGAAATATGAGTTTACTCACATTGGCCCTAAGAACAGAAAAGCTGATTGATATTTTTAAAAAGCATGAAGCCTATGCATGTGCATGTTATTGAAAGACCTGAGCATAGTTGTACAAAGAATGCAACATGTTAGCAGCAGTTAGGAAAGCAAATATTATGTTAGCTTTATTACAAGGGGATTACAATACAACAATAATCTTGCTTTAATTATATGGGGATTTTGTGAAACCACACCTAGAATACTGTGTGTGGCTTTGACATGAAAATCTAAGTGAGGATATAATTGCATTGGAGGCACCACAGCAAAGGTTCACTAGATTGGTCCCTGGGATGAAAGGATTGTCCTAGAGGCTGAGTAAAATGGGTTTATCCTCTCTGTAATTTAGCAAAATGAGCTATGATCTCATTGAAGTGTTCAAGATTATTATTATGGAGCTTGATACTGGATAGATACTAGAAGGTTGTTCCCTGGCTGGAGAATCTAACACGAGGGGGCAATATTTCCAAATGAGGAGCCAATCATTTGGGACTGAGATAAGGAGAAATTTCTTCACTCAAAGATTTAAAGAGTTGAAGCCTAAGGTCAACCATGATCATACTGAAAAGCGGGACAGGCTTGACAGGCCATAGCATTTTCTCCTGTTCCTGTTTTCAATGTTTCTATGATAAGTTGAATCATTGATTTCCCTACTCCCAGGTAAATCAGGTAAATCAATTAAATACAAAATATATTCCATCTGTAATCATTTGAACTGACCTTCATTTTTCTTTGTTCTTTTGTCAATTGATTTAATATGTCTTAAGACCATAAGCTGTAAAAGCCTAAGAGCAGAAGTAGACCATTTGGCCCATCAAGTCTACTTCAGCATTCAAAGAACATCCATATTGCCTTAATGGTTAAATGTCTGTGTATTGTAGCCTTGAATATACTTAATGACCCAGCCTCAACAGTCTCGTGTAGTACATAAGTCCACAGATTCACCACCCTCTGAAAGAAAAAGTAATCCTCTTCATCTCTTCATCAAAGGCAACCACTTTCTCTGAGATTATTCCCTCTGGTCCTCGACTCCCCTACAAGGGTAAGAGCTTTTCCACATTTACCCAGCTTTACCCTGTCAAGCTCCCTAAGAATCTTATATATTTCAATAAGGTCACTTCTCATGCTTCTAAACTGCAATGATTTGAATTTTCTTGATCGACTACTAACTTATTTCAAACCCCACCCCCACACGTTGTTCACCTCCAATACAATTGACCTGTCTGCTATCTGTTCATCTATGCTTGATTTGTCTTATCAATAGCTCTTTCAATTATGCCTTTCTCCTGATGTTGTACTCCAATGTCCTTAACTCTCTCTGTGCCTTTGTCTGGCAACTTTCCACATTTCTGTTCTCTCTCCTTATCTACCTACTATTTTCTTTCTCCCTTTCTTCTTCTTTGCTTTTCTTTGCTGTTTTCTGTCTACTCTGTGCCTAGTTCAGTCTTGCCGTCTGAATGTGTCTCTTCCTTTAGGTCTAGTTCATTCATTTTTCTTCCTTTCTAGCTCCAACACACGTGTAAATAAAAATGTAAATCAACAGGCTGGGCCAGGAGGCCCAGATGATGAGATAACAATCATTTATTGAGTAAGTGGTGCTGTTGAGGGAGTGGTGCTCAGGAGCAATGCAGCTGAGTGTAATTACAGCGTGGCAAGTTTACTTTGGCAACTTCAACTAGAAGTCATAATGGAAAAAAATTGACGAGATGACCAAGAACGCTTATGATAACATTTCATGGCAAATAGGTGACAATAATTTGACCACACAGTACCGTGCATTCATTGCTTCAAACACAAGTTATAAACAACCTTAACATTTGCACTACTTCAATGGAAAATGGTAAAAAACTTGAGTATATAGCTTCTGATTTGTCCTCAGAACCTCTCAAAAGCATGTTACAGTTAAATAAGTATTTGTGTGAAATAAAACCTAAAGAAAGAGAAACAAGCATGAAGTTGTCAGAGACAAACATGGCAGCAATTGTTCATCCAGCATGGTCCCACATTTAACAAATGAAATAGGTTGCTAGATAGAACATAGAATATAGATCATAGAATAGTACAGCACAGTACAGGCTCTTCGGCCCTTGATGTTGTGTCAACCTTTTATCCTACTCTACGATCAAGCTAATCTACATACTCTTCATTTTACTATCATCCATGTGTCTATCCAAGAGTTGCTTAAATGTCCCTAACTTATCTGACACACACCCACCATTCTCTGTGTAACAAACCAACCTCTGACATCTCCCCAAACCTTCCTCCAAACACCTTAAAATTGTGCCACCTTGTGATAGCCATTTCTGCCCTAGGAAAAAGTCTCTGGCTATCCACTCAATCTATGCCTCTTATCATCTGGTACACATCTATCAAGTCACCTCTCATCCTTCTTTGCTCCAATCAGAAAAACCTTAGCTCCCTCAACCTTTCTTCATAAGACACAGCCTCCCTCCAGGCAACATCCTGGTGAATCTCCTCTGCACCCTCTCTAAATCTTCCATATCTTTCCTATAATGAGGCAATCAGAACTGAACACAATATTCCAAGTGTGAACTAATCAGGGCTCTATAGAGAAGTAGCATAACCTCATGGCTCTTAAACTCAATCACCCTGCTAATGAGAGCCAACACATCATATGCCTTCTTAACAACTCTATCAACTTGGGTGACAACTTTGAAGGATCTATGGACATGGACCCCAAGATCCCTCTGTTCCCCCACACTGCCAAGAATCCTGCCTTTAACACTATATCCAAATTCGACCTTCCAAAATGAAACACTTCACATTTTTCCAGGTTGAACTCCATCTGCCAATTATCAGCCATGTTCTGCCTCCTGTCAATGTTCTGTTGCAACCTACAACAGCCCTCCACACTATCCACAACTCCACCAACCATCGTGTCATCAGCAAACTTACTAACCCACCCTTCCACTTCCTCATCAAAGTCATTTATAAAAATCACAAAGAGCAGAGGTCCCAGAACAGATCCCTGCGGAACACCACTGATAACCAAGCTCTAGGCTGAATACTGTCCATCTATTACCACCCTCTGTCTTCTGTAGGCCAGCCAATTCTATATCCAGACAGCCAAATTTCCCTATATCCCACACCTCCTTGCTTTTTAAATGAGACTAACGTGATGAACCTTATCAAATGCCTTGCTAAAATACATGTACACCCCATCACTGCTCTACCTTCATCAATGAGGTTTGTCACATTCTCAAAGCATAAACAAGGCTTGTAAGGCATGACCTGCCCCTCACAAAGCCATGTTGAATATCTCTAATCAAACTATAGTTTTTCAAGTAATCATAAATCCTGTCTTTCAGAATCCTCCCCAATAATTTACCACAGATATAAGACTGACTGGTCTGTAATTTCCAGGATTATCCTTATTCACTCTCTTGAATAAGGGAATAACATTTTCACCTTCTAATCATCTGGTATTACTCCAGTAGACAGTGAGGACGCAAAGATCATTGCCAAAATCACAGCAATATCTTCTCTCACTTCCTCTAGTAACCTTGATTATATCTCGTCTGGCCCAGGAGACTTACCTATCCTTATGTTCTTCAAAAATTTCAACACATCTTCTTTCTTAACATCAACCTGTTCATCAGCCTGTTTCACGCTATCTTCACAAATGATAAGGTCCCTCTCAGAGTGGATACTAAAACAAAGTATTCATTAAGGACCACCCCATCTCTTCCAACTCCAGGCACAAGTTCCCTCAACCATCCCTGGTCAGCCTCACTCTGGTCATCCTCTTTTTCCTCACATAAATGTAGAATGCCTTCAGGTTTTCTTAATCCTACTTGCTAAAGCTTTGTCATGCCTGCTTTTAGCTCTCCCACTCCATTCTTCAGTTCCTTCCTGGCTATCTTGAAACCTTCTAGAGCCCTGTCTGATCCGAGCCTCCTCAACTTTAAGTAAGCTTCTTACTTTCTCTTGACTAGATGTCACACAAGGTTCCTACACCCTATCATCCCTTCCTTGCCTCAGTGAGGCAAACTTATCCAGCACTGTCAGCAAGTGCTCCCTAAACAACCTCCACATTTTTTTTAGATTACCTACAATGTGGAAACAGGCCCTTTGGTCCAACAAGTCCACACCGGCCCGCCGAAGCGCAACCCACCCTGACCCATTCCCCTACATTTACCCCTGCCCCTAACACTATGGGCAATTTAGCATGGCCAATTCACCTAACTTGCACATTTTTGGACTGTGGGAGGAAACCGGAGCACCCGGAGGAAACCCACACAGATACAGAGAGAATGTGCAAACTCCACACAGTCAGTTGCCTGAGGCGGGAAATGAACCTGGGTCTCTGGCGCTGTGAGGCAGCCGTGCTAACCACTGTGCCACCGTGCCGCCCACTGCATATCCCTGAGAACATCTGTTCCCAATTTAGGCACCCCAGTTCCTGCCGAATAGCATTGTAATTGGATAATCCAGAATTTTTTTTAAATACTGGCAAGGGGATCAGACAAATTCCAAGCTCTTCTTCTTATAGCACTACACAGCCTTTGACATGAATGAATTGATCTTTGTGAAATATCTAATTTAAAGGTGTCAATTACAACAATGCAGATCTCTCTTAGTACTACACTGAAGCCACCATAATGGATTATTTGCTCAAGTCATATCCAAGCATTAATTTACTGTCACCTACTGTCTCATACTTCAGACCATTTCTTTATTTCACATGCTCCTTCAACTACTCAGATTGTTTCAGAGTGATCATGTTTTCAGTCATTATTTGGAGAATCTGGAGACATTGAAAAATAGTGTAGTGTTTCAGGTTTGCTGCTCCTAATTTTCCTATAGAGCTGCTGCCAGGTAATTGAAAACAGCACATCCCACTGTATTAGAACCACCATGGAATAGTGTTTACAAAAACAACATTTACAAAGCCAAGAAAAGGAGCCAGACAGACCCACTTGGCATCATGCCATATGTGCTGTTGGCTTAAGCTGGTGAACATGTTCATTACTGGTTCTTGTTTTTGTCTGTTTGCTTCAGCACAATTTAGTTGATTAAACGTTGGGCTGAACTTTTGCAGGGAGTGATATTAATCACCTCTCCAGCAGAAAGGGTTGGTCATGAGATGACTAATTTTAAAAACGGTTCACCACAGTTGCATTACAAGGGGTTGGGGGGGGGGGGGGGGAGGTGTGGAGGGGGAGGGTGCATGGCATTACCAACTCTCAGGGACAAGGAGTCCCTGAAAAAAGGCATTGTCGACGCCAAACCAATGGTTGTCCTGATTCATGGGGTGGGGAGGGATAATGGAACCTAGGCAGTTGAGGAGAGGGTAGGAGAGTGTTAGGTGGAGTCACAAGAGGGTACTACCTTGGACACTGTGTCCTCGGTACACACAAGGTGTATCCAAAAGGATAAACCCACATCCTTCCCATCAGTTCACTGGAGATAGTGAAAAATCAGATGCCACTTTCCTCTGATTTCTACAACCCACCAAACCATAGCAGTGGAATTACGTTTTTTACTGCCCACTAATTGGCAAGTTAAATGCTTCGGTAAACCTCTCACAATGTAGCTTTTTAAGCTCTCTCTGTTCCAGTTCCATCCTTCGCAGATGGAATGATAATGGCCAGCCACTATGTAGATGAATAAGCGCCAACAATTCATCGTTTTTATTTTTACAAGCCCCTTAAAACATCAAAAGAGCCACAGAAGATCAGAGTTCTTTCTTATATGGTGGTTGTTTAAATATTCAGGGCAGATGTTTTGCAGCACAGCATGCTGTATTTTTCTCTTCAACCATGGTTCATGTACAACTTCAGTCTTTAAAACCCGAGCAATTACATATTTCTTTTAGAAAACAATGTGCACAATCTTCTGAGCCAACAGAAGTCAATGAAGGAGTTTGGAAGCCTGGGAAATTAGAGTGTTGTCATTGGAACTGATACACAATGCTCTTGTGATGATGGTGCTCCATTAACAAGGTTGTGTTATCCATGGCTTTTTTCAAAAGCGTTGTGCAAGGCAGAGTTGCTGAAAGGGCTGACTTAAATAGGTTTTAGGGCCAATTTGATTAGACCTAACAGATACTGTCTTAGGCAAAAGGTTTTCAAGATTTTTTTAAAAAACACTTAGATTCTAGGTAATCAAAGATGGAGGATGGGAAAAATTTGTAACTGTAACAGCTGCTCCTTTTTTGAGATATTTTAGGTGTTGGAGGTGATTTCCTCGAATTGCAGGAGTAGCAATTACTGTTTTATATGCTGTTCATTGTTTTGGAACTGTGGAGAAAAAAAGTAAAAACAACAAAGATTTTAAAAGGGAGAAAGACAGACAAAGGCAGCAAGCACATGGTCTGTAAGGGAGATAGAGAGAGAAATCTGCACTGCTGACTGACACAGCAGTGAATCTGCATAGTTACTGCCTTCCTGTTTGAATTCATGTATCGCTGGACGTCTAAATGTGTCGAGGAAAACTTAACAAATGGCAAAATTCACTACTGATCTTAAAGGAACCTGTTTGGAAGATGTCACAGCACAGAAACAGATAAGTGAATAGTTTTAAGTGTAGCCTTGCTATAAATCTACTATCGTAAGGTGGGTTCAATATTGATTATATGTTTTTTATTGGGATCTGTCTTTTGATTAAATTTTAAACATATAAACCACAAGTAATAAGTTAGCCTGGTGCAGTGTTTTGTAGAGCATTAAGATGGTGCGATTTTCTGATCTATAGATTGGAAGGAGCAAAATGGCCTTTAGTAGAGTGATATGCTCTTCTTGTCATGTGTGAGGGCTTCGAGAGCATTTCCGGGTTACTGAGGATTAGATCTGCAATAAATGTCATTGGTTGTGAATCCTGTCATATTGAATGGATTGGTTGGAGTGACATTTAAGAGACAATGAGGAATTTACAAAAGCTAGGGGGTGTGATGGATGGCAGTTATTGGAATGGTGAAAAGCCACAGATACAATCAGGTAGATGTGTTAACTCCAAGAAGGGTAGGAGAGGTAGGCAGGTAGTACAGGAGTTTTCTGTGGATATCTCCATTTTAAACAAGTATGCTGTTTTGAAAAATGTAGGGGGTGATAGACTTTCAAGGAAATGCAACACAAACAGATATAGAATGTGGCTGTAACGTAATGAGGAATACATCAAGTTCCAAGCAATCAATCGTGTTAGGAGACTCTCTAACCGGAGGTAGAGACAGACGTTTCTATGGCCAACAGTGAAAAATCAGAATGGTGTGTTGCTTCCTTGGTGCCAGAATCAAGGATATCTTGGAGAGGATGCAGAATATTTTCAAAGGGGAAAGGGACCAGCAGGAGGTCATTGTACACATTGGTACCAATGACATAGGAAGGAAAAATGATGAGATTCTGAAGGGAGATTACAGAGAGTTGGGCAGGAATTTAAAAAGGAGGTCCTCAAGGGTAATAATATCTGGATTAGTCCAAGTGCTATGAGCTAGTAAGGGTAGGAATAGGAGGATAGAACAGATGAATGCATGGCTGAGGAGCTGGTGTATGGGAGAAGGATTCTCATTTTTGGCTCATTGGAATCTCTTCTGAGGTAGAAATGACTTGTACAAGAAAGGATGGATTGCACCTGAATTGGAAAGGGAATAATATACTCGTAGGGAGATTTGCTAGAGCTGCTCGGGAGGATTTAAATGATTAAGGTGGAGGGGTTGGGACCCAGTGGAACCCAAGGAGACAGTGAGGAAAGAGATCAATCTGGCACAGTTGAAAAAGAAGTGAGTCAAGCGGTCAGGGCAGGCAGGAACAAAGTGGAGATCTAGATAGGACTGATAAATTAAACTGCATTTATTTCAATGCAAGGGGACTAACAGGGACGGTAGATGAACTCAGGGCATGGGACTGGGATATCATAGCAATTACCAAAAAGTGGCTCAGGGATGGACAAGACTGGCAGTTTAATGTTTGGTATACAAATGCTCGAGGAAGGATAAAAAGGAAGGCAAGCGAGGAGGGGGAGTGGACATTTTGATAACGGATAGCATTACAGCTAAACTTAGGGAGGATATGCCCAGAAGTACATCCAGGGAGGTTACTTGGGTGGAACTGAGAAATAAGAAAGGGATGATCAACTTATTGGGATTGCATTATAGACCCCCAATAGTCAGTGGGAAATTGAGAAACAAATTTGTAAGGCGATTTCAGTTATCTGTAAGACCAATAGGGTGGTTATGTTAGGGGATTTTAACTTTCCAAACATAGACTGGTACTGCCATAATGTTAAGGGTTCAAATGGAGAGGAATTTAAGTGTGTACAAGGAATTTTCTGATACAGTATGTGGAGGTTCTGACTAGAGAAGGTGCAAAACATGACTTACTCTTTAGAAATAAGGCAGGGCAAGTGACTGAGGTGTCAGTGGGGGAGTACTTTGGGGCCTGCGACCATGATTCTATTAGTTTTAAAATAGTGATGGGAAAGGATAGACCAGAGACCTAACAGTAGAAGTTATAAATTGGAGGAAGGTTAAATTTGATGGTATTAGGCAAGAGCTTTCAAAAGCTAATTGGGGGCAGATGTTTGCAGCTAAGGGGATGGATACAAAATAAGAAATGAGATAACGTGAGTCCAGAGACAGTATATTCCTGTTAGGATGTAAGGAAAAGCTGGTAGGTGTAGAGTATGCTGGATAACTAGAGAAAATGAGGTTTTGGTTAAGAAAAAGAAGGAAGCCTATGTCAGGTATAGACAGCAGAGATCAAGTGAATCCTTAGAAGAAGCAGTAAGAGTATACTTAAGAGGGAAATCAGGAGGGTAAAAAGGAAACATGAGATAGCTTTGACAAATAGTGTTAAGGACAATCCAAAGGGTTTTTACAAATACATTAAGCACAAAGGTTAATTAGGGAGCAAATAGGGCTCCTCAAAGACCAGCAAGGCAGCCTTTGTGATGGGTGAGATATTAAATGAGTATTTTGCATCAGTGTTTACTGTGGAAAAGGACATGGAAGATATAGAATGTGGGGAAATAGATAGTGACACCTTGGAAAAATGTCCATATTACAGAGGAGGGAGTGCTGGATGACTTGAACCGCATAAAAGTAGATAGATCCCCAGGACCTGATCAGGTGTACCCTAGAACTCTGTGGGAAGCTAGAGAAGTGATTGCTGGGCACCTTGCTGAGATATTTGTAAGATCAATAATCACAGGTGAGGTGCCAGAAGACTGGAGGTTGGCAAATGTGGTGCCACTGTTTAAGAAAAGTGGTAAGGACAAGTCACAGAAATATAGACCTATGAGTCTGATGTCAGTAATGGGCAAGTGTTTGGAGGGAATTCTGAGGGACAGTACTTACACATATTTGGAAAGGCAAAGACTGGTTGGGTATAGTCAACATGGCTTGATGCATGGGAAATCATGTCTCACAAACTCAGTTGAGTTTTTTGAAGAAGTAACAAATAGGGCAGAATGGTGGACGTCATCTACATGGGCTTCAGTAAGGCATTCAACAAGATTCCCCATGGGAGACTGTTTAGCAAGGTTAGATCTCATGGAATACAGGGAGAACTAGCCATTAGGATACAGAACTGGTTCGAAGGCAGAAGATAGAGGGTGGTGGTAAAGGGTTGTTTTTCAGACTGGAGGCCTGTGACCAGTAGAGTGCCACAAAGATCGGTGCTGGGTCCACTACTTTTCGTCATTTATATAAATGATTTTGATTTGAGCATAAGGAGTGTAGTTAGTAAGTTTGCAGATGACACCAAAATTGGAGGTGTAGTGGACAGCAAAGAAGGGTACCTCAGATTACAACGGAATCTTGATCAGATAGCCAATGGGCTGAGAGTGGCAAATGGAATTTAATTTAGATCAATGTGACATGCTGCATTTTGGGAAAGCAAATCTTAGCAGGACTTATACACTTAATGATAAGGTCCCGGAGAGTGTTGCTGAACAGAGACCTTGAAATGCAAGTTCATAGCTCCTTGAAAGTAGAGTTGCAAGTAGATAGGATAGTGAAGAAGGCATTTGGTATGCTTTCCTTTATTGATCAGAGTATTGAGTACAGGAGTTGGGGGTCAGGTTGCGGAAGTAGTTCAGAAAATATTTACAAGGATATTGCCAGTGTTGGAGGATTTGAGCTATAGAGAGAGACTGAATAGGCTGGAGCCATTTTCCCTGGAGTGTCAAAGGCTGAAGGGGGACCTCATAGAAGTTTATAACATCGTGAGAGGCATGAATAGATAAATAGACAAAGTCTTTTCCCTGGGTGTGGGAGTCCAGAACTAGAGGGCATAGATTTAGAGTGAGAGGGGAAAGATATAAAAGAGACCTAAGGGGCAACTTTTTCACACAGAGGGTGGCATGTGTATGGAATGAGCTGCCAAAGGAAGTGGTAGAGGCTAGTACAATTGCAACATTTGAAAGGCATCTGAATGGGTATATGAATATGAAGGGTTTAGAGGAATATGGACCAAGTGCTGGCAAATGGGATCAGATTAAGTTAGGATATCTGGTCGGCAGGGACAAATTGGCCTGAAGGTTCTGTTTCCATGCTGTACATTTCTATGACTCTGTGACAATGAAAGTGGAGTGGCCAGTTTTCCCAGTTCAACTTTTCTCTGGCTTGGTTTGGTTTGTTTTGGTTTTTAACAGTTTGGTTGTTCAGCGCAAGTAGTCAGGCAGTTTGAGGCTGCTGGTCAAAGATACAACTAAATGAAAAAAGGTGTTCCAGCTGAATCTCTCTGCCATCTCTCCTGTAAGAGTTTGTGTTTGATTTTACCTTTTTTGCCAAGGGCTGTTTATGGGGATTGTTGCAGGAAATTGGAACAGCATCATTAAATTGGAATAATCTGTTGGATTTTCGAATAGTTTAAGTTATTCTATATTCATTTCTCTTTCCTTCGTGTTTCATTCGGTAATCTTGCAAATAAATTCTGTTTTGTATAAAACTAAGTAGTTTGGCCAACTGGCAAAGTTAGGATCCGGGATACTTTCTTGAAATGTTTTGAGGGAGTCTGACCTGGTCCATAACACTCTCCCACCTCCACATTTATAAATGCAGGGGATTAACAGCAATGGATGACCTTCGCATCCCACCTCCATTTAAGACCAAAAGATGGCTACATGGTCACTTAACGACTAGTTAAGATTGTCTTCATGCCTCAGTTGCAATTTTCCCAGCTTCAGGTAGACCTGCATGACCAGTTAAACTGCATGTCACCCGATCGCAAAGGGCTGTTCATATGCACTAGTTTGTGCATGCTCAAGGTCATGGATAAGGACATTGACAGTCACTGCATTGCCCTTGTTTCCAACCTCATGCCTTGCCCCATGGTCTGGATAAGGCTTTATGAAGTAAGCTTGTAGCCTGTACTCCTAACCTGGCTGATTCCATTGTGGAAATAGGCATCACCATTGCTTGTCTTCTTCTTTAAGGAAAGCTAATGCTAGCTCCACGTTGCTGTCTAAAGTTTGTTGTTTGGTGAGTGATTGACAGGTCTAATTGCCTCGACCTCTGAGGTCCAAATTTAGTAACCTGACATCATATTAGTATTGTGCCATGTGATTTGAGACAGCATCTATTCACAGCATTATAGTGCTCACTGGGGAATTCATAATCACATTGTTCCTTTCCTGATAGATTGCCACACAAAAATGCATTGGAAGTGCCTGATGGCATCACATTTAGGCAAAGAAGGGGTGGCCTTTAGAGGGGATTATTTCACACACAAGATCCTCTTAGAATTGTAGAGTTGTACAGCTTGGATACAATCCCTTTTAGTCCAACTCGTCCATGCCAACCAGATATCCTAAATTATTCTAATCGCATTTGCCAGCATTTGGCCCAAATCCCTCTAAACCCTTTCTATTCATATACCCATCCAGATGTCTTTTAAATGTTGTAATTGTACCAACCTCCACCACTTCACCTGGCAGCTCATTCCATACACACACAACGCTATGCGTGAAAACGTTGCTCCTTAGATCCCATTTTTGGTACAATTGCAACATTTAAGAGGCATTTGGATGGGTATATGAATAGGAAGGGTTTGGAGGGATATGGGCCGGGTGTTGGCAGGTGGGACTAGATTGGGTTGGGATAACTGGTCGGCATGGACGGATTGGACGGAAGGGTCTGTTTCCATGCTGTATATCTCTATGACTCTATGACTCTTTTATATCTTTTCCCTCTCACCTTAAACCTATGCCCTCTAGTTCTGTACTTCCCTACCCTGAGATAAAGACCTTGTCTATTCTCCCTATCTGTTGCCCTTATGATTTTAGAAAACTCTGTAAGGTCACCCCTCTACCTCCGACACTCTGGGAAAATAGCCCCAGCCTATTCATCTACTCCCTATACCTCTTTTGTTACGGAATGGATACAGCAGAGGTTGAAAGTTCTATTAATTTATTTTACAAAATGAAACATTGTTAATCTTGTACTGGGTACTATCGCTCTTTCTCCATGCACCCATATATCATGCAGAACGGTGCTATTTCTGTCAGTGCTGTGGTGATGCTTCATTATTCATCCAGGCATTTACTAAAATTGTTAATTCCAGAATAATAGAATAAAATCATATTTTTTTGATTTATCTGCGAAAAACATCAAAGCTCCTTGTGAGTGACCTTCACAAGGTCTTAAACACAAAACTGGATGTATTTCTCATTCTATGCAATAGGTTTGTTCAGTCATTCCTGGAAGGGCAGAAGTCTTCAGCACATTGCTCAAAACAGAATTATACTCTTATCACTTTTTAACCCACATTTTAACACTTGCTCCTACACATCTACTCTGTTTGCCACAATTAAAGAAAGATCCTCACTTGCCTCATCAATGAGCAACAAAATAAAACTCGAGTTTTTTATCCGGTCCAAAGACCACACTATTTTTCACAACAATCTGAAAGTAAAATCTAGAACTAGCCAGTGGAAAGAATTTGTATCAATAATTATTATGTCACCATTGGCACTTTGACTTAAGAGCATTAGGAGTCCATTAGGGAATACATTGTTTCTAAAAGGATTTTCATCACCATTTTGCATTTAGCCGGTTGCCATTAAATCAAGGGCAATCAGCATCCTTTCAGATCCAAGGCCCAATTCTAGCACTGAAACACAGAGTCAATTGCTGGCTACCTGCTGGCTCAGTGAGCTGAAGATAAAATGACAAAATACCTCATTTAAGCTGTAATGTCAACAAAATGGAGGCTATTTCTCCTTCATTAAGAAATATTTTTAACTAGGATCTCTGGAGAAATATTTCAGGGAGAATGTACTTACTTCATTTTGTACATGACAGCATAATGCAAAGCAAAACTGCTCATATTGAGACCTTGAGACCAATCTGGTCAATTTTCCTGCCATGAATCCAAAATTTCAGCTTTTGAAGGCCTATTTTTAGCATCATATTTTGCTACGTGGCATTAAAATCTTAGCTAGAACAAGCAAGCCAGGAGAGTAGTTTTTCCAATGTTATATTATTCAATTTATACTTGTTATTTAACTGAGGTAGACAATTTACACATTGAAATCCAAACTCAATAATCACAGGAATGACAGTCTTCCAGATTCAACATTGAATTCAACAATTTCAGCTATAAACTGTCACCTATTTTGCTTCTTTTTCTTTACATAGTTTAGTTTTGCTCTAAGTTTCGATTATAGACAGCAAATCTGTTCGAGATGTGTCCTTGTTTCTTTTATTGTCCCATCACCATTCCCTCTGACTTCGTAAGGCCATTTCTTTTGTGATACAACCTCTTTTGTCTTCTACCTTAACAAAGGTCTTCCTTTCGTCCTTGTTCCACATGCCCCTTGCTTAAACCCCATTTCCTCTCTAACCTTTTGCAGTTCTGATGAAAAGTCATCAACCTGAAAAGTTGACTTTATTTCCATCTCCACAGACTTTGTCAGACCTATTGAATATTTCAGTTTTCATTTTAACTTTATCCTTAGTTCATTCCAAAATACTCCAGCAAACTGCCACGGAAACATACTGCATACTTGTCTTTTAAATCACCCTTCCCAATTTAAATGGTTCAGTTCATGTGGAGAATTGCTGTAAATATGGGTGTTCTGCACTGCATGACCTTCCAGAGACTCCCACTTGTTGCTGTCATAGCACACCACCTTCCTTGCCACATTGATCTACCTTATTTATTTAATTAGCCAATTAGTTAATAATTTTCATAACAAAAGTAATCGACCATTTAGAGAGCTCTGGTGGTACTGTGGTCGTCTCTCTATCTCTCGGCTCTGCATTCTGGTTCATGACACATCTACTCCAGACACATCATAATATGTCTGAACACGTTGATTAAAATTACCTACAAAGATTCTTCTTGCACAGTGGTAGTGCTCCGAACCATTGGTTTAGGAGGCATATGTTCATGCCTCACCTGTTGCAGCAATGAGTAGTGACACATCTAAATAGATTGATTAAATATTTCTAAAAGATCATCTGTCTTGGAGACCAAAGGAAAAAAACACTTAACGACTACTGGATAATGAAAAACTCTATACAAAGGACCATCTTTGTTCCCACCTGTGGTAGATTTCTGAAATATTTTTTCTTTATTCTTTCTTTATCACTTTTTCCCTTAGTCTGTCTGTATGCTCATTCTTTCTTTGGGGACATCAGTATGTTGAGAGCAGCCCAGTGTAAACCCAAAAAGATAGCACTACGACCGAGAAAGAGGTATGAATATACATACAGTGATATACATTAGCAGCTGAAGTAGGCCATATGGCCCCTTGAGTTTGCTGCACCATTCAATTAGGTCAGTGCTAACCTTTGCTTTAAATTACACGTTCCCATCAACCATTGGCAACCTTTGATTCCCTTGCCTAAAAAAATCTGTCAACCTCTGCCTTAAAAAGCTTTCAATGACACCCCTTCCCTGTTGTCGAGATTTCCAAAATTGCATAGCCTTCAATAAGAAAAAAATCTTCTCATCTCTGTCTAAATTGAGTGGGCGGCACAGTAGCACAGTGGTTAGCACTGCTGCCTCACAGCGCCAGAGACCTGGGTTCATTTCCTGCCTCAGGCGACTGTCTGTGTGGAGTTTGCACATTCTCCTCGTGTCGGCGTGGGTTTCCTCCGGGTGCTCCAGTTTCCTCCCAAGGTCCAAAAATGTGCAAGTTAGGTGAATTGGCTATGCTTAATTGCCGGTAGTGTTAGGTGCAGGGGCATGGGTCTGGATGGGTTGCACTTTGGCTGGTCGGTGTAGACTTGTTGGGCTGAAGGACCTGTTTCCACACAGTAAGTAAGTAATCTAAAAAAAAACAATTTTACAGTGCCTCTAATTCTGGGCTGGCTCATAAGAGGAAGCATCATTTCCACATCACTTTGTCAAGAGCATTCAATAAATCAGCTGAAACTCCAGTAGAAACAAGCCCAGCCTGTCCAACCTCTCTTTATAAGATAACCACCTCATACCAGATATCAATCTGGTAAACACTATTTGAACCATGTCTGATGCATTTACATCATTCTTTAATTAAGGAGATGAAACTTGCACGTGGTATTTGAGAATTGATCTCACCGATGCCCTAGAGAACTCTGTATGGAGTAAGCCTGTAGCCGGCACTCCTAACCTGGCTGGTTCCATAGTGGAAATAGGCATCACCATTGCTTGTCTGCTTCTTTAAGGAAAGCTAATACTGGCTCCACGTTGCTGTCTAAAGTTTGTTGTTTGGTGAGTGATTGACAGGTTTAATTGCCTCGACCTCTGGGGTCCAAATGTAGTAACCTGCCATCATGTTAGTATTGTGCCATGTGATTTGAGACAGCATCTATTCACAGCATTATAGTGCTCACTGGGGAATTCATAATCACATTGTTCCTTTCCTGATAGATTGCCACACAAAAATGCATTGGAAGTGCCTGATGGCATCATATTTAGGCAAAGACGGGGTGGCCTTTGGACCTTGAAACCAATGGTTTGTTGTCAAAATTCATTTGGTTCACTATTGCACTTTTTGGAAAAAAAGCTCACCATTGCTAAAGCAATTTTTTTTCTTACATGAAATATAGCTTGGTAAAATAACATGATGTAAGTTTTTAAAAAAAACAGAAAAATAGAAGAACAATCAATCCATGAATCATTGTATCCATAACATCAAATATGAAGTCTGTTTTCTGTCTACCTTTATGTGAATCATGTGCTTATCAAACTGAGGGATCCTTAATAAAACAAAGAACTGTGAATGCTAAAGATCTGAAATGTAAACAGAAATTGCTGAAGAAACACAGCAGATCTGGCAGAATGATCCTGGGGATGAAGGACTTGTCATATGAGGAGCGGTTGAGGACTTTGGTCTCTTCTCGATGGAGTTTACAAGGATCACTGAAACTTACAGAATATCGAGAGGCCTGGACAGAGAGGACATGGCCATGTTTCTATTAGTTAGGAGAGATTAGGACCTGACATCACAGTCTCAGAGCGAAGGGATAACCCCATACAAATAAGACAAAGAGGAATTTCTTCAGTTAAAGAGTAGTTAATCTGTGGAACTCATTGCTGCAGAAGGCTGTGGAGGCCAAGTCATTGAGTCTGTTTAAGATAGAGATAGATTGGTTCTTGATTAGTAAGGGATCAAATTTCACAGGGAGAAGGCAGGAGAATGGGTAGAAAATCCCATCAGCAATGATCGAATGGTAGAGCAGACGCAATGAGCAGAATGATCTAACTCTGCACAATAGGTAGCATGGTGGCTCAGTGGTTAGCACTGCTGCCAGGTTCGATTCCAGCCTCTGGCGACTGTCTGTGTGGAGTTTGCACATTCTCCCCTTTTCTGCGTGGGTTTCCTCTGGGTCCTCCAGTTTCCTTCCACAATCCAAAGCTGTGCAGGTTACGTGCATTAGTCAGAGGGAAATGAGTCATGGTGGGTTACTCTTTGGAGAGTCAGTGAGGACTTGTTGGGCCGAGGGGCCTGTTTCCACACTGTAGGGAATCTAATCTAATCTTACAGTCTTATGGCCCAAGAAGGGTATTGTAATGGGGATAAATCAGAGTTTGGTTCTGCTGGGATCCCACCTTGTGAAGACAAGGGCAAGACAATTCCTTTGGAAGGAGAGAGGAAATCTTCTACCCAGCAACTCCTCCAATGTCAAGGGATGTTTTTGATGGAGTCTCTGTACTTCCCCTGAAAATTCTACCAGAATTCTGCCTCAAAGACTTCAAAGAACTCACTTCTATTATGTAAAAGGGTATCTCAATGCCTTGAAGTACCATGTAATCAATTCCATTGTGGATAGTTTTCCTTTGTGTTTGGGAGCTAAAGATTCTTTAACCTCTACTGCTGTTACTTCAATAAATATTTAACAGGTTAACGGAATGCTATCCTTTATGAAGTGAGGAACTGAGACCAAAAATAGGAATGTTACGCTTCAGATTAGATTTCCTACAGTGTGGAAACAGGCCCTTTGACCCAACAAATCCACATCGACCCTCCGAAGAGTAACCCACCCAGACCCATTTCCCTCTGACTAATGCACCTCACACTATGGGCAATTTAGAATGGCCACATCACCTGACCTGCACATCTTTGGACTATGGGAGGAAACTGGAACACCTGGAGGAAACCCACACATGCACAGGGAGAATGTGCAAACTCCACACAGACAGTCGCCCAAGGCTGGAATTACACCTGGGCCCCTGGCACTGTGAGGCAACAGTGCTAACCACTGAGCCACCGTGCCGCCCACAATAGATATCTGTCAAATTCTAAAAGGAGTAGACAGTTTGATGTTATGAATACAATTATTGCTGGATTGATTGTTCTTCTATTTTTATGTTTTTAAAAAAATTACGTTATTTTACCAAGCTATATTTCATGAAAGAAAAAATTACTTTTAGCAATGGTGAGCTGTTTTTCAAAAAGTGCCTTAGTGAACCAAATGAATTTTGACAACAAACCATTGGTTTCAAGGTTACCATGATTGATTCCAGCTTTGTATTTCATGTGATTTAATTAATTGAACTTAAATTCTCCAGATACCATTGTTGAGATTTGATTCATGCTTCTGAATCATTAGTCTAGGCCTCTGGGTTGTCCAGTTAAATAAACATTCCAATTTGTACCCACAAAGTCACAGATAATACGCACAACAGTTACAAACATCTGAAACATTAACCCTAATATTTGTAAGAACCAAATAAGCATAAAAAGTCAAGATCACGCCATATTCAAGGGGCAAAAGGAGGAGAGGAAATAAATAACATAACTCTCAGTAGAGAAAAAGTACTAGGGAAACTAATGTGGCTAAATTCTGAAAATTCCCTTAGACGTGATGGGATGCGTCATAGGATATTCAAGAATTCACTGCAGAGATAATCTTCTGGTAGTAATCTTCCAGGAATCCTTAGATTATGGAAAAATGCCTGAGGATTGGAAAATTGCCAATGTGACACCTTTCTTTAAAAAGGGAAGGAGACATAAACAGGTAACTACAGAGCAGTTACCTTAACCTCTGTTACTGGGAAAATTGTAAAGCATTAAGAAATACATAATATGATCAAGCAGAGGCTGCATGCCTTCAAGAAGGTGAAACTGTGCCTGAAAAATTGTTTGAGGGGATAATGAGCAGAGTAGATGATGGGCAAGCAGTAAATGTAATATATTTGGATTTTCAGAAGGCATTTGATAAGGCACCACCTATTAAGCTACTTAGTAAGATAAGAGTCCGTGATGTTGGAGGTAATGGATTGGCATTGATAGAGGACTGGCTAATTAATAGAAGACAGAGAGTTGGGGCAAGAGAGGGAGGCATTATCAGGTTGGCAATCTGCATCTAGTGATGTACCACAGGGATCAGTGCTGGGACCATAATTATTTAAGATATATTAGTGACTTGAATGAGAAAAATGTATGTACTATAACCAGGTTTACAGATGACACAAAAATTGCTCGGGAAGGCAAGCAGTGAGGATGACAGAAAAAAGCCTGCAGAGGGATAAAAACAGATTAAGTAAGTGAGTAAAAACAGATTGAATGTAACGTGGAAATTTTTTTTAGATTAAATTAGATTACTTACAGTGTGGAAACAGGCCCTTCGGCCCAACAAGTCCACACCGACCCGCCGAAGCGCAACCCATCCAGACCCATTCCCCTACATTTACCCCTTCACCTAACACTACAGGCAATTTAGCATGGCCAATTCACCTAACCTGCAATTTTTGGACTATGGGAGGAAACTGGAGCACCCGGAGGAAACCCACGCAGACACGGGGAGAATGTGCAAACTCCACACAGTCAGTCGCCCGAGGCAGGAATTGAACCTGGGTCTCTGGCACTGTGATGCAGCAGTTTAGAGGAGCTGCATATTATTTCATAGTATCACAGTAATAGAAGCAGGAGTAGACCATTTGGCCCACCAAGCCTGCTCTGCCATTCATTAAGATCATGGCTGATTTATCAATTGTCTCAGTTCCTTCTACCTATATTTTCCCCGTAACCCTTAAGTCCCCTCCCATGCAAAAACCCATCCAACTGTGTCTTTAATATATTTAATGAAGCTACCTCTCCTGCTTCTTTGGGTAGAGAATTCCATAGAATCACTAGTCTCTGGGAAAGCTATTTCCTCCTTATCTCTGTCCTTATCATGGTGGGCTCAGTGATTGGCACTGCTGCCTCACAGCGCCAGGGACCCAGGTTCGATTCCAGCATCTGGCGACTGTCTGTGTGGAGTTTGCACATTCTCCCTGTGTCTGCGTGGGTTTCCTCCGGAAGCTCCAGTTTCCTCCCACAGTCCAAAGATGTGCAGGTCCGGCGAATTGGCCATGCTAAATTGCCCATAGTCTTAGGTACATTAGCCAGAGGGAAATGGGTTTGGGTGGGTTACTCTTCGGAGGGTCGGTGTGGACATGTTTGCCCGAAGGGCCTGTTTCCACACTGTACGGAATCTAATCTAAACCTTCTCCCTCTAATCTTGAGGCCATGTTCCCCAGTCCTAGTCTCACCCACCAGTGGAAACAATTTGCCTGCCTCAATCTTATCTATCCTTTTAATCATTTTATGTTTCTGGAATATCCTCCCTCATTCTTCTAAATTCTAGCAAGTACAGTCCCAGGCAGCTCAACCTCTCCTCATAGGGTAACCCCATCATCTTCAGAATCAACCTGATGAATCTCCTCTGCATTGCTTCCAAAGCCTGTTTCTCCTTCCTCAAGTAAGGAGACCAGAACTGGCACAATACTCCAGGTGCGGCCTCACCAACACCTTGTACAATTGCCGCAGAACCTCCCTGCTCTCACATTCAATCCATGTAGCGATGAAAGCCAATATTCCATTTGTCATCCTGATTACCTGTTGCACCTGCAAGCAACTTTTAGCAATTCCTGTACAAGCACTCCGAAATCCCTCCGAAATGATGAATAACAGCATAACGTTACGGAGCAAAGAGATTTGTGATTACTCATGCATGAATCATGAATAACTAGCATTTAAGTTCAACAGATAAGAGGGAAAGCAAATGGAATGTACACCTTTATTTCAAAGGGAATGGAGTATAATTGTAGGGAGGGGTTTTGCTAAAACTATACGAGGCATTAGTTAAACCACAGGTGGAATATAATGAACAGTATTTTCCCCCCATCTATGGAATGTCAAACTGGTTTTTGAGGCTGTCCAGAGAAAGATCTCTAGCCTACTGCCAAGTAGAGAGGGACTGTCTTGTGAGGGGTGGTTGGTTAAATTGAACCTATATTTGTTGGAATTTAGAAGAATGAGAGATGACCTTACTGAAACATGCAATATCCTGAGAGGATTGAGGTGGAGTGGCTGTCTTCCCTTGTGGGAGTGTCTCACAAAATAGGGAACAACCTCAGAATAAAGGGTCATACATTTAAAACAGCAATAAGGAGGAATTTCTTCTCTCAGAACAATCTGTGAAATTCTTTACCAGAGATAGATGTTAAGGTTAGGTTGTTATGTATATTCAAGATGTGGAGGTGCCAGTGTTGGACTGGGGTGGACAAAGTTAAAAATCACACAACACCAGGTTATAGTCCAACAGGTTTACTTGGAAGTACAAGCTTTCAGAGCAATGCTCCTTCGTCAGGTAGCTAGTGGAGTAGGATCAGAGGACACAGCATTTATAGCTAAAGATCATAGTGTCATACAATTGATGTGATATATTGAACAACGTCACAGAGCGGTGAGGAGAGAAGGTGGAATGAAGTGAGTGCTGCCAGGAAGGGTACGTTTTCCCACTTAAAAAGGGACTTACCTTGGGAGTCGGGCCTCCATTTTGACAGAGTGGTGAGGAGAGAAGGAGGAGTGAAGCGAGGGCTGCCAGGAAGGTAAGGGCTTAATTTATATTTGGGCAGTGGCTAAAGCTGAGATACTACACGTGTAGTATCTCCCTCCCGCACCCCAACCCCCACCCCCAACCCCCACCCCCCTCCTCTAACCGAAAGAAAAAGACTCTGTAAGTTAAGGCTTTTATTTTTTCTTTATCTTTCTCTTTCATATATTTAAGTGCATTGTTTGGTTTTAGTTAGTTCATTTAAAGCTAAGCTTACAATGGCAGGGGACCTCAGACCCATGGCATGTGTCTTTTGCTTGATGTGGCAGCTCAGGGACATGTCTGACGTTCCTGACTCTTACACTTGCAAGACGTACGTCTAGCTGCAGCTGTTGTTTGACCACATGATGGCCCTGGAGCTGCAGATGGACTCACTGTTGAGTATCCACGATGCTGAGGAGATCATGGGTAACACGTTTAGTGAACTGGTCACACAGCAAGTTAGAAGTGCTGAGGGTGACCAAAAGACAGAAAAAAGAGTAAGAAGGCAGTGCAGGTGTCCCCTGTGATCATCTCCCTCCAAAACAGTTATACCGTTTTGGATACTGTTGGGGGAGATGGCTCACCAGGGTAGGGCAGCAGTTGTCAGGATCATGGCACCGTGACGGGCACTGCTGTTCAGAAAGGCGGGAACAAGACTCATAGGACCATAGGCATAGAGGATTCAATTGTGAGGGGAATACATAGGCGGTTCTGTGGCCAAAATTGGGACTCCCGGATGGTATGTCGCCTTCCAGGTGCTGGGGTCAGGGATGTCACCGATCGGCTGCAGAGCATTCTAAAAGTGGAGAGTGAACAGCCAGTTGTCTTGGTGCATATAGGCACCAACAATATAAGTAGAAAATGAAATGAGGTCCTGAAAGAAGAATTCAGGGAGCTAGGAGAGACGTTAAAGAGGAAGACCTCAAAGGTAGTGATCTTGGGATTACTACCAGTGCCATGTGCTAGCCAGCATAGAAATGAAAAAAATAGGCAGGATGAACACGTGGCTTGAGAGATGGTGCAGGAGGGAGGAGTTCAGATTTGTTGGATTGGGACCGGTTCTGGGGAAGGTGGGACTATTACAAAATGGATGATCCACTCTGAACCAGTCCGGAACCAATGTCCTGGGGGAGTTTTTGCTGCTGCTGTTGGGGAGGTTTTAAACTAATGTGGCAGGGGACTGGGAACCATAAGAGAAAACAAGTAAGCAGCGAGGTGGAGACTGTAGACTGTAAGAATTATAGCAGAGAGTAGGCAGAGAGCAGATGAGTGTAAAAACACTGGTGGCCTGAAATGCATTTACTTTAATGCAAGAAGTATAGTGTGTAGGGCAGATGAATTTAGGGTTTGGATTGGTGCCTGGGAATATGACGTTATTGCAATCACAGAGATTTGGTTGAAGGAAGGGCATGATTGGCAACTAAATGTTCCAGGATATAGACGCTTCAGACAGGACAGGGAGGGAAGTCAAAGGTGTGGGGGGGGGGGGGGGTGGAGTTGCATTGCTGGTCAAGGATAATATCACTGCTGTGCTAAAGGAACACACTATGGAGGACTTGGGTAGTGAGGCATTATGGGTGGAGCTGAGAAATAAGGAGGGTGCAGTTACACTGTTGGGGCTGTATTACAGGCCTCCCAACAGCGAGCGTGAGGTAGAAGAATAAATAAGTAAACAGATTATGGAAAGATGTAGAGGCAATAGGGTAGTGGTGATGGGAAATTTAATTTTCCCAACATTGACTGGGATACACTTAACGTCAGAGGTCTGGATGGGGTAGAATATGTAAGAAGCAACCAGGAGAGTTTTCCAGAGCAGTATGTCAATAGTCCGACAAGGGAAGGGGCCATATTGGACCTGATATCAGGGAATGAGCCAGGACAGGTGATAGAAGTTGTGGTGGGGGATTTCTTTGGGAACAGTGACCACAATTCTGTAAGGTTTAGAATACTTATAAATAAAAAAGAGAGTGGTCTTAAGGGAAGAGTACTAAACTGGGCCAAGGCCAATTATATCAAAACTAGGCAGGAGCTCGGAAATGTGGATTGGACACAGCTATTTGAAAGGAAGTCCACATTTGAGATGTGGGAGGCTTTCAAAAATAGGTTAAAGATAGTGCAGGATAAGAATGTCCCATTGAAGGCAAAGGATAGGAAAGTCAAGATTCGTCAAACGTGGATGACAGGAGAAATTGTACAACTAGCCAAGAGGAAAAGGGAAGCATACATATGGTCTAGGCAGCTAAGAACAGAACAGGCCCTGAAGGAATATCGGAAGAGTAGGACAAGTCTTAAACCAGGAATCAAGCAGGCTAAAAGGGGTCATGAAATAGCTTCAGCGATCAGAATTAAGGAGAATCCCAAAGCATTTTATTCTTATAAAAGAACCAAGTGGGTAACTAGAGAAAGGATTGGTCCACTAAAGGATAACAAAGGAAGGCTGTGTGTCGAACCTGAAAGAATGGGTGAGAGTCTGAATGACTACTTTGCATCAGTGTTCACTGAAGAGAGGAATATGATGAATGTTGAGATTAGAAATAGAAAGTTGATTAGTCTGGATCACATTGACATAAGTAGGGAAGATGTGTTGGGTAGGCTAGAGGTTATTAAGGTGGACAAATCCCCAGGACTGGATGGGATCTATCCCAGGTTGCTGAGGGAGGCGAGAGAGGAAATAGCCAGGTCCCTGACAGATATCTTTGTGGCATCCTTAAATACAGTTGAGGTGCCGGAGG
Organism: Hemiscyllium ocellatum; assembly: GCF_020745735.1. Lineage (NCBI taxonomy): Eukaryota > Metazoa > Chordata > Chondrichthyes > Orectolobiformes > Hemiscylliidae > Hemiscyllium > Hemiscyllium ocellatum. The sequence goes on along the minus strand of NC_083425.1, from coordinate 27,318,002 downwards.
ACTGGAAGGTTGCTCATGTTGTCCCCCTGTACAAGAAGGGTAGTAGGGATATTCCGGGTAACTGCAGACCAGTGAGCCTGACGTCAGTGGTGGGAAAGTTGCTGGGGAAGGTACTAAGGGATAGGGTCTATTTATATTTAGAAAAGAATGGGCTTATCAGCAATAGGCAACATGGTTTTGTGTGCGGGAGATCGTGCCTTACCAACTTAATACAGTTCTTCGAGGAAGTGACCAAGTTGAGTGATGAAGAAAGGGTTGTTGATGTCATGTACATGGACTTTAGTAAGGCGTTTGATAAGGTTTCCCCATGGTAGACTAATGGAGAAAGTGAAGTCACATGGTGTGCAGGGTGTTCTAGCTAGGTGGATAAAGAACTGGTTGAGCAGCAGGAGACAGAAAGTAGTAGTTGAAGGGAGTTTCTCGAAATAGAGAAAGGTGACCAGTGGAGTTCCACAGGGGTAAAAACAAGGACTGCACATGCTGGAAACCAGATTCTAGATTAGAGTGGTGCTGGAAAAGCACAGCAGTTCAGGCAGCATCCGAGGAGCAGGAAAATCGACTTTTCTGGTCAGTGTTGGGGCCACTATTGTTTGTAATATATATAAATGGTCTGGAAGAGGGCACTGTTGGTTTGATCAACAAGTTTGCAGGTGAGACAAAGATTGGTGGAGTAGCAGAAAGCATAAGGGACTGTCAGAGAATACAGGAGGATATGGATAGACTGGAGAGTTGGGTGGAAAAGTGGCAAATGGTTTTCAATCCAGAAAAATGTGAGGTGATGCATTTAGGCAAGACTAATTGTGGACCAAATTATACAATGAATGGAAGAGCCTTGGGAAAAGTTGATGGGCAGAGAGATCTGGGAGTGCAGGTCCATTGTACCCTGAAGATTGTTGCACAGGTGGATACGGTGGTCAAGAAGACAAATGGTATGTTTTCCTTCATTGGGCGGGGTATTGAGTATATGAGCTGGCAAGTCACTTTAAAATTGTACAACTCATTGGTTCGGCTGCATTTAGAATACTGTGTACAGTTCTGGTCGCCACATTACCAAAAGGAGGTGGACACTTTGGAGAGGGTGTAGAGATGGTTTACGTGGATGTTGGAGAGAGGTTGAGTAGTTGGGATTGTTTTCATTAGAAAAAAGGAGATTGAGGGAGGGACCTGATTGAGGTTTACAAAATCATGAAGGGTGATAGAGACAAGCTTTTTCCCAGGGTGAAAGATTCAATAACGAGAGGTCAAGCTTTCAAGGTGAGAGGTGGAAAGTTTAAGGGGGGTACATGTGATAAGTACTTCACACAGAGAGTGGTGGGCATTTGGAACACGTTGCCAGCAGAGGTGGTCGAGGCAGGCACGCTGGATTCATTTAAGATCCGTCTGGACAATTGCATGAGTAGGTGGAGAGCAGAGGGATACAGATGCTTAGGAATTGACCGACAGGTTTAGACAGTACATTTGAATTAGCTCAGGCTTGGAGGGCAGAAAGAGCCTGTTTCTGGGCTGTAAATATTCTTTCTTTGTTCTTTGTATAAATTGTAAAAAAATTAACTGCCTTCAGCTTGTGTGTGTTTTTGAACAAAATAGAACGTATCTGCAAATACAATTCTTGCAAATGCAAATTCACCCCCTCAACTTATATGTGTGTGTGTGTGTGTGTGTGTGTATGTGTCTGGGTGTACACATGAGAGTGTGCACGCATGTGTGTGTATGTATGCGTGTGGTAGAGCATATGCCTATGAGAGTATGTGTGAACAGGTGTGAGTGTGGGTGGTGTGGGTTTGTGTGCCTGAAAGAGAGGCCTCAGCTGGGATCTTGGGTTCATGTCACACTACAGTTGATCCCAGGATGCTATACACTCTTACGCACACACTCACACATACACATTCATTCTTACACACTCAAGCATTCACGCAGACCCTCTTTCACACACTTGCTCTCTCTCAGGCATACACACATCCCCCCACACTCACACCCATGTGCACACTCTCTCACAGGCATTTACTCCATCACACTCACGTACACACTCTATCAAGCATGCACATACACTCTCTTCCTCACATGCACACATACACACATATAAGTCTAGGGGGTGAATTTGCATTTGCAGAAATGTATTGGCAGATACATTCTATTTTGTTGAAAAAGCACACAATCTGAAGGCAGTTAATACTTTTTATAATCCACATGACATTTTATAAATTCCTACTTTGGAAATAGAGCCAGTCTGACTCAAGATTGATGCTAACCTCATATCTTTAATGCATTGTCTGAGCTGAGGTGTCATCTTTTTTTAGAAAACCTTAATGTACCTCGGTAATGTGACCTGAAAGAAGTTCTGGAATTTACATATTAATGAATCAAAACCTGCAACCCATTCTAAATGATGAAAGACTAAACAGCAGTCTAGGTTTGTTTAATATATTGCAACAGTTGTATGACACTATGATCTTTACCTATAAATTCTGTATCTTTTGATCCAACTCCACGAACTACCTAATGAAGAAGCAGCATTCTGAAAGCTTGTATTTCCAAATAAACCTGTTGGATTATAACCGGGTGTTGTGTGACTTTTAACTATGTATATTCAAGACAGGGACAGATAGATTTTTCATTAGTAAGGGAGGTGAGAGTTGTGGAGAAAAGTCAGAAGAGTGATGTTGAGGATGACCAGATTAGCCATGATCTCATTGAATTATGTTGCCGACTTAATTGGTTTGATAGCTGATTTCTGCTCCTATTTTGTTTGGTCTTACATATGACTCCACTATGAATATTTTCCACAAAAATATTGCTTCTCAAATGCTGCCAATAGATAGCATTTATGAAAACATGAATACAATAAATGTTGACAATCTTGCAACCTAGGAATAATTACAGGAAATTATTTTCTGAAATATTTCTGACCAGCCTCTCTACTCAAAATTTTTATAAAGTAAAGAGAATAGAGAGGAATAGAGGAAGAAATGCAAGAGTAAAAAAGACTTTTGTGGAACATTCAGGAACATCATTGGGCCTAATGGCCTGTTCCTGTTCTGAACATTCTATATGATCGCTAATGGCACTGAAGGTCTGTATGTTGCTAGGTAACATTACTTCCCAACAGACTAACAGCTTGTTGGGCCATTGTCACTGTTTTTCTCATTCTGTGTTTGATGAAGAATTGCTATCAGGGTTGCTGTGAGTTCCCTCTCTGGAGAGGCTGCCCAAGTATTCTGTCTATGTGTTTTTCTGCTCTGACATACATAATGGATGACAGCACAGAGCCATGTATCCAAATTTGGATTCAAATTTCCAATCCAGTTTTTATTTGTATCAAGAGCTAAAGAATGGCAAAGTTAAAATGTCCATCAGCACCTGATGAGGAGAAAAAAGACTCATATGTATTTATTTATCACTATTCATAACCTCTGAATATTCAAATCATTTTGTAATGAAGGCAATACTTTTGAAATGTGGTCACCATTATATTATAGGCATTGGTAGCAACATGTCACACATAGCAGTGTGATAAATGACCAGGCAGATTATTTTTAAACTTGACTGGGTTATGATTTCCTAGAATCCATCTTTCATCCATCTGAACAGCATCAATATCACATCACCAACTTGAATATGGAACTTGACTGAACTATTAGCCTATATTATGTCTTAAGTTTGTGTTGATCCTTTAAGAAACCATGTTCTGACTCAGCAGTAAATGTGCCAACACTGAATCAAGCTAAAACCCAAAACCCGTTTTGAAATATCCCATGGGGCAGAAACTGGATGAAGAGACAGTTACCCTCATCAACTCCACTTGCTTCCTTGTGTTCCCCAATTAGCTTGCTATTGAGCAGCTGAAAAGGATACATGGAGCAAGGGAGCTTAATTTTGTTTGATAACAGTCATTAGGACAACTAATCAAGTGAAGAAATGTAGTTTTTGCTCCTCCATTAGGCAAACTTTGCCAGGATCCAGAAGGGGTAATTGTGTTTCAAATATATTTTCAGAATTTCCTGTGGGTCTGGTATTCCTCCAAGCAATTCAAGGAAGCCTGTGGTTTCCCTACGGAAAGAATGATATAAATCAGCTGCCTCCTGATCCAAGCCAGGCGATTATTATAAATAACTCAAGACCTACTTAAGGACAATTTTCCAACCACGTGAGGAGACCACAACTCCATTCATGGACTGTTGGAGTTGGAGATTGTGTATCTGAAAGCAGGTCTCAAACAGATTAAGACCATAAGAAACAGAAACAGAAGTAGGCCCTTTGGCCCCTCAAATCTGCTCCATCATTCAACAAGATCACAGCTGATCCAACATTTCTCTTTCCTGCCCTTTCCACATAGCCCTTGATTCTCCTACTAATCAAGAATCCCTCTTGCTCAGCCCTAAATATTCACAAGGAATCTGCCTCCACAGATGCCTGTAGCAAGAAGTTTCAAAGATTCACAACCTTTAGACAGAAGAATTTCATCCTCATCTCAATCTTAACTTGACAACTCTTAATTCTGAGACTATATCATCTGATCCTACACTCTCCCATGAGATTACTATTGTTGCACCAATGGGCTATCCAGAATGGTCTGTGTACCAGGTACTGCTAGCTTTTAAATTTTTGACTTCCCGTCCCAGTCATGCTGTTGTTAAGGCTTCAAAACTGCTGGCTGTTGCAATGAAGTGGAAGCATCTACTTTCTGCCTGTTATCCTGAATTAAATGGCAAACTCAGATGCAGGCAATCAGGAGACAACCTCTAGAAAAATTGATGAGCTATTCTCACTGCTCAATTATAGTCCAACAGGCTTAAGGAGCATTGTTCCGAAAGTTTGTACTTCCAAATAAACCTGTTGGACTATAACCTAGTGTTGTGTGATTTTTTAACTCTGTCCATCCCAGTCCAACACTGGTATCTCCACATCATCACAAATCAGCTGGCGCCCAAACAACTGTGCCAAAATGTTGGCACTCAAACGGTTGCGCCCAATCGTCCCATTCCATCATCACTGCTTGAGACAGGCTTGGGACCCCATTTGTTCCCAGTGTTGGGGTCGCAAAGCTTTTGCAACTGTTCTGATCTACATTCTAGGTCTGTAACCTGGTATCTCATCCATAGTATTTTGCTTTTCGTGATAAGCTTGGTTAGCATACTTAAGACCAGCTGTCAGTGCAGATACACGACAAGGATGTCCTGAACATATATTATTACTTATTCCTGCTTCTATCAGAGAATTATCTCAATTCATCATCCTTTGTAATTTTAACCTTACCTTTGAGAATGGTCAGGTTGATTTGAGGGATAGCTTGAAATTCTGGTGGATCTTCATTGTAATAATGGTAACGCTGCCTGCGACGAGGTGGGCGATCACAACATTGGACACACTGGGCAGTTTCACTTACCACAGCCTTGATTTCAGGCTGGTTTGATTCTGCATGAAGAAAATCTTCCTTGGGTTCATATGTATCTGATTCAGTGCCAAAGTCGTCATAACGTTCTTGTCCCTTTTGCTCATTACTGGGCAGTTCAGTTTCTGGTACTAATGGGTTTCTACTTAAGAATCCACCAACACAACTCAGGAACAGTGAGACTTCAATTGTCAGCAAGACAGCCAAATGGATATTCATGTTTGACTGCATTACCACCTGTATAAAAATAAAACTGTATTATGATTGTTCAGAAAAACAAGGAGAACAGTAAACATCTGAAAAGACACTGTGACATTGACCATACAGGGCAAATACAAGGAATTGAAAACTGGATAGTACTTTGTAATGGCTTTGAGATCAAGCATACATGTTACTCGAGAATGAGGTCGAAAGATTTTATGTTAGAATTAATAAGATAGTTGCTTGATACAATGCATATGAAACCAGAATAGGCCATACAGCCCCGTTCAGCCATTCAAACAGATCTTGACTGATCAGTACATCTGCGCCATTTTCCCCACTATCCTCTTATCCCATGTCAGCATTTTGCTCAATGATTGAGCATCCACAGGCCTGAAGGGTAAAGAATTTCAAAGATTCGTCACCCTCTGGGAGAAGAAATTCCTCTTCATCTCAGTCTTAAAAGGTCTGTCCCATAATCTGAGACTGTGTTCCCTAATTCTAGACTCACCAGCCCAAGGAAATATCCTAACTATATCTACCCTGTCAAGTCCTGTTAGAATTTTGTGACCACCTCTCATTCTTTGAAGCTCTAGAAAATACTGGCTCATGGCCTTAATCTCTCTTTATGCAATAATTTAGCCATCCAAGAGGTTAGTCTGGTGAACCTCTCTATAGCAAGGACATCCTCCCTTTGATAGTGTGACTAAAACTATGCACAGGAGAAAGTGAGGGCTGCAGATGCTGGAGATCAGAGTTGAAACTTTTTCCACTGGAAAAGCACAGCAGGTCAGACAGCATCCGAGGAGCAGGAGAATCGATGTTTTAAGCATAAGCCCTTCATCAAGAAAATGACACACAGTTGGCCAGGTGCAATCTCAGCAAAGCTCAACACAATTGTAGTAAGATGTCTTTACTCCTATACTCGAATGCTAAGAAAGCCAACATAGATAGAATCATAGTATCCCTGCAGTGCGGAAAGTTCGCACCAACCCTCCAATGAAATCCCACCCAGACTTAGCTCCTCACCCTATCCCTGTAACCTGACACTTACCATGGCTAATCTACCTAATCCACACACCCCTGGATACTACAGGACAATTGAGTTTGGTCAATTGACCTAATGTGCATATCTTTGGACTGAAGTTGCCTCAGCAACATTGGTTACAAGTATTGGATTGGAAAAGATTTGTTCAGCAAGAAGTGATATAATGTTTGATAGGTCAAGCCTTGCATGGAATGATGAAATAGTCATATCATAGGATGTCAAAAGTACTTTTGTGGGTACAGTGCAGCATATTGAATTTTTACCTGGAAATCCAAATTTGCAAGCTTCTGCCCAATACAAGGCATTATAACTACAGCCACAAATAAGCAGGGAACAGAACTAGAATCACCAAGCCTGTCAGAAGGAAAAAATAGAGCAATAATCCGGCACATTGACAGCACCTTACTCCTGTGTGTAAGATTCCATACCTACAAAAATGGCACCTAATATTATTTATGTTTTCCTATTTAAATTGGTCTCAGGATAGAGTGACATGAGCAAGGATGTATCTCTTCTCCATCTTAGCTGCCCAGGGCAAGAAAATTGCAAATCCATCCACACTCACAGACCTTCACACAAGAATAATAGCTACTTGCACACGAAATTAAAGGAATTGTCCTCAACAATAAGTCAGCGCCTTCAAGAGATAGCAGAGAGAAATGTAAGAAAATAAGAAACATGATTGTAAAAGAAAACACTCTGAGAGTCCTAGAGTCATATAGCATGGAAACAGACTGAGTCCAACCAGTCCACACTGACCTGTTCCCAAACTAAACCAATCCTACTTGTCTACACATGTTCCATATCCCTCCAAACCTTTCCTGCTCATGTACTTATCCAAATGTCTTTTAAACATTGTAACTGTACCTGCGTTCATCATTTTCTCCGGTATTTCATTCCACACATGAACCACTCTCTATGTAAAGAAACTGCTCTTCATATCCTTTTCAAAACTTTCGCCTCTCACCTTAAAATATGCCCCCAACCTGGGGTAAAAGCCTTTGTCATTCACCTTATGTATGCATTTCATGATTTTATAAACCCCAATAAGATCACTCCTCAACCTTTTACGCTTCAGAGAAAAGGACCCGGTCTTTCCATTCCTATTTTTATATTTCAAGCCCTCCATTCCTGGCAACATTTTGGTGAACCTTTTCTGAACTCTCTCCAACTTGGCAATATCCTTCCTTTAGGGGTGACCAGAACTGCACACAGTATGCTTAAACAAAATACCAGAAGATTTAGATACTAATGGCACTGAAAGCAACTACTGCATCCAATATCGGTTTACTGCGGTCAAATAGTGAAGCTTCTGTTTGGCAATTTTTTTTGCAGCTGTTTGTTACTTAAGCAGTAGGATTAGCAGAAACATTACCAAAATTTATTGGACAAGTTTAAAATTGTGGACCACTGAACAAAAACAACACTAACACCCTTAATCCTCCATCAAATTAAGGGATTTAAAAAAAACAAGCTGGGGTATTAAGTTATGTAATGTGCAAACCCAAAAGCTATGCAGTATACAAATTTTCTCAGAACATGAAAATTCTGAGAAAACTGTGTAAATGCACACCCAGAGTAACTCATTGAGATCTCTAAGTAACATGCATTGTAAAATGTGCAAAAGCAACTATCAAAACATGGACATTCACATATTATGAACGATAAACAGTCTTCACTACTCTCAAGAAGGGATACAGGACTCTTTTCCCTCCACAGATGCTGGCTGATCTGCTGAGTTTCTTCAGCAATTTCTGTTTTTATTTGTTTCAAATCTCCAGCATTCATAGTTCTTTGTTTTATTCAATTCACTCTGCCCTCTTACAAGTTAAATCATTTGCCTGAGTAATTACCTGCAACACCAGTATGCTATCTTTAAGTGACTCATGAACAAGGAAACCTAGATCCATTCAGAAATCAGTAATCCCCAACCTCTCACCATTTAAGAGATACTCAGCCTTTTCGTTTTCTTTTTTGCTACCAAAGTAATGAACTTTACACTTTACATCATATTCCATCTGCAATATGCTTGCCTATTCACTTTGCTTGACCGCCTCTTCGAATCCTCTTCAATTCCCAACTAGTTTTGCATCATCAGTAAGTTTGTAATTACTATTAAATTTGTTCCCCACATCCAAATTATCTATATGGGTTGCGGATAGCTGGAACCCAAGGACTGATGAGCATGGTACCACAGCAGTAACAACCTGTCAACCAGAGAATGACTCTTTTAGATTAGATTAGATACAGTGTGGAAACAGGTCGTTCAGCAACAAGTCCACACCGACCCTCTAAGAGTAACCCACACAGACCCATTCCCCTAACCTAACTCTATGGGCAATTTAGCATGGCCAGTTCACCTGTCCTGCACATCTTTGGATTGTGGGAGGAAACTGGAGCACCCAGAGGAAACCCACACAGACACGGGGAGAATGTGCAACTCTGCATAGACAGTCACCAGAGGCTGGAATTGAACCTGGGTCCCTGGTGCTGTGAGGCAGCAATGCTAACCACTGAGCCACTGTCCTACTCTCTGAATTCTGACTGTTAGTCAATGCCTATTCCATACCAGTATATCACCAACATCATGTGCTCCACTTTTGATTAAGAAATCCTGTGTGGAATGTTGTCAGAAGCCTTCTGAAAATTAAACTATACTACATCTGCTCATTTCCCTTATCTATGCTTCATTAGCCACAGCTGATTTGCCTCTCAGGTTTTTGAGAGGTTTTTGATATTCCAATCGTCCACTCTTTCTCACCCAATATGTATTTATTCATCGTATTGCATTTGGTCTTTCTGTAGGAAACACGAACAAAATAGTATGATTTTCAGAGTATCATTTTAAATATATATCATTCAGGTTCATGTGACGCGTACACAAATCAGCAGTATAAAGCCTCCTTGGGAATAAAGAAGTCTCTGTTTTTGTTCAAGCAATTAATTGAATCCTTGGACCATTGGGCTTCTAGGATTTGTTCTCTTTTTGAAGAATTTTTGTAAATGTATAGTGGCTGCGTATTTCTATTATTTGTTAACAATTATGAAAGAAAACAGTAATAACACCCATTATTTTAAACAAGCCATCTCCTCTGCGAAATCAAGAATGTCACATGAAACATTAAATTTCCATACTCAGGTATTGCTGAGGTTATGATGTTAGCATGTTTAATCTCAAATAGGTTAGTAGAATATCTTGGTGGGGGTTGGTGAATTCTGACTATGGGGATGATGTAAGTACAACAATATTCAATCACAGGTTAAAGGTTTCTCCTGTTGACTTAAAATCAAGAGAGGTGTTCCTCTGGCTTTCCAATAGAACATGTTTTACGTTGTCACCTAAAGTCAAAATAGCCTCAGCGAAACAAAGCATTATCAAGCTTTACCAGTTGTGACAATTCAGATCTTGCAAAATTAGTCCTTAGCTTTGTGATCAGCTGTCTATTATAGAATGGGACATGTCCCCTTGTGTTACAACTTCAGGGACGCACTAGTATTTTTAAGATAGCAACTTCAAATTGGAAAGCTTGTTGGTAATTTTCAGTAATCCATTATTTTAGATTTATCTTCAGTTGTCATTAAACAAACGTGGATTTCCTTTGGGAGCTGTAGAGAAACATATTGCCCTGTGATAAAAATGGGGCCTCTAAGTGTAATCAAAGCATCTTTAAGAACCAGTACTAAGTATCCCAGAACCAGTTGCAGAAATATGAATTGTAGTCTTCAAAATTTGATATTAAGCTTTTTAAAATCTGTTTCTGAATTTTCTGAAACAAATATTTCAAAATTAACAAAATTAAGTGTATATATTTTAAACTTAACACAACTTTCTAATATAATAAAACGAAAGCTATAATGTACTAATAATCTTTGCTCAGTTCCCTCATTATCCCTCCTTCTCCCCCATCCTCTAGCAAGGCATACAATGCATTTTAGTGGACCTCTGTACATCCTGGTCTCTGGGACATCCCCTTACTGCACCATGGGTCTCACCTGTAAAACAGACTGCTCATTTTTAGAAGATCTATGTAATGGCTCTGATGCAACAAACAAAATGCAAAACACCATGCCCAATGTTTGTACTCTCTCAAAGTTCTTATCAGAGATTGTCACATTCAGGTGTCTATAACAGTTTGGATAGCATCTATGAAGAAAGAAACAGAGTTAATATTTCAGGTCAATCTATAGTCAATACAGGAAAACGTCAGCAAGGCAACAGGTTTAATTAAGGAACTGGGTGAGGAAAGGGAGGAAGGAGGAAAGAGAAAAAGGAGAGCAGGGAAGACTAAATGAAAGAAAGGATCATGTTGCAAGACAAAAAGAGATAGTAATGAGACAGGTAAAGAAACAAAAACTGGACCTATAGGACATGTAAATGGGAACAGCAAAGTTAGTGCGAACTGCAGTTGTTCCAAAAGTGGAAGCAAAGGTAATGACCTGAAATTGTTGAATTCAATGTTGAGGACAGAAGGCTGTAAAGTACCAATCTGAAGGATGAGGTGCTGTCCTTTGAGCTTATTTTGAGCTTCACTGGGACAGTGTAAGGATCTGAGAGTAAGGAAAAGTCAGACCATACGCAATGCTAAGTATTAGAATGACAGAATGACCAGAAGCTTTGGGTTAAATTTGTAACTTGAAAGAGGTGTTTTGCAAGTGGTAATCAAATCAGTGTTTGATCTCCCCAGTGTAGAGGAGACTGCTGTGAGCAGAAACTATGGTATCGTAAATTGACAGAAATGCCTGTTTTATCTGGAAGGGGTTTTTGGATCCATGGAAAATAAGAACAGAGGAGGTTAAAGGGCAGATGTTGCATCTCTGGTATTTGCATAGAAAAGAGCTGTGGGAAGGGGAGGGGAGTGAGTGCATTTACTGGGGTAACTGGGGAATGGATCCAGAACTGGGGAAGGAATGCTCCCTTTAGAATCAAAGAAAAGGAAACCATCAGGTTGAAGGGAGCAAAGTGATGTAGGAGAATTTGTTGTCTGTGGAGATTGCTGAGGGTGGAAGGTGAAAAGTGAGGACATGGAAGGAAGAGAAAGGGATAAAAGCAGAAAGGATGAGAAATGGAACAGAACAGATTGACATTTCACAGCCTGCAATGATGAGTTCATCAACTTCCATTCATAATAAATGCCCCCATTCTTTCAGACAACCTTTAGTAATGAGCCTACCATTCCCATTTTAAAATCCTCTAAACACACCTTTTGCTTCTTTAACAGTCTCGTTGCTATCTATCGCCTTTTGTCTTGCACTATCATCCATTTGTCATCTAATGTCTCATAATTTGCATCCTCTCCCTTTCATTTATTCCTCATTCCCTTATCCCTGTATACTTCTATTTCACTCAAAACCTGCTGTATTTCTGATGTAGTTCTGATGAAAAGCCTTCAAACTGAAATGTTGATTTTGTTTCCCTTTCCCCAGTTCTTACCTGACCTACTAAACATTTCCAACATTTCCTGCTTTTATTTCAGGCTTCCTGCATCTGTAGTATTTTATATTTGTAATTGTAATAATCTCTATTGATCAAACATGGAAACACTAAAGAAAAACAAGAAATAATTGTTGAAACTGAACACTTTGTTTACTTTATTCATTAAGAGAGGAAGCAGAGTTAACATTTCGAGTCCAGTGACCCTTCTTCAGAACTCAGTTCTGCCAGATCTGCTGATGTTCTCCAGCAATATCTGTTTTTATTTCAGATCTTTAGCATCTGCAGTTCTTTGTTCTTTGTACTTGGGATGTCAGCATCACTGACAGCAAAGCTAACATTTAATGCCCATCCCTAATTGCCCTTGAGCAGATGGTGAGGTGCTCCCTCTTTGAACCACTGCAGTCTGTGTGGTGTGGGTATATTCACAGCGCTGGTGGAGGTAAAAGCTAATGTAAGAAGATACAGAACAGTGCAGTGAGAATTCCTGGGAAATTCCTATTTGATTGAAAATAACTGATTTCACAACACAGTGCTGCCAAAAAATAATCAGCTCCCACCAACATATGGTCTAAAAGCAGAAACAAAGTGGAATGCAATGGAATCAAAACCTCCAACTGTGCAAATTTTCAGCATGTTTATTATCACATAAGAGAAAACTGATGTTGTACGATGTAATCAAGTCAAATGTGATAAACAAATTGCGGTTTATGTAGTGTATTATTTTTTATAGAAAAGCTGACCTTGACTGCAGTACTTTGACTATTTATTTTTAAGTAGCAATATTATGGGAATTTGCTATATAACATAAATATGATTTGTTTTCCTGGTTCAACTGGGGGATTTTACAAAATATATATTTAGTTTATAGGTTGATTTTATGGCAGATTGAAAACATGTGGAGTGCTATGTGCTACATTCATTCTGATCCAACCAGGATAATATTTATCGTATCTTATCAGTGATCTTCATTGGGGTTCCCAATTACCCTGCTTTCTCATATCACAATGAAATAGGAGGCAGCAAATCTCGATAATGTTTCTAGGATAATGCATATAAGAGATGTCAGTGGCTGGCACTCAGTCCTGTTAGGATCTTTTGTGGGTAGTTTGCCACCAACAATTCTTTTTGTAATATTCGCCCACAGAGGTACAAGTATTTAGTGGTGAAGGATTAATCATAAATAAGGTTTCAACAGAAGAGGCACGTACTTGAGTAACAAGGAGCTGATTATTACACAATAGTAAGACAACAGGTTAGATTAACTTGAATTTGGTTAACAACATTAACACTAGTTAAGCAACTTTGCCATCTCCCAAGAGATAGTAACTCAATCTATCCCAAGGGTGCAGACTGTAGAACTGACTAACAATTAACAACAAACCAGAACTAGCTAGCTGCTCCTACATACAGGTATTTACATACCAGTGGACAGAACTATTCTAAAGCTTCCATGTTAAACCCTTCAGGCCAATTGTTTTGTACAACATACTGGTCATTGCACCCAACAGCTGTTAGCTGTGGCTCAGAGGGTGCATTTATTTCCTCTGAATCAAAGGTTTATGAGATCATTTTCAAGAGTGTGGTGCTGGAAAAGCACAGCAGGTCAGGAATCCTGATGAAGGGCTTATGCCCGAAACATTGATTCTCCAGCTCCTTGGATGCTGCCTGACCTGCTGTGCTTTTCCGCCAACACACTCTCGACTCTGATCTCCAGCATCTGCAGTCCTCACTTTCTCCTCATTTATGAGTTCATTCCAGAGCAGAACTGACGGATTGAGGCATAATAACTTTTGAGGCATATTTGAGGCATAACTTTTCTCATGAGATATAAGACTGAGGTGCTATCTGGATATAATAGACCCCAAGTTATTATGTCAAAAAAGAGCAGCTGAGTTCTTGCTGGTATTCTGGCCAATAGAACATAGAACATGTAATGTACTAATATAGCGCAGTACAGGCCCTTCGACCCTCAATGTTGCACCGACCTGTGGAAGCAATCTGAAGCCCATCTAACCAACACTATTCCATTCTCGCCCATATACCTATCCAATGACCATTTAAATGCCCTTAAAGGTGGCTAGTCTACAAATGTTGGAGGCAATGCACTCCACGCCCCTACTATTCTCTGAGTAAAGAAACTACCTCTGACTACCTCTTATACCTATCACCCCTTGATTTAAAGCTATGTCCCCTCATGCTAGCCATCGCCATCTGAGGAAAAAGGCTCTCACTTTCCATCCTATCTAACCCTCTGATTATTTGTATGTCTCAAGTAAGTCACCTCTCAACGTTCTTCTCTCTAACAAAAACAGTCTCAAGCCTTAGCAAGTTTTGAGAAGATTTTTAGCTCAGGTTGAGGTTCTGGAACTCTATCAACAAACACATCGAGTTAGACCCTATCTACCACCCCCTGAGAAAAAGAACCAGAAATGACTTCACAATAGGGAATGACATCACCACAGGAAATGACATCACCAACCCAAAAAAACCGAAACATATAAATAGAAAGCGGGAATTATCAGCAGTGCTTCACCTGAGGCCCACTGAAGATGTTACTTAGTAGGGTGACAAAACGTCTGGAAATGAACCTTCCAGCTCAGCGAGCAAACTTACATTCAGTCTCAAGTCCCTCAGCCTTTCCTCGTAAGACCTTCCCTCCATACCAGGCAACATCCAAGCAATTTCCTCTGAACCCTTTCCAAAGCTTCCACATCTTTCCTATAATGCCAGAACTGTATGCAATACTCCAAATATGGCTACACCGGAGTTTTGTACAGCTGCAGCATGAGCTCATGATACTGAAAGTCAATCCCTCTATCAATAAAAGCTAACACACTGTATGCCTTCTCAATAACCCTATCAACCTGGGTAGCAACTTCCAAGGATCAATGTAGCTGGACACTGAGATCTCTCTGCCCATGTACACCATCAAGGATCTTACCATTAGCCCAGTATTCTGCATTCTGGTTCCTCCTTCCAAAGTGAATCATCTCACACTTTTGAGCATTAAACTCTATTTGTCACCTCTCAACCTATCTATACAGCTTATCTATGTCTCTCTGTAACCTACAACATTCTTCATCACTATCCACCACTCTACCGACCTTAGTGTCATCTGCAAATTTATTAACCCATACATCTATGCCCTCATCCAAGTCATTTATATAAATGACAAACAACAGTGGACCCAAAACAGATCCTTACAGTACCCCGCTAGTAACTGAACTCCCGAATGAATATTTCCCGTCACCCTCTCTCTTCTTTCAGTTTAGATAATCACTGATCCAATATTTAACCCGCAATATAACACCACTCAAACAGTTATCTGTTCATTACTCTTGAATGCAAACTTAACCTTTAAGAGAATTCACCTTCAAGATTTCCATGTGGTATATGTATACAATGTTATGACTTTTCCTCACAGTTAGTCTGCTCTGGGTCTACAGCTGACACACAGAGGAATGAGTTGGCTGTTGGAATGTTGCTTTGTAACTTGTATTATGTTTTACTGTTTGAAATAAATTAAACCACAGAATTTATCAATCCCTGTTGAGTGATGCATTATTAAATATTATAATTAACATGACATGATAAGCAGAGGTAGAAAATATTGTGATGGTGTGGCTTGGTGTGCTTGAACAGTCAGCAAGCAATATACAGGTGAAGTTCACAGTCATCAATCCTAAATCATGCTAAAATGCATGAGATGACCGTTACATCTTTGTTCGTTAATGCATCAACTCTATCGGGGGGCTAGTTTAAGTCACTTGAGAAAGACAAATGATCCCAGTGTGATCCCAAAGCTGTTTCTGCTGTTATCCTCTCTGGTGCCTAGATCGATGCCAGGTGAGACTGTCCCAGTTTCAGTTCCTTGGTGAGACTTTGCGGTGATTGATACAACTGAGTGACTTGCCAGGCCATTTCAGAGGGCGGTTGAGAGTCAACCACATTGTTGAGGGAAACGTTAGCAGAAACAGCTCTCAGAAATGTGTAGCTGCCTTCTCTCGAAAATAAAAAGAGCCAAAGTAGCATAAGGTTGCGAAATCTCAGAAGATCCAGCCTATTGTTTCATATTGCTCTCAATCCAAGAGCCCCTGCAGACACTGGTACTGGTTTGTGGCAGTAAAACTAACATCTTAATGTCAGCAGTAGTTCACTGAGTATCTCAGAATGATTCTGATATCAAACATGCAAGACAAAGATATCAACAGGTAGAGAAACCATGGTCACATCTATGCATTTCAAGATACATAAAAGTGAGAAATTTAAAACTTTTTTACTTCTAGCAGAACATCTATTTTCTAATTAACCTAATTTGCATGGATGACTGCAGAACAAATTGTCACCAAGTTATCATTTAAAGGTTACAAATATTTTGTTGTAGTTCAAAATAATAATAAAGGATCACAAAGCATGTGAGAAATTCATTTTTCTAAGACAAAAAACCAAGAGCGCAGGAGAAACACAAAAGTTCTGGCAGCATCTGAAGAGAGAAAAAAGGGGTTAACATTTTGAGTCCAGTTCTTTATTTTGTTCATTTTCTGAGGTTCTATGAAAGCTCATCACTGAGAATCTGACTGAGACTTATTGGGGATCTCTTTCTGTTAGAATGATAAGAAATTCCTGGGGTAAAGCATTACAATAACATTTCAATTCGATCTTGATGGAAATCAGATCATTTGATTTGATTTATTATTGTCACACGTAGCAAGACATCGTGAAAAGTATTATTCTGTGTGCTCTACAGGCAAATCATACCTTACATAAGTACATCAGGGTAATAGAACAGAATGCCAAATATAATTTGCTTCTATTTATTCACAAGGTGTGGGCATCACTGACAAGGCCAGCATTAATTGCCTATCCCTAATTGCCCAGAGGGCAGCTGAGAGTCAACCACATTGCTGTGGGTCTGGAGTCACATGTAGGCCAGAGCAGGTGAGAATGACAGATTTCCTTCCCTAAAGGAGCCAAGTGGGTTCTTAATGACAATCAGCAATAGTTTCATGGTCACTATTAGATTCTTAATTCCAGACCTTTGTTTTTGAATTCAAATTCCACCATGTGGATGAATAGTTTAGCAGTAATACGACTAGGCCATTGCCTCCCTGAATTCATAATGTTACAGAGAAAGATCAAATCTAATATATGAGAGGTTTGTTCATAAGTCTGATAACAGCAGGGAAGAAGCTATTCTTAAAGTCTGTTAGTATGTGTTTTCAAGCTTTTATATCTTCTCCCCATGGAAAAGGGTGGAATGCAGTATAACCGGGGTGGGAGAGGTCCTTGATTTTGTTGACTGCTTTCCT
Organism: Hemiscyllium ocellatum; assembly: GCF_020745735.1. NCBI lineage: Eukaryota > Metazoa > Chordata > Chondrichthyes > Orectolobiformes > Hemiscylliidae > Hemiscyllium > Hemiscyllium ocellatum. The sequence continues at coordinate 27,300,621 of NC_083425.1, read as the reverse complement.
GAGGCAGCAGAATGTGTGGACAGAGTCAATGGAAGGAAGGCTAGTTTGTGTGATGGACTGGGCTACATTCACAACTCTCTGTAATGTCTTTCAGTGTTGGGCAGAACAGTTGCCATCCCATGCTGTGATGCATCCAGATAGGGTGCTTTCTATGGCGCATCTATAAAAATTGGTGAGCGTCATTGTGGACATGTCAAATTTCCTTAGCCTTCTGAGGAGGTAGAGGCATTGGTGTGTTTCTTGACTTTAGGCTGACATGGGTGGACCAGGATAGATTGTTGGTGATATCATTCCTACAGAAGATAGATTTTGGTTCACTCTCTGAGTTTTCCCTGCTCGTAACAAACTGACAACATCCCTGCCACAGCTGAATTTCAATCTCCACTGTTCGGACATTATTTTAAGAAGGCTTTCAGTTATGTTACTCTTTGAAAGAGTGACCATTCTCACTTTAAGCTTTCACAGATTAAAATAATCCTTTTTCTCCCTCTGATTATCTAAAGGGAAGGTATAGCTAATAAGAGGCAGAAGTTTACCAGAAGGGGAGAGTTAAAAAGGGATGAATGCATACTCATTAAATAAAACTTCACAAGTTATGAGCAACTATAGCTCAGCTAGGTAGCCAGCTATCATCACCTATTATTTCTATTATAGAGTTCATGTTCTTTATTTAAGAATTTTCACTGAGATCTCTGCAACTTCAGTGCCCCTTTTGAAGTGAGATTGAATAAAGAGTAATGTGCATCATTTAAGAAACAGGACCCTGTTCTTTTGAGGAGAAGCAATCATTTTAAACTTTTCTCCAAAACAAGGCTGCTCTGCATTCCTTCCAAAAACATGGACCACAGCATCCCTCATACAGCTGCACTAGATCACAGGAAAGGCCAAGCTGAACAACACAGGCAATTTTTTTTTACATTAATAGCTGTAGATGGGTGGCACGGTAACACAGTGGCTAGCACTGCTGCCTCACAGCGCCAGAGACCCAGGTTCAATTCCTGCCTCAGGCAACTGTCTATGTGGAGTTTGCACATTCTCCCCGTGTCTGCATGGGTTTGCTCCGGGTGCTCCGGTTTCCTCCCACAGTCCAAAAATGTGCAGGTTAGGTGAATTGGCCATGCTAAATTCCCCGTAGTGTTAGGTGAATGGGGTAAATGTTGGGGAATGGGTTGCTCTTCAGAGGGTCAGAGTGGACTTGTTGGGCCGAAGGGCCTGTTTCCACACTGTAAGTAATCTAATCTTAGCTACAGCACAATGAGTGTAAATGTCCAGTCTGAATGTAACTGAATGGGTGACTAGATGAATGAGTGAATGAGTGGCGTTACATGTGGATAGGTTCTTGAGCCAAATGGGTCGCTGGGTAAAGTGCCTGAGTTGGTAAGAGGGTAGAGCAATAGGTGGCTGGTGAAGTGGTAGGTGGGATGGAAGGGTGGTTGCTAACTGAGTTAGGTAGGTAGGTGAACTATGTACCTAAGTGAGGTAAGTAGGTAAACCAGGGAGGAGTTGAGTCGGGTCAGATCTGGTCGAGAGCCAATCTGTTCAGATCAGGTGTTAGTCAGATGATCAGAGTTAATTGGAACATCAGGGAATTTAGTCAGAAAGTTGACAGAGCAGTCAAGAAGGCTCAATGTGAAGGATTGTAGTTTGCCCCTTCTGTAGCTGTCCAGGAGTTAGCCTTAAGTTTTAATCCATCTTACATTTCCTTAGTAATTACAGAATTCTGTTAAGTACCGCAGAACAGTCTGAAGTCTCTGGTTCTAGTTCAGAGACAGAAGTTTTTATGCAGTATCGCGGGGAGCTCGAGAATTGCCCATTGGAAGTTGAAATTTCCCAAACAGTTCCCATCAAATCAGCCATTGTCTTGATTCCAAAACTCAATTCCTCAATTTTCCTTTGTTTGTTTATAAACAGGCACTGCATTAATACACATCTTCTTGAAACATGTCACTTCTGATTTCATTTCTGCACAACATCAGCGCATCACTCCTCTTCCCCCAAACAAGTGCAAAGATTCTCCACCATTAAAATCATTATCACAGAAAACAATCCGCAGTCAATAGTGAATATATAAGCAGAAGTGAGTAAATGTATTGGCTTTGAATGGCACACAGGAAATCACTGATAATTAATGTTAAGCTCTATTCCTCATTTTGTACCTCCCTGTAGATTCTCCCAAGATAATGGTCTCTTTTCTCAACAAGTCTGTATTGAAAAGCACCGCATTTTTGTCACTGTAAAAGAATGTTCAGAATTCAGTTCCTTTTCTTCATCTGCATTTCATGTTATTCATGCTGCATCACTTCTGTGAAACCAAAGTTCATTTCACAGAAAGTTAAAAAAATGAACAACTCCAAAAGACTGTATCAAATCAGACACACACACACACACACACACACACACACACACACACACACACACACACACACACACACACACACACAGAAAGGTGTAATGCTCTAGTCTCATAAATCACACTATGTCGAGACCAACGTCACTGGTTATGGTTGTAATTTAAAAGATACGTTCACATATGACAGATACCTTGAACCAGCTGAGCAACATCTTTATTTCCATTTCAGAAAACATCTCATAAAGGCTTTATCAGCTTTCAAAAAAAAGCCAAAGATCTGTCAGGCTAATTTAAAAGTTAAACAATACCAAGATAGTCACACGCCCATCTGTACTTTTGACAATATGTTGATTTTTGTACAACATCTTTGAAAATGCTTAATATATAATTATCACCAAAATCATGCTGCGCTAAACAACTATTGACATTTCAATATCTCTGTTAACTATTGTGGCATGTTTAAGGTTAATTTATATTGGAATGAAACCTCTTTAGTCACTATGTTATACGAATTATACTCTTTAAATAATGTATTTGTATGTTTTTCTAAAAGCCACCATTTGATCCTAAGCCAATGTAATCACAGAACATAATGCAAAATGCATTCTTTTTAGTCAGCATTTCCCAGGAAACACAATCCTCCTTCCAAATGCAGTTTAAAATCACATACTGTCGTGACTAATAAAGTGCTACATTATTCAAGTATTTATGTTCCAACTATCAATTAGCAGCTAACTAAGATAATATATATACTTTTAAATTGAAAATTGACACAGCTTGATGATAATTTTACAAGAGCTAACTTTGCAGAGCTCAGCTATTAGCCTGCCATTAGGAAACAGCAACAGACCCGGCTGCAAATTTGCTTGGATTGAGCAACATAATATAAAAGAAATGTTACAGAAATGTTGTAACACACTTATGTAAAGTCTCTAAAGACTAATATTTTCAAGAGTTTACAGTGTATTGCTTACCTCAGTATCAAACCTCTGGGTGAAAAAAACTTTTCTTCTTCCTCCGATACGAAAGCTTCCTCTGAATGTTTTGAAGTTACATCTCAGCCTTTTGTCCCCAGACTCCTTGCTGGCTCCAAGACCTGGATTCTGAGCCAGATTCCAGATTACAGAGGCTGAAACTGAGACTTGTGCAATTTTTCAACTCCTCTTCAACACATACCATCTGCTTGCACTTCCCAGATTGACAGCAGGGAGGAAGGTACCATCAGATTACAGAAGATCAACAAATGGGACAGACAGAATGGAAAATATGTCATGGGAATGCAGTGTCAGACAGGAATATGCATTATCTACTAAAGTAGTATGAAAACAAAAAATCCTAAACAGGAAACATAGTTAAATTGAAGAGGAGTGTTGCAATAGGTGTTAAGAAAAAGATAGGAAAGAAACAATGCTCAAGCTGACCAAAAAAAAGTCATACGCAAATATAAGTGAAGAGAAAAGGATGAATGATTCTGAGATTTAGGGTGCAGTTATGGCTGTGTGGATTGGCTTTGAATGAACATAAACACATTTAACTTGGCTGATCTGACGTCCCACCACATGAAAGCAGAAGTGAAGACCACACATCATGGGTGGTTCCAACTGGGTACAAACTAACCCAGTCCAGTCTAGCACGGCATTTTAAAAGTGCCCAGTACACCCATTGGACCTTCTGGATTAGACAGATATGTTTTTAAAAGTCTTGATCAGAGAGCAGGTCAGATTCTGTTGTCCTGCCTTTTGTTAAAAGGTAATCAGAAAAGTAACAGAAGCACACAGTCATTCTGAAAAGAACAAAATGAAAACGTGAGGTAAGCTTTAAGCATTTTCTGATTTTATTTCAGATTACAAGCATTTGCAATTCTTTAATTTTATTAAGCAACAGCTATTGCAGGGAGTGTTCTGAAGAAGGGTGACTGGACCCGAAACGTTATGGCAGCTTTCTCTGCACAGATGCTGGCAGACCTGCTGAGTTTTCCCAGCAATTTCTGATATTGTACTTAAGGGAGGGGTTGGGATGGAGCAAAGGAAATTTATCCAATCATGCAAGCACAGTCACTTGGCTTGGTGCAAGATGCAATCAACACTATAATTCAGGATTACAGGCTGAATATCATTTTGTGACTAATCATGCTATAGTTAGAAAGTCCTTGTTTTAAATTGTCCACTTTTATACCAGTCAGATCAAATCAAATCAAATGAAACCTGGTTGGATTTGATTTGATTTGATTTGATCTGATTTATGTCACATGTACCAAGATACAGTGAAAAGTATTACATTATATGCTAACCAGGCAAATCATACCTTACATCCCAGTAATGTTAAGGGTTTAGATGGAGAGGAATTTGTAAAGTGCGTACAAGAAAATTTTCTGATTCAGTATGTGGATGTACCTACTAGAGAAGGTGCAAAATTTGACCTACCCTTGGCAAATAAGGCAGGGCAGGTGACTGAGGTATCAGTAGGGGAGCACTTTGGGGCTAGCGACCATAATTCTATTAGTTTTAAAATAGTGAAGGAAAAGGATAGGCCAGATCTAAAAGTTGAAGTTCTAAATTGGAGGAAGGCTAATTTTCACTGTATTAGGTAAGAACTTTTAAAAGCTGATTGGGGGCAGATGTTCACGGGTAAAGGGATGGCTGAAAAATGGGAAGCCTTCAGAAATGAGATTACTAGAGTCCAGAACAGTATATTCCAGTTAGGGTTAAAGGAGAGGCTGGTAGGTGAAGAGAATGCTGGATGACTAAAGAAATTGAGGGTTATGGTTAAGAAAAAGAAGAAAGCATTTGTCAAGTATAGATAGGATAGATCGAGTGAATCCTTAGAAGAGTATAAAGTCAGTAAGAGTATACTTAAGAGGGAAATCAGGCGGGCAAAAAGGGGACATGAGATAGCTTTGGCAAATACAGTTATGGAGAATCCAAAGGGCTTTTGCAAATATATTAAGGATGAAAGGGTAACTAGGGAGAGAATAGAGCCCCTCAAAGATCAGCAAGGCAGCCTTTGTGTGGAACCGCAGGAGATGGGGGAGATACTAAACAAGTATTTTGCATCAGTATTTACTGTGGAAAAGGACGTGGAAGATATAGAATGTAGGAAAATAGATACATTTACAAAATGCCCAAGTGACAGAGGAAGATGTGCTGGATGTCTTGAAACACATAAAAGTGGATAAATCTCCAGGAGTTGATCAGGTCTATCCTAGCACTCTGTGGGAAGGTAGGGAAGTGATTACTGAGCCCCTTGCTGAGATATTTGTATCATCAATAGTCACAGGTGAGGTGCTGGAAGACTGGAAAATGGGCAACGTGGTGCCACTATTGAAGAAAGGTGATAAGGACAAGCCAGGGAACTATAGACCAGTAAGCCTGACCTCGATGGTGGGCAAGTTGTTGGAGGGAATCCTGAAGGATAGGATGTATATGTATTTGGAAAGGCAAGGACTGATTAGGGATAGTCAGCACGGCTTTGTGCGTGGGTAATCATGTCTCACAAACTTAAGTGAGTTTTTTGAAGAAGTAACAAAGAGGATTGATGAGGATAGAGCAGTAGACATCATCTAAATGGACTTCAGGAAGATGTTTGACAAGGTTCACCATGGGAGACTGGCTAGTAAGCTTAGATCTCATGGAATATAGGGATAACTAGCCACTTGGATACAGAACTGGCTCAAAGGCAGAAGACAGAGGGTGATGGTGGAGGGTTGTTTTTCAGACTGGAAGCCTGTGACCATGGAGTGCTACAAGGATCGGTGCTGGGTCCACTACTTTTTGTCATTTATATAAATGATTTAGATATGAACATAGGAGGTATAGTTAGTAAGTTTGCAGATGACACCAAAATTGGAAGTGTCATGGACAGAGAAGAAGGTTACCTCAGATTACAATGGGATCTTGATCAGATGGGCCAATGGGAGTGACAGATGGAGTTTAATTTAGATAAATTTGAGATGCTGCATTTTGGGAAAACAAATCTTAGCAGAACTTAAATGTAAGGTCTGAGGGAGTTTTGCTAAACAAAGAGACCTTGGAATGCAGGTTCATAGCTCCTTGAAAGTGGAGACCCAGGTAGATAGGTTGGTGAAGAAGACGTTTATATGCTTTCCTTTATTAATCAGAGTGTTGATTACAGGAGTTGGAGGTCATGTTGTGGTTGTACAGGACATTGGTTAAGCCACTTTTGGAATATTTTGTGCAATTCTGATGTAGTGAAAGTTGAGAGGGTTCAGAAAGGATTTAGAAGGATGTTGCAAGGGTTAGAGGATTTGAGCTAGAGGGAGAGGTTGAATAGGCTGGGGCTGTTTTCCCTGGAGCATCAGAGGCTGAGGAATGACCTTATAGAGATTTATAAAATCATGAGAGGCATGGATAGGATAAATAGACAAGATCTTTTCCCTGGGGTGGGGGAATCCAGAACTAGAGGGCATAGGTTTAGGGTCAGAGGGGCAAGATATAAAAGAAACTTTAGGGCCAACCTTTTCAAACAGAGAGTGGTGCATGCATGGAATGAGCTACCAGGGGAAGTGGTGGAGGCTGGTACAATTGCAACATTTAAAAGGCATCTGGATGGGTATATGAATTGGAAGGATTTGGAGGGATATGGGCCAGATGCTGACAAGTGGGACTAGATTGGGTTGGGATATCTGGTCGGCATGAACAAGTTGGACTGAAGAGTCTGTTTCCATGCTGTACATCTCTATGACTCTATGACTCTAATAGAACAGAATGTAGAATGTTGTATTACAGCTACAGAGAAGTTGCGGAGAAAGATCAACTGTAATATGAGAGGTCCGTTCATAACTCTGATAACAGCCAGGAAGAAGCTATTCTTAAATCTGTTTATAAACTTTTTTATCTTCTGCCTTATATAAGAGGATGGAAGAGAGTATAAACAGGATGGGAGGGGTCTTTAATTGTGTTGGCTGCTTTCCTGAGGCAGCTCAAAGTGTAGACAGAGTCAATGGGAGAAATGTTGGTTTGTACGATGGACAGGGCTGCATTCACAACTCTCTGTAATTTCTTGCAGTGTAGGGCAGAACTGTTGCCATACCATGCTGTGATGGATCCAGATAGGGTGCTTTCTATGGTGCATCTATAAAATATGGTAAGAGTCACTGCGGACATGCCAATTTGTAGGTGCCCTTGTTATCCAAATGTTCCAGAGATGAGTGTAGGGGCAGGGAGATGGTGTGTACTGTGGACCTGTTGTGACAGTAGGCGAATTGTAGTGGATCAAGACATTCTGGGAGGCTAGAGTTAATGTGTGCCATTACTAACCTTGCGAAGTATTTCATAATAATCGATGTCAGAGCCACCAAATGGTGGTCATTAAGGCATGTTGCCTGATTTTCCTTTGGCACTGGGATGTTAGTGGTCTCTTTGAAGCAGGTGAGAACCTCAGATCAGAGTAAGGAGAGGTTAAAGCTGTCTGTAAATACGCCTGCCAGCTGGTCAGTGCAGGATCTGAGTGCACAGCCAGTTACTCCATCCGAGCCAGGGACTTTCCGTGGGTTCACCCTCAGGAAGGCCGATCTGACGTCTGTGGCAATGATTGTGGAGTCAGGTATACCCGAGGCTGTCAGGCCAAGGGAGATCATATCACTGACCTTCTGTTCAAACTGAGCATAGAGTGCATTGAGCTCATCGGGGAGGAGAGAATTATTGCTCGCGATTCTACTCAACTTCGCTGTGTAGCTCGTTATATCATGCAAACCTTGCCAATGTGTTTATGTGGTTGGCCTGCAACCCTATTTACATTTAACATCAGGATATTTGTTTCAAAGTTGTTCTGCACTGAGACAGAAGTAGCACCAAGTCACTCAATCAATAGTGTTTTGTCACTGTTGAACCTCCAACTCGTTGCCTCTGACAATCCCAAGCCTCTATCTCACCGTCTACTCTCAGCTCGCATTCTTTGCTGCATCATGATCCTTCATGTCATGCCAAAGCTCTGGTTCACGGTCTCTGCTATTACCTGATCCTCCCTCTCACTGCCACCTCACCAGAAGCTAACCTTCTGTAGGTCAAAGCAGGACAAGGTCCTCCTGTCTCTTGCCTCTCATTCTCCAAGCCCTCGATTCCAGCAAGGGTTCAAGAGAGTGAAGCGACAAGGAAGAATGGGGAACAAGAGATTCAGTGACAAAAAGAGTTTGCAAAGTCCAGGAGGACCAGGGAATGGCAGGGATTGCAAACCGGGGGGACAGGAAAGTTCTTGCAATAACTCAGTGGATCAGAAAACATGACAAGCAGCAATTTCACTCCAGCTCATCCCAGATGGCCTCCTATTTCAAGGACCACAATTTCCCCTCCCACGTGATCAACAATGCCCTCCAACGCATCTCCTCCACTTCCCACACTTCCGCTCTTGAACCCCACCCCTCCAACTGTAACAAGGATAGAACCCTCCTAGTCCTCACCTTCCACACCACTAATCTTGAGACTCAGCGCATTACCCTCCACCATTTCCACTACCTGCAATCAGACCCCACCAGTGAAGATATATTTCCCTCCTCACCCCTATTTGCGATCCACAGAGACTATTTTGTCCATGACTCTCTCGTTAGGTCCACGCCCTCACCAATCCACCCTCCATTTCTAGCCCCTTCGCTTGCCACCACAAGAGGTGCAAAACATGCACCCACACCTCCCCCCTCACCTCTGTCCAAGACCCCAAAGGATCCTTCTACATCTGACAGAGATTTTCCTACACATCCAAGCACCTCATCTACTGTGTCCATTGCTCTCGATGTGGTTTCCTCTACGTATGGAGACAGGATGCTAACTCGCACATTTCAGGAAACATCTCTAAGATACAGGCCTGTGGTTGACCATTTCAACTCCCCCTCCTACTCTGCCAAATCCATGCAGGTCCTGGGCCTCCTCCACCACCAAATCCAAGCCACGCAACAAGTGTTGGAAGAACACCTCATCTTCCACCTTGGGACCCTCTGACCATGCGGCATCAATGTTGACTTCACTAGTTTCCTTATCCCCCCTCCCTTACCACCTCATCCCAGATCCAACCCTCCAAATTGGCACCACCCTTTTGAACTGTCCAACGTGTTCAGCTTCCTTCCCACCTTTCAGCTCCACCCTCCGCTCCGACCTATCACTGTCACACCCCACCTTCATCTTCCCATCACCTTTCCAGCTACCTTGCCCCCATCCCCACTCCCATTCTTACCCCCACTCTCCTATTTATCTCTCAACCCCCTTTCCCCATCCCCTACTCCTGATGAAGGGCTTATGCTGGAAACGTTGATTCTTTTGTTTCTCGGATGCTGGCTGACCTGCTGTGCTTTTCCACTTGGCTGACCTCATTATAATCACTAAAAGTGCCATATTTTAATGTATATTTTTCTGATGAGGAAGGTCAGAACCTAACTGCAGCTCCTGCATCGGCTATAAAGGGAAAAATTGATTCATATAAAGTTACAATTTTCAGGAATTTGGATAGTGAAGATTTACTGTGCAGTTTTTATTGTTTGTTGAACTGCTTGTGATATTGATTCTAATTTCCACCAACATTATTCTATGCATATATTCTATATTAAAATATTTAGATTCAGAAAAGATAGAAAAGTTAAGAGTTTTCAAGCAGCAGAAAGATCCTTCCCATTACAAACTGCAATGCAAACCATCTGTTGACCCTGTTTGAAAAAACTATATCCTGTGAATGCTGTAAACATAACTTTAATCAGAATTCTGTCATTTCCAAGGTTTTGTTTTCATATCGAGTTCCAGGAATTTGGACACTCATTAGAATAAGTTTGACTGATCTCCAGAGACAGCCAGAGGAAACAACAAGAAAACAATCTAAAACTGCCTGAGCTAGCATGTGTGACTTAACAGAGTAGAGAATTCCTCTAAAACTTTATATTTTAAGTGTGTTATGAATTCAGCCACTGTGTCAAAGCTGATCTAAGTCAACAGCAATGTAAATTCTGCTTTCAAGTTTGTGTTGGCAATGGATCCAGATTTGGAAGAGCTTCCCAATCTAGCAATGGGATATTTTGCTTCCCTACATTCATTATTATGTGGTCCATGAAAATCAGATTGCAGGAATAATATTAATACAAATGAAAGTCAAATGCATTCAATTTGTATCTGTGAAGAGGTGTTTTGGACCAACACTATTTTCAATTCTTATCCTTAAGTGCCCCATGTAGGGAAAGGAACATTTCAAACACACCACACACTGCCAAGCTGAGTTGACCATGTGCTGCTGTGTTATAACAGTATCCAGCTTACTGCATTGCATTTGTTTCACTTTTGTAGGAGCCAATGCTCTTATGATGTTACTATGTGTTCTACAGCTGCACAATGAAATTTTCTACAAGACCTTGTGTATAAAAAGACTATCTATGTTATAGTATGTAAAACTTTCCATGGAACTATGGTTCAATGAGAATAATAATGACGAAATAAGAAGTTAAACACTTCCAACAAGATCTGTTTGTGAGCATTAGAATGTATCCTCCTGTTAGTTTGGCACTAAGCTGCATGTAACTGGTAGCTGGGTCCTTTCGGCAAGCTGAGTTAGCTGATTTCAGTGTGGGGCATTATAATTTGTCTGCTAAACTTGGACCAGGAACAGAAAAATCAATCCAGGTTTGCTGCTTCCAATTATAAACACAGATTGTGTACACATGAACATTCGGGTTAGACAGAATCAGTCTCAAGCACTTCATTACCGTGTGATTTGCAAACATGACAAACATGATGTGAAAAACATCTTTTCAGACAATAAATAGTTTGGGTTTGGATTGCACTGCCTGAATGTACAATGAAGGCAGGTTCAATTAAGGCATTGAAGAGAGCTTGAGATGATTATTTGAATGAAAACATTGTATGATTTTAGAAGGAAAAAGCAGAAGAATGGCACGATTTCAAACTGCTGATTAGGTAGCCAGTGCAGACACGACGGGCTCAATGGCTTCTGTCATTCAACGCAAATGTAAAATCTCCTCTGAAACCTGCTCGAGACCCAGTTCAACCTGTGAAACAAACTTCTCATTTGCAAATATCAAGGTTGAATGGAAACTTCCCAAAAGGCAGCATTTAAGGACCATAGGCAGAAAGTGGAACACAGCATTGGGAAGGAAGATGTAAGTTTTAGATAGATTCTGCCAAGGACTCGGTAACTTGATCTCGTGCTCAGGCAGAGTCAGATGTGATTTAAGAAATGGCATGAAATAGAAAGCAGCTGATCCAACCAGGATTAATCTGTTCTTTCCAATATTTTCACGAACATGTCACACAAATATTTAATGTACCATGAAGTGTACCAATTTCAATTTTTTTTTGCTCACAAGAATATTGGTTAAATGTTTCAGCAGTGTGTTTGGAACATGTTTAAAATATGCATTGGTTTAAGCATTTCTTCATGTCTTTTTAAATAATATCTATCTTCTCGGCATCATGTGAAATGTTATTTTCTGTTTCTTTGTTTCCTTTCGACCAGCCCCCTCCACCTCTTCCTTTCCCTTTGACAAGGACAGATTCCTGTTGCCTGAAGACTTTCCACTGATTTCAGTGAAAGGTGGGAACTTATGGCTCCTTTTGTCAAACGACTGAGTGGCTGAGCAGTGTTGGCCAGGAAGGTCCGAGATGTAATCCTTTTGCCGTTGGAAGATTGATGCATGTCTCAACTCTAAAAGGCATTGTCACTACACTTAATTCCATCCTGACTTCACATCCCTGCAGCACACTTTCAAACAATGGCAACTGTGTCAGAATGTGAGAAGAGGGAAATACGCCGTCCACTGAACAAGCTGCCAATTGTAGCTCCCCACTGTGGCTAAGGGTGGTTCTGCTGTAGGCTGAAGCCTTGCTCATCCTGTGCAAACAAAGCCCAGCAGGAGGAGCTGTTGCTATGGGTTCACTGTAGCCATCCTCTTTTGCACAAAACTTAGGGTAGACCTTGATACACCTACCTGCCAAGACCTACCTGTCATCACTTCCTACTTATATGCTGCTTTGCTTTCCAGAGATGAACTTTTCCTCCCCATGCAAACTTCTTTGCTGTTTCTTCATTCTCTGTCCAAAGACAGGTCCAATCCATGACCTCCAGTATGGATAGCGTGAGGAGTAAGATCCTGAATCCACCCCAGCCAGAGTGTGGCTCGAGCGCCATGCTGTTGGCATCAATCTGACCCACCCTGACTATCCTGGCCAACTGATCTGCCAAGGAGTCCTAGTTGCTGCATCAATATACACTCTTACATCTTGTAGCCTGGAGTTATTGTCGGTGATGGTGAAGGTTCCAGTTTCTTTCCAACACTTGACTGATCAGGAATCCATGCCACTCTCACCCACCACCTACCATTGGCATATAATGGAAGGATTCACAAGTTAATAGATAATTAGTTTGGCCATGTTCTGGATGGACCTTCCTTGGTCATCAAGTCCAAGGATGGGACTTGAACTTCGAGCTTCTAGCTCAGAAGCAGGGATACGATTCACAGCTGCATAAGAATTCCTCTCATATAAAACCCATTCAACTCTTTATAAGAGCTAGTGATTGATCTCTTTGGCAGGCTTCCAATGTGACCTTGATGTTATAGGTTGTAGTTGTAACGAGTGGAGGTTTATGGTTGGGATAGAGTGTGGCCACTAATCCTCTTTTCTATTCTATTCTGCAATAAACTTCAAACAGTCAAACAGCTCCTGGTATGGCACTTTAACAGAAGCACAATTTAATGGTCAACAGAAAGTAACAAAATTTACTCAGATCAAATCAAGATAATGTTATATTGGATGTTGATCCATCTCAGCCCCTGTGATGCCCACTGGTCTCAAAAGGCCTCTGTCATCCTGGTGGACATCGCATTCTTGCTCTCAACAGAGTGCAGACATAACTGCAAAAGAGGGACAGACAATCAGGCACTATACTCCCTCCATGGCATGCTGCCTGAACCTATTAATGGTCTTTCCTTTAATGAAACAAAAAGCCCACAAACATTTAACAAGAACTGAAAGACAAGTATTATATATCAGATTGTCAGCAAGTGACACCTTCAGCTACAGCTATTTACGCAGCTTTACTTCTGCAGATCAAACCAGAAATTATTCTGAAAAAACAACTCTCAAAATATTACTTGCTATCTACAAGTTCGAATTTCACGGAAAGAATCATAGAATACCCTGGAAGCAGGCCATTTGGCCTATCGAGTCCACACCAACTCTCTGAAAAGCATCCCACCCCTACCTTTGTACTCTCTACTCTATCCCTGCATTTCCCAAGGCTAATCCAGCTCGCATGCAATCCCTGGACACTATGGGCAATTTAACACGGTCAATCCACCTAACCTACAAATCATCCTCCAATATTTCTGGGGATGATAAAACAAAGACCAGAGATGATCTGTAAGAGATTTGAGGACCAGCTCAAAGTACAAATCAAAATACAACAGGACCTTGATCGGATGGGCCAATGGGCTGAGGAGTGGCAGATGGAGTTTAATTTGGAAAAATGTGAGGTGATGCATTTTGATAAGGCAAACCAGGATAGGACTTACACGGTTAATGGTAGGACCCTGAGGAGTATTGCTGAACAAAGGAACCTAGGGGTAGAGGTGCACACCTCCTTGAAAGTGGAGTCACAAGTAGACAGGGTAGTGAAAAAAGGTGTTTGGCACTCTTGCCTTCACTGGTCAGCACACTGAGTATAGGAGTTGGGACATCATGTTACGAATGTATAGGACATTCATGAGGTCACTTTCAGAATGCTGCGTTGAATTCTCATCTCTACCCCAGTCAAAGCCTTCCAGTAAGAACGATGGGAAAGGAGCCATAGAATTGGAACAGAAATGCCAGCATGCAGCCAAGTAGGAGGCCAACATCCACGATGTAATTTAGGTGCAGACAAGCTACTATTGTGGTCACCAATCATGCTAAAACAGCAAGAATCTTCATAGATGCGGGTGGTTCATACCTAGCTAGAAGTAGCCCAACGCTTCTTCACATCTGCAAACAAAGAGTACAAAGGACATCAAATGGGCTGCTTTGTCCTGGATGGTGTCAAGCTTTGTGGATATTTTTGGAGCTGTACCCATCCAGATCAAGTGGGGCCAACCATCTCAGCTGCTTCATCAATGACCTTCCCGCTATCATAAGTCAGAAGTGGAGATGTTCGCTAATGATTGTACAATTTTGAGCTTCATTCATGACTCCTGAAATCTGGTTTCAAAACCCAAACCTGAGTCTTGAACAGGATCCAGGTAACCAACAACGTGGTACAAAACCACAAAGTTAACCAAACAAACACAAATATACTAATGAAACGAACCATAAACAAAACAAAAAACAACCTTTGGAGATGACCAAGCCTTTCGGATTGTCAACCTCCCACATGTCAACAGTATGAAACTAACAAGCTTCTACAACTATCAACATTTTACTCCCTCAAAAGGCAGGTCAACACACCCTGAAAGCCAAAATCGATAAGAAGCTGCATGTGTTCTGATAGTCCTATCACTGCTACACTGTTGATATTTACCAGGTAGGTCATTTGGGGAATTCAAACTGAATTTACGTTGCAGTGTGATTGTGCTGTGAGATAGCCTTTTGTAAATTCTGCTATGGAGTGTCGCTCATTGGAGTACATAGTGGTAATATGTTAGCATGAGCTGTGGCATGATCATTCATGCAATTCAAACCACCCCCAGGGTAATGAGAATTAAAAAGCCGCAGGATTTTCCTCTTCAAAGACAGAAGACAATGAAGTAGACATACCACCACTAAGTGGTTAGAGAACTATCACAACTACACACCAAAGAGTGTTAGTCAAATATCCAATTGCAAATACCCAGGTGCCAGCAAAGGTTTCTCAGATATGTAATCAGCCCAGGTCTTATGAAGTAATTCCCAATCATGGTGCTCTCCTGCTCAGGACCAGAAGCCACCTCAGGCCAATGTTTAGCACATTGATCATGCATGCAGACAGTGAGGAAGTAAAAACTCTGATAATGATGATAGTGCAATGATGTCGAGTGACAGCAACCAGCAGCAAGACAACCAAGTTGTCAGGCAGCTGCAAGCAAGAGTACAATGTACTTCTCCAGATGGTTATGTGATCACCCAGATTAGAACAAGTTATCAAATGTTCAAAACATTATATTGATGTTTGAAATGTGAATCTTGTTAACTCCATTCTTATATGTCTGTATAATTATTGAATCACAGTGCATGCTTATGAGTAATGATGTATATCTATTTGGGACTTCTTTTCATTTGCAAAAGGGGGATGTTATGTCTCACAGTTGATAGGCACTATACCTTTAAGGAACATACTCATGATGTCATCAGCACATCATGACATGCGACCTAATGGTATAAAGTTGTCAGTCTCCTTTTTGCTGAGCTCTGTCCTCTTACAGTATAATGCACTGAGTGGAATGTGCTGCAGTACTTCCAAATTGGTTAGCATTAACCCAGACCCGTAATTGACACTCAGTGACACCGAGTTTGGGCTCCTTCAGGGCTACTCTGCTCCTGACCTCATTAAAGCCTTGGTTCAAACACAAAGAGCTGAATTCCAGAGGTGAGGTGAGAGTGACAGCCCTTGATATCAAAACTGCATTCGAATGAGCGTGGTATCAAGGAACCCTAGCAAAACCGGAATCAATGGGAATCAGGGGCAAACTTCCAGCTGGTTGGAGTTATACTTGGCACATAGAAAGATGGTTGTGGGGGTTGTTGAAGGTCTGACATCCCTGCTCCAGGACATCTCTGCAGGAGTTTCTCAGGGTAGTGACCTCGGGCCAACCATCTCAGCTGCTTCATCAATTACCTTCCCGTTATCATAAGTCAGAAGTGGAGATGTTCGCTAATGATTGTACAATTTTGAGCTTCATTCATGACTCCTGAAATACTAAAGCGTGTCTATGTTTGAGTGCAACAGGATCTGGACAATATCCAGGCTTGGGCTTACAAGTGACAAGTAATATTCAGGGAAGGCTATAACCATCAAAAAAGAGGACAATCTAACCACTGCCCCTTGGCATTCAATAGTGTTACCAACATTGAATCCCCTACTACCAAAATCTAGTGATTATCATTGACCAGAAACCCTACTAGACCCCACACATAAACACTGGCCATAACAGCAGGTCAGAAGCTAAGAATACTGTGGCAAGTAGCTCACCTCCTGACTCCGCAAAACCTGTCCACCATCCACAAGGCACAAGTCAGGAGTGTGATGGAATACTCCCCACTTGATCTGGATGGGTACCGCTCCAAAAATATCCACGAAGCTTGGCACCATCCAGGACAAAGCAGCCCATTTGATAGGCATCACATCCACAATCATCAACTCCTTCCATCACTGATGCTCAGTAGAAGCAGTGTGTACTATCTACAAGGTGCAGCGCAGAAATTCACCAAAGAACCTCAGACAGCACCTTTCAAACCCATGACCACTTGCATATAGGACAGCAGATGCATGGAAATACCTCCTCCTTCAAATTCCCCTCCAAGCCATTCATCATACTGATTTGGAAATATATTGCTATTCCTTCACTGTCACTGGGTCACAAGCCTGGACTTCCTTCCCGAAAGGCATTTTGTGTTTACCTACACACATGGCATGCAACGATTCAAGAAGGCATCTCACCAACCAACAACCCCTTCTCATGGGCAACTAGGGACAGGCAATAAATGCTGCCCAGCCAATGAATCCCACATTCAACAAATGAATAACAAAAATAAATGCTTATTTGTAGTTTAAAAACACAAACCTGAGGAGTCAGGACTACACAATTCACTTCTCACAGATATCATATGGGAGCGGACATAAATGTCGCAGTGTGACAATGGCAGATTATTGGCATATAATCACATTACAGCATTTTTGGAAAAAAGTCAATAGACTCATGAGTTACTATCCGTACGAAATGAGTTGGAATCTGTTAATTCTTAATTCATTCCTACCTTTGAGAACCTTGTAGACCTTTGCTGAATTTCTCCAACTCTCAATGGAAAGATTGGATGTTGTTAATTCTGTTAAGTCCTTCATTGGCAATGTAAGAGAAATGTTCACAACTCATTTTGTAGGATCATCTATCACTTGACGTATAAAATAAAACTGTTTGAACAGTTATAATTCAGTAAATGGGTCACTGGGTGCCCATTCCTTAATAGGGTTCCTGCTATGCATAATGCAGCTTGTAAAAAGGTGCATCATCCCATCTTAAGCTGTTGTTAAATTGAAACTGATGCTCTATTGGCCCTGATCCCTTTAAAACAATTGTTTAAAGATTACGGACTTGTCAATGAATTAAAGTTTCTTCTAGCTGGTGAGTCGAGAATCAGTAGATATCATATCAGATGAGCGGGCAAGTTATTAAAGATGGAGATGAGGAAGAACTCCTTCACCACGAGGACGGTGAATCTTTGGAATTGTCTATTTCCAAAGGACTGTGGAAATTCAATAACAGAGCAAGATTAAAAACAGAAATCAATAGATTTATAGAGTCATAGAATCATAGTGATGTACAGCACGGAAACAGACCCTTTCACCTCATCCATGCCAACCAGATATCCCAACCTAATCTAGTCCCACTTGCCAGCATCCGACCCATTTTCTTCTAAACCCTTCCTATTCATATACCCATCCAGAAGCCTTTTAAATGTTGCAATTGTACCAGCCTCCACCACTTCCTCTGGCAGCTCAGACCATACACATACCACCCTCTGTGTGAAAATGTTGCCCCTTAGGTCTCCTTTATATCTTTCCCCTCTCACCCTAAAGTTATGCCCTTTTGTTCTGGACTCCTCCACCCCAGGGAAAAGACTTTGTCTATTTAACCTATCCATGCACCTCACGATAGCAGTGGAAAGTGGTATTGAGGTAAATGGTCAACCATGATCTAACTGAATAGCAGATCAAACTTAACAAGTTAAATGGCCTAATCCTGTTTATGTGTCCCTGTGTTTTCTAATATTACAATGACATGAGAAGTTTATAACTGTCTTAGATTATGAAAAACTCCAATTTTTAGGTTTTAGCGCTGCTGAAATAATAACGTGCAGCACACATGAAAACTTGACTGTTTACATCTTTAAAGCTCAGAAGCTAGTCTGATGCATTACCTCACTTTGTACAGCAGATGGTGCTGTCCTCCCACATAAAATCCATTTCCTGTTAGTCTTTCACTTTCTAGCTGGTCATGGTTCGGAGACACCACAAGCACCTGATGAAGGAGCAGTGCTCCCGAAGTTAGTGCTTCCAATTGAACCTGTTGGACTATAACCTGGTGTTGTGTGATTTTTAACTTTCTAGCTAATCCTCCAAGAAAATACTATCCTTGTAACCTGAATATTTTGAATGAATTTTAACACATAAAAATACATTTACTTCCTCAGGTTGAACTGAAAGTGTCTTCTCAACTCAGGTACACAGTTAAAATTATCTTCTCAAGGTTTCCCTTTCTTAGGTACATAGGTCATAATCATCAAGATATACAGCACAGGAACAGATCCAACTCCTCCGTACTGACCAGATATCCTACATAAATCTTGTCCCATTTGCCAGCATTTGGCCCATATCTCTCTAAACACTTCCTATTTGTATACCCATCCAGATGCCTTTTAATTTTGTAATTGTACCAGCCTCTACCAGTTCTCCTGGCAGCTCATTCCATACCCTCACCACCCACTGTGTGAAAAAGCTGCACCTTAAGGCCCTTTTAAATCTTTCCCCTCTCACCTCAAATCTATGCCCTCTAGTTCTGGACTCCCCCATCCCAGGGAAAAGACTTTGTCTATTTATCCTATCCATGCCTCTCATGAGTTTATAAATTTCTATAAGGTCACCCCTCAGCGTCTGACGCTCCAGAAAAAGTAGCCCCAACCCATTCAACCTCTCCCTCTAGCTCAAACTTCCAACCATGGCAACATCTTTGTAAATCTTTTCTGAACCCTTTCAAGTTTCACAATATCCTTTCGATAGCAGGAAGATCAAAACTACATGCAGTATTCCAATAGTGGCCTAATCAATGTCCTGTACAGTCGCAACATGACCTCCCAACTCCTATATTCAATGCACTGATCAATAAAGGCAAGCATACCAAACAACCACTTCACTATCCCATTTACTTGCAAATCCACTTTCAACCTGTACTCTGAACCTGTACTCCAAGGTCTCTTTGTTTAGCAACACTCCCAGGACATTACCATTAGGTGTATAAGTCCTGCCCTGAATTGCCTTTCCAAAATGCAGCGCCTCATATTTATCCAAATTCAACTCCATCTGCCACTCCTCAGCCCATTGGCCCATCTAATCAAGATACCATTTTACTTTGAGGTAACTCAGCCTGGACAATCACAAAAACCAACCACCTATCTATCGAATCCATTTTCCAGGCCCACTGTCAAGGAAAGGCCTATAGCGTTCTCAAAGATCCATCCCACCCTAACAATGCTTTTATACAACCTCTTCCATCGGGGAGCAGGTACAGAGTCCTGAACACACGCAATAGCCGGTTTCAAAACAGTTTTACCCTCCTGTTGTTAGAATACTGAATGGACTCACAAACTCTTAGTATTCGCCTGTACCTGTGTTTTGTTTTGCCACTGTTTACCTATTATTTACTTATCTATGCTATTTAACTCTGTGATCTGCAAAACAAAGCTTTTCATTGTGCCTTAGTACACGTGACAATAAATTCAATTCAATTCGCTGACTATTACATCTCCAATTCTGCTGTCATCTGCAAATTTACTAACCATACCTCCTATGTTCATCGAAATCATTTATATAAATGACGAAAAGCAGTGGACCCAGCACCAATCCTTCTGGCACCCCAGTGGTTACAGGCCTCCAGTCGAAAAACAACCCTCCACCACCACCCTCTGTCTTCTACCTTCAAGCCAGTTCTGTATCCAAGTGGCTAGCTCTCCCTGTTAGATCTAACCTCACTAACCAGTCTACCATGAGGAATGTTGTTGAATGCCTTACTGAAGTCCATACAGATCACGTCCACCACTCTGCCCTCATCAGTCATTCTCATTACTTCTTTAAAAAACTCAAACAAGTTAGTGAGACACACCAAGAAATATATGTGCTGGAGATAAAGTCCAATATCTGAGAAATATCAGGCAGTCTGGGGTCTATTACTGGAGACCCAATAAACAACAAATGCCCTCACTCATTGGTCAGGCACAAATCTCAAGCAACTTGACTACTGGTAATCAAAATCCTATTCATGACCTGACAAACCTCAGATCCCAACACCCAAAACAGTTCCCTTGGCTCCTCAACCTGAATATTTCTCCCTTCCTGGAGCTTGACATGGCAATACATTATTCCACAGACGTGTGCATCCTGGATGCGCAGTGATTCCATGAACATAACATGAAAATATCGGATTTATTGTAATTTGGGATATTATGCATCAAAGTATACAAAAACCTTATAAAAGATCTAATTGAGATAGATCTTGATTGTACAATGATTGTTCACAAAATATATGTAAATGTACAGTATACTCACTCATATGTATTCGAGGCACATGAATTATATGTGTAAATGTACATTATAACATTGAAAAATATGCCTAGAAGTATATTTTTAAAAGGAAAATACTTAAAAACTGAATTCTAGTTAAAGAAAAACAGAATGTCACTGATCATAACGTATGGTGGAGAATGGGAAGGCAAGGATTCACAAGTGCTGTGCCCAGATCCTTCCTGTTAAATGCCCTGTTCTTTTCCTGTGAAATGTTTTCTGTGTTTCTTCCTGTGCATTGTCAAAAAAAAATTAGTTCCCCAGACAAAAAGTCTACTCAATTTCATAAATTTTGCAAATAGTGCATAAAGCTGCTTTTAACTGATGTTTCATAATTGTTTACCTTTTGATCCAAATGGAAATAAAAATATTCATTATTGACCATATTTGTTATGTGTTAAGTAACTGATTATTGTTTGATCAGAACATTGAAGTATCTTGCTAAAATTGTAATCATAAGTGATTCTTTAAGCCGATTGGTGCAAAAATACAACAATGTAATATTTGCAGTGACATTATCTGATAAAGTGCCCTAAGAACATAAGAAATTGGAGCAGGAGTAGGGTGCACAGCCAGCTCTGGAGAGAGTGAGGACTGCAGATGCTGGGGATCAGAGTCAAGAGGGTGATGCTGGAAAAACACAGCAGGCCGGCAGCATCAAAGGAGCAGGAGAATCGACATTTTGGGCAAAAGCCCTTCATCAGGAATCACAGCCACCTCTGCTATTCAATAAAGTCAGAGCTGATGTTCTATGCCCATTTCACTTTCGCACTCATATCCCCAGTTCTCTTGATTTCTTTAACGTCCAAAAATCTATCAACCTTCATATTAATTTACTCAGCAATTGAGTTTTCACTGTCCTACAGGGAGGAGAATTTCAATTTGGATGACACAACCTTCCCCAGGGAACCCTCAGAAATCCATGTTTTTCCACAACCAAAGATTCCTCACCATTACAATTGACAGGGCCCTTAGCCATGTCTGACACATTTCCCGCACTCTGCCTTTGCCCCTTTGCTGCCCTCTGACAACAATGATAGGGTCCCCAGTGCTCACTTACCATCCCACCAACATACACTCCGAAGGATCATAAGTCACCATTCCCGCCGCCTCCAACAGGATGTCACTATCAGATATATATTTACATCCTCTCCTTTGTCAGCATTCTGCAGGAGTCTTTCCCTCCAGGACACCCTGGTCAAATCCCAACACCTCCCACACTCAAACAGCACCTTCCCATAAAATAGTGGGGGGTGTCACACCCTGTTTACTTCCACTCTCCTCACTATCCAAACCCCAGACATACATCCCAAGCGAAGCAGTGATTTACCTGTTCTTCACTCAATCTAGTTTACTGTATTCGTTGCTCACAATGTGGTCTCGTCTGTGTTGGGGAGATGAAATGCAGACTGGGTGACAGCTTTGCAGAACATCTACATTCTACCGTTAAAAACAATCTCGATCTTCCAGTTGTCTGCCTCTTCAAAACACCACCATTTTCCCACACTAACACTTCTGTTGCAGGCCTGTTACAGTGTCCTAGCAAACCTCAGCACAAGTTCAAAGAACAACACCCCATCTTTCGCTTGAGGACCCTCCTGCCTATCGAATTCAACATGGAGTTCAATAACTTTTGCACCGGATTATGTCCTTCTAAGTATTTTTACCCACCCTCACACCCTGGTCCTGTCATGACATGGTTGCTTTCAGAACGGCCTACCCATTCTCTCCTGCATTCTCATTACCACTTATTCAGTTTCTCTTCTGTCCTGACTTACTATCAATAATCTGCTTGCCTGCCTACCCCTTTCATATCTCTCTCTCTCGGGGCTGCATCTCCACTCATCTGTTCACCTTTCTTGCTCTCTCTCTCTCTCTCTCTCTTTCGTAAAAACCAGCTCTGCCTTCAGCATAATATCACATGTTCAAAACAATATCTCTGCGTTCTCCCTACTGATGCTGTCAGACCTGCTGAGTTTCCCTGACAATTTCAGTTTTTGGAGAATTCACAACTCTGTCATTGGCAAAATAGCTCCTCAGCTCAGTGCTAAATGGTCACCCCCTTATTCTGAGTCTGATCCATGTATCTGATCTCTCCTGTCACAGGAAGCATGTTGCCTATCAAGCCTTCGATGAAGTTTCCAGGATATGTTTCCAGTCGTGCTGTCTGTGCAGATCTTAGCCATATAGTGGCACAAGCTCTATAAATAACTTCAGAGCTCTAAGTTGGGAGCAGAAATTTGCTTGGATTTCAGATCAAACTCTCTGGAGAATATTTATCTGTGTGAGCACACTGGATATAAGGACAAAATGAAGTTCACCAGCAATGGTCCAATTGCAGATACACATCTCACCAACACCCAGTCTTACAGCTTACATATGAACAATGGACTGAGGTTCTCATGGTGATTGGTGGCTGAAAAGTATGCCTGAAACGTCAAATCTCCTGCTCCTTGGATGCTGCCTGACCTGTTGTGCTTTTCCAGCAACACATTTTCAGCTCTGATCTCCAGCATCTGCAGTCCTCACTTTCTCCTCCCGGCTGAAAAATATAATCAATATGGAGGGGGAGGTGACGGCCCACTGTTATCACCGGACAGTTAGTCCTGAGACCCAGATAATGTTCTGGTGACCTTCATTCAAATCCCACTATGGCAGTTGGTGGAATATGGATTCAGTAAAAAGAACCTGGAATTAAGAGTCTAAGGACGACCCTGAATCGATTGTCGATTGCCGGAAAAACTCATCTGGTTCACTAATGTCCTTTCGGGCAGGTAACTGCTATCCTTTCCCAGTTTGGCCTACATGTGAATCCAGACTCACAGCAATGTGGTTGACTCTTAACTGCCCTTTCGGCAATTAGGGATGGGCAATAAATGCTGGCCCAGCCAGTGACTCTCATCCCGTGAATGAATAATCAATAAGGCTTTAGGAGAAGGTAAAAAGAGCAACAGGTGGGGAAAATAATTCACAGGAAATAATACTCACCAGAACAAAGCAAAAATTGCCAACTTTGTGGAAAATAGTAAATTATCCTTGCTGCTCAGTGAACTGAAGTAAACATAAACTCGGGGGTAAATCTTATTACTACCAGTGGGCAATGGACATTAAGCAAAAAAACCTCTGGCAATAATTCAGCTATGCTCAAGGATTCCTTCTGTGAGGGACTCACCACTTGTAAAAGAGTGATATACCTCAGTTTGACAACTTAGATTCATAAATGGTTCCGTAAATGGGACCAATGTAGGGGGGGAAGGAAGAGAAGAAAATAGGAAGATGGGGAGAGGACATGGGGCAGGCCAGTCAAGAAAGGGGAGTGAAGAATAAGGAATGGGGACTCAGGAGTGGAAAATCCTTACTCAATCTTGATGTTGTTGTGGTTCTGCTCGCCGAGCTGGAAGTTTTTGCTGCAAACGTTTCGTTCCCTGGCTAGGGAACATCATCAGTGCTGTTGGAGCCTCGTGTGAAGCGCTGCTTTGATGTTTCTTCCGGTATTTATATTGGTTTGTTCTTGCCGCTTCCGGGTGTCAGTTTCAGCTGCAGTGATTTGTATGTGGGGTCCAGGTCGATGTGTCTGTTGATGGATGTTCTTGCCGTTTCCGGGTGTCAGTTTCAGCTGTAGTGGTTTGTATATGGTGTCCAGGTCAATGTGTCTGTTGATGGAGTTTGGGGATGAATGCCATGCTTCTAGGAATTCTCTGGCTGTTCTCTGTCTGGCTTGTCCTATGATAGTGGTGTTTTCCCAGTCAAATTCATGTTGCTGGTTGTCTGAGCGTATGGCTACTAGAGATAGCTGGTCGTGTCGTTTTGTGGCTAGCTGATGTTCATGGATGCGGATTGTTAGCTGTCTTCCTGTTTGTCCTATATAGTGTTTTGTGCAGTCCTTGCATGGTATTTTGTAAACTACGTTAATTTGGCTCATGCTGGGTATTGGGTCCTTTGTTCTAGTGAGTTGTTGTCTGAGCGTGGATGTTGGCTTGTGTGCTGTTATGAGTCCTAAGGGTCGCAGTAGTCTGGCTGTCAGTTCTGAGACGCTCCTGACGTATGGTAGAGTGGCTAGTCCTTTTGGTTGTGGCATGTCCTCGTTCCTCGGTCTATCTCTTAGGCATCTGGTGATAAAGTTGCGTGGGTATCCGTTTTTGGCGAATACCTTGTATAGATGTTCCTCTTCCTCTTTTCGCAGTTCTGGTGTACTGCAGTGTGTTGTGGCCCTTTTGAATAGTGTCCTGATGCAGCTTCGTTTGTGTGCATTGGGGTGGTTACTTTCATAGTTTAAGACTTGGTCTGTGTGTGTTGGTTTCCTGTGTACCCTTGTGGTGAATTCTCCGTTGGGTGTTCTCTCTACTAACACGTCTAGGAATGGGAGTTGGCTATCCTTTTCTTCTTCTCGTGTGAATCGTGATTTGTTCGTATATCTGATTGTTGAATGTAAAGTGTGTGGTGAGGCACAGGTCCAGTAGTTTAAGTATGCCGTCCTTGTTGATAGGTTCGGCCTCCTGTGTTCTGTTATGTATGTCCAGAACACAGGAGAACAAATCAACGGAACACCCATGGGATCACCAATCTCGGGACTCATAGCAGAGGCAGTTATGCAAAGGTTAGAACATACAGCCATACCACAAATCCAACCCAAACTCTGGATCAGATATGTTGATGACACCTTTGTAATCATCAAAAACACAGATATAGAAAAAACACACCGAATCATCAACGCCACACTCACAGGAATCCGATTCACACGAGAAGAGGAAAAGGATAGCCAACTCCCATTCCTAGACGTGTTAGTAGAGAGAACACCCAACGGAGAATTCACCACAAGGGTACACAGGAAACCAACACACACAGACCAAGTCTTAAACTATGAAAGTAACCACCCCAACGCACACAAACGAAGCTGCATCAGGACACTATTCAAAAGGGCCACAACACACTGCAGTACACCAGAACTGCGAAAAGAGGAAGAGGAACATCTATACAAGGTATTCGCCAAAAACGGATACCCACGCAACTTTATCACCAGATGCCTAAGAGATAGACCGAGGAACGAGGACATGCCACAACCAAAAGGACGAGCCACTCTACCATACGTCAGGAGCGTCTCAGAACTGACAGCCAGACTACTGCGACCCTTAGGACTCATAACAGCACACAAGCCAACATCCACGCTCAGACAACAACTCACTAGAACAAAGGACCCAATACCCAGCATGAGCCAAACTAACGTAGTTTACAAAATACCATGCAAGGACTGCACAAAACACTATATAGGACAAACAGGAAGACAGCTAACAATCCGCATCCATGAACATCAGCTAGCCACAAAACGACACGACCAGCTATCTCTAGTAGCCATACGCTCAGACAACCAGCAACATGAATTTGACTGGGAAAACACCACTATCATAGGACAAGCCAGACAGAGAACAGCCAGAGAATTCCTAGAAGCATGGCATTCATCCCCAAACTCCATCAACAGACACATTGACCTGGACACCATATACAAACCACTACAGCTGAAACTGACACCCGGAAACGGCAAGAACATCCATCAACAGACACATCGACCTGGACCCCACATACAAATCACTGCAGCTGAAACTGACACCCGGAAGCGGCAAGAACAAACCAATATAAATACCGGAAGAAACATCAAAGCAGCGCTTCACACGAGGCTCCAACAGCACTGATGATGTTCCCTAGCCAGGGAACGAAACGTTTGCAGCAAAAACTTCCAGCTCGGCGAGCAGAACCACAACAACGGATACCCGAGCTACAAATCTTCAATCAGATTTCAATCTTGATGTCTTAAGCACAGTTTAATTTTGATTAATGTGAGGAGGTGCCTTTTGCAAATCAAGGCAGGACTTATACACTTAACAGTAGGGTCCTGGAGAGTGTGGCCAAACAAAGAGACCTTGGGGAGTCGCAGATAGACAAGGAAGTGAAGAAGGTATTTGGAATGCTTGCCTTTATTGGTCAATGCAGAGTTGGGAGTTGGGAGGTCACGTTGCAGCTGTACAGGATATTGCTTAGGCCACATTGGGAATACTGTGTTCAGTTCTGGTCTCCCTGCTGCAGGAAAGTTGTTGTAAAACGTGAAAGGGTTCAGAAAAGATTTACAAGGATGTTGCCAGAGCTGGAGCGCTTCAGTTATATGGAGAGGCCAAATAGCTGAGTCTATTTTCTCTGGAACACCAGAGGCTGAGGGGTACCTTAGAGAGGTTATAAAATCAAGAGGGGCATGGATGAGGTGAATAGCCAACTTGTTTTCCCCAGGGTAGGGGAGTCTAAAACTAGGGGACACAGGTTTCAGGTGTGATGGAAAAGATTTAAAAGGTAACTGGGGGGGGCAACTTTTTCACACAGACAGTGGTGCATGTTTCGAATGAGCTGCCAAAGTAAGTGCTGGAGGCTGGTATGATTACAACATTTTTTTTAGATTAGATTAGATTAGATTAGATTTACAGTGTGGAAACAGGCCCTTCGGCCCAACAAGTCCACACCGACCCGCCGAAGCGCAACCCACCCATACATTTACCCCTTACCTAACACTACGGGCAATTTAGCATGGCCAGTTCATCTGACCCGCACATCTTTGGACTTTAGATTAGGTTACTTACAGTGTGGAAACAGGCCCTTCGGCCCAACAAGTCCACACCGACCCGCCGAAGCGCAACCCACCCATACCCCTACATATACCCCTTACCTAACACTACGGGCAATTTAGCATGGCCAATTCACCTGACCCGCACATCTTTGGACTGTGGGAGGAAACCGGAGCACCCGGAGGAAACCCATGCAGACACGGGGAGAACGTGCAAACTCCACACAGTCAGTCACCTGAGGCGGGAATTGAACCCAGGTCCCTGGCGCTGTGAGGCAGCAGTGCTAACCACTGTGCCACCGTGCCGCCCTTAAAGCAGGAAACCGGAGCACCCGGAGGAAACCCACGCAGACACGGGGAGAACGTGCAAATTTAAAAGGCATCTTAATGGATATATGAATAAGAAGGAGGAATGTGGACCAAATGCTGCAAATGGAACTGGATTAGCTTAGGATATCTAGTCAGCATGGACGAGTTGGACCTACGTGTCTGTTTCCATGCTATATGACTCAATGACTCTATGACACAGTTCGGGGTCATACTGACTGCACTCAGACAGAATCTAAATGCAAGCAAAGCAATGATTCTGAATGAGACAGCTGTCACCTGCCGTTGAAAGGGTCTTTTTGTTAAGCACCCGAATGTGGAGCAGCAAAGAACTGACACACTCCACCTAACTGCACACACCCGCGCTCACCTTCCACTTTTTCATCCTGAATGCTATTCATTGGGAGTGTGCCAGTCTCCTCCTTTTCCCGATGCTGTGTTTGAAGCAGCTGGCAGAATGAGTCCAGGAGCTGTGAAGGGTGATGCATCCTGTAATTATCTTTTCCACCCTCCCTGTGAGGAGACAGCCTGCTTCTGCTAGCTGCACCCCTGAAGATCTTTGATTTGGCATGTCTACACTCAGCTATTGCATCCTCCAATACAAAAACAAACAATGATCTTCAGCAGCATCAACTGAGTAACTGTGACATGGCATGATATCAAAGTCTGGGTTTTAAATAAAAGTGTTGTGCACTGTGACATTGTATACTGTCTGCATTAACAGAGAGGAGGATTCAACCTTCTCAACAGGAGTTCAAGTGCAAATTTTAACCGTGAAATTTTAACTGTTGATGAAGGAAACAAGGAAAAGCAACAAACCTGTCAGGAAACTGGAACCCAATTATTTAAAAACCAAATACCTTGTATTTGACAAGAAAAAAAGACCAATTTTTCACTCCAGTTATACTTTGGGTAATGACAGAATTAGATGTGGTTCAAACAAAAATAACCTGCCCACACTCTCTATTTAAGTCAGCCATGTCTAAGTTTTTGTCTTCATTGTCAATCATACCAGTAGAACTTGCATTAGTTAGTTCTCCATCAATCTTATGGTAAACTTAGAACTTTATGGTTTGTATGATGCACTGATATGCTAGAAAGAAACTATCTTTTAGACAATAAGCCTAACAGAAATTGTTGAAGGATGGAGAGATGTGGGGTGGGTGGAGGGGGTCTTGCAATGTGAGAGGGAATCTTCCCTGCAGGTGAATCACAAGCTGATGATTCATTTCCCACTCCAGGACACGACAGCCATGGAAGTGTACTCATAACAAAATGCAACAGGTTGATGACCAGCTTGTAGATACTTCCAGCACACTCCAATGACCAACAGTAAAAACTGGAGTGAATCCCAGTCAACCACATGATGGGAGGAAATTGGAGCCTTTACCATCACTATCCATGCCTCTGGTAACATGCATGTAAAAGTGTTTGTTACTGCAGCAACTTGGACTGCTTGGGGGAGCTGGTTGGTTCTCTTCACTGAATGTCCAATGTGGATCAGATTGAACCCAACAGCATGGGGCTTGATGGGGTGGCTTTGGGAACGGCCTCCTTGCCCCACATGTGACAGAGGTCAGAGCTCTGTGGGTTAGATCTGCTAAAGCAAAGAACTCAAGAAGAAGATAGAAGAGGTCCACTGATTTGACAACGTCAAAGGCCTTCTAGCCTTAAGAGATTACATTCTGGATAACGCCTTTCCAGGACAGCTGAGCAATCGATATCCAGGGTTTGGGGAACCATGTCATTCCCTTGCCCTTCATTCATCCTGCGGTTAGGCAACACATGTCTGGAGACACATTTCAGTCTTGCTCACATATTGTCCTCTGTCTTTAGGTTTCAGCCTACACGTGTCTGGATCCCTGGATCAGTTTTAAAAATCAACACCCTCTCCTGTTTTTAGCTCAGCCACATCTTTACCATGACAGTGAGATCTTGAATACAATTCCCGCCACTCTCAGTTGGAAACGGGGACACGGTGGCACAGTGGTTAGCACTGCTGCCTCACAGCACCTGAGACCCGGGTTCAATTCCCGACTCAGGCGACTGACTGTGTGGAGTTTGCACGTTCTCCCCGTGTCTGCGTGGGTCTCCTCTGGGTGCTCCGGTTTCCTCCCACAATCCAAAGATGTGCGGGTCAGGTGAATTGGCCATGCTAAATTGCCCGTAGTGTTAGGTAAGGGGTAAATGCAGGGGTATGGACTTGTTGGGCCGAAGGGCCTGTTTCCACACTGTAAGTAATCTAATCGAAAGCTTAAATCCACTGATTTGCATTAACAAAGTCCTAGTCATAGAGAAGTCATAGAGGTCTACAGCACAGAAGAAGACCTTTTGGCCCATTGAGTCTGAGCCAGTCAAAGATAATCACCTAATCTTTCTCATTCCATTTTCTAGCACTTGGCTCATAGCTTTGTATCGACTGAGAGAAAGTGAGGACTGCAGATGCTGGAGAGTCAGGGTTGAAAAGCGTGGTGCTGAAAAGCACAGGAATTCCTGATGAACAGCTTATGCCCCAAAATATTGACTCCCCTGCTCCACGGATACTGCCTGACCTGCTGTACTTTTCCAGTGCCACACTTTTTGACTCATAGCTTTGTATGCCTTGGCATCACAAGTGCTCATCTAAATACTTCTTAAATGCTATGAGATTATCATGCGGTATTTAACAAAAGCTGTGTATTCATCGTAAATGAATTTTGTTGGGTTTTACTCAATATATTTTTTTCAATCAGCGTTAATAAAGAAGTAAAAAATCATCTACATTACTGCAAACCACGCCGATAAAAATGGGACACAATTATTTTGACCAACATGAATATTACAAGCATAATTAAAAAAAGCACCTCATCACTCAGTTTCTGGAAGCATTTCACAGCTGATGAATGCCTTTGAGATGCAGTCATTAGATTTATGTAGACAAATTCAGTCACCACTGTTTACACTGTATGATCCAACAGATTATGTTACATTCCACTGAATCTTTATAAAGCTCTGTGTAGGCCATATCTGGAGTATTGCATCAGTACTGGTCACTACACTTTAAAGAATGTGAGGATCTTTGAGAAAGTAAGAGGAGACTGTGTTGAATGTGTCCAAGGAGGATGAATTTTAGTTACAAGTTTAATTTGGAGAAGCTGTGGTTATTGTCCAGAGCAAAAGGGTTGAAGGAGAGAAAGAGTGAGTAAGGAGTGAGAGTCAGCAAGCAAGAGTTAAATAAGAACAGTTTGTAAGTTCTTAAGAATCATTAAGTTCGGAAAAATTGATAAGATAATTCTGGGATCAGTTAGATTTAAGGTATTCAATAGCCAACGTAAAAATTACAGGTCAGGAACATAACTCACTTTTATTACATAATTTTTCCAATGGGAAAGTGAGTTTTCTTCAGCACATTTTCACATTACTACTTTTTAGGACATGTTAGGAATACTAACAAGAGATAGGGGTACAAGGTTATGGCAGGTTTTGATACAGTTACAAAGAAAAGCTATTCTCAGTTATTGTTGGTACAAAACCCAAAGAACACAAATTTAAGATTTTGGGTAACAGATGCAGGGGTGAGGTAGAACGTTTTCATGCAGCATCATGATAATGTCCTGGAACGAATTGCCCTTCGGGGTTCTGGAATGGGAAATTAGTGATTTCGAAAGGAAATTGGACGGGGATACAGCAGAAGAATAGACTCACAGAATCATAGAATCCCTACTGTGTGGAAATAGGTTATTTGGCCTGACAAGTCCACACAGACCCTCTGAAGATTATCCCACCCAGACCCATTCCCTTACCCTATTACTCTACATTTCCCATGATTTATGCACTTAACCTACATGCCCCTGAACACTATGGGCAATTTAGCATGGCCAATTGACATAACCTGCACATTTTAGACTACCAGATGTTCCAGCTCATTATTCATGCCCCAGCGAGAAAGAAAAACAATTTGCATTTGTTTAGCACCTATCTTTTGCTCAATACAGCCCCTAGTGCATGCCATCACTGTATTCCACAGGTTACTATCTTGGTTAAACTTAGAGACAGGATATTAAACAGATGAAAAATACATGGAGAGCAACAATCTGGTTTCCATGAGACAGTCTCCCATTTGGATTTTCAAGCTAACATTAGTTGCAGTGCTGAAACTGTCTTCATCCCTCCAACCTTTGTCATGGACATGCTCAAAAGCTCCTGTATGGAATGTGATTTTCAATATGGTTTTACAGTTGAAGATTATCATAGACTTTAATTTCATTCCACAGCCATGCAAGCTGACTTCCACCATGAGTCTTATCTTCTTGTGTCCTGTCATTTTTATTTGAACTGATTTTGAGACTTATCACTTCACTGTTAAGTTTCAGGGAAGATTGAAATTCATGAGTGATGTGACATAATAGGTACTCACGTTTCTGCCACTGTCTGCTGATGAACTTGTTATATTGGCATTGAGGTCTTTCGCTAATTTCTGTGCAATTGTAGGCATCTGATTTCACTTGATTTATTGTAGTTAGGTGTACTTAAGTACAGTGAAAAGCTTTGTTTGCAAGCAGCTCAGGCAGATCATAGTAATCATGGACATATAGACCATAGACAGGGTGAGGCATATACGTTACACAGCACAGGAGGTGCATGAAGCAAGATCAACATTAAAAAGATAACATTATCTGAAGTTGGAAAGTCCGTCCTTCAGTCAAATAAGGGCAGGGAAGAAGCTGTTCTTGTGGCCACCAAACTAGACATTTGATTCCATACAGCAGCTGCACCTGTTAGCTATTGCTCTGAAATCTTTAGGCTCAGAGTTTGGTTTATGTGCATTTGCATTTCAATTCTAGAGACCAATAAACTTTTCTGACCAGTTTGATGACAGCCCCAATGTTATTACATGCTTCCAAAGAACAGTCCAGTCAGTGTCGAGTCCCTGTTCTCATTTGATTTGTGAATGTTATTTGATTGCATTTGATTGTGAATGTTATAGAATCATGGAATCATAGAGATGTACAGCATGGAAACAAACCCTTTGGTCCAACCTGTCCATGCCGTCCAGATATCCCAACCCAATTTAGTCCCACCTGCCAACAACCGGCCCATATCCTTCCAAACCCTTCCTATTCATATACCCATCCAAAGTGCATCTTAAATGTTGCAATTGTACCAGCCTCCACCATTTCCTCTGGCAGCTCATTCCATACACATTTATCAGAATTAAACTCCATCTGCCACTTCTCAGCCCATTGGCACATCTGACCTAGATCCTGTTGTAATCTGAGGTAACCATGTTTGCTGTCCACGACACCTCCAATTTTGGTGTTATCTGCAAACTTACTAACTGTACCTCTTATGCTCGCATCCAAATCATTTATGTAAAAGCCAAGCTTCAGAGTAAATTCCTTATTCTTTCACCCTCACACCAATTCTTCATTAGCACTGAATCACCTCACTGCAGCATTGTTATTGAATGAGTTAGCGAATTTTACAACTTATAGCTTGAAACCAGCTTCGTATTTCAATCTTTTTCCCAGGACGAGCTAATTCCGTTTGTCAGTTGTGACCTGAGCTCTGCTCTCTGCAAGCTCTTCGTAACACTCATTTCATCTGCCTGATCCCAAATTCTGACTCATGAGATCGGAGTAACCCTAAAACATTTATTCCTGAACTGAAAAAAAGTGAGGTTAATGCCCTCATGCAAATATAGCACCAAACGGTCATTTATTAACTAAAAACTGAAGGGTTAACTTGTATACTGAGTAAAGCCCTCAGCTTGCATTTTGGTATGAAAAAGCATTGGGTTATTTTATATGCTGGGTCAATTTATTTACTGTAACCTATGGTATATTAAACTCTTAATATGATTGTGCTCTGTCTAGGGGAGAAAAGACCTCCTTGTATTTCTTGCTAAATAGGTCATTCCATGTTCGTACTCTAACTTTGAAACTCCTGGATGTCATGCTGCCAGCTGCTACAGTAATACAATTTTTTGGCAAAGTCCTGAGTTGCGAGTTTATTTGGACAGTTTGTCACAGTGACGCTTAATAGGTCCCCCCCACTGTATCTTACCAAATCAGCTTCATTAACTACTTGTCACAATGACATCTCTCATGTCTGATTTCCACCTCATTTTACCAGTATCATTCCTGGAACAACTTGTCACTCAGTGAATCTCTCAGAATTCACCAGCATTCCTTGCACCAATGCCATCTCAAAAATGTCATTGTGCACCTGAACAAGCATTTTCAGACCAGAGCTACCCTGTATGCTTTCTGACATTTTCCCCGAATACAGCAGGCTGGGTGAAATTAGTGCCCTTGGTGGGCACAAAGGTACTGCCGGATGGGATGATGCATGGCTGGGATATCCTCTTGCCCCAGGACTAGCAGTGGAAGCCATGACACCAGGTGATGCCAGCCTAGGGCAAGACAGCCATCTGATTTGTGGAGTCCAAACCATCTGAGGAACTCACAGCAGTGTCAAAACATCAGTGATCTGCTCCATTCCACCATCTTCTCTTCAATACCTCACACTCAGTCCATCTCTGCTACTGTACCCTCCAAGATACATGGTCTACCTCTCTCAACATTGCCTGCAACATCTTCCTGACCCACTCACACCCACTTCAACACCAACATTCCAAACCCTGCAAGCCCTCTGTACTGCTTACTCACTCCCTCAACTCCCAACCTGTGCCAACAGTAATAGCTGTACTACACACTTTAAACTCCCGTATGTACCTGCCTCTGTCACATTCCATTAGGAAAACAGCCCACAGTGGTGCAGAATGATTGATGGTGAGGACCCCAACATTCAATTCCTCACCTCTTATGAGGAGAGGATCCTAAATTTGATGTTTCCCATGCTGGGTCTGGACAGGTATCAGAGTCTACCCTTGACTTACTGTGACAGGAACTCCTGAGCAAACACTATTTCTCTTGACTTAACTGAAGCCTGCTGACAACTGTGAGAAGCTTTGTGCCTCTGCTAAGTGGCATGGCAACATCGATGTATGTAATGAAATCCTGGTATATCTGGCTGAAGAGTTAAGGTGCAGAAAAGGCTTGGCAGGGATGCAGTGAGCATCCAGGTGGGTTCAGGGCAAGTAGGCACTATGTCAGCAAGCAAACAGTCCAGAGATGCACCCTGGTCCAGTCCATGATGTGAGTGCATGTCTCTGAGCAAAGCATTACAATGATAGCTGCCGGTGCAGCTGAAGGTGAAGCATTGGAGTGCATCCTGTAAGTGCATTGGAAACTACTTCATGGCTGACACATATTCAATGCCAATGTCTGTGGACATGGGGTGCATGTGGTCAGTGCCAGTGGAGTGTGCCATGAAATATTGGTGCTGGGTGTCCAGTATGGAATTGTTTGGAGCAGACAGTGAGCTGAATCCATTCTGTAGCTCACTCTGATTTCCGTGTCGAGTTTTCCTGATGTTATTTGGTGAGTTTGGTAAGAACAGTGGCTGAATATTAATGAGGCCATAATCCCTGTCAATTGGCAACTCACTACTGCTGAGAGACAATCTCACCATGCTGCATGTGAAACATACCATTGCTTCCAACATTGAGATGGTCCTTGTGTATTTGTTGCCTGATTTTACCACACATCTCACCTGAGTCCACAACATTCAAACAACTATAAGATCCTATGGTCATTATCTAGAGCCACCATCATAAAGCCCCTTCTATATTGGGGGAGGGAGCTTGTGCATGGCTTTATGCAGAGGCTATCACATCGCATTTAACCTACATGATTGACTAGTTGGCATTAGCTGACCTGCTCAGACATGGCACCTCTGGAACACATGGAATTGGGATCTTGACCTTATGGCTCAGAGGCAAGGACACTACAACTACAACACAAGAGTCCTATATTGTTTCTAATCAATTTGTTCAAACATAACACCTCTGGGGCAGGCGGTATTTAATCTGGAACTCCTGGTCCAGACATAGGGTCACAACCACTGCACCACAGGAGCTCCAATTAAGTGATTGCTTAGCCTACTTTTCTAATCAATCTATTGAGAGATATCATTACACTCCTCTCGTGCAAGTGGAACTTGAACTCGGGTCTCCTGACTTCCTGAACTCAGATCTCTATCTCCTGAGATGGAGACACCACCACTGCGCCAAAAGATTGCCCATAGATGATTACTTAAGGCCAAAAACAAAACTGGTTGCATTTTCCACCAATTCTATTGGTCTCCTGGCCTATTACATGTCTTATTGTAAAGACAAATATTGAACCCTTTAGAAAACCACAATGAGTCTATAAGATCATATTAGATTCCCTACAGTATGGAAACAGGCCCTTTGGCTCAACAAGTCCACACCAACCCTTTGAAGATTAACCCACCCAGACCCATTCACCCACCCTACCCTATATTTACCTCTGACTAATGCAACGAACACTATGGCCAATTTAACAGGCCATATCTTTGGATTGTGGGAGGAAACTGTAGCACCCAGAGGAAACTCACGCAGACACAAGGAGAACATGAATATTCCACACAGGCAGTCACCCAAAACTGGAATTGAACCTGGGTCCCTGGCGCTGTGAGGCAGCAGTGCTAACCACTGAGCCACCGTGCCACCCCCTGTCCAATAAGTAGTGGACAGTAAAGAGTGTTATAGAGTCACAGAGTTACAGAGATGTAAAGCATGGAAACAGACCCTTCTGTCCAGCCTGTCCATGCCAACCAGATATCCCAATCCAACCTAGACCCACCTGCCAGCACCCGGCCCATAATCCTCTAAATCCTTACTATTCATATATCTATCCAGATGCCTTTTAAATGTTATAATTGTACCAGCCTCCACCACTTCCTCTGGCAGCTCATTCCATACACGTACCACCCTCTGTAAAAAAAGTTGCCCCTTAGGTCTCTTTTATATCTTCCTCTCTCTCACCCTAAACCAATGTCCTCTAGTTCTGGACACCCCAGGGAAAAGACTTTGTCTATTTATCCTATCCATGCCTCTCATGATTTTGTAAACCTCTATAAGGACACCCCTCAGCCTCCGACGCTCCAAGGAAAACAGCCCCAGCCTGTTCAGCCTCTTGTTATAGCTCAAATCCTCCAACACTGGCAACATCGTTGTAAATCTTTTCTGAACCCTTTCAAGTTTCACAATTCATTCCAATATGAAGGAGACCAGAATTGCATTCAATATTCCAACAGTGGCTTAACCAATGTCCTGTACAGCTGCAACATGACCTCCCAACTCCTATACTCAATACTCTGACCAACAAAGGAAAGCATACCAAACACCTTCACTATCCTATCTACCTGCAACTCTACCTTCAAGGAGCTATGAACCTGCACTCCAAGGTCTCTTTGTTCAGCAACACTCCCTAGGACCTTACTATTAAGTGCATAAGTCTTGCTAAGATTCACTTTCTCAAAATGCAGCACCTCGCATTTATCTGAATTAAACTCCATCTGCCACCTCTCAGCCTATTGGCCCATCTGGTCCAGATCCTGTTGTAATCTGAGGTAACCTTCTTCGCTGTCCCCTACACCTCCAATTTTGGTATTATCTGCAAACTTATTAACTATATCTGTTATGCTCGCATCCAAATCATTTATATAAATGATAAAAAGTAGAGAACCCAGCACCGATCCTTGTGGCACTCCACTGGTCACAGGCCTCCGGTCTGAAAAACAACCGTCCACCACCCCCCCCTGTCTTCTACCTTGGAGATATTTCTGTATCCAAATGGTTAGTTCTCCCTGTATTCCGTGAGATCTAACCTTGCTAACCAGTCTCCCATGGGGAACCTTGTCAAACACCTTATTGACATCCATATAGATCACATCTACCACTCTGCTCTCATCAATCCT
This sequence comes from Hemiscyllium ocellatum, assembly GCF_020745735.1. NCBI lineage: Eukaryota > Metazoa > Chordata > Chondrichthyes > Orectolobiformes > Hemiscylliidae > Hemiscyllium > Hemiscyllium ocellatum. The sequence continues at coordinate 27,263,005 of NC_083425.1, read as the reverse complement.
CTTTGTTACTTCGTCAAAAAACTAAATCCAATTTGTGAGACATGATTTCCCACACACAAAGCCATGTTGACTATGCCTAATCAGTCCTTGCCTTTCCAAATACATGTACATCCTGTCCCTCAGAATTCCCTCCAACAATTTGTCCACCACCGACGTCAGGCAATTGAAGGAATTCTGCATGTGATTGGGTGATAGAGGTATGAACAGCGGATGGAACTCACAAAGACAGGGTGATGTTCATACCTGACTGTGAATGGGGACATGAAAAAAAAACAAAGGGAACAGGAGAAACAGTGTAAAGCCACTAAGGCTGAAGAATATACAAATATGGTTAAAGCAACAATGCTCTAAAACAAACTAACATTCTACTCAGAATTCCGAGCCTATGTCTGGCATACCAAACAAGGATGGGGATTATACGGACAGGGATGAGGGATGTGGATTTTAATCCAGGATACCCACTGAGCCCCAACATCTTCTGATAGTCCCCAGCACACACCCCTGATTACAAGCCTTTCCTTACTCTGAAGATGAAGGGGTCCAGTATTGGTAACCAGCTTCAGAGCTGACATCCTTGGGGTGAGAGGCCTGAGCCGTCCTAAACCAGGGAATAATGTTATTGACCCAAGCCCCTGACCACAAGGAGAAACAAGCCCAATTTGCTCAATATGTCCATGGGACAATATAGATGTACAGGCAGTAAAATCTGGGAGTGACATGAATAAGAATGCCTTGTCTAAGATTAATTTGGATAAGTTCAAGGTATTGCCTGTTGGTAAAACAAACAAGGGCAGGACTTGTACGATTATAAGTAGGGCCTTGGGTCGTGTGTAGAACAGAGACCCAGGGCTTTCAGGGACATAATTCTTTGACGTTTGTGTCACATGTAGGTAGGATGTTTAAGAAGACTTTTAGCATGCTTGCCTTCATTGCTCAGACATTTGAATACAAGAGTTGGGATGTCACGTTAAGGTTGTACAGGATGTTGGTGAAGCCTCTTCTGGAGTACTACACCCAGTTCTGGTCGCCCTACTATCAGAAGGATATTATTAAGCTGGAGAGGGTTCAGAAAAGATTTACCACTATATTGCCAGGAATGAAGGGTTTGTGTCATATGAGAAGCTGGCTAGGCTCGGACCTTTTTGCCAGAATACAGGAAGTTGAGCTTCAACGTTATAGAGGCTCATAAGATCATGACGGGCATAAGATAAGGTGAATGGCAGGTGCTTTCTCCCTAGGGTGAGGGATTTCAAGACTAGGGGGCAAAGGCTCATGCCCGAAACGTCGACTCTCCTGCTCCTTGGAAGCTGCCTGACCTGCTGCGCTTTTCCAGCAACACATTTTCGGCACATTTTTAAGGTGAGAGGAGAAAGATTTGAAAAGACATAAAGAACTTTTTCTACACTGTGAGTGGCTCGTCTGTGGAAGTGATGTACATACAGTTAGAACATTTAAAAGACATTTGGATGAATACATGAATAGGATTGTTTGGAGAGATATAGGCCCCGCGCAGAGAGGTGGGACTAGTTTAGTTTGGATTTATGTTCGGCATGGACTGTTTGGATCAATGGGTCTGTTTCTGTTCTGTTTTCCCTATGACTCTAAGCATCTAAAAGCGAAAGATAGATTAAATATTTTAAGTAATGTGGTTAAATTGAGAAAGCTGTTTTCTATCTTCACTCAATCTTTACACGCTGATTAATATTCCTAGTGCAATCATACAGAATGCATTGGATGTATTTAAAAGGATTATTGCTATACCAAATATGAAAATTGCTTTTGCAATGTTTGTTGAACCCATCCTGACAGAAGCATTTAGCAGCTCCTCCAATGTATTCAAACCCAACCCACAATTTACAGCAACTCCTCTGGCTGCTACCATGGCAACACTCGAATATCCAGTAAGCACACAACATATAATCCACAATCAGGTCATCAAACAATAAACACAATTACCCAAAGTGCAAACACTGAAAGAAACACACAGAGAATTTAAATTAATTTACATATAGGTGTTAAGTTTTCAAGACATACAACATTTTTAAATGAGACGTCACGGACATTGTAAAATTACTGTTAAACTGAAACAATAAACTACTCTTCACACAAAACCCCAAGTAATGAGGTGATAAAATTATATATATGCTATAATATAATGCAAATACTAATAATGCTTGGCAAAACAAACTACATAAAGAAAGTCATTACTTAAGAAAGGTGGTAAGGACAAGCCAGGGAACTACAGAGCAGTGAGCCTGATGTCGGTGGTGGGCAAGTTGTTGGAAGGAATCCTGAGAGTCAGGATGTACATATATTTGGAAAGGCAAGGACTGATTAGGGATAGTCAACATGGCTTTGTGCGTGGGAAATCATGTCTCACAAACTTGATTGAGTTTTTTGAAGAAGTACCAAAGAGGATTGATGAAGGCAGAGCGGTACTTGTGATCTATATGGACTTGAGTAAGGCGTTCGACAAGGTTCCCCATGGGAGACTAGTGAGCAAGGTTAGATCTCACGGAATACAGGGAGAACTAGCCATTTGGATACAGAATTGGCTCAAAGGTAGAAGACAGAGGGTGGTGGTAGAGGGTTGTTTTTCAGACTGGAGGCCTGTGACCAGTGGAGTGCCACATGGATCAGTGCTGAATCCACTACATTTCGTCATTTATATTAATGATTTGGATGTGAGCATAACAGGTATAGTTAGTAAGTTTGCAGATGATACCAAAACTGGAGATGTAGTGGACAGCGGAGAAGGTTACCTCGAATTATAACGGAACTTGATCAAATGAGCCAATGGGCTGAGGAGTGGCAGATGGATTTTAATTCAGATAAATGTGAGGTGCTGCATTTTGGGAAAACAAATCTTAGCAGGACTTATATACTTAATGGTAAGGTCCCAGGGAGTGTTGCTGAACAAAGTGACCTCAGAGTGCAGGTTCAAAGCTTCTTGAAAGTAGAGTTGCAGGTAGACAGGATAGTGAAGGAAGTGCTTTATATTGTTTCCTTTATTGGTCAGAGTACTGAGTACAGAAGTTGGGAGGTCATGTTGTGGCTGTACAGATATTGTTTCAGCCACTTTTGGAATATTGCATGCAATTCTGGTCTCCTTCCTATTGGAAGGATGTTGTAAAACTTGAAAGGGTTCAGAAAAGATTTACAAGGATGTTGCCAGAGTTTGAGGATTTGAGCTATAAGGAGAGGTTGAATAGGCAAGGGCTGCTTTTTTTCTGGAGCATCAGAGGCTGAGGGGTTACCTTACAGAGGTTTACAAAATTGTGAGGGGCATGGATAGGATAAATAGACAAAGTGTGGGTGTGGGAGTCCAGAACTAGAGGGCGTAGGTTTAGGGTGAGAGGGAAAAGATATAAAAGGGACCTAATGGGCAACTTTTTCACACAGAAGGTGGTACGCATGTGGAATGAGCTGCCAGAGGAAGTGGTGGAGCCTGGTACAATTGCAATATTTAAAAAGCATCTGGATGGGAATATGAATAGGAAGGATTTAGAAGGATGGGGCGGGTGCTGGCAGGTGGTACCAGATTGGGTTGGGATATCTGATCAGCATGGACGAGGTGGACCGAAGGGCCTGTTTCCATGCTGTATATCTCTTTGGCTGTATGATTCTAAATGTCAGAAGAAACTCTCCAACAAATTAAAAAGGTGACATTTAAGAAAACATTTAATGATGTTACTGAACTCATAAGCAATGAAATTCTAGAGAATGAAAGGATTTAGAAATATGATCAAACTGAATCAAGCAGTGAGTCTGCTGCAGTTCATGCTGCACTTACTTAGTGAGGACAATGGCAGGAGCAAACCAAAATGGTCCACAGTCCTTATGTGCACTGTGCCAGCATGCTGTAGGCACTAGTCACAGCCAAAAGAAAGGTCAATGGTCCCATGTAGGCTGTGAGATCAGCTGGCCCAGGGCCTAATCTGAGTCTGGGAATGGGGCAGCCAAGCAGGAAAGGCAGGTGGGGCAGCAGTCTGTGTTTTGTTCTGGTGTGTGTAAAACCTCAGCATGGCTCCTCCTGGGTCCCTTTTTAAGAATTTTTCCAATTTTAGGACTTACCTGATTGTAGCAGTCCTGATAAGTATCTGTGTATACATTGCATAGAGAGCAGATGATCCCTACACTTACTACATTCAGAATATTCATGGTCTGGCTCAGGTCCTAAAACAGGCTTTATTATCCCTTTGACAGATTCATGAGGCCACTAACTGAATTTTCAAAGTAGGATCAGCAAACCCCCACACATTGATGAATTTCTGGTCTTGACTGCGTGTCTGATACTGTTTTTAAATGTAAATGGACTGAATGGGCAGGAGGTGCAGGTCCAGGATTTAGGAACTGCCAGTCCGGTGTCAAAGACAAGAACAATAGCAATCATATTGGGAAGTGCTGCTACCTTACTTAGGACAACAGTTCATTAAAGGGCCAGGAGGTTAAAGATGGTACAAATTGATCATGGACACAAAGCCATGGTACACCGTCGAACTCGGCACTAATTGACAACACGTTCAAAGTAGCAGAAATGATTGCATTCTCTTCTGGTGGTGGCAAGCCAAAAGTAAATTGTTTTACTGCCAGCCATGTAGCTGAAAATTTGCAATAATGTTCCTTGACACATCAAAGGAACTCAAAGCTATTAAAGCAAGCTTCAGCTCGGGAATACCCAAATTCAGGATATTTTAAAGCAATGTTACACAAACCATGAATCTTACCTTTAGGACATAATTTAAATGCCAATGAAGGAAAAGTGAATTTGAAGGACAGCTGAGACATAATTAACTCTTCTATACATAGAATATGAAATTAATAAATCCTATAAGCTTAATAACAGTGTGTAATCTCACTGTGTGATATCATGGAAAAAGATATGGCATTAAATGATGCATAGTCTGATATTTGCCAAATACACCAATATATCATGAACATAAAATTTATATATATATTTGTGTGTGTGTGTGTGTGTGTGTGTTTACATTCTTGTGACATTTTATGTGCTTTTTTCTTATCAGAAATTTACCTCAATTGAGCAACATATCAAATTAAATAATATCAATGAATGCAGGTAACAGCACCAACCTCTGTACATGACCTTCTTCAATCTCACAAAGGCTTTCAACTCTGTAAACCATGATGGAACCTGCAGAAATTCATTGCCTGCTTCATGATGACTATGAGTCATGATCTTCTCCACTGGACCCACCATAGAACCAATATGAGTACAACCTGGAGTTAACAAGGCTCTGTCATTGCACCAACACTCTTCTCTATTTTCTTCTTCTCAGCAATCCACCACATCTCCATGAAGCTCCCTGCCAAAGTGGACCAATTGTGTGGGATGAGTGGGAAACTGTTCAACCTTCAATGGCTCCAGGTCAAAACCAAGACGACCAACTTCTGTCATTGAGCTGCATGTGTACACGCTCAGAGACTGAGCTACAAACCAGACCATCCACAACCTCATCACCTCTAGGGATCTCCCAGCCACAGCCTCCAACCTCATTGTCCGTGAATCCTGCACTGCCCATTTCCGCATCCTACCGAAGATTCACAAACCTCACTGTCCTAATCGACCCATTGTCTCATCCTGCGCCTGTCCCACTGAACTCATCTCTTCCTACTCGACACTATCCTGTCCCCCTTAGTCCAGGAACTCCCCACCTCCGATCGTGCCACCACCCACGCCCTTCACCTCCTCCACGATTTTCATTTCCCCGGCCCTCAACGCCTCATCTTCACCACTGACATCCAATTCCTGTACACATCAATCCGCCATAACAAAGGTCTCCAAGCCCACTGTTTCTTCCTCTCACACCATCTCAATCAATATCCCTCCACCGACACCCTCATCTGCTGGCTGAACTGATCCTTACCCTCAAAAACTTCTCCTTCCAATCCTTCCAATTCTTCCAATCCATAGGGGTAGCCATGGGCACCCACATGGGACCCAGCTATGCATGACTGTTTGTTGGATATGTGGAACAGTCCATCTTCCGCAGTTACACCAGCACCACCCCCACCTGTTCCTCTGCTACATCAATGACTGTATCGACGCCACCTTGTGCTCCCAAGAGGAGGTTGAACCTTATTAACCTTCATCAACCTTATCAACACCTTCCACCCTGACATCAAATTCACCTGGACCATCTTGGACAACTCCCTTCCATTCCTGGACCTCTCCGTCACCATCTCCCACAAGCCCACCAACTCCCATAGCTACCTAGACTACACCTCCTCCCACCCTACCTCCTGTAAAACGCCATCCCTTATTCCCAACTCCACCTCAGAAAGTCCCAGTTGGCCTCTTTCCTCCATGATTGCAACCTCCCTTCCCATGTGGTTGCCGATGCCCTCCAGCGCATCTCCTCCACTTCATGCACCACCAGCCTTGAACACACCCCTCCCAATGCAACAATGTCAGAACCCCCCTGTCCTCACCTTCCACCCCACCAACCTCTGCATATATCACATCATCCTCCGCCACTTCTACCACCTCCAAACAGACTCCACCACTAAAGATATATTTCCCACACCAACCCTATCAGTGTTCCGGAGAGACTGTTCCCTCCACAACTCCCTTGTCAGATCTACGTCCCCCACCAGCCCACACCCCAATCCTGGCACCTTTCTCTGCCACTGCAGGAAGTGCTAAACCTGTGCCCACACCACTTCCCTCACCTCCATCCAAGGCCCCAAGAGATCCTTCCACACCCATCAGAAATTTACCTGTACCTTACCAACGTAATCTACTGCATCCGTTGCACCCAATGTAGTTTCCTCTACATCTGAGGGACAGGACACCTTCTTGTGGATCATTTCAGGGAACATCTCTAGGACACCCGCACCAACCAACCCCACTGCCCCGTGGCTGAACACTTCAACTCCCCCTCCCACACCATCAAGGACATGCAGGTCCTGGGCCTCCGCCATTGCCATATCATTACCATCCAACGCCTGGAGGAAGAATGCCTCATATTTTGCTTTGGGACCCTGCAATCACATGGGATAAATGTGGATTTCAACAGCTTTCTCAATTCCCCTCCCCCACATTATCCCAGTTCCAAGCCTCCAACTCAGCACTGCCCTCCTGACCTGTCCATCACTCCCCTCTCTGACCCATCACCTTCTCCCTCACCTTCATCCACCTATATCTTTCTCAGCTACCTTCCCACAATCCCACCCCCCTCTCATTTATCTCTCAGGCCCCGCCAGCAAGCCTCAATCCTGATGAAAGGCTTATGCCCGAAACGTCTATTCTCTAGCTCCTCAGATGCTGCGTGACCTACTGTGCTTTCCCAGCACCACCCTCTTGACTTCGAACCACGATTGACATATTCACCAAGGATTATAAGAGAGTGAACCTCTGACTAAACATTTGGAAAAGATTTCACTCCTGTCACATAACACTGCTCTCGCAAACATCAAGATCCACACTAGTCCCAGGATGGTGTGGATCATACCTTTGGAGCCTCATCTTGGTGTAAGCAGATATTAGCAATGCAATCCAACATCAATTCCAATGTGCCAGTGCAACCTTCAGATGCCTGAGAAACAAAGAGTTTGCAGCCCAAAACCTCAAATTTAGCACCAAGCTCATGGTCTACAGAGTAGCGGTGGCCCCTTCCTGTATGCATCAGAAATATGAACCATGGACAACAGATACATCCATCCTCTGGAGAATTCACTCTAGTGTCTTTGCAAAAAACCTGCAAACCCACAGGCAAGATTGGGGTAACAATGTGAGTGCCCTCTCCTCGTCCAATATCCTCAGTATCAAGGCATCCACGCATAATCGGCTGTGATGGCAGGTCATGTTGTCTGATTGCCACACAAGACTTTATTCTGAGCACTGCAATGTTAAGCCATCACTCGGAGGGCAAAGGAAGCATTACAAAGATACCCTGAGAGTATTCAGTAAGCAGTCCAAAACTATGTACATTGCTCTACACGCAGTTTTGCCATCTGCTGTACAGTTTTCACAGCACTTCCCTCCTTATATATTCCATCCCCCTTGCAGTAAAGAAAAACATTCGGTTTGCCTTCCTAATTCCTTGCAGAACCTGCCTGGTACCTTTTTTGAGAATTATGCACAAGGACTCATTGATAAAGCTGGAAAGAATGGCTGGTTATTATTCAAAGTGTTCTTATGTCTTTATGATAATGGATTCTAAAGTAACTGCAGAGCTATATGGTTTGTTTTTTGATGTGCAGATTGCAAGTCCTAAAGTACAATGACAAAACCAGTATAATACTTGGAAATAAAAATAATGCTCACACCGCAGGAAGTTCCAAGGTGAGTCAAACAGTGTGCATCAATCACGTTTCATTGGAATTTCCTTGTGGGTGCAGAATAAACACTGATTTCTTCAATGTTAGACATGAGCAAAAAAGTTGGGTTTTTTTTTTAGTTTGTTTTCCCCTATGGGATTATCACTTCTACTTTTATATACCATGGGACAAAATGTATCTAAGACTTCAATATTTACATCTGCTTTGTCAAGGCAATAGCTTTATGACCAATACAAGGGGCAATTGTATGTCATTACTGATTAGTAAATGCACTCACTTGAAAACTATTGCCTGTTAATGGTAGGTAGTGGGCCATTGATATCTCCTGCAGAGGTAGAGACTGAGGACATTAGGATGATGCCCACTCTGCAGGAGTAGCAGGTCAGTGTGTATGACGTCACCAGCAAGCGCACCACCCTGTCAGTGACGTCAGACAACGGATGTGATGTCAGACCGTTCGCAGTCCGGCAATGGCGAGCTAGAGCCGAGGAAGGAAGAGGGAGAGAGAGTCATTCGAATCCGATGCAATCCTGCGTGCAGGCGGCCAGAATGACAATAAAACTCGGTGGAGCATAATCTACGGCGTTTAACGTGTCGTCTGGTGCGGATATTGTCGGGGTGCGTTTGGAAAGGAGCGAGAAAAGTGTTGGTGAAAATCCCTCTGTCAGAGAGACTGAGAACAGACAGACACACAGAGGGAGAGAAATAGAGTTTCCCTGAGTAACCGGGTTAAAATCAAACTCACACAGTGGGCACCGGGCGAACCCCATCATGGAACTCAGAGTGGGAAACAGGTACCGACTCGGCAGGAAAATCGGCAGCGGCTCCTTCGGAGATATTTACCTGGGTAAGAACTGAGAATGGATATTAGGAACAAAATAAGAGCGAGAATAGTCCTCCTCATAACAACACAGCTTAAAAAAAGCAGTCTGTTCAACATATTTAGTGTTGTCACTGGCCTCCCGTGGGAAAGAACATGGTAATAGTTGAGAAAGAAAAGCTGTCATTCACAGAGTCAATCTCCATATCCACAAAATGCTTCTTGGGAAGATTATGATTCTCAGGGATCACATATAGAAAGAGCTGACTATTAGATAATGTCCAGGGTTCATTTCGCCAGAACAGATGGACCCTTCCATCAATCAAAGGCTAGGATATTAGACATTTCAACCCAGCAACAAAGAAATCGTGAAAGAGGAGCATATCCAACATAGCTGCTTTTTAAAAAAAACACAGCTGATCTATGAAGTAATGCTCCTGGGAATACATGGTGTGGGAATTGAGAGAGGAAGTGGGTGAAATCTTCAATATTTCCCAGTAATGTGAATGCAAATCAAAAATTATCAGTTACTAAGTGGATGATAGTGCTGTATGAAGAAGGGGCTGATTCAAAGTAATTGTTTTGGTAGTGCTAAAGTAGTGAATTGTGGGAGGTTGGTAAACAATTGGCTATATTTCCTGGTGAAAATCATTCAACAGGAGCTAGGAATATCCATTGTTCTTATATAAGCCACAATAATTGTACTTGGATTAAAGTTAGGAAGTGTAATCATCAATAAATCTTTGTGAAAAGGCAATTGATCATTTAAATGTTGAACATCTAGGGGTGGGTACATGGACATGTGCCTTAACATGTTTCTAACTTAAGGTGCTTAGGGTTTCACATATAGGACTGCTGTCAGTGCCATCATGGAAAGATCACAGTTAGCATCACTTTTCCTGTGTGGAGATTGTTCATTTTTGGTGTTGTCAGCAGGAGACCTAGAGTTAACATCTCATCTGGGTATTTCTTGAAATGCACTAACAACAGTTGGAGTTATAAACAATTGCAAGGAAGATTAGTTTAAGATTTGATTGTTTTCATTCTTGCTTGAATCAAATTGATCTTTTATTTTAGCTGAGTTTATCATTGCAATGGAAAATAGTCAAATTAAATATTTTGAGAAGGATGAAGTCTCTTACACAAGCAAAGTACTGCAGATGCTGACAGTCTGACTGTATTTTCCAGCGTCTAATTTTTTAATCTCAGTACTTTAAAATAGTGACTTGCCACCATGTGGGAGAGCTTAATTTATGTTGAACCAATCAGCTGTACAAACCAGCAGAACTGCACAAACTGATATCCAATCAACTATTTGTGATAATTAGAACAATTGTTTTGTGTATCGTCAGTAGAAGTTAGCCTCTGACAATACAAACAATAGTGGAACAGCAATTAGATATTTTCAGCAATAACACCAATATTACTAGAGTCACTGTCTTGTCAGTTTCACTTTGATAATGAAGACTGATTCTTAAGTCCTAAATGTGTATTGCTGATTTCAACATTGGCAAAATGTAATCACTTTTGGGGAAAACATTAATCTGTTATGGATTTTAAATATTCTAAAATAAATTGGAAACTTTTGTTGTTATGAAAAAGTATCATCTTCCACCAGATGCTGTTTTAGATAGCTGCTGTGATGACTTTCCTTGTACTGCTGTAATATAAATGCATTGATATTGTTATGTCTTAAAGAGCTCAGAAGAATCTTGGGTTTGGTAATTTTCCAGAACTATTCTGAAGGCAGTAGTGCTGCTGCTGAAAGCTCTTGCTCTGATAGTGAAACTTTCCAGGCACTTTGTTCCCAGTTTTCTAATGCTGTCACTGCACTGAAATCTTGCTGAAAACGAGTGGGGTGATGTTGGGTGAATTTTCAAGAGCACCATATTTCTACCTTGTCTCTCATTTCCTTCTGAATTCACATTGAAACCATTTTCAAATTTTGTCTGGTCCTGTTTATGAACAATGATTAAGGCTTGCATTGTTTCAGGAAATGAATCATCCACTATTACACAAATATGCCCCAGGTCAATGAGTGCTTGGTGAACAAACTCAAATGTATAGTGGGATCAATTTTTCCTTTAAATAATAAACAAAACTCCAATATAGGGAATTTTATTATGGTCATACTTAGGGTCATCCGCACTTTTAGCACATTCTTAGAGATTCCAATGATTGATTTTTTTTTAGTATTTTGGGGACTTTTTTTTGCTTTGATATACTGTCTTTTGCCATTTTATGCCTGACCCGTTCCCTTTACACAAGGAATATATGTTGTGTGGTCTCGTATGTCTGTCAACTTATGCAACAATCTTAGTCTTTCGGTGGGGGAAGTCTCCACTTGTTTAAATGGCAGCCTAGATCATTCCTAAATTTCTTTTTTATCAAAATTTGGTGTAGAATTCCTTGATGAAATTGAGTCTCTTTCATGGTTGAAATATACTTTAAAAAGCATAGTTTTAAGAATCAATTTTCAGTATGTTCTTGGTTGGATTCTCTTTTTTGTCGTGACTTGTGCATTGCCTGTCACTTCCCCCTCCCCCTCAAGGCCTTGATTCCTTTGTTTCTTTGTCCTGAAGCTGTATTGTGTAATTTGTTTTATAAAACACTGTTCAGATGGATTTAGAGAAGGTGCAAGAACTAGTTTTTGTTGATGAAACCTGTCTAAAAGACCCAGTTAGTTTCAAATGAGAACGCAAACATCATTGAATATCAAAGTGCTTTATTTTGTGTTTTTATTTTCAATTTTCTTTATTGTTTAGAAGGAAAATGTTGTACTTGGTAGATAGATCTCAAAAGCAGAAGTACCCTGCAAGTCCTATTTAAATTCTGAACTCAGTCCAGCTGATGCTTAACAGCACTTTGTAATATCATTTGAATGTGACTGACAATCTTGTGCCATCTGGCCATTAATGGATTTTATTCTTTTTCTTAAATTATACTGCTTGAGGTTGCATTTTCTTTTACGTGCAGTTAGCAAAGTGAGCAGCTTCAGAACAAAAGAACAAAATCAAAATTAGATTGTAAGCTTTTGCAAGTAAAATTGATTTTCAAAAATATCTCGAAGGGTGAAGTTTTGATCCATTTTATTTAGGAAAATAAAGAAATTAGTAACAACCTTTTGCTCCCCCTCCTAGAATGTTGGGAGACTTTTTCAAGCAGACTTGAACCTCATTGGAAATAAGAACAAAAAGTGCTGGAAAAAAAACTTAACAAGTTTGTCAGCATCTCCGGAGAGAAATACAATAATGTTTTGAGTCATATTGGACTTCTACTTTCTGTCTTTATTTCATATCTCCAGCATGTGCAGTACTTGCTTTTATTTGAACCTAATTAGCCCCACTTATCAGTTTTTAGAGCAAACCACTATGGAAGTCAGACGACTCTGGTTTACTGCCTTCTGTCTCATCTGGGTAAGGTTGCCTTTCATTTGATCTTGGAACTTGAACTTGGTTCCGGCATTGCCAGATGCTTTGCCACAACTATTTGGTATGAATCCAGTGGATGAAGAAGCGGAGTTGTGCTGATGACTTCCCTTTTTGTTTTACCAGTACATGAATTTTGCATCACTAATTTTGCATCGGAGTTTGATGTTTTTCCAATAATTGTACTTGTGGGTCATTAATTTCCAATTTGCCAACATCTAAAATGTTAAATTCTTGCCCTTGTCTTAGAACCCTTTCTGGACTTGTCCTTTGCCACTCTATTCTGATATCCTTTGGTGCTCACATTTTCCAATCCGTTGATTTGGCATTTTGTAAAATGTTAACTGAAAATAATACATCTCCAATTTATTGAAGATTTGTGATGAAATAGCCTGAAATAGAAGTCATTCAATTAAATTATCTCCTGAGAGCAACTCTGCTAAGAACACACATCTTTAAATGTGATTTGGGTTTTCTGTTAAATAGTTTGACCCACAAAGCTGCAGTGTGAAATGTTCAAGTCAGCTTGTTTGTACTTAAAGGTGATTTGTGACATGTGTTTTGTCTGACGCCTTCAAATGCCCCAATCTTTCCTTTTTGGAGAACAGTAGTGTGTGAAACTGATGTCATAACATGTCTACTGAAGTCATTTGACACACGACACAAGCGGGAAGCAAAGTGGCAATTGCTCTTTTTGGAAATGTGTTTGTCTCCAAGCAAAGTAATTGTTTTGGACAAATGCTTCTCCAGATGTGCATGGGTGGGTGGCTTCCATTTGTTTCACTTCCTACCATGGGTATCAGCATACACGTGAACCTTTGTAGCTCTTAGAAGTCCCTCCCAAAACCGGGGTCGCATAAAAGTGAATTGCTGGCATGAGTCTGGGTAGCTGTCATTTAGAAGAGTAAAAAGAAAATAACACTGGTAATTTATATCAGCTTATTGAATAATATAACTGGACAAAAATGCTTTCAACCATAAAGCATTTTAAAAACAATAAGCTTGCTTTTGGGCATCTGATGCAAAGCATTCATCAGATACGTTCTGAGTTATTTTGGTTGTGGCATTATCATAAATGTCCTACACTGGCACGAATACGACAATTTCAATTTCTGAATTATTCCCCCTACTACTCTGCTGAAGTGCCATAATGAAAGCTTGTGCTTAATCAGCCCACTGCTGAAACACTGGAACCGATAGTGCGGCATCAAAGTATTTTGTCATCTCTGAGCAATCTTGACACTCTATCACAATGCTAGACGTTTTTGTTTCATGAAGTGGTAACACCAGCAAGTTTTGTTCTAAACTTTTTGTTGGACTCTGATTTGCTCCACAAATGAATAGATATATGTTACATTTCTGGTGAGATACCTACTCTGACGACTTTCAAGACCATTCCGATACAGCCGCCTTAACCTTCGGCCAGTGGTTGCTCCCTGTTCTCATAGCACATTTGGTCTCTTAGTTTGAAATTAGCTTTACACTTCATGCATTTTATGAGTAGTCTCATTTTTTTTTGCCACTCAGGAGTTTGCTCTTTGAGACTTCTTTCAAATTCCTGTGCATTTAGGTTGGTTAATGCAATTAATGTATATTTTGGCTGAAAAAGTGGGTTCACTTACATGGCATCTGTATGTGAACACATGATTTTGGGGGCCAGTAAAATGACCATCTTATGTTGGTTGAATTATGAGCACCATCTGTAGCATATACGAAATTTCACCAATTAAAATGCCAGGAGTCCACTTGGTTGCCTTGATGTCAGGAACGAGAAGATAAGCAGCAATAAATTTAAATAGTGCATGCCTTTCTAAAAAGCCCATTCCACTTTTTTGAATTCTCTCTAACTTAATTAATAGTAACTTTTCCACTTGATCTTCCATTCAAATATCTGCTTGTTCCACTTGCTGTTCAAATGTGCAAAAATAGAACTATAAAACTAATTGGTGTGCATATTATTGAAATGAAAGGTATAGTTGAAGAACAGTTACTTAAAGTTGGTCTAATTACTTTCAGTGTTATGCTTAAATGCTTAAGTATTGATAAGTGGTGAGCGTGTTTTAATCACTTGTGTTCTTATACATGATGTTTTACATGGGAACAGGAAGTTAAACGTGGTCCTCTTTAGTTAGAGGAATTAATTACTGTCTTGAGACACCAGCAAGAAGAATGACGTGTTGTGAAACGTATTTTTCATCAAATGGACCTCAACAGATGATTGTGTATAATTGACTCAGTGTTTACTCACTGTTAAATAACAAATATGCAGTGGAACTTCATAACCCTAAGTTTACAGAATGAATAGAACTGCATTTATATAGCATTCTTACTGACCAGCAAATATCTTAAAGTACTTTTCCAGCCAACAAAGCACTTTTCAAGTGTAATAGATGTTGAAACATAGGAAACCCAATAAGCTCTCTCAAACAACAACAAGATAATAACTAGATCATTCGTTTTAGTGCTGTTAGGCATTGACTACAACACCAATAATGGTTATGAGCAATGCTTTGGAATAGTGCTTGCTTTGAGATTTTTTTTGTCCACTTGGGCTCAGTTTAACACCTCATCTGAAAAACGTCACCTCCATTTGTGCAGCACTCCCTTAGTGCTGCACTGGAGAGTCAGCCATGATTTTTGTGCTTATACCCCAGAAAGAACCCAGAATCTTGTGATTCAGAAGTGAGAATTCTACCACAAAGGAGTATTATGTCTTTAAATATTTGTAACTTCAGAGAAGATTTATTTTCACTATGTTACCAATCTGTTCTACCACAGCATGGAAAAATTGTAGCTCCTGACCTTGAGCAACAATTCAGCATTAACTAATGCATTTCAGAGACGTGGCTAGAACAAAGCTCTCCGCGTAACCCCACATATTTTATGAAAATTTTAATGAACTTTTACTAAGTTGTATTGTCAGAGACTTGGGAGAAATATTTGCCCTCTGCCTTAATCATTGGATGGTGTAGGGAGGACAACCGTAAAAGAGAAGTCATGAGGAAGCTGATTTGATTTAAATTATATGTTAGCCTTTATACTCAAAAAGGAGCAACACATGGGTCACTTGCATGATTGTCTCAAAAACAGTGTGTGTTATTTTTAGTTACTCCATCAAAATTTCAATGCCTTTGAGAACAAATAACCAGCATTTTTTTTTAAATCGTTAGACATTTGAACAATGAAACAGAGAGAGTATAATTACACATAGGTATACAACAGTTTCAGCAATAATTCTTCCTCCGTCATAATGAAATCCAAAGTGTGCTAATGTCATTCCTGTTTAGTAATATTGCATTACAACCTTCAACCTGGTTATAATTTATTTGAGTTATTACTGGCTGTATGCTGTACTTCTTCCTACTGATGTTGATGTAATCTGGCCTGTCCATTTATTTTTGTACCCGGCACTTGGGATTTAATTCTGGAATGCTGTTTTTTAAGCAGTGATTTGCAAAATCAATGCAGCCTTCTTAATGGATCTTCATTTTCCTGAGCATCACCCTTACGTTCTCAGTTGTCAGCTCCAATTTCTAACAGTCTACTGTATTTTTTTTTAACATACCTAAAATCTTCAAAGAATGATTTTTTTTCTATCCAAGGTTTTGGGACTGCTGTTTAGGGATGACTTTACAGTTGATTTTAAAAGAACTGTACTTGGGGAGTGAAAGATGAAAACAAATATCCAACTGTTGTATTTCAGTAAATCTTAAATTGAAGAACAAATGATGTGTTTTTTTTAAATGAAGGGAACTCCAAATTTTAGGATATCCCTCCTTCCTTTTATTTTTCAGCAAAATAAAAATCACCGTTTAAAATCTTTACCACTCCCCACAGCATATCAAGACTTTGTGTGAACTCTACTTTGTGTGCAGCTTAGGAAGGAAATAAAACTGACAGCTAAGCTGGAACATTGCAGAAGTTTTAGTTAAATCAACTTATTACTGGTATAATACAAATGTGAAATGTTTTGATTCTTTCTAAACAATGTGAATCACTCTAATATCATGCATAGTTCTGTCTAGTTTCTTGAGTTGAATCTGTAGACTTTAAAAAGAAAGTGAATGTTACACTGAAAAATCCTCAGTTTGAAATCCAAGTTGCAGAGCCACTGCAAAGAAGTATTGATTATTTAGTATCATTTTTAAAAATTAATTCACAGGCTGAGGGCATTGCTGACTAGGCCAGCATTTATTGCCCATCCTTAATTGCCCAGAAAACAGTTAAGAGTCAACCCCATTGCTGTGGGTCCAGAGTCACAAGTAGGCTAGACCAGATAAATATGACAGTTTCCTTCCCTTAAGGATGTTAGTGAACCTGGTGGGCTTTTCTGACAGTCGAGAATGAATTGATTCATGGTTGTCGTTAGACTCTCAATTCAAGATTTTATTGAATTCAAGTTCTTTAATATTAAGACCATAAGATATAAGTTTGTGAGAAGATTTGTAGCTCGGGTGCTCGTTGTTGTGGTTCTGTTCGCCAAGCTGGGGATTTGTGTTGCAGACGTTTCGTGCCCTGTCTAGTGACATCCTCAGTGTTTGGGAGCCTCTTGCGAAGCGCTTCTGTGATGTTTCCTCCGGCATTTATAGTGGTTTGTCTCTGCCGCTTCCGGTTGTCAGTTTCAGCTGTCCGTTGCAGTGATCGGTATATTGGGTCCAGGTCGATGTGTTTGTTGATAGAATCTGTGGATGAGTGCCATGCCTCTAGGAATTCCCTGGCTGTTCTCATTTTAGCTTGTCCTATAATAGTAGTGTTGTCCCAGTCGAGCTCATGATGCTTGTCATCTGTGTGTGTGGCTACTAAGGATAGCTGGTCATGTCGTTTCGTGGCTAGTTGGTGTTCATGGATACAGATCGTTAGCTGTCTTCCTGTTTGTCCTATGTAGTGTTTTGTGCCATAAGACATAGGAACAGAAATTAGGCCATTCAATCCATCAAGTTTGCTTTGCCATTCAATCATGGCTGATAAGTTTCTCAACCCCATTCTCCTGCTTTCTCCTCATAACCCTTGATCCCCATGACAATCAAGAACCAATGTATTTCCATCTCAAATGTACTCAATGGCCAGGCCTCTACAGCCTTCTTGTGACAGTGAATTCCATAGATTCACCACTCTCTGGTTGAAGAAGTTTCTCCTTCTCTCTGTTCTAAAAGGTATTCCCTTTACTCTAAGACTGTGCCCTCGGGTCTTAGTCTCTCCACCCACTCTGTCCAGGACATTCAGCATTCTGTAAGTTTCTATTAGATTCCCTCTCCTCCTTCTCAACTCCATCAAGTATAGACCCAGAGTCCTCAAACGTTCCTTAATTGTTAAACTTTATATTCCTAGGACCATTCTCATAGACCTCCTTTGAACACACTCAAGGGCCAATACATCATTCCTGAGATATGGTGTCCAGTACTCCAAATATAGTCTGACCAGAGGCTTATAGAGCTTCAGAAGTGCATCCCAGCGTTTATATTCAAGTCCCCTTAAAATTAATGCCATTGTTGCATTTACCTTCCTAACTACTGACTCAGCCTGCAAGTTTACCTTGAGAGAATCCTGGACTAGAACTCCCAAGTCTCTTTGCACTTCAGACTTCTGAATTTTCTCCCCATTTAGAAAATAGTCCATGCCTGTCGTCTTCCTACTAAGGTGCATGAGCTCACACTTCCCCCATGTTCTACTCCATCTGCCATTTCTTTGCCCACTTTCCTTACCTGTTCAAGTCCTTCTGCAGCCTGCCCACCACCTCAATGCTACCTGTGCCTCTGCCTATCTTTGTATTGTTGGCAAACTTAGCCAGAATGCCGTCTGTTCCTTCATCATTAATGTAGAGAGTAAAAAATTGTGGACCTAACCCTGAGTCTTGTGGAATATCACTTGTCACCATCTGCCATCCTGAAAAAGACCCTTTTATCCCCACTTTCTACTGGACAGCCAGGTTTCTATCCATGCTTTGACTTAACATCATGAGCCCTCATCTTACTCAGCCTCCTGT
This sequence comes from Hemiscyllium ocellatum, assembly GCF_020745735.1. NCBI lineage: Eukaryota > Metazoa > Chordata > Chondrichthyes > Orectolobiformes > Hemiscylliidae > Hemiscyllium > Hemiscyllium ocellatum. The sequence continues at coordinate 27,244,473 of NC_083425.1, read as the reverse complement.
GTGGCACCTTGTCAAAGGCCTTCTTGAAGTCCAGGTAGATAATATCCATTGGCTGTCCTTAGTCTAACCTGCTCATTACTTCCTCAAGGAATTCTAGCAGATTTGTCAGGCACGACCTCCCCCTGATGAAACCATACTGACTTCGTCCTATTTTACCATACACTTCCAAGTATTCAGAAATCTCATTCTTCACAATGGATTCCAGCATCTTACCCAAGACAGAAGTTAGGCTAATCAGTCTATAATTTTCTGTCTTTTGCCGTACTCCCTTTTTCAAGTGTTTCATGTGTCATGTTAGTGGTTTTCCAGTCCTCTGGGACCCTATCTGATTCTAGTGATCCCTGAAAAGTCACCACTAACTCCTCCACTATCTCTTCAGCTATCTCCCTTAGAACTCTGGGGTGTAGTCCATCTGGCCCAGATGATTTATCCACCTTCAGGTTATTCAGTTTTTCTGGCACCTTCTGTTTGGTGATGGTCACTGTACTCAGCTCCGCCCCCTGATTCGCTTGATGTTTTGGGATATTGTTCGTGCCTTCCTCCATGAAGACTGATGCAAAGTAAGTGTTCAGTTCCTAAGCCATTTCCTTATTCCCCACTACTATCTCTCCAGTGTGGTTTTTCAGCAGCCCAGTGTCCACTTCTGCCTCTCTTTTGTCCTTAATATAACTAAAGAAACTCTTACGGGTTTTCCTTTCTATTACTGGTTATTACTCATATTTAATCTTCTCCCTCCTTATTTCTTTTTATGTTGCCCTGAGTTGGTCTTTGTAAGTTTCCCAATCCTCTGGTTTCTTACTGTGCTTTGCCATGTTATATGCCTCCTTGTTTGTGTTTATGCTATGCCTGACTTCTCTCGTCAGCCATAACTGCTTCGTCCTCCCTGTACCATGCTTCTTTTTCCTCAGGATGAATCTCTGCTGTGTCACCTGAATTGCTTCCAGAAACTCTGCCATTGATGTTCTACTGTTTTTCTTGCTAGGCCCCTTTCCCAGACAGTTCTACCCAGCTCCTCCCTCATGCCTCTGTCATTACCTTTATTCAGCTGTAATACCATTACCTCTGATTCTATCTTCTATCTCTCAAATTGCAGAGTAAATTCAATCTTATTATGATCACTGCCTCCTAAGGGTTCCTTCACCTTAAGCCCCTTCATCAAGTCTGCCTCATTGCACAACACTAAATTCAGTATTGCCTGTTCCCTGTGGGCTTCACCATAAGCTGCTCCAAAAAATCATCTTGTAGACATTCCACAAATTTATTTTCTTGCACATCACTGCCAACCTAATTTTCCCAGTCTGCCTGCATATTGAAATCCTCCGTGATCACTAAGTTCGTCATTCCTTCACACCTTTTCTATCTTCTGATGTAGCTTGTGCCCCAGTTCCTGACTACTGTTTGGAGGCCTATACGTAAATCCAAGGTTTTTTAACCTTTTGCGGTTCCTCAATTCTACCCACATGGATTCTGCACCATTTGACCCTACTTTGTTTCTTTTTATTGATTCAATTTCATTTCTTACAATAAGGCAACCCCACTCCCTTTGGCCTCCTGTCAATCTTTTTGATAGAATGTATATCCTTGAATATCCAGCTCCCAATCTTGATCCCCTTGCAGCCATGTCTTCATGGTGCCAGCACGTCATACCTGCCAATTTCGGCCTGTGCCACAAGCTCATTTACCTTATTCCTTATACTGCGTGCATTCAGTTATTGACTCGAGAATCCGCACAGGAAAGAAAATACTTACTGTGGTGATGTTGCCGCGTGTTCCTCCTTTTGTCACGAATGTGGTCTAAATTTGAGTTTATTGCAAATCAGACCAGGATTGATAATCAAGGTGAGTTCTTTTGAGCATGAATACAAGAATAGGCAATTCTTGTTTATGGTATTTTTCCAAGCATCTAACCTCCTTTAAAAGAAATTTATGAACTGTGCTCTAACCATTGTTTCTGACAGAGAATTTCACTTTGCGTGTCATGATATTTTTCTTGCCTTTCATTTAACTCTTATGATTACCTGAGATTTGTGCCATCTTATTACTTTTCTGGCCGCTAACATAAATAACTTAGCACTACCTTTATCACAATCTCATTCCATTTTAAGGATCTCAACCAGCTCAACCATTGTCCTCAGTGACAAGACCTTCAAGTTTCAAATCTTTCCTCATAATTCTGTCTCCTGATCTGTCGTAAAATCCTAGTTAATCCTTTACTACGCATTTGCACCACTTACACAAAAGTCCAGTATCTGAGATGAAATTTTCAACCAAATGGTGGCATGATCTAGTACTTACTTTTGGGGCGTTGAATTCCGCCCCCCCACCTCCCATCATCAGCTGATTGCAGTCTGTTACTACCAACCCTGCCCCACAACTAGCATTTGAAGAAACCAAAAAGGGTTTTGTTCTGAACAGAGAAGCTGAATAACCTTCAAATTAGATAGATTTGTACCAGAGTGGGTTTGACTTGGTGATGAGCCATTATGTAGGAAGAACCAGGAGTCAGGGCTTAACTTTAATGAGATCACCTATCACTCAGGTATTCCAGTTTTTTTTATTGCCATTCCATAATAAGGTGGAATGTATTGTACACAGTTCTCGAATTGAAATCTAACTACAGTACTGCACTTAGTGTTATTCTCTGATTTCTAAAATGCATTATTTCACAACTTTTAATTGCATTTACAACTCTCTACTTGTCATTTTTATTTCCATGGTTTATCATTTCACTTTTCCTTCTAATTTGAAATCTAATTTTAGTACTGTGTCTGTTAGAACCATGGAGTATTACTGTGTGAAGAAAGGCCCTTCAACCCATCATGTCCACACTGGTAATCAAACGCTTATTTACTCTAATCCTGATTCCCAGGACTTGGTCCATAGTCTTGTATGCTTTGATGCTGCAAGTGATTGCCTAAATAATTAAGTGGTACAATGGTTTTTGTCTTTAATGTCCTTTCAGGCAATGAGTTCCAGAGACCCAGTGCCCCCTCAATGGAAAGAAATTCTCCTTAAATCCCCTCTCGTATTCCTGTCCCTTATATTAAATCTATGTCTCCCAGTAATTGACCTCTCTACTAAGATGAAGTGTTTGTTTCTGTTGTCTGTCTGTGCTCCTTGATTTTGTTAATCTTCTCTGTCCAAGAAAGACAACTGTCTATGGAGTCCATCTTCACAGCTGAAACTCTCCAGCATGGGCAACATCCTGATGAATGTCCTCTCCTTCCTTTCCAGAACAATCACATCCTTCCTATAGTGTGGGAACCTGAACTCTGTGCACTAGCTGTGGCCTAACCAACACTATATGACTCTATTATAACCAGACTCTCCCATTGGTCCACATGAATCCTTTTATTTTTAAATCAACCTATTGGAATGTGTCATTAACATCTCCAAGGCATGAACAGTACTTTCCACATCACGAGCTCTCCAAATTTTCTTAACCTTTTTCAGACATGTCATTGATACACCCAGTGCAAGTAGGACGTGAATCCAGATCTATTGACTCAGTGCTAGATGCACTACCACTGTGCCATAAGACCTTTCTCCAGAACTCCCTTTTTCTAATTCAGCTCCCTTTTTCTAATTCGCTTGTTCAGAGATGTTATCGACACTCTGAACCTGTGTCTTCTGGCCCAGAGATGGCAACACTGCCACTGTACCACAACATTCTCATCTCCATAGCATGGGGCAATAACAAAATTGAAGGATAGATAGGGGAGGTGGAATGGGCTAAATTAAGATGCAGTTGGAAGAGGAAATAATGCAGTCTAGACCTGCAGTGCTCATCTCTCCATACATCTGCAACCAAATTAGCAAATTAACACATTACAATAAATTACAGGCGATCTCAACTCTTGATATTTTTAAACCAACCTGTTCAGACATGACACACCTCTGGAACAGATGTGACTTGAACACAAGCCTTCTGGCTCAGAGATGGGGATACTGTCATAAACACCAGGTTATTTTTCTTCTTTTGTTGATGTATTATCACCTTACATGCCCAGAGTAATGCTTTATTTAATAGATTTTTTAATTGACCTGTTCAGGTATGTTTGACAGACCTCTGGAGAGTGTGGAACCTGAATCCAGGCCTTCTGGCCAAGAGGTAGGGACATTACCACAGCAGGAGGGGGACAAATGTACTAGCTGCCTAGGATTGTTGATTGCCTTAGCCAGGACCGATTCAGGAATAAGCATATGAGAAGGTCTGTTGACCTGGCTACATCCTTTGTCATGTGTCCAAAGATTACAAACATGGGGCTCAATTGCAGTCAGAAGGATAGCAATAAATTCTTTAAATAGCTAAACAAGGGATACAATCTCCGATGGTCAATATATGTACAGTCCACCAACTCCACAACACTGCAAATTATATACTTTGGCTGGGAGTTTGTGAGCCACCTTTCTCTACAATTGCATGGGATTGCTGCAAGCAACACAAACTCCACCTCCAGTTGGAAAACAGGAGGTCTCCTGAAGAGAAGGCAAGCGCATGTGCTGCTATGAAATTTTAAACTTTTTAAATTCATTGGATTTCACTGGCTAGTCCAACATTTAGCACCCATTCCCAACACTTTAGAGGGCAGTTAAGAGTCTGTCATCCCATTTCTGCCTCAGTTGAAGCAAAACTCTCCGAGACAAAGTGTAGTTTTATCTCCTTCATCTTTAATCCAGGCCCTGGAGGGAGAGAGAACGATCGCCCATGTGCACGGAGACATGAGTTCTCAGTCTTCTCGCGAACAGCAATTTCTTAATGAATTATATAGTCACTTGCGGGGAGGAGCCTCAAGATAAGGCAACATACATGTTGATTAGGTGACCGTTACAATCAGTGAATGTCAATAGTAAATATTAAACCATCTGCTGTTGTACAATGAATAACTGGCTTCACGTAATGAAGGCTTTCACATTGTTAACTGACTTTACATACTGAATGCTTCTTCATCTTGTTAAATGGCTTTACATAATGAATGCTTTTTCACCTTATTAAACCACTGCCCTTGCCTCCAACACCTCATTGTTTACTGCAAGTTCTTAACTGATCTGAGTCATGGACAATAAAAAAAAGGTCATACTGCATTGAATAGAAGTGAGTAATGTTGTACTGGATAGAAAACAATGGACAGGCACAGTCATTTTCTGGTTGGCAAGATGTGCATGTTTGCCATTGGAGTTTTAGCTGAGGCCTCAACTGTTTAGTTATATATAATACTTGGGTGAAGGGACCAAAAGCATGGTTGCAAGATTTCCTGATGGCTCAAAGGTATGTAGAAAGATAAGTTGCAAAGAGTACATAGGAATCTGGAAAGGTACATTTACAATTTCATGAATGGACAAATATCTTGCAACTAAAGTATGATAGAGGAAAATATAAAATGTTCAATTTTGGCAGAAGAATAAACAAGTATCTATACTGAGTGATTGCAAACCTCTGAGATGTCAAGGGATCTGGGGTGTCCTCGTTCATGAAATTAAAAGGTTAGTATTGCAGATCCAACAAATAATTAGGAAAGCTAATAGACTTTTTTTTGCAAGGGGAAAGGAATACTAAAGTAGGGAGATTGTTTCATATTTAGAGTATTGGTGAGACCACGCCTGAAGTACCAGTGTAAATGTTTTGGAAGCAATTCATATTAAATATGTGCAATGAATCGGATTGACTTTTGAGGAGAGGTTGGACAAGCTAGGTTTGTATTCCATTGACATTTAAGGTAAGAAGTGACTGGATTAAACATAGGATCCTGAGATTTCTGTACAGAAGATGTTTCCTGTTTTGGGGGACTAGAAGTAGGGGTCACAGTTCAATTAAGATGAGTGATAATTTTCTTCCTGGAAAAGTGGAGGAATATTTTCTGAATATTTTTAAGGCAGATGTAAATAAATTTGTGATAAGGGTGTGAAATGTTATCAAGGGTAGGGGGCATGTGGACTAATTAGATCAGCCATTGCCTTATTAATTGATGGAGCATGCTTGAGCCGCACAGTGGTCTACTCATGATTCATGTATCTGTTTGGCAGCTCTGCTGAGATACTGTGACTGAGATACTTTCAGAAGTGGATTGCTCAGCAGATTTGGGACTAAGACTAGAAACACACTAATTTGATTCTTGTGATGCAAGAATGGTTAACTTGTATGGTTAAAAATGAAGTCTATTTCCTGATATGGTAACTATTTTTGAAGTAATACAGCATTTAAAATATTGAATTATTAGATGAAATACTTTCCAGAATTGAACTGTGCACTACAGCAATAATAGTTCACTAATACTAATCTAAAAGTCGCATGGGTGAATATGTAAATTCCAAATATGGTTCGTAAAGTCATTCATGCTGCACCAGAGCAGTACCCTTCCAAAAGTTACATTGGCAAAGGTTAACCAGCAATTGGACAAACTTGCTTTTCAGTTATTTCCTTACGGTTTTATCAATTTTAGGTTTAAATTGCCATCTAACAGCCAACTTGTGTTATATTGTGGCCTGCTTAAGTATCATTTCCTTGTATTAATCCTTTCCCTATTATATTTCCCCCTTCAGGGTTAGTCAAAGTCAAAAATCATTTGGTATCCAATATTGTAACTCTTTGGAAGGTAGGAAAGTTGCACAAGAGAAGATCTGATGAATTACCCTTTGATTTCCTGTTCCTGCCTAGCAGAGAAACATCTGACCTCTAATCAATACTGCCAAGATTGATTTCCATTTGGAATCTGAATGATGTGTGAATTTCTGTTGAAGTTTTTATTATTACTTTGTAGATGCTTGTTGCATTGCTAACGGTGGGAGTTTCACCTTCATTCATTTATACGGTTAAAGAATCTTAAAATAAATGTTCTGCATGCTATAAGATTCTTGAAAAAGTGCAACAAGAAACAAGTAAAACAAAAAGGCATATTTTTAAAATTCCCTTGGTCGTGTGTTTGAATCCCAAAGTTTTCAAGATTAATTCACTTTATCTTGTCTCTTACCTAAGTATGTTGACTTGGTAAAGTTTTGTCCACTGTGATCTCTGTAAATTCGCTGTTGCAGTTGTTTTTTTCCTATTTTCTGTATATTTTGTCCAAACACTTTACAAAGTAGACTTCTCTGAAAGTTACCATTGCTAATATTCTGTTATCATCAAGGTTGTGTTCTTTAAAATTTTGAGTTGGCATTTAGACGACTGAATACATGGACCTGTAAATTCAGTTAAATCCCAACATTTGGACTATAAGATAATCAGAACTTAGTTTTTTTTTCAAATCTATTATGTTGGTCTGTGTTAGTTCTAGGTAATTATGAGTAACCGTAATTGCATTAGCATTGGGTTACTGATTGGGGTGAACACTGTGCAGGGTCTGCACTAGGCTTATTTAATGTATTGCTGCAGGCAAGGATACACTTGGGCAAATATATTTTATTTTTGTATAATTGCTTTTTATACAATTACTCTTCCTCACCTCAAACTGTTCCAAGATCACTACAAGCAACATATTAATAGATGCCAGTACTTTCCTGCTCATGTTGTATGATCCAACTGTCTTCTTGAGAGCATGCTACAGTTTGGAGGAGTCACCTGTAATTTTCCTTCTGGCACTTTTTTTTGCAGTCAAGCGAAGAGAGCATAAACATATTTCTCACCGATCATAGCAGTGAAAGCACTACTGTGTGACATTGTAAACATACTGTTGAGCTAAAATTAATTTGTTTACTTCATTTTCTAACTTGAAAATATATATATATTGGAATTTAAAAAAAGTCAACCTGTGACATTAAGTATGCTGTTTTAAAGGTCACATTACCATGAATGTTTATCATTTTACTGTCAGCTTCTCTACACGTAAAATAACCCACAATTTCCTTTACAGCATTACCACTCATGCTGTTTACAGACCTGTGTTTCTTAAGCTTTTTAAACACAGGGATATTGTTGAAGTTGTCAGATGTTGATTGTGACTTTTTCTGAATTGAGCTTATGCGCTCATCCAGCTGATGGAATTGAAATAACATTTCCGACCTAAGGTCCTCATTGGCAAGATGTATATGATTAGATGAAGGTGAGACTATCACCCTCAGAAGAAAATACATATTGCTTCAATGTTATATGTAAGTTTTTTGTACCAGCCACTGTTATAGCCCCTAAGAAATTAGTGCCAAAATAGGATGTTGATTCCAGAACAGCAAAGTATGCATAAGTCAGTGTACTGTGAGACTGGGAAGTTGTATTCTTCTATCTACTTTGCAATAGAGAATGGGGGATTCTGTCAAAACAAGTTTTATTATACTTGGCTACATCTTGTGTATTGGATATGTCATAGCCACAGTCTGGTGGTAGAGAAGATGGACATTGACATTTTTAGCATTGGCAACAGTAAAGTGCACTTTAAACTAGATGATGTTGAGCTTTGTGAATGCTGTTTAAATAACCCAATAAAGATAATTGGTGAATATTGAATCAGCTGATTGCTGTCTTGTTGATCTGTATGAATTCTGAGAGTTCAGAAGGTGGCCCCATGGAGAAAAGTGGTAGGGATGTGGTAATGCTTTTGAAGATCAAAAAGAGTTTCTTGAACTTGCTTGGAAATGGCCATTGCCTGGCAAATCTAGTTTGAATGTTAACCTTGTACTATTGCAAGTGTGAATGTTATCATGGACCTGCTTTATTGTTTGATAGTTATGAATGGAGCACTTCACTAGAATTGTAATTGCACAATTATAGCAATTGAAACAATTAATGGTAGTTGGATCAAGGATACTTTGAGAAATTCCCACAGTAGTGCCCTGAGCTTTGGAAATGGGCCTTCAGTAACCACTAACTTGTCGTGGTACCATTAGCTACTTGACGGTGTTATTCTTGATCCTGGTTGATCTCTGTTTTATTTGGTGCAAGCAATTTGAATCCTGTCTAGCTGTTCTGAACATCAACTCTGATTTCCCCATTTTCTCTTGTCACACACTTGTCCTTTTGTAGGTGGAATTTCAGTATATAATGGTGCACTTTCAGTAATGGACAATATGCCTTTTAGTTCTCTTAGCATGTGTCTAACATTGCACATTTCACTACAGAAGGATGATCAGGGTCCACTATCTGTAGGCATTGTAACATTTTCAAAATGCAAACTGAATTTGCTAGTCATTTTTAGACAATAACTTGAAACCTATATATTGTCTGGGATGTTTGGGAGAAAATTCTTGATCCAGTTGTTTGGAATTGGATCAACTGTATCAAATGTGTTTCGGTAAAGTAACTTGTAAAGATCTGTATTGTTTTGTTCTGCAAAATATGGTGCCCCATTTTCTAGTTGTTTTCTTCTCATTGGATGTGTACAGTTTAGAAGAAGCTATTTATCCCAAACTTGTAGGAATTGTGATTTGCCTAAATTTTTTCAACAACCTCTAAGCAGGTGGAGTGCAGATTGCAAATATAAAGCAGTGCCTATGAGAGGAATAATGCTTTCTGAATGTAATACTGCGTGTTTTATACAGGATAGCATACAAGAGAGTTGAAACAAATTGCCAGTGCTTGACATGGTTACTATAATGGACTCGTTTATTTGTTGATCATTTTGAGGAATAACATTTGTGTCCTTAAAAAATAGTTGCATATGGATAAGAGCAAGAAAAACCGTTGTGTAAAGTGACTGAATAAACGCGATAAATAAATGACTTGGTACTACTTTCCCACCTTTTGATGTTTAAGTCACTTCAGAATTTGTAAATATCTGCCTTTGGAAGCAATCCTGGGAGCTACCAATTGTATTGATTACAGCTGCCTCTGATGCTGTTCTACTGAAAGTGCAATGTTGCAAGTTAGTGCTGATTTCAATATTTCTTTTGTGATAAATTGACTACATCTTAACTTATAAATAGAGTCATAATGTGGCATAAAATGAGTCCATTCTGCCGGTTCTCTGTAGAGCCATATAGTGAGTCCTCCTCTGTACTCTATCTCTTTAGCATTGCAAGTTTAATTCCCCAATTGTCCATCTAGTTTCCTTTGAAGTTCACACTAGACCTTCATAAATTGTGGTTCGGCCACAACTAGAGTATTGTTACCAAACCTGGACACAGCACTTCAGAAAAGATGATGTGAAAGGGTCTTGAGTGGGTGTAGAAGGCATTTACTGGAACTGTTCCAAGGGCATCATAGGACTCCGCTTCCACTACATTCAAGCACACTTGAGTTTTGGATGATTATCACTCCATGCTTCCCCTCATTCTTGCATCTCCTGCCATGGACCTTAAAGCTATACTAAGGCCAGTGTCATTTTCCTTGCCTCAGTTGCACATGCGTTAGAGTAGTGAGTTTCCTTCCATCACCTCTCTCTCTCTCTCTCTCTCTAACCAGGCCGTTTATTTCTTTGTCCACCTTATCTAACCCTGTCTTGAACTAGTGCACTTTCTATCAAATCTACTTTCAAATTCCTTTGCTTCAAAGAAAATGAACCTTTCTTCTTCAACTCTGAATCTGTAGCTAATAGTCTCCTTTCCTGGAGCCATGTGTCCGAACCAAAATTTATTAAAGTTCAACATAACTTCCCTCTTTTGGCACTCCGAACCGATATTTATGAAGTCTGAAGTCCTAAGTAGATTACTTTCTCAACATGTGCATCGATCTGGTTAGTTGCCTGCTCATAGAATTCTGAGGAAGTGCTTTGACTTTGCAGTTTTATGTAAAGAGATTAATTACATTGACGTAAATGGTGATGCGGTGCCTTTTTCAATCTGTCATCCTTTTTGTGAAATTCACTTGTTTTCTTATAGGAACTGACATTGCTGCAGGAGAGGAGGTGGCCATTAAGCTGGAATGTGTGAAAACCAAACACCCACAGCTACATATTGAGAGCAAGATATACAAGATGATGCAAGGAGGTGGTAAGGTTTCACTTCACCTTATTTTGCCTTACTCACTTAATTCTGCATTGTATTGGTAGAATTAGAGGCTTTTGGGGTGCTGTTCATGCTTCTGGATAGTGGGATCAAGTCTTGTGGAATTATTTAAAGGAAACAAGTTCATGGTGACATTGTTGGTTTGTTGCATTTTCCTTGCCTCAGTCACACAAACAATATTTATTAATGGAGTAAATTTCTTTCCTTTCCACTTGTCCAATCCACTCAATCATTACCTATTCCATTTGGTTTAGAATAATGGATGTTACATTATTGTTAATAAGATCAAAGCACCTTTTCATTTCAGTAGTAGAGATTTTAAATTTAACAAAATGTGTTACTGACACAGAGTTAGTAGATTGCATCCAATATTTTGGTGACTTTAGGGCTTAAATAATGACGGTTCTGCCTCTACAGTGGCTGTTTCAGAATAAAGTGGTATTATTCTCATCTGGAGGCAAACATAATCAATGTTTTTTTTTGCAGTGGCACAAGCTGCACTTCACACTTTCTTTCACTGATCTGGAGCATCAGATTCTGTGACTAGAATCTGCAATGTGTGATGGAATAAATGAGGAAGAAGCTTAGATTAGCAATCGCGGATATGATCTTCCTCATTCTGTGAATGCAGCAAAATGCCACAAATAAAACTTCCTTCCCTTCTGGCTCATCCAGAGCTAGTAACATTTGGAACTTGTTTTTGAAATTTCCCCCCCATTGTTTCCTTCAGTGTGGATGTTGGAATATGCACTACTTGTGATTTGGGAAAATTGGAACGAGAAGCTTGTGATCAGCAGAATGCCACAAGGCTCGGTGCTGGGTCCATTGCTTTTTGTCATTTATATAAATGATTTAGATGCGAACATAGGAGGTATGGTTAGTAAGTTTGGAGATGACAGCAAAATTGGAGGTGTAGTGGACAGCAAAAAATGGGAGGTGATGGCCTAGTGATATTATTGCTGGTCTGTTAAACCAGTGATCCAGGTAAGGTTCTGGGGACCTCATTCAAATCCCACCACAGCAGATGGTAGAATGTGAATTTGAAGAGAAATCTGTAATTAATAATCTAATGATAACCATGAATCCAAAGTTGATTGTCAGAAAAAAACACCTGGTTCGCTAATGTCCTGCAAGGAAGGAAACTGTCATCCTTACCTGGTCTGGCCTACATGTGACTCCAGCAATGGGGTTGACTCTCAACTGCATTGTGGGAAATGAAGGATGGGCAATAAATGATGCCTAGCCAGCGACACCATCATCCTGTGAATGAATAAAGGAAAAAAAGATCTTTTCTGAACCCTTCCAAGTTTAACAAAATCCTTCCCATAGCAGGGAGACCAGAATTGCAAGCGGTATTTCAAAAGTGGAGGCTAATACAATTACAACATTTAAAAGCCATCTGGATGGGTATATGAATGGGAGGAGTTTACAGGGAAATGGGTCAAATGCTGGCAGTTGGGACTAGATTTATTGAGGCTATCTGGGTCGGCATGGATAAGTTGGATCGAAGGGTTTGTCTCCATGCTGTATGACTCTCACTTGGTTTTGAACCATAATGAAGGAGGTCCCAAATTTGGATCCATAGTTTCTGCTGTTGATCAATATCTGCCAAGATGTCAGGAATAATGCTACCAATAAGTTGACTTCAAAGGCTGTGAAAGGGGACAGCTCACTCTTAGGTGCCTCCGTAACCAACTCATCCCACGTGGATTCCGGACCACCTTTTAAACCGGCAGAGTTCAGACCCGAACAGGACAAACCGTACAGACTACAGATTCAAAAACACCAGCAATGGTTCTCCTTCAAGATCCTCCGCTCCACACTTGCAGCAATGCGCTGGAACCTAACCTCTCTAAAGTCAGTCCTGCCTCAGCTGAGGGCCACACTCTCTCAGAATTGTAAAGGACCCACTCTGTACTACATCCTCAGGAGAATTCATACTCTCAACAAACAGTATTTCAATTCCATCTCAAACATCAAAAACTGTAAGTTCAACAAACTTTTATCTACTCACCTCCATAACCAGCACTCCTCAAACATTCCAGATGATTCCCCTGGCCTCGGAAACGACTCAGACGCCATTAGCCATGCGTCTGATGCAGCTACCACCCCCACGTTGATTGATTATGTCACTTCTGCCCCATCATGGCCACTCCCACAGCCACTTCCGCCCCTCACAATTCCTCATGCATCACACGTGACATCACATCTGACCCTCTCATCATCGCTGATGCCACACGCTCAATGACTTCCGCCACCCCTACTGCTGTGGTGACCACCACTTCCACCCCCACCAGTGCAACTCACCTGCATTCTGCTGACACCCCCCCCCCCCCCCCCCCCCCCAGACCCCACTGTCACTATCCCCCAACCCCCAGAACCCCGAGGGGAACACTACCCCTGCTCATGACTCCACCCCCATTCCTCCCCACCATCACACCCACTCCAGTTACTGGCTCCGCCCCCACTCCCAGCTCCACACCCACACCAAATCCCAGCTCCCACCCCTGCCGAGTTTTCACCATTCCTCCAGACCTCCCCCTCACTGAGGACAAACGATCAGTCCTCAGCAAAGGACTCGCCTTCATCCCCCTCCGTCCATGCATCAATGAATTTAATACACGCCGTGATTCGAACAATTCTTCCTCCGCCTCCGAGCTTACTTTAAAAATCAGGATTCCCACCCACCTTCTGAGGACCCCTTCGCCCACCTCCAACACACTGCATCCACCTGGACACCGCGCGCTGGCCTATTACCTGCCCTCGACCTCTTCATTTCCAACTGCCGCCTGGACATTAACCACCTCAACCTGTCTACCCCACTCCCACCTCTCACCCTCACAATGCGCAGACCTCCAATCCCTCTGCTCCAATCTCAACCTCACCATTAAGCCAGCGGATAAAGGGGGCGCAGTGGTAGTCTGGCGCACTGACCTCTACACCGCTGAAGCCAAACACCAACTTGAGGACACCTCTTCCTACTGCCCCCTCGACCATGACCCCACCCCCCCATCACCAAACCATCATCTCCCAGACCATACAGAACCTCATCACCTCAGGAGATAACCCACCCACAGCTTCCAACCTCATAGTCCGGGAACCCCGCACTGCTCAGTTCTACCTCCTTCCCAAGATCCACAAGCCTGACCACCCTGGCCGACCCATTGTCTCAGCAAGATCTTGCCCCACTGAATTCATCTCTACTTACCTCGGCACTGTCCTATCACCCCTAGTCCAGGAACTCCCCACATACTTTTGAGACACCACCCCACCCTCCACCTCGTCCAAGACTTCCATTTCCCTGGTCCCCAACGCCTCATCTTCGCTATGGATATCCAATCCCTCTACACCTCCATCCGCCATGACCAGGGCCTCCAAGCCCTCTTGTTTTTTTCCTCTCCAGATGTCCCCAACAGTACCCTTCCACCGACACTCTCATTCGTTTGGCTGAACTGGTCCTCACCCTTAACAATTACACCTTTGAATCCTCCCACTTCCTCCAGACCAAAAGGGTAGCCATGGGCACGCATATGGGCCCCAGCTATGCCTGTCTCTTTGTTGGCTACATAGAACAGTTGATCTTCCGTAATTACACCAGCACCACTCCCCACCTCTTCCTCCGCTACATTGATGACTGCTTTGGCGCCACCTCGTGCTCCTGCGAGGTGGTTAAGCAATTCATCAACTTCACCAACTCATTCCACTCTAACCTTAAATTTACCTGGACCATCTCTGACACCTCCCTCCCCTTCCTGAACCCCTCCACCTCCATTAATGACGACCGACTTGATACTGACATTTTTTACAAACCCACCAACTCCCACAGCTACCTGGATTACACCTCTTCCCACCCTACCTCCTGCAAAAATGCCATCCCGTATTCCCAATTCCTCCGCCTCCGCCGTATCTGCTTTCAGGAGGACCTGTTCCACCATATAACACACCAGATGGCCTCCTCCTTTAGAGACTGCAATTTCCCTTCCCACGTGGTTAAAGATGCCCTCCAACGCATCTCGTCCGCATCCCGCACCTCTGCCCTCAGACCCCACCCCTCCAACCATAACAAGGACAGAACGCCCCTGGTGCTCACCTTCCAGCCTACAAACCTTTGCATAAACCAAATCATCCGCCACCTCCAAAAAGACCTCACCACCAGGGATATATTTCCCTCCCCACCCCTTTCCGCTTTCCGCAAAGACCATTCCCTCCGTGACTACCTGGTCAGGTCCACACTCCTCCTACGACCCACCCTCCAATCCTGGCACTTTCCCCTGCCACTGCAGGAACTGTAAAACCTGTGCCCACACCACCTCCCTCACCTCTATCCAAGGCCCTAAAGGAACCTTCCACATCCATCAAAGTTTTACCTGCACATCCACTAATATCATTTATTGTATCCGTTGCTCCCGATGCGGTTTCCTCTACATTGGGGAGACTGGGCGCCTCCTAGCAGAACGCTTTAGGGAACATCTCCGGGACACCCACACCAATCAACCACACCACTCCGTGGCCCAACATTTCAACTCCCCCTCCCACTCTGCCGAGGACATGCAGGTCCTGGGCCTCCTTCACCGCCGCTCCCTCACCACCCAACACCTGGAGGAAGAACGCCTCATCTTCTGCCTCGGAACACTTCAACCCCAGGGCATCAATGTGGACTTCAACAGTTTCCTGATTTCTACTTTCCCCACCTCACCCTAATTCCAAACTTCCAGCTCAGCACTGTCCCCATGACTTGTCAGGACTTGTCCTACCTGCTTAGCTCCTTTTCCACCTATCCACTCCACCCTCTCCTCCCTGATCTATCACCTTCATCCCCTCTCCCACTCACCCATTGTACTCTATGCTATTTTCTCCCCACCGCCACCCTCCTCTAGCGTATCTCTCCACGCTTCAGGCTCACTGCCTTTATTCCTGATGAAGGGCTTTTGCACGAAACGTCGATTTTGCTGCACTTGGGATGCTGCCTGAACTGCTGTGCTCTTCCAGCACCACTGATCCAGAACTTGTGATCATTGTTCATTGAATGTTGGGTGAATACAGAGCAGGCTCAGTTACTGTCAGAATAATCACTATCTGGATTTATAAAGTGTGGCCACATGGGTCAGGTTGCTGTGCCTGAAATATTATCAGAATCAACAAAAGTGAATGAACTTATTTCAGTATGAAGTTTAGTAGATTATGTTTTGGGCTTATCTTTCATTTGAAGTGAAATAGAGAAATGAAGATGGTTCATGAGACCTGTTCTTAATTATGTCGAGCTGAAAATCACCAACACCAGGTTATAGTCCAATAGGTTTATTTGGAAGCACTAGCTTTTAGAGCGCTGCTCCTTTATTAGGTGGCTGTGGAGTAAAGATCGTAAGACACAGAATTTAGAGCAAAAGTTTACAGTTTGATGCAACTGAAATAGTATAGAGAAAAAGACCTGGATTGTTTAAGTCTTTCATCTTTTAGAATGACCATATTGGTTTCAGTTCTTTAAGGAATAGTTAGTAAGTTTTCAGATGAAAATTGGAGTTGTGGTGTACAGTGAAAAAGGTTACCTAAGATTACAACAGGATGTTGACCAGATGGGTCAGTGGGCTGAGAAGTGGCAGATGGAGTTTAATTCGGATAAATGCGAGGTGCTGCATTTTGGGAAAGCAAATCTTAGCAGAACTTATACACTTAATGGTGAGGTCCGAGGAAGTGTTGCTGAACAAAGAGACCTTGGAGTGTAGGTTAATAGCTCCTTGAAAGTGGAGTCACAGTAGATAGTGAAGAAGGCATTTAGTAGTCTTTTCTTTATTGGTCAGAGTATTAAGTACAGGAGTTGGGAGGTCATGTTGCGGCTGTACAGGACATTGGTTAGGCCACTGTTGGAATATTGTGTGCAATTCTGGTGTCCTTTCTATCGGAAAGATGTTGTGAAACTTGAAAGGTTCCAAAAAGATTTACAAGGATTTTGCCAGGGTTAGAGGATTTGCGCTATCGGAAAGGCTGAACAGGCTGTAGTAAAGGAGCCATTAGGAGATAGTGACCACAATACAATAAGCTTTGATCTGCAGTTTGAAAGGGAGAGGGTAAAATCGGAAGTGACAATATTTCAGTTGCATAAGGGGAACTGTGGAGCTATGAGGGAGGAGCTGGCCAAAGTTCAATGGTGCAATACCCTGGCAGGGATGGCAGTGGAACAAGAATGGCAGGTATTTCTGGGTATAATGTAGAAGATGCAGGATCAGTTCATTCCAAAAAGGAAGATAGATCCTAAGGGGAGGCAGGGGTGCCATGGCTGATATAAAGACAAAAGGGAAAATGTATAACATAGCAAAGATGAGTGGCAAATCGGAGGACTGGGAAGCTTTTAAAGAACAACAGAGGATAACTAAAAAGGAAATAAAGAAAAAATAAGGTACGAAGGTAAACTGGCCGAAAATATAAAGGAGGATAGTAAAGGCTTTTTTAGCTATGTGAAACGGAAAAAAAAATCATTAAGACTAAAGTTGGGCCCTTGAAGACAATAACAGTTGAATTTATTACGGGGAACAAAGAAATGGCAGAAGAGTTGAATTGGTACTTTAGATTCACTGGGGAAGACACGAGCAATCTCTCAGATGTAATAGTGGCTGAAGGACCTGAACTGAAGGGAATGGTGTTGGAGAGACTGTTAGGTCTGAAGGCTGATTAGTCCCCAGGACTGATGGTCTGCATCCCAGGGTACTGAAGGAGGTGGCTCTAGAAATCGTGGATGCATTTGTGATCATTTTCCAATGTTCTATAGATTCAGGATCAGTTCCTGCAGATTGGAAGGTGGCTGATGTTGTCCCACTTTTTAAGAAAGGAGGGAGAGAGAAAACAGAATTATAGACCAGTTAGTCTGACCTCAGTGGTGGGAAATATGTTGGAGTCCATTATAAAGGACGAGATTACAACACATCTGGATAGCAGTAACAGGATAGGTCAGAGTCAGCATGGATTTATCAAGGGGAAATCGTGTTTGACTAATCTTCTGGAATTTTTTGAGGCTGTAACTCTGAAGATGGACAAGGGAGATCCAGTGGATGTAGTGTACCTAAACTTTCAGAAACCCTTTGATAAAGTCCCACATTGGGGGTCAGTGAGCAAAATTACGGCACATGGTAGTAGGGGCAAAATACTGACATGGATTGAAAATTGGTTGGCTGACAGGAAACAAAGAGTAGTGATAAATGGCTCCCTTTCGGAGTGGCAGGCAGTGACCAGTGGTGTGCCACAGGGATCAGTGCTGGGACCACAGCTTTTAACAATGTACATTAATGATATAGATGAAGGTATTAAAAGTAATATTAGCAAATTTGCTGATGACACAAAGCTGGGTGGCAGGGTGAAATGTGAGAAAGATGTTAGGAGAATACAGGGTGACCTGGACAGACTAGGTGAGTGGAGGGATGCATGGCAGATACAGTTTAATGTGGATAAATGTGTGGTTATCCACTTTGGTGACAAGAACAGGAAGGCAGATTACTACCTCAATGGAGTCAAGTTAGGTAAAGGGGCAGTACAACGAGATCTAGGTATTCTTGCACATCAGTCAATGAAAGCAAGCATGCAGGTGCAGCGGGCAGTGAACAAAGCTAACAGCATGCTGGCCTTCATGATGAGAGGAATTGAGTATACAAGCAAAGAGGTCCTTCTGCAGCTGTACAGGGCCCTGGTGAGACCACACCTGGAGTACTGTGTGTAGTTCTGGTCTCCAAATTTGAGGAAAGACATTCTGGCTATTGAGGGAGTGCAGCGTAGGTTCATGAGGTCAATTCCTGGAATAGCAGGACTATCTTACGCTGAAAGATTTGGAGCGACAGGACTTGCATATGCTTGAGTTTAGAAGGCTGAGAGGGGATCTGATTGAGATGTATAAGATTATTAAAGGATTGGACACTCTGGAGGCAGGAAGCATGTTTCTGCTGATGGGTGAGTCCCGGACCAGAGGATACATTTTAAAAGTAAGGGGTAGGCCACTTAGAACAGAGTTGAGGAGAAACTTCTTCATCCAGAAAGTGGTGGGTGTATGGAATGCTCTGCCCCAGAAGGCTGTGGAGGCCAAGTTTCTAGATATTTTCAAGAAAGAGTTGGATAGAGCTCTTAAGGAGAGTGGAATCAAGGGTTATGGGGATAAGGCAGGAACAGGATACTGATTGAGGATGATTAGCCATTATCGTAATGAATGGTGGTGCTGGCTCAAAGGGCAGAATAGCCTGCTCCTGCACTTCTTGTCTATTGACCAGGATATTTGACCTCGGACCTTCATTAGACATTAGCCATGCGGCTCGTGCAGCCACCACCCCACGCTGATTGATCCTGTCACTTTCGCCCCCATCCTGGCCACTCCCACAGCCACTTCAGCCCCTCACAGTTCCTCATGCACCACACTTGACATCACTTCCACCCCTCACATCATCGATGATGTCACAAGCTCAGTGACTTCCGTGCCCCCCCCCCCCCCAATTGTCATGTTTGCCACCACTCCAACCCCCACCAATGCCACTCAGCTGCATTCTGCTGACCCGTCTCCCACAGATCCCACTGTCACCATCCCTGCCCCCCAGAACCTTGAGGGGAGCACCACCCCTGCTCATGACTCCTCCCCCATTCCCCCCACCACCACACCCAGTCCTGCCGAGTTTTCACCATCCCTCCAGACCTCCCCCTCACTGAGGACGAACGATCAGTCCTCAGCATAGGACTCCCCTTCATCCCCCTCTGCCCACGCATCAATGAATTTAATACACGCCGTGATGTCGAACACTTCTTCCGCCGCCTCCGAGCTTACTTTCACAATCAGGACTCCCACCCACCTTCCAAGGACTCCTTCGCCCACCTCCAACACCTGGACACCTTCACCATGGATATCCAATCCCTCTACACCTCCATCCGCCATGACCAGGGCCTCCAAGCCCTCTGTTTCTTCCTCTCCCGCGTCTCCAGTAGTACCCTTCCACCGACACACTCATTCGTTTGGCCGAACTGGTCTTCACCCTTAACAATTTCTCCTTCGAATCCTCCCACTTCCTCCAGACCAAAGGAGTAGCCATGGGCACCAGGTATGCCTGTCTCTTTGTTGGCTGCGTAGAAGAATCCATCTTGCGTAATTACACCGGCACCACTCCCCACCTCTTCCTCCGCTACATTGATGACTGCATTGGTGCCACCTTGTGCTCCCGCGCGGAGGTTGAGCAATTCTTCAACTTCACCAACACATTCCACGCTGACCTTAAATTAACCTGGACCATCTCTGACACCTCCCTCCCCTTCCTGGACCTCTTCGTCTCCATTAATGACGACCGACTTGACACCGACATCTTTTACAAACCCACCGACATCTTTTACAAACCCACCGACATCTTTTACAAACCCACCGACTCCCACAGCTACCTGGATTACACCTCTTCCCACCCTACCTCCTGCAAAAATGCCATCCCGTATTCCCAATTCCTCTGCCTCCACCGTATCTGCTCCCAGAAGGACCAATTCCACCACAGAACACACCAGACAGCCGCCTCCTTTAGAGACCGCAATTTCCCTTCCCACATGATTAAAGATGCCCTCCAACGCAACTCGTCCACCTCCGCCCTCAGACCCTACCCCTCCAACCGTAACAAGGAAAGAATGCCCCTGATGCTCACCTTCCTCCCTACCAACCTTCACATAAACCAAATCATCCGCCATTTCCGCCACCTCCAAATGGACCCCACCACCAGGGATATATTTCCCTCCCCACCCGTTTCCGCCTTCTGCAAAGACCATTCCCTCTGTGACTACTTGGTCAGGTCCATGCTCCCCTACAACCCACCCTCCCATCCTGGCACCTTCCCCTGCCACCGCAGGATTTGCAAAACCTGCGCCCACACCTCCTCACTCACCTCCATCCAAGGCCCTAAAGGACCCTTCCACATTCATCAGAGTTTTACCTGCACATCCACCAATATCATTTAATGTATCCGTTGCTCCCAATGCGGTCTGCTGTACACTGGGGAAACTGGGCGCCTCCTAGCAGAGCGCTTTAAGGAACATCCCTGGGACACCCACACCAATCAACCACACCGCCTTGTGACCCAACATTTCAATTCCCCCCTCCCACTCTGCCAAGGACATGGACATGGAGGTCCTGGGCCTCTTTCACCGCCGCTCCCTCACCACCCGAAGCCTGGAGGAAGAACGCCTCATCTTCAACCCCAGGGCATCAATGTGGACTTCAACCGTTTCCTCATTTCCCCTTCCCCCACCTCACCCCCAGTTCCAAACTTCCAGCTCAGCACTGTCCCCATGACTTGTTCTACCTGCTTATCTTCTTTTCCACCTATCATCTTTTCTATCTATCCATTCCACCCTCTTTTTCTCCCCCCCCGACCCCATTCATCCCCTCCCCCACTCGCCTATTGTACTCTATGCTACTTTCTCCCCACCCCCACCCTCCTCTCACTTACCTCTCCATCCTTCAGGCTCTCTGCCTGTATTCCTGATGAAGAGCTTTTGCCCGAAACATTGATTTTACTGCTCCTCAGATGCTGCCTGAACTGCTGTGTTTTTCCAGCACCACTCTAATCTAGACTCTGGTTTCCAGAATCTGCAGTCATTGTTTTTACCATCCTCCAACACAGATTTCAGGGCAAGCAACAGTGCAGTGGCCAAGCAGAGGCTGATAGCCATGGGGATGCTCCCGGTCTGTCACACTACATGTCTGTCTGTGTGTCGCTCTTGCTCTCTCTCTCTCGCTCTCGCTCTCGCGCTCTCTCTCTAACAGGCACTCACACCCCCCAAACACATGTACACACGTTTGTGCGGTGAATTTGTACTTGCAGAATTATATTTTATTTTGCTCAAAAGTTACATGAATCCATGTAACAGTCTGTAAAACCCTTTTTTAGAAATAGGATCAGTCTGAACATTGGGGCACAGTCCACCTCACTCAGGGCACCTCACCATCTATGCATTATCTGAGACGATGTGGCACCTATTGTTAAAGTTCACTTGAGAATGTAACTTTACATTTACATATGAAAGAACTGAAACCAACATGGTCATTCTAAATGATGAGAGAATTAACAAACAATCCAGGTCTCTTTCGATCTATAATTTCAGTTGCATTACGCTGTAAACATTTGCTATAAATTCTGTTACGATCTTATACTCCATTACTACCTGATTAAGGAGCAGTGTTCCGAAAGTCAACGCTTCCAAGTGAACCTGTTGGACTATAACTTGGTGTTGTCCGATTTTTAACTTTGTCAACCTCAGTCCAACACCAGTATCTCTGAATCTTGAATTCTGCCAGCAGTGAACCTGATTGATTTGATTGTTCAAGGTGTTGTTTTACTGGGAAGAAGGTACAAGTTATCACAGTTGTACACAATGACAGAAATATCTGTGCTGAGACGGTTAGTCTCCAAAGGTTTAGGAATATGTCAAAAATGTCATGTTTTGTAAATGGTTATACTTTAATTGCTTATTTACTTCTGAGATGGAAGGGAGTTGGGAGGCCAAAGGATAGTTAGTTAGCATTCCTATTTAGTTACAAGATCAACGTGATTCACGTTGCTGTGGAGATGGCCTCTGCAAGGGGAAACATCCCTAGAAAGCCATTTGTAAAATTAGATTAGTCTTCTAATAACTTTTTAAAAAATTAATATTTCCTCCAATGAAGTTCGAGTTTAAAGAAGATTCAGATATCTTCCACGGATGCTATGCATATGTCAGTATGCTGCGCCAGGAGGATTATGTTATGGCAATAGTTTTTCTCCTTTCGTTTTCACTTGAATAGTTTTCATAAATGCTCTCAAAATGGTCACCCTGAGCCATATAATGAAATACTTTGTGGAGAAAGATATATATACATACAGAACATAGAACAGTACAGCACAGTATAGGCCCTTCAGCCCTCAATGTTCTGGCTTTTTATCCTACTTTAAGATCAGACTAACCTATGTACCCTTCATTGTACTATCTTCCATATAGCTCTTTATATCTTTGTACTCAACTCCACCTTCAAATTGTGGTGCTAACGCCACCCGTTTTCTTCAGACATTTTGTGAATGTTGTGCACAGGTATATTTGACGAGTTTACATATTGAATTTTGGTCTCTGTTACTTGATCTTGCTCCTAACTTTGTATGTATAGTCCTTTTAAAAGGCTATGCACATTCACCATTTTGAGCACCTATTGTTTTGCTCTGCTGTTTAAATTTGCCTAAATTTAAACAAATGTAATTGCCGTTCTTAAACATTGTAACTTCCTTCATTGTGGTTTTTAAGAATCTTCAGATAAATGTTAACTTGTTTCAACTTGTTTGTAATCACGTGGAAAGAGTCAAATTTCCATTCTGTTTTCTGTGAAAGTGGTGGCCATTGCCCTTGCCATAATTCTGTTGGGCAGGAGATGGCACTGTAAGCCAATATTTTTCCGTATAAAACTTCCCAGTTTTTTTTTAAATCATATTGTCTTCAAGGAAAAGTTCATGGGTGAACCTTTTTTAAAAACCAATGTTCAGACATTTTATGAAGCGCTTCTAAGGTGGGGAAAACCTGACCCTTCTGGCCCAGAGGTGTACCACAAGAGTCTTTTAATGGATGGATGGTTGGCTTGCATCACAATTGTGCTAATTAATTAAAATTGAAATTAAATTGTTGTGAGGCATCATGGATTATGTCTGCTTTTTAACCAGCAAGCTTGTGATCTTTAAATTATAACATTTGAGAAAGGGTTGTCTTGAACCTTTTTTTCAACGACAATCCAAAATTTGGTTGTCAGAGAGGTAAAATGACATGAAATAGAATGGGAGAATGCACTTCGATACTGTCTTAAATGTTGCTGTGTAATAACTAGAGTAAAGGTTGCTAATTTTTAACTGTTCACAATATTTGGCTTTGGAGAAAAGTTTTAAGTTTGCCCTTGGATGTTTCAGTGGCATCCACAAGTTGTGACCTGTAGTTTGAAAACAATCTCTTTGAAAATCAGATAAGATGTAACCTTGGAACTCTGCTTTTAACATCACTGGTCCTAAACTGCATAGTTAGGAGAAATACAAGTTCATAGTAGTTTTCCTGCTTCCTTTGTATCCTCCTACCTTTAAGTCTGTTTCTTGTGTAGTTGGCATTCCCACTATCAAGTGGTGTGGTGCAGAGGGCGATTACAATGTGATGGTAATGGAGCTGCTTGGACCAAGTCTCGAGGATCTCTTTAATTTCTGCTCTCGTAAATTCAGCCTTAAGACAGTCCTGCTCCTCGCTGATCAGATGGTAGGAAATACTTTGTGTATTGCTTTTTTTTAATTGTTATGTTTGTACAATGAGCAGTTAAAGAATAAAACCTGGATATTTTTCCCCTTCCCAATTTTCACTAATTACAAAAACCAATACAATGTATCCCAGCAACTGTTAATATATATTGAATTGAAGAAGTGTCTGAAAGAGAAAGTCAATTAATGCAAAGCTTTAGGGCTTCAATTGATAAAAGATGGGTTAGTATTTGATTGTTCTATTTATGTTCCTTGTTCCAATTGTTTAAAAGTATGAAGTGGAAACTAGGTGCTTCTCAATTGGAGAAAGAGTAGGGATGGAAGGATCCCTCCCGTGAACCCCGTTTGGATCTTGATTGTTCGTGCAGACATAGTTATGGAAGGGTGTTTTGCTTCAATGCAAGCTTTCTTGGGTAAAGATTGCTGCATAAGTGTTAGCATGTATAGGAATCCCAAACCCATTTTAATCAACTTGTTAGGGCAAACCTCTAGGGTAGGTGGGATTTGAACAAAGACCTTCTCGCCTAGAGGTAGGAATACCTTAATACCTGCAACATAAAACCCTTAAAAATACAGAAATGACTCTTGTAGAAAGAAACCAAATTGAATGTGGTAAGATTGACATGATATTGATAAACATAGCTTCAGAAATGCTCATTCAATCCAATAATTTTGGATTAAAACAATTCCAGATCAAATAACTATACCAACAAGTGCAGAGAATGCTGGAGAAACTCAGCAGATCTGACATCATCTGCGGAGAGAGAAACAGAGTTGACATTGAGTCTAATGTGACTCTTCAGAAATAATTATAGTTTGAATTGTGATGTTTGAATTATAGTTTGAATTGAATAAAGCAGGAGAGTGATGTTGAGACCACAAACAGAATGGCAGTGAGATTATTAAATGGCAAAGCAGGCTTAAAGACTCGATCATTTCTTTATTAAGACATCCACATTTCAACCGAAAACTTTTAAAAGCGAAAGACATGGAAGTTAGATCTTGTTTTGTCCCCAAGTTAGCCTTCGAGGATTGGGCATCAGGTGCTTATAAATATCACTAAACCTATATTACTCAAGGTTGCTTACGAAACTTGAAAGCTGGGCCACATCATTTTTGGAAGGTTGATTGCAAGGATTGATGGTCAGTTGTATACAATAAAATGCATCACTTGAGCTTTCTGCCTTTTTGTATATAAAAGCTGTTTTTACTTTTATTTAGATCAGCAGAATTGAATACATTCATTCGAAGAATTTTATCCATCGCGATGTGAAACCTGATAATTTCTTAATGGGGTTGGGAAAGAAAGGCAACCTGGTCTATATTATTGACTTTGGGCTAGCAAAAAAATACCGGGATGCACGAACGCACCAACATATACCATACCGTGAGAATAAGAACCTTACAGGAACAGCTCGATATGCTTCGATCAATACCCATTTGGGAATAGGTAGGCAGATGTATTCTTCTCATTTACTTTGTAGGTTAAAAACACTCCAATGTATGCTAATTACTACTCTTTATATATTATAATCATCTTGTCAAATTATTAAAAGGACCTCTAATTTCACAAGTGTGCAATTTTTCTTCAGCCAACAAAACCAGAACTCAGTTGAATTGTGATTTATCTCCCTATTGTTAGGATTTGGCTGTGACTTCAATGTAGGCATCACTCATTACATTTCAGAGCAATTCGTATGTGAAGTATTGAGAGCTGTCTAAGAGACCTAATGAGGCATTATCTAAATGCATGTCTATCTTTTCTTGGTATCTAAAAAGTCATATGTTCACTTAGTTTTCATATTTGTGGTTTAGCAAGGAAATCTGTAATTGACAGTGTGTGTCTTGTAGTAAGGCTCTTCATACTAGTAACTATAAAGTTCTGTACAGTTTATTTGGAGCCTGGGTTTTGCAGTAAATTTCCAGCACTAAATAAAGAAGTGGTGTCTTCTAACTTGATTGTCATGTTCAAGACTAATGCCCTTGTCCCTTTTGCAGAACAAAGTCGTCGTGATGATTTGGAATCTTTGGGCTATGTTCTCATGTACTTTAACTTAGGATCATTGCCTTGGCAAGGCCTAAAGGCAGCAACAAAAAGGCAGAAGTATGAACGCATTAGCGAAAAGAAAATGTCAACGCCAATTGAAGTGCTCTGCAAAGGTTACTCATGTATGTATAAAATTTATGTTAGACAATGGTTTGTGTACGTATATGTGGAGATCTGTGCTTTTGATCATTAGAGTCAACTAGTCGAGTGACCACATGTCATGTATGACTTCATAGCCAATCTATTTCTAATTTGTGCTTTACTAAATTGTTAGGAATAAGTCTATATCATTTTATGATTGAAACATACAAACTGGTTGTGTTGGTTGACTCTAAAAGAAACCCTTAATCATCTAGTCCTATTTTCTCTGTGAAATTAATTCTTACTAGTACTCAAATACAAAGCGCTGAAGTTGTGGGAGATCTAAACTAAAATCAACAAGTGCAAGAGAAGCTCAAAAACAGTTCTTGTTTCGAGTCTGATATGACAGTTCAGAACTGATTTGTAATCAGACTCCTGTAGAGTCTCAAAGTATATTACACCTCCCAAGTGCTTTCAAAATGTTAAAAAATTGAGGCATAGCATGGATGCAATTTGCTGACTGTAACAGCCCAACTGTTGAGCTGAAGAGGAATTTTCAGTTAAACAAATTCCTCCCCAGCACCCAAAGCTGTTGGAGGCAGATGGGGAGGAAGCAGTGTTTATATGTTATGGTCTCAGCTATTGTAACACTGTGGACAAATCACATTCCAGAGTTAATTCTGGCTTAATACACTATCAGTTTATTTTTGCAAATTCGTTTACTGCTGCAATAATTAATTACTGACCATAATCACATGAGGTTGTCATCATCCTTTTAGCAAAGAATCATAGGTTTATGGCACAAAAAGAGAAAAACGAGCTATCAACTGTGATAGATGACTCTCTAGTCAGGAACATAGGCATTTCTGCAAGTGAGAATCCAGATGGTGTGTAACATCTTTTATGCCAGGGTCAGGGATGTTTTGGAGCGGTTGCAACGAATTTTCGAAGAGATGTGTGAGCATCCAGTGGTAATTGTACACATTCTTATCAATGTCAAAGGTAGAAAAAGGGATGAGGTCCTGCTGAGTGAATATAGAGCATTAGGTGGAGGTTAAAAAGCCGGACCTCGAGTAGTTATCTCTGGATTATTCCCAGTGCTACCTGCTAGTGAGAATAAGAGTAGAAGGATAATGTATGGCTGAGGAACTCGTGCATGGAGTAGGGATTCAGATATTTGGATCGTTGGGATGTCTTTCAGGAGGAGTGGATTGCACTTGAATTAGAGGGGGCCCAAATTTTGATGGGGAGATTTGCTATAGCTACTCCGAGTTTAAACTAGTCTGGCAGGGGAGTGGGGTCCTAAATTGCAGTGAGACAGAGAAAATATTGCAAAAG
Organism: Hemiscyllium ocellatum; assembly: GCF_020745735.1. Lineage (NCBI taxonomy): Eukaryota > Metazoa > Chordata > Chondrichthyes > Orectolobiformes > Hemiscylliidae > Hemiscyllium > Hemiscyllium ocellatum. The sequence goes on along the minus strand of NC_083425.1, from coordinate 27,216,885 downwards.
TTAGAGAGCAAGTTAAATAGTTACAACAAGCAACAGCATGACATGGAACAAAGGAAGACCGATAAATTAAACTGCGTTTATTTCAATGCAAGAGGACTCGCAGTTCAGGCAGATGAACTCAAGGCATGGATGGGAATATGGGACTGGGTTATTATAGCTATTACAGAAACATATCTAAGGGAAGGACAGATCTATGACACACTATGAATGGCAGGTCAGTGTTCTGGGGTACACATGATATAGGAAGAATAGAAAGGAAGGCCAGAGAGGAGGGCAAGTGGCATTTTTGATTAGGGAAAGCATCAATGACTGAGGTATTCCTGAGGGATCACAAATTGGGCTGTATGTGGAACTGAAAAATAAGGGGTGATCACTGATGGGGTTGTAACGTAAACCCCTAATAGAGGGAAATTGAGCAAATATGTTGGAGATTGCAGATAGCTGCAAGAATAATAGGTTCCAAATGATAGGGTATTTTAACTTTGCAAACATAGACTGGGACTGCTCTGTCAAGAACTTAGATGGGGAAGAATATGTTGAGTGTTCAGGAAAATAAGACAAGGCAAGTGACTGAGATGTTAGTGGGTGAGCATTTTGGGACCAGTGAACATAATTCTGTCAGTTTTCAAAGGGTTACTGAAAAAGATAAGTTTGGTCTACAAGTTAAAGTTCTGGTTTGTGGCAAGGCCAATTTTGATGGTATTAGAGAGGAATTTCCAAAAGTTGATTGGGGGAGGCTGTTCACAGGCAAAGGAGTGCCTGGCAAGAGAGAGGCTTTCAGAAGTGAGATAACAAGCATTTAAGGCCAGTATGTTCCTGTTAATGTGAAAGGCGAGGCTGGCAAATGTTTGGGAACAGTGGTTGACGAGAGGTATTGAGGCTCTATTCAAGAAAAAGGAAGAGGCATGTGTCAGGTATAGGTAGCTGGGACCAAGTGAATCCCTTGGAGTATAGGAGGTATGGGAATACATTTAAGAAGGAAATCAGGAGACCGAAAAGGGGGCATGTGATAGCTTTGGTAGGTAGGATAAAGGAGAATCCAAAGAAATTCTACAAGTATATTAAGGGCAAAAGTGTAACTAGTGAGAAAATAGGGCCCCTTAATGATCAACAAGGCCATCTATGTATAGAACCACAGGAAATGGGTGAGATCCTAAGTATTTGTGTGGAGAAAGACATGTACATTAGGGAACTCAATAGGGAAAGTAAATTGTGATGTCTTGAAAATAGTCTTCATTACAGAAATGTTGGTGCTGGAGGTCTTAAAACACATACCCGATTGTGTATCCCAGGATATTGTGGGAAGCTAGGGAAGAAATTGCATGGCCCCTAGCAGAGATATTTGTCTCAATGACAGTCACAGGTGAGATGGCAGAAGACTGGACAGTGGCTAATAATAATTATAATAATAATAATTAATAATAATTAAGAAAGGCTGTAAGGAAAAGCCAGGAAACTATAGACCGGTGAGCCTAACATCAGTGCTGGGTATGTTATTGGTGGGGATTCAGGGAGACAGGTCTGTGTGCCTTTGGAAAGGCAAGAACAGATTAGAAACAGTAAAAGTGCCTTTATGCTTGAGAAATTGTCTCCAGAAACTTGATTAAGTTTTTTGAAGGGTTGACCAAGAACATAGGTGAAGGCAAAGTGGTAGATATTGTCTACATGGAATTTAACAAGGCCTTCGACAAGTGTTACATGGTAGATTGGTTAGTAATGTTAGAATGCATGGGATCCAGGGAGAGCTAGCCAATTGGATACAAAATTGGCTGACGAGAGGTGTAATAGAGGCTTGTTGTTCAAACTGGAAGCATGTGACCCGGGTTGTGCTGCAAGGATCAGTGCTGGGTACACTGTTTGTCATTTACATAAACAATTTGGATGATAATAGAGGAAACATGATTAGTAAGTTTATGGATGACAGCAAAGTTGGTATAGTGGACAGTGAAGAAGATATCTTATAATAGGATCTCGATCAACTGGGGTAAGGAGTAGCAGGTGGAATTTAATGCATATTGGTATTGCATTTTCGTAAGATGAACTAGGGCAAATCTTACACAGTTAATGGTGGGGCCCTGGGGAGTGTTTTTGAACAGAGACCGAGGAGTGTAGCTACATAGTTCCTTGAAAGTAGTGTCACAGGTGGTTAAGGTAGTGAAGAAGGCTTTTGGCATGCTTGCCTTCTGAGCATTGAGTGCAAGATTTGGGAGGTCATGTTACAGCAGTACAAGACATTAACAAGTTTGTAAATGACTGCTTGCCAAAGAAGTTAGTCTGAACGTTCCCCAACTGGAAACCATGGGTGAACCATGAGTGTCGAAGTCCAGGTCTGAGTAGTTCAAGTCAGGCAACCCTGACCCATATAAGAATTTGAGATACAGCCTTCACAGAGCCAAGGCGAAATACCAAACTAAGCGAGACACGGACTGACCATATGGACACCTGTCGTTTTGTGGCAAGGCTTACATAACGGACTGCAAAGCACAGTCGAACAAAATTGTGGACATCAAGTACGTACCAACCCAGTGAGCTCAGTGCATTCTACACTCGCTTCGAACAGAAAGACAGTGAAACAATATCACTGTCCCATGTCCTTGGCCGCACCTGTACCCTCAGTCACTACCACGTACATTAGGTCGACCTTCTAAAAGGGTAAACCCACGGGAAGCGACTGGAATGAATCCCCAACCTTGAACTCAGATCTTGTGTGAATGAGTGGTAGGAGTATTCAAAGGCATCTTCAGCCTCTCCTTAGTACAATCTGAGGTCCCTGCCTGCTTCAAGAAGATCACCATCATCCCAGTGCCAAAGGAGTATCATGAATCATGTCTCAATAACTATTGCTGCAAATGTGTTGCTGGTCAAAGCACAGCAGGCCAGGCAGCATCTCAGGAATAGAGAATTTGACGTTTTGAGCATAAGCCCTTCATCAGGAATAAGAGAGAGAGAGCCAAGCAGGCTAAGATAAAAGGTAACACATCATCTATTGCATCCGCTGCACCCGATGTGGCCTCCTCTGTATTGGGGAGACGGGCCGCTTACTTGCTGAACGCTTCAGAGAACACCTCCGGGCCGCCCGAACCAACCAACCCAATCACCCCGTGGCTCAACACTTTAACTCTCCCTCCCACTCCACCGAGGACATGCAGGTCCTTGGACTCCTCCACCGGCAGAACACAACTACACGACGGCTGGAGGAGGAGCGCCTCATCTTCCGCCTGGGAACCCTCCAACCACAAGGTATGAATTCAGATTTCTCCAGTTTCCTCATCTCCCCTCCCCCCACCTTGTCTCAGTCGGTTTCTTCTAACTCAGCACCGCCCTCCTAACCTGCAATCCTCTTCCTGACCTCTCCGCCCCCACCCCACTCCGGCCTATCACCCTCACCTTGACCTCCTTCCACCTATCCCACCTCCATCGCCCCTCCCCCTAGTCCCTCCTCCCTACCTTTTATCTTAGCCTGCTTGGCTCTCTCTCTCTTATTCCTGATGAAGGGCTTATGCTCGAAACGTCGAATTCTCTATTCCTGAGATGCTGCCTGGCCTGCTGTGCTTTGACCAGCAACACATTTGCAGCTGTGATCTCCAGCATCTGCAGACCTCATTTTTTACTCTCAATAACTATTACCCAGTAGCTCTGACATTGATAATTATCAAGTGCTTTCAGAGGTTGGTTATGGCTCACATCAACTCTAGCCTCCCAGATTGCCTTGATCCCTTGCAATTTGCCTACTAATGCAACAAGCCCACAGCAGACGCCAACTCCCTGGCCCTACACTCCTCCCTGCAACTTCTGGACAGCAATGATATCTACATCAGGCTCCTACCTATTGACTACACCTCCACCTTAAAACCATAATTCCAAACAAAATCATCTCAATTCTGGAATTGAGGGCTCTGCTCCCCTCTCTGTAACTGGATTCTTGATTTGATTAGATTACTTAGTGTGGAAACAGGCCCTTCGGCCCAGCAAGTCCGCACTGACTGCCGAAGCGCAACCCACCCAGATCCATTCCCCTGCATTTACCCCTTCACCTAACACTAGTTGGGCAATTTAGCATGGCTAATTCGGCTAACTGTGGGAAGAAACCAGAGCACCCGAGGAAACCCACGCAGACACAGGGATAATGTGCAAACTCCACACAGTCAGTCGCCTGAGGTGGAATTGAACCCGGGTCTCTGACGCTGTGAGGCAGCAATGCTAACCACTGTGCTGCCCATATTTCAAACTCAACATTTCATAACCAACAGACCACGGTCAGTAAGAATAAGTGACAACACCTTTTCTGTGATAATCCTCAACACCACAGCAAGTCTACTGAACTCATTATGCACACATGACTTTGGCCAAATTCTGCATCAACTTCATTTGCAAGTTTGCTGATGATATCACTATTGGAAGCCGGGTCTCAAACAATAATGAGGTGGAGTACAGGAAAGAGACTGACTGCTTAGCAGCATGTGGTAAAGACAACAATCTTTCCCTTACAGCAAAATCAATGAGCTGGTCATTGACTTCAGGAAGTGGAGTGAAGGACACACCCGTCTGCAACAATGGTGCTGAGGTGGAGATAGTCAGTCATAGAGATGGACAACATGGAAACAGACCCTTCAATCCAACCCGTCCATCCGACCAGATATCCCAACCTAATCTAGTCCCACCTGACTGCACCTGGCCATATCCCTCTAAACCCTTCCTAATCATATACCCATCCCAATGCCTTTTAAATGTTGCAATTGTACTAGCCTCCACCACTTCCTCTGGCACCTCTTGCCATACACATAGTATCCTCTGCGTGAAAAAGTTGCCACTCAGGTCCATTTTATATCCTTCCCCTCTCTCACCCTAAACCTATGCCCTGTAGTTCTGGCTTCTCTCATCCCAGGGAAAAGACTTTGCCTGTTAATCCTATCCATGCACCTCATCATTTTATAACACTCTTTAAGGTCACCCCTCAGCCTCCTCGGCTCCAGGGAAAGTAGCCCCAGCTTCTCCCGATAGCTCAAATCCACCAAACCTGGCAACATCCTTGTAAATCGTTTCTGAACCTTTTCAAGTTTGACAACATCTTTCCAATAGGAAGGTGACCAGAATTGCATGAAATATTCCAACAGTGGCCTAACAAATGTCCTGTACAGCCGCAACATGACCTCCCAACTCCTGTAGTCAAGGTTCTGACCAATAAAGAAAAGCATACCAAACACCTTCACTATCCTATCTACCTGCGACTTCACTTTCAAGGAGATCTGAACCTGCACTCCAAGATCTTTGTTCAGCAATACTCCCTAGGACCTTACCATTAAAAGTCTTGAGTACTGCTAAAATTTGCTTTCCCAAAATGCAGCACCTCTCCTTTGTCTGAATTAAACTCCGTCTGCCACTTCTCAGCCCATTGGCCCATCTGATCAAGATCCCGTTGTAATCTGAGGTAACCTTCGCTGTCCGTTATACTTCCGATTTTGGTGTCATCTGCAAACTTACTAGCTGTACCTCTTATGCTCTCATCCAAATCATTTATATAAGTGACAAAAAGTAGTGGACCCAGCACCGATCCTTGTGGTACACCACTGGTCACAGGCCTCCAGTCTGAAAAACAACCCTCCACCACCACTCTCTCTTCTACCTTTGTGCCGGGTCTGTATCCAAATGGCTAGTTCTCCCTGAATTCTGTGAGATCAAACCTTGCTGACCAGTCTCCCATGGGAAACCTTGTCGAGCACCTTACTGAAGTCCATATAGATCACATCTACCGCTCTGTCCTCATCAATCCTCTTTGTTACTTCTTCAAAAAACTCAAATTTGTGAGACATGATTTTCCACGCACAAAGCCATGTTGACTATCCCTAATCAGTCCTTGCCTTTCCAAATACATGTACATCCTGTCCCTCCGGATTTCCTCCAACAACTTGCCTACCACTGACATCAGGCTCACTGGTCTGTAGTTCCCTGGCTTGTCCTTACCAGTTTCTTAAACAGTGGCACCATAATAGCCAACCTCCAGTCTTCCGACATCTCGCCTATGACTATCGATGATATAAATATTTCAGTTAAAGGCCCAGCAATCACTTCCCTAGCTTCACACTGAGTTCTAGGGTGCACCTGATCAGGTCCTGAGGATTTATCCACTTTTATGCGTTTCAAGACATTCAGCACTTCCTCCTCTGTAATCTGGACATTTCGCAAGATGTCACCATCTATTTCCCCACATTCTATATCTTCCATATCCTTTTCCACAGTAAATACTGATGCAAGTACTCATTTAGTATCTCCCCCATTTTGTGCGGCTCCACACAAAGGCTGCCTTGCTGATCTTTGAGGGGCCCTATTCTCTCACTAGATACCCTTTTGTCCTTAATGTATATGTAAAAACTCTTTGGATTCTCCTTAATTCTATTTGCCAAAGCTATGTCATGTCCCCATTTTGCCCTCCTGATTTCCCTCTTAAGTATACTCCTACTTTCTTTATACTCTTCTAAGGATTCACTCGATCTATCCTGTCTATACCTGACATATGCTTCCTTCTTTTTCTTAACCAAACACTCAATTTCTTTAGTCATCTAGCATTCCCTATACCTACCAACCTTTCCTTTCACCCTGACAGGAATATACTTTCTCTGGATTCTTGTTATCTCATTTCTGAAGGCTTCCCATTTTCCAACCGTCCTTTTACCTGCGAACATTTGCCCCCAGTCAGCTTTTGAAAGTTCTTGCCTAATACTGTCAAAATTGGCCTTTCTCCAATTTAGAACTTCAACTTTTAAATCTGGTCTATCCATTTCCATCACTTTTTTAAATCTAATAAAATTATGGACACTGGCCCCAAAGTGCTCCCCTACTGACACCTCAGTTACCTGCCCTGCCTTATTTCCCAAGAGTAGGTCAAGTTTTGCACCTTCTCTAGTAGGTACATCTACATACTGAACCAGAAATTTTCTTGTACATGCTTAATAAATTCCTCTCCATCTAAACCTTTAATACTATGGCAGTCCCAGTCATATGTTTGGAAAGTTAAAATCCCCTACCATAACCACCCTATATTCTTGTGGATAAGATTAGATTAGATTACTTACAGTGTGGAAACAGGCCCTTCGGCCCAACAAGTTCACACCGACCCGCCGAAGCGCAACCCACCCATACCCCTGCATTTACCCCTTACCTAACACTACGGGCAGTTTAGCATGGCCAATTCACCTGACCCGCACATCTTTGGACTGTCGGAGGAAACCAGAGCACCTAAGGAAACCCACGCAGACACGGGGAGAACGTGCAAACTCCACACAGTCAGTCGCCTGAGTCGGGAATTGAACCCGGGTCTCAGGCGCTGTGAGGCAGCAGTGCTAACCACTGTGCCACCGTGCCGCCCACAAACTGTGATCCCCATACAAATTTGTTTCTCCATTTCCCTCTGACTATTAGGGGGTCTATAAATACAATCCCAATAAGATGATCATCCCTTTCGTATTCTCAGGTCCACCCAAGTAACATCCCTGAATGTATTTCTGGGAATATCCTCCCTCAGTACAGATGTAATGCTACCCCTTCACAAAAATGCCACTTCCCCTCTCCTCTTGCCTCCCTAGGATAGTCAAGAGCGCGAAGTTTCTGGGAGTGACAATCACCAGCAATCTGGTCCAACCATTTGACACTATGAACAAGAAAGCACAGCAATGTCTCTGCTTCCTCAGGAGACTATGGAAATTCAGCATGTCCATAACGACTTTTTAGAAACATTTGTAGATGCACTGTGAAAGCATCCTATCTGAATGCGTCACATGTGGCAACTGCTCTTTCCAAGTTATGGATGCGGCCCAGTCTATCACACAAACCAGCCTTCCATCCATTGACTTTGCCTATATCTCCCTCTGCATCAGAAAAGCAACTAACATAATCAAAGTCCCTTCCCACCATGATTATATGCTTTCACCTTCTTCCATTGGGCAGAAGACATAAATACTTGTATACACATAACAATCAGGTTCAAGAACAGTTTCTTACCCGTTATTATTAGACTTCTGAATGGACCTCATTAATGTTATGTTGATCTCTCTCTGCACCTTCTTGGCAGCTGTAACATTGTGTGCTAAAGTCTGTCTTGTAAACTTGATGCACTTGTATGGTATGATCTGCCCGTAATACATGTAACCCTTTTCACTATACCTGGGTACACATGACAATAATAAATCAAGTTCAAGCATTGGTAAGGTCACCTTTGGAGTACTACTGATTATTGTGGTTGCCCTGCTACAGGAAGGATGTTCAAAAAATAATGGAAACTGTGCAAAAAATATTTCCAAGGATTTTATCAAGAATTGAAATTTAAGTTAAGGAGAAGGTGGATGGTCTGGGACATTTTTACCTGGAGCATAGGAGGCTGAAAGATGACCTTGTGGAGGTTTATAAAATCATGAGGTGCTTGGATAAGGTAAATAGCTAAGGTCTTTTCCAGGTAGAGCAGTCCAAAGCTAGAGGGCATCGGTTTAAAGTGAGATGGGGGAAGAAAAAGAATCACAGAGCAAACTTTTCAAATTGGTGCATATATGGAGCAAGCTGCCCGAGGAAGTGGTAAACGTAGGTACAGTTACCATATTGAAAAAAACATTTGGACAAGTACATAGATTTGAGAGAGGGAAATGGTCAAACACAAGCAAACAGGATTAGTTCACTTTAGAAAACCTAGTCGGCATGCTGAATGACTTTAGGCTATTTAGATGTTAGACAATTTGGAAAGCTTATCGGTAGCAAAAATAAAAATTAACCTTTTTTTCTCAGCAATATCCTTTACAGACACCAATCACCAGTAAAATGTTGGTCTGATCTTCACTTTAAAATTTCTTACTCGACTAATAGGGTGGTAAACATTCCTTTTGGTAACTTTCTGCATATTTACTGGACATGGTCCTCTCTGGCTTTCTCAAGACATGCAGATAAGCAAGCTCATTGACCTTTTGTCATTAAACCTTAAGCCATGAGTTTTGTTTTCCCCAGTCCTGTCGATTTGCAATGCTTTTGTTTTAATAATTTGTTCATCATGTGATATGATGCTGGCTGTGTCAGCATTTATTTTGCATCCCCAATTGTTCAGAGGACATTTCAGACTTTGTTTTGGATCTGGAGCAACGTCTGGCCACAAAGGTAAGGGTGGCCAATTTCCTTCCTTTCAGGGCAAGAGTGAACTAGATGAGTCTTTATGACAATTGATAATAGCTACATACATAAGCAAACATTTTCCTCCATATTTTTATTGAATTCAAATTTTGCCATCTACCTTGGTGGAATTCAAGCCCATGTCCCAAAAGGTTAACCTGGCATTCTGAATTACTAGTCCCATGACATTACCACTCCTCCACCACTTTTCCTAAAACAGCTTAAGACTTCTTAGTTTCTGGAAGCCTCCAGAGATTCAAAGCTGTACCTCTGTTAGTCTTCTGAACACTCCCTTCTTGTGACCCAGGCCTCACCTTTTTTGGTCCTTAAAAATCAAGTCTCAATAAGCATTAACTATCCCAATTAATTTAGCTTAAGCTACACGATTTCATGGGAAGACGCGTTCTCTCACTTACAAATAGCTTCCTTTAAAAATAGCAGTTCAGACCTTCAATACCTAAAACCAAAAAACCATTTACCTCTACTTGAGCATCCACATTTCCCTATAATATATTAGGAATTTTCCCCTCTAATATATTCATGAATGGGAGACTGCTAGTGAAGATAAGAACCCATGGGATCAAAAGAAATTGTTCTAATTAGATTCAGGATTGTTTGAGTGGCTGGAAGCAAGGAGTGATGGTTGAGCAGCACTGGAAGCCAGTATCTTCACTTGAAGTAACTTAATGTTGATTGTCCATTTGATTATCATGAGCTTTTAAGATTTCGGCTGTCAACATCCTAACTCTGTCCATGTCCCATTTACCCATTGCCCTGTGAACACTTTTAAGAGTTCCAATCTCTTGGCATAATTTTGTCAAAAGTAATGAAATATCCCAGTGTGCTTTACAGGAACATTATAAGATAAAACATGGTACTGTGCCACAAAAGGACATATTAGGTAGATGACTAAAAGCTTGGAGGAGGGATCAAGGACCAGGAGCACAGATTGAAGATTAGGGATGTTTTGAGGGGATGTGAGGAAAAAGGTTTTCACCCAGAAAGTGTTGGGAAACTGGAATTTACTGCTTATAAGGGTGGTGGTGGCAGAAACCATTCAAATATTTAAGTAATCTTTAAATGTGTATTTGTGCAGAAGTATGCAAAACTCTGGTCCAAGTGATAGAAAATGGGATTCGAATAGTTAGATGCTTGTTTTTGAACAACAAAGCACCGTTTTCTGTGCTGTAGACCTCAGTGGCTCTAACAATGATGTTCTTATAAACAATCAAAATTAAACAGGAAGAAAATTGCATTAAAATTTTAATTTAGGCTTAGGCATGAGGTGATGCTGCTAAAGAAGTATGTGTTTTTAACTACATTTGACTTGTTTTGTCCATTTGATTATCATGAGCTTTTAAGCCTGCATCTACAATAGAGTAATTCTTAAATCTGCTTGAGTGTAGATTGGGTTTGAATGTACAAGTAATTTGATCTTTTTCTTCCCCATAGCTGAATTTGCCACATACTTGAACTTCTGCCGTTCCCTACGTTTTGATGACAAACCAGACTATTCCTACTTGAGGCAATTATTTCGCAACCTCTTCCACCGCCAAGGCTTCTCCTATGACTATGTCTTTGACTGGAACATGCTCAAGTTTGTACGTTTATTTTGTGCTTAACACTAATGTTGTAGAAGTGTCATATATAGATTTCAAACTCAAATGTTGGATTAAAAAAAATGTAATTGCTTGTTGGTAACCTGTTTACCAGATTTTTTTTTAATATCTCAGGGTTGGTTCTTGAAAGTTTGGCATGTTTAGGATTGTTCATGTCAAGCCTGGTACCAAAGTAACATTGTGATTTTTCAGTCAAGAAAGTTGTGAACTGAGCCACACTGCAATTTTTTTTAATGGACAGCTTTCAGTGAAGTGTTGAGGAAGTTCTTCCTTTATCAGAAATAATGTTCACATGAACCACCAGAACAGAATGTATTCAAAAGAATTTAAAATAACTTTTTGACACCCTAGTCATTATTGCAGGTGCTCTATTGCAAAATAAATGTTTTTGCTAATATAAGCCATAGAATAATGGGTTTTATAACACAAAAGTTAGCATTCAACCATGTATGCTAATGCTTGCCTCTTAACTGAGCCATAGGGTTTTAAATCAACCTTTTCTATCTGCCTTTCCAAGTTTGAAGTCGAAGTGTTTTAGAAACCAGTAAAGGGTGATCAAAAGTTAATTTTCAAAGAGAAAAAAAAGATAAAAGCAAGCTAACCAGAAATATACAGGTATAAAGAATTTGGTTCCTATCTCTAAGGAACCAAATTCTTTATACCTGTATATTTCCGGTTAGCTTGCTTTTATCTTATTTTTCTCTTTGAAAATTAACTTTTGATCACCCTTTACTGGTTTCTAAAACACTTCCAGACTTCAAACTTGGAAAATAGTACTGATGCTGAACAAACATTACATCATAGAAATTCAGTCTAACTAAGGTGAGAATAAGCATGAGGAACTTCAGGTAATTAATATCACCAAGAGATCATTTAATGGTGAAACTTGAAGAAATAAAAGCTGGCTCTTTCCATGACCTAGTGACAGTTATGGTCAGATTGATTTGATTTATTGTCATATGTACCGAAGTACAGTGAAAAGCTTTGTTTGCGAGCAGTACAGGCAGATCATAGGGTGAAAAAAGATTCTGGACAGAGTTCAGGCTGAGTAGAGAGTTGGACAGAGTACAGGTTACACCATGCAGGACATGCACTAGACGAGGTCAGCATTATTTGAAGTTAGAAAGCCCATTCATCAATCTAATAACGGCAGGGTGGAAGATGTTCTTGAACCTGCTTGTGCATGTGTTCAAACTTCTGTATCTTCTGCCCTCTCCAAAAGATAGCTGCAGAGATATTTGGATGCACTGGCAGTGATTTTCAAAGATTTTCTAGATTCTATCATGGGCCTAGTAGATTGGAGGTGAGCAAATGTAGCACCACAATTTAATACAGAGATGGAAATGGGGGACTACATGCCAATTAGTCTGACATTGGTCAGTTAGAAAAGTTCTAGAATCCATTAATAAAGGTATCTTAACTATGTACTTATAAAATTAGAGTATACTCTGACAAAGTCAGCATTGTTTGATTACAAAAGGAAAATCATCATTCACAAATTTAATAGTGGGTTTTTAAGTATTTAGCTCTTAAGGTAGATAAAAGGGAATGAGTAGATATGATATATTTTAAAAAACATTCACTAGAATCCCACAGAAAAAGCTAATGTATCTAATAAGTATTTATGCAATTGGGGGATAATATACTAGAATGTTAAAAGGTATGAACATGTTGAAATTCTGAGGGACTTTTTCCAACACTCTTAAGATCCAGCCATGATTCTATTACATGCAGGTTCGGAGATTTTTTTTATTTTAAGACGAATAGTTTAACTATCAGTTGGAGAATTCTTTGTCTTCCTCATTGATTGTCATTGCTGAAGTAGAGTCTGAAACCTGGCTGATTTTAATTTTAAGCTGAAAATGTGTTGCTGGAAAAGTGCAGCAGGTCAGGCAGCATCCAAGGAACAGGAAATTCGACATTTCGGGCATAAGCCCTTTTTCAGGACTTATGCCCGAAACGTCGAATTTCCTGTTCCTTGGATGCTGCCTGACCTGCTGCACTTTTCCAGCAACACATTTTCAGCTCTGATCTCCAGCATCTGCAGACCTCACTTAGTCCTCGATGATTTTAATTTAATCCTGATATCCCTGTGAATGATATCATTAGACATCCAGAACTGTTTTGAGGGAAGCTGAAAAGTCATTCCCATCATGAATCTGTAAGTCCTCCATATTTTCAGTGTCTAGTTCAGAAACACAGGAATAATGCTAAACAAATCATTCCTCAGGTTATTTAGTTGTTAGTGATTACAGCTATTTTTATTTTGTTGGATGTGGGCATCAACAGCAAGATGAGCATTTGTTGCTATTCCCGAATTATCCTTGAACTGAATGGCTTCCAAGACCATTTCAGAGAGCTGTTTAGAGTCAACCAGATTTGCTGTTAGGCTGGAGACAGGTAGGCCTGACCAGGTAAGGATAGCAGACTTCCTTCCTTTTAAAGAACATTACTGAAGCAGGTGGCTAGTGTTGACAATCAGTGTTAGTTTCATGGTGACCATCACTGAGACAAGATTTTAATTCCAGATTTTCTTAATTCATTTTAAATTCCAACAGTTACTGTGATCCCCAAATTAAATTGTTCTTCTAGAATACATTTCAGTGATGTATCCACTATGCCAGCTTATTTTCAGTGAAAGGAAAATGATATGCATTTCAACTGAAATGCTTCTCAATTAAACATATTCTCTCTCGGATCATTTCAGGGAGCCAGCAGAGCTGCCGATGATGATCGCGAACGGCGAGAGCGAGAGGAACGCATGAGGCACGGCCGAAATCCAGCAGCACGGGGATTACCTTCAACTGCTTCTGGAAGGCTTAGAGGAAATCAGGAAGTGGCACCACAGACACCCCTCACCCCCACGTCCCACACTGGTAAGATAAAACATTAAATTTATTTCACACATGTCAGAATATCTGAGTCATGATATACATGGTAGTCTGTGTCCTGTTGAATTTTTATTTATTTTAAAATAAGTTAAAGCTTTTCAGTCTTACATGTTTATTTCCAGTGCAAACATTTGAACTTAAATTGCTAAGATCCTGAGAATTAGAGCAAGTGTGTAGAATCATAAGTTCAGTATATGGGTGTTGAGGAACATCGATAGATGCAAGACAATGGCAAAATTGTCTGGAAGCCCCTTGATGAGGTGAAAGACAAATCTTGTACCCCAGAAATGTGTAGCAGAACCTAAGGTCTGTTTTGACCTCAATATTTGTAGCAAACCGCTGTTGTGATAGGCACTATATCGATGCAAATGCAAGTTTGTTTGTTACAAGCAGTCTCTAACTATTTCACTTATTTATATCCTCTGTTTTAATAGTTACAATGATCCTGATTATTGCAATTTTATACATGTAAAATATTTAACTATCTCAATGTTAACTGAGACTTGAAGCATCTGTTTTGAAAGTTGAAATAACCACCTATGTTTTGTTGATCTGAACTAAAATCTCAATATCTTCCTCTAGGTATGAGTAAAAAAGAAATATATATTCCAAAGTGAATTCCAAAAGAACTATCTATGTACTAGCATAGGTGCCTTGGAAAGCAGCACGGTAGTATCTCCATGTGGGAATCCTTTGTCCTCAGTTAAACTGTCCTGTCTCTCCTTCACTGCTGACTCCTGGAATCCACTTCAGATTCTGTGAATTCCCCATTTTTCCAAGCTGAGGTCAGCTTCCCACAGGCCAGTCAGACAATAGGTTTCTTGGTAATGCCAGACCACAGGATGTTAATGCTGTCAATGTTGAATAAGTTCCTACAGTTGTCAACCTCCTAGACTCCATTGTATTTGTGTTAAGCCCAAAACTATTAACCCTCTGCTCACTAGTGCTCAACATTCTCCCTAGTGCTCAACATTCTCTCTCTCCCTCTCCCCATCACCCTGTGTTGACTAGATAAACTTTTCTGATCGTCATTTCTAATGATCTTCTAAATAGCTTCCAGAATTTACAGCATCCTATTGTTTCCTATCATTGGTGTCAATATCTGCCGTCTTGATATCCTACATGCAGGTATCTTTGTAGTGGAAATCTGGACTCCCAGGAGTTTGTAATGTAGTGGCTAATCAATCTAGCAGAAGATCTCTGGGTATCTGGCTGTCATCCAGCTGATGAATGTGGTTGAGTGGGTGCAAATGTTCTTGGCTTATCAGTGAGTGTATGCTGTTAGAATTAACTCATAGCAGGTATGCAGAGCTGCCGACCTTCTGCAGCCAAGAGTTTCTAAACATATGTCTGAAACAGTGAAGTTGGAAAATGTTGCCCCTTGCCTCCAACCCAGCAGTTATTCTCCAGGATGCCTTGCAGAATGCATTGAGGATGCAGGCTTATTAGTATTGAAATTTGCTGTTTTTGAGTCAGGTTGTATTTCCATGCTTTTTGTTACTCAGCGTGGGCGTTACACCTGCAGTTTTTCTGATGCATGTCTTAATTTCAGAACCAAATGGTATGTTGCTGGTGATTGTGAAACCTAGATATCCGAAACTATCAAGAACCTCCAATGTCACTTTGTCAGTGCTGTTAGATGGTGGTAGAGCAGCTACTGGACCATGAAATTAGTTTCCCGATGCTGGTGGTCAGACCAACTCTTTATAGACTTGAAAGAGTCTGAGCACTTGAAATTATTTCAAGTTATTTTTGATAGGGTAAGGCTCAACCTCTTCTGTATTACTTTACAATGGGAATAATGTGTATAATCTAAAGTGTACATCAAATCACTGGTTCTGCCTGATTGCATTGTGAAAATGAAACAGTGCACTCCGTGGAGATGTAGGGTGTTATAGACATGCTATAACATGCAACCCTTCCACTATGCCTTGTATATTTCACTTTATTCACCATATAGGTCAAATAGTCTTTTTCAATGTTGTAAAATTATATGAAAAATCCAAGTTACCAGTTACATTAAATATCTGTTATATATTTGTAGTCTGTACAGTGTGATACTAGAGAACTGGTTTAAAAGGTGAGCTCTTCAGTAAAGAATTTATGCCTTGACCCTAGGTATGACATGAAATCTTAATCTGTTTAAGGAGTTTGCTGACATGGGGAAATCTCACTCTGGGAGAGGGCAAAGTGAACCTTGTATTAGCTTTATGCCTAGTCAATTCAGAGTAATATTGTTGATGTTGCTACTGCAAGCTAAAGTTTACCTATATTGGCTCATACAGAAACTGACCAGGAGTCATTTGGCTCAGTTGGTTGGACAGTGGTTTGTGATGCAGTGTGAAGCCAACACTTGGTTCAATTTCCTCACTGGCAGTCATTACCATGAAGGACTCTCCTTCTCAACCTCTCCCCTCTATTGAAGTGTGGTGACTGTCAGGTTAAATCGCCAACAGTTATCTCTCTCTAATGAGAGAACAGATATAATAGGATCTGCTAGTCCGTTATGGTCCACTAGTTTATCTTTTTCCTTCTTATGTAGAAAGTATATTCGGTCATGCAGAAATAATGTGCAAGCTACTGATTGGATTCCAAGTGATAAGATATTCAGTATTGTTATCATTAGAGTTGTGAAGCTTGTTGAGTTATTTGTTGGAGTAAGAAGTTTTGGCATTATCAAAATT
This sequence comes from Hemiscyllium ocellatum, assembly GCF_020745735.1. Taxonomy (NCBI): domain Eukaryota; kingdom Metazoa; phylum Chordata; class Chondrichthyes; order Orectolobiformes; family Hemiscylliidae; genus Hemiscyllium; species Hemiscyllium ocellatum. The sequence continues at coordinate 27,200,547 of NC_083425.1, read as the reverse complement.
TCTGCAAGAGGTCTTACAGCATTAGGGATCCCTTAAAGCATTTATTTTAATGTAAAAACTTAACTCCCATCCTGGATCTCAAAAGAATTGGCAGCCTGTTTTTGTGGCCACATTTCCATCCTCAGTGATAGATTCTCGTCCCTGCCTTTGTACTACTCAAGTAGCCTCAAGGAATGTGTATAACTACCAAATAAGTGAAAATGAGAATTTCTGTTAATAGATTAAGTCGTAGCCCTATCGTGGGACCTGCTTCAATGGCAACTGTTAGGAAATGGCAATATTTGGTCCTATTTTTAAAATTATACATTTAAATAATTGGTACAATAATTTTTCATCTTCCATTGTCCAAAATTGGACAATCTGCATTCATTACCATTTGAAAAACGTCACCATTTTCAAAATGTTCCAACTATGGTACCTGTGATTTTGCAATGATATGGTGGATGATTCAAGCCACGATTCAGTAAGCTAATAATGCAGATAGCACTGTGTGATTGAGTGGTGTGTGTGTGTGTGTGTGTGTGTGTGTGTGTGTGTGTGTGTGTGTGTGTGTGTGTGTGTGTGTGTGTGTGTGTGTGTGTGTGTGTGTGTGTGGGGGGCGGCAGGCAGAGGGGGGTGCGCTGGTGAAGAGGGGGCCGTGGTGGCAGTGGCTGAGGGGGATTATGAAGGTGGGGTATACTGATAACAGCTTGAATCAATTTTGTTGTCGCATGAATACTGTTGACATTAAAAATGTGAACCAAGATATTCTGATATGAAGATGGTCACTGCTAACGTGTACAGTTATGTGTTGGGACCGTGTAGAAGTCCTGACTCCACAGGAATTTTGAAATTGTCTAAAAAAATCCCTGATTTAGACTTTGAATTGGAACGTTCCAAATTCCTTATCTGAACAGTTTGGCAGAAGAGAGGGATTGCAGTTTGCTTAAACTCCTTGCTGTCAATTAAACTGCCCTCCCGAAACCCCAAAGAAGTATGTGTTTTCACTTTCATTATATTATATGTGTAATGTTTTTAGACCCAAACCTCGCCCACTCCTCTCTCCAAGGACCTGGTGGTATCCCTTCAACCCCCAAACCAATCTTTCCCAACCTGCGCCCTCACCCCAACCACCACAACTTACCCATCTGTTTAGCTGCCACTGAACCCCTCACCCAAGCAGCATTTCTATTCGGTGCCCACCTGACACCCTTTCCTCCAACCCCGCTTAGCTGCCACCTGAAATCCTCATCCATGTAGCATTTCTATTCATGCCCACCTGATACCCTTTCCACCCACCAGACACCTGATTCCTTCCAGCAGCATGACATCTTAAGTCACATGGTAAAAACAAGGACTGCAGATGTTGGAAACCAGAGTCCAGATTAGAGTGGTGCTGGAAAAGTACAGCAGATCAGGCAGCATCCGAAGAGCAGGAAAATCGACGTTTTGGGCAAAAGCCTTTCATCAGGAATAGAGGCAGGGTGCCTGCAGAGTGGAGAGATAAATGAGACGGGAGTGGGGGTGGGGATGAAGGTGATAGGTCAGAGAGGAGGGTGGAGTAGAAAGGTGGAAAGGAAGATAGGCAGCTAGGACAGGTCATGAGTGCGGTGCTGAGCTGGAAGGTTGGAGGTGGGGGAAGGGGAAATGAGCAAGCTGGTGAAGTCCACATTGATGCCATGTGGTTGAAGTGTTCCGAGGCAGGAGATGAGGTGTTCTTACTCCAGGCGTCTGGTGGTGAGGGAGCAGTGGTGGAGGAGGCCCAGGACCTGCATGTCCTCGGCAGAGTGGGAGGAGGAGTTGAAATATTGGGCCACAGGACGGTGGGGTTGATTGGTGCGGGTGGCCCGGAGATGTTCCCTAAAGCATTCTGCTAGGAGGCGTCCAGTCTCCCCAATGTAGAGGAGACTGCATCAGGAGCAACGGATACAATAAATGACATTGGTGGATGTGCAGGTAAAACTTTGGGTGTGGAAGGCTCCTTTGGGGCCTTGGATGGAGGTGAGGGATGAGGTATGGGTGCAGGTTTTGCAATTCCTGTGGTGGCACGAGAGGGTGCTAGGAAGGAAGGGAGGGTGGGTTGTTGGGGGGCATGGATCTGACCAGGTAGTCACGGAGGGAACGGTCTTTGCGGAAGGCAGAAAGGCGTGGGAAGGGAAATATATCCCTGGTGGTGGGGTCTGTTTGGAGGTGGCGGAAATGTTGTCGGATGATGTGGTTTATGTGAAGGTTGGTAGGGTGGAAGGTGAGCACCGGGGGCGTCTATCCTTGTTACGGTTGGAGGGATGGGATGTGGATGAGTTGGAGGGCATCTTTAACCACATGGGAAGGGAAATTGCAGTCCTTAAAGAATTAAGCTATCTGGTGTGTTCTGTGGTGGAACTGGTCCTCCTGGGAGCAGATACGGCGGAGGTGGAGGAATTGGGAATACGGGATAGCATTTTTGCAGGAGGTAGGGTGAGAAGAGGTGTAATCCAGGTAGCTGTGGGAGTTGGTGGGTTTGTTTAAAAAAAAAAGTCCGTGTCAAGTCGGTCGTCATTAATGGAGATGGAGAGTCCAGGAAGGGGAGGGAGGTGTCAGAGATGGTCCAGGTGAATTTAAGGTCGAGGTGGAATGTGTTGGTGAAGTTGATGAATTGCTCAACCTCCTCGCGGGAGCACGAGATGGCGCCAATGCAGTCATCAATGTAGCAGAGGAAGGTGGGGAGTGGTGCCAGTGTAACTACAGAAGATGGACTGCTCTACGTAACCAACAAAGAGACCAGCATAGCTGGGGCCCATTCCGGTGCCTAAGTCACACCCCCACCTGGCTTTTGAGCCCCATCAACCATTGTAAACACTTTCATTCTCTTAAGTAGCTGGTAAAGTGACTTAAGCCATACCATAGGGCATCAAGTGTTTTTAAAGAGGGGTTATGTTTCAGCATTGATTCCTTCCACTCTTGTCTGCGTGGATTGCGAGACTTACCCACTTCAATGCAGCTGGGAAAGTTCCTGGCCTGTGCATTTGTCTGAAAGCTGCACAAAAGTAACATGAACCATGTCAACTCAGTGACTTAGAAAAGAATTATCCATTGCCAGAATGCTACTGGTTATACTTGGGAGGTTTCTGGTTTTAGTTTACTCATACGTGAGGAATAAGAGAATGATCAAGGGGAAGGTAGGGCCGATCAGGGATAGTGGAGGGAACCTGTGCATGGTATCTGAGCAGATAGGGGAAGCTCTAAATGAGTTTTATGCTTCGGTTTTCACCAAGGAAAGGGAACATTTTGTAAATGAAAACTTAGAGGAGCTGGGATACAGTCTTAACCAGATCAAGATTGATGAAGTTGATGTGCTAGAAATTTTGGAAAACATTAAGATTGATAAGTCCCCAGGGCCAGACCAGATTTATCCTCGGCTGCTCCGGGAAATGAGAAAGGAGATTGCTAAGCCGCTGGCGAGGATATTTGCTGCCTCGCTGTCCACAGGGGTTGTACTGGAGGATTGGAAGGAAGGAATGTTGTTCCTCTTTTCAAGAAGAGTAAGAGGGAAATCCCTGGCAATTACAGACCAGTCAGTCTTGCGTCTGAGGGATAGGATTTCTGACTACTTGGGAAAGCATAATCTGATTAAAGGCAGCCAGCTTGGCTTTGTGAGGGGTCCGTCGTGCCTCACAAATCCTTTTGAGTTCTTCGAGGAGTTGTCAAGACAGGTTTACGAAGGTCGAGCAGTGGATGTGTATATGGACTTCACCAAGACATTTGATAAGGTTCCCCATGGTAGACTCATTAATAAAGTCAGGAAGTGTGGGATACAGGGAGATTTGACTATCTGGATTCAGAATTGGCTGGCTGACAGAAGGCAGAGAATGATTTTAAATGGAAAGTATTCTGCCTGGAGGTCAGTCTTGAGCGAGGTCCCACTCGGCTCTGTTCTTTGTAGTTTTTATAAGTGACTTGGATGAGGAGGTTGAGGGGTGGGTTAGTAAACTTGCAGATGACACAAAGATTGGAGGTGTTGTCGATAGGATAGAGGGCTACTGCAGTCTGCAGCACGACATAGATAGGATGATGAGCTGGGCTGAGAAATGGCAGATGGAGTTCAACCTGGATAAATGCAAAGTGATGCATTTTGGAAGGTCGAACTCAAAAGCTGAATATAGGATTAAAGACAGGATTCTTGGCAGAGTGGAGGAACAGAGGGATCTGGGTACATAGTTGCCTCTCAAGTGGATAGGGTTGTTAAGAAAGCATATGGTGTTTTGGCTTTCATTAACAAGGGGATTGAGTTTAAGGACCGCAAGGTTTTGCTGCAGCTCTACAAGTCCCTGGTGAGACCACACTTGGAATATTGTGTCCAGTTCTGGTCGCCCTACTATAGGAAATATACAGAGGCTTTGGAGAGGGTGCAAAGAAGGTTTATCAGGATGCTGACTGGACTGGAGGGCTTGCCTTAAGAAGAAAGGTTGAATAAGCTCGGACTTTCTTCTCTGGGGAGGAGGAGGAGGATGAGAGGAGACCTGGTCGAGGTGTACAAAATAATGAGTGGCATAGATAGTCAATAGCCAGAGACTTTTCCCCAGGGCAGGATTGACTGGTACGAGGAGTCATAGTTTGAAGATATCAGGAGGAAGGTATAAAGGAGACATCCGAGGTAGGTTCTTTACGCAGAGAGTTGTGAATGCATGGAATGCGTTGCCAGCGGTGGTGGTGGAAACAGTCATTGGGGACATTTAAGCGACTGCTGGACATGTACATGGATAAGGGGTGCGTAGATTAAGTTACTAATTTTACATTAGGACTAAATCTCGGCACAACATCGTGGTCCAAAGTGCATGTTCTGTGCTGTACTTTTCTATGTTCTATTTTCATCGCCATTTCTAACGTAGGGCCAAGGAACAAAGGCACGCAATTAAGAGGTAACCATGGTAAAACTATGAATATCTTCATGGTAGCAATGTAAAGGTTTAACGTGTTTCTCTTGTGAAAAGCACAGGTACATAAAAGAGAGTTTCAGAAAGGCATTGAATGTAGTTTAATCCACATCTGGACAGTAGGGCTGCAATTTAGTTTTTAAATGATAGCTTTCTGTTTCCATGTAAACAGCCCTGCTTATCATAAATATCTCTGTTGAGTAAACTTACCTTTAAGTGTCAATGCTCTTTTAATCCACCACTAAATAAATAAATATTCAGTTCACTCAATTGATTTTCTTTCCATTATTGTGAAATGGGACAGGTTAACTAACTTGAACCTTTTATTCTTCAGCTAACACATCTCCACGCCCTGTCTCTGGTATGGAACGGGAGCGAAAAGTGAGCATGAGGTTACATCGTGGCGCTCCTGTTAATGTTTCGTCAACAGATTTAACCGGACGTCAAGACACATCACGAATGTCAACATCACAAGTAAGATCAGTACAAACCACTAAACTGTGCTATTACTAAATTTGATAGAAGATAAAAATTTGCCATTACGAAAGTTTTCTAAACAAAGTTTTTGACATTTCATGCAGCAAAATAAAAGCTAGAGACGAGGATCTGGTGTCAATAAATGTGCCATGGATCTTTTAGTTTGTTAATTAAAAGTCCAATGATTCACTATGTCGTCGAATCCCTAGAATGTGGGAAAAGGCCATTTTAATCTGCACCAACCCTATGAAGAGCTTCCCACCCTGTCTCCGTGACCCCAGCATTTACTGTGGCTAATCCGCCTAGCCTGTGCATTCCTGGACACTATGGGGTAATTTTTTAGCATGGCCAATCCACCTAACCTGTGCATCTTTGCACTGTGGGGAGAAACCTATGTGTGCACTGGGAGAATGGACAAACTGCTGAAATTGTACCTTGTACAACTGTACCCAGTCCCTGTGAAGCAGCAGTGCTAATCACTGAACCATCATACTGCCCGTCCTTTTAGGGAAAGAAACCTGCTGTTACTGGGTCCAATTGACCCTTGGTAGCAGTTCCACAGCTACACCATTTACTGTTAACTACCCTTGGAAATAGCTTAGAGAGTCTCTTGTTGTACAGCAGGACCGAAACTGCAGATTACTGACCTTAGTTGGTAGACTGCTTGAAATTTTGGTGTTGTGAGCTCTGAGGCAGCAATGGATAATGTGAATGCTAGCAGTTATGTGACCTCTTTAAGAAATGCTCTATCGAGGATCTCTCCTGCCATCCCACTGTTATCAGTCTGGGGCAACAGTATGATTCTGAAAAGGCAAGTAACATGGGCAAAAACAGAAATCTTGGGCTCCAGTGCAGCTTCTGGCCAAACCCCCCTTGCTCCTGACCCAAACAAACTGGCCCTGGTAGTTAGGCCCTGATGTGTTGCACCGACACCCCTCCCAGACTCTGGCAGCTAAGGATCAGTAATAAATTGCAACCTTACTGAGGTTGCCTGAATCATGTTGTTTCATTGAAATAAGGGCTTTCTGTTGCCATTATCAAGTTGACATTCTTGTGGGTAAGCTCTGGGTTAATCAGGCTATCACAGTTAATTCAATACCCACCAACTCAAGTTTTAAATTATTTGGAGGCCAGAGTATCTTCCAGTACAGTCCTTTGGATAGTGACAAGGTGGAGAAACTGGCAGAAATTAGTCATAGGTCAACAGAAAAGAGTTGTTGAAGCTCTAACCTGATAATTTAGGTACACTATTGGATCCCTGTTATGTCTGTGTTTTTATACTTGGTAACCATCAGTCATTGGCAATATTTTGTAAATAATGTTTTTAAGGATAATTCAACATCATCCATGCTAGGGTAAAATCATGTAAAACCATCACATTTTATTGAATGTTTACATTGGAAATTGTTTGTTAGGAATGGCAAAAGCTATATGGTTAGTTCCAAAAAGGGTCACGTTTTTCAATGTTAATGGTAACTGTTTAATTCTATCCAGATTTTGAAAATAAATCCAATCAAAAGTTTGACATTTTCTTTTTGAAAGAATAATTGAAATCAGGCCAAGAATGTTATAATACAATGTTATAATAATCTGTGGTTCAAACTCATTGCTCAGTAAATGCATATTGTTTTGTTTTTAAAAGTTTACTATATGGCCAGAAAATATCTTTATAGTGTACAATGGAAACCGTATCTTCATTATTTAGTTGCCAGCTTGACTGTCAATGTTAGATCAATATTTACATCATTGATGTCCTAAAATCAGTTTTATTGTCTACTATCTTTAATTATTCTTCTGACCATCATGTTTATGGATAACTTAAGACATGTTAATAATATTTTAAATGTCAAACTTAAAAGAAGCAGCGATTAGTTGTAAGTTGTGTGTAACAGCATTGTAGTTGCTCATTTTATCTTGAGGGTTTTAACCTTAAATGATTAAATACTGGAAGTAAGTTTGCTCGCTGAGCTGGAAGGTTGTTTTTAGATGTTTTATCACCGTACTAGATAACATCAGTGAACCTCTTGTGAGGCGCTGGTGGTATGTCCCCCTTATTTGTATTTAGGTTTCTTTGGGTGGCTGATGTCATTTTCGGTTCTTTTTCTCAGAGGATGTAGATGGGGTCCAAATCGATGTGTTTGTTTGTTGGTAGAGTTTCGGTTGGGATGCCGTGCTTCAAGGACTTTGGGGCCACTATGTGGATGACACCTTTGTCATCGCCAAACAAAACAAATTAAAGGAAACCTACTTAACCATCGTTAATATCCTCACTGGCATAAGATTCACAAAAGAGGAGAACAACAACAAACTGCCATTCTGAGATGTCAGAGTAATGTGATCACTCCGTGAGCAAACCAGCATCTACAGGAAAACAACACACGCAGACCAAAAACTTCACTACAGAAGCAATCATCCCAACACCCACAAACGAAGCCCCCACAAACGAAGCCACCACAAACTGCAGCACCGAAGAACTATGAAGAGCGGAAGGGAAATACCTATACAGCGTGTTCAAGAAGAATGGCTACCAAATAAACACAGTCTGTCAATTCCTCAGCAACAAACCCAAACAAGCAGGCAAAACACGTCCAGAAACCCGGGCCACTTTACATCAAAGACATCTCTGAAATGACTTCCAGACTGCTCAGAATTCTTGGCAACATAGTAGCCCACAAACCTACCAACACACTAAACAGTGGCTAATGAATTTAAAAGACCCTGTACAAACAACAAGCAAAACAAATGTCATTTACAAAATGCCTCCAGTACTGTAGTAAGCAATACATAGGACAAACAGCCACCAGGATGTATGAACATAAACTAGCCACAAAAAGATATGCCGCACTATCACTAGTATCCTTACATAAAGACAAAGAAGGATGCCACTTTGACCGGGACAACACATCCATCCTAGGACAAGCTAAGCAGAGACACGCATGAGAATTCCTTGAAGCATAGCATTCCAGCCAAAACTCTCTCAATAAACACGTCAATTTGGACCCCATCTACCACCCTCTGAGAAAAAGAGCCAGAAACGACATCACCACCCAAAGAAACCTAAACACACAAATAGAAAGCAGGATATACCACCAGTGCTTCGCCAGAGACTCACTGATGATGTTACCTAGCATAGTGACAAAATGTCTGAAAAACAAACCTTGCAGCTCCGTGAGCAAGCTTACATCAAGAACCTCAACTGAGCTCCAAATATTATCAAACATTGTATGATGAAATATGTATATATCTTTTAAATTGTGGACCTATAGTTTTTCTGAGGCCAACATTTGAACAGCCATTATCATTGCATCATGAACTGGCAATAATAATATTTTGATATTGTAGGATGACTAGAGCTATAAAAAAACAAATTGGTGAATGCCTAATTTGAGTTTTTATTTCCCATTTTTGCATCAGATTCATATTAATATATATATGTATATATGTCACTTACATAGTAGCACTTAGGAGTTTTCAAAATGTTTGAATAAGTCCCTGCATTCAATACATCTTTTATTTCTTAGCCATTCCGTGTGTTCTCGAAGTACATGATTTATCAACAACACAGATTTAAAAACTGATAGCTTTTAGCAGGCAAAATAGTACAGCACGTAGAGGCAAAGATGTGTTTTGGTGAACCATTGACATAAATTTCAACATAAAGCTATAATTGCTTACATCTTAATAAGGAAGTGGTAGGTTGATGGTTGCAGCTTAGTGGTAATAGAGTTGGCTTATTTGTGCAGAAAGTTTCTTAAATCATTCTTTCAGTTCCTTTTCTTCCAGTACACCCTGTATGACCCAGGAAGTGGTTAAGCGTACATGTCAAGGATGAGGAATGACTGTCTCAACTTGTCAAATGTGAACCTGGTGTCAAATCTTTTATTCCTTCAAAGCCCACAGTAAAAATTCCAAGTGTTTGTATGGTTTGAGAACTTAGCTGGCAATAGTATTTTTTTGTTTTATGGAACAAGAGAAGGAATGGAAACTTGGGCTACAATTGGATTCAGTAATATTCTTGAGTACAAGAATATCAGTAAGTTTTATATATTGTTAGACTGAATTGCATAATTTCCCTTTAAAGTTACTGGAAAGTTATTGCAAGAGACCATTTTAAATAATTTGTTCCTTTGATGCCTTTGGCAGAGTGCAGTGTATTAGTGTTCGAAAGCTTTCTCAAGAATGAAGAAACCATATAGATAATAGGAGTTTTATCACCAATTGCGCATCTCCTACAGCACCACACAAAAATATTCAGAGGCGGCTTGTTTTTGCAAGTTTTAGCAGAATAGAAATTGTGTACCATCTGGTTTTCCTTTACAGATATTTCTCGATGAATTACGGTGGAGATTGTGAGGATGCATTCCTGGTAATTGTAAAAGTGAGATTAAAGTCCACTGGCTCCAAAAATTAATTTAATTAAAATAATCCACACCTACTCCCTCACCATTATTAATGTGATGTATGTCACACCTTTTCTGATAATTTGAATTTTCAGATAATTGCTTATTTTGAATCCAGATAATACTGTATATATTGGAGAAGACTTGTTTATTAGAACAAACTCAGCAAAGATTAAAGTGTGAGCATTAATGCAAAGAATCCCAACAAGATTTGTATTTGGAAATAATATTTATTTTATGCTATGCCCTCTGTGCAGAACACTATATTCTAGATTTCCTCCCCTCCTAGGTGTGGATCACTGCTGTGAAGGAGTGGCCACCTCTTAAAATAGAAAAGTATGAAATAAGAGCAATCATTGACCTTTCGGCCTATCAAGCCTGCTCTATCATTCAGTAAGATCTTGGTTGATTGGATTACTCCACATTCCTGCCACCTCCAATAAGCTTTCACCCCCCTTGATTATCATGAACTTATGATCAACTGAAAAATATTCATATACTCTATACCTGCCATTATTTGAGGACGAGAGTTCCAAAGAGACAGTCTTTTGAGAGTAAATTTCTCCCCAGTTAATGTACTCAAGAACCCTCTAAAATACCCAAGACCTTTCAGTGTCTGGATTATTTTGATGAAAATAGAAAACTTGTATTGCAGCAATTTTACATCTGCTTCAGATGGGCTGATTTGGCTTGTGTTGTAACTGTAACGTGCTCTCTGTTTGTAGGCTGGTGATCTGTGCTTCAGTAACAATCGCGTTTGCTTGCAGCATTCACAATATGCAGTACTGAAACGGGTTTTGCAAATGTATATAAAGATGGCACGTGATTTTTTTTTAAAAAAGTACACTGTGTAGTTGCAGAAGGTATTAACTCGGACAGTGGCCTATCTTGTTAGCTTAGAGTAAAATGAGATTAATTTGTTTGCCAAATCAATTTGGTGTTATTTGTTCTCTGCATTTTAGAAAACATTTTTCAGGCTTATTTAAATGTCAAATAGAAATGACCATCTTTATAGATCAGTTTTGACTGTCTCCTACTCCCAACAATTTGAATTTCACTATCATGCTTTTCAGCATGTCTTGCTCATGTATTAAGCTCTGACATAGTTGAAAACTATTCATTATGATCTTTTGGCAGAACTTAAATCATTCATTTATCGAATAATACCATTACTAGGGAAATGTTCTTATAAATGTATCCATTAATAAAATCATGGTGCCTGTATGACTCAACACTTTTTATTTCCATGTAAAATTGAAGACACAACCTTTAGAATATAGTTCCTCCATTTCTAATTACAATTTATTTATTATTAATCAAATTGAGGTGTTATGATGCAACTACATTATTATGTCAGAAACTTCATTGTTAGATTTTGTGTCCAGACTATTTGTACTCTTTGTAAAGTCTTCACTGTTCAGCTCCACATGAAACTGAAGTTTCAGTCAAATAAAATTGAAATCGTTTGCAGATATTATTTAGTCGTGATTATCTATTCTGCATTTTAGAAGTTTTCTGACTCTTAAAGCTTCCTTTCCAATATTTTTTTCTCATCAATGTAAAAAATTTAAAGCATTGAGTTGATGCTGAATTTTATTAACCACCTATTCTAGGTGTCTGACCCCTGCAAGTCCTGTAGTGTACCACATCAAGTTGCTTTTAATTAGCACTTTTTATGTAGTAAAAGCTTCAAGGCGCTTGATAGCAAGAAACAGAAAGAGTTGATACCAAACCAAAGGACATTAACACAGGTGTCAAGGGTTTGGTCAAAAAGGTTGGTTTTTAAGACTGTCCTAACGTAAAACAAAATTGTAGAATTTGAGGGAAATTCCGAGCTTGGGGCCCACCCAAATGAAACCAAAGAAACACAGTACATGGACAGGATGTCAGAGAAAGAGGTGAGACCAGGGAGGGGTTTGAACACCTAGATGGGAATTTCAAGTTTGAACGAGTGGTGAACTAGGAACTAATTTAGCGAACGTAAGGGATGATGGGTGAACATGACAATACTAGTTTGAATACAGACAGCAGAGTTTTAGTGGGCTCGGTTTTGGAGCAATGACATTTGCAACCTGCACGACCAGTCTCCCAAACAGTCAAATCTTGAAGTAATAGCAGTATGGATGACACTTGCGGAGATAGATTAGCTAAGGTGGAAAAATCATTGTTAGGAATATGAAGTTCAGCTTAGTTTGTGATATCACAGTTCCATTTGATACTATCTGAGCATGAGACACTATCTAGAATGGGGCAGAGTCAATAGCTAAAGTACAATATTTGTATCGGGGTTGTAGGAATATCTTTTATCTTTGTGTTTAATTGGAGGAAATTTTTTCTCATCTGGTAGTGGATGATGGACAGACTAGTTGACAACAGGTGGAGGTTTCAAAAGAGATGGCATTGTGGTGTCAGTGTACATGTGGAATCTGATATGATTTTAACAATGCTGCCAAGAGAAATGCTTGTAGATGAATAAAAAGGAGGAAGGCAGTTATGACTTCAGTTTTTTTATGTTTATGGTTTGAGTATCAGAGCCATCTGATCTTAATTCTGCCAACCTCCTGCCTACACTGCCAGATGCAGAGGTCATTTTTCATTGTCATTTCAGTTTGTGGAGAATAAAAGGTTCTCGGCTAGTTCTGAGCACTGCAAGAAATTAATGTAGTCTTAGTGCAGTGTCAGTTCAGGGTGCTGTGATAATGTTTATTAACAGCTGATAAAATCATTTAAGAGAAGATGTATAAAATCATGCTTAACAATGTAATGGAATCTGGCATTTAACTTTTATATTCATAATAGGAATGTGGACAGCTTTTGAATATTACATGATAAGGTTTAGGAAAGAAAGAGGTGATCGGATAAGATGCCCTAGAAGTGACTTTTTTATTCAGTATATTAAAACATTGAGTTCTGAAATTTTAACCCTGTGCTCCCAACTAGAATGTTCATGCTGCTAACACTTGAGTTCACTGTTCACATGAGTTCACTGTTCACAAGAGTCCTGAGCTAGCAAATTGTTTCAGTCCTCCATAGATGACAGTTTGCACTTGCAACTTGAATACTGTTGTCCAAGTTCTTGCTGATCTATTGGTTCATTGAAGTGCAGTGGTAGAACCCGTTAACCCAATTAATTTTATTTGGTTTGCAACTTCAAACTTGCTATTATGTCCAACTTGCTAATTTAGCTGTATAGATCATTATTGGAGTTTTACAACGCACTGTTAAGAATGGTTTTTACTTGGGTAGTGGCACAGTTTACAAATGGCTGTCTTTTCCCCCACCTCAGAATAGCCTCCCTTTCGAGCATCATGGCATGTAGCTGGTCCAAACGCACTGAAGGCAGCACTGGGTGAGTTTACCTCAGTCCCACCTCATTAAAGTAGAAGAGACCGAGGTGGATTACTTTGAAGAACATTTTGTAGGGATCAGTCAGTACTGCAAGGTGCCACAAAATTTCCATTATTACTCTCACTCCATGTGCAAGATCCTTCTCATTCTTTTCATTTCAGGTAGATATTGATGTCTCAACCTTTGTATAGTGCTTTACAATTTGATTGTAAAGAACATTAGCACTTTGTCCACATTCAGCTTGTCTATAGCATTTCATCCTGTATAGTTTGTATCCTTACAAATTTCTATTTCCCATATGTGACAAAGGACAAGTGCCTGATGATACTGGAGTCTTCAGCTCCTTTTGTAGTGCATTGTATGTCAAATATTGGCTACAAATTTACAACAGCTTCAAGAATATAAACATTCAAAGCCAACTGCCTTTGCAGTTGTCAGATATTGATGAACTTCAACAAGTCATCCATTTCGCATTACTGACCCAAAATGTAAAGCAGAACATGCTACACTTTCTAAGACAAGTGCAAGAGAGGTCAATCAAACCTGACACTGATTTGTAATGTATTCTCAATTATGTGCAGTACGTGGAGATATGGATGAAATGTGACCTATTATTGAATCCAATAAGACTTTAGCTTATTCACCTGTAATAGTGTGGATACAGTATTAGATGACGCTAATGTGAATACGGGCTGAGAAATCCGTACAAATGTTTGAATATTCAGGTGAACATGCATATGTAAAATGTTGGAGTTTAGGGGAAAGGGCAAGACTCTGCTCCATCTTTTACATTTCAGGTCTGTGTTTAAGGGGAGAAATAAAAAGCCCGTTGCATGGATATTGAAAGGTAGTTCAACATTTCCATGCTAACAATGGAGAAGATCAGGTGTATCTTTGTTCTTGTATTGCCTGGTGCTTTTCTCAGTCACTTGCTGCAACTTGTTATCCTGCTTGTAATTTCTGCACCCCACATGACTGCATTCTGGCTGTTGTATTTCCTTGGAAGCTTAATTTGCATTTTTCAGTTTGAGTTAGTGTAGCCTATGTCTGCAGTTACACTTGACATTTGTAGATTTTGGCCTGGTTTCCGTTTAATCTGTTTATGAACATTTTGATGCACGGTCTTCTGCTTCAAATACTGTTGCTGCCTTGTTTGGCACTACACTTTCTGCATGGGGGTGGTGGGTAGTACTGCAGTGTTATAACTTCTTTCCTTCAAATAGGAAATTAGAAGGAGATATGTTATTTAAACTGAGATTCCCATACCACAATTTGAATTACGCTGGTTCAGTAAGTGAATAGATCCTTTAATATATTCTTTGCATGCTATTCTGATAGATCGTAGTTCATTGTCTAAAGACAGTAAACAAATTGGAAGATTAAAGGATATTAGCAGCTGGTACAGTTTGGCTTGAAACAACGTGCAAAGAAGCATTTGTGTTTGGATTGTTAATTTTTATCCAGGTTCACATATCAAGATTTTCTCTCTGCATTTGCTCAAGGAGTTGTACAACAGAAAATGCTTTTACCTTTCAACTGAGTGTTTAGCTTAGTCAGCACTGCTCCCTATCACTTTAAATAATAACGCCACGATTATCATACTAACTGTGTATTAGGAGTGTCTGTATGTCAGTTCAGATGTAAGTTGCCAATTTGCTTGAGTCTGCAAAGTAGACTCGAGTACAAGTTTGGGGTTAGGATTTTCATTGAGATGTTTGGAACTTTCAGCTAATCTTTACATTATGGTTGCCACAAATTAATGTCAGAGAAACTAGCAAATGCTGCTCAAAAAACTAAAAATTCTTTTCATCTGAGGTAAATACTGTACATCAGCATTTAAATATTTGCTGTACTTCAAGACTGAAAGATATTTCAACAGAAGCATGTTAATGGATTTACTCTGGTTGTTAGATCATGGCTTTCCAAAGTGGAGGTCAGGAACCAACAGGATTGTGACCTGAAAGTTTGGGGTTGAGAGCTCCAAGATAGCATTGAATGCTAAGGACCTCTGTCCCTTTTCACCTGCTCTCTCTGACCTTCCTAAACATCACCTTCTCTCATAGGTTATTCTGTCTCCTGGTTCTCACCAACATCTCTCGATAATATTCAAATTTTGGGATGGAGTCACTATTGGAGAGAAATTTGGGACATACTGTAACACCTAATCCGGAAGTGTTATAAATAATTAAAGTTGAGAGTAACATGAATAAATTCAACCAGTAGCCAATAAATCTTATAAAAATTTTATTTACACCTTTGGGGAATAGTTTTGATACTGTATTTAAAGATTTTGTGTTGCCAATGCCAATATTTTCTTGGGTGACATTTAATAACTGTAACCTCTAGCCATTTGAAGTTCTAAAAACAAAATTATTTGCAATTTTAAAATATCATATTTAGATTGAAATTTCAAAATCAATTTAGAGTGGGAAGTTCAGTTAAATTTGTGCTGCTCTCGATCCAGCATCTGAGTATACTTTGGTCTTCTCTGCTGTGACCAGCTTCATTGGTTCTTATTCTCCTGATAGTGTGTGTAGTGAAGTTACTGATCTTCATTTTAGTGCAATAACCTCATATTTTAGAAAGCTTCCTTTTAGAAAAAGAGAGAATTTGAAATTTAGTATTTTCTCTTCACAGTTGTTCCCTTGAGCTTTAGCTGTCAGGAAATTAATTTCTCCGAAACCAAGGTGCAGCTGCTTTGTTAATAATCCTTGAGGACATTACTTGTGTCCTTTAACCCTTCTGTGTTAAGTAAACTGTTCAGTGTGATGACCTTTTGCAGTGTAAATTCTAGCAAAGGAGTCCATCCTGCTTACACTGTTTGCTATTCACAAAACTAATAAGATAGTTAGTGATATCTCCTGGTAAATGTAAGTTTATTGGCACATATAGCTCTTGTTAAAACTTTCAGAAGTTTCTAGGGTTATCAATGTGCATTTTAACTTGAGAGTACTATTGATCCTGGAGATTGAGATGATTTCTACAGTTCAGCATATCAAATATTGGCAAACCAGGTATGCAGTGAAAAACACATTTCACTTTCACTACCAGTGGCATGACTTGACCCCTGTTTTAATAACACCTTCCAGCATACAATTTTGATGAGAGTATTTCCATTGTTTTTGTTCCAACACCTTTGTGGTTTCTGAATTTGCATGTTTTGAAAAATCACTCATTAAGTCACTGTTAATGATGTTCTTCGGACATGCAAGTTTCAGAAAACAATTCTTTGTTTTGACTGTTGCCCACTAAGAATTGGGTTAAGATGCCTCTGTTTAATTTATAAACCATGTAGCAGGTAGGAAGAAAATGATCACCCATCAGGGTCAGGATTCTCACACATCTCAGAGTTTGAAAGTTTGAGCATCTTACCCAAAGTTGTACCCAATGTCAAGTTTTCTTAATTGATTTTTAAATGCATTTTTAAAAATATAATATCCTCTGGTTTTATTTGTTTATGCCATCTAATTGATAGAAAGTATTATGCTGTTAGCTTTTTGCTTTGTATCCCACTTTATCCAGCTTTCTTGTGTATGCATTGGTATTCTGCATTTCCCTAACAGTGTATGTCAGTGGTTTAACTTTTGAAATTGAGAGGCTTCATGGTGCTGATACCAGTAAGGCACTAATTTATTTCTTGTTTGCTTCTTTGGACAGATCCCAGCCCGGGTGACTTCCAGCGGCATCCATTCCACTGTTCCTCGATGAAAATGACTCACCATGGAGGGTGGACAATGCATGGCTGATGTCCCATTCTAACCTTGAAACTTGTGACCCCCCCTCCCCACACCCCCCACAAAGTAAACCAACAAAATGAAGCTCTCGATGCCTTTAACTTAAATGCAGAAGGAAAACTTTTTTTTAAATGTTTTCTTTAAGAACACCTTCGCAAGGAGATCTTTTGCCTGACTGCAGTGTAAAATACAAGTTAAAAGATCTGTGCCAGCTGCTTCAGTAGCAAGGGCTCTAAAGACGGTTTACAGAATTGACCGCATATAGAATAGATATCGCCATCCCTTCTCCTTCCATGATTGGCATTATGTAGCCTTTTATTACTCTACTGTACAACTGTAGACCTTTACTTGGTTTAAATATTTTGTAACAGCCTGCTAAAATTGAAAGCAGAATCTATGTAGATAAGTAGAATGTTGTCCTGCTTTTATGTATGTGATGCTCTTATCGGTTTGAGAATTGAAATGGAGATTGATTGACTTGAAATCCCCTAGCAATAGGGTTGGAAATGTGAGTTTGTGAATTTAAAAGCAGCTGATTTTATTTAAAGCTTTCTCCAGTCTTTTGTATTAAACTTGAGTTTAAAAATGTTTTCTTCTTTGGTAGCACACTGTACCAATTAATGTTTTTGAATTATTATTTAGGTTGTTTGTGCACTTTTAACTTCCACATTTTATTTTTTTATCATAATAAAAACTGAACACTGGTGCCAGTAGCCGTTTTCTATCTTGTGGCAGAGGCTGCCAACATACCAGGCAGAAGCAATGACGAGTAACATGGCAGTGCCAAAGTCCAACAGAAAATGTGACCGTAAAAATCAAAATGTGGAAGAATAAAGTAAAAAGTAATGGTAAAGCTGTGTTTTGGTGACAGTTATTTTTAAAACTACCGTGTCTGAATAGTGTTAGGACCAAGTTTGCTCATGGGATTCCCCAACCTAAGGAGTTATAGCATCTCCATTAATCACTTAGTAGAAAAAGCTTTTTAAACAAAAAGCTCTGAAGGACTTGTACAGTAAAAATGTGAATTCTGCCATTAGCCTGGAGCGGCTAATGAATACATGCATTCCAATGCGCATGCTTCAAGATATACTTTATTTTAAAATGTTTACATGTGGTATTATTGAATCCAGATTGGAGGTTTTTATCGAAAGCTGACTGGAATTCAGCCAAAAATCATAACTTGGTTGCTATGTACAGCTTCCAGGTAGCACACTTGAGGGAATGGAAGAACTCAGACTTGTATATGTTTCATCAGATGCTCAGCTCATCTGTTTTTATGAATCACCCACACTTGCATTTCTCATCAGTGTCTTGGGAGGTAACATGAAAGGGCTGCTGGCTAAATGTCAGAAATGCCTTACTATTGATGCATGCGCACTGACATGTTGAACAGGAACACAGCTACACCTGGCATTACTGTATTAAGGCTCTTTCCTTCATTTCAGTAGTTATGTGAGATTAATTTTGTAAATGTTTGTGGTTAAATTATTTTTTCCCATAAGATTTGTCAGAGCAAACTTGAAGATAAATGTTTCCTTCTCACAGCCAATACATCAAACTGGTGGTGCCTCCAAGATACCAGGCTCTTCCAATTTTTTTTATTTCAAGTAAATGAACCACAGTGACCTTGGATGGCTGATTTTCCCCTCTGTAGAATGTCTGTGTATATCCTGTGTAATGGTAACAGAATACTGGTAACCTGTTTGTATTGCAGCTGTATTTGTGTACTTTAAAAATGTAAATAAATTCATAATGACTTGTATTGGGTTTTTTTTTGCTGTAAAATTCCAAGTTGGGGCATCTTTGTAATTAAAGCATTGAATATTTGATAATTTATTTACTTTATTTAAATGATCAGTAGCAAGAAACTGTGGAATGCTTTACCACAAGTGTCAGTCAATGCATATGCCATTATTTGAAAGTAAATTGTGGGACACGGGTTGAGTGAAATTGAGACCAAAGCAAGATTTCTTGAAATCAAAACACAAAATGCTGCAGACAAAAGTAAACATTGACAAATCAATATGACTTTTCAGAAGTCAGCGTTCTAAATCAGATTCTTGGAGTCTAATTGAAGTCGCAATGCTGTTTTTCTGTTCACAGATGCTGTTGGCCTGCTGAGTTTTCGAGAGCTCTGTGTTTTCATTATAGATCAAGTACCTGCAGTACTTTGTTTTTATGATATTCTTGCATGTGGAACAGATTCAGTGGGCCAAATGGCCTACTTTTGTTTTGATATTAGATTAGATTAGATTACTTACAGTGTGGAAACAGGCCCTTCGGCCCAACAAGTCCACACCGACCCGCCGAAGCGCAACCCACCCATACCCCTACATACACCCCTTACCTAACACTACGGGCAATTTAGCATAGCCAATTCACCTGACCCGCACATCTTTTGGACTGTGGGAGGAAACCGGAGCACCCGGAGGAAACCCACGCAGACACGGGGAGAACGTGCAAACTCCACACAGTCAGTCGCCTGAGGTGGGAATTGAACCCAGGTCCCTGGCGCTGTGAGGCAGCAGTGCTAACCACTGTGCCACCGTGCCGCCCTTATGAGTTAATGTCTTAATCTTCATCAGTTCATCTTTATCATTTTAGAGTTGTCAGCTGTTTATTCTATTGAAGTTAGAAGCAAATAGAATGTGTTATTTTAACTCACCTGCAATTATAGCACCAAGTCTTTTTTGCATTGCAAGAGAATTGTCCAGTTTTTGATGAAACTTTGATTAGAACCTGGAATAGTTCCATTCAATCTCAAGGAAAACATCCAGCCTCCAAAAAGGTTCTGTGTGCAGATCATGTCTCCACACAAAATGGGTGAGGAATTATTTTCTAGTTAAAAGGTGCGTTAGCTACCAAGCCACATTTTTAAACTGTTTTTCTGCTTTGTTAACATTAAACAGTAAGTTGCCCTATCTTTAAAAGTAATTTAACTAAAATTTGGTTGCTGATCATGTGAATTTCCCCAGCTTGAGTATTATTCACTTTCAGTTGTGTTAGCCTGGCTCCAGTATATAGCTGTTAATCTAGTGACACTTGTCAAATTGCATTTGGATTTTTGTACGGTACCAAATATTTCCATTTGTTTTATTTGAAAAAGCCAATCCTATTTTCTTGGATTTGACAGTTTCATTAATGTAATTTCTAATGAACAATAGCTTCAGTTGACATTACAATTCACTAAAATAAACTTAATTAGAAAAATCTTAACAGTGAAAAAGTCAAAGTTACAAACTGATCAATCAATTGATTACATGTATTGATATGAATAAGATATCCTATGGTACATTGTTTATATTGTCTGTGTTATGTAAAAAAGTAAATTAAATGTTCTGCAATTAATATTTTGTGTATGAATGCCAGCACATGATTCGCTAACCTTAGCGGGTATGCTATAAATCTGTTTAAACTTCAAAGCAGTAAGGAAATTTCTAATAATAAGAAAATTGTATATTTTTTAAAACTATCTGGCACCTGCACGCTCTCAGGCTGATTAATTTGACAGTTCTTATCAACAACCGCCTTTTGTTTCTGTCACTTTTATATAATGCACTTGAAACTCTTCACTAGTTGAATTCACACCCTTTCATTTTCATCTTTAGACTCCATGCTTGATAATTAAGATGCAGAGTGTAAACTGTAAACAAATTTAAATATACTGCTTTTTGTGTTGCACTAATCTTGTCACAGTATTTCTTTCTGCAAGATGACTAACTTGTGTGCAAGCATTTCCAGAGCTTTATCATTTAATCATCTGGAATTTATCTCATTTAAGACTAGGCTTGCCACTACAGTACTCAAGTTCATTCAAACCAGGACCTTTCACCTCTTTACGATCACTTTTGTATTAAATGCAATAAGTTAATAGACAACAAAATGCTCCCTCTGGGGAACGCCAGGCAGGTTAAATCAGGTGAGTTAGCAGCTGAGGCTTTCTCAGTCTGTCCACATACAGAAGCATATTGGTTTTGCAGCAAGCCTCGTGATTTGACCTTTTTAGTAACTTGATATATGTGTAAAGATGCAATGTTAGAATCCTCATAAGCAAGAGCTGTTGTATCTTTTTCTTTTGATAATGGAAATACCCACCTACTGTCCACAACACTTCCTGCAATTTATGGGTGATAATCTTTCAATCATTCTCAACAAATCTTCAACAATTCCATTCATGAGGATGGATCGAGAGGATTGTCACTTGAATTTGTTGGAGAACATTTGTAAAATACCATGCTATTAAAATATTAAAAACTGCCTTTATACTGTATGGGTTCACATTCCAAAGCATTTCACAACTAATAACATTTCAAATGTAGCCATTGGTGCAATGGAAATTCAGTAACCATTTTGTACATCAGAAAGTCCAACAAATAATATTGGGATATACAACAAGTTATGTTTTATTTCAGTGAGGGCTTTTGCAGACATCCCCTGATTTTAGGATGTTACCATGACAACTTTTCTGCTTGTCGGAACAAATAGGCGGCCTCAATTTATTGGCTCATCTGAAAAACAGTTTAGCAAACACTTCCTCTGCACTGCAGTTAAATGTCGGAAAAGATTCTGTGGCCGACTGATTGGAGCTTGATTCTTCTGACTGAAAGGCTAGCTCCCAGTTCTCAAACGGTTCATTTTGCAAGCAAGATAAATCTGGATTATACTATAATTTGAAAGTTGTTTATCTAAAGTATATTTTAGAAATAAAACTAAATGCAGGCAATAAACACAAGAGAGTTGTCACTGTATATGCTGAGTAAGCAAGTCTCAGGTCGCATATTTATAGGGACATGCTATCCCCCGATTAGCGGTGTTAAAGTAATACCATCTAGAGACTTTGTTCCTGTTTGCTATACAATGAGCTCTCCTGGAAATGCTTATGTACAACAGAAATGAAGACCGATTGGTTGATGTCTTTCATTTCTTGGTAGCTTTTTAGTGTTAATTGTTGAATCTCACATTTAGCAAAGCACTAATGAGAAATCCTCATTGCCAACTTCATAAGTATTTTCAAATCAAATTCCAATATTTTAATGACTAATGTTCATTTTAACTTGCCCATAAATATTAGTCATCTCACTAAATGTTGTGCTGCACTGGGCATTATGGTTAAAATTCATTCTGGTTGAATTCACTATGAAGGCTGCACCATCTTAACTACTTCTGAGGCATGGTAACTCTCAGGTTAAACCACGATCAGTCGGGGGATCCAAGATGGCGGCGACCCAGCAAGACTGAGTCCACAGTGCTCTACCCAAAACTTGGGAAAAGTGGGCTATCCACCCCCACCACACTCACGAAACCATTTATAATAGTTGTTAACCTTAAATAGTTACCTATTAGTACATTTAAATAGTCTAATACTAGCTGGAAAATGAGTAAAGGGAAGGGAACAGGCGGCTCTAAGAAAGCAGGGACCCCTCCCCCACCTTCTCCCTCTTCAGCTGCAACAAAGGTGTCTTCAGCTACTTCAGGTGATTTACCAATGAAGATGAGCTTTGAGGAGATGTTTGCCAGGTGGGAGGCGAAGATTGATGCTTTTATCGATGAGTCTCGGCAGAGCAGAGAAGCACTATCAGCCGAGCTGCAGAAGCAGGGCAGAGACATTCAGGAATTGGGGTGCCGAGTCAGAGAGGTGGAGTCGAAGGCCGCAGCCTCAGAGACTGGGATAAAATCAACAGCCGACCACATCCGTTTTCTCGAGAATCGAGTCCAGAACCTAGAAAACCACATTGATGACCTCGAAAATCGATGTAGAAAAAATATTCGGTTGTTGGGCCTGCCCGAGCAGGAAGAGGGAGGCCAGCTGACAGCATTCTTAGAGCATTGGCTGCCACAACTTTTAAATCTGCCTGCTGGATCAGGCCGGGTAAGGGTAGAATGGGCCTACCGGGTCACAGTACGTGGGCCCGGCTCAACCCAGCACCCACGCCCGGTCCTGTTCCAGCTGCAGAGCTATAGGGAGAGGCAGATGCTCCTGGAAGCCTCAAGAAATCTGGGAAAAGATCCCCAAGCTATGACCCACAAAGGATCCAGGATCATGCTGTTCCAGGACTTCTCCCCAGCTTTGGTCCGAAAGAGGAAGGCATTCGATGAGGCGAAGAAGCGTTTAAGGGACTTAAATATCCAGTACTCCTTACGATATCCAGCGACGCTACGCCTTAGCCACGAAGGATCCATATATAACTTCGGATCACCGGAGAAGGCTAAGGAATTCTTGGACTCTCTTAAATAAACTGTAAGAGATTGTGGACGCTGGTCTGCCTTTCCCATTATTTTGGTTTACATCCCTTCATCTTTTCTTATCTTTCCCCCTATGTGTGTGTGTGTATATATATATATAATGTTGGGGCATTTGGTTAATGTTGATGGGGAGAGGTGGTTACCTTATTCTATTTTACTTCTGTTTTTAGGAGCGGGGTTGTTTTTCTTTCCCCTGTTATTTTGTGGTATTATATTTAAGTATTACATGTTGAGATTGTAATCTTATAGTTATATATGGTATTAATATTCCCAAATATATTTAGATATGGGTGGGGGTGGGGTGTTCACTGTTAACTCTAGCTTTATATTATATTTGAATTCTCCTCATTTTATTGAGGAACACCTGGGTCAAGGGTGGGGCACTGGTTGGAAGAGGGTAAGATGGACTGTGGGAGAGGAAGTGACGCTCCCTGGGAACAAGGGAGAAAATCTCCAATTCGGAATGTTTTATATTTTTTATACTTAGAAAGAGTTTTTTGTTATATTGTTTTGAGTGTATCAGAGAATCTTTACTTTTGTAAATCTTGTATGCTCCATGCTCGGGATGTTCTAGATAGGGTTTCCCCTCCCGAGGGGTCTCGGATCTGTCCAGATGATTATGGCTGAACAGTCGGTTAAGTGGTGCACCTGGAATGTCAGGGGGAGTAATTCGCCAGTTAAAAGGAAGAAAATATTATCAACTCTTAAGAAGGAGAGAGTTGATATAGCTCTTCTACAGGAGACACACCTGTCGGATAAAGAACACTTAAAATTACGACAGGGCGGATTTGATCAGGCCTTTTTTTCCTCTTTTAATTCAAAAAGCAGGGGAGTCGTTATCCTTGTCCGGAAGAACTTCCCTTTGAAAATTCTAAATCAGATAAAAGACGAATCTGGACGATATATTTTGATTAAAGCCCTCATAAATGGAGAGGAATATGGGATCTTAAATGTATACTGCCCCCCGGCACACCCCTTTAAATTCATAACGGAAGCTTTTTCAAAACTGATGGCCTTTGGTGCCCGTCATACAATTATAGGGGGAGACTTTAATTGTATTATGGATCCGGAAATAGACAGGATTCCCAAGAGTGCCGCTGGAGTATCTCCCAGATCTAGACAACTGGCGGACCTGAATAAAGAATTAGGATTGGTAGATGTATGGAGATGTCTCCATCCACAGGGTAGAGATTTTTCTTTCTACTCTAATCCACATAAATGTCACACAAGAATTGATATGTTTTTTGCCCCATCGATTTTTCTAAACTCTATAGCATCCTGTAAAATAGGTACTATAGCAATCTCTGACCATGCCGCTGTATACATGGAAACTAAGGTAAAGAACAATGGGACATCTGCTCGGCATTGGCGTATGGACCCCTTCCTGATAAAAGATAGCAAATTTTTAAAGTACTTCTCCCAAGAACTTAAAACGTTTTTAGAAATTAATACTGGTACGGCTAGCAATCCGTCAATGATGTGGGAGACCATCAAAGCTTATGCACGAGGTTTGATCATCTCTTATTCAGCGACCCAGAGGAAAATGATGGGAGAGCAACAGCGTCTGCTCGAAGCTCGCCTAAAAGCAGCCGAAACAGCATACGCTGACAGACCTTCTATCACAAAATTGCAGAGGATTACAGCTCTTAGGACAGCTTTAAACACCGCGCTTACTCAAACGGCTAAAAGGGAAATATTATTTGCGAAACAAAGATTATATGAATATGGCGACAAACCGGGTATATACTTAGCATTTCTTGCAAAGAAAAAGAAAGCCCCTCAAACTATTCCGACCATCAAGGAAAGTACAGGTACCCTGACTCATGATCATAAAAAGATCAATGCGATCTTTAAAGAATTTTATTCTGAACTATATAGATCGCAGGATTGTGAAGATAGGATTAGGAGGATGCAGTCATTTTTTAAAAATTTGACCTTCCCGGGCCTGACTCCGGAACAGGTGTCGGCCCTAAATACCCCTTTAACAGTCCAAGAAATACTTGAGGCAATTAGGCAACTTCAGAGCGGAAAAGCACCGGGCCCGGATGGTTTTCAAGCTGAATTCTATAAAGAATTTACAGGAATATTGGTTGACCCACTTATGGATATGTATAATTTTGCGCATAGTCAGGTCTGTCTCCTGCCCACGCTGAAAGAAGCAAATATTTCTCTTATCCTCAAAAAAGGAAAAGACCCAGAAGATTGTGCATCTTACAGACCAATATCCTTACTAAATGTAGACTTTAAAATTCTCTCAAAAATGTTAGCACTAAGACTAGAAAGGGTACTGCCATATATTATAAAGGAGGACCAGACGGGATTTATTAAGGGCCACAGATCATCCAATAATATCAGAAGGGTCTTGAATATGATCCAAGCCTGTCATCAGGGAAAGATACCAGGAGTAGTCATTTCATTGGATGCGGAAAAGGCATTTGACAGGGTTGAATGGTCATATTTATTTTACACATTGGAAAGGTTTGGCGTTGGACAGGTGTTTACCAAATGGGTTTCAACATTGTATAATGACCCCAAAGCAGCTGTTATTACTAATGGGTTAAGATCGGATGGCTTCAGTGTGGGTAGGGGCTGCCATCAAGGATGTCCTCTCTCACCATTGTTGTTTACACTGATAATCGAACCATTAGCAGAAGCCATCCGGACTGATCCTAATATAACGGCCCCGAGGATTGGTACAGGTAAACACAAAATTACCCTCTATGCAGATGACGTTCTCTTATTCCTCAGTAATCCTTTAATGTCAGTGCCTCGTCTAATTCAAGTCATTAATACATTTAGTGCATTCTCAGGCTATAAAATTAATTTTTCAAAATCGGAAGCCATGCCAATGGGTGGTCTGGCTATGATACCCCACTTAATGGACGGATCCCCTTTTCCCTTCCGTTGGTCCCTGGAGGGCTTCTTATATTTAGGTATTTTTATCACGCCAGTATTTGATCAGCTGTATAGGGCTAATTTTGTACAATTAATGGAAAGGATAAGGCAGGACCTCCAGCGATGGAGAGACCTTCCGATTTCCTGGCTAGGGAGAATAGCATTAATTAAAATGAATGTTCTGCCCCGTCTCTTATATCCTATGAGAATGCTCCCGCTGATGCTGCCAAGGCTAGCCCTACGTAAATTATATGGCTGGTTGGGCTCCTTTATTTGGAACCATAGACGGCCCCTTATTAAGCTGAAGAAGCTACAGCTTCCACAGGCAAGGGGAGGACTGGACTTCCCAGACTTTAGGAAATATCAGTTAAGCTCCCTACTAAGTTACATAGCTGATTGGGTTTCATCTGATCCACAATCAATTTGGCTGGATATCGAAGCCTCCCAAGTAAAATACCCACTTATTAACCTTTTATTTTCAGATAAGAGGAAAATCATTACAGACCACTGTAAAAATCCCATAATATTAAACACAATTAAGGCCTGGAATATAATGCGGCAAAATGAGGGTAACTCACATAAAACATCCCCCCCATGCACCAATAGTAGGCGCATGGGGATTCCAACCGGGGATTACAGATGCCACCTTTAAACTCTGGAGATCCAGAGGCATCTCATGCTTAGGGGACCTATTTAAAGATGGGATCCTGATGTCCTTTGAGCAGCTGCGTCTGAAATTCGGAATACCTAATGGGGATCTCTTTCGATACTTCCAAGTTCGAGATTATATACAGAGGAAGACTACATTAATAGATAGTCTTTATAAATCAGACAGAGAACGTACTGTCTTACAACCAGCGGGGGCATCCTCCGTTAGTACTATATACCATTTGCTACATGATGGAGTCTGAGGAGACATGGATGACCTGCTTAAAACATGGGAGCAGGACTTGGGGCTAGAAATCTCTGAGGATATGTGGAATGACATTTGGGAAAATGCTAGAAGAATTGCTATCTGTAACAGAACTCAGGCTATCCAACTAAAGATACTTCATAGGGCCCATATAGCTCCGGCTCGACTGGCAAAATTTAAGGCAGGAGCATCTCCAATGTGTCCTAAATGCAAAATAGAGGTGGGTACTCTTGTACATTGTCTGTGGACTTGTCAGAAAATCCGCAGATACTGGACTAAAGTGGCAAATACCCTGACAGAAATTTTAGGAACGAAAATTAGGGTGGACCCTGTATCTCTCCTTTTGGGCTTTTCGAACCTCTCATCTCTGGATATGCATGGGAAGAGACTATTTTCTATTCTCTCTTTCTGTGCAAGGAAAAATATTTTGGTGAACTGGGTGGCTGAGGGCCCCCCTGGACTTTCAAATTGGCACAGATTAATTATGGAATATATCCCCCTTGACTTCCTCACAAATATGGTGCACCGAAAGACTGAATTATTTTATAAAATATGGCAGCCCTTTTTGAATTATATAAATGCAGATATTTCGGCTATCCTAACAAGGGCTTTTATTTAGTGAAGATTTCAGACCGGGCTGCTCCGGGGCCCCTTGGGAGAGGAATCCTGCGCGAATACGGGTTTTATTATATTTGATGTTTATACATTCCGAGCATGTAAGAGACTTAGGTATACACTCTGGTTAGTTATAGGTTAGATTAGTAGAAAGTTGAGTTTTTTTTTCTTTTTTCGTTTCTTTTTTTGTTTTCTTTCTTTCTCTTTTCTTTGTTAAATTATGACTATTGTATATATGATTTAATTGTACATCAATGTTTGTATTTGAGAGTTTTGTTTATTTTTGTAAATTTGCAAAAATGTTAAATTTCAATAAAAATATCTACAAAAAAAAACCACGATCAGTCATCACTGTAAAGAGAGCAGCCAAATAGCACTGTAAGCATTGGGCAATATCGATCACATTTGTGTAAAAATATGGCACCTCATTCAATGTACAGTGCACAATGTCTACATTTATATTATTTTAAAATATTCCTGCCAACTGCTGTCTGAGGGTTTCCAAGCCCTCTGTGCTTGGCCCAACTCTTTATATCAATTATGTGGATGTGGAGATCAGAGTCCTAGACCCTTTGGTCCAACTTGTCCACGCCGAACAGATATCCTAAATTAATTTAGTCCTATTTTCCAGTACTTGGATCCTAAATTGTGGCCTTTCTTCACTGAGCTTTCCCAGCTGCTGCCTCAGCTGTCTAGTACGCCTGGACCTTGGAATGTGTAAGTCTGTAACATTTGTTGGCAGTTCCTTGTTTGGGATAGTTAAGTTTGGGCAGGTCAAAGTACAGAGTTTATGGTCTTTCAAGAGGATGCTTAGTTGTATGTGTGTCTGGAAGCACAGCAGCCAGGTCCTCTGTTACATAATCAGTTTCCTTGTGATTATTTTGTCTATTGCCTTCACTTCTTTCTTTCTTTGCTCAATTCTGGTAGATAACTTGCTGACTACCAATAGAATCTGTCAAATGAAAATTTACTGAGTTGGAATAGCCTGTTAGACCTTTTGATTTATCCTTTGTTGATGATGCTGCCCATAATCTCAAATCATGTGCATTTGCAAATATTTTAGATTAAACTTCCACCAGTATATAGAGGCTTGAGAGATACCTGCAAGTTTGCCAAAGCAAATTTTCAATGTGAAATTCACCTGAACAGTAAGAATATGATCATAATAGCAAGACATCTGCAAAACACAAAATTCATCGTTGGAAAAGTGGCCTTACTGGATTTTAAAGAAGCTGCAATGGAGCACCTTGTCATGTTAACAGTACTAATAAACATTTATGTTACCATACTGCAGATGTTTTGCTAACCGTTGGTGTCATAATGGACAGGGAAGAAAGTTATCTTAGTGTACAATAGATGGAGGGGCAGATGGAGTTTAATTTCGATAAATGTGAGATGTATTTTAGAAAGGTAAATCAGGGAAGGACTTGTACACTTGGTAAGGTACTGGGGAGTGTTGCTGAGCAAATAAACCTTGGAGTGCCAGTTCATAGTTCCCTGAAGGTTCACAGGTGGACAAGTGGTGAAGAAGGTGTTAGATGTGCTTGCCTTTATTTGTCAATTCATTGAGTATAGGGTGTTGGGAGGTCATATTATGGCTGTACAGGATATTGGTTAGGCCACTTTTGGAATACTGCATTCCTTTCTGGTCTCTGCTATAGGAAAGATGTTGTTAAACTTGAAAGGATGGGGCTATTTTTCCTGGAGCATCGGAGGCTGAGGGGTGACCTCATAGAGGTTTAAAACATCATGAGGGGCATGGCCAAGGTGAATAACCAAAGTCTTTTTTTTCTATGGTGGGAGAGACCAAAACTAAAGGGCATAGGTTTAAGGTAAGAGGGGAAAGTTATGAGAGACCTAAAGAGGCAACGTTTTCATGCAGAGGATGGTGTGTGTATGGAATAAGCTGCCAAAGGAAGTGGTGGAGGCTAGTACATTTAAAAGGCATCTGGATTGGACAGATTAATTGGAAAGGTTTAGAGGGATATGAGCCAAATGCTGGTAAGTGGGACTAGATTAATGTAGGATATGAGATTGAACCAAAGAGCTGTACAGAATGGAAACAGACTATGACTTGGTAGTCTACAGAGGTTTTGATGATTTGGATTCTTAAATACATCCCATTATCATTGATAATTTAAGAGAAAGTCCTGTTTTTGTACTGCATTATTTCCACACTTGTCAATTCTTTGAATCAGTGTATAAAGGCAACATTTCAAATACTAGATTGGTAACTGTAAACAACAATTTCTATTGTGGAATGATTAGTGAGTTCATTTTAACTTCAGCAATTACTCAATATACAACTGAAACACTGTACTGAAACAAACAAACAAACAAACAATTGGACTAAGTTGATGCAAAGCTTGCTTGAACTACAAAGAAATCTATTTTAGAAGAAGGAAGTGGAGTGTCCTATCAGCTATCTGGCACAGAAAATTATTTTTAAAATGAGAGGGAAAATAAAGTTTGTGCTATGAAGTGAATAAATGGATTAGTCAAGAGAAAGTTGATACCATAGGGACAAGATACCCCATTTTTTAATTCTAACAATAAACAGTAAAATCTCAGAACAGGTTGAAAAAACTTGAAGTAATGGTCTCTTTAAGAAATGTTGGTGGAAACGTTCCACCTAAATTGACTGTAAAATAAGCCAAACTGTTGGTTATGGTCACTGCCATTACATGAAGAATCATATATAATTCCAGTTCAACATATAGATTCTACTGTTTAATGCTAATCTGTTTACTCCACATGCTTCTTCCTTTCTTCTCAGCTCCACCCACCTTTTCCTATTTCTGCCCAGTGAGGAGCAGCTCTGTGACATCAATGCAAAGGCTGTTTCAGGGTCCTAAAGTCCTGAAAGGCTCCCTTGAAACGTCACAAGTTCCTCAGCTACAAAAAATGTTTGGAGCATCCTGAGAATGTGAAATGTGCTGCATAAATGTGAAATTTATTTCATTCTTTCTGTTGGTTCCTTTCTAGTGGATCAAGATAACTGAAAATTATAGGTGACTAGTTCACATGCATTAGTAGTTCACAGTTGAATTGTTTGACAACTTTCCTCACTTCAGATTGTGTTCATTTCTTTTGAGGTTATGGTTGCATGGACACCAGGTCTTGTTTGCGCCACGTCCAAGTATGCAATTTTCGTTAAAACATCACTGCAGCCAGCTTAAAACAAAGTTTACTTTTATGCAATAAAGTCACTTGCAAGCCCGAGCTATTGATAACAAGCTCTTTGAGTTACATAGGCGTCATTTTGGAATGTTTGGCATGTAGCCCTAAAGGTACCAAAAGCTACTGAAATGTACTTTTCTCAGTTCATCTGCTCAAGTAATCATTAACCATAGATAATTCAAGATAACATCAATGGAGCACGTCCTGTAAGTATGCTGAGCAAAATAAGTAAGGCTGGGCTGGGCTGCCACATAAGCATTTTCTTAAATGATGAAGCACTGCAGCAGATCTTCACTCCACAGCCCAGGGTTCCTGAAACAATTTGTAGCATTCCTACAAATAGCAGTACATTAGACCTCGTTTGGCATAGTGGTTAATTAGAAAAGTAAGTTGAATAAAGAATCTGACAGTGTTCCAATTTTTTTTTAAAAGGCAACCCATTCTGTGCAAAGAGGGAATTAATCTAGGGTCTCCCAGTTTATTTTATTCATGTTTCCTTGACCCAGTGAGATAGACTGTGCTAAGGAGCTGAATACCATAGAAATAGGAACGAAGGAAAATAAGAAGAAATAAAACAGACTGATAGAAAGTCTGTTTGAAAAGATAATCTACATTGCACTGTCCTGGTCAAAGATAGTAGATATATATGAAAGAAAACTGAGTTTATATTGCATCTCATTTTGCCTGTCATAAACAGCTCTATTAACGGACTTTCAATCAACAACAATTCTTCATACAATGAGGTCTTATAAACAGAAGTGTAATGAGATCTAAAAGAGTAATAGTGACAGATTTGGTTGATAGAGAAACATTGGCTGGATTAATTTCTTGTTTCATCTTTTCAAATGATCATTGCATATCCACAATCATTGTACGGATTGGGATACAATTGTGACTAGAATATGGCGACTTGTTTTGCATTATCCAGCTAAGGAGAGGAAGTGGCCAGTGGATTGGAATATCCTGTAGGATAAAGTGAGGACTGCAGGTGCTGGAGATCAGAGTCGAGAGTGTGTGGTGCTCAAAAAGCACAGCAGGAGAATCGACGTTTCGGGCAGGATCCTGCAGGATGTCTAGAACTTGATCAAATGACTAGTGACAGATAATGTTTAGAAGGTGATGCAGTCAGATCTTAGGCAAGCGGTGTGATGATCAATGCCAAACATTCAACTTCATGGTAATCTCTGACTAATTCATGTGCACAGACCATTGTTCATCCCACATCATATGATCTTTCGAAGGTGACAGGACATTTTGAGATAGCAATTAGCAAAGTATGTGAGATTTTAAACTTTATAATTAAAGATATTGTCAAATACAGGGAAGTTGTGAGGAATGTTTTTCAAAGCTCTGGTTAGGCCAGTGCTACAATATTGCATTCATTTCTGTTATCATAATTTAGAAAAGATGTGAAGGTACTTGAGAGGGCACAGAAAAGATTTATCAAAATGGTTCCAGAGATGAGAGATTTTTAGAGTTATGCTGGAGAAACTGGACACGTTTTCCTGAGAGCAATGGTGGTTGAAATGAGATTTGATAATAATACGATAGGTTTGACTAACATAGATAAAGAATGTCTGTTGAAGATAAGGGACACTAATATAAAGTTCTGGATAAGGAAGAACATTTCTAAGTCCACATAAGATGATGATGTGGAAGTCAGGGTGGTAGAAGCAAATATGAACAACTCAGAATAGAAATGGACAGACAACACAGCTGCAGGAGAGAACATAAATGAGAATGGATGGATTGTGTGCAACGAGCTGGCATAGACTCTAAAGGAGGCATTACCACTGCCTGGGCCATTACAACTCTGTGCTTTGAAGCTATTCTGAACAACTGGTAGTGAAATTCATTGGAAGTGGTGTTTGAAATAAAATGCAACTGGTCAATGGCGAACTTTTCTTGTAGTAGCTGGAGGAGTTTTGGACATGCCGTAACAAATATTTGAGGTGAACAAAATGTTCAAGAAAGGATTCTCTTCAAAGGACCTTCAAGCAAAATATGCAGCACCATTAGTGCATCTTGTACAAAGAAACAGTTTAACAGGATACTGGTCAAACTGTCCACATTGCTCAATAATGGTTATATATCTATTCATCAAGATATGCTCTCATTTTAGTTGAGAAATCTAGGTGAAAAGTTACTTCACCAAGGTTGATAAATGTCACCAAGTAGTGATAAAGCTTAGGTTTTAAATATCTGCAATTGTAATGAGGGGTAATGATTAGGACTATAAGGTATTTGGTTTTAGATCAACTGTAATTAATTCGAATGTAAATTCATATGGTCAGATCGTGATCTCAGTATAATAGGAACATAAGAGGGTCATTGAGCCAGTAACTATATTAGACGTGAATGTAATTTAGAATATAGGAAAACAGCCTTTTATAGTAAATTGCCTAACAAACGATTGTCAAAACAGACTTTGGACACAACAACCTTTGTATCTGTCAACTGAAATATACTATTGAAGTTTCAGTTAAAGCTATGGCCTGGATTCCTGATGAAGGGCTTTTGCCCAAAACGTCGATTTTACTGTTCCTCGGATACTGCCTGAACTGCTGTGCTCTTCCAGCACCACTAATCCAGAATCTGGTTTCCAGTATCTGCAGT
The DNA here is from genome assembly GCF_020745735.1 of Hemiscyllium ocellatum. Classification (NCBI taxonomy): domain Eukaryota; kingdom Metazoa; phylum Chordata; class Chondrichthyes; order Orectolobiformes; family Hemiscylliidae; genus Hemiscyllium; species Hemiscyllium ocellatum. Next base: position 27,167,234 of record NC_083425.1, on the reverse strand, counting down.
CATTATTTTTACCTTTATACACAGTCTGTCATACCCTTCCGTATGTGTTTCAGTGTGATAGAGGTACAATTGCATGTTTTTGTATGCTTTAATGTCAGACAGTGGCACTCTGAAATTCATATGAAATGATATTATGGCAAAGGATGGAGCCATCACTGTCACCACATAAGCAAGCACTCTCGAATGGACCTATGAAATTACTTACGAATCCTAGCATCCTGGGACCATGACGAAACTTGATCAATTATAATACAAATTGTGTTACAATCCTCCAGAATTCAAGGATCATAAAAAGTATTATTTTTAAAAGTTTATCACTTTGTGTTAAAATACACAAGAGCTTTAATATCAATTTTAATTTCATGATACCTTGAGTTAACCAGCTGCAGACAAACTAACTAGATGATATTGAGATCATTGCACAACTTAAATGAGATAATGTCTCTGTCAAAGTAGCCTGGCTTGTTGTACTGTTGAATGATTAATGTCAGTACGTCAACAACTTGTTGCATGATAAAACTCACATCTGTACTCTGCTGCCAGGACACATGGTAAGCAGAGGTTGTCTAGCAATTGAAGATAGATGGAAAATGATGACTGCTTTATGATTTAATTTGTTATATTATTTAGGTAAACAAGTGTATTTAAACTTATGGTCCATCTCTGACTCTTATTTTCCCTTCCCTGACTTCACTGTTTCCATTTCTGAGGATAGACTGTTCACCAGTATCCATTACAATCCCACCAACACACACCATTACCCCAATAACGCCCTTAAACCCAGGTTTCTGCAAGGGCTCCATTCCATTCTTCAAGTTTCTCTGTCTCTGTTGCATCTGTTCTGATGATGCCGCTTTCACCTGACCTACCTTTTCATCATCAAGGGAACCCCCTGCAATCCTTGTTGTGTTGGATAGGGCCCTCAACCAGGTCTGACCCACCTCCCAGACTTCTGGCTTCTCTGTTCCTTCTCAGAACAACAATACGGTTTCCCTTGTCTTCACTTTCCAGCTCATCTGTCTCCATATTTCCATCCTTCACCATTTCTGAAAACTCCAGCAGAATTTCACTACCAAGCTCATTTCCCTCCACCCCACTGTCAGCATTCCACAAGCAACATTTACCCATGACACCCTGGTGCACTCCTCCATCACTCCTAAGATGTTTTCACTAACCCTAAACATCGTCCCTTGTAAACACATGCCCTTTCACCTCCTCCCTTCTCACTGTCCAGGACCCAAAGTCTGACTTCCAGATGAAATTGCATTTTACTTGTACTTTAAATCTAGCTTGTTGTATTGGCTGCTCACAGTGTAGTATCCTTTCCACTGGCAGGAAAAAGTGTTGGCCCCTTTTTGGAACACCTCCACTTTGTCTGCAGGAATGACCCTGACCTCCCAGTTGCTCATCATTTCAACAAATCACCCGGGTCTCAAGCTAATGTTTCTATCTTGGGACTGCTGCAATGTTCCAATGAAACACAATGATTCAATTTTGAACTCTGCAACTTCATAGCCTGATCAGATTTCTCCATTTTTCTTCTATTGTCTAATCCACTCCCCTTCACACACCACACTCTTGACTTGTTTGTATCATGTTTACTTTGCTCTCAGTAGACAGGACACATTCTCTCCCTTTCACGCCTTAATTTAAACCTATTTTACATCTCTTTATCTCTTTCACCATTACTAGAACTCCTTCATCTTTTGCAATGGGCCATTACATCATCTGGTCCAATTCTTAGAACTGAAGAAAACATATCAGCTTCAAAACATTACTTCTGTTTCCCATTCAGCAGATTCTGCCAAACCTGCTGTGTCTTTCCAGCATCTATAGTATTTCACTCCTCTTTAGTTTTTGATATCTGGCTTTGAGATTTCAGTATAGAGCCATCTGTATTTGTATTAACAACTGATAGGATATCTTATATCAAAGATATTTCAGAAATGACTTCTAGACTACTCAGACCCCTTGGTATCATGGTAGCCCACAAACTTGCCAACACACTTAAACAGTGACTAATGAGCCTAAATGATCCATTAGATAACGCCAACAAAACTAATATCATTTACAAGATACCATGCAAGAAATGTAAAAAAAAACTACGTCGGACTAACTAGCAGGAAACTTGCCACCAGGATACATGAACACCAACTAGCCACAAAAGACACAACCCACTCTCACTAGTTTCCATACATAAAAACAAAGAAGGACACTACTTTGGCTGGAACAACACACACATCCTAGGACAGGCAAAACAAAGTCGCACACAGGAATTCTTAGAGGCATGGTATTCTAACCAGAACTCTATCAATAAACACATTGATTTAGATCATATCTACCTTCCCTTGAAGAAAAGAACTGGAAATGACATCCCCCACCTTATAAAACCAAGACCTATAAACAGAGAGGGGGGACATACCACCAGCTCTTCACTGAAGACTCTCATTGATGATGTTACCTAGTCACGGTGATGAAACGTCTGAAAACAAACCTTCCAGCTCAGCAAGCTAACTTACATACTTATCATCAAACTGTGCTACAAATCTTCTCAAAGATCGCCAACTGGTAGAATAAATTAATCATGGTTATCTCTTCAGACTTTCAAATGAAAACCCTTCAAATGCCATGTCCACACTATTTTTGAAAAAATCTTACCCTTGCTGGAGTGCTGAACCAACCATAGTAATAGCTGCTGAGGGAGTTGACATCAATGTGTTCACTGACCTACAATCCAATCCTGGTCTAGCAATGCCTTGATCTAAAAATTTGTATCCTTCTATTCAAACTATTTTCTGGGTTGTCACTATAGCCTCCTCCAATTTCAGAATACTCACCAATTCTGGCTTCTTGCCAATTTCCCTCACCACTGTAGGTCAGGAATTTCCTCCCTAAGCCTTATTCATTTCCCGACCTCTCCTTCTTTAAAGACCTAACAACATCTTCTTTATTGACTACTCTGTCTCAGCGTATCGGAACATTTTACTGTATGAAAGGGGTTATGAAAATCCAAATTGTACTACTATAAAATCATTGTTGACTTCTAGCTAATTCTCGTGGAATGCACACTTCAAAGAATGACGAGGAAATGACAGTTAATTTTGAAAGGTTTCCACACCATGAGAAACAGAGACGCATGAATGTGTCAATGCAAATGGACCTCATGGTCTGCAATGAGCTAAATGAGGCAAGTAAATGAAATGCAGTTTACAAATTTTAAATTCTAGTTTAATCTCCAGGTTAGACACTATGAAGTTCAGATGCACAAATCAGCAAGTGCATAATTACTTACTGATGTGATAGTGTCAGAGTATTGCTTACTGCAACACTGAATAAACCTGCAATTCCACAGTATTTTAGCCTATAGATTTGCAGGTAAAGTACAGCATCAACAAGAACTGAAGGCAATCAGAGCAACCAAAGGACTTGGGAGCTTGTACAGGACGTTGGTTAGACCACTTTTGGAATATTGCATGCATTTCTGGTCTCCCTCCAATAGGAAAGATGTTGTGAAACTTGAAAGGATTCAGAAAGGATTTACAGGGATGTTGCCAGGGTTGGAGGATTCGAGCTATAGGGAGAGGCTGAACAGGCTGGGACTGTTTTCCCTGGAGCGTCTGAGGCTGAGGGATGACTTTATAGAGATTTGTAAAATCATGAAGGGCATGTTTAGGGTGAATAGACAAGGTATTTTCCCTGGGTTGGGGAACTAGAGGGCATAGGTTTAGTGTGGGAGGGGAACAATTTAAAAGGGGAAAGAGGCAAATTTTTCACACAAATGGTGGTGCATGTATGGAAGAGCTGTCAGAGGAAGTGGTGGAGGCTGGTACAATTATAGCATTTAAAATGCATCTGGATGGGTATGTGCACAGGAAGAGTTTAGAGAGATATGAGCCAAATGCTGGCAAATGGGACTAAATTAATTTAGGATATCTGATCAGCGAGTCGGACTGAAGGATCTGTTTCCATGCTCTGTGACTAGGAAAGTGCAAACTCACCACTCGGTGCTGATCATGAATAAGTGCTATTAAACAGAATTTTTGACAAGACATGATTCTTTGTGATAATTTTGGTTTTTACCTCAATGAAGGTGTTAAAGCTGGAACATGAAATGGATGTAACATAATAGCTCCTATCCACCACTCTACTCAACAATTTAACAATTTAACTTAAGACCCAGCCCCACCAACTCTCCACGCGAGTGTAACCTTTCTCTTTGGCTGTTATCAGTAAATCTCACAAATTAGCAGTAGCTGTTTCTTTTCCATTGCCCACTAAGTGGAATTGTATTGTTACCAGCCAGATAGCTGATGGAGATTTCATGCATTGGATTCAAATTCAGGTCCCAGAAATATAAGGAGTCACACGTCATTGTATTCTTCTGAAAAAAAGTCATTGGATTAAAAAGGTTATCTCTGTTTTCTCTCCGCTGATGCTGCCAGGCCTGCTGAGTTTCTCCAACAATTTCTGTTTCTGTTTCAGATTTCCAGCATCTGCAATTCTTTGTTTTGTTGTATTGTTCTTTTCAGCTTGCTCATGTTTCAAGTGGATGTCTATTCAGGATCAGACAATTCTGCATTGGTGTTCATGACTGAACAGCTGATCTTCATTCTGTCAGCTAGATCTCTCAGCACTTGGGACGGGATGCCCCATGAGGTAGTGAGATCTGGAGTGCCAGATTTCCTTTCTTCCTTTGCTCTGACTCATCATTAAGGCATTTGGACTCAAAGCATGATGCAACTTGATGAAGAAATTGTCATTTTAAATTAAAGGCAGCAAGCACCTCACCACCATTAATCTCAATGTTTCTGATCTTCAAGGGGAGAGTATCTTTGAAATGTTTTGTCCTGTATAGGGTGCTGCTTTTCTGCTATTCAGATAGCGTTCAGTCCAGCATAAGTGGTTTTGCCTGCATTCTTATGGAGTTCACTTCAAGAAGGACACTAACATTTGTTGGATTGCCTCCTGATTGTGTCTATAAGATATGGGAAAGGCATTTCTGTAGAAATTCTCGAGTCCTCGTTTGTGTTAGTGATGCACATTCCAGATCCCACAACAAGATTGAATTCTCATGGAAAAATGTTAGCTAATAAATTTCCATATTTACAGAGGTATGGAGACTTAGGATATGAAAACTAAAGTCATTTACTGAGGTCTTAAATATTATTCTGTGATGTTAAATATAGAACTTTTATTTCAAATGATCAAAAATAAATTATTTTTATAATGCATCACCAATCTCCAGCATTGCAAATGCTCAAATTTCACTCTGACCTTTAGCAGAGCCAAGAGTATTGCAGCTTAGAAATTCACGCACAGTTACTCTATTATTAATCTGTTAAATCTATTGTAGCAATGTAGGGTTATTATCAAGCATTAGTGTCTGGTCTGACAATACTGATTTGTCATTGTATTAATCTAACCACTAATGCATTTTAATCCATAAACAACCACGTGCCAACCAGTATATGTGTGTCGGAGTGATTAATACAGAAGCTGTACACAGGACATTTTGGTACATATTTTAGATATTTGTAATAATATTAAGCTTTAGCTCAACTTAATTGATGCTGGATGCATGTGTATTTAAGGAAACACCACTGTACCATCCCAGAATCTGACATATGTATGATATCATTTGCTGAGCTCAAATTCAAAAACGTCCAGTAGAGGACAGAGCTAATTATTAATTGTCAGAATTTAAAAGAGCATACTGATTTTATTATTAAAAGTATTTTATCTTTTTTCATAATTTCAAACTAGTTATCTTCACAGTTTATCCATTTCCTTCCTATTTCAGTAAAAGGTAAAAACAATGACTGCAGATGCTGGAAACCAGATTCTGGAGTAGTGGTGCTGGAAAAGCACAGTAGTTCAGATAGCATCCGAGGAGGAGTAAAATCGATGTTTCGGGCAAAAGCCCTTCATCAGGAATTTTCAGACAGCATCCGAGGAGCAGTAAACTTGACGTTCCAGGCAAAGCCCTTCATCAGGAATACAAGTCTGAACTGTTGTGCTTTTCCATTCATCATGATCATGGCTGATTGTCCAACTCAATAGCCTAATACTGCTTCTCCCCATATCCTTCGATCTCATTCAACCCAAGTGCTATATCTAACCACCTCTTGAATACATTCAATGTTTTGGCAAACCCACAGTTCTAATGAGCTGGATTGATTCCATATTCCCTGGCAGTCTTGGGGAATAGGAACCATCCAGGTTCCCTGTTGGTGCATTGGTAAAGTTTCCTGATTAATTTGCTACTAGAGAAGGGGGGCAACTCTGTTTAGTTTTTTTTGGTGGGAGGAAATTCACTCAGGTTCAGTTCTGACTTCCCTCCTAAATCTCTTGCCTCTCTCTCTCACCTATAAAGTGTTCCTTGAAACCAATATCTTTGACAAAGACTTCTCTATATCAGGAAGACAGGACACTAACTCATAGAGCATTTCAGGGAACATCTCTGGGACACACATTAAACAACCCACTGCTCTGTGGCTGACCACATCAATTCCCCCAAGGACATACAAGTTCTGGGCCACCTCCACTGCTAAATGAAAGCCACCTACTAACGGGAGGAAGAATGCCTCATCTTCCACCTTGGGACCCTTCAACCATATGACATCAACACCAACTTCACCAGTTTCCAAATCTCCCCTGCCCCCACCTCATCTCAGATGCGCCCTCTTGACCCATCCATCTTCCTTCCCACCCATCTGCTCCACCCTCCACATCAACCAGTTTCCAAATCTCCCCTCCCCCCCACCTCATCTCAGATCCAGCCCTCCAACTCAGCACCGCCCTCTTGACCCATCCATCTTCCTTCCTACCCATCTGCTCCACCCTCCACATCAACCTATTGCAATTCCCTCCCACCTACATCCACCATTGCCTTCCCATCTACTTTCCTCCCAGCCCCACACCTAATTCCCTTTTCATCTCTCATCCCCCTTCCCATAGTTGAAAAAATCTACCCAAATCATTGACTCTTCTGTTCCTCAGATGCAGCCTGACCTAGGTTTTTCCAGCGCCATCTTTTTGACTCTGATCTCCAGCATCTGGATTCCTCACTTTGTCCTTAAGCCACCTGCCCTCATATCTTTGTAAGCAGTGGGGTTTTTTTATCCACTCATGGGACAAAATGCAATTTTTGTTCCATTGGAGTTTTAATTTGATTTTATTGGCTTGCATCAAATTATCACGAATAATCTTTCTTATTCTTGTATTTGGAAATATAATGCGCAAGAGGTTCCATTCTGTTTTTAAACTTAATTGAAACCATTTGATGAAATCCCAATCTCCTCTCAATGCCTGATTGTAGAAAAGAACAGAGCAGGAGAGGATGTACCTCATCAAATAATGTTTTGACAAACATTTTAGTTGCTGAGACTTGTCTAAACCTAATTGGTTTGTGTTTAGTGTATGAAATATTTTTGCTTAGTGTTGAATTGTAAATATAGCAAGTAGAGACATTGACCTCTTGTAGACATTGAGTGCATACATTTTAGGTTGAAGTGCTATGAAGGTGCAAACTTGATGTTGGTTCCCTGATTTTAAGTAACTGGAGAAAAATCAGAGTTAATGTTTCAGTCCAGGGACCTTCCTTCAGAACTCTGCCAGACTTGCTGAGATTTTCCAGCAAATCCTGTTCTGTTTCTGATTTCCAGCATTTGCAGTTCTTTCGGGTTTTTATTTAGTTATAATCAGCTGCAGGTGAAATGTCAAAGTGTATATAATTATAATATTGAGAAAGAAGTGTAATTATTTCTTTAGTGTGCATTATGGATCAGCACAAGGACACCAGCAGTTAAAGAAGACAGCTTGCAACACCTTTTCAAGGACAACTAGAGATAGAAAATGTTGGCCAGCCATACAGTATTTTCATTGAAAGTAATCAGTGCAGTGATTATAACAAGATCAGACACTTGGACCATTTTGAATATGAGTTCCCTGATTGGAGCTGTTAATCTAGTCCAATTGCCCAATATCCTGTTCACTCTGAGAGTTGGCTCTGAGCAAGCTGGATCAGTGTCAAGGACTCTTTACTGTAAATAAAGGGTGACTTGGTGACGGGATACTAGACTCCATGGAATTGTTTCAGTGACAATAAGAATGGGATTAATAATGTGACCATGCAAAAGCACCTACTAGCTGAAACCCAAGTGGACTTCAAACAGGCACTACAATGAGCTTTATCTTTGGAAAGTGCCGTACGTAGAGCATATAAGTTACAGAGTATTCTGATGGAAGTCGACAGCATCATCAGTCTGATTGAGCTTGGGGAACATCACTTGAGTAAAGGCAATAGCATAGCCTCACTCAGGACATATCATGAACAGACGGATTCTAGGTCTGCCCACAGCAAACCCCCAAAACAAAGCCAAGCCTCACTGAAATGGTTAACATTTTCTTCAGAGTCCAGCCAACATTGTAATTGCTGCTGATATGCAGACTCTGGAAAAGAGTCCCACTCGACCTGAACTGAATAAGAGCATTTATAGGCTGGTATCCAAAGGAGTGCACACTCTGGAAAGTCTATCTACATCTGGATCAGAACAGCTAAATTGCTTAACAGCTTCCAAATCAGAACCAATCTGTTTAAATAGTTACCTGGTTCTAAGGAAGGTCAATTTCTAAGTAGTGGATTGTCCCTTCTAAATAAACTAACAGCTCTTTTGGGACACTGAAAGCAATCGCCTCAGGCGATTGACTGTGTGGAGTTTGCACGTTCTCCCCGTGTCTGCGTGGGTTTCCTCCGGGTGCTCTGGTTTCCTCCCACAGCCCAAAGATGTGCGGGTCAGGTGAATTGGCTATACTAAATTGCCCGTAGTGTTAGGTAAGGGGTAAATGTAGGGGTATGGGTGGGTTGCGCTTCGGCGGGTCGGTGTGGACTTGTTGGGCCGAAGTGCCTGTTTCCACACTGTAAGTAATCTAATCTAATCTAATATTGGCCAACTGAATGGCATGCTGGGAAACTGGCCAACTGAGCAGCGTGCTGGGAATTGAATCAGGCCAGACAGACAGGGATGAAAACCAGTTACCTTTAATGATTATATTGCAATGGTATTACTGAAACAGTGAAACTGAGATATTAAGCCATGGAGATTGCAGCATTCACTGTCAAATTGAATCAGGCCAGCCAGGTCAGCAAGCCATTCACTTTGCTTGACTATTGAATGGGTTGTTGATGAGACAATGCAACAAAGCTTTGGTTGGAACAATTGATCTAAGTTTCAGGAGAGACTGCTTGGCTCTGAGGGGCAGCTTGATCAATAGGGAAAATTACTGTCATTGTAACACCCTTCCTGAAACAGAAACTCAAATTATGCTAATTACATCAAACTGCTGCTAAGCCACTGTACTCAGAAATGACTCAGATAACTTGTTAAAAGAAGACAGTCAAATCAGAGAGGTCTCTCACACACACCAGAGAATATCAGGATGAAGAAGCAGGAAGTTCAGCCCCAACGCCAGTTTGACCAGCTGTAATCAAAGTAACAGACCAGATCACAGTGGAGAATGGCATGTTATTATTATGGGGAGCAAGAGTAATTGTCCTGAGCAAAGGTTGTCACCAGATCCTGGCTGAACTCCACCAGGGTCATCCAGGGGTTTCCAAAATGAAGATGTTGGTGAGATGTTATGTCTGGTGGCCAGGATTAAATTTAGCCAAAGCCACATTGGTGGGACAGTACCCAGAGTGCCAACAAGGACAAAAATTACCACCAACAACTCCCCCACATTTGTGGGAATGGTTGGGTAAATCCTGGACTCAGTTACACATCAATAATGCAGGCCCTTTCATGGGCTCAATGGTCTTAGTCATTAGGGATGCCCGCTGTAAGTGGCAGGACATGCATAGGAGTTCATCTGTCAAACAAGGGGACAATGATAGAAACATTGCACGCCTCTTGCAATACACAGACTTCCAGAAGAGCTGGCCACAGATTTGGGGCACCATTTACCAGCAGAGAATTTGAGTACTTCCTAAAGTCAAACTGTGTTTGACATTTAAGGACAGCTCCATGCCATCCGTTATCCAATGGTCTGGCAGAAAGAGCGGTCCAAATGTTGAAAGCAGGCTGAAAGAAATAGCCTACAGCTTCACTAGATCCTGGTTCCTATTTGATTGTATTCCTCATGCTACAACAGGAGAGTGAAGAGGGCTATCTTACAGTACAATGAGACCTTAATCAGATAGGCCAAGGAGTAGCTGATAGAGTTTAACTTAGATAAATGCTGCATTTTGGAAAGGCAAATCAGTGCAGGGTGTAGACATTTAATGATACGGTCCTGGGGAGAGTTCTGGTAATGATTGTCCTGGTGCTTGGGGAAAAGGGAGGTGAAAGGACATCAGTAACACAAATACCAACCACAAGATTCCACTAAGAAAGACAGAAGTTTACTTCTGGGGATGAGGTTTGGTGTAGGAACCATGAGAATGGCCCTGCTCAGGTAAGAGTCATGGGCAATGCAAGGGCAGCCCAGTGTTTGGGTAAGTGAGACAGTCCTGAACCAGTGCATGGACCAAATGAAAGCTGCAAATTCACAAACATGGCGGGACAAAATATGCCAAGCTCCTTGACTCCTTTCCGACTGTTCCAGAACCAATGGGTTCTCCCTCTCTGTCAAGCATTGAAGACATCTCGGAATCTGAGATGGACATGGCAGATGTCATCATCTCAAAGCCTTTGCTGCCTGAAAAAGAGAATGAATTTCTTCCAAGATGCTCTGGACACAGGAGGCGAGACACTGTGCGTTACACACTGCCTGTGTCAGAGGCAGAGGCAGAATCATAGCCAGAGGAACTAACCCAGCACTAAAACTCTCCAGGAGGAACTATAAAAAAGAAGAACCAGTCTATGTCCTCAGACCCAAAGTGGGAGGAATGTAGGGGCTGTAACAAGGTCAGCCATGTAGACCTCATAGAATATGAGTTCTCTGATTGGACCAGATTATTAGCCCCAATCAGGGAACCCTGGCTGACAGATTTAAACAGGAATGTCCGACATCATCACATTCTGAGGGAGTTGGATTAAGTGTCAAGGACTCTCCACATGTAAGTAAGGCATGACTTGGTAATGGGATACAGGTCTTTGTAGAATTATTTCAAGAGATTAATTTCAAGCCTACCTGCCCAATAGAAATTAGGTGGTTACGCAGTTACAATTTCTTGACGTATTTAGTCTCCCTGAAGCGACTGGGCTTGATCAAATCACAATGTGAACCTGCTGGAATGAATACATGATGAAGATACCTTTTATCATCAGGAACCAAACTGATTTTAAATAGGCAGCTTGAGCAGAAAACAGCAGTGAGTTTTCCAATAGGTATTCAGGAAGATCGGCTTCAGATGAGAACCAAAAGATTAACTTGATTTTAAGTTTCTATTTCCCTCATGGGGCTAGGAGGAACAGGATGGCATATTCTGGAAGCTATCCCTTTTTGCCCTGCAAGTAGTCATCAGGTGACACGATCTTCAACCATTTCCTTCTCGGGACAGCCACTTGGTTGGAAATGAGATTTCGCTGTTAAAACTGATTGGGTCTTGTTCTATGACAAGGCAAAAGTGGGTATTGCAGATGCTGGAGATCAGAGTTCCTGACGAAGGGCTTTTGCCCGAAACGTCGATTTTCCTGCTCCTCTGATGCTGTCTGACCTGCTGTGCGCTTCCAGCACCACTCTAATCTTGACACGTTCTATGATAGGCAGGGTAATAAGATATTAATTCACCAGCATGGTTACCAATCAGAAAACTCCTAGCAGATAAAACCCAAGTCTGTGCATTCAAACAATTTGAAACACTGTATAACAAAAACTTGTATCAATTTCTCTATGGTGTGTATAATCCTCAAGTACAATCGATTCTGAAAAGTTAGTGAGAAGAATCTGAATACTCAAACGTTTAAGAAAGACCAGCTCCGTTTTTGAGCAGAATATTGGGAGGAGGTGGTGGTGGCCAGGGAGGTGATAGTTGTAAATATATTTTTCAATCTGTGTGAAAAAGTTTAAAATACAGCAGCTTATTCACAATAATGCTACCTTTCATTTATTCTTTCATTTGGGTGAAAGCGAATTGTGCATTTGAGGGTGAGAAACCACTTCACTCCAGATTTTTGAACAGCAAATCGATTGGTACGTCTTTAAAAAAATTGTCAACATATGAAATTAAAACCATAGGGGTAACTTTAATAGGAATTTAAATTGATGTAGTGCAATTGATACAAATTTACTGGTGTGGGGCCATTTTAACAAATCAGATAGTTTTTAGGGGTGGCTGCTTATCCACCTACAGGGGCTTCTTCAGACGATGTATTTAAATCTGAGACCTGTGGAGAAACGAGCTGGAGATGGGATAATAGTCTTGATTTTTCGAGTGAGCGATATAGGTTAGATCTTGTCCACATATAACCACCCCCTCCCCCCATCCCCAATGCCGCCAAGTATTTTGAAATCAGGCACTAGCACAGGAAAAGGTGCTTGTGAATTGAAAAATGGTTTGATGCTGTAGCACTTGACCCTTAAAGAAGAAATTGCGCTGGGAACACAGGGCTGGAGAAATTGTTTAGAACTGGCATAGCTGCGACACATGGGTAATAGGGTTCTCTGGGTGCTGTCAAACTAACCTGGCTTCGAGGAGTTAACACACATTTACATTCACACAATCAAACAGTGTGTGAAAGGAAAACTGTGTAGCTGCAGATGAACAAGGAGTGACAGCACACTTTGTTTGCAGCTGGTGATTGGATACTTGGAACAAAGTTAAAGGAAAGTTTATACAAAGCCTGTCTGTTTTCTCTAGAATTTAGATAGTTAAGGGGTGATCTGATTAAAATCTTCAAGACATTATCAGGTAAAGACGGCATAGATAAAGACGAACTATTTCCACTGGCTAGGAGAAAGTGAGGACTGCAGATGCTGGAGACCAGAGTTGAAAAATGTGGTGCTGGAAAAACACAGCAGGCCAGGCAGCATCCGAGGAGCAGGAGAATCGACGTTTCGGGCATAAGCCCTTCTTCACAAATTAGGTGGTGTGCCAAGTGGGCTGAGATAAAAGGTAGGGGGGAGGGAATTTGGGGGAGGGGCGCTGGGAATAGGATAGGTAGAAGGAGGTGAGGGTGAGGGTGACAGGCCAGAGAGAGGATGGGGGCGGAGAGGTCGGGAAGAAGATTGCAGGTCACGAGGGCGGTGTTGAATCCGGGGGTTGGGACTGAGATAAGGTGGGGGGAGGGGAAATGAGGAAGCTGGAGAAATCTACATTCATCCCTTGTGGTTGGAGGGTTCCTAGGCGGAAGATGAGGTGCTCTTCCTCCAGGCCTCATGTGGTCAGGGTCTGGCGATGGAGGAGGCCAAGGACCTCATGTCCTTGGCGGAGTGGGAGGGGGAGTTAAAGTGTTCAGCCACGGAGCAGTTGGGTTGGTTGGTGCGGTTGTCTCAGAGGTGTTCCCTGAAACATTCCGCAAGTAGGCGGCCTGTCTACAACGTAGAGGAGACAACATCGGGTGCAGCAGATACAGTAAATGATGTGTGTGGAGGCCTCATCTTCCGCCTAGGAACCCTCCAACCACACGGGATGAATGTAGATTTCTCCAGCTTCCTCATTTCCCCTCCCCCCACCTTATCTCAGTCCCAACCCCCGGATTCAGCGCCGCCCTCATGACCTGCAATCTTCTTCCCGACCTCTCCGGCCTATCACCCTCACCCCCTTCTACCTATCGTATTCCCAGCGCCCCTCCCCCCAATTCCCTCCCCCCTACCTTTTATCTCAGCCCGCTTGGCACACCAGCCTCATTCCTGATAAAGGGCTTATGCCCGAAACGTCGATTCTCCTGCTCCTCGGATGCTGCCTGGCCTACTGTGTTTTTCCAGCACCACATTTTTCAACTCTTTCCACTGGCTGGCGATTCTAGAACTAGGGGGCATAGTCTAAACATTAGGGCCAGATCATTCAGGAGAGATGTTAGGAAGCACAAAGGCTGGTAGAGGATTGGAACTCTCTTCTGCAAATGGCAGTGGATGCTGGATCAGTTGTTAATTTCAAATCTGAAATAGATCAACATTCTGGGGTTACTATTGACCAGAAACTCAATTCGACTGCCACAAGACAGCAGCTTCAAAAGCAGGCCAGACATTGGAATACTACAGCGAAAAGCTCACCTCCTGAGTCCCCAAAGCCTGTCCACCAACTACAAGAGACAAATTAGGAGCGTGATGGAATAACCCCCACTTGCCTGGTTGGGTAGAGCTCCAACAACACTCAAAGCTTTACACCATCCAGGATAAAATAGCCCACTTGATTGATACTGCATGTAAAAGTATCCATTCCCTGCATCACCGATGCTCAGTAGTTGCAGTGTGTACTATCTACATGGTGTAGTGCAGAAATCCAAAGATTCTTAAACAGCACCTTCCAAATCCACAACCACTCCCATCCAGGAGGACAAGGGTAGCAGACGCAGGTATTCCTAGGCAAGTTCCCCTCCAAATCAATCATCATCCATACTTGGAAAAATATCATTGTTCCTTCACCAGTGCTGTGTCAAAATCCTGGAATTCCCTCCTCAAGGGCATTATAGGTCAATATACAGCATGTGGGCTATAGTTGCTATAGAAGGCAGCTCAACACCTTCTCAAAGGCAACTTGAGATGGGTAATAAAGAATGCTAGCCCTACTAGCAATGCCCATGTCCTATGAGTGAATAATAAAAAAATTAAACTGTATTAATTGATATGGGCCAAAGGCAGGTGTATGGAATTAGGCCACAGATCTGCCATTGTCTCCTTGAATGGTGGAACAGGCTCCGAGGCTGAATAGCCTACTCCTGTTCCTACACAAATGCTTGGTCTTCTCGGTGAAAACTCTTTCCTGTGGTTATGAGATCAACAACCATAGACTCAAGTTAGAAATCTATGTCATTGTACACTTGAGTGTACAGAATTCTTGTTTGATTTGTGACTGCAGTGTGTGAATACACAGTTGGATATTTACCAGGATGGGTTACATAGGTATTAGAATTCATTACTTTAGAGCAAGTGTCCTTTCTTCTTAGAAGGTTTTGCCCGCCATCACAAGGTTTGACACACTCGGTTTCCAGTCCTGGAAGCAGGAGGATGTGGGAACACTTTAATGTCTCAGTGGGCATCTGGGTGACTGCCTAATACGTATTTTCTTTTTAGGGGTTTAGGTGTGCACCTCCTGCTGAAAAGGCAGAGCTATAAAATGTACATATTTTCCCATTCTTGTGGGGTTTGCACTGCAAAGCTGGTTAAAATGAGTTTCATTAACATGTTTACAATGACAACCTTCGTGTTCCACCTCTGCAAAGCCAGTGGGTTAGAGACAACTTCCCAATGCACTTGGAAATTTTCCTAATTTGTTATTCTCCAACTCCTCCACTGATCACACCTGTGTTAAAATCTGTTTCATGTTTCTGCAGTCACATGGTCTGTCTTGTCACCTCTGCTGGTTTCTGAGAACTGGGCCATGGACTCTCATTGGATTGGCACACACTTAGGAGCAAAGTACTGCCATTGCCTTCTGTAGGATGACCAGGTGATTCTCTCCCTCTGATCATACTGGGAGGATTTACAGGCTGACCTTCAACCTGCTTGGTCACGTTACAAATGCACCTTCCACAAACAACAGGTCCTGACTTAAGACTCAATCCCGAAGCTTCTGGCCCACAGGTAGGAACACTAGCATTGAGCCACGTTTCTGGTCACATAGTACCAAACATTACTAAAAAGGTGCAAGTGGACAGAGGGGGATAGATATGACGAATGAGAGCATTTTAGCATTCACAAATAGTGGTTAATGAGGCTGTGGATTACACAACTGGGATTAATACTGAAGATGAGAGCCCCGTCAATATTTAATAAGTGAGACAGATGTTTGAAGGAAAGGGGACTTTGGGATTAAGGACTAAATTCTCATGTGCATACTAAATACCATCGTAATACACAGTTCTAAATTTTAAAAAAGTCTATTTTACATGTTATGACATACCTCTGCAGTTGGTGGGACTTGAACCCAGGCTTCCTAGCTCAGAGGTACAGCCAATACCACTGTACCATACGTCCTCAATATTATCATGGAACGGTTGGGCTGAATGGCTGTGTAATTCTATGTAATTATTTGATGAAGCTACACAATGCAGAATGTCTATGGTCTTTCCATTTCAATTCAAGCTTCCAATTGTACTAACTTTTGGCTATTAGAACTGCTCAGATGTTATGTAATGGTCATTGTGCAGCAAATTAAGTCTGTTCAATTAAGCCAAATACAGTTCTCTCCTGACTCCTGAATATATTCCACTGGTTTGTGAATGCAGACTCCAGGCACAAGTGATGGGTGCAGACTTGGCGGTCTCTCACTTCTCAAACTGAAGCATTCAGGACAAACCCTGACAAAGAATACCCACGCTCAGCACTTTGTATGGTGCCAATTAAGTCATCTCAGAACCAAGAATATTGGCAGAGGTGAAAAAGTGGCATAATTCCCAGCCAAAGTAGTTATTACACAAGGGAAATTGTAGTAAATGCATTGCTAAAGAAAATAAAAAGCTTTCCACATCAATACATTGGTCTACTTTCTGAAAGCTCCTTAAAGTAACTGTGTGCTTTGAATTGAGTACAGTACTTTGCATACCAGTACTTTAGCCTCAATTTCAGTTCCGAAACTGCTAGTCGGGAAACTTGGAAAAAATGGCTATAGACCCACACTTGCTTTAATTGAGGTTCTTATGTCAGCAACCTGTAGAGAACTGGAATATTGTTCATATTATGTTCAAATGGCTTGGAAGGATTAATTTAAAATACAGAACACGAAGACAAAGTTTCCATTTTTTTTATCCAAATCTACCATGTATATATAACTACAAAATATAGAACTTGGAGCACTTCAAACTTCAAAAAATAGCAATACTTCAGCAAAGATAACAGTAAATCCATACAATCAGATTAAACAGTGAAAACCCAATTAGATCAAACCATTAAGATAGGATAAAGCTGCAATGTAAATCAAACTGTGATCTATGTGGGTTTTGAGTAGAACAGTACCAATGTTTTTAGTACAGCTTCTAAATATTTATTTGCGGTCAAATAAGCATTCATAATTCCTGAACAAAGTGACGTTATTTCTTAGTTATACGCACACACACGCATACATACAGACATGTGTGCACACACACATGAAACACAGTAAATTCACACAAGTCCCAGATCTTTTTGATTATAAGGAGTAGTCCCAGTTCTGATATTTCATTAGTTTGAAAATATCCTGAACCCGAAAAAAGATGGTGTACATATTTAGAATAAGCACAGTGCTCATGATAAGAATCGTTAAGGTAAAATCATTACGTGGGATATTTGCTACTGAGTAACTGCATATAGACATACTCTGCAATTTACAAAGTTTTTTTGTGCATAGAAGCCAAACTATACCTGCCCATCCCAATTTGTACCATTTTACTTAAAAGATACAAAGACTCAGGCTTGGAAATCCCATATTGAAATCACAATCTCTATTGCAAACACAGGCTCAAAGCAGTAACAGCTCAGTCAGTCTTTAGGTTTAACCATTAAGTTATCAGAAATACATTTACATGATAAAATTCTGTAGTAACTGGAACCTCCTTTAAATTTGTTAGCTGGAACGTGGCAAAAACTTGCTGCCACATGACACAGTTAAATTGAACATTAATACACAAATGACAGATTCACTGAGTTTACAGACAGACACCAGATTTGAAATGTTTGGTTAGTTACCTCCTTGAGAATATAAAGAAGGCCAGTGTCTGTGTTAACAACAATTACTCGCACATGGTGAAATCTTGCATTATAAAAATACTTTGAATGTAATGAAACCCCCAGCATTCGAATAGATTATTAACTACTTTTTTCTCAATGAGATTTTCTGCAGAATTGCTTCAACCCTTTGAGGACACCATTTATGTATTTTCCATTGTCTCAGTTTATGTAACATGTTAAAAAGAGGATTCCATCTTACTTTAAACAGGAAACAAAAAAAAAGACATAACTCATCTTAATCGAACACAATGCTCTTGACACTTGTGTTATGGACGACGACAGTGGGAAATATTTCTCTTCACCTTCCATGGGAGCAAACAAGAAATCACTCAATTGATATTGGAGCATTGCTCTAACCCCAGTCCTCTCACATCTTCTCCTTCCTATCCTGAAGGTGCTTTATTTCCCTGGGGTACAGTACAATTGATTCAATTTCCATGTAACCGCTCATAGTCAAAAGGCTCTGGGCTTGAAAAGGTCAATGTGCAGAGTCTAATTCTGCCCTGATCTCTGAGAGATTGGATAGAATGAGGTTGTTTTCTTTGGAGCACAGAAGAATTTTGGCAGTGGTGGTGGTGATGATGGTAGTGGTGGGGGGGGTGGCTGTTGGAAATATTAGGAGGAGCATAGACAAGAAACATTTTCCCGAGGTGGAGGGATCAAAACCACAGAGCACAGATTTAAGGTAAGGGGCACGGAGGGTTAGACAAAATGTGAGGAAATGTATTTCTCACGCAGAGGATAGTGGGAACGTAGAACTCACTACCGGTAAGGGTGGTACAGGCAAAATCCTTCAGAACATTTAGGAAGTATTTAGATGTACACTGTGATGCCAAGGCATACAGGGTTACTGGGCCAAGTACTAGAAAATGAGATTAAAATAGTTAAATTTGATTGGTGCAGCCTCATTGGGGTGAAGGGCAGTCGATTTCCATGATGTCATCCACAGAGCTTCCCTGCAGTGGTCACAAAAGAACGACTGGCAGTAGTTATTTCTAGCTTTTTTCTCCCTTCCATGGAGAGATGGAATAATTGTGGTCCCTAGCTTGCTGGAAGACTGACAACAGTCAACCTATCTTAGATCATTGCTAATCTCTCACCCTACTAGTCACAGTCTCACAATATGCAGAGGAAGGAGTTCTGTCTGATAAGATGGCCTGCACCATATCTTAAAGTACAGACCCAAGCTGCATGGTAAACCTCCTTTCTATTTTCCTTATAAGGGCAATGATTTGCATCAAATAGACAATGTCCCCTTCATCTGGTTCAACCCTTCAAACATTATAGAAAGCTTTTGTTTTAAAAAACAGACCAGAGATTGTGGAATCCTCTGATATAAGAACTGCAATGATAAGGAAATAATCAACAACTGAAAACGACTCACTTATCTAGCATAACTAAACCAAAATAAACCAAATATTCTACAGGACATATTTCACCAAAAATTGTTCTTCCTGTGGTTCTCCAAAATCAATAAATAGAGGACCTTTTAAACCAGTTTATGTAAAATCTGTCAAATGTGACTTGTGTAGGCAATGCATAATTACCTATAGTCCACATGCACCCTTTTGTTTGGACATGTCACAAACACTCCTTCCATGGCCACCAGTCCTTCAATGAGACTTGAACCCAGATCCTCTGGCTCAGGAGGCAGAGACCCTACCCTATGATTTGCACAATTCTTAAAAATGCCAGAATGCGACAAAGACTCTGAACTCTGAGCTTGGATGATACACTAACTGTGTATCATGAATTGCTTACCAGCCCTGTATTAAACTTAATAGAAACCACAGGGTGTGCCATGCACAGGACAGACAATCCAGTTTTGCAATCACACTGATGTGGAAACACGAACATATCTTAACTTGAAATGGATACATTTTCCAATCTGTGGAATAGGATCCTATAGAACTTCATTGGCAAAAAGCACCACAGACTTTTTAATTTTAAAAAAAGCAAAATTCAGAGAAAAGAAAATGCTGGGGGTAAAACTGAAGCATTCAGTTAATGAAATGTTTTTACTAGGTTTGTGCAGGAAAAGAGATGGTTATGAATGACCAGATGATAACACAAACAAACAGGTATTAAAAATAATAGCTTAAGATATATCAAATATTCTACACAGACACTTCATATTAAAAGGACACAGTGCAGAAATGTTCAGGTAGTCCTCAAAGTGTGTAAGAGACACAAAGGGCTAGATTTTCAACTTAATACCCAGGCAGTGGTCTGTATTGCAGGTCAAGTGCCCGTTATAGAACCTGAAACCAAATTCAATAATTTCCCTAGGTAAGTTGTAAATCTAAACTCTCATGCATTGGTTCATTAGAGATAGCAATGAAGAATCTTCCAAAATCAAATCTACCTTTGTTATTGTAATTATTTGCATTTCTAAAATCTTAAATTTTCTTCCATGCTGGTAAAGACAGACTTGAATAACCCAGTAATGGTGTCCACAGTTGCTCTGTTGCGACAAGCATAGATAAAATTGCGAGTATTTTGTTAGCCATTTCATTAACTTTCATTTAAATGTATCTAATCAGTCATTTAGTCAAGCCTGCAATACAATTACTGACAGTGCAGTCATTCAAAGGAATCTGGTTGGAATGGAGGCGAAATTCAACTTCAGTATGAATGCAAAAATGGTAGGTGGCACATCAGTGATTATGCATTGAAGCTAAAAGCAATTAAAATGAGACAGGGTGAATAATGGCTAGAAATGCATTCCCATCAGTCCTACATCCCACTGAAGTCAAAATCCATGCAGCAGAGTTCTTGCAATGCAGATGTGCCGGTGGGGAGACAATTATTTAAAGTCTTGAAATCTGTTATACATTATCTCTGAAACTATCTTTTTGCTAGCACATTCTAGTACAGGTACACAATCCTTTATCTGAAATTCCAAAATCCGAAAAGCTCTGAAATCCGAAGTCTTTTCGTGGCGTGTGGAACATCAGTCATGTCTGCAAAGTAAGGCTGGTTTGGTGTGTGAAGTCCAATCTCACTTGACCCATGTTGCTGTGCGGCCCAGCACTGGCAGGTGTCAATTGTGTTTTTTTTCCACTGTGTTTAATGTCACAGTGAAAATGCCAAAAAGAGCTGCTGATCCACCTATGCGTAATAATAATTAAAAAAAGGAAGCATCTAACATTATCAATAACACAGAAAAGTGAAGATATTGCAGAAGCTTGATCGTGGTGTGTCTGTGTAGCGTCTTATTGAAGAATATGATGTTGGAACTACCATTGTATTTGATTTAAAGAAACAGAAAGGCAAGTTCCTGAAGTTTCATGGTAACATTAATGAAAAATAGGAAAACACTGCATAGGGCAAAAAAATGGAGAGTTTAACTGTGTTGATGGAGTGGATACGACGACAGAGAAGTGAACATATGTCACTGACTGGTTTGCCGGTCATGAAACAAGCTCGAAAGTATAAAGGACTGAACATTGAAGGTGAGTGTCAATATTCAGAAGGTTGGCTGCAGAAATTTAAGAACCATAATGATGTAAAATATCTGAAAATAGGTGAAAAGGCTTCTGCTGAGAATGAAGCACCTGAAAATTATATTGACAAATTTGCCAAGATAATATCTGACAGAAGCCTTAATCCTGAACAAATTTACGATGCTGATGAAACAGCTCTCTACTGGCGCTATGTCCCGAGAAAAACATTAACAATGGCTGATGAGAGAGCACTAAAAGGTTTTAAGGATACCAAGGACAGGTTAACTATTCTTGGGTATGCCAATGCTGCGGGCTCACATCAGGTAAAGTCGGTTGTGATTGTAAAAAGCAAACATCCGAGATGTCTGAAAGGGTACACAATTTGCTTCTGTATCATTACGCAAAACAGAAAGCATGGGTAACCCGAGAAATATTTTTTGACTGGTTCAGTAACCACTTTGTACCAGTGGCACGACCTCATTGCAGGCGAGCTGGACTGGAAGAAAACTGTAAAATGTTATTGTTCCCAAACAACTACTCCGCACATCCCCCTGCCAAACTTCTTGTGAAAAGTAATGTTTTCGGTGTTTACTTGCCCCCTAATGTGACATCCGTACTACAGCCTTGTGACCAAGGAATTTTACGCTCCATGAAGAGCAAGTATAATGACTACTTTTTTAAAGTGTATGCTTGCTGCAGTCAACAGAGAGGGGTCGGAATCCAAGACTTCCTGAAAGAGTTTCGTGTTAAGGATACCATTTACGCGGTTGCTAGTGTTTGGAAGGATGTTGATAAATCAACATTAACAAATACTTGACAAAGACTGTGGCTGACAGTGACGTTTGATGAAACTGAACCTACGGGTGAAGACTTTGAAGGATTTTGTGTCACTGTTGAGAAAGATGATCGCAAACCCGATAACTTACGTACAAAGTTTATCGGATGCAAGTGTAAATAAATTACAGGAAGCTGACATCGAAGAAATGTTGAACATTGATAACGATACACCTGTCGTTCATTCCTTGAGTGATGGGAAAATTGCTGAAATCTGTATTTAATACAGATAAGCATGAGTTAGTAGTGGTGATGATGATGATGATGAGTTAGTGAACATAGTTGAAAAAGTCCCCATTGACAATATGGTGAAAATGTGTGATCAGTTAATTGCTGGCCTTGAACAACATTCATTTATCAGTGAGCAAGAGATTATGGCAATTTACTCAATTAAAGAGAGATTGTTAACCTATGTTAATGAGACAGATAATGCCGTCTGCCTTAGTGCTGAAGCTGTGTGTGTTGAAGTTTAACCGAATGGTTTTCTTGGAATGCTTTTCCTGGAAATAAAATGTCCTTGAATATTTATGGTCTGAAGTATTTCATTTACCAGTATATTACTGTATAAAGAAACTGTAGTAGTATTCCTAGTTTTTATTTATCCCACTTAGTGTGAGTATTCATACATTTTTGCTGCAGTATTGATGTTTGATTACGGGGTGCTGCCCTGGACCCTCCAAGGTGGCACTACATTTGTTCTGAAATCTGAAGAATTCTGAAAAACAGCTGGTCCCGATGATTTTGGATAAAGGATTGTGTACCTGTACAATATTAGACATATCTAGGCCATTGCAGATCCTCACCCTAGGTTCAGACTTTGTTTATTTTCCACCTTTTGGTTAATCGGGAGTTTGACAAGCAATTTGAGACAAATGCCTACCTGTAAGCCTCAAACCATGTTTAATCTCACCAGGATAGTATTTTCAATCTGTTTGTTTATTCCTTGGCAATACACAATTCTGTCTGTGATATGGCCAATACATTTATGATACATAAGCAAGCTTTAAAGAGTTCCCTTATTGTGTGACTAATGAACCTGGCTGTGTCCTCATTAAGATTCATCATCAATCAATTGGAAATGTTTTTTTATGAGGTTTGGTCTCCTTGATTCCATATTTAAAGTTGATATAAACTCGGGATTGGACATTGATAATCTGGCTATGTTGAACTATTGCAACATAACCAATAATCTTAGTAAATAAAGTGAAAAGGTTTCATTAGGAGTTATGTAGAAATCAAGAACACTACTGAAGTGAACTCAGATAAAGCAGTCTTCTTTCTGAGAACATAGTGATACCACAAATTTGATGTCTGTTGATGAATATTAGTAAAGACCATGGCTCTTCCAATTTATTTAATAATGTAATCAATTAAGTTAGAATTGCCTTTACTAACAAAATACAGTCCATATTGAAACATTGATTTGAGCTCTGTGTGTTGAGCACCTCATCAAATAGGTTACTGTCAGGTGTAATCTTTTAAGGACAAAAGGCTAATATTTTACAATCCCCATGAAGCATCCATTTAAAACAGTTATTTAGTCACGCTTACATAATTTGGTAAGAAACAGAATGATCTTTTCTACTATATGCACAATGGGTTGTTAGCTTTGTGTACTAAATTATTTGAATCATAGTTGGATCAATTTGCATCAGGTCAAAACCAATAACTATCAGGTTTGAAAAAAAAAGTCCAAATTTTAACTCATAACCTTTTAAGTTCACTACATACTAGCAACTTGGATACCTTCTTAATTGTTATTAAATGTAGACAATGGAAGTTTGCATTTAAAACTCAACTGTATTAATAAATATGGAGCTACAACTGATGTAGGTGCTGAAATTCTTCTTAAAGATATTTAATACTTGCTGCATCACTATATGTGAGTACTGCCACTCCTACAAATTGTGGAAACTACCATCTGGTGACCAATACTGTAAGCTATACTGCAGATGTACTGCTGTCACTAATTGTGTGGTTAGCTGAAACTCCTACCTCCTTCCTATTTTATGGAATTCTAATTCGATAGATTTGATTTTTCAGAACGTCCTTAAAGCATCCCTACAATTTCAATTGATACCTTTACATTCAAAAAAAAAACCTTTGTGAAAGACACACATGTATGACAAATGCAAGGCAGCAATTTAAACAGAAACAAATCATCACAATAACATTCTGCACAATAGACTACTCTTACCATTATACATGGAGATTCCTCACATTTCTAAATAAATACACAAAACTTGTTTCTCTTGACCTTTTGTAAACATTCTGCTTCTTCCTTCACTGAAAACCTCATACACTCGTTTCTGGTGTGGGTAAAATTTCACCATTTTTTCCAGTCTCATCTTTTAAGAATTGCTCCACCTCTATGGAATCCACTGCTTCTGGTTCCGTTGATCTTTCTCCTTCTTCCACATTTTCCTTTTGCTCTTTTACAGGGGAGTCAGGTTTACGTTTACGTAAACAAAAGAAGTTTCCAAGAGCCAGTACAATGGCAGACAGGACTACTTCACACCCAGCCAAGTAGAAAACATACTTGAAATTCTTGGTGGCATCAAACAATTTTCCTATAGCAAATACAAAATAAACACTAATTCAATATATTTATCTTTTGCAACCCAATCAGCATGAGCAGATCACATCATTCAGGCCAAAACTTATTACACTCTATCCTGGAAAAAGCCCATTTTGCCTGCAACTCCAAGAGGTAAACAGATACACTACGGCAACCCATGAGTGGCCGAATGTGCACTTCTTTTGGCCAGTTACAGAAAAATCATCTTTGAAACCCAACTCGGGAAGGCTGTCAGAAACAAGATCATTTAACTCTCCTAGATTGTATTTGGGAACATGGAAGGTGATGGCGAGTATGGGTTTGGAAAAGAATAGTTTGCAAGAACAGAACTAATTTTCTTTTGCCATAACAGGTCTAAGAACTCTTGGCTTCTTCTCTAAAAGAAGTCAGACATCTGTAACTTTAAATACCATTTTTTTTATGTCAATTGCTTTGGTTAATGCACTAAAGAGGTACCACTGCTGACTGTGTCAGTTCAAATGTATAATCCCAATGAAAACCTCAATGTTTCAAAAGATAATTGACAATGTACATGTCATGTTTTTGTAAGACTTTTACATCTATACTATAGAGAAAACTCAAGCAAGTCTCCTTCCACAAACATAATTGTGTAGACGAACACACACACCATCTCTCCCTTACCTGCTCCTGGAGGACCAACTAAGACAGCCATGGCTTCAATCAACAACACAAGTCCAATGGCACTGGAGAACCTCTCAGTTCCAACGATCGCCATCAAGACCTCAAACTGCAGTGCTCCGACCATTCCATAGGACATTCCAAAGAAAATGCAAAACACCGTCAGACCAACATAATCACGAGCGAAGGAGCCTCCTAGATCAGTAATTCCATTGAAAATCATAGCAAAGCTGAAAAGATACACACAGCGAGGCCGGACCACCTTCAACCCTGCAACAATACCACTAAGAGGTCGAGCAAATATATCAACAAAACCCAAGATAGTCAGCAAGAAAGCAGCATCTGTATCTGGTACTCCTGTATCTTTTGCATAGTTAACTATGAACACAGGAGGAACAAAGAGACCAAAGACCATGATGGAAGCTGCTACTGTGTATATCAGGAAGCCTCGATCCCTAAAGACTGTGAAATCCAGAAGTTTCTTGTTCTTCTTGTGCACCTCTGTTTTCTTTGCTTGCTCTATCATTTCCTTTTCTTTACGACTTGGTTTCAGGGGCCTCATCAGGGCTGCACACGCACAGCAGTTCAGCAGCAAACCCCCAAGAATGAGGAAACCTCCTCGCCATCCATAAACTTTAGACAGGATCTGACCTAATGGAGAGAGGCAACACAGGAACACGGGACTCCCAGCTGCAGATAAGCCATTTGCCAACGGGCGACGCTTGTCAAAGTAGCGGTTTACCATGATAAGAGATGGTTGAAAGTTCAAGGCCAAACCAAGACCTGCAATGGAAACAAAAAGGTGATTCCATTGGTTAAGTTTTTTTTTAAAAAAAGATAAGGCTCTGTTTGCAGTTAAATAATGAATTAAAACCAAAACATAGGTCCCAAGCTATTTCAGGGGAGCACTCTCAAACACAATTTGACACCAAACAACATGACAAATGACAAAAAGGTTGGAAAAAAATAGAGTTTCAAAAAGAAGGAGTGGTGGAGATAATTGGAAAGGGAACTTCAGCACCCAGATTATAGAAAACATAGCTGATGGTGGAAAGGTTAGAATTCGGGAGACACAGGAGAACTGAGTTGGAAGACAGAGAACTCAAAGGATTGTATAGCTCAAGGAGGTTAGCAAAATGAGAGGGGGGCATATGGAAAAATTTGAAAAATAGGATGAGACTTTTAAAATTGAGGCATTAGCAAACTAGGAACCCATGCAAGTCAAAGAGCATGGGCTGCTGGGTGTAAAGAGACTTGGTGCAAATTAGGATGCTGGCTGCAGAGTTTTAGATGTTAAGTTCATGCAAGATACCTTCAAAATATGGACAAGTTAAAACTAATAGTACTGCATTTCAAACAGACACTGTCGACAGTTTCAATGATAATTTTCTAAAGGGAATTCTTTTCAAGTACGTATTGAATAGATATTCCCAGGCTATCGGGGAAAGAGAAAGAGATTGGGGTTAATTGTATTATTATATGAATCTCTATGACATTGAAATGTAAACTGATTAAAGCCACAATAACTTGAAAATTTCAGTATAATGAAGAGACCGTGTACTTTTTCCAATATCACAGTTTCCATATCATTCAGAAAGTTTCACATGCGTAATTTGAGGTACTGAAACCACCAGGAGTTGTAGTGACTTGAGACATAACACATTTTATTTTAGAGATTAAACAGAAAATTCTGGAACTATTCAGCATGTCCTACAGCAACCATGAAGAATTAAATATTTCATCGTGTTGAGCTTCGCTAGAACTGACAGATAGCCTGAGAGGCTAGATTAGCTTATCTCTCCACAGATATTGCCCAAACTGCTGGGTGTGTCCAGCATTCTCGGTTTTATTTCAGATTTCCAGGAGTACTTTTTTTTTAAAATGACCACTGTTCCTTACCAGTGATAACTCCAGCAGTCAAATAGAGCTGGATGATGCTGGTGCACAATGAGGCAAGGATCATACCTCCTGATGCAAACAGGCCTCCTACCATCATAACAGGACGACAGCCAAAGCGATTCACCAAAATACTGCATAAAGGCCCTGCATAAAAAGACAGGAGGAAGAAAATTGCTCAACTGACGACTGGAGAATGAAGAACTTTCAAAAACTCAGTTTAGTCTTTTGCAGAAGACTTTGACACCACAGCAAAACTCAAAGTCAAATCAAAGATCTGTTACCCAGCATTACAGAGTTACAAACTTAAATACTTGATTGTAAACAACATATTTCACCAAACATTCACTTGCTCAATTGTGCACAATTGTGTAACAAGGACATTTTTTAACCTAGGTTAAGGGCAAAGAACAATTCCATAGTAGACCACCAAGAATAAAAGGAACATTTCAAGCTGCAATGATTATAAGTTTAAAGTTTAATGCTAAGCTTTAGCTTCAACAGCTTGTTATTACTGGAAAAAGGAACAAGTTTTGGAATTTTAAAGATCTTAAGAATAATTCAGTGTTTGTAAAATACAGTAAGAAGTGAAAGAGTGATTGACAGCACAAGAAAGAAAAAGAATCAATAAGCAAAAATATGAAAAACAATGCTTTACTTTATACAGTATTTGCACAACATGTGTATTGACTTTCTGTAATCTTAAACTTCAGACTTGAATTTAACAGTAGCTTAGATTTTCCAGAGTGAGATGACAATGGTGGAGAGAGAAATATAAGCCAGCTGACAGGTTGTTATCTCCTTCATCAATCAGACTGAGGATGGGAAAATTGACAGCATATTAAAGTAGGTGAATACAATGTCAAAGTTGGTACAATGAAAGAGAAATAAAGGGCAGAATTCCAGCTGCTGGGGTTAAAGTAGAGGAGAATGGCTGGGCATTGGGGGGGTGTTGTGGGGGAGGGGGGGGTGGTGTTCTAATGCATGTGGGATTACAGACTCAAATCGTAACATTGAGATGGGAACTCACATGATCCTACCCACTTCTGGATTTAGCCTACATAGGTTTGCAAGCAACCATGACTTCCTATAAAAGGACTAGAGGTCAAATGTCCCACTGAACTTGAGGTTTAATCCACACAATGGATGTGTGCATGGAATTTGCCAGGATCAGAGGGGAACTCAGAGGGTAGTCTGTGTACTGGCTGGGATGTCTTCAAAACAGTGAAGACCTTCTGCCGTGCCCATGTGAGAGGCTGGAGCTCACAGCCCTTCTTCTGAGAGTCTGCGTTCTCTGCTTGACAGTTGATTGCCAACTTCTTGGATGTGAACTCACCCTAAGCTGCAATTCTCAGCTGTCAGCCTTCACTACAGGTTGGAAGCAGATTATACTGCTCTACCTGGACCTCTGTTGAGGAACAAGAGGAGCAGCAATAGCAAAAACAATAGCACCAACAGAAGCAGGAGCAATACCAACAGCAACAGCAGCTGCCTTCTCCTCAACCATAACCCTCGTCCCAGTTAAGTCACATGGGCACAGAGATCCAATTTTAAAGCAACAACCACAGCATTTAGTCCACAGGCAAAATATCAGCACTTTCAATGCGCCTGAGAAGATCTGGACTCTCACAAAAGGTAATGTCTGACATCTGCAGATTAGTTAGGCCTCAGCTATTTACACTTTATATCAAGAGTTCAGATGGGGAGATCATGTGTCATATATCTGAGTTTGCTGACAATACAAATTAGGTGGGAATGTAAAATGTAAGCTGCAAATGGATATCAGAAGTTTCATTGCGTTTGGCGAGAAAATGATAGTAGAACAATAACGTGGAGAAGTATGCTATTTACTATGGATGAGAAAGCAGAGAAAAAAAACTTTTTTAAAAAATGCAGAACAGCTGGGAAATTCTGGCATTCAGAGTGGCTTGGGGGTGCTCAGACATGAATCATAAAAAGTAAACATGCAAGTAAAGCAAGCAAGCAGCACATTATCTTTTATGACAAAGAGATTTGGGAACACGAAATTTTACAAAGATTATGCAGGGCCTAATTCAGAAAACATGCCAGAATAGTGTTTACTTTCAGAATCTTTCCCAGGGAGGATGTTTGCCTTAGGAGGGAGTGTCACAAAGGCACACTAGACTGATTACGGTGAGGAGGAATATTGCCCTATGAGGAGACTTTGAGTAGATAGCTATTTGCAATAGCTATGATCATCTGTGTAATTTTTATTCAGATTAATGATTCATTTCCTGAACATACTGATAATTTCCTAGTAGCCAAGCACTCAAAGTCAGTGTAAAATATCTATGATTACATTCCCAAGAGTTTAATAATGAAGTGTCTAATTGAAGCATGGTAGGCTGGACAGTTTAGACTAAGGGTCACAGTCTCAGATAAAAGGAGACCAAGTCCGCAGATGACACCAAAATTGGAGGTGTAGTGGACAGTGAAGGTTACCTCAGATTACAACAGGATCTTAATCAAATGGGCCAATGGGCTGAGAAGTGACAGATGGAGTTTAATTCAGATAAATACGAGGTGCTACATTTTGGAAAAGCAAATCAGAACAGGACTTATACATTTAATGGTAATGTCTTGGGGAGTGTAGCTGAACAGAGAGACCTTGGAGTGCAGGTTCATAGTTTGTTGAAAATGGAGTCACAAGTAGATAGGATAGTGAAGAAGACATTTGATATGCTTTCCTTTATTGGTCAGAGTATTGGTGTTTCACAGTGGCTCAGTGGTTAGCACTGCTGCCTCACAATGCATCTTTTTCACACAGAGGGTGGTTCGTGTATGGAATGAGCTGCCAGAGGAGTGGTGGAGGCTGGGACAATTACAACATTTAAAAGGTATCTGGACGGGTATATGAATAGGAAGTGTTTAGAGGGATACGGGCCAAATGCTAGCAAATGGGACTAGATTATGTTAGGATATCTGGTCGGCCTGGACGAGATGGACCGGAGGGTTGTTTCTGTGCTGTACATCTCTATGACTCCATGACTCTATGAGGAGAAATGTAAAATTTTCCTACACCTCAGAGCTTTGCATGCTCAACCATGTACATTCTGTACAGTTGTTGTTTGATGTTTGGAATCTTAGTGAATGAATGAATATGCAGACAGTGCAGCAAGGTAGTGCTGATCTTACTGAATAGTGGAGCAGTACTGGGGGCTGAATAGTCAACTCCTTTCCACACTTCTCATGTTGAAATTGCATCTTCCACACTGACAACTATTTCAAGACTAAGGGGTGCTAGGTCCGTGGTCTTCAACCACTACATTTAGAAAGACAGATTCAGACAATGTCTATTGAGTTTAATTATTTGAAGTAGCCATATGACAAATACCATTGCTGGTAGCAACAGAAGGAATACTGTGGCCTTTTCCTGTTCCAGAAAGTTGTTCATTGCCAGCTTGATAACAAGACAAAATACGTGACACTTGCCACTGTGCAAGGAAGTGTTTCTTATTCATTTACTTACCCAGAATCTGAGATGTTAGAGCAGAATTATAACTTAATGGTAAGGTCCTGGAGAGTGTTGCTGAACAAAGAGACCTTGGGGTGCAGGTTCATAGTTCCTTGAAAGTGGTGTCACAGGTAGATAGGATAGTGAAGACATTTGGTATGTTTTCCTTTATTGGTCAGAGTACTGAGTATAGGAGTTGGGAGGTCATTGGTTAGGCCACTTTTGGAATATTGCATGCAATTCTGGTCGTCTTCCTATCAGAAGGATGTTGTGAAACTTGAAAGGGTTCAGAAAAGATTTACAAGGATGTTGCCAGGGCAACAGGGTTTGAGCTATAGGGAGAGGCTGAACAGGCTGGGGGAGACCATTTTTCCTGGAGCATTGGAGGCTGAGGGCTGACCTTATAGAGGTTTATAAAATCATGAGGGGCATGGCTAGGATAAATGGACAAAGTCCTTTCCCTGGGTGGTGGAGTCCAAAACTCAAGGGCATAGGTTTAAGGTGAGTGGGAAAGATATAAAAGGGACCTAAGGGGCAAAATTTTCACACAGAGGGTGGTATGTGTCTGAATGAGCTGCCAGAGGAAGTGGTGGATGCTGGTACAATTGCAGCATTTAAAAGGCATCTGGATGGGTATATAAATAGGAAGGGTTTAGAGGAATATGGGCCGTGCTGGCAAATAGGACTAGATTAGGTAGGGATATCTGGTCGGCATGGACGAGTCGGACCAAAGGTCTGTTTCTGTACTGTACATCTCTATGACTCCATGTAAAAGTCCAAATAGTAGTTGAATTCTCTAACGGATTTGACAAGATTGATACAGCAAGCATATATTTAAATTAAAGTTAAAATTGCAGTACAATAATCCCAGAATAAATAGAATTCCCTGATTTAAATAAACGATCACTCAAAGCAAAATTCTAGATTCATCAGCAAAGGTGCACAGAATGGTAAAGCTAATAATTCTGCTCCTGAGGTGTACGGATATAAAATCACTACTCAGAGCTCACTAATGCATGCCAAAAAATCTCCTTTAAAGGGCAGGTTGCTATCTGAGGAAATAGATTACAAATGTCCAAGACCACCAGTGGATATTGGCATTTCAAGTCTGGTGGTCACAAATTAATTACAATTAATGCCTTAAAGGCAGATATTGTACAGGGTTTTATTTTGACACCTTCACTGCACCAGAAGCATACAATAGCACTGTCTTTTGTTTACAATTAGAAATTATTTCATATTGAGGACTGGCCTGAAGGAAGCTATAGCCATATTCAAAGTAATGGAAAATAATACTTGCCCCATCTAACTCTTCATCCATCTTGGAAATTGCTGAATAACCATTTAAAGCAAGAATCTTAAGACAGTTTTCCCATGCTTAATCAAGTGGGAAGGATGTTGTGGCACTTGAAAGGGTTCAGAAAAGATATACAAGGATGTTACCGGGTTTTGAGCTATAGGGAGAGATTGAATAGGCTGGGGGTGTTTTCCCTGGAGCATCGGAAGCTGAGGGGTGACCTTATGGAGGTTTATAAAATCATGATGGCATGATCTATAAGGTCAGAGGCTGAGGGATGACCATGTAGGAGTTTATCAAATTGTGAGGGGAATGGATAGGATAAATAGACAAGGTATTTTCCCTGGGGTGGGGGAGTCCTGAACTAGAGGGCATAGGCTTAGGGTAAGAGGGGAAAGATTTAAAAATGGACCTAAGGGGCAACCTTTTCACGCAGAGGGCAGTGCACATATGGAGTGAGCTGCCAGAGGAAGTGTTGGAGGCTGGTACACTTACAACATTTAAAAGGCATCTGGAGGGGTATATGAATAGTAAGGATTTAGAGGGGCCAGGTACTGGCAAATGGGACTAGATTAATTTAGGATAACTGGTCAGCATGGATGAAGAGTCTGTTTCCACGCTGTACATCTCCATGTCTCTATGCTAGTTGACCTTGCATCAGCACTTATTTTGGAAATATTTAACAATTGTGTTAAACTTGTTTCCTAAACACTTCAGAGAAATGTGTTATCTAAAAACATTGATAGCAGAGGTACAATGGAGGAAAAAGGAAATTGGTACATTTGTTTCTCCCTGATACCATCAGCAAGTCATGAAAGGATACAGTCACATGGAGTGACCAGGAAGAAACACTGATGATCAAAGCTATAGTGAAAAGTAGTTCCTTTGCATGAACTGCAAAACTCAGAGGATTGAGCAATCAAAGAAAAGATAATACTGTTGCTACAAGGAAGATTTTTGTGCAATGAGAGCCAGCATTAATGCTAATCCTCCTAGAATACATTGTCACTGCTCCAGAAGTTTACAATAGCACTGTCTTTTGTTTACAATTAAAAATTATCTCATTGTTGAGATAAATTCTTGTTCCATGCCATGTGTAAGGTAGCTGCAGTTGTAAAAACTTTTTATTAATGTCAAGACAGAGGTCACATGACTTTGACAAGACACAATACAGGTAGTTCTCCTAAAACACACCTAACCGTGAAATATCTGTAACGCAATTTGTGAATTATTGACTAGTTTTAATACAGTGAACTCCCATTCACTGTTACGCGATTCTCATCCCCGCACTAGGTGTCACCGTGCGCAGAGGACTGGATTCCGCGTCGGCATCATGTGATCAGTCAGCTCACGTGCTTTCTTGTGAAGAACTTCATAAAAGGTGTTGTGAAATGTTTGCGCTCGTGGGCTTGGAAAAGCATCATGAAAATATCTCTGCACCTGGAGGACAAGAAGCTGAGAGCAACCTGTTCATTTAAACCTTAAAGAGTTGAGATAAGAGTGAAATTTCACTGGAATTGACTGACAGTAAAAGGACAGTGTTGAGGTGCAATTTGAATCTTGGCTTTGTTGTTTGCATTAAGAGATTTTTTTCTCTCTTTTTGTTAAAAAAAAGTTTAGATGTTAAGGAATATCTGCAGACTCACATGAGTCGATTTCAGTGACTAATCACTACTGTAACTAACTGCAAAAGAATACCAGTACACAGGCTTGGACATGGTCAGTCAGCTGCTCAGGGTGGTCAGAGTCAAGTCACTCTTCAAATAGTGGATGGCACAGTGTTACTTTTGGGACATGCGTGGAGATGTCCTGAAGGGGTGAGTAGGCTGTGCGTAAGAGGTTCAGTGTTAGTCAGGCTCAGACGTTAGCAACGTTGGGAATGAGTATGGAAGATGTTGCAGGAAATGATGGCTACAGTGTGGGAGTAAAACACATATTGCCTCTGCCCCATCCCCATGCTCTGGGACATTTAAACCATAACCAGAATATAAAAGCTAGTGTACAAAATAAAAAAAGGAGCATGTGGCTTCTGCATCGGATCTCTGTCTTGTTTCCTCAGAGGCATCTTACACTAAAGGAGGTTTTGCCGAATACTTCTACTAAAAGATTGGAAGACAAATTGGAGCAGAGAGTTTTATGTCTAAAATGTTGGAAACAGTTCAGACAATAACTGGAAGATTTAAGCCATTGCTTTAAAGATTTAAGTCTTTATGATATATCTGCAAGTTGTTGTCTGTTCTTCTGGTACCTGCTTGTCTCTGGGGTGACATTGCTTCTCTGCTTGCATGACAAGTGTTGCCTCTTGTTGAATCAGGAACATTTCAAAGTCTTGTACTAGCATCAACTTCCTTCACAGGGAGTGGGGCTCTCAACAATGTGCTGAAGACATACATCTGCTTCCCTTGCTTATATTTCACTTCCTGGTGTCAAACTATCAACAGTAATATCCTTTGCAAACTTTTTGTAGCACATAGAAGCAGTTTGAGAATGATGCTTCGAAATAATTCGAGATCAGACTTCACAAATCAGTTTCTCCCCCCTGTATCAAGAATTGTTAAATTCCTAAACAGACAGGCAGACTTTCTTGATCTGGGGGCTGGCATTATTTGAGGTTGCGTGAATACTTTGAATGCAGCAGCACCTGGTAGTCCTTGTGGTTTGACAATTGCTTTAAATCCTCTCCCTTATTGGCTTCAGGGTGACTTCTTCATTAACATCATAATATTTTAACACTGGCATTGTCGCCATTATTTGTTGTTTCAGTGAGTGAAAGCTACTTATTATTCTGTACCCACCCATCCCCAACCCCATCATCAAACATGGTAATTGAACAATCACATGCCTATTTCAGGCAGTAACACTGGTACTCACTTGGAATTCAAGGGAACCACTTGGAAGAAGATTCTTGTTTTATTATTTTCTTCTGTTTGCTGCTCTGATTTGCAAGCACAAGTGGGACAATAGGTTGGTGAAAAACAATTTCTTTCATTGTGTTTGGTATTTTGGGATAAATTTTCCTGTTCCAAGGTGGAACGAGTAATGAAGAATTGGATGTCAATGAGCTTTGTTTGTAAGGCAGCCCGTCACACTCTTCCAAACTAAAATCTATTTTTAGGAAGAAATTCAGTTGTCCCTAATGGGTGCCTGCCATTTCCCCTCAAAATCCATCTCTTATTTTCAAATACTGCATTCCCTACTGCATTTTATTCAATGCGAAGAGATTAGATTTACACTTTGAAACTTTAAAAGTAGAACCTGTCTTCACTTAGTGACTTTCACACCCCCAAGGGATTGCAGAGAATCACAGCCTGTACATTTTGAAGTCAGTTAATGGACTCTCTCAGACAAGTTGCAGCTAATCACGGCTTATAAATTTATTATTTCCAAAGCTAACTGCATGTGAATTTATGGTTATTTTCCATCTGATAAAGAGGCAGGGAAGTAATTTTAAAAAAAAGATGTTTGTGCCACCCAGTTGTTGGAGAAAAAGCACCTTCTGCAATACAGAGAGCGGAAATGCCCAGGTTCATGCTGTGAACTCCGTGGAGTTAACGGATTCCTGACATAATAATGCAATTATTATCCAAGGAGAAAGTGTGGACTGCAGATGCTGGAGATCAGAGCTGAAAATGTGTTGCTGGAAAAGCGCAGCAGGTCAGGCAGCATCCAAGGAACAGGAGAATCGACGTTTCGGGCATAAGCCTTGAAGATTCTCCTGTTCCTTGGATGCTGCCTGACTGCTGTGCTTTTCCAGCAACACATTTTCAGCAATTATTATCCAACAAAAGTGAATCATACCATCTTCTCTTGAAATTCAATCGTATGACCATTACTGAGTACTCCATGGGCGTTACTAGAGACTAGAACTTAATTGCAGTTTTAGTGTCCTTATGTGAGGAAGGATGTTCTTTCTTTGGAAGGATTGTAATAAAGGTTTACCAAATCACTTACTGAGATGAAATGGCAAGTCCAATGAATGAAGAAACACTACTACAGTTAGGACTTATTCACTGACATTTACAAGAATGGGATGGGCTGGTTGGTGTGAGGGGGTTGGTGGGGTGGGGTGGGGGGGGTGGTGAGACCACAGAAACATATAAAGTTGGAACAGAACGAGACAGAATGAACACAGGAAGCATGTTCCTGATGACCAGGAAGTCCAGAACCAAGGATCATACTCCAAGGATGCAGGTAGACCATCTAGGCCCGAGGTTAGGAGAAATTTCTTCATCTGGGGAGCATCCCTCTCCCAGAACACTTGGTGTAAAGTCAATATGAATAATGGCCATTCCAGCAAGGTCAGAAGGTGACTGCTGCTGTTGAACCAAATCACAATAAGGGACTTTGTGTTTTCGAGTAGACAGGAGAAAATTAAAAGATTCTGTCTATCTGTCTGTTACAAATACTCTGGCTGGACAATGATTATAAATATCTTATATAAAAGTCAGTAAACCTTGTGATATCAAACTTCAGAACTAGAAATGGAATGCTGTATTTTGAAAAGCACTTTTGTTCACAAAATACTACCTACACAATGTTTCCTAAACACTGAATGCCTTACCTGTTCCATATAACATAGCAAGAAGAATGGAAGAGATCCAAGCCGTATCACTGTACCCAATGTGGAACTCTTTAATCAACTCCTTGAAGAAAACACTAACGGCTTTTGGAAAAGCATATGAGAATCCAGTGATGACAAAACATCCAATGAGAATGGCCCAACCCCAGCCTCCATCAGGGGCCTTCATTCCTGCTGGCTTCTCATCTTGTACTACGACTCCCATGGTTCAGGTCACAGCCTGTAAATTTAAAGTAAAGGAGGAGTTGATAAAAATCAGTTCCCTACTAGTATTTTGGATTAACATCATAAAATCATATGCATTATGAAAGTTCCACAATATCAAAATATAATCACACATGAAATTATTGTGTTTGAATTGTATAATTAGTCAAGAATTATTTTTACAATCGATGTATTTTCAATATCTGAGGAGTTGCAAATGGTGCTGAACAAGTCAGGAGTGTGATGAAATACTCTCCACTTGACTCGATGGGTGCAGCTCCAACAACACTCAAGAAGCTGCACACCATCCAGCTCAAAGCAGCCACTTGATTGGCTCCACATCCACTTCCTCTACCACTGACACTCAGTAGCAGCAGTGCATACCATCTACAAGATGCACCACAGGAATTTACCAAGGCTCTTCAGACAGCATTGTCTAAGTTCAAGAGTATATTGTTCTACAAGGACTAAGGCAGCAGCTACATGGAAACACGAGTACCTGTAAATTCCCTCCAAGCCACTCACCATTCTTACTTGGAAATATCTTAACCATTCCTTCAGTGCCGCTGTGTCAAAATCCTGGAACTCACTCCCCAGTGGCATTGTAGGATATTTACACTAAATGGCAAGCAGCACAGTGGCTCACTGTTGCCTCAAAACGCCTGGGACTCCAGTTCAATTCCAGCCTCCAGTGACTGTCTGTGTGGAGTCTGCACATTCTCCCCATATTTGCATGGGTCTCCTCTGGGTGCCCTGGTTTCCTCCCACTGTCCAAAGATTAATGGATTAGCCATTTTAGGTACAGGGTCACAGAGATAAGGTAGGGGTCTGGGTGGGATGCTCTTCAGAAGGTTGGTCTGGATTTGATGGACTGAATGGCCTGTTTCCATACTGTAGGGATTCTAATCCAATTAAAATTCATTGTACTGGTTCATGGAAGCCACTGTCTCAAGAGCAACCAAGGATGAGCAATAAAACATTGGCCCAGACAGGGACACTTGCATTCTATGACTGAATAAAATAATTCTGGCTAGAACACTAATATGACATTCAATGCAAAGTGTTTTGAATTGAATGAGTCATACATTTCATGAGCTGCAAGCCTCACGAACAAACATTTGCAGAGGTTTAGAGGGCCCCCACCTCAGGGAAGTCACCATGAACAGACATGGGCGGCACAGTGGTTAGCATAGCTGCCTCACAGCACCAGAGTCCCGGGTTCAATTCCTGCCTCAGGCAACTGTCTGTGTGGAGTTTGCACATTCTACCCATACTGCGTGGATTTCCTCCGGGTGCTCTGGTTTCCTCCCACAATCCAAAAATGTGCAGGTTAGGTGAATTGGCCATGCGAAATTGCCTGTTATGTTAGGTGTAGGGGTCTGGGTGGGTTGCTCTTCGGCAGGTCGGTGTGGACTTGTTGGGCCGAAGGGCCCGTTTCCACACTAAGTAATCTAACCTAATTTATTTAACAACTTTTACTATGCAATTTCTGAGGATCTGCCAATTCCTCACCAGTTACAATGGAAATCCCATCCTTCACTGTCCTTCTGACACACACTCTCTATGCTATATCTGTAATAAATCATAAATCTGCGCTCACTTCCTATCAATTTTTTCCATTATGAATTACTGTGTTGCAATTAAGTGGAAATGTTCTATATAAATATTACTGTAACTACATTCTAGATACCCCAAGAGAGCAATTGCAACTTTTACAGAGGCAGTTTCTGTTATAATTGTAAATTTAAGAGCAAGAACAGATTATATAACTTATTATATACCCATTGAGCTAAGTGTGCATATCCTGGTCCAAATAACCCCTTCTCTTGGTTCCTCTCTCTAAGCTGTGATCGATTTTGATTAGCATTTGTCGGCTGTATTTAATACTCCAATTCCAGCACTGTGTGAAACAATGTCTTCTAATGCTTATGCTTTAGTATTAATAACGTGTTTGCCTCCTTATCGCCAATTCACCAGCTAGTGAAAAAAAATCTGTATCACTTTTCAATTCTCTCAAGCCTTTCAGAAATCTGACTTGTTTTCCAGCAAAAAAATAGTGTCAGCTGAGAAATGGCCCACTTCTACTCCTACATCTTATGGTTTTATGCATCCCAAACAGAGGATGTATAAATCTTACAGTTCCAGGCCACTTGTTAAGAGTATAAAACAAGTAAGTCTCTCGTATTACTCCTTCAATCAATACAATCAAATCTGGGTCAGCTGTAGGCCTTAGAAAGTCATGCTCCGTAGGACATTTTGTGCAGAAATTAACTTCAGGTCTTACCCAGGTTTGGGCACTTTGCTGATCTTGGCACAGAATGAAAAAAAAACTTTCCCTACAAACAGGAAATGGATAAAAGATTGTTTCACTGATCAGTTCAAAAATCAACAAAATTCCAAATCGCAAAAGGTTTAGTTTCAGTAGAATGAGCCACATATCACTTACATATAAAAAAGGAGAAAATGCATAAGTATGATGAATATGAAAAAGTGACACTTTTCAGTTCATATTTGATCATTTTCATGTTTTTAAACTGTAGCATGGGTCACAACTGTAATCGTCAAGACTGACTGTGACCACAATTCAAAAAACAAGATTAGAATAGAGTTATTACTTAAAACACTCTAACTTTAGTCTATGTTTTAGGATTTGACTAAGATTTCAAAAAACTATCTCAGATAAGAAAAGTTTTGAAGAGTTTTGATGACAGAAAACAACATGGACCTAGTAGTTAATGTTAAGAAACCTTTATTTTCTCATTCTCTCGCTCAATGCATTTGCTAACTGCATAAAGGCTGAGAAGAAGGAAATTGACAAATTAGTTTAGATTAGATTAGATTAGATTAGATTACTTACAGTGTGGAAACAGGCCCTTCGGCCCAACAAGTCCACACTGTCCCGCCGAAGCGCAACTCATTCCCCTACATTTACCCCTTCACCTAATGGAATGCATATTCATGTCATGGTAAGTTTCTCACAGATGCAACTCAACCCCTTGTAAAATTATAAAAGTAAGACACTGATAATCAGGCATGTAATTAGGTTAAGCCCCGAGCGTCTTCTGTTCTCTTTTAAGGAATGGAATTGCTTCCACCGCATACCAATCTCAAACCAAACAAAAATTAATCATTGCCCTTTCAAGGC
This sequence comes from Hemiscyllium ocellatum, assembly GCF_020745735.1. NCBI lineage: Eukaryota > Metazoa > Chordata > Chondrichthyes > Orectolobiformes > Hemiscylliidae > Hemiscyllium > Hemiscyllium ocellatum. The sequence continues at coordinate 27,127,336 of NC_083425.1, read as the reverse complement.
AGCATGTCATCGAGTCTGACTGTACTTCATCCCTACCCTTGGCTGCCCTGAATGTAGAAATTCCTGGGTATATAATTTGCAAGGTAGGAAGGAATGTGCGAAGTAGCATATGCAGCCAGTGTAAAATAAACCATTGTCTGATGGAAAAATGCTGCACCTATTTATGCAATCTACTAACTACCCTGGTACTATAATATGTTCTGAGGAGGGATTTAAGTCAAATATACTGTACCATGCTTTGAAGTTGCTAGAGAAGCATTCTTATCAACAATAGTAAGAGGTCAGTCCTATATTGGGATGCAACTGGCTCCTATTCTTAGTTGCTGATAACTTGTTATAAACTGGAGCCTCTTTTCTGTCAAGGGAAATTTCTGACAGCCACTCCACACAGTCCGATACTACTATTATCGGACAAGCCAAACAGAGAATAGCCAGGGAATTCTTAAAGGCATGGCACTCATCCACAGATTCGATCAACAAGCACGTCGACCTGGACCCAATATACCGGCCACTGCAGCGGACAGCTGGAACTGAACCAGAAGCAGCAGATACAAATCACTATAAATGCCGGAGGAAACATCATAGATGCGCTTCACAGGAGGCTCCCAAGCACTGAGGATGTCACCTAGACAGGGGACGAAACGTCTGCAACACAAATTCCCAGCTCGGCGAACAGAACCATAACAACGAACACCCGAGCTACAAATCTTCTCCCAAACTTTGAACTCCACACAAATTTTAATAGAATTCACACAGCTATGTACTAGCTGTCTACACTTCAAGGAAAAGCTGCAACAGACTATGTAGCTGCATCTGGGTACATCTTCACAATGAAGTGCTGTTATCAGATGCAGCCGTCTGAATACTTGATGAACGGTGGGCTATGCTGAATGAAATGGTCCTGAAGAAGGGGAGGGGCAGTTTTTGCACATGCACAACAGGTCAGCCAGAAACACTGTGCTCAACATGGAGAGAGGTTTGCCAACTGGTAGGAATTTTATACTGGCCTTGAATGACTGGCAACTCGGAAATTATCAGTATGTTCATGAATGTAAATAAATCATTAATCAATAAAGATTACACAGATGATCATAGCTACTGCAAAACTGCTAATTTTTTTATCATAATAAATACAATTTCCACATGAAAGAATTAAAGTCAGAAGTCACACAATGCCAGATTATAGTCCAACAGGTCTATTTGAAACTACAAGCTTTTGGGGCCAAATGCATACTTGGCATTCAAGACAGTACCAGGGTTGGAGGATTTGAGCTATAGGGAGAGACTGAACAGGCTGGGGCTGTCAGTTGAGGGGTGACTTTATAGAGGTTTACAAAATCATGACGGGCATGGATAGGATAAATAAACAAAGTCTTTTTCCCTGGGGTCGAGGGTTCCAGAACTAGAGGCCATAGGTTTAGGGTGAGAAGGGAAAGATATAAAAGAAACCTAAGGGGCAACTTTTTCACGCAGAGGGTGGTACATGTATGGAATGAGCTGCCAGAGGAAATGGTGGAGGCTGGTACAATTGCAACATTTAAAAGGCATTTGGATGGGTATATGAATAGGAAGGGTCTGGAGGGATATGGGTTGGGTGCTGGCAGGTGGGACTAGATTGGGTTGGGATATCTAGTTGGCATGGACGGGTTGGATCAAATGGTCTGTTTCCATGCCGTACAGCTCTATGACTCAATGACTCTATGATAGTAAGGACTGCAGATGCTGGAAGCCAGAGTTATTAAATGGGAAGCTGTAAAAGCACAACATGTCAGACAGCCTCCGAGCAGTAGGAAAGTCAACATTTTGGGCCGAAACCCTTCAGCAGGATGGGAAGGGGGAGGGGAACCGTGAAGTAAATAGCAGGAGGGGAGTAGGGCTGGAAGAAGGGTAGGTAGGATGGCGCTAGGTGGATGCAGGGTAGACGGTTATTGTGAATGGTCAGTGGGAAGAGTGGAACATATAGGTAAGTAGGAAGATGGACAGGGTGAGGTCAGGCCAGGGAGGGCTAGACATGCGATAAGGCTGGGATTTAGAAGCTGGTGAAGTCCATATTGAGGCCATTGGGCTGTAAGCTACCCAGGCGAAATAAAGGTGTTGTTCCTCCAGTTTACATTTGGCATCACTCTGACATACTTAACATGGGCAGAATGGACATAGTGAAATAATATAAGCAGCATAAGCAAAACTATTGTTACAAACAGGCTAGAATAGCTGAATTATACTACAATATATCCTTTAGGTTTTTGTGGTTTAAATGAACAGACCATTTTCAGGAATACACCCAGGTCCTAAAACATAACCAATTAGGAGGGAACTACAACACCTCTTCCGGGACAGTGTTCCCAGCTGGACTAGACAATGTTAATAATGTTTGCCTACACAATACTAAGTGTGTAAATTTTAAAAAGTGATTAACTGGCATGGCTTACAACCTGATTGGAAGCTATTATAGAATTACAGAATCATATTATTTTTAATGCATACTTGGAACCATTACTGCATTTACTACGTAAAATTTACACACATGGATTTGGGCTACATTACAACAAACAGTGATCCACTCAGGATATTTCTGAAAGCAACCTAGTCTTGCCTATTCTCTATTGACAGAAAGCAGAACTCTGTGCACCAGCCATGAGTCTCCAATGAATTTTAACCTCTTTATAAAATTTTAAACATTGTGTGTGTTCAATATACGATCATACCAAGGTCTTCCTTATAACAATGAACACAAATATTCTAACCAATTTTCTAAGGAGGAGAGTAGGGCCAAGATCACCTTGAAGAATGGAAGGAGCAACTAGGAGAAAAAATACTGAACACTGGTAGAAAATAAAAATCTCAACACAAAGATATAACTATTGCAGGGTCAGATTCTAATTTATTAATTTGAGCTCAAAGGAGCTGAACAATATTGTGGTAAAGTCAGCTCTGTCACTCCTTGCATTCATAACTTCAGTCGATCCAGCTTTTAACTCTGGTCTTGCATATGTCATGTGTTTTACTGCCTAGTTAACTCCAGTGTGAGCACCAGCCACCAACCCAATCCCCAAACCATTACATGGTTCTTTAAAAAGAAAGACATTTCCTACTTCATTGGGTATTTCTAGTGTGAAATTTTTGAAGAATCTAAGAAGGTATAGTGTGACCTGTGAATGATGCTTGGCTCTCGTTGCCAAGCTGTCAGACACCACAACCATCTTTCCTTTCCAGGAAGATTTTTTTTAATGGCAGAAGTATATGGTCACTATATAATTATGGGTAAATTTGTTCATAGACCTTAATCAAATTAAATCTTAGTATAAGCCAATTCTTCAACAACCACACGTGTGTGCATACACGCATGTTGCAGAAGGTGAACAATATGAGGCTATGTCACGACCAAATTCAATACTAGTGTTAACTTCCTTGAGCTATATTTAATAACTGAAGAGTCTTTGATCTTAATGTCATGGTATTTAGGAATAAAAACACAATTGTACAGGATGCCGCTGAATGAAATGCACCGAGCTTATTTACATAGTAACTGAAGCAAAAAATATAAAAACATGACTTTGTTTTAACAACTGGTTACATTACAAAAGGTTATTTCCCCATTGTATGCTCTCCGCATGTGGGCTTGCCAATCTGGAAATCACAGGCATGGTCTCCATGACCGTTATACTGATAGCGATTAGAAATTCATGTGGAGCACCCCTCACTACTCAAGCCGATGTTGCATGGTGCCTGGAGCAATGTAAGACCTCAGTAGCAGCAGGATACACAAAATTGAGGACATTCGAAATGCACCCAAATAAAAATCCATGTTCTGTCGCTGTGAATCTAGAACAAAGAATATGATCAACAGGTCTCACAATAAATACTCGCCTAAAACAAAACGAAACCTGCACCTGGAAACAGACTTTTGGTTCCAAGCAAAGCAATTATCTCGCCCGTTCAAATGGTTATCTAGAAATTTGTTGAATAGCCTGAAGAACAGCATCTTGTAAAAAAAACACCTTTAAAACACTGTTGTGCATTCTCTCTCTCTCAGCAGGGAGTCTCTTCACCATCAAGGGCTTAACTGGTCCCACCGGTTAAAATGAACAGCAGGTGCTTGCACTCGGTTGATATTCAGATTGAATTTAACCGCAGAGAAAGGTCATCATGTGCATCAGTGAGCATTATTCAAGAGGCAGCCAAGATGCCTTCATTAATGTGTAATCTACAGAGCCTAGGGCTGAATCTTATGTTTCTTTTGACAAATTGAGAGCTGCTTCAGGTTTTTGAAGGGATTCTTACCGTGAGGCCCAGTGACATTTCTCACTGTACACTACCAAACACTTCTCATTAACTACAAAACCCTGGCCCTCTTGCATCCATCTCAGATTATTCTACCTCCACCTTACCATGTATGGTTCCTGAAACATGTCACTCACTGAATATCTGCTAAGGACCAGCTCCCCTTGTATTGCACCATTTTAAAAAGCTCACTGTGCACCTGGTCAGTCCACTGATGTTTTGCATGGCTCCTGAAATTTGTCCTGGATATAGCAGACAAGGGGAAATTGGAAGATGAATGGGGTTGTGCAGACATGAGATGTCCTCTTCCCCCATGATCAGCTGTGAAGGCATGACACCAGACCATGCTATCCTGGTCCAAAGTTAGCAACCAGATCATTGCAAGCTCAGTCATCCGGGGGAATAGACAGCAATGCAACAAAAAGGTCAATGACCTCCTCCAAGTCTGCCAGCGTAAGTGCCAACCTCATTATTCCTCCAATACCGTATCCCTTTGATACTGTATACTTTAAATTGCTATGTTTATTCTGGATATCACAATAAGAATTTATTGGACAGTTAATTCTTAGAAACCCGAGAATGTTGAAGCGGTCCATTTGGCCCATCAAAATCACACTGACCATTCAAAGACTATCCCACCACTCCTGCCCAATCCCTGTATCTTCCAGGGCTAATCCATCTAGCCTGCACATCCTTGAACAACAACGGCAATTCAGCATGCCCAATCGACCTAACCTGCACATCTTTGGACTGTGGGAGGAATTCCAGTCAGACACAATAAGAACATGCGAACTCCACACAGCCAGTCATCTCAGGATGGAATCAAACCCAAATCCTTTACGCTGTGAGGCAGTAGTACTAAGCAGTGAGCCACCATGTCACCCTCTCAAAGAGAAAGTTATATTTAAGTCCCAGGATTAGGAATTAATTAAAATTAGCGACATGGTCTTTAGGCCATTGAAAGTTCACAAAGTTATTAACAGAAAACTGCACTGATTTGGAGTAGATTGACAGCAATATTATGGCACAATACTAATTAAGGCTTGTAAGAGCCTTCCTCTGCTGCAGTGGTTTCAGCATGTGCAGATAATCTGATCGCTGTCCTCATTCAGTCAACAAAATCCATTGATGAGGCTACATTTGAAACATTAAAACTTACTGAGATCCATAGTGTACACAGGTACACTTGGGGCATAGATTTACCAACTCAAGGGTTTCAGTTGCAAAGTTAGGATGTAATAACTGCATAGTACATTGACATTGGCTCGAAACTTTAAATTTGGGTAAGAATTCTAATTTTCAATTTGGATCAAAATAAAAATGTTGCCTACTCACCTTTGGTGTAGTTTATCAGGCAAAATGTCACGGCCAAGGCTTCCCAGAAGAAGCAGTGTGGATATGTTCAGCAACTTAGGAAGGTAAGAGTGAAGATTGGTGCTGAAACCATGTTCACTTTCATGCCATTTTCTTTAACTTAAAAAATCCTTATGTCACTCTGACAGCTTCGGTCAGAAACTAATTGTGGAAGGATGGATGGGGTGGGGTGGTGGGTATTAGTGGTTGAGGGGAGATAGTATTGCAGGCAAATGGGTGAGGGTGAAGGGGGTTTGAAGAGTCAGATCTGTCCAGGCTGATCCAGTCCAAATATTGTTTTGGTTGGGGAGAGCAGGAATCAGGGAAGAATTAGAACTTGGAGAGGGATCAAGGGCATTGGGACCAACAGGTCAGCATTGAGTGGAGGATCGTAGATGGGGCTGGGATGGTAGTCTGAGTGGAGTGCTGAATTTGGGAGTCAACTTTATAGTTATCCAGGTGACGGGGACTTTGTGCACAGCGTTCCAGATGCTAGATAATTGTCCATCAAAAGTTTCAACTTCTTGGGCAATTCCCACAGTCAGCTTCATCAGGACTTCTGCATGGGCCTGACACCCAACTTCTACCTCTGACTATCATTCTATTGGAAGGCCAGTCATTGTCTACAACTGGTATTCAATAACGTTTTAAAGTAACGACTGAAACATTACTCATGTTAGGGAATGACCTTCAAGATAACTGGACCAAAAGTGTTGGCAAACAAAAGAAACTTAATCTCAGTGACAAATCTTGAAATTTTATGCCTGACAAGATAAAAATACCAATCAAGGGTGTGTTGAAAGATAGTAATCTTTCTCAGTGCGGGTGCAGAACCAGTTGTTTGCTTGGTATTTCCACTGCTAGTTTAAAACATCGCTACTTAATATAGACATGTAATAGGATTTGAGATGGCTGTCAAAATTAATTTGTAATTGAATGAGAAACTAATCTGGCATGTGACAACATAGTATGGATATATTAAGGGACGTTTTAGTTTGAAAGATGCCAACTTCACTCTAAAGTACTTAAAGTAGATATTCTGAATGGAAATTGATTTGCAAAACAGGTTGATCAGCTTTTGAAACAGAACACCAGGTTAACACATCACATGTTAGCCTTGCTAGCAAACTAGTTCCAATGAGAGATACTTCAAGAAAGTTAACCTCTTTCACATGCAAAGTGACCCACTTTATTTCTGCAGTTTTGTTGTATATGCCTAGCAATACTTTTTAATTTTTTTATTCTATAAATGTTATATTTGACTTTTGATTTCAAAACTTTCCTGTCAATAAAATGTTTTTTTATTTACTAAGCAACAAACAAGACAAGTATTTACAGTTAACTTATGTGGTGTTCGTTATCCCTTTAAAAGGTCACTGTCTTTAAAGGTTGAAAATGGGGCATTTCTCCAGAGGTTCTAAAGGATGATTGAGTTACAGGCAACAGTGATGCAGATGGAACTGCAACTAACATGTTCAAAATGTTTAACCTTTCCATGACATTCAAACTGCTGAGGCTTGGCAATGTCTTTCCTGATATTTAAAGTGCATCTACATTGTCAGAGAATAACAGCAGAATGAGCTCCAGGAACAATTGGAAGGTTAAGTGGTCACCGCTTTAAGATTGCAGTTTCAGACAGTTGCAATCAAATCTGTTCCTTATTTGAGTGACTGCAACAGTGACTAAGGCTAGTTCACAGGTGAATATAACTTCATATTCTCAACAGTGACTTAAATGATTGTAGTCATTCATGCAAAAATATATATATATTCCTTTTTTTTTAAAAATGTTTCTCTGCCTGGTGGCTTCAGCTCTGTGAGAGGCTTCTCGGTTCACGTGTTAAATTCATCCCCTTTTCACCAAACCCCAAATACGAGCCCGCGCCCGTCCACCCTTTCCCCTGATAAGTAATTTAGGGAGGCCATATAGTCGAGTACATCCCCTCCTAGAAGATGAGGACCAGGTTGCTGCTCTGCCTGCTGGTTGCCTTGGCAGCTGCAGACCCCACCGTTTATTTTAAGGAGGAATTTACTGATGGAGATGCCTGGACACAGCGATGGGTTGAATCAAAGCACAAATCTGACTATGGAAAGTTCAAGCTGACTTCTGGCAAATTTTATGGTGACCCTGAGAAAGACAAAGGACTCCAGACAAGTGAGGATGCCAGATTCTATGCTATGTCTGCAAAGTTTGAACCCTTTAGTAACGAGGGGAAGACTCTTGTTGTTCAGTTCACGGTGAAGCACGAGCAGACCATTGACTGTGGTGGTGGATATGTGAAGATCTTTCCCTCAACCCTAGATCAAACTGATATGCATGGAGACTCCAACTACAATATTATGTTTGGTCCTGATATTTGTGGTCCAGGAACAAAGAAAGTCCATGTGATTTTCAATTACAAAGGGAAGAATCACTTGATTTCTAAGGATATTCGTTGCAAAGATGACGAATTTTCACATCTCTACACCCTCATTGTCCGGCCAGACAATACTTATGAGGTGAAAATTGACAACCAGAAGGCTGAATCTGGTAGCTTGGAAGAAGACTGGGACTTCCTTCCACCCAAGAAAATTAAAGATCCAGAAGCAAAGAAACCAGAAGACTGGGATGAGCGTGCAAAGATTGATGATCCAGAGGATAAGAAACCTGATGACTGGGATAAACCTGAGCATATTCCTGACCCTGATGCCAAGAAACCTGAAGACTGGGACGATGAGATGGATGGTGAATGGGAGCCACCTATGATTCAGAACAGTGAATATAAGGGTGAATGGAAACCACGTCAAATTGATAATCCAGATTACAAGGGCAAATGGATTCATCCTGAAATTGATAATCCTGAGTACACTCCAGATAACAACCTTTACCTTTACAAAGATATTGGTGTGATTGGTCTGGACCTCTGGCAGGTTAAATCTGGAACAATATTTGATAACTTCCTGATCACAGATGATGAAAAGTTTGCTGAAAAGTTTGGAACAGAAACCTGGGGAGCAACTAAGGAGCCAGAAAAGAAAATGAAGGAACAGCAGGATGAAGAGGAGAGGAAGAAGAGGGAGGAGGAAGAAAAGGATAAGGAGGATGATGCTGAAGGTGATGAGGAAGAGGATGAGGATGAAGAGAAGGAAGAAAAAGAGGAAGACGAGGAAGAGGAAGAAGATGAAACTGAAACCATTCAAAAGGATGAGTTATAAAGATTGTAATAAATGCTGAGAATGAATGGCAGCAGGGCAATGTGCAGAAAAGAATTACACAAAGCAATTGGGACCCCTTATTGGAATGTTTTTGTTTACGAACAAATTTAGAAAAATGAGTCAGGTTTTTAGGGGTGGGGCAGAAGGTGAAAATGAGGATACCCACTGAGGAGGGGACTTCTGAAATTTCTAAACCTTTCTTATCAAAACTTTGATAGCTGGAGGTCAGCTTCATTAATGGTGAGTAGGGAGAGTTCAAACCTGAGTGGAACTTGGATTGCTGTGTTTTGCATCTTGAGCATGCCACCCTGACTGAACACTTGATGGTGATCCTGGGAATCATCTGAGCATTTTTATGCTTTTTTTTTTAAACTGAGGTGTTAACATTTTTAAACGTTTAAGTGGGTCAACCCCTCAGGTTAAAATTTGGTAGAAGCCCTCATCTATTTGCTTGCTGCCAATTTCCAAATTTGGGTTCCAATGCTGTTAGATTAGCTTGTTTTGTCTATTTGTCTAGGTAAACATGATACACTGAACAGTGTACTTGAGCATGTTTGAGATTCTACAGTTGATGCCAGTTAATTTCCAGGGTCTACTACTTTTATAAGTTTGTTTTTTTTGGTTGGTTTTTGATAACCACTCTTCCCAAGTGTAATTAAAATCTGGTGATGGGAATTAACATTAGGGATGATCTGATTTAAATTGACCAATTTCACTTCCATTTGGGAGTTCCCCATTTAACAGGCTTCAACTGTAATTGTATAGCTGCCTTTTTCCATTCAGAACAATTGGGTCGAGCAAGACTGCACTGGTTATATATAATGGATGTTTATCAGCTCTTTCCAAATCCAGGGTCAACTTTTGCCTTTGTATTTTGCATTCTTTATAGGAGTTTCAAGGAAAGGAAGGGAAAAGGTTTCTTTTATTTCCAACAACATTCAAAAGGAGACTTAAAATTTCTGTACAGACAGAGTCTAAAGTTGTCATTTTAATCCGTTATTTAAATGTTGTAAATTGGTGATTTAATCTATGACTGTTTGGAAAACTTGTTCTGCGTGCAATACAGAAATACGTTTGATCACATTTCTACAATAAATACCAATGGAAGTGAAATGACAAAAAAAAATGTTTCTCTGAACACAAATTGCATTTAACTAAATTAGAGTGTTTAAATGATCGACTAAACAAGTGACTCTGTTTAGTTTTGACCTTGATGATCACTGCTATCCATGGTCAAGTGAGTCCTGCCCTAATTACTTTATGTGCTCAAATTTGTCTAGAACTATCCATTGTACCTTTTTAATATATAACTCACATACTTAGGAGAATATTATGCTGATAACAGTAAATAAATGCCGCCAGCCATTGGTGAGATTCAAGTTTGCCCACAAGCATTTTCTGAACTTCCACATAGCAAGTTCCCATGAGCCAATCATCCAAAAGGCACGATGCCCTATTAAGGGAATCGGGCATCAGTGTGAATAATATAAACAAGTGTGTGTGCCTCCTTCAGGAGATTAATGGGCTATTGCTAAGCAGTTGAAACACTGAATCAGGAAGTTGTATACTTGAATGTCAAATGTGCTCCCGGAAGTGAAATAAGCAGAACGAAAGAAAGAAACAAAAGTAAAAGTATATTTTAAGGAAAGAGAGAGAAAAGTAAAGGTATATTTTAAAATCTCCATTCATAATTAGAAGTAGTAGGAGTGTGACGCTGCTTTAAAAAGTTGACTTTTCGGTACCAGAGAGTTTGTTTGGATGGAAATTTAGATATCCCACATCTTAAATGGTTATACATCGCCTTGGAATGGAAAAATACTTTTTTATTTTATAAAAACGTTTTATTAAAGTTCACCCACTCTAAACTTGCTGCACTCTGCTTTCAATTTCACACCTTAAAATTGACATTATATCTGCTGTTAAGAGAGGCATGGCTCTTGATTGACAAAAAGCCCCGCTACCTGGCTGAATGAACCCCAGCCATGGTCCCACCAGCAAAAAGCAAGCCACTGTTTCTTAAATAGTCACTGATCTCATTGCCCATAGAAATCTTCTATTCTTTGTCTGCAATCATAATCAGTTCACTTCTACCTTCTTCCCCAGATCCACAAAGCGGGAGGCTTTTATTTTAGTCACATGGAACTTAATTCTCTTTATATCTACTCTACTTTTTCTTTCCTTGTCACAAACTTCCAAGATTGTCCTCTGCCACTGGTGGTGTAACGAAAATGGGAATAGGCATAGATTTCAGAGAGTAGGAAAGTTGCAGATTATTGAGGTTGACACAAGGCAACGGAGATCACCAAAGCTGAGAATTTTAAAATCACTAGGATAATGAATATGGGAACCTACGTAAATTAAGATGTGCATACACCCTGATCCTTCTGCTCTTCCTCACTATCATTCCTTCTTAAACGAACATAACCTTTCAGATATTTTAATTGTTGCCAAAAATTGAGGCCTGACCAAAGAAAGATGGTAAAAATTTTCTTCCCTAAAACATTGGTGAACCGCATAGACTTTTACAACAATAGATGATTCCTTCACGGTCACCATTATTTAACTAACTTTCACAGACTCATAGTCATAGAGATGTACAGCACAGAAACAGACTCTTCGGTCCAACTTGTCCATGCCGACCAGATATCCTAACCTAATCTAGTCCAATTTGCCAGCATTTGGCCCATATCTCTCCAAACATTTCCTATTTATAAGGAAGAGGACTCGGGCCGAATGGTCTTACTTCCACTCCTATGTCTTAAGGTCTTATATACTCATCCAGGTGCTTTTTTAAATGTTGCAATTATACCAGCTCGCACAACTTCCTCTGACAGCTCATTCCATACATGCACCACCCTTTGCATGAACAAGTTGTCCCTTAGGTCCCTTTTAAACCTTTCCCCTCTCACTTTAACCTATGCTGTTTAGTTTTGGATTCTCTTACTCCAGAGAAAAGACCTTGTCTATTTACCCTATCCATGCCACTCATGATTTTATAAACCTCTTTCTATCATTGCATGTCCAGTACCTATCAACACAGGCTGCTGAATCACTTATACTAACACTAAGTTTTGTACATCTATTCTCATTATCCAGTTTAGAATTCAGAACTGATCAATAAGTGAGCTGCACTGTTAAACTCCGCAAATGCATTTTGGAAAAGAAATTATAGGGTTCAAATTGAAATCAATACAGAGCTTGTTGTGTCACAAAACTCACAAAGCATCTTTGCCTAATGCATCTTTCTTTGGCATTAGTTACTGGCACTTAGCATTGTTCTGAAATTCAACATGAACATTTAAATTTAATAACGCATCAACTTAGACAGTCCTTTTATAGTGCTTTTGAGCTTCATTTTGTTTACGAACTCTGTGTTGGACTAGTTTGAAAGTAATCAAAATTTAAAATCCTGTTGAGCAGCCCAACAGTTAGTAACAAAGGAATGGATGATGTCAATTTATATATTGCAACCTCTGTGATACTATTGCAACTGTCAAATTTCACTGACTCCATTAAGAAGTCTGCTTGTGCACAAGTCTCTAAGCAACTGGTGACACTAGTATACAGTTATTGTACTGGAAACTTTTTTTTTGAAGCAACTTAAGTCATCTATGGGTTTAACTCCATATCTCACCTAATACAAGTCAATACTGCACATGTCGAGACCTCAATAAGAGCCAGCACAGCTACAACATTACAAGACAAGACATTTCTCAAAAGAAAACACAAACATGCATAAAAATATCTAAATGCTGGCAATTCTCGGTGTCCTTGCACCGATGATTTCAAATAATATGAATGCTACAAGTCCAATTACTACTCTGATATAATATGTAGAGAACATAACATGATTCAAGATGATCTTGAATGATATCAGTAGCCATACAGGAAATGTTACTACTGTGGCATGTTTGAAAAAAGTAATTGATCACAAAAACAATTCTGATGGCTACACCAATTTAGCAGAATTAAAAACATCAGCTGCTTAAACTATATGCCAAATTTGCTTGGGGATTTTGAATTTATATTTTTAAAATTTGATTTATAACCAATAAAGCCATATCAGAGCCTGTAGTCTGAACTATATTAAAATAATTTCATTTACAACAATGAGACAATAACATTCTTTCCAGAATTCTGTTTTCCTCTGAATTTGGAATTTAATCTCAGTAAACAAAAGGTAATATTCTTCTAATTATTTTAAGGAAATCGGCCCTTCGTGCTCATGGCAACATTCCAACAGATCAATGTCACTACCAAGTACCTCTACTTCCAAAATAATTGATGTTGTGGGTCAGACATAACATATGTCATGGATTGTTAGTTTCCATGCCATCTTCATCCTGAGCTCGTGTCATGTAGAATATGAGATTTGCATTTCCTTGTGACATGTGTTGAAATAAGTAATAAAGTCTCAGCTGGTCAAATCAGGTGGTATAATTATCATGCGAAATGTGGTAGGCACCTAAACAACTTTCAAGCATCACACTTTATAGTCTAGAGACATACTTTGAATGTTAGAATTCTGTAACTATTGTAGTATATAGCTATGCTGTTTGATAGCTGTAGCACATTTCAAACTTCAGATAGTGCTTCTAAAGCACTTCGATTTTTACTCTTATAGTTTATGACATTATCTCAAGCCACTCACTCAGTGCTATGAAAAGTAACCAACGATCAATTGTTGAGTTATGTTTTACATGTATAGTTTTACTATTCCTATACCATTTCCAACGAGAAAATGTGGAACTGAATGGCATGATCTCCTTTTCTAATCTCGCTCTCTGAACAGCTTTGAACAATTAAACGTGGGCTCACAGACACTTTTTTCTCATTCAATTGGGCAGAAATCCAAGGTGAACTGACTGACAATTTCCCTGCCAATGTTCCCTGTGCTTCCTGGAAACACCCTATCAGGATATCAGAACTTCAACCTAGATTTCATCAAATGTTAACGTGCAGTGAATTAATAAGGAGTATATACAATACGAAGTCCATCAATAAAATTGAGCCAGAGGAAGGAGAACTTATGCACTGCAATACATGATTTAAATATTAAAGCTTGAGGCATTTGGTTGCACTTATTTGTATGACATAACTCATCTGCAACTGGCAAAGCGAGCGTAAACGATAGTGGACGTTTTGTACAGAGAGAGGTTCTGCGATTCACTGCATCCTTTTTTAAAAGAAAAATTACAGAAGGTTGGCCCAGACACAAAACTACCACATTCTCAGATTAATCACATGAACAAGTCTTTCCAAATTGCATTTTTATATCGGTCTTCAAGGAGCTTCTGAAACTTTGTGTACAAGGACAATAATATGCATGTTATTAAAGATTTGGAATTTTTATCATTGAATGAATTACCATAAGCCTGGATGAGTAGTTTCTATATTTTTTTAAAACACATTTTATCTTATTCAAAATCAAGTTACTCAGACCTGGTAAACTGAAAGAAACTTTATAAAATGCTTGTAATTTTGTATCAGAATTATTTGCAACTATGTTAATGAGAGTCAAACCAGTTTTCCACTCTTCAGAATATCTACTGAAGTACACTTGTAAAAACAGGAGCTTACTTGCTTTATTGCATTCGTTTCTGGCAGTCCACATTGGTGTCAAAAAAAAATGACATTTGTCCTCGGCACCTATGTACATGAACGTGTTTTGGAGTGGTCCCTCCATAGTGATCAAACATTAAGCTGCAATTTTGTTGTAAAAAAGTACTAATATTCATTGTTGCAAAAAGAGTAAAGGATCCAATAGCACATAATATGTAGTTCAAAATGGAAAAAACAATAAACATTGAACTTTAAAAAATGTATGAAGGATCAGGAAAACATAATATCAATGGTTACTTAATGCTTAATGTTCCTTGAACTTCACCTTTATGTCATGAAACAAGAAAATGTAGTATCCTGGAAAAAGGGAAGTCCCCCTAGTCCTAGTAGACCATAGGACTGCTCTCATTAGAGAGAAACAACTGATGGTTTAACCAGAGTGTGACCATGCTGAAGGGAGATGTTGAGAAGGAGCTTCCTTCAATGGTAAGTTCAGCGAGTGCAGGAGCAAATTACTGTTGACACTGGAATGTGTACTAAAAACAAAAGGTGCTGAAGATCAGAGCAGGTCAGGCAGCATCCATAGAGAGAAACCAAATGCAAACTGGGTAACTGCTTTGCAGTACACCTCCAATTCGTGTACTAGCATGACTCCAACCTTTCTGGAGCCAGTCATTTTAATACAGCATTTTGCTCACTGCCAACTTGTGTGTCCTTGGCATGCTGCAATATTCCAGTGAAACTGGAGGAGCAACATCTCATCTTCAGACTAGGTATTTTACAATTGGGCTGAATATTGAGTTCAACAACTTTAGATTGTGAAACCACTACCATTCCTTCGCTTTATTTTAGCCTTACTTGTCACATTCTCTGTCACCATGTCCTCTTTCCCCTTCCCCCACCCCAGAGGGACTATCTGGTCTTTCCTGTCACACTATTGATCTGCCATTCTCACATTCCGATCACTTAATCTGAAATATCAACATCCTTTCTCCCCCTGCACTCCACACCCCACATTACTATATAAATGCTGCGCCTCCATATTTCACATCATCTAAACTCAAAATGTTTTCTTGCTTTCTATCCACGGATGCTGCCTCACCGCTGTGATGTCCAGTTCTTTTTTCAGCCAGTGAAGGAACTGAACCCACATTGTTGGCATCACTCTGCAGTGCAAACTGACCAATCAGCCAACCGAGCTAGCTTACCCACAAAAAACTAGCCGCTTGTAGTCCTAATAGAACAGATAGGTATAGATAGTTAGATATTGTTGTGGTTCTGTTCGCCGAGCTGGGAATTTGTGTTGCAAACATTTCGTCCCCTATTCAGGTGACATCCTCAGTGCTTGGGAGCCTCCTGTGAAGCGCTTCCGTGATCTTTCCTCCGGCATTTGTAGTGGTTTGTAGTGGTTTGAAGCACTTCACAGGAGGCTCCCAAGCACTGAGGATGTCACCTAGATAGGGACGAAACGTTTGCAGTGGTAGTAGAGACATATGTCGGCGAGGTTGATCTTAGATTAAGATAAGTGCTCGGCACAACATTGTGAGCCAAAGGGCCTGCACTATGCGGTACTATTCTATGTTCTATAACTGTAGGAAACCACTTCAAGCACAACATGATAGTAATATCAAAGGAAAAATCTCATCAAGCCATAACAGGAAATATGAGAGCAGATGACCAGAGGTTTTGTCAACAAGTTAGGTTAAACAGGGTCTTTAAAACGGGGAAAGAAAAGAGGAGAGGTTTAGCAAATAATCTCAAGAGTTGTTGGCCATAATAAAAGGAAAGTGAACATCTTGGAAGTTTATGGTGCTGAAGCAAATTAGGTAAAGGAAAGAGCAAGTTTGGAGATGTTGAAAAGATGAATGATGCAATATATTGCAAGCTTTGCGTATTTAGTTCTGTTGACCTGCGTAATGGCCTAGGTCAATTGTGGTTGGCTGCAACTACTCATGTGTTTAATTTGAATATAGAGGCAAGATTGTTAAAATTGAGGCATTTTTTTAAACTCAAAGTCAGTAAACAACCACTCAATGAGATTCTGAATGAAATTTAGTGCAAATTTGGACACTGGCAGCAGAGTTTGGGTAATATTTTAGTTTGCAAAGAGTGGAGAAAGTAGGCCAATTAAGGGTACATTGGAATAGTTGAGTTGAAAGATATTGAAGTCACAAATCAGGGTTTCTTTAAAACCTGAGCAAAAATAGGGATGGAGTCATGCTATGTTATGGAAGTGCAATTCTGTCATTTCAGTGATGGCTCAGCTTTGTCAAAAACTCATTTCTGGATTAGCTAGGACACCAGGGTTGTGAAAAGTCTCATTCATCCTAAACAGAGTTGCCAGGAAAAGATGGAATCAGAGACTAAGAATATCATTTTTGCTGGGAACTGAAAGAAATGAATATCTCCAAGCTTTACAGTATTTGGAAGAAAATTTTGAGGTGACGTTTGCTGCTGTATATGCAAAAGTGTGATAATTAAGAGCCACTGGAAGAGTCAGAAAGTGTAGGGAGGAGGCAGAACTGGTTTTCATCAGCGTCCACGCAAAAATTGATGCTTAGTTTTCAGATGATGTATGTAGTGAGAGACATCAGCATGTTTAAGGACTTTTGAGAGGAAAGGGAGATTGGAGACAGGGCAGGAGCTTGTAAAGATGAATAATCATGTGTGTCTTAGGAGGTGTGACAATGGCAGGTTTGCACAGTTGGGGAGATTTTGAAATACCTGAGGAGAGAGTTGTTAAGCCAAACCAGCATAGAGCGCAGGAAAAGACATTGGATGGTCAGAAACTGGGTTAGGGTTCGTAAATTAGAAGCTTAATAGGAATAAAATCAAATGACGGTCACCTAAAAAAATGTATACGCATGAAGGGAGACAAGGAAAAAGATACACAGAAATTCAGGGGAGAATCTTAAGAAACTGACCCAGTGGACTAGGGAAAGGGAGGGAGGAAAATGAGGTTGTGAAGTGGTTGGTCTGAAACTTGGTGACAGAAAGTCTGTGAGCTCCTTGCACTTGCTCAGGTGAAGATTAATAAGATAGAGGCGAAAGATCTCAATAGGACAGTTTATAATAGCTGCAGAAATTGTGGTAAATGGAGAGTCACAGGCTAGACATTTGGGATTTTGAAAGTGTTGTTCTCAGAGAATGGCAGTAGAATTTTTGTTTTCCTAAGGACAAAACAGGAGGCAGGATTGGGAAGGGAACTGTGAGTGGAGAGTGCTAAGCGTAAATATTCAGGGCCAGCACTGTGAATGGGCACAGCCAAGACATGGGAGATAATAAAGTCAAAGTGAAAATTGTAAACATATTTAATGGAGTTTAGATGCAAGTATTTTTCTTATTAGGTAATAAAAATGTAACCTGTTAAATAGTGCATTAAAAGATGCATTAAAGGATCCTGCGGTTTTCTTAACATTGTGTAAAAAATCTGACTGGGAAAGAACTAAATGTAACATTCCAATGTTGTACAACAGCAGTGGAAGCAACAATATGACACTAGCATTTTACCAGAAATTTACTCAATCAATGAAAGTTCAACTTGCACTTTGTGGAAAATGTTCCATAGTTGCACAGCACCAGGAATCTGAGCAGGAAGTTTTTAAAAGTCACCCGAAGCAGCACTTTCCAAGTTGGAGAAATGCATCAAAGTATCAAGGGTTTAGTAAGTAAAAAAAGACACAAATCACAAATTGAGGACATGATTGCTCGAAATTGTATCACTCTGCTGCAGTAGAAGGGAGGATTGGAGTTAGAAAAGCAGAGATATAAGCCACAAACAACATTTGAAAAAGATGGCTGTGGCCTAGAAATATTGGAAATCAGGATTCTGAAATCAATATATTTTTGCTGGAGGGAGAGGGAAGAGATGAGGACCTTGCCTACCCTATCGATCAGTGTTAAGATTAGTATCGGACCTGTGCAGTGACATGTTGGAGGAATTGGAGTTTGCATACGGTGGTCCTCAGATTTATGCACAGCCTGCCCTGAAATAAATCCCAATTTCAGAGTTTGTCACATTATGCCATACACAAATGGAAACCTATATTTATCTAGCACAACCTAATATCCCATGTTTTTTTGTCAGCCTTGGCTCCATCGTAGAATTCTCACCTTCTGGTTAAAAAAGCAAGTATTAAAGCCCAAGTGCTTTAAATGTTGAACACAATCTAGGTTCATGCTTCTTTGAGTTCTGAGGGAATGCTATACACCACTAGGAGACCATCTTTCAGATGAGACATTTAACTGAGACCTAGTTTCCCTCAACATTAGCCAACAAACTTACAGTACTAGTTCAATTAGAGAAAGGAATCGTTCCAGGTATCTCACAAACAGTGCCTAAAACAAATCATCTGGTCATTATTATCGTTGGTGTTTTACTGTGTTTAAATTGGTTCCTATGTCTCCTACTAGTGACAACATTTACAAAGTATTTCATTGACTACCAATGCATTAAGATGTCCTGAGGTCATGAAAGGTGCCATATGAATGCCAATATTTTCTTCTGGTAATGGAAAATGTTAAGATCACCATGCTTCTATATATAAGGCAAAGCAGACTTCGGGGTACTGCAAGATGGTAAAATAATAAGGTTGAGCTAATTAGTAAACTACTTGTTAGCTAATCTTATTACTGTTGTATAATACCTTTCAGGCTGTGTGTCTTAGTCATAGTCATAGGCTCATACGGCACAGAAACAGACCCTTCAGACCAACCAGTCCGTGCTGATTATGTTCCCAAATTAAACTAATCCCACCTGCTTGGGCTTGGTCCACATCCCTCCAAACCTTTCCTATTCATGACTTTTAAACCATTTCTTCAAGAAGTTCATTTCACACATGAACCACTGCGTAAAAAAAAACCCTCCAGTATTTTTAAAATCTTTTTCCTTTCACCTCAAAAATATTCAAAGTTTGGGAGAAGATTTGTAGCTCGGGTGCTCGTTGTTGTGGTTCTGTTCGCCGAACTGTGAGTTTTTGTTGCAAACGTTTCGTCCCCTTTCTAGGTGACATCCTCAGTGCTTGGGAGCCTCCTGTGAAGACAACAACCTCAAAAATATATCTGCTAGTCTTGAAATCTCCCATATTAGAGAAGACACCTTCCATTCATCTTATCTATACCCCTGATGATTCTATAAACCTCAAGGTCATCCTTTGACCTCCCTATACTCCAGTGAAAAATTTCCCTCGCCTTATAACTCAAACTTTCTTAGGGTAGACTTTCCATCAGAACACAGGCTATGTGACCGAACAAGTCCACACTGACCCTCCAAAGAGCACCCCACCCAGACCATCCCCCTAACCTATCCCTGGAAACCTGGATTTCTCATGGCTAACACACCTAACCTATTGAACACTGAGGAATTTGGCATGGCCAATCCAACTAACCTGCACATCTATGAACTGTGGGGGAAAAAAAACTGGAGTACCCGACAGAAAGCCACCCCAGTTTTATCAGTGCATTCCAGGTAAAATGACAGAACAGTGCAAAAGATCGCAGAAACTCCAGCATAATTCATGAAAAATAATCCATTTTCTGCTAGTTTCAATACTGACTTAAAAATAATTATGTCAAATCCAGCACTGTCCACAGAACTGGTACATCCCATATTAAAATGACAGTCTTCACAATTTAGACTCTTTTCAAGGAGGATCTCCAAATTAAGGTAATTTTGATAGGCGTCCAGATCTCAGTAGACATGTTTTAAAATATATTTATAAGTACTGAAAATACTTAATTTACTAAGAAACTGAAAAGTGTACACCAAATCAAATAGCTCAGTGTTTAATTTAACTTTTGAGCAAATTATATCCAGTAATTTAAAAAAGGGAAGACTGAACACATTGTATTTGAGTTACCACTCCAATACAAAAATGATTTTTTAAACAAAATTATACTTTTATTATGCTGAGCTATAATAGTATATGGCAATGTTTAAGATTATAGAATGTAAGTTGCCTAAACTATCCCATAACTGGCAAGACAATGCACACATACTCCACCATTTCTGGTTGACCAAACCAAATCCACAGTCAAATAGAAGAGACTGTTCATACACCATATCCTGTGACAAGTGGTGTGCCACAAGGATCGGTGCTGGGTCCACTACTTTTCATCATTTATATAAATGATTTGGATGTGAGCATAGCAGGTATAGTTAGTATGTTTGCAGATGACACCAAAATTGGAGGTGTAGTGGACAGTAAAGAAGGTTATCTCAGATTACAAAGAAATCTTGATCAGATGGGCCAATAGGCTGAGGAGTGGCAGATGGTGCTTCATTTTGGAAAAGCAAATCTTAGCAGGACTTACACACTTAATGGTAAGGTGCTAGGGAGTGTTGCTGAACAAAGAGACCTTGGAATGCAGGTTCAAAGCTCCTTAAAAGTAGATTCACAGATAGATAGGATAGTGAAAAAGGCATTTGGTATGGTTTCCTTTATTGGTCAGAGGATTGAGTACAGGAGTTGGGAGGTAATGTTGCAGCTGTACAGGACATTGGTTAGGCCACTTTTGGAATATTGCATGCAATTCTGGTCTCCTTCCTATCGGAAAGATATTTTGAAACTTGAAGAGTTCAGAAAAGATTCAGAAGGATGTTGCCAGGGTTGGAGGATTTGAGCTATAGGGAGAAGCTGAATAGGCTGGAGATTTTTTTCCCTGGAACAGTGGAGGATGAGGAGTGACCTTATAGAGGTTTATAAAATCATGAGTGGTATGGATAGACTAAATAGACAAAGTCTGTGGTGGGAGAGTCCAGAACTAAAGTGCATAGTTTTAGGGTGAGAGGGGAAAGATATAAAAGAAACCTAAGGGGCAACTTTTTCATACAGAAGGTGGTATGTGTATGGAATGAACTGCCAGAGGAAGTGGTGGAGGCTAATACAATTGCAATATTTAAAAAAGCATCTGGATGGGTATATGAACAGGAAGGGTTTGGAGGGATATGGACTCGGTGCTGGCAAGTGGGACTAGATTAAGTTGGGATATCTGATCAGCATGGACCAGTTGGACTGAATGGTCTGTTTCCGTGCTGTACATCTCTATGGCTCAGTTACATCATAACCTTCAAGCAAACAGACTTCATGATATAAATATGGCTTGAGTGTTATAAATCCTGTCTTCACTGAGACTTGATCATGTTGTACGGGCCAAACTTTAATATGTAAGCTCTAGTGTTCGCATGTTAAAATCAACATTTCAGTATGACTAGCCTCATCATATTAACACGGTGTCGTGGTGTGATGAGACACTGACTGGCGGTGGGACGATCGTCTGACCCCTTTAAACAAAATCAATGCGCTTTAGAAAGAACAAAAACAGAAGTTGCTGGAAAATCTCAGCAGTCTGGTCTAGTTAGCCTTTTTCAAAACAAGCTTTAGAAAATACATTTTATATTATCCCCCCACCTCAGATTAAAAGATTCAAAGCTGTTTTCTGCACGACCACCCAGGTATGTCTGAGAACAACAAAGCGTCTGTAACCATGTGCTCAGCATCAGATTATACCGCGCTCTGTACGGACACACATCGACCTTTTTTTGTTGTATGTGGGGATGCCGGTGTTGCACTGGGGTGGACAAACTCAAAAAAAACACACACGACACCGGGTTGTAGTTGAGCAGGTTTATTTAAAGCGCTCGCGGTTGGACTATAACCCGGTTTCGTGCGTTTTTTTCCCCACTTATTTTAATTTCGTTCGCCATCCCTGCAAAATACTCGGTGTTGGAGGTGGGCCAGCCTCGCCAGTGTTTCAGGTGGTAGGCAGGCAGGGAAGGGAAGAAGGAAGAGGAGGAGGAACAAAAGCATCATCGCCACTGCAAGAGGACGTGAGAGACGTGACCTGAGAGGATGAGGCGGTGAAGGGTGCTCTGTCTCCCCCGAATCATGAGTAATCCGGGGGGAGGCGTGGTATATTAAAACAAGAAAGCGGAAATACACGGGGGAAAACTGAGGCGGGTGATGCACTTGGCTTAGAAACGGCCCTGGGCTTTTGTCTCCTCATACAACAACGCAGTGTCAATCTCCCTGGCAGACCCGAGCTGCAGTGCTCATAAATCAGCGGGGAAATCGAATGGGAGAGCTTTCAGGTCAAACACAGCAAAATCAATGGGAAATCCTTTCATGGCTCGGCTCTCTTTGGCCAGGCTGCTAGGCAAAAAAAAACCCAGTTGATCAGAGAGCCTTTTCAATCCAGTACATCAGATGACTAAACCTTTAAGAGGTTTAATTCTATCGAAAGAACATAGGCAGAAATTAACCCATTTCCTCTCAATGCTAAAACACTTCCATCGAATTTCTCTCTGGTCAGGCATGACAATGTGTGCCTTGGATGAAATACAAGGCAGTACCGTAATAAAATGGTGCGGATATTTAAAAAGGTCACGCACTTTACAAATCCAATCTCCATTATAGTAAGGTGCTCCGTAGTGGATATAGTTTTAATTGAGGGCTCTACATTGCTGTTTCTCCTTGCACTCCATCTGATTTAAATCCTTGCAGACCGTGTAAGGTACAATACTTTTTTAAAAGTTTGCCAAGAAACATTCCGCTGCTCAGCACAGGAGCATTGGGCAAGCAACGGGACCATGCTGTGCTGAACTGGGTCAAATTCAATGAAACAAACGGTTACCGGGCCATTTCCTCCTCAGATCGTCCGGCAATGTCCCCCTACCCGCCACCGGGAACTAGCACCCCCACCCCGGAGTTTGCCCACGTTAACAAAGGTGAATAATTGTAAGGAGCAATTCCTTACAATTCCTTATTTCCACCGAAGTGTGCCTCCAGGAACCAACCCCTTGCAATTGCTCTTGGGAACGCGTGTTGTGTAAGTTGCTCGTGGTCACCAACGCTTGAGACGCACCTACTTCTCAATTCACCAACACACAAAAAAAGGTCCAGCTTGCATTGAATCGTCAAAATGTGGACGTAATTTGATCGCCCGAGCCCACATCTCACCCTAGTCCTTGTTAAATGCGACTTTTCTTTGGTGGGGGAAGTCAAGCATCTGGTCAATGGCATTTCATGTGCTACACAATACTGCCCAAATTTAAGATGTTAAACGGAAAACGAGGACCAGAACACGCACACACACACGCGCGTTTAAATATGTAGCGCACCCTCACCGGAGATGCATAGAGTTGCTCACATTAAAGGCAGATTTAAATGGTGATTTTCAAATTTTCAACAAAGACATCGATGAGATTAACCTAGTCACCCTTCTCAACGTAGTCCCCTTTGTAACATATTATTTTAAGATAAGGTACACAGATAACCACATTGTACTCTCGAGATATGGATTTATAGGCTGAAGGTCGTTACCTCGTTGTTGGAATTGTTGCTCCCGACACGGTCAGACTTTCCTCCTGATGATGCTGTCCCACGCTTCTGCTCTTATTCACACTGCTGCGTCAGGCCCTGTGCTCGGAGCTGGTTCCGCTGGGTCTTAGTGGCCGGATCTCTCACAGTCCTTCCCTCCCAATGTGATCAGCACCTGGCCCCAGTACAGGCTCGGGTATTCATTTCAAACGTTGCCCATTCGTTGAAGTGATCAAGAGAAGAGGAATACTTCAAAACGTGCCAGAGAGACGGAGAAAGAGAGACAAAACAAAAAAAAAGCTCAGATTTCCACCACTTGTCATTTATCGAATGCACGAGTGTAGTCATAAGTTCAGAGCAGGTCAGACTACCTCTGGTGGAGCTGGTTTACTCCCTTCCACATACACCTGAGGAAGATCAGAAACGAAACAAAAGTGGAATGCTGCCACCACCGGAAATACTCAGCAAACCAGACAGCATATGTGGTGATAGTAAAACAAAGGTCCACGCTTCACCTCGATTGACTTTTAGATCTGGGAATAGTTAAGAGACGTCGGGCTTAATCTTAGGGTAGTTTGGCAAAGTACTATTTTTTGCTGAGCTGAAAATGTGTTGCTGGAAAAGCTCAGCAGGTCAGGCAGCATCCAAGGAACAGGAATTTCGACATTTCGGGCATAAGCCCATGCCCAAAACGTCGAGTTTCCTGTTCCTTGGATGCTGCCTGACCTGCTGCGCTTTTCCAGCAACACATTTTCAGCTCTGATACTCCAGCATCTGCAGACCTCACTCTCTCCTCAAAGTACTATTTTTATCAAGTTTCATGGAGGATATTGGACACAAATCTCTAAGAAGTGGTACTGGTGATCACGATCAAAGCCTACTTGTACATTGATGGATTGGAATGGAATCCTTTTCTATTGATGACCTCTACTGTGTTGTGATATGGTGTTCTGAATGTGAAGTGTGCAAAATCCATGATGCCTTGGTCTGAGGAAAGCAAGCTATGTTGCGGAAACCTACTGCCCACGCTGCAGCACTGACCTTGTTGTGGGGAACCAAAATATTCCTCCTCCTTCTTCCTGCACCTTTGCCACATTGGCAACAACAGCATCTGTACCACTGCTGTGGCTTTAACCATCAGTTATACTTGCAGTGAAATGTGTTAGGAACACAAGTTACAAGATGTTAGCAATAAGCACGGTCAATAGTTGCATCACTTACCAATGAGGCTTAATGTGATCGTCCACAGAGTGAAACATGGAGAATCCCAAACACAGAACATTGCCTCTACCTGAGCAGCCACCTCTCATCTACACCTGACATCAATGCAGAAATAGAACATCCCATCCTAGCTGTGAGCTCCAGCTTCAGACAACAATGGATGAGAATCTTTGATGACCGTCACATCTGTGCTGATATTAAGGTCCTTGCGTATAATGTAATTATGCTTCCAAAGCTTGGACAAGAATAGATGCCACCTCAAGACCCTTGAGCGGTACCATCAACATTGTGTGAAATGGATTCTCTCCATTAGCTGGGGAGGACACAAACTAACATCAGCTTGAAGCATCTAAAAGCACGAGCACCAAGGTCACAATCATCCAAAACTAACTCTGCTGGGCCAGCCATGTGCTGATGATGCCTGCATTCTGACTCCTAAAACGAATCATCTCCACCCAGCTCAAGAAAGGCACTCAAATGAGAGGACAAAGAAAGTATTTCTAAGATCCCTCTAAGTTTCTCTCAAAAATTCTTTGAGAATTTGAGAACACCCAGCAGCAAGAGGAAGAACAGAAAAGAAAGCAGAGAATGAAATACCAATGTGCTCAAGCCTAAGGACCACCTCCACCAGAAAAATGCGAAATGTGTGGCCAGAGATGTGGCTGTAGGATCAGGCTCATCAGCCACACAAGGACCTACAGAACTGTGACCAGTGACATGGAATTTTCTAATGGACAATCATATTCTTTAGTCAGTGATTGCCGACGATGATCCTGGCAAGGAGCACCAAGGAATTACTCTTTTTGTCACTTTCATCTTGGACTTTAGCTTGATGGGTTCTTCACACACAAAGCAAAAAGCATGCAAGAGCTGCGTGAACACTGAACCTTCCTTCCTCAGCCCTGCATAACCCATGAAAGACATCATTGCATGATACTTAGTCCAGGTACAGAGGGCATCAGTTCCATGCTCCTGTGTGCACTATGACTTGCATTAGCACTGAGTGCTTTGTGACCTCTGGGTGCCTCTTTTAATGTTGTCTCTGATTACTTCTGTGTCACAGAAATGCCCATCTACAATTTGCAAAGGCCAATGACATGACGATCAGATTTGAACCTCACACATTAGGACATTGCCTGTATTTCACATGCACAATGATATGACTGCAAATCATTGAACCTACACTCCAAAGGTGCATTATTGATGCAAATGCCCCTTGAAGGTCATTGTGTTGTGTAGCAGTGAAACCTGCATTTCTGGATATCCAACTGGCACACTGAGCATTTGAGGATGGTATTAGCAATTGGCAGATCATGGAAGACAGCTCAGGTCAGCATGGACACCATGAGGATCAGATTCTTCCTTATTGTCAGCGTCTTCCCCTACCCCACCCCCAGAACCCTATGCCCGTTTCTACCCTGCACTTCCTGGGCAGCCCAACTTGACCAAGTTCCCACCTACTACCTTAAACTGAGACTCCAACTGTCCTCCTTTCCCCCTGAGCACCCCTATCATTAAACTGAGGTGATGACCATCTATTGCCCTGCTCCCTGCAGCATCGTTTGTCTTCCCATGCATTATTGGTTCCCTATACCCCCCCCCCGCCCCCCATATATTGAGTTTACCCCTCCATATTCCAGACTGCTGCCTACAATCCTGAATGTTGATCCCCTCCTCCTTTCTGATATCTGCAGTGGCCCTGATATCAAATCCTCTGCCACGGACATTCCACTGATGCCCAGGACTGACCATCACCTACTCCTCAGACTGTACTGAGACAGACCCGAATGACACAACTAAGAGGGAAGGGAACAAATGAAACTAAAGCAAATGATGAAGAGAAACAAAATGGGGCAGAAGTTACAGACTGAAATCTATGTGAACTTTGTTGAGTGCAGAAGGATGCAATGTACCTAAATGAATGACAAGCTGCTGGTGCTCAAGTTTCTGTTGAGCTTCACTGGAATATTGCAAGAGACTGTGGACAGAGAGGTCAGAGTGGGAACAAGATGATGAATTAAAGTGACAGGCAATTGGAAGCTCAGGGTCACATGTCAGCACTGATTTAATTTGTTTAATAACCCCCTTCTAACCTTTAACAATTCTGTCATTCTGTTCATGAACACTTTCTCTCTCCAGTGAAATAGGAATGGACTGGTAACTTCAAACCATACTGTCAAGAGCTATGTTACCTATTGGGATTAGCATCCCAGATAAAGTTCATCAGGTTTGACTGAGCCAGGGCCACACAAAGCCTGTGGAACCAATCTGGAACCTATCTATTCTACACAATTCCATTTTCATCCACATGCTTATCCAATGACCATTTAAATGCTGTTAACGTTGGCGAGTCTCCAGTGTTGCAGGCAGTGTGCTCCATGCCCCTACTACTCTCTGAGTAAAGAAAGTACGTCTGACATCTATCCTACATCTATCACCCCTCAATTTAAAGCTATGTCCCTTTGTGCTAGCCATCACCATCCAAGGAAAAAGGATCTCCCTGTCCACCCTATCTAACCCTCTGATTATCTTATATGTCACAATTAAGTCATGTCTCAATCTTTTTCTCTCTAACCAAAATAGTGTCAAGTCCTTCAGCCTTTCCTCATAATACTTTCCCTCCATACCAGGCAACATCCTAGTAAATGTCCTCTGAACCCTTTCCAAAGTTTCCACATCCTTCCAATAATGCAGTAACCAGAACTGTACACAATACTCCAAGTGCGGCTGCACCAGAGTTTGTATAGCTGCAGCATGATCTTGTGGCTCCAAAACTCAATCTCTCTCCCCATAAAAGCTAACACACTGAATGCCTTCTTAACAACCTTATCAACCTGGGTGGAATTTTTAGGGATCTATGTACATGGTCACCTAGATCTCTCTGCTCATCTACACTACCAAGAATCTTACCATTAGCCTAGTACTCTTTATTCATGTTGCTCCTTCCAAAGTGAATTACCTCACACATTTCTGCATTAAACTCCATTTGCCACCTCTCAGCCCAACTCTGTAGCTTATCTATATCCCTTTGTAACTTACAACATTCTTCAGCGTTATCCACAACACTACCAAACTTAGTATCATCCGCAAATTTACTAACGCATCCTCTTATGTCCTCATCTAGGTCACTTATAAAAATGACAAACAGCAGTGGTCCAAACACATCCTTGCAGTACACCATTCATAACTGAACTCCAGGATGAAAGTTTTCCGTAAACCACCACCCTCTGTCTTCTTTCAGCTAGCCAATTTCTGATCCAAACTGCTAAATCACCCTCAATCCCATGCCTTTGTGTTTTGTGCAATAGCCTACAACTGTGGGGAACCTTATGAAACACCTTACTGAAATCCATATACACCACACTGCTTTACCCTCATCCACCTGTTTGGTCACCATCTCAAAGAACTCAATAAGGTTTGTGAGGCATGACCAACCCTTCACAAAACCATATTGACTATTTCTCTCTAGATGATTATAAATCCTATCTCTTATAATCTTTTCCAACACTTTAGAACACAGAACATTACAGTGCAGATCCTGCCCTTCATCCCTCGATGTTGCGTTGACCTGTGGATTAATCTAAACCCACCCCCCTACACAATCACATCATCATCCATATGCTTATCCAAGGACTGTTTGAATGGCCCTAAAGTGGCTGAGTTAACTACATTGGCAGACAGGACATTCCATGCCCTTACCACTCTCTGAGAGTGCCCCTGACATCTGCCTTATAACTATCACCCATCAATTTGCAGCTATGCCATCTCATACAATCCAATGCCATCATTCTAGGAAAATGACTCTCACTGTCTACCCTATCTAATCCTCTGGTCATCTTGTATGTCTCTATTAAATCCCCTCTTAGTCTTCTTTCCATTGAGAACAGACACAAATCCCTCAGCCTTTCCTCATACAATCTTCCCTCCAGACCAGGCAACATCCAGGTAAACCTCCTTTGCACCTTTTCCAATGCTTCCACATCCTTTCTGTAATGGGGATACCAAAACTGTATACAGTATTCCAAGTGAGACTGCACTAGCATTTTGTACAGTTGCAGAATGACATCACAGACATCACACAATCCCTCGATCAATAAAACCTAACACACCATATGCCTTTTTAATAACACTATCAACCTGGGTGGCAACTTTCAGGGATCTGAGTACCTGGACACCAAGATCCCTCTGCACATCCACACTACCAAGAATCTTTCCATTGATCCTGTATTCAGCCTTCCTGTTATTGTTCCCAAAGTGAATCACCTCACATTTATCTGTATTGACTCCATTTGCCACCTCTCAGCCCAATTCTGCTGTCCCCCCTGCAACCTGCAACATTCTTCCACATTGTCCACAACTCCACTGAATTTAGTGTCATCTGCAAACTTACTAACCCATCCACCAATGCCTGCGTCCAAGTAATTTATAAAAATGACAAACAGCAGTGGTCCCAAAACAGATCCTTGTGGCACACCACTAGTAACCGGACTCCAGGCTGAATATTTTCCATCAACCATCACTTTACACTCAACCAAAGTAATGCTCACTAGTCTATAATTACCAGGGTTGTCTCAACTCCCCTTCTTGAACAAGGGGACAATAATTGCTTTCCTCCAGTCTTCTGGAACTATTCCTGTAGACAATGATGACATAAAGATCAAAGGCAAAGGCTCTGCAATCTCCTTCCTGGCTTCCCAGAGAATCCTAGGATAAATCCCATCTGGCCCAGAGGATTCATCTATTTTCACACTTTCCAGAATTGTTAAGACCTCCTCCTTGTGAACCTCAATTCCATCTAATCTCGTAGCCTGTAGCTCAGTATTCTCCTTGACAAAATTATCTTTTTCCAGTGTGAATACTGACAAAAAAATATTAATTTAGCGCTTCCCCTATCAGCTCAGACTCCACGCACAACTTCCCACTACTATCCTGATTGGTCCTAATCTTTCTCCAGTCATTCTTTTATTCCTGATACATCTACAGGAAGATCTAGGATTTTCCTTGAATATATCTGCCACAACTTCTCATGTCCCCTCCTGGCTCTTCTTAGCTCCCTCTTTAGGTCTTTCCTGGCTAACTTGTATCTCTCAAGTCCCTATCTGAGCCTTCACGTCTCATTTTAACATAAGCCATCTTTTTCCTCTTGACAAGAGATTCAACTTCTAATGTAAAACACGGCTCCCCTGTTCGACCACTTTCCCCCTGCCTGACAGGTACATACTTGTCAAGGACACGCAGTAGCTGTTTAGATTAGATTAGATTAGATTACCTACAATGCGGAAACAGGTTCTTCGGGCCAACAAGTCCACACCAACCCTCCGAACAGTAACCCACCCTGACTAATGCATCTGATAACTACGGACAATTTAGCATGGCCAATTCACTTAACCTGCACATCTTTGGAATGTGGGAGGAAACCGGAGTACCTGGAAGAAACCCATGCAGACACGGGGAGAATGTGCAAACTCCACACGCCCAAGGCTGGAATTGAACCGGGGACTCTGGTACTATGAGGCAGTAGTGCTAACCACTGAGCCACCGTACCACCTGTTCCTTGAATAAGCTCCACATTTCAATTGTGCTCATCCCCTGCAGTTTCTTTCCCCATCCAAAGCATCCTAAATCTTGTCGAATCGTATGATAATTGCCTTTCCCCCAGCAATAACTCTTGCCCTGCGTTATATACCTATCACTTTCCATCGCTAAAGTAAACATAACCGAATTGTGGTCACTATCACAAAAGTGCTCACCTACCTCCAAACCTAAAACCTGGCCAGGTTCATTACCCAGTGCCAAATCCAATGTGGCTTTGCTTCTTGTTGGCTTGTCTACATATTGTGTCAGGAAACCATCCTGCACACATTCTTCACTAACTGTCCTTGGTTCTGCCTTACCCCACACAGTTTCCAATTAAAGTTCCATCCTTTCTGATTCAAATCCATCCAAGATTACAGGAATCTCAGAGACATGCAACACTCCTGAGACCACTGTTTTCGTCAAATCTTCAGATCCACATTCAATGCCAAGCGCCATCACATGCTTACTCTCAATCTTCTCTCTTCATCTGTACCACCTCCAATTACCTCAAAGCTGTCCCAGTTTGCAGTTTCATTTCATTCTTTATCTCATTCAACAGTTCAACAAAAAAGAATTCTCTTCCTTTCAGATGTTAAAGAATCCACAAATTCCCAGGTACTGACAGTCCTCTGGATTCCTACCACCCCCCCCCCCCCCCCCCCCCCCCCCCCCCCCCGCCGCCCTTCTCTCCAACTCCATCCCTTCTTCTAATCCCATGTTTTGTCATGTATTTGCTACACCCTTGACTTTCCTCTCCGAGATTTAACAATCTGTGCTCAGCAAAGGACGTAGTGTTATACATCCCCACCTCAATGCATTTCAGGTATAACATGGCATTGAACTCTTTTGTCATCTACCTCCATGTCCCCTTCTTCTAATCCAGCCCCATGGATCCTTTCACCAATCTTCAGTATGTCTTCTCCATCTGGACCAATCCTTCTGGCCTTTTACCTTGAACTTGATGTCTTCATTGAGAACTGGTGTTTCAAAGAAGAATCATGCTGGATTTAACTCTTGTTTCTGCCTCCTCCCATGCTTGATATTATCAAATACTTTCATGAAGCTAGCTAACCATCAGTACAGGAAATTCTTGCCTTGGTCCATAGTATAGGGCTTGCATTCCCTGCCTTAAAACATTTCACTCCCTAAATTCTACAGCATCATTTTACTTAGTAAACACTTGTCTTTGCCCAGTTAATATATCAAATGCTTAGCTGCCTCCGAATTCCAGTTAATTGCTTAAAAGATTAGTATTTCTCCATTTTCATTGAGTAGGGAACTAACACAATCATCAATAAACAAGCATTAGTGATTTCGTACAAAAATACTTATCATGCACAGTTGATTCAGGAACAGCACAACAATAACAATTTCTCGGATTTGATAGCTGTTGCCCATAAATATTTAAAGAGAGTCACTGGTTATTGGTAGTGGGTTGGAATGCGGAGTTGAAGTTACAATCAGATTAGCCATGAATTTACAAAAAAGCAGATCAGACTTGAGTGGCCTTGTGGTCCAGTTCTGCTGCTAATTTATTTGTTTGTATTCCTGCACAGCCACCAGGAATGAAAAGCCTGATTTAGAGCTAGGCTGTTCTAAAACCTTAGTCCCCTTAGTTTTAAGCCATGGTTTCCTATTTGTAAGAGTTTCAGAAAGTGAAAATGTGGATTTCAGAAAGCTGTTTTTGCATTAACCCTTTCTGGTTTACTCCCAACTTCTGTATTTTCCATTTAGAAGATATATAGCCTATGTGGCAGGCAAGGAAATCTCAGCATTGTCTATATGTTCATTAAGTTTCTCACTACCAGACATCTGAATTCTATTTGCCTGTATTTGTTAATCTAGTGACATTAGAATCTACTAAAATCAATAGATTTTACCTTTTCCATCAGCCTGTGAAATACAGTGCACTTGTGGAAAATCGTTAGTTACTGTTGTGATCCACCACTACATCTGAACCATGAACAAAACTGAGAGGTTAGTTTGAACCAACATTAAGAATTTAATTCTGGTTTTATTTTTGTTGGAGAAGCAGGGAGTTTCATAGATTTACAAACTAAGTATTAAGGGTGATGAGACCGAAAGATGAAAATCATTGGATAATATAATCTTTATAGCACAGACTGAGGTCATTCAGCTCATGTTTGTGCTATTCTCAGCAAGGGCAGTACTGCTCGTCCCTTGCCCTTTCCTGTAATGCAAACAATTTTTCTCTCTTAATTTGTTTATTCAACTCTTCTGTCCAGCAGTAATTGAATATGCCTTCACCAAACTTTCAAGACAGTATTTCAGATCCTAACCATTGGCTGATTTAAACAGTCTGACCTCATGTTATTGTTTGCCATTCACCTTAAAAGTGTTTTGTCATTCACAATTGATCCATTTTTTTTCAGTAGTGGAACCTGAGCATCACTGGCTGGCCAGCATTTATTGCCTATCCCTAGCTACCCTGAGAAGAAGGCAGTGAGCTGCCGCCTTGAATCACTGCAGTCTACATGCTAAAGGTTGAGACTTTGTAGCCAATGATATAACTGAGTGGCTTGCTAGGCCATTTCAGAGGGCAGATGAGAGTCAACCACATTGCTGTGGATATGGAGTCACATATAGGTCAGATCAGATGAGGATGTCAGGTTTGCTTCCTTGAAAGATATTAGTGAGCCAGATGTGTTTTCTTTTTCTGGTCAATCAGCAATGGTTTCATTGGTTGTCAGCAAATTCTTAATTCCAGATTTTGTTTTATTGAACTTAACTTTCACCATCTGCTATGATGGGATTTGAACCTGGGTATCCAGAACATAAACTGTATTTCTAGATTAATTGTCTAACAGTAACATGACTAGGCCATCACCTCACCATATTTCTATCAACAGAAACAGTTTCTCCTTATCTACTCCATTTAGACCCTTCATGATTTTAAACAGCTTTTTCAAATCTCCTTTCAAATTGCCCTCCTCTCAGGTGAACAATGCCAGATCCTTCAATTCATCCATATAACTGAAATACATTATGCCTAGAATCATTCAAAAAATCTTTTCTGCACTTTCTCTGAAGCCTGCATCTTCTTCCTGAGGTTTGGTAACCAGAAATTGAACCTAATAATTCAGTTGTAACAACTATCGAGTCATCTCCTTGCTGGTCATTCAAAAAAAAGGTATTTGGCTGTGTTGGCTTTGTCTCTCTCAAGTTCTTGACAGAGCACAACCACTTTGAATTTGTGTGGTTTAAGACCTGAAGATCTACAAATGACATGACCTTCTCAATCCAGCAACTGCGAGAGAAATGTCGTGAACAAAGGCAAACTGTACATGTTGCCTTCACTGACCTCAGCAAGGCATTCAACCAATTGATCAGAAGCTGCCCACTGAATGGGATCTCCTCTTTCCATGGCATGATGGGTAAGGTCAACTTTGAAAGGTCAATATCAGAACTCCTTGAGATCTACAGTGGGTTCAAACAGTGTTCTATTTTGGCATTGACACTCATTGGCATACTCTCTTTGTGCCTGTAATATGCCTTGAGGTCATCTACAGGGGGTGTCTACTTGCATATCAGAAATTACAAAGCTATTCGGCTTTGATTGCTTGAGATCCCCTTAGTCTCAATTCAATGACATCACAGCAGGAGTCCTGAGGGTAATGTCTTAGCCCTAAATAGCTTAATCAATTACCTTCTCTCCATAATAATACTGAAGCTTCTGAGTACTGATGCAGCTCAGCCTGGACAACATCCTGGCTGAGGCTAACAAGAGACAAGTAACATTTATGCAACACACATGCAAGGCAATGACTATTTCCAACAAGAGAGAATGTAGCCATTACCTTTCAAGTCACATCTTTCAGGTGTTCTGAAAAGCAGGCAGTTGCCCCCACAGCTGGGCCTTGTTGTGTCCATTTTACTTTTATGAAATGGAAACAATGAGATCCTATTCATAGCAGCTTGCCAAATGAGCAATTAACACCATTTCCCAGGCTTTTACCTGAAAAGTGCACACTCTCTCTTTTCAGATAAATCAATTCCTCATTGAATGCAACTTACTTACCTGCCTTCACCACACTCTCAGGCAATAAGTTCCATACCTTAACTGTTTGCTATGTAGACCATAAAACCTGGGAGCAGAAGTAGGTCATTCAACCTGTCTAGTCCACTCTGCCATTCAATGAGATCATGGCTGATCTGATAATCCTCAACTCTGCTTTCCTACATATTCCCTACAAACAGTGATTCACTTTCTCATTAAAAAATCTACCTCAGCCTAGTATATTTAATGACCTACCTTTGACAGCCGTTTGAAGTAAAGAATTCTACAGATTCACTAACCTCTGAGAGAATGAATTACTCCTCTTCAAAAGTTGTTCTCCTTTTGTCTCCATTGCTTCTTTTGACAAACACTTTAGGTCTACATGCTCTCGTTTTTGCTCTCCTTCTATGAGTAGGAACTCTACTCTACTCCATCAAATTTGCTGGCAACTTTCTCTTCTTCGAGGAAGACAAACTCAATGTATTCAATCTTGATAAATAACAGAAAGTCTTCATCTCTACCACCATTCTTGTGAATCTTTTGTTTTGCAATCTCTCTGAACAAAACTTAAGTTGAAACTGAGCCAGTGTTTTATAAAGTTTAACATAACCTCCGTTGTTCTTGTACTCCTGCCCCTATTAGTAAAGTCTAGGATACTGGATGTATTATTAACTGCCCTTTCAATCCATCTTGTCAACTTCAATGAGTTATATATTGATACAATCTGGTTTCTCTGTTCTTGTATTCCCTTCAGAATTGCACATTTTATTTTTCATTGTTCCTTCACATTCTTCCTACCAAAATGACTCATTTGCACCTACTAAATTGAATTTCCTACCAACTTGTCTATATCCTTTTGAAATTCTATACTATCCCCCTTACATCTCACAATACTTCTGCAAATTCTATAGTGCCCTGTACACCAAGGTCTAGGTCTTACGATATATAGGGCAACTATGTAGCTAGGCATGAGTTGTGTCTTTCTCCTTGCATTCTCCAATCTTTCCACTTTTATTTTGCTGGTTTATAGCTCTGTCTCCCTA
The DNA here is from genome assembly GCF_020745735.1 of Hemiscyllium ocellatum. Taxonomy (NCBI): domain Eukaryota; kingdom Metazoa; phylum Chordata; class Chondrichthyes; order Orectolobiformes; family Hemiscylliidae; genus Hemiscyllium; species Hemiscyllium ocellatum. The sequence goes on along the minus strand of NC_083425.1, from coordinate 27,091,770 downwards.
ACTCTGCCTGCACCAGTCATTTACTTTTTTTTAACATCCACTATCAGTGATAAACATTTAAATAACATTTACATCAAATTAAAAAATCTAAGTAATTTTAATAAAAAGCCAATTCACCTGTTCAAAGACAAAGGGAAATTCTTGGCTTGATTCCCCACTTCCTCCAATTCTATTCTGTTCTCTTCAAACCATTGAATTATTTTGGGGTGAAGTGTAAGTCAAATAGTCCCAAAGGACCATAGGCTGTTCTCTCATAATAGTGAGGTGACCAGTATTAGTTTAACCTGAGGGTCAACATGTCTCAGTCGAGGCTGCAAAGGTGGGATATGCATGATGATCTCGGCTGCTGTGGGGTCGGTCTCTCTGCATCACAAAACACAAGTGCTCTTGGGTATTCTGCAAAGCTGACGTTCTTCACGTGAGAGTCAAGGTTGTGAGATTTAGCAGTCTATTTGAACAGAGGGAGATCTTCCAGTTAAAGTCAATCTTGTCTTCATTCAAATCTAAATGTGTATTTGTTCCAGCAAGGAATGTAAGTTAGTGAACAAGATCTAGTAACCCTGTTGCCCTCCCCCCCCCCCCCCCTCTATTTCAGAGATACTGGAGTTTTCTGTGTCACTTTTACTGTTGCTTTATCTGAGGTCAGCCAACTCCACCATCAAAAGGAGAAAAAAGGATCTTCCAGTTGTGTGGCTTAAATATACATTTCCTTTTGTAAAGGGCTGGCACCCATGAAGCTGGTTTCATTTGGTGTGTTTGATTAACTGATTTTAAAAGAGCTACATATCTCCTTCACAAAGTGAGTTGAGGAAACTTTTTATTTAAAAAAATGAACTGTGGATGCTAGAAATCTGAAGCTGGACTCTGTGGAGAGAAAGCAGAGTCAACTTGAACAAGGGTCATTGGACCCGAAATGTTAACTGTTTGTCTCTCCAGGGATGCTGCCAGACCTGCTGAGATTCTCCGACTTTTTCTGTTTTGGTTTCAAACTTTTTTTTATGTGAAATTGAGTAATAAAATGAAGTGTTACCTGCATAAAAGCAATGTTCCCGGAATAATGCAACCATCCAGTTAAAAAAAAGATAGCTTTCATTATATAGTACCGTACACAACAGTGTGATGATGTCCTTCATGGTGGGGCACTAAATGTAATATTAACCTGTTGTGACAAATTTGGCGGTTATTTTTGTGCGCAGTAAGGTTCCACAAACAGCAATGAGATAACGACTAGACTTTTTTTTGTACAATATTGGCCAGATCAGCTCCAATGTCTCCTTACAGTGGCAACTTCTACATCCACAGAAAGGGAGATGAAAGACATCACCAGTAAGCTTCTAATGAGAAAGCTGCTACTAAAGATTTCCCTTTTTCTTTTCCCTTTCCTTTTCAAAATGACTTTTTGTCCCACAACTTGGATTTCACCTCCTCCAGAACAGTTCCTGTTGTAAATACAATCTTTTGCAAAAGCAAAATGCTACGGGTGCAAGGAGACTGAAATAAAAACAGAAAGCGCTGGATCTACCGAACAGGTCAGGTTGCACCTGTGGACAGAGAAGCGAGATGTAACGTCTTAGGTCACTGGCCTTTCGATGGAACTCAGAAATTATGTAAATTCTTATGCGATGTTTCAATACGTTTCGCAATATGAGTGAAAGATTGCAACAAGAACTAACTATCGCTTACGCCCTTTCCTTTCATTACAGACTTTTTGTCAATATTAATCTTATCCTGAGGACTTTTTTATACTTGCATTTCCTTGAATGAACTTTTTTTAAAACTAATAACTTTCCACTTCTTACCACAACATTTAGTTTGCTCATTTGCACTTTCACTCGGTCTTTTTGTTTATTACATTGCTCCATTTCTCTACTTATAAATTTACTTTGCTCGTACTTCCCTTATTGCTCGTTTGCCTATTCATTCTGACTTCACTTTGACCTTCCCATTTGACATAACAGGAATGACGTTGCAATGTATTGCGTGCGTTGTAGAAAAGTGGATGGAAGGAAATACCCAATGTCTGTAAATGAGTTGTGTATTCCTATTATAGTCAAATATATCTCAGTGCATTGTGAATCAGCAGAAAGCGTACACCAATCAGCTTTCCAATTCCCTCCCCACCACTCAAACACGTACAATAATTTACCAAGACTCGGTAAAGATGAACACATTATTGCTCCCAGCCAGAGCCTTTTCTCCCACTGTACTTGTAAATTGTGAGATGTACTGAAACCTGCACGCACAACATGGGGCTTCAGAAAACATATCCATCTCAGCGAGGCTCTGATAAAATTTTACCCAACCAATACGCTGACTGTTTGTTCTCCTCATGAATGCTGCCTCTCCCGCTGAGTGTTGCCAAACATCTTCTGTTTGATGTATGAGAGATCAAATGATGGATGGTCGTGCATGAACACTTTCAAAATAAATGCTGGTAGACTTGGCTTTAGTGTCGTGTGGGTAACTTCAACCTTTTTGACACGTATATTCACAGCGAAAGAAATGACATCCTGGTTCTATGAGAGAGTGTTCTTTTGCAGACCTTAACGGGAGAAGAATATGTAAAAGAGCTGATGCTTGCAGTTTCTCACGCATTTTCCGCTAATTTTTTTTTAGAAACGGTCACTTACTGGCAAAGGGCTCATTGTTGGAGTATCTGGATCCAAAACAAAAAACGTGTGAATGCTTGAAGTTCCTTTTCATTAATCAGCAAGTCTTTGTGTATTTAAATAACATTATTGAACACTCCAGCATATTTTGTTGTTGCAGCGATTTGGGTCATATTCTGGATACGTGCAAATCAGCAGCTCTCTGAATTGTTCAATATAAACAGCCTGAGCAGACGGAGGGCTGTAAGTTTAGCTTTACTCCACTCATCTGACTGAGCCTGTCCTGCCTTCCGGCTCCACAATGATGGCGAGAGGTGATAGTGTTAGAATTCAGACCCTGCCTCATTGGGAATCATAGTCCATAAGACCATCAGATACAGGAGCAGAATTAAGCCATTCGGCCCATCGAGTCTGCCCCATTATTAAATGATTGCTGATACATTCTTCAAACCCACTGTCCGGCCTTCTCCACGTAATCTTTGATCCCTGTTACCAGTCAAGAGCCTAACTATCTGACTTAAATACCCAATTAATGCGGTCCTTATATTTTGTTTATTTTAAGAACCAACCACCAAAACAAAACAACCCACTAATTTAATAAGAAAATTGAATATAGATTTGTACACCTGTTGTCTTTCACTGTGTCCTAAAAAATATCTAATAACTCAGTTTTTGACTTTTAAATCAATTGTTTAAACGTGTATTTGCAACTTGAACCCAGGTCTTCTGGCCCAATGGCAGGCATACTTAGCACTGTGCTACTGCACCTTTCAAACATTTATCTAATTAACTTTTGATGTGAAAAGGTCCTTTTTTAAAGCCTTTGGGCTGATAGTTATAAAGCTAAAATACGGAGAGAACCATTATGGATGATGATCACTGAGAGGACTAAGAAGGGGGATGAATTCTCTCAGCACTCTTACTATTTATTTTCAACCTTTAGTTGATTTATTTGAATAAAATACATCTTACAAAGAAAACGGAACCATTGCCGGTGGCACGAATACTCCTCCCGTTCGGGGGAACACCAGACCCGGATGGATTTGACAGCGACACCACCGCGCGTCACCGTGGTAACGGGAAACGAGCGGCCTATTTGAAAGGGCTTGAAATCCGTTTGCGTCGAAAGAGATGGACTGAAGCACGGCCTTGGGTTGGCCGCGGTGGTAGGAGAGTATGTGAGAGAGGTGAGCTCGGGGGCAAAGTCAGGCTTTCGAGGAGCTCGACATCGCGCAGTTTCTGAGCAAACTGACGCTGGCCAGAGCTTCTTGCTGTAAAGTTCACATTTGGAAAAAAAGGATGGAGTTCTTCTGAACTCAAATGTCACTGAAGCTTGGAGGCTGGTACAATTGCAACATTTAAAAGGCATTAATGAATAGGAAGGGTTTGGAGGGATATGGGCCGAGTGCTGGCAGGTGGGACTAGATTGGGTTGGGATATCTGGTCAGCATGGATGGGTTGGACTGAAGGGTCTGTTTCCATGCTGTACATCTCTATGATTTTATGTAGCTCTATATGTTTTTAAAATCAGTCTCTGCTTAAAGGCTTTGTTTAGCAACAAAGGGGAGACTTTTGTATTGTTGATTGTAAGGTAATTTAGCCTTAGAATCTCTTCTGACTCCCTTGAAAACACCACTACATGAGCTGTGACTATCTAAATTGTGATAAACTACACCCCAACAATCAATGTCAAAGCATATGTCCAGATATATTTTTTTTTAGTTCAGCATGTAGACAGCAATAATGATTTAAGTTAATTTCATAAATGTTCCAGGAGGGTATGTGATATTAAGAGTTGACTACCTTTAACTGAGAATTTTCCAATTGACGTAATTTCACTCCTTCATTTTCTGTGTATTGTGAACAAAAGATGAATGTATTGTGTATGTGTACTTGCAGAGAAAGAATGAATGTAGACTGGAAAATGCAAGAACAACGGTGGCTGAGTGCAGAAACTGATAAGAGACACAATTGGGATAGAAATAAATCTACTGATTAGTCTTATAACTGGACTAATTATGATTTGAGATGTGCATACCAAGAAGTTCCAAGTGCTGAATCAAGGTCTCTACTGAGTTAGTTGTCTCAATAAGAGAATTATAATTGATTTCAGCATCCTAAACTTATCAGCTTAAAATTATTTTACTTTTAAAGATCACCCAAGGCACCATACAGGAATCCTATAAGCAAAATTTGACATCAATCCACATAAGGTGATATTGGGATGTGTGACTAGATGCATGGTCCAAATAATTTTAAGGAGCTTCTTAAAAACCAAAAGAATGCTGATGTTATAAATCAGAAACAAAAACAAGTTGCTGGAAAAGCCCAGCAGGTCTGATAGCATCTGTGAAGAGAAATCGGCACTCTGAGAAAGGGTCACCATACCTGAAACGCTAACTCTGATTTCTCTTCACAAATACTGTCAGACATGCTGAATTTTCAGGCAACCTGTTTTTGTAGTTTTATTACTAATGTGGATCAATGGTTGGAAGCTAATCTTGAAGTCTGATATAAAACCAAGGTTGCAAACTGTCTGATTAGGCATCAGATAGTTCTCAGGCAGAAAGTTAGTATTGATAGCTAAGGATCAAAGTTTGTGTTGGGACTTAAGTAGTGACTTCAGTCTTTCAGGTATTGATTGGTGAAAATCAATGCTTATCAAGAGCATTGGCCAGAGTTTATGCTATTTACTGTTCATCGAAATCTGAGTAAGGAAAGTATTTCGGTTCAGTTATGATGCCTACTGTGGGGCTAACAGTAAATCTAGTTTTAAGGCTGACCAGAATAATGATAAATTTGGAAAGATAACATTTTGTGCGTACCTGCTGCCTGAATCACTATCCTAGCATTGAATTGAGAGCACTGACAAGGGAGATGTACAGGGAATAAAAACCAGTAATAAACAGAAAAAGAGAAAAAAATTTGTAAACTGAGGATTTGGCAGTTGGTAGAAGGAATTCTCCATGTGAACAAAAATAAGCTATTAGGATATATAAATAATATTTACATTCAAAAGTTGAGAAATACATTTTGGATAATTTTTCTTACCACCAGCATCACGATCGGGGTTCTTCTGCCAGTGAGTCTATTTAAATGGACACAGAAGAATCAAAGTAGCAGGGATAACAATAGATGGAAGGAGGCAAAGCAGTGTTCTGATTCCATGACTGTTGGAGTTTTATAAGGCATTTAAAGTAAGACCACTTCAACTCAGGATCAAATTAACATGAGGTTGCACACGGTTTCATAATGTCAGTTTGAACTTGACCATGTACAACTGAGAAAATCCTTCTGTTGTAGTTTCTGTCAAGTTAATTGAACTCACCAATGTGACAATGAGGATGATGACAGAGGGCAGATACATCTAGGATTCTACATTCAGTGAATTTGATTTCAAATGTGTGATTCCGCATCAATTTCCAAAATGTATTTCTTTCTAAACCTCCAATAATGGTGGCAACATTATGTTTAATGCTTCTCTGTAAATGCTTTACTACACTCTCATTTACTTTTCAGATTGATTGTAGTGAATTATGAGTTCCGTTGCCATTCATTAAATAGGATGGAAACTTTAAATGGAGAAAATACAGTTCAAGGTTGTAATCTTCAAAAATTTTCTAGATCCTGGACTGTCCAATGAGTAGGAAAACTTCAAATATATTATCTGTATTCAACAGGGGGGGATAACTAAAAATAGGAAACTGTAAGTCAATTTGTCTAACATCCAGTTCTGAGGAAGGACCCAAAACGTTGACTCGAGTCTGGCGCACTGACCTCTACACCGCTGAAGCCAAATGCCAACTCGAGGACACCTCTTCCTACCGCCCCCATCACCAAACCATCATCTCCCAGACCATACAGAAGCTCATCACCTCAGGAGATCTCGAGCCCCGCACTGCCCGGTTCTACCTCCTTTCCAAGATCCACAAGCTTGACCACCCTGGCCGACCCATTGTCTCCGCATGCTCCTGCCCCACTGAACTCATCTCTACCTACCTCGACACTGTCCTCTTCTTGAAGGCAATTGGAGATGGCCAACAAATGCTGGTCTTGTCAGTGATATCCATACTCCATGAAAGAAACTTTTTAAAAAGTTTTCATTTTAGAAAATCTTTTTAATCTTGGCTTTTTCAGTTCACTTGAAATTCTCTTCTGGAGGAGTGATTGGAACTGATTCTAAATTTAAAATGTTTAAACCTCTGAGTTCAGACATATAGTCAACTGGTGAAATGAAATAAAAGTTTATGCAAACCATGATCAAATCAGTTGTATGAATACAAGCACAATGGAAATATCTTCACCATCGATGCTTTGCAAACTTGATATTGTAATGAATGTTTCATTGCAAAGAAGTGTTGCTGTTCACCTTCCTGTCAATTACTCCAAAGATTTTCTTTTCCAGTGGTTAAAAGAAATATTCCCTCATTTGTTTTGCAGTTGGATTCAATGTTGTACTTTCTCCAACAATCAGTTTGATGGATCCTAATTAAGGTGGTCTGAATATGAAAGTATCAATTAGATCTAAATATTTGGGAAATGCTAACAAGGTTAAGGGAAATGAGTGCAAATGCAATGGCAATGAATATGTCAACCATTTTTAATGTTGAACTTGTGGTCAATTATCCCAAGTTCATGCTATTACAATCATTCAATGCTGAAGCAAGGACTACTGCAGATGACTTGTGATAGAACAGGATATCTCAGACAGTGACGTTTGCAATTGCCAGAAGCCACTGATTTATCTAGCAACCATCTCCAAAGCTCTAGTGAATAACGTTCTGTATAATACAGGTTATAAATATTTTAAGTAAAGTCCTATGTACATTACATAGATCACAGCACTACTTGAACCAAACACTTGGTGGGAAAAGAATTGCATATGAACTGTACAGTAAAATCAAATGTTTTAAAGAATACAATTTAATATGGGAGTTAGTACTGTGTTTGAATATTTTTGGTTCATGAGCATGATAGGGCCTAGGATAAAGGAATCACTTCAGGAGAGGTATTTGAAACTTAGTCTTGACAATAATCCAGTCTCAATGGAAACAAGAATTTAAATAGAAAGAAAACATTTTGACTGCATTTATTCTTGGTTGGTAGTGGGGGATAGAGAGGAAATTAGCATACCTAATGGAGATAAACTTGTATAACTGCAGCTTGGGAAACTGCTGAACAATCACTAATTAATTAGAAGATTGTTTGCGTATGTCTTCCAAACCAAAGCCCCACCCCTTTTTCAGCAGAAATTTTCATTAAAAATTTCCAAGTAAATGTGAGCATCATCAGTACAATAAGTGTGTAGATGATTTTTATAATATGCACATCACATGCTAGACATTGAAGCACTTTAATACAAGTTACTCATGTGAAAAGTATCTTTATTGTAGTTTTACTAAATCTTGACTGCAAGTTTAAATTTCTAAAACATAAATAGATTTTAAAAAAGGTTTATTTTAACTTTGTTCTGAAAGCCCTTTTTAGTAAAACAAAATCCTTTTACTTTGGATAAACTACAAAGCTTTTTGTTTAGCTTTTCCTCTTTCCTCATATTCACTTGGAATTTTAAGATATTGTTTCAGAAATCATTAGATATAACTGAAGTGATTCAAAACTATTTCTTTAAGCCAGACTAAGGCAATACAGTTATCAAGATTAAAACAAGGACTAATAAGACATAGAGTACATATAAGAAGGAAGTCCCAGTGGTCTGTTTGGATCTCATTGGGCCCTGTTGCTTGGGTTCTTTGTTGCTGAATTGAAGTAGTTAATGCTTGAAGTCTGGTCCAGCACATAGTCATAGAGATGTACAGCATGGAAACAGACCCTTTGGTCCAACTTGTTAATGCCGACCAGATATCCCAACCCAATCTAGTCCCACCTGCCAGCACCTGGCACATTTCCCTCAACTCTTGTATTCATATACACATCCAGATGCCTTCTAAATGTTGCAATTGTACTAGCCTCCACCACTTCCTCTGTGGCAGCTCATTTCATACACGTACCACCCTCTGTGTGAAAAAGTTGCCCCTTAGGTCTCTTTTATATTTTTCCCTTCTCACCCTAAATCTATGCCCTCTCATTCTGGATTCCCCTACCCCAGGGAAAAGACTTTGTCCATTTACCCTATCCATGCCCCTCATGATTTTCTAAACCTCTATAAGGTCACCCCTCAGCCTCTGACTCTCAAAGGAAAACAGCCCTAGCCTATTAGGCCTCTCCCTGTAACTCAAATCCTCCAACCCTGTAAATACATGATGGTGTCTAAAGTTGAATGGTTGGGTGGTCACTTCTTATACAAGTGAGTTAAGCTAAATAGCACAAAATGTTTAAAAAGAGAAGATTTGTCAATTCTAGCTGCTAAATTACTTTACAACACGCCACTTTAACTGTTTAAAGATTTTTGCACTCTCTCCCCTTTTCCCCCTCCCTCCTTGTTAAGATGGTTTAACATGAAATGTATCTTTCGAAATGGCAAACTGCCTAGAAGAATTGAATCGTGTTCGATCATGTACATGCTGTCTTGAACTATGCAGTCTGTCTGGTGAAGATCATCCTGCAGGGGTGTTAGGCCATTTATCACTTTTTAATGCAGTGATAGTAACTAAATTATGGTATAAGTCCAAACGTTGTTTCCTGGAAGGGAACTTGTGGGTAGCGGTGTTCCCATCCTTCCAGTTGCTGTTTGCGCCCTTCATAACAGTGGAGGTCGCAGGCTTGGTGTAAAAGCCTTGACAATTGGTTGCAGTGCATCTTGTCGACTGTACATACTTTAGTCATTGTGTGTTCGTGATGGAGAAAATGAATGTTAAGCCAATGAAATGGACTTCTTTTTTTGTTGTTGTTAGAGCAGAATTCATTTTGTCAAGTAACTGATCCCAACACACCCCATTGTAGGTAATGTGTTTTGCAGTGAATCACTTGCTGAAGAATATCTAATGTCTGTCTTGGTCTTGTAAACTTTTATACTGTTAAGTTTCTTGACAAAGGAAATCTTTGCATTTTGATGCTGGGATCTAGAAAATACTAATGTTGAATCTCAAGATGTATTCATTTAAAGTCTCTTATTACTGGGTGACATATGCCATGATTGAATGTTATCCAGATCTCTCTGCATCTGGATTGCTTTAGTTTCTGAGGAGTTGTGAATGGAATGGAACTCCATGCTACCATCAGCAAACATCCTCACCTTTTGATCTAATGATGGCTGGGAATGCAACTGAAGATGTTTTGGTGTAGGATATTACCTGAGGAACTTCAACGAATTCAGGCATGTTCTATTATGTTCAGTATAGAGCTTCTCTCCTGATTCCCATCCAGTTCAATTTTGCTCAAACTCCTTATTGGCACACTCTGTCAAATGCTAACTTGGTATCCAGGGCAGTCACTCTCGCCTCACTGCAGGACTGTGGCCGTTTTTGTCTGTCTTGTCACTTGTTTGCAAATGTGCACTAACTACAATAGCCTCTTTCAGTCTACTGGCTCTTACACAGTATTCAGTGACTGACTGACTGACAATTACTAAACAATATGACAGCAGAATGAGCTGATTGTTTTTCCTCATAATCAAACTCTATGACTTAACAATAAAATAAAATAAATTACCATGCACTGAATATAACATTTTGTACATCTTTAAACCATGTAGAACAATGATTAACTGCATTGTTTCTTTATCTGGCCCTTTTTGAATACAGCAGGGTTGCGTTGCAGATTCCAAATCAAACAAATTAGTTCAGGTTTTTCATAAGACATGTTAGCATTTAGAAATGGGAAAGTAGTAGTTACAGAGCAGTGTATTGTTCTTCCTGTTTACCCGAAGGTGCTAATTTTAACTTTTTCCTTGACTAAATTTGAATTGGATGGTGGAGATACAAATAAGCTCAGGCATTTTGTATTAGATTTGTGTCTCAATCAATACCCCTGTCTAATACCCAGGATTCACTCTTAGTTTTTGTTTACTTTAGAAGTATATTTTAAAAACAAAACTGATACTTCATATTAGTGACGTTTTTGGTGCTGACGATTCATTTAAAATGTCTTCATGTTGTAAATCTATCTTGTCATTTGGGGGAAGAGAACTGCTATCTCCTCACAGACAAATTGATTTTTTAAAATTTATTCTTTCAAAATATTTAAAAATACACAAAAGCACATTCTTAAAATGTGTATGAAACTGCCAAGTAATATTGTAAGTGCTGTTTCACAAGAATTACTCATTTCATATGGTGAGACTTGTATGAAATCTTTATTACCAGTAGCTAAATAAGATATTGGAGATCGAGTTTAGTTATTGTCTGCAACATATATGTGTCCCTATGCCATCAAATTTGCTAATGTTGTGCTGGTTAATTTGCTAATTAATTGTGTAGCTAGCCAGCTAAAATAGCATATCATGGAATTATACAGTTACCGAATTCAGCCTTGTATTAAGGATAGTAATGTAAACTCTTTTTGCTTTGTCTGAGTAACAACACCACCTGCAAGTTTCCCTCCAAGCCACTCGCCATTCTGACTTGTAATCATGTGACTGATCTCATGCTACTGAAGGAACAAAATCCTGGCAAACCTACCAAATGGCATTATGGGTTTACCTACAGCCTATGGACTGCAGTGGTTCAAAAAGGCAACTCACTATCACCTTTTTTTTTGAGCAATTTGAAATGGGCAATAAATGCCCAACCAGTGACGCTCGTGTCTCACAAGTGAATTTAAAACAAAGACTTTTTTTTGATTTGACAAAGAATTAAGAAGTGTGCAGTTTAATTTACTTGCATTATGACATCAATTACTTTGGGTTGTACCACCCTCTTGTAACTGTATAGAGCTTAATTTCCTACTACCACTGCAGATACCAAGATTCTAATTTAGAGGAATTTGGATTTGAACTTTTCAAAGGAGACACACTCTCAAAACCCTTCCACTATCTCAAAATCTGTGTCTGCAGTAAAGGTGGATTGTGTATATTTAGAAACACTGCTGACAGCAAGATAACTGCATGTAGGCTATCAGCTGTACTGTTGAAATACAAAGTGCTGAAAGAAATGTACTTTACGAGCTAGTCTGAATAGACTGGAAAACCTGACCATGGCATCCTTCACATTCCTTTTTGAGGTCATTCAAATCAATGTAAGGGATAACGTCAATGCCATTTACACTGAAGAAGTTTTAAGAGTTGATGCAAGCATAGAAATCAACTTATGATATTGTTCTGTGTCACAAATACAACAAACTTAAAACTTGTTTTTTTTTGACTTTCTAGTTAATTTGAGGTCAAGTGGAGGAATGAAGGGGTTTGAAACTGAAGGGAACAATGGTGGAGTGAAGAAGGCTCCATGAGGAATCGGGATATATAAACTGGGCTATGAAGGGAGTAGGCAGAAATACCCTGGAGATGTGGGGATGGGGAGGACTGCAAGATGGATGAACGTGATTGGGAGCAGAGCTTGAAATCCATTACTGAGGAAGTTAGTCCTTAGCTTAAATTTAAATTTAAAGAATATGGGGGTGAGGGTTGGTACATACAATGAATGTGTTGTAATGAACCCTGTGTTAATTGTCAACTTTAAATCTGGGTTGAGATTCAATATACAATGAAAAGGGCAGTACCTTTTTATAGGAGAAAGTGAAGTCTGCAGATGCTGGAGATCCGAGCTGAAAATGTGTTGCTAGAAAAGCGCAGCAGGTCAGGCAGCATCCAAGGAACAGGAAATTCGACGTTTCGGGCATGAGCCCATCCTGATGAAGGGCTTATGCCTGAAACATCGAATTTCCTGTTCCTTGGATGCTGCCTGACCTCCTGCGCTTTTCCAGCAACACATTTTCAGCTCAGTATCTGTTTATAGCTTGGCATTGTGCACTGGCTGAGATCTCACCAGTCTGAGGAAGGTGTGTTTAGGGTCTAGTCTTTTATGTACGTGTAAGTTTTTTGTTTTTTTTTTCTTTGGGTGTTGCAAGAAAACGTCTCATGTCTGTTGGCTTGTGGTGTCCAGGACATTAATACTTTGGTGTATTGTTGTTTTATGTTTAATGTGAAATTTATTTGAGACTAATGGATGCTTCTGCTTGAGTCCAATAGCTAATATGTGTACTGAAATACAGACAATATTGTTACGACTTGACTTTATCTAATAAGTGAATTAGCAAGAATGAAAATATAATACTTAAAATTCCGAGACACATCCTTTTTGGAGAAAAACATTTGATGACTTCTTTCGTGCAGTCCGTTTAAAATAATTGGAATTTCATTGGGCATGTGAATGGTCACAACTGAATTGCACTGTAATGTACCATTTACAAAGTTTTAATGAATATATTTTTGGACCTATCTTATGCCTCAAACCATTGCACCTGATGGCATATTTAACAAATTGATCATCTCATTCAATAATTGTCCAATCCCACTTCCAACCAGTGGCATGACAGCTCTTGCAAAATTTAGAGTACGCAATAGGTCAGTCAGTTTTTGAGTTAATTTTTTTTTGTTGGTACGACTAACCGGTTTGACAATGTTTGAAGAAGCTGTGTGAACTGCAGGGACCACTAATTCCTCAGTATAATTGTACGTTTGAAAACTTATTTTGTTTTATTTATAAGGTGTCACTTTGCAGAATGCTTCAAGAAGATAATTTTGATGAACTTCTTACTCGGAAGGAACAGGAATGGAAGGACCTTCAGATGCAACGTGTCCAGTCACTACATACTGCACTTCAAGATTCACAAAGAAAACTCAAAGAACAGCAAGAAAAGTTTAACATACTGAAAGAGGACTTCATGTTCAACCTAAAGGTACTGGAGGAAAGAGACCGAGATTTGGAACGGTATGATGCCATATTTGCTCGACTGAAGGTTACTGAAAGCTGCAAACAGGCAGAGCTCAGTGATCTGCAAATTCAGATTGCCAAGATGCAAGAACTTGTGACTAAGGAAACAAAGACTCGGGATGAAGTGCAGTTTCAGTACCAGCAGGCGCTGAAAGCACATCAACTAGAAATAGAGAAAATGCGCAGGTATGGTCAGGTCAAGGAATATCGTGCATAAGAATGCCTGCAGTTTCTGTCAATTGCAAGAAAATTATGTTGGAAATGCTATGGTTCATCAGCTTCTATGTCCCCTTCTGTTTTAAAGCTGCAATGCCACACGATCTTTCTTATATTGTAACATTACCAGCTCACTTGGCAAGTTGTAAAGGACCACTGAAAGTAATTGTGAATAGATGGTCATTAATCAGCCATTTTAACTGATAGATTTAACCCTTTGTGATTCTGCAGCATGATTTTTATATAAGCCTAGCCTATGTAGACCTTTTCCTAATGTTAAGGATGCTTCAGAACTGCAACATAAATTCACTACTGCAATTTTAAAGGGAGATGTGAATAATAGATTGCATCTAATGATGCAGAAAGCAGCAATAATTATTGTATTTTTCTATGTTTGAAGCACTTTTTTTTAATGTAGTTTAAATTTTCAAATCATGCCAGATTTAGCTAAGTAGATGAACTTAATGAAGGAATTTTATTTTCAATCCAGTGTAATATCAACCTTTTTCTATTAGCAAAAGTATTGCCTGCTTCCTGGGGTTGAGTTACAAGAACACCTGTTCTTCTCCAGCACGTAACAACTGACCTTCATTCTCGATTTAGCTTTATAGTCTGTTCAACACAATCAGCCTAAAAAGAGGCGAGGAGATGACCCAGTGTTATTATCATAGAGTATCCTGAGACCCAGGTAATGTTCTGGGGATGACAGATGGTTGAATTTGAACTCAATAAAAATCTGGAATTAGGAATTTAATAATGACCATGAAACTTGGGGTTCATTAATGCCCTTTCAGGGAAGGAACTGCACCTGCAGTGATTGTAATAAGTTCCCTGACTGGGGCTTCTGGCTGACATAAAGGTTGAGGTCGGGGATGCTGACATTCTGGTGCCTAACTGTTTGTGGTGGTACTATAGTTAAGGACTGTCTCTTTGTAAGTAAAAGGTGACTTGCTGATGGGGTTCCAGCCTCTGTAGAATTATTTCACCACCCTTTCCTGGTCTGGCCTACAAGTGACTCCAGACCCACAGGAATGTGGTTGACTCTTTACTCCCCTTTGGGCAATAATGCGAGCTCAGCCAGCAACACACTCATGCTGTGAATTTATTTATATTTGAAAAGCCTAATCTTATCCTTCGTAGAGGACCAAGTGAATGCATTTATGTTAAGTGTTACCAAGTGTAAATAAAATCCCCCACCGTAATTTTGGGCTATTGAGGATTGAATAATAACTCAGCCAAACCAACCCATTTGTGCATATGTTCTGCATTTTGGCTTAGCAATTAGCTGGAAAGATTCAGACATTGGGTGCCTTTTTACTTGTCTGCATGTCAGCAGTTCCAGTCTTGAATTCCTGATTATGGGCAATAGTTTGCACAAGTTGTCTTTTAAACCTTCCATTGATAAAATTTAAGTCATTTTTGCCTAATATGCATTATATGTTACTAACTGTATAACTTTTTTCAAATGTGTTTCGCATAAGATTTTAGAAATTATGCTGTCTTTAGAATCATGAATAATATGTTCTAATAATAAAAGAAACCTCAGTCTAATTTTGAGATTTTAATTGCTGATTTGTAAACCTGTTGAAATACAGTTCAAAAGACTCTAAGATTGATGAGCAACATGAAGAGTATCAGAAACTAAAACAAAATCTTGAGCGCAAAGTCCAAGAAGTGGAGGGACAACTAACTTTACAAAAACAGGTGTGGCAAGTAATATTTTCAATTTAGCCTTAATTCAAACTTGCAATACATTTTGCTAGAAACACTGTATGATGTCTTAGAAACTTAAATACTACCAAGAAATATTTTCAATATTGTGGCAGGGTCACTTACCTTTTTTATAATTTTTTAAATTCCATATCATTGAATTTCAAAGAGGAATCCACATCTTCTTACTTTACCATTTACTGAAGGTGTGACTTTTGAATTGAAATGAACTGGATAAAATATTTCAAATAGACCAAACTATAATATGCCTACTTTGAGCACAACCTGGCATTTAAAACTTTAACACACTGACTTCTTAAACCACATTAGAAATCAGAAGTAGTATTTATTTGACCAGCATAGATGAAAAGCTAATTCATTGCTTGCATCCAGAAAGTTTAAGTGCGGTTGCTAATTTCATGATCCCAGCTGATGGTAATACTGACCAAATTAGATCCCAGAGTGAAATCTTGACAGACTAAAGGATTTATTTTAGCAATTTGATGGTCAGCTACTTGTTCACATGGGGCTGTTAATGTACATTTAAAAGAAGAATATAATTTATTGTACAAAGGCAGAGGAGGGGGAAATCACACAGCTTGTATATAGGACAATTTTGAAACTTTTATCATAAACAATAAAAAGGCTCAACCTTTTGTTCCCAGCTATATCTTGTGCAGAACTTAACCCCTTCAAAAAATTACTCCCCTCACTATAAAATTTATTATGCAATTGAAAAGTTTGCAAGCATTTCATTTTGGTGACTTTCTGCATATCAAGATGTGATTTTTTTTTTTCCCTTTCTCCCCAACGTACAGAGACAGGCTAACTCTCAGTGAATTTTCTCTCTGCTTTAATTGCGTTGAGGCCACTAAACAGTGTATCTGCTGGTATGAACGTTCCCTCTGACCCCTTTTTATTTATGGTATGAAAGTTTTACATTGTACATACCTGAGCAAAAACCATCCTAGTTACCTTGGTAATCATTTAGCTTAAGTCATATGTTTTCTTAGGCAGTTCTTGACCTAATGCTTTAAAAAAAGGTGAGTTGATGATCCTTTGTTTTATTTAAAACAAAACTAGTTACCTTCACAGAAGTAAGCCTAAAACCCCATTTTAATGCTACTGTAGAATCATTGTTTGGGAATTATACATATACTGCAAACCCATATTATTGTATCAAATATTTGGATCCTTTATTTAATTTTAAGCAGTCAAAACTGTGTGCAGCTTACTCACACTAGACCATGGAAGGCTTCATGTTGCTTGTCCAGAGCCATTGGCTTATTGACTTGTGGAGTTATTAGGAGTGACCCTGTTTAATAGGATCACCAGGTTCTGTTTAGTGAGGTGAATTGTTTTATTGGGCATCGGATTTGGAATGTGGAAGAATTGTCTAGTTTAGGCCTTGAATTACTTAGTCAGTACAAAGGATTGATTTGCTTGTCAAACATGTTTGGCACCTGCCATCTGGGGTCGTTTTTGACCTCCGATGACATGTTTTATACCTGTACCTCCCATGCAGGTTATTTTTCTGGCATGCATGACAACAGTTGTTCCACTTCAAATAATGATTTGAATATGAAATGTTTGTATGTTCTCTGAATGTCATCTCTTTTTTGGATTTTTTTTCTTTTTAAAAAAAATCTGAACAGTGGCTCTCGCACAGTAGATAGCATGCACTGCTCAGTAGTAACATGCTGAGCTGCAGAGCTAAGGTATTATATCTCTCTAGTCTCTTGCAGCTATTTGGTGAAGTGAACTATTCATTATGTTTGGCATTTGTGCATTGTAATGACTTATACATTTTAATTGTCTAAAGTTTCAACTTGGGATAGAAGGGGAATTTAAAACTTGTTAAATTGTAGCTGAAAATTTGCACAGAGTAAGACACCTACTGCCAAGCGTGACATCTAATAGGATAATTTGTCATCTTTTGCCTTTTTAATTTCTATCTAAACAGTTAAATTAATGTTCCAAATTTAATGGCAAGTAATTTACAGATCGGTGAATTAACAGATGTGCTCGAGGGGAATTAAACTATGCAACTTCATCAAAGAAAAAACTTACTTTTATTCACGTCTTTCACATCCTCCAGATATCCCAAAGCACTTCATTGACGATGAATCAATGATTCAGCATCCAGGTATAGACCGGATAGATTGAGTGAATCCTGAGACGAGTATAAAGGAAGTAGGAGTATACTTAAGAGGGAAATCAGGAAGGCACAACAGGGACATGAGATCGCATTGGCAAATAGAATTAAGGAGAATCCAAAGGGTTTTTACAAATCTATTGAGGACAAAAGGGTAACTAGGGAGAGAATAGGGCCCCTCAAAGATCAGCAAGGCGGCCTTTGTGTGGAGCCATAGAAAATGGGGGAGATACTAAATGAATATTTTGCATCAGTATTTATTGTGGAAAAGGATATGGAAGATGTAGACATAAGGGAAATAGATGGTGACATCTTGCAAAATGTCCAGATTACAGAGGAGGAAGTGCTGGATGTCTTGAAACAGTTAAAGGTGGATAAATCCATAGCCATTTGGATACAGAACTGGCTCAAAGATAGGCAGAGGGTGGTGGTGGAGGAGGGTTGTTTTTCAGACTGGAGGTCTGTGACCAGTGGAGTGTCACAAGGATCAGTGCTGGGCCCTCTACTTTTTGACATTTTACATAAATGATTTGGATGTGAGCATAAGAGGTACCATTAGTAAGCTTGCAGATGACACCAAAATTGGAGGTGTAGTGGACAATGAAGAGGGTTACCTCAGATTACAACAGGATCTGGAACAGATGGGCCAATGGGCTGAGAAGTGGCAGATGGAGTTTAATTCAGATAAATGTGAAGTGCTGCATTTTGGGAAAACAAATCTTAGGATGACTTATACACTTAATGGTAAGGTCCTAGGGAGTGTTGCTGAACAAAGAGACCTTGGAGTGCAGGTTCATAGCTCCTTGAAAGTGGAGTCGCAGGTAGACAGGATAGTGAAGAAGGTGTTTGGTATGCTTTCCTTTATTGGTCAGTATTGAGTACAGGAGTTGGGAGGTCATGTTGTGGCTGTACAAAACATTAGTTAGGCCACTGTTGGAATATTGCATGCAATTCTGGTCTCCTTCCTGTTGGAAAGATGTTGTGAAACTTGAAAGGGTTCAGAAAAGATTTAAAAGGATGTTGCCAGGGTTGAAGGATTTGAGCTACAAGAAGAGACTGAACAGGCTGGGGCTGTTTTCCCTGGAATGCCAGAGGCTGAGGGGTGACCCTTTATAGAGGTTTACAAAATTGAGGGGCATGGATAGGATAAATAGACAAAGTCTTTTCCCTTGGGTCAGGGAGTCCAGAACTAGAGGGCATAGTTTTAGGCTGAGAGGGGAAAGATATGAGACCTAAGGGGCAACTTTTTCACGCAGAGGACGGTGCATGTATGGAATGAGCTGCCAGAGGAAGTGGTGGAGGCTTGTACAATTGCAACATTTAAGAGGCATTTGGATGGATATATGAATAGAAAGGGTTTGGAGGGATATGGGCCAGGTGCTGGCAGGTGGGATTAGATTGTGTTGGGGTATCTGGTCGGCATGGACAGGTTGGACTGAAGGGTCTGTTTCCATGCTGTACTTCTCAGTGACTCTAAGTCTTTTCTGTCATTTGATAAGATTGTGTTGATCTGTTTGTTTCAAATTTCACCTTCCCATTTATCCCCGATTTAACCTCAGATTCTTGCTAGACAAGGAAAACAATCTACCTCTAATTTTTAAAGTATTTAATCACTCACCTCCTCCCCCTTTTTATGAGGCAGAAAGTGCCAAAGCTGCACAACCTTCGCAGAGAGAAATTAGAGTTACAGAGATGTACAGCACGGAACCATCCTTCGGTCCAACTCATCCATGCCTACTAGATATTCTACATTAATCTAATCCCTTTTGGCCCATATCCCCCTCAACCCTTCCTATTTGTCTAACCATCCAGATGCCTTTTTAAAAGTTGTGATTATAACTGCCTCCACTACTTCCTCTGGCAGCTCATTCCATACATGCACTGCTCTCTGCATGAAAAAGTTGCCCCTTGAGTCCCTTTTAAATCTTTACCCTCTTACCATAAACCTATGGAGTTTAATATAGATAAAATGTAAATGCATTTTGGGAAAGCAAATCTTTAGCAGGATTTAGACACATAATGGTAAGGTCCTGGGGAGTGTTGCTGAACAAAGAGACCTTGGAGTGCAGGTTTATACTTCCTTGAAAGTGGAGTTGCAAGTCAATAGGAAAATGAAGGAGACGTTTGATATGCTTTCCTTTATTGGTCAGAACATTGACTATAGGAGTTGTGAGGTCATGTTGCAGCTATGGTAAATAGTTTGTGAAATTCTTTTCCCAAGAGGCATTGCTGTTTGGGTCATTTGAGCTTATTCTAGTGTAAGTTGAACAGATTTTGATAGACAAAGGAGTTGCGGGTCATGTGGGACAGACCTGAAAACGGAGTTAAGATCAGTTCAAGATCAGCTATGATTTTATCAAACGATGGAACAAGCTTAAAGGGCTGAATGGCCCAATCCTCTTCCTTTTAGATGTAATACTCCTAATGTACTGCTTGTAAAAACAAAATGTATGGATGTTGCAAATTTGAGATGGTTTTGTTTTCAATATTAACCGTTTTGAAGCATTGACAGCAGCAAGGAAAAGGGGAAGCAGGCAAGAGGAAGATTTGTGTTATGGTGCCAGGTAGGAAAAATGGTGCATGGCAAAAGGAGATGGCAACAAAATTAGGCCGAGAAAGGATAAAATGTCCAAATAATGAGTGGTGGTTATAACCTAAAATGGTTCAACTCAATGGCCAGAACAATTTTATTCCAGTTGCAGGAAAAAATACCTATTTACTTGCTATTTATGGCCATTCTTCTAATGCTGGCTGCTCCCTGAAGCCTCCATCATGGAGAATTGGGCCGACTTCAATGCACCACAGGCAAAGCAAAGGCCAGCCCTTCATGACCCCAGAGGAGCAAAGAACAGCCCTTAAGAGCAGCAACAGATGGCATGAGGATTCGAACTACAAATTCAGTTCAATTATATTTCTCTAGCATCTTTTAGGTATTGCATAGCTTTCTTTTCTAAAGTATTTTTAAAAATATGGTAAGTCAGCCTGTCGAGACGTGTTATGATAGACCTCTAGAGCAGGTGGAACTTGAATGCAACTCTTTTGCTTCACAGGTAGGGACACTGCAAGAGCACCCTTTGTTTTTTTTGCTTCAATGCAATGTTAATGTCAAACTGTAAATGCAACGTATTAAAAATTTCTACCAAGTATTTAATGACATTATTTACTAATTATATGTAATTTAATTTTTCTTGTTTTGACATTTGCTATTTACTTAATACTTGAATGAATGAAGTGAGGGACTTAGAGGATAGGTGGGCATCTAGCTAGGGTGATAAGTGGCTGAGGGAGTAGATTGGATCAGGCAAGAGCCAGGTTGGGGGGAGTTGGGTCGTGAGGTCAAGTGGAGATTTGGTGGCATTGACTATTGAAGGCAGGACAGATTCTGGTTGGTTGGGGTGGGGTGTCAATGGAGGCTTGATGTAGGGTGGAGGATGTCGAGTCAGATTTGAGGAAGTGACAGAACTGGTGGTCAGTGGTGAGTTCAGGAGAATGAACAATTTTTAGTTTATTTACGATCTAGAGCAGGTTTTCATCCCTCTAATTCTCTTGTTTAGCTATTCAAGCAAATGAGTCAATTCTGCAAAGACTCCAACTCAACTCAAGAGTTGGAGACCTTTTATTGGTAAGTTACAGACAAACGATAATGTCCCATTGGAAGCTTAAACTTCCCCAGTAGTTACTGCTTTGTTGGGTATATTGGCACATATACATGGCCCCAACACATCTCCTGTCTAAGCTACTGCAATGACGACCTTCCTGTTGGAAGATCTAGTTTATTATTGAGCTGGAAGAATGCAAAGTTCTTTTGAGTTACACTAAAACAATAGAAGAAGGTGTGATAGACAGCAGACTGTGTGGCTTGGAAAATTAAAGGCACCACAGTCAGGATTATGCTTGCAATTGAATATGAATGTTCTGCAAAGCAGTCTGCACACTCATTTGGCCTCCCCCAATACCAGAGTGATTACTTAAATGCTATATCATGAGCAGTGAATTCAATACAGCACACTAAATTGAAAGTGTTAGTAAATTACTGTTTCACTTGTAAGTGTTTTTAGCCCTGAATAGTTGCAGGCGTTGTATTTCCACACTTGCACCTGTCTCCAGCATCCACAGTCCTTTTTGGCTTCTAATTGTTTTATATTTTGTTCCTATCACTGCTGAAAATAGAGTATATCTCTTGGGAAGGCAATAAATTAAAAATGTTTTTACTTTACATTTCTGTGTACTATGAACACCAATGTAATGGTGTTGGTAATAATTGAAGAATGGAACAGAATACTGTGAAAGGATTGGTCACTTCATAATATTGAAAGTGGAGGGGGTGGTGATTTTATTTGGTAGTGACATCCTGTTGAAAGTAGTAAAAATGGCAGAGGTTGATTTATTGAAAGTGGAAGTTAATGTATTGTCTTCAAGCTTATCTTTCCAACACATCTTTGCATCATTAGCAAATTTGGCTTCAGTACGTGGTGTCTGTTCAGCAAGTCAAGTCACCAACACCAGCTGTAGCTTTTCCTTATTTACGAATGCCCCGCCATTTCTGTATGACAGCATTGTCACCTGCTGTTGTGTTCCCAAGAGGGCTGCAGTCCCCTGGATTACCTGTGTGATTACTGCTCACTCTTCCTACCCATTGTGGTGAGCTTCTTTTGCCTGTTCCTCAGTGAGCAAGTCTCTTTGTGCTGTTCAAATTTCCATCCGGTCCAGTTAATTCCTTGGGCCATACATGATTGGTCTGCACCTGAAAACACATGCAGCCCATGCAACCAATTTTCACCCGTGAAAGTCATGCTATGTCCCTTTTAACTGAGTGCTTACTAAAATTGTTAACAGTTTTGATTGGTCTTCTTAGATCATGTAAGATCCTACCGCTACACTGCCTCAACCTGAAACTAGTCAGTGCTAATTTTTAACCTTATCCCAGTTTTGCTTCCAGTGGATCTCCATGTTCAGCAGTTGGTGCCTGAAATGGAAATTATTCTATTTTCTACAGCATAAGAACCATAATTTTCTAGTCCTCTTCTGAAGATGACTCAAAACACTAACTTTCTTTCTTCACAAATGCTGTCAGATCTTCTGAGTTTCTCCAGCACTGTTTTCATTTAACCTCTCCAGCATTCAGTCCTTTTTGCTTCTAATTGTTTTATATTTTGTTCCTATCACTGCTGAAAATAGAGTATATTTCTTGGGAACACTAAATTAAAATTTACATTACATTTCTGTGTACTATGAACACAAATTTAGTATGTAAAGAATTCTGCGATTATTTAATGTAGCACTAATGTACATAGAGTTGGATTTAGTAGATTTTACTAATTCAGTTGATGTAAAAATTTCCTTGAATACTTTATCCAAAGTAAAATTTCAAATTTATTGTTAAGGTAAATTTAAGAAATACTAATGACCAAAATCTGTTGGATACATACAGTACGATTTGAGGATGTACAATTTTTGAAGAGTGTAAGGAATGTTTACCTTTGTCACTCATTATTATACAGCACAGAAACAGGCCCTTCAGACCAACCAGTCCACACCGACTGTAATCCCAAGCTAAACTAGTCTCGCCTGCCTGGTCCATATCTCTCCAATCCTTTCATATTCTTGTGCTTATCCACATGTCTTTTAAACATTATGAATGTACCCACATCCACCACTTCCTCAGGAAGTTAATTTCCACATGTGAACCACCCTCTTTTTTAAATTGCTCCATATGTCGTCTTAAAATCTCTCCTCACTTCTCACCTTTTAAAAATCTGCTTCCTACTCTTGAAATCCCCATCACAGGGAAAAGACAACTACCATTAACTCTATCTGTACCCCTCATTATTTTATAATTTTTTTATAAAGTCACCTTTTTTGAAATGGTTTAATCTTCATGAAAATGTACCACCTTAAAGCTTGGAGTAAAAAATGAGGTCTGCAGATGCTGGAGATCACAGATGCAAATGTGTTGCTGGTCAAAGCACAGCAGGCCAGGCAGCATCTCAGGAATAGAGAATTCGACGTTTCGAGCATAAGCCCTTCATCAGGAATAAGAGAGAGAGAGCCAAGCAGGCTAAGATAAAAGGTAGGGAGGAGGGACTAGGGGAGGGGCGATGGAGGTGGGATAGGTGGAAGGAGGTCAAGGTGAGGGTGATAGGCCGGAGTGGGGTGGGGGCGGAGAGGTCAGGAAGAGGATTGCAGGTTAGGAGGGCGGTGCTGAGTTGAGGGAACCGACTGAGACAAGGTGGGGGGAGGGGAAATGAGGAAGCTGGAGAAATCTGAATTCATATCTTGTGGTTGGAGGGTTCCCAGGCGGAAGATGAGGCGCTCCTCCTCCAGCCGTCGTGGTGTTGTGTTCTGCCGGTGGAGGAGTCCAAGGACCTGCATATCCTCGGTGGAGTGGGAGGGAGAGTTAAAGTGTTGAGCCACGGGGTGATTGGGTTGGTTGGTTCGGGCGGCCCGGAGGTGTTCTCTGAAGCGTTCCGCAAGTAAGCGGCCTGCCTCACCAATATAGAGGAGGCCACATCGGGTGCAGCAGATGCAATAGGTGATGTGTGTGGAGGTACAGGTGAACTTGTGGCGGATATGGAAGGATCCCTTGGGGCCTTGGAGGGAAGTGAGTGTGGAGGTGTGGGCGCAAGTTTTACATTTCCTGCGGTTGCAGGGGAAGGTGCCGGGGGTGGAGGTTGGGTGGGGGGGGGGTGTGGATCTGACGAGGGAGTCACGAAGGGAGTGGTCCTTGCGGAACGCTGATAGGGGAGGGGAGGGAAATATATCCTTGGTGGTGGGGTCCGTTTGGAGGTGGTGGAAATGGCGGCGGATGATACGTTGTATGCGGAGGTTGGTGGGGTGGTAGGTGAGAACCAGTGGGGTTCTGTCTTGGTGGCGGTTGGAGGAGCGGGGCTCAAGGGTGGAGGAGCGGGAAGTGGAGGAGATGCGGTGGAGGGCATCGTCGATCACGTCTGGGGGGAGTCAGCGGTCCTTGAAGAAGGAGGCCATCTGGGCTGTGCGGTGTTGGAATTGGTCCTCCTGGGAGCAGATGCGGCGGAGACGAAGGAATTGGGAATATGGGATGGCGTTTTTACAGGGGGCAGGGTGGGAGGAGGTGTAGTCCAGGTAGCTGTGGGAGTCAGTCGGTTTATAATAGATGTCTGTGTTGAGTCGGTCGCCCGAGATAGAGATGGAAAGGTCTAGGAAGGGGAGGGAGGAGTCTGAGACAGTCCAGGTGAATTTCAGGTCGGGATGGAAGGTGTTAGTAAAGTTGATGAACTGTTGCTTTGACCAGCAACACATTTGCAGCACCTTAAAGCTTGATTCAACTATTGTCTTCTGAACTGGGTTTTGAATCTCTATGAATGCACCCTGTATATCCTGAGGGTAATTCAATAATATTTACCCTTTTTGATGAATAAACCTTCTGATTCCCAATTTTGAGTTAATTTGCAGATTTTATTAAATCAGAAAATGCATCTTAACTTTGGTTGTAAAAGACAAATATTCATTATTTAAAACATGTATTCACTAATCTCCAAGTATTTGTGTCACATTGAGCCAAATTAACACAGATTGCCCATTAATTTACTTTTACAACATTTGCAACTAAACAAACCTTATTGCAGGGGTACCCCAACAGAATAATGGTCCTTTCACTGTTGCTACAAAAAAATACTTTATTCAATGCATAGTGCAGAGCTTTGTCTCATTGAGGTCAGCCTGATTGGGACTGACTTTTGTTTTCGTGCATGAGTGGTCATTTTATGGTAAGGTCGCTTCAGTGGAGACAATGTTAAAACAGTTTGTAATGCAGGGCATTTAGTACAAGAATTTGAGGGATGGCCTTGGGAATTCAGATGGTTCACACCCCTGCCAATTGCATATTCAATAGAAATTGAGATTGCACAATGGATAATAGACAATTACTTGATAAGTGAGCTATAACAATCTATCACATGGGATTATGTGGGTATTGTGCCATTGGTAAACACTGACCTAAATGTGCTGTTGTTTTTCTTTTCACCAGAACTGAGGCAGCTGGAGATAAGAAAAAGTTTCAGCAAAATGACTCCTCAACCAATGGCCATTTTTACAGTGAAGCAGAGGAAAAAATAGATTATATGACAGACAGGCCCTTTTTTCAGCCCATATATATGTGTCGGCCAATAAAGGGCTATCCCTAGTTCATAACCTTGCAGTTTTTCTTAATTAAATTCCATTTGCTGCTATTCTGTCTACCTGATCTGTCCATTGACGTCAGTCTATTGTCTAAGCTTTCTTCATCAACTGCACTTTTTTTTTTGTATCCTCTGCCAGCTTCTTTCACAACATCTGCATGTAAGTCTAAATCATTGCTCAGTGTCATGAAAAGCAAAGGTCTTTGTTCTGAGCCCTAGAGAATACTACTGAGATGGCTTTCCTGTGAAACGAATACTGGCTGTGCATTACACTACCTCCAGTCCCTGAGCCAATTCTGAATCCACTTGCAGTTTTCTTATGGATGCCATTGGCATTTACTTTTTTGACCAGTTTGTTATCTTTATCCTTGTCAAAAGCTTTACCAAAATTAAACACTACCTTCATCAAGCCTCTTTGTTACTACCTGAAAAGTTCAATCCAGTTACTCCTAAGACAAAAATAAAGAACTGGGGATGGTGGAAATCTGAAACAAGAACTAAAATTGCTGGAGAAATTCAGCAGGTTTGGCAGCATCTGTTGAGAGAAAGCAGTGTTTGTTTTGAGTCTTGTGACCATTCTTCAAAACTGTTAGCAGCAAGGAAAAGGCGATATGTATTCAGAAGACTGGAATAGGGTGCAGTGGCGGAGGGGGTGGTGAGGAAAGTGTAAATGAACAGGCAGAGGTGGAGACCAGAGATGGGAGAGAGAATGACAGTTAGGCAGTCAAAGGTATGGCAACCTCTGTGGAAAGAAAGCAGAGTTAATGTTTTGAATTCTGTCTCCCTTCTGAACTGTTACTACGTAGGAAAAGCTGATCTGTCCGCTAAAAACAGGTGGAGGGAAATGAGAGTGGACTGTGGAGCTGTGACTGTGTGTGAATGAGTGAGAAAACTACAGACCAACAGATGGATGGTAACATGCCAGGGAGAAAGAAAAAACTGATAATGGAGAGCACAAATAGGTGAAAGTGGGTTGGCTGTGCTGAAACCAACCCTTGTCAAGACAAGAGTAAGGGGTGGGTAAAGGGCATAGGTCAAGTTCTAAAACTTGATCTAGTCCTGAAGGCTGCAAGGTCCCCAAGCAGAAAATAAGATGTTGTGTTGAGCCTTGCTGAAGCAAGCCCGAGATAGAAATATTAGCCAGGGAACGTGGTGGTCTCACCTATGTTGAGTAGATTAATCAAGACTGATAACCACCTTGCAGAACGCCTACATTTGGTCTGTAAGGGAATGACTTTCTTCCAAGTTCCTACTGCCGTGCTCCAGTGAGACACTTCCTAGCTAGAAGAACAGCATCTTGTTATCTTAGGAATCCTGCAACATTTATGCTCCCTCATATGCTCTCATCCATCCCTTTTGTCTGCCAAACTGCTGTTTTCTCACTCCCTATCACAGTCACAGCTCTGCCATTCACTCACTCCTTTTCTTCTTCCATCTCCCTGTCTTTGGCGTATATACGTTTTTTTCCTTCTGAGAAAAGGTCAAGGAAATCAACACATTAACTTTGTTTCTTTCCACAGATGCTGGCAGTCCTGCTGAATTTCTCCAGCAATTTCCGTTTTTACTCCAATAAGATCTTCCCTTTAAAGGTATGCAGGCTCCCCTTGATTGATCCATGCCTTTAAAAACAAACAGGAACTTTTGTTTCTAAGAAATTTCCCAATATAATCATTTGCCCACTGCTGAGGTTTGGCTGACTGTCTTGTCATTACTCAGCCAATACCTTTTTTTGGTCTATTTTTAAAACATTTAGTATGAAGTTATCAATTCTCCAGTGCCTCGCTAGTAGCGAGAGAGAACGGAGGAAAAAATGGTCATCTAGTGATATCAGCTGTTACTGATGGGTGGTATTATTATGCCTGTATTGTATGCAAAAGACAAATGTGTAATCTAATGTAAATTCTGCTGTTTGTACATTTAGCAACATTTGGTTTCAAAGTAGCTGATTTGCCTAAATCATTTAACATTGCTGTTTGCTTTGGAAGGAATATATAACTTCTAAAGCAGCTGGGGTCAGGCACCTTTTTTTGTTTTGTAAAATATTTGAACTTTAAATGTAAAATTGAGACTAAGGAAAGCCACTCAGATAATTAGTCATCACAGTCATGTCATGCATCAACTTGCTCCCACCCATGAATTCCTGAGTGGAGGTGAGAGTCCTTGTTATGCTGTTTTTTGTGGGATATGTGAAACCTTCATTATTCCAGCCTTCCTCTTGGCCTCCTCCCTCATTTCTTTTTAGGTAGATTGATAACTATGGGTGCCACCTCTGAGTCTCATCATGGACTCAAATTTTATTGACTGTGTTTCCAATTTCCATCCTTTGTTCCTCTTTTTTTTATCTGGTCTATCCCTCTCTCTCTTTCCTTTTTTTCCTTGATCTCTCAGTCTGCCTCCAGGAATGGAGTCAATCTACTAATGTTCACTTTAAAGCTCTCTGACTTCCATAACTACACTTCACTTCACAGCCTGCTACCTGTAAAGACGGCATTCCTTTTTTATGTTTCTCTGAATCCTTTGATGCTACCTTCCACACACTTTGCACTTTTCATATGTCCTTCGTTTTCCTCTTGAGAATGTCATGTGGTATAGTTATCAGGCCCCCCAACTTGTTCAATTCATTTCATGGACCTCTGCTGTCTCACTTTCCCATCCCCTCCAGAAGGATGATAGGGTTTTCCTTCACCTAATCTTCCACATCAGTGGCATGTATTCATATTAATTCCACCGGCTCCAGTATGATCTGACTACCAAGCATCACCTTCCCCCTCTTCTTCCTTTGCAGTATTCGCTGGGGACTGTTTCATCTTTCACCCTCATCAGCTTTTGCAACCACTCTCTTCAAAATGCATGCTTTTATTTTGCGAGAGTTGAAGATGCAGCACCTTACTCATTCATCTGGCTGTCCATGGCCCCAAATACACCTTCTTAGTTATTTATTTATACTTCCAATTTCGTACGCTGTTTGCTGATCATGATCACCTTCTCTACATTAGGAAGACCAAGTGCAGAATGGATGAACACTTTGCATAACGCCTCCACTCAGTTCACAAGCACAATCTTGTAGGTTGTTTGCTTGTAGGTTTAACTCTCCACCTAGTTCTCTTGATGACCTTTCTGTCCATGGTCTGCTGCAGTATTCCAGTGAAACTCCACACCAACTTGAGGAACAATACTCTATTTTATCTTTCTACTGAAATTATGCAGTCTTCTGGACTCAATATTTTAAGTCAATAATTTTCGTCCTGATTTCTGCCTTTTTTTTTGTTTAGCTGGGTTAATCTTGCTTTATTTCTTTTCTCTTTTGGTGTTGTATTCAGATATTTTGATGTATAGCTATTCACTCCTCATTTAGACACCTGTTTCTTCACCTTATCCATTACCATGTTTTTGACGGTCACATCATGCAATCTTTTATCATTTTTTTTTCTCTCTGGAATTCACCCATTCTCACACTTCCTCTTTTATTTTTCTGTCCTCTCCTACTACTGGTTTTAAAAACTTTTAACTCTGTCTCGTTTTTTTCCTTCAGTTCTCATGAAAAAGTCATCGAGCTGGAACATAGAACTGCAAATGTTGGAAATCTGAAACGCAGAAATTGCTTGCAAATTCTTTGGTAGAAAACAAGAGTTAATATTTTGAGACCTGTGATCCTTCAAAACCGAGTTGCATCTAGGAAAATAATATTTATGCTGATGATGGGGTGGAAGGGAAACGAGCGAGGGGAGTAAAGGTTAGACAAACAAAGAGATTGTTGATAAAACATCAGAAAAGCTAGATAAGTAATACTGGGGGCTATGTGTGGATGAAAATTGTGTGTGGTTGCTTTCAGCATATAATGTCAGGACAGGACCTGGGCTGTGGAGGTGAGTAAAGGACTTAGAAGAAGATGTTCAAGTTTTAAAATTATTGAATTCTATAAGAGTTCTGAAGGCTGCAAGGTCCCCATGGGAAAATGAAATGCTGCTCTTCAGGCTTGCGCTGAGCCTCACTGGAGCACTGAAGCTAGCCCAAGATAGATAATTCTTTTTGTTAAGCAAAAGTATTAAGGGATATGGCCAATGGCAGGTATTTTGAGCTAGGCTACAGATCAGCCAGGATCTCATTAAAACTGTTCCCCTATTCAATGAGGCTGACCATCCTGAGCCTGTTCCAATGGGACAGAACTGTTAGCATGGGAATGCAGTAGTGTGGTGAAGTGACAGGCAACTGTAAGCTTGGGATAGTATTTGTGGACAGAACGTAAGTGTTTCTCAAGTCACTCCGTCTGTTTCATCTTCCTAAACATAGAGGAGATAAGATAGGTAAATTGCTGCTTCCCACGGAAAGTGTGTCTGGGGCCTTGTGAGGAGAGAGGAAGTAAATGGTCAAGTTCTGCACCTTCTGTGCTTGCATCGTAAGGACCTTGGTGTTATGGAGAAATATTGAGCGTGAAGGAGTAGTGAAGCAGGATGCCCTTGAGGGAGTGGTCTCTATGGAAGGCTGACAGGAGAAAGGAATGTGTGTCCAATGGCAATATCTGCCAGAGGTGGCAGAAAAGGTGGGTTGTGGTCCTTCTGGAGGCTAGTTGCATGAAAAGTGAGGGAGGACCCTATTCTTTGTAAGAGGGAAAATGAGTGAGGGCAGAAGTGCATGAAATGGGTCAGACAAAGCTTAGGGAAAAGATTAGATATTTCTGAAGCCCTTCTGTAAAAAGGTGGCCCTCGTTAGACTAAATAAGACCGAGAAATTGGGAGAATGGAATGGAGTCATTAAAGGAAAGAGTGTGAGGATATAATTTCCAAGGAGTTGGTGGGCTTTAATGGATATTAGTGTCCAGGTAATCTGTTGAAGTGGAAATGGACATTGAGGAAGGGAAGAGTCTGAGATGGACCAGGTGAAAGCGAGAGCAGAATGGAAATTGGAGGTAAAAATTTATAAAATTTTCCAATTCTAAACTAGGGAGGTAATCAGCCAATAATGTCATTGATGTACTGGAAGATGATTTGTGGGGACGGACCCAAGTAGGATTGGAACTAAATGTTCCATGTACCTCTCAGCGACAGGAACAACTGAGGCCCATGTGGGTACGGTGGCCATTCCTTTTGTTCTGTAGAAAGTGAGACGTGTTTTAAAGGAGAAACTGTTCAAAATCAGAATGAGCTTGGCCAGATGGCGGAGAGTGGTGATGGATGGGGATGATACAGACTTTCTTTCTTGGAAAAAGCAAGGAATCCTGAGATCATCCTGCTGGGGGATAAACATAGAGGGATTGCATTATCTACAGGGAAGAGGAGGTGGCTGGTGCCCACAAACTGGAAACTTTGAAATCAATGTAAAACATCAGATGAATCACAGTTATACTTGTTGTGGAAGCGGCTGGACAAGGGGAGAAAAATAGTCAAGGTAGGAATACCTAAGTTCCATGGGGCAGGAATGGGCAGACCTGTTTGTGGATTTTGGGAAGAGGGTAGAAGTATGTTGTATGGGGTTGGGGCCTGAGCTGGGAGACTGTAGCGGAGAGATTCCCAGAGGAGATGAGGTTATTGACAGTCATAGCTGAAAATGTGTTGCTGGAAAAGCGCAACAGTTCAGGCAGCATCCAAGGAGCAGGAGAGTCGACATTTCGGGCATGAGCCACACCGACCTTATTGACAGTCATAGACACGTTAGCTTCAAGTTTTGATTTGATTTATTTCTGTCACCTGTACGGAGATACAGTGAAAAGTGCTGTTTTGTGTGCTCTACAGGCAAATCATACCATACAAAGTGCATCAGGTAGCAGAACAGACTGTAGATTAGTGTTACAGCAGCAGAGAATTTTCAGAGAAATCGATATTAACGTTTCAGAGGTCCGTTCAAAAATGTAGTAACATTGGGAAAGAAGCTGTTTTTGAATCTGTTCATGCTTGTATTCAAGCTGTTGTATCTTCTGCTCAACGGAAGAGAGTATAACTGGGGTGGGAGAGATTTTTGATTTATGCTGGCTACTTTCTTAAGGCAGTGAGCAGTACAAATGGAGTCAACTGATGTAAGGCTGGTGTGTGTTGTGCACTGTCTAGTTTCTTGTGGTCTTGGGAAGAGCATGCCATGCCATACCATGCTGTGGTGTAACCTGGTAGGATGGTCTCTCTATGGTGGATGTATAAAAATTGATAAGAGACTTTTGTGGACATGCCAAATATGCTTGGCTTCCTGAGGCAGTAGAGGCATTGTTGTACTTTCTTGAGCATTGCGTGAATGCAGGTAGACCAGGACACATTCCTGGGAGTGATGATCACCAACAATTTGACCAAGTTTGGTGGGGTCATGGTCTGGAGGAAGTGACTGACAGCTAGAACTCAGCCTCTGCAACTTAGAAAGATAAAAACAATGACTGCAGATGCTGGAAACCAGATTCTGGATTAGTGATACTAGAAGAGCGCAGCAGTTCAGGCAGCATCCAAGGAGCAGTAAAATCGACGTTTTGGGCAAAAGCCTGTATTAGGAATACAGGCAGAGAGCCTGAAGGGTGGAGAGATAAGTGAGAGGAGGGTGGGGAGAAAGTAGCACAGAGTACAATAGGTGAGTGGGGGAGGGGATGAAGGTGATAGGGTGGAGTGGATAGGTGGAAAAGCAGATAAGCAGGTAGGACAATTCATGGCGACAGTGCTGAGCTGGAAGTTTGGAACTGGGATGAGATGGGGGAAGGGTAAATGAGCAAACTGTCGACATCCACACTGATACCCTGGGGTTGAAGTTTTCCGAGGTGGAAGATGAGGCGTTCTTCCTCCAGGCGTCTGGTCGTAAGGGAGCGGCGGTGAAGGAGGCCCAGGACCTGCATGTCCTCGGCGGAGTGGGAGGGGGAGTTGAAATGTTGGGCCACAGGGTGGTGTGGTTGATTGGTGCAGGTGTCCCGGAGATGTTCCCTAAAGTGCTCTGGTAGGAGGCATCCAGTCTCCCCAATGTAGAGGAGACCGCATCAAGAGCAACGGATGCAATAAATGATATTGGTGGACATGCAGGTAAAACTTTGGATGTGGAAGGCTCCTGTAGGGCCTTGGATGGAGGTGAGGGAGGAGGTGTGGGTGCAGGTTTTACAATTCCTGTGGTAGCAGGGGAAGGTGGGAGGGAGGGTTGGGGGTGGGGGGGGGCATGGACCTGACCAGGTAATCATGAAGGGAACGGCCTTTGTGGAAGGCGGAAAGGGGTGGGGAGGAAAACATATCCCTGGTGGTGGAGTCTGTTTGGAGGTGGCTGATTTGGTTTGTGCAAAAGTTGGGAGGGTGGAAGGTGAGCATCAGGGGCATTCTGTCCTTGTTACGGTTGGAGGGGTGGGTTCTGAGAACGGAGGTGCGGGATGTGGACGAGATGCGTTTGGAGGGCATCTTTAACCACATAGGAAGGGAAATTGCGGTCTCTAAAGAAGGAGGCCATCTGGTGTGTTCTGTGGTGGAACTGGTCCTCCTGGGAGCAGATACAGCTGAGGAATTGGAATTCCGGCTGGCACTTTTGCAGGAGGTAGGGTGGGAAGAGGTGTAATCCAGGTAGCTGTGGGAGTCTGTGCGTTTGTAAAAAATGTCAGTGTTAAGTCGGTCGTCATTGATGGAAGAGGTCCAGGAAGGGGAGGGAGGTGTCAGAGATGATCCAGGTAAATTTTAAGGTCGGGGTGGAATGTATTGGTGAAGATGAGTAGACTAGACGACAACAACGGTACTACCCTTGGTGGCAGGCTTGATTACAAAGTCAGTGTTGGATCTGAGAGCAAAGAGTGCAGTTGGTTCAGCAGGAACTAGATTGGAAAGGGTGAGGAGAGCAGAGAAATTTAGGCAACCAATGTCCTGTTGTCAGTTCTGAGCAGGTTAAATGCAGGAAAAAGGCTATGGAGGAGACCAGGTGGTGGGAGAGCGTTGAAGTGGGTGAAGAGGTCTGTGGGATGGGAGAGGTCTCTTGGCCAAAGAAATGGGCGCAGAAATAATGAAAGAATAGTTAAACTTGATGTCATGCTCAAAATTCATTGAGGTTGGGGTGCAGAGAGGTAGAATAAATTCTTTTTGATGACAGAATGCTCAGCCTCTAAAGTCAAATGAGATAGTAAATACCTGATGAAGTAGAGTCATACGGGAAAAAGATTTTAAAAGGTGTGGATATCTTTTTGAGTTGTTACAGCTGGCATTCCCTAATGCTTGAAAGGATGAGAAATCATTTCTTGTTAAAATGTCGAATGAGCTAAAAAAAAAATGAACCTTGGGTACAGGACAGCAGTGAGATGGCGTGAGGCAGTGTGAATGGAGAGGTTGAATATGTACATATGGCAATGCATAGCAATGTGTGGAATTAAGGATGTGGTGAGAACTGCTGTCTGAGGAGTGTTATATTATGAGGGAGAGACCTCTGATCCTGGATGGATTCAAAACATGAAGGATGAAACTTCAGTTGGAATTCACAACCTGTTTTTCATTAAAAAAAATCTTTTCATCCCATGATTAATCAGGAAAATCTCATTATTATTTCTGCAGTTAACATATGATAGCAAGTTAGATGATCATTTTGATATTTTTATTCCCAATTTTTAAATTTAAATTTCACCATCTACCGTGGTGAAGTTTAATCTGTGTTGGGGTGATGCTGCTCCTTTAACAAATGTTGCCCTTGGTTTTTTTCCAAGAGGGTTGTGAAAGGCAGAACTTCCATTTTGTCTAGTGTTAGGCCACTTGCATTATGATTAACAGATACTGCATAAGGCAACAATCAGAGAAAAGGGCTGTTAGGTTTGTTTTTCAAAAACACTTGTATAATGAAAGGGGAGTGGCCAGCTATCCCAGTTCAGGGATTTTTCAGTTGGTGTGGTTTTAGCTGGGGACCCTGAGAAGCTGCTTGGTGGTGGAGTGGGGAGAAAGAGGTTCCATGTTTCATTCAATGATCCCTAGCTGATCCTGTCTGCAATCTCTCTCTCCTGTAAGAACCTGTTTGAATTTACCTTTTTGCCAAAGAATGTATTTATGGGATATTGCAGGAAATCTGAACAGCTCTTTAAGTCGAGGGGGATATTGTCGGCTGGGTTTTCAAATTCTGTTTTCTTTTGCTTATGTTTCATTCAGCAGTTTGTAAACAAACTGTGTTTTGTTTAAAACTGAGTGGTTTGACCAGCTGCATCACTCCTGGAATATCCATCTTGCATCTGCTGAAAGTAACTAGAAAGGTTTAAGGCCTGGTCTATCTTCTTGAAGTGTTTTGAAGGGGTCTGGTTAGTCCATAACAATATCCTCAGAAGGTTAACCTGGGGTTCTGTGCTACTAGGCCAGTAACATTACCACTACACTACCACTTCCCCAAAAAGATACCATTTATGCATCACTCTCTCAGTAGCATTGTGAAATGATTCATTGGCTCTGACATCTATTCACTACAACCATTTTCGCAGAACTTGGTAGTTTACTGTGTCAAAAGCTTGGGTCAGGCAAATAAACTCCATGTAGCGGTCCATGTTTTGTTTGCAGGATGTTTTTTGAGTTTGACATGCTGGAAAGATCTTGTTGGACAAGCAACAGGAATACAATGCTGTAACTTTATGTATACCATAATTGAATAAGTCAGATGTTCTCCCTGTATTTCATATGATCTAATCTTGCTAACCAGGTGAAAGTGAGTACTGCAGATGCTGGAGATTAGAGTCTAGAGTGTAGTGCTGGAAAAGTACAGCCGGACAGGTAGCATCTGAGGAGCAGAAAAATCGATGTTTCGGGCAAAAGCCCATCAGGAATACAGCTGGGAGCCTCCAAATAAATGGGAGAGGGGATTGGGCTGGTTTGGGTGGCGGGGGGGGGGGGGGGGGGGGGGGGGGGGGGGGGGGGGGGGGGGGCTGAGAGGAGGTGGAGGTAAAGCTGATAGGTGGGAAGGAAGAGGGACAGATCATGAGGACAGTTGAGCTGGAATGTTGGAACTTGCTAAGGTGGGGGGGGGGAAGGAATGAAAAACTGATGAAGTCCACATTGATGCTATGGGGTTGGAGGGTCCCAAGGCGGAAGAGGAGGCGTTCTTCCTCCAGGCATCAGGTGGTAAGGGAGTGGCAACGGATGA
The DNA here is from genome assembly GCF_020745735.1 of Hemiscyllium ocellatum. Classification (NCBI taxonomy): domain Eukaryota; kingdom Metazoa; phylum Chordata; class Chondrichthyes; order Orectolobiformes; family Hemiscylliidae; genus Hemiscyllium; species Hemiscyllium ocellatum. Next base: position 27,056,060 of record NC_083425.1, on the reverse strand, counting down.
GGCCCAGGACCTGCATGTCATCGGCAGAGTGGAAGGGGGCGTTGAAGTGTTCGGTTCTGGAACATTGAGGTTGATTGGTGCAGGTGTCCTGGAGATGTGCTCTGAGTAGGCGTACTGTCTTCCCAATGTAGAGGAGACTGCATCGGAAGCAATGGATACAGTAAATGACGTGGAAGTGCAGGTGAAACTTTGATGGATGTGGAAGGTTCCTTTGGGGCCTTGGATGGAGGTGAAGAGGGAGGTGTGGATGCAGGTTTTGCAATCTGCTTTCAGTAAAGACTATTCCCTACCTCATCAGGTCCACACCCCCTGACCACCCATCCTCTCCTTCTGGCACCTTCCCCAGTCACTGCAGGAATTGCAAAACCTGCACCCACACCACCTCCCTCACCTCCATCCAAGGTCCAAAAGGAGCCTTCTACATACATCAAAGTTTCACCTGCACTCCTACACATGTCAATTACTGTACCAGTTGCTCCCAATGCTGTCTCCTCTACATTGAGGAGGAGACAGGAAGCTTACTTGCACAGTGCTTCAGAGAAATATCCCACGGACGCCCGGACCAATCAACCCCACTGCCCTGTGGCCGAACACTTCACTTCACTTCAAATCGCCCCCTCCCACTCTGCCAAGGACATGCAGGTCCTGGGCCTCCTCTGTCATCCCTCCCTTACCACCTGACACCTGGAGGAAGAACTCCTCCTCTTCTGCCTCAGGACCCTTCAACCCCATGGTATCAATGTGTACTTCACCAGTTTCTTCATTTTTCTCCCCCCCCCCCCCCCCCCCCCCCCCCCCCCCCCAACATACACCAGTTCCAACCTTCCGGCTCAGCACTGTCCTCATGACCTGTTCCATCTGTCCATCTTCCTTCCCACCTATCTGCTCCACCCACCCCTCCGTCTATCACCTTGATCTCCACCTATTGCACTCTCGGCTACCTTTTCCCACACCCCTAGACCCCCCCCCCCCCCCCCCAAAAAAACCCATTTATCTCTCCGCCCTCTAGGCTCCCAGCTTCATTTCTGATTAAGGGCCTTTGCCTGAAACATCAGTTTTCCTGCCCCTTGGATGCTGCCTGATCTGTGCTTTTCCAGCAACACACTCTTAACCTTGCTAACCAGTCTACTATGAGGAACCATGTCTTAGTTCAGGAAATTATTAAACCGATTTGTCTGGTGAAAGTAAGTTTCATATCTGTTGAACAGGATAGAATAGATCGGAGATCTACAATTGAGAGCCTCTCTCAACTTTCTAAAGCTTTGCAGCCTTGCTTTGGCACCATTGGTTCCTCATCTGTTTTGCTTTTTGAAAATTTGTTTTATTCTCATTTTTATGGTTTCTGTTTTTCTTGCTGGTCACTTTTTTTTTTCTTTTGTCAGGTTGTGATATTAGTGGGAATTATACAAATCATTTGTAGAAACTTGAACCTTCCTGATGAAGGGCCTTTGCCTGAAACATTGATTCTCCTGCTCGTTGGATGTTGCCTGACCTATGCGCTTTTCCAGCAACACATTTTTTAGCTCCTATTTCCAGCATCTGCAGTCCTCACTTTCTCCACAGTTGGAAATAAACCAGTGTTGTCTGGAGTCACAGTAGGCCAGTCTCTGTCTCTCACAAAATGATTTTGCACACTGGTGCAGCTTTTTTTTTTGAAGTTTTTGCTTTCAAATCTCTTAGAATAGTGCAGTTTTTTTAAAAAAAACTGCAATGTAAAACCAAGGGTGTACCTTTTGATAGGGTAAGAAGAAATTGTTGACTTCAGTCAACTGCCTGAGGGCACCCCTATAGTGTTAATGGATAAAATGTTGATACTAGTTATGGCAAAGTAAACATTCGAAACACAAAGCTGAAATTCTCAATTTGGGAGGGGCTTGGTGGCATTGTTGCTGGACTCGTAACACCGACCCAGTTAATATTCTGGGGACCTATAAATCAAATCTCACCACGGTAAATTGTGGAATTTGAATTTAGTAATAACTTAAGTCTAATGCTGACCATGAAATTGTTGTTTGTTGTAATTCATCTGACTCACTAATGATATTTTTAAGGAAGGAAATGATGCTGTTCTTACCTAAACTGGCCTATTGTGTATCTGGAGTCACACTGTGTGGTTTATTTCCAACTGTCCCCTGAAATTGCCTAGCAAGCAACTCTCTGTTGTATCAACCTCCTAAGTCTCAAAAAGGGGTGAAAAACTGGACAAACCACCCAACATTGAGCTAGCCCTCTTGGCCCCACATTGTCCACCTTACTAGTCCTGGGGATTAATGCCAAAATTGTCTAAGACATGATTCCATGTTTATGACTGCATCATGACTGACTCCTTTTGTGAATGTTTTGTCTACCCCCCCCCCCCCCCCCCCACCCCCAGTAGAGGGAGTTGCCCTGGGTATCCTCTTAATCCAAACCCCGTGATGTCTCTTGGAGGAACTGAGTGTGGCTAGGATGCAGAATCTACTCTGTGAGGGACTTCAGTGTTCGTCGCCAGGAATAGCTCGACAGCACCTTCCAACAGGATGTAATTGCCCACTCTGGGTCAGCAAAAAGTGGAGAAGGGCCTAATAGGAGGGATAAATATATTTGATCACATTCTCATTAACCTGCTTGCTGCAAATGTTTCTGCCCATGACAATATTGGTAGCAATGAACACTGCACAAACCTTGTGCAGGTAGTCCCATATTCACATTGAAGAAATAATCCATGGTGTTGTGTAGCACTATCACAGTGCTAAATGGGATTGATCTAAGGCAGATCTTGTGACTGAAGACTGGGTATCATCAGACTCTGAGTTGTACTCCATACAGTCTGCAACTACATGGCCTGACACATTCTCTCCAGTTTTCTTGAGTGAAAGAAAGAAGACACTGTGAAATTAGGGAAAGGAATAAAGATATGACTTTCAAAATGCATCAGTTTGAAAATGGGGAGTATTTAGTACAACAGGGAAATAAAGACTCTTGCACTTCAGATGTTCTTGGAGTCCATGAACTGTTGAACCCGAGACCATGGCTGTTTAGCTAATATCAGGTGTCTCAGCAGTTGTGAAATCAGGTACAATACTTGAGTTCTCAGTAATTGGATGTTTCTTTGATATACTTAGCAGTGATGCTGAGGAGGAAACTGGAAGAGCAGAAGCCTTCCATTCTTTTCCTAATTTTTTTTCTCTCTCCATCTCTGTTGCTTTGCTAAGTAACTGTTAAAATATGGTTTGAGATTTTCTGAGTCTGGCTGCATTTGTCTTTCCAAGCTGGATATATGCAGGGAACCTTCTTTATGTATTGTATGAGAAATGTCTCCTACAAGTGTGAATTAGAACAGGAGATGCGAGTTTTTTACATGTGACTCATTTTGTCTTGTTTCCAAGTCTTTAGAAAAAGTAGCACTTTTCCAGTTTGCACAACTTTACTTAGTCGTACAGCATGGAAGCAGACCCTTCGGTCCTACTAGTCCATGCCAACTACCATTTGCATGCGTTTGGTCTATATTCCTCCAAACCTTTCTTTTAAAAGACATTTGGATATGTACATGAAATGTTGTAATTGTACTTTCATCCACCACTTCCTATGGCAGTTCATTCTACGTACAAACCTCCCCGGGTAAAAACAGTTGCCTCTCATGTCCTTTTTTTTAAAATAAAAATACCCCCGAGGTTTGAACTCCCTCAGCCTAGGGAAAAGACCTTTTGCTATTCCCCTTGTCTATGCCTCTCATGATTTTATAAACCTCTGTATAAGGTCATCCCTCAATCTCCTATGCTCTAGTCCATTCAGCCTATCTTTATAACTCAAACCTTCCATTCCCGGCAACCTCCTGGTAAATCTCTTATACCCTCTCCAATTTATTTACATCCCTCCTAGAGCAGGGTGACCGGAACAGTACACAGTACTCCAGAAAAGGTCTCACCAATGCCCTGTGCAACTTCATCACATTCCAGCTCTTATTCCATAAAGTTTGCTGTAGTTCATGTGGTGAAGGTATGCCTATGATGCGGTTAGGATATTACAAGCAGACTAGCAGGTGGGAATCTCAAAATAATTTCAACACTGACACAATTACTCAATCCATGAGGACCTGGATGTTCATATTATGTGGCAAGCAAAGGACCTGGAATCGACAGCTGCTACCTCAGTGGAGGCAACAAAAGAAAAGTAGGCACAGCAGGGAAAAGATGTTGGCTGAGGATCGGCGACTTTGGGTCCAGTGGAGGAGGGATGGTGATATAGGCATTGGTGATAAGCTGGCTCCTTTTATTCTTTAAATTATTCAAAATGGCACCAAATTGTGGTGACAAATGAAAGCTTTACAATAAAAATAGTGAATTATTACTGTAAAATATATGAAAAATCATTCATTCACTTGCCTTGTTCTGTGGTCAAATAATCATTGTGACTACTTTAACTCCACGCTTCCTCCTTTTTTGAAAAAATAATCTGTATGAGATGTTATATTTGTGGAAAGTAACTTTTTTCAAAATTAAAATTATAACCTACTTTTGAGCCTTAGGAGCATCTAAATGGCAGAAAACTGCTTTCAGTACTGATTTGGCCAGTAGCTGTTTGGAAATGAGCTCTTTTATGATCATGGAAAAGCATAGCTGGTCAGGCAGCATCAGAGGGGCAGGAGAGTTGACGATTCAAGCATAATCTCCTCTCCTTAAATTGGTGGGGGGGAGCCTCAAGGGGGAAGAGATAAATGGGAGGAGGGTGGGGCTGGGATGGGGAGAAGATAGCTGGGAACGTGATTGCTGGTTGAAAGTGGGTGATCGGTCAGAGTGGAGGATGGAGTAGATATGTGGGAATGAAAATGGACAGGTAGGACATTTCAAGGGTTGGAGTGTTGGATCTGGGATGGGGGGAGGGGGAGGAAGATGAGCAAACTTGTGAAATCGGCATTTGATTCCATGTGGATGAAGGGTCCCAAGGCGGCAGATGAGGTGTTCTTCCTCTAGTTGTCGGAGGCTTGGATTGGGCGGTGGAGGAGACCCAGGACTTGCATGCCCTTGGCAAAATGGGAGGGAGAGTTGAGGGTGGTGGAGGAGACCCCCAGTGTATTCCAGACATCTTTTTCCCCCCCCCCCCCCCCCCCCCCCCAACCTTATCCCAGAACCCCCCAACCACATGGAATCAATGTTGATCTCCCAGTTTCCTCCATTTCCCGCTTTCCCCCCCCCCCCCCCATGTTATCCAAGAGTTGATCTCCGTTTCCTCCATTTCTCTCCCCCACCCCCCACATTATCCAAGATCCAACTCTCCAATTTGGCACCGCACTCTTGAACCATCCGACCTGTCCATCTTTGTTCCTATCTATCCGCTCCATCCTCCACTCTGACCTACCAGCATCAACCCCACCTTCATCTACCTATTGCATTCCCAGCTACCTTCCCACCATCCACAGCTCTATCCCCCTCCCATTTATCTCTCTGCTCCCCACATTCCTGATGAAGAGTTAATGCTTAAAACCTTGACTTTTCTGCTTCTCGGATGCTGCCTTACCAGCTGTGCTTTTCCAGTGCCATTTTTTTTTTGATTCTGATGTTCAGCATCTGTAGTCCTCACTTTCTCCTTTTTTATTTATATATGGGGGTGGTTAAACTCCTCATAATTTGAGTATGGCCAAGTTATAAGTGAATTTATTATTTGCTATGAGCCCTCTTGTGACTGAAGGGTCCAATACAAGATTGGTACGAGCATCCATGGAACTGTCAGTTCACCTTGTTGGTGTCTGGGAAAGTCTTTTGTGACTGACCTTGTCTTCCTCTAACATCATGATTGTCGCATGTTTAGCATAGATTGGTCTTCAAAGAACATGGAGCCAAATTCAGAAATTTTGATTCAATGAGTTATTTGGCTTCAGTCTTTTCCCAAAAAGAGTTCGTTGACAACATAGAAGGTTGTAACGCTTTTTGTATCAGGTGTTCTTGAATCAGTTGTACTGTCACTTGTTATTTGAATTGAAACAGTTATCTACAGACTATTAATGGAGTTTGACTTGTACTTTCCTCTGGTGTATTGAATATGAAAGTGCTTTATAAATACAAGTTGCTACTTGGCAGCTCTGTCTCATCACTATGTACATCAGCAAGACAGTCCTCAAATCGCTCGCGTTCAAGTTCTAATTCTCTTAAAAGGTTTGTTACAAATCCTATTTGTACTGGGATAATATATTTTAAATGGAGGTCCATTGTGACTAATCCATTTGAAAAAAGGCCCTGCATCTTAAATGTTTGAGAACCATTGTGCTGGTGATGAGGTCTGAGTGGGTTTTTTAAACATTTTGTAACGGTTACACAGGTTAGATACACCTTTCTCAAAATTTTAAATACAAATCTTTGCCCAAATAAACATTAACAAGACTGAACTGCAAACTGAAGACTACAGCTCAAATGCATCAACTTTATTTGAAGATGGTGTGATCATATTGATGTTCTAATCTTATGAAAGTGACACTCTCTGTGAGATAGCTTTCTTATTCATATTAACTGAGTTACAGCTGAACATGTCCAACATACAGGATTGTCTTTATTGAAGTGTAGTTCCTACATGAGTAATGCTAAAACTTAATTCACTCTCTCATTTTATATCATTTTTACCTCCTTTCACCATGATTTATTCAGAGTACACATGGAATGTTGTAAAAAGGTACATAGCAGTGACAAACAGACACAGCAGAAACTAAATTAGTCCCTTTACTCTCTTCCAGTCAACTACTTACTGCAGTTGTGTTATATTCATAAACTCTTTTTGATCATTCAGTTCTATAAAACAAGTGACCAAAATGACACACAAGACCATTGTAAACTTGACTGAGTAAATTTATACATTTCTTTACCCTTGCCTGTCAAGAAACCTTATCTTAAGCTTTTTCACATGCAAGGTAGTTTACAGTTCCATGCTTGGTAGCAAATAGTTTCTCCTGTTAATTCCATAACTGTCAGAACTTTAAAGTACTCCAATAATGTGGACTCTTGTTCCCACAACCTCCGCTTCACAATGATAAACTGAAACAGAAGACTTCTATATGAAGAGTAAGCTATTCGGTCCCTTGAGCCTGTTTCACCATTCATTTGAGATGATCGCTGATCTCTGGCTTTATCCATATTCTTTTATAGACTTTTTATTCAACTAAACCTAACTCAGATTTTAAATCTAACAACTGATCAAGCATCCACTACCATTTGAGGAAGTGAGTTCCAAACATCTACCTTTTGTGCAGAAGTGCTTCCTAACATCTCTCCTGAATTGTCTGTCTGTAATTCTCAAACTATGCCTCAAGTCAGAGAATCTCAACCAGTGAAAATATTTTATCTCTCTCTATCCTGTGTTTTCCTGTTAATATCTTGAAGATTTCGACCAGATCACCACTTAATCTTGTAAATGCTAGAGAAAACAGGTCTAATTTGAATATTTTTTCCACATAACTTCACCCCTTAGGTCCAAGTATCATTCTTGTAAAGTTACATGGTACTCCCACCTTGGCATTGAGATATAAAACCGATCCTCTGGTACAGTCACCAGATATCCTAAACTAATCTAGTCCCATTTGCAAGCACTTGGCCCATCTCCCTCTAAACCCTTCCTATTCATATACCCATCCAGATACAATTTCAGCATTTATAAAGGTATGAACCTCCATTACTTTTTCTGGCAGCTCATTCCGTACACACACCATCCTCTGTATGGAAAAGTGGCCCCTTTAGGTCCAGATATCCTAAATTAATTTAGTCACATTTGCCAACAATTGGCCCATATCCTTATAAGTTCTGGAGTAGTGATGCTGGAAGAGCACAGCAGTTCAGGCAGCATCCAAGGAGCAGTGAAATCGACGTTTCAGGCAAAAGCCCTTCATATCCTTCTAAACCCTTCCTACTCATATACCCATCCTGATGCCTTTTAAATGTTGCACGTGTTCCTCTGGTAGCTCATTCCATACACACACCACCCTTTCGGTCTCTTTTAAATTTTTCTCCTCTCATCCTAAACCTATACCCTCTAGTTCCCCAATCCAGGAAAAAGACCTTGTCAATTCACCCTATCCATGCCCCTCATGATTTTATAAATCTCTATAAGGTCACCCCTCAGCCTCCAATGCTCCAGGAAAAACAGCCCCAGCTGAGTCAGCCTCTCCCTATAGCTCAAATCCTTCAACCCTGGCAACATTCTTGTAAATCTTTTCTGAACCGTTTCAAATTTCACAACATCTTTCCGATGGGAGGGAGACCAGAAATGCATGCAATATTCCAGAAGTGGCCTAACCAATGTCCTGTAAACCTGCACTGTGACCTCCCATCTCCTATAATCAATGCTCTGACCCAATAAAGGAAAAAGTACCAATCGCCGCCTTTACTATCCTATCTACCTGCGACTTCACTTTCAAGGAACTGTGAACCTGCACTCCAAGGTCTCTGTTCAGCAACATTTCCCAGGATCTTACCATTAAGTGTTCAAGTTGTACATTTTATTGCCTTTCCAAAATGCAGCACCTCACATTTATCTAAATTAAATTCCATCTGCCACGTCTCAGCCCATTGGCCCATCTGATCAACATCCTGTTGAAATCGGAGGTAACCATCTTCGCTGTCCATGACACCTCCAATTTTGGTGTCATCTGCGAAGTAATAACTATACCTCTTACATTCACATCTAAATCATTTATATATCACTGTGAAAAGCAGTGGACCAAGCGTCAATTCTTGTGGTACACTGCTAGTCTCAGGCCTCCAGTCTGAAAACCAACTTTCCACTACCACCCCCTCTCTTCTGTTTCCAAATGGCTAGTTCTCCCTGTATTCCATGTGATCTAACCTTGCTAACTAGTCTCCCATGAAGAACCTTGTCAAACGCCTTATTGAAGTCCATGTAGATCATGCCCACAGCTCTGCCTTCTTCATTCCTCTTTGTTACTTCAAAAATCTCAATCAAGTTATTGAGACATGATTTCCCATGCATAAAGCCATGTTGACTCTCTCTCTAATAAATCCTTGACTTTCCAATTACATGTGAATCCTGACTTTCAGGATTCCCTCCAATGACTTGCCCATCACCGATATCCGACTCACCAGGCTATAGCTCTCTGGCTTTTCCTTACCACCTTTGTTAAATAGTGGCACCACGGTAGCCACCTTGCAGTCTACCAGCACCCCACCTGTGACTGTTGATGATAGAAATATCTCAACAAAGGGCCCAGCAATCACTTCCCTAGCTTCCCACAGAGTTCTAGGGTACACCTGATCAGATCATGGAGATTTATCCACCTTTGTGCGTTTTAAGACATCCAGCACCTCCTCTGTTAGATGGTGGCATCTTGAAAATGTCCATTTATTTCCCCACATTCTATATCTTCTATGTCCTTCTCCTCAGTAAACACAGCTGCAAAATATTCATTTAGTATCCTTTTCCCCCCCCAATCTTCTGTGGTTCCACACAGGCTGCCTTGCTGATCTTTTGAGGGATGTTATTCCCTTCATAGTTATCTTTTTGTCCTCCATGTATTTATAAAATTCCTTTGGATTCTCCTTGGCCCTATTGGCCAAAGCTACCTCGTGTTCCCTTTTTTTTTGTCCTCCTGATTTCTCTCAAGTGGATGTAGGTTTGCTCGCTGAGCTGACAGGTTCATTTCCAGACATTCCGTTACCCGACTAGGTAACATCTTCAGTGGGCCTCAGGTGAAGCAATGCTGAAAATTCCTGCTTCTATTTATATGTTTGAGTTTCTTTGGGTTGGTGATGTTATTTCCTGTGGTGAAATCACTTCCTGATTGCAAAAAGATTGCCCTTCCTCCAATTTAGAACTTCAACTTTTTGATCTGGTCTATCTTTTTCCATCACTATTTTAAAACTAATGGAATTATGGTCGCTGGCCCCAAAGTGCTCCCCCACTGACACTTCAGTCACCTACCCTGCCTTATTTCCCAAGAGTTTTGCACCTGCTCTAGTAGGTACATCCACATACTGAATCAAAACATTTTCTTGTACACACTTGACAAATTCCTCTCTATCTAAACCCTTAGACTGGGACTGCCATAGTGTTATGTTTGCAAAGTTGAAATTCTCTATTATAACCGCCCTATTATTCTCACAAATAACTGAGGACTCCTTACAAATTTGTTCCTCAATTTCCTGCTGACTATTGGGAGGTCTATAATACAATCCCAATGAGGTGGTCATCCCCTTCTTATTTCTCAGTTCCACTCAAATAGCATCCCTGGATGTATTCCCAGGAATATGATCCCGAAGTACAGCCATATTATTATCCCTTATCAAAAATACCACTTCCCCCTCCTCTTGCTCCCCTTTCTCTCCTTTCTATAGCATTTATAGAGTCATAGAGATGTACAGCATGGAAACAGACCCTTCGGTCCAACCGTCCATGTATCTTAGAATGTTAAGCTGCTAGTCCTGTTCATCCCTAAGCCATGTTTCTGTGATTGCTATGATATTCCTGTCCCATGTTCCTAACCATGTCCTGAGTTCATCTGCTTTCCCTGTTAGGTCTGAAATAAATGCAGTTTAATTTATCAGTCCTACCTAGTTCTCTGCTTTGTTTCTGCCTGCCCTGACTTTGAGTCGCTCCTTTTCCCAATTGTACCAGTCTCAAATTGATGTTTTTCCTCACTATTTCCCACTTCCCCACATATCTTACTAGTTTAAATCCTCCTGAGCAGTTCTAGGAAATCTCCCTGCCAGTATATTAGTCTCTTTCCAATTGAGGTGCAATCCATCCTTCTTGTCTAGGTCACTTCTACCTGAGAAGATCCAAAAATGTGAACCCTTCTCTGCTGCACCACCTTCTCAGCCACGCATTCATCTGCTCTATTCTGCTCTTCCTACCCTCATTAGCTCATAGCAACAGGAGTAATCCAAATATTACTTCCCTCAAGGGCCTCCTTTTTCAATATCTGCCTAACTTTCTATATTCTTCCTTCAGAATCTCATCTCTTTTGTCTTCCTAAGTCATTAGTTCTAATGTGTATAATGACCTCCTGCTGGTCCCTCTCCCCTTTTGAGAACATTCTGCACCCTCTCGGAGATATCTTTGATCCTGGCACCAGGAAGGTAATACAGCATTCTGATTTCTTGTTGCTGCTGCAGAAACATCGGTCTGTGACTCTTACGAGAGAGCCCCCTAACACAATCAATTGCTTGGAACCCAACATATCCCTCATTCTGTTAGAGCCAGTCTTGGTACCAGAAGTTTGGTTGTCTGTGCTATGTTCTCCTGAGAGTCCATAACCATCACATTTTCCAAAACAGCATATTAGGATGTGTTTTTTTTTGCATTTTTGTAAGCCCTTTATGTTAATTTTTGCTGTTCTTTATCTCTTTGGTTGTCCTTGGCTTTTTTTTTGTGTTTCCCTGTCAGACATATAAACTGGTTTTGTATTGTTATTGTTTCTTTAAACATCCTCCATTGTTCTTGGTTGTTTTTACCAATTATCAGATTTTCCCTGTTCACTGTGACAGTCTGTCTCATCTCGTTAAAGTTGGCCTTGTCTAAATCTAAAACTCTTAGCAGCTGATTCATGCTTTTCGCTTTCAAGTGCTGCATTGAACTCATCATGTTAAGATCACTTTAAGTGTGCACACATAATTAAGTTACTGATTAAATTCACTATTGTATGTCTCATTGTTTCATCTTAACTCCTGGCATAGCTTCCTACAGCAATAGGTTTAACTACCTTTCTGACAGGTAATTGTCTGCCTCTCCGGACCCATGTTTAAGCTAAAATCCCCCAATGAAGACTACGTTGGCTTTGCTACACATTTGCCTAATCTCTGCATTTGTACAATCTTGCACTTCTGAGCTAGTTCCAGGGGGTCTGTACACAACAGCTATTACAGTTTTAGATGGCGGCACAGTGGTTAGCACTACTGACTCTGCGTGGGTTTCCTCCGGGTGCTCCGGTTTCCTCCCACAGTCCAAAGATGTGCGGGTCAGGTGAATTGGCCATGCTAAATTGCCCGTAGTGTTAGGTAAGGGGTAAATGTAGGGGTATGTGTGGGTTGCGCTTCGGCGGGTCGGTGTGGACTTGTTGGGCCGAAGGGCCTGTTTCCACACTAAGTAATCTAATCTAATCTAAGATGCTGTTCCTCAGCTCCACTCTTATGATCTCTACTAAATGCATTTCCTCATTATATCCTCCCTCACCATTGAACTAATATTGTTTCTAATCCGTAAATGTACTCCATCTCCACTGCCATTTTCCCTGTCCATCCTGTAAACCTTATTTTAGTTCCCAATCCCGACCATCCTGCAGGCACGTTCCTGCTACTATTATCATAGTATCTCATTAGTTTATTCCTTATCCTCTGGGCAGTTTGTATATAGAATTCTTACTTGGCCATATACTGTAAACTGTCCCCCAGCTGTTGATTAAACTGTAAGGGAGAAATAGTAAATTCACTTCTTACAGTTTTTGCCATTACCTTTAGTAGGATTCATGATTCTTTCTTTACTCTGTCCTGTAATTAAATTTTGAGCTTCCACATGCGCACACACCACTGGTATTCTCAAACTGCACGTGATGCAAATAAATTTCAAATCGAAGTTCACTAGAAACATACGTTCAAAATTAGATACTTTGTTCGTAAACTTTTTTGCTCACTGAAGTTGTATTCTGTGCAGTAGCATCTTTGTATGTTCTTACCTAAGCTATTTGTTTTACAAATGAATAAAGTTCATGTGAAAATCAAATCAAAGGTACGAATGTTTCTTTTCTACTTTCACCCTTCTGCTAAGAGCATGAACTCCAAGGATCTAAATGCGCATTTAAATGAGGTACCAGTGAATTACAGGTGGTTCACAGATGATACACAGTCCGGCAGCACGGTTCGCTTATAACGTCACTGAAATTCAGGAACGGTATTTTTGAGCATGCTTACCTTTGTTTGCAACAGTGCGATTCCAGCAATGATCGTTTTGTGTGCTTCGTTCTGCATATGCGCCAATGTCCATTCCGTAGTTTCCACACCATTCTGCCAGCGCACCAACGTCAGCACCTGTCTCTGTGCCATTCTATGCATGCTGCTGACAGAGCAGCTTTCTGAGAGAAATACATTGAGCAGCTTCCTGTGAAAAGTATTCTACTCCCAGATTATCCCTGTTATTTTTTGAAAAAAATGGTATAGTGACCAGAATGTTAGCAATAAGCATCTTAATGATACAATTGCAATTGTTGAATGTAAAATGGAAGAGAAGTTAGATATTATAAAGTATTTTGGGTGTAACGAGAGAATGTGATATAGCTTGCTTAACAGGAATGAGGGAGTCTATCTTACACACTATGATGACTCCCTCCCTGCATTAACCGTATTTTTTAAATGTATTGTTGTTTTGATTTGTTAGTTGTTTTGATGAGCATGATTTATACCTCCATTCAGACTGTGGAGACAGGCTATACTGTGTGTTAGGCTTTTGCGTGACCTTTGAGCAATCATGAGTGATTTTTATTTGCAGGTCTGCCCCAACCCCATTTTTCTCATAGGCTCTATTATTTATGTTAAGCAAGGTTTCGCCTATAACTATTAGATTCCATTGTGTGCTGGCAGCGTATTCCATCACAAGGTCATCATAGCAAGCCTGTTCTTTCTAATCCAATATTCAGCCACATGCAACTTCTGGCCATTTTGACTCCAAGAGGAAGAATGATTGTATCGTGATTAACTCCATCTCTGGATCAGGTAGGACTTGATCCATCCCAGGACACTACCACTGTGACACAAGAGACCTATTGGAGCCTCATAATCATAAACTAGAATATTGCTTTCATCTGTATCTAAATCTTTGTGTTTATAAAAATCATATTAAATTTGGAGTAAGTGTTCGAGAATAGATAGCCGTTATTTTAAATTTCACTAAAACAATCTGCAACATGAATTTCACATGCAATATTGTGAATGCACTAAAATAGCATCCTGCGGAACTGCTTTGTGATTCTGAAGCTTGATCCAATTGAGTAAATAAGAGACCAGGAAAACCCTTGGATTTGAACTGTAACTGTTGGTGATTTCCCTGATCTCTGCTGGAGTGATATGAATTGCTACACTAAGTTTTTTTAACAACTTTGGCTTATAGTTGTTTGTTTACCAATGTTACCACTCCAGATCGTTCCATCTGATCCCCTGCTGCTGGAGCTTCCTGCATTATGATCCATTTGTCTATGATGCACCACATGATTCAATAATTTGCTGATATTCACTGCAAAGATTGTAGTTTGGCTGGTTAATTAGCCAGAATTTCTGATACACATTGACCAAACCAAATCTTTTCTATAGAGAGAATGATTTGGGATTGAATTAATCCATCTCCCTCCTCAAATGCTTTGCAAATCATTCTTGTGCAACCGTAGTGAGCCCAGACCTCTTAGTTCAGACCAATCAGATTGCTTGACAGTTTAAGGGTTTTTTTTTGTAAGGGATGTGGACTTCATTGGTTGGGGTAGCATTTATTGTCCATCTCCAGTTGTCCTTAAAGGTGGTGATGAGCTGCTTTCTTGAACCACTGCAGTCCATGTGCTGTAGATAGGTCTATATGCTGTTAAGGAGGGAGTTCCAGGATTTTGATCCACTGACACTGAAGGAACAATAATGTATTTTCAAGTCAAGATTGTGGACAGCTTGGAGGGGAGCTTGCAGGTCGTGGTGTCCCGATGTATCTGCTGCTCCTTGTCCCTCTAAATGGTAGCAGTCATAGATGGAAGGCATGTTTGGGAATTTCTGCAGTGCATCTTATAAATTGTTCACTCTGCTTCTAAGGGTCTGTGGTGAGGTCATAAATGTGGTACCAGTTAAGTGGGCTGGTTTGACCTGATGGTATCCAGCTTTTTGTGTTGTTGGAGTTGCATTTGTCCATGTAAGGAGGAGTATTCCATCTTGCTAAGCCAAATAAATGATAGACAGTGGAGTCAGGATTGAGTTACTTGATGCAGGATTCCCAGCCTCTTATCTGCTTTCGCGGTCACAGTACTTATATGGCTTATCCAGTTCAATTTCTGGTCAAAGGTACACCCCTCCTCCTCAAAAGAATGTTAATAATGAGGGAATGAATGGCAAGGGACAATGGTTAGATTCTCTCCTGTTGGAGCTAGTCGTTGCCTGGTATAAATGTGTGCAAATGTTTTTTGTTACTTGTCAAATAGGTTATGAAGAAAAAATTCCCTTTTTGAGTTCTTGTCAAATAAGTGCAATGGGGCATCAATGGGACTTTATATTTCTGTGTGTGTTGACATTTTTCCAGCAATTATATTTAGACAGCTTATTTATTTTATTTATTTATTTATTTAATGCAATAAACTTCTGTTAAAATCAAATCTGCAGCCGCTGCCTTATATCTCCATGTAAGAATTTCTATGTTGGATCATTTTAAAAAAAAGTTTATTGAACCAAATTTAATTCTGGGATCTGGATTTTAATGTAGTAACATTGGTTGGAATCCTAAAAAGACTAATATTTTTGTATTTTGAATTCCATATTCCCGATTACTCCTGATAATCTTGGTCCCCTACCAATAATCTATTTCCGCCTCAATGATCCCAGCTCCACTGCCTTTTGATGCAAAACTCCAAAGTTGCACAACATCTAAGAAAGAAAAAAAAATTTCCTCATATCTCCTAAAAGAGCAATCCCTATTTTGTAAAATGTGACCACCCCCCCACCCTGCCAGTTTTGGACTTCTTCACAAGAAGCAGCATCCTATCCACATCCACCTTATCAACAGCAGTCAGGATCTTGTATGATTTAATCATTGTCATCTATCATCTTCTAAACTCCATGGAAATGAGTTCTGTCTAACCAAGCTTTCCTCTTTTGCTAACTCACTTTTCCCAGGTACCAATTTAGCAAACTTCTTATGAGTTGACTCCAACGCATTTGCATCCTTCCTTAAACGAGGAGCCCAGATCTACATTTTTAAATAGTACTCTCACCTGTATTATGTTGAATTCCTCTCATAATTAAAAATGGCATACCATTATCTTTTTCTCAAATATTTGCTGTACCTGTATGCTGATATTTTCTGACTCCTGCATAGCAATACCATATGTATTTATGTTCATAATCAACATGATAAAAGTTAGGTTCTATAATCATATAAGTACATTGCTATTTGTCGATGATCATTGCATGCAATAAGGCTGCCTTGTGTACCACAACACTGACTAAACTTCAAAAGTATTTCGTTGGCTAAAAAGTGCTTTCAGACATTGTCCATGAAAAGCAAATAGTAAATGCAAACCTTTCTCTGTTACACATATGGGTTTGCAAAATATGTTTTAAATCCACAGAGAATATTCAATAAAAAGGATTACAATGTGAATTATTTTGCATTCTGAACTTCAGAAATGGTTTAATTTAAGCTAATTTAACATTTCCGCGTCAATTTGAACATTTTCTTTCTTTCAGGAAATGTTGGCAGAGTTTGATGCTGTGATGAAATGTCGAGAGCATGAGTTTACACTCCGAGCAGATGAAATGAGTAATGCAGTACTTAGCAGTGAACTAAAGGTTTGTGGGAAGTTTTCATTGTGATTTCCTTTTGCATCAAAGGATCCAACGCTTAACTTTCTGAAAGAGAGGTAACATACTTTCAGCAATAGATGAAGACAAGAAAAGTGTATATATTTTCCATGTGTCTGAGCAGCTGTATTAAGATCTGTTACACAAGCATGCTTTAGACAATGGCCACAGGGGCCAAAAAATAACCTTTAAAAAGCTTCTAATCGGTACGTTTCTCCTACAACACTTCAGTGAAAATATTCCACTCCCTTTGTGATTTACTTTGGATGAATTTATCTTGATTCAAATAAGTACTCTTATTTACAGATTTGGACTAGTGTCTGTTTTAAAAAAAAATGTCGTTCGCTGTAGTAATTTTTACTGTACCTTAAGTATTATTTGTGACACAGTTTTTAGTTCTTTTTCATTGAGGATCATCGTTCATCCACTCTAACTCCACAAATTAAAGGGTTGTCCTTTCAATCCACCAGCAAATTTAGCAAACTTCTTATGAGCTGAAGGTTTTTAAAAGCTTTAATGTCAAGAGAGAAAGAGGAGGTGTGGGTGAAGAGATTCATAAATCCAAGTTAAAGGTTATGGCTAAAGGAAAGTGTATGAAAGACAAACTGAACAGAACAGAAAGGAACTTTGAGTTTAGCAATAAGATGATCAAAGAACAGTAGTGCAAGAAAAATTGAAGTCTATGGGAATAGTGCAAAAACAAATGATGTCACTATCTATAGCTTATTATCTCACTAAGGGTTCACTCAGTGCATCTTCAGAAAGATTGAAAAAAACCTGAAACTAAAGGGTGTCTAATGCATATCATATTCATGTTGCATTTTTGCACTTCCATAAGCAAATTTGGGCAGCATGACTCAATTTCTCAAGAGTAGCATGTTCTTGCCATGAGGGAAACCTCTGATGCAAAAGTTACTGCAGGCGATCAATGTTGGTAATATAGCAGAAGACCAGGTATTTTTGATTCCTTTGGAACTATTTTCGATGATCTCGAGTAATTATTTTTTAATCAACTGGAGCTTGTGCAACATAAATATATGCACAACTCTCTAGAGTTTCTTTAGATTTAGTTGTTTTTTTTAAAAAAAGGAAGCTTACTTTTTAGAGGGATGGCAGTGCAGACAGTGCAATGTTCCTCTTGCAACATGTATGAGGTGAGGGAAGCCATTAGCGTCCCTGCTGATTACACTTGCAAGAAGTGCACCCATCTCCAGCTCCTCCAAGCCCGTGTTAGGGAACTGGAGCTGGAGTTAGATGAACTGCGGATCATTCGGGAGGCAGAGGAGGTCATAGATCGGAGCTTTAGGGAAGTAGTTACTCCGAAAGTTATAGACAGATGGGTGACAGTGAGAGGGAGTGGGAGGAAGCAGCCAGTGCAGGGACCCCCTGCGGTCATTCCCCTCAAGAACAAGTATACCGTTTTGGATACTTGTGGGGGGGATGACTTACCAGGGGCAAGCAACGAGGTTCAGGCCTCTGGCACGGAGCCTGACCCCGTTGCTCAGAAGGGAAGGGTGGAGAAAGGTAGAACGATAGTTCTTGGGGACTCAATAGTGAGGGGTACAGATAGGCGGTTTTGTGGGGGCGACAGAGACTCACGATTGGTATGTTGCCTCCCAGGTGCAAGGGTACGTGATGTCTCTGATCGTGTTTTCCGGGTCCTTAAGGGGGAGGGGGAGCAGCCCCAGATCGTGGTCCACGTTGGCACCAACGATATAGGTAGGAAGAGGGGTGAGGATGTCAGGCAGGCTTTCAGGGAGCTAGGTTGGAAGCTCAGAGTTAGAACAAACAGAGTTGTTGTCTCTGGTTTGTTACCCGTGCCACGTGATAGAGAGTCGAGGAACAGGGAGAGAGAGCAGTTAAACGCGTGGCTACAGGGATGGTGCAGGAGGGAGGGATTCCGGTTTCTGGACAACTGGGGTTCTTTCTGGGGAAGGTGGGACCTCTATAAAAAGGATGGTCTACACCTGAACCTGAGGGGCACCAGTATCCTTGGGGGGAGGTTTGCTAGTGCTCTTTGGGAGGGTTTAAACTAACTCCGCCGGGGCATGGGAACCTGGACTGTAGCTTTAGGGTACAGGACCTTGAGTGTAGGGAGGTTATGAACAAGGCAGCAATCTCGAAGGAGGGTGCCTGTAAACAGAAGGGTGGTTTGAAGTGTGTATACTTCAATGCCAGAAGTATAAGAAATAAGGTAGGTGAACTTGCAGCGTGGGTTGGTACCTGGGACTTCGATGTTGTGGCCATTACAGAGACGTGGGTAGAACAGGGGCAAGAATGGCTGTTGCAGGTTCCAGGGTTTAAATGTTTTAGTAGGGTCAGACATGGGGGTAAAAGAGGGGGAGGTGTGGCATTACTTGTTAAGGATAGTATTACAGCAGTGGAAAGGACGATGGAGGAAGACTTGCCATCTGAGGTAGTTTGGGCTGAGGTTAGAAATAGGAAAGGTGAGGTCACCCTGTTAGGTGTTTTCTACAGGCCTCCTAATAGTCCGAGAGAAGTAGAGGATAGTATTGTGAGGATGATTCAGGAGAAGAGTGAAAGTAGCAGGGTGGTTGTTATGGGGGACTTTAACTTCCCAGATATTGACTGGGAAAGCTATAGCTCGAGATCGTTAGATGGGTTGGTGTTTGTCCAATGTGTGCAGGAGGGTTTCCTGACACAATATGTAAACAGGCCAACAAGAGGTGAGGCTATACTGGATTTGGTTCTAGGTAATGAACCAGGCCAGGTGTTAGACTTGGAGGTAGGTGAGCACTTCGGGGACAGTGACCACAACTCGGTGACTTTTACTTTAGTGATGGAGAGGGATAAGTGTGCACTGCAGGGCAAGAGTTATAGCTGGGGGCAGGGAAATTATGATGCGGTGAGGCATGACTTAGGATGCGTGGATTGGAAAAACAGGCTTCAAGAGAAGAATACTAATGATATGTGGAGATTGTTCAAGGAACAGCTACTGAGTGTCCTTGATAAGTATGTACCAGTCAGGCATGGAGTTAAGGGTCTTGTGAGGGAGCCGTGGTTTAATAAGGAATTGGAATCCCTTGTGAAAGGGAAGAAGGCAGCATATGTAAAGATGAGGCGTGAAGGTTCAGTAGGGGCGATTGAGAGTTATAAGGTAGCCAGGAAGGATCTAAAGAGAGAGCTAAGAGCAGCGAGAAGGGGACATGAAAAGTCCTTAGCTGGTAGAATTAGGGAAAATCCAAAGGCTTTCTATAGGTATGTCAGGAATAAAAGGATGACTAGGGTAGGTATCGGTCCAGTCAAGGATAGTAGTGGGAAGTTGTGCGTGGAGGCGGAGGAGATTGGAGAGACACTAAATCAATACTTTTCATCAGTATTCACTCAGGAACAGGACACTGTTGCTGGTGTGAATATTGAGTCACAAGTGATTAGAATGGATGGCATTGAAGAATGTAGGGAAGAGGTTTTGGGAATATTGGAAAGGATGAAAATAGATAAGTCTCCTGGGCCTGATGGCATTTATCCTAGGATCCTCTGGGAAGCTAGGGAGGAGATAGCAGAGCCATTGGCCTGGATTTTTATGTTGTCATTGTCAACGGGAATAGTACCAGAAGACTTGGAGGATGGCGAATGTGGTCCCCTTGTTCAAGAAGGGGAGTAGGGATAGCCCGAGTAACTATAGGCCAGTGAGTCTGACTTCTGTGGTGGACAAAGTCTTAGAGAGAATTGTAAGGGATAAGATTTATGAACATCTGGATAGGAATAACGTGATCAAGGATAGTCAGCATGGTTTTGTGAAGGGCAGGTCGTGCCTCACAAACCTTATTGAGTTCTTTGAGCAGGTGACTAAGGAGGTGGACGAGGGTAAAGCAGTAGATGTTGTGTATATGGATTTTAGTAAGGCGTTCGATAAGGTACCCCATGGTAGGCTAATGCAAAAACTACGGAGGTATGGCATTGAGGGTGCATTAGAGGTTTGGATTAGAAATTGGCTGGCTGGAAGGAGACAGAGGGTAGTAGTTGATGGTATAGGTTCATCTTGGAGTGCAGTTACTAGCGGTGTACCTCAAGGATCTGTTTTGGGACCATTGCTTTTTGTTATCTTTATAAATGATCTAGAGGAGGGGCTTGAAAGCTGGGTGAGTAAGTTTGTGGATGACACTAAAGTCGGTGGAGTTGTGGATAGTGAGGAAGGATGTGGCAGGTTACAGCGGGATATAGACAAGTTGCAAAGCTGGGCAGAAAGGTGGCAGATGGAATTCAATGTAGCTAAGTGTGAAGTCATTCACTTTGGTAGGAGTAACAAGAAGATGGATTACTGGGCTAATGGTAGGCTACTTGGTAGTGTGGATGAGCAGAGGGATCTTGGTGTCCATGTACACAGATCTCTGAAAGTTGCCACCCAGGTAAAATAGTGCTGTGAGGAAGGCATATGGTGTACTGGGCTTTATTGGCAGAGGAATTGAGTTCCGGAGTCCTGAGGTCATGTTGCAGTTGTATAAGACTCTGGTGCGGCCTCATCTGGAGTATTGTGTGCAGTTTTGGTCGCCATACTATAGGAAGGATGTGGAGGCATTGGAATGAGTGCAGAGGAGGTTTACCAGGATGTTGCCTGGTATGGTAGGAAAATCGTATGAGGAAAGACTGAGGCACTTGGGGCTGTTCTCATTGGAGAAAAGAAGGTTTAGGGGAGATTTGATAGAGGTGTACAAGATGATTAGGGGTTTAGATAGGGTAGACACTGAGAACCTTTTACCGCTAATGGAGTCAGCTGTTACAAGGGGACACAGCTTTAAATTAAGGGGTGGAAGGTATAGGACAGATGTTAGGGGTAGATTCTTTACACAGCGGGTTGTGAGTTCATGGAATGCCCTGCCAGTAGCAGTGGTGAACTCTCCCTCTTTATGGTCATTTAAGCGGGCATTGGATAGGCATTTGGAAGTTATTGGGCTAGTGTAGGTTAGGTAGGATTCGGTCGGCGCAACATTGAGGGCCGAAGGGCCTGTACTGCGCTGTATTTTTCTATGTTCTATGTTCTACTCTCAACTAACTTCTCTACTCCTCTGTCCTTCTCCTGCAACAAATTGTCTTCCTTCCCTGTCCTTTCCATGCTCTATGATGAGTATTGGGCGCTTCAGCTCACTATCAAATTTGGATTTTAGGCTTACTGGATTTAGAATGAATAATTGGAGGAGGGAATGGAAAAGAAATGGGTGATGAAAGAAGAAGAATATAGGGAAGAGATGACATAAACCTATATAATTAAAAATGTTCAATTATGGTTGGCTGGTCTATGGATCGGGTCAAAATCCCATAAATTCTTGTGAAAGTTGTGGTACAGTTACTTGTAGTTTTATTTCATGGAATGTCCACACTAATTCTTTAACAAGATGTCACTTAAAGATAACAGTATTTGCTTAAGTTGCCACAGCTTAGCCTTAAAAGAACGAACAAATGTTTTGGTGTTATCCTATTATTAACCTCTACAGGTGAAACTTCTTTCTAAAGAGATGGAACTTTTGAAGGATGCAGGACAAAAGGCTGCAGAATCACTTCTTGCAGCAGAGAAAACAAATAGTCAACTGGAAAAAGATCTTCAAAGAAAAGACTGTGAACTGAAAGATGTAGTCACCTTAAAAGATGTCAGGTTTGTCTTAGATGATTTAAGTTCAAATTTTATTAAAATTTCTCTTATGACTTAGTGTTCACAAATGTCTGGATATTTTTTCAAAGTATTAGGACTATCTACAGGATATTTTCATTATACATTTTGGTATAATTTCTACATGAAGTTTTATAAGGGCAAGAAAGCTATTTTGGAATTGATTATGGCAGCCTTTCACGTCTAGGCTCCTGAAATAAAAGTTTAAGACTTTTTAAAAAATTTGATTTGGATCTGCTTATTCATGGCCTTATGCTTATGATCCCAGCTGTCACTAATACTGAACTGGTCAGATTCCAGAGTGAAATCTGGCTTGAGGTCTGATAAGTTTTATTTTTGCAATTTGGTTACCATGATGATAATCACAACATATTCATATAAGTGTATCAGTGTTTCTTTTTTAAACAAAATAACATAACCTTATTCAATTAGAAAAAACACATAAGTATGCCAAATTGGAAAGATCTTATCATAAATTGTAAAGTATTAAGTTCAATTCTTTTTCCTGGCAGTATATTTTTATAGATAATCCACCCCAGTAAAGTGTAATTTACACCTTCACATTAAAATTTCTTACTGAACTAACAAAATCACACACATGCCCTTTCAAGCAACATACTGCTCACTCTCCAGGTGTGATTTCCCCAAGGCACACAGACTAACTCAGTGACTTTTTTTTCTGACTTTGACTACTTTGAGACTGTTAAATCAACTTAAGATTTCTTTCCAGCTCTGAGTCCTAAAGACTTACACAAACTGAAAGCTTCCCTTATACTGGAATAAATCTGGACTCAACCAACTTGGTGGATCCTAGCCTCTTCTTCTTCTATCTTTCTTTTTCTGAATCATTAAAAATTGAAGTCAACGATAAGCTGCAATTATCCCACCAGGTATCTTGTTGAGTAATTTAGCTAAAGTAACATTATTTATTTAACTGGCTCACTATTCCAATAGCTTGCTGAACATTTCTATTTTTAAAAAAAAAAGACCTTCACTGCACTAAAATCCAATATCTGTTTACCTCTACTTTACACCCAAAGTTCCCAAATAGCAATACAGTGTAAACCTTCATCACAGTTGCAGATAATCCTACTTTAGATTAAAAAAAAATGTCACCATAGTCTTAGCAGACCATATGACTGTACTGTCATTGGAGAGAGTGATGACTGATAATGATTTAACCTGAGGGTCACCAAGCCTCAGGCAAGAGCTTGAGAAGGAGCATGCTTATGGTAAACTCAGCCAGTGCAGGAATTGAACTCACACTTTTGGCATCACTCTGCATCATAAACCAGCTGTCCAGCCAACTGAGCTAGTTAGAAACCTGATTCAAAGGTTAAGATGGTTGGAGTGGAAAACATATATATGTTTTGATAGGTTTTAAGTGAATCAAAGATTACAGGGAGAAGGTAGGAGAAGAGGTTTGAGAAACATACCAGCTACGTTTGAATGGAGGAGCAGACATGAGGAGCTGAATGCCCTAAGTTTACTCCAATATCTTATGGCCATGGTTTTTCAAGGTTTGGAGTTGAGGCATATTGTTTGGGCACAGCAGAAAGAACTTGATGCTTCCAAAGGGAGCCTGAACCTGAAAGTGTTTGATTTGTTAGTCACTACTCAGTGGGTTAATTGAACACTATTTGTTATGGATGCAGAATCTCATGCTTTTATTGCAAACTTGTCTCCATCAGCAAACAATGTGGGCAGTTGTCCAATTGAGTACACTCAGCGTTGTTAATGTTGTGAATGCCATGTCAGTTGGTGCATGCTGTCAGTGTGATGAAAAGTAGCTCATACTAATTGAGGAAATCTTTTGGCACATATATAAGAACCAGTATAGGATGTGGTGATATCGTGGTTTTGTCTCTACCTCTGAGCCAGAAGGTCTGGGCTCATGTCCCATCTGCCTTAGGTGTGTGATAACATGTCTGAAGAGATTGATTTAAAAATAATGCAACTGTTGTCGAGATGAATGGATAAAGTGATGGATTTGAAATTCATCAGAATTTCCCCATGCAATTTCAAATACTACAGATGCTGTTTCTCATATTTGTGACTTTAACCATGTGTCTATAGAGATAGTTAGTTAGTTATTCAGGAACCTTGTGACACTTTGGTAGTGTTTCTATATCTGGGCCAGAATGTCTGGGTTCAAGTTACACTGGTGGCATGTCATTGATTAAAAGTAATTTTATAAGAACTAGTTTCCATTTGGGAGGGAGCTGGTATCTTGAAAGGAATAGTAGACTGCATTTATGCTGTATGGGATATAGCACATAAACCTGTGTGGAAGACACACCAGCTCCTGCTCCTTCCTTTGCCAGATAAATGTTTACAATATTAATAAAGTTCATTCTGGCAAATTGTAGGGATGGGAAAACAATAAAGTGATACAATTTATTCCAGATAACAAAGTACTGTATTACTTAATATGTAAACAAAGAACTCTTCTTGGTTACTTCCTTAAGTGCTCAAGATCCAGCTTGTCCAGTCTTGTTTATAATTCAATCTTGAACACAGATAATTGGCGATACAACTCTCTTCCATTATTGCTTTCATGGCTTCAAAGTTTCACTTGCATCATAGTGGTAAAAATTGAATGCAGCATTTGATGTAGAATGGTCAGAGCATTTTACAACTTCAGCAAGTTATACTCCAGTGTGGCCAAACAATGCAAGATACTATTTGCTTTATTACTCGCTGATTGATACTAACTCACCGTTCGAAATGAGAATACAAACCTAACCAGATTTTCTTTAACTTCAGTCACTTAAGTATGATTCATGGAATGTGAAACCCTGGAAGTACTCATCAGGCAAGGTAGTGTTACTTGACAGAAATAGTTAAGGTTTGCATTTTGGATGGGGACCCTTTGTCAAAACTCTTCATCAAAACTTAAGGAAACGAGTCGGTGAAATAACTCCACAGTTTCCAAGTCACTCTTTACTTACATGTAGAGAGTTCTTGACACTGTTCCAGCTCCCTCAGGGCCTGCTCAAGTGAATAGAATGTCTGGCACACCTGTTCTTTTTTTTTGACACTCCTGTTTATTTTTTATTTTCCTCACACTACCGCCTAACGGTGGTAGTGCTTACTTTTCCCCGGCACCCATGTCGTACGCGTATAGGTGTAGGACACAGTGAAGAGCAAACAAGTGCATAAATCTTACTTATATTCCACCACCGGGAAGAAAGGATTCACCCGAGTGGCCAGTGACAAGCAATGCCCTTCTCATCAAAAGGGACACTCCTGTTTTTTTTAAATATTTGTTAGTGAATAGGATGTCTGACAGTCCTGTTTCTTTTTTTCCTCTTTTTTTCTTTTTTCTTTTTTTCCCTCTCCCTCTCCCTCTCCCTCTCCCTCCCCACACTATTGCCTTACAGCACTAGTGCTTATTTTTCCCCTGCACCTATGTCGTGTGTGCAGGTGTCGGACACAGTCAAGAGCAACAAGGCTGTAAATCTTTACTTATATTCCACCACCGGGAAGAAAGGAAACACCCGAGTGGCAGGCACTACCCTTCTCATCAAAGGGGACACTCCTGTTCTTATCCGTCAACGGGTGCTCCTAATTTAGTCCAATCAGGGAACTCGTACGCTATGAGGTCCACTTGACTGACCTTGTTACGATCATTACAGTACAATCCATTCTTCTATAACATGATGGTTGTGCTCTTGTGCAACACCGTGTTATAGAAAAAGCAAGCTTTAGAAACAGAATTTAAAGTGTTTTAAAAGTTCATGCTTTAGAAATTACTTCCCCCAATAGATCAATCATGTTACAGCGAATTTGCGTTGAGGAAACACTCAATATAACAGAATGCCCTATAGGAACTTTAGCACTGATTGCTGGTATGTTCACAAAGTATTTTTCCTTTGCTTAGTTTTGTTCTCCTAGTGAGTAACTGTTGCTTACATCTCTTAGCTTGTTTCAATTCCTGCAACTTTAAGCTTAGGCTTTTGTCAGCCAGAGGTTGTGGTTCATATTGGTACTAACGACATTGGCATAAAGCAAGATAGAGGTTCCACAAAGGGAATTTAGAAAGTTAGGTAGAAAGTTGAAAAGCAGGACCTCTAAGGTTGTAATCTCGGCATTGCTCCCGTAGCACATGCTAATAAGGCCAGAAATAGGGCTGTGCACTTGAAGAGCTGCTGTAGGAGGGAGGGAATGTCTTCCAGAGGAGGTGGGACCTGTACAAGAAAGTTGGGTTGCACCTAAACTGAAGGGACACCAATATCATTACAGAGACATTCCCCACTGCTACTGGGGAGGATTTAAGCTAGTGTTGCAGGGGTGTGGGAGTCAGAGCAGTAAGTCAGCGTGTGGATTGTTTGAAGAGAAGAGAGAGGCTAAACCAAGTATGTCTAATAGGAAGAACAGGCAGGACCAGGTTAATGACAACAGTGAGTCTAGTGGTCTGAATTGTACCACTTTCAATGCAAGGAATATACAATTAAGGCAGATGAGCTTCGGACCTGGATTAGTACATGATGTGGTAGCCATTACAAAAACCTGGTTGAGAGAAGGGCAGCTTGACATTCAAGGGTTTAAATGTAGAGGGGATGTAAAATGCAGCATTTGATGTAGAATGGTCAAGTTACATTACTGATTAAGGTGAATGTCATAGCTGTATTAAGCGGAGACATCCCGGAGGGCTTGTCTAGTGAGACAATAGAGAGTCACAGCATGGAAACTGACCCTTTCGCCCAACTTATCCATGCTGACCAAATATCTCAATCTGGCCTACTACCATTTGTCAGCACTTGGCCCATATCTCTCTTAAACCCTTCATATTCATATACCCATCCAGATGCCTCTTAAATGTTGTCATTGTACCAGCTTCCACAACATCCTCTGGCAGCATGTTCCATACACACGCCATCTCTGCACGAAAAAGTTACCACACCGGTTCTTTTTTAAGTCTTTCCCCTCTCACCTTAAGCCTATGCCATCCAGTTCTGGACTCAGCCACCCTGGGGAAAAGACCTTGGCTTGCCATCCTATTCACGCCCCTCATGATTTTACAAACCTCTACAACTTAGTCCCACAATAGTTAGAATTTTGGAATCAAAAGGTGTAATCACTATGATGGGATTAGGTCTCCCAACAGCCAGCAGGAATTAGGGGAACAGATATGTAAGTGGACCATGGAAAGACTTAAAACAAAAGGGTTGAATTAGTGGGTGATTTTAGTTTTCCCACTATTCGCAGGGACTGCCTTAGTGCTGTGGGCTTAGTTGGAACAGGATTTAATAGGTGTATCCTGTAGGGACTCTTACTTTTTTTTTAAAAAAGTATGTGGATAGTCCAACTAGGAATGAGGTTATATCAGATCTTGCATTGGGGAATGAGCCTGGCCAGGTGATTGAGGTTTCAGTGGGGGGAGTATTTTGGGAATAGTGATCATAATTCCATAAGTTTTTAAAATACAGGTACACAGTCCTTTATCCAAAACCCTCTAGGCCAGTTGGTTTTTGGAATTTTGGAAGTTTTCAGAGTTTGGAATAAGTGACGGTTTCACGGTGAAATTAAAAAAAAAATATCAATCAGCAGACGCCTCCTGTGAGTAATATGAGTGCTGAGACAGAATTGACACCTGCCAGTGCTGGGCCACGCTGCCACGTTGTATCTGAGTGATGTGGGTCGAGTGGATGTGGACTTGGGTTTACTGAACACCAAACAACCTTGTTATGGAGAAAAAAACTTCATGATAAAAGCTTCGAATAAAGGATTGTATATTTGTAATTATAGAAAAGAATAAGACTGGTCCTTGGGTGAAAGTGTAAAATTGGGGGAAGGCTAATTACAACAGTATTAGGTGGGAACTGGAAAAATTGGATTGGGGCAACTGTTTGAAGATAAATCCACAACTGACAGATGGGAGTCTTTCAAAGCCTGTTGACCAGAGCTCAGGACCAGCATCTTCCTGTGAGGAAGAAAAATAAGGATGGAAAGATTTGGGAACCTTGGATGACAAGTGATGTTGTAATATTTAGGAAACTGAAATCAAAAAAAGTTCCTAGAATTTAAAGGAAGCAGAAAATAGCACTTAAAGCCAATCTTCACATGGAATAGCATGCGCAGATCTGCTTTTCTGAGGAAGAATGCTCTTGCTCTTAAGGGAGTACAGTGAAGGTTTACCAGACTGATTCTGGGTATGGTGGAACTGACGTATGATGGGAGATTAACCAGGTTAGGATTGTTTTTACTGGAGTTCAGACGAGTGAGGTGGGGTGGGGGAATCTCTTAACAACTTATAAAATTCTAACAGGACTAAACAGGGTAGATGCAGGGAGATGTCCCCAATGCTGGGCCCAGAGCCAGGGGTTACACAGAATTCAGGGCGGACCATTTAGGACCGAGATGAGACATTTCTTCACCCAAAGAGTGGTGAGCCTGTGCAATTTATTACCACAGAAAGTAGTTGATGCGAAAACATTATTATGTTAAGCACTTAATATTAAGAAGAAGGTGCTGTTGCGTGCCTTGAAACACATTAAGTTACATAAGTCCAAACTAGAGATGAGATGCAGTTTATGTTCTGTGTTACTTTAGTAAATATAACATGATTAGTCTCGGAGCAAGTTCATTGGGAAAATGAGACATTCCTGCTCTGAATGCTTTTGTATGAACATGCAACATGAATATGTTTGGAATAAAATAAAGAATGTGAATGCTGCAGATCTGAAACAAACAAACAACAGAAATTGCTGGTGAATCTGTGGAGAGAAAACAAAGTTAGCATTTCAAGTCCTGTGACCCTTTTGAAGAATGGAGTCTCTTTAAGTCATCACATTTAAATTTTGAGTTAAAAATCTCTCAACACGAGGTTGATTTTTAACTTTGTATACCCCAGTCCAACACCGGCATCTCCAAATCAAAACTTTTTGAGGAAAGTATGAACTGATCATTGCTACAGCTACCGTTTAATCTATCATGTAATAAAGTTTCTCTGTCTGGGTCTGAAAGGTTTGCAATGAATTAAGTGCTCAATCATTGGAATCATAAAAACTATCACTTTAAATGTTACCTTCATTACAACTGAGTTGGAAGCTCCAATTCCTTAAAGTTTTGAGGTATATCGATCTTTGAGTGATTCTATAGGAAAAAGGAAGTTTTATTCTGAGTTTCTCTATCTGTCCAACAGGATCAAGGAACTGGAAGACAAAGTAAATAGAATGGAAATTAAATTGAAAAAAGAAGAAGAAATATTCCAACGCAAGTAAGTGCATTTATTAAAATTTATATTCTTCAAGTCATCAGTTGGTACCTGTCGTATGAAATACAAAATTATGTAGCTGCCCAGAAGAGAGAGCCTGTTAACACTGTAGTTTCAATATGTTACATTTGTTTAGAAAACACCCTCAGTTTCCATATATATTATGTTTAAAAATACAAGTCCATTATCTTAAAAATATCATAACCTGGCAGGCAACTTAGTGGGTCAATCTGCTAAGGAAATCTAAATTATGGACCCAAATCTCGTGTCTGGATTGAAATCACTATTTCTGACCCAGATCCGCCAACACATTGCTCACTTTCCCAGGTCTTTTCCACCTAAACATCCAATGCAGAATAAACCTCAATAAAATGCATGCAGGCAGCACCAGACCAAATCAAGCAGAAACTGCACCCCTTTTGTGGCAATGTCTGCTACCACCTATACTTTAAAATCCCAGAGCCACTTTAACAGCTATTGAGGAAAAATAAATGTGGTAAGGTGAGTGCGTAGATTAGGGTGGTTGGTAAAGAGTACAGCAGCAAGTTTGTGGATCCGGTCGCAGATGAGTATATGTGAAGTGTAGGGCAGTAAATGAATAGTGGAGGGTTCATGTGGAAGGTGGATGAGGGCCTTCAGCAGTGAAGAATAGCAAGTTTTTAAAACCACAGTGAGGTAATTACTGCCAAATAACATATCTGATCCTGAAGGTAGTTGGTTCTGCTCTAACATTTGTTTCTCCAGTGGGAATTGGCTCTAACATGAATGAAGGGTTTAGACCATTATTTGTAGAATGAGAACTTTCTTTACCTGTATTGACTATAATGCAATTCCAGCCCCGTGAGTTTAAATGGCATGGCTATTGTGCAATTTTCTTATAATGCGAGATCGTACAAGAATGGAACTTTCACATTAAATCAGAACCAACTGCATGATGATTTTTACAGATGCAGAATTACATTTTTAGATATTCATTTGCAGATATTAAAACGTGGAAGTTAAAATATTTGTTTTAATATTTTTCCTGTTTTACTTTTTCTTTCTCGTAATCACGTGGAAACTCCAATCATTTTTTCACTTACTCTACAATGATTTACATGTAACTTTTCACTGCTATTTACTGCCTGCATTCCAGTTTGTATTTCTCAGTGAGGGTTTGTTAGCCTGATTAGTTTGGGAGCCTTCTTACTACTTGCACTGCTGAAAAACACTCTCGGCAGCCAGTGAATTTAAATGGATGATTGAAGGTCTTAGCTGACAAGCCTGTAAAAATTCTGTCGGTAACTGGCTGACGTTCCTCTCCATACTCTGGGAGCACTGCCAATTTTTCAATCAATTTATCAACTTCTTTCCTATAGCTTCATTCTACCTCCATAGTGAATTAATACAGAAATGAGACTGATCATGAAGCCTTTCCTTTGTTTATGGTTTTTTAGGAAGCTGCAGAAATTAATATCTTACAGCCATTAATCCTGAAATATCTGGGAATGCTCAGCAGTAAATTGCTGGCCCAACCTACCCTGTGAGTTTTAAAAAAAACACTGCAAATGCTGCAGATGTCAAATAAGAATGAACTAGAGTTTTGAAGAAGAGTCATAACAGACTTGAATTATTAATTCTGTATCTCTGTCCTCAATACCTGCCAGACCTACTAGGTTTCTCCTTTGTTTTTTATATACTATTTAAGTTTCCAGCTATATTTGAACTAAAGATTCATTCATGACTAATCGCAGCCTACTTAGGAAACAAATCCAATAAATTGTTTTGAAAGCTATAAGTACAAAGCATCAAATTTAATATTGGCATTGATTGAATGATTAATTGTCACATAGATCCTTGAAAATACAGTGAAAAGTGGTTTGTTGCCACAGTCAGTGCCACTTTGAATTACAATAAGGATAAAAAGAAATTGCACATATAAGAATTCATCTTTTCAAACTGGGGTCTGAAGCATATCTTCAGGGTTTCTGTAAGGTGACTGGAAGGTGGTCCAGTGCCAAGGAATCCCATCTCTGGAACATCAACAATGGCATCAATGCCCACTATCGCCACCATGCTCTAATAGCCAGGGGTCCAGGCTCTGTGCCTGTTGCTGCTGCCAGGGGTACGGGCTCTGTGCCTGTTGCTGCTGTCAGTGGTCTGGGCTCTGTACCTGCTGTCAGGGGTGCGAATTCTCTGTCTACTGCTGCTGTCAGGGGTGCGGGCTCTGTGCCCGCTGCTGCTGTCAGGGGTCTGGGCTCTGCCTGCTGCCACCAGAGGACTGGGCTCTGTGCCAGCTACCAGGGGTGCAGGCTTCTGTGCCTGCAACTGCAGCCAGGGGTGCGGGCTTCCATGCCTGCCGCTGCTGTCACCAGGGGTGCGTGCTTCCATGCCTGCCGCTGCTGTCACCAGGGGTGCGGGCTCCATGCCTGCCGCTGCTGTCACCAGGGGTGCGGGCTCCGTGCCTGCCGCTGCTGTCACCAGGGGTGCGGGCTCCGTGCCTGTCGCTGCTGCTAGGGGTCCGGGCTGTGTGCCTGCTGTCACCAGGGTTGCAGGCTCTGTGACTGCCGTCACTGCCAGGGTTGCAGGCTCTGTTCCTGCCACTGCTATCACCAGAGGTGCGGGCTCTGTACTTGCCGCTGCTGCCAGGGGTCTGGGCTCTGTACTTGCCGCTGCTGCCAGGGGTCTGGGCTCTGTACTTGCCGCTGCTGCCAGGGGTCTGGGCTCTGTACTTGCCGCTGCTGCCAGGGGTCTGGGCTCTGTACTTGCCGCTGCTGCCAGGGGTCTGGGCTCTGTACTTGCTGCTGCTGCCAGGGTTGCGGGCTCTGTGCCTGCTGCTGCCAGGGTTGCGGGCTCTGTGCCTGCTGCTGCTGCCAGGGTTGCGGGCTCTGTGCCTGCTGTCACCAAGGTTGCGGGCTCTGACTGCCGCTGCTGTCGCCAGGGGTGCGGGCTCGGTGCCTGCCGCTGCTGTCGCCAGGGGTGCGGGCTCGGTGCCTGCCGCTGCTGTCGCCAGGGGTGCGGGCTCGGTGCCTGCCGCTGCTGTCGCCAGGGGTGCGGGCTCGGTGCCTGCCGCTGCTGTCGCCAGGGGTGCGGGCTCGGTGCCTGCCGCTGCTGTCGCCAGGGGTGCGGGCTCGGTGCCTGCCGCTGCTGTCGCCAGGGGTGCGGGCTCGGTGCCTGCCGCTGCTGTCGCCAGGGGTGCGGGCTCGGTGCCTGCCGCTGCTGTCGCCAGGGGTGTGGGCTCGGTGCCTGCCGCTGCTGTCGCCAGGGGTGCGGGCTCGGTGCCTGCCGCTGCTGCCAGGGCTCCGGGCTCTGTGCCTGCAGCTGCTGTCGCCAGGGGTGCGGGCTCGGTGCCTGCCGCTGCTGCCAGGGCTCCGGGCTCTGTGCCTGCAGCTGCTGTCAGGAGTGTGGGCTCTGTGCCTCCTGCTGCTGCCGCCAGAGGTGCGGGCTCTGTGCCTGCTATCACCAGGGGTGCGGGCTCTGTGCCTGCCGCTGCTGTCAGGGGTGTGGGCTCTGTGCCTCCTGCTGCTGGCGCCAGAGGTGCGGGCTCTGTGCCTGCCTGCCGCTGCCAAGTGTCAGGGCTCTTTGCCTGCCTGCCGCTGCCAGGGGTCTGGGCTCTTTGCCTGCCTGCCGCTGCCAGGGGTCTGGGGTCTGGGCTGTGTGCCTGCCGCTGCTGTCATAGGTTTTGTGGTAGCCTATGGCAGTCTTTTGGCCCAGCATATCCTCAGTGTGAACTTCTGGCCTTGAGGTGATTCCAGAGTGGTCTCCCAGCCTTGACTTACACCCCAGCATGGTCTGGAGTCAAGACCCAGCACGGGCTGGGGACCAGTGTGGTCAGGTTTGCAAGACTGTTGATCAGAAGTTTTTATTTCTCTATTTTATAATTTATTCATATGATTTGTAATGTTGGACTTATTATTTCTTTGTTTTTCTATGTTTTTTTCCCCCTAAGAACTTGTACTGAAGAATC
Source organism: Hemiscyllium ocellatum (assembly GCF_020745735.1). Taxonomy (NCBI): domain Eukaryota; kingdom Metazoa; phylum Chordata; class Chondrichthyes; order Orectolobiformes; family Hemiscylliidae; genus Hemiscyllium; species Hemiscyllium ocellatum. Next base: position 27,022,758 of record NC_083425.1, on the reverse strand, counting down.
CATATTTAGGTACCTTTTACCTAAGAGAGGGTCATAAGTGGTGACTTGTAAACGTTCCACTGTACTCATTTGAGTATATATGACAATAAGGCTAATTCAATTCAATAAATTCCTTTCTTCGCTGGTGAATGATGCTTGCCTGTAGAAAATGAAAGATTAGAGAAGGCACAGTTCTAAATGTGGACTTTACGTGTGACCTATGTGCAAACATTACCACACAAGTGTAGGGAAGGACACGCAATTTTGAACCTGGCTTCAGTGGTGGGAGGGGGGACATGGGACAAATCCCCACAGTGCGAAGAGAAGAGAAGGAGAGCCCAGGGTGTGGGTGGGGATGAAAATATTTAAGCAACACAATGAATGTAGCATTGAATTTCTGCATCTCATCCTAAAAAATGTGGAACAAGGAAACTGCCTATATAGAATTTTTAACTTCATCAAAATATCCTTTTAAGCATTTCAGTTTTATGGCCAACAAACGTGGTAATCACTTTGTGCTCAACAAGTGCAGCAAACATAGATAAATGATTAGTTAATCTGCTTTGGCAGTTGTATTTAAGGGATCAGTGTTAGCCAGGACAGAACTCCACTGTTCCTTTAGCAGTCGTGCATGGGATATTTTGCACTCACTTAAAAGACAAGTAAAACTGTAGTCTGATTTCTTTTTCAAACAGGAACCATTTTTGATCTTTTTGTCCTTTATAAATTTTTATCTTTCTCCACCATCCTTGAACAAGCTCATCTTTCCTGGAACACCATTTGAGAAACCGTCAAGTCAGATTTCTGCCCTTACCACATTACCAAAATAGATCTGATCAAAGCTTATTAAACAAAAGAGGGAAAAAAAAAGACAAGTAAAGCTATATAAATTACAGTTTATAAAGATTTTATCACCAACAGCAAAAAGAACAATTCAGTCTTTTTTTTTACAGTAATATTCTTTCTAGATTCTCAATCCCAGTGAAGTATCACTTTTATTTTTAACACTGTACTTTCTAACCTAACTGACTCTCTCTTTCCATTTTTGATGGCCTCAAGGCTTCCTCCCAACTCAATAGGCCCAAATTTCTTTTCAGTTTTGACAACTTGAAAACTTCTTCCCAAATTCTCTCAACAAAGAGTTCTCGAGCTAAAACCCTTTTTAGTAAGGTGAAATTATTCTTCTGAAGTGGAAAACAAATTGCTGACAGTCTGTTTCTCTGTGTATCGCATACGAGTTCCATTTTGTAAACATTTCATAAATTAACACCACAGCTATTCTGCTGGGCATTGAAATCACACACTTTCTTGGAAATGATGTATTTACTTCAGTGTTCCAAATGACTTTCTGATCGCGTTTAGTTTTCAATGAAAACTAACGTGTGTTTACTTCTACTTTAAAAATGTAGATTCCTAAATGATGAGAATATTTTGCTCCTTTATCACACTTTTAAGACGTTCCCTCAATCCTACCTGTTCCACCAAATTTTGATCATGTGGCATATCAAATTTTAGTTCATAACTATCCTAAAACAAAATCACCTCGGGACATTTTATATTAAAGGCCCTACATAAATTAAACAGGTTGTTCGTAAAGTAACAAACTTCTCAATGATTTATTATTTCAGTAATGCACTGAAGTGTCAACTCGCATGATATGATGAAATTCTGGAGCAAAGCTTTAATTCAAGACCTTCTGACGTGAGAGATGAGAGGATGCCACTGCATCAACTTATAATGGAACACTAACTTTCTGTCTCAAAGATCAAGTATTATGTGCAAAGAACCAGTTCCCAGTCCTTGTCAAATTTGCTGGTGTTTATTCTGTTGCTGCACGTCTCAGTGCGGGGTGGGGAGTTGGAAGCTGCGTAGCAGTTGTACGTAGAATAATCTTGGTACTGAATCATCAATAGGATTGTAACTTAAATTATTATAGAACCTTGATTTCCAAAAGGTTTCAATGAAAAATATTAATACAGAGAAATGAAAGAAAAACAAGTTGACTACTTTTACACTGGATTCAGATTATTCTGACTGTAGTGCGAACATTGCTTTTGTGTGTTAAAGTAGGTCAGATTCTCATTGATCCACTTTAATACGGCATTATGCAAGCAGTAATTGGTTTGGTCTCTCCCAGATTTATGTGAATTTCAGTCCTGCCTTGTTGTTTTAGTACTTAACATTTAACACATTTTAAGACAGAACAATATATTAACAGTATTACTGTTAAAGACAGTAAGTAGTTTTACTAACAATATTTAATAATTTTATGATTGTAAAGCTAAAATTCACAAAGACTGATTTCCCAAGAGTGCATTTTATTGTATGTAGCAGTTAGATAAACAGCTTAGTTGTTTGCTCTTCTCCTGAATCTCTGCACAGTGCACAAGGTATTTGAAATGACGAAGTGGTCTCCCTGAGATTGATTTTTTTTTTCTTTTTGCTGGTACAATTGCAACATTTAAGAGGCATTTGGATGGGTATGTGAATAGGAAGGGTTTGGAGGGATATGGGCCGGTGCTGGCAGGTGGGACTAGATTGGGTTGAGATATCTGGTCAGCGTGGACGGGTTGGACCAAAGGGTCTGTTTCCATGCTGTACATCTCTGACTCTCTGACCTGGTAAGTAGCTCATCCACACAGATCATACCTATATAGGATCTAGGTTCTCTGGGTTTTGATTTCTTAACCTATCTCTTTTGAAACAGCAACAGGAATGAAGCACTGAGCTTCACGCCCTTCAAACTAATGTTTCAATTATTGATTGCTAACTGGAAACCTGTGTTCAGAGTGCTCATGTATGGATGTCAAGTGAGATACTTGTGATGACCAGCACCTATGGAACCATAAGGGAGCAGGGGATTTGGTAAGGGAAGGAGACTAACTACATTAAACATTACTTAGTAGAAATGGCATGTGAATACCTGTCAACTTTACAGAAATGTCAGATGGAAGAAGATAAATCCATATATCTGAGTCAGAAATTAAGGATTCAAGCCTCAGGGAGACAATACTGATAATTCAAAGCAATATTGAGGGAGTACAGTAGTACTGTTGGAGGTCCCACTTTCAGATAAAATGTTTAAAACTAGGCCCTGTAAGGCACACAGTATCGTGAAATAAAACAGAAATGCTAGAGACACTGAGCAGATCTGGCAACATCTGTGGAGATAGAAACAGAGATAATGCTTCAAATCCAATAAGACATTTCTTCAAAACTGTGGAGAGAGGAAGCTGGGAAATTGATGCTGCTTATGTTGTAGGAAGGTTGAATGGAGGAGTAAGTGGAGCAGTTGGGAGTGAGCCCTGAAACAAAAGGCAAAGGAACTACGAGTGGTAATGGAGAAGAAATGTAGATGAAGAGGGGATGCTACTGGTGATTGTTAATGGCAGAAAATAGATCAGCTCTGCTGGGAGCAAACACAAGCAAACAAGTTACTTTGTGGGAGGAGAAATCAAAATGGATGACACACTACATGGTCTGAAGTTGTTGAACTCAATGTTGAGTCCTCAAGGCTTGAAAGTTTCGAAATGAAACATTTGGTGCTTTCCTCCAGCTTATGTTGGGCTTTGCTGGAACACTGCAGTGTGTCGATAACTTAAATGCTAGCATGAGAGCATCTCCTCTCTGCCAAAACTAACATTGTCACCATGGACATACATCACCTATGATTTGAGAGTGCCTGCTGTTTTATTGTGGGCTGTCGATCTCTTCAATTTTTCATACAAGGCCTAATCTTGAATGTTTGCAAAGGCAAAACTCTCTTATATTGTACCGGACTAGCCAAACAAATGCAGTGGCTTCAAGAGCAGGTTTGAAGCGGGGAACGCTGCGGTGAATAACTTGCCTCATGATTCCACAAAACCTGGTCGAGCACAAGTCAGGAGTGCAGTGGACTACTCTCGACTTACCTAGATTAGTGAAGCTACAAGAAGCTCAACACCAGTCAGGTCAAAGCAGACCACATTAATAAATATCCACTTTATCCATCACTGATGTTCAGTGGTAGCTGTGTGTACTGTTTTCTTGGGTCAAAATACTGGAACTCCCTCTCTATTGGCATTATAGGTCTACCGACCAAATATGGACTGCAGCAGTTCAATAAGGCAGCTCACCACCACCTTCTGAAGGGCAACTAGAGATCGGCAATAAATTTGACTTACCAGGGAAAAACCACAGTGGCCAGGTTTCTCGCATTGAAACTGGCTCTGTGGCTCAGAAGGGAAGGGGGGAGAATAGGAGAGTGATAGTGATAGGAGATTCAATCATGAGAGGAACAGACAGGAGATTCTGTAGTGCCAAGCAAGATTCGCGGATGGGTTTGTTGGCTCCTGGGTACCAGGGCCAGGGAATTCTTGAAGTGAGTCTACAGGATTCTTAAGGGGAAGGGAGGGCAGCCAAAAGTTGTGGTACACATCGGTACAAATGACATAGGTAGGGAAAGGGAGGAGGATCTAAAAATAGAATTTAGCGAATTAGTTTGGAAACTAGAACGCAGAATGAACAGAGTAGTAATCTCAGGATTGCTACCACTGCCGCGGGCTAGTGAGACGAGGAATAGAGCGAGAGCAGATGAACACATGGCTGCAGGGCTGGTATAGGAGGGAAGGCTTCAGGTATGTGGATCATTGGGATACCTTCTGGGGAAGTTGGTATCTGTACAAGAAGGACGGGTTGCTCCCGAACTAGAGGGGCACCAATATCCTGGGCGGGAGGTTTGCTAGAGCTCTTTGGGTGGGTTTAATCTACATTGGCAGGAGGTTGGGAACCTGATCTACATATCAGATGGAGTAGGGAGTGAACAGTCAGATACAGCGTGCAGAGAGTCTGTGAGAAGGAATAGGCACTTGATAGGGCAAAAGTATAGTCAGTGTGATGGGTTGAAGTGACTATTTTAATGTATCAGGAATAAGGATAATGAACTCCGAGCATGGATCAGGACTTGGAACTATGATGTTTTGGCCATTAAGGGGACTTGGATAATTCAGGGGCTGGAATGGTTGTTGGATTTCCAGGGTTTAGATAATTCAAAAGGAATGGGGTGAGGAGGTAAAAGCGGTGGAGGAGTGGCATTGTTAATCAGGGATAGTGGCACAACTGCAGAAAGGGAGATCATTGAGAAGGGTTTGTCTACGGAGTCAGTATGGGTGGAAGTCAGAAACAGGAAAGGAGCAGTCATTTTATTGGGAGTTTTCTATGGTCCCCCCAATAATAACAGAGACATGGAGGAGCAGATTGGGATCAGATTTTGGAAAGGTGCAAAAGTAATAGGGTTGTTGTTATGGGTGACTTTAACTTTCACAATATTGATTGGAACCTACTTAATTCAAATAGGTTGGATGGAGCAATCTTTGCCAAATGTGTCCAGGAAGGATTCCTTTTGCAATATGTAGATAGGCTGACTACAGTGGAGGCCAAATTGGATTTGGTACTTGGCAGCGAACTATGCCAGATCTCTCTGTGGGAGAGCATTTTGGTGATAATGATCATGACTCCCTGACCTTTACTGTATTCAGAGAATGCTAGGAGTAGATGTTATGGGAAAGTATTTAACTAGGGGAGGGGGAATTACAATCCTATTAGGCAGGAACTGGATGAGGAAGTGGAAGGGTGAGTTACTAAGTTTGCCGATGATCTGCAGGTTGGTGGAGTTGTGGATAGTATGGACGGCTGTTGTAGGTTGCAACAGGGCATTGACAGGATGCAGAACTGGGCTGATAGGTGGTAGATGGAATTCAACCTGGAAAACTGAAGTGATTCACTTTGGAAAGGTGAATGTGATTGCAGAATACAGGGTTAAAGGCAGGATTCTTGGCAGTGTGCAGGAACAGAGGGATCCATGTCTACAGATCCTTCAAAGTTGCCACCCAAGTTGATAAGGTGGCTTTCATTAGCACAGGGATTGAATTTAAGAGCCACGAGGTTATGTTGCAGCTCCATAGAGCCCTGGTTAGACCACACTTATAATATTGTGTGCAGTTCTGGTCGCCTCATTATAGGAAGGATGTGGAAACTTTAGAGAGGGTGCAGAGCAGACTTACCAGGATGTTGTCTGGACTGGAGGGCATGTCTAATGAAGAAAGATTGAGAGAGCGAAGGCTTTTCTCATTGGAGTGAAGAAGGATGAGAGGTAACTTGATAGAGGTGTACAAGATGTTGAGAGGCATAGATAAAGTGAACAGCCAGAGACTTTTTCTCAGGACAGAAATGGCTATCATAAGGGGTCATAATTCTAAGGTAATTGGAGGAATGTTATATCAAAGGTAGGTTCTTTACACAGAGATTGGTTGGTGTGTGGAATGCACTGCAGGCAGTTGTAGTAGAGTCAGATTCATTCGGGACTTTTAAGCGACTCTTGGATGGGCACATGGAAGATAGTACAGTGAAGGGTGTGTCAGTTAGTCTGATCTTTGAGTAGGATAAAAGGCCAGCACAACACTGGGGGCTGAAGGGCCTATACTGTTCTCTAACGCTGACCCAACGAGTGACATTCATATCCCATGAATGAATTTTTTAAAAAATTCAGGTCTGGTCAGTCAAATACTCTATCTTTCAAATATGTTGAAGGAAATATGTTAAGCACTTTCCATAGTTACCTTTCAAAAGGCCACCAATAATAAAGTGATGCAACACTGGATCAACTGTACCACCTTGGCCTTCTACAAAACAAAGGCCATCATAACTGCGAAACCAATTATGATGGATCAGGCACTGCATCAGCATAGCTGAAAAGCATCTTCTCTGCCATGTCCTGTTCTTTGTGCTCTCAGATGGCCAGGGTTCCAGGGGAGGACAAAGAAAATGCTCAAACTCTCCTTGAAGTGCAACAACATTGACATTAGTGACTGGAAGGAACTTGCAACGAAACTTTAAAAATGACAATAATTTGTCCAAGTTCTGTTCTGCTTTGAGTCAAGTTTCCTTAATAGTGAGACAGAGCATTGCAGCAAAAATAAGTAGTAAACTTATTTCTGTGCTCTAAATCCCACATCTTGTGGTATATCCTGTTCCATATACTCAAAGATCTGCAGTTTGGGAATCAGCTATTCAGTCACATGAAGGCTCATAGCTGAAAAATGTGTTGCTGGAAAAGTGCAGCAGGTCAGGCAGCATCTAAGGAGCAGGAGAATCGACATTTCGGGCATAAGCCCTTCTTCAGGACTTATGCCCGAAACTTCGATTCTCCTGCTCCTTGGATGCTACCTGACCTGCTGCACTTTTCCAGCAACACGTTTTTCAGCTCTGATCTCCAGCATCTGCAGTCCTCACTTTCTCCTACATGAAGGCTCATGGCAAACTTGCAACTGAATAGATCAAGGGACAGCTAATGACAACTAGCTAATGTGTGTGGGAGGTGCCGGGTGTTTGGATGGGATGTTAATCTGTGGGTTCACGAGGTCAACTTTACAATAATTTCTTCTCATAGTGCCCTGACTAACACCTAGCCCTCAACTAAATTTGCCAACACCAGATTAGGTTGTTATGGGTTTTAGTTGTTATTAATGGGATGCTGTATCAAACACAGATCAAGGTTTATTTAGCAAAAACAATCCATGCCATTAATTTGTAAGTAGAGTTCCTTGGGACATTTCTAAAAGAATTTTACCTAATCTTAAACCTATAATTTTTTCACTCTGATTTAGTCTTGCATAGTAAATCAACACCTAGAAACTAAGTTAAACGTCATTCAGGAATTAGCTTTCTTTGAAGTTAATTTTTAAAGATGTCATTCGCGTCATTGATGTCAAACATGGACCTGAAAAACCTTGTTGAAAATTCTATCAAATATATTGGTTTCAAATTTTCAAAGTCTGCACTATTTTATTTTTACCCAGTATTTATGAATTTCTCCTCATACTACAGTTGTTTTGCAGTGATGGGCTGGAGTGGTAAGACTTTAATGGCTTAAACATATGATTTCTCTTCTCTTTTAGTCCTGAAAGCCTCATAACAGCTCCTGCTTCCCTAACACGTGCATAAACTATCTTAATCATTGTGGTAACTTTAAGCTGATTGGTTTTTGAAGACAGGTATCTTCCATTTTCTCACAGACATACTGCCAAAATGTCATGCTTCAGTGCTCCTGGATATGGATATGCCAGCAGTGCATATCAAGATGCTCTGCAGTGAGTTGGAGAGTTTACCATAAGTGTTCCTGACCTATTCAGGACTGTGGGAACACAAAATCCTGGCCAGTAATGCCTGCTGTTTTCATTAATGTGTCTGCTGCGAAACTGTAATTTTAAAATGCCACAGGTCTAAAACCAGAGGGTGGTGAATCTGTGGAACTCATTATGGCAGAAGGCTGTGGTGGCCAAGTCATTTGAATGTTTTTAAAACAAAAATAGATGGGTTCTTGATTAGCAAGGAGATCCAGGTTTATAGGAAGAAGACAGGAGAATGGAGTTGAGAAATATATCAGCTAGATCAAATAGTTTGACTTGATTTATTATTGCCACATACTGAGAAACAGTGAAAAGTATTGCATGCTCATCATACCCTGATGCACTTACGTAAGGTAATTGAACAGAATGCTGAATATAGTGTTACAGTTACAGAGAAGGCACAGAGAATGATCACTCTCATATATGCGAGGTCCATTCATAGGTCTGGTCATAGCAGAGAGGAAGTTATTCTTGAATCTGTTGGGATATGTTTTCAAACCTTTGTAACTTCTTCCTGGTGGAAAAGAGTATAACCAGGATGGCAGGGATTTTTGATTATGTTGATTGCTTTCCCTAGGCAGTGATAAGTGTAGACTGAGTCGATAGAAGGTAGGTTGGTTTTTGTGAAGGACTGGGCTGCATTCACAACTCTGTAATTTCTTGCAATCTAGGGCAGACCAGTTGCCATACCAAGTTGTGATGCATACAGATAGGATGTTTTCAATGGCGCATCTATAAAAATGTAGGCATGCCAAATTTCCTTAGCCTTCTGAGGAAGTAGAGTTGTTAGTATGTTTTCTGGACCGTAGCATCATCATGGATGGACCAGGGTAGATTGGTGATGTCTACTCCCAGGAGCTTACATTTCTCAACCACCTCCACCTCAGCACCATTGATGCAGACAGGGGCATGATTTCCACTCTGCTTCCTGAAGTTGATGACCAGCTGCTTCATTTTGCTGACATTAGGGGAGAGATTGTTGTCTTTATACCACACTACTATGCTCTCTATCTCTTTCCTGTACTCTGTGCCATCATTGTTAGAGATCCAACCTACTACAGTGGTGTCATCAGCAAATTTGTAATCGAGTTAGAGCTGAATTTGCCATACAGTCATGAGTCTGTAAGGAGTATAATAAAGGGCTGAGTATGCAGCCTTGCAGGGTACCGGTGTTGGGGATTATTGTGGAGTTGGTATTGCCACTTATCCTTACTGTTTGCAGTCTAAGTCAGGAAGTCGAGGATTTAATTGAGAGGGGAGCAGAATCCTAGGTCTCAGAGTCTGGAAATGTACTTTTATTAGAACAATGGGCTGAATGGCCTAATTCTGTTCCTATAAACTTATGATTTTATTGTCTAAGATGATGTATAAACAGAAGAGAAAAAGCATATTATCATAGCCATTCTTGTAAGCTTATTTAGTTTTCCTTCACACACTGTGACTTGAATTTCATGCATGTCCCCTAAAGTTTTATTGACGTCTGGCACATTGGTTCAGTTTAATTAATGCTACAAGTGTATACAGAGGAACCTCAATTATCCGGCATTCAAATATCCAATTTTTGGATTATCTGGACAAGATCCCGATGCTTGGCTAAACTGTGTTATCCAGCATTCAATTATCTGAACAAAATACTCCCTGCCCGTGTTGTTCGGATAATCGAGGTTCCTCTGTATATAGAAACCTATCGAGCCTAACTAAGCAAAGTAAAAGTAGCACACATATGAGAATGTATTCAGGAATGCATGCTCTCTATGCACAGTCAATAATTAGTGATCTTGACTGCATTAAATAAACACAGGACCACATTATACAATTATTCCCTCCTTGAGAATCCATGCTGAATTCTATCAGCACTTCCTGTTCCAAGTTATATATGGGATTTATAAGACGGTTAGGTTTTTGGACTGTGAAATTTATGGTAAAAATGAGGGAAGTCATGTGACTTAATCTGAAGTCTGACAACAAACCTGAATAAGAAACTGTTCAAGATTAAAATATTGCTTTGTTTTACTGGAAAGAATATATTAGGGACTTATGCTTGGACGTAATGCCAGTAGCATTTATGCTGATGATAATTGGAGTATTAGTCTCCAAAGTCCAAGAGGGTGTTATGAATGTCAGATTGTAGGCAGTTTAATGTATGCAAATAGCATCTTGTATATTAGTTCTTAAACTTTTCTATAGGGGACTCCTTCAAGTTTCAACATACATCTACAGACTCCCACACCAGAAATTACTATTGTACATCCAGCTACCAGGTGACCTACCTTGAATGTCAGATATCTAAAGTACATAAAACAGTAATTTTAATAGATATTTTTCAGTGAAGTAAAAGTGCATATTTGATATTTTTACTGCACTGTTGACAACCTAAGGTCATCCTAATACATTTTACTATTTAAATATTTTCTATGCATAATAATCGTTATAATGTTGGAAATACAACAACCAAATCTCTAATTGATAATTTAGACAGATGATTAGATCATCAACTTTGTGCAGTGTTTCTTAATTAACTGCTTTCCATCTCACATATTGAGGTGGCATAGTGATAATGTCAATGGAGTAGTAATCCAGAAATCCAGGCAAATTCTCTGGGACATGTTACAGCTAATAAAATTTAAATTCAGTGAATAACTTTTTGGAGTTAAATGCTAATTTCAGTGATGGCAACCATGAAATTATTATTTATTATTGTAAAACAAACCCCACTATTGGAGTATTGTGTGCAATTCTGGTCTCTTTCCTATCGGAAGGATGTTGTGGGACTTGAAAGGGTGCAGAAAAGATTTGCAAGGATGTTGCCAGTGTTTGAGGATTTTAGCTACAGAGAGAGGCTGAATAGACTGGGGCTGTTTTTCCCTGGAGTGTCGGAGGCTGAACCTATGCCCTCTAGATCTGGCCTCCACCCCCCCATCCCCAGGAAAAGACCTTGTCTGTTTATCTTATCCATGCCCCTCATGATTTTATAAACCTCCATAAGGTCACCCCTCAGCCTCCAACACTCCAGGGAAAACAGCCCTAGTCTATTCAATCTCTCCCTAAAGCTCAAATCGTCCAACCCTGCAACATCCTTGTAAATCTTTTCTGAATCCATTGAAGTTTCACAGCATCCTTCCAGTGGGAAAGAGACCAGAACTGCACGCAATATTCCAAAAATGGCCTTACCAATATTCTGTACAACTGCAATGTGACCTCCCAACTCCTTTTACTCAATACTATGACTAATAGAGGAAAGCATACTAATTGCCTCCTTCACTAACTTATTTACCTGCGAGTCTTCTTTCAAGGAACTATGAACCTGCACTCCAAGGTCTCTTTGTTCAGGAACAGTCCCCAGAACCTTGGCATTAAGTGTATAAGTCCTGCTCTGATTTGCTTTTCCAAATTGCAGCATCTCACATTTATCTAAATTAAATTCCATCTGCCATTTCTCAACCCATTGGCCCATCTGATCAACATCCTGGTGTAATCTGAGGTAACCTCCTTCACTGTCCACTACATCTCCAATTTTGGTGTCCTCTGCAAACTTACTAACTATACCTCCTATGTTCACATCCAAATCATTTATATAAACTATGAAAAGCAATGGACCCAGCACTGATCCTTGTGGTACACCACTGGTCAGAGGCCTCCAGTCTGAAAAGCAACTCTCCACCACCACCCTCTGTCTTCTACCTTTTGAGCCAGTTCTGTATCCAAATGGCTAGTTCTCCCTGTATTCCATGAGGTCTAATCTTGCTAACCAGTCTGCCATGGGGAATCTTGTTGAACGCCTTACTGAAGTCCATACAGATCATGTCTACTGGTCTGCCCTCATCAATCGTCTTTGTTACTTCTTCAAAAAAACTGAATCAAATTCGTGAGTCATGACCTTTCATGCACAAAGTCATTCTGCTTATCCCTAATCAGTCGTTGCCTTTCTTTCCAGATTCCTTCCAACAACTTGCCCACCACGGATGTCAGGCTCACTGGTCTATAGTTCCCTGGCTTGTCCTTACCACCTTTCTTAAATAGTGGCACCATGTTAGCCACCCTCCAGTCTTCCGACACCTCACCTATCGATGATAGAAATATCTCAGCAAGGGGCGCAGCAATCACTTCCCTAGCTTCAAACAGAGTTTAGGGTACACCTGATCAGGTCCTGGGGATTTAACCAGATTTATCCAGACATTCAGCACTTCCTCCTCTGTAATATGACATTTTTCAAGATGTCACCATCTATTTCCCCACATTCTATACCTCCCATTTCCTTCTCCACAGTAAATACTGATGCAAAATACTCACTTAGTATCTTCCCCCATCTCCTGCGGCTCCACACAAAGGCCGCCTTGCTGATCTTTGAGGGGCCCTATTCTCTCCCTAGTTACTCTTTTGTCCTTAATGTATTTATAAAAACCCTTTGGATTCTCCTTAACCCTATTTGCCAAAGCTATCTCATGTCCCCATTTTGCCCTCCTGACTTCCCTAAGTTTACTCCTACTGCCTTTTATACAGAGGAACTGCAATTACTCAAATGAGATGGGCATGCACTATTTCATTTGGATAATTGATTATTTGTTTAGTTGATTTCCTCTGGGACTCGGAGTTTTCTGTGAAGTCTGCTCCCTGTTCGGGAGACTAGACAGCAGCACCTGGCATCCCAACATGTCCCCCAAACACCCCCCCCCCCCCCCCCCCCCCCCCCAATCTGCTGCCACCTTGAATCCCTGTCCACCACCCCAACCCCATCTGCTCCCACCCTGCGCCCCGACCCGTGCCCCCAATCCTGTCCGCTCCTGCCTGCCCCCCAACCCTGCCTGCCCACCCCCAAAGCTACCTGACCCCTCCAACCGCCCCCATCCCTGCCCACTCGACGCCCATCCACCCCCATCCTCTGTCCGTCACCCGTGCATGTCCCAGCCGACCTGCCTCCTGGCCGAACACCCCTCTTCTCTCTCTTCCCGCCCCCCCCCCCCCCCCCCCCCCCCCCCCCCCCAAAGCCCCTGGCAGCCAGACTGTGTACCAACAGTAAGACTGCTGCTGCCTTTGTGGGATAAGTCTCCAAATAAGGCACACAACTTTCTACTGCAACTTTTTGACAGTTTCCACCACCTCTGCCCTGTACAGGACAATGTTGGAGAGATTATCTGGGGAAGGGGAGGGGTTTTACAGTACACTCCAGGGGAAGAGTGGGGGAAGAGAGGGGGCAGGAGGTCAGTCATTTGGAGACGGTGCCTGGACTTTTCAGAACTATTCTCAGCAGCATTTCAGTGAGCCAAGTTAGTTTTTAATCATTGTACCTGTAAACAAAAGACACGATCAGGGTTGAAACAGTTCATTGACGTAACGTCTCTATCGAGACCTCAAGATCTCCTTCGGATAATCCGAAATTCAGATAATTGATATGCTGATAATCGAGGTTCCTCTGTACTCTTCTAAGGATTCACTAAATCTCTCCTGTCTAGTCTTGTCATATGCTTCCTTCTTTTTCTTAACCAAAACCTCAATTTCTCTTGTCATCGAGCATTCCCTACACCTACCAGCCTTTCCACTTACCCTAACAGGAATATATTGTCTCTGCACTCACGTTATCACATTTCTGAAGGCATCCCATTTTAACTTGTGAACATCTGCCCCCAATCATCTTTTGAAATATCTTGCCTCATACTGTCAAAGTTAGCTTTCCTCCAATTTCGAACTTCAACTTTTAGATCTGGTCTATTCTTTTCCATCACTGTTTTAAAGCTAATAGGATTATAGTCACTGGCCTCAAAGTGCTCCCCCACTGAACTCAATCAGCCCTTCTAACTTCATGATAACATTTTTTCATAAATAGTTTGAGTAGTTCCAATTCTCTGTCGGTGAGATTTATATTGTCTGTGCTATTGTAGTTTCAAGATATTGTTATCCCTTTCAGAAATGTTGGTATTTAAAATTTCTACAACAGGTGTTTATTTTACATCTATTATGTAGGGTCATATGCTGTGGATTGTATTGTTTATCCCAGATAAGTGCCACACCAATTCTTCTCAAATGTTTGATCATTTGTCACTGCAATAGTTTCGAGGCTCCTCTGTGGAACCATTCATTCAGCCTTTTAGAGAAGTAAAACATAGTATTGGAATTGTACGGAGTGTGTAAACCCATATACTTATGATTATCAGGCTGTCTTCTGAATTCAGTACTACTGGTCACTCCTTTAAATGGATACATTGCCAGGAATTGTGTCATACAATGCCCTTCTTAAAGCACTGCTTGGATAACCCAGGCTCAAAAATAAGGCATAATGTCGGTCCGCTTCTGTTTGAAGTATGCAGCGCTACCCACCATTCTGAATAAGGACAAATTATTGCTTTACCCACATCTGAAGCAGGTATCAATCTCATGATGTATTCAAGTAATTGGTTTAATATGGTTAAAATTCTTGCTCCACAATTAGTTTTTCCTGATGCACCCACCCCATTGCAGATGATTAACCATGTTAAAGTGTCTTTGTGGATCTCTGGAACCAACCCAAAACACCCTTCTTTACTCTTGCTCCTGGTTCAACCCAGCAATTCCCAACACAAGTCAAAGAGCCCTGGAGTAAGTTCTTCTGACGCTCACTAAGTGGCCCTGAACAACCCCTCCTGAAAATTGAGATCCTCAAGACCTACAACTTTTATCGTATAGTGACATGTTCCCCTTCTAAATTTGAATAATTTTGGACAAAATGTCTCTGGAAAATTCTCCAGAAAAGAGGCAAAAACCTTAGAGAGACTATAAAAGTGAGTTTTTAAAAACTATTTACATACATGCATGTTGTTGTTTTTCAGGTATGTAGTTCAATCAATATAAATCCCCTCCCTGATGGTGGGTATTGTCAGGCAATTTAACTTCAGGGAGGTGGTGATAGGTGACAGTTCAATACATGCTTTATCCATACCAAAACCTCACAAAGTGGCTGTACTCTTATAAATGATCATCATTCAAGGAGTTTTTACAGGTAGCAATGGGGAAATGTCGAAGTCTTTGCTGTCTGTAGTCAATATGTTTTGAATGTGTTGATGTTTCTAAACCCATGAATGTGTCATCCATTTAATAGTCAGCAGCCAACTTCAGTGGGCTTAAATCAAGATTGCGATCTGAAAACTTCTCAACTTGCACGCTTCAGAACAATTCACAAGAATAAGAATAAAGGGGTAAAACAAAATTTATACTGTATGAGAGGAGTGCTGATTGGTTGGCAGGTAGCCATTGCCATGTAGAATGCAACATTAACTTGATTTTATATATCAAACCAGTCAACGTGCCATTATTGAAAATTGTGAATGTGCAAGAGACCAAAATTAGAAGGAGTCTAAGATCTCATTGGGGTTTGTAGGATTGGAGGATATTTCCGAGATGGTACGGCTGAGATATGAGAGGATTTGAAAACAAGGGTGACATTTTTAAATTAGAAGAGTTCCTGAATCATAAGCTACTGTAGATCAGTGAACGTAGAAGTGATAGTTGAACAGAACTTGTGTGAATTAGGATTACAGCAGCAAAACTAATTTTGGGTGAGCTGTAGTTTGAAAGCTGGCCAGGACAGCATGAAATAGTCAAGTCGTGATGGCTACAATGTTTGAAACAAAATTTGATAATTTGTGTCTATGTTGATTGTAATAAGCAAAATAATTAAATGCATGTATCTGAATTGAAGTTAAAATACTTTTTCTTTTATTTGGCGTTTGACTTTATATCATCCGTACTGAAGATTAACCAAAGAGTCATTCAGCACAGAAACGGACCCTTTGGTCCAACAAGCCCATCCCAACTGTAAACCAGTCCCACCTGCCTGCACTTGGCCCATATCCCTCCAAACATTTCTTATTCATGTACTCGTCCAAATGTCTTTTAAATGTTATAACTATATCTGAATCTACGACGTCCTCTGAAATTTTATTCCAATGTCCAGATTACAGAGGAGGAAGTGCTGGATGTCTTGAAACTGTTAAAGGTGGATAAATCCCCAGGACCTGATCAGATGTACCAGAGAACTCTGTGGGAAGCTAGAGAAGTAATTGCTGGGTCTCTTGCTCAGATATTTGTATCATTGATAGTCACAGGTGAGGTGCCGGAAGACTGGAGGTTGGCAAATGTGGTGCCACTATTTAAGAAGGGCGGTAAGGACAAGCCAGGGAACTATAGACTGGTGAGCCTGACCTCAGTAATGGGCAAGTTGTTGGAGGGAATCCTGAGGGACAGGATGCACATGTATTTGGAAAGGCAAGGACTGATTCGGGATAGTCACTATGGCTTTGTGCATGGGAAATCATGTCTCGCACACTTGATTGAGTTTTTTGAAGAAATAACAAAGAAGATTGATGAGGGCAGAGCAGTAGATGTGATCTATATGGACTTCAGTAAGGCGTTCGACAAGGTTCCCCATGGGAGACTGATTAGCAAGGTTAGATCTCATGGAACACAGGGAGAACTAGCCATTTTGACACAGGACTGGCTCAAAGGTAGAAGACTGAGGATGGTAGTGGAGAGTTGTTTTTCAGACTGGAGGCCTGTGACCAGTGGAGTGCTACAAGGATCGGTGCTGGGTCCTCTACTTTTTGTCATTTATTTAAACGATTTGGATGTGAGCACAAGAGGTACAGTGAGTAAGTTTGCAGATGACACCCAAATTGGAGGTGTAGTGGACAGCGAAGAGGGTTACCTCAGATTACAACAGGATCTGGACCAGATGGACCAATGGGCTGAGAAGTGGCAAATGGAGTTTAATTCAGATAAATGCTAAGTGGTGCATTTTGGGAAAGCCAATCTTAGAATGACTTATACACTTAATGGTAAGGTCCTAGGGAGTGTTGCTGAACAAAGAGACCTTGGAGTGCAGGTTAATAGCTCCATGTAAGTGGAGTCACAGGTAGATAGGATAGTGAAGAAGGCGTTTGGTATGCTTTCCTTTATAGGTCAGAGTCTGGAGTACAGGAGTTGGGCGGTCATGTTGCAGCTGTACAGGACATTGGTTAGGCCACTGTTGGAATATTGCGTGCAGTTTTGGTCTCCTTCCTATCGGAAAGATGTTGTGAAACTTGAAAGGGTTCAGAAAAGATTTACAAGGATGTTGCCAGGGTTGGAGGATTTGAGCCATAGGGAGAGACTGAACAGGCTGAGGCTGTTTTCCATGGAGCGTCAGAGCCTGAGGGGTGACCTTATCGAGGTTTACAAAATTATGAGGGGCATGGATAGGATAAATAGACCAAGTCTTTTCCCTGGGGTCGGGAAGTCCAGAACTAGAGGGCATAGCTTTAGGGTGAGAGGGGAAAGATATAAAAGAGACCGAAGGGGCAACTTTTTCACGCAGAGGGTGGTGCATGTATTTGGTGGGGTATATGAGTTGGAAGGCTTTTGGAGGGATATGGGCCAGGTGCTGGCAGGTGGGACTAGATTGGGTTGGGATATCTGGTCGGCATGGACAGGTTGGACCAAAGGGTCTGTTTCCATGCTGTACTCTAAACTACAGAGGAAAACAAAAATTGCCCCAAGTCTTTTTTTCAAAAATCTCTTTTTCTCCTCTCTCTTTTTCTCTTTCTTTTTTTAATCTCTCCCTCTCTCTCTCTTTTTCTCTCTCTTGAAATCCCCCACCCAAAGGAAAAGACACTTACCATTCACCTTGTCTGTACCCCTCATGATTTTATAAACCTCAATAACGTCATCTCTCAACCTGCTAAGCTCAAGTGAATAAAGTCCCAGTCTCTTCCTATAACTCAAACTGTCTATTCCCGGCAACATCCTGGTAAATCTCTTCTGAACCCTCTCCAGTTTAATAATATCCTCCCTATAAAAGGACAACCAGAACTGTACACAGTCCTCCAGAAGAGGTCTCACCAAGGTCTTGTACAACGTCCACATAACATCCCAACTCCTACACTCAAAGGTCTGAGCAATGAAGGAAAGTGTGCTAAACACCTTCTTAACCACCTATCCAAATGTGATGCAAACTTCAAAGATTTATGTACCTGAACCCCTAGGTGTCTCTGTTCTACAGTGCTACCAAATCCCTACTTTTAGTTGTGTAAGTCCTTGTTTGTTTTACCAAAATGCATTTCCTTTATATATCGGTACTTTATATACATTAAATGCAAATGTTGCTGAGAATGTCATTACATGATGTCCAAATCTATGAGTACTATTTTAAGAGTCAACACTGAGTCCTAATAACCTTTTCTCAGTTAAGACAAGTTTGGAGAACATTGTATTCCTTCCTTTTGAAATTTTTCTGAAGAAGCTGTCTTCACTGTCCCTTGGTCATTTGTTCCAATATCACAAACAAGGGGGTCTAGTCTAATGAATCACTCTAGACTGCTCAAATGGATTTGATTAAGTTAAATCTGATGCAGTCCTCAGGTACATTGAACATGAATAATTCATGTTCAAGTTTCGGAGCCTGAAACCGCTTGTTTTTTGATCCACTATGTCAGTTCTGAAATCAAACCCCAATTTTATGGTTCTAATAGTTCATGTGTTTGATTTTCATTTCACAATTTAAACTTTTGAATCATTCTGCTATTGAATTTTTTGAAAAGTATTTTATATGAACTGCATGCCTTTAAAGGATTGCACTTCTAACCATTTGACATATTTTAATATTATGTGGCATTGGTGTAAACTGCAAAGAAGAAGCCATTACTTCAATCGAACATAGGATTGATGTGTTCATATTCTCTATTGAAACAGGTTTGAGAAATTCAGAAATGTTCCATTTTCTATGAATCTACAACCCAAAATTAACTTCACATCTTGTATTAATTGATGCCCATTTAACGGCATTCTTTAGGGAAGAAATTTGCAAGGGTTTTTTTCTCGTGAATGTTGAGCTATGAATTGTAACAGGCTGGGAAAACTTTTAACTGTGGTTTTTTTTCCTATAGGAACATGCTATGTTCATGAACAAGAGAATTTTCAACACTAATGAGCATATTGTTCAAAATTTTTAAAAATTAATTTATAGGGTGCGGACATTGCTGGCTAGGCCAGCATTTATTACCCATCCCTTGCCTAAAGGACATTAGAGAACTAAATGGGTTTTTCTGATTATCAACCGTGGTTTCATGGTGGCCATGAGACTCTTATTACAGATTTTTATTAAGTTCAATTTCCGTTCTCTGGCATGGTAGTTTTTGAAGCCAGGTCCCCAAAACATCACCTGATCTCTGGTTTAACAGTCTAGCAATAATAGCATCAAACCATCGCATTCCCCTCAAAATAAAGAAACATTTTTATTTTAGTAACTGCCTTTTTTTTAAATTAAAAGCTCTAATATTTCTTTAGACATTGTGAATTGGATCGTTTTGCTCGTGAGAGAGATACAAAACTTGCTACTGTAAGGGAATTACATTCAGAACAGATTAGAGAGCTGGAAAACAATATACGTGAACTGCAAATGAGTTTGGAGACTGTTGAAATGGAGAAACGACGAATGGAATGGAGCCATGCAGATGCTACAAAGGAGAAAGATGATGCTATTGAGAAGTAAGTGTCTGTTCCATTCCTTGAAGTAGTCAATCTCTTATGTTATTTCACTAAATACAATATTCATGTTTGAAAGTATAGGCTGTTGTGAGAATAATTGGATCCAGTTGTGGAATATGGGTTGGGGAAGGTTTAGGATGGAAGGAGTTAAGAGCAAGAGAATGAAGATGGTGATAGGGAACAACTGGAAGAAAGCATGCAAGAAAGAAGAATGGATGAGGTGGAGTGGGAAAGGTGGAATGCTGGGAGATCAGAGACCGGGAAATGATCTCTTCAGAGAAAGTCAACCAGGAATTTCTGTCTCCCCACAGCCTGAAATTTTATGTTTGGTTCTATTAGAAGGAATGAAAATGTTTAAGCTCCAACTATTATAATTTCTTCAATGCGAGGCACTAAACTTGAAGATGTAACATTCTTAATCTTAATTAAAAGTTTATCACAGCACCACCTACAGGTCTAATTTTATGACAAGCAAGATAATGGGTTTTTTCCATCGAGCAATATTGACTGAGTGTTTTAAGTGAAAAGCACACCACATATGTTGAAGTTAATATGTAACTATGATCTTTGTTGCACAATGATAGTTAAGATCAGGTTGCATATTTTGGCAAATGCATGGTTAGAGGATAAGAGAAATAGAGAGAGGAAAAGCTATAATCTACAAGTTGCTTTGCACAATATGTCACAGACTACCCAATTCCTGCTTCATTTCCCCTCTTAGAATTACACATCTTTTCAACTGCATTTCTATCTGCAGCAATCCCATTCTACTGATTGTATGTGTTCTCCCCTAGTTTTCCATTCCTCAATCTCTCAACCCCTGTTCATTTCAATTCATTTTTCTCAGCTCCAGTGCCTTTATAATCCTGTGATCATTCAACATTTTTCATAAATGGGAGTTGAAGCCATGTACGTATATCACTTTAAAGATTCGCCAAAAAATTAAAGTTCCAAATTTGGTGCTACAAAGTGCAGGCAGCAAGCAGAAATGAACCAGGCAGATCCTGGAGTACCAGGATCAAGATCAACAAAATACCAATTTAAAGCGTTATGTTGGATATGCTTAAATTAAACTCTGTAAAAAGCAAGATAATTTTCAGCTAATATTTATCAGATGAAATATTTGAAATATAGAACTAGTCTTTGCTCTCTTAACCACAGCTGTGTCCTTTCGTGTGACCTAGCAAGGATTGTAATGCCAATTACATTTCCTAATACAGTAAAAATACATTTAATGGGTATTCTAAAAAAAGGAACATCAGTTTAAATAGAACTGTTGCCCAGACATAGTTCTGTTCAATGTTCATTGTACTGAAAATGCCTGATAGGAATGATTGGTAAAGAATGGGCATTTTTTGTTTGCAGGAGAGTTTTAGTTGGATTCTTTTATGTAATATGTACTTTAGTGTTCTTTCAACAAACATTTCTCATATCTTCATTGCATCTGTGCAACATTGCATTTTTTGACAGATACAGAATTGTTTGATCTCTTTCCTTCAACAGTTTGTTAAAATTGTTGAATTATGCCTATTTATTTATATACACAATGCATCTTGGGTGCTATTATATTATTTGCACAATAAGTAATTTCTTATTGCCTTTGCCTTTGCATGCTGATCAGTAACCAAGAGCCTTCAAGCTTATTGTCCACATCATCCCTTTTCTCCTATCTTCAAAGTTCTCCTTCTATCTAAACTTTTGCTTTAGGTTTCTAACCTTTTCTCCATCTTTTCATTCGGAACTGCCAGCAGTCTCAATATAACTGCACCTCTCCTGGATTCTAACTTTCTCCCTCTAAACATGCCACACCCTATTCTCTCGGATCTCCCTGTAACTTCTTAAATTAAATCTGCTGTCAAAGATGTTAGTTGGAGTACCTACTTCTATATATGGTTTCAGATGTGGGATTCTAATTCTTTTACCCTCCTTTGAACTCCACAGGTCCTTGACCTCTCCCACAGCCTCCCAAATCAGTCCACCAACCACGAGTAGCCCATTTCTACCTTCTTCCAAAGATCCTCGAACATGATCATTCTGGTAGATTCATCTTTTTAACCTGTTCTTGTCTCTCAGAACGGATTTCTTTTTAAACCTTTTTCTCCTTCCACCCTTTGCTCAGCCTCCTCCAACTCATGGATTTAAATACTTTCTTGCCATTTGAATGGTTTCCGTTTCTTTGTCACCAGTTTCCTTGTCAAAGTGACCGGCTGTGATAGTGGAGATTTAAATCTGCAATCATTACACACTGCTGCAAAAGGATGTATATTTTGACTTCCCCTGACAATCCTGCACTGAATGGGTACTGTTTCTGAAGGAGCCAGGATAAGAATTCACAACTAGGAATATGAAAGTCAGTCCCAATGGGAAAAATAGGGACAGAGTGGCATTCTGATACAGTCTGTGAAAATTGCCACATCCAGAATAGCCAGGCCATTTACTTGATTCTTTGCCCTCATTCCAGGAGCTTCTGTCAAAGATTGGAATGAATCTATATTGTCAGTTGTGAAAATCACTTTTTTTTTCCATTTTAAGACTTTCTAATATTCTTCCCTAAAGAATGCCATTAAATGCTAACCAGCAACTCCTGCTGGAAATGCTTATGGAAGCTCTATAAATATTATGTGCCCTGTCATGCCTTGTTCAGTATTAACCATTATTTATACAAGAACATTGATCTTATTGTTGGGTTGATATTTTACTTTGAGAACTATTCTTAGCCATTTTTGTTTGAAGTCCATTCTTAAGCATTTCCAGCAGGAGTTGCTGGTTAGCAGAAGTAGTTTACAAACTATGGGCTGACATCAATTTGAAGTGTCAATCTTAGCGTTTTCATTGAGGGCTTCTCTCTGTGGGCTATGTTCTCCGAGCGCTTACCTCATTACTTTTGCACCATTTAAATGGTGCCCCCAACTTGTCCAATCTTCCCTCGCACCAGAGGTTAGAAGTATTCACCACTGTAGGGACCTCCCAGGACTCCTAGCACAGGTGCCATTTTTAAATCCCAGCCATGCTGTTGATCAAGCATTGTCGGCTAGAAATTGCCCTTCACTGCTTGGTGTGATGGAAGACAAAAGAAATGTTTCATGGGGCACATTAGTAGCATGGCTGACACTTCATTGCAATTATAAGTATGCATTCATAAATATATTGCTATTTAGGAAAAGATACATGGTATAATAACTCAGGATACCTGCCTGGAAAAGACCATTGTTTATTGTTGAGCACCAAAATAGAGGCAGTGCTGGTGGCCTATATATGCTAGTGCCAGCCCAGGAGCAACAGTTTTGCAGACCCATCCCTGGGTCTGCTTTATAATGGGCCCAGATGATGAGGTCTAGCTGGGCACCCTCACACTTAACCATCTGCACAAAGAGATTAATTAGAGAATTCCCCAAGGGCCTTTGTTGGGGCTATAACACATTGGTTACTCATCTTTAACCTCATTCTAACTTAGAATCCTGTCTCATAGAAGTACTACTCTTATCCCGATGTCCTACGTAACTTTCTCATTATTCAATGTGAGACTGTTGAATATTGAAAAGTGTTCATATGGCTGAAAATCTTCACTTTCATTCAGCAAAAGTGAAAACAAAGAAACCAATGTTGCATTTGCTTCTAGGAACAGACACACTTCTTACCTGTCTAGCAGCAACAGGTTTACAGTTAATGAGTGTTCACTGCACGCAGCTTTCAACTGTTAGAACCAGGTGCCAGCTGAGACTTGTCTGGATTGTTGTGCCTGAGACTACAGCTATGTCATTCTGTAGGTGATGTTCCTCCTGCTGAGTATCCTTATTTTTCTCTTTGGTGTTACTGCTGCCACTCTCCTAGCGCTCTAGGGTCGATCACATCTGTTCTTTGCCTGTTCAGTTTTACAGAGCACAGTATGCTGGAATTATGCAGCACACTTTATCAGGGGTTTACTGCAAAGCCCCAGCGGAATCACATCTTAACCAGGCATGTTGTCCTCTTCACAACAGCCCTGGTGGAAAGTGGCTACATATATAGTATTAATACATGCATAATCCTTTGATTAATGCAGAATGTAACAGTCATCAGTCATTGTTGCAGATGGCTGGCCTTGTCTCCCAATAATACTTCTTGTAAGGCATCTGACCCTTGAAGCAAAGCAGGAACATGACTGTTCTCAAGGATGTAGGCATCACGGCAACTCTGAGGGTACCTGGTGCAGACTTCAAAGATGTGGTATTGATAATCACAGATTATTTGTGTAATGATTGTAATGAGGTCAGCCAGGTGGATTTCATAGAATGTGAGTTCACAAATTGGGGCTTTTAAGCTGGTCATTCACGTAGTCCAGGCTGACATCCTGTTCCCTGTGATAGCTGGCTCTGAGAGAGCAGGATCAGTATCGAGGACACTGTAAATAAAGGATGACTTGGTGAAGGGTTACTGACCTCTATGGAGTAGAGAAAAGCATGCATGTTTGAAGAAATTCACTCTCATAAATCATCTTTGAGTTGGAGCATTTTTCACATGATGCTATTATTTAGGAAGCTTGACTCTGTTGATCCTGCTGTTAAAGACAGGGCCCAGTATGTGGAAAGAATGTGTTATCTTTTCTGGACAAATGACATTGCGGCAGATGAAAAGTAACGAGTAATTCTCTTGAGAGTTTGTGGACCTGTAGATTTTCCAGTTACTTGGAGTTTAATTTTCAGCGAGGCACCAGACACTAAAACCTTTCGCGAGTTGACTGATTTAATTAAGGAATATTATGACCCCAAGCCACCTCTAATTCTTACATGCTATCAGTTTTACTTAGTAATTCAAAAATTAGAAGATTCCATATTGGGATTTTTGACAAGGTTAAGACAACTGGCAGAGGCATGTGTCTTTGGTTTAACCCTTAATGAGATGCTCAGAGATCTTTTGGTATGTGAGATTAATGATGCAACCATGTAAAATTGCCTACTAGATGAAGCCCAAGTGGATGTTAAACAGCACTATAACTGGCTTTGTCATTGGAAAAGGCAGCAAGTGGAGCCTATGAGTTGCAGGGTATTCTGATGGAAGTGGACATCCTCATCAGTCTGACTGAGCTTGGAGAACACCATTTGAGTGCAGGCAATTGCAAAGCCTCATGCAGGACATATCCTGAACAGAGGGTCTCTAGGTCAGCCCACAGCAAAACCCCAAAACAAAGCCAAATCTCGGCCAAACAGTTAAAAGTTTTTTCAGGATCCAGACTGGCAAACCATTCTAATTGCTGCTGGTATGCTGACTCTAGACAGCAAAATAGTCCCACTGGACCTAAATTGAGTAAGAAAACTCAAAGGCCTATATCCAAGAAAGTGCACACCCTGGAAAGTCTACCTACATCTGATTTGGAACAGTTAATTTGCTTAGCAGCATCCAAATCTGAACCAATCATAAACATCTGGTTAAATGGTCGCCCAGTTCTACTGGAGGTTGATAATGGTGTGGTTGTTTCAGTGGTCACAGAACCAGTCTTTAACCCAATTTGCTCAGGACTCCAACTTTTAAGTTTGTGCAAGACCTCAGCTAGACTGAAAACTTATACTGGGAAACCTTTACAGACTAAGGGTACAACTTCTTCTGTTCTAATCCCTTATAAGAAGCAGCTGGTTCAGTTACCACTGATTATAATAAAAAGCTTGGGTCCAAACTTGATGGGGTTAAACTGGTTGATTTAGAAAATGGCTGCCTGAGTGAAGTCCCAATTAAAGACACAGAATTTTTTCAGGAAGGTCTAGGGTATATCAAAAGAACCAAGTCCACCTTGCATGTTAATTAAGAAGCAATTCCATGATTTTGCAAGGCCCACCCAACACCATTTGGCTTACGTGCAAAAGTAGAGGAAGAAATCAGAAGGCTGGAAAGCAAAGGGGTCATCGAACCAGTACAAGTGGCTGTCTTTCACGAAGCTGAACATGAACAATGTGTATTTGTAACAGAATGAGTGCCTGATTGAACAAGGTTAACAGCCCCAATCAGGGAGCCCTGGTTGACGGATAAGAAAAGGAGTGCTAGACATCCTATTGTCTGAGACAGTTGGCTCTGAGGGAGCTGGCTCAGTGCCAAGGAATCTTCACGTGTACATAAAAGGTGACTTTGTGATGGGGACTACCAGCCTCTGAGGAGCTATTTCCACTTGTACGTTGATGGAATGGAATTCTTTTCTATTCATGAAGTCAGCCATGTTATGATAGAACATGATTAGGTTATGATTTAATGTATATGATTCTGACCAATACCAGAGTATTTGGCAGCAAAGACTAGTCATTAAAAATCTTAAGATACAAAACAGTTATCATTACCACACATCTGCACCATAGTGAGACCTGAACTGTGTATCAGTGACACATGAGAGCACTAGAGAAATTCTATCATCAATGCCTCTGTCACATCTTCTGGATGGAACAAATGGTAGTTTCCCTGAAGCTAGGTGCACAAACGTTTGGCAAAGTTGCTACAAAATCAACTTTTTTGATGGCCTGAACCCTGTCATAATGGCCAAAATGCATTTGTCACAACAGGCCTTTTTTTTTTGTCCGCTCTCAAATTTTCCATACTTGGTCACGTGAAGACACGTGGCATTGCATTGCTATCATGAATAGATGTCCTGCTCAAATTGACAAAAGTTGATGATGACACTGATATGTAGTCATGAGAAGGATCTCATTTTGTCTTGTCTCCCCACCCCTCAACCAATCCATTAGTATTTCAATTTATCAATTATTGTGGTTGAGAATACTTATGTCTGTCTGAAGTGAATATCAAATCTGATTCCTTCACAAGCTGTGGGGCTGACTTGCTGGATAAATTCATGAGTCCATTAAAGATGGTTTCATGTCAGAACCTTAACTGCTATTGATGAAACCTGCACCATGTACTACTGTTGGTTTTGCTTTAGCACGACTGTAAAATAGGGAAACTAGCTGGATACCACTGCCTACATTTTCATCTTAGTGCAGTTACTGCATGTGTCCCAAGAATCTAATTGTGCATGCTCAGTCAGTTTTTTTAAAATAGCTTGCCACAGCTTTGCTCACTAAGTCTTCCTTCCCTACTGTTCATTACTTCCCTCTCTTTAATTGCTAGTCTTCTTGCCCTCTTACTACTCAGCCTTTTCTTGGATGGCAAGAAGGAGGGAATGATGGAGTCAGTGGCAAGTGGCAAGGAGTGGAAATCAGTGAGTTGAAGCTGAGAAAAAGCCAGCAGGATGCAAGTAAAAAAAGTAGTAGGCAAGTAGCGAAATTAGAAATGGGATGTGGACACCAATGGCTGGCCAACATTTTATTGCTTGTCCGTTGTGAAGGTGATGGTGAGCTGCCTTCCTGAATTGCTACACTCTATTTGCTTCAGGTAGATCCACAATACCAAGAAGAGAATTCCAGGATTCTGATCCTGTGATAATGAAGGATTGGTGATATATTTCCAAGTCAGGATTGAGTGACTTGGAGGGGAACTTACAAGTGGTGGTGTTCCCAGGTATCCCTTCTAGATGAAAGTGGTTGTGGGTTTGTAAGGTGCTGTCTAAGGAGTAATGGCAAATTCCTACAGTGCAGCTTGTAGGTAGTACACAATATTGCAACTGCAACTGATAATTGATGATGGAGGGAGTAAATGCTTGTGAGTGTGGTGTCAATCAAATGGCTGTTTTGTCTGGATGATGTCAAGCTTCTTGAGTCTTTTTGAAGCTCACCCATCCAGGCAAGTGAGGAATATTCTATCATGCTCCTGACTTGTACTTCATAGATGTTCGACAAGCTTTGGGGAGTCAGGAGTTGAGTTACTCCAGTATTCCTAGCCTCTGATGCTCTTGTAGCCACTTTATTTATATGGCAAGTCCAGCCAAGTTTCTGATCAATGGTAGCCCCCAGGAGGTTGATAGTAGGGGTTTTAATGATGGTAATTCAATTTTGATGAAACATTTTACATATGTTTGCGTATAAGAGTTGGGACGTCATGTTGAGGTTGAACAGGACGTTGGTGAACCCTCTTCTGGAATATTGTGTAGAGTTTTGATCACGCTGTGAAAAGATGGATATTATTAAACTGGAGAGGATTTAGAAAAGATTTACTAGAGTGTTGCCAGGAATGGAGGATTTGAGATATAAAAATAAACTGCGACATTTTTCACTGGAGCATAGAAGATTGAGAGTTGATCTTACTGAGGTTAATAAAATCATGAGGGGCATAGGTAAGGTGATTGACAAGGATCTTTTCCCTAGGGTGTGGGAGTTCAAGAGCAGGGGGCAAATTTTTAAGGTAAGAGGGGAAAATTTATTAAGGACATGAGGAGCAACATTTTTTTTTCCACAGTGGGTGATTCATGTGTGGAATGAACTGCCAGAGAAAGTGGTGTATGCAGGTACAGTTACAAAATTTAAAAGACATTTGGATAAATTCATGAATAGGCAAGATTTGGAGGGATGTAGGCCAAGCACAGGCTGGTGGGACTAGTTTGGTTTGGGAACATGGTTGGCATGAACTGGTTGGACCGAGGGAGAAAGTGAGGACTGCAGATGCAGTGTGGCACTAGAAAAGCACAGCAGATCAGGCAGCATCAGAGTCGATGCTTCTGGCATAAATCTTTCATCAGGTTGGACTGAAGCTGTATGACTCTGAGTCAAAATGTTTGCAAAAGTGAATTTCTCCTGAATGCTGCAAAGTTTTTATAGAATAGTTCATTTGGTGAAACATTGGAAAATTAAAAACTGTAGCAGCACCAAAATACTTTGCTAACAACATAAGCTCAGTCCCTAAGCAAAGAACAGGACCAAAAAGTCAGTCCTTCCAAGTGGCTTTGCCATATTTCTCCAACATGACACTGTACTCCATTTAAGGCCCAAAATATGTAGTTTAGATTATAAGCATCATCATAACCATTTACAGAGGAACCTCGATTATCTGGCAATTGATTATCCAGACAAGATCACAAGGTCCCAATACTTGGCTAAACTATGGTATCTGGCAGTCGATTATTCGAACAAAATAATTCCCACCCATGTCACTCAGATAATTGAGGTTCCTCTGTAGTCTGTTGAGGTTGTTCTTTAAACTTTAGAGCCAAATAGAATGTGGAATCGTTTTGAGGACCTAGTGCTGGGAAACATATCTGAGCAATGTGCTCTGATGGATTAAATAAGAGTGTTTCACTGTGTTGGTCCAAAGTCACAATTGAAATATTAGAATTATGCCAGCTGAATGAACTGAACAAAAAGAAATTCAAGCATTCTTTGTTTCAAATATTCTAGGCAGCCCTTTCAGAAGAACAGTCAGCTTTCTGTGTGCACATTTGTACGTACTTACTCTCAGATGGTCTTTGGAAAATAGAATCAAAAGCTCTGCCTGGGTTTCTAATTTCAGGGAAAGATTCACCAGTAAAGCTCCCCTTTTGCCTCCCACCACCCTGAATATTTTTACAAAACACGTGTTTGTTTTTGCTGCCCATTTACAATTGCAATATTGCAAATGTATTTGAAAGAAAGCTAGCTGGTGCACAGAGTACAAAACAACCCATTTTCTATATCATTCAGGATCTTATTTTGCTCTTGAGGTTTCTGTTTGATGGCAACAATTTTAAAACCAACAGGTATAATGTTCTTTGAGACTCTGACACTCAATCTCATCTAGTTGCATTCAAATGAATCGTTCCAATACATAATATCTCATAGACTCGTTGAGATGTACAGCACAGAAACAAACCTTCAGTCCAACTTGTCCATGCCAACCAAATAACTTAAATTAATCTAGTCCCATTTGCCAGCATTTGGTAACATAAGTTTAGATTTAGCTGCAGCTCAGGAGATAGATGGTACCTAGAACATGTCAAGTTGAAGCTGATACTGCCGCCTTTTACAGTGAAATACATTGCTGACCGATTGGGAGGAGGGAAATACATTTCATGTACAGGTATCTGAATTCTTGAGTCCACATTGTATAAACTGGCTTAAACATTTAAATCTAAATTTAAATTTATTCAGCTTTGAATTAGAGCTGAAAAGTTAAGTGGTGCACTTATGAATCATGACTTAGTGATGATCCTTTTTGTCAACAAATGAGAATGAATTTACTTTCAAACCCTTCTTGCAATTTTCTCAAGTCATTGCGTGGCCTTGATACCCATGATCAAATATACTTAAGAAGAATTCAGAGGAAGAATGTTGCCAATATTAATCATATTCAATGTAATTATGGCTGATCGTCTAACTCCGTACCCTATTCCTGTTTTGTCTCCATACCCCTAAGAAATATATTTAACTCCATCTCAAAAACGTTCAATGTTTTGACTTCAAACTCTTTCTGTGGCAGAGAATTCCAGAGACACACAACTCACTAGGTGAAGAAATTTCTCTTCATCTCATGACTAAATGGCCCACCCTGTATCCTTAGATTATGATCCCTGGAACATCTTTCCTGTATTTACAGTATCTAATCCTGTTAGAATGTTATAGGTTCCCACCATATTCTTCTGAACTCCAGTGAATAAAGTCCTAACAAATGCAGTCTATCCTCAAACGTTAATCCTGCCATCCCAGGAATCCAGTCTGGTTAATCTTTGTTGCATTCCTTCCATAGTAAGAACATCTTTCCTCAGATAAGGAGACCAAAAGTGCACATTATACTCCAGGTGTAGTCTCACCAATGCTCTATATAATTGCAACAAGACATCCCTGCTCCTGTGCTCAAATCCTCTCACTACGTAGGCTAACATACAATTTGCCGCCTTCACCAACTGCTGCACCACCATGTTTTCTTTCAACAATTGGTATATAAGGACACTCAGGTCTTGTTGCATCTCCCCCTCTTCCAATCTATCAGATGATAATTTTATTTTCTGTTTATACTACCAAAGTGGATAACCTCACATTTATCCACATTGTACTTCATCTGCCATTTTTGTCAATTCACTCAGCATGTCCAAATCGTACAGAAGCATCCTGTATCCTCTTCACAGCTCATCCTCTGACTCACCTTTGTGGTGTCAGCAAACATTACTACCTTTAATCAGGAAGGGTTCCATACGTCAATGCCGAGGGGATGTCCCATTGTTCCTCGCCTTGATTTCCATATATACAGCAGCGTGGTCGGAACCTGCTATACTAAAATCGAGGGGACAAAAAACATATCAATTCCGGTATGACATTTATGTGGATTGGAGTAAAAAGAAAAATCTCTGCCCCTGTGGATGAAGACATCTCCATACATCTTCTAATCCTAATTCTTTGTTCAGATCCACCAATTGTCTAGATCTGGGTGATACTCCTGCAGTACTCTTGGGAATCCTATCTATTTCCGGATTCATAATACAATTAAAGTCTCCCCCTATAATTGTATGACGGGCACCAAGAGCCATCAATTTTGAGAAGGCTTCCATTATAAATTTAAAGGGGTGTGCCGGAGGGCAGTACAAATTTAAAATCCCATATTCCTCTCCATTTATGAGGGCTTTAATCAGAATATATTGTCCAAATTTGTCTTTTATCTGATTTAGGATTTTGAAAGGGAAATTCTTCCGAATAAGAATAACAACTCCCCTACTTTTTGAGCTATAAGAAGAAAAAAAGGCCTGATCAAATCCACCCTGTCGTAATTTCAAGTGTTCTTTATCCAACAGGTGTGTCTCCTGTAAGAGAGCTATATCAACTCTTTCCTTCTTGACATTTGATAATATTTTCTTCCTTTTGACTGGCGAATTACTCCCCTTGACATTCCAGGTGCACCACTTAACCGACTGATCAACCATAATCGTCCGGGCAAATCCGAGACCCATCGGGAGGGGAAACCCTATCCAGAACATCCCAAGCATAGAGCATATAAAATTCACAAAAATAAAGGCTCTCTAATACACTCACAACAGTACAATTTAAAAAAAACTATTTCTAAATAATGAAAAAAATATAAAATGTATTTAAATGGAGATTTTCCCCCTTGTTCCCAGGGGGTGTCACTTCCTTTCCAAAGGTCCATCGTTTCCTT
This sequence comes from Hemiscyllium ocellatum, assembly GCF_020745735.1. Classification (NCBI taxonomy): domain Eukaryota; kingdom Metazoa; phylum Chordata; class Chondrichthyes; order Orectolobiformes; family Hemiscylliidae; genus Hemiscyllium; species Hemiscyllium ocellatum. Next base: position 26,991,154 of record NC_083425.1, on the reverse strand, counting down.
TCCCAACCAGTGCCCCACCCTTGACCCAGGTGCTCCTCAATAGGATGAGTAGAATTCAAATATACTACAAAGCTAGGGTTAACAGTGAGCACTCTACCCCCCACCCACACCAACACCTGGATATATTTGGTAATGTTAATACCATGTACAAACATATATAACTATAAAATTACAACCTCAACAAATAATAATTAAATATAATAATACAAAATAACAAGGGAAAACAACCCCGCTCCTAGAGACAGAGGTAAAATAGAATAAGGTAACCATCTCCCCCCACCAACATTAGCTAGCCCCCCCCCCCCCGGTTTATTTTTTTTATATATATGGAAATTGTTAAATAGAGAACAAATAATGTTTCCTTAATATCTCGGTCGTGCTTTTGCAGCGCGGCCGAGAGCGAGTCCCATCGACTTCGGGATTCTTCAATAAAAGCGTCAATCTTCGCATCCAATTTGGAGATGATTTCCACGAGGCTCGCCACTGTAGGTGGCTGCGGACGCCTCAGCTGCAGCTGGAGAGGGTTGGGGAGGGGTTCCTGCTGCTGAGAACTGCGGCTTCCCTTCCCTTTAGTCATTTTTACTGAAGATTAGATTGTTTAAATTTAATACTAAGCAACTAATTAAATTAAACAGCTATTTTAAATGATTTGGTGAGTGTGGTGGGGGTGGGTGACCCACTTTGCCCAAGTCTTGGGAGGAGCACTGCAGACTCAGACTTGCTGGGTCGCTGCCATCTTGGATCCCCATTCCATGTGCTTTAATCTGACATTCTACCATCTGTCTGTCGACAGTGCCACCTAACTTTGTGTCATCAGAAAATTTGGATATGTGACCTTCTATCCTGTTATCCATTGATTTGTATGTTTATTCTTATTCACATAGGAGGTGTGTATCGCTGGCTGGCCAGCATTTATTGCCCGTGGTGGTGAGCTGCCTTCTTTAACCACTTGTTTCTATGTGTTTAGGTAGACCCACAGGAAATTCCAAAATTTGACCCCAAAGTAATGAAAGAATAGTGGTATATTTCCAAGTCAGGGTGGTGACTGGCTTGCAAGGGATCTTGCAGTGGTGATGTTCCCATGTATTTTCTGCTCTTATTCTTCTAAATGGAAGTGATTGTGGGTTTTGAAAGCCCTATCTAAGGATCTTTGGTGAATTTCTGAAGTGCATCTTGTACACTGCTGCTACTGAGCACTGTGGTGGAAGGAGTGGATGTTTGTGGATGTGTGATCTAGTCATTGAGCTGTACAGTGAGTGCCAATCAAGTGGGCTGCTTTGTCTTGAATGCCAAGCTTCTTGAGTGGGAGTTGTTGAAGCTGCACTCATCCAGGCGAATAGGGAGTTTTCCATTATACTCCTGACCTGGTGGACAGGCTTTGGGAACTCAGGAGGTGAGATACTTGCTGCAGTATTCCTACCCTCTGATCTACTGTTATAGCCACTGCATCTATATGGCAAGTCCAGTTGATCACTGGTGTCCCCAGATGTTGACAGTAGGGGAATTTAGTGATGGTAACATAATTTAATGTCAAGAGATGATGGTTAGACATTTTCTTGTTGGAGATAGTCATGGCCTGGCATTTGTGTGGCATTATGTGTATGTTAGCCCTGTTCCTAGAAATTGGTACTTTTTTAAATCAGGCAACTAGAGTATTTCAGTTTTCCCTTTGTTGTATTTTACTTTTGCTTTTTGAGACATATCAAAGCTATCAGTCCACATTGGCTCAGAAGGCTTTTGCAACATTGTGTTTCTGAGCCTTTATGTCTAGCAAATATAATTCCATTTCTGTGTAGAAGTAGCTGATCACTGTTCGTAGGTTATTAGGAGCATCACAGTTATCCCTTGTTTTCTGGTTTAGGAAGAGAATTATTAGCTGATATTCCCACTCCTGATCACTGATCAGTAACCATTTTTTTGGAAATTTTACAAAGATCAATGTCAGATAGGTGTATATCCAGAAAAGGCAATATTTGACCTCACAAGTGATGCATTATCATTGATTGTTGGTGCCTCCAAAATCTGACCAGTCCAAGTCAATGACCTCCACAGAGAAAATGGAGCTTAATAAAGATTAGTTCTGTCTGATGTGTCACTGATTCTTTGATTTAGTATCCTATACTTCACAAATGGCTTGGGGCCAGATCCTTTGCTTTTGATTCTGTCACTTGGAGCTAAGACTTCCTGAAGAAGAAAATTGTTCTTGTGCATTTGAACAAATTCTCTTAAAAAGCACGACATAATTTTTGACTAAATCTGCTTCTGTAAATATATATTAGTGAGTTTTATCAGCAAATACTTTTTATTATTTATGTATTCCCTCCTCTGGTAACATGATTGTATAAATTCTACTATTTTCCAACATGACAATTGCAATTGAGGGCCATTGATTGTAACTCAGAAAATTAAATTTGCAAATATAAAAAGGTGTTTTCTGAAACCTCTTTGTTAGCTCTGCTTTTAAACTCAAAATCAACAGTGGACACCCTGTAATAAATTGAATAATTGCTAAGAGCACTAAGCAAACGGTTGAACAACTGAACAGTTCTGTTGTTCAATAAACTACTGCTATGTTACCAGAGGGTGGAGTAGGATGGAAAGGACACTCATTAATTTTAATGAAGTCCACTTCTAAATGCAGATAAAATGAAGACAAAACACTTTTTAGAAAATTATCCTATGGTATTGTAATTATTTAGAATTACTGCTGAATGGATGCAGTGACATTTGATAATGTAGCGCAGTGCAGCTGTTTCAACTCACTGTGACTTGAAGCCAGGCCATTTATTTTATTTTGTAATGAGCTGCACAATTCTCATTTTCCCCCCTGTTTTCTAGGTTACATGGGAAACTTTCAATGCTAAAGACTGACTGGGATATTCATATAGCACAGATCTCCAAGGAGACTGTTGCTAAGGACATGCAAATTAAAATGTTGCAGGACCATGATTCAAAGCTGAGAACTGAGTTAACCAGACACAAGGAGGATTTGGAAAAGTAAGCTGCATTGTCAGTCATTTTAAAAAATGGCAGATCATACTCACTTGAAAAACATATAGTTCGATTTTTGGAATAACGCTTGAAGTTTTGTAAAGTATCAAAGGATCAAAATTACTATTCCATTAAGAATATTTTAAGATGTAAAATTAAACTCTGATTTTAAGTAGATGTTGTTTTCTAAGAAGGTCAAAAAGTAAGTTTCAAACTTGCCACTTCAGCTCAGCTGTTAATTTTTTTTTAAGAGTTCTTAATGAACTTGTAATATTAACTGCCTCAGAATTGTAAAATGTTAGCTCACAAGACCAGAAAAAAAATTTCTTTCATCTAAACCCTTGCTAACAGTCATGGAGGGACGCTGATAAACAGAGAATCTACAATTGAGAATATATTATGCACTGGGTTTATATAATAGACTGGCACCACAGAGGAGAACTTGAATTTGCAGCATGAGGGAGACAATTCTATTGTATTTTTTAAGTACATGTGAAATGTATAAGCTTTATACTTCCCATAATGTACAATATTTAGTAGCTGTATAATATTTATTCATCCATCTTCTACAAGGAGACGTATGGGAAGTTAAGATCAAGCATAGAATTCATATGATGTAGGCGAAGATCACAGGGAATGATTCAATAAAGACACGTGCTTTGACCCCATCCAAAAGTTATATGAACTATCCACAAAAAAAAATGAATAATCAAAAACGGAAATCCCAGTACGAAGGTTCTAAGCTATTTGTACAGCAATGTACATAGTGTCTTTAATAAAACAGGATCCTTGGAAGCAATTGTGTGTAGGGAGGAACTAGACATTATCTGGATCACTGAGCCATGGCTACAGAAATATCAGAACTGAAAATTAAACATTAAAGGGTGTAATATATTTAGAGAAGGTAGAGAGGAAAAAGGAAAAGGTGGAGTAACTATAATTAAGAGTGGCAGATGTGGTTGTCAGCCATGCATAATTAGAATCTGTATGGATAGGAATAAAAGATAACAAAAGAATGCATCACGCTAATAGTGTTAGTTAAATATTATAGTTAAACATAGTAAAACAAGGAATAGCAACTGGAATATACCATATGCCCTGTGATGCTTACTTCTCTACTTTGGTTGTTTTTTTTCTCCCCTGCGTGTGCATAGTTTATCCACGATAATATTGAATTTTAATCATGGGCTTGAAATTCTCCTCCCTGCATGTGCCTTTAGATTCTATCTATCCCAGCCTACAAATATGTTCAAGAATGGAGCATTTACATCCTCTAGCATAGGGAATTCCTAAGACTGTCTGCATCTCAGTCTTAAATAATCAGCTTATATACTGAGACTAAACTCGTGTTTTCGATTTTCTAATCAGCAAAAAAACTATTTACCAGCATCTACTTTATCAAGCCATTCGGAATCTGTTATGTTTCAAAGAACTCCCTCTAATCCCAATTTACTCAGACTTTCTTCTCTAAACCACCCCCAAATCAAGTATATCCTTCCTTTTAATTTTTTTTAGATTAGATTATTTACAGTGTGAAACAGGCCCTTCAGCCCAACAAGTCCACACTGACCTGCTGAAGCGCACCCACTCAGACCCATTCCCCAACACTTACCCCTGCACCTAACACTACGGGCAATTTAGCATTGGCCAATTCACCTAGCCTGCACATTTTTGGACTGTGGGAGGAAACCGGAGCACCCGGAGGAAACCCACGCAGACATGGGGAGAATGTGCAAACTCCACACAGTCAGTCGCCTGAGGCGGGAATTGAACCCAGGTCTCTGGCACTGTGAGGCAGCAGTGCTAACCACTGTGCCACCGTGCCGCCCAAATATGGAGACTAAAACTGCACACAGTGGGCTGAATTTTAATAGAAGCCAGCTAAGAGTCAATTTTGGTAAGTTTTCCATGTGTCCTCATGAGGTTTCTCATCCTAATCTCTGAAACCCACCTCATTATCTAATGAGTGTTGCCTCATCCTGTCTTCACTCTTGCCAGCGATAGAAGTACTTGCCACTGCTGGGACCTCCAGGCATTCCCAATACCGTAGTCATTTTTAAAGCCAATCAGTGCACAAGGTCAAGTGCTGTCGGCTAGGAATTACCCTTCATTATGCATGTACTGGGAGGGGAGTCAAAAGAAATACTTCTCAGGACACATAGATGGCACTACTGACACTTTGCTGCAATTTCAATTGATATTCACAAATGTATTGCCAGTTAAGAATCAAGCTATCGGTTACTTATTTTTAGCCTCTTCTGGTCTTATAGCCCTGAGTAAGGAAGTGCTACTCTTTCACCAATACCCAGAGTAGCGTAAAGCTTAATCATGCCAGCCACCATGTCATGTTGTTCCATCACCATTATCCCCCAGTTGAAGCCAGGATAGTGGTGACCAGACATGGACTCCCACCCCCACCATATTCCCATTTTACCATGGTCCTCCATTGCACAATTGTTTCCCCCCACCCTTATCATGAAGTTCACTCCTTCACATATAATATCGCTCTGCCAGTTATTGCATAATGTTCAGATACTGAAGCAGACCATGTTAAAATGAAACAAGACTTGGACAATATCCAGGCTTGGGCTGAGAGTGGCAGGAACATTTGTGTCATGCAAATGCTAGGCAATAACCATTTCCAGTAAAAAGTGAGGTCTGCAGATGCTGGAGATCAGAGCTGAAAATGTGTTGCTGGTTAAAGCACAGCAGGTCAGGCAGCATCCAAGGAACAGGAAATTCGACGTTTCGGGCCAGAGCCCTTCATCAGGAATGAGGAGAGGGTGCCAGGCAGGCTAAGATAAAAGGTAGGGAGGAGGGACTTGGGGGAGGGGCGATGGAGATGTGATAGGTGGAAGGAGGTCAGGGTGAGGGTGATAGGCCGGATTGGGGTGGGGGTGGAGAGGTCAGGAAGAGGATTGCAGGTTAGGAGGGCGGTGCTGAGTTCAAGGGAACCGACTGAGACAAGGTGGGGGGAGGGGAAATGAGGAAACTGGAGAAATCAGAGTTCATCCCTTGTGGTTGGAGGGTTCCCAGGCGGAAGATGAGGCGCTCTTCCTCCAACCGTCATGTTGTTATGTTCCATCCACACAATCAAACCAGTGCCCCTTGGTATTTAGTGGTGTTCCTGAAATCTGAAAACTGAATCCTGCACTTTCAACATCTCTGGGGTTACCATTGACCAGAATTTAACTGGACTTGCTACAGGGTTCAGAAAAGATTTACATGGATGTTGCCAGGGTTGGAGCATTTGAGCTATAGGCTAGGGCTATTTTTCCTGGAGCATCAGAGGCTGAGGGGTGACCTGAGGAAGGTCTATAAAATCATGGATAGCATAAATAGACAAGGTATCTTCCGGGTGAGCCCAGAACTAGATGGCATAGGTGCAGGGGGAGAGGGGAAAGATATAAAAGGGACCTAAGGGACAACTTTTTCAGGAAGAGAGGGGGTGCACATATGGAATGAGCTGCCAGAGGAAGTGGTGGAGGCAGGTACAATTACCAGCATTTAAAAGGCATCTGAATAAGTACACGAGTAGGAAGTGTTTAGAGGGATATGGGCCAAGTGCTGGCAAATGAGACTAGATTAATTTAGGATATCTGGTCAGTATGGACGCATTGGACCAAAGGATCTGTTTCCATGCCATATGTTTTATGACTGTAAGAGTAGGTCAGAGACTAGGAATACTGTGTATGTGTACTGCAAATATTGTCAGGAGTATGATGGAATACTCCCCACTTGCCTGGATGGGTGTCGCTTTAACACTGAAAGCTTGATACCATCCAGGACAAAAGAGCCTGCTTGTTTGGAACTACATCCACAAGCATGCATTCCATCCACCAGCAAAATGTAATACCTACAAGATTTACTGTAGAAATTCACTAAAGATCCTTAGACAGCACCTTCCAAACCCACAACCAGTTCCATCAAGAAAGACAAAGGTTGTAGAAACATGGGAATACTACCACCTGCAAGTTCCCCTCCAAGCCATTCACGATCTGACTTGTATATATTTCACCATTTCTTCACTGTCGTGGGGTCAAAATCCCGTAATTTTCTCCGTCAGGGTATTGTGGATCAACCTACAACACGGACTGCAGCAGGTCAAGAAGGCAATATACCATTGAAATAACTCCACAAATGGCAGTATCCTGTCACCAAGTGACACTTTATTTACACGTGGAAAGTCCTTGATACTGATCCAGCTCCCTCAGAGTCAGCTCTCAAAGTGAAAGGATGTCTGACACACTTGTTTTTCTTTTTTTCTTTTTTCTTTCTTTTTCTTAATTAACCCCCACACTACCGTCTAACTGTGGTAGTGCTTATTTTTCCCCAACACCCATGGTGTGTGTGTAGGTGTGAGACACAGTGAGAGAGACAAAGTGCATGAATCTTTATTCAATTTCCACCACCAAGAAGATAGGAAAACACCCAGGTGGCCAGTGACATGCAGTGCCCTTCAAATCAAAGGGCAATGCTGTGTGATCAAAACAGTGAAGGGGAGGGCAGGGACTAAATTAAAATAGAGTTGGAGGGTGAAATGATGCACTCCACTCCCTGCGGTGCCCACCTCTCCCTGAACAACTCCAGGGTGTTGGTGGACACTGCATGCTCCTTCTCCAAGGACACCCGGGCTCTAATGTAACCGCGGAAGAGGGGCAGGCAGTCGGCTCTAACAACCCCCTCCACGGCCCGCTGCCTGGATCTGTTTATGGCCAACACACTTGGTTTTATCTGTCAGCTAGAGCCCCTGAATGGACCAGATTAACAGCTCCAATGAGGGGACTCCATTCTGTGAGTTGAGTGTGGGGTGCTGAATAAGCACAGCAGGTCAGGCAATATCCTGATAATGACATTTCAGGCAAAAGCCCTTTATCAGGATTTATCAGATTCTGTTAGAATCACTACAATCATCAGCTTCTCATGGGCAACTAGGGATAGGCAATAAATACTGACCAGCCAGTAATGCCCATGTCCCACAAGTGAATTAAAAAACCCCAGCATGTTGCCTCCAATTCCAACTTCTGAGTTCCCAGCTTCCCTTCTCCAATAAAGACCGTGATAACCTCCTTTTGACATTCACTGAGCCAACTCTCACATCTGACCATTGCCCACCCCCTTGACTGACACAGAATGATAGGAGAAAGTGAGGTCTGCAGATGCTGGAGATCAGAGCTGAAAATGTGTTGCTGGAAAAGCGCAGCAGGTCAGGCAGCATCCAAGGAACAGGAGATTCAACGTTTCGGGCATAAGCCCTTTTTCAGGAATGAGGAAAGTGTGTCCAGCAGGCTAAGATAAAAGGTAGGGAGGAAGGACTTGGGGGAGGGGCTATGGAGATGCGATAGGTGGAAGAAGGTCAAGCTGAGGATGATAGGCCGGAGTGGGATGGGGGCGGAGAGGTCAGGAAGAAGATTGCAGGTTAGGAAGGCGGTGCTGAGTTCGAGGGATTTGACTGAGACAAGGTGGGGGGGGCGAGAAATGAGGAAACTGGAGAAATCTGAGTTCATCCCTTGTGGTTGGAGGGTTCCTAGGCAGAAGATGAGGCACTCTTCCTCCAACCGTCGTGTTGTTATGGTCTGGCGGTGAAGGAATCCAAGGACCTGCATGTCCTTGGTGGAGTGGGAGGGGGAGTTGATGTGTTGAGCCACGTGGTGGTTGGGTTGGTTGGTCCGGGTGTCCCAGAGGTATTCTCTGAAACGTTCCGCAAGTAGGCGGCCTGTCTCCCCAATATAGAGGAGTGCCACAAATTTACCTGCAAATGTAAAACTTGCGCCCACACCTCCTCCCTTACTTCTCTCCAAGGCCCCAAGGGATCCTTCCATATCCACCACAAATTCACCTACACCTCCACACACATCATCTATTGCAACAGCTGCACCCGATGTGGCCTCCTGACATCCCTCTGACACAGAAGGATAGTCCTGATTGACAAATGAACAACTGTTTGACTAATCTGTGTATAGCTCCCTGACTGACTTAGCACAAATCTATTGACCTAATTGCCCTGGACCTGCAGGATTGATCATGGCCCACTCCCACACAGTAAAGGTATGGATTTCTATACATCCTGCGGCCTACTGACAATGTCCTCGCACCTGGACTGATTTTGGACACTGTTTTTGAGTTACAGTGCCAGGACCCACTGACCGAAGGCAGTTCTCCTTGGCCGCACTGAGAGCTACTCCCTGAAGATTTTGCCACATGCTATCTGGTCGAAGGACTTGCAGTGAGCTTGCTGCATATGTTAGTTCTTGTCCAAGTCTGATGTCCGACAGCAACATGTCCACCTATTTAACTGGTTGCTGCTGGCAACCATGACACTCTGCCTAGTTTTGTATGTGCACTAAATATCAAGGCAAGACAGAAGGACTGTGAAACTTTTATGGTCTGGCTGAGGGACAAAGTGCAAAGATGCAAGACAAGGTCACCAATGTAATGCATCCAAATAAGTGCAAAGTGAGCAAATACTAAGAAAACATGTGATGAACCCTGAGATGCATTCTAGTCCAATGCATGAGTTGGGTGCCTGTTCTTGCATCTTATAAACATAATCCAGTGGAGGTTTTAGTTTATGAAACATCTCAAATAAGTTTGAGAAATTTAAGAAAAAGGGAATATTAGGAAAGCTGATCTAAAGGTTGGTCAAAGACTGGATTTTAAAGAGAAACTTAAAATGGGTGGCTCAGTAGTTAGCACTGCTGCCTCACAGTACCAGGGACCCAAGTTTGATTCCAGCATCTGGAAGCTGTCTGCGTGGAGTTTGCACATTCTCCTCATGTCTGCGTGGGTTTCCTCTGGGTGCTCCGGTTTCCTTCCACAGTCCAAAGATATACAGGTCACGTGAATTGGCCATGCTAAATTGCCCATAGTGTTCACTGATGTGTAGATTAGGTGCATTAGTCAGGGGAAATGTAAAGTAATAGGGTAGGGGAATGGGTCTGGGTGAGTTACTCTTCGGAGGGTCAGTGTGGACTTTGTTGGGCCAAATGACCTGTTTCTGCACTGTAGAGATTCTCTGATTAATATGAAACCAAATAGAAGCAGAAGAGTTTAGAGCATGGGCTTAGGCAGTTAAAATCACTTTCATGAATAGCAGAAGTGAGTAAAGTGAGTGGAAATACACAAAAGAGGCTCAGAGAAACCGATTTTAGGGATGAGAACTTTAGGTTTAACACACTGATTAATATTAAATTAGCAAAAGCAGGGAATGGACTGTCAATGCTTGCTGCAGTTTGTAAAAGCTTTTAAGGTAATCCACTTGAGTACTACTGATAATGTCAGATATTTGCAATTGCCAGTGGGTCCTCTCAAGATTAAATTACTGTTCTATTTTCAAGGTCAGCCATCAAGTAGTCTTCAAAAATGTAATGTTATTGTTCAAAGGTTATTCCTTATCTCATACTGAAAATGTTCTGGATTTAGATACAAACAACAGCTTGTCCGAGCTGTAGAAAGAGAGCGGGATCTGGAACGAATGAAAATACAGGCCGAGTTGGACTGGCAGCACCGCTGTGAGGAGGTAGAAAGAAGTCAGTATGTAAAATCTGAACAACTTATTCAAAGTCTGAGCCAAGCCCGGGATCAGGTGGGTTATAGAAAATGATGTTCAGTGGATCATTCATTTTTGAGATCAGACCTTCATTGCAGTGTCCCATTTTTAATGAATTGCTGAAAGAATTATGTCATTGTCACAAATATCTTGAAGGTACGGTGAAAAGTGTTTTGTCAGCATTGTCCAGTGCCATTTTGAGTTAAACAAAGAATTGAAGGAAATTACTTTAAAACAGAGTCCATCTTCTGTTCAGATTTAGTCTCAAGCACAGCTCCAGGGTTTCTGCAAGATGTTCCAGGCCTCAAGGGGGCCCCGATCTGGGCACCGTCACAGCTGATGCTCTGCTGCAGGCAGGAGTCCCCGCTCTGGGCACCACCACCACCAAGCGTTCAGGCTCCAGGCCTACAGCAGCCAGGAGACCCCTCTCCTGGCACCACTACCACCACTATGAATCCAGTCTCTGCTCCTGCTGCTGCCAGGAGTCCCGATCCATGCTGCTGATGCTGCAGCCCCTGCCCCGCCAACATTGTTCCTGCTTCAAAGATGAATAAAGGAAAGGAAAAAGACAAAAAGGTGAAAGAGAAAAAGATGCTGCTGACCTGGAGCAGACCAGCTCGAGTTCAAGATGTACTTGAGCCCAGTCCTCAGTCATTATTTTTGTGATGTCTGATTTTAGGGGACAGTTTTACTTGGGTGTCAATCTTTAAACACCTCCAAGCAAATACCATTTCAAGCTAGTGGAACATTCTAAGTAAACAGCCCACAACATTTTTAAACAAAAGTCAATTTGCCTCATCTCCTAATGTTAATGGAGACTTTAAAGAAATTTAGGGTCTAATCCACATCATTGCCAAGAATTAATCAGTTCTTCCCTGGGTCACACCTTATCTGTGTAACGAGTTTTGTTGAAATCTGTTTTAGTTATCAGATATATTGTTTGCAACAGTTAGGCTTTCAAACAGGGGTAAAAAGATTACCTTCACCCACTTTGAGTGGCAGAGGCAATCTCACCAACTGGATTGAATGTATTTTTTGCAGTCACATTTGGTGATTCTGTAATTTTTGTAGAGATATATGCTAAGCTTGTTGTCATAGATTTGCATACTTTGAACTCAGTTTGCTTTCTCCTACAAAAATATTAAAGTAACTTGCAAAAGTTATCGCAGACATATGAATACATTTCTGTAAATAGGTTAGAAGAAAGTTCATTTGGGTAACACAAGATGTCAGTGTAGGGGAAGTGTTACCCATAAAGGACCATCCTTACAGACTGAACTCATACATCTTAGCTAAAGTGAGAGAAGAGACCACATCATGATGGACAATAACATTGTTGAACTGAGTCCGAGCAGCTGGAACTCATCTATTGTGATGCTGAAACCAGATTAGTCACTGGGATATTTCACAAATAATTGCAACTTCAGTGTGATTTCAAAGATGAAATCATATCTGATTCCACCATTGTCAGATTGTATTGAGAGTTTGGATTTGTGTATTTTGCTACAGAAATTGACTTATTAAAAATATGACGAAGTTTCATTGATTGATACGACCAAAGAAATTTCAGCTTTTACAACCTTTGGATTTTATCAATGTAAAGTCATGCTGCTTGGAATGAAAAATTCACCAGCAATCTTTAAATAATTAACAAAGAAAGTCATTGAAAGATTATGCAAATACGACAATTTGATTGTATTCAGTTAAACCTTGGAGGAACGTTTACAACACTGAGGAAAACTAACTTATTTGGGCCATGTAGCAGGAATAAGGACAAGTAGCAACTAGAGAAGCAAAAATAAGAGCTACCTTAAACTTTAATGCATCTATGATAAGGAGTAACATTTTGTAGTGGAGTTTTGTGATGTTTGAGTGATTTTTATCAGAAGTTTGTTTTGATTTTCAGCACAGTGATGGCTCCTTTGACACATTGGTTAAAGAAAGGCAAGACATTTAAATGGACAAAAGAATGTCAGAGTGCCTTTCACTACTTGAAAAATTTACTGACTACCACACCAGATTTAGCAGTACAGTGTAGATCGCAGGAGTAGGCTGTTTGACCACTTCATCTTGCTGTACCACAAGAGCTATATCTACCTCTTGCTTGAAAACACAATATTTTGGCCTTTACCGATTTTTTTCTTTTCTCTGTGATAGTGAATTCCACAAGCTTATAACACGCTGGGTGAAGAAATTTTCCTCATCTCAGTCCTAAAAGACTTGCCCCTTAACCTTAAACCATGACCCCGAGTTTTGCACACCCAACAATTAGGGACATCTTTTCCGCATCTAAACTGTGTAGTCCTTTTAGTATTTTACAGATTTCTATGAGATCATTCTGCCAGCAACCACCCCCCCCCCTCCAATTCTTCTAAACTACAGTGGATACAAACCTAACCAACTAAATTTCTCATCATATGTCAATCTTGCCATCTTAGGAATTGATTTGGTAAACATTTACTGCACCCTCTCTGTAGAAATAACATCCGTCAGAAAAGGAGACCAAAGCAGTATACAATATTTCAGCTGTGGCCTCATCATTTCCCTGTTTAATTGTGGCAAGACTTCCTCCCTTCCCATGTTGCACCTTCTGTGGTTACAACTGCCCCTTACCACCTCCCTGGTCATCATCCAAGGGCCGAAACAGTCTTTCCAGGAGAAGCAGTGTTTCACCTGTACCTCCTCAAATGCAGACTGGGTGACCACTTTGCAGACCATAGAAAAGGAGGAACTTACAACAATCACTAAAGTATTGAGCAAACTACTGGGATTAAAGGCAGTCAAGTCCCCAGGGCCTGAATGCTAGGGTCTCAAAGGAAGTGGCAGCAAAGATAATGAATGCATTGATTGTTATACTCCAAAATTCCCTGGAATTTGAAAAGGTTCCATTTGGAATTGGAAAAATACCAAAAAAATACCCTTATTCAAAAAAGAAGGGAAGCAAAATGTAGCTGTCATTGTGAAATTGTTAGAATCCAACATTTAAGGAAGTAGTAATGGTACATTTGGAAAGTCAAAACGCAATCTATCCATACTAATGGTTTTATGAAAGGTAAGTTCCCATGAATACAGAGGTGCTGCTCGTAGCAATGTTTGCCCTTGTTGGCACTCTGGGTAGTACTCCACCAATGCAGCTATTTTGGCATCCAACCCTGGCAACTAGGCATAGCTTCCTGCCAGCATCTTCATGTTGGAAACATCTGGATGACCCTAGTGGAGTTCGTTCAGTATCTGGTAGCAGCCTTTACTCTGGACAATCACCCTTGCTCTCCACAACAATATGCTGTTCTCCACAGTGATCTGTCTTGCTGGGTCCAAAAAGGTTTCAATCCTGGTTGCGATAGCCCTTCTGTTTCCCCCAGCTGTTTCAGCTGTTTCAATTTCGCTAGGACAGAATCTGTTTGAGCTATAGGGAGAGGCTGAATAGACTGGGGTTATTTTCCCTGGAGTGTTGGAAGCTGAGAGATGACCTTATATAGGTTTATTAAATCATGAGGGGCATGCATAGGCTAAATTAGGCAAGGTCTTATTCCAGGCCTCAGTGAGTCCAAAACTAGAGGGCATAGGTTTAAGGTGAGAGGCGAAAAATTTAAAAGGGATCGAAGAGGCAACTTTATCATGCAGAGGGTGTTGTGTGTATGAAATGAGCTGCCAAAGGAAATACTTGAAGCTGGTACAATTACAACATTTAGAAGGCGTCTGGATGATATGGATAGGAAAGGTTTAGAAGGATATGGGCTAAATGCTGGCAAATGGAACTAGATTTATTTTGGATATCTGGTCAGCATGGACAGGTTGAACCGTAAGGTCTGTTTCCATGTTATATATGTCTATGACTCTATCTGACAGGCAAAGTAAATAAAGTAGATGTAGTATATTTGGACTTCCAGAAGGCATTTGATAAGATTGTACACAAAAGGTTAATACATATGGTAGGATCACATGGAGATAGGAGTAATATACTAGTCTGGATAGAGTATTGGCTCACCAACAGAAAGCAGAAAGTTGGAATGACTGTCTTTTTCTGGTTCACAAGCTGTAACTGGTGGATTGCCATAGGGTTTGGTCCTCAGGTCTCGACTATTTATGATCTATATTAATGCCTTACATAGAAGGATAAAAGATACTGTTGTGGTTCTGTTCGCCGAGCTGGAAATTTTTGTTGCAAACGTTTTGTCCCCTGGCTAGGCGACATCATCAGTGCTTTGGAGCCTCCTGCGAAGTGCTTCTTTGATGTTTCTTCCGGTATTTATAGTGGTCTGTCCTTGCCGCTTCCGGGTGTCAGTTTCAGCTGTCCGCTGTAGTGGTTGGTATATTGGGTCCAGGTCGATGTGTTTGTTGATGGAGTTTGTGGATGAATGCCATGCCTCTAGGAATTCCCTGGCTGTTCTCTGTCTGGCTTGCCCTATGATAGTAGTGTTTTCCCAGTTGAATTCATGTTGCTTGTTGTCTGCGTGTGTGGCTACTAGGGATAGCTGGTCGTGTCGTTTCGTGGCTAGTTGATGTTCATGTATGC
This sequence comes from Hemiscyllium ocellatum, assembly GCF_020745735.1. Taxonomy (NCBI): domain Eukaryota; kingdom Metazoa; phylum Chordata; class Chondrichthyes; order Orectolobiformes; family Hemiscylliidae; genus Hemiscyllium; species Hemiscyllium ocellatum. The sequence continues at coordinate 26,976,098 of NC_083425.1, read as the reverse complement.
GGATTGTTAGCTGTCTTCCTGTTTGTCCTATATAGTGTTTTGTGCAGTCCTTGCATGCTATTTTGTAAACTACATTAGTTTTGCTCATGTTGGGTATCGGGTCCTTTGTTCTGGTGAGTTGTTGTCTGAGCGTGGCTGTTGGTTTGTGTGCCGTTATGAGTCCTAAGGGTCACAGTAGTCTGGCTGTCAGTTCTGAAACGCTCCTGATGTATGGTAGTGTGGCTAGTCCTTTTGGTTGTGGCATGTCCTCGTTCCGTGGTCTGTCTCTTAGGCATCTGTTGATAAAGTTGCGCGGGTATCCGTTTTTTGGCGAATACCTTGTATAGGTGTTCCTCTTCCTCTTTTTGCAGTTCTGGTGTACTGCAGTGTGTTGTGGCCCTTTTGAATAGTGTCCTGATGCAGCTTCGTTTGTGTGTGTTGGGGTGGTTACTTTCATAGGTTAGGACTTGGTCTGTGTCTGTTGTTTTCCTGTGTACCCTTGTGGTGAATTCTCCGTTCGGTGTTCTCTGTACTATCATGTCTAGGAATGGGAGTTGGCTATCCTTTTCTTCTTCTCTCGTGAATCGGATTCCTGTGAGTGTGGCGTTGATGATCCGGTGTGTTTTTTTCTATTTCCGTGTTTTTGATGATTACAAACGTGTCATCGACATATCTGACCCAGAGTTTGGGTTGAATTTGTGGTAGGGCTGTTTGTTCTAACCTTTGCATAACTGCCTCTGCTATGAGTCCCGAGATTGGTGATCCCATGGGTGTTCCGTTGATTTGTTCGGACTGCACAAAACACTATATAGGACAAACAGGAAGACAGCTAACAATCCGCATACATGAACATCAACTAGCCACGAAACGACACGACCAGCTATCCCTAGTAGCCACACACGCAGACAACAAGCAACATGAATTCAACTGGGAAAACACTACTATCATAGGGCAAGCCAGACAGAGAACAGCCAGGGAATTCCTAGAGGCATGGCATTCATCCACAAACTCCATCAACAAACACATCGACCTGGACCCAATATACCAACCACTACAGCAGACAGCTGAAACTGACACCCGGAAGCGGCAAGGACAGACCACTATAAATACCAGAAGAAACATCAAAGAAGCGCTTCGCAGGAGGTTCCAAAGCACTGATGATGTCGCCTAGCCAGGGGACGAAACGTTTGCAACAAAAACTTCCAGCTCGGCGAACAGAACCACAACAACGAGCACCCGAGCTACAAATCTTCGCACAAACCTTGAATAAAAGATACTATTGCCAAATTTGGAAATGACACTAAAACAGGTAAGAAAATAAATTTCAATACAAATTAAGTAATTTACAAACGCATGTGGATTGATCAGGTGACTGCGTCAAAATTTGGTAGTTTGAGTTCCAAGTGGACATGTGAGTTTTAGTTTTCATTTTGGTTGGAAGAATAAAAAGACAACTTACTTAAATCGAGAGAAACTTCAAAATGCTTTGGTGCAGAAGATCTGGGTGTCTTTGTGCATGGATCACAGAAAGCTGCTCTGCTTTTCAGGTAATAAAATTGGGCAAATGGAATTTTGGCATATATTGCTAAAGGAATGGAATATAACAGTGGGAAAGTATGATGGCAACTATACAAGGCAATGTGTACTTGTATCATTTTGGTCCCATTATTTGAGGCAGATTGGAATTGCATTGGAGGTAGTTCAGAGAAATTTCACTCTATTTATTCCAGAGATGAACAGTTTATCTTACGAAGAGACCTTGAGCAACTTATACTCACTAGAGTTTAGAGGAAAGAGAGGCAATATAAATGCAGTATATAAGATGCTAAAAGGAATTGACAAAGTAGGCATAATGCAGATGTTTCCCATTGTAGGGCAATCTAGAACAAGAATCATAGTTTTAAGCTAAGGTATGGCAGATGAGGAGGGATTACTTCTCAAAGGGTCATGAATCCGTAGAACTTTCTGTTCCAGAGTACAGTGGGTACTAGGGTATTGAATAAATTTAAGACACAGATATTTTTAGATTAGTAACAGGATAAAAGAATATGGGGAATGGGCAGGAAAGTGGAATTGAAGCCTAAATGAGTCAGCCATGTTTGTATTAAATACTGGTGCAGGCTCGAGGGGCTGAATTGCCTATTCCTGGTCCTAATACGTGTATTGATTGTCAGCTGAAGTATTCAACTGTGGAAGGAGTCTTTGTGCATAGTATTGGCTCTCCAATATTTTTAACTCTACTTATCTAACAACTCTACAAAGACTTATTTATCTGAATCACAGCCCTTTGATTTGCCTAGAAAGATTCCACAAAAAGACTGAGACTGTTTCATTGAATGTTAATGCTATACCCATACAAGCTGAAAAGCATTCATATTACAGGAAAGGACAACCGTACAGTAGAAGCTTTGTCAAGAGCAAGTATAAAAAGGAAATTGATATTGTGTGATAAAAATGGAATTATGTAGAAAATTATTATTATCGGAAGTCCTGACTTGTACATTTAGTATGAATGTTGTGACTGTTAAGTGAAACCTTCTATAACCAGAATAGGTGTAGTGATAAAAAATAACTTGCAATAGAAAAATGTAAATGCTTCTTAAAACTTTTCATCTTTTTTTTCTACAGGGAGATATGATGAAGTTTCATTATTATTGTCATTTGAAACTTGGTTCTAAAGTGGACAAAATGATATATGGTTTTACGATTGAATTGTATTTCTATATTATGTGTTAAGATAAGGACATGATTTTAGTTTAATTTTGAGTTGAGCTGGTAGTAACAGTGTCTGGAGAATTGTTCACATGCTTCTAAAGGAGAGTCCTTAAACAGTCCTTGGGGTGAATAGTTCGGGGCCTGAGAATAGAACAGGTCAAAACATAAGTTATTGTGTCCTGTGACATAGCAAAACAGAGGCTGATGCATTGACATATATGCAACTTGCAGAGGCTTAGAGTCTTTCTACCTTTGACTCTTTTCATTGTAAATACTGAGGGGAAAATACTTCAATTTTTTATCCAGTTCTTTACAATCACAACAAATTAACGTCAATATTTATTGTCATAACTGTGACATCTGGGACTGTTTACTGAAGATTTGATTGGTGAAGTATTTTGGTTTGAGGGTGCTAGATAATGTACTTCCCTATTCTCAACACTCCCTGTGATAGAGTTAGAGTTAATTATCAAACATTTCATACTCTTAAAGATCTGTACTAGGTTATCCCTTTCACCTTCGTATCCTGGAGGAGATAAAAACTCAACCTGCCATCCTTTCCTTAAGCATTTGTTGTAAATCTTTTTACACACTCTACAGTACCTTTTATAATTCAAATAATATTCTGCCCTATCAGCAGAAGGTCTTCCAAGTGTGGTCTATTTTCTATGTTTCAATCAGCCAGCTATCCATTGCTATCATTTATCCCAGGATTCATACCTTAATTTTATTAAGCTGTCCATGTGTCATACCTTAACTATATTTTCTAAAAGCCTTTGATGTGTTACATCTGTTGTCCTTGTGATTTGTAATGAAGTCAGCCAGGTGAACCTCATAGAATATGAGTTCCCTGATTGGGGCTGTTTATCTGGTCCAATCAGGGAGTCCTGGCTGATATAAACAGGTGTGTCAGAGGTTCTAGTCACTCTGAGAGCTGGCTTTGAGGAAGCTGGACCAGTGTCAAGTACTATGCGTGTACAAAATAAAGGGTGACTTGGTGAGGGGATACCAACTTCTGTGGAGTTATTTCAGTTCTGTCCCTCCTATTCTCTCTACCTCTTCAAAGAACTCAGTAAGGTTGGCCAAGCAAGACATACCCTATTAAATGTTGAATATTCATCATCTGTTTGGTTTCTAGATGTTTGTTCTATCTTCTCCTTGAGTACTGATTCCAATATTTTTCAATGATTTCACAATGATTTACATTTTATTGTCAGGAATACAGTGAAAAACATATAATGCTGACCCACATGGTGCTACCTTCAGCACAAAGATACCTAGGTACAAAAACATAAGTACATAGCAGTAAAAGAAAATAAGTTAAAAAGTTAAGTACTGCCTTCATAGAATAAGTCAAAAAATATTGAAATAAGGTCCAGTGGGTTCTGCTACAACACCTGTTTCTTTTCAATTGAATTGAATTTGTCACGTGTACCGAGGCACAGTGACAAGCTTTCTTCAACACGAATTGGATTTAATGTCTTTGAAGTATTTAGACCATTATGTGATTCTGGCGTCATTATCTTATATCGTGAGATTGCATAAGAACGGAACTGACACATTATAACAGAACCGACTGTAATAGTTAACTTTAAAGTCTTTCTTAATATAAACAAGAAAAATAAAGGAATAAAGTTAAAAGTTCAACTGTCTGAGTTGTCTGCTTAGCTTGTTGTCTGGGATACCCCAGATCCCACTGTCGCCGCACATACCTGGGGACCTGTCTCACTGCTTACTCTTCCCATGTTGGGCTGCAATGCCATCACTGCTACTACTGAAGCTGCCGCCTCCCCAAACTGCTGCTGCTGCTTCCAGAATGTGCCCTGACAGGACCCATTTGCATACCGAGATACTGTCATGCTGGGCCAAGAGACCACCAAGTGCCTCTGAGAGACCAGGATGAGAGACTGTCATGGGCTGAGAGTGAAGGAAAGAAGCAAAGAACCTCAGAGAGAGAGAGAGAGAGGAAATAAAGAGAAATAAATGAGAAAGAAATGGATGGAATGGATGAGTTCCTGTTGAAGCAAGCTACTCCACTGCCATCTTAGACAAGACTATTTTCACACTACCAACATTAATTTGACTAGTCTATTGTTTCCTAGACAGGATCCATCTCTCTTTTTAAAATATAGCTACACGTCACAATCTCTGGTGCTACTCTTTTCCCTTAATGAATTATCAATTGTGTGTTATAGTGCCTCTGTTATTCTTAACCAGTTTATTTTACAATGTGTGCATCCATCCAGATGTTAGTTTATTTAATATTTCTCCATTTTAATGAATTTTTAAAAATTCTAGCACCATCTTCACTGTTATGTTCACTAGATCCAATTTCTTGTTAAAGACTGAAGCAGAATAATTGTTTATTTCATGTTACCTGTCAATTAAGTCCTGATAGTGTCATACCACCTTTTCTTTTCTAATTTGTTTTTCTTCTTTTGTTCATTAATAGGATGTGGGCATCATTGGCGAGATCATTGTTTATTAGCTATCCCTAATTATCCTTGAATTGAATGAAATAATTTATTATTACTCGTATTGTACAGTGAATCATACAGTAAAGAAATACGTGAAAAGTTTTAACTTTCACCATGATCCAATGCCATTTTGAAAAGTTTAGGAATAAAAAGAATAAAGAGATCTAGCTGGAAAACAGTCCATCTTTCTTCCACTGCCTCCACCATGAGTCCTGAGCCATCCCACCAATGTTGCAATCTCTCGGGCATCATCTCTTCACTGCTGGGCACATGTTGCTGATGCTGCCACTGATGCCAGATCCCTGAGCTGAAGCCATACTCTCCGCACAACCAGGAGTCCTCACCCCAGCTGCCACCGCCACCTCACTAATAACTAACAGTCATGACTCTGGCCTTTCCACAACCAGGAGCTACCGCCACCACCTTGCCAATAGCCAGGACACTCCATCTCCAGCCTTACCACAACCAGGAGCTGCCACCACCTCGCCAATACTCAGGAGACCCAAACTCCGGCCTTACCACAACCAGGAGCTGCTGCCACCACTTTGCTGACAGTCCTTAGAGATCAGGGGCACCCATGTTGCTGTTAGGAAGGGGGTTGCAGTATTTTGACCTAACTATAATGAAGACATGGCAATAGATTTCCAAGCCAGGGTGTTGTGAGACTTGCAAGGGAATTTGCAGGTGGTGGTGATGTTTTCATGTATCCGCTTCCCTTGCACTTTTTAGGTGATAGATGCCATCCAAGGAAGCTGCATGTTGTAGGCAACATACACACTGCTATTGTGCATCAGTAATGGAGGGAGAGAATGCTGAAGACTGTGGATGGGGTACCAATCAAGTAGGTTGCTTTGTTTGGACGAGATTGAACTTTTACAATGTTGGTGGAGCTCACCATTCCAGATAAGTGGAGAACATTTCTATACAATACTGACAAGTCTCTGGATGGTGAACAGGCAAATGATGAGACAGGAGGTGAGATATTTATTACAAACATCCTAGTCTCCGATCTGCTCTGGAAGCCACAGTATTTTCATTGGTTTTCTAGTTCAGTTTCTGGTCAGTGGTAACCCCAGGATATTGATAGTGGGGAATTCAATGTCATTGAATGCCAAGGTTTGTTAATGTTACACAATTAAAGCATCCACTCTGAATCCTACATGTGGTTCTCCACAAGGTCGGCCACTGTCAGTGAGGGAACTGATACACTCAAAGCATTGGGATATTGTGAGACGTGTGATGAATGCACTCTTCCATTCTTATCATATGATCCCACAATTCCTTGAATAACACCAACACATGGCAAACATTTAATGCAGATTCTCCAGTTCATATTACCTGTTTCCATGATTCCTTAGAGTCTCTGCCTTTCATTTGTCCTCTGACCTTCAAAAGGGACTAGCCAAAGCTGAATCCATCCTCGAGCTTCCTTAAAAGATGTGTAGACCAGCTAGATGTCAACATCGGTTCTGATGGTGGGAAATCCAGGAAAGAGGTGATGGTGCTTCCCGAAAGGAGTTTTCCAACTGACTTCTCTGGAATGTAATTTGGAGTCTGGATTCCTGCCCTTTTGTGGCTGGCTGAGGCAAGCAGAAGAGAAGATGATGCTGCATTGTAGAGACAGTGAACAGAAGATCATACTGCTAAAAATTAAATGACAGCTCATACTTTTACAGCTCAATATACAGGGAGTAGTGCATCACATGAATGTGAAGATGTTGAGGTATTTTCAACCTGTCTACAGTAGACCTTGATTTCTCCATCCCCAATGTCTTTTATGGCTTGCCACTCTAGCCAAATCACGCGTCAGTTCCTCAAAGTGTATCAATGAAACTGTAGCACCCACTATCTTTCCTTCTCCATGGCATTTCATTCTCATTTGGCCTGGAAGGTGAATGAAGACAGTTGAGGTAATGTATCTCTTCCTCACCATCTGTACCTTTCCATTGTCAAATGCTGCTGTAGTCTGTACTTCACTTTCCAGACTAACAGTGATAGAGTTCTGACATTTGCTCTTGATTTATGAAATATATCAAACACTTATCTATTCCCCTCAACAGGAGAACTAGTGCACCCTCAGAATACACTCTGCCAATCAGAAGGCCTACTGTCTAGGTCTATCTTTGAATTACCCTTTTCAGAAAGTAATTGAAATGGTCTGGTGCTGGGCATCACTCCTCTGCTGTTGACCCTAACAGCCAGCTCCATCCACATAGAAGGTTTGGGTTTCAAAAATGACAGGGTTCAGAGCCTGGAATGGAATGTCCTCAATGGTATAGAGCATAGATATTTCCTAATCAACCTGTTCAGAGATGATATTACACACCCCTGGAACTCGTGGATGTTGAACCCATGTCTCTTCTGGTCCAGAGGTAGGGGCACTACCACTACATCACACCTAAATCATTCCAAGTGCACCCACCTAACTACAGTTCTTCTATCACCATAATAATTGTGCGTTAGGTGCAATTTTTTCACTCAGAGGTGGTGTGTGTATGGAATGAGCTGCCAAAGGAGGTAGTGGAGACTGATATATAATTAGAACACTTAAAAGGCATTTGGATGGGTATATGAATAGGAAGGGTTTAGAGGGAAATGGGCCAAGTGCTGGCAACTGGGACTAGATTAATTCAGGATATCTGGTTGGCATGGACAATTTGGACTGATGGCTCAGTTTCCATGCTGTATGATTCTAGTTATCAGGAGATGGAATTTATGGCATTTAGTTAGAATGTAGAATATTTGAAATATAAATGATGTGTTGACTCATAGCGTTATGCTGCAAAGATTTCTGTACTTAATTCTTTTCCTCTAATGATTCAACATTCTGGGTCTATTTCACATAATTCTTATTAACTTTCTCAATTTTCTGTTGCCAAAGAAGCAAATATGGAGAAGAATTTAGAGACCTGTCTGAGTATCCCTTGGGGTGGGATGAGACGAGGTTAATTGGCATTGATGTTAGTTCTTGGCCAGGGATGTGGTGCTAAAAAGGAAAGTCCATTTTAGTCAGGTGCAAATTGTCTGCAAGTTGCTGGAAGAATGTAATTTTTCCCTTGTAAAGCAGTTAATCTAATATGGCCATATTTTTGTCAGTTTTTGAATTCACATGTGAGCATTTATGCAGCAGACTGGAAAGATGATGAGAGGTTTGAGCAAAGTAGAGCCTTCTTGCCAATGTTCCTATCTGTGCTGCAGTGAATGCTTCTGCATGCTTGATCTTTTTGTGTTTGGCGGTCAGGTTATGTATACTAATTAGCAAGGGAAATTTCAAGGGGTGTTTCTATAATTTGAAAACAAAGCGGGTGCTAACTTCAGCTGTAATAAATTTAACCAGTGTGCAAGTCAGTTACTTACATTAGGAAACCTTTTTTATGCGGAGGGGATTTTCATTATCTGTATATCCTTTTGCTCCGATCCATGGCTAAAAGGGCAACAGCTACGCAGATAACTTGAGTAACCTTTGAATATGAGCCAAATGTTCCCTTGTAATAGTCTGGCTGCTCAAATTCTAGTTCTTGTATGCAGATTATCAGATATATCTGTTGTTTTAAAAGCTGTGAGAAAGTTCTGAAGTATTTTTAATGAAAAAATGGGAATTGTATTGTAGAATGGTCATGAATAGATTGCTGAAGTTCTCTAATTTAATCCTATTTCAATTGTAAATTGAAGACAATGGGAAATGTTTGTAAATTGTGAAGTTATTCATGAATTGGGTCATTGCTGATTATTCTTTCCTCCTTCTATGTAACGTAAAAACTATTATCAAGCCATATGTTAGAAGAGCCAATCTCTTGGTTTGAGTCAGCAAATTTATTTATGGTTGAGTGGCACAGTTCAGCAAAGTCTAACTGTTTCACACTTGCTTTATGCTGAGTTGTGATTTTGTTTCAAAAATATTTGTTCCTGGGGCCTGGTCGTCACTGGTGTGGCCAGCAGCTGCTGCCTATTTCTAATTACCCTTGAATAAAGTGACTTGTCGAGTGATTTCAGAATCACTTGAGTGTCAACAACATTGCTGTGCTTCTGGAGTCACAGGTAGGTTACATGCAGTTTCTACGGTGGATTTGAACCCATTTAAGTGAAGCATAAGATTGGGCTTCTGTATCATTAATCTAGTGATATTATCTCAATGCCATTGTCACCTCCATTTCAATATAGTGATGGAAATTGCTATCAAACACTAGTACCACAGCAATAATCTGTTCATGCTGTTCAATTTGATTTCTGTCAGGACCATTTGATTCCTCACTTCATTACAGCTTTGATTTAACCATGGATAAAGATCTGAATATCAGAATTGAGATGAGTGACTGCCCTGATATCAAATCAGCATTTGACCAAATGTAACATCAAGGAATTCTGGTAAAATCAAAATAAATGGGTACTGGGGAGAAAACGCTACAGGTTGGTGGCATTCCTAACAAAAGAAAATATTTGAGACCACTCAAAACATTCTTAAGCAGGTAATCCAGACTATAACTTTGCAATCTGTTTCGGTAAATATACAGTGAAAATTCTCTGGAGTAAGCTAGGTTGACTACCAGGGTTTAAAACAGACCAAAGTTTATTTGCAAAATTATGGAATGAAACACAAAGAACAGAATAAAGAACACCTACAGAACTCGGTCTATCCAAACTGGACGTAATTATGCTGTCCTGAGTGTGCACAACAGTCCGAATAAACAAATCCCTTACACACATCCCTGAACACTATCTGCAATTTAGCACGGCCAATTCACCTAACTAGCACATCTTTGAAACAAAGGCTTACAGATTGAAGTTAGAAAAGCAGAAGAAGAGAGGGCTTAGCAGCCTGTTTCCATGCAGCTCACTGCTGAACTGACTCTAACTTGACTTCAGTTTCTAGGTCACTCCTTTTATTATACAAGTTACTTCTAAAAACAAAAACGTTGGCCTAAAGTCTCATCTGTTTACGTATAAACAAAAAGACCTTTTAATACCCTTTTATCTTTGTACCAAACCAGTCAATTTGGAGCCTGGCCTCTTTATGACCCCTCTAGGAAAAAAAACCAAAGACACAGTATCCTTGAGAAAAGGACCAGCTTTGTGACAGGAGGTCAATCATCTCAGTACCAGGACATTGCTGCAGGAGTTCCTCACGGTAGGGTCCTGGATGCAACCATCTTAAGCTGCTTCATCAATAACCTCCCTTCCATCATGGTCAGAAGTGTGGATATTTGCATGATTGCATATTCAGTACAATTTGCAATTCATTAGTCACTGCATACTGCCAATATACAGTAAGACCTGGGCAGTTCTTAGGCTTGAGCTGACAAATGGTGGAACGGTGGCTCAGTGATCAGCACTGCTAAACCCACAGCGCTAGGAACCAAGGTTCAATTCCAGCCTCTGGCATCTGTCTGTGTGGAGTTTGCACATTCTCCCTGCGTCTGTGTGGGTTTCCTCTGGATGCTCCAGTTTCCTCCCACAGTCCAAAGATGTGCTAATTAGGCGAATTGGCTGTGCTAAATTGCATATGGTATTCAGGGATGTGTAGGTTAGGTGCATTAGTCATGGGAAATGTAGATTGATAGTGTAAAGGAATAGGTCTTGGTGCAATGCTCTTTGGAGGGTCTTTCTGGACTTGTGCCAAATGGCCTGTTTCCACGCTGTAGGGATTCTATGATTATATGAAGTAACATCTGTGCTTCACAAATGTCAAGCAATGGCCAAGAGGACAGAATCTAACCATCATTCCTTGACATTCAATGTCATGACCATCGCCGAATCCTTCATTATCGCTTCTATTTGTCTCTCCAACCGATCCACTTGATCTGATAAGATTCACATCCAACAGCATTTATGGCAGATATAATCCACAGTAACCCTTAAACTCTGTTTAAACTCCCACATCTGACAAGAAGTACATATCACTGTAAAGGCCATTTTTGCTCCTTCACAATCTACAGAGCCAGAAAATAACACTGTCTTATTTCTCTACAAACACTGCCCCAGGTTAATTTAATAGCTATGGCTTATATTTTAAGTTTAATCGAGAGACTTGTCTCCAAAAACATATATAATCAAGAAAGAATCCACTGTACCCACTACTGCAGCCTTTCTCTTGGACAGACTTAAAACAACAATTAACTTATCTGATTCTGTGCTGTGAATTTCGCCCAACAGTTCCTCCAAGATTAGTTGTGAATTTCACTGTTTAATTTTCCCAGATGCACTCCGATGTCCAGCGATATACGAATTCAAACAGCAAAGGCAGTAACTGTGCAGGTTCTCTCTCTCTCGCTCTCTCTCTCCCCTGCACTGTCCTCACCATGTAAGTAGATAAGACCATCAAAAGAGGATAGGAAGGGAATAAAATTGGCTTTAGAAAATGCAAGAATATTTGTGCTTTTAAGTAAATCAAATGAACTGCTAAGAATTACTGCTGGGGAAGATTCCTGGGTGATTTTACCATTTGGTAAATCATGATCCAGATTCTACTGCAAGATTTTGAAACCTGTTCATGTTATTCTCTTCAGGTTTCAGCTGAACTAAAAGACAACGAATGTAAACTGCAGGAGATGGAGACTCTTGTCCAAACATTGACCCGAGAAAGAGACCAAGCAGTATCTGCACTGCAGCTTCATGGTATTTTTCCAGAACAGAGCTCACAGGTGAAAATTAGTTATTAATGTTTTGACCCTATTTTATGCTTGTTTCTCACTTTCTGTCTATAAAAGTGAAAGATGATAATATGTTGATGGTATTGCAACTGCTGGAGTGCTTTCTCCAAAGCAGGCTGCTCCTTTATTGTGAATTGCGAAATAAGCAAGATTCTCCATAATGAGGATAATTCTGCCAAAGCTGTTTGGAAAGGAACACTTTTTCATACAAGGTTCCACAAACCAGCCCAATACTAGATAATTTCCTTCAGAAAGAACGATGATTTTGGAGTAAGTTAATTTTATACCATACTGCTAATCTATCTAGGATTGTACAAATAGTATAAAGTAGTTCATTTTTCAGTACTCAATCCTTACCAAGCATAGGGATTCAGGAGAGGACAGATGTTTTATAAACAGGAGAGAGGAAAAACAGGAGGATTCTCTGCACCTTCAGTTTTACAATCTGAAAAGTGAAAGAAAGAGCAAATTCCTTCTTGTGTGAACAGGTAATATGGAGAAACTTAAAAGAGAAAATCCCAGTTAAAAAAATAAATTCCACCAATTGTCCCCTACTTAGCTTCAGAATGGGATTACATGTTTCTAAACAAATTTAGCTAAACTATGGCAGAATGTACACATGCTCCGTCACCGTGCTGCCTGCCCTTAGACATTCTTTCACTTCTTCAACTGAACTGAAGTGCTTTTCAAATGGTAATATAGCAACCCATTAGATTTATATATTAATTTCTGTGTATCAAAAATCCCAAAATACTTTATAAGAAGAGTTGTAAAGACCAAGCCAAATTAAGAAATAGTGGTAGACCAGGTGATTAATATGGACAAAGTGCATTGTTTAGAGGAGATTTTTAGAATTGGAAAGACGGATTGCAAAAGTTTTAGCTGAGTTTCAGAGCGCAAGAATATGAGGCTAAAGGCTGAGACACTAATTCTGATGCTAAGTGAGAAAGGATTTCACAAATAGTTTAGAGTTGAAACAACAAATTGTGTTTGTTTGAGTTCACAAATAGGAATATAGTGTACTAGAGCCAAGAACATGTTAAAGCTACACTAATTTTCATTGAGCTCCTGCTATAATATCATACTTTGCTTTGGCAGCCTTATTCTGGCAATGATGTCAAGGCAATTGAGAAAGCTTAGAAGAAATTCATAAAGATGATATCACTGATCAGACATTAGTTACCCATAAAGGTTAAATTATTTGAAACAAAATGAGAGGAGAACTGATAAAATTACAGTAAATGCAGGTCATTTCATGAAGATAAATCAGGAAATACTATTTCAGTTAACTGATGAGTTGATAACTAGGCATAAATTTAAGATTGAGGAAAAAGAAGAGGTTTGAATACTCTTCCTGTTTGTAGGATGTTTGGACATGTACAAATAGTGAGAGAAAGAGAGTTTGTAGTAGCTTTTAAAAGGGAAGTGGATGAAAATTTGCATCACAAAATACAAATTGCAACACTAGCTGTGAGCCCAAATGGAATAGAGGAATACAGATCCTGTAATGGCTGAAGGGCCTGTTCCTGTGCTGTATTGTTCTTTATTCTTTGTTTTTAATTTTGCTGGACATTTTGTACGAAAGGGTGTGACACACAGGTTTGAAAATATTGGAGTATTGTGTAGGATTTGGAAGCTTTGAACAAATCATACCTGAACTTATCCGTTTGGGGGGAGAAAGCTTGGACAATATTAAATGAATTTGTTGAGACTGGTAATAGGTGAATGTGATGTTAAAGTGTTTGTTACATATATGAATTTTATAAGGTTGTTATTTTTGGGGCCTGTATTTTGGTTGTTAGTTTTGGGCCTGTATTTCTAACTGAGGGTGAAATGGAGGAGTGAAGGAGATCATGTGACCTGTTCAGCTGTTTACTCAACTGCAAGCAGGGTGACTTGCAGATTTCAAAATAACTCATTCTTGAGACTTTCTCGGGGCTTTTTTGAACCAGTGTTCCCTTTTCATTCTAATTCATTTACTAGATGATGCAATCACTTAGTAACAATACCTTTACATTTGTCTTGGTGTTTTGGGTCTTTGGACTCTCAAGCAGAATTAGGATCATCAATATTCTCCATAATTATCAATCCTCCACTAAAGACAAAGGCATGACACAAACTGTTAATATCCTAGACACCATAGTATTTAAATTGGCACAACAGACAAATGTTAACAACAAAAGATGTTTTTCAAAATAACGGACCTACTTTTCTAAATATAAAAAATCATCACCCTAAACATAGCTTCCACGGGACTGGTGAAGTTGCAGCTAATACAGTTCCATCACCTGCACACGCAACTGGAGCATTTTAACCAATCCACACCCCACTTGCAACCCCACAATCCCACTGATTTGGCCCCCTCAGATCCAGCTCTGAGTGAGCAGGATGTCTGACATTCTTTTTCGAACCTGGATCCCAGAACATTATCTGGGTCTCTGGATTAACAATCTAGCGATAATACCACTATACCATCAACTTCATAAAATATTCCTGTTCTTATCTGTTAGCCAGGCTCCCTGTTTGGACCAGATTAGCAGTCCCAATCAGGGAACTCATATTCTGGGAGATCCACCTGGCTGACCTCATTACAATCACTACATATAGCAAGTAATTGAGAAGGCTAATTGAATAGTACACTTTGAAAGCAATTGGAATTGAACATAAGAAAAAGGAATAATAACAAAAACTGATGGAGAAACACAACACGTCTGACAGTATCTGAAGAGAAAGGAACGGAGTTAACGCTTTTGAGTTCGATATAACTTCAGAATAGTTCAGAAGTGCAAGAAGTAACTTGATTGAAGTGTGAAAAAGTCTGGACAGTCTTGACAAGGCAGACATGGGAATGATGTTTCCTCATGTGGGTTAGTCAAGAACTCGGGAGTACTGTTTAAAAAAATTATGGATAATCCCTTTAAGGACAGAGATGAGGGGATTTTCTCCGTGAGGGTTGAGCATCTTTGCAATAGTGTGAGATTATTAGAAAACCTCTTGTCATTTAGCCTTGCAAAAGTCTCAATGTCAATGAATAAATTACCACCTGAAGTACCCCGGATAATTCCTAATACTTGTGCAATTGTAAAACATCAATATATTTGTACTATACCTCTAGAAGAGAAAATGAGCATGCAAAAAAATGCTCTAAATAAAAGTACAAAATTGTGTAACAGTTTGCCATACCTGTATTTTCAATCTTTCTGAAAATTCAATGCCGTGTATTTTCTCATACTGTCCATCTCTATGACTCTATGGAATGAGCATGCCCTCTAGTGGAGAGATTTATCTAAATTGATTGGGGTTTAAAGTAGGCCAGGTTTTCCTGCTATTTGGTCTCCATCCTGCAGTTGTAGCTCATCTGGGAAATGTAGCTGGGAAAATTGATCAGGAATTTGCAAGAAACATTGGCAGTTTTTTAAAAAAAAAATCCCTGGGATAGTCATGTGCCAGTATTGAGGATGGCCTGTTGAACCATGTCAAAACCCCATCTGCTGCATGCAAATAAGATTTAGGTTCTATACTGAAGTCCACATTGGATTTCTTTCTCTGACAAACTGTGATCTGCTTCAATCAAATCCTGTGAAAGTAATATTGCTGATTGCTGGATGGCATTGGAGAAATAAATATGTTGCCAAAAGCTTTCTTGCTGGATAATGCATTTATTAAAACTTTGCAAATAAAAATAGATGACAGTTTCACTATCTCCAACTTACCAATATTGTCAACTTTGCTGCAGATTGTGCAAAGATTAATTCAGCCATGAAGTTTAGAATGTAATGGTATTTCCATTCTGCTATACCATGCTTAAATTGATGGTCTAAAGGATTATAAAGAGAAGCTCAAAGAGGATAACTTCCATTCAGGCACCATTGGAGACAGATGTCACTTTATTGCTCAGGAACTGGTGCACATCTACACCAGAAGATCAGCATTGGCATGGCAGTAAAAGTCACTGGGCTACTTCTGTTACAATATTTTTCCAGCAGCACGGGGTTCATTTATAATTTCAGGCAATCTGCTACTGCTGCTGCATCAAGCATATAAGTGGTGCCTTGTTGGTGTGAACTTTCCACTTTATTTCCAATATTAATTTTCAGATAGATGTCATCAATAGGACAAACTTGACTGTCCTTCATTTTGAGCAAGCTATTTTCTTCTCAAAACAAAATACCATTCTCTCAATGCACAATGTAACATAAAGTAGCTCATTAGGTACATGAATGCAAGCTATTCCAGCAGCTGCAGTTGTTCTTTCATTTTAAAATAGTCCCTAATGTCAATGCTATTCATAAGTACAAGGCAGGTTTCTGAATAGTTGCTTATTGACTAAGGCTACGTTTTTATATCAGTGCCTGATGATACTGGTTTGGAACGAGAGTTCACTCCATCATATTTATCACTAAGACCATAAAGATTGAGAAGACACACTTCAGGTTTCCACACCAATCTATTATAGCACTCTAGAACAGTCCTGTTAGATGTCTTTAGTTGTTTTATTTTGCCAGTTTGTAGTCCAGTGGGTGAAGATTGCAGAGAGGTAAATCAGGATGATTAGCCACATTCAGAGTACCTTTTGGTCCGATGGGAAAGACAGAAAGGTTACAACAGAGATTCAGCCATGAGTGGAAGAGAAGTGGTACTGCTATGTTTCCCTCTTATTGTGTTATTAATGTTTGATTACATATTTCCACATGGTGCACTGGAATATTAATGTAAATTGCCTGTGCAAGTTTAGGAGTGGGAAATAAACCTATAACTCAGAAACGAGAGTACGATCAACTGAGCAGATTCACATAAAAGGATTAAATTTCTGTCAGTAGCCATGATATGCAATAAAACCTAGATGACTGCATGCAGCTGATAATGAAGGTGATAACAAACAGTCACACAAAAGCTTTTGTGAAGTTGTCATTGAGGGAACACTTCTGTATGGAGGCTAGGGATATAAGACATGCCATGCTGCTTTCTGGGATATAAAGCAGTCAGAGAGGCTACACAGAAAGAAGACACTATGGATTACCTGAGTATACGCTGCTTTTGATGTTACCTCAAGGATTCAAACAGGCAAAATAAGTAAACATTAACCTGTCCTCTCAAAAGAAGAGGTGCACAGTGTAAAAGGAAAAATAATTTTCTGAACAGTATCATTTAATTACACAAAAATATCACTGTACTTTGCTACTTCTGGGTCCTGTTTTCATGATTCTGTCTCTTTGTCATGAATTCTAGTCCTTCTTTACCTTCACAGTCTTGTGACTTTTTTTAGAATTGATTAATTTTTTTTCTCCAGCTGAGCTAGAATAATTGCAGGTGGTCTGAGATTTTATTTGTACCACTCATAATTGACAATGCTAGATTGGATGTTTAAAAGCTATTCACACCATCTTGCAGAATGCTTGAATTTTCTGAGATTTCCTCAGTAACCACAAAGAATGTTCTTCGACAATCCCTATTTTACAGTAGTGCTCAACTTCTGTGTTTCATCACACAAGCCTCTGATAGAATATTTTGATGTGGAGTTTTTACCTGTTTGTACAAATTCAATAAACCAAAAAAGACAGTGATCACATTTTGTCTTCAACTTGGCAGAATGCAATACCTGAAAAAGGAAATGTAAATAATGCAGAATTCCCTTCAGATGTTATTCGGAAGCTCCAGGAGCAGAATGTGAACCTGCGTAGCGTTATTGCACAAATGAGGAAAGAGATGGAGATGCTGAGTGAGCAAAGTCCTGCCAACCAAAACCAGAATCAATCATTTGATAAAACTGGATCATTCAAGAGTCCTGAAGAACCATCTAAAGATATTATGACCCCATGCACTCCAGGTAACCAACTTTTAGGTAAACTTGGAGCACACGATCATACCAAAAAGTTCTTCAGAGTTCCTTCGAATGTTCAGTTTATTAGGCAGTACATTGCTGAAAAGTACAGGTCAGCTTGATTCTTAGCCTATGCTTAGTCGGATGGTCCCAGCCAAATTAGTAACAAAGACTTAAAAAGTATTTAAGCTCCTCAGGACAAGGAAGGAAAATTTAGATTAATTCTTCTCACAATCTGGTGAGATTGGAAGAGCCTTGATTTCTTCCTGCTGTAATAATCAGGACTAAATGGCCTTTTAGCAGTTTTCCAGTTTGAGAAGATCACATCAGGATTGAATATGGGCGGCACGGTGGCACAGTGGTTAGCACTGTTGCCTCACAGCACCAGACACCCGGGTTCAATTCCCGCAGGCAACTGTCTGTGTGGAGTTTGCACATTCTCCTCGCGTCTGCGTGGATTTCCTCCGGATGCTCCAGTTTCATCCCACAGTACAAAAAAATGTGCAGGTTAGCTGAACTGGCCATGTTAAATTGCCCATAGTGTTAGGTGAAGGGTAAATGTAGGGTCTGGGTGGGTTGCTCTTCGGAGGGTCGGTGTGGACTTGTTGGGCCAAAGGGCCTGTTTCCACACTGTAAGTAGTCTAATGAATATGGAACTTGGTACATTGAATGGGGTTTTGGTCGGTAGAGAGGGATACTCAGAACAGTGAATGGGGACTCAGTACAGACTGCTATCATTGTAGTGAAAAGAGGCTTGATTTGCACAAACATGATACCCAGTGCAGTGGGAAGTTAATGGGGAAATGTGAATGCTTTGGTCTGTATATTCAACTGAACAAGATAATGCGATTTTAAATGCACTTCACAGCAAGTCCTTAATTTTAATACATTTTTATACAAGTGTCCTATCTCTGATTTTATTGCTCCTTTTATTTAATAAAATCAAAATGGATGTGATGACAGAATAGAATTCTGTTGCACAAAATAAGTTAGAAAGAAAACTTTCCTAAAATCTCTATATATCCCAGTAATCACACCGGCTAGCATCTTGTTTGTTATCTCTCTGTGCATTGGGCCAACCAGAAGCACGTCCAAGGAATGTTAACTGTGTTTCTCTATCTTCATATGCTGGAAGGCCTGCTGCGTTTCTACAGGACTTTGTTCTTAAACCAGAAACATTTACTGAGGTTAATTTTCTGCTTTTTTGCCTCTGATGTATAATAATGTGAGCAAACGGATACAAAATTACTATATACTTTAAGTTGAAATGACTCCAATATTATTTCTCTACTCTTCAAGACTATGTTAAATCTTTGGAAGATGAAGTTCATGAACTGAAACAAAAGTGCAGAAAGTTGGAAGGACAACTAGAAGATATTTCAAAAACTTCTAATAAAGACAAGGTTCCCATTCCAAGCCTCCCTGCAGACATTACCTATCTTCAGAACCACACTCGTACTTTAAATGAGACTATAGGTAAGAACACTACATTCTGCAATTTCCAAAATTTTCATTCACCTCAAAACTCTTTTAATCTACAGGATCACATGTAATACATTTGGAGCATATAGTGTATTGCTTCTCATCATTTTCAAGGATAACCAATATCCTATAATGTTATGTGATACTCTGAATTTATTATTACAAATTGATTCCATCCTTTTATCCACTATTGCAATTATTCCATTCCTTTGCCCTTTCTTACCACATCTTTATTCACAATTTGGCTATTTAATTCACCAGTTGTTCCACAGGAATAGCTTCCTCTTTATTTAAAGAGTAGAAGTCTGCCCTTTTGTGAATTTTAATATTGAACTGATGTTTTTTTTAAAAGGAATGTACAATTTTAAAGTTGTTGATCTGCCCACTGAATCATCATTACAGGAAGAATTATAATGTCATCCACAAAATCAAGCAATGTACAATTGATGGACCAGATATTTAGTTGTTTTGCCATATCTGTTCATTCTAGCCAGGACCTCAGAGGGTGCATTGTTAAGTAGTAGTAATGATAGATTCACAGAATGGTTGTAGCAAGACGAACATCGCTGGTCCCATGCCTCTGTTTGTTCCCCTTAGCCCTGTAAATCTTTCTCTTCAGATAATTATCCAATCCTCGGATGATTACCTGCTTTGCCTTTCTGTACACGAAATGGATCCATTTTATTTCTATCATCCTCTGTGATTGACAAAGGTAAACTATCCCTCTTGTTTCTTCGTGATTTGTCTGCATTCTTTGAAATGGTTAACTATGCCATCCTTCTCCCACCTATCTTCACTAGCAATGAACATGTTTGAACTGCACTTCTATGGCTCCATTTTTGCGCATTCAATCATAGCCAGAGAATCACCCACCATAAAGTGCGAACCTATTACCAGAGGCAGAACTCCTCATTAAAAACTGACATAGGGCTAGAGGATTGGTTGCTTAGGAATTAATTTTAGAGACTGAATGGGAGAGAGATAGAGTGTGTAAAGTTTTTATTTTCTGTTGTTTGTAGTTGTTAAGAATGGAGACAGAAGGAAAAATCTGCTTTGTGGAGTAGAAGGTTAAGTAACTGGTTCCTAGTTTATTGTCTGCAATTGATAAGGCTAACAATGGAGGAGAACATAGTCCCGTGGAATACTGCTCCTGTATTATGTGGGAAATCGGGCACTCTTCTAGTGGCCATGGCAATCATATATGCAGGAAGTGTGTTCAGCTCCTGATTAGCTGATTGGAGCAGCTGGAGCTGTGGATGGACTCACTGTGGAGCATCTGTGATTCTGAAGATGTTGTGGATAGCACATTTAGTGAGCTGATCACACCACAAGTAAGACTTGCACAAGCAGAAAAGCATTGGGTGACCACCAGAAATGGGAATAAGTGTGGGCAAGCTGCGCAGGAGTCCCTGTAGCCACCTCCTGCTCAAACAGATACACCATTTTGAATACTCTTGTGGGGGTTTGGGGTGTGGTGGGAGGAAAGGGAGCAAAATGGCCTCTCAGGACAAAACAGCCAAGGTTGCGTCACCACCGTTCGCTCTGCTGCACAGCAGGGAAGGAAAAAGACTGGGACAACTTCAATTATAGGGGATTCACCTGGAAGGAGAACTGCTAGGTGGTCCTGTGGTAGCAAGCAAGACTTTTGAATAGTATGTTGTTTCCCTGGTACCAGGGTCAGGGATCTTTCAGACGATCTGCAGGATGTACTGAAGGTGAGGATGAATAGCCAACAGTCATGGTACATATCAGTACCAACAACATGGGTAAAATCGACATAAGCTCTGGCTGAAGGAATTTAGAGAGTTGGATAGTAGATTAAAGAGGCTATTAAGGTTGTCATCTCCAGATTACTTCCAGTGCCATGTGCTACTGACTGTAGGAATAATGTAATTCAGATGAACATGTTGCTTAAGGGATGGTGTAGGAAGAAAGATTTTTGGAGTATTGGGACAGCTTCCAGGGTAGGTGGGGCCTGTACAAGATGGAGGGGTTGCATGTGAACCAGAAAGGGTTTGTTCCTTGCTGGGACATTAACTCATGCTGGTGGGGAGGTTTTAAACTGATCTGGCAGTGGGAAGGGACACAGAGTAGATGTAAAGTTAGAAGCCAGATCCAATCAGAAATAGAAGGAATGCTAGAACTGTCCAGTAAGTGGAGAAGACAGGGATAGGATATGGCATATAGGAGGTCTAGCAGTGTAAACTGCACCTATTTTTATGTATGAGCCTGACTGGTAAGGCAGGTAAATCAGTACATGGGAATATGATATTGTTACAATCATTGAGACTTGGAGGAAGAACAGGACTGGCAGCTCAACACTGCAGGGTAGAGGTTTCAGATGCGATAGTAGGAGTGTAGGAAAGGTGGGACATTGCATTTTTGATAAAGGAAACCATCGCTGCAGTAATGAGAGAGGGTGCCCTAGAAGGGTCTTCAAATGAGGCCATTTGGGTAGAACTTAGAAATAAAGAAAAGGAACAGTTACCTTGCTGGGATTGTACAACAGGCTACCAAGAGCTGTTACAGAGAGATAGCAAAGCTCATGTATAAGCAAATCTTAGAAAGGTGTGAGAGAAGCAGGGTTATAGTTGTAGGCAACATCAACTTTGCTAGTATTAACTGAGATTGCCTTAGTATGAAAAGATTAGACGGGATGGAATTTTTAAAGTGCATCCAGGAGAGCTGTGTCAGTGTGTAGATAGTCCAGCTAGAGATGGGGCAGATCTAGATCTAATCCTAAGGAAGGAAGCTGGTCAAGTGGTTGAAGATTCAGTGGATGAGAATTTTGAGGATAATGACCATAACCTTGTGTGTTTCAAAGACATTATGAATCAGGACAGTGCAGAAGTTAAGTGGTTAAACTGGAGGAAAGCGAATTTCAATTTCATTAGACGAGATTGGAAGGTTGGGCTGAAGGGCCTGTTTCCACATTGTAAGTAATCTAGTCTAATCTAATCTCGCAAACAAAGACTGTGACCAGTTACTTGGATCCAAAATTGGCTTCCAAATAGGAGGCAAAGGGTGATGGTGGAGGGTTGTTTTTGTAATTGGAAGCCCATAACCATCAGTATGCCACATGGTTCAGAGCTGGGACCCTTACTGTTGTTATATAAATTAACAACTTGAATGTAGAAGGTATAATTAGTAATTGCAAGGTTTGTGAAGGTTTGTAGCTCAGGTTGAGGTTTAGAGTGTAGGTTTGCTCACTGAGCTGTAGGTTTGATATCCAGACATTTCATTACCTGGCTAGGTAACATCAGTGGCGACCTCCAAGTGAAGCGAAGCTGTTGTCTCCTGCTTTCTATTTACATATTTCTCCTGGATGGGGTTCCTGGGGTTTGTGGTGATGTCATTTCCTGTTCATTTTCTGAGGGCTTGATAGATGGCATCTAGATCTATGCGTTTGTTTATGGTGTTGTGGTTGGAGTGCCAGGCTTCTAAGATTTCTCTGGCATGTCTTTGCGTAGCCTGTCCCAGGATAGATGTGTCGTCCCAGTTGAAATGGTGGTTTTTTTCATCTGTGTGTAGGGCTACGAGGGAGAGAGGGTAGTGTCTTTTTGTGGCTAGCTGGTGTTCGTGTATCCTGGTGGCTGGCTAACTTCCTGTTTGTCCTACATAGTGTTTGTGGCAGTCCTTGCATAGAATTTTGTAGATGACGTTGGTTTCATGCAAGGACTGCCACAAACACTACGTAGGACAAACAAGAAGAAAGTTAGCCACCAGGATACACGAACACCAGCTAGCCACAAAAAGACACTACCCTCTCTCCCTCGTAGCCCTACACACAGATGGAAAAAAAAACACCATTTCGACTGGGACAACACATCTATCCTGGGACAGGCTAAGCAAAGACATGCCAGAGAATTCCTAGAGGCCTGGCACTCCAACCACAACGCCATAAGCAAATACACAGATCTAGATGCCATCTATCAACCCCTCCAGAAAACGAACAGGAAATGACATCACCACAAACCCCAGGAACCCCATCCAAGAGAAAGATATAAATAGAAAGCAGGAGACAACAGCTTTGCTTCACTTGGAGGTCGCCACTGATGATGATACCTAGCCAGGTAATGAAACGTCTGGATATCAAACCTACAGCTCAGCGAGCAAACCTACACCCATATAACTAGTAAGTTTGCAGATGACACAAAAATCGATGGTGGTGTTGATGGTGAAGGGGATGGTCTGAGGTTACAGTCTGATATTGATCAACTGGTAAAATGGACAGAGCAATGACAGATGGAAAGTAGGAGTCTTTTCAAAGTAGTATAGTGAGAATTCAGGACCAACATGTTCCTCTTAAGAGCAAGGGCTGTAAGGCTGCAGAACCCTGGATGCCAAGGAATATAAAGAGTTGAAAAGTGTAGTGCTGGAAAAGCACAGCTGGTCAGGCAGCTTCCGAGGAGCAGAGGATGTCATTTCGGGCATCAGCCCTCCATCGGGAAGGGGGCGCTGAGAGGGTGGGGTGAGGCTGTGGGGGAGGTAGTTGGGAAGGCGATAGGTGATGCAGGTGGGTGTGATTGTGATTGGTCGGTGGGGAGGGTGGAGTGGATAGGTGGAAAGCAAGATGAACAGGTGGGACAGGTCAAGAGGGCGGTGCTGAGTTGGAGGGTTGGATCTGGGATGAGCAAAGATAAGGAAACTGGTGAAGTCAACGTTTATACTGTGTGGTTGAAGGGTCCTAAGGCAGAAGATGAGATGTTTTTCCTCCCGCCATTGGGTCGCTTGGATTTGGCAGTGGAGGTGGCCCAGAACTTACATGTCCTTGATGGAATGGGGGGGGGAGTTGAAGTGGTCAGCCACAGGGCAGGGGGCTTGTTGGAGTGTGTCCCCCAGAAATGTTCCCTGAAAGGCTCACAAATTGGCGTTCCATCTCCCCAGTGTAGAGGAGACCACATCAAGAGCAATAGACTCAGTTGATGAGGAATACAGAAAGTTTGATAAAGAAAAAGAAGAAAGCACATGTCAGATACAGTGCATTTAAAAAGGAGACAGGCTCTTCAAAAGTACAGAAAGTATAGAAGGTTACGTAAAAAGGAAATGAGGAGGGCAAAGAGGGGCCATACCTTTGGCAGATGGGATCAAGGAAAACCCCAAAGCTTTTTATAAGTTTATTAAAAGTGGGAGAATTACCAGAGAAAAAGAGGGACCTATAAGAAACCAAAGGGACAACATGTGCATGGAGCCAGTGGACATGTAAATAAATACTTCTCATTTGTATTCACAAAGGAGAAAGACGCTGTAACTAGGGATTTCAGTTGGGATGGAGAGGTTCTGGAAAACATTAATCTTAATGAGGAAGAGACAGTAGATGTCTTAGCAGGCATTCAGGGCTATAAATCCCTGACTTGCATCCCAAGTTGTTATGGGAGGCAAGGGAGGAGATTGCTGGAGCCCTGGCAAATATATTTGCTGCTTTGCTGGCCACAGGTGACTTGGGGATCGCTAATGTGGTTCCTTTGTTCAAGTAGGTCAGCAGGGATGGAGCAGGTAATTACAGATGAGTTAGTTTGACCTCAGTAGCAGGAAATTATTGGAAAAAATTCTGAAGGAAAGATTAATCAAATAATTTAGACAGGCAGGGATTGATCAAGGGTGATCAGCACCGCTATTTAGTGGAAGATCCCATTTGACTGATTTAATTGAGATTTTTGAAAAGGTGAGTAAATATATTGAAAAGGGTAATGTAGTTGATTTTTACATGGACCTTAATTAGGCCTTTGACAAGGTCTCACGTGGAATGCTGGTCCGAAAGGTAACAGCCTAGGGGATCCAAAGCAAGTTTGCAAACTGGATCCAAAATTGGCTTACAAATAGGAGGCAAAGGATGGCAGTGGAGGGTTGTTTTTGTAATTGGAAGCCTGTGAACAGCAGTGGTTCGGTGATGGGACCCTTACTGTTTTATTATGTGCATTAATGACTTGGATGTGAATATGGAAGGTGTTGGAGAAATGTCCTGTTTCTAAGAAACCTTGTACACAGACCTTGTGAAATTACACGTTTGTTTATTTCATGATATCATGGGAAGAGGTCAATGACTGCTCAGCTCGGAATGGCCGCTCAGCACTGATGAGTTTTAACCTCTTCCCTTAGCTACAGGCATATAAAGGGTTACAAATGGCTAATTGTTTATTACAGAACAATGCAGGTCTAACTATGATAGATGGTTTAACAATATTAAAAAGGCTAACAACACTACTGGTCTAACAACGTTGATTAGTTGAACAATTGAAACAGGTGGCATCCTGTTCATAGTAGCAAGTGGTCAGAGACTATCAATAATAAATAGTTTGGACATCTTCTCTGCAGGGTTATTGTTTTAGCTGGAGTTCTCATGAGGAGAGAGGCCACTCTGGGGACACATCAGTGGATGCGGTGGTACAACCGCATTTGTCACTGAGAGAATCCAATTAGCGGGTCATTTAACTAAATTGTTTCCTCTGGTCAGGAAATTGGCTTTCATAGCCAATTCCCGTGAATGGCTTCAGCAAATTAGCTTGTATATCTCCTATAAGCAGGGAAAATGGTTTCCACAATCAAAATGGTTTCCCTTCTCCCACAGAAAGCATCATTAGTAAGTTTACAGAAGACATGAAAATTGGTGGTATTGTTAATAGTGAAGAGGATGATCTCAGGCTACTGTCTGATATTGGTCAGCTGGTAAAATTGGCAGAGCAATGGCAGATTAGAATTCAATCCAATTGTGCAAGGTGATGCATTTTGAGAGGTCTAAAAAGGGAATAATATATGCATGTTATGGTAGGTCCTTAGGGAGTACTGAAGAACTAAGGGAGAAAATGAGGACTGCAGGTGCTGTAGATCAGAGTCCAAAAAGTTTGGTCCTGGAAAAGCACAGCCGATCAGGCAGCATCCGAGGATAGCGAAGAGCTTATGCTTGAAACGTCGACTCTCCTGCTCCTTTGATGCTGCCTGATCGGCTGTCCTTTTCCAGTGCCATACTTTTTGACTCTGAAGAACAAAGGGACCTTGGTGTACAACTCCATAGATTCCTGAAGGTATCAGCACAGGTAGACAGGGTGGTTAAAGAGGTATATGCCTTCATTAGCCAGGACAAAGAATCTAGGAGCAAGAAAGTCTCATTATTAATTTATAAAATATTGGTCAGGCCACAGTTGGTATACCATGTGCAGTCTAGGCGCCATATGATCAGAGGAATGTGATTGGCAGGAGTAAGTAGTTTAGAGGAGATCTGAGGAAAACTTTTTTTCACCCAGACAGTGGTTGATATATGGAACATGTTGTCTGAGAGTGTGGTGGAGGCAAATACTCTCTCAATGTTTATGAGGCATCTGGATGAGTACATAAAATGCCAGGGCATAGTAAACTACGGACCAAATGCAGGTAAATGAAATTAGTGTCGTTTGGTGTTTGTTGGTTGGCAAAGACATGGTAGGCTGAAGGGCCTATTTCCATGCTGGATGACACTATGACTCTAACTTCTTTTCCTATATATCCTTGGACTTTGCTTAGGCACAGTATATTTTTGAGAAACAACATCATCTAAAAGCTTACTGTTAGTTTCCAAATATTCCCCTTAGCTGTACAACAGCACCATTTCCTTCAACCAGTGCACTATATCAGACTGCTGTCTGACATCCAATTCTGGATATGTAGAAATTTCCCCCAGTTAAATATTAGGAGTGTTAATTGTATAAATTACATTTGAGTGTCTTCTGATGAAGGTGGTAGCATTAGAAACTTTGTGAAGGCACTTAGGACTCTGGTGACATTGTCCCTATCTCAGAAACAGGAGTCAGGGTTCAAATCCCCCCTGCTCCAGAGATGAGTAATAACATCTCTGAACATGTTTATTAGAATTATTGACATGAAAGCCCTTGTGATACAATGGTATTGTCCCTACCTCTGAGCCAAGAGGCCTGTGTTCAAGTCACACCTACTCTAGGTGTGCCTAATACCATTTCTGAATGGACTGATTAGAAAATATCGACATTTCTAATGTTCCAGTTTGTTAATAAATCTACGCTACGTAAAGGTTGGCTTCTGGACGATTTACAAACAGCTGGTTGTAAGAGGTTTAACTTGGTAACTGGGAATTATTGTTTAAAGGTGAAAGAAAAGAGGTGTCAGTCTTAACTCCGTTTGGATTTATTAACCAAATGAAATACAACTGATATGACTCCAAACCTTACAATCTCCACTTGTGGTCACTTAAACTTAGGTTTTCTAATAAGAGGGAAGACCAAACCATAGATTGTCACCCCACATTTAATTCCCGAGCTATCAATTCTATTCCCCTGCCTGGTAAGTGACTGAGACTGAGCCAGATTGTTTGCAACACTGGTGTTAAACTTGAGCTTGAAATTATCTTCCAACTATACACCTCTACTATGATGAACACCACCTGTCCCCCATCTCCATAACATTGCCTGACAACACATTTAACAATTTTCAATCCATGGCCTTCTAGGGAACAGCATTTCACAGTTTACATCTCTTACTGATATTATTCATAGTGGCAAAAGCTTAAATCCTTCACTTTGGAACTTAAGCCCATAGCGTTTTGCTATTTAGCCTTGGCTATATAAATGTGACTCAATAACATTGAAAGGATTAATTCTGTACTTTAAATATATTTTATACGTTATCCCTTCTTTTCCTTTTTATGTTAGCTAGCCTTCGTGCTGAAAAGATCTCTATAGCTGCTACTACAAAGAAGCATGAAGCTAGGATTGTACATTTGAACTCTCTGGTAATGCAGCTCACACAACAGGTAATGTACTACAATAATCTGGATAATTCATACAGAAACCTATTGTGAAATTGCCTCCAAACAGCCAGACAGATCTTTTCACCTGCCATGGCTAAAATTTACGAGCTAGTCTGAATCATCAGCTGAAAGAATAAGACTGTCCATTCTTGCTGATTCAGTAAAATAGTTTGTCAAAGCCCAATTAATACAGACAATTCAAGACAACTTGCATCTCCACGAGGTTGCAGAAAAGGTAATGGCAGAAGTACATATTTTTTAGTTTAAGTATGACAGATTTGAAATTGCTGACTATAGTCAAAGATAGAATTCATCATGGTGAATATAATTGTCAATGATTTTCTACTTTTATGAACATCCTGTGAAACTAAATTACAGAACCATTTACCACGGAAAAAAAAATGAATGAACCTGCACATGTGTAGTATATTTTAGGAAACAAGGATATTCCAAAATGCTTTCCAGTCAGTAAAATAATAATAATTGTGTTGTAAAGTACCCATAGTCTTACCAACCCATAGGGCTGCTCTCCCATCGGAGAGAGACAATTGGCTCTGGTTTACATGAGGGTCACGATGCTTCAGGTGTGGGGAGAGGTTGAGAAAGACGGTCCTTCATGGCATCCTCACTTGGTTCAGGAATTAATCCCATGCTGTTGGTGTCACTATGCATTGCCAGCTAGCCTCCAGCCAGTTGAGCTAACTGGCTCCCAAAAAGGTAAAGGTCTAAGCTGTCAATTAGGGATACACAACTGGTGGTGGCTTAACCTTTGGGTCTCCGCGGCATAGGCAAGGGCAGAGGTTGAGAAGGAGCATCCTCCATGGTAACCTCAGCTGGTTTAGGGAATTAAACCCATACTGTTGGCATCAGTCTGCATTGCAAACCAGCCGATCAGCTAACTGAACTAACATTTGCAGCACGTTCCACATCCAAACTATCTGCTGCATGAAATGATTTTCCTTCTGTTGCTCTTGTGTTTTTTTGCTAATCACTTTGAACTGTGTTTTCTGTCAATGGAACAATTTCTCCTTGTCCTTTCACCTTCAATGTTTTGTATACAATAACCCTTAATTCTCACCAGTCCTTGTACCTGTCACATAGAAACACTTCATTCTTCCATACAAACTTCACACTTTCCTGCAGTAAATTGCAAGCCTGTCCTTGCCCTCTTGAGTTTTATTGCTATACTCCTCACATATCGCAATATTTTCAAGTGTTATGCCATCAGCTTGGTAGCTATTATTCATAGGTGAGTCTTGAAGAATATTGTTTGGCTATTGAACTGCAGAAGCATTACATCTGCATTTTATTTAACTCTTTTATATGCATTCCCAACAGGATCACTCATTAATTTCTCTTCTAATCCAGAGGACACTGCTACCAAGTGGTGCAGGCTAGCCAAAATAATCTTGTTTGGATACAGACCAGAGATTGAATATGAAATTTTTCTGGGCTGTAAGAGACAGTTATTCACTGCTTAAATTTTCAGAGTCTTTGTGGGAAATATGATGTGTGTTCTATCACAGTCCTAGAGTTAAGATTACATAAATGACTCTTGCTTGTTTTCATGGGTGTTAATCTCTATACACCCTAAAAATTGGCAACAGTTTCTGTTAGCATGTAGCCCCGCCATGAACTGAAACCTGAGTGTTGCACTCTTTAAAATTTTGTGCGTGTAGATCAGTTTTAATAATTGATTCCTAGAGAATACTGAATGTCCTCTAAATCTTTAATGAGTTTAGAGAATGAAAATTATCGCCAGGGCATTGTATTTTCTTCAGGCTAAACTACAGCTGCCACTACTCCACGTCAGAAACATGCCAAGTTTTGAGGTGATGGTCCTTTAATTAATATGCAACGGGGCTTCCATCTATCTCCAGGAGGAAGCTCTGCCTCATAGAGCTGCTGGAAATGGAAAGCCAGTTGCTAAGCACATTGGCACCACCAACTGGAATAGTGGCCACGGCCCATGCTCCAGATCAGGATAGTGTTCTGTAATAGATCTGGACATGCAGATGGAACTGTCACTGGGCCCAGACTGACAGGGCCCAGCAAGGAGAAGTTGCAGACTTGTACACAGAAAGAGGCAACCACAACCCATCAACTAGTCAGTGACCCTAAGGTTAAACCAGCCTTCATGCACATTGAACACTGGACTCTCCCACAGCCCATTAAATCTGAGGAGCAGTGGGATGAGGTTCTTAATTGGGTATTATTTGCTCATGTAATTGGAGCATGTCATTTGCTTCAATGGGGCCATGGTTGGGTACTCACCCAACACAGCTGTTTGTAAAATCACAGTGGGAACAGGGTTGGGTAGGTCAGCAATAGAAGGGCTTACAGCCTGAATGGCATGCTGCCCTAATTTACTGATGCACCCACCTGTTTTCCTGCACACAGTTGTCATAAAATTCAGTCAATTATGTACTGGTATAAAGCTGTAAATTGTTTTCTAGTATAATGTGTAGAATTTGAAAATATAAACTTCATGGCTTACTATCTATGCTGACAATTGTTAACTGTTCTTCAATTATGATAAAAACCATATGCAACATAAGAAGCTTCTCACTGCCAGTTGAAAATAAGATTACAAGAGAACCTTATGCTCTGATTTAACATCTATTTAAATGGGAGTCTGAAATTAACCTCTTTTTTACCTGGAATTCTGTTATGTTTCTGTTTCTTCACAGTTACGTCAGAAGCAGGTTGAAATTGACCAATTGCGATATGAGTTAACTAGTCAACAACAGCGAACAAGTGCAGAAATTGTGAGGTTAAATGAGCGAATTGCTGAACTAGAATTACAGTTGGTTGAAGCACACAAAGAGGCAGATGAATACTTTAAGGGGAACCTTCAACAAAATGCAGAAGCTGTGGCTTTAGGAAATGAGGTAATGAGTTAAATTCTGTCTCTAAATCCCAAAATAAACAGGTTTCATTTTTGAGACCTTTTTTCCTGTTAGTCCATGTTTCTAAAGCCTCTCTTCTGTCATCCAGCTCAATGTGACGGCATGCACGGTTTCCATTCTTTTCTATCCAGTTGTAGTCAGAAGATTATCTACAGTGGCTCCTTCCTATTTCTCATCCACATGCTGGCTCTTGGCAACATCAAGTATAAACCCAACTGCTGGTACACCTGTACAATGATGATGTGAAGCTCAGCTTCACCATTCACTCTCAACTTCTTCACTCTATGTGAATTTTCATGATCCTAGTGTGATAACCAGTCTTGAATGAAACTTCCTCTGGTTATTTATTGAGGAGACAAAAGTAGTTGTTTTGTGTTCCTGTCAAAACTTTCACTCCTTAGCTATCAACTCTGTTCAGTCCCTCTGTCATTTTCTAAAGTTCAACCAGACCAGGTCGAGCCCTGGCATGCTATCTGGTGTTGAGCTCCTGCACATGTATCAATCAGACTACTTTCCTGATCAAGAATGCTTCTGTCCATCCTCAGGTAATCCTGTTCAACTTCTGGTTCAACTTATCTACCAAAACCCTTATCCGTGCATTTGGTACTTCTGGACTTGACTATTTTAATGTTTTCCTGGCTGACATTCCTTATTCCACACTCCATGAATTAGAATACATTCAAAGGATCCCATTGCTATCTGATCTGCATTGGTCCAACATTACCACGGTTTTTAAATCCTGCTTTTTAAATCTCTCCACACCTCAACTTTCAATCCTCCAGAATTCATGTACCTCTTTATTTCTGGCCTTTCGTCCTGATTTTAATTACACATTAATCACCAATTGTTGTTGATCATATGTTCAGTTACTGATGTCCTAACCTCTGGGATTCCTTCCCCAAACCGCTCCACCTTCTTACTAGCCTCTTCTTTTAAGGATCTCCTTAATCAAAATGTGTTCATCTGCTGTAATATATTTTGTGCGGCATGGTATCAAATTTTGTTTGATGACATTCCCCTGAAGTGCCTTGGAATGTTTACTGCATTAAAGGTGTTATATCAAATGCAAACTGTTGGCTGGGATCAAAAAACAAATGACTTCAACAGAAGAGTTATTGAAGTAATCCTTGACTCTGTCAAAATATTCCTGAAGTGTCAGCAATGAGGAGAATGGGCATTTCCTGTTTCTGAAAAAATATGCTTTGACTTCACTTAGTATCTGCCATAAAATTGATGTAGTTTCTGACAAATAGTCCTCTCTTGTCAAATTATTAATCCTAGCTAGAAGTACTTGTGCATGTAAGATGTATCTCCTTAGGTAGAACCACAAACTACAGTATATGTTGGTTTTTGGATTGTATGTTGTGTTGAAAATGTTCTGAGGACAGGTTTTATGATATTTATGCAAAAGAAACTATTAATAATGTTGAAGTTAAAAATCTCACACCATCAGGTTATGGTCCAACAGGTTTATTTGAAAGTATTAGCTTTCGGAGTACTGCTCCTTCATCAGATAGCTGTGGAGCAGGATTATAAGACAGAGAATGTATCGCAAAAGATCGCAGTGTCATGCAACTGAAAACAATCTATGGAACAAACCTAAACATCTACCAACCACTGGGTTATGAAGGAGCAGTGCTTCAAAACATTATACTT
This sequence comes from Hemiscyllium ocellatum, assembly GCF_020745735.1. Lineage (NCBI taxonomy): Eukaryota > Metazoa > Chordata > Chondrichthyes > Orectolobiformes > Hemiscylliidae > Hemiscyllium > Hemiscyllium ocellatum. The sequence goes on along the minus strand of NC_083425.1, from coordinate 26,943,657 downwards.
CCAAACAAAACTGTTGGACTATAACCTGGTGTTGTGATTTTTAACTTTGTCCACCACAGTCCAACACCAGCACTTCTACATAATAATTTTGAAAGGAATGAAACGAAAAACTGATGTCAAAATTAATCTTTCCAGGTTTCAGCTCTGAAACTGGATTTGGTGAGTGGCTGTACTCCAGTTGTGGTTGAACAGGTAAATATTTACTTTATAGCCATTATTCACAGGACATCTAGTCATGAATAAATCCTTTACACCTAGATTTCTCTTTGAGGGTTTAATCTGTAAACATTTTCCTTCACTGGCCTAGTTTAATATGCTATTGCCCATGGAGAAGAATTGATACACTGCATAATAGGTATTGACCCTGTATATGCATTCAAACAAAACACTGCAGTGTTATTGTACATAGTCCAATTTAGAATTTCAAAACCATAATGTGTGTGTGTGTAGCACATTTGAATCTTTGTTAATACGCAGAAAAAGGAGTTAAATGTTTGAAACTGTCAAAATAATTTTTTCATTCAAACTTCTCCCAAAGGCCTTCAAAATCTTAAAAAATAATTGGACTTGTATTGGTTTTGGATTTCAATAAACTTGACAATATCGGGGCATTATTAATATGAATATCTAGTACACAGTGCATTTTAAAAAAAATTGAAATCCATTTTCTGGTAGATAACAAACATTCTCCTATCAAATCAATTACTTGAATTTAGTTCAGTTTGAAGGAATGTGAACCTATACGTAGATCCTATGAGCCCCTTACTTGTTAAGTTTGAATCAAGTGTGTTTTTACCAGAGTGCACTTATTTGGATTAATTTTACAATTCATTGGTTTGTTATCGACTTATATTAATGAATATGCAACATAGCAACAGAGTTAAAAGTTCCTGTTTAAAAAAAAAACTTTTCAACATTCTTCATTGCTTCCTTCCAATATAAATGCTACAGATCCTGGGGCTACCTGTTAACTGGGCTTTCTTGCAGCAACATACCGGATTGACACATTTCTCTCTCTATGCACTAAATCAAATTTAATTTATCAAATAATAGTCATACAGCACCAAAAGAGGCCTTTTTGTTAATGGAGCCTATGCTGACCACTTAAAAGACCATCAATTCTTCCTACTGTCTGCTGTTTCCCCATTGCCCTTCAGTTTTTCCTTTCCAAGTGTCAATTCTATTTTTGAAAATTATAATTGAATCTGCTTTGATCAGTAAATCTGAAAAGAGAGTTGTAGCTTTATTTACCATGACCATGCTCTAATATAACATGTGTGACATGTAAATAGTATGTACATACTGTACATGTGCAGTATAAAAAATGTGCATAAAAGTCTTGGCCACAAACAGGCAGTAATTCATCATGCTAAATGTTTGAAGCATTTTAACAAGTGTGACGGGAGTCATTGTATGTAGCTAACTTGTTTTGTAAATTGGTTACCGAATGTGACTCTTTGAATACAGGCTACCATTTTTGATCTCCTATTTACGTCCTCTGTTAAACACACTGAAGTTCAGTGATAGGTTTACGCTAACTGGTGAAGACAATGCCACCAAAAATGACAAGTTGTCACTAGTTCACTAGTGCAATCAATGAGCATCCTTTTCTAATGCAGTATAAATTGTTGCTCCGTTTGAAATTTGGCATTTTTGTGTCTGTCCTGAAGAATTCAGGATGAAAAGCTTTAACAGCATGTCTCTTTTTTTTTAAGCAATACAACGGAGAGAGGCTGATAGTGCAGAAGAAAGGGTGGATTAAATTACAAAAGGGTAAATTTCATGGGTAATACTAAAAGGAGTGCTAATGCAACAAGTAAAGAGGCAAAAGCTATATGTCAAGGAGATGTGAACGGCAGGATCCTAAAAGCTGAAAAAAGAAAGTTATATCCTTGTGCTTTGAAACATTTTAGAAGCAATTAAGTCATCAAAATTGTCAGGAACGACACTTAAATCTTTGTTGTTTTTATCCCATCAAATGCTTATTATGCTAGCTTCAGGAGTGAGTTGGTGATTACTCATTGGTTTCTCTTCTCCAGACTCAAGTCATCAAGGAGCTTCAGTCAGAAATTCTGCAACTACGACAACAACTGGTTCACTCAAAATTGGTTAACAGTCCTTCGAAGCAGCAAAGCTCTACCGTGTCTGTTTTGCAAGGCAAACTAAAGCAGGCAGCTCGCTACATCAGTCAGCTATCCCGTGACAAACAGCAATTGATTGAGATGGGGAACCGACTCCGTGCAGAACTGGTTAGATCTAAATTAGATGGTATGTTACCAGTCATATCACTCATGGTTTTCAGGTTTAAAAGAATTGTATTTTATACAAAAGCATGCTATAAATTCAGTAAATACAGTAGAATGTCAATGTCATAGTTCAGTTCTAATTAGAGATATATATTTTCTGCACCTCATTGCCATTTACATCCTAAGATCATGTTTTCATTATTTTGTAGATACTGTTAAATTCAATTATTTAACTACATCTTTCACTTGCAGTTTGTCAGCACTCTGTGGCTGTTGGCCACTCAGCTCCTCCTGCACAGTCTCCCAGAGAGCTAGCACAGGAAGTGCAGAATCGTCTGTCCACTTTGGAGCACTTACAATACCAACTCACTACACAGGTAATGATCATCTTAGTGTATGTAATACTTCTCAAGCTCTTACTCAAAGTGCCTCTCAAAGTGCACTGTGCATTTTATCATAAAAATATTTTGTGTTAAATTAAATTTTCTTCTTTTCTCTTGCTTTTAAGGATAGTTTTGCCTAATCTTTAGGTTTGCTAGACACCCACAACTGATAACTGTGCAATGCAATTTCTACCAATATTGTTGGAAAGAGAAAAATTGTTTGCTGGGTGCCTTTGCTTCTTCACTGTGACTAGAGTAACATTTAGATTTTGGTTTCTTTTTATATTTTGTTAATTCCATCATTAGTTCACTGCTGAACTTCTTTTTGGATTCTTAACTATAGAGGAGTGTTGTATGATTTCAGGAGTTGCAGTATGCACAGCTGAAACAAGTTCCCATTACAGTACAGCAGTATTCATCGGAGAGTGAAAATGGCCAGAATGCCCAGGATAAGAAGACTGAAACAAAAGAACATACCAAGAATGTGGTAAGATGCTGGATGTCACAAAGCTGGTCTTTTTTTTTTCTAAAAGCTGTTCCTTTTCTTTCAGCGGGGCCAATATCAGGCTGGGCTCCAAAAAAGTTGGGTTTTTTGTTTATACGTAAACAGATGAGTCTTTAGGCCAAAGCTTTTATATTTTTTGAAGTAACCTGTATAAATCAATGGGGTGTAGCCAGCTAGCTAGCTAGCTGAGCAGTTCAGTCCAGAACTAGTTCGGGAGTTCAGCTGTGGGCTGTGTGGAAACAGGCTGGTAGACTCTCTCTCCTTCTGCCCTTCTAACTTCAACCTGTAACCCCTTGTTTCATTTTTCCCTGTGTTTAATGGGTTTGGTTATCGGGACTGTTGTGTATATTCTGAACAACATAATTCAGTCTAGTTTGGATAGGCTGAGCTCTGTAGGGGTTCTTTATGTTTCATTGTGTAATTTTGTGAACAAATTTTTGTCTGTTTTAAAACCTGGTAGTCAACCAAGCTAACTTACTCTGGGTAACTTTCACTGTACACTTACCAAAACAAGTTGCAAAGTTATGGTCTGGCTGCCTGTTTAAGAGTGTTTTGAGTGGTCTGACCTAGTCCATAACAGAGTAAGGGCTCTTTGCAGGATTTTAAACAGTGAGTGGTAGGTGCTAGTGTCTTTATTTTGAATGTTGATTTGGTTGGGTAAATGAAGCTTGGGTTAATAATGACTCTTTCAGTCACCAAATGGTTCTGGATGTGACTTTGGAAGTTTTGCAGAAGGTGAATAAGACCAAGCTGCAGGAATTAGCAGAGACGCTGGGATTGGAGCTGCTTCCTTTTGTGAGGAAAGGAGAGATAATTACAGCAGTAGCTCAGCATTTAGACTTGCTGGAGAAACCATCAGAATTTGTAAAGATGGGAAGAATTCAGTTGCAAATGAAGCAGCTTGAGTTAGAGGCAAGAGATCGGGAACGGGCAACAGAAATGAAACAATTTGAGTTATGGTTAAAGGCAGAAAGAAAATGAATAAAGGGCTTTAGCAGAGAAGAAAGAAAAAGAGAGAGAGAGAGAGTTTGAACTTCAAAAATGTCACTTAAAAAGGAAAGTCAGCTGAAAAGGAAGAAGATGAAGGCTGAAGGCAAGTCTAGTGAGGAAGAGAGTGGGGATGAGCCAACCCATGGTGGGCGAAAGGCTGATGAGAAACTGTTTAAGTATGTTCAAGCTTTGCCTACATTTGATGAGAAGGATGTGGAAGCCTTTTTCGTCTCATTTTAAAAGTGGCTAAACAAATGCAATGGCCAGTGGCAATGTGGGTTTTCTTGGACCCAAACAAAACTTGTAGGTATGGCTAGTGAGGTATTTGCACCCCTTTCAGAGGAGGTATCTGGAGAGTATGAGGAGGTGAAAAAACCCATATTAAGTGCATATGAGCTTTTACCAGAAGCCTACAGACAACATTTCAGGAATCTAAGGAGGGACCCTGGTCAAACCTGTAATGAGTTTGAAAGGATTAAACTGAGTAACTTTGATGGACGATACAAGTTTTAAAAATAGAGCGTAATTATTTTGGAGGAATTCGAAAATTCACTGCCTGTGGAAGAGCAGAGTGTTAAAATGGCAAGGTTAGCAGCGGAAGTGGCCGATGAATATGAGCTGGACCATAAAACACAGTTTGACTTCCTCAATCAATTTCACTCCACGAGGGATAGAAATTGGAGCAAAGAGAAATCCTCACATGGAAAAGGAAAGATCGATCTCTGTGAAGATCATGAGGAGAACTTACCAAAGGGTAAAAAGGAAACCCATGAAGGGGACAAAGAAGTTAAAAAGCTCCGGCATTTACATTGTAATAAAGTGGGACGCACAAAATCAGTGTTGTAGGCTAGGAGAAAGCCAGATGTAGGAAAACAGGCAAGCCTGGGAGTTTTGTTGGACTAGTAACAAAAGGCACAAGGAAAGTTAGACAACTGCCCCAGAGTGTATAAGTTGACCAGAGGTTAGTTAAGGAGGAAGTGCCAGATCTGCTTAAAAATTATACATGCAAGGGCAAAGTTTATTCACACAGGCAAGATGTAGCAGGCAAAGAAGTTACAATATTAAGAAATCCTCTCAGTCTGTGATGTTGAAGGATGAGGAGATATGTACTCCTGAAAAGGCCTATTGCCAGAAAAGGTACTGGTAACAGGAATTCATGGTGAGACAAAAAAAGTGCTCAATTATGTAAAGTGAGGCTGGAGTATCCAGAGAAGTGTGAAGAATTTGTGGTAGGAGTACTGGACAAACTCTCAACTCCAGGAATACAGTTGCAATGATATAGATTATTCACCAATAGGTGTGCTGCCTACTCTAGTTGAAAAGTCAGTGGAGATGCAGGCAACTGAAGAAATGAAGGATGTTTATCCAGGAATTTTCTCTGATTGTGTGGTCACAAGATCATCAAGGCACAAGCTGGAGCAGGAGAGATCAAAGGACACCGATAAGGAAGCTGATCTAGCTTGATCAGGGACTTTTGTTGATCAGGTAAGTGGGACAGATCAGGAGCAAATAGGTAAACATGCAAGTATGTTTTAGCTCTGCTAAGTTTATTGGATTACAGCGGAAAGATGAGAACTTAAAGTAGTTATATCAAGGGACGGCACAGTGGCTCAGTGGTTAGCACTGCTGCCTCACAGCAGCATGAACCAAGGTTCGATTCCATCCTCAGGCGACTGTCTGTGTGGAGTTTGCACATTCTCCCTGTGTCTGCGTGGGTTTCCTCCGGGTGCTCCGGTTTCCTCCCACAATCCAAAGATGTGCAGGTTAGGTGAATTGGCCATGCTAAATTGCCCATAGTGTAAGGTGAAGGGGTAAATGTAGGGGAATGGGTCTGGGTGGGTTACTCTTCAGAGGGTCGGTGTGGACTTGTGGTCCAAAGGGCCTGTTTACTGTAGGTAATCTAATCTAATCTAAAAGCATATACAGAGGAGAGTGAATGCATCCCTGTGTGTAATTACTTAACAAATGACGTCTTAATGAGGAAATGGAGAACATCACACATTCAAGCAGATGAGAAATGGGCAGAAGCTCATCAATTATTTTTCCAGTAATGCATAGAAAGAAGTGGTGCATGAGCGATCACTTGGAGGTCATTTAGAGATGAGGAAAACACAGGCTAAAATACAAAGACACATTTACTGACCTGGACTATGCAATTTTGCCAGATGTGTCATACATTTCAGCTAATTGGGAAACCACAGGCAGTAATAAAACCTGCACCTTTAATACCTATTCCAACCCTTCAGAGTCTTGATTGATTGCGTAGGTCCCCTACCTTGAACAAAAAGTGGGAATAAGTACTTATTAACAATAATGGATATATCGACTAGATTTCCAGAGGAAATCCCATTATGAAATATCACAGCTAAAAGGGTTGGAGAAGAATTAATCACGCTTTTACTACAATAGAGATCCAGTCAGATCATGGATCAAACTTGACATCCAAACTATTCAAGGAGGTGATGGATAACTTGGGAATAAAGCAATTCAAACCTACTGTGTACCATTCAGACTCACAGGGAGTGCTAGAAAGGTGGCATCAAACACTAAAGACCATGTTGAGGGCTTTGGTCAGGACTATCCAGATGATTAGAATAAGGGAGTTCTGTTTGTGCTTTTTGCAATCAAAGATGCACCGAATGAATCAACCAGATTCAGTTCTTTTGAATTAATTGTTGGGCATGAAGTAAGTGGACTGTTAAAATTGATTAAGGAGGAATTAATAAGTCAGAATTCAGAGACCAGCCATTTGGACTATGTGTCAAATTGTAGAGAACGATTAAATTGAGCTAGAGAGTTGGCTAAACAGCATTCAAAAATATTACAGCAGGTAATGAAATAGGAAGCTGATAAGAAATAAAAAATTTGCACTTTTACATTTGGGGATAAGGTATTAGTGTTACTTCCAGTAACAGGTGAACCTTTAAAAGCCAGGTGTAGTGAACCGTATCAAATCAAGAGAAAATCGAGTGAAGTGAACTACTTGATAAGGACTCCAGACAGGAAGAAATCTCAGAGTGTGACATGTGAATATACCCAAAAGGTATTTTGACAGGGAAGGAAGGCAAGAGGAGAAGGTATTACAGCACAGGAGGAAGAACCAAGTTTGGAGGATTCTGAATTGGATATTCCTGAAATCAAATTGGACAATGAGGAAGTTGTCAAAAATTTGGATAAGTTATTGAGTTACCTACCACAATAAAATCAAAATGATCTGAAAAAATTATTACTATCAAATGGGGGGATATGCGGAAGTAAACTGGGAAGTACTAACCTAATTGTGCATGATGTAGATATAGAAGGTGCTGTTCCGCTTAAGCAACATCCGTGTAGGTATATCCCTCTAAAGTTGGCACAGGTTCAGAAGGAGATACAGCACATGTTCCAAGATGGCATAATCCAAGTGAGTTACAGTGACTGAAGCTCACCCATAGTCATGGTGCCAAAGACAGATGGAACCCAACAGTTTTGTGGACTATCGCAAAGACACTGCCGTTACAAAGACTGATGCATATCCAATTTCACAGTTGGAGGACTATGTCAAAAAGGTGGGACAAGCAGCTTACATTTCTAAGTTGGACTTGCTCAGAGGCTACTGGCAGATAACTTCAGAGACTTCACTAATAAGGTCATTGCCGGTTACCCAACTGTGTTGTTTACAGATGTAGGTTTGCTCGCTGAGCTGGAAGTTCAATTTTTCAGATGTTTCTCACCATACTAGGTAACATCTTCAGTGAGCCTGTGGACAAAGCACTGCTGATGATTCCTGCTTTCTATTTATATGTTTGGTTTATGGGGGGTTGGTGCTGTCATTTCCTGTGCTGATGTCATTTCCTGTTCTTTTTCCCAGGGGGTGGCAAATCAGGTCCAAGTCAATGTGTTTGTTGATCGAGTTCTGGTTGGAATGCCATGTTTCCAGGAATTCTTATGCTTGTCTCTGTTTCACTTGTCCTAAGATCGTTGTGTTGTCCTTCCTCATCTGTATGTAAGGATACTAGTAGGAATGAGTCATGTCTTTTTGTGGCTAGTTTTTGTTCATGTATCCTGGTCGCTAGTTTTCTGCCTGTTTGTCCACTGTAGGGTTTGTTACAGTCCTTACATGGTATTTTGTAAATTACACGTTACTCAGACCCCTTGGCATCATGGTAGCCCACATGCCCACCAACACACTAAAACAGCTAATGAACTTGAAAGACCCATGTGTCTATCTGTAGCTGCAACTCATTGGTCACATTTACCAAACCTCATTTTGCCAGATATATGTACAGTAACCCTAATTTAGAATTCACTACTTTGCTTATGCTGAATCCACCTTACTACTTCTTACTGAAGTGCTATCTGTCTCTTCCAATAGTCTATGCACCCTCATATCCCATTATTAGTCCCAAGTTAGTTTAAAGCAAAAACAGAAATTTCTGAAGAAATTCAGCAGGTCTAGCATCATCTGTAGAGAAAGCAGAGTTAACATTTCAAGTCCAATGACCCTTTTTCAAAATGTCCAATTTAGTTTAAAGCCACCTAAATAGTACTTGTAAATCACCCTGTAGGTAAATTGGGTATGGCTCTATTTTTGTACTCTGCCTGACCTATAAAAGGTCCCTTCTTCCCCCAGAGCTGTTCCCTGCATCATAAAAATCAAACAAACTCTCATCTGGCATCATCTCTCCAACCATATGTTTCCATATTCATTTACACCAAGTGTTGGAAGTAATCCACAGATCATTACCTTTTGAGGGTTTGCTTGCTAATTTCTGATCTAGTTCCTTAAATCCTTGAGTCCAGGATTATCTTCCTCTTCCAATCTATATGAACAGTTATTTGGCAACACAAAACTAGAGCATTGCCAGAAAAAAATGCTCCATTTTGTTGAAGTATTTCATTTTGCACCCATCACAAAGATTCACAACAATAAGCAATGTAATGGATATATAATTAGTTTGCAAGTGGACTCCAGTTGAGGCATTACAAGTCTGGTGTATTCTCCATGGAAACAACCCTTACAATCAGAAACCACTTCTCAAACAAACAATCAGCACTCTCTTCTCATACATTATAAAAAGTTGTTTTCCCTTTTATGTTGTTATTTCATGGGCATTATTTGGATCAGTGACAAAATACATTAGCATTTCTTGTGAATTGTGATAAATGATGAAAAAGTTTGAACGAATGTGTCCTTGTTTTCATGATACTCACTCTGTTTGCTGATATCAGTGTGGACCATCATTGCTGGCAGTTCCCCCATCCCCCACAGGATGCTCTTTCAAGCCATTCAAGTGGAGTGGCATGGTGGCTCAGTGGTTAGCACTGCAGCCTCACAGCACCAGGGACTTGGGTTTGATTCCTGCCTTGGACAACTGTGTGTGGAGTTTGCATGTTCTCCCCGTGTCTGTGTGGGATTCCTCCGGCTGCTCCGGTTTCCTTCCACAATCTAAAGATGTGCAGGTCAGGTGAATTGGCCAGGCTAAATTGCTCATAGTGTAAGGTACATTAGTCAGGGATAAATTTAGATTAGGGCAATGGGTCTGGGTGGGTTACCATTCAGAGGGGCAGTGTGGACTTGTTGGGCCGAAGGGCCTGTTTCCATACTGGAGAGAATCTAATCATGTGACATTGTTTATCTGTTACCATAGAGACAACAGATCATCCTGGATTCACATCTGTGGACAGAAATTCCTGAATGTTTGTCTAATTATCAAATTTCCTGTAACCTATTCTCTTTCAGCCTTCATGCCTTGTGTACAGCTGAGCACTCCCCAGATAAAAGGGAAGACTGCACTCTGGGGATTCTAACAATGTGTATCAAACAATTTTTTTTTCAAACTGCCTGTTGATCATCTATTCCTTTTCTGCTTACATATTCCTAAATTGTAGGATGACCATACCTATAAATATGTGTTCAGAAAGCTCTCACCTCAACCACAATGACACTAATGGCTGCTTGATGTCTGAAACAGAGAGCTTATATCACTGCAGGTGCATATGTGGTTATCTCGGACACAGGAAATTCCCATATGGAACAGGACGTGCACTGGATCTGCCAGGCTATGTTAGACAATATTTACTTCCTGTAAAGAGTCACCTCCCATCCATTTCTCGTCTTCTGTTGTCACTTAAATGTAGGGAGGTTATTTGAAATCCTTAGGGAAAAAATTGAAATTTTTAGTATGCCAACTCTTTAGACTAACTTGCTAACTTTGGAGAAAGGGAGACAAAGATACAGTACTCACCTGCGAATCAAATCACAGCCTCCCTGTAAAATCACAGTTTACAATTCCAACCCCCCTGCCCAAGTTTGGTAATCCTGAGAATTGCCATGATGTACAAAATGGGTTCATATTATTTTGGAAGTACAAAAGATAGAGTACAGTAAATCTGAAATAGTACTTCACCACGAATGATAAACATCACAGCACATGCATTCAAACTACAATAATTGCTCAAATTTAGGACTAATTTCAGTGTAATTCTGCACATGTAAAATATGTTGATACATGGAGTGGATTTCCTTACTGTTAGTGCAAGGGAAATCTCCAAATATTTTAAAAAGCAATAGACTCCTTTGGAAGTGTAAGTTAAATTGGATTTCCTCATCCATATCCATTTTGTGCTGCTATTTTGCCTACAAATAGAACATCATTACCATATTAGCCAATAGATGGCATCATACATCAACCTCATTCCAGGAAACTCGCCTCTTGAAACACCAGGGGTCCCTGGAATCCACTGATGCTCTTTATGACTGTCATTTTTGTGGGATGTCTCTCACACCAATAGGTTTTTGTTGGTAATTTGAATGCAACATGCACGGTTGTCTGAATATTTACAGCAGTTGTTAGATTATGCATCACATGCACAGTTAGTGAGTAGGACACACTGCTTGTAATGTGAAGGTGAAGAATTACCCTTCAGTGTCACAGGAGACTTTTATTCTAAACATTCTGCATGGTTGAGACCAGAGGCTCGCCAAGTGAGAAAATCCATGGCTGATCTCCCTCAGGGATCTTGCTATCCTGCTCAGCTAAATAATAGCTTTGACATTATTATTCAATCTGCTTTAACTTTTTTTGATCTATAAAGTAACAAAACATTAAAGTCTGGGAGAAATTTCTCCACAATATGGAATGGCCTCCTTCTGTGCTCCATTATTTTACATGCCCTGCCTCCGTGCTCTCCCTCACACCAGCACCCATCCTGTCACTGTTGAAAGTTAGTTGGTATCAGTGTCCGTTTGATTCAGGATTGGAAAATATACTGACAATTATGTGGATATTGGGTTGGAGAAGATTTAGCTCAATTATGATTACCACCATGCCTTTCCACGAATGAATATCTCGACTCATGCATAAAAGAATGGATACTTCAATGAAATAAGAATAAAACCCAACACTCCTCAAGCAACCCAGTCAGAAGTCAAAATCTTCAAGACAAGAGGGAGGAGGAAGGGGGATAATTGGCAGAAAGAAAAAGAAAAATTTGCAAATCTGTGCATGTCTGTTAGAAGCAATTCTTGCATTCTGGCAATTGACTACTTTTGTTAGGTATTTCTGTTGTGTGATCTGAAAGCTAAATTGTACAGGAAAGATAATATTTAAAAGATTGTTTGATAGCTCACTGAGTTTATTCAAAAAATAGCTGAGCCAAACATACCAGTAAAAGTATCATGTTCAATGTCAAATGTGATGAGTTAATTGATCTTTAATTAATGTAAGAGTAGGAGCTACACAATTAGCATCATCAATCCTGGTTTATGGACTTGAGAAGGATAAGAGTGAATGATGCCCGTCACTGATTAGTATTATTATTCTGCTGGAAATACACAACTATGGACATAGATGTGGACAAAATTAAGCATGCTTTTAGTATTCCAATGATCCGTTAGCCAGTCAAAACTTAAATGTGGATGATAAATATTACTCATTTGTGGCTATTGTTGCTCGTAGAATTATACTCGAGCAAAAAGATGATATCTTCAACAGAAAGAAAGAGTTGATTAAAATGTGTAAATGATTAACAAAAGCAGGTGTGGTTAATTCTGTCAACTAATTCTGCATTGTATGTTTCTTTATTCTGCTCTGATTTTCAGAATCCAGCTGTACCATCAACAGGAAAAACTATGAATGGCAAAGCAAATGAAACAGTCATCTCAGTGACTAGCCAGTCACATCTACTTGTACCAGAACCAAGTCAATCACAACCAATGATGCATGATCCATCTAGCCCATTGGAACTAATAATGTCATCATATGGAGCTAACAGTTCTATTCAAGATATTTGGCAGATGCTAGAGGGAGGATCCAGCCCTTCCATATCTACTCCGCAGAACAACAGTGAACCAGGTAATGGTGGGATGGGAGGAATGAGGAGAAGTACAGAGTGTTTGTTTATTTTATTTGCTTAATGAGGAAAATGGAGTAGGACAAAGGAGATTCCATAGGGACGTGGTTGCAAAGGGAAGAAGGATTCCCCAATGGAGCTTTATCCATACAAGGTCTTCAAGAAACATTTATTTTCCTTCAGCCTGAGCCAGCTTGTAGGTTGGATACCATCTGCATTTTACGAAGGAGTTGTTCACAGAAATTTCTTGTGACCAGAAGTACAGTTACAAAGCAGGACAATGTGAAAGTGCCATGGCTCTGAATTTCATTGCATTGGAATCCTTCCAGACCAGAACAGATGTCATCTCCAAATTCACAATACATTACGACCCAAGGGGGGGGGGGGGGGCAGGGTCACTGGTGTACTTTGTCAGGAGAGCAGAATCCATGCAGCAAGCAGAAAGTACAAGTGGTTTTACAAGGTTAATTGCTTTCCTTCTGGTGGGAACCATTGAATGTACCTTTGTGGGCATTGTAGCTAAATGTTAAGTTACCACAAGTGTACCAAGTGTTGCATCAAGGATGTCCAACAAAACTGAAGTCAGTGGGAATCCAGAGGTAAACTCTCTGCTGATTGGAAACACACCTGAAACAAAGAAAGAGGGTTGTGATTGTTGGAGTTCAATGTGCTTGCCCCAACCATCTTCTTTTGCTCAATCAGTTACTTTCCCTGTGTCATAAGGTCAAAACTGGAGACATTCACAGATGACTGGACAATGTTCAACACCAGTCACTATTCCTCGATACTGAAGCAGCCCATGTCTAAATTCAACAAGATCTGGACAAGATCTCGGCTTGGGCTAACAAAAGGCAAATAACATTCACATTACACATATGACAGACAAGAACCATTTCCAACAACAGAGAATCTAACCTTTGGCTCCCTGGCATTCAGTGATGTTACCAACACTGAATCCCCCATGATCAATATTCTGTGGGTTACCATTGACCAGAAATTAAACTGGACTAGTCATATGAATACTTTGGCTACAAGAGCAGATCAGAGGTTAGTAATAACAGTTCACTTTCTGACTGTTGAGAACCTGTCCCCTGTCCACAAAACGTAACTAAGGAGTGTGATGGTATATTCCCCACTTGCCTGGGTGAGCACAGCTCCAGCAATACTGGATAAACTTGATACCATACAGAAGAAAGCAGCCTGTTTGATCGGCATAACCATAAACATTCTGTCCTTTTATCACTGATGCTTGTAACAGCAGTTTACATAATCTACCAATATGCACCATAGAAATTGGTTAATACTGCTGCCTTACAGTGCCAGGGACCCAGGTTCAACTCCACCATCAGGTGATGGTCTGTGTGGAGTTTTCATTTTCTTCCCATGCTTGTGTGGATTTCTTCCAGGTGCTTTGGTTTCCTTCCACCGTCCAAAGATGTGCAGGTTAGGTGGATTAGGCAGACTAAATTGCCCAGCAGTGTCTAGGAATGTGTAGGTTAGGTGGACTTACCATGGGAAATGCAGGGTTGCAGGAATAGGATGAGATGCTATTTAGAACATTGGTGTGAACTCGATGGGCCAAATTACTTGCTTCCATACTGTAAGGATTCTATGATTCTGAATTCACCAACACTCCAAGACAGCACCTTCCAAACCCATGATAATCTAGAAGAACATGGTCAGTAGATAAATGAGAACACCCACCACCTGCAACTTCCCCTCCAAGCCACCCACCATCCTGATTTGGAAATATATTGCCATCCCTTCATTATCACTGGGTCAAAATCCTGGAACTGCCTTTTTAACGGCTGTAATCTACACCAATGGTCTGCAGCAATTCAAGATGGCAGGTCATCACCACTTTCTCATGGTCAGCTAGGGATGGGCAATAAATGCTGGCCATCCAGGAACACTCAAATCTTGTAAGTGATTCTTTAACTTTAAAAGAAAGTTGAGGGCAATGCTTCATTCCCTCCAATGCTTGTGCACCCTATTGGATGAGAGGGTGCCCGCTGCATGACCACGGGATCCATAACATCTAGCTCTTGACTCTGGTGTACATGTGCACAACACATAGCCAGCATGTGTTTAAAGAGGGCCGTGCTACTACACGAAGCATCATAATGCAAGCTATTAAGTACTTCAGCAGTTCTACTACTGCTTGAACTGCAGGAGCATACCGGAGTCTGTGTCCCAGTACTTCATGATCTGCTGTATGCAGCACAATCTAGCCATCATTAGGACACAGCAGTTTCTAACAGGGATAAGGCAAGCAAGCTCAAGAGCAAGAGAAAAAGCACAAGAAACGGGAGAGGCAATCAACACATTCCCTTTCTGACCATACCATTCATGATCACCTCAATTCCATTTTGCTAAACAGCAGTCAAATCTCCATTGTATAACAATCACACACCATGTCCCATACCTTCCCATTTCTTGCTTCCTGTATCTGTGCCCTCAGATTGCTATGGATATCAGTGCTCAATGGACCAAGCAAGCTCTTGCAGTGGTTCATCAATCTGTTCTCCCACATGTGGCTAGATTGCTGACATGCAGTTCCTCAGGACTGGCAACATTTCATCAGAGCATCAACCACTGTATTCTCTCAGGATGACTGCATCCATCCTCCCAATACAGCCATTTTGTCAGTGACTTTGCTGTTGTCTGTCAGTCAACCAGCCAGCGCACACTGCTTCTGCCCATGGCTGAAGTGATGCCATCTGAAGTCGGGCATACAAGGTGTGGAGTGATGCAAGAACATCACATAAGGATATCTGTAGACTCCTCCATTGAAAACTGTCAGTTTTTCTATAGCATTGCTGTAGCCAATGAAGCAGTACCGGAACACGCAAAGAAACCCACAAGAATGACTGCAGGAGAATGCAAAATGGTAATGAAATGATTTTTGTATGAAATACTGTTTGGATTGTTGAAATGGTGGTCTTCAGGTGTTGTTTATTTCACTACTGTGCCCTCTTGAAGTATCTCCTCTATGCAGGTGAGGATATAAGGATGTGCCTGTCCTCTGCTGCTCGTTCCATTTATACGCTACTCTATACTATGAGAGTTCACTAAGTGATTCCAATGCTTTTGAGTCCTTATTATCATAAGTGTGTGCAAGTGGTGAGATGTCACTTTGAGTCTTACAGCACTATGAAGTGCGAGAGGGTGGATGAGGGTAGAAAGTGAGAACTGAGTTAAGCTTGACTATTTGTTCATAGGTGAGTGAAGTGTGTGCGGTGAATTCAGTAGCATATAAAGATAATGGTTCATGTGTTAGTCCAGTGTATTTGATACATTCACTGACCTTGACCACAAATGTGAAATCATTAACCTTCTTCCCATGCTGCATCCAGGTTCTTGGGATAACCCATTTCAATTGACAAAGACATCTATCTGATATCACTGCCCCCTCGATGTCTGTCTAGAAAGCCTTCTGGCCCCATAGGGGTAGAGGACTTCTCTCCCTATAGTCCATCACCTGCTCCATGATCTCTCATGCCGTATCAGAGAATCTTGGGGTGTGCTGTGTGCCATTTCTATTATTCTTGCGAAGACACTTTCACGAAGAACAAAAATTGCAGGAATGAACCTGCAAATTAAGTGATGCTAACCTTGCCTAAGTTTGGGTGCTTTTCTAAGATGTGCACCCACTTAGCAACATCAATAATGCTGGGGTGTGTGTTGCTGTCATTTAAGTTAGGCAGTTTAACACTCACTATCTCCATGCTTCACAATGAAAGGCAAGGCTCAATTATGTATCGCAATTCCTTTGTTTTCTGGTCTTCTCATTTTTGGTCGCTCGCACAAGATGATATCTGGTACAATATCTAGCATATAGCCAACAACAATCCATACCTTAAGATCAGATGAAGAAGCAATCGCGCCAATAGAATGTTTCAACACATTTGTCCTTCATTTTAGCAACATTCAGCTAACACTGAAATTCCATCTACTACTTATCTAATATTTGGTTTTGCAAATCTAACAGCAATCAATTTGTTGACATTGCTTTCAGGAGATCAATAAAGCTGTTGTACCAATGGACATTGACTACGATTTATTTGACTAAACCAATGAACAAATCTTGGTCCCATCAGATTACAGTTCTTATGAGGTGTGAACATTGTCATTTTGGCTTTTGCTGTCCAGCCACCATCTATGTGCAATGTCTGAGTGACTTTGCTGAACTTAGCTGGAGAACCATTCAGCATCTTGGTAATACTTATAACTGCTCTAAAAACAATTCAATTTTTGGTGAAACTGTTTCTTTTCTACTAGAAAGCACTAGGTTCCAAGAAAGGGGAGCAGTGCAAAGAAGACTGTATATCTTCTACAGGAATGTCTTCTACCCCTCATTCGAGGGGTAGGAACTAAATTTAAGAATGAGGTCTGCCTTTTGAGACATGAAGATAACTAATTTCTGTCAGAGGGTCAATAGAAATGCTCTTCCATGAAAAGCAATGGAAGCTGGGTCTTCTAATTTACTCAAGGTTATATTTGTTAGATTTTCAGTAGATAAGAGATGAATTAATTATTGGCGGGGGTGGCAGACAGGAAAGTGGAATTGAGACCACGTTAAACGAGCAATGATGTTGATGAATGACAGAACAAAGCTCAAAAGAACTGAGTGACCTGCTCCTGCTCCTGAGTACAATCTTGCTGGGATTTGTGTTCTACCAAATCCCAGGGTAAGAAAATTCCTGCAATCCATTTTCCTGCCACAAGCCACTTTAGCAAGTCTCTTCTGACAAAATGATGTCCCTGTCTAGAACAAAAACATAAGGCAAATATCACCTTTTATATCGTTTTCTTGGGTTGTGTCTCCTAACACCTGCAAAATATCCGCATTGCACGTAAAGTGTTCGTGTGCAGAACTTTCTGTGTGAAATGCTTTTCTAGTAAAAACAACGTGACATCACCCAAGTAGGCATAATAAATATGAACAAACAGGACAGAATGTTAATGGCAGGGGCACTCGATATATACATTTTGTCGATGCACATGAAGAGCATTTTGAGGATGTCAGCAGATATTGTCATTTCTTTCACAGGCAGTTTTTCCAATATTTAGCTCCAATATTCAAGAGCTCAACTCCATTCAGGGACAAAGCAGCGCCCTTAATTCACATTGCAAAAACAATATCCCAGACTATTTGACTTCAGAGGACATCACAGCTGAGCCTTTTCTATTCTCAGAATGATAGGCACACACCTGCTTTCCAGCAAGTCATCTGATCGTGCCCAAGAGCAGGAAACGTAGCTCAGATTGCTTGAGAAACCCAACAGATTTCATGGCTGCGATTAGTTCAGTATTGAATTGGACCTGAACTTGCCTTTGTCTATAATAGTTCGCTATTGCACAGGGTGGTGTTCACTGACTCAGCCATTCGTGCGAACCTTCTGAAAGCAAAAGATTTGCAACAAAATTGCAGCTTTAGTCCTGGGATTGTATTGAACTTTACTTTGTTGCATATTTCAAGTCAGACAAACTTGTTTGTTTTAAGTCTACTGGGTCCTTTTATCTTAGGAACAGTTTGATTGCACACCACTGTCTGTTGGTTAGGTGGAAAGGTTATCTGTTTTGGAAACTATGTGAAATAATTATGACACTTTAGATTACGCCTACATCAGGCAACTAACTGCTATCTATCAGCAGACAACTTGACCAAATCAATGATTAACCAACAATGTAAGATTAACAGAAAGAAGCAGTTCTGTACATGGGGTGACCATAATTCCGACAATCCTAACTTGTACTGGTGGATTTCGCAACCAAGTTCAGACAGAAATAGGAGCAGGATTAACTCATTCAGCCCCCTCAAGCCTGACCCCCCACTCCATGAGATCATGGCTGATCTGCCCCAAGCTTCAACTTCTTTTTTATGCCAGTTCTTCATAGCCCCTAATTCCCCGCTATGTCAAATATTTTATTTACTCTTTAAATATTTTGAGTGATCCAACATCCATAACTCTTTGGAGTACAGAATTCCAGATATTTACTACACTCTTAAGAAAAGGAATTCCTTTGCATCTCAGTTTTAAATGAGTATTTCCTTATTCAGTAACTATGCCCCTAGTTCGAAATTCCTCATTGGTGGAAACATCATCTCAACATCAACCACCTTAAGCTCCCTCAGAATCTGTATATTTCAATAAGATCACCAATCATTCTTCTACAATCTATATATCATAACCTGTTTAGCTGTTCTTAATAAGTCATCCCATTCATTCCAGGAATCAGCCGAGTGAATCTTGTTTGAACTGCCTCCAAGACAGTATATCTTTTCTCAAATTTGGGGATGAAAACTATACACACTACTGAAGGTGCAGCCTCACCACATCTTGTACAGTTATAACAAGACTCCTCTATTTTTAAACTCCAACTTCCTAGAAATAAAGGCCGAAGTTCCACCTACCTTCTTTCTTACTTGCTGTACCTGCATGCTAACTTTGTTTTTCAAACTCAAGAACATCCAGATCCCTCTGTCCTTTTGACTGGAGTCTCTCTCAATTTAAATAACAGTCTGCCTTTTGAATCTTCCTCCAAAACGAATGGCCTTGCTGTCGTGGTTCTGTTCGCCGAGCTGGAAGTTTTTGTTGCAAACGTTTCGTCCCCTGGCTAGGAGACATCATCAGTGCTGTGGAGCCTCCTGCAAAGCGCTTCTTTGATGTTTCTTCCGGCATTTATAGTGGTCTGTCCTTGCCGCTTCCGGGTGTCAGTTTCAGCTGTCCGCTGTAGTGATTGGTATATTGGGTCCAGGTCGATGTGTCTGTTGATGGAATTTGTGGATGAATGCCATGCCTCTAGGAATTCCCTGGCTGTTCTCTGTCTGGCTTGCCCTATGATAGTAGTGTTTTCCCAGTCGAATTCATGTTGCTTGTTGTCTGAGTGTGTGGCTACTAGGGATAGCTGGTCGTGTCGTTTCGTGGCTAGTTGGTGTTCATGTATGCGGATTGTTAGCTGTCTTCCTGTTTGTCCTATATAGCGTTTTGTGCAGTCCTTGCATGGTATTTTATAAACTACATTAGTTTTGCTCATGTTGGGTATTGGCTCCTTTGTTCTAGTAAGTTGTTGTCTGAGCGTGGCTGTTGGTTTGTGTGCCGTTATGAGTCCTAGGGGTCGCAGTAGTCTGGCTGTCAGTTCTGAAACGCTCCTGATGTATGGTAGTGTGGCTAGTCCTTTTGGTTGTGGCATGTCCTCGTTCCGTGGTCTATCTCTTAGGCATCTGTTGATAAAGTTGTGCGGGTATCCGTTTTTGGCGAATACCTTGTATAGATGTTCCTCTTCCTCTTCGCAGTTCTGGTGTACTGCAGTGTGTTGTAGCTCTTTTGAATAGTGTCCTGATGCAGCTTCGTTTGTGTGTGTTGGGGTGGTTACTTTCATAGTTTAGGACTTGGTCTGTGTGTGTTGTTTTCCTGTGTACCCTTGTGGTGAATTCTCCGTTCGGTGTTCTCTGTACTATCACGTCTAGGAATGGGAGTTGGCTATCCTTTTCTATTTCTCTCGTGAATCGGATGCCTGTGAGTGTGGCGTTGATGATCCGGTGTGTTTTTTCTATTTCCGTGTTTTTGATGATTACGAAAGTGTCATCGACATATCTGACCCAGAGTTTGGGTTGAATTTGTGGTAGGGCTGTTTGTTCTAACCTTTGCATAACTGCCTCTGCTATGAGTCCCAAGATTGGTGATCCCATGGGTGTTCCGTTGATTTGTTCGTATATCTGATTGTTGAATGTAAAGTGTGTAGTGAGGCATAAGTCCAGTAGTTTAAGTATGCCATCTTTGTTGATAGGTTCCGCCTCCTGTTTTCTGTTATGTATGTCCAGTAGGTTGGCTATTGTTTCTCTGGCTATGGTTTTGTCAATCAAAGTGAACAGTGCTGTCACGTCGAATGAGATCATGGTTTCTTCTTTGTCTATGTGTGTATTCCTGATGGCGTCCAAGAATTCCTGCGTTGATTGTATGGAGTGTTTGGATCCGCTGACCAGGTGTTTCAGTTTCTGTTGTAGTTCTTCGGCCAGTTTGTATGCTGGTGTCCCTGGTAGTGATACTATGGGTCTGAGTGGGATGTCTGGTTTGTGTACTTTGGGTAGTCCATAGAATCTGGGGGTGTTGTTGCTTTCCGGTTTCATTCTTCGTAGGTCCGCTTTGGTTATCTGTCCATTTTTTTTGTAGATTCCTTAGAGTGTTATTTATTCTATTGGCGAGTTGTGGTGTGGGGTCCAAATTCTTCATTTGGTAGGTGTTGGTGTCTGCTAGTAGGTGTTGTGCTTTTTTGATGTAGTGTGATTTATCTAGGATGACAGTCATTCTGCCTTTATCTGCTGGTAGTATGATTATGTTCTTATCATTTCTTAGTGCTTTCAGTGCTTCCCTCTCCTTGGTGTTGAGGTTATGTGTTTGTCTTTTTCTCATCATCATAGGTACGACCATTTGTCTCACTGTTTGTTGTGTCTCTTCAGTCAGTCCATTGTTCCTGAGTGTGCATTCCAGTGCTGCTAGGAAGTCTGCTGTCTTGGCGTCCCTGTGGTTGTAGTTGAGTCCCTTGGTCAGTATAGTTCTTTCCGTGTCTGTGAGCTGTCTGTGGGAGAGGTTTTTAACCCAGGTGTGTGTTGTAGTGTCCTCTTTTTTGTGTGTTAGTTTGGCCAGTTTTTCTTTTAGTGCCGTTTTTTTTGCGATGTGTTGTCCTGTTCTGTCCTATAGTGACAGCCTGTTCTATGGTCCGAGTCCATTCATGATTAGCGGTCTTTGAAATTAACGACTTTTGGCGCGCAATTTCTTGTTTGTATTTGTGCAGTCGGTTGTGAGCGTCTGTGATCATTACCTGGATCATCCTGAGTCCGTTCTGCTTGGCTGTTTCCCTGGCTTGTGGATTATTGACTGGTGGTCTGTACCTGACACATTGTGGAAGGATTTGATTCTTTCGGCATTCGTGTAGAAACCGGAGTTGTTCATATGTTGCGCTTAGGCGGTTAGCGCAGGATTCCCATTCCCAAGAATGGCCTTGCACTTGTGATGTGAAACTCCAGTGTCAAAGTTTTGCCCACTCACTCAACATATCTGTATCCCCTTGGAAATTCATTATGTCCTCATCACAACATGCCCTCCCACCTATCAGCAAATTTGGATATATTGTCCTCTGCTGTCATCTTCAAGTCATTAATATATTTAGAAGATAATTGAGGCCGGAGAACTGCTTCTTGTTGCACTCCACTTGTATCACTTTCCAATCTGAAAAAGACTCATTAATTTTGACTCTGTCTTCTTTGTATTAACTTCCTCTTAGTCCATGTTAATACATATACCCAATATCGTGACAGGTGAGAATTCTATCACTTATGAAATGTGACATTGCAAATTCCAAACAAGCATATACGTAAACTGCAACTTCCCAACAAGCTTTTCTAATCTGAAATAAATTAGATGCAGTATAAAGTTCAATATAAACAGAATGCACCAATATATTTCATATTCTGTCTTGTGGAAACACTAACCTGTAACAGTACTATATGAGAAAAAGCATGATTTTCAGAAATTTTTTTTGTCTTTTAATGTGTCGAAGTTCTGTACCATTTCCACTCAATGGCTTAAAATCTGCATACATAAATTCTAGAAGTAACAGAGACCCATTATTTCTGCATATTGTATTTCAATTTTTGTAACCACAGGCAAGGCAAGAAAGTATTTTGAATAACAGAACTTCTATTACAAAAGTTTGATAATTGCTTGATAGAACAGAACTTAAACATTGCTAAAATGAAACACAAGGTCAAACCTTTTTGTCTTGTACTTACCAGAAATAAGAAACCAGACTTGGAAAGAGAATACTAATTTATTCAGCATGAGAAGAAGGTGCTGATTGTTTGGACCATTGTTGGCATGGAAATGCAGCAAGAACAATAAAGACCTTAAGATATAGAAGTAGAAATGGGCCATTCAGCCCACTGTGTTTGCTCTGTTTTGTTTTCAATGAGATCACTGGTCCTGACTTTTCCACTTTCCTGACTTTTCCCCATAGCCCTTGATTCCCTAACCGATTACAAATCGGTATACCTTGACATTGAATGTATTTAATAACCCAACCTTGACAGCCCTCTGTGTTAAAGAATTCCACAGGTTTCACTACCCTCAAAAAGGAAATGCTTCCTCATCTCTGTCTTAAGTATGTGACCTGTTATTCTGAGACTATACCCTCTGGTCTTGAACTATCACACAAGGGGAAGCAGCCTTTCACATCTACCCTGTTAATTTCCCTGAGAATCATGTATGTTTCAATAATCTTTTAAATTCCAATGTACAGGCCAAACCTTGTGAACCTTTTGTTATCAAGAAGGTTCTGACTGGTAGACTGGTTAGTAAAGTTAGATCACATGGAATACCGGGACAACTAGCCATTTGGATATATAACTGGCTCGAAGCTAGGAGACAGAAGGTGGTGATGGAGGGTGGCTTTTCGAACTGGAGGCTTGTGACCGGCCAAATGCTGCAAGGATTAGTGCTGGGTCCACTATTTTTTGTCATTTATACAAATGATTTGGATGTGAATATATGAGGTATAGTTAGTAAGGTTGCAGCTGACATCAAAATTAGTGGTGTAGTGGACAGCAAAGAAGGTTACCTCAGAATACAATGGAACCTTGATCAGATGGGCCAATGGGCTGAGGAATAATAGATGAATTTAGATAAATGTGAGGAGCTGCATGTTGATGGGTTAAGGTCTTGGGGAGTGTTGCCAAACAGAGATCTTGGAGTGCAGGTTCGCAGTTCCTTGAAGATGGAGTTGCAGGTAGACAGATAATGAAGAAAGCATTTGGTACACTTGCCTTATTGGTGAGTGCATTGAGTATAAAAGCTGGGCTGTACAGGATGTTGGTTAAGCCACTTTTGGAATACAACATGCAATTCTGGTCTTCCTCCTGTAGGAAAGGTGTTGCTAAACTTGAAAGGGTTCAGAAAAGATTTACAGGGATGTTGCCAGAGTTGGAAGGTTTGAGCTGTAGGGAAAGGCTGAATATACTGGGGCTGTTTCTCTTAGAGCATCAGAGGTTGAGGGGTGACCTTCTAGAGGTTTATAAAATCATGAGGGGCATGGATAATAGTCAAGGTCTTTTCCCCGAGGTAGGGGAGTCCTAAACCAGAGGCCATAGATTTAAGGTGGAAGATATAAAAGAGACCTGAGGGGCAACTCTTTCACTCCAGAGGGTGAATGGAATGAGCTGCCAAAGGAGGTGATGAAAGCTGGTATAATTACAACATTTAAAGGCTTTTAGATGGATATGTAAATAGGATGGGTTTAGAGGGATTTGAGCCAAATGCTTACAAATGAGACTAGATTAATTTAGGATATCTGGTCAGCATGGAGGAGTTGGACTGAAGAGTCTGTTTCCGTGCTATACATCTCTAGGACTCTATTAGACAGACCATCCATACCTGGTATCAGCCTAGTGAACCTTCTCTCCAGGGCCTCCCATGCCAGTATATCTTCCCTTAGAAAAAGGGGCCCAAAACTGTTCACAATATTCCAGTTGTGGTCTCATTCGTGCCATTTATAGTTTTAGCAAAATCTCCCTACTTCTATATTTCATTCTCTTTGAAACAAAGGTCAGCATTCCATTTGCCTTCCCTGTTACCTGCTCAATTGGATGTTAGCTTGTTTTGATTCATGGACTAGATTCTAAAATCCCTCTGTTCTGTACTTTTTGTTCTCTCGTCATTTTGCCTACCACACAAATTAGTAATGTGATATGATTAGCAATGTTGATGTGATACGAGGTCATATGTCCTGACGACTGGCAGACCATTATCAAACAACATGTCCTATTGACCATTTGCATGTCAATCATGCTGAACCAGCCCATGCTTGCAAGTCTCTGAATACCAAGACCAACATTAGGTGTAATTCTGCTCATGGACAACATTTACTAATGTTGATACAACTGTATTAGGTATTACACTGGAAACCAATGCATGATTGTCAGTGATTGGGCTAACAGTGTGATGCATTTGTGTGTGCTAGAGTTTATATATATATTGCCACGCAGAACCTCCTTGTGTGTAGACAAAAGGAATTTTTACCACGAAAATGTTTAAATGTGGACTGCCGATCGCTGCTACATTCCCATGGCAACCCCCTTACTAATCAGAATCTACCAGCCAGAACAAAGCACAGTGATTGACAGTTAACTATTCCTCCTGCATCTCCAGGCCCATTGCTGGTTCATCCTCTTTTCGTGGTGTTATAAATTGGTGTTCCTTTTCAGGTTTGCTTCTGGTATCCTAGTCCTGATGGGTGCAAGGCAAAAATCTTGCACTCTTTTAAAAAAAAATTTAGTAGACACTTACTAGAATTGCTATAAAAGTGGAAATACTCTACATTCTAGACACTTCAAGTGGATGCTGGATTGAAGAGGGTCATTTTTTTTTAAGATCTTGCAGTGAAGAGGAATTCAAGGTTAGAAAAATGTCAAGTATGATCCAATATGTGACATTTATCCTTTCTGAAATTGAAGAAAAAAACAAAGATTTTTCTTAATTATGTTCACAAAGCCATCCTTTCTGATTTAAACTGAAGTTAAAAAGTAGAGTTGAAAATGTTATGAATAAGTTGAGAGTATGGCAATGCAGAACTGTTTTATAGACCTGAAGAACACACGGATGATGATTCATGAATAAGGCATCAGAAAAATAATGAGTTCCCCTGAGTAAATAAATAAGTGGAAAGTGCAAACTGGTAACAGGTGGTGAAGTATGGTCTGAAGATATACATAAAATACCCAGAGGTAGTTAGCTAATTGTGCATAATAAAAACATCCAGAATATACATTCTTCATTTTTAAACTCCCATGTAGAAATATGGTAAAGTGAGCGTGTCTAAGATGGGTAATGAGCGTGTTTGACTGTTCATTGATGACAAGACTTCATTAATACACTGTTTGCCAACTCTCTGACCAAAACAGAGTAGGTTCCCAGCTAGGCAGTATAGTATCGAGGGTTAAGTTTAACTGTTTGTTATGCTAATGAAACAGAACATACAGCATCTCTTTAAGTAATGCAGTGTCAATGATTGTGCAGGCTCATCACAAGGTGAAGCCACAGTAAAATTTTTTTTTATATAAAGTTAAAGCTTTGCTTATGTCAGCAGACACACTAAATATTTTTTAGGAGGAAAATGAGACAGAGGAAATTATGAGAAGTGGCTCTGTTGCTTTTAACGTTGGTGGCAGGAGGCTGCCACAGGATATGCAGAAGAATGGTCAGTCACTGGCTGAATATCTGGATTGTTCTTTGAGTGTGGGGCTATGGGTAAATCTTGGGGAAGGAGAGGATTACGGTTTCCTAAATGTGGTCAAAAGAATTCCTGGTTCCTCTGGTCCCCTAGGAACTCAACAACATTTACAAACTAACTTCACTGGCTATTTTTTGGCCTTGCTGCTATTTCAGCAGCTTCAGCCTTTAAGAGAATCATCAATGCTGCTTTGCTCAAATCTCAGGTTAAGTCCAGAGTTTATCATTTGAAGAACAGGGGTGAGAAAAAGGGATTATCCTAAGAATCTTTGTATAAAAAGTTTGAACTTCCTTCCATTTTAGATCAAGTTTGTAGTTTTTAGAAATGTTTAACTTTGTATATCGTAAAGTCTACGCTCTTGAAATGGGACCAAAGCTTTGGCATCAATAACATGGGAATAATGATCATCCATTGTTTATTAATGTGAGATTATATAGGCTAAGATAAATTTGACTGTGATTAAACCTTGGTATTGATAAGCACAAGGAGGTATGTGAATATTTTGTCAGTGAATCTTCCATGGCGAGGAGCAGAATTTTTGACAATTCCTTTGCTGCTCCCAATGGTTAGTTGGAGGATATTTTTTGGATGCTGAGAGGCTGTTTACCCCCGACTAGAATCTCTCAAACAAGCAAGTATAGTCTCAAGATAAGGGGTCAATGTTCAGGACTGAGGTAAAGTGAGATTTCTGAATATCTCTGAATATTTGGAACTCTCTGCTTCCAAGGTGTGTAGGTGGTCAATCTTTGATTTCAGCCTTCAATACATTCTTAGAATATAAGAGAATTGGAGAAATGAAGACTGGCCAGAAATGTAACATTGAAGTCATAGTTCAACCATGATGTTATTGAATGGCAAAGCAGAACCGAGGGGCCATTTGTCCTATTCCTACTTTTATTTCTTAGGTTCTAATATCAATATTCTTTCATCTTCAATTTTGGAAGAAATCATATCAACTAATGTGGGTACTGTATGCATATAATAAGTCAAATGTCCTGTTTCAGACTATTCAGGGGCTTTAACATCTTATTAGTTGTAACATATTGCTTTGAAGTCAATGACTGGCCAACAGATTTCTGTTCTGTTCTGTATGTAATACATTATAAATGTCAGTGTGGCATGACATGCTAGTACAACATTTTCTAAAAGATAGCAGTGATTACATTTTTGATATGTCCTGATGTTGAGGAATCCAAACCTTTCTTTTTAAAGCTTACCATAGGTGGACAGCTGGCTTGGGATGCAGTGATGCAAACAGTGCAGGTTCAATTCCCATACCGGCTAAGGTTACCATGAAGGACTCTCCTTCTCAACCTGTCCCCTAGCCTGAGGCACGGTGATCCCCTGGGTTAAACTCCCATCTCTTACTCCTGAGGGAGCATTTCCATGATCTAACAATAGTATGATGACTTTACTTCTTTAGCACTGAACAGAATCCCACAGTTCACAAGGATCATAAAAACAAATACTTATTAATAGAAAAATAAAAGTCAAGGCCCTGTCTCATCATTGACTGTCTCACTCAGATAATAAATATTTATAAAAGTGAAGGCCATAATGCTCTGGTTTGTATGTTAATGGTAATCTTAATTCTTAGACACTGTTCATTTTATTGTTAAAAGCTTCCAGTGGAATTATTCCCTGTTTATCAGTCATTTTCTCATCTATACCCTGTCACAAGTTACCTATATTAGCATTTAATTTCACCAGTGCTGTCACATTTTTACATCTGTCTAAGAATTAAATGTTATGAGTATGACAGGTGTGTTTCAAGTAGGTTATTAACAGCAATGCTGAGATCATAACTTACCAATCTTCAGCTAATGCTCAAACATATGCATTTCCTGTTGGATTGCTAAAAGATAATCCTGACTAATCTTCCTCTTCCTTAATAATGAGGCATTTGGCTGTCACTCTAATGGACTTCCCATGGACTGAGAACTGTGTATAATTTAAGAACTCACTAGATAATCTACCAGCAGACCTTAAATCTTTTTAAAATTCCATTTTTGATTTGCAGCAGTGACATGATCTGGATGCTTATAACAATAAAGGTATTTTATTATCAAAAAGTCCAAAGTAAAACAGACTAGAGGTACATACAGAGTGGGCAGTGTTAATTACTTCCCTGATTAGAGAAGGAGATTGTATTGAAGGTAAGTATGCCTTTTCTATTGCTTCTAGCTAGAAGAAAACAATTAATAATTGGAAGATACTAAAATGTCAGCATAGTTTTTTTTCTTAGAAAATAGGTTTCCTTCTCTTCTCCAAACATTTTCCTGGCAGCATTGATCTCCGTTTAATCCAACAACAATAACTAATATTGGTATGACAGGTTATCATGACCTAGAATGACCTTTACATATAACTAATCATACACAAGGAGCGGAAGTAGGCCATTTGGTCGCTCAGGTCTTGCTCAACCATTCGATAAGTCCTTAGCTAACCAGATTACAAAGTCAAAATCACCATCCCGCCATCAGATAACCTTTCTTTAACAAGAATCTACTTATCTCTGTCTTAAAAATATTCATGAATTCTGCTTTCACCACCTTGTCAGGAAGGGAATTTCAATTATACTCAATACTGTGAGAGAAATAATCATATGGTATGTTTTATGTGAGCATCCCCTAATTTTTAAAACTCCTAAGTCTTGATGTTTCCTTATAAGAAGAAACTTCTTATCCACATTTATCTTGTCACATTCCCTCAGGAACTTTATATGTTCAACTTAAATGGTGTATTACTCTCTACACTTATTGGCAAATACAAGCCTAATCTCCTACCTTAAATGAGGTGATAAAACCATACACAATACTCCAGATGTGGTCCCACTATTGTCCTGTATAACTGAAGCATAAACACCCTACTGTTGTGTTCAATAAAAGTTAGTTGCAATAAATTATAACGTTCGAATAACCTTCATTATTTCTTGTACCTACTTACCAACCTTTTGAGATGCCTGCTCAAATCCTTCTTAATCTCAGTTATGCAATCTCTCACTATTTAGATATTATATGTTTTTAAAAAATTCTTTATGCCAAAATGGACAATTTCATATTTGCCTGCAATCGACTCCATTTGCAGATCATTGCTCACCCCCTTAACCTATCTACGGGTGACTTCTATAGAAGTCTGAACAGTGTGGGCTATGATGAGATTGGAGGAATTTGAGGAGATGTCTAGCAAGGCCCATCTCAATGCCAGGAGCAACTTGCACCATCTTTTATGCTTTTGACAAGCAGCCTGGCAAACTTCTTGCTGGGCAGTGGCAAATTGGCAATTATTATTGCTTATTAAATGCCTTGTTGAGCCCCAACTCATTAATATTCAGCTTCCCATTTTAACAACCAAGCTAGATATCGAGAAATCTTGCCGTGGAAACCAGAGTGGATATCTGGCAGATTCTGTTCACCTTCATGTTGGTGCCTGGTGTCCAACATGTTTGGGTGCACTCTGCAGGCACTAGCAAAGTCTATGAACTTTGGTATCAGATATGTGTCGGCCTCAAAGAATTTTGATTAGAAAATTTTGTGGGCGGCACGGTGGCACAGTGGTTAGCACTGCTGCCTCACAGCGCCTGAGACCCGGGTTCAATTCCTGACTCAGGCGACTGACTGTGTGGAGTTTGCACGTTCTCCCCATGTCTGCGTGGGTTTCCTCCGGGTGCTCCGGTTTCCTCCTACAATCCAAAGATGTGCAGGTCAGGTGAATTGGCCATCCTAAATTGCCCGTAGTGTTAGGTGGGGGGTAAATGTAGGGGTATGGGTGGGTTGCGCTTCGGCGGGTCGGTGTGGACTTGTTGGGCCGAAGGGCCTGTTTCCACGCTGTAAGTAATCTAATCTAAAAAAAAAGGATCAAGATTTTTTAAAACAAAAGGAGAAAGGAGCAGAACTTGCAAATGTTTTCCCAGGTTTTAATTATTGTTGTTGAATGTGGGTACAAGTGAAAAGCCTGTATGCGGGTAATAGATGCTATTTCTGGACCAGTCTTCTTACCTTGTGGGGTTTTTTGGATTTAGAGTTTTGGCATTTTCAGCATCTGCATTTGTAATTTTTCACTGAATGACAATGGGTAGCATAGAAACCTCATCTAATTTAATAAATTAGTATCTAGTGATAAAACACTGTTTCAGGTGTTATTTTTAAAAATTATGTTCCTTTTTCTAGATGATGTTGGTGGAAGAAAGCTTGGGAATAAGGCAGAATTGGTGCAGCTGACAGAAGACACCAATTCCACAAAGAAAGCTGGAAAGGAACCAATGTACACTTTACAAGGACATAAAGCTAATGTCCACAGCAAAGCAAAATCTCACTGCCTAACCACTTCTGGAACAAAACAGAAACATTCATTCAAAACTGCAAAGATTAGAAATTACAATATTCGTGACTAAGTATTGTCATGAGCAAGAATCTGAAACAAAAGATCAAAGTGTTGCAATTGCAAGACTGAATATTTTTTTCTCACACTGAACTTCTTCAAGTATCCACTCTGGAGTTCCCAAAAACAACCATAAACTTCAGGAGTGTTAGAGGTTTCGTTTTAACAACGTATCAGGAACTTTGTAAAGGGATCAATATTGATTCCCTGTGGTTGGAGGGACCCAAGGTGGAAGAGGAGACGTTCTTCCTCCAGGCGTTGGGTCAAGAATATCATGCCTAGTTCTTACTACAGTCCAGTAACTTTTTCTGAAAGGAGTTTTCATATACATATTAGATATTGTTTACTAGATCATCACTGTAAAGAAACTCTTGATGTTTACTTCCCATAACCAAAACAATTATTTTACGTGACATGGGAAATAGTACAATTGGCTCTGACTGCTTTGTCACCTTTTTGACATGAGCATCACATTGCTGTGTTGTCAATCTTTTGGTACTTTTTCCAGTGCCCATTACATTGAGGGGTACTTTTTGCCTGTCAGTGTTAAACAGATCTCTTCCTTCATCTTGTGCTATATTCTGGAATAAATATAATACATCTTTTGGAATTAATTTATTTTCAACTGAATTAGCTTCTCAGGATAGAAGAAAAATTAATGTTTAATTAAAACAATGAATCCTAATCCCCTAATATATCTAAATCTGTTTTAATCAGGTTGGAGAATGCTTGTGGGAGAGGGTCAGTATCCTGCTCACCAGATGCATGTCCATAATTTTGAGGCCAAGTGCCTCAGAAATTGCAGCCTTATTAGATTTTAATGGCGGCTGGTTTGGTTGCTGCATGCTCAGGAGACATGACTCCTCAAGGGAGAGACAGATTTCTGATCCAGCAGGTAAGTGCTTTTTATAGCACTGCTTGTGAGCTAGATGGAGCAGGAATGCTTCTCTCTTACCCCCAAGATAAGTTGTCACAACTATCCTTATTCTGAATGCTTTTCTGTGCCCCCAATTTTCCATTTTTGAAACAACCAGATACAGATTTATTGCATGCTGTGACCATCGGGGTCTCACGCGTTCAATGTGTTTGCTCAACTTTGTTTGGCAGACACCATCTCCAACAACATCAATATGTGCAGGCATTTATTCATGCACAAAAGTTTGATAAACTAGACTATAAATCATGATTTGGTCATGACATTATCCACAGGACTTATTAAGAGGTGGTGTGTTTTCCATCAGTTTCCAACCTTAAATTGAAAGGCCTTGATTTGACATGGAATTCTGAGGTTCAATCAACTGATGAAATTTCTCCAAATAGGATCACTTCATTGAATTAAATATATTGTCATGTATACCGAGGCTCAGTGAAAAGATTTGTCTTGAGAGTAATACAGGCAAATCACACAGTTAAGTAGCATAGATAGTAAATATCCTCCCACAATCCAAACATGTGCAGTTTAGGTGAATTGACCATGCTAAATTGCCTGTAGTGTTAGGTGTAGGGGAATGGGACTGGGTGGGTTGCTGTTCAGAGGGTCAGTGTGGACTTGTTGGGCCAAAAGGCCTATTTCCACATTGTAGGAAATTTTTTTTTAAAAAGGTTAACAGCAGTAAAAACAAAAACACAGGTACAAGCGAATATTAAGAGTTTGTGAGTCAAATGTATTTTGACAACAGTAGGGTAGAAACTGTTGTGAAACTGGCTGGTGCGTGTGTTCAGGCTTGGAGTTTTCAACCTTAAATCCTCAAACTCTTTACACGTTTGTCTCAAATCCGAATTATGGAAATCAAAATTAAATACAACAGATTCTGGTAATCTAAAATAAGATTAGGAAATACTGAGAATACTCAGCTGGTCAAGCAGCATCTATTTAAGACGAAGATAGGTTAATGCTTCAAGTCAATAACATTTTGGGTTCTGACAATAGGTCAATCTCAAATATTATACTTGCCTTTCTTGAGAGATGCTTCTTAATCTGAATGTTTATAGAATTTTCAGATTTTTCATAAGAACTCTTAATATCAGGTAACTTTTGAAATTATATTTTAAAATTGTTTCACCACAGTATAGATGATTTACTTTTTATGTATGACTGATTTTTATAGCTCTCAAATTATTTGTGAATGTATTAATTTTATTTCTGAACGAAACTTCCGTTATACAATAAATACCAATTGTTCCATGCAACAAGGACTTTTTTCACACAGAGTAACATATGAAATAAACCAAAAAAGGAAATCCCATCATGTAATATACCAAAAAGCTCTGAACTGGTTGTCTAGCAGTGCTGACATAAATTCTTTCTCTTCGCTGCCTTTGTGAAGGGAAAAATACATTAATACAGCAATTTATTCAGATCTAAAATGCACTACTTGAGGATGTGAAAACTGCTTCAATTGAGGCAATCAAAAGGGAGTTAGAGTAACTGAAAAGAAACAATGTGTAGATTTACATGGAGAAGGCGGAGGAATCATACAAGAACTGGTACAGAACTGTTGGGTCAAATGGCTTCTTTCTGTCCTGTAAAAATCCTGTGATTCTGTTAACAGGGGTTCAGAACCTCTACAGCTCCCATTATCTACACTTCAGATACGCGGATGGATGCATTAGTTTTCAGACCTACAAGTTTTTTTTTACGAACTTAGTGTTTCATTTAATATTACATACTAATATCCTAATATTCCAATACCAGTTACAGAAAAATCACATTTAAAAGTAAAAGTTAAGGCTTTATCCATACATTGCATGCAACATTAATTAGTTGGAGCAGTTGATCATTGATACTGATGTTGAAAATTAAATACACGAGACAAACAATTAGGAGATCGTAAACCGCATGAAAGTCGTACTTTTGTGAAATTAAAGCAAATATGTGTTAAAGAAATATAAACATAATTTTCCCATATAACAGATTTTGATAAAGATCATTGTTACTTTGTTGTCAAACTGCAAACAGAAGTTTAACCAAGAATGATATAATGGAAATAAACTTAAATCTTCAGTCTTAACATACCTGCAGGGCCCTTATGGAATACTTCCTGTGCAATAAAATTCATTTGACCAAAAGAAAACTTCTTTCCCTGTGGACAGATACTGGCAACTCTGATCATGAGCAACGAGTCTAGAAATTATTAGAATAGTTCACTTTTTATTAGTAATGTCACTTCAAAATCAGAGGTTTTTAGGATCAAACTTTTATTCTGTTTAATTTTGATGATATGGAAGGACCAACTGGTTTAAAAGAGCTGCTCTTCAGTAGATCAAAGCCCTGTTCCAGTGGTGCAGGTATCTATCAGGCAATTTTCAGAGGATTGTCCTTCTGTCCATATCAATATCAATAACACTGACTCTTCATTGTTGTATTTTGTGAAATCATGTTTTTTTTTAAACTATGGCAGCCACAATAGTCATTACATTTTGAAGCAATTTATCACATTTGAAAACAATTATCAACCTACTGAAATCAAGTGCATCAGCACAGATTATGGACTAGTGATTCCTGAAGCATACACTGGATGAAGCAATCAAGGCTAACGTTACTACCTTATTGACAATAGAACAAAATGGAAACATTCAAAAAGCTGCAAAAATAATATACCACTCATGACTATAAACTCATATGAACTGAAATCTGAAGCAAAAAGGCAAGTGTTACAAATATCAGGTAAGAAAGTATTTCACAATGTGTATCCTCGAGTGTCAACTCTGCAAAATACACACTTCAGGATTCTTAGAGCTTTTGTTTCACTCAATTAGCAGTTTCAGGTTATTACTGTTGAATATTTTGTTAGTTTCTATTTAATCAAATTTATGGCAAAGATGATGACAACAATTTTACTCCCTAATTGAAATATGACATTAAAGAAAAGCTCCAATTCAAGCATTTTAATTTTTATCCCATTAAAGACAAATGTACATAGGCACTCTGAAACCAATTGCAGTCCCCCACTGCTCTCTGTGAATTCTGTACAGGCTGGGAATTGAGAAATCCTAGTCACTTACTACCCATTTTACATGACACATCTGTAGAGGAACCGATGATGTTAAGAAAAAAAGACTATAATGATAAAACTTGGAAATTCGTGTAAATCTTCAAAAGTTATTTTCTTAAAACTAGATGTCTGATATTTACCATGTTAACAGAATGTTGATGACCATTTTCAGATCATAGATAACAGCAATGACAGAATTGTGTCAATCAAAAGGCATTAAAATTTATGGAAATGTTGGCTGGAATCTTATAATCTTGGTCTATAATCTTTTCTCAGTACTCGGTTTTCCCTTAATAGCTGGATATCCTGTAGCATGATGCAAGGAGGAAGTGTGCCTTAGTCTTTCAGGCTGGAACATTCTGTGTAAAAGAGTTTTGACCCATGGAAGTTCTTCGTGAACTTTCAGGAAGTTTGAGGTTTTTCAGATTTCTGGCAATTGGGTGCAGATATACACATGAGAAATTGCATCCAGTTAAGAACTGGAAGTGAAATGGCAAAAAAGATATGCCGATATGAATTCACCTCTAATATACTGCTATGTGCATTCAGACCCCTCATTGACTTTACCATCAGGTTCTAATGGATTTGCCACCACTCATAAAAGGGGAAAATTAATTATGAACTATTTATATGGCAGCTGTACATTTTTGAAAGAATGGGTGAAACACCACCAATTGAAGACAGCCAGCAGCTGGAACTGCCCTCAAACCCTTCGGGTCAGCACTCAAGGTAGTCTTCTCAAAGTTGTTAACCAGATATGTTACTTACTTTGGACTCAACGAAACTCTCTGGCAAACACTTAAGCACTGTCTTCATTAAAAAACATGACCTACACCACAGACTGCTTTTGGTATGAGAGAGAAATGTTGGTCACAACACCAGCACAACTCACTGTTCACATTTGGAAGGTATCATGTGATTTACAGTCACATGAAAGTGTAGACAAGGTCTCTGACAGTGCATTGCTGTCTAGGTACTGTACTGAACTGTCAGTCTATGTTTTTATACTGTAGTTGAGCAACAAGTAGCATCCCTATCTGCCCAGATAAACAAACATTTGTGATTGCACATCACAAAGAATACCTTGCAGGAAGAAGGCAGTCAACATAATGAATACCTAGGGATATTCCATAGGGAGTTGCTATCAGCCTCAGCTGCTGCTGTTCTCTCACCAACTACATCTTAACATCATACTGTATAAGAACAGCCTAGATATACACTGAGACAAAGTTACTTGTGAGTCAAGAATATTTTCACTGGATAAAGAACTAATGAGACTGAGAATCTGGGAGTGGACACGAGTGCGTAATTCTTCCATGAAGGAAGAGAAGCAACCAGCCTTGACTGAGGGATGTAGGAACTTAGATCTTACATGGAGTTGCCCAGTTTACGTGTTCTGAATTTCAAACAACTTTTTTCTGGAATATCAACGTCTCAGATGTCCAGTATTGTATCCAAAAGGTTTATGCCAAAGATGCACTAACTTCAAGAGGCTTACCAATCAACAACCCAACACATGGCTTTGGAATAGAGTCATGGAAATGTACAGCATGGAAACAGACCCTTCAGTCCAACCCATCCATGCTGACCAGATATACTAAACAAATCTAGTCCCATTTGCTGGAATTTGGCTTGTATCCCTCTAAACCCTTCCTATTACATACTCATCCAGATGCCTTTCAAATGTAGCAATTGTACCAGCCTCCCCATTTCTTCTGGCAGTTCATTCCATACATGCACCACCCTTTGTGTGAAACGAAGTTCTTTTTCTAATATTTCCCTTTGAACCTCAAATCTATGCCTTCTAGTTTTGGACTCCCCTACCCCAAGGAAAAGACCTTGTCTCTTTACCCTATCCATGCCCCTCATGATTTTATAAATTTCTGTGAAGTTCTGGATGTACGCTTCCTCACCATACTAGGCAATATCATTAGTGACCCTCCAGTGTTAGCGACCCACTTTCTATTTATGCGTTTAAGTTTCCTTGATCAGGTCCTGGGGATTTATCCACCATTACCCTTTTCAAGACATCCAGCACTTCCTCCTCTGTAATTTGAACATTTTGCAAGATGTCATCATCTATTTCCCTACAGTCTATATCTTCCATATCCTTTTCCACGGTAAATATTAATGCAAAATATTCAGTTAGTATCTCCCCCATTTTCTGTGGCTCCACACAAAGGCCACTTTGCTGATCTTTGAGGGACCCTATTCTCTCCCTAGTTATCCTTTTTCCCTTAATATATTTATAAAAACCCTTTGGATTCTCCTTAGTTCTATTTGCTAAAGCTATCTCATGTCCCCATTTTGCCCTCCCGATTTCCCTCTTAAGTATGCTCCTACTTTCTTTATACTCTTCTAAGGATTCACTCGATCTATCCTGTCTATACTTGACATATGCTTCCTTCTTTTTCTAAACCAAACCCTCAATTTCTTTAGTCACCCAGCATTCCCTATACTTACCAGCCTGTCCTTTCACACTGACAGGAATATACTTTCTCTGGATTCTTGTTATCTCATTTCTGAAGGCTTTCCATTTTCCAGCCATCCCTTTACCTGCGAACATCTGCCTCCAATCAGCTTTCGAAAGTTCTTGCCTAATACCATCAAAATTGGCCTTTCTCCAATTTAGAACTTCAACTTTTAGATCTGGTCTATCCTTTTCTGTCACGATTTTAAAACAAATAGAATTATGGTTGCTGGCCCCAAAGTGCTCTCCCACTGACACCTCATCCACCTGCCCTGCCTTATTTCCCCAAGAGTAGGTCACGTTTTTGCACCTTCTCTAGTAGGTACATCCACATACTAAATCAGAAAATTGTCTTGTAAGATATCCCTCTCCATCTAAACCCTTAACACTATGGCAGTCCCAGCCTATGTTTGGAAAGTTAAAATCCCCTACCATAAGGGCGGCACGGTGGCACAGTGGTTAGCACTGCTGCCTCACAGCGCCAGGGACCTGGGTTCAATTCCCGCCTCAGGCGACTGACTGTGTGGAGTTTGCACATTCTCCCCGTGTCTGCGTGGGTTTCCTCCGGGTGCTCCGGTTTCCTCCCACAGTCCAAAGATGTGCGGGTCAGGTGAATTGGTCGTGCTAAATTGCCCGTAGTGTTAGGTAAGGGGTATATGTAGGGGTATGGGTGGGTTGCGCTTCGGCGGGTCGGTGTGGACTTGTTGGGCCGAAGGGCCTGTTTCCACACTGTAAGTCTAATCTAATCTAATAACTACCCTATTATTCTTACAGATAGCTGAGATCTCTTTACAAGTTTGTTCCTCAATTTCCCTATGACTATTAGGGAGTCTATAATACAATCTCAATAAGGTTATCATTCCTTTCTTATTTCTCAGTTCCACCCAAATAACTTCCCTGGATGTATTTCCGGGAATATTCTCCCTTAGCACAGCTGTAATGCTATCCCTTATCAAAAATGCCACTCCCCCTCCTCTCTTGCCTCCCTTTCTATCCTTCCTGATGGATTAGATATGATAAAAACACTGTCACAGCTTGCTGAGTTCCTGGCATTGTGCACAAGCTGAGAATCAATAGAATTAATGATTTTTCCATTGAGAAAATTGAAATGGTTGTTGTTTTGGGGCTGCTATTGCCATTCACATTCTGCCAATTACCCGATGCATCTATGAGAAACCTGTCAGTTTGTAGAATAGAATCAGAATGGTTAAAGCAGAGAAGGAGGTTTCTCGGTCCATCGTGTCTGTGCTGGCTCTCTGAAGGAGCAATTCATCAAGTGCCACGCTCCTGCCTTCACCCCATAGCCCTGCACACATGCACACTCACTTTTTAGATAATCAATTTCTTTTTGAATGTCTTGTTTGATCCCAAACTCTCAGGCGGTGCACCAATATCCTAACTATTTGCTCCACGAGTATTTTTCCTTATGTCACCATTTCTTGTTCTGCCAATTACCTTAAGGCTAAGCCCTCTGTTCTCAATTCTTCCACCAATGGGGACAGTTTCTCTCAATTTATTCTATGCAAACCTTCATGTTTTTGAATATCCCTATTAAAACTCTTTGCAAATTTCCTCCCCAAAGAAAACATTTGCAACTTCTTCATTCTGTCTGCATAACTGAAGTTCCTCATCCCTGGACTAATTACTTGAGTATTTTCTGAACACTCTCCAATTCTTCACATCCTTCCAGTATGCCTCTAATGATTAAGTGCATGATGTTGTATGCTTTATTTACCACTCTCCCAAATGGTCCTACCACCAACAATGACTTTTGCACTGGGTTTCTCTGTTCCTGGACCTTCTTTAGGGGGTGTTTTATACTGTCCTTTTGTATTGTCTCTACCTAAAGGAATCAGTTCATGTTTCTCTGCATTAAATTTCATCTGCTCCTTGTCTATCCATTCCATCAACAGATCTATGTCTACATTATCCTGCTCAGTTCACAATACTTCCAAAGTTTTGTATTGTCCCCAAATTTGAAATTGTGCACTGAACACCAAGGTCTTCAGGACATTATCAGGAAAAGCAGGAAACACACCAACATCAACTATAAACCTTTAGGTGTGAAAAACTACCATTAACCACATCTAGACATTACTCGTTTCTTTTCAACTTTATATCGATGTTCCTAGTGTCCTTTTTATTCCACAAGTTCTAACATTGCTCACAAGTTTCTCATATGGTACTTCATCAAATGCCCTACTTATGACGAAATGAACAATTTGCTCACTTTACTCAAATTTGCTTTAAATGCAGCATAAATGTTCAACTGAATCCATATTTTAAGGTTAGAGAGATGAAATATGAAACATACACCTAATGCCTACATAAAGTGAACTTATGATAAGCAGCATGATTATTTTTACTGAACTGTGCCGAGGGACGATATTCACAGAAATACATCCAGGGAAGTTTTTTGGGTGGAACTGAGAAATAAGAAAGGGATGATCACCTCATTGGGATTGTATTATAGATCCCCAATTTTCAGAGGGAAATTGAGAAACAAACTTGTAAGGAGATATCAGCTATCTGTAAGAATAATAGGGTAGTTATGGTAGAAGATTTTAACCTTCCAAACATTGACTGGGACTGCCATAGAGTTAAAGGTTTAGATGGAGAGGAATTTCTTAAGTGTGTCCAAGACAAGTTTCTGATTCAGTATGTGGATGTACCTACTAGAGAAGGTGCAAAACTTGACCTACTCTTGGGAAATAAGACAGGGCAGGTGACTGAGGTGTCAGTGTGGAGCACTTTGGGGCCAGCAACCATAATTCTATTCGTTTTAAAATCGTGACAGAAAAGGATAGACCAGATCTAAAAGTTGAAGTTCTAAATTGGAGAAAGGCCAATTATGATGGTATTAGGCAAGAACTTTCGAAAGCTGATTGGAGGCGGATGGTCACAGGTAAAGGGACGGCTGGAAAATGGGAAGCCTTCAGAAATGAGATAACAAGAATCCAGAGAAAGTATATTCCTGTCAGGGTGAAAGGACAGGCTGGTAAGTATAGGAAATGCTGGATGACTAAAGAAATTGAGGGTTTGGTTAAGAAAAACAAGGAAACATATGTCAGGTATAGACAGGATAGATCAAGTGAATCCTTAGAAGAGTATAAAGAAAGTAGGAGCATACTTAAGAGGGAAATCGGGAGGGCAAAATGGGGACATGAGATAGCTTTGGCAAATAGAATTAAGGAGAATCCAAAGGGTTTTTGCAAATATATTAAGGACAAAAGGGTAACTAGGGAGAGAATAGGGACCTTCAAAAATCAGCAAAGTGGCCTTTGTGTGGAGCCACAGAAAATGGGGGAGATACTAACTGAATATTTTGCATTAATATTTACCGTGGAAAAGGATAAGGAAGATATAGACTGTAGGGAAATAGATGATGACATCTTGCAAAATGTTCAAAATACAGAGGAGGAAGTGCTGGATGTCTTGAAACGGTGCAAGGTGGATAAATCCCCAGGACCTGATCAGGTGTACCCGAGAACTCTGAGAAGCTAGAGAAGTGATTGCTGGGCCTCTTGCTGAGATATTTGTATCATCGATAATCACAGGTGAGGTGCCGGAAGATTGGAGTTTGGCAAACGTGGTGTCACTGTTTAAGAAGAGCTATAAAGACAAGCCAGGGATCTATAGACCAGTGAGCCTGACCTCGTTGGTGGGCAAGTTGTTGGGGGAATCCTGAGGGACAGGATGTACATGTATTTGGAAAGGCAAGGACTGATTAGGGATAGTCAACATGGCTTTGTGTGTGGGAAATCATGTCTCACAAACTTGATTGAGTTTTTTGAAGAAGTAACAAAGAAGATTGATGAGGGCACAGCAGTAGATGTGATCTGTATGGACTTCAGTAAGGCGTCCAAAAAGGTTCCCCATGGGAGACTGGTTAGCAAGGTTAGATCTCATGGAATACAGGGAGAACTAGCCATTTGGATACAGAACTGGCTCAAAGGTAGAAGACAGAGGGTGGTGGTGGAGGGTTGTTTTTCAAACTGGAGGCCTGAGATCAGTGGAGTACAACAAGGATCAGTGCTAGGCACTTTACTTTTTGTCATTCACATAAATGATTTGGATGCGAGCATAAGAGGTACAGTTAGTAAATTTGCAGATGACACCAAAATTGGAGGTGTAGTGGACAGCGAAGAGGGTTACCTCAGATTACAACAGGATCTGGACCAGATGGGGCCAATGGGCTGAGAAGTGGCAGATGGAGTTTAATTCAGGTTAGTGCAAGGTGCTGCATTTTGGGAAAGCAAATCTTAGCAGGACTTATACACTTAATGGTAAGGTCCTAGGGAGTGTCGCTGAACAAAGAGACCTTGGAGTGCAGGATCATAGCTCCTTGAAAGTGAAGTCGCATGTAGATAGGATAGTGAAGGCGGCGTTTGGTATGCTTTCCTTTCTTGGTCAGAGTATTGAGTACAGGAGTTGGGAGGTCATGTTGCGGCTGTACAGGACATTGGTTAGGCCACTGTTAGAATACTGCGTGCAATTCTGGTCTCCTTCTATCAGAAAGATGTTGTGAAACTTGAAAGGATTCAGAAACGATTTACAAGGATATTGCCAGGGATGGAGGATCTGAGCTACAGGGAGAGGCTGAACAGGCTGGGGCTGTTTTTCCTGGAGTGTCAGAGGCTGGGGGGTGACCTTATAGAGGTTTACAAAATTATGAGGGACATGGATAGGATAAATAGACAGAGTCTTTTCCCTGGGATCGGGGAGTCCAGAACTAGAGGGCATAGGTTTAGGGTGAGAGGGGAAAGATATAAAAGAGAACTAAGGGGCAACTTTTTCACGCAGAGGGTGGTACATGTATGGAATGAGCTGCCAGAGGATGTGGTGGAGGCTGGTACAATTGCAACATTTAAGAGGCATCTAGATGGGTATATGAATAGAAAGGGTTTGGAGGGATATGGGCTGGGTGTTGGCAGATGGGACTAGATTGGGTTGGGATATCTGGTCAACATGGACAGGTTGGACCGAAGGGTCTGTTTCTGTGCTGTACATCTCTGACTCTAATCTGACTCTAGAAAATTACAATCAAATTTTTAAAAAATTTATGTAAGGTTTATAAGAACATGCATATATTGGTTTTATAGCTGATGTAGCAATAATTGTAGTTTCAGTCAAATCTCATATTGGACTTCTTAATTTGAATTCATCTGTAACAACTTTATGATGGCTTACTTTGCACGATCTGAACCAGTGACCTCTAAAATGTACACACAAAGGAGGGAAAACACTACAATGTATTCATTCAAACTAATCATGAATTTTCTATCATTGACCTTGACTTCTAAACAGCCTTTCATAACTTTGCAGCATCCAAAATATGTACATCTTTTCCCAGCATTATTAAATGTTTGGGAAGGACATTCTGTACCACAGGCTGACCTTGTGAAAACAGTTAACCAGTTATTAACAGTGAGAAAGTTCCACTGTTTTGCATGAAAACCTAAAAATCTACATTCAATGAAACTTAGTTGATTCAAAAAATAAAGAACCAAATACCAAAGTTCAGTCTTACTAAAGGTTTCTGTAGTGTAACCAGAGAATTTAACTGAGCGTAACAGTGTTCCCTAGCTCCTGCGTGTCAAACACAGAGATCTAGGTTACACATGGCCCCCAGCCATCTGGTATCTACCATCATTCCTCTGGCATTTTCCTGGTGCCTTCTTCTCTGCCACATTTTTCATGATGCCCTCTCCTTTTGTTGCTCTTCTTGAATCATTTCCAGTCCTTTGAATATGTTTTTTTGTTTCATTACTTTCCAATGATCAGTCTCGTAAACGCTGCACCATCGACCCTTCTGGTGTTTCATCACTCCTATCCTACACTGTACCACATCTCGTTGCTTTTTCTTTCCTGTGTCCCAGCCCTCTCAATTTTTATATTGGCTCTGTAATTGCTTTACAGTTGTTAATCTTTAACATCTTTGCACTTGGAATAATAGATCATTCGTACAAAAAAATTTGAATTACAATTAGAATTAACTTCATTTTTTCATGTACTCACATGAGAATAGTGAAAAGTTATAAGTCATCACTTACAGAGCCATCCTAGGTATAAAACTACCCACATACAGATTCTTCAGTACAGACTTTAAATAAAATATTAGAAAAATAAAGAAATAAAATAGTCCAGTAATAAAAAGCTTCACGTCACCTGAGGTACAAAAGTACAAAATCACAGAAAAAAAAAAGCAAAATTAAAGAAATACAAGTTCTGACTAACACTCATCCCAAATAAGTCCACACCAGCCCCTCACCTCCAGACCATGCCAGGCTTCACCTCAAAGCCAGGACTGCTGGAAGTCCACCTTGGATTCACCTTGAAGCCGGGGAGCCCGTGCTGAGGCCGGGGAGCCCACTCCGTGGATAGGAGCCTGTACTGGGGCTGGGAGCCCACACTGAGGCCGGGTGTTCGCACTGAGACTGGGAGTCCACACTGAGGCCAGTAGTCCATGTTGAGGTTGAGAGCCTGTGATGAGGCCGGGAGTCTACGCTGAGGCCGGAAGCTCACGATGAGGCCGGGAGCCCATGCTGAGGCTGGGGGCCCACACTGAGGCCGGGTGTCCACGCTGACACCAGACTCTCCACAAATGTTGCTGCTCTGCTAAGAGTTACCAGGATTTTCTATTCCTATTTTAGACCCTGCAGTAGCTAGCTTGCCCCCTATTACCTGTCTATCATCTACAAGGCACAAGTCAAGAGACTGCGATGGAATACTCCACATTCTGCATTTGCCCATCAGTTCAACTCCAACAACATAAACTTGATACCAACTGGGACAATGCAGCTCACTTGATTTGTGCCATATCTACCACTTTGCACATTCATTCCCTTCACCACTGATACAAAATGTGCACCATTTACAGGATACACTGCAGTAATGAAGCTCAGTTCCTCTCTCAGCCGCTTCCAAGCCCACAACATCTACCACCTGGAAGGATGAAGTAACAACAGGTGGATGGGAATGCCACCACTTCCAAATCACACACCATCCTGTCTTGAAAATACATTTGCAATCCTTCACTGTCGCTTGGTCTAAATCCTGTAACAAATTTCTTGACAACGCTGCAGTATCCCAATAGTCCTAAGACAGCAGCAGTTCAAGAAAACAGCTCGCCCTCACCTTCTCAACAGCAATTAAGAGAGGAAAATAAATGTTGGCTCAGATGGGAATATCAAATCCCGTGAACAAATAGTGAAAAAAACTTATTGGGTTAACTGCTTCTGTACAGTGCATAGG
Source organism: Hemiscyllium ocellatum (assembly GCF_020745735.1). NCBI lineage: Eukaryota > Metazoa > Chordata > Chondrichthyes > Orectolobiformes > Hemiscylliidae > Hemiscyllium > Hemiscyllium ocellatum. Next base: position 26,899,813 of record NC_083425.1, on the reverse strand, counting down.
CGATGAGTAGGTACAGAAATGCTATGGCTTCGCATGGGGGGACTAAGGAACCATTGATGTTGTTTGTAAGGCACATCTTGGCAAGGGGACATAATTTGGCATGAGTGGGAGCATAAGGATAGATGAAGTGCGTTATGTGGCATGGATGGGCAATGAACGGTGATGGGCGAAGGCTGGAGGCTTTCTTTTATTGTGGTTACTGCGGCAAAGTGCCCCAGCACAGAACCGACTCTCCTAAAGAGCCCACCTCCAAACCCTTTCACAGGGTTGTCTGTCCTATCTGCTGCTACTATCTGTTCATGTCAGTAAGGATCATGCCTCTGGAGTTGGTAATTTCCTGGGCTTAGCATGTTATGCTGGGAAGTCTCCAAACTTCCACTATCAGCCTCAAGGATGAAAATACGGTACTTTGTCTTTATTTTATTTTTATTTATTAGATTACTTACAGTGTGGAAACAGGCCCTTCAGCCCAACAAGTCCACACCGACCCGCCGAAGCGCAACCAACCCATACCCCTACATTTACCCCTTACCTAACACTACGGGCAATTTAGCATGGCCAATTCACCTGACCCGCACATCTTTGGATTGTGGGAGGAAACCCACGCAGACACGGGGAGAACGTGCAAACTCCACACAGTCTGTCGCCTGAGTCAGGAATTGAACCCGGGTCTCAAGCGCTGTGAGACAGTAGTGCTAACCACTGTGCCACCGTGCCGCTTAAATGAATGAATCTTCTTGAATGAAGATCAAGAAAACTTCCTGGGAATACTGGAAAACCAATGGAATAGCGAAAATGAAGGAGTGAACGAGTAGTACTAGAACCTAATGGGACAGAAGGTGATAAACTCCTTGGATTTGATTATTTAGATCCCAGAAGATTGAAAGAAACATTTATAGAGACAACAAATGATCGTTTTCCCAAATTTGATAGATTCTGTAATGGTGCAAATGTACCCCACTATTTAAGAAAGGAGTGAGAGAGATAAAATGGAAAACTACAGACCTGTTGGTCTGGCATCAATAGTAGGAAAATATTAGAATCTATTATAAAGCAGGTGATAAGCTTTTCACTGTGCCTCAGTACACATGACAATAAATTCAATTCAATTCAAGTCAATTTTTCTTGAGCATGTAACCAGCAGAATAGATAAGGGGAACCATTGGGGATTGTGTAATTGGATATACAATATCCAAACAGCTTTCAATGAGACTACAGGAAGTTAGTAAGAAAAGTTAAAAGCACATAGAATAGGAAGCTATACACTGGGATGGATTGAGAATTGGTTAATGGACTTGGAATTTATAGGTCATTCTCAGACTGTAATCAGGGGAGTACTCCAAGAGTCAGTGTTTGGGTCCCAATTATACCTACCTTTTAACAAAAACATGGATGTGAGGACTTAATGTAATATCTCCATGTTTGCTAATGACACAAACGCAGGTGGGAATGTGAGTTGTGAGGAGGTTTGTTTTTATTTGTTTATGACATATCGACATTTCTGGCTGGGCCAGCATTGATTGACCATCCCTAATCACTCTAGAACTGCATGCCTTCCTCAGCCATTTCAAAGGGCAGTTAAGAGTCAACCCTATTGTTGCACATCTGGAGTGATATGTAGACCACACCAGGTAAGGATGACAAATGTCCTTCCTAAAGGACACTAGTGAATCAAATGGGTTTTTACAACAATTGATGAAAATGACATTGTTGCTATTCGGCAAGCTTTGAATGACAGACATTTAAAATTGAATTCGAATTTCCATCATCTGCTAAGGTGGAATTTGAACGCATGTCCCCAGAACATTAACACGAACTAGAGCCAGGTCACACCGAGTCAGAATAAGGGATAGACTATTTAGGATTATCGACCCCCAGAGGACTGTCATTGAGCATATTCTAGGCAGAAATTGATACATTTCTATATATTAAAGATGTCAAGAGATGTGGGGATTGGCAGGTAAATGGTATTGAAATAAAAGCATAATTGCAAAACAGTAGATACAAGGACCTTAATAGCCTACTCCTGTTCCTCTTTCCTATGGAAGTTGAGATCAAGCTGTATTGAGTCCATACCTCAAATATCTTTCCAATTCTGTTTACTGAGAAACAAGAGAAACATTCAAATACTGGACTCTGATCAGTGAAGAGCCACAAGGTTAATCAATAATAAATTTTTAAGATTGAATGGATAGTCACAGGCTTTTATGTTGGAAATAATGCTGCAGCAAGTGTTCAAGCAGCTTCTGGTTAATTCAGACACTGCAACACTGCTACAGGAAGGCAGAAACCTAGTTGGAATCTTTATACCAGGAAGCAGTAACACCTTTTAAAATCAGGGTATCTGATAGGGTCAGTGCTCAAGGAGTGGACGGTGCAACTGCAAGCCAGGGGGCAGGAGGTTTGGAAGTTCAGTCTTTGCAATCGTTCAACAGGTTTGAAGTTCTTTCAGAAACAAAAACTGAAATTGCTGGAGAAACTCAGCAGTTTGTAAAATCCCGAACAACACCATCCAACAAAATGGAAAACATCATGGAAATGCCAAGAATGTGAGTTACTGCCATGAAGTTTCATTCTTCGATCATAGCTGCACTACCTCAAGGCAAACTTCAGTTGGAAGATTAAGGCAGCATCCTTCTGAAAACTTGGCCGATTGTTTGAATGAGTTAAAATTTAAACAATTAAAGACACTTTCAACAGTGGGCTAGGCTGAGTGCAGCAGAACGAGGCAGGAAACATGGTAGGCACAACCATTTCATCCCAGAGGACGCTCCATATAAGCCTTCTGGGAATGGTAAGAAATATTCTGGTTAATGAGGAGGCTGGAATGACTTGAGCCAAGAACTCTACACCATTGGTGGAAGGAAGTCAGTTAGGCTCAATAAAGTGCTATTCAAACTCCTTTATCCCAAAGGCCACTGCAGTTCTGTAGTAGATCAGGGATTGAATAGGAGCCACGCAGCTTTCTGCACCCTTGGATTTGTCAGGTTTGTTGGCAGCCTCTAGGGACTGAGTGGAATTTCTCATAGCCAGGCATTAGGTGTTCAATCATGGGACCTGACCTCAAAAAGAGATAGGCCACTAAATGTCACAACCCCTGCCCTTACCTCCATACACCTCTACAAAACTCCAGCTCACAATCCTTCACTCGCTTTTGATCTGGGGTCCTCTGATGATCATGGACTTCTGGTGAGTTACATTGCTGGCTGCGATAGCTTCTTTCAGCAAGATCTTAGTTACTCGGGAGGTCAACTGCAGGGGAAACTATATGGTGGCCAGTTAAATGCCTGAAAAGCACTTAATTCCACCAAGCCTATCCCCAGACAACCAACAGTTTTTTTTCCTCCCAGTTCTACAAACAGTAGTGAATGACCAGTGAGCCCAATAGGATCCAGCCAATCTGAGAGGTGAATGTGGATCAGTCGATATACAAGATTATGGCCAGTTTAGATAAGGTAGTCCAATAACAACATTTCTACTGGCTGTTGATACAAGGTCTAGGGAATAAAGAGTTAAGGTTTTGGGCAAGAGACATGGGGAAAGTTGGATGAACAAAAGAAATTATTTTATGCAGTGAGTAGTTATGATGTGGAATGCGTTATAATGAGGCCAGCCAGGTGGACCTCATAGAATATGCACTCCCTGATTGGACCAGATCAATAGCCCATTCAGTACAATCACTACACTCACTAGAGTGGTGGAAGCAGAGACAATTAGTGAGTGTAAAGAAAACCAGTTGGGGACTTGAAAGAAATCAAATTACAGGACTATGGAAATAGAGCAAGCGGATTGGACTCGACAGAGAACCAGGATGGACCTAATGTCCTCCTCTGGCACGAAGACTCTGCCACACATGAAGAATCTGTGATTCTACACAATTGGGCTACAAAGTAACCTCCATGATATGGGAATTGAACCCATGCTATTGGCATCACTCTGCATTGCAAACCAAACATCCAAGCTAACCCACCTTCTCAATCTCACACCTCACCTGAAGCACTATGACCTTCAAGTCAAACCAGCTCCAATTATCTGTCTCTAATGAGAGAGTGGTCCTCTAGGACTATGGAAACTTTAGGTCTCTAAGTGTTGTGCCTTTGTGACTTTAACCTAGTGAGATTTATTGTTCTCAAGTTGAGGGAGAAAGAAAACAGGTGTGCATTACGTATTGTTGGTAATTGCTAACCTGAATTTTCACCTGGTCATCTGGAGTTGCAAGTTTTCAAAATAAATTGCTTGGTTTCATAAGTCAGAAATACTGAAGTAGTCTAGGAATAATAAACATTAAATAGACTGTCCCATCTCCAAATATTCCCTTTAAACCACTCTCAGAATCACACATGATGAAATACATTTTATTTAGTTGCTTCAAGTACTGACCTTTTATTCAATGATTTACTTTAACTGCATCTGAAAGTTATGAAAGAAGGAAAGTCGATTTAATGCAGCTAACGCTGTTTTAGCAGCAGGACCAATGCTAGACGGCTGTGCATATGAATGACATTTAGTAACCTTTCGGTAGCCTGATCCTGGATCAGTGTTTTGAGGTCAATGACCGAGAGTAAACTTCTGCTCATAATGTTGCTGCACTGGTTTTTGCGACACACCAGCCCGGCCCTTTCATTGAAGCCCTACCCCTTTAAACAACAACACCACATCAGCCCATTACTGCACATCAGCCATCCGCTCAACATGACTGGGTAAAATCACCACACCTCCACACCTTCCTTCCCTGATTGGTTCTCTGTTACATGATTGACTTGATTTTCTCCTTGATTGACAGTTTCCTGCAGCACAGATACACACCATCAATGTTTAAATGCAATGGTTGCTTACTTTTAAGGCCCTATTAAATATTGTTCCTTCAGTTTTAAAAGAAAATTGCAAGTGGATAAAACACTTCCATATTTCTCTGCTCATGCTGCTAAGCTGACATTAAGAACGAGAGCACACACTCAATTAGACGCAGTTTGGTTTCCGGTTTTCTTTTCTCCATTGTAGAACAGCTGCTGCTGTCTAAGACAATGATCCAGTTGTTAGCTTCTTTGGGAACAGGGCTTGACTGATTTTTCACCAGGATCACTGTCAGGTTAGAACACTTGAAGTTGCTGGGTTCGGGTTTTTTTTTAGATTAGATTACTTAGTGTGGAAACAGGCCCTTCGGCCCAACAAGTCCACACCGACCCGCCGAAGCGCAACCCACCCATACCCCTACATTTACCCCTTACCTAACGCTACGGGCAATTTAGCATGGCCAATTCACCTGACCCGCACATCTTTGGACTGTGGGAGGAAACCGGAGCACCCGGAGGAAACCCACGCAGACACGGGGAGAACGTGCAAACTCCACACAGTCAGTCGCCTGAGTTGGGAATTGAACCCGGGTCTCAGGCGCTGTGAGGCAGCAGTGCTAACCACTGTGCCACCGTGCCGCCCACGAGGGTTCTGAGGGGCCAGGATGTGCACTGAAACAGCAAACAGCACCGGGTATAACACACCGGGGTAATTGCTGCAAATGCCAAAATGGCCAATAACATGGGCACTGCGCCATGCGCAGACAGTGACATCAGCTGGTCAAAACAGGTTTCAGGATCTGGCTGCATTGGTGCTGAAGTCAACATGTTGCGAACGCAGTGACTACAGCAGCAGAGCATGCACACCTTCATTTCATGTGAATGGGTATGAAAATTACAGCAAATGACCTGAACTGCTTTGGCTGTTTCTCACATCCCACCCAGCTCCTCATGGTGCATCTGTCCACTGCAGGGGCAAGCAGTGAACTGACCACTCAGAAGGAAGGCAAAATCAATTAGCCAAGATCTCTCTGGGAGAAACAAAGCTCACTCACTTCAATAATTTCAATAAATGAAGATCTGAATCAGTAGTGCCCTTTATTTCACACTTGTAAGTGGGTGTGATGTCCACAAGGCAGGGACAAAACACACTGAATTCAACAAATACTCGATATTTAAATAATTTGGTTCCTACATTTTTTTCTTATTTCATTGTTCCCCCGCCCCCCCCCTCCGTTCACATCCTCCACTTCCCTAAGACCGGTACCCATTACTCCTGTTTATCTCTTGTCTCATCCGGCCTTGTCTGTGACAAAATGCTTATTCCTGTTCTCAAGGCCATTTGACCTCCTCCTGCTGTGGGCACATCCTTGCCTTACCTTTATTTACTTCCTACATCTGTGCCGCCCCTCTCAGCATCTTATCATTAAGACTCTTTTAATTGGGATTTGTTCCTGTGTTTCTGTAAAAGTGGGAAACAGATGTTTACACCTACTGTTTATACAGGCATATTTAGTTTAACTGCCTGTCTTCACAGCATCTTATCTAGTGCCTGTATTTTTTACCATTGTTTTGCAGTCCCGTTTCTTTCTTGCATACATTTTTAGCTAATACAAAAAAAATTATGCATTTCCTCCACATAGTTCCCATTCTTGTTGACTCAGCTCCTGGCTGAAACAATTACACACTGGTGTGAGTTCATTCACCTTGTATCAGAAATTATAATTGCAGAATTGCATAAGTAACATTAATTTACCTATATCCCACATCTCAGAAGGCTGTGTGTATAGTCAGCATTGTTGTATCACCTCTAGCACTGGGTCCTGCTGCAATGTTGCATTCCTGCTTGTGGCTGCTCTTTACTACACCTGGTGGTGGTATTCACAAAAAAATGCACCTAAAACAAAATTGGGGCACTGACAAGCAATTTTTCCCTTCCTTGGGATGAAAAGACTGGGTCTCAGGTGTGAGGTACCCTCTCAGGACTGCTGTAACAGGCACTAATCTGGCCTGTAGCCTACTCCTGCACTATGGTGATCACCAAAAGCAACACTTGTTTTGTCTGGTCAAAACTGGGCAGTGTATGTGGGTACGTATTGGCAAAGCTGGAGATAAAAGGGGAATAAACCATACCCTCTGTGGTCCAGGAAATAGATTTAGTGCTTAATGGCATGGTGTAAAGACCACAAACCCACCCTCAACATCAGCAATACAAAGGCGCTGGTCATTGAGTGGAGGACATGCCCTGTGTGCATCAATGGAGCTGAGGTGGAGATGGTTGACAGCATGAAGTTCCTGAGATTGATGATCACCGGGAGTGATGGTCCAGTCATATTGACATTATGGTCAAGCACAGCAACATCTCTACTTCTTCAGGAGGCTAAGGAAACTTGGCATCTCCACAATGACTCTTACCAATTTTTATAGATGTACCATGAAAGCATCCTATCCGGCTGCATCAGAGAGTATTATGCAACTGCCCTTCCCAGACCGTAAGAAACTACAGAGAGTTATGAACACTGTCCAGACCATCACACAAACCAGCCTTCCATCCATTGACTCCATCTATACTTCCTGCTGCCTTGGGATGGCAACCAACATAATCAAAGATCCCTCCCATCCCAGTCATGTCCTCTTCCATTCTCTTTGTTCGGGCAGAAGATATAAATATTTGCATACACTTACAAACAGACTCAAGAATAGCTTCTTCCTTGTCGTTAAAATACTTTTGAATGGACCTCTTTAATGTTAATATTGATCTCTCGCTCTCTCTCTCTCTCTCTCTCTGCACCTTCTCAGCAGCTGTAACCTTGTGTCCTGCACTCCATTCTGTTACCCTGATGCACTTGTATAGTACAATATACCTGTAACACAAGTAAGCAACACTTTTCACTGCACCTCAGTACATGTGACAGTAATAAATCAAATCAAATCCTGATGATCACTTCTGTACAAAGCTGTATCAAGATGTACATGGACTCTCAGAACACACAATGTGAGGACAGTATTTCCTGCTGCCTTCTGCTATTTCAGCAATAGTGAGAAAGTTTGGAAAATACAAATGTGGAAAATATTAGATTCTTGAAGTCAAAAGTATTTTCTTCCCCAGTGTTTAAATGGTGATTTCTGATCTTGCTGCTGATCAGTAACTATCTTAGTTCCATTTATGTCTCATTGGTAGTGAAACTCACCTCGGTTCCAAGCAGCTCCCAATTCTGCTCTCTTTTCCTGAGAAACTAAATCAAACCACGTCACCATGTGAATCTCAGGGCAGTTACTGATCAGTACAGCTCATCATGTGCTTCTCCAACTCCACCATCCCTACCGTTTCCCTGCAGGATCCATGAACTCCATGCTCCTTCCTCAGTGCAACGGGGCACTGCCAAACCACCAGCCTCACCATATCATCATGACCAGCCCATAAACTCCCCAGCCAACTCTTCACCTTGGAAGTCACGGACACTTATCACTTGCATTCCTCTGCCGAGTCACAATGGCTACATAGTTTAGAAGAATGAGAGGTGATCTCATTGAAACATATAAGTTGGTATAGATTAGATTAGATTAGACTTACAGTGTGGAAGTTCTTAAGGGGCTTGACAGATTAAATACTAAGAGGATGTTTCCCCTCATGGGAGAGCCCAGGACCTGAGGGCATAGTCACTGAATAAAGGGGTACCAAATTAAGGCTGATATGAGAGGAATTTCTCCTCTCATACAGTTGTGAATCTTTGGGACTCCTTCTCACAGAGGGCTATGAAGGCAGAGTCCTTGTGTATAAGATCGATGGATTCTTGATCAGTCATTATCCTATCAAATGGCAAAGCAGGCTTGAGGGGCTGAATGGCCTACTCCTGTTCCTTTTTTCTATGGTCTTATGCACATATTAAGTGAGCTTGTGGTAAACTGCATGGTTATTTTTACCAGACCTATCTTCTGATGTTACATACCTCATAGACAGGATGTTTCTTATCACTCTTATTGCATCACTTAGTGCTAACTCACTTTGCACTAACTTGGAAGCTATCAGCCTCTGTGGCTTTGTTTGTTTTGAAGCAGAGAGGGAGAGGCAGGCATCTTGTCACCATACAGAGAAGCAGCTTATCACCATACAGAGGACCGAACATTCAAAGGATGGACATGTTGGTGTACTACTCCAATGTCACAACCACACCATGTGCCAGCAACCTCTGTAGCAAACACCCTGCATGTTCTTCAACCCAATAGCCATGTTTGAAAGTCCTGAGTGGAGTGAACAGGGATTATCCTTGTGAAGCCTCCATGGCACACTGTCACAGCAGAACATGCCATCCCATATTGGTCAATGATGGCACAGGAGTACCGTTACTGATATGTTGTTTGATTTCTGACATTCCTCACTGATTTCTGATTCACACACCTGAGACAGAGCCTGTGATTCAAACAGTAACTAGAGACCTGTTAGATTTCTCCCAATGCTCAATGCACAAATGCATCCCAGATGTCACTGACGTCATTTTCTCCAGATCACAGATCTTCAGATCCTTTCTCTATAATGAGGGTCAAATAGTTTAGGCAGTGGGATTCTCCACTATACATGGCTTCCCCCAGCTGCTAGGTACCACAAGTTTCAGCCACACTGCTCTGAGACCACTCCGTCAATCTACAGTGTTCATCTACAGGAAAGGCTGCTCTATCAGCCCTGCAAAGGCTTCCTCAACAACATCTGGGAGTTAGTTTCAACATTGGAGAACTCTCTCACAGACTCATCAAGCAACAGCCTGACATAGTCATACTCAGAATTATACCTTATGTGAAGGGCAATTCTTGGTGTGCAGGACCTGAACTGCTGTGAAGCTGGAGTTTCAATATAGTGCCAGCTGCATTATTCCATGAGGCGGGTGTTGTAGAGACCAGTTAGGTGATTAATGAGAAAAATCGTGGTGGACTACCAAACAAAAAAACACTGCCAGAGAATGGGAACTTTCAGCCCCAGGTGGTACTTTGTGCTGAGCTTCTATCTGTCTCTGGTGTTACAAAGGATGGGTCTGTCTACATTGCTTCCAAATGCTCCAAGAAGGTGGACCGTGCCATAGCATTTGTCCCTCGTGGAAAGATTTATGATGAAAATTACCCTTGTCCATTAGTCATCAGATAGTTGTCAGCACATATATCCAAGACTCCATGCAGAGAAAGGAGGTGGTAGATCCTCCTTAGTTCCTGAACAGACTGTCAACATCATTTTTCAGAATTTCTCATTACCATTACTTTCAGACAAGCATCAGGACATAGCTTAGCTGGTGATCTAGAAGCACCCCTATCCTCTCCCTCTCAAATCCTTCCTCAACACCCAGTGACTTACATCTCCACACACTACTCTTGAGATGTCTGTGGTGGGGAGGAGACTCTTGTGGTGGGGAGGAGACTCTTGGCATGGGTCTTTCCACAGGAGGTTTCGAGAGAGATACATTGTTTTATGTCAATATTCATTCAGAGCAGCTTCATAATGCAGGCTTCTGTGTGGTATGGACTGTTCCCAGGGAAACCCACTAAGTCAAACATTCACTGCACCTGGGAGACCATCAACTCTGCAATAGTCACTCTTTGGCCTGTTTAAACTGGCTTGGTCTTCCAGGGGAAAGAGTTGTCCTTGAATGAGTGTTACAGACTGGCACATTCCAAGGTCCAAAACTACATTCTTAACCACTCACTAAAGCTTGGGGCAGTCACTGCAGAGATGCAATGGAGAGAGGCTTTTCAGCCACATAAACCAACAGGCTGCAAACTATTATTTAGCCCCAAAAAGACAGTCATCTTCCACATATAACATTGTTTTTCTTAATGTGTATATTAATGAGCTAGACTTGAGTATGTACGGTACCATTTCAAAATTTGCCACTGACACAAAACTTTAGAGAATTATTAATTGTGATGAGGACGTTGGCTGGTGTGTTGTACAGACACAAATCATTCAGTACATCGAGTCAAACCGATCCTCAAACAGCATTCCACCTAGACCCAGCACCTTACCCAATCCCTGTAAACCTGCATTTCCCATGGCTAATTCACTTTGTGTGCACATCCCTGGGCACAATGGGCAATTTAGCATGACCAATCCACCTAACTTACACATATTTGGACTGTGGGAGAAAACCAGAGCACTCAGAGGAAACCCGCTCAGACACAGGGACAAAATGCAAGCTCCATACAGTCACCCAAAGCTGGAATCGAGCACCAGTCTCTGACGCTGTAAGGCAGCAGTGCTAACCACTGTGCCACAGTGCCATACATTTTGGTAGATGATATGAGGAAAGGCAATACAAGCTACAATTCTAAGGAGGGTGTAGGAATGGAGAGATCTGGTTGTAGTTGTGCACAAATTGTTGAAGGTGATCGGATAGTTTGAGAAAGTGATTAAAAAGGTGTAGGGCATTTCAGGTTTATAAATAGAAGTATAGAGTACAAAAGCAAGCAGGTTATGAGGAACCTTATAAAACATTGCATTGGCAACTGCAGAGTACTGCACAAATTCTAGCCAATAAAACTTAGGAAAGTTTCAGGCAGGATGCTGAAAAGGTTTCTATGAATGATTCCAAGGATGAGGGACCTCAGTCACTTGGATAGTTTGGAGAAATTACTGCTGAATTCCTTGAGAAGAGAAAGTTGAGAGGAAATTTCATACAGGTGTTTAAAGTCATGAGAGATCCAGACAGAGCAGACAGAGAGAGATGACACCTACTTTCATTCTCAGAAAGCTCAACAACAAACAAAAACTAATTGGAAAAAAAAATGACATGGGGGAAACATTATTATAGAATGAATAATAAGGGTTATTATGAAGCAAGTGTTTGGAGTTTGGGATGCACTATCTAAGTGGCTTTGAAAAGGGAACTGGATAAACCCCCATACAGGGCAAAACATATCAGGTTGATGGGAAAGGGTGAAGGCTACCAATGGAGTTGCTTTGGCAGAGAGCCAGCATGGACACAAGTGGTCTCCTTCTGCACTGTAACCATTCTGTGATTACATCATACATAAGCCCTGCTTGATGCAAATAAATGCATCACTTCCTGTGGCTGATCTTTTATCTTTGCTGCATTTGAGTTCAGGATATAAACAGTACACGGAGTCAGGTCGCACAGTCAGCAGCAAATTGAAGCCTAATCACTAGGTCCAATCCATCATCCAAGAAGATTTCAGTTTTCAGGTATGGTTTGAATTTTACCTGCTGTCTGAATCTGAGCAATACCATAGTCACCATTGTAATTAATCTAACACCATATTTTGCTAATGCTTATTCTTTACATGAAAATCTTAAATGACTGCTTCCCATTCTGTTATTAATTCTATCCAAGAGCTCCCCTATACTTTCCAAAGTTCTTTCACTTCTCCTGGATCAAAGTAAGGTGCCTCATAGCTCTCAAGATTTCACTCTGGTTCACCTGTATTCCCAGTGTGACAATTTGACTTTCAGAACTCTGTATTTCTCTTTCTCTGTCTGTCTCTGAGATTTCCCATTGCTGATCTCTTCCACTAGTTTTACCAACTGGATCTCTAATTACTCATGAAAGTAGACTTTTAATTCCACACATGAGGTCAACTCACAATTCCTAATTGGTAGGTCCAATTTAGAAACTTTAACCTGGCAACATCTCAGCTTCTCAAAAGCCCCTCTGCTCCTTGTTTGAGATGTTGGCAGATATACCACTGTTCTTGTGAGAACAGATAAGCCCAGTTCAAAAGATTGCCACCCTACACCCACACAATGCAAATGGGGCACACGTGGGATGCCTCAAAGATTCAATGAAGTTACTTCAATTCCCAGTCATATCTATGTACTGTAAGCTGTCGACTTATCTACCCCCTGCTTCCTTTGCTTTAAATCCTACGTGAACAATTTAAACTCTTAATGAAGACAAATGTAGCCATCTTAACATTACCAAGACACAGGAAGATCTAAATCAATTGTTGTTCCAATTCCAACTCTAACCTTGTTAAGTAAACAGAAGTCATCCTTAGAACAATAATTACTTCAGGCATGTTCACTGGATTCTCAAAAGTAGGGTTTCTTTTCCCCCAGTTATTTTACATTTAACAACTTAGATTTCCCTAAAACTGTAAGTTATATTCATACAACATATGAATAAATTTTTAAAAAATTCATTCACAGGATGAGCGCATTGCTAGTGAAGCCAGCATTTATGGCCCATCATCAAGGGCAGCTAAGAGTCAACCACATTGCTGTGGATCTAGGGTGAGCAGATGACCAAGAGTTTGGTTAAAGAAGATAGATTATGAGGAGCACTTTAAACGAAGAAAATGAGTGAGGTAGAGACTTAGGATGTTGAGGGAGGAAATTCCAGAGCTTAGTGTCCAGGCATCTGAAGGCCCATGCCGTCAATTTAATTCATTCACAGGATGTGGGTATCATTGGCTGGAACATCATTTATTGCCCACCTGTATTTGCCTGGGGACAGTTAAGAATCAACGACATTGCTGTCGGTCTGGAGTCACACATAGTCCAGACATTTCCTTCCCTAAAGGACATTGGTGAACTCACGGACAGTCTACTTCCCCTGACAATCAGCAACAGTTTCATGGTCATCATGAGACTTTTAATTCCAGATTTTTATTGAATTCAAGTTCCACCATCTGCCATGGCAGAACTTGAAACCGTTTTCCAGAACATTATTGGGTCTTCTGGGTGAACAGTCTAGTGAAAATACCACTCGGCCATCGCTTCCATTGCTGCAGTGATTAAAACCAAGAATACTCAAGAACTAGAGGAATGTAGATATCTCTTGCAGCCCCACAACCCGCCAAGATAACAGAGATCGGAAACACTGAGGCGATGGGTGGATTTTAAAAGAAGATGAGAATTTTTAAATAAGGCCTGATGTGTTTAGGTCAGGGAGATCAGTTTGTTAGGTGGACAGAACTTGGTACAATTTATGTCAATGGCATTAGAGTTTTGGATGATGTCAACTTTATGGAAGGTAGCCAAGAATGCATTGTACTAGTTAGTCATGATTTGGAGATGCTAGTGTTGGACTAGGGTGTACAAAGTTAAAAATCACACAACACCACGTTATAGTCCAACAGGTTTAATTGGAAGCGCACTAGCTTTCGGAGCGACGCTCCTTCATCAGGTAATAGTGGAGGGCTCAATCGTAACAAAGAATTTATAGCAAAAATTTACAGTGTAGTGTAACTGAAATTATACATTGAAAAATCAATGAATCAAAAAGACAATCAATTTTTCAATGTATAATTTCAGTTACATCACACTGTAAATTTTTGCTATAAATTCTCTGTTACGATCAAGCCCTCCACTATCACCTGATGAAGGAACGTCGCTCCGAAAGCTAGTGTGTTTCTAATTAAACCTGTTGGACTATAACCTGGTGTTGTGTGATTTTTTAATTTTGTACTAGTTAGGCATAGAAGCATCACTAAAATGAACTAGGGCAGGGGTGAAGTCGCTGGGAAAAGGCAATTTTAGATATGACACAGATAAATGTTTGAAAGCTCATCTCAGGCTGAAATATGACACCAAGGTTGTGAACAGTCTGATTTAGATAGTTGCAAGGAAGAAGGATGGAGTTAACATTTGGAGATGGAGCTTACACCAGGAACAATGATAATTGCTAGGGTCTTCCCTATACTTCATTGCAGTGAATTTTCTGCTCATGCAGTAATTTGGACAAGTAATCTGATGAATTAGAGAAAGCAGATCAGGCTGAGAGAGGTAACATTGAGGGAGAGTTGGCGGTCATAAAACCACAGAAGGTATAAGTAGAGTTAGACCATTTGGCCCTTTGAGCCCACTTGACCATTTAACATGATCATGGCTGATCCTCCATCTCAATCTCTTGTCCTGTTCTCTAGCAATATCCCTTAACATCTTAGCCTCTAGAAATCTACTTTATTCTTAAATATATTTGGTCATTTGGCCTCTATGGCCCTCTATGCTTGAGAATTCCATAGGTTCACCAGCCTCTGACTGAACAAATTTCTCCTCATTCTAGTCTGAAATTGCCTACTGTTTATTGTGAGACTGTGACCCCTTGTTCTGCAAGCTCCAGCCAAGGAAACACCATCCATGCATCTAGTCTGTCCAGCTCTGCTACAATTTTATATGTTTCAGTGAGATAACCTCTCATTCTCCTAAACTCCACTTAATATAGGCCCAGTCAACCAAATCCACATCCCGTGACAAACCTGCCATCTCAGGAATTAGTTGAAAATGTGTTGCTGGTTAAAGCACAGCAGATCAGGCAGCATCCAAGGAATAGGAAATTCGACGTTTTGGGCATAAGCTGATGAAGGGCTTATGCCCGAAACGTTGAATTTCCTATTCCTTGGATGCTGCCTGACCTGCTGTGCTTTAACCAGCAACACATTTTCAACTTACATCTCAGGAATTAGTCTGGTGAATGCTTGCTGCATTCCTCTTGGCAAGTATATTGTTTCTTGGATAAGGAGACCAAAACTGCACTCAACACTCCAGATATGATCTCACCAAGGGGCTGTACAGTTGTAGTCATGCTTTTAGCTCCTGTACCCAAATTCTCTTGCAACACAGGCCAACATACTATTTGCATTCCTAATTTCTTGCTGCACCGGCATGTTTGCTTTCAATGATCAGTGTACAAGAACACCCAGGTCCATTTTTTTAATATCAACATTTTCCAATCGAAAACTATTTAAATAATATGCTGCCATTTGGTTTTCTGACCAAAATAAACAACCTTGCTCTTATCCATATTCTACTGCTGCTGCTATACGTTTACCAAATCCCTCAATTTGCCTAAAATCATCCTGAAGCCTCTAAACATCCTTCTCACCACTCACAATCCCACTTAGTTTTGTGTTATCAGAATCATTACATTTGATTTAATATCCAAATTGTTGACGTATATTGCAAATAGTTGGAGCCTAAGCACTGCAGTTCCCCTCTTGTCACCACTTACACTCCGAAATTACCTTCTTATTTCTCCTCTGTTTCCTGCTTGTTAAGTTTTCTCAATCCATGCCAGTCTATACCAGGATGTGACTGTGCTAGAAAGGATTCAGGAAACATTCATCACAATGTCACTTTGAAGTGATTCCACTACAAAGAGAGACTAGGTGGGCTGTGGGTATTTTCCGTAGAGCACAGATGGCTGAGATGCTTGATGAAGCCATATATAACATTATGTATGGCATAGATAGGGTACACACGGAAAACCTTTTCCCCTCAGTAGAGGGTCAATACACAGGGGCACAGTTTTAAGGTAAACAGTACAAGAATAAGATAGATTTTAAGAAAACATTTTCCCTCAAGATTGTAGATATCTGAGATTCACTGCCTAAAACAGTGGGAGAAACAGAAACCATCAAAACATTTTTGCCATATTTAGATAAGCACTTGAAGTGCTATAGTAAACAAAGTTATAGGCCAAGAGCTGGAAAATGGAATTAGAATAATGGATGTTTGATGACCCACATGGACTTGATGGGCTGAAAGGCCTTTTACCACATTGCAGAATCCCTACTACTCTCTATATTATCACTGGTTCCATGTACTTTGCTTTTGCACACTAACCTTTTATGTGGAATGTTATCAAAACCTTCCTGAAAATCCAAATTCACCATTCCCACTGGTTCAACTTCATCTATTCTCATTGTTACATCCTGAAAGAAAACTCCCCCAGATTTGTCAACCATGATTACCCTTTCAGAAATCCATGAAAATTTTATGTAATCCCATTCATATTTTTAAGTATCCTGTTATCACATCTTTTGATTCCAACATTTAATTGCTACTGTTGTTAGGCTAATTGATCTGTGATTCCCTTTTTTCTACCTGCTTTTTATTAAATAGTGAGATTACATTTGCCACCAACCAGTCTGTACAGACTGTTCCAGAAGTTTTGAGGATGACAACCGTAGTTCTCATTATATTAGCATACATGTAAAACCTGACCTGTTTTCAAACTAAATTGGCAGGTGGCTAAGGAATAGGTCATGTCTAAGTATCAATGCCTAGGGGCCATGAAAGGTAACAGTGCAGGAATGTGAAGAGAGGCTATTGCAGACTATTCTCTGGCTTCAATTATACACAGATCAGAATGGAACCAGGCGAACATAGTCCCATCCATCTGGACAATGGGCTAGAAGCATAGATAGCTGTTATTGTGATTAACCAGGATTACAGACACGTAAGGACAAGAATAACTCTAAGCACAGTCATATAGGATATCTTTTGTGATTTTGAGAAGAGCTGGGTTGTTACTGTGGAAAGGACAGAAATATAATCAAAAGGATTGAAACATGATCCCAGTTGATGGGAAATCACAAAATCAACAAGCAATGAATTCAAATAAAAGTAAAATCCATTGGAATCACTCAACAGATCAGAGAGCATCTGAAAGGGAAACAATTCACTTTCAAGTAGTTGATTTTCACGAAAGCTTGTTATCTCTACCAGGAGCTGCCAGACAAAGGGTGACAGTATTTTCCATTTTTGTTTCAAATTTCCAGCAGCATTCTGTTCATTAAAGGATCCGAAAATTGAATGCAAAATGAGCTATACTCAGCCTATTTTTGCAACAATATTATAGTATGTTACAGGGTGCCTTAGATAGCATCTTGACTGGGTAGATGTGGAAAGTTTTTTTTTCTTCTTTTGGGAGAATGATAATGATAATATCAGAAAGAGGGGTCACACTATTAAGATAGAGATGAGGAAGAATTTCTTCCATCAGAGGGTAGTGAGTCTGTGGAATTCTTCATCACAACGTTACTTAATCAGCATGAAAACCAAGGGTCAAAGGGGAAAGACAGGGAAGTGGACTTGAGGATTATCAGATCAGCCATGATTTCACTGAATGGCAGAAGTGACTCAATGGACCCAATGCACCTGCTGTTTTATGGATTGCACAGTCCCAACTGTGCACGTGTGCAGTAACGTTTCTGAACAGCTTCATGAGAAAATATCCATTATTGTATGTTACAATGACCATTTTCACAACTAAATTCACACGATTCACACTACCAAGTGAAAAAAAATGAAGTGTGCAAGCCAAAAGAAATGCAATGGGACAGCCGATTAGGAATGTAATAAATAATTGAATTTAATTACGCCCCCACATCCGATACTGGGAGGATACATGGCACAATAGTTACAGGACGAGGAATTCAGAGACCTGGTTTATTGATTAAGTGATCCTTGTTCAAATCCCACTACAGGAACTCAAAGAATTAAATATGATGAAATACAATAAGCCGGTATCAACACCGGTGTTAGTGAAACTACCATGTTGTCATTGAGAAATGCATGTGTATTCTCCATCTTCTGGTGCAGTGCCCTCCTCAGGTAAGACAGCACAGAGCCAGGTAACTTCCTGCCAGGTTTCTCAATGTTATTTCAAACCAGCGGGGACATGTGGAAGCATGACGCTGGCTGACTCACCCTCTGACTACTCCTCCCTGTGTACCAAGTAAGAACCTTCCTCTTTCTCTCCTTCCTCCTGCACCGCCTGTCGGACTCCACGAGCCGGAGCTGGTGAAATCACGTTGTCTGTCTGCTACAAAACGCAGGTAGGGACGTTAGTTAGTTCAACTGGCCGCACGGCTGGTTTGTAAGATAAATTGATACCGTCAACGTGGGTTCAATTCCTGGCACAGGTTGTGAAGGACTCTCCTCAACCTTTCCCCTTGCATTAGGTTAAACCATCACCAGTTATTTCTCCTTAGCAATGGCAACCTTTAGTCTGATGTAATGTTCCACAAGAAATAGTTTAATCTGTCTGGACCAGGTAGCAAAGATGCACTTCACAGGCAAAAGTGAAACACAATATAAATATTCTGCCTGGAGGTGTTAGGATATATTTCTTTTGAGAACCAGTATTTGCCTTGTTGCAATAAATTAATTATTCAGTTACTTGCTCAATGTCGGCTTTAAATCGGGGCTAGAGAGAATGTGTCGTATGTTTGAGTTTTCAGGTTAAAGACTGTTCTTCTGCTCTGAACCTTTTATTTTAAACAGGCCGCTACCACGATGTTGCACATGAACTGTAGTAACCTTTTTTCTCAGGCGTTTGTAAGGGGGGGTTGATCATCTCATGAGCTTGTGGTCCAGCCCTACCTCTCCTCTCATTGGACTGAGCTGAAAACCCAATCTGTCAGACCATGTGGCGTGTCGAGCCGGCGAATCAGTCATTTAAATAATGTAGAGAAGCGTTGAGAGGCGCAGCCGAGCTCCCACAGACAGCTCGCAGCTCGAGGTAGCACAGAGAGAAATAGGAGATATTTATTTTTTAAAAAAATACTGCACTGATTCCACTCAATACATCGCTAAACAAAGGAAAGCGAGACAGAGAAATCTCTGGATTTGAAAGACAGGTATGACTTTCACTTTTGTTACATGATTGTTAAATGACTGGGATGCTTGTGTCTGTAAGACATGGCCGAGCGATGAAGTAAAACACGAGGAAAGCTTTTCTCTCTCTCGCCCCCAAGCTTTTTTAATGGTGCTGTTAGATGTACCTTAATGGAGAGAGTTTTGCCCAGAATTGTACAAAGGTTCACTGTCTCCTTTCTGTTTAAAGAGTGAACTATTCCGCAGCGTTAATGGGTACCTTCTAGTGTCTATTCTGTATCTCCTGCCTTATCTGATCCCTCTGAATTATGCTGCGGTGGGGATAGGATTACAACGCTGCCATTTTATAGACGCATCCTTGATGTTTCAGTGTGGCTGTCCTTTTATATCAATGAAAAGATCCAATCGCGTCGGAGATGCTTTATTTACAATTTTAAAATGGGTTTGATCGGCGAGATCTGGTTAATTTTCTTTCCCGAAATGGTAGAGTAGGATCTGTCATCACGTTACGGATGCTGGGATGGTCAGGCATGTTGCAATATCTCACAGGGAGGTGCGGACGGCTGTTTCACCATTTCACTGTTGTTCAGGGACCTCCCACTTGCCGCTCCGACGGGAGGAGGGGTTGGGATGTCATTGTGTGAGGACACTATTCCAGCTCCCGGCGTGGGCTGAGAGACATTCCCGAAGAAGAAAAGAACCGATTTCAATTTCAACTGAACTGAGAGATTGCGTGAGAGCGCGGTGCCGCCTCACTCCACGGCCGGCCACCTGCACAAATAACGCGGAGTCAGTTTTCCTTTCATTGATTTATTCCCTAATTCATGCTCCGACAAAGACTGCAGCCCCAGCGTTGCGCTCTGTGGATCACCAGGCCTATAATAACCCACATATCTATTTATTTCAATATTAATCCCCTGCTATCCCAATCCAATCATTTCCCTCAAATGATGTGTAAAAGCTGCTGTCAACCCATATTTTAACCCCGCTCCAAATCTAGCCTTCATAAACTGCTCATCTTTGGAGCAGATGGCCAATAACTAAATGGAATTTACTGCAACCCAGCCAATAAAATCTACAGTGTGGCCGACTTTCACTGAGTTCCTTCAGTTATGTTTTAAAATCAGATTCCCTACAGTGTAGAAACAGGCCATTCGGCCCAGCAAGTCCACAAAGGACCTTCTGAAAAGGGTCGTTCAATGTTGAACACAGACCTGTGCAATATATTTTTGAATTAAGCTTTAAGTGGATTATAACTAATTACTTGATAATGAACCAAATGCAACCCTGACTGTTGAGTAATACATAGATTAGCATGGAAATGTGTCTATCTGGGATTAAAACTGTAGTAATTTGCAAATGTTCTATTTTTACCTGGTCTAGATTTACAGAAACCTTCATGATCAAACATGTAAAAGTCAAATAAGCTGTTCTGTTGAACTTATATTTTCTTGCTACAAAGCTTTCTCAGTAAAAATTCAACTCCCAAAATATTTTGCTTCTGTGTTAATAGTATTAGCAACAACAAAAACAACTTGCATTTAGTTTAGATTACTTACAGTGTGGAAACAGGCCCTGCGGTCCAACAAGTCCACACCGACCTGCCGAAGCGCAACCCACCCATACCCCTACATTTACCCCTTACCTAACACTACAGACAATTTAGCATAGCCAATTCACCTGACCTGCACATCTTTGGGCTGTGGGAGGAAACCGGAGCACCTGGAGGAAACCCACACAGACACGGGGAGAACGTACAAACTCCACACAGTCAGTTGCCTGAGGTGGGAATTGAACCCGGGTGTCTGGCGCTGTGAGGCAGCAGTGCTAACCACCATACCACCCACATTTCTATAGCAAATTCAACATCTCAAACGTTGCAAAGTGTGTTGTGAAAGTATAAAGAAAATGGATACCAATGTGAGAGAAGAGGTGGTCAGAGAGTGGGTTCCAGGTGGCTCAGCCATCAATGTGCTTTGAAGAAGGGGATGGAGGGAGGGGACAAAAAAGGTCTGGATCGGAGAAGCAAATAGTACAGTGGGTGACAGCCTGAAGGTGATGATTTCAGTCCTTTGGACTTTTTTTTGGGGGGGGGAGCAATACAACATTAGACAGGTAGTGTAATGGCACAGAGGCAATGGAGGATTCAGAAGGGTAAAGATAGAAACTGTCAACATGCTAATGCCCAGTTTGGATGATGTAACCAAGCAATAACAGTAGATGTCAGTTAAGAAGGAATCACAGATGGAGCTTTAGGAACTGTTGAGGTGATGGGGTTGAATTGAGAAGAGAAACCATGGTTAGAAATAAAACTAGAAAGTGATGGAGAAACTCATCAAGTTTGGCTGCATCTGTTGAAGAAAGAAAATCAGTTCATGTTTCAAGTCCCATTACTGCAGAACTGAAGGGAGAGAGTAAAGGTTTTGTTGAGGACATGGTCTTTGCGGGTTGAAAAGTTGTCATAAAAACAGAAAATGCTGTACAGACTGAGCTAGCCTGGTAGCACCTGTACGGGGAGGAACAGAGTTATCATTCCAAATCTGCTATGATATCTTCAGAACAAACATAGAGTCAGAGCCAATTCATAGCTTTTCTCTCTCTCTCTTCGCCCCGCCCCGCCCCGCCCCGCCCCGCCCCATAGGCCTATGGTCTTCTGCTAGACCTGCTCAGTTTACCCAGCAAGTTTTATTTTTATTACAAATTTCTAGCATCTGCAGTAATTTGTTTTTAGAAGTGTGAGGATGTGTTTGAGTAAGTTGGCAGCTTCAGGATGGAGGATCAAAAATGGCATGGTTTTTGAAAGTGTATTTGTAAATGATTTGAATGGTTGTTTTTTTAATAATTGCAGGTGGAAGAATCCCTGATAGGCTCTCTTGTCAACACCAGGATGTCAAAATGACACTCATAGTAAAGTTATGGTTGGAATAAGGCCTTGCTGACAGTAACAAACATTCTGAAGGAAAAGTAAGAGGGAGTTAGAGGAGTTTAATTAATTTGGACCTGCAGGCAGAGTTGTGGTGGATGTTGTCTGAAATTTGAAGATTAATAGTAAAAGTAGAAATAGTGTCTTTGGGAGAGAAGGCAGTTAGTTGCAGTTACAGTTGTCAAGGAGGCTTCAATTCTCCGGTTGGAGAACACCATAACAAATGGGAGCCTGAGTGCATCCAGGCCTAGAACCAGAACCAAACAGCAAGTTGGCAAAACTAATGGCTTAAAAATGTGCATCACTTGTTAACAAGTTTGACTTCCACTGTGAGAGATACTAAGTTTCCATAGTCAGTGATATTGAGAAGAATTGTTTCATGCCCATACTTTTTCAGTGCTTACATATCAGTTGCAAATTAATTTGGTTGTGTCTGTGATATACCATGTGAACAAAAATAAATCCTATTTAGTGCAGCAGTAGGAAGGATAAGCCATTTGGAAGAGGTTTACTAGCTCTTTCCATTAACTTACTTGCAGTAAATGGAAAATGATTGGAGTACTTGGAAATCAAATCAGAAGTTTGCTTACAGTTTGCCTTCTGTACATTTGCAGACTTTGTGAAGAAGTAGATAACTTGGTATAATTGGTGTGTTTTTGTCCTAATTGTTTTAAGTTTCATCCAGAACAGTAATTTTCAAACTGAAGTTTTGTTTGCAAAGGTACATGTTGTAAATAAGTGACATTTCCTGCATGAATTGAGAGCACAGCTTTTGGCAGCTTGTAAAAATATAAGGCGGAACGTTCATTGTGTTGTTTTCACAGTAAAATAGCTTTGAGGCCTGCTGTTAGCATACAATGGAAAGGCTCTGCTTGAAAGAGCAGAGTTTGAGAGGACATTGGCGACCTCACTCTCCCCCTCACTCTGCAAATAACAGACCGTTACTAGGAACCAAGAAAATTTACTGAATGGTTTGTTAGTCTTGAATCAAAGCATGATTCAGAACAATTCTGTACAATGCTGTGACGTTAAAATGCAACAGGGTAGCTTTGCTCTTGGTTGGGAACATTGAACAGTTTGTTGTGTGTGCAATTAGCACCAGCAAGTACGATCTACAAGCAAATGTTTGAAAACAGAGGCCAGGCTTCAAATTATTTTTCTTTATCAAGTATTATTGTTTCATTTTTGATTCTTTAGCTACATGCTATTAGTTAAGGATAGTGAGGCTTTCAGGTTGATCCATTTCAAAAAGGAACTGTGGTGATGTGATTTACAAGTCTATGAGGAATGATGCTCATTGATTAGCTCTTTCAAAGTATTGTCACGGACGAGATGGTCCAATTGAACTCCTTTTGTGGCTGCTTCATGTTAAATAGATGTAGCATTCTGTTCTTTATAATTTGTTTCCTATTGAAAAGAAATGTTTATTAATGTTATTGTCCTTACATAAAGCTTAAAGTTGAAGAATTCCTGCAAAAAGATGATGGCTGGCAGCCAATAACAATGCATTAAGTCTCGATTAGTATAAATCTGTAGTACAATATACCAGGTACTGGCACTTAATCCTTTCCAATGTTTGACTTTTGAATTTATTGCACTAAGTATTAACTTTAAGGTTTTGCTAAACCAAGGAGCCATGGTGAGAAGGCACATCTTAACTGTTGGACTGACAGCATGGATTGCAATAGAAAAGGAAATCACCATAGGCCTGAGTTGGACATGTTAGGAATAATCTTCGGCAGGTCCTTGGGCATTTTTATATGCTTTCAAAATTTGATTAGAGTAGACTGTTCGCATCTAACAGTATACTGACAAATGGGAGGCTTTCAAAAGTGTGATAATGAGAGTTCAGTGGCATTATGTTCTTGTCAGAGTGAAGAGTAAGATAGATAAGAATGGGAACAATGGATGAATAAAGATACTGAGGTTCTAGTCAAGAATAAGAAGGGAAATCAGGAGGGGAGAAGGTGATAAGAGATAACCTTGACAGATAGAGTTAAAGATAATCCAAATGTTAAGAGTGAAAGAGCCAGCAAGGAGAGAATTGTGCCCATTAAAGATCAGAGAGTTTGTTTTTGTAATGAACTTAAGGAGATGCAACTGATACTAAATGAAATGGAGGCTACAGAACTCCAGGGAAATAAATATTGATGTTTTGAAAATAGTTCACATTACAGAAGAGAAAGCGCTGGAGGTCTTAAAAAACATTGAAAGATGGACAAATTTACAGGATTTGATTAAGTGTATCCCAGGATATTGTGGGAAGTTAGGGAAGAAATTGTGGGGGCACTAGTAAAGATATTTGTAAGTTCCAAAGGTGACTAATGTTGTACCTTTTATTTAAGAAAGACTTTAATGAGAAATCTAGGAACTGTAGACCTGTAGTCTGACATTGGTGGTGGGTTAATTCTGAAGGATAGGGTTTACATGCATTTGGAGATGCAAGGATTGATTAAGGGTAGTCAGCATGGCTTTGTGTGAGTGAAATCCTGGCTCTCCAACTTGATTGAGTTTTTTTTGAGGAAGTAACCAAAAGGATTTGAGGGCAGAGCAGTAGATGTTGTTGTTTACATGGGCTGTAGTAAGGCCTTTGACAAGATTCTGCATGGTAGACTAATTAATGAAGTTAGATCCCATGGGATTCAGTGGGAGCTTACCAGCTGGATACAAAATTTGGCTTGATAGTAGGAGACTGGGATGGTGGTGGAGGTTGATTTTCAGACTGGAGACCTGTGACCAGTGGTGTTCCACAGGAATTTGTAATGGGTCCACTTTTGTCATTTATGTAAACAATTCGGATGAGAATTTAGGAGGCATGGTTAGTAAGTTTGCCGATGACCTCAAAATTGTTGGTACAGTGGACATTTGAAGAAGGTTATATAAGATTACAAAGAAATCTTGATCAGATGGGCCAATGAACTGAGGAATAGCAGCTGGAATTTTAATTTGGATGAATGCGAGGTATTGATTTTGGTGAAACAAACGAGGGCAGGTCTAATACGATTAATGGTAGAGCTCTGGGTAGTGTTGTAGAACAGAGACCTAAGTATTCAGGTACATAATTCTTTGAGCTTAGGAGTTAGGACATCATGTTGAGGTTGTACAGGACATTGGTGAGGCCTCTTCTAGAGTACTGTGTATGGTTCTGATTGTTCTGCTGTAGGAAGGATATTATTAAATTGAAGAAGGTTCAGAAAAGATTTGCCAGAATGTTGTCAAAACGGATGGAATAGGTAAACTTAACGTTTGATTTCACATTCTCCAAATTCTTCTTTTCTGCTGTTTTCCTGGTGTCACTATTGTCTTCTTAAATTGAACTGGGAAGCTGTTAACTTCCCAGACATACCTCATTTATTCTATAGAATTGGACTCCTTTTTTCAATAGGCAGTTTTCAAGAAGAAAACAGCAGGAAGAAAAGAATTTAAAACAATTATTTTGCCAGCAGTATTGAGCCAACATGCACTATTTACTTAATTAGAAGCAAACAGATGGGGTAGAGTGTGGTGCTGAAAATGTAAGAAATGCCAGTTCTCTTGGGTTTGGTGCTGCATTCTCTGGTGCCTCACTTATCACAGTGCGATGAGAGGTCAGGGTTCTCACACAGATACTTCTGTTACGCCGTAATCATTTACTTTTAAATACATTTGAGTCACATTGGAAGTACAGGCACTCACCATTGTACGCATTCAATTCCACCTGCCATTGAAGAAGTGATCAAATTTACAAACTCTAAACAATTTGGGAAAATTAAGGATGTAAGTAAAAAAGAATTGAGGTAGATTTTAGATAGCTGAAAATGTGTTGCTGGTCAAAGCACAGCAGGCCAGGCAGCATCTCAGGAATAGGGAATTCGACATTTCGAGCATAAACCCTTCATCAGGAGATAGTCATTGTACTGAACTGAGAAAGCAGTATGATTATCAGTTAAGGAAGCTTTGAGTTAAAAGGAATGAATGTAAAAGCTAAGTTATAGTTATAAATGTCAAATAGTAGCTATTCTGAAGAATTGAGTTAATAAATTCACTGAACCATGCAGATTAGAAAGGTTCTGCACCTAACTGCATGTCTCTGCTGAGTTAGCTAATCTCAGTCATGCAAAAGGTGGTAATGACACAGTGATTATCACACTGGACTAGTAATTCAGAACTAAAGCTATCGAGATATGAGTTTGAGTCTCACTATGGCAGAGGGTGAAATTTGGAATGCAAAGCTATCCTAACATTGATTGTGTAAAAACCAATCTAATACCATCTTTCAGAGAAAGTCTGCCATCCCTGCCTGGTCTGATCTTTGTGAGATTCCTGACCCACAAAAGTGTGGTTGACTCTTAACTATCCAGGTCAATCAGGGATAGACAATAAATGATGGCCTAGCCAGTGACACCCACATTTATGAACAAAGTTTTATTTTAAAAAAACATAAATGGTCAGGGATCCTGCCTCTTGTGGGGGAGTGAATTTGTGTATGTAAGTGAGGACAATATCTGGCTTGTGGTAAGCCTTCTGGTAAAGACCCTACTTAGGGTGTAGGGTCATACAGCAATGGCAGGACATTGATGGGAGATTGGAGCCCTGTCTGTGCTGAAGTGGTTGTCTCCTGTGGAGTAACACTGCAGCACAAGTCAGCATCTTTACAAGAGAAAGAGTTGCTGTCTTAAGGAATAATTGCTACCATGATACCGTTGAGAAAAGTGAACCATGGGGCTGCTAAAGCAGAACTGAACAAGGGACCAGTGAATGCAGGTTTCTAAGCTCAAGGACATTAAGTTCGCTGAAGTGGATTATGATACCTTTGTGCCTGTTTGCTGCAACATGGAGGTGATGGGAAGGAGTTGAATAAATGTAAATTAGCTTCTTTAATACATCTGTTGACCATGGACCTACCTTCTACTACTTATATTGTGTAGAATGGGATAAAATGGAGTTTTGACATTGTTTTGTAATAGAGAATGTTTTTAGAAATAATGTCATATGCGTATATACAGTATTTGGCATGACATTAAAAGTTGAAAATCACTTGCAAAAATTCATGGCTGGGAGACTTTACCACTGTTGATATTGTCATCCATTTTATTCTTCAATTGGCAGTAAAGGTAAAGTGACCATAGTCCTACCAGGCCTTAGGCGCTGCTCTCTCATTAGCGAGAACTGACTGCTGAGAGTTTAACTTGAAGGTCACCATGCCTAAGGCGAAGGGAGAGGTTGGGAAAGGAAGTCCTTCATGGTAACCTCAGCCAGTGCAGGAATTAATCCCTATGCATTGCAAACCAGCCGTCCAGACAACTGAGCACAATTTACCCATACATTCAGGATGCCAGTTCAAGCTTGTCTTCAGTAGTGTAACTGAATCTTGAAAAGAAGTCAGTTCTGCTGAAAACATTTGAGAGTTAAACATATCAGTTCTTGAGCATAGTGTGCAGACTACATGTGCTGATGCTACATTGAGATTTATCTTATTATGACTAACACAGATAACATTTATATTTCCAGAAATAACCTAGACATTTGGCCTGAATATATGTATAATTGGGAAACGCAGTCGGACATGAATACAGCCATCTGTGATACCATAATTATGAAGGATGAAATTACATGCCGTGGTTTCAGTGCTTGGGGTTCTATAATAAGATTTAGGTAATCAAACGCAGGATATAGCAAAGAAAGCGGAATCCACAAGAGCCTGCCAACTGCAAAATACTTCAAGTTTTACAAAAACCAAAAGAACTGCGAATGTTTAAGGCCCAATTCTGAGGAAGGGTCATTGAATCCAAAATGTTAACTCTGATTTCCCTCTACCGATGCTGGCAGAGCTGCTGAGTTTTACAGCAATTTCTACTTTTGTTTTCCATTTCTTTCCCAATTGACCTAACCACTGCTTCTACAACAACAATTTGCATTTATATAGCACTTTCACTAATTAAACATCCCAGGGCACTTCACAGGAGAATTATAAAGTACCAACACTGAACCACATAAGGCATTTGGTCAGTTGACCAAAGTTTAAAGTGGAGTCCTAAAGGCCGAATGTGAGGTGGAGGAGTGTAACGGAGCAGTTCCACAGCTTAAGGCCCAATCAATGGTCAACGATGGTGGAAGGGCCAAATAGGACAATCCACACAATACCAGAAGTAGAAAAGTAGAGGTTTTGGAGGAAATTACAGGAGTAGGAAGGGCATGGCCGTGGAGGCATTTGAAATCAAAGATGAAAATCCTGCTCCATTAGTCTAACTCCTTGTTTTTGTTTTGCCACCCAACCTGCCTCCCATCTATGCACCCCCACCCTTCCAGTTGACCTGCCTATGAAAAATATTGCTGATTTCTGAATTAATCACAAAACTGGGATATTTTAACATTTTCTACCAGACAAGCAATACTAATTTTCTACTCAGACTAAACCAGTTGTTTGCACTGCTGAGGGGATCATTCTAACCCTGCCTAATAGTGGCATGAATCATGCACACAGAGAGGTAGAACATGCAGCAGGACAGCATGATTAGACAGACATGTAGACAGTAAGAAACAGAATCAACTGTGCATGCGGATAAACATTAGAAAGGAGGTAGCAGTTTAAGGCGAGAAGATATTTTGTCTTTTATTAAATGTGTCTGGAACATGGATGGTGACCCTATTTAAGTGTCCGTTTCGAAATACTGAGAAAGACATTGAGATGTTTAGCATCTCTTCCACGTCCAATAAATTATTTTTCAAGTGCAGTTATAATTGTTCTTTAGACAGTTGTGCCAGGTAAATTGTGCACAGCAGAGACCCCACAGATGGCATACGAAGAAGAGAGGGTTTCCAGTGCGAGACTGGGCCAGCTTTTGCTTCTGCTGCTAATTTGCTGAGGTGAAAGGCAGGAATACAGAAAGGAAGAGGCAAGAGACTGAAAGATGTGGGAAGGAATTTGAGCATAAAGTAGGAGTGAGACTGTGATGCAGAGAACTTAAATCTTTTTGATCGCAGAGTATGTTGAAGCTCATGACGAAGGCTGAACAGGATACTAGTGACAAACAAAGAATCTATGGGTGCATTGCATTCCATCTGTTCACACTAAAAGACAAAGACCCTATTGCATAATTGGCAGAACAAGAATTCTCTTTAGCATCGCATCCTGCACCTTTTAAATCCTGGCTCTGCCACACAGACTAAAATAGAGAAGCAGGCAAATAAATAAGAGCATCCAGAAAAGTAAAGAATGCACTGAAGGGGTGACAAGAAGAAACAACAATCTGCAAATGTAATCACCGCTTACTGGTGGATTGAAAATGTGAGATTGAAAACAAAAGGCTGGGAGATTTTGCACTTTTAGTTGTTGCATTGGCATCTATGTACATACAGGAGAATGTACAGAACAATCTAGATGTCAAGAAAATATGATCCACTGGGAAATTCTGACCAGGGTATAAGCAAGTTTGGGTAGAAATTTCCTAGTATCTGAACAATCTGGGCAAAAGTGGGAAAGCTGGGAGAATATGGTGAGAATGAAAAATAAGATTCATGAATCAAGGAAGAAAATGCTTGATTCTCCGTTTTAATGTTTCTGTGACTAGATGAGAATCTCATTTGTAAGGAGAGTGAACCCTATTTGAGTGCATTAACGTCTCCTTTATTGCTTAATCTCACCTCATTATGTTCTCCCAGATATTGGTGAGAAACTAGACAGTGGCAATTCCTATTTGAAAGTCATGTTGTGGAGATGCTGGGATGGACAAAGTTTTAAAAATCACACAGCGCCAGGTTATAGTCCAAAATATTTATTTGGAAGCTCTACCTTTCGGAGCACTGCTCCTTCATCAGGTAGTTGTGGAGATGGATCATGAGACAATTTATAGCTAAAGATCACAGTGTCATGCAGCTGTAACGATGTATTGAACAAACCCAGATTGCTGTTAAATCTTTCATCTTTTAGAAGATTTTGGTTCATTAATATGTAAATCCCAGAACTTCTTTTAAGTCATATTCTTGAGATAAATTAAGGTTTTATCTTTAAAGAAGTGACATTTCAGCTCAGACATTGGATTAAAAATGTGAGGTTAGAGTCTGTCTGTATTCCAGTCTTGAGCCAGAGTGGTTCTATTTCCAAAGTAGGAAGTTATAAAATGTTACATGGATTGACTGCCTGCAGATTGTTTGTTTATTTTTGAGTAAAACAGATTGTGTCTACAAATATAATTCTGTAAATGCAAATTCACCCATAGACTTGTACTTGTGTGCGCATGAAAGAGTGTAAGTGTGTGTGTGTTTGCGTGCTTTTTACTGTGTGCATGAGTGTGATGGAGTATAAGCCTGTGAGAGGATGTGTGCACAGTGTATGAGAGACAGCGTGCATATGAGAGAGGGTCTGTGTAAGTGTGTGTGACAGTGTATAACTTGAAAGTCAGAACGATAATCTGATAGTTTACCTGGGAACACTCCATGGACAGTGACCACCTACACCCTCTGACCCGGGAAGTCTGTATCGGCAAATCACCAGCCTTGCCATGTCGTCATGGCACATCTCTGACTTGCTTAGAATTCCGTTAACTACTTCAGTACTGCACTTTGGAGCTGCCCAACACCTTGCACTCCAGTGTTGCTGCCAGGTCACTTTGTGCAGAAGGTCGGTCATCCATTTCATGCCTTTCAAGGCTCTCGCTTACTTAGTGCTTGCTACTTTGTGCTTACTTAGTCACTCACAGCAATTCTGCCTTGCCTTTTAGCACAGACAGAAAGCCAGTGTTTGAGCATTGAATAGGATGTGATGATGTACAGCAATATCACACCTACAGTAATATGACAGCAGCTTCTGCAGCAAACAGGCTGCATGTCTGAGGAGTATAGTCCTTAGTTCAGTGCAACGGAGACTCTCACCAGTCAGGAGGCTGATTCACCCTCAGTCAGGAAAGGTAATGAATTGTCCTGAGTGAGTGAGTGAGTAAGGAAGAAAGAAACATAGAGGACAGGAGGATTAATCCTTTTAGGGAGGAAGGAATGGATGAAAGCTGTTGAGGAAAGATGCTGCATGCAAAAGTGAGAGGGGAAAAACTGAGCCTTAGTGAGAGATGGGTGCAGTAACAAAGTTAGTTTATGTCAATTAGCTGAGAGAATAAAATGGCATCTAGGTCACCCAGCATTGGCTGGCATAGCTGCAGGTTCCTTTGGACCATCAGAGGTATAGTTAGTACCTTTACAGATGACACCAAAATTGGCGATGTCGTGGACAGCGAAGAAGGTTACCTCCAGGATCTTTATCAGCTGGAGTTTAATTTAGATAAATGTGAGATACTGCATTTTGGAAAGGCAAATCCAAGTGGGATTTATACACTGAATTGAATTGAAATTTATTGTCACTTAATGGTAAGGTCCTAGAGAGTGTTGCTGAACAAAGACATCTTGGAGTGCAGGATCACAGTTCCTTGAAAGTGGAGTTGCAGGTAGATAGGATAGTGATGAACGTGTTCAGTATGCTTTCCTTTATCGGACAGAGCATTGAGTACAAGAGTTGGGACGTCGTGTTGTGGCTGTACAGGATATTGGTTAGGCCACTGTTGAAATATTGCGTGCAATTCTGGTCTCCCTATTGGGTTTAGGAAAGATTTACAAAGATGTTGCCAGGGTTAGAGTGTATGAGCTACAGGGAGCGGCTGAATAGGCTGGGGCTGTTTTCTTTTGAGTGTCGGAGGCTGAGGGATGACCTTATAGAGGTTTATAAAATCATGAGGGGCATGGATAGGGTAAATGGACAGTCTTTTCCCTGGGGTAGGGGAGTCCAGAATGAGAGGAAATAGATTTAGAGTGAAAGGGGAAAGATTTAAAAGGGACTTAAGGGGCAATGTTTTCACGCATAGGGTGCTGTGTGTATGGAATGTGATACCAGAGGAAGTCGTGGAGGCTGCGACAATTACAACATTTAAAAGGCATCTAGATGGGTACACGAATAGGAAAGGTTTATGGGTCAAGTGCTGGCAAATGGTACTAGATTAAGTTAGGATATCTGGTCAGCATGGATGAGTTGGACTGAAGGGTCTGTTTCTGTGCTGTACACCTGAGTATACAGACATCACACAGTGACTGCTACAAATCAGGCTGGCAACATCTGCTACCATGCTTCCTTCCTGCAGACCTGGTGAAAAAAGATGCCTCTTCCCATCCACCAGGCACCACCCTGTCCCCCTGTGAAGCCTTTGTGCCTTTCTCAGCCATGATGTTTTGGAATTGCATAGCTACACACTAATGGCAGCCCCTGGCCTGCAGCTGAGCTTTGAAAATGGCACCTGTGCTGTGAATGCCAGAAGGACTTGGCACTGATGAGCCCTCCTGCTGCATCTGAGAACAAACCTGTGTGTGAAAGTGCTACAATGGAGCCAGAATGTATAACT
Source organism: Hemiscyllium ocellatum (assembly GCF_020745735.1). Taxonomy (NCBI): domain Eukaryota; kingdom Metazoa; phylum Chordata; class Chondrichthyes; order Orectolobiformes; family Hemiscylliidae; genus Hemiscyllium; species Hemiscyllium ocellatum. The sequence continues at coordinate 26,867,395 of NC_083425.1, read as the reverse complement.
AATAAGGTAGATTGTGGAGAATTGTATAAGAAAATGCACCAGGGCTCAAGGAAGGTAACCCTCCATGAAACTCCCTGAAATTGACGCGGGAAAATTCAGCCCATTATAATTTGGAAACTGTCCCCATGATGGCAGCTATGCTCAGTTCAGGATGATGACAGAGGTCAGACTAATAATATTGCGCCATGAAAGTGATTTTGGTACCTCTTTTTATAACGAGCTGACACAGATATTTGTCTGTGTGATGGCATATGGTGACTTGCAGCAATATAAATTGGAATGAATCAGGTCATGATAGTACAAAGAGATGAGACAGCAACAATACAAATGGAATTAATCTTACCCCTACTCTGTCAGTTGCATCTCCTATAAAATTCTAAGCTCATCTTATTTGCAATATGGTGTCTCAATGACCTGGTTTCATTTTCAAATGTAAACAGCACTGTAATTAAATTATTTCCCTTTTTCAGAACTTAAAGTCTAATTCTTATCAACCTTGATAACTGAATTATGTTTATGGATTTATGACAATGAAGCAACAATCGCTGTGCCAAAAATTGTTTGAAATTGCTCTTGAACTGGAGAGTGTATTAGTTGTGATAGAAGAGATAGAAGTTGTTTTATTTTGAAACGTATGAATTACTTGCCCTCTGACTGACGTGTAGCTGCACAGTACGTGTGCTGATGATAGTGAGGGTTTCTAAACAACATCCAATTTTCTTCTGTTGAGAATTGGCCAATAGTTGGAATTTATTTCTCTTTGCCTGTTTTTCTGCCTTATTTGCTGCACAAATCAATGACCCTGATGTGGGAGCAGCAGCAACCTGCGTAGCTCGAGAGCCCAGTTGTCACCATGGCCAGTCTCCAAATTGGGATCTGTCCATTGGCAGATAACTCTCACTGGGTAGCAAGTGTATTGATGATCCTGTTGAGTGAAAGCCAGTGGATTTTGCTTTGAAATGCCTAATTGTAACAAAATGATAATATCAAAAATACTCAATTCGTTTATGGCTTTTAGATCCTTGCTGAATGCTAATATGTTCAATATTACCACAATGACTATCCTTAAAAATGATTTAATTATCTGTAAAGGGGCTTTGAGACATTCGAAGGACAATAAACACTCTATGCAGATGTGAGGCCATTTTTCAGTTCTTTGATGGGACTCGTTGCTTCATGTTGCAGCCTATGAGTGGAGCCAGAATGGAGGATATTGTGGTAGCAGGAATCGCAGGAAGACTGCCAGAGTCCGACAACCTGCAGGAATTTTGGGATAATCTCGTCAATGGTGTTGACATGGTAACAGATGATGATAGACGATGGAAGCCAGGTGGGTACTGAGAGAGTTGGAAATGCTTGCTCTTTATTTCACAATTATTAAATGCACACAACCTTTTTTTCTCACAGTCCATTAAAAAGATTTTTGTTTTCTTGTGCTGCTCAGCATTATTTGCTATGACCTTTTCTCATGCTGTTTCCTTGTTAAGCAGCGAAGTAATATAAGCAGTTCTAACTGTTTGTTACTATTTGGTGTTGATAAGTTGCAAACATAAGTGGAAGCAAAACTGCCGTATTGTGGGGTATAAACCGATGGAGAGATTTAGACGAGGGACAAAGAAATTCACCTTTTTTTTTACCAAAAAGCATATTTTCTGCTTTTGATCTTAAAATATTGTTTGTTTGTTCCAGGGATGAGATTAGGTAATTTCCATTGTATTGATACTTGAGACAAGTCGAGCTTCTCTAGAGATTTAAAATTTTGAATGCAAAATCATTTAATTCCTCATCAATGCAATTTAATTTGAGGTGTACATCCAGAGTAAAGACTCAACCTGTCTCTGAAATGAAGTAGTTTGTTTTGTGGAGAACGGAGTCTCATTCTCATTTGTATCGGTGTCACGTCAGACCCTTAGTGCAGCTGCTTCCAACAATGCTATGATTGTAGTACAAGTACAGCACAAAGCTCCCTGTAGAATAAGTAACTGGCATTATTTTTGTTTTGAAGAAATAGATGGGTCTTACTTCTACGAAATGCATGTTGGCTTGGCTCCATGGGCAACCTGTTTCCTTCAAGGCCAAGAAGTATACTTTTGGAGTCTTATTCAGGACTATAATTGAGTGCATTGTTGGAGCTGCTGTCTTTTGAATGAGACTCTAAACCAAATGTGTTAACTACTTAAAAACACTGAGTGTGCCAAAGAAATTCAGCAGGTCGGGAGACAGAAACAGAGTTAATGTTTCAAGTCTGGAATGGTTCTTCTTGAGAACTTCTGTCTCCATAGACCATGCCAAACCTGCTGAATTTCTCTAGTTTTCCCTGTGTTTGTTTCAGATTTCCCTCATCCCCAGAATTCACCAAGGCTGCTTAGACAACATTTTCCAAATAGCACAACCCAAACCAATCAAAGTACAAGGGCAGCAGCTTCCAGGGAAACCACCCACCTGCAAAATCCCCTCCATGTCACGTGCAATCCAGACTTGGAGAGGTATCGCTATTCTTTGTGTCAAAATTGGAATCCTGGAAATTGCCTATAAATCATGCAGGTGTACATATGAAATGGGCATCAGTGGCTCAAGATAGCTCCCTACCAGCTGTTGGGACAATTAGGGTTAGGCAAAACAAGCTGGTAGCAAAACTTGCATTCCCTGAGATCTTCAGCTGACAGTCAATTTGTTCCTGAATATTTCTGCTCTGTATACAAGTACATAAAGGTGAATTGATTTCACCTGTTTTTGCTTGGAGTATGTGGCCTTTGTTTAGCATCCCTCTTTATCACCTACTGTTTCTTTGAGCACAAATTAAACAGCATACAGAATCCCTACAGTGTGGAAATGGGCCATTTGGTCCAACAAGTCCACACTGACCCTCCCAAGAGTAACCCACCCAGACCAATTTCCCAACCCTATTACTCGACACTTACCCCTCACTACTGCACCTAACCTACACACCCTGAACACTATGGGCAATTTAGCCTGGCTAGTTCACCTAATCTGCCAGTGTTTGGATTGTGGGAGGAAACTGGAGCACCTGGAGGAGACACTTGCCCAAGACTGTAATTGAGCCCGGGTCCCTGGTGCTGTGAGGAGGCAATGCTAACCACTGAGCCACCGTGCCTGCCCCTATTTATAGAATTGCTTTGGTTTATCCTTAACCCTATTTGGCAAAGCTATCTCCTGTCCCTTTTTTTTGCCCTTCTGATTTCTCTCTTAATAATAGTCCTACTGCCCTTCTACTCTTCCAGTGATTTACTCAGCCACAGTTGTCTTTACCTGAGATATACCTCCTTGTTTTTCTTGACAGGAGCTTCAATTTTTCTAGTCATCTAGCATTCCCTACACCTCTGTGCTATACATCTTTATGACTCCCAGCCTTGTCCTTCACACCATCTCTGAACTCTCACGGGCCTCCCACTTCCCAACCATCTTTGTGTTTGTGAACAGCCTCCCCGATTCAGGTCTTGAAATATACAGTTTTAATTTCAAACTTTACTGTGTTCAGGTAGCTGTCCACGAATAATGCACTTCGCCCAGAATGAAAATGAAAACTTGGCAACATTAGCCTTGATTAAATTGAAACCGTCTCAATTGCACAATTTGTAAAAATATTTGATAAGAGAGATAACCTTCTTCCTTTTCCCTTTTATCCACAAAATGGCTGCTCATCTCCTTTTCTTTTTGGTTTAAATTTAAATGAGTTAAGGAATTAACATTTACCTTGATTTTTCTCCCTAGGACTATATGGGCTCCCTCACAGAAGTGGGAAACTGAAGGATATCAGCAAATTTGATGCCTCCTTTTTTGGTGTCCACCCCAAGCAAGCGCACACAATGGACCCCCAGCTCAGGATCATACTGGAAACTGCATATGAAGCTATTGTAGATGGAGGTGTGCACTACATTTTCTAAGGTTGCAGCAACACTGCATTTTGTATTTGCAGTTGTCTTAGTTCATTTTCAGTGCACAATTTTTGAACAGTAATTTTAATATCAATTCTATTTGGAAGCAGGATTAAAAAGCTTTGTGACGTGACTTACAAATATTCACCTGATTTTGATCCTTTGGTAAAACAGAACTGAACTTAAGACTGGCTGTAACACATAATTACGGAGTGGTCTCAGCATAGAAAAAGACATTCAGCCTATCAGGACTAAGTCAGCTCTACTCAAATAGTCCAACACTCCCTGACCTTCCCTTTTCTTGTGGCAAGTTAGGGTTTCAGTTTCTTATTCTTCAAATTCATTTTTGAAAGCTGCAGTGAAATCTGCCTCCATCATACGCTTGGGCTCAACTTTCACCAAATGCCTAACACTTATGATCTGTGGTTCTCAACCTTTCCACTCATAGTGCTGTTTCCCTTATCACTCTGGAATATGGGATGGCTTTTTTACAGGGGGCAGGGTGGGAGGAGTGTGGTATTGGTAGCTGTGGAAGTCGATCGGTTTATAGTAAATGTCCGTGTTGATTCGGTCGCCCGAGATAGAAATGGAAAGATCTAGGAAGGGGAGGGAGGAGTCTGAGACGGTCCAGGTAAATTTGAGGTCGGGGTGGAAGGTGTTGGTAAAATGGATGAACTGTTCAACCTCCTCGTGAGAACACGAGGCAGTGCCGATTCAGTCATTGTAGCAGAGAAAAAGGTGGGGGTGGTGCCAGTGTAGCTGCGGAAGATGGACTGTTCCACATATCCTACGAAGAGGCAGGCATAGCTGGGGTCCATGCGGGTGCCCATGGTTTGGAGGAAGTGGGAGGATTGGAAAGAGAAGTTGTTCAGGGTGAGGAGCAGTTCAGTCAGTCAAAGGAGGGTGTCAGTGGAAGGGTACTGGTTGGTACGGCAGGAAAGGAAGAAGCGGAGGGCTTTAAGTCCTTTGTGATAGGAGATGGAGGTGTACAGGGACTGAATGTCCATGGTGAAGATAAGGCATTGGGGACCAGGAAAGCAGAAATCATGGAGGAGGTGGAGGGCATGTGTGGTGTCCCGGACATAGGTGGGGGGTTCTTGGACTAAGGGGGACAGGACCGTGTTGAGATATGCAGAGATGAGTTCGGTGGGGCAGGAGCAGGCTGAGACAATGGGTCGGCCGGGGCAGTCAGGTTTGTGGATTTTGGGCAGGACATAGAAATGGGTGGTGCGAGGTTGTGGGACTATAAGGTTGGAGGTGGTGGATGGGAGATCCTCTGAGGTGATGAGGCTATGGATGGTCTGGGAGATGGTTTGGTGGTGGGAGGTGGGGTCATGGTCAAGGGGCAGTAGGAGAAGGTGTCCGTGAGCTGGTGTTTAGCCTCAGTGGTGTAAAGGTCGGTGTGCCAAACTACTACCGCGTCTCCCTTGTCTACCGGTTTGATGGTGAGGTTAGGGTTGCAACGGAGGGAGTGGAGGGCTGCACGTTCCAAGGGTGAGAGGTTGGAGTGGGTGAGAGAGGTGGACAGGTTGAGGCGGTTAATGTCGCGGCGGCGACCAACCTCAATATTAATCGTATCATCTGTCGTCATTTCCGCCACCTCCAAACGGACCCCACCACCAGAGATATATTTCCCTCCCCTCCCTGATTAGTGTTCTGAAAAGACCACTCCCTCCACGACTCCCTCGTCAGGTCCACACCCCCCACCAACCCAACCTCCACTCCCGGCAACTTCCCCTGCAACCGCAAGAAATGCAAAACTTGCGCCCACACCTCCCCCCCTTACTTCCCTCCAAGGCCCCAAGGCATCCTTCCATATCCATGACAAATTCACCTGCACCTCCACATGCATCATTTACTGCATCCGCTGTACCCAATGTGGCCTCCTCTATATTGGGGAGACAGGCCCCCTACTTGCGGAACGTTTCAGAGAACACCACTGGGACACCTGGATCAACCAACCCAACCACCCCGTGGTTCAACACTTCAACTCCCCCTCCCAGGTCCTTGGACTCCTCCATCGTCAGATGATAGCAACACGACGTCTGGAGGAAGAGTGCCTCATCTTCCAACCACAAGGGATGAACTCCGATTTCTCCAGTTTCCTCATTTCCCCTCCTTCCCCCCCCCCCCCCCCCCCCCCCCCCCCCCACCTTATCTCAGTCAAATCCCTCGAACTCAGCACCGCCTTCCTAACCTGCAATCTTCTTCCTGACCTCTCCGCGCCCACCCCCACTGCGGCCTATGACCCTCACCTTGACCTCCTTCCATCTATCGCATTTCCAACACCCCTCCCTCCTCCCTACCTTTTATCTTAGCCTGCTTGGCACACACTCCTCATTACTGAAGAGGGGCTCATGCCCGTAACGTCGATTCTCCTGCTCCTTGGATGCTGCCTGACCTGCTGCGCTTTTCCAGCAACACGTTTTCAGCTCTGATCTCCAGCATCTGCAGTCCTCACTTTCTCCTTTTGCATTAGAGGCTTCATTCTTGTAAATGTTCTCCATGCATCCCCAATAACCATTTCATCTTACCTCAACCATGGCACCCAGAATTGGACACTGTACTCTAATAGAAATCACAATTGTGTTTTGTAAGAGTCATAATATTTTCCTTCCTTTGTATTTTATGCCTTTGTTTTTAGAGCATAGCTTTCTAGCTGCCTTTTACACCGCTTTCTCAACATAGTTTGCCATCTCCTATGATTTGTGTGCATGTATGCCCAGGTGTGACTTTTTCTCCCTCCCTGTATCCCTATTAGAATTGCCCAATTTGTTCAGATTGTTTCCTTGTTCTTTACTGAAATGTGTCATGTCGCACACTCGGTATCAAATTTAATTGGTCACAAGTCCACCCATTCCACTATCCTGGCCCTGTTCTCTTGAAGTCTATCATTTATCCACCTCATGGTTCATAATGCTTCCAAGTTTTGGGTCGTCAGCAGTTTAATGCAGGTTGTTGTGTTTGAAATTTTCTCATAAAACTCCTACTCCAGAAATTAATATGCTCAGTTGTCAGACTCTTGTTTAAAGGTCCTGAGTTCTTTTTACTGAGGTAAGACCATTCAAGTCATCCTACCCTCCAACTGTAAATTGAAAATAAGACATGAAGTTGCCTGTGTTCACACATGAACTCATGTTTGATCTACGTCACTGCTAGCAGACATCTCCAATGTAGAGTTAACTATGACTTGTAGAAGTACTGATGTTGATTCTTTTATTAATCTCTATGAAGACTGTCATCTTGATTGACATTCCATATCTCCAAGCATCCATCAGGGTTAAATCTCGAGAGGTCTGGAAGGTCTATTGCAGTGCAATTTGGTCATCAAGTGTCAATGTAAGGAAAGTGCAATTTATCAAAAAGATATTAGAAGATGGGTTATCCAGTATTATTTTTCATCAGATGTTTGTTCTATAGCCAGCTAATTAGTACATTTTACGTACCTTTTGAATTTTCTCCATATGCCACTTTACCTGGTTGAATGTTCCATTAAGATCTCAGCACACCCAAATTTGTTGTGACAAGTACAGCAATTATATAAAACTGGCGCATCCTGGAGACACAGCTTCAGGGATACAACTGTCCCACATGCTCAAGCAGCTTCTCTCAATCTCAAATTAGCCAATTCAAAACGGGCTTCATCCTTCTGGTTTGGGTCGTACTTCCTATAATTTAGCCTTTGCTATTAAATATTGGTACTGTTCCAGATTGGGAGCACTGCAACTAGGAACATTAATTGTGACTGTCTTCATTTTTGAATCAAACCATTTTTACGATGTTGACCTGCCTTATTTTATGTCTGATCTTTAGGAATAAATCCTACGGCTCTACGAGGTACTAACACTGGAGTTTGGATTGGCGTCAGTGGCTCTGAGGCAGCTGAAGCTTTTAGTAGAGACCCAGAGGAGTTGCTAGGATACAGCATGACTGGCTGTCAACACGCCATGTTTGCAAACAGACTGTCATACTTTTTTGACTTGAAAGGTGAGGAAGCTTCCATTAAGATGACCCATGACAAATGTTTTTTGGTATGAAATATTTCATAATGGTGTTTTGTAGAATCATACAGTCCAGAAGAGGCCTTTCAGCCCGTCATTTCTGTACTGTCAAAAATATACTACTACCTACACTAGTCCCACTTTACCTCACTAGGTCCATGGCCTTGAATATTATAATACTTCAAGTGCGCATCCAAGTACTTCTCAAAGGTTATGAGATTTCTTGCCTCAACTAGGCATAGCACTCCAGAACCCCACTACTTTCTCAGTGAAAACAACTTTTCCTCGAAACCTTCTACCTTTCGCTTTAAAATTATGCCCTCTTGTATTTGACCCTTCAACTAAGAGGAACAGCTGCTTTCCATTCCAGTCCATGCCCTTCATAATCTTGTACTCCTCAATCAGCGTCCCCGTCCCCCCCCCACCCCACCTCTCCACTTCAACCTTCAGTGCTCCAAAGAAAGCAACCAGAACTGAAGTTATCTGTCCCAGACAACATCTTGCAGTGCACTTGCATCCTTCCTATAGTGTGGTGACCTGAACTACATATGGTAACCACAGTTCTGTACTGCTCCAACGTGACCCCTCGGCTCTACTCATCTATGCCAAAACTGACATAGCAAATGTCTCATTTGCCCTCTTAACTACCCTATTAATCTGCCCCTGGTAGCTATAGGAATTGTGGGCAAACGCCCCAAGATCCCTCAGTTTATCTGGTTTTTTAGTGTCTTGCCATTTGTTCAAGTACTCTGTTGCCTTGTTCCTTCTTCCAGAGTGCAACATCTCCCATTGAGGGTTCAATTCCATTTAGCATTGATCTGCCCATCTGATCTGCCTATATATCTTTCTGTAACTTAACTCCTTCCTCTCCACTGTCAACCACTTGACCAATGCTTGTGTTATCGTCCCTCTCGCATACTCATCTGCATCATTTATGAACATCACAAACAGTAAAGGCCAAGCTCTAAGTCCTGTGGTATGCCACTGGACTCCAGTCTCACAAACCGCTGTCTGCCACCACTCCTGTGACTACCACTCATTATATTAAGTGTCTGTTGACAGTTATGTGAATGAATAAATTTTGGTAAAGGTTTGTTCCTGTCTTTGGAAACTCTCAACTGGTGATTTGTACTCCATTTTCACTGGCATGACTCACAGGGACCTTGATCATCACAGTATGTCACTGATATCAGTGGTTAGTTCCCTGCCTGGACAGGCTGGGCTTTCAGTTGGCTGGGAGCCAGTCAGTGCAGGCCAGAGGTGACCAGCTAAACCATTGTGATTGGCCACAGTGTGGTGGCAGCATTGTGACTATCATGGAGATTTTGGAGGAATGTTACAAATAACTTGCTATTCTGTCTGGATTTTAGGTCCCAGTAGTTCCATTGATACTGCTTGCTCATCCAGTTTGCTGGCACTGGAAAATGCCTTCCAGGCAATTCGTCATGGCCAGTGTGATTCAGCCCTCGTAGGAGGGGTCAATCTTCTTCTGAAACCCAATACATCAGTGCAATTTATGAAACTGGGCATGCTTAGTCCTGATGGAGCATGCAAATCCTTTGATGCTTCAGGTAGGAGACATAAAACATTGGAAGAAGATTCTTTTCTCATTTCAGTGTCTGGAATATTTCACTAATTGTTAACTTCAATATAATTTTAAAGTGTTTTGCTATGTGAAAATAGCTACTCATTGTTATTTCTCCAGAATATTCAAGTTGTAACTTTTTTTTTCATTTTTCTGTTGTCTTCATACTTGGGGGCACTGAATATTGTGAACACCGAACCACTTGAGACAATTGAGGTTGAATCATGTGTCTTTACCATCTATCAGAGTGCAATGACCTTTGCAAGAAACTATTCTCCATTTTTCTTTGTCCAAATACTCTAATAGTATTGCGTTCGCAGAATCCATTAACATCCTGCATTATTGCTTGCGGGGTTAAAAAATCTATTTAAAAACTATTAAACATTAAGAATTTTAAAAATTATTTCCTTCTGAAGTGTACTGTTCCTAAACTCTATGAAGTTGTATTCGTTTCTATTCCCAGGTGATGGGTATTGTCGATCTGAAGCAGCTGTGGTTGTCCTTTTGACCAAAAGATCAGCAGCCAAACGAGTTTATGCTACGATAGTTAATGCAGGAAGCAACACTGATGGTTATAAAGAGCAAGGTATGATGGCCCTTTAACGTTTTAATGATCAATTGGAGGACTAAAAATTTTTTGTTCTGAGTTCTTAGAACAACTCAATCCTCTAATCTGTGCACGGAAATAATCTGTCTTTAATTTTAAATGCTTATAAAAGATTTTTGTTAGTATGCAATGAAAGGAAAAATTCTGGAGGTACACAATTGTCTCAAACATTGCTTGAAGTGAGCTGCATTATGGCAACTTTAATGGTCGAAGCATATTTCTAACTGAGTTGAGTGGTTGTTGGGACTTGCAGGAAGAGAGGAAGCTTATAGGCATGATGCTAAAGGATTATAAAAGTCCTTCCTTTGTCAATATAAAAATAAATCTAATTAGTTGAGTGAGGATCTGCTCCTGAAGCATTGTAGGGTGGTGTTGCAGTAGATAATTGTGTGTTCTATATAGCTACGTAAACACATTCTTGAAAACAGTGTCAGAAATCCCACTGGAATATCTTTTAATAGTCAAATACCTGTTTTCACTGAACAGGATATGCTGATCACTGTCTTTGTATCCCTGACAACAGGGTCATGTAGGCCTTATACAAATATTCAATGTGTCTAGAGTAATTGATGTATTATGTCAATGCTGTCAAGCAGCAGAATGCTGTCAGGCCATGATATAATTGTTCTTATGCTGAAAATGGAGAAAAGCCATTTGTTTTCAGTGCTGTAACGTTATCAAAATTACTGTATTTTGAGAGCTTCATGAATCCAAGTCATAACTCTTGGGTTTTTTTTAAAGTCCATTTCCAAACAAAATGGACTTGAGTTGCTATGTACTTGATGATGTCTCTTATCGCTGAATTGCAGTAAAACTGTACAGTGAGAACATTTCAACAAAATAATCTCTTGGGAGTACTGACATTTACCTAGGAAATCATTCAAGTAACAGGATTTCCCCTTTTATTAAACTTGCTCATGTATAAATCATTGAATAACAAATTTGAAGTTGATGAGAATGGAATTATGCTGAGTTAGTAGTGGGGTCCCTCAAAAGCACTCTCAAGCTTGTCTGCTTCCAGGTGGGAAATACAGTAGCTTCTATGGTTAACAGGTGAATAAATCCAACTGACTCTGTGCTTTTGACCTGTTCCTTGCATTAATTGGAAAACTAGGGGCAGGAGCAATGGATTAACATTCTGCCCACCAAGTTGACTTTTCCCAACATCAGCTTCTGAGAGTTGGGGGGGATAGCTTTATCATTTCATTCCTTTTAGTGAAAGCCATCTATTATTGTAAGGCAATAACTCAGTTTCAGAAAGTTTGGAAGGTGGTGAAAGAAATGTTTATTTTTTAAGAAGGCACCTGCTTACAGGTGTGTGTGCTATTTATAGGGTATTGTGTTGTTGAGAGTTTAATGAATGCAAAGTGCTGCAGCTCATTTGGTGTTTGTCTACAATGACGCATTACTATTGAACAATTTTACTGAGTGGTACTGAGAGTTGTGTTATTATGGTTTCTGCCTGTAGGTGTAACTTACCCTTCTGGAGAAATGCAGCAGAGGTTAATGAAAGCGGTTTATGAAGAAGCAGGTATCTCACCAGCTGATGTGGAATATGTTGAAGCACATGGCACAGGAACCAAGGTCAGTCTATTCACCCATCTTTCATAATGAGCAATATGATTGCATTGCTACAAAGCCCAGGTTTCCTGTAATATTCAGTCAATTTGTGATCCAGCATAAAATGAGCAAATTTCAGTTTCCTACTCACTTTAGTATCCACTAATCTTCTAGTGTTTCCCAGATGAAGTACTCACTCACTTAAATAAGGCACATACTGACATTATATGTTTGAAGTTTTAATGATCTCAATCACTTTAAGATTTGCTTGAATTATAAATGTATTTTTCTATTGTAACCTTACTTATAAAATTATCCCGATCTTCTGAAAAAAGTTTTCAGTGGCCTTAGGGACAACATTATTGATGAGGAATCTTGTCTACTACATGAGGTGGACAAGGGAGAGTGAGTGTTAAGTAGAAGGGGGTAAAAGTCTGAAAAGCACTTCAAAAGATTCTCAACCCACCCGCAGCAAAGGTGCCCAGAATGATTGTGTTCTCTAAGGATACCAGTAGCAAGTGTGCAGTCCTGATTAGCTGTGGTCTGAAACCTGTTACCTGTTGCAGGCTTGCTACAGTGCTGACAGATGGGATGATAGGCTGGTGAGAGGGCAACACTTCCTTCCCTTTTCTCACTCCGCTCTTTTTCAACTTCACCAGCCAGCATAAAGGAGGTTAGGCACTGCGCTTTCCGTGACTGGTCTGCAAAGATTCAAAGGATAACTGGACTTCAAAAGTAGCAATCCAGTCTTTCTGCCAGTGCACGGCTGTCAAATGTTCAATTTTGTTTTATGTAGGTTGGTGACCCACAGGAGTTGAATGGAATTGTGAATGTTTTCTGCCAATTTGATCGCAGGCCTTTATTGCTGGGATCAACAAAATCCAACATGGGCCACCCAGAGCCTGCATCAGGATTGGCTGCTTTGGCAAAGGCAAGTCACCTATTGGTTTACTCATTGCTTCTACACCGCTCCAACTGTTCTGTATTACAATAACCGGAAAATGCACATGTTTTTGTTTGCTAATTTGTGGACAAAATGGATAAATATGGATGCACCTTCACATTGAATGAGTCTTAACTTTGAGATTTAATTTTAATAGAAGTCTTGCTTCCTTTCTCCCATGTCAGGTTGTACTTTCTTTGGAACATGGTCTGTGGGCTCCCAATATTCATTACAAAACTCCCAATCCTGATGTTCCAGCTCTGCAGAATGGATGTATCCAAGTAGTAACTGAACCTGTTCCTGTGAAAGGTGGAATTGTGGGAGTTAATTCATTTGGATTTGGAGGTTCCAATGTTCATGTCATTTTGCGTCCCAATTTAAAGAGAGCTTCTCCTTCAGTGCCCCTGGCACTTCCACGACTAGTCCAAATATGTGGCCGTACCTCTGAAGCCGTTGAATCACTGATTGAGCAAAGCAGGCAACACAGCAACGATGTGAATTTTTTGAGCTTGCTGAATGATATTTCTACGATGCCTGCTTCTGCAATGCCTTACCGAGGTTACACCCTAGTCGCAAGTGAAATGGACGCTAAAGAAGTGCAGCAAGTGCAGTCTTCTGGAAGGTCACTTTGGTATATCTGTTCAGGTTGGTATCTTTTGAAACACTCCATAAAATAGAGAGGAGTTGGTAGTTATGACACTGTTGGAATTAATGAGAAGAGCAAAGAAGTTTTAATGTCTTGTAAATCTTGTCATATTGTACAGATTTTGACTTCCTGAAAATTTTAAAATTTTTTTAGACGTAGGGTAGAGTCATAGAGATGTACAGCACGGAAACAGACCCTTCGGTCCAATCTGTCCATGCCGACCAGAAATCTCAACCTAATGTAGTCCCACCTGTCAGCACCCAGCCCATATCCCTCCAAACCCTTCCTATTCATATACCCATCCAAATGCCTTTTAAATGTTGCAATTGTACCAGCCTCCACCACTTTCTCTGGCAGCTCATTAAAACCTGTACCACCCTCTATATGAAAAAGTTGCCCTGTAGGTCTCTTTTTTTATATCTTTCCCCTCTCACCCTAAACCTATTCCCTCTAGTTCTGGACTCCCTGGCCTCAGGGAAAAGACTTTGCCTATTTACCCTATTCATGCCCCTCATAATTTTGTAAACCTCTATAAGGTCACCCCTCAGCCTCCGACCTGTTCAGCCTCTCCCTCTCCCTCAAATCCTCTAACCCTGGCAACATCCTTGTAAATCCTTTCTGAACCCTTTCAAGTTACACATCTTTCCAATAGGAAGGAGACGAAAATTGCGTGCAGTATTCCAACAGTGGCTTAACCAATGTCCTGTACAGCTGCAACATGACCTTCCAACTCCTGTAATCAATACTCTGATCAATAAAGGAAAGCATACCAAATGCTGCCTTCACTATCTTATCTACCTGTGACTCCACTTTCAAGGAGCTATGAACCTGCACTCCAAGGTCTCTTTGTTCAGCAATGCTCCCCAGGACCTTACCATTAAGTATATAAGTCCTGCTAAGGTTTGCTTTCCCAAAATGCAGCACCTTGCATTTATCTAAATTAAACTCCATCTGCCACTTCTCAGCCCATTGGCCCATCTGGTCTAGATCCTGTTGTAATCTGAGGTAACCCTCTTCGATGTCCACTATACTTCCAATTTTTGGTGTCATCTGCAAACTTACTCACTGTACCTCTTGTGCTCACACATCCAAATCATTTATGTAAATGACAAAAAGTAGAGGACCCAGCACTGATCCTTGTGGCACTCCACTGGTCACAAGCCTCCAGTCTGTCTTCTACCTTTGAGCCAGTTCTGTAACCAAATGGCTAGTTCATTTCAAGACATCCAGCACTTCCTCTTCTGTAATATGGACATTTTGCAAGATGTCACCATCTATTTCCCTACAGTCTATATCTTCCATGTCCTTTTCCACAGTAAATACTGATGCAAAATACTCATTTAGTACCTTTCCCCATCTTCTGTGGCTCCACACAAAGGCTGCCTTGCTAATCTTTGAGGGGCCCTATTCTTTCCCTAGTTACCCTTTTGTCCTTAATATATTTGTAAAAACCCTTTGGATTCTCCTTAATTCTATTTGCCAAAGCTATCTCTTGTCCCCATTTTGCCCTCCTGATTTCCCTCTTAAGTATACTCCTACTTCCTTTATACTCTTCTAAGGATTCATTCGATCTATCCTGTCTATACCTGACATATGCTTCCTTCTTTTTCTTAACCAAACCCTCAATTTCTTTAGTCATCCAGCATTCCCTATACCTACCAGCCTTTCCTTTTCGCCCTAACAGGAATATACTTTTTCTCTGGATTCTCGTTATCTCCGTTCTGAAGGCTTCCCATTTTCCAGCCGTCACTTTACCTGCGAACATCTGCCCCCAATCAGCTTTTGAAAGTTCTTGCCTAATACCATCAAAGTTTTGGCCTTTATCTGAATTTAGGATTGCATGACTTTTTACAAAATACTGTTAATGTGCTCTGACAGGAAGAAGAATTGTGGTACTGAAAAAACTGTGGCTTGATGAGAATATCGGACTACTTGTTAACTCCTTGTTGTTTGAGCCTTTAATTAAACTTGGTGCTTTGGGACTGAAGCCAGACATGGGAGTGGGTGTCTGTGTTTTGTCGAATATTAAATCGATTCTTCTAAGTATAATGCGAGACTAGTTTTAAAAGACTTAAAGCTATTCAACTGATGTATTTCATCTAGGAGGGTATTTTTGTTCTTAGTCTCTAATTATGTTTAATTTTCCACATCTAAAAAGGTAGACATTTTATAAGAGTAAGTAGGCCTCTTTTCAGTGAAACATACTTTGGCCTGCCAGCCTTTTTAGATTCTACTACTTGAATTTTTGATTTTGCTGAGAACTGTGTGTGTGGGTAGAGAAACCATTATGTGAATAATTTCCCTGCAAGTGACATGATAATGCATACAGGAGAATGCTGACTTTTTTTGTTTGTTTTATTCTTTCCTGATTTGTGGCAAGCATTTTTACTTGTCTCTATTTGTCCTTGAAGTGTGTGGTTCGTTAGTTAAGAGTAAACCATATTACTGTGTAGTTGGTATCAAATATAGGCCAGACCAGGTAAGGAAGACCAATTTTTTTAATGAACAAGATGAGTTTTTGAGACAAATGATAATTCCATGGTCTCAATTACAGAACATTTTTTACTTGCATTTTCATCCCCCTAGGTGGGATTTATAACTTTGCCCAGCTAATTAGCCTAGGCCCCTGGATTACCAGCCCAGTGGCACTATCATACACTTTCATCTTCACCTAATAATCAACCAATAAGTGATTGAATGAACCAGCTTTTTGCTTCAGTCTATCTTTTTATTTGTATCTTTTTGGCAACACCAGTGAGAAGGTAGGGATAGTCTTGTACTTTATATCAACGGAGTATCGCTGAAGTGGCAATTCTACTGATGTGTTGTTGTTCTCCCAGGCATGGGAGCTCAGTGGATTGGAATGGGTCGCTCTCTGATGAAATTGGATATATTTCGTGAATCCATTCTGCGTTCTGACAAAGCGTTAGAAACGACTGGATTAAAAGTATCTGAACTCCTTGTGAGTGCTGAAGATACAACGTTTGATGATACTGTACATGCCTTTGTAGCCCTTGCTGCCATTCAGGTAAAAAAAAGTTTGGTTATTGTTAAATATCTTACCATTCTAAAAAGAAAACAGAATTCTGCAAGTGACTCTGCTTTGGTCTCATTCTGCTTTTAACTACAGATCGCTCAAATAGACATGCTAAAGGCTCTTGGTCTGCAACCGGATGGCATTGTTGGGCACTCAGTGGGGGAGCTGGCCTGCGGCTATGCTGATGATTCACTAACCCATGAGGAAGTTCTATTAGCTGCCTACTGGAGGGGGCGCTGCATCAAGGAGGCAAAATTGCCAGCGGGGGCAATGGCTGCTGTTGGTAAGTGATTGAATGACCACTTCACATCTTAAGTTTCAAAAGCAAAACTATTGAATTCCTTGGGTGGTTCAGTAAGTCCTTTAAATGAGTCTCTGAAGTACACAGCCTGCAAAATTCTCGAATTGATCACTGTTAATTCGGTGACCACAATTTCTGGGTTGGTGCACGGCACCAGCATCCCTGGGCTTGGTACAATTAGCAAGGCTTCTTGCTCCTGGACACAGTCCAGTGAAGAAAGCTGAAGCAGCAGAAACATTGATGTCACAAATGTTAGGTGACATCAATGACTTGGCTGAGGTGAAAATCCCGCTGACACGAATGTCAAGGCATGCATGTGATCCCTGGTAGCATACAGCTATGTAATTGGACCCCAGCAGTGTATCAACTCTGTCAGGAAGGGAGGGGAAGAGAGACAGCTGATTATGCAAACTGTGAGAGACCTATTCAAACAAAGGAGTGAGCTTAAACTCGCTTTGATTAATCATATAGAATTTATATTCCAGTCTATGGATGGAATGGTGTTCCTGTTTGTTTTATGCCAAAACCAGTACTGGTTCCAATTTAGTTCAACCACTGTTGGCTGTTGGGTTTCTGCCCAAGGTGAGTTTGAACACAATGATCTGAGCCCTGATTAATGATATGGGATTTTTGGCTGGCCGGAAACACTTTGCACGATGATTTTGGGTAGTCTGAATCCAGAGTGTTGTACCAAAAAAGAAATTCATAATTCTGCACTTTCTAAATGGTCAATCTCTTACAAAGATCTGATGCAATAGCTGTTATTAAAGGTGGAAATGATCTGAGTTGTGTATTTGACGTTCAACTTGGAAGTACAACTTGTACTTCACAGGAATGTTATCAACCAAAATTTTACACCAAGCCACTAAGGAGACACTAGGAAAGATAGCCAAAGCTTGGTCAAAGGGATAGGTTTTAAGAAGCATATTTTTAAAGGAAGAGGGGTGAGGAGCAGAGAGATTTCAGGAGGGAGTTTTATAACTTAAGGCCTTAGCAACTAAAGGGTTGAATGATGAAAATCTGTAATCTCCAATATATCAAAATTGGAGGAGCATAGACATTTCAGCCGGTTTGAGATGTGTGCCATTGAAATGAAGCAGAGGGACCTTTTGCCATTCACTGAGCTATAAAGTGGTTTAAAAGTGTTGGATCCATCATTGGAAAGTTGAAAGGTTCTGAAATGCTCTTTTAAACAAAAGGTTTAAAATGGAAAATGTTCCAATGTGCTCCTCAACTTTGAAATGATAAAAAAGAAATTGACCAGAAGAGGCTCCAAACCAGGAAAGTTTTTCACTTAGAAGAAATTGAGTGATAAAGTTATTCTATAAAGTAGAGTAATAAAGTAGAGGAAGCTTTCTGCAGTTGATCTGATGATCTAGTAATGGTTCAAAACAAGTTTTAATCTGCATATGGCCTTCATATCATTATTGTGGATTAGAAAGTGACTAATATTGGGAGTGTCAATAGTGCAAGTGTACTATTCTTCATATTACTAGTCAACTCTTGAATGAGCACCAGGTTATGATCCAGCTGATGCCGATGCCATTACCAACTAAGTCAGATCCCAGACAGAAATTTGGTTTGATAGATTGTATTTTCTTTTTATTTAACAAGATGATCTTTCATTAACCACAAGTACACAATGCTTCAGGTTTGATTTTAACAATAAAACATAATTTAATTATGCAAAAGAAATGAATTTAGAATAATGCGTATTACACATTTTGAAAAAAATTAAAGCCCATGGAAAAATGCTATTCTATCTATTTCAACACCATCACCTCACATTACTGAAACACCAGAGGCAATTAATTCCTTTCTTGATCATATCCATATGTTTGGCCTATCTTTTTTATCTTTCAATCCCCAATCTTAAGAATTGGGTTACCTTTTCCTTGGTTAGTCATAAGACTGACCATAGACTTTCTCGACTTCAGTTAATCCCTTCCAATTCTAACTAAACACTTCTTGTCTGGAATTTTTACCCTAAAACCTTTACATGGGGAAATAAACAATTTCCAACAATTTGAACATGCTCCTTTCTTCAGGAGAAACTGCTTTATATGTCTAATTCCCACCACTACCTTTGCCAATTGAATACAAAGCTTTTCCAAGCTATGCATATTTTCCTTAAGCAAATAAAATGACAATTCATGGTTCTTTTAAACAGAAAATAAGTTAACACTCCTTTTTAATGTTTACTCATAAAATTCTTCCAGTGCAGACAACTTCGCATTATCATCCAGGGGCTCCCTCTCTCTTTTAATCATTTAGAGAGTATTGTGTGTCCCACAACCCTGTCAAGTTAATCATTAGCATACACACACACCCCTACACGAGGACCAAAACCTATCTGCCACTAGGAAAGTGACCATCATTT
The DNA here is from genome assembly GCF_020745735.1 of Hemiscyllium ocellatum. Taxonomy (NCBI): domain Eukaryota; kingdom Metazoa; phylum Chordata; class Chondrichthyes; order Orectolobiformes; family Hemiscylliidae; genus Hemiscyllium; species Hemiscyllium ocellatum. The sequence goes on along the minus strand of NC_083425.1, from coordinate 26,848,439 downwards.
TCAGGGGAATTAGTTTAGCATATGAAAGAAACTTGATCATAACCTAAGAGTATTGGCATTGTAAGAAAGAATAAGAATGTGGCACATTGAGCTAAATTATGATATTTTAACATTTCAATATCTGACAGGGTTGACCTGGAATGAATGTAAGGTGCAGTGTCCAGAGGGAGTAGTTCCAGCCTGCCACAATGCAGAAGATACTGTCACCATCTCTGGACCACAGGTAGGACACTGAGCAGTAGATTGTAATGAGGCAATCTACACTGAACAGAAGGACGTATTTAACTTTAAGTGTAGGATGCATCTTCCAAGTTTAAAAATAAAAACAATCTTTTTCTCATTTATTCCTTTGTGAGATGTGGACAATCACTAGTAAGGTCAGCATTTATTGGTCACTTCTAAATTATTTCAGTGGCCTTTTCAGGGGGTTACAGCAACCACACTGATGGAATCGAGTGCAGACTGGGGCAGGATAGGTAAAACAACAGATTTCCTTTCCAAAAGGACATTATTGAACCAATAGTGTTCTTGTAACAATTCTGGTTTTGTGGGCACAATTACTGAGAGCCTTTTTATTTAGAATTCCAGATTTATTCAGCTAAACGAATTTGAATTGCCAAGCTATTGCAGTGACCTTTTTTGAACGCATGTCTCTGGAGAAATTTACTCCAGGTCCCTGGGTTACCAGATTGATTGCAACTATTAAAATGGCTGCTCACATGTTCTCGTGTGTTCTGGGATAGGCAACAAATACTGATTATTGCCAGTGACACTCACTGCTAATGACTGAATGAATGTGAACTAAATAAGGCAGTGATAATGTTGAAATCATGTAATTGTAATTCTAAACAGTCCATTATTGGAAGGATTGTAACCATGAAAGTGATACATGGATAATGAATGGAATGAGGCTGGAATGAAGGATTCAACATTTTTTTTAAAAAATTCATTCATGGGATGTGGGCATCACTGAGTAAACCAGCATTCATTGCCCTTCCGGAGTTGCCTAGAGATGCTGAAGAGTCAACCACGTTACCCGTAAGTCGAGAGCCACATGTAGATCAGAGCAGATAAGGATGACCGAGTTCCTTCCTAAAAGACGGTCGTGAACCAGATGGGTTTTTCTCCAACAATTATCATTAAACTCTTATTTCCACATTGTCATCGAATTCAAAATCCATTATCTGCCATGGCAAGATTCAAACATAATCGGCATCTCTGGGTTAATAGTCTAGTGATAATACCACTGGGCCATCTAACCTCTAGAGTTTGGGATTATTTTTAGCGGAACAGAGATTTAAAGGGATCAGACCTGGATCTGGTCAAGTGGAGATTGGCGAAAAAGGCACAGCTTGAAGTAAAAAACAAGAATGTAGGGTTGCTAAATTATTTTTTTTCAGAAAATGCATCATTATAACATTTTAAAGACTGGGGTTCCACTCAAGTGAGCTGGGCTTTTTGGTGTAGTTTGCTTGTGTAACCGAAACTGTAAGAGCTAATTACATTCGATGTAAATTAACTTCCTACTGTCTTTTGCAATATGACATGCTAGAACTAGATGCTGCCCACAAAACCACGAAGAGGGGTTTAGCTAGTTGCCTTCCTTTTGTACGTTTTGAGGGAGGCACCAACACTTTAGCGGGATCCTCTGACTATAAAAACGTTGATGAAGTTTATTCTGAGAGGATCTTTGGAGCCATTTCTTAAAATGTACAAAGTGACTGACTGTTGTATCCTAATTTAGTGAGAAAATAGCTTTGCATGTATGCAAGAGTAATTTTCAGTAATTTACAATATGATACTCACAAGTAGATTGGTTTTATTTATTTCTGATGATTCAGTGACAATTTTCAGCTTTAGTAACAAACTTTACTGAGCAGTTACTTTCTTAAGTAGATCAGGAAATATTTTTAGGACAGATTTACTTTCTTTTAAAATCTCTAATTCATGTAAGTGTTGCTTTGCTTTTTGTGATTATGGAAATGAGCAGGAGTTCTGAGGGTCAGCGTTTGCTGATTGCCCCCAAAGTGAAAACTGTACCCAAGAGTATTGTACCACATGTAACTGTTGAGGCAATGACCATGTCTAGTTTTAAGTGAATGGCATGAATATTTGAAAATAAATAACATAACATAAATAAACAGCAAGCTACTGGGCAAACATTTATCTCCAGATTCAGGATAGTCAAAATATGTTGTTTAGTTGTCTCTGTACTATTAATTTTGATTCTCATTTTTTTTTCTGTTTCCATGTTAGGAAGCTGTAAGTAAATTTGTGGCCAAGCTGAAGAAGGATGGAGTCTTTGCAAAAGAAGTTCGCAGTGCAGGCGTTGCATTCCATTCCTACTACATGGCTTCCATCGCCCCAACACTTCTAAGTGCACTTCAGAAGGTAATGGCCATCATGTCTCTGGAAAATGCTTTTGAAGATAAAGACAGGACAATGTCAATGCTGTAGAATTGCATAGAATTTCAAATGTAGCCTACATGAGATAGTGTCCCAACAAAATAGGTCAAGTATGTAGTGCTAATGATCAGCACAATGGTCCAAGGTGAAAATCATTGCAGTGATCTTATGGTGGGAGTCACAGAGTTTAAGGTACTGGGATTGACAGTGATTAAGTTAAGTGTCAACCCTCTATCATGTTGTGTTGCTTAGCATTAGTTCTTGCAGGTTGCAGCCCAACATTCTGAAGGGAACAGAAGCAGATGGTACACCTCTTATTTTCCTATATTAAGTTGCTAAATACTATTGGTAGCATTGGTAGAGAATGTCTCTTATTTCAAGATTAGAATGGCGCTGGAAAAGCACAGCAGGTCAGGCAGCATCCAAGGAGCAGGAAAATCAAACGCCCAAGATGTTGATTTTCTTGCTCCTCGGGTGCTGCCTGATCTGCGCTTTTCCAGCACCGCTCTGATCTCCAGCATCTGCATTCCTCATTTTTGCCTTGATATCTCCTTATTTGGCTGTTAGGAAAAATAACACCTAGTGCAGCGCTTACCAGGATTGTGCAACTACATGCAAATTCACACCCAAAGCACTGAACTCCTTGACACTTGAGTGTTGGATTTCTAATCCATAAAGACATCGTCAACTAATTCTTCCAGATCCATTTTCAAATAATCGAGTTTTCATTATATTTTGTATTAATTCTGTACACTTTTTATTTTCTCTTTTCCTCACTCCTCCCATCCTCACTCATTCTCACCTTCCTGACTGCAGGTTATAACTGTCCCTAAACTTCGTTCTGCTCGTTGGATCAGTACATCGATCCCAGAAGCCAAATGGGGCAGTGATCTGGCCAAGTTCTCCTCTGCTGAGTATCATGTCAACAACCTGGTGAGCCCAGTCCTGTTCCAGGAAGGACTGCAGCATATTCCCGATAACGCTGTCGTGGTTGAGATTTCTGCTCATGCCCTCCTTCAGGTATTAGCCTTTCTTTTGACTTTGAACTGTTTGTACCATTTGACTTTATGGACGGTCCTGTTGAATTAGAAAGTGTGCTTGGTATAAGGTTTAAAAGAGCGAATTTTAACTAACACAAGGTATCTTTCAACATTTCAGTTGCATTCAGTTCCAACAGTTTTGAACTCCTTGCATGACAAGAAGAATGTTTCTTATGAAGAAAATTTCAAATTGACATAGACATTTGCAGTTTTGGTTTGTCTGTATTAATTATGGACAACTGCACCTTATTTGTATTTAACAACTTTGTGGTTACTTATTGTCGATATTAAAGATCTTTTAATATCGACAATATATTGAGAGATTTGACATTCTTGGAAAGAATTGCAGTAAATTACAGAAACCAGGGATGCTATTTGTCCTTTTTTTTGTCCATGCTGGCTGACCAGGAACCATCCAGCAGAATCCCACTTCCCACTTTTTTTATTCCATTACCTTGTTGGTTATGCCACTTCAAGTGCATATACACTTTTAAAGTGCCATATGAGTTTCTGCCTCATGTGAGTGAGAGGAAACATTTGTCACTGTACAACTTTGTTCAGTTTTACCAAAGGGTAATTGCTTTTAATGCCAGTTCCATTATTGACTGACTGGAAGTGGGAGACTGAAGGTGTTTCCTTACTCTTCACTTGCGGTTAATGTCAGAACCCCACATGCTTCAGGTACTAAGTTCCAGACTCCGTCTGGTGAAAAAGATCACCTTTTAAATCCCCTTTCCATATCACACAAAATCCGTGCCCCCTAAATCTGAATCCCTCAGCAAAGCGGGATTGGGCTTTTTCATTGACCTACTCTCGTGAACCTAATTTGGAGATGTAATCACACACCTTTGGAGCAGGTGGGACATGAACTTGGGCCTCCTGGCTGAGAGTTTGGGATTCTGTAACACCATGGCACAAGAGCCCTTTTCGTTTGCTCTGACACCCTGTGTAATTTTGTACACTTCAGTTGGATCTCCCCTCAGCCTTTCCTCAGTCCAAAGAATTCCACAATTAAAATTCTCCACTCAAAGCAACATTCTTATGAATGACCTCTGTATCCTCTTTAACACAGACGCATCTTTACTATGACATCGCGTTACAAAGCCTCGATCAGAATTGCCTTTTTCAGGGCACAATGGAGAACAAAACTATCTTGGTGCTGACATTTATGAATTCCAATAATTTCTCTCAAATTTTTATCCTGTCAATAAGCTGAAAAATAACTTGTCTATTGATATTTTTGAGGACATGTGGAAAGCCAAGTTGTGAAATTGGTTTGGTTTGTTCTGCTTTAAATAGTACAGAACTGTAGCAAGTTGTTTGTTATTTGATATAAAAATTTTAAAGGTTGTGAATGCATCTGCTGATGAGCATTTGCTCCTTGCTTCAGGCTATTCTGAAACGAAGTTTGAAGCCTTCCTGTCTTATTATCCCTCTGATGAAACGAGGGCATAACAATAACCTGGAGTATTTCTTGTCTCACATTGGCAAAATCTACGCAAGTGGGTAAGTGATTACTCTCCGAATGGAAAGCGAATTGTCAATTGAGAAATTAAATTTGAGTAGGGACATGTTCAATTCTTTGTAAACCTTTCTGCTCACAAGATGTGATGCCTCGTTTTTCCAATGTTAGCTGCCCAGTGCACCATTCATTAATCAAAAAAAAGTCATGATTGATGAGAGGAAACATTTGTCATTCTGCAACTTTGTTCAATTTTAGCAAAGGACGGATAGGCTGCCTGTTTGGTAATTGCTTTTAATGCCAGTTTCATTATTGACTGGAAATGGGAGACTGAAGGTGTTTCCTTGCTCCTCACTTGAGGTTCATGTTGTTCCACCTGCTGGATTGTTTTCAAAACAATTAGCTCCTAATTTTGATGGGTTAAATGCATTGGGTAAAACCAAAGACACATGGGGTAAAGGATCAAGATATATAGCACAGTGCAGTATGAAAGCTCAAAGGATGGTTATTTAGATAATGCCAAGTGTGGACGTCAAAAGCCTTGTGGATTATGAACTGATGAAGGAGAGGATTGTTATATCTGGTGGCCAGGATTTGATACAGACATTTCCATGTTGGTGGAGTGCCAATAAAGACCAAAGTTACTGCTAACAGCTCCCTCACATTTCTAGGAATGGCCAGATAAACCCTGGACTCAGTTGTACATTGACTGCACAGGCCGTTTCATGGGCTCAGTGTTTTTAGTCATTGTGGTTGGATGGGCATAGAGTTCATTCGACAAGGCAGCACTCTTGGATTATGGGTTACAGTTATTCAAAACTAGGGTCAAACTTGGGTGATGTAAATGTCAATGGCTGAATGTAAATATGGGAGGAGCTTAATGAGTGATATAATTTTGGGACCCTCATAACGGTTTGTGATTTTTTTTGAGTTAAACTCTTGAAGCCAAAAGCTTTGATTATTGCAAGCTTTACTTTGCATCTGCAACTCAAATTTGCTTTTGAAAATGGCCAAAACTGCGTCAATCTCTACTTTCCATAATAACAGGAGAATCCGTCTCAAGCTGACTTTGGAACAAACCAAGTCCGTTCTGGTAAATTGTTGTTGCTTAAGTTGGTTCCCCATGTAGGTCTGAGAAGATTTTAAATAAATGCACCTATGTGGTGATTATCATCTCTAAATGACATAAAAGGTTTCAACATTCATGTGTTACTTTGAAACGTTAGGGCAAACCTGGACTCCAACAAGTTATTCCCACATCTGAAGTATCCAGTCCCTGCTGGAACTTCCTTAATATCCCCCTGCATCACGTGGGACCACAGCCAAATCTGGGATGTACCCAAGACTGAAGACTTCTCCTCAGGTTCTGGAGGATTAGCAGCAGCTACAGTATTTAACATCGGTGAGTTGTTTCACGGTCAGAATCCTCCTGAATAGCTCCAAGAAATCTTGTTGCACTCGACTGATTAAGTGCTCATGCTTTCTGTATTTGGCTTTTGGATATTGTAAAACAAACCGCCTCAATTGAAACTTACTCAGATAATCCAACTCAAATTTAATTTTTATTGCTGTGTATGATTTTAATTGATTTTGATATCTTGTTGATTTTGTGCCCTCCACTCAGATATGAGCCCTGAGTCTCCAGACAGTTATATAGTTGATCATTGCATTGATGGGCGAGTACTTTATCCAGCCACTGGATATCTAGTTCTGGCCTGGCGAGCACTGTTGCGACTGACTGGAGCTGTTATGGAACAGACACCTGTAATATTTGAAGACGTTGTAATACACAGGGCAACCATCGTTCCAAAAATAGGTACTGTGTTCAGAATGTTAACATGGTGCATTTCACATTCAGTCCTTTTTTTCTCTCTGGATGAAGGTCATGTAAGAAATAAAAGTAGTGACCTTCTGAAGTCTGGAACATTCCATGCATTTCAATATGAGTTTACAGCATAAACAGGACAATAGTGTAGAGAATGGTCCCATTTGGAACAATACAGAAAAATAATAGACTTCACAAATTTTGAAGAGTCTTGTGAGTTCAAAATCACTGAATTATTATGGCCCATTGTTATGGTAGCCATTTGGCCCATCATGCTTGCCCTGGCTCTCCAAATGAGCATCATTACACATTGCTAATTTCCTGCTCCTTTCCCGTACCTTTACATACTACTTCTATCCAAATAATAATAGAGAGCTCTCTTGAATGCCTCAATTGAACCTGCCTCCACCACATTTCCAGATAAGTTATGTTCCAGTTCAATAGTGAAGATGTTGATCTAAGCTGGCAAGGTTTTGGTTTTGAATCTAGTTATTCATTTTCAAATGACATTTGAAAAATCTCTCATTTCTGCAACCCTGAAATGTGGAAATTGTTGATGTGACAGATGGAAAACAAAATGTAAAGATGAAAACCTTTTTTAATTTTGACAACCCCTTCACCTCACACCCCATCCCAAACACTTAGTGCAACAACTACTGAGCTGTTCAGTAGCCCCATGTTCTTATCTTTACTGATTACATGCACTGCCAGGATGGAGAAAGATGAGGAAAGAAAGAGTAAACTTGTGAAAAGAACGCCAAAAGAGCAACTGGGGATATTTTATGGTTTTATTTCATGTTGAACTGTAAGAATTGTAATTTTAGACAGGTGAGATTATTTGAACAAAAACCAATTTGTGAATTTCTCTCGATACATTTTTATCTTGTCCTTCTCTCAAGGCTCTGTACAGCTTGAAGTGCGGCTCATGCCAGCATCAAATAGATTTGAGGTCTCGGAGAACAACAGCCTGGCTGTTAGTGGTAAGTCACGTTGATTAAAGCTTTGATCCCAATGAGCTGAAAGTATGGTGTTGGCTGTTCTAACAACTGCATGGTTAAAAGGAAAGTCCAAGGGCTTGCTGCACATTCAAATACACCAGCAATTGGGACAAATTGTGATTGTACAAACATGTGAGACACATTATGAAAGTGAAGACTCTTGAATAAATAAGCATCGGAGTTTCAACTTTTTCATAAACATAGTCTCCTGATATTTTACACTGAAAGCATTGACTCCTTCAGTGGGGTGTATTTCACATGTTAATCTCCTCATTTAGTACCAAGCCATGTATATGCATTGTTGTTATGTGGCCAGCGATCTGAGTGTGTGTCATATGATAGGAAGCTGGCTATAGTGAATTGGCTGTCTAATAACATCTGCTGGTTTGTATATCAAGTGGCCAATCTGCTTCTGGTGGTGAAATTTGAAATGTTCCCCATAGACATTGGTTGGATTCTGCTGACTTGGGAAATTTTGAGTGTCAGTCTTTCCAGTCCTGAACCTTTCATTGTGCCCACCAGTGAAATCTTATGGGGAGGCTGCAAAATAACAGGCCACCATAGCATTTTCTATTCATTACTAGATTGGAGACAGGAGTGTGACAATGAGCACCTTCCACCCTGTCATCAGTGAGAGTGCTGCAAAGGTTCAAGTAGGAAGTGTAGTAGGAATGCGATGGGGGTGCCATCTTGACCTTGAGGTGGTTGCCACTCCATTAGAACAACACTGTCAGGACATTTAACTGTCGTGTCTGGCACAAAGGCCAGCCTCTGAACCATGAAAAATAGCACCCTTCCAATGTCATTTTGGAGGTAAACATTTAAAATCCATCAAATTGATTGCGGCTTAGCATCCTACTCTGCTCCCATCTCCTCTGAACCCAGGCACATAGGCTCTGTGCATGGCAGAAAGCTGGCAGCCCAGAGGTCTGAATTTCTATGATTACAGTTGGCTCTCATTGGCTAACTGGACTCCAACCACTGCTGGATGCATTGATGTCACTGATATGATCCAACCTGTGGATGGGAGCACATCGGTGAGTTAGTCTGATATTTTATTTGCCCTAATTTTGTTGTCTTCCAACTACCCAAAACAGGACGCCACAGAACTGAGAGAATTTTCCCTTTGCCTCAGTGCTATATTTTATGGCTATCAATGAGAAATATCCTTTCTTCATTGTAGTGACCCAATTCATATAGAGGTTTTTAGTTTGAATTTGGAAGTTTTGCATGCAATTCATGGACAGAGTTCTGAATTTAATATATCTGATTTCATAAACAGCAGTGAGTAAAATGACTGGGTCTACACAATTATCAGCAGGCCAGTTTTTTATAAGTCAAAATTTCTATACATTTATGGTGGTCATATTTATACAGAAGAAGTAACTGGTTATGAAGCTTAATGATGTATCTGTTTGAGAAGTGTTTGCAGCCAGATTTTGCTCAAATGATAATCTAATTTTGCTAATCTAAACTTTGGTTATTTGAATCAAGTTCTGTACTTAAGACCCAATAGTTATTTTATTAATAAAATGTGTTGAATTAAGGAATACAGGATCAAGATCTTAATGATCATAAATTAGTGTCACAAAATAACAAATATGCACTGATGCTTGTATATGTTCTCATGTCTTAGAAATTGGTGGAGGCATTTTCTAAGAATTTAATTGAACGTTATGTTGTTTCTCCTTTCAGGGAAAATCTCTCTTTTGGAAGAAACAGCCCTAAATGACTTTAAAACTCAGCTAAATGCAAATGTGAAGTTTGAAGAAACAGAGACAACGTTCCGCCTCTCTCCAGGAGATGTTTATAAAGAGCTGCGCCTACGAGGCTATGAATATGGAAAAAACTTTCAGGGAATCTTGGAAACTAACAATGCTGGTAAGTGCCATCCTGAAACTTCAGTTTTGTACTTTAGAAACAGGCACGCATACACACAACTTGTGTTCAACTGATCGTAATCTATTAAAATCTCCTTTTCTCATGCTAGGAAATAAAGGGAAGTTGCTATGGTCTGGGAACTGGGTGACACTTTTGGATACCATGCTGCAGATGATTGTGGTCGGCCTGTCAGGACGCAGCTTGAGAATACCGACGCGGATCCGCTCTGTGTGCATTGATCCACAACTTCATGAAGAGAAAGTCCAAGATTACCAGGAAAATAAAAAAGGTTATTGAGGGCATTTTGGTTTTTTTTTTGTTGTCATAAAATTACATTTTTGAATAGTTCGCCTTCAAACAGCTGCGTCATGTTGCGTGATTGAGCTCAATATATTTTAAAAATTCTGTTTGTGGTTGCAGCTGGCAAATTGTAGTTCACTTCCTTAGCAATTTTATATTATGATATCAAGTTATAAATTAAGTCAAGTTTGCCAAGTAAAAATGTACAAAACAGTTTGTTCTAAGTTTCCAGCAAAGTGGTCACTGTCGTGCTAACATGTGTCTACCAACAGACTATGTCTTGACATCTCCACTTCCTGTGTGTGGGTTCTTTTAGGGACCTATGTAGTTCAGTGTGTGTGAAGTTAGCCACGCACTAACTTCAGAAGAGTCTTGTAGAGTAGACCAGATGTAGTTTGTTGCATTACCGCAATTATTTACAGGTTGTAAGAATAGGCCATACAATACTACAAAGATTGTAGAGAGGACCTAGCTTTTTAAGTCTGTCTCCCACTAGATTCTATTTTATCCTCCTGCTAAGTGGTTATAAATCTTCACATTGGATGGTGCTTATTGCACACAAACAGACTACTTCAGGTCCTTCCAGACTTGTACACAACATAGACCAGCCTTTCCTTTCAAAGCAGTAGGTTTAGATTTTTGAAAAGTTAAAAGTTTTGCTCCTAAATGCTAAGCTGCAGGAGCTGGCGCTGCCTCAGTTTATGGAGCTATGGCATTACTCCGATCTTGGATCACATGTCTAGTAATATAAGTTACGTCATGATATATCTTTAACTTTGTTTTATCTGTGTGTACAGCAGATGCTACATCAATACATTCTTGAACACACTTAACTAAATCAAAGCTGGTCAATATCTTAGTGATTTCTGAAGCATTCGTGCAGGGCAGCAGAAGCTTCTGATGATTTCAATATTTGTTTGTACCACAAAGAAATAATTCTGTAGAATGCCACATCTGTATTTTGCATCCGTACTTTGAAACGTTATGCAAAGTTTTTTTTCCCTCTGGTTCGTCATAGTCTTGTGAGATTCTTGTTTCTGAACATGCGCACTTTGTTGTGTTCCTGTTTCTTCACAGCTGTGGATGTCGTTGTGAATCGTTGCCTTGACAACATTGTGGCAGGAGGTGTCCAGATCAGTGGGTTGCATGCCACAGTAGCTCCACGACGCCAGCAACAACAGATGCAGCCCATTCTACAGGAGTTCCACTTAAGCCCATACTTTGAGAATGACTACCTGATCAGTAATGAGAAACTTCGCTCCTGTCTAACACAGTGCAAAGGTGAGCGGCCAATCTGAGATTTAATGCCTCTGGTGTAAAAATATGTATTTGGGAAGTGTTCTGTCAGCCTTTCCATTAAAGGAAGCAAAGTTCAGTAATAACTTGGTATACATTGCAATCTCATTTCTACATCTAGTGTTGAACGATTTTAACTCCTCCTGTGTTTTATGTTTCCTTGAGTTATACATCATTCCAAAGGACCAAAGTTATACTTTCAGGTGATACTCAGCACATGTGACAGCATCTGTGAAGACAAACCGAGTTAGTGTTTTGAGTCTTTTCTTCAGATTCTGCCAAACCTGCTGAGTGTCTCCAGCAATTTTTGTTTTTGTTTCAATTTCCAGTGGCCTTAGTTCTTTTGGGTTTTTAAAACTTCCAGGTCTTATTATTGCAACTGTGTGACTGAGAGAAAAAAAACAAAGCAGCCAAAGCCATTTCCTTGCTGTACATCTGTATGACTCTTTTATGGAAAATACCTGCTGTCGTGTTATACTTACGATGACTTGTCTAAAATCAGAAATCATTATTGTATGTGCTGCTAAGCATTGGAGTACACGCCTGGTCAGAGTATTGAGTACAGGAGTTGGGAGGTCATGTTGCGGCTGTACAGGACGTTGGTTAGGCCATTGTTGGAATATTGCATGCAATCTGGTCTCCTTCCTATCGGAAAGATGTTGTGAAACTTGAAAGGGTTCAGAAAAGATTTACAAGGATGTTGCCAGGGTTGGAGGATTTGAACTATAGGGAGAGGCTGAACAGGCTGGGGCTGTTTTCCCTGGAGTATCGGAGGATGAGGGGTGACCTTTATGGAGGTTTACAAAATTATGAGGGGCATGGATTGGGTAAATAGGCAAAGTCTTTTCCCTGGGATCAGGGAGACCAGAACTAGAGGTCATAAGTTTAGGGTGAGAGGGGAAAGATATAAAAGAGACCTATGGGGCAACCTTTTCACACAGAGGGTGGTACGTGTATGGAATGAGCTGCCAGAGGAAGTGGTGGAGGTTGGTACAATTGCAACATTTAAGAGGCATTTGGATGGGTATATGAATAGGAAGGGTTTGGAGGGATATGGGCCGAGTGCTGGTAGGTGGGACTAGATTGGGTTGGGATAGCTGGTCGGCATGGACGGGTTGAACCAAAGGGTCTGTTTCCGTGCTGTACATCTCAATGACTCTATCACTGTTTGCTGTCTCTATTTCCACCTGTTAAATGCACTCTTATTATTAAAGTACTGAAAGTTTCATTCCACTGTCTCTTATTTAAATATCTTCTTATTAAGGTTTTGTGCAGAAGCTGCAGGACAAGTTGTCCAATCATGGACTGAAGCTTGCTTTCTCCGGTCTACCAACTGGTGTGACCACTGCTGCTGGAACCACTGGATCAGAGAAAGGACTCCTGCACATGCTCAGTGTACTGTGTGCTTTAGACCTGAATGGGAATCTTTGGTCAGAACTGCAGCAAACAGTAGAGACTGAGAAAGATTGTCTACGTGAGGATGAGTTACTGAATGGATTACTGGATAGTCCAGCACTGAAAATCTGTCTTGATATCTCCTTGGAAAACATTGTGAACAAAAAGATGAAGGTTATAGAGGTAAAGGCATGATTTTCACTTCCTAACAAAGCTTTTATATTCAATATGAATATACAATAATTTCATGACCTTTTGGATAGAGTTAGGGAAGTGGATGGAGTTTGAAGGGTCAAGTCTTTTTGACCACTTTAGTGGCCAGAGATGAGCAGTGCTCATCTTGAGAGAGGGCAATGCTGTGTGACACTCCGTTCTTCCCTGTCAGCCATGGCTCCCTGATTAGGGCAATTAATCTGGTCCAATCAAGGCACTCCTATCCTATAAGGTCAACCAGGCTGACCTCGTTAAATTCATTACAGTTGTGAATATCATCTACCTTTTTAAATTTAGAAACTGATTTGCATGTGTCACATGTCAGATGTGAGTTGATTACCATAAGGCATAGGAGCAGAAATTAGGCCATTCAGCCCATTGAGTCTAGACTACCATTCAATCATGGCTGATAAGATTCTCAACACCGTTCTTCCACTTTCTCTTTGTAACCCTTGATACTCAAGAACCTATCTTAAATATAAGACATATAGGAGTGGAAGTAAGGCCATTCGGCCCATCGAGTTCACTCCGCCATTCAATCATGGCTGATGAGCATTTCAACTCCACTTACCCGCATTCTCCCCGTAGCCCTTAATTCCTTGTGACATCAAGAATTTATCAATCTCTGCCTTGAAGACATTTACTGTCCCAGCCTCCACTGCACTCTGCGGCAATAAATTCCCCTGGCCTCCAGAGCTTTCTGTAGCAATGGATTCCATAGATTCACCACTCTCTGATTGATGAAGTTTCTCCTTATCTTTGTTGTGAAAAGGTCTTCCTTTTACTCTAAGGCAATGCCCGCTGCACAGATGGAGAAAAAGTGGGAATTGGGTTGTGGTAGGGAACAGTCATGATATTTGAAAAGAAATCCATGAACTGCTCAATTATAATCAGGAGTTCAGCTCCGAGGAGGAAAGCAAAGATATGCTTGGTGATTTAGAAGGAGATTCTGGGAATGGCATCTGAATTTTTTTTTCTGACATGTAGGATTTGACATTTTCGTAATAGTGATCATGCCTGAAAGGTCTCGATTATCCAAATACAGCTCTCCTTTTTTCAAACTGTATATGTTTTTTGGAGGGTGTTTTGAAGGGATTTATTCTGTATATACTCTAGTGCTTGCTGGTAGAGCATGTGCAAAATATACTCACTGGAAATATTTTAACTTTTAATACTTTGATTTGGGCATCACCTTTTATCACATTTTTACACTTTGATATTTTCACAGCTACTGAGCGAGTGTTGTAAGTCAAGAATTGAGATCAAAGTTAACTGGTTTCAATGTGCTTTAATGATTAACATGGAGTCTTACTTTTCAGGGAGGAGAATAAACAGCTCACCCAAAGTGCTGTTCTAGCTTTCCTTGGGCTTCAAAAAGCATGCAGTGCATTATAAAGATGTGTGGGCTTCTTATAGGTTGAAACATTCCTTCTATCTGGGCACTCAAATTCCTCCATTGCACAAAACCTTCCACAGTTATGATTTGTACTCAAGAAGTCGCGGTGTTCGTCTGTGTGCAGGAGGTCACCCTCAGCAGTGGGGTGGAGGGGCTAGGGTGGTTAAATGTTACACAATGAATGCCTTGTGACTGATACCAACAAAATTGGCACTAACATTCAGAGCCCATTGGCAATCCTATCCAGTTAAAATACCATTGGGTTTCTAATGACAGCATGGAATCTGATTTGCATGGATTAACAAGACCCGCCTGCTTTGATTCAACCATCTCCATGAAACACAAAATTAGAACTAGAGTCAGTAGGATTGGGGTCACAAGGTTTTAGTTGATTGGGTTAAATTTTAGCAGTAGAATGAACTTCAGAATTCTAATTTTTGTTTCCTATAATTCAGACTCTTTTATATGTAATGTACTTGAGAAATTGATAGGGGAGTGCTGTCAATTATTATGAGATGTATTGTACTTTTACTAAGACTCCAAGGTATTTTTCATTATTTGTTTTGCAGATTCATGCTGCTTAGTCAAATACAAGGAGCTTGACGTAAATTTTCCAATGCAGTTGAATCTGCATCTATACCGACTTGTTTGCACTTGTACCGCCTGGTCTCCAGATATGACTGCACCCTGTCTGATTAGTAGCATACCTTGCATTGTATAGTTTATTGAGCAAAGAGCATTGTGGCAATTACATTTCTTAAAACACAAGAACAATTCTGATTTTAAAATTAAAGACTGTCCTTTCTAAATTATTTAAACAATTTTGGTGACCTGTGCACCCGGTTTTGGGTGTAATGGGAATGCCAGTAGTAGTTTCAGTGGAACAGCAGTAACAAAGCAGCTAAAGTGTGAACTCTATCAGCACCCTTGATCTGGAGTTATGAGCTATTCTTACCTGGACTGCTGCAGGTCCCATCTTCCCTACTCAAGGAAACTGAAATTGATAGCCTTGTTGGACAGGAATATTCAGGGTTATGGAACAGAGGTAGGTAGTAAGTGGAGCTTACAAACTGGTCAGCTCAGTGGCTAGTTATCCAAAAGCTCAAGTCAGTGCTCAGCCTATATGGTGAATGGCCTCCTCCTGAGCCTTTGTTCCAGGATTCAAATCCTATTGTGTTAGCTGTGACTAACAAATCTGGAATATAAAGTTTGTCTCATAATGGTTAACATGACAACAATCATGCAGAGGCACCCAAGGCAGGTTTAGGGCAAAAGAGTCTGCATGTGGAGGTCCTGGCAGGCAGCTCGGACGTGAAATGTGTTTGCACCTTCTTTCCAGGCATGCTGTAATGCTGGCATATAAGATGACGCCAAGGAGTAATATCAGGGCAGCTTCCTTGCAAGCATCTCCTGCATTAGTTGTCAGACTGAGTTTAATGATTTTGCCACTTGGTATCTGCGTTTAGGATTTCCAATGTCTTTTTTGTTTGCTTGCCATATAATCCCCTGCCACTTTGGCCTGGCCATTGAAGATAATGAGCTGAGATGCCAGTTTGCACTCCCAACATTTCTGAATGCCTTTCCCTGCTTAATGATCCTCCCATCCAAGTATCTCCTCCCTTTTTCAAAACCTCAGACTTTTCTCTTTTTTTCACTCTCGCCAATAATGAGGAACATGAATTACATTTCAGAGTTCGATCTATCCACAATTTATAAATATTTAAAACAAAGACATCTGAAAGTGAAAAAAGCTGCCTCAGATCCTCTAATTATTCTTATGCTATGGACTGTTATTAGCATACTTGCATGAATATATATCTGTTCCACTAAATGTGCTATTTGCCCCATGTAGTCATTATTGTAACACAGCTCATTTTGGATGGGTAGGGGGGCTTTCCCAAGGGACAGAAACCAGTAATGCTTGGAAGTGGAAGTACTGGTCATACTGGAGCTACATTTTGAGATGCAAAGTTTCGTACAAGCAGATCATTTACTATACAAAGTGCATAGGTGTAATAGAACAGAGCGAGGAATAGTGTGTTATGGATGGAGCGAAGGTGCACCTAAGAGTGAGATCAACCTTAAAGTAACTGAATTCAGTGAAATGAATGCATCATTTATAAATTCTACAGGTCTTTTCCTCTGGAGAACCTCTCAAACATTAATGTGTATCTATCTACCCTCCACTTACCTGCCTCTTGAGCTCTTTTTATCCTTCCTCAAATGGAGCATTGCTAGAAATTAGCACATTCATTGAGTATTATCGTAAACCCATTGATCTATCGGCATTATACAAATTGGGTTCAAGTGAACCACGAAAACTAATTCCTGGCATTGGGAACTCTGGCTCCTGTATGGCATTTACTTTGAAAGAAATGAAGAAGACTGGGAATCTCTCAGAAGTAAGTAGAGACTTGGTATAACAGGATCTCTGTCATGCTGCTTTACCATAAGACCCTTGTGCCCTGCCAAGTATGACAGTGGGTGTTTGATTGTCCACACACCCTCACCCCTGCCCCACCCCAAGAAAATCAATGCCAAAATATTTAATTTCACTTCCATAATATTTCCTAGGATTTTCACAGCTGAAACATATAACAAGAGATGATCCAAGAGTGCGTCCATTCATTTAAATGGAGTTTATTTGGTTAGTTACCAGTCCTGACATACTTGCATTAAAGAATTATGCTATTGCCTTCCTGCAGTCCTGTACACTTGTAAAATGAATATATGAAGACTTTTTTCTTTGAAAGCTGTTTGGAATTTTCCATCATTTTGTCCTGGCTGTTGTTCAGGAACCTATGGATACTGTCAAAGTCACCAACATTGAGCATCATTTTTCTAGTTGGGATTTTGCTGGTTTACCTCTGAAACATCACCCACCAGGAACAGACCTTTTTAACAAAACTTGTTAAGCTTTAAATGTGTGAAATGCAAGTCCATTTTTATTTGCTTATTTTCTGAATTATGCATATGGAACAAAAAAAATATTTTATTTAACTTTGCTGTTTAAATTGGCATAGCTATCATACTGAAAATGTGTTGCTGGTTAAAGCACAGCAGGTCAGGCAGCATCTCAGGAATAGGGAATTCGACGTTTTGAGCATAAGCCCTTCATCAGGAATGAGAGAGAGTAGCCAAGCAGGCTAAGATAAAAGGTAGGGAGGAGGGACTTGGGGGAGGGGCGATGGAGGTGGGAAAGGTGGAAGGAGGTCAAGGTGAGGGTGATAGGCCGGAGTGGGGTGGGGACGGAGAGGTCAGTAAGGAGATTGCAGGTTAGGAGGGCGGTGCTGAGTTGAGGGAACCGACTGAGACAAGGTGGGGGGAGGGGAAATGAGGAAACTGGAGAAATCTGAATTCATACCTTGTGGTTGGAGGGTTCCCAGGCTATCATACACTGAGTTCAATCTGTTCCTGGGAATAAAAGGATTGAAGATGAAATTCCTAGAAGTTAACCCCACCCTAAACTTTTGTTTTTTATGATTTCGGATTTGCATATCTCTGGAGAGATTAATGGTTCAGGTAGTTTAGGGAAAGTGTGGTGTGACACATAAAATAACAGTTTTTGATGCCTGAGTCCACGTGAATCACTTTTCTTTTCCTCTCTTGACATTTTTTTAAAAAAAAGTTCGTATGTTGCTTCATTTACAATTCTTTTTTCTTTCATTTTTGCCCCTTCAGGTTTCAGCAGTCAGTGGAAACTTGTACTCTCGCATTGTTCCTTTGTTGAATAACCAGCCAGTCATTAATCTTGATTATATTGCCACTGATCTGAACCCAGAATCCCTGTCGGCCAATCAGGATCAGCTCCAGGAGATGGGTGTTTCCATTGATCAGTGGAATCCCCTGAATCCTGCCTCTTCCAATCTGGCCAATGCTCAGCTGGTTGTCTGCAACTGTTCAGCATTCCTTTTTGAGGACCCTCAGACTGTTGTCTCCAATATGGCTGCTGCTGTGAAAGATGGTGGATTTTTCTTGCTGCACACCCTTCTTAAGGGCCAAATCCTTGGAGAGACAATTGCGTTCCTTACAGGAAAAGATCCGAAGCAATCACAGGGGCTTCTAACGCAGGTAAAAAAAAATTTTGAAATACATAGATATGTTTATTCTTTTACGCATATCATATACAGTAAACCCAAGATTTAAAATAAAACTATTTTCGATGTGGTTCTTCAGATAATTTCATAAGTTGAAGAAATAGAAAACACAGAATATCAGCATGAACGCACATCTTAAATTTTTCACATTACTGTGTTAGGCTGAAATTTACTGAGTAAGAAAATATGTTTGCCATACAAACAACTCACAACTATAAATTATTTATATAAATCGCCGATTTGAATGGTTTTTAGAAATTTTGTCTTGACCGGTGTACCTTTTATCATTACCTACAAAAAAACCGAGGAGACTTTTTTTAGTAAACATTCAATGCAGAGATCCTTTGTTTTACTGAGCTGTGGCTGTTTGTTTTTCTTACTGATCTAACTTCTTACAGAACTGAGATATGATTGTCTGCATGGTAACATGAACGTACCTTTTTTTTCCTTAAGCTGTGTATTTAATTTCATATACAAACTGTCCTGATTGTTCTCCAGATTTACTAATACAAGCTGAATAAACAATTTTGTAGTATTTCTTTCTGTTTTGTGATATTGTGTTGAATGCAAAACAAGAAAGAAAAGTATCTTGGGATTGAATATCATTTTAGTAAAATTTAAATCCAAATATTTAATTAAATCCAGAACGCCTAGTTTCTATACTTTTTGTTAAATAGTGAACAGAGAAAATCTTCCGGCTGTACCTAGAGTTTTGTCTAAACTGAGTGACTAGGGAAATCACCACCAAAGACTAAGTCAGTAATACAATTGAGAATAAATCAAAGTTCGTTAGAACTTTCAAAGCGAGGAGTTTGTGTCTAGTTGAAAACCATTGGGTGAAATGTTTTCATTTTTCTTTCCTCCCAATTTCTGTACTTGATCATTTGGCTTGGAAGTGAAACTCCAGATGTAATATATACAATATGGTCTCCAATTTGAATTTCGATTCTGACAAACTTACAATTTTACAAGTTGCCTTTTTTTTCCCACAGGGTGAGTGGGCAGAGGTATTTGATAAGGCTTCGCTTGACTTGGTTAGCATGAAGAAATCATTCTACGGTTCTGTCATGCTGCTGGGACGCAAGAAGACCGAACCCAAGAACCCTATTTTCCTGGAAGCCCACGCAACAGATTTCAGCTGGATTGAGCCTCTAAAAGTAAGGAAAATATCTGTATTTTCCTGAGTAACATGCAATCAAATGGTCATCCTGGCAATTATATCCAACAAAATATTTAAAGATGTTTTGGAGATTCTCCTTTTATCATATTAAAGAGACGAGCAGTGGTCATGTCAGCTAGATGCAACAATGGTGAAATTGTTATCTTTCTTTACGGTTTTTTTCTCTCTCTGTTGTTCTTGTTAAGGTAGTGTTCCAGTGGTGTAATTGGATACCTAAGCAGGATTTGTTTATGAGCCTTGACAGGCAAATGATACAAGTGAGCTCATCACTGACCTTACCCAGTGTTTTCAGGCCTCCATCCTAGTGAGGAGGGATGGCAACACAAACTAGATGTCCACTCCCTAGCCTGAAACCAAAAACCTCATTCTGTTTAAGGATTGGAAACTCACTGGACAAAGTCTGAACCAGCAAAAGTTACCTTTGGGTGACTTGACTTATATGCAGAGCCAGACGATGCCAAATGTTTGATTTTAGTCCACTTCTTTCCACTTACTGTGTTCTATAATGAATCATAATGGTTTCCCCACTGTTGGCGCCATGACCACTTGGGGCTTGTGCTGTGAAATTCCCACCCTAAGCTCCTGTGGCTCATGGGGCACACAATCCATCATAAGGAACCTCCTTTAAAATCCACTTCTATTTTAAGTGATGAATCTTCCTATAATCTCCTCTATTGGCGCAGCATCCATTTTTATTTGATAATGCTTCTGCGAACCACCTTGAGCTATTTTTCAATGTTAAACGATGTTGTTAAGTAGAATGAGGTCACCTGAATTAATATTTTTGCATCAATGGTCTTGAATTGAAGGATCTAACAGCTATGAGACATTATGGTTCCTATGAATGTTTATTTTCTCCCTGCAGAAGATCTTAGAAGAGCCTTCAGAGGATCCAATCTGGCTTACAGTTGCTAATTGTGGCAATTCAGGAATTGTTGGAATGGTGAATTGCCTTCGTCAGGAACCACGTGGACATAGAATACGGTGTGATTTTTATCCATTTAACAATTAATTTAAATGTTTTAAAAAGGGGATTCAGGAGAGTGGTACAATCCAGCTGAGATTTATGGTTCCCACCCAATTGAGCACCTTTCTTTAAACCATTTATTAATATTATATTTAATAAGATCCTTTTGGTTTTTATATTTTCTGCCATTGAGAACAATGACTATACTTCTTTCAAAAATAAAGCCCTTTATCATTTCCTTGAGTAGAAGCTTACCATATTGAAAGCACTTTAAAGTTCTGATCTAGAATAATCTATTCTGAAAGGCTGTGGAAGCAAATTTCATGGGAACGTTCAAAAGACGTTGGGCACATACTTGACCAGCTCAGTTTCTCCAGCACTTGCTGTTTTTATTTCAGGTTTCCAGCATTTTGCTTTTATTTAGGATATGTAGTCAGGTCTTCATTTTGGCTCTGTTTAACCTTGCCTATTTTCTGGAAATGTAGCTGGACCTTGGTACTTAATAGGTTGATACTTAAATGTGGAAAATAGCTGGTGTAGTGAGATATTCTTTGCCACAGGCAAAACAGAAATTATTAGCATAGGGTAAGAGAGCACATTTCAAGCTGAATAACATGTGATCAATCTGCATTGTACTGAAAGGTGCCAAGGTCCTTGCAGAGTTTTTTTGGGGCAAAGGGTCTCTCTGATTGAGATTAGAGATGGAGAACAGGACTAATACAGCTATTACATAAGAAGTGGGGGCTTAGCAGAAAGGTATAGTGAGAAAATATCATCAATGGAAGGAAAGAAAGAAACAAACTACGTTGTAAAGTGACTCTAAAACAGTGTCATGGAAAAGGGGAAATGTTGTTTTCAAAGAAAACAAATGAAAGCATGAAAGACCAGGGTAAATATTTTAAGAAATTGCAACCAGGATTGACAAGTATAAATATGAACGCACAAAACATTCACACCAAAAATTGAAAAGTTAAATTATCAGTTACTAAAATAATTAACAGGGGCAACTCTTCTGAAATAAGCTATTAATGGAACAGAGAATAAGAGGGTAGGGTTAATCAGGAAGCTATAGACTAGCATGAGCTATACTTAATTGAAAATACATGGGTTGGTTCGTGAAGGGCAGGTATACACCACCTTAAGACAAAAGCTCAATTTTTAACATTCATTGGCAATAGTGAATTCAATTGTGTTATACTTCATATGATTTTCCTATTAATGAACCGCATCTTAATACGCAGTCTGTAAAACAACTTCCAAAACAGCAGAGAAAAGCTGTCAAAGCAACAACATTTGAAATCTATTCAGGTAGTCTAGATTCGTCTGACTTGTGCTTGAGTTGGTAGGTTTTACAGTACACTGGCATGAATCTGCAGAAATGTTTATTTTTTAAAAAATTATCTATCCTCAGGTGTATATTTGTAACAAATTTAATCTCTTCCTCGTCTGTTCCATCCCTGGATGCATGTGGCAAGGACATGAAAGCCATTCTCCAAAATGACTTAGTGATGAACGTCTATCGTGATGGACATTGGGGGAGTTTCCGACACATTTTCATACAAGGTATACAATCGTGTGTTTAATGTCAATATCATGAAATGAACTTGGTCTGTTTAACAAAGATTCATTTATGCTGTACATAGAAAAGCATGGATCATTCATTGAATTTATGACTTTCCATTCTCATTGCTGCAGTGTAACTGACTTGATCTCGCTGTTAATTGCATTATACACAAGTGGAATACTATGGGGCTAGAACTGAGAAATTTGAAATCCTCCTTTTTTAGTAGGCTGAGAGAGAATGGGACAGATTTTCAAATGTCAGAAGCATTGGCATGTGATTTGGGCATGATTTCATAATTGTGGTCCCAAGGATCATGTCTGGATTTGGATTCCAGCAGATTTTCAAGCAGCTGATGGAGTGAGGTAATGGGAAACATGCTTTACTCCGACTAATAGCCCACTGATCTCCTTCAAGTGCTTGTTAATAGGTCAGTGATGAGATTTTGAAAACTGTCTCTGGTGAAGTCAACTATTCTGATAAACTTTAGTGCCCAACTGTAGAGATCATCAGATGGTTTCTCTACTTTTGATGAACTGAGCTCTGCCAGTTTAAGCACAGTGCCTTCGTCCAGCCTTTATGGCCACATTCATTCACCTCAGCAATGCTGGCCCTCTGACAAGTTGTCTACCCTCACTTCAATGATGCTGACTTTCTAACCAATTGTGTACTCACACAGGCAGGCCCTGTTATAGCTGCTACTTGCTTTCACTAGTGCACCAGAGAAGCCATTCATGTACTGTTGGATGTCAATAATTGGGCTCAACAATTTAGGGTATTGACATTTAAAAATAGCATCATGTGAGCATCATGATACACATCTAGCTGCAAGATCTAGAATTAACCTGGATACTGGGTCTGCTCTGAAAACCTGGTCCACTGTCTCCATGTTTATCCCCGTTCAGTTGCCCTCTGTCATATATCTAAATCAAGGAGCTGACAGTAAACCTCAGGCGCTCTTTATTATCTTGAGAGTCCTGTTTTTCCAGCTTGTGGGTATGAACCTTTTAGAGTGGGCGATAGCAACTCCCAGGGGGATTTTTCTGGTGGAAAAGGAGCAGCTCAGCTAATTGGTGCCTTAATTTAGTACCTTGTTATGAGAGGAACAACCTTCATGATCTCAGGTTTTCTTCTTTTGTAGTGTTTTTTTTAATGTTGCATTGCTAGCAGGAAAGAAGAGAGATGAATGTGAGAAAATAATAGGAATGAGGAAATTGCACCGTTACAATTTTTTTTAAAAGAAGGGGAGGGCCAAAGCAGGTGTATATAATATCTTGCTATCTTGTTTGCTCTGTTGTGTTGTGCTAGAAGGGTGAGCCATTCTAAAACAAACTTCACTATCTTTGAGTACAGTTGCTATTGGGCATATTTTAATGTCCTTGTGAAATTATTTCATGACCTCTGGAAGATTAAAGTGGCTCCAGCCATTTAAGCATTCCACTGTTTTCTTTTCAAAAAATAGATAGATAGAATTCAAGCCCCTAGTGTTCTCTTATAGATAATCCACATTGCAGAATACATTACATTGGTGGGCAATGAGAGTATTTAAATCATTAAAGATTTACCTGCAAGTGTCAATAATTATGGTTTAATACAGCACCCTGCCAGCATGACAGTTATTTCACATTGTGGACATTTCTGATAAAGTTTCTGAGCCTTCTACAGCACTTAGCTATACTAAACAGTGTCACGAAGGACAGCTTATATTGCTATAGCTGTGGTACATTAATCCTGCATTGTCCTTCACAGCCTTTGACTCAACCAATCAAACCATCAGGTTTCCTCTGCTGTTCGGTTGAGCAAGATTGACATTGTTTAGTTCCACTTTTACATACCTGATCATAGCTTCAGTATTGCTATCAATTACTTGCCTTCTCACCTTTGCACTGTTGATGTCCCCAAACTTCTGTCCATTACACCACCTCTTCCTTATATGCTAACCCCTTAGCAACATTGTCTACCAACATGGGGTCAGCTGCAAAATCAAAGATGGTAACATCATTTGGGGAAGTGGTGGCATCGTGGTAATATCATTGGACCAGCAATCCAGAACCCCAGGCCAATATTGTGGGGAATGTATGTGCAAACCCCACCATACTAGAGGGTGAAATTTGAATTCTGTTTAAAAAAAATCTGTAAGAAAGAGTTGGTGTAATGGTGACCATGTAACCATTGTCGATTTGTCGTACAGACACACCTAGCTTACTGATGTAGTTTCGGGAAAGAAATCAATCATGTTTACCTGGTCTGGCCCACAGGTGATTCCAGACCCACAATAATGAGTTTGACTCTTAACTGCCCTTTTGTGCACTTTGGGATTGGCAAGCATTTATTGCCCAGTCAGCAGTACTCAAATTAAAAATAAATCTTCTGCTGCCTTTCTACTTCCAATTGTGACCCATTAACTGTCTTTGCATTATTAAAAGTCCTCACCTGACACTCGGTCTCAAATGAGCTACAATTGAGGTGGCCTGCAAACAAATCTCTACCACGTGGACAGAAAAAAAGATGGAAGTGAGGCAATAATATTTGACTTAATAAGAAAAGCCTGCTTACCTTGGGAATGAAATGTTTTCCATTAACATGCCCTGGCTTTCTAACATCTTGCTTTCAAATTAAATTAGACGCAGTGAAAAAATGGATTTATCCTTTCAGATCAAAATAAGGAGCAGACGGAATTTGCCTATGTAAATGTGCTGACTCGTGGAGACTTGTCATCCCTCTGTTGGATTTTATCACCACTGCAACACTTCAATTCCAATGATCCTAACATTCAGCTGTGCAAGGTGTACTTTGCATCTCTCAACTTCCGTGATATCATGCTGGCAACAGGCAAACTACCACCTGATGCCATCCCGGGTAAGACCATTGAAGTGACATTTTACTCTATACACTTTAAAATGATTTGTACTGTTGTGTCTCCTTGGATTTCAGAATCAATACCTCCAAAAATGTTCTGAATGAAAGTGTAAGCCAGAATGAGATACTGCTGTAGGGAAATATGGTGGGGGTGCGGAGGTGGGGTGGGGAGAGTGGGTGGCTGAGGAGACTTAGGCAGATCACGAGGGAAAGGTGGGAATGTCTTTCTCCTGTTTAAATAGAAATTGGAAATAAAATCAAAAAATGTCTGAAAAAAATTAAATGAATGCAAAATATTGTAGATGCTGAAAATCTGAAACAAATATTGCAAATACTGGGGAAATTCCATCAGATCTGGCAGCATCTTTATAGAGCGAGAGAGAGAGAGAAAATTTCAAGTCCAGTATGATTCTTCAGAACTCCTGTTTCTTCTCAGAGTTCAGAAGAAGAGTCACATCAGGCTTGAAATGTTAATTCTGTTTCTCTCTCCACAGATGCTGGCTGTCCTGCTGAATTTCTCCAGCAATTTCTGTTTTTTAGTTCCTGAAAATATTCCAGGTCAGCTGAGAAATGGAATTAATGTTTATGGTTATGATTATATTTTGGTTCCTGTGAGCTCAAATGTTAATTCTCTTTCTCTCCACCAGTGTTTTCTGTGCTGTTGAGTTTTTCCTTGTGTTTTTTATTGTTTCAGTTTCAGATTTGCAGCCTGGCTAACATTTTAGCTCTTGTATAAATGGAAGAAGTTCTTGAGTTGGATGAGCCTACCTCTCCTGCCTTTCTGCAGAGTTTCCTTTTGACACGTTTAATTGCGAGCACCGGATGCTTCCAGAATTGCTGCTTTAACCTCGCTGTTTCAGAATGTACTGTTGGAATGTAATGTTGTGGGTTTAAACTAAATCATTCGGCAATTCGAGAGAAAATTTTAAGCAGTGTCCCAAGCCTGCATATGAATGGAAGTGTACATCATATTAAAATGAATGAGAGATACCCACAGGTCAGGTCCTGGCCAAATTTATTCCACATTAACCTGCGTGAAGAATAGGATCAGAAGGGATGTGAAACCAACATCTAACTTAATCCCAAGGCTCACCCTTAAAACTGCAGCAGAGTCTGGGGGAGAGGTGCAGAGTTATCATGCCCATTCCTTGCTAAGTTGTCAGTATAGTTCAGATTTTCTAGCTTCTTCTCCCGTCGTTTTTCCTTTCATACATCCAGAATCAAGCTTGATTTCTTCTGCACTGTGAAAATTTAAATTTTGTTTTCTAGGTGATGCAGCTTTGCAGCACTGCCTGTTAGGAATGGAATTTTCAGGTCGTGACCCCAGAGGGAGGAGAGTGATGGGACTGCTCCCTGCCAAGGGTTTGGCCACCGTCGTCGATTGCGATATGCGATTCTTGTGGGATGTCCCAGATAACTGGTATGTGTTTAGCAGCATTTCTGAAGAACATTAACTTGTAACATTGTCAAAATTGCACTTATTTAGACAACATTGTTTGGAAACTGTAACGCTCCACCTGCAAAAATTGCTGGCTCAAGTGATCAGCATAAAGAACTTTGAATAAAACCCTTGGACCTAATATGTCTTTAAAACAAAGGAAGGAACAAAGGAATTATGTTTGAGTTTGTGCAGAATATTCTTCCAATGAGTATCAACTTGAATTTGCAGAGACAATGGGCGTTTAGAAATTTATATATAAATATAAGAGCTTCTGTTTATAAAGCTTTCTTTACCATGTCTTTCTGATGTCCCAAAATTTTGTTTAATGAGTTACTTCTAAACTTTTTGAATTTATCCATGGGATTTGGGCATCGCTGGCTGGGCCAATATTTATTGCCCCTTTTGAGAAGGTGGTGATGAGCTGCTTCCTTGATCTGTTGCTGTGTATTTGATATAGTATACCCACAATGCTGTTGGGGAGGGAATGCCAGGATTTTGAAACAGTGACACTGAAGGAACAGCAAAGTATTTTCAAGTTGGGATGCTGAGTGGCTTGGAGGGTAACTTGCCAGTGATCTCCTTGGATCTGCTGTCCTTGTATTTTTAGTAGTTGTGGGTTTGGGAGGTGCTGTCTAATGGGCCTTGGTGAGTTTCTGCAAAGAATCTTGTAGGTGGCACAGATTCCTGCTACTGAGTGTTGTGGTGGCAGGGTTGAATGTTTGTGGATGTGGTGCCAAACAGCTGGGTTGCTTTGTCCTGGATGAGCGAAGCTTCTTGTATTGTTGGAACTTCACTCAGGCAGGCACTGGGAAATATTCCTGACATGACATGACATGTCTTGTAGGTGCTGGACAGCCTTTGGAGAGTCAGGAAGTGACACCAGTGACTCCAGTTCAGTTTCTGGCCAATGGTAAACCTCAGGATATTGAATCTGGGGGATTCAGCGATGCCAGTGACATCGAATGTCAAGGGGTGGTGGTTAGGTTCTTGTTGGAGACAGACATTTGACTGGTATTTGTATGGTGTGAATGTTACTTGCACTTATCAGCCCAAGCCTGGATACGGTCCTGATCTTTGTTGCATTTGAACATGGACTGCTTCAGTATCTGAGTCATCACAAATGGTGCTGAACATTGTGCAATCATCAGCGAACATCCTCACTTCTGACCTTTTATGATGGAGCAATTGAAGATGGTTTGATATAAGACACTACCCTGAGGAATCCTGCAGAAATGTCCTTGAGCTAAGTAAGATGACTGACCTCCAACAACCACAACCACAGCCATCTTTGTTTTTCCCAGGTATGATTCCAGCCAGTGGAGAGGTTACCCTATGATTCTTATTGACTCTGGTTTTGCTAGGGTTCTCCAATGCCTCCCTCAGCCAAATATAGCTTTGACTCCAAAGTCACTCTCGCCTCATCTCTGGAATTCAGCTCTTTTTGTCCATGTTTGAACCAAGGCTGTAATGAGGTCAGAAGTTAGCTGTCTGTCTCTCTCTGTCTGTCTCTCTCTGTCTGTCTCTCTCTGTCTGTCTCTCTCTGTCTGTCTCTCTCTCTCTCTGTGTCTGTCTCTCCCTAAACTGGATGTCACTGAGCAGGTTGTTGCTAAGCAAGTGTTCCTTGATAGCACTATTGACCCCTTTTCACCAGTTTTTACTGATGGTTGTGCACAGACAGATGGATATTATCTGGCAGGATATACCTGGACAATTTTCCACGTTGTTAGGTAGGTGCCACTGCTGTAGCTGTAGCAGTACAAGAACAGCTTGACTAGGTGTGCAGCAAATTCTGGAGCACAAGTCTTCAGTCCTATTACCTGAATGTTATCAGAGAAAATAGCCTTTGAGGAATCTGTTCTTGATCTCATGTGGAATGAATCAAATTGGCTACAGACTGGTATCTGTGATGCTAGAATCTCTTGAGGAGATCCCGAAATGGATTATCTACTCGGCACTTCAGGCTGGCGATCTAAAGCAAATGCTTTAGTCTTGTTTTTTTGCACTGATGTGCTGAGCCCCCCCCCAAGAATAAGGATGGGGATATTTGTGGACTTTTATTCTTGAGTGAGTTGTTTGAGTTGTCCAGCATCACATATGACTGAAGGTGGTAGAGTTGCCAAGCTTAGAGCTGATCCATTAACTGTGGAGGTGGTTAACTCTGCCTTTCACTTGCTATTTATGCTGCAGTCCTGTTTTGTAGCTTGACCAGGTTGACCTCTCGTTCTTGGTCTGCCTGTTGCTGCTTCTGGCATGTTCTCGTGCACTGTTCATTGCACCAGGGTTACCCCCCCCCCCCCCGGCTTGATGGTGTCAGTAGAGTGGGTAATGTGTCAGGCCGTGAAGTTTCAGATTGTTTTTGGAGTATAATTCTGCAGTTGCTGATGGCCCAAAGTGCCTCATGAGTGCCTGATCTTAAGTTGGTGGATCTGTTCAAAATCGTCCCGTTTTTCTTTCGCTCTCTCGCTCTCTCGCTCTCTCGCTCTCGCTCTCGCTCTCGCTCTCTCTCCTCAATGGCGCGCACCATTGTTGACTGTTGTATTCCGAACACACTGATGTGTTCAAGTTACAAAGATCTCCAAACACAGGCTATGATATAGTTTGTTTTTTTTTAAACCTTCCCTTGCACTGTTATGTTATTTCCCCCAGTAATGTTCATTCCCACTTGTCTACTCTCTGTCTAGCGCATTGTTAGCTGAAACCCTAGGACAGAGTTACTCCTGTTTTTGACCTATTGTGATGTTCCCTCTGGCGGTTTTTCCTGATTTATACTCAACAGGAATGAATTTTATGTGCAGTGTTAGATTTTGATAGTGATCCCAACAATTGAATCCTTTTGAAGAAGATATCGGATTACCGTGGGAGCTATGGTGGCACCTTAACTTTACACACCAATGTAAAACTGAATGATATTGAAAATGATTGCACTTTCATATGCTCTATTATATGGGAGAGTCTCATCCAAAAAATATTAGATTTGTCACATAGTATGACTTTTCTTTAAAACTTTGCATGTGCAGGTGAACACTTGTACGTTAACATTTTCCTCCTTTTTGCTTCCCTTCTTTCATGAAAATTAATGACAACAGTAACCCTCTCTGACCACGTGGTTGTTCTTTTGGATTGAGGCTAGACAAGTGTTTGGCTGTTTAATTGGAAACGTATTCTGTACTCATTAAAAGTTTCTCTTTCTCATGTGTATACAAACAGTTGGGTAGTTTTTAAACAGCATCTTTTCCTTCTTTCATGAAATGTGGCTCTCACTGGTTAGGCCCAGAGGCCATGATGGGTTAACCACATTGCTGTGGGTATGGAGTCACACGTAGACTAGACAAGGTAACCACCTGGAAATCTAAGGAGTTGGTGTTTGGTCGTTTTATTATAGCTTTCTAATAAGCAGAAAATTGCAATGCCACTTACTCAAACTCTTTTTGGCCTTTGTTAAGGACTTTGGAGGAGGCCGCTTCAGTGCCAGTTGTTTATGCAACTGCATATTATGCACTGGTGGTGAGAGGTCGCATTAAAAAGGGTGAGAGTGTACTTATCCATTCGGGATCAGGTGGAGTTGGACAGGCTGCTATTTCAATTGCTCTCAATTTGGGATGTCGTGTCTTTGCTACTGTTGGTAAGTGAAATTATATTATTGATGGTCTGAGTGGGTTTGATTATTAGGCAATAATATTAGAAGGGAATAAACCCATCCTTGAATTGATATACCTATGTTGGTGGGATGAGTTACCTTTTTAAAAGAAACCTTGCTAATTATGTATTGGCAGGTATGTGTATATGACTGTAATGTGAGTGACTGTTAAAAGTCATTGATATACCAAGTTGGAATTAAATCTATTAAAAGGTTTGATGTTTATATCCAGTTAATCTGGTCTTTAACATGGGTTCAGGATCAGGCAAAGTTCTTTTCAATGACTAAAGCTTTCAGTCAATGTGGCTATATGTTGGGATATCTAGTATTTCATACCAGCTGCTAAAGAACACCAGCAATTACTCTGCAACAAATATATCACTTTGTCAATTAGTGACAAGCTTGTCCAACCTACATCAGGTATGCAGAAGACATAGCTGTTATGGATGACTCATTGGAGAGGGGACATTTGAGTGTAGAAAAGCAGCATCAAAGGATGTATTGAAGCTTTATTATAATGCAAGAAAGTTGGTTTAAATTTATTGGACAGTGACTGACCGTTGTCTAATTACATTCTTTTTAGGTTCAATGGAAAAGCGTGTGTATCTTCAGCAACATTTCCCACAGTTGAACGATGAATCTTTTGCAAATTCTAGAGACACTTCCTTCGAGCAGCATGTGCTGCGAGCAACTGGTGGCAAAGGTGAGCTCTTGGATATTTGCTTTAGAAGGACTATATCATAAATAGCAAGTACCAATGTGGTAAGAGAGCTTGCTAACTTTATAATGCAGTGGATGTTGATTAAAGACATTGGGCTATCTTGCATTTGATTTGCCCACTTTAAGCAAATTCAGATAGTCGAGAATAAGAGATTGATTGATTTGTGTACATTAGAACACTTTTAAATGAGATTATTAGAACCTGTCATTAACTGTCTTCTGCCTATCACTTGCTATTTATGCTGCAGTCCGGTTTTGTAGCATGGCCAGGTTGACCCCTCGTTTTTGGTCTGCCTGGTGCTGCTCCTGGCACGTTCTCCTGCACTGTTCATTGCACCAGGGATGCCCCCCTGGCATATGGTGCGTAATTGTGTTGCAGAGCAGTTTGTAATTACATCCTAAAGGAAAGAAAAAGATAATCTTTGAATGCCAGTTATTTTAGTGAACTGAAATTTAGTTTTGACAGAAGCAATGGACTAAGTTTTTCGATTTCTTTCAAGTCTCATAAAGAAACTGTATTGCCACCCTTTTACATGTTGGGAAGAAAGCCTCAAGTTGATCATGTATCAGGAAAATTAGTTTTTTTTTATCTTCCAAATCACAATTATGACATTATCTAAAAACTACCACTTTAAATCAGATTTAAGTATTTAAATTCTCTCTGCTGCTACCTGGATCTAAAGCAGTGCCTGTGACTTGTGAGAGTATTTGTAATGGATTTTGCCAACTCTGACATTTTTACTTTCGAACAGACTTCCTGCAAACTTGGCACTTATGATAAAGTATCCATTTTAAATGACTATTTTATGAATTGTTCCTTTCTGATAATCTTGATGGAAACATAAAGGGTTGTAAATTATTCATACAATTGCCTAGATCGTGGAGAGGTTTAAAAGCAACTGGTAAACTAGAGAAGTTCTTAAATTATTCAAATAATTTTTAGATCAAATAACAGGTTTGGAATTGAAATTAATTAGTAGAAATCTCAAAATGGATCATAGGTATATCCCTGCTGTGGATACTTAACCATAGACCAGTATGAAAACCGAGCTTGGGTCTGCACTTCGATTAGAGAGAGACAGTGGGTGGTTTAACCTGAGGGTTACCACACCTCGGTCAAAGGAAAAGGTTGAGAAAGAGAGTCCTTTATCGTAACCTCAGCCAGTGATGGGAATTGAACCCACACTGTTGATGTCATACTACATCATAAACTAGCCATCAAACCAACTGAGCTAACTAGCCTTGAATAGGTTTTGTTTTAGTGATTGTTTTCATGAGATGCTCTCTGATGTCTTTACTACATTAATTATTGGTTTATGCAGAATAATGCCCCCTATACTTTGTTAGATAACCTAACTGTGATGTCATTACTCACAGGAGTGGACCTGGTACTGAACTCATTAGCTGAAGAGAAGCTACAGGCCAGTCTCCGTTGTCTGGCTCGACATGGACGTTTCCTTGAGATTGGCAAATATGACCTTTCTAATAACAATCCACTTGGTAAGCGCTCTACAATAAAAGCAAATTGAGTATTGACTAATAAAACAATGGGCCCCAAACTGTTAATAATTTTCTGTAAGCTTATATTCCAAAACATTTTAATCAGGATAAATTGAAGTAAAGCCATTTCCAATATTCACTTGGCCCTTTCTAGTTTAAGTCAAGGACTCAATGTTAGAAGGTGCTGGTAATGAATATACATAATTTTCAGGTATGGCTGTCTTCCTGAAGAATATTGCATTCCATGGAATTCTCCTGGATGCTCTGTTTGAAGAAGGAAACAAGGAATGGGAAGAAGTATCTGAGCTGTTGAAGGATGGAATACGCAGTGGAGTGGTGAAACCCTTGAAGACTACGGTGTTCGACCGAGATGATGTGGAGTCTGCTTTCCGTTTTATGGCACAGGGTAAACACATTGGAAAAGTTGTGCTGAAGGTGAGTGGGGAAAAGCACTTTGGCTGCATTGCTTTTCACTTCTGGAGAAAGCTCTGTCTGAGCTAACTGCTTTGACAAAAAACAGTTAGAAACCCCTTTGTGAGACTGTACTTTGCCAAATATTTTTGGTCCATCTCAGATTGTGTCAGATGTTGGCTGCCTTCTAATTACTCCACCAAATATCCATGTCAAAAATTGAGGGAAGTAATTGTGTGTGTCTTGTAGTGAAAGAATTGGGAATGGGACAAACCCAGAAATTGAATCTGGAAAGACAAGTTTGTGAAGAAAATACTTTAATCTTTTTAAATAGTATAGGTTAGATGACCTACAGCATGGAAACAGGCCCTTCGGCCCAAAAGTCCACGTGGACCCTCCGAAGAGTAACCCACCCAGCCACATTCCCTTCCATTTATTTCTGACTATGCACCTAACACTATGGGCAATTTAGCAAGGCCAATTCACCTAACCTGCACATCTTTGGATTGTGGGAGGAAACCCACGCAGACACAGGGAGAATGTACAAACTCCGCACACAGGCAGGAATTGAACCTGTGTCCCTGGCACTGTGAGGAATAGTGCTAACCACTGAGCCACCATGTATAATTTGAATCTCCTTTATTGCTTTCAACAGAAGTGTTCACCAAATAACTTCTGTCACATCTATAAGGAAAAAGCCATGAAGTCAGCAAACCTATCATTCTGGCCTTTAGGCTTCCACACTGGTGTGTTTTAAAGCTGAGGGGCACTGAGCAATTAGAAGGAAGCCTGCCCACCATCTGTTTTATGCTGGGTGGAGAGGGTGCAAGCACCTGGCAGCCAGTCTGTCCTTGGGTTTATTGAAGTTGTGCCTGCTGAGACCCTTTTTAAGTGGCTATTAATTGGACTGCTGAGGGCTTCATCCTGCCAGCAAGATGTATTCCTGTATGGCATGAACTACATGTATTCCTGTATGGCATGTACCTGTACAGGCTGGTATTGGGGCTGGCAGAGGGGAAGACTGCCTCGTGGGGCTGTCCAAGGTAACTTGCAAGCACCCCTCGTGCTCGTGGACCAGAAATGTTAGCAGTTTCTTTCCCCACAGATGCTGTCAGACTTGAGTATTTACAACGATTTTTGTCTAATTTATTATAATTGAATAGCAGGGTTAGGTTTGGATTTATTTAACAGAGCAGAAGCTCAAATGGAACAAGACAAATTTATTTCCTTCTATGTGATAATCCTCCAGGTATCTGGGATTATGCAGCACTTTCATTATCTCATCAGCTGAGAAACTGAGGTGCTGCCTATATTAAGACTGTTAATACTTACTGTGGGATGAATGGTTTAAAATATATTTTGGTGTTAAGTAGGTGGGCCTTTTATTATGACTGTTATTCTTATAGCACCTGAACTTTTCTGTTGAACGTTTTGTTCAAAGTAAATGAATAAGGGAAACTTTCTTTTTATCCCTTGCTCCTTTGTCAAATATTTATCCATCACTTCTTAAGAGTTGTATGTGGTCTTATCTGCATGTTGCCACCTATGCATGAAGAGATTTAACACACTAGTCAAAAGATAGGTTTTTTGAATTTTCAGTCAATTATACAGATTTTGGATTTGTTTGCAATCTTATAGATGGTACAAGGTTGGTTTTTCCAAACTCACTAAAG
This sequence comes from Hemiscyllium ocellatum, assembly GCF_020745735.1. Lineage (NCBI taxonomy): Eukaryota > Metazoa > Chordata > Chondrichthyes > Orectolobiformes > Hemiscylliidae > Hemiscyllium > Hemiscyllium ocellatum. The sequence continues at coordinate 26,814,181 of NC_083425.1, read as the reverse complement.
AAACATCATAATATTTAACAATTGCCCTTAAGATGTCCATTCAGCCGTGACCAGCTTAGTTTTGTATTCCTTTTTGAGCCCGTCAAAGATGAGTGTTCTGTTGTCCTTTTGCAGTCTTATTCTCCCTTTCACATGAGTAATTTCTATATCTGCCTTCTCTTTCTCATCTTTTTAAGTTGCAACTTTGTTTTGGAAATGGACATCTGTAGATTCATTTTGTAAATGCTACAAGTAAGTCAAGACATATTTTGTTACTGGTCATCATGTTCCCCATTATCGCCTGTTTCCCTGATTTGTTTATATAACTGTTCTTTCCCCATTTTTTTTGATAATCCTTTCCTCACATATCTCCTATCTATGATCTTATTTTTGATTTAAAAAATATTCTTCTTAATCCCTTACTTTCCCCTGTTGCTGACATTATCCATTGTCCTTTATTGTGCCTTTACATAACTAAGTATATTTTCCTGCAGTTCCTTGTCAAAACAAACTGCGTGCATACATGTTTCTCAGTTAGAAGGTGCAAGTGTTTCAGCCACTGCATGGGCCAACATTTAAAGCCAGTTGCCTTAGATGGATGGGTCTTGTATGTCATTAGCTGACTTGTGAGCTGGAATTTGGAAGTGAGAGAAAGGAGGGAAACTTATTTTTGATGTCCACTCTGTGGTGTTGGGACGTCCTCTTCTGCTGGCTGGTGGTAAAGCAGTTTTAATGATGAATAGATGTAAATAATCAAATCGCATTTACAAGAAATGGAATTGCATGTCACTAATCAGGTTCGAGAAGAAGAAGGCAGATCCCCTTCTGCAAATTCAGAACAGCTTGCCATTGCTGCCGTTCCCCGTACTGCCTGTCCTGCAGCAAAGTCCTACATCATCACCGGAGGTCTCGGAGGGTTTGGTTTGGAGCTGGCAAATTGGCTGATTGAGAGAGGTGCTCACAAACTTGTCCTGACATCTCGCTCTGGAATACGCAATGGCAAGTGGTCACATTTATTGCTGATTATGAAATCTGTCATCTGGCTGTGTGTTTTTGTCAACCAGTAATAGTGACTTTGGAGTAAATCAGGAAAATTATATTTCAGAACGAAGGTGCCAAATCAATGCAATTCTACTGGTCAAACATGAAGTGTGCATGCTCTATCGGATATGGTTTCTTTTAGCATTTTCTATTGCAGCTGCTTGCTAAAACAACAAGTTGAATTTTTTTTTTGTGGCTTTTTTTAAAAAAATCCAGTTTAGTAAAGGGTAGTCTTTTGGGTTATATATTACTTGTTTTGACCATTGCTACCCTTCATGTCAAATTATTGTGGTGTTACAGACACAAAGTGTGACTTTAATTTTCTATGAGCTAGACTAAAGTTTCTATTGTTTGCTTTTTTTTTAAACTAAAGAATACAAGCACTGACAATAATTTGTGATGGCTGAATACTTATGTTTCGTCATGTGTTGTCTACTTGTCCCATTTTGCAACTTGTAATTTGCCTTTGCCCTTGATGCTTCATGCATGTATTTATCTACTCAAGAACTTTAAGCTCCTTCTTACCTTTATCCCTCAAGAGTTTGAGGCAATAGTGGAACCTTGACATCATTGATTATCAGCATTTTTTGAACTGGGTTTATTTAATGGTTACACTGCCATGGACAGAAATGTGTAACTTGATCATTAATTCTCTGTTACAGGGTACCAGGCTAAGCGGGTACGTGAGTGGAGGGAAATGGGCATTGAGGTCCTCGTTTCTACCAGTGATGTCTGCTCTTTAGAGGGTACGCAGCGTCTCATTGCAGAGGCCTCTGGTCTTGGTCCTGTGGGTGGCATTTTTCATCTTGCCATGGTGAGTTCAGAGTGTAGCATTGTGTTGTAATTAAACAGATCATTCTGCATCCAGGAATAATTTAGTTAGACTACCTTCCAGAAACTAACTCACTTGGGCACAATGTTTCCTTTTGGCAACAGCTTATACTTCTGCCTGTTTTCAGGTCCTGCATCACTAAAGTGAATAAAGAGCAATAATAACTTCTACATTGTGCTACCAGATGTGTGAACATTAGAACAGTAGTAGCTATCCAAAGTGAGGATATTGGATGTAATCCACATGAAGCTGCTCCCCATGTGGATACCAGTTTCACTTGGAATCTATGGTGAATGTGTTTTTTTAAAAAATTGTGCAAGTATTAAATCCTGTTTGTTTCTCATTTCATCACCCCATAAGTACGCTTAACAAACTTCTGCAGTTTCCAGAAGTTAGCAACTTATCTCATTCCATGACTTGAGGTAATCATTTCCTTGCTTTTTCAGCAGCAGACTGGCATAGTAGTTACATATTGGGACTACTAATCCAGCTGTACAGTTCAAAGCAGCTTGAGAATTGAATATTAATTAAATCTGCCATTTTTACTTGTTCTGACTTGTATGTCACTCCAGACCCTCAGCAATGTGATTGCCTCTCACTGGCCATGAAATGGCCTAGAAAGCTGAATGGTTGTATTTACTACCTTCTCAAGACCTTTCGTGGTTTAAAAATCAAAACTATCAGCTTCTGACCTCATTACAATTTTGGTTCAAACATGTACAAAAGAGCTGAACTCCAGAGGAAATAGTCATCAAGGCCATCTTTGATCACGAAGCTTCAAAGAGACCTAGCAAAGTTGGAGGCAGTATGAATCATAGGGAAGCTCTCCCTGCTCGTTGGAGTCCTACATAGCATGTAGGAAGATAGTTGTGGTTATTGGAGGTCAGACATTTCAGCTGCAGGAGTTCCTATGCCCAACCATCTTCAGTTGCTTAATCACTGACTCATTCTTTGCTGTTATAACGTCAGAAATGAGGATGTTCACTGATGATTGCTGGACACCTCAGATACTAAAGTAATGTGTGTCCGTATTAGAAAGACTTGGACATCCAGGCGTAGGCTGCTAAGTGGCAAGTACCATTTGTGCCACACAAATGATCAGTAGTAGACCATCTTCAACAAAAGAGAATCGAACTCTTAACCATTAACAGTTAATAGCTGTAAACGTGTTGCTGGAAAAGCGCAGCAGGTCAGGCAGCATCCAAGGAACAGGAAATTCGACGTTTCAGGCAGAAGCCCTTCATCAGGAATGATGAAGGGCTCATGCCCGAAACGTCGAATTTCCTGTTCCTTGGATGCTGCCTGACCTGCTGCGCTTTTTCAGCAACACATTTTCAGCTCTGATCTCCAGCATCTGCAGACCTCACTTTCTCCATTAACAGTTAATATCATTGCTGAATCCCCTCACCATCAACATCCTGGGCGATGTCATTGACTAGAAATTGAGCTGGAATAGCTATGTAAATATTGCAGCTACAAGAACAGCTGATGGACTAGAAATTCTATGGCAATTAATTTACTCAGACTTCCCATTTGCCTGGATGTGTAGCTGCAACAACATGTAAGAAACTTGGCACCATCCAGGACAAAGCAGCCCGCTTGATTGGCACCACATCTGACAGCATTAACATGCACTCCCTGCACCTCCACACTCAGCAGCAGCAGTGTGTTCCATCTTCAAGTAATTCAACAAGGCTCCACTGACAGCAACTTTCAAAGCCAAGATCTCTCCTACCTAGAAGGGCAAGGGCAGCAGATACATGAGAGCACTACCAACTGCAAGTTCTCCTCCAAATCTCAGACCATCCTGACCTGGAAAAATATCACTTCCTCCAGCGTCACTGAGTTAATAGTCCTAGAACTCTCTTCCAAGGTGACCTTACATTCCAAAGACTGCAGCGTTCAAGAAGGCAGTTCACTAGCACCTTTTCCAGGGCAATTAGGGATGGCCATTAAATGCTGACCTAGTCCTCAACCCCCACATAAATAAAAACAAGCTAGTTTTAAAATATTAAAATCTAACTGCTCCCAGTATGGAACATGGCTTCCCTATATGGATACAGATCCCAATCATGGAGTGGTAGGGAGAGGAAATCTGAAATGATCTACGTTCCCTGCAATTTCTCCTGCTTGCATTAAATTTGACTTAAATTGTTGAAGGTTTGATGGTGATGAGGTTGTGCACATGTTAATACATTGCCTTGTTTATTCCATTCCTTGAAACTTCCTGGAATTTGATTTGGGTTTTTTTCTCACAGGTCTTAAAAGATGGCATGTTGGAGAATTTGACTCCTAATCTCTTCAAGGATGTTAATCAGCCCAAGTATGATGGCACAATTCACCTGGACAGGCAAGAAAAGATCTTTGGAAAACACTTTGTGATGATAGAAGACTTTAATTTTTAAATTCACCTAATCTCTGTGTTGTAAATAAGCTTGTGATCTTTCTGAATATTTTATTAACTCACCCACTACAAGTCACCTTCACCTCATCAACCTGGTCAGTGAAGGTCATGTGAACCAGATCACTCCTTCACCCATTTTATTTGTTGGTGGAATTAATATGACTTGATAGTTATTGGTTCTTTGATGATTTTACAGCCTTATGAACCATAAGAATAGAATTCAAACCATATTTCATTTTTCTCCTTAAATGGTAGAGGCAGCTTTTACCAATCATGCTACATTTTAAGGCATGGGGTTGCAGTGCTGTTCCACAGCGCCAGGGACCTGGGTTCGATTCCACTATTGGGCGACTGTCTGTGGAGTTTGCACACACTTCCCCCTGTCTGCGTGGGTTTCCTTCAGGTGCTCTAGTTTCCTCCCACAGTCCAAAGATGTGCAGGTTAGGTGGATTGGCCATGGGAAATGCAGAGTTATGGAAATAGGGTCTGGTGGGATGATCTTTGGAGGGTTAGTATAGATTTGATGGTTCAAATGACCTGCTTCCACACTGTAGGGATTCTATGATCGTATGGTTTAGTTCCGCACGCTCTCATCAGAGGTATGCTCTCCGAATACTGGGGATGCAAATTTCACATTTCATTGCCTTTACAGAATTTGTCACAGCATCCTTTTCAAGCTACAAACAGTAACATCTTTAATTTAAGGTATCATCATAATAAAAAGTGGAATATGCAAATTAGTAGTCGCAGGGAGACTGTAATAGTTGTATTCCATAACACTATATGTTAATGACTTGGAAGTCCTCCGAAAAGTCAAATCATGCCAATATACACGTGGTTTCATCAGGAAACTTTTCTGGAAATTATATTCTATGATTTAAGTATACGATAAGTTTGACTTGTTTCTGTATAATTGTTAGTGCTTGACCATGCCTAATTTTCATGCAAATTTCATGCAGTCAATAAGGTTTTGTTACAATTTTTCTTCTTTTAGGGTCAGTAGGGAGAAGTGCACGGCACTTGATTATTTTGTCGTCTTCTCTTCTGTGAGTTGCGGCTATGGTGTTGCTGGACAGAGCAACTATGGATTTGCAAATTCTGCCATGGAACGTATCTGTGAGCAGAGATGTCGCGATGGCCTGGCAGGTATGTGCTAAATGTTTGGAGCAGATTTGTCCAACTTCTCCCTCAAGAATTTTCCTGAACCTGAAAGAAACTGAAGATATTTGTTTTAAAATGAATACATATCACGTAGTTAATTTATTAGCCTGGAATCTGCAGCGAAGGCAGGACTGAGTTCACCAACACTCACCATTATGTTGTTCTTACTCTTCAGCTTGTGGCGAGAAGTAAGTTGTGAGTTGTACACGTTGCAGGGTAATTTGTGCTGGTATGCCATTGGCCTCAAGTTGTTTTAAAAAAAAGCCATGCCTCAGCCTCCCCATGAGTTCAATGAGGTTGCTACATTTCCTGTTGTATTACCTGTCAAAATTGTTAATCTGTCAGGCCCACGAAAGGAAAATCAAAATCTAGAGCATCACTCTTATAGATGTAAATTGTTAGTGGATATTTCGAATTTAAAATTGTACAAGATTTTTACTATTACAACATTTTGTAACATCTGGATGGGTATATGGATAGGAAGGGTTTTGAGGGATATGGACCAAGTTTGGGAGAAGATTTGTAGCTCGGGTGCTCATTGTTGTGGTTCTGTTCGCCGAGCTGGGAATTTGTGTTGCAGACGTTTTGTCACCTGTCTAGGTGACATCCTCCATGCTTGTGAGTCTCCTGTGAAGCGCTTCTGTGATGTTTCCTCCAGCATTTGTAGTGATTTGTATCTGCCGCTTCCAGTTGTCAGTTCCAACTGTCCGCTGCAGTGGCCAGTATATTGGGTCCAGGTCGATGTGCTTATTGATTCAATCAGTGGATGACTACCATGCCTCTAGGATTTCTCTGGCTGTTCTCTGGCTTGTCCTATAATAGTAGTGTTGTCCCAGTCAAACTCATGTTGCTTGTCATCAGAGTGTGTGGCTACTAAGGATAGCTGGTCGTGTTGTTTCGTGGCTAGTTGGTGTTCATGGATGCGGATCATTAGCTGTCTTCCTGTTTATCCTATGTAGTGTTTTGTGCATTCCTTGCATGGGATTTTATACACTACGTTGGTTTTGCTCATGCTGGGTATCGAGTCCTTCATCCTGGTGAGTTATTGTCTGAGTGGCTGTTGGTTTGTGTGCTGTTATGAGTCCTAGTGGTCGTAGTAGTCTGGCTGTCAGTTCAGAAATGTTTTTGATGTATGGTAGTGTGGCTAGTCCTTTGGGTTGTGGCATGTCCTCATTCTGTTGTCTTTCCCTTAGGCATCTGTTGATGAAATTGCACGGGAATTCGTTTTTGGCGAATACATTGTATAGGTGTTCGTCTTCCTCTTTTTGCAGTTCTTGTGTACTGCAGTGTGTTGTGGCCCTTTTGAACAGTGTCTTGATGCAACTTCTTTTGTGTCTGTTGGGGTGGTTGCTTTCGTAGTTTAGGATTTTGTCTGTGTGTGGCTTTCCTGTATACCTTTGTGCTGAATTCTCCATTCGGTGTTCTCTGTACCATCACGTCTAGGAATGGGAGTAGGTTGTCCTTTTCTTCCTCTCTAGTGAATCGGACTAAGACTCATAACAGCACACAAACCAACAGCCACTCTCAGACAACAACTCACCAGGATGAAGGACCCGATACCCAGCATGAGCCAAACCAATGTAGTGTACAAAATCCCATGCAAGGATTGCACAAAACACTACATAGGATAAACAGGAAGACAGCTAACGATCCGCATCCATGAACACCAACTAGCCATGAAACAACACGACCAGCTATCCTTAGTAGCCACACACTCGGATGACAAGCAACATGAGTTCAACTGGGACAACACTACTATTATAGGGTAAGCCAAACCGAGAACAGCCAGGGAATTCCTAGAGGTATGGCACTCATCCACTGATGCAATCAACAAGCATATTGACCTGGACCCAATATACCGGCCACTGCAGCGGACAGTTGGAACTGACAACCGGAAGCGGCAGATACAAATCCCTATAAATGCTGGAGGAAACATCACAGATGCGCTTCACAGGAGGGTCCCGAGCACTGAGGATGTCACCTAGACAGGGGACAAAATGTCTGAAACACAAATTCTCAGCTTGGCGAACAGAACCAAACAATATGGACCAAGTGCTGGCAAATGGGACTGGGTTGCTTTAGGATATCTGGTCAGCATGAACGAGTTGGACTGAAGGGTCTGTTTCCATGCCATACATCTGACTCTCCCAATCTGCTCATTCTTTCCCTTTTGCTTCTCTTTTTTTTTCCCCCAATATGACTTTAATTCTTCCTGCGTTGTTTCCACTAATCCTTTCTCAGACTTCAATCTTAGTGGTTAAGAATATACAATCTTGCCTCCCACTCTCACACTACCCTCACCCCCTTGGAAACAAATTCTGGCTGTTTTAAAAATCAATTTTTAGTGATTTTTATTTATTCTTTTGTTCTTGAAAATGGCAGTTTTCTGTTGGATTTTAACGAAAGTTTCCATTGAAGAGCAAGATATCAACCAATTTAATATGTATACATTTAATTAGAGTGAGGGCGTAGTTACCTAATTGCCCTTTTCTCCTGTTGCCAATGGAAGGCCTTACGATTGAATTTCTTCACTACTTTTTCTGTTGTACAGCTGTTCATAACTGGGGTAATAGAATTGGACAAAGGGCAGAAATAACTAAGGAAGCATATCCCGGAATGAGCCAGGGACAGAGTGTGGCTTCAGGACACTTCATTACTCACCGTCTTCTGTATAATATAGTCAACCATATCAGATCCACCCCTATATTGAAGGAAAATGTCATACCCTGAATCCATTATTCATGCTTAAAAATGAAACGCAGTAGCCATCCTTGACTTTATAGGGGCATGTCAATAAGTATCATTATGTCAATAAATCAGCAACAAATATGCACGCCCCTTTGTGTAATCCATAAGACAATGCTGAACTCCTAAATAAGAAGATGCTGTGAATTGAGAGGCAAGCTTTTCTGGGATTGACACAACTTGAGCTAAGAGGTTAGGAACGAAGGGAAATAAGCTGTAAACTTAAAGGCGTTTCAGCCATTTAACTAAAAACACTTTTGTGGTACTTACAACTGGAAGTTCCTTTTATAGGAACACCAATGAGCCAATTGAAAAGCATAAATGAACAAAAGGTTAAATCTCTAAAGATATTTTGAGCATTTCCTTTAACTTATAAAGAATATCTGTGATTTGTGCCACAGGCCTAGCCATACAGTGGGGTGCCATTGGCGACGTGGGTGTCATCTTGGAAACTATGGGTGATAATGAGACTGTAATCGGTGGAACTTTGCCTCAGAAGATCAGCTCCTGCTTAGAAGTTCTGGACCAGTTCCTGAACCAGTCTCATCCCGTTATGTGCAGTTTTGTCCTCGCACAGAAGGCAGTAGTTGTAAAGGCTGATGGCAGTGGTCAACGGGACCTTATTGAGGCTGTGGCCCACATACTTGGTAAGCTTTTTGGATATAAATCCTATTGTAGAATGCTTTGCATGCATGCACATCCCACGTTGCTCATCCCTGTAACAGTGAACATTATACAATAATATAGGACCTGCTGCTGCTGTTCTGATATTACATGGTTAATTTTTAAGACTTTTATAATCCTAAAATATTCACACCTTTGCAAATCCATGTGTTGTGGTTTGCTTACACAACAATGCAGCTGACTAAACTGGTTTCTCAAGTATTGAAGGAAGGTACCTGTAGAACTCAATCATAAGAACAATACAATGTAGAAAAATACCTCATATATCTGAATACTGAAAGAAGTTGCAGTATAGAGAACTTGATTTCATGTCATCTTGATTTAGTTTACTTCAGAAATACTGAATTAAAAGATGCATCACATTTTCTTATTGGTTTTTGAATTTTGAATTTAAAACATCGAAGGGTACAAACTATTTGTAATGGCTTCCTATAAAGATCAATGTAGTGTGATTCAAGAAGAAGCAATTTTTAAATCGTGGTCTCCCCATTTTCTCCCATTGTCTTGTTTTAAAGCAAAAGCCATTGGGGGTAAAGTTCAACTTTGACCTGGGCACAAAATAGGTGGTAGTTGTTTGCTATATATCCAGACTAATTTTGTTTCCATTGATTTTCGGAAAATCGGGCTGGAGCTATAACGTTGAGTCAATCCATTGCCGCCCGTTCTATGTTGAGCAAAAGTTTAACTACTTTTGACTCCTTGTTAGAATAGGGTTTCCTGAGAACATTTCTGCTGTGTAGGTTTTATTTGTGTTTAAACCTTTATGCTTTGTCAAGGCATACAGTAAAGCTCTTTGGGTGAATAACTGACAAATTTTACTGTTTCCTCATCCAGTATCCTGAGATATGGATTTTCTATTTGTTAGTGTTTAGGAGCCTCAGCCATTTTTCTTTCCTATAAACTGATGGTGCTGAGTTGTACTGTCTTAGTTCTATAGCACTGGAAACTGAAAAGGGTGTAAAAATGATTGATAACGCTATTACGGAGACTGGAAGGTTTGAGTTAGGACTTCTTTCCCTGGAGCGTAGGAGGTTGAGGGGTGACCTTTATAGAAATTTATAAAATCATGAGGACTGTGGATAAGGTGAATACCCAAGGGTCTTTTCCCCAGCATAAGGGAGTCCAGGGCATAGGTTTAAGGTGAGAAGGGGAAAGATTTACACAGGACCTAAGGGATAACTTTTTCATGCAGAGGATGGCGCATATATGGAATGAGCTGCCAGAAGTAGTGGTGGAAGCAGATACAATCTGAAAGATATTTGGACAGGTTGTATGGATAAGAAAGGTTTAGAGAAAATGGGCCAAATGCACACAAATAGAACTAGCTTGGTTTAGAAACCCTGGACAGGTTGGACTGAAGGGCCTGTTTCCATGCTGGATATATTTATGATTCTATTTAATATCAGTTATGTCAAGATCACAGCTGGGAATTGATTCTGCCATTATCTTGATCTGTACTTATAGATATCAGGGGAATCTAACAAGAAATTTTAAATGCCATACATTGACTGATATTCATAACTACAATCAGCATATACCACTGGTGAACCAGAGTGCCAGAAAGCTTATGTTGTCTGAGTTTGATTTTTAGTAATATATTTTTATAATAGTCATCATTTGGAACAGAATATAGTGAAACTGTCTTGAAAATCCTGGTCAAGTGACTAGATATTTACTATTAACACACAACATTTGTATCAGCTTCCCACTGATGTTGAGAAACCGACATTGGTTGGCAAAAATTGTATATTTACACCTGTTTGAGTAAGGCTCTTCTTTCTCTCTTGCTCGCACTCTCTCCCCAAAGGCGCACGAGACATCAATGGTTTGAACCCAGATACAACACTTGCTGATCTTGGTCTGGATTCACTGATGGCAGTGGAAGTACGACAAACACTTGAGAGGGATTATGAAATTGTTATGACAATGCGAGAAATCCGACAACTCACCATTAATAAATTACGTGAACTTGTGAATAAATCTGGCAGTACAGGAGGTAGGAATGTAAAGATATTGAAATATTCTCTGTTCCAACATTGATTTTGATGTTCTGGCAAAACTGTGACTGTACATACCTGTGACAGTACATATCTGTGTTGTGAATGTGTCTGTACTTGTAGCATGGGTGTAGCCAAAATGTGCTTTGTAACGACCAGGTCTTAATTTTCAACAGACTTGCAACAGAGGAAAGACTTAGCCAATAGCAAACCTGACTGGGAAATGTAAATTCAGTCAACACAGATCACTTGCTTGGACTGAACATTGTTATAAAAGGGGATGTTGTAACCACAAATTAATTCTTAGCAAGACCCGAGATGTCAGGGTTCTGTTACAGTAGCTGCAACAAAACAGGATTAAAATGGAAGGCCAACCTTCAGCAAAAGCACACTTGTCAGCTGAATGGAAGAAACTGGCTTACTGAGCCAATGCAGATTCTCAGGTATTTTCTGCATGGTTGCAAACATACCTGCTAGTATTGATACACCTTTCACATTTTTGAGAACAGTGCTTTTCAAGAAATTGGGCCAAGCTAAAGCACTTTACAGACAACGGGCATCAGAAGAACAGGAATAAGAGTAGACCATCTTGCCTTTTGAGCTCATTCAATCATTCTGTTAGACCATGGTTGATCTCTCCCAAAACTCCATTTATCTGGCCTTTCTCCATAGCTCTTGATACTGTATCTAGCAGAAACCTGTCAATCTCAGTCTTGTGGAGTTCAATTTTTATGTGAGAGTGATCCATATTGCCACTACTCTTTTGAGTTAGGCACAAACCTAGAGTTAGGTCGGGGAATTAGCCATGCTCAATTGTCCGTAGTGTTATGTGCGTAGTCAGAGGAGGGTGGGTTACTCTTTATAGAGTCAGTGTGGACTTGTTGGGCAGAAGGGCCTGTTTCCACACTGTAGGGAATCTAATCAAATTGGAGACTGGAAGGGCTGCATGTCTTTTTGATGGCATTTGAGGCACCTCAAAAAAAAAATCATGGCACTTTTTCACATGAACTTTCATTGTCACTCCCTTGAATATCTTTTTTTTTCTTGAAGATGCAGGTAAGGCTCAATCATAGATTAATCCACACCAGACTTTTTTTAAGCTGGAGGATTAGTGTACATATTCTCTGCCTCTATATAACACCTGAAATCATCATGTGACAAAAGTATGTGTCCAAAAATGAAATGTTCCTTGATATTCAGGTAGATAAAGCATTTGTTATTGTACTAATATTTTAATATTATGTGAATAGGCTCAAGTTTTCTTTGGGAAATTTATTCTCACATATTAATCAAATATTCATTGTCCATTGCTATTACGTAAATATTGTGAACTTTTAATTTTGCAGGCTTATCTTTTAAAAGTTGCAGTAGAATTAGGCATTAAGAAGTAGTGCAAATGCTTTCTCCTTGCTCTGGATAAGATATATGCTTATCTTTTGTACAGAATCAAAACCCACACCGCTGTCACCGGTGGACTCTCCGTTAAAAGATTTGGACCTTAATGTTCTACTTGTCAATCCTGAAGGATCAACCATTGCCAAGCTAAATAATGTAGAGAGCAATGAACGACCTCTCTTCTTTGTGCACCCAATTGAGGGGTCAGTTGAGGCCTTCAAAGCACTTGCATCCAAAGTCAGCATTCCCTGCTATGGCCTACAGTGCACACAAGGTACAGGACCATTTGTTTTCCATTGCTGTCAGCTTGGTCAATTCTTGGGAGCCATTTCAGTGAATACAACTCAGTAAAAAATGTTCTAGAGTTGTTGTAGTGTTAGATTATTTTGTTGTGATCACTTTCATCTGAATTCTGAGTTTGTATTAAAAAAAAGGTTTTAACAAAAAAGGTCAAAATGTTAGCCTTCAAAAATGTGGCTCAGAACAACTCAACAAAAGTAAACATGGACCTAGTATTTCTGTTTCATTAAAATACTCTGCCAGGTTAGTCTGTGGGTTGCTTTGCCAGTTCTTTGAATTAAAAAAAACTAATTGATGCTAACCAGGTTTTGACATTTAAATTGCCCTTGCAGTGTGTGACACCAGAGAGAAACAAGTGTCCCTCTGCATCCAGATCACCTATAGAATATAAGACCATAAGATGTAGGAGCAGACATCGGCCATTCAGCCCATTGAGTCTTCTCTATCATTTGATGAGATCATGGCTGATTTTGATAACCTTCAACTTACCCATCCTGTCTTTTTCCCCATAGCCCTTAATTTTTTTTTAAACTGATTATAAGCTGCCTATCTCTGCCTTTGGTATACTTAATGACCTAGCTTCAACAGGCCTGTGCAGTAACATATTCCACAGATTCACAATTCTCCAAAAGAAGAAAATTCTCTCATCGTGATCTCACATGGACAACCCTATGCATTGACGTTTGTCCCCAGTCCTAGATTCTGCCACAACCTTTTTGTATCTACCCCATCAAATTCCCAATGAATCTTATGTTTCAATAAGTTTATCTCTTAGCTTTCAAATTCCGATGAGTGCAGGCCCAACCTACTCTGCCTTGGAATCTCAGTGCTGAAGCTCTCCACAGTCTTTCTCCATTTTAATAATATTCAGCTGCTGTACTCTTCTTGCAAAAGTGCATAACATGACATTTTCTCATTATATTCCGCCGTCCAAGATTTGCCCATTCGCCGGGCCTGTCTATATCTCGCTGCAGACTGAACACTTGTCTTTCCATCAATTTGTGTGTTATATATAGTGACTATAGTGCATTCACTTGCCTCATTCAAGTATACAACCTATATAAAAATTTATTACTGATCCCTGTGGCACTCCACTAGTTGCAGATCATGTGGAAAATACCGCCTTATCCCAACTCATTGTTTACTTTTAGTTAGATCCTTATTTCCTGCTATTATACAACCCCAACACCATGGATTTGTGTTATTCTAATGTGTGGTAACTCATCAAATGCCTTCAGAAAGTCCAAATGTATAACAAACACTGCTTCATGTGTGATGTATTTCCCTTGCCTGAGCCCTAGCTTTTGTACAGCAAAGGCAGCAACTTCATGGGAACACCATCACATTTCTGGTGAATCTCCTCCACACCCTCTCTAGTACAAACAGATCCTTCCTATACTGTAGCGAATAGTGTTTCAAGAAGATAACCCACCACCACTACCTTTAGAGCAATTAATGACAGGTAGTAAATGTTGGTCTGGCACGTGAACAAATTGCAGAAATTGCTGGTCTTGCATGAATGACAATGGATTACTGCTTTGAATGGAGTGAACAAGAACTCCACTGTCCATCATTTTTCATTGCCCCACTCAATTCCATAGAGGGAGCTCAGAGAGTTGCATACTTGGTGACAAGGTGAACGTGAAATAGACTGGGCTTGAATACTGTGGATTACTGCATTGCATTAACCTAGTCTTTTTTTTTGGTGTAGCTGCGCCACTGGATAGCATTCCGAACTTGGCTTCCTATTATCTTGGCTGTATTAAACAAGTTCAGCCTGAGGGACCCTACAGAATTGCTGGTTACTCCTTTGGGGCCTGTGTAGCTTTTGAAATTTGCACACAGCTGCAAACACAGGCAAACATGCCTCGTCCTGTTGACTGCCTGATCTTACTTGATGGTTCCCACTCATATGTGGCCTCCTACACACAGGTATCACACTGTCTAAGATTCACCTCATTGTCTGTTAATCAGAGTGCAAGTCATTTGGTCGGTGGAGCTTCTCTCCCCACCCCTTTCGTTTGCTTTATATATCTTAAAAATGTGCCTGTTCATCTATCATTCTTCACTTTTAATAAAGGCACAAGCCTGAAACCTCTAACCTTAAGACGTTGATTGACCTTGCAGTGCATTTATGATAATTCCCTTTACTAATTTGTTGTGATTTATATATATTATGCTCAGCCTGACTTCCTTGTCCATTGACTTTGATGTAGTTAGTTTTTAATTCATCATTGGATCCTTTAAGAGCAGCAGCCGTGGTGTGTAAAATGGCTGGAACTGACTCTATCACCTGTATTTCTCTTAAGTCTGACTGCTTTGCATGTTGTCATTATGGAAAGTATTAAACCATTTTATTGGTTAAAATGAATTGCGTGGCTAAGATCATTAATTGATAACTACCATGCTTTATCTTTGACCCTCCACAGAATTATTTTAATAAAACTATGCCTAAATCTTAACATGAAAAGAAAGTACTGCAGATGTTGGAGATCTGAAATAAAATTGAAAACACTGGAGAAACTCAGCAGGTCTGGTAGCGTTAAAGTAACAGAGTTAAAGGTTTAAATCCCAAATTACTCTTCTTTGGAACCCAGGAAGAGGCTTGAATGTGATATGTAGAATCACGTGGAACAGTTGGTAAAGGTGCCCTTGAACAAAATTAATAGCACAAAGAAAAGGATAGAGATGAAGAGAGATGTGAATGGTGGTGCTATTAGTAATCCAGCCATTCACACCTACTCTTCATTTCTATCTCTTTCATACTCTTATTAATGCTCACTTCACCTTTTACCAGTTGTTCCATCTGCTCCACTACTTCCATTTTACTTGTATGCGAAGTATACCACTTTTCCAGGCCACTTTTTAGTTGTGAAGAAGAATCAAATTGATCTGGAAGTATTAACTCTGTTTTTCTCAACATGATGTGGAGGTGCTCGTGTTGGACTGGGCTGGGCAAAGTCAGAAGTCACATGACATCAGGTTATAGTCCAGCAGGTTTATCTGAAATCTCTAGCTTTGAGTGCTGCTCCTTCATTAGGTTCACTTCACCTGATGAAGGGACAGCTCCGTTGCTGTGCTGTACGTCTCTATGACTCTATGACACTCTGTAAGCTTGATATTTCAAATGAATGTGTTGGACTATAACCTGGTGTTGTGTGACTTCTGACTTTGTCTCTCTCAACAGATGCTGTTGGATTTACTGAGTTTCTCTAGACTTTCTACTTTTAAATCCTGCTTATTTTGCTATGATCAGCAATGAGATACTTTGCTTTTCCTGGATTTCTAGAGTTACAAAGCAAAACTTACAACTGGAAATGATGCTGAAGCAGAAACCAAAGCAATGTGTGCATTTGTTGGGCAGTTCACAAACACTGAACATAACAAGGTAATAACTGAATATATTTCAAAGAAAACAATCTGTGGGAAAAGGAGATGAATGATAACAAAACGTTTAAACTGTGAGAAGTGTGTATTGAAAGGTCGCCTGACTGTTCCCACACATGCATAATTTATTTTGATGTCTGTATAAACTTCCCATTGTATGGTCAGACAATTGTGACTGAAAGGGTGTGGTGTCCCTGTTAATGCTGCTGTGATTTTTCTTAAAATTTGCTTCCTCCTAAACAATGAGAGGGGGCATGATTTCAATCTGAATGTGATGTACTTTGATTTTGCTTCTGTCAAGAACTTGCTTAGTTGTATTTGTTGGTAATTTGAAGCATAACACGTTAATAAAGACTGACAGTTAAGTTTTGTCATGAAGTAGCAAGGAGCTCTCATGGTGCAATTAGAAGAAATGTCTAGCATAATTGGAGCGTGATTATTCCAAATTAAATGAAGATAAAATGTTAAAACCAGATTCTATTTGTGCTAAATTTGCCAGTAAACTGGGTCCTGCAAGTTAATTGGAAATTATGAAGTCAGTCAATAATCATTCACAGCATAAACAAATCTTCCTTTTTCTAAACTTCTTTTGACAACATGTTTTGGCTAGGAAGTGAAATGATATTGTTAGCTGCTTGTTTCACTTGACTTCTGGGGGCAGCATCGTGGCTCAGTAGTTAATACTGCTGCCTCACAGCGTTAGGGACCTGGATTCAATACAACATTAAGACTATAATATAACCATAAGACCCAGTCAGGGATAGTGGAGGGAACTTGTGCCAGGAGTCTGAAGAGGTAGGGGAGGCCCTAAATGAGGTTTTGCTTCAGAAGTCACTAGAGAGAGGGACATTATTGATAGAGTGTCATGGACAAGATTAATAGGCTTGAACAGATTGATATTGGGAAAGTGGATGTGCTGGAAATTCTGGGAAGCATAAAGATTGCTATATCCCCAGAGCTGGACCAAATATATCCAAGGTTACTGCAGGAAGCAAGGAATTAGGTTGCTGCACCTCTGGCAATGATCATTGCATCCTCCCTCTCTGTGGGAGTAGTACTGGGTGATTGGAGGGAGGTGAGTGTTGTTCCTCAGTTCAAGAACGAGAATAGGGAAATCCCTGGCAATTACAGACCAGTCAGTCTTACATCTGTGGTAAGCAAGGTACTGAAACTAATTCTGAGAGAGAGGATTTATGACTCTTTGGAAAAACATAGTTCGATTAAAGATAGTCAGCATGGCTTTGTGAGGGGCAGGTTATGCCTCACAAGCCTTATTGAGTTCTTTTGAGGATGTGATGAGACAAATTGATGAAAGTCGAGCAGTGGATATGGTGTATATGGATTTCAGTAAGGCATTTGATCAGGTTCCCCATGGTAGGCTCATTCAGAAAGTTAGGAGGTATGGGATACAGGGAAATATGCATGTCTGGATACAGAATTGGCTGGCCGATAAAAGACAGCAAATGGTAGTGGATGGAAAATATTTTGCCTGGTGGTCAGTGACCAGTGGTGTCCCACAGGGATCTGTTCTTGTGCCTCTGTTCTTTGTCGTTATTTATAAATGACTTGGATGAAGGAATGGAAGAGTGGGTTAGTAAGTTTGCCAATAACACAAAGGTTGGTGGTGGTGTAGATAGGAGGGCTGTTGCAGACCACAACAAGACATTAATAATAGGATGCAGAGCTGGCCTGAGAATTAGCAGATGGAGTTCAACCTGGAAGACTGTGAAGTGATTCATTTTGAAAGGTCGAATTTGAATGCTGAGTACAGGGTTAAAGACAGAATTCTTGGCAGTGTGGAGGAATAGCGGGATCTTCGGGTTCATGTACATAGATCCCTCAAAGTTGCCACCAAAGTGAATAGAGTTGTTAAGGTGTCTTGTGTTTTGGTTTTCCTTAATAGGGGGATTGAGTTGAAGAGCTGTGAGGTTTTGCTGCAGCTCTATAAAACCCTGGTTAGACCACATTTGGAATATTGTGTCCAGTTCTGGTTGTCTCATTGTAGGAAGGATGTAGATGCTTCAGAGAGGGTGCAAGGAGATTTACCAGGATGCTGCCTGAATTGGAGGCTTGTCTTATAAAGAGAGTTGAGTGATCTTGGGCTCTTCACACTGTAGAGAAGAAGGAAGAGAGCTGACTTGATGGAGGTATATAAGGTAATGAGAGCCAGAGAGTGAGTAGATAGCCAGAGACTTTTCCCCAGGGCACAAATGGCTGTCACAAGGGGTCATAATTTTTAAGGTGATTGGAGGATGGTATTGGGGAGATGTCAGGTAGGCTGTTTATGCAGAGACTGATGGGTGAGTGAAATGCACTGCCAGCGTTGGTAGTACAGTCAGAGACATTAGGGACATTTAAGTGACTGCTGGACAAGCACATGGATGGCAGTAAATTGAGGCGTGTGTAGGTTAGATTGATCTTAGATTAAGATAAATGCTCAGCACAACATCATGGACTGAAGGGCCTGTATTTTACTGTTCTATGTCCTATAAGACCCAGGAGCAGAAATTAGGCCATTCAGCCCAGCATGTCTGCTCCATTATTCAATCATGGCTGATAAGTTTCTCAACCCCATTCTCCCGCTTTCTCCCCATAACCCTTGATCCCCTTTACAATCAAGAACCTACCTATCTATCTCTGTCTTAAATATACTCAATGACCTGGCTTCCACAGCCTTCTGTGGCAGTGAATTCCATAGATTCACCACCCTGTGGCTGAAGAAGTGTCTCCTTATCTCCATTCCAAAAGGTTTGCCCCTTACCCTGAGGCTATGCCCACTGGTCCTAGTTTCTCCTATCAATGGAAACATCTTCCCAACATCCACTCTGTCCAGACCATTCAATATTCTGTAAGGTTCAGTTATATGCCCTCTCATCTTCTAAACTCCATCGAGTATAGTCCTCAAACATTCGTCATATGTTAACCTGTTCATTCCTGGGACCATTCTCGTGAATTTCCTCTGAACATGCTCCAGGGTCAGTACATCCTTCCTGAGATATGGGGCCCAAAACTGCGCACAATACTCTGAATGTGGTCTGACCAGAGCCTTATACAGCCTCCGAAGCACATACCTGCTTTTATATTCAAGTCCTCTTGAAATAAATTTAATCATTGCATTTGCCTTCCTAACTACTGACTCAACCTGCAAGTTTACCTTGAGAGAATCCTGGACTAGAACTCCCAAGTCTCTTTGCACTTCAGACTTCTGAATTCTCTCCCCATTTAGAAACTAGTCCATGCCTCTATTCTTCCTACCAAGATGCATGACCTCACTCTTTCCCATTTTGTACTTCCTCTGCCACTTCTTTGCCCACTCTCTTAATCTGTGCAATCCCTTCTGCAGGCTCCCTGTCTCCTCAATGTATCTGTCTCTCTACCCTATCTTTGTACCATCAGCAAATGTAGCCAGAGCACCCTCCGTTCCTTCATCTAAATCGTTAATGTATAAAGTGAGAATTTGTGGTCCCAACACTGAGCCTTGCAGAACACCACTTATCACCGACTGCCAACCTGAGAAGGACCCTTTTATTCCCACACTCTGCTTTCTGCCAGACAGGCAAGCCTCTATCCATGTTAGCACCTTGCCTTAAACTGACTGAAATGTGAAAATATTTTGAGTGACAGTAGTTTTTTTAGATTAGATTACTTAGTGTGGGAACGGGCCTTTTGGCCTAACAAGTCCGCACCGACCTTCCGAAGAGCAATCCACCCAGACCCATTCCCCTTCATTTACCCCTTCACCTGAAGGTGTGGGCAATTTAGCATGGCCAATTCACCTGACCTGCACCATCTTTGGACTGTGGGAGGAAACAGGAGCACCCGGAGGAAACCCACGCAGACACAGGGAGAACGTGCAAACTCCACACAGACAGTTGCCCGAGGTGGGAATTGAACCCAGGTCTGTGGCACTGTGAGGCAGCACTGCTAACCACTGTGCCACCGTGCTGCCCCTGAATCATATTTCTGCACACTGGTCTGAAACTCTTAGATTGGAAATGATTAACTTTGCACTGTTCCTTTTTACAGCTCTTTGAAAAGTTGCTACCACTGGAGAACTTGCAAGCGAGAGTCAATGCAGTTGTTGATATGATCACCACAAGCCATAAAAGCATTAACCGTAACACACTTAGTTTTGCTGCTACTGCTTTCTACTACAAACTCAAAGCAGCAGACGAGTATGTCCCTGCTTCTAAATTCGGTGGAAACATCACGTTGTTGCGAGCAAAGACCACTCATGAACTTCAAGAGGGTATGGGTGGAGATTACCAACTCTCTGAGGTGAGCTGTTGTTCTATGGAAATATGATATTCATTCCTCATTCCAGTTGAATTGCTTTTTCTATGGGCTTGGAATTTTTAAAAAAAAAGACTGAAAATCTAATCGTTTTAAGTCCTGGAGCTCCACTATTAACAACATGGTGAATATTCTCTCACAAAGTGGACTGCACCAATTCAAGCAGGCAACTGACTGTCACCTTTCTTGAGGACAGTTAGGGATGACTAATAAAAAAAAAAAGCCTGGCCAGCAAAGGCCACATCCTGGGAAATACTTGGTTTTTAAAATGAAATACTGGATAAACTTATGGTTTCAGAGGCATTTTGTACATTTTGACTTGTTGGCAGGGTGAGAAATGCAAAATCGAACTCACTTGTCTATCAACTTACTTATTCCTCCAAATACATTGATTCAAGGCTTTCCCATGGAATATGCAGATAGACACAGCGATATCATTCCCTTTACCATAGAATCTCCTGTAGGATTTAAACAAAAAATCATTTACATTATATGACGATGTTAGCAAGATTAACATTTTAATGCCCATCTTTAGTTGCCTTTGAGAAGGTGATGCTGAACTGTCAGTTTGAATGGCTGTCATCTGTGTGTAGTGAAAGTATTTCCAAGCTACTGTTAAGAGAGGGAGTTCCAAGGGTTTTAATGCAGCAATGATGACAGAATGGTGATGTATTACCAAGCCAAGTTGGAGTGTGACATGGATGGAGAGTTCGCAGATAGTACCATTCAAATGTATCTGTTACCCTTGTCCTTCCATTGAGTAGAAGTGGTGGGTGTAGTACGTGCTGCCATAGGATGCTTGCTGCTGTGTATCTTAGACAGTAAGAGCAGTGAGTAATGGGTGCCAGGAAGGGATGGTGTTTAAGGTGGTGGTGGTTGAACTGCCAATGAAATAGCTTCTTTCATAGAATCTCCACAGTGTGCAAAGAAGCCATTCAGTCTATCAAGTCTGCACGGATACTCTGAAGAGCATCCAATCCAGACCCAACCTCCCACCCCTCCCCCTCTCCTCATAACCCTATAATTACCATGGCTAACCCACCTAACTTGCACATCCCTGGATAGGTGCAGGCAATTTAGCATGACTGGTCCACCTACCCTGCACATCTTTCTTGATTTGCCTTTTGCGCAGTCAGTCAGTGGGTTCTCCTAGATTACTGAATTATTTTGTAGGCTGGGGTCTCAAACACCCAAAATTCATGAATAAATTGTGGTGTACTTTATCTCTCCACTTGAGTGGAGAAAACAGTGAGGTAGCCAACTTCATTATCATGACTCATATCAAAAATCTTTGAGAATACATTATTTAAATATTAAAAATCTCACCACACCAGGCTACAGTCCAATAGGTTTAATTGGGAGCACTAGCTTTCGGAGCGCCACTCCATCAGATGATTGACAATCACCTGATGAAGGAGCGCTGCTCTGAAAGCTAGTGCTTCCAATTAAACCTGTTGGACCGTAACCTAGTGTTGTGAGATTTTTAACTTTGCACACCCCAGTCCAACACCAGCATCTCCAAATTATTCCAATATCCTTTGTTTCTGAAATTCTGAATACTGACATTGTCATCTGATTCTGTATCCAATATTTTTAAGTCTTTTACAGTGAAATCTCTTTACAAATGTGCCTCAATAGATACATTCCAAAGCTGATATTTTTGGGTTAGGACTCTGCAGAAGCACTGAGCTGCAGAGTATCTTGTGTATTATTTAAATGAAAATGAGAACTTTTACCTTGGGAGATAAGTCACCTGGGTTCACAATATCAGATGAAGTTAATCTGTTGTCAGTGCCCCAGAACTGAGGATGTAAAAAAGGTGGAGCTCTTAGCAATAATTGTTAAGCAAGATGTTTTACTGTACAATTAGAAGGACTGTTGGATTAGGTCAGTAATACAAAATGAAATTCTAATTTTGTATGAATGCAAAATGTTGTTAAAATAACTCCATAGAGGCTGACATCCTGTCACCAAGCCACCCTTTATCTACGTGTGGAGAGTCCTTGATACTGATCCAGCTCCCTGAGACTTCTCAGTATGAATAGGACGTTAGACATGCCTGTTCTTTCTAGAGAGGAGAATCAGAATTTTTTTGTTTTCCTCTTCGCCCCCACCCCCCCAAACTGTGTGTGTGTGTATACACATGTGCAGAGGAGAATCAGAATTTCTTTGTTTTCCTCTTCTCGCACCCCCCCCCAACTCTGTGTGTGTGTGTGTGTGTGTGTGTGTGTGTGTGTGTGTGTGTGTGTGTGTGTGTGTGTGTATATATATATTGCCTCAAATCTTGTCAGTCTCCTGTCAGGCTGTTTAGATTACAGTAAACCTCATCATGTCTTTCTATGTCTTGAATTATTATTTTCATCTCCTTCTTTCACTTTCAGGTTTGTGATGGAATGGTCTTAATTCATGTAATCGAAGGAGACCATTGGACATTCTTAAAGGGAGCTTCGGTAGATTCTGTTGTCAGCATCATCCACAACACTTTGGCAGAACCACGAGTTGCTGCCCGGGAGGGCTGAATTAGAAAATTTTCTATATTGACCAATCAGCCATGTTTCCTGGCGCGTGCAATAGATTGTACAGCTGTCAAGTCTTTTCACACAATGATGTTGTTGCAAAAACTGTAATTTTATGTTGGCTTTGTTGTAGTTCAATGCAGTAAATATAGTGCTTAACGGAGAAACTGGTACCTAGCTGGACCAAAATGGGCAAACAAGAAAAAACTGATCTATTTCTGAGACGTTCATTGTCTATGAGGAAATAGAAGTTGTTGATGCTGCAGTTTTTGATTTGTCCAGTTGAATAGCTTGTAAAAGAACAATGTAATGTGGAACCTACCAAGAGCATGATCCATTCCTCTGTATGTTTTTTTTTCTTTTCACAAAAGTAATGTTTATAATTTTTTTCTCCCAAACTGTAAACTGTGTTTTTCTGTGAGGAATTAAATAAAGGTCAAGTCTGTTATTTTTTAGTATGAAGTCTGGTTTGCAAAAAAGGGTAAATTAAAACTGTTACATGTGAAATGGTTCAGATGTGAAGTGCCTGACTCCAAATCAGAAGACACTGAATTCGAGTCCTGGGAACCTCTCATCAGTTTGATTCATCTGTTCAGAACAAATGAAGCCACTGGATGAAACAATAAGTGAGCCTGTCCATTGTGTTGGGTAAGAAATAGGCATCTTTACCCTTGGGCTGTTCCTATGGCAGCAAATGACAGCTGTAACAAATCTAGGAATTGGGATCTTGCTGGCCTTGGAGGTGAAAGAAACTGAGGACAGGGGATGGTGGCTGAAGTCTTTTACTAAAGCAGCTAATGATACTGAGCCAGAATTGTAAAACTTTTGCTGACGCAGAGGAGAATTCATGGCTGATTAACGGAGAGTTGGAGAAATTGTTTCTTTTCCTCCTCTTCATGCTTATCATTACCCCCCCCCCCCCCCCCAAAAAAAAAAGAACTGGGTCAGATCATTAGTAAATATTTCTGGTGCACTCTAAATTTGCAGATTCAACAGAACATCCCTCTAAGAAATCCAAGTCACATGGGAGTCTCTAATTCAAAACAAGACTTAAATGATGTGAGCATTTTAAATGGCCAATTAATGTTTCTGCATTTTGTAAAAAGCTGAAGTAAATCAGGAAAGCACCAATGTGTGTATCTTATATGTTAAGGTCATCCTCCTTTCAACTGTTGAAATGTTCAGTTTGAAAATGTTGAACATAAAGAGGTACTACATAATTTTTTTTTAAACCTAATGCGCCAAATAGTTTTATATGGAGGGATGAACTTCCACAAATTCATGGAAGTGGTCAGATCCTGCTGTTTGAAGTGTAATGGCAAATGCTTGTCTTTGAATTTGTTTCATGTATTTTGTGACTTAACACATTTACCCTGGTTTTGTAAAACAACTACTTTAAGCCATATTCATGGCTTACGTTTTATGTTGTAATAAAAAAGCAATATCTGGTTTAAAGTCCAATTAAAGAACCGAATAATGATTAAAGATTGACTTTTTAGGAGGAATTTCACTTAATTATATAGTTGAAAGGATTATATAGGTTGTCAATTTTTTGACAATGCAGTACCTGTGCCATTAACACTGCTTTTTCCAAGTGAAGATGTAATTTAAATTTGACTAACTACAAAGCTTAATTGCTTTCTGCTCCTCTGTCCCAGCTCTCTTGACTACTGTAGATTATGATCGTACAAGACAAATTGTAGTTATAACATGTATTATTCTAGCCAAGACATTGCAATTTGTAGCATCAAATAAAACTTCAAATCACTTTCAATTTAAATTAAATGGTTATCTCTGATTCTGATTTGTTACAAGTTTTATCATTTTTTAAAATTTCTTCCTCTTAGATGATTTAAATTCTTGTGTTGCTTTCTGAATTGCACTTGAATGAGTTGCAATGTCATCTTTAATGCATTGTAGCCTTAAGCTAATTTATTGTGATCTTTGTTATGCTATTGATTCTTTGAACATTTTTATTATGATGCAGCTCCATGGCTCTTTCCCATAAATGGAATGCATTGACACTCAATCTGAAATGCCATGCATGATGATTAACGTATGCACAACTGTGACAAGCAGATGAGAAGGCATAAACTGAGCCCTTCTGTTCAATTTTCTCTGTTGGTCACAACAAAAGTTTAATTTATTTTTTGCACACAACTATACTTCTCTCCTATTACTAAAAATAGTTAATGATTTCCACTTTGATCATAAGCCAATCAACAAGTTTTCTTTAATCAAAGAGAGCAAATTCATTAACTGTTAAACCTGAAGAAAATATAAAAATGGGATTGCAAACAGACCTCCTAAATGCTGTAACATCAGTGCACACAAACACCCATTGAAAATTATGGGGGGAGAAATGTCAAACACGAAGATAAAAATATATGGCTTAGGACCCTTTGCTAGTTCTTTAGGTTATGATCCCATTCCTATTACTGTAAATGTCAGATCCCAGATTGAAATATGGCTTTGAAAGATTATGTTTGAATTTTAATGAGGTGTTCTCTCACTAAAGCAGAGCATGCTGTTTTAACAATAAAATAATCAAGGAAAGCAAAAGCTAGAGTAACTTAAAAAAAGTTCTAGCATGTAGTAAAAGTGTAATCCCGCTAGTTCCCAAAAACTTTAAAAACACCCTTGTACAAAACTCCTGCCAGAATCTCTTTATCTAACATGTAAGTAGATTTATGGTAATTGTGATGTTAACTCTTAGACAGGAATTTCTGAAAGCTAATTCCTGAAGCTATAACACAGTTGTGTTTCAATAGACTGAACTTCGTCGTCTTTAGGTTTTAGCCACCAGGATACACGAACATCAACAAGCCACAAAATGACATTACCCTCTCTCATTAATATCCTTACATACAGATAAGGAAGGACACCTCTTCGACTGGGACAACACATCCATCCTAGGACAAGCCAAACAGGGGACATGTAAGAGAATTCCTAGAAGCATAGCATTCCAACCGGAACTCACTCAACAAACACATTGAGTCAGACCCCATCTACCGCCCCCTGAGAAAAAGAACAGGAAATGACTGCCAACGCAATAAAACCCAAACATATAAATAGAAAGCAGGAATTATCAGCAGTGCTTCGCCCGGAGGCTCACTGAAGATGTTACCTAATAGAGTGTTAAAACCCTTGGAAATGAACCTTCCAGCTCAGTGAGCAAACCTACATCCAGAATTTCTTTAGGTTTTTATTCCAACACATCCAGTCTGGAACTATAGCTAACTCCTAACTCTAAAATAATCTAGTTTACAATATTCTCTGTTTACAAGGAGCACTGCCCCATAGGTGCATCTCTATCTAAAATATTCACAGATTGCCCAAAACAAAATAAGACTGAAACAAGAGTGTTTCATCTCTATTGTAGGCTTTTCCCAAAGTTAAAAAAACTTCCAGTCCAAAATTTTCCACCAAAAACGTTTAAGTACAATTATTTACCTTAATTGCTTGTCAAATCCTAAAGTAAACAAAAATCTGTTGGGCAGTCGAAGCAGCCTGCTCAAACTGTTTCAAAATAAATTACCATGGCTACAGAAAAATAGATTAATTACTGATTACAGATATACAAAAAACCCATATGTCATTAACTCATGTGAATGATATTTTTAATGTATGTACATCAGAATTTATATCACTTGATCATAAAGTTTTAAGCTGAGATTAATTTTAAACATTGGTTTCTTGGATGCACTCAGTTATAGCAAATGTTGCAGTTATTGAAAATTCTGAGTTTGCAGATTACTTTTCACAGAACTGACACCGCTACCAAAGAGAAAAAAAAAGTCCTTATTATTGATGTTGCTACAAATTCCTTGAGGCTTTTCCATGTGTCTGGGTGTGTCTCCCTCTACAGCAAAAATCATAGACTTACAGTCATGGCTTCCCAGAGATATTTCACTGTGCCAAAACTGGTGCATGTAATGAGGGCAATGCATTTTGATAAAGAATTTAAAGGGTCCATTGTCCGAGATCTCCTGTGATCCTACAGATTATGGATGAGTGGGTAGGTTTGGGGGTGGGGGTGGGGGAGGGGGTGGGGTTGGGGATTGTTAATTCTCTTCTTTGCCTAATGAGTTTGGGATTTAAATCATACCTGTAAAGAGGAATTTCATCCCCAGAGTCTTTTGTAGGTCTTATAATTTGGTAGCTATTTTCAAGTGTCTTAGATAATTTTTAACCTTTTTATTTTCACTCAACCCCAAAGATGTTAATCCCAGATGAAAAGCCAGTAATACTTAGAAATGAATGTACTGATCATTGTGGAGCTCCAATTGTATTTATGTCAGTTGAATCCAGTGAGACTGTCACATTTGCAATCGTTATTATTTTCTTCCTTCTGAGAGTTATTCAATGAGATGGAATGATTTTTAGTGAGAATTTTATATCATCATGACACAGCAATAAACCCAAAATATAGTAAATTTCATAGCAGCAGTCACATAGGGTTTCTATTATGTTTCAATTCATTGGATGGCTGATTCACAAGCTAAACTAGATCTAAAACCTTTTTTTATGTTCAGCTAAGAGATTGAAGCAAAGCTCTTCAGCATTTGTAGAGAAGTGACAGTAACTTTTAAACCACAGACGTTTTTCTCTCTTTAACATTTGCATGGAATCAAATTTAAAAAGAAGGAACCAATGAGGGAAAAGATGAAAAGTGGTCAATGCATCCTTCAACCATTCAATGTGTATTATTTATAATGGGTTAGTGTATATAAAAACTACAGTCATGCAAATATAATGGAAACAATATGAGAAAAACATCCATCTATCAATTTTA
Source organism: Hemiscyllium ocellatum (assembly GCF_020745735.1). Classification (NCBI taxonomy): domain Eukaryota; kingdom Metazoa; phylum Chordata; class Chondrichthyes; order Orectolobiformes; family Hemiscylliidae; genus Hemiscyllium; species Hemiscyllium ocellatum. Next base: position 26,786,652 of record NC_083425.1, on the reverse strand, counting down.
GTTAAAATACCTACTTAAACTTGGTTCTGATTAACTCCCAAAATTTCCAATACAAATGTCAAAAAGAACACATTGTCTATTTTATAAGAAACACAAACCAACATTATTAGCAAAATTCAGCAGGTCTGACTGCACTTATGGGGAGAAAGCAGAGTCTGGTAACTTTATCACAACTGATAGCAGCTAGGAAAATGACATTTATGCTGAAAATGAGGTTGGGGAGTGGGGAAAAGAAGTGGTGAGCAGATGGTGGAGACAGAGATATGAATGGGGTAGGCTGACAAAGGGATTATTGACAGTCGACCAGGATAAAATAGAAGCTGAGTAAGTGATTATGAGAGCTGAGTGTAGGAGAGAATGAGGAGGCTATTATATAAGCAATCTGTATTGTGACAGGACCAGAGTGTGGTCGTGAGTTAAAATATGGAATCAGGCTCTAAAGCTACCGGGCTCAATGCTGATTTCCCAGGCAGAAAATGCAATGTCGTTCTTTGAGCTTGCTCTAAGGCTCACTGGAACACTACAGAAGGCTTGTGATGGAAAAATTGGCATGGAAACATGGTTATATGCTGAAGTGACAGACAACTGGAAGTTCAGAGTCATTTTTAAAAGTAAAATGAAGGTGTTCTGCAAACAGTCACCCAGTCTGCATTTCATTTCCCCACAGAGAGGTGACCACACAGTGAACAATGGATGCAGTGGTCTGGATTGAATAAAGTTCATGTAAATTACTGCTTCACCTAGGAGTTATGTTTTGGACCTTGGATAGTGAACAGAGAGGAAATAAACAGGGTGTTGAATCTCCTCTGAATGAAAGAGAAGATCTTGTGGGTGTGGGGAGGTGTTAGGAATGGAGGAGGAATGAAAGAGTCACTGGACTAAAAATGTTAACTTGGCTTTCTCCCCACAGATGATACCAGACTTGCTGAGTTTCTCCAGCAATATCTGCTTTTGTTTCAGAATTCCAGCACCTACAGTTCTTTGTTTTATTTTAGTGCATATTTGACGAGCTTCATTTATGCAGGAACAGGTCAGTCAGTTTATCGAGTATGTAATTCAATTTGTCCTTCATCCTGAAACTGGTCATAATGACAGCTATTTATCACTTCATTGGGGACAGCTTGTGTCATAAAATTCTGCCTTGACAGATACTGAATTAAAATTGAAAATTGACTTGCACCTGTAATCAAAGTAAAATACTGTGGATGATGGAAAACTGAAATAAAAGCAGATTTGTTGGAGAAACTGAAGAGTCATAATTTTGATTCTGGTTTTTAAATTATGAAAAATGTTGCAAGTGCACAGACATTTGCATCACTGATTGTAGCCTAATATCCTCCCATATCTATGAACTTGATAATATCAAGTTGTATCACAAACTTAAAGAAATTATTTTGCTCGCACAACTAAGTTTGTCCAGAGTTATTGACATTCAAATATACAAAGGATACCGATAGTGATCCACAATTCCTACAGTAAATATTCCAAGGAATGGGGAGGAAATTAAAATCCCAGTTTAATAAATGAACAATCTTTTGGGGAGATATTGGCTGTCTTTGGATGAGCAGTTCCAACCCAGTCCGTGTAGTTCCCGGCGTGGCCACTGGTGGTGCTGTAGGCGCCGGACGGACTGTAATGAGGGGGCTTTGGTTTCCAGTCGGAACCGTGAAGCTGAGGGACCGGGCGGCGGACGGTGTTCAGCAGCGGATCCGAAGCCAGGAGCAGGTGAGAAGGGTAGGAGGGAGGAAAAGAAAGAACGAAACTAACAGGAACGAGCGGGATAAAGAATTCCAGAGAGAAAGGCAGTTCAATAATATCAGGTGGAGTGGGGAGGAAAGAGGTGGAAACGTAAAGGGAGGGAGGCGGTAAGAAAGTCTGGCATTGAGGTGGCGCCTAGCTTTCGCGGTGTCCCAAAGCCCCTAAATGACAAAAAAAAGTGATTTTATTAAATAAAAAGTGTTGTCACTATTATAATAATCCAGAAAATATAGCAGCTGGTTTGTGCACATCAAGATCCCACAGCCAACAATGTGATATTGACCATATTATTGTTTACTGGTGGTGATGGTGGGGGGGGGTGGGGGGTGAATACGGGTCAGGGTGCTGGGAGAACTCATCTGCTCTTTGAAAAATGACACGTGGGAAGGAAAGGTTGGAAAGTGCCTTATGGCTCACTATCAGTTCGGACAGTGCAGCTCCCTTGTTGCTGTGTCAGGAAAAGGGGACTTGAATTCTCAATCATTGGTTGGGAAGAAGTGGATGTTCTGACTAGAGGGAGGGAGAGATAGTGAAAAGGAGAGATGAGAAGGAATGTGAGGAAAATGTTTGAAAAAGAAATGCTGAAAGTTTTCAAAATAATGATGCTAACCCACTCCCAACTGTCTTGAGACTGGCCCTGTCCTTTCTGTTTCATTTAAGTGAACAAAATCTTAACCGATTTAATTGGAGCACTGTAGCAAGCTCTATGCCCATACTATTTAGAAGACATTAGATAATTGGTTATACAATATGATTTTGTTAATAAAGTGCAGATGTAAACTATAAGACCAATTTTTCCCTGAATATTGTTGAGGGGAACAAAACCGAAGCTGACGGAGAAGGTTAGCATGTCTGGCAGCACCTGGAGAGAAATCAGAATTAATGTTTCAGGTCCAGTGACCCTTCAGAATTGTTTGGGGGAGGCTGAGATGCTCGAAATTTAAGTTTTTTTTTCAAAATAAATTGAAGTCTTAGAGTGTAGGGATGTGGTTGTGTATGTGGGCTGAGGGGGAGGGAGAGTGTGTGGATGTGCATGTGTGGAGGAGGCAGGGAGCGTGTGTGGGAGAAGGAGGGGGAGCGTGGGCGGGGGAGCGTGGGCGGGGGAGAGTGCGGGGGAGCGTGGGCGGGGGAGAGTGCGGGGGAGCGTGGGCGGGAGAGAGTGCGGGGGAGCGTGGGCGGGGGAGAGTGGGGGGGAGCGTGGGCGGGAGAGAGTGCGGGGGAGCGTGGGCGGGGGAGCGTGGGCGGGAGCGTGGGCGGGAGCGTGGGCGGGGGAGCGTGGGCGGGGGAGAGGGCGGGGGAGCGTGGGCGGGGGAGCGTGGGCGGGGGAGAGTGCGGGGGAGCGTGGGCAGGAGAGAGTGCGGGGGAGCGTGGGCGGGAGAGAGTGCGGGGGAGCGTGGGCGGGGGGGAGTGCGCGGGGGGAGCGTGGGCGGGGGGGGAGTGCGCGGGGGGAGCGTGGGCGGGGGGGGAGTGCGCGGGGGGAGCGTGTGCAGGGGGGAGTGCGCGGGGGGAGCGTGTGCAGGGGGGAGTGCGCGGGGGGAGCGTGTGCAGGTGGGAGTGCGGGGGAGCGCCTGTGGGAGAGGTAGGGGGCGAGTGCAGGGGAGCGCCTGTGGGAGAGGTAGGGGGCGAGTGCAGGGGAGCGCCTGTGGGAGAGGTAGGGGGCGAGTGCAGGGGAGCGCCTGTGGGAGAGGTAGGGGGCGAGTGCAGGGGAGCGCCTGTGGGAGAGGTAGGGGGCGAGTGCAGGGGAGCGCCTGTGGGAGAGGTAGGGGGCGAGTGCAGGGGAGCGCCTGTGGGAGAGGTAGGGGGCGAGTGCAGGGGAGCGCCTGTGGGAGAGGTAGGGGGCGAGTGCAGGGGAGCGCCTGTGGGAGAGGTAGGGGGCGAGTGCAGGGGAGCGCCTGTGGGAGAGGTAGGGGGCGAGTGCAGGGGAGCGCCTGTGGGAGAGGTAGGGGGCGAGTGCAGGGGAGCGCCTGTGGGAGAGGTAGGGGGCGAGTGCAGGGGAGCGCCTGTGGGAGAGGTAGGGGGCGAGTGCAGGGGAGCGCCTGTGGGAGAGGTAGGGGGCGAGTGCAGGGGAGCGCCTGTGGGAGAGGTAGGGGGCGAGTGCAGGGGAGCGCCTGTGGGAGAGGTAGGGTGGAGAGTGCGGGGGGGCGTGTGCGGGTGAAAGTGTGGGGTTGAGTGCGGGGTAGCGCAGGTGGGGGTGATTGCGGGGGAGCGTGGGTGAGGGTGGGGGAGCGTGAGGGAGGGGGAGAGTGCGGGTGAGCGTGTGCGGGAGAGGGAGGGGGGAGCGTGTGCGGGAGAGGGAGGGGGGAGCGTGTGCGGGAGAGGGAGGGGGAGCGTGTGCGGGAGAGGGAGGGGGGAGCGTGTGCGGGAGAGGGAGGGGGGAGCGTGTGCTGGGGCGCGTGTGTGGTGGAGAGTGCAGGGAAGCATGTGCGGGGGAGCGCCTGTGGGAGAGGTAGGGTGGAGAGTGCGGGGGGGCGCGGGTGGGGGTGAGTGCGGGGGGGCGCGGGTGGGGGTGAGTGCGGGGGAGCGCGGGTGGGGGTGAGTGCGGGGGAGCGCGGGTGGGGGTGAGCGCGGGTGGGGCTGAATGCTGGGGACCGCGGGGAAGCGCGGGTGGGGGTGAGTGCGGGGGAGCGCGGGTGGGGGAGCATGTGGGAGAGGGACGGGGAGAGTGTAGGTGAGCGTGTGTGGGAGAGGGAGGGGGGAGAGTGTGGATGGGTGTGTGTAGGAGTGGGCGGGGTGAGAGTGCGGTGGTGCGTGTGTGGGAGTGGGGAGAGTGCCGGGAGCGTGTGTGGGGGAGAGTGTGTGGCCGAGGGAGGAGGGAGACTGCAGGTGAGCGTGTGTGGGAGAGAGAGAGGGGCGAGTGTGGGGGGGGGTGGGGGGTGGCGAGTGCAGGGGAGCGTTGTGTGGCCGAGGGAGGGGGGAGAGTATGTGGGAGAGGGAGGAGGGAGAGTGCGGGGGAGCGCGTGTGGGAGAGGGAGGAGGGAGAGTGCGGGGGAGCGCGTGTGGGGGAGGGAGGAGGGAGAGTGCGGGGGAGCGCGTGTGGGGGAGGGAGGGTGGAGAGTGCGGGGGAGCGCGTGTGGGGGAGGGAGGGTGGAGAGTGCGGGGGAGCGCGTGTGGGGGAGGGAGGGTGGAGAGTGCGGGGGAGCGCGTGTGGGGGAGGGAGGGTGGAGAGTGCGGGGGAGCGCGTGTGGGGGAGGGAGGGTGGAGAGTGCGGGGGAGCGCGTGTGGGGGAGGGAGGGTGGAGAGTGCGGGGGAGCGCGTGTGGGGGAGGGAGGGTGGAGAGTGCGGGGGAGCGCGTGTGGGGGAGGGAGGGTGGAGAGTGCGGGGGAGCGCGTGTGGGGGAGGGAGGGTGGAGAGTGCGGGGGAGCGCGTGTGGGGGAGGGAGGGTGGAGAGTGCGGGGGAGCGCGTGTGGGGGAGGGAGGGATGAGAGTGCGGTGGTGTGTGTGTGGGAGAGGCAGGAGGGAGAGTGCGGGGGAGCGTGTGTGGGAGAGGAAGGGGGGTTAGTGCGGAGGAACGTGAGAGGGAGAAGGAGGGGGAGAGTGTAGGGGAGTGTGTGTGGGAGAGGTAGGAGAGTGTGTTGGCGGGCACGCTCCCCCCTCACCCGCTCCTCACACACACAGACCCCCCCCACTCTCCCACCATTTCGCGCACACACCCCACTCTCTCTCCCTCCGACAGACACACACCCCACTCTCCCTCCGACAGACACACACCCCACTCTCCCTCCGACAGACACACACCCCACTCTCCCTCCGACAGACACACACCCCACTCTCCCTCCAACGCACTCACCCCACTCTCCCTCCCTCACACACACAGCCCACTCTCCCTCCCTCACACGCACAGCCCACTCTCCCTCCCTCACACACGCACACCCCACTCTCCCTCACTCTCACACCCCATACTCCCTCCCTCACACACCCCGTACTCTCCCTCCCTCTCACACACACCCCACTCTCCCTCCCTCACGCGCGTGCGCACACACACACACACACACACACATCACTCGCCCTCCTGGAGGGAGAGTGGGGTGTGTGAGCGCACGCGGGAGCAAGAGTCGGGTGTGTGGGGTGTGTGCGCGCGAGGGTGCGAGAGTGGGGGGTCTGTGTGTGTGTTTGTGAGGGAGAGCCAGGGAGAGTGGGGTTTTGTGTGTGTGTGTGTGTGTGGGAGATAGAGTGGGTTGGTGTGTTTTTTGTGTGTATTGTGGGGGGAGAATTGTCATGTGTGTGGGAGGGAGAGTTGGGTGTGTGTGTGAGAGAGAGTGAGTTGGTGGGTCAGTTTGTTTTTGTATGTGTGTGGGAAGAAGAGTTGGGGTGTGTGTGTGGGAGGGAGAGTTGGGGTGTGTGTGTGGTAGGAAGAGTGGAGGGTGTATGTGTGCAGTGAGTTTAAGCAATACTGTATGACTGAGTACATACTCTAGGCCTGGCATATCTAACCTCCAATTCACAGGGTGAAATCGTACATGTGAATTCCTTTCATTTGCTCCATGAGCCCCACTGTGGATTATTCTGTTCTTTGATCGTTTATGCACAAAGATCAATTCCATATTGATAATTTTCAAAGTTTCAGGTCTAGAGACTCTGATCTGTCTGCTTCAGGTTTGTCATGAATTCCAGTCAAGGAATTTGTTTTTCTGGCTTGTCAGACTGAGGTTTGAAGAGCTGAGCTTGAAGCTTCCCAGTTTGTGTTGTGGTGACTTGACTGCGAAGAAAATGATGATAATCACGGCCCATTGTTCCACAAGCCATCACAACATGTGTAATTGTATAGTTACCAATGAGGCTGTTAAAAATGTCCAATTTGCCTGACTGACTGCTTCTCAGGACAAAAGTAAATCTCTCACGGTTTCTTTAGTAACAAAAAAACCCAATTTATTGTAACATGCATATCTTTAACAAGAAACAGTGAAACAGAAGGGTTTCTAATTTATATAACATAAACTATATTCCTTCTAAATCCCAGTGAGCTATCTTGTGTCGGATTTGAAATTGTTCAGAATAAAAGTAGGAGTGAAATTTCCAGATAAACATGGTCCACATTTCGGTTCGATATTCATATGTACTGTTACTGGACAGCCAGCTCTAGTTCAGCAATCTCCGTCACGGTGATCTGATGTTCATGATTATTAAAACCAGGAGTTTAGGATTTCTTTTCAAAGCTGCAAATGTGTTGCTGGTCAAAGCACAGCAGGTTAGGCAGCATCTCAGGAATATGCTGCCTAACCTGCTGTGCTTTGACCAGCAACACATTTGCAGCTGTGATCTCCAGCATCTGCAGACCTCATTTTTTACTCGAAGATTTCTTTTCAAACACTATTTTGCAACTCCTGCAGGCCAATGCCAGGATGCCAAAACTTCATGGGTTTGATTTCTGGAAGACCACGCTGAACAGTGCTCGATATGTGGTTGCTCCCATGGTGGATCAAAGTGAGCTTGCATGGAGGTTACTCAGTCGTCGACATGGTGCCCACCTTTGTTACACTCCCATGCTTCATGCCCAGGTATTTGTCCGGGATGCAAACTACAGGAAGGAGAACTTGTATAACGAGGTGAATGCAGAGGATCGACCATTAGTTGTTCAGGTATGGTGTCAGCTGTAGCAGGAATAGGATTAAATTATCTCATTAATGCAACAGGGCCTATGCTTTGCAATTGAAGATTCTCCACAGGGTCCACTTGGCCCCAGACCGCCCCGCTAAATTTAAACGGAACATCTCCAATGAGTCTTACATATAAAGTGAGTGTGGGCGCACTTACTCATTGCCATTGGCCCTGCCACAGCCTGCAGGCATACTGGAGCACTATAGTAGGCGAAATAAAGAAGGCCTTGGGGACGGAGATGGAGATGGACCCGGTATCTTCTCCTCTTGGCTTTGTTAATTCACATTCATTAGATGCACAAAAAAAAGGTAATCCTCAGTTTTTGTGTAAGAAAGAACATTCTATTTGGGTGGGTGTTGGAAAATCCCCCAGGGCTGGCTTAAGCTAGTCATGGAGCACATCCCCTTAGACTTTCTTACAAGTGTAGTGCACCATAAAACTGCGAATTTCTATAAGATGTGGCAGCCTTTATTGGACTCCCTGGGTCCAGATCTGTCCACTATACTAATAAGGGCCTTTATATAGCCATGGCAATTCTATGTAATGAGTCTGATATCCAGAAAAGAGGAACTACAAACATGAATATGTATAAACTTAGGCACCCGATGATCGAGGGCTATTGCTTTGTTTTGCTGAGCTATGTTATGGTTATTATTATTATTAAGATTTTCCTTTTTTAGCTTAGTTATTATTTATCTATGTAATTAATGGGTTTGTTTTTTTTTAAACACTGGTTTGAATTGTTTGGTTTTGTATTTGTTGTAATCAAAATAAAAATATATTTTTAAAAATTCTCATTAACATTTTGAGCATGAGCTGTAATTATATTTTTCTATAAGCTTAAATGGTAATGTCATTCTGTTAATGAATTGTATTAAAAACTTGCACAATTTGACAACTGCATTGCCACAAAAAAAAATTGAGGTTTGCAATATGCTGGAAGCGTAACGCAAAGTCCGAAAGTGCACTTGGTACTTCGATAGATGCATTCTCAACTCTGCTATTCCACAGTTATTTAACTCTTAAATATGTATCCCCAGTTATTGTTCCTGTCTTGTGTCCTCTTTGTATTGGGTTTACTTTCATACATGCATTCTATACTTTCAAAATCAGTTGCACTGCTGAAATTTCTCTAAGTGTTTGCTGACATAATGGTTGTTTTCGATTCATCCACATAGCTTTAGTTATCAATTAGGAGAAAGTTCCTGCTCGTTGGATGCTGCCTGACCTGCTGCGTTTTTCCAGCAATACATTTTCAGCTTTAGTTATCAATTGTCTGTTATCAAAAGCATCTAAATTTTGAAATGGGTAGAAATGTTCTGTACTTACCCTACTGTTTGATAGCTGCACACTGAGAATTTGTTTATAACAAATATACTTTAATGCCTTCTGCATGCTTGATATGCTGCCTGTGATCTCTTTCCAGTTTGTAAAGTTTCATTGTTGAGGCCAACTTTCTGTCCAGTGTCTCTCTACATCTCCTTTCTGGCAGGTCAATAATTTCAACACTGAGTCTATAAAACAAAACTTGTTTGAAGTTCAGTGTCTAATCTTACCTGCAAAGTCACTAATTTTTTTTTCAACATCCTCAAGGTTAAACTTGGCATTTTTGTGTCTGTACTTCACAAAGTTAAATTTGTTCAAATGATCAAATCTTTAATTTGTGGTCCCCTGAAATATCAAATATTACTATTCTGTGGTTTCCAGTTCTCTTGGCTCTTCGCTAGAAACTTTGATTCTCCAGAATTATTTACACACCTAACTTACAAAAATGCTGTGGGGAGACCAATGGGTGGGGGTGGGGAAGAATTGCCAACTTTGGCAGGTGGATCACTCATTAACTCGAGTGAAAAGAAAGTTTGGGCGGTGGGAATGGACATCTGTAGTGGTGCATCAAGGTCATGTAAAATCCCTAAGCCAATAGCAGAAATCAACCATTATACAACGAGGAGTTAAGCTTCTTGTATTACAGAGATTGATTGATTGATTTATTTACTTTTCTTTCAGTTCTGTGCAAATGATCCAGAAGTGTTTGTCCAAGCCTGTCTGCTAGCTCAGGATTACTGCAATGCCATTGATTTGAACTTGGGTTGTCCACAGATGATTGCAAAACGAGGTATCACAGTTTGCTTTTATTTTCTTGATCAGATAAACTACACTGATTCTGAGATGATGTAAATAATTACTGACTATCCAGGCAATGGGATCACGACACTGATCACAGTTAGATCTGGCATGTGAGAAATTGTTGGGTGAAACGGCAGCATCATTAGACTTGGCTTTTGGCTGTTAATCTCTAATGAAACTGAAATATTTATAACATTTAACAAAAATGTTTCAATAAGGAATTAAAATTATATATGGATGGTGCAAGACCCTTCCATTCATTGAGTTCATCTTAATAAACTGCCTTTACGTTATGAAAATTGAAGCTTGATCAGTAAAAGTTGTGTTAAATATACCTTGATTATTGTGGTACTATAAATGTAAGAAATAGTTTATTTAGACTAAAGTTATATTTTGATGTTTTTCCTTATTTAAATACTCAACTGAATGTTGTGCTATGAAGCAGCAAGAGTATTGCAACTTATCAGTAACTTGAGAAAGCAAGGATTGAAAGGCAAAGGCAATGGCCTGATATTATAATCCTGAAAAAGTGTGGATTTACCGGATTAGTAAATTATTATTAGTAAAGATTAGATACTTGATCAACTACCTGATGAAGGAGCAGCGCTCTGAAAGCTAGTGCTTCCAATTAAACCTGCTGGACTATAACCTGGTGTTGTGATTTTTAACTTTGTACACCCCAGTCCAACACTGGCGTCTCCAAATCATGAAATTTATAAAACTGATTAAATAAGAACCTTAGCTTGATAAGGAAGTTCTTGAATGATGTACTGCTGCACTTACTTCATTTCAGTTTGAGTCAAGCGAGTAGCTTTCACAGCGTGTACTAATATAACAACAAAGGTGTTTATTTTTCTACAAGCAGAGCAAGTTCTGCATTAGAAACTACTGAAGGTACTTTGCTCCTTTCGAATTGGTATGCATGTATTTAATCTTTGGATTGCAGCACCATCTAGTGTGAAATTATGGTTGTGCAGTTTATGGTGACATTATACTTGCAAATAATCTTACAAATCAAGGAAACAAATTACTTTCATTGTGGTAATTCTGAGCATTTACATGATTGAAATAACTAGACGTTTATTTCAAGTTTTGTGGGATTTGAGTAACCAAGATAAAATTCAGGAGGTAATTTCATAGAAACAGGCCATTAGGTCCGATAAGTCCATGCCGATCCTCAGAAGAGTAACCTACCCAGACCCATTCCCCTACCCAATTATTCTACATTTACCCCTGACTAATGCAACTAATCCACACATCCATGAACACTATGGGCAAGAGTAATTTGATAATCATTTTGTATTTTTATATGCATCTGGTTGAAAGTTATTTCAAAATGGAAATAAAAGTGGTTTAAGTTTGCTTTTTACAAACTGTTGGTCTGAAACCAATCATTTTTGTTATATGGGAATGTGCAAACAAGAATAAGGTCAATTATAGAATCTCTTAAAAGAAAAGTAAAGCTGTGAGGTGATGTAGTCTGAGGTCCATGCCAGTTACAGCACTATTCTTTACTGGGTTATAAATTCCTTTAATTTAAGAGTTGTGGGAATGACTAGTAATAAGATTGAGCTTAATATTTTCTGTTTTTGGTATGTTTTTGAAAGGTCAATAGCTTCCATAATAATGACATTGAGGATCTCTCTTTACTGTTATCTAATTCCCCATATAAACAGGAAAAGTTGCATCAATTGTCATCTTATTTTAGTTTTAAATAACTTGCAGTCTATTGATAGAAACGTTTGGAGACTCTCTCACTACTTTTGAGATTGTCTGTCATTAGAAATTTGTGGGTGATATGATCAGCATTTTTCATCCATTCGCATTAAGTGGGGAAGTGATATTTGCCTGTAAACCCCTTGCTCCGTGTAACCCCTTGTCCCTTGCTCCTTGGTGTGGGCATTCTGAAAGTTTTATTCATTGTATCTTTCTGATTCTTGAAAGTAGGGATTCTATTTATTTTTTTTTGTAGATATTTTTATTGAAATTTAACATTTTTGCAAATTTACAAAAATAAACAAAACTCTCAAATACAAACATTGATGTACAATAGTCATAATTTAACAAAGAAAAGAGAAAGAAAGAAAACAAAAAAAGAAAAAAAAAAGAAACGAAAAAAGAAAGCAAAAAAAACCTCAACTTTCTACTAATCTAACCTATAACTAACCAGAGTGTATACCTAAGTCTCTTACATGCTCGGAATGTATAAACATCAAATATAATAAAACCCGTATTCGCGCAGGATTCCTCTCCCAAGGGGCCCCGGAGCAGCCCAGTCTGAAATCTTCGCTAAATAAAAGCTCTTGTTAGGATAGCCGAAATATCTGCATTTATATAATTCAAAAAGGGCTGCCATATTTTATAACATAATTCAGTCTTTCGGTGCACCATATTTGTGAGGAAGTCAAGGGGGATATGTTCCATAATTAATCTGTGCCAATTTGAAAGTCCAGGGGGGCCCTCAGCCACCCAGTTCACCAAAATATTTTTCCTTGCACAGAAAGAGAGAATAGAAAATAGTCTCTTCCCATGCATATCCAGAGATGAGAGGTTCGAAAAGCCCAAAAGGAGAGATACAGGGTCCACCCTAATTTCCGTTCCTAGAATTTCTGTCAGGGTATTTGCCACTTTAGTCCAGTATCTGCGGATTTTCTGACAAGTCCACAGACAATGTGCAAGAGTACCCACCTCTATTTTGCATTTGGGACACATTGGAGATGCTCCTGCCTTAAATTTTGCCAGTCGAGCCAGAGCTATATGGGCCCTATGAAGTATCTTTAGTTGGATAGCCTGAGTTCTGTTACAGATAGCAATTCTTCTAGCATTTTCCCAAATGTCATTCCACATATCCTCAGAGATTTCTAGCCCCAAGTCCTGCTCCCATGTTTTAAGCAGGTCATCCATGTCTCCTGAGACTCCATCATGTAGCAAATGGTATATAGTACTAACGGAGGATGCCCCCGCTGGTCGTAAGACATTACGTTCTCTGTCTGATTGATAAAGACTATCTATTAATGTAGTCTTCCTCTGTATATAATCTCGAACTTGGAAGTATCGAAAGAGATCCCCATTAGGTATTCCGAATTTCAGACGCAGCTGCTCAAAGGACATCAGGATCCCATCTTTAAATAGGTCCCCTAAGCATGAGATGCCCCTGGATCTCCAGAGTTTAAAGGTGGCATCTGTAATCCCCGGTTGGAATCCCCATGCGCCTACTATTGGTGCATGGGGGGATGTTTTATGTGAGTTACCCTCATTTTGCCGCATTATATTCCAGGCCTTAATTGTGTTTAATATTATGGGATTTTTACAGTGGTCTGTAATGATTTTCCTCTTATCTGAAAATAAAAGGTTAATAAGTGGGTATTTTACTTGGGAGGCTTCGATATCCAGCCAAATTGATTGTGGATCAGATGAAACCCAATCAGCTATGTAACTTAGTAGGGAGCTTAACTGATATTTCCTAAAGTCTGGGAAGTCCAGTCCTCCCCTTGCCTGTGGAAGCTGTAGCTTCTTCAACTTAATAAGGGGCCGTCTATGGTTCCAAATAAAGGAGCCCAACCAGCCATATAATTTACGTAGGGCTAGCCTTGGCAGCATCAGCGGAAGCATTCTCATAGGATATAAGAGACGGGGCAGAACATTCATTTTAATTAATGCTATTCTCCCTAGCCAGGAAGTCGGAAGGTCTCTCCATCGCTGGAGGTCCTGCCTTATCCTTTCCATTAATTGTACAAAATTAGCCCTATACAGCTGATCAAATACTGGCGTGATAAAAATACCTAAATATAAGAAGCCCTCCAGGGACCAACGGAAGGGAAAAGGGGATCCGTCCATTAAGTGGGGTATCATAGCCAGACCACCCATTGGCATGGCTTCCGATTTTGAAAAATTAATTTTATAGCCTGAGAATGCACTAAATGTATTAATAACTTGAATTAGACGAGGCACTGACATTAAAGGATTACTGAGGAATAAGAGAACGTCATCTGCATAGAGGGTAATTTTGTGTTTACCTGTACCAATCCTCGGGGCCGTTATATTAGGATCAGTCCAGATGGCTTCTGCTAATGGTTCAATTATCAGTGTAAACAACAATGGTGAGAGAGGACATCCTTGACGGCAGCCCCTACCCACACTGAAGCCATCCGATCTTAACCCATTAGTAATAACAGCTGCTTTGGGGTCATTATACAATGTTGAAACCCATTTGGTAAACACCTGTCCAACGCCAAACCTTTCCAATGTGTAAAATAAATATGACCATTCAACCCTATCAAATGCCTTTTCCGCATCCAATGAAATTACTACTCCTGGTATCTTTCCCTGATGACAGGCTTGGATCATATTCAAGACCCTTCTGATATTATTGGATGATCTGCGGCCCTTAATAAATCCCGTCTGGTCCTCCTTTATAATATATGGCAGTACCCTTTCTAGTCTTAGTGCTAACATTTTTGAGAGAATTTTAAAGTCTACATTTAGTGAGGATATTGGTCTGTAACATGCACAATCTTCTGGGTCTTTTCCTTTTTTGAGGATAAGAGAAATATTTGCTTCTTTCAGCGTGGGTGGGAGACAGACCTGACTATGCGCAAAATTATACATATCCGTAAGTGGGTCAACCAATAGTCCTGTAAATTCTTTATAGAATTCAGCTTGAAAACCATCCGGGCCCGGTGCTTTTCCGCTCTGAAGTTGCCTAATTGCCTCAAGTATTTCTTGGACTGTTAAAGGGGTATTTAGGGCCGACACCTGTTCCGGAGTCAGACCCGGGAAGGTCAAATTTTTAAAAAATGACTGCATCCTCCTAATCCTATCTTCACAGTCCTGCGATCTATATAGTTCAGAATAAAATTCTTTAAAGGTCGCATTGATCTTTTTATGATCATGAGTCAGGGTATCTGTACTTTCCTTGATGGTTGGAATAGTTTGAGGGGCTTTCTTTTTCTTTGCAAGAAATGCTAAGTATCTACCCGGTTTGTCGCCATATTCATATAATCTTTGTTTCGCAAATAATATTTCCCTTTTAGCCGTTTGAGTAAGCGCGGTGTTTAAAGCTGTCCTAAGAGCTGTAATCCTCTGCAATTTTGTGATAGAAGGTCTATCAGCGTATGCTGTTTCGGCTGCTTTTAGGCGAGCTTCGAGCAGACGCTGTTGCTCTCCCTTCATTTTCCTCTGGGTCGCTGAATAGGAGATGATCAAACCTCGTGCATAAGCTTTGATGGTCTCCCACATCATTGACGGATTGCTAGCCGTACCAGTATTAATTTCTAAAAAAGTTTTAAGTTCTTGGGAGAAGTACTTTAAAAATTTGCTATCTTTTATCAGGAAGGGGTCCATTCGCCAATGCCGAGCAGATGTCCCATTGTTCTTTACCTTAGTTTCCATGTATACAGCGGCATGGTCAGAGATTGCTATAGTACCTATTTTACAGGTTGCTATAGAGTTTAGAAAAATCGATGGGGCAAAAAACATATCAATTCTTGTGTGACATTTATGTGGATTAGAGTAGAAAGAAAAATCTCTACCCTGTGGATGGAGACATCTCCATACATCTACCAATCCTAATTCTTTATTCAGGTCCGCCAGTTGTCTAGATCTGGGAGATACTCCAGCGGCACTCTTGGGAATCCTGTCTATTTCCGGATCCATAATACAATTAAAGTCTCCCCCTATAATTGTATGACGGGCACCAAAGGCCATCAGTTTTGAAAAAGCTTCCGTTATGAATTTAAAGGGGTGTGCCGGCGGGCAGTATACATTTAAGATCCCATATTCCTCTCCATTTATGAGGGCTTTAATCAAAATATATCGTCCAGATTCGTCTTTTATCTGATTTAGAATTTTCGAAGGGAAGTTCTTCCGGACAAGGATAACGACTCCCCTGCTTTTTGAATTAAAAGAGGAAAAAAAGGCCTGATCAAATCCGCCCTGTCGTAATTTTAAGTGTTCTTTATCCGACAGGTGTGTCTCCTGTAGGAGAGCTATATCAACTCTCTCCTTCTTAAGATTTGATAATATTTTCTTCCTTTTAACTGGCGAATTACTCCCCCTGACATTCCAGGTGCACCACTTAACCGACTGTTCAGCCATAATCATCTGGACAGATCCGAGACCCCTCGGGAGGGGAAACCCTATCTAGAACATCCCGAGCATGGAGCATACAAGATTTACAAAAGTAAAGACTCTCTGATACACTCAAAACAATATAACAAAAAACTCTTTCTAAGTATAAAAAATATAAAACATTCCGAATTGGAGATTTTCTCCCTTGTTCCCAGGGAGCGTCACTTCCTCTCCCACAGTCCATCTTACCCTCTTCCAACCTGTGCCCCACCCTTGACCCAGGTGTTCCTCAATAAAATGAGGAGAATTCAAATATAATATAAAGCTAGAGTTAACAGTGAACACCCCACCCCCACCCACATCTAAATATATTTGGGAATATTAATACCATATATAACTATAAGATTACAATCTCAACATGTAACACTTAAATATAATACCACAAAATAACAGGGGAAAGAAAAACAACCCCGCTCCTAAAAACAGAAGTAAAATAGAATAAGGTAACCACCTCTCCCCATCAACATTAACCAAACGCCCCAACATATATATATATATATACATACACACACAGGGGGAAAGATAAGAAAAGATGAAGGGATGTAAACCAAAATAATGGGAAAGGCAGACCAGCATCCACAATCTCTTACAGTTTATTTAAGAGAGTCCAAGAATTCCTTAGCCTTCTCCGGTGATCCGAAGTTATATATGGATCCTTCGTGGCTAAGGCGTAGCGTCGCTGGATATCGTAAGGAGTACTGGATATTTAAGTCCCTTAAACGCTTCTTCGCCTCATCGAATGCCTTCCTCTTTCGGACCAAAGCTGGGGAGAAGTCCTGGAACAGCATGATCCTGGATCCTTTGTGGGTCATAGCTTGGGGATCTTTTCCCAGATTTCTTGAGGCTTCCAGGAGCATCTGCCTCTCCCTATAGCTCTGCAGCTGGAACAGGACCGGGCGTGGGCGCTGGGTTGAGCCGGGCCCACGTACTGTGACCCGTTAGGCCCATTCTACCCTTACCCGGCCTGATCCAGCAGGCAGATTTAAAAGTTGTGGCAGCCAATGCTCTAAGAATGCTGTCAGCTGACCTCCTTCTTCCTGCTCGGGCAGGCCCAACAACCGAATATTTTTTCTACGACATCGATTTTCGAGGTCATCAATGTGGTTTTCTAGGTTCTGGACTCGATTCTCGAGAAAACGGATGTGGTCGGCTGTTGATTTTATCGCAGTCTCTGAGGCTGCGGCCTTCGACTCCACCTCTCTGACTCGGCACCCCAATTGCTGAATGTCTCTGCCCTGCTTCTGCAGCTCGGCTGATAGTGCTTCTCTGCTCTGCCGAGACTCATCGATAAAAGCATCAATCTTCGCCTCCCACCTGGCAAACATCTCCTCAAAGCTCATCTTCATTGGTAAATCTCCTGAAGTAGCTGAAGACACCTTTGTTGCAGCTGAAGAGGGAGAGGGTGGGGGAGGGGTCCCTGCTTTCTTAGAACCGCCTGTTCCCTTCCCTTTACTCATTTTCCAGCTAGTATTAGACTATTTAAATGTACTAATAGGTAACTATTTAAGGTTATCAACTATTATAAATGGTTTAGTGAGTGTGGTGGGGGTGGATAGCCCACTTTTCCCAAGTTTTGGGTAGAGCACTGTGGACTCAGTCTTGCTGGGTCGCCGCCATCTTGGATCCCCCGGGATTCTATTTAATCATCAAATAGAAGTTATTTCGTATAGAATGGCAAGGCTAACTAGGATTAAATTTGACATCCAAATGATTGATTTATTCACAGGGCACTATGGAGCATTTCTGCAGGAAGAATGGGACCTACTACACAAAATGCGTGAGTACCTAGTTGGTTATTGCACAGAGATTTGCCCAGAATCTCCTCAGTTTCTTGTGCTGACTTGTGTACGTTTAATATTTGGCCTTATGGACTTCTGAAAGATACTTAAATGTGTGGAGCTTGCTCTCAGATTTTCCCGACCAAACGTTTGCCTCCTCCACACAGCACACAGTAAATGGAAAACATAAAGGTGATTAAGTGAAGCATCTTTATGAGGTGAGAACTCAGAAATTATATCATCAAGCAATTTGCATTTACCTACAACAGATTCAAGCTTTGTTGTTGCAACATAGTTTTCTTTTAATTCATGAGGATGTGGGCATTGCTGACAAAGAAATTTCTAATTGCCCTTAGAAAGTGGTGGTAAGCTGTTTTCTTGAACCACGGGAATCTGCATGGTGTCTATTTATCTGTAAAGCTACTGTGTAAGGAGTTCCATGTTTTTGACCCAGCTGTTAACAATAATTCAGAAAAATACACATGGTCATATTGTCATAGAGATGTACAACACGAAAACAGACCCTTTGGTCCAACTCGTCCATGCCAACTAGATATCCCAACCCAATCTAGTCCCACCTGCCAGCATCTGGCCCATATCCCTCCAAACCCTTCCTATTCATATACCCATCTAGATGCCTTTTAAATATTGCAATTGTACTAGCCTCCACCACTTCCTCTGGCAGCTCATTCCATACACGTACCACCCTCTGAGTGAAAAGGTTGCCTCTTCGGTCTCTTTTATGTCTTTCTCCTCTCACTCTAAACCTATGCCCTCTAGTTCTGGACCCAGGGAAAAGACTTTGTCTATTTATCCTATCCATGCCCCTCATGATTTTATAAACCTCTATAAGATCACCCCTGAGCCTCCGACGCTCCAGAGAAAACAGCCCCAACCTATTCAACCTCTCCCTATAGATCAAATCCTGTAACCCTGGCAACATTCTTGTAAATATTTTCTGAACCCTTTCAGGTTTCACAACATCTTTCCGTAGGAAGGAGACCACAATTGCACGCAATATTCCAATATATAATTCTCAGTTTAGGAGGTGCAATTACTACATGGTAAGGGAAGAGTGAATGAAAAGAAGCAAACCACTAGGAAGTAAATGATGTGAACAAAAGATTACTTGTTAACTGCCTTAGTAATGATACACATTAAAATGCTGCAAACATGAGCAGATTAAAGGCATTCTAAACCTACATAGCTGTCAACAATGGGTCAGTTGGTTTTTTTGGGTGAGATGTCAAACCAATAGGTATAGCAATAGAATTGGGCCATTTTGCCTGTCGGATCTGTTCTGCAGTTCAATCATGGCTGATCTATTTCTCAACCCCATTTTCCTGCCTTCTCCGCAGAACCCTTGATCCCCTTACTATTAGGAACCTATATATCTCTGTTGTAAATGACTTAAATACTCAATCACTTGGCTTCCAAAGCTTCTGTGGCAAAGAGTACTACAAATTCGCCGCATTCTGACTGAAGAAATTTCTACTCATCTCAGTTCTAATGGATTGTACTGAGGCTCCATTTTCTCTCAAGGTGAATGTAAAAGATCTCAGTAAACTATTTGGGAGAAGAGTAGTGAGGTTCTCTCAAGTTTCCTGACCAATACTTGACATCAGTTATTAGTAGAAAAAGCAGATTATTTGTCGTTATCACGTTGCTGCTTGTGAGAGCTTGCTGTGTGCAAATTGCCTGATATATTTCTTACATGATAACAGTGATTAGCCTGCAAAAATATTTAACTGATTATAAAGCGATTAGGGATATATTAGGGAAGTCATGACCGGTGCTATATAAGTACAAATCATTTTTTTTAATCACCTTGTGATAAGTTCCTGGTTTTAGCAGGGGACTTGGGAAAGTGCGTTGAGTAAAAACAGATTCATCAGCAGAAAAAGGGAACCGAAACTAGTGGGTGTGCCAACCTAGTGCACCCAGCATTTCAGAGTAAGTTGCATGTTTATCTCAAAAAATGAAAATAGAGGTAGAATAAAGTGAGAAGAAATGTTTTAATTATGTTAGATTTACTCTCCTTTCTCAGTTTCTGAGGCACATAAAAGAATCTCTGTTCCTATCACATGCAAAATCCGGGTTTTCCCAGAAATCAGTAAAACTGTGCAATATGCAAAGATGTTGGAGAAAGCAGGTTGCCAGGTAAGTAAATGCATTCTTATTTTATGTTTGAATAATTCTTAATTTTCTGAAAGTTTTAATTCTGTAGGTATTGCATTATCTGACACACATTGCTTAAGCATATTCATGCCAGTTCACAATTGGCAGTGTGTCAAAGCTGCCTGTTATTCAGTCATCAATCCAGTATGATCATACTGGAAGATAGGAAGTAACCTATGTTTCGGAAGTATCAATTTTTTTTGTCAGTTTTGAAAGAAAGCCTAAAATCAACTGGCCAACTGCTGAAATTTTAAAACATTGAGAGCAGCTTTCTTTCTTTAGCAAAGTAGTTAACTTGCTTATTACAAATAAGAATCAGAACTGAAGATGCTGTGCTGCAGTTAATTGGTGCAAATATGCCTGATTGTTTATATTAACTCTACAGAAGTCTGGGAAACACAATTTAACTAGTGCATATTTTTGCATATACAGAGTTATGATCCCATCTGATGGTAAAACTGGACAAGTAAAACCTGATTTAATAGAAGAATTAGAATTAAGTTTATTGTCAATAGATCGTAAGTTTATTTCACTGCTCATGTTCTTTAACAAAATAACAGGTTTGTTTACACAAAAGCAAAGCTATATTATATATGAATTTCCGGGTAATAAATGCAGTTTAGAAAAATCTTAATAAAACTCCTAAACAAAGATTCAACCTTTCTTCCTTGCAGTGTCTGTGATAGATACTCTATCCAAGTACAATGTCATTCATATCTTAATCTTTTAATTTTTTACTTAACTGACTGCTTCAGTTTTAATAGTCTAGAGAACACTTTCCAGTTTTGATTCCTAGATTTTTTGTCAATTTTGGTGGCTAGAGACTAAACCTCTTCACAGTTCTGACAGTTTGAAAACTTATACACCAACTGTCACAGCCTGGAGATTTCAGAAACTTTCACAACCTGCTATTATGCTAAGATAAAACTGTTCTTCTGCACTGAAAACCTAAAGCTATTGAATTCAAGTGATTCTGAACTCAGAAAGCTAGTGGCCCCAATCTCTTTTCTCTGTCATAAAAGTTCAACTTTGTAAATACTTCATTAACTAATACCCTGGATATCCTGCTGGACACAGAACTGAAGTTTCCTACTTTCTTGGATATGAAGCCCATAGTTCACTGTTCCAAATTACTTTCTGACTTCTTTTCAAACAAAACATTATCTGCAAAGAACTCTCACACATTTTACCCCATACTTTAAAGTCCAAATGATTGTAGGGATTCTGTTATTCTATAAATATACAATGTGTAAACAGGCCCTTTGGCAAGTTCACACCGACCATCCAAAGACCCAGTCTCCTATTTACCCCTGACTAATGCACCTAACCTACACATCCCTCTACATTATGGGCAATTTAGCAGGGCCAATTCACCTAACCTGCACATCTTTGGATTGTGAGAGGAAACCGGAGCACCCAGAGGAAACTCACGCAAATGCAGAGAGAATATGCAAACTCCACACACACAGTCACCTGAGGCTGAAATCGAACTCTGGTCCCTGGAGCTGTGAGGCAGCAGTGCTAACCACTGAGCCACCGTACCACCCTCTTACATACCTTTTATCACAACCCTCTGCAACAGCAATTGCACTATATTTTGAAGCACTACGTTGTTATAATGTTATAAATGTCCACTAAATGCAAATTTATTTCTTTCTATAGCTAGAATCCAGATGTTTTGAATTTGGAGAATAAAAATGAGCACAGAAACACTGACTTGTATTCAATTTCAGGAGAAAGTAGCCAGAGCAAAAACTGTAGTACATGTATGCAGTGTTCAATTATTGCATTGCATGAAATGGTTTGGGAAGTCTTTGCACTTTGCCCTATGGACTGTTAATATCAATACGATTTAAGTCAGGCTTTTAGTTTGGTTGTAAAGACCCCTATCCAATAGATTTGCATTGTTTCAACTCGGCTCCTTGTGGGTATGTACTCTCAACATGAAACCACATTAAATTTTAAACTTATGAAGACTTTGTTGCAGACCCCTAAATGTTTTCAGATGTCTTTATCAGAATGTTGTTCTTTTTGTAAATATTATTGCTGTGTGGAAGATGAGAATCATTTGCTTTTCAGCAAACTGAAATTCAAATGCAGTGAGTTCAATTCTAATTAAACAGATCGACAAAACATTTGGTGGGTCAGAAACAAATGCTTTTCTGGTTTAATTCAGTCAAATTCATCATTGTACAGTTAAAAGAGGAATTACGTTTTTTCTACGTAACTGTTATTCACATTAGTGCCATCTAAATGTTATGGTTTTAAATATTTCTGGTTTTAAATTTGATAAATCTTGAATGTGTTTCAGCTATTAACTGTTCACGGTCGTACCAAAGAACAAAAGGGGCCTCTGACAGGTGTAGCTGACTGGGAACACATAAAAGCTGTGAGGTGAGAAGCAAATGTTAATAGACACTATAATGAACAATAGGTGACAAGAACAACATTACAACAGAACTATCAATGAATTCTTCACAATTTTATGACCAGAAAAGGGAGTAAGTGAAATAATTCAGAATTAAGACCATGACATAAGAGCAGACGTTAGGCCATTTAGCTCATCGAATCTACTCTGCGATTCAATCATGGCTGATAAGTTTCTCAACCCCGTTTTCCCACTTTCTCCCACTTTCTCCCACTTTCTCCCACTTTCTCCCACTTTCTCCCACTTTCTCCCACTTTCTCCCACTTTCTCCCTGTAACCCTTCATCCCCATAATAATCAAAAACCTATTTATCTCAGCCTTAAATGTACTCCGTGACCTGGTCTCCACAGCCTTCTATGGCAATGACTTCCATGGATTCACCACTCTCTGGCTGAATAAGTTTCTTGTTATCTCCTTTCTAAAAGGTCTTTCTATTACTCTAAGGCTGTACCCTCAGGTCCTAGTCTCTCTTACCAAAGGAAATATCTTCCCAACATCCACTCTGACCAGGCCATTCTGTATTCTGTATGTTTCAATTAGATCCTCCAACCCCCCCCCCCCCCGCCAATCCTTCTAAATGCCATTGAGTATAGAACCAGAGCCCTCAAACATTCCTCAAATGTTAAGCTTTTCATTTTTGGGACCATTCTCATGAACCTCCTCTGAACCACTCCAGGGCCAATCCATCTTTTCTGAGATTTGGGGCTCAAAACTGCACACAAATGGAATCTTGGCTGTTTTGTGGTCATATCGTCAAAGACGTACAATTAAAATAAAAGCAAATTTTGTTCAATTTAATGTGAACATGAGCAAAGAGTCAAAGGTTTCAATCCTGAAAGTTTCGAATTTTGAAATTTGTCATGACCAGTACTATTTTGTGTCTAATGCTATGAGATAGAGTCATAGAGATGTATAGCACGGAAGCAGACCCTTCAGTCCAACCCGTCCGTGCTGACCAGATATCCCAACCCAACCTAGTCCCACCTGTCAGCACTTGGCCCATATCTTTCTAAACCCTTCCTATTCATATCGCCATCCAAATGCCTCTTAAATGTTGCAATTGTATCAGTCTCCACCACTTCCTCTGGCAGTTCATTCCATACATGTACCACCCACTGCGTGAAAAAGTTGCCCCTTAGGTCTCTTTTATATCTTTCCACTCTCACCCTAAACTATGCCCTCAAGTTCTGGACTCCCCCACCCCAGGGAAAAGACTTTGTCTATTTATCCTATCCATGCCCCTCATTATTTTGTAAACCTCTATGAGGTCACCCTGCAACCTCCGACGCTCCAGGGAAAACATCTCTAGCCTGTTCAGCCTCTCCCTATAGCTCAAATCCTCCAACCCTGGCAAAATCCTTGTAAATCTTTTCTGAATCCTTTCAAGTTTCATAACTTTCCAATAAGAAGGAGACTAGAATTGCACGCAATATTCCAACAGTGCAAAACATTTAACACATCAGAAGTTGTGATGTAAAATCATCAAACTGAAATGGTAACTCCATTTTTCCCTTGACAGATGTTGCCTGAGTGGTTCAGTGTTTACAACATCTTCTGTTTCATTTCAGCTTTCCACCATCCACAGTATTTTGATTTTGTAAACCTAGGGTTTATATTGGCAATAGAGATTGTTAGGACAGGAAAATAATCTTACACATTTTTTAAAAAAACACAAGTTGAGGATTCAAGAAACACAGTAATTGATTTGGGTTGTGAACATTGAATAAAGATATTCAGCTCTTACAATTAATTATCTTTAAGTAAAATTAAAGATTAAAAGGTATTTTTCTTACCAGAGCAATGTATTCCTTATACAAAGCTGTAAATTTTCTAACATTGTAAAACATAGAAATGTCTTAGCAGCCATGTTTGTGATAGGTTTTACCCTTAAATTTAGCTAGACGCTACAATTATTCATCTACATTGATAAGCCACTACAAGTTTGATAACTGAAGATTTTCCTAGGGAAATAAAACG
Source organism: Hemiscyllium ocellatum (assembly GCF_020745735.1). Lineage (NCBI taxonomy): Eukaryota > Metazoa > Chordata > Chondrichthyes > Orectolobiformes > Hemiscylliidae > Hemiscyllium > Hemiscyllium ocellatum. The sequence continues at coordinate 26,762,682 of NC_083425.1, read as the reverse complement.
AAGTATGTTGTTTAATACAGGAAAGAAGTTAACATCCCTGTGTTTGCCAATGGCAACATCCAGTATTTGAGCGATGTAGAGCGGTGCATTCAGGAAACGGAGGTGCAAGGTGTAATGAGTGCAGGTATGTGCCCAAAACAAACTTACTTTGGCTACTTTCTAGTTAACATGATGGACTTTAGTTTATGTTTTTCTTTGCTACAACATATGTATATATACTATGCCAGCATGTGTTGCCCATTGACTAAACCTTCTCATTGCCAGCATTGTAAATTGCCGTTGTTAATTACAATGTCCTTAACTAGAATGGAAGTGGGCTCTAAACCTATCATACTGCAAATATGCAATAACAGCTTAATTTTGAATTTCCAAACTCAGTCTGTACAAAAGAGAAACTTCAGAGCCCTGACCAAGAATTTCATATTGCTCTCAATTTTACTATTTAACTATAAACTATACATATCAAAGATTGACATAAAATAGGTATAAAATATGTCTGCATCATAGGAATATTACCTATATTCCATATAGGAATTTGCAGAATTATCTTTGCAGTCTGATCAAATTATTTCCCTCTCCTCTAATTCCATTTCACTGGCTGACTAACATGTGATCTTCACTTGCTATGTGTAATGCCTTTAATATGACACAAGTTAAGAATGAAAAAAAGCAAATGAAATTTCCAGGATGGTCAAAAAGAACATTCATAGGAAAATTCCATCCTGTATTGAAAAAAGCTTAGGTTTTTACCAATTATTTAATATGTGCACTTATTTCCAAATTCCACCTATACTTTTGCATCAAAACAATGGTTTGGTAATTTGTTCCTGGAGTAGTCACCAAGAGTCCAGGATACACTGCACTTGATTTCTGCCTCACTCCTGTAGGAAGCAGTCCTGATTGAAAATAATAGTTTGATTAGGGATAGTCAGCATGGATTTGTGAAGGGAAGGTCGCGCCTCACAAACCTTATTCAGTTCTTTGAGAAGGTGACCAAACAGGTAGATGAGAGTAAACCGGTTGATGTGGTGTATATGGATTTCAGCAAGGCGTTCAATAAGGTTCTCCACAGTAGGCTATTGGACAAAATGCAGAGGAATGGGATTGTGGGAGATATAGCAGTTTGGATCAGTAATTGGCTTGCTGAAAGAAGACAGAGGGTGGTGGTTGATGGGAAATGTTCATCCTGGAGTCCAGTTACTAGTGGTGTACCGCAAGGCTCGATGTTGGGTCCACTGCTGTTCATCATTTTTATAAACGACCTGGATGAGGGTGTAGAAGGGTGAGTTAGTAAATTTGCAGACGACACGAAGGTCGATGGAGTTGTGGATAGTGACGAAGGATGTTGTAGGTTACAGAGAGGCATAGATAAGGTGCAGAGCTGGGCTGAGAGGTGATAAATGGAGTTTAATGCGGACAAGTGTGAGTTGCTTCATTTTGGTTGGAGTAACCGGAATGCAAAGTACTGGGCTAATGGTAAGATTCTTGATAGTGTAAATGAGCAGAGATCCCGGTGTCCAGGTACACAGATCCTTGAAAGTTGCCACCCAGGTTGACAGGGTTGTTAAGAAGGCATACAATGTTTTAGCGTTTATTAATAGAGGGATCGAGTTCCAGAACCATGAGGCAATGCTACAGCTGTACAAAACTCCAGTGCGGCTGCACTTGGAGTATTGTGTACTGTTCTGGTCACTGCATTATAAGAAGGATGTGGAAGCTTTGGAAAGGGTGGAGAGGAGATTTACTAGGATGTTGCCTAGTATGGAGGGAAGGTCTTAGGAGGAAAGACTGAGGGACTTGAGGCTGTTTTCATTAGAGAGAAGAAGGTTGAGAGGTGACTTAATAGAGACATATAATCAGAGGACTAGATAGGGTGGACAGGGAGAGCTTTTTTCCAAGAATGGTGACGTCGAGCATGAGGGGGCATAGCTTTACATTGAGGGGAGATAAATATAGGACAGATGTCAGAGGTAGTTTCTTTACTCAGAGAGTAGTAAGGGTATGGAATGCTTTGCCTGCAACGGTAGTCGATTCGCCAACTTTAAGTACATTTAAGTCGTCGTTGGACAAGCGTATGGCCGTTTATGGAATAGTGTAGGTTAGATGGGCTGCAGATTGGTATGACAGGTTTGCACAACATCGAGAGCCAAAGGGCCTGTATTGCGCTGTAATGTTCTATGAAAACTAAACAGAGTAGAAGACTCAAATGTCTCGTTTGTTCACTACTATTAGTGAAGGGCTCAGATAAATATTCTAAAGTATTAGTCGACAGTAAAGGTAAGCATCCAAATAATGTAGATTAATTTATTATCTGAATAGTTTTAATACATTCTGAGATCTGTGGATGCCAGTTTACTGATAAGATAGTACTAAATTCTCATCTTAAGTCTATACTAAAAGGGAAAGTCACCGACCTCCTACTCGGCCATGGCTAAAATGTACTTCACACAGATTTCGTCAAAGAGAAGTTTGCTTCCCTGAAAAGTATTCTCTGCATGCATAACAATGAGCACAATATTTTATACAATCATTCCATGGCATAATTACAAGGACAGCACATTGACTGGGACAACACACACATCCTCGGACAGGTGAAACAAAGACATGCCTGAGAATTCTTAAGAGTCATCGCATTCTAACCAGAACTCCATCAATAAACACATTGATTTAGGTCCTATCTACCTTGCCTTGGGGGAAAAAAATCAGGAATGACATCACCCACCTTAAGAAACCAAGACCTATGAATAAAGAGGTGGGACATACCACCAGCGCTTCACCGGAGACACACACTGATGTTACCTAGTCAGTGACAAAAATCTGAAAACAAATCCTGCAGCTCAGTGAGCTTTCTTACATACTTATAATTACGTAGAATATAAACCACAGAAACAGGCCATTTGGCCCAACTGGTCCATGTGGATTTTACTAGACCCATCCGTCCTCCAATCCTTCCTCATGGGTACATCAGTGTGCTTTAGCATTGAATCATCAAATATTTACAATAAAGAAAATAGAAGCTAGAACATACATTTGCTTAGCAGGAAAATGGCTTGCATTTAGCTCAAATTTAACCCCATTGGGGGAAACTGGATTGGGTGAAATTACATGGACTTTGTGATTCATAAATGCATATACAAGTTATTTCATCATTTTTATTAAACATGCAATTTGAAGGAAATTTGATTTATGGGAATAAAGGTAGCAAAGTGCAGAAGCATTGGCTGTAAATTCCAAGAAGCAAACCTATTTAGTGAAAAATATGCAAACAGGAGTTAAGTAATTAGAGAGAAAATTGCAGTTTTGTTAAATAGCGTTGTTTATTTGCTTATCTGAACATAAAAATAAACTGCCCAGTGGGGGGAGATGTTGTCAAAAAAACCAGGATCCAGACAACAAATGGCTCAAGATGTCAGTTTTTTGAAAAATGTTTCGGAATGTATATTTTTTCAAAGCTAATTTTGAGCACGAACACCTTGTATTAGTTCTATAAACATGATTTATTATAAAGTGCAATTCTTATCTATTTTCTTTTCTGGTAAAATGCAACTTGCCATAATTGATTATACCACAATAGAGTTGGAAATGGGAAGATCAGTGTGAAAGACTTTTTACGAGTCAAAGAGGCTTTAATAAAGTCAGAAGTCCTGACCCACATTGACCCATAATTACTATTGCAACTGACAATGGGAGCAATCATTTCTCACGTCTTACCGAATGGTGAAGAGAAACCAATAGCATTTTGCATCACGGTCACTAAAGCAGAGATGAACTATGCACAGGTAGAGAAAGAAGTTCTGGGAATCATTTTTGACATTAGATGATTCTATCAATGCAAGTATGGTTGGGAATTTGCCCTGCTAACAGATCAGAATATTTGGACCTCACACAGGGATACCTTCTCTAGCAGCAATGCATATGCAGAGGTGGGCATTGTTGCTATCAGCTCAAACATTTACAGTTAGGTTTCAGCAGTCCAACTTGCATGGGAATGCTGATAGACTTTCTTGATTTCTTTTTGCCAACTGAGTCAACTACAAACAGCCTTTATGTAGACATTTCTACTTGGAACAAATAGAGTTCACTCCAGTATCAGTTGGACAAGTTAAAAAGTACACGAGAAATGAGCCTCTACTATCAAAAGTGATGGACATGGTACTTTGTAGCAAGATCACAGGAACAACCCCAGAACTGAAGCCATATTGTCACATGGAAACTAGAACTATTTGTACAGGCAGGATGTCTCCTGTGGGGAATGAAGTTCAATCATTCCACCACAGCTAAGGACACACGTGTTAAATCAAATGCATGCAGGTCACTGTGGCATTGTCAGAATCAAAGTGATAAGCAGAACCTATTTTTGATGCCCAGAGTTTGAGGAGAAATTGGAAATATATGCAGCTTGTGCAAGAGTTTGCAACCTACCTCCATCAGTGCCATTGCACCCATGGCAATGGCCAGAAAGCCATAGCAAAGAATCCATATTGACTACAATAGACCTTTAGAAAGGCGATTTTCTTATAGTGGTTGCCACACATACTAAATGGCCTGAAGTTGCCATAAGTGACATCTTCTGAGAAAACCATTGAAAGATTGGGGGTATTTTTACGAGGTTTGGGTATCTGGAACAACTTCTAGTTTATATCATGAGAGTTTACAGGCTAATTAAAACAGAATAGAATTCAACAGATCCAATCATTACACTATCACCCAACTCCAAACAGTATGGCAGAAAGGTTTGTGAAGACAATGAAACATTCTTATGGGTTTCTCATGATCAAGGATTGTTATCCGAAAGACTGAGCCAATGTTTGTTAATATACTACAACACAAGGGGGAGGGATGATATGCATTTGAGTAAAGTATGATGGGCTGTCACCCAACCACGACTCCATAAGACTGTAAGACATAGGAGTGGAAGTAAGGCCATTCGGCCCATCGAGTCCACTCCGCCATTCAATCATGGCTGATGGGCATTTCAACTCCACTTACCCGCATTCTCCCCGTAGCCCTTAATTCCTTGTGACATCAAGAATTTATCAATCTCTTCAAGGCAGAGATTGATAAATTCTTGATGTCACAAGGAATTAAGGGCTACGGGGAGAATGCGGGTAAGTGGAGTTGAAATGCCCATCAGCCATGATTGAATGGCGGAGTGGACTCGATGGGCTGAATGGCCTTACTTCCACTCCTATGTCTTATGGAGTCGTGACTTCAATCACATAATGTAATTATAATGTTGGCATCCATTTTGGATAGGTAGAAAGCTCTTTCTAAGCTTGTTGCCTGCAGAGTGAACACCTCCATAGTAAAGGTGCTGCTGTTTAACACTTCAGCCTCCTGGTCCTTCTTGAAACATATCATATTATCATGACTTCTGTCTTTAATGTAGGTGCCATGATAGGGTGGCTTAGAACACTTTTTCGTTGTATTTTTCTTGTTAAAATACATATGACAATAAATTCTAAATTGAAATGTGTTCTGTTTTTAGAATACTGGTAAAAATCTGAAGAGTCAGAAGAATGATAACTGAAGTGTTTTGCTTTGTAACAGAATGCAGTTGACCAACCACGCACAAAAATAAAAACAAAAGTCAAAAAAGTGGGGAAAATAATAACACTGCTCGTAGAAATAAAACGACTCTTATATTAGTTTGAACAAACTGAAAAAGAACTTGCATTTATGTTGTGTCTTTCATGATTTCGGGAAGAAAATATCACTGACACCAGTGATCTGGGGCTGCAGTATAGTTGAGCAGGAAAGACTTGAGATGCTGCCACTATTTTGAGGAGTGACATTTTTTAAACCGTATAGATTTTGACAAGTGTTATTATGCAAACACTTCACTGTGAATGAGAAATCTGTTAAAATGAGTTATCAATTTAAAATTATCAGATATAACAATGGTAAGCAGAGAGCTAGTGGAGTGTGGAGTACTTTGTCTGAGTGAGTGGGTGAACCTGAAACCATTGTGCTTTTAAAGATAAATTAAATCCATAAATGCCCAGGCTCCAAACTACACGTGTTTTCATTGTGAGAATAAACATGCTTTGTTTGCAGAAAGTATTTTGAGCTAAATAATTAAGACAATTTGTGCTTTGTAGGTGTTAAGTAACAGCTTGAACAAAATTTTTCTCGTAAACATACTCATGTTGCATGGGAATCTGTGTAAAGTACAAGATGCAACTGCAAATATATAAAATTGTACCAGAGATTATCCTAATATTTTAAAGCTGTCAAAACATAGTTTTGAAGCATGTGTTAAAACCTGTGCCAGGGCTCTCCTTCTTACTTTGCAAGTTTATCCATTGACGCTGAGCTGTATGGACCATGGATTAATCCCAAATCACAATTGACTTCAGCGGGAGCAGTGATTGATGTCCATCCTGTTGATATCTCTGATTACAGAGGAAAATTTATCTTGAAGATTTTTAAAAAATGTCCGAGGGAAGATTCAGTTTCTGATATGAATATTGAATGAGATCGAGATGAAGCTTAAACATAAGTAACAATCACTAAAGCTACCTGTACTTGGTAGACTGTTATTCACGTAAATGCATCACAAGATCTCTGTGACTTTATGAGAGTGTATTAGAAAGGGGAGAAAACTAAGAGGAAAAAAATGTAGATAACAAATCTGATTAGTTATCTATTGTATAGCTGAATAGTTTTTTTTCTTTTGCTGACAGAAGGCAATCTTCATAATCCAGCCCTTTTTGAAGGACGCAAGCCACCTGTATGGGAGATGGCAGAAGAGTATTTGGAGATTGTCAACCAATATCCTTGTCCACTTTCATTTGTTAGAGCTCATCTCTTCAAACTCTGGCATCACACGTGAGTCAGTGGACAAAATTTCATTGATGATGGCTTACTTTACATTCCACTGTGAAAGAATTAATCACAATGACAGTTTAGATAAAACACTGAACTTTTATTTACTGGGTATTTGGTCTTTGTGATTGAAAAGATATGAAGTAGGAAAAATATGCAACCGATTTGCACAGTGAGAAAACAGAAATGAGATAACTGAACAAATAATCCGTTTTCGTGATATTGGTTGAGAAATGGATGTTTGCTCGGTACTATGGAGAAAACAGCCTTTTTTTTGGTTCACCTGAGAGGTCAGGTAACTTTAAAGCAAATATTTGACAGTCTTAGCTAAATGATGGCACCTCCAGTAATATGGCATCATCAAATGTATCAACTTACTTTACAGTGGGATCCTGGGAAGTACTGAAGATCAGAGGGACATTGGTGTCCATATCCACAGATCCCTGAAGGTAGTAGAGATGGGAGATAAAGTATATGGTATACTTGCCTTTATTAGTCAAGACCTAGAATACAAGAGTAAGAAGGTTATACTGGAATTGTATAAAACACTGATTAGACAACAAATGGAGTACTGCATGCAGTTCTGGTAACTACGTTAAGGCTAGGATGTACTTGGATATAGAGAGAGTGCAGAGGAAATTTACCAAGAGGCAACCTAAGCAATGAGAAAAGATTGGATAGGCTGGGGTTGTTTTCTTTGGAGCATCAAGTTTGAAAAAGGACCTTATAAAGGTGTATAAGATTATAAGGAGCTTATAGAGGGTGGTTAGGAAGACATTTACTCCATTAGTAGATGAGTCACTAATCAAGGACCTAGCGTTAACATAGAGATAGAAGGCAAAGAGGAAAGATCAGAGATTTATTTTTACACAGAGGGTGGTAGGACTGTGGAACTTGCTGCTTGAAAGAATGCTTGAGTAAGAAGTACATAATATTTAAATAGTATTTGGGCACCCATTAGTGCTGCTGTAGTGTTCATGGCTTTGGGCAAAAGTTGGAAGGTGGGGTTAGTGTAGTCAGATTTTTAGCATGGACATGTTGGCTTTCTGAAACCACCAATCCCACCAACACCCCCCCCCCCCCAACACACACATACACACACATTTTTTTTTGTGCTGTAAACCTCTATGTGTCTTTGATTTGCATGGGTGCATTTTGACCTGCAAGTTGCCCTGCAAACCACTCTAAATCCTGACATGAAATGATATGCTATTCCTTAGTGGTTACTGGGTCAAAATCCTAGAACTCCCTTTCTAACAGCACAGTGGATATACTTACATCAAGAGAATTGACGTGGTTCAAAGAAGTAGTCCTACACCAATATTACAGTGATAATTAAGGATGGACAGTGTTGGTTCAGCCATCGACACACGCATCTTGTGAAAATAAAAGGAGAGGTATATACGCCTGTGTAGGCACATCTCTGGTTCTATTGTCAGAGTCTCTACCTTAAAGGCCCTACAGACCCCGAAGTGAAACCCACTTTGTACATCTCAGTGCTAGCATTTCATACCTAACTCATTAATTGCCTTTACAGATCTGTAGAGTCTTAATCGAGTTTAATTCCCACTCACTTGTGACTGTAAAAGGGACATTTTCACCAAGCACGTAGCCAAGGTCACTTGTCAGTCAGAGAAGAGGACCGACGCTTATGGATTCAGACCACCAAGCACTCCTGAAAGAAGTTTAAATTGCCAGACATAGATACCTGAGTGTGTATGCCAACTATCCAACTACATTCATTCCTCTGTATCTGCGAGGGTTCTGTTCCTGAGAAGCCCCAATAATGTTGAAATTCGCAAGAGCCAAAACTGGTTTTTAAAAAATGGTTAGAAATAAATTGAAAATTGTGGATACGCAATTTTTGCCTGTGAATTTGAACCTTGTCAATGAGTTTCTGATTTCACAGATATAGAATTTACTTTGTCACCTAGAATGATATTGTGCCAGCACTCAGTGTCAGCGCAAGCCCTACTCCAACCTCTAATCAATGATGTTCCTGGTTGTTGGATTGCATAGGGTGTTAAGTGGTTGCTGGGTCTCTTGCTGAGATGTTTGTATCATCGATAGTCACAGGTGAGGTGCCGGAAGACTGGAGGTCGGCAAACGTGGTGCCACTGTTTAAGAAAGGCGGTAAAGACAAGCCAGGGAACTATAGACCAATGAGCCTGACCTCGGTGGTGAGCAAGTTGGTGGAGGGAATCTTGAGGGACAGGATGTACATGTATTTGGAAAGGCAAGGACTGATTCGGGATAGTCAACATGGCTTTGTGCATGGGAAATCATGTCTCACAAACTTGAATTTTTTGAAGAAGTAACAAAGAAGATTGATGAGGGCACAGCAGTAGATGTGCTCTATATGGACTTCAGTAAGGCGTTCGACAAGGTTCCCCATGGGAGACTGATTAGCAAAGTTAGATCTCATTGAATACAGTGAGAACTAGCCATTTGGATACAGAACTGGCACAAAAGTAGATGATAGAGGGTGATGGTGGAGGGTTGTTTTTCAGACTGGAGGCCTGTGACCCGTGGAGTATCACAAAGATCGGTGCTGGGTCCTCTACTTTTGTCATTTACATAAATGATTTGGATGCAAGCATGAGAGGTATAGTTAGTAGGTTTGCAGATGACATCAAAATTGGAGGTGTAGTGGACAGCGAAGAAGGTTACCTCAGATTACAACAGGATCTGGACCAGATGGGTCAATGAGCTGAGAAATGGCAGATGGAGTTTAATTCAGATAAATGCGAGGTACTGCATTTTGGGAAAGCAAATCTTATCAGGACTTATACACTTAATGGTAAGGTCCGAGGGTGTGTTGCTGAACAAAGAGACCTTGGAGTGCAGGTTCATAGCTCCTTGAAAGTGGAGTCGCAGGTAGATAGGATAGTGAAGGCGGCGTTTGGTATGTTTTCCTTTATTGGTCAGAGTATTGAGTACAGGAATTGGGAGGTCATGTTGCGGCTGTACAGGACATTGGTTAGGCCACTGTTGGAATATTGCCTACAATTCTGGTCTCCTTCCTATCGGAAAGATGTTGTGAAACTTGAAAGGGTCCAGAAAAAGGTTTACAAGGATGTTGCCAGGGTTGGAGGATTTGAGCTATAGGGAGAGGCTGAACAGGCTGGGGCTGTTTTCCGTGGAGCCTCAAGGGCTGAAGGGTGACCTTATAGAGGTTTACAAAATTATGAGGGATATGGATAGGATAAATAGACAGAGTCTTTTCCCTGGGATCGGGGAGTCCAGAACTAGAGGGCATAGGTTTATGGTGAGAGGGGAAAGATATAAAAGAGATCTAAGGGGCAACCTTTTCATGCAGAGGGTGGTGCGTGTATGGAATGAGCTGCCAGTGGATGTGGTGGAGGCTGGTACAATTGCAACATTTAAGAAGCATTTGGATGGGTATATGAACAAGAAGGGTTTGGAGGGATATGGGCCAGATGCTGGCAGGTGGGACTAGATTGGGTTGGGATATCTGGTTGGCATGGACAGTTTGGACCTAAGAGTCTGTTTCCGTGCTGTACATCTCTATGACTCTAATCTTACCACTTCATCAACCCAAGTATGCTATGTAGGTTGTTGGGTATTTTATAATTCATCCTCATCTCACTGTGCAGCAGAGCTCCAAAAGTGGTTATTTAATAGTAAACCTGTCACTAATGTTTCTCACCTCATATTTTAACATGTTCAGTATTTTGCTTTGTGTTTGTTCAGTGTTTATATGTGCTTTGCTGTGAAGCACATTGAGATGTTTTGCTGTAAAATATGCTATATCAGTGCAAGTTGTTGTATTTCATGTCCTGCTGAGATTGTTTTGACTTTTTCAATTGTTTTATGGTTCTGTGCCAATTTCTTAAGGATATCAGGATTAACCAATAATCTGGTTAAGTTCAGTGACCAAGATTCATGGATAAAATACTACGGTGGCTCTTATTTGTGGAGCTACAAATGAAAAGCTACATGGAATTGAAGGGTCTTCAGTCCTTTCTTAAGAATGTTCACTGGACCCGAAATGTTCACTCTTCTTTCTCTCCACAGGTGTGGCCAGACTTAATGAAGTTCTCCAGCATTTTCTGTTTTAGTTACAGATTTCTAGCAGCCACAGTCCATTTGTATATTGCAACTGAATTTTGTCTGGCTAAGATGTTAGATGATAATTGAAGACATTGAGGCCTTTCATATGACCCGTATATTGAAAGAATGCTCCCCCTCCCCGACCAGATTAATACTAAGATTATCCATTATACTTGCAATATCAAAGTACGATTAAAAATTAAATCGTTTCTAAAATGTTGAAAATAAACCGATGCTGTTTTTGTTGACGACAGATGGATGAGCTAAAACTCAGTGAGTGATCCATTCTTTCTGCAGGTGAAGTGTGGCTATAGCAAAGGAAATTAGCTGAGAATGTATTTGTCTACTAGTTCCTTTTCTGTGTTATAGCCTTATTAGGTCAGAATGGAGACTTCTTGGGGATTTGTTTGAGGGGGTTCATTTTACATTATGATGTTACCATTTATTCTGCGGAAATGAAGAATGAACTGGGTCTTTGAAAATGTACCTGAAAACATTTTAACTATGCAGATGTTAGCAGATCCATGCACATTGTCACACTCTTGATGTGGGAATGTGAACGAACTCTTTTATAATACTGACATGTGATCAGATATGGGTTTTCTGCCGCTCTCCAGAATTGAATTTATATAAGCTTGTTGTACTAATACAACATTAGAACGTGAGCTGGAATTTGAAGTAAACTTGAAGCCATTATTAAGGTTAGAACTGCAAACTTACTTCACAAAACAAAATGCAAATGGAAGCCTATTTCATGAAATATTGGGCCTTTCATAACTGGTCAGTTTTCTGTTCCTATTCTCCACAACTCTCCAATTGTCTGAATTATCATGCTTTTAAAAATAAAACCCTTCAGTATACTACCTTTACAGTGTGTTTGTCACGTGAAATGGATTTTACTAAACCTGAACTCTGGTTTTCACAGGTTGCAGGTGTACCATGAATTAAGGGAAGAATTGGCAAAGGTGAAGACACTGGAAGCCATCGTACAGGTCAACAAAGAACTGAAACGGAAGTGCTTGGTATGCCAGAATAAGTTGGGCTGGGAATTTTAACAATTTATAACATACATATTTTAATATTCCTATTGTAATGAGAGATTGAAAGTTCATCTAAGGGGAGATGGAGACACTATTCGGGAAAAATACATTTGTTTGATACTTTAAACTGGCAGTTTTCATAATTGTATTTTTTGTTGCCTTTTCATGGGGGTATTTACCTATTTGTAAGTGGAAGTGATCTTCACTCAAAGGAGAATTTTGCATTTAGTAAGTGCTCTCATACTAGTAGGGTGGTTTTATTTTGATTGATACACAAGAACTTGCAGTATTTGTGCTCACTTTCTTGCATTATGCTACACAAGACAAATTTCAGGGAAAGCAATCTAATTTACAATGTTTCTGGTCTCTGTAGGCTGAAATATCTAATTGGAATGAAGAAGAGGCAAGGGAAAGCGAGTTGCCTCTCCCTCACTGGATTTGTCAACCATATGTCCGACCTGGGTAAGGCCGATGGTTTGCAATTTATTAGAGAATCACGAAAGTGCAACTGCTGAATTTAGCAACCACCCACAAACACAGGCAGGTTGTGGGCATGTTTGTAACCTGAGTTAAGGAGACATTGATTTTGACTCTTAGAAATATACAAGTAGTGACGTACTGTCTTGCTCCCAACAGATGTTGTAACAGGGCAAATCAGATTCCAGTCAGGAAGCTGGCTTGATAGATTGTTTTTTTATTTTGTTTCGTTTTGACAAAGTGGTCCCTCTCTGAGACATAAGCACATAATGCTGCAGATTTTGCATTAACAAGCAAAAGTTTATACCAAAAAGAGCAAAGATAAAATAGAATAATCCAAACTATCTACTTAGTTTGATTAAGTAGATATTCAAATGCAAATTCAAAGGTTTTAAACACAGTAAAAGTTTAATCCTATTAAATCAAAATTAAAAAGAAATAAAAAGCACTTATGCGTAGCCCCTAAAACCCTACTCCTGGTACAGTTCCCAAAAAAACCCACCTGTATAATACTCACACAGGAATACCTGTATCTAACACCTTGGTAAGTTTGAGTCACTTGAAACTTCAGCTTTTCAACTGTAATTGCCATTGTTTCTTTCTGGCCAAATGGCCTAATTTTGCTCCTATATCGTATGGTCTTACAGAGATACCATACACCAAAGCATCAATGTACTCATTCGAAATGTCCACTTCAAGGCTTTTAATCCCAGCATTTCTAGTCAGAACTAACACTAACTTTCCACTTCAAGATAAAATGAAAAGTCTGAGTTATTTATATTTCCCTTAAGCTAAACACAACACAGTTTCAAGATTTTTGAATGTACATTTGAGGTCCCATAATTTACCCTTACCCTGCTGGGTTGCAAACAATCTAAAATAAGCCAAAGGCCATTAGTGTACAAGTCCATTCGCACTATAGCCAGACTTTAAAAACTTTACTTTGAAAAGTAATCACCATGGTTAGCGATATTTCTTCCAAGTTAAGTATTAACTTCAACCAGACTGAAACTCTTACCAAAAAGGATTAAAAATTGTATCTGTAAATTCCACAATTTGCAAAATACTACTCTCACTGAAAAAGAGGCTAATCCTTAATGTGTATTGTGCAAGTCCGTTTTGATTGTTGGGTGGGAATGCTGAGAACAGAGAGATTGGGAGGTTTGAACTTCTGATGATGTTTAAAAAATGACCGTGTTATATCTACTGCTCATTATAGGTTTGCCCAATATTCTCTTCTATTGAATTCAGTACAAAAAACAGTTGAGACTGATATGACATCAATTGAACTTATCAACAAAAGCTAAAATGATCTTCAGTCTGTCCACTGATACCTCTTTAAATTGACAGCTAATTCATAGACTTAACAAATAGAAATCAATTGATTAAAAAGAGAAGCCTGACAAAGAAATTTGTGTGATTATCTCAGCAATACCTCACTGTGATAGGGCATTGAGTTTCTTGAGACTTAACATTGTGAAGGAATTGACAGCAAAGATATTCGATATTGGAAAAATACTTATAGAAATCTTTAAGTGCTGAGAGGCTTGGAACATAGAACATTGTTTGGCCTGTACTCCCTTCCTTGAGAAGACTCAATTATTCTTTTCAATGATTAAAGGGCTTTTCTGAGCAGATTCAGCATTAAGTGCTTGGTCATAATTAAGTGTTCCAATCAAAATAAGTTACAGTGAAAGAAATATTGATAGGAAGACCAGAATAGTAGATGGTGCTTGCAGTCTATGGTTTATATGCTTCCTAATCCCATGGAATTGTAAATAACAGTACAGTTTAATATGGTATGTTACTGAAATGAACTATTTAATTATTAAATAAGCAAATTGGCAACAGCAGTGAACAACATACACTGAAATTATCCGTCTGTTTCTCTCACTCCTCAGTATCCGTCCTGTCACTTGAGTGCAGCCACTACTTGAAATTATTCTGATCATGACACTTACCTACACCATGCATAATCACTGGATCATTTTTGTTATTGTTAGGGGTGCCATTTTATGAACGAGAAGCTCAATTTGCACAGACCTCTGCCAGTTAATATCTGCACGGGAATCAGACACTAAAATGCTGATTACTGCCATATAGAAGTTGACAGTACCAAAATTCATGTTTATGTGTAAAATGAATATAGAAGTTGACACCCTTTTCTACCAAGATATTCAATGCTAGCATGAGGAATTGACATCAATTTTCCGCCCATGAACTGCATGTTCCAGTCACCATTATATGTTGGCATATGGAATTAAGGAGGCACTACGAGCCATGTTATCATACATTGAGCAGGTGTTTAAGGTATATCCACACAGAGTAGACCACACACAGTGAACAACAGACTGAAATGATCCTCCAGCAAGACGAATGAAACTGATTTCAAGCCAAAAGTCTTAACTTGCTTAATAACTTCCACACTAAGAGAATTCAGATTGAGTGAACAACTGTTTGAAAACAGGGAATAGTCACTAGCCTGATCTTAACAAGCACATAGCAGAATAGATCCTTGCAAATCATCAGAATGATTACATCATCAACAGAAATGCAGTGGGTTTATATATGATTAGTGGACCCAAACAAACTTTGAGTCCAACAAATATTTCACACAACAGCTGGTCTATGCAGCTGCCAAAAATTGCTAATGGTGCAACAGAAAACTAAGATTGCTCAGAGACAAACAAAAGACCTTAATGAAAAAATTAGCATTTCCAGCAATTCAATAGACAACAGCAAAAGAAAGTATCCATAATGCCATATGAAGAACTTGGCTGAAATGCCCATGAACTCCAATGTGCTCAGTAGGCAAACTGTGGTGGAGTGGAAAAGTTCAGAACTATTCTCATGAAAACTGCAAGCCATGTGAAGACATGATTCTGATGGCAGTAGCTGTATGAAGTGGAATTAAAACCTATGTTAGTCTTCAAAATATTGAAAATAAAGTTTCCTACAGGAGGAATTGTGCATGGCCATGGCAATGATAGGTTGAATATGGTGAAGATTAGTGAAAAGCGAGAGGATTGGGAAGCCTTAAATATCTGCAGTGGGCAACTAATAAATATGAAGATAAACTAGCCAGTAATATAAAAGAAGTTGCAAGTGTTTTAAGAGAAATAAAAAGCAGGAGTGGCCATTGGATCACTGGAACATGATGCTGGAGAACTAGTAATGGGCAACAAAGAAGTGGCAGAAGATGTATTTTGTCTTCATGGCAGTAGGCACCAGTAATATATCAGAATTTCAAGAGAGTCAGCTAGGCAGAGATGAGTGTAGTAGTCATCTCTAAGGAGAAGGTGCTGGGTGAGCTGAAAGGTTTGAAGGTGGATAAATCACCTGACTGGGTGGACTACACCCCAGAGTTCTGAAGAAGATAGCTGAGGCGATTGTGGAGGCATTGGTGGTGACCTTTTAGGAATCACGAGTCAGAGAGGGTAGCAAGGACTGGAAAATAACTAATGTAGCATCCCTATTTAAGAAGGGAGCGAAGTAGAAGAAGGGAAATCATAGACTGGTTAACCTGATCTCAATCATTGTTAAAAATCACACAACACCAGGTTATAGTCCAGCAGGTTTATTTGGAGGCAATAGCTTTTGCACTGCTGCTTCTTGCACTTCCAAGTACTCTGCAACCTCCTCCTTAATAATGGACTCTATAATTTATTGTGTGGTTTTTAATATGGTAAAATAGGGCTGAGTCGGCATAATTTCATCAAGGGGAGGTCATGCAAGTCTGTTTGAATTCTTTGAGGAGGTAATGTGCAGTTTAGACAAAAGAGTGCCGGTGGACATGATCTATTTGGATTTCTGGAAGACCTTTGACAAGATGCCACACAAGAGACCTCTAAATAAGATAAGAATTGCAGTTTTAGGGACATGGATAGAGGACTAACTGACTGGCAGAAGACAGTAGGATAAAGAGGTCTTTTTCATGATGGTGGTGACTAGTAGTATTCTGCGATGGTCAGTGTTGGAAGCACAACTATTCACGTTATATATTAATGATCTGGATGAAGGAATCGATTGCATTGTTGCTAACTTTGCAGATGATACGAAGTCGTGTGGAAGGACCAGTGGTGTTGAGGAAGCAGGGAGGCTATTGATGGAACTGGACAAGCTACGAGTGTGGTAAACGGAATGCATTGTGGGCATGAGGTTGTGCATTTTGGTAGAAAGAATAAACAGAAAGGCTTCAGAAATCTGAAGGAAGAATGACTTTGGAGTCCTATTTCATAATTCATAAGTTTGATAGTTGGCAGTTAGGAAGCCATATGCAAAGTTAGCATTCATTTCAAGAAGGCTAAAATTCAAGAGCAGAGATATACTGCTGAAACTGTATAAGGCTCTGGTCAGAAGCATTTACAATGCTGTGAGCCACTGTGGGCCCCATGCCCTGAGGAAGGATGTGTTGACAATGGAGAGGGTCCAGAAGAGGTTTACAAGAATAATCCTGGGGATGAAAGATTTACCACATGAGAAGCAATTGAGGGTTTGTACTCAGTGGAGTTTAGAAGGATGAGAGGGTGTCTTTTTGAAATTTGAAGAATACTGAGAGGCCTGGATAGAGAGGACTTGGGGAAGGTGTTTCCATAAATAGGAGAAACTAGGAGCCGAGGGCATAGCGTCAGAGTGAAAGGATGAGGACGAAGATACTTAGAACTGATATGAGAAGGATTATTCTTCAGCCAGAGGGTGGTGAATCTGTGGAACTCATTGCCACAGAAGGCCATGGAGGCCAAGTCATTGAGTGTAGTTAAGACAGAGATAGATAACTTCTTGATTAGTAAGGGGATCAAGGGTAATGGAGAGGCAGGCAAATGAGGATGAGACTCGATCGTCCAAATGGCCTAACTCTACTATATATTTTAGTGTTCTGGATGGGGATAAAATGAAGTTATAAATCAATAATGTATAGCCTAGACATCCCAATGGACTACATAAATAACATGGTTGCTTAATGTAGACATGTTTTGAGTCTAGATAACCAATAGGATCAACAGATGCTTGTAAAGAATTAACACCAATAAAGCAGTTAAGTGAAGCGGTCTGGCATCTGTTTTGAATTCATTTTGTGGGATGTGGATGTCGCTGGCTTGCCAGCATTTATTACCCATTTCTAGTTGCTGATGAGCAGGAGTGGTGAGCTACCTTTTTCAACCTTTGCAGTTCACTTGCTGTGGGTTGACCCACAATGTCGGTAGGGAGGGAATTCCAGAATTTTGCCACAGTGGTAGTGAAAAAACAGTGAAATATTACCAGCTGTGGAGGGGAACTTGAAGGTGATGGTGTTCCCATGTAACTGCTACCTTTGTCTTTCTAAACAGAAATGGTCATGGGATTGGATGGTGGTGCGAGAGGATCTTTGGTGAATTTCTGCAGTATATCTTGTAGATAGTACATACTGCTGCTGCTGCTGAGTGTTGGTTATGGAGGGAGTGGACACTTATGGATGTGTTGTCAATCAAGCATGCTACTTTGTCCTGGATGGTGTCAAGTTTTTTTTGTGTGTTGTTTGGGCTGCACCCATCCAGGCAAGTGGGGAGTATTCCATCACACTCCTGACTTGTGCCTTGAAGATGATGGACAGGCTTTCAAGGGCAGAAGGTGAGTTACTCGCTGCAATATTCCTAGCCTCTGACCTACTTTTGTAGTCACTGTGTTTATGGTGTCGAGTCCAGTTTAGTTTTTAATAGTAATTCCCAGGATGTTAATAGTAGGGGATTCAGTGATGGTAACACCATTAAATGTCAAGGGGCAGTGATTAGAATGTCTCTTATTGGTGATGGTCATCACCTGGCATTTGTGTGGCACAAATGTTACTTGTCACTTTTCAGCCCAAGCCGAGATATTGTCTAGACCTTGTTGCATTTGAACATGCACTGTTTCAGTTTCTAAGGAGTTGCAGATGGTGCTGAACATTGTGCAATCATCGGTGAACATCCCCACTTCTGATCTTCAGATTGGGGGGGGGGGGGGAGAGTTCATTGATGAATCAGCTGAAGATAGTTGGTCCAGGGACACTACCCTAAGGAACTCTTGCAGAGAAGACAGATGTCCAACAACCAAGGACTGTGTAGTGGTTGCTTCTATTGATACTGTCATGGACAGATGCATTTGCATCCGACAGATTGGTGAGGATGAGGTCAAGTATATTTTTCTCTCTTGGTGGTTTCCTCACCATCACATGCAGACCCAGTACAGCAGCTATGTCCTTTAGGACCCAACTAGCTTGATCCTATTATGGTGGTGGACCCAGAGTATGTTTTATGCCCTTGCCATCCTCAGTGCTTCTTCCAAGTGTTATTCAACACGAAGGAGTATTGATTCATCAGCCAAGGGAGGACGATACGTGGTAATCAGTAGGAGGTTTCTTTGCCCATGTTTAACCTGAAGTCGTGAGAATTCATCGGGTGTAGAGCTAATGCTGAAGACTCCCTGGGCAACTCTTTCCCACCTCTGCTGTGTCTGTCCTGCCGGTGGGATCAGACATATCCAGGGGTGGTGATGGTGACTGGGACGTTGTCTGTAATGTATGATTCCATGAGTATGACTATGTCAGGCTATTGCTTGACTAGTTTGTGAGACAGCTCTCCCAATTTTGGCCCTAGCCCTCAGATATTAGTAAGGAGGACTTTGCTGGGTCGTCAAGGCTGATTCTGCAGTTGTCTTTGTCAATGCTTTAGTTGTTGCCAGGTAATCCGTCTGGTTTAATTTCTTTGAGGCTTTGTAGAAATTGATACAACTGCTTACCAGGCCATTTCAGAAGTCAGTTGAGAGTAAACTACATTGGTGTGGGTCTAAAGTCACATATTGACCAGACCAAGTAAGGATATCAGATTTCCTTCCCTGAACGGCATTAAGATGGGTTTTTCTGACAATCAACAATGGTTTCATGGTCACCAGTAGATTCTTAATACCAGATTTTTTTTTAATTGAAGTCAAATTCTGCGGTGGCAGGATTCAAACCTGGGTTTCCAGATCATTAACTAGGAGAAAGTGAAGAATGCAGATGCTGGAGATCAGAACTGAAAAATGTGTTGCTGGAAAATTTCAGCAGGTCAGGCAGCATCCAAGGAGCAGGAGGATTGACGTTTCGGGCATAAGCAGAAGGACTTATGCCCGAAACATCGATTCTCCTGCTCCTTGGATGCTGCCTGACCTGCTGCGCTTTTCCAGCAACGCATTTTTCATCCCCAGAATATCAGCTCAGTTTCTGCACTAGTGGTCTTGCAATAATATCACTAGACCATTGCCTTCTGCCTGCAATTCAACCTATTGATCGAAATCTTATCAAGGGTGATGTTTTTCACTTATATAGATAGATGGTTGGATGGATGAAGGAAGAGGAAAAAAAACGTTTTACCAAGAATGGAAGTATGCATGGTGGTTTGTATGGTTTTGTCGTCGAATCATGCTGTTAATCCTCAAACCGTCACCAAATTAGTCAAAAGCCTGGTGGATGGTTATGGAGGCAATTTGCCATGGTGAGATGATTCCACAATCAGAAGCACCAAGTCTGATGGAGAGTGGGAACCTTCTGAATATGCCACAGTCAAAGTGGCTCAGAATGAATTTGATAAATGCATAATGTCAGATGCTAAAGACTGTGAATTTGACAGTTTTTAAGGCCTTTTGATTTTGGTTCAAGAATTCCTGATAGAATTAATTAACTTGGTAATTCATTCCACATTGATTTAATTTAAATTCTGGTGTTCTTTACCCACATTTCAAAAAGGCAGGTACCTGTATCAACAGCAATGATTACACCTGATACTTAATATATAACTCAGATCCCACTTTTGAAAGACCTTTCCCAGCTTCAGATAATTTAAATAGATTTAGCAATTTCCCAGCAAATGTGAACTTGTATTTGGCAAGTCTCCGTAGAGGAAGTAGATGCATGCTAGTTCAGAATAGCCAAAGGCCTCAGGCAAACAAGTGTATTCTAAAAAATTTATTCCTAGCGTGAGTATCCAATCAGGACTATCAGATAGCAGTGACATTCCGTTCTGCTGCAAACCGCCTATCCTGCAGCCTTCATCTGAAATTTTTCTCTCAACTCTGGTAGCCAACCAAAGGCATTGCGAACAACAGTGAAGGCTAAAAGTCTGACTTGTAAGGCAATTCAGTAATATCCCTAATTCTATGGGTGAGTACTTCAGAAGAAAAATCCCAAAATGTACAAAAATGAGCAACATCCTGAGTCATAAACTGACATTTAATTTTCCAACCAAACATTGCTATTACAGTGATAGATATAATGTATTCTGTCGTTAGCCATCAGTTTATATTTTGGCGAGTTTTTTTTCAGTCATCAGGATTACTTAATTGAAATAATTTTCCTTTTATGTCTTATTCTAATGTCCAAAAGTTAAAGCATGCTTTCTCATTATAAGACATAGGAGTGGAAGTAAGGCCATTCAGTCCACTCCACCATTCAATCATGGATGATGGGCATTTCAATGCCATTTACCCACACTCCCTGTATCTCTTAATTCCTTGCGAGATGAAGAATTTATCAATCTCTGCCTTGAAGACATTTAATGTCCCGGCCTCCACTGTGCTCCGTGGCAATCCACAGGCCCGCCACTCTGGCTGAAGAAATATCTCCTCATTTCCATTTTAACTTGACCCCCCCCCCTCTAAATCTAAGGCTGTGCCCATGGGTCCTAGTATCCCCACCTGACAGAAACAAATTCCCAGTGTCCACCCTTTCTAAGCCATGCATTATCCTGTAAGTTTCTATTAGATCTTCCCTCAATCTCAGTCGTTCATCGTATGATAGGCCTACCATTCCAGGGATCATCCGTGTGAATCTCCACAGGACACGCTTCAGTGCCAGTATGTCCTTCCTGAGGTGTGGGGCCCAAGATTGGGACACAGTATTCTAAATGGGGCCTAACCAGAGCTTTATAAAGTCTCAGTAGCACATCGCTGTTTTTACATTCCAACCCTCTTGAGATAAATGACAATGTTGCATTTGCCTTCTTAACCACGGCCTCAACCTACAAGTCAACCTTTAGAGAATCCTGGACTGCACTCCCAGATTCCTCTGTACTTCAGTTTTATGAATTTCCTCACTGTTTAGAAAATAGTCCATGCCTGTATTCTTTTTTCCAAAGTGCAAGACCTCGCATTTGCTCACAGATTATGTTGAATATGGCGATGCGAACACATATCCATTATAATTGAAAATAGTGTGTCTGAACAAAATGCTGTCTTCTTCAATGGATTCAGATTCAAGATTCTCTGGATTATCATGGATTTCAATTTTTTGAAAAGTTGCTCATAACATATACTTGAAAAGTTTGATAATGTAATGGAATCAATAATGTTCTGAGTTCTTCCACATTGCAAAGACTCATAAATTGTATCACATAATTTAAAACTGACTTTTCCTGCTGCTTTCTAAGCAGCATATTTATATTGGTCAATAATATAAATTTATTTCTTATAAAAGGTTTAAGAGTATAATTAAAGGAGGTTGCTGAGTTAGTAATATGCTGCTATTTTACGTCAGTGTATTGATATAGCCATCAAACTTTTCACTGACATATTATTTTCACCTCTTACAATGGCAGTGGTAACAGGTAATCTTGTCTGTTCTTTGGAAACTCCCAATTTAACACTTAAAGCTGAGGATGAAAGACAATTTGCATGAGAGGGTCAAATTTGAACCTGAATCACAGCAGTGACAATGTTGTGCACTTCCCCAACTAGATTGCCTATACCTTGATGTTATTTTTTGTTCCTGTTAACGAAAAACATGTTTCTGCCTAATTAGGCCAGTCTGGCGTCAGTCCTGACTCAATATTAATAGTCTGCATTTTGAATCAAAAATTGCTTAATTTCAATACCTAATCCAGATATTGCCCCATTAATTTCTTTGTCACTATCACTTGTAAAGTAGCATTTTTGTTGGATCACCTATGATTTTATGGGGTAGACCCTTTCACAAAGTAAATATTCGTGGGAAAAACCCAAATGCCTTTGAATTGAACAGTTTAACTGGTGACCCTTGAAAAAAGCTGCACATGGCCACTTCAAGAATAGCATGTTGTCCTCACAGCTGTACTGTAGCCTGCTATCACCTGCAGCATTGTATCTCCTCCATTCTGTGGCCAGCCAGCAGGACCTAACTGCAGATGACGTAACATCTGAATTGCCTTATATACGCTGGCTTGTACTTAGCAATCTGCTATAGGTAATTTGTTTAACTCACTGATAGCATGAAGATGTGTCCAAATAGTGGTTACATGGCTGGTGCACTTGGATTACAAGGATTGACATCTATGGCAAGGTTTCAGTGCTAACCAAATAAAGGTTATCAGGGTTATAAAGGTTGTACTGTTACATGAGAATTGCAGAACCTGAAAATAGGTTCCTTTGAAAACTATTATCCCAATTGCTGTTTTTCTTTGAGACTTCACTTTGGAATGTGTAGTATTTTGTATTTAGATCTATATCGAAGACCACTCCAAGTTGCTTTGTAGATGTGCAATCTAAATAATGGATGCCAAGCTTCCTGCTGATGTTAGGGATGTCAATTTTCAATTTAATAATCAACCAGTTTTGGCACATTTATGTAATCAGTTTCTTGTTTGGTATGAGAGGCAATTCTGTGGTAACTGTGAAAAGCGAAACAGTTAAAGTTTCAGGTTATGATCATTGACCTGAAATGTGCTGCCATTTCCAGTATATATTGTTTTTTAGATTTCCAGCATCAAATGTACTTTTGTTTTTTTCCCTCATTGCTGTATATTTGTAGCATCTAGAAATAAGGATATAGTGAATGTAGCATTAATATCTTCCTCACATCTCTTGTCAGTATTTTCACAGCAGGCCTGATTTATTAATCCTGGTAATTAGCGCTCCCATCTGAAATATGCAGGAACATCATGATATGTTGATATCAGGATCATGTGATATCATTTTGAAACTCGTCATTTTCCAGTCTTGCTATCTGACTACAGCCATATTCTCATCAGCCAGCCATGGGTAGCATTAGTCCTGCGGTGGCAACTTTAGACACAAATCCTTCCACTTTACAGTCAACAGCATTTGTTCATCTCCACAGTCAACAGTTCACCCCTCTCACTCTATAAGTCACTCATGCATCTACAAAGAACTTGCTCAATCGCAACAACTAGGTGGAGAGTGGCTGCTGTGACTCACTAAGGTCTCATGAAATCCTTGTCATCAGGGACCACTTTTATGTATGGTATGATTTTGGCCAGTTTCAGATCAACGACTCAGCATACGTTAGGGCAGTCTAGTTCACCTTGCTGAGATGTTGTTATTGGTATCAGACTCCTACATTATATTGAGGTCAAATGTGAGAGGTACTTGCCTTTTGATAAGTGGTCTGTGTTAGCAATGTTTTGGCAGTAGTAAACATGCCGACCAGTTATTCATGCAAGAAGATTAGAAATAATTTAATCTTTATCAGGCGTATGTATACGCTGGTGTAATGTTCTATTCAGGTGTGGCCAATGGGTAGTTATGTGTTACAGTTATAACGTTTGAGGATATGAGAAGCACATAGAGGTTGAGTACTTCCTATGCAACTTGGGGAGAACCATAAGCTCTGATTGCTAGCATTTATATAATAAATTAAAGATATGATTAGTGGATCATCATTTAATAGTTATTAAATAATACTAAATTAGATTGTGTATTTCGTACATTTTCGCACATGATTTCTACTCTATTTAGTCTTCATATTTCCTGCTTATTATTTACATGAGTTTCAAAGTGACATCTACTAAATTCTTTGGGCTCCTGATAACATTTATGTGCAATGCATTGCAAACAATCCATTGAAATTGTTTACACTGTAACAATTGTTATTCCTGTTCTTCAACAGACCCAAGGATGTTAATTCTGTGAATGGAGAAAAGCATACACGTAGGAAATCATGTGGAAAAAGAGCCCTGGAAGAGGAGGAGGGGAATCTTGAATTCCTCTCAAAGAATAAACAGAAAAAGAAAGCCCGAAACCCAAACAAAAGTTTTGATACCTCAGTGAAACGTAAGTTCTCTAACTTGGGATTTTAGCCCTGTCTCAACCTACTTTTTCCTCTCTTAATCCATGCCCATCAATTTCCACAACTCCATGTTTGAAACCCTTTCAGTTCTGCGTTCCTTTCTCCTAAAATGTCCAATTTCACATTTATATCTGTTGAATTGTAGTTGCCATGTTTTATTTTACCTTCCAAATCTGGTATGCATCCTCCTTTCTTCTACAGTATTTGTCTGTATATGGAAGATTTTCATTTAAAAGCTTTTTTTGACAGTCGTTACACTTATTATTTTCCATATCAATAGCAAGACTGACTGCAAACTGCTGTTTTTGTGAAGCTAACGGAAGTAATGTAATTCAAATATTAACTTTAAGATAATTGCTTTTAATAGTCTTTTCCTGAAGTTACTGTACCATATTTTTTGCAAGCTTCGTTAGCTTCATCACTGTTTTGACGTAGAAACCTGCCCAAACGCATTGCAGGAAAAGTTGATATCACAGTATGGAATAGCAAAGTAAGATGATGAATGTTCATATTTGTAACATTAGACTTTGGATCTCAAATTCTGTCATTAATTTACCTCTGACTTCCTTAGTTGAATCTGTTTTGTTTGAATGGTTAGAAATTAAGCTCAGTGGTTAGCACTGCTGCCTCAGAGCGCCAGGTATCTGGGTTCAATTCCAGAGAATTAAGAGAATGTTTGCACGTTCTCCCCATGTCTTTGTGGATTTCCTCCCACAATCCAAAGATGTGCAGGTTAGGTGGATTGGTCATGCTAAATTGCCCATAGTGTCCAGCGATGTGTAGGTTAGGTGGATTAGCCATGGTAAATGCAGAGTTACAGGGATAGGGTCAGAAGGTGAGTCTGGGTGGAATGATCTTTGGTGAGTCGATGTGGACTTATTGAGCCAATGACCTGTTTCCACAACGTAGAGATTTTATAAAGAAAAAGTATTCCATCAACTATATAATTGAGATGTTCAGTTATCTTCAACATAGTATATTAATGATTATTGGAAGAATTAGCAAACTCTTGTGTCCGAGGTCTGCTTAATCCTTTTCCAAACATTTTGTGAAATTAAAAGTGAGTGTGATCAAATTTTTTTTAATTAACTTAAACTTTTTTTTTATTTTCAGCTAAATATGTGAAATGTGAACAGTGTGGAAACCCAAAGGTAAATTTGTGCTTGTTCATGTAGTGTGCAAGTTCGTGGCCAGAATCTAATCAGAGTAGCCTCTAATTCTGTAGGAGATAGGCATAGTGAGTAATGTCCCTAGTTCAAAGTCAGAAATTTCAGGTTCTAAGTCCCACTCCAGGACTTGATGATGGGAAGGTATGTTCATGATGTGGCCAAACAGGTTGAGTATCACCTTGTAAATCTTTTGAACATATTCCAATGTCACGCACTTAAGAAGGGGAGAAACTCTTGGTCAACCAACTATGAAAAACAATGGTAGATCACTGCAGTCACTTATCCAGCAAAGCCATAGACTAACACAGAAGTCCATGGTCATCAATACCTTTTCAGAGCATGGTGCTTGAAGAGTGATAGAATCATTAAACCTAAAATATGCCTCGAATGGTAAATTCATTCTATGTTGTATCGAAAAAACTGTAAGTTGGGTTTTCTTCTATATCCTCCGTAGGCTGCTGTGATCCATTGCTTTAGTAGAAACATCTGTTTGTTTCAGAACTGGAATTAAAAAAACTGAGAACGTGAGAAGCATTAGATCTGTTAGGTCTGCTGAATGTAAACTTCAGAAACAGTAACAGCAAATCATAATTGCAAATACTTCCACTTCTTTGTTGTAGACTGTCTAAAGGCAACAGATTAATTTAACTTTGCTTTTCATAAGTGTTAATTTAAATGTCTGTGCCATCTATCAGAATCTTGGTATCTTATTACCTTGTTGCTGCGAGAATACTTTTGGGCCCAGATCATCTAGTCTCTGTATGGTGAGAAGGGACTCCCTGGAAATCCTGGTGCCACTGACTCTGCAAGAATCACCAGACTAATTTAAATTTCTGTTGGGTGATTCCTCAGCTCCCTGTGATCCTACATAAATCATTCCAACTTGAAATTAGAGTCTGAGGAAATTCCATCTTATGTACCTGGATTGTTACACAGAGAATATGAGACAGCTTAAGGTCAAATCTAACTCCTGTATAATTATACAACTGACCCTCCCAATACCCTAACCCCTCAAATCTTCCCAAACTTACCTTAACCACCATGCTACCCTCATTCACTAATACACCAAAAAGCTACTAAAAATGTCCCAACACTTTTCAGGATGCAGCAGCTGGTAATGCAAAAAGGGGAGCACAGTTTGTCTTTCCTTTGACATTCTGTGCTATGAAGAATTTTGATGCATGTTTCAAAAGAGGCTGGGTTCAGAACTCCTCCCAGAACTGTGCAGCTGTGACACTGGGAGCAGAGTGGCAGCCACTTCTAAAAATATTGGGCCTAAAATCTAATGAAAAGAACTGCTAACCAATAGGGCAAGCTTTTCTTACCAATTAACCTTCGTATGAGTTCAGGAATTTGTTTAGTTTGGTAACAGTACTTCACATTTCGCCTCCAGTGACTGAGAGTTGATCCTTTGGGAAATTGAATCATTCAGACTGTGGACGTCCCACATTTCATCTGTTGTCTGCAGCAACTCAGCTGACCACAATTAACGTGACGCCTGAGGAACTACAAATGCCCTCAGAGTTCTTGAGTTAGGGAGGGAAACATTAGCTAGGTTTCTTTATGTCCATCTGCTAGCAAGTTACTGCTGCTTGAATATGTCGCTATGTGGCAGGTGTGTGAAGACAAGAATAATGGAAGTTTTTTGGGGTATTGCAAGAAAGCTGCTGTCTCTCGAGGTACAGTCAGTTAGGAGTTAAGTGTATCAGAGCATCACATGAGAAAATGGGCAAGAGGCTATTTAGAAAAAAATTTACAACTTTTATGTAACCAGCTATTCATGTCTGCAAATGCCTTTGACTCACAAATAAAAAGCTAAATGTTGAGTACCCATTCAGTAAGTTAAAGTATCTTATGATTGTATTTTTATTCTTTCATTAGAGAAGGGATAGACATTTATAATCTGTGGGTTACACTTGGTCCTTCTGACTCACTGAACTGCTTTCGGCTCTGTTTTGGTCACCAGTTTTCAATGCTGCTGCTGCTATGTTCCTTCTGCTGAATAAAATCTTCTCCATCTCTCCATTCTGAGTTCACCTTCTCCAGTTTCCAAACTTGACTTCCACAAACTAACCTTCCTGCTCCTTTAGGTATTCTTGGTTAATTGACATCATAAGATTTAGGATAACTATGGAAAAGGATGAGGAACAGTCCTGAGGAGGGGTGATTATCTGGAGGAAAGCCGGGAGGGCAAGTGAGTTGGCTCAGCGGTTAGCAGTACTGCCTCACAGAGCCAGGGACCCGGGTTTAATTGCAGCCTCAGGTGACTGTCTGTGTGGAGTTTGCACGTTCTCCCCACATCTGTGTAGGTTTCTGTTAGTGTGCTGGTTTCCTGCCACAGTCCAAAGATGTGCAGGTTAGGTTGATTATCCAGAGATGTGCAAGCTAGATGGATTAGCCATGTAAATGTGGGGTCATGTGGCAAAGATGGGGGAGCTGCTTCCGGGTAAGGTGTTCATTGGAAGATTGTTGCAGATTCAATGGGCCAAATGGCCTCTTTCCACACTGTAAGGGTTTTGTGAACTTTATTGGAATAAGAATGGATCTTGGAGTTAAAAGGCGACAGAGAATTCAGTAACTGAATAATGGGCTACTGTCAAAGAAGAGTAAGTTCAGATATATTCCTTTGAAAGACAAAGGTAGAGCAAACAAATCACAGCTCCCTAAATGACAAAACAGATATTATCATTGAAGATATCTGGAACAAAATGTAATTGAGAGCCAGGCAGAATACAGAATGCTCGGAGAGGATATACAAAAACAAATAAAGGAAGCAAAGAAGGGTTATGTAGAGACTGGCGGCCAATAAGAGAGAGAATTGTAAAGTCTTCTACAGGCAAATAAACAGTAAAAAGGTGGTAAAAGGAGGAATGGGATCAAATTTACACGTGCAGGCAGGGACATAGGTGCGAAATACATTCATCTGGTAATTCAGCTATCTTTGCCAAGGAAGAAGATGCTAACTGGACCATGGTGAAACAGGTGATAATTTATCAATTAAAAGGATTTAAAATTGATTAAAAAAAATTTTGGACAGGCTGTCTGTATGTGAAGTTGACAAGATAGCAGGATTACGTGAGATATGACCAACGATACTGGGGGAAGTGAGAGTGGAAATTGCTGAAGTATTGGCCATAATTTCTCAGGTTATGAGGTGTTCATAATAGTTAGGAAACAAGAAAAGGTGAAAGGGATCACATTTTTGGTTAAGGTGGATATTGCAGTGTTAATAAAGGAAGATATTCAAGAGGACAGTGTCAAATTGACTAGAGCTAAGGAACAAAGAGTGCAATTAAATTGCTCAGTATAATCAATAAATCACCAACTCGTGGAAACAATGTGGAGGAACAAAACTGTAAGGAACTTACCAAGGTATAAACATCATACAGTAGTTATAATAGAACATCTTAATTACCCAAATGCAGGCTGGGTAATGGTTGTCTAAAAGATAGTCAGAGGCAAGTTTTCTTAGATTGTGTCCAGTCCAGCAAGAGAGGAGGCTCTGATAGATTAGTAAGTTTACAGGGGACACAAAAATTGGTGATGTGGTAAATAGCAAGGAGGAAAGCTTAGATTACATGGCAGTATAAGCAGGCTGATCAAATGAGCCGACCAAGTTTAATCCTGAAAATTGTCAGGTGATGCATTTTGGAGCATAGAGTATAAGAGAAAGGAGGTTTATATAATTCACTAGTTTGGCCTCAGCTGGAGTGTTATGTGTAGTCCTGCACACCTCACTTTGAGCAAGGATGTGAAAGCATTGGAGAGAGTGCAGAGCAATTTGAGATGTTTCCTGTGTTGAGGAACTTTGGGCAAGTTAGGTGTGTTTTCCTTTTAGGAGAAGGTTGAGAGGAAATTTGATAAGTTTTCAAAATCATGAGTGCTTTGGACATCTTAGTTTCACAATTAGGAAACGTTTTTCCCTATCAAGAGCAACCGAGTACAGGTTTAAAGAAAGTGAAATTTCCTTTAGAAAGTCTCAATTGACCGTGTCTCAACCATGCTCTAGATTCTTCCTTCTCACTGCGTGAAAAGGTTTTTCCTCATGCCGCCATTGATCTTTTATCAATTATGTTAAATGTGTTATTTGGTTCGTGATGTTTTTGCCTATGACTACAGCTTCTCATTATCTGCTCAATCCAGACTGTTCATGATTTTGAGCACCCCTCTCATGACCTTCTCCGAAGGAAACAAAAACCTTTTTTTTCACCCAGCATGGTTTAAGCTCTGAAATGCACTGTGTAATGGAAACAGGTTGAGTTGAAGCATCCAAAACAGGATGTCGCTTTTACTTGTAAAGGAATAATGTGCAGGGTTATAGGGAGTAGGCAGGAGAATGACATTGTGAAAAGCTTATTTGTAATGCCAGTACAGTCACAATGGGCCAAATGACTACCTCCTGTCCTGTTTTGATTCTGTGAAATTGCTGTTATAATCTAGATCTGGAAGGTTAAAGTACCAAGAGTTTTAATCAATGTATTTTGAAATTTAGTCAAAAAAAATCCAATTTATTGAAGGTTAGAAACCAACTTAAATATTAGTCTGATTTGTAACTCTGGAGGTTGGTATGGAGAACAGTATACATGTACCTTATATTGCTTTTTAGCCATGGCTTCCTACATTTCATGTAGTTAAATACAAATTGCCACATGGCATTTATATCAGTGGATCCTCACACGCATGAACGTGCTTCTTTAAGAGGCAGTTTTATGAAGCTGTGCTACGGAAAACAAGCTTCGTTAGTTGGCATTGCAATGAGATAATTCAGACATGCACTGCTGTAATTTTCTGTCCGAATTTTATAATGACTGGAAGTCTTGGGCAGTGTGCACTTGAATTTCTGATTAGTGTTGCCAGCAGGTGTATTTCTCTGCTAGCAGTACAGACCCTATAAAATTACTCCTGCTTAGTGTCATCATCATCATCCATATTATTACCTGTTGTGTTGAAATGGCAGGTGATCAGAGCAAAATGAACAATAATGATTCTGAACAATATCTTAAAATTAAACACATGAAGTTATCAAATGGTCGGCTTGTGAGGACAGCTTATGATGTCTGTGCTATAAACACATAATGACAAGGTCTCTATTAATTCTACCTGCAAGGCAGTTACGTGGTGAATTTGTATTTTTTTTTACAAAGACTTATTGTCTTGGTATGACAGCTTAAAATGACAAGCATTTTTTCTTAATTTTAGTGCCAGTTCGAGGCACATAAGCCCCAGAGATCTTTATATCTGTCATTATAATGTATTGATATAATTAATTTACACATCAAAGGTGAACAAAAGGGGAAGAATTTTAATTACTAACCTTAGGTTTGTTCATCCATTCTTTAAATTTAGATCATCCTCCACATAAAAAACTTCTCCCCTTCAACCTATGTCAATTCTCCTGTGACTTCGTCCAGCCAGTTAATAACTTGTCCTGATATGAAGGGCAAGTTCATTTCAAACACTGAGTAAGCCTGTATCAAAATTGGATGATTTGATATTTAAAATTACTAATGCAGCATTGGATCAACACAGGGTCAGTGGAAAGGTACATCAGATGGTGTGTAAGAGGCAGCTGATTACTGAAGTCTGTCGCCCAGCTGTCAGACAGTCGAAAGTGACTGACGACTTGTCCACTTTTAGAGAACTCTTGGGGATTTAATATTATGCAGTTTGTGGACTTTGTTCTGCTAAACTAAGTCACTGTTGATGGCTAATTAGCCACTGGAAGGAAGCTGCCTAGGAGGTAAGGTTCTTTCTGCGATGGTTAGGTAACTGCAAATTACTGCCACTACTAATAGGCTAGTCCTAGCTGGGCAAGCATCAGGAAGCTATAGAAACTCCAGAACTATATCTCCAGACACCTGGTGTTGCTGGACCAAAATTCACTGCGTTTGAGTGAATCGATGCCTTGCTAAGGAAAAATGGCAGTCACCAAATTTAAATGGTTTTCCATTGGAGACTTTTACCAGGCTAGAGCTTATGATGCAAAAGAAAATAAATATTTAAAACTTTTGATGCAGCTTACTATTAGTACAGGATTGGGTGGTAAATTGCATCACTGATTTGAACCTTTTGTTTTATAAATAAAATTTGAGTAAATTTTATTCTCATTCAGTTGAGTGAAACTAGCACTGGAAATTTGAGCATTTCTCATTTTGGACACTGTGTTAACAATAGGAATTCTTGGGTCAGTCATGGCATGGTTACGTTTAAGTTAGCGCCATAAAACATAAGAACAGAACTCGGCTGTTTGTCCCCTCGAGCCTGCTGTGCCATTCAGTAGGATCATTCCTGACTTCCACTTCCCTGACTTTCCTCACAACCCTTGATACCCCTACTGATCAAGAGTCTGTCTATCTTAGCCTAAAATATACTTAAACACTCTGTCCCCACAACTCTCTGACAGAGAGTTCAAAAGACACTCAACCTCTGAGAGAAGAAATTCTTTCTCATCACAATCTTAAATTGGCACCCCTCAATTCTGAGACTATGCCCTCTGGTCTTCCCCTCTGGTGAGGGGAAACATCGTCTCAACATTTACCATGTCAAGCTGGGTATGTCTTAAAGAGCTCACCTCTCATTCTTCTGAATAGGGTGGCAACCTAATAGAGTCATAGAGATGTACTGCGTGGAAACAGACCCTTCGGTCCAACCCATCCATGACGTCCAGCTATCCCAACCTAATCTAGTCCCACCTGCCAGCACCCGGCCCATATCCCTTCAAACCCTTCCTATTCATATACCCACCCAAATGCTTCTTAAATGTTGCAATTGTACCAGCCTCCACCACTTCCTCTGGCAGCTCATTCCATACACATTCCACCCTCTGCGTGAAAAGGTTGCCCCGTAGGTCTCTTTTATACCTTTCCCCTCTCACCCTAAACCTATGCCCTCTAGTTCTGGACTCCCCAACCCCAGGGAAAATACTTTGCCTATTTACACTATCCATGCCCCTCATAATTTTGTAAACCTCTATAAGGTCACCCCTCAGCATCAAACGCTCATGGAAAACAGCCCCAGCCTGTTCAGCCTCTCCCTATAGCTCAAATCCTCCACTCCTGGCAATATCCTTGTAAATCTTTTCTGAATCCTTTCAAGTTTCTCAACATATTTCTGATAAGGAAGGAGAGCAGAATTGTGCACAATATTCCAACAGTGGCCTAACCGATGTCCTGTACAGCCGCAACATGTCTTCCCAACTCCTGTACTCCGTACTCTGACCAATAAAGGAAAGCATACCAAACGCCGCTTTCACTATCCTATCTACCTGGGACTCTACTTTCAAGGAGCTATGAGCCTACACTCCAAGGTCTCTTTGTTCAGCCACTCTCCCTAGGACCTTACCATTAAGTGTATAAGTCCTGCTAAGATTTGCTTTCCCAAAATGCAGCATCTCACATTTATCTGAATTAAACTCCATCTGCTACTTCTTAGCCCATTGGCCCATCTGTTCATAAGACAATCCCTGCATGTTGACCCTCATCCAAGTGAATCGTCTCTGAACTGCCTCCAATGAAATGATAACTTGCTCGAAATAAGGGCACCAAAACTGCTCTCAGTACTCCAGATGTGGTCTCACCAGTGCCTTATACAGTTGCAATAAGACTTCCTACTCTTATATTGCAATGTCCCTGAAATAAAGGCCAACATTCCATTAGCCTTCCTGATTACCTGCTGCATTTGTGTGCTAGCTTTGTGTTTCCTGCATAGATCCCTCCCACCCCAGTTCCTTTGTATTGCAGCTTTATGCAAATTTTTCTCCATTTAAACAATAGTTTTGTTCTCCCTTCCAAAATGAACAACTTCACATTTTCCCATATTGTACTCAATATACCAAATTGTTGTCCACTCACTTCACCTATCCATAGCTCTCTGTAAACTGTTTGAACCATACCCTCACAATCTGCCTTTCCACCTGTTGGAGCTTCACCTATAGTTGAAGCTTTCTTATCTCGGCCTAAATTCAGTTCTTTACCCCGTTCTTTGCATTTATTTACATGGGTTCTGTGGATCTTTGCCTGGCTGCTAAGCCCAATCCTAGAGTGACATCTCTGACCACACATGTAGCAAGTGTTCCTGGGAGGTGGAATGGTCCTTGCACTTGAGATTGCTATGGAGATGATACCATTGAATGACAAGAGACCATGGTTAGATTTATTTATTGGAGAGGCCTTTGCCTATCACTTGTGTGGTATAAACGTTCCTTGCCCCTTGTTAGCCCATGCAGATCTTGCTGTATTTAGATACGAACAGCTTTGGTATCCTGGGAGTCACCAATAGTGTTGACCATTATGTGATCAGCAATGCATATCATACTTCAGGGGATCATGAAAGGTCATTGATGAAGCAGCTGAAGATGGTTGGACCTAGAACACTGCCCTGATGAACATTTGCAGTCATGTATTTGAGATGAGAGAATGGACCTCCAACAACTACATTTATCCCCTTTTGTACTCAAAATATCTCTAAACTGTGGAGAGTATTCACACTCGCTTCCTTTCTGGAGCTCAGCTATTTTATCCAGGTTTGAGCCAAGCTGTAACAAGATGAGGAGCTGAGTGTCGGTGAATATGTTATTGCCAGAAAAAAAGTATGACTAGATGGCACTGTTGATGACCACTCCTTCTTTACTAATGATGGAGTAATATTTGGCTGGATTGGATTTGTCCTGCATTTGCGTACAAATTGTCAGATAGATGCCAGTGTTGCAAACTGTATTAGAACAGCTTAACTAAAGCTGTGGCAAGTCCTGAAGCACAAGGGTTCAG
This sequence comes from Hemiscyllium ocellatum, assembly GCF_020745735.1. Lineage (NCBI taxonomy): Eukaryota > Metazoa > Chordata > Chondrichthyes > Orectolobiformes > Hemiscylliidae > Hemiscyllium > Hemiscyllium ocellatum. The sequence continues at coordinate 26,728,280 of NC_083425.1, read as the reverse complement.
TACAATTGCTGGAATGCAGTAGCCAGTGCCTTACGCTGTTTCTTGATATCATGTGCAGCAAATCAAATTGCTGAAGACGGGCATCTGAGAGACTGAATTTGTGGAGGAGGCAGAGATGAATCATACTTGTTTTCCCTGTATTGCATTATCCTGCGTGATCACATTGCTACTGAAAAATGGAAGAATGGACCACTCACACACTAATATTTCACCAGCATGAATATCTGAAAAGCACATTTTGTACTGAACAAAAATCAATTTCTATATGCATTTTTATAATTTCTACAAAGGTGGCAGAAGAAATTACATACAGTCCACACCAATTCTTCACAGTTCCTCCTGAAGCAGAATGGAAAGCATGTACTGCCTATGCAGAGTATATGAATCAACAGGAACCTCAAAGATTACTTTAAATGCTGCACTTATTATGTGCTGTGAAGATTATCATCCTTTACTTTTTATTTTTGTTTGCACCATTCTAGCTTTACATGTTTGAATGTATCCCTGAATACATTTGAAGGGTGAGCTGATTAGGAATTTAACCTCAACTTTTTAAGTCCACACTACTACTCACTTTGATGAGTTTAATACTAGAGCAGTCAAAATTCTGAATATTCCAAAAGTTGAATACATTTAAAGGCAAGATCTCGACTTAACTTCTTGGATATGGATTTATGAGACACTCTTTAATATATAATGAAGTTTGCTTAGAATTACACCAAAAAACCTTTCTATTTGTCAAAAGCAGGTTTCTTGTTTAACGTTAATAATTCCTAATTAGATGAAAACAATATTGCAATAAATACTGAAAGTACATTGTATTTTTAATGTATGTTTTTTGAGACTTTGTGCTTATACACTTTTTATCTGATATTCTGCAGGGGACTAAATGCATCTTCAACTTGTGCCGTGGGTGCTGCAAGAAAAAAGCTTTCAAAGAGCTGGCTGATTGCACAGGTCAGTAACAGTTATGACGTAGGTATAACATTGTGAACCCTCTTACATGAAATATAAAAATGGAAGTGCTTAAAATGCTCAGCAGTTCAGGCAGCATCTGCGAAAAGGGCAGCTTAACATTTCAAGTGGAGCAGGAGAACATGCCTGAATGGTGACTGAAGACAAGGGTTATGATCCCAGACAAAATCATGTTTTTTTTAAAACAAGGTGATCTTTCACTGAAACATAAGCATGCAATGCTGCAGACCTAGTTTTAACAATAAAGCACATGTTTATTATACCAAAGAAGTAAAATAAAGCTATTTATGTGGTAACAATTTGAAAGATTACAAAACACTGTAAAAATACAGTAGTCCATCTGTTATATCTATAGGTTTGACATAACTTTAAATTGCATATATTATGACTAAACCTGTTGGGTTTTTTTTTATTGGTAGGTCATGGATTACTCTTCAAAACTAAACATGAAAAGAGATTGAAATGGAAATTATTGGAAGAAGGAATACTGGAGAATGGAGACAAAATTCATGAGCATTTGGATCAATGAAGAAATCATTCTCAACAAATGATTGGGTGATGTTTCAAATGCACACCCAATTATATTCACACGCATGCACACACACTTATACATGAACACAGACACACTCAAATATAGGTATTTATCCACAGGGCTCAAGGTGACATTTCTTTGGTTAAGTGTTAGTTATTTTTTGAATTCCACTCAGAAGTATTCCAATCAATTGGCAATATTTTACTAGTTATGATTACAGCCCAGTATTTTCATATAAGAATTGGCTTATTTTGGCACCTTGGTGGCCCACGCTGATTTTAATGTATGACTTATATTGTAGTGCTGACATTTATCCATGGTAGCATAATCACAAACAAAAATATGCTTTCCATGACAACATTAAATGTCCTCTTTCTCTGAATACAGAAGGTACACCATTCGATCAGTATTTAGTAAGGAGTATACGAGAATGATAAAGGGGAAAAGGTAATTACAAATGCAGATAGCACAAATCTGGTAAAAGTTAAAAATTGCACGACACCTGGTTATAGTCCCGGTTGTGTGGTTTTTGACTTTGTCCACCCCAAACCAGTCCAACACCGGCACCTCCACATCCTGGTAAAAGTTGTAAATTTCTCCCAGGTCCTACTGCCTCATAGATTTCATTTGATTATCTTGAATGTTTTACAGCGAGGAAGGGATTTTAATACATGTATTTTATAAACAATGTTCGCCACAAAAAAAATTGTAAAACAAAGTAGACCCAAAAGCATTTTTTTAAAAAGTAGTCAATTCTAATATTCTCTTATTTTTGCCTTTGGAGCTTCAGTCCTGCAAAGAGTTGTCAGTGCTTACACTGTGAGACACCCACACTGCTTTTAGAAATTGTATTAATCTCTATTTTGCTGAGTACATACGATTGTGTGTACCAAATTTACTGACCTGAGAAAAAGCTACTTAGGAACCTTATCAAAATTACGGTACTGAATGGAAGTATGAATGTTTGAATCCAATGGTTGTTTTTCCTCACCTTTGCACATGGAAAGTGAAATACTGAGACAGGTTCATGAATTGCCTTGGTCACAATAATGGAAAGATTATTTGTCAACAATCTGCTAAATTTTACTGGTGAACTTTAAAGGATCAAATTTGAAATTTGTGGTTGCTTCAATATGCAACAAAGAAATGCAAATGTCTTTTAAAACTAAGTATGCAGCATTAAATTATTCTGAATTCATTTACCGTTACAGCAATTAGAGTAATCTGTAAAGCATATGCAATCATTTCAAATAAAATAAACTTTAATGTATTTAATAGATGACAGCTGAGTGAATTAATGACTCCCCGTAATAATATGTATGGTTGAGGGAAATTAACATAGTTTACCCTTTAAGAATGTCTCCTTGCTATATTCTGATTTTTGTTTTAATTAAATTATATTTGATTCACAAGTGAATAACATTGCTAGTCATGGCATCAAATTGGGTCAATACTTCCCTGTGCTGGAACTAACTTCTGTTTAACTGCAATTTAGTGCATGCTGATTAGCTCATTTTTATCCAGTTGCCTGTTAAGTATTAAGTGCAGCATCAGTGTTAGGGAACAGTAAAGCAATCATGTAGTTTCATTGCATTGGTAATACAGGTACTCCTATTACTAGCCATAACACTCAATGGTCTGCAGTGGTTTGTTCTTTACTATTAAATAATAACTAGCAGTGTAGAAATGCATAATGTTCTCGATAGAAGCAATATGCTCACAAATTCTTGGAGGATGAAATTGGCCAATGATAGTCATGCAAAACCCACTAATAGTGAATTAGAAAATAAAATTGAGTAACCATTTTGCTTCCACCTATTTTGCATTTTCACTATTGATCACTTGCCACTGAATTCCCAAACCCTCACCCAAAAAAACCCAGAAATTTCCCACTCCCCACTAAATTATTCATTGTGTCCTGGCCCTATACGGTTAGATGGATACATTGAGCACTAGGACTTTGAGGAAAATAGAGGGATCTTATTGGAACTGCATCCGAGGTATTTTGAATATTGCCATTAAATAACAGCTGATGTAAGGAAACCTAAAACTGGTTTCCTGATTTCAAGCACTGCTGTAACCAGCTTTTAAATGATATTTTCTGTAAAAGATTTGAGGAAACATTTTGTCAGACTAGCAACTGTTGAATGGCAAATTTATAATTTTGGTGATAGTATTTTCCTTGGAAATATTTAATAAAGCTTAAGTTTTGTGTATAATTATTCATTTACTTGAATTTTTATTTTTATTCAATTTTTGTAAAATTTAAAGCTGCTAGAGCAGAGTAACATGGAGGACGTTAGGGGGATAGGCAATTGAGATGCCATCAAAGATTTAAATAGAAGAATGAAGAACATGAAATACACATTACAGATATAGGACACATCAGTTTTTAGAATCCCAACTGCCTCCCTTTTTTTCTGCATTCAGCATTACCCTCTGTTTGCTGCTACTGCCTAATGTGCTGAACTAACTTCCCCTTAAACACAGCTTTCATGTGAGCTATTCTCTGTTGCACTTTACTCCACATTCTCGAATAAGTAACTTATTCTGACTTCCTACTTAATTTCTTAGTGACCGTCTTGTTGAGGGACTCTAACTTTATTCTTTCCACAAGTGAGAAAACACTGTGTAGAGCCTATTAAAACACAATACAACACAACACAACACAGGAACAGGCCCACCAAACCTGTGCCGATTCCTAATCCTTATTTGGACCTGCTACTTATTGCCCATGTACAGTTTCTATCTCTCTGTTTGCTTCCTGTTCATGTGCCTATCAAGATATACCTTAAATGTTGCACTGCCATTGGAGATGCTTCCACCATCTCCAATGGCAGTGCATTCCAGGCACCCACCACCTTCTGTGTGAAAAATGTTCCCTGCACTTCCTTAAACTTTCCCCTCTCGCCCTGAACCTGTGCCCTCTTGTAGCTGACCTTTCCACCCTGGGAGGAAACCTCTGACTGTCACCCTACCTATGCTCCTCATAATTTTGTAGATCTGTATTGGGTCTCTCCTCAGCCTCTGTCTTTCCAGTGAAAACAATTCCAGTTTATCCAACCTCTCCTGATGACTAAAATCCACCAGACCAGGCAGGAGCTTGCTGAATCTCTGTACCCCCTCCAAAGCATCCACATTTTTCTGGCAATCAGAACTGCATACAATATGGCCCTAAACAAAGGTTTGTACAGCTGTAACATAACTTGCTAACTTTTATATTTGATTGCTTAATGAAGGCAAGTAGGAAGGCAGATGAACTCAGGGCATGGTTAGGAACATGGGACTGGGATATCATAGCAATTACAGAAACATGGCTCTGGGATGGGCAGGACTGTCAGCTGAATGTTCCAGGATAAAATGCTATAGAAAGGGAGGCAAAAGAGGAGTAAGTTTGCAGATGACACCAAAATTGGATGTGTAGTGGACAGCGAAGGGGGTTACCTCCGATTACAACAGGATCTTGACCAGATGGGCCAATGGGCTGAGAAGTCGCAGATGGAGTTTAATTCAGATAAATGCGAGGTGCTGCATTTTGGGAAAGCAAGTCTTAGCAGGACTTATACACTTGATGGTAAGGTCGTAGGGAGTGTTGCTGAACAAAGAGACCTTGGAGTGCGGGTTCATAGCTCCATGAAAGTGGAGTCGCAGGTAGGTAGGAGAGTGAAGAAGGCGTTTGGTATGCTTTCATTTATTGGTCAGAGTATTGAGTACAGGAGTTGGGAGGTCATGTTGCGGCTGTACAGGACATTGGTTAGGCCACTGTTGGAATATTGCGTGCAATTCTGGTCTCCTTCTATCGGAAAGATGTTGTGAAACTTGAAAGGATTCAGAAAAGATTTACAAGGATGTTGCCAGGGTTGGAGGATCTGAGCAACAGGGAGAGGCTGAACAGGCTGGGGCTGTTTTCCCTGGTGTGTCAGAGGCTGGGAGGGTGACCTTATAGAGGTTTACAAAATTATGAGGGGCATGGATAGGATAAATAGGCAAAGTCTTTTCCCTGGGGCTGGGGAGTCCAGAACTAGAGGGTATACGTTTAGGGTGAGAGGGGAAATATATAAAAGAGACCTAAGGGGCAACTTTTTCACACAGAGGCTGTTATGTGTATGGAATGAGCTGCCAGAGGATGTGATGGAGCCTGATACAATTGCAACATTTAAGAGGCATTTGGATGGGTATATGAATAGGAAGGATTTGGAGGGATATGGGCCAGGTGCTGGCAGGTGGGACTAGATTGGTTTGGGATATCTGGTCGGCTTGGACGGGTTGGACCGAAGGGTCTGTTTCCATGCTGTACATCTCTATGACTCTAAGTGTGCTGTATGCCTCCTTGACAACCTGATCCACCTGTGTTGCCACTTTCAGGGATCTGTGGACCTATGTGCCCAGATCATTCTATATGTCAATTCTCCTAAGAATTCTGCCATTTATTGTATCATTCGCACCGGGATTTGATCTTCCAAAATGCATCACCTCACATTTGTCTGGATTAAACTCCATGTGCCATTTTTCTGCCCAAATCTGCAATCTATCTATATCCCGCTGTATCTTTCGACAATCCTCCTCACTGTCAGCAACTCTGCCAATTACTAATCAGACAACCTACATTTTCCCCCAGATCATTTATATGGATATTACAAATAACAAAGGTCCCAGCACTGATCCCTGCAGAACACGCTCATTCCTGACCTTCATTCCAAAAAAGCACCCTTCCACCACTACTCTCTTATATGACCAAACTAGTTTTGTACCCATCTAGCCAGCTCACTCCAGATCCCATGAGATTGTACCTTTGCTTCCAGCCTACTATGAGGTACATTATCAGAGGCCTTACTAAAGTCCATGTAGATAACATCCACTGCTCTCCCCTCATTAATTATTCTTGTCACCTCCTGGGTAAAAAAAATGTAATCAAGTTGGTGCAACATGGCCTGCATAAACCTTGCTGCCTATCACTAACAAGTCCATTTGCTTCCAAATGTGAATAAATCCTGTATCTCACCATGTTCTCCAACAGCTTCCCCACCACTGACGTCAGGCTCACCGGCCAGTAATTATGTGGATTTTATCTATTACCCTTAAGAAAGGAACGACATTGGCTATTCTCCAGACCTCTCACCTGAGACCAAAAAGAATGCAAAGATATCTGTTACTGCCCCAGCTATTTCCTCTCTCGCCTCCCACAGTATCCTGGGATGGTCACATCTGGCCTTGTTGACCTTATGTATTTCAAGACACCCAACACTTTCTTCTTCATTATGTTGACCTGCCTGAGAGTATTCACATACTTTTTCCTGAGCTCACATCCGTCTCTGGTGAACACCGGTGTAAAGTACTCATTAAGGATCTCACCTATTTCCTCTGGCCCCAAACATAACCACACTCCTTTATTCTTGAGTGGGCCCACTCTTTTCCTTGCTACTCTCTTGCACCAATCATATGTATAAAATGCTTGGTTGTTTCATAATTTTAAAGAACTTTATTGGGTCATCCCTTAGCATTGTACTTCCATAAGAAAAGAGACCTCGGCTGTTTCAATGATGGTAACAACCTTTTGGTTCTGGTATCATCCTTGTAAATCATCTTGAAACCCTTTCCAATGCCCTGTCTCTTTTATAATAAAGTGACCAGAACTCCAAGTCTGATATGAATAAGGTTTAATACAAATTTAGCATAAGATTTTTTTTCTTTTCCATTCTGTCCCTAGTACATGCTTTACTTTTATTGTGGCCATATTGACCTGTGTCACAAATTCAGTGATTTTTAAATTTAATATATGTGAATAAAAGTTCTTGTATTACATAATGCTTTTTACAACCATAGAAGATAGATCATGTAAAACACTCATCCCAAAGTGTTTTACAGCCAGTTATTTTTTTTTCTGAGTGTAGCCACTGATGTAACAGACTAAACATGGCAGACAATTTGCACACGGCAAGAACTCTCAAACAATGATCTGGTAATGACCAGATGATCTGATTTTGATGCTGATTAAGGGCTGAATGTTGAACTGATCACTGGATACATTTCATTCTTCTTAATCATGCCATAGAGATTTTATGTACATCTGAGAAGACAGCTGGGCCTGGGTTTAATGTCACAATGAAAGGAAAAAGACCATACTGTATTATTTAATTTTCTGTATTTTTGCTTGTGGACTAAAATTGCTGCAAATTTACAAATTGTGTACATTCTGTGAGGTCTTTATGCTGCTGCTTTATTCAAGCATTGGGGGGAAGCTGTTTATAGAGAGGCTGAAACCAGCTGGTGTATACAGATTGAGATTTGGCTGGAAACAAGTGACTGATTGGTTTGTGAAACTGTGACCAGTTATGAATGCCAATGGTTGTCAGCTAGGTGACAACCCTTGGGTATATGAACAGCTTGTGGATATGAAGAATACAGTGAGAAGCTGGATGGGCAGGTGGCATGTTTCTTTGAGGTAAAAATACTTGAAGAAAGTCTACTTTTTTTCTCCTGCGTGTTGTTGTAAACTGTTACCTTTAACCAGTAGCTAAAATACTTTGTAGTTAGTGTACTAATCACCCTGTGCCTCTTACCAAGTGTAAAAGAAACTGGACAAAGGAGATTGGTGACTAGAAAGTCCTGACAACCAAACAAATCATCTCAGTGAATTCTGTACACTGGTACTATTGTTCTGTTGTTTCTGTCTGTGCATGATGATTACGGGGATGGGGGGGGGACAGTATTAACTAGTTGAGCCATATGTTGGTAATTCACAGCTGTTTACCTGTGATTGGAATTTATCTGCTTATAATAAACAGTAGTCCTTAATCTAGTTGGTGTTTACCATTCACTTGATTTCAGCTGAAAGGTAAACTGGGGACTTTACGTGTTTTTTTATCATTATTGTGGTGATACTGAGGGTAAAGAGAATTTAGAGAAGGCGCACTTGCCCATGTGGACTGTAACAAGCGACTGGGGGTTCCGTGGCCATATTATTTTGAAATAGAGACAATGAAGATTTGGATGTGGTATCAGTGATAAAGATAAGGCAATCACAAAAGTTCTATACTGCAATTAAGAAATAGCACTTGAAATTGCAAAGGATCTCCTGTCAAGTTATCCTTGATGATATTAAATTAATTTCTAAAAACCAGATCAGGTGAATTGGCATCTAAATTGGGGTGAGCTTTAGGTGCTAAAGCTAGGAAGACAGATTGAATTACCAGCACAAGTATTCGAGTAATGAAACATTGGAATTGGGTGTGTTGTGAAGGTGTGATGTCTACTTTTAAGAGAGCAAGTTGGCAAGGACTGAAAGCACAATTGCTGAAAGATTTTAGAATGTAACATTTGGCTGACAAGTAGCTGGTGATGTGTTGCCATCGTACAAAAACAAATTTAAATTTTGCCAATCAGTTTAAATCATGCCCCAGAGACCAAAATCCAATCAAAATATTAATTTTACGGCTTGTGATGATATCAAGTCAATAAAATGATCAAATGTTTTGGGGATAAAAAATTTTGAATAGTTAGGGGAGAGCAGCAAAGAGCAGCCAAGCAAGCACCAAGACAGCCAGCAGAATAATTCTCTGAAAGATACCTGTCTGTAAGAAATTTGTGCAGCACAACACCGAGAGAAATCTACAGGGAAAGTTCAACATCTAAAGATGACAGCTGGGTTTGAAATTGATTTGCTGTAAATGTAAGAGGGAATTTATCAGATCAGTATTGTAGAGTGGGAGGTTTAAGAGAAAGGAGTTGTAAATCATTGTGATTTTAATGTTCTTTGTTGAACTTAAAAAGTAACATTGCTAACTTTTGCTTTACATCATGAAATCTGGAATAGCTCGTTGCCTCAGATTTTAACAGATTACGGCGCAAGGTGAGCTTCTCTATGTGTCAGGTTTAAATTAGCAGAGGAGTTTACCCTGTGTCGTAACAGGTGATATTCAGTTATGGTTGAAGCAACGTCAACATAAAGAAAAGCTGAGAAAGCTAGAGATGGAATTCAAAGGGAAGAAAAAGATAAAGAAAGAAAAATGAATTGAAATGAGAAAGCCAGAATGAGAATGGCAAAAGGAAAAAAGAAAGATGGGAATGGCAAGGGATAGTAGATTTAAAAGATATTTAAATTACTTCCCTCAAAGTGTCATGTATCTATGGAATTCATTTTCCTAGAGAGGGGTGGATGCTGAGACACTGCATAAATTTAAGGAGGAAATAAGTATATTTTTAATTAGAAATGGGCATCAAATGGGGCATAGGCAGGAAGGTAAAGTTGAGGCAGCGATGAGATCAGCCTCGCTTGTGCTGAATGGCTGAGCAAGCCTGAAGGACTGAATTGCCTTCTCCTGCTCCTAGTTCTTATGTTGCTAATATTGATCTAGTGAAGGGGTACTGGCAAATTCCATTAATATCAGGGACTGAGGACATACTAATTTATGTCACATCAAGTGGGTCGTAACAGAGTGGAGTGATGCCATTTGAGTTAACAAATGACTTAGCTACCTTACAAAGATTTTGAGGCACGTCATAGCTCAGGTCCACAACACTATAGCTAATTTAGACAATGTTATAATGAACACCATAACTCGTATGGAGAGAATGTGAGACAAGTGGAAGACCTATTTGAGCAATTGCAATTGGTTGAGCTTAGTAACAAATAAAGCCAAAAATAAACCTGTAAAAGCAGGAGTATCTTACCGAGGACATATTATAGGACAAGCTCATGGAATTCCTTGTTCCTATAATTGAATGAGGAATTATGAGGGTTTTACGAATATGTGGGTCTTACTAAAACTTTGTGCATAATTTCAGCACTATAGCTGTACCTTTAACAAATTTGTTAAAGAAATAAACAAAAGTATAGTCAGCAGAATGCCGTGCATCTTTTGATAAGCTGAAGGTAATCCTAATAAATTAATCAATGTGGACCACTCCTGATTTTTCCAGACCTCTCAAAATGATGGTTGATGTTAGTGAAGTGGGATAAGTTTGATCTTGTTACCAGATGATGAATCAGAGACAGAGAAGCCAGTATGATGCTTCTGTCAGAAACTAAACCAGTATCTGAGGAAGTACTCTATCACAGAGAAAGAGGCTTTAAGGTTATTCTTGGCTTTTCAACATTTTGAAGTCTATTTTGAACACGGTAACAAAAGAACATTCATCTACATTTCCCATAATCCATTGGCATTCTTTGAAAAGTTTAGAATTCGAGATGATTCAGATGGAGTGTATTATTTCAATCCTTTGATGTTAAGATTATTCACATCTCTGCAGCTGATGACATGATTACAGATGTATTGTCCAAAGTGTAAAATGCTGGTATAAGTTAAAGGTTTAAGAAAGGCTGGAAGATTTTTTAAGAGGGAAAGAAGGATGAATGGATGTAATTCTCGTATATTTTGTCATTTGTATATATCACACACTTTGTGATGAAATACTCTCTCTCACTCACGCACACACAAATACCTGAAATCTAAAAACCAATTGTTCTTCTTTCTCTGGCAATTGCTGTAAGCTGTGGCCTTTAACCAGCGACTGAAAGACTTTGTAGAAGAGACTCAAACAGAAACTTCTGGCAAGCAAAAGGATCTCACTGCGGTCTGATACTGGCAATTACAGTTTAATAGTATGTTTCCCCTCATTCATAAATGATTTTTTTTTGTTGCCTGTGTCTGTCATATGTATACGCTTGGAGTTTTAAAAGGGAATTAGAGCTTTAACTAGTAGAACTGTGAGTTCCTAATTCCATAAGACCATAAGACATAGGAGTGGAAGTAAGGCCATGTGGCCCATTGAGTCCACTCCACCATTCAATCATAGCTGATGGGCATTTTAATGCCACTTACCCACACTCTCCCCATATCCCTTAATTCCTTGCTAAATTAAGAATTTATCAATCTCTGTCTTGAAGACATTTAATGTCCCGGCCTCCACTGCGCTCCGTGACAACGAATTCCACAGGCCCACCACTCTCTGGCTGAAGAAGTGTTTCCTCTTTTCCATTTTAAATTGACCCTCTCTAATTCTAAGGCTGTGCCCACAGGTCCTAGTATCCCCACCTGACAGAAACAAATTCCCAGCATCCACCCTTTCTAAGCCATGCATTATCTTGTAAGTTTCTATTAGATCTCCCCTCAACCTTCTAAACTCTAATGAATACAATCCCAGGTTCCTCAGCTGTTCATCGTATGTTAGGCCTACTATTCCAGGAATCATCTGTGTGGATCTCCGCAGGACACGCTCCAGTGTCAGTATGCCCTTCCTGAGGTGTGGGGCCCAAAACTGGACACAATATTCTAAATGGGGCCTAACTAGAGCTTTATAAAGTCTCAGTAGCACATTGCTGCTTTTACATTCCAACCCTCTTGAGATAAATGACAACATTACATTTGCTTTCATAACCACAGACTCAGCCTGCAAGTCAACCTTTAGAGAATCCTGGACTAGCACTCCCAGATCCCTTTGTACTTTCCTTAAGGAATGTTCTCACCGTTTAGAAAGTAGTCCATCCCTGTATTCTTTTTTCCGAAGTGCAACACTTCACATCTGCTCACATTGAATTTCATCAGCCATTTCTTGGACCACTCTCTTAAACTGTCTAAATCTTTCTGCACGTCCTCAGTACTACCTGTCTGTCCGCCTAACTTCGTATCATCATCGAACTTCACCAGAATGCCCCCAGTCCCTTCATCCAAATCATTAATATATAAAGTGAGCAGCTGCAGCCCCAACACTGAACCCTGTGAGACACCACTTGTCACTAGCTGCCATTCCGAAAAAGAACCTTTTATCCAAACTCTCTGCCTTCTGTCAGACAGCCAATCCTCAATCCTTGCCAGTAGCTCATCTCGAACATCATGGGCTCTCACCTTACTCAGTAGCCTCCCATGATGCACCTTATCAAAAGCCTTTTGGAAGTTTAGGTAGTTAACATTCACTGGGTTTCCCTAGTCTAACCTACTTGTTACCTCTTCAAAGAATTCTAACAGGTTTGTCAGGCACAACCTCCCCTTATTAAATCCATGCTGATTTTTTTCTAATCCGACCCTGTACTTCCAAGAGTTTAGAAATTTCATTCTTAACGATGGATTCTAGAATTTTTACCAACAACCGAGGTTAGGCTAATTGGCTATAATTTTACATCTTTTGTCTTGATCCTTTCCTGAACAAGGGTGTTACAACAGTGATTTTCCAATCATCTGGGACTTTCCCTGACTCCAGTGATTTTTGAAAGATTACAACCAATGCCTCTTATTATTTCTTCAGCCACCTCCCTCAGAACCCCAGGATGTAGCCCATCTGGGCCTGGAGATTTATCAATTTTTAGATCATTTAGTTTTTTTAGCACTTTCTCTTTTGTAATGGCTACCATACACAACTCTGCCCCCTGAATCTCCTTAATTGTTGGGATATTACTCATGTCTTCCACTGTGAAGACTCATTCATATGAGTTAGATGAGTTCCTAATTCAAAACTGTTTATAAAAGAGTAGATAGGAAATGGAAATGTAATTTACAGGGTCAAAAGTAGTTTTCTTGTGGAGGTGAAGATGACTATCTAAGGAGAAAAATAAATCATTTCAAATGTCAGCTAGCATAAGGACAGGAAAAATTGGATGTTTAGTAATTAATTGGATTAAGGAAGTAGAAAATGAGATCTCTTGGTCATAATGAGTTTGGAAATGAGGTTAAGAGAGAATCTATAGAGATCCAAGTTCAGGGTTTGAACAGTGGGGAGCTGGTGGGTGGGAAAGTTTGTCATTGCTCGACATGCCAAATGGGAGAAGATGCAGAAGTAGTTGAACAAATAGTTTCAACCTTACTGACAAAGGCATATTAGAGCTCATCACACTTCCTGTTGGAGATAACTATGAAGGGAGAGCAGAACGGTGGATGTGTGGTTATATTCTGAGCATAACAGAAGAGGGAATTAATAAATTTTGAGAAGAGAGCATTGGCATGTCTGAAATAGCTCAGGTAGTGACACATTATAGGTGACCTGGAACTCCTGTGACTACCTAGACTTGCCAAACTCTTTCCTGAATTTTGATTGCAGATTTTATTATTTATACTGTTGGTTCAGAGAGTTGAGCATACAATTGCACAGTTAACAAATACAATCTGTATGAGAGGTCTAACTGTTTTTACTCACCCTCTTATGTTAGTCAGAGGTAACGTGTAACTTTAGCATTTTAAGTATATAACAGATCACTATGAAGAGAAAATTATGAGATTAATGACAAAGTATGACCTATTGAAAATATCTAGGGGTGGGGGGGAGGGAGCAAGTGACTTTGGAAAAAAAGAAGATTGATAGCTGGAAAAGATCCAGATCAATAAAATACTGAAAGCCACAAGTTGTTGGGACAAGGAGCAGGTTATTTAACTAAATCCAGTCGTAAGGCACAAGGCCATGATTGGGTAGAAATAGGTCATAACAGCTCCACTCTCCTTCCTAGTTGTTAAGAAAATCGGATGTAACATACAGTGTAAAAATGAGATATTGCAAGTTACTGTAAGTGAAAAGACTATCCATGTATAAATAGTTCACACAATAAGTGAAGTGTTGGTAGTGAAATAGTTAAAAGTGCCTAATTAATTTTCTGAACTCATGCTTTCTGTTTTATGTGCACTTGTGCATTAAAATAGAACATATTTGGTCCAAATGCACAGGATTGAATATTAATTATCTGGTTGGAAAATAGTTTCCATTATTCACATTTTTCAATGTAATAATAAATCCAATGTAATAAAAGAGTTAGAAACGATTCCTTAATCAACAAGTATGGAATAGTTTGCGCAGATGGGATGATCATGATAAAGTAGACAGAATTTAAGTTCTCCGTTCGTTTTCAAATTTAAATTTACCTGAAACATTATTTTTACTTGTCATTATTACTTGATCTTCCACTTCATGAATGGAAAATAAATGGAAAAGCTAGCTCAGTATAGAGCTGAATGAATGAAAGGAAATAATGATGCCATGTAGGGCAGTGAATTCTACTTAAGTTTCCCATGGGAACTGATATCAGGTGGTAATTGCTAAGTACCACTGTCAAACGTTTCCAGTTTCCAATCTGGCTGTGTAAATTACACAGAACAGAAATGCTGACAGTAGTTCTTTTAGTTTGGGAGAAAAAATGATTTTTAAAAATAAATTATGTGAAATGGAGCAAAGACTTCATAGTAGAGGAGCTACAGGAATCAGTGCTCAAAGTGTTCACTTTCTTAACTTGTAAAGCCCTGGGATTCGGGCATTATGGGACTAGTATTGATATTTTCCACAGTCATAAGGTCATTAAAAACTTATTTATATTGCAGAATCCAGCTCACAAATCTGTGCAAATATGGCTATTGAAATATCAGTCCAAATGGGAAGCACTGACAACTCCATCTTCACAATGGGAGAAAGTGAGGACTGCCGATGCTGGGAAGTCAGGGTCGAAACGTGTGGCACTGGAAAAAGCACAGCAGGTCAGGTAGCATCCAAGGAGCAGAAGAGTCGATGTTTCAGGCATAAGCATCAGGAATGTGGAGGGGGGGAGGGAGATAAGAAATAAATATTGGGGTGGGGGTGGGGGACAAGGTAGCTGGGAAGACAATAGGTGGATGCAAGTGGGGGTTAATAGTGATAGGTCAGTGGGGAGGTTGGAGCGAATAGGTGGAAAGGAAGATGGACAGGTAGGACAGTTCAAGAGGGCAGTACCGAGTTGGAGGGTTGGATCTGGGATGAGGTGGGGGGGTTGGGGAGATAAGGAAACTGTTGAAGTCAACATTGAGACCATGTGGTTAAAGGGTCCCAAGGTGGAAGATGAGGCAGTTTTCCTCCAGTCGTCAGGTGGCTTGGATTTGGCGATGGAGGAGGCATAGGACTTGCATGTGCTTGGTTAAGTGGGAGGGGGTATTGAAATGGTCAGCCACACAGGGCAGTGGAGTTGTTGGGTGCATGTGTCCCAGACGTGTTCCCTGAAACACTCTGCAAGTTGATGTTCTGTCACCCCGATGTAGAGGAGACCACATCGAGAGCAACAGACACAGTAGATGAGGTGGGTGGATGTATAGGAAAATCTCTGCCAAATGTGAAAAGATCTTTTGGAGCCTTGGACAGAGGTGAGGGGAAAGGTGTGGACGCAGGTTTTACACCTTTTGTGGCGACAAGAGAAAGCGCTGGGTGTGGATGGTGGATTGTTGGGGAATATGGATCTAACGTGGGAGACATGGAACACAGAGAGGGTTGGGGATGGAAATATATCTCTAATGTTGTGGTCTGATTGTAGTTGGTGGAAATGGTGGAGGGTAATGCGCTGTATCCGGATATTAGTCAGGTGGAAGGTGAGGACCGGTGGGGGTGCTTCTATCCTTGTTGTAATTAGAGGGGTGAGGTTCGAAGACAGAAGTGCAGCAAGTGTAGGAGATGTGCTGGATGGTATTGCTGATCATGTGGGAGGGAAAACAGTGGTCCTTGAAATAGGAAGCCATCTGAAATGTCCAGGAGCTGCTCCTGGGAGGAGATAGGGCAGAGGTGGAGGAATTGGGAGTAAGGGATCACATTTTTACAGGAGGGAGGTGGGAAGAGATGTAGTCCAGGTAGCTGTGGGAGTCAGTGGGTTTGAAATAGGTGTCCATGTTGAGTCATTCGCAGGAGATAGAGACAGAGAGGTCCAGGAAGGGTTGGGAGGTGTGCAAGATGATCCAAGTGAACTTGAGGTCAGGGTGGAAGGTGTTGGTGAAGTTGATGAATTGTTCAACCTCCTTGTGGGAGGTTGAGTCATCAATGTAGAAGAGGTAGGGGTGGGGGATGTTGCTGGTGTAACTGTGAAAGATGGACTGTTCCACGTATCCTACAAAGAGACAGGCAAAGCTGGGACCATGGCTAGCCCTCTGATTTGAAGGGAATGGGAAGATTCAAAGGAGGAGTACTTGAAGGTGAGGACCAGTTCCACCAATCAAATGAGTGTGTCGGTGGAGGGGGACTGGTTGGGTCAGTGGGAGAGGAAGAAATGGAGGGTTTGGTGACCTTCACCATGGTTGGTGGATGTGTATAGGGACTGGATGTCCATGGTGAAGATGAGGCATTGGGGGCAAGGGAAATGCAAGTCATGGAGTATGTGGAGAGCGTGAGTGGTATCCTGAATATATGGGGAGTCCCTGGACCAAGAGGGACAAGACAGTGACAAGATATGAGGAGATAGATAAATTCGATGGGACAGGAGCAGACAGAGACAATAGGTTGACTGAGGCAGTCAGGTTTGTGGATTTTGGGTCAGAGGTAGGGTGGTGTGGGGTTGCAGAACTATGAGGTTCGAGGCTGTGGATGGGAGATCCCCTGAGGTGATGAGGTTGTGGATGTTCTGGGAGATGGCTTGGTAATAGGAGGTGAGGTTCTGGAGGCTCTGGATTTGTTGTAGGTAGAGGCTGTCCCGGTCAGGTCCAAATTATGATGGTCTAAATGTAGTCTGGAGTCCATGCAGGATAAGTCGGTTGCGTAGGCAGGTGCTCAGGAAGGAGACATGGCTAAAGTAACAGGATTGCTACAGGACGTGGCTGAAGAGCTTCAGGGCAGAGGAGATGAGACTCACTGAAATCCTTATGGAGGAGGAGGATAACTTTTTCAAGGTGGGCATGCTTGGAAGAGGCTTCGTAGTAAGGTTTTCAGCAACTGGGAGAAAGTGAAGACTGCAGATGCTGGCGAGTCAGAGTTGAAAAGTGTAACTCTGGAAAAACAGAACAGTTTCCAAATCTCCCCATAACTCCCCCCCCAATCCCAATCCCAGATCCAACCTTCCCCAACTCGGAACCACCCTCTTGACCTGTCCATCTTCCTTCCCACTTATCCACTCCACCCTCCCCACTGACTTATCACAATCATCCCCCCATTGCATCCACCTATCACCTTCCCAGCTACCTTTCCTCAGCCCCATTCCCTTCCCCTTCCCCTATTTATTGCTAAGCCCCTTTCGCCATTCCCTGATGAAGGGCTTATGGCCGAAGCATTGACTTTCTTGCTCCTAAGATGCTGCCTGACCTGCTGTGCTTTTCCAGCGCCACACTTTTCAACTCCAGCTTCACAATTCCCAGGGATTCAGAATCAAAACAGGTTGAGGTAGCAGAACCTTGCGAATTCTCACGCTACAGTTATTGGAATCCTGAGTTCCATACTGCAACAGTGGGTCCTCAGTAAGCTGCTGGAATTAGATGTTGAGAGTAGTATGCAAACTTTTTCAAACAAATTTCCTTTATTGTTGCCTACACATCAATCAGAGAGGTAAGATAGTGCCAGGCAGTTGTATCATTAGCCAATCAGGCACAGATTAGGTTATTCCCACTTAGAGTCATGTTTTATCCAACCTCTCAAACCATTCCTTTCAAATGGTATTGTGTGTGCCAGAAAGAAGAATGATTAAATAGTAATTGGTTTGGCTGAACCAATTGCAGTGGAAAATTATGTTCCACTGAAAGGTGGTTCCCTAAATCCTAAGTAATTTCACTGACATTCATAAAGCAAGTACTTCCTTTCATCCACAGGATAGGATCACATGAGGTTCCAGGGAAAAGGAAGCATGTATTGACATCACAAAAAACTTCAAAGACATGTCTACTAAGCTATCATAAAAGAATCTAAACTTGTCACACTTCATTTCAATGGTCATTGGATTTCTTAAAACATTGAAGGAGAAAAGTAATAGTAGTAGGAAGGAATGAGATCTACTATGTTTGAGTTAGGTTTTCAGTGAGAGTGCATGTTGCCGTTTAGATTAGATTACTTACAGTGTGGAAACAGGCCCTTCGGCCCAACAAGTCCACACCGTCCCACCGAAGCGCAACCCACCCAGACCCATTCCCCTACATTTACCCCTTCACCTAACACTACGGGCAATTTAGAATGGCCAATTCACCTGACCTGCACGTTTTTGGACGTCAGTAGGAGGAAACCGGAGCAAACCCACGCAGACAATGTGCAAACTCCACACAGTCAGTTGCCTGAGGCAGGAATTGAACCCGGGTCTCTGGCACTGTGAGGCACCGTACCGCTTTTAATAGTGACATATGGAAAGGACTTTGTTTACTGGACGTATCACGCATTCTGTCAATAAGTGATTGGGTCATATGGGCCTTGCTGCCTGCAATATGATTTCTCAGAAATTTCACACAACTTACTGTCTTGGCAGTAAGTGGCTGTCATCCATCACCTGCTGCACGTTTGTGAATGTTTGGCAGAGTTATAGTTCATGATCCTGAAAAAATCTGCTCCAGCTTTTATATAAGAACAGCCCAGCTGCTGCTTCAAAAATGTTGATTTGATTTTTGGTTGTGACCCAGATGATTCTGGTCATTATTTGTACTCAGAACCCACAGCCAACTTTCTCAATGACTACAACTGGGAGTTGAGCAGTCATCCATGTCATAATTGTCTGTACAATCATTTTAGCAGTTTGCAGACACTCTGAATATTGATACCTTGTCGTTCCTAAATACACTATAATTCTGTGCATGAGTCATTGGGCTAAATAGGTGTCATTACTGAAGCCATGGGCTTTGTGGAAATTTACCAAGTGCAAACGCAATACAACCCACTCATCTGGCTGTGGGCAAAGCGATTAAATTGTTTGCCTGGGCAATCGCCTGCTTGTTATATTGTGGACTGAGATTGGCAGATGTTGCTAATATACTTAAATTGGAATGAGCATGAGGGATGAACAATCAACATTGAGGTGTCCATGATGATCACTGGCAGTATTATCATCATGGGTTGCAAACTGTAAAACAAGAAGGATATCTTTTGGTACGTTAATCCGTTGCACAAACTTGATGAGGAAAAAGACTTGCCAAACAAATTAGAATAAAATAGTCCGGAAGCACCACCCAGCAGTGTCTACAGAAAAATTCCACCATTAGACATTTTTCAAAATGCTTAGAGTCCTTGAAATATTGATTTCATAGCAAAGCAGAAAATGCATGTTTCCATAAGACCATAGGTATAGGACAGAATTAGACCATTCAGCTCATCATGTCTGCTCCCCCATTCGATCACGGCTGATGTATTTCTCAATCCAGTTCTCCTGCCTTCTCCCCATAACCTTGATCCTTTTAATAATCAAGAACCTAACTATCTCTGCCTTAAATGCATCCAATGCCTTAGCCTCAACAGTCTTCTGCGGCATTGAATTCCACAGATTAACCACCCTCTGATTGAAGAAATTCCTCACCTCAGTTCTGAAGTGTTGTTCTTTCACCCCGAGGCTGTTCCCTTGGGTCCTAGTTTGTCCTTCCAATGGAAACATCTCCTCACCCACTTTATCCAGGTCTCTCAGTATTCTGTACGTTTTCCTCAGAACACCCCTCAGCTTTCTGAACTCCATTAAGACCTGGAGTCTTCAAACACTCCTCATATTACAAGCCCTTCATCCCCAGGAACATCCTTGAAAAGCTCCTTTGCCCAATGGCAATACATCCTTTCTTAGATAGTTGATGCAAAACTGCTCACAATATTCCTAATACAGTCTGACCAGAGCCGTACATAGCCTCAGCAGTATATCTCTGCTCTTGTACTCTAGCCCTTTTGAAATGAATGCTAATATTGCATTTGCCTTCCTTACTGCCAAACTAAACCTGCATGTTAACCTGAAGAGAATCCAAACTAGGATTGCCAAGTCCTTTACTGCTTCAGATTTCTGAAGCCTTTCCCCATTTAGAAAATAGTCTATGCCTTAATTCTTCCTACCAATATAACCTCATACTTTCCCACATTGTATTCCATCTGCTACTTCTTTGCTGACGCTCCAAGTTTGTCCAAGTCTTCCTGTGGCCTTCCGACTTCTTCAACACTACCTGACTCACCAGCTGTCTTTGTGTCACCTGTAAACTTAGCAACAATGTCCTCAGTTCCTTCATCCAGATTATTAATGTATAACATGGATAGTTGTGGTCCCAACAATGACCTGTGTAGAGCTCCACTAATCACGTGCTACCATCCTGAAAAACACTCTTCTATCCCCACTCTCTGCCTTCTGCCAATCAGCCAAAAGTTTTATCCATGTTAATACCTTGCCTCCAACATCATGGACCCTTATCATGTTTAACAGCCTCCTATGTGGCACCTTGTCAAAAGCCTTCAGGAAATCTGAATAGATCACACTGACTGGCTCTCCTTTGTTTAATTTGCTTGTTCCATCTTCAAATAATTCTAGCAGATTTGTCAGACATGACCTCCGAAGTCCTGCTGTCTCAGTGCGATTTTATCATGCACTTCGAAGTACTCCTTAATGTCATCCTTAGTAATGGACTCTAAAATATTATCAGTGACCAACTAACCGCTAATAATTTCCCGTCTACTGCCTCTCTCCCTTCCTTAGCAAGGATATTACATTAGCCATTTTTGAGTCCTCTGGGACCCTTCCCAACTCCAGTGATTCCTGAAAGATCACCGCAAATGACTTTACAATCTCTTCAGCTGACTCCAGGTGATCTATTCACCTCCAGACCTTACAACTCCCTCAGCATCTTCTCTATAGTGATGGCCACTACATTCACTTCTTCCCCTGACTAACATGGAGTTCTGGTATGCTGCTGGTGCCTTCCACTGTAAAGACAGATGCAAAGTATAGTTTGGTTTCTCTGTTCTCCAATACTACTTTGCCAGTGATATTTTCCTGTGGTCCAGTGTCTACTCTTGCCTCCCTCTTCCATTTTATACATCCCAAAATAAAACTTTTGCAATCTTCTTTTATATTGCTAGCTAACTTCCCCTCATATTTTATCTTCTTCCCCATTATTGCTTTTTCTTAGTTATCCTCTGCTGGTTTTTAAAGGTTTCATAATCCTCGCGCATCCCACTAATCTTCACCACATTGTATGTTTTTTCTTTTGCTTTTATGCTGTCACTGGCCTCCCTTGATAGGCATGATTGCCTTGTCCTCTCCTTAGTATGTTTCTTCTTCCTATGATGAGTTTCTGCTATCTCTCCCAAATTACCCTGGAAATTCCTGCCATTCCTGCTCCACAATCTTCTCTGCTAGGATTACCTTCTAATCAATTCTGGTCAGCTCCTCCCTCATGTCTTTGTAGTTACCTTTACCAATTGTAATCACGTTAATCTGACTCCAGCTTCTCGCTCTCAAACTGCAGGATGAACTTCATCACATTATGGTCACTGCCACCTAGTGGTTCCTTCACCCGAAGCTCCCTAATCTGCCTCATCACCCATCACCAAATCAGAATTGCCCATTCCCTTGTGGGCTGTTCCGCAAGCTGCTCCAAAAAAATCCTCATAGACATTCTACAAATTTATTTTCTTCAGATCTGTTACCAGCCTGCTTTTCCCAGTCCACCTGCATATTGAAGTCCCCATGATCATAGTAATAGTGCCTTTAGAATGTTTTTCTATCTCCTGCTTTATTTTCTGCACCATATCCTGACTGCTGTTAGGAGGCCTGTACGTAAGTCCTACCACGATCCTTTCTCCTTTGCAATTCCCTAACTCTAACCATACAGATTGCATGCCTTATGACTATATGACTTCTTACAATCAATTTACTAACAGGTCAACCGAAGCCCCTCTGCCAATCGACGTGTCCTTTCGGTAGGATACATTTCCTTGGATATTTATTTCATTTGCCCAGATCCCTTGCTGCCACATCACTTTGATACCTACACGTCATATCTGGCAATTTCAGTCTGTGCTACAAGCTCATTTACATTGTCCCCTTATCTGATGTATCTGCAGTTAGATTCCTCAGCCTTTGCATACTTTCCATACTATTACCAGTTCTGGAAACTTCAATAACGGCTGCTGTGGGGGTTATTAAACATTTTCCAGTATTTTTATTGCAAAGCTTTTCATTCCTGATGAAGAGCTCATGCTCAAAATGTTGACTCTCCTGCTCCTCGGATGCTGCCTGACTGGCTGTGCTTTTCCAACATCACACTCTCGACTCTGAACTCCAGTATCTGTAGTCCTCACTTTCTCCCAGATGATTCAGGTGGAGCCTGTCATGTAGAAAAGCTCCCTCCTTCCCCAGTGCTGGTGCTAACTTTCCATGAATTTGAACCAATTTCTCTGACATCATACTTTGAGCCTCACGTTTACCTCTTTCATCTTGTTGACCGTGTGCAAATTAGCTCATGGTTCAGATAGTGGTCTGGATATTATTGCCTTTTTGGTTCTGGTTTTCAAATTAGCCCCTAGCTGCACATATTTCCTCAGCAGAATCTCTTCCCTCTTTCTACCTATATTGTTGGTACCTGCATAGGCCATGAAAACTGGATCTTTCCCCTCCCACTCCAAAGGTTGGTCTGCAGCTCAGATGAGCTATCCTTAACCAGGCAGGCAATGCAATCTTTGGAACTCCCAATCCTGGCCCAGAGAATAATGCTATTCCCCCGACTACACTATCCCCAATTGTAATGTTTCTCTTTTCTCCCCCATCTTGAATGGCTTCCTGTACCATGGTATTACAATTAGTTTGCTCATCCTTCCTTCACCTCCTGCTGTTATCTGCACAGGGAGCAATAATCTGAAACCTGTTAGCTGAGGTTCCTTTAGTACTCCCACCTGGATCCCTTGGCTTTTCTCACTCATAGTCACATCCTCCTGTCCCTGACCACTGACCAGACTCAAAGTAGTTAATTTAAAGAGTGTGACTCACTCCTGAAATAAAGCACACAGGTAACTATCTCCTTCTCTGACGTGTCAGAATGTTTGAAGATTGGGCTCCAGCTCATCAACTCTGAGCCAGAGTTCCTCAAGGAATCTTGCTATAGATGTAGTCACTATGAACAACAATGGGGTTCACCAGCTTCCACATTAGGCAGGTACAACGCATCACCTGACCCTGCCTTTATATTTTATTTATTTAGTTATTTACTTGTTTTTGTTTACAAATCCCTACTGGTCTTTTAGTTTAAATAACCTGTAAATATTTCCCCCCTATTTACCTTCAATCTTAAAGTAACCTATAATAAATAATCAAATTAATTGCTATTACCAACCGATGAATTTACAGTTTTCCTGGGATCACATTTTCTTTTGTGCTGGGGCCCTGATCCTGAGCTTCAATGTATCCTATTTTTTAAAATCCTTATAAACTAAAAAAGCAAACAAACAGCTTCCCCACTGCACCAAATTCCCATACACTACCTCCAAATTCCCAAACCATATGACTATTGAGGCTGCCTCACTCTGGATGTGATCACTCCTTCCTGCCTGAACCTGCTTCCAGGTCAAATTCAAGACACAGAGGATTCTCCCTGAAAATATTAGTAAGTCACACCCATGGTTTCAAGCACATCATTACTACATATTTTACATTAAAATGAAATTTTCACTTTCTTGAAGTGAACACTGTCAAAAGTCCAACCAGAAATTAACGTGTGATAGCAAATAACTGAGGACCTAGACAGATTGATTTTCGTTGGCTTTCAAGACTCCCTCATCAATGATTACAGCTGGCAAATTTCCTTATTTTGAAGTTTATTTATGATGCATTAGCTATAATCAATGCAATTCAAAAGTTCTGAGACTTCATTTTGCCAGAACGGCAAGGAGAGAAGCAGTAGTGAAGCAAGGGCTGCCGGAAAGGGTGAGTTTTCCCGCATTAAAAGGGACTTACCTCAGGAGTCGGGCCTCCATTTGCTGAGAGGTGCGAGGGAGAAGCGAAGGACTTCTGGGAAGTCATATATTTGTGTGGTTGCATTACCCGAAACACTACTCGGGTAGTGTCTCCCATCCATCCTCCTCCTCTAACCAAAAAAAAGGTTCTGTGCACCAGATTGGTAAGATAACAAGTTTATTTTTTATTCCTTACTTTTCAACAGTCTCTGGGAATTTAGAATAGTGGGAATGGAGGTGAGGGCAGTTGAATGTTCCTCCTGCAGAATATGGGAGGTGAGGGTCACCACTAGTGTCCCCGCTGACTACATCTGCGGGAAGTGCACCCAACTCCAGCTCCTCGAAATCCGCATTAGGGAAGTGGAGCTAGAGCTGGATGAACTTCGGATAATTCAGGAGGCAGATGGGGTTATTTCGAGGAGTTACAGGAAGGTAGCCACTCCTTAGGTATAAGAAAAAGGTAAATGGGTTACAGTCAGGGGACAGAAAGGGAAGCGGCAGGCAGTGCAGGGATCCCCTGTGGCCATTCCCCTCAACAATAAGTATACCGTTTTGGATACTGCTGGGGGGGATGACTTACCTGGGGAAAGCAGTGGGCACAGGGCACTGGCACAGAGTCTGTCCCTGATGCTCAGAAGGGAAGGGGGAAGAGGAGCAGAGCAGTCGTCATTGGGGACTCCATAGTTAGGGGGACAGATAGGAGGTTCTGTGGCAATGAGAGAGACTTATGGTTGGTGTGTTGCCTCCCAGGTGCCAGGGTTCGTGATGTCTCTGATCGTGTTTTTGGGATCCTTAAGGGGCGGGGAGAGTAGCCCCAAGTCATGGTCCACACAGGCACTAACGACATAAGTAGGAAGAGAGATGGGGATTTAAGACAGAAATTCAGGGAGCTAGAATGGAAGCTTAGAAGCTAGGACGAACAGAGTTGTTGTCTCTGGTTAGTTGCCCATGCCACGTGCTAGTGAGGCAAGGAATGGGGAGAGAGAGGAGTTGAATACATGGCTACAGGGATGGTGCAGGAGGGAGGGTTTTGGATTCTTGGATAATTGGGGCTCTTTCTGGGATAGGTGAGACCTCTACAAGCAGAATGGTCTTCATCTGAACCAGAGAGGTACCAATATCCTGGGGGGGAAATTCGCTAAGGCTATTGGGATGGGTTTAAACTAATCCAGCAGGAGATGGGAACCAAAATTGTAGTTCGAATATAGAAAAGGCTGAGAGTAGGGAGGTCCGAATTCAAGTTTTAGGAACGCAACATGGCACTGGCAAGCAAGAAGTTGGTTTGAGGTGCGTACACTTCAACACCAGGAGCATCCGGAATAAGGTGGGTGAACTTGCAACATGGGACTTCGATGTCTGGCCATTTTGGAGACATTGATAGTGCAGGGACAGGAATGGTTGTTGCAGGTTCCAGGATTTAGATGTTTCAATAAGAACAGAGAAGATGGTAAAAGAGGGGGAGGTGTGGCATTGTTGGTCAAGGATAGTATTGCAGTTGCAGAAAGGATGTTGGGGGACTCGTCAACTGAGGTAGTATGGGCTGAGGTTAGAAACAGGAAAGGAGAGGTCACCCTGTTGGGAGTTTTTTATAGGCCTCCAAATAGTTCCAGAGATGTAGAGGAAAGGATAGCAAAGATGATTCTTGATAGGAGTGAGAGAGACAGGATAGTTGTCATGGGGGACTTCAACTTTCCAAATATTGACTGGGAACACTAGGAATACTATAGATGGGTCAGTTTTTGTCCAGTGTGTGCAGGAGGGCTTCCTGACACAATATGTAGACAGGCCAACAAGGGACGAAGCCACATTAGATTTAGTACTGGATAATGAGCCCGGCCAGGTGTTAGACTTGGAAGTAGGTGAGCACTTTGGTGATAGCGATCACAATTCTGTTATGTTCACTTTAGTGATAGAAAGGGATAGGTGTATACCACTAGGCAAGTGTTACAGCTGGGTGAAAGGCAATTACGATACGATTAGGCAAGATTTAGGAAGCATAGGATGGGGAAGGAAACTGCAGGGAATGGGCACATTAGAAAGGTGGAGCTTATTCAAGGAAAAGCTCCTGTGTGTCCTAGATAAGTATATACCTGTCAGGCAGGGAGGAAGCTGTAGAGTGCGGGAGCCATGGTTTGTGAAGGAAATGGAATCTCTGGTCAAGAGAAACTAGAAGGCTTATGTTAGGATGAGTTATGAAGGCTTAGTTAGGGTGCTTGAGGGTTACAAGGTAGCCAGTAAAGACCTAAAGAGAGAGCTCAGAAGAGCCAGGAGGAGACATGAGTTTGGCGGATAGGGTCAGGGTAAACCCTAAGGCTTTCTATAGGTATTGGAGGAATAAAAGAATGACAAGAGTAAGATTAGGACCAATTAAGGATAGTAATGAGAAGTTGTGTGTGGAGTCAGAGGAGATAGGGGAAGCACTAAATGAATAATTTTTGACAGTTTTCATTCTAGAAAATGATAATGTTGTCAAGGAGAATACTGAGATACAGGCTATAGACTAGGTGGGATTGAGGTTCACAAGGAAGAGGTATTAGAAATCCTGCGGAGTGTGAAAATAGATAAGTCCCCAGGGCCCGATAGGATTTATCCTAGGATCTTCTGGGAAGCCAAGGAGGAGATTGCCGAGCCTTTGGCATTGATCTTTAAATCGTCATTGTTTACAGGAATAGTGCCAGAAGACTGGAGGATGGCAAATGTGGTTCCCGTGTTCAAGAAGGGGAGGAGAGACAACCCTAGTAATTACAGACCAGTGAGCCTTACTTCAGTTGTTGGTAAAGTGTTGGAAAAGGTTATAAGAGATAGGATTTATAACCATCTAGAAAAGAATAATTTGATTAGGGATAGTCAGCACGGTTTTGTGAAGGGTAAGTCATGCCTCATAAACCTTATTGAGTTCTTTGAGAACGTGACCAAACAGGTAGATGAGGGTAAACCAGTTGATGTGGTGTATATGGATTTCAGCAAGGCATTCGATAAGGTTCCCCACAGTAGGCTATTGTACAAAATGCGGAGGAATGGAATTGTAGGAGATATAGCAGTTTGGATCAGTAATTGGCTTGCTGAAAGAAGACAGAGGGTGGTGGTTGTTGGAAAATGTTCATCCTGGAGTCCAGTTACCAGTGGTGTACCGCAAGGGTCGGTGTTGGGTCCACTGGACATTTTATAAACGACCTGGATGAGGGCGTAGAAGGGTGGGTTAGTAAATTTTCAGACTATACTAAGGTCGATGGAGTTGTGGTTAGTGATGAAGGATATTGTAGGTTACAGAGAGACGTAGATAAGCTGCAGAGCTGGGCTGAGAGGTGGCAAATGGAGTTTAATGCGGATAAGTGTGAGGTGATTCACTTTGGTTGGAGTAACCGGAATGCAAAGTACTGGGCTAATGGTAAGATTCTTGATAGTGTAAATGAGCTGAGAGGTCTCGGTGTCCAGGTACACAGATCCTTGAAGGTTGCCACCCAGGTTGACAGGCTTGTTAAGAAGGCATACAATATTTTAGCTTTTATTAATAGAAGGATCGAGTTCCGGAACTATGAGGTTATGCTACAGCTGTACAAAACTCTGGTGCAGCCGCACTTGGAGTATTGTGTACAGTTCTGGTCACCGCATTATAAGAAGGATGTGGAAGCTTTGGAAAGGGTGGAGAGGAGATTTACTAGGATGTTGCCTGGTGTGGAGGGAAGGTCTTACAAGGAAAGGCTGGGGGACTTGAGGCTGTTTTTGTTGGAGAGAAGAAGGTTGAGGAGTGACTTAATAGAGACATTTAAGATAAACAGAGGGTTAGATAGGGTGGACATGGAGAGCCTTTTTCCAAGTACAGTGACGGTAAGCATGAGGGGACATAGCTTTAAATTGAGGGGTGATAGATATAGGACAGATGTCAGAGGTAGTTTCTTTACTCAGAGAGTAGTAAGGGTATGGAATGCTTTGCCTGCAACGGTAGTAGATTCGTCAACTTTAAGTACATTAAAGTCATCATTGGGCAAGCACATGGACGTACATGAAATAGTGTAGGTTAGATGGGCTTCAGATTGGTATGATAGGTCGGCGCAACATTGAAGGCCAAAGAGCCTGTACTGCGCTGTAATGTTCTATGTTCTGTGTTCACACTCCTGTGTTGTAAATCTATCATTTAGCTTATCTGTAGATTGTATCATTCATTCAAGTTTCACAGCATAGAGTCATACATCATGGAAACAGACCCTTTGGTCCAGTCAGTCCATGCTGACCATAATCCCACTAAATCAGTCCCATCTACCTGCACTTGCCCCATATCCCTCCAATCATTTCTTATTGATATTCTTATCCAAATGTCCTTACAAGTTATAACTGTACCCATATCCACTACTTCCTCAGGACGTTCACTCCACACATGATGTAGACAATCTCTGTGTCTTTTTTAAAATCTTCCTCCTCTCACCTTAAATATATGCCCCTAGTCTTGAAATCCCCACCTTAATGAAAAGATGCCTGCCATTCACCTTATCTGTAGCCCTCATGATTGTAGGTCACTCCTCATAACCCTACAATGTAGTGAAAGAAGTGCCAGCCTATCCAGCCTCTCCTCATAACCCAAACCTGCCATTCCTAAAAACATCCTGGTAAATCTTTTCAAAACCTTCTCTAGCTTAATAAGTTCCTTCCTACAACTGAGTGACCAGAACTGTACATAGTATTCCAAAAGAGGATTCACCAACATCCTGCACAACCTCAATATGATGTCTCAACTCCGGTAGTCAAAGGTCTGAGCAGTGAGGACCCCACTCTGTCTACACAAGTTAAGGTAGAGTCCAGCTCATTTAGAATTTGGTTTTGAGATGAGTACATGGTTAAAGAATTTTAAAAATGTTTTATGAAAACAAAAAGCAGAATTTAATTGAAAATTGAGAGGTTTGTTCACTGTTCAGGTTAGAGGCATGAAGGTGAGTAGGCAACAGAATTTTTAAAAATCTTGCTGTATATGTCTGTGGAATATTGTCCGTAGAGATTTTGCAATAAAAATAAATAAACCATGACACATTATTGATCGAGTTGTCCAAAGATTTTGCAGTCGAGAAGGGAAATTTGCCAGCAGCTAAAGCCTGCGCTCTATCATATGCAGGTCAGAATTTCATCATCAGCAATGCAGGACAGCTCCCACTAAAAGCTGCGATTCAAATTCAAACTGCAGCCACATTTCCTTTTATATTCTTCCTTCTAATTTCTTCGCATCTTTTTACAAATGTAGTAAGTTTTCAAACACATATCTAACAGCCAGTGTACCAGGTTTATTTAATAATGTAGTGGAGGCACAGCCAATGCGTCTCCATTTTATATTCAAAGGTTAAAAGTATGCATAGTAAGTGCAGGATATACTTTAATAAATATGCACGAACATCCCAACATCATATTCTGCACACAAGCTATATTTATATAATATGTACATGACTTGCTTAATCATGCATCATATTTATTTATATTTACTCAATTTGATAAGGCTGCCATTTTCAGCTTTGAAAAGTGCCAAGTATGTTTTGAATTACTCTGCAAGGGTCATAGTGTCATAGAGTCATAGAATGTACAGCATGGAAACAGACCCTTCGGTCCAACCCGTCCATGCCAACCAGATATCCCAACCCAATCTAGTCCCACCTGCCAGCACCCGGCTCATATCCCTCCAAACCCTTCCTATTCAAAATTTTGCAATTGTATCAGCCTCCACCATTTCATTCCATACACGTACCATCCGCTGAGTGAAAAGGTTGCCCTTAGGTCTCTTTTATATCTTTCCCCTCTCACCCTAAACCTATGCCCTCGGGTCCTGGACTCATCGACCCCAGGGAAAAGACTTTGCCTATCTACCCTATCCATGCCCCTCATCATTTTGTAAACCTCTATAAGGTCACCCCTCAGCCTCCAACACTCCACGGAAAACAGCCCCAGCCTGTTCAGCCTCTCCATATAGCTCAAATCCTCCAACCCTGGCAACATCCTTGTCAATCTTTTCTGAACCTTTCGAGTTTCACAAAATAGGAAGGAGATCAGAATTGCACGCAATATTCCAACAGTGGCTTAACCAATGTCCGGTACAGCTGCCACATGACCTCCCAACTCCTGTACTCAATACTCTGACCAATAAAGGAAAGCATACCAAATGCCTTCTTCACTATCCTATCTACCTGCGACTCCACTTTCAAGGAGCTATGAACCTACACTCCAAGGACTTTACCATTAAATGTATAAGTCCTGCTAAGATTTGTTTTCCAAAAATGCAACTCCTCACATTTATCTGAATTTACTCCATCTGCCACTTCTCAGCCCATTGGCCCATCTGGTCAAGATCCTGTTGTAATCTGAGGTAACCCTTTGCCAACCTCCACTCTTCTGGCACCTCACCTGTGACTATCGATGATACAAATATCTCAGAGAAAGGCCCAGCAATCACTTCTCTAGCTTCCCACAAAGTTCTCGGGTACACCTGATCAGGTCCTGGGGATTTATCCATCTTTAACCATTTCAAGACATCCAGCACTTCCTCCTCTGTAATCTAGACATTTTGCAAGATGTCACCATCTATTTCCCTACAGTCTATATCTTCCATATCTTTTTCCACAGTAAATACTGATGCAAAATACTCATTTAGTATCTCCCCCATTTTCTGCAGCTCCAGAGGTCAAATGCATCAAAAGTTAAGACTCAGGAGAAATTAACTCTTTCATACTGCTACATGCAGTGGGAACATGTGCAGAACTTTGCATTAACCAGGATGCTGCTGTCAAGTCAAAATGACATTCTGCTTTCTCACAAATGAACAACATGGTATATGAAGTTCAGTGGAGGAAGTGAGGACTGCAGATGCTGGAGATCAGAGCCTCCTGAAGAAGGGCTCATGCCCGAAACGTTGATTCTCCTGCTCCTTGGATGCTGCCTGACCTGCTGGCTTTTCCAGCAACATATTTTCAGTTATGAATTTCAGTGCCTACATAATATCAGGTATGTAATCAGTACATCCCAACAATGGATGGATCATATCAAACAACATGACCATTTTGCTGTGTGATGATACTATGTCTTTCAGAGGTGTATTTTGTCTTTTTTTTTCTGAAAAGAGGTTTTAAGACAAAGGTGATGCACTGTCTATGTGGAGCCAATAAAATAAACAGCTTGTGAGCCCTTAGGTTTTTTTTGTTTAAAATTTGGAACAATAGAAGCAGCCAGAATGGGTAGGGCCAGTTCCCACAGAACCAGGATTTCTAGTTTCAGTGGCGGTTATTGATGTGGTCTTGATGACGTGTTTGTTTTCCTCTCTTGGTTACAGCTAAAAGCTGGGCCTGCTCTTCCTGCTGCTGGAGTGGCATGTGAGGCAATATGTTTATTGAATTTGCCTTTGTTAAAGATCTATTAATGGGATGTTACTATATTGGAGCAGTTATTGTTTAGTAGTAAAATAATCTATTAGTCTATTAAATTTTCCAAGAGGGTTCCAACTAAGCCAATTCTTTGCTTTATTTTTCTTTTGTTGTATTTTAACTATAGTATATGAATAAAGTGTATTTTGCTTCAAATCTGGTAGTTTTACAAATTGAATTGCATCTGGAACACCACACCTTACACTTACTTTTAAAACCAGAAAAGGTTAGGGTCCAGACTATTTTCTGAATATATTTTGAGGGGTTTGATCTGGTCCATAACAGCTGTCTGCCACAGGCAGAGTACTGTACCAAAGAAAAGTCATTCATGACTCAACGCATTTACTCTATTTCTCTATCCAGAGATGTTGCCTGACCTTCTGAGTTTCTCCAGCACTTTCTGTTGTTATGAAGCAGACTAATGATTATTCAAAGAGTTCATGATTGCAAAACCCAGGACATAATCTCTAATATTTCATGTAATTCTGTAATTGGGGAGCAATTACTGAACAATTCTGTGTCAGGAATTACACGAAGAACCAATTTAAGGGAATCAGTTTAGATTGTAGTATGGCTGACTTACACTTGTTAGTGGTATTTGTATTCACATACAGGCTCTGATTCTCTGCAGGCAAAAGTAATTTGTCCAGGCATTCAATGTTTTCAATTAAACAAACATTTGGGCAACACTTTTCCCTGATGCATTCCCCCTGGCATGTATCAACCACAGTTGACTTGTCTTTTTTGAATTTAAACAACTGCTTTGGGATGACTGTTCTGGGTACATTCACCATGGCAATGCCTTGACCTATCAGAATTCTTTCAACAACCAATTCCTTTAACAATTTGTTTTTCATACAACACAAGCTTTTGTTCCCATTAAATCTTTACTTTTTTTTAATCTGTTCAGATGAGTGAAAGATAAATAGCTTCATTAATATGTCTCTTCGAAGACTCAGAAGTGAAATATCCAACTTGTTATAGGCATCTACTTTTACATTGAAATCCAAAAGCACACATTTCAGTTTATTTATGCATGGTTGTGTTTCAGTGTTTCATACTCCCATATCCTGGTCAAGCTTTTCCTGTAAGATGCAGCAATTCTTTACTATTGCATGAATATACATGAAGTGAGAACATATGAAGTGTAGAAGCAGTTGTATTCTCTGGCTATTTTGACCTAGGTTACAATTATTTCTTCATAATCCAACAACAATTTATACTTACTGCTCTTCATTGTTTCCTTTTCTGTTTCTCTTACTCTTGTATTCTTGGTGTGATGTCACTCTCTCCAAAACAAGTGCAAAACACAATTCTAGTTCTATCTGTTTGACAAGCGTCTAATGAGTCAAGTTAAAGTAAATTAGAATTTTGTTGCGTGGGCTTTTTAAATGATCCTGTGATTTTGGAAGTGCTAACAAAGTGTAAGCTTATGGAATAGGAGCAGGATGAGATCATAGAGCTCCAGAAGCTTGCTCAATCATTTAATCATGATGAATCTTTGACCTCAATTCCACTTTCCATCCTGATCCCCATATTCATTACAGTTCAAATGTCTATCAATCACAGTCTTGAAACCTACCAATGGCTAAGTAGCCGTAGCTCTTTGGTATATAGAATTCTGACAGGTTTACAATATCCTGGGTGAAGGGACTTCTTCTGATCTTAGCCCTAAATGAACCCACTCCTTATCCTGGGACTGCCCTCTATGTTCTTAACTCTCCAGCCAGGGCAATCAGCTGCTCAGCATCCATCCTTTAAAATCTTCTCAGAATCATATATCTCAAGGAGATCAACTCTCATTCTTTAAAAAAGATCTACCCCTATAAACCCATTTGACTCAATCTTTCCTCATCCCTTTATCCCAGGTATCATAAGCATGTTGGGGTGTATGGAATTTGATCTGAGATAGAATACTGAGAATAGAGTTTTGAAATTTGAGACTATCCAAGGAAATGTTGGAATAGACAATCCTAGAGGTTACATTGCCATGGATGTGGAATTAGGCAGTGGATGACTTGAGGTAAGTAGACAACATTAAGTAGCTGGAATTAGACAATCTTTGTAATATAGCAGCTGTGCAGTGAAATCTCAACTCAGAGTCACATAAATACTAAGGTTGCCTGGTTCAGCCTCAGACAGATGCCAGGAAAAAGGAATGAAGTCAATGCCTGGAGAATGGAGTTGCTGGCAGGGGTCACTTAAGTAGTTCAGGCTCAATTAATTTTTTAACATTGTCAGGCATGTCTCTTGTGCTAACAATTGTGACACCCACTTATTCATTAGTGTGACTGCACATTGAGTAATGTAGGTGCCTTGAGATGTCAAGATGCCCTTTCTTTAAATTATGGGTGTGTGTCATTATTCAAAACTGATATTATGGCCAGTCTGGAAATATATTCATCAATGCTGATATAAAAAAAAGCCTAGAACAACAAGATTAATGGATGAAATTAGGATTTCAATTATTTATTTTCAGAATCAAATGTCATAAAAACATTTTGACAGTAATTTGTCAAAAAATTCTGTTTCAGTGTGCAAAGGCTAATTGAATCAAACAAAAAGGATACTCCAGTTGAAGCAGCATCTCCATGGAATTGTCTATTGATTTATGACAATCTGTCTCAAACAATTATGTTTTTCCTTGGCAATTTGTTAAATATTGTCACATTCTTAAAGACACTCTAAATCATTTCAAACAGCAACTTGCTACATCCTTGAGTGGCTACAAAGTTTAGAAGTAATGAATGTGGATTTTTTTTCCCAGTTTTGAGGCAGTCATCGGAGTTAGATAGGTTCTAGGAGGTTATTGCGACATTTACAGTCCAAATAAAGTAAGATTCAGTGAAAAGTGAAAAATCACAAAAAAGGAGTACTTGTATTATCTTCTAAATCTATTGTTGAGGCAATACAATGTGAATTGCATTTTATATGTGGCTGTTGCAGTGTGATATTTTACAAGTTTATAAATGAATAAAATAACTTAAAAGACATTAAACACATGCAGAGAAAGCATTCGAATGCATTTTCTTGTTTCTAAAAATCTGTGTCCATAACTTATAATTGAAATGATCGCGTTTCAGGATTTTGTGTCCCATTTTTGCAGCAAAATTGAAGGTATCTAAGGTTGTCGAATGACTTTTCAATGAATTTTGCTTGATATGTATTGTAAAGGTCGCGCTATTTGTGGTCGGCGGAAAAGCAATGACACCGTTGACCTGAAAGAGAAAGCTGCCGACAAAGGTTTAGTTAGCTAGGCGGTGACCACCATCAGTCAACCGTCAGAAAACCCAACTAAAGGACTGATGTCCTTTAGGGAAGGAATGTGCCCCCTTTACCCGATGGTTACACGTTAACTCCAGACCCACCGTGATAGGGCTGAATCTTTGAAGTCACTCTGTTTAAGGGTAATTAGGGCTGGGCAAAAAAACACTGATCCCGCCAGCACCGCCCACTTCCAGTAATCGAACGAAGCAATTTAAACTATGTGCTGCAGGAGAGATTTACAGATCGGGTAAGTGTGGAATAAACACTGTCCGTGTGGATTAAATGTTGTTCACACAAGAGTGTGCAGTATAGATGAATGAGAGCTCGCAGCCTCAGCATTTCTCCTGTGTGTATATCAGTTCATGCGCTGACAGCCTGACCAAGCTGGGAAATGGACATGACACCAACTGGCTTCCGTGATTACACCGGAATAAACACCCCGATGTTACTTGGAAACTGTTGACTTGCTCTGTTGTGCAACCCACGAGGACTGGACACCAGTTGATTCCCGAGGACTTTCTGAGTGGAATTTTCCAGCCGTGGGGAGACCGCGAAGTGAATCTGTCAGCAAGTGCTTCCCTCCCAGAAGCACCCTTTGTACCGAGCTCAGGCGCCCCGAGTGCTCGAACCATCTGAGTGTGTTACTCTTCCTCGACCACGTCAGTTTATGAGCCAGTGAGAAGAATGTGACAAAGCGCGGACACAGAGAGAGAGGGAGAGGGAGAGGAGCAACATCACCTTGCAAACTCCACAGCCTCCTCTGTCATCTCGTCGGAGATGAAAAGACTTGGAGGCTATAGGTTTGTTCAGGTCAAATAAGAACCAAGGGACTTCGGGGGTCTGCTATTCAGAGCGGATTTGCACTTTATTTTGACGTTATCTTGAATTGATTATTTTTCCCCCTTCTGATTTTTATGTTTACAGATACCTCGGACAGTAACAGGGTAAAACTGGTTTCTAAAGAAAAGTGAAATGATGTGACAGTTGTGAACCAGAAGTGCAAACAAAAGCAAGTGAAAGATGGAAACGACCACAGGGATGTTTGAAACGGACCCCCAGAAATAACGGAGTGAATTTAATGATGGTCAGGCCGAGTTGATGATCATTTCCTCGCCACCGTCACCGAGACAAGGCTCAGCACAAACTCCGGTCTCGACCAAAGGTTCTCCCTCGCACTGCTCTGTCGGCAGGTTTCCTCCGGGGCTCGGACCGGGGCTGAGTTACCCCGGCTCTGGGCACCAGTAGCTGGGTGCTGAGGGGTGGGACTGGCCTGTGTGCTGGGACCTCTCTCCCGGCCCCTGGAGGCTGAGGAACCAGCTCCTACTCCTCCGGGAGATAGAGGGGGAGGGAAAGGTGACTCGGAGGGTCACACATTTCTGCTCTGAGGGTAACTGACCTGGGTGGGTGGGGGGGACCATGAATGTGACTCCATTCAGTTTAGAATTACTTGGAGAGTATCCCAGGAACTTCTCCGTATTCCCTCCCAGGAGCAACCTGAGCTTTTGGGAGACTATCCATTTAAACATCAACCTGCTGTTCTCGGGTTATGAACCCACCACCATTGTCTTGGGGGTGATCTACACTCTGTCCTTCATCACTGGCTTGGTGGGCAATGTCATGGCTTTGAGGGCGCTGACCAGGAAGAGGAGAAACCGACTGGCCGGCGCCGCCGCTACCCGCAGCCTGCTGGTCAACCTGGCGACCTGTGATATGATGGTGGTGTGTGTCTGCATGCCCGTGACCCTGGGCCACCAGGTCTACAACGCCTGGGTGTTTGGGGACTTCATGTGCAGGGCCGTTCCGTTTGTCCAGGCGGTGGCAGTCTCCGCCAGCGTCTTAAGCCTGGCGGTGATCAGCCTGAACCGCTACTACAGTGTGCACAGCCCCCTCCACGCCAGGGCGTTCTTCACCTGGAGAAGGATCTGCTGCATGATCGCCGGGGTCTGGCTTCTCTCGTCCGGCCTCTGCATGCCTCTCATCTTCATGAATCAGACCGAAGAGCTGGTGCTGCTGGAGGGCAGGCTGAGCATCCCGGTGTGCACAGAGAGCTGGTCCTCGCCGACGCTCAGGCAGGGCTATAACTTCCTGCTGTTCTGCGCTCTTTATGGCCTCCCGGTGCTCTTCAACCTCCTCATCTGCTTCCTGACCGCCCGGCGCCTCTGGAGTAACCAGGACCGGTTCCAGGAGGGGAACAAGAGGCAGCTGGTCGGCAGCAGCTCCCGCCTGAAGACCCGCAAGAAGATTGTCAAGATGGTGGTGGCCCTGGTTCTCCTCTTCACCCTGTCCTGGCTGCCCTTCTACGTGATTGATATCTGGATTGACTTCAGCGTTCCCAATGCCCAGCCGGACGGTGCCCACCAGGACTGGGTCCTTCACGTCAGGTCCTTTGCCCAATGGTTAGGTCTCACCAACTCCAGCCTCAACCCGCTGTGCTACTGCTTCATGGGCAACCTCTGCAGGTCTGTGAAGAGGATCAAGAAAAGCTACAGGGAGCGAATCTCTTCCGCCCTCAACCTGAACATGTCTCAGACTCCATCCAACTCCTCGGTGCTGTTGGGTGACCGAGCTGCCAATGACATCCCCAAAACTGACTTCACCAACTGGGCAGGAGGCCCAACCCTCACCAAAGGCGAAAGTGGATCTTCTGGAACCACTTGTGAGTCAGCCTTCGAATAAGCCCTGGAAACCTTTAACTGTCGTGCACTTGTTCAGACATGGGATACTTCAGTGCTCTTTACCGGATCCACTTGATCCCGAGTTTACACTCCGCCAAGTCATCAGGAGTATGATTTCTGTGAAGTTGTTTCGGTCCCTGTGTATGTATTCTGCTCCTACGCACACAAATTCCTGCAATTTTCCTTTGAAACGGGCAGGAGCGCCATTGATGGGTCAATATTCCGTCCCGGGGTTATTCCTGCCTCGCTCAGGCGTGCATCATGTATCATAAGCCCTCAGATCAAAGGAGAAGTGAGATCCAAGGACAAGTGCCCCTCCCTGCGATGCGAAGGGTATGATTCTATGACTCTGTGGTTAGGACTGAACCAGCTGCCACCTCAAGGAAAATCGCCATCTGTTAAATAGAGGCAGATCCTAAAATGAAATGACGGCATTGTAATGAACGGAGAAAATATGGCGTGTAGATAATCATTGAAAATAAAAGAAGTAATGACATTCTGATTAAGTCACTCAGGCATAGCCCCAAGGTTTTGCTTTCTGACTTTGCATGATACAATAGTCTTCCAGGTTTAGTATTCGGAGCTTTGGATATTTCATAACATTAAACAGTAACACGATAATAGTGTTGAGGTTCTTTGTTGACTAGAACACAAATAGATTTAGTTAAAAATCACACCACACCAGGTGATAGTCCAACAGGTTTGTTTGGAGGCACTAGCTTTCCAAGCGCTGCTACTTCATCAGGTGGTTGATTATGTGCTTCCAAATAAACATGTTGGACTATAACCTGATGTTGTGTGATTTTTAATTTTGTCCACCCTAATCCAACACCAGCTCCTCCAAATCACAAGTCGATTTAGCATTGGAATAGGTCTGGGTCCTCACACGAATACAGACTCGCAAGGGACAGAAATCTGATGTGCGGTTTCATTCCACTTGTGCCAGCCCCTCTGCACCAGGGCTGCTGAATAAAATGAAAATGAATTGAAATACATCACAAGGCAACTTGAAAGCATTGCTAAAGGCCATTGCTAAAGCCTCGGGCATGGGGATGAAATATACTTAATCCATTACCTCGAAGAAATCAATGTGAATCTTTTTTTGTGAAAATGTTATGTTTACATCCATTTATTTGATAACTGTAAAGTGTCCATGTTTTGTAATTATGTTGGTGACTGTCACTGAATTAAACATAAACTAAGCTGATACTAATTGTCAGCCATTTTGTCCCTATTTTTAATTCTTCTCAAAAAAGTTCATTCGACCTAATGTCAGCACTGTGTGTAAAAAGTGAGGTCTGCAGATGCTGGAGATCAGAGCTGAAAATGTGTTGCTGGTTAAAGCACAGCAGGTCAGGCAGCATCCAAGGAACAGGAAATTCGACGTTTCGGGCCGGACCCCTTCATTAGGAATCTAATGTCAGCACTGCCGCACTTGAGCACACCAGGATCATCATATGTAAAACTTGCATCATATCTCTGGATTTAGTTTCATTTTAATGTTATCCCTCAGTTATATAAGTTATTTTCTGGAGGTTTGGTCCTTTTTCCCGACCAGACACAATCCCCTTAATGAAGGGATTCATCAGTTATATTGGCACAGGCTAACTCAGCAATTGGTTTCTCCAGTGACTGACTGTGCTAATTCATAGAAGATCCATTTCTGATCATTCTATTGCACAATGATTTAGTACAGTATTGTATTCTTTCCTTATGTCCTTCTAAAACATTTCTTAGCTCTTCAAATCAGCATGTAACTTATTTCCATAGACCATTATTTTCCATTTATGGTTTCTGCGTTTTTCTTTGAGTCTTTTGTTATTTTTTTGAGTCAATTTTCTCTTTTCTTCTCCTCTCCCTGTGGTATTGATGTCCTGCTGCCACCACTGCTTTTCTAAGATGTCACTGTTAATGTGTGACTCTGGTCAGGAAGCAGTTTGACCAAGTGGGAGGGATAATAGCTGGTCTCAAATTGAAGTCATATCCCTAACTAAACTTTCATTTCCCAAACCAATAAGCCAGCTAGCTATAAGACTCTTAACACTGTCGCTATGGATATTAACAAGTAGCACAGATAGAGCATCAAACCTGAGATCTTTCTGGTCATTAATTGTAACATTAGTATAAAACTAATGGTTTTAAATAAGAAATATATGATTTTTGTCTTAACAGATTTTTCTCACTATTTTTCTTTTGAAATGGTGATCCCTCAAACTAATCTTCTTAGGTAATATTGGCCTACTAATACTACATCATTCTTCACACATCAGTAAATATCTGTAGCTCTTGGCTATGCAGGATATCAAACAACATTCATTTTGGCTTTAAAATCCCACTTCTTTTAGTTTCACATAAAAAATTCATATGTCAATATAGTCATAATTTCATTTAGTCATTTGATTATAAATCTCACTTGTAACATTCCTGCAATGTTAACAATCACAGCTGAGAAAATGTTTATCATAAAGAATAGTACTTGGTACTGTCTCATAGATATGTATCAGTGTATATAGAATAATTTGAGCTACCTTACTAGGAAAAAGTTATTAACTAAAAATTAAAGCTTGAATGTTTCTGCACTAGCATCAGTAGACAGTTCAGAGTAGAATGGTCAACAGCATCTAGCAAACATGTATGCATTGTCCACTGTGGAAATTTGAATGTTGTTGTCAGTAATATTCCGCTACACCACAGCAGGTACAGGCATAGTCTTTGTGAATAGACTTTATACAGAGATCACTGCAGTTTATTGACTGTGGCTAATTATCCACTATCATTTGTCAAAAGACAGATAGAAAAGTTCGACATGGACAATCAGAAGCCTAGCTTTCAATTGTGTATTGTGAACTATTAATCAAGAACAAAGTCTCTGGCTCTGTTTAAAAAAAGGGTAACTTTACCAATCTCATTCCCTCAGAAAAGAAAATGCTACAGAGCTTTTTAGATCAAAATAATTGAAATAATATTTTTTTGTTTTCCACTTTTATGTTTCTCCAATAATATTGTGTGCATGTTCTATTTTTATTTATTCTATACAAAATTTAATTGTACTTAATATTTCCTGTTTCTTATATTTCCTGTTGTTTTTAAACTTTCTGCTTTTTAACCTGTATATTTCAATGAAAAAGCTTCCCCACAGCTTGTTCTAATTACAGATACTATAGATTCCCCCTAGAGGGTGCCAGATCATATAGATACTCGAAAACCAGAAACTGCGGCTGACAACCTGCGAGATGTCTCTGGACAACTGTGCACAACTTTAATTGTAAAAGCTGCCATAGAGTCATGAAGTTGTACAGCACAGAAACAGACCCTTCAGTCCAACTCGTCCTTGCTGACCAGATATCCTAAATTAATCTCGTCCCATTTGTCAGCACCCGGCCCATATCCCTCTAAGTCTGTCCTATTCATGTTCTGTGGGAAAAGATTTGCTAACCCATGATAGGCCCACAAAAGCAAATTGGCCAAATTGTACCAGGGCACCCAGAATTCCCGAGCAGCTCACGAACTGGGTCAGACGATACGCAGACAATGGAATACACTTTCAAACTCCCATGGACATGACAGAGGCTCACAACCCAGCAGCAGCAAAAGCCACACAAAGAGTGGGACAGACAGACAGGCACCACAGGACAATGGAAGTACCTCACCACTCCAGAAAAGACTTTAACACTTACCTGGGAAGATGAATGGAACCATGATACTGTCAGGATGTTGCATTGTGTGAAGGAACAGGACATTCATCTGATAACCTGTTTTCCAATTAGCACCCTTGCAACTAAATTACTCCATTTTCAGAAACATTGTATTTTCCCATTTCTTAATCAGAGTCTTTGTGCAACATTACTATAAAACTGGTTAAAAATCACACAACACCAGGTTATAGTCCAACAGGTTTAATTGAAAGCATACTAGCTTTCAGAGCGACGCTCCTTCATCAGTGACAGTGGAGGGCTCAATCCTAACACACACAATTTATAGCAAAAATTTACAGTGTGATGTAACTGAAATTATATATTGAAAAATTGATTGTCTGTTAAGCCTTTCATCTGTTAGAATAGAGTGATAGTTTCACTTCTTTCATTCTAACTAAATTAGAATCAATCTAAACATCATGGCATAGACAGGGAACACAAGGGATTAGAGTGGTGCTGGAAGAGCACAGCAGTTCGGACAGCATCCAAGAAGCAGCGAAATCAATGTTTCGGGCAAAAGCCCTTCATCAGGAATAAAGGCAGTGAGCCTGAAGCAGGGAGAGATAAGCTAGAGGAGGATGGGGGTGGGGAGAAAGTAGCATATAGTACAATGGGTGAGTGGGGGAGGGGATGAAGGTAATGGGTCAGGGAGGAGAGGGTGGAGTAGATAGGTGGATAGATAGAGAACACAGGGGCCAACCAATTCCTGATGAAGGG
Source organism: Hemiscyllium ocellatum (assembly GCF_020745735.1). Taxonomy (NCBI): domain Eukaryota; kingdom Metazoa; phylum Chordata; class Chondrichthyes; order Orectolobiformes; family Hemiscylliidae; genus Hemiscyllium; species Hemiscyllium ocellatum. Next base: position 26,686,447 of record NC_083425.1, on the reverse strand, counting down.
TTTTTGCCCGAAACGTCGATTTCGCTGCACTTTGGATGCTGCCTGAACTGCTGTGCTCTTCCAGCACCACTAATCCAGAACCTTCAACATATTGTCTAGCTATCACCATTGTTAACAGCTAACCCGAGAATGCAACTTTTAAAAAAAAGGTTTTATGATTTACACATGAAAGAAGTGAAACTATCACTGTATTCTAACAGATAAAAGGCTTAACAGACAATCAATTTTTCAATGTATAATTTCAGTTACTCACACTGTAAATTTTTGCTATCAATTGTGTGTGTTAGGATTGAGCCCTCCACTATCACTGATGAAGGAGCATCACTCCGAAAGCTAGTATGCTTCCAATTAAACCTGTTGGACTATAACCTGGTGTTGTGTGATTTTTGACTTTGTACACCCCAGTCCAACACCGGCATCTCCAAATTATAAAACTGGTCTCATTCCCAGATCTGGGAGGAGAAATCAAATTCTCTGTGCAGGCTGTCAGTTCTGTGTCAGCTAGTCTGTTTACTCCTCCAGTGATATCACTGGCAATAAACTGTTTATCAATTTCACTTCGAGCTGTGTTTTGTGACCTCTAACCTATTGGGCAAATTTCTCCCCCATGTGCCCATCCAGATCTCTTTTAAATATTGTAACTGTACCAGCCTCCACCACTTCCTCCGGCAGCTCCTTCCACACAAGCACCACCTTCTGCATGAAAAGAATTGTCCCTTAGATCCCTTCTATATCTTTCTCCTCTCACCTTAAACTTTTGCTTTCTAGTTCTGGACACTCCCTCTCTGGGAAGATCACCTTGGCTATTCACCCTATCCATGCTTTTATTAGATTTTATAAACGTACATAAGGCCACCCCTCAGCCTCTGGTGGTCCAGGATAAATATCCCCAATCTATTCCCCCTTTCCCTATAGCTCATACTGTTCAACCGTGGCAACATCCTTGTGAACCCTTTCAAGTTTAACATCTTTCCTATAGCAGGGAGACCAGAAATGAATGCAGTATTCCAAAAGTGGCCTGACCAATGACCAGCGCAGCTGCAATATGACCTTCTAACCCTGATACTCAATGCACTAACAACTAAAGGCCAGTGAACTAAATGCTTCTTCACTACCCTGTCCATCTTCAATGAGCTATAACACCTACACCCCAATATCTCTTTGTTTAGCAACATTCTCCAGGACCTTTCCATTAAATGTATAAACCCTGCTCCTGATTTGCCTTACCAAAATCCAACACCTCACATTTATTTAAATTGAACTCCATCTGCCACTCCTCAGCTCACCTGATTAAGATCCTGTTGTACTTTGAAGTAATCTTCTTTATTGACCACTATACCATTAATTCTGGTGTCATCTGCAAACTTATTAACTATTCTTCCTATATTCACATGCAAATCATTTATACAAATTTCAAAAAGCGGTGGACCAAGAACCAATCCTTGCAGCAAATCACTGGTCACAGGCAAAAGAAACAAAAACTTACTCTTTCTGTTACCTGCAGCTTATGATTAAATTTCGTATGTTCATGTCCAACTTCAGGTTGATTTCTCATTGCTGAAGTTTTAGTTTGTTTTATTTGTTGCTGTTAAGAATTTCTCAAATGTTTGAGGTCAGCAAACATGCAATTTTAATTAGCAGATTGAATGGAAATTACAATTGACTGCCAAAAAACTTACAGAACCTGTACATTGAACCATTTGTCAACTGCGTAAATCAAGCAACCCTTTTATTATCTATTTCTTCTTGTCAATAATGGACCTGTATCTATGAAACAAATCACTGTCGAGAAAGATATTTGCAAATAATGTATTCTTATAAAGGCAATTGATGTATAAGGTAATAGAGCTGAAACTATTTAATATTAGAGACTACATTAAGCTCCACACAATCTAATGATCTACTGACCTGCTACCATGCAATAAACTACATCTTGCTCAGACAAGGGCTTTTTCTTGTTAAGATTCAATATAAGTTGATCATCTACCATTACAAACTATTAGACCCAGCCAAGTAAAGAGAATTGGTGGCAATATCTTTCTACCCACAACCATGATCAATGAGATTTGCAAATATTAAACTATTATGGCCAGATTTTGCCATCAATAGTGAACCAATGACACTTTTCACTTGTCCCAAAGGCACTCCCTCACAACAATTTAACAATTGCAGGTGTCTGAATTGCCCATTTCCTGATATTAATTTGAACCTGATGCCAAGTCAAGGATCTGCAGACAGATACTGATTTTACTAAGGAGGTAAAGCAATTTTAAAAATTCCCATTGCCAACAACTCAGGAAATAAAAATCTGATTATCCTTCATTTTAGCTATTACAGGAAGCAAAACAAATGATTGGTGCATGTATACTATTGCATTAAGGCAAATGCTGAAACACCTTAAAGCAACTTTTTAAATAAGTGTCTGAAGAACTTGCGGAATGTTTAACATAATGAAGAAGTTTAACATTGCACAAATGAAGATACGGTTTTTCAGAGCCAGATAGATCTTTGAACAACACTACTTTGTGTACCTTAAAAATCTAGTTAGACATCATTCTTGAAGGTGTAAAATCTTGAAGTTTTTTTCAGCATGAAAGTAAAGTTCTCATCAGCTTGATGATTTCTACTTGATTGCTGTCTGGGGTTATTAAAACATAAGTCTTCTGAAGAAACTTTTTTTAAATTTCAAAATATACTTTATTCATAGGAATAAATCTTTGGTACCTGTACAATTTGTCATGTTGTTCATAGATATATACATTGCATGTCTTAACATTACCAAGAACAGATTGAATTAATCGAATTTACAGTCATCCTATTTACAGTTCCCTTTATTAACCATCCACTCTCTTATTATTTAGCTGTGGCTTCAGCGGAACCCACCTAATGAGTGGGTTCCCTGTTATACGATAGCAAAGGAACCTTCTTTAATCCCCAGTTTATGGGGTTACCATTGTCCATTTGACTGTCCTGTCTCTGGGGTAGCTGTCTGCATCCCTATGGTGAGCACGAACTGCTGGACCTTCGTTGGGCTGAGGTAGCTATCCAGCTCCTCACTGGTGTCATGGAGCCAAGGCAAGGGTCTGCACCGTCCAGTTCTGTGTCTGACAATGGGACTGTCAGAGGATCACAGCTTTCAGTTACCTGTAGTTGTGGGGCAGTGGGCACCCCCTGGTTCTCACTGGGTGGAGGGTGGACTTCAGGGGGTCCATTGTTTCCTGGTTGGGAGCAAATACCCTCCTCTTAATCTAAGGCGCTTTGTCTCTTCCTCTGGTGGTGATGACCTTCTTTGCGCCTGTCTTCCCCATCTGAAGTGGTGGCCGTCTCTCTGAAGAAACATACATCACTGAGTTGGTTGGTTTGTAGTAAATATCCATGTTGATTCGGTCACCTGAGATAGAAATGGAGAGGTCGAGGAAGGGGAGGGAGGAGACTGAGATGGTCTCAGCCTCTTCCCTCCCCTTCCTAGATCAGACTTCACCCTCCCCTTCCTAGATCAGACTCCTCTCTCCCTTTCCTAGACCTCTCCATTTCTATCTCGGGCAACCGAATCAACACGGACATTTACTATAAACCGACCGACTCCCACAGCTACCTAGACTACACCTCTTCCCACCCTGCCCTCTGTAAAAACATCATCCATATTCCCAATTCCTTCGTCTCTGCCACATCTGCTCCCAGGACGACCAGTTCCAATATCGAACAACCCAGATGACCTCCTTCTTCAAAGACCGCACTTTTCCCCCAGACGTGATCGCCGATGCTCTCCACCGCATCTCCTCCACTTCCCGCTCCTCTGCCCTTGAGCCCCGGCCCTCCAATCGCCACCAGGACAGAACTCCACTGGTCCTCACCTACCACCCCACCAACCTCCATATACATCGTATCATCCATCCTCATTTCTGCCATCTCCAAACGGACCCCACTACCAGGGAAATATTCACCCCCCCCCTTCATCAGTGTTCTGAAAAGACCACTCCCTCCATGACTCCCTTGTCAGGTCCACACCGCCCACTAACCCAACCTCCACTCCCGGCACCTTCCCCTGCAACTGCAAGAAATGCAAAACTTGCGCCCACACCTCCCCCCTTACTTCCCTCCAAGACCCCAAGGGATCCTTCCATATCCGCCAGAAATTCACCTGTAACTCCACACACATCATTTACTGCATCTGCTGCACCCGATGTGGCCTCCTGTATATTGGGGAGACAGGCCGCCTACTTGCGGAACATTTCAGAGAACACCTCTGGGACACCCGGACCAACCAACCCAACCATCCCGTGGGTCAACACTTCAACCCCCCCTCCCACTCCACCAAGGACATGCAGGTCCTTGAACTCCTCCATTGCTAGACCATAGCAACACGACGGCTGAAGGTAGAGCGCCTCATCTTCCACCTAGGAACCCTCCAACCACAAGGGATAAACTCAGATTTCTCCACTTTCCTCATTTTCCCCTCCCCCCACCTTGTCTCAGTCCCAACCCTCGAACTCAGCACCACCTTCCTAACCTGCAATCTTCTTCCTGGCCTCTCCGCGCCCACCCCCACTCCGGCCTATCACTCTCACCTTAACCTCCCTCCACCTATTGCATTTCCAACGCCCCTTCCCAAGCCCCTCCTACCTTTTATCTTAGCCTGCTTGGCACACTCTCCTCATTCCTGAAGAAGGGCTCATGCCCGAAACGTCGATTCTCCTGCTTCTTGGATGCTGCCTGACCTGATGCTCTTTTCCATCAACACATTTTCAGCTTCCATTAGCCTGTTGTCAATATTGCTACAAAACTAATTAATTTTATTTTCAAAGCAATTAGATTCTAAATGTTAAGTACTTTTCCATACAATGGCACAGGGATGAAATGGCACATAGGCTGCCATGACAACAGGTGAAAATAAAGATGTGATATTGTATTCAGCCCCCTCCTGCCAGAGTATGAAGTAAATAAGCTGTAATCTGGACAATGACCATCTGCTTTAACAAAAAGCAGGAGAAGGTCTGCAAAGACAATGATCAGCTAATTAAACAAAATCCTCAGAAATCACACATTTGTAAACTATGTATGTCCAGAGTTTCACTTGTTAATTATGGGGAAGCTCCCCTGAATTTTGTTAAACTTAGTACTTATAACATTTCTGCATTTCTTTTTACAATTAAGAATCCAAATCAGATGCTCATCAAAGTTTCAATTATCAATGGTGGAAGGTGCAAGAATTACAAAAATAAGTTAAAAATCTGATAGGTGGACAGGTACAGTGTTTTGTAATATAGGTGGTCATTGTATGCATTATGCAGAATGATCTTTCAACCATATTATGTCATGATTTTTATGGGCCAATTTCCATTCAGTTATGCAATAAGTAGAGACCACGCATGGAGCTGAGTCCACTCATTATTGCTGCTTTTCAGAATATGCCATCTGAAGCTGTAAATCTACCTCTGTACAGAGGATCGCTGATTTATGAGCATCAGATTTCTGAATACTCATACCAATGAATGCTAACTAATACATGGTTTTAAAATTTCAAGAACCAATATATGAACATATGTGAACAGATGCTTTTCACTGTCCTGAATTGTGATCTGACTTGCAAATAAATCAGCTTGTCAATAGACTCCAAAATGGAATCTGTTCACAATACAAGGCCTGCTTATATACTCCTTCTAGCAACAGGGAGTGTCCTTGATGTTTTTGGGCCATTCTTTCATCTCTGCTTCCTGTAACACTAAAGAGAGTTGTATCGTGTTGGAGAATTCACTTGATTTTTCTGTCAGATTCAATATTTCTGTTGGGCTGATGATTTTCAGAGCACATTGACTTGCTACATCATGTTGGTTCCGGAAGACTTGACACTGTATCATAGTTTCCTTTACTTTCTTCATCGGGGTGCTGTTCTCGATGTCTGCATGTCTGCAACATATGTCTGTTTCCCTTGATTGCATATCATGTTTAGATGGTATCTCTGTAACCAGAGTGAAAGGGTTTGGTAGTTTGTCATGTTGTCTCTTGCATTATGCATTGTTCCCCATCTCCTATCAAGTTGTCCATGGTGGGAATGAAACATATGCAAAGTAGATAAAACCAATCCAGAGGCAGCACAGAAATTTCTCCGGAAGACACCAATTACTGATAAGACTCCACAAATAAGCAAAATAAGGTGCAGAAGCAACCTACGCAGACAAATAAACATAACAAGCTACATTATTGGAATTATCCATTCAATAGTGCTTCTGTCCTTCCTTGGCTGACTATTAAAGATTTCTTCTGGTAAGTCAGGTATCAAGACAGGCCTATTTCCCAAAATAATGCCAGCGACATAAAAAGATTGTCCTGAATTCGAGACATCCACATGCTCATTTTGAACCTGCTAAAATAGTGCAGTGGACCAAAACTTTAATAAAAAATACTCTAAATACCTAATTTAATCTAATTCCATGTGTGGAAATATTTGCTAAGGCAGGGTATTTTAAACAAATCTGTATCACAATTATTTTGAGCAGTGGAGATGATTTTTTTTAAATTATGCTAAAGCCACAGATGTTAAATAGTGGTTTACCTCAATGTTACATTATTGTTATCATGTGTTTACCAAAGTGAAAAAGAAAACTGTACAAAAATGGAAAAAAAAACACTTCCTGCTAAAATAGAACATAGTGGAAAATATCACAACCAAATCCCGAAGATTATTTATGAAATATTCAATTTAAAAGTTCTTTGATTTAATGTTGTAATGAAAAGCATCATACAATCTACCAGCTTCCTCATTTCCCCTCCCCCCACCTTGTCTCAGTCGGTTCCCTCAACTCAGCACCGCCCTCCTAACCTGCAATCCTCTTCCTGACCTCTCCGCCCCCACCCCACTCCGGCCTATCACCCTCACCTTGACCTCCTTCCACCTATCCCACCTCCATCGCCCCTCCCCCTAGTCCCTCCTCCCTACCTTTTATCTCAGCCGGCTTGGCTCTCTCTCTCTTATTCCTGATGAAGGGCTTATGCTCGAAACGTCGAATTCTCTATTCCTGAGATGCTGCCTAACCTGCTGTGCTTTGACCAGCAACACATTTGCAGCTTTCTCCAGCTTCCTCATTTCCCCTCCCCCCACCTTGTCTCAGTCGGTTCCCTCAACTCAGCACCGCCCTCCTAACCTGCAATCCTCTTCCTGACCTCTCCGCCCCCACCCCATTCCGGCCTATCACCCTCACCTTGACCTCCTTCCACCTATCCCACCTCCATCGCCCCTCCCCCTAGTCCCTCCTCCCTACCTTTTATCTCAGCCGGCTTGGCTCTCTCTCTCTTATTCCTGATGAAGGGCTTATGCTCGAAACGTCGAATTCTCTATTCCTGAGATGCTGCCTAACCTGCTGTGCTTTGACCAGCAACACATTTGCAGCTACAATCTACCCATGCAGAGTAAAAGTCTGATTTGTAGTAATGTAGTTGACACATGAATATAAGGTTGACCTTCAGCTCTTTAATATCTAGCTCATCCCGATGAGAATGATTGTTTTAGTTGAAAATCTTCATTTAGTTTTAATAGTAGTCTAGAAGGACCCAGATAGGATTATATTAAAACTTAAATTACTTCAGTTGCCTGCTGACTTACCACTTTGAATGAAAACAAAGATAAATTATTAATGACATTGCTGACAAGCCAGCCAATATTATTTCAGCAGGGCTGGTAGGAAGCCTAAAGATTATCAAAACCTAACTCCAAGCAACTTCCCTTCAATATTTTTTTGTTTCTTCACCAAAAATTGTGTTAGATTGTGTTTCTTAATCTGGGTTGTCATGTGGTTCATTTGCATGCCACCTAAAGCAATAGTTTGGAGTTTGCCAGTAATGGTTTAGAATTTTCGTCCAAGTCCATTTGTTCATGATGCAAAGAGGATTGTGTTGTCACTTTTAAAAGCCTTGAGAAAGAGCTTAGGCTGACTAATTCGAGTGCTATTGGGATTCAGAATAAGTTCCACAAAGTCATGAACTAAGTGCCTTAATTTCAAGGCTATTATATGGAATGTAAGAAAGAACATTGTGCAGTTTGAGTAACATTTGGTTAATGTTCCACAAAGAATCATTTTAATTGTTCATTCCTAACTTAATGAGTATCACCAAAACAAAATTTGAAAATGAGGTATCATTCTGTAAGCTTCATAACTGCAGTACACCAACAGATTAAAAATTGTAGAAATGTTTTTTATTTGATAACCTCTTCATTTAATTTTTTCAACAATATTTCCTACATATTTTCTCTATTTCCTAACATTCCCCTAGAAATTCATATTTGTACTTTCCCCTGGGATTCTCACAATCAGCTGCTGAAATATCAGCAGAAGATTCTCCAAAATCCTGGACAGGTCATATAAATGGAGTTGAAGATCAGCATCTTACAGCTGTGAATATTCTGAGTCTTGGTGTCTATTCTCAGGAATTATAGCCTGACCATACTACCATGGCTGTGAGTGAAGACCAAGAGACTCCCATCATAGTGTCAAGAGCCATATACAGAAAGGCAGACCCTTCAGCCTCCTACAACTGGTAGTACTTGGAACAAGGGATTAAAGCAGACTGTCCCTTCAGAAGGATAACAGGACAGCCATAAGGATAACTGCTGCAAATGTGTTGCTGGTCAAAGCACAGCAGGCCAGGCAGCATCTCAGGAATAGAGAATTCGACGTTTCGAGCATAAGCCCTTCATCAGGAATAAGAGAGAGAGAGCCAAGCAGGCTAAGATAAAAGGTAGGGAGGAGGGACTAGGGGGAGGGGCGATGGAGGTGGGATAGGTGGAAGGAGGTCAAGGTGAGGGTGATAGGCCGGAGTGGGGTGGGGGTGGAGAGGTCAGGAAGAGGATTGCAGGTTAGGAGGGCGGTGCTGAGTTGAGGGAACCGACTGAGACAAGGTGGGGGGAGGGGAAATGAGGAAGCTGGAGAAATCTGAATTCATACCTTGTGGTTGGAGGGTTCCCAGGCGGAAGATGAGGCGCTCCTCCTCCAGCCGTCGTGTAGTTGTGTTCTGCCAGTGGAGGAGTCCAAGGACCTGCATGTCCTCGGTGGAGTGGGAGGGAGAGTTAAAGTGTTGAGCCACGGGGTGATTGGGTTGGTTGGTTCGGGCAGCCCGGAGGTGTTCTCTGAAGCGTTCCGCAAGTAAGCGGCCTGTCTCACCAATATAGAGGAGGCCACATCGGGTGGGGTAAGGATAACACATACACATTCATGCTCTTGAGTCTGTGGCCAGAAGCTAATGACGGTAGGAAGCTCTTTCCTGTTATTGAATGAAAAGACATTCATGAATGATGGTTAAATGACCATGCACACCTTGTTCAGAGCTGATTAATCCTGGAGAAAGAACAAACATTTTCATAGGGTTTCTAAAATAAACAACTAGATGAATAGCTGGTATAGAGTTACCAAACAATCGATTAAAACAATATAGAGCTTATATACATTTCACTAAAAAGCTTCTTAAGCTGAAACCTGAGCTCAGACACATATGTTCATGATTTGTCTTCCCTAATAATACAACTGGAATGTCTGAAACTTCTCAATGAACTAATGTGATCAAATCAACAAATTAGGATGAAACCACGAAAAAGAGAAAGGGAAGGACATGACTGACAATATAAAGCCGGATCCTTTACCCTTGGCCATTAGGCATGACATCCTCCTGTATAAACAATAGATTTGATTATGTAACACTGATCCGGTCTTAACACAATAACTCACAGAAAGAATGTTGGGCTACAGGAATATTCTGAAAAAGATTTTGCCACCACATAAAATGGCTTTACTTAAGGGTAAAATAAACAAGTATGAGGCAAAATGGAAGAGAAGAATAAGTTGGTAAGGGGAAATGAATAACAGGGTAAAGATTTATTTAGAAAGCTTATGCATTGATCTTTTGGGCCTGTTTTTAAGCTCTAAAATTTTTCATAATTTTCATAATTCTTCATAATAACATCCATTATATATCCTGCCATCATGTCTTCATTTTTCCAGTAGTGTTTTATATGTATTGAGTAAACTGTATTGAGTAAGTAACTGATTCTGTTTACATCCTTATCTCACAAAAATGGGGAAACAAAAGGGCCAAGTTCTATAAGGTCACAACATAATATTGGCTGCCTCTCCTTTACATATGTGCAAAGAATATGATGGAAATCCATTTTTAATGTCTAAGCATTGATATCATTTCATTCATGCACATCCTCTAAAAGGTATATTAAAATCAAATTTACTTGTCTTTTCCAGGAAGCAGCTTTCTGATATTTAGAATGATTCATTTAAAATACATTGTTCTACTGAATCAGGTTGCTAAAGGATGGATTTGATAGTTTAGAGCAATTTTCCTATTGTTAGCTTTTCCCACTACACACAAATATGATTCCAACACTGCAAGTAGCAACTGAGACAATCAAACAAAGAATTAACAGAAAGGAAATATGTATTGAAATGAAATATAATAAGTTAAAAATCACACAACACCAGGTTATAATACAACTGATGTAACTGAAATTATACATTGAAAAATTGATTGTCTGTTAAGCCTTTCATCTGTTAGAATACAGTGATAGTTTCCCTTCTTTCATGTGTAAGTCACAAAACCTTTTTATATAAAAGTTGCATTCCCGGGTTAGCTGTTAACAATGATGATAGCTAGACAATATGTTGAAGGTGTTGGCCCCCTGTGTTCTCTGTCTATGCCATGATGTTTAGATTGATTCTAATCTAAAAAGTGAGATAATGGAGATATGCCATATTCTTCCTGACCTGCAACACATTATCAATGAGGACGAGCACCTCACCAAGACCTTCCCCATACCTCCACTTACTTGCCTTTTAAACAACTGTCAAACCTCAAACAGATTGTTGTTCATAGCAAGTTGCCCAGCTCTCAGGACAATGCCATACAACCCTGTCACTGTAGGCGCTGCAAGATGTGTCAGAGTGTGGACATAGATACCACCATTACGCGTGGGGACACCTCCCACCTTGTACATGGCAGATACTCATGTGACTCTTAGCATAGCAACACAACGGCTGGAGGAAGAGCGCCTCATCTTCCGCCTAGGAACCCTCCAACCACAAGGGTTGAAATCAGATTTCTCCAGTTTCCTCATTCCACACCCCCCCCACCTTGTCTCAGTCCCAACCCTCGAATTCAGCACCACCTTCCTAACCTGCGATCTTCTTCCTGACCTCTCCACCCCCACCCCCACTCTGGCCTATCACTCTCACCTTATCACCCTCACCTCAACCTCCGTCCACCTATCGCATTTCCAACGCCCCTCCCCCAAGACCCTCCTCCCTACCTTTTATGTTAGCCTGCTTGGCTCATGCCCGAAACGTCGATTCTCCTGCTCCTTGGGTGCTGCCTGACCTGCTGCGCTTTTCCAGCAACACAACTAAATCTGAGATGAATAGCTAGTTAAAGACTAAGTGTATCCGTTGTATATTCTATTTGATATTGATTAGTTTATGAACTGGTCAAGATATTGCATGCTTAAAAATGATACAACAAACATGAAACATTCGCAGTAATATGAAATTGCCAGAATATGAGGCTTTTTAAGAACATTAGAATTGGCAGCACGGAAAATTGTAGATTTGTGGACAATTCCATAAGGCACAAGAACTGCACAATTATTTCTACATTCCTTTAGTTAATATATCTTATCTACGTATCTAATAGATGCTCCTTAATTTATTGTGAGAATTAATTAATTAATTTCTATTCATTCATCATATTATGGGTAGAATTAGTGCTGAGAGCAGGAGTGCAGCCAAAAGTTGGAACCAAAAGGTGGGGATGAACTTGCTTTGGTTGTCAATGAAACTGTTGTGCCCAACTTTTCAGCAGCAGCTAATTAGCTTCCACTGGGGCAGCTGTCCCTATGTGACAGCCTGTGCCCACACACTGACAACCAATTAAATGTCCAACAGCTTAGCAACCTCAACAGTGTCACCAGGAGCAGTGGCCATGGCCAGCTTGCATCTGGAGAGAGATGGAGCATTGATGGACATGCACCATCACATGATGAGCAGGCACAGACAAGCGAGAAGGTGAACTGAGGAGGAGGAAGGCTGACCCCATGGCCACAATGGTGACCTTTCCTACCAGGAAGCCTGTCTATGTGTCAAAGAGTGCCCAAAGTGGAAGGCTCCCCACCTCACCCAACTTTTCTGTGGAAAACTCTGGAAGCATGTTAGACTTTATCCAACGCTTTAATAAGATCAGAAGGAGCAGAGGTAAAACAGCCCATTGGGTTTGTTCCATCATTCAATAATATCTGAAGATCTTCATTTCCAGTCCTTCCCATATTACCCAGGACTCCCTTACTGATTAAAAATCTATCTCAGCCTTGAATATAATTAATGACCAACCTTCAACAGCTCTCTGTGGTAAAGGATTCTACAGATTCACTAAGCCCTGAAAGAAGTTTGGGTGGCACTGTGGCTCAGTGGTTAGCACCAGGGACCTGGGTTTGATTCCAGGCTCAGGCAATTGTCAGTGTGGAGTTTGCAAATTCTCCCCATATCTATATGGGTTTCCTCCGGGTGCTCCAGTTTCCTCCCACAAACAAAGATGTGCATGTTAGGCAAATTAGCTATGCCAAATTGCCCACAGTGTTCGGGGATGTATAGGTTAGGTGCATTGGTCAGAGGAAATGTAGAATAATAGTGTAGGGTAATGGGTATGGGTGGGATACTCTTCAGAAGGTTGGATTTGTTGGGCTGAAGGGCCTGTTTCCACACTGTAGGGATTCTATTCTAAAAGTAATCCCTCCTTATCTCTGTTTTAAATGGGTGGCCCCTTGCTTTAAAATTATGCTATTTGAGCCTAGACTCTCCCACAAGAGGCAGATCGATTTAGATAAGTATGAGTGTATTACATTTTGGTAAGACAAACCAGGGCAGCACTCACACTGTTAATGGTAACATCCTGGGGAGTGTCACCAACCAAAGAGACCTTGGGGTGCAGGTGCATAATTCCTTGAAAGTGGAGTTGCAGGTAGACAGTGGTGAAGAAGGGGTTTTGGCACACTCGCCTTCATTGGTCAGTGCATTGAGCAGAAGAACTGAAATGCCATGTACAGGACATTGGTGATGCCACTTTTGGAATACTACATTCAATTCTGGTCTCCCTGCTATAGGAAAGACATTTCAAACTTGGAAGGGTTCAGAAAAGATTTACAAGGATTTTGCTGGGATTGGACAGTTTGAGTTATTCGGAGAGGTTGACTATCTAAGGCTTTTTCCCTGGAGCGTTGGAGGCTGAGAGGTGACCTTATAGATGTTTATAATTTCATGAAGGGCCTGGACAGGGTGAATAGCCAAGGTCTTTTTTTCCAGGATAGGGGAGTCCAAAACTAGAGGGCATAGGTTTAGGGTGAGAGGGGAAAGATATAAAAGGAACCCAAGGGGCAACTTTTTCAAACAGAGGGTGGTTTGGAATGAGGTTCCAGAGGAACTGGCAGAGGCTGGTACAATTACAACATTTAGAAGGCATCTGGATGGGTACAGAGAAATGGGCCAAATGCTGGCAAATGGGATTAGATCAGTTTAGGATGAGTTGGACGAAAGGGTCTGTTTCATGCTGTGTAACTTTATGGCTTTATGATAGCCACCATGTCAAGCTCCTTAATAGTCTTAAATATTTCAAAAAGGTCTTGTCATTTTTCAAAACATTAAATAGTACAAGTCTTACTTACTCATCATCTCCTCAGAAGAAAACCCCTCCATACCGAGGTTCAATCTTGCAAACCTTCTCTGGACTGTTTCTAATGCCAGGATCAGGAGAACAAAACTGCTTACAGTATTACAGGTGTGATCTCACCAGTGCTTTGCATAATTTTAGTAAGACCTCCCTATTTCATTTATCTTCCTTATTACTTGCTGAACTTGTATGCTAGTTTTTGCAATTCATGGACAAGGGCATCCAAATATCTTTGAACTGCAAATTTCTGCTGTTTTCTCCATTTAAATAATATACAACACTTTTATTCTTCTTGCCAAAATGAATACCTTCACATTTTATCACATTATATTTAGACTTTTGGTCTTTGTTCACCTGTGTAACCTATCTGTATTCTTCTTCAGACTCTTCTTGTCACCATCTCCATTTATCTTCCCACCTACTTTTGAGTCATCTGAAAACTTAGTGATGTTACGTACAATTCCCTCATCCATATTATTAATATATATCATAAATAATTGTGGTCACAGTGGTTGACAACATGACAATTTGAAAATGCCCCTATTATCCCAACTCTTGATCTTCCATTAGTTACATTCCCCTATCCATGCTAATAGTCTACCCCCAATACCACAAGTTCTTATTAGGTAGGCTTATATCCATGGACATCCAAATATATTACCTCTGTTGTTTCCCTCTTATCTATGCTGCCTGTTACCACCGCAAAGAATTCTGATATATTTTTCAGGTATGATTCCCCCTTCATGAAGCCATGCTGACTCTCCTTAATCATCTTATGCATTTTGAAATGCTTTGCTATTACATCATTGTAATAGCCTCTGACATTTCCAAATGGTAGACATTATGCTTTTTTAAAATTCACTTGTGGGATGTGGGCATCGTTGGCTGGCCAGCATTTATTGCATGCCCCTTGTTGCCCTTGAGAAGGTGGTAGTGAGCTGGCTTCTTGAACAGCTACAGTCTGTATACTATCTGTCCATGCTTACCCATTTTTGTTTATCTCCTTTGCTTTTTGAATAATTGCATAGCATTGGCAGTTGTCCAATCCTCTCATACTTTTCCAGAACTAAATAAATCTTGAAAGCTTACAACCAGTGCATCTACTATCTCTGTAGCTACTTCCTTTAAAATTCTATGATGTAAACCATTACGGCCGGGGACCAATTAGGGACAAATCAATTTTTAACTAAATTAGCATCCCTTGTACTTTGTCTCTGGCAATAGATACTGTATTTATTTCTTCTCCCCACCCCACCCCAACTTTTGTCACTTAATACTTTTGGAATGCTCATGAATCCTCTACTGTGAATGCTGATGCAAAATATTTATTCAACTCCACTGTCATTTGCTCATTCCCCATTCCCCCTTTGGCAGGCTCCCTGCATCTATCCCTGACATTCACTATTGGTTAAAGGCCAGCGAAGGCAAGAAGAAGCCTAAGTTGACCATTGGATTATTTGGGCTCTGAGCAGGAGGGTGTCTGTCACCTTCTCCACCATTTACAAGGTGGCAAGGTGGTGTTAAAGCAACAACGACTCTACTTGTGACTTCTTGTGTTATTTTACAGGTGTCTCACCACTCAGTGCATTCACAAAGTTCTGTTGAAATCATGCCAAATTTTCTGACTTATGCATGACATTTCGTGATCCAATGTTAAACATTTCCAATCATGCTTCTCTCAAGCTCAATCAGTTCAATATTACCTATGTAATGCAATACCAAAAATAAAATCACAATTAAAGAATCAAATTAATCTTGAGAAAAATACTTTAATTAAGTACTTTTGTTACAAATGATCAAATGAATTACGATAGAGATATGTAAAAGTTAAGCCTAAACCGACCTGGAGTTCATGGAAATCCTAATTCAAAGCTGAATGTCTCATTGTTGACCAGTGGTTTGTTCAAAATTCAGTGCTTCATAGTTTACTGCAAATGTATTTGCATCACACCAGAAATGCAGACCAGTAGCAGATCAAATGGGGGATATACCCATTTGTAAAGCCCATATAACTTTATTTTCTGTATTCTTCATTGGAACTGAAATGGGAAAAAGGACTGTTTTAAAACCAAGAAAGGAAAGAAAAAGGAAAGTTATGCTTATAAAAACAAGTTATTGAAGCTCATTGCATATGGTGTTTACATTGTTGCATTATTCAAGCACAAGGCGAAGTTGTTTGTAGATGGGCTGATACTACAGATGTATGCAGAGTAAGGATTGGCCAGTAACAAGTAGCTGGTTGGTTTGTGTAAACGTGACTAGTCATGGATTCCAATGGTCATCAGCCTGTTGGTTACTGTCTGATTAGTTCCTGGTATTCGAACAGTTTGTGGGTGTGGAGGATACAGTGAGAAGCTTTCTGACCTCTGGAAAAGCAGGTGGCATATATCCCTCTCTGTAGTGAAATAAATGAAGCTTGAAGAAAGCCAGTTATTTTCTCCCACCTGTTGCTGTAAACTGATGTCCTTAGTCAGGGACCAAGAGACTTTGCAGTCCGTGCCAGTTACCCTGTACCTCCTGTGAAGAAGTGAAGGTAGCTGTGAAAAAGAATTGAAGAACATAAACTCCTGGCAAGGTAAAATGATCTTTTCACTGAACCTGTGGGACCAGTATTATTGAAATATGGTCCCCAGTATTTCTTCCTCCTCTTGTGTCTGTATTTGTCTGTATATAAATATGTGTAGAGGGTTTAAAAAGAGATGAGAATTTTAACAAGTAAAGCCAAATGTTGATACTTCATAGATAGTTACCAGTGATTGGAATTTACTTATTTGTAATAAACAGAATATCTTTTCTAAGTAGAGGAAGCTGATTGTGAACGATGTTTTCTGTTCACCTGATTCCAAAAGACAGATAATTCAGGGATTTTAAATGCTTTGATTGAATCGTTAATGCTGGTACTGACCCCAGGAGTTGTGGAGCTTGGGAATCAGCACACTTTCCAAGTAGGTCATAACACGCTAAGGATTCATAAGAGTTGCTATGTTTTAAAGAAAATAAATGCAACAAAGAGCAAATGAAATCAGAAACATTGTCAGACAATTTTATTTTAAAAGGAATGAATTATGGTAAAAAACTGAGAAAGTAAAATTTAAAAAGATAGGAAAAACCAAAGGATGAAAGGAAAGTTTTTAATGAAATAAAAGCAATTGAAATAAATAGAAGGAAAGCACTTTAAGCCATAGAGTCTTAGAGGTACATAGCACAGAAACAGGCCCTTCTGCCCAATGCCCATCTCATCCATGCCAAACCAGTTTCCTCAACTGATTTTGTCCCATTTGCCTGCATTTGGCCCATATCCCTGTAAACCTTTCCTAAACATGTACCTGTCCAAATTCTGATTGTATCCACTTCTACCACTTCCTCTAGCAGCTTGTTCCATGTATTTATCACCTTCTGTGTGAAAAGATTGTCCCTCAGGTCCCTTTTAAATCTTTCCCTTCTCACCTTAAAGTTATGCCCTCTAGTTTTGGACTCCCCTATCCTGGGGGAAAGACTTCAGCTCTTCACCCAATCCATGACCCTCATGATTTTATAAACATCTATAAGGTCACCTTTTAGCCTCCTGCGCTCCAACGTAATAAAGCCCCAGCTGATTCAGCCTCTCCTTGGAACTCAGACCTTCCAGTCTCAGTAACATCCATGTAAGTGTTTTTGGCACCCTTTCCAGTTTAATAACATTCTTTCCGTGGCAGGGCGACCAGAATTGTACATGGTATTCCAAATGTGGCCTCATCAATGTCTTGTACAGCTGTAACATTATGTCCCAACTCCTGTACTCAATACTCTGACCAATAAAGGCAAGTGTGCCAAAAACCCCTCTTCACCACTCTATCTACCTGTGACGCTACTTTCAAGGAACTACGTACCTGCACCCTTAGATCTTTTTATTTGACAACACTCCCCAGGTTTCTACCAATTACTATGTAAATCCTGCCCTGTTTTGTCTTACCAAAATGCAACACCTCGCATTTATCTGAATTAAACTCAATCTGCTATTCCTCAGACCCCCATATTCCCATTCAAATTGTTTATATAAATGATGAATAACAGTGGAAACAGTGCCAATCCTTGTGGCACACCGTGCTCACAGGACTCCAATCTGAAAAACAGCCCTCTATTATCACCCTCTGTTTCCTACCATCAAGCCAATTGGCTAGCTCTCCCTGGATCTCATGTGATCTAACCTTAGTAACCAGTCTACCATGCAGTATCTTGCTGAAGGCCTTGCTAAAGTCCATTGGTCAATTTTACCATTACTCCATTTTACCACTGGTCCAAAGTTAGAATCATAGACCTTTACAGGTTGGAAGGCTATTATGCCTGTGCTGGCTTTCAAAATGACTATTCGATTCAGACCCATATCCCAATTTATTTCCTATAGCTCTGCATAATTTTCCATTTTTGTACACATGCAATTGCCATTGCTGTTTTAATTTAGAATTAATCATCCTACACAGCCTCTGAAGACTCTGTTTATCTGTAGTAAAGCATGAATTAATCCTAATTTCCCACATTATGCACATCATTTGTACATTTATACTGTGTAAAACTCTGCAAATTCTGGGAAAGGTTGCAAATCACTGCTTTCTTCTTCTATTTTGTGTTATTCCAGATGTGCATTTCATACCAACACAGAACAAGCAGTTTAAAATGAAAATAAAATATCTCAGCTTTACAAACTGTTAAAAATCACAGGTTATAACCTGGTGTTGTGTGAATTTTAACTTTGTACACACCAGTCCAACACCAGTAAAAAGTATTCTGGGTTCTGCACTTCTGTTGCTGTGCTGATGAACACCTCCCTGAAGATGGTGCCAATCTGAAATTGTGAGGATACTTGGCCACAATTTGAGATGAACATAATGGGCACAGTTTCAATTCTAATCTCCAGGTCATGCCCAGGAAAGAAATGGCCTGCCATCACTTTCCAGTTTCAGCTATACAATAAACTAGTTCAACTAAGATAATAAAAGCCCTACTTCCCTAGAGGAATTTACTGCTCCATAACTCTTCATATATTTTTAACACTGGCATCTAATTATTTTATAATTATAAATGTATAGGTAAATGTGAGCTTACCATAACAACTTACATAATGTTATGGTATTTTTGTTTAATGCTACATGCTTTTGAAGCACAATTGTTTTAAGTAATTGGTTGTGACATATGGTTACAATTTTTAAAAAAAAGTTGAGTTGTGGGTGTTGTTGGTTGGACAACATTGATTGCCTTCTTGAATCGCTGCAGTTCACATGCTGTGGGTTGACCCACAACACCCGTGGGGTAGGAATTTAAGGATTTTGATCCAGTGACACTGAAGGAACAGTGATTTATTTACAAGCCAGGATTGTGAGTGGCTTGGAGGGGCACTTGAAGATGGTGGTGTTCCCATATAACTGCGGCAGTTGTCCTTCTGGATGGAAGTAGATGTGGGCTTGGAAGATACTGTCTGAGGATCTTTGGTGAATTTCTGCAGTGCAACTTGTAGATAGTATACACTGCTGCTACTGAGTGTCAATGATGAAAGGAGTGGAAGATTGTGGTTGTGGTGCCAATCAAGAAGGCTGCTTTGTTCTGGATGGTGTCACGCTATTGCATGTTGTTGGAGTGCACTCATCCAAATAAATGGGGAGTATTCTATCAAAATCCTAACTTATGCCTTATAGTTTACAAATAGGCTTTGGGGAGTCAGGAGGTAAGTTATTTGCTGCAGTATTCTTAGCCTCTCACCTTTATATGGTGAGTCCAATCAAGTTTCTGGTTAATGGTGACTCCAAGGATGTTGATAGTGGGGTATTCAATAATGGTAACACCATTGACTGTCTGGGGACAGTAATTAGATTGTTTCTTATTGGAGGTGGCCATTGCCTGGCGTTTGTGCGTCTTGAATGTTACTTGCCACTTATCAGCCCAGGCCTGGATATTGTCCAGATCTTGCTGCATGTGAACATAGACTGCTTCAGTATCTGAGGAGTCATGAATGGTGCTGAACATTGTGAAATCATCGGTGAACATCCCCACTTCTGACATTATGATGGAGGGTAGGTCATTGATGAAGTAGCTGAAGATGGTTGGGCCTCGGACACTACCCTGAGGGACTCCTGCAGAGATATTCCGGAGCTGAGATGACTGACCTCCAACAACCACAACCATCTTCGAATGTTGCAGGTATAACTGCAATTAGTAGAGAGTTTTCCCCCAATACACCTGATTCCAGTTTTGCTGGGACTCCTTGATGCCATAATCAGTCAAATGAGGCCTTGATGTCAAGGGCTGTCACTCTCACCTCTGGAATTCAGCTCTTTTGTCCATGTTTGAACCAAAGTTGTAATGGGGTTAGAAGCTGAGTGGCCCTGGCAGAACTCAAACAGGCTATTGCTGAGCAGGTACAGCTTGATAGCACTGTTTACAACACCTTCCATCACTTACGATGGTTTTATTTAGCTTCATTGCTACTTATTTGTTTGACTTGCAAAGTACACACTGAATAACATGACATTAGACTTACTGTAAATTGTGGAAGTGCTTCATGTGGACTCTAAAGCTCAAATCTGGGCTTAGCATATGAAGTTTGAAATTCTGACTGCACATTTGTACATATTTAAATCACGTTTCAAGTCAAGAGAGTTCTGGGTCATTTATTGCAAGGATAGCCAAGAAATGTGTATAACTAATTTACTTAGCTTATCTGAGTTTACTGATTTGAGGAATAAAACATGCACTGGTTAGTAGATCTGATCATTTATATGCCATGAAATCACCACATGCAATGTGGCATCTTGTTGGGTTTTGCTGAAACTGATACACGTCTTTGCCAAACTGCCTGCCTGGATCTTGATAGAGTGAGAGTCAGCTACCTAAGGTCCTTATTTCCACACGAAAATCATTTGCTTCCTCTTACAACAAGGACAGCAATGATAAGAACCAAGTGCCTTAGTCACACAATATCTCTGACACCAATAATTGTAATAATCATTTGCTTTCGGGAAGATAATTATAGGCTACTTATTGTGTGCTCCATTATAATTATTCCACAAGTAAAGTCATTTTATAATGATAATAATTATAAATAGATAAGTTCATTGGCAAACACCATTGATGTTTGTGTAGATAAACACATTGTCGAATCTACATTCTGAGCGTAGTAGGGTGATGGTGTCAGACAACAATTACAGCAGTTAGGAATGGGCAATATAATGTGGCTTCTCCAGTGTCAACCACAACCTGTGGAGAAATATAAAAGAAAGCAATGTTGTAGTTTGACTTCTGGCAAAGAACCTATCTTATTCAATTCAAAATGCTGTCAACAGACAACAAAAAAGAATTAATTGGCTCAAAGTACGCCTGAAACCATTTTAAGATGTGCAAATTTGTTTTATTGTCGCTGTTTTAAACGTTTCCTCAAAGTTGCATGTGATCAATGTGTGTGGCTTACTCTTGGAAAGAATGTTTCAATTTTAAATTACACAGCAGCAAATCTTTATGTATGTAAAAGAAAATGTTAGATTGATCCTTGCATGGAAATGACTAAGAAACTACACCATGTTCTCTCACTCAGCCACTCACACACGTATTACAGAAGAAGATTGAGCAATACTGAATGCAATTCAGTCTCTATTTCTATACGGGGCTGTTGTTTTGAAGTTAACATGCCAAGTTGTCAGACATGAAGCTTTAGGATTGTTGTAATATCTCAATAGCTGTGATGGCTTCCACAGTTGAGCCACCAGAGGTTGGTTTCACAGCTAGTTTGTCAATGAAATTAGTTAGGAAAGAGAGTGGTCCTTTGTTTCCCTTTCACAGATCACAGAAAGGTAGGGTCCAGTTCAGCAGGTAATGGTGAAGGCAGTGTTGGCCTTTATGTCAAAGGGAATGGCGTATAAAAATAGGGAGGTTTTGTTAAAACTATACAAAGAACTAGTCAGAGCACAGCTGGAATATTGTGAAGAGTTTTGAGCTCCTTATTTAAGGAAAAATACACTGGTATTGTAGGCAGGCCAAATAAGGTTCAATAAGCTGATACCAGGTTTTCCTGATGAAGAGCTTATGCCTGAAACGTCGACTCTCCTGCTCTTTGGATGCTGCTTGACCTACTGTGTTTTTGCTGCACCACCCTTTTCAACTCAGATTCTCCAGCATCTACAGTCCTCACTTCTGCGTCAATTTTCCTGCTCCTTGGATGCTGCCTAGTCTGCTGTGCTTTTCCAGCACCACACTCGCAAATCCTCCCTTTCTCCTGACACCAGGTAAGGAGGGACTGTCCTATGAGAGGTTGAATAGGTTTGTCCTGTACTCATTGGAACGTAGAAGAATAACAGGTAACCTTATTGCAAAATATAAGATTCTCAGAGGACTTGACAGGGTAGATGTAGAAAGGTTGTTTCCTCTTCTGGGAGAGATGAGGAGCAGAGGAAAAATCTCAGCATAAGGGGTCACACATTTATCTCAGAGGGCTGTCAAAGCCAAATTATTAAATATTATCAAGGCTGAGGTGGACACATTTTTAATCAGTAAGGGAAAAGGCAAGAACGTCGAATTGAGGATTTTCAGATCTCATTGGATAGCAGAGTGGACTCTATGGATTGAATTACCTAATTCTGCTCCTACTCCTTATGGTCTTATGAACCTAGTTGACACATGCTTCCAATAGTGTTAATCTCTTCGAGTAAAAAGTGAGGTCTGCAGATGCTGGAGATCAGAGCTGAAAATGTGTTGCTGGTTAAAGCGCAGCAGGTCAGGCAGCAGCCAAGGAACAGGAAATTCGACGTTTCGGGCAAAAGCCCTTCATCAGGAAATTTCCTGAAGAAGGGCTTTTGCCCGAAACATCGAATTTCCTGTTCCTTAGATGCTGCCTGACCTGCTGCGCTTTAACCAGCAACACATTTTCAGCTCCAATAGTGTTACGTCAAGTGATCCTTCGTGGACTGTAAATTTGTTGAATTTTCAATGAAACTGCCCCAAAATTAATGGTTCATTTTTGGTAAAACTCAGCTCGATATTCAAGTCAGGCCAGTGAGTGATGTGAAGGGAAATATAGAGGTGGCATTTCCAGGGATCTGCTGCCCTTGTCCATTCTAATGTTAGAAATGGTTGAAATGTATTGTTGCAGAAATGTTGGTGAGTTGCTGCAGTGCATCTTGTAAATGATTCACAAGACAGTGAATGGGTAAGGGTTATGGAGAGAAATATTTAAGGTTGTGGGTGCCAATCAAGCAGGCTGTTAACCTGGTCCAAATGGAGCCCTGGCTGACAGATAAGAACAGGAGTGTCAGATATCCTGTTCACTCTGAGAGTTGACACTGATCCAGCTCCCCCAGAGCCAAGGACTCTCCAGCTGTAAATAAAGGGTGACTTGGTGACACCAGCCTCTGTGGAGTTATTTCACAAACATTCCCATTTCTGGCCATTTAATGGAAGGAAAGCCATTGACAAAGCAATTAAAGTTGCTCGGGCCTTGAATATGGACCTGCAGGATATGTGACATCAAAAAACAACAACCACATTCACTTGTGCTAATTATGACTGACTAGTTTCAGAATTTCCCTTGATTACTACTAAATTTAGCTTGTTGAAACCATATTTGATCAAATTTGATCTTGATTTTGAAGGCAATCACTCCCTCCTCATTTTATACACTAAAAATACAATTGTATCCAGAAGTGACCCTGGCACAAGCCAAATGGAGCAATGGTGATGAGTTTGTTGTGTTATGATGCCAGGTCAGAATGCTAAAGTATTGTGGAGGTTTTTAACTTGTGATTCTAATAACTTTTTTTTAAAAAGGCGGGCTGATATGGCCAAAACTAGCTGTGGATGTATATTAAATGGCTGTCTACAAACAATAACAACAAGTGTAAAAAAACCTCCATGTGTGACTAATGTGATGTAATTCCTAAAGGTATGAAGGAAACCTCCAATAAGACTACAAAGAGGCACTGACAAAACCCTTTCTCAACTGAAAGCCAACCTGTGCAGCTTATGTCCCCAACAGTATACACATTTCTCTATTGAAGTGGACTAGTTGGACTAAACATGATTATATGTACCGTCCTGTATTCAAGCATTAGCGGCTGTGAAGGTCACAGTCAGAGAACTATCCCCTAGTTATCTTAGTGTTGTAGGAAAACCACCTCTTATTCTGTGTGCTGTAAACTAGTTTAAAATGGAATCACTATAAAGGAACTCCAGTCAACCTACAAAAAAACCATCTCAAAAAGCGCCTGTTCAATTGTCAATGTCAACACTACTGGTGACCTTCACTACAAAGGCTGCAACACTCCATTATCTGCTCTGAACAAATAAACAATTCAGGGATTGATCACTATAACTCTTCTGTTACTTTTAACTTTTTGAAATTATCCTCTAATTTACAATCTGTGCATGTTGCGTTACTAATTCATCTCACATTTAGTAAGTAATAAGCTAATTGAGTAACTCAAGATTAAACTGGCATATTTTAAAACATAAGTTCTTTTGCGGTCTCAGAGAATGGTAACTACAAGGGAAGGAATTCATACAAATCAATTTTGTTGCAGCCAACCAGGGAAGTTGGGTGAATGAAGAAAGGGAACCAGGTTTTCTGTCCTCACTCAGGAACCGAACAGGTTGGAGTATTTCATTCAGAACCATAATCAACTGCGAAGACTCACTCAGGCTCTGGTCATTACAATTGTAATGAAATGATGCTTGATACCAATGCTAATGACACATTCCATAATTTTTCAGAGAATAGGATGATGGGTAGCATTGAGTCTGATTGGATTTGACCCATTTTTAGTGAAGTGGCAATTTTCCATGATCTGGAAACAATGCTGAAATTTAAAAAAATGCAAAGAACTGTGGATGCTGGAAATCAGAAACAAAAAGAGAAATCACTGGAGAAATTCAGCAGGTCTGGCAGCATTGGTGGTGAGAATGCAGTGTCAATGTTTCAGGTCCAATGACCCTTCTTCAGAACTGGTTTTTTTCTTACCAGGAGAGATAATGAAAGTAATGACGGTGAGCAAGATGAAAGATTAGATCAGAAAACCTGTCAGAGAGAGGAGCAGAACCTCTTCAAGTTGCGCATAACTGGAAGAGATGTTGCAGTGAGTTAAACAATGAACAAAATACAGTTGTTTCTTGATAGCACTTGGAACAAATTTAATTGTCTGAAGATTAGCATCCATATGATGGGGATCACCCACTTGGCCAGAGCATTTCAAATGCTTCAAGTTTATCTTTCACACTCATTGAGGATAGGGTTGTTTGTGGAGTTTTCTTCATTTAATTATCCTCCATTTTATTGTTGCAGGACTGAAGAACTTTGATTTAATTTGTTACTGTGGGATCTCTTAGTTCTATCTAAAATATGCTACTTAGTGTGCATGCAGATCTGTGTTCTAATTTTGCCAGGTTGGCACCTAACATTTTCATTAAATTTAAATTAACCCAGTTGCTAAGCGTTGAACTCCTGTCTCTGAGGAATTAGTCTGAGCCTCTATGTTACTAGTCCAAGAACATAGTCATTAGGTCACCATCTCCTATATGATATTTGCATACACATCTCTACTGATGTATGCTAAATATTGAAATTGAAAATTTATAGTAAATGTTCCAAAAACTTTCCATTTATAGCAAAACACTTTCCTATTTGCTCCACTTAATTTCTCTGACCATTAGCATAGTTTGTCCATCACAGCCTTATTTGCACAAACATCATGCTGAACATCATTACCTGACGTTTGTAAAATATCTGAAGAACAGATAATATGAGAACCTCTGACATCATCCTTAACATTGGAGCTTTCATAGTTATTGCTTCCAGAAATGTCAGTTGGATTACCAAAGCTTGATGTGTGTATTTTCTGTATCATTGGTTTTCCTTGAAGAGAACATGATCATTCTCACCACATACAATTCAGCTGGCGATTCAATTCAGACTAACAGTTCTGAACTTTTGTTGCCAATTTAAAGGATTCTTGATTGCAAAAACCACCAGCCATAACATACATTAGCAGAAATACAATGAAATATATATTCACTTGAATGTATTCTAGTATATTCTTTTGAGGGAGTTTATTTTTAAAAATGTCCCAAGGGAAGACTGACCTGTAAACACACTTTCAAATCTTGAACCTCATATTCTATAGAAATTAATTTCAAATACTTCCATAGCACATTTATTATTTCCCAGGACATGTAGATTCTCTCATTTAATCTAAGTATAGACTGTAACAATTAAAGTAGAGGGCTAGGCATCACCTTTTCAAGAGTGATTCGCTCTGGGCAATAAGTGCTGTCCTTGCCAGAAAAGTCCAGATCCCACTAATGAATAAAAAGAATTTGGATACTTGAATCAATTTAGCATTGATTCATTAGTATTCACACCAGTTGACAATGAATGTTTAAAATCAGAAGTTCAAATTAAAGAAACACTTATCAAAAGCATTGGAGATCAAATGAGCATTCATAGAGTTCTTGGGCAAATAAACAGCTCTAATGGACATTGTTGGATTCTTAGGATATTGACTAGTTAGACTACTATTCAATTAACAAACAGGTTTCAGATGGTTACTTCAAGTCATCATCTACAAAGACCAATACCAGGGGAGGTGATGGCCTTGTTGTATTATCGCTGGACCATACATCCAAATTGATGAGCCTGAGCTGAGACACACAAGTCCCTGTGAATGTAGCATGCATACATAGAAACCAGGTGCTGTAAGAAAGCTTCTGGAAACCCTTCAGTATTCTGTGACCCACATGTAATTTAAATGTTACTGGGGCTAAAATAAGTAACACATCACAATAGTTGAAGATCATCACGTTATTATGTCACAGGAACTCATGTTCAAGAATTACTTGGAAAGGGAAAATGATTCTGAGGTTTTCAGAGGGTAAATTATTAAATATTATATTTCAGTTATTGTGGTCAAGTTCAATCTGCAATGCTTAATGTTAAATACAAACCTTTTGGATTATCATAAGATTTCAAAGGACTGAATACAAGGGGACTTGAGGACTAATAGTACTGTGTTCAGTAACAATCCTTCCTTAATGTACAGGCACACTCAAACCCTTCTTTTAAAAAATGTTAGCTCTTTATATATTACCTGTTCTTGTGTATCTTACCTTCAAGCATGTGTGCCACATGACTTGGCCCAGTAATTATAATTTGCATTCATCAGCTTTGATGTAGTCAGTAACTGATTACATCTGTTTTACTTGCTACTGTAAGGATTGAAAATCTAGTGATCATAAATGTGTGCATAGAATAACAAAAATACTTTAATTTGTATAAAGTCATTACAAACTATTGAAAGTACAAATGCATAAATCATGAACTGTTAATAGGTTTCAACTACTGATTAAAACAAGCTGTTTTTCTTCCTACTTTGTATGTATCCTAGATTACTTACAGTGTGGAAACAGGCCCTTTGGCCCAACAAATCCACACCGACCTGCCATTTACCCCTGCACCTAACACTACAGGCAACTTAGCATGGCCAATTCACCTAACTTGAACATTGTTGGACAGTGGGAGGAAACTGGAACAAACCCACGCAGACACTGGGAGAATGTGCAAACTCGACAGTCAGTCACCTGAGGCAGGAATTGAACCCAGGTCTGTGGCGATGTGAGGCAGCAGTGCTAACCACTGTGCCAACTGTGCCACCCATTCCATCCATCTCTTTTATCATGGTACAAGCATTACACCATAGAATTTCAAACCAAATACTTACTGATGCCTTTTCAGCTTTTTCATAATCTAAACCTAAGCTGGATATCTAACTCCTTCCAGAAGAGCTATACAAACACATAATTCCCGGAAATACATCCAGGGAAGTTATTTGGACGGAACTGAGAAATAAGAAAGGGATGATAATCTTATTGGGACTGTATTATAGACCCCCTAATAGTCAGAGGGAAATTGAGAAACAAACTTGTAAGGAGATCTCAGCTATCTGTAAGAATAATTGGGTGGTTATGGTAGGGATTTTAACTTGTCAAACATAGATTGGGACTGCCATAGTGTTAAGGGTCTAGATGGAGAGGAATTTGTTAAGTGTTACAAGAAGATTTTCTGATTCAATATGTGGATATACCTACTGGAGAAGGTGCAAAACTTGACCTACACATGGGAAATAAGGCAGGGCAGGTGACTGAGGTGTCAGTGGGGGAGGACTTTGGGGCCAGCGACCATAATTCTATTTGATTTAAAATAGTGATGGAAAAGGATAGACCGGATCTAAAAGTTGAAGTTCTAAATTGGAGAACGGCCAATTTTGACGGGATTAGGCAAGAACTTTCGAAAGCTGATTGGGGGTAGATGTTCGCAGGTAAAGGGACAGCTGGAAAATGGGAAGCCTTCAGAAATGAGATAACAAGAATCCAGAGAAAGTATATTCCTGTTAGGGTAAAAGGAAAGGCTGGTAGGTATAGGGAATGTTGGATGACTAAAGAAATTGAGGGTTTGGTTTAGAAAAAGAAGGAAGCGTATGTAAGGTATAGACAGGATAGATCGAGTGAATCCTTAGATGAGTATAAAGGTAGTAGCAGTATATTTAAGAGGGAAATCAGGACGGCAAAAAGGGGACATGAGATAGCTTGATAGTTTAAGGAGAATCCAAAGAGTTTTTACAAATACATTAAGGACTGGCTCAAAGGTAGAAGACAGAGGGTGTTGATGGAGGTTTGTTTTTCAGACTGGAGGCCTGTGACTAGTAGAGTGCTACAAGGATCGGTGCTGGGTCATTTACTTTTTGTCATTTACATAAATGATTTGGATGCGAGCATAAGAGGTACAGTTAGCAAGTTTGCAGATGACACCAAAACTGGAGGTGTAGTGAACAGTGAAGAGGGTTACCTCAGATTACAACAGGATCTGGACCAGATGGGGTTGGGGAGTCCAGAACTAGAGGGCATAGGTTTAGGGTGAGAGGGGAAAGATATAAAAGAGACCTGAAGGGCAACTTTTTCACGAAGAGGGTGGTACTTGTATGGAATGAGCTGCCAGAGGAACTGGTGGAGGCTGGGACAATTGCAATATTTAAGAGGCATTTGGATGGTTATATGAATAGGAAGGGTTTAGAGGAATATGAGCCAAGTGCTGGCAAATGGGACTAGATTAATTTAGGATATCAGCATTGATGAGTTGGGCCAAAGGGTATTTTTCTGTGCTGTACATCTCTATGACTCTAAGTAGCAAAGAGGATTAATGAGGGCAGAGCTGTGGACACAATTTATATGGACTTCAGTAAGGCATTTAACAAGGTTCCTCATGGTAGATTGGTTAGCAAGGTTAGATCACACAGAATAGAGGGAGAATTAGCTATTTTGAAACAGAAGGGTGTCAAAGGTAGTAGACAGAGGGTGGTGTTGGAGAGTTGCTTTTCAGACTGCAGACCTGTGACCAGCGACATGATAAAAGGATCAGTGCTTAATCCATTGCTTTGTCATTTATATCAATGTGCACACAGGAATTATTATTATTAACCCCTTACCCGGCAAAGACAAGTTAATTTGTCTTCGCTCAGTTTGTCTTTTTCAGAGTGCGATGAGTAAACTCGCCCAAAACATAAAATTTTTAAAACAGCCACAGACGATTCTCAGCATTTCTGGGCCCTTCTCAGCTAGAAACGAGTGTACTTGGTGACTCATACGTCTGCTAGCTGTGTCTCTTCCGCCTCAGGCATTGCAAGAAGCGTCAATGCACCGCTTTTGGGCACACACCGTCATTTGGTTTAATCTGTTTTGTTGTTACAAATTACGCCCAGATGTCAAACTCAGAAGATGACAATGAGTATGAACCGAGCTGAAAATGTGTTGCTGGAAAAGCGCAGCAGGTCAGGCAGCATCCAAGGAAAGGGCTTATGCCCGAAGCGTCGAATTTCCTGTTCCTTGGATGCTGCCTGACCTGCTGCGCTTTTCCAGCAACACATTTTCAGCTCTGATCTCCAGCATCTGCAGACCTCACTTTCTCCTCCAATGAGTATGAACCTTCTATTAGAAGCTTGGATACATCAGATGAGAGTGCAAGCTCGTTTGATAATGGCTATTCTCTCTCAAGTGAGGGGGAGGAGGAGGAGGATGAGGATGGATGAATTTGGTGTCAACATGCGGTGTCGGAAGAATGCATGCTTCCTCTACCACCACACTTCCCATTCACTGGAAATCCTGGAATATCAATTGATCAAGACACAACTGATATGACTCCTTTGGATTTTTTTAGTCTTTTATGTGACAACAGAATTATTGATCGAGTTGTAGACGAAACTAATCGCTTTGCTGAACAAACAGGAGAAAGAGATTGTATGTGGCACCCTGTAACAAAGGCAGACATTTGTGTGTTTTTCGTCTTGAAAATGCTTGGGGGTATTGTGAAAAGGCCAGTTCAAGAAATAAACTAGTCGAAAGTTGAATACTTGAAAGATCAATTTTTTTTTGCCGAAAATGGTATCTTCAAAATAAAATTTCAAGTAAAATATTGGAAATAGATAAAAACAAAAGTTATTTCCATAATCAGCATTAAAATACTATTAAAAAAAGCAATAAAAAAATTTGTCTGAAAATGAAACGTTTTCTCGAAAAAAAAGTCACCGGAGAAAGGGTTAAGTTTGCAGGTGACATCAAAATTGGAGATGTAGTAGACAGTGAAGGTGCTTACCTCAGAGTACAACCTATATCTTGATCAGATGGGCCAGTGGGCTAAGGAGTGGCAGATGGAGTTTAATTTAGATAAATGTGAGGTCTGCATTTTGGAAAGGCAAATCAGAGCAGGACTTATACACTTAATGGTAAGGTCCTAGGGAGTGTGGCTGAACAAAGAAACCTTGGAATGCAGGTTCATAGTTCGTTGAAAGTGGAGCCGCAGGTAGATAGGATAGTGAAGAAAGCATTTGGTATGTTTGCCTTTATTGGTCAGTGTATGGAATATAAGAGTTGGGAAGCTCATATTGTAGATGTACAGGACATTGGTTAGGCTACTATTGGAATACAGTATGCAATTCTGGTCTCCCTGCTATAGGGAGGATGTTGTGAAACCTAAAAGGATTCATAAAAGATTTACATGGAAGTTGCTGGAGTTGGAGGGTTTGAGCAGTAGAGAGATGAATCGACTGGGGCTATTTTCCTTGGAGTTTCAGGGGCTGAGGTGTGACCTTATAGAGGTTTATAAAATCATGACGGGCATGTGTAAACTTTATATAAGCAAATTGATCATCACTTCTAATTTATTCTGGCCATACATGGGCCTTGTCGTGGCTTTTTGTTTATTTTCCTTTCCATAAGTTCCTCATGTAATTCTTTTCTTATAAGCTTTTCTGTATTATATTTGTAATCCCTTCATACACCATTGTAGTTTCTCTACTGTTTCTGTACTCTAATGTCTGTAGAATAATCCTGTGGTGGACACTGTGACTTTATAGGCATAAAATTATTGATTTCCAATTCTATATTAATAATATTAACATCTGAGAGCTCAGAGTCTCCGGCTTATAGAGGCAATGAACCCATTTTATGTGAAACTCCATTTGAAAGATGAATCTGTCGTAATTGCATATGGATTAATAAATGTGACCAATTCCATTTGAAGCAAAATATACATAAAGCTGGTTGAATGTGCAGTTTGGAGGATTATTTAGTGTATTTTTGACCATTGAAACAATACTTGGATTTTTACTCTGGATGTTATCATAGATTTAGCATCACTAACCATTTCTAATCCCAATCCTCAAATCCCCTAAAATCCAGAGTAAATCTTTTATTAAATTAAACAATGGAACATCCCAAGGACTATCATGAGTCCTTTTGTTCCATTTAAATGCTGTTGAAGTATTGCACATGCATTCCCTTCACTTTATGACAGGCATAATTTCAAATCAACAGATGACTTATTTTACTGTTTGTTGTTTAATGTTTACCATTGTTCGAGCAGGATGCAATTCTCATATGTAGAGTTTTGGGAAAAGAGTTGGGGACTTGCTTTTGACCAGAAACTCAATGCTGCAGAAGTAGGTCAGTGGCTGGGAATACTGCAGTGAGTAACTCACTTCCTGACTCTCCACAATCTGTCCATTATCTATAAGGCACAAGTCAGGATTGTGATGAAATACTTCCCACCTGTCTGGATAGGTGCAGCTCCAACAACACTCAAGAAACTTGACAAAGCAGTCCCCTTGATTGGCATCATATCTACAAACATCTACTTCCTCCATCATTTACACTCAGTCCACATCGCTGCTACTATCTACAAGATGTGCTGCAGAAGTTTATTCAAAATGCTTAGACAGTGCCTTCTAAACCTATGACCATGTACATCTAGAAGGGCAAGATAGCATATACATTGGAATATTACCACCTGCAAATTCCCCTCCAAACCAATTACCATTGGAAATATAATTGCTGTACCTTCTATGTCACTGGGTCAACATCCTGGAATTCCCTCCCTAGCAGCATTGTGGGTCAACCCACAGCAGGTGGACTGCAGCGATTTGAGAGAGGAGCTCACCACCACCACCTTCTCAAGGACAACTAGGGATGGGCAATAAATGCTGGCCAGCCAGCAATGCCGACATCTCCCAAATGGAAAAAAAACTAACATGGACAATGGGCTGAATGGCCTCTGTCTGTGCTGCCACTTTACGATTATGATTCACAATAAGAACAATGAATTTCTTATATCTCACCATAATATAAAAAAATTAAAAGTGCAAATGTATGAACTTCATTAATGCCATTCACTGTTGCAATTAAACTATTCAAAGATAGTTGGCCAGCCTTCCTGCTTGTCGGCGTACTCACTTGGAGAAAAACAGACTTCCTTACCCTTTGCGTTAGGATTTGGGTAATGGGATTTCACAATACTAATAGAAATCATACATAACCACACAGCATTCAAAGCAAAACCATCATCGAGTACCACATAAACCTTAGAAAATTCAATCAAAGCTTTCTTGGAAGATTCTAAAGTTATAGAGACATACAACATGGAAATAGACCCTTTGATTGATACCAGTTAATGCTGAACAGAATTCCAAACTAAGCTAGTAGCACGTGCCTGCTCCTGACCTATAGCCTTCAAACCTTTCCTATTCATTTACTTGTCCAAGTGCCTTTTAAATGTTTTAACTGTCCCCATATCCACCACTTCCTCAGGAAGTTCACTCCAGATGCGACCCACTCTCTATGTAAACAATTTGCCCCTTATGTCTTTTTTAAAATCTCTCTTCTCTCACATTAAAAAAGTGGCCCCTAGCTTTGAAATCTCCCATTCTAGAGGGAAGACAACTCAAACAAAGAACAAAGAAAATTACAGAACAGGAACAGGCCCTTCAGCCCTCCAAGCCTGTGCTGATCTAGATCCTCTGTCTAAACCTGCTGCCTATTTTCTAAGGGTCTGTATCCCTTTGTTCCCTGCCCATTCATGTATCTGTCTAGAACCATCTTAAATGATGCTATCTTTCCTACCTCTACCATCTCAAATGGCAACGCATCCCCAGCACCTACCACTCTCTGTGTGAAGAAATTTCCATGCATATCTCCCTTAAATCTTTTCCCTCTCACTTTGAACTTGTCACCCCTAATGATTGAGTTACTCTGGGAAAAAGCTTTTTGCTATCCATCCTGTCTACACTTCTCATGATTTTGTAGATCCGGCCCCCCACCCCTCGACCTCAGTCTTTCTCATGAAAATAATTCTAATCTACTCAACTTCTATTCATAGCTAGCATCTTCCATACCAGGCAACATCCTAGTGAACTTCCTCTGCACCCTCTCCAAAGCATTCCACATCCTTTTGGTAATGTGGCGACCAGAACTATATGCAGTGTTCCATATGTGTCTTATACAAGTGTAACATGACCTGCCAATTCTTGTACTCAATACCCTGTCAGATGTAGGAAAACATTTCATATGTCTCTTGACCACTCCACTGGTCTGCATTGCCACCTTCAGGGAACAATAGACCTGAACACCCAGATTTCTCTGTACATCAATTTTCCCCAGAAATTTTCCGTTTATTGTAATGTTCACTCTTGAATTGGATTTTCCAAAATGCATCACCTCGCATTTGCCTGAATTGAACTCCATCTGCCATTTCTCTACCTCATTTTCCAGTCAATCAATATTCTGCTGTGATCGCTGACAGTCCCCTTCACTATCTGCTACTTAAACAATCTTGGTGTCATTTGAAAACTTGCTAATGAGGCAACCTACACTGTCCTCCAGATCACTTATGTATATCACAAACAACAGTGGTCCTAGAACAGATCCCTATGGTCTCCATTTTGAGAAACTCCCTTCTGCTACTACTCTGTCTCCTGTTGCCCAGCCAGTTCTCTATCCATCTAGCTAGAACACTCTGAAACACACTGATGACCTTCTCCATCAGTCTACTATGGGGAACCTTATCAAATGTCTTACTAAAGTCCATGTTATGATATCTACATCCCCTACATCCCTTCCCTCATCAATCAATTTTGTCACCTCCTCAAAAGAATTCTATTAGGTTTCTAAGACATGACCTTCCCTGCACAAAACTATGTTGCTTATCACTGATAAGCTCATTTTCTTCCAAATGGGAATATGTCCTATCCCTCAGTACTTTCTCCAGCAGCTTCCCTGCAACTGATGTCAGGCTCACAGGTCTATAAACACCTGGATTATCCCCACTACCTTTCTTAAATTAGGGGACAACATTAGTAATTCCCCAGTCCTCCGGTACCTCACCTGTATTCAAGAATGCTGCAAAGGTATCTGTTAAAGCCCTAGCTATTTCCTCCCTTGCTTCCCTCAGTAACCTGGGATAGATCCCATCCGGACCGGAGGACTTGTCACCTTTATGCCTTTTAGAATACCCAACACTTCCTCCTTCCTTATGCCGACTTGACCTAGAGTAATCAAAGATCTAGTCCTAACCTCAAAATCAGCCATGTCCCCCTCCTAGGTGAATACCAATACAAAGTATACATTAAGAATTTTACCCATTTTCTCTGACTTCACACATAACTTTCCTCCTTTGTCCTTGAATGGGCCAACTCTTTTTCTAGTTACCCTCTTGCTCCTTATATATGAACAAAAGGCTTTGGGATTTTTCTTAACCTTCTTGCTAAGGATATCACGTGACCCTTTTTAGCCCTCTTAATTCCTAGTTTCAGATTGGTCCTACATTCTTCCGAAACTTCGTTTGTCTTCAGTCGCGTAGTTAACTACCATTACTGCACTCGTCCAGGCAAGTGGTGAGTATTCCATCACACTCCTGACTTGTGTTAAGTAGATGCTGACAGGCTAGGTCAGGGGGCAAGTTCCTTGTCACAGAATTCCCAAGCTCTGTCCTGCTCCTGGAGCTACAGTATTTATAGATATTTTAAACAGTCTGTTCAGAGCTATTATGACACACCTCTGGGGCAGATGGGATTTGAACCCAAACCTTCTGCCTCAACGTAGGGACACTACCACACAGCACAAGAGCTCCTGCTACATTTAAATGCCTTATCCAGGACAGTTTCTAATCAATGGTAACCCTCATGATGATGAAAGCATTGGGTTCAAGGGAAATGAATAGCTTCTATCTTGTCGAAGATGGCCATTGCTTGATAGTTGTTTGCGATAAATATTGCTTTGTCACTTACCAACTCAAACCATCACATGGTCCAGTCTTTTTGCAGATGGACATGGGCTGTTTCAAATAAGGAATAGCGAATCAGACTGAAAATTGTGGAAACATTAGTGAACATCTGACCTTATGGAGGGAAGGTCATTGATGCTCAGCTGAAAATGGTTGGGCCTCGGACCCTCAACTCCTGCAGAGATGTCCTAGAACTGAAATGACTGACCTCCAGCAACCAAAACCATCATCTTGTGCTAGGTATGATTCAGACCAATGGAGAGTTTACTCCTTGATTCCCTTTGGCTCCAGTTTTTCAAGGACTCTTTAATACTAAACTTGGTAAAATGCAACCACAGGAACATAGGAATCCTTTTCATGATTCCTGATATTTTCTGAACATTCATTGAACATCCAGCCATTATCTTTCAACATAGTCATTTTTAAACATTGCTGCCACATGGCATCACTGGTTAGGCCAGAATTTACTGCCCATCCCCAATTACTCGAGAATGTGCGCGTGAACTGGCTTTGTTGAACTGCAGCAATCTGTGCGGTGTCATTTACACCCATTCAAGCAGACAGCTTCATCAAGCTTCAGGAGTGTTGATTGAGCTGCACTAATCAAGGTACTCCTTACTTGTTCCTTGTTAGTTAATGATGGACAGGCTTTGGAGAGTTATTAGGAGAAAGTGAGGACTGCAGATGCTGGAGATCAGAGCTGAAAATGTGTTGCTGGAAGAGCGCAGCAGGTCAGGGCAGCATCCAAGGAGCAGGAAAATCGACATTTCGGGCATGAGCTCTTCTTCAGGGTTCCTGCTGTGCTTTTCCAGCAACACATTTTCAGCTTTGGAGTGTTATTATGTGAATTACTTGTTACAAAATTCCCAGCCTCCGGTCTGCTCTGCTAGATTTCTCTTTACTTGATTCCTACAGTTTCCTTGCATATTTATGAACACATCTTTGTTATTTGTGGCCATGCTTATTCAAAAGAGTTTACTCCATGTTCTCTCGTAGATCTCTCAGCATTTTGTGTTTATTGTAATGGGTAACTAGAAATGAACTTTCAGGCCTCACTTAAAATGTTTATAAATCATTAACATGCCCACCCTAAAAATAGTGAGCATGGAAGAATGCTACAAAATACTCATCAGACCTTCATCAATCCACATAGCAACAATAAAAGTAATTTTCACAATGGTTTGTACTTTCTCAGAAGGCTTTTAAAGTTGTGTTGTACTCTGTAAAGCTTCAGTTATCATATTTATAATTCTTTATATCATTGCAAAGGAAGTGAGCATGCTTTATAACGTTATTGTTATTACTCAAAAAGAATTTGCTTTCACTTTGTTATTTACTACCATCTATTTTCTTACTTCTAAATAAAGACAATTCGTTTCATGCAAATTGTTCCATTAAGTAATATTAGAGTTAACACAGAGAATAACTATTATACCTGACACTAAAGTTTTCCTACAGTCTGCTTCATATCTCGAGTTATAGAAATCATTTACATGTCTGGACAAAT
This sequence comes from Hemiscyllium ocellatum, assembly GCF_020745735.1. Classification (NCBI taxonomy): domain Eukaryota; kingdom Metazoa; phylum Chordata; class Chondrichthyes; order Orectolobiformes; family Hemiscylliidae; genus Hemiscyllium; species Hemiscyllium ocellatum. The sequence goes on along the minus strand of NC_083425.1, from coordinate 26,649,623 downwards.
ATATGCATTCCCTATGGAAAGGAGTAAACAAAGTTGCTACCAAGTCTGCAGAGATGGAAGCACACTACAAAGATAAATGCAAAAAATCTATGTAGTGCATCCCACAACCTGAGCACATCCCAAAGCACTGAGTGTAACCATTGTTGAGAGAAATGAGGTGGTCATCTTGCATACAGCAAGCTTGGTTGCTCTTTAGAAATTTACAGTGCTTATCTATGGTATAGTGAAGTTCGGTAGAAAATTGTGTGATTTTCATTTAGTTTAAAACTATCCAGAATCTTATTGTAAATCATCAGCCACCTGCATTTTCAGAAAACAAATCACCACCTTTATTGTAGAGATTATGATTTGAGTTCAGTCATTCTTTCACACTGTACATTCAGCATTCAATCAAAATTCTTTTCAGCTTTTTAAAAAATTGAATTTGGAGTTAATTACATTTACTTTTTGTTCCTTACATTACCTTGGAAGTCATGTTTCCCTGGAAGCAGAAATTTCATGTGCACCAGATGAGAAATTCAACTTTGGCAGAGGGTGAAAAAACTAATGTGGTGATCACAGATCTGTCACAGTTCCTTCACAATTTTAATCAATGGAAAGAAAATCAAGTGGAGTATTTAATCAGCAACTGAGTTACCACTGCCTGTTTTGTGGCCATATTAAAATAGGATTTCATCCCCACTATATCCAGGCAATTTCCATGAGCTCTTCCTTAAAAGTCACTTCATTTATTCTTAGAAGGCAGTTCATGTTTTATATTAATGAGATATTTACAGTTGAATGTCTAAAGTTATGAGATATGCATTTCTTGTTTTGAAACATTTTGTAGATTATACTTAGACAACATGTCATTTTAACTATTTAAAGACACTACATAGAACATTTCCTCACTGAAACTCCTATTCTCAGAATGAAAGCAGAGTATGTGGTTATGCAGTGCAGATTTCCACAATTCTGAAAAATAGCAAATGAACTTCAAATCACTTTTGACATTCCTCTCAAATGTTCCTGAAGGTTTCAAAATGAAAACTTTTTTATGTACTGGTATTAAACAATTTTCAAACAAAAATGGTGAACACCAAGAAAGAAAGTAACAACAAACCAGGAAACTAAGGCTTCTTAAAGAAAAACTTTTTCAAAAGCCAGATTTTCACATTCAGTGAGCTGACACATATGATATATTATACACTGAGATTCTTTCATATTTCTGTATGTTAAATGGTAGTGCATATTAGGTTACAACACAGGAATAAAAACCAAACCAAAGCAGCCATCATCACTGGATTCACAACACTGTGATTTTAAAACATTCGAAGATCCTCAAAATTGCTCAGTTTTTCCTGACCAGATTTTATAAATAGTAGAACTTGGAAACCAAATCTATAACTTAGACAAAAATTAACAATTTATTAATAATAATGTAAATTTAGTAAATGAACAAGGCAATCCACTTAACACCTATAACCTCAGCCCCCTTTTCTGAGTATAAACCTCCCACACTCTAACTGAGACAGACAGACATAGCTAAGGAATAAAATAACAAAGATAAAAAGAATCACTATTTGCCAGTTCCAAAATCATTTCAACAATGTATACCAGAGCTTCATGAAATCGTTAAATGAAGTGTTATGTTACAGAAACATAAAGACTATCTTGATTGAATTCTGAAGTGACTGGCCAATGCAAACAGCTTCCACACACTTCTGGAGAGTTTACTTATTTCTTACAGACTGGGTTCTTTTCTTAGAACTTTCAACAAGTTGATAACTGGACATGACCTAAAGAGCAAAAGAAAACTTGCTCAATTCTATAGCTTCTAAACCAAAACTGCCTCCTGTCCAAAAACCCAGTCAGCTCCAGTTTAGTCTGTTTTCTCTTCCTTTTTTAACATCATTTCTGGTCAGCACTAGTCCTCCCTTGATTGGCCAATTCAACATCCAATCAGCTGCCAGTCCCCGGACACAACTCTAAAGCCCAATTGTTTAGTATTTTTGGAACAGATAATTATCTTTCAAAGCTAATTCCCAACAGCAAACATCAGGCTTTTAGGTTCTCCTTTTTGTGAACACAAGCTGCTGTTCAAGGTTCAATTTTCAACTCAACTCACAGTTCCAAACCAAAAATAAGAAAAGAAAAATAGTGATGGTCTCAACAATTATGTTGGATTTAAATGTAACCACTCCCACTTATTTCATAGTGTAGGAATAGATGGAACTCTTCCTTGGATAATGAATGTTATTCATATTGTTTTTAAGTCAGTGGGTACTATGCTCCTGCAACAATCCATACAAAATGTTCTTGCTGTGGCTGTACTGATGGATGTCAATAAAAGCTGCCTTAGGGAATTATACCTCCGGTATAGTGACATATGGATTTTCAGAAAGTTTAATTCCTCTGATTCCTACTTTATGTTTGAGGGTAATTATAAACTTCTCATAATTTTAATTGTATTTGATCATCACTCAAATACTTCCATGTAATACAGTGAATAATCGATGGAAGTAGATGCAGAATTAATTAAACAAAAACATTAAAACATTAACATGTTAACCCCATCAAAAAGGACTCAAACAAATTTACTGTCATCTATGAAAATCACATTGGGATGAATCAATACCATTGCAATTTCATAAACAAAAGAGCTCTGCCAACTATAAGATAACTCTTTACTCTTTAGTGAGAGGTGGTGGCATAGTGGTAAGGTTGTGTGAACTCAGGTCTAATTTCCACTTCAATAGCTGGTGGAATTTAAATTCAATTAATATATGTGAAATTGAAAACTAGACTCAGTATGGTACGACACTTTGTTACAGTAAACATGTAGCTGGTTTATCAATGGGAACTAATCCTTCCATGCTCTGCCCTGTAAGTGACTCCAGATCCACATAAATGTGATTGATTCATAACTCCCCTCTGAAATGGCATGGCAATAGTTTAGCGGCTATTACGGTTAGGCAAGGTTAGGCCTTGCCAGTGACACCCACATCCCATGAAGGAGTAAAAAAAAGTTCCCAGTACTTGAATGAACACAAGTCTGTGGGTCATTTATGTCCATATTGTCATTGCCCAAAAGACAGATTATTCTGAGAACTTGAACTTTCAGAAACTTAACTGGACAGCATGTTTAATCTTTGCCAAGACTGTAATCTACACTGCACCAAATCTAGAAGTACCTCGTTTTAACATCTTTTGAAATACTTCAGATTTTACTCCAATTTAAAGCCTGGCAAAAGCAAATAAATTTGAACAGTACTGCAAAGAGTTTACACATTAATCTGAGCCAGCTTTGCCCAGGAATCATATTCTTGCTAATGTCAGGAAATCTACTAACAACATATTTCATTTTCTAAATGTTCTAAATTTTGAATAATTTACACCACACTATCTTCAGGTTCAGAACTCTTTTGCTGGAATGGTCTCATGAATAGCACAGCTAAAATCAGCTTCAAATAATTCTCAGCCATATAGGTAGAACACAGTTAAATTCACTATCTTCATGAGAAAGACTGACTAGGTAAACTAGTCCAATTAATCATATCTATTCTTTATAACTAATTACTAAGTGACAGTTGAAGAGGCTTGTGTCTCATCAACCTTTACATCTCAAGCAAATATACAGAAGATTACAGCTATAAAGATTGTCACAAAGAAATAATAATTCACAGGAAGTTTGAAAAAAAAAGTGACTGGATTAGAAAAAAAAATTCATTGATATATACCAGTCCCATAAAATAAACTTACTGTCATTTACATTAGTGTTTGCTGCTATTAGAATCACAATTATTGGAAAAATAGAAACTCATACTTGCAGTTGGATTACAACCATTTGGCTGGATGCTATTTACAAACAGATCTAGCTTTTAAAGTCTTGTTTACAAATCATAAGAAAGTATTAGCGTGATAATTTACTCTGCTTTAATATTATTTGGAATGTCCTGTTATTTAACTGTTAAATATTAATAACTTAATGCTCCAAAATAAAATTAATCCACTTTAAATCACTTACAATAACTTTTATTCATTTAGCCTCTTTATTAAAATAAAAATGCAAGATACTTCACAGGAGCATCATAAAATGAAATTAGATATCAAGCCACATAAAATGATAATACACCAGATGGCTAACAGATTGGTCTGCTCTCTTCAACCAATGTGTGATGGAATTAAGAGAAAGGGCATCATTCTTTACATTTAGTTTAGCGATGGAAAGGGATAGGTACATGCCATAGGGCAAGAGTTATTGATGGGGAAAGGGCAATTATAATGTGACTAGGCAAGACTAAGGACACATAGAATGGGGTAGCAAAATGCAGGGGATGGGGACAGTCGAAATGTGGAACTGGTTTAAAGAACAGATATTGCGTGTCCTTGATAGGTAGGTCCCTGACAGGCAGGGAGGAAGTGATAAGGTTGGGGAACTGTAGTTTGCATTTCTTGTTAAGCAGAAGAAGGAGACTTATCTGACGATGAGACAAGATGGTTCAGATGAGGTGATGGAGTGTTATAGATTAGCTAGTAAGGATTTCAAGAGAGTTAAGAAAAGCAAAGACAGGACATGAGCAGGTAGAATAAAGAAGAACCCTAAAGCTTTGTATAGGTATGTGATGAATAAAAGGATGACTAGGGTAGGAATAGGCCAGTCAAAGACAGAAGTGAGATGTTGTGCGTGGACCCTGTGGAGATCGGAGAGGTGCTAAATGAATGTTTCTCATTGGTTTTCACTCAGGAAAAGGAGAATATTGCAGAGGAGAAGAATGAAATACAAGATATTAGACTAGAAAGAATCAAGGTTAGTAAGGAAGAGGTGTTATCAATTCTAAGAGGAGTGAAAGTAGACAAGTCCCCTGGGCTGGATGGGATTTATCCAAGGATTCTCTGGGAAGCTGGGGAGGTGGTGTTGGAGCCTTTGGCTTCGATCTTTGAGTCATCATTGTCTATAGCCTTAGTACCACAGGACTGGACATTTGCAAATGTGCCCTTGTTCAAGAAGGGCAGTAGAGATGACCCAGGTAATTATAGACCAGTGAGCCTTATGTCTGTTGTAGAGAAAATTTTGGAAAGGATTATGAGAGATAAGATTTATGATCATCTAGCAACCAACAATTTGATTGCAGATAATCAACATGGTTTCAAGGAGAAAGTGAGATCTGCAGATGCTGGAGATCAGAGCTGAAAATATGTTGCTGGAAAAGCACAGCAGATCAGGCAGCATCCAAGGAGCAGGAGAATCGACGTTTTGGGCATGAGCCCTTCTTCAGGAAATGGTTTCAAGGGCAGGTCGTGTCTCACAAACCTCATTGAGTTTTTTTTTGAGAAGCATGTGGATGAGGTTAGGGCAGTTGACATGAGGTACATGGACATCAGTGAGGCCTCTGATAAGGTTCCGCATTGTTGGAGAAAATGCAGAGACATGGGATTTAGCAGTTTGGATTAGAAACTGGCTTTCTGCAAGAAGGCAACAACTGGTAGTTGATGGAAAATATTCAGCCTGGAGTCCGGTTACTAGTGGTGTGCCACAAGAATCTGTTTTGGGTCCACTGTTTTTGTCATTTTTATAAATGACTTGGACATAGACATAGGTGGATGGATTAGTAAGTTTGCAGATGACACTAAAGTTGGTGGAATGGTAGACAGCGTGGAAGAATGTTGCAGGTTTACCTGGATAAACTGCAGAATTGGGCTGAGAGGTGGCAATGCAGATAAATATGATGAAATTCACTTTGGGAAGAATAACAGCAAGGCAGAATACTGAATCAATTGAAAGGTTTTTGGTAGTGTAGATGTGCAGAGGGATCTTGGAGTCCATGTACATAGATCCCTGAAAGTTGCCATCCAGGCAGATAGTGCTGTTAAGAAGGCATATGGTGTGTTAGGTTTTATTGGTAGAGGGATTGAGTTCCAGAGCCATAATGTCATGCTGCAACTATGCAAAATGCTAGTGCATTTATACTTGGAATATTGGGTACAGTTTTGGTTGCTCCATTGCAGGAAGGCTGTGGAAGCATTGGAAAAGGTGCAGAGAAGATTTACCAGGATGTTGCTTGGTCAGGAAGGAAAGTCTTATGAGGAAAAGCTGAGAGATTTGGATCTGTTCTCATTGGAAAGAAAAGGCTAAGAAGGGATTTGATAGAAACATACAAGATGATCAAAGGATTAGATAGGGTAGACAGTGAAAGTCTTTTTCTTAGGATGATGATGTCAGCTTGTATGAGGGGGCATAGCTACAAATTGGAGGGGTGATATATTTAAGGCAGATGTCAGAGGCAGGTCCTTTACTCAGAGAGTGGTAAGGGCATGACTGCCTGCCAATGTAGTTAACCCAGCAACATTAGTGAGATTTAAACAATCTTTGGATAAGCACATGGATGATGATGAGATAGTGTAGTAGCATTGGCTTAGCTTAGTTCACAGCCCAGTGCTACATCGATGCCCGAAGGGCCTATTCTGCACTATATTGTTCTATGTTCTGTAAGTAAAACACAAGATTAATAGACAATGAGAAGCCCAACTCTCTTATTTATAAAACCCTACTATTAAATATAAATGATGGAGAATTTAATAAGCTCACCCTGACAACACATGATCTATGTACAAATTCAAAGTGCAGTAAATCTTTCATTTTCATTCTGCAAATTAAGGGAAAATGTACTTTGCAATGTATTGTAATTATTTGTCCAGTGAAATGCTCATTATTGTAAATTACTTTAGTTATTGTATTTTTTTTTGGTTTAATGATGATCTGTAACTATGAATTTTAACTACCAGCTTTATTTGTGTCATTACCACAATCTAGTAACTGTCACCATGACGACTTTTCAATAAACCAATTATTTTTCTATTTGTCTTTAAGAAGTGCCTTATACTGGGACAGAGAAGTAGACAGCAGAAAAGTTAGGAGGGTATTCCTTAACTTAAACCCAGGTAACTGCAAGGACAGCCACCAAAGATAAAGCAATGAAAGTTGGGAATACTGACAGGCCAGAACTAGATGAGTGCAGTGATCTCTGGACTGGTGATGGGTGGAATGTTTGAGAGGCTGAAGAATGGCAAGAGAGATGGAGATGAGAGAGGCATTAGAGGGACTTCAAAACAGAACTTAGAACTTTAAAATAGCGGCATTGTTCAAATGGGAGCCTATGTGGGTCAGCAAGCATAGGGATAATAGCTAAACTGGGATTTGTACACATTAGTTCATGGCATTCTTGTTTTGGCTGACCTGAGGCTTGCCGCGAATAGAATGAGGGAAGCCAGTCAGGAGTGCATTCAAGTTGTCAAACTTACAGGTAACAAAGAGATGGAAGGTTTCAGTAGCAGTAGAGCCGAGCCAGATGATATTTCAGGATGGTGGGGGAATAGGCAACTTTAGGGATATGTAATCAGAAGCACATCATGAGTACAAATATGGCATCAAAGTTATGAACAGTCTTGTTTAGCATCAGATCATTGCCAGGGAAAGAAAAGGAGTCTCTTGACCAAAGACAATAGTTTTGGTCTTCCCAATCTTCAATTAGAGCTGACATTGATGCTTTTACTTTTGTTTTATTTATTATGACATGGGGTAAACCCCTCTGCTAATTTAAATCCCACACACAGAGAAACTCACCTTGAGCTGTAACTTATTAAATTTCGAGGGGCAAAGAACGATCTCAGAGGTCACTATGCAAAGTAAAAATTAAAGAATAAAATTGTTACGTCCAACAGAGAATATTAAAACCAACAACTCCTTTCTCTTGAACCCATCTTTTACCTGCTGCTCTACAATACTGGCCTGATAAAAACCCCAATTAATATTTACAAAAAAAAATCAAGTTTCAAAACCAGTCAGCTTTGTCAATTCTCCTTTGTAGCTTTTCCTCTAGGTCAGCTTCGATGTTCTGCTGCACAAACTTCTTATAGACAGGTACCTTTCAGAGAGCCCTTCAGCTAGCAGTCTATGTGTGGATCTCCTTGGCAGTTCTCCCTCTAACTCTTCAAAATGCACGGTGTTATAACCCAAAATGTCAGATCATTTCATTAGTTTGATGTCATCCCAAACAGTAAAATTAGATTGGATTTTGGTATCTGGGGCATAATTTACATGGATTGGCCAAATTTGAATTTCTTTTTGCTCCATGGCAACATAACTCCAACTATTTGTTTCAACCAAGTGTTACATTTTTGTTCAGGACTCTGTGCTTTTGGTCAGTCCTTGTCAGCTTTTCAACTCTTAAAAGGTTGACATCTACACCTCCATAACATATTGGATTTACTCTCAGCAGAATGGACCCATCTTCTCCTTTTCACAACTAACATTTAGACCTATCTATCTCTCTCACCATTGTCTGTCTTTTGGTCTGGGTAATCTCACAATCTGTTTTAATTGTTCCTCTCCCATCCTCGTCTACAGTATAAAATCCACCATTTTCCAGCTGCATTTAGTTCCGCAGAAGTCATAATGGACTCAAATGTTAACTTTGTTTCTCTCTCATCAGATGCTGCCAGAACTGGTAAGTTTCTCCAGAACTGTTTTTATTTCAGATTTCCTGCATCTGCAGTACTTTACTTTGCATTGGTTAAGAAGCCATTGAATGTGATATTATCTCTCTAAGCCCTTTCTATTCATGCACCCATCCAGATGCCTTCTAAGTGTTGTAATTGTACCTTCCTCCACCACTTGCTCGGACAGCTCATTCCATACCTGCACCACCCTCTGCATGAGAAAGTTACCCCTCAGATCCTTTTTTAATTTTTCACCTCTAAGCTTAAAACTATACCCTTTAGTCTTGAGCTCCCCTATCCCAGGGAAAAGACCTTGACTGCTCACTCTATCCGAGTCCCTCCTGATTTTATAAACTTCTATAAAGGCATCCCTCAGCCTCTGATGCTCCAGGGAAAATAGCCCCAGCCTATTTAGCCTCTCCTTATAGCTCAAACTCTCCAATTTGGCATAATCCTTGCAGATCTTTTCTGAACCCTTTCAAGTTTCACAAATTATTTCCTGTAGCTGGGAGACCAGAATTAAATGCAGTATTCCGAAGGTCCTTTGGAACCAATGTCCTTTACAGCACAAAATGACCTCCCAAATCCTTTACTCAATGCACTGATGAAGGCTGCAAATGTGTTGCTGGTCAAAGCACAGCAGGTTAGACAGCATCTCAGGAATATTCCTGAGATGCTGCCTAACCTGCTGTGCTTTGACCAGCAACACATTTGCAGCTGTGATCTCCAGCATCTGCAGACCTCATTTTTTACGCACTGATGAAGGCACCAACTTCACAGATCTCGAGTTGCATTGTAAAATTTGGAGCTGCTTTTTCATTGAATAAACGTGACATTGAATAATATGTTTAGAATATTGTGTAAATAATATGGATCAGGCCAGGCAGCATCCAAGGAGCAGGAGAATCGACATTTCGGGCATGAGCCCTCCTTCAGGAATGCAGGCCTGAAATGTCGATTCTCCTGCTCCTTGGATGTTGCCTGACCTGCTGTGCTTTTCCAGCAACACATTTTCAGCTCTGATCTCCAGCATCTGCAATCCTTACTTTCTCCTCAATAATATGGATCCCCACTCTTAAAATGAATGAGATCGTCAGTTCAAATTTATTGAAAAATATGCATTGAAGATGTGTGGGAATGTGCTCACTGCAAGTTTTCATATCATAAATTAACTTTAATTCACTTTTCCTGATAACAATTATGTAAATTTTTTTTCTTTGGGTACAGATGCGTAGATCAATTAATGGCAATTTTAATTCACTTAAGATTTCCACCGGTGGCAAGTTACCCTAGTATCCCCATCAAACTGCGTGCAGAGAACAAAGATTTAGATGGATGACTTTAATTTAAAATTATGCTGTGACCTGCACTTTGTGGGGGGGTGCCGGGGTGGTAGAGACAGACCGCGAGTGTGTGTATTGGGGTTGGGGATTTGGATGGGTGGGGGTTGCAATACACTGTTGTGAGGCTGTTTGCCCCTTATTACAAGACAAAGCTCTTCAACTCCTTATGCACTACATATTCCTTTATTTACATTTGTACATAGTAGGTTTTCAAGTATCAGAATTAGCTTTATTGTCACATAAATTAAATAAGTACAGTGAAAAGTTTATGTCTCCACTTATAGTGCCATATTAGCTACAAAGGTATCTAGGTACATCTTCTTTACAAGATCTTAGAAAACAAAGAAATAAAAGGCCAGAACAGTAGTCTTCCAACTCATACAAAGTTGACAGCTAGCCTCCAATCCGCACCAGGCCCTGGCTCCAGACTGTGCCAGGCTTCATCGTGAGGATCATGAGGCTGGGAGATCGCTCCAGTATTACCTCAAGACTGGGTGACCAGTCTGAGGCCATGCTAGGCCAAGAGTCATAGAGCTGTACCACATGGAAACCGACCCTTTCGTCCAATTTGTCCATCCCAACCAGATATCCTAATCTTGTCCAATTTGGCCTATATCCTTCTAAATCCTTTGTATTCATATACCTATCCAGGTGCTTTTTAAATCTAATTGTGCCAGCCTCCACCACTTTCTCTGGCAGTTCATTCCATACACGCACCACCCTCTGTGTGAAAAAATTGCCCCTTAGATCCCTTTATATCTTTCCCCTTTCAAACTAAAACTATGCCCTCCAGTTCAGGACTCCCCTACCCCAGGGAAAAGACCTTGTCTATTTACTTTATCCATGCCTTTCATGAATTTATAAACCTTTCCCTCAGATACTCGAGAGAAAAAAGCCCCAGCCTATTCAGCCTCTCCCTTTTGCTCAAATGCTCCAACCTTGGCAACATCCTCATCAGTCTTTTCAAGTTTCACAACATCCTTCATATTGGTCTCTAGCGCAATGTCTAAGACTTCTCTCTGCAGATGCTCATTCTAGACTGGTCTCTTTTTTCTTACTGATGTCAGAGTCACGTCATCCATTCTCTCACCATGATTACATGAATCTCATTGTACCACAACCTGCACCCACCTCTATTCCAATACCTCTTCAAACCAACTGGCATGTGGTACAAAACAACTTCCAAATGGTTTGTGTTCTGATTTTCTTTCCCCTATCATATCTACGCAAGCTCATTTGGGTCCTCCTCATGTTAACACATCTGTGAAACTACACTTTATAACAGACCATTAATCCTGATTGTTTCCATATGAAATAATAACATGCTAACATATTTGATTATCATAAAATACTGTGTAATTACAAATGATTAGCACTGTCATTACTGATTTCATCTTCTGTAATTACTGCATAATTCTGTGTACAGCTATTTTTCATGGTTGTCAGGCTTAGGTGGCAAGCAAAGAAAGTTCTCCCCAATAGGAATTGAGGAAAAGCAAAAAGGGCACATCTAGTCTCTCACTTCTTTTAATTTTGACAAGTTTTGACAAAACGGGTCTCTTCAGCAATACTCAAGCTCTGTACCACCAAACTATTACTTTTAACTTGACCAACTGCTGACCACAGGAAAATGGTTGCATAGAGACGGTGGCAATGCTACAGTAAACCTTAATTAAAAAAAACCCTGCAGATGCTGGAAATCTGAAACAACAACAGAAGATACTGAAAATACTCAACAAGTTAAGCAGCCTCTGTGGAGAGAGAAATCGAGTTAATGCTTTAGGTATGCTTGCCCCTCTCCAGATGCAGAGTCGAAAAGGGTGGCACTGGCAAAGCACAGCCTGCTTGGCAGCATCTGAGGAGCAGGAGAATCGATGTTTTGGGCATAAGCCCTTCATCAGGAATGTGGAGGGGGAAGGGGGCTGAGATATAAATGGGAGGGTGGGGGGCACGGTGTTAAGGTGGCTGGTAAGGCCATAGGTGGATGCAGATGGGTGGTAATAGTGATAGCCTGGTGGGTAGGATGGAGCAGATAGGTGGGAAGGAAGATGGACAGGTAGGACAGGTCAAGAGGTGGTGTCGAGTTGGAGGGTTGGATCTGGGATGAGGTGGGGGGGGGGGGGGGGAGGAAAAAGAGTGTGGAAATTTGGAAACTAGCGAATTTGATGTTGATGCCATGTGGTTGAAGGCTCCTAAGGCAAAAGATGAGGCATCCTTCCTCCAGGCATTGGGTGGCTCGGATTTGGCATCAACATAGACTTCACCAGTTTCCTCAGCTCCCCTTCCACCACCTCATCCCAATTCAGCACCAGCCTCTTGACCTGTCCATCTTCTTTCCCACATATCCACTCTACCCTCCATAAAGATCTATCACTATTACATCCCCGCTTGCATCCACTTATCACCTTCCCAGTGACCTTCACCCCCCAGCTCCACCTCCACCCTTTTTAACTCTCAGCCTCCTTCCCCCTCGAGAATCTGGATAAGGGTTTATGCCTGAAATGTCAAATCACTTGCTCCTCAGATGCTGCCTGACTTGCTGTGCTTTTCCAATGCCACACTTTTTGACTCCAACTCTCCAGCATCCGCAGTCCTCACTTTCTCCTCCACAGATGCAGCCTAACCTAAGGGAAATTTCCAGCATTTTCTGTTTATATTTTAACTTTGAAGTTAAATTTCCCAGATTTTTGGGGTTTAGACCCTCATTTTCTACTGGGCCTTTTCCACAGTTGCTGATCTTCCCGCAATGCACTATATTACCAGCTGTAACATATTTACTGGAAGTGAGATTATGGTACTTGTGCATTTCTTAAGACTGGGGTCCCCAGCTGGGGCAGGGTGGTGGGAGGGGGTGTTGCTACTGAAAGGGGTTCATTGAAAATAACTAAGCTAAATTATGCAAGACTTGAAGCTATGTCCTATTGCTTTAATGGCTCTTTATCACAAGACCAGATGCAGCAGGAAAATCAATGTTTCGGGCAGGAGCCCTTCATCAGGAATGAGGCCATTCGTGATGTAGGGCTGCTGCCCGGAATGTCAATTTTCCTGCTCCTCGGATGCTGCCTGACCTACTGTGCCTTTCCAGCACCACTCTAATCTTGACTCTGATCTCCAGCATCTGCAGTATTTACTTTCACCCATCGCAAGACCAGATGTCATGACTATTTGATTTGGCCAAAGGCCTATAACTGAACTTCACACTTTACACAAAGATGAAGTGGTTCACAGTTGTAACATGTGCTTCCAACCCACAGCCAAACTTGAATTTGGTCCCTTGCAATATATTTCATTTCATAAAACAAGAATTTTGTTGCATTACTAATCGTTGTACTAAAAAAAACTCGAGAATGTTTAGCATCACTGGTAGGGTGTTTCAAGAGCAAAATGGTTGAGAATGTCTCATCTAAACTGTCATGACTAGCTGCTCCTTGGATGCTGCCTGAACTGCTGTGCTCTTCCAACACCACTAATCCATGACTAGCCTCTGCTTGGGTGAAGAAATGTGTCCTGCAATAACCAACTTATAGGAAGACAGATCACAATCCACTAATAAATTTGATATTTTGCCTTGTCCAAAGGCTGCTGGTTGTAAACAGTGCTTTACATTGGAAGGCCATGTGGAGTTGCAGACTGGCACATTCAAAGGTCAAGATTGGTATACTGATGAATACACAAAAACTTGGCGTATAAATACCACAATTGACCATACCATTTCCATTTCAATGCACTGGAATATCACACGTGAGTAGTGGAAACTTCCACACACGCTGCCATGTTATAAAAGTTGTAGACAGTGTCACAATGGTTCTGATAACAATAGGTTGAAAAGAATACAAATCTTTGCGGGGAAAAAGGCACCAGATATCAGGCCCTGCTGACTGCTCCTCCTAGCCACCTCTATCTAATGTTGCCTATTTGTGCTCCATATGTCACACTTTCAAACAGGAGTTTCAAAACAAGATTTGTCAAAGTGAGTTTGAATGACACATTGTAATGTTAAGTACACTATTGCCATTGGTTGCTAACTTGCTTCATTTTTCTCTGGAATATGTCAACAGGAGGAAATGTACGGCCAACCTGTCTTAATTTGATGGCATGCAGCTTTTATACGCAATACTGACTTTCTTCAGTGAACATATGACTGAAAAAAAAGATTGTGATAGAAAGAAGAATAAGAAGCACTAACATTGAGCTGGAGCAAAGAGGCCTATACAACCCCATCTCTTCAAAGTCCAGACTCTTTGTTTGGAAGATCAGCTGTTCAAAATATGCAAGGTGCTGTTTGGCTGATTTTCCTGTTCACATCCTCTTCCTACATGCTTCCTTCAATTAAACAAGAGGTATACATTGGCTACTTGGCATCAGTGGCACACAGTAATTGCTCCACAAGTAATGAATGCCTGTTCCCCAAAAGGAGAGTAGCAAGTAGAAAGTGTTTTCCACACTTGCCGTTCACTCACCTCACGGGAACTATCTACATGGAAAACAGCTCAAAATCAAACATATACAAACCATGTACCTCCCAAGTTCCACCTGGGGAACAAGAAAAACATGCCCAACATCTAAAAGTTGAGACAATGGTTTTGTTCAAGAGAGCACCTAGAAGCTAAAACTTAGCAAGTTTTCACCTCATGATGAAATCAAAATAATAATGCTGTGAATTATAAATTCTTTGTGCATACTATAAACGAGGAGTGATTTGATTCTGACTCAAAAGCTTTATTTCTGGATAATGATCATAATGGAATGTAATTTGGAATCACACATAAATGAAAAAGTAAATTATTTTACATGATTTTGATTCAAAGTGTTAAAATGATGTAATTTGGTCCACTGGAATTATCTCAATAAAAATTTCTCAATAGATGAACAGTAATTCATATTCCATGATAACAATGGATGAGGAAGACCATTGAGTTGATTATAATTAACACATCCAAACCTTACCCCATTTCATAGTTGCACCTGATGCCTTGGTCCTGGTTGAAACATCTAATTCTCACCTGCTTTTAATAATCCAAAAAGTATGCAATATAATTCTACTGCGCTTAGAAAAACTGAGCAAATACTAAAGAATTATTCTCCCCCGAACCAGAGTTAGCAAACGGAGTATATTACTTTAAGAGGTTTTGAAAATATAATATACAAAAATCAAGCAGTGGAACATTATAAATGAATTCAGAATACAATAACTCTGAAGCATTATGACCTTTATACTTTTGTTTTAGATTAGAAATCATTATTCAGAAAGAAAAACAGCTCACTAGGTTATGATGAAATGACATTTCTGATAATAATTTGAAAAACTCAGATGGAAATATAAATCCAACCTGTACACAAATTCACTAATGTTAACATAAATTTAACTCCACACAACTCAAATTAAATACCATCTAAAGTTTTCATTTATGACTGATTGAACGTTTGACTGATGTTTGATGGAGGAAGCCATTGCAGCATCTCTGTCTGGTGAAAATGGTGGGCATAGGAGGAACAGGAGGAGGGCATAGGTCTTTTGACTTTCATAAGGAATGGTTTTGCCTTCCCTGTGGTACTCAAGACAGCTACTTGCTATTATCAAGTATCCTTTCGGAGTTAAAAATGCTTCAGCTTTACTATTGAGACATGCTTGGATTAGGAAGGCCAGCCACTGGACAGCTGTGGTAACAGAGGGAGGATTCAACAAATTATTCCTCTCTGGCTGTCTTGTTTTGACCACTATAAATTATACACTCCAGCTTAAAATTCTGTTTTGCTGACTTTGATTGGCATGCAAGGAAGTTAGTACTGCTCATGACACTGGAAATTCTATAGTAACCTTGCCCCTCCGATGGCCTGTCACTGCTCTATTAAGAGGCATAGAGATGTACAGCATGGAAACAGACCTTTCGGTCCAACTCGTCCATGCCAAACAACTATCCAAACCTAATCTAGACCCACTTGCCAGCACTCGGCCCATATTCCTCCAAACCCTTCCTATTCATGTACCCATCCAGATGGCTTTTGAATGTTGCAATTGTACCGGCCTCTTAGCAGCTCATTCCATACACGTACCACTCTCTGCATGAAAATGTTGCCCCTTGGGTCTTTTTGATATCTTTCCCCTCTCACCCTAAACCTATGCCCTCCAGTTCTGGACTCCTCAACCCCAGGGAAAAAAACTTTGTCCATTTATCCTAAACATGCCCCTCATGATTTTATAAACCTCTACAAGGTCACTCTGCAACCTCCGACGCTCTAAGGAAAACATGACCTGTGTGTACTGCGATACTCCTACTTTAGAAGTAATTCCTGGTGAAATGAAACACATTCTCAGGCAGTATTTTGAATCTTAACAAATATAACAATATCTCTATTCAGTGCATGAGTATAGCCTCTCAGGAGTTGCTTCTCAGAAACTCAAAAGATAATTTCTGTGTTATTCAAATCTGCCATTAAACCCACTCAAAAAGTTAGCCTTTACCCTCCATCCTTGCAAACTACCTTGAACCTTCCTTTCTTTACTTATTAGTCCAACAAATCTATTCCACTTTACATCATGTCATGTCTCCCAAGTCAATATTCAACTTTTCCAATAATCTGTTCTCCCCCTGCCACAGCAATGAAATAGCCCTTAAAGTCACAAATTATATTTTGGAAGTCTGAAATAGTACAAACTATCCATTTTTATTTTCTAATTTTATCTGCAGCCTTAATCACAGGAGACCATACCATCTTCCAACACCTCTCCTCCAATGTCCAACTGAGTGAGATCACTGCCTAATTCAATTCTATTGATACAATCATAGTGTGACAATCAATTACAATCTTCTTGCTTCTGCACTATTATCTCTGTAGTACCTAAACATCTTTTCTCATTAGTCTCAGCTACACACTCCCTGTTCCTTTAGATTATCCTGAAAAGGATCAGGTTACACATCTAATATGGAAATACCGAACTCTATCTTACCATCATCTCTCTTGATCCCCTACATTGGGTTGTCTTGGACTTATTCTACTGCTTATGTGGCATTTAGTCCTGAAAAAGTTGGAGTATCCCCCACATAAATATTGGGAAGCAAAAACAAATGGTCTAAATCCACCTACAAACTCTAGCACCAACTCCTTGAATCAACTGAAGCAAGAGAATTCTCTATCAATGCATGCTGTCTGATCTTAACTTCCAGTTCCCAATCTCTCTAGCATCAATATATACTTCTAACTCCATAACATTGCTTGATTGTTCCCTTGCCTCATCTTATTGCTCCCACACTTATTAGTCCAACAAATCTATTCCACTTTACATCCTGCGTAAGTTTCCACTTATGCAAAACTGCTATTCGCACCTTAGTGCTCCCTATGTTCAGTTCATTTGTAACCAATGACGAAACTTTAAAATTCTTATCTTGTTGGCAAATCATACCAGCACCTAATTCTGCTTTATTTTATCACTAACATTTTCCAACTCTATAACCTCCTGAGAATTCTGCATTTCCTACGGTCAGTCCTGTATGTGCCCCTAAGTTTTCTATTCACCACTAATGATTGTGCCTTAAGCTACTTCAGCCTTTTGGTCTGGAGTTCACTGCTTAAACCTTTACACCTACCCTCAAGATCTTTCTCAGAACTTCTCCCTTTGACCAAGCTTTGTGTTATCTTTCCTAAAACCACATTAGTGTATTCTTTGACAACACTAATGAAGTGCTTTGGACAATTTATTATATTAAAAAGGTACTCAGTCACTATATACTGCATACTTGAAGCTTCATTACACCTTTAAATCTAGTTCATATATACCTGTTGGTCTGGAAGTTGTGTATCTAACTACAAAGCTTGTGTAGTTCAGGTCTAAAGGCATGGGGCTCTATCCAGTTGAAAATCTATTTTATTACCTAAGTCAATGAGAGTAAAGGATTGACTGTTTGTCAGGAAGTACCTGCTTATCTCATGGTTTTCAGACATTTTGAAGTGTTGGTAAAGGTGGAATTAAGCCAAGCAATGCATTCTCTCTCATTTGCAGTTCAACTAATAGTTAAATAGTTGACCTAAATAGTTAACTATACTAAATGGTCAACTAAATAGTTAACTTGTTTCATAACATTTAGCGCCAAGGTTGAATTAGTTATCACTCATTGGCCAATTTAAGAATTTCATGACCTGATTTCATTCCATTAATCCACCTCAAGCAAAACTGGTCAGAAAGAGAATAAAGGTGTGACTAATTGCACTTCACATAATTAACCTGGAAGATATAACAAAATTCTAAAGCTATTTGCTTCAGTTGCACAATTCAATTCGAAATTCAGATCTCCATTTCAAGATGCCAAAAATTGGTGTGTAAAAATAAATCCTCAAACTAGAAAGCAACAAAAGAATGATCCAAGATACCCAAGAAAGGTTGCCTTTCACTATATTGTAAGGATTGGGTACATGTCCACTAGACTTGAAAAGGTATTAATGATACACAATCACCACACCTAAAGCTTTGCTTGACAAATGTTTATCTTGTGAATTCTTTTTCAAGATACAATGTAACTACCCATTAGTAAAGACTTAATTCAGCACAGCTATCAAAAACATCAAAAACAGACATGCATTGAAGCCGGTGTCTTAATGATAGAACAGGAATAAATGGCTGAACCACTTGCTTTTCTCCCCCCAGTTCCCATCAGTCACAGAACTAGATTACAAATCAATCTAATGCAAAAAAAAGAAACAGAATTTCTGATAACTTTCTGGAAAACTAGGTGGCTATTAGATAATTTCAGGTATAGCCTCATAGCAAGCAGGATATCTTTGAAGCTGGTAGTGTTAAAATCAACAATTTGACATGTAAGACATGCAAATATCATCATTTAACTGGCTACAACATCAGTAACGTACAAAACAAAAAGAATGGAAATCAGGGACAGTAATGGGAAAAATATAAGATAGACCATTTTCTCTTCGTTTAAAATCCTTGATTTTTTTTTAAACAAATGTAATGCATGTAAGAAATTTCTGAAGTGACAATCCTGATAGCCCCTGTTCCAACATATTTTTGCAGGTATTAATCAGTAGTGGAGAGATGAACATTTATATTTGATATTGATTAATGTCAGCTCATGGTATTATTCACATCATAATATCATCAGCATATTTTCATTTAGTCACAAAATATTTTAAGTACTGCTAGCATAATAGTATGCCCAAAACTGTGGTACATTTTGTGATGTAGATTTCAGAACTGATGGCAAATGGGAAATGCTAATTAACACGAGACTATTAACCATTAAAGAGAAAGGACTTCCTTTTCTGTCTGTCGACAGTGGTTTGAGTCTCGATTCCAAAGGCAAAAGGTGATTTTCATATTTCAGAATATGAACTGCAGCATGAAACCATCTGGCATGTGAACTATATCTTTTCATGGTGTGAACGTGAGTACAGAGTATGTGTAATTGCCTAGTAACTAAAACTGAAGGGTACACAAAAATGCTGGAACACAATTCCAAGTGTTGTAACATAATTCCAGGAGGCAACAATGAATTTATGAATGTTTTTGAATCACTCCTTGTAACCTTCAAACTGCTGAATAGAAGCAGCTTGCAAGTGATCATTTTGCCAATAGTTTCTTCACCAACTGCATTGACATTTTAATTGTGGTACTTAAAGGCTGCTATCCCTAGTGTTAATGTCTCCAGACAGCAGCTTAGGAGTAGTAGAGAATTATACATAAAATACAGAGTAAGTTCAAAATTTATACATTATCCACTCAAGCATACATATTATAAACTGGTGTTTAAAAAAAATTGAATCAGTCTGTTAATTAATCAAACCTAATACTGAAGAAATGTTTTATTTTGAACATCCAGTATCATTCTTGATATGTCAGTAAAATATTCTCCACTACTTAAAACAGCTTGCAGGAAACACATTCTGAATTTCCTCTGCTAAAAGATTAGAATGTCATGAATAACATACAAGCAAAAGTCAGTAGTTAGCAAATTTAGGCATTCAATTGACCAAGTAGCTGAGCCCAGAAATATAAATCAACAAGAGGGTGAATGTCCAAACAAAATTTAGGACACAGTTGCAAATTTCTTTGTTGCATCTTTCTACTACCATGTGTATGTAGGCTAATGTTCTGACTTACTGTGTGAACACACCTGAAGGCTATTTTAAAAAAGTATCAAATATTGCTGCAAAAAGGTATTTTGTAGACATTTTTCCATCTTGGATATCAGAACAATCTGCAAGAAGTACCAATGTATAAGGGAAAGGGGAGTGCGCTGATCAGATGACAAGTTCACTCTGATGGTAAAAGCATCGCCATGGAGACTTCACGAGTTAGGTGAAGATTGCCAGTTAACTGCCAAACTTTAAGTTTTTAAAACAGATAGGTTGGCTGAAATTGGTTGTCACCTACATTGTTGAGTTGAAAACAGACAGAGTGTGTACACATTGTGTGTACACAGGTCCTTATACACTAATATATTTAGTTTTAGTATGCTCAAGAATGCCACAGTGCAAGCCTCACCAACAATTCTAAATTGGTTGTCAATGTAATTATTAACAAGTGTTTAATTGAACTCACCAATATAATGCTGGGCATGTAGGCCTTATTTCCCCCAAGATTGATGGATCATATCATAAATCATTTCACTTCAGCTGTTTGCAAAAAGCAGAGTAATGACCGTACCCAAAGCCTGTGCTTGCAAGACTGATAACAGTGTCCTATATTCTATGTGATTCTCTAACTGGACATTTGCTGAATATTTCTGAGTGTATGAATTATGCTGACACTAATTTAAGACTGTCAGTGGGGCTTTCAGAGCAGTGCATTCACATGCATTGGAATTTATGCATATTAGTGCATTAGTTCTTTGCAGACAAATAAAATGTACAGAGATGGCACCCATTTCAACACAACAAAATAAGGGACAACCATTCTCTGGTTCATTTTGGCTATTCAGTCAACCTGCTTTGTTTAAAATTTAAATAAAGTTGGCAATTTATTATCAGTCATTACCTAATTATTGTATCTTCTACGACAACACCATGGTACACCACTTACCAACCAATCAGCATTTTCTTCTTATGCAGTAAACACTCTTATTTCTTGTGTTTTATCCTGATGATCTCAAAATCAAAAAGCTTCAAAACACTTTCAGAAATACATGTGCACAATCCTTTGTCTGAAAGCTCAGGACCAGTTGGCTTTCAGAATTCAGAATTTTTAAAATTTCAAAATAAGTCACAGGTCGATGGTGAAACTTTTAAACTTCTTACTGGAGGAGCAGACTCATTGAATAAAACAGAATTGAGGCCTGCCAGTGCTGGGCCACGCCCCATCCCCCTGCCTGCACGTCACATCTAAGTGACATGAACCAAGTACATGCGGACTTGGGTTGACTATTTGCACACCAAACAACCTTGTTAATGAGAAAAAAAACTTCACAAAAAAAACCTTTGGATTTTGGAACTTTTCGGATTTCGAGATTTCGGAAAAAAGGTTGTCTATCTGCACTTAGCTTTTGTGCTGTCAAATGACTACAAGTACAAAATTGTTTGATCATCAGTGGAAAGTCAAGTCTTCAAATGTTATTTCCTACTACTGATTTATATGGAAAATTGAAAAGATGGTTAGTTATGCTGACAAGTCTTAATGGCATGGTTCCATTAGTGTTATATAATAAAACTATGGGACTGTGAACAGTTGAAAAAAAGGAAAACAGTTCTCAAAAACTGAACAGTAAAGCTAGGGGAGTATCATCTATGAACAAAATAAAAAGATCAAACTTGGCAAATCAGCTACTTGAAATCAAATATATTGCAACCTTCCAGGTAAAAATTCTCAATAACCAAATAAAGAATGAACTTTGACTACTGATGCAAGGAATGCACATCAAGTCTCAAAGAAAGCCAGATAACCTAAATAAACATCAATCCCCATTTGATTTCATAGTGATTATAAATAAGACATTTATTCTACTGTTACATATTAAAATACTTGTAAATCTATTGAGTAATTCTGAAAAGCGTATATAATTTGGTCCCAAACTATAGCTCTTCACCCAAGTGTGCAATCTTCTTTTGAGAGTCAAAAGAGTAATTGGTAGTAGGCCTTTTGACCGTGGGCATCACATCCAAGCTGAATTGGTACTCACCAGGTATACCAGAGTATCTGTGTTCACTGAGAAAGAAATTAAAATGCATTCAGGGTGCCTCATACTCCAAAAAGGGGGAGGTAAAATACTGTAAAGGGATAATATTGGGATTTGTGCTGTGACAGATTTATCCTATAGATTCATCCTCAATCATCAGGCATTTTGCAAAGACATTGTACCAACTTTGTCTGTACACAATTCACAGTACAATGCCCTTTCCTTATCAGCATGAAAGCTGAAGACATTAGGTTGACGAACCTTTTATAAGCAACCTGCTCATACCCATAAATCCTGCAAAGGTTGAACATCTTTGTTGCCATGGGAACATGCCGCAGCACTTTTGAAACGAAATCCTTGTATAGATAGCAATCTGAAAAACAATGAGAGAAGCAAGTCATGCAGGACAATCACATAATAAAAATCAAGACTGATGCTCACTGAAAAGTCAACTGGCTCAGTTAAGAGAACACACCAGCTTTGTGTTAAATTGCAAAGGGATAACGTCATAGAAGTTTAAAAATCTCAGCTTGATGGGCCAGACAAAAAGGAAAAATTGTTGGACCCACCCTGCTGTGTGCACATCTCTCTCACAACTCCATTCGATTCCCTTTGGTTTCGTTTCTTTTGGATCGACTTACAGCATTGATGGCATCAGGGTTAAAGTCACAAATTACATGCTCTTTGACCAAGATTGTGAAGCACTGTCTATTATTCTTTACTTCACTACAGTGAGAGGTAATCATTAATCACATCATTCTCCTCCATCACTTCTCATTGACTTTGCATGGCTCCATTTCTACCTGATCCAGCACAATTCTAGCAATAGCATTTTATTTCCCCAAATAATCTTCAGTATTCTCCAAGGTTCCACATTTGGCATAATTTTCTGTTCAAATACCTGCTACTACTCAGTAATAACATCCCAAGCATGGCATCAGTCTTCCTTAGTTATGCTGGCAATAAACATTCCTCAACTACCTCTGTGTTGTAAGATTGCATAACTAACACTCATACACAAGAGTCAACAATTACTTCAATTGAAGATTGGAAAGAACAAAGCTGTTATTTTCAGCCCTTTCTACAAACTCTGTTCCTATGCACACATTCTATTCCCTCCCACAACCACTAGCCTATGTTGAATTGAGCCTCATTAATCCTGCTCAGCATTCTGCTCAACCTCAGATCAAAGTTAAAATGCTACTTTCTATCCATCACCACTACTGTTTATTTCCACCTCGGCAAGTACCTCACTCACACTGCCATTACATTTTTCACATATTCTTCAGTTACTTATAGGCCAGCCTCCCATGTTTATCATTAAGAATATTATAATCTTAATATATCAACATTGAACCACATTCTGTGTTAGTTTAAACAGGGAGATCTAATCCAGATGTTTCTTCACTTAAATTCTATCTCCAAGTTATCTAGGAATGCCCTACCTGAAAGAATCTATTGAATCTGAATTTTCAGGATAACTTCTAACCTTTATTAATTGTAGTTTAAATCATAATATGTACATGAAACAAAACAAAAAGAACTTTTGGCAAACATGAATGTCAAAGGGGCATCATGTCTGCTAATGCATCTTGCATTACCTGACATGACCCATCCAAGTGCCAGTCGGAACAACTTTGGAAGCAGTGTTCACCTGGGTGACTTGAAGGCAGCTGTTTCAGTAGTACATTGCAAATCTGACTAGCAAGCAGCACCCTGGTCACACATGGGATAGTGTACTCAGGCCTAATAAAATGGACTGGATCTAGGATAGTGCACATCTTGTGTTAAGCAATTCTCTCTCTCGACCAACAATTCTCATTTGGAATACAGGCTCAAAACTGATAACTAACTTTACAAAGTAAGAATTCAAAAAAGTGAATAGATGGTCATCAATTGTGGCACAGCATTATCCAGAAATAATGAAAAATCATTTCAGTAAAGAAATAATTACACCCATGTTAAAACTTTAAAAGAAGCCAAGATGCAGATGACATTTCTTGAACTGTTATTGGGAGATAACAGCTGCAATGAAATAGGTTAACAAAATGAAAGATGTGACACTTTAGCAAGAAGGAATCTGAAGTTTATATAGCTTTCTACTTTATAAAATCCTGAAGTATCAATTGTTTGTTTGTTTCTTCCTAATCTAATTGCACAGGAAGGACGAATGAGGAAGGCTATTTCATTCAATTTCCAAAAGAAACATAAATAGTACCAGAATGAAATCTATTCTGAAGCTGCCATTTACCGTTCACTAGCAATAAACATTTACTTACTTGTCACTTTTCTACCCTACATCTCCAAAAACAGCCACATAATAACTCTAACGGTAAATAGAACAAAACATGTAAAACTTTGAAAACGAAGTTAAGTGGGATATCCTGTAATGCAACAATAATAGTTTTAAATTAATCTTAATAGGATGCAGGATCTCAGAATTGTTAAAGTGCAGAAGGAGGCCATTCAGCCTAGTGTATCTATAAGAGCCCTCAAAAGGAGCAGCTCACTTACCATTATCTTCCTGCTTTCCCTCTGCACCCGCACATTCTTCCATTTCAAATAACTATTTCATATGCTTATGAATGCCTTGATTGAACCTGCTTTTAACAAACTCCCACGCAGTGCATTCCAGATCTTAACTGGCTACATGAAAAAGCTTTTCCTCATATCCAGTTGCAGTATTTCTAACTATTATATCCTGTCTTATTTGACTTGCAAATACTTAGACTTACCAAACTGAGAATTGTATTCCTTCTGAAGATGGGGCCATTAATTAGTGTAACGTGATAGCATGATTTTTTAAAAAATAACTGGGCCAATTTGCTCCCATCCATATTTATTTGGTCACTCCATTAAATATCAATTTGGCATGTTTTCATTCACTTTTCAATGTTGATTAGGAAATTCAATCAAATATTAGTAAGATTTCTAATGCACAATTGCTTTTTTACACTGAAATTTAACGAAAGATAAAGTTCAACTTTCTGCAAGAGTCATGGAAAACAAAGACGATCAATATCCATAGTTTGAGTGGTAAATTTAAAATAACAAAAATGCAGGATTATCATGACCAGAGAAAAATGTTTTGGATTTAGTAATTGCGTGTTTACTCAACTGTACTCATCATCTGATGTAAAGAAATCTGATATTGTGAATCCCATATTTTCTATGTGAATTGCTTACTGAAACTCATTGTTCTTACATGCATATGGTGCCCCACTACATTCCATAAAGGAAAGATGGAGTTTGCATCTGGAAAACACATACACTAACACCTATAGGCTTTTATAATGGAAAAACTGGGACAAAGGATGAACACGTGATATTGAGGTAAATGTGGCTTTATATTTGTTTGATCCTTTTTAAAACAAAATCAAAATAATCCCATTGTAAACACTCATACATTTTAAATACCGTGCACTAACGTATAAGAAATATAACCAAAACCGTACCAAATAGAGGTTCCTATGTTAAGTCTCCACAAAAAGGCCGATTTTAATAGCTATGAGAAAAGCCTCAAATAATACTGTTCTTTCCTGATTAGGTGCCAATTAGAAGTTTGTGCTGTCAGCAAAAATTAACATTTGCCAGAAAACATTTGTCTTGAAAAGGAACAATCATAAGTTCTGGCAATGTTTTTCTGCTCATCTCTTCAAACCATTTCGTGGCTTTTCAATGTATTATAGCAACTAATTTGACCTCTGTGCAGGGAACAGTTTGTTCTGCCAAAGATCAAATCAAAGCAAAGCAAAGATTAAAATTTGTGTTGCATGTGCCAAAATTCTACTTTATCAATTTACTCCATGCCATTTACATTACGCAGCACCATGCAACCTGACGTAGCTGCAATTTGGCTGAAAGAAAGAATGCGAGAAAATATACTTTGATTTCCTATCCGAGATGGGGTCAAAGCGAGGTCCAGAAGATGGGATGTCACTTCTCATCCTTCCCAGACTCTTGATAAGGATTTGATAATCTACACCCCAACAATGAGGGAGGAAAGCAAAACAATATGCAAACTGCCACTCAGTCCCAAGAACATTAATTGCACTGGATAACTGAGTGGATACAAAGATAACAAATAAAGATTGGTAATTACTTGTGCTTTTTCCAGTTTTGAAGGGCAAATAAGCTCGACTTCAGACAATTTCCTCAGTCACTTAAAACATTAGCTAGGCCTCCATAGCTATTTACGGTTTTTCATATAATTACAAAATTTGACTCTAAATTGGTATGGAAAACATTGTATTGTTGATGTGTAATGTATTACAGTTGTAACAAGAAATACCATTGCTTTTATTCTGACATGACAACAAGTCAGTCCTCATCACACGGTTTGTACAATTAAAAAGGAACATACAGGAACAAAAATGTGAAACTAGTTACTGTATTGCCCGTAAACAGAACAGTTAAAAGGTCAAGGGACACAGCTTTCCTCTTTGCTGGTGATGTGTTAATTCTTTGGGTGTGTTCCAAAGATAATTTACACAGGTCAAAACTGAAAACTGTAACTCACAAATGTAGTGCTTTAGGTGCATTTTGAAGAACTTGAAATTCCACAAGGCAATGCACACCCAAAGAAGAAACCAAATTTCTCACCAATAACAGTGAGTCCCAAGGGTTCATGTGTGTTAAAGTAACAAGTCCTATCGGTACTCCCATTTTTCTACCTTTCATACTTGCTTAAAAAGACCCTGTAATTCACTGATAATGGTAAGACATTCTCTCTATATATTCTCTATTTTTCTATTTTTGTGTTTTACTACTACTGCAAATTTGTAATTAAATTTCCTTTTATTAAATAAAATAAACCATACTTTTATTTTGAATGTTGCTTGGGAGTGATGCCAGAGTTGAAGAACTTATATCATACATTGAACATTAAAGTTTAAACTAATGGAGAATTCATACTAATCTTGTAATTTTTTTTAATACTTGTAAGATTGAGCCAACAATTACTGCAGCAATCTAACAACCAATTACTGATCATCAACTATGACATCATACAGTTTCATGGGAAAATTTGAGACACCGGTCAATGACATTTAGAATAATGATGAAAGGGAACGTTTCGTTCCATTGGCATTGTTGAAAAACTATGCAAATTGATAACTACTAAAAGTTAAACGGGTGGTTCAGGATGGCCCTGATGTTTTAAGCAGATGATTACTGGAATGCATGGTTGCATATTTGATTTTCTGTCTTGACTGAATTTCGAACTTTGCATCTTTTATTAAAGAGTTGCGTCAATTCTCACTATTATGAAACACTGCTAGGCAGGTGGGGAATAAAATAGGAATCACATCTCCAGATCTATCCGGAGAATCATGCATTTCATCAATCAATTTAAAACAGCATTGATGTTAACTGCAAGAGTTTATGATACAATCACATCACCCTACCTTGGCCAAAGGAAAAAAGAATTGGCAGTGGAAAATGATAATTTTAAAATGGTGAAAAAACAATGGAACATTTTAGTAAAATTCAGCGTAATGACTACTTTACACCATCGTAACAATTATTTTAAAACTATTTTTCAACAATGCCTCTGGAATGAATAGAATATCGCACCAATGATAGTCACTGCTTTTACATTACTTATGTGAGAGGCTCCCATAACCCATTCATTTTCACTCCTTTCCAGTCATGGGACTTTACTACTCATGAACTAACAGTAATGCATTCACTGGTACAAAATCCTCCATTTATTATTCCAGCACGCTTTTCACAGTTTTGTAGAAACTAAAACCTTGCCACTTGACTGTTCAGAGCTCTCTCCCACAGATCACAACTAGGATCCTGAAAATAATTAAAAAAATGTTTTTAAGCA
This sequence comes from Hemiscyllium ocellatum, assembly GCF_020745735.1. Taxonomy (NCBI): domain Eukaryota; kingdom Metazoa; phylum Chordata; class Chondrichthyes; order Orectolobiformes; family Hemiscylliidae; genus Hemiscyllium; species Hemiscyllium ocellatum. The sequence goes on along the minus strand of NC_083425.1, from coordinate 26,621,847 downwards.
AAGATTTGGATCCTGTGGTAGAGTTCATCTTCCTCTTTAATCCAAAGGATCTTATGTTCAACTTAAACAACAAAACTTTCGTCGTGCCCCCAAAAACAGCAGGATAGAGGTTCACTTGTACAATTGTTTCAATTTCTTTAAAGCCAAAAAGCAGTTCTTTGTTGACAGAACTGTGGAAGGCAAAGCACACAGCGCTGGTTCTTCTTTAATAGGGTCTTTATTTCTTTACATATTGGTGCTCATTCGAGTTTGACTGTTTGCAGAATTTAGTTCTCCTTGGCTTCCTTCTCGTGGAGGGGACTGTAGAAAAATGAAAATAAAATTCAACAAACTTGGAAAGTAATGGTTTTAGTGTCAGGTTTGCTTGCTTTTGACATAGGATTAGCAACTTGGAACACACCTATAGTAATAAGTAACTGTAAATAAATTTCAAAGCTATAAATTAATGCATGGGAACACATGACCAGATACAAACATAGAATTGAGCTTTAAGTAAATACCTCAACTTTTAAAATTCACAAGTATCAGGGTAAAAATGCTACACTTAAATAATTAGTACGTTGAGAGTACAATCTGAGCTTAGAATCTTACTTTTATAATGTTTATCACCATAACTTTTCTTTTATTAAATTCATCTGTGAATACCATTCATTTTCTTAACATCAAGTATTGTTTACAAAGCAAACATGGCAAGAGATAGGAGAATTATGTATCATAGCTAATTGTTGAGATCGATAACAGGGCAACAGCATCTTACAACTACTGTGGTGTAAGATGATCCCTCCCACAAGGATGTTGATGAATTGTTTACGGATGTACAAATTACAGCCCATCTCCTCAGGTGAATTCACTAACGGTATACATTTACATTGAGATCTGAATTTCTTTAGTCTATCATTGTTGAGGTGTTTCATCTATATTCTTATTCATGGGACAAAATTATTAACAGTCTGAAATTATAACTTACTTGTTAACACATCAATCAAAAATTGTTTCAACTCAATGTGAACACTGAATCAATAGCAATCTGATTCAGTGACTACCAAACAAAGTATCACATAACTATACAAATAAAAATGGCCAAAATTTGTTTTCAAGTTATCAATCTTTAACTACAAAGCAGCAGAAATCACAAAGAAATCACTTTGAAAGTTGGACATAATTAATTTAAATACGATGGAGTTCCACCTTTTAACAGTTCCCTCCCATCACACCAGCCCAAACTGGTATATTCACCAGTTGTAGTTACATCCATGGAACATAAAACTGATTAGAAATGAAGCAATTCTGAACAAAATGTACATTCTCAGAGCTATCAGTATGACTTGTAAAAAGCAGATGTGCTTGGTAGGAGACTGACACAACAGTTGCAGACACTGCTGGAATATGGTAACCTCAAATGTAAAGTAAGTCCTGTGACTAGCAGGCACAATTTGAAGAAAAGATGCCATGGACTTTAGGTACAGGTGAATGGTTAGTCAGAAAAACACATCTGTTGAGCTGGGTGCAATTGGGGTAATTTAGTCAATCAAACAAGTGAGCAAATGAATTTAAAAAAAAAATTCATTGTCCGAAAGTAGTAAAGTCACAGAGCAGGATTGAATGTCAGAAGGGTTATGCAGGAACAATGGACGTTTTAAAAAACACAGTACCTTTATCAATATTGCTGCTAACTGAGAGAATGGAAGATTGAGGAAGATACTCTTTCAATTTATTTTGATGTTGGTTGTCGGTTAAAGAGATACATGACATTGAAAACCATTGAAACACATGCAGGCATAATTGGTATATCAACCAAATGCTAATATTCAGAAATTAGACAGAACCTAACACAACAGTTCACCACATATTTTTGAAAGATATTGCATCCCACAGAGCACCTTCAATACACAATAAATCCTGCAAACTACACTGCCTCTTTAGTTCAGTGAAGAAAGCAACAGGCAGTTAAGAACTCTAAAAGCAAATCTGAAGTAATTTGATTGCAAAAGGGCTATTAGCCTAATATTTGTCCTTAAGACAAAGTATGATCCATTATTAAGGAAGAAATAGCAGGACATTTACAAAAACTTAATGCAATCAAACAGAGACAACATGATTTTGACAAAGGGAAATCATTATTGACAAATTTGCTGGCGTTCTCTGAAGATATACCGAGCAAAGCTAATAAAAAGGAAAACCAGTGGATGTAATGTATTTGGATTTCCAGAAGGTGTTCAGTAAAAGGACACAAACAAAGTAGAAGCTATTGGTACTGTGGGTAATGAGTTAGCAAGGATTGTGGATAGATTAACACATACAAGATAGTCAGAATTAATTGATCTTTTTCAGGTTGGAAAGACATACTAATGGAGTCCCACAGAAAGGGTGGTGATGGGGAAATAGTGGGACACAGGATGGGTTTGTCAAGATGGTCGTGGTGATGACATATTTGAAAGGGAGGTGAAAAATAGCTCTCGAGAGGTAGCCATCCACAAACTAACAGGGGAGTAGACAATGAAATTGAATGGCTATCAGTTTAGCAATATGGTGGCCATGGAAACAGGAAGTGGATTTAATGGAGAAAATAAGAGTGCATGGAGGAAATATTGGGATATGGCAGAGAAACTGAAGGAAGGTGAGAGCTCAGTGCTAGGGCACAGGGAAATCTAATTGGAAGTTTGTGTTGTACTGCTCACAATATTTATTTTCTTTGCATATGCATGTCCTTTTTTATCACCATTGGGTCTGGAATGATGCGTGTCTATTTTCTGTGGAAATCTGGCTTCTTGGTTTACATGCCATCTCTCTATTCAGTGTGCCCTGTGGATAAAATTTTACTCCTCTGCAAACAGGTTTGCGGGTGGAGAGGCTTATAAATGGGACAGGTGCTTTCCCTTATTGCAATTTTGATTGGTGGGAAAGGCATTATGCTGTTCACCTATTCTTGTTCAACTGAAGCCCTTAAAAGGTCAACAGATGGCCACATTTTCCACTTCTGCAATTATTTCATAGATGGCAGGCTAAAACAGACAGTGAATGGGAAAGCCAGCAGCATGGCGGTTGGCTTTGAACTTTGTTTAAAGAGCATTGGCAAATGGCAGGGAGGGGAAATTTTCCTTCAAGTAACTCCGGTTTCTGAAAGTTAGACGCGACTCCCTCTCATCCAATCCTTGCAAAACAAAATTGCAAAACTAGGTAACTGCCAAAAATTACAAGGGTGTGGAAAACCAATTACTTAAACTTTTTAGTAGGATCTATACTTAACAGTCCTTGAACCTTGAGCATGTAACTTTTTTGGAGAGCATAGAAAGTGCATTCATTTAGCAAGGAAACATTTACTGAAATGGCTTAAAATGCTTGTAAATTCATATTCTCCAATTTTAATCCCATAATACTTTAAGCAGTTGAGTAGCAGTCATCAAACATGATATTCCTTAATTCTAACAAAATATGCATGGATTTAATTCCAAAATTTGATTCGGACTAGACTGCATAGTGTGTTGTAACCTTTATGGAAATGAAAATAACTATATTTTTAGAATAACAATTCCTTGTCCGAAAGTTAAATATTGACTACTTCAGAATTATTTATTGAATAAGTTTTACAAGCATTAAATCAGTGGGAACTCAATGGATATGGTGACTTGTACCATTTACAAGTAATTAATATTTATAGCTAATCATTCTATTGAGTTTGCATTATAGCAATTCCATTAAAATTAAGTTTATATTGAAAACTCTGTAGTACTTTGATACAGTTATCACTTAAAGAAGTACCTTAACGTGGATTTGATTGCGCAGAATAGCAGCTCGGAGTATCATGGCTTTTGCTCTTCTTTGGAATTCTTTGCCCATCTGCAAGGACTTTTCAAATGTTGTGCTGCGTTGATCTACATCCCTGGCATACAGAATCTATAACCAAGAAAAACAGAAATTAGTTCAATTTTTTAAAACTATTTCTGTTTCTGAATCAAGGACATTATTTCATGATCCGCACATCATCAACATTGTGTGGTGGATGAATTTGTAGATCAAGTAAAATGATATTCCACCATAACGAGCCCACTGGAAAACCCTGACCACAAATGGACAGTTCCTCAAGGAAGAATTCAGAAACTACCATCATAGTCTCCAGAAAAAGTAGATTCAGCCAATCACAACTGAAGAGATTTCAGTGGCAACCGCTTGTGAGATCTTGGTTGCAGACCAACATTTAAGATGGTCTATGAATAATTGTTTTTACTAAATTTAACTGTTACTTGGCCAAAATAATTGAAGACAACATTCTGAAAAATTTCCATATTGCCCCCTAGATTTGGAGACTGTGTTAGCTTTCAAGTACTTCCATATATTAGTACAGTTTAAATCTTCTGTTAATATACAAACAAAGTGAAAAGATTCAGATTTTTTTTTGCAAGGAACTAGTTCTCTATTTGTTACCCTTACATGCTGACACATTTCTGATATGGACCTATATAGAGGAACCTCGATTATCCGAATATCAATTATCCAAAAATCGGATTATCCAAAGGAGATCTCGAGGTCCCGATAGAAACATTACATCAAAGACGTGTTTCCAACAATCATCGCGTCTTTCGTTTACAATGATTAAACAGGCATCATCTCCAAATGACTGACCTCTTGTCCTCTCTCTCTCCACACTTTCCCTGGAGTTCTACAGAAGGGTGTATCCTAACACTCCACCATCCCCATACCCCACAAAGGCAGCAGCAGTCTTGTTGGTGTACAGTCCGGCTGCCCTGGAGAGAGGGTGGAGTGGTGTTGGACAGGGTTTGGGGTGAGGGGGGCGGTGTTGGATGGGTTTGGGGGACGGGGGACGGGGGGGTTGCAGGGTCTCACACACTGTGTGCTACTGCTAGTCTCTTGAACGAGGAGCAGACTAAAAACTGAGCCCCAGAGGAAAGGCATTTAAATCAATTAACCGAATAATCAATTATCCAAACGAAATAGTGCCCGCCCATCTCATTTGGATAATTGAGGTTTCCCTGTATACAGATTGATCTGTACAAATAATTAAACATATATCATATCTCCTTTTAAATTCAAACTTTGAGAGACCAGTAGAAGAATGAGCTAAAAAAAAGAAGAGTGAGTTAATCCCTCCTATCTCAGTCACAACAAATTATTTTGAAGAGAATCTTTGGTGTAAAGGATGGACATTAACAGCTTCAAAAATTAAGGGAGTCATTTTAGAATTAGCCAAAGTATCTTTTTTAAAAGAAACAAAATTTCCAATATTTCACCTTGGTAGAGTGAAATCTGTAACGTTAACTGCCAAGAGCTTTATCGGGTCTTTTCTGAGTGGAACTTCTGAGTTTGTTTTGGAATGATGGGAGACTGAAATACATGCAGGTATTTCGTGGGGAAAATCCATGTGGAGTTAAAGTAGGATAATTTCACAGGATAACTACCGAATAGTTTGTTCATGTGGGCAATTATATTTCATGAACAATTATAATCAACTGTTTCTTTAGTGATTATGGTTTTTTTGCCTCACTGTTCTATTACATTCTCTTATATATAAAGATTCTGATTTTTTTCATGAGCCTCTGTGGACCACAGGAATGGAAAAGTGAATTATAATGTTCATTTGTATACTTAGTTATAATTTGCAATCATTTTGATTATCCATCACTTTAAGATCTTCTATAGTTAGTAGATGGTAAGCAATTATTTCAAGCTTTGTTTATTATGCAATGAAGTGACAGGAAAGACTCACCTTGCTATGTGAATCAATTCTACCATTGATTAATCCCTCCAGGATAAGATGCGTCAATTCATCTTCCAGTGCACCCACTGTGGTGTTGAAAGAAATGGCCATCTTGTTCATGTCAGCAGAAACATATGGGCTAAAATACTAAAAATACACAAGGTCTTTTAGGCAAGGCTAAAATAAAATTCAACATTTTAAAGATTACACATTTAACAAAAATTTTTATATCTAAACATTATTACACAATTTTATAGTCAGCAGTGAAGTGACATGAGCACGTGACCTTGAGCAAAGTTGTCTACAAAGATGTAGCAAGCTCTGTGGCATGAATTTCCCTTCCTCAACATCACTGTGAACCTGCCACCTGGTCATGGGGATCTTCAGGCATCCAGCAACAATGCCATCAAGCAGGGTGAGCACACAATCATAATGACGTGCTCTCCTGGACATCATAAAAATGCAGCAAAATTTTACTTTAAAATTTACAGACAGCAAAATTAGTGATTGTAGCAATCTCATGATTTGTAATGGAAGTTGAAATAGCGTAAACAAACTTTTTACTATAATAATTTTAGAATTTCACAAGACCAGCAGTAATAATAAATGTAATGCACTTTTGAAAACTCATTTACACCTCAGAAGGTGCACCTTTTTAAAAGATTGTTGTTAAAACAGCCAGATTAATAGTACTAAAGGCATGCTTTCATGAGTTCAGTGATTTCTTTTTCATAGGAGCCTGGGAAGACTTCAAGAGCACATACTGTGGGAAAACATAATATCACTGATAGCAACTTGATTTCTGCATTTGATTATAAGCAGACGTATTTAGTCTCCAGAAGATGCTGTCAGTTTTAGAGGTGTAAGGAGACACTGATGTTTTAAAATCTCCATTATGCAAATATTATTACTACTTCCTAAGATTTAGCATGTGCCACAATTATTGAAAACAGAAACTTGCCATTTCAGAATTAGGTTTTCAGAAATTTGGTAGCTACCCAATTCATTGCCTTTAAAATCAGAAGAACAACCTGAATGTTTAAAAAATGGTCTAATCTGAAACCACACCAAACAATGTGAAGGTAAATACCCCGGTAGCATTATGGTATGCTTCTCATTCGGTTTGCTTCTTTTGTCACTTTTAATGTGGACAAGGAGTTTATTACTTTTGAAAATCCTAAACAAAAATCAATAGACTGTGGCACTGGATACCATCATGACTTGAAAGTCTGAGGTTAACCAGACAGTAGTCATTCAGCAATAGGGTTAAAAGCTTAACATTGGAGAAACTGCACTCAATATCATCTTATGAAGGCAAGTGTAAACATTATTACAGCTTAACATTGTAAACAATTTTTACATTTACATTTCTGTGGGATATAGGTAAAGTAGTTTTACTTCTGCAATTATAATTACTTATACAAAGTAAATGAACTCACACCAGTCTGTAATTGTTTCAGCCAAGAGCTGAGTCAACAAGAATAGAAACTATGTGGAGGAAATGCATAATTGTTATTTTGTTTTAGCTAAAGATTTATGCAAGAAACGGGACTGTAAAACAATGGTAGAAATACAGGCGACTAGATAAGGTGTTGTGAAGAGAGGCAGTTAAGCTAGATACACCTGTACAAACAACAGGTATAAACATCTGTATCCCACTTTTACAGAAACACAGGAACAAACCCCAATTAAAAGGGTCTTCACGATAAGATGCTGTGAGGGGAAGAACAGATGGAGGGAGTAGATAATGGTAAGGAAAGGATATGCCTAACAATGACCCACAGCAGAATGAGGTCAAACAGCCTTGTGAGGCCAGAAATAAGCATTTTGTCACAGACAAGGCTGGATAAGGCAAGAAATAAACAGGAGTAATGGGTACCGGTCTTAGGGAAGTGGAGGATGTAAACAGGGGAGGAGCAATGAAATAAAAAAAGGAACCAAATTAAATAAATATCGAATATTCATTGAATTTGGTGTGTGAGTCCCTTGCCTTGTACACAGACAGTGGACATCACACCCTCTTGCAAGAGTAAAATAAAGGACACCACTGATTCAGATTTTGTCTCGGACTGAAATTATTGAAGTGTGTGAGCTTAGTTTCTCACAATTGGGGGCTCGTCCGGGATGTTCGGGGGGGGGGGGGGGGGGGGGGGGGGGGGGAGTGGCGGGCCTTGGACACTGGGAAGACTCGTCCCGTTCCCAATTGAGGAGCGGTCTCGTGTCCTGGTTTGGTCCGCTCCCTTGGGTGACTGGTGCAAATCCCACGAGAGAGACATCTGAATCACAGAGTGACAGGAGGTCGATAGAAAATATAGCAACAAGGGGCTAGGCAACTCTGTGCACAGACCAAGGTAAGAAAACTGACTTTTAAGTATTGCCTTGGTGGCCAGGAAAAGGGGTATTTAATCGCTGAGGGCCCCAGGAAATAGGGGGTAGGCAGAGTACCTGTCACAGGGTACAGGAAGAAGAAAAAGTCCCTGGTAGCATTCCTCCTGAAAGTCCGTTGGGGAGGATGTTGTGGGAATGGACAAGCAATACTTGTACAAGGGCAAAAGATAAAAAGAAAATGATTAAATATTGTTGTTTAGTATAGACCAAAGAACCAATCCTTCGTCTGGCTGTCTTCTGGCCAAAGTATGGTTCGGATGAGGAGTGGGTTTGTCAGTATTGAGATTTGTATTGAATAAAAAAAAACACCTTTTAGTCAAGAGGAGGCAGACTATACGTCCTGTTGGAAGGGCAGTTTGGGAATGATGGCAGTAAAGACAAGGGATTCCCCCTCTGCTCCACCCCTGGGATCCTCTTGGCTGTTTGCCCCCCCGTACCATAAAATCAGATTAGGTGAAAATGGAAAGGGGGTGGAGAGGAGAGACAGACAGACAGGGACAGGGAACAGATGACTCACAAGAGGAGGACCAAGGGGCGGTGGACGGGGATGTTGTTGTTCCTGACCCTCAATCCTCGGCAAAAGTAAGGGAAGCTAAAGTAAACGTAGAGGAGGCTGCCGGATGGACCTAAATCAAAGCCTAAGGGGGAAAAACAAAAAAAATGGGAAGAACGTAACGACTTATCCCCTTCGGAGGTACCAATAGGGGACAAAGAGATTGGGTTTGTAAGTGCCCCCCTTACCAGTGGGGAGGTCAGAACATTTAAAAAGAAAATGAAGGTCTTGGTTGAGGATCTGGTAGGGTTGTCTGAACAAATTGATGAATTTTTGGGGCCCAGTCTGTATACGTGGGGTGAGTCAATGTCTATTTTGAATATACTATTTACTGGGGAAGAAAGGGGACTTATACGAGGAGCAGCCATTAAAATATGGGACAGGGAACACCCGATTGGAGATGGGGACACTGGACAGGGTGAGATGAAGTTTTCCCTCAGAGACCCCCAGTGGGAAAATCAAAACCCGGAGCATAGAGAAGAAATGAGGGAATTGAAAGATCTGATTCCAAAAGGAATGAGAGAGGCAGTTCTGAAGTCGCAGAATTGGACCAAAGCCTTTGAAGTTAGACAGGAGAAAGATGAGACTCCTTCAGCTTTCTTGCAACGATTAAGAGACTCAATGTGGAAATATTCTGGAATGAACCCTGAGGACCCAGCACAGGGTCTTTCGAAAGTACATTTTGTGACAAAGGCATTGCCAGACATACAGAGAAAGATACAGAAGATAGAAGGGTGGAGTGAAAAACCATTAGATGAATTGTTAAGAGAGGCACAGACAGTGTTTGTAAAGAGAGAGGATGAGAGACAAAAACAGAAGGTGAAAATGATGGTAGCTACGGTTGATGAGGTAGTTAAGAAAAGAATGGAGGAGAAAGTGAGGTCTGCAGATGCTGGAGATCAGAGCTGAAAATGTATTGCTGGAAAAGCGCAGCAGGTCAGGCAGCATCCAAGGAACAGGAGATTCGACGTTTCGGGCATAAGCCCTTCTTCAGGCTGAAGAAGGGCTTATGCCCGAAACGTCGAATCTCCTGTTCCTTGGATGCTGCCTGACCTGCTGCGCTTTTCCAAGAAAAGAATGGAACCAATATTGAGCAACCGGAGCGGCGGATGGCAGCAAGTAAGACAGAGAGGAAAGGGGAGAGGGAGAGGACAAGGGGGAGCATTTGATAGAGGGTTCGAGCGACAGGGGCAGTATGGAAGTCTCCACAGGAAGGATGCTATTATTGTGGAAAGATAGGGCATTTTAGGCAGGAGTGTCCTGATCTACAAAGAGAAGAAAGGGCAATTCCGCTTATGAATTTTGATGAAGAATAGGGGTGTCAGGGGTTCCTGCTTTCAGGAACCCACCAGGAACCCTTGATAAACTTGAAGGTGGGATCCTATAGGGAAGAGGTAGTCTTCTTAGTAGATACGGGGGCAGCACGGTCATCGCTGAATTTTAAACCAAAGAAAGTAGAAATGTCGACACGGTCAATTACTGTTTCCGGGGTAAAAGGGGAGGGATTTACTGTTCCAGTATTTGAACCTATGATGATAGAAGGTCCTAAAGGATAGGGCCACAGGGGAACTGTTGTATATCCCTGATATAGGAAGTAACTTACTAGGGAGAGACTTAATTATCCTCTTAGGACTGGAGATTGGAATTCAGAAAAAAGAATTAGTTGTACAAATAGCGATATTGACAGAGGATGTGGAGAGAGAGATAGACCCTATTGTATGGGCTAGAGAAGGGAATCGTGGAAGACTACAGATCCCTCCCCTTGAAATAAATCTAAAAAGGAAAGGGGACATTGTCTGTGAGCGACAATATCCCAGTTCCATAGAAGGTAAACGAGGACTGCAGCCAGTAATTCAGAGACTGATTAGAGATGGATTGTTGGAGCCATGTATGTCTCCTTATAATACCCCAATTCTACCTGTGCGGAAATCTGATGGAACTTATCGATTGGTGCAGGATTTGAGAACGTTAAATCGAATAGTACAGATCAGACACCCAGTGGTGTCAAACCCCTAGACGTTATTAAGTAAGATCCCTCATGACCACAAATGGTTTAGTGTGATAGATTTAAAGGATGCCTTTTGGGCTTGTCCCTTGGCGGAAGAAAGTAGGAATTTGTTCGCCTTTGAATGGGAAGACCCCAAGACAGGACGGAAACAGCAATACCGGTGGACCGTGCTCCCCCAGGGGTTTACGGAATCCCCGAATTTATTTGGACAGATGTTAGAACAAATATTGGAGAAATTTAGCAGCCCCAAGGAGACTACCCTGTTGCAGTATGTAGACGACCTCTTAGTAACAGATAAAAGAAGAGAAAGAGTAGTAGAAGCCACTAACAAATTATTGAATTTCCTGGGCCAGCAGGGCCTGCGAGTATCTAAAAACAAATTACAGTATGTGGAGCAAGAAGTGAAATACTTGGGGCATTTAGTTAGTGAGGGAAAGCGAAAGATAAGCCCGGAACGGATAGAGGGAATAGTGGGGATGCCGCTGCCCAGGACTAATCGGGAGTTACATAAATTTTGGGGTCTAACGGGATACTGCAGATTGTGGATTGATTCCTATGCTCAAAAGACTAAGAAATTATATCTCAAACTATTGGAGGAGGAACCAAAATGTCTAAGTTGGGATGATGAGGAAAAAGAACTAGTTGAGGAACTCAAAAGAGATCTGATCCATGCCCCCGTGTTAGTCTTACCTTCCCACCTCTTTGCTACTGTAGATAAGGGAGCGGCTTTGGGAGTATTAACCCAGAGGTGGGGAGGAATGAAACAGCCAGTAGCATATCTTTCGAAGCTATTGGATCCAGTATCCTGGGGATGGCCTGAGTGTGTGCAGGCTGTGGCTGCCACTGCACTGTTGGTAGAGGAAAGCAGAAAGCTTACATTTGGGGGAGCCCTAAGAGTAAGTACCCCACAGCAAGTGAGAACGATCCTAAACCAAAAAGCTAGGCGATGGTTGACAGACTCGCGGATTCTGAAATATGAGGCAATATTAATAGAAGGATAATCTAGTGTTGGTCATGGACAATTGTTTAAATCCAGCTGCCTTTCTTTGGAAAGGGGAAGGAGACACTCCTCAGAATCCAGGGCACGACTGCCTTGACATTATAGAATACCAAACTAAGGTCCACATGGACCTGAGAGATGTTCCACTTCATGCAGAGGCTAGACTTTTTATAGCGGATCATCCCGGGTGACTGAAGGGAAAAGACATAATGGATATGCAGTCGTAGATGGGACAAAAGATAGTGTGGTGGAGGCAGGAAGGTTGCCAAATGAGGTGGTCAGCTCAGACCTGCGAACTCTAGGCATTGGAAAGAGTCTTTAGGGCATTAGACAATAAAGAGGGAATTGTATACACTGACTCCAAATATGCATTTGGTGTTGTGCACACTTTCGGAAAGATATGGCAGGAAAGAGGACTGATCAATAGCCGGGGGAAGAAATTAGTACATGAAGAATTGATTAAACGGGTCTTGGAGTCCCTATTACTCCCCCGAGAAATAGCAGTAATGCATGTAAATGGTCATCAGAAAGGAAAGGAACCAGAAGTTAGGGGAAATAGATTAGCTGATGAAGTGGCTAGGGAAGCCACCCTGAACCCACAAGAAGTGGTGATTCATTCCCTAATACCTACTGTCCCAGGTCTTCGGGAAGCTCCTACATTTACTGAAAGAGAAGAAAAAGAATTAAAAGATTTAGGGGCTGCAAAAACAGCAGATGGGCATTGGATGTTACCTGATGGAAGGGAAATGTTGAACAAAATGATGATGCGAGAGATTACGGCTATCCTACACCAAGGCAGTCATTGGGGAGTACAAGCAATGTGTGATTTAGTTCTTTGGGAAAATGGATGTAAAGTAATATATACAATTGCTAAACAAATATGTGAGGGATGTATAATACGCAGAAAGGTAAATAAAAAAGTCTTGAGAAAACAGACCCCGGGAAGAAGAGACCCAGGATTGAGACCCTTCCAGAGTATACAAGTAGATTATACTGAACAACCCAGAGTAGAGAGACTAAAATATACGTTGGTCATAGTAGATCATTTATCCGATTGGGTTGAGGCATACCCCCTAGCTACTGCCACTGTGAGTGGGGTGTCTAAAACAATATTGGAGCACATAATTCCCCGATATGGGCTAGTAAACCATATAGATTCCAACTAAGGAACTCATTTTACCTCTAAAGTGTTACAGGGGGTAATGAAAGGGTTGAGAATTTCCTGGGAGTTCCATACTCCATGGCACCCGCCATCATCAGGAAGGGTTAAGAGAATGAACTAAACACTCAAATGACAGCTCTCTAAATTGATAATAGAAACCAGACTTCCTTGGACCAAATGTTTACCTATAGCTCTCTTGCGAGTACGAACAGCCCCAAGGAAAGATCTGGGACTATCCTCCTATAAAATCTTATCTGGATTATCTTCTCTGGGAACAAATGGAGAATTGCCAATTCCCGAAACTAAAGATTTGTTCTTAAAGAAGTATATACTGGGCTTGTCCTCCTCTCTGTCTTTCCTCAGGAAACAGGGTTTATTGGCACAGACTCCACCCCTTGAATTCACCGTTCATCCCATCCAGCCAGGAGATTGGGTCTTAGTAAAGTCATGGACAGAGACTAAATTGCAGCCGGACTGGGAAGGGCCGTACCAGGCTCTTTTGACGACCGAAATGGCAATAAGGATGGCAGAGAAAGGCTGGACTCACTACACTTGGATCAAAGGGCCAGTGGACTTTCCAGTTGAGGAAGAAATCAACACAAGACCCGCTGAAACTCAAGACTAAAGAGAATTTGAGTAACTGATTATACAGTGGCAATGCGAGCGTGGGATTATTTCTGTCAGATTGTATATTAAATCTTTTTGTGCTTCAGCATGATGGTTAGAGTACTGGGAATGCTTAGAGTTATGATGCTAGCCCTCTTAGTATTGGGATTTTGTCAAAAATCATTTTCATATGTATTATTAACGGTTCCTGAGTCTGATAATCCACAAGTAATAAACGCTGATGCATGCCGCTTAGTAAATTGTGGGGATATAGATAATCAGAGACAGTACCGCAGCTCTGAGATACATCTCAAGTCCTGTGGGGATGGCCTTGGGGATGGTACTTGGTATAATGGTCTCGTCACAGTACACCAGACCCCCTTCCGACCAGCTCACGATTGTCCCGATAAAAAGTGTAACCCAATATACCACACGGTAAAGAAAACCACATGGCACGAAGCAATTCTGGGGGGGGCACCTATGAGATACAATTAAATGAAACATTTGGGATAGAAATGAAAGAAAACGGGAAGGATTTCTTGGGCTGTTGTTTTCGAATTAGCATAGGACAGGGAAAACGGGCGGAACTACTGGATAATAAGGTACAACCTTTCACCCCTCCTGCTGATCCTAAAGTAGTAAAAATTATAGAGGTAAAGGACTTGAAACAGACTATCGAAATAGAAACTGGGTACGGGGATGCAAATGCCTGGGTTGAATGGGTAAAGTATACTGTAAAAAGTCTGAACAAAAGCAATTGCTATGCATGTGCCTCCGGTAGACCAGTGGCCCAGGTGGTTCCCTTTCCGCTCGGGTGGAAGTAAGACAGGAAGGACATGAAATGTATGATAGCCCTGTATCAGGATGAAACTGCATGGAATGATAGGAATTGTACCTCCCTATCTCTGATGTTCCCTCCCTTGGAGAAGAAAGATGCAAAAGCTCCCCCCACATTTTCCGCCACAGTTGGAAATCACACGTCATGTGTGCGTAGACGAGGTACAAGTCGGTCTAGAGATTTGGGGGAGCTGAAATTATGTACAGAGATTAAAAATGTTACCAAAACGGAGAAGGGAGGGAACTACTCAGCACTAAAGGTTCCCCGAGCGGATCTGTGGTGGTACTGAGGCAGCAAAATATTGAGACCCACCCTACCTCCGGATTGGAGAGGGATATGTGCAATTGTACAATTGGCAATTCCATTTACCCTGGCATTTGAGAAGGAAAAGATAGTAGGGAAAAAGGAAAGGGGTAAGAGATCACTGTTAGACACTTCTTTCGATGACAGGATTTATCTTGATTTGGTAGGAGTCCCTAGGGGGGTACCTGATGAATTCAAGGCTCATAACCAGATTGCAGCAGGCTTTGAGTCAGCTCTCGTTTGGTGGGTAACAATGAATAAAAATGTAGATTGGATAAATTACATTTTCTATAATCAAAGCAATTTATAAATTATACAAGAGATGCGGTTAAAGGAATATCAGAACAGCTTGATGCGACAAGTAGGATGGCATGGGAGAACAGAATGGCCCTTGATATGATTTTAGCAGAAAAAGAGTGTGTGTGTGTGATGTTAGGAGGAAGCTGTTGTACCTTTATTCCTAATAACACTGCACCTGATGGTTCAATTACTTGGACCTTAAAGGGGATTGACTACCTTAGCAGAGGAAGTGGCTGAGAATTCAGGAGTAGATACATCTCTCACGGGATGGCTTGAATCATGGTTCGGAAGATGGAAGGGGTTGGTGGTTTCCATCCTTACTTCCCTGATAGTAGTAGTCGGGGTATTGGTAGCCATTGGCTGTTGTATCATACCCTGTATACGAGGGCTCACCCAAAGACTGATTGAGACAGCCTTAGTGAAACAGATGCCCCTAAAAGGGAATCAGGCAGAGGAACTTTATCGACTAAATAATGAGGGGATGAGTGAGACCAAGATGGATGAAATCTCTGGTATGATGCTTGCGAATTTTGGGGGTGATGCTTAAGAGAAAAATGCAGAAGATAACAAATGGTAATTAAAGAAAATGGGGAAATTATGGGATATAGGTAAAGCAGTGTTATTTCTGCAATTATAATTACTTATACAAAGTAAATGAACTCACACCAGTCTGTAATTGTTTCAGCCAAGAGCTGAGTCAACAAGAATAGAAACTATGTGGAGTAAATGCATAATTGTTATTTTGTTTTAGCTAAAAATGTATGCAAGAAAGAAACGGGACTGCAAAACAATGGTAGAAATACAGGCGACTAGATAAGGTGTTGTGAAGAGAGGCAGTTAAGCTAGATACACCTGTACAAACAATAGGTATAAACATCTGTATCCCACTTTTACAGAAACACAGGAACAAACCCCAATTAAAAGGGTCTTAATGATAAGATGTTGTGAGGGGAAGAACAGATGGAGGGAGTAGATAACGGTAAGGAAAGAATGACCCACAGCAGGATGAGGTCAAACAGCCTTGTGAGGCCAGAAATAAGCATTTTGTCACAGACAAGGTCGGATAAGGCAAGAGATAAACAGGAGTAACGGGTCTTAGGGAAGTGGAGGATGTAAACAGGGGAGGAGCAATGAAATAAAAAAAATATAGGAACCAAATTATATAAATATCGAGTATTCATTGAATTCGGTGTGTGAGTCCCTTGCCTTATACACAGACAGTGGACATCACACCCTCTTGCAAGAGTAAAGTAAAGGACACTACTGATTCAGATTTTGTCTCAGACTGAAATTATTGAAGTGTGTGAGCTTAGTTTCTCACAATTTCACATTTAAACAGTCTACTAAAATTAAAATCAGGCTGCAGTGGTCAGAAATTCTGACAAACATTACAAACTTTGGACTCATTGAAAATAATTTAACCATCATAAGAAGCGACAATAAAAGCAAAATATTTTGGTGCTGAAAAACAACCATCCTTTGTTGCTATGTGGTACGTTACCTTACTTTCTCTACATACCTGAATGAGGGCTCTGTTCCTGATTTGTGTGTAAAGTGTTTTGACATGAGGAGCTAGGTACATGTCCAGTAGAAGGTTGTCCTACGAGAAGGGAGGGAAGGATGGAGATAGTTAAAGAAAGAGCATAGGAGGGAAGAACAAAAAGACAGATTCAATAACTGAGCAAGTCACCATTGCTATATAAAACATTTTTGCATTAAAACATTTTTCTAGTCACATTGACTCACATAAAACAGGCAAGGGAAACCTCTTTGTGCAAGATATTACATTCTGAACCATAACTATCACTTTCAGGCCCCTTCCTACAATAATAATTTTAAAAAAATAAATCATAGCCACCCAGGGACAGAATGCTTGCTGTTGGGGTGACACGGTGGCTCAGTGGTTAGCACTGCTGCCTCACTGCACCAGGATCCCAGGTTTAATTCCAGCCTCGGGCGACTATCTGTGTGGAGTTTGCACATTCTTTCAGTGTTTGCTTGGGTTTCCTCTGGGTGCTCTAGTTTTCTCCCCCAGTCCAAAGATGTGCAGGTCAGGTGAATTGGCCATGCTAAACTGCCCATAGGTTAGGTGCGTTAGTCAGAGGGAAATGTGTCTGGGTGGGTTATTCTTCGGAGGGTCGGTGTGGACTTGGGTTGAAGGGCCTGTTTCCACACTGTAGGGAATCTAATCTAATCTAAAACACTAGGTTACAGGCCGAAAAGTTCATTTGGAAGTAGAATCTTTCGGACCTCTGTTCATTTGTCAGGTAGCTACTGAAAGCTGGTGCTTCCAAGTAAACCGGTTGGAGTATAACCCAGTGTTGTATGATTTTCAACTTTGTCCACCCCCGTCTAATACTGGCACCTCCACATTTTTAAATTTAAAACGTCTTTTGGTCATGCAATAAGGCAGCAGCACCACCTGGTGGCAGAGATCAGTCATTGCAACTGGTTCTGCTTCCACTGACCAGCTTCTGCCACAAAATATGGCCTGGTCAATCTAATTTCCTTCAAGCGAATTAACTTTTAGGATTTATTTATAGCAATTACATTCATATTGTGTTTCTTCCAGATTTCAAAATTAGTATTATTTTAAAGGCTGTTTTATTTATAAATAAATTTATAAATGTAGGTATTTAGAAATGTACAGCATTTCAAATTAACGTTTTCAAGTTATATTTTTGTTGAGAAAAGTCCTGAAGTTTCTAATGGTACAATGTTTCTTTTATATTTAATGATTTATTTTATTCTGAAAGTTATTTCAGCTAGGACTGTTCTGCACATATACAGTATTTTAACCTGTAACTTGTCTTTTTCTTAGCAAAAACAAATCTGTAGGAACCTAACTCTGGCTTTAACAGATTCTGATGGAAATAAATCCTTCAATTAAAGTCATGAGTTTTAGGAACGAACCACAATTTTAAGTGAGAATTTCCCTTAATCATAAAAGTTAGTTCAGCTCCTAGCAACTGCACAACTTTCTTCACGTCACTAATTTAGAAATTGTAGCAGGAATGTCACAGATTAAACAGTAAAAGTTATAAATGTAATTTCTTACCCTTGAGATTCTCTCAGCGAACTCATTTAGAAGCTTGGATCTAACTCATTAAATACTAACGTGAAACAAACAACAGCCTACTGTCTAACAATGCAAAATCTGATTTAACTGCAAGATAGCAGGTTAGAACTAGTTGGTCAGAGAATCAGTTTCAATCAGGATCAGTCTCTGATTTAGTTCATCTTGCGGTGTATAAAATCTTTCCCTGTGCCATGAAATCAATGGGAATGCAGATATTGACAAATGCCGAGTTCAGATCATCTTTCAATTTAATGGTTTTTTTTTGAGGGTTAGTTTGAGAATACTGAAGCAGACACAAAATTAAATAGTGAAATCAACCTGTTATCAGCTTTTCAGATTGTATTCGGAGAGTAAGACTGAGGAAATAACATCTGAACAAGAGTAAGTCAGTCAACACCTCAAAGCTGTTTCATTAACTAGCTCATGACTGATTACACCTTAACTCATTTGCTCTATAACTGGTGACATCCTTACTTAATACAATATGTTACTCTCTTGACATTTTCAACTAACCTAGCAACCACTATTTTTTAAAGATGACAACTCCACATTTCCACTATTCCGCGTCAAAAGGTATTTCTTGATTTCATTCCTAAAGGGCCTGGTGCCTAATTTCATCATGCTCCACAACCCCTATTCTGATTATCATTTCAGACGAAATAAATTTTCTGTCAACTCTGTCAAATACGTACATACTTCTAATACGTACACTCTGTCAAATGCGTACACTTTTAATGAATCACTCTTCAACATTTTGTACTCAAGGGATTAAGAACCAAGTAAATGCAATCAACCCTCACAATTAAGCCCTTTCAGCCCTGGTACGTTTTGAGACACCTGCACTTGGCCAACATTCCTCAAGCGTGGAGTCCATATAATGTATGAAGAAATTTCTCTACTACTGAAGCATTGATTTGCCCCTCTTTGTATTAAAATTCTCTTACGTCAACATTTCATTAGCTTTTATGAATAATTTGCCTCTATTTGTATCTGTGCATCAGCTTCAAGTGATGTGTATGCTTGGCACATACAAGTACTTTCTCTAATTTCTAGTCTCTAATCAATAGGAAAATATCACTAAATATTGGTTAGATCCAGCGTGAACATTAAGTAAAATATATTGCATTATAATAAGAGGATAAGCTAAATGTAGACATAATATTCTCAAAATGAACTAATGCCAACTGGAGCAAAAATAAACATTAAATGCTCCACTTCTTGAACATTTTTGTTAAGGGTCATGAATCAAGTTCCATACAAGATAGCCTGTTATTCATCAACACTGAATGGTCCATGTGACATGACCAGACCACCATGCCCATACCTGGGCCTTTTAATACATGGGTCAGTAAGAAACTCTGAGCATGTATCTGCATGTGAAAGGGAAGAAAGCATACAAAAGATCACCATAAGGCTACACACTCTAATTTGGAAAGAAAAAGTTACATTTTCTGATTTACTCAGATTCTGACTCACCTTCATTTCATCTAACATTTTCAAACAGGAAGCATATTTTGATTCATAAAACTTGAAGATGATGTCTCGAACTTGCGGCTCCAATTCAAGGAATAACTTAAAAGAGCTTGCAGTGGAGAAAAATAAATGGTAAGATCAGAGGATGTTCTGTGAAATGTCCAAAGCTAATTTTTAAAAAGTTGCTTTAATTATGATAGAAAATAGTGATTTTTCTTTGTAGATTTCTTATTCAGTTATTTATTCTAACTCAGTACAGCTAAAGTATATCAGCTTTGTCAAGAGTTACCTTCTTCCATTTTTCTCCTTTTTAGGCTGCTTTTGGCATGTACCATTTTTACACATGACAGGGGACAATGGTGATTGTTCTTTGGATTTTTGGGCCAATGATAAAAAGACGTGCAAAATTCTAGGCTGCCTCTTACCACACACAATAAATGATTGCTAATGCAAACAAGGATATGCAGACTTTTAAGTCTGTTATTCTTTAATATATTCTGCAACATTTTGACAATTTTGTAACCAGGCCTCATTTTGCCAAGTGCGATTGGAGAGACCT
Organism: Hemiscyllium ocellatum; assembly: GCF_020745735.1. Taxonomy (NCBI): domain Eukaryota; kingdom Metazoa; phylum Chordata; class Chondrichthyes; order Orectolobiformes; family Hemiscylliidae; genus Hemiscyllium; species Hemiscyllium ocellatum. Next base: position 26,601,865 of record NC_083425.1, on the reverse strand, counting down.
GAGAGCAGCTTGCATGTCAAAGAGTATGTATGGTTAAACTTGTTGGTTAGATGTACTTAGATTATCTAAGGCAAATTTTAGCTATATTCTATAATACAAAACTAAATTCAATATTTAATTTAAGTTTATAACTCATGAAGTGAGACTATACTATCCAGTGGTATAAAGAGTGTATGAAATGGCTTAGACTCAGTGAAGAATTTGTGAACAAAGACTTGGAAGTATAGTTAATGATCCACAACTACAAAGGGAAAGGAAAAGTTGTGGCTACTGTCAGTTGAGTTGGGCATCTGACAAGACAGCCAACTCGTTCGATTTTTGGATAGATGCCACTTTCTTTGCTGAAAGAATCAGTCTGTAAAATTTATTCAGTTTTACTGCAGCTTAGTCAGTTGTACAATGGTAGTGATGCAAGTGATTAATGTGTTGTGCAAGAAGTACATGCCTCTTATGTTTTGGGACTCTTCGTGCTAGTTGTTTGGCCATCCTCCTGGAAAGTTTATATGCAAAACACAATTTCAAAATAATCATGGTGTGCAAAGTGTTTAAAAAGGTTTTGGACTGCTTCGTTAATGACCTTCCCCGCTGTGAGAGGTCAGAAATAGGGACTTTTCATACAGATTCGATATTCAGCTCATTTAAAACTCCTCAGACAATGAAGCAGTCTTTGCCTTCACGCATTCAAATCCTGGATACCATTGAGTATAGAGTTGCTAAACGATATGAATTTGACTTGTTATTTAAACACCAAGCAAAGACCATCTTCAATTAAAGTCTAAATATCTGCATTGCCATGTTGAATCCTATATACCATTAATATCCTGAGGTGGGGGGGGGGGGTGGGATTGGGTATACTGTTAACTAAAATGTTTAACTTAACTAAATGTTAATGTTAACTAGACCAGTCATATTAATTCTGTGGCAAAAAGACCAGTTCAGAGTTTGAGAATTCTGGCGAGGTAATTCACCTTCTGCCTTACCACAGCATTCCCACTCTCTACAAGACAACTCAAGAGTGTGATGGAATACTTTTGATTTGCCTGGAAGACTATGTCAACACTCAAGAAGCTTGGGATTACCTACAATAATGCAGACTGCTTGTCTGGATCATCATCAACCATCTCAAAAATTAATTCCCACCTCCATCAATCTTAAGAAAAATAACAGCAGCTGCCAAGGGTTTCAAAAGCACTTTCCAAACCCACAAACTCTATCATCTAGAAGAACAATGTAATGGAAATGTCAATACTTTCATATTTTGCTCCAACAATACAACATCCTCCTCTGAAGCAATAAAACTGTCATTGCCTTTTAGTCAAAATCTTGGAATTTCCTAGCCAATAGCACTGTGGGAAGCATGCTTCAAAGAGCTGCCTTATTACCATCTTTTGAAGGAACTGGCAGTAATGGATGGCCATGCCAGTAACACTCAACCCAAGAATGAATTTAAATTATGCCTCCTGTTTTAACTTTTTTTGCTGTACCATCAAATTCGTTTGGCACAATTATTTGAATTACTCTTTGTCTGTGTGTATCTCCTGTACTGCTACTTTGTGACCTTTTTTTCCTATTTCTAAGCTCATTTTAATACAAGCTAGATTATTCTGAACCTCTTGCCAGGTCTTAGAATTGGCAACACTACATTCACTCACTTGTTTACACACTTGCTGCCTCTTTTGTCCAGTTGGGGGCAGTCCATTCCACTACCATGTTTCTCCATTGTAGTAGTTACCAGTACGTCGAGATGGTATTGCTTTTCAAACTTACATCAAGTCAATCAATACAAAAAGATTGTGTACTCCACAACTATGCCAAAAATAAATTGAGCCAAAAACAAATTGATATGTATATCAGTTAAGTGGATCATTAACTATTTGAGATATATTGAGCAAACATATGTACAGTCATTGAATGATTTTTCAATTTTCATGAATGGAATCACATTCTCAGCTGTCATATCACTCAAACTGCTTGCTGCAGAGGTGTTTTTTTTAAAAATACAGCTGATAAATTTCAAAGAAATCCTGGTAATTCTCCAGACAGGGAAAAATACAGCGAAAGGTGATCCAGTTACTTTTCTTAAAGTGTGCCTCTTCAATAATTTCTTTGAAAATGCAGTGAGGCCCACATCATTAGATCAACGGCTAAAGAAAGCAAAATTATTCTCACCTGCTGGAGATGACATTCCTTTGCAGTTCCTGTCTATCAAAAGTGGCCAGTGCACAAAATCCTCCATAAACTGCTACATTGCTGGGAGACAGCAGCTGAAAGAAAATAAAAACACAGGTTTTTATGACTCAGTGGACAGTTTTCAAATTTAACTTTAAAATTAAACAAACATCCATATTTATCAATTCCAACATTTCTTAATCGTGGAAAGCCAACATTCAAATGTTCAATTTAAACATTTTTGAAGTATGCACAAGAATTAGTACAATTAAATAAATTTTAAAAACTTCTGATAGTTGAGAGAAACACTACTCAACGTTAGACCTTGTACAAGTATAACAAAAGCAGCAAAAATAATCAAAGGGGCAAAAAGTGGTTAAGGAACAAAATTACTGGCTCCTTACTTCAATGTGCATGGTTCTTGGGACAAAAAAAAAATGAATTAACAGTATAAATAGAGGTTACACGCATGATCTTTAGGCCATTATGAAGACAGTTGCAAGAAAATAAAAGCTGAGAATTAAACATTCAAGGTATGCGACATTTTGAAAGGACAGTAGGAAGGGAAGTGTAATTGTTAGGTAACTGAAGGGTAATTGGGAATGCAAGGATTTTGTTTGTACGATGGAATAGGTACAACAGCGAGAAATGATCTTGGATTGGATGACGTAGTATTCATATGGGTGGATGTAAAAAATGCCAAGGGAAGACAACACTGGTGGGAGTAATCTACAGGCTTCCTGACAGTAGCTAGGAGAAAAAGTAAGGACTCCAGATGCTGGTGATCAGAGTCGAGAGTGGGGTGCTGGAAAAGCACAGGTCAGGCAGCATCTGAGGAACAGGAGAATAGACATTTCGGGCAAAGGTCCTTCATCAAGAATGTCTCATTCCTGATGAAGGGCTCTTGCCTGAAACTTTGTTTCTCCTGCTCCTCAGATGCTGCCTGACCTGCTGTGTTTTTCCAGCACCCCACTCTCATCCCGGACAGTAGTTGTTCAGTAGGACAGAGAATAAATCAGGAGATAATGCTAAGCCATATTTAAAAAAGGCAGTACATTAATCAAGGATGACTTAAATCTTCATGTAAATTGGAAAAAATCAAATTGGTGGAGGTGGTCATGAAAAATAATTAATGGAGCTTATTTGGGGTCATGTCCAGTCTGTTTGTGCATTTCAATCAGTCTGTGCAATCTCAAAGTTAAAAATTGCGACTGCAGTCACTGAATTGGACCTTACCTCAGGAAAGTCACAGTGATCGAAAGAAGCCAACAAGAAACATTTGGCAGCTTGCTTGTATTTTCGAGTTGCTAGTTCTGCCAGACCTGTAGATACAGCATAATACGCAATTCAAAAGAAAGAGATTGGCATATATGTTCTCAGAAGATTAATACAAATTAGCAAGCATAATGAGAGTACGGCCACTAACTTCCTGACAATGGTTGCAATGAAAACCAAGAATGTCAACCCATCTTAGGGTAGTATTCATCATTTGAGTGAGTTGGAGGATATACACTTAAGTCCCAGTCTCAACCTGTAACACGTAGCCTAGTTTGACTCCTCATTACAACACCAGAATGATGCATTGTCAGAGGATCCCTCTTTTAGATGAGTGAATTCTTTATGTTTGCACAAACTGGAAATATTATTAGTAAATGGAGCAAAAGTGATATGAGAAAAAAAACTTCACTCAGTGAACACTGTACAGTAATGCATTGCCTACGAGTGTAGTGGTGACAGGTTTAATCAAGGCATTCAAAAGGAAATTAGATGGTTATTTGAAAGGGTCAATGTTCAGGATTATGGGAAAAAGCAGGAGATTGGGTACTGGGTGATATGCAAGTTTGAAGAGCTGAACTGACACACTGGACCAAATGGTCTCCTTTGAGCTACAAGCATGATGTGATTTTATTATGTACAATATCTCAGCATTTTTTCCAAAGAGTAGGGTACTATATTAACCTCCTTGCTAACACTGATGCCTCAATTACCACTAAAATGGTTAACTGGCCATTTGCCTCAAAGCTGCTTACAACATTTTTTTGGCAAAGTAACTGCTGTCGTGTCTATCAAACAACATGGCAGGATTTCAAAAGTGCTTTTTTGCTTTTCGGAGTTCCTGAGGATGTGAAGAGTGCCAAATAAATACAACGGTGTCTTTCTTGCATTCCATATGTTGAATTTTGCTCTTAAACCATCCCATAAAAAGATATTTTGAGTAACAAATAATTTTCTAGGCAAATTGAAAGTATTAAAGTACTTATAGACTAAACAGTAGAAAAACTGAGGTTCAAGTTTTATTTAAAACTCTACAAAACTGATTGAATTATATCTCTTGTTCAGTCTGAGAAAACCTTTGCCAGGTTATCTTAAATGCTGATGGATTCTTTTGGCAGGGTAAAGTCACCCACTCAGAGATCCTGCAGCATGCACATTTCCATCAGCATGCACTCTTGTTAAGCACACATCTGCCTTGGTTCATTCATGGTCATACACCCAAAGATCTTCTGTACATAAAACTGGCCTAGGCTCAGAACTTCTTACGTCTCCTTACCTACCCTATAAAACATCGACAAGCAAGAAAACAAAAGTGAATAGTGACAGTGAAAACTGGAAGATGGTCATTGATGGCTTTGACCTCTAGAAGCTGACTATTTGAAGGACAATATTGGAAGCGGCGAACAGAAATGAAAAGCTCAGCTGGTCAAGGAAGAAAGCCCAGGAGAAAAGAGGTCAGTTAATCACACATCTTCATAGTTCACTGTATTCCCTTCCTCTGAAGCAAATATGGTAGTTGGCCATGCCAGTGTGATGCTCTGGAGTCACAACAAACAACCTTTAAGACAGCATTGACTATCATACCGTAAACCACTATCTATTAAGGTGGAGTTCTACCATGGAGGAATAGGGTATACAGAAATTAACATCTTCTACTTATATGCCATCTTTCACAGCTCCAGCAACGACCGATAATACCAAAACTGCAAAAAACAAAGCCAATGGATACATCAAGGAGACAACACTGGGACTAAATAATTTTAGTTTAACAAATGAGTAGGGGTTAGCTCAGTTAGTGAGTGTTTGGTTCAGAAAAGCACTAATGACATACTGTTCAATTTCCATTCTGTTCATGGAGTCTCGTGCCATGCCTCATGGTAAAAATCACGGCATAAAACATGATTTGACGTCTTTCAAATAATTGAGGATGCTACCTGGAGAAAAAGGTCTAATGAATAGCTCAGCCACACAGATGAAAGAAAAGTCTCCTGTTTGCCTCAGAGTTTGTGCTGAGTCAGTTGGTCTAAACCAAATTGACCTCAGAAGCCTAGCTTAAGGATGGTCAAATTGGCTACTATTGTTACAAAGACACCTTTCCTGGAATTGTGTATGTGTTGAGGTTTAGTAAAGAAAGGATTGTTCTTTCTGCTTCTGTCACCTAGCTCATTTCTGGAACTGTACATATTATGAATTTCAGTGAGGCATCAGACAATAATCAAAAGCGACAAAACAACATCTCAATAAGGAATCAGTGTCTCAATATACATAAAAAAGGTAGAAAACTGGCAAAGAAAATAGGCAGAGGGTGGGAGAAATTGGAGCAGCCAATCAGATAAAGATTGGTCATCAACACTAACCGGAAATAAATGTATAAAATTTGAAGAAAATAGGGAGGGGAAAGACACTCTGTCTTGTCCTGGATACTGCTCAGCTTCTTGAGAATTAATGAAGTTGAATCCATCCATCTCACTACTAAAATGCCTATTAAGTTGTAGACCTTTTTTAGACAGTTAGGTTAGCTTTTCACTGTGGAATATCTGGCCTCTCAGCTGCTCCAATAAACATGGCATTATTGTGCTAATGCTTCACATGCAACAGAAGTGGTCTTTAGAACTAACTAGTCTTCCAGAGAAGAGTCATATTGGACTTGAAGTGCTAACTATTTCTCTCTGCACAGATATTGCCAGACCTGTTGAACTGCACTAGTACATTCTGTCTTTATTTCAGTCTTCAGCATACATAGTATTATGCATTTATGATCTATTTATATGATTAGTCCAGTGATTATCTTTGGAATGTTAATCCTGTTAATAGGAATTCCATTTAATGTCAAGAGGACTCAACTTCAGAGAAACAGCCATGTTTAAACAACTATATTTGTTGATCCCCCAAATGCATCCATGTTTTACAACTTAACTGTAAGTAATAATCAGTTATAAATTAGGACAGAATTGCTATGGACCAGAACAAACTCCCTCAAAATATATTAGAAGATACCTCTAAAATAAGAAAACGTTAAGGCTTAGGCTAAGTGTAAAGTGCTGCATTCCACATGCAATTTGATTGATCAAACAACTCTGTTTTAAGCAAAATTTTTTTTTAAACACTACAGTTAAAATACAGAAAAAAGTAAAAGGAAAAATTGGCTTAACTGTAACTCTATGGAACGGCTTAACAAATTAATATGCATTTTAACTGCTACTAATTAACTGTTCCAATATAGTAACATCCCATAAATACACCCATGGTAAAGGCAAATTCAGTAAAATAGATAGCCTCACATGCAATTCTAGCAGCAGGAAGAGAACCCCTGTTTTAGCTGTAACAGAGAGGGGAATACGAGTTTCCACGTCCAGCTACTTGACCTCAGCAAATCCTGAAAGCTAAAACTGGTTCTGTGGGAGCTTGACCCCAACCAATCAGGTTGCTTTTATTATTTCAACTTTAAAAAAAATACCCAAAGCCTCACAAACTTTACTTTATTGGCTTTGAGCTGACCACTTTCCACCTCTGTCTCAATCTTTTTCCATAAAACAACCAGGATCAAAATATACCTTTTAAAGCTATAACATCACAGGATATGGCTTTAAAATACTATCTGAATTATATCTTCACATCTTTGATCAACATCAAGCTTCGCCTGAAAACAGCACTTGTCATGCTTGACATATATGCAAAGGTACTGATGGGCAATTGGTAAAATTATAATTTGGAGATGCTGGTGTTGGACTGGGGTATACAAAGTTAAAAATCACACAACACCAGGTTATAGTCCAAAAGGTTTAATTGAAAGAGCACTAGCTTTCGGAGCGACAATCACCTGATGAAGGAGCCTCGCTCTGAAAGCTAGTGTGCTTCCAATTAAACCTGTTGGACTATAACCTGGTGTTGGGTAAAATAATATTTATGTTGTAGACATTTGGATATGATTTTTGAAAATTTTTAATATAGGTAATTGTGTGGAATTATTGAATTGATCCATAACTCCATACTTAATTATCCTAGTTTGACCATCTTTTATTTCATGTAAAATGATAACTTGTGGTGAAATAAGTTTTGTTTACAGTGATTCAGTTGAATTTTGCAATGAGTAGGCTGAAAAATATCATGGAATTTACTTTTATGAAAAATATAGACAACCTGTCACACAGATTTGTTTGCTAATTAGTAATAATGCAGTTAAAAGCCTTCAAAATTATCAAGTCCCAGTACAGGGACTCCAACACTCCAATTTACACAAGCGATTTTGTCATAACTGAAAAAGATAGCTCTGTAAGATATTCACTTCCAAAAACAATGTTACTCCAATTATAACGTTTAGAGCAGTTTTGGACATTGAGAAATATAATTTTTTTTTAAGGAACTTAATTTCAAAACACCTATTTACAGGTTCAGATATTGATCAGGGCTAACTTTTATCTAATTAGAATGCTTGCCTTCTTCCTCAAGGGATAAGGAGGTAGAAAATGACAACATTTTTACCAACCTGCTGCACATTTCAGTTTGGTCAGCACGGCTTGGTTCTGACTGTCCCTCTCACCTCTTTGCTGAAAAAGAAAGAATATATTGCCTGAGCGATCAGGAAAGTAAGTGAGCACCATTTTATCACACAAATGTTTCATCTTTTATCTCAGGCAAGATCTAACTATTGTACATCAAAATACAAAATGTGCCTAGATAACATTGTTGAGCTTATCCGAGAGTACAAGATGCTTCAGTTATTGTGGCCTAGCCATTTATCGATCTGTAATGAATTATTCACAAACAGCACACTGAAATCTTGAGGTTTGTTTAAAAAGCTAGAAGATTGATCCCTTCGGTTAGGTAGGCAAGAACTGGGTAGCTCCTTTCAATTGATCTTATATACAAAATAGCAATAGGTACAGAAAAGATAGATCTGGAACATGAATCAAACTAAATAAGGAGAATAGACCAGGAAGCAAAAGCAAGGACTAAGACTAGGAAAAGGGAAATTTAGAACTTATGAGACAAAGTTCTTCTTTGCATCTGGTGATCAGAACAGCAACAGACATTTAGGTAGAGAAGCATACACAAAGCCCTGAATTTTTTTTTAAAGTAGTTAGATGCCTTGATGGGAAAGTAACTGCAGTGACTTGCTGGACAAATGAGCTTGGTTGATCAAATGGCTACTTCATCCATACCTAACAAATGAGAGGTAAAGACATGACGGTCTTATATTTTTTATTCAATCCTGAGATGTGGTCTCGCTGCTAGGCCAGCACTTATTCCACATATCTAGGTGAATCTGAGATAGTGGTGGCGAGCCACTTTCTTGAAGTGCTACACTTTCAATGTAGTAAAATATACAATCACAGAACTGTCCTAAAGAGATTTCTATGATTTTGACAGGCAACAATGGAGGAATGGTGAGATAGTTCCATGTATAATTGTATTAACTGATTGAATTAGGATATTTTGAATTCATATTCATATAAACACGTACAGTAAATAAAACATTGCATAATATACACACTTGTTGCTTAAAAATCCAAGTTCTAGTTGTTCCATATTTTGGTCAACATTTACCAATTTAAAATTCCAATATCTTTCAAATTGCTACATCAACATTTATCGTTTTAATTTGCCAGGATCCAGAGATGACAAAGGTGAAACTGCTAAAAGCTAGATAGCTTTGAGGTGTAAGTTTCTAATTGTTTTTCCCCCTGCAACACTATAAATTTGTTAAATATGAAAAAACAGTTGTCATCATGGCACAGATAGTTAATTAGTATATGTCTATTCAACCCAAGGTTCAGTACTTAGGATATATATGTTTCACTAAACATTCATGTTGCTAACCTTTTTATATATTGGCAAACCAAAACACTGCTTATAGTGTCCTTTATTACTGTGGAAGAGACTGGCACTTTCAATGTCAAGGATGCTGTTTCTTTTCAAATGCAACCTGGCATCCCACATGCTAGCTTCCAAATGTTAATGTCTCTAATCAGTACAGCAAAACTCAAAAATTGGACAATTAAGAGGGTTTGGGGGAATACTCCCCATCACCAGAAAATGGAGCATATCTAAATATCCTCTCATCCTATAAGTAAAATAAGCAACATTTATAACTCAATGCAAGTTAAAATAACCAAGGCACCTCTAGAAATCACTCTCAAAATAAAAACCTTCTTTGTAACACTTACTAGTCTATAAGTCAAAGTTTACAGCAGTCACTTAATGATCTATGCACCAAAGTTACAATCACATCACATTATGCTGTACCATGTCATTTATTTTATGGTTTATAAAAATAACATTGACACTGACCATCCAACATGTAATAAAAATTGGAATCCAATTAAATACAATATAGGAATTATAATACATTTTCCAGCAATTTGCTCGTTTAAAACAAAAAGTGCAATCCAATTAAGTCCTATCTTCTGATTGAACAGAGCTGCAGATTGGACAGCTAATAAGCTACATAAATCAAAGCACAAATTTTACCCACGTTATTTCATCCTTTATCACATTTAATACAGCAATTAATTATTTGCCAATTCCAAAACAGTTTAAAAATTTCTATTTATCATAACTCCAACAAATATCACATACAGAATCACAAACAAGAGGGAGCTTTTAAAGTTGCATGCTTTTTACTACCAGATCAGTAATTGCACATTAAATAAAGAAATTATGAACATAAGTTTAGAAATTCACTGACCTCTGCAATCTCTGGTGTAGATTCCGCTTTGCTTACATAACTGAGAACATGGGACCAGTTTTGGAGGTAGATACTGACCTAACACAGAATTATATGCAATTTAAATATCTAACAGACTTCATATTATAACTAACAGCATTACTTATTTATCTTCCAATGCACATTTCATTGAGAGCAATTTATCTATTGCTTTCATTAGAAGTGCAACAGGATGAAACTTACTGTGCCAAAACTGTTTTGAAAATACCAATATAACCTGCTGCAGGAATGTTCATGAAACTGGGATAAAACTTGAACACTTTTCAGCAGTGTTGGCTGCAGTGCGCTGGATGAATAATGAAGTTAAAGGTAAACTTCAGGGTGATGTTAAAACTTCACAGAGTCAAGATCTATCTGCACAAGAAAGTAGTGGACCCAGGGTTGTTATTGCATTGTGTCTGGTGTAGATGGATCCACCTGGAAGCACCAAGCTGTGACAATAGGTCTGTGTGAGAACAGATAACAGGCTGAAGCTAGGGATTAGCATGAGTGTATAAGAGTAAGCTAACACACTGAAGCTCAATGCTGTTTTCTGTGTGGAGGCAGCTTGGACTGTTCAGGTGTGGGCCTTTTGGGTTTGGAAGCTGAGGACATGCGTGTTGAAAGCACAGGAAGATCTGGAGTGCAATGGAACCTTTAAACTAGCACAGACTTCCTCAACAGCAGGATCAGCATATCAACTGACTTCCCACATGTCTTCCCACAAGAATGCATTTATTAAAAGTATTTTTTTTTGTGTAAACTTATTTTTGAAGCAGCAGGATCAGCATGTGGGAAGTCATTGACATTCCGATCCTATTGCTTCAAAAACAGATTCCCTTGATTATTTTCACAGAAAATGTAAATAATGTATTCTTGCTTATTAAATAAAACAGTGTTAAGTGTAGGATATCAATGTTACATACAACAGTTAAACATATTATATATGGCATTGTAGTGAATATAAATAATTCTTTACTGATTTTTTTTCCTTTTTCAATAGCATATTATAGTTATTTCAACCACTGTTTTCAGCTTTCAAAAGATCTTGGAGAAGAAAATATTCTTAGGATTCTGAGAAAGTAGGAAATTTTATTTTAATCTTAAGATTTTAAGTCTTTTAAAAGTTATTTTTGCTAAGGTTTTCATCTTGTAATCAGACAGAAAGACACACAAATTTAAGTCCTATACAAATGGTAAAAATGAAAAGCCTGTATTTGACTGATCACATGGCTAACAGAAAAATTAGGCTGATAGAACAGGGACATGAAATGAGCTAGTTTCTGGAAATGGACACTCTTGAAGCAGATAGCTGAATTTAGGCTAAGCATCAAATTGAAACCATTGGAGTGATGTCAGGAAAGAGTCCTGTGACTCATCTGTTTTAAACAGAATTGATTTTGTTAACTGTGCCCCCAAACTTGCTGCAGTTACAGTCAACTGTCTTGAGAATAATTTAGTATTAATATAAAGGCTGAGCAGCCGACCAAGGTCAGAATCAAAAGTTCTATAGTTTCATCGCAGATAGCTGTAACATGAGCTTCTTTCTTTGTTGAAAATATGGTCAGAAAGTTTAGCAAACAAAACTGATAGCACTGAAAGCATTTAAGACCAAGGTGAGGAATATCAATGCAAATACAATAAACAAACAGCAATACACCAAATAGCAAAGTGCTCCATCTTAGGGTGCACTGTCCAGAGTTAAATAATTGTCTCCAAAAAATGCCTACCTTTAATTGTGTAATCACCTGATACTTGAAACTACGTTCTAGGGGCTGGGTGCAGTGGCAGTGTCCCTACCTCTGGACCAGGGAGGCCCATGTTCAAGTCACACCTGCTCTAGGGATGTGCAATAACATCTCTGAACACAGGGATCAGAAAATATCTGAAAGTGCCATCATTAATTCTGACAGGAGATTTTCAGACTTTACTTTGCCTATTAGATGGAGTATATTAGATTAGATTCGATTCCCTATCGAACATATTCAAGCAATTGTCAATCTTTTTGCAAATAATTCAGGAGAAAAGACAGAAGTCAGCAGCATGAAGGTAGAAACTGAAAGAATGAATTCGGTACGGACTTGAGAATTATTTGATAATAAAACATGCTATCAAAAGATAATGTGAGTCATTTGGTTCTGTGTAAACAGGCCCTTCAGCCCAACCAGTCCACAACGACCCATTTCCCCCTGACTAATGTACCTAACACTATGGGCAATTTAACATGGCCAACTCACTTGACCTACACATCTTTGTGACTGTGGGGGGAAACCGGAGCACCCGGAGGAAACCCAAGCAGACATGAGGAGAATATGCAAACTCCACACAGTTACCTGAGGCTGGAATCGAACCTGGGACCCAGATGCTGAGAGGCAGCAGTGCTAACCACTGTGCCATCGTGCCACCCCAATAGCAGAGGATGGTTGGCAACAGAGAGGGGGAAAGGGAGGAGGGAAACAACCTGAATAGAAATTGCTTTGTTGACACTATAATTAACAGAAAACGTTTACAGGAAGACATTATGCTAAGTTTACTACCATTATTCTCAGCTTAAAACAAAATCATTCATAATTCTATTTGGAAATGTTGGCTGAAATTCAACATGTTCGTTGATGAACAACATGACATTTTTTTACTTTGATGCAGCTGATAAATGATTAACAAAATTATGTTGCCAACTTTGTTATGTCCAGTTCCATTTACTAGGCAATTTCAATGACAGTTATATAATACGGCTAGTGTTTAATTGGTCTATGTTCACGTACCTTGATGACATTTAGACACATGTTGATGACGTGCTTTGCACTTGTGCAATAGTCTCTGGCTCGTGAGTAACATTTCAGTGCATTACTAAGGTCTCCACAATCTAGGTAGTGATCACCAAGGTCATCGTGCCCTCTCCTAAGGGTAAATTTTAAAGTAAAATGACAAATGATATAATCACTCAAAATTATTCACTCCTTGCCACATAAAATTACAAAATCACTTCTACCAAAGACAGCTATTGTTTGTCACTTACCAACTACATTAGTGCATTCAGCTCAAAACGATCAAAATCAGAAGCAAACAAAGTGAGGACCATCATGTAAACCATTCATTTCATTTGACAAGTGCTAATATTTTGTTCTTTATATAATATTCCAACTTCAATCTTTTAAAATTCAGAACTCTTAAATCCAACTGCCACTTCATGAGAACAATGCAACACAGACATCATACTCTATGTAAAACACCATAGTGAAGCTTAAGTGCAGCAAAATAAATTTGAGAAATTGCTCTTAGTTTATTACTTATTTAGGGTCTATTGTGGGGTTCTTAAAATACACTCTTCTGTAAATCTCATGAGGTGTCCCTCAGACAGTAGTCCCAATGATTACATAATCAGAGAACCCAGGCAGTATACCTATGGTTACGCTTTACTTTTGTCAGTGTGCTCCTGTTTAATTCAGAGCATTGACTAATTTTCATGGGCAGATTTTTGTCACAAATTAGCAGTTTCACAATAAAACTAGGCGACGGAGTTATTGTAGAACAGGCAGTTAGTTTGATAACACATTAGTGTCTGACTTGATTCAAACTTTTGACAAAAACACTAAATTAACACTCGAACAAACCTGAACCAATTTGGGTTGATTACATAAAACTTACAACAGAGAAGAAACGAGCCATTTGGTTAGCAATTTGGCCTGGTTCAGACATTGTTGATCTGAAATCGAATTGATTTTCAAATTAAGCAGGCGAGACAAAAGCTGTACATTTCTAGGTTTGTTACCTGATGCTCTCTTTTATAGAATTGCCCTTGTAATTCTTTAGATCTGTATCTAATTTCTCCAGTTTCAGCAAAGCTTTCTTCCTTGTAGACTCTGCCCAAGCTGTGTCCAGTGTTGGGGGTTCCAGACCTGCCTCTGGCACTGCATCTGGCACACCCTGAGATTCTCTACAGGAAGACATTTTTAGATACTAATGAATGGATTCAGAGCAGCAGGACTTGAACTACGTTTTACATGATCAGCAAAGTCTACTTTTGAATATAAGTCAATGGCATCAGAATGAGCAATCAAAACAAAATTAAAAAGCTGTAAAGACACAGTTGCAATATTGTTCACAATGCACTTCTACTTATCTATGAACCTTCAGGAACAGTCAATGAAAATCTCTCTATTCCTTCCCACCTTACTCAGTGCATGCATCAGCCACCCACTGAAGACAAAAAGATCAAAATTAAAATAAGAATTTCTTAGCATTGGCACTCTGATCCATTATCACAACCAAAGTGCTTTTGGAAATATTGAACTTCTAATTCCAATAGGTGTTTTTTCTTGGAAAGAAAAGGGATTGGTGTGGTCAAAGGATGACAGCAGAAGCAACTTTAATGAGAACATGGCAGAGTTATATGTGGACTCAAGGAGAATCACACCTCTACAGAGTCATGGAAACGTCAAAAAGAAAGAGATAACAAGAAGCTGATTAACAAACCCAGTTCTCAGCAGGCAGCTTTGTTTGTATTTTACTTTTTCTAAGATACACAAAAGAAGGGGTTAAAAAAAACAACCGCAATCATTCGTCTGTGTGCTTTAGTGACCTGACAGACTACTGTATGGGCCTGCATGTTGTGAAGGCATTGCTTTAGAACAGCCACTAAACTCCTTGCACCGTAAGAAATAAAAAAGGAAAAGATACTTTCTTACAGTTAGTGCTACCAATCATTCACTGTTGAAAGGGACCAGGACAAAATAATTTCAATCAACCTGCAAAGCCAAGAATCTCAAAGTCAACTCAATTACTAATGTCAGCACTACTGGTACCATCCAATGTAATAGCCACAATGTTCAAATAGCTGTCCTGTCATTTTTTTAAAAACATTTTTTTTTTGGCTCACTTCTTATTTCTAATTTGTTTATAAATGTATTGTGTTATTATTTCTTGTCTTTAGCATCTAATAAATACACTTTTTCAAAATGTAAGAAATCAATTTAAATTGGCTTTTTTTTTCACAAGTACCAGGAGAAAGGTATTCACAAGAGAAGGAATCCTTTTCAAATTAATATTGTCATAACCAATAAAGGAGGCAGGTAAATAAAGGAGAGGAGCCAGTAAATTCCTCCTCAATCTGGAGCTTAAAAATGAGGGATATTCCACCTGTAACTGTAACAAATTGGAGAACGTCAGCAGAGAAGTCAGAACACTTTACAGATTTGGTAGGGAAGCCAGTTACTTCATGATTTTTATACTATTTGGATCAACAGCTGGAAAGGCAGACACTACGTATTTCTGAATTTCTACTTTTTTGCCACTGACAGATAGGAGAGTACAAGATTAGAAAACTGAGTTATTTATAGATGGTTTTGGCCCCTCATTCTCTGGTAGCCTTCTGTCTCAAGAGACAATAGCCCAGAAATTCTAACCAGATAGTCATTTCTGCAGGATAGATGGGAGCTACATATTGGAATCATCTGGAAATCCTAAGTCTGTTGACTCAATGAGAATTGTCAAGGAAATTGAAATTTTCTTTGGACTCTATTTCCAAACCGGATCATTGAACTTCTGGCTATAGAATTGTAAGCAACTAATGCTGAAGATCACAGTGGGTTAGATAGCATCCATAGAGAGGGAGAAAGACAGTGAGAGAGAGAGAGAGAGAGAGAGAGAGAGAGAGAGAGAGAGAGAGAGAGAGAGAGAGAGAGAGAACGCTAACACTTAGAGTTTAAATGACTCTTCATCAGAATGGGAAGAGCAAAACTTCTTCAGGGTAGGCATTCCTCGAAGAGGCATGACAGTCGATTAAATATGATGTAGGAGCAAATTATTGTAGATGCTGGAATCTGTACTGTAATGCTGGAGATTACAGCGGATCAGGCAGCATCCATGGAGAGAGAGCAAGCTAATGTTTCTGACCCTGAATGGAACTTCAGGGTTGAAGGTTTGCATTATGGTGATTAAACATAGTCTGGTGCAGCTCAAGAACTCTGCTATAGCATGGTAGTTTCTGCAGAGGGAATTAGTGGGCTAAGAAGATGCATGTTTCCTAGACTCTTCTTTCTAAGTATTCTCAACCAGCTGTGTATTGGTTTCCACTCACCACTTTAATGCTGCTCCCAAGAGTCATGGAGTCATCGAGACGTACAGCACGGAAACAGATCCTTCGGTCCAATTTGTCCATGCCGACCAGCTATTCCAACCCTTTCTTGTCCCACCTGCCCAGCACCTGGCCCACATCCCTCCAAACTCTTCCTATTCATATAACCATCCAAATGCCTCTTAAATGTTGCAATTGTACTAGCCTCCACCACTTCCTCTGGCAGCTCATTCCACCCTCTGCGTGAAAAGGTTGCCCCTTAGGTTTCTTTTATACCTTTCCCCTCTCAACCTAAACCTATGCCCTCTAGTTTTGGACTTCCCCCGCCTAGTTCCTACATGCTGCAGTGGCTAGTTCTCCCTGTATTCAGTGAGATCTAAACTTGCTAACCAGTCTCCCACGGGGAACTTTGTCGAACGCTTTACTGAAGTCGATATAGATCACATCCACTGTTCTGCCCCCATCAATCCTCTTTGTTACATCTTCAAAAAACTCAATCAAGTTTGTAAGACATGATTTCCCATGCACAAAGCCATGTTGACTATACCCAAATCAGTCCTTGCCTTTCCCAAAAAAAATGTACATTCCTTCCAAAAACTTGCCCACCACTGACGTCAGACTCTCTGTCTATAATTCCCTAGCTTATCCTTACCACCTTTCTTAAACAGTGGCACCACATCAGCCAACTTCCAGTCTTCTGACAGCTCACTTGTGACTATCGATGATACAAATATGTCAGTAAGATGCCCTGCAATCACTTCCCTAGCTTCCCACAGAGTTCTAGGGTATATCTGATCAGGTCCTGGGGATTTATCCACTTTTATGAGTTTTAAGACATTCAGCACTTCCTTCTCTGTAACATGGACATTTTTCAAGATGTCACCATCTATTTCCCTAAATTCTATATCTTCCATGTCTTCTTCCACAGCAAACGCTGACGCAAAATACTCATTTAGTATCACCCCCATCTCCTGCAGCTCCACACAAGGCTGCCTTGCTGATCTTTGAGGGGCCCTATTCTCTCCTAGTTACACTTTTGCCTTTAATGTATTTGTAAAAACCCTTTGGATTCTACTGAATCTATTTGCCAATGCTATGTCATGTCCCCTTTTTGCCTTCCTGATTTCTCTCAAGTACACTCCTACTGCCTTCATACTCTAAGGATTCACTTGATCTCTCCTGTCTATATGCGTCATTCTTTTTCTTAACCAAACCCTCAATTTCTTTAGTCATCCAGCATTTCCTATACCTAGCAGCCTTTCCTTTCACCCGAAAAGGAATATACTGTCTCTGGATTCTCGTTATCCCATTTCTGAAGGCTTCCCATTTTCCAAGTGTCCCTTTACCTGCGAACATCTGCCCCCAATCAGCTTTTGAACATTCTTGCCTAATACTATCAAAATTGGCCTTTCTCCAATTAAGAACTTCAACTTTTGGATCTGGTCTATCTTTTTCCATCACTATTTAAAACTAATAGAATTATGGTCGCTGGCTCCAAAGTGCTCCCCCACTGACACCTCAGTCAACCTCTGGAGGTTAATGCCATCAACTCCCAGTAGCAATACCTTTCAGCTTTATATCCTGCTTGCACGTGAGCTTGTAGCGGAGATACAAATACCAAAGAGATTGTGTTAATAGTTAATTCACCATATGAAAGGTCTTTGATAAATATGACCAAGCCAGTGTAGACAGTATTGGCGTAGTAAAGAATGTTGGGTGACAGAACAAGCAGGTGTTGACAGACTCAGCACGCTGCCTGAGTTCCTAGAGTTGGTGACTTTATCTTGCCTATGTCTAAAAATGAATGAGAACGTTCAGCCCTTCTCTTAGCATGTGTTATCTATGTTTCACCACTGTTGAATGCATTGAGAACACAGGCTTGGTAGATTCATAATTTAGTATCCTCAGTCAGGTTGCTACTGTTTCTTATGCTTGTACTCAATTTCACAATGTAACTCTAGCTTTTGTGATGCATGTGTTGATTTCAGTGAGAAATGACAGATAGCTTAATATATCTAGGCTCCACAATCAACAACCTCCCGCATCACATAACCTCTCACAACGTAACTGAAAGGCCTCTACTAAATTTCACAGTTCACTGCAGTTAACAACAGTCTTTCCCTGTGACAGGAGTAGCCTTAAATTTCAGCTTCAGCATCAGCATCTGAAAAGTAGCCAGTGTGTTTTGATGAAAATGGAAGAAGCAGAGAAAGTAACAGATTGGACAAAAGATTATAAGGTGCAGAGATTGCAAAAATTGAACATAGATTCATGTAAAAAACTTGTATCACTTATTGGTTTAAACTTCTGTATCACTGATATTCCATTCAAGAACATGACTAAGAATGAACAAATTATAAGCAATGCTAGCACACCAGATCAGTAGATAGTCAGCAACATAAATCTTCAAATGCTTTCAGTAAGACCAGACTACCGAAGAACATATATCATTCTTGTGACCTAGCCTCTTCTGGAGCAGTGGTAGTAGTTCTCTGAGCCAGAAGGACCTGGTTTAAGTCCCATCTGCTCCAGAAGTGCGTAGTGACATCTCTGAACAGGTTGGTGAGAAAATATCTACCTTGTGGCCTCTGTCAGTTTGCGATGAATTTCCTCATACATATCTACATTAAATGTTCTCTGAACAAAGGAGAGTGCCATCTTCAGGGCTTCGATGCGTAGTTGTGGACAGTGTTCTGCAATAAACAGGAGCCTCTCAATTCTCATTAAACCACTGTAACTGGCTGCATATTGCTCCAGATCCTGTAAAAGACATGTAAATATATTAATCCTGTGTTTATAACATGAAAGACAAGTTTGAACTTAAATGGAATAGCTTCAGACATCATAGTCTCATCTGCTTTTAAAAAGCTTGCAATATTTAATTTCCAATTTAACTTTCACCTACTGGGAAATCTAACAGCATCGCAACAGATTCCTTAATAGAAACCACATTAAGTATCCTAAATCCAAATTTAAAAATGTTACTAAAATAACATTATTCTTGCTCTTTTCATATTTAATTTAAACAAAAAGAATATAATGAAATTTAACCAAAAACACTATTGTTGAATCAGCAACATCATTTTGATGCCTTATATTATACATACTGATTTAAAATATTGCATGATCAACAAAATGGGATCATGTATCGGAAAGACTAACCACACCTGTACCCATTATGCTCAAACACACCTTAAGAGTTTACTCTTTAGCATAGCAAAACACCCAAAAACATCCCAACAGATGGTGGGGGAAAGAAAGAGACCCAATCACCAAGCTTGGATTGGACAAACAAGGTGCTGAAGTTAAGTTGTAGATGAGAGACAGGAAGATGGCTAACCTGTAAACTTGGTTTCATTACCACAATTACACAAAAAAAGGAGGAAAATCAAATACGAGATTCTCTTAATCAAAAGATTTAGTGCATAGAAGTGCAAAATTATTTGTAACTCTCATTAGCTCATTACCTAAATAGGTAATTGTACTTATATAGCCTCTTCTATGGCCTAAAAGAGTCTCAAAATAACTATACATAATGAACTAATTTTTCTAAGACATAACTATTATTACAGAGATGCCAGCTCTTCTAATTCAGCACCATTCCAGACATTCAATCACTGGTCAACATTAGTTTTTAAGCTGACATTGTGTCTCCACTAAAATATCTTGATCAACGAAGAAAAAACTATTGGTCTTTTCTGAATAATGCCATGGGAGTCTGCTTTTCACAGGAATTTCAAAAAATTGGTTTAGTATCTAATTTGAAGAATGGCTCAATTACGATGCATTGCAGGGGATCAGTTAGCTCAGCTGGCTATTCTTTGATGTAGAGTGATGCCAACAGTGTGAGTTCAATTCCTGCTGTGGCAGAGGTTACCAGGAAGGACTCGCCTTCTCAATATCTTTTCCTTGCCCAAGGCTTGGTGACCCTCAGGTTAAACCACCACCAGTCATTTCTCCCCCAAGAGAGCAGCCTTTTGGTCTGGTAAGACTGTAGTGACTTTACATCTCACGTATTACAATGAAAAGGCACTCTTGACTTTAATAAAACCTGAAACAAAAACAGACATTGCTGGAGACACTCTTCTGAAGAAGGGTCACTGGACCTGACACTTTGTCTTTGCTTCTTTTCACAGATGCTGCCAGACCTGTAAAGTTTCTCCAGCAATTTGTGGCACTCTTGACTTCTTCCTGCTTTGAAGCCAGAATGATGATTCAGAATAGACAATGGCAACTATGCAAAATTGATTTAAAAAATTATGATGGACAGTCTTATGTTTCTGCACAAAGTGAAAATTCTTGAATACTTCATGGTCTATGTTTAAGATGATTACAATGAAGTACTATAGCTGATGGTATGGCATCACACTGCAACAGAAGAAAGCTGTTCAGTAAGCTTGCATCAACTATACAATTAGTTACACTCTTCTGATCTTACTTTACGTATGCATTCAATTTTATGAAAACTATTATATCTGCTTTCATAATCCTTATGATCCAGATCATAACACTTGTTGGGTAAATGACATTCCCCTCCTCTTTCCTCTGGATCTTTTGCCAGTTATCTTAAGTATAGACATACCAGTGTCGGATTCTCAACTACGTAGTTTGTGTCAGGTGCATTCTGCTGATCATCCTGAGGGTCAGCATCTATTTGCATTGGTTCCACCGCTCCCTTGGGCGAAAAGACAGAAAAGCAAATTTAGTTCTAAGCATTGATCAGGCAGGTTTTCTAAGTTACTATATTTAGCTTACATAATAAATCAAAATGTCAGAATACAGGGAATAAAAGTAACACAAAGCTATATTTGATAGTTCAACTGGTTGTCATTGCTATAAAAAAAGTTTCGTGCTTAAAAAATTAATGTTTTATTTAACATTGATCATAGTAAAACTAATGAACTTAATAAAGTACCCTGGCATAATTTGTGAATGTATTTTTTAAAGAGCATGCTCAATTTCTTATTGACTTGGAGGATAACACATTGGTCACACACAAATCAGCATTACTAACTAAGCTGTTTGGTATAGAAGCGAAGCGTTTCCTGTCCACCCCAAAACAGATATCAAAAGTTAAATGGTCAGCAACATTTGACTGGGAAAAAAAACACATGCTAGTATTTCAGTGAATGCAACTAGGTGCGCATGATAATTTATTCAATTAACAAAAAAAAACTGGCTTGGCAACATAATTGCTTTATTCAATTGCTTGATCCAATGCCATCTATAGCTGGGCTCACTGTTTCAGTGAAGTCTGGCTATGGCTTTGAAAACACAAATGGAGTGAGTTGGTTAATTGTGCGTACAGACTTTCAGCAGTGAAATTTTAGAATAACCAAAAACATGGTACTGACAATTAAAAATACACATTGCAGGTCAGCATCCTGTCACCATGCTGATCTAAGTAGGGCTGCTAACAGGCATGACTTTAATGATTCTGCGTTGTTTTTATATATGCTGTTCACAAAATTCCAAGAATTGTGCTCCATAAAGCAAGTGTAATAAATCATTAACAAAATTACAATTATTTACTGGGCTATTTGAGGGTTGCAAAACTCAGCACATTACAGCCATTCTAGAACTTACATACAAATAGTTTACCTACATGCTCAATATGTGTAAAGTATTTGGGTTTTTTTCCACTCTTGGATGCAAACCTTACAATTACAAAGAAAAGTATATTTCCCACCCAATTTCACAGACAACATCCTGTTCTTTTTGGTGTCAGCAAATTGTCTACTTGGTTTTAACGTGAAAGAATATTGGTGCAATTAACAAACAACAGCTACAGCTCTACAGTGACATTCAATATTTTAGCTGGTTTGAATTAGGAAAATTGGTTTCTCATGTACATTTAATAATGCTTTTGAATCAAAATTATCTGTTCTATCAAGATGTTGTTGATCAAGAAAAACGTCCTGATGTTTTTATTAGCCGGGATTGATTCATTACATTGCTTAAAACAAAAAAAGGTTAATAATGTGATTGGAATTTTTTTTTAAAAAGCTATACATCTATGCCATCCTTCTTCCATTTGACTCTTGTAATTTTGGCATCAACAAAAGTCATTCATTTTAAGTAGCAAATCAATTCCTGAAAATTCATGTCAGAGAATGCTGCTGCTTTAAATGTTTCAGTGGCTCAACAGTTCTTCAACTTTGGGAATTATATTAGGACTATGATCAAAATTCAGAGTACTGAAGAAAAACAAAACTAATTTTGGATCTTCAGCTAAAGACACCATTAACGTCTAGCAAGCTGGATAGAAACTGTATAAACCGTTCATTAAACATTCCAGAAAATAAGAGCAAGATGAGGTAACTGGCGCGACTATATTAGTCAAATTCATCAATGAAATTTTATATAAAAATCATTGAACAGAATTACAAGAGATGTATCATTAAGTTCTTGTTATTTATGCCAAGAGTGCACACTAGTAAACAAGAACAGGAAGCTTTGAAAAACTTAGCAAGTCTAGCAGCATCTACAGGGAGCAAAGAACTAATATTGAGTTCAATACAGCACTTTATTTGGAAACATCTTAAACTCAAAATATTAACTCTGTTTACCTTTCCAGAGATGCTGCCTAACCTGTTCAGCTTTTACATTACCAGCTAGTTTCATTTAAGTTTCAGCATTTACAGCATTTTACTTTTATTGCATTCTTGTAAATTATCTCAAGTCTCCCACCCCACTCCGGCCTATCACCCTCACCTTGACCTCCTTCCACCTATCCCACCTCCATCGCCCCTCCCCCTAGTCCCTCCTCCCTACCTTTTATCTTAGCCTGCTTGGCTCTCTCTCTCTTATTCCTGATGAAGGGCTTATGCTCGAAACGTCGAATTCTCTATTCCTGAGATGTTGCCTGGCCTGCTGTGCTTTGACCAGCAACACATTTGCAGCTCAAGTCTCCTTCATACAGCCCACATTATAAAGTGATTAAAACATAAATCTGTGAGCCGCACCTTATAATCCTAACATTTTCTCCAGGACTCAAAATTATCAACTTTGCTTTGAAAGGGTTTTTTCCTGAATTTCAAGTCATGCTTTCGTCAGCTAGCAGAATGCTGATTTAAGTTTTGGACAGCTTTTTTTCACAATTTGATAATTTCAATAAAAGGTTGATATCCAATTAAGAACAGAATAGTTGTGCCTTGTCTATGAGACAAAGTTTCTTCCTAGATATAAAAAGCCCTTCACTTGACTATTCTCAACTCTATTCCAATTAAATTACTAACGAAGTCTAACAGTATCCCAGAAAATTAAGCAGCACATTGTTAATATATTACAAATAAGTGGCAGTGTACAGAAGAATTAATTGGATAATGATATTTTAACTTGGGTAAAATTTTAACAGCCATGAGAAGTTCTGCTTCAAGGATATTTCAACACTCGTGATCTATTCTCAATGTAGCATAATTACTATTTTTAAAGTAATATTTAATCTTTTTGTCAGTTATTTGAACTCAGGATCCCAAGGTTTACAGCTGGATTTTAGGTTACAGGTTGATGTTCATTTTCTTATTCAAATGTTCAGTCCTTTCTAGAACCTTGTCACACTTGCCTCTGGCATGCTGAGAGGCAAACTGACAGTAACATTCAGGAACTGCTGCCATCTTAACATGTCTTAGAAGGCACCCAAAACTTTATCAATCACCAAGGATTACAATAGCATATAAATTTCTCTGGTATTAACAGATGAATGATATCAACAACATTGGCACTGAAACATTTTCATTTAAAGGTATGCTCTCCTATAGCAAACTAAAATGAAATTACGCATGAGCTATGTGCTTCCTTTATCAACTTTCCTGGTGAGCGAGGTACCTCATAGAGCAGAGTGCAGGCTGACAAGCTGGCGCTAAGGCTGAAATCTCCTGCCGTGCTATGTAGAAACAAGTCTGATCTACTGCTGTGAGGTGTCAGGTAAAGGTCTGACAGCGAAGAGGTGGCTGAGCTGGGAGTGGAGCTATCTCGACACCCTTCCTGACTATCTGCATTCCCTGTCCCTGCAACAGTGCTTGCCTGGGAAAGAGGAATGAAATTTGCAGTTACTAGAGTTCTAAACTGGTGCTTAGAGTTAAAATATAATCCAACTATAATTATTCAAAATTCAAATTATGCAGCAATTTAAAGCGACAATGTAAACAATTGCAACTATTGTTTTCACTACATATAAAATCCAGAATTTATTAATACATTAAGATCTTGCACACGGTATGCACTTTGTGCAAATGTCATCCTTGCTCAATATACCTATCGCCATCACATTTTTATTGTTGCAAAATAGTATCACCTCCAAACAGTAGGAAAACCATTTTAAAAAAACTGTCAAAAAGGTGTGGTTGGTGTATGCAGATAACTAACTTCTATCGAACATATTCAAGCAATTGTCAATCATTTTGCAAATAATTCAGGAGAAAAGACAGAAGTCAGCAGCAAGAATGTGGAAACTGAAAGAATGAATTCAGTACGGACTTGAGAATTATTTGATAACAAAACATGCTATCAAAAGATAATGTGAGTCATTTGGTCCTGTGTAACATTTGAGAAATTTTTTTTAAGATTAGATTCCCTCCAGTGTGGAAACAGGCCCTTCGGCCCAACAAGTACACACCAACCCTCCGAAGAGTAATCCACCCAGACCCATTTCCCTCTGACCTAACACTATGGGCAATTTAACATGGCCAATTTACCTGACGTGCACGTTTTTGGACTGTGGGAGGAAACCGGAGCACGCGGAGAAAACCCATGCAGACACAGGGAGAACGTGCAAACTCCACACTGAGTCGCCCGAGGAATCAAACCTGGGTCCCTGACGCTGTTAGACAGCAGTGTTAACCACTGAGCCACCGTGTCGTTTTGCAAAATCATTAACCAATACTGCTTTAAATAGACAAACATACAACTAATATTCTTTAACGAAATGTCAGAAAATTAATGTGCCAATTTTTACCACAACGATTGCGGCAACGCTATTTAATATATTATTTATTAGCTAACACACCTTGATTGAAAAAAATCAGGGACCATGGTCCTTTGCATATACTGAATATTAAAATGATTTAAAATTTAAACAATTGCTATTTAAACATAGTTTGCACTATTGTTTGTCACTACATAATAATATGAGCCAAAACACAAAACCTCAACTTTTCAACATTAAGCTCTGTAAATGGGTGGGAATTAAAAGCCCAGAGAATCACTAGAAAAAGAAGAACGCCAAGTAAGACCAGGAGTAAACTTTTTACTACGTTCCAAGGCTATTCCAACATTGTATTCCATATGGGCTAACCTTGCGCTTCAAAAGAAAAGGCAGAAAAATTGTGAAAAATCTCTACAACTTTGCTCTACTGATGAAATAAAATGCCAAGTGTGTTTATTGTACATTTTACACAAGCCGTTCAAACACAAAACTTCCAGCGACACTAAAAATTAGTTTAACATTAAATAAATTTTTAATCTTGGTCTCATTGACTAATACTATTTTAAAACCCTGAATGTTTACGAAACTCTGAACTTTTACCAGAGTTGGCTGTTGCTACATTTTGAACACAAGCCCAATAAATCGTGTAAACAACTTTTAAAGATTGGGTTACCAAACACCCAGACTCATTTGACTGCTAATTGTGAACACAACCCTTAATATAACTATTTAACCGTAATTAAAATAATCAAAAAGATCAAGGTAGAATTTCAATTATACAACAGCAAAGAGATAAGAAGGAAATATTTAATTAAGATATCACCATGGCTGTCATACCAACTAGCAAACAACCAGGGAAACAAAATATGGTCCATATTAGTAGATTAGAAGTAGATTAAATTTTCCTTTACACCAAAATAATCTCTATTTTATATTCTGCTCCTCAGAAGCATCATCTAAAGACAAGGTTAGTTATCAAATGCGCAATGCTCAACTTTAAACATTCACTGGCCTTCTCCACTGTTGTTAAATAATCAAACTACTCAACTGACATCCAATGCTCCATAGTTAGAAATTTCCTCCAATTAAATATTGGGATGACTGAAGACACTGTTTTCAGGTTCCTCACAAACAATATTCCACTCTGATTCCCTGACAACAATCCAAGCTTAAACCAGTTTGTTCACTGCCTTGATCTCAAGATGAGCTTGCAACGTCTTATTTGTGCCATCACTTCTACCTGCATAAATCATTAAACTTTTGCTTGTATTTTAGCTCATCTGCTACCAAAACTCTTCTAAACATTCATTACTTCCAAACTTGATTTTTTTCATGTATTCCTTTCAAGTCTTTCTGAATCTTCCTCCACATAAACAGAGGTCATCTAAAAGTCTTACTCATGTCTTAACTCAAACTGTTCTCCAATCATTCTTGTGCTTGCTGACTGACAGTGGCTTCCAGTCAAGCAGTATCTTGATTTTAAAATTATTGTGCTTATTTTCAAATTTTTTAAGACCATACCCTGCTCTAATTCTGGCTTCTTGAACATCCCCAATTATAATCTACCATTGGTTACTATGCCTTCAGTTATCTATGTCCCAACCTCTGGAATACCTTCCTTATACCATGCTTTTCTTCCTTAAAAAGTTCTTAAACTCTCTCTACCCAAACTTTTGTGGATTGGTGTCATATTTTGTTTCATAAAGTCCCTGTGAAGTGTCTTGGAATGTTTCAATACATTAAACATTTGTTGCAATTATGATGATAACTCTTTATATATCACAAAAGGGGTGAAAATTGTCATTGCTAAAATAACATTTTCTTTACTTAGTAGCCAATAGTACTAGAAGGGCAGGCAAATGGAAATTCAAGAATTTTGTCACTCTTGGACAATATATTGCCTTATCATTTTTAGTAGCTACAGTGTTGAGACATTCATTGAAGTTGTTCAAGACCGACTTCTGTTGAATAAAACAAAACAACTCAAACGTTAAATGTCTACAATCTTCTCATTGATAAAGAGCTACAACAAACTTGCTTTGCAATTTATCCCATTTTGACTTAATTTGCATTTGAATAACCACAATATCAAGTTAAAATGAAAAAATCCCACACTTTTTCAGACAATATAGTCTGAGATAGTGACCGTGATAAGGATGGAATGAATGGTAAACAAGTAGAATTGGAAGCTAAAGTCAATGGCTGAAGTTTTTTTTGACATTGAGCTAAAGGAGGTAATAATTCGTCCAGGATGTCAGACAGCCTGGAAGAAGTGAGAGCTGTGGATGATATTTTCCTGGCTTGAAATTTAAATAAGGAAGAGATAAGCAAGAATGGATTTTTAGTGCCTTCAGACATACAAAAATGAGAAAGGAAGGAAAAGAACTTGCTGGAAATATACTGACTGCAGTCAAATTTATAGAACCATGATTGTTTTATGAAGCTGGATCTGAAAAACATTAAAAGGTAAGCATTTTTAAACAAATTAAACACTGAAGAAGAGGTAGCTCAGTCACACAGGATATCATTGGTGACTTTGGCAAGGAAGCATTAGAGTGGGAAGTTTGGCAGAGATGGACATTGAAGCAGCAGAAATCGATTAGAAATAATGAGATGTAAAATAGCGATATATACCTTTAAAACACTTTAACACTGCTTTTATTTTATTTTTGTATGTGACGAGAATGAGCGTAATTAAAAAAAATTCCTTCCAGCACTGTCCAACCTTTACAACTAATTAATCAGCAGAAAGAGGTGTTTATCCAATGAAACTAGATAAACATTTTCTCTTCAGAATATTAGTAATAAATTGTTAGCATGAAGCTTGACTAAAAATGTACACTCAAACTCTGGCTAGATTGCAGATTGTTTCATTCTGAGTAGGAAGATCCCTTTATCAACTATCATTTGGTCTTTTGCAAACTCAAAGCCAATCAAGTGACTATCCTTCTTTGAAGAAGCCAAATTTGGTAACTAGGTTATTACCTTACCAAAATTAGGCAAAATATGGTAGTATCATTAAAATAAAAATTATTTTTTTCAAATTTTAAAGACATAACTAAAAATATTTTTGCATTTAACATTGACTACTATCTGCATGATTCACATCAAAGAAAGAAAGATTTGAAATTACATTAAATTGTCAGCATAGACATGCTTTCATAAGGTAGAAAGGCAAGTGATACCATAAAATGAGCCACCACAGTTAGTGATAGTTAAACAGAGAAAATAAAGAAAGGAATGGGATTAGATTTTTTTTAATTTAAAAATTCATTTATTTGATGTCAGTAAAAATGACAAAGCGAACATACCATCCCTAAAGGCCTTGAACTGAGTGGTTTGCTGAAGCAGTTAAAAGTCAACCATATAGGCCAGACTGGGTAAGGTGGCAAATTACATTCTTGATTGGAACTTTATGCACCAGGCAGATGTTTACACCAATCAGTAATAGCATCATGGTCTCCCTAAGAGGCTGTTTATTCAATTCCATATTTTTAAAAATTCTTCAATTGAATTCATTATCAACTGAATTTACTGGTGGGATTTGAATCTTATCCTCAGAGCATTAACCTGAGCTTCAGGATTACTAATGGAGTGTCATGACCATTATCCCCCCATTATTCCTTGAATTAAACTGAACTGATATCAAATAAAGCAGTGGACAAGAAATAATGCATCTTAAAAATGCTATTCCAGAGGGCAGGAGCCCAGCCAGGAAGCCTGTACTTTTAGGCCCATTCTCAGGTATCAATATCTCCAGGCTCCATCTGGTGAAGCAGGTGAAGAGAAACCAAAGCTGAATTTTGGAGTCTGAAACCCTTAAGTTCGGGGCTTGGAGCAAAACCATGCGCATCCAGAGCGCAGAAACTGCAAAAGGTGCCTTAGTAACAGGTTCATTCTGGCTCTATCAGCCAGCAACCAACTGTCATGTTCTCCTCAGTTCAGCTCCATTCGCCACGGCTCAATCTCTCCTCAGCACCCCACATGGACATTCTCCTTTCCCATCCTCACCGCACTACCCCTTACTCTTCGATCGGACACCAGCGGGACTTTTTACCTGAAAATTTAATACTTGAACGGGAAGTGGCATCTTCTCCCTCATTCAGCAGCCACAGAGCAGCTCCGCATCCGGGCACTCTCATCACTGGGGCGAAAGGTCAGCGCTTTCACGTTCTGCGTCATGACGTATTTGCGTTCGAAGCGTTTGCGTGGCACTGGGAGAAAGCCCCGCATAAACATGGCGGTGCATCCACACCTCCCCTCACCCCCCCCCCAAACATTGACCTTGCCCAGTGTTTCAGGTTGGTCAACCTGCTTCCGTAATTTAGTGGATCCAGCATTTTGTATATAAACCAGCTCCAATCTAGTAAAAGATCATTTTAAAATGATTTTTGTTTTAAAAAGCCCACCTCTTTGCAAATTATGAAAGGTTTCTTGTTCACTTACATTATATATTTACATATCAGTATAGAATCTCTAAACTGTAAATTGGCATGTGTGAGGCAATCCGGAGAGTGGAACGGTCAGATCTTTCATTTCATCATTATATTTATTTTCGTTATTTGTCAACCTGTGCTTCAATGTCTACCACAATGCCATTGCTTCCCTTTAATTGACTGATATCTTTAAGAAGTTGGGACAACTATTGAGATGCTTTGCAACTAGTGAATCATTTTTTAAGTGTGGTGTGATGTGTCCTCTAGTATTACGTTAAGTCTTGTGCAATGAATATTGAAATAGAGTTTTTATTGAGAACAAATTTCAGAAGATATACTCACAATCAAGACTATCACATGGCATGATGTCACACAGGTATGATCACTTAGATCTCTTAAATTTACAATCACTTCATCTGAACTATCAACAGCTTTTCTCCATAAGCATCCTACACCAAAGACCCCCACACCCCCCACTCAAAGTTATTGCATAAATGCTGTCTCCTCCACACTTCACCAGCTCTGATGAAGAGTCAACCAGACCTGAAACGTTAGCTTGCTATCTCCATGGTGCTGTACGACCCACTATGATCTCCAGCATCTGTTGTTTTCAGTAATTTGCTCTTAAAGATATGTGCTTGCCTGATCATAGATACACTAGGAGAAAGTGAGGACTGCAGATGCTGGAGACCAGAGTTGAAAAGTGTGGTGCTGGAAAAGCGCAGCAGGGCAGGTAGCATCCGAGGAGCAGGAGAACCGACGTTTTGGGCATAAGCCCTTCTTCAGGAACTCCTGCTCCTCGGATGCTCCCTGGCCTGCTGCACTTTTCCAGCACCACACTTTTAAACTCTGATCATAGATACAGACAATATTATAACATTCCCCAATTATTCATTAAAGAATTGGATTTCTCCCATGAGAAACGCATATAAGATCACAGATAAAAAATAACAGATAACGTATTTGACTGCAGATAGCGTGGAGTGGATATAATATGCTGGATTACTCACTTCCTTCCTGGAATGCTTGCAACATATTGAGAATAGTTGTCTGACATGATGTGCTGTGGGACAACAAATGTGCTGAAGACAGCAGTTAATGTTGTAGCAACTGTGGAACTGGTAGCATTCTTGACTTGCTGGATGAAAGGGAATTGGGTAAAGTAATCTGTCAGCAATATGTAGTCTTATAGTGTATATATCTCTTTTGAACCTTGGACCATGGTTCAGAGGCAAGTTTCTACAGCATAATATTTTTCCTTGAATAATAGCAAAATACTATGGATGCTGTACATCTGAAACAAACACAGAGAATGCTGGAGAAACTCAACAGTTCTGGCAGCATTTGTGGAGAGAGAAACAGTGTTAACTTTGTCTTTTTCAAAGAGCCATGCTAAACACGAAACATTAACAATTCTATATTGACACATCCTGCCAAACCTTCTAAGTTTCTTTTTGTGTTTGCTTTAGTTCTTTATACTGCTCAGATGATGAAGCTGGCAATCCTTAAAGAATTTTATCGATCAATCCATGCCCTGTTGATGCCAGTCCAAAATACAGATTTGCATGCCTGCCTTTAGTCTCTGCCCGTGCGACCACTGTGATGATGGTTCAACATGACTTCATGCAAGATTTTGGGAATCAATATTTGCTTACCCTTGAAAATGATATTTCTCGATTGTCTTAACTCATGTCTGTATGACCACAAGGAACGTTACCATCCCACAGTCCTTATGGAGACAAAGTCTTACTTCACACTAAGGATATCCTGCATTGTTCTTAGTGGTACCACCATCATGCTAAATGGGATAGATTCAGAATAGATATTGATCACTCAGATTGCATATATATGTGGTATTGACAGCCTTTAGCAGTGACAAAATTGTATTCAACAATAATATGTAACCTCACAGCTTCTGATTTCTCATATTCTACCATCAGTATCAAACCAGGGGCTTAACTCTGGCTCAGTGGTAAGTGCAGAAGAGCACATCAGATGCAGCACCAGGCATATCTAAAATCGAGGTGCAAATTTGGTGAATTTGCAACACAGGACTACCTGAATGCTGGACAGTAGAAGCAGCATGTACTTACACCACAAGAGTTGAACTCAAAAGAAATCAAGATGGGCAATAAATGTTTGCTTTGCCAGCAATGTACACTTCCTACAAATTTAACAAAAACAAATAATTGTTGTTGTCAATGATCTGAAGTACAGATGGATCACCATGGATCCTGTACTGTGCGGGACATTGTAACTGATACTTTTAGAATTATGTTAGTTAGGGCTGAATGATTAAGTTGTAAGGTTAAGTTTCTATAGCTAAATTGAAAACAATTAGAAATTTTGTAGAGCCCTACCTTCCTGAATGCTTCATCCCAACTTAAATGAGTAAATCAGAGGTCACAATTAAGACAAACGCCAAGCCTTGATAGTTCAATGGACATTATTCAAATTTATTTTATGTAACGATAATAAATTTGAGTTTTGTCCAGTTCTCAGGCAGTACACTAGATGGTGTGCTTCTCAGAAGCATGGTCTTCCACCCAATACATGACAACCAGCTAGCCACCCACCTTGCTACAAATCTAGTTTCTGTTAGCAGATGAATGTTAACAACAATTGTGAAAACACTGAAATGTTCTGAACTGAATCCTATGAGAATTGAAGTGAAAAAAAAACTTAAACAAAAAGAACAGAAAGTATATAAGCCAATACAATTTAATGTTTTTCTTTGCCTTCGTATTGAGAAATGTTAAATTAAAGAAGTATGCCCGATTGAATGTTTATATTTGCAATGAAATAATGTCAAGGAAATGGTGTCATGCTGTTTTTGAGTCAGTTAAGATTTTCATTTGAATTTACATTTAAGGTTCAGTATTCATTTTGCACCTGCACTAAATGTGAAATATGAATACAACGTAGAACTGAATATGTGGCCTGGGACCTGAGGCAAGTTTTGCTCGATTAGCCAAATGAAAAATGTGTAAACGTTCTTTCGTCCTGTAGGCAAGGTAGTTTTATAGCTGAAAAACAAATTCATGATTGAAGACTGGCAAGAAGCAGCTGATAGTTGAAAACACCTCAATGAAAACATAACTGAGAGGAACCGAGGTCATACCGGAGGAAGCAGCCAGTCAAAGTTATGTAGGTAGTTGCTTATAAGTGTTTAAAGGATGCCAAAAGGTGTGACACTAATGTATGGCAAAATAGAGACACTGCAAGTATAAAGCAAGAAGTGTAGGCAAGCTTCAACACTTTTAATGGAGTGTATTCTCATATCTTATATGAAGACTGCAGCCAAACATTTTATAGTGGCATGTCAATTTGTTGAGCACTGATGGCTACATTCAAATTCAATTTTCCAGAAATCAGGCCACAGCCATTGTAACCAATAGATCATCTCTTCCAGATTAAACATTAATAGTTTAAGTTAATGCTATATAGCGTATTCCATCTTTTGTAGATTAAGTTGCAAATTAATTTGAGAGAACTATTTCAATTCATTTTGAGTATGCTCTTGGATTCATTTGTGTGAATTTTATAGGGGTTGCAATTTGGAAATGTCTATTCTCAGTATGAGTGGGCTCTTGTGGTGCCAGGAGTCCCAGCTTCAAGTCCCACATGCTCCAGAAGTGTGTAATAACATCTCTGAACAGGTTGATTAGAAAATATCCTAAAATAGGCAATGTGATTGATTAGCACTAAAGAAACTGTTCCATCATCATCAGAGTTAAGATTTAAACCCCATTAGGATTTTGCACTAACATCGCCACAAGCAATATTTCCCAAGACTGATGGCTACAGCAAAAATCACCTTTACTGGACCAACATCAAATTCAACACAAAGATTGTACTCGCCATATTTTGTTCTAGTTTGGACATTTTGTTTTCTTTAATGGGCCTATTTTTAAATGGGCACTTAGGAATATCTTGCTTACTTGGCGGTATTTCCATCAGCCCTGAACAGAAGTCAGTCTCATACAGCTGGAACTGATTTCTCCCAACAATTTAACATCTCTTCTTAATTTTTCTATATATTCATTTTGATTTTTCATTGCAAGGATGGGATGGACATTTGAGAATGCTGGCAGCCTTTCCTTGACAGCTGGCCTGGTAGATGAATTCTATAGATGGGAGATTAGCCTTTGTGATTTTCTGGGCCGAGTTCACCACTCTCTGTAACTGTCTCTGATCTTGAATGGTACAGTTGCCAGACCAGGTAGTGATACATCCCTACAGAATGCTCTCAATGGCGCAGATATAAAAGTTAGGTAAAAACAATGACTGCAGATGCTGGAAACCAGATTCTGGATCAGTGGTGCTGGAAGAGCACAGCAGTTCAGGCAGCATCCAATGAGCAGCGAAATCGACATTTCGGGCAAAAGCCCTTCATCAGGAATAAAGGCAGTGAGCTGGAAGCATGGAGAGATAAGCTAGAGCAGGGTGGGGTGGGGAGAGAGTAGCATAGTGTAAATGACCTGGGAGTTGCAGTTGGCAAGAGTATTCGATTATTCCTCAGTCAGCAGAGAAAATTTGGCATGACAGTGAAGACCCTTGCCAACTTTTATAAGTGCACCATCTAGAGTGTTCTGTCTGGATGTATCCCTGCCTGGCATGACAACTGTACCAGTCAAGATCAGAGATGGTTACAGAGAGTGTTGAACTTGTCCCGGACAATCACAAATGCCAACCTCCCGTCTACAGAATCCATCTACCAGGCTCGCTGTCAAGGAAAGGTTGCCAGCACTCTCAAAGATCCATCCCAGTCTGGCAATGCTTTTCTACAACCTCTACCATCGAGGAGAAGCCTGAACACTCACCAGCCGGTTTTGTTAACAGTTTCTACTCTACTGTTGTTAGAATACTGAATGGACTCACAAACGCTTAGCATTCACCTGTACCTGTGTTTTTTTTTTGTTTTGCTGCAGTTTACCTATTATTTACTTATCTATGCTATTTAACTCTCTGATCTGCCTGTATTGCTCGCAAAACACAGCTTTTCACTGTGTCTCGGTACACGTGACAATAAATTCAACTCATTCATTTATTTTTAAAACAATTATGACTAATAACACAATAGGGAGTGAAAAGCTAGATAATGCGAGTCAAAAGTTCTGCCTTAAACTGTGGGAAAGACCAACTTTACTCTGTGTAAATTAGATTTGGCTGCAGCCTAGTCCTCCACGTGAGGTGGCGATCCAATTCAAAGGAAGGACTTGCTGAGCTGGAGTGAGCTCTTGCATGTTCACTGCTTGTTGTTCCTCAGAATTGGAAACAAACACTGCTACGAAGGAACTGGGTCGAGAGTGTGTGGTTGTGACAGTCGCCAGTGGGAGAAGGTCCTCCAGGGTCCCCATCAGACATGGGAGCGCTTCTGGACGTGTCCGAGTGCCAGCAGTGCAGCTCCTCTGCCCCCGGGGGCTGAGGCTGAGCACAGACGATGCGTTTACGATGGAGTGCAAACAGTAAACTCTGTTTCCTGCTCTCCCTGACTCTCTGCGCCTCTCTTCTGCTCCTGATGGGACTCCAGCAGTGGGGACCCTCGGATCTGCAGCTCTCTCGATCCCTGCAGCCCTTCAGACAGACCCTTGGAAATGCAACCGTGGACAGAAGCCTCTTTAAACAGGAGAAACGAAGCAGAGCCGCTTCAGCGGGGAGCTCCATCGCTGACTCCAGCAGCGCATTTAAAAGAGAGGACAGCCGCCACCAAGTTGCAAAATCGGACAAAGTTCTCCGGACTTACCCCAAAGCGAAAGGGCTGCAGGATTTTGCGAAGAACTCGACAGTGAAAGATCAGCGAGGTCCCGGAGCCTGGGAGAAAGCTGCAGCGCTCCCGTGGGACATCGCACCGCACAGCAAGCACAACATGCAACTCAGTGACATTTTTATTGCGGTAAAAACTACTCGGAAGTATCACAAAGCCCGATTGGATCTGCTTTATCAGACCTGGATCTCACTAGTAAAGGAACAGGTGAGTGCTGTTTCGAAGCCAAGAAACATAGAGTTCAGGTTTGGTTTATTTTTTCCCCAAAAGCTCTCCCGTTGCTAGCCTCTATTTCACATCATTGTGTTGTACCTGGTCCAATTGAATCTTTCTTTATGTGATCCAAACTGTGAAGTTTAGATGACCCTGATCCGATCATCATCCAGTATACATACAAATCTAAGCAGAAATCTTTGACTGGTGAGGAGTGGGTCTCCTCACTGCTTTCCTTCTTCTCAGCTTAAGGGAGCTGAGACCACTGAACATTATTCTGCTGGCATGCTTGTTGGCCTTGGCTCAATCAGTTTGGACCTGTAGCCTTAACTCCATGCTGTGCAATGCTAAAGTTAAGAAACTTCATTCCATATACAATTTGTGGCAGCTTCCGATTTAATCCAGCTAAGTCAAAAGTGAATGATTTGAATCTTACTATAGGATAAAGTTAGAAGAAACTTGCCAAACTGCATGACGCATTGGCTAAATACACAAACCTCTGCTTCTAACCTCCATCTTAATGATTGAGCAAAAGATGGTGTTTCCCAGTTACTAATGCTTGTCAAATCAAACACTTTTACAGATTGTAAAGGATCTTATAAAAAGTACATTATCGTTGTTCATTCTCGGTGAGCGGGGAGCTGTTTGGAAATTAATCTTTTTTTCATAGGAAATCAGTTTTCATTGAAATAATTTCAGGGTTAGAAGAGATGCAATGTTTATATAAGACAAACTAGAAATGGTTGGGAAAACTCAGCAGGTTTGGCACTCAGAATTCGGGTCACTCGACCCGAAATGTTAACTGATTTCTTTCCACAGATGCTACCAGACTTGCTGAGTGTTTCCAACAATTTCTATTTTGTCTCTGACTTACAGCATCTGCAGTTCTTTCAGTTTTTATCTAACATTTAAATGTTTGCACTGGCATGTACTCTCCATTAAAGGTGTCTCTTCAGTGTCAGAATTACTAAGCAATTTTAGTTGGCATTGTGGAATTTTAGTAATGTTGTTTATTTCCTCAATAACTTCTTTTCCTCCAGTAAGTAATTGCTTATAAGGATCGCTTTAAAAGTGCATTATCGTTGTTCAGGAAAGGTAATGAACAAAACTGAAGCATTGACAGTGTTGATGCTTTTGATAGAATGAGATGAGCAAAATCCTTGAGGTAGGACTTCCTAGATCTAATTTTAGTTGTTCCTTTATCTTTTATAAATTTGTGCCAAGGTGCTGATGTTTTATAATTTGGCCAAAATTGTTTTTTTGTTGTAGAACGTTTTTGGCACATAACAATTAGCAAGCTTTTAAAGTTCACAAACTGCTTTAAACAATAAAATTAATTCACTGATCAAGAAGGCTAATGGAATGCTGGCCTTTATATCTAGAGGACTAGAGTAAAAGGACATAGAGTTATGCTGCAGTTATACAGACCCTGGTTAGACCTCGTTTGGAGTACTGTACTGTGAGCTCATCTGGGCCACACACCTTAGAAAGGATGTATTGGTTTTGGACAGAGTACAACATAGGTTTACAAGAATGAAACCTGGACTTTGGGGGTTAAGTTAGGAAGAGATTATACAAATTAGGCTTATTTTCTCTAGAATTTAGAAGGTTAAGTGTTGAGTCTTCAAGGTATTAACAGGAAAAGACAGGGTAGGTAAAGATAAATTATTTCCATTGGTTTGACATTCTAGAATGAGGGGGCAT
Organism: Hemiscyllium ocellatum; assembly: GCF_020745735.1. Taxonomy (NCBI): domain Eukaryota; kingdom Metazoa; phylum Chordata; class Chondrichthyes; order Orectolobiformes; family Hemiscylliidae; genus Hemiscyllium; species Hemiscyllium ocellatum. Next base: position 26,564,593 of record NC_083425.1, on the reverse strand, counting down.
GGTCTAAAATGTAGGGCCAGACCATTCAGGAGAGATGTTAGGAAGCACTTTTACACACAAAGCATGGTAGTGCTTTGGAACTCTTTCCAGAAATTGCAGTTGATGCTGGATCAGTTGTTAATCTTAAATCTGAGACTGTTTAACAAAAATCTATCTAAGGTATTAAGAGATATGGGTCAAAGGTAGGAGTGAGGCTGCACTGCAGAGCAACCATGATCTCATTGAATGGCTGAACAGGCTCAAGAGGCTGAATGGCCTACTTCAGTCCCTATGTTCTTATTTGATTTCAGTCAGCTGATCCCTTAATTTTTATGACCATTGACGTTTTGTACTGGTTTCATTTGTTTTCCTGAAGTGTGACATACTGAACTGTTTGGACCACCTTTTGGGAGAAGATCATTCTTAATAAGCATAGTCACCAACATGTGTGTCTTACAGATACTGCAAATTTGTGCAACACTCATAAAATCTTTTAAGCAGTTTTTAAAAGATCTGACTTGGAGCCAGGATTCTTGACAACATTTGCTGCAGTTAACTCTGTTTGGTATGAAATGTTACTGGTTGCTGACTAGTCGAAAACTTCGAGCAAGGAAGAAGGAGCTCCTCTACCTTTTAAAGTTCAGTAATTTAATCATCAAGGGAATAACTTGCAACCAGAAAATATTCAAGATATTGGGTGGCACGGTGGCACAGTGGTTAGCACTGCTGCCTCACAGCGCCAGGGACCTGGGTTCAATTCCCGCCTCAGGCGGCTGACTGTGTGGAGTTTGCACGTTCTCCCCGTGTCTGCGTGGGTTTCCTCCGGGTGCTCCGGTTTCCTCCCACAGTCCAAAGATGTGCGGGTTAGGTGAATTGGCCATGCTAAATTGCCCGTAGTGTTAGGGAAGGGGTATATGTATGGGTGGGTTGCGCTTCGGCGGGTCGGTGTGGACTTGTTGGGCCGAAGGGCCTGTTTCCACACTGTAAGTAATCTAATCTAATATGATTTGATCATATCTGTCTGGTGTTTAGGCTTAAACAACTTTGAACAAATGATGGTATTTATATAGTGTCCATTTATGTCCAGATTACCTCAAAGTGACTCCATCTGCTTGCTGCTTGCTAGAAATCAAAAGGAGATAGGGAGAAATCCAACATCATTTAATCCAAATCCAATACCTTGGAACATAATTAGGTTGACATTTAAATATAGCAGTCACAAGCTGACAGCCAGGATTAGCCCTCTCTGTCCCAGCTTGGAGCAATTGTCAGTTCAACACTGGCCTACTAGCCGAGATAACCGATTAGAATTCTCATCTTTGACTGGGACTAATTACAGCACTTCTTTGAACAAAAATAGGCTGATTTAATAAGAACCATAATTTGAATGTTTCAGTTGATTTTAGGTATGGCTTTAAGCCCTGGAGATTAAATGTTAGTTATGTACAGGATTTCAGGAGTAAACAGTGGTAAACAAAATATCACTTCTCTCTTGGGAACTCTTAACTCTCTGGTTTTACTTTATCTGTTTTCTATAAATATTGCTAGATTGAATATACTATTGTTTTATATATTTGAATTGTTATTCCAGTCCATTGGAGCCATAGCAAGATGTATCAGATCTCTGTACCCAAATGAAAGAAGGATAATAAAATAAGAAATTCAAATAGTTCTGTGCTCTCAGACAATAAATGAGAGTAAAATGCATGTAAAATCAAAGCTGTTGGTTCACAGGAGGTGCTCTGTTGATTTTAATATGGAACCTCCTAAGCCCCTTTGATTATTATCAATCACTCACTGTTTCTTGAACTTAATCTAAAGTCTTAGTCTGTGTGAGAAATGATTTTTAAAATGCCTCATTGTTTTAAATCTGTTTTTCCTTGTTCAGTTTCTATACCTTCCCCTCTCTCCTCTTTTCCCTCTCCCCTGCTGTTTCCTTTCTTTAAATGAATGCCAGATGTTAGTTAGTGCCGAGGACTGTCAGATTGCACAAGTTCAGTATAAAGAGGCATATTAAACTTTTGTGTTGTTTCTGTGAGATCTCCTTCATAACCACAATGAGGCAGCTATGTGGTTACAAACTATTGATTCATCCTTGCAGGACGATGAACACTGTACTAATTTAATCAAATCCTTTCAAATCTCTTTCAGAAAAAGAGTGCATGTATTTGTGACATGTCTGAATGTTCAAGTAACATTTTCTAAGAGAAGAAACATTTTTGATCCTTTGATTCTTCTTTGTTAGTTTGCCATTCCAAAAAGGAAACATGGTTAGTATCTAACAATACAAGTGTTTATTTGAATTTGACACTCCACACGGGATAAAGTTTTGTTCTGAGAAACCCTCTCAATGCTCCTTCTAGCACTGGGTATAATATATGCATTGACTCAGTTAGTAAGTGGGGACTAATTTATGGCAGGGTGGTGCATTCTGATCGTATGCAATGAAACTTCCAAATTTTCAAGAACAAAAAGGAAGAATTGTATTACAATGACTGAAAACAGGAATGAGAAAATAACTGTCCAAATAAAGGCCTAGGTTGGTTTTGAATTTGTAGCCGCATTGTTAATGAGTGAAGTGGCATTCCAGAACAGTCAAGTGTGAATTAAATTATGAGATTAAAAATCATTAATACATCTGAAAACATCCTGCAATAGCAGATGAAATACCATCTTAAAAAGAAGAGAAGTTAGAATTTTTGATTAATCTCTGCATTAGTCTTTTAATTTGCCTGCCTATATTGCTATATTGGCAATATATTGCAACTTCCTGACCCATAGTCTGCAATCAGTAAGAATAGGTGACAATTCCTCCTCCACCATAAACCTCAACATCGGTGCTCAACAAGGCTGCAAACACAGCCCTTTTACTATACTCCTTATACACTCATGTCTATGTGACCAAATTCTGCCCAAGCTCCATTTACAAGTTTGCTGGTGATACCACTGTTGTAGGTCAGATGTCAAACAATGACAAGATAGAATTGAATAAAAGATTGAGTGCTTAGCAGCATGGTATAAAGACAACAATCTCTCCAACATCAACATCAGTTAAAAAAAAAGTACTGGTCATTGACTTCAGTAGTGGAGGGCACACTCCTGTCTGCATCAATGGAGCTGAGGTGGAGATGAACAACAAGTTTCTGAGAGTAATGATCACTAGCAGTCTGTTCTGGTCCACCCAAATTGATGTGATGGTCAACAAAACACAATGAGCCTCTAATTCCTCAGGAGGTAAGGAAATCCGGCATGTTCACAAGGACTCTTACCAATTTTTATAGATGCATCGCAGAAAGTATTCTATCTGGATGCATCACCACATGATATTGCAACTGCTATTCCCAAAACCACAAGAAACTACAGAGAGACATGAATACAGCCCAGTTCATCATGCAAACCAGCCTTCCAAGCGACCGACATAATCAAAGGCCTTTCCCACCCTGGTTAAACTTTCTTTCACTCTCTTCCATCAGGCGGAAGATATAAAATACCCATGTATGAACAGATTCACAAACAGCTTCTTCCCTGCTGTTATCAGACTTTTGAACAGCCCTCTCAAATGTTAGTTCTGATCTTTCTCTCTGCACCTCCTCTGCAGCTGTAATACTGGATTCTGCAGTCTACCCTGAAGCACTTCATATGGTATGAACTGCCTGTCTCGCACACAAAACAACACTTTTCACTGTATCTCAGTACATGTGACAACAATAAATCAATGAATAATGCTCTTTAATTTTTGTCTATCACTGTCTGAATGTTAGTAATTTTAAAGAAATGTTATGTGATTAAATTGTTTGGCTTGATCCATGCTTTGAAGCTTTTATGACTGATTCCAAGGAGAAAAGTCATGGGTAAAGTAAAACTGCTGTGTAACATATAATGACTTCGAGGAAAAGGGAGATGTGATAGAATCTTCAAGAAGTAGATGAAAAATAAGAAGCCCTTTTTTGCAACATTTACAAGGAGTTCTGAATATTCTTTACCTAAGAACTTGAGAGGAAAGAATGAAGTTTTGTTTTCGATTTTGGAAGCAATGATTGAGGGAAGAGCAAGAGTTTGGTTTTGGAAAGGATTTTGAAGAGTATGATATTAGATTACAAAGCATGCCCCCCCCGAATGCCACATTCCAACCATCTGGCAACAAGTAGATTATATCATGCATTCCACAAGGGCGTGTTACAGATTTCAAGGATATTGGATAAATTTTGAGGTGCTCAGATTTCAAGAGTAGATGAATTTCACTTCAACAGAACCAGTGTGGATATCCATACAGTCATGTAAGCAAAACGTTCTGATGAAAGGTCACAGATGTAAAATGTTAACTGTCTATTAGTCCATAAATACTGCCAGATCTGCTTAGTATTTCCAGCAGCTTATGTTTTTGTCTTAACGTCATAACCCAATTACATTAATTTTGAAAATATTTAAAAAACTAATTAATTTCCTTGATATGAAAACTGACCTAACCCTGGTTCATTACATAGTAAAAGAGGCAGATCATAAAATATTTAAGTAGAAAATTGCTAGGTATAGAACTAATAATTTGGTACTATAGAAAGTGTGCATTGCTGGAAAATGAAATACATTTTGTTGAAGCTTTTCATTTGTACTAGTCAGGAATTGTACTCGGCAAGAAATACCAGTGTACAGGGAAAACCACATTAATACTGTTTAGCAGGAGAGTGCTGATTGGTTGGCAAGCCATTGGTAGATGTATTGCAATGGATAATGCACCAATTAATGATGACTAACTGATAACTACCAAGCTTGTTTAAATTTTAAACGGGCATGTTGATTCTGATTTGTTGAAGGCAGTAATTGAGAAATCGTGGAATAGCATCTAATGTTGGACATTTTTGTGGGTAACTTACCATAAACTACTTTTAAGTCAGTTACTTATTAAGAAATCTCATAGACAATCAAGTACTGAAACAATGATTTGAACTTTATTTCATGCAGCAACCTCACAACTGAACTTGGCTATTATCCGATTTTATGGTGGAATTTAGCTACAATTCCAACCAACAGTTTCTGACTCTGTCCAGGATTTCATCCTTATGCAGTGTTGTTCTTTGAAGTTATGCTGAAGAATAGTTCTGGTGTTCTAGAGTTATAGAGATATACATTACGGAAACAGGCCCTTTGGTCCAACTCATCCATGCCATCCAGATATCCTAAATTAATCTAGTCTCATTTGCTAGCACTTTTCCACATCCCTCTAAACCTTTCCTTTTCATGGGCCCATCATGCCTTTTAAATGTTGTAATTGTACCAGCCTCCACCACTTCCTCTGGCAGCTCATTTTATGCACACACCACCCTCTGCGTGAAAAAGTTACCACTTAGGTCCCTTTTAAATCTTTCCCCTCTCACCCTAAGCCTATGCCCTCTAGTTCTGAACTACCCCAACCCAGGGAAAGGATCCTATCTATTCACCCTATCTATGACCTTCATGATTTCACAAACCTCTGTAAGATGACCCCCAGCCTCCAATGCTCCGGGAAAGCAGCCACAGCCTATTCAACCTCTCCCTATTGCTCAAATCCTCCAAACCTGGCATCATCCTTGTAAATCTTTTCTGAACCTTTTCCAGTTTCACAACATCATTCCTATAGGGGGGAAGACGAAAATGGCACACAATATTCTAAAAGTGGTCTAACCAATGTCCTGTACAGCCGCAACATGACCTCCCAACTCTTATACTCAATGCTCTGACCAATAAAGGAAAGCATACTAAATGCCTTCTACACTATCCTATCTACCTGTGATTCCACCTTCAAGGAACTATGAACCTGCACTCCAAGGTCTCTTTGTTCAACAGCACACCTTACCATTAAGTGTGTAAGTCCTGTCCTGATTTGCCTTTCCAAAATGCAGCATCCCACATTTATCTAACTTAAAGGCTAGTGTTGAATTCTTAGACATTTTCTCATCCTTCAGATCCATGGTGTGACATTATTGATTATCTTTTAGATTCTTTTGTCCAAAATATTGATTGCTCTTCTGGGGTCCTTGAGTCTGCAGATCGCTTCCTTATTGAATGTAACTTATTTGTTCCTTGTTAGGTTTGGCCTTAACTGTCTGAAGACACAGCTTTCCTGTTGTTAACTCCTTAAATTCTTCTACAGTGCAGTCATTTGTCTTTATGGCATACAGCAGTCCATTATCAAGATGTCAAAACAATTTTGTTTATGTAGTCTTGACTCTTCCTCCTCCCCCTCCCCCTCCCAGAAATGGCTAATTGCTTTCAGTCCCCATGTAACAGCTTGTCTTTTCCCTTTTATTAGTTTATTCTAAACAAACTTTTACTGCTGACTTTGTTTTGTGTGTAACAGTTTATCTTTGTTGGCTCTTTCAATCCATAGCTATTCAAGTTCAGAAGTTTATAATCAGAACATAAATGCAGGCTGGTTAAGTCCCATCGATGTTCTGCTAATTGTGAAGAGCTGAAGAGGTGCGCTTTTTGATATGATCCGTCCGTCTTTTGGACATATGTTATTCATTTGATGTAATTGAGCAATTGGGATAGCATTTGCTAAATAATCCTGAGGGCATTTAGTTATAGTGGAAAACAATTTAAAGTTGTCAGTCAGGAGTGTAGTGTGGTAGAATATGTAGAAGCTACATATTAGTATGCATAGCCCTGTGCTTTGCAGACAGAGCATACTTACACACTGCACCTTTTTTAACCCAATAAAATAGATGACTACCATTTGTTGGTTCAAAGAACAAACAGTACATTTAAACAGGTATTCAATAAATTTGCAAAAGCTAATATAGAAGAAAACAGACCGAGGAAGGATGTTCTAGCTATGGAGGGAGTGCAGTGAAGGTTTGCCAAACTGATTCCAAGGATGGCAGAACTAACATATGAAGAGATATTGGATCAGATAAGACTATATTGACCGGAGTTTGGAAGAATGAGGGTAATCTCATAGAAACCTATAAAGTTCTAACCCAATTAAGCAGGGTAAAGGCTGGAACGATATTCCTGAAGTTGGGGAAGTCCAAATTAGGGATCACAGTTTAAGGATGTGGGGTAGACCATTTAAGAATGATATGAGGAGAAGTTTCTTCACCCAAAGAGTGGTGAGCCTGTGGAATTTTGTTCCACAAAATGTGTGGTAGAGGCCAAAACATTGAATGTTTCAAGAAGGAGTTAGATATAGTTCTTGGCTCAAGGGAATCAAAGATTATGTGAGAAAGTAGGAACAGGGTTATGAGTTGGATGATCAGCCTTGATCATATTGAATGGCAGTGCAGGCTCAAAGGTCTCCTCCTGCTCCTATTTTCTGTATGTCTCTGGAGAAGTTAGGACTATTTGATTGGTTGAAAGGTCTTTTGATAGAGGTATTCAGAATTGTGAGGGATTTGGACAGAGTAGATAAGAAGGAACTGGTAAAAGATTGAAATCCAGAGGACATAGATTTAAGATAGTTGGCAAAAGAAGCATTTGTAACATGAGAACAATCTTTACACAGCAAGCAGTGAGGATCTGATATGTGCGTTCCGAAAGTGTGGTGGAGGCAAGTTTAATCAATGCATTGAAAAGTTTATTAGATTGTTATTTGAAAAGGAAGTGAGTGGAGAGCTAAGGGGAGTGGTAATAGGTAAATTGCTCCTTCAGGGAGGCGACGCAGATTACCCTTCTGTGTTCTAACCATTCTTTGATTCGAGAATGTTAGGAGTTTAAAATCCATCATGGTAAATCATGCAAATTAATTCAAATCAGTAAAATGTGAGCTGGCACCAGAAAATGACTTTGGAGCTGCCAGATTGTTGTCAAAAAAGAACATAGAACTTTTCACACAAGCTGCTTTTGAGAAAATTACTAACTTTGTACAAAGAGAATTTGGAAAATATATGAAAAGGATGTGGCGAAAGTAGAGGGAAATTTTAATACAAAAAGATAGCTGAAGTTGACAGTGAGTGCTAGCTTTTATCTTGGATGCACTGGAGATAAACCAGAAATCAAATCAAATCAAATCAAGCATGGGCCAAATGGACCCCTTCCGTATTGTGAATTTTTTTTTGAAAGAGATATTTCCTCTCCTACCATTCTTTTAGCATCTAACTCATTATACAGCAAAACAGCTGGAGTCTGAGAAACCTCTTTTCAGTATATATGACAGATATGTTTAGTGTAAGTTTACCACCAATGTACGTAAGGTCTAAAAAAAGCTCTCTACCAAACAATCTTTTTTTTTCCCCAGAGTTTACCTCATGACCAAAACCCCACAATTAAAAAAAAACCTAATTTCCAATATCCCCAAGTCAACCATGACTGTAGTGAAAAACAATTTTATTTCAATTATATTGTTTTTTGAAGTTACCTACTGCCTTATCCTTAGGAGATTCGAACATTGTGTAGGTCAGTGATACAGCAGTTTGTCATGTCAGTGCACTGCATCATAGCGTAACAGAACGTGAATCCTCCTCCTTCATGCTCATCATATTTCCATTATAGCTTAATGAAACAGAGGTAGCAAAGAGCAGCAGTTGCTTTGCTGCAGGAAAGGAATGAAAGTTAGTGGGAGAGAGTCATACTCAACCATCTACTTCAGTTAATTACAAAGTACAATTGACAGGGATTTTTTTAAAGGAGAATACACCAAAACTTTGACACCAACACAAGCAGTTTACTTGTGGAACTGCTTATTTTTAAATGCAGTAAAGCAAAGGAATTGTCTGGTCTGAGAACTCTCTAATAGTCGAAATTGAAGACTGCGTATGCTAGCGATCAAGGAATGCGGGCTATTGCCCGAAACATTGATTCTCCTGCTTCTCCAATGCTGCCTGATCTGCTGTGCTTTTCCAGCACAGCACTCTCAACTCTGTAATAGTAATGAGTAACTAGCTCAGTACCATGAGTAACACCATATTGGAAAGGTCTGTTACTCCTTTTTCAACGGTAAATAAGAAATTCGCCAACTGTCTTGGAGAATCTGAAAAATCAATAGAGGAAAGGGCAATATGTATTATGTATGTCTATAGCAATTCCAGAGATATCCAGAAGAAGTACAAAAACTTAACCTCTGGTGAAATATTTTGCTGCTGTCCCTAAGACCTGGTGCTCTGTATTGTTTTTGTGTATTGTACACCTAGTATTTAGGTTGATTTTTCTTTGACTCAGTTTCTGAATACATCCAGAACTTGCAAAATATATGGAACAGAAACCAGGTAAATTTAATATTAAACTGTCCAAATAGAAACACAGACACTTGTATGGATTAGCCAAAAGGAAATTATCCTGTAAATGAGCCTCTGGATTTTTTTTTTCACCTATTTTCAAAATCAGTGCAGTTCTTGTTTCTTACTGTATTTCCCTGGCTGAATACTGCAAGTCAGCCTTCTTTCGGTAGATTGAGTTCTTCTTTGTTCAGTAACAATTAAGGGAGAGAATACGTAGACCTTTATTGTACAGAGCTGTTGAGATGTTTAGTATAGCCAAATAATCAACTTGTACACTTTTTTCCTTTTGTGTTTCTTTTGCTGCATCTTCTCGGTTGTTAGCTGAAACATCAGGATTTTTAAAGTACTTTTGATGAGGTTCAAAGAACCCAGTACTGTGTGTGTGTCGATGTCTGCCTGTGTTAATAGCATGACATTGGGGCCATCATGAATGAAAATTGAATGGTCAAAATTAAAAATAATTGTTTTAAACATGCAACAATCACATTCTCACTGGTCCAATAATTTACCTGTCTGACATTTGATTTACATTACAACATTAAAGGTGTCTCCCATCTGATCTGGAGATTGATTTTTTTTTTGGAATGGGCAAATCAGTCTGAACAGCAGCTACACAGCAGATTCTTTATAAGTAACTTAGGAGATGGGTTTTTCTTTTCTGCCAATTTTCTCCTGTCCTCAGGGCAACCACAGGAGCCTGCATTTTTCTGTAGTGCCTCACCACACCAGCATTACTAATGAGGAAGACATCAAAGAAAAGCAGTTTGGAGAGTTAGGATCACCACTATGCCTGCTACTGGAAAATATAAACCAAATACAAAAACCAAGTAAACCTTTTCCAGTGGATAAATGTCAGAGTTACACAGAGATAAACTTCTTTGGCTTGCATGCTCCGGTCTTCACAACTGGTCTCAGAATCCACAGAAAGTGTCAACTCAATTCCATGTAAAATTGGACAATAGTCCAACTTTTAAGCACCTCCCCAGTACTCGCCAATAAAGCTACATCTTGATGCATCTTGTTGAGTTGTTAAATGATCCATGTCATTTTAGGAAAAAGTTTAGTTAGTGTTCGTCACAAGCTTTATACCACAGTCACTCGGTATGTTGCTATTTTAGCTGGATTATTTGAATCACTATGATCAAGTGTCATCCGTAAGTGCAAGCCTTATTAAACGTTACTGATAAAGAAATGTGCACTACATTGGAAAGGAAGCATTTGCTATTGTCATCAACATTGGTTCTCTCAACATTCAGGTAAAAAGTGAGGTCTGCAGGTGCTGGAGATCAGAGCTGAAAATGTGTTGCTGGTTAAAGCACAGCAGGTTAGGCAGCATCCAAGGAACAGGAAATTCGACGTTTCGGGCCAGAGCCCTTCATCAGGAATGAGGAGAGTGTGCCAGGCAGGCTAAGATAAAAGGTAGGGAGGAGGGACTTGGGGGAGGGGCGATGGAGATGTGATAGGTGGAAGGAGGTCAAGGTGAGGGTGATAGGCCGGAGTGGGGTGGGGCGGAGAGGTCAGGAAGAAGATTGCAGGTTAGGAGGGCGGTGCTGAGTTGAGGGAACCGACTGAGACAAGGTGGGGGGAGGGGAAATGAGAAATCTGAGTTCATTCCTTGTGGTTGGAGGGTTCCCAGGCGGAAGATGAGGCGCTCCTCCTCCAGCCGTCGTGTTGTTATGTTCTGCCGATGGAGGAGTCCAAGGACCTGCATGTCCTCGGTGGAGTGGGAGGGAGAGATAAAGTGTTGAGCCACGGGGTGGTTGGGTTGGTTGGTCTGGGCGTCCCAGAGGTGTTCTCTGAAGCGTTCCGCAAGTAGGCGGCCCGTCTCCCCAATATAGAGGAGGCCACATCGGTTGCAGCGGATGCAATAGATGATGTGTGTGGAGGTGCAGGTGAACTTGTGGCGGATATGGAAGGATGCCTTGGGGCCTTGGAGGGAAGTGAGGGAGGAGGTGTGGGCGCAAGTTTTACATTTCCTGCGGTTACAGGGGAAGGTGCCGGGAGTGGAGGTTGGGTTGGTGGGGGGTGTTGACCTGACGAGGGAGTCACGAAGGGAGTGGTCTTTGTGGAACACTGATAGGGGAGGGGAGGGAAATATATCCCTGGTGGTGGGGTCCGTTTGGAGGTGGCAGAAATGACGGCAGATCATACGCTGTATATGGAGGTTGGTGGGGTGGTAGGTGAGAACCAGTGAGGTTCTGTCTTGGTGGCGGTTGGAGGAGCGGGGCTCAAGGGCGGAGGAGCGGGAAGTGGAGGAGATGTGGTGGAGGGTATCGTCGATCACGTCTGGGGGGAATCTGCGGTCCTTAAAGAAGGAGGCCATCTGGGCTGTACGGTATTGGAACTGGTCCTCCTGGGAGCAGATGCGGCGGAGACGAAGGAATTGGGAATATGGGATGGAGTTTTTACAGGGGGCAGGGTGGGAGGAGGTGTAGTCCAGGTAGCTGTGGGAGTCAGTCGGTTTATAGTAAACCGACTCCCACAGCTACCTGGACTACACCTCCTCCCACCCTGCCCCCTGTAAAAACTCCATCCCATATTCCCAATTCCTTTGTCTCCGCCGCATCTGCTCCCAGGAGGACCAGTTCCAATACCGTACAGTCCAGATGGCCTCCTTCTTCAAGGACCGCAGATTCCCCCCAGACGTGATCGACGATGCCCTCCACCGCATCTCCTCCACGTCCCGCTCCTCCAACCGCCACCAAGACAGAACCTCACTGGTTCTCACCTACCACCCCACCAACCTCCGTATACAGCGTATCATCCGCCGTCATTTCCGCCACCTCCAAACGGACCCCACCACCAGGGATATATTTCCCTCCCCTCCCCTATCAGCGTTCCGCAAAGACCACTCCCTTCGTGACTCCCTCGTCAGGTCAACACCCCCCACCAACCCAACCTCCACTCCCGGCACCTTCCCCTGCAACCGCAGGAAATGTAAAACTTGCGCCCACACCTCCTCCCTCACTTCCCTCCAAGGCCCCAAGGGAACCTTCCATATCCGCCACAAGTTCACCTGCACCTCCACACACATCATCTATTGCATCCGCTGCAACCGATGTGGCCTCCTCTATATTGGGGAGATGGGCCGCCTATTTGCGGAACGCTTCAGAGAACACCTCTGGAACGCCCGGACCAACCAACCCAACCACCCCGTGGCTCAACACTTTATCTCTCCCTCCCACTCCACCGAGGAGGACATGCAGGTCCTTGGACTCCTCCATCGGCAGAACATAACAACACGACGGCTGGAGGAGGAGCGCCTCATCTTCCGCCTGGGAACCCTCCAACCACAAGGAATGAACTCAGATTTCTCCAGGTTCCTCATTTCCCCTCCCCCCACCTTGTCTCAGTCGGTTCCCTCAACTCAGCACCGCCCTCCTAACCTGCAATCTTCTTCCTGACCTCTCCGCCCCACCCCACTCCGGCCTATCACCCTCACCTTGACCTCCTTCCACCTATCCCACCTCCATCGCCCCTCCCCCTAGTCCCTCCTCCCTACCTTTTATCTTAGCCTGCCTGGCACACTCTCCTCATTCCTGATGAAGGGCTCTGGCCCGAAACGTCGAATTTCCTGTTCCTTGGATGCTGCCTAACCTGCTGTGCTTTAACTAGCAACACATTTTCAGCTCTCTCAACACTCACTGACACAAGATAATTGCATATTAACAAGTCAATAAAACAAGCAATCTTGGAAGTCCACAGTATCCAACAGTACATTCTGGGACTCTGCCACATTCAGAGTGGAATTCAAAATTCAATCAAATATAATATGCAAGTTGCCTTTTTAAGTAGATGAATATGTTGCCATGGTAATAGATTTGAAACAGTGAATGGGTATATTCATTATAAAAATATGACAATGACAGATCATGAATGCTGATGAACATGGATCACTTATTTCAATGACTGACAAAGCTGCAAAAATGTTTATGTAATCAGATAAATATATTTATCATCCTGGTCTTTTTCTTTTCCCCTCATGATATGGTCAAAGAGTTGAACAGAGATTGCTATAATGCACTTCTGAATAAGTTACTGTTCACGTAAAACTACTTCCACAGAGTTTCTGGTTTCCTCTAGAGCACTATGTCTATCTGCCTTGTTTTATCTATGTATCCTGAAGGCGAACGTTTATTTACTGATTTTTCTCCATTAACTCTTAAAGATTTCACAGGATTCTGCTCTCCTCACTACATTCCATTCTAACAATGACCTTTTCAATTAATTATTTTTGCAGTATCATGGCTGAATCTTTACACCATGTCTTCGGTGGGCAATTTAAGGACCCGTCTGTCACAAGTCTAACATCGTTTTACTGAATGGCTACAGCTCACATTCTGCTCCACCCATTGACATTCTAATCTTCATTACCTTCTCTGGCCTCGAGTGCAATTGCCAATGTTGTCATTACAAAGCAGTTCCATTTTATTTTGTGGCCAGGAATCTCTTTCAATATTCTAGTTGAAGCCAAAAAGAAAACCAAGATCTCAACTGGAGCATTGTGTGCAGTTCTGAGTGCCATGTTATAGGAAGGACATGAATGCATTGAAAGTGTGCAGAAGTAGTTTACAAGAATGCTTCCAGGGATGAAGAACTTTCAGTTATGAGGACAGATTGAAGAGGTTAGGAGTGTTTCCTTTGGAGAAAATAAGGCTAAGAGATCTGAAAGAGGTTATCAGAAGCAAGAGTGGGCTAGATAGAGTAGTTAGGGAGAAACTGTTCCCCTTGTAAAAGAAGCAAGAAGAAGAGGGCATAGATTTAAAGTGATCTGCAAAACAAGCAAGAGTGTGGTGAGGAAAACCAATTTTACTTTGCAGGTTGTTTAGGTGTGGAATCACAACCTAAAAGTATGGTGGAGGCAGGCTCAGTTGAAGTTGATTCTTTGAATAAAAAGTAATATGCAAGGATATAGAGAAAAGCAGGAGATTGGCACAAAGTAATGATGCTCGTTTAATGAGCTGGTATAGGCATGATGGGCTGCAAGGCCTCCTCCTGCACTGTGACACTTCAGTGATTCTGTCTGGGGAAAATCTGGGGAAATTATTTCTCCTCTTCAAATTTACATCCTATTGAAACCCACTCACCTATTTGAACTTGTTCTATCCCAAGAGCCCTAAACAGTGGCACTTCCTTTATTCCTCCCACAACCTTTGTGCTTTTGAAATCTAAATGTTATCTCTCTTTTCCAGTTGAGCTTGTATGCACTTTTATCTTTTTCAATGTTGGCAATATACTGAACTGTATCTTTGCCCTATACCTTTGCTACTTGGTGTAAACTTCTAAGTTAATTTACTTTGCTTCAGTGATAAATAATGCAAAAACAAAAATCCCTGCTACCAATAGCAGTTTTCTAGTGGGCCTCAGTAAGTGCAACCCTATTAGTGTGCAAAGATATGAGGGAGAGAGTTGTCTAGCAATTGTCTTACAGCAAAATCCATCATCACCATCCCTGGATATGTCCTGTCCAGCAGCAGGATAGGCCGAGCAGAGATGACGGTACAGTGATGTATAGTTGGGAGGGAGTTGCCTTGGCAGTTCTCAACATTGATTTGGGACCCCATGAAGTCTCAAGGCTTTAGGTTAAACATGGGAAGGAAACTTTCTACTGATCACTATGTACACCACCACCAAAAGATGGTTAAGAAATACTTGAAATCATCCTTGCCAATCTGCCTATCACAGAGGCATCTGACCATGACCGTACAAGTGGCAGTGATCTTGTGAAGAAAGAGTCCCATCTTCACACTGACGACACCCTCCATGATGTTGTATGGCACTGCCACTGCGAAATTAGACCATCTTCAAACAGATCTACTGCCTCAAAATTAGACATCCATAAGGTGCTGTGGACCATCAGCAGAACTGTATTTAACCATAACCTGTGATCTCATGACCCAGCATATCCCCAGTTTGACTATTATCATCAAGCTGAGGGATCAGTGCTGGTTCAATGAAGATTGCAGTAGGGGCGCATGCTAGTTGCAGCATTGGCATGGCTAAAAATGAGGTAGCAACTTGAAGTTACACCAGATGACTACTTGCAAGCCAAGCAATGGAAGTAACATGCAATGTTTAAGGTTAAGCAATCACACAATCAGGATGGAAGTGCCTCTAGAGGTCATCGACTTCACAGATGCTAGAGTTCAACCAATTTGATTCACTCCATACAGTAACAAGAAACAAGTTCAAGATGTTGAGCTTTGCAAAGGATGTGGCAACATTCCAACAATAGTATTAAAGGGTTGTGCTCCATGCCCCCCTCAACAAGCTGTTCCTGTGCGGTTCCAACACTGGCATCTACTGACAATGGGAAAAATTGCCCTTTGTATCCTATATACACAACCATAAGAAATCCAACCTAGCAATTACTGCCCTTTCAATCTAATCTTGAATATCAATGAAAAAATGGCAGCAGTCATCAGTGGTGCTATTCAGATGCTTTTGCAAAATAATAATCTGCTCAGAGACACCCACTTAGGTGGGGGATACCCCTCTTCTGGTCTCATTATATGTTGGTCCAAATAGGGCCAAAAGAGGTGAATGCCAGAGGGATGGTGAGAAAGACTGCTCTTAACGTATGGGCAGTTGGGTGGGGGTGGTCCTGCACTGGTTGGAGTCCTACCTAACCCATTGTTATTGTTATTGGAGGTCAATTATTGCAGCTGAAGGACATTACTGTCTGAGTTCTTCAGGGTAATGTCCTACTCCACACCTCCTCCATAGATTCAGAAATGAGAGTGTTCACTGCTGACTGCACAACGTTCAGCGCCATTAGTGACCTCAGGTATTGAAACAGTCAGTGTCCCGATGCAGCAAAATCTAGGCAACATCAAGGCTTGAGCTGATAAGTGCAAGTAACATTCACACTATACCAGTATCAGGCTGTGACCACCTCCACCAAGTGAAAATAGCCATCACATCTGGACATTTAGTCACATCACTATCTCTGAATCTCCTACTAACAAAATCATGGGGTTTTCCATTGACCAGAAACTGAACTGCACTAACCACATAAAATATTGTGTGCTTGCAAAAGCAGGTCAGAGGCTAGGATTCTTGCAGTGAGTAACTTGTCACCTGTCTCCCGACACTCTGTCCACCATCTACATGGTACGAATCAGGAGTGCAAATAGAATACTTTCCACTTTTGTGGACGGGTGCAGCCCCGGGTGAAGCGTTATACCATCCAAGGCAAAGCTGCCCACTTGATTGACACCCAATCTATCACTTTGAGCATTCACTCCCACTGTTACACATACACAGCCATCTATGCAGTTCTGCCATCTACAAGGTGCACCGCAGTAATGTTACCATCAAGGGACCTTCACCAGTACTTTCTGAACCCATATTACGTACAAGAAAGGGCAAGTTTCTCCACAAGTGACACTCGATCCTGATTTGGAATTATATCACTTTTGGCTCGCTGTCACTGGAGTCAAAATCCTGGAATTCCCCTAGAAACGGTATTGTGAGTTTCTATGCAGCATGTGGAGTGCAGCAGTTCAAGAAAGCAGCTCACCAACACCTTCCCAAGGGCAAATGGAGGTGACCAGTTCATGCTACTCTAACCACTGATCCCCACATCCTGTAAACCCATTAAATTAAAAGAATTAAACCAGAAGGGAAAAATTGAAACCAGTCTGTACTATTTGAATATTAATGTAATATGTTGATGTATTATGAAATTTTGATTTCACAGTCGTTTGTGAATTTGTAGAACAATGATTGGCTCACACCTGCCAAACTGAACTTTGTTTTGAAAAAAAACCTGTAACATATTGGTTGGAGCTGCAGGTTTGACAGTGCAATCTTCAGGGGGCTCCTTTCTGACCCACAGTGTTTCTGGATCAACCAAATGAGTGAGAATCTAGGCTGTTGTGCACTAGACTGCTTTGTGAACAAAACTCTGATTTGAGGTTTTGTTTCTACCCATTTCCTTGTCCTTGAGGCAGGTAGTTCATGGTGGGTTATAATTCCACAGGCATCTGCAATTGCCCTTGGTACTTCATCAAATCAGCACTAATTAATTAGTGTGTGAACTGTTTGCAGTCATGACTGCCACAATGCCTACTAATGGGAAATAAAAAAATGAATACACCCAAGTTTACCAACCAAACAGTACTGACATGATGTAATTTAAATAGATGTACAGGTCTCTCTTGGACAACCAGTCTTCAAGTTAAGACACACTTATTACTTCCTCCTCGGCCCTTGCCATTGGTACACTAGGCTGAGTGCCAGGATTTGTACAGAAATGATCTAATGAAAACTTCCCCTCTTTGTTTCCTTTCTGACTGTTGTCTGCTTGCATCATACCATAGCAGCAAAGGTCAGGAGATCACACCCTACCATTTTGTAGCATTGTGAATTGGTGCATTAATTGTCCTGTGCCATTGTACATTCAGCAAATGTGCACCTCTTAGAGCTGCGAAAGAAGTCAGTACGGGTTAGCATACGTGTTACTGTTTGTTCAGTGCTCCACATGGAAGCCAGTGGGCAGCTTGTTTTACATCTGCGAGTGAAGACTTTGCAAGTGAAAACATGGCACAGATATGCTCTGTGTGATGCAGATGTTTGCTTTCTGCTGCCAAGTACAATATTTATCTGTGCAAAGTATTGTGGGAGTGCAAATCTTAATGTCTAAATACTGTATATAGCGTGGTGCTGTGGAACTGCTGTGCTGTAGAACGTGATTTTTGGTGTCTGCATTTGATCGTAATGAGTTATGTTTCCTTGGGGCTTGTAGTCTAAGTTGGATTCCTTTAAGTGTATAGTATTGAAGACATATTACATTGCTTGTACTTCCAACCTTGAACTTTAATTTTTGACTTGGGGCCAAAGCAGTAGGAAGGGATAAATAAACAAAGAAGCAAATGATGTATGATCATTTGTGATTAATATCACAAAATATCCATTATTTTCTGTTCATGTTTGCCTTGGGGAATAATTTTAAAACCATTAAAAAGTTAAGACACAGAAAGAGAGTATTCAATCTATCGTGTCTGTACCAGCTGGATAAACTGGCTGCCAACTCTAATCCCCACTTCACAGCAACTGGTCCATGGCCTTGCAGGTCACAGTGCTTCAGATGCAGATCCAAGTTCCTTTTTAAATGAGTTGAGGGTTTCTGCTTTAACTACCAAAGTGGGCAGTAAGTTTCAAATGCTCACCATTTTCTGGGTAAAACTGATTTTCCTTCAGTGCTTCTAGCAAGCATGTTAAATCTGGATAACTGGGGCTCCAGATTTGGGACTACCACTTTTGTTTTCTTATGGGGACATGTCTGCATTGTGACTTCAGAATCTCATTTCTGAATACCTCCCACTGATTTGCCCTTGGTAACTGACCTCTCCATTGGATGAAACAGGTCTTTCCTGTCCACTGTTGAAGCCCATCAATATTTTGTACAATTTCATTAAATCACCCCTTCACTCCCTTTGTTCTAAGGAAAACAACCCTAGACACTGCAATCTTTCCTCCATAGCTGCAAATTTTAAGGCCTGGCTACATTCTTGTAAATCTTGTCTATAATCTCTCTAGAGCCCTATCCTGTAATATAATGACCAGAACTGGATGCCAAACTCCACCTGTGGCTTAACCAGTGTCTTGTATGGTTCTAGCTTTATCCCTCTAAACCTATAAATGAAAGCATCCTTTATACCCTCTTTGCCACTTTCTGTACCTGTTCTACACCTTCAGGGACTTTTGAACATGCATTCTCAGGTTTACGCATCTACTACCCCTCTCAAAATTCTTTTTACGGTGTATTCTGATGCTTTGTCTGCCCACTCCAAATGCATCACCGCACATTTTTTTTTCTGTTGATGAATTCCAATTGCCATTATTCTTCCCATTCAATCAAACCAAAGATACCATCCTGCAGTCAATAGCTATCCTCTTCATTATCAACGACACAGCCAGATTTTTCATCTGCAAATTATACAACAGTGCCTTTCTAGTCAAGTCTAAATTACTAATATGTGCAACAAACAGCAAGGGACCTATTAGCGTGGAACACTACCAAAAACCACTTTCTATTTGCAAAAGCATCCAGCAACCATTTCCCTGTTTCTCCTGTCACTAAACTAAGTTTGCGTCCAACTTGTCTTATTCACCTGCTTCCCATTAGATATGAATTTTCTGCCCAGACTGCCACATGGGACCTCTTCGATTGCCTTTCTAAAACCTCTGCACCAAAATGCATCCTCTGCCCTACCTTCTAGATATTTCCTCAAAAAGATCAATTATTTTGTAAGACATGACCTTTCCTCAACAAAGCCATTTTGGTAATCCCTGTTTAATTGGCACCTTTCTAAGGAACAGTTAATCCTATCTCTCCCAGTATTCATTCTCATAATTTGCCCATCACCAAGGTCAGACTGACCAGCCTGTAATTATTTGGCCTATCTCTTACACCCTTTTGAACAATGGCATAGCATTCGTTGATCTCCAATGCTTTGGTGCCTTGCCTGTATCTAGTGAGGATTGAAAAATGATTCTCAGAGCATCCATTATTTTCTCTCCAGCTTCCTTTTAATAGCCTGTGACGTAATTCATCCAACCTTGGTAATTATCACCCTCGTTATCTAGAATATCTGCACCATCCTCTCCCTTGTGCTGACAAAGATGAACTACTCATTAATGATGCTGCCCACATCTTCTGCTTCCACCCATCAGTTACATGTACATTTCTGATAGATTCTATCCTTTCTTCATTATTGTCTTGCTCTCAGTGTTCTGATAAAAGTCTTCTTTGGATTTTTCATAATTTTGCCAGCCAACAGTTTTTGTATTGTCTCTTTTTATTTTCCTAATTTCCATTTTCATTTCACCCGGTAACTTCAATAAGCTTCCTAAAGTATTACTGTTTTTGAGATTGTCCTCATTTTTCTACTTTATCATACCTGTATACTTCTGGATAATTGGGAGCTCTCGATTTGGGAGACCCACTCTTTTTTTTAATGTGTGGATACATGTCTGCATTGTGACCTCAGAATCTCGTTTCTGAATGTCCTCCACTGATTTGCCACTGCCTTGCCTTCAGTAGCCATATTATGTCCAGATTTGCCAGAAATCTCTCCGCTTTTTGTAAACTTTGCCTTCATCCAATTTAGAACATTTTAGCCCTGTTCTATGTTTTGTCCCTTTCCGTGATGATGCAAAATCTAAGTGTTTAATAATCAAGATCTCTAAAATGATAACATGTCACAACTTCAACCAACTGCCCAGCTTCATTTTCTAAGGTTAAATCTAGAATTGCACCCTTTCTCATTGCACTTGTTACATGTTGGTTAAAAGAGTGCAGATTCAAGAATTTTGTGCCTTCTATGCCATTCATACTGTTTGTATTTCTCTTGATATTTGTGTGTTTGAAGTACCCAAAGATTATTACTCTCCTTTTGCATTCAGAAATTTGTCGACATATTTGTTCCTCTAATAATACATTATTTGGGGTCTATGTGCATGCCGAGCAATATGGCTGCCCCTTCTTGTTACTGAGGTCAACCCAAATGGCCTAATTTGATGTTTCATTTAGTGTCGCTTCTCACCACTGTAATTGATTGTTTCACCATGATGCTATGGCTGAGTGTTTTTATCTCCTTTTCTATACCCAGTGATGTTGAGCTGCCATCCTTGCCTCTCCTTATGTCAAGTCTCTGTTATAGGACTGATATCATATTGCCATGTGTTTACTGCGCCCTCACTCACTGATTTTATTTACAATGTCCTTGTGTTTACATTTCTACCTTTTTAAAATACGGTCCAATTCCTGTGCTGTGCACTTTTTAACTGGTTGTGTTCTGTCTTTCAGAGACACTCCCTAAATTTCTGCCTTCTATTTCCTGCTCTGAATTTGCTCACAAGTTCCCAACCTCCTGCTGATCCACTTTAAATCTTCCCTGAGAGCACTAGAAAATCTCCCTGCATGGATATTATCCTGATCCTGTTCAGGTGTAGACTGTCTGTCTGATTTGTTCAGGACCCCCTTCTCCTGAACCAATCCCACTGTCCCAAAAATGCTCCCACACAAGAATTTCAGCCTCATATTCAATCGCTTAATTTCCTATTTCTGTGCTCACTAGCACATGGTACTGTAAATAATTTTGCGTACTGCTTTAAAGGTCCTGCCTTTTAATCTCCTAACTCCTTGAAATCTACTATTACGATCTCATCCCCATTACTATCTAATCATATGAACAATGTGGACTATGATCACTGTATCTTACCCCGGAGCAATGCCCTGTAACCACTTCATAATGTCCTGTACCTTAGCGCCAGGGAGGCAACATACTGTCCTGTGGTCAACAGCAGAAATGCTTGACTAAGTTACCCCCTATCTCTATTGCCCCTCTGTCCTCCCTCCCCCTGTAAAACTGAGCAGGCTAACAGTGCCACTGCGGTATTATTGGTTGCACTGTCCTGAAGAACTATTGCCCTCACAAAAATCGAAAATGTGATACCCATTAGCAAGCAACATAGACTCAGCCTTCTTACAATACTGCTTCATTTTCTCCAACTGTTTGGCCGTCACCCATTCCCTCTCTGCCTGCAAGTTTCTAACCTTCAGTGTTTTCACCTTCCTGAATGAGCTGTCTATTTGGTCCTCTTGCCTTGCACAATCATGATCCAGCCACTGCTCAAGTTCCAAAACCCAGAGCTCAAGTTTGTGTAGTCAGTGACCATTCCCGCAGATGTGTTCACCTGGGATATATGATGTCTCCATCGTCACACACATTACAGATTTACACTCCACTTGGCCAAGCTGGCCTGCCATCCTGCAACTTTAAAATCTATTTACTGTATTACAATTAGAATAGTCGAATAACTTACCAGTACTCACCAATCACCTTCCACTGTACAGAAGTAAAAGCCAATTACAGGAAAATGGTAGAAGATTTTATACTCTTGTACAAGCAAAGCAGCACTCAGTGCAGATAAAGCATTTCTGAGGGAGGCTTCCCTCTATGTTTCCTGAAGAAAGCTGACTCAAGCATCAGAAAAACATTTGAGCCAATCACGGGTTAATTAGCTGCAGCTCTTAGAGCTTTTGAATCTCTGATTTAACTTAAAACTTAATTTATAGAGTACTATTTAGTTGGTTGCTAAATTAAAAAAATACTGTTCAGATTCTAAAAAGGAATCCCTTAAGACTTGTACTCAGCAGCTCCAAGTCCAAATAACTTTCTTCTAAAAAAGCATGCATAATAGATTTATCTACGAGTCATAAATTTTCAATTCCCTTAAGATTGGGAATTACATTGGTTCAGGCTAAACAAAGACAGATGACTTACAGTAGTCACTCACTGAACTTTTAGTAATCTATGTTTTAAAAAGAACTTTGTATAATTGCATAGATTTGCAAGGGTATTTATTTTTAAGAAGGCTTTTACTTAGACCTTTTTAGTGATTACTTCTGAAAAAGAAACCTCTTCTTATACCTCTCACTCTCCTTGTCTGAGCAATGTAACATTATTTCGTATGAAACAAACCACAAGAAAGATGGCGAGAAGCTGCACTGCAGTCAAATGTTGTTCTTCATGTATAATGGGTTAAAAACTTTGCCATTTATGCCTGCAGTAAGTTTTTCTATATGCACTATGTGATGCTTTAAGTGTGTGTTGTATAAAATTGTGTTGTCCTCCAATTGAAATTAGTCACAGCTTTTACCCATGTTTCAATATGATATTGCATATATTTAAGATGAATATTTGGTAATTGTGAAAAGGAAAGAAAAATAATTCTGTTGGTGACAAAAATAAAATTGCCAAAGGTTAAAGTTCAAGTGGTGGTCAACAAAATGTTTCCTTTTATTGCTCCTGATACAATGGAGGAAAGGAACTGTTGGAAAACAATTGATTGTTGTGCAAAAAAAAATCAGATTTACTTTATTAAAGAGTGTCTCAATCTGGTTTACACTGTGTATTAAATATGTTGATCAGAGCTGGAAATCAATCTTTATGTTAACCATTTCTCAAAATCATGGGCAACATTAGTAGGCAACGAAGACAGTAATACAGGCTTGCAAAGTAAGGAATGTTAATGCTGACCTCAAAGAAAGCCTCACCAGGGGACTATTGTGGTGAAAATTTTAGCTTTTTTCACAATTTAATGGACTACAGTGCTTTTTATTGAGGATTACCAGTATAGAGCTACAGTGATGTCATCCCACTGCCCAATTACAATAAGGAATTGTCACTGACATCAAATGAGAAATACTAGCAAGTAAATTGACTTGGAGATGCCGGTGTTGGACTGGAGTGTACAAAGTTAAAAATCATACAACACCTGGTTATAGTCCAACAGGTTCATTTGGAAGCACTAGCTTTCGGAGCGCTGCTCCTTTTATCAGTTGGTTGTGGAGTATAAGATTGTAAGACACTGAATTTATAGCAAAAGTTTACCGTATGATGTAACTAAAATGATATATTGAAAAAGACCTGCAAGTACAAATTCACCCCACAAACTTTGTGTGTGTGTATTTGGGGCGGGGGGGGGGGGGTGGTTTTGCGTGTCTGTGAGTGAGTGAGTGTCAAGGGGTAAAAGTCTGTGAGAGGATATGTGAGTGTAGGACGGTATGTGTGAGTGTATAAGAGAGGGTCTGTAGGAGTGTGTGTATAGTGTGACATGAACCCAAGGTCCCGGTTGAGTTTGCAGAATTACATTTTACTTTGTTCAAAAACTGCATGAATCCATGTGAGATTCTGTAAATCCGTTTTTTGGATGGGAATCAGTTTGACCATTGTGACACAGACAGCCTCACGCAGGGAAGCTAACACCTTCAATACATTATCTGCGCCAACACGACACCAATTGTTAAAGTTCACTTGAGAATGTAACTTTTAAAAAAATGTTTTGCGATTTATAGATGAAAGAACTGAAACAGACATGGTCATTCTAAAAGATGAGAGACTTAACAAAAAAATCCAGGTCTTTTTCAATATATAATATAAATTCTGTGTCTTACAATCCTATACTCCACAACCACCTGGTGAAGGAGCAGCGCTCCGAAAGCTAGTGCTTCCAAATAAATCTGTCTAACTATAATCTGGTGTTGTGTGATTTTTAACCTAGCAATTAAATCACTTTCTTTTTAAAAAATAGTTGTAAATACCATGAAATAAAAATTGGGATATACAAGACAAGTGAAGGTACAAGCTGAAATAGCCAGAGAAAAATCTTCAAAAAAAATGGTTTTAAAGATTTAGTAATTTATTTTACTAGTGAAACGTAACACTGCACAAATGATTTTGTTTGGGGCTAGGCTTATTGTTGAGATTGATTTTAATGGTGGTTACTGTTAAAACCTATTGTTACTTGATTGAACAAGATCTGGCTATTTATAGAGCTTCTAATAGTCAAAGGGAAATGGAAATAGTGAAATTCTCCCATCAGTAACTGAGTTCTCAGTGGGGCAGTTGAGGTGGGCTTATAGCTGGGCTGTGTGTGATCGGCAGCATCTTCAGGATGTGTGCTTGTACTAAACCTTGACGTTTTAGTCAGTTTCAGGATTTCACGCCAATGAAATTCTTAGTTTGACTTTCTTCCAGTTGTAGTTCGATCAATCAATCGTTTTAACAGAACCTTAAATTGAAGTTCGCTTGAGATGGGCATATCTTGAGTTTAACTCCTAATATCAAATTCACAAACTGGCTTTAGTAATGCTAAGTAATATAAACCATTTAGTTCCTCTTAATATTATTGTTCTCTTTTTTTTCTTCTAGACATTCATATTCACAGATGGAGAGGACAAAGAGTTGCAAGCAAAGGCTGGTAAGTATAGAGGCAAGGATTGCTCCTGGAAATTTACCAAGTGGAGAAGATGCTTGCTATCCTCACTTCACTGGGAAGTTCATTGGCTGTTGTTCAGCTGTATAACCTACTTTCTGAATATCCCAGGAGCTCTATTCATTGATTTTTTTTTTCCACAGATTAGTTGGAATTCTCTAGAAACTCTCAAAAGAAAAACACTTTAGTAGCACTTGCAGGATATAAACTATAATGTAAAAGTTAAGAAAATATTCTCCATTACATCTGCTGTCAGCATTTAGTCATAGAGTCATAGAGATGTACAGCATGGAAACAGACCCTTTGGTCCAACCCGTCCATGCCAACCAGATATCCCAACCCAACCGAGTCCCACCTGGGAGCACACGACCCATATCCCTCCCAACCCTTCCTATTCATATACCCATCCAAACGTCTATTAAATGTTGCAATTGTACTAGCCTCCACCACATCCTCTAGCAGCTCATTCCATACACGTACCACCCTCTGCGTGAAAAAGTTGCCCCTTGGGTCTCTTTAATATCTTTCCCCTCTCACCCTAAACCTATGCCCTCTACTTCCGGTCTCCTCGACCCCAGGGAAAAGACTTTGTCTATTTATCCTATCCATGTCCCTCATAATTTTGTAAACCTCTATAAGGTCACCCCTCAGCCTCCAATTCTCCAGGGAAAACAGCCCCAGTCTGTTCAGCCTTTCCCTATAACTCAAATCCTCCAACCCTGGCAACATCCTTGTAAATCTTTTCTGAACCCTTTCAAGTTTCACAACATCTTTCCGATAGGAAGGAGACCAGAATTGCACGCAATATTCCAACGGTGGCCTAACCAATGTCCTGTACAGCCGCAACATGACCTCCCAACTCCTTTACTCAGTACTCTGACCAATCAAGGAAAGCATACCAAATGCCTTCTTCACTGTCCTATCTATCTGTGACTCCACTTTCAAGGAGCTATGAACCTGCACTCCAAGGTTTCTTTGTTCAGCCTTAATTCACCAGGACCTTACTAATTAAGTATATAAGTCTTATACACTTAATAGTAAAGTCCTGTGGAGTGTTGCTGAACAAAGAGACCTTGGAGTGCAGGTTCATAGCTCCTTGAAAGTGGAGTCGCTGGTAGATAGGATAGTGAAGAAGGCATTTGGTATGCTTTCCTTTATTGGTCAGTGTATTGAGTATAGGAGTTGGGAGGTCATGTGGCCTTACAGGACATTGGTTAGGCCACTTTTGGGATATTGTGTGCAATTCTGGTCTCTTTCCTATAGGAAGAATGTTGTGAAACTTGAAAGGGTTCAGAAAAGAATTACAAGGATATTGCCAGGGTTGGAGGATTTGAGCTATAGGGAGAGGCTGAATAGACTGGGTCTATTTTCCCCGGAGTGTTGGAGGCTGAGGGGTGATCTTGGAGAGGTTTACAAAATCATGAGGGGCAAGGATGGGGTAAATTGGCAAGGCCTTTTCCCTTGGATGGGGGAGTCCCAAACTGGACGGCATAGGTTTAACATCTGAGGAGAAAGATTTAACCCAACTTTTTCATGCAGAGGGTGGTGCTTGTATGGAATGAGCTGCCAGAGAAAGTGGAGGAGTCTGGCACAATTACAACATTTAAAAGGATGGATATATGAATAAGAAGTGTTTGGAGGGATATGGGCCAATGCTGCCAAATGGGACTTTAGGATATCTGGTTGTATGGGCGAGTTGAACCGAAGAGTCAGATTCCATGCTGTATATCTCTGAATCTGTGAAGAATTTGGATCCATAACTCGACAACTGTTGGTGATTATTTGTGACACTAGTGACAACTGCAGAGAAACTGTTTACTGTTCTCACATGCAGGCATTGGCTGCGTTTAGGTTCTTTATGTGAGAAAAACATAGATTAAATTACCAAGGTAAAAGCAGCTAGAGAACTTGCTGAGATGTTGTGCTTCACAAAATGGTGATTATTCTATAAAATTATATACTTTGACATTGCAATATTTAATAAAAAGTTTACTTTCAATATAAATTTAAACATTTGACCCTGCATACGTAATAACAATATATTTCAATGTGATTTCTTAACTGGACTCACTTTAGGATTGGCATGAAGATGCAACAGCGTTATATTAATGCAAGTTTTTTCTTTCTTGCAAAGCTGTCTTGGGAGTTCTTTTGAAAGGTAACATGACCCAGTTTTATGTAAATTGTTTATTGATGAAGCTACCTTAAAGAATATACATTTGGATTAGAGGTCATAGTGTATTGGAAACTCTTACAATGGGGAACTCATTGTGTTCAAGACAATCTTGGAAATGATGGGAAAGACATATAAATTGGTGGAGTTATAGTCGCCACTAGTTTTTGAAAAGCAAATTTTTATTTTTCAAAGAGAAACATGCTGTGGTACATGACTGTAACTGTTAAGTATATATTTTTGAATTGGGAAAATCTTATTTCATCCAAAGAGTTTAACTAAAAAGAGATTTAGCCAGATGAGAGTAATTGAATATTTGGCTGTTGCTCAAGTGGTGAGCTAATCATGCTATCTTTCTGTTTTTTCTTTGTTTAGGAGATCGCATGATTAATACCAATTGTTCTGCTGCACATACACGTCAAGCGCTTTGTTGTAAGATGTCTGTGGAGTATGACAAATTCATTGAATCCAAAAAAAAGTAAGCTTACTTAGAAAATGTGTCCATCCAATAGGCTGCACTATCACTTTGGCGAAAATGAGGACTGCAGATGCTGGAGATCAGAGTCATATTAGAGTGGTGCTGGAAATGCGCAGCAAGTCAGGCAGTATCTGAGAAGCAGGAGAATCGATGTAACGGGCAAAAGCCCTTAATCAGGCCCACTCTAATCTTGCATTATCAGTTTGTCTACTGGAGTGCGTAGATTCCAGAGGTCCCTTGCATTTTCTGTATTTGACTTTTGTTTTTGCGCTGTGACTTTCATTGGTATATTTTGACTATTGCTGGATAGTTATAAAAAAAAACATTCCCTGCAATTTTTGGGTTGCTGATAATTAACCAGATTGAAGTTGGGGTCCTCTAGAAGTGTACCACTGGTTCCGCTTTCTCCAGTACAACCCTGCCACTCCACACCTCCCCTGCTTTGAAGCTTAGGAAGGTTTGAAAACCACTGCAATAAATACCAGCAACGTGAAATGCATTAAAAAAAAATAAAGTGACTGCGGGGTGTTACGCATATGTGTTCAGCTTGTGAGCTACGTCAGTCTGAAGCTGTTTGACCAGCTCAGGACACATTGACAGATTTTACAGACTTATTTAATTTAGCTGTAAAGAATTGAGAGACAATCCAATGCTTTATTCCAAGGAAACCTATTATCAACCATCATTGGCAGAATGAAGTATTATCTGTTATACAGAAATTCAAGCCTTCACACCAATAATGATATTAAAGTATCGATATCAATTCGAAGGTTAAACCACCCTAGCTGGCACAAAGCTCTGTTATGGAAAAAAAAAATGAAAAGGCACTTTGATGTGCAATTTTTAGAAATCTATTAATTCCAATTTCAGAAATAGTCTTGCAAGTAATTGTTTTTGTTTTTCCTTAGCTCAGGTGGATTATTGTGAGATAATCGTAGTTGAATTATGATTGAGGAGAGATTTTAAAAGAAAATCATTCTAAAGGCTATCAATCTCAAAGCTAATTCAGTATCACTCAGTCTGGGAAGGCAGTCACTCCTTTTCTTTCTTTTAACAGTCCATAGCAGAGATACCGAAGTACAGTGTTCGAAAGGACAATATGCCATTCTGCAAAAAATAAATCAGAACCTGGAGTCTGACAGAAGTTATATTAGTTTAGTGGTTATGTTACTGGAGCAGTAGTTCAGACTTTGGACTAATCACCTAGGGATCACAAATTTAAATGGCACTAGGGCAGTTTAAGAATTTAAAAGATGTCTAGAAATTAACGGAGAAGGTTGGTATGTGTAAGAATAGTAATTCAAGCTGTTAAATTTTTGTAAAAACTCAACTTCACTTGATTACCTAACATACTGTAGTGAAGGAGACTTGTCCTTACTTGGTCTAGTGTATATGTGGACTCCAGTTCTCACCAACGTGCTTAGTTCTTACAACCCTCTTAAATAAGCCATTCTGCTGTGTCAACCCTACCAAAAATTACCTTTTGCAGCCATTATGAAGCAAACATCACCATCACCTGAGGGTATGAACATACAGGCTTACGTTCCCATCTACTCCCAGTAACCTTTGATTCCAGTGCTTAGTGAAAAACTTGTCCACCACCATCTTAAAAATGTCAACCGGCTCACCATATCTATAGTGCATGTTACACCATCAAGGTACTCCATTAAGTTGGCTAAACATGATTTTCCTTTCAGAAAACCATGCTCACTCTTCCCAATTACCTTGACTATTTTTAAGTACCCAGCTACAACCTCCTTGAATGATTGAATCTTAACCCCTGCCTGATGACAAGTGCCAAGCTCACTGGTCTATGTTTTCTGGTTTCTGCCTCCCGCCCTGCTTGAATAGAGGGGTCATATACTACTTTCCAGTCTGGAATCTGTCCAGAATCTAGTGAATTTTGGGAAATTAAGATCAATATCTCATTAGCTATCTCTTTTCAATCTCATATTGTCCATGTGCCATGGTTCAAAGTTCAGTAATTGATTTTTCAATCTTTGCTGTGTTACTGGAAGGCTAAGACTGATGTTTTCTCTCAGGAAAGGAAACAGAATAAGATGTAATTTCACCAGGCAATCTGCAAGCTGCTGCTGACAATAGCTAACAGGGAGTCACTGGCAAATCCTTTACTGTCATTCTCAGCCAAACATGAGACGAAACGAAAATATAAGTTTCATTAAAAAAGTACCTTCTTTCTCTCCAACCTGAATAGAGTTTAATCGCCATATATAATCTGCTGCAAGTATAATTTACAATGGTGTTACAATTCACATATTATACTTGAATTATTGAAAGGAAAATGAAGCAAACTACTAACTGGACACATTTCTTCCACACTGATTGCAAGGTTTTGTTAGGATCCTCATTACCTTCTGATACTGGGACTCAAATTTTACAGAGAAGTTAACTTATTTCTTAATATATTAAAAAAGAAAATGTATTTCTACTGTCAGAAATGCATGGCTATCACAATGTATCATTTGAATTATGAAGACATTTCTATTTTAACATTGTTTTCCAGGTGGTTTTGCCATGTTGACGATGATAATTATGTAAATATTCGCAGTTTAGTCTACTTATTATCAGCATACTCGCACACTCAAGATGTTTATATTGGTAGACCAAGTCTTGATCATCCAGTGGAGGCTGCAGAGCGGGTGAAGAGTGATGGGTCGGTAAGTGCAGTGTGTATATATGTACGGATTCAGTAGATGAATCTTTTTGTCAATGTCAATTATACTGTTAATTTCATTTGTGGCAAGATATTAAATACGTATTGATGTGTCCAGACTGCCTTGTTACTACTTATCATTTTCTGACATTGGGTTCTGAAAGCCTGTGGTGATAACCAGTCATTACTCCACTTGGAATTCTGTCTCTGAACAAATGAAGTTCTCAAAAGTGAAATGTAAACTGACGAGACAAATTATACCAGCTTAGTCCTATCTTTATTACAAATGACATATTGGAAACATAGTCTTATTTGTGTCCCTCAGACAACAGTGAAGTTCTGGTTTGCCACAGGAGGAGCTGGGTTCTGTATCAGCCGTGGATTGGCGCTAAAGATGAGTCCATGGGCCAGGTACTACGTTTTTCTCATGGATGTTGATTAATGCAGCTAAGTAGATTGTCAGTTGATACTTTTTCTGATGTGCTTCGCCGCAATTCCGTGTGAATACTTCACTTATGTTTGAAGGTTCTCTTTAAGAATACACCTATTTAGTTGACAAAGAAGTGAAGTGGACAGAGTCTACCATTGCCAGGATTGTGTTCTCTGGTGTTCATGTCTGGTAGGCTCAGTTGTTATCACTCTCACAGCCTTGAAGCTGGAAACAACGCCTACATGAAAACGTGAACATTTGTTTTGGATCATTCCCATTTGGTAGTGCTGGAGGAGTGATTCACCGTAGGTTAAAACTCCATTAAATCCTGCTCTTCAGAATAGAGGTAGCTTAATGAACTGGCACTAGCATCAATATATTTAGTTTGAGGGCTTTGTGTTAATTTGTGCCTTTCTATTGCTGGGAATAGAATTAGATTTGTGTCAATGGGGTTACAAGCTGCACTCAATTGGAATTCACTTGGTTACTATGACAACAGCATTTCCACATGTTCTTCACACAAGCTCCAAGCTTTTTAATTTGTTTGTGGGAAATGGCTATTCCCAACATTTAAAGTTAAATTATAACTGTATTTCAGAAGATGCTGAGTCACCTTCTCTTGTACCACTAATCTATTGACAGTGCAGTTAGGGAGGATATTCCGGGGTTTTCACCCAACAGTTGACTTGGTGGTGTTTCCATCCATTTAATGCCATTGCTCTTGAGTGGACTTGTAAGTTGCTGTTGAAGGAGACTTGCAGCAAATCTTGTATGTTTTACACACTTTTACCACTGCGCCAGTGGTCAAAGGTATCAATATTTTAATGTGGTGGATGGGATACCTAGTTAAGCAGGATGTTTGCCCTGGATGGTGAAAAGATTGAGTGTTCTTGGAGTTGCACTGATGTGAGCATGTGAAAAATATTCCATCGCGCTCCTGACTTGTGGCTTGTAGATTGTGAACAGGCTTTAAGATATCAGAATGTGAGTTATTCACTGCAGAATTCCCAGCCGCTGACTTTCCTTTGCAGCCATAGTATGTATGTTGCTGATCCAGTTAGATTTCTGGTCAATAGTAACCCCAAAGACACTGACGATGGGAGATACAGTGATTATAATACAGGTAAATGTCAAGCGTAGATTCTGAGATTAATTGTAGTTGGGAGATGATCATTGCCAAATACTTGTGGCACAAATCTTTTTTTATTACATATCCACCCAGACCGTTGGCTGCACATTGGCTCAGTGGTTAGCCCTGCTGCCTCGCAGCACCAAGCACCCGGCTTCGGGTTCGATTCCAGCCTTGGGCAACTGTCTGTGTGGTGTTTGCACATTCACCCAGTGTCTGCGTGAGTTTTGTCTGGGTGCTCCACTTTCCTCCCACAGTCCAAAGATGTGCAGGTTTGGTTGATTGGCCATGCTGAATTGCCTATAGTGTCCATAGATGTAAAAACTAAGTGGGTTATCCTTGGGAAACGTAGGGTTATATGGATAGGGTGGCAGCCTAAGTCTGTGTGGGATATTCTTCGGAAGGTCAGTGTGGAATCAATGGGCTGAGTGGCCTGCTTCCACATGTAGGGATTTAGTGAAACCGGAATATTACTCAGGTCTTGTTTAATGTGATTTGGAGATGCCAGTATTGGACTGGGGTGGTCCACCTGATGAAGGAGCGCCACTCCGAAAGCTAGTGCTTCCAGTTAAACCTGTTGGACTATAACCTGGTGTTGTGTGATTTTTAACTTTGTTTAATGTGAACACAGACCAATATCTAGAATTTTGAATGGCACTGAACATTGTACAGTCATCAACCAAATATTCCACTTCTGATCTTAAGGAAGGAATATCAGTAAAGCAGCTGAAGATAACTTGGCCCAGGACATGGTTTTCTTAGGAAATGAAGATTAAAAATTAAATAATTAAACAAACTTGTTTGAAAGTTTACTGTTTTCTTTAGTTCAGTGACTTGTGTTTTTGAACATCATTGACATTGGCCAATGTGTATGGATCTTGACTACAGCAAGTGATTTCTGTAAACACTTACTTGTTTCTTACTTTTTGGTCTCTGTTTGTATATCTTGAATTCTTGAATGATTATTAAACACCCTGCCTGAATCATTCCATGGAAAATTAAAGTAGGCGTTCGTAAAATAAAGAGTTCAGATTCACAAACTGCACAAAAGCTTTTCTAGTAAGACCAAAGCTAGTGAAAATGAACAACATATGAGTGCCACCCACGCATATACAGCTCGTTTGAAATCAGCTGCATTCACTCAGCTTTTAGATTCTCTGTGTGTGAATAAAACAATTGGGCCTTTCTATCTTTCTCTCTCGCGCCCCCCCCCCCCCAACCTCTGGCTGCACCTACTTCTTTCACAATCTGGTTACCACGTCCAAGATCTTCTCTTGGTCTCTACCACTGAACCTTGCTACTCCACGTTACTTCAAGATCTTAGAGCCACTAGTTTAATCCCCCATTCAAGTGGGTCAGTTACTATCTGGTTTTTGTCTCACAAAACTTCAATGTTGGCCGTTAAATTAATTTACAAAGAACAATGCAGCACAGGACAGGCTGAACTGCCCACCGAGCCTGTGCCAACACTT
Organism: Hemiscyllium ocellatum; assembly: GCF_020745735.1. Classification (NCBI taxonomy): domain Eukaryota; kingdom Metazoa; phylum Chordata; class Chondrichthyes; order Orectolobiformes; family Hemiscylliidae; genus Hemiscyllium; species Hemiscyllium ocellatum. The sequence goes on along the minus strand of NC_083425.1, from coordinate 26,531,278 downwards.
GACACTTTATAGACTGAAACTGTTTTGCTTCTATGTGATCTGTATCTCACTGTTCCTGCCTGTTTATATCTCTGTCAAAATGACTCAAATATTGCTGTTGTATCACCGCCTCCACCTTCTCAGGTAGCACATTCCAGGCACTTAAGCACCCTCTGTATTAAAAAAAAACCTGCCTCTCACATCTCCTTTCAGCTTTTCCCCTTTTACCTTAACCAATTTCCTCTAGTAATGGATATTTCCACCCTGGGGTAAAGACTCTTGACTATCCATTCCATCCATGCCTCTCATAAGTTTGTAAACTTCTTTTAGGCTGCCCTGTCATCCTTGGACTTTCACATGAAAACAAACAAAGTTTGCTCAATCTCTCCTCAAAGCTAGTACGCACCAAACCAGGCAGCATTCTAGTAAGCCTTTTCTGTACCTTCTCCAAAGCCTCCACGTCCATCTGAAAATATGACAACCAGAACTGTACATCATCTTCTAAACATGGCCAATTTAAAGTTCTTGTTAATTTTTATACTCTGTGCCCTGACCAATGAAGGCAAGTATGTCATATGTTTTCTTGACCACTTTATCCACTTGTGTTGCCACTTCAAGGAACTATGGACCTGTACAGCTAGATACTTCTGTATATTATTGCTGTTAAGGGCTCTGCCATTTACTGTATTCTTCAGTCCTGCTTAAATGCATCTTCCAAAATGCATCATCAACTGTTTGTCCAATTAAAACTCCACCTGCTGTTTCTCCACCCAACTTTCGAGCCTATCTATGTCCTGTTGTACCCTCTGGCAATTCTTCTACTTATCTGCAGTTCACCAATCATTGTGGCGTCTATAAACTTACTAATCAGGCCACCCGCATTCTCTTCTAATCATTTTTACATATTAGAAACAACAGGGGTCCCAACACACAATACATCTGATAAATGATCTCCAGTCTGAAATACACGTTCCACCTCTACTCTCTGTCTTCTATGACTAAGCCAGTTTGACATCCATCCAACCAGCTCACCGTGGATCCCATGTAACTTCACATTCTCTATCTGCCTGCCATGAAGGGCCTTGGCAAAGGACTTGCTAAAGTCCATAATAGACAACATTTAATGCCCTGCCCTCATCTATCAACTTTATGACTTTCTCAAAAAAACTCAATCAAGTCAGTGAGACATGACCTTCCATGCTCAACACTATGTTGCCTATCAGTAATAAGTCCATATTTTTCCAAATGTGAGTAAGTTCTTTCCCAAGAATCCTTTCCAGTAATTTGCCTACCACTGACGTAAGGCCCACTGGCCTGTAATTTCCTGGATTATCTCTGTTGCCCTTCTCAAATAAAGGAACAAAGCTGGTTATTCTCTAGTCCTCTGGGACCTCTCTTGTGACTAAAGATGATATAAAAATCTGATACGAGGCCTCAGCAATTTCCTCATCTGTCACCTTCAGCATTCTGGGATAGATCCCATAAGGTTTGGGGACTTGTTTACCTTTATGCTTTGCAAATGCCCAACCATTTTTTTATACTGACATGCCCTAGAATATTAGCATACCCCTTCCAAGACTTCCCATCCACCATGTCCTTCTCCTTTGTGAATACTGATGCAAAGTATCGTTAAAGACCTCATTCACTTTCATTGGCTCTACGCATAAATTTCCAAATTTGTCCTTGAGTAGACCTACCTTTTCCTTAGCTACCCAGTTGTTCCTTGTATATGTATAAAATAGTGAGTATCGAGAAGATTTGTAGCTCAGGTTGAGGTTCTGGATGTAAGTTTGCTCACTGAGCTGGAAGCTTTGTTTTCAGACATTTTGTCACCATACCAGGTAATATCATTAGTGAGCCTCCGGTGAAGCACTGGTGACTCGCTTTCTGTTTGTGTTTAGGTTTCCCTGGGTTGGTGACACCATTGCCTGTGGTGATGTTCCTGTTGGAACTCTATCCAACCGGAACTCTTATCAACAAACATGTTGACTTAGACTCCACTTATCACCCTTTGAGAAAAGAATAGGAAATGACATTACCAACCCAAGGAAAACTAAACACATAAATCGAAAGTGGGTCACAAACACCAGTGCATCACCAGAGGCTCACTGATGATGTTACCTCATATGGTGATGAAACATCTGAGAACGAACCTTCCAGCTTCGTGAACAAACTTACATCCATATGTAAAAAAATGCCATGGGATTTTCCTAAATCATGGTTGTTAAAGATACTTCATGGCCCCTTTTAGCCTATTCAGTTCTTCTGTATTCTTTTGTATTCTTCAAGTGCTTTGTATGTCTTCAGTTTCCTAATCATTACATATGTCTCCTTTTTCTTTTTTACTAAGCTCTCAATTTCTCTTGTCACCTAAGGTCCCCAAATCTTGCTATCCTTATCCTTTAGTTTCACAGGAACATGCTGGTCCTAATTTCTAATCAACTGGTCTTTAAATGATATCCACATGATAGATATGGCTTTACCCTCAAACAGCTGCCTATAAACTACACTCCCCAGCACCTGCCTCATATTGTGGTAGTTAACGTTCCCCCAGTACTTTAGTAATTTAGTACTTTCAACCAAGGACTACGCTTCTCCTTGTCTATAAGTAACTTAAAACTTGTGGAATTATGGTCATGGTTCCTGAAATGCTGCACTGCTAAAACTTCAATCATCTGCTGGGTTCATTCCCCAGTACCATGCTTAGAATGGCCCTATCTCTAGTTGGACTATTTGCATGTTGTTTCAGAAAACCATTCTGGACATAGCTAACAAGTTTCAACCCACTATCCAAGCTCCTGACACTAAGTCAGATTTCCCGAATCGGCCACGTAACTCTCCATCCCTTTTACATCCCTCTCTATCTTGCTTGAAACTTCTAAATCCCTAACCGTAAGCCAGTCTTATCCCTCCCTCAACTAAGTCTCTGTAATAGCTACAAGATCATAGTTATATGCACTAATTCAAGCATCTGCCTTACCTGTCATACACCACAAGTTAAAACAGACCACCTGCCATGTTCAGTAACCTCTCTCTCTTCCTCTTCGTCTTACTGGCTTTAATCTTTGACTCCTCTGCAGTCATTTTACTTGCTGACCTACTGCTCTGGTTCCACATTCCTGAAAGCCTCCCTCCTATACCAGCTGTTTAGCCATGTATTTACCTGTACTATCTTCCTATTCCTAGCCTCGCTGGCATGTCACTGAGGGCGTAATCCTGAAATTCCAACCCTAGAAGTTCTGATTTTCAAATTCCTATCTAACTCCCTGAACTTTATTTTCAGAACCTCCTCCCTCTTTCTCCCGATGTTGTTAGTACCAGTATAGACCATAACTTCTGGTTACTCATCCTCTCTCTCCCTTCAGGATACCTGGTGCCTGCTCAGGGACATCCTTGACCTTGGCACCAGGGAGGCAGCACACCATCCTGGAGTCTTGTTTGTGGCCACAGAAACATCTATTTGTGCCCTTAACTGCTGAGTTCCCTATCACAACCTGCTGCTATTGCTTTCCCTTAAGAGGCCATCTTCCCCCAGAGGTGTCCACAACAGTATGCCTGTTTGAGAGGGAAATGGCTACAGGGACTCCTGCACTGTCTGCTCACATTTACTCATCTTTCTGGCAGTCACCCAACTCTTCTCTGTCTGTGTAGCCCTTCCTGGTGGTGTGACCCAGCTTAGTAACTGTGCTATCCACCACATTCTCAACCTCATGGATGCTCCATAGTGAGCCTATCTGCAGTACAAAGTGCTCCATTTGGCAAATGAGGAACTGGAGCTGAACACATTTCTAGGGTATGTGGTCACCATGGAGACTGGAAGTGTCCCTGACTTCCCACATATTGCAAGAGCAGCATTCAATGGGGCTATTCTGATCTTATCAACTAACTCAACCTCAACCAACAACAATCCAGGAGCTTATTACACAACCTTATCCATTCATTACCAAACTCGAGCATCTCTCTCTTTCCTGCTCTTTATTCATAATAGACTACAACTACAAAAAGTTGTCGTCTCTTCATGCACTACTGCAAACCTGCTTTCTGAGCAGCCAAGGTGAGGTTATTTAGTGAGTTGTGACATCATCTCCAGAGCATCTCCCTTAGATTCACCCCCAGGTATGCTCTGACTGACCCCACTCCTCAGGGATTAATCCTGCTGTTTCCACCCAGGTTCACTCTGATCTCGCTCCTCAGGGATTTATCCTGCTGTTTTTCCCCAGGTACGCTCTCCTTTGTTCTGTTGCTGCTGCTGTGGACTGTTGGACTGACCGGCAGCTGAGTGCAAGTGAACTAAATGTCTTGTCAATCATGCTGCTTTCTCAAAAGTTTATTGTGGCCAAGTTTTTAAACAATTAACAACAGAACATGGTAGATCATTTTCTCGGGAATGTGCACTGTCTTAATGCCTAGGTCTACTTTATTTACAAATGAAATCATGAATCAGTGCAATACAGTTGACTTTATTAAATCAGTGTCTGCTGTTCTATCTGCTAATGAACAAGAAAAGACAAGTCTGAAACTTCTACACATTCTCCCTGTGAGCGTTTTACTGGTGAGGAGATGAAATATGGAGATCCAAAAGGAAGTGTCAATGATTCTGTGTTTCCTCACAGGCTGCACAGTTGAGGTATCTCACCCAGACCTCAATCAATGGGAAATTAATTTGATTCACAAGAACTTCTACCACTACCTTTAGAAAAACTGCTATCTTGTTGAATGAGTTCTAACTGGATGTTAACCGTGCAGTAACTTGATGGATGCTGCTGAACACCCTAAACAACCTAGAGAAGTTGATCTTTTTTTAACCTGTGAAATGAAAGTTGCTCAATGCTGAATTCCATATTGTTTTAAAAACGTGTACTTAGAGTCATAGAGATGTACAGCACGGAAACAGACCATTTGGTCCAACCCGTCCATGCCGATCAGATATCCCAACCCAGTCTAGTCCCACTTTCCAGCACCCGGCCCATATCCCTCCAAAACTTCCTATTCATATACCCATCCAAATGACTCTTAAATGTTGCAATTGTACCAGCCTCTACCACTTCCACATCCTCTGACAGCTCATTCCATACCTGTACCACCCTCTGTGTGAAAACTTTGCCCCTTAGGTCTCTTTTATATCTTTCCCCTCTCGTCCTAAACCTATGTCCTCTAGTTCTGGACTCCCAGACCCCCAGGGAAAAGACTTTGCCTTTTTATCCTATCCATGCCCCTCATGATTTTATAAACTCTATAAGGTCACCCCTCAGCCTCCGACGCTCCAGGGGAAACAGCCCCAGCCTGTTCAGCCTCTCCCTATAGCTCAAATTCTCCAACCCTGGCAACATCCTTGTAAATCTTTCCTGAACCCTTTCAAGTTTCACAACATCTTTCTGATAGGAAGGAGACCAAAATTGCACAATATTCCAACAGCTGCCTAACCAATGTCCTGTACAGCTGCAACATGACCTCCCAACTCCTGTACTCAGTATTCTGACCAATAAAAGAATGCATACCAAACGCCTTCCTCACGCACAAAGCCATGTTGACTATCCCTAATCACTCCTTGCCTTTCCAAATACATGTACATCCTGTCCCTGAGGATTCCCTCCAACAACTTGCCCACCATCAAGGTCAGGCTCACTGGTCTATAGTTCCCTGGCTTGTCCTTACCACCCTTCTTAAACAGTGGCACCACGTTTGCCAACCTCCAGTCTTCCATTTTATAAACATTTTCTGCATCTTTAGTTGAGCATCGACCTTAAACCAATAATTTGTCATTTACTTTCCAATATGAAAATGTTAATTAAAAATAACAATATTAATTTCTTTAATTTTCCTTGTTTGCTGTGTATGAATACTTTAATGTGATAGGCTGCTTAATTACATGCTGAGGTCACTTCTATAGCACATCAAGACATCTCTTTTTTCAGTTAGTCTATGCAGCTGAGCTTGAAGAAGGTTGAGCTGAAAGTGCCTTTGCTGTTACCTGTAAAATCCTCATCTCTGAATCACTGATAATCACTCACTCAGTTTCTTTCTATAATCATTGTAATCATCAGGCAAAGGAGGAGGTCAAAGATCAGGAGGTTCATGAAAGTTATCTTTTCTCTTTGAAGGTGAGACCATGTCTTATCAATATTCAGGCAACCAATGTGTCACATATTTTTAATACTTTGGTAGACAACGTACAGTCAGCTTAAACTAAGACTTTGAATCTAAGGATGGAGTCTACAGGACTCTTAAGGGGCAGGGTGAGCAGCCAGAAGTCGCGTTATATATTGGTACCAGTGACATATCTAGAAAAGGGATGAGAACCTGAAAAGTGAATATAAGGAGTTAGGTTGGAAGCTAAAAGACAAGATGAGCAGAGTATTCATCTCGGGATTACTACTGGTGCCATGGGCTAGTGAGGCGAGGAACCGAGAGCGAGTGCAGTGGCTGGTGTAAGAGGGAGGGCTTCAGAAATCTGAATCATTGGGATACCTTCTGTGGAAGGTGGGACCTGTACAAGGAGGATGTATTGCACCTGAACTGGAGGGGTATTAAAAACATTGGTAGGAGGTTTGCTTGAGCTTTTTGAGAGGGTTAAAACTAGTTTGAAAGGGGGATGTGAACTGGAGCTATGGATCAGAGGATGGGGTAGCTGGTGAACAGGCAGATACAGTGTGCAGAGAGTCTGTGAGGAAGGAAAGATAGGTGATAGGGCAAAGTTGCAGTCAGCGTGATGAGTTGAAGTGTGTCAACTTTAACGCAACAAGTGTCAGGAATAAGGGTGATGAACTTAGAGCATGGATCAGTCGTTGGAGCTGTGAGCTTGTGGCCATTACAGGACTTGGATATCACAGGGGCAGGAATGGTTGTTGGATGTTCCAGGGTTTAGATGTTTCAAAAGGAATAGGAGGGAGGTAAAAGAGGTAGGGGAGCGGCATTGTTAATCATACCTGCAGAAAGGGAGATCCTAGAGGAGGTTTGTCTACTCAGTCAGCGTGGAAGTAAAAAGCGGGAAAGGAATAGTCACTTTATTGGTGGTTTCTATTAAACACCCACCCCCACTAGCAACAGAGGCATGGAGGTGCAAATTGTGAGACTGATTTTGGAAAGATGTAGAAGTAACAGGGTTGTTGTCATGGGTGACTTCAACTTCTCTAATATTGATTGGAACCTCCTTAGTGCAAATAGTTTGGATGGAGAAGTTTTTGTCAGGTGTGTCCAGATAGGATTCCTGACTCAATGTATAGGTAGGCTGACTAGAGGGGAGGCCTTATTGGATTTGGTACTTGGCGACGAACCAAGTCAGGTGTCAGATCTCTTGGTGACAGAGCATTTTGGTGATAGTGATCACAACTCTCTGTCCTTTATTATAGTCATGGAGCAGACAGTACAGGAAAGTATTTAATTGGGGGAGGGGCAATTGCAATGCTATTAGGCAGGAACTGGAGTGACTAAATTGGGAACAGATATTCTCATGGAAATGCACAACAGAAATGTGGAGGTTCTTAAGGAAGTTCTCGCTGTCAGTGCTGGATTTGACTCACTGAGGCAAGGTAGGGATGATAGGGTAAAGGAATCTTGAATGACGAGATGTGGAACATCTCATTGAGGGGAAGAAGGAAGCTTACTTAAGGTTGAGGAGGCAAGGATCAGACAGGGGTCTCAAGGGTTCCAAAGTAACCAGGAAGGAACTGAAGAATGGACTTCGAGCTTGAGGAGGGCATGAGAAAACCTTGGTGAATAGAATGAAGGAAAACCCCAGAGCATTCTACACTTATGTGAGGAACAAGAGGATGGTCAGAGTAAAGGTACACACAATTAGGGATACTAGAGGGAACTTGTGCTCGGAGTAGGAGGATGTCGGGGAGGTCCATAATGAATACTTTGCTTCAGTATTCACTATTGAGAGGAACCTTGTGTTTTGTGAGAACAGCATGAAACAGGCTGATATGCTTGAGCAGGTTGATGTTAAGAAGAGGATGTGTTGGAAAATTTGAAAACTGTGAGGGTAGATAAGTCCCTTGGGCCAGACTTACCCAAGTGATATACCCAAGGTAGCGAGGGAAGAGGTTGCTGTGCCATTGGCGATAATCTTTGCGTCCTCACTGTCCACTGGAGTTGTGCCAGATGATTGGAGGGTGGTGGCCCTTGTTCAACAAGGGAATAAGGATAACCCTGGGAATTATAGACCAGTCAGTCTTACATTAGTGGTGGGCAAATTATTGGAGAGGATTCTGAGAGACAGGATTTATGATCATTTGGAAAAGCATAGCTAGATTGTGAGGGGCAGGTCATGCCTCACCAGCCTTATTAAGTTCTTTTGAGGATGTGACAAAACACATCGATGAAGGTAGAGCAGCAGATGCGGTGTATGTGGATTGTAACAAGGCGTTTGATAAGGTTCCCCATGATAGGCTTACTCAGAATATTAGGAGGCATGGGATACAGGAAAATTTGGCTATCTTGATACAGAATTGTCTGGCCCTTAGACAGAAAATTGTAGTAAGATGGAAAGTATTCAGCCTAGAACTTGGTGACCAGTGGTGTTCTGCAGGGATCTGTTCTGGGACCTTTGCTCTTTACGGTTTTTATAAATGTCTTGGATGAGGGAGTGGTAGGATGGGTTAGTAAGTTTGCCGATGACACGAAGGTTGGTGGAGTTGTGGATAGTGTGAAGGGCTGTTGTCATTTGCAACGGGACATTGACAGGATGCAAAGCTGGGCTGACAAGTGGCAAATGGAGTTCAACCTGGAAAAATGTGAAGGGATTCATTTGGGAAGGTCGAATTTGAATGCAGAGTACAGGTTTGAAGGCAGGATTCTTAGTAGTTGTAGAGGAACAGTGATTTTGGGGTCCACATCCATAAATCCCTCAAAGTTGCCATTCACATTGATAGGGTTGTTAAGAAGGCATATGGTGTGTTGGTTTCATTACTGAGGGTTTGAGTTTAAGAGCCATGAGGCCTATAAAGTTGCAGCTCTATAAAGCCCTGGTTAGACCACACTTGGAATATTGTGTTCAGTTCTGGTTGCCTCATTATAGGAAGGATGTGGAAGCTTTCGAGATGGTGCAAAGGAGATTTATCAGGATGCTGCCTGGACTAGAGGGCATGTCTTATGAAGAAAGGTTGAGGGAACTAGGGATTTTCTCATTGGAATGAAGAAGGATAAGAGGTGACTTGATAGAGGTATGCAAGATGATGAAAGGCAGAGAGTGGTTCAGAGACTTTTCACCCAGGGCAGAAATGGCTGTCACAAGGGGTCATAATTTTAAGGTGATTGGAGGAAGTTTTAGGGGAGATGTCAGAGGTAGGTCTTTTGAGTGTGGTGGGTGCATAGAATGCACTGCCAGCAGTGATAGTAGTGTCAGATACATTAGGAAGATTTGAGCAACTTTAGTACAGGCACATGGATGATAGTAAAATATAGGAGTATGTAGATTAGTTTGATCTGAGAGTAGGATAAAAGGTTGGCACAAATTGGGGGCTGAAGGGTCTGTACTGTGCTATGCTGTTCTATGTTCTGTGTTCTAAGACTTCCTAGAGCCAGAATAGTCTGCTTCTGACATCTAACATTGATTTAAAAGCACAATTCTCTCTGAGGTTGAAATAGGTGCAATATCTTTTCTCCCTTAAAGAACTGTAATTGGATGACTTTCTAAACCAAAGCTTTAACGGAGCCCTAAGCAATCTCTCTAGTCTGGGTTTTTTGACTGGTATTATTTTCAATGCTGTTCTGAAATATAATGCCTTCAGTCAAATATTCCATTTTTCCATGGAAGCACTTGGACACCATCTTAAATAGGTGGACTCCTCTCCCAGGAGATATACCCCTTGTGTAGAACTTGTCTTTCCACTTTGCATTCCTAATCTTACATTCATTAGAACACTCCAGTAATCCAAATGGAATAAGAAAGCTCTCAATCTCTTCACATTCTCTCTTAAGTGTTTATGTATTATTATATCCTGGTCATAATTTTCCTTTAAGTTAATACTTCAACTTACACCATAACAATTAAAGTGCTATTGTACTTTTCATTTTTTTCACTGTAGGGATTTTTTTTATATGGGGCTATAGTGTAGTTTATAACCTCCATGTGCTTGGATTGTTTCAATCCTTCCAATCCATCTCTTCACTTTGTCACAGTATTTCTGTTTACTTCAATCCTCTTCCTCCTTTAGTTCTTAATGTTTCTCTTCTTCCTTTATTTGCTTTTCTTGATTCAAATTCTAGATGCTTTCATTTGTCAGAAATAAATTTTATATCTCAGAAATGGTGTTATCCTCCTTACTCTTTGTTAATTTGTCTTTGTGCCCTACATCCTCCTAGTTATGCTGTTTATAGCTCTCTATGCTGCGTAGAATGAAAAGTCAGTGTTATTCCAGATGACCTCTGCACCAAAGTCAAAGGTGTTCTTATTTTAAGAATGTACAGTTTAGTCTATCCCATTTGTGTAAATTTCACTTTTTTAATTTTTAACAGTTTTGGAAACTTTATTAGCACGGCAGAGAAGATCCGCCTTCCTGATGATTGTACAATTGGCTATATCATCGAAGGTCTACTAGAAGTGAAGATGATTCACAGTGATCTGTTCCACTCGCACCTAGAGAACCTGCAGCAAATCCCACCAACTATTATCCCCAGACAGGTCAGCCTTTCAGAATTACCTGGACTTTTTTTTTTCCCTCCATTATCTCGGAAAGCAAACAGTGGTATGATGATAGCAGCATAATGGTGTGTACCAGCAGCACTCCGTTACCTCATCAATAGTATTGTGTCATCCCCATGAGCTACAACTCTCAATGTTAACAGATTATTTAACTTCTTGCAAACTGATAATGATGTCCTTACTTTAACCAGCGTTCACATTTTCCAGAAAAAGTGGGGTCACAGGTTATAGTCTGCATTGTTTCTGCTCTTCCTCATGTATTAAAATAGTGACCACTTTTGCCCAACTCCTCTCTTCACCACTTCTTGCTGCTTCCAGGTAACTTGATACAGTCCAGGAATCAAACTTGGATCTTCTGGTTTATATGGCCTCGTGCATATGTCCATAAGGATAATGAAAAATATACACCTCCAAGGATGGTGAAGACCTTAGTTTCGTGCATATTGTTAGACCAGCATCCCAAGACAAAGTTGTGCCCATCAGAGTGACACAAACGCTGTAGAATCGTCAGCATATGTATTCCTCGTTGTGGAAAAAAAAATCAGCTTTATAGACATTCTTAATTTCTTGAAGGCTAGTGTCTCCCTTTTGGATTATGTCAACCAGACCAGTGATAATTGGCCAACTCCAGTTACAATAATCCATTTAATGACTGCTAATTTGTGTAAGGACCTGCTTAAGGTGAGGATCTAGTGACAGATAGTCAGCATTACTGAACAAACAGGACAGACAGTCTTTGGAGCTGATTAGAATTGGTTCATTTTCTACTACATAGAAAGGAGCAAATTGTTTGATGAGTCTCTGCTAAGTGATTAAGGTGTCTTCTATTAAGTTATAATGTTGTGTACAAATTAAAGCTCATAAGATGCATAATAAAGCAAGCTAAGTAAATAACTTTAAACGCTGCAATTGTACCTGCTGCCCCCACTTCTTCTGGAGGCTAATTCTATATATGCACTAACCTCTGGTAAAGAAAATTGACCCTCAGGTCCTTTTTAAATCTTTCCCCTCTCATCTTAAACCTATGCCCTCTAGTTTTGGACTCCCCTCCCCTCAAAAAAAAACACCTTGGTTATCCCCCCTATTCATGCCCCTTATGATTTTATAAATCTCTCTAAGGTTACTCCTCAGCCTCTGAGACTACAAACACCTTCTAGAAAGAGAGAATGGGGAATTAATAATAGGGAAGAGGTACTAAGCAAACGGGATCATGAAACTGACAAGCCTCTAGGTCCAGATGGACTTCATCCGAGTGTCTTAAATGAGGTGACGAATGAGTTAGTGCATACGTTGGTGTTAATTTTCCAAAATACCGTCTATTCTGGAACAATGCACCCTCTACTCAAGAAAGGGAGGGAAGAACAAAGCTTGAAACTTTTTGCCACTTAGCTTGACATCTGACATTGGAAATGTGTTGGAATTGATCATCAAAGAGGTTATGGCTGTGCATTTAGAAAAACTCTAGATAATTGGGCAGAGTCAGTATAGTTTTGTTAAAGGGAATCACATTTAACCAATTAATTGGAGTTTCTTGAAGTGGTAAAACGCACAGAGATAGTTGTTAGGGTTCAATTGTTTTTGGAGGATAGTTGTCTTGGGGTTGGTGGTGGTGGTGGGGGAGTGGTGTAGTTGGGATGGATTTGGCGAGTTTATGATTTGGCTTTAATCTATTTAATGTTTCTTGTGTAACTACCGTGATATGTACTGGAAAACAGTCCAAAGTCTCTGACAAAGGCCCCAAAGAGCAGGGAAATATCCATCAGACATTGAAACATCCTGAGCATTCTCACATAGACCAGTGTGTCGAGACTTCGACAGCTAGCATCTTTGACCATATCACAAATAAAAACAGGACTTGCTGGAAAAACTTAGCAGGTCTGGCAGCATCTGTGGAAAGAAAGCAGATTCACTTGTTTTCACGTCACTTTGCTCTGCTTTCATTCCACAGATGCTGAATGTTTCCAGTGATTTCTATTTGTTGTTTCTGATTTCCAGCATCCACAGGTTTTTGTTTAAGAATTTTTGACCATATGTCTGGTCTCTGATGATCCAGAGACCCGAAAACTTGGCCCCATGTTTTCGATTTTGGCAGCTATCCTTCTCATTTATCCAAGTTAATTCTTGCTGGTCCCCCGCCTTAAATCTTGATCCTCAGGAGTGAAGCCAAATTGTGGGTAATTTGAAGAGTTCTTCTATCTAACTAGATCTTTGTATTTCAGACTTAAAATATTTATTTTACATTATGTGCCTTCTTGCTATATTGATAATGAATAGGTTTTTTTAGATATCTGAATGCTGACTAAACACAAAATGCAATTATTTTAGGTCACCTTAAGTTATGGAAGTTTAGAAATGAAGCGGAATGTACTGAGAGTCCAAGGGCCTTTCAGTTTGGCAGATGATCCTTCAAGGTATTGTGACTGGCTTTTCAATTTCACCTCCTAAAGACAAATCTATCATATTTTTGTCAGTACCGCAAATGATTTATAGTCAACCAAATGGTGTACATAACAGCTGCTATTTATAGAATAGGATTTCAAAGTTTGCAGTAAGTATACTTAAGTAAAATAAGGATTCTGTGCACAGTGGTAGTGTCTTTAGCTCTGGGCCAAAAGGCCTCGGTTCAAGACATGGTGGCTTAGTGGTTATCGCTGCTGCCTCACAGCACCAGGGATCCAGATTCGATTCTAGCCTCGGGCAACTGTCTGTGTGGAGTTTGCACATTCTCCTTGTGTCCATGTGGGTTTCCTCTGGATGTTCCAGGTTCTTCCCACAGCCCAAGGATGTGCAGTTTAGGTGGATTAACCACGTAGTATTCAGGGATGTGTAGGTTAGGTGGATTAGTCATGAGGGATACACGGATAGGTAGAGGGGTGAGTAGCTCTTCGGTGGGTCAGTTTGGTCTCAATGGGTTGAATGGCCTGCTTCCAAACTAGTAGGGAATTCTATGATTCAAGATCCGCCTGCTCCGGAGGTATGCTGTAAGATGTCTGAACAGATTGATTTAAATCAATCTCCTCAAATAAAAATGCCATGAATCTATAAAGTAGCACAACTAGATATTTTAAATGTAATACATTTCAGAAATAATTTAAAAATGAATTTTAACATTAAAGTATTCTTGTCTAATTTTGTTGGTGGCTTGTCCTTATAAACCTTTGATTTAAATGTTTTGGTACTGAGACTTTTTTTTTAAAAAAAAAGGCAAAATGAAGGAGAGATTCATGTGATCTGCTCTGACATTTGCATAACATCAAACCTGCTTGGTTTGATCATTTAAAAATTAAATGGAACCCAGATATGAGGAGTTATGCTGATGCTAAATCCGCATCTGAAGCTAGGTACAATTACGATCAACTGACTATGGAAAGTTAAATGCAAAAGGAACTTCTGACAAGTATTGTAAACCATTTGGGTATGTGCTTCATCATATCTTCTGCCTTCCTGCTTATAGTTTATTAAATAAGTAAATAGAATAGCCTGAATTCAATTATATTTTCACATCTTGTTTTCCTGCAGGTTCAAGTCTATACATTGTCTCCTCTACCACGATGCCTGGTGTCCTGTCAAAGACAGGTACTGATCATGAAAACTATTCTGAACCTTTTCTCCAATCTTTTTGAAGAACTTTGTGAGTGAGAAAGGACATTTATGGTAATGAGGAAGAATAAGACTGTGATGCTCCAAAGCATATTGCAACACAACTGTGTATCACTTTTTTTGTTGTTGGGTGTAAAACAACTACAAGTATTCTGCAAAAGGAAGCAGCAATCAACTCTTTAACAGCCCTAGTGAAAATTCCAAGTCTGACTTGAATTGACATTCATGTTCTGACCCATTATCTTGGGTCTGCTTGTTAAAACAGGATTCACTGAAGTGGGTCTGCAATTAAATTGTGTCAGTGCTGTGTGCCAAAGTACTAATGTTACCTCTTCTAAATTTAACCTTCTCTGCTTTACTGTTTTAACTGGTAAGTTGGCTTTATGCAAGCAGAGACTCTGACTCACTCGACATTTCTAATACTTTTATTTCCTGTGTATACAGTGAACCTTGGCAAATGCTGATGGATGATGTTAGGATGGTACCATCCTAAATGTCCTCTCTATACGTTTGGTATAAATGTATACCAATTCAGTTCTCGGAATGTTACGTTGGCTGGTTGTTATCCAGTTCTAGACAGTCAACAATGAAACTCTGGGTTTTCTTCTGGATATGCCTCCCCCTTTAATTTAGCAGTTGATATTTACATCTCTGTGAGATGGTGATTATTGATAGAACTACATCACTGTGGCTTCATTGTGCCATACAATGTCAGGATTTTGGGATATTTGCCACTGAGTCATTTGAAATGCTTTGATTTCTTACTCCAATAACAATTTCATCGTAAAATAATGTTTATAAACAATACTTCTTCATTAAATATGTTCACCTCACCTATATAGTATTGTATTAATGTGCTGAATAATTCACCCAACTCTGTCAGGTTATGTTTCATCCAAAGGTTATCTTGTTAGCCAGAGGCTAAAACATACTTTAGGACTTGCTTTACTTCGGCAATGTTATCAATTTCCATTGCACAATATCTAGGAACCAAATTGCCTACTGTATTCAACTCCAAGTAAGTTGACAAGTCATTTAAATTGATTAATTTCATGCTTTCTGGTTTGAGATGGTCAATATACAGGCTTGACTAGGTGTGGATGTCTAGAAGGAATATAAAGTGCAATTTTACAAACAAAAATCTCCAATATAAAACCTTTATCTCTAATACAAGTGTAACTTTGTAGACTGGTTCATTATTGGGCTTACCTCAATAAACCTGTCATCTATGATCTTTTTATAGTAGTTAACAATTCTATTCTAGACAGGATTTTATGTTATTTATTTTAATAGTACTTTGCAAAGTAGTAACTCGAACTAAATGTGGGCTGCCTTGATGGATCTTCCAGCATGTTTTTAATGATTTCTGAATTTAAAAATGTTTAGATGCTTCAAAGTAAAAGCTGTATCTGAAAGAAAAACACATCATAAGTCATATGTTGCATCAAAAACTCCTCCTGTCATTGGGCTCAGAGGGTATATGGTTGGGTTAGTGGAGATTTAATTTTGCAGGAATTAGCCAAAGGTCATTTTGGTTATCAATTCTTCTAGTATGCTATATTCAATTAGTGATAGCAAGATAGCAAGACCAACATACCTCTTGCTTGATTTGTAGCAGACAAATATATATAAAACTCAACTCCGTTTCAGTTTAGATTATTTGGACGAATCTGGGAGTGGGACACAAATTCCTGACTTCTAGCATAGTTCTAGCATAGTTAGAATAAAGAGAAAATTCTATTTCTGTTAGCGCATACATACAGTCCAGAGCTCCATAAATTTGATTATACTGGAATTGATGTGTTAGAATGGTTTGCACATAACATTCAAATGAACACTCTGAATGCAAATACAGAAAGTTTTTTAGAGACTATAAAAGAATGTGTTTTGTGTACTGTATAAGTGACCTCATTAATGGTTTGGGCTCTTAATTCACTGGTTTTTCTCAACTGAAAATTGTTCATATTCTGAGGCCTTGGCTTTTCCACTGTGAGCTAAGAAATATGTCTATAACTGAAGACAAATATTAGTATGTGGACAGAAAAACAACATTCAATTCACTGTAATCTATTTTGTTAGAAGTCTGATTAGCACAGGTAATTCAAACTTTTGACTGAAATTTTGTGGGAAGTTTACAAATATTGGCCATGAGCATAAATGTAATCCAGAGTGGAAAGTGGTAAAAGAGAAGTTTGAAATAAGGATCCCCATATTCCTTAGTCTCCTGACAGAACCGGTGGAGCTTCCATGAAAATTGTGGAAACTCTATTGTACCAGTTCTATGCTACCGAAGAACTTCCTGGAGCAGCGTAGCAGCAGATCAGAGTTAATGGAGTTTAGTAATGCTGAGTGATGTGAGTCACCCCAGGAACTGTGTTGCAAGGTACCAATAGACCGAATTGTGACATAAACCACAAAGGTTCTGCAGAAATTTCACTTACCTTTTAGATGCTTAATGAAGGATACCAGCAAATTTTCAGTCTGAAAATCAATGTTTTCAGAAGTTAATTTTTTATATATATTTTAATCCATAACAATTGTAAATATTAGAATGCACCTCATAATGAGTGCAATAGCTAAGAATATTGTAAATCTTGAAAGTTTTTAATCTATTGCAGTTTTTCAATGAGCATCATGATGTCTCTCCTCTCGTTGGAAAAACAATATTGTATGTTAAGTCTGAAATTGTGTATGCATTTCTGACAAGGAGTTCGATCCTTTCATGATAAACAAATGTAATTTTTTTTTTACACCTATAATTCAAGTTAACTTTAATTGATCAACAGTTTCAATAGAACTCAAAGAACCTGCTGAGATTGAACAGCTCATTCCAATGGACTTTAGGGCAGAGGTAATTGATTTAGTGTGCAGATCGTGGAATGAAGTAGTTACTGTTCATGCTGAACATTGTGGTATAATCACTATCAGAAGAACTGACCATGGGACTGAATTGAACAACTGCTCTCCAGGATGGTGAGCATATAAAAAGATCAATCCTGGAAAAGCACATGCATTGGACATGGATGGACCTTAGCAATATTTCAACTAAGAATGTGCAATACTGTTACAAAAAATGAAAAATACTCTGAGATTGTAGAAATGCTTACTAATAAACAGTGTTATATCTATATGTGAAAATGCTATGTTAGAAACATGTATGTTTACATTCAGCTGGAGAAGCCAAAGTTACTTTTAAATGCCAAGAATATAACAACTCAGATTCTTTAAAACCGGAGACTTCTTTTATTCACCTGCATTGTTTATAAATGAAAATAATGCAAATTGTAGTAAGCTTATATGAGGCTGGTTTGGAATGATGATTGCCAATAGTTTGCTTAATTAAAATGTAGACACTTGTTAAAAGGTGAGAAATCTAATTAAATGATTACATTTAAACACTTCTCACTTTCTTTGTCATATTTAGTTAAACCTCAACGTTACCTTTTAATGGGAGATTTCAAGTGAGTATGACATCTTGCATCTGATTCCTCAGGCCAATCTGAAATGGATAGGATGAATGAGGGCACAGACATTTTTAATACAACATAGAATGAAGATTACTGCAACTAAAATTAAAACTTTTTTTTCTCTTCATAGATTCATTTTCCCAACATTGCAATCATTCTGTAGCATTAATGCTATTCTACTCGTTATGGCTCATACAGTATTTTTTAGAATAGGGCACCCAAACTTCAGACAGTAACTGTGGCCTAAACAATTTTCTTTTCACAAGTTTGTCTTTTTTTTAATTCCCATATTCTGCACCTGTATCCTACTGAGCTTTTTATTATTATTTTATCTAGTTGCGCTTGTACTTTATGGGAATTAAACTTTATATTTAACTATGTTCTCCATGAATGAATCTGTTTGGGTGTTTAGTGACATGTGCATGGTTGGGGAATGGGATGGTTGGTGTGATAGGAGGTGCTGCTGGAATTTCAATCAGTAGCAATGAAGTAAATATAGTGGCTTATGCCCGAAACGTCGAATTTCCTATTCCTTGGATGCTACCTAACCTGCTGTGCTTTAACCAGCAACACATTTTCAGCCGTAAATATAGTGGCAACAAGAAGGAAAAGTACATTTGTAATATACATAAATACAAGGGAGAGAGGAGTATATTGGTGGGGTTAGCTGAAGATTACAATTAGCAGAAGAAGCTAGTCTGGAACATAAATGTCACCTTGCATCTATTGGGCTGATTGACAAGTTTTTGAGGTAAAGTACCCGCAGTTAAATAAAACCCTTGGGACTTTGCAAAATGCTTTAGTTCGTATAGTATACTTTTTGTAGTGCAATCATCATTGTAATGTTGAAGACAAAACAGCTAATTTGTACAAAACAAGCTCCCACAAACAGCAATATAATGAACCTGATCAAACTGGATTTGGATTGAGGTATGAAATTTGCCAGGGAAGACATCATTGAAATGGTGCCATGGTATCAGACAGGGCCTCAACAGAACATCACAATCAACTGGATGGTACCTCTGACAGTGCCACACTCCCTTAGCAGTGCACTGAGGGTGTCAGTTTTAGTTTGTGCTGTGGGACCTGAACCCACAGCCTTCTGACAGGCTGGCGTGCTACTGACTGAGCTATAGCAGACTTATAATATGGAATAAAGAAGGACTTGAATGATACCTTTGAATGGTGGAACAGGCAAGATAGGCTGAATGGCCTCCTCCTACTTCTTATGGTTTTATTTATGAACTTGCCTTGGGGGTCAAAATGATTCAAAGGTTTTACAAAAGGGGAGAAAATATTTAAAGAAAAAAATGTCATTTCAGGGTGCCATAGTGGCTCATTGATTAGCATGCTGCCTCACAACGCCAGGGATCCAGTTTCAATTTCACCCTCGGGTGACTGTGTGGGTTTCCTCCCACAGTCCAAAGATGTGCAGGTTAGGTGGATTGGCGATGGGAAATTGCCCCATATTGTTCAGGGATATGCAGGTGGGTTAGCCTTGGGAAATGAAGGGTCATAGAGGTAGGGGTAGGAGTGTGGGTCGGGGAGGGTTGCTATTTCAAAGGGTCGGTATGAACCCGATGGGCCGAATTGCGTGCTACCACGTTGCAGGGATTCAATGATAATTGCACAAGTGGCATAAGGCAGTCTTGAGAAGCAATGGGTGGTGCTTGTGAAAAGGGGGAGGTACGGATGGTTCAGTTTGAACCAATCTGAGCGTAAATCGCTGCAGAGTCTACACCAAGTGGCGGAGTCAGCTGGAGCATTCAGTGTTGGTAAAAGAGGGAGTTTACCCTGGTTTCCCCGTGACCGTACGGGTAGAGAGGTTCACTCACTAAGTCAGCGTTCCCCTCTGAGCTGCACCCTTGGAGGATGGAGCAGACTCTCGCCCATAAACGAGCGCTGGTTACGGGCGCTGGGAAAGGTAAGGAGCGGGGTGTCGGCCCTCTGCTGCAACAGTGCAGTCCCCTGGTGGACTCTGAGCTGCCCCTCTCCTTCTCAAACTAACCTGCACTGAATCCGTTAAAACGCAATAACTATTTTCTTTTTTTCCCTGCTTAGCAGAGACGCCCTCACTAATACGCTAACTTTTCAAAACAAAGGAAACTTGGGGGAG
Source organism: Hemiscyllium ocellatum (assembly GCF_020745735.1). NCBI lineage: Eukaryota > Metazoa > Chordata > Chondrichthyes > Orectolobiformes > Hemiscylliidae > Hemiscyllium > Hemiscyllium ocellatum. The sequence goes on along the minus strand of NC_083425.1, from coordinate 26,511,471 downwards.
CACTGTTGGAATCTGTTGTGCTGTTTGTGTAACCTCACCTCCTTATTGTGGCCTGTTGAATATTCATGATTTTAATCGCTTCGCCGTTGGTTGCTGTGTGTAACAACCTTGACCCCAAACTCCAGAATATTTTACAACTATTTTGTCTGTCACTCACTGCACTCCTCGTGGTGCTCCTTGGGAATAGCTTTTGGCTACTTACACTGTGTGTGTTTCTTGGGGGTCAGGTTTTGTGACCTTTTACTGTAGGTAAGAAGTTGATACTTTAATAGCCACCTTTTAGTAAAGGAAGGCCTTTCAGCTAATACAGCTGAGGCTTGCAGGTATGGATGTGCCTGCCCTCTGTGCCTCCTCTTCATCACCTTGATAAACTCAGTTATTTCCTTTTAAAAAAAACTGTCACTTCTGACAATACCACTTTTCACTCTTGAATAACCTCTTCCCCACCTCAAATAGGCTGACTTGTGCCCTGATACTGCAAGACCTTTTAAACCCAGAATTACTGCCATTAGCAGGATTCTGCTCCCAAGTAAAATATTACCAGAAATAAGCATTCTGGTTAAGCTGTGAACTTTAGTCAACAAGTTCAAACTGAATTATCATTTCTTCTCTTCTTTCCCCCCCACCCCCCCAAAGTTGTTTGACTAATGAGGTATATTTCTGACCTTAAATCTTGCATTCATAAAAATTGTAGTGTGTCCTTCCTGCAGAGTTCAGTTAAATTTTCCAATAGTTTTGTCCCCACATATCAATCCAGGAGTGGATTCCACTATATAATTGTTCTTTTTGTGAAGGATTTCTTTATTAATCCTGAAACTGCATTTACTGTTGAATATCCATGTTTCTTGTGCCAATAGTTAAGTTGAGCATTTTAAAATAATGTGCTTTTCAAAAATTTCATGCACTGTCATCTCTCTGCTTTTTTTGTTTTTGAAGCTGAAAGTAGAGTTCCACCAGCCCTTTTGGACACTGGGTCTGGGTTCTAGTTTTAATTCCATAAACCTTTCTTTTGGGTGAGGTTGGAAAGGAGGATATTGTCTGTCTGTAGTGCTGTATTGTACAAGGATGTTCCAATCTGTTGTGTAGGAGAATTTTATTATTTAGTGGAATAGAATAATTAATAACAAAATTGGTTGGTAGCATACTTTTTAACCTATCAAACATTCAATGCCAGCATTTTTTTTGAAAAAGTTATCTGACTCTAACAATGTGGTCTGCAGCTGTGACTTTCAGTACAACAATTTCAGCAGAAATTAGGTAATGTTTGGGTTAAATGATCATCTGGTCTGTGATTATAATCCTGGGGAATGGGTCGGGTAGTGATGAAGATTGTGGTGGTGTGGGATGAAGGATGAGGTGTGTGTTGGGGATTAGATCCAAAATTTTCTTGTTCTTTATTTTGCGCTGCTAATGTTTTTGTTACAGGCATTGGAAGAGCCACTGCTAAGGCTCTACTAGAATGTGGTGCAGAAGTTATTGCGTTAAGCAGGACACAATCTGATTTGGATAGCCTTGTTCAGGAGGTATGTAAAAATGTGCGGTAAAGACATGGCACGGATTTTCCAACATGAACAGGTTTCCAGTACTGCTGGACAAAATCATTCTTCATGTTAGATCTTCAAGTTAGATTATCATGTCTTCACTTTTTAGTGTTCTTTTAAAGTATTGAAGTTAACTGGAAGTACAGTTCGGCAGATGCCAGAAATAAAAATAACAGAAATTTCTCAAGTATGAAATGGATCAGGCAGAATCTGTAAAGAAGAAAACCAAGTTAACATTTCAGATCAAGATCCTTTGTTGAATGGATCACTCAACTGATCTTACCTGACCTTAAGATTTCTAGAATTTGATTTGTTTAGTTAAATCAATTTTGTACTGGTTTTTATTCTGTAGATGATTAACCACTTTAATCTCTCTTCAGTGAATCTCCTAAATGAGCTTACCCATACATAATGAGGATTTTTTTAACCTTTCAGTGCCCAAAGATGTTGACTATTTGTGTGGACATCAGTAATTGGGAAGCCACCGAAAATGCTCTGAAGGATGTAGGCCGCATAGACCTCTTAGTGAACAATGCTGCAGTTGCCGTTTTGCAGCCCTTCCTAAGTGTCACAGAGGATGCATTTGATAAGTATGTAAAGATATTGTAAAAATTTGACTGAGTTTTCTTTTGCTTAGGAGCAATACTTGTCCATTTTACCCTTGCAATTAAGCAAAAACCTAGTATGCATTTTTAAATTGTCTTGGGAATTCTTGCATTAAAGCTGTGCGTGCATTTACCTAAATTACTTAAATAGGTGGCCTTGTATTTCCTTACTTGTTCAATAAAAGGTTCCATAGTGAGAGCAGATGCTCTCAGTGGTGAATTTGAACCCAATTAAGAAAACAAAAGCAATATGCTCATTATGAGCAAAACCTGAGTTTTTTTTATGAATTGCCTCTTTGTAATAACTTTTAAGACTCTTTTTTGTTTACAAGGTGTAGAACTCTTTAAGATATGTTTGAGCATTAATATCCATGGAGGAACATATGATTTTAAATGAGAAGGAACTGGCTAAACATCTCTATTCAGTAATATAGAGGTGGGGTTGTAATACTGATTTTGTTTTCTCTCTCAGGAGGACACTAGTCTTAAGACCATAAGACATAGGAGTGGAAGTAAGACCATTCGGCCCATCGAGTCCACTCAGCCATTTAATCATGGCTGATGGGTATTTCACCTCCACTTACCTGCACCCTCCCCATATTCCTTAAATTCTTGATCTCGCAAGGAATTAATCAATCCCTGCCCTGAAGTCATTTAATGTCCTGGCCTCCACTGTGCAATGTGGCAATGAATTAGTATTGGAAAGAGAAACAATACGTTTGGTTAGTTGAAAAGTAAAGACCGCAAATCATGCTATTTGCGAGTATTTTACAGGCCTCCAAATTCTGAAAAGTAGGAGGAAAAAATCTACTGGGAACTCTCAACTGCACTAGGTCTATAGTGATAATATTGGAGGGACTTATACTCTAAGATTTAGATAATGTTAATGGGAGGAGGGGAAGGAAGTTGTGAAATATGCTCAGGAGGACTTTTTTTTTGGTCCAACTAAAGAGAGCATTGTGGGATCTGGATGTGATGAAAGAAGTATGCTGCATGGTCAAAGCACTTGTAGGGCAATACTTCTGTCATCATCATTGATCATTGTGTAAGAAGCTTTTGATTTTACTTAAGAGGAAGAACAAGGAATAATTGAAGTTCGTCCCCTTCCTGTGCACTTTTAAATGTGATGAGCGATCCAATATACGAGTACAATGGAAGCAGAGGTTGACTGGTAAAACTAAGGAAAAGTGATGTTTGAAGGAGATATTTTAGATACACTTCAAGGGAACAAAGAATCATATAATCCCTACAGTGTGGAAGCAAGCCATTCAGTTCATCAAGTCTGCATTGCCTGCCCGAAGAGGAACCTGCCAAACCCCTCCCAGCCCACCCTATCCTTGTAACTGTACATTTCTCTTGGCTAAGCCACCTAACCCACATGTCCTTGGACCCATGGGCAATTTAGATTAGGGAAGCAAACTCAAGTCACCTTGAGTGATGAGGCGCATCGAATATGATGTTGCCTGGCGAGTTTGAGCATGAACAATACCAAATAGCCCATGAAGGCAAAATGAGGTCCAACGTAGTGATCCTGAAAAGAATGGCAGTTAACATATATATTTTTAAACAAAACCTTTCTCTACCAGCATGTAAATAGTTTGTGGGTAATAGTCCGTTCGGAGCTGCTTTTAAAAACAGAAGTGATTTGCTTACAGATGAAGGACAAGGCTGGAATACTTTGTTTACTAAGGAAGAGGATGTCAATTTAAATTTCAGCAAAAAGCTGCAAGTAATTACAGGCAGAAGAAATTGATAGGGTACATTGGAAAGGCAGGCCATGCTTGGAGTGGTTAGAATTGTGGGGCCAGGGTAGCTTTCATTTCAGGTTGCTCCGCTTGGGCAGTCCCTGTAGTTGAGGATGCCTTCTTCCTAGATGACTGAAGAGTCTCATGCATGACCTCCAGTCTCGCTCACCTAGGTGAGCAGGTGATAGAGACTTGGGAGAGAAAGATGTCCTGCTTGGCAGTGCACCTTTTTCTGTCAATATTTGCTTTCAGCTTGTCATGCAGTGGTGAGTTTTCAGACTGCCTTGAGCTAGGGCGTCCCAGGTGTCTGATGTTGCATTTTTCTTTGGAGAAAACTTTTGAGGGTGTTCTTTGAAGGTTTTTCTTCTGCTTCCAACCTCTGAGGGTGAGCTGCATCTTTGCAAAAAGGAAGATTAAGAAGTGTGTTAGTGCAATGACACTGCTTCACTTCACCCAGAATTGGGTCTAGTATCCATCAATGGCCTTGTATGTTATCCTGGAGCAGGTGGTAGACAGCTGCCTCCAGAGTTTGGCACTGAAATGGAGGAGGACATTCCATAATCTCCTATAATTGACTATGTTCAAGGTCTTTGAAGTCCAAAAAAAGCCACTTATGAGGTTTGATGTAGCTCCTTAAGTTGCTGTGAAGGTAATATCATTTCCCTTTTGCCCCCTAGAAAAGAAGCTGTATTGAGACTTCTGAAGAAGCTCTTCATTCACCAGGAGATGATGTTTTGAGGAGAATTCTTGTGAATGCTGATGGCAAGGAAATTCCTTTTGTAGTTGCTGTTGTCGAAACTGTCTTTTTTTTGTTCTTGTTTTGAAAGATGGATGGCCCTAACTGCCTCACTGTCCTTGGTGATTACTTCTGTGTTCTTGAGCAGCAGTGGAGTTTTTTTTTGAGGCATAGACTGTAGATAGTCTCGACGACACTAAACAAAATATGTACGTATTGGTTGTTGGCCAACTGCTAAAATTAAAAACGGGGCACAGGTGAAATTACACCTGGAAGGTAAAATGGGTGAAAGGGACAACTTGATTAGAACATAGAACAGTGCAGCACAGTACTGGCCCTTTGGCCCTCTGTTGACCTTTTACCCTACTATAAGGTCAAGCCAACCTACACATTCTTCATTTGCTATAATCTATGTGCCTATCTGAGAGTTGTTTCAATGTCCCTATGGATTGTTTCACTGGGTTTGTATTATCTCAGTTGGCCAAATGTTAAAGCTTTCCAACTGGCTATACAATATGCAGAATTTCTCTCTTGTGTCTGAGAAGTGTCTTGTTATGAGAAGAAGGGGAAAAAAGAGAATATTGAACCAAGGGTAATCACTCCAGAATCCAGCTCTGGGTGTGTAAAAGTCACTATTGGCTCAAGATGTTGAATCAGTCATCAGCAGAGAGGAGGATGCCCAACATCTTTCTCTTTTGAGCATTCGATGCTTTCAGTTCTTGTGGGCAAGAAAGGAGGCAGCTGAGGCATCTGCTTAAGTGAAGGTAGATGCAAGAGCTTTGTTCCAAAACTCAAATGATCGTTATGAGTGAAACATGTGGCACATGAACAGAAAGTGATTGGTATTCTTACAGGGAGTATTCTTTGTATTTCATTCCTTGGTGTGTGGGTAAATGATGCTGGTGTTTGGACCGGTTGCAGGGAGCCAGTTCTATTGATGGATGTGAAGAACAAGGGCCGGCAAGGCATTCAGTTCTTCCAGAGTTGACTGGAACATCTGGATGTAGAGGTCCAGAGGCTGCAATGGAAACTTGCATCCTGAAAGCATTGGTATCCATGCTGTCTAAATGACTTTAGCAAGGTGTTTGATAAGGTTATTGGATGAAGCCTGTTGACATCCAAAATTCTGATCCAACACCAGGGATTGTGAACTGGGCAATCTCTACTGAGCTGGGGAGCCTATTGCAGAAGGATAAAACTATCAGCTAACCTGTTTCTAATTTTAGAACCATTCTATTAACTTTATCCTTTCTGTATCTGATTTTCAGAGTGTTTGATGTTAATGTGAAAGCGCTAATGCATGTTGCACAGGTAAGATTTCGAGGACTGGATTCCGTTTTTATTTAAAGGTGTCAATTCTCTTGCAAAAAGAGCCAATTGAAAATATGCAATGTGTTTAAAAACAAAGTATCCCTCTGGTTAAGGTAGTAGGGAATAGGCAGCTAAAAGTTTGTGCTTATGTTGAGGATGATGCCAGAGATTTAGAATGGGCTGAAATGCTATTGTGGAGCATGTGCCTCAAGTTGCAACAGGACCTGCGTATAACACTTTCCATTGAGATTTCCAACAGAGAACTAGCTAGACTTGCCTGTTAAGTAAGCAGGGTTTTGAATCTTGGGTAAATTATACTTTACTAGTCAGCTGTTCATTGTTGCTTTAACACTGTCCCACTGCAATCATTTGAGTCCAATAGTGTCACCCCAAACATTTTGCTCAGTCTTTAGTACACCGATGTAGACGCCTGCAATGAGGAATAGATGATATGCATATTAACTTCCAAAAGAATATTGACTTTTTTTTTGTTAATGAAGTGCCTTATCTTCCAATAGGACACATTTAAGAAATTGAAGCCCATGGTTTTCTGCCCTTTTTGTAAAGAGTAGAAAACTTTGCAAAACTGCAATTTCTTAAATGACCTGCAGAACCCTCAATCACCACATTCTCTAAATGAATAACTTATCATAGAACACTATTTCTTGGCCTTGCAAAGCATGTTTTGAGGGATATGGACCGAATGCAGACAAGTGTCTAATTTAGTTTGGAAACTTGGTGGGTGTGAATGTGTTGGCCCGAAGGGTCCGTTTTCTGTGGTTTGCAACTATGACTCCGGCTTTATCTTTGTTGGCTTTACTGGACTGTGATGCCATAGGCTGTGGGTGCTGCCTGATGTCCAGGATTAGGACCATTCCTTGTGTGTACTTGAACAGTGGGTATCAGGGAATTCTCTGCAGGGCTTCAGTAAAGCCTCATTCTGTCTTTATCTAAACCACTTTAACACAAGTGTTACTAAATCCCAGCCAGAGTTGAGAAGCTAAACTAATTTTTTTGACTGTTGCTGCAATGAAAACACAAATTGTTGGAAAAGCTCAGCAGGTCTGGCAACATGTTTGGAGAGAAATCAAGAGTTAATGTTTTGGGTTGAGTGACCCTTCCTCAGAATGGACCCTTAGAGTCACTCGATCTGAAACATTAACTCTGGCAGTATCTGTCGACAGAAATCAGACTTGCTGAACTTTTCCAGCAATGTCTGTTTCTGTCTCTGATTTGCAGAAACTGCAGTTCATTTAGGGTTTTTTTTTCTTCCTACTAGTTGCTGCAGCAGAGATAAACTAAGATCATCTTATCTCTGAATTAATGTTACTCAAAATCTTGATGAAAGACATAGGAAAGATGTTGTGAAACTTAGAGATTGAAAGGGTTCAGAAAAGATTTGCAAGGATGTTGCCAGGGTTGGAGGATTTGAGCGATAGGGAGAGGTTGAATAGGCTGGGACTGTTTTCCCTGGAGCGTCGGAGGCTGAGGGGTGACCTCAGAGGTTTACTAAATGATGAGGGGCATGGATAGGATAAATAGACAAAGTCTTTTCCCTGGGGTGGGGAAGTCCAGAACCAGAAAGCATAGGTTTAGGGTGAGAGGGGAAAGATATAAAAGAGATCTAAGGGGCAACTTTTTCTCAGAGGGTGATACATGTGTAGAATGAGCTGCTGGGGGAAGTGGTGGAGGCTGGTATGATTGCAACATTTAAAAGACATCTGGACGGGTATATGAATAGGAAGGGTTTGGAGGGTTAAGGGCCAGGTGCTGGCAGGTGGAACTAGATTGGATTGGGATATCTGGTTGGCATGGACACTTTGAACTGAAGGGTTTGTTTCTGTGCTGCACATCTGACTCTAGAATTAAGCCACTTGGCCCATCAAGTCTGCTCCACCATTCATTCATGGCAACTATGTTTTTCAACTCCTATTCTCCTGCCTTCTCCTTGTAACTAAAATACTCCAAATGTGGTCTGACCAGAGTCTTGCCCAGCCTTAGCATTACATCTCTGCCCTTGTATTTGAGACCTCTTGAAGGTTAGGTTTTTCTAGATTAGATTACTTAGTGTGGAAACAGGCCCTTCGGCCCAACAAGTCCACACCGACCCGCCGAAGCGCAACCCACCCATTCCCCTACATTTACCCAACACTATGGGCAATTTAGCATGGCCAATGCACCTAACCTGCACATCTTTAGACTGTGGGAGGAAAGTAGAGCACTTGGAGGAAACCCGCGCAGACATGGGGAAAATGTGCAAACTCCACACGGTCAGTCTCCTGAGTCGGGAATTGAACCTGGGTCTCCGGCGCTGTGAGGCAGCAGTGCTAGCCACCGTGTTGCCAACTGTAAGTAATCTAATCTTGAAATGAATGTTAACATTGCATTTGATTTCCTATCTGCCAGCTGCACCTGCACGCTAACCTTGCATTTTCCAGGTGTATCCTTTTTGCACCTTGAGCTAACTTTGGCCTCTATTTAGAAATGAAGTGAATCTTCTCTAACCAAGCTGAAGATATGCTGCAAATTCTTGCTTTTGAAACTGTTTTGAGCTGTGCAGGCTGGCTAGGTGATGGGAGGGACCCTACTTTGCATGTCTTGTCTCATTATAAGCCATGAGTGACCAGGGAGTCCCCAGGATAAACCTAATTGCTATGACGCCACTGTGTAGCATATTTTATTCAATGATACTATACCATCTGCACTCCATGTCTCCTAACACCTCAAATTTCTGCACGACTTCTGCAGATTGCTACTTCAGCACTATCAGAGTTTTCCGAGGTAGTTGAAGTTTTCTCTTTGTTTTCAAAAGATAATTGCAAAGGGGATGATGTGTCGTGGAGAAGGTGGTTCTATTGTGAACATCTCCAGCCAGGCATCCAAGTGTGCTTTGAGAGATCATGCTGTATACTGTGAGTGCCATCCCTTGCTTTACCTGTCTCTTTCTGAGCTGAATCTTTTAGTGCGTTATTTTGAAATTGGCAGTACAATAAGTTATAATTTGTGGCAGTTTATGCAGATGCACATCTTGGGATATTGCCAAACTCTTCTTTTGTAATGAGTCTGAACTTTTTATTAGGAAAAATCTCCAGTGCATGTTTGTGTTATGAAGTTTAAGGCATGTACTGTACTTTTAAGAGAGTGAATGCTGCTCTGCACTGAGCTCACAACACCTGAGTCATGACTAGGTAAGTCTTGGAGTATACTGTAAAATTGAAACTAAGTAACATTTGGCTGTGAAATGGATATTGGTTGCTGTTTTGACAATCCAAATTTAACCAATTAGTTTAAGTTATGCCCCATTGTTTTGCCAACATCAAACCAAACTAATAAATACAATGAGATGATCCAATGTTGGGGATATTTTTAAAAAAAAGCAGGCATTTTGAAAATCAAAGAGCAATTAGCATCGAGAGAGACCCAAAAAAGATTGAAACGCACTCTATCAAAGGTGCCTTTTCCATATGAAACATGCACAGTAAAAGACAGACAATGACCCCCCAGAGAGATCTTTAGCTGGAAGAAGAAAGACACTGGAAATGATAGCTGTTGTATGGTTTTGAAATTAACTCTATAATTAAGTCTATAATTTTAATAAGTGTTTTATTGGAACAGTATAATTGGAGGCAGATATTAAGCAGTTAAGAGAAAGAGGGACTTGAATAACGAATAGTTGTTGTTTATTGTTCACTTTGAGAGTTAAGGAATAAACTTATTTTTTAAATAGTGGAACTTGGAGGTTCAATTTGGCAGACAATTCATACTCCAAACCAAAGACTGGTTCCCCACTTGACTTTTTTGAAACATCAAAATCCCATGCCACCATTGTATTTTACACTAGCTGTGAATGCTTTAATTTCCCACTACTCTGGGGAACTGCCTGCTTCCTCTTTAAAATTTTTTTGGGGAAAGTGAGCTTTTTTTCTATGCTTCCTTGTTTAGTTTGTGAAATGCTTGTGATCTCTCTCTCTCTCTTTTTGTCTGTTGAAATAAATGCCTCAGTGGCAAGGGTACTCTTGTGTTGCATCTGCCTTGATATTGTACTTGTCTTTGAATGGGACTTGATTGCAGAAGTTCCTTTATGGGATTGTGAATGCTACCAAATGAGGCAAGCTGACACTTGAAATGACAGAGGATTTAATCAAAGTGTGTGTGACTGAGTTTAATGAATTGGCAGCTGCTTTTCCAATAGCTACTTAATTGAAAACCTTACTTTCAGATCAATAAATGCAGCTTGATTTAATTAACTCTTTTTATACCTGCCTGCAATTTAATTTTCTTGAAGCTGGTGTTGACATCTTTTCTCCTCTTTCCCTCCCCTTGCCTCAGTAAATAAGTGTTTCAAAGGGTGTAAGAATTGTTGTAATGAAGCCAGTAAGTCTCTGCATATTTACTTAATCTGAAGAAATAATGTTTGTACTTTTTTTGTTCTGATTTTCTTTTTTAATGAGACAACCATTGCTTCCTCCACTGAAGTCCAGAGTTTTAATAGTTAACTTCTAAAGTGCATTCAATAGTAAGGGACCTCATTTTTTGAATTTTAGTGGTTAAACATAGTGTTCTATGGTTAACTGACCACCACTCAGCTCTCTCTTCTCATCCCACCCCCTCTCTGAAAAACAACTGATCCTGTATGTGTATATACACGCTGAATAAAATCCTCTGAAGGACATCTTGGCTGATGTGCACTGCCTCAACACACTATATCAATTATTAATTGTATATTAGTGGCATGTTTTAACGAAAGATTCCCTTAGGAGAATGAGTTGCCTCTTTAAATGTATTTTTTTGCCCTTGCTGGTTTTAAAGGTGCCTCAAAAGGAGCTGTGGACATGTTAACAAAAGTGATGGCACTTGAGTTGGGACCACACAAGGTAGGCATTGACAGATGCAAACTACTAGCTGACTTTTTAGATTCCATAGTTTAGCCTTCCAAAAAGGGTTTTTTGTCCATGTCTTTTCATACAATAGAACGTCTTAACAGCATTGACCTTCAGTCTGATCTTTTTTTTTTATTGATCAGCTTGATTTTGTACCTTCTCTATTGGAGCAATATTCAGTGGTCAAAGGATAGAGGTGGCAGTTGTCCAGTGCATTCAACAGAAGTCTAACAATACGGGGGACATTCTGAATGGGAGATGAGGAGTGAGTCCTTTAATAATATCAGCAGCAGATAAACTGCATTTCACGGACAGTGCTGGAAAAACCTGATTGCTACAAAACTGCTTTTCCTATCTCCTAGTCTCAGCTGGTATTCAATAAATATTTGTAGGACTTTTTCATCTAATTTATACTGAAAAGATCAACTACAAAGTGTGAAATAATAAACTGATTTAGAAATGCTATATTTTTGCTGCTAAAACTTTTTTCACCTTGCTAAAGTACAATGTAAATTGTTATTCAAATTTCCCTATTGATTAATACTGGCCCCACAATTCTGCAAATAGCAAGTGTTTCATGTCCTAAATATAGTTCTAGTCTGCTTAAGATGCAGAAAGCTTTTAATTCCCAATGAGTACCATTGTTGCAGCAGGTTTACTAATGTATAGATTCAGCATCTCCAACACTTTTGGGTATTAATGTTAGCAGGAGTTAAAGTAATGTAGTGTCGTATCACAACATGAATATAAAACAATTTCACTTCATACACTTCTTTGAAAGTGCTTTTTAAGATGTTTTGCTCTTTAAGAAGAGTTGCTTTCTTAAAGCTTTTAAACTGCACCCACAACAAAATGTTAGCATCTCACACTGCAAGTGTTTTGCTTTTTGTTTTAAGATTTTTTTTCTTAAAAGATTACTTTCAGATGCAATTTTGACTTTGGGAGAATTCCAGAAGCCAGTGTTCTCTATCTTGCGAACGAGTGAACATGTTTGTTTTCTTGAACGTTACTGATTTCTTTTAGTTACTGAAAGCCGAAGCATCAAATTGTATGTCTTTGTGCCTAAAACCATCAAAATCATGTCCTCTGATCATGGAAAAGGTATCTGTAGAGTTCAACTGGGCATGGCTGAATGTTGTAGGCTATCGAGCTAGTATGGTACTTGAGACAAAAAATTGTATGAAGTTAAACTTGATTCTTGACTTCTATTTGTCTGTGGTAGCGCACATTCTAAGTATCAGTGCCCACAGTTCAGATTGGGAACTGGTTCATTCAAACTACTTATTATTTCAGTACTCCTGTTGATTCTTCAAAAGCACCTGATGCTTTGTTAATATTTCTAATCAAATACTGTACATCTACTTTTAGATATGTAACAATTTTACACTTGCCCACAAGAGGGTGCTCAACAGCCTCTTCCTGAAGTGAGAAACAATTTGTGTTTTAATATAGTATGAGAAATTAGTAAATTGCAGTAATTTTTCACTTTTTTTAATATAACATGCTGAATTGATTTAGTTCTCCTCTCTGGCTAGTCCGTCTTCTGTAACCGCAATGTAAACTGGTTTCTAGAATTCCAATAAGATAAGAAATCCAGAAGTATTTTGACTGCCTTTGACTCAAAATAAGCACAACGTTCAATAACTTTTTTTTTCCCTGTTTGCTTTCTCAGATCCGAACAAATGCAATAAATCCCACCGTAGTGATGACTGCAATGGGTCGGATTGGATGGAGTGACCCAGAAAAAGCAGCAGGAATGTTGTCTCGTATCCCATTGCATAGGTTTGCAGGTGAATGAGCAAGTACTTCTGGATTTCTCTCAACAATGGGGGTGGGGAGCCACACTTTTCATTAATTGACTATAATGATATAACCTTTGTCCACAGCTGCCATTCTGCTGCATAACTATTTTATTATATATTTTGTACTTAGTTGTTTATTGACTTTCATGTTGCCACTCTTACTATTTCATTACCATAAAAGTAGCCTTGCTGCATATATTTTTAAAGTATCAACCTGTATTTCATTTCTTTTTATAAAGGTATTGGAATTTATTGAACTAACATGAACATAATGCCAACAGGCAGGTGACTGTTTGTTTTTTTTTTAAAAAAGTCCATCTGAAAACATACATAATCTACACTAAAATGAACAATCTTGGATCTGCAGCCATTGAATCTCAATAGAATGTTCCCTTTTGTGGAAATATTTTCTGCCAGACCAATTCCTGACGTTTCACTGATCCTAGAAAGGAAGTTTGTATTTCACTCGCAGATGATGAGCAAAAGTCTGTCCCTTTTATTGCCTTAATACCTATACAGAGGGGAATATTCAGCTATTGAATGTTTTATAAAATTTCATGCATAGTGTTTTTTTAAAACAGGGGTGTGTGTGTGCGCGCATTGAAGTGAAATGGCACGTTTCCACCACCAACCCATATGTTGGGAAGGGGTCAGGATGGTTTTCCCTCTGGCTGTTTGCCATTTCTGCTACACCATAGTTACTTTGTTCCTCAACAGGGGCCAAATATCAGCTCCTCATCTGCTCATTCTGCCTTTTTTTTTGTTTGTATGGAAATATCTGGCACCAGTTTTGTGTTTTATCATTTTCATTTTATATTAACTACAAATGTTCTGGATTCTTTACCATATTTAAGTTTTTTTAAATTTTAATTTTTTTGTAGAAGAAGAAGATGTGGTGAATACAATAATTTTCCTCCTCAGTGATAGAAGTGCAATGATTAATGGAGTGACTCTGCCTGTGGACGGAGGATTTCTTTCTTCATGAATTAGTCGTTTTAGTGAAATTGGTAAAATAGATCTCACAATGTTGCTAAGGATGTGTCTTGTAATAGCTGGTTCATTAAAAACCTTTATCAGATTAGCTCATCAGTGAAGTCCTTCATTTTTATAAGCTGCTGTTTTACATAATCCACACAAATCTAGTTTATGCCTTGGTTATAGTCCACTGTTACCATTTTCAGCCAGTACGAATTGTTAGTAGAGAGAGTGGAGATTGCCTTGCTACTTTTTGAAGTGTAATTTCAGGTGTCAAAAGAGCAGATCTTGATTGATAACCTCCTTTTAATGCTGACCCCTATTGGTCATTCAAAGTCAAACCATACTATAGAAAACCTTCTATGGAAAAAATTGCTGAAAGAGGTTTCAAACTTTGTTCAGTAGTCATGACCCTATGAGTTTTGGCTGTTCTGTTAGAGATCAACCATTTTTCTCAAATTTTGATTTTAAATGGGGAAATGTTGGTGCTGGTTTAATGTGTATATAGACCACAAATCCCATTGACTTGGGTGACCTACTCAAACAACAGGTTTCTTTTGGTTGTTCCATTGGCGGAGTAAAAACTATACTCAACCAGCCCATCCTTGCAAAAACTCAAAACAAACCATCTATTGTTGATGTTCTGAAATTGTTGAATTTGCTGAACAACAGTTCATCTCATCATATGATTCATCTGCGCTCACAAGAAGTTTATATATTTAATACATTAGCAGCTATTTGTTGCAAACCAAATGAGTATGTTTCAAGCTTTGTCATTTTCATTTACCAGTAAGTTTGGGCTCTGTATAGTTCCCTGTTGGCTGGATTATTTCTCCATGCCAGTACAGTCAACTTGCCAACCAGTCAGCACCCTTTCCTCCTGTAGTAAACGTCATTGCTTTTTTTTTTGTATTTCATTTGCTGTCATGTATAAGGTAAAATACTTAAAAGAGACCATCATAAATAGGAAATTTGAAAGCTCCTATCAAATTCCAGGTTTGGCATGGAGTAGTAGCTGTATGTGCTTTCTGGCCAAAACCAAGATGTTTTTTAAAGTTAAAATGTTCTACAAACCTACCAAATCAAATCTGAAAGTCACTGCTCTCTACATGGTATTTAAAGTTGCAGTAATGTTGTGTGCATGACATGATTTCTAAGGTTCCTAAATGTCAGGAGTAAGTAAATTCTGCACAGTTTTTTTTATATAAAAGGTTGAATTGCAGATGCTGAAATTACCTGACAATTTGAATAATCAACCTACCTGGCACACTGAATTTACAGCAAATTGAATAAAAGTCCATTTCATCTTTCATTAAAAATTAACACACATACTGTGGTTGCCAGAAATCTGAAGCAAATGGAATATGAGAGAAACTCAGCAGGTCTGACAGCATTTGTGCAGCAAGAAAATTGGAAGAGGTGAGGGCAGTAGTGCCAGAAATAGGCTGGACAAGGCTGAGGGTCATGTCAACCACTAATGGGGGAGAGGTGAGTGGCAAGGAAGATAATCTTTGATTTTTAGAAGGGTGGGTTATGTTGGAGGCAGTCACTGGAAGGTGGCATCATTGGAACAAATATGACTGACTGAGAAACTGGGAGAAAGTGAGGACTGCAGATGCTGGAGACCAGCGTTGAAAAATGATGCTGGAAAAACCGCAGGTCAGGCAGCATCCGAGGAGCAGGAGAATCGATGTTTTGGGCATATTCCCTCCTTCAGGAATGAAGCTGGTGTGCCAGGCGGGCTGAGATAAGAGGTAGGGGGAGGGGCACTGGGAATACGATAGGTGGAAGGAGGTGAGGGCGATAGTGTGGGGAGAGGTCAGTAAGAAGATTGCAGGTCAAGAGGGTGGTGCTGAATCCAGGGGTTGGGACTGAGAAAAGGTGGGGGGAGAGGAATGAGGAAGCTGGAGAAATCTACATTCATCCTGTGTGGTTGGAGGGTTCCTAGGCAGAAGATGAGGTGCTCTTCCTTCAGGTGTCGTGTGGAGAAACTGGGAGAATGGAACAGAATCCTTGCAGCAACTAGTGTGACATAGTGTAGTCAAGGTAACTGCAGGAGTCTCAATGGGTTTATATTGAATGTTGGTGGACAGTATAGAAGTGGACACCAGTCCAAGAAATGTCTGAGATGGACCAGTTAAAGTGGCAGAAGGATGGAAATTTGAAGTAAAAGTGATGAATTTTTCTAGTTCCAAGTGAGGATGGGAAGCTACATCAATGTTAATGCATTGGAAAAAGAACTGTGAGTGGGATATATGCAAATACCCATAGCTGCATATTTGACTTGGAGGAAGTGAGATGAGCTAAAAGAGAAATTGTTCAGTGAGGAAAGAGCTCAGAGCTCAGCCACTGATAGTGAATAGTGTTGGTTGAGACGATTCAGGCCTTTTTTTCTTTTGCCCCCATGAAGTGCAGAGCTTTCAGACCAGCCTGACTGGACATACAGAAGGATTATGCATCCATGGTGAAGGGGAGGAGACTAGGGCCAGAAGACTGAAAATTGTGGAACTGACATAATGCATCAGACACCTTTTGATTCTTCTGACAATGCGTTTCTTTGTTTCCATTTTGACAGGCAGTCAACCAGCATCCATTACAAGCCTGCCAACTGTCGCAATTACCTTTTAACTACAATTCTTCCTGAACTATGGCCTGTAAGGATTCTACTTCATTCTCCCAGTTTTTCTCTCTTTTACATCTTGTTCTGATATCTCCTTCCACTAGGATGCCTCTGGCATAACTTCCTTTTCCTCAGCCAAAAATTTACCCCCACCCCTTGCTGTGGTTGATATGGCCTTTTAACTGTATCCATCCTATTTCAAACACTTCTGCTTTCATCCATTCTCCTCCTTTCCAGAACAATAGTAGGGATTCCTCGTGTCCTCACTTTTCACCCCACTGGTCTCTGCATTCTCCGGATCATCGTCTGCCATTTCCACCACTTCCAGCAGAATACCACCACCAAACGTATATCTTCCCCATCTCTATTGTCAACATTAAATAGTTCTGAAAATGAGACATTATGGGACTCTGTTAACTCTCTCTGTGCAGATGTTGCCAGACTTGTTGAGTTTCTCTTTTGCTCATTCAGTTTGGTAAAGTTCAGTTGTGAAGACTGGAGATATATCATATACTTAAATCTCCACCAATAAATACTGGCATTTGTATATGCCAATGTGCTTTACAATAACAAAATTTGAAGTATTAATTGTGTAATGTAAGAAACCTGACAGCTAATTTATCAATAATAAGCTCTTGTAAACAATGATGTGGTGATAACTGGATAATGTTTTGTAGTGTTGATTCAAGGAATAAATATTGGCCAGACAGGACCTTTTGTTTAATGTTTCACCCAAAGAAACAGCAGCTGCGAATGCAACAGTTCTTCAGTGCATTGGAGTGTCAGTCTTGTTTACTGCAATAGGATTTGTAACTTTCTGATTCAGATGTTGATGTGATGTTATGAACTGAACTACATCTGACATAATTATGGTTTGTACTTGCTATCTACTGTGCATATTATCATTATGCCCTCTCTTTTCCAGTAGACGTGAAAGATTGACTGCTGCATTTTGATCAATTCCATTTGATTCAGTAGATTTGCTTGGGACGTCACCAGGTGGTAGTGTCTGACCTTAGGAGGAGAACTGCATAAGAAATTGGAAATGAATTGGCTTTACAAAACCATGATTAAAATATTTGGCACTCTAGGTAATCATCAAGGGAATAATCTGCATTGATTTGGAATACACTTAGCTTGTATCTTGCTGTATAGTTTAGTAAAAATAATGCTAAAATGTGTTGCTGGAAAAGCGCAGCAAGTCAGGCAGCATCCAAGAAGCAGGAGAATTGACGTTTCAGGCATGAGTCCTTCTTCAGGAATAATAAAAATAATGCTAGCCAGAGAATTTAAAAGAAATACAGACGTCCTGGGCTTACAAATGCTTGTACTCACAAACTGACCTCTATAAAGCCTATTATTTTAACAATCTGAGTTGCATACATGGTTTGTACTAACGAATGGGCGGGCCACCTTACTGAGTGCAATGCTCAAATCACTGCAAGTTTTCAGTGGTTCGTCAGCCTGTGGGAGAACAGTGCCACACCATTGCTATTTTAAGTTGGATCATGTAAATGTTGTGCGTGTTGTGTTTTGACTTAAATTTATCCTCAACCATAGCTTCAAAGCATAAATCTGACACAAGTGATGGTGATGCATCAAAGACAAAGAAAACTATCACAATGGAAGGAAAAGTGGAAATAATAAAGCAATCAGAGAAGTGAAATGCCAACAAACATTGGAGAAGTGTTCGGCTACAGTTGGTCAACGATCAGGACGATTATAAAGGACAAGGGGAGTGTAATGGAGCATGTAAAAGACTCTGTTCCAATGAAAGTGATAATTATCACTAAGCAATGCAGTGCTTTATTTATTGAAATGGAAAGGTTATTGGTAATTTGGTTTGAGGATCTAAATCATCACGGTAGTAAAAACAATGACTGCAGATGCTGGAAATCAGATTCTGGAGTAGAATAGTGCTGGAAAAGCACAGCAGTTCAGGCAGCATCCGAGGAGCAGGAAAATCGACGTTTTGGGCAAAAGCCCTTCAGCAGGAATACAGGCAGAGTGCCTGAAGGGTGGAGAGATAAATGAGGGGAGAAAGTAGCATAGAGTACAGTGAGTGGATAGGGGTGGGATGAAGGTGATAGGTCAGAGAGGAGAGTGGAGTGGCTAGGTGGAAAAGAAGATAAGCCTGTAGGACAGGTCATGGGGACGATGTTGAGCTGGAAGTTTGGAACTGGGGTGAGGTGGGGGAAGGGAAAATGAGGAAACTGGTGAAGTCCATATTGATACCCTGGGTTGAAGTGTTCCGAGGCGGCAGATGAGGCATTCTTCATCCAGGCATCTGGTGGTGAGGGAGCGGCGGTGAAGGAGGCCTAGGACCTCCATGTCCTCGGCTGAGTGGGAGGGGGAGTTGAAATGTTGGGCCACAGGGCGGTGTGGTTGATTGGTGCAGGTGTCCCAGAGATGTTCCCTAAAGTGCTCTGCTTGGAGGCATCTAGTCTCCCCAATGTAGAGGAGACTGCATCGGGAGCAACGGATACAATAAATGATATTGGTGAATATGCCGGTAAAACTTTGGATGTGGAAGGCTCCTTTAGGGTCTTGGATGGAGGTGAGGGAGGTGTGGGCGCAGATTTTGCAAATGTTGCAGTGGCAGGGGAAGGTGCCAGGAGGGTGGGTTGTTAGGGGGCGTGGACCTGATCAGGTAGTCACGGAGGAAATGGTCTTTGCAGAAGGCGGAAAGGGGTGGGGAGGGAAATACATCCCTAGGGGTGGGGTCCGATTGAAGGTGACTGAAATGTCGGCAGATGATTTGGTTTATGCGAAGTTTGGTAGGGTGGAAGGTGAGCACCAGGGGGGTTGTGTCCTTGTTATGGTTGGAGGGGTGGGGTCAGAGGGCGGAGGTATGGGATGTGGACGAGATGTGTTGGAGGGGCAGCTTTAACCACGTGGGAAGGGAACACACCTGGTGTGTTCTGTGGTGGAACTGGTCCCCTGGGAGCAGATACGGCAGAAGTGGAGGAATTGGGACTATGGGATACCATTTTTGAAGGCGGTAGAGTGGGAAGAGGTGTAATCCAGGTAGCTGTGGGAGTCGGTAGGTTCGTAAAAAATGTCAGTGTCAAGTTGGTCGTCAGTAATGGAGATGGAGAGGTCCAGGAAGGAGAGGGAGGTGTCAGAGATGGTCCGGGTAAATTTAAGGTCAGGGTATTGGTGAAGTTGATGATTTGCTCAACCTCTTCACAGGAGCACAAGGTGGTGCCAATGCAGTCATCAATGTAGCGGAGGAAGAGGTGGGGAGTGGTGCTGGTGTAACTACGGAAGATGGACTGTTCTACGTAGCCACCAAAGAGACAGGCATAGCTGGGGCCCATTCGGGTGCCCATGGCTACCCCTTTGGTCTGGTGAAAGTGGGAGGACTCGAAGGAGAAATTAAGGGTGAGGACCAGTTCGGTTAAACGAATGAGAGCGTCGGTGGAAGGGTACTGTTGGGAACATCAGGAGAGGAAGAAACGGAGAGATTGGAGGCCCTGGTCATGGCGGATGGAGGTGTAGAGGGAATGGAATGCGTGGTGAAGATGAGGCATTGGGGGCCAGGGAAACGGAAGACTTGGAGGAGGTGGAGGGCATGGGTGGTGTCTTGAATGTATGTGGGGAGTTCCTAGACTGGGGGGATAGGACAGTGTCGAGGTAGGTAGAGATGAGTTCAGTGGGCAGGAGCATGCTGAGACAATGGGTCAGCCAGGGTGATCAGGCTTGTGGATCCTGGGAAGGAAGTAGAACCGGGCAGTGCGGGGTTCCCGGACTGAGCTGTGGGTGGGAGATCGCCTGGTGATGGGGGTGGGGTCATGGTCAAGGGGGCAGTAGGAGGAGGTGTCCTCGAGTTGGCATCTGGCTTCAGCGGGGTAGAGGTCAGTGCGCCAGACTACTATGCACTCCCTCCTTTTATCTGCTGGCTTGATGTCAGCAGGGGTGAGGTCAGGATTGGAGCAGTGGGAGTGGAGGGCTGCGTGTTGTGAGGGTGAGAGGTTGGAGTGGGGGAGGGGGTAGACAGGTTGAGGCGGTTCGTGTCTCTGCGGCAGTTGGAAATGAAGAGGTCGAGGGCGGGTAATAGGCCAGCACGGGGTGTCCAGGTGGATGGAGTGTGGTAGAGGCAGGCAAAGGGGTCCTTTGAAAGTGGGCGGGAGTCCTGACTGTGAAAGTTAGCTTGAAGGCGGAGGTGGCGGCGGCAGATGAAGTGTTCGACGTCACAGTGTGTATTAAATTCATTGATGTGTGGGCGGAGGGGCTTAGTGCAAGAAAAGACTGAAAGTCTTTTTAGTGATTTAAAAGCTGCACATGCAGCAGCTGAAGGTGCTTGTAATGAATTTGTTGTGAACAGGGGTTGGTTCAAGTAAGTTCAAGGGGGGGGTAAATTTACACAATATTAAAGTGCAAAGTGAAGCAGTGATTGCCAATGTTAGTGCTGGAGTTTCCTGAAATATTGAATAAAATTATTGAGGAGGGAGTTTATGTGCCTGAGCAAACATTTAATGTAAACGAGACTGGCTTTGGAGAAAAATGCCTGGAAGGACATATATTTCAAAAGAGGAAAAAAACTGCTCCAGGGCATAAGGCATCCAAGGATAAGCTAACACTACAACTCGGTGGTAACACATTTGGGGATTGCAAGCTTGTGTATTCCTCCCTAAATCCTTTTTATCTGGAAGGCAAACACAAAGGCTTGGGTAACAAAAGCTCTCTTCAAGATTTGGTTCCTGATGCTGAATGTTATTGAAAGGAATCTGCTTAGCCAAGCAAAGTTCTCCTTCTGCTTGACAACGCCCCTAGACGTGCAAGCACTTTAGATGTCCTTCACCCCAATGTAAAGGTCATCTTCTTACCACCCAACACCACATCAGGGAATTATAGCCTCCTTTAGGGCTTACTGTTTACATAGGACCTCACAAGCAGTCAGGGCTACCCAAGATGATGTAATGACCTTAGAGGAGTTCTGGAGGAATTGCAACATCTACAATGGCACCAAAAACATTGCAGGTTCATGAGAGGAAGTAAAGAATACCAACATGGAAGAAGTCTGAAACAAATTGTACCCCCAATTCACAGATGTTTTTGAAGAGTTTGCAGCTGAGGACCTTGCTGAAGCCAGGCCAGCTGTGATTGATATTGATAGCAATTAACTGCAGTTAGACATCAATGAAGATGATGTCTTGGACTTGAATCTCATGCTGAAGAACTGATAAATGAGGACCTTAAGGAGCTTCAGATGATAACACTTGAGGAAGAAGATTGGGACGTAGAACCCAAGACGTTTTTGACGAAGGAGTTAGCTGAGGCCTTTAGTCTCATTGTAACAGAGATGGCAAAGTTAGACGAGCAAGATCCTAATGCAGAAAGGTTAGCCAAAGTTTACCAGATAGTTACTGATGGACTCAGCTGCTACGAGGCCATTTATAATGAGAAAAAGAAAAGCTCTGTTCAAGCCATCCTTGATGTTTAAGAAATTGACTTCAGACATACACCCTCCAAACTCTCCAGTCGCAGAAACAGACCCTGACTCTCCAGTAGCAGGTCCATTCTCTCCAGCACCAGGCCCATAATCCAATTAATTAAGTCATCTTAATTATTAATTAAGGCTCCTTCCAGTATGCAAGACATTGACTGGAACAAGAGTAAGTGTTAAATTGTTTAGATAGAAAAGATAATGATTAAAAAGTTAAGTAATGTTTCTTTAATGTTTTTTATACCTATACTGTACACACGCACACATTCTCTCCATTATAAATACTGTACTGTAGTTACTGTTATTACATTTAAGATGTTTTCAGTAAAATATATACTAAGACTGACATTTAACTAATTGACGCTAGAGGTGAACTGTGTGTAACTGTTCCGACTTAATATACAAATTTGACTTATTAACAGCCTTAAAAATGGAACTCATTCATTGGCCAGGGACTTCCTGTAATGGTAAATGAAGCAGCTGGACTTCAGATTTTGCTCATACATTTTCAAAATGTGTAATTCAATTTATTACTAAGTATAGACTTCCTAACAACTGGCTAAATATGTTTTAAGAGTTCAGTGCTGACATCTAGTCACAAGATCTATATCAAACTTACTGTCAGCGTAAATAAAGAAACCAAAACATCAACTAATATAAAGTGGCATATACTACAGAATTATTTCATTCCACCGGTAGATTATGTAGGTTGCTTTAATGCTATTTTTAAGTGCTTGTATCCAAGTCCAATTAATTTGTCAACTTCCTTTGAATGTTTTGTCTACCTTTTAACTACCTACCTCTCCCTGCCCATCCAGTCTAAAAACTGCCCTCCTTTCAATCAGTACAAGTTTGCCTGCTTTTATCTTTCAGTTTTTCAGCTACCTTTTACTAATCCATGTTACTCCTGTGTCCAGCTGTTTTATTGCCCATCACTAATTTTCTTGGTCCCTTTTAAGTTCTGAGTTCTTGCTATAGATTTCCTATACACTTGTTATATTTCCTGCATTTATTCTCTCATCTGCTTTCTTCAGTAGTCAACTATGCAATGCAAAATTGTAGCACGTTTCCTCTTTGACGTGTGCTTGAATTAGACATATTTAAATACTTACTACTGCTGATCAAGTATTTGCCACATTTTCCTTCCAGTCAATCTCAATAATGTTGTCATTTTGATGCAATTATAGCTTAGTTATTTATCCTCTTTTTGGCTTTTTTTAAAAAAGGTGCTTAATTTGACCTTGTATTATGCTTATCAACATCACTACTTTCTCAAATACATCTCCCAATCAATTTTTAGGTTACCTACTTGATTCAGTTTGTTAAATAGAACCAGGTTAAACAAACAGTACTACAATTTTTTTTTATCAATCATGAACACCGAGCAAAAGATGAGTCTCCAATTTCATCACAAATATCCCAATATACTGTTTGCTAATTTAAATCTTGCCTAATTTAAATAATGCCTGTTGTTGGTATGTGATGAAATTTGCAAACAAATTAAGCTTTAATTTCCTTTCCATTGGTCAGTAGATAATTATATGTTCCCAGTGAAGCAATTCCTATGCTGGATTGATTTGAAAAATAGCCAAAGTTTTCTATTACTTCGACCACTTTCTAATTTTGAAGTCTTACATCTAAAGGTATCTTAAACATTGATATTCCTCTTCATTTTTCTACCCTTTTTCCCCATTAACTCATCTTGGGTATAAAATGATCCATTCCAGTCTAGGTGTCATCAGAAATGTTCAACTTTCAATAAACTTTTCACGTTTTGTTTTTACTGTAGATGACAGGTGGCGCCTCTAAAACTGATCCACTTACTCTGAGCATAACATGAACTGTTGGGTGTGAGTGGTTGCCATTTTTAAGTGTGCGACCAAGGAACAATAATTCAATCAAATATGGCACAGTTTATTTCACGAATCAATTGTACAAAGATAACCTTTAATTACAATTAAACCATTTTAAAATAAGCCAATACATTATCTTCAGCATCCAGTGCAGTGTTCAAATTTTATTGAGTTATTTTGCCTATGGCACCATAGTAAGGATCCCACTATTGTTTTCAGAATCAACCTTCTGTAACAAATTATCTCCCTCTCCATCCATTGAATTGATATTGGGGATTTTTTGAATGATCTGATGCCACTTTGTGCAGTGTCTCACAATGTCCTAATAAAATGATACAGAACACAAGTGGTGGTGGGGATGTTGATCACCATGATTATTCTCACATGTTATGAAGTCTATATTCTCCTCTTAACCATTAACCTATTTGATGCAAGTGTGATCCTTGAATGCCTTGAGGCATGTATCCAGTGGTTGAAATCCTGCTGTTGGAACTTCTGATCCAGCTGTGATATAGATGTTAATTCTGTGCAAACACCTCAATCTCCCCAGTTACAAAATGTAAACATGTTCCAGACTGACAGACCAGCAGGCTATCTATTACACACATTATCAATCCATAATTTCACTCCAATCTTCTCAATTCCCAATTGACATTTGTTGGATTGAGAAGATGTATGCACTCCTGGGAACCTTGAACTAGGGGACATGCCTTTCAACTGAGTTACCAAGGTATTTCTTCTGAGGATAGTAAATGTCTGAAATTCTGTACCCTAGGGAATTGTGGAGGCTAGATCAACAAGTATTCTGAAGAGGAGGTAGATGAGTTTTGAAATAGGGAGTTCAAAGCTAGGAGAAGCTGAGCTCTGGAAGGGAAATCCAAGACTTTGACCTACCGCCAGTGGAAGACCAGCAATAAGATTTCAAGTCAGGACAATGTGTGGCTTGGTCAGGATCTCGCGGGTGGTGGTGTTCTCAGGTTTCTGCTACCCTTGTCCTTCCGTGGAAGCAGAAACCTGAGAACACCACCACCTGTGAGATCATTGTGAAGAAAGGTGCTGTCAAAGAACCCTCGCTCAGTTGTTGCAGTGCAGCCTGTGGAAGGTAGACACGGGCTGTCATTGTTTTGCTAGAGGAAGGAGAGTGAATGTTGAAGGGGTAGATCGGTTTCTAATTAATCAGGCTGCTTTGCCTTGGATGATGTCAAGCTGCGTGATTTTTGAACTGCACCTAATCAGACAAATGGAGGATATTCAAATCACAATCTTGCTCTATATCTTGTAAATGGTGAAATGGGGAAGCAGGATGTGAGTTAGTCAATAGAATTCCTACCCTCTACTTTGAATTCATTTTTGGGAAGTGGGTCAGCATTTATTACTGATCCCTAGATGTCCTTGAGAAGGCAGTGGTATTGCCTTTTTGAATCACTGCGGTCCATTTGGTGTTAGTAGATCCAGGGCTTTGACCCAGCAACACTAGGGATTGGCTCTATTTCCAAGTTAGAATACGGAGTACCTTTGAGTGGAGCTTGCAGGTGGTGGTATTCCCATTTATCTGCTTTTTGTCCTACTAGACAGTAATGGTCATGAGTTTGGAAGGCACGGTCTAAGAAGCCTTAGTGAATTTCTACAGTGCATCTTGTAAATGCTACACACCACTGCTATTGAGTGTTAATGGTGGATGTGGTCCCTAGCAAGCAGACTACCTTATCCTGAATGATGACCGGTGTCTTGAATGTTGTTGGAAATGCACTCATCAAGGCAGGTGAGAAGTATTCCATTCCTCCAGCCACTTTGCTTTCCTTTGACTCGAATTCTCCTTAGGCTCCTTGATGCCATTCTGGGTGAAATATTGTCTAGACTTTAAAGGGTAGACACACTTGCCTAACCCATTCAGCTTTTTTTGACCATGTTTGGACCAAGGCCATAAGATCAAGAACGAAGTGGCTCTGGCAGATCTCAAACTGAACATCTTTGAGCAAGTTATTCCTTTACAGGTGCCACTTGATAGCACTATTATTAGTCCTTCCATGACTGCTGATGTCTTGTGTAGTCTAATAGGATGATTATTGGCTAGGTTGGATTTTTCCTTCTTTTTGTCAATAAGACATATCTGGGCACATTTCTAAATTCCCAGGTAGATACCACTGTTGTAGCTGTGCTAGAACAGCTCAATTCAGGCTGCACCTAGTTGTGGAGTACATCTAGAGCAATATTACTGGCATACTGCAAAGGCTTTGGGTATCTTTAACCATTTTGTGATAATACATGGATTTAAATCAAACTGGCAGTGATGCTGGGCACTTCAGAATGAGGCAGAGAGAGATCACTTCTTAGCTTTTATTCTTCTCAAGAAGGATGCAAATACTTCAATCTGGCTTTTGACTGTGTTAGTCAAGGCTGGGGATATTTGTGGAACCTCCCGACTGTTAATTGTCCAACACTGTTCACGACTGAACACAATAGGATTGCAGAACTTAGACGGTGGGATCCATCTTCAACAGGTGAATTAGTGAGAATGAGGTCAACTATATCTTTCCCTCTTGTTGGTTCCCTCACTACCTGCTGCAAACTTGTAGCTGAGCTGGACAAGTCCTAAATGACTATCAGGTAGCATTGCTCACCAAGCCAAGGTTAGTGAAGAACATTAGAAACCCCTCATGCAGAGCACATTCTGCACCCTTTCCAGAATTCATGCACCCTCCAAGTAGTGCTCAACATGGAAGAGTAACAATTCATCAGGTGAAAAGAGCACAGTAAGCGGTAATCAGCACAGGTTTTCTCGGCTATGATCTGATTCTGTAAGATTTCACAAGGTCTAAGTTAATGCTGAGGACATTTTGCTGAAGGACATGATGGTCACTTGCCATAGTGTGTGTGGATGTTTCTTAAACTGCTGGGTATTTTCTTCCTAATACCTGTATTATCCTGTTTCATGAACAGACTTAAAATAAGACACGAGTCTAGTACCGCACTCTCGACTCTGATCTCCAGCATCAGCAGGCCTCACATTCTTCTCCTTAAAATAAAACATTTCTGGGGTGAAATATTGAGGCCAAAGACTAATACAACTAAAGCATTTTTGTTGCAAACAGCAAAGAGCAGCATAAACTTTATAGGCCAAGTAAATGAAAAAGCATGACTTTTGGCACTGAATAAATGAAGTGGTTTTACGTGTACATGTTCTACTCGTGCATTTAATTTCTATACACTCTTGTTCTTCCTATATATCTAAAGCTTACTTTCTTGTCCAAACTTTCCTCTTTACACAGGATATGGACATTACAGATAAAGCTAGCATTTGTTGCCCATTCCTTGAAATAACAAAGTGACTTGCTAGGTTAACCACATTTGGCCAGATCAAGTAAGGATGGTAAACCTTTTTCCCTAAAAGGTCAACAGATGGGTTTTTACTACAATCTGATACTTTGACGATTACCATTACTAAGACTAGCTTTCTGTTACTGATTTATTTAATTAATTTAATTTAAATTGTCCACTTCTTCTGCAATGAAGACAATTTCTCCTTTTTAAAAAGTCACTACAGAAAATACCAAACAAACTGATCCACTTCTAGTAAGAGTGTGATCCTTGGCCCTGCCTTCTTAAACTGCTCCAGTCTTTGCAATGACAGTGTACCTATGTGTTAGGCAACAATTTCACAATGAAGGAATAGTGGTATGCTGCTGCATAAGGTTAGTAAGTGATTTAGAAGGGAGGTATTCTGACAACATTACTACTAAAAAGCTGAGCAGCAGAGGTCAGGGAATTAAAGTGTTTCTCTTAGCTATAAACTTGGTGAGATACTACAATGCTTCTAGTAGCTATGATACATAGAACAACTATTGAAAATAGTATTAACATAAAATTGGACAAAAACAGCAGATATTTCTATTCAAGCTGCACTGCAGAATTTCCTCCTCCATTAATCATTTAGCAGCTTAATGACTGTGACAACACACCTGTAAAGATTACAGTCTGCAGCTCTTTATAAAGATTTATCAACCATGTCATGCACTTGATTATTTAATGCGCCAAATGATGTTACACAGAATGTTCTAGTGAGAATAACTGCATTGATTCCCTTTAGCATATTATGTCTAATGCAAGTGAGGGACTACTATACAGATTTTAAAAGAAGAAAACGATAACATTAAAGTAATGAGGATACTACAATATTTAATGAAATTCAATTCTTAAAACATAATTTGGTTCAGAAGTTGCACCTTGAGAATGTGCCAAGTTAGAAATCCTCAAAAACTTGTACGAATGCATTTTTAAGAAATCACAATCAATAGAACAAAAGTAACAATGAAATTACCAGAAGAGTCAGCTCTCTCCCAGGGTTAAGGCCAGGATGTCAATTAGAATAAAACATTGGGACTCAAATCATGCAGGCCAGTCCTATAAATGAAGGTGCCAAGTTGGCAAAACGTTTTTGTTAGTACCAGCTAGAACGTGCAAATCCTGCATTACTAGTTGGACACTGCATCTGGCAATTTCTACAATTTACTGTAATATTTAGAATGGAGAAACCCTGATCAATTATTTGTTGAAACACAAGTCTGCTAGTGCTGTAATAAAGTTAATGAACACAACAGTTAAACACTGACTTTACATAACCAGCAGAAAGCCTTTTTACACAAGTCTTTCACATACACAAGCCTCCCCCCCACTTTAAACTTGCACTTTTGCCCATGCTGCACTCAGTGATCCCATATTATCTAGCTGCTTATTGAAAGGTCAAAAAGTATTTCCACAATAATTAACACTGCAGTACCCCTCATTTTGATTTTCTGCATCAAGACATGGTTACAAAAAGGCCAAAATCCAAGTTCATGCAAAGAAAGGTCCATTTTAGACAAAAGTCTTTGGAATTTTCATATACCTAATTTTTAGTTGGAAAAAGAACATGCCAAATATATATGTTTATTCAAAATAATCCATTTAAGAAAAATTGCAAATTATTGCATGTTTTTTTGATTTCAATAATTGTCAACATAGACTGACTAGCACTAAAAACTACTGCTGGTTCAGAACAATAAATGAAACAAGTGAGCAAGTAGTGGATGCAAAAGAGTCCTGAAACAGGGCATGAACAGCAATTGTTCATTTCTTGGGTTTCACACTTTTCAGTTGTTGAAGTGATAAATAAAGAATAACAACATGGACAGCAAATTGCAGAATCAGAACACTTTCCAAACACTGTAGTGAATCAGTTATGTAACCAATTAAAATTAAAAGGAACAACTCCACAAAGATGAAAGGATCCATTAATACTGTTTCCACAATGGAAGTGTCATTGTGGACATCACTTGTCTTGAGCTGGATAGGAGCTACCAAAAGAGGGGATACTGCAGCTTAACAAAATATGATGGGGTCCACCCATGAAGACAGCCACATTGCCTCACATAAAATCCAACACACGCTAACAGAATAATTACTGACTTCAGGACTTAACTCTCAAGGCTAACTGCTCCAACTCAAGAGAGAGGCGACACATAGAAGAACACTCTCTTCTGCAGTCTCATACCACACAGGGTCATGATTTGGATAAAATACCAGCAGATTGTGTTATGAAGGTATGATTTCCTGCGTGGTGTCTTCCTAAAAAACAGTGCACTTCTTGCGACGTTTTTTCACAGGTGGTGGGCACAGCACAGCTCGAATCGCTTCATCAAAGACAGTTTTCAAACCTCGCTGAGTGAGAGCAGAGCACTCCAGGTACTTCACAGCGCCTGCACAGAAAAATACAGCTTTGAAAATACGAAGTCAGAGAAAATGTTCAAGATCACCATAGCATTGTTTTGTTGCTGAGCCTTCCTATTTTACCACTTCTTAGCTGTCAACTAAATATAGTCAAGAGTGTTCAAAATCTAAATCAACTGCTGTTGCTTTACTTGTAGTAACAATTTTATATATTTGCACATGTTTTGGAAGTTGTGTTTCCCATTCGTTTCTCCACGATTCTCTGTTGGGAGGCCACCAGAATTGAAACAAACATCACTGCCTCCATGTCAATGTAATTAAAAGCCTGCAGAAGGCAGCATCCCCTACATCCTGATTGAGGTCAACTAGTAGGTTTACTCTCACTAATACACCATGTGATCATGTAGACATGATTTTTAAAACAAAATTAGTTCAATCAATTCTATGTCAATTGTACGTGAAGCATGATTTGCAGCTCAAGTATCTGAGCTGAGAACCTGGCAGAGAGAAAAACAGTTTAGGAAGGATTGGGCACGGTGAGACTGGATGTTTGGAAGGTAGTGTTTTGGACAAGTTAAATATCGGAAATGGTAGTTAACATGGGTGGGGGGATGGGGGGAGGTATGGAGGGGATGTGGGTGGGGGGTGGTGGTGTCACCTTTTCACATAATCTATTCCATTATCCCAAACAATGTATGTGAAAAATGACATTTACTTTATTGCAGCAATCTCTCGAAAGTACTCAAAAACAAGTGGAATGTGAATTTTGTAGGCAGTTGGCATATGTGCTTACTCTGCATTTGTAAGATGTAACAAAACTAGCACCAAGAGGATACAGAAGCATACTTATTGGACAAGCCAATAAAATAACTTGCCATCACAGCCGAGAAAACTGTAAAACAAATATTAATAGGCTTGTGCTGAACTTGATAATTTACAGGCTAATGTTGAACCATTATTATTTTACTGAAACGCCTCACGTAGACGGATGTTAATAGTACTAAAGAGGTACTACAAATGGTCATAGCACTTTCAGCTTCATTTCTAACAGGGGAGGGGGTGCTTTAAAGAGGTTAATAGCCTACATAAACAAGGAAGCACAAAAT
This sequence comes from Hemiscyllium ocellatum, assembly GCF_020745735.1. Classification (NCBI taxonomy): domain Eukaryota; kingdom Metazoa; phylum Chordata; class Chondrichthyes; order Orectolobiformes; family Hemiscylliidae; genus Hemiscyllium; species Hemiscyllium ocellatum. The sequence goes on along the minus strand of NC_083425.1, from coordinate 26,481,142 downwards.
AGTTCAAAATAGGCAGAGTTTCCCAGGGGATTGGAAATGGTGGATTCCTTCACTTTCTCACGAACTAACAATAAAAGTCAACAGTGCCCTCAGCACAGAATGGAGGATAAACTGTAATTCTCCCAGCTGCTAATACAAAGGCCCCTTTCAGTTTCTGCAGGGCCCTCCTCCAGCATCATGCAGAGCCTTTATTTTCACAACAGAAACCCAATACGAATAATTATAGGCATTCATAGATTACGCAAGTACAGTACTCTATATCTTCATTTCCCCACCCACATTACTCTTTGAGAATGAATACAAAATATTATTACACTTCATAGGGATTTAGAAATAACTGTATTAAAAAGTCTAAAGCTATGTATTAAATCAAATAAACATTCTTCCTGTAACACTGAGGTAAAACAATATATAACTTGTCCAAAGTTTTATTCTGTCCCACATACCAGTCATTGCTAACGTTCTTCTTTATGTAGCAGGTTTTACATGTCATAATTCAAGGAAGTGTTGATCATGAACCAGACAGACAGACTTCATCTGCAATGAAACCTGTGGGGAAGACAAACTACTGGGTGCTGGCATTATTCTCACCTAACTTGTGATAACTCTACAAACCACTGTCCTAATGAATAGCTTTGGCTAGAAAATTGAGAAACCCATCATTGGGGTGCATCTGTACACAAACAGAATGCACATATACAAGTTCTGTTCACTGATTTGTTAGCAATTTTTGTTTGGGAACACAAACCTGGTTATGAATTTTTATATTTATTAGTTGGCCATCATTAGCACAACCCCCCACCCCACCACTATCATCAAAACAAAAAAAGTATGTTTCCTCATAGGATCACTGCTTCAAATTTGTGTACAACTATTGCTCAGAGTCCATTATACCTGTTGATTACCATGTCAAGTCTGCAAAAAAAAGTCTGAAGTCCAGCAAAATAAATTACAAAGCATGATTTAGAAAGATCTTGTTGTTCCATATTAATGAATGAAATTTATTAGTTTATAGTACACACGTCTTATTCATTCAGGGATGTGGGCTTCACTGGTTGGGCCAGTATTTTTGCCCATGCCAAGTGCTCGAGAAGCTGGTAGTGAGCTGCTTTCTTGAACTGCTACAGTCTGTTTAGTTTAAGTGTAGGAAGTTTCAGCATTTTGACAGTGATGGATTGGCAATATAGGTGGCAAGTGGCTTGAAGGGAACTTGCAGGTGGTGATCCCATATATCTGCTGCTTTTGTTCTTCTCGATGGAAGGTGGCATCCAAGGAGGCTTGGTGAATTTCTGCAGTGCATCCTGTAGATAGTACACACTGCTGCTACAGTGTGTTGGTGGTGTAGGGAGAGAATGTTCATGAATGTAGCGTCAGTTAAGTGGGTTACTTTGTCCTTGATAGCATGGATTTTTTTTGAGTGTTGTTAGAACTTTGATCTAACCTGAAAATGGCTAGGTTTCAGAAAAGCATTCAAACTAATAAAAGAAGATGTGGGAAACAGACCAAAAAGTCCCAGATGGAATTCAGTGTCAGCAAGCAGGTGGGAATAAAATGATTACATTGTAAAGGCAGAAGGTTTGGTGTATGGAACAGTAGGAGGATGTGAGAATCCAATTGCTTGAAAGCAGCATTTTGCTTCAGAATGCTGTATATAATAAAATAATTCCAGGGATACCAGTACTTTTCTTAGCTTGTATGCTTCATAAACTGAAGATCTGACTTTTAAGATCTGACTTAGTACTGGGTGAAAAGGATTGGGAAAACACATTGAGGGGATGGAATTCAGGTCCAGGGTTGCTGGTCAAAATAAAAATTATAATAACATTAGAGATTAGATTGGTGGTGAATGAGAAATATAAGTATATAGTACAGGTACTAATTGTTTTGTTCATGTAAAGGGTAACTGGGATTTGAACTGGTTTGCACCAAATAGCCTATTTCTATGGTATAACTTCTGTTGAAGCCATTTACAGTAAAGCTTTACACATAGTTGTTTCACAGCAACCACACTGTAAGTAATCTAATCTAAAACTCTCACTGCAGCTGTACAGAGACTCACTTTCTGGTTTTGATTACAGCTCTTTTTTTTAGGAGGGAGCAATGAATATTGTATCTGATTCGTTAAGCTGGAGGATATTCATGCAACAAAAGAGCTGCAGACTTGCATCTAAGTACATTACACAAAAACAAAACTATGCACCACCCAAAAAAAAAGCAAGTTACATAACAGCTCAATGGAATGTCCCTCATTTACATTATGTACACAAGCACTTTTGTAGCAAAAGATTTTCTCATCAGCCACGTTTCAACAATAAAACAATTATTAACAAACAGCAACCTTTATTAAATTGTTCTCAAAAATTTATTTTGTTCACTTGGTAACTAAGTCCAGGTGAAAGAAAATAAGTTTTATTTGGAAATAAAACTGACTGTCATAATTGTGGAAATTTTGGTATTAAATTAATTCTTGGCACTGGATAAGCTGCCTTTACATATCCCTTGAATTTTAAATGCCAGGGACTAGATTGATTTCCTAATGAGTTAATATAGAACTTCATTCTAGATTTAATCACGGTACAAAATACCTCCTGGGGTTACTTGCACACTGGACTTCAGTGTCTGCCATTTAGGCTTCTTCTCCAACAACCCTCACCTTGATCAGCACCTTTTTAATACAAGCCATTATTTTTAAGTATTTTCTCTTAAAACTGAAGATGTGAAATGCTTAAATATTGAAGAAGCCTGCAGTAGTACGAGTTTAAAGACAAAAATAATACTGGGTATCCGAAATAAAAATAGAATGTGGTGAACCTACATGCCAGGCCAATGATCAGTTGAAAGAAAAAGTTGTATAATGTTAAGAAGTGACTCAGATGCAAACACTCAATATTTTAAGTACATTTAAGCCTATCTTTCTAACCAGCTTCCAAACTAAATGCTCACTAGATACATTATATTCTATAAAGTTAAAAATCACAACACCAGGTTATAGTCCAACAGGTTTAATTGGAAGCACACTAGCTTTCGGAGCGACGTTCCTTCATCAGGTGATTGTGGAGGGCTCGATCGTAACACAGAATTTATAGCAAAAATTTGACGTCAATTTTTCAATGTATAATTTCAGTTACATCACACTGCAAATTTTTGCTATAAATTCTGTGTTACGATCGAGCCCTCCCACAATCACCTGATGAAGGAGCGTCACTCCGAAAGCTAGTATGCTTCCAATTAAACCTGTTGGACTATAACCTGATGTTGTGTGATTTTTAACTTTGTACACCCCAGTCCAACACCGGCATCTCCAAATCATGACATATATTCTATAGTTAGTTCAGATTCTATTGAATCTCATTTCACATTAACATCCTCTAGCACCTAACATTTTGGCAATTAATTTTGATAACAGTTGATATTTCCACACATCCAACAAGAGTCTCGGAAAAGCTTTTTGACAGGTCATTGTTAGAAGAATACACTTAACATTTATTCACTAGCACAGGAAATTTTAGTATTAACTGAATTCTTGGTGCTGGATAAAAGTGTTGCAGCACAAGAAACTGTTGTTCTTGTTTTGCCCTCACCTGGAAACAAAATATAAACACAACTTCTATTTACAGTGAAAATCTAAAATTAGATTCAAGGATTAGGTTCCATGACGAAAATATTTATCAAACAAATTCAAATGAAAGTCCCCAGAAATCCTAAAAATTGCACCATTAACATAAAGGAAAGAAACAGGTTTAATTGATGGTGGAAGTACTAAAGGGCCAACACACTAAACTTTTAAAAAAGTGACTCAAGGATTAAATCAGGTATTTCATCCAGTGCAACCAGATTTTTAGCACTTCCCCAAGATTGTCCTAATATTAAGGCAAGGTCTCAGGTCGCTAAGGTTTCAGGATTATTTAGCATCAATTCTGTTATCCAATTCTGTAACTGCTACAATGTTGGATGCTCAGGGCATACCCAGAAAACTAGCCCTAATTTCCAATCGAGTGACAGACTAACTGTCAAATTAATGTTGCAGCAAGCCATATGCATCAATGCAAAATATCCAAGCAAAACAGAATGGCTCGCAGCACTCGGGAGCATGGCTTTTTGCATTATGTTTTGATACCAAACTTTCATTTTAACATGGGCGCTAGATTCTCTCCCATTGTGTATTCAAAATGGTGAATATTATAATTTCCCCTTGATCTTATCACCACTCACCTATCTCTCTGGCCATAGCCAGCCCCTGCGGATAGGTAATGGGAGCCAGCTTTTTATCTCTTAGCCTTTCAATGGTGTCCTTATCATCCCGCAAATCTAGCTTTGTTCCTACCAGGATTATTGGTGTGTTTGGACAATGATGCCGTACCTCTGGATACCACTGCATGGGGAAAAAAAAAGACAAGACATAGCATCAAATAAAACATCCTTCTGTATCAGACTTCTCATGAAACTCACTCAACTACAATTATATTTTAATGTAAAATCACCAGTATGATTTGGATTTGTCCATTTGTGACTACATGGAGAAATCTCAAATATATTTGGGTTCCAAATTTCAAATGTTCCAGACACTTCCCTTCCATCAATACTAAGAAAGTTGCACAGGAATGCACTTGGGAGAAGGTTACCTGCATACCATTTCAGCTGAGGAATGGTGGATAAGAACATAAAGATCACAGCAAAATTATGAACAGCTTCCATAAGCGTATATATTACACAAGTATCCTACGCCACTACAAAAGTGGGAGACAATAGAGATTAAACCATTTGTTTACTTCTCTGGAATTAGACCTCTGACCCCAGTGAACCTGGAATCTCAGACTATATACAATATGCCCAACAGATTGTTTAAAAATTCCTTACACATTTTGCAGGTGCCAGATTTATTTAGACCCTTCTCTGGTAAAATATAACAGGCATTACCTTTGCCCTGACGTTTTCAAAGGATGCTGGGCTCACAAGAGAAAAGCAGATCAAAAACACATCCTATCAAAAAGGAAGAAAATGAAAAAAAAACACTATTAAAGCTGATCCACATAAGTAAGGATTTACCAACATTACCTGTATTTTTAGGGAAAAATCATCAAAGTGATAGAGACAACAGAGAGAATAGAGAGACACGAAACATTTATGACACAAAAAGGAGAGATAATTCATAAGTTACTCAAACTTAGTGAGGTTAAATCCCCTAGTCTGAACTGTCTGTATCAGCACACATTAAAAGTTAGGGAAAAGGCACTATTGCATACATACCAAAGTTCATTTGAGAAAGGAATAGTGCTGGTGAGTAATGGGAGACAGCCAATGTGATTTCTCGAAATAGCAAGTTCAGGGAACCGTACACTAATTAGTTTAAAATCAATAACTGGAAAGATTATGGAATCCTAACTTAAGCATCTAGAAAATGAAAACATAATAGCACACAGTCTTCAAAATGGAAGGCCGTTTTTGACCAAGGTACTAAATTATTGGAAGCCACAGAAAGAATAGAAAAGGGTAATATAGCAGATGTAACATTTGAGAGAGAGAGAGAGAGAGAGAGAGAGAGAGAGAGAGAGAGAGAGATCCAAATGTAGTAATCTCATTAATAAAGGTCAGAGCACAAGAGTAAAAGTAGGAAGCTGATTACAAAACATCAAAACAGTAAAGGGTTAAAAGGTGTTTACTCAGATTATGCGAAGTGATACTGCATAAGGATTGATACTGGGACAACTGTTCTTCATTATTTACATGACTGATTTGAACTCAGGAAGCAAATTACAATTTCAAAAATTTCTAGATGACTCCAATTTGATGTAATTAATAAAAAGGAAGACCATGACCAAATATAGGAAAACATTACTTGCAGAATGGGCATGCAATTGGCTGAAGAATGCCAATAAATGACAAATGCCCTTTCGTAGAAAGAGTAAGGAGGTCACATATGCTTTAAAAAAAATAAATTTCCAATCGGGGATATGGATATATAAATTAGTAAAAGTAGCAATGTAGGTGGTGAAGAACAAAATAACAAGCCAAGGCAACTGAGCATTTGGGTATTTGTCAAGAGCAATAGAATTAAAATGAAACTAAACTAAACTTGTAACAGAACCATGATCAGATTATATTTGCATGTTTCCTTTTATTGAAACAACTAAAGCTCGGAGCCACAAGTATGTGTGTGATAATTACTAATACAGGAAATTCAGGATAATCTTCTTTACCCAGATAGTGGTTACATAGGAAACACTGTCAAAACGAGGACTTAAGGAAGCTCCATAAATGTGTTTGAAAGGAAAGCGAGAGGAAACGTGTAGACTTTTAAGCACTGTTGGAGGCTATTTGACCCATCATGTTTGTGCTGGTCAACCAAGATTAGACTACACTAATCCCATTTTCCAGCTTTTGATGCATTGCAGTGGAGACTATGCAAAGCAAGTGAACAGCTAAATAGTGCTCAAATGTTATGAAAATTTCTGACTCAACCACCCTTCCAGGCCATGAATTCGAAAATCCCACCACCCTCAGAGTTAAAATAGTTCTCACCGACGTTGACTCTTCTCTTATTCTTCTACCTGATCTTAAATCTATGCTCGATGGTTACTGCCATGTCTATTAAAGGAGAAATTGTCACCTTATCCACCCTATCAATGCTCCTCACAATCTTATAACCTCAATCAGGTCCCTACTTGACTTGCACTGCTCCAAGGACAACCCCAGACTGCGTGGGTTGGCACAGTGGTTAGCACTGCTGCCTCTCAATGCCAGAGACCCAGGTTCAATTTCGCCTCGGTTGACTGTCTGTGTGGAGTTTGCATGTTCTCCCCATTTCTGCGTGGGTTTCCTCCCGCAATCCAAAGATGCGCTGGTCAGGTGAATTGGCCATGCTAAATTGCCCAGTGTTAGGTGCATTAGTCAGGGGTAAATATGAGGGTAGAGAAATGAGTCTGGGAGGTGACTCTTCTGAGGGTTGGTGTGGACTTGTTGGGCCGAAGGGCCTGTTTCCAAACTGTAGGGAATCTAGTCTAATTCAAATCTTCCCTTGTACCGCAGATTCTCCAGCTGCACCTTGGGAAATCACCCAGAGACCTCAATCACATATTTTCTATAATGTGGTTATCACAGCTGCATGCAGTACTTCAGTTATGGCCTAACCAGCAGTTTATACAGATCCAGCATTACCTCCTTGCTCTTGTATTCTATGCCTCAGCAAGTATCCCATAATTCCTCATAACAATGTTTTCTACCCACCCTGCTATCTTTAGGGATCTATGCATGTGGTACACGGAGGTCCCTCTGATCTTCAGTACTTTCGAGGATTTTACTATTCATTGTGTAATCTCTTGCCTTGTTAGCCCTCTACAAGTGCATTGTCTCATTTTTTCCAGGTTGAATTCTATTTGCCACTGCTCTGCCCAGCCCATTAATATCCTATCAGAGTTTTCAGCTATTCTCTTCTCTACTTACCACCTTACCAAAGATCATATCATTCACAAACTTCCTGAACGTACAGAGTACATTTAAGACCAAGTTGTTAACACACTCTACAAATGACAAGGGCTCCCGCGCAGAGCCTGTGGAATCCCACTGGAAACACAGATTTCTAGTGCCTATCACCCTCTGCTTCCCAGTCAATTTTGGATCAAATGTGCCATTTTCCTTGGATCCCACAAGCTCTCTTTCTTGACCAGTCAGCAACAAGAGACCTTATCAAAAGCCTTGCTAAAATCCATGTAGACCATATCAAATGCATTATTTTCAACATTCCTGATTGCCACCTAAAAATATTTGATTAAAAAATAATGATAGCCTTTACAAAATCTATGTCAATCATTTCCTATCAAAGTGTAGATATATTTTGTCGCTCAGAATCTTACCTAATAACTTCCCCACCACCGAGGCGAGAATGACTGACAAAAAGACATGACCCACTCTCTAGTATCCCTACATATGGATGAGGAAGGACACCACTTCGACTGGAACAACACATCCATCCTAGAACAGGTCAATCAGAGACATGCACGAGATTTCCTAGAGGCATGGCATTCTAACCGGAACTCTATCAATAAACACATTTGACTTGGATCCCATTTACCACCCCTGAGAAAAAGAGCAGGTAATGACATCACCATAGGAAATGATGTCACCACAGGAAATGACAACACCAACCCAAGGAAACCCAAACATATAAAATAGAAAGTGGGCTACACCACCAATGCTTCATCTGGAGGCTCACTGAAGATGTTACCTAGTATGGTGAAGAAACGTCTGAAGACGAACCTTCCAGCTCAGCAAACAAACCTATATCCAGAACCTCAACCTTAGCGACAAATCTTCTCAAAACTCACTTTCATAAACATTCAAAGAAAAGCAATCATAATATACAAAATTATTTTTAAAAATTACAGATTTGATTACACTGCACCATGTAACTCAACAACAAGTCACGAAGGGACAGCTTATAGCTCCTAATGGCAAGACATGCATTAAAATCTGTTACCTTCATGACAAAAGTATTATCTTTCACTGATTAATACCAAACGCTGGTTAATTAACCTGGCTAAGTTCAGAAAATGCCAATGGCTTTGGGAAAAGATGTGCCGGACACTAAGAAGAAATGCCAAATGATCCAAGAGCTAATCCTTTAATGAGTCCAACTGCAAGCTGCAATACAGCTGATGCACACAATAAGTCAATGGAAGAGCAATCATGGACAGTATGAAAGCCAATATCAGGGTGCAGAGATCTGGAGGATATCCAGACTAATGATTCTGAGACTCTCTTCAATGTTTATTCTACATTGTTGTCAAATTGCAAAATTTGCAAAGACATCAGGCAAGGACAGGACAGTGTTTACCCCTTAAAACACAGATTGCTCAACGGTATCTTGGTTCACGAGAGTGACAATTACTTGGATGGGATATGGGAAGATTTGTGGCATCTAAACTCCAGCAAATCAAATCTCCAGAATAGGAAAGAAGGAAAATGCTAAGGTAACATACCGTCTGTGGATAAGAGAGAGGTCGGAGACGGTCATAATCTTCCTGACCTGCTGTATCCCAGAGTCCCAAGTTCACTGGTTTCCCATCCACCATAACATTAGCTGAATAGTTGTCAAATCTGCAAAATTAAAACATTAACATTCAATAAGCAAAAATATAAACAGTTTATGAACGCTTCATAATGCATGATACTGTCAATACTTACACTGTTGGAATGTACTCTCCAGGGAATGCATTGGTGGTGTAGCTGATCAGTAGGCATGTTTTACCTACAGCACTGTAAACACAAAGAAATTAATATTAATAACAAAAGTTTGTGTTAAGTCTTATACACCTCACCATAGAGAATCTTTGAATACAACTAAGTGCCTTCCAAATTTATTAATCCATTTAATTTATTGCAGGTTGCAGATTTTAACATTGAAATACAGAGCTCTGACCCACACACTTTACAGCTCTGAATTCAAAGTTGCAGCATTAAATTTCCTTTGGGAACCAATGGCAATACCATGAATAAAAATGTAGTGTAATTATAACTGTGTGGAACGTCAACATTTCGAACAAAAACTATAATAAACTGAACAACACAAATCTAATAAATACCAAAATACTGAATGAATTGTTAAGCAAATACAAGTCTGAAGTTTGGCTGCTTATCATCATTTTCTCTTTACCCTGAGAACCCCCACTTCCTCAACTCCACCCCACCTGTAGTCCAGACAATTGTTTTAATACACTGATACTCTGCTATTCAAATTCCTAACATACCGTCAATTCTGCCTGAATATTACAGGAGTATATCATTTTGAGAGCATTCTGACTTATTATTTACAACCTAAATACCAATATACAACAGTTTTTAAAGATGTCATGACTAAAGTCAGTTTTAGTTTCTATATGAAATACAGTACTTTCATACTGCAGCTATTTTTACAGTACACAAAACACCTATACCACCACAGCACCCAAAAGGTGATTGCTAGACTCAAAGCCAGAAATTCAACTGATTACAATAAATCCTTTGAATAAAGAATAGTTGCTTTTCTTTTTAAAACTCCCTGTCCTAGAGATATACAACTCATTTCAAATGTGGAGAAAGAGTCTGTGAAACATCTTGCATCATTATCCAGAGCCTTACTGTCATAATTTATACATTATATATGTACACTGGAGGTGGTTTCATGCAATATTGGATAGGGTTGAAATGGAGTCACTAGAAGAATGACACGCTTCAATTTCAGTTTTCATATCATGTTTAATCTGGTGCAAAACCATTTTGGTTTGATGCAATACCCAGTTCTTGTGACTGTCCAGCTGCTGTGAAAACAGGCTACAATCTTAAGTTGTGATCGGCATCTAACTCTTTCTCCGGCAATGAGACTGGCCGGAAAAACACTGTGAACCAAGACAGAAATTGCTGAAAAATCTCAGGTCTGGTGCATCTGTGGAGAGAAATGAGACGGGGTGGCATGGAGCTTCAGTGGTTAGCACTGCTACCTCGCAGTTCGATTCCAGAATTGGGCGATTGTGTGGAGTTTGTACATTCTCCCAGTGTTTGTGTGGGTTTCCTCCAGGTGCTCTGGTTTCCTCCCAAACGATTTGCAGGTTAGGTGAATTGGCCATGCTAAATTGTCCATAGTGTAAAAAGGAATGTAAATGGGTCCGAGTGCATTACTCTTCGGAGGGTCGGTGTGGACTCGTTGGGCCGAAGGGCCTGATTCCACGTTGTAGGGAATTTTATTCTGTAGAGTTAGTGTTTCAGGTCCAGTGACCCTTCTTCAAAACTGATGGTAGCTAGGAAAAGGATATCTTTTATACAGAAGATGGGGTGAGGAGAGAGGTTAGAGTAAATGATAGCTGAAAATGTGTTGCTGGAAAAGTGCAGCAGGTCAGGCAGCATACAAAGAACAGGAAATTCGATGTTTCAGGCATAAGCCCTTCATCAGGAATGCCCGAAACGTCGAATTTCTTGTTCCTTGGATGCTGCCTGACCTGCTGCACTTTTCCAGCAACACATTTTCAGCTCTGATCTCCAGCATCTGCAGACCTCACTTTCTCCTAGAGTAAATGATAGTTGGAAATAGAGCCCAAAGAGAGAGAAACAGTTGCACAGACAAAAGAATGGTTAAAGGTTGGTCTGAGGAATGAATAGCTGCTAATGAGGTATATTAGTAACTGAAAGTGTGCGGTAACAGCCCATATAATGCCAAGGCCTGGTGCATGGGGGTGGAGGAAATTATGGGAAAAGGTGCTCGAGCTTTAAAATCGTTGAACTAAATATGAAGTCTAGAAGGCTACAGGGATTTCAAGCAGGGGATTCTCCTGCTCCTTGGATGCTGCCTGACCTGCTGCGCTTTTTCAGCAACACATTATCAGCTCTGATCTCCAGCATCTGCAGTCCTCACTTTCTCCTACTAATGGAGAAGACCAATAAAGAGCACCTGGACATAATATTTAAACATTTTCGTGGGGGGGGGGGGGGTGTTGGGGAAAAAAATGTATGTTCCAGGCACCCTAAGTGACTTGGTTGGGTTAAGGAATCAACAAAATCAGGTTACACCCATTGGAAGAGAAAAGGTGAGGGTGACCAACGGAAGCCCGGCTCCCACATCTGTACCAGAACTTCGGTCTTTCTTTGGGTTAGTGAATTATTACCGAAAACTCACAGGTAACCCAGCCTCTATCTTGGCATCCTTACACCTGCTATTAAAAAGGGTCAGCCTTGGAAAAAGTCATGAAGCCAAGAAGCAGCCTTTAGGGAAGTGAAAAAGCAGCTATCCTGCAAGATGTTGGCCCACTACATTCTGAAGCCAGAAGGAGTGCTGACATGCGATGCCTTCCCATATGGTATCAGTGTAGTGTTGGCTCAGTTCATCGGTGGTCCAACAGAAAGGAATGCCCTATAGCATTTGCTTCCTAGACTTTGGCTGATACTGAACACAAATATGCCCAGGTACAGAAGAGTGGTTTGGTAGTCATATTTGACGTGGAGAAGTTCCACTAGTACTTTTACAGAGAAGAATTTGTCATAGTCACAGATCACACATTTCTGCTGGGACTACTGAGGAAGACAAGGCGGTGCCTTCCTTGGAAGAGTCCTTTTTGGTTTTATATTTTCTGGACACTCTTCCAGTCACCACAGACCATCTCTGACTGTGGACACAAAGATCTTGTCCAGCTAAACTGAAACAGCCGGTGGTAATGGGGGAAACAGAAGGGCCATTGCAACCAGGACTGAAACCTTCTTGGACCTGGCAAGAGCAGATCACTGTTGAGGATCAAGTGTGATTGACCAGAATAAATGTCACCACCAGATACTGGCCGCACTCCAGCAGGTTCCCAAGATAAAGATGCTGGCAAGAAGCTATGTCTGATGGCCAGGGTTGGATACAGAAATAGCTGTGCTGGTGCGATAGTATCTAGTGTGCCAACAAGGACAATAATTGCCATCAGCAGCATCCCCACGTTTGAGGGAATGACCAAGTAAACCCTGAACTTGGTTGCATGTTCCCCAAGATGGTTCCTTCATGAGCTCAATGTTCCTGGTTACTGTGGACACCCATTCAAAGTGATTGGATACACATAAAGTTCATTCAGCAAACTAGGACGATGATGGAGAAGCTGTGAATATTGTTCACAACACAGACTCCCAGAAGTATCTGTTATGGACAATGGGACATCATTTACCAACAGGGAATTTGAAGATTTCCTCAGATGCAATGGTATTCAGAAGATAAGTACAACTCCATACCACTTGTTGTCCAATGGTCTAGCAGAAAGAGCAGTCCAAAATGTTGAAGGCAGGCTTAAAGAAGTAGTCAAAATCATCAATTGAGACCAAAGTGTCCTTGTTCCTGTTTGATTACAGGACGCAACAACAGGAATAGCTCCAGTGGTGTTGTAAATCAGGACAAGACTCTGTACCACATTAAACCTAATACTTCCAGAATTGGAGGCTTGAGTGGTGAAACAGCAGCAGGAATGCCAATGACTGTCAAATGCCTCCTCGAATGAAAGAGACAATTTAATGCCGGGGGTGAAGTTTGGTTCCAGGACCATAGAAGTGGCCCTGTATGGGTATGAAGCGAGGTTGATATGAGGTCAGGTACCATGACTTACAAAGCTCAGATAAGTGATACGGTCCAGAAGAAACACATGGATCACATGAAAGCTGTTACTTCACAAACAGGGCAAGAGCAAAACCTCTATCCCCACGCCCCCACCCTCCGAACAACCCAAGGCCTAGCTGAAACCACAGGTGTTTCCCCTCTGCCTAGTATCAAGGAAATCTCAGAATCCAAAATGGATGCAGTCTTGATACTGTTGCTGCTGGAAGAGGAGGAGACTCTTCTGAGATGTTCCGGATACAAGAGACAGGCTGGTACACATCACCTGTATCTGAGTCTGAGTCAGAGAAACCAGAACTGATGGTGAAAGCGATGCAAGAGAAGCTGCAAGAGAAGCTACAAGCGAAGACCAGCACTACATTTGGATGTAGTGATTGGGACCAGATTGACCTGGTTAACTATGAGGCCCAGGTTAACAACCCCAATCAGGAAGGTCTTGGCTCAACAATATAACCAGGAGATCAGGATCTCCTCAGTTGAGGATGGACTCAGAGCTGGCTGACCATAGCCAGTGTACTATGCACTCGTAAATAAAGCATGAGTTGATGATGGGACCCAGTCTGTGTGCAGTTATTTGACACTCCAACATCCTTTTCTCGTAATGTTGCCCTAGATTCAGTTGAGTGAACCTTCTCACATTTACACGCCTTCTTAAATAAGGTGACCAAAACAGTGACAGTACTCCAGATGCGGTCTCACCAACATCCAGTACAAAACATCTCTAATTTTATATTTCATTCCCCTTGTAATAAAAAGCAATATTTCATTGATATTCCTAAATACTCGGTGTACCATATATAACTTCTTATGACTCATGCAGCAGGACACTCGGTACCTTCTGTACTGCAATCTCTCTCAATGTAAATAATATGCTGCTTTTCTATTCTTCCTGGCAAAGTGGACAAGTTCACATTTTTCCACATTATACTCCATCTGCCAAATATCTTTGGCCACTCAATTTATCTATATTCATTTGCAGGCACCTTAAATTTAGTCGCTGTACTTTTGGTCCCCTGAGGTAAATCATTAATATTAATTGTAAATAGTCAAGGCCCCTGTAGTGGTATCTGTGGAACTCCAATTGTCACATCTTGCCAACTTGAATAGGACACTTTTATTCCTACCATTTTTGTTAGCTCATCACTCCTTTATCTATTGTGATATTGTACCCTCTAGACCAGTGGTTCATACTGTGTAATAACCTTTAAACTTCCAGAGGGCATTTGAAAAAGACAGAACATCCAAAGGTTTTCCTTTATCCAATTTGACTGTTAGCTCCTTAAAAGAACTCCAATACGTTAGTCAAATATGAACTTCCTTTCACAAAACCAAACTAACTGCCAGATTGCAGAGATTTCCAAAGTGCCCTCACAGAACCGCCATAACAGATTGCAGCATTTCTCTAAGAAAAATGTTAAAGCTAAGCGACGTGTAGTTTCCTGCTTTGTGCCTTCTCCTTTTTTGATGAGAGGGGTAACAATCATTATTTCCCAATCTGATGGAAACTTGCCAGGAATTTTGGAAAATTAAAACAATGCAACTACTATCTCCCATTCTAAGACACTGGGATAAAGCCCATCAGTATTCAGATATGTGTCATCGTTTAGTTCAAATAATTTTCTCAGTATCCTTTCCCTGGTGATTGTAACGGTTTCAACTTTCTTCCCTCCTACCCCATTTTGTAATATTATTGTATGTATCTACAATCAGGCGAGTGTGTAACTTTGAGAGAGCAAGTTCGATACCATACCAAGTGACATCACTGCCATGTTGACACTGTTGTATGAAAAGGTGTTATAACCCATCTTAGATATGCACCGCTATGCTTTGGAATCATTCAAGAAAGTCATTAGTCAACCAACCTTTTAAGTGGTAGATCCCAGACCACACTTATGTTTGTGACACAGCTGTAATGTATTTCACAGGTTTGTGAATAAATCTCGTGATACACGTTTTTAGCAAGAACTGTGCATCTGTGTTCACGTTATAAGAGCTGACATAATAACTCAAGATCGTGTCATGCTGGCCACTGGAAACAACCATGGTACAGCATTGGAAGTATTTTCTAGAAGATAAGTGGATAAAGTTCTAAATTCTCTCTCGTTAACAAGAAAACCATCATTAATGTGAAAATCATTCTTAACAGCCACAACTCATCACCATGATAGCGATATCAGAGAACAGGACAGAAATCTACAAGCAAGCAACAATCAGTATAGAAGTGCTTCAATATATTCTTCAGCATAGCAACCTCCTCAGGAGGTGCCTACATTCTATTCAGTAGCAGTACAATCGATTTTAGCTTCCTCGCTTTGATGGAACAAATCCACTATTCAAGCACAATATTCAGTGGCAATCCAGATGTGTTGTGACCACAACGTCCAGGGGTTAAGAGTCCTGAAAAAGGCACTATATTTTCCAGGCTGCACACAATCATTGAGATTCTCCAGTCTGTGAGCAGATCTGTGAGGCAGGCTCAGTTTTCTCTCTATGGGTGCCAATGCTCAATGCACCTAGAGTCAGAGTTGAGCAACACAGAACAGACCCTTTCGTCCAACTCGTCCATGCCAACCAGATATCTTACATTTATTTAGTCCCATTTGCCAGCATTTGGCCCATATCCCCCTAAACCCTTCCCATTCATATATCTATCCAGATGCCTTTTAAAATGTTGTAATTGTACCCACCTCCAACACTTCGTGTGGCAGCTCATTCCAAATACACAGTATGTGAAAACATTATCCCTTAGATCCCTTTTAAAATCTCTCCCCTCTTATCTTAAAACTATGTCTCCTAGTTTAGGACTCTCCTAACCTGGGGAAACGACCTTAGTTTGTCACCCTATTCACGCACCACATGATTTTTATAAAATTCTACAAAAGGTCACCCGTCAGCCTATAAAGCTTAATGGGAAAATAGCCACAGCCTGTTCAGCCTCTCCCGATTGCTCAAACCGTCCAATCCTGGTAACATCTTTGTAAATTTTTTCTGAACCTTGTCAAGTTTCACAACATCTTTCCTATTGCAGGGGGATCAAAACTGAAGAGAGTATTCCAAAAGTGGCATTACTAATGTCTTGAAACATGACCTCCCAACAAATATACTCAATGCACTGATCAATAAAGGCAAGCCTTCTTCACTATCCTATCTATCTGTAACTCCACTTTTTTTAAACCACATTGGAATATATTTTTTCTGAGTTCTGAAATAGCTCCTTAAATGTTTGCCACTAGATCCCCACTGACCTACTTAACCTAATTTCCGGGTTCACTTTATCCCATTCTGTCTTCATGCCTCGAATGGCCCTGTTTAAGTTTAAAACATTACTCTTAGACGCACTCTTCTCTCCCTCAAGCACAAAGTGAAATTAAATCACTAAAATCACTACTATCCAGGAAACACCTCGGTTATGAGATCATCAATTAATCCTGTCTTATTAGACATTACCAGATCTAATAGTAGAGTGGTGCTGGAAAAGCACAGCAGTTCAGGCAGCATCCGAGGAGTAGGAAAATTGACGTTTCGGGCAAAAGCCCTTAATCAGGAATACAGGCAGAGTGTCTGAAGGGTGGAGAGATAAATGAGAGGAGGGTGGGGGTGGGGAGAAAGTAGCATAGAGTACAATAGGTGAGTGGAGGTGGGGATGAAGATGATAGGTCAGGGAGGAGGGTGGGGGGGGGGGGGGGAAGGTAGCAAAGAGTACAATGGATGGATGGGGGTGGGATGAAGGTGATAGGAGGGTGGAGTGGATAGGAGGAATATGAGATTGGCCGATAGGACAGGTCATGGGGATGGTGCTGAGCTGGAAGTTTGAAACTGGGGTGAGGTGGGGGAAGGGCAAATGAGGAAACTGGTGAAGTCCACATTGATGCCCTGGGGTTGAAGTGTTCTGAGGCAGAAGTTGAGGTGTTCTTCCTCCAGGCGTCGGGTGGTGAGGGAGCGGCGGTGAAGGAGGCCCAGGACCTCCATGTCCTCAGCAGAGTGGGAGGGGGAGTTGAAATGTTCGACCACAGGGTGGTGTGGTTGATTGGTGCGGGTGTCCTACAGATGTTCCCTAAAGCGCTCTGCTAGGAGGCATCCAGTCGCCCCAATGTAGAGGGGACCGCATCAGGAGCAACAGATACAATAAGTGATATTGGTGGATGTGGAGGTAAAACTTTGATGGATGTGGAAGGCTCCTTTAGGGCCTTGGATGGCGGCGAGGGAGGTGGTGTGGGCGCAGGTTTCGCAATTTCTGCGGTGACAGGGGAAGGTACCAGGAAGGGAGGGTGGGTTATTTTGTGGGGGGGGGGGGGGGGGCGGACCTGACCAGGTAGTCATGGAGGGAACAGTCTTTGCGGAAGGTGGAAAGGGGGGTGGGGGGGGGAAAAGAGGGAAATATATCCCTGGTGGTGGGATCTGTCTGGAGGTGGCCGAAATGTCAGTGGATGATTTAGTTTATGCGAAGGTTGGCAGGGTGGAAGGTGAGCACCAGGGGGGGGTTCTGTCCTTGTTACGGTTGGAGTGGTGGAGTCTGAGGGCAGAGATGCGGGGTACGGACGAGATGCGTTGGAGGGTCAGCTTTAACCACGTGGGAAGGGAAATTGCGGTCTTTAAAGAAGGAGGCCATCTGGTGTGTTCTGTGGTGGAACTGGTCCTCCTGGGATCAGATACGGCAAAGGTGGAGGAATTGGGAATATGGGATGGCATTTTTGAAGGCAGTAGGGTGGGAAGAGGTGTAATCCAGGGAGCTGTGGGAGTCGGTGGGTTTGTAAAAAATGTCGGTGTCAAGTCAGTCGCCATTAATGGAGATGGAGAGGTCCAGGAAGGGGAGGGAGATGTCAGAGATGGTCCAGGTAAATTTAAGGTCAGGGTGGAATCTGTTGGTGAAGTTGATGAATTGCTCAAATTCCTCGTGGGAGCACAAGGTGGCACCAATGCAGTCATCAATGTTGCGGAGGAAGAGGTGGGGAGTGATGCCGGTGTAATTACGCGAGATGGACTGTTCTACGTAGCCAACAAAGAGACAGGTATTGCTGGGGCCCATACGGGTGCCCATGGCTAACCCTTTGATCTGGAGAAAGTGGGAGGATTCGAAGGAGAAATTAAGTGTGAGGACAAGTTTGGCCAAACGAATGAATGAGTGTGCCGGTGGACGGGTACTGTTGGGGACGTCATGAGAGGAAGAAATGGAGGGCTTTTAGGCCCTGGTCATGGCGGAATGAGGTGTAGAGGGATTGGATATCCATGGTGAAGAAGAGGCGCTGAGGGCCGGGGAAAGGGACGTTTGAGGAGGTGGAGGGCATGGGTGGTGTCTTGAACGTATGTGGGGAGTTCCTGGATTAGGTGGGATAGGACAGTGTTGAGGTAGGTAGAGATGAGATCAGTGGGGCAGGAGCATGCTGAGACAATGGGTCGGCCAGGGTGGTCAGGCTTGTGGATCTTGGTAAGGAGGTACAACCGAGCAGTGCTGTATGGTCTGGAGATGATGGTTTGGTGAAGGGGGGTAATGGTCGAGGAGGCGGTCAGAGGAGGTGTCCTTGAGTTGGCATCTGGCCTCAACGGTGTAGAGGTCAGTGAGCCAGACTGCCACTGCCCTTTATCTGCTGGCTTGATGGTGAAGTCGGAATTGGAGTGTAGGGCTGCGCGTTGTGAGGGTGAGAGGTTGGAGTGGGGGGGGGGGGGGGGTGTAAAAAGGTTGAGGCGGTTAATGGCTCAGCGGCAGTTGGAAATGAAGAGGTCAAGGGCGGGTAATAGGCCAGCATGGTGTGTCCAGGTGGACGGAGTGTGTTGGAGGCAGACGAAGGGGTCCTCGGAAGGTGGGCGGAAGTCCTGATTGTGAAAGTAAGCTCGGAGGCAGAGGCAGCGGAAGTAGTTTCCGACTTCACGGCATGTATTAAATTCATTGATGCGTGGGCGGATGGGGATGAAGGGGAGTCCTTTGCTGAGGACTGATCATTTGTCCTCAGTGAGGGGGAGGCCTGGAGGGGTGGTGAACACTCGGCAGTGCTGGGATCTGGTGTGAGTATGGAGCTGGGAGTGGGGGAGGAGGTTGTAACTGGAGTTGGTGTGGTGGTGGGGGGAATGGGGTTAGAGTCACGAGCAGGGGTGGTGTTCCCCTCAGGATTCTGGGGGGGCGGGGATGGTGACAGTGGGATCTGTGGAGTGGGGGTCATGTCATTAGAGTGCAGGTGAGTGGCACTGGAGGTGGTGCAAGTGATGGCAAACATGGCAGTGGGGGGGGGGTGGAAGTCACTGAGTGTGTGACATCAGCGATGATGAGAGGGGCAGAAGTGGCTGTGGAAGCGGCTATGATGGGGGCAGAAGTGAAGTCATCAATCAACGTGGACATGGTGGCTGCACCAGCCACATGGATAATGGCGTCCGAGCAGGTCCAGAGGTGCATCTCGTCCACACCCCGCACCTCAGACCCCACCCCTCCAACCGTAACAAGGACAGAACCCCACCTGGTGCTCACCTTCCACCCTACCAACCTTCGCATAAACCAAATCCGCTGACATTTCTGCCATCTCCAGATGGATCCCACTACTAGGGATATATTTCCCTCTTCCCCCCCCACCCCACCCTTTCCACCTTCCGCAAAGACTGTTTCTCCATGACTACCTGGTCAGGTCCACGCCCCCCAACAACCCACCCTCCCTTCCTGGTACCTTCCTCTGTCACCGCAGGAATTGCGAAACCTTCACCCACACCACCTCCCTCGCCGCCAACCAAGGCCCTAAAGGAGCCTTCCACATCCAAAGTTTTACCTGCATATCCACCAATATCAATATCTGTTGCTCCTGATGCGGTCCCCTCTACATTGGGGCGACTGGATGCCTCCTAGCAGAGCGCTTTAGGGAACATCTGTAGGACACCCGCACCAAATCAACCACACCACCCTGTGGTCGAACATTTCAACTCCCCCTCCCACTCTGCTGAGGACATGGTGGTCCTGGGCCTCCTCCACCACCGCTCCCTCACCACCCAACGCCTGGAGGAAGAACGCCTCAACTTCTGCCTCAGAACACTTCAACCCCCGGGCATCAATGTGGACTTCACCAGTTTCCTCATTTGCCCTTCCCCCACCTCATCCCAGTTCCAAATTTCCAGCTCAGCACCATCCCCATGACCTGTCCTACCGGCCTATCTTCTTCTCCACCTATCCACTCCACCCTCCTCTCTGACCTATCACCTTTATCCCACTCCCATCCACCCCATGTACTCTTTGCTACCTTCCCCCAGACCTATCACCTTCATCCACACCCCCACTCACCTGTTGTACTCTTTGCTACTTTCTCCCTACCCTCACCCTCCCCTCATTTATCTCCACCCTTCAGGTACTCTGCCTGTATTCCTGATGAAGGGCTTTTGCCTGAAATGTCGATTTTCCTGCTCCTCGGATGCTGCCTGAATGGCTGTGCTTTTCCAGCACTACTCTACTCCAGAATCTGGTTTCCAGCATCTGCAGTCATTGTTTTTGTTTTTACAGTCTGCACCCTGGTTGGTTCTAGAAAGTTCGGCTCGAAGATGTCCCAAACACGCTCCATGAACTCATCATCCTGATTACCCCAGCCAATCTGATTCAATCAATCTATGCGTAGATTAAAAAAAAACCTGACTTTTTTTTAAAAAAGGCTCCATTATTTCTTTGTGTACCTCACCCTACAGTGTGATTATTGTTGTAGGATGTATAAAATTACTATAAAAGTGAATCCTTTCCTGTACTATTTATAATTTTTATCCAAACTTTCTATAGGTTTATCACCAGAATCAAGATCTCTCTTGACAGTATCAACATCATCCTTAATTAACATAGCAACCCCTCCATTCTTTCTTAGCTTTGTGCCCTACCCAAATTATATTCAAATAATAAACCAAGAATTAAAAGCTAGTCTCATTAATGGTGACTAAGAAACTTAGGTCAATTGTTGTAAAAGCCCATCTGATTCATTAATATCCTTTAAGAAAGGAAACCTGGGATACAAATAGCTGCAGACCAAAACAATATGGCTGACTTTAAACTGGTCTTTGAATTGAATAGCTTGCAGTCATTTAAACGGCAGATAGGAGATTGGATACTTGTTGTTTCCACTAAGTATGAAGGAATTAAAAAAGTGAATCCTTGAAGATTCAGGTCCCAATTGCAGCCATTTCAGAGACATGGCTGCAAGATATCAACCAGTTCATTCATGCTGTAAATCCATCCATTTTGTAACAAATGCCACAGACAGGTAGAAAGCATTTACAGTCAACATTTGTGAAGCTGGAAAAGCACAGCAGGTCAGACAGCATTCTAGGAGCAGGAAAAGTCAACATTTTGGGCTAAAACTCTTTGTCAAGACTGGGGAGGGGAAGGGGAGCCCAGAAGTAAATGGGGGTGTGGGGGGTGGTGACAGGATGGAGATAGGTTGATGCAGGTAGGGTGATTGGTCAGTGGGAATGGTAGAGCAGATAGACGGGTAGGAAGATGGGTAGTTCAGGTCAGGTCAGGGAGGCTAGGAGGATGGGGAGGGCTAGACATGGGATAAGGCTGGAGGGATTTAGAAGCTGGTGAAATTAATATGGAGGCCATTGGGCTGTAAACAATCCAGGTGAAATATCCAGGTGTTGTTCCTCCAGTTTACATGTGGCCTCACTCTGACAGTGGAAAAAGTGAGTATTGCAGATGCTGGAGTGTGAGAATCAAAAAGTATCGTGCTGAGAAAGCACAGCAGGTCAGGCATCATTCAAGGAGCAGGAAAGTCAACATTTCGGGAATAAGCCCTTTATCCTGAGAAGGGCTTAAGCCCGAAACGCAACTCTTCTGCTCCTCAGGTGTTGCCTGACCTGTTGTGCTTTTCCAGTGCCACACTTTTCAACTCTCACACTGACAGTGGGGGAGGCCAAGGATGGACATGTTGCCCAGGGTGTGGGAGAGGGAATTAAGATAGATGGCAACCAAAAAACTAGGTTGCTTGATGCGTGCAGAGTACAGATGCTTTGCAAACCAATCCCTGTCTGTATTTTTCTTTTGCTATTTTTGTAATATGTAGTCTTACCTGCTGGTGTACAGAGATTTGTACATTTTGTTCTTTGCTACCACACTAAGCACTTGACGTGGAGATGCATATGACCACATACACAACCTTGCGCACACATGTGCACACTATTTTGTATTGCCCAAGTAAAACCTTCAGTTAAGAAAAAGCTTTCATGCATGCTCTTACAGCAGTCCACATATAAAATATTTCAAAGAATCTCAAATTAGAACTGGGTTACATGAAGTTCCATTTGATCTTTGGAAATCTAGTGTTACAAATTTATTTCTTTTCCTCTCGCAAGTCATGGGCATTGTTGACTGGCCAGCATTTATTGACCATCCATGGCTGCCTTGAGAAGGTGGTGGTGAGCTGCTTTTTGAACAGCAGCAGTCCGTAAGCTGCAAAAAGACTCAGAACACTCCTAGGGAGGGAATGACAGGCTGCATTCCCATTATATGCTGCTCTTGTCCTTCTAGATATAAGGCTTGGAAGGTGTTGCATAAAAACCTTTGATGTATTTCAGCAGTGCATTTTACAGATAAACACACTGCTGCTAGTAGGTGTGAATGGGAGGGACTGGATACTTGGGAATGTGGTGTCAAACAGTGGTGGCTTTGTTCTTGATGGCGTCAAATTTAGAGTACTATTGGAGCTGTTTTCCAGTGGTTGGAGTCATACCGGACACACAAGAAGATGATTGTGGTTGTTGGAGTTCAGTCATCTCAGATCCAGGACATCGCTGCAGAAGTTGCTCAGGATAGTGTCCGAATCCCAACCACCTTCAGCAGGTTCATTAAAGACCTTCTCTCCATCATAAGGTCAGAAATGGGAACGTTCAGTGATAATTGCATAATGTTTAGCAGCAAGTGTGATATCTCAGGTATTGAAGAAGTCTATGTTCAAATGTAACAGGATTTGGACAATATCCAATATTGGGTTGACAAGTGCTAAGTGACATTCGCATCACACAAATGCTAGGTAATGACCATCTCATGACATTCAATGGTGTTATCACCACTGAATGTCTCACTATCAATATCTTCAGGGTTACCATTGACCAGAAACTCAAATGGACTCAGTGGCTACAAGCAAGTCAGAAGCTAGAAATACTGTGGCAAGTGCCTCACCGTTTTACTCGGCAAAAACTGTTTACGATCCACAAGGTACAAATCAGAAGTGTGATGTAATACTGTCCATTTGCCTGGATGAAAAGAAGCACTCATGAAGCTTGACACCATCCAGGTCAAAGCAACCCACTTGATTGGCATCATGTCAACAAGTATCCACTCCCTCCATGACCACTTCCACCTAGAAGGACAACGACAGCAGACTTATGGGAGTATCACCTGCAAGTTTCCCTCTAAGTTATACATCATCCTGTCTCAGAAAGAACAGCAAAATATTTCCACGTCACTGTGTTAACATCCTGAAATTCCCTCGGAGGGCATTGTGGATTTACTTTCAGCACATGGATGCACCAGTTCTAAATGCAACTCACCACCCTCTTCTCAATGACAACTCAGGATGGGCAATAAATTCTGGCCAGCCAGCAATGTCCATGTCCCACGTGTGAATAAAAGACTAAGTGGCCCAGACAAAACCAAGAAATCAGTTAGTGAACAAACTCCATCACCATATTGTTGGCAAACCCCTTTGACAAACATATGACACCCTGCAATGCTAAAGGACAAGTGTAGAAATCAGTATCAACTGCACTTCACTTTTCTTTCACTTTGAATCCCGAGAACCAATTCTTGAAAATAAAGGCTATTATAAATTGCCCCTCAAGCTGCATTGGCTAATCACACAGTGGTAATGATCCCAGATCTCAATCAACTGATGCATATTTAGCCCTTGAGTAGAAGGCACACAAGGAAAGAGACAATTCCAGTTCCAAACCACTGCTTTTGGGTCGGTTTTCCTGAAGCCATTTTTAATGATCTTTTATCTCGGTCTCAGTGGGCATACGTGCTGAAATGCCAACTGCATTTTAGATACAAGACTTCAAAATTTATTAAATCAGCTGCCAGCATAAAAACTGCAGTAGTGTCCTAATTCTGGGCCAGACGTCCCATGAACTCCATGCACATGTTCTAACATGTCTGAATAGATTGACTTTTGAATTCCAGATTAAGAATCTAGTATGAAAGACACAAAAAAGTGTGTGTAGAATGTGCTTGCATCATCTTGTTCTTATGCTTTCCTTCCCCATCCCTATGGAAGCAAATTGCTACTGGTCAGGGTTTTTTGTTCCTTTTTAAATAAGTGTCAGTGGATTATTCCTAAACGACAAATTTTGTGTAAATTATGTAATACTAGTGCAAGTTATTAAAATCAGGTGGGGGTGTGGTGGTCTAGAATGATGAGCAAAATCAATATTTTAGGAAGTAATAATACCAATTCCAATGTACAGGTGTATATTTCTTGTAAATTGAAAATATGACCAGAAAGGAAGAGGTGTTTACAAACCGGTTTAAAAAAAGTAATCATTTTAGCTCACACTATGGTTAAGCACATGAGCTGTTCAAGACAGGAAGGTCCTACACTTGACTGCTCATCTCTGTAGTTAGCTTCTATATATAAAATATGCATGCTGTTGCTAATCACTATCCAGAAAAATCTACATACATGGCCAATAGTAGGAAGACCAGATTGAACTTAACTTTGTCACCCAACAGCTGAATATCCTGCCATTAACAAAGCATTAACATTTACTTCAGTGACATCCATTATCAGAGCAGTTCTACTCCAGGATCAGACTGAGTCTGTACCTTTAAGTTAGAAGGATGCAAAATGTAAGGCTCAAGATTTTTTTTAAAAAAAATAATTGGGAACCAGTAATGATGTGGGAATGGAGAGAAAAACACTTCATTTACAGCTGTTTGCTGTATGTCTAAGAAACCTTTTTATCATTGTGACCTGTAAATTGACCATTAACAAAAAGCAGGAAAATCTCCAATTAGCATCAGGAGAAAAACAGCAAATTAAAATTACAGACATTATCTAAAATGGAACATAATATCTCATAGTATTCTTGATGATTGAAGCCTGGCAGTTGGGTAGCTATTTATACAGAATTTGCAGTGAATTTTCAATCTAAATCTCTCTAGACATTGAACCAGATTTTTTCAAACGAAAACATCCAGTCACTCTAATTTAGTTTAGACATGAAAACATTGTCATTGGTTATAGTAGCGAAGAGTGGAATACCATCCTGACTCTACAACCATGGCAGGTAGGCTAGATTACAAATGAACAAACTGTAGACATCCACTGAATCAAGTATTAAAATCAAAATATTCAAACAACAATTATTTGATTTATCGTGTACTGCAGTGAATACAGCTAATACATATCAACAGCAGGCAACCAGCCATTACTGAAATAATGCTTTGTACCTCCCAATCTGAGAAGACAGAGGAAAATAACAAATTACTCAAATCGTGCAATATACTGTACTTCATCCCCACTTCAAAGAAAGTGTATATTAAAATGTAAATTGATCCATATACCCTGTATATGATTTTCAGATACAATGAGTAAACCAACATCATCAATACTCAAAAAAGTTTAGGAGGTTGGGTTGCCAAATTGTTTCAACAAAAACTGCAACAGAAATATGATCAAAGTTACCAAAAATAAATCTACATATCAAAAATATTCCTCAATAGGAATGCAATACAGTACTTATCAAATTAAACATTTGGTAATGAAAATAATTTATTTCCTCTTTCTTCCTACATGCTGTCAATTCACCATCCTTTACTTTCTGACTCTCTCCCTCCATTTCCATTACCTTGAATCTGCTCTCTCAATATCCAATTATGTCAAATCTGATTATCAACTCCACTTAATGGGTGTGACTATGAAATTGATTGATTCACCTTAATTAAAGATCCTGAAACATCTCATACTATCAGCAGACATGGAATACCAGCAAATCTTCAGTTTTTTCGACTTTTGCTTTGGGATTAAAAAAGAATTTGGACATTAGGTGCTTTCTTCTGCTGTCCTTTTGCCAAAATTTCCCCTCTCAAGCAAAGCACACAGTTTTGAAGAAGAGTCTCTACACCAGAAATATTAATTCTGTTTCTCTCTTTGCAGATACTGTCAGATCTGCTCAGTTGTTCTAGCAATTTGTTTTTTCCCCCCAAGTATCTACAAGAATTCTGTTCACATGTATATGTTTCACTTCAGTGGCTTTTCACCTTCTGACCAGGAATGAACTCAAGTTTAATGCTTAGTATATCATGACTCACCTTTCATGTCTTGCTTTTGTCTTACTTTGCTGTTGGCCACAGGTTTAAACAAACTAAATCTTGTCCTAAAACCATTTGATACACAAAACTCAAGGTGAGCAATCTGTTTTAAACTGTGAGGTTACTCTGTTAAGAGATCAGAATATATTTTGGATTGTGTCAAACAGACACATAGAAATTGCAGCTTGGTTCCTTACCAAATAAAGATTTCTCCAAAGACTACTTCACAATTTGTACGTTTCTTTCCACAGCACCATTTATGATGGGTGAGATGACGCTATGACAGAGCATGTTTGACTCCATTATTACTCAGAAGTATTTTAAACTCTTCAGACAAACTGTGGATCATTATCTAATACTAATTTTTCTGGCAACCCAATGTCTTAAAATCTCAATAGCTTGGCATTTATCCACTTATTACAGCTATTAACTAAATCATGGTACTTTTGGTCTGCATTGGAATAAAAGAAACCTTTTTGTTTCATTTGATTTCTTATTGAGACTCATTTCACAACTTTTCACCAACTCTTCAACATCTTCATCTACCTTTGGATAACAAAAGTTATTGCTATTGCTTCGATATGCACGATCCTTCTGTGCTCTCGATGAAGTTCCTCTTAGAAATCTCTAAATCTTGGTGCAATAATGATTCTTAAACCCCAAATAAAATAAACACACAGTCTTAATCCACAAAGCTCATTTCTAAGTAGGAAATACTTCCCTAATCTTTAGGTCATTCATGACATAATTGGGCACTTTATTGAGCAGCACATACTTGAGAGTTATGTCACTAAAATGTCTAGCAGACACCAGAATATCATCTGTGTATGCAAAGCATCCACAGGTAACTCAGTGACTAGAAACTGATCAATCTTCAGGGGAAATACTGACACCACATTTGCATGGTCTGCAGAAGTGTAGTATTTAATGGCTAATTTTATCATTTGGTTCTCCTTGCTCAAAAGACCACATTTTGCTCTCATGACACTTTCTCAATATCAAACAATCTTAAATCTGTAAATAATCAAATATTCTTCAGCCAAATCCTTCCCACCAGTGAGTTTGTTTCTTCCTCCTATCAATGGCAAGTAATTGGATATACCATCATTTTTCACTCTAACATTAACTTCACCTGACACTGGAATACTATTTTGGGATAACTAACCAATTGCACATCAGTTTTACATAACAAAATGTGACTTGGGTAATTTAGGGATTCTTCTTCCAAGATAATTATCACTGTTATATGAAGAACTTAAAGTGAGTTGTGAATCAAGAGTTTTCATTTTTTACTATAGGCTTCAGCCCTTTTACTCATCTTCATGTGCTGTTTTTCTTACTCCCTGGTGAAGTCTTGCTCAATAGCAGTTTCTGTTTCTATATCTATCATACACATTATTTAAGAATTTTCAATCTCAACTAATTTTAATTCTACCATCATCTTAACCTGCATTATGGGTGCAACCTATAGCATTACTATTTCCTGTATGATCAATATTCTTATAGACAGATAGCATCTAAGCATCAAATTCACAGTCTGAATTAGAAATTATGTCCTGGATCTCACTGAAATCTAGTATCCCTCCCCACAGATTCATGACAATACTGAAACATGCTATCCCTTTTACATTCAGGAATAGCACAGAACAAAGGCAACATCAAGTTCTCCTGCAGTTTTCTGATTCACCTAATCTTAGAGGATTCTACATTCCCTTCCCTCAAAGACTTTATTTCTGGTTTCCAAAATCATTGCTTCAGGTCAAAAAGCGACTGTCAAATTTACAACAATCACTTTTATCTCATCCACTTGGGTTAATTCCAGACCCAGGTTACAGTTCTTAAAAAGGTAATTCAAACCATTGCTTTGCTCAACAGTTAAATCACAGATTATTAGAAAGTAATCTACACCCTAATGGTTTCCCTTCCTTGTTTCTGAAACAATACCTGGCAGTATATTGGCACTGAAATGGTGTACATGTGATAATACACATGCATACACCACCACTACAAAAGCTTGCTTGTGACTGACCACTATGGTTCTCATATTAGAATAAAGTGGTGACTGGAATGTTAAGTAGTGGTAATCATACTCATCTACTTCTGCCAATATAATCATTACCTTGCCTCCAGAGGCAGGGGCATAATCTCATGCTGTATCCAGGTCAAAGTATTGATGAGCGGATAGTCAGCCTAGCTGTAAACAAATTTTAGCAAGATGATCATGGAATTAGTGCATTGCAAAGGAGAAGTTTCTCAAAACCAAAGCCTACTATTTGTAGTTTCCGAGAGAAAAAGGGAGTAGCACTCTCAAATATACGCTTTCAACCACCATATCAAAGACCAGTGAAAATGCCCTCAAACAACAATGGGTACTGCACTTATTTAATCAGTATAATACAATTATCCTAGGTGCAAACAGATGGATTCATGGAACATAATCCCAAAACTCAAATTTTAAAAACTCTCAATTCTACTGGCTAAATATAGAACACATCCATTAGGCTAGATTGCTTGTGACCTTTGAAACACAAAGCAAACGAACATCTATTTTTATACAGAATTCTTCACTGAATATACCTTCTGACAGGTGTCACGTATTCATCAGAATGTTATAGTATTTTAAAAATATTAAAACAATTCATCTATCTTTATGAACTGCAACTACAAAAAGCAGCTCAAAACAGGTTAGTTTGATAGGGAGTGGCATTTACAACATTCAAATATTTAAGTTCATATCATGTGAAAATATGCACATCAGGTTTTGGAGCACAAAATCTGGAATGGGGAGAATAGGCAGAAATTACAGAAAGAAATGTTGTTGAAAGCAGAAAATAAATACTTGGGGGTAAACCTTTTTGTTTATCAAATATTCAGTACAAAACAATGCAATTCTCAAATTCCTATTAAAAGCCTCACTGACTCTGTTACTTTCATATTTTATAACCAAGACAACACTTCTTTGATTAATGACCTGAAATTAATTCTGCAGTGCTACACAATAAGGACTATAAATTATGCAGCACAACACAATATATGTTTAACATTAAAACATTTACTAAAGAGCTGTAGCATTTTAAGTAACCTGTCCGTTACATTGGAATTAAACCCCCCAACAAGTTCTCAAGGTGCAAACCAAGCAATTAATGTTGCTAAGTAACCAGACCCCTAATTCTTTGTCAGAAAGCTGCATCATCTGTCAGTCGAGATAGCACATTCCAAGCAGAGCTCACTATCTCACACTTCTCTCGAGACCCTCCTCATTGGTTAGTGATGATGTAATGATTAACAGGAAAGAAACATACGCACACACAGAAATCCAAAACGTAATTCACCAGCAAATGAGATCGGCTGAATGCAGCAGTTAGTAACAAAGCTTGTCTCGGATGCCCAATGTCATCTTTGTAGCTCACATACCATGACTCCACACCCTTCCCCATCCCTCCCCAAAATCACTTATTTAAAAGAAAAGCAAGAAAGCACACTAAATATTCTCCTTCTAATAAAGCAATAAATTAAAACATTTCCATTTTTGTCTTTTAAATTATCTCAAAAGATACTTGTAGCCTCCAGCACTTCAGGCAGTGACCCTTCCTCATTCAAACCTAGATACAGTGTCGGCAGGACGGTCAATGAGATTGGATATTAATACGGAGTTCATTTTTTTTCTACTGGCAACTGTGCTCAGGTCACTGGGAAGTGATTAGAGTGAAAATCTACTAAGGTTTTCCCCCTCCCTAACTGGGCGTGCTGAGGCCAGCAGAAAAATCTTTACTGCCATCCCAAGATCAATACCACAGTACAGACAATTATGTAATCTTTTCCTTCCAACTTGAATTAAATCTTAACATCGTTATTAACTAAAAGATTTCATTTAGAAACTTCTTAGCCATAATGAAGATCACAAAAACAATTAAATGATTTGCACTTCACATGTCAAGCTGACTTCCAATAAGACAGTCCCACTTTCCCATCACACACTTGTATAAAAACTGTAGGTTTCACAGATCACCAATGCCAGCCCCAGAGATTCGTCACAAAAACGCCAATGTAGTTCAGGTGGATGTCAAAATTCAGTATTAAAGAAGAGCAGGGTGCTTTCCGTTTATTCTAGCTGAAAATGTGTTGCTGGAAAAGCACAGCAGGTCAGGCAGCATCCAAGGAGCATCCTTCAAAGACCGCAATTTCCCCCCAGACATGATCAACGATGCCCTCCACCGCATCTCCTCCACTTCCCGCTCCTCCGCCCTTGAGCCCCGCCCCTCCAATCGCCACCAGGACAGAACCCCACTGGTCCTCACCTACCACCCCACCAACCTCCATATACATCGTATCATCCATCGTCATTTCCGCCACCTCCAAACGGACCCCACCACCAGGGATATATTTCCCTCCCCTATCAGGGTTTCGAAAAGACAACTCCCTCGGTGACTGCCTCATCAAGTCTACACCCACCACCGACCCAACCTCCACTCCCGGCACCTTCCCCTGCAACCGCAAGAAATGCAAAACTTGCGCCCACACCCTTGTTTCCCACCAAGGCTCCAAAGGATCCTTCCATATCCGTCACAAATTCACCTGCACCTCCACACACATCATTTACTGCATCCGCTGCACCCGATGTGGCCTCCTCTATATTGGGGAGACAGGCCGCCTACTTGTGGAATGTTTCAGGGAACACCTCTGGGACACCCGGACCAACCAACCCAACCACCCCGTGGCTCAACACTTCAACTCCCGCTCCCACTCCAACAAGGACATGCAGGTCCTTGGACTCCTCCACCGCCAGACCATAGCAACACGACGGCTGGAGGAAGAGCACTTCATCGTCCGCCTAGGAACCCTCCAACCACAAAGGATGAACTCAGATTTCTCCAGTTTCCCCATTTCCCCTCCCCCCACCCTGTCTTACTCAAATCCCTCGAACTCAGCACCACCTTCCTAACCTCTCCACCCCCACCCCCACTCCGGCCCATCACCCTCACCTTGACCTCCTCCCTACCTTTTGTCCTAGCCTGCTGGACACATTTTCCTCATTCCTGAAGGAGGGCTCGTGCCCGAAACATTGACTCTCCTGCTCCTTGGATGCTGCCTGACCTGCTGCGCTTTTCCAGCAACACATTTTCAGCTCTGATCTCCAGCATCTGCAGTCCTCACTTTCTCCTTTCTGTTTATTCTAGTCAACATTCATACTTCAAACAAAAGAAACTAAAAACACGGATTCACTATCCACTCAACTTGCTGAGCTTGGCTGGAGAACTGTTGAAGTATTCACCCAAATAAAGTAGCAGTCATAAAATAAATCACTTATTCTCGAAACACATCCAGCTGCCGATAGAAAAAAATTGAATCTATGCACCATCTTATGGTTAAACAATGAAAAAGTGATGCCACAAAAGGTGTACATGTAGAAATATTTCACAAGTTATGTCTAGAGCAGTTTCTCTAGTATACCTGCCTCAGACATGGCCATGTGAACACTAGCTAACACTAGCAGCCGTTCTGCTCTCCTGGCTTAAGCCAGGAAATATAGTAAAAGTGAAATACTCTTGAAATAGGAAAACAATGGTTTGAAGTTAAGCAAGAACATATGGTGTTAAGAAGGTAAGAACTTCAGTTAGAAAGTCATTCATTAAAGATGCTGCTGGAAGAATACAAAAATAAAATTCCACTTAGAAAAGAATCGGAAGGGAGAATACCTATACCATGCAATGATGACCAATCTCAGATGGTTCACTCAGCAGTGAATTGAATAAAATGAGGTAGCCATAAACCAATCTGATCAAAGTTCAATTTTTAACTAACTGGAATGACAAGTTGCAGAAGACAGCCCTTATCCAAGGCTCTGTAACCATTAACAAAAGTAAAGCTGCAATCATTAAGTATGGTTCTTTCCAGTGATTGCAGAAACAAATCTTTGAAGGATGTATTCTATCCCACCAGTTCAGGACATGTTAGATTTAGATTTAGTTGACACGTGTACTCCAGTATAGGAATACAGGAGCAGTGAAAAATGTGCAAAGTCGCCATTCTCTGGTGCCATCTTAGCATACAAAACATAGGATTAAAAGCTGAAGCAGAAATAAAAGAAACAACCAAAAGAAAAGGATACATCCAAATCATTCCCCGTTTCCTCCAGGTGCTCCGGTTTCCTGTCACAGTCCAAAGATGGGCATGCTAGGTGGATTGACCATGCTAAATTGACTGTAGTGATCAGAGGTGTCGAGGCTAGATGGATTAACAATGGGAAATGCAGAGTTACAGGGTAGGGGGATGCTCTTTGGAGTGTCAGAGTGGACTTGATGGGCCAATTGGCCAGCTTCCACACTGGAGGGATTCTATGTTTCTAGGGATGGGCAATAAATGCTGGATAACCAGCAACACCCATGTTCCATGGCATAACACAGAAAAAAGAAATCTGATGACATTTTTAAAAATATGATCATTAATGGCTTAAGTAGAATTACTAACAGCATACTAACTTGGTATGACTGATAAAACCATGACCGATGCAGTCAGTCCTCTGTTAGCATTACTCTTACCACCTTATGTTGGCATCAATAGGGCACTTGCATTGGTTTCCATGCAAGAAATGGAGGGATATGGACAAAGGACAGGCAGAATAGTTTAGTTTTGTGTGGCATCATGTTCGGACAACACTGAATTCATTGCCACAGAAGGCTGTGGAGGCCAGATCATTCAACACATTTAAGATGGAGATAGACAGCTTCTGGAGTATCAAGGTTTATGTGGAGAAGACGGGAGAATGGGGTTGAGAAACTTATCAGCCATGATCGAATGTGGAGCAGACTAGGTGGGCTGAATGACCTAATTTCTGCTCCTGTGTCTTATGGTCTAACATTGTCATTCTTGTACTGTACTGTTCGTTCTAATAGAGGACTCAGATGACATATGTTGCATAGTATATAAGTATAGAGATTTCAATTGATACACTATACAATATTCGCACATTTTCATTGACTTTTTTGTGGAATGAGAGTATTAGTTGCTGCCCATCCTAACTGCCCTTCAACTGAGTGACTCGTTAGGCCACTTCAAAAACCAGTTAACAGTGAACCACATAATTATAAATCGTGAGTCACAGGTCTGATCAGACGAGGATAGCATATTTTCTTCCCCAAGGAAAATCAGTAAAGCAGATGGGTATGGCATGCCAGTTTTTGAAAGTTTCATAGTCACCATTACTGACATTAGCTTTCAATTCTAGATTTTGGTTAGATACCTACAGAATAAGAGAAGGAGAAAGATTTGGAATGTAATACAAACCTCTTCCATCCTCCAAGAATTAGAATAATGCTTCCTGGTTTGCATGTAGTCTCACAAATCTTTCTATTTAAAGATGACTGGATATTAAAAATCAGATTATTCAATACCAGTCAGCATTTATGATAATATTAACTGGCATAAAAATAACTAATTAATTGATGAACACACTCCTGGTAATTTACTCATTCTTGCAAATTTTAAACAAAGGATTGAGGTAGCTCACTGAAATAGTGTTTGTTGGCAACCTCTTTATTGTTACCACAATGCACACTAAATTTCAAAAGGAGCAGAGATGCAGCAGCTATGCATATAACTGAGTAACTCACTCACCCAGTGGACTCTCAGGTTGAGATTTGCTAGCCTGTGTAGGGACCACAGTTGAAATCCTGTATGTGTGCCAATATACAGTGACACCTCACTGACTTTCTTAGTAAAATGTTGCTGATGACATAAAATTTATGGGTAATGGAACTGGAGTTACATCACAGGTTGCAGCCAACCTGTTGTAGGACCAATTAAAACAACTGCTGAAAACATCACATGACTGGATGATGCCAGGTATCACTTCATATTTACACAAGACAGTCATGGAAAAAATGTCAACTGTAAACTTTTAAAACTTAATTTGTATGGATATTTCTCAGCATTTTCATAAACTGATTTAAGTTTGCCACTTTCTCCTGGCTGACTGATCTGTACAATAAAAGCAAAGCATTATGGATGTTGGAGATGTGAAATTAAAACAAAAGTGCTAGAAAATCTCAACAGGTCTGGCAGCACCCGTGAAGAGAGAATCAAAGCTAATGTTTCAAGTCCAATATGACCATTCTTCATATTCTGATAAAGAGTCACATCAGATTCAAAACATTAGCTTTGTTTCTCTCTCCACAGATGCTACCAGCCCTGTGGAGTCTCTCTCTCACTTTATAATAGACCCATGATTGGTTGTGTAAAATGCTGCGTGAATACAAATATTAAATCAGTTGTGAAGCAATTATCCATATATAAATCATTGATCCCCAACTCAAAACTGATTTTAATACTGATATTTAGAACTAGGAATATTGGCTATTGTATAGTGTCCAAAACTCTAGGTATTATACAACATGAACTTGGTAGAGACATACCATCTTCTTCCCAACCACTGAAACCATCGCAGTGTTTTTTTTTCTTGTCCATTAAGAAACTTCCCTTCCAAAAATATGCAGTCAGCAGTAAGAAAGTTACTAATTTTCTTCAGCACAAAATATCACTCACAATTTAGATGTACACTTTTAAAGCAAAAATCCAACCCAACATCACACATTTAAAATTGTAATAGCTTTTGGATTACAAAAAGCCTTCACTACAGCACAGACCTCCAGCTGCAAAAGTTCAATGCCTGTAATTACATCCTTAATTTCAATGCCAAAATTCTGTATCAGCCGGCAAAGGCAGAACCACTGGAAAGCTTTGGGGAGAGGGGAATTAGGGAGACATGTCGTTCACAATCATCGGTTATTTCATCCTTCTCACTGACATTAATCTCTCATTCCCCAGTTCTTTTCATGGGGTTTTACTTCTGGTTTATTGGTAACACACTGTCTCCCTGTTGTGATGCTTCAAATGAATGTAGAGATCCCATGCCACTGTTCAGGAGCAAGCAGCTTCTCTGTTCAACTGGAAACATACATATAAAACTGACAACTTATCCCAGTGCTGATAACTTTTGCACAAAAAGACAGCTGACATATAGTAACTTAACTGTCCATTAAGTAATTTGAGGTGTACAAAGCTTATTCAAGAACAACATTCTTGTTCACTTCTCTACACATGAACTGTTCCACTTAATGGCTTGGTGAGTTGATGAGATCTGTATGGCAGTTATCCAACCCATGAAATGAATAGTTCAAGGAGGGGGAAATTAAATGAGACAATAAATCTGAAAACATGTACACACAATTTGAAATCTTTGAGCAGTAGTCTATTGAAAAGGGATCAAATGAGTGCTATAAGCAAATCTTCAGCTCAAATAAAAATCTGACAGTCACACATATAGTTTGTATACATACCAAGGTTTTATACAGTCGACTACCTCTCATAAAATATCTGGTGTGTTCGACATACCACCACCACTCCGACCATCAGTGTTACTAGACAGCAGCATGCATCAAGGCTCCGCATATGTACTGTACATATTCACAATGCCAATTTCTCAGATTGCACAACCAGATTCCACAGTCACATCTAGCAAAAAACCAAAATCAGCAGCTCGATTATAACCATCATCTAGTCCAGACAGGCTGGTTTTTACCAGAGTGCATACCCTGTGTTGAGCCACTGTCCCTCTCGCCAGCCATCTTGTAGCACAACTGTAGCTAGTTATTTACTCTATGAAGGGCTGTGCGAACCAAATCACAAATAGACACCAGCCATTGTGCTTCCATCACAGCCCGCAGAAACACATTCATTTACACACATTTCAGTTGTCGGGGCTGCGCTCATCTCTTCCACACACTTGGTACACGAAAACTTTGCGCTAATCTCTTTCACACTCTCCCTTTTCCCCAGGTCATTTAGATCTCAGAAATGACCGAGGGTCCCAGCCGCCTTTCACTCCAGCGGGGGTGGGAAAGGTGAATAAACAGCGAGCGGTTCAGGAGAAACGCTGGGGGTCTGTGAGGACAGGGAAGAAGCCAAGAATTGTCGCCTTTGAAAAGGAATGCTCCACACCAGGCTGGGGCTGGGGCTGGGGCAAGTGTCTCGATTGTTCCTCCACCAACACAATCTCGGAAACTCGGTGAGAGAATAACATCTATTTCACATATTTTTAAAAAAATATATATCGAAATAGGATGCAAAAAAAGTCGCCTAATGTAACGGATGACATAAAAACCCTAAATGCAATAAAAAAGAAATGCTCCGTTACAACGTGACTTAAATTTAAATAAAAGCAATGATTTTTCTTTATGCCTCGCAGACACAGCCCAGGGGCTTGCAGCAATGTTCATTTTCTTTTGTAATTCCCCCTCCTCTCTCTCTCAGGTGATGGAGATGAACGGACTTACCCGTCCCCAACAACCACACACTTGATGGCCTGCATCGGGAGAGATTCCTGCAAATATCCCTCAGCACAACAACTTCCACTTGTTTAAAAATACACGGAGGGGGGAGGGGGATGTGAGGGGAGGGAAGAGGAAGGGGTGGAGAGAAGGAAGGGAATGTGAGTGAAAGAGACAGAGAGAAAACACACACACAGCCGACTATTTCTCCCTCAGGCTCCGAGGCGGTGAATCTCCGCAAAGAGGAGCCGGTGCGGCTGCGCCCGAGCCCCAGCGCCGAGCGCCTTCGGTCATTTCCGTCAGCGACGGAAACAGTCGAAGGAAAGGAGGGGGCGTGGCCATCGCTTCAACCCGGGACGTCCTGGGCTCCTCCCACACTGCAGGCACGTGGGCTTCCCACTCACTTCACCCCGAGGTCGGCCAGTCAGTTGGTTTCCAATGTAGAATGGAATGTTCACACGGCTGAAGAACTCCCTTCTCAGCATCACCTGAGGCGTTAAATCACTGTCAGTCATTTACATTTTTACTTTTACACTTCCCCATTAATCCCCCCCCAAACAAACCTACACTGTATTTCGCTCTTGTTCATCTCCATCACCCTACATCCAGTCTGCTACACCATATCACCCACTTAGAGTCATAGAGATGTACAGCACGGAAACAGACCCTTTGGTACACTCGTCCATGTTGAACAGATATCCTAACCTGATCTATTCCCATATGCCAACACTTGGCCCATATCCCTCTAAAACCTTCTTATACCCATCCAGATGCCTTTTAAATGTTGTAATTGTACCAGCCTCCACCACTTCCTCTAGCTGCTCATTCCATACATGCATCACCCTCTGTGTGAAAACGTTGCGCCTTAGGTCCCTTTTAAATCTTTCCCCACTCAACCTAAACCTATGCCCTCTAGTCCTGGACTCCCCCACCTCAGGGAAAAGACGTTCTATTTATCCTATCCATGCCCCTGATTATTTTATAAACCTCTATAATGTCAGCCCACAGCCTCTGACATCCCAGGGAAAACAGCCCCAGTCTATTCAGCCTCTCCCTATAGCTCAAATCCTCCAACCATGACAACATCCATGTAAATCTGTTTTGAACTCTTTCAAGTTTCACAACATCCTTCTGAAAGGAAAGAGACCAGAATTGCATGCAACATTCCAAAAGTAGCCTAACCAATGTCCAGTACAGTAGCAACATGATGTCTCAACTCCTATACTCAGTGCCCTGACCAGTAAAGGAAAGCATACTAAACACCTTCTTCACTATCCAATCTACCTGTGACTCTACTTTCAAGGAATTATTACCTGCACTCTAAGATCTCTTTGTTCAGCAACACTCCCCAGTACACACAAATTCACCCCCGCATCCTAACCTATCCACATTCACACCACCAAATCACTCCCAACTTAATACCTCCAATCAATCCCACTATCTACTCACCATCATACTACATTCAACCCTCTCATTCACTCCCAACCCATCACATCTTCAGCCAGTGACAATAATCTACACAACCAATCCTCCACTTCATCTCCTTCCCAATAGGCACTGAACCCCATCAACCATTATCCATAGCCTAAACTCCCACCCAACTACATCCTCAAACCCCCAACACCTACATTCCCACTAACCCCATTCTTCACACCTCCAACCTGACCGAAACCTCGCCTCAATAACTCAAACTATTCTTTCATTAGCTAAATACAGGCCCATTCTCCCAACCTGTCAGGATCAGTTTGTAATAATTTACTTGCTTTCACAATAATAATATTTGTACAAATATTTATACAACCTGAAAACTTGTAGACATTCCCCCAACATATTGGTCATTGATAAATGTGGCAAAAGGTAAAAGGCCAACACTGATTACTGTGATACATTACTGAAAATTAGTCTACAAGCAGATCTATTGTGCAAGCCATTGCAAACACTGCCTATGGATGTTTAAGCAATTATTAATCTGTTTTATCAGGCGAATCTCACTCAGTTTTGGGCACTGCTATTTATGATATAATACAGATTCACCTGAATATCAGGGTTTAAAAGGCTAAATTATGTCGACAGGTGAATAAACTTATGGGAAATTTAAGAGGGAATTAACAGATGTGTAAAATTATAAAATGGTCAATACAAATAAGTTATTTCCTCTAGTGAGGAAAATCCTAATCTTAGTGGGACATTCAGGAATAAAATCAGAAGGCACATTTTCACATGTAGGGTTGTGGAAATCTGGATTAGCTGCCTCAAATGGAGCTAATGTTGGGTCAATCAAAATGTTCAAGGCAGATATCAATAGATTTTTATTGGATGACAGTGATGAGGAGGGTGGATCTGAGACACATTAATCGAGTTGAGGAACAGATTACCCAGATCTAATTTAATTGAAGAACACTCTGAAGAGGCTGAATAGCCTACTTATGTTCCTGTGTCCTCACAAATCATCATATCTAAATTATAAAACGTTCCTTGGGAAATAATATGGATATGCATGAATTGTGAATTTGGGGATGTCACACAGAGTCATAACATTGCAGCTGTTGGCTTTATGTCAGAGATACTCATTCCATGGAATGTTCCCAGGCATTTCAAATCTATTTTACACTTTATGCGCCTATAACACAAGGATTATCAAATCTATGCAGCCAAAGAGTTTGACATTTTGTGGCAAGCTCTCTCAACATTATGGAGATTTGAAATGAATCAAAATTGTGTGATGTCTCGCTACCAAAGCATGCTGCAATGAAGAATGCAAGAAAAGATAGTGAATTCTTCAGCTATTGTTTTGAATTACAATGCTCTGAGATGCTGCCTAACCTGCTGTGCTTTGACCAGCAACACATTTGCAGCTGTGATCTCCAGCATCTGCAGACCTCATTTTTTACTCTGTAGAATAAAGGAATAGGATAGTTGTCTGGTATTAGACGACTTGAGTTTTGCTGCAGGACAATGGTAAAACTGATCAGCCAACCTCGTTGTATATTGTGCTAAATCATGAATAACATTAAGGCTGTCACATTTGGTCCTGAAATGTGCACAGTCTATGTCAGATAACCCACAAAAAGTAAAGTGTCTTAAAGGTTTGGGCAACAGTGAACCAAACTGCCTCACCCTGCTACAATGCAGTAACAACTTGGATAATGATCACTACAAACAGAATGCTGCAGTAAGCCAAAAAGAACTTCTGTCTATCATACAAATGAATAATATATGAGTTTCAGTGCAGGTGTAGCTGTATGTCCAAAGGACTGATGGATCTTATCAAAGTGTGTATTCCTTCAGCAGTTCATAATAAGGAAAGTTTTGACAGCGAATACCTTGCAAAACCCAGAAGTGTCCAACATAGATGTGACTCCATGTCATCTGCTGTACAATTCTGACCATATGAGGAATTATGCTGACAACCAATTTAGAGTTTGGCAAACTTGTGCGTGTTCAAAACTACATAAACTAATATAAAGGGCTTTTTTTTCAGACAAAGAAAATAGACATACACACTGCCTATTTCAATGCAACAAAATAGGTGACAATTATTTTCTGGTTAATTTCTCAGGGCAATGTCTTGACCAGAGTCAACCTGCTGTTTAAAATTTAAATAAAGCTTGGCAGTTAACTGTAATTCATCCATTACTCGTGCATTATTCACAGCATCACCTCTAGCAATCAAAGTCCACTTGTCAATGATCAAGATTCCCCTATTACACAGTATAAGTGCTGTTTTCAAAAGTGTAAAGAATTTTTATCTTTCAGATAAAACAGGAATTCATTGTTTAATGTATTGGATTATATTCCTTTTCTTATACTTCAGTGGAAATATACTTAGTAATGAAAAGTTATACTTTTAAAAGATTATACCAAAGATTGAATATCCAATGGTGAACTTACATTTTCCTCAGTAATCCTACATTTTGTTGCCTGGCATCTGGGAGTCTAGACTTGAACGCTCACAAACTTGCTGATGCATTTGACAGCAATGACCTCTCAAACACACATACATGCCACATGGCACTAACACTGTCTATTTCCATCTCTCGTACATCACTCTAATTTGCTCCTGAATCAATTCAACTGTTTGTGAAACCCTCATCTATTCCTTTATTATCTCCAAGATAGTCCTGACTAAGCTCCTGTCATCCATAAAATTTAGCTTATACCAAAACTCTGTAACCTATTTCCTAACTATTCTTTTACTCATTCTTCCTCAATGCCCTGCATGAACTCCCAGGAAGCAATGCCTCAGTTTTAAAATTTTCATCCTGTTTTCAGTTCCCTCCATGACTTTACTCCCACTTTGTCCCTGTAATCTCCTGCAGCTCTCAACATTCAAGGACATCTGTACCTTTCCAATTCTGGTTCCTTGCATATTTCTAATTTTAACTGTTGCACCACTGAGAGGTCACACATTCAACTACCTAAACCTCTCCAATTTCCCATTTTAAGATTTTCAAAACATACTTTACTTGACCAAACACTTGATCATCATTTTCACTGTTAGATTGGCTGCCCATGTCTGTGCAGGGTCTAGATGTTTTGATGTGCCCTATGGCATCTGTCCCTGGTCCATAAAGATAGACTGTGGTGGTGGAGGAGGGAGGGTGTATATCTTGGGTGACAATGTCATTCCTGATGAAGGGCTTATGCCTGAAATGTGGACTCTGCTGCTTCTCAGATGCTGCCTAACTTGCTGTGCTTTTCCAGCACCACACTTTTTGACTGACACTTCAGCATTTGCAGTCCTCAATTTCTCCTTATATGGGAGTAGGTTAGAAATATAAGTAAATGTTATTAAATCTGATACCTTAGGCTGCCTGAACAACAACATTTTCTACATTTTGGCCAGCTGTGCGGTCAGGAGAGTTTATCTCAGGCAATGATGGTGTCATGAAGGTGCAACACATGAGGGTCAGTGTGCAGCACTGACCCTCATGTGTTGCACAATAGCATGGTGTACATAGTTGCAAGGCAGTGTTGTAAACATGACGTGTTTGACACCAATATTCTTCTCCTGTGAACACCC
Organism: Hemiscyllium ocellatum; assembly: GCF_020745735.1. Classification (NCBI taxonomy): domain Eukaryota; kingdom Metazoa; phylum Chordata; class Chondrichthyes; order Orectolobiformes; family Hemiscylliidae; genus Hemiscyllium; species Hemiscyllium ocellatum. Next base: position 26,439,431 of record NC_083425.1, on the reverse strand, counting down.
CATGACCAATTTTAGATGCAAACCCCTCTCAATGAGGGTTCATTTGCAGCCATCCTCCTGGACATTGTACTATGTCCACGTGCTTCATGATAGAACTAACAGCATGCAGTCCTCTGCCACTGGCTTTTAGCTTTAGTGTAAATGTGGCGCTGAGATGCCCACCATCACGGTCTCTCTCCAGGTTCCCATTCTGCCAATCACAAAAGCTTCATATTTCACCAACTCATCACCCAAGCCGAGTATTGGTTCAGCGTCTACAACCAACGCCATCATATCTATTACAGTTGTGACCCACTCCTTTGGGCACCGTGACTGGCCAGTTCCAGCCAATAGCTACACACATCCTGACTTTTGTCCCCAATCATGGCAGATCACTCCCCAATGGCCTAGCCCTTTTGGAGACTAAAGACTGACCATGACCCATTCCCTGAAGAACAAAGGCACAGAATCTTCTATAAAGCCATCCTCACTGGACACCTGTCTGTGGCTGATGCCAGAGATTGTATGGGAGGTTGCCTTAGGTTAACTGTTCTGATTACCCCAGAGAGGTGCCCCCAGGGAGTGGAGTATAGTCCACTCCCTAAAGAATGTCACACATGTCCCATTGCTTGCTACAGATGCAGAGTTTGCTGAGACATAGTACAGATGAAAGCTTGATGTTGTCCACTGATGTAAGAGAAGATGTAGATATCCTTGACAGAACCCTGCATAAAGGTGGCTATGCTGTGTAGGCTATTGAAATAACACCTCAGGGCCCGGTATCCCATCACCAAGTCACCCTTTATTTACATGTGATGAGTACTTGACAATGATCCATCTCTGTGAACAGGGCGTCTGATATTTCCGTTTTTGTTTGCTTTTTTTCCTTTTCCTTTTTTTCTTGTTTTGTCCCTCCACGCTACTGTCTAACTGCAGTAGTGCTTATTTTTCCCCAGCATCAATATCGTGTGTGTGCGCAAGTGTCAGATGCAGTGAAGAACAACAAGTGTGTAAATCTTTATTTATATTCCACCACCAGGAAGAATGGAAACTGCTGAATGGCCAGTGACAAGCAGTGCCCTTCTCGGCAAAGGGCAATGCTGCCTTATCAAAAAGTGAAAGGGAGGACAGAGATTAAATCAAATTTAGAGATGGAGGGGAAATAAAACACTCCACTCCTTGGGATGCCCACTTCTCCCTGAAAATCTCAAGAGTGTTGGTGGACATCACAAGCTCCTTCTCTAGGGACACCTGGGCTCTGACTAAGAGTTGCTTGATTAGACGCGATTAACAGCCTCAATCAGGGAACTGATATTATAAGATCCATCTGCCTGATCTCATTACAATCACTACAGTTATGCGACTGCACCAATTGTCAGTGCATCTCTCCATGTGACTACTGTGATTGCTGGTGTGCTCAGTTTCGTAAGTGTGAGATTTCAGGGTACAGTGTCACAGCATTACATAAATGTCAGGATGGGGTTGGCGATGACTCCCTCAAAGTCAAATGCCAATGCTCATGGCAAAAGAGTAGACATGTCTGGTGCTCATGGAATGTGCCATACTCTGCAGCGTTTGGCCATAGGAAATACAGGTCATTTCAATCAAGCAGTGAGCTTAATTTGCCAGGTACCTGCTGATTTCCATGCTGAGTTTTCCCGATGACTGACTAGTTTGTATGCAGAGTTTGGCAAGATTATAACCTATGACGTATTCTGCTAACAAGCTGTTTACAAGCAATTAAGAGCATCAATTGGAAACTCACCACTTGCTGGTGAGAATCTTGTCACACCGCTTTAAGAACGGGAAAGTTGCAGCCAGATGATCTCAACATCAAGGCTACCATCCTATCCGATTGCACCACAGATCTTGCCATAGCCCAGGTTCTCATAAGAGTTTGCCCAATGCGTGGAGTTCATCTTGACACGTTCAGTTATCCCAACAGAAACTTTATGAATTCAACTCAAATTGCTTGAACATCCAAGGCATTTAATTAACTATTAAATAATGAAAAAAGATTAACTGTTTGCCTTCTTCTCACCTACTTTGCAGCTCCTTTAGAGACCCATTGGGATTTATATCAATGCTGTTTATTTGAGCCTAATAAAAATCTGCAGCTGCTCAACATTATAAGCAAGTTAGTTCCACTCAATATGCACCACATACCGAATGATTTGACACTGGACTTAGCATAACGCTTGAGCCAACAGATTCAACTTGTGAGAATTTATGCCATTGTTTTCTGAAATCCTAGAAAAAAGCTACAACCTGAAATAGGCATACTTAAGCTCAATGATCAATTTTTGAATAAAAACTGGCACAAATGTGTTCAGCCACACAAGATTGCATTTGACATGAATAATTCAGATTAGATCATTAATTTTTTCAAAAAATGTGCAAGGCATTTTGCATTGATGTAAACGCAATTTTCAGGTTGAATGCTCATGTTGTGAATTGAAAAAAAATGACGCAAAGTACAAGAGTGCAGACTATTTGCTTTTTTATGCTGAATAATCACTGAGTGGGTTGTGGAGTCAACTTTGAGGAAGTAGATTTGTCTTAAGGCTATTATTGTGCAGCTGAAAACAGCAGTGATGAAGCAGGCTGTATGTTTGCCTTTATGTCTGCAGTCAGTATACTGTTGAGGTACATCAGTAGACAAAATAGTGTGATTTGATAAGGCATATGCGTACTGTGGCTCATCTGTACAACAACGTCTTCCCAATCTCTCTCTTAATATTAAAAAAATGTTTTTTGCTTGTGCTATAGCAGTGATCTTTAGAAAGACAGACAGTGCATACTGTACAACACTCAATATAGTGGTTGTTGTAATTAAAGGTTTAACTTGAAGAATTTGCATGTTGAAGTCTTCCACTATTATTTTTAAGAATTGGATGCCGGTTCTGCCCTAATCCCATTTTTCAACAAAAGACGATAATTTTCTCTCATGAGAAAATGAGAGCTCAGACATATTGTTCTAGATGAAACAAAAATAAAATTTTATTTTTTCAAAAAATTTACAAAATAGCTCAAACCATGTAGATACATTGCATAGACTCATAAATATTAAAATCATACAGAAGTCAATTTTATTTATATGTAAGAGATTTAAAAGTCATCACCACCATAAAAAGGGATCATTATATTGACAAGTGACTGCAACAATGAACTATGGAGGTCAAAATGACAGTTGTAGATCTTGTAACACTTTAGTGCTTGAATAAAAACCATCCCATTGAGAGCCATCAATACTAATTTTCCAACAGCAACCCCCCAGCACATTATATAGGTACAAAGTTTATTTTATTGTTGTAAACATTGCATTCTATTAATATTTTCTAATTAATTATCAGAAAAAATGATTAAGAGGAGAAAATCATTAGATCTTTATTATATGTGTTTTCTACCTTTGCCTTCAACAAAATGAAAATGCTATTCAGTCAAATTCTGGTTTAGAAAGCAGTTTTTAGCAGCTTCTGCTGATTCTGAATTAAGTATGAATCTCCCAGATGTTAATATAGTGAGTACTAGATTTGACAGAGTGACTGGGGACAAGGATAGAGCTTCTATTCCCTTGCCAGTGAATTTGCAGGCAGAAAGCCTGTAAAATACCTTAGTGGTCTTCCTACTTGCCTCCTGCCCAAACAGATTTCTGCATTATTTTATGGTGGGATGGCAAAGTCCAGGCTAGCCAGTCTGTCTTTCCCCAGTTGAGGTCCTTAAGTGGTCGCTTAACACTTCAAGGCCGTTTCCTGTCAATTTTCAGGCTGGTGGGAGATCAGGGTCAAGGTGGGAAACTCAGAAATCCCACACAGGTCTTGGGGAGGAAAGCAGGAGCTTGGATGCCCCCATAAACAGCCTCTTTTCAATATCTGTTTTGTCCCAACATGGTCTGCTTCTTGCAGAAGCTCCTTGCGGCTTCCCCATTCCTTATTTCAGAGGACAGCTCACTCCCTGTCCTGGGATCTCCGCACTTACCTGGTCCTGGACTTGGGAGACTAATGTAGTCCCAGTCCTGTCCACTGCGGCTCTGGCATGGCTGGGACAAGAGAGCTTCAGCCAATCAATGTTTCATGGGACATTAATACGACTACAGACGGCCAATATTGGTAGTGAGAAGTTCACCATCAACTCAAGTAGTGTGAAGGGAAACGCCGTCATCCTAAATGTTCTGGCTTAAATGTCCAAAGGTTTAGACAACCTGTCAAATGCAATACAGTATTTTCTTCTTGCAAAAGCCTTACACTTCTGTTCATTCACATTTGTTTTGAATTGTTAGTATGCTTTCAAACAGAAGTTACTATTTCCAAATAGCCTTGGACCTGTGGGAGATGTTTTTGATCATCAATAAACCACAAAAGGCACATTTTAAATAATGAATTACTTTACAGCCTGTTTTTAAACTTATGGGTAGGCTGCCTAAGAGAGATAGTAGCAATATCTCCACTGCTGAAGCTGATCGCAAACTCTTTTGTCATATCTCACTGCTAGCCATGACAAAGCTTCCGCAGAGCTGCTCAAGACAGCAGTGAAAGCAAGAAACAGAGCAAGATTAGAGAACAGAAAACAAAATATGCCCCTTACTGACATCAACTGTAATAAAAGGTTTTGGCAATGTTCCTGGATTTCCAATGTTTAATAGGTCAATAAATTCCGAGTAAAGGCATATTCTTAATCTTTATGCCCTATCAATCTCCTAGTGACTGCAGTGTGGGCAGACTGGAAAGTTATTTCTTTCTGGGCTTGTAGTGGTACATGCACTGATCAAATAGATATTTCTCCAAGAATGTACAAATTCTCTATCTGCGTGTCATCTCATTATCAGCAACACCCTCAATATCTCCGTTTCACTTCAGTGAACAGACTTTTTGATGAAAATATCTATAACATATGCAAAGAGCAAGAGAAAAGTATATAATTCACAAAATAAAAGTCAAAATTGCATTAATTTTTCAAAGTAAATCAGACATTACTATGTCTGTAATTGTATTGCTATGCTTTTTTTCTATTCTCTTGTGGGACATGGGTGTCACCCATTCCAAGCTGGCCATGAGAAGGGTGTGGGGGGCTGCTTTTTTAAACCATTCTCTCCACATACTACAGGTAAACCTACGATACTGTTATGGAGGGAATTCTCGGATTTTGACCAATGACAGTGAACAACTCAAGATAGCGAGTGGCTTGGAAAGGAATTTACAGGTGGTGGTGGCCCCATGTAACTGCTGCCCTTGTCCTTCTAGATGATGGTGGCCATGGGTTTGGAAGGTATTGTCTCAAGACCTTGGGTGAATTTATGCAGTGCTTCTTAGATCACACACTGCTGCTACGGAGCATCTGTGAGGGGTAAGAGAGTGAATGCTTGTGGTGCCAATCAAGTAGGCTGCTTTGTCTTTGATGGTGGTCAAGCTTCTTCAGTATTAGTGAAACTGCACCCAACCAGGTAAGTGGGGAGTGTTACATAACACTGCACACTTGTGCTTCTAACAGGTGGACAGGCTTTAGCGAATTAGGTGGTGAATGACTTGACGCAGTATTCCTAGAATGACCTGCTGTTGTAGCCACTGCAGCCTAGTTGTCAATGCTAATCCCCAGGATGTTTATAGAGGTAGATTTGATTTTGGTAATGCCATTGCGTCTCAAGGGTGGTGGTTGGATTCACTCTTTATTGAAGATGATCATTGCCTGGCATTTGTCTGGTGTGAATATTACTTCCCACTTGCCAGTCCAAGCCTGGATATCATCCACATCTTGGAGACTGCTTCAGTAATTAAGGAGTTTCAAATTATGTTGAATATTGTGAAATCATTGGTGAACATCCCCACTTCTGACCTTATGATGGAAAGAAGGTCATTGATGAAGCAGCTGAGGAACCCCTGCAGAAATATCCTGGAGCTGAAATGACTGACTTCTAATAACCACAACCATATTAAAATGTGCCAGGTATGACTCCAATCACCATTGTGTTTTCTCCTCAATTCTCATTGATCGCAGGGATGCTTGAAGCCACACTTGGTCAAACGTAGCCTTAATGTCAAGGGCTGTGACTCTCACCTCAATTTTGGAATTCAGCTCTTTTGTCCATGTTTGAACCAAAGCTGTAATGAGGTCAGGAGCTGTGTGGCTCTGACAGAACCCAACTGGGTATCACTGATTAGGTTGTCGCTTAGCAGATATTGCTCCTTCAGTGAGTTATTTAACTGTCCATCACCATTCACAACTGCATGTAGCAGCACTGCAGAGCTTGGATCTGATCTCTGTGTTGTGGGATCGCTTAGGTGTGGCTATCACTTGCTGCTTATGCTGTTTGACACACTAGTCCAGTTTGGTAACTTCACCAGGTTGACACTTCATTTTTAGGTCTGCCTGGTGTCGTTCCTGGCATGCCCTCCTGCACTCTCCATTGAACCAGTGTTGATCCCATGTCTTGATGGTAATGGTCGAGTCAGAGATATCCTAGATCATAAGGTTGCAGGTTGTACTCCAGCATAAATTGCTGGAGTACAATTTAGCTGCTATTGACAACCCACACCATTTCATGGATGCCCAGTCTTGAGTTGCTAGATCTGATTGAATTCTGTCACATACTACACAATATGAAGGAGGGTATTCTCAATGAGAAGGCAGGATTTCATTTCCACAAGGACTGAGCTGTGGTTACTCTTACCGATACGGTCATAGATTGATGCATCCACGGTAAGCAGATTCAGGTCAAGTATGTTTTTTTATCTCATGTTGATTCCTTCATTACTTGCTAGAGACCCAGTCCAGTTATATCCTTTAGCTGATCCTAATGATCAGCTCAATCACTAATTCTGCTGCCTAGCTACTCTTGGTGTTGGACATTAATGTCCATTAGTATAGTAAGTATATTTTGTGTCCTTGCCACAGTTAATGCTTCTTCCAAATGTTCAACAGGGAGGAGTACTGATTCATCAGCTGAGGGAGGATGGTAATGTGGTATTCATCAGGATGCTTCCTTGCCCAAGAAATGTCATCGGGTCCGGAGTTATTGAGGACTCCCAGGGCATCTCCCTCTTGACTGCATACTGCTGTGCTGCCACCTCTGCTGTGTCTGTCCTGCTAGTGGGACAGGACATATCCAGGGATGGTGAGATAGTGTCTGTATCATACTCAAACATTCATACATACCAGTCATATCAAGCTGTTGCTCGATCAGTCTGTGAGACAGCTCTAAGTTGTAGCACTAGACACCAGATGTTAGAAGGATGACTTGACAGGATTGACAGAGCTGTTTTTGCTGTTTCAGGGGCCAAGTGGTCCTTTCTCATTTCTTTAAGACTTTGTAGCAATCAATACAATTGAGTGGCTTGCTAGGCCATTTCCAGGGGTTGCTGAGAGCCAACTTCACTGTGGTTGTGGCAGATTTCCTTCCCTGGAAGACATTAGTGAACCAGATGCGTCTTTCCGACAATCGACAATGGTTTTGTGGTCTTCATTAGATTCTTTCAGATTTAAAAAAAAATTCCACCATCTGCCATTGTAGAGATTTGGACCTGTGTCCCTAGAACATTGGCTGAGTTTCTAGATTTAAGTCTAGCAAGAATACCACTAGGCCATTGCCTCCCTGAATTATTTATCTTCAATTGCATTGGTTGAAGATACTACTTTAAATGGTTACATAAAATTTTATTGCGAAAGGAAATTTGACAGGATTTAGGATATATTATGTACAGATTTCAATGTGCAACCTCAGCTGACTACACATGTAACACACTGCACTGCGAGTTCAAATGCTATGAAAACCAGGACTGAAGTTCAAATCAAGTTGCACCTTTGCCAAAGGCCACTGACATGGGGGTCAAAAGTGGGCCATAACTTTCCTCAGGATCACCATGCAGGTACCAGTGATTTGAGAGGTATTTTACTAAATTATTATGGTGTAGTAATAACAACAATTCAAACAGTAAACATTCACAACATTATCTGAGAAATGGTCCATGATTTGGTGGAAGCTTTGTTTATAATTTTGTGAATCTAAGACTCCAGATGAGAGGAGATGGAAGCTGACCACAGAATATTTTCCTACTGTGCATCCAGTAAAAGAATCTTGCCCTGCTTGATAATTTATCTGGTACAACACCCATATTGAATCTCTAAGCTGTTCGTGCTGTGTTGGCTAATTTTACAAGGATGGAGGAAAGGATGCTGCAACCCTAGTTTTACAAGTAGACAAATGTATCACTTAGTCAAATTATGTTCTAACCATGATGCAACTTCGTAAGATGAAAACCTTAAATAAAAAGCATTAAAATATAAATGAGGACAAGTACTGTAGCACAAAAAAAATTACCAAAGACAGCACTCTTATTGACTACACAAACCTCACATGAAAATTAGTTCTATTTTGATTCTTGAGATTTCAATTTAATGAGGTTCATAGAAACAGACTCATACACCACGGAAAGAGACCCTTCAGCCCAACTCGTCCACGCCGACCAGATATCCGAAACATTTGGTCCATATCCTCTTCCTATTCACGTACCCATCCAAATGTCTTTTAAATATTGTAATGGTGTCTGTCTCTACCACATTCTTTGGCAGTTCATTCCATACATACACCATCCTATGTATGAAAAAGTTCCCCATTAGGTCCCTTTTAAATCTTTCTCCACTCACCTTAAATCTATGCCCTCTAGTCTGGATCCTAACCCTGGGGGAAATGACCATGGCTATTCAACTTATCTACACCCCTCAATTTTATAAACCTCTATAAAAAAAGTCACCTTCAGCCTATGATGGTAGCGAGAAGAAAATCCCAGCCTATCCAGCCTTCATTTATAACTCAAACCTTCCAGTCCTGGAAACATCTTTATACAGGGGATCCTTGATTATCTGAATAATGAATTTCTGATTTTCGGATTATCCAAAGATGATTTCAAGGTCCCGCAAAAATGTTACACCAAAGAAGTAAGTGTATTTGACTTACCTGTACTGAAGAACATGTGAAAACATTGGTAACAGCAAGGAAACGCAAGCAGCTCAAACATCAGAGACTGGATTTTTTTTAGGTAAGGGTTGTTACACAGCCCCTAGCAAAAGTAAGTGTTTTACATTACTGTACAGGTATTCCTGTCACTTTATCAGGCTGTTCATTTAAAAACAAGGCCGAAAATGTAAACGAATGCACGAAGCGGTGTTTCCGTCCTTCTATCGTGAGACTGCATTCCCGGAAACTGACAAATGCTGTTGCAATCATAGAAGCTGTTTGGGACCTTGTTTAATGCTGTCTTCACCATTCCTTGCCAAATGGTAATTACTGCTGCATTTTAAAAAAGTTTTTTCATGTTATCATTGCTTTATTTTGTTCATCATGTGAAATCTGTGTCCTCTTGCGCTCAATTCATTAAAATCAAGACTTAAATAAATTCTCCGGTAGAGCAGTGTTAGATCAGCATGGCTTCCCTTGTTTACGGTAAAATCGATTATCTGAATAATCAATTATCCAAACAAAATAGTGCCTGCCCATAATAGAGGTTCCTCTGTAAAACCTTTTTTGCACTCTTTCCAGTTTAACAATAACCTTCCTATAGCAGGTCACCAGAATTGTATGCAATATTCTAAAAGTGGCTTTACCAATACCTTGTACAGTCATAACATGATGTCCCAACTCCTGTACTCAATACTCTGATTATGGCAAGCATTCCAAATGCCTCCTTCACTACCCTGTTTACCTGCTTTACCACTTTCAAAGAACTATGTACCTGCACCCTTAAGTCTCTCTGTTTGACAAAACTCACCAGGGCCCTACAATTAACTGTATAAGCCTTGCCCTGGTTTATCTTACCAAAATTACTGAGTTTGGGGAAATCTGGAGTTAAATAACGCTTCAGCAGTATGGAATTTCTTTCTATGTTTCTATATGATTTAGAGACTTTTGAGCTATATCTATCCCTTGTTTCTTCAGAACAGCTCCTATGAATAACTCAAATTGGTCTGGAACTTTTGTTTTTTTTTGTGTTATGTCATTTCTTTTCATTACCTGATCCCTGCTAACATTTATCTCCTTTAATCATAATTCTAGGTTAGGTTCTCAATTATATTAATAGTTCACAAGAAAAGTACTTTTCTTGTATTTGAATGTAGCTAGGACATTAAAATATAAACAGGAAATGATTACAGATACCAGATGGACCCAACACACCCCATTTCTACGGATTACCAAAGGTACACAAACAAGGGGCCTCCCTCAGACCCATAGACTCACTCCTGGCATTCAGACTAGCAAAGGAACTGCAACAAAAACTAAAATCTCCTGGTAGAAGTCTCAACTCACTCCATCCACTCTACACAGAAATTCCTTAACACCAAAGACAAAAAGATAGAGGACAACAAGATCGTGATTTCCTTTGACGTAACGGCCCTATTCACATCAATAAACATCATCCTTAGCCAAAGAAACACTTGCCTCACTGCTAGACAACACAGAGATTCAAACGCCTGACAGCAGGAACTCCATCAGCAAGAAAAGTATCCTCAAACTACTGGACCTGTGCCTCAATCCACTTAAGCTTCAACAAGATCCACAAACAAATCAACAGTACACCTATGAGATCGCCAGTATCATGACTTATAGCAGAAGCAGTTATGCAGAGGCTAGACCAAACTGCCCTTCCCATGATCCAGCTTAAGCTTTGAGTCTGCAATGTGAATGACAATTCTATCATCACGAAACGTGACAAGCTGGAAGAAACACACAAACCGATAAAACAACATCCTTACCGGTACAAAGTTGACCAAAGATGGAGAGAACAATAACTGACTCCCCTTCTTGGACGTCATGGTAGAATGAAAAGAAACGGAGAACTGCATACCAGAGTTTACAAGCAAGCCACACACACTGATCAGATACTCAAATACATAAGGAACCATCCCAACACCCACAAATGAAGCTGCATCAGGACACTATTTAAACGAGACACAATACACTGCTGCACCACAGAACTACAAGAAGCAGAAGAGAAACACCTACACAAGGTATTCAGGAACAACGGTTAACCAATAACCGCAGTCTACTGATTATTGCGCAATGGACCTAAGCAGGAAGATGCAACATGCCCTGATGCTCTAGTCACCCTACCATGCATCAAAGACATTTCAGAGATGACCACCAGACTACTCCAGCCCCAAGGCATCATGATAGCCCACAAACCTACTATCACACTAAAACAACTATGGATGAATTTAAGGGCCCTGTATCACAGCCAGCAGAATGAATATTATATACAAGGCTCTTGCAACACAGTGGTAGTGTCCCTGCTCTTGAACTGAGAGACCTTGGTTCAAGTGCCATAAGAGGTGTATAATAATATTTCTGAACAGGTTGATTAGGAAAAACAGATTAATCTATAAATAAAAACCCTTCAAGCAGACCTAGGGCTGGGAATGTAGATGCGTTCTTCCTGAACTGGGATTAGCCTATGTATTCCATGAGTAGTGGCTTTATTTAGGGTGGCATGGTGACTCAGTGGTCAGTACTGCTGCCTCACAGTGCCAGGGACCTGGGTTCAATTGCTACCTTGGGCAACTGTCTGTGTGGAGTTTGCACATTCTCCCCGTGTCTGTGTGGGTTTCCTCCCACAGTCCAAAAATGTGCAGGTTAGGTGAATTGACCATGCTAAATTGCCCATAGTGTTCGGTGCATTAGTCAGGGGGAGAATGGGTCTGGGTAGATTGCTCGTCGGAGGTTCAGTGTGGACTTGTTGGGCTGAAGGGCCTGTTTCTACACTGTAGGGAATCTAATCTAATCTAAAATAGGACTGCAACAAACATTACATTGGACAAACCATCAAGAAACTAGCCACTAGGATACACGAGCATCAAAAGGCATGACTGACTATCACTGGTATCCATACACACAGATGAACAGGGACACCACTTTGACTATGACAATGTATATGTCCTGGGACAGGCCAAACAGAGGCACACGTGGGAATTTCTAGGGGCCTGGCATTCAAACCAGAACTCCATTAACAATCATATAGATTTGGATCCTATTTACCAACCTCTCAGAAATAGAACTAGAAATGATACCACCCACCACAACAGACCAAGACACACAAATAGCAAGTGGGATAAAACACTAATGTTTCACCGGATGCTCACTAATGACGTTACTTAGCATGGTGACGAAACTTCTGAAAACAAACCCACCAGCTCAGCAAGCAAACCAACAACCTACAATAGTTACATTTGATGGTTATTGAACACCAATGATCTGGAGCTTGTTATTAATCTGCAACTATAACATCACCACTAGACTGCAAATGATAAACAATGAGCAACTCAGAGTAAAAAAGAATGATAAAAGTTGAAGGCAAATGGAAGGACAATAGAACAATTTGGTAGAAAATAGTGAGTGACATCACGTTTCTAACAAGAACCAAGCATAAGACAGAATGTAAGATATAATGTCATACGTAATTTTGTTTATACTTTTCAGGTCACATTGCTAGAACAGGCAAATGGTTCAGCAGAAGTAAATTATTAAAAACACAAGGCACATGGCTATGCTGCAAAAGTCAATGAAACCAAAATGCAGTTGAAGACCAAGAGCAGAGACCATACGACAATGAAACAAAATAATGCACTCCTCATCATCACTCCTCCAAAACAGTCAATGACTTCTGGAGTCCACATATGCACAGTTAAGCACATAAATCCAGAGATCACTGAAAAATGTTATGCTTCCCAAAGTGTGTACATTTCAGTTGGCTATATCTAGATTGACAGAAATTTCTACTTATACTCAACTGGTCTTCCTGGAAAACCCTCGCACAGGTTATTCTTTGTTGAATGAGGCATAACTGGGTTGCTTGTTTAAAGTCTATAATCAATGAAAAGCTTCACTGTCTCCAAAATGCTACAGACAATATTTGCTAAATTTCTCCATTATGATTTAAAAAAAGCTATTCCTAAAAATGTTTTCAAGAATTTGGTATTTCTGCCCCTGTCTTAATCTTATGCTGTCTGCTTAATAGCAGGACTTGGTAGATACCTGATGACCCACTCAACTTGATTTCTAATTCAGGCTATCATCAGGAGAGAGAAAACTCATGCCTCCAGATCTAGAATTTTGTGAGTGGCTTTCTTCAATGTCAGGAGCGAGTACCATTGCTTCACTGCTGACTGTAAAAGTTAGGCTGATATTATTTGCCTAATAATATGCTAAAGGTTGTAAAATCATGAAGATAGAATCACAACTCCAGCTCTCCTTCCTTTCACCCTCTTCTGCATTAAACATAAAGAAGCAGGCATCAGATCCACGACAGTACTTTAAGAAGGGATATTGTATCAGATCACTCTCTGTTTTATCCCATTTCCATTCTGCAGGTTTTATTCAATATATTTCTGGATTTATGCTAAAATCAACTGACAGTTAAAGATAATAACTATGCACCAGAATTCATCATTGCAGCAATTTTTAAAACAGTCCTCAACCACCTCTCACACTATAACTGAACTGCTATAAGCAAAACAAATGCTGAAACTTGATATACACTAAAATAAATTGAAACCTTCCTTCAATTTGGGAAGTGTTTATTCATGTTAAATATCTTAGTTGTTGCATACTGAATTCAAACTTAATGTTTTGAGTTGATGTCTTTTCAAAAAGAAAATGTAGTTCGATGAGGGCTTTTAAACTAGGAATCCATGAGAAAGTTTTGAATGATTCATCAAAAATAACTCCAGTATAAAGTGCATTTATTAGATGTCTAAAGTCTGTAAACTTACAAAATCCCAGGTTGCAAAACATATATTTCCCTTATGCAAGGTGTTATATCTCAATTAACACTAATATTGGTCCTAAGAAATGGTGTGTTAATAAACAGATGTTAAATAAAAATCACATTTCCCACAACAAACCATGTAATAACATGGGTTATTTAATGTAAAAATTTCAAGTCAAGAACATCTATTGGCTGCCAATGACTTAATTGGACTAAAAATGCTCTACAATATTATTTAGTCTTACTAACATACCTCTCCCTCATTGCTTCCCGTTATTGATTCCCTGTTTGATGCCCATCTCACTCCCTCCCCAACCCCCTCAGTCTGTTTCTCCCATTTGTCACCCTTTTGGTTACTCTATCTCTCAATCTTCTCACTGTGAGCAAGGAGCAGCAATAGGGAAGTAGTGAGGGCTTAGGAAGATGGATGTCAAATAGGAGATGTATGGCAAAAGGAAAAGAGGAACAAATGAAGTGGAGACAGAGTGAATGAACTAGGTACTGAGCAGGCAAGGGAAGCACTGAATGTGTTTTGGGAGACCTGTCATTGAGAAAGGTTGTTGGTGGGGGGGTTGCTCAGGCAAGTGGCAAGAAAAGCAGCAGTGTATTTCAAAACATAGGTTGAGCAGATGGAGTGAAAATGCAGATCAGATCAATGTAAGCGCATGCATAGTAACCACACCAAAAAATCTGCACTATTAGAAATTGCTTTCAACGGGGATAACTGTACAACTATTTCAATAGAAGCAAGATAAATTATAAAGTAGAACATTTGTTGCAAATTTACAAAAAGTGTCAACAATGTGTAATTTAAAAAAAAAAATCAGCACTTTAAAACAAGAATACTGACCGAGTAATGGTACAGAACTTTCTTCAAGTAAGGGCTGATGCAATCTGAGAAGGTAAAGATTAAACTTCTATCTATCTGGAAACAGGGTATATTTCAACCACAATGTGTAACGTGTCTTCAACTATTGTCAAAATGAATCTTAGAAACTCTTCAAGATAGAGCTATTTAATTATAAAGCATGAAATATACAACAATGGGCAACTCTGAATAATACTAAACAACTCGTAAGTATTAAAGCAGAAATAAAATCCACAACTATCACTGACAAAAGCTTGTAATCTCATCCTACATAGTGATGTAGAAAATTGCTAAAACAAAAATTATGTATAATTGCTGAGAGGATGATGATGCCATCTGCCATTAAAATTGTAGACTAAATGCTTGGATACAGAAAGGCCAAGGAACTGGTTAAACAAAACTGATATCAAATGAGACTGTCAAATGCTGGATTGATTTAATGCCAAAACATATTTCTGCAGTGCAGTGATTAGCTGCATGACAACTGCTTTGTGATCTAAATGAATTCAGACATTTTTAAAACATCCCATTTCTCAACTACATTTGGAATGTGTGTAGTAAGGAAATGGAACACGACTTTTTGATTTGCAAAGGGCTCAAGGTAAAGTCAGATAATACTTTCGCATAGTTATATTACATAACTTTAGCAAAAATCAGCTAAACCTATTGCATCATGGTTTGCATTTTTTGGAACAGCAGTAATAATCAAAAAGTATTCTGGCGCCATGCAAAATATAAAAGCAACTGCAATCCATTATATTTGAAATGGTTGGTGTTTATGCTGAGAAGCACATGCTCATTGTTAAGTGCAAAAATGCACTTTGGTAAGATATCATGCCCTAAACACAATTCTTTACGCAAGTATACAATTATGAGATTACTATCTTACATGCTTACCTGTATATTTTATCTCAGGGAAAGAGGTATGTACTTTCTTCATTGATAAGAAAGCAGAACTGGGTGACATATTAAAATAATATTATGTTTGGTTCATTCCACTTGGATACCTTGTGGACACATTGAATGAAACAAGTAAACTGAATAAAATTATGCAAGTTAAGAGGCCTATTTTGCCCAATGTGGATGAATGCATGCACTCAAAAGCATCACATATACATACCTACACACTTTTCAGCACAGATCATTTATGTCAGCTTAAAAAAAATCTGAATTTATGTTCAGCCCTTCCTAGCCTATATAGACTTGTTAAGCATATTTCTTATTTGTCTATCTGAATCAAAAAAAAAATTTAAAGTAGTCTTTCAGTTTAATTAGCTCAATTACACACTTTTTGCTCTTTGGTGTTAGAATATCTTAAAATTTGAACATTTCCTTTTTTCCCTTTTCCTAACCAAAAATCAACACTCCCACGATTTTACTGGAGCTGCTTGGTTGTCTGTGTTAAATTGGATAGCTTCTGTTCAACATCTCTTCCAGTCAGAACAAGAGATTGAAATGATGAGCATGGTAAATCACAAATACAATCTAATTCCAGCTATGTGCATTACAGTGACACTCCCATTTGCTGTGTTTGTGTAATTTTGTCAAAGAGACAACTCCATGGAGCTGATTGTGATATGCACCAAGTATTTAGGGCATCAAATCAACATGCTTTGTCTACTCATCAGAAACAAAATATTATAAATACTCAAATTTTAGTAAATACACAAAATGCATCATAGCTCGGAAGACAGGTTGTCATCCCTTCATAATTTAACATTCTCTTTATCTGGTCAATAAGGCATGGAAAGTTCCTAAGAAAGGTCCATCTGCTGCTGATGATTTGGAAACAATAACATTTTGAAGCATTAGCAAACACTATTAAAAAGTCCATAGAAAAGGAGTTTACACATTGATACATCAGGATATCATGTTCGTGTCACAATGTATACTTTAAGACTCCGATAGAGTACAGAAGGTAGGCTGATTTCTTTTCTTTCAAAATGTAGTCAACTTTATTTGAGGTGCCCCAATTAGCCCTGGCTAAAAGGGGAATGTGTGTCATAATGGAAATCAGCTACACCTCCTTTCCCTGTTTGAAGTACATGGCAACAAGATTAAATGGAGTGTGATCCCTTCTATAGGAAAATGACTCCTTGACAGACAGCATCCAAATTTTCAAACAAATGTATGTGGGTAAAGCACTGGAAGGCTCCAGCTACTTTTAACCCAGCAAAACTCAGAACCTTTTTCATAGAAGAAAAAGAGATGGAGGCAAACCGTGGCTGTTGAGATTGAGGAGGATTAAATATATTCCAGTTATATTTGCTGCATAATGAGTTTGCCAATTCTCATTTTTAAAGAAGCTCTCAAAGATAGATCTTAAATTACTTGTTCTTTGATCAGAAACAATTCACACTGATGTAAATATTGGTACAGATATTCCAAATAGGATTTTTAAACTGTTGCAATTGAATATACAGTTAATATTCTTCAATAGAAGGACATTGACGGTACCTTCACGGCACATTTACTGAACAATAACTTGTTAACCATTGTTCAGTTTGCCAGAGGAACCCAGTTCCAATCATTTTTACTGATATGTTCTAAACATGGATGAAAGTGCAGAGTTGACAGAGTCAGAACCTTTTTGTCATGTTAATTAGTCCCAGTGAAACTGAAGTCAGTGAACACCAAGAGCAATGTTTGAAGTAATATTTAGTACAAAGGAAGATAAATTTGGTCATTGGAGGTCAATTATTTCAGTCCCAGGACATTGCTGCAGGAGTCCCTCAGGGTGCTGTTCTCGAATTAACCACCTTTAGGAGTTCTATCAATAACTGTCCAATACTGTCTTAAAGTCAAAAGTGGAGACATTCGTTGATGATTGTGCAGTGGTTTAGTATTATTTGCAACTCTGCAGATACTGAAGCAGTTCATGCCCATATACTGCAAGACCTGAGTAACATTCAGGCTTGACTGATGAGTGGAAAGTAACAATCTCAAGACAAGTGCGAGACAGTGATCATTTCCAATAAATAATCTAACTTTAGGATTTCTTCAGAAACTAATAACTTTAAGAAAATAAATTCAATCTTCTAGCTGGTAGTTGAAAGGATGACTCAACAACAATTTATATTTTCAGACTTTTATAGTAACGACAGACTAAAAACTATTTTTGCAAGCAATCATGTGAAGAACTTCAGTTCATCCAAATTTATCCTATCCTCCCAAGTTCAGTTCACCAATCAGCAGCAGTTACTGACCTAGATTGCTAATCTTTTAACACCTTCAACTTTAAACTCTCATCCCTACTTTATCATCTTTTCATTGCCTCTTCCTCTAAGCCATACTCTGCCAGTAAAACAAAAGGGACCTGGAGATCCAGATCCTGTCAGCAATAATCCAAAGCGAGAGCACTTTGAGAGCTCTAACAATAGTTATCAAGCCATCATGTCAATACCAAAAGGAGAACAAAACTGATACCCCACAAGGCTCAGGATCTTGAAAGCAAACTTCTATCCAACAAAGGTATACCCTCTCACAAAACTGACCTTTAATTAAAAGAAGTAGGAAATGAAACATGCCAAATGAAAAGCTCTTATTAATACAGCTATCATCTACTCACCTGTCAAGAATGCTTGAATCAAGTGCAACAACAAAATCTAAGAAAATCTTTCACAATACATATCAAAATAAAGATGTACTTAGTACCAAATTATGAGCCAAAGATTAAAGCGTTTGGATGAAACACTAATGAAGCCTGACATACTAAATTGAGCAGGAGGAAAATGCCAGTAGTTAATATTAGGAGAAGACAACAACATGGCACTCAGAATAAAAAATTATAAGTATCAGCACCTAACACTAGAAATGGTGGAACTGACTGAAGGCATTACAGTCAAGTACTTTGACTTGTATAATTGGAGGCCAGAAGAAAATGGCTTAAAAAGAATCCAACCTTTTCAAACTTTGAGAATCAGGAAGTACAAGACTTTTCAACAAATCTTTGCAGCTCTTGCTAGTCAGGTTTACAATCATTTTCAATACAGAATTCACAATCTGATATAAAACTTACGATCTGATTATATCACCGGTGCTTTAGGGATATCTTGACTGAAACTCTGAAGACTGAGACAGTTGGTGATAGCTAGATCCACTATAGCAAACACCTAGAGAAACCTGGTGAGACACAATAGTCTGTACAGTTAAATTTCCTTGAGACAAAGTGGGGCAGTGCACTCACTTGGGACCATCCTGCCATGATCATTCTTCTCTTCCCTCAGGCAGTCATGGACTCTGCATCAACCGCTCCTATTTCCCCAGAATTTGATGTATGCAGGGAACAATAACACCATTACCTGGACTACATCTGGCTCCAGTCTCCATTCCCACTCTGTTTTCAGGCAGGAGATAGATGTCCCACCAGATTACCCAGGAGCTATTACACAATTATCAAGTAACAAACTTGAAGTGGGTAGAACTTGTCTATGACTGTTAACTTCAGGCAATTGCACACTCAAAACAGTGGGAACATTGTGCAGAATTTCAATATAACTATGGATTAAGAGTGTAATTGCACTATTTTCTCAAAGAAACTCAGGAGTAACTGATTCGTAGATACAGAAAAACTACTCCATGCTCGAAAAAAGTAACACAAGCAAGAGGGCATAGATTTAAAGTCATCTCCAAAAGAAGCAAGAGTGAAGTGAGAAAAAACCTTTTTCATTCAGTGAATACTTAGGATATGGAATGCCCGGAAATGTGGAGGAGGCAGATTCAATTGAGGCAGTCAATAGGGCATTGGATGATTGTTTGGATAAAAGTATTGTGTAAAGGTATAGGGAAAATGGAGGATATTAGCACCAGGTAATGATGCTCATTTAACAAGTCAATGCATGCACAATGGGCAAAATAACCCTGTTCTACCATCACATTTCTGTGGACACGACTTTTATGTGAAAATATCACTGCACAAATTTCCTCAATTGCATGAAACATCTGCTCAGACTTTGAGCACATTCACATTTGACTATCCTTTGCGAGGTGAATTTTTTATGCTAATGACGTGGTAGCATAAATTTCAGTATTTTAGATGCAGAATGGCCTAAAGTTAAATAATCTTGGCATAACTAAAATATTTGGATTTTTACAATTATTTTCTGTGCTATTTCTCTTACTGAGACTGGCACTTCAACAAAAGCAGTCAGTCAGTTCTAGTGTACCTGAAATGTTTCAAAATCCGCCACATTTTTCAATCATTCCACAGGATGATGCAACCAGAATGATCTTCCCAGTGGACATGTTCCTGTTCTGAATAATAATGGGAAAACTGTGACTTCAAGAGTGAGACAATATGCCAAAAGACAACAGAAAATCACTGGTTAAACCTACAGATGGTGGGGCTTTACTACTTGTTTTCTACAAGTTTCTAGATTTAGAAACGGGTATAGGAAGTCTGCAGGCAATCTTAGCATAAGATCTGTGCAGAAACAGGCATAAGTTTTCAATTAGGTTGGATGTTAGCTCAAGTGACCCACCCGCAGTTTGGAGTGGGAAGGAGTTTACTAGAGCACAAATTATCTCAGAGTGGGATTTTTCTACATGTACAATGTTAAAGATTTAAAAGGATATGATAGTGTAGAAAGTTGATGCTGAAATAGGAGATCAACCAGGATTCAGTTGATCAGGCTTTTAGTTGTTGAACAGTTTACTCCTCTTCTATAATTCCTATATGACATCACCAATTGATTCCCTCATGCAGAAGTCAGCCAGATTGACTAGACTGACTTCCTTTCTTGGAGGGTGCAGTCCAAAGGACCAGTGTAAGTGCACTACAGGGGTTCAGAAGAGTTTGGGGGGGGGGGGGGGGGGGGGGGGGGGGGCGGTATTGAAGGCCTTGTGTGGGAAATCTCAAGCTTTTTAGGGAAGGGTCTAGCAGAGGCAGATTGTTCAGGCAGGGATGATTGCTCTTACAGATGGGGAGAAAGACACAACTCCAATCTAAAAGTATTTGTTTGGGTTTAGCTGCTGAGTTACCTAGTCATTTGATGCCAAATTAAAGTAGTAAATGCAAATAAGGATCGTGCATTCAATAATATTTAAAGTGCCAAGCTATCTTCTTATAGTAGGCTCATCACTGGCCTAGATGCAGTTCTGTCAAGACTGGAAATGCAAGGGTTGGCAATTCAGATTTCGAACATTTTAGCTTCATGATCTCAAAGCTGGCCTTTTTTGAGACTGGAATCTAAAGTCTCACCACCATGTGAAAATCAATGAAAGTTATTAGGTACATTTCAAAAAGTTCAGATTTCTGTATCTGACTTTGGAACGCAAAAACAAATAATCCTCATTTTCTCAAATTGTATTTGGTTTAGCAAATGGAGGCAAAACTTAGCATCAGACCCAATTAAATGTGTAACTCACTTTAAAGGTTCAAAAGTACCCTAAAAAATTAACCAAATATAGTTTGCACATCACGTTAGTATTTGTTTCAGATTTCCAGCATCCATAGTGTTTTGCCTTTATTTTAGCCAGCCAGCTGTTTAAAATCCTTTTGAATTTAACTAATTTCAGACACACCACATATATAAAACCATACCAAAAATATTCACAATTATGATAATCACATTTTTAAAAATTACACTAAAACACAATTTTTCAGGCCTGTACCTTTTCTCAGACTTTATAACAGTGATTTCAAAACTTCAGTTCTGCTCATTCTGACCACTAATTTAGAAGGCCTTTTCTGGATCTGAACAGCACATCAGTATTTGCCAGTATCATTCCATTCCTGCAGCATGATATTACCTCGATCAAAGCTTAATTTTTTTTTTCCTTAAAACATATCATTTTCATTCCACCTCCAATTTTGCACCACTTTGTAATCTGAAATTTGGAAAAAAAAAGTCTGCCTCTTGTTGTTGACTTTTTTTTGCTGTAAAGTTTCATTTCTTTGAACACTGTGCACCAAGTGGAGAGCTATGTACATAGGAAAGGATCGCATTATGTAGGAAACTAGCTCGCTGCGCTTCATCTTCTTTCATTCGCACAATTTCATTCTCTTTCAATCGGACTTTTTCCAATAAAGAGCTAATTTCACTCTCTTTATCCAACATGGTATCACGGTGATTACTTGATTGTACTGAAATGAAAGAGGAGAATTTTATTTTCAATTCAGTTATGGGCTTGGAACTTATCAAACAAAATAGTATTCGGAGTGAACTAAAGTAAGCAATTATAGCTTACAGAAATTTCAGTCCCAAATTAGGCTTCTCTTTTTCGATACTGATAAGATTTTAATGATTTTTTTCATTTCTATTCTTGGTCCTACTTGGTAATAACAAAAGTATAATGTCACAGATGAACTGACTATCAGCAAGCTGCATCATTTCCGCTAACTGCAGTTTATTTTTGTTATCAGACATCAAGGATTTATTCATGTTAAAATTAACCCAATAAATTAAAATATTTGAAAAAAAACATATGCTCTACACAATCCTTTTGATTTGGGCAAGTAATCAATATACTCTTTTCGTATTTAAGAGTTTAAAATTAATAGCTGACAAGAAAATATTTTTGACAGGTTTCATAGTTAAGCAAGTACTTCCTGCTTGCATACCTTTCAGTTGTCTTTCTAAAGCTGAAATCTTCTCTTTGAGTCCTTCTTGTGCTATTCGTTCTGCTTGCAGATGACCAATTTGCTCCTGGAGTTCTACTCGTACACTATTCACCTCTGCAACTTTCTCTTGGTCCTTACCAGATAGTTCCTGAACATGGAATTTTCTGTGTTAGAATTTTATAACACTTGGACCGTATTTCAAACAAGTTTATTCTCAGTAATTTCACTAAAGTGAACATAAAATTTGCACAGCATATTCTCCAGACATCATTAGGGCCAGAAAATTCTATTAAGGCCATATTGATTTAGCATAAAAATGGTTAAATATTGGATAATAGACAGTGCAGATAACAAATTCCAGGTCAGATCACCAGGCATGCATAACTGCTTTCCTGCCAAAACTTCATAAAGATATGTAGTTAAGGCAGACATTTACAAAAAATATATTCTGTCATGAGATGTAGACACTGCTGGATTGGTCAGCATATTTTCCTACAGGGCACTTACGAGTCAACCACATTGCTATGCATCTGAAATCACAAGTGGGCCAGGTAAGCATGGCAGATTTCCTTCCCTAAAACAACATTGGTGAATCAACGGGGTTGCAACAATTGACAGTGGTTATGCGGCCACTGATAGACAAGCTTTTTATTCCAGATTTTATTGAATTATAATTTCACAATCTGGCATTGATGGGGTTAAACCCTACTGTCACAGAACATTAGCAAGGAGTCTGGATTACTAGGCCAATGACATTGACACTATGTTGCTGCCTCCGCTTGCAACCATTTCCATCCAATTCCTAAAGTCACAGAATTCCTATCGTATCTTATTTTATAAAGTCATAGACATATAGTATGGAAACAGTCCCTTCGGTCCATGACTGAATAGTTTCTTCTGTTAAAGAATTTTGCACTGCACACTTAAAATTTAAAAAGACGTGTGATTCACTACTTGTTTAAATAGGCTAGTCCCCATATCCATCACCCCTTAAGTGAGCCAAATTTTAAAACATGTCCCTTTTCCCAAAGCTTGAAATTGTCTACATCTCCCATAGTTTGGGTTTTGGGTTTATTTAAAGGTGTTCAAGGAGAAAGTGAGGACTGCAGATGCTGGAGATCAGAGCTGAAAATGTGTTGCTGGAACATCGAAGCAGGTCAGACAGCATCCAAGGAGCAGGAGAATCGATATTACGGGCATGAGCCCTTCTTTAGGACTGAGGAAAGTGTGCCAAGCAGGCTCAAATAAAAGGTAGGGAGGAGGGACTTGGGGAAGGGGCGTTGGAAATGCGATAGGTGGAAGGAGGTTAAGGTGAGGGTGATACGCTGGAGTGGTGGTGGGAGCGGAGAGGTCAGGAAGAAGATTGCAGGTTAGGAAGGTGGTGCTGAGTTCGAGGGTTGGGACTGAGACAAGGTGGGGGGAGGGAAATGAGGAAACTGAAGAAATCTGAATTCATCCCTTGTGGTTGGAGAGTTCCTAGGCGGAAGATGAGGCGCTCTTCCTCCAGCCGTCATGTTGCTATAGTCTGGCGATGGAGGAGTCCAAGGACCTGCATGTCCTTGGTGGAGTGGAAGGGGGAGTTGACGTGTTGAGTCACGGGGTGATTGGGTTGGTTGGTCCGGGTGTCCCAGAAGTGTTCTCTGAAAAGTTCTGCAATTAGGTGGCCTGTCTCCTCAATATAGAGGAGGCCACATCGGGTGCAGCGGATGCAGTAAATGATGTGTGTGGAGGTACAGGTGAATTTGTGGTGGATATGGAAGGATCCCTTGGGGCCTTGGAGGGAAGTAAGGGGGGAGATGTGGGCGCAAGTTTTGCATTTCTTGCGGTTGCAGGGGAAGGTACCGGGAGTGGAGGTTGGGTTGGTGGGGGGTGTGGACCTGTCAAGGGAGTCACAGAGGGAGTGGTCTTTTCGGAACACTGATAGGGGAGGGGAGGGAAATATATCCCTGGTGGTGGGGTCTGTTTGGGGATGGCGGAAATGACGACAGATGATACGATGTATACGGAGGTTGGTGGGGTGGTAGGTGAGGACAAGTGGGGTTCTGTCCTGGTGGCGAAGGGAGGGGCGGGGCTCATGGGCGGAGGAGCGGGAAGTGGAGGAGATGCGGTGGAGAGCATCATCGATCACGTCGATCCCAAAATCCACAAACCTGACTGCCCCGGCCGACCCACTGTCTCAGCCTGCTCCTGCCCCACCGAACTAATCTCTACATACCTCGACACGGCCCTGTTCCCCTTAGTCCAAGAACTCCCCACCTACGTTTGGGACATCACCCACGCCCTCCACCTCCAACATGATATTCGCTTCCCCAGTCCCCAACGCCTTATCTTCACCATGAACATCCATGAACATCCAGTCCCTGTACACCTCCATCCCCCATCTTCTTTACCAACACCTTCCACCCCATCCTCAAATTTACCTGGACCATCTCAGACTCCTGCCTCCCCTTCCTAGACCTCTCCATTTCTATCTCGGGCGAACGAATCAACACGGACATTAACTATAAACCAACTGACTCCCACAGCTACGTAGATTACACCTCCTCCCACCCCGCCCCCTGTAAAAACAACATCCCATATTCCCAATTCCTTCGTTTCCGCCGCATATGCTCCCAGGAGGACCAGTTCCAATACCGAACAACCCAGATGGCCTCCTTCTTCAAAGACCGCAATTTCCTCCCAGACATAATCGACGATGCTCTCACCACATCTCTTCCACTTCCCGCTCCTCCACCCTTGAGCCCCGCCCCTCCAATCGCCACCAGGACAGAACCCCACTGGTCCTCACCTACAACCCCACCAACCTCCACATACATCGTATCATCCATCATCATTTCCACCACTTCCAAACGGACCCCACCACCAGGGATATATTTCCCTTCCCTCCCCTATCAGCATTCCGAAAAGACCACTCCCTCCGTGACTCCCTCGTCAGGTCCACACGCCCCACCAACGCAACCTCCACTCCTGGCACCTTCCCCTGCAACCGCAAGAAATGCAAACTTGTGCCCACACCTCCCCCCTTACTTCCCTCCAAGGCCCCAAGGGATCCTTCCATATCCACCACAAATTCACCTGTAACTCCACACACATCATTTACTGCATCCGCTGCACCCGATGTGGCCTCCTCTATATTGAGGAGACATGCTGCCTACTTGCGGAACGTTTCAGAGAACATCTCTGGGACACCCGGACCAACCAACCTAACCACCCCGTGGCTCAACACTTCAACTGCCCCTCCCACTCCACCAAGGACATGCAGGTCCTTGGACTCCTCCATCGCCAGACCATAGCAACACGATGGCTGGAGGAATAGCGCCTCATCTTCCGCCTAGGAACCCTCCAACCACAAGGGATGAACTCAGATTTCTCCAGTTTCCTCATTTCCCCTCCCCCTACCTTGTCTCAGTCTCAACCCTCGAACTCCGCACCACCTTCCTAACCTGCAATCTTCTTCCTGACCTCTCCACACCCACCCCAACTCCGGCCTATCACCCTCACCTTGACCTCCTTCCACCTATCGCACTTCCAACTCCCCTCCCTCAAGTCCCTCCCCCCTATCTTTTATCTTAACCTGCTTGGCACACTTTCCTCATTCCTGAAGAAGGGCTCTTGCCCGAAACGTCGATTCTCCTGCTGCTTGGATGCTGCTTGACCTGCTGCGCTTTTCCAGCAACACATTTTCAGGTTTTATTTAAAGGTATACTGGAATTCAGCTTGTCAAATCCCTTGAGAATCTTAAATACCTAAATAAGATCACCTCTACATTATGCTAACTGTTCAATATGTTAGAACCATCACTGACTTTCCATTATTTTTATTTTATTCTTTCATCTATTTTGAATTATGAGCTGGAAATGACTGATGGATTTTGGGACAGCTTGAATTTCAAAACAGAACAATTTGTTTGAGAGTCTAGGCCTGGAGGCTAGTTGCAGGCTGAGCCTTGATTATAAGATTCTAACAGAAACAGCAATCCTTGGAAAGAGCTTGGTGTTTCAACAGATAGCAGAAGTTGGCTATTAACAAGGAATAGTACCTGGGAGTTTGCTCCAGCAAGTCTGAAGGGGACCCTATGTTCAAGCAGATGGCTGTTGTTGAATGGTGACTGAGGCCTCGGAGAGAGTCGGTTAGTCTATCAGGGCGGAACCAGAGTTAATGTTGTTTTCTTTGAACTACATTACCAGAGAGATAGTCCTGGAATGTTGCTGAGACAGCATGAAGATACGAAGGCTCTCTGCCCAACCTAACACATCTGCTTCTATAAACCCAAAGGGTAGAAAGCTGATTTGGAAGATTTGCTGCCTTTGCCTGGGTGAACTGAGGATGAGACACCCTGATCAATATTTCTGGAAAACAGTAAGGAGTCCACAGTTATGCCTGTGAAACAACACACATTGTGAAAGCCATTTTAAGTGATCTGGCCAGTCTTGTTATTTTCTTGTAGAAATCCCTTAAGTGTGTTTGTTGCCTGTCTGCCTTATGTGTGAATGGGGCTGAAAACAAATTTTTTGGGTTTAAAGCACAGACATTAATCCGCTTACTGTGCTGATTAGTTTTTTTCTCTGCTAATGTTAAAGGTTAATTTGTATTTAAGAAATTAAGTCTTTTGCTTCGGATACAAAACTAGTGTCTGAAAACGAATTATTCCCAAAGTCTGGGATTTAGTACCCAAAACTCCGGCTAGGAACCATAGAAATGACTATGTGAGGGTCTTTGATAGTTTAGTTTTACAGTGTTTTGCATAGAAGTAGAAAGGCAGCTTTGGTACAACTATCTGTCACTGTGCTGTAACAAATACAAGACTTTCCAATTTCAGTGTTTTCTTATCACAACACAGGTGTCAAAACCCATTCCTTATTGGAGTTATTCTGCTCTGTCTGTTCTTGAAGGATAACATGTGCTTTCTCAGTTTTTAATTGACGCATTACAGAGATAGTTTAAATGATTTTTTCCACTTTTTGTTTGCAGATTATTTCCTTTTTTTTAAATTTTGTATCTAGCTTCATGGCTAATTTGGTTCAATTTCTTGTATGCCTACCTTGGAGTCAAGAAGGTTGTAGCATTAATTGCCAACACCAATTAGCAAATGTTCGAGGATGACACCAAATACTGTACTGAAAGAATGCTGCATTGCTGGAGGGGCTTTCAGATCAGACACTAAACTTAAGCTGCATCTTCCTACTCTTTGAAGAACATGCAGCTTTCCCTACGTTCTCGACTGTAGTTAACCCAAACTAAAGCCACAAAAACCAAATTGTCTGACTAAGCATTCCTGCATTTATTTGCTGTTTGCTATGCATAAATTGGTTGCACCGGCTGTTCATTAAACAGGATATCTAAAACTTCAAAAACAAAAGTAGGCACTAGTTTATAAATCCCTTTGTAGTGATTTGTTCTATAATAACTTGCTACGTAAATGCAAATTCTTTACATGAAAACAATAATGGACCGAGAATTGTTCTCCAATATACTAATCATTTATTATTCTTCATGTGAATCAATCATTTATTCACAAATTTTGTTTCTCACTCAATCCACTCATACCTTGTAATCTACACATGGTGTTGCAATGAAACAGTCCACATTTTTATTATTCGTGGTCTCCACAGACAATTCTAGTATTACATACCTTCCAGTAATGGTAGAAAACAGATACTGCAGAATTTCAATGAGTATTCAATCCCTGCATACACTACAGTGAATATGAAAAGAAACTAGAGACAAAAATAGGATTTTTGACCAAAGGAAGCTCATCCCTCAATGCTAATAGTTCTCTCAAATGGTATGTCATGATATTTTGACTATCCGCAATATTTTTCTGATACCTAATTTGGTACATAATTTCAAGCTAAAGTACATTTTTGGCCAATACTGTTACATGCCTACTTTTCAGTAATTTTCATTTTACTGCTTCCTGGGCTTGTTTTGATGTGCCACCTTAAGAGGAAATCTAGTAAATTATACTAACTTGTATTGAAAAGGTAAAGTTAATTGTTTCTTCCTAAACTGCTTTTCTAAGCTTTCTTCGTAAATCAACAGGTAGTTGCAGAGTTACCACCTAAGTATTTAGTAGGACTAAAGCATCCTACAAATGGCTGATATAGTTAAAAATCTAACACTTGGAAAAAAAATTGAAACTTAAAACCAATTCAAGGTGGAGAATGGAAAAACATTGTGGCTGTGAAAGTTGCTTTTTTTTTGAGATATTTTAGGTGTTGGAGGTGATTTCCTTGAATTCCAAGAGAAATAATTACTGTTTTATAAACTATTACATTGTTTTGGAACTTTGGGGAAAAATATTCAAACCAACGATACTTTAAAAAAGGAGAAAGAGAACAAAGGCAGCGACCACATGGTCAGTGAGAGAAAGATAAGAAATCTACACTGCTGTCTGGCACAGCAATGAATCTGTACAGCTATTGCCTTTGCTGTTTGACTTCAAGTATTTCTGGACATGAGAGTACGTCTAAAAAAAATTAATTAACAGCAAAATTCACAGGTGACCTTGGAAAACTTGTTAATCACTGACCTTGTTAATTATTGACAAACATATAAATTTGGACCCATTTATCCCATTTACTCTTGGAAAAAGAATTGCAAGAGATATCACCTACCACAACAGACCAAGGCACATAAATAGCAAGCTGGACAGAACAACAGTGCTTCATTGGAGGCTCACTGATGATGTTACCTAACATGGTGATGAAATGTCTGAGAACAAATCTACCAGCTCAGCAAGCAAACTGACAATCTGATCCACAACCTGAGCTACAAATCTTCTGTAAGTTTGCATGCATTTATTTCAATGCAAGATGCCTAACAGAGAAGGCAGCTGAACTCACGGCATGGTTAGGAACGTGGATATCGTAGCTATTACAGAGAGGTGGCTCAGGGTGGACAGGACTTGCAGCTTAATGTTCCAGGATACAAATGCTTTAGGAAAGATAGAAGGGGATGCAAGAGAGGAAGGGAGAGTGATGCTTTTGTTAAAGGATAACATTACTGCTGTACTTAGGAGGGCATGCCTGGAAATATGTCCAGGGAAGTTATTTGGGTGGAACTAAGAAATAAGAAAGGGATGATTACCTTATCTGGATTGTGCTATTGACCACCTCTCCCCCGCAAATAGTCAGCAGGAAGTTGAGGAACAAACTTTTAAGGAGATCGCAGTTATCTGTGAGAGTAATAGGGTGGTAAAGATCAGGGATTTTAACTTTACAAACATATGGGACTGCCATAGTATTAAGGGTTTTTGATGGAGAGGAATTTTGTTAAGTTTGTACAAGAAAATTTTCTGATTCAGTATGTGGATGTATCAACTAGAGAAGATGTAAAACTTGACTGACTCTTGGGAAATAAGGCAGGGCAAATGACTGGAGGTGTCAGTGGGGGAGCACTTTGGGGCCAGCGACCATAATTCTGTTAGTTTTAAAAGAGTGATGGAAAAGAATTGACAGGATCTAAAAGTTAAATTTCTAAGTTGGAGGAAGACCAGCTTTGACGATACGAGGCAAGAACTTTCAGAAGTTGATTGGGTGTAGATGTTCGCAGGTTAAGGGACAGCTGGAAAATGGGAAGCTTTCAAAAATGAAATAATGAGTATCCAGAGACATTATATTCCACTTAGTGTGAAAGGCAAGGCTGGCAGGTGTACAAAGACAGTCGGAGTACACTTAAGAGAGAAATCAGGAGGGCAAAGAGGGGACATGAGATAGTTTTGGCAAATAGGGCCAAGGAGAACCCAAATGGTTTTTATAAATAAATGAAGGATAAAAGATTAACTAGGGCGATAATAGGACTCAAAGATCAGCAAGACAGCCTATGTGTGGAACCACAGGAAATGGAGGAAGATACTAAACACAAGTGTTTATTGTGGAGAAGGACATGGAAGATGTGAGGAAATAGATGGTGACATTTTGAAAAATATCCATGTTACAGAGGTAGTGGTGCTGGATGCCTTAAAACAAAAAGGTGGATAAATCCCCATGACCTGATCAGTGTGAGAAGCTAGGGAAGTGATTGCTGGACCCCTTGCTGAGATATTTGGGTTATCAATAGTCAAAGGTGAGGTGCCAGAAGACTGAAGGCTGGCGAATGTGGTGCCACTATTTAAGAAAGGCAGTAAGAAAAAGCCAGGGAACTATAGACCAGTGAGTTTGACATTGACGGTGAGCTAGTTGTTGGAGGGAATCCTGAAGGACAGGATTTACAAATATTTGGACAAGTGATTAGGGAAAGTCAACATGGCTTTGTGCGTGGGAAATCATATCTCATTAACTTGATTCAGTTTTTTGAAGAAGTAACAAAGAGAACTGATGAGAGCAGAGAACAAGGTAGCACTGATAAATTCAACTGTATTTATTTCAATGCAAGAGGCCTAACAGGGAAGGCAGATAGGGCATGGTTAGGAACACGGGACTGGGATATCATAGCAATTTTAGAAACGTGGCTCAGGGATGGACAGAATTGGCAGCTTAATGTTCCAGGATACAAATGCTACAGGAATAATAAAAAGGGAGGCAAGAGAGGAAGGCGAGTGGTGTTTTTGATAAGGGATAACATTACAGCTGTACTGAGGGAGATATTCCTGGAAATACATCCAGGGAAGTTACTTGGGTGGAACTGAGATAAAAAGAAAGGGATGATCACCTTATTAGAATTGTATTATAGATCCCCCTAATAGTCAGAGGGAAATTGAGAAACAAATTTATAAGGAGATCTCAGCTATCTGCAAGAATAATAGGGTGCTTATGGTAGGGGAATTTAACTTTGCAAACGTAGACTGGGACTGCCATAGTGTTAAGGGTTTAGATGGAGAGGACTTTATTAAGTGTGTAAAGAAAATTTTCTGATTCAATATATGGATGTACCTATTAGAGAAGGTGAAAAACTTGGACGTACTCTTGGGAAACAAGGCAGGGCAGGTGACTGACAAGTCAGTCTGGAAGCACTTTGGGGCCAGCGACCATAATACCATTAGTTTTAAAAGTGATGGAAAAAGATAGACCACATCGAAAAGTTGTAGTTCTAAATTGAAGGAAAGCTAATTTTGATGGTATTAGGCAAGAACTTTCAAAAGCTGACTGGGGGCAGATGTTTGTAGGTAAAGGGACAGCTGGAAAATCAGAAGCCTTCAGAAATGAGATATTGAGAGTCCAGAGAAAGTATGTTCCTGTTATGGTGAAAAGAAAGGCTGGTAGCTGTTGGGAATGCTGGCTGACAAAAGAAATTGATGGTTTGGTTAAGAAAAAGGAAGCATATGTCAGGTATACACAAGATAGATTGAATGAATCCTTAGAAGCCTATAAAGGCAGTAGGAGCATACTTAAGAGGGAAATCAGGAGGGCAAAATGGAGACTTGAGAGCTTTGGCAAATAGAGTTAAGGAGAATCCAAAGGGTTTTCCAAATACATTAAGGACAAAAGGGTAACTAGGGAGAGAATAGGGCCCCTCAAAGATCAGCAAGGCAGCCTTTGTGTAGTGCCAAAGGAGATGGGGGAAGATACTAAACAAGTATTTTGCATCAGTGTTTACTATGGAAAAGGACATGGTAGATATAGAATGGAGGTAAACAGAAGGTAACATCTTGAAAAATGTCTATGTTACAGAGGAGGAAGTGCTGGATGTCTTGAAACACATAAAAATGGATAAATCCCCAGGACCTGATCAAGTGTACCATAGAACTCTATGCGAAGCTAGGGAAGTGATTGCTGGGCCCTTTGCTGAGATATTTGTATCATCAATAGTTACAGCTGAGGTGCCGGAAGGCTGGACGTTGGCTAATGTGGTGCCACTGTTTAAGAAAGGTGGTAAGGACAAGACAGGGAATTATAGGCCAGTGAGACTGACCTCGGTGGTGAGCAAGTCGTTGGAGGGAATCCTGAGGGGCAGGATGTGCTTGTATCTGGAAAAGGCAAGGACTGATTATGGATAGTCAACATGGCTTTGTGCATGGGAAATCATGTCTCACAAACTTGATTGAGTTTTTTGAAGAAGTAACAAAGAGCATTGATGAGGGCAGAACGGTAGATGTGATCTATATGGACTTCAGTAAGGCATTCGACAAGGGTTCCCTATGGGAGACTGGTTAGCAAGGTTAGATCTCATGGAATACAGGGAGAATTAGCAATTTGGAAACAGAACTGGCACAAAGGTAGAAGACAGAGGGCGGTGAAGGGTTGTTTATCAGAGTGGAGGCCTGTGACCAGTGGAGTACTACAAGGATCGGTGCTGGGTTCTCTATTTTTCATCATTTATATAAATGATTTGGATGTGAGCATAAAAGGTATAGTTAGCAAGTTTGCAGATGACACCAAAATTGGAGGTGTAGGGGACAGCGAAGAAGGTTACCTCGGATTACAACAGGATCTTGATCAGGTGGGCCAATGGGCTGAGGAGTGGCAGATGGAGTTTAATTCAGACAAATGCGAGATGCTGCATTTTGGGAAAGCAAATCTTAGCAGGACTTATGCACTTAATGGTAAGGTCCGAGGGAGTGTTGCTGAACAAAGGGACTTTGGAGTGCAGGTTCATAGTTCGTTGAAAGTGGAGTCTCCTAGGACAGTGAAGATGTATGCTTTCATTAATTGGTCAGAGTATGGAGTATAGGAGTTGGGAGGTCATGTTGCAGCTGTACAGGACATTGGTTAGGCCTGTTTTGGAATATTGCATGCAATTCTGGTCTCCCTCCTATAGGAAGAATGTTGTGAAACTTGAAAGGGTTCAGAAAAGATTTACAAGGGTGTTGCCAGGGTTGGATGATTTGAGCTATAGGGAGAAGTTGAATAGGCTGGGGCGGTTTTCCCTGGAGCTTTATAGGCTGAGGGGTGACCTTACAGAGGTTTATAAAATCATGAGGGGCATGGATAGGGTAAATAGACAAAGTCTCTTCCTGTGGTGGGGGAGTCCAGAACTAGAGGGCATTGGTTTAGGGTGAGAGGGGAAGATATAAAAGAGATCTAAGGGGCAACGTTTTCACGCAGAATGGAATGAGTTGCAAGAGGAAGTAGTGGAGGCTGGTACAATTGCAACATTTAAGAGGCATTTGGATGGGTATATGAATAGGAAGGGTTTGGAGGGATATTGGCCAGGTGCTGGAAGGTGTGACTAGATAGGGTTGGGATATCTGCTCCTCATGAACGGGTTGGACCGAAGGGTCTGTTTCCGTGCTGTACATCTCTATGTACTATGAGATGGGACAAGGGACTGAGGAGTGGCAGATGGAGTTTCATTTAGATAAATGTGAGGTGATGCGTTTTGGAAATGCAAATTAGGGCAGGACTAACACACTTAATTGCGAGGTCATGGGGAGTGCTGCTGAACCAAGAGACCTTGGTGTGCAGGTTCATAGTTCCTTGAAAGTGGACTTTCAGGTAGATAGGACAGTGAAGAAGGCATTTAGTATGCTTTCCTTTATTGGTTGGAGTATTGAGTACAGGAGTTGGGAGGTCATGTTGAGGCTGTACAGGACACTGGTTCGGCCTCTTTTGGAATATTTTGTGTAATTCTGGTCTCTCTCCTATAGGAAGGATGTTGCAAAACTTAAATGGGTTCAGAAAAGATTTGCAAAGATGTTGCCAGGGTTGGATGGTTTGAGCTATAGGGTGAGACTGAATAGGCTGGGACTATTTTCCCTGGAGTGTTGGATGCTGAGGCATGACCTTACAGAGGATTATAAAATCATGAGAGGCATGGCTAGGGTAAACAGACAAGGTCTTTTCCCTGGGTTGGGAGAGTCCAGAACTAGAGGGCATAAGTTTACAGTGAGAGGGGAAAGATTTAAAAGGCATCTAAGAGGCAATTTTTTTCATGCAAAGGGTGATGCCTGTATGGAATAAGTTGCCAGAGGAAGTGGCAGAGGCTGGTACAATTACAACATTTAAAAGACACCTGGATGGGTACACGAAAGGAAGAGTTTAGAGGGATATAGGCCAAGTGCTGGCAAATGGGATGGGATTAATTTAGAATATCTGGTCAGCATGGACGAGTTGGAACGAAGGGTGTAAATCACTGTGTTATTAATTTTTTAAAAAATCTTCCATTTGTCTACATCACATAAATTGCTCTGGTATTAGTCACAAAAAGTAAAATCCAAAAATTACCATCAGATGCTAAGAGACAAACAAGTAAATAATTGCACAATTCTAATTCACCTGAGTGAGTTCTTCTATGCGGCGCTTTAAACCTTCAACTTCAAAAGTAAACTTGTTGTTCTTTGCTTGTAACTCATTGATGGTTTGTTTTTGCATCGTACATCGATTTTGGAATTCATCGCGTGACTGGCTAACAAGATGAAGTTTCTCCTCCAAGTGGACCAATCGCTCTTGCTAAAGTAGAGAAGAAAAGCAGGAATAATTGGAGAAATAATACTGAATCGTAGTGTTAAGCGCTTGAGTAACTTGCTCAAGAAAAGTGTGATCAGTCCAGAGTTTGTCAGGTTGACATGGTAATGCACTGCTCTTGAACTAATTTCAGTTTAATTCTAATGAAAAACAGTCAATCTTTGTACACTGGGCACCAAAGTGCTAGTCACTGTTTTGTTCAAGACAGTAATGTGGTATTGAAGGAAGAAAGTATTGTTCACATCCTGCCTAAACTTGCACACATGCTCAGAGATCTAAATCTGGGCAACTTTAATACTTATACAGTAGCAGTAGTTTAAAATCCGAAACACATGAAATCAAGTTTACATTGCAGTTGACTTTAACCTTCCACTCATCCAAAATCTAATCAATGAAAATCTTCAGTTTATATGTGCATGATGTAATGTATCAAAAAGTTCATGCAATCCATTTTTAAAAAGTGATCTGGAATAGCCAATTAAAAGGAAAATATTGGACTTTCATGACGACATCAAATGGGAAGATGGATATAAGAAATAACAAGAATGGTGAAAAACTGTAGAACAATAAAGAACAAGGTATGGAAAAAAGGATAGAAAGTTAGTTGATGCAATAGATGTTGCAAAATTTGAGATCATTAATTTTGAAAATAAGAAGCTAGAACTTTCTTGATCCTATTTGTTGTTGTTTTCATGCTGATTTTGCAGATGGAAGTTACTCAAATCTCCTTTGCTTATGCCCAGAAAATGGCTTTGGTGTGTTATAATGATTTCTATATTGACATCACAAAGGTCACTTGCTTTCTCTTCCTAGGAGTGGTGGCATGGGCTGTCTCACAATATCTAAGCAGGTGATAGATATGCCCTTTAACTTCTCATCTGAATCATCTAGTGTAGCATGCCCTCAAGAAGCAACGTAAATCTTGCACACAATTTTTGTCAGGCTGAAGTTGAAAGTATAAAACAAAATCTCTGTTTCCAAGCTGTATAAATCTATGACTCTATGAGGTGGGACAATGGGCTGAGGAGCTGGTGCTGCAGGAACTCAGTAAGTCTGGCAGCATCTGTACACAGAAACAGAGTTAATATTTCAAGTCAGTATTGCATACTCTATAGTAGGAAAATTGTAAAAATAATGATAAAAGGTGCAAATTTGGTTCATTTGATTGTGAACAATGATGGTTGGCTACAGTTACAAAAGGGCTGGATAAGTTGAGGATTTGAGAAATGAAATAACAAAGGTATGACTTGATTGTGAAAGGTTACGACCAAGTAAATGATGATTTTTCTCATTCGTTATTGGAACAGGGAGCAAATATTTATTGTAAAAACATGAATAATTAAATAAAAGTTGTGAAAGGTGACATGTAACTTGGAGTTCATGTTTTTGGAAAATAAATACTTCATTGAGAATTGTTAGATGCTATCACACGTTGTACGAGAGAAGCAAATAGGCACCCAAACAAAGATTAAGAACAAGCAGCTGATTAGGATGGGCTCTTACCACATTACTCTGCTCTGACTGCAGAAGCAGTTATATATAAAACAAAATCCTTCAATTCCAAAGCATGCTAATTCTGGTAATTTTGCCCATTTTAACATTGCAATGTTTGATTCATGTAAATGTATGAGTGTTAGGATTAAGGCTAGCCACCCAAAGAAAGTCTGCTTGAAAATTAAATTGAGGTAGATTCCATAATGATGTTTAAGGTGATTTGTGAAGCACTGAATGCAGTACATGGCTCACTAAACTAATATTCCCTTACTTTTGGGAGTCTATGCTAGTCTGTTGAGAAGCCCAAATTGAGAAATGGGAAGGGGAAAATAGGCAATAAGAATAGAAAAAACAGACAGAGCAAAATAGAAGAAAAAATATGAAATTTGAAGAAGTCTGTAAGTTATTGAATGCCCTATGTTTGTATTTTTTTGTTACCTCCTCCAATCGAATTTGGTTCTTCATTTTTATCAGCTCTTCCTCAGCTAGTGCTCGATGAGTTACAGCAGATGCCTTTAGATGACTCAGCTCCTGTCACAGAACACACTTTAGAATGTTAAGTATAATTTCATGATAGAATTTATAAAGTTACTAATTGTACTCATACAAATCTCTGTCTTGTACAACCCTCCTCACGATCCAACCCAAACTTTGGCTCTGCTATGTGGATTATACCTTTATCATCACAAAACAGAACAAATTAGAAGCAACCTACATCATCAACAACATCCTCACAGGCATAAATTTCACAAAAAAGGAGAGCAACAACAGACTCCCATTCCTAGATGTCACAGTGGAATGAACAGTTAATGGAGAACTGCAGACTAGCGTCTACAGGAAAGCAACACAGACCAGATACTTAACTACAGAAGCAATCATCCCAACACCCACAAATGGAGCTGCATCAATGTAATATTCAAGAGTTAACTTGCTCTGCTGACCTGCACGAAATTGGATGTCCCGAGGCTAGGGTGTGATGCCTGATTTACAGATAGATTGGAAGAAATTACGTTATCATCTCCTATTATTCAGAGCCATTTACATGGCCATTTCCTTGCCACTCAAAAGCCTATTTATATTTTCATCTCCTATTCAGAAATCAATAAGAACGTTACAGTTGGAATTTGACTATTCCCTGTAGTTTTAAAAAAAAATTCATACCAGATCTGACCATTAAGGAATGATTTGCTTTACATTGTTTCTGGAGACTGTTTGCTTTGTTCAGGGAGAGCTTCCCTGGACAGGCCTTGCAAGCATGATGAAGGATGTTCAGGGTTTCTCCAAAGCTTGTATTGTACTATGCTTAATAAAATTTTGCTTGCTCAAGGAAGTTGGTGTTGCATCAACTATCTAAGAATCTCAGGAAAAAAAACTTAACATTAGGACATTATTTGAATGGGCTACATCACATTGCAGGAACTATGGGCAGCAGAAGAAAAATACCTGTGCAGTGTATTCAAGAACAACAGGTATCCAATAAACACAGTCCACCAATTCTTAAACAACAAACCCAAGCAAGTAGACAGCATGCCCAGACGGTCTAGCCACACTCCATACAAAGACATCTCGGAGGTGACTACTCCAGCCCCTTGGCATCATGGTAGTCCACAAACCTACACTGAAACAGCTACTGATGAACCTGAAGAACCCTACACAAACAACAAGCAAAGCGAATGCCATTGACAAATTACCATACAAGGACTGTAACAAACACCACATCGGACAGACAGGCAGAAAACTAGCCACCAGGACACACAAACATCAACCAGCCACCAAAAGACATGACCCAATATCACTAGTATCCTTACATAAAGACAAAGAAGGGCACCACTACGACTGGGCCAGCATATTCATCCTAGGACAGGCTAAACAGAGACACGCATGGAGTTCCTAGAGACCTGGCATTCAACCATAACTCCATCAAGAAACACATTGATTTGGACCCCATTTACCAACCTCTGAGAAAGTACCAGAAATGATATCACCCACCTTAACAGACCAAGACACATAAATAAAATGGGGGACAGAACACCAGCGCTTCACTGGAGGCTCACTGATGATGTTCCCGAGCATGGTGACGAAACATCTGAAAACAAACCTGCCAGCTCAGTGAGCAAATTTACAACCTGAAAAGGTCTCTCTTCTCTAGCATAGTGCTTGTTCATCGCATATCAGAGGATTATTACTCTTAAAAACTGAGTTTGTAATTCATCAGAATGAAAATGAGAACTTTGTTGATCAATTAGTAAAATTAATAATGTGTAGTTATTTTGCAGACATTTCAAATATTGTTTGCGTGTATTAACAGGTGTTAATTAATTAGCTGAATGAGCTTGTAGATTTGGATCTAAAGTTGCTATCTTATGCATGAACATTGGTAATCAGATTCAGCCTACCTAGAAATCAGAGCCAGCAAGAGAAAATATCAGCCAGTGGCATATGACAAATGGTATAACATTAATACAGTGATAAATTTGACATCTGAGAATCATTAGCACAGTATTCATAGCAAGGAATTACGATTAATTGGAAAAGAAAATCTCTGAGCAGATTTTGTTTCGAGCTATTCAACTAAGTGGAAGAGCCTCTCCAAATTATAATGTGGTACTTACATTCTTAACCATTAGTCCAATGGTCTTCATTAACTATCATTCAACAGCACCTACAATCAGACCCCACCCCAACAGCATTCACAGAGACCATTCCCTCCTTGACTCCGCCAACAACCCACACCACCCACCAACCCACTCTCCACTCCCAGAACCTTCCCTTGCCATCACACTTACCCCCTCACTTTCATCCAAGGCCCCAAAGGATCCTTCCACATCTGGCAGAGATTTTCCTACACATCCGAACATTTCTTCTACCTTATCTATTGCTCTCAATGTGGTCTTCTCTACACTGGGGAGACAGTATGCCAATTCGCAGAACATTTCAGAGAATATTTCTGGGACATATGCACCTAACAATCCCACTGCCTTGTGGCTGACCACTTCAACTCCCCATCCCACTCTGCAAGGAACAAGCAAGACCTGGGCCACCTCCACCACCAAATCTTGGCCACCCAATGCCTGGACGAAGAACACCTCATCTTCCACCTTGGGACCCTCCAACTACATAGCATCAATGTCGATTTCACAAGTTTCCTTATCTTCCCTCCCCCCACATCATCCCAGATCCAACTCAGCACCACCCTCTTGAACTGTCCCACCTGTCCATCTTCCTTCCCACCCTATCACCATCACCTCCACCTACCTGCTGCCTTCCCAGCCTCCCTCCCACACCGCATGCACCCCCCCCACCCCAATATCTCTGATGAAGGGCTTATGCCAAAAACATAAATTCTCCTGCTCCTCAGATTCTGCCTGACCTGCTTGTTTTTCTAGTGCCACACTTTTCAACTTTGATCTCCAGCGTCCTGTCCCTCCACTCCTGACTTTCTCCTACCATTCAATGGCAGCTTTGTACTATCAACAGACCCTTTTGGAACTGGTTTGAGACTTTCAATCTCATTTCAATCATGATTCCTTATTTACTTTACAAATTATAATCTGTGCCTATATGTTCAATTTGGCAAATCAATACAAGATATTGCACCATTATGAATTATTGGGTAGAAATAAACGACAAGAAAGACTGATATGAATTTATATAGTAGCTTTCAGGACATTTCAATTAAATACATTTGAATGGTGCAATGTTTTAAAATAGAAGTTAGTATTTATTCTACTTGTTTCATATTTTACCATGTAATAGTTGCTCACTCACTGTTTCTAGTTGAATTCGAATGTTTTCAAGTTTCTGAATTCTGTCTTGTAAACACTGCTCATTCTCTTGTATCTGTAAATTCATGTGATCCACCTGAAAGAGAGGCAAGATATAAAATATATAGAATGTTGAATGTTCTCAAATTTCAAATATACTCATGTAGATTCTAACTGCCATATTTATCGTGAAGGAGCGACTGTATGTTACATTTTTGAATAAATTAATAACAAGTCTTGTCTCTGTAAAACACTGTAATCCAAAGCATTTTCATCCTTAGTGAGGTTGCAGAATGAAACATCAGGTTACAAGACTTAAGACTGCTTCAAAGCTTCAACTGGCTTTTGACAGCAGCAAAGTGCCTTCAAATGTGAACAAGGAGCAGTAGGCCTTTGACCTCCCAGAAGCCTGCTTTGCCAAACTATAAACTAGATTTCTGCCTATCGCAGATAACCATTTAACCCCTTGCTTTGCAAGAATCTATTCACCTCTGCTTTAAAGAAAACAAGCTTTTTCTTCTGTTGGTGAGTACAGCTTAATCATCTGAGGCCTTATTCTTGGTACAAGTGCAGCCAGTACAACCATCAGTCAACCACTCACCCCCACCTCCAGTTTTACTCAGAGGACACAAAGTCGGATTAAAGTCGGATCATATCTTGAAAAATTTTGGTAGCACCATTGCAACCACTTTAGTCTGGAATAATGGGACCAAACATTTAACAGATTTTTGAATTTTCAGGATTACAGAGTGATGCTGGAATGCCTGCTTACATATCTGAGAACTACAAAACACCACTGTTATGAATATTTACCCAAATCATAAAACAGTGGTAAAACATTATAACGCTGTTAGAAACTTTTCAAATTATTCTTCTACTCTTTCCTCCAGCTTTCTGCTTGTATTGTGCTAAAACAATGCCACCAATAGTTTGCTCAAAAATATTATGTACTTATGTACACGTGATTCACGTGTGGAATGAACTTTGAGGATGAGGTGGATATGGGTACAATTACAATGTTTAAAAGACGTTTATATAAATACATGAATAAGAGAAGTTTGGAGGGATATGGACCAGGAGCAAGCAAGTGAGACTAGCTTAGTTTGGCAGAAACTGGTTAGACCAACAGGTCTGTTTCCATGCTATATGACTCTATAACTGGTTCTGTAGATTTCTATAATCTATTTCCAATAGATTTCCATTTAAGAGACGGCACTACCATTTAGCTAAATAGAAGCTAAGAACAGATCTCAAAGCTGGGCATCTACACGCTGCTGCAATTCAGCATCAGAAGCAGAGTTGCATTCATCAACCTGTTTTTTATTTATTTAGGGGCCAAGGGCTTTGTCGGCTGGGCCAACATTTATTGCCCATCCATAGTTGTCCTTGAGATGGCAGTGGCGAGCTGCCTTCTTAAACTGCTGCAGTTCATTTTGTGCAGGTACACCCAGTGTCGAAGAGGGAGTTCCAAAATATCGATTCAGCAACAATTACAGAACAGCAATACATTTCAAAAAGTCAGAATGGTGATTGGGTTGGAGAGGAAATGCAGATCGTGGTGTTCCCATGTGTCTGCTGTCCTTCTAGATTGTAGTAGTAATGAGTTTGGAAGGTACTATTTAAACAGCCTTGATGAATTTCTGGTACGCTCTGTTCCTACTGTGTGTTACTGGAGGAGGGAGTGAATGTTTCGAGGATGTGATGCCAATCAAGCAGGCTGTTTTGTTCTGGGTGGGGTCAAGCTTCTTGAGAGTTGTTCATTCTGCAATCATCTGGACAAGTGAGGAGTATTCCACCACATTCCTTGATGTGGCACGTTGTAAATGGTGGACAGGCTTTGGGCAGTCAGGAGGTGAGTTACCCAGGTTTCTTCATCTTTGATCTTCTCAGTTCAGTTCCTGGTAAATGGCAACTCCAGGATACTGATAATGAAAGATTCAGTGATAGCAATGCCATTGAATGTCAAAGGTGATAATTAGATTCTTTCTTGTTGGAGATGGTCATTGCTTCGCACTTTGGCACAAATATTACTTGTCCCTTGTTAGCACAGGCCTAGACAATATCCAAGTCTTACTGCAACCTGTAACCTCTTAACCTGGGCATATTCCTCATTCTACAAATCACCATCAAACCAAGGGAGCAATCCTGCAGAATGCAGGAGGGCATGCCAACAGTAGCAAAAAGTCGTGCCAAAAAAGCTATAACCCAAAAGCAGAGTCAGCGTGCAATAAAAAAACTAAGCAATTTTGCACTATAAGGATCAGAGGAAAGCTGTTGTGACCTGGCAGAACTAATTATGAATCATGGAGGACAATTAACAGGAAGAGATAGTTCCACAAATATTTCCATTTTCAGTCAGGTGAGAACCCAGAACATTGGTGCAAAAGACCAGACTGGAGCATTTATAACCATCTTCAGCAGAAGTGCCGTTGGAAGTGCCCCCCTCACATCCTCCTAAGGTCCCCAGCATCCCAGTGCTGATAAATCTGACTCACTTTACATCATACAAAAAGGGCTAAAAGCACTACAAAAACAAAGGGCTCTGACAAATAGTGCCAAAAACATGCTCATGAATCTAATCAAGCTGTTGCAGTAAAGCTACTGCACTGGTGTCTTCCCATATGGAAAATTTTATGTCCTGTTCACAAAACAGAATAAATCCAACTTGGCCAGTGACACTCCATTGGTCTACTAATTATCATCAGTTAAGTGACAGAATATATCACCTACAGCGATATTAGGCAGCAATTAAACAACAAAAACCTGTTCATTTACTCGGTTTAATTCTAGCAGGTTCTAGCAGAACCACTTGGCTTCACACATCATTAGAAGCTTGCCCAGACAAGGGCCAAAAGAGATAAACTCAAGAAGGTATGAGAAAGTGACTGTCCTTGAAATCAAGACAGCATATGACTTGAGTGCCACATCAAGGAGTCCTAGCAAAATTGAAGGTTCTGTACTGGGAATCTATGTGAAACTTCTCCAATGCTTAGAGCCACAATAAGCACAACAGGAAGATGGTATGGTTGTGAAAGACCAATTATCTCAGTCTCGAGACAGTTTCATTAGAGTTTCTCAGGTTAGTGCCTTAGGTCCAAGCATTTTAAGTTGCTTCATCAATTATGTTCCCTTCAACATTCGGTCAGAAATGGGCATAATCGCTGATAATAGCCCTATGTTCAACACCATTTGTGATTCATCAAAAGTGAAACAGTCCACGTACATGCTGCCATTAAGTATTTGTGAAGGGACTGAACATTCAGTGTGAATGGAGTGCCAATCAGGTGGATTGCTTTTCCTCAGTGGTACTGAACTTCGTGAATACTGAAGTTGCATTCATCCAGGCAAGTTGAGAGCATTGCACATCTGACTTGTGCCTTGTACATGGTGGACTGGTTTTGGGGAGACAGGTGTTGAGTTGCTCATTCAGACTTCCCAGCCTCTGAACTGCTTGTGCAGCCATAGTATTCATTTTCTGATCAATGGTAATTGATAGTGGTGGTTTCAGCAATGGCGATGCAATGAATATCATGGGGGGGTAGCTAGATTCCCTTGTTTTG
Organism: Hemiscyllium ocellatum; assembly: GCF_020745735.1. Lineage (NCBI taxonomy): Eukaryota > Metazoa > Chordata > Chondrichthyes > Orectolobiformes > Hemiscylliidae > Hemiscyllium > Hemiscyllium ocellatum. Next base: position 26,396,113 of record NC_083425.1, on the reverse strand, counting down.
AGATGGTCATTGCTTAGCTTTGTGTGGCATTCGCACCACACAAATGCCAGGCAATGACCATCTCCAATAAGAAATAGACATCTATGAGGAGCATCCATGAGAAGCTGTGGACCATTAACAACAGCTGAGTCATCACAGAATAGAGTCATGGAATCCCTACAGCGTGGAAGCAGGCCATTCAGTCCATCGAGTCCACATCGATTCTCCAAAAAGCATTGCCCTCAGACTCACCCGTCCCCCTCTCCCCCCCCATCTCACACCCTATCCTTGCAGCACTGCATTTACCACAATTAACCCACCGAGGCTGCATAATCCTGGACACTATGGACAATTTAATATTGCCAATCCACCTGATCTGCACATCTTTGGACTGTGGGAAGAAACCAGAGCACCCCACGCAGTCAAAGAGAATACATGCAAACTCCACATAGACAGTTGACCGAGATTCAAGATGGCAGCGGCCCAGTAGATCTGAGTCTGCAGAGCCCAAGACTCAGGCAAAGTGGGGTGCCCACCTTCACCTCACCTGTTAAATCACTCAAAATAGCTTTTGCCCAGCACTCTTGGCCATTTTGCATCATACTTTAACAGTTTGTTTTTTTTTAAATGATTAAGGGCAAAAACTCTCGCAGTTCGCAACAGGCAGGGACCCCTCCCCCATCTTCTCCCGCAGCAGCAGGGATGTCCGTGACCGCCTCGGGTGACTTAGTTGCAGAGGCGAGCCTGATCTTGGAGATCGTCAAACTCCAGGAGAAGATCGATGCGTCCATCAAGGAGGCCCGGTTCAGGTGAGAGTCGATTTTGGTCATACTGCAGAAGCATGACCGAGAAACCGAAAAACTCGGACAGTGTGTCGGAGGGGCAGAGCAACGGGCCTCGGAGACTGCTGCTGAGTCATCCGTGGGTCAGGTCTGGGCTCTGAAGCGACGAGTCCGGACCCTGGAGGAGCGCATCGACGATCTCGAAAATAGAGATTGTCAGAAAAATATCCAGTTGCTGGATTTTCCTGAACAGGAGGAGGAGGAAGGCCAGCTCATGGATTTCTTGGAGCAATGGCCCCCACTACAATTGAAATCGGAGTCGGAGCTGGGCCGGGTGCGGGTGGAGTGGGCCCACCGGGTTGCTGTGTGTAGGCTTGGGTTGGACCAGCGTCCCCACCCAGTTCTAGTCCGACTTCAATGTTACAGGGAAAAAAACAAATGCTGCTAGAGGCTTCCAGAGTCTTAGGGAAGGATTCCCATGCTATGATGTACAAGGGCTCCAAAATAATGTTGTTTCAGGAATTTTCTCCGCTCGTGGTCCGCAAGAGGAGGGCATTTGACAAAGCGAAGAAGTATCTGAGAAACTTAAATATTCAATACTCTATGCAATATCTGGCAACGCTGTGCTTCAGTCATTTATATAACTTTGGATCACCGGAGAAAATAAAAGAATTCCCGGATGCTTTCAAACAGACTGCGGGACTTGAACTGTATGGATAACGACTTTATTTTGCCCCCGCTTTTGTTTATCCTTCTTTTTTTTTCCATCTCTTGCCCATCTTTCCTTTGGGGGGGGGGCTTGTTCTTTATTCTTTCTTTGATCTCCTATCTATAGCTCATGCGGCTTATTTGATTTTGCTTAGGAGGAGTTCTTAATTGTATTGATTTAACTGTTCTTTTATGTGTGAATTTTGTTTGGTCATTATTCAATGTCTTTTGGGTGAGGTTCTTCTTCCCGGGGCTCTCGGGCCTGCTTGGACGATCATGGCTAGCCATTCATTTAGGTGCTACACCTGGAATGTTAAGGGGAGTCATTCGCCAATCAAAAGGAAAAAGATATCAAGTCTTAAAAAATAAAGGGTTGATGTAGCTCTTTTACAGGAGACACATCTACTTGATAAGGAGCACTCGAAGCTGCAACACAGTGGGTTTGGCCAGGTGTTCTTTTCATCTTTCATCTCAAAACATAGGGGAGTAGCCATTCTTATTTGGAAGAATCTTCCCTTCCAAATGTTAAGCCAGATAAAAGATAAATCTGGACGGTATATATTGATCAAAGCCCTAATATACGGAGATGAATACGGGATTTTCAATTTTTATTGTTCCCCTGGCACACCTTTTTAAATGTGTAACGGAAGCGTTCTCTAAGTTGATGGCTTTCGGGGTCCCCCCCTTACAATTATAGGGGAAGATTTTAAATGTATTATTGACCCAGAGACGGGCAGGATACCTAGGAGCACTGCGGGCATATCTCGGAGATCTAGGCAACTGGTGGATCTGAACAAGGAGCTGGGGCTAGAAGATGTTGGAGGTGTCTCCATTCCCAGGATAGAGACTTTACTTTCTATTCTAACCCACACAAGTGCCATACCAGAATTGATATTTTTTTTGTCCTCTCAACCCTTTTGAATTTGATACTATCTTGTAAAATAGGTAATATAACTACTTCTGATCATGCCGCAGTATACATTAGACTAGTGATGATGGGATAGGTCCCTGACATTGGCGCATGGATCCTTTCTTATTTAAGGATAGCAAGTTTATAAAGTATTTTTCGCAGGAATTTAAAACCTTCTGGGATATCAACTCATGTACGGCCAGTAACCTTATGATGATGTGGGAGGCTTGGTCATCTCATATTCTGCGATCCGGAAAAGACAAAAGGGACAGCAACAGCGTCTGCTCGAGGCTTGCCTGAAAGCAGCTGAAACTGTGTATGCTGATGGGCCCCCCCATTACTAAGCTACACAGGATGACAGCCCTTAGGGCAGCCTTGAATACTGCACTTACCCAAACAGCACAGAGGGAAATACTATTTGCAAAGCAGAGATTATTTGAATATGGTGACAAGCCTGGCAGGTATCTAGCATACCTTGCCAGAAAGAAAACGGCTCTCCAAGCTATTATGTCCATTAGAGAGTGTGCTGGTACGCTGACTTGTGATTGCAAAAAGATCAATATCTTTAGAAAGCCTTTAGAAAGTTCTATTTTGAATTGTATAAGTCGCAGGACTGTGAGGATAGAACTAGGAAGATGGAATCTTTCTTTAAAAATTTGGCCCTTCTGGGCCTAACCTTGGAGCAAGTGTCGCTCTTGAATGCTCCCTTGACAACCCAGGAAGTACAGGACGCAGTAAGGCAGCTTCAGAGTGGCTGGGTCAGAAGGATTCCAGGCTGAGTTTTACAAAGAATTTATAGGAAACTGGCCGGGCCACTCATAAATATATACAACAGTCAGGGCTGCCTCCAGCCTTCGTTGAGAGAAGCAAATATTTCTCTCATTCTCAAGAAGGGGAACGCCCCAGGAGATTGCTCTTCATATAGACCCATATCCTTGTTAAATGTGGATTTTAAAATTCTCTCAAAAATGTTAGCATTAAGACTGGAGAGGGTTTTACCATTCATTATAAAAGAGGACCAGACAGGGTTTATAAAGGGTTGCAGGTCAATTAATAATATTAGAAGGGTCGTAAATATGATACAAGCCTGCCAGTAGGGAGCAATACTGTGGTTAGTTGTCTCTCTAGATGCAGAGAAGGCATTTGATTGGGTAGAATGGCCATATCTTTTTTATACGCTGGAATGGTTCAGTGTTGGAGAGATCTGTACTAAATGGGTTTCAGTATTATATAATGATCTGAAAGCAGCGGTGATCACTAACAGTCTAAGTTCGGATAGCTTTAGCGTTGGCAGAGGCTGTCGCCAGGGATGTCCTCTCTCACCATTATTATTCACGCTAGTGATTGAACCACTAGTGGAAGCTATATGAACTGACCCTAATATAACAGCTCCAAGGGTTGGATCGGGCAAGCACAAAATTACTCTGTGCGGATGGTGTCCTCCTTTTCTTAAGTGATCCTTTGACATCTGAGCCCCGCTTAATTCAAGAGGTCAATCTATTTGGTGTGTTTTCAGGTTATAAAATCAATTTTGTAAATTGGAGGCCATGCCGTTGGGAGGCATTGCCAGGATATCCAATTTTCTGGACAGATCTTGTTTTCCCTTTCAGTGGTCACTAGAAGGTACTTAAGTATTTTTATTACTCCAGTATTTGGTCAGCTGGAAAGATCTCCCAATATCCTGGCTAGGCAGAGTAGCTTTAGTTAAGATGAATATTCTACCTCGTCTTCTATATCCTAACAGAATGCTCCCCTTAATGTTGACGAGACAGGCGTTGCATAAGCTTTATGGGTGGCTCGGCTTTTTTATTTGGAATCATTGACGGTGCCTTATTTTTTAGATTAGATTAGATTCCCTATAGTGTAGAAATAGGCGCTTTGGCCCAACGAGTCCGCACTGATCCTCCGAAGAGTAACCCACCCAGACTTATTTCCCTCTGACTAATGCAGCTAGCACTCTGGGCAATTTAGCAAGGCCAATTCACCTGACCTGCACATCTTTGGACTGTGGGAGGAAACTGGAGCACCCAGAGGAAACCCATGCAGACACAGGGAGAATGTGCAAACTCCACACAGACAGTTGCCCGAGTCTGCAATCTAAGCTTGGACCCTGGTGCTGTGAGGCAGCAGTGCTAACCACTGAGCCACCATGCTGCCCAAATTAGAAAAGTTGCAGCTTCCACAAGTAAGGGGAAGACTGGACTTTCCAGATTTCAGGAGGTACCAATTGAGCTCCCTATTATCTTATGTAGCTGACTGGGTCTCTTGTGACCCACAATCAATCTGGTTAGATATTGGTGCCTCCCAAGCAAAATTTCCCACCATCATTGTATTTATGGACAAGATGAGAATTATTACGGACTATTGTAAAAACCCTATTGCATTAAATACAATCAAAGCCTTGAGGATAATGCGACAGAATGACAGGAAAAAATCTCCCCCATAGTGGGAACATCGGGATTCTGGCCAGGGCTGACCAATGCTACATTCAAAATTTGGGAGTCCAGAGGTATCTCCTGTTTGGGAGACCTGTTCGATGGGGAGGTCATGATGTCCTTTGAGCAGCTGCGCTAGAAGTTTGGACTGCCTAGCAAGGATCTCTTTTGATATTTTCAAATATGAGACTTTATACAAAAGAAGACCACACTGATAGTCAATCCTTATAAATTGGATAGGGAAAGGAGAGTGCTTTGCCCGATGGGGCCGCTCTCGGTCACTACTCTTTATCACTCATTATGCAATAAGGTATTGAAGAATATGGAACGGATATATAAAACCTGGAATTATGGTTGGAAATCTCTTTAGAAATGTGGGAGGATGTCTGGGAAAATGCCAGGAAGATCTCTATCTGTAACAGAACTCAGGCTACTCAATTAAAGATACTTCACAGGGCTCATATGGCACCTGAACAACTCGCAAAGTTCAAGGTAGGAGCATCCCCATTGTGTCCTAAATGCAAAATTGAAGTTGGCTCTTTCACGCATTGTCTATGGATATGTCATAAGATCCGTAGGTATTAGGACAGAGTAGCGAATGCCTTATTTTGGGTACGGAGATTGGATCAGTTCCAATGTCCCTACTTTTGGGCTCTCCAAATTTTCCCTCTCGGGTATACGGGAGGAAATTATTTACTATTCTTTTCTTTTGTGCGAGGAAAAATATTTTAGTGAATTGGTTATCCAAAGGTCCCCTAGGACTATTAAACTGGCACAGGATAGTCATGGAATATATCTCACTTGACATCCTTACGAATATGCGAATCAAAAAAACTGAATTATTTTATAAAATGTGGCAGCCCTTTTTGAACTACATCGACACATATTTCGGCTATATAGTCCAGGGCTTTTGCTTAGCCGTGGTAATGGTTCTGGCTGGTTCGGGGGCCCCCTGGGTGGAAGAATCCCGTATAAATACAGGTTTTATTATGACTTGATATAAATCTATTTTGAGCATATATCTAGTTATTTAATTGCTTTGTTGTTTACTGTTAGTAATATATGGTATCCTGTTTTATGTTTTAGTTGTTTGTAGAATAGATTAGTAGTTTTTTAAATTTAATTTATACTGGTGTTGTTATTATATTGTAAAGTGGAATACACTAGTTTGTATTATTTTTGTAATTTTGTAAAAAAGAAAATTTTAAAAGATTTTTTAATAAGAATATCTGTTAAAAAAAAAGACGATTGACCGAGACTGGAATCGAACCAGAGTCCCTGAAGCTGTGAGTCCACCGATCACTGAATCACAATGCTACTCTAATACTATAACACAATCTATAATCTCATGATACGGCACATCCCTCACTCAAACATTACCATCAAAGCAAGGGATCAGTACTGTTTCAATGTAGAGTCCAGGAGGGCATGTCAAGAGCAGTACCAGGCATACCTAACAATAAAGTGGCAACAGGATTACTTGTATACCAAACAAAAAAGCAACAAGAAATAGATAGAAATAAACTATGCCACAAACAACAGATCAGATCTAAATTCTCCATCCTGCCACATCCAATTGTGAAAGTTGGTGGACAATTAAATAATTCACCGAAGGAGGAGGCTGCACAAATATTCACATCCTTGCTGCAACAACAGTGTAAAAGATGAGGCTGAAGCATTCACAACAATTTTCAGCCAGATGTACCAAGGGGATTATCCACCTTGGCTTCCTCCAGGTGTCCCCCAACATCACAGATGCCAGTTTTCAGCCAATTCGTTCACTCCATGTGATATCAAGAAAGCTTTCGAGGCACTGGATAATGCAAAGGCTATGGGCCTTGACAACATTCCAGCAATTGTACCGAAGACTTGTGCCCGTAGTCAAGCTGTTCCAACACTGGCATCGATCCAACAATTTATAAAATTGCCTGGGTATGTCCTATATCAAAAGTACAGGACAGATTCAACCAAAGCTGTAATGAGGTCAGGAGCTGTGTGGGTCTGGCAGAACCCAAACTGGGTATCACTGAGTAGGTTGTTCCTAAGCAGATGCTGCTTGATAGCACTGTTAATGTCAGCTTCCATCACTTTACTGATGATTAACACCAATTAACACCCCACCAGTCTACTTTTTATCATCAGTAAAGTGATGGAAGGTGTCATTAACAGTGCTATCATGCAGCATCTGCTTAGCAACAACCTACTCAGCAATGCCCAGCTGGGTTCTGCCAGGGCCACACAGCTCCTGACCTAATCACAGCTTTTGATTTAAACACGGACAAAAGAGCTGAATTCATTGAGGTGAGAGTCACAGCCCTTGACAGCACGGCTGAATTCAACTGAGTGTAGTATCAAGGAGCCCCAGCAAAACTGGAATCAAAAGGCAATGCTCCATTAGTTGGACTCATATCTGGCATAGAGGAAGATGGTTGTGACTGTTGGAGGTCAGTCATCTCAGCTCCAGGTCATGTCTATAGGGGTTCTTCAGGGTACTGTCATCTTCAGATGCTTCATTAATAACTTTCCCTCCCATCATAAGGTGAGATGTAGGAATATTCGCCAATGATTGCACAATGTTCAGCACCATTTGTGATTCCTCAGATACTGAAGCAAACAATGTTCAAATGGAAGAAGACCTGGATAATATCCTGACTTCAGCTGGCAAGTGGGAAGCAATAATCACACCATACAAATGCCAGGCAACAATCATCTCCAATAAAACTCTCAACACTCAACATTTAATCGTGTTACAATAAAGATGGTCAGCCTTTCCTGAAGAAGGGCTCATGCCCGAAACATCGATTCTCCTGCTCCTTGGATGCTGCCTGACCTGCTGCGCTTTTCCAGCAACACATTTTCAGCTTACAATAAAGATCAGCCAAGATCCTTAGACAGCATCTTCCAAACCCAAGACCCCTCCCTATTGAAGGGCAAGGGAAGCAAATACCTGTGAACCCTACGAACTGCAAGATCCCCTCCAAGCCACTAACCATCCTGACTTGGAAATATATCATCGTTCGATCATTTCGCTGGGTCAAAATGCTGGACTTCCCTCCCCGAGGATATTGTTGGTCAACCTGCAGCACACGGATTACAGTGATTCAAGAAGGCAGCTCACCCCCATCTTCATAAGGGCAGTTAGGGATGGTCAACAAATACTGGCCAGCCAGCAATGCCCATGTCCCATGAGGGAATAGAAATGCTAAATGCCATTAAATGTTTCCAGCATTGTATTTAGAATTTTCTCCTGACCTCCATCTTATTTTTGATATAGTCTAATATTATCTTGTACACAGCAGAAGCCCCATAATCTACTTTCTCAAATCTAGCATTTAATTTTCTTGTTAATTGCTAATGTTGCAGCAGTATTTGACAGTGTATAACATCACTGTATAATACAGAAACTGATGTATTTGAACTTTTTAATCAGGCTGTAGAAAGAAAATGTTGGCTGCATCTGCTGTATGAGAAAAATCGTGCTGGAAATGTTGGGGTTTAATACAATTCATCAAGGTCTCCTAAGCACCATTAAACAGAAAAACAGAATTCAGGTTACCTCCTTCTTTCTTAATGCTTCTGAATCATCCAGTATTTGCTTAAATCTCTTCTTCTCAACTTCAAGACGCTCTGACAGTTCAAGGAAAGGAAAAGGTAATAATTAACTTGAAATACATGATAAAGATTTCAGTCTGTACAAATAAGCATATTTTAACAAAATTTAAGTCTGTGCATTGAAAATGTCTAATTTTGCTAGTCATTGCATTTCATGTCATTTTGTCTTCAATAAGGATTTCACATAGATTTCAATGGATTGGAGGTTAAACTGCTCATAAGAAACCTATTTGCCATTCTTTCACTAAACTATGTTTAATATATTTCAACTCGTTCTTCATCTTTAGCCAGCTTTGCTGCATTGCCATTTCTGGTTGAGAGATTTCATTTACCCTCACCATAAAAACTACAAATGAACAAACAATTGCACCCACAAGCGAATTGTCAGAACAGCTAATGACCAACTACATTATTGATAAATGCTGTATTGAATCTGTTAAATTTTAAGAATGTGAATATTTAAAGATTTTAATGAACATGTTTGAAAAGGTAGTCACAACATAAAATTGTAAATTGAGAAAAATCACTGGGAATTAGCTAGAAAAGCACTAAAAGCATCTGGCAACATGGCAGATTATGGTGATTATTCTTCCATTCAAAACGCACTTTGAGGTGCATTATACAAAACCTGAATGGCATACTAATATGAGTCGTGAAGAAAGGTTACTTCTGAAATGACCTCCTGATGCTGCCTTGCTTGCTGTGTTCTCCCAGCTCCCTGCTTGTGTACATTAATACTGATAAATTGTTCTTTACTGAATGCACTCTGAAGTTAGAATATACTAACTAGTCAGCTAATAGTCTCAGAATCATCCAGCACAGAAATAGACCTTTCAGTCCAACTAGTCGATGCCATCCAGTTTCCGAAACTAAACTAGTCCCACTTGCCTGCATTTGGCTCATGTCTTTCTAAACCTTTTCTACAGGTTGTTCTGTTTTAACGTGAGTTTCATTAATGCGAATTTGCTATGATACAATTGATGAATTGGGGATTCTATTTCAAAAGCATAAATATTTAAAGTATGTTTTGTTCATAACACAATTCTAGCCCATTTGTTTAAATAGTGCTGCTAATTTTACACAACTTTCTTATAACACAAGGTTGCACGAAAACTGAACTATCATGTTGTACTAGAACCAATTATATTTATGTACCTATCCAAATGTCTTTTAAATGTTCGAACTGTACCTGCATTGAGCACTTCCTCTGGCAGTTCATTCCACATGCGGACCCAACCATCAACTCCATTTCCAGCAACATCCTGGTCAATCTTTTCTGAAGCCTCTCCCATTTATTTTGTATCCCTCCTAGAGGCTGGCGATCAGAACTATACACTGTACTCCAAAAGTAGCCTCACCAACATTCTGTACAACCTCAATCTGACATCACAACTTCAATACTCAACGGTCTGAACAATGATAGCAAATAGGACAATAATGATTCCTGTAAATTCTTCAAGAACGTACCCAGATGAAAACGTTCTTAATAATCATTCCTTATTGGTTTTGTCAAAGGCTTCAATATCTCATCATTATTTCTCCTTAAAAAAATTCAAGTCCTTTTGTATTTTCAGTGTTGAGAACATTTTGGATCATTCATTGGTTTCAGAGGGTAAAAACAATGACTGCAGATGCTGGAAACCAGATTCTAGATCAGTGGTGCTGGAAGAGCACAGCAGTTCAGGCAGCATCCAACAAGCAGCGAAATCGACGTTTCGGACAAAAGCCCTTCATCAGGAATAAATGATAAAGTCACTGAGCAGCCATTTGTTTCACCTCTGAACTCCCAACTCTATAATATTTTCAAATTTTGAAGAAGATTTCTGCGAACTTAGAATTTATGCAAGAGAGGTTTTGAATTCAGATGATTCAAATTCTCCTGTAATCATCAGCATATTTAGTCTAGTCTTTTACTGTGGCTAACTGGCACATTCTAAGATGGTGATGGAATAAGGCTTCTCTGCTGAGTTCTTCTGCTCCATCTGTTTATTTTATTTTATTTTTGTATTTTTTTTCTCTTTCTTTATTTTTACTTCCCACCCTTGAGCCTCAAGTTAAGTCATCATGGACTCCCAGCCTTGAGATGACAGCAGAGCAGACTCCCAGCCTCAGCAAAAACTTCCAGCCTCGAGATGAAGCCTGGCATTGTCTGGAGGCTAAGTGCTAGTGCAGTCTGGTTGGAAGGACTGTTATTCTGAACTTTCTTTATTTTTCTAATTTATTCCTATGATTTTGTACTTTTATATCCAAGATGGCACGAAGGTTTGTAATGCTGTACTTTTTTTATTTTTCTAAATTGGTTTCCTAAGAATTTGTACTTAAGGATCTGTACCTAGGTAAAATGGTGCCATAAGTGGTGACCGTTAGACTTTTCACTGTACTCGTGCGAGTGCATGTGATAATAAAGCTAATTCTAATAGAATTATACTGCAATAATTTGTCTACCTTGCTTTTTATCCTACTGGTTACTTTCTTTTCTCTGGTCTAAATGTTTCATTTACCAATAGCCTTTCCAAATGGCAATAATTCCAAAACGACCAAATTTGTAATACCTACGAACCTGAGAGTTGGATAGGAATCATCCGCATGCTGCCACCATCTTAGAAACAAGTTTGGTTTCAACTCATTGACCTCATGCTCCCCAGACTCTTAGAACTCATTCTGACTCCAATCTGAATCACAACTTGATATTGTTACATCCATAGGGAAAAGTGAGGACAGCAGATGCTGGAGATCAAAGTCAAAAAGTGTGTTGCTGGAAAAGCACAGCAGGTCAGGCAGCATCTGAGGCAGCAAATCGAAATTTCCAGCATACATTCCTGATGAAGGGCTTATGCTCAAAACGTTGATTCTCCTGATCCTTGGATGCTGTCTGACCTGCTGTGCATTTCCAGTGCCACACTTTTTGACTTGTTACATCCATAGTCTGAACTGAATTCTGATGTACACACTTTACTCATTTCTCACAACTTCATATTAGCATGAGACTCTCACCTCCAAACTACCAATCCCTGACCCATCCAATTCCTAATCTGGAATCAGTATAATTGTAAATCTTGGAATTGGTCAGTGGCATCTATTTGGATGCTTCTTTCCAGACCCTCAATCCTGCAAGTGAATTTGTGGAGATACACATTGATAACCATGTTCCACTGAAGCCCACTGGATCACAAATAATTCACATGTCTTGGCACTCCAATCCTTTACATTTAGGCAGTTCTACTTAAAATTATTTTTTATTCACTGCTTCATCTGGTTTGAGTAGCTACTGATTAACATGCTGTTCTTCTAGGGAAAGAGTTTTGGGGAGTTTTGAAAGGGACCATCCTCATTACTGTGAAAACTGTTATACAGTCACTTCAATCTTATCAAGCTCATTAATTCAGAGGTACCTTCCACATTGTTTAACTGAGGTTTTCTTCTGGTGCTTCAGGCAGCTACTTAATCATAAGTTTTTTTCCAAACATACTCAACACTGTTAATCAATTCTGAAGCATCATATTTAATGAAGGAAATAAAGTCAATCTACTGTTTTATTTGCAATAACCTTTAACATAATTTTGTATCCCTTTTCATCAACTAAAATTATGACCATTTTTAATGAAGTAAAACTAAATTTCACTGTGCTAGGTATAACCTGTGGTACAGTGTTCATTAACAATCCAGCTGGGTTCATTTAAAATTATTACTCTAAGACACAGTTGCTTCATCATAAGGAGCCAAGTATGAATTCAAACTAGACTGCCCATATTTGTTCACTGATGGTTTTAAAAGGGTGTTATATTAAATAAATATTGCAGAGTCTCAACAGTTCTGTAACAGTTCAAAAGCCACTATTTACTATTTGGTAATTTCAAAGTAAAGAATGCTCTGTATCTAATCATGCCATATCTTTGAATGGGGGACTTGGTGGAGATTAATGGTAAAGGCTTCTTTCCCTAGAAGAACAGCATGTTAATCAGTAAGTACTCATAAGCTGAAACAATCCCAGAGTAAGAATCTACTAAGATGATAACTATCAGTCAAATGACTGTTAGGAAGTAATACATGGCATAATAAATGTTAGAGAATGGGAAAGGAATTTTAAAATCATCTCCTGATATGCTGATCCAAATAGCTTTACGCCATTGTTTCCTGCATTTTTAATCCAGGAAATTCAATAGCATGGATACCATCATTAAGACTGCTATATATCCATTGTTAGGTTGTTAAGCAATTGGACAAGTAGACCTTAGAAGTAGAAATTAGTAAACTTGAATAACTGTTGTTGTCATTTATATCATATTCTTTCAGTTTTAATCTAATCTACTCTTCTTGTTACTGGACTACTCAGGTATGAAAATTAGATTTTCTTTCATTGTTATTTTATGGCTACACTACATAAATACTTTTTTAAAAATCAGAACATATAAAATTACTGCAGAATCTGAATGAAGAAAATATAGTTGTCTGAAATATAGTGCATCATTTATACATATTTTTGTTTTGCACATTGAATAATATTTTCCAATAATTCACAGACTCTTAGAGCAAGGTAGAAGGATTGAATTGTGTCCATAATATGCTTGCTTCACTTGTGAACATGGGCAGTCTTATCTACATTGAAAAATGATTTTATGTAACGACTCTCAGTTTAAATTCTGAAAGTATACCAATCTATCAAAGCTGAGATGGTTTTATTCGTTGACCTAATATTTACAAGCTACTTGATGTCAGCCATTTCGCTGGACTTTTGTGTCACATCTTTCTTGTGAAAAATACGCAGGAGTAGAATATGTATATATATCTGATGAGTTGTTGGGCAACAGTTTGGGAAATGATTTGGATAAAAGTTCCTACAGGATTGACACATTTAGACTCAAATTAGAATAAAAATTGAGCATTGCATACTGCTGGTTTTCATTCTTCCACAAATTAGTTTTTAAAATGGGGACAAATTTAAAAAAGGATCATTAAATGCAAGATATTAAAGTGCATCCCAAGAATAGCAATTATTTCATGCGCAGATGCTGAACAGACTGATATTCATGTGTCGAATCAGGCAACAAAAGACTTCCAGAGATTTACAATGGTTTTATTGTAAACCTATAGTTTAACACAAACACCAGTTTTCACCTCCCTCTTTTTTTCCCCTTTCCAACCAAAGGCAATGCCGAATTTTTTTTTAAACATAAATAATCCACCACTAAATCACTCACTCTTTCAAAGAATCCAATTCTGGTTATTTTAATAAACCCGTTTAGATATATATTGACACGCCTCTGGTATAGGTGGGACTTCTGGCTCAGAGCTAGGGGCATAGCCATTGCATCACAAGAACTTCATTAAAACCAAGTTTTTTTTTGTCACACACCTTCAAATTACCTGTTTGATGAATTAAACTTACAAACACTGCCCATCTGGGCACTGCAACAAGAATAGGGACAGAGAAAGAGAGAGGGCTGAATGGAACTGGAAGGTGGAAATAATGCCAACCAGCCCCACAGTGTTCACTTTTCACTAAAAGCATAAAGGCTATTGGTGAACAACATATGCTCCTGAAGGACACCCGTACAAGAATACAGTCACAAAAGAGGAAGGCAGTTAAGAAGAACTAAGTTCTTCCGTTAAAAGTTAAACTGCCACCCAATCAGCCACACAACATAACTAATGGGATAGAATTCAAGTCCCACCTGCTCCAGAGATGTGTAATAAAAACTCTGAACAGGTCAGTCAGAAAATGAACAAGTGAATTGGAATTATTTCCCCTTCCAGTTCCATTTTGATTGAGCCATTCCCTCCTGGCTCTGAGAGAGTGTCACTACCACTGCATGAGGAGATATTTCTCATCAAACTGCTCACAGTTATTATTATATACCTCTGGAAAAAGAGGGATTTGAACACAGACCACATGGCTTAGAGGTAGGGACACTGTCACTCTACCACAATAAAATATTAGCATCACTTGTTCTCTAACGCTGAAGTGGTTAACCCTCTTGTGATGTAATAGTAGGGTCCCTACCTCTGATCCAGGAGGCCTGTGTTCAAGTCCCATCTGATCCACTTGTGTATAATAATACTTATGAACAGGTTGATTAGAAAACAATGACTCTGAAAGGAACTTGCATTTCTAACACTGACAGAGGATGTGACAATTACTAACATCAGAGAAGGTCTTAGAATGTTTCATATTAAGTTTAAAGCAAATTTAGATCACAGAAAATATTGAATTATATCAGATCAGTAATTGGTAAGTTTAGAGAACAAATAGCTGTCTGTATTATTTTAAATTCAGTTATGAAAGTTTCCTTTTACAAATAAAAAAAAGAGGAAAACATTGCTGGAAGCTTTAAGCTAGGTGCTGAGATAGATCTGTGCTTCATTGGATTCACTGAATTATTGATAGGCCCCAAAGGAATTTTCAATATGTGCCTATTTTTATCTTGTACCATGAAGATGTTTTCTTATACATTTGCCTTACAAACTTGAAACACAATATAAATTGTATACGATCATGGGTAACCATTATCTCTTTTATAATGACAATCAGAACTTCTCCAATTATTTAATCTGACAAAATTCAAGTTAGATTACCCTCAGTCTGGACTATTCTTTGCTTCATCTCAGCAGTCACATTGGCCAATTCTTGTTTCAGGTGGCAAATCTGATCATGCTGGACTTTACACCTTCGCTCTAGTTCATCGATCTGTTTGACAAAGATACAAAATAAGCATCTACTCTAAATTCAGGGAATTGGTGGAATGACATTGTAGGTGAAGACTATGCACCATCATTGCTCTGCTACATTGTGTAGAAGAAGGTTATAGTCCAACAGATTTATTTGGAAGCATTAGCTAGTACTTCCAAATAAACATGTTGCACCATAACCTGGTGTTGTGTGATTTTTTTTAACTTTGTTCACCCTAGTCCAACACCAGCATCTCCATATCTTGTTTAGAAGAATTAGTTTTGATAAGTATAAATTAGATGACTGAAGCAAAATAATAATTTAGTTTTACATACAGACAATTGGTGTATTTTTCTTCGTCAAAGATCTTTGTATACAATGCAATTGCTTTTGGAAAGTTTTATATCCTTAGTATGAAGTCACAACAAACATTATTTAGGAAATGCCAATCTCAAAAGATTAAAAGAGATTCCAAATCAATGAAGTTAAGGTAAAGCATTGACTTTTTGTTTATGGCATTTCAGATTAGAGGGTGAGAATGAAGGAAAAAAGTGAAAGAGATCCCGTGGATTACAGAAATGTAATTTATGGGGATAATTAGCATGTCCCAAAAGTTTCAAAATTAGCTTGTTAGATTAAATTCAATTAAAAAAGCATGAAATCAAGACAGAAAGCAAAAGTGTCCAGCAACTCATGGACACACACCAAAGAAACAAAATTCAGATAACACATATCGTTGTCTTTCCCTATCAACCATATACAGACATTTACCAAGTAGTTTAAAACACCTGGAGTTGTTTTTAAAACAGAGGAGACTGGAGGGGGCAGATAATGATTGAGAATTATAAAATTATGAGGGGCATAGATAGGGTAGACAAGAAGGAACTTTTCTGTATGGTGGAGAGATCAATGACCGAGGCACAGATTTAAGGTAAGATGTTTGGAGGGGTTGAAAGGAACTTTTATTTCATCCCGGAGGTGGGAATTTGGAATTCACTGTCTGTAATTGTGGTAGTGGCAAAAACCCTCATGTCATTTTAAAACTTAGAAATGAATATGCAATGCCAAGGCATACAAGGCTATGGGATAAGGGCTGGAAAATCGTTAGGTGCTTGTTTTTGACTGGCACAGAATCACAGGGCATAAGGGTCTTTTTCTGTGTTGGGGTCTTCTGTGACTCTGTAACTTGAAAACTTAATAGAAAACAAATAGATATACAAAAAGTATAATTACTTCCACATTGGCCATTTGTTCCAAATTAATATTTTGGTGTACTCACCAAGCAAACAAACAATCCTAAATCATATTTTTCCAGTTCTGATCCCATGTTGTTTCATCACCTATTCCATTACCCACTGAATCTAAATTGGAAAAAGTAACTACAGCTTGCAGTATCAATAACTAGCTCAAAATGTATTTGATTCCTTAGATACTCTGGGACACTTTCCAAAATCCACACTTTCCCTTTTGCAGTTAAAAATCACACTACACCAGGTTTTAGTCCACCAGGCTTAATTGGGAAGCACTAACTTTCAGAATACTCCACCCTTCATCAGGTGGTTGTCCAAATCATGATTCCCTTTTGAACATTGCAGGACAAGTTTGAGGGCCTGGAAAAGGTTTTATCTGAGTAAACATACATGTAATTTACGTAATAAAGTGCAAGCTTCAAAAATTCTAGATCCAATATAATTTAATGCAACCAAATATTTCAGGTGGAGGTACTTTAAAAATTTATTTGTTGATGACAACGTGGCCATTGCCAGCATTTACCGCTTGTGGTGGTAGTGGTGAGAAAAATGTTTATGGTTTTATATATTCCGCAGGTTTTGCACAGTAACAGTTGCTAATATGTCTCAAATTACGAAAACAGCATTTTGATTTGCCTACAAGAACATCCTAGCCAAACAGATCTATTTCATAACACAGCCAATATGCAAACTTAATTAATTTCTAATACCTGTAGATAATCTGATGGAGAAACGATATTTACCTTGTTTGTGAGTTCCATGTTTTTTCCATTTGCAGCATTTAACTCCCTAGTCAACTTTACCTCTCGACTACATGCATCCTGATGGGGAAAACAAATATCTTTATAGTACAAGTTTTGGTTAGGATGAAAGGTCAAGAATTAATTATGCCACTTTCTGATACATTTTTTGAGAGATTAGTAGTGGTTCCTTTAAAAAACACAGATTAGGCTTTTTAATGTTCAGTACACACTCAATACACACCGTGTACATCAAAGATGCCTCGGACCTGTTCAGTAAATTTAATGTACTCTGTAGCATGAAACAGACAAGTGTTCCAGCTGCATATTTTCAGTACAGTCGGTTCTGCTATAACACGATTGTTCCGTTCTTGTGCAATCTCGTGCTATACAAAAATCGCGCAATAGCAGCACCATTTAAACTAATGGGACTGGAATTGCATTATTACCAATACACATTTTAAAAGTCTGCACTTTAGAAACAGCGTCCCCAATTTTTCAAAAGTATGACAGTGAATTTGTGTTAATGAAACACACGTTATAGCACTTGAAAATGTCATCTGTAGCAGCAGCTGCAGGAACCACTGCCTACATCACAATCTTTGGGATGTTTTTGCCTGCTAGAAACCTTCAAATTTGCTCCCTCCAAATGATTTGAATTTACAGTTGTGCCAATTAATAGTGATCCAATGCATAAAAATGTTCAATTAAAAACACAAAATGAATCTAATGTACTGTTCAGGTGGAAAAGTTATAGTAAGCGATGCAGTGTCCATAATCTGATTTGAAATGCAAGCATTTAATTGATACACATACCATGTGCCAATATCACAATTTTTCCACTGCATTCTGTCTAAAGTTTTAGAACAATAAAACACCTATGCTCTCAAACATTAAAGTTTCAGGTCACTGTGATCAGGCTTATTTTGTGTTAGAAGTAGAGCATAAGAGGAGGCAATTCAGGCTATCATGCCAGTTTGTTCCTATGAAAGTGCTATCCAATTAATTCAACTTGTCTGTTCTTTCAGTATTTCCCTTAGAATGTTTCCTTTTCAATTACATGTCTTTTTTCCAACTGTTTCAATGCATTCGGGCACACCTCTGTCGCCATTACATCCCAAAGAGGGCTTTAAATTTACACCTTCTAGCCCAGAGGTAGGGACACTACCAGTGCAGAGCAAAACTCTGCGTCAGTGTTTAAGTAAAAAGGTGGAATGCCGCATTAAACATTTCACTGAAAGACAAATGTGGAATTGGAACTCATCCATTTTAAGAATTACTAGATAATAATGGCTGAAGTGGCCAATTGATCGATTTGAATATTCACACTTCAAAACCTGCAAGTTATTTCATACAAAAAATTGTATCGTATTGTTTAAAGTTTTACAGGACAATTAAACTAATTTCAATTTTTTTTCTAATAAATCAATTCAGAGGTGTTATTACAAGCCTCTAGAGCAGGTGGGACCTGAGCCCAGGTCTCCTGGCTCAGAGGTAGGGAGACCATCATTGCACCACAAGACTCCTGCCAATGAAACCAATTGCTCATCTTATTCCATGCATATCACCTGCTGGCCAATTACCTGAAGATAACCACATCCCCAAAGGCTCCAATCTTACAATTTCTCTCTGAATGTTTTCTATAGGCACCATTATTACCTCTTGCTCACTCTTAAGCTCCTTTGAATGTTTCTCTTTTAATGCAATTTTTTCTAATTTTGTCTTCTCTAGAAGCTCTTTCAGGTTATTTGACTTTTGTTCGGATAATGTTAAAGCAGCATCCGTCATTTGCACTCTAAAACAGAATAAAATGGAAAATCTGGTTAAGACAGTAATAAAACAAAACACGACAAATTGATTTATACTGGTTAAGCAACTAGAGATACAAAGCAAATTTTAAAAATTTGCACTGTTACACTTAAACATTACACACTTTAAAACTGTAACAGATATGTATACAATGAATGAAATCTAATTAACAATAGAAAGTCTTCTAGCTGCAGTAACAACATCTCAATTTCACTGCACTTATATTAGAACAAACCAAACTTTCCAGAAGAATCCTAGGATATGTAGGAAGAACATATTTAGGGTGCTATGCTTTGTCATATGTATATGAAAAAAATGAGTATAGAATACAGCAACAAAATTGATCACACGCTCAAAAGAATAAACTGTGAAGAAAGATTTAAACATTTTAACAATTGTAAAGCTGAAGTAAATGGGATAGACGAAGAAAAGGGGCTTTCAAGTGTAAAATCATATAAAATACTCCAGGATTACAACTTCATATAAACAGTATAGCTTTTGAATAGAAGGCACAAATGGAAATTAGTGAAAAAAGTCCTTTATGCTCAAATAATAAGTGAGACTGAAGCATAACAATTAAGTAATGCAAAATAAATTGTGCATGATAAAAATAATAAATGTAAAGAATGACATTTGATGGTCAGAATCAACTTTACTCATTCCAAATATTTTCTCAAAAGTCCAATCCACTACAGAAGCAAAGGCACAAGCTAGTTATATTTGGAGAGAAAAAGCAAAATCTTGCATTCAAGTAGATGGCTTACAAAGCCATGAAATCACACTGGCAAAATTATACATCTTGGTTCATTTACTGGAGAAAATAATTAGTCTAACCAAATTTCTGACAAATAACTAGGGAGTTATTTTTAATTTCTCAGCATGAATCACTCCAGAAGACAAACAACCTATGAGAGGAAGGATGTTGTTAACCAGAAGGGGTACAAATAATCATTAATGTCGCTGGGACTGGAAGGTTTGAGATATAAGGAGAGACTGGATAGGCTTGGGCTTTTTTTCCCTGCAGCGGCAGAGGAATAGGGGTGACCTTAAAGAGGTTTATAAAATCATGAAGGGTAAACACAGGGTGATTAGCCAATGTCATTTTCCAAGAGTAGAAGAGTCAAAACTAGGGGGTATAGGTTTAAGATGAGAGGGTAAAGATTTAAAAAGGATGGAGGGGCAACTTTTTTCACACAGAGGATGGTCTGTTATTGAATGAACTGTCAGGGTAAGTGGTAGAGGCAGTTATAATTACAACATTTAAGAGACATTTGGACAGGTACATGAACAGGAATGTTTCCATACTGTGTGATTATGACACTACTATTCTATAAATCAGGAATAGTAGAAGTTTTGTACTTCAAGTTATACAAAGCATGTTAAACATTAATCTTAAACAGGAGAACCATTGCAGTGATTCAAACAAATGGCCTGTTGTCAAAATAGACTGCAAAAGGAACAAAAAATTTAACTGAAAAACGGCAGTCTTTCCAAGGTCACACTGAGTCAAAATAGAGATATTCTGCAGTCACCTAATCTATACTTAGTCTTTCCAGTGTAGAAGTGAACAGAATATGAACAATGAATATAAGATAACTGCAAATGATTCTGTCCAATATCAACTGGATTGACACAAACTTATGCTGCATGCTTCAAGCAAATTTGGAAAACATGTCTGCAAGTGGACTGCAGTATATTCAAACACTAGAGCACTTATCGACAAAAGAAATCTTACTTTGCTCGCAAAGAATTGATGATAGAACTCTTCTCAGCTAGTGCTTCCTGTAGCTGTCCAACTTGCATTGCAGCAGTCCTAAAGTGAAAAGGTTATTAAAATTACATTAAAAATCATCAACCAAATATCAGCAGCAGATAGCAATTTCTCTTTAGAGGTAGCCAAATTATTGTAAATTTGTTGAAAGACAGGAATTAAAATTTTACTAAAATTGGACACAGAATGGCTGTTATTGACTTAGTTTAAAAGGCAAGACTATTTTACTCCTGCACTGTAAGTCAATTTCCTCCACAGAAAAACACAAACAATAAAATAAACTTTTCTTTAATTGTCATATGTGGGTATTGGCAATGCATTACGTTAGTCTACCTTTAGTTTTATTACATGATGAAAATCTTTTATTTAAAAACACACAGTGAGTGGTTAAGATCTGCAAGGCACTGCCTGAGACTATGACTGAGACTGATCCAACTTCAAAAGAGAGTATGATAAGCACCTGAAGAGAAAAAAAATTGCAGGGTTATGGAACAGATAGGGAAGTGGGACTATATGATCCGAGGATGGAAAGATCTGGCGCTAAATGGCCAGTGCTGTAACTATTCCATGAATGACTCTCCTTCTTAAACTCTCCCCTGTCCTGAGGAGTTGCGATCCTCAGGATTAAACAACCAACAGTCATTTGTCTCCAATGAGTGTGCAACTCGATTGTCCAGTAAGACTATGTTGATTTTACCTTTACTGTTGTTCTGAATACAGATTAACAGTCAACTGAAAAAGAACTGCAACCTGCCCCATCTCCCTCCCACCACCACCCCAAGCAAGTTCCTTAAAAAATCAGATATTTTTGACCATTTAAGAAAGTACAAAGCCATTTTATTTTCAGTTTTTCATTTTTCCCTCTTGTGCACAGAATGCTGACTAAGATCTATACAAGAATAGGAGAGTGAAGTTAAAGCCTAATTTGAATAAATCCTATGAAATAACATCACACATAGAAAAGAGTTCACTGACCTACAGCTTCGTGTCAATTCCTCCTTTTGTTGATCAATTACGCCCATCATATTCAGGAACTACAAACGAATTAGAGGTAGAATTGAGCAGCAATTACAATGCTAAAGAAGTAATTACTCAGAAAATGCTCAAGTTCATGAAAAACTGAAATGTTATAAAATGTTTAAGTTTACAAATATAAATACTTCAATGAATAAGTATTGATTGCAGCTTTAAAAATATTTTCACCTATGCAGTAATAGAAAATACAGGGCCTATTAGTAAATTTCAAAAAGAAATTTGAAAACAATAGGATATGAAATAATGTGAGCTTGTATTTCCATCAAATATTGATATTAGTCCATAAATATTATCAGAGCTCAAAAGGTTAAACTCTAAAATAAGGCATGGGCTTTTTTCTTGCTTTCCACTAGCTACGTAGGAATAGAAAAAAAGCAGCCTGCAAATATGGAATAGAGGCACATACAAAAAGTCTAAATCTTTACATGAGGAACTACAGAAGCCCTATGAAACAACAGGCCTTTACTTTCAGAAACCATTTAACAACCTTCCAAAGGAAAGGTCTGAAAGTGAAGACATTCACAGTGGAAAGATTGATGACCTTTGTAAAAGGACAGACACTTGAGAGCAGTTTATGCTGTAATAGGAGCAACAATTGAAAGGGGCAGTGAAGGGATAGATTTTGAATTCAGAAGCCCAAAGTAAAGTGCTCCAGTTCCAAAATGTAGCAAAGATGGTGGCAGGAAATGGTTGCAGAATCTGAGAGGGCACATTCAAATTGACAAAAGATAGAAAAATTATACTTTGTTGCATATTAATGCTTATTTAAGAGTGTAGTAGTATCCCCATTAATAAATGGGTGACAAGTACTCTATGAAAATGATTCAAATAACTGCAGACAAATCTCATAGGTTGTGGAAGACAAGATTTTCAATCATCAACAACTTGTATTCATACAGCCTTTGTTCACAGTGTTGTCAAACAATATTGAACATCAAGCCACATAAGATATTAGGTTAGAAAAACTTGCATCTTTGGCAAAGTTTAAAGGGGTTCTTTTTCGGAATGGCAGCCGGTGACAAGCGGTGTCCCGCAGGGTTCAATGTTAGGGCTGCAACTGTTCACATTATATACTAATGATCTGGATGAAGGGACTGGGGGCATTCTAGCGAAATTTGCCGATGATACGAAGTTAGTTGGACAGGCAGGTAGTACTGAGGAAGTGGGGAGGCTGCAGAAGGATCTAGACAGTTTGGGAGAGTGGTCCAGGAAATGGTTGATGGAATTCAACGTGAGCAAATGCGAGGTCTTGCACTTTGGAAAAAAGAATAAAAGCATAGACTACTTTCTAAACGGTGAGAAAATTCGTTCGGCCAAAGTACAAAGGGATCTGGGAGTGCAAGTCGAGGATTCTCTAAAGGTAAACATGCAGATTGAGTCCGTGATTAAGAAAGCGAATGCAATGTTGTCATTTATCTCAAGAGGGTTGGAATATAAAAGCACCGTTGTGCTACTGAGACTTTATAAAGCTTTGGTTATGCTCCATTTGGAGTACTGTGTCCAGTTTTGATCCCCACACCTCAGGAAGGACATACTGGCACTGGAACGTGTCCAGCGGAGATTCACACGGATGATCCCTGGAATGGTTGGTTTAACATACGAGGAACGGCTGAGGACCCTGGGATTGTATTCATTGGAGTTTAGAAGATTGAGGGGGGACTTAATAGAAACGTACAAGATAATACATGGCTTGGAAAGGGTGGACGCTAGGAAATTGTTTCTGTTAGGCGAGGAGACTAGGACCCATGGACACAGCCTAAAAATTAGAGGGGGTCAATTCAGAACAGAAATGCGGAGACATTTCTTCAGCCAAAGACTGGTGGGCCTGTGAAATTCATTGCCGCAAAGTGCAGTGGAGGCCGGGACGCTAAGTGTCTTCAAGGCAGAGATTGATAGATTCTTGATGTCATGAGGAATTAAGGGCTACGGGGAGAATGTTGGTAAGTGGAGTTGAAATGCCCATCAGCCATGATTGAATGGCGGAGTGGACTCGATGAGCCGAATGGCCTTACTTCCACTCCTATGTCTAATGGTCTTTCAAGACCAGAAGTCAAGAGAGAAAATTCCATTGGTCGTGGCCTAGCCAGCTGATGGCACAGTTGCTTGGCTCAAGATATGATGAAGAAGGCCAATCAATCTACTTTGTGATTTCTATTACCATTACATAATCTGCACATTATCAGCACTTGCAAAATAAAATTGTAAAGTGCAACTTATGAAATTGAGCCACCAATAAATTCAAACCATGCAATCCATTAATTAATTTCATTTATAGGTCATATCAAAGGCTGTTCCTGATTTTCAATGGAAACAAGAATTAAAATTATCCAAAGACAGCAATTTCAAGTTCTTGCAGAGTACAATTAATAAATTAAATTGTAGTTTCTAAACTATCCAAAAATTCTACAAACAAACCCATTTCTTTTCCTTGAACAGTTATTATTCAGCGCCAGATGTACTCTTAATGATCCCATCAGGAAAACCCAGAGCTCATTTTTCATGATCAATTTAATTTCTCAATAATTGACCATGTATAGAACGTTGACTCTGATATTTGAAAATCCAGATCCTAGAAACTGAATATTGCACAAATTAACATCCAAAAAACACAGTTTGTTTAAGGTGTAAACCAGATATGCTCAAAAGCTAAAAGAGAAAATGTTGGAAAATCTCAGCAGGTCTGGCAGCATCTGTAAGGAGAGAAAAGAGTCGAACTGACACTTTGTCAAAGTTAAAAAAAGGGGAGAAATAGGGAGGTATTTATACTCGGCTGAGAGAAGGTGAGTCATGGCTCCAGAAGCAAAAGTAGCAATAAGTAGGTGATAGTGACAGTGCATAGAGAGATAGGGAGATTAGGAGCTGTGAATGACCAAGGCTGCTATTTGACAAAATATGTGGGAGATTGAGGTGGGGGGGGGGGGGGGAGCAGCGAAGCAGATGCAAAATGGAACAGGGAAAAACCCCATTGTCAAGGATTGGACACAGGTAGTAATTATGTATCAACTAATAGTCATTGAAATCAAATGTCCAGGGTTGTGTAAACTAGGTGGATTAGACACGGTAAATACGGGGTATGGGGATGGGAAGGTTCTGGGCGGGATGCTCTTCGGGGAGTC
Source organism: Hemiscyllium ocellatum (assembly GCF_020745735.1). Lineage (NCBI taxonomy): Eukaryota > Metazoa > Chordata > Chondrichthyes > Orectolobiformes > Hemiscylliidae > Hemiscyllium > Hemiscyllium ocellatum. The sequence continues at coordinate 26,371,299 of NC_083425.1, read as the reverse complement.
AATGCAGAAACATTACAAAAAGTTTGTTCCACAGTCCCAAAAGAAGGAAAAATATTGTTCAATCTTCATTCTACCAACTACTTAAATAGTACATATTCAACAAAATGCAGGGTACATATATAACAAAAAAAAATCTTGCCACCCCAGTAAGGTTCAGAGGTAATCGCTCTGATATGCTAATAACAGGGGTTTGAATTTAAAAAAGGGAACTTGATACTTGGTTAGAATTATAATCATTACTCACACACAACCACAAATAATTAGTATGTACTTGACAGGAGATAATTATAGTCAAATATGCACTGGTATTGTGCAGATTGGAGTGATAGGATGTAATTTCAATCAGAGCACAATTTATAGTCCAATCAATAAGTTTTACAATTCTTTCAAATTGCACAATAGAGTTTTTAATAGGGTTTTAATTCCAAATGCCCTTTATACAAGTAACTTGAAAGAAGATTTTAATTTACAACAATTCAGGTTTGTTCATATTAACTGGATGCAGATTTTAAAATGTAAATGTTCAGACCAGGAGAAGGTTCAAATTAAAACACAAGAGATGCTTTTCCTATGATATACAAAATCATGGACAAGAGGGGTATCTGTACCTGTGATTTCAAACTGCTTTTTCTCCAAAACCTGCAGATTCCTCCTTTATGATTTGATATTAAATACCCCTTCAAAAATTATTATATATAGGTTCACCAACAATTCAGGCAATACATTTTAAATCATAACACTAAACATTTTGGATTTTTCTGATCATTTAAAATTGGTATGTTTTGGTTAGCAGTCTGCATGGGTTTCTGCCAGGTGCTCTGGTTTCCTCCCACAATCCAAAGATGTGCAGGTTAGATGGATTGGCCATGCTAAATTCCCCATCAGGTTTAGGGTTGTGTAAACTAGGTGGATTAGACATGGTAAATGCAGGGTACAGGGATGGGAATGTTCTGGGTGGGATGCTCTTAAGGGGGGTCAGTGCAGACTTAATGGGCTAAATGCCCCCTATATGCACCATAGTAATTACTTTAGATTACTTACAGTATGGAAACAGGCCCTTCGGCCCAACAAGTCCACACCGACCCGCCAAAGCGCAACGCACCCAGACGCATTCCCCTATATTTACCCCTTCACCTAACACTAGGGGCAATTTAGTGTGGCCAATTCACCTAACCTGCACATTTTTGGATTGTGGGAGGAAACCGGAGCACCCGGAGGAAACCCACGCAGACACGGGGAGAATGTGCAAACTCCACACAGAGTCGCCTGAGGCGGGAATTGAATCCTGGTCTCTGGCACTGTGATGCAGCAATACTAACCACAGTGCCACAATGCCGCCCATAAATAGTAGCTCACTCATGATGCTGGTAGATTCTATGAATCTATCTGCCAGTAGAAATAAACAGTTTCTTCACATCCATCAAAATCAGTTAGAAGTTTGAACATTTATTCGATAGACATATCTTCTGTTTGTTCCTCTCTCCTCCACAGTAGGGAATTTCCATTTGTAAGTCATAAAGAGTTCATCATTTAAACATAATAGATTATTCATATCACTTACAGTCATTATTATTCTCAAATTACAATTCCTTTTGCGTATTCCCAGAAGCAAATTCTTGTCTATTTGGAGATTAAATGGCTAACATCTAGTAATATAATTTGTCAAGTTTTGAACAGAATGCCCTAGATGTAATTTATTCATTGGAAGTAACAAACTCTCTAATGTCTTCCTAGTGTCCAAATAATTGAAGAATAATCAGTCAGTCAGTCAGTTTGTGTCAATTAGGCCAAATTCTATGACTAAAATTTGATAAAAGAAAAAAATTATAGTATCAAAGTTGAATCACCAAAAAATACGAATAGTTTACATCATTAAAGCTTATAAAATGTCAGTTCAAAAAGTATAAAGTATATTATCAACTAACCAGTTAACACCGAACTCATTCTATTGTCTGCAGCATAAAATTTGAGAATTTGAGTAAAAGGTAAAGGTAAAATTCCACTAGGCCATAGGGCTGCTCTCTCATTGGACAGAACTGGTGGTGGTTCAACTTTAAGGTCACCACATCTCAGACAAGAGGTTGAAAATGTGAGTTCATCATGTTGACTTCACCCAATGCAGAAATTGAACTTACATGGTTGGCGTCACGCTGCATTACAAACTAACCATCCAGCCAATTAAGCTTACCAACCCTTGAATTTGAACACATCCCAAAGAAATCTGTATATTCATCTTGATTAGGAACACAATAGGGTAGGACTAGCATTGTAGTATAAAGAAGAACAGGATGAAATGCTAATCTGTCTAATATTTAATTCAATTTCATGGCCTGAACATGCAGCTGCCAATGATACTAATTTCCTCTCTAATCCCAAAATAACTAAGATAATACATCCGACTCCATGAGATCAATGTTAATTAGGGTTTGGTTTCACAGATATTCAACATTGCTCCACCAAACCAATTTCTTGAATGCCAATGACCAGTCTCTGTAAACAAGTACTTAAACAATTTCAACTTTCCATCTGGAATATTATTGACCTTATCGGGTTGTTGCTGGATAAGTACAGCTGATATTCTTTTGATGCACCTTTCAGAACCACCTATTAGTGTAGTTTGATAGTTTAACAACTGTTCATAGACTAAAGAAAACAGCAAAAACTCTGAAATAATACTATGATGGAAAAGGACAAACCTATACAGGAATTGAAAGCAATTAGCCATGACTGGGAAAATAAGGAGTTGAGGCTACATAAACAGTTACATAAACAAAACTGTTTTGATACCTGCTTGATAACTGGATACCTCATGCCACAAACATAAATTCAGTCCAACACAGGCACCTCCACAAATTACTTCTGATAAGGAAGCAAGCTGCAGTCTCAAGGACTCCAAAAGAGTAATCAACATTTGGATGAAAGGAATCTAAAGAATCATAAATACTCTCGAATCATAGACCTGAAGGATGAAGAATCAAATACCAGAACAATTCAACAGCGGGACTTTGAAGAACAATACTGCTCAAGGATTGAAACCTGAACACTTCCAGAGGCAGACACTGTTAGTTGGAATCATAGCTAAATTCCACCATTGGTAATAGTCAAGTTGAGTTATGAGGCTTAACCTGCTTCTTTGAGGGATCTTATTTTGGTTGCTACATGAAATAAAGTTTAAATCATTTTCTCAGTACTTGATTTCTGTGTGATTTCTTAATAAGTAGCTGAATTCAAAGTAACTTTTGGTGATTTACTCACAATAATACTTTGAACCAGGCAGCTTAACCAAATAAGTGACAGACACCTGAAATAGTCAAAACATTTTTTCAACTATGTTAAGACTTGGGATGTTCCATCAGTCACAGTATTATAAATGTAATCTAGAATGAAAAGGGCAAAGTGAATAAACATATTTTTAATGGAATGAACTAAGAAATGAGACTGAATGAGTAGTTATTTGATAGTATAGCCTGATAAGCCAAATTGTCTTTGTCATTATCGTGAAATGTTATGGTTAGTAAAAACCTAGTATCATAAATAGGAATAAGGATTAGACTGTAATAGCTTTTTGAGCCATTTGTTGAGATCACATCCAAAAAGCTTACAAATGATCAACCCCAAAATCCATTTGCTTAGCCAATCCCATAATGTTTATTTTGAAAAATCTAACCAACTGCCTTCTGTGATAAAGAATTCCGAAGATTCGCAAATCCCAAAGTGAAGAAATTCCTTATCTTGTTCTTAATTTATCGGCGCTTAATCCTGAGACTATGCAGTGGGTTGTAGATTTTTCAGGCAGCAAAAATAGCCTTGCAGCAATTAGCCTTTCTGTTTTCTAAAACATTTACACCCTGAATTTTTCTTCTAAATTTTCTAACATCAGCGAGTATAGACTCAGTATAGTCAGCCTCTCATTGTAAGACAACACTGGTACATGAGCCCTGAGCACTGGAATGATGGTGGTGTTAAGCTCTCTTTCCCAGACCCATCAGGGCACTCCAAATCCTCCTTGCACCTAAGAAAGGTGAGGGGTGGGCAGACGTGGGGGATAGGTACCAAGCCAAAAATAAACCCACAATGGTCTATTAAAACATGAGCAGTGATCAGATAGATTATCCAACTGAGGTAGTTAGAGCTAAATGACATTGGCAAGGATGAGTGTAAGATGGTATTTTTGTCCCTCAACAGCAGCTGAGCCACTCTTTTCAGCTGTAGGCTGTTCTGGTCTGCTGAACTGTCAAATCACTGAAGGCAGGAGCTACTCCACTGTAGTCACAGGTTTGACAGTGGCACTTGTACATCTCAGGGTGCAGCTGCTGCTCTTATGTTTACTGGATTAGATGTGCTGGAAGAGCACAGCAGTTCAGGCAGCTTCCAAGGAGCAATAAAATCGACGTTTCGGGCAAAAGCCTTTCATCAGGAAATGTTTACTGTCTATTCTTTCCTTTTGCCTTATCCCCAACCATATTTATTTTAAATATATGCATTAACAATACAGGTGTTGTTACATGCAATACATTCATCTGCATCTCAGCTAAAAATCTATTTCTACCTCTTACCCTTCAGTTTCCAGCATAAAAAGAGCTTTTTGTTTTGAGAAACAAAATTAATGAAATATTCTTAATTAACTGGAGAATTTACCTGAGGGAATGATGTCCCAATTAATTGAACTTCTTTAAAAGCCCCACAGCCTCAAATCTTGACTGCAACATGCTTAGATTTCCTTAATTTTGCTCTCATTATCTGACAGCTCAATTTATAACCAAAAATATCCATATTAACATAGATATGAGTATGAAAATCATTTACCATTTGGTGTTGTAATGAAGTCTAATAATTGTGATTTAAGCAGAAGAGTGAAGCAAATTGCATTTTGAACTTTTTTTCTGTATTTTGACATGTTTGTAAAACACAAGGGAAATTTATTTGTGATAAATTAATAAAAGCAAATTAAAAGATTTATTTTAAAGAAATTCACACACAGTCTCTCTTTCTGGCAACTGTGCTACCATATCTATTTCAAAGAAGGAAACCTTTAAAATACCAACTCAAATACATAATGTCAAGTTATTTACTACATGACTGCCCCACCTAAAGTAAAAAAGCACTATCAGAATGAAAACACAACTTTAAAGCTTAAAAAAGTACTGTAAGAAAATCTCAAGAGCCCTCCAAAAAGTTTATTTCTTGGATTTATCCCTCCCATCACCCCAGAAATATTGATAGAAAATCATCAAATAATTAAAAGAAAAGCAATAAATGCACACTGTTGTAAATATCTATGTTGATATCTAATTAAAAATCCAGAGATTGCCTGCCAAGGTTAAATTATTCCAAATTTGGCAAGATGAATGTTGGGAGGGACAGTTGGCAAGACCATCAGAGAATCAAAGAACTGTTTCCATGCCATGGAACAAGTGAATTCTGCTTAAAATTGGAGAAGGAAAATCATTATATGCAAATGTGAATCCAGAATAAAGCAGTATGTGCAGCTTGTGCTGGAAGTAGCTATGTGGTTCATTTGATTACTTCCATCCTTCCCACTTAATTTTATGTCGACAATCAACAAAGAATAACCTTAGAGTAGGGGTACAGTGCCACAGCATTTCTTTTTATCATTATATCTTGGTTTCACAAATATTCTTAAAATCCGTTTGCATTTAATAATGGACCTATTCTTCACTGTACTTTGAAGTGAGATGTATTGAAATAATTTCAGATACTCCAATATTAATGCTTTTAGTTACCATGGAAACACTGCAATTTTGATGGGTTATAAATCAGCACAATTACTAACATATTAATGGCTATATTTGTGTCGGGTCTTAAGATATCACAGCACCAAATTCAGTCTGCCCAATCATGTGCAATTTTACATTATTTATACATTTTTATTCAGAGTAAACAGACAATAGCTTACAGAAGCATGGCACAGAATTTATTTTATATGAGCAACTTAGTCATGGAATTTTCTTCACTTAAAAATAAACTTAAAAATAGGTCTTTAAATCTATTTTATAATGGTGTTTAAAGAATCAGAGTAATACAACATGGAAATAGACTTTTCGTTCAATTTGTCAGCACTGACCAGACATTCCAATCTGACATAGTCCCATTTGCCAGCATTTGGCCCATATCCCACTAAATCTTTACTATTCATATACCTATTACAATATTTAGATGTTGTAATTGCACCAGCCTCCACCATTTCCTCTGGCAGCTCGTTTCATACACACATCACCTTCTGCATGAAAAAGTTACCCCTCAGGTCCTCTTTAAACATTTCCCCTCTCACCTTATGCCTGCTAGTTTTGGACTCCCCCACCCTAGGGAAAAGACTTTGGCTATTCACCCGATCCATGCCCCTTATGATTTTATAAATTCCTATAAGGCCACCTCTCAGCTTCCGATGCTCGAGAGGAAAAAAAACAGTCTATTCAAAGTTTCCCTAGAACTCAAACCCGCCAGTCCCGGCAACATTCTGGTAAATCCTTTCTGTACCCTCTTAAGTTTAACAATATCCTTCCTATAGAAGGCTGACCAGAATTGTATGCAGTATTCCAAAGTGGCATCATCAATGTCCTGTACAACCACAATGACATCCCAATTCCTGTACTCAATGTTCTGATCAATGAGGGCAAGCGTGCTAAACACCTTTTTCACCATCCTGTCTACCTGCGACTCCACTTTCAACAAACAATGCACCTGCACCCCTAGGTGGCTTTGTTTGGCTACCATGTCCCAGGCCCCATTTGTTTCTCTTTTATTTTGTCTCCTCGGAAGAGAGCGGCATAGTGGCTCAGTGGTTAGCACTGCACCAGGGACCTGGGTTCAATTCCAAACTCGGGCGAGATTCTGTGTGGAGTATACACATTCTCCCAGCATCTGTGTGGGTTTCTTCCAGGTGCTCCGGTTTCCTCCCACAATCCAAAGACATGCAGGTTAGGTGAACTGGCCATGGACCTTTGGTTAGGTGCATTAGTCAGGGGTAAATATAGGATAATAAGGTAGGGTAACAAGTCAGCGTGTGCTATTCTTTGGAAGGTCGGTGTGGACTTATTGGGCAGAAGGGCCTGTTTCTACATTGTAGGGATTCTATGATACTAGTAACTGTACAAGTCCTGCCCTGATTTGCCTTACCAAAATGCAGCACTTCACATAAGCTATGTCTTACAGCTGTGAATTTGTGAAGAGCCATTATTTGTTAAGTCATATAAAAATCTTTTCGATAACTGTATCTTTTTAATATTTTTTTTCAAAAGCTCAGTGATATGGAATATAAAATACATCACCAGATGATACTCTTGGAATGTTAAACTAATTTGGGAGACAGAGGATTCTTCTCAGAATCATAGAATTTCTACAATGTAGAAGCATTTGACCCATCTCCAGTCCACACTGGTCCTCCAAAGCGTATCCCACCCAGATTCACCCTGTAACCTGACATTTCCCATGGCTAAACCACCCAGAGTGCACATTCCTGGAAACTATGGCATTTAGTGGAGCACCCAGAGGACACCCATGCAGATATGGGGAGAATGTGCAAACTCCACACAGACAGTTGCCCGAGGATGGAATCGTCCCCAGGTCCCTGGCACTGTGAGTCGGCAGTGTTAACCACTGAGCCATCCCCTTTATATATTTCTGCAAACATATTCTTATTGCAAAGCAGATGGGAGGTTAATAGATGAGCATCAAAAGTAAATTTTCTTTTAAGCAGTCTCAATGTGTGGTTCTGGTTTTGGGAAACATTATTGACTTAACCAGATCTATTCAAATTTGAAGCATAAGCTTTGATTTCTTATATCGCAAAATAATTTTGAAAGAACAATATTTGGCTTTCCTGCAGTCATATTCAGATTCTGTTGTCATTCTGCAAAACATCATGCAAACATATGCCATGATACGGACACTGAATTGCAGGTGAATCACTTTGTTAAAAAACATATAATTGTAATGTTCTTAAAAACTTTGTTAATTTCTTACAGTGCAAATCACAATTTATTTTTGCTATTTCAAAGTTAGAACACCAGAGATCAAGTCAAAATTATTAAGGAAATTTCTGCAACAAGGGCTAGTCAACCTTCAAGAAACATCCAACTATTAGATATTGTTCTTTAATGGTACATTCCAGTTACATGGTGCAAATACATATTAAGATGCTGAAATGTAATATCTGCATAATGAAATACTTCCATTGACTGAAATGCCACAAAGCATTTTAAAAATTTGTATGTGTTTAAAGGCCACAACCGTCGCTTGCTCTGCTGAACGATTACCAATTTTTTGGATTTCCCATGTTTACTCAATTTACAGTCATCTAAAAGGGATAAAATTTTCTGCCAATGTGACATACAATAATATCTTGTATATACATTTTATATTTAGCTGTCACAAGTTGCTCCACAAATAAGTTACCTGCTTCTTTTTTTCCACTTTCAAACACTGGATCTCATTGCTGAGGACTTTTGAACGTGATCTGCTCTCTCTCAAGGTGGTCTGACAGTCTGAGTTATGACTTACTGCTTGTTCTGTTGGTATACAAACATGCCACTAAGGTACATTCATACAAAGCACAAACTGCAGTTCCATGATTTAGGAGAATAGTGTTCTAGCTCGATATACACAAATAAAGATCAAGAAGCTCAACATAACAGTAGAATACAATCATTTGTTGAACGCAGCACAAAATTTTCAATGAGTTATAAAGCGGACTGGAATGGATCTTCTATCGGTTACATAACCCGCATGAAATCTTTTCTGTGCTCATGCTCAGTCATGTCCATGAACAAGTGTGCACTTACAGAAGTACTAACTCCCTGTCGATATATACAGTGGAACACCAAATAGGATAGGAATTTAATGGGCAGCCAATCAGTTATTACCACTTTACCTGTCAACCTCAGAATAAGGACAGGCAGGGGGTCATCAAGTTCCAATAACTGGGGTCAATGACTCTAGGGGGCATGCAAAACCGATCTTGGTATAGGGCAGGTCAAGAAGCACCTCTGAGTTGCATGATTTCTGTCCCCACTTTGGATTACCCTGGAAGGGTAGGTATCTTAAACATATGAACGACACACAGAGCCAGCTGTTTCAGGATAATTGCAATGCAGTAGCAAAACAAATGGTGTTCATCATCAGCAGGAGGATGCTGGGAAGGCAAAAAATACATCTCGTTGTCAAACAAATGAGTAATTTAGGATTATCCAATTAAGGATCGTCAGTTGGGTTCGCAAAATGTACAAGTAGCAAATATATTACTATATTGGGATCTATTCTTTGCAGACAGAAGAACATGTATCGGTGCCAATTCACCAAACTGTGACAGTGATTTGCTGTTGGGCAGTTTCTCATTGCATTTGTTTAAGGTCTAATCAAAGCCTGGAAGTTAACGGTCAACCATCATTGACTGATGGATTCTCCATGACAATATGTCCACCCATCAGAACTTTTCCTTTCACAGTAAAAATGCTGACTTCTCCATTTATAGCTAATCTTGCAAATTGTCTTGATGAGTCCAAGAGTAAAAAAAACTCCAATAAAATGTGATTTGAGCAGTGCTCAAGTTCTGTATTGCCAAACTGCTGTTATCAGTTTTCTCAACCTAGTTTGGATTCCCCAAAATAGAAAAAGGACACTTGATCAACTGCTACAAAAAGCAGGGGGATGGAAGAAAAAAAATTGAACAGCCGGAATAAATGGTCTCGCGGTTGAGGTTAAAGCAAAGCACAAGTGCAGTGTGTTCTGATGAAAGGTCATTAACCTGAAATGTCAACTGTGTATCTCTATGGACACCTGCCTGACTTGCTAAGTATTTACAGCACTTTATTTTTTAATTGTAGATTTCCAGCATCCACAGTATTTTGTTTTTATGTTGATTTATCATGAGTGATACTTTCCTTTCTACTCCTTGCCAGCTAATTCAAGTGGATTTTAAAAAAATTCACAGGAGCTGTTTGAAAAAGAGCAGAGAGTTTTCTTCCTGATCTGGTCAATATAACTTTTTCTTACCTTTCAAACCAGATTAATTTGTTAGTTAGCTCAGTGCTGTTGATATCATTGATTGCTGCACTTAAGTTTTAAACAGAATTCTTGAATTTGGTTATGTATTGCTCCCCATATCCTTTCACACAACTTCTTCTGCCTTTATTCAGAAAGGATTGACTGGAATGGTTTCAGGAATGAGTTATGTGGATATTTTGGAGAAATATTTATATTTATTCACCTGAGAGGAGAGAAGGTTGAAAGATTATTTGATAGATGTGTTCAAATTATGAAATATCTGGACCTGTTAGACAGAGAGAAACTGTAACAAAAAAAATTGCTGAAGAAACTCAGCATCTGTGCAGAGAAAAGTTAATGTTTTGCATTCTATGACTCTTTATTAGAGATAAATTACCCACCTTTTGCTGGTATTACCAGAGAACAGAAAAAAAAAGAAGATAATTGGCAAATGAACAAAAAGTGACACAATGAAAATCATATTTTTAATCTCAAACTACATATAATTAAAATGTGTTGCCCGAAAGATTGATGGAAGCAGATTTAATTGTGGCCTTCAAAGAGAATTAAGTAAGTACTTGAAAGAAAAAAAGTGCAGAACTACTGCTAAAGAGTCGTGGAGTGACATTAGGTAGAATTCTCAGACTTGCATTAACACAATGGACATAGCAACTTTATTCTATGAACTTTATGATTCTCTTCTTTAAAAATAAAGGAAAATACAGTTTCTGAAGCGCAGAACACTTCAGTTGAAATACAAGCTTGATAAAATTTTAAGGAACAAATTGAAAAAGACAAAAGTCAAATTAGTGAGTGAGGGAGAACTTAATCAAATATCTAAAACCGAAATTTAACCATTTGATTAAATGAGAGCAATGGTTACACGGTTATTCTCTACAGATACTATTAATCAACCTATTCAAAATGTTTTGACACACCTCTGGAGCCGGTGGAACTTGAACATTACCAAAGTGCCACAAGAAACCCATAGCATCTCTATATGCTTGGCAGCCAGGATATGAGAGGGCACAAACTAATAGTTCACCTGAATAGACAATCATCATTTTATTTCAGTAAAGGATATGTCACTGCTCTGGACTCACTTGCTTTGAAATAAAATCTAATTTTACTTACCTATAGCTTTCAGCAAATCACTGGGAATGTTATTTCCAGCCAGTTCTAGACGCACTAAAGTTTTGTTTTGTTGTAATGCACAGAGTAATGCTCGACCGCCTAAGAGGCCAACATTATTCCAGCGAAGATCTGTGAAATGAAAAGAAAATGCAGTGAGAGAATGGCATCACAGGGAAGCATATTTTGAGAAGATTTGTAGCTCAGGTTGAAGTTCAGGATGTAACTTTCCTCACTGAGTTGGAAGGTTCATTTTCAGATGTTTCATCACCATACATAATATCATCAGTGAGACTCCGGATGAAGCTTCATCGGAGGCTCATTGATGATGTTACCTCGTATGGTGACAAAATGTCTGAAAATGAACCTTCCAGCTCAACGAGCAAACCTACATCCATCACAGGAAATGTTATCTGCAGTTTTTCAAGTTGTCAAATTAATTTATTAATGCCCTTGTCCCTATACTAATGAATTATTCAGGTTTAATTTTAGAAGCTGTATGACACTCTGACTCTATCATTACATAAAATGTTTCCCAACATTACATTTTGTTTTGAAAATGTGGTTTATGACTTACAAAGGTAATTAGAAAATAAAAGTCACTGCAATCTTTTTAAAGCATGAAAAGGTGAGACTTGATAACTGAATTAAACAGCTATATAAAACTTAAGGACTTACAACTCACAATTGCAACATAACTAAAGTGTTGACAAAAACGTTACTTTTGATGAGAAGCATTTCTACTGTTTTTTTGACTAGACTAATTCTGCAAAGTATCTCACATACCTAGTTCTTGCAGTGCATCGTTGTGTTTTAAGGCAAATGCCAGCTCCCCTACACCCTGGTGGTTAATCTGGTTATTGCGTAGGTCGAGAGATTTAAGACATTTGTTGGCTCTTAATCCCTCGCAGAATACACAAAATCCTTCTTCCCACATTCCAAGAGCATTCCATTCCAATATCAAACTGGAAGAAAATGGCCACACTACATTAAGAAAGTCTTAAATTGTGGGGACTGGACTTTACAATGCTTTACATCTATCACAAAGAAAACATACCTAATTATTTAGCCTTCACTAATTAAAAAGGGGATACCTTAAAGAAAGCAATCATAGTTTAGCAGATAATGCATTTAAATTCATCTATCCATTCAAGACCACAAATTTGAATATATCAGACAAAACTTTGTTCTCCAATTGCTCCTTCCAAGAAAAGCTGCAATATTGGCGGCAATGCACCTTTGGAGCTGCCTATCTTCAGATAAGACTTTAAACTAAGCCTCTATCTGCCTGCTTAAGAAGATGGAAAAGATCCCATGGTCCATTTTTTTGAAGATGACCAGGGAAATTTTCTCTGGCTCCTGTTGACATTAATCACTCAATTAACACCACAAACAAATACAGATTATCAGGTCATTGTCACATTGTGCTTTGTGGGAATTTGCTGAGCACAAATTTACTGCTGCATTTCCCACATTATAATATTGACCACAAATTAACAAGGCTTCTTAAATGAAAACAAAATGCTGGAGAAATTCAGCAGGTATGGAACATCTATGCAGACAGAAGAAGAATTAATGTTTTTATTCTGAAGACTCTCCGTAGACTTATCTGGCTATAAAGTGCTTCAAAGTTATCTGGCTAATGTGAAAAGCATTACATTATTGCAAAGTTTGACTTGCATTCTTTAGATTTTGAGGTTAATTATTAGATTATAGCTGTTATTGAGCAAAGTTAATTTTAAAAAATTGTTGGAATGAAGTCACCCTATCAGTTGATTTCTTAAGCATGATATTTTGGATAAATTATTTTCAAACATAACATACTTAACACATAGTACTAAAGATATTTTATATTTAAAATATTCCTCTGTCTCAATTGCTCCAATGATGCCAACTTCAACAAAATGATCTCTGAAATGTCCACCTTCATCCTCAACCGAGGATTCCCCACCATTGTTGTTGATATGGCCCTCAGGCGTGTCCGATACTCTCCTGCACTTTGGCCCTCACCCCTTGTCTTCTCTCCCAAAACAGCAATAGATGCCCTTCGTACTCACCTACTATCCTACCAATACCCGTATCGAGAGGATCATTAGCTGCCATTTCCACCAACTCCAAGGGGATGCCACCATCAGACACATATCTCTATATTGGGTTTGCTGCAATGCTCCAGCAAAGCTCAGTGCAAGCTGGAAGAACAGCTCATTTTCCACTTGGAAAGCTTGCAGCCTTCTGGACTCAATGCTGAGTTCATAATGTTAGGGCCTGAGCATCTTCTCTCATATCCTTACACAACCCCCACACACTAGGCCTTGTTACCACAAACAACCAGTCATGAATGGTCCCAGACTGATCATTTTGCATTCCTTTCTCTGTCCAACCTCCCTCTTTAGTCTCCATCTCAACCTATCGTTTACTTCTACCCCCTGCTCACACCCTATCTTTACCATATATGCCAATCTTTTCCCAGCTTCAATCAGTTCTGAAGAAGGGTCATTGGATACAAAACATTGACTCGGGTTTCTCTTCACATATGCAACCAGACCTGGTGAGTTTTTCCAGTTATTTCTGTATTTGTTTCTGATTTCAAAAATAATTATATCTAATATTGCTACAAGGATTTAAGTTTTCAAGGAATAAGGAAAAAGAAATTCATTTAAATTTTTTTTGGAAATATCTGGAGTGGTTTCTTTTATAGGAGATATTGAAAGTTCATTGTGGACATGGGGATTTTATTTTGAAAGGTTTACTAGAAATCACAATAACTAGTGATAACTGCTTGTTTTGTGATAGACCCTACTGAAGTTGCTTTGAACTGTGACTGGCTTGCAGAAGTTCTGGTTTTGTCTGGCTCAGTTGGAGGGAAACCTGAATAAGACCAAGCAGATCTGGAAGAAAGCTCATAATGAATAAGCTGCCCAGCTGAGCTCACCTTTTTCCTAAAAAATACTCTCAATATCAATTCAGGGTGAAATCTATTTCTTCTTTTGAACGAGTGATTAAAAGAACTTCTCTAGATTGTATCCCTCAACAAGATGCGTCTACAAGACTTCACAAAGTGCATGATACTGAATTTACTGCATATGCTAGAACAATACATTCCAGAACATCTTATTTTATCAATTTGCTTTCAAGAATACCCCAGAGACTGAAGTACTCTTGCAGAATACCTATCTCTGCAGAGAAACCAGTTTTCTCCTCCTTTTTATTCTAAGAGAGAATGTGTGCATTTGCATGTTTTTGGGGATATTTTAAGGGTAAGCATTTAGAATTCTATATTACTGACTATCAATAAGGAACAAAAATTAGTACAATAATGCATCTTTATTGATCTGAGTTGTATTGTTACTAAGTAAACACTATTGGATTTACAATGAGCCGTGTGATAGATACTTTTTTTTAATATAAACTGACATAAGTAAGGTACTTAATTGGTCATTTTAGTAACTGGAAAACAAAATTATCTTATGTTGTAACCCAGAATAGTGGGACTGGAGTTAGTGAACTCTTTCAGCCGGAGTCAAAACATATTTGACAAGCAACATAGCTTACATACATATTCATTGTCCACAACTGATAATATCACTTGATTCACCTGTGCCCTATATTTTCTGAACATACAGCAATATACTAACAGTTAGTGCACAAAAAACTTCTAAACCAAGAGCAGAAGTTGCATTGACAACTTACTGTTACAATATAATTAATGTGTGTTTATCAAATAACAGACAGTATTTCAGTAATAGAAATGAAGGTCAGCATGTACTTGTAGTAGAGGATGTGCAGTAGAAGCCATAGGATACAATTTAAACCAAAACTAACCTAGTAAGTAAATAATTAAAATAATTAAGGAAGGTGTTGGCCTAGTGATATTACTACTAGAATATTAATCCAGAGGTAATGTTCTGAGACCTGGATTCGAATCCTGCCTTGTAGACAATAGAATTGGAATTCAGTAAAACTCTGGAATTAAGAGTCTAATGATGACCATGATATGTTAATTATGGGAAAAACCCATTTGGTTCACTAATGCCCTTCAGGGGAAGTAAATTGCCATCCTTATCTGGTCTGGTCAACATATGACTCCAGACCCACAGTAATGTGGTTGAATCTTAAATGCCCTCTGGATAATTAGGGATGGGAATAAATGCTGGCCTTGTCAGCAATGCCCACATCCCTCAAATGAACAGAAAAAAAAAATCACAATTTGGAGATGCCTGTGTTGGACTGGGGTATACAAAGTTAAAAATCACACAACACCAGGTTATAGTCCAACAGGTTTAACTGGAAGCACACTAGCTTTCGGAGCGATGCTCCTTCATCAGGTGTAGTGGAGAGTTCAATCCTAACACACAGAATTTATAGCAAAAATGTACAGTGTGATGTAACTGAAATTATACATTGAAAAAGTGATTGTCTGTTAAGACTTTCATCCGTTAGAATACAGTGATAGTTTCACTTCTTTCATATGTAAATCACAAAACCTTTTTTTCAAAAAGTTGCATTCTCGGGTTAGCTGTTAACAATGGTGATTATTCCTGATGAAGGGCTTTTGCCTGAAATGTCGATTTCGCTGCTCGTTGGATGCTGCCTGAACTGTTGTGCTCTTCCAGCACCACTGATCCAGAATCTGGTTTCCAGCATCTGCAGTCATTGTTTTTACCTAATATGTTGAAGGTGTTGGCCCCCTGTGTTCTCTGTTTATGCCATGATGTTTAGATTGATTCTAATCTAAAAAGTGAGATAATGGAGTTTTACATAAATTCATGCAGTTTTTGAGCTCAGAGTTCTACATGAATGCATGCAGTTTTTGAGCAAAGTATAATGTAACTCTGCAAGTATAAATTCATCCCACAAAATATATGTGTGCCTTTGTCTGTGTGTGTGTGTGTGTGTGTGTGTGTGTGTGTGTGTGTCTGTCTGTCTGTCTGGGTTGGGGGTTGTGAGTGTGAGAAAGTGTATGTGTGTGTGTAGTGAGTGCAGAGTGTCTTAAGTCTATGAGGAGGTGCATGTGTGAGTGTGGGAGTGTGTGTGTCTGTGAAATCAGGTGGAAACATGGTTTTTAGAAACAAGTACTTATCTATGCTTCTAGTAATATAACAATACACATTTTATTCTCTAACACAATGAAGTCACTATGTATGTTGGTGAGGATTAGATTTTACTCAATGAAAGGAGAAGGCTGATTCATATACTTGTCATCTTGCATGTAAGGAACTAAAATTACAGCATCACTGGATCTAATAACTTTTATCATACTTGTATTGGGGGAGGAAAAGGGCTCCATCAAAATTGGTTTCAGTTTGCCAAAATCTGATTTGCACTCTCTTTCACACAAGCACATCAAATTTGAAAGCCATCTACTTAGCTACTTATCTGAAGGAGCTATTCTTACTTTTTGAGAGATTTATTGTGCCTCAATAATTTCCCCAGTGCTTCAGCTCCAGCCGCGCGTAGATTATTACCCTTGGACATAAAAGTACACAGTTAAATTCTCAACTGAATATTTAACAAGATTACAATGACATAGGTCAAAATATAATTGCCATAGTACACAGACATAGTGTTAAATAACTTAAAGTTAAGAGTGCATGATTTTAAAGCACTAGTGGTTTCTCAAAACTTCAACCATGGAATATCCAATTTCTGTCGCTTAGAATAATATGTCAAAACTTGTTTCCAGAACTGTGTTGTTCAACTTACTTTAAAGTTACCTTCATTGATCAGAGTAAAGCACGAGCTATAGTACTTTGCAAATTAAAAAAAAGAGGTGACAGGCTAAGAATGTTGTATGAAATTAGCTTGAGATCAATAAGCAAATGCTTTTGATTGCTTCACTTACTCAAATTTCCAAACAGTTAAATATAATACATTATATATAAACATTTGTACATTTTGATTCAGTAGAAATTGTTTTTCATTGTAATGATTAAAATTTAAGTTTAACAAATATGGCACAGCAAATGCTACTGATGTATAACATGGAAAATTGCATGATGAAAAAGTAATGAGAAAAATTGAAAAGAGGTACCATGTCACAAAAAAGAAATCTACGATAGACTTGAATAGATTTATCCTATAAAATGAGACAAATATGCAAGTAGGCAAAAAGTCGAGTGAAATTGAAGTTTTCCCCAAAGACTCACTGAACAGAACAGCTATGTTAATCCTCCCCATTTAGTTCCATTTAGTGATACATCTCAAACTTATATCTTGTTAAATGCTATTTTTGTGAACATGATATAAATAGCATATAAAAAGGATAAGTTGATAGGATATTGAAATAAGTTTGCTGATGATCTCCACAGGACAGTATCAATTTTGGGATTTTTTGAAAAATACTCTAAATCCTCTACCCCTAAAATGTGCTGTTACTTTTCACTTTCTACTATCTCTTCTCATCTCCAGAATTCACATCAATAATACTTCACCTTCATGTCTAAAGTTTGGACTGTGGGGTTTGCACAGAGTCCGTACAACAGCAGTTTGGCGCCTACAAGAAAACAAAAAGCATTTAACATTTTGCACAAAGGATACTCAGTACTGTTATTAAAGTCTACAAAAGGGCAAATATGCAACAAATCTTTTAGATTATTAAAGGTATTCTTTATTCTTGCCAATTTAATACATAATAAATTTATATATTTATATAATTGTGATTAAGCAAAATAATAAATTCCTTTTGACTCCTTGCCCTTTATAAGCCATGCACCTTCTCAAACCAAATGGGCAGGCAGGCAAGTTACTGAAAGCCCAAAGCTACTGGCTGTGTATGGCATGGATACCTTAGGCCCTATAATATTTTTGTTTTCCATTCAGTATGAAGTAACTATTTTCATTGGGCACTGCTCCATAGCATTACATGGAGAATGTTTAATCCAAAACAGAAAAATAATAAATTTTAATACACTAAACCACCCAGCAGAAAATCCAAAAAATGTATCAAATCAGGATTGCCAAATGGAGAAAAGCTAAATTTCACACAGCGCATCAATCAAGCAAAATTGGTTCCAGCACTTTACAAATGCTGCAGATATGGGATTGTTGTGGGCTAAGTTTTAAAATTATTTTTCAAATGTTGTTATGTTAATAACCAACATTCTACTGACACATGTGAAAGTTAATGATTTGAAGCGTTTTTAAATACACTCAATTTTATGAAATGACAATGTACATAATCCATGATCCAACACAACAAGATATTTGGGAATTAGTCTCAAAGAGGGCAAGGGTTGTGGTCCTACCCATAATCTCCAAAAATGAATATAACTAGTATGGTAGCAGGCCTGTTTCCTAAGCCTGTTGAACAATGTGGCTCTCTCATTAGTAAAGCTGGATTATATGATCAGGAATGGACCATTCAGCTCAACATGCCTGTTCTCTCAATCAATTAAATCAGAAGAGGTCTGTATCTAAACTCACTTAAAGTGGACTTCAAAAACTATTTATGATTGAGTTTTGAGAAGATTTGTAGCTCAGGTTGAGGTTCTGGATGTAGGTTTGCTCACTGAGCTGGTAGCTTAATTTCCAGACGTTTCATCACCCCACCAGTGGTCTCCAGGTGAAGCACTGTTGATAATTCCTGCTTTCTATTTATATGTTTGGGTTTCTTTGGGGTGGTGATGTCTTATCCGGTGGTGACATCATTTCCTGCTCTTTTTCTCAGGAGGTGGTAGATGGGGTCTAACTCGATGTGTTTGTTGATAGAGTTCCAGTTGGAATGCCATGCTTCTAAGAATTCTCATGTTTGGTTTGTCCAAGAATGGATGTGTTATCCCAGTCAAAGTGGTGTCCTTCCTTATCTGTATGTAAGGATATTAGTGAGAGAGGGTTATGTTGTTTTGTGGCTAGTTGATGTTCATGTATCCTGTTGGCTAGTTTTCTGCCTCTTTGTCCAATGTACCTTGCACGGTATTTTGTAAATGACATTAGTTTTACTTGTTGTCTGTATAGGGTCTTTCAAGTTCATTAGCTGCTGTTTTAGTGTGTTTGTGGGCTACCATGATGTCAAGGGGTCTAAGTGGTCTGGCAGTCATTTCCGAGATGTCTTTGATGTAGGAGAGAGCGGCTAGGGATTCTGGATGCGTTTTGACTGCTTGTTCGGGTATGTTGCTGAGAAATCGGTGGACTGTGTTCACTGGGTACCCGTTCCTCTGTGCTGCAGTGTGTGGTGGCTTGTTGGAGTAATGTTCTGATACAACTTTACTTGTGGATCACCCCAACATCCTAAAACAGCAGCCAATGAACTTGAAAAGACCCTGTACAGACAACAAGCAAAACTAATGTTATTTACAAAATACCATGCAAGGACTGTAACAAACACTACATTGGACAAACAGGCAAACAACTAACCACAAAACAACATGACCCTCTCTCATTAGTATCCTTACATACAGATGAGGAAGGACACCACTTCGACTAGGGCAAAACATCCATTCTAGGATAAGCCAAACAGAGACACGCATGAAAATTCCTAGAAGCATGGCATTCCAATTGTAACTCTATCAACAAACACATCAAGTTAGACCCCATCTACCACCCCCTGAGAAAAAGCAAATGACATCGCCAACCCAAAGAAACCCAAACATATAAATAGAAAGCAGGAATTATCAAAGGTGCTTGGCCCGGAGGCCCACTGAAGACATTATCTAGTAGGGTGACGAAACGTCTGGAAATGAACCTTCCAACTCAGCAAGTAAACCTACATCCAGAACTACCTTGATACTAGTCTCCCAACTTTTGGCATATTTATTTGTCCAATCATCAATTCTCTTGTCATTTTGAAGCATGGTGATAAGGAATGGCTAATAACAAGAATTACCTGTATTTAGTTGGTAGCATTCTCACCTCAGAAATAGATAGTTGTGGATTCAAATGCTACTCCAGGATCTGAGCTCAAGTTCAGCTGACAGTTCAGTGAAATACAGGGAGTGCTCTAAAATTAATCACGTAATTCTTAAATTCAGATATTAAACAAAGGTTAAAGATCACACAACACCAGGTTATAATCCAACAGGTTTAATTGGAAGCACATTAGCTTTCGGAGCGATGCTCCTTCATCAGGTGATAGTGGAGGGCTCGATCGATAGTATCACTGTATTCTAACAGATGAAAGGCTTAACAGACAATCAATTTTTCAATGTATAATTTCAGTTACATCACATGGCAAATTTTTGCTATAAATTCTGTGTTACGATCGAGCCCTCCACTATCACCTGATGAAGGAGTGTCGCTCCGAAAGCTAGTGTGCTTCCAATTAAACGTGTTGGACTATAACCTGGTGTTGAGTGATTTTTAACTTTGTACACCCCAGTCCAACACTGGCATCTCCAAATCATAAATAAAGGTTGGTTGAGATGGCTGATAATTTTCATAATTCCACATCTAAATGAAACTGTGAAGGATTGCAAACTCTTTTTGGCAAGATTGTCCCAGTGTCCTGGCCAGTATTTTTCTTTCATTGAATATCATGAAAAACAAAAGAGTCTTACATTTCATTATTATTTGGAGAATTTTGTTGCATATGTCTACTTTGCAGGACCTCTATTAAACAGAATTGTGCAAACTACTGGAATCTCACTCTCAAATCAGAACTGTTTTATAAATGCAAGTCTTCCTTTTATACCTCTTAAAAGCTGCTACTGTTAATTAATAAAAGAGAAATAATAACCACTTGTGGCTAAATTAGATGAAAAATCACGTAAGACCACACGACTAACTGAAATATTCTGTATTAATAAATAATATTTTGACCTTAGTCTGAGGAAGAGCAGACTGTATTCAATAGTGTGAATTTTTTGTATGAATTTCCAGATTAGAACATTTCCTTAATTTTGTCACAAGTGCTTATCTCCTTGATGCAATTATCAACAGATGATTACTATACCTTCTTCACTTAGCATGCAGTCACAGAGGAGTATCTCTGTGAATACTATGTCATTCGCTAAAACTTTTCCCAGGACAGCACACGTGTCAACAGATAGAGACTGTGTGGAGACATCCAGCCTTTTCCTTAAGTTCCCATCACAATCATCATGTAATTGATTCAGAATGCATTCCAGTGGCTCAATACCAGCTTCTTTACAAAGGCAAAGGTAAGTTCTCTTGAAATCATCCATAATT
Source organism: Hemiscyllium ocellatum (assembly GCF_020745735.1). Lineage (NCBI taxonomy): Eukaryota > Metazoa > Chordata > Chondrichthyes > Orectolobiformes > Hemiscylliidae > Hemiscyllium > Hemiscyllium ocellatum. The sequence continues at coordinate 26,350,044 of NC_083425.1, read as the reverse complement.
GAAATATCTGTCACATTTGAACTTGCTCCAGTCTTTCAACATAACATTAGTCTATGAAAAACAGCAAAACAGCAAACATTATCAGCAGGGTATTTTGACATCACTATATTGCCCGCTACTGCAAACCCTATACCATCCCTTGAGAAAGGATAGCAATTAATTAACTTCACACATTAGAAACAAGAAGCAAAAATGCATTTGTCTCAGCAACAGTCAGATGCACAATGCATTTTTAAAAACAATAGAATACAAAGATCCAATGCAAGACTGCACTAATTACCTAACTTTAGATGCACATTTAAAGTTTAGCCAGGGTGTGGAATCTGTCCCACATTGTAGATGTGCACAATCTGTAGAGTTTAAGAGGAGGTGGTAATAAAGTGGCAATGTCACTGGCCCAAATGAATGTCTGGAGACACAATATTCAAATTTCATCACAGAGCTTGGAAGTTTGCAAACTTCATTACAGGGATTAATTCCAATGATGATTATTACATTGCTAAATAAAGACAATCACAAAGGATTGTCTATATGAATAAAACATTACTAACACTTTTCCCAGGACAGCATACATCAATGGGGATAGACTATGTGGAGTCATTCAGCCTTTTCCTCAAATTCTCATTACAACCATCATGCAATTGATCTAGAATATATTCCTAAAATTAAATTCAACGTTTTTTTGATGAAGGCAAAAGTCAGTCTCTGGAAATCACTCAGTTCATAAATGGGACATTTTAACTTGCTCCAGTTAATGTAACTTTTTTTCTGTAAAAAAGGATGATAAACAAGATCGTCCTGTGAGAAGAAATTGCAGAGACTGGCCTTGTACTCTTTACAGGAGAATGAGTGGTGAGCACAACATTCTTAAAGGATTAGACAGGCAGATGCAGAAAGGATGCTTCTCCTGGCTCGATATCTACAACCAAGGGACAGATTCTCAGAACAAGGGCAAGATATTTCAAAGAGGAAGAGGAATTTCTTCACTCAGACGGGTAGTGAATCTTTAGAATTCTTTATCACGGGGAACTGTTGAAGTTCAGTTATAGGCCCACGGAATAAAGGGAGAACTAGCCATTTGGATACAGAACTGGCTCAAAGGTAGAAGGCAGAGGGTGGTGGTGGAGGGTTGTTTTTCAGACTGGAGACCTGTGACCAGTGGAGTGCCACAAGGAACGGTGCTGGGTCCTCTACTTTTTGACATTTACATAAATTATTTGGATGCGAGCATAAGAGGTACAGTTAGTAAGTTTGCAGATGACACCAAAATTGAAGGTGTAGTGGACAGCGAAGAAGGTTACCTCAGATTACAACAGGATCTTGATAAGATGTGGCAATGGGCTGAGAAATGGCAGATGGAGTTTAATTCAGATAAATGCGAGGTGCTGCATTTTGGAAAAGCAAATCTTAGCAGGACTTATACACTTAATGGGAAGGTCCTAGGGAGTGTTGCTGAACAGAGACCTTGGAGTGCAGGTTCATAGCTCCTTGAAAGTGAAGTCGCAGGTAGATAGGATAGTGAAGAAGGCATTTGGTATGCTTTCTTTTATTAGTCAGAGTATTGAGTACAGGAGTTGGGAGGTCATGTTGCAACTGTACAGGACATTTGTAAGGCCACTGTTGGAATATCGTGCAATTTTGGTCTCCTTCCTATCAGAAGGAGGTTGTGAAACTTGAAAGGGTTCAGAAAAGATTTACAAGGATGTTGCCAGGGTTAGAGGATTTGAGCTACGGGGAGAGGCAGAACAGGCTGGGGCTGTTTTCTCTGGAGCATCGGAGACTGAGTGGTGAGCTTATAGAAGTTTACAAAATGATGAGGGGAATGGATAGGATAAATAGACAAAGTCTTTTCTCTGGGGTTGGGGAGTCCAGAACTAGAGGGCATAGGTTTAGCATGAGAGGGGAAAGATATAAAAGAGATCTAAGGTGCAACTTTTTCACGCAGAGAATGGTACATGTATGGAATGAGCTGCCAGAGGAAGTGGTGGAGGCTGGTACAATTGCAACATTTAAAAGACATTTGGATGGATATATGAATAGGAAGGGTTTGGAAGGATATGGGCTGGGTGCTGGCAGGTGGGACTAGATTGGGTTGGGATATCTGGTTGGCATGGACGGGTTGGACCGTAGGGTCTGTTTCCGTGCTGTACATCTCTATGACTCTATGAGATGTACAGCATGGAAACAGACCCTTTTGTCCAATTCATCCATGCCAACCAGATATCCTAAATTAATCCAGTCCTGGATGTAGGTTTGCTCACTGAGCTGGAATGTTCATTTTCAGATATTACCGTCGCCATACTAGGTAACATCTTCAGTGAGCCTCCATACGAAGCAATGCTGGTGTTTCCTGCTTTCTATTTATGTGTTTGGATTTCTTTGGGTTGGTAATGTATTTTCCTGTGGTGATGTCCTTTCCTATGCTATTTCTCAGGAGGTGGTAAATGGGATCCAAGTCAATGTGGTTGTTGATAGAGTTCCTATTGGAATGCCATGCTTCTAGGAATTCGCGTGCGTGTGTCTGTTTGGCTTACCCTAGGATGGATGTGTTGCCCCAGTCGAAGTGGTGTCCTTCCTTATCTATATGTAAGGATACTTATGAGAAAGGGTCATGTTGTTTTGTGGCTAGCTGATGTTCATTTATCCTAGTGGCTAGTTGTCTGCCTGTTTGTCCAATGTAGTGTTTGTTACAGTTCTTGCATGGTATTTTGTAAATGACATTAATTTTGCTTGTTGTCTGTGTAGAGTCTTTCAAGTTCATTAGCTGCTGTTTTACTGTATTGGAGTATTTGTGGGCTATCATGATACCAAGAGATCAGAGTAGTCTGGCAGTCATTTCTGAGATGTCTTTGATGTAGGGGAGAACGGTTACAGAAGGCTAGGATTTCTGGACATGTTTTGTCAGCTTTATCAAGTTTGTTGCTGAGAAATCGGCAGACTGCATTCATTTTCCTCTGCTCTGCATAGTTCCTCTGTGTGGTGTCTCATTGAAATAATGTTCTGATGCAGCATCGTTTGTGGATATTAAGATAATTGTTTCTGCAGTACAATATTTGGTCCGTATGTGTTGTTTTCCTGTAGACGCTGGTTTGAAGTTCCCTTTTCGCTCTACTGTGACATCTAGGAATGTCAGTTTGTTGTTATTTTCCTCCTGTAACAAACATTACATTGGACAAACAGGCAGAAAACTAGCCACCAGGATACGTGAACATCAACTAGCCACAAAACGATATGACCCTCTCTCACTAATATTCTTACATACAGATAAGGAAGGACATCACTTTGACTGGGACAACACATTCATCCCAGGACAAGCCAAACAGAGACACGCAATTCCTATGGATCCCATTTACCATACCCTGAGAAAAAGAACAGGTAATAACGTCACCACAGGAAATTACATCAACAACCCAAGGAAACCCAAACATTTAAATAGAAAGCCGTGCTTCATCTGGAGGTTCACTGAAAATGTTACCTAGTATGGTGACGAAGCATCTGAAAACATCCAGCTCAGCGAGCAAACCTGCATCCTGAACCTCAACTTGAGCTACTAATCTTCTCAAAACCCGCTAATCCAGTCCTATTTACCAGCATTTGGCCCATATCCTAAGCACTTCCTATTAATATACCCATCCAGATGCCTTTTAATGGCTGTAATCTTACCAGCCTCCACCACTTTCTCTGGCAGATCATTCCATAAATGCACCACCCTCTGCATGAAAAGATTGTGCCTTAAGTCCCTCTTAAATTATTCCCTTCTCACCTTAAACCTCTGCCCTCTAATGTAGATTCCCCTATCCTGGGGAAACAACCTTGATTATTCAGTTTATCTATGATTTTATAAACTTCTCTAAGGTCACCCCTCAGCCTCTGATGGTCCAAGGAAAATAGCCCCATTGAGCATGTTCAATATAGAAATTGATAAGATTTCTAGATACTAATGATTTTGGAGGATATGCTGAGGTGGATGATCTGCCAACACTTAAGGGTGGTAATACTACAGTTAAAATATGCTATCAGATACATGTGTTGTAGATCAAATTCAGCAGGTTAATATGTAGATTCTGTTGTATAAGAAATAAAAAACGAAAATATACTACACACTCTAATCTACTGGGCAATCCAACACATTACTCTAAAAATTGGTAGGGTACAAATTTATTTGAACAATATTTTACACTGAATTGGTCATTAGATCATTAATTGCATATAATTCAATCCACCTTTTAGGTGACTAGTTAGAATGGGATTAGTAAGAAAGTTTAAATTATTTTGCACCATTATCAGGAATATAAATGGGGCGGCACGGTGGCTCAGTGACTAGCATTGGTGACTCACAGTGCCACGGACACAGGTTCAATTCCCCCCTCAGGAGGCTGACTGTGTGGAGTTTGCACATTGTCCTCATGTCGGCGTAGGTACTCCAATTTCCTCCCACAGTGCATGTTAGGTGGATTGGTCATGCTAAATTGCACATAGTGTCCAGGGTTAGCCAACGTAAATTCACGATTACAGTGAGTGGGTTTGTGTGGGATGCTCTTTGGAAGGTTTGAGCAGACTCAATGGGATGAATTGCCTGCTTCTGCATTGTTGTTGTTGTGTTGCCATATCTTACTGGACCATTGAGAGAAGCAACTGGTGGCAATTTAACTTGAGGGCCACCAGACCTCAGGTGAGGGAAGAGGGTGAGAAGGAGAGTCCTTCATAGTAATAATCAAACCGGTGATCGGAATTGAACTCACACTGTTGGCAATACACGGCTTGGCAAATCAACAATCCAACTAACTGAGTTAAACCAATTCCCTCTGCACTGTAGGGATGCTATATCAAAAAAAAATGTTTGTTACCTATTCCAATGCCAGCTAAGTTCACACACTGGTGTCGCAAAACTCTATTTGTTAACCTTCATACATCTAATTGATTATTATAAAGGTGGAAATCAAAGGGTGGCATGGTGACACAGTGGTTAGCACTGATACTTCACAGTGCCAGGGACCCGGGTTTGATTCCTGCTTCGGGCGACTGTGTGGAGTTTGTACATTCTCCCTTTGTCTGCGTGGGTTTCCTCCAAAAATATGCAGGTCAAGTGAATTGGCAATGTTAAATTGCCCATAGCGTTAGGTGCATTAGTCAGGGATAAATATAGGGTAAGGGAATGGGTCTGGGTGGGTTACTCTCTGAGGGGTTGGTGAAGATTTATTGGGCCAAAGAGCCTGTTTCCATACTGTAGGGAATCTAAATCATTCCACACTTACAAAACAAATGAAATATCTGATTGGATTCTGGGGTTACCTTCTGTGTATTTCTCATACGGTGCTAGATAGACTCATCTTACGAAGTAAACGTCACAGGACAGAACGGGTTAAAATTTTAAGAGTAGAACAGCGGCCTTACCAGCGCCAAAAAAATGAAAGAATTTTTAAATCAAGTAACATCTAGCGGGAAAAAATGAGAAAATGTGTACGAGGGAGAAAATAAAACGAAAGAAAGCAAAATACCGTGAGTATCGGAAATCTGAAATGAGATCACAGTTTTAAGAAGTTAGACATAGTAGAGAGAGAAACTTTTACGTCGACGAACTTCCACAAAGCAAGGGAGACCTTCGAAACGCTCTCGGGTATTTGACAGAAAGGCGAAAGTGAGGACTGCAGATGCTGGAGATCAGATGGTGCTGGAAAAGCACAGCAGGTCAGGCAGCACCCGAGGAGCAGGAAAATTGACATTTCGGGCAAAAGTTCTTCATTAGGAATGGAGCCCTGATGAAGGACTTTTCCAGCACCACTCTAATCTTGACTTTATTTGACAGAAAGTCGATATGTCAAGAGCAGCAGAATCGCACTCAACAAATGAAGGAACCACACAACCTGACAGAGTGAAGCACTCACTGGCCAAACTGCCCGGAAGTACAATAACGCCACAACCAAACTCTCCAGTGACGTGAAGAGGTAAACCCGGCAGAAACCCGTCGCACTGGACTCATTTCTTTATTTTTCGTTTACCTTTAAACAATGGGTTCTGAACAACCGGAAGGCAAAAGGCAAAAAGTGAAGTTTGGAGGAAGCGGTTCTCGGACGGTCAGACTCAAGATTGCATAGCGCCGGGTGAAGAGGTCACTCTCAATTCCGGCCATCGGTCTCTCCCGTTACCTGACAACAACACCGCGAGCTGTTGTTTCACTGGCTGGGGGTGGTGCTATCTAAACCAACCAGCTGCCTCTGGCTGACACGGGTAAACTGACTGTTTGTGATCAGGATAAAGTCCATGTGTTTATGCTAACTTTCACCGCGGCCACTCAACACTCTTCAGCCGCCGCCAACCTGTATCCATGCAGCAGCGCATTGTGGGAGACATGGAACCAACCAATCCAGACCGTGGGGGGTCCGCTGAGAATTATGGGGGCTGTAGTGTTCTTCGCCTTTGTCGCGGCGGCACAGTCTGTGACGAGACTACATTGACCGGCAGGCACCGCGCCACCGACCTGGGTCATCTCGAGGTTATAACGGAAAAAACAGACAGCAGACCTGGTGTCAGGTTGCTCTGTGGCTCACTTGCTTCCTCACGAAACGTCTAAAGAAAGACTATAACGCTGCGAAATCGAAAGAGAGAAAAACATTAATTTATTTTGACGCGTATATAATCATGAAACCGCATAAGCTTTTCAAACGTGCCGACTGTGAGAAAACGACTCGATGATCATCATGATGCAAAATACGTTTGTACATGGCCCGTCGCCATGCAGTGATTTTTATTCGTTGTCCATTTTTCTCCTCCCCCTCTTTAAAACAATTTTAAAATCCTCTTTCCCCACCTTAAAGTGGAAAAAGTTTCTTCTTTTAATTGGAGGGAGAACATTCACAAAATGGTAGACAGGAGGATTCGGAAAGCTCGCTTCAGCAGCCGGGACCTGTGCGCCCTGGTGGATGCGGTGATGGAAAGACGGGACGATCTCTTTGGCCGGGGAGGTGACCCTCCGGACGCGCAGAGGAGGAGGAGGGATGCTTGGCAATACGTGACGGAGAGGGTCAATGCAGTTTCCGGAACCCACAGGACCTGGGAGGAAGTTCGCAAGAAGGTCCACGATCTGAAGAAAAGCACAAAGGTGAGATGTGAAAAACCACAGCCTCGCCGGAGGCCAGACAGTAAATGCTGACATGGGACGATTGTGGCAATTAGGAATGCAAAATCATGAGGGGCATGAATAGGGTAAATAGACACAGTCTTTTTCCTGGGGTGGCGGAGTCGAGAACCACAGGACATAAGTTTACGGTGAGAGGGGACCTCATGGGCAACCTTTTCACACAGAGGGTGGTAAGTGTATGGAATGACCTGCCGGAGGAAGTGGTGGAGGCTGGTACAATTACAACATTTAAAAGGCATATGGATGGATATATGAATAGAAAGGGTTTAGAGGAAATACACCAATTGCTGGCAAATGGGACTAGATAATTTTAGAACCAGTTGGACTGAAGCACCTGTTTAGTGCTGTACATTTCAGTGACTCTATAAAAGTTGCACTGTTTAGAGAAATATCAGCCACAAATAAGAGATGTGCATGCCAGTTGAATCAACCAGCTTATGTTGCTGTCTGACACTGTAGTTTCTTAGCTGAAAATGTGTTGCTAGAAAAGCGCAGCAGGTCAGGCAGCATCCAAGGAGCAGGAGAATCGACATTTCGGGCATGAGCCTGGAGAAGGGCTCATGCCCGAAACGTCGATTTTCCTACTCCTTGGATGCTGCCTGACCTGCGCTTTTCCAGCAACACATTTTCAGCTCTGATCTCCAACATCTGCAGTCCTCACTTTCCACTGTAGTTTCTTAGTCCAGTTTCTTTTTTTTTAGATGTAATGTTCTTTTTTAAAGGAAAAACTTGCTTATAATCGAAGATCATGGCAAGCAGCGGGTGGTGAGCCCTCCGATGTCAAGACGCTGACGGAATTTGAAAATGATATGATTGTTGTACTTGGGAAGGAAAGTCTTGAAGGTCTTCAGCCTGTGGATATTGGTACCATTACAAGATGTGCTCGTAAGTATTATATAATAGTCATAGAAATGTACAGCATGAAAACAGACCCTTTGGTCCAATTCGTCCATTCTGACGAGATATCCTAACCTAACCTAGTCTCATTTGCCAGCACCTGACTCATATCCCACTAAGCCGTTTTTATTCGTATACCCATCCAGATGACTTTTGAATACTCTCAATGTACCAGCCTCCACCACTTCCTGTGGCAGCTCATTCCATACACACACCACCCTCTGTGTGGAAAAAGTTGCCCCTGAGGTCCCTTTTGAATCTTTGCCCTCTCACTCTAAACCTATACCCTCTAGTTCTGGATTCCCCCACCCCAGGGAAAAGATCTTGTCTGTTTATCCTATCCATGCCCTTCATGATTTTATAAACCTATATGAGGTCCCCCCTCAGTCTCTGATGCTCCAGAGAAAATAGCTCCAGCCTATTAAGTCTCTCCCTGTAGCTCAAATCCTCCAACCCTGGCAACATCCTTGTAAATCTTTTCTGAACCCTTTCAGGTTTCACAACATCCTACTGATAGAAAGGAGACCAGAATTGCACACAATGTTCCAAAAGTGGCCTAACCAGTATCCTGTACTGTCGCAGTATGACCTCCCAACTTCCTACAAAGGAAAGCGTACCAAATGCCTTATTCACTATCCTATCTACCTGTGACTCTACCTTCAATGAACTATGAACCTGCACTCCAAGGTCCCTTTGTTCAGCAACACTCACCAGTTCAGATCTTCTGTGATTTGTACCAAATGTTAAATGAGTAGGTCCAAAATATCAGCAGATTATTTTGTATAAGTATCAGTGCAGCTTGTTGATACATTTTGGGTTTACTTGATCTGTTTTTCTGTCCTCAAAGCACAAAACGAACACTGTGGACAGCAAGTAATATCACAAGAGCAACATACATTTGCATGCCGCTTGTCACCAATACCGCTTGAAACAGATAATAGCATAGAAACATCTCTGGTTCGAGGTATAAAGGATGAAAATCAGGAAACGCCAAGTGAGTCCCTCAGCACTAGTGATGAATGGGAAGAAGTGGTGGTGGGTGATGAAGGAACAACTGTTGCAGCCTGGAGACCCATCATGATAAGCGCCCCTACTCAGTTAGATGCAGTTACAGACCTTAATGGGCCTGCTTTCAAACGGAGGCTGTTAGAGCATGGAGCCCGTGTTGAACAGTCACTAGCTTTTATGCACACCACTTTGGAAGATGGTATGGTTAGGTTGGATCAGCGGCTATCCTCAATGCAATCTGCCATTGAGCAGATGGCAACACCAGTGACTGCTGCAGTAGAAAACTCACTTATGCAAGCTGTAGGCAATGCAGGAGCATCTCTTGTGAATGTTCACAGTATTGCTATGGAAGCTTTGGGGTCAAAACTTAAGGAAGCAGTTGTGGCTGGCTTTGATTCACTTGGACAGCAGTTACATGGAACTATGAGAGAAGGAATTAAAAATCTAATTGAAATGCAGTGTTCTACATTTTTGCAGCTGATTGCATATTGTGATGAGATGCCCTCCAGTAGTAGCACAAGTGAAGTTAAGGTAGATGACAGTCCTGTTACCACCAGTTGACAGTTATCACTGCCAGTTCTGTGCCAGCATACATCTTTGCACAAGTACCATGTAACAAGTAAGTTGACAAAATTGAAATAAAGCCTGATGAAGGGCTTTTGCCCGAAATGTTGATTTTCCTGCTCCTCAGATGCTGCCTGACCTGCTGTACTTTTCCAGCACCACTCTAATCTTGACTTTGATCTCCAGCATCTGCAGTCCTCATTTTCACAAAATTGAAATAAAGGCTTCTTATCATTGTATTCCTTTGATATATAAAAGGTCTGCTGTACTTTGAAAATAGCTGCAGGAATCAGTTTTCTCAGTTGTCATGTTCTATTTTGGAGTTACCTTTGAATGGTGCTTCAAATCTAATCAAGGACACACACAATTGGAATAGATGGTAGGGCATTAAACCTTTTTGAGTCAGTTTCACTATTCATTATGAACCTGACTGATCTGATTGAGGCCTGAATTTTACGTTGTAGTTCCCTGCTCCCCCGTCAAACACTAACATGATCCTTAACTCCCTTGTTAATCAAGTCTGTCCAACTCAGCTTTGTGTTCAATGATCCATCTTGCACTGCTCACTGCAGAAGATAATTTCAAACATTAATGACCCTCAGAGAAGCAATTCCTCCCCCTCTGTGTTTTAAATGGGAGACCTCGTATTTTAAAATTGTGGCCTCTATATTTCTTCATCCCAAAAAGGGGGAAATTCCTCTCAGCATCTATCCTGTCAAACTCAGAATCTTATTGAAATATAAATGATTATCTCTCACGCTTCTGAACTCAAGTGGATATAGCCTCAGCCTTCCCTTCATCCCACGAATTAGCCTTGTTAATCACCTCTGAAATGTTTTCAAACTATGTCCATCCTGAAGGAGCCGAAACTGTACAAAGTTCTCTAGTCTGGTCTCACCAGTGCCCTGTACGGATGTAGTAAGACTTTTATGCTCCCTCCCTCTCGCAATAATGGCTAACATTCCATTTGCCTTCCTAATTACTTAATGTATTTGCATGTTGACCTTTTGTGATTTATGTACAAGGATACTCTGAATTAACGCTCATATTCATTTAAAAGATGGCTCAATAATTGGTGTTATAGTTGTGTGATGTAAAATCTCTGTGTGGTTGTACTTAAAAATATTCATGCATTTTAGGCTGTGGATAGATTCACATATTTGTGAATAGTATCCACATATTTGTGTATTTACTATTAAACTCTGATGTGGCAATCTGCAAAACTTGTGCCATTTGCTAATTTTAGGCTGGCATGAACACTGTCCTGTTTTGGGTAAACTCAATTGTTATCACCAAGCATATCCTTAAAAATGCATCAAGAGAAACTGTAACTCAAACCTCCAGTCATGAAATCCTGTTAAAACTTGAAAAATAGCATATGCAAGAGTTACTGCTTTAGAAGAATTTAATGAGTGTTTTAAAAACAGTAAAAAGGCTACTTTCCAAATGTTGCAGGGGCAGATCCATTTTAATGTCTTGTAACCAGCCTCAAGAACATACTTGATTTTTAAGATTGTGTAGTATTAAACTAAAAATGTTTGTGAATTTAATTTTATAAATAAATATTATAGCTAATTTCACTTGTAAAATACTTGTCCTGTGTTTGATATTTTACCATTTGAGGAGACTGAAACTATGAACGATCAGAAAAGTGTTCTAATGTGTTTTTCTCATTTAGGATAAATTGTTAATTTAAATTGTTGAACAAATTCTGCAAAAAAAGTCTTAAATGCTAACGATCATGGGATGAGACAAAGATCCATTTATAGGAATTGGACTAAACCTTTTTGAAGAGAAAAGGTTTTTTTTTAACTGTAACAAATGTTCAAAAATAGTTCCATTTATGCATTTTCTTCAAGGAGTCTGTGATTTTAATATTTTCTATAAATTTGAACAGAATGCAGTCAACAATGAAATTAGATTCAGAATAACAAACATTGTGTTGTACACAGAAAACACAACCATACCATAAACCTTAGAGCATGAATGTATTATTCTTGTATGTACGTTATGAAATATTACAATGGCTTCATTTTGCATGAAAAGCAGCATAAGCATTCTGAAGTAGTACAAGGACCAAAACTATGAAAGCTTGAAAACAGAATTTGTGGACTTGGATGTTAGATTAAAAAGTAGGGCCTCTCTAGGATTACTTAGGTGCACATCAGGCAACTTTTAATCACATTACTTCCTCTTCCACATTTTCATTAATATTGTGTTTCTGGCTCATTATTCCCTTGATTTCAAACACTTTTCGATTACATTATATCTATCTTCAGTGGAAAATAGAAAGATAGATTGATGGACACTTCTTGCATTTCCTTGTACATTTGTCTTTGCCTCGTATGTATGTTTACTTTTGCAAATTTTGGCCTTGTATAAAAGCCCTTGCAATCTACATATGCTAGTGTACTCATTTTATTTTGTTCCTCTGTCATTTTGTTGGTTATCCTTTGGGAGGATTTTTTTAAAAAAATCCTCCCGATGTTCAGACTTCCTGCACTTTTCTATAGTTTCTATAGACTACATGGGACGAGAGATGACCTGGTTAGAAATTAGTAATAAAGGGTTTTAATAGTATGTACCCCAGTAAGTTAACCAAAATGTGATTAAGATATAGACTTGTAAGTGATTTCAAATTTATTAGAAGTGAATTTTCCCAACTCTTGAACGATGTGGGCAACAGTGAGTCAGTTTGGAAAATAGGTGAGATCAGAAAAATGAGATTAGCAACACTGAGAAAAAGCATTCCTATTTTCTTGAACAGTGAGGTGAGAATCTTGCTAGTGAGCTGCAAGGAATCTATTTGCATTCATTTAGATCTCATGATTACCAGTTAATAATATTATAACTATTATTATATATGCTTGTAAATGAAATTTGCTGTTCTATGCAGTGGAGAGAAACTAGATGGTGACAACTTTATCTGGTAGCTGCAGCTTGCCATTTCCATCTCTAGGCCTCCATGTTGGACAGCAGTCCCCAATACCTAAGAGCACACTCCATGTACAAAGACTGCCTACCCCTCCCAAGAGGTTGACATCAACCGTACATCTGATTCACTTGGAGTTTAATTATCAACTTCAATATTGCATGTAGTACATCAACATGTATTGTAAAGCTAGTGCTGGGCCACTTGCTGCAAAGAGACAAGCATCTGTCTCATGGAGGGAGCATTTTAGTGCTCTTAATATTTCAGTACACATTTCCTTTGCACCTACTTGGACACTCACCATCTCTGCTATGTCTTGTTCTGTCTTTTGGTACATTGCTGCCTCATTCAGAAATTACAGGCTCACAATCTTTCTGTTGTCTCTCACCTTTTTAGTGCAGATGCAAAGCAAGGTAGGCTTGTCAAAGTTGTCAGCAGTGATCAGTCAAAGGGGTGGGCATGTTGCTGATGATACCATGCTATGTCAGTATCACACCTATAGCATATGTCAGCAGCTTATGCAGCAAACAAATTGCACAGGCTTCAACCATATGGCCACATCACTAAGTATTAAGGCGATTCAAGCCTGTGGAGACTGTCTTCAGTCAGGAGGCACAGCAAGTGAAGGACATTTTTCGAATTCAATCCAGGAGGCTTGGACACGGTCAGCTGAACATTTGAGGTCTCCATCAGAGGTTACTAGAGAATTGACTACAGACAGTCCTGCAGGTTCAGTGCAACCAATCCTAAAATTAGCATTAATTCGTTTGGAGAGTTAGTCAGGGTCTGGTCACATCAATCACATCACGGGCTGTTTTCCCATTCAGCTAGAGGGATGGGGTGCAGTCAGTCCAGGGAGTGTTTTAACTGAAAGTCAAGAGTGGTTTTTCAGGGCAAGCTTTGGTTCAGTTGTGGGAATCAAATAAAGCATCTTGGGATTCAAAGGGGATAGTAATTGTGAAATGGGGTAATTCAACATATAAGACTGTGAGGCAAGAGAGCTGGGAAGGGCAAGATGTACTGCAGGAAATGATTGGCAGCTGCCACCACTCTGGCTTTGGTAGTGGAGGACTTTGCATTGCTATCTTCATTATGACTAGGTCCAGGTTCAGGGAGTAAACTGAGGAAATGAGTAGCAATGTTTAAGGAGTGTGCAGCAGAAAAAAATAATTTGGGGAATAGTGATGACCAGTTTGATACGCAGATTGAGTGGGATGTTGGGAAAGTCAAAGTCAATGGTGTTAACATGGTTCATATGTGAGGCAGAAAGGAACATAACTGGGTACCAAATCCCATTTATCTAGCAGAGCTAGGGCAAATGTCACAACTGTGCAGGGCAAACTCCACCTAGACAGTGCTCATCTGGATGTGCAACAGCCTCTTAAAGATGACACTGGGACGCTGGTTCATGCAAAATCTAGGTAGTGGCAAATTCTTCCAGCTAAGGCCAATGGAAAAATCTGTTTAACATGAGACTTCATAAAATTGACAGAACCAAAAGAAAAATAAGACCCTGAAGGGGTTTCCTTTATTGCAAAAAATCTAAGTAACATATAATTGTTCAAGATGGCAGATGTACAGGGATCCTGAGCCCAGAGTTTGTCAACTCCCACCACTTTTGTTTTTATCTCTCTTTTAAAGTTTTACTTTTCTCTCTACTTACCTTATGGAGGGAGTTCTGGTAGTGGCTAGGGCCCAGAGCAGGGACTTTAGCAATTGGCCACGAGGTGGTTGGTGTGTCTGGGCAGAACTCTGGCGATCAACAGTATTGTGGAAGAAGCTGGTTGTCTGGAGCAGCACCGGAACGGGACTCTGGCAGGGTGGGTGGTGAGTCCAGATGGCGGTCAGCGGTGAGATGGCAGTGTGGACGCACAGGGATAGAGACCTCCAGCCCAGCATGGGGGACAGAGAATGGCAGTCAATAGCAAAACAACAGTGCGGTAGCACTGAGATTGAGCCTAGTATGGAGAAAGAGAACAAACCTGCACATGGAAAGCCCAGTGCACCGACCTGCAGGTCCATGGCTAAAGGAGCACTGTAATTTGGAACTTTTAACTTCATTTCTGATTTACTATATTTTAACAAGAACTGCAATGTTGAACTTTTTGACTTATTTCTTTATTTTCCTACTTTTACCTAAGATTTTGTGTCTTGGTATCTTTGTATCCAAGATGGCACCGTGAATGGTGACACTGTAAACTTTTCACTGTACTCCTGTATTACTGTTCTTGAATTCATGTGACACTAAAACCTAATTCTAATTATATAGACAAAATAAAGATAATTACAGGTTTATATTAACAGGATTTGGATTTAAGTACAATTGTTGCCAGCTATGATCTTATTACCTATGAGGGTGTGAAAACTTAATAGTTCGCTTTATTTGAAGCAAACCAATCACTTTGAATCTGAGGTCAAAAGGGTTATTGTCATAAATTCAATTGAGTTCTTTAAAATCACATCGGTATCCCCTTCAAACCCCTAAGTGCTACACTTTTGTGAAGTCCATCTTTTTCAGGAAATCAGTCCCTCCCAAATGCAAATATCTTAAATAACTTTGAAATTCTTTATATCAAATGTATCAGGACCATTTGATAATGAATATACCTTTGGGATGGCACACAATGCAAAGCCCCCAGCTAAATAGATGGAAAAATATTTATGTGTTTTTTTATCAAAATAAATTCAACTGACCTTTGAAACATTTGTCTAAAATACTCAATAAAGGAGATCTAATTTTCAGAATTGGTCTGCTCCAATTATTTTAGTTCATACTTAATTAACTGAATTACACTAGCAGAATTGACAAGAAATGACAGTTCTGGCATTGAATATTCTGAAACAGTAACTTTAATCATGTTGCTCATAACCAATCCTTCCTTGCTTTTTCATATTTTGCATATTTTTAATTGACATCTAAAAAGGCAAGAAAGCAATAGTTGCACATTGAATTATAAAATTAAAAACAAAGTTACACAATACACTGCTCGTTTACACTAAGTAACACTCAAACATTAGCATTCCAAACTAAAAGGCATAAAACACCCAAAACAAACAAAAGGTGTACAAGTTGCACAGTGCAAAGTGATTATAAAATCTTATTTAGTGGTAATATACCAGTTGGTCTTTATTAATGAAATACAACAAAGTACCACTCAGATGTGATTGCTGATGCTAAGAAAAGTTACTTCCTGATAATTTCTGTTCTAGTGAGATCCCCACTTTGAAAATGTTGCCGATAATTTATGTTGTGCTACAGCTTTTGGAAAGCAATTTGCTTGAAGCTGACAAAAATGTAGCTAGTTTGCAAGACTGGCAAATGACTAATTTAGTGTCTTGCTGTCTGTATCGTGGTAGCTACTTCTGGTTCTTTCAAAAAAGAATGATGGGACAGAGTGATTGGTCTGATGTTTTTTCTTTAAAAACAGTCCACAGTCAATGACATGTTATAGCACATACTATATTTAACATTCTTCCAGCAAGCGTGCAGTATAATGTAGAGCAGGTTCTGATGAATGGCTTAATATGATTAAGAAGCCATAAAGGCAATAAATACCACAGAATGCTCATTTTTCTTGTACCTTTGGGATGAATTACATATAATATTCTGGTTATAAGATTTAAAAAATGAAACATTATATTTCAAATAATTTGTAAATGTTGAAGGCTGAGATGAAATCCATTGTGGATTCATTTTAAAAGGAGATCTAAAGGATGGTAGTAATTGTTACAAATATGACTGTTAAGTCCTGGATTTATGATTAATATAGGTCAACATCCATTCCTTTTTAAACCATGAAAATATTGTGTTCAAGCCAAGAATTTTAAAGATGCAAAAGTATTACAAAAGTAATATCACAATGTAATAAATAAATAATTTTTTAACCAACTCCACCACTTTGGAAACAAATCTACTTGTTATCCAGTAAAATGTTACGGCCTTAAAATGTTCACTTTTTTCTTGATGTCTATATGTTAGAAATGCATGAACTGAAGCTTCAGCAAATCAGAAAGACAAATGCCTTTACATTGTCAGATCTGGTTTTAAAACATGGTTTTAGTTGTCAGTGTCAATAGTGAAAAGGTGAGAATGCCATGTACGATACATACACCCTGTTGAAAGTCACTGGTACAGTTAATGTATAAATAGAAGGAATTTGTACATTAAAGGCATTGTTATACCAAATTAAGGAGATGGTTACATGAATATGTATTAATACATGTGTATTAATATCCTAACTCCAATTTAAATGAAAGTAAACAGAAACAACATTTTCAGTAACTTCCAGCATTGTTGTCAGGTAAAAACAGTTGTAAATGCAGGTACATAACTCTCCTTTGCACTTCCTTTTCATCTTGTTTATGCCACTGAGAGTCTTGATAAATAACAGTTCAGGCACAGCTAATTAGGCTGTTCTCACTATATTCCTCAATTGGTGCAGTATCCAATCAAAATGTTATAGGCAGTGCTTCAGCAATCAATCAAGAAATTTGATTTAATAAAGATCAACTGAATAATATATTGAGGTTTTCCTGTTATAAGGCAGTAGAACAACTGTGAACATCTTTAACATTCATTTTGTTGAAGCTGCTGCCATCGAAAGCTTGTATCCAAGGTTTTATAATCCTCTTCATTATTTTCTTGTTCTTTAGCAAACTGCATGAAAACCTGAATCACATTAAAGGAGAGTCATTGTTACACATGATATATAAAAGGATTGTGCATCAAGTAGACCTTCAAAACAAACCAAGTTTTGAATGAAATGTAATCTGTACTCTTCCACAGAAAATTGTCTTTACAAATCTTACATCTGATCAGATTGATCCAATGAAAAAATTATTTGAGTACCAATTTGAAAGTGACCACTAGCAACAACACATTGTCAGCCTTGTTGATTCTGAAAACCTCAAGAAAGAAAGTGTCAGGAGTTGTAGGCAAAATGCATAAGTAACAATATAGATTTTCAGAATCCCATTTTAACCTTTAGTTATAAATGAAACATTGACAGTTATTCTGGTGTTTATGAAAGATAGAATTGAAAAGGAACTGCATCTCATAAATCTCATGCATATATATAAAAAAATTACTATACCTGTTCCAGTGTGGACTGCGAGAAACTATATTCTTCTATATCAAAACTGTGTTTGGCTGTAAACAATGAATATTAGTTAGTGCTGGGAATGCAAATTCAGAATTATGGACAGCTAAACCTATTAAGTACTGAAAACAAATACCTTGCATAGCTTCAAATAGTTGCACTGGATCATAATTAAACCCTATCATTCAATTATTTTTGCTCCATTCGATTGTTTCAGATGAATAAGGATACAACAGGAAGCACCCTTTCATGAGCTGCCTCCTTGAACTGTTGTAGTCTATGTGGTGAAAGTGTTCTTCTGTCTCTTCTGTAGTGATCTGATATAGCTGAGTGGCTTGCTGGGCCACTTCAGAGAACAAATAAGAGATAGCCAAATTGCTGTTGATTTGGAGTCACATGTAGGCCCGACTAAGAGAACCCAGATTTCACCTATGTAGGTGCTTAGTGAACCAGAGGAATATTTACAACAACTTAGTAGTTTCATGATTATTATTAATCAAACCAATTAATTTGGATTAAAGTGCTAATTGAATTTCCCAAATGGCATGGTGGGATTTGAACTCAGCTTTCAAAAAATTTACTTGGCTGTCTATTATTAGCTCAGAAAAATTACCACTACAGGACTGTTCCTATTCTAATTATTTGAAATCTTACCAACAGAATTGTAAATACAAGAAATAAGATACATTACAAATATCACAAGATTGGTGTTACAGTGACACAAAGCTGAAAACTAGAAGTTAAAAACTAAATAAAATTAATCTCATCAGAAACCATTTAAAATAGTGATTGGTAAATAATGTCAATACTTGGAACATTTGGAATTTATGATGTTTTTTATACTGGTCATAAATTGCAGCCACAGAACAATTCTCTAACAGTTGGACTAATCAGGCCATTTACATGAATTCATTTTATATTAAAGAATTGTATAAAATCACAACATTCAGAAAATACTGCACCTTAAGTTGGTGCCAAAAGCATTATAGCATATGACACATTATTACATAACAGGACCATCCAAATAAAGATATCTAAAAATGCTCTTAAAACTAACCAAGAAAGAAATTTATATTGATATTAAATAGAAATTTTTAAAAACTGTAAAAGCACCTCTCAGAAAAAAAATGTGAGTTAAATCAAAATGAATGAAATAGCCAACTATAGAGCAAGTTGAATAATCAGTTGTAGGTGAACAGGAACGTTGAAAATACAGCTCTCTGAATCTTCCAATGCTATTTGCGCTTGATAGTAATGGGACATGGTCAATAAAATCCCCAATAATACATTCATTAATCTGTTACGTGGTTGAATAAAACAAATCAGCTGGAAACTGCAAATATGCTAAAGGAAGCAGAAAACCCAAGGAAATTATCTTGTTTTGTTATCCACTACGCCATACCCTAATATCCAGAAGCCAAAGAATTAAGAATTCTGATGAATTAGTATCAGTAGAGAAATTTCAGATCAAAGTATACAACAGACCCAAATATTTCTTTCTCTAACCATTCTGAAGCAAAACATTATCTGTCGAATAATTCCCTAAAGTTATCTGCCTGCAATGTCATATATCATGTACTGAGGTGAGTTAAGGGAAATAAATGCACCTTTGGACTTGAATTGTTGAGAAAAAGAGAGCGATCTCCCTGCATTTCCCCAGTCACTCCACAGGAATGTTCTAATGGGTTGTCGAACTTAAAATTCATGCCCAGCATTCCTCAACTGCATTGAATCCTGGGTCGAAGAGTATGGCGCCAGAAAGGCACAGCAGTCAGGCAGCATCCGTGGAGCAGGAGAATCAACGTTTCAGACATAAGTCCTGTTCTACTAAGCCAAATGTTGAAACCCATGTCACCTCCTCCCTGCACAATTAACTTTTTACCTATTCCCAATATTCTCCCACTGTCATTTTAATGTTTTTCCTCTTTCTCCTCCCATCATGTGGTCCAACTCTTCCTCTGCATGTTTCACCTTCAGACTTCAGTAATGTCTACACTTAACATACTTCTGAGTCTGGAAATGCTTTCTGAACCTCCAGAGGTTCAGAAAAATAGTCTATAAATTCAAGGAATAGAGTTATACAGCACAGAAACAGAATCTTCAGATCAACCAGTCCATGCTGAACTTAATCCTAAAATAAACTAGTCCCACCTGCCTGCTCCTGGCCTATATCACTCCAGGCCTTTCATATTCAAGTACTTATCCAACTGTCTTTTAAATGTTGTAGTTGTACCTACATCCATCACTTCCTCAGAAATTCATTCCATACACGAACCACCCTCTGTGTAAAAAACTTACTCCCTCATGTCTTTTTAAAATCTCTCTCCTCTCACCTTAAAAATGTGTCCCTTAGTCTTGAAATCCCCCAACCTAGTGAAAAGACTACTACCATTACCTCTATCTATACCCCTCATTATTTCATAAACTTCTACAAGGTTGCCTCTCAACCTCCTACGCTCCAGTGAAAAAAGTCCTTAGCTTTTCTTTCTAAACACCTTCATACCCGGCAACATCCTGCTAAATTTCTTCTGAACCTTTTTCAGCTGATAATATCTTCCTATAACTGGGCTAGACTCAATATTCAAGAAGAGGCCTCATCAATGTCCTGAACAACTGCAACATGACTTACAAACTCCTTTACTCAAAAAACTGAGCAATGAAGGTAAGCATGCTAAATGACTTTTTAACCACTCTGTCTATATGTGACACAAACTTCAAAGAATTATGTACCTGAAACCCCAGGTCTCTCTGTTCTACGACACTACCTGAGGCCTTCTCCCATTAATTGCTTCTTTCTCTTCCCAGCCCTCAGGTCCATCTTTTCTAACTTCCTTAAAAAGTACTCTTGACAATCCTTAATATTGTTTTGAACCAGATACAGTACAAGTAAACAAGGCACTCTCGGTATTTGAAATGTACCTTACCTTCTTCAAGCTTGGAAAATGCCTTTGACAAAGACTCAACATCATTCTTGGGAATTTTGTATGTCAACATTGCAACAAAACTAAAAAGTAAAAAGGTATGCAAAGGAAAAGCAGATGAATTAAAAACAGTTGTAAATTCAATGACAGCTAACAATTGAACATTTTATGGATAAACATCCAGTGTGAAGTTTAGAAAATTTGTCTTAAATGTAGTTTCTATGTAGACAGTTTTATATCATAGAATTTTGCAAAGACATATGCATTTTTACATAATTATTTACCACTCCTCCTGTTTTTTCCTCCCATATGACAACTTAGCTCAAAGTTTTCTAAATAAGGAGAGAGAACTTTATTGAAAGGACAGACTTTTCCATGGCTGTCAATAGCCATCAGCATAACACTATAATCAATTCAGTATTGGCAAAACATATTACATTGAAAGTTTTATCAAATTAAGAATCAAACCATCACCTGTTCAGTTATTCTGATTTGCTTAGATATCTGAGAGTTATGAAAAGCTGCGAATGATGGAGGAGACATGAATACAAATCTAACCAATTTTCTTTAAGTCAATAACACAAGTCACTGCCACTAAACAAACCAAACAATCCCTCAGACACATGCATCTACATGGAGAAAGAAGTACATGGTTGCTAATATCTTAAGTTTTGTGAGTGGTAAGTAAACGTGTCTAAAAATAAATCCCTGGAACCTGCATCACCATCATTAAAGGTAAGTCAGAGATTACTATGTTACGCATGCCTTTGGTAAATTGACTTCATCATCTTCTGTGAAGGCAAACCTCTATAACATTTAACCCACAGCTGACGGGAGAAACATAAATAAAAGGGTCATAAACAATATGACAGGTGAATTAATTAATATTTCTATATTTTTCAACCTAACGTTTCAAGCTGATATGATAATTTTGATGAGTTTGTCTATAGTAATTGACAGAAATAATAAATAGCATCTGTACAGATAACTTGGGGTTTACATATTTTTGATCCCTATCATAGAATCCCTACAGTGTAGAAAGGGGCTATTGAGTCTGCACAGATCCTCCAAATAGCATCCCACCCAGATCTCGCTGCCAACCCAACCCTAGTAGTCCCTCACTTAGAACAGCTAACCCAACTAGCCTGCACATCCATGGATGTTACGGTGCAATTTAGCATGGCCAATCCACCTGATCTGCACATCTTTGGACTGTAAGAGTAAACTGAAGCTCTCAGTGGAAATCCATGCATATGCAGGAAGAATGGACAAACTCCACAATCACTCAAGGCTGGAATCAAAGCCAGGTCCCTGGCACTGTGAGGCAGCAGGGCTAACCACTGAGCCAATGTGCCATGGAATGTGTGCCAAACTTAAAACTAATGGACGATGTTGGGGAAAATGAGTAACACATTTGTAAATTAACTGTTACATACTGACCCTTACCTTTCCTGGCGAGAAGCTTGTGGAAATATTTGCATTATTTTATCATGAATGATAGATATTTGTTGTGCTTCTGTCATCTCACCCTTCAGTTTAATCTCCAGCGTATATCCTCCACCATACTTGCTCTTTAGGTGCTGTATGGAGCCAATACACCTGCTCATGGCAAAGATAACCTCCATTTTAGTCTATTGAAAAGGTACATGCAATTAGCGCTAAATTAGCTTTTTATATTGCGAGGCCACATAATCCCCATTCTGATGAATTTCAACTGTATGATAAGTAAAAACAGGTAAATTTAGTCTCAGCACACTTAAAAGTCTTTACAAAACAGGAAATAACACAAAGTATGCCAGGACGTGAGATGTGCAATGACTTTCTCTCATTCCATTTCTCTATGGGTCACAACAAATATAGGTCACAACAAATATAATTGTTTTACCCAGTTCCTGAACTCTAGAAACTAGACTTAGAATAAAAAGACCAAGCAACTAGATTTCTTTAATAAACAATTAGTAATTTGTTATAAAACAAAAACTTATTTCATGAAGATGCAGATCTGATTAACATACAGTTTGTAATATGACAATAAAAATTACCCAAAATGTGCACCAAACGTTCACCCACTAGGTAGAGGGAAGCAAAAATGGATTGCTCTGTAGAAATTAGCTCAGTTGCTGGACAACTAATTTGAAATTTGGAGTGATGCCAACAGCATGGGTTCAATTGTACCAGCTGAGATTGACATGAAGATCCCACCTTCTCAAACTCTCTCCTCACTCTACATGGTGACCTTCAAGTTAAACCACCAGTTGTTTCTCTATAATATGGCAGCAGCCCTGTGGTCCACTAGGACTATGGCAATTAACCTACACACCACAAAATATATACACTCATTTTTTCCTTTTGGTACAAACATTAAAAATTAGTTATCTGCACAGTTCCTAGTATAATCTTATTGATTGCTCCTGTCTTTGCAATTTAGTGATTAACTGAGTAAATTCAAGTATATAAACTGATTTATTCTTCCTTTACATCAGATTTATACTAAAATGGAATTTAAGAAAGCGTATGCTAACTACAAATGTTGCACCAGTTTATGGTGAGATTTTAGAATCTGAAAACAACTAATAGGATGTCAATTTTCCTCTTGGATTGAAGCTTGTTCTATTTGCCGCTAAAGAGATTGTGGCTGATTTTGGTCCTAACACCAGTTCAGATCAAACCTTATCCCACATCTTTTAATAAATGTATTTAACAAAAATACATAAAAACCTCTGATTAGAAATTAACAATTGACACAGAATTGATTGCCATGTAAGGAAGAGAGTTGCAAACTTCTATCATCCAGTGTACAAAAGTATTTTCTAACTTCACTCCTGAAATACAAGGTCTACTTTTTAGGTTGAACCCCAGATCCTAGATTACCCAATCTCAAGAAATAGTTTTGACCCAACAATTTAAAATGAATTCCCATAATATCTTGAAGACTTTGATCAAACAATCTCTCAGATTTCCAAATTTCAGGAATTGTAACCTTAGTTTGTGTTATTTTTCCTCATTATTTTATTTAGAGTCAAGCTATCATTCCAGTAAATCTACACTGCACCCTCTCCAAGACCACTGTACCTCAAGAAGTGTGGCATCCAGAAAAAAGTAGGGCTACAGGTGTGGTCTAACCAGGGCTTTCCATAGTTACAGCATAGAGTGTAACCCCTGTGTTCTATTCTTCTCTCATTCCATTAATATTCTGATATTGGTTTGACACTCACATTTGGCATTTTAATGATCTTTGTACATGAACCCAACTCTCTTCTGACTTCTATTACTTCTCACTTTCACCATTTTAAAAAAAAATCCCAATCAATCCTTTTTAGAGCTAAAGTGGAGGGTCTTAGGCTTACAAATATTGAAATCCATTCATCACAGTTTTGAACATTTTCTCTACTCACAAAATTGAAATAAGCTATGCATTGACTTACATTACTTATAGTATTGCCCAGCATTATCTAACTGATATATTTGGATATGTGGTTTCCTACAACATCCTCTCAATTGTTAATACTACTCTGTCTCCTGCTACTCACAACAATCTCTTAACTTTGTAATTACTTTCCACTCAATTCCACAGGTTTCAACTTTTGGCTAAGAGTTGTTATGAAGGATTTTATCAAATGCCTTTTGGAAATGCAAAACATAACATCTAGACTTAGACATTCTCTTGTTACTACTTCAAGTATCTTCTAAAAAAAAATCGGTCAGGATCACTTGGCATGACCTGAACATTGTAAATCTATGCTCCCTCTCTCTGATCAGTTGAAAACATGTCATGGCATTCAGTCAATTCATCCTTAATTATGGACACTGGTAGTGTCCTCAAAACTGATTGGTTTTTACTTTCCTCACTTCATTTTCAAATGATTCTACATGTAAGAAGCCATCTTTGCATTTTTCTCATAGCATTAGAACATAGAACATAGAACAATACAGCACAGAACAGGCCCTTCGGCCCACAATGTTGTGCCGAACATTTGTCCTAGCTTAATAACCTATCCATGTACCTATCCAATTGCTGCTTAAAGGTCACCAATGATTCTGACTCTGCCACTCCCACAGGCAGCACATTCCATGCCCCTACCACTGAGTAAAGAACCTACCCCTGACATCCCCCCTATACCTTCCACCCTTCACCTTGTAACACTCTGTTGTACCCGGGGAAAAAGTCTCTGACTATCTACTCTATCTATTCCCCTGATCATCTTTTAAACCTCTATCAAGTCACCCCTCATCCTTCGCCGTTCCAATGAGAAAAGGCCTAGCACTCTCAACCTATCCTCGTATAACCTATTCTCCATTCCAGGCAACATCCTGGTAAATCTCCTCTGCACCCTCTCCAAAGCTTCTACATCTTTCCTAAAATGAGGCGACCAGAACTGCACACAGTACTCCAAATGTGGCCTCACCAAGGTCCTGTACAGCTGCAACATCACCTCACGACTCTTGAATTCAATCCCTCTGCTAATGAACGCTAATACACCATAGGCCTTCTTACAAGCTCTATCCACCTGAGTGGCAACTTTTAAAGAGCTATGAACATAGACCCCAAGATCCCTCTAATCCTCCACCTTACTAAAAACCCTACCGTTAACCTTGTATTCCGCATTTTTATTTGTTCTTCCAAAATGGACAACCTCACACTTGGCAGGGTTGAACTCCATCTGCCACTCCTCAGCGCAGTTCTGCATCATATCTAAATCCCTTTGCAGCTGTCAACAGCCCTCCTCACTATCCACAACTCCACCAATCTTCGTAATGTCTGCAAATTTACTGACCCACCCTTTGACTCCCTCTTCCAAGTCATTAATAAAAATTACAAACAGCAGAGGACCCAGAACTGATCACTGCGGGACTCCACTTGTAACTGGGCTCCAGGCTGAATATTTCCCATCTACCACCACTCTCTGACTTCGACTGGTTAGCCAGTTCTCTATCCAACTGGCCAAATTTCCCACTATCCCATGCCTCCTGACTTTCTGCATAAGCCTACCATGGGAAACCTTATCAAATGCCTTACTAAAATCCATGTACACTACATCCACTGCTCTACCCTCATCCACATGCTTGGTCACCTCCTCAAAGAATTCAATAAGACTTGAAAGGCAAGACCTACCCCTCACAAATCCGTGCTGGCTGTCCCTAATCAAGCAGTGTCTTTCCAGATACTCATAAATCCTATCCCTCAGTACCCTTTCCATTACTTTGCCCACCACCGAAGTAAGACTAACTGGCCTGTAATTCCCAGGGTTATTCCTATTCCCCTTTTTGAACAGAGGCACAACATTTGCCACTCTTCAGTTCCCTAGTACCATCCCCGTTGACAGTGAAGATGAAAAGATCATTGCCAGCGGCTCTGCAATTTCCTCTCTTGCTTCCCACATAATCCTAGGATATATCTTGTCAGGCCCGGGGGACTTGTCTACCCTCAAGTTTTTCAAAATGCCTAACACATCTTCCTTCCTAACAAGTATCTCCTCTAGCTTACCAGTCCATTTCATACTCTCCTCTTCAACAATACGGTCCCTCTCATTCGTAAATATTGAAGAAAAGTACTCATTCAAGACCTCTCCTATCTCTTCCGACTCAATACACAGTCTCCCACTACTGTCCTTGATCTGACCTACCCTCGTTCTCGTCATTCTCAGGTTTCTCACATACGCATAAAAGGCCTTGGGGTTATCCTTGATCCTACCCGCCAAAGATTTTTCATGCCCTCTCTTAGCTCTCCTAATCCCTTTCTTCAGCTCCCTCCTAGCTATCCTGTATCCCTCTAACACTCTGTCTGAAGCTTGTTTCCTCAACCTTATGTAAGCCTCCTTCTTCCTCTTTACTAGACATTCAACCTCCCTCGTCAACCAAGGTTCCCTCACACGACCATCTCTTTCCTGCCTGACAGGTCCATACATATCAAGGAGACGTTGTATCTTAACCTTGAAAAAGTTCCACATTTCAATGACATCCTTCCCTGACAGCCTATGCTCCCGACTTATGCTCCTCAGATCCTGTCTTGCAGCATCGTATTTACCCTTCCCCCAATTGTAAAACCTACTCTGTTGCACGCACCTTTCTCTCTCCATAACCAAGGTGAAAGTCACAGAATTGTGGTCACCATCACCAAAATGCTCACCCACTAACAAGCCCATCACTTGTCCCGGTTCGTTACAAGTACCAAATCCAATGTGGCCTCCCCTCTGGTCGGACAATCTACATACTGAGTTAGAAAATCTCCCTGGACACACTGCACAAACACCACCCCGTCCAATCTACTTGATCTAATAAGCTTCCAATCAATATTTGGGAAGTTGAAATCGCCCATGACTACTACCCTGTGGCTTCTGCACCTTTCCAAAATCTGTTTCCCAATCTGTTTCTCCACATCACCGCTGCTAATGGGGGACCTATAGTAAACACCCAACAAGATGACTACTCCTTTCCTATTTCTGACTTCAACCCATACTACCTCCAAAGGCAGATTCCCCTCGAACTGCCTTTCTGCAGCCATTATGCCATTTCTAATTAGCAACGCCACACCCCCTCCTTTTTTACCATCCTCCCTAATCTTACTGAAACATCTGTGACCATTCCTGTCACTCTTCTACCCACGTTTCCGTGATGGCCACAACATTGTAGTCCCAAGTACCGATCCACGCCTTAAGTTTACCCATCTTATTTTTGATACACCTCGCGTTGAAGCATAAACACTTGAACCCATCTCTGTGTCCGCAAGTATTCCATGTCAGTGCTATCTTCTCTACAGCCTCCCTACATTCTTGGACATCCTGAAAAACAGCTAACACCCCTGCCAAATTAGTTTAAACCCTCCCAAAGAGTGCTAGCAAACCTACCTCCCAGGATATTGGTGCCCTTCTGGTTCAGGTGCAACCCGTCCTGCTTGTACAGGTCCCACCTTCCCCAGAATGCAGTCCAATTGTCCACATACCTGAAGCCCTCCCTCCTACACCATCCTTGCAGCCACATGTTCAACTGCACTCTCTCCCTATTCCTTGCCTCACTGTCACGTGGAACATTGTATTATAGAACAATTGATCAGTAAACATACTGTACTTTTCAAAGCAGATTGGCACCCATGCCAAGATTACTGAGAAAGCAGCACAGTTGATGTTCTTATAGTGGTTGCAAAAAAAAATTCTTAATGATTACTCTCCACTAATTTAGATGTGCAAGACTATTTCATAGTGGAAGTACCTTAACTGTCCTGACACCATGATAGCAACACGATCACAAAGTGCTTCAGCTTCCTCCATATAATGTGTTGTCAGGATGGCACCACGTTGTCTATCCTTGAATGCAGCCCGAATTGCTCTCCTGAAAGCAAGTTAAATTAATTTGTTTTTTGCCATATTTCAAATTAAGGCCACCTATCTACAGCATTCACCAAAGCCTTTTGCATACGCTTACAATATTGTGTCAGCCTGAGATTTAGGAAGGAGGATTTTTGGTTTCAGCATGAGAACCTTTTCCTTTAAGAAACCAACACACCAGCAAGACAAGACACTGTTGTTGTACAATTACATTTTATTCAAACAGCAGGTGTGACTTTTCTGTAAAGTAATTACACCAGCTTTAACCCGAACCTGTGACACCATCCATTTAACGTGCAGTTCTTTTTAGCAGAGAGATGAAGTTCAAACTACAGTCCTACATAATATCCAAACTTTGCTAATCATTCTCTGAGTTGGATACAGCACTTTCTCAGGGCAGGAAAAGTCCTGAACAAATGCTTTGTTAATAAAATGCTATGCTGCTTATATTTCACTTTTTGACTTCTGGTAAACTGAGAATAACTAAACCTTTTGACATAATCTAATTCAAGCGTTCATAGTGACTTTGTAATCTAAAATCTATTATCACAATACTTAGCTTTCATTTAAGCTTTTGTCATTTTTTGGTATTTAATAAATATGAAACTTGAATATATCTACAACCTTGATGATCTCTCAAAAACTACCACATTGCTACCAATATGGATATATATTCATAGATGTGATTTTCCACCTGCTCTATTTTCTCTCCAATTGACATTACTTTTACCTTTATCAAAGATTTAGCCATACTCGCAGAGTTTCACAGAAAGATTTCAATATGAATGTCAAATTATGTCTTGCCTATGGTTTTGTACTCCTGCGTGGCCTAAATCCTGTCCATTTGGTTGGTATGGTCACATAACAAGCTTGGCTAATCAGGAGTTACCAATCCTGAATTTGAATTTATTGTAGCAATCCTTCTGTTGGATTTCCTAATCTTCTTTTGAGAAAAACAGGCAATTTTTTGACACAACTGGAGTTTCAGGTTTTGATTCATTGTGATTCCACTGTGTTTGCCACTTACCACATAAACTGTTTGGATTTAGGATCCATGCCCGTTGATGGCTCATCCAGTAATACAATCTGAGGATTCCCCAACATGCATAGTGCAAAGCAAAGCTTCCAAGGAAAACAGTAGAGTTAACTTGTTGCAAACACTGCTTACCGAATAATTTAGTCACAGCTGATAAAACAAACTAAGTTCATGTCGTCAGGATCTCAAACAGATACAGTAACTATCTAAACAGCCTAATATTTCACATACTTATCTGAAGAATATACTGAAAGAAAGAAAATAAAGCATTCTGATGATATCATCCAGCAAAATTATAAGAGACCTATTTAGGCTAAATAGGGGCATTCAATTATAGCAGTAAGGAAGTCAAAACATTTATTTAGTAGAAGATTTAGTGAGATGAGGGAACTCATTTTGCAACTAGTATAAGGTAGTGGCAGGAACTCTCACAATATTTTCAAGAAGGTATCCAAGTACTTTGTAGGGACAGGACTGCGGAGTTACAGATCTAGAGCAGGAAGTTTGGAGTTAGGCAAGCAGCTCTTTATCAATTGGTACGTAATGTTTCTATGACTTCTATACTAAAGATACGGAGAATTGCAAATCCTACAGTCTTGCTCAAAATGAGTGTATGGGTTGATATTTTAATCAAATTGTTTAGAAATGTTAAGACATACCTCTCGCGCAAATAGCATTGTAATCTGTGGCTGCTGGCTCAGAGGCAGGGATACTACAATTGCACCACAAGAGCCATTCAAGGGGTGTAAGGATAAATATTTTAGAACAACATGTTCAGGTTTGTAATGACACCTCTGCAGCAAGCAGGACTTGAACCCAAGCTTAGGGTTGTAAAGAGAGATATTTTCTAATCAACCTAATTCAGAGATTTTTAACACACCTTTTAAGCAGGTGGGACTTGAACCTGCAACTTTTCGTTTAGAGGGAGGTATAGTACCACTACACCACAAGAGCCCAGGGGTATCAAAATAAACTCAGCAGTTAAAGCTCAATCAGTTTAATTGTGGAAAACTATTAGAAAGAATAAATCCAGGACATTTGGACAAATATAGATTTTTAAAGAGCAGTTTGTAGTTAAGAGATTGATTGAGCTTTATCATTGGGGTAATGTTGTTGGTGTGTGCATGTGAACTTCTAAAAATGTGTTTAGCGATAACATGTAAAAGGCTAGTCAAAGTTAAATCCCATGAAATGAAGGAACTAGTGGCTGTATAAATATGAAGTTTGCTGAATAGTGGTGAATGTCTTGCTTTCATTCATTGGTTAACATTCAAACCTCAAAGTAGAATAGTATCATTTTCTAGTACTGATGTTTGTCACCTTAGTGTTAATTAAGAGAAGGTCAGATAACCAGCATTCATTGTAACACCAGTGGTAGACTACGGAGTGATGCAGTTATGCGGTCGTCAGCTACAGTTCTATTCTGAAAGTGCTCTGTATTTTCTTTGGTTTTAATTGACAATGATAAATAACATAGATGATTACTTATTATAGGTATGATGCTTTTGAAAAATAAAGCAGATAACCAGATGAATGGATGAGCTGACAGAGATATATGCCTCAATATCAGCACACAACATTATACATATGCATAAAACATGGTTCATGAACCCAGTTAAGACACAATAACTTGAGTGGTACATACTTTCCTCTTTATCCCACTGGAGACTTTCTTTGTTGATTTCTGGAGATATTCCTTCAGTTCAAGAGCTTTTACAATGCTGCCAAAAAATACAGATCAGTCTATTTCTAACTTCAAATATTGTGAATAGTAACCTTAAAGTGAAACAAATTTTATGCAAAATTCAATTTATTTCACAATTTTTCATGTAAGACACAAAATCTGATACAGTGATCAGAATGTTATTAATTTGTTTGAAGACTTCATTTACATTTTTGTATTAGAACTGTTATTTTCTTACCGTTTAATAGCATTTGCTGCATCTTCTCTACTGAGTCCCTTGATGGCAGCATATATCTCCAGATGTTCCTGCACAGTAAGCTTAGGCCAGAGTGGGTTCACCTGTGCACAATAACCTATACTTTCTACAGAGCTTTCTCTTTGCAAATATTCAGTTGAGTAATCCCCCATCAATACCTATAAAACAACAATTTTAAAAATAAGGGACGACTTAAGCATATTTCAAAGAGGTCACATGAGCTCAAGTAATGAAACATCAACAGAATGCATGAATCTGTTAATTGAACAGTTCATACCCAAAAGTTCTGCACTGAGATCAAACTGGCCTAAAACTATATTTGTGGGATTAATCACTACATTCTTCTGTATCACTTGAGGCTGCATTTATTGGCAATGCCACTGCTAGGGGGAGCTTGCAATTTACACACCTCACTGAATGTGACAAAAATAACTGTCTGTTGCACCAAAATTTGTTCCAAGCAAAAAACAAGTAAACCAGACTCCAATACTTTCTTAACATTAAATTTTAAACTAGCAATAAGATCCTGAAAACAGCAACAATTATCATCAGTCTGCAAATCAGCACAACTGCTGCATAATATTGTAACTCAAAAGCTATTTAAACATAGCATTTTCCTAGATCTTACAATTAATTTAAATTAATGTTATGTTGACATGATACTACAGATTCAACTGTACGAATGTAGATGGATGACAGTGTCATTTGTGTTTTGGAAAAATCCACTGTTCACTTTTTTTACTTAGAAAGGATATCAATATAAGTTTAAATTGATGCATTGAATTCACAGCTTAAACAGTAATTCACTCTACAAAAAAACTAAAGGACCAAAGAATTTACACTAGTTGTGGAGGCAGAACAACCCCAAATGAGTTGGAGGCCACAAGGATCGGTGCTGGGTCCACTGCTTTTGTCATTTATATAAATGGTTTGGATGTGAACATAGGAGGTATGGTTAGTAAGCTTGCAGATGACACCAAAATTGGAGGTATAGTGGTAGGCTACGTCAGAGAACAATGGGATCTCGATCAGATGGGGCAATGAGCTGAGTAGTGGCAGATTGAATTTAATTTAGATGAACGTGAGGTGCTGCATTTTGGAAAGACAAATCTGGGCAGGACTTATACACCTAATGGTAAGGTCCTAGGGAGTGTTGCTGAACAAAGAGACCTTGGAGTGCTGGTTCGTAGTTCCTTGAAAATGGAGTCGTAGGTAGATAGGATAATGAAGGAGGCGTTTGGTGTGCTTGCCTTTATTGGTCAGTGCATTGAGTACTGGAATTGGGAGCTCATGCTGAGGCTGTACAGGACATCGGTTAGATTACTTTTGGAATATTGCATGCAATTCTGGTCTCCTTGCTATAGGAAGGATGTCATGAAACTTGAAAGAGTTCAGAAAAGAATTTTAAGGCTGTTGTCAGGGTTGGAGAGGCCAAATAGGCTGGGGCTATTTTCCCTGGAGCATTGGAGGCTAAGGGGTGACTTTATAGAGTTCTATAAAATCATGAAGGACATGAGAAGTAGTGGTGGACACTGGTACAATTTCAACATTTAAAAGGCATCTGGATAGGTATATTAATAGGAAGGGTTTAGAGGGATATCGGCCTAATGCTGGTCAGTGGGACTGAATTTATTTAGAATACTTGGCCAGCAGGGTCAAGTTGGACTGAAGGGTCTGTTTCCGTGCTGTACATCTCTATGACTCTAATTCCTCCTTCTTCTACAGCTCAAAGTTTGAGTTTGTGCAGCAACTGGAGACATGCTTGTCAGATAGAGCAAGCTGAAGTGTTCCTCGAAAGACACACCTGAAGAGGTGACCACCAAACTTTAACTATAATTAAACTAGATGTAGATAACTATGTGAAAACAACTCACTTAGAAAGAACTAACTATTAAAAGTTTCCACAGACTTGTAAGCATATTTCTTTGCTCATCACCTCAAACAGATAGTTTAGATACAAGAAATTTTAAAACATCTTCTGGATAATAAGCTAGTGGGTGGTATTGTCATTCAGGATCAATTCCATTCCAGTTTGTCGTTCTATGGTAAGCATTTATTTTCTTAGCTGGTTGTTGGATTATGGTGCAAAATTGAGATCTATTATTTCTCTAACGTTTAAGCCAACAAATCACAGAAAAAAAATTAGAATTTCTCCAGTAGATGCAATTCACTTAATTTCTCTATCATTTAGTTATAAGCATACCTGGCCAGCTGATGGTTCCAAGTCGCCTGTGAGCACAGAAATAGTAGTGCTTTTTCCAGCACCATTTGGGCCCAATAATCCCAGAACTTCACCTGAAAAAAAATGTACAAATCTAGAAGCTGAAGCCTTTTGTGCAATGTAAACTTCTACTGCAGTGATTTTCATTTCATTTTCAATACAGTTTGTGTAATGCAATGTATTGAGAAGGATGATCAAAGAAATCCTTTTGAATGTTCCACCTGCAGTTTGCACATTTTTAAGACTATCAGCGGGTGTTTTAGGTGTTCCTAGTGGACTGTTAAAATGCAAAGATGCCAGAAAGCTGACTATGCTCTTCATGATTATATTTGGGAAAACCCATTGCTACTTTCAGGAAATGGAACACTTCAGTACTGACATCCAAGATGTGGTTACAGGCTGCAAACGGTGTTGTAACGGAGGTACATAAATGAATGATTGAATTTATTGATATAAAGAATGAAAATTATTGAAGAATTGCCTGATTAATGATTTATCTTACACACATGCTTTACCCAGATCAACTTTTCCTGGTTTTCATTCTTTCTACTGTACATTATGGTTGCCTAACCATTCAGCAACGTGTTTGTGGATCTCCATTGGAACACAACATTGTTATACACTGCAAACTAAAACTTGGTGTTCAACACACTTCATCCAGGCTGGTTTTTATCGGTTGTTTTTGTTTTCTCTTGTCTAGACCTGATTGTTTGATCCACCATCCCCAGTGATGTATACTTACCTTTTCTTACACAAAAGGAGACATTTTTAGTTGCCACTACATTTTTATTTTTTTGCTTTGAAAAACACTTGCAGACCTGCGGTTTCCCAGTGTAAACTTTACGCAAGTTACTGACCACAATCACCGGTTTCTACAAAATTAAAAACAAGAAAATTAGTTTATATTTCTGTGCATCTAAATGTGCTGTTTACTCAATACTAAAAAGAGACATGAAATCAAAGCATTTTGTCTTGCACCCACAAAGAAAAAATAAATATAAATTATTTTCTTTGCTAATGTTAGTTTCTTGCATCTCAGTATGGACGAGTGCAAGACAAATAGCTTCAAGTTCATGTCTCTGTTTAGTAATGTTTAAGTTCTGTACTACCAAGCAATTAGGAATTGTTTATTTTTGTAAATAATGTATCCTCTGCATCAAAAATTCGGTCCCATAAACTTTAGAATCCATGACATATTTATAAGAATATAACATGACTAAGCTTTACATTAAAATTCTCATGATCATGACCATATTTTCTCCGAATTCTTTCTCACTTCAAATGAACCATCTTTACATAGTAAAATATCCCGAGCTGCTTCACACAAGCATACAAAAGCCACAAAATTGACAATGATCTGCAAAAGGATGCAACAGGACGAGTGGCCAAAAGTTCAGTCCAAAAGGTATGTTTAAAGCAGGAGAGAAACAAAGAGGTTTCAAGAGAAAATTCCAGAGTTTAGGGCATAAGCAACTAAAGGGATGCGTGCTAAACGTCTGGCAAAGGAAGTCAACTATGCACAAGAGGTCAAAATTGGAGGAATGTAAAGTCTTAGGAGGACTATAGAGGAAATTATAGAGATGGGCAGTAGTGAAACCATGAAAGGATTTGAATGCATAAATGAAATTTCAAATTTGAGGCAATGATGATCCAGAAGCTCATGTACTTATCAATGAACATTGGTGAGTAAGATTTGGTGCGTTTTAAGTGGCGGACAGTAGACATTTAGAATAAGCTTATTTTTAAAAAAGGTGGAAAACAGCACTTTGGCCAGGGATACATTGCAATAGTTGGGTGTGGAGTTAGCAAACACATGCTTAATGAATTTAACAGCAGATGAGCTGAAGTAAGGGGTAGGTAATAGGCAATGTTACAGAGTTTGAAGTAAGCATTCTTGGTGACACAGGGAATATAGAGCTAGAAGCTTATATCAGGATCACATAGGATTCCAAAGTTTATGAAGTATCTAGTTCAGCCTGAGATATTGACTGGAGAGGTATGGAATCTCTATTCAGCATAAGAGGCATTTGTTCTCTCAATGTTAAACTGAAGGAGAGTTCTGGGTTTTGTCAAGCAGCTCAGCAACATGGACAGTTCAGGGGTTGAGATAGCTGGTAGTGTGGTGAAGTTGGGTGTCATCAGCGTATGTATGGGACTAAGTGTGTTTTTTAGATAATATAATCCAGAGGCAGCATGTAATAGAAATAGGAGGCGGCCAAGGATAAATTCTTGTGGGGTCAGAGAGACTGTAGCACAGGAGTAGCAAGTGAGGTAACTATAAGACATTCTCCAACTGCAATTGGATCAATTAGAATGAAACCCATCCAGCTGAACAACAGAGAAGTGGCACTAGTGTTGAGTGGAGACATGAACTATGTCAAAGGCTTTGCTTGGACAAAGGAGGATAAAGGGGGGGTCACAATTATTCAGGATACTATTTGTAACTCTGACGCAATGACAAAGGCAGAAACCAAATAGACTGCAGTTACATTGCTCCTCTTCTAGCAATGTGATATGTAAGTAAACTCTTCCCCTCAAATCTAATCCTAGCTTCTCTAGCTTATTTTAAATATCTTTTTTCAATATTTACTTTGCTGAGATATTTCCAACTTTAAGTCAGCAGTTTGGTAAGGAATGTTGTTATAAATGAGGAGTGAGGTTAAATGGCAACTCTTCAAATTAAATCCAGACTTAAATCCAGGTATGATTGGTTAATGAAGAGACAGTAACAAAGACAAGGAGGTTTAGTAGAAGATGGAACTGATGTCAGGAGGGAAATGTGTCATTTAAGAATTATGCCATTTCAGCAAAGAGTAGAGTGGGAGGCATAAAGAGAAAACCTGATTTTAATTCATTTGTAATTTAAAAGCTTATGAATGTATGTCAGTTCAACTGATTAAGAAAGTGATCCTTCTATGCCTATAACAAATGGTTATAATAAAGATTTTTAAAAGTGATTTTCAGTTATTTAAAACCATAAGATATGGGAACAGAATTAGGCCATTTCGCCCATTGAGTCTGCTCCACCATGCAATTAGGGCTGATATGTTTCTCAACTCCTTTCTCCTGCATTCTCCCCATAAGCCTTGATTCCCCCTGCTAATAAAGAACCTATTTAAAATTAAGACAAATGAACTCAATGATTTGTCCTCCACAGCCTTCTAAGGCAATGATTTCCACAGATTCATCACCCTCTGAGTGAAGAAACATTTCCGCGGGCATGCCGGGTCATTCTTTTCCTCTGAGGTTATGCCTATGAGTCCTATTCTCTTCTACAAATTAAAATATTTTCTCCACATTCAGGCCTCTCGGTATACTCTAAGTTGCAGTGAAATTTTCCCTCATCCTTCTAAACTCCATCAAGTATCAGACCCAGAGCCATTCATCCCTGTGGTCATTTCTGTAAATCTCGATGAACCCTCTCCAACACCAGCACATCCTTCCTTACATACAGGCCCCAAAACTACACAAAATATTCAAAGTGCAGTTTGACCAGAGCCTTGTATAGACTCAGTCTGTTCTTATACTCTACCCTCGAAATAAATGCTAACATTGCATTTGCCTTCCAAATTGCCAACTGAATCTACATGTTAATCTTAAAAGAATTCTGAAATAGGACTCATAAGTGCTTCAGATTTCTGAAGCTTTTCCCTATTTTTCTCTACCAAAGTGCATAGCCTCACATTTTCCCACATTATATTCCGTCTGCCACTTCCTTGCCCACTCTCTTAGCCTGTCCAAGTCCTTCTGTAGCCTCCTCCTTCCTCAACACTTCCTGTTCCTCCACCTATCCTTGTGTCATCTGCAAACTTAGCAATAATGCCCTCAATTCCTTTGTCCAGATCATTAATGTAGAATGTGAATAGTTGTTGTCCCAGCACAGACCACTGCTGAACTTCACTAGTCACAGGCGGTCATCCTGAAAATGTCACCTTTATTTTATATCTCTGCCTTCTGCCAATCAGCCAATCCTCTATCCTTGCTAGTATCTTATCCCGAATACCATGAGCTCTTATCTTAGTAAGCAGCCTCCCATACAGAAACTTGTCAAAGGCCTTGTGGAAATCCAAATACATCTCTTCCACTGACTCTTTTGTCTAACTTGCTCGTTACTTCCACAAAGAATTTTAACAGATTTGCCAGGCATGACCTTCTTTGTCAAAGCTATTGACAGGTCTATTTAACCATACACTTCCAAGTATTCTATAATTTCATTGTTAATAATGGACTTAAAATCTCACAAATGATTGAGGTCAGGGTAACCAGCCTAGAATTTCTCATCTTCTGGCCCCCTCTCTTTTTAAAATCCAATTACTCACTCTTGATAGACTATATACTGATTAAAAATGCTTATTTTCTTGATAAACATTCTAATGAGATTTTGAGTACAATTTTCAACTGGATCACCAGAAATCCTTGGCCAAGTTGTGAAATGAAATGTAACAACTCACACAATTTGTCATTCCATCACCATAATCCAGTAAACTGATTGACAGGTTCAACTTCTTACCTCCTCGCAGCTCTGACATGTCAATGCTTCCCGAACCCTTGCCCTTTCTTCTTTGACATCATCATCCTCATTATCAGGTTCTTCTGTATTTATTTTGAATTTGCTCTTTGAGGGAAAGATTCTGGATCAAATGAGGAAAAAAATGTTGATTTTTATCTAGAACTGGTAATGCTTAACTTGACTTGTAAAAGTGATGACATTCCAAGTTGATGTCATGTAGTTTGGCAGCAGACCAGTTGCTTTTTACCCCCCAGAAATCAACAGATACACATAATTTGCAAAATGCCATTAGAAATTTAAAAGTCTGTTCTTCTAGGCTGTATCTTCAGATCCTCATCCATTTATTTTCTTATTATTGCCAAAGTAGGAATCATCATTCAGTCAAGTTCTGCATTCTATCCTCTCTGCTTCTGCTAATCTCTGGTTCCTCACGACAAAAGCAGAAAATCATACCAACTCCTGTTAAACTACAGTCATTCATCCAGTATCAACAAAGCCCATGATCACTCACCCACATCCAAAACTGCTAAACACCAGGCTAAACATCTCAAACTGTTAGGTCCTTATATTTAAGAAGAATGCAGCCATTTTTTAAAAATGATCATTAAAATTAAATCTAATGAACTGACCAACCTGCAACATTTATCCGCTTGAATTGCTTTTCCTCCATGAATCTTTTCTAGTTGGCGTAGTACAAACAGCAAAATTATGCATTGAATGTAGGGCTAAAATACAAAACAAATCTGTTTTATTTTTAATATTTCTTAAATCATGAGTCAAACCATTGGTTTCCTATTTTTGAATTATTTTACTGATATTATAAAACTCTTTAAAACGTAAGCTTGCAGACAAATAACTATAATCGTAAGTATAGATTTACATTGATAAAGGTTTATGCAAGAGTAAGTTGTATCTATCAGGTTGGTTCAAGGTGAAATTCAATATTTATCTTTGCGAAGATGTGCCATTAGCTTATCGTACAACCACATAACATTGTCCAAAGATCTCATTAATAATTTCAATTTCCACACACAGTCTCCTCATAGATTTAGTAATTATCCAGTGGGCGATACATTTATTCCATTCATATTGTGCATCTACCTTTCCCTATGCTCTTCTGGGTGTTCCAATCAAAAATAGGCAATAAAAATAACTTCTTTATATAGCTTCACATTCACAAGTCAAAACATTTGAAAACCAGAACTCCCAATAACTTTTCTGATACTCGTAATATTTTTGCAGTTTATCTAATTTCCAAGAGGCATTCTGACCTATCACCTTGTCCCTCACCTTCATCCACCTACCGCTTTCTCAGCTACCTTCCCCCCAACCCCACCCCCTCCCCATTTATCTCTCAGCCACCGGCCCACAAGCCTCATTCCTGATAAAGGGCTTTTGCCCAAAACGTCGATTCTCCTCCTTCTCGGATGCTGCCTGGCCTGCTGTGCTTTCCCAGTAACACACTCTCGACTCTGAGCTCTGGCATCTGCAGTCCTCATTTTCTCCACATTTACATCAGACCTGTTTCAGTTCAGCAATTAAAATCTAAACTTACTGAGATTATAGTTATAAGGAT
Organism: Hemiscyllium ocellatum; assembly: GCF_020745735.1. Lineage (NCBI taxonomy): Eukaryota > Metazoa > Chordata > Chondrichthyes > Orectolobiformes > Hemiscylliidae > Hemiscyllium > Hemiscyllium ocellatum. Next base: position 26,310,880 of record NC_083425.1, on the reverse strand, counting down.
GTTCTGTTTCCATTCCAGATATGTCCCCACTGTTAGACTGGGTTCATCCTTGTGATCCAGAAAAACCTGTATAATCAATTTACAATGAATTTTAAGGTTGGCATGCTTTTTAAAAAATATAGAGTATGCAACCAAAGGATTTCTCCAATTTATCGGCATCTTAAAAACCATACATTCAAACAAATGGATATTAAATAGAGCTGTCAGTTATTTGCATGCATAGATAGACAGAAAAGCAGACAAAAAGACCATTTTATAATCAGTCATTTTGGGCCTCAATGATGTCTTCCCAAATTATACTAGCGTTAATTTTCACAGCATGCATTTTTGTTTTGTATTCTGTAGACAACATGTGAACCTTGATATAAATAAATATTTTGTCACGCAACAATAATTCCATTAAAAATTTTCTACTAATATTGAAAACAGTAAGATTGGGCCAAATTTTACCAAAAATCCGTGAAGGCTGAATTTCAGGGGGTTGAGGGTTTCTGTCCATAAGCTCTGAACATAAGTTTTCTCACACAATTTTACACTGACCATCTCGTAATGTGTGGCGTTGCTCTTTAGCTATTTTGCACTTGTCAGTGGCACAGCCACATTTGAACCCAAGCTGTGCATCAGGTTGATCGCAGTCAGCCAGGAATTGCCCTTTTCAGTTTCAGTATGGGAAGAACTGCCCTGAAAATGGCGGACTGATGCAGGTTGGCACCCCAATTTTCTGACAGGGACTTGGAGATCTTGTGGATGGGGTGATGCAGAGTAGGGCTGGCCTATTTCCTCAGGACTGCCAAGGAGATCTCAGCACTAGACCCTTCCAGCCTGGTCTGATGTTGCCACCTGGTTTGTAAATTTATAATAAAAAGTTAGTCTAAGTAATATTAACCAAAAAAATGCTATTGGGAAACCAACCTAGTTCATTAATGTTCCTTTGTGAAGGAAATCTGCTGTTATTAATTAGTCAGGCTTATATGTGTCTCCAGACACACAGCAATGCATTAACTCTCAACTACCCTCTGAAATGGTCTGACAAGCCACTGGGTTTAGACCAGGTTAGATTCCCTACAGTGTGGAATCAGGCCTTTCGGCCCAACAAATCCACACCAACCCTCCGAAAAGCAACCCACCCAGACCCATCCCCCCCTGACTATGGGCAATTTAGCATGGCCAATTCACCTAACCTGCACATCTTTGGACTGGGGGAGGAAACTGGAAGCATTGTATTGCAACTACAGAAAAATCAAAAAGGACTTGATGGCTTGATTATCTTGGTCACTGCTTCTGAAGGTTGGCCAGCATCTTATGTTTTGGCATCAAAAATAGAAATTGCTAGAAAACTTCAGCAGGCCTGGCAACATCTGTGGAGAGAAAGCAAAGTTAATGTTCTGAAGAAGGGTCACTGGACCTGAAATGTCAATTCTGCTTCCTCTCCCCAGATGCTGTCAGACCTACCAAGCTTTTGCAGCTATTTCTGATTTTGTTTCTGATTTCCAACATTCACAGTTCTTTGTTTTTCTTATATTTTGGCTATTATTTTGCAATTAAATTGTAAATTCTTTAAAGCTTCTGTAATAAATATCATTCAGTGAGAAATGCTGTTTATATTTAAAATAAAACAATGGGTTTGGGTGTTGGGGTAAGACTGTAAGCATCTACTCAGGGAATTTGAATGTTAAAGATACAGAGTAATATGCAAGAGACTTGGGTACAGGTATAGTGAGGTAGGATTGATTAAGATCAAGCAGAGATTAGACTGAGTCACATTAGAGGAATGATTTTAAGAAATGCGATGATGCAGGCCAAGAATCTGAATGTAAACAAAGTCCAAAATGGTCAAAGTGAGGAATAGGTGCTATCTAGGAGTATCAAAGACATGAGCATATGAAATTAAGGAGCAGGAATGGATCAACTTATCCATTCCTGCTCCACATTTCATTATGGCTACAGTATAATAATGGCACACCTAGCCAACCACTAAGAAAAGCAATGGTTGTTCAAAGCGATCAAAAATAATTACAAGAGTGATTTGGTTTGTTTGTCTGTGATGTTATATTATGTGTAGCCTTCCTTTTTAACTTACTTGTCTAATCATGAAACCAGTTTTAATTAGTTCAGATTTAGTCAATGCGTTATTAAGTCAATACCATAGGTTATTTAGAAGAGTGATTTTTGTAAATCACAACTTTTCCCCTATAACTGCACATTGCTTTCGTGGTGAGAGTAAAGATAGATGAAAAATTAAATAATTACATATTATTCATTCAGTGAGATCAACAGTTATATAAAAAAGAAATAATCCTACCTTGGCTGTGTAATACAAGCATCCTGTAATCACATATGGTGGAATAAAAAGTGACAAAGCGCCATGCAGCATATTGGCAGCTGTTTCCTTTAGTATTAACCGGACCAAAAATATGAGACTGATTGAAATTATATTGATCTACAAAAAAAAAATGCAAATTCATACAGTTACCTTGGGTGAAAATAACTGGCATATAGATCTTTGATACTTAAACATGCTTGAATGTTCAGTGAGCCAAAGGTCAATATAAATAATTTTTTGACCCAAATTAAGAGTTACAAGAATCATTTTGTTAAAGTATATTAACAATGTAAATATCATGCTCATCATTGTTTATGTTTCAGTTCACTTGCTTTAACTTACAATAACTGAAGAGATCAGAAAAAAGTCCCGAGAAGTCTGCATTCGATCAAATCTGAAGGAATAGGCATAGGAGAACAGTGTCATTGCTGGGGCCCAGCCAATAAGACACAGCATCTGCAGAAAAAGAGAGAAAGTGAAGAAGGAACAATATATAAACTCTAATGTCACCTACTGAGTATTATTAACCTACATAGCTGTCCATCTCTTTAAAGCCATTTCTTTCTGAATATATTTAATTTATTCCAGACTGAAGCACCTGAAGATGTTTGAGCCTATGAATTCCTGCAGCAATATCCTGGGGCTGTTGTTTGGCTTCCAAAACGATAACTGTATTCCTTTTTGCTAGGTATGACTTGAGCTGAATTTGATTTTATTTGGGCTCCTTGATCACACTTGGTGAAATCCTGCCAAGATGATGAAAGCTATCATTATCACCTCACCTCTGGAACTGAACTCTTTTGTATATTTGGCTGAAGACTGTAGTGAAGTTGGGGTTAAATGGGCCTGGGCAGAACCTATCCGTCCATGAGTTAGTGGTATATTGCTAAATAAGAGTCACTTAACTGCACTATTAGTGAGATCTTTCATTACTTTGCTGAGGAAGTGCAAAGTCTTTTGAGGAAGTGACGAAAATGATTGATGAGGGTGGGGCAGTTGTCTACATGGACTTTACGAAAGCATTTGACAAAGTCGCTTACGGTTGGCAATTAAGTCACATGGGATCTATAGTGAGTTAAGTTGGACACAAAATTAGCTTGTCATAGAAGACAAAGTGTTAAAGAATAAAGTGGTAAAGGACGAATATGGCACGCTTGCTTTCATCGTTCAGGGTTTAAAGTATAAAAGTTGGCAAGTCATGTTGCAGCTGTATAAAATTTTAGTTACGTCACATTTGGAAGGATGTGTAGGCTTTGGAGGAGTTGCAAAAGAGGTTTACTCGGATGTTGCCTGGATTGGATTGTATTAGCTAAGGAGAAGTTAGACAACCTTAGATTGTTTTCACGAGAATGTTGGAGGCTGAGGGATGAGCTGAAAGATGTCTACAAAATTCTGCAAGATATGGATAGGGTGATTAGTTGGAGTCGTTCTCCCAAGTGGAAATGACAAATACTTAGGAGCATCAATTTAAGGATAAGAGGGGGAAATGTTTAAAGGAAATGTGAGAAGGTGTTAGGTATCTGGAATGTGCTGTCAGGGGAGGTGGTAGAAACAGATACACTGGCAACCTGTAAGAGGCATTTAAACAAACACGTGAACAGGCAGGGAATAGAGGGATCCTGACCACAAGATTAGAATGAGCTGAAAATGTGTTGCTGGAAAAGCGCAGCAGGTCAGGCAGCATCCAAGGAGCAGGAGAGTCGACGTTTCGGGCATGAGCCCTTCTTAAGAAGAAGGGCTCATGCCCGAAACGTCGATTCTCCTGCTCCTTGGATGCTGCCTGACCTGCTGCGCTTTTCCAGCAACACATTTTCAGCTCTGATCTCCAGCATCTGCAGTCCTCACTTTCTCCACAAGATTAGAATGGCATCATGGTCGGCACAGACACAGTGGACTGAAGTGCTGTACCTTTCTATGTTCTTTGAACTATCTACAATAGATATTCTGAAAGAAATGACTGACCAGAGATAAAGTTTCAAAATCTAAGTATGTAATTCCTATGTGCCACCATTACAGAGTTCCAGGATAACCTAACAATGCTACAACTTTTTAAAATTATTCATACAATGCAAAGAATACCATTTCTTGAGGAAACTAGAGGGGAGGGTGGTCCTTCTCAAGTGCCTTGTTAACTTGTAAAGAAAGTAATAAGTGTTAACCACAAATGGACCAACTCAAAACTCATCCTCCTCTGGAATTAGGCAGAAAAAGACAGCCTGCCCAGATAAGTTAAATGGAAAAGCTGTGACACAATAAGTCAGCCAGGATCCTCATGCCACCTTCATAATGTTGGAGACCAAGAGAAGTGACATAACTTTTTCTTCCAATAAGGACCAGCTGGTGTGTGTATTGCTTATGCACACACAAGAATATTGTGGGCCTACATTCCAATTACAGGCATGCCCATCCAATGTCCTACCCCTTCTCTTCTGTTTGATGTTTCCTTACCTTGCTAGAGTCCATATTCATGTGTCTGATGGCAGCCTTGCCTTTGCCACCCCACAAAGTGACACTGTCTCTAGTCACCACTACCTCTACTGACATTGACTCAAACCACTGAATAATGCTGAAGCATGTTTTTAAATCCCGAGAGTCAAACACCCTTGGACCTCTCATTCCAAGATGCCCAGACATTTCACCACTTGTTTCAGCTTCCCCGACGTACCCGGAATTAAAAGCAGCCAGGACAGGAGGACTGGACGTGTTAGGCCAAAGGAGGTGAAGAAACTAGGTTTTCTCTCTCTTGAGGTATATTAGTGAATTAATTAGTTTATTAACAATTTGACAGATTTTGTTGTAATTTTTGATTAATTTCAATTACTCAACAATTCAACTTTGTTGTACAAAAATGACAGAATTATTAACAGCTTTAATATTTTAATTTAATACTTTTACTTTAGAAACTATGATTTCAAACTGTACCATCTGTTGTACATTTAATGGATACTTCATGACAATCTCAAAACATTTCACGTTACTTTTCATCCCATTAGCATCAGTCTGCATGCTGCCCCACTGTGATCAGGTAACTTGTATTAAACTATTCTATTCACTGTCAATGTAAATGTTATGGAATCCTAAATTATAAATGATTTTCTGCCTCACCTACATCTCCTCACTGAAAATTCTCAATTCACTATTTAGTAGATATTGGAGTCTAATCTAGTCAGTTGAAATTGCTCACTTCAAATTAGTTCCTGGTACAATTTAGGGTGGCACAGTGGCTCACTGGTTAGCCCTGTTGTCTCACAGTGCCACGGACCCGGGTATGATTCCAATCTTGGGCAATTGTCTGTGCGGAGTTTACACATTCTCATGTCTGCGTGGGTTTCGTTTGGGTGCTCTGGTTTCCTCCCACAATCCAAAGATGTGCAGGTTAGGTGGATTGGCCATGCTAAATTGCCTATAGTCTCCAGGAAAGTGCAGGCTAGGTGGATTAGCCATGGGAAATGCAAGGTTACAGCAACAGGGAGAAGAACGCTGTTCAGAGGGTCAGTGTTGACTCGGTGGGCAGAATGGCCTGCTTCCACACTGTAGGGATTCAATTCTATGAAACATAATCATACTGCAAGCCTATACCATTTAAACATTTTGGGCAGAAGTAGCTTATTTACAATATATCAGTGTACAAAGAAAACAATTTGCATTACTTTGTAACATATTCAGTAAATTGTGTTAATATTATTTTCAAAAGCTAAATAATGTTAATGTTTTTACGTACCATTGAAATTACAGCACCAGTATGAAGCAAAGATGTGGAATTAAATGCAATCACACAGCCAAGCATGACTACAACTATGCCAAAATAAACTGGGATATCCACCAAAGCATAACCACACCAGTATGCAGAAGGAAAGAGGCCAGAAAGCCGAAGTTGAGAGCGAGATTTAATCTGTAAACAGATAAATTATAGAACTTTACAATTTTATTTATCCACATAAATTAAAGTTGCCAATAAACAAGCCTACACTGAAAAATGATCATTAAAATTATTCAGCTGCGACCAGTGATTTGAATCTCTTTTTTTCTACCCCAACACTTACTGCACAAGTCAAAACACTGCAGATGATGGAAATCTAACATAAAAACAGAAAAGTACTGGAATTCATCAGCTGCTCTGGTAGTATATGTGAAGAGAAAGGGAGAGAACATTTCAGATCATAAACTTTCAACAAATTTGGAAAACCTAGACATTTAGTAGCTTTTATGGAGGTGAAATGGAGGAGTAAGAACAAAATTGGAAGACTTGGACAGAAGACATAAGATTCCAAAAGTTGATGGATTAGAGCCAAAAAGAGTTATAATGGGGCAAGTAAAGAAGCAGAAGGTGAGTTCAAAGAGATATGAAATGTAGAACAATGAAAAATCTCTTTTCCAAAAGCAAAAAGCAGAAACAAAAAACATGATTAAGGCTAAGGCATGCCAAGAAAAGGAAACAAAATGTGGGTATAAAGTTTAGGGTGTGAAATTGCTGAACTTAATGTTGTGTCCAGAAGGCTGGAAATTGCTTAAATGAAAGATGAGGTACAGTTTCTTGGTCCTGCAAATATGCCTTGGCTTTTCCAATGTTTCTAAAAGTCAGCGGTTGGTTGACTGATACATGAGTAATATTTTTTGAGAGGTTGAAACCCACCTTCTCACATTGTCTCGTTACCTGTTTATGGCTGTATAACAGCTGATCAAGTTTGCCAAGCCAGAGATTGTTATTGCCAACTCCAGCCCAAAACTAGTCCAAAAGGAGACAAATTATTGTGATTGACCTTTTATTCAAAATTATGTAAAATCTGGTCTTTTATTGTCTCTGTATAAACATAGTACACTGTACTGAGCTGGCTTGAAATTACAAGACGGAATATTTTTGCTAGTTTCAGAGCAAACGTTCAGGTAGAGCATGAGAAGGGAGAGTCCCTTTTGTCAGTTTTCACTCATGGATTTTACAACTTAATTTTCCACTTTTGGCCACATGTCAGGCTTTCCTCAATGCATTTTTTATTTGGACATCTGCCTCAGCTGTATAGACGGCTTCCTCCAATGTCTGTCTGCCTATCCTCATGAGGACAAACTAAAATATTTTGTCATTAATGAAATCAGATCTTTACCTCACGATCTCGTGAATTATCCATGGTGTAGCATCCTGGCAAGGCAGCTGATAACAACCCCAAAACTGCCAAAGCCATATAAACCTTTTCCTTAAAGTCAGCATCTGTGATTGTCTGAAACAGATGTGAGAAAACATTCATTTTCATTTTTAATTGTGTGTGTGCAGCACTTTAATATTTCTATCTAAAAATGTACAAATAAGTGATTGCTTAAAGAGATACTACTGAAAGAAACCTGAAGCTGTAATATTAACCCAGAATTAAGAATCAAAGAACTTCTTGGGGGAGGTGTGAACATTCGATATTAGATGATTGAAGTAGCACATTAAGCACTAGGCCTCTGTCAGAGACAACAAGCAAAGGGAATCTGAAAAGTGTAGGAAGAAAATGCACAAGAGTGAAAAAAGATGAAAAGGACAAAACGAAAAGGAGGGAGAATGTGAGTTTGACAGGTAGAGGGAGAAAGAGAGAGAGAGAGAACGAAAGAATAAGTTACATTTTTGACCTACAAATAACATGACAGAAAATCAACTGGTAACATTTTTATAGTGTTGATTGGCTGTAAACTTAAAGTGTAAGACATGATACATTTGATTGGATCTGTGGTTACACTGTGCTCACAACAATGAATGAGTTCATACATCTTGTACAAATGTACATATATTGACTGTTTCACATATGGCACAGGGAAATTATTACGATAAATTCAAACAGTAGTTTCTAAATTATCCAAAGCAATTCAGTACATTTTCAAATCCACTGCACTGATAAAAAAAAGTAATTTACATTTTAAGTGAACAGACATTTTTAGTGAAGAACAGACAGCCTACAGAAGCAGAAAGACTAGCAACTAGTCTTAGTCAGACAGTCTTATGCAGTTGAGGCTTCAGAAGAACATTCTTAAAAAAAGTCATTCAGTTTAAGTTAAAACAGAATAAATATCCTGAAGTGGGCGATGGTGATCTTCTTTAATTCTGAGATGTCCTAAATTAATCTAGTCCCATTTGCCAGCATTTGGCCCATATCCCTCTAAACCCTTCCTATTCATATACCCATCCAGATGCCTTTTAATTGCTGTAATTGTACCAGCCTCCACCAATTCCTCTGGCAGCTCATTCCATACACTTACCGCCCTCTGCGTGAAAAATTTGCCCATTAGGTCCCTTTGAAATTTTTCCCTCTCACCCTAAACCTATGCCTCTAGTTCTGGATTGTCCCACCCAGGGAAAAGACCTTGTCTATTTATCTATCCATACCCCTCATAATTTTATAAACCTCCAAGGTCACCTCTCAGCCTCCGACACTTAAGGGAAAATAGTCCCAGCCTGTTCAGCCTCTCCCTATAGCTCAAATCGTCCAAACCTGGCAAAATCCTTGTAAATCTTTTCTGAACCCTTTCAAGTTTCACAACCTCCTTCCGATAGCACAGAAACCAAATTCGTAAGCAGTATCTCAAAAGTTGTCGAACCAATCTCTGTACAGCCGCAATATGACCTCCCAACTCGTATATTTAATGCACTGACGAATGAAGGTAAGCATACCAAACGCCTTCTTTGTTTTCCTATCTATGAGACTCCACTTTCAAGGAACATAGAACAATACAGCACACGACAGGCCCTTCGGCCCACGATGTTGTGCCGAACATTTGTCCTAGCTTAAGCACCTATCCATGTACCTATCCAATTGCCGCATAAAGGTCACCAATGATTCTGACTCTGCCACTCCCACAGGCAGCGCATTCCATGCCCCCACCACTCTCTGGGTAAATAACCTACCCCTGACATCCCCCCTATACCTTCCACCCTTCACCTTAAATTTATGTCCCCTTGTAACACTCTGTTGTACCCGGGGAAAAAGTCTCTGACTGTTTACTCTATCTATTCCCCTGATCATCTTATAAAGCTCTATCAAGTCACCCCTCGTCCTTCGCCGTTCCAATGAGAAAAGACCTAGCACTCTCAACATATCCTCGTACAACCTATTCTCCATTCCAGGCAACAACCTGGTAAACCTCCTCTGCACCCTCTCCAAAGCTTCCACATCTTTCCTAAAGTGAGGCGACCAGAACTACACACAGTACTCCAAATGTGGCCTCACCAAGGTCCTGTACAGCTGCAACATCACCTCACGACTCTTGAATTCAATCCCTCTGCTAATGAACGCTAATACACCATAGGCCTTCTTACAAGCTCTATCCACCTGAGTGGCAACTTTCAAAGAGCTAGGAACATAGACCCCAAGACCCCTCTGCTCCTCCACCTTACTAAGAATCCTACCGTTAATCCTGTATTCCACATTCTTATTTGTCCTTCCGAAATGGACAACCTCACACTTGACAGGGTTGACCTCCATCTGCCACTCCTCAGCCCAGCTCTGCATCATATCTAAGTCCCTTTGCAGCCGACAACAGCCCTCCTCACTATCCACAACTCCACCAATCTTCGTATCGTCTGCAAATTTACTGACTCACCCTTCGACTCCCTCTTCCAAGTCATTAATAAAAATTACAAACAGCAGAGGACCCAGAACTCCATTTGTAACTGGGCTCCAGGTTAAATATTTACCATCTACCACCACTCTCCGACTTCGACCGGTTAGCCAGTTCTCTATCCAACTGGCCAAACTTCCCACTATCCCATGCCTCCTGACTTCCCGCATAAGCCTACCATGGGAAACCTCATCAAATGCCTTACTAAAATCCATGTACACTACATCCACTGCTCTACCCTCATCCACATGCTTGGTCACCTCCTCAAAGAATTCAATAAGACTTGTAAGGCAAGACCTACCCCTCACGAATCCATGCTGGCTGTCCCTAATCAAGCAGTGTTTTTCCAGATACTCAAATCCTATCCCTCAGTACCCTTTCCATTGCTTTGCCCACCACCGAAGTAAGACTAACTGGCCTGTAATTCCTGGGGTTATCCCTATTCACTTTTTGAATGGGGCACAACATTCACCACTCTCCAGTCCCCTGGTACCACCCCTGTTGACAGTGAAGACGAAAAGATCATTGCCAACGGCTCTGCAATTTCCTCTCTTGCTTCCCACATAATCCTAGGATATATCCCATCAGGCCCGAGGGACTTGTCTACCCTCAAGTTTTTCAAAATGCCTAACACATCTTCCTTCCTAACAAGTATCTCCTCTAGCTTACCAGTCCATTTCATACTCTCCTTTTCAACAATACGGTCCCTCTCATTTGTAAATACTGAAGAAAAGTACTCATTCAAGACCTCTCCTATCTCTTCCAACTCAATACATAGTCTCCCACTACTGTCCTTGATCGGACCTACCATCGTTCTCGTCATTCTCACGTTTCTTACATACGCATAAAAGGCTTGGGGTTATCCTTGATCCTACCCGCCAAAGATTTTTCATGCCCTCTCTTAGCTCTCCTAATCCCTTTCTTCAGCTCCCTCCTAGCTATCCTGTATCCCTCTAACGCTCTGTCTGAACCTTGTTTCCTCAACCTTATGTAAGCCTCCTTCTTCCTCTTTACTAGACATTCAACCTCCCTCATCAACCAAGGTTCCCTCACATGACCATCTCTTTCCTGCCTGACAGGTACATACATATCAAAGACACGTCGTACCTGTTCCTTGAAAAAGTTCCGCATTTCAACGACATCCTTCCCTGACAGCCTATGCTCCCAACTCATGCTCCTCAGACCCTGTCTTGCAGCATCGTATTTACCCTTCTCCCAATTGTAAAACCTACCCTGTTGCACGCAACTATCTCTCTCCATAACCAAGGTGAAAGTCACAGAATTGTGGTCACCATCACCAAATTCCTTACCCACTAACCAGCTCATCACTTGTCCCGGTTCGTTACCAAGTACCATATCCAATACCATATTGTCCCCTCTGGTCGGACAATCTACATACTGAGTTAGAAAAACTTCCTGGACACGCTGCACAAACACCGCCCCATCCAATCTACTTGATCTAAAGAGCTTCCAATCAATATTTGGGAAGTTGAAATCGCCCATGACTACTACCCTGTGGCTTCTGCATCTTTCCAAAATCTGATTTCCCAATCTGTTTCTCCACATCTCTGCTGCTATTGGGGGGCCTATAGTAAACACCCAACAAGGTGACTGCTCCTTTCCTATTTCTGACTTCAGCCCATACTACCTCCAAAGGCAGATCCCCCTCAAACTACCTTTCTGCAGCCATTATGCCATTTCCAATTAGCAACGCCACACCCCCTCCTTTTTTTAACCACCCTCCCTAATCTTAGTGAAACATCTGTAACTAGGAACCTCCAACAACCATTCCTGTCCCTCTTCTAACCACGTTTCCGTGATAGCCACAACATTGTAGTCCCAAGTACCGATCTACACCTTAAGTTCATCCATCTTATTTCTGATACTCCTTGCGTTGAAGTATACACACTTGAACCCCTCTCTGTGTCCGCAAGTATTCCCTGTCAGTGCTACCTTCTCCACAGCCTCCCTACATTATTGGACATCCTGAAAAACAGCTAACCTACTTGCTGGACTACAAGTCCGGATCCCATCCCCCTGCCAAATTAGTTTAAATCCCCCCCGAAGAGTGCTAGCAAACCTACTTCCCAGGATATTGGTGCCCTTCTGGTTCAGGTGCAACCCGTCCTGCTTGTACAGGTCCCACCTTCCCCAGAATGCAGTCCAATTGTCCAAATACCTGAAGCCCTCCCTTCTACACCATCCTTGCAGCCACGTGTTCAACTGCACTCTCTCCTTATTCCTTGCCTCACTGTCACGTGGCACCAGCAACAACCCAGAGATGACGACTCTGTCTGTCCTAGCTTTTAGCTTCCAGCCTAACTCCCTGAGCTCCTGAATGACCTCCCCATCCCCATGTGCACCATGACTTCTGGCTGCACACCCTCCCCCTTAAGGATTCTGAAGACACGGTCCGAGATGTCTCGGACCCTGGCACCCAGGAAGCAACAAACCAACTGAGAGTCTCGCCCATGTCCACAGAACCGCCTGTCTGTCACTTTAACTATAGGGTCTCCTATAACTAGTGCTCTCCTTCTCTCCCCCTTTCCCTTCTGTGCCACAGAGGCGGAACTCGTGCCAGAGACCCGGTCACTGCGGCTTACCCCTGCTAGGCCGTCCCCCCCAACAGTATCCAAAGCGGTATACTTATTGTTGAGGGAACGACCACAGGGGTTCCCTGCACTGCCTGCTTCCTCCCCTTCCCATCTCTAACTGTTACCCAGCTACCTCTGTTCTGTGGTGTAACTATGTCCCTGTAGCTTCTATCTATCACCCTCTCAGCCTCTCGAATAATTCTCAGTTCATCCAACTCCAGCTCCAGTTCCCTAACGCGGTCTGTGAGGAGCTGGAGCTGGCTGCACTTCTTGCAGATGAAGTCAGCAGGAGCATCGGTGGTCACCTGTACCTCAAACATCTTGTAGGAGGAACATTCCACTGCAGGAGGAACTACGAACCTGCACTCCTAAAGGTCTTTCTGTTCAGCAACTCTCCCCAGCAACTTTCCATTAAGTGGCTAAGTCCTGCTCTGATTTGCCTTTTCAAAATTCAGCACCTCACCTTTATCTAAATTAATCTCCATCTGCCATTCCTTGGTCCATTGCTCATCTGATCAAGATTCCGTTGTACTCCGAGGTAATCTTCTTCACTGTCCACTGCAGCTCCAATTTTGGTGTCATTTGCAAACTTAGTAACTGTACCTCCTGTGTTCACATCCAAATCATTTATATAAATGATGAAAAGTAGTGGACTCAGCACCGATCCTTGTGGGATACTGCTGGTCACAATCCGCATTCTAAAAATCAACCCTTCACCACCACCATCGGTCTTTTACCTTCAAGTCAGTTCTGTATCCAAACTGGCTAGTCCTCCAGGTATTCCATGTTTTCTAACCTTGCGAACTACTCCACCATGAGGAACCTTGTCAAATGCTTTACTGTTGTCCATACAGATCACATCTACTGCTCTGCCCTCATCTATCTTCTTCGTCACTTCTTCAAAAACTCAATTAAGTTAGTGAGACACAATTTCCCAAGCACAAAGACATGTTGACTATCCCTAATCAGTCCTTGCCTTCCCAAATACATGTAAATCCTGTCCCTCAGGATTCCCTCCAACAATTTGCCCACCACCGATATCAGGCTCACCAATCTATATTTCCCTGGCTTTTCCTTACCACCTTTCTTAAATAGTGGCACTATGTTAGCCAAAATCCAGTCTTCCGGCACTATCAATGATCTAAATATCTCAGCAAGGGGCCCAGCAATCACTTTCCTAGCTTCCCACAGAGCTCTCGGGTACACCTGATTAGGTCCCAGAGATTTATCCACCTGTATGCATTTTAAGAATCCAGCACCACCTCCTCTGTAATATGGACATTCTTCAAGATGTCGCTATTCTTTTTCCCCATTTTCTCTAGCTTCCATTCCGTCTCCACAGTAAACACTGATGCAAAATACTCATTTAGTATCTGCCCCACACAAACGGCCTTGCTGATCTTTAAAAGGCCCCATTCTCTCCTTTGTTACTGTTTTGTCTTTAATGTATTTGCAGAATCTCTTTGGATTTACCTTAACTCTATTTGCCAAAGGTATCTCATGTCCCCTTTTTGTCTTCCTGATTTCCCTCTTAAGTAAATTCCTACTGCCTTTGACTTTAAGGATTCACTCGATCTCAACTGTCTATACTTGACATATGCCTCCTTCTTTCTCTTGACCAAATTCTCAATTCCTCTAGTAATCCAACATTCCCAGTCTTGCCCTTCACCCTAACAAGAATATACTGTCTCTAGATTCTAGTTATCTCATTTCTGAAGGTTTCGCATTTTTAAGATGTCCCTTTACCTGCAAACATCCGCTCCCAATCAACTTTTGAAAGTTCTTGTCTAATACCGTCAAAATTGCCTTCCTCCAATTTAGAACTTTAACTTTTAGATCTGGTCTATCCTTTTCCATCACTATTTTAAAACTAATAGAATTATGGTCACTGGCCCGAAAGTGCTCCCCCACTGACACCTCAGTCACCTGGACTGCCTTATTTTCCAAGAGTAGGTCAAGTTTTGAACTTTCTTTTGTAGGTACATCCACATACTGAATCAGAAAAATGTTCTTGTACACATGGAGATCTCCTTACAAATTCTTTTCTCCATTTCCCACAGACTACTGAGGGCTCTATAGTACAATCCCAATAAGGTGGTCATCCTTTTCTTATTTCTCAGTTCTACCCAGATAACGACCCTGGACGTACTCCCAGGAATATCTTCCCTAAGCACAGCCATAATGTTATCCCTAATGAAAAATATACTGCCTCTTTTTTCTTGTCCCCCTTTCTATCCCTCCCATAGCATCCATATCCTGGAACATTAAGCTGCTAGTCCCGGCCATCCCAGAGCGACAACTCTATAATTGCTATGAAATCCTTGTCCCATGTTCCTAACCATGCCAAGTTCATCTGTCTTACCTGCTCGGCCTCTTGCATTGAAATAAATGCACTTTAATTTAGCCGTCTTACCTCGTTCTCCACTTTGATCATGCCTGCCTGTCCTGACAGTTTGATTTGCTCCTTTTCCCAACTGTACCAGTCTAAGACTGATCTCTTTCTTCACTATCTGGGTTCCACCCACAAACCACCCCCTCCCCCACAAACTAGTTTAAATCCTCTCAAGTAGCTCTAACAAATCTCCCAGCCAGTATATTAGTTCCCTTTTAACTCAGGTACAATCCGTCCTTCTTACAAAAGGTTCCTTCTACCATAGAAGAGATTCCAATGATCCAAAAACGTGAACCTTTCTCCCCTGCACCAGCTCCTCAGCCACACATTCATCTGCTCTATCCTCCTGTTCCTACCCTCACTAGCTCGTGGCGTCAGGAGTAATCCAGATATTACTACCCACATGGACCTCTTAGTTAAATTCCTACCTAATTTCCTATGGTTCTCTCCTCAAAATCTCATCCTTTTCTCTTCTTATGTTGTCAGTTCCAAAGTGTACAATAACCACCTATTGGTCCCTCTCCTCTTTGAGAAACTTCTACCGTCTCTCCAAGATGTCCTTGATCCTGGCAGCAGGGAGACAACACACCATTCTGTCAGCTGCAGAAATGTCTGTCTGTGCCTCCAACTAGAGTGTCCCCTATCACAATCAATCACTTGGAACCTGATCTGCCCCTCATTACATTAGAGCCTGTCTCGGTATCAGAAATCTGGCTGTCAGTGCTACATTCCCCTGAGAGTCCATCACCCCCTACATTTTCCAAAACAGCATACCCACTTGAGATGGGGATAGCCACAGGAGACCCCTGCATGACCTGCCTCCCTCTTCTACCTTTTCTTGATGTAACCCATCTACCTGACTGTATCTTCGGTTTACTTCCCTTCTTGCAACTGCCATCCATCACCCCCCTTAGCTCCTGTAAGTTCCTCATTGCCTCTAACTGCTGCTCCAACCAATCTATGCAATCCAAAAGGATTCGCAACCAAATACCTCCTGCAGACATAATAATCAGTGACATTAAAATTATTCCTACTCTCCCACATCCAATGGAAGAGCACATCTCTCTACTAAAGGCCCTCTTTGCCCCTTAGCAATCTACAGATCCAGTCTCAGCACAATCTTACTGCTCTAAAAACACTGCTCCAGGCTAATTTAGGATGTACGTTTTATATTTTTATAGGTTAATCGAGACAGTCAACATAACATATAATCAAAAAGGAACCCACTGTACTCACTATTGTAGGTTTAGAAAAGGAAAAATAAAGTTAAATTTAAAAAAAACACTCAGCTGCTTCCCTGCTATGAGCCTTTCAAAAGGTCAGAAGTCACAGGACACTCAGGTTATAGTTCACCTGATGAAGGAGCAGTACTCCAAAAACTTGTGATTTCAAATAAACCTGTTGGATTAAAACCTTGCATTGTGTGACTTCGGACCTTGTCCACCCAGCCCAACACTGGCACCTCTATATCATTTTTTTCAAAAGCACACTAGAAGACTTGTGCTGTGAGACATGGAGAAGGAAGACTGCTAGATACGACGAGAGGAATTTGGAGTTGATTGTACGATGTTACAAATCTGCTGAGAGTTGATTTAATATAAAAATAGGTTGCGCGATATCGAATTTTTGTTACTTAGTTAATGAAAAAGTACCTTTTGTGTGGTTTGGTACAATGGTTGCCTATAAAGCAATGTTTGGTCTATGTTAATTTTAGTTCTGTTACAGTAAAAGTCTTAAAATATTAAATCTTGTGATACTTTCAGTCTCTGAGAAATTCATTTCTCTTTAACTATTGGTCTCTTTGGAAATTGTAAAAACAGATGGAAGGTAAAAATCAATACTTCTACAATCAGCATCACTTTAGATCTGTACAGCACTTAACTTACTAAGTGGAATGGTTTGCTCCACGTGTGAATTCCACCGGAACCATTTACGCTAATGAGGAGGGCATTACTGATCATGTTGATTAACACCGGCAGTGAGTGAATCACTGTGCTGTTGAACACTGCTGTGAACATGTACTGTTTCTGAATAAGAACACAGGAAACAGAGGGAGAGATGGTAATGAAAATATGATCCAAGAAATGTAAATTCTTAACTTTACATTAATATAGCAGGATAAGTTCTTCAAGAAAAACATTTGTAATGCATTATGGCATGTTACAAAGGAATGAATTGTCATAACTGAACTCCCTTCTTTCCCATTCGTAAGAATGAAACAACTTGTGTATCAGTTTGCTTGGAAGATGGAAGTAATTTCTTGTGAGCCTTGGTGGTTTATACAATATCAATTTACTCCACTGTACAGTAACTGAATTTGTAATGAAATATGGTATCATGGAGGAGCATTCCAGTCATAAAATAAATTTATGGGATTCATCTTAAGATGATAAGTACTTAAATATACTGAAGATTCATCTTTAATATATTATGGAAACAAAAACAAGGTGAGATATGTATATTCTGGTAGCTTTGGCGGTTATGTCATTCAAAAGAGCATATGTGCTAACATATTTACTGCATTCAAGGACAGAACAATTATTGAATTTCTCTTAGATATTCATATCCAGGGAATCTTATTTGTAATTATTACATACTTGCTAATTCAACTTAACTTTATTATTTTCTGAATATATTAAGTTTGGTTCAGTTTAAAATTTAGTTCCAAAAAAAAAATTATGGTTCGGAGCAAATGCCTGTTCTTAACATTTTTTAAATCTTTTATGCAACATCTTCAGCTAACTTGCCTCAATCAGGCAAACTTCATTAATAATATTGCTATGTGGTAGGTCATGGAATTGAGCGACTTTTACTTTTGAAATTAAAAGTAAATTTTTTCTTCTTATTTTATCAGGTTTGCTTCATTTCAAACAAACTTTGTGGACAATTAATCATGGGGTAATTAAAGGCCTTTTCTGGCTGAACAACAACAGTAATAAAAATGGGACAGCACATAAAACAAAATGAACAAAGATATCTTTGAACAAGTTTTCTTTCAAATACATGTAAATCATGATACAACTGAACTCTTCTCACAGGTTCTGTTCAAATCTATTACCTCTTCTGAAAGTGACACATTTAGTGCTGCATTGTGTGGAGCAACATCCGTGAATTCACTATCATTGAACATCTCCACTTTCACGCTCTGTGCTTCAAAAGCGTGGACAAGTTTATCAATATTACTGCCTAATATGAAATTAAAAATAAAACAAAGCATACAAATGATCATTTATCATAAATTATGTTCAGATACATATACACACTTGTAAGTCACACTTCATTTTGAAATCTTAAATTTTCAAATGCTTGTTTCTCAGTGCTGCCTATTGATCATATGCTACTTTGGGACTCATTGTTAAAATATAATATCAGGACCATTTTTGTCAGAATATTTTTCTCGAGTTTAGGATGGTCATCCTGAAACATCAGTTTTTTTTCTTACAGACCTTTGCTTGCACTGGTGCAACAACTATTAATGTACGTAATTTCAATGCATGAGGTGCTAGAATTGTGTTTCTCATAGAGGAAAGTTATACTTCTACAGAAAAGGAACAAATTGGATTGATGCTCTGCTGAAGTAAAGGTTATTTAATAAAACATGCAGGCTAATCAATGAGCAAAAGATCTATAAACAGTGGCATATAATGGTATGTTACAATGAATAGTTCAGACTTCTCTGTTTGAGAATCAATTCAATTAATTATTTGGTTCTCAGAAGCTTTCCACAATGAATGTTATTCCACTTAGGTCTTACCTGTAGAATTTTTCAGAAGAAGACTAGTGGTATATTTTTGGGGGTTTTGTCCTTGATGGAGTAGAATTAACTCAGGGGATAGTTCCACTGAAACATCCTTTCGACTAAGAGTACCATTTAATAAAGCCATCATAACCACAATGGATATCAAAAGGCCGATTATGTAAATGCTGTTAAGTATTGAAAAATGTTATTCAAAACTTATTTTAAGAGAAAATTTCACTCAACAGTAAGCTTGAGAAATAACATTATGTGTTATTAAATTAAACCTTAGAATACTTCTGATAATAAAGTTATGTACATAAGACAGAATTATGCAGCAGTATTGAAGGTCTTGTAAATTGGCTAGATAATCGAAAAAATGAACCACTCTGCCTCTTTTTGGGAAGTCCCAATGAACCACAAGCACACTGGGTGCAGAATTCTGCCCTACCAATGGCCACTGGCTAATCAGAAGTCAGTAGTTCTTCTGTTCAGCAGCATCCTCGTGGAAGTACCAGGTTCAAAGTTCCAGGATGTGGGAGCAACCCAGACTTAAGTAATATGGATATGAGGAGTACTGTAGGTTAAGGATCATGAAGAGCGCTTGGGGATTGGGTTGGCAGCAATGACACTCAGCCCAACCTTCTTCTCACAATATTCAATCTTTCGGTCAGGCATTGAGCACTTTTGATTGAGTGACAACTATACACCCTCCACCTGCCCAGGAAGAGACAAGCTGGCCGCAAGGTTTTCAGAGTTGAAGAGTGTGGTGCTGGAAAAGCACAGCTGGTCAGGCAGCATCTGAGAAGCAGGAGAATCGATGTTTCGGGCATAAGCCCTTCATCAAGCCCACCCAAACTGGTCAATGCCAGCAAAGAGACAATGATGCCATTGTGATCATTAATTGGCCATTTAAGGCCCTGAACCTGGGTGGGAACGTCCGACATTGGGTCTTGCCACCCAGCAGGTAAATGCTGGTGGTAATGGGAGGGCAGACACGTTCAGGTCTTGGCTTTGGGCACATGACCTTTTTACACCTAAGCTCACCACCAGTGAGAGCAGAAGATGCCACCCACAGTTTTCACTTCATGTCAACTCCAAGTCAAAAGGGGAAAGAATAAGTGAGCTCTTAGAAAGCTAACAGTGAGAAATGAATTTTGTTTACAGGACCATAGCTGCTGATATTAGTAGTTTCAGTGAATGTGAAAGGATCAATTGAGGTAGAAGGAGGTAAAACATATTTGGTGGTATGTGGAAATAACTCTACCAAAGGATAGAACAGGGATATGTAAAAGCATGATTCAAAGAGATTATATTAAATAGGAGTGATGCATTTGAAAATATCACAACTTATAGCAATTTTTGGGAAACAATCTCTGTCTCACTAACTGTATGATTAATAACCATACTAGAATCTAAATTTGCAATTTAAGTTTTGTGCACTGAACACAAAATAATGTGCAGAAACAGATAAAGTGGGGGTAAAGCTTACAGAATCAACTACAGCTTTGAGGACAGATAATATACCAAATTAAATCACCAAATCAGGCAATATGAGTTGAGCTCAGAAGAAAGATGGGGCAGATACACTGCGAGGGCTGTTCTGAAGACCTCAAATCATGGAAGCAACATAGAATAGCAAATATGTAGACAAATTTCTGAGTGCAAAAAACATGATGACAATAACAGTTATGGGGCTACAATTACTCGAATATCAACTGCGACATGAACAGCACGAAAGGCATAGTAAGCACAAACATATTGAACTGTATACAAGAAAACTTTCCTTTAGTCAGCACATAACAAGCATAAAGCCATTTAAAATGCTGTGACCAATTTTGGGCCCCACACCTCAGGAAGGACATACTGGCACTGGCATGTGTCCAGCGGAGATTCACACGGATGATCCCTGGAATGGTAGGCCTAACATACGATGAACGGCTGAGGATCCTGGGATTGTAATCATTAGAGTTTAGAAGGTTGAGGGGAGATCTAATAGAAACTTACAAGAAAACGCATGGCTTAGAAAGGGTGGACGCTGGAATTTGTTTCCATTAGTCGAGTCGACTAGGATCCATGGGCACAGCCTTAGAATTAGAGGGGGTCAATTTAGAATTGAAATGAGGAAACATTTCTTCAGCCAAAGAGTGGTGGGCCTGTGGAATTCATTGCCACGGAGCGCAATGTTTTCAAAGCAGAGATTGATAAATTCTTGATCTCGCAAGGAATTAAGGGCTACAGGGACAGTGCGGGTAAGTGGATTTGAAATACCCATCAGCCATGATTGGCGGAGTGGACTCGATGGATCGAATGGCCTTACTTCCACTCCTATGTCTGACGGTCTTATGGTCTTCTAATAACAGGGAGGTGGAGGGAAATCTAGATTTTGTCTTTGGAAACGAAGCTGGGCAAGTAGCTGAAGATGGGTGGGTAACCATTTTGGAGATATTGACGCTAATACAGTGAGATTTGTCATCATTATGGAAAAGGAAGCATGCTTGCCTTCATTGGTCAGAGCATTGAATATAAGAGTTAGGATGTCGTGTTGTGGCCGTACAAGACATTGGTGAGACCTCTTTTAGAACACAGCATACAATTCTGGTCATCTTGCTATTGGAAGGCTGTTGTTAAACTAAACAGGGTACAGAAAAATTTTACAGGGATGTTGCTGAGATTGGAGGGTTTAAGTTATAAGAAGACGCTGGATAGACTGAGACATTTTTCCCTGGAGCTTAGGAGACTGAGGGGTGACTTTATTGAGGTTTATAAAATCATGAGGGACATAGATAAGGTGAATAGCTAATGTCTTTTTCCAAGGATAGGGGAGTCCAAAAACTAGAGGACATAAGTTTAAAGTCATAGAGGAAAGATTTAAAAGGGACTTGAGGGGCAACATTTTCACATAGAGAGTGGTGCATGTAGGGAATGAACTGCCGGAGGAAGTGGCAGAGGCAAATACAATTACACGATTGAAAAGACGTTTGGACATATACATGAATAGGAAGGGGTTAAAGGGATAGGAGTTAAATGCAGGAAAATGGGACTAGTCCAATTTAGGAAACTTGGTCGATATGGACGAGTTAGACTAAAGGATTTGTTTCAATGCTGTACAGCTCTATGACTCTATAACTAACAAAGGCGATTGATGAAGTCATGCAGTGTTGTCTACACAGAATTTAGTAAGGCGTTTGATAAGATCCTACATGGCAGACTGGTCAGATAAATATTGGACAGTATAGCCTCTTTCTGTGCCCCAACATTTCAATAATTTGATGGAAGTCTAAAGAAACGAACTGAAGGAACAAGAGGAGTGAGGAATGTTACAAAAATTGTTAAATCTTCTAAAACATTCCCTGATTTTGGTCCATGTAAAAACCTACTGACACTATATCATTTTCTTGTTTATTTAGAGCTAAGTACTAAGTCTCTGCATTAACTCAGTTGGCTGGACAGCATGTTTATGATGCAGAGTGATGCCATCAGCATGGGTTCAATCCCCACACCGATTGAAGTTACCATGAAGGACTGTCCTCTCTCCTTGCTTGAGGCTCGGGTTAAACCATCACCAATCATCTCGACTGTATTCACAGTCTCATGGTCTGATAGGATTGTAGTGATTTTACCTTTACTTGCTAGTAAATTAGAAAGCTGCCCATTCATTTCTTGTATGTTTTATGTTCATCACTAGGCTAAATGATTCTAAAATGGGTGATAGATTTTTAAACTAGTAATAGATTGAGGGATTAAAGGGAGCAGACAGCAAAGTGAAGTTGAGACCAAGATTAGAGCAGCTATAGTGGTACTGAATGGTCGAGCATGTTTGAGGGGCTGAATTCCCAATCCTGTTTCTAATGTTTATGTTTTTATTAAAATGTTAAAGCTCAATGTATTATCATTTAACGTCTAATTATTCACTAAATTATGTTTAGCAGAATGAACTCCTTTGATTACTTGCAATACAGCTCATTTATTTGTTCCCATCTTAATATGGAGAACTTTGCACATTTGATCAAATTGGCCTTCAGAATTTAAAAACTCAGATCATGTTTCCTTGTGTCTAAACCCACAAGCACGCCTTCCTTAAAATTTTTCAATGCATGTCAGTTTGGAAATTAGTCATCATTTTAGCTGCTCTTCTTTGAAAGATTTTCAATGGCAGAATTCAATAACATACATGGACCACAAAAGTACGTATGAACAGATGAAAATATAAATACTCTATTTGAAATGATGGTAGCATGCTAAAAGGATACACTAGGTATTGATGAGAAACAAAAACACCAATATCTTTTCTGTGCTCCAATTTTCCTATTATACCTACATATAAAGGAGTGCACTGCGTTCTCGACTGAAATTCATCAAACGCAACCATGCTATGGTGCGAAATTGGTGTTGCCACAGAGCAATGCCAGTCAACATTGCCGAGTTAGTTTCTGGGAAAGTCAGTAGCTGGTGATCAATGCAGTCAATGCAAATGTCTTCTTCATTTGCTATTACATCCGGTGCTGGATCCTTGGTAAAAACGCTATAATCTGAAAGAAAACAGAGAAATTCAAATAATTAGGATCAAGACATTGATAAAAAAAAAGGTACTCTTGCATTTACTGGTTGCTTAGTTTTAGCTGAAGTGAAGTAAATGGAATCATAGAGTCATGCAGCATGGAAACAGACCCTTTGGTCCAACTCGTCCATGCCGACCACGGTTCCTAAACGGAACTAGTCCCATTTGCCGCTGTTTGGCTCACATTCCTATAAATCTTTCTTATCTGTGTATTTGTCCAAATGTCTTTTAAATCTTGTAATTGTACTCATCTTTACCATTTCTCTGGCACTTGTTCCATAAAAGCAGCACCCTCTATGTGAAAAATTTGCCTCTTAGATCTCTTTTAAATCTTCCCCCTCTCACCTTAGACCTATGCTTTCTAGTTTTGGAATGCCCTCCCTGGGAAAATGACCTTGGCTATTCAAGTTATCTATGTCCCTCATGATTTTATATACCTCTATAAGGTCACCCCTCAGCCTGCTATTCTCCAGGGAAAATGGGCCAGCCTATCCAGCCTCTCCTTATAGCTCAAACCTTCCAGTCACAGCAACATCCTTGTAAATCGTTTTTGCACCCTTTCCAGCGTAATAACATCCTTCCTTCAGCAGGGCGACCAGAAATGTACACAGTATTCCAAAAGCGGCCTTACTAATATCTTGTACAACTGTAACATGATGCCGCAATTCCTGTACTCAATGTTCTGATCAATGAAGGCAAGCATGCCAACATCCATTTCATCACCCTGTCTATCTGTGACACCACTTTCAAGAAACTATGTACCCGTATCCCTACATCTCTCAGTTTGACAACACTTCCCAGAGCCCTACTATTAACTGTGCAAATCCTGCCTGGTTTGTCTTACCAAAATGCCAAACCTTGCACTTATCTAAATAAAACTCCATCTGCCATTCCTCAGCCCACTAGCCCAATTGATCAAGATCCGGCAGTGCGCTTAGATAGCCTTAAGAGTTCGCTGTCCACTATACCACCAATTTTGGTGTCATATGCAAACTTGCTAACCATGCCCCTTAAATTCTCATTCAAATCATTTACACCAATGACAAATAACAGTGGACCCAGCACTGAACCTTGCAGTACACCGCTGGTCACAAGCCTCCAGTCTGAACAACAATCCTCTAACACTCCCCTTTGGTTTCCTCCCAATAAGCAAATTTTATAACCAACTTTCCCTGGATCCCATGTGATCCAACCTTACTAACTAGTCTACCAACCAAAATCTTGTCAAAGGCCTCGGTGAAGTCCATGTACCGCTTTGTTTTTATCTATCTTGTTGGTTATCTCTTCAAAAAAACTCAATTAAGTTTCTATAACACAATTTCCCATGCACAAAGCTATGCTGATTGTCCCTATTTAATCCTTGCCTTTCTAAATGCACATAAAGCCCGTCCAAAAACTTAGCCACCATCGAGGTCAGGTTCACCAGTCTGTAATTCTTTGGATTTTCCTTGCAGCCTTTCTTAAATAGTGACACAACATTAGCCATCCTCCAGTCTTCAGCCACATTTGTGGCTATTGATGATACAAACATATCTGATAGGGTCCCCACAATTTCTTCCCAAACTTCCTACAATGTCCTGGGATACGTTTGACCAGGTCCCAGAGACTTATCTAACTTTATGTATTTTAAGATCTCCAGCACCTCCTTTTTTGCAATGTGAACTCTTTTCAAGACATCATTATTTATTTCCGAGTGCCCTAGCTTTCATGTCTTTCTCCACAGTAAATACTGATGTAAAATATTAGTTTTGGCTTGTTTCTACGTAGGGATTCTGCTCTTTTTCTTGACCACAGCCTCAATATCTCTAGCTATGCCATCCTCGCCCTTTACAATCGCAGGAACATGCTGTTGTTGAATTCTTATGATCTTGCTTTTAAAAACCTGCCACTTGCCAGATGACCCTTTACCTTCAAACAGCCTTCCCCAGTCAACGTTTGAAAGTTCCCGTCTAATACCATAAAAATTGGTCTTGTCCCAATCTAGAAAATTAATTTGAGGATGGGACCTATCCTTTTCCATAACTATTTTAAAACTAATAGAATTATGGTCGCTGGTCGCAAACTAACATCTCAGTCACTTGCCCTGCCTTACTTCCCAAGAGGAGGTCAAATTTTGTCCTTTTTCTAGTACAGCCATCTACATATTGATTGACAAAGTTTTCTTAATAGATTTAACAAACCCCTCCCCATCCAAGCTCTTAACACTACACAGTCCCAGTCTAGAAAGTTTAAATCCCCTACTGTTTGAATACTATTATTTTTATGGCTATCTGTGATCTCCCTACATATCTGCTCCTCAACTGTCTTCTGACTACCTAGGGCAGGGGAGGGGGGGGGGGGGGGGGGGGGGAGCATACAATACAATCCCATCAAAATCATCATTCCCTAATTATTGTCAGTTATACCCACAATAATTTCACTGGATGATCCCCCAGGATCTATGATGTTTTCCATAATCAAAAACTCCACTTCTTGCTTCTCCTTCTAACCGTTCTATAGCACCTATACCCAAACATTGAGCTGTCAATCCTGTCCATTCCTCAGTTCTTACAGAAATATGGCTATGATACCTCAGTCCCATGTTCTTATCCATCTGCCTTAACTGTCAGGTGTCTTACACTGAAATAAATGCATTTTAATTAATCAATCAGTCTTTCATCATTCTCTGTTTTATCTATTTAACTTGCTCTTGCCTGCCTTATCCATTTAACTTGCTCTCTTATAGCATCTGGATCTTCTCTCTTGTCTACTACTGTTTACGTTCCCACACCCCTGCCAAACTAGTTTAAAGCCTTCCGAATAGCTTTAGCAAATGTCTCCTCCACAATATTGGCCTCCCTCCATTCAACTACAATCTGTCCTCTGGTACAGCCACTTCTGCCCCAGAAGACATCCCAATGATCCAAAAATCTGAATCCCTGTCCCCTGCACCAGCTCTTCAGCCATGCACTCACCTGTTCTATTCTGCTATTCCTATTCTGACTTGCATGAGGCACCACCTCCGGCTGCTCATGCTCCCCTTTGAGAATTTGCTGCAATGTGAGAATTCAAAAGTGCACATCGACAGATAAAACTATTGTTGTACAGCACCCTGTTAATTTATTGCAAGGTATACTGGCCTGCTTGATCTATTTCTGATTCTTCCTCCAATTTTAAGAAAACCTCATCCAAGGATGTCATGGAAACACCATAGCTGTCAATTCCAAGATTGGGACGGCTGTCCAAATCTTCAAATAGACCTGAAGACGGAGAATATAAGCAATGAACTGTTCTATTGTAATCATAACATTATCATCGGCAGGCATGTTTAGAAGGAGATATACCTATTTACAACCTATAATACTTTTTATTTCCCCCAAAACAACAACAGTTACACAATCTTTGTGCTATTACTGATGAAAGTAATTGTTAAATACACCAGAATTAGGAAAATGAATACCTGCAAATTTGTTAACATCCTGAAGAGGTAAAGTATATGCCAGATCCAGCTCATGCAATTGTGAAAATTCAGCATTTGGTATATGATATTTGACCAATGATGTCACTTTATCAGGGTAGCAAGACTCATTCACAGACATTCTGTTCAAAATCAAAAATCAAATATTATAGATACTATAACCAGACATTGAATAAAGATGGCACTGCATGAAATTGGCAGAATTTCTTAGAACATCATGATTGATTATGTAATCTGCAAATTACACTGCTCTATTTCTCAAACTTTGTATTGCACATTTATACGCAAATTTTCTATATAAGTAAATTGCATATGCTGAAGTAAGCAAAATTCCAAATCCAGACCCTGGAAGCTGTGCCACTGATGAAATGTATCCAAAATGTTTACATGCTGTTGTTGAATAAAAGATTTTACGATATAATTTCTTTGGATGAAAATCTAATTTTCATAACTGAATTTAACAAATGATACCTCAGTTGGAGTACAATGAAGAATAGTGAGCCCCACACTGAAGGAAGAAATTAAAAAGACCCTAGACAGAGTACACAAAGTTTATTCAGGTATTACAGGTGATGAGGGACTTCAGTTGTGAAGGGAAGTTGACATTGGATAGAGGGGTTAGGAGGATTTCAAGACAATGAGTGGTTTCAATAAAGTGGAGAGAAAAATATTTTCCTCTGGCAGGTTGATGACTAACTAGGAGTCACAAGTTTAAATTTATTGGTAAACGATTTAAAACACATTTAAAGCGTATTTTTTCCTCCTCAGAGTTGTTAGAATATTGAATACAAAAAATGTGGTAGAAGCTAATTCTAGAAATAATTTTAAAAGGGACTTGAACAGGGATTTGAGAATGAGGGATTTGAGAATGAGGGCTGTGAGCATGGATTTCTCAGAGGAATTAAAGATCTGATAAACCAGCTGCACATGATCAGAGATTGGGTAGCAGTTGAAGTGTCTCCATCCACAGCATTTCACCTGCAAATCCAAGCTGAACCTTTTTCCATGGGTTGAAATGATGTAGTGGACAGAATACTACAACAACCTTTGTCTCTTCTTTGGGTGAAATGTTGGAACTTAGCTGTCCAGGTACCTGAAGAATATTTTAAACAGCACTAGAGCCCCGTTCTCCTGTAGAGATGACATAAATTAGATTTGTTTCCTTTTCTCTAAAATTTAGAAGATTAAAGGGTGATCTAATCAAAGCATTCAAGATATTAACAAGATAAAGATAAATTATTCCTACTCATTTGGGATTCTAGAACTAGGAGGCATAATCTGAGAATTAGGGCCAGTCTATTCAGGACAGAAGTTAGGAAGTAAGTACTTCTATACACAAAGGGTGCTAGATGTTTTGGACTCGCTTCCAACAATGCCAGTAGATGCTGGATCAGTTGTTAATTTTAAATCTGAAATTGACAGATTTTTGTTAAGAAAATAATTGAGAAATATGGGCCAATAGCAGATATATGGATTTAGGCCACAGATCTGCTATTATCTTATTTAATGGTGGAAATGCTTGAGGGGCTGAACAGCCTACTCCTGGAGTTTACATGCAGTTTTTTTTTGGATAACTTGCACTCAGCAAATTAAACCCATTCCTGTTGATAAAAAATACAGTCAATTAGAGTCTTCAGCTCTACATGAGGGGATTCAATAGTTAGCACTGCTGCCTACCAGTGCCAGTGCCTGGGTTCAATTCCATCCTTGGGAGACTGTGTAGAGGTTGCACATCCTCCCCGCGTCTGCATGGGGTTCTTCGAGGTATTCCGTTTCCTCCCACAGTCCAAAGAGGTACAGTTTAGGTGGATTGGCCAAGCTAACTTGCCCATAGTGTCCAGGGATGTCAAACCAACTGGCTTAGCCATGGAAATGCAGGGTTACAGGGATAGGGTAAAGGAGTGTGTTTGGATACAATGCTCTTCGGAGGGCTAGTGTGAACTGGATAGGCCAGAGGGCATGTATCCACACTGCAGAGATTCTATGAGTACAACAGTTAAATCCCTGCACAATGTGGAGATTGATAGCTTTTTCTTTGCAGACTTTAGGCACATTTGATGAAGTCAATCCATGTCATAAACGGCATCTTTCATTCATCAAATACAGTTTCCTGTACCTCCCGAACTGATGTTACAGGGATTTCTCAAGTGGATGAATGGAACGAACAAAATCAATAGCAATTGGGGATTGTGGTCACCTTTATTTCCCTGGGGACATAGCCTCAAATTTTGGGAGCTTTTCCAAATTTTGGACGACAGCCTCAGCTGAAAATCTGAATCCCAGGCCCATACATCCTGGAGATGATAAATTCAAATTAGCTCATTTTTAAATCACAGTTCAGAATGGTTGCACTGAAATTGCTCCAGGCTGCCTCTAGACTTGGCATCACTGAAGTGACTAATAAGAGAATGAGGTTCCACTTAAGAATGTCAACACCAACAAAAGGTTCTTTAGGTTTAAAAGATCAACTGAGAGTTCAACTGTTTTCTGAAATTTTTTTTGCATCTGTCCCTCCTTTCTATTTAACCATTTTATTCAAAATAATATGCTCTGGTTTTGTTAAGTATTTTTAACAAGTTATAT
This sequence comes from Hemiscyllium ocellatum, assembly GCF_020745735.1. Taxonomy (NCBI): domain Eukaryota; kingdom Metazoa; phylum Chordata; class Chondrichthyes; order Orectolobiformes; family Hemiscylliidae; genus Hemiscyllium; species Hemiscyllium ocellatum. Next base: position 26,281,647 of record NC_083425.1, on the reverse strand, counting down.
GTTACAACTCTGAACAGAGCTTTCTTAGCATTAGGCAACACAGAATATTTCTAAAAGGAATGATTTGTAGTCTCATCCCTGTTTTTTGTAACCCAATATTATTACACACACTCACCAAACTTCTCTGGATGTTTTTCTATTGGCATCTGTATCACATATATACAAAAATGTGTCAACTTTTGACAATGTCCAAAGTAGGCATTATACCCAACATAATGCCTTTCAGAAGTTTTTTTTTATTGAACCCTCAAAATGTACATGTAATACTTACCTGAGGTTATAGCCCACACCAAATTTTGATTTCAGGAACAGCGAGGAGCCAACACATTTGAGCTGCCCTTGTGAGATGACAGCTTTACGATCTACACCAAGACAGATAAACATACACAGACTACATCAATACTATCAAACATTTTATGTCAATTATAATGCCATAAATATCATGACCTGCTGTTGTAAAATCCTTAGGTTTACATAAAATTCAGTGAGCGCTGCCAGTGTCAATAACAAGTTTAATATTTAAACAAATATTAATGGTGCTCTGTATTGCTGTGTTTTATAAACAAATACATTACTTTGACAAAAAAGGAAGCAAAGTTTACAATTGCATTCCATTGCTAAACTATTTTTCTACAGTTTGTGTATTTTCTTTCTTTAAAACTGAAAGGAGATTTGAAACTAATTAGGTTTCTTCTAATAGCAGCACAAAGAGATTTAAAGAACGATTTAAATTTTAAGGGAACTTGGGCTTTGTAAACATGGAAAGTTAGAGCATTAAAATGCGATAACCAGCACTAACCTGCCAGAATATCAGCTTCATCTATGAAGTGAGTAGTCAACAGTATGACCCTTCCTATTTTGCGCTTTTTCAGCAATGCCCACACCTGCTGTCGTGAACAAGGATCCATCCCAGCAGTTGGTTCATCAAGTAGTAAAACCTTTAAAGACGTGAGAGCAATATTACAGATTAACTAAATTATAGAAAACAAATAAATCCTTTTTTACAGAGGAAAAGCTACAAGTTTATAAACACTTTTCTTACATTTAAATTGTTGATGCAAGCATCCTCCAGATATAATGGGATACACTTATTATTCTGAACTCATCTGTTAAGCAACTAGAAAAAACAAGTCACTTTGTAACAGTGACATCTTCAAACTAAAATAATTCAAACAGAGAAATACTTAAAATACAAAGACCATTAATGCTAATATATCAGTGCCGAACAAAACATGAAGAAAGTTAACCGAAAGAATCAAAGGAATATAGAAATACTATCCTATCTCTACATACAATACTTTAAGCTAAAACTGTACAGTGCAAATGCATTGCATTAACTGGCAATAATTGCCGCTATATATAATAAAGCAAAATGAACTGCTGCTTAGATAATTGGAGACAAAAGAAATGCTCACATTTTCAATAATTTGTAATATCTTTAAGTAGTGTTTATTTGGACAGGTAGATACAAAGATTGGCACTTTGCTCTTTTACTGTGGAATATCATGAGGCATATCAAAAAGATGAAAACCTTTCTGAGCTATCAGACCTTATTGTGATCATTATTTATGTGGAGTCTTAACAGATTTCGCTTAAGGTCTGAGTTGATGCACTTTTCTCATAATACGAAAACAGAAATTAATATATAAGTCCGTTGGAAGTAAGTTTACTGACTATTCATAAAATTCTACAATAAACAGGTGAAAATAAAATAACAAAAAAGTACTTAGGCTTCTAAGCATTTTATGCACAGAGATATATGGAAAACTTTACAAGATTCAGCATTTCACTTTTCAATGATATATGGGTTCAAATTTCACTTTAATAATGTGTTATTCTAGAGTCTCCACTTTCATAATTAAATGTGGAAATCCAGAGATCCATAGATACACCATTGTTTCATTTCTGATAGACTCGGTACTGATGGTGTGAATTTTGGGTATTTACTCAAGGTCAGCACTAATCATGGCTGTCAAAGTTAAGACAGACTGTGTTTATGAAATAGTGTATTTTAATCAATGTGTTCCAACACAGGGTAAACCTCTCTTCTAATTTAAACCAGACACACAGAAAAGCTCACCTCACCCCATAATCTGTTAAAGTACGAGTGATAAAGAACTACCTAAATTCCACTAATTAAAGAAAACATTAACAATTTATTTCAACTTTAATTCCAAGAAAAGAGAACATTAAACAACAACTATCTATACTTTAAGCCTCATTTGTCTGATCGATTTATCTACCTCCCATCCTACAACAATATACTGATCCAATAGAACCATCAATTAAGATTTAGTTTCAAATCAAGTTTCAAAACCAGCCAGCTGTCAATCTTCCCTTTGTATCTTTCTGTCTTCTTTTCTTCGGTCTTCTGCTGCACAGGTCTTTCATAGATAAAGGTACCTTTCAGAGATCAGATCTGCTGGCAGTCTGTATTGGTGCTCCTCGTCTCTCTGGCCAACTGTTCAAAATGCCTGACTTTTATTCCCCAGACATCTCATTGGTTTGATGTTGTCAAAACAATAAAATTCAAATTCGATTGGTTTTTATTATCTTGAGGCATACTTTAAACTGATTGGCTAAATTCAAATTGTTGTGTAACCTGAGCTCCATCTCAAATGTTACATATTTAAGTTGTCTAGCACATTCTGTGCCCTGCAGTCACTTACATCACAGGCTTCCCAACTTTCACTCTCTCTTAAAGGTACATTACAAGCCTACAACTTCATAACAAATGTTATAAATGATCAACAGCTAACAGCCTTGTTAGTCTTGAAAAGTTATTTTTAACAATAGTGGAAAATTCCCTAGGAAAATTGTTCCAGCTTTTTGAAAATAAAATGTTAAATTTTACTTTTACCGGTTGTCTCTTTTAACACTTTGCCTTAATCCCAACTGTATTTCTCAACCTATTCTCCTATATCTACATCATGTAAATCTGATTTATATTTCTTGCCTCATACTGCCTGGTCCCTTTTCAAGGACATAAGAATAGAAAAGACCATGGATTTGTGGTAATTTTCATTTGGAACTGATAAAAATATTCTTGGTAATAGTCAGCAATGTGTTCTGCAAAAGCTGATACTTTTGTATTTAGAGCAAAATTGGGGTCCATTATAAATTTGAGTGCCAAGAATGGCAAATGGTAAGATGGAGTGAGAATTGAGCAACAGGACACCATAGGACCAGGATAGGAAGTTAACAATAACAATTTGGTAAGATAAATCTCGCTAGACTTTATGGTAATAAACCCTCCAAAAGCCTCACCAGAAGTAATACTTACTGAAAAAGCATATGATTCAGTCTAATTGACAATTTACCTAGTCTTGTGTCATCATCAAATTTAGGTACCACAAATTTAGTCCCTATATCTAAGTCAATGATATAGATTGTAAATAGTTGAGGTCCCAGGTCTGATCCTTGTGGAAGTCCACTAGCTGGAGCTTACCAAACCAAGAAAAATATTTATTGTTACTGTCTGCTTATTGTTAGCTAACCAATATTAATATATTACCCTATGTCATTTTTTCTTATCTTTAAGAACCCCAACAGCTCAAAAAGAAGCTCAATGGTCTATCGAGTCTGCATCAATCTTCTGAAGAGCATCCCACTCAGACACAGTCCCCTATCCTTTCTCTGTCACCCCCCATTTTTAGCATAGCTAATCCACCTAGCCTGAAGTCCCTAGACACTATAGACAATTTAGAATGGCCAGTCCACCTAACCCACACATCTTTAGACTGTGGGAGGAAAGCAGAACACCAGAAGGAAACCTATGCAAACACAGGGAGAATGTGTAAACACCACATAGGCAGTTGCCCGCGGGTGAAATCGAACCTGGATCCTTGGCCCTATAAGACAGCTTTGCTAACCACTGAGCTACTGTACCACCTATTATATAGGTGGTGCAAATGCCTCTTGGAAATCCAAGTTCACCTTATCTATAGCTTTCACTTTATTTCTTGCATACCTAATCAAAAAATATTAATAAATTAGTTACAAACATGATTTCCCTTTCACTAAACCACATTAACTCTGTTTGATCCCATTATGATTTTTTTTAAGGACACTGCTATGACCTCCATAATAATGGAGTTCAGAATCACCATTTTACAGATGTTAGGCTAAGTGATTAGAGTTTCCTGCTTTCTGTCTCCTTCTCATTTTTAATAAAATGTGTATTTTTTCTATTTCCAACCTACTAGGACCATTCCAGAATCTAAAAAAAATTGGAAAATTATAATTTTGCCTCTACTCTTTGCAATCACATCTTTAAAAAGAAGCCTACGATGCAGGTCTTATGGTCTTAGTAGATAAAGTGGGAGTAAAATTTTGGAAATGTAAAAATAATTTTTGAAGTAGTTTCAAAAATACCTTTCATTATACTAATTGGTGTATTACTAGGTGAGAGTTCATATCACTGATTAAAATAAAAAGCGTAACCATACCTATAGATCCACCACTGATGTCTCACCTTAGGATCTCCCAAAATTGCCATCCCCATTGAAAGTTTCCTTTTTTGTCCACCACTGAGTTTTTCTGCACGGACATCCATAATTGTTTCCATATCCAGTTCTTTTATGACATTCAGCACCTGAAATAAGCAACAATGAAAAGATAAATTAAAACTGATTATTTTCAAAATCATTTTGAATGAGTGCTAAATTCAAAAGTACTAACTGAAAATCACTCCAACACTGACCAGCACAAAGATCAGTCATTTTGCAAATTACTGTATACATGTTTTTTTTTAACAACAAGACAACCTTAAAAGCACAAAACTCTCTACCTATATCTTGGGTCTGTTGCCCCATAATTGAATCTGTTCTACTTTCTGTGCTAGTCAATTTCTTCTGAATTTCCTATTTGATTTCTTGGTGCACTGTGAAACATTCTACTTGATGATGGTTGACATAAAACTTCACAGTGCCAGATCCCAGAATCGCTATGCTCCTGGGCTATTTTCTGAAAGGTGCAATGGAACCCTAGCCTTTTGTTCATTTTAAATTTAAAAACCTGTTAGAAGGCAACTCCATCTTGGCATGCTCTCTCTGTCACTTATCTGGAAATGCATCCTGCTATCAATCTAGAGGACCTCCAGCTGGCTTTGAGAGCTCAACCACCTTCCTTAATTCAATGGCATATCAACTTTCTGATTGCAAATTGGCCAATTAATGGAAAATCAGTGATTTATTAATTTTTCCCATTCAATTCAGGTTTCTGATCCCCATTTCAACTCAATCACAGACTGCTGAAGCTCATGGTAAAAGTCCTGTCCTCTGTGTCTACTCTATGAAACTCTTCCATTAATTTGAAAAATCTCAATCTGTTCATCCTTCAATTTGGTCCTCCAAGAGAAAAGCCACCCAATCTGTTCATCTTTTCCCGATAGTTTAGAACTGTGAGGTTATACCTACCTTCCTTCTTTAGGAAGAAATCTTTTATGCACCTTCTCCAGTGCTTTTCTAACTTGTTATGGTATGGCTACCAGACTGTAAACAGAGTTTCAATGAGGTCCCACTAAGTTTAGCAGACTGTTTTTAATTTTCACTTTGTGATGTGAGATGTGTGTTTCAATTCTGAGTTAGAGACATTTGGGACCGTTTATTTGTATGCAGAGGATTTAATGATTAATTTGTAAGACTTTATGAGTCATACTTTGTTTTAAAGTGCTTGAGAGAAATAGTTTTTAGGGGCTAATGGGAATTTGTTTACATTGGAAGAGGTTTTACCAGTGAACAAATTAAACAATGTAGTAAATTAGGCTTCAGTTAGAAGCATATAGAATTGTTTGGATTAGGGAAAACACCCATTACTTAAAAAGACCTTTTAGTTTCAGTTCAAATTTGCAGAAGCCATGGTTCAAGCTGTGGAAATCAGTTTCTCTTGAAGAAGCAAGACAGGTTACCACATTGAAAATAAGGAGTTTAGTTTGAAAGTTCCAATCCAGAATTTGTTGACGTAACATGCTGAAAGGGTTGTGCAAAACTGAAATAGTCTTAAGCTCAGTTGGCTGAAGACTTAAGGAAGACACTATCAGATTTTTGGCATCCAGAGTTGAAGCATTAAAGTTAAGCCCTATGTTTTTGATAAAGAAGGGAACTCTCTCCGATGCTTGAGTATCGTAAAGGGGTGTTGTTGGGATTAATGGGATTGTATTTTATCAAATTGTTAATTTGTTCCAGGTGTAAGTAGTTTGATTTATTCTCATTTATCTTGTTTTTCTGATAAACTTTTGTTTCATTATTAATAACAAATCTGCAACATTATGTGCTTGTGTTTGAGTAAAGGGCAACTTGTTGAAACCAAAAAGATAACAAAATATGTTCTATCAAATTTCAGCCTGGGATCTGACTTGTCCAGTAATAAAATTAGCTTGGATCATAGTAAGTTGTAACTTTCTAGAAATAAACCCTAGTGCTTAGTTTCCTTCTGTTATGGTCTCTGCAACTTTTAGTGATTTGTACATTTGTACCCCCAAATCCTGTTGCACCTTCAACCTATTTTGGTTTTTGTTTTTCAAATAATAAGATACCTTGTTATTTTTCTTACTGAAAAATAATACGTTATACTTAACTGTAACATTAAAATAAAGGCTGATCTACATTTTTCCTGCCTTTACTGATCAGTATAAATGGGAAGCTATCTGGAAATTGTAACATTTTTTAATGACACGAGATCTTTGATGTGATTGTAAAGATTATACTTTGGTTCTGATATTTTTAGGCTTTGATCCTCAAAGAAGTAAAGTCGACTTTACATGAGGTATGCAAAAAAAAATCTGTCTTGTTTCAAAGCCAAAACCATTTAAGGTTGACATTTGCAACGGATTGACTTTTACATGAATATGTAGGATTTATGTGCACTTCTGATACAGAATTTTGGAGAGTATTGTAAGGAAAGGTAAATTCATACATGCTAGATTTGTGATTCTGACAAATACCTGGCCATTTTTATTGTAATCAGATACAAACAAATATTAATTTATTTGCTAGATTAATTTCTTATAATTATATCCTCACAAATAAAACCCAACAATTTAAAAATGCAAACCAAAAAGGAACAAGCAGCAAACCTGAATTAGGAAGTGGTATTGAAAAGAGTTTTGTAAGCTCTTCGCAGACTTACCTCTTTATCAATTTCCTGTGCTGTAATTCCTTTTATCATAGCAAGAATTTTTAAATGTTCCTTTACTGTAAGACTGTAAAATAGGACATCAAACTGTGGACAAACCCCCATCATCTTTCTGATCTGAATTATTTCATCCAATTCAGAAACTCTGTATCCATAAACTGTTGCACAACCTATGAGGTATGAAGAAAAACTCACATTAAATCTTACTAATCATGGTCCTGAAACAAGCAGCTTTCTAACCCGCGTGCAGATGAATAGTGACTTACACAAATTTTCACCTAAAGAGTATTAGCATATTTCATATTGTTCAGAGAAAATCTTATTCACACAGAACAGAGTAGTGTAGGTACTATACTCACTGATTGGACTGGTCTGACCACAAAAGCACAATGAGGAGAGTTACACGACAACAACACTACTCCAATATGGCCAACACATCAAATAAAAAAAACATGAAAAATTATAAGACTATACAATGATGGATTAAAATTTGCTAGTAATTCAGTCTGTTTGGAAGAATGCTGTTCACTTGTAAAAATGTCTTGTTCTGGTTCCTACTTTTAAGTCAGTAAGTTGTGTTAGAATTTTGAGAAACCATCTGTAGAGACAGGTTTTTTCAGACTTTGGGATTTTGCTGGAAATTTAAATATACTTAATTAAATTTTGAATGAAATATTTATCATTCTTTGGAAACAAAGATTTATCTTTTTATGTTAAGGTTGAATTTCCACTTTGTAATCTTTTTGATGGTTGCTAATAATAAGGGAAATAGCACTGGTACTTTCAGTAGACTACTAATCCAGAGAGCCAGGCTAAATGTTCTGAGGACATGGGTTCAAATCCCACCACAGGTAAAATTTAAATTCAATTAATAAATCTAGAATTAAAAGCTAGTCTAATAGAAACCAGGAAACAGCTGGTGTAAAAGTCCATCTATTTCATTAATGTCCTTTGGGAAGAGTAATCTGTCATCCTGACATGTGACTCCATTGCAATATGGTTGACACTTAGTAGCCCTCTGAAAAAGCCTAGGAACCCACTTAGTTCAAAGGCAATTAAGGATGGCCAACAGATGTTGCTGCAGACAGCAATGCCATCATCCCAGAAAAAGGAAAAAACTTTGCGAATAGAATAGGATGTAAAAAATTGGTTCCACTTTGACAGTCTAATGAAAACATACTTAGAGTACAGGTTTCTATTCTAAGGAAGTATATATTTTTTCCAAAACGAGTCAGCAAAAAGAAAAGTTATTTTATCATAGGTTATTTTATAATATTATTTTATAATATAATAATATGCATAACAGAATGTGTGATCTGCCTTGTGTATTAAAATGATATGTGGCAGTCAAAAAGTACTGCAACACTGTGTGGGGCTGTTAACATAACATTACATAACAATGTTACATGAAAGAGTCAATGCAGATTATCAGGAAATGACAAGGGGTTATGGCTTTAGCAGTTGAACAATTGTTTCTGCATGCTAAAGACATATTGAGAATAAGCTCTTGCTCACCAACAGTTTTCCGCTTCCTTAAATAACCACAACAAAATGTCTTTGCTGAAGTCCCACTTTAAGCACTGGTATCTAACCAACTGACTACCATCTTAATATTTCAAAGTTAAACTTCAAGATCTATCCACTTAGAGGGCCCCAGGGACAGAAGGTCCAGAACTGTCTCAATGTCTCAAGATTCAAACAGACAATTATGAAATTTGCCTATTTATTTAGGTATATAGTGTCATCCATTGTTTAAGAAGCTCCTAGCCATACCTCTTGTAAGAAACATGAGACATAGGAGCAAACATTAGGCCATTCAGCCATGAAGACTGTGGTGCCATTCAATCATGGCTTAAAAGTTTCTCAACTCCATTCTCCCCTTGACAATCAAGAACCTTTCTATCTCCATCTTAAATATACTCAATGACCTGGTCTCCACAGCCTTCTGTGGCAGTGAATTCCATAGGTTCACCACTCTCTGGCTGAAGAAGTTTCTTCTTATCCCCATTCTAAAAGGGTCTTCCCTTCATTCCAAGGCTGTGCCCACAGGTCTTAGTCGCTCTACCAATGCAAACATCTTTCCAACATCCACTCTGTCCAGGCCATTCAGTATTCTCTAAGTTTACATTAGATTCCCCCCATCCTTCTAAATTCCATTTAGTATAGACCCTGTGTCCTCAAATGTTCCTTATATCTTCCTGCATTCCTTCATTCCTGCAACCATTCTCATGGACGTCCTCTGACATGCTCCAAGACCAATACATCCTTTCTGAGATACACGCCCAAAACTGCACACAATATTCCAAATGTGGTCTGACTAGAGACTTATAGACCCTCAGAAGTACATCCCTGTTTTCATATTCAAGTCCTCTAAAACTAAATGCAAACGTTGCATTTCCTTTCCTAACTACTGACTCAACCTGTAAGTTTACCTTGGGAGAATCCTGGACTAGAACTCCCAAGTCTCTTTGCACTTCAGACTTCTTAATTTTCTTCCAATTTAGAAAACAGTCCATGCTTCTATTCTTCTTAACAAAGTGCATGACCTCACACTTTCCCATGTTGTACTCCATCTGTCATTTCTTTGCCTAGCCTGTTCTAATCCTTCTGCAGCCTCCCTACCTCAATACTACCAGTCCCTCTACATACCTTTGTATTGTCGGCAAAACTTAGCCAAAATGCCCTCAGTTCCTTCACCTAGACCATTAATATACTAAGTGAAAACACTGACCCTTGCAGAACACCTGAGAAGAACCCTTTTATCCCCATTCTGTGCTTTCTGCCAGACAACCAAGCTTCTATCCATGCTAACACCTTGCCTTGAACACTATGGGCCCTTATCTTACATTGGTTCAATGAAAACAATGAGGTAACGCAGAAATAATTGGAGAAAAACAAAACCTCTTAGAAATTTACCTTAATACAAAGTCATCACTGTCCAAGCATGATGTCTACAGAAGTAGCTACAGGACTATGCAAATCAAGGTCAGAGAGGGGCCTGACAAGGCAAAATTTGCTAGGGAAGGGTCTGTTTCTGTGCTGTCCATCTCTATGACTCTAATTAGCTTTCATCCATCAATGAGAAAGAAGAGTCAATAAGTTGTCACAGATCACATCAACAAATGCTTTCCTGATAACCAGTCATGCTGTTAGAAACAACAAATGCTATCAAATTCCTGCCTGCCAGGAAATGTCCAAGAGTTGATACTATCCCTGCTGAGGTCTACAAGGTTGGAGGTCAGAACTTGGGCAAGAAACTCATAACTTTTCCAGTCCAGTTTACAACAAGGAGCCATCCAGAAAGAGTTCAAAGATGTCTCCACAGTACACTTGTACAACTGGAAAGGAACTTGCCAATCTTGTAATAATCACAGAATTATCTCCATCCTCTCCATTACCAGCAAAACCTTCATCAAAATTCTGCTGAACTGCTTAATGCAATATCCCAACCAAGGTCTTGTACCAGAGAATGAGTATTGTTTCAGCAAAGTTTTAAGAGCACCTGATATGCTGTTAGACAGCTTCAGGAGAAATGCTAGGAACAGAATTTGTTGACCTGACCAAGACCTTTGATGCGGTCACCTGTGAGGGCCTATGAAAGGTACTATGGAAATTTGGCTGCACTGTGAAAGTCTTTGCAATGATTTAAGTTTCATGAAGTCATGCTTGCTCATGTCGTGGGTGGGAATGGGTCAGGAGACCCATTCCCAGTAATGCAGTTAGACAGAGCTGCATGCTAGTGTCAGCCATTTTCAGCATGCTTTACTCAGCTATGGTCTACAACGCCTTCCATGTTGGTGATTCTGAACTCAGAATCAGATGTTGCATGGTTGGAAAGCTGGATTAGTGATGCTGGCAGAGCACAGCAGTTCAGGCAACATCCAAGGAGCAGCGAAATCGATGCTTTGGGCAAAAGCCCTTCATCAGGAGTAAGGGCAGAGAGCCTGAAGCATGGAGAGATAAGCCAGAGGAGAGTCGGGGGGGGGGAAGAGGGAGAAAGTAGCATAGAGTACAATAGGTGAGTGGGGGAGGGGATAAAGGTGATGGGTCTATGAATCTATGAATTTAATACGGGCCGTGACATCTTCCATTGCTTCCACCTCCAAGCTTACTTTTACAATCAGGATTCCCGCCCACCTTCCAAGGACCCCTTCGCCCACCTCCAACACACTGCATCCACCTGGACACCCCACACTGGCCTATTAGCTGCCCTCGACCTTTTCATTTCCAACTGCTGCTGGGACATTAACCGCCTCAATCTGTCTACGCCCCTCCCCCACTCCAACCTCTCACCCTCACAATGCGCAACCCTCCAATCCCTCTGCTCCAATCCCAACCTCACCATTAAGCCAGCGGATAAAGGGGACACAGTGTTAGTCTGGCGCACTACACCGCTGAAGCCAAACGCCAACTCGAGGACACCTCTTCCTACTGCCCCCTTAACCATGACCCCACCCGCCATCACCAAACCATCATCTCCCAGACCATACAGAACCTCATCACCTCAGGAGATCTCCCACTCACAGCTTCCAACCTCATAGTCCGGGAACCCCGCACTGTCCGGTTGTAACTCCTTCCCAAGATCCACAAGCCTGACCATCCTGGCCGACCCATTGTCTCAGCATGCTCCTGCCCCACTAAACTCATCTCTACCTACCTCGACACTGTCCTATCCCCCCTAGTCCAGGAACTCCCCACATACGTTCGAGACACCACCCACACCGTCCACCTCCTCCAAGACTTCCGTTTCCCCGGCCCCCAACGCCTCATCTTCACCATGGATATCCAATCCCTCTACACATCCATCCGCCATGACCAGGGCCTCCAAGCCCTCTGTTTTTTTCCTCTCCAGACGTCTCCAACAGTACCCTTCCACCGACACACTCATTCGTTTGGCTGAACTGGTCTTCACCCTTAACAATTTCTCCTTCGAATCCTCCCACTTCCTCCAGACCAAAGGGGTAGCCATGGGCACACGTATGGACCCCAGCTATGCCTGTCTCTTTGTCGGCCACATAGAACAGTTGATACTCCGTAATTACACTGGCACCACTCCCCACCTCTTCCTCCGCTACATTGATGACTGCATTGGCACCACCTTGTGCTCCTGCGAGGAGGTTGAGCAATTCATCAACTTCACCAACACATTCCACCCTGACCTCAAATTTACCTGGACCATCTCTGACACCTCCCTCCCCTTCCTGGACCTCTCCATCTCCATTAATGACGACCGACTTGACACTGACATTTTTTTAACAAACCCACCGACTCCCACAGCTACCTGGATTACACCTCTTCCCATCCTACCTCTTGCAAAAATGCCATCCCGTATTCCCAATTCCTCCGCCTCTGCCATATCTGCTCCCAGGAGGACCAGTTCCACCACAGAACACACCAGATGGCCTCCTTCTTTAGAGACCGCAATTTCCCTTCCCACGTGGTTAAAGATACTTCCAACGCATCTCGTCCACATCCCGTACCTCCGCCCTCAGACCCCATCACTCCAACCGTAACAAGGACAGAACGCCCTTGGTGCTCACCTTCCACCCTACCGACCTTCGCATAAATCAAATCATCCGCCAACATTTCCACCACCTCCAAAAAGACACCACCACCAGGGATATATTTCCCTCCCCACCCCTTTCCGCCTTCCGCAAAGACCGTTCCCTCCGTGACTACCTGGTCAGGTCCACGCCCCCCCTACGACCCACCCTCCCATCCTGGCACCTTCCCCTGCCACTGCAGGAACTATAAAACCTGCGCCCACACCTCCTCCCTCCCCCTATCCAAGGCCCTAAAGGAGCCTTCCACATCCATCAAGGTTTTACCTGCACATCCACTCATATCATTTATTGTATCTGTTGCTCCCGATGCGGTCTCCTCTACATTGGGGAGACTGGGAGCATCCAAGCAGAGCGCTTTAGGGAACATCTCCGGGACACCCACACCAATCAACCACACCGCCCCGTGGCCCAACATTTCAACTCTCCCTTCCATTCTGCTGAGGACATGAAGGTCCTGGGCCTCCTTCACCGCCGCTCCCTCACCACCAGACGCCTGGAGGAAGAACTCCTCATCTTCTGCCTCGGAACACTTCAACCCCAGGGCATCAATGTGGACTTCAACAGTTTCCTCATTTTCCCTTCCCCCACCTCACCATAGTTCCAATCTTCCAGCTCAGCACTGTCCCTATGACTTGTCCGGACGTATCCTACCTGCCTATCTCCTTTTTCATCTATCCACTCCACCCTCTCCTCCCTAACCTATCACCTTCATCCCATCCCCCACTCACCTATTGTACTCTATGCTACTTTCTCCCCAACCCCACCCTCCTCTAGCTTATCTCTCCACGCTTCAGGCTCTCTGCCCTTATTCCTGATGAAGTGCTTTTGCCCAAAATGTCGATTTCGTTGCTCCTTGGATGCTGCCTGAACTGCTGTGCTCTGCCAGCATCACTAATCCAGAATCTGGTTTCCAGCATCTGCAGTTATTGTTTTTACCTGGTTGGGAAGCTGATCAATCTGAAATGATTCCAGACACAAAACAATGTTTCTGGGGATGTGCAACATAATTTGCTCTTTGCAAATGATTGTGCACTAATGCTGGTTCTGAATGGACTTGTTCTCCAATGCATTCTGCAACTTTGTCCTTATAATCATGATGAAGAAAGAAGCAGGAATGTATCAACCAGCTCCAGGAAATTCCCATCTCAGCCCAGTTTTTAGTTCACAACCAGAACGTGCTTTGTACAAACACGTTAGAGTTTGGGCACAGAGATTATGCACATTCCTGGCTTGGTGGGGAGGGATGTTAGTTAAGTTAAAAATAACATTTTTTGTGTAGCAAAGAGAGGATGACCATATTTATAACGAATATAAGTCATACTATGCATTCTCACCGGGGAGACAGACCATTCAAGTTACACTGTATCTTCAACCACATCAGCATTCTTAGGACAGTTATTCAGCATTTGTTAATTTTAATATGTATGCAGATTCACTATGGTGTAAAACTATTTCTGATCTTGCTCTTTGTATTGCATTAATACTTTCCATCTTACCATCTGACAGAGGACACAGTCCAGAAAGAATGCTAATTAATGTTGTTTTCCCAGTTCCGCTGTGACCCAGTAGTGCTGTGATCTGATCTTGATAAATATCAAATGACAAACCTGAAATAAAGTATATTACACACATAAAGACATTCTAAATTTTTTTGGTCCTTCAGAAGAAAGTAACATTTATTTTCTCAGTCCTAATGTATCAGTCACCAACTATGAGACCAAAGAAGGTCGTATCCATTCTGAACTAGGGCAGCCTCATACAATGCTGAAAGTCAAATGTCCGGTGAATCTGTAAGTGTTCTTTTGCAGAAACTATTTAAATGTTCCATTCTGTGCTCTTTTCTCATGTTTATTCAATTTTATTTGCAAAGTTATTATTGAATCTGCAACCTTCAGCCTTTCAGGCAGTGGATTCCAAATCATAACAATGTGTAAAAAAAAAGGATTTTTCTTCATCTCCCCTCTGATCTTCATTTGTCCTAATTTGCTGAGAGGGTCCTTATGGTCTCCCATCACAGACCACTAACAATAAATCTTATAGTATGGCCTGAAAGCAGATTCCCCATTTTTGCCACAATAGTATATTCAAGGAGCCAACAGGATAGAATAGGGAGAAAATATAAAAATACTGAATAGAGGAGGCTTCAGTTTCAAAAATAAAATTCTAATTATGTTCTTCAGTTAAACTGGAACAAAGGAGTTTTGAATTACAATGAGTAGCTTGTGTCATGTCAAAGGAAGCAGTTGCTCAGAAATTCAACTCAAGGTAAAATATCTCAATGGCATGGTACGTTACATGCTAAAATGACACTTACTAATGTCAAATAGTATTAAAATTAATCACTTAAAGAAAAGTAATACTTTACTAGCACATAGATGCATAGCAGACAAGGCATAGCAGTTTCTCATTTTTGAACTGAACAAAATTATCTGCTATTGCACTGGAACAAAAATTAATAATGAAGCAATCACTCTACCAGAGACACAAACCTTTCAGTGCTTCCACTTTTTTCTCTTTTCCTTTATATAACTTGTGAACACCTTTTAACCTGAAAAAGAACCACAGTCATTGAGGATTGCACTCATTATTGAATAATGTTTTCTTAATAAATAGATAAATGTACCAAAAAATGTAATCTCATACTACAAAAACGTATTTTCTTAGCCAGTAGTCCCTCCCATTCTGATTAAAAGCCAAACTGGATAGAAAGAAATTGGAATGACTGACTCACATATTTGCTGTAGACAAATTTTAACAATATTATTCAGCATTTCTAGCAGTGGAATTCTTTTGTAGTTAGTATATATGGACAAGTGAAGTACAACAAAAGCAGTGCTTTCATTTGCAAACAAAGATGATTTCTGGAATTTCAAAACCAATTCTGTAGATGAGAAGAAGTACCTAATTTATATGTTGGAATGTAGTCAATTAATTAAATTTACATAGAATGTGAATGAGCAGCACAGAAGTAGGCTGTTCAGCTCAACATGTGCTTGCCAGTGTTTATATTCAATGGCAGCTTCTTCTCACATTTCATTCAACTCCATCAGCAAATCTTTAACTCTTCTCTCATAACTAACTCCCCTAAGTGCATTCATATTGTTTGTCTCAACCACTCCTTCTAACCACACTCTGGATAAACAGGCTCTCCTGAACCTGCAGAAGATTTAAGATAGTTATCAATTTCGCTTGCCTCGGTTCAAGATGGTCTTAACTCACTCTTAGTTAGCCTGGGTGTAGAATCTTTGTCCTACTTGCTGATCAACTTGTAAATGGGGTAAATATTAATAGATAAATAAAGTAAAAGATAAAGTGTAAACATCACATCATTAATGACAATAAACACTGAATATCCATTTGCCTTTAAAATTAACATATCTTCATTCATTTGTGGGCGGCACGGTGGCACACTGCTGCCTCACAGCGCCTGAGACCCGGGTTCAGTTCCCGACTCAGGCGACTGACTGTGTGGAGTTTGCACGCTCTCCCCGTGTCTGCGTGGGTTTCCTCCGGGTGCTCCGGTTTCCTCCCACAGTCCAAAGATGTGCAGGTCAGGTGAATTGGCCAAGCTAAATTGCCCGTAGTGTTAGGTAAGGGGTAAATGTAGGGGTATGGGTGGGTTGCGCTTCGGCGGGTTGGTGTGGACTTGTTGGGCCGAAGGGCCTGTTTCCACACTGTAAGTAATCTAATCTAATCTAATTCAGAGGCATTTGAAGTGAGATAACTAATGAATCTTGCACCTTAATTCAATTCAGTCTATTTGACAACTACATATGAAAAATCATGCAATAATTTTCTAACATTTATATATTGCCATCACATTATGAAAGTTATTTGTTTAATTCAAAAGTTCTTATAATAAATAACCTAAGAAATCTGTTCTCCAAAAGGCACTTTCATCGTTAGTGGCCTGATCATCTATTATTTGAGAATTTCAGAAACTAGTTGTGTATTACTTTGCTTGTAAGTTTATTCTTTTAATCTGCACATAATGATAGTTATCACCTTTTGGAACAGACAGGAAATTGAACTGGATTTCTTGTTTATCTCTTATTAAGGGGCAATTGCATAGAACACCATTTTGTTCACAGTATGCATACTAATTTACAGAGTTCATGGCAAATTATTTTGCACATTATTGAATAAGGACATTTCTATAATTCAATTTTTGGCACCCAAGCTTACCCATACATTATTCTATTAGGTATATAAATAAGACCATAAAACATAGAAGTGGAAGTAAGGCCATTTGGCCCATCGAGTCCACTCCGCCATTCAATCATGGCTGATGGGCATTTCAACTCCATTTATCAGCATTCTCCCCATAGCCCTTAATTCCTTGTGACATCAATTTATCAATCTCTGCCTTGAAGACATTTAGCATCCCGGCCTCCAGTGCACTCTGGGGCAATGAATTCCACAGGCCCACCACTCTCTGGCTGAAGAAATGTCTCCGCATTTTGTTCTGAATTGACCCCGTCTAATTCAAAGGCTGTGTCCACAGGTCCTAGTCTCCTCGTCTAACAGAAACAATTTCCTAGCGTCCACCATTTCCAAGCCATGTATTAGCGTGTAAACGTGAGACTCTTGTAAATCCTTTGACAATGTGAGACTCAGTGAAGACCTATCCACTTTCAACCTCTCATCCTCAGTAACACACGCAAATGCGAGGCAATGATCATCTCCAGTGAGAGACAATCTAACCACAGTCCCTTGACTTTTAAAAACATTACTATCACTGAATCCCCACTATCAACATTCTTGGGGTTACTATTGTCCAGAGACCCAACTGGACCACCAATTAAACAAAATGGCTACAAGAGTTGCTCAGAAGCTAGGGATACTGTAGGTAAAAACAATGACTGCAGATGCTGGAAAACAGATTCTGGATCAGTGGTGCTGGAAGAGCATAGCAGTTCAGGCAGCATCCAAAGAGCAGCGAAATCAATGTTTCGGGCAAAAGCCCTTCATCAGGAATAAAGGCAGTGAGCCTGAAGCATGGAGAGATAAGCTTGGGGAGGGTGGGGTGAAGAGAGAGTAGCATAGAGTACAATGGGTGAGTGGAGGAGGAGATAAAGGTGATAGGTCAGGGAGGAGAGAGTGGAGTGGATAGGTGGAAAAGGAGCTACGCAGGTTGGACAAGTCATGGGGACAGTGCTGAGCTGGAGGTTTGAAACTAGGATGAGGTGGGGGAAGGGAAAACGAGGAAGCTGTTGAAGTCCACATTGATGCCCTGGGGTTGAAGTGTTCTGAGGCAGAAGATGAGGCGTTCTTCCTCCAGGCGTCTGGTGGTGAGGGAGCGGCGGTGAACGAGGCCCAGGATCTCCATGTCCTCGGCAGAGTGGGAGGGGGAGTTGAAATGTTGGGCCACGGGGCGGTGTGGTTGATTGGTGCGGGTGTCTCGGAGATGTTCCCTAAAGCGCTCTGCTAGGAGGCGCCCAGTCTCCCCTATGTAGAGCAGACTGCATCGGGAGCAACTGATACAATAAATGATATGAGTGGATGTGCAGGTAAAACTTTGATGGATGTGGAAGGCTCCTTTAGGGCCTTGGATAGAGGTGAGGGAGGAGGTATGGGCACAGGTTTTACAGTTCCTGCGGTGGCAGGGGAAAGTGCCAGGATGGGAGGGTGGGTCATGGGGCGGCGTGGATTTGATCAGGTAGTCACGGACGCAACGGTCTTTGAGGAAGGCGGAAAGGGGTGGGGAGGGAAATATATCCCTGGTGGTGGGGTCTTTTTGGAGGTGGCGGAAATGTCAGAGGATGATTTGGTTTATGCGAAGGTTTGTAGGGTGGAGGGTGAACACCAGAGGCGTTCTGTCCTTGTTACGGTTGGAGGGGTGGGGTCTGAGGGCGGAGGTGCGGGATGTGGACGAGATGCATTGGAGGGCATCTTTAACCACGTGGGAAAGGAAAGTCTCTAAAGAAGGAGGCCATCTGGTGTGCTCTATGGTGGAACTGGTCCTCCTGGGAGCAGATACGGCGGAGGCAGGGGAATTGGGAATACAGGATGGCATTTTTGCAAGAGATAGGGTGGGAAGAGGTGTAATCCAGGTAGCTGTGGGAGTCGGTGGGTTTGTAAAAAATGTCAGTGTCAAGTCAGTCGTCATTAACGGAGATGGAGAGGTCCAGGAAGGGGAGGGAGGTGTCAGAGATGGTCCAGGTAAATTTAAGGTAAACTCCCCTTCCCCCACCTCATCCTAGTTTCAAACTTCCAGCTCAGCACTGTCCCCATGAACTTGTCCGGACTTGTCCGACCTGCCTAGCTCCTTTTCCACCTATGCACTCCACCCTCTCCTCCCTGACCTATCACCTTCATCTCCTACCCCATTCACCCATTGTACTCTATGCTACTCTCTCCCCACCCCCACCCCCACCAAGCTTATCTGTCCACGCTTCAGGCTCACTGCCTTTATTCCTGATGATGGGATTTTGCACGAAACGTCGATTTCGCTGCTTGTTGGATGCTGCCTGAATTGCTGTGCTCTTCCAGCACCACTGATCCAGAAGCTAGGGATACTTTGGCGAGTAGTTCACCCCCTGACTCCCCAAAGCCTGTCCATCATCTACAAGGGGCATGTGTCAGGAGTGTGACAGAATATTCCCTATTTGACTGGATGAATGCAACCCCAACAGCGCTCAAGAAGTTTAACACCATCTAGGTCAAAGCAGCCTGCTTGATATGTTTGCACGCCTGTATGTGTATATGTGCACGCATATGTGTGCATGTTTGGATACAAGTACACTTGTGTGTGTGTGTGTGTGTGTGGTGATGAGCAGAGGTTTAGTGATGCTACTGGGTAGAAAGAGTGAAGTGCTCTCCAGCTGTCATTTAAATGTGACACACTGAAGTTGGAGCTAGGAAAGTTGGTACTTAGAGTGCGCTTGGCCATGAAGTTTGGCGTTTTGCCCACACATGAATACGCAATGGGCTGAGAAGAATGTAATTGCATGAGAAACCCTGACCCTTCTGAGCAGAAGAATCTTTTGCCTTAAGAGTCGCTTTGACAATTAATCTTTTAAAAAACAAATCCACCCACTCTTTCCTGTGTAATAATGTAATTCACAAGCCAAAAAACATTACTTCATAACACAGTTTAACATCTACTTAGACATCAATAAAACCACAAAGTGGAGTACTTAGCATAGATCTGCCACAGTTACATTAGAATCCAGGAAGTCCATCAGTTAAAATGGCAAGGTCTTCAATACCATGTCAAACTTCAAACGGAGTTCATTTTTAGATGCTGTTCATACCTGATTGCTTCTTTTCCTTTAAGTTCTGCAGGCACTGCTTCCACCACCTCATTAAACACAGGTCCAAGGCCAAACTCATTTTCACTAATTGAATCAATGTTAACATAATGTTTTTGTTTATGGAACCAGTACGAGGGTTTAAGGAAGTAGAAAAAAGGTTGACGTTGCCCAAATTCACCTAAATATACAAAGGAAGGTAACTAATAATAAAACTTGCTGAATGAGAAATAACAAATACTAAAATATTATGAAATTTCTTCATTATTGAAACAAAGATCAAACAACTACATATTTATTAAAAGCACTAATCACACAGAGCATAGCAGCAATGATAGAATTATCTTGGACTAATAGGGAGAAAGTGCAGTTTTTGAAACATTCTATTTCTAATGCAATAGAGGACTTTAAAGAAGATTTTGAAATCAAACAACTTAATTGTACGCAGCCTATCCATACCTGAACACACAATGACACTGAGTTTATTTCAGTAAATAGAACTTGCAAAGGGACACCAAAAGGTCAAGCAGACAAGTAAAATGTTAATTTACTTTGTTATCCTTAGTTAGGAACGTAAATTTTCTCTTGCATTCAGCATGTGACTCAAATCAAAATGCTCTGTACAATGCTGTACGTCTCCATGACTTTGCAATGCGGTTTTTAGAAAGACTGTATAAGGCGCAATAAGATATGAAGTGTAATACTTGTGCCGTATTCCATATGTGCCCCTAGATATTATCCTCTGTACATAACAGTAGGTATGTAAGTGCTTTAAGTGCATTTCATCTTCAAATAGGGTTGTATTGTTCAAGTAATATTTAATTTATAGTATTGCTCCTGTTTAAATGAATAACGATCATCTAAAGCACATAGAAAATAAATGCCAGTTTAGCTTTCAAAACAAGTATGAATCAAAAGTAATACAGCACGCAACAAGTGATTTTAAAAATTCAGACCAACATAATCTAAAGTATTCAAGTTGACTAAAGTTCTAGCCCAGCACACAGGGAAAATCTATTTCTCTAATCAATGAAGAGCTGACTGATTCAATACTGAATACACATAATAATTCCTTTTCAACACTCTCACTTTTAAACAATGACCAATCAAATATTCTTTTGCAGGATGAAGTACATTTGCGAAACTGGCAAGGATCATGACTCACGCACGAATTTACGAACCACAGTTGTTATTTCATTTCAGTTGTCAAACTGCAGCTAGTAATTGCTCCTGGCAAATTAAATACATAGTTTCTCATGTGTATCTGAAAGATGAAATCACTGGTTTACTTGCATATTTACATACCTGGGAGAACTTGGTCAAGGTATACAGCAATAAGCAGATATAGGAAACTGTCGAGGACTAACATGAAAAGAGGTATGTATAAAGGGAATGGGCTTGCTGACAGATTTGAGGGCTGAGCACCATCACCAATAGCTTCAAGAAGCACAACCTAACAAAAACAAAGAGTTGTAATTGAAATACAATTCAGCAAGAAGTAAGGTCAAGTGTGTTGTATACAATGTGAATCATAGTCAACAGAAAAATAACCAAATTTACATCAGTTTGTAAACAGATTTCGGAGCGGTAGGAAAGAGAAAAAGAGAGAAAATTTCCAATGACAGCAACCAACAGTGCAGTAATCAAATTTATATTATTATAGCTACCAGTCTGTCCAGAAGATGTGTTGTACACAATGGACACAGTGGCAATTTTGGCCAAAAACAACCACTCAAATTCCAAATGTCAGAAATAACTTAGATAAGATTAATAGTTCCAGCAGATAGTAAACTTCAAAATCACACAGCATTGCAATTCAAGGTCAACAAAAACTAATAAAATCAGTTCAACGCCATAATGAAATTATGGGGAAATCATGGATGGGTAATTATAATGTACACAGATTAAATTATCATTCATATTATTTTCATTTGCAACTCATTTTCATGGGTCTGAGGAATATATTTTACTAGAGTAACTGGCACATTTGTTTCATGAAAAATTATTCCAATATAATGTATCAATTTGGTGGAAACAATTCCCAAAGGACAAAAATGCGAAGCTCAGTTTTGCCATGCAAGATATAGGAAGAAGTAATCAATTGTTTTTGACATGGATAAAACCAGTTTTGGCCATAAACAGTTAAAGCCAAGTAGCAGGGGAGAATCTGCTAAAATTAAACATGAAGGAGAAAACTCCACCCTCTTTGTGACCCTAGTTCACCAAAAGCTTCTCTGTAGCCTGTGTGGTAAAGGCAAGACTAGGAAAAGACTGCATTCCAGACCAAGCAGTCAAATAAACTATGCAAAAGATCAAATTCTACTTAATATGGAAATTCAGTTAAGCAAAAATATCATGGCCACCCATGGTGTATTAACTAATAAAGTGCCTTCTGCATTACTGATGTTGACATTCTACAATATAGATAATATCATATGATAGTTTTGAAATTGGTGTACGTAAATCACCTAATGCTAGTCAACAGTTTGTTAGCTTCAAAGTTAATTTTGCCCAAAACTCAGCCCAACATTTTTTGAAAAGTAGAAAAATAATTGAAATTAAAAGAACCAATTGTATTCCCATTTTACACAATCAGACTAAGGACTTTAACACAATATCATTCAGTACAACAATAAACATTAAAAGAAGCAGGCTCCTTTCACAGTGAATGTGAGATACACCAATGCCCATAGCATTGTGAGGCAAAAACCACGTTAAGCCTGACTTCATTTAAATTTTCAAATCCAACTCCTGTTAAAGATAGCAAGAATGATGCAATGGCTAGTGAGTAAGGTGTGGGAAATTCTGGTGAATAAATGGAGTGATTAACCATATCTACCCAACAAAATCAGTTTCCTGCATCTGAATACCTGTGCAATTCCAATGGCTAAGGCACTAGGGGAAAATACACATAGTCCCCACACAGCAGACACTGGAAAGTCTCTGACCAGGATTGTAGGAAGGCTAAACAATCCAAAGCCCATGAGCATTAAGGATCCAACCAAACCAGCAATCTTCTGATTCTTAAAAAGCGGAGTCAACAAAAATGAAAAGGGAATCTGTAAAAGAAAAGATTTGCATTTTAAAGTTATGGTCCATTTTGACTTGGGTTTCTCTTACTGTGATCTAACTTTTTCAATCCATTACACGTATATACAAAGAAATCAGAGCACAAAAACATGCTAATTGACCAATCAAGTCCATCCCTTCCAAAATGTTTGCAAGTTAAATTTGTAAAAATGTACGTAGTTCTTAGTCCAGAATGGTTACATCCATGCATAGTAAAACAAGCTCAGAAATACAGACATATATATATATATTTATACATACTTATTTTTAAAAAAAATCAGTAAGTGACACTGATCAGAATACAGCCTATATTATTCTCACTTTGTTTTTAGGAAAGGAACAAAATCAAGCCAAAGAGTGTAAACCTGTCAGCTTCGCATCACCAGTAAAAAACAAAGTGGAGTATTTACTCAAACAAGTAATAATGGAATATTTAGCAACTAAAACACATAAAAGGAGTTAGTCAATGGGAGTTTCAAAAGGGGAAATCACGCTTGACGAATATGAATCAACTCTCTGAAGAATGATACACACTTGAGTGCTTTTGAAAAAGACAAATTTTGTCAAAGTTTTTCATCTTGCATTCATCACAAGAATACCATTATAAAGTGAAAACAACATTTATACAATATGAAAGGAGAGTGATGATTAGCTGGCATGTAGACCTTGATAAATGGATATGTCGCCATGCAGGATACATGAGTTAGTTGATGACTGACAGTTAACTGCCAAGTCTTGTTTAAATTTTAAGCCAGGCAGGTTGACTCTAATTGGTCAAGTCCAGAGAATGACAATCATTTCTTTCATTGATTTGAAACACTTGCAATGTGTGTCCACGTTTTTCTGTCTACAAAGAACAGGGTCCCACGTATTCAAATTTAGCTGCCAGTACACACAAGTGCAGTGCAGTGTAAGTCTGACTGACAATCTTAAATTGGTTGTCAACATGATTCTTTGCACACTCAAGATTATTTAGCAAATGTTACTCAAATGCCAGAGTCACAAGTTGAACAGTGTACTTTAAATTGTGTAAACACAGACTGGTTGGAAAGCTGGTCACTACCTTTTTTTATTACAAACAGCCAAATAGATACATTCTGTCAGTCCCTTTGGGGTATGTGATCTACACATCAAGCATCACTCTACCACTGAGATTCATGTACCACATTATTCATTCATTTGATAGGCAAAACACCTTTCTGGCTTGGCAATAGCATCCCATTAGTGGCAAACCCCTCTCATTGTTCCAGCTTAGTCTCAGTGCAAAAGACCTAGCTTCACCTGAGCTAGTTTGGACCTGTATTCACTAGCATTTAGAAGGCTGAGAGGGGATCTGATTGAAACTTAGGCAGATAAGGTGCAGGGAGAATGTTTTCCCTGGTTTTGAGTCTAGAACCAGAGGTCTCAGTCGCAGAATACAGGGCTCCATTTAGGAGTGAGATGAGGAAGAATGTTTACAATCAAAGGGTAATGAACCCATGGAAGGCTGCGGAGGCCAGGTTACTGAATATATTCAAGAAAGAAAAATATATATTTTCGATGTTAAAGGCATCAACTGGAGTGGAAAGAAAGTGGGCAAATGGCATTGAGATAGATGAGCAGCCATGAACACACAGAATGGCAGAACAGGTTCAAAGGGTCAAAAGGGACATAGTTTCTATGTTTCAACGTTTCATTAATCTGACATAGTGAATGATAAACAAATCATGTCAATTAAAAGTACTCCATCCAAAACATATTGCATAACTTGTCACATTGAAATTAAGGGCATGCACTGAACTAAACACATTGATTTTAATCTTGAATTTATGTTTACATTTCAGCACTGATTACAATTGGAGTATGACTTACTATGGAAATCCCAAACAAGAATAGCAATGGAAAGACAATCAATATGCTGCTTCTTGGAAACAGAGATGTCTGAGTGGCAATGACGGCCATCAGCAAGGACAGAATGAAAATTAAAACCATGTAGAGCAAACCCCACGAAAGCCTGAAAATGAAAGGATTAGTCCATGATTAACAATGCTTAAGCAGGAAAATAAGGAATACCTGTTACAAACTAGCATTCCATCTTTTGCATGCTATGTTCTCAAGGGAATATTATTTATTGATACTTATAAAAGTTACTCTTTCAAGCTATACAACTTATCAATCTATAGCACAGAGCTTTTGCTCTTATGCAGCCACAGAAACTCATGTTTATCAGTTTTTGTTGTGCACACAAGATAAGCTGTTCAACAAGAAAAATATTGGCTAAAACTGTTTGAGCCACAGTCATCATCTGGTCACCGAGATTTTTCCCAACATTACAAGATGCAATTTCTTTCTTTACCCGAGAAACCTTTCCTGAATTATATATGGTGTGTGAAACCATCAACTCAGAGGCTTGCTTTTCTCAAAACACTTAAAACTTCCAGATGATATTAAATTTTCTCAGTGAATTTTATTTTAACCGTTGGAAAAACAAGTTCAATCTTGCTTCTGAAAATCAGATGTCATGTTGGATTACAATGATTTCAGTTATCAGGGCTGAGCTGATGGATCTAAAGGTTAGCAGGCACAGAATGCTGAACTGTCTCCTTCTTTGATTCTATCATTTCAATGAAACAAAAATACTGACAAGTGAAGAAATCTACATGTCTTTTACAAAGCATAAAAAGAGTAAAGAAGTTTAAGTTCATATAAAATAATTTGCAGGTCTGTAATCAATCTGAGTTATTTTTTGTAATCTAGACACTTTATCACAATTTTCAAAACTTTTAACCATCTATTTGAAGAAAACTCTTAAGGATTGCCAGTTATTTATGTACTAATATTACAGCAATTTCAGGCATGGGCATATTTAGGCCTAAACATGAAAGTTTTGCAAAAAAAAAGTGATGGCACTGTCTGCCTCACAATAGGATTACACTGAATCTCATTAAGTTGTTGCATTTGTATGATAGTCATGAACTAAAATTACAACACATAGAAAATTAAGTCTTATCCATTTTGGTCTAAGTCATGCTATGTGTTAATTATTATCAAAGTATCTGTCTGACATAGAAAGTTAATCCCCATAGAATCCCTACACTGCAGATGTAGGCCATTCAGCCCAACAAGTCCACACTAACCCTTTGATGTCCCACCCTGACCCCTACACTGTCCCTATAACCTGCAATTCCCATGGCTAATCCACCTAGCCTGTACATCCCGAAACACTATGGGTAATTTAGCATGGCCAATCTATCTAACCTGCACAGATATAGGGAGAACATGCAAACTCCACACAGACAGTCATCCAAGGGTGGAATCAAACCTGGGCCCCTGCCAGTGTGAGACAGCAGTGCTAATCATTGAGTCACTGTGCTACCCCACAAAAGAATACAACATATTGTGTAGTCATATAGATTTTAATTCTTGGAGGTGTTAAAAATGTAAAATCTAAAACAATTTTTTAACTTTTGAGGTGTGTAACATTGTGAGGAGCATGGAAAGCAGCTGCTCCCTTCAGCTGAAGGGTCAACATGATGAGACATAAGGTTTAGAGAAGATTTGGAAATAAGGTCACCGAGGGTGGTGGGAGTCTGGGAGACTGGTTGAGATGGGTAACTTCACAACCTTTAAAAGTACTTGGATGAGCACCTGAAATGTCACAACATTCAAGGCTCTGGGACAAATGCTGGAGAGTGGGACTGGTGGAAATTTAGTGTAGACTTGATGCATAAAGGACCTCTTCTATACTGTAGGTTATGATTTCCCTTCTCTTCACTTATCTCTCTGTAGCTTAGCTGGGATTGAATTCATCCTCTCTAATTTTCACTTGCTCCTTGTCACTGTGCTGTTAAATTTATAATCCTTCAATATAACTAGTTAAGGAGACTGCACAGCTGTTTATTCAGGTTCCAAAGACTTGGTCTCCATTGCTGTGACATCAACAACCTCACTTTTAGCAACTTGCCTTGCCTAAAAAATTTACATCGAACATGCCAGCATGTATAGCTACCTTTTTTGACCATTTCGTTTCCTGTCATTTGTGGTTCCTCTTAAAAGAAAACCAGTACCAAAGTTTGCATAACACTTATTTTAACTAATGCACAAAGTAATGAACTCGTTTTGGCTCACCAGAAAGCAGAGTCATAAAGTCCCATCACCTTCATCACATCTTTCACTTCCTTTTTTTCTGTTACAAGGTTGATTAGCAGAAAATTGACAAAAGGCACGAAAGCAATAACAAAATAGAGAGAAGTGACAAAATGTGAAAAGATATCTGCACCAACATGACTTGGTAAGCCCATCATTCGTATGTGTAGAGGCATAATATCCTTCCAGACAGAATAATTGGTTTGTGTCTGTAAACAGAAATGGAAACTGTTAAGTATAGTAAGATAGAAACTTGGTAAATTTAATAAAAATCTAGTACAAATCCATTTTGATAATTTCAATTTTAACTTAGAAAATTACAATTTTACAAATGTGTTACTGTATTTTTTTCCAATGCTTGGAAAAATAATAGACTCAGACTGTGAACAAAATTTGATCTATCTTTTAGCCCAGCTGCATAGTACAATTAACAATGATGACCAATAGACTACACAGGGGAGAAAGTGAGGACTGCGGATGCTGGAGATCAGAGGTGAAAAATGTGTTGCTGGAAAAGCGCAGCAGGTCAGGCAGCATCCAAGGAGCCGGAGAATCGACGTTTTGGGCATAAGCCCTTCTTCAGGAATGAGGAAGGTGTGCCAAGCAGGCTAAGATAAAAGGTAGGGAGGAGGGAGTTGGGGGTGGGGCATTGGGAATGCGAGAGGTGGAAGGAGGTTAAGATGAGGGTGATAGGCCGGAGAGGGGGTGGGGGCAGAGAGGTCGGGAAGAAGATTGCAGGTCAAGAAGGCGGTGCTGAGTCCGAGGATTGGGACTGAGAAAAGGTGGGGGGAGGGGAAATGAGGAAGCTGGAGAAATCTGCATTCATCCCTGCCCCTACCCCAAGTCCCTCCTCCCTACCTTTTATCTTAGCCTGCTTGGCACACCTTCCTCACTCCTGAAGAAGGGCTTATGCCCGAAACGTCGATTCTTCTGCTCCTTGGATGCTGCCTGACCTGCTGCGCTTTTCCAGCAACACATTTTTCAGCAATAGACTACAGAATTATGTACAAAATGTAATTTTGTAATGCTTCACCTGTCTTACTAAACACAATTTGGTGAAGAGCAAATTAATATGAATGCCCTCATTAGCTCAACATTGTGCAATATTTTCATGACTAATTGAAAACAAAACGTTTTAAAATTGGGGGTATCATTTATTTAAAAAAACAAAAGAATAGCTGACGCTGGAAATCAGAAACAAAACGAAAATTGCTAGAAAACTCAACAGGTCAGTGTTAATGTTTCAGGTTCAGTGACCGTTCTTCAGAACACTGTATACTGAACCAAGATTTATTACAAGAAAAGGATAGCATTAGAACTTATTTTAATAATAAGAGTTTTACTCTGACAATCCTTTTGAAATCAAGTCATGAATTATCATTAGAGCAATATAGAGGCAAGTAAAGAGAACTATTTGAAAAGACTTGTCACCTTTTCAGACAAAAACTGTTAATCTAACTCAAAACATGAGCTTTCTATGATTAAAAAGGTAAAGTCGCCACAATCCTACAAGACCATATGGCTTCTCTCTCACAGGAGAGAGATAACTGGTGCAGCTTTAACTGCAGGATAACCATGCCTGAGATGAGGAGAGAGGTTGAGGAGAAGAGTCCTTCATGGTAATCTTAGCCAGTGCAGGAATTTAACCCACTCTGTTGGCATCACCCTGTATTGCAAACCAGCCATCCAGCCAACAAAGCTTTTCTATCATTAAGAAGCTAATTGTACAAACAAGAATAATAACCACCTATATTGAATGACAGCCATTTTCTGGCCATGGAAATAATATCTATGATTAAATGTGATAGCTTTGTCAATTCAATTCAACATCTCAGACAACCTAGTATATTAGCATGACAAATTTACACCTTGTGAAACACTTGTTGCCAATTGGTTCCATTACAAAATACATTTGTGACTGTGACAATGGTAAGGTATTCCTCCTCAACCTTCTAAACCTGTCTGCATTGTTTTTCATGAATGATCACACCATCTTCCTCACTGTTAACCAGTTGGGACAGATTATATTCAACTATTCAAATTCTACCTGTCCAGGCTAAAGAATCATTTGAAATGGCTAACCCCCATCCAAATTCCAATACCTCTGATGCCTGTTAAGGATTTGCCCTTTGTCTCCTCTGATTTCTCACTTATGTGCCAGATATATCAACTGAAAGCATTGTGAATGTCTAATTTATGCTGGTGGTATCCAGCACTGCATCATTTGACCCTTCTGACTTCTTAATTTCTGCTATATTTGTCCATTATCAAGTTCTGAATCAACAGAAATGTCTTCCAATTAAATATTGTATTTGGACCCTGCCACAAACATCATGGGCTTTTGCCCGAAACGTCAATTTTCCTACTCCTTGGAGGCTGCCTGAATTGCTGTGCTTTTCCAGCACCACTCTAATCCAGAATCTGGTTTCCAGCATCTGCAGTCATTGTTTTTGCCACAAATATCACTCCCCAGTCGCTGACTCCATTTTTCCCTGATAGCTGTGTTATGTTCAACCAGATTGTCTGCTGCTTTGTCATCTTTGACCACAACGTTCTTCTACCATCTTAACTACAAAATCATTAAGATAGCCTATTTCGTTCCATAACATGATCCAACTCAGCCTTGACTTAGCTCATCTGCTGTTGAAATTCTTTTCGTTACATCATTTCCTGTAAACCTGACTGTTCTAACACACTCCTGATTAGCCTCCCTTTCTTATTGTCCATAAACTTGAGACAACACAAAACCCTTACTATTCACATTCTACATGAAGTTACCGAACACCGCAATCCTCTCTGACTTACATTGGCTCCAGGTCAAGCAACAAATCAATTTCAAAAATTCTCATTCTTGTTTCCAAGCTCTTCTTCACCTTGGTTTTCTAACTCTGTAACTCCCAGTAGTTTTACTGAGACATCTGAGGTCTCTAAAAAATATCCGAGAAATTTGAGGCCTATTCTTAATTCAGCAATTCCAATCTAGTAAGTGCAAAGAATTCAGTTGTTGTATCATTACGAACCACACTTTGAGCCTCCATAATGTTAAGCTCTGGAATTCACTCTTGAAACTTTTCTGCTTTCGTATCTCTTTTCCCTTGTATAATCTTCCCAAAACTGACATTTTTGACCAAGCTTTTGGTCATCTGGCTTAATATTAAGTATCGATTATGTGATACTGATAAAATTTGTTTGAAATGCTCCTGCGAAAAAACTTAGGTCCTTTTCACTGTGTTAAATGTATGAAATTCTTAGATTATTTCCAGAAATACAAACAAGTTTAAAAATATCCTGAATTCTGTTTTATACCTTACATAAATACATCAGGGTACTTTGATTTGCCTGGACAACACACAAAACAATACTTTTCACTATATCTCAGTACATGTGACAATAATACATCAAATCAAATCAAAATTAGGTGATCAACTCAGTTCTGATGAAGAGTCACAGGACTTGAATATTAACTCTGCTTTCTTCCCATAGATGCTACCAGACCTTCTGAATTTTTCCTGCAATTTCTGCTTTTGTTGAAAAGGTAATTTCTATTACACTGATTTAGTTTTAAAATTTACTTACTTACGTTAAAATAAACTTTAGTTTATGAACAAATCTTGTGCAAAGTCTGTTATATTAAGATTCCATCTTTATGGTCAAGTAATATTTAATCAGTGGATTAGGTTTCAGACTATTAGCCAATTATAAGTTTTCTTTGGTTCATGATACATTATGTATAACAGCACTCATTACATCCAAGTATAATATAAGGATGTTAGTTTCCAAGGTTTTCTGCAACCTATCAGACACTAGACCTTTCACCTTATGCAAGCTTTTGGGTCAACTTATTTACTTTAGACTAACCTTAATGATGGCAACATCGATATGTTTTTGTATTGTTGCAAATCCTGATAACAGGTACAATGCACCAGGACAGTCCTTCAGTTGACTTAAGGAGGCAGAATCCAAACGGCAACTTGCTGGGATAAATTTATTAGAAGACAATCTTTTTAATATGAAGTAACAATATTTTCATGTAATCAAAATTACTCAGCATTTAATTTTTCTATCATTATTTTCTAAACTAAAAAAATTTTTCTACATGTATGTATATTACCACATGCAGCAAAGGCAGTTTTATTGAGTTTATATTTGGTGCCCAATTCTAAAGACTTAAGTTTAAACCATTAAAAGGAAAACATAACTGAAGATTTACACTTGACAAAGTAATTACATTTTACATGAAAATGAGTATCTTATGGACACTTAGAAATCTAAATGTAGTTAACAGATAAAAATGTTAGACAACCAGATATTTTTAACCAACAAACTGAAGCATAAACTTGTAGTCTTTCATTAAGTTACATGGGAGGCGATGATCTAGTGGTACTACCTCGACTATTAATCAAGAAACTCAGCTAAACAATGCTATGATAAAGAGGGGTTCCATTTCGTGAGGCATGAGCATCAGTATTGGGACAGGAAAGAACTGTATGATTGGGATGGGTGTCACCCGAACCAATTTGAATCTAGGATCCTAGTGGAAAGGTTAAATAGAGTGGACACAAGAACTTTAAACAAGTTAAAATGGGGGAGAACTCAGGAGAGCTTATTAAAGTTTCCAGAACAAAATACTAGGGCAGAGAGTATGTAAAAGATCAGCAATCTAACTTCAGGCATAGCCGAGATGGTGTTTTGGAGCAGCGTATGTACAACCCATTAGGGAACAGGTTATTCTGGATTTGGTGATGTATAATGTTGCAGAGTTGACAAGGGAGCTTAAGGTGAAGGACCCCATTACAGGACAGTGTCCCTAATATGATAGGATTCACCCTACAATTTGAGACAGAGAAGCTGGATTCAGGTATTATAACTGAGTAAAGGTAACTACGAAGACATGAGGGAGGAACTGACCAGAGTTGACTGGAAGACAGCCTAGCAGAGAAAATGGTGAAGCAGCAATGGGAGGAGTTTTTGGGTAATATAGGCGACAGAGCAAAGAAATCCCATGGAAGAAAAAACATACCAAGGGAAAGATGAGGCAACATTGCTTTTATGTTGCTCTGACTTTCTTTGTCAGCTAAAGAAAATGCTTACTATGTAGTAAAGATTAGTGGGAGGGTCTATTTCAGGATACCAGCTGCTGAACAGTGCAATTCCACAGAGGTCAGTTTTGGGACAACAACTATTCATGTTATTTGAAATCTGAAGCAAAAAAGGGACTTAGGACTCCGAGTTCAGGATTCTCTTAAGGTTAACATACAGGTTCAGCTTTCAGTTATGAAGGCGAATGCAATGTTAGAATTCCTACCAAGGGGACTAGAACACAAGAACAAGGATGTGCTGCTCAAGCTGACTCTGATCAGATCGCATTAGAAATAGTGTAAGCAGTTTTAGGCCTCGTATCTAACAAAGAATGTGTTGGTGTTGGAGGTGTCCAGAGGAGGTTTACAAGAATGATCCCAGGAAAGAAGGGCTTGTCATATGAGGAGCGGTTTAGGACTGTAGGTCTGTACTCGATGGAGTTGAGGAAGTTGACAGGGGATGTCATTGAAACTTACAGAATACTGAGATGCCTGGATAGAGTACACATGGAAACTTTTTCTATAGTAAGAGAGACTAGGACCAACAGCCTCAGAATGAAGAGAAAGTTTAGAACTGAGATGTGGATGAATCTGCATAACTCATTGCTGTTCAGGCCAAATCGTTGAATGTCTTCAGTCAGAGATAGGTTCTTGATTAGTAAGGGGATCAAGGGCTACAGGGGAAAGGCAGAAGAATGAGGTTGAGAAACAAATCAGCCATGAGTGAATGATGGAGCAGACTCAATGAACCGAATGGCCTAATTCTGATCCTGTTTCTATGATCTTATGGTCTCATGGACACAAAATCCACATAGATTTCACAGATAGAAAGAGGATACAAGACAGATTTCTGTGGAAACTCATCCATGCTCATGACTTGGCATGTAATGATGCAGCTGCAAATCTAGTTACTTATAGGTTTTATTCTGAATGTAGACACGTGGGTACCATAATCATCATCCACCTGCAGAAATCATTTGACGATCATCAAAATTATCTCCCTTCCCATTGTGCTTCAACAGCTGAGTTAGATCCAAGATATGCCACCAAAGCCAGGGCAAGAAACAACTGTCCCTTTCAGAAAACGTGGTAAAAGTAGCAACTACAATGTATATTTACACCCTGCGACCAGTCAAATCATGACAACGGTCATACTGTTGTCATATCCATATTTGTCATTTTTAACATATACCTTTACTGAAATAAATTAATTTTAATGTGAATATAACGGTTGTAACTTGTGAAGCCGAACTGAGAAAACAAGACAAATAATACAATGCTAATGACAAGAATTAAGTTAAAGCCAAAAACAAGCCCACATGACATACAAGGTAATGAGTTACATCATAAACCCAGATGAATAAAATGGACATAACTCCATTAAGTTTGCTTTTTCTATCATTTGGAGAATTGGACGACAGTTGCAACCAGTGTTTATCTAACAGATCTCAAGTTGTAAAGAAAATGAACTATATTTCAATGCCATAATACCATTCAGAGCAGCACATCTAAATTGGGTCCCAACCACAGTTCCTGAATTCAGGGTTAGTCTCATCAGTTAAGGTTCTTTAGCAGTTAACAGCAGATATGCACATAATTCACAGCAGACTGAACACACCTCCATCAGGTACACAACCAGTGACATGCCACTCTCAACACCTTGGGCAGCACGGTGGCACAGTGGTTAGCACTGCTGCATCACAGCGCCAGAGACCCGGGTTCAATTCAGGCGACTGACTGTGTGGAGTTTGCACCTTCTCCCTGTGTCTGTGTGGGTTTCCTCCAGGTGCTCCGGTTTCCTCCCACAGTCCAAAGATGTGCGGGTCAGGTGAATTGGCCATGCTAAATTGCCCGTAGTGTTAGGTAAGGGGTAAATGTAGGGTTATGGGTGGGTTGTGCTTCGGCGGGTGGGTGTGGACTTGTTGGGCCAAAGGGCCTGTTTCCACACTGTAAGTAATCTAATCTAACACAGTCAAGTAACCTTCAATGGTAATTCTTGATTTCATTATATTTTGCCAGTATCCTTTTTTACAGCTGAGGGCAACTTAATTCAACATTTTCCCTGGAAAATGTTAACATCATGCAAGATTCTTTGCAGGATGCAACCGCAAAGCAAGAAAATGGATCCTTCACAATATTTCTTTTATTTTGACAGCAACTTGTATTCATATGGTTTTGTGGCTTTCGCACAGCTTTTGGACAAAAGCTGAATTAAAGATGTGATGTGGGATGGTTAAAATCTTTGTCAAAGAGATGAATTTCTAGAAGATCCTACAGGAAAAAAAGAGAGGTAAGGAGGCAGAAAAAAAAATGCATGTCACCTTTCTCATCGATGAAGTCAATCCTTTCATTGGTACGTGGAACTTTATTATAGGGATACCGAAGTTGGTAAGAGAAAGAATTGATGAACGAAACTCCCAACAATGGTCTAGAGGTATGTGAACAGCAAGCTTGTTCCATTGCTTGTTCATCTTTGAATCCATAAGGTGCCATTTCTAAAATGAGAAAAATTTATCAACTGTTATGTCATTAATATTACTACAGTAAAAACTCAGCTCTGTAACACTTCTTAACATGGCTTCCTCATTCAAGAATGCTTTGATGATGAAACAGTTGTGACATTCTTTCTAATCATCTCATCTTAGGACAAATCTGCAGGACTTCAATGGAGTAATGTAACAAGCCCAATCAACTTCAGCCGCTTCAATGATTTTCCCTCCATCATGAAAGTAGAAGAGGAGCCTTTCACTGATGACTATTCAATGTTCAGCAACATTTACGACACCACAGATATTGAAACAGACTATGTTCATATGCAACAAGACCTAGACAGCATCCAGGCTTGGGCTTGGACTAACATTCATAACACACAGATGCAAGGCAATGACCATCTCCAATAAGAGAGAATCTAACCATCACCTCTTGACATTGAATTGCACTGCCATTATTAAATCACCCACTCGCAATATCCTAAGGGCCATCACTGACAGAAACTGAACTGAACTAGCCATATAAATAACATTGTTAGAAAATCAGGTCAGTGGAAACTCAACTCTATCAGCCAAAGCCTACTCACCATCCACAAGGCACAACTCAGGAGTGTGATAGAATTCTTTCCACATGCATGGATGACTGCAGATCCAACAACACTCAAGAAACTCAACATTTTCCAAGACAAAGCATCCTACATGACTGGAACACCATTCATACTTTCAACACCCACTCTCTCTGCCAACGACATGCAGTGACAGTAGTGTGTTCCATCTACAAGATGTATAGATGCAGATACCCATCAAAGTGCTTTCAAGGGAAGGTGATGGCTTAGGTGATGGATTTTGTCACTAGACTGGTAATCTAGAGGCTCAGGTAATGTTCTGGGGATTTGGGTTCAAATCCCTCCATGACAGTTGGTGGAATTTTAATTCAATAAAAGTTTAGAATTAAGAGTGAAATAATGACCATGAATCCATTTCCAATTGTTGCAAATCCCAATCTGATTCACTAATGCCCTTCAGAGAAGGAAACAGCCGTCCTTACCGGTCTCAGGAGTTACCACATCACTCCAGGCCAACAATAATGTGATTGACTCTTAATTGTTTTCTAGAAAATTAGGGATGAGTAATAAATGCTGACATAGTCAGCAATGCCCACATCCCGTGAATGAATAAAACAAAGACAACCTCTTCTAAACCTGTCACCTCCAGCTCAAAGGACAAGGGCAACAGACATATTAGTACGTCATCTACTGCAAGTTGTCCTCCAAGCCACCTTGTCCACTTGGAACTATATCACAGTTCCTTCAATGTTGCTAGGTCAAAATCCTGAAATTCCTTTCTTAAAAGCACTATGGTATAACTACTCTTCCCATGGTTCAACAGGGCAGCCCACCACCACCTTCTCAAGTGTAATTAGGGATAGGTAATAAATGCTGTAAGCCCCATGATTGAATAAAACCAACCAACTTGATAATAATTGTATATTTTAAATACAATCTAGGCCTACCCACCTAAAAGAAGGTAAAATAATGGTCTAGTGAACCATTTTGGGAACTAAGTTGTAAAATAAAATTTGATACATAAGAAAGCTAATTTTGTCACTTTTTAGTCATTACAATAATTTAATAGCATTACTTGCTTTGATAATGCAGTTAACCGCAAAAACAAAGTAATCGATTTTGCATTAATATCCCATAGAGAGGCCAGCAAAAATACTAGCCATAATTTTCCCATTTTCAGTCAGTCTGAGAATGGGTGTGTTGTGTGATGACTAAGAGGCTACGCAACTGCTGAGACAAATCACCCAATCACACACCAATCAGCACTTAAGAACTGACAGGGAAGCGTAGGTGAGTTTCAAGGCTAATGCAGACCTTGATACTAGCATCCTAGGTGACTAATCAGACATCAGTCTAAACTCTGCCATCCCAGGTTTACTCCTTAGGAATGCTTTAATCCTGGATCAGGCAGTGGCATTGACGTTACAATCTGGCTGGGGACCAGTAACTTTTTGCTTTAAAATAAATCAAGTGCGAGATCCAGGAGACTTAATAAGAGAATAAAGCCGCAAGATTTCATAATTTGAAATAAATATTAATAAACATTATTATATAATGCCAGACAGTGTTTCTAACACTCAAAATGAACCTATGCCGAATATGGATCACAGACCCTGACTGAAAGCACCACAGAGTGCATCAAATAGCAAATGTAATCAAGATGGATCCTACATATTTCTCAACAACTCCCCCCTTAAAGTAATGACACTATAGGTCATTAAATCTCATTAAACTTCACAAGGGATCACAATTCTCCACTTTTGACAATCTAGCCTTCAGCCTCGTTCTCAAGAATCACTCCACAATGGACTGCCTCAATGATTGCTCCAGTTATGGTCAATCAACTTCCTTACCCAGGTCTGTGTTCCCTGTTGCCCTCACAGGCAGAACTCCAACTTTTCGCAGACATCAAGCTTAGCCAAGACAGTACTACTCCTGGATATTTGAGCTCTGATCATTTGCATCCAGAAAATATTGCTTATGGACTTTTCAATTCCCACACTCACTGTACTGAGCTATTAGTTGCACATGGCTTCTTCTGAGTCCTCGCACCTCTCAGCATTTTCCTGAACACTCACTATATAAAACCTGAATATCTGAACAGTACAGGTATCAGCAATACTCCCTAACATGAAGTTTCTGTCTTCTTCTCCAATAGCTGACAGTATCATACATTACCTGTCTTCTTTGAACTCCTCTTCAGTGACTTGTGTGATCTGTCCTGTGTAACCTATCAAAAGCCTTGCAACAGATCCTTCCCTTATTCCAAGGCAGAATGCAATGTTGCCAACTGGCATCTTTTGTAAAAGTCTGTCTGTAAATATTACCAAACATAGGTTGCTGACTTGCTCAATACAAAAAATGAATACAGGCATAAGATTTTATCACAGATGATCCAGTAGCAAATGGTAAATAATTTGTATAGCCCTGTTGCAGGGTGGGGGGTCACAGGGAGACAGGGTCGGACGCAAGGAGTGGGGGAGGTGGCTTTCAGTGGCTATCACCTTGCCCCCAGCACACCAAGAATGTCTGAGTACTCCCAAATTGGGGTAATGGAGCCCACCTTTCCCCACCAACCCGGCAGACAAATTGCCCTCATTTCACAGCTGAGAAATAGAAACATCTTTTTTGACCCACTGGGAAAACATATAATTGGGGATATGGTGAGTTGAGACTATTAAGTGATCATTAATGAATGACTTAAGGGCAATGACTGGTGATACGTCAAGAAAGTCCCCTATGGAATCTTTCATCAAGACTTTAATTCATTAAGTGGAAAGGAGGGGGGAGTTTCTCACAAGGGCCAAACAACTTAAGTATTTCCCTCTTTTTGCCATTTTTTATGCCACCCCATAGGAGGGGAAAATTCAGCTGCAGATTTATTCAATTGCTTCAGTAATATATAACATACAAATTGAGAGGAGGAAAAGGCCACTCAGTCCCTCAAGCTTGCTCTGCCATTTGATAGGATAAACAGGTAAAATTTCAATATTCCAATAATCCAGTGGCTGAAAGGCAGCCTTTGAAACCATTTTTTTGGATAAGTGGCAAGAAAATATATTTTATTTAAAAGTTCTATTATGTAGTCATATTGTGTAAATAATTTTTAAGTACTATAAAATATTTGAAGTATAGAATATCCCACAAAAATAAAAACTTATATGTGAAAGACAAAAATTAGGTTTAATGAGGTTTTAATTTCCACTACCAACCATTAGAAATAACTTGTCCACGACAAGTACAATAGTCATAAATTATGAGCAATCCTTATTTCAATGCACTCTATGAAATTTATTTGTAAAGGTGAATAAAGGGTGTCTACAAATCAATCTAAAATCAGTAATATGATGGGTCATGTCACAAGACAAAACTGGAAACACAGCGGTGGCCCTGTAGTAGACTCCAAGAAGACTATGCCTATGAAAAGACCAACAATAAAACTTGCTCATATTAAATCTTTGTAAAATTGTAACTGAAGGCTGTCAGTCTACATTACGCTCCGTTAAATATGGGTTTAGTCACAGCAGAATATGATTATCTGACAAATTTCACTACCACATGTTTAATATTTAGCACAATGTGCTTTTATCTGACTACATTTGATACTCACCAAGCAGTGCCCCTACTTCCGCCATGATTTCCTTGGTGTGATTGTTCACTGGTGTATAACCAAGTCTGTAGTCAAGTTGTACAAAATTATCCAGCTCCTCGGGCTCACTGGTGAGTGTCTTCAAGTACAGTTGTGGAGGGACAAGCACACTTAAGCAAACCAAAGCAAAAACTAAAAAGAGCGGTAAAAGCAATTCCTGCAAAAGAATTTTGAAAATTACTACTTCCATTTTTCCTGCAAACTTTAAAAACTAAACATATTGTAAACAGGATATGTTCAAGTAACAATCCAATAGTTAGGACAATAGGGTTCAATATTAACTCTTTAAAATTGGACTTGCATATGTCTAGATTTTAGAATTTTGACTCCTAAACCTCATTTTCACACAACTAGTCAGTCAATTACTCATCCACACAGAACATATAATTGAGAGGGTGCAGTCTGTTAGTTGGCATCAAAAGTATACTTGCTGGTAACAATATAATTCATGACAGGGATCATGGGTGAATCTCACTGGAGTTAAGATACGTAAAGAATGCTGTGTAGAGAAGGTCATGATATTCCACATGGAGCCCACTCCTGCTTTTGAAAGGCCAACAAAGGAAATATTTCCTCTTACCTTTTAGGATTTCTATGTTCACCTACCAGCTTTTGACCTGCCTTTACCTGGCAGCTAGACATGAAGCCTTACCTGCTCAACCTTTGGTTAAAATCCGATTAGTGGGCCTAGTTTGCACCAGTACATCAGGATGCCATTTTGCTAAGAGTGAGGGGAATATACCTGTAGATTCCATTTTACAGCTGGTTTTGGCTGAGTTTAAAAGTTTAAAATATATCTAAAGAAATAAAGCCTTTAACTCTAAATGCCAGCAATTTTCCAAACAGACTGTTGCCCATAACAAAAAATATTAGTTTCAAATATGATTAGTTCCACTTCAGAACTGTGATATAGCAGGATTATGTGGCCCGCTCAAGAGATCTGTTTCCCTCATACTGTCAGTGAGTAGCAGATAATGTCACTACAGAGAATTAAATAATCTTTTTACTAATGTTTAAAAGCCTTCTACAGGAAGCCACTCTGCTATTTACAAAGTGTGCCAACCTACTGCAATTGAACATACTCTGGACCATCTTTCAGTTTTAGTCATATCCTGCATTGTTTTTGCATATTCCTGAAATGTAAGCATGTGCAGTAATAGTTTTAAACCTTTTAGTTTATGTGAACTATCTTGGTATTGTACCTAAATATGCACCTTTATTCTTAACAGTGGAAACAGAAAAAATAAAACAGTTAGCTTAAACTAAAATACATATCTACCAAGTAACCACAAAAAAGAGCAATGATTGGCCCAAATAATTATGCTGCAACAAGGTCACAAGTTGAAGTCACGAATCTGAAAAGGGGACTTTTGCAACAGACAGAACACTCACAAATGATACACGCATTATCGAGCACTTTAGCACAATTGTTTTGTTAAAAAATCTAAATGCATTGAAAACATGCAGTTTTGGCTTGCTTCTTATTCTAGGCATTTGTTTTGATCAAGGTAAAATTTAACCAAATTGGGATTTGCAAATGTAATAACTTGAGCTTGGAAAGAATAAAGCTGCATATTTAAGCTAAGTGCACATGGTCAGATATCCAGCTATAAAGAACACCTCCGCTCTCTATTTCCTCCAATTTCATGCAGCATAGCAAAATACCAAGACATATTTTTAAAAGAATTTTCTGTCAAATTCTGTTTGATGACATTTCAATGTAATGACTTGGGATCAATTATTACTTTAAACATAAACACAACGTGAAAACATAAGCTCTAATTCAAATCTTCAGGATAGGTTTCGAGATGCCAAATAAGGTGGTGAGCATGAATTTTAGGGCAATGAGCTCTGAGGCAGCAATGGCTGTCATGGAGCTCAGAAGAGGTTGTAACAGCTAAATTAGTCATCCTCCCACACTCGTAGTCCTTACTGAGTGGTTGTGACAATTTTCAAGCCTCAAAATGGGTTCCCAGAGAGCAACAGGTTGGGAAACACTGTCCCTGTCAAAGGGGGAAATGTGAAGGATCAACTTTTTTTCTTTTATTCAGAAGTGCTCTTGCATACAACTGAATATTTTTTCTCCAAACTCCAACAGTAAATTACCAATACTTCCAACTGAATAGTTCAGATGCAAAGTCCAATAAGGGCAATGCAAACCAAAGGTAAAGGAGAGGTAGGAAGAGGGGAAGAGGGCTGACAAAACTCCACAAAGGCTAGTCACCCTTTATTTATATGTCAGAAGTCCTTTAACACTGACCCAGCTCCCTCACAGCCATCTCTCAGAGTGTGAGGATGTCTGACATTCCTGTTGATATTTGCCAGCCAGGTATCTATGATTGGACCAGATTAACAGCCCCAATCAGGGAACTCATACTCTATGAGGTCCACCTGGCTGACCTCATTACAATCACTACATCTCACTCTCTATTGAGTCCGAGGACATAGGCTGGTTAGTTTTTTTTAACTGCAGCTTCTCCTGGGGCATTTTGGCACTGGGTCAGGTTCCTCCAACTCTGCCTTGAATATGGGTGGTGTGTAACGCACAGAAGCTTAATTCTTATGCCAGGAGCATCTTGGAGGAAATTCATTGACTTCTTCAAGCAGCAAAAGCGTCAAGGCAGTGACATCTACAACGCTTGACAGAGACGGAGAACCCACAGGTTCCAACAGCCTTTCCAACTTTTCTGAGGAGCTGGACATGTTTTTCTCAAATTCTGTTTGCAAGTTTGTCACTTTCATATGGTCCATGTGCTTGTTCAGGACCATTGTACCTACCTAATGTTACACATCTCTTGACCTGACCTTGGGACGAACAGGCTTCTTACCCATGCAGGGTCATTCCCATGGATGCTACACCAAACTTCATACCCTGAAGTAAACTGTCTCTCTCACTTAGCGAAGACTTGTGTCTAGCATTGGTGTTCCTGATGCCATTTCACCCTCCCCCCGCCAAGTTCTGGGAAGATCAGATATAACCTGGTGCAGAGATTTCTCCCTTTAGCAACTCTCTCTGTAGTTGTATGAGAGGTGCTCCTATTATCAAATTGGAACTGGGACAGTTTGGTATCTAGCGAAGTTGGAGGCTGTTTCTTTAAGCCTGC
The DNA here is from genome assembly GCF_020745735.1 of Hemiscyllium ocellatum. Lineage (NCBI taxonomy): Eukaryota > Metazoa > Chordata > Chondrichthyes > Orectolobiformes > Hemiscylliidae > Hemiscyllium > Hemiscyllium ocellatum. The sequence continues at coordinate 26,239,616 of NC_083425.1, read as the reverse complement.
CTTCAAAATTTGGTCTGTTCTTTTTGCCAGACTATTCAACAATGGATGGTATAGAACTGTTCTTATTTGTCAAATGCCATTTGTATTTAGGAAATACTCAAATTCCCTGCTGGTAAACGATGGCCCATTATCTGTGAAAAATACATCTGCAAGTCTGTATATTGCAAAAGATGCATGCAGTATTTTGGTCAACATCCCCGTGTTTGATGAATGAACTCTATGCACACCCAGCCACTTTCAGTCAGCATCCACAATAACTCAGAACATTGAGCCCATAAAAAGAACTGCATAGTCAACGTGCAACACAGCTGAGGAGTTACTGCAGCTATTCCTACAAATGTGTGGGGAGCTGCTGGTGGTAATTTTTGTCTGTTTTGGTACATGGGTACTGCCCTACCAATGCAGCTATGTATGTATCCAATCCTGGCCACTAGATGTAATCTCTTGTCAACATCTTCATTTGGAAACCTCTGGATGACTCTTTTGGAGTTCAGCAGTCTCTAGTAATGACCTTTGCTCAGGACAATCACTCTTTCTCCCCATAATAATATGTGAGTAAAAAATGAGGTCTGCAGATGCTGGAGATCACAGCTGCAAATGTGTTGCTGGTCAAAGCACAGCAGGTTAGGCAGCATCTCAGGAATAGAGAATTCGACGTTTCGAGCATAAGCCCTTACCATCCTCTACTGTGATCCGGTCTCTCGGATAGAAAAAGATTTTAATTCTGGTTGGGACAGCCCTTTGGTTACCCCCATCACCACCAGCTGTTTCAGTTTAGCCAGGACTGGATCTTTCTATGCCCCCAAAATTTGATATTGTCAGATGTGACTGGAAGCGTGTCCAGAAAATTTTAAACTATTACAGACTTTTCCAGTATTAGTACTGCCAGTGGTGTATCTGCCAGCGGAGGCAGCTCAATGCATCCACATTTGCAACTTGGCTTCTTGGACGGTTTTGCAACTTGTAATTAAATGCCCTCAGTATTAGAGCCCACCGCTGAACCTGGCATGAAGCTATGGGCAGTACTGCCTTATCCTCTTTAAGTAGATCTAGCAAATCTACATTTGTAAAGGTATTGGTGGAATTCATAACTCCAAATATGACTGCCAAAATTTCCTTCTTTATCTGGGTGTATTTCTGCTCTGCATTAGCAGAAGTCCTGGATGCATTTGCTGTAGGGTGTTCCTCTCCATCTGGCCACCCATCAGCTAATGCTACTCCAATGCAATATGGGGAGGCATCACACGTCAATACCAGATCCCACTTGGGATCAGTGCGCCAACACCCTTGAAGGATGACAGCTATTTCTTCACTTCACTCAGATAAAAAACCATTTCTGAGGCTGATCCTTTTGTAAGAGTTGATGTAAAATTGCCAGAATGGAGATGAGGTCATGTACAAACTTTCTGGAATAATTCCCAGTCCAAGGAAAGACCTAAGCTTCAGTAGATGTGAGAGCTAGGGCACTGCTCTGAGATAGGGTCACTGGACCCAAAATGTGAACTCTGATTTCTCTCCACAGATGCTGCCAGACATGCTGAGCTTTTCCAGCAATTTCTGTTCTTGTTTGTGACCGTTTAACCAGACATTTATTATGATTGGTTTCTGACAATGCTAATGTAGGTGGACTTTCAGGGTGTGCACTCTCCTGGAATCCAGCCTATGAGTTCTCTTGCTCAACTTAGATCTAGTGGGACTCTTTTGCTGTCTCAAGTCCAGATACTGGCAGCAAGTACAATGGCTTGCTGGCCAGATCCTGAAGAAAATTTTAACAAATTAGCTGAGGCTTGGCTTTGTTTTGGGATTTTGTTGTGGACTGACCTAGAGCCCCTCTGTTCAGGATATGTCCTGAATGAGGTTATGCAATTGTCTGCACTCAAGTGGTATTCCCTGAGCTCAGTCATATTGGTGAGGGTGTCCATATCCATCAGAATACACTCCACTTGCTGCATTTTCCAATGATAAGGCCTGTTTGAAGTCTAGTTGGGCTTCAACTAATAGGCACTTTTACATGATTACATCATTAATCCCACATACCAAATAGTCTCACTGCATCTCATGGGTCACATGCTTCTGCCATTCATCTTCACCTGGTCAAAATTCCTGATATGGAGACCTCTAGTTCTCAGATTGCTGAGTAAAACCAAAATAGTCTAGAATTAGAGAAGGTTTGGGGTCACAACATTCCTTGACTAAATCTGTCAATTCTTGAAAGGTTTCATTATGTGGTGCCTCAGGGAAATTTAGGCTCCTAATAACCAGGTCCACAAACTGTCAGGAGAATTACTTGTTGCTTTTCATCTGCCCCAATGTCATTTGCCTGGAAAGAATAATGCATTCTTTTCACATACTGGGCCTGAGTCAAGCTTCCCAAATAATGGCATGACACAAGCAATGCTTACTCCAACTCAAAGATAACTGTCGCTCGCGGATTTCTTCAAAATGTGCCTTATTCTCGTCACCACTGAAATAACTCCACAGAGGTTGGTATCCTATCACCAAATCAACCTTAATTTACATATACAAATTCCTTGACAGTGATCCAGTTCCATCTGAGCCAGCTCTTAGAGTGTGAGGATGTCTAACAATTCTGTTTTCATCTGTCAGCCAGGGCTCCCTGATTATACTAGGTTAACAGTCCCAATCAGGGAATTTATATTCTATGAGTTCTACCTGATTGACCTTGTTACAATCACTACAGGGGCTAAATCAAAATGGAGTTGGAAGGGAGTATCCATTTTCTTATATAAATGCACATCACTGCTGTTGTATGTAAGCAACATCTGAACGTACCCTCAAGTATCTCCCAAAGCAGTTAAAAGCAATTGACTTTTTGGAAGTCTTTATTACAAAGTAAGCAATTGAGGCAGCCAATTTCTTTTATTTCCTCTCAGGATGATAATGACATGAGAGGATACTATTTGCTGCCCATCTCCAATTTCTCTTCCCAAATCTGACCCACTACATTGGCAAACATCAAATTATTTTTATCTTTAGTTTGAATAAAACCAACACCTGATATCAGAAAATTGGCCAATAAATGTAACTGTTGAATGTCATTATTTAAAAGAGCGCTGTGGTTTGCCAGTCCAATTCAGGAGGCATTATGACTCAACCACTTAACAACAGCATACATGCACTAATGCCCTTAAATGTGGAAAAATTGTTCAAAGTGCTGCACACAAGTGTAATCAGAAATACACAGATGTCAAGCCAAAGTTGGGGACATTAGAAAGGGTAACTAACAGAATAGTAAAAGACACTATTTTAAAGAGGCTTGTAATGGCAGAGTGAAGAGTTTTAAGAAGGAGATTCAAAAGGATATGGTCCAGATGACTGAAATACTGTAAAAACAATCAATGCTGGGAATAAGTTGTAACCATCTAATAAGTTCTGAAGGGATGCCTGAGACCTAACAGAACAAATGAACAGGTGATGGATATACTAATTAAGGGTTAATTGGGTAAGAATTGGTTGTATGAATATGGGGAGTTCTAATTGGTGGGTTGTGGGTTTCATGAAGTGTTAACTGAAATAAAACTCTAATTCAAAGTGTGGACTTCAATTCTGTTAGACTAAAATTATCTTCTTATGTATAACATGAGTGGTAGGCCCTTGTGATGCATTGGTAGTCATCAGCTTCCCTGAAGAAGGGCTTTTGCCCGAAACGCCGATTCTCTTGAAAGAGAGCACTTTTCCAGCAACACATTTTTCAGCTCTGATCTCCAGCATCTGCAGTCCTCACTTTGTCCTAGTCATCAGCTTTCCTCTTTGGGTTCAAGTCCCATCTGCTTCAGAGCTGTGTACTAACATCTCTAAACAGGTTTATGAGAAAATATTGTGAGCAAGAATATGAAGCAAGCAGAGTTTCAGAAAGTTATAAAGCTGCAGGAGGTTACAGAGGTAGGAAATTGACACCATTAAGGGATTTGAACACAGATTGTTATTTGAAGTTCAAAACCCTGAAAATAAGAAACTAACATAGGCAACCAAGTATAAGGACTAGCAATGAACTGGATGGTTCAGAAGAGAATACGGTAAGCTAAGCTTTATCAAGAATGGGCAAGAAAGCATTGGAATAGTTGAATCTGGAGGCGAGGGATTCAGTGGTTGGACTGAACCAGCTACATGGGTATCTGCTGTGTCATAGAGGCTGTATTTGAAACGCAATGAACTATATTTCAATAGGTGCTTCACATCAGCCGAGCAGAGACAAGGAAAATGGCTTAAGCAAGAACTCTAAAACAATCTCTCTCTGTGTCTTTCCCAACTTCGAAGTCAGTACCCAATGAAAAATCAACTTGGGATAATCATCATTCACTGACAACTCAAGATTTACAAACCTTGCCATTGCTGCAGAATGCAAGTTAACAATTAAATAATTGGCCTCAGGTTTAAAATCTAACACTTGAAAGACTTTAAACTGCAAATGCCTTTATCTTCCAGTCTTCACCAGACACTCTCCCCGCTTCTTTTTAATCTTATTGTGTGTGTTTGTATGTGTCTGACGTCGCAGTTTTATTATTTCCTCGGGGTAGTGGGTAATAAAATTCTTCTTTTTGTCACTGCAATAAACCTTGTAATTTGAAATGTAATTAACAACTTCAAAATTAATAAAACAATCAAATTGTGATGGTTGCATGCTATAAAAGAAATAAAAATATTTGTTGTGACTAACAAGAGGGGGTTAAAAAGAGGGAAGCTGATGACTCTCTTTCACCCACTTGTAACATGACAATATGAACTTCTTCACTGGTCTGCATAAACTTTATACTTTTATTCATGAGTAGTGCTGTTGTTACAAATATTACTCATTTAAATGCAGCCTTATATTTCAGTTTAGTTATGTTGTGCCTGTGAGTTGAAAATGCTGGAGTTTGTTACTTAGAAATTATTTGTACTTCTAGCACTGTTTCATTTTAGAAACTGTTTACATTTCTACCAGAGAGTTAGAATGGTTAACAGTGCAATCAAACAATTATGTTAACAAATTCTATGCTCAAAAAAGTGCAAATATCTAGACTTAATGGCAGATTTATTATTGTTTACATTTACTCTGAAAAGCAGTTAAAAAAAGGTCTGAAGTACTGTGCAATATTACAGCATAACAGCTCTTGTAAAACACCTTTATAAAGCAAGCACCAAGCTGGAATCAGTGCTTAATTCTAAATGCTGTTCTTTAGGAAGGATATCAAGACAAGAGCATAGAGTTGATTTATTAGAATAATACCTGGGACAAAAGACTTCAGTTATGTGAAGAGACTGAAGTAAATTACTTTACTTTCCTGTCCTTACTGCACAGAAGCTTGAGAAGGAGTTTTGATGAAGATGGTCGACATCATGAAAGGGTTTGATGAAGCAAATAGGGAGAGGCTACTTCCTGTGGAAGAGGTTAAGTAACTAAGAAATACAGATTTAAGGTAAATGGCAAAAGAACCAGAGGAAAGATGAACAAAAAAAATTCACAGCGAGAAATGGTTATCTAAGAATCACTGTCTAAAGGAGTAGTGGAAGTAGATTCAATTGCAGCTTTCTCTACATATGGCTTGCTGAGTTTTTGCCTGATTGTACTTCTGTGAGGTGCCTTTGATCTTTTTGCTATTTTAAAGTGTTATATAACTGAATGAGCCAGCAGTGGCATAACAACAGAGTTAAGAGTCTAAGAGTCAACCACACTCTGCTGACAATCAAAAATGAAGGTTTATGAAAGACTGATAGGAAGCCCTGAATTTAAAATAGGTGAACAATGACACCAGAATGTTATATGAAATGTCAGGAACAATGTATAGTTTGAAGCCACAAAAGCACCTTATCATGCCATAGAACATACAACATTACAACACAGTACAGGCCCTTCGGCCCTCAGTGTTGCGCTGACCTATGGAACCAATCTGAAGCCCATCTAACCTACACTGTTCCATTTTCATCCATACATTTATCCAATGGCCATTTAAATGCCCTTGAAGTTGGCCCATCTACTACTGTGAGAAAGTGAGGACTGCAGATGCTGGAGATCAGAGCTGAAAAATGTGTTGCTGGAAAAGCACAGCAGGTCAGGCAGCATCCAAGAAGCAGGAGAATCGAAATTTCAGGCATAAGCCCTTCTTCAGGAAGAAGGGCTTATGCCTGAAATGTCGATTCTCCTACTCCTTGGATGCTACCTGACCTGCTGCGCTTTTCCATCTACTACTGTTGCAGGCAGGGCATTCCTGTCAATTAAGTCATCTCTCAACCTTCTTCTCTCTAATGAAGACAGCCTCAAGTAACTCAGCCTTACCTCATAAGACCTTCCCTCCATGCCAGGCAACATTCTCGTAAATCTCCTCTGCATGCTTTCTAACGCTTCTACATCTTTCCTATAATGCGGTGACCAAAACTGTACACAATACTCCAAGTGTGGCCGCACCAGAGTTTTGTACGTTTAGGAATACCATCATTGTATTATACACTTTGAATCCAAAATATGAAGCACTATATTTATACAGCAGTCTAAAGCTGTAGTTTCACTTCTGAGATTGTAGTATTCTCCTTGGTCAGATTACGAGCAAGAATCCCTGTCCAGGCAGCAACTTCAGCGTCAAATTAGTCAATCTATTAAGACACACTAATGAGCAGTAGCAAGAACTTGAGAGACTTTGAGAGCACAGTGGAAGAAGAGAAGTGGGCATAAGCAGCAATTCATAAGTAGAATTGCATGAAACAAAATAATATCACAGATGTACAAGAATCACAGAGCCATGAAGCATGGAAACAGACCCTTCAGTCCAATGCTGACAAGGTCTCCTAAACTGAGCTAGTTCCACTTGCCTGCATTTCGCTCATATCCCTCTACACCCTTCCTATTTAGGAACCTATCCAAATGTCTCTTAAATGCTGTAATCGTACACACCTCCACCACTTCCCCTGGCAGCTAATTCCATACATGCACTCTCTGTGGAAAAAAGTTGCCCCTCTGATCCCTTTTAAATCTTTCCCCTATCACACTAAAATTATGCCCTCTAGTTTTGAACTCTCCCATCCTTGGTAAAAGAAATAGACTATTCACCTTACCTATGCCCCTCATGATTTTATAAACATCTATAAGGACACCAGTCTCTGATGTTCCAGGGAAAGACGTCCCAGCCTATTCAGCCTCTCCTTATATTTCAAACCCTCCAGTCCCAGCAACATCCTTGTAATTTTTTTTCTCTACCCATTCTAGTTTAACAACATCCTTTCTGTAGCAGAGCAATCAGAATTGAATGCACTATTCCAACAGTGGATTCACCAATGGCTTGTACAGCTGCAACATGACGTCCCAACTCCTATACTCAATTCTCAGAACAATGAAGGCAAGCATGCCAATTGTTTCCTTCACTACCCTGCCCACGTGCCACACTAGTTTTGTCAGATCACAACTCACTAGTTTATTGAAACTCAATCACTCCAAGCTATAACTTAAGTTAGTAATTTGATTGTTCTTTCATTATTATTACAACTTCATCTTTTGAACTGTTCACAGGAAAGCAGACATATTCGCAGATAACCACATTCTTCTGAATGTTTAATTGTTTTTGCACCCCTCCCAATCTTTTCTGACTGGTGCTGTTTTTAACTGTGCTTCCGTAATAATTTATTCTAATAGCTGATATGCAAACATGCGGTTACTGAAATAATTGTAAACAGCGGGGCTTACCTGATTCCGTATTTTGATTCTTTTGAGACATTACTGGAGAACCAGTTGCATGTCTACAGATTGCAGAAACACGCCCGTCCCATAACCACAAGTCTATTCTACAGAACTACAAAAATACCAAAGCGGTCTAGTTTTTACAAAATGTTACATCTTTCACACAGTCTCAGGTATAATGCACCCTCCAGGGCTAGGATTTTATATACAGTCTGTTTCACGCATCTTTAACACGATCTGATATCTCCCAGAAAAAATGGAAACTAAAGCAGTATTAACGCATCCAAGTTCGAGTGGATGTAAAGTAACGACACTTACCTGTAAAGTCTGATCTTTGTTCCGCTTTTTTATGAGAAAATTTCTGTATAAAAGTGCTTTGGTTTGCTGCCAAATCGCAGCGTCTTTTCTGTTCAAACCTCCCATTATTTCAACGATTCAAAAACGGTAAAAAAAACTTTCCTAAACAATTTTCTATTCTATGTAAATAACACAGGGACACTTTCCATTAAATTTTGGAAATAAAGTCCCCGAAGTCAACAGTACAGCTACTCTAAAAGAGGTGCGGCAGACTAAAGATTCAAGACAGATCAGTTGTTTTCGCCTAAAGATCGTCGCACATCAACAATGTGGAAATTTCAACGAGGGTTTTTCTAAGGTCGCTTTCTTACGCCTTATTAAAGAAAACAAAATCTTCACAGAGCAAAAGATTCCACGGCAAATTGAGTGTAAACAACCACATTAATGAGGATTACATCTTTAAAAAAAAATGAGCCTGTGCAGGATGAGCCTCATGAGCGCGGAAGCTACCCAGAAAGGAAATTGTTCAATAAACTAAATAAACAACTAAGGAGCCAAGGCCGGCGAGTTGTGGGTGGTGTCCAGGGACAGTGTTTGAGATTAGAATCTTCTCCAGCTTTCCTCTAGCGGGGAGGGGGGATGAAGTAGGCGTCCCTCACTCAAACAGACCGGGGGTAAGCGGCTGCGATCCGGACTCACACTCTGACAGCCCGGGGGGGTGTGAGGGTCCCTCTGTCACTGACAGCCCGGGGGTGGGGAGTGTGAGGATCCCTCTGTTACTAACAGCCCGGGGGGGGGGGCGGTGAGGATCCCCTTGTCACTGACAGCCCGGGGGTGGGGGGAGTGAGGGGGTGAGGATCCCTCTGTCACTGACAGCCCGGGGGGGGGGGGGGTGAGGGTCCCTCTGTCACTGACAGCCCGGGGGGGGGGGGGGGGGTGAGGGTCCCTCTGTCACTGACAGCCCGGGGGTGGGGGTGGGTGAGGGTCCCTCTGTCACTGACAGCCCGGGGGTGGGGGTGGGTGAGGGTCCCTCTGTCACTGACAGCCCGGGGGTGGGGGGTGTGAGGGTCCCTCTGTCACTGACAGCCCGGGGGTGGGGGGTGTGAGGGTCCCTCTGTCACTGACAGCCCGGGGGTGGGGGGTGTGAGGATCCCCTTGTCACTGACAGCCCGAGGGGGGGGGGGGTGTGAGGGTCCCTCTGTCACTAACAGCCCGGGGGTGGGGGGTGTGAGGGTCCCTCTGTCACTAACAGCCCGGGGGTGGGGGGGTGTGAGGGTCCCTCTGTCACTAACAGCCCGGGGGTGGGGGGGTGTGAGGGTCCCTCTGTCACTGACAGCCCGGGGGTGGGGGGGTGTGAGGGTCCCTCTGTCACTGACAGCCCGGGGGGTGAGGGTGGGTGAGGGGATGGGGGGTTGATCCCTATCAGGCCCCGTCTCCTCTGGAGCTACAGCAAAAGCCCGCTCGCTGCCCCCCTCGTCGACCCCGATCCGCGACCTCGGCCTTGAAGAGCGGTTAAATCGACGCAGAAAGAGTCGGAAACACGAGGTGACAGGGCCTCAGCCTCATTGTCTCCTGCCGCCGGTATCCCCGTAAACAGTCCGGGGGTGTCGGGGCACCAGCGGGCGGCACAAGAGATACCGCCTCCTCCCAGGCCGCCAGCGCCCGCAGCCGAGGGCGTCCCCTAGTGGCACCTGTATCCCTCTGCCTGAGTGTCAGCCCAGCCCCGGGGCTTGCGAACGCTCTGTCACTGGTCCACACTACCTCAGGGTGCGTTTCTGCATAGTCCGGAGAAAGTAAAAGCAACCGGATATTTGCACTGAATAAAAAAGATAAAGCGATGAGTAATTGCAGGCCGAAAGACGTGAAATTTGACATTATAATTGTATTAACTATTAATTGTGGACCCACACGCTGAGGATACCTGAATTTTCACTACCAAAGCAAATCATCTTCATTGAGCTCAAGGAAGGTACTCAAAGGAGAGGAAGACAAAAGAAGTATTTCAAAGACTCCCTGAAGGTCTCCCTCAAGAATACAGTATAGAAGGGAACTATAGACCAGTGAACCTGATGTCAGTGATATGTAGGTTGGTGGAGGGGATTTTGAGGGACACGGTGTACAGAGGAACCTTGATTATCCAAACGAGATGGGAAGGCACTATTTCATTCGGATGATTGATTCAACACCTCTCCTGTGGGTCTCGGAGTTTTCTGAAGTCTCCTTTTACTTGGCTCTGCCTGCCTTGCTTCCTCTCTCTGTCTCAGGGTTTGTTTCTGAGCAGATACACATTTTTGTGGAAGGGACCTGCAGCGTTGCTGAAGCCTCCATCAGCTCAATGGGATTGACACAGCGAGCACTTGCTAAGTCTGCTCCGAGCTCCCGCCCCCCCACAACTGTCCATTTCCCAACCCCGTCCAACCCAGCCTTCACATTCCCTCACCCCTTTCTTCAGGATGGTGAAGAAGGTGTTTACCACGCTTGACTTTACTGGTCATAACATTGAGTATAGGAGTTGGGAAGGGCTGAAGAAGGGCTCATGCCTGAAATGTCGATTCTCCTGTTCTTTGGATGCTGCCTGACCTGCTGCGCTTTTCCAGCAACACATTTTCAGCTCTGATCTCCAGCATCTGCAGTCCTCACTTTCTCCTATAGGTGTTGGAAAGTCATGTTGCAGCTGTACAAGGCATTGGTGGCATTTTCCACACAAAGCCATGCTGTCTATCCCTAAGCAGTCCTCATTTTCTAAACCCATGTAAATAATGTCTCTCAGAATCCCCTCTAACAACTTAGCCATCACTGATGTAAGATTCTCGGTGGCACAGTGATTAGCACTGTTGCCTCACAGCGCCTGAGACCCGGGTTCAATTCCTGACTCAGGCGACTGACTGTGTGGAGTTTGCATGTTCTCCCTGTGTCTGCATGGGTTTCCTCCGGTTTCCTCCCACAGTCCAAAGATGTGCGGGTCAGGTGAATTGGCCATGCTAAATTGCCCGTAGTGTTAGGTAAGGGGTAAATGTAGGGGTATGGGTGGCTTGCGCTTTGGCGGGTCGGTGTGGACTTGTTGGGCCGAAGGGCCTGTTTCCACACTGTAAGTAATCTAAGTAATTCACCAAATCTATAATTCCTATTTATGTTGCATTCTTGAGGGAAGCCTTCAGGGAATCTTTGGCTCCTTTGAGTACCTTCCTTAAGCTGAGATAAGGTGATTGAGAATACAGTGTACCTATCTGGTCTCCATGCTATAGAAAAGATGTTGTTAAACTTGAGAGAGTTCAGAAAAGATTTACAAGGATGTTGCCTGGACTGAAAATGTGTTGCTGGTTAAAGCACAGCAGGTCAGGCAGCATCCAAGGAACAGGAAATTCGACGTTTCGGGCCAGAGCCCTTCATCAGGAAATGCTGGACTGGAAGGTTTGAATTATAGGAGAGGCTAGATAAGTTGGAACACTTTTCCCTGCATCAGCAGAGGTTGAGGGATGATCTTATGGAGATTTATCAAATCATGAGGGACATGGATAGGGTGAATAGCCAAGGTATTTTTTTCCTAGGGTGGGGGAGTCCAAAACTATAGGGCAATTTGATTAAGATGAGAGGGGAAAGATTGTAAAAAGACCTAGGGGGTAACTTACTCATGCAGAGGGTGGTGTATGTATGGAATAAGCTGCCAGAGGAAATGGTGGAGGTAGATAGAATTATGACATTCAAATGACATCTGGATGGGTATATGAAAAGAAAAGGGTTAGAAGGATATTGTCCAAACACAACTCGGTTAGATTGGGAGGTCTCCCCGCACGGACAAGTTGGTTTGTAGTGTCTGTTTCCATGCCGTATGACTCTATGTCAATGCATACAGAAGAAACTGACTTGGAGGAAGCTCTTGTCTGAACACAATTCTTTGAGAACATGCGTCAGCAACAGGAGGGATAGAAAACAAACCAGAAAAAGGAATGCCAATGATTTCAAGGCGTAGAACAATTTCACTTTCTGGAAATACCTGTCAAATGTGAGGTTGAAGATGAGGTGATCGGATTGTGCTCATCAGCCACACAAACACCCACAGATCCCAGGACCAGTGACATGGAATTTCCTAGATGGACAATTGTGCTCATTGCAGAGTGATTGCTGACAACAAATTGAAGAGGAATTGTGCATTTTGCATTAAAAGATTAATTCCACACTTATGTTCATTAGTCAAAATAGTACTAAATGAATTACTTCTTTGGTTTCCTCCTCTCCGGATAAATTAGTTGTAGGTGCTTTCTTCAAAACATCAGATAACAATTCAGCACACTTAGCGATCAGACTTTCAAAGTGGACAACGCTTTATTTGTTTTGAATCAATGTCAAAAGTACAAATAAAATTATAAATCCTGCACTTTTGCAGATACAGAAAATAGATATGCTAAAGATTAAAAAATGACTCAAGACTTAAATATGTACTTAATCATTGGAAAGTGTTTTTCCTGTGTACTCATAGTTGGTTGGGCTAAAATATATGTTTTTTTCTATCAAAGATCTGACACAGATCTATTGTTTGGTAGCTGGTCGGTCAGAGATGGCTTAATTAGTATGATTCCATAACCTTTTATAAACTGATCCATCTCGTCAAAGCTAATATGTGAATAAGTGTAAGTATACAGCAGATGACAAACATTCTTGGTCATAAAAACAGAAATTCCTGGAGAAACTCAGCAGGTCTGGTTGGCAGCATCTGTGGAGCGAGAAATGGATTTTAACATTTTGAGTCCAATATGACTCTTCTATATTCGATTCAAAATGCTAACTTTGCTTCTTTCTCCACAGACACTACCAGACATATCGAGTTTCTCCAGCATTTTCTATTGTTATTTCAGATATCCAACATCCATAGTGTTTTGCATTTAATGCGATTGATAAGATGGTTTTAGTAAATGATTTGACAAAAGTACAAATCAAAATGGTTGGAAAACAATCTAAAACAGAAGAATTAAAAATGACAACTGTACATTTTACAAGTTTGTGTGGGGGTGTGACACATTATTAAAGTATCAATGTTATAAATGTGTTAAGCTTTGCTAGAATAGGCAGGAAAAAGACTGGATGAGTGGCATTTTGATGTGAAAGACTCTCAATGCAAATGCTTCAGCCTCATGCCATTTACTCATTTCACTGCATAATTTTAGTGAATTTAGAAAACTGCTTCATATTCAGACATCTCTTTTAACAGTTCACAAACAGACAACTGACAGTGATTCATACAGAACTGCAAGAATGGCTTAAAAAGAGTACAGTGTTCTCAATAATGAGTCTTTCCTAACCAGCATTACATTATTAGAATTTTGCTGCACTGAAATTTCTATTTTGATAAATTAAAACAACATTTTCCTTCTCATGAACTGATTAGACTTATCCCATCCTCTACTTATTCCTATATCATTTAATATTCCTTTTATTGGCATTTATTTAACGTGAAGTTTTCAGCTGCATCTAGCTAGTGAATACTACTCACTTGTTCTCATTGTGAAGAAAGCGTTCAATGATGAGAGAATATGAGATATTGTACTTTTCCTTACTTGCAAGTAATCACTTTTTGGAAAAAAGTGAATTTTTTAATATTCAAATAAATATAGTTATTTAATGATGTCAAGAGGATATAAAGGAAAATAAGCTTAAAATAAATAATTCAAATACTCCAGGACTCCAATTTTTAAGGAATCTTCTTATTTCAGAAAAAATACTCATAAGTATTCAAATGAATTAGTCAAATATTATCTTGTAAAATTTAAGTTTTAAAAAACTGGAAATGCTAAAAATTAAAACAAGGCTGTAAACATGTGGCAGATCTATTTGTGTACATGGTCTCCTATTTACAGATATAAACCTATTATGTTTCCTTCAACACAAGTTAGTATGTGTATTTGACTCTCTGCACAACCTCACCCTTGTTTGTCTTATCCACAGTTGTAAGCGAGCTAACATGGAATTTCCAGTTCAGATGAAGTGTTTACACTGTAAAGTCTACTCATCCTTTATATACATAACTATGGACAGCTCTGTATATTCCAGTGTATCCAAATCTGTCTGTGCCTAATTCAGGAATGACACTAAATCTAATATCTATGATACAACAATGATTCCACAAGAAATTCATCTTAAACATATAGACATTCTACATCAGAAATGAGTAATTTTGTTGTACAAAATGTTCATGCTTTGTAAAAAGGTCTCCATCCATAACATAAATAACAACATTTGCTGACACAATTTTCATAATTGTACACATCACATAACCTTTAAGCACTTTATATTAATTAAGGACAAATTTCTAAGGCAAATAAATGGAAGTCAAAAGAATAATACCATAAGAGGTTCATTACCATTTACACTGCAAGAAATGAAATGTTGAACAGGTGCTAGCCCATTCCAGGATAGCTTAATTTGTCCTTTCATATTGCCAACAATGTTAGTTCATAATGCAGGTTAGATATTGAAAAAACTTGTTGATGTTTGGAATTTTAAACAATAATTTTATTACATTGTTCCAATATTTATGTGAACAAGGATTAATTGTCAGAACATTACTCCAGTTTGTGCACTATTAACTATGATGGACTAATTGGATAGTCTCTTCAGACCACCAGTAATTGTTAACAGGAATCAATAAAAAGTGATATTGCAACTAATAAATATTACAAAGTCATAGCAGAAAAAATGAACTCATGCATGAATTACTTTAAAAATGTAAATAATGTAATAGTTACATTTATTAAATTCAGAGATTAGTAAATTAGTATTGCAAGAGCTCCCCAGTTATTGGTAGTTGCACTGATATGTTTTTATAAACAAATGATAAAATTAACAGAAATCTGAATACATGCTGTACCCTATAGTTTTAAGTTCCAAATGAAATATCTACGTGGGTCTATTTTGATTGGATCTAAAAATATTGACCACTATAGATATTAATTGTCAGGTTGATATCAGTATAATGAAGTTCATTCTCTGAATAGCATTTTTAAAATATTACAGTTTCAATGTGTTAACAGTCTCTGCTGTTTACATGTATAATGTAGGTTTCTATCCATTCAGCTTTAAAGTTACTTTGGTTCCACTGCTTTGTGAAAAACAAAGGTAGATCAATAACATATTCCCAGCATAAGGGTTATGAGTTTGAGCCTTTCATATCCTAATTGGTGAGGTCAATTGCCCCAAAAGCTGTTCATCATCAGAAAACACAAAAATAATGCCATCCAACTCATTCGGTATAATGACACTTTCCTATCAAACATTCACTTACTAATATTGCCAGAACCTTACATAATTTTGAGGTAAACAATTAATGTTTCATCTGAAGGGGAAAATGATCAGCAAATAAAAATTTATTACATAATAAATGTCATTTAAAAGGTACATGAAATTTCATCTTTTCATGAGATGATGTTTTGAAATAGCTTGCTATGTTGGACCAAGAAACACATCTCTAAGATAAATATTCATTTGTAGTCAAGCATCACTTAATGTGCCTGACGCATTAGTGACAAATACCTGCTACTGAGCAAAACAAAACTCATTTATTTGTTTAGAAATAGAATGCTGCAGGTGCTGGAAATATGAAAGAACAGAAAATGCTGAAAATATTCAACAGGTTAGGCAGCAACTGTACAGAGAAAGATACAGTGATTCACCACCACCTTCGACAGGGCTGTTGTGCTTGGGCAATAAACACTGACCTAGCCAGCAATGTTCACATCTCATGAACATTGGACTAAACAAATTAAAACCTTTCAGGTTGATGGCCTTTCATCAAAGCATATAAAGTCATCAACTTGACACATTATCGCTGGTTGTCCCTCCACAAATGCTGCCTGATCTGCTGAGTATTCCCAGGATATTCTGTCTGATTTATTTATTTACATTTTGGTCGAAAACTCAATAACTATGCTATTTGCTATCTGATCTGAGTGCTTGTTCTCTACCTAGATGAAACAAGGAGGAGGCATCAATTTTGTATTTGTTTTTTTAAAAAAGAACATTCATAAATTCACAGGGTTTGGTAAAAAAATTGAAACATTTGGTTCACTTCTGTACATTAAATTTTGTAACATCAATACATATCTTGACTACATTGTTTATTTTGAAGAATAAAGAATACTTTTGTGTTTTGATTCCTTAGGTTAAGTGTGCAATCCAAAATTGTGGACAATGTTACATGAATGTTCATGAAGAAATCATCGAGTCCACTAATTATAGCAATTGGCAGCAGGATCTTTTTCTAGAAAATTAGAATGAAGGCAAAGGATAAACATTGTGAAGCTTGGAATTCCTTTCCCCATTTTGAATGAAAACGGAACAGTTCACTTCCCTAATATATATTTATCAAGACAAAAGTCAATTCACTGATTTAGATAATCAAAAGACACAGTAACAGAAAATATGCAATCTCATATACACTCAATCCTCCATATCTGCGAGGGTTCTGTTCCTGAGAACCACTACAAATGATGAAATTCTTGACTGCGGAGCTCAGTTAAAAGTCAGTTAAGATAGATTAAAAGTCATGGATATGCCTATGGATGCTGAATTTTGTTGATTTTTTTTGGCGCGGATAGGCGATTTGCGATTCATGATTTCTTGGATACCAAGGATTTACTGTACGTATGTCCCATTGCTCCAGACAAGTCAAATATATCCTGTGTTCTTTATTTCCTACAAGCAACATGACAAAGTTCTATCTGTCACTGAATTAATGTTTTCTAGCTCTGACATCATTCTTTCCATTTGTCACTCTATAGTTAAAGTGTGGCTGAGGATTACGGTTCAGAGGCTTCTTGAAGTTTCCAGGTTGATTTAACATAGATGTTGAGCTAGCCACATCTGATACTGCAATTGTCGGACCTGTGATAAAAAAAGTCTATCAGTATTTATTTGAATGATAAATAATTTTAAACTATATTACAGTTTCATCTGCCTGACCAACATACACCCTCTCAACACCAGGAAGAGAAAACACTTCAAGCTTTAGATTTAAAAATAAATTGTCAACTTTTATCGGTTGTAGAACTCTTATTTCTAGATCAGAAGATTGTAGATTCTAATTCAATCGCGGGCCTTGAGAACTTAATACAAGTTGACTGTCCAAAGCCCTGATGAAGGGCTTTTGCCCGAAACGTCGATTTTACTGCTCCTCGGAAGCTGCCTGAACTGCTGTGCTCTTCTAGCACCATTAATCCAGAATCTGGTTTCCAGCATCTGCAGTCATTGTTTTTACCCTGTCCAATGCAATAGTGAGAGAATGCCGTGAGTTGAGAGATGGTACCTTTCAATGAGAAGTTAACTTATAGATCCTCCCTGCCTGTTCAGATCGCACTGCAATATTTGAAGACAAGGAGGAGATTCTGCTGGTATCCTGATCAACATCCATCTCCTAAGCACAACCACCAATCACATTAACTCATTGCTAGCATGGCAATTCTTGGCTGCTATGTTTGCCTTTTTAACAGTGAGTGCATTTTAACAAATAATTACTGAAAGAGCTGCAGATGCTGTGAAGCCTTCAGAAATGAGATAACAAGAATCCAGCGAAAGTATACTCCTGTCAGGGTGAAAGGGAAGGCTGGTAGGTATAGGGAATGCTGGATGACTAAAGAAATTGAGGGTTTGGTTAAGAAAAAGAAGGAAGCATATGTCAGGTATAGACAGGATAGATCGAGTGAATCCTTAGAAGAGTATAAAGAAAGTAGGAGTATACTTAAGAGGGAAATCAGGAGGGCAAAGCGGGGACATGAGATAGCTTTGGCAAATAAAATTAAAGAGAATCCAAAGGGTTTTTACAAATATATTAAGGACAAAAGGGTAATTAGGGAGAGAATAGGGCCCCCCAAAGATCAGGACGGCGGCCTTTGTGTGGAGCCACAGAAAATGGGGGAGATACTAAATGAATATTTTGCATCAGTATTTACTGTGGAAAAGGATATGGAAGATACAGACTGTAGGGAAATAGATGGTGACATCATGCAAAGTGTCCAGATTACAGAGGAGGAAGTGCTAGAAGCCTTGAAACGGTTAAAGGTGGATAAATCTCCAGGATTCCTGATGAAGGGCTCTGGCCCGAAACGTCGAATTTCCTGTTCCTTGGATGCTGTCTAACCTGCTGTGCTTTAACCAGCAACACATTTTCAGCTCTGATCTCCAGCATCTGCAGACCTCACTTTTTACTCGGGTGACCTTATAGAGGCTTATAAAATTATGAGGACATAGATGGGATAAATAGACAAAATCTTTTCCCTGGGGTCGGGGAGTCCAGAACTAGAGTGCATAGTTTAGGGTGAGAGGGGAAAGATATATAAGAGACCTGAGAGGCAACTTTTTCACGCAGAGGGTGGTACGTATATGGAATGAGCTGCCAGAGGATGTGGTAGAGGCTGGTACAATTGCAATATTTAAGAGGCATTTGGATGGGGATATGAATAGGAAGGGTTTGGAGGGATATGGGCCGGGTGCTGGCAGGTGGGACTAGATTGGGTTGGGATATCTGGTCAGCATGGACGGGTTGCACCGAAGGGTCTGTTTCCATGCTGTACATCTCTATGACTCTGTGCATCAGAAACAAAAGCAAAAATTGCAGAAAAAGCTCATTTCTGAGCAAGAGTCACCAGGCTGGAAATATTAACATTGATTTCTCTGCACAGATGCTCCTCCCAGACCTGCTGAGCTTTTTCAGCGTCTGCTTTTTATTAATAAATAATTAGCTGTGAAGTACTTTGGAAGAGCCTGAGAACGTAAATGGTTCTTTCCAAGTGCAATTGTTTTACTGGCAATGCAGCTTGTATGAAATTCCATCAGCCACTGTGGTTACACGGAAACAAACATGCTTAGTCTTGATTTAATTTTGATGAGCAGGAGTCAGACTCCAGGATTACATTTGTAATTATTAAATTGGGACATCACTAGTCTACTCTGTTATGATGGATTACCTTAGATAAGTGTGTCATACTTAGATGATTATCTTTTTAGGTGAAGGTTTTTAATGTTCACAAACTTAGTCATTTAGAGATCAAGTGCACATACCTCTTTTGTCATATCCATCCCTTGTTCCTCAGATTCCTGGTAATTTTTATCTGGAATCCATTTATATTGTTCACTTTAACACACTTACTTCAACCCATTCTGACTAGGAAGGGAAACTTCCATTAATTTGCCTTTTTGATCCCAACATTTTAATGTTTAATTTGTATTCCAGATGGTTTGAATGCTTCAACAGGATGACTGATTCCTTCAAATCTATTTTGGTTGCTTACTTTTCCAATCTAAAAACTTCAGTCAAAACACATTAAAGTTCCTTCTTTCAATCAAAACAAGCAGAACTTCTTTAATGTTCCTCTGTAACTTAAATACAATATTCAACGTAATCTTTACCGTCTTTGATCCCTTGCTGTTTGACCCACTGCTATTGCAACATCATTGTTCTAACTACACAAATTTGATTTAATGAGTTGTGTAACTCTGGTTCTGTAACAATGGCGGTGTGCCATAGCTTGAGTGATTTTTCTCACACAATGTTTCACTCCTCACCGAATTAATTTGTCTAACTGGGGTCCAGGGACCCTTTCTCAGTGAAATGTGCAGCCCAAGAATTGGAAGTGTTCATCACATCTGGGACCCATATTTAAGGCCCAGTTGTTCACTGCTTTGACACTGCAAACCAGGGATTGGTCCTCATACTGTACTGTTCGACTATTATCACTCAGGACATGGGCCACAGGAAAAGAAAACTCGCTTCCCACTTTGCAGACATTGACTTAGGGGCGTTGGTGAATGGAGGACAATCCTTTTCCTGCAGAAGGTCATAGAAAGCTACTTATCAAACCAAATCAGCCTGACGAATTGGGTGCCCAGCAGTACAGGCTGATGATCAATGATCTGCAGTCTGCAAACGTGAATACCAACATCTTCTCTCCCCTCACATTCATCCTCATCTGCTAAGTCTTCCTGCCCTCAGTGCTTCCTACTCAATAGGGACCCTTACCACCTCTCCTACTCCTAAATCACCAATAAGTGCAAACTGAATAGGCTTCTCCGCACTATAAGAATTCCATGACTGCTCCTCTTTGACTTTCACTTATGGCCATTCGCTTGTAACATGTGTAATATATTTGCTGCATAAACTGTTGGTACATGCTGCAGGTGTGACATGATGTTACACAGTGCTATTCAGCAACATTTCCACTCCTTGACTGCTCGCCAATGCAGTAAGCTGACTTGGATATATATCATAATTCCTTCATTGTTGCTGGGTCAAAATAGAGTCATAGAGTCACAGAGATGAACAACACGGAAACAGACCCTTCAGTCCAACTCGCCCATGCCGATCAGATATCCCAACCTAATCTAATAGTATTGTGGGTCAACCCACAGCAGGTGGAGTGCAGCTGTTCAAGAAGACAGCTCACCACCTCCTTCTCAAGGGCTACCAGGGACGGACAGTAAAAATGCTGGCCAGCCAGTGATGTCCCATTTCCACAAGTGAATAATAAAAAAGTTGGCAGAAGCATGCCCAGGTATTTCTGAGCTCCAAAAAAAAAGTACTTAAGAGCTGATGTGTGTGATTTGGACCCAGAGCAGGCATCATGATGATGTGGCTGTGGTGAGGTGGGTGGTTTGCTTATGCTTACTTGCATAGATGAAGGGTTTTAGAAGGTGGTGGCCTTGGAGCTTGCAGGGACAACGTTATGAAGAAGCAGTTGAATGAGAATGGAGATAATAATTTGGTGAGCTGCAGCCTGCTCTGATGTACATTTCAAGAATTTGTGCTATTTTTTCAGGGAAGAAGAAAAGAATTGAAAGTGACACATAAATAAGACATGTTGAAGCTTTAATGAAATGCAAATACATTGAAAGTTGTGACAATGCTGCTCTTTTAAAAAGGTTATGTTGTCCTTGATTTTTTTTCTCAAAAGGGGTTGTAAAAGATAGAGGTTCTGATTTGTCTGGAGTAGACCACTTTGATTATGCCTCACAGATACTGAGATACACAGATACAATCAGAGGAGGCCTTTCAGATTTGTTTTTAAAACAGTTGTACGATGAAAGGGGAGTGGCCAACAAAGCTGCTGGGGAAAAGGTTCCCTGATTCAACAGAAGTTTTCTGGCTGACTTGCTCTCCAACATCTCTCCTATTAGAACCTGTGTTTGAATTTACCTTTTTCCCAAGGGGTGTATTTAGGGATATTGCAGGAAGTCAGAACAGCTCTTTATTAAGTTAGATTGTGTCGATCTGGTTTTCAAATCAATGTTATTCTAAATTCTGTTTTCTGTTGTTTGTGTTTCATTTGGTAGTCTGCAAACAAATTCTGTTTTGTTTAAACCTGAGTGGTTTGACCAGCTGCATCACTCCTGGAATACAGGGGAACCTTGATTATCTGAACGAGATGGGTGGGCACTATTTTGTTCAGATAATTGATTCGGTTAATTGATTAAATGCCTTTCCTCTGGGGCTCGGAGCTTTTAAAGTCAGCTCCCCGTTCAGGACACTGCAGCGGCACACAGCGCGCAAGACCCCCCCACCCGTCCAACATCACCCCCAACCCTGTACAACATCACCCCACCCACCCCCATCCAACACCTCCCCCTCAACACCATCCAACACCGCCCCCATGCGACCCCCACCCCGTCCACCCCCAGCTCCTCTCCAGGACAGCTGGGGTGTACACCAACAATAAGACTGCTGCTGCTGCAGCTGCCTTTGTGGGGTAAGTCTCCAAATAGCGTGCACACACACACACAGCCAGACACACAATTTTTTACTGCAACGTTTTGACGGGTTCCACCTCTGCCCTGTACAGGACAATGTTGGTCAGATTATCTGGGGAAGGAGGGGATTTAGGGTACACCCCTCTGTAGAACTCCAGGGAAAGTATGGGGAGAGGGAGAGGGCGGGAGATCAGTCATTTGGAGATGTTGCCTGTTTAATCACTGTAAACAAAAGACGCGATCACTGTTGGAAACACGTCTTTGATGTAATGTTTCGATTGGGTCCTCGAGATCCCCTTCGGATAATCCAATTTTAGGATAATTGGTATTCAGATAATCAAGGTTCCTCTGTATCCAGTTTACATCTGCTTAAAGCAACCAGAAAAGTTAGCGTCTGGGCTACCTTCTTGAAATGTTTTAAGGGGGTCTGGCCTGGCCCATAACAAAATAGTCAGTGCTCAGTAGTGAGATGCATCAATCTCCATATAAGATGTGAGGGGAAAATCACAAAACATTTTCTCAATACTGACATACTGACTTTTTAATTCACTCCATCTATTTGATTTGCTTTCAACGGAAATTATGGCCTCGTGGTATTATCACTAGACTATTAATCCAAAAACTCACTAATGTTCTGGGACTGTGGGTTCAAATTTGAATTCAATTAAAATAAAAGTCTAGAATTAAGAATCTACCAATGACCATGCAATCATCGCTGGTTGTTGGAAAACCCTATCTGGCCCCTCAATGCCCTTCAGGGAAGGAAATCTGTCAACCTCACCTGGTCTGACCCATATGTATCTCTCGACCAACAGCAATTCAGTTGATTCTCAACTGCCCTCTGAAATGACCCAGCAAGCTAGGGAGGGGCAGCTAGGGAGGGGCAATAAATGCTGGGCCAGCCAGCAATGTCCATGTCCCATGAGTAAATTTTAAAATGATTATTTCTCTCCTTTCTCAGCATTGCTTATGATGCACCAGGGAAGGGAATATTCTGCCATGTATTTTTTATTGGTCACTCAATTTAGTCTCACCTCTGACCTTCTTCTGTACAGCCAGTCCTCTCCCATTGGTGTTTCTCTGATAGATGATGCTGGGTGGGGTACTGACAACCTCCAGCACCTGAAGGTCACTTTCACCTATACAAAGCAACAGCGACAGACAGCTTACTACTTTCACACAAATAAAGTAACCATGAACTGACATATTACCATCTGAATTCTGATGAAGAGTCACTGCACTGGAAATGGTAACTCCCCACAGGTGCTGCCAGACCTGCTGAATTTCACAAGCAATCTCTGTTTTGTTTCAGATTTCCAGCATCCACAGTTTTTTGCTTTATTATAAATATATTACCACACCATGATAGCTACAGGAAGAATAATTTGGTTTATATATTTTTTTAAATTTAGAAATATAAATTAAAATGGAAATAGGACTGCTATATAACTGAAATACCTCGGAAAGTTTTACAACCTGGAAAAATCAAGTGGTTTATGTTTTGCACAGCTATGCAGGACAATGTTTTTTTTGATGTATCAGTGAAATACCTTGAGACATGGTAACAACTAGAGTCCTTGAGTTAAGGTTATTCCATCTAATGACAATCCCCAATTGGTTGCAAGTACAAAGACAGCCAAAGACATTCAGAGTCTGTGCAGAAAACATTTCCTTTTCTTTAGCTGATTGTAGAGAAAAGACAGCACAACCAAAAAAGCTTACATAAAAGAACTCTAACAACACCTAGGTCCATCGGGTCATTCAAGTGAAGAATGATTGTGTCCCATAGCTTTGCTTTACAGAAAGCAGCATGTGATCAGTGCTAAAATTTCAGGAGGAACTGTGTGACATAGCCTAACCCACCCTTGAAATCTGGATTGTTGATATTCAGAGTTTTGTTCCCTGTTTTTTTTTCAACCAGAATACATGTTAAAACTGAATACATTCAAAAATGTTAAAACATTTTTTGTCTGTCTTAATTGTGAATAGGTATGTAGACTTTGGGGGTTGTAAAGGGACACAGTTTAAGTTATATGGTAGTAGATTAGGAATCTTTTCTCTGACAAAGTTTTGAATGTGACTATAAATAGTTATATTCTGTTAATAATGGAACATGGTGTGAATTGTTCTTGTCCTGAATAGCAGTCAGTCAGGCAAATTGGTCATCATGGTAGTCTAAATGTTTTTGACAGCTTGTGGAACAGTGAGACATACCATAAATGTCCAACTTACCTGCATAATGACTGATAGGAAATTTCACTTTCCCAGGCCTGTGTGTTGGATTTCTATGTATCCGTAACTGACATTGGCCATTGACGTTAAATCTATTATCGGAAATACTCTCCAATGGTTGGAAGCGGGATGAGATGTTCTTAGGATGGGGTAACTGGGAAGATAATAAGAAAGTAAGATCATTGCAAAATTGCATCAAAGTCAGGCATAAAGTACAGAAAACAGCAAAGAGAACAAATGAGATTTAATCTTTTGGAAAGATAATATTTATATTAATTTACTGTCCTCAGTACTGCCAAATATATTTACGCCAATCTCAACTTATGCTAAAATCAAATTATTGGTTTTATGGCAGCAGTGAATGGGAAATGACTAAATTCAATGACATGGGTCCTATTCACAGTTGTAAAGTTTCTGATATTATACCACACAGAATATGCTAGGTATGGAGGTGAACTTGAGATATTTTAAAAGCATTAATGTGCATAAAATCTGTTTTTTTTTAACTATTTGAAAAGCAATCACAAATTTTAACTGGCATTATTGTCAGGGAAATGCATCCCACAGTATAATTTTTTATATTTGTGTTCAGAGCATTAAATCACGATTCTCGAATGTTGCTTGTAAAGAGTTTATTCAGTTTATAACACCAATAAAACTCCAACTTTTCAAAAATAGTCAGTGATCAATGCTGAAACATACACAACAGAGCTATTGTTGCAGATTGTTCAACACAATTCTCTAATAGGGTTAAGTTGTCAATGTTTAATGTCATGAATACATTACCAATTTAAAGGGCATGTTTTAGTATCAAACACTGATCTTTTTGCATTATTATTGATGCATTTCATTTCAGCCAGAATTTGTGAACCATCAAATGTGCACTCAGAAAAACAAGAATAAAGAACAAATTTAAATTCACTTCTGTATAATCAAAATACCAACCCCTTGACCGTTAACCTCAAAAGACCTCGATCTTCTTTTCTTCCGCTTGGCTTCTAATGTGTCCTGCCTTCTACTTGCCTTTTTGTTTTCCTTTTTATAGGATTGAGACCAGTCATGTTGGCTTTCTTCCTTATTAGCCTGCACATGGTTGATCACCTCACCAGTACTGGTGGATAGATTGTCCTCACTAGCAGCATGCTTTATAAGTTGACCCTGTTGGTTTCTGTACAGTGTCAGTGATGGTTCAGGAATGCCTCTGTAAAATGATTCTTCATTTTCCTTCATCGAATGCAGGGAAATGCTTGTTTTCTCCTGCATGGGTTCCAGAATGTGTAGCCTGTTGTCATTTTCCAGAGCTTTTGAACGTCGCCGTGCAGCTTTGACTGCGATGTTCTTGGTGCCCGTCAACATCTGCTTGCGTTCTATTGAAAATGGAACTCATTAATTATTTCAGTACAGCAATAATCTTAAAGTACTCTTAAAGTATATTGCATTCGTAACACAAGGGGTGGCAATCTTTAAAACAGATAATAGCCCGTGTTATTCCAAAGGCCAGAGAGTCACTGGAAGAGCATAGACTGGAATTGTGTGTTGGGGATTCTATGGAGCCCCGGATGTAGCTGACTGTATGGAAATTCCTGGGAAATTGAAGATTCTGATGTGTAGTTTCACTGCAACTAGAACCTTCTGAAAACAAAACCCATTAACATTCTAAAATACAGAGAGTTCAGCTTCCACTAAGTTCACAGTCACTCTGGAAGTATTAGATGATTAGAAACCCGTGCAACTCCCAGGCAATTATTTAGTTGACCCCAGCTCAACACAAATACTTCATCTACACCCTTACACCTGCAGGGCCCTTTGATAACCATCACCTGTCCTAATTAGACATCCCCCACTCCCGAGCACATCACAATTCCATCCCCCACACTTAGTACCTGACAATTCCTCTGCCGCTGGCCTGACCTATAGGACACAACATTCGCTTCCAATTCCCTGTTGGCACCCCACTCACCAGCTGGCCCTGGAAATCACCATCACTGCCAGCCTGAACCCCCAGTAGCCAACAAACCCCACTCCTCCAGCTACTGCACCATGATACCTTGCTTCTGCTCTCGACACAAACCCCTGCTGGGCCCTGACAATCACCTCTCCCATCCATACTCTTGAATCAATGGCCATCCTAAACCTTCACTTGCACACTTACATTTCACAGCAGCTGTCAAAGTGGCTGCTGGATATTTAAATCCCAGGACATGACTGCTGCAAAAGGGGGTATGGTTTGACCTCATAGAATCATATAAACAAACAGTACTGAAGAGGCCCTTCAGCCCACCACGCCTATACTGCTGAAGCTACAGTAAATCTTTCCACTTTTCAGATCCTTTGCCTTGCATATTATTTCAGGTGCTCACTTTTCAAAGGTTGTGAGGGTTCCTCTCTTTCCTATCATCCCAGGTGGTGCATTCTGAATTCCCAGCACCCTCTGGGTGAAAAATATTTTCCTCAAATCCCCTCTGAACTTCCTGTCTTTCATCTTAAAATCATACTCCCTTGTTATACACCTCTGTCAGGCTCCCCTCAATCTTCTCTGCTCCAGTGAAAACAACCCAAACTCATCTAGTCTTTATTCACAGCTGAAATTCTTCATCCCGGGCAACATCCTGATGAATCTCCTTTCCATCCTTGGAGTCCAATCACATCCATCGTACATTGTGGAGACCAGATCTGCACATGGTAGTCCAGCTGTAGCCTAACTAAAGTCCTGTACAACTTCAACACAACCTCCTTGCTCTTATAATCTATGCCTCATCTGATAGAGATAAGTATCCTGTATTCCTTCATAACTATCCTAATAACCTGTTCTGCCATTTTCATGGATTTGTGGACAAACACC
The DNA here is from genome assembly GCF_020745735.1 of Hemiscyllium ocellatum. Lineage (NCBI taxonomy): Eukaryota > Metazoa > Chordata > Chondrichthyes > Orectolobiformes > Hemiscylliidae > Hemiscyllium > Hemiscyllium ocellatum. Next base: position 26,212,848 of record NC_083425.1, on the reverse strand, counting down.
CCAAAATTCCTCTGTTCCTTTGAGCATCCGTGGTGTCCGGCCATTCATTAAGTACTCCCATAACTATCCTACACTACGTATTTATTTCAGCAATGCTCCACAATGCTACTGACCAGAATTGCTAGCGGGTTGTTCTTCCCTTCCAGCTGGTAATTTTATGTAGCAGAATGGGTTCCAGCCGATATGGAGGGAGGCAGCTTCTAATAAAATTTAATTGCACTGCACTAAACCAACCAAAAGGAAATGGAGTCAAAAATGAAAAAAGAAGATGTTTTCAGGGTATTAAATCAATAATTGCATGAAGTGAGAATGGTCAAGATTGAGGAACCTACTCTAGGTGGAGAGAGAACACTTGCCAGGTTTTCACTGCTTCTCAATGCTTAGTAACCTTATTACAGCAATCCCACTGCAATTCCTCTTACAAAACAAAAGCCAAGGGCACCACAGCACATAAAGAAATCAGTCAGTCTTCTAGCTGCCCATTGTTTAGCTAAAGATGGGAGAGTCAAGGGGCTAAGATTCCGGTTGGTTGTGTCGGCAGTGGGAATGTGGGCACTGAACAGAAAATGTCCAATAGCATAATCAGAAGTGTGTATCTCATTATAGCCCTCCCTACCACTTTACCCTGCTTTCTGTTGATACCTTTTGGTGGTGGGAGAAAAGTCTGGATAATCATTTTCATCTTTCAACTGAGTTAGGACATCAGGAACCCCAAGGTGAGGAAGAGGTCACCAGGTGCCAAACTGCTATTTCTTTGCAGCCATTTCTCTTCTTTTGTTCTCCCAGCAAGAGAACCATCAACCTGGTTCAACACTAACTATGAACGAGCTATCCAAAATATATCACGGCTACAAAGTTCCACATTGAGTCTTCATACCTTTGAGGAACTCTGTCTGGCTGTGTCGGTTATCTGCAAAATTCTCCGTGCTATCAGGTGATGAGTTTAAATGGCTGCTGGCACTGCTCATCTCACTAAAGCTCACCAGACTCTCCTGTTGATTTGTCTGAAGGAAGATTTGCAGCGGAACAAGTAAAAGATTTAACATTTAATTCGCGTTTTGTTTGTATCACTTTATTATACAATATGATCCAAAGTAAAAACTGCATGCAATTCTGGTCTCCTTCCTCTCGGAGGAATGTTGTGAAACTTGAAAGGATACAGACAAGATTTACAAGGATGTTACCAGGGAGTATTTGTGCCAAAGGGAGAGGCTGAACAGGCTGGGGCTGTTTTCCTTGGAGCATCAGAGGTTTATAAAATCATGAGGGGCATGGATAGGATAAATAGACAAAGTCTTTTCCCTGTGTTGGGGGAGTCCAAAACTAGAGGGCATAGGTTTAGGGTGAGAGGGGAAAGATATAAAAGAGACCTAAGGGGCAACGTTTTCACACAGAGGGTGGTACATGTATGGAATGAGCTGCCAGAAGAAGTAGTGAAGGCTGGTACAATTGCAACATTTAAAAGGCATCTGGATGGGTGTATGAATAGGAAGGGTTTGGAGGGATATGGGTTGGGTGCTGGCAAGTGGGACTAGATTAAGTTGGGATATCTGGTCGGTGTGGATGAAGTGGACGAAAGGTCTATTTCTGTGTTGTACCTCTCTATGACTCTATAATTAGGGAAGTGCGCATAGCTAGGTGATCACAAAGGGGAAAAGGCAGCAATTTGGGATTTAGAATAGTGGAGCAGGCTCTATGGGTCAATTGGTTGACATGTGATGCAATGTTCCTTTGTAGCATGCAGGTGTATTTTACCATTTGCTAATCTTAGCAAAAAAGGCAGATGTTCATATGAACTGGAGAATACCATGGCAACAATATTCCTGCCATGGTAACCGATTCATACCCAATTCACGTTCAACACGAAATTAATTGACTTGAAAAACGTTACCCACACCAAGAGAATGGCATGACCTTATATTTGAAGAATTCATTCCTGCAATGTTAATAACACATTGGTGAACAGAAAGCCATAGCCTTCAAGTTATACAGGTTTCTGGGAACGTGGTTTTGAGATTGAAGTCTTTGAAATGAATGCTGTGCCAGAACCTGTTGCACTCTTGTGCACCAACTCACCTCTTGGTTTAGCATTCCATTCACTTGGATTGGAGGATGTGTCATCACCATTGAACTCTTTCTCTGTTGACCGTGTGGGCTGCTTTTAAACACTCTGTTATTGTCACTGGTATGTCAAAGGAAGAACATTAAAATGAATAAACACTGAGGAGAAATTGTCACTGTAGTCAATTCCAATTAATTAGATACTGTAAAAATGCATGCAAAAGTTGATCCAATGTAAAAGCTGGTGTATGATATTTGCCTCCAAAGTTTCTGAATTTTCATGAACTCATAGAAAAGTTGACCTTAGTTTTTCAGGGATCAAAGGTCAAATGTTTCAAAACCAAAGTTTAATCCTGGTGAGGTTTGGATTAGAATGTTAATTTTTTTTAAAATGTCAAAGAGCTTTTTGCCATTTTCATAGAGTTGTGAGATGTTTCATTTGTCCAGTTTGGTTGGCTGCACCTTTTTGTCTCTCTTTTTTAAGGTCTTTCTATAAGTTAATGATTAGATCCTATTGTAAATGCCTGACAGGCAACAGTTGAAAGTCAGTCTAGTGGCAGGGAAACAGAAGAAATACGACCAGAAGTCAACTAGATGTTCCCTACTATGCAGTACAATCATGGCTGATCTTGGGTTTCCCACTTGCTCCCTATATCCCATGCTCTTGTTGCAAGATTCTTTCTTAATTTACTCAAATACCATTGCTATTTTCTTTCTTAATTACTTGATGAACCTGCATGCCAAACCTTTGTGGTCCTTGTACAATCACACCCTTTCTGAACATCAAGACTTTCTAAAAGTATTCTGCTCATCTATTTTTATGACCAAAGTGAATAAACTCACATTTTTTTAAAAAACAACTGCAGATGCTGTAAATCAGAAACAAAAACAGAAGTTGCTGGGCAAGTTCAGTAGGTCTGGCAGCATCTGTGAAGGGAAGTCAATGTTAACATTTCAATTCCAGTGACCCTTCCTCAGAACTGATGGTAGCTAGGAAAATGTTGACTTATATGCAGAAGATAGGGTGGGGGCAGGGGGTGTGAGATAGAACATAGAACAGTAGCACAGTACAGGCCCTTCAGCCCTCGATATTGTGCTGGCCCTTTATCCTACTCTAAGATCAAACTAATCTACATCCCCTTCATTAAAGAGTATGTGCCTATCCAAGAGTCGCTCAAATGTCCCTAATGTATCTGACTCTAATACCACTCTTTGCGGTGCATCCTACGCACCCACCACTCTCAGAGTAAAGACCAACCTCTGACATTGTCCCGATACCTTCCTCTAATTACCTTAAAATTATGCCCCCTTGTGATAGACATTTCCGCCATGGGAAAAAGTTTCTGTCTATCCACTCTATCTATGCCTCTCAACATCTTGTATACCTTTATCAAGTCACCTCTCATCCTTCTTCTCTCCAATGAGATAGGCCCTAGCTCCCTCAAGCTTTCCTCCTAACATATGCACTCCAGTCCGGGCAGCATCCTGGTAAATCTCCTCTGCACCCTCTCTAAAGCTTCCACATCTTTCCCATAATGAGGTGACCAGAACTGAACATAATATTCCAAGGGCTCCATAGAGCTGCAGCATGACCTCGAGGCTCTTAAACCCACTCCCCCTGCTAATGAAAGCCAACACACAATATGCCTTCTTAACAAACCTACCAGCTTGGATGGCAACTTTGAAGGATCTCTGTACATGGACCCCAAGATCCTCTGTTCCTCCACATTGCCAAAACTTCTGCCTTTAACCCTATATTCTGTATTCATATTCGACCTTCCAAAGTGAATCACTTCACACTTTTCCAAGTTGAGCCTCATCTGCTATTTATCAGCCTAGTTCTGCATCCTGTCAATGTCTCGTTGCAACCTACAACAGCTTTCCAAACTATCCACCACTCCACCAACCTTCATATCATCAGCAAAACCTACTAAGCCACCATTCCACTTGTTCATCCAAGTCATTTATAAAACTCACAAACAGCAGAGGTCCCAGAATGGCTTTTGTCCTCGGATACAGGTGATGGGTTAAAACGTGCTAAATGCTGACTGCTACTTCTGATGGAATTAATAGTCTGGTCTGGTCTGCTTGCATAATTCGGAGGTGTTAGTCCTTTTAAGTTTGTAAATATTAGCATAAATGCTAGTCCTATATGCTCTAAGAAAGTTAGAAATGATTAAGCTGATTACTGCAGCTGGGATGTGAGATTTATTTCCTGTTTGTCAGTATAAGTTTCATTCATTCGAGCAATTCTATGGAAGCGCCGTTTTGTCAGTTTGATAATGGCCCAGATAAAAGGTATTTAACAGAAAAATACTAATTGGGGAATCTGTTCAGGTCGAAGAGATGGTTGGGATGGGCTGATTAATATTATAATGCTTCATGGAGACTTGATGGGGCTGGTATTGTTCTGTATGCTACATTTATTTAGAGGTAAACACTGCTTGTAGCAAGGGCTGAAAATGCAGTAATGGATTTGAAAAGGGTTGTTTTAAATTTGGTCTATCTTATGATAGTAAAATATAACCGTGTTATAGTGAATAACAGGCTAGAAAAGGGTTATGAATGAATAAATGGGAACCCAGTATTAATGAATATAATGAGCTGGTGGGGGCTTTTGCCCGAAACGTCGATTTTGCTGCTCCTCGGATGCTGCCTGAACTGCTGTGCTCTTGCAGCACCACTGATCCAGAATCTGGTTTCCAGCATCTGCAGTCATTGTTTTTACCCAGTGTGTTAATAAAGATAACCTAAAATACTGCTCTTAAGTGGGAGGGAGACCAGCCAGAAGTCATGGTACACATCGATACCCATGACATAGGAAAAGGGAGGAAGGCCTGAAAAGATAATATAGGGAGTTAGGTTGGAAGCTCAAAGGAAGGAGGAGTAGAGGTAAATCTTCGGATTACCATCAGTGCCACGTGCTAGTGAGGTGAGGAATAGACGGCGAGTACAGATGGACATATAACTGCAAAATGGTTGTAGGAGATACCTTCTGGGGAAGGTGGGACTGTACAAGAAGGACGAGTTGCACCTGAACTGGAGGTGTCCTAATATTTTGGGCAGGAATTTTGCTAGAGCTCTTCAAGAAGGTTTAAACTAGATTGCCGGGGCGGGGGGGAGCTGGGGGGGTGGGGGGGGAGCGGTGAGAACCTGAGCTACAAATTAGATGGCGGAGTAGGTAGTGAGCAGGCAGATACAGCATGCAGAGAGTCCCCTGTACAATGGGTTTCGAGATGCCTTCGACATAGCCAGAGAGGTTCTCACACAGGGTCCCATTGCTTGACACAATGGGATGTCCTCGTGTGTTGGCTTTGTGTATCTTTGCAAGGCAGTAGAAGTTGCCTACATGAGAAGTATGTGGGATTTGGGGGGGGGCATAGGGAACTCTGAAGGACTGGATCCAAATTCCTGATCAATGTGTAGAGGAGCGACCAAAGAAGGAGTCAAGTTGGACTCAATCGGAGAGGCACTGCCCTGGGCTTGACATGTAAATGCAAGATTCATCAGCCATACCCACAAGGTAGAGCAGAACATCACCCAATTACAACGCAACACCATCCATGCTCTCAAAATATATCACAACATTCTCATCAAACCAGCAGATAAAGGAGGAGCCATCGTCATTCAGAATAGAAAAGGTTACCGCAAGGAAGTGTACCAACAACTATACAACCAGGAATACCAAGCAACTACCGGCCGATCCAACCAAACAGCACACCCATGAACTAAACACATTGATCAGGACCTTGGATCCAGTCCTTCAGAGTTCCCTATATATTCTCATCCTACATACTTCTCATGTAGGTGACGTCTACTACCTTCCGAAGGTACACAAAGCCAACACACCAGGATGTCCCATCGTATCAGGCAATGGGTCCATGTGTGAGAACCTCTCTGGCTATGTTGAAAGCGTCTTGAAACCAATTGTACAAGCCACATCCAGCTTCTGTCGCAACACTACAGATTTCTGACACAAACTCAGCACCCATGGACAGGTCGAACCAGGAACATTCCTCAACACAATGGACGTTTCTGCACTCTACACCAGCATCCCCCTCAATGATGGCATCGAGGCAACACTCTCAGTACTCAATATCACCAACTGTCAATCTCCAAGCACCGTCCTACAACTTATCCTGTTTATCCTCGACCACAATGTTTTCACCTTTGACAACCAATTCTTCATCCACACACACAAGGAACAGCCATGGGGACCCAATTTGCACCCCAATATGCCAACATTTTCATGCACAGGTTCGAACAAGGCATCTTCCCTACGCAGGACCTCCAATCAACACTATATACCAGGTACATTGACAACATTTTCTTCCTCTGGACACATGGCGAGGAGTCACTGAAACAACTACACAGTGATATCAATGGGTTTCATCCCACCATCAAACTCACCACGGATTACACTCTACTATCTGTCTCATTTTTGGACACATGCATCTCCATCAAGGATGGGCACCTCAGCACCTTACTTACTGCAAACCACAGTTAACCTCACAATGATACACTTCTCCAGTTTCCACGCGAAACATATTAAAACAGCCATCCCCTATGGACAAGCCCTATGTATACACAGGATCTGTTCAGATGAGAAGGAATGTGATGGGAACTTGGAAGCTCTCAAGGATGCCCTCATAAGAACAGGGTATGATGCTCAACTCACCGACACCAATTCCACCACAGCAATAAACCATAATGGCTGCACTTTGGATGCTGCCTGAACTGCTGTGATCTTCCAGCACCACTAATCCAGAATCTGGTTTCCAGCATCTGCAGTCATTGTTTTTACCTTCTCAGGAGACAGACAAGAGCTGCAACCGATAGGGTACCCCTTCGTAATCCAGTACTTCCCAGGAACCAAAACACTACGCCATGTCCTTCACAGCCTGCAATACATTATCAATGAGGATGAGCACCTCACCAAGACTTTCTCCACACCTCCACTTATCACCTTTAAACAACCACCAAACCTCAAACAGATCATTGTTCGTAACAAACTGCCCGGCTTTCAGGGTAACTCCATACATCCCTATCATGATAGGTGCTGCAAAACATGTCACAGTGTTGACACAGATACCACCATTACGCGTGGGGGCACCTTCCACTTTGTACATGGCAGGTACTCATGCGACTCAGCCAACGTTGTCTATCTCATACGCTGCAGGCAAGGATGCCCTGAGGCATGGTACATTGGCGAGACCAAGCAGAGGCCATGGCAACGGATGAATGGACACCACACAACAATCAACAGACGGGTGTGTTCCCTCTCAGCTAGAGAACGCATCAGTGGTCCAGGACATTCAACCTCAGAACTTCGGGTGACTATCCTCCAATGCAGACAGGCAACAACACAAAATGGCCAAGCAGAGGGTGATAGCCAAGTTCGGTTGCTATGGGGATGGCCTCAACTGGGATCTTGGGCTCATGTCACACTATAGGTGACCCCACTGCACTATACACACAGACAGATAGACACACACACACACCTATAGACCCATACACTCACGCAGGTCCTCTCTCATATGCTCAACATACTCTCCCACACTCACATATGCACCCTCTCACAGACTTATAATCCTTTACACTCACATTCACACACATGCACACACTCTGTCACCGACACTCATAACTCCCCCCCCACCTTCCAAACACACACATCCACATGCACACATACACATATAAGTTTGTGTGGTCAATTTGTACTTGCAGAATTAAATTTTACTTTGCTCAAAAACTGCATGAATCCATGTAAAATTCTGTAAATCCATTTTTTGGAATAGAATCAGTCTGACCATTGCGGCACAGACAGTCTTACACAGGGTAGCTCACACCTTCAATGCATTATCTGGGCCGACATGACAGCAATTGTTAAAGTTCACTCGAGAATGTAACTTTTAAATGTTCTATGATTTACATAGGAAAGAACTGAAACCAACATGTTCATTCTAAAAGATGAGAGACTTAACATACAATCCAGGTCTTTTTCAAAATATAATTTCAGTTACATCACACTGTAAACTTTTGTTATAAATTCTGTGTCTTATACTCCACAACCATCTGATGAAGGAGCAGCTCTCTGAAAGCTAGTGCTTCCAAATAAACCTGTTGGACTATAATCTGGTGTTGTGTGATTTTTAAGTCTGACTCTTCCCATTCCTAATTTCCACTCATACTGTTTCTACCTCTGATTTTCAAAGTCATGATCGTTTCTCAGAAATGTCCTTATGTTAGTCTTTATTAACAAACCTACATCTGTTTTTCTATGCTGTTGGTCTTTTCAAAATATTACTTGCCTGTATTATTTATTTCCCACTCTCCATTTTGCAATTTTAACTTTTTTTAACTACTATTCCCTGAATATGCATTGTTCTGTTGCTCTATTACTGTTAAACTCTTTGTCCCCTCCTGTCCCACCAGCTTCTGTTGAACCATATCAGTATATTTTTCTATTACCTCAACTTTTATGTTTGAATGACGAAATATTCCTTCACCTTAACCCTTCATTCTCTCTGTTAATTTAAAGCCATTTTATCTTACTGTGACCATATTTGCCAACACACTCGTGTTTATATGCTCTGTCCTTCCCATCCCACACTGGTTTTCACTACCTGTATCTCAATCCTGCATTACTGTCTATCACTTTTCTCTTTAACGTTCCAATTTGTCCTTATGTGACCTCTCCCACTATTTTATATAAAGCTCCTTTAAAATCCTAGAATGGGTTTTATACAGTATAGTACATTAGTCTCAGAACAGGTTAGGTGAAAACTGTCTAAAGTGTACACTCTCTTCTTCCCTAATATATGTGCTAGCACCATAAGAATCAAGACCCATTTCACCTACATCAATCTTTCAGCATGTGGTCAACTTTATGATCTTATTTACCTTTATGTCAATTATCTTGTCCTCAGGTAGTAATTCAGAGTTTATAACCTTTGTGATTTTGCTGTTCATATTTCATCAGCAGAATCTTTCAGTCCTGCCAATGTATCAGATACTCACATGGACTACAACAACTAGATCCTTCCACTCCAGCTGCGAGTTTCTCTCCCTCCTTGACACAGTAAAAATCTTAATACTCCTGTTCAAAACTTCACAGAATATTATCAATATCCCTTCTACCTTCTCCCCACTATTTTTTTTAGTCACCCACTTGAATGGCTCCCTGAAAGAAGGCACTATGCTCAGTTTCCTCGTCCACCCTGTACAGAGGAACCTCAATTATCTAATACCAATTATCCGAAAATCAGATTATCTGAAGGAGGTCTCGTGGTCCCAATAGAAACAGCACATCAAAGACTTGTTTTCAATAGTGATTGCGTCTCTTGTTTCCAGTGGTTAAACAGGCACCATCTCCAATGACTATCTCCCGCCCTCTCTCTCTCCTCACACTTTCCCTGGAGTTCGACAGTGGGGTGTACAGTAACCCCCACCCCCCTCCTCCACCTTCCCCAGATAATCTGACCAACATTGACCTGTACAGGGCAGAGATGGAACCTGTCAAAAAGTTGCAGTCAAAAGGTGTGTGTGTGTGTGCGTGCGTGCGCACATGCTATTTGGAGACTTACCCCACAAAGGCAGCGGCAGCACCAGCAGCAGCAGTCTTATCATTGGTGTCCAGTCTAGATGCCCCAGAGAAGGGGCAGGGGAAATGTTGGACGGGGATGGAGGTGGGGGGGCGGTGTTGGATGGGGTTGGGGGCAGGGGAACCGTTTTGAGGGATGCGGGAGGTGTTGAACGGGGTTGGAAGGGGCGGGGGCAGGAGAGGGTGGGGGCGGTGGGAGGTTTTGGATGGTGTTGAGGGGGGTCGGTGTTGGACGGGGGGGGAGGGGGGCAGGGTTGAACGGGGGGTGGGGGGCAGACTTTCTGAGCCCCAGAGGGGCATTTAATTGATTAACAGAATAATCAATTATCCAAACAAAATAGTGCCCTCTCATCTCGTTGGGATAATCGAGGTTCCCCTGTACTCCCTGCTCTGATCCACATAAACTGCAAGAACAACGAACCTATTGGACTATTGTAGAGGCTGAGACTCCTCCATCCCTACTTTCCGTGTCCACATAACTTTCTCACTTGCAGTCACATCTCCCTGTCCCTGACTATGGTCCAATTCAAAAATAGCTGGCCCAAATGGTATGACAACCTCCTGGAACAAAGTACTGAATTAACCATGTAAACGTTGTCCTCCTTGACATACTGGAGACCAAAGCTCAGAATCTTGCACATCAATTCAGGCAGATTTCCTTAAATTGCACTTACTGCAGGTGTAGTTGCTGTGGATCAAACAGTTGACCATCAGCACCTACATGCAAGCACTGTAATGTATCATCATTGTTGTGACTTATTTATCTAATTAGGATTCAAATTTAGAAATATCACTCAACCGTTTCTGTATTTATAAGAAATATTTAACTAGGCAAGTCATACATTTAATGGAATTCTATTACCTCTCGATTACTGGTTTAACCTATTGCCCCTGTTAACGTTACCTTTCCGGCTCTGGTACCAGTGGTGGTAACACATCTTTGTAACTCCTTCGCCAAGGGTAAGGCTTTTCAGATCCAATTGTTCTCACACTTTCCTGATCAGAGTCCACATCCTGCACCAGCTCTCCCACCTTCAGCCTCTGAGCCATATTTGTGACCGAACCATCCTGGGAGTCAGAGAGATTAACAATCTGAATAATTGCTGTGTTCACAAGCAGCAGGTTAACCAAAGCAAATAGAGATGGCTTTTCAATTTCTCTGTGCCCCACAAACTAACAGTTAAGACACTTCACATAACTGTGATAATTTGTTTGTTTTTCATGTGATCCAGAAAAACCTGCTGAATTATTATGCAGGATAAAATATTTAACTGTAATGACATTTCATTCTAGTATTATATTAGTTTCTTAAATAAAGGGTTTATAGATTAATATATAATTTGGGATGGGATCTAGTTACAGTGACAATGATCAATGGAGAACCGGTGGAAGACCCATACTGTCTTTCTATGGGAGGCTCAATGTTACTGTAATGGAATCAGACACTTACCTGGACATCTTGGGTGCCTCACTGAATCAAATCATAGCAAATCAGAAATCCTGCCAATGGCAGCATCCAGACAATCAGACCAGAAGCCTTCCAGTAACACCACTGTGGGAATAGTGGCCAGTGCCAGTACTGCACTGAGGCCTTCACCTCCTTCAACTTCTACTCCCTCCAGTAACAGTTACACCACCACTTGTAAGTTCCCCTTCATGCTACACAATATCCTGACTTAGATCTATACTTTCATCTTTCACTACTTCCTCCTATTCTTATGTTCTTGTGATAATATTCAGTTGACAACATTTGAGCCACACAAGTATCAAGTTAACAAAAGCAAGTTTAAACACTTCCCCACGATAGTTAATGACATTACCACCATTTAGTTCCCTACCATCAATATCTAAGGATCACTATTAGCCAGGAACTGAACTGGACTAGTCACAGTAGCAGGTCAGAGATTAGTATCACTCACTTCCTCACTCCCCAAAGCCCTTCCACCTGGACAAAGCAGCCTGCTTCACTGGCAACTGATCTGTCACCTAATAGATGCATGCAGCAACTCTCCCAGATCCCTTCAACAGCATCCTGACATCTCACGACAAATATCATCTAGAAGGACAAATGCAGCAGACACTGTGAATACCAACCATCTGCAGGTTTCCCTCAAAGGTATACACCATCTTTACTTGGAAGCATTATGGTGCCATATCATCAGAAACTGGTGAAAATTCAAGGTCTCTCTCCTCACAACATCACCTTCATCACATGGACAGCAAAAAGCAGTTCAACATCATCTTCTTAAAGGCAAGTGGGAATCAGTAATAAATGACACCCACACCTCATGAATGAATGCGATTTTTAAAAAATGGCTAGAAATTGGCCAATATTGATTATTAGAGACCAAGAATCTGCTTAGAGGAGAGAAATTCAACCTCAGAGAATATCTAGAGCAGACTTGAATTTTGTAGCATGTTTGACAGAACAGTGATAGTGACAAAAAAAATAGGTGTTTGTATTTTCCATCACACAACTAGAGAAGCTATCATGATGTCATATCTCTGGTGCAAAGGATTTGTAACTGCTACAGAAATATCTCCAGATCCTGGTTGAAACAAATGGAAGGAATAAATGCATGGATTATTATCATTGCATTTTCTGGGATTCCTGACAGTTGAATAATTTATAGTCTCAGTCATGAATGTTTGGTTTTGATTTGAAATAGGATTTGGCGTTTTGCCAGGGTAAATACATCTTCCTTCTCAAGATATCCAAATGATCCAGCAGATGTATAATGAAGCAATCTGTTAAAAACATATGTAAGTACTAGGGATTGGAATCTAAATAATGCCAAAGAAGCAGTAGATTGAGTAAAACACAATTTTTGAATTTCTAGAAGGAAAGTAAGTGCTGGCAGCTTGACTGTTGGATAAAAGAACAGTAATTCTACTCATACAGTTCTTTGTAATTTCTACCTAGATTTTTCCACCCAGATATTTGACAAGTGCAGAGAAATGATACACTTAATCTTTAATTGGTGGAAATTCATGCTTGTATTGTTTCTAGCATGATGTATGCACACATGTTTTGTGTGTCTGGCAGGATATGTAACATATTCATTGCTGCTAAAATAAGTTGCTGAGGATAATTATGAACTGTAATTTTTTAGAATTTCTGACCCAGAAGATCAGCTGCCTTCATTTTTTGATCAGGGTGCAGGGAATAATCATTGTATCTGAAACGCTCAGGCCTAAGACACACCCATATTGAGCCTTGGGCTGAAATGAAATCAAATGCGCAAGGTGTGGACATGGATTTAAAACTTGAATGGAATAAGGGCTGAGATGTAGTTAAGTGATCAAGTGTGTAGATGTTGTGAGTGAGGGGGTTGGGTAACCACAGAAACTGGGCAAGGGGTTAGAGAAGACAGAGAAGGGGTTGGACAGAGATAATTGCATATATTCTTGTGAATGTGGGATTGGCAGAAACAGATATGCAATACATGGCTCTGGATTCAGAGCATTAACTTTTTAAAAATTACTTGTTAGATGTGGCCCAGCAAGTGATCAGTTTGAGGGTAACTTGTTCAGTTGCATGTCAACCAGATTTTCCTGAATTCAGCCAGCATTAGCTTCAAAGAAACCAATTGTGGGATGCGATTTCAAAGCAGGCTCTTTGTAAATGCAATTATTTGCAGGCATAAGCACTGCACATCGACTTATTTACCTTTACCAATGTGGAAGGTGACATATTTTGGGATTGTAACTTAATGCATGCTTTCTGCTTGCTATATCAGAGCTTTTGGAGCTTTTTGAATCCTGCAAATAGTGCGGGCAACTTTTCATCAACCACTCTATCCAGTTTTATGTGCTAATGGATTCAGTAGGAAATGGTAGCACAATGGTTAGTGCGCTAATAATCCAGTGGCTCAGGCAAATGTTCTGGGGACATGAATTCAAAATCCATCACAGCAATTTAACTTCAATTAAAAACAATCTAGAACTGAAAGCTAGCCCCATAAATGGCAACCATAAAACTATCACTGATTTACATAAAAGTCCATCTAATTCACAAGTGTCCTTTAAGGAAGAAAGTATTTCATTCCAACTGATCTGACCTTTATGTGTTTCCAAAACCATAACAATGTGCTTAAAATGGCCAAGCACGCTGTTCAATTCCAAAAGCTATATGATGGTTCAGTGGTTAGCACTGCTGCCTCACAGTGCCAGGGACCCAGATTCAATTCCAGCCTTGGGTGACTATGTGGAGTTTCCACGTTCTCCCCGTGTCTGCAAGGATTTCCTCCAGGTGCTCCGGTTTCCTCCCACAATCCAAAGATGTGCAGGTTAGGGCGAATTGACCTTGTTAAAATTGCCCGTAGTGTGAGGTGCACTAGTCGGGGTAGATATAGGGTAGGGGAATGGGTCTGGGTGGATTACTATTCAGATCGTCATGGTGGACTTGCTGGGCCAACGGGCCTATTTCCACACTGTAGGGAATCTAACCTATTGTGATGAGCAAGATATGCTGGCCTTGCCAACAATACCTACAACACCTTTAAAAATAAAAAGAATAAAATGATTCAGTTGTAACCCCTCTATAAACAATAGTCTAGTCCATTTCAGAATGATGAAGAAGCTGTCAACCCTGTTAACATAAAGAGTCCTAGTTTCTAGATAATGTACCCCTGTTTGATATTGCCCTCCAACAAACCTGTTTATTGAACTGAAAGTCTCATCAATTTTCATGCTACATTCATCACAATAAACTATTTTCAACGTATGTTGTGAATTTTAAATGCTGAATAAGAAGTTAAAAAAATTTAAAAATTGCACTGCATTGAAAATGAGCATAGTTTAACAATCTACATAAAGACTTAACCGGTTCAAGAACAAAGGAATAAATCTTCAAAGAGCATTAACTCTGATTGTGTAACCCTCTGAAAAGTGTAAGGTTTTTTTCTCACCTAAAGTTAATAATTCTATTTGCTCACTAGTTATGCTATACCTTCAGGGTTCTTGTTGTAACAGTGTGGATGGCGACAATCCGGTCCAGGCTGCCTTCATCCAGCTCTCTCAAGTAAATTTCATACAACTCATCCAACTGTGGAGGAACTAGTAGGTTGTGATCTGGCAAGAGATATGGAAAAATGCTAGCTCAGATAATGTAGAATTTGTGTGGGTAGAATTGAGAAACACCAAGGGGCAAAAAACATTAGTGAGGGTGGTTAATAGACCACCAATTGTTGGGAATGACATGAAATAGGAAATCATAGATGCATACAGGGCAAAGGAATTACGGGTGACTTTAATTTGCTTATGCAAATGGTGAATCGTTAATTATAATACCTTGGAGGAGGAATTCCTGATGTGTATGCAAGATCATTTTTTGTACGAATATACTGAGGAACAAACTGAAAAACAGCCCATTTTAGTCTGGGTATTATGCAATGAAAAAGGAATAATTCATATTGTAGTCATGATGAACAATTGCAATACTATAAGTAGAATTCATCATCAAGCTGGAGAATGATGTAGTTGATTCTGAGACAAGGGAAACTATGATGTATGAGGCGCGAGTTGGTTATGATAGATTGGGAAATTAGAATTAGATTCCCTACAGTATGGAAACAGGCCTTTAAGCCCACAAAGTCCACACCAAACCTCTGAAGAGTAACCCACCCAGACCCATTCCCCTACCCTATATTTACCCCTGATTAATGCATCTAACATTGGCAATTTAGCATGGCCAATCCACTGGACCTGCACATCTTTGGAGGAAACCGGAACACCTGGAGGAAACCCATGCAGATATGGGGAGAATGTGCAAACTGCACACAGTCATTCGATACAGGAATCAAACCCGGGTCCCTGGTGCTGTGAGGTAACAATGCTAACCACTGAAACACTGTGCCACCCATAAATGTTATTGAAATTAATGCCAAACATTCAAAGAGTGAATGGGTAAACTACAAAAATTGTTTATTCCTATCTGGTGCAAGAGTAAAAAGAGAAAAATTGCCAAATCATGGCTTATGAGCAAAGTTAGAGATAGTATCAGATGCAAAAAAGAGGCATGCAAATTGGCAAGAAGAAAAAAACAATACATCCTGAGGTTTGGAAACAGTTTAGAAATCAGCAAAGAAGGATCAAAGGAATGATTAAGAAGTAGGAAATAGAGTATGATGGTAAGCTTGCAGAGAACATAAGAACTGAGTGTTAAACCTTCTACAGATATGGAAAGAGATAAAGATTGGTGAAGACTAACATAGGTCCTTTACAGTCAGAAACAGGGGAATTTATCATGGGGAACAAAGTAATGGTTGACAAACTAAATATGTACTTCATTTCTGTCTTCACGATTGAGGACATGAACAATGACATCCCAGAAATGATGGGGAACACAAGATTTAGTGAGAGGGAGGAATTAAAGCAACCTTTCATTTGTAGAGAAATGGTGTTTGCACATTGGTGGGGTTGAAGGCCAATAAGTCCCTATGACCTGATAATCTACACAGAGTACTTAAGGAAGTGGCCCTAGAAATAGTGGATTCATTTGTGGTCATCTTCCAAGATTTTTAGACTCTGGAACAGATCCTACAGATTGGAGAGTAGCTCATGTGATCCAACTTTGAAAAAGGGAGGTAGCGCATAAGCAAGGAACTATTTATTGGTGAGGCTGATGTCAGTAGTGGGGAAGACACTGGAGTTCATTATCAAAGATTTTATAGCAGAGGACTTAGAAAACAGTGGTATAATCAGACCCAAATTGCATGGATTTACAAAGTAAAATCATGCTTGATAAATCTACAGGAATTCTTTGAGGAAGTAACTAGTAGAGTTGATCAGGAGGCGCCTCTGGACTGATTTATTTTGACTTTTAGAAGTCTTTCAGCAAAGTCCCATGTAAGGGGTTATTATGTAAAACTAAAGTGCATGGAATTGGGGATGGTGTAATGAGATGGACAGAAAGCTAATTAGCAGACAGGTAACAAAGGGTTCAAGTAAATGAGCATTTTTCTGAATAGCACGAAGTGACAAATTGAATACCACAGGGATCAGTAAGCATTTGATATATCAGAGTTAGGGCACTACTTATTCACAATGTTTATTAAATGATTTAGATAAGGGAAATAAACACAAAATCTCCAAATTTGTTGCTGACACAAAGCTAGGTCAAAGGGTGAACTGTGAGAAGGATGTGGAAACGTTACACTGGAACTTCAATGGGCTGAATGCACGGGCAAATGCAGGACAATGTGGATAAATTTGAGGTTTTCCACTTAGGTAGCAAAAGCAGAAAGGCAGATTATTAATTGAATGGCTGTAAATTGAGAGAGAAGATATGTTCAACAAGACGCAGGTGTCCTCGTGAACCAGTTGCTGAAAGTGAGCTCCCAGGTGCAGCAAGCAGTAAAGAAGCAAACAGTATGTTGGCCTTCACAGTGAGAGGATTTGAGTACAGGAAGAAGGATGTCTTGCCTCAATTACACAGGGCATTGGTGAGGCCATACCTGGAATATTGTGTGCAGTTTTGGTCTCCTTATTTGATGAAGAATGTTTTTGCTGCAGAGTGAATGCAGTGGAAGTTTACCAAATTGATTCCTGGGTTGGCAGGACTGGTGAATGCGGAAGGGATTGAGTTGGGTATGATTGTATTCATTGGAGTTCAGAAGAATGAGGGGATTCTCATAGAAACCTATAACATTCTAACAGGACAAGACAGATTAGATGCAGAAAAGATGCTTCCAAGAGTGTGGGACTCCAGAATAGGGGTCATAGTTTAAAGATAAGGAGTAAACTTATAGGATTGAGATGAGAAAATATTTATTTATCAAGAGAGTGATGAGCCTATGGAATTCACTACCACAAGAAGTGGTTCAGACTAAAACACAATGTGTTCTCAAGAAGGATGCAGATATAGCTCGTAGGTAAAAGGATCAAGGAATATGGGGGAAGGCAGGATTTTGATATTAAGCTTAATGATCAGCCATGATCATAAAGAATGTCAGAACAAGGGATAAAACGGTCTATTTCGGTTCCCATCTTTTATGTTTCTATGCTCTCATTTCAGAGAGGCAAAATCACAATTGGTGCAAAATTGAAACTTGAAAAAAAATACTTGTGCTCATTCTGACAGGTTGATCCCCACTATGCAGGTTAGGTGGATTGGTCATGTTAAATTATACATACTGTCTACAGATGGATTAGTCATGGGAAATGTCGTGTTAGAGAATGGGGGGTGGTGTGGGTGGGATGCTCTTTGGAGAGTCAGTGTGGACTTGATGGAGTGAATGGCCTGCTTCCACACTTTTGGGATTCTATGATTCTATATATAAATAGGAAGTTCATTGGTAGTATAACATTGTGACTATGTTTTCAGAATAATTGCAATTTTATTGGGAATTTCTGGCATGCAAAGTCTATATTCCTTTGTGCATTGCATTGACACAGATGCCAATAAGTTCATATATACACATACACACAAATAAGTAGAGTCTTTCAAAGATAGATTGTGAAGCAGATTATCTCTACTTATTCAAAAGAACAAAATGCATAAATTATAGGAATTAAATGTTTTCATACCATCTATGATGTGCCGTTGCTGTTGAATAATTTCAGCACACAGCTGCCGATGCTGCTCAAAACGTTGAATGACATAATCAGTTTGCCGTATGACATTGTCCTTGAGTAAAGCATTGGACTGCATTTCTGTGTTCTCAATTTCCAGTTCATGCACCTTACAAAGCAGGCTCAAAACCTCTCGTTGTTGCTCACTGCTGATCCTCTTGGGAAGGAGCTCTTCCAATCTATGAGCACGTGATCGAATGTCAGTGAATTGTTTCTCCAACTCAACCTTCAGGGGACAGGGAGAAACTGGTAAGAGTTTTGAAGCTCCAAAAGATGAAGTGAAGCACAATTTAAACACATAAAACACATTAATAACTTCTGCATAAGATTAGTCAAGATTTAATAAATGTAGTTGGCTCTGTGTATTCATTTTATGCTGGATTACCATATTGCAATTAATTGATTGTGGATGCTACAAAAGGGTCATTCCTTTTACTGGCAAACTTAATGCTTGTAAAAACAAAAATAAAGTCACAATGTTTTATAAGGAGATCAATATAAAAACAGGAAAGCAGGGTTTACAGTCTCTAACTGTAAAATATCCTTAATATATGGACCCATACATGTTATGTAACATGTAACATGGCATACTGTAGCAGGGTGACTGAGGGCTTTGGTCCCAAGTAAGAATGGCTCTTTTATGAAATAATTACACTTGGATTAGGAGGAGAGCAGGTGAGCATAAAACGGAAGGTTCAGGAAAGATAGGGCTATTGAGGGGTATGCACACTGACAAAACATCTGTGTAAGATTGCACTGTGTGACAAATATTAAAGTGTGTTTTGAACTTGGTTTAATCAAGGACTGCTATTTGTCAAAATAAAAGGGCCCAGTACAAACGTTTTATTCCTCACAATGGCCTGAGAAAATGAAGTCTTTTTGTACAAGATAAAGTCAGCAAATTTTTATTTAAAAATTGTTTAAAAGTACCTTCACTTAGATATAGTTACAACAACTAGACTTATTCATCTAAAAAGATGTTTTATAAATGCTTGTAATTATAATTGGCTTTGTGAATGATTCATAGGAAATAAGCCACATAAACAGAAACAAAGATTGGTAACAAAAATAATCAAAATAAAGCAACAAATACAAAACTTCTTCAAATAAACTATTCGACTAGTGAACTAAGCTACCAATGAAAGCCACTGGGCTCAATCCATAAATAAATGCATTTCTGTAAAGTAAGTGACAATCTGCAATTCATTGCACAATATATTTCGACCAAATGATGAAAATAGTATTAAAGTTTTTTTAATAATCGCCATCACAGCTAATATACATCATTACATTTCTGCAACCATCTAAGAAAGTGCAAAACCTATTTCAAATTCAAATCACTGTTTCAAGGCGTTCAAAGTTAAATCAAAATTAAGCAACCATATTACTTCCTGGAAATTCAAGAGCTATTTTATAATAAACAGTACTTATAGAACAGCTGTTGAGTTGGTTACCTTCTGCCATTTTAATTTCTTCTGCTCAGCCACAAGTGCAGCAATGCTTTCCCGAGCCACAGCGACCTCGGCTGGTTCCAGAACATCAGACTGATCATCTCCAGTGTCTGAATCTTTCTCACTGTCCTCCTTGCTGTAGATCTCCTTTTGGTATTCTTCCCTCCATTTTTTGGCTCGTCGAGCCTTTTCTTGTACCCAGCTGCAGGAACAATCAGATGAATTTTACTTCACACTTTAATTAGTTCACCACCAAATAACCAGCTTTGGCCAACATTGTTCCATCAACACTGACCTTTTCTGTATTGCCATTGTTGAAATAGGAAAAGCAAATATTATTTTTAGGCTATTATTACATTTCTGTCTTACCTTATGCACCCACAGACCTTTTAGGTTCCACATATCAATAACTTATAAGTAGTACTAACTGCAATCTGTGTTATGCTATCACCCTTTCTTTGCAAGATTTTTGTTCCATAGGTGCAAGTTGTTCTCTGGTACTTTAGCTGCTGAGTAATTATTTGTGTATGCATTGTGACAATGAATATCAACAGAGTATTCACTATTGCGAGCATCAAAACAGAAACCAACATTCATATGTTGAGCTCCTGCTCAACAAATTGCAAATTGTTTGATGAACTTAGCTTGCTGATGCATCAAATCCATGAACAATATTACAATTTGAAAGATGCAGCATGTAATAATCTTATTAGTCATGAAACTACAATATAATTGACTGCAGTAGAAGATTTACTCATGTTTCATTAGCTCTGCAAGTTATTAATGTCATACATGATCAGTAGTTGAGCAACAATGATCTACAAAAGACAAAGGTTATGGAGTTAATTAATGTTGTATTACTTCTGTTGATCTCTTTAAAGGCTTTAAGGTAATACAAATTGTGTCTTGTCTCTATGACCGGTTGCATGAAACAAAAATCTTGAGAGATTTATCATCTTCTCTGCTGATTCTACATTTTTATTCCTCCTTAGATATTCAGCCTCGTGCAAGCTGGCAGGAAACAATGTTCCCAGTGAGTACTGGGGGAAATATGAATTATACTAACTCTGCAATAGTTAGTAAGTGCCTGGATGTGTCAACTTGAATTTGCATGTTGTTGCTGTCCAGCTCCAGCAGATTACGCCGGATGTCCATCTGTTCTCGAAAGGCAGTAATTAGATGTTCACGAAGCCTTTCCATCTCCCGTCTGTCATATCGAGAGGAATGTTGTTGTACTTCAGCTAAAAGAACAAAATTAATAAAATTAACAGTTTCCTTCACATGACACAGCATGCAAAAGCACCACTTCTCAAGACTTCAAGGCTTCCAATCCCCATTCTAGTCTAACTCTATAAACCATACTACAGAAGTTTGTATCATTGGTTCAAATTAATTTGCCTGCTCCTGGTGCACAATCCTACAAACTAAGAAAAATATGGATTACATCATCTCAGAATGGAATCATGTAATACAGAGAAGAAAAATACCATATGTGGCAGAAAATTATCCAGTGAAGATAAAAGCTTTGGAACATCTGGATAATATATTGTGATTACACTCAAACTTTCAGATGGTTAAAAATGTGCTTGTGCTTTGAATCTCATTTGACTATTCAATTTATTTCCATACAGATGATTTTAAGCCAGCTTACTTGCAGGTAACTGACAATTAATATTTCATGGGTCACTGACTCACACTGAAACCCTGACCGTAGGCCTGATAAGTCTGCTTGGTGGGCTGCTCTGTGGTCGCAGAGAGAAAGTGAGGATTATAGATTCAGTCAAAAAGTGTGGTGCTGGAAAAGCAACATCCGAGGAACAGGAGAGTCAATGTTTCGGCATAAGCTCTTCACCAGGAATGTCGGTGGAGGGCCCAAGGGGGCTGAGAGATAAATGGGAAGGATGTGGGGCTGGGGATAAGGTAGCTGGGAATGCGATAGGTAGATAAAGGTAGGGTGTCATGGTGATAGGTCAGAGTGAAGGGTGGAGCAGATAGGTGGGAAGGAAGATGGACAGGTAGGACATGTAGGCGGTGCCAGGTTGGAGGACTGGATCTGGGATAAGATAGTGGGAGGTTAGATCAGGAAACTAGTGAAATCGACATTGATCCTGGGTGGTTGGAGGGTCCCAAGGCTGAAGATGACGTTGGGTGGTTAGAACTTGGCAGTGGAGAAGGCCCAGGACTTGCATGTCCTTGGTGCAATGGGAGAGGAAATTGAAATGTTCGGCCACAGGGCATTGGGGTTGATTTGTGCATGTGTCCCGGAGTTGTTCTCTGCAAGTTGGCGTTCTGTTTCCTCAATGTAGAGGAGACCACATTGAGAGCAATGGACACAGTAGATGAGGTGCTTGGTAGTGCAGAAAAATCTCCACTGAATGTGGAAGGATCCTTTGGGATCTTGGATGGAGGTGAGGGGGGAGGTGTGGGTGCAGATTTTACGCCTCTTGCGGTGACAAGTGAAGGTGCGAGAGTGGAAAGTGAGTTGGTGGGGGGTGTGGACCTAATAAGGGAGTCATGGATGGAATGGTTTCTGGAATATTGCAAGGGATAGGGAGAGAAATATAACTCTGATGGTGGGGTCTGACTGTAAGTGGCAGAAATAGCATAGGATGATGCATTGTATCTGGAGGTTGATGCGGTGGAAGGTTAAGACCGGGGTGGGGTTCTGTCCTAAAAACGCTATCCCTTACACCCAATTCCTCGAGTCTGCGACATCAGCTCCCAGCATGACCCATTCCACTCTAGAACATCCCAGATGGCCTCCTACTTCAAGGACAGCAATTTCCCATCCCATGTGGTCAACAATGCCCTCCAGCGCATTTCTTCCACTTCCTGCACCTCCGCCCTTGAATGCCACCCCTCCAATCGCAACAACTTCAGAATCCCCCAGTCTTCAGCTTCCACCGCACCAACCTCCTATACAATGCATCATCCTCTGCGATTTCTACCATCTACAGTCAGACGCCACCACCAGTGATATATTTCCCTCCCACCCCTTTCAACATTCCATAAAAACCATTCCCTCCCCTTGTTAAGTCCACGTCCCCCACCAACTCACCTTCAACTCCCGGCATCTTCCCCTGCCACTGCAAGAGGTGTAAAACCTGCGCCCACACCTCCCCCTTCACTTCAATCCAAGGCCCTAAAGGATCGTTCCACAGCTGGCAGAGATTTTCCTGCACCTCTAAGTTGCTGACAATGTGGCCTCCTCTATATTGGGGAGACAGGACGCCAACTTGCGGAAACTCAAAGAAATCTCCGGGATACATGCACCAATCAACCCCACTGTTGTTTGGCCTAACACTTCAATTCCCCCCCTCCAACTCTCCCAACATGCAAGTCCTGGACCTCCTCTACTGCCAAATTCTAGCTACCTGATGCTTGGAGGAAGAACACTTCATCTTCCACCTTGGGACCCTCCAACAACAAGGGGTCAATGTCGATTTCACCAGTTTCCTGAACTCCCTTCTCCCCCACCTTACCCCAGATCCAACCTCCAACTCGACACCGCCCCCTTGAACTGTTCTACCTGTCCACCTTCCTTCACACCTATCCGCTCCACCCTCCATTCCGACCTATCACCACGATACCCTACCTTCATCTACCTATCGCATTCCCAGCTACCTTCTCCCAGCCCCAACCCCTTCCCATTTATCTCAGCCCCCTGTGACCCCTTGCACATTCCTGATGAAGAGCTTATGTTCAAAACATCAATTCTCCTGCTCCTTGAATGCTGCCTGACCAGCTGTGCTTTTCCAGTACCACACTTTTTGACTTTGGTCTGCAGGCCCACTGGTACACCAACCTGGCTTGGAGGTTATAAAAATAGTACAAGCAGAACTAAAGCCTTGTCTGAAAGTATACTGCATTTGGAACAAAACATGTGAACTGATAGCAGAGACTGAAATAAAGATATATAACCTCAGCAGAGACAAAACTGTAAACAGACAAAGTCTTGGACCAGTCTGTGCACATAACATTTATGAAGGATGCAAAGCTAGGAAAAGGTAAAGGTGTAACTAATGGTAATTAGTTATTAACTAATGTTAATTAATGATGGCAATTGCACCATAGAGAGAGATCATTTAAGCTCTGGAGATCAAGACATAGATTCGGTTTGACAGAGAACTGGAAAAACTAAGATTTGCTTAATGAGCGGAATATCGACTTTCAACAGTTATCACACTGGATGAAAAGGTGTATGGAAAGAAATATATGGTGAATTGCAATAAAGAAATGACAATAATTATGGATGACTTTAATCAAGGTTAATTAGGAGGAAGAAGTTTTGATATGAGAGAAATAAAGCCAGACACATAAAATCAGATACAAAAACAAGAAATGGCTGGAAAAGCTCATTAGGTATCGGAGCACCTGTGGAGAGAAATCAGAGTAAACATGTCGAGTTGAATGACCTTCCTCAAAACACACTATGAAAAGGAGCAGCGAAGTGATGAATAGCAGCAGTAAGCAAGGCTTGCAGGCCAGAGAAGGAAGACTTGAGGAATTGAGGTTTCTGAGGCTGAAGGTATTGGAACCAGAGGGCGGTGAGGCCAGGGCGCAGGGACAGGGGTCAGGACTCTGGTGAGTTGTGGGGTGGGCAAGTAAGGCTGCAAAGGGTGGAGCTATAAGGGGTGAAGTGGGTGGAGAAGACCTACAAAGTGGAAGAGGTGCTACAAAGAGAAACAAAGGATGGGAGGGATTGCAAATGGTAGAAAGGGGCTAAAAAGGGGAATGATTGGCTGAAAAGTGTGGTTAGCAGTTTTAAATATTCCAGCAAAGGAATAGTGGATGCTATAGTGGATAATTTAATCCCTAACAGTTTTATTTCATAAAGATTTGCATTTATGAATTATTACATCTCATATCCTTGTGGTACAGTGACTATGATAGAGACAAATATGGAACGGATTAGTTATGGCCTCACCAGTTTGCAGAAAATGTATTTTGCTATATTGCTGTATTTCAGGTTTTTTGTTAACCTATGAGTTTTCCCAATATGAATATTGTGGCTTTTAGGAAGTCAATCCTTCCCTTTTAGGTCGAAGCTTTAAGTTTAGCGGAGCACTGATGATTATTAAGATTGTTGTTGAATTCTTCTAATTCTGCTTCTGTTGATTTCAAATACCCCAGATGTCAATTGAAACACAGAAGGTAATGTACTAGAGGGTGGATCATGTTTCTTTGGCTAAGTGATAGTTTTATCAAGTTGCATGGAAGGGTTCTCTCTGCGAAGACTAGCGAGATCACATCATGAATTACCAAACTCACCTCATTAACTACCCACCCTGAAACAAGGGAACCCCTTTCACTCATTTCTAGACAAAACTTATGACCTGTCCTTCCCAGAATTTACTGGCATCACCCTCTTTAAAAGACTATTGCTCAATCAGTCAAACACTATTATTCCAGGGTTCCCCTGTAAGCTTCCTCACTTTGCCCCAAACATAGTACAGAAGGGAAAATTGGCACCACTCTTTGTGTAGATCCTGGTGGACAGACTAATGCAGAAATGGGATATTCCTTTCCCCCAGGAATAGCAAAGGAATTAATATCACCAGTCCATACCACCCAGGTTAAATGAGAAAGATTGGACAGATTGAGTCTGTGTCCATGGGTGTTTATGGGAATAAGAATTTATCTTATCGATGCATTTGACAGTGAGGTTGGTGAGTTTCCCTTTACAGGAGAATCTTGAATTAGGGACACAGTTTCAAAACACAAGGTCTGCTATTTAAGCCAGAGATAAGGAAAAATGTTTTCACTCAAGCTGTCCTCATGCTTTGGAACTTTGCTCCTGTGAGAGTGGTGGAAGCAGAGACATTAAATGTTTTTTAAGGAGAAGGTAGACATAGTCTTGCCCAACAAGGGAGTCAAACCTTATCAGGTGGATGGTGGGAATGAGCAGTTGAGGCCAGAATCAGATCAGCTATAGTCTTATTAGATAGCGGAGAAGGCTCAAGGGGCTGAATGGCCTGTTGTGCTCCTAATTGGCTTGTTGGGCACTTTGGTACTTGAAAATAAAATTCTTGTAGAGGCAGGCAGCAATGTTTGCTTGACCCCACAAGGAAAACAAAGGCCTTTTGTAGAAATGGATTGAAAACAGCGATGGAACAGTGAGACTGTGAGAGACAAACAAACTCAACAAAAGTTCAACAAAACTTGATCTGACAAAATAATCGGTCTTTATTAACAAGGAAGCTGCAAGGAAGTGGCTGATCTTGGAAAAGAGATATAGTTGATTACAGCTCTGAGTCTCTCTCACAAGTTCGCTCTTACAGAGAGAAAAGCAGGTATCTTTTTATACTTAAAACTTATCAACAGCTATCAATAACTATCACTAGAGATTAGCCATCCATTAGACCGGTACATTGAATTATGACCTGTGTTATTACTTCCGAGGTTTATCATGCTGACTTCCCAAAACGTTGTGCCACATATGTCATCTCATAATCTCGTCCTTGTTGGGGGCTCAGAGGATTCTGTGGAATATCTTTATTTGGGCTTAGTCAGTATTCCAGAATTTATGTAGAGCCAGCCAACTCAAGCTCTGCTGAGGTCTACCAAGGTTTAAGAATTGATATGGACTTAACCTAATGCAAGACCTGCTAAGGTTAGCATTGCTTTGACCTTTGGTTTAGTCTTAGCTCGTGCTGTGTTACAACTAGGGGTTGGCCAGTTTTCCCATCATGTAACTATCTGTTCCACATTTCCTCTTTTTGTCATATCATGACAAACAGTTACAGGTATATTAACAATTTGATTGAAAATACATTGGCAGAAGCAAACAAGCAATTGTATTCCTATTAGCAATAGTAATATCAGTTAAAAGGCCTGAAAGATCCAATCAAATATTCCATGACCCAACCAGCCCAACCAACCCGGTGGGTTATAATCATGGAATTCCCTGCCAATCTTTTGTATCTGGTCAGCATGTTGCTTAATATGGACAGCCAGGTTGGTAATATTCTCAGAGGCATCTAGAATGTAAGTACAGCACTCCTGACCTACAACAGCGCACATTCCTCTCTGCGAGGCTAGCAGATAATCCAAAACCAGTCGATTCTGCAATGTCATAGTTTGGAGAGCCACCAGCTCAGCTGAGACCTCAGCTAGTGCTTGTCCAGTTGCCTTGGATTCTAAAGCTGTCTCATTTGCCAGGTGTTCCAACAATGGGGCATGTAAATCAATTCATTGGCTGCCCTAGCTGTTCCATACAGTGAAAAAGTCATCATGAAGAACTGGTCTGGTCTGGTAATGGCCCTTTTGGCTTGTGGATGGTACTGCTTAAGAGAGGTCAAGTGTTGCATGTAGGAAATAACATAACCCAGATAGCAGGATCCTATCCAACTGGTAGGAAGGCAAGGGTATGCTTTGGTGGCTGCATATAAAGTAAGTGCCATGATAAGCCGTAAAATTATTATTCAATGTCATCCAAAGTTGCAGGGTGGAATAGGCCCATGGACTATTACAAGTTATATTCCATACTCTGGACCAATTACAGTTAAACATCCCATTATCAGAAATTAGGTTAGATTAGATTCTGTACAGTATGATAACACATCCTCCGGCCCAACAAGTCCACACCTACCCTCCAAGGTGTAACACAGCCAGACCTATTCCCCTAACCCTACATTTACCCCTGATTAATGCACCTAACACTATGGGCAATTTAGCATGGGTAATTCACCTGACCTGCACATCTTTGGATTGTGGAATGTTTACTGCTGGGCCTTGCCAGTCAAATGTAAGATTACACCTGCTTTGCCCCATCAATTTTCCCTTTCCTGATTTTTTTAAAGCATATAGAACCTGAAGCGTTATTTGAACGGACTGTAAAGGAAGGGGGAACGAAGTCATGGTTATATGCAGGCTAATACTATGTTGAAACTTTAGTCAGCTTATAACCCACAGATTCCCATGTTCTTATATCCCCATTAACTCTCAAGCAAGCGCAGACAGTGATTAAAAAATAGCAGGAGATTGGGACCAGTACCTATTCCTGTACAACAGAAGATACTGCCAACTATTCAGACTGCCAACTATACTGCCAACTAGTCACTCACCTTGCACATTGCGTATGTCAGCTTTATCATTTTTTGTTTGCTGTATCCGTTGCGTGTCTATCTTTTTCTTCAGACGATGAATTTCACTGCGTAAGTCGGAGATAATATTGGTGTACTGTGCAATATGATAGGACACGTTCATCAAATTGCGTTTTACCTGGTGTACGAAATAAAACTCTCATTAGACACTGGATATGCCAAAACGATCCTTATTCAATGGGCAATAACAAACTAGATTGAAGTTCCAACTATAGCTTGTAAAAGAAATTGCCTCTTTCCCAAATTTGGGATCAAAATCTAATTGTTGTCCTTTGCGGTAACCTAACACATTTCTTAGCATTTTACTCTGAATTTTCATTTATTGACACAAGGTCATTCCATGTGAAGAAAAAATGCAATGAAAAGAACAAAATAAGTTGATGTTGTTGTGAAATAATGACTCCATTATGTTTTGGAAAAAAAAGATGCAGCAAGTCATGTCAAAAAAAACTAACAAACATTCTAGAAACTACTAAATTCTAGATTCCTGAAGAAGGGCTCATGCCTGAAACGTCGATTCTCCTGTTCCTTGGATGCTGCCTGACCTGCTGCGCTTTTCCAGCAATACATTTTTAGCTCTGATCTCCAGCATCTGCAGTCCTCACTTTCTCCCATTCTAGAAACTACACCTATTCTGAAAATTTTGATCCTCTTCCAAATAATTGAATTGCTATTCTGTAGAGTCAAGGCTAGAACTCTGGGAATAGATTGATTTTAAACCTTACAAATACCCAATTTTTAAAAAATACTGGAGGTTATTCAATTCGATGCTCTTTGATTGGCAAGGCCTGAAGCTAAAAGCTGTTCATGAAGAGTTAATAGGCATATACCTGAACCAGAGAAAAGAAAGCATCACCTTTGTCTCAGATACAGTGGAACATTCTGAATGTTATTTATTCATGTAGCTGAATTATGAACTGAACTTGAACTTCTGACCTACTTACAAATCATACGCTTAGAAGCTTGTGTACAGTAATGCACTTGAACAGTGTAAAAAAATTACTGTAAGATTAAAACAATTGGAGGAATATAGAAACTGGGCGTGACTTGGATCTTTCAGAAAATCAGTACTAATCACTAGAAGAAGTAATGGAAGAAATAACAAATAAATAAATAAACTAGAAAAAAAATGTAGGTGCAAGTGAAGGGATTGAGTCAATTTAGCCTGTTTTAAAACCTCAGGAAATCTAAAGATGATTTAAAGCCATGTTTTATTTTCCAAGGTTAGCCACTACTGCAAGAGAGGGAAACACAGATACTCATTTATGTACAAGGCCCCTCAAAATAAAAATCAATGATCAACAGTGCAGCACACAGAATGTCTTTTTGAGTTGGTAATGTGGTATATGAATTTCTGTGTCACCATGATCCCACAAGCATGGACTGTATATCCTACTAACTAGAGGATCATATTAAATAACATATCCCTTCAGGTATTCACAACAGAGAGTGTCATGACTACACTCAACTGACTTGTGCTTTAAAATCTTGGAACACAATGTCTAATATTAGATGTGATTCTGGAATTGGATGACACTTACTTAACAATCTTGTAAAGGTTTATAAAATCATGAGGGGTATGGATAGGGCTTATAGACAAGGACTTTTTCACAGGGTAGGGGAATCCAAAACTTGAGGGCACAGGTTTAGGGTGAGAGGGGAAAGATAGAAAAGGGACCTTAGGGGCAACATTTTCACATAAAGGGTGGGGTGTGGATGGAATGAGGAAGTGATGAAGGCTAGTACAATTACAACATTTAACATTTCTGATGCCCGAAATGTCAATTTTCCTGCTTCTCGGATGTTGCCTGACCTGCTGTGCTTTTCCAGCAACACTCTAATCTTGACTCTAATCTCCACCATCTGTAGTAGTCACTTCTGCCCAACATTTAAAAGGGACTTAGATGGGTACATGAATAGGAGGAGTTTAGAGGGATATGGGCCAAATGCTGGCTGATTACTTCAGGATATCTGGTCAGCATGGAGGAGTTGTACTGTGGGTCTGTTTCTGTGATGTACAAACACTATGACTAATCTAAAATGTACAATGAATTACACTGACAACCAAATTAAGATCATGCTGGACTTGCCATGCGGCTCACTTACACTTGCTAATAGCTAAGTTCATAGATAGGGACCTATCCTTTGCAGGAAAACAAGGACTATCCAGGCATTTCACATTTGTAAAATTAAACAGAAGCCCAAGAGACAATAGTTCCTAGGTACATTCTCCATGATAATGCCTTGATCAATCAGTCAACTCTGCAAAAATCAGCTCTCTGTTCTCCTGAAATATAAATTATTGATCCTTTTGAAATTTGGTATTCCTTAATCCGTCCTGATGAATGCAAGATGAAAAATTTCAAAAGTGTGCCCCTTTTTACAGAAACATTAGACAATAATGATTTAATTTGCAGAATGATTCAGACAAATGACATTGAAGTAACTCAAAATGATTATTTTTCTTGATTCTTTGTCTATTAATTTCTTTAAAGATATGTATTATAGATTTAAAAGGTGGAAATAATGTAATGCGTGTATTGACAGAATTGCCTGATTCTTACCCTGGTTTTAATGTTTTTGGCACGGTCTGCGTAAGTGAGGGTATTGCGTGATTCCTCAAAGGAAAGGCTGGCTGGACTGATGTGAGCGATCATCACAGTCCGGCTGTTTCCACCCAAAGAATCCTGCCGTGGGAAAGAAGGACATAAACTGAGAAATGGAAAACCGGTGTTTGCCTGTTAATGGAACTGATTGTTGAGAAGAGGTACTGAAAACCCAATAAACTTAAATAACATGAACGTTAACAATAAAATTGCAGTTTTATGCTAAACGTTTATTGTTTAATGAAGTATTATACCTATTCTCAACAATAGCAATAGTCACAGTTTGATTTCACATATCCTGCAACAAAATTCATGGAAAGCTGAAAGTAATACTTGAGTGTGTGACAAAGCTGTTCCTTTAACAAGGTTAGGTTGTCCTTAGTTTTTTTCTTCAGGAGGTTGTAAAAATACAGGTTCCAAAAAGTCTGAGTTTGGTTGGGTTTTCAGGCCAATTTGACAATATCTAACAGATATTGCCTCAGACAGAAGGCGCTCAAGTTTAAAAAAACACTTGTACAATGTAAGGGGAGTGGCCAGATCTCCAACTGAGCTATTCCCTGTTTTATTTTTCAGTAGTAGTGATGAAAGGTTGCTGGAAGCGAGGTCAGGCTGGTTCTCTCTCTCTGACTTCTATCCTGTAAGACCCTGTGTTTGAATTCACCTTTTGTGCCAAGGAGCGTTTATGGGGATTTTTGCAAGTATTTTGGAACAGCATCATTAATTTGTGATAGTCTGTTGGGTTTTTGGATAGGATAGGTTATTTGTGTTTTGTTTCTGTTCTTTGTGTTTCATTCAGTAATCTTGTAAATGAATTCTGTTTTGTTTAAAACTAAGTGGTTTGACCAGATGATTCTCTCTTGGAATATCCACTGTACACCTGCTTAAAACAACTAGCCACGTCAGGGTCTGGGCTACCTTCTTGAAATGTTTTGAGGGGGTCTGGCCTGGTCCATAACAAGTGGTAGTGAAAAGGGGTGACATTGTATTGACATACACGTAATTCAAATCTTGATGTGTATATACACACACACACACACACACACACACACACACACACACACACACACACACACACACACCCTTATACCTTCAGCAATCGTGTCAGCTTGCTGTCTCGGTAATTGACATATTTATTTCCTCCCCTCTCACTCAGAGCATTAATACAGTTTCCAAGTGCCAACAGTGACCGGTTGATGTGTGCTCCTTCCTTCATTCGTTTTCCACGGTTCTGCGTCTGTAAAACAACAGAAAAATTAAACCAATTACAACAAATTTATTGAATACATGATGAAACTGCTGACTACAACAGTGGGGCCTTCAAAGGCTCAGAGCAGATCACCATAATACAAAGCTTTGAATTAAATCCAATTGAAGATTTTTCCTGTCGTTTATAAATCTGATTTTCCACACCTCAAAATCTTTTTTAAAAAATCAGTTATGTTCAGGAGGTGTAATGTGGAAAATTAAATGTACTTATGTTTGTGCACCTGTGATTTCAGATGTGAGGAAAGGTTAAAGATGTGAGATTGATAAGACACTTGGTGTAAGTATCATGGGAATGCATTTGTTAATGAGATGATAACCTTGGCATCATCAAAGACATGCTACCAAAACTCTGAGGAGAGAGGAATGGAGGAATAGTATTTGAGAGCTGTAATCAGTATTCCATACATTTGCATATAAATAAAGAACCCTGAGTGACACATAATCATCATTTTTAGATAAGGTGGAGACCGATGCACCAGACGTAGCTAAGTATGGTATCTTCAAGGGTTAGGTAGAGTGGCAAGGTCTTGATGGGGAGAGTGCATTGAGAGCATAAGGAGGACCTTTTAGCTCTCAAATGACTCCCTCATGCCGACCATGATTCACAACATTTTTAAAGTTCTGTGAAGCATGACTGTTTAACAATCTGATCTGGCTCCATGAAAGTGACAAAGAATGAGACCATGTCTGTCTTCAGCCAGGTAAGATTTGCAGGGTACAGTTCAAGATGCACTCTTAAAAAGCATGCCTAAAAATGTGGAGAGCTTGGGAATATGGCCAATGATTCCAGAATCAGGACCTATCCATTATTGTTAATGGCCCATGAGTCATCCTGATAGTGAAAACCCAATCAATTGACCTGGCATCATGCTGGTATCACTAACCAATCAGCCCCCTTAACAGCAAAAAATAGTATGCCTGGCAACAACCAGCAGCAAACCATTCAAAAACAACCATCTACTGGGCTTACAACAAGAAAGACATTACGTTGAAACAGTGCTGAGGAGCCATCAAGTCACCATGAAATGTCATAATTCATAATTAGTTGTCAGTTACCTGGTACCAATATGCATCAACAGAAGCCAGCTTCATTTTTTTCTGTTTCATTATCTTTACATATTTAGTTTTCTGGGAATTGTAGTTTTGGAGATCCTTTCTTTTCCCTCAAGACAATGTATCTCCTTGTTGAAGATCATAATTAGAGTCGTAGAGATGTACTACATGGAAACACACCCTTCAGTCCAATTTATCCATGCTGACCAGATATCCTAAATTAATTTAGTCCCATTTGCAACATTTGGCCAGATGCCTTTTAAATGCTGTAATTTTACCAGCCTCCACCACTTCCCCAGGCAGCTCATTCCATACACGCCCCACCCTCTGCATGAAAAGGTTGCCCCTTAGGTCCCTTTAAAATTTTTCCCCTCTCACCCTAAACCTCTGCCATCTAGTTTTGAACTCCCCCATCCTGGGGCAAAGATCTTGGTTATTTATCCTATCCATGTCCCTCATGATTTTATAAACATCTACAAGGTCATTCGTCAGCCTCCAAACACTCCAGGGAAAATAGCTCAAGTCTGTTCAGCCTCTCCCATCACCTCAAACCCCGCACCCCTCACCAAGCACAGGCAACATCCTTGTAAATCTTTTCTGAATCCTTTCAAGTTTCACAACATCCTTCCTATAGCAGGGAGACCAGAAATGCATGCAGTATTCCAATAGTAGCCTAATCAATGTCCTTTACAGCTGCAATATGAGCTTCCAATTCCTATATTCCTATATTTGTAGCTTGATTTGTTGATTCCAATCTACCTGGGCCAGATCTCCTTACAACACATTTGTTTCACTGAAGTATTTTTTACATTTGATTGTACCTTTTGTTTTAGCATAATTATCCTAAACCTAATGATGTTATGATCACTATTTCCCAAATGCACTATCATTGAAATATCCACAGCTTACTTCATTCTACAGAACAAAAACAGGCACTTCTTTGATCATCATTAGGCCTAATATACACTGATCAAGAAAGTTTTCTTGTATACATTTTAGTAATTTTGACACCCCAACTACTTTTGACCCTTCATACTGGTGAATGAGTTACACTCAGCTTTTACTAACTAATTTTGAATTGATATTATAGTCTGATAAAAATAAAGGCTCACTGGTCACACAACGGGACGGCACAGTGGCGCAGTAGTTAGCACTGCTGCCTCACAGCGCCACAGGCGTGGGTTCAATTCCCGCCTCAGGCGACTGACTGTGTGGAGTCTGCACGTTCTCCCCGTGTCTGCGTGGGTTTCCTCCAGGTGCTCTGGTTTCCTCCCACAGTCTAAAGATGTGCGGGTCAGGTGAATTGGCCATGCTAAATTGCCCATAGTGTTAGGTAAGGGGTAAATGTATGGTGGGTTGCGCTTCGGCAAGTCGGTGTGGACTTGTTGGGCCGAAGGGCCTGTTTCCACACTGTAAGTTATCTATCTATAACGCTTAGGTTTCTAATGTTCCTTTCCCTGAAGCCTTTTGCTGCCTCTCTAGCAGTCATGTTATCTTGCTGTGACAAATGCATTTTACATGGGATGATGCTCCCCCATTTGCAGCAGCCCAGAGTAACCCATTCCTTCATCCAAAAGCAGATATACATCACACGCCATGGTCTCTTTCAACAGCAACCACTACATAATCATTGTAATGCCATGTGGATATATTCAATATATGTGTCCCTAATCATTCAAAACATTCATATAATGAAGAAACCTTTCTGGTAATACCAGAAGCCCAATTATTATTATTTAAGAATATGTTGATGAGTATCAACAGAACCATGTCATTGGGGATTGAAGTCATTTGTTGAAAATTTGTATGAAAAATGCACAGAGTGGTTTGAAAATGCAAATTTTACAATAGATTACCGATCCATTTCAATTATAACACAATCTTTTCTGGAAAACAAACAGGTAAAATCAGCAGTTTCTGTTTTCATTAATTCAAAATTTATGAAATGCTTGACCCAGATATTTTGTTATTTGTTTTCCATCATGTTTTGCTGCAAATAAAAACTCTGTACAGGTTATTTGAATGGAGCTATAATTTGAATGGAACGAACATTCCTGACGAAGGGTTTATGCCTGAGACGCGATACTCCTACTTCTTGGATGCTGTCTGAACTGCTGTGCTTTTCCAGCACCACACTTTTCGACTCTGGAGTTATAATTGTCCTTTTAAAGGAAGGTGTGTCATATTAACAGGCAAACACTGTTTCACATTTGAACTACTGAGCTTGTTTATTGTTAGTTACAAATACTGACTAGCCATGTTCCAGGTTAACCATTATGGCTCATATTCTGGGGGCAAACCTTTCTGTCCACACTGCATGATTCACACTCAATCTTGGCAGAGCCACTGATGGTGAGAGAAACATCTTTTAAGAACAGTCATGTAAATCGATCTCAGGAAGCAAAACTGGCAAAACTGGTCAGTCCTGGCCTGCACAGTAACAGCTGACAAAGGAAAGCAATAAAACGTAAGCAATCACAAACGTGACCAGAAGTCATTGTGCAAAAATGTCAATTGATCTGAAACTTTAACTTCTGTTTCTCTTTCCACAGGTGCTGTCTGCAATTCAGGTTTTTTAAGCTGTCAACCAAAGCCACATTCCTGTCTATGGCCAGTAGGTGGTGGTGTGAGCCAGTCTGAGTAATGCATACCCAATTCCTTTCTGCCCTTCTGCCACTGTTGTGTCAGTTAGCATAAGGCTATGGATCTAAGTTACTGCAACTACACTCAACATTTATTTCCATAACAGCACTAATAGCCTTAACATTCTAGAATTGTGTTTTAAAATTGCTTGAAACAGGGGCATGACCTGTACAAAACTGTATAGGGTATGATGGATTTTTAATCTATTGGCACAGTACAGCCATTTCTTACTTTATCTCTGCTACAGCTATAATTGGTGGCTTTTGTGCTACAGTGAGCTAATGGTTTATTATATCGTCATTTAAATATTAAAGTGGGTATTGCACAAAAGCATAACAGAAAATTATATAATTCAGTGCAAGGAGATAATTTCAACAAATTATGGTAATTATAAAATAAAGACTCCAAGACATCACGTCATAGTGAATGGTTTCCTTACTAACTAACCGAAACAATAATGATATGAACAGGATACTAATGAGCAGATATCTAACACAACTAATGAGATACAATTGAACTTTTTTCGGTGACATTCATTTTTGGAAGTGTCAAAACCCTGACTTGTAGCATAGATTAATCTGGTTATGCAGTATTTATTACAAATTACTACAGCAACCAAACAAGGAAAACAAATCTGATTTAAAATTACCATAGCATATAATTTCAAATCAAAAATATAGCTGTTTTTGGTGAGAAAGTGATTTTTTTCCTCAAACAGTTTCTTTCACCCTGGCCTCGGAACATGCAGTGTACCCTCTAGCACCTTGTTAAATTATTATCACGTGAATCTTTCAAGGGAATCTGGATAGGCGGCACAGCGGCTCAATGGTTAGCACTGCTGCCTCACAGCGCCAGGGATCCGGGTTTGATCCCAGCCTCGGGTGAATGTCTGTGTGGAGTCTGCACATTCTCCCCGTGTCTATGTGGGTTTCCTCCGGGTGCTCCAGTTTCCTCCCACAGTTCAAAGATTTGCAGGTTAAGTGAATTGGTGATGCTAAATTGCCCATAATGTTCATGGATGTGTAAGTTAGGTGCATTAGTTAGGGGGAAATGTAGAGGAATGGGTGTGGGTGGGATATGCTTCGGAGGGTTGGTGTGGACCTGCTAGGTCGAAGGGCTTGTTTCCAAACTGTAGGGATTCTAATAATGGGATATTCAATCAGAAGAGGATTCGCCTATCTGCTATTTTACACATAAATATTTTTAGCAGTTAGATCAATACCTAGCAGGATAATGGATCAAGTTTCCTGCTCTGTAAGCCCAGTTGCAGTCTAGCCAATTGTAATGTGACTACCACAGCCATGCTAAGGAGATATCTCAGCGTAGCTCATGCTCAAGCCTCAACCTTAAATAAGATTTAACATTTTCAATTCATCTTAAAATAGTAATTCTTTAAAAAAATTACTTTATTTCAACAAAAAATGCAAAGCACTGGAGATTCTGGAAAGCTGAACTCAAAACCTACCTCCAGTATCCATAGCTTTCTGCTCCACAGCAACTTCTTCAAATGTAGATACATTAATTGGGATAACATGTTGAAATGTTAACTCAATATTGAGTTCAATAATGTTAGTGCCTAAGCATCTTCTTCCATTCTTTCTTCCAACCCTCAAACACCAGGCCTTGTCATCACATGGTCTGCTACCACAACCAACCCATTGCCACCTAATGATGGTCCCTATTAGCAGCTATTGATTCTCCCATGCTGAACTTTACCCATTTCTTTGTCTGCCCAACAGCTGTTTGCTTTCTCTGGGCCCCACCTCCACCCATTGTTTACTCTGCTCCGCTCCACCCAGACGCCATCTTCAGAATTTTCCTCAGTACAATCAGTTCTGAAGACGGGCCACTGGTCTCAAAATGTTAAGTTTGCTTTCTGTCCACAGATGCTGCGATGTCTGCTGAGTTTCTTCAGTAGAACACAGCATCAGGAGGTGGAAAAGTCGACGTTTCGAGTGTAACCCTTCTCCTGATGCTGCCTGGCTTGCTGTGATCTCCCAGCTTCTTGCTTGTCTACCTTGGATTCCAGCATCTGCAGTTTTCTTTTGTCTCTAACCAAGTTTGTACCCGTTGAGTTTCTCCAGCAATTTCTATTTTTGTTTTGAATTTCCAGCCAGCGCAGTTCTTTGGTTTTTAAAAACATACTCTAATTACTTGTGTTAGATTCACCAACACTTAATCCATGAGTTTTGAGAAATTATGTCCTTCTAAACATGTGTTCTGGATTATCATTTTGACAACACTGACACCATTCTGAAGTAATTAAGGATTAAGACTTTTACTTTCCTAACCCTAAAAAAGTTGCATCCCAATGACATAACAGCAGGGAGATCAGAATAGCACTCAGTATTGGCCTAAGTGGTGGTCCTGTACAGCCACAACATGACCCCCCACCGCCGCCAACTCTTATACAGGTGTTGTGAAACTTAAAAGGGTTCAGAAAAGACTTACAAGGATGTTGCCAGGGTTGGAGGGCTTGAGTTATAGGGAGAGGCTGAATTTTCCTTGGAGCATCAGAGACTCAGGGGTGATCTTATAGAGGTTTATAAAATTATGAGGTGCATGGATAGAGTAAATAGACAAAGTTTTTTTCCCCAGGACTGGTGAGTCCAAACCTAGAGGGCATAGGTTTAAGGTGAGATGGGAAAGATTTTAAAAGGATCTAATGCAGAGGGTGGTGCGTGTATGGAATGAGCTGCTGGAGGAAGTGGTGGAGGCTGGTGCAATTACAACATTTAAAAGGCATCTGGATGGGTATATGAATAGGAAGGGTTTAGAGAGGTATGGGCTCAATGCTGGCAAATGGGACTAGATTAATTTTGGACATTTGGTCAGCATGGACGAGTTGGACCAAAAAGTCTGTTTCTTTGCTGTGTATCTCTATCACTCTGTGACTGTGATCTTAAAAATCTTTAATTTATACCTGTATCAATGCAATTAAAATACAATAAAATGCCTTTTTTGTGTGTTTTTCACTTTAGCAGGAATGTAACATTTACCCAACTCCATTCTGTTTGCATCCTGCCTAATTATTCTGGATAGTTTATTAGAATTCCAGAAAACATTCTGTGCAGCAGCAACCTATAGGTGTTAACTACAGGAACGTATTGAGAATGTTAATACCATTTTAGTGCCAAAATAAGGCCCAAAGCATATTTATGACAATCACTTCAGCTTTATATTTTCTCAAATTTTTCATTTATGTTCTACTGCTCTGCCTTCATCAATTCTCTTTGTTACTTCTTCAAAAAACTCAATCAAGTTTGTTAGACATGATTTCCCATGCACAAAGCCATGTTGACTATCCCGAATCAGTCCTTGCCTTTCCAAATACATGTACATCCTGTCCCTCAGGATTCCCTCCAACAACTTGCCCACCACCGACGTCAGACTCACTGGTCTACAGTTCTCTGGCTTGTCCTTACCACTTTTCTTAAGCAATAGCACCACATTAGCCAACCTCCAGTCTTCCAGCACCTCACCTGTGACTATCGATGATACAAATATCTCAGCAAGAGGCCCAGCAATCACTTCCCTAGCTTCCCACAGAGTTCGAGGGTACACCTGATCAGGTCCTGGGGATTTATCCATTTTCATGCATTTCAAGACGTCCACCACTTCCTCCTTTGTAATATGACATTTTAAAGATGTCACCATCTATTTCCCTACAGTCTATATCTTCCATGTCATTTTCCACAGGAAACACTGATGCAATACACTATCTTCCCCACCTCCTGCAGCTCCCACACAAAGGCTGCCTTGCTGATCTTTGAGGGGCCCTATTCTCTCCCTCGTTACCCTTTTGACCTTAATGTGTTTGTAAAAACCCTTTGGATTCTCCTCAACTATTTGCCAAAGCTATCTCATGTCCCCTTTTTGCTCTCCTGATTTCCCTCTTAAGTAATACTCCTACTGCCTCCTGTCTATACCTGATATATGCTTCCTTCTTTTTCTTAACCAAACCCTCAATTACTTTCATCATCCAGTATTCGCTATACCTACCAGCCTTTCCTTTCACCCTAACAGGAACATACTGTCTCTGCAGTCTTGTTATCTCATTTCTGAAGGCTTCCTATTTTCCAGTCATCCCTTTATGTGCAAACATCAGTCCCTAATCAGCTTTTGAAAGTTCTTGCCTAATACCAATATAAATGATTTGGATGTGAGCTTAAAAAGTACAGTTAATAAGTTTGCAGATGACAACAAAATTGGAGGTGTAGTGTACGGCGAAGAAGGTTACCTCGGATTACAACAGGATCTTGATCAGATGAGACGATGGGCTGAGGAGTAGCAGATGGATTTTAATTTAAATGCATTTTGGGAAAGCAAATCTTAGCAGGCCTTACACACTTAACGGTAAGGTCCTAGGGCGTGTTGCTAAACAAAGAAACCTTAGAGTGCAAGTTCATAGCTCCTTGAAAGTGGAGTCGCAGGTAGATAGGATAGTGAAGAAGGCGTTTGGTATGCTTTCCTTTATTGGTTAGAGTATTAAGTACAGGAGTTGGGAGGTCATGTTGCGGCTGTACAGGATGTTGGTTAGGCCACTGTTGGAATATTGTGTGCAATCCTGGTCTCCTTCCTATCAGAAGGATGTTGTGAAACTTGAAAGGGTTCAGAAAAGATTTACAAGGATGTTGCCAGGGTTGGAGGATTTGAGCTATGGGGAGAAGCTGAACAAGCTAGGGCTGTTTTCCCTGGAGTGTAGGAGGCTGAGGGGTGACCTTATAGAGGTTTACAAAATGATGAGGGGCATGGATAGGATAAATAGACAAGTCTTTTCCCTGGTGTAGAGGAGTCCAGAACTAGAGGGCATAGGTTTAGGGTGAGAGGGGCAAGATATAAAAGAGACCTAAGTGGCAACTTGTTCACACAGAGGGTGATGCGTGTATGAAATGAGCTGCCAGAGGAAGTGGTGGAGGCTGGTACAATTACAACATTTAAAAGGCATCTGGATGGGTATATGAATAGGAAGGGTTTGGAGGGATATGGGCCGGGTACTGGCAGGTGGGACTAGATTGGAGTGGGATATCTGGTTGAAGGGTCTGTTTCTGTGCTGTACATCTCTGTAACTCTAGTAAATCTCTGATTTATTTTAACAGGGATAACAGTAACAAAGCAGTAATATTGCTGAGTAGTAATTCATACCAACACTCTGGCACACCAATTCAAATGTAGCCCTAGCATCTGATGGAATTTAAATTCCGTTGATAAACATCTAAGGTTAAAAGCTAGTCCCCATACTGGTAACGATGCAAGTATCATTGAAAGCTGGACTCGGACATATTTCCATGGAAGCAGAGCATTAGAGACTGAGGGGTAACCTTACAGAAGTTCAATAAGTCACAAAGGAATAGAAAAGGTGAATGGCCAAGGTCTTCTTCCAAGGGAAGGATGAGTCCAAAACTAGAGAGCATAGATTTGTGGTGAGAGGGTAAAGTGACCTGAAGGGTAAGCTTTTCACTGAGGGTGATGTGTGAATCGAATGAGCTGCCACAAGAAGTGATAGAGGCAGGTGCAATTGCAACATTTAAAGACATTTGGACGTGTACATTTGGAAAGGTTTAAGGGATATGGTCCAAATGCAGACAATGGAACTACAGCTGTAGTTTAGTTTAGGATACTTGGTCAGCATGGACCAAAGGGTCAGTTTCCATACTCTATGACTCTACAGCTGTAAACCCAGATCCACAGTTATGTGGATAACTCTAAACTGCGCTCTGAATTGTTTTGAAAGCCAATGGCAAATAGGATGTTGAAGAAATTCTGGGCTTACCAGCAATGCCCAGTCCCCATTGCAGAACAAGCACAAGTGACTTTGAAATACTGCAACAAGCTTACAAGAGAAGCACATGTGACATACCTGTGAAGCTCTCTCAGATCCTGCAAGGTCAATCATGAATAAACGCCCAATTCGTACTTCCTGCAAAATGTTTTTGATGCGACTCTTCTGCCTAACGGTGACTTGCAGGACAGCGTGAGACCGAGAGGAGGTTTTGTTGGCTGCTGTGGGTTCCTGTGTTCTCTGTTTGTTGCCTTTCACCAACAGCTGCATTATCTAACCAGAAAGAAAAGGTTCAGTTCAGACTATGTCGAATGTATAACACGTAAACATGCAACAGAGGCCAACAGGTCTTTGCAGGTGTTTATGTTCCACCCCAGCCTTCTCCTGGCCTCCTTCATCTCACCACATCAGCATTCTATCCTCCCTTATGCTCCCAACTAGCTTTCTCTTCAATTATTCACCTCTTTGCAAAGCTTTCCTGTTCTTTATGACACTCGTGCCTTCCATTCTTTTGTTCTGTCCTGCTCTCCTTCCTTTCCCTGCCTCTCTGTACGCTTAAACCTATTCAATCTGTAATGTCTTCAAGTTCTCCTGAAAGATCACTGTCCAAAAAAGTGAATTCTGTTCCCTTCTCCACAGATTTTGGCTGAATCAATGCATAGTTGCAGCATTTTCTAAAAATATTGTGCATTTCTAGAATTTGCAGTACTTTGCCTTTGGAACGCTGTTAATTGTTGAACCCAGGTAAAGGAATCAAATTCATTAAACCCAAACAAAGCAATAGTTAGACTTCAAAGAAATGAGTTCCAAAGCCAGTGAAGGTTAATCTGTTATTTTGACCTTTTTTTTAGGTAGTTGGAATATAACTTTATTAAGATCACAACTTTATGATCCAACCAAAAAGTTAACAAAATATGGAGGAATGACATTAACATACAACTTGTAGCAATGTATATTGTGATTCCACCTGCACCATAAATTAAATTATGCATACACGCCAATGTTGCAGTCTATCAATACAGTTTTAGGATCAAGTGCACAGGTCCAAGTGTGAAGGAAATTGTCATACTGTACACCATTCACTCCCAATTACAACTCCTTTAGCTCCCCTAAGATTTCAAGATTATAAGCAGTTAAGTTCTGTTCAGCTAATGAACTGGCAAACATACTGCATCACAGGACAGAGCCTATGAAATTAGGCTGCTGGTGCTTGACCCCAGCCATTAAATGCGGAACGCTTCAGGGAACACCTGTGGGACGCTACCTACTTGCGGAACGCTTCAGGGAACACCTCTGGGACGCCTACTTGCGGAACGCTTCAGGGAACACCTCTGGGACGCCCTGCACCCGATGTGGCCTCCTCTATATTGGGGAGACGGGCCGCCTACTTGCGGAACGCTTCAGGGAACACCTCTGGGATGCCCGGACCAACCAACCCAACCACCCCGTGGCTCAACACTTTAACTCCCCCTCCCACTCCACCAAGGACATGCAGGTCCTTGGACTCCTCCATCGCCAGACCATAACAACACGACGGTTGGAGGAAGAGCGCCTCATCTTCCGCCTGGGAACCCTCCAACCACAAGGGATGAACTCAGATTTCTCCAGTTTCCTCATTTCCCTCCCCCCACCTTGTCTCAGTCGATTCCCTCGAACTCAGCACTGCCCTCCTAACCTGCAATTTTCTTCCTGACCTCTCCGTGCCCCACCCCACTCCGGCCTATCACCCTCACCTTGACCTCCTTCCACCTATCACATCTCCATCGCCCCTCCCCCAAGTCCCTCCTCCCTACCTTTTATCTTAGCCTGCTGGACACACTTTCCTCATTCCTGATGAAGGGCTTTTGCCTGAAACGTCGAATTTCCTGTTCGTTGGATGCTGCCTGACCTGCTGCGCTTTAACCAGCAACACATTTTCAGCTCTGATCTCCAGCATCTGCAGACCTCACTTTTTACTCCAGCCATTAAATCACAGGTTGTCATCTTCACCTGGCAAAGCAGTGCTTTGAGCAGTCTTCAGGGCTTGCTTGTTATGTGCTGCTAATGCAGGGTCCACCTGAACCTCTGGTGGTGCCAAAGGTGGCATAGCAACAAAC
Organism: Hemiscyllium ocellatum; assembly: GCF_020745735.1. NCBI lineage: Eukaryota > Metazoa > Chordata > Chondrichthyes > Orectolobiformes > Hemiscylliidae > Hemiscyllium > Hemiscyllium ocellatum. The sequence continues at coordinate 26,169,611 of NC_083425.1, read as the reverse complement.
TCAAATTGGGATCTCCAATCAGCTTTCTGAAAAGCCACAGAAATGGCTTCTCGAAGTTGTAATTATTTTTAGCCGAAATGTCATAGTACTGAAGATTTTTCTTCCTGTGGAAGACAATAGATTTTGCCTTCACTTTTCTGTCTTTAACATCAACTTTGTGGCCACACAACACAATGGGATGTTTTCACACACTCTCACCAAGTCTCTATGCCAGTTAGGCACATTCTTGTACGTCACTTGTGAGGTTACATCAAACATAATAATTGAATGTAATAACCATTATGGAGACCACCAAAATTCTCCTGACCAGCAGTATCCCAAACATTAAATTTAATGGGACCTCTGTTAGTATAGAACACAGTTGGGTGAACTTCAACACTCAATGTTGCTACATATTTTTTTCAAACTTGCCAGTCATGTGGTACTTCACAAAAGTAGTTTTCCCAAAACCACCACCTCCAACAAGTACAAGCTTGAATTCAACTTGAGGTTTTCCTTGATCATCAATGGCCATTTTTTTAAAAAAAACTTTCAGAAACTTCTCTCCCTCAAAATCATTTTGACCTTTCTTAAGGATACATCTACCATTACCAGTGTTTACATGACAAGAAATACTTGCATGGAAGGAATTCATCTCTTAGAATAATATGGAGTTTCTTTCTATCAGATAAAGTGATCTTGATGCATGCCTGATGGAAAACTGAACGTGACCTTTCTGATATTCCTGCATTTCACCAATTAATACACCAATTATTGACAGAATTAAAATAAAGCATTTTCACATAACATATTAACATAAAATATTTGAAGGTTAGCAACTGCTTTATGGATGTAAATATTTGAGTGAGAATCAGGAAGCATAGCATTATTAATTGCTATTGTATGTTTCTAATTAAGAACACAGTGATGGAAATTTAAGAAGCACTTAGTCCCTGCACTGATCTTCACCAAATAATCTCCTTAGGAGCTCATTAATTTCTCTAATCTGTTGCAGACAATATATCTATGACATTGTGACAAGCCTATATCGGGTTGTATTTTTATCAGAAATGTCCTATCGTATAACTTCAGTGCCAAACAGAATTGATTTCCGAAAGATGTACACATTAACAATTAAATCACCAAACATTTGTTTGCAAATTTAAAAAAATGGCACACAAGACAGCTCTAAATGGATGCTCATTGATTTAACTGCTGACCTCAGAATGATCTAATCTGAACCAGTTTTGAATGGCAATTGTTGGTCTGTCATTGCAGCCATAAGCATTTGCTTTCCAATAATCAATTTGCATTTAGTGCCTGTTAAATACAGGATACGGGGCTGTCAACTGTGGCATGGTTAAAACTAACCACAGAAACAAGTTGTACGGTTGGACGGTGGTCTGGATCAGAATTTGCATTTGTCTACCAATATTAATACAATCACAGAATGGTTAAAGGACAGCAGGAAGCCATTTGGCTCTTCACGTCTGTGCTGACTCCTTGAAAGAGTAATTCATCTGGAAACACTCCTCTACCCTTTTCATGCAGTCCTGTAAACTTTTATCTCTTCAGCTAAATTCAGGCAATCCCCAGGTTGCGAATGGGTTCCATTCTTGAGTCTGTTCCTAAGTTGTTTTATTTGTAAGTTGGAACACAACTTAGAAAAATATAAAGGAACTGTTCGGAAATACAGGAATTGTTCATGTGTCAGATCTTTAAAATTACACTCCCAAATGAGATCATGTCTGTAAGCGCAAGCACTTGTAAGTCAGAAATTTGTAAATCGGAGACCCCCTGTGTTCAATTTGGTTTCGAAAGCCACAATGGAATCTTCCCCTGCCAGACTGCCAGGCAGCACATTCCAGATGCCAACCACTCATTGCATAAAAACGTTTTTCCTCATTTCAAACCTTTTGCCATTTATCTTAAAATTGTATCCTCTGATTATCAACCTTTCTGTCAATAGGAACTGTCTCTCCTTATACTAATTTGTAAAGACCCCTCATAGTTTGGAACACCTCTATCAAACTTCCACTCAATTCTCTCTTTCCTGAACTAGAACAATCACAGGTTCTTCAGTCTATCAGTGTAATCCCTGGAACCATTCCGATAAATCTTTTCTGCACACTCTCTTATTTCATTACATCCCAACAATATCATGCTCTAAATTGGACACTGTGCACCAGTTGGGTCCAAATAGCATTTGGTACAGGTTCATCATAACTCCTTTGTTTGTGTGTGTGTGGCACTTTAATATAGAAATACTAGGATCGTGTTGACCTTCATATTGTCAACTTGCCTTGCCACATTCAATGATCTATGCACATATAACCAGAGGTCTCTCTGATTCTGTACCTTATTTACAGTGTTACCTTTGTTTTGCCCCATCTGTTTCTGTTCTTCCCATTCAGATTTATCACTTCAACCCCTCTGCCACATGTTCACCTATGTCATCAAGTCCTTCATATCCCCCACTCATTTTACAATATTTCCAAGTTTTGTGTCACTTGCAAATTCTGAAATTGTGCCTTGCACACACAAGTCTTCATCATTAATATGATAAACAAAACAGTAACTCTGGTGCTGACCTCACTATATATCATCCTCTAGCCCAAAAGACAAACACTACTCTGTTTCCTCTTACTCAGTCTACTTAGTATCCAGGCTGCCACTGGTCCTATTCCATGAGTTCACATTTGGTTGACAAGACTTTTATGTGGCATTTTATCAAACATCTTTTGGAAGTCCATGTACAGTGTATACCATATTTATCCTCATTACTCCCATCAATCTTTTGTCACCTCATGGCTTATGATCATTGTTTTGAAGGATTAAAAGCCAATGTTAACACAATTTTTCAATGTTATCCAATACGTTACAGCCTTTCTTGCCTGCCTACTCATCTTTGAATATTGATTATCCAATATATCACAATCTGTTTCTCTCTGCTCTGATCTTTCTTCAGCAGCACTCATTTTTATCATTTCATCAATGGCAGTTGTTCATTTTATACCTTGTGTCGCCAAATCTGCTCCCAATTTACAATTTTGTCACACTGACCAAAGACATCCTTTCACTTTTTGCTGATTTTTCCAAGTTCAGTTTCCTATCTCAATAAGATACTTGCCAATCTTGAGTTTTCTTTCAATGGGATCCATTAGTACAGACTGGCCTTGCAACAACACTGACATTCATTATCATCAAATGCATCAAACTGCCAGGCATCTGATCTTCAATTGACACGAGGTATTAACTAAAGACTATATTTACATAACAATATTAAAAATAACAAAAAGAATGCCTTTGGCTGTCTAAACCTCTTCTCTCCTTAAACCCCTCCAATGATTTGGTTTCTTCAGCTATTTACAGGCAATGCCCAGGTTGCAAATGGGTTATGATCTGGAGTCTGTTCACAAGTTGATTTGTCTGCAAAGACAATATAAAGGAACCAGTCATAAGTACAGGAAATATTCATGTGTCATATCTTTAAAATTACACTCCATTATGAGGTCATGTTTGTAAGTCAGATATTTGTAAATTGGGGCCCACGTGTTTTTAATTTGTTTTTGAAAGCCACAACAAAATCTCCTCTCAGACTGTCAGGCACCACTCACTGCATAAAACGCTTTCTTTCATTTCGATTCCAAATTTCTATTTAAAGACTAATCTTGAGCATGCTTTTTGTCAACTGTCCTAATACATCTACACGGCTTGGTCATAGAGTCATAGAGATGTACAGCATGGAAACAGACCCTTCGGTCCAACCCGTCCATGCCAACCAGATATCCCAATCCAATCTAGTCCCACCTGCCAGCATCCAGCCCATATTCCTCCAAACCCTTCCTATTCATATACTCATCCAAATGCCTCTTAATAGTTGCAATTGTACCAGCCTACACCACATTCTCTGGTAGCTCATTCATACATGTACCACCCTCTGCGTGAAAAAGTTGACCCTTATTTCTGTTTGATATTGTTCTTAGTAAACATCTTTAGTCATTTTACTAATTTCCAGGTGAAATACAAACAGAACCATTTTAACAAAATAAGTGGCAAGATAGTAATAAATAATCACTTCTAATGCAAATATGCGCATTGCTGTTCTTGACCTTAAAATTTAATAGTTCACTCTGCATAATCCATAGCTTTCCAGATATTGATGTATCATAGCACAGTCAACAATTTTAATGTATTGATTATGTCAAATATTTGTATAATATTTTTCTTATATGAGTGATCCTCCAACAGCATGCATTACCCTGGCTAAATATATAAAGTGTCAAATGTTTCACATCTATGTGGCACATGACATTAAGTAATAGTGATACAAAAGCATCACAGATCAAATTCATATCAGAAAATAGATAATTAGACATTTTTGAGACAATACATTTATTTCATTATAACATATTTAAAAGTGATAGAGATATACAGCACAGAAACAGATCCTTCGGTCCAACTCATCAGTGCCGACCAGATATCCCAACCCAATCTCATTCCATTTGCTAGTACTTGGCCCATATCCCTCTCAACCCTTCCTATTCATGTACCCTTCCAGATGCCTTTTAAATGTTGTAATTGTACCAGCCTCCTCCACTTCCTCTGGTAGCTCATTCCATACACGCACCACTCTCTGCATGAAAAAGTTGCCCCTTAAGTCCCTTTTAGATCTTTCCCCTCTCACCTTAAACCTATGCCCTCTAGTTTTGGATTTCTCCATTCAGAGAAAGACCTTAGCTATTTACCATATTCATGCCCTTCATGATTTTATAAACCTCTATAATGTCACCTCTCAGTCTCCAGTACTACAGGGAATATAGCCCCAGTCTATTCAGCCTCTCCCTATAGCTCAAACTCTCCAGTCCTGGTAACACTCTTGCAAATCTTTCAAGTTTCGCAATATCATTCCTATAGCAGGGAAACCAGATTGCACACAGTATTCCAAAAGTGGTCTAACCAATGTCTTGTACAGCCTTAACCCAACCAATAATCTATCTGAATTACAAAGCACAGCAATTTATAGACTAAAATTGAGAAGAGCCGAGCAACTCTATACCATCATAAATACAGGTCAAACCTCATAAATACACCATGAAATGTACTACTAATTATGTAATCCCTTTTTTTCATAATTAAAAAATATTTACTGGCTATTTTATTCCAACAGCATGAGTGAAAAACTTACACTAAATGTACTTTATACTATATTCAGTCAAAACACAACTGAATTGCACATGAACTGTGTATATAACAAATAGGGTTGTGTGCCACAGATTGGATTTACATTCCAAAAAGAAGAATAACTGATGAGAAATCCATTTACAAGAGAGCTATTGCAGACAATAAACCAAATGCAATATCACATAGTCCAACCTCAAATTAAAATTTTATTTCTATCACAAGCTACAATGCAAACGTTGTAATTTCAAGTTTGAAGCCCTTTCAGATAGGGGTACACAACAGATATGCCAAATGATAATTCCGTGCAATCAATTATCAGATCACATGCAGTAAAAATGTCACCAAATACTAAATAAAATTAATTTACAAAGCATCATTAACATCTCAGTAAATCAATCAATATATCAGTAGAAGGAGATTTTGTTTTTGAATATGCTGATCTCAAATGACACTGTTGGGTGTTTTGCTCTTACAACTACATGGTTTCAAAGGCCATTGAGTTACTCCCCTAAGTAAAAACAAAAAAAAATCTGGAAATATTCATCAGGTCACAAAACATCTTTGAAGAGGGGAATGAAAATGAAATGAAATATCAGCAACCTGAAATATTAACTCTTGCTTCTCTCTCCATGCTTGCAGCTGGACCTGTGAGTATTTCCAACATTTTCTTCTATTATTTAATATTTCCAGCATCTGCAGTATTCTGCTTTTTGATGAGCTGCTACCTGTGTCTAACTAGGCCCTGAGCTCAATTGTCATTTAGTTGCTGTTTGTTAATCATTAAGCATTTTTAACTATGCAATTCCACGTTTGATTGATTGATTGTCATCATATGTATCAGGATACGGTGAAAAGTGTTGTTTTGTGTGTTATACAGGCAGACTGTACCATACAAGGTGTACCAGGGTAGTAGAACAGAGTGCAGAATACAGTGTTACAGCCGCAGGGAAGATGCAAAGAGAGAAAGATTAGAAATAACTTTTGAGAAGTCCGGCCAAAAGCGTCAAAAAAACCTCCCATTTATACATTTGACAAATCAATATGTATAACTAGAATGTAACTTGAACAAGGCAAACATTCTTCAAACCTTTAGATATTTGTTTATCAATAACCCTTTACCATCCTTAAGTATTTATCTACTCTGGTTCTTTCAGCTGTTTTCTGTCTCACAAGGGTACTAATTGTTTGACCTTGTGCACATTTTGTTGCTATTTTAAGGATTAATTTCTTCCACTTCGTTCCCTGATTAATGAAACATCAATGTAAGGTGCAGTACAAAAATAATGAACAATTCACCACAGTTTTCCTGCACCACCTGAACTGTAGAAGAAATACTTTGCTGTTGATAGCAAAAGATAATGGTAAACCTTTGTCTGTTACCTCTTTGGCATTAATAGTTGACACTTCGGTAATTCCTGCAATTTGGATCCCACCTTTGGAGTCTTCTCGGAGATCTAGGAAGCCAGATGATGGATTGAGTAGGTCCCGTATCATCTCATTATAAATCTGAGAAGGAAAAGAAAGAAGAAAGAATATAAGAAAATCACAAATAGTTCAGAAAATCTTTGTACTTGTCTTTTAAGACAAAATCGAAGAAGGTTTTGTGGCAGCAAAATTAATAAAACTTGGCTTTCATTCTTCGTTCCCATCATTTGTTTGTCCACTGCATCATATTCCACAAGTGATCTGCACCCATTCTGTTGCCAGTGAAGATGAAAAGGAAATGAGTCTACATAATACACAAGATCTTCAGCTCAAAAATATTACTCCACACATTTGGAAATTGTCTGAAGTGCTGCAAAGGGTAATTGTGACTTTCAAAGCTCATGCAAGGATTTGTATTGCTGAAGCACACTATAGCCACTGAACCTCCAGTTCAGTGTGCAGATTTAGCTTTAGTATTCATTTGCACAGCCAAATGTTGAGAAAATACATACAGCAGCTTGACGCACTTCCTCTGATTGTCATCTAAGTTCTGTAGAAATGTAAGCGCATAGCTGAGGCAAGATGAAAGACTGTGGAATACTTATTAACATCCCTGTGATTTCTTATAATATATTGCAGAAAGGAATGAGGCAAACATGACTTATGTGGCAGTCAGGCCCATGTACAGTAAATGAGTTCCGATACACAATTTACTTTGCTGAAAATATAGGTTTGTCCAAGTTTTTAAGTTGTTTATTGTTCAACTAAATTATGTTTGTCTGCGGTTCAGTAAACCTTTGCAGAGTAGAGGTTGTCAGGCCGAGTTAAAAAGATTATCACCCTTTTGGAACAGTTTCTAAGTAGAGCAAAGTAGCAACAATGCAATAAACATTAATAAGCACTGGTATCACCAATAAGCACTGAACAGAGTTTGAGACCATGTAATGAAAAAAACATGTTTATTACCTAATTTAGGCACCTTTTTTGTCAGACCATGATGCAAATGTTTACATCAAGTTATCCATAACAGAAAAGAAAGGACTACCTTTGTTCTGTTTTGATGCATACACTGGAAAATAGAAGTTTGGAATCTCAGAATCGTACAGTACAAAAAAGTCCCTTTAGTCCATCAATTCTGTACTACCACATTGTAGGGAAAGAATCAACTGTCGATCGGACCTCTTTTCAGTCACTGGTTACTAAATAACATGTTAGGATTAGGAGAAACTGAATTTGATTTTTGTTTAAGTCTAGTTAGCACCAGGCATCTTTGTTTTGGAAAAGAAACTGTCCAACAACAACTCTGGAATATTCTAAGGCATTGTTTGTCCCAACACTGAGAGTAGAGCAGTTTACACTCCCAGGTCTCCAAAATCCAGAAAGCTAGCCAGATATCCCTCTCCCTCTCCATGAGTGGGGGAAAACCACCAATAAAAAGCACTGAACGCAAATATAAACTTCTGACTCAACCCAAGACTCAGGTCTGACTGACCAGCTACTGAATTGAGGATTGTCCTGTTTGACTTTAATATGATTTAATTAGTCATAGAGTCAAAGAGATGTACTGCACGGAAACAGACCCTTCCATCCAACTCGTTCATGCTGATCAGATATCCCACCCAATCTAGTCCCACCTGCCAGTACCTGGCCCATACCCCTCCAAAATCCTCCTATTCATATACCCATCCAGATGCTTTTTAAATGTTGCAATTGTACCAGCCTCCATCACTTCCTCTGGCAGCTCAACCCTCTGCGTGAAAAAGTTGCCCCATAGGTCTCTTTAATGTCTTTTACCTCTCACCCTAAACTTATGCCCTCTAGTTCTGGACTCCCCTACCCCAAGGGAAAGACTTTGTATATTTACCCTATCCATGTCTCTAATAAGGTCCACCCCTCAGCCTCTGACGCTCCAGGGAAAACAGTCCCAGCCTATTTAACCTCTGTAGCTCAAATCCTCCAACCCTGGCAACATCCTTGTAAATCTTTTCTGAATCATTTCAAATTTTACAACATCTTTCCGATAGGAAGTAAACCAGAATTGTACGCAATATTCCAAAAGTGGCCTAACCAATGTCCTGTACAGCCGCAACATGATCACCCAACTCGTGTACTCAATACTCTGACCAATGAAGGAAAGCACACCAAATGCCTTCTTTACTACCCTATCTACCTGTGACCCAACTTTTAAGGAGCTACGAACCTGCACTCCAAGGTCTCTTTGTTCAGTAACACTCCCTAGGACCTTACCATTAAGTGTATAAGTCCTACTAAGATTTGCTTTCCCAAAATGCAACACCTCACATTTATCTAAATTAATCTTCATCTGCCACTTCTCAGCGCATTGGCCCATCTGATCAAGATACCTTCTTCGCTCTCCACTACACCTCCAATTTTGGTGTCATCTTACTACCTAAAAACAGTGAGAAAGTCAGCTCATTTTTCCTTAGCCTTCATGGTATTTAAGTAAGTGATGTTGGAGTTAATGAGGCCAGTCAGACATACTAGGTGAGGTGCCGATCCCTGATCAAAGTGTGGATGGATTTCTTCTGCAGAGATTGAGACTGTCTCCCCGGGCCAGCAGCGTTAGCAAGAGGACCTTCCAGGGAGAAAGGATGAACTTGATTTTCCCTAGCAATACTCATATTCCCTCAGTATTCCACAGCTCCACACATTCCAACCTCGGGACCACATAATAGTCTGCCCATGGTGCGTTCAACAACTAAAAATTCTACCAAGAACATTTTATCAATTCATTTAATTGACCATATTAACAATGAAACTTGACTCACCATCTGTTTTCTTCAGTTTCTGTGCAGCTGTTGCTGTCCACTGAAGTGACATCACTAATTTCTTACTTACACAAAGAAACTAATCTTGGAACTGCAACTACGTGCAGTTAATTATATACTGCAGCCTGCAATAAGCAGATTTCTTTAAAGACCATTCTCAAAACAAAGAAGAAAAGGAATTGTTTATACAAAAAAACACAGTGAGTTTTGACATCTCAGTGATTGTGATTTAGACAATGTTCAGGAGTTATCATTTATAATTTTCTATTAACAATTCTTTACATGAAAAGGATGCATGCCTCAAATGATGCAAATACATGAGTAGAGAGTTGTCTAATTAGAAAGAGAAGAAACAGTTGATTAGCATTTCCAAGAATAAGAATGAAAGAAAGGTGAGTTATTGAAGAAAATAATATCTACCATTGGAGTTTAGTTCCCTCTTGATCTTTTGACAACTCATTACTTTGCAATAGGATTTGTCTGTCTCTTTGAAAATAGCCAGAGTCTAGCACTTTTGCACATTAGAGACCTACAAATGCTTATATTAATAACTGCTAAAGGCTGCACTTCATGATATATCATTTATAATTAAAGCAATTATTAAAAACCACCTATGGACATTTTGGGCATCATCACAATCTGATTTGATAATGGAAAGAGATTAACACAAGCTATTTTGTATTTCACATGCAATTTTTCTCAGGTTCACATTTCTGCTTCTTCTCCATTGTGACCGCACAATGTCTAAGTAACGTTTTAGCATCAGGAATCTCCTAGGTTTTGTAAATCTAGTCCAGCATCAACTGTGGAGCATGCTTGTCAAGGATAAGATAAAATGGCATTTCAAACAGTCAGATCGAGAGACAATAAAACATTTCTTAACAGCAGCAGCCTTCAAGTTGATACACAATAGCTTGAACTCTGAACCATACACACTGATTCTGAAGACAACACTTTTACTTGGTGTTTCTGGGATATAACAGAGCTTTCTTTTTTTCTTTAATAATATTTACCAAATCTAAGTCACAAACAATTTCCATCTTTTCATTATCCATGTTTTTTGCATTTTTTGGAAAGAGGATTAAGTATCTATCATTAGAGAGATAAAAAAAAATCTACATAAATCATGATTTGACAATACCATACAACCTTGTCACAGTAGACGCTGCAAGACACGTGGCAGAATGTCGACACAGATACCACCATTACGAGTGGGGCCACCTCCCACTGTGTACGTGGCAAGTACTCATGCGACTCAGCCAACGTTGTCTACCTCTTACACTGCAAGCAAGGATGCCCTGAGGCCTGATACATTGGTGAGACCAAGCTGTGGCAATGAACGGATGAATGGACACTGCACAACAATCAACAGACAGGAATGTTCTCTCCCAGTCGGAGAACACTTCAGTGGTCCGGTACATTCAACCTCAGATCTTCAGGGGACCATCCTCCAAGGCAGACTTCAGGACAGGCAACAATGAAAAGTGGCTGAGCAGAGGCTGATAGCCAAGTTCAGTACCTATGGGGATGGTCTCAACCGGGACCTTGGGATCATGTCAGACTACAGGTGATTCCACTGCACTATATACACACACACACACACACACACACACACACACACACACACACACACACACACACACACACACACACACACACACACACACTCACAGTCTCCTTGAGACACACACTCACGAGACCCTCTCTCATCTGTTCACACATACACTCCCGCACACACACACTCTCACAGGCTTATACCCCTTTACACTCACATACACACACTCTCTCACAGACACTCATAACTGTACTCCTCCCACACCCCCCAACACAAACACACACACACACACCCACATGCACACATATACAAATAAGTTTGTGCGGTGAATTTGTACTTGCAGAATTATATTTCACTTTGCTCAAAAATTGGATGAATCCATATAAGATTCTGTAAATCCATCTGTTAGATTAGAATCAGCCTGACCATTGTGACACAGACAGTCTTACACAGGGAACCTCACACCTTCAATACATTACCTGTGATGACAAGTCACTAATTGTTAGAGTTCTCTTGAGAATGTAACTTTAAAAAAAAGCTCTGTGATTTACATATGAAAGAACTGAAACCAACATGGTCATTCTTAAAGTTGAGAGACTTAACAAACAATCCAGATCTTTTTCAATATATAATTTCAGTTACGTCACACTGTAAACTTTTGCTATAAATTCTATGTCTTACAATCTTATTCCCCACAATCACCTGATGAAGGGGCAGCGCTCCAAAAGCTAGTGTTTCCAAATAAACCTGTGGAACTAAAACCTGGTGCTGTGTGATTTTTAACTTTGTATATAAATCATCTTCACATTGCCAGGTGAAAGGAAACAATATGATGCTTCCAGCTGAAGCAGGATTAGGTGTGATGACTGGCATCAACAGAGAAACATCTCCACCTCCAAGACAAGGCAATACAAAAATAAAAAGGTATATGATTGAGTATATTGAGCCTGTAGTGAATTTGTATTGCACAAATACAATCTGTTATCATTTCCTTTACTGGTTTAGAAATTTGTTTCAGTTTAGAGGACATTTACTAGACTGATACTTACAACAAATGGGTTGTTTTATGAAGAAAGATTAAACAGTTTGAGGTTGTATTCACTGCAGCTCAGAAGAGTGAAGGGTGATTTGGTTGAAATTTATAACAGTGTGGAAAGGATATTTACTCTTGTGTGCAAGTTCGGAATTAGGAAACACTTTTAAAATGAGAGGTTTTATTTTTAGAGCATTGATACAAGGAAACTTTTTCTCTTAAAGGTGTTGGGCAACTTTGGAAGTTCGTTTCCAGAATGTGGTGGAAGTAGTATCATTAAATACTTTTAAGGCAGAGATGGATAGATTCCTATTAGGTAATGGAATCAATGCTTATTGGGAGGTGGATGGGAATGTGGAATTTGGAACACAAAGATCAGCCATGATTTTATTGAAAGGTGAGCAGGCATAAAGGACAAATGACTTAATTTTTACTTTTATTTTGAATGTTGATATGCAATTTCTCAAAAGTAGTTTGGAGGTTTACATAAAAGCCGAGACAAAGGAGCATAAATTCAATATGCAGTTGTAAGGATAACTGAAAGCAGGATTAATCAGTCTGAACTGCCAGAAATTACTGGAGCTATTCTAATTTTAAATAGCTTTCATTACATCATAAATTTTTACACTTGTAACTTTTGTTTTTAGATTACTTACAGTGTGGAAACAGGCCCTTTGGCCCAACAAGTCCACACCGACCCGCCGATGCGAAACCCACCCATACCCCTACATTTGCCCCTTACCTAACACTATGGGCAATTTAGCATGGCCAATTCACCTGACCTGCACGCGCAGACACGGGAAGAATGTGCAAACTCCACACAGTCAGTCACCTGAGGCGGGAATTGAACCTGGGTCTCTGGCGCTGTGAGGCAGCAGTGCTAACCACTGTGCTACCGTGCCACCCTACTTAGCATGTTAAGTATAGTTATAAATATTGCTTTGTGTAAAATTAATAATTATTCTCATTGAAGGAAGCCAGGATAATAATTTTTTTCTCAGAGGTTTTAAATAGTTTAGAATTTTAGTCCTATATGGTAGCTACTTGTGAACAATTTGGAAGAAAATAGATTAAATGATATCATGAACTAAGAATTTGATTAATACTCCTATGAGCAATCGATGTAACAATTATGCAATAAATCTATACTTAATGGCTTAGCTGCATAGTTATCTCAATCAGATAAGGAAATAACAGGCATTCAAAAAGCCTTTCAACCGGGAACCTTCCAGGGATCAGGTTAACAATACATTCACCCAAAAACCTGGGGTCATTTCCAAACAAGATGAGAAGACTGAAGTTGTGTGACACAGCAGAGCAGTATAATAACAGACTGACCTTTCATCTTGGAATGTAGTATTCACCTAGACAGAAAAGATGAATCTCTGTATAAAGCAGAGCACATCAGGCAAGCTTGGGATACCACCCAGCTAGGCCCAAATCCAGATGGGAGACTGCCAGGTAGCAACAGTGTCACTTCACCTAAAGCAAAGGCCCATCTCCACACAATGATTTCAGTTGCCAAAGTGTTTTAAAATATATTTCACTAGCATCATTGAAAACAGCTGTTTTTTCCCCAGTGTTCAAAAAATGAAGATAAGAAACCTAATAACAATATACTGCACTAAAATACAACCTTCATCCATTCTGTCTGAGCTGGAACTGGACTCATATTCCACGAATGAGTGAATGTTTTGTTTTGTATAGAATACCATGAGGAAATGCTGATTGGGCTATAGTAAAGCAATATTTCCACAAAGTGCGTAATCACCAGTCTGGTGCAAATTGTACCTAAAATTGCACCTATTTCTTTTCTCTCTTGAGATTTTGCTCATGCTAATTTGCAAACACTATATGTAAAATCAGTCATGAACAAGTGCGGTCAGGAAACATTTTCAAACATAATTAAATTACTTTAAAAATATTCCTTGACATAATTAAGATTGGGAACTGGGTACGATTGCATTCATGTTGGTGAAAATGGGTTTATCACAAATAAACTACACATCTTTAACAACAGAGTCGGTCTGCGAGCCATCTGTGACTAAACCAAGATAAAATGATTGAAAATGACTTTTTAAAAATTTATGAAAATATTTGTTTTCTTTGGGGATGAGCCAGGTTTTTAGTGAACTTTAAAAATAAAGCTGCATTCCAAAAAAACTTATAAACAATTTCTAAGAGCACCTTTTTGCCAAATGAACCAGCTTTTAATTTCTAGAGACCAGAAGCCTATATGGATGGTATGGTCTATAAAGGAGTACGGTTAGCAGAAACGCCTTTTAGGGATTAATTCATCATGGGAGCACAGTCAACATTGTGGATGGAATCAACCTCAAGTTCGATTTTTTAAAAAATTAATTAGCACAAAAGATTGCAGAAATCTGATTTTTGTTATCACCGTGCATGCTTAAAATTCCATGATCTTTTACTCCAGTTAAACCAGAAGAGCCAAGTGGAAACTCAATCCCACTATGTTTAGCATCATGTCTGACACTAATAACTAGAACAGGCAGATAAATGTCATTTACTTGCTAGATGGTTTATATGGAGCTAATGTCTTTGTTTTTAACCCTGGCTGGAACATTTCTCATTGCTTTTTCTCAATATATTCATGACATGTGGTACCACTGGCTCGGCCAGCATTATTTCCCATTCCTAATTACCCAGAAGGCATTTAAAAATCAACCACAGTGCTGTGTGTTTGGAGTCACGTGTGAGCCACTAAAGGTAAGGGTGTCAAATTTTCTTCCCTAAAGAACATTAGTGAACCAGATAGGCTTTATAACGATTGACAATGGTTACATGGTCATCATTAGATTTATTAGCATTTTATTTAATTCAAATTTCACCATCTGCCATGGTAGGATTTGAAGCCACATTCCTTGAATGTTAGCTTCTGGACTACTTGTCAGGGAATATCACCACTACACTGCTGCCTGGAAGAATTCCATTTATAGTCTGTTAATGTCCCCCTTACCAACTATACCTGAACTCTCTTGTACTCTTCGGGAACCCAAGGGATATCAATGGAACTTATCACCAGTGTAATCACTTCCCCTGCACTGAAAACCTGTTCTGGCACAAAATGGATGGAGCACTTAACATTCTGTAACTGGTGACTTTAGCATTCACTACAATGGTGGCAGTTAATGCTTTACCCTATTTAATTGACTTTAAATGTGTGCATTTAAACAACAAGGACTTTTTGCTTAAATCTGCATGGTTAGGGTGTAAATTTCAAAATTAGTTTTGTCACATTTCCAGGACTGTTCTTACAAACTTATGGTGGAAAATCAGAGTCGCTAACCCCCACTCTCCCAGCTCCTTCGGAAATTAATAATTAAGACAAAATTTGACTCTGTAGCCGTCCCTTTAAGTACTTGTAAAAAATACTCAGAATATTTGAAGAGTCATGCACCTTTATATTTGCAATGCTCCTGTCACTTACTTAAGTAATAGGCTTGTTGGCATTTCCTAGCTTCCTGTTACAAATTCTACTATTGCGTTAGCATACTCAATCAGCTGGGAGTGCTTTTATGCTGCATCCAATGGATCACATCACCATGGCAATAATCTCAAAGACAACAAGCCACAGTTTAACAACCTGTCATGAAACCAATAGCAAGGAGGTGCAACTGGGTGTGAGAGGAGCTTACATCAATGTTTTCAGAAAAAAACATGAAATTATAAACTAAAACACTTCTGATTTTCTTTCTGTTCATATTTATTTAAATGTGAACATAAGCAACATCATCAAGCTACATATCTTACTACTGTCTAAATTTCATTTAAAAATAGTTTAACTAAAGCTCATAACTGAATGGCATTCATTATTTTGGCACCAATAGCCCATTTATAGGAACAAATGAGTATTGAATAAATACATGGCCAGCATCCATCAACAGCCTGATTCAAAGAAAAGCAGCAGGTTTCTATAAATCAAAACTGTGCAGTCATTGGCTGCTGTATTTGTTTTATTTGCTTGCGGGTTGTAGGTGACACTGGCAAAGTCAGCACTTGTTACCATCCTTATGTACCCTTGGGAAGGTGGTGGTGAGCTGCCTTCCTGAATCAGTGCAGTCCATATGGTGCAAGTACACCCATAGTGTAGTTGTTTGGGGGAGTTACAAGAGTTTTGCCCAGCAATAGTGAAAAGACAATGGTGTAGTTCAAAGTCAGGATGTAGTGTAGATTTGTTGGTAATTCACTAGCTTTGCCCTCTTAAGATTTGATTCCAATAACGTGGAATGCTGTCTCAAGTTCTAATGAGGGGTATCCAGTTGCCAAATCACGTGATGTGTTTAGTTTCCACATATATTGTAAATAAATTACAAATTGGTTAAAAAATAGAGAACAAGTGACTGAGATCATGCACCAACAACATGAATGCAGGGTCTGATCTACAATTTCCACCATAGTATTT
Source organism: Hemiscyllium ocellatum (assembly GCF_020745735.1). NCBI lineage: Eukaryota > Metazoa > Chordata > Chondrichthyes > Orectolobiformes > Hemiscylliidae > Hemiscyllium > Hemiscyllium ocellatum. Next base: position 26,153,220 of record NC_083425.1, on the reverse strand, counting down.
TACAATTTCATTTCAGCCTCTGAAAAATGTTGAGTGGAATACATCCACCATTATTGTCTAAGTTTTCTCCTGACATTTTGAACGAGTGTTATAAGAAAATCTATGGGGCCTACAAATTTACATTTTCATCATATCACTGGCATAATCAGATAAAGTTTAACACCAGAGAAGGAAGGGGCTATTAGGATGAGTGACTGAAAATAGTTGAAGTGCTAGGTTTTAAGGAACATCATAAAAGAAGGGGGAGAAGGGAGGATTTGTAAAAGAAAGTCTAGAGTTTCAAAGTAAAATGGTTCAATTTGTGACTAAAAATGGTAACTGCACAAGAGCTCAGAGTGGGTGGATTGCGAAGTCCTTGGGGGATGTAAGCCTGGAAGTGGTTACAGAAACAACGTCTGGAAATGAACCTCCAAGCTCAGTGAGCAAACCTACATCCAAAACCTCAACCTGAGCTACAAATCTGCTCAAAACTCGCTAAGAAACAACATAAGGCAAGACCACAGATAAACTTGAACACGTAAATGAGAATGTTAAGAATTGTGGATTGTGAGGTTGGGAACCAACATAAGTAGGAGTCAATGTTTATAGGGACTTGTTGCAGGACAGAATATGAGTAGCAGGCTGAGCTTGTATGAACCTAAGACATGCTCAGGAATGTAATATGGAAATGTTCAAGTTAGAAACTTTCTAGAGCTCTACTTCCATCACTTGCATTTCCCAACAAAATAAGAGAGAACTAATGAGAGAATGTCATCTTGTACCAACCTCACACAACTTCCAGGAATGAGTGGTTGAGTGATCTCCATCAAGTATGAATTATAGTACCCCAAGAGCTCTCTGATAGTGATAGAAGTGAGAATGTTCTGGATAAAAGTTGTTTCCTGAAGTTGATCCTGACAGTAAAACAAGTGAAATTACACCTGAAATGCAACTGTTTAGAGGAATAAGGTTTCTATGGTTACAAAACTTCCTCTGTGTCCTGCAAACAGCAATGGAGAAGGTGCCCTGAATGCCATTAATATACACCTACCTCTAAGTATGACATGGAAACAGTGTACTCCATATCATCACTAGTTTCTTCAATACACTTGAACAAATCATTGAGTGTTCGTACGTAAATGCCAGGTTCGTAATCTGTTCCCAACATTGTGTATGTTTTCCCAGCACCTAGACAAATGAAATACATAAGTCAATTTTTTAATATAAAAATTGATTGCCCAAGCTATTTGGGTATAATTTTCTGCAGCAGGGCAAATCATGGAAGCTGTCCAATAGGTTTTTAATGTTTTTGCACAGCAAGTTGTTGCAAATGTGGGCTGATCACATTGAAGTAAGGGAAACAGGCCACCTGAGATCTGAGTATAGCAGCAAGTACAGATGCATTTCTACCAGTTAAGTCAAATGAGTCTGAAATGAACAGCGCAATAATTTTGAAAAGCTCCAGCAGTAATTGAAACTTGAATGAATGAGACTCCAACTCAGAATGTCAGAGGTTGACTGACAGTAATCATCACTTTCTCTTGTCATTAAAAAAGTCATTCGAATGAACTGAATAAACTTTAATTTTGTGGCAAGTTTAGATGATGCAAGGTGTACTTGGTGCTGTTCTGTGGGAGGCAGATAGCGAGTGGATGCTGATTTTGCAACGCTAATGCTGATGAGTCATAACTCAGACAGCAACATTTAGGTCCAGGTAGTTCTGCTATAATGTATCTTTCATTAATGCAATTGGGTGAACAGTGAACACTTTTTCTAAAATGCAAACTTTTCAAGTGTGTGTTGGCTATAACCCGATTACATTGCCAATATTTTAAGTGTATTTGTATTGCGTGATTTTTGTATAATGTGGGATCACACAAGTATGCAACTACCATGTAATAGCAGAACTACCTGCACTTGAGTTTAACAGCACACGCCCCACCTGAAACTACTGTTTTGGTTGTGTGTAAAACAATGAGGTGCACAATATGCTTCCTGTAATTTTGACAGGAAATTATGGCCATATTTTATTAACCACAAAAAATAGCAAGAAAAAATGTAATATTCCCTATTGGAGAATTTTGAACAAATTTATGCATAGAAAAAATTGCTGTTTATACCCTGCTCAGAACACAAATAATTAATTCTACATGTACTGCGAATAGCATTTGAGTTAAGTTTGCAACTTGTAAAATGATCAAGTGCAAATCTAAATTCTGCAATTTCTATCTATTTTATTTCTTTGTCTTTTTTCACAGACAGTGGCTTCACAGTAAGTCTGGTCATTTAAGACATGATCAAGAGAATAAAGAAGAGAGAAAAAAGTTAAATAGGAAAAGCAAAAGCAATAATGCTAGAGCATAATTGGGAAGAACTGCATATCCCAGGGCACAGTTACAGTACAGAAAGAAGCCATCTATGACGATCAAACAAGATTGGCCTGGAGACTATGGCAATGCATGGGAATATCTACATACAGATTAAGTGTTATGAGAGCTTCTGGCATAACCACCCTTTCAGCAAGTAAATTCCAGACTCTTGTGAGTTTTAGGGGCGTCACGGGTAGCTCAGTGGTTAGCACTGCTGCCTCACAGCGCCAGGGACCTGGGGTCGGTTCCAGCTTCGGGTGACTGTCTGTGTGGAGTTTGCACATTCTCCCGATGTCTGCTTGGGTTTCCTCTGGGTGCTCTGATTTCCTCCCACAGTCCAAAGATGTGCAAGTCAGGTGAATTGGTCAGGCTAAATTGCCCTTAGCGCTAAGTGCATTAGTCAGAGGGAAATGGGTCTGGGTAGATTACTTTTCAGAGGGTCGCTGTGGGCTTGTTGGGCCAAATGACCTGTTTCCATAGTGTAGGGAATCTAATCTTATCTGCTAATAGCTGCGTCTAGTCCACTTGGGCCAAATCAAATCCTCTCTTAAAATTAGCCTTTCCCTAGTTTAGAATTTTTATTCCTGGCCCATTCTTATCCTTTTCCACAACTATCCTAAATTTAACTGATTTATGGGCACTATTTCCAAAATGCTTCCCTACTGGTGTGCTTTCCATACGCCCAGGATCATTTTGAGTTATCAGATCCAGAACCGCCTTCTTCTTTGCTAAGCTTTCTAATATGGGTTAAAAAAACACCTTTCTAACATCCCCATCTTTTGAAATCGGTCAGTGCCAACTTTCTGCTGATCCCAATTAAGAGATTGTACAATATGGCCCTTTCAGCTTACTATTCTATAAAACCATAACTGACTGTTGACCTCATCTCCACTTTCCTGCCAGTCCCCATAACCCCAAGACCCTTAGAATCCAAGAATAACTGCTGGATATGCCCAAGAATGAGAATCCATGGTCCTTAGGAATACAAACTTTTAAAGTTCACAATTCTTCCGGTTTACAGTAAGATGGCAGGAGATTATAGCTTCTGAGCCAGGGGCTCATCTGCACTGCCCATTTTCTTTTTGTTTCTCTTTTTTTCTCTTATTTTACTTACGTCCTGTTGAAGAACTTGGTCGTGGTGATGGCATTGGCAGTGAGTGGACCAAGCGCAGACTCATGGCAGTCAACAGGTAGGCCCCTTGTGGACCAGAGTAGTCCAATCTGACTCATGGTGGTGGCACAAGTGAGTTTGGGTTGCTGGCAGCGCCTACATCCAGTGCAGATTCACGGAGGTAGCAGTAGAGTCGGGTTTGGGCCCACTACAGTACCTAGTGGCATCGGTGGCATCTGCATTGGCAAAGTCCAGCAAGGACCCATAGCGCCGAGGGCGTCAATGGAGGTGAGGTGACACAGAAGAGTGGGTGACTCTCATTCCAGTGGCAGCAGTGTGGTGAAAGGGACTCGTGCTCAGCCAACAGACCCATGTCCCATGGTAGAGCACTGAACAACAAGGACTGTAAAGTTGAACAGTTTTTCTTTATTTCTTTATTCTTCTACCTTTATATTCTATATTTTGGTTTACTTTTCTCTGTTTTAAGATGGCGCTAGAGAGTGGCAATACTATGCAAGACTTTTCACTGTCTTTTTTAACAAAATCCATGTGATAAATAAACTATATCAAACCTTCTAGTGAAGAAATCTTTTCTCAGCTCAGTCCCAAATGGCCAACCATAATTGGGAAAAGTAAGCTGCTGTTAAAGAATCTCCAGTCAGGGGCAACTCAGCATCTAACCAGACATACACTTTTAAAAATGTAAATGTTTGGATGAGATCACCTCACTCATTGTTCTAAATTCCGATGCATAGACGTCTATTCTACTTAATCTGTCCTCATAAGACAGCTATCTCTCTTACACCTCTGTCCCAATCCTTTCAGTCTAATTTTTCATTTTGTGCACTGGACAACTTTGTCCAAAAACAGGGGATCTGTGTGATTGCACCTATGATGTGTTGTTGCTCTTCCTTGTCCTCAACAGAAGCTTCTACAGACATCAATACGACCATCATCCTTTCTGTAACGTGGCCTCCATGCTCTTCTTGTAGTGACCCTGCTCCAGGTTTTCATCTCTAACAGTCCCAGTTTACCCAACACAACATTGAAATAATTGCATTATTAACCGTCTTGTCAATGAGATGTTAAACCTAGATATGCCAGGCCAGTTCATGAAAGTAATAAAAAATCCCAAAGCTGACATTCATCCTAACAGCGCCAATTAACTGGCTCCTCATTTCGTTTATGTTTTACACTTATGAGATATAGTGAGGAGGTGAAATGCATTATTTTGGTTGGCCATGATAAAACATGTAGCCATTATGCTTCTTAACCCTTTCCTTCAGCCCTTCACCTTGCTACATTTCACAATGAGTTTCACTATGAATACACTTCCAATTACCTCCTGTTTGGTGTTCAATTCTCTTGTGAAGTACCAATATAAGTAAAGATGGAGAGTCAAACTTTTATTTCTGTGGGGCAAAAGAACTAGTCCTTTTTATAAAAATTAAATAATGTTCAAAGCCTTCATTTACCATTAGGAAAACAGTGAAAGTCAGGTATATGCAGAACAAACTATTTTAAGGGACCCAATGCACTCTCATTGATGCAGCATTTAATTAACTCACTGTAAAATTGCCGTATCCAAGCTCAAATTCACTACATCTCATTTGTGGGCATCTAATCATTAGCAACATCCTGCTACATCTTTATGAGACGATCCCTCTTAATGTAATGGGATTGTGATCTAACATTATTACCACTTCAACAATCTTAATGAAAGGCTTTAAAAACACTTAGCAAGAACATGAAATACATCTTCTTCCAGGCTGCTTTTTGTCTGCTTGAAAAGCAACGAAATGCAGCCAAAAATCCTGACAAGGCCAATTTTATTGCTCAGCCCAATTGGATACAGTATTTAGAAGGTCGTCAGAATTATCTTGCAAACTGGAAATCAGCCAAAACCTGGTAGTGATTTGAATCAAAGTAATGAATCATTACGCACATCACTGTCGAGTAACCTACAATTATAATACTTTCATTAGTGACACCTATGTTGTTATTGGCTAAGCCTGTCACATCTTCTTTTGGGGTGAGAAGGTCATGGGCTCAACTTTATTGTACGACTTTAATTTCATGAAACGAGGCAGATACTCCAACTAGGCGATATTGCATTATTAGAGGTTCTGATTGAGACTTCAAATCAAGGCCCATGCGTTCCTATATCTCATGCGGATTTTTAAGATCGTGTTTAGATTGTTTGAAGACATTCTCCTGGCCAACAACTAACCCTTAACCATGGGTCATTCATCTTATTGCTGTTTGTGACATGCTATTGTGTACAAAATATCCACTTGATTTATTTACCCAACGACAATTACCACAGGTGGAGTCTTACAGATGAGATTTGTGATACAATTAGGCAGGAAGTCCAGCAAGGCCTAACTTGACATCAGGAACAAGGGGCTGCATATGCAGTATTTGCTGAGCAGTGAGGTGGGATTCTCATTAGGCAGTGGAGATTTGCCATTTAACAAGGATTTTTGATGTTAAATACCATAAGACCTGAAGACCAAAAGACATAGGAGCAGAAATTAAGCCATTCAGCCCATCGTGTCAGCTCTGTTATTCAATCATGGCTGATACATTTTACAAGGAGAAAGTGAGGACTGCAGATGCTGGAGATCAGAGCTGAAAATGTGTTGCTGGAAAAGCGCAGGTCAGGCAGCATCCGAGGAGCGGGAGAATCGAAGTTTCGGGTTCCTGAAGAAGGGCTCATGCCTGAAACGTCGATTCTCCTGCTCCTTGGATGCTGCCTTACCTGCTGCGTGTTTTCAGGAACACATTTTCAGCTCTGATACATTTTTCAACCCCATTTTCCTCCACTCTCTCTGCAACCTTTGATCCCCTCAGCAATCAAGAACTTATCTATGTTTTAAATATACTCAATGACCAGGCCTCCACAGCATTCTGTGACAATGAATTCCACAGAAACACCACTGTTTGACTTCATGATGTTTTTCCTTATCGCCATTCTAAAGGGTATTCCCTTTATTTTAAGGCTGTGTCCTTGGGTCCTTGTCTCTTCTACTAATGGAGATATCATCCTAACATCCATGCTGCCCAGGCCATTCAGTAATCTGTAAGTTTCAATCAGATCCCCCCCTCAATACCTTATTAACAACAGAATTAGCTTCATTAATATTCAGCTTCCTACCTTTCCAAATGCACCAATCAAGCTAGCTATTGAGAATGTAAGACAACATGGAAGTCAGAATGAGTACCTGGTGGCTCCACTTCAGCCACTAGCTATAAACAGACTCTATATTGCTCAGCACCTAATACCATCTCAGGGCACAGGGCACAATCCACCAGCCGGACTCACCCCCTGTCAATAGTCACTGGCACCTGAGTTTTGCCAAGCCTTCATGAACGTTATGGCAGCTCTCTGCTCAACTTACAGGCCACTTAGAAAGCACAGATCTGCATTGCAGGGCTCACCAGCAACCAGTATTAAAAGGCTGGTGCAAGGACATTTTGTGCACTGGGTCAGGTACCCTGCACACTGATTGATCCAGGGGGTATCTTAGAGCTGCTTGCTTGCTCTCTAAACGCTCACTCACTTAACAACTACCTGCAACTCACAACATCTCAGCATTTCCTTGCTATGTTGTGTCTGTTAGCACACTGGCACTTCAGCCAGCACCAAGCATGATCAGTTCTGTCGTATTGATGCATTCTTTATCTTTATTTACAGATACACACACAGGCTGCTTGTCTGTCGGGATCTGTCTGAGGGAGGGCTGGATATCTTGCTGTGTGCAACACCAAGACACCAATTCAACAACACCTACAGTGTGTGCCAGCTGCCTGTCTGACAAACGCACTGCCCATTCACTCACCAAATGGCCATGTTGGAATATGGGTGGGGCCTAGCCCTCAATCCAGTTAAGGGAGCTGCTGTCAGTCAGAAGATCCCAGTACCTTCAGCCATGGATGCCAATCAGGGGTTCGGTCATTGTCATTCATCTGTTTGGCTGCTTGGATCAGGAGATATAGATCATAGCATAGAATCCCTACAGTGTGGAAAAGGGTCATTTAGCCCATCGAGTCTGCAGCAACCCTCTGAACAGCATCCCACCTCGACACAGCCCACCACCCTATCCTCATAATCCTGCCTTTCCCATGGCTAATCCACCAAGCCTGCACAACTCTGGACACTATGGGTAATTTAGCATGGCCAATCTAGTCAGCCTGCACATCATTGGATGGTGGGAGGAAACTGGAGCACCTGAAGGAAACCCAGGCAGACACAGGGAGTGGGAGCAGTCAGTCCTGGAGAGCTAACAGACAGGGAATAATGTAGCATCAGTCCAGTAGTTGGAAACATTGGTGAGGTTGAGGTCAGTCAAGTCTAGGGGAAGACAGCCAGAGATCAGGGGTAGTGTTTCCACTCATTTTGTTTTCATCTGTGTGAATCTCTGAGGCCTGTGCATGGCAGAACTGGAAAACAATGTTGCCATCTGTGTCAGTACACCAATCACATGTGTAAACTCTTAGAGTAGCTGCGCAGCCAAGGGAACATTGGCTTGGTCATGGGGGTTAATCAACTGATCGTTCAGCAAAGTGCAATAGGGTGCCTGTAGGGGCAGCATTGGCTAGCTGCCATAAAGGGTAGGGAAGTCAAGGCTGGTGGGGATGGATAGCCAGCACAACCATTTGTTGCAGTGGGGGGAAAGGTGGGGAGCTCACGGTGTACAGTGGGAAGCAGACCAGCATCAGAGAAAATGGTAGGCTGTGAAGGGAGATGGGACTGGTTAGTGATAGTGACCACCACTGTGGCCCACCAACATTGGGTATCATTAGGGTGCAATGTTGGTGCTCAGGAGAGAGCTGTATGCAAAGGTAAGACGATGAAGCCCAGTGCCAACACTGACCACCACAAGCTGTACTCCCCACCGTTATTTGTCATTGCTTTGATCTGAACTCTACAAGAGAATGGCTGGGACAATGCCCAGGGTGTGTGGAGCCAATGTCACTTTGAAGGATGTAAGCACAGGATCCAAATTTGTCAGATGCAAGACATTGAAGGGGTGACGCTATAAAGGTTTATAAAATCATGAGAGGCATGGATAGGGTAAATAAACAAGGTATTTTCCCTGGGTTAGGGGAGTCCAGAACAAGAGGGCATAGGTTTAGGGTGATAGGGGTAAGATTTAAAAGGGACCTAAGGGGCAACTTTTTCACACAGAGGGTGGTGTATGCATGGAATGAGCTGCCAGAGGAAGTGCCGGAGGCAAGTACAATTATATCATTTAAAAGGCATCTGGATGGGTATATGAATAGGGAGGGTTTAGAGGGATATGGACCAAGTGCTGGCAAATGGGACTAGATTAATTTAGGATATTTGGTCGGCATGGATGAGTTCGATCAAAGGATCTGTTTCATTGTTGTGCACCTCTACGACTCTAAACACAAAAGCTGCATTCCAGCTATATTTCATTTGCAATCACTTGACTGGCTAATTACAAAGCATGTAAAGTGAATGTGTTTGGGGTTTAAATATTGATCAAAGGTGATTTGTACCATGCCACTGATGCTTACTAATTGAGTACTGGCATCTGAAAGATGCTGAAGTTAGCAGCAATGGCTTATAAAGAGGTCAATGCTGGCCAAAGATGAACCATTATTTGTGCAACTTCCCATGATGGGAGGTGGGAATCATCAGTTCATCATCAGTCATGTAAGTTTAAAGAATGCTTGTACTGGATACAATGAACGATTGGTGTGAGTCTGGGGTGGGAAGTTAAAAATCACACAATACCAGGTTATAGTCTAACAGGTTTATTTGGAAGCACTAGCTTTTGGAGTGCTGCTCTTTCAACAGGTCCTTCATCAGACAACCACCTGGTAAAAGGAGCAGCGCTCCAAAAGCTAGTGCTTCCAAATAAACCTGTTGGACTATAACCTGGTATTGGGTGATTTTTTTAACTTTGTGCACCACAGTGCAACACAAGCACCTCTCAATCATGGAATGACACTCCTTTGTGATGCCATGTACTGGTCATCCAGCCAGCCGAACACCTTTCCCACAGAGCTACAGATTCTGAGGATGAAGCTAGACATAGCTTCAGTTATCAAGTGCAGCACGCCTTACTACATGGAGAAGTGTGCACATCCCTCATCTACAAGACATGTCACCACTGACTCTTTTGATAGCTCAAAACCTCTTTTGCTCCTCATGTTCCCGAGATTAGTCATCACCATAGAATCCAGTGTCCTGTCCTGATGTTGGTGGCTGCAGCCACTGTTGATTAGATTGGTATCACCGCTGAGGCATTTATTTTAGAAGCAAAATAAACATTAGGATAAAAATTTTCAAGCTAACACTTTAACTTTGTGATAATATTAGCATTCCTGTTCCATCATCTAAATAAATGAAGACCACTGCTTCAGAAGATAAATACACTGCCATTCAACAGATTTAAGTGAATAAGTGGATCACATAGGAATATATTTGATAATAAAATACATTGCATCTTTACATGTGCATAGAATATGTTAAACAGTTAAGAAGAACCTGTCAAATTCTATTTCAAATCAGTCCCAATATTCAACATTTTTCTCGAAACACTAATGATTGAAACAATGTTGTATTTACACTTCTGAGAAGAACCAGCTACTGACCTGTTGGTCCATAGGCAAAAACTGTGGCATTATACCCTGAAATAATGCCCTCAATCAGACCCTTGGTAGTAGCACGGTATACATCATCCTTGAAAAGATGAAAATATGAGTTAAATAAGAAACATACAATAATGTCTTTATGTAATTAATTAACGTATATTATCAGCAGCAAATGAAGCAGTTTTCATAGACTTCATTTCATTCTCATAAAAAGCATTGGTGTGTTTTTACATTTACTGGGGCCTTGTATATTAAAAATATTTAACAAGTCATACTTTATACTATTTGCCAGAGATAGGATTCCTGCTTTTGGAATGATAGATAATTATTTTGTGAACAGTAATGCCTATTCAACATTTTTAAACATGTCAACAAAATTCAAATTAGCAATTTAGCTCATATTTATTAGTTTTGTGCTTTGGGGCCGATAGGAATGTTACTTAAAATGATGTTTGGTATTTTATTAAAGCTGTGTTAGAGTCATAGAGTCAAACAGCGCAAAAGAGGTCCTTCGGCCCATCAAGTCTACACTGTCCTATCTAGACTAATCCCACTTTCCAGCACCTAGCCTATGGCCTTAATATTAGACATTTTAAATGTGCATACATGTGCATTTTAAAGGCTGTGAGGTTTCCTTACTCAGCTTCTCTCCCAGACAGTGCATTCCAGAGTCTCACCACCCTCTAACTGAAAAATGTTTTCCTTAAATCTCCTCAAAGCCTTCTGCTCTTCACCTTAAAATTATGCTCCTTCAACTAAGGGGAACAGTTGCTTTCTATTCATCCGGGCCACGTCCCTCATAAACACTTCAATCAGGTTCCCACTCCACCTTCTCTGCTCCAATCCAACCTCTCTTCATAGCTAAAATGCTCCATCCCAGGCAATGTGCTGGTTAATCTCCTCTGCATACCCTCCAAGGCAATCACATCCTACCTATGGTGTGGTGACCAGAACTGCTCTCAGCTCTCCAGCTGTGGCCAACCAAATTTTGTAGAGTTCCAACATAACCACTTGAGCAACAGAATTAAAAAATTCAACTGTCTTAATGAAGAAATTCTCATTTTGTTTGTTTCTTATGATTAGAACTTGGAATAAACTGGTGATGTAGACATAGTCCAGGAAGACATTTGAACAATAATTTAAAAAGCAATTGGCCATCAGTACTTACAGGGTTAAAATAAAACCTCTTCAAGTAAGTAACGTTTACAGTGACACGGTCTGGGGGAAGACCCAGTGCATTCCACATCCCTAGGTTCTATAAACTGTGGTATATAATTGAAGCTAAAAGCGATTGTTTACTGACTGAACTTGCGCAAACTATTTATACCCAGTCTGCCAAAGCACTCAACTGGATGGCTTCGATTTCCTAGGGAACTCAGAAGATTTATGAATTCAAGATCAGAGGTTAGCTGAAATGTGTGACTTACAGCTTTACTATTCAGTTGAACTGCTACAATTGCTTGTTGCCAGCAAATGATATATATGAATAGCAGTTCAGCACAGAATTACCTCTTCTGAGCTGAGCAGTGTTCAATAACTGCAATTAAGAACTTTCCACAATTTAAATATCGTCGTGTTCTGTACATTGGTTCAAGCATTTCTTGCAGAGTTCAAACACATAAATTTCACATTGCAGTATGCGTTCACAATATTTCATTTGCAGAATAAACATGCTAGGAAAATGCAGTGATTTAACACTTTGTATTTTGTGACAGCATAAAGTTTCATAGAAAAAGAAATATGAAGAGTGGGCCATTCAGCTCCTACAGCCTGCTCTGCCATTTAACTAGATCATGGCGGATCTCCTTTCACAACACCATTTTCTTGCATCATTCCTATATATCACAATGCCATTAATATCTAGAAATTGAGCAATTTTTTATCTTGAACATGTTTGATGACTGAGATTCCACAGCCTTCTGGGGTAGAGAATTCCAGAAATTCATAGAACATAGAACAGTACAGCACAGTGCAGGCCTTTCGCCCCTCGATATTGTGCCAGTCTTCTATCTTACTCTAAAATCAGGCTAACCTACGTACCTTTCATTGTACTAACTTCCATGTGCCTATCCAAGAATCGCTTAAGTGTCCCTAATGCATCTGACTCTACTACCACTGCTGGCAGTGCATTCCACACTCCGATCATTCTCTGTGTAAACAACTTATCTCTGACAATTCCCCTAAACCTTCCTCCAATTGCCTTAAAATTATGCCCCCTTGTGATAGACATTTCCACAATGGGAAAAAGTCTCTGGCTGTCCACTCTATCTATGCCTCTCAACATCTTGTACACCTCTATCAAATCACCTCTCATCCTTCTTTGCTCCAATGAGAAAAGCCCTAGCTCTCTCATACTTTCTTCGCAAGAGATGTCTTCCAGTCCAGACAGCATTCTGGTCAATCTCCTCTGCACTCTCTCCAAAACTTCCACATCTTTTTCCTATATTCACTTGGCTTTGACTGAAGGAATCCTTCTTGTAACTATCCTGCCAAACTTCTATCTTTCAATGAGTCACCTCTCACTCTTCCCAACTCTAGAGAACACAGGGCTCATTTTCTCAATCTGGCTCACCTCATAGGACATTCCCATCATCCTAGGTATCAATCTAGTGAATCAGAACTCTATAGAATTGCAGCAAAAGCCCTCTGCACCTATACTTAAATCCATTTGCACTGAATACCACCATAACATTTGCCCCTCCCTATCGCATACTGCAGCAGCAAGTTAGTTTCTAGTGAATTAGCAACATGGATACATAGACCCCTTTGGATAATAAGACTTCCCAATCTCACATCGTTTAGAAAATACATTGCATTTCAGATTTTTCTACCTAAGTGAATAACTTTAATTTTGACACATTATATTCCACTTACTATGTTTTTTCTCACTCAATTAGACTGTCTAAATCCCCTGAAAGCCCCTTTAAATCCTCCTCACAACTCACATTCCCACCTACTTTGTGTCCTCACCAAACTTGGAAATGTTATAGGTGTAGTTTGTCAATAGCAGGGGTCCAAGCACAGATCCCTGCGAAACTCCACTCGTCAATTTGCCAACCTGAGAATGACCTGTTTATTCATATTCAGTTTTCTGTCCAGTAACCAATTCTCATTTCATGCCATTGCATTATTCCCAACCCTATGCTGTTCCAGTCTTGTTTACTCATTTTTGTGTGACCTTATCAAAGACCATCTGAAAATCAAAATTAACGACATTCATTGGTTCTCACATAATTATTCTGCTTGTTTGTCACATAAGACTTGCCCTGCAAAAATTGATGTTGACTTTGTCCAATCCTACCATAATTAAGTTTCATAAACTTTATAATAGATTGTAATGTATTCCAAACAAGAAATGTCAGGTTAACAAGCTTGTACTTCCCCACTCTCGGCCCTTTCTTTTTTAAATAGTGGAAGTCCATTTCCCAACTTTGATTCTGCAGAAACTGTTCAAGAACCAATTGAATGTTGGAAGCCGATCACCAATTTATCCCCATCTCTCCAGTCACTTCTTCTAAACCACTTCTAAAACACCATCAGTACAGTGGATTTCCAACTTTCTGACCAATAAATGTTTGCAGCAATGCATGCTAATTTCTTTCAGTTCCTTATTCTCCCTAGTCCCTTGCTCACTGCTTCAAGTGACCTCATTCCTCTTCTTACTAGTGTCACTGGTACCAACGTGGACTACAATAACTGGCTGTTTACCCTCCCCCAGAAAAACATCCTGCAGCTATTTAGTGACACCATTGATCATGGCTCCAAGGAGGCAATTTTCTTTTCTGTAGTCATGTCTATGGTTGCAGAAACACCTGTCTGTTCACTTAATTATTGATTTCAAACCACTAGAAGCATTGAGAATAGAAGCAGGAACAGGAGTAGGTCATTCAGCTCTTTGTGCCTTCTCAGCCGTTCATTGTGGTTATGGCTGATTTTCCATTCAGTAGCCTATTCCTGCTTTTCCTCATATTCTTTGATCTCTTCAGCCACAAGTGCTATATCCAACTCCTTCTTGAAATCATACAGTATTTAGGCTTCAACTTCGTTTTTGTGGAAGGGAGTGCCACAGGTCACCATTCTCTGGATGAAGAAATTCCTCTCTATCTCAGTGCTAATTGGTTTGCCTTGTATTCTTACTAACTCTGGGGTGTATAATCTCTCAGCATTTGTTTATGGACATCAATTTTTGCTGTTTATTTCAACAAAGACTATTTTCCTTAACAGGACTGATGAAGCCACAATTTACTTTCTCCAAATTATGCCAATTAGTTAAAGTTGAAATCAATGCAAAGTTATAATTAGGAGATGCTGGTGTTGGACTGGGGTGCACAAAATTCAAAATCATACAACACCAGGTTATAGTCAACAGGTTTATTTGGAAGCACTAGCTTTTGGAGCACTGCTTTTTCATCAGGGGGTTGAAGCAGCGCTCTGAAAGCTAGTGCTTCCAAATAAACCTGTTGGACTATAACCTGGTTTTATGTATTTTTAACACTGCAAAGTTAGGCTCTGAATCTGATCACACCTCATTGATCTCGGATTACAGTCTGACTACATGTATGGTTAACTCTCTCCAGCCAGTAAGCATCAAAGGACACAAACTTAGTAACACAGCAGTTATGTGTAGGACACCTCATAAGTATAAAGAAAGCAGCAGTGCCTATGCTTTATTGTTAACGTTTTAAAAATCAGTCACTTACTAAAGAAATGCATGTTTGCAGACTTTCTTCTGTAGCAAATTCAATTTAAAAAAACTTGGTTTAAGCAGACAATGTTAATGGTATTAATATATTTTGATTGGTTAAATCATCACAGGAGAAAAGCTTGACTGCAGGCTAACATTACGGTTGGCAATATCAGCAAATAGTGGTTAATAGGTTGCATGGTATCACTCCTTCAAGAAGTCATTATCCCACTAATTTTGTAGCATCATCTGGTAATATCACCAAAAGTAATTTCTCTGATTCCATGTAAGTGTAATGTAATGCTGTTTTAATTCATCACCCAATTCCAGGTTGCAGGATGCCACCTTGGGGTGCTGTATCAGTTTTGTACCAACTTCCTTAC
Source organism: Hemiscyllium ocellatum (assembly GCF_020745735.1). Taxonomy (NCBI): domain Eukaryota; kingdom Metazoa; phylum Chordata; class Chondrichthyes; order Orectolobiformes; family Hemiscylliidae; genus Hemiscyllium; species Hemiscyllium ocellatum. The sequence goes on along the minus strand of NC_083425.1, from coordinate 26,138,067 downwards.
ACTGGCTCAACCTTTAATTGGAAGCCAGGATGCCGCCTCACTTTGACAAATTATCGGCAATCTGGTTTACATTAACAGGGAGTGTCTGGAGCAGAAAGTAGCCCCGTTTCTCAAAATTAATTAATTAATTAATGGGGAATCATCACAAGCCTACAGTAATAATTGTATTTTTACAGAAATTTGATATCATAGTTTAAAATTGTGTTTCATTGACCCCTGTACAAGCCTGAAAATATTGCAAACTTAAAAGCTTTGTCTTGAAATTGCCACAAAAACTTTAAAGATTACTGATGGCATACTTTTGTTATATCAGCTGCAGACAGATCTGAAACTCAAGCAATCACTTAATTAAGTACGGACAATCATAGCCTTGTGTGAAATTTACATGTCCCTTTATTAAGGATGAACAGTCAACAAACAGGACTATCTCAGATGAGTTGATCCATCTTTATGCTTCACCATTGGCACTGAGACATCAAAATGAATGCCCTTTCCTAAAAGGCATTCCAAAGGATATGGGCCATTCAGCAATAAAGACATTCTCATGAATCTCAACTTGTGAAAAGTCACATTAAAAAATATGTATCAACTCAACATATCAACTTATTCGGAAAAGGACTTAAGACTCGTAACAGGCCAGATGGATAAGATAGTCTTACTTTGTTACTTGCTTTTAAAAGTTACAGGAAAGGCTGTTCTGACCAGGAACACCAATAAAGATATCATCAGAAGTGTAATCAAATTAGCTGTAAGATAGCTACAGATACAAAGTAAAACAGGTATACCTTGTAAGTGAGAGAAAAACTATTGCCCCCTCCTCCCTAAAACCTGTTCTGACTTCATGTTTGCCTGACATTTCATCTCCTGGCAATTCAGACGGAAAAAGCCTTGCAGCACACTGACAACTGTGTGCTTTTTTTTTATAGACCACCATTCCATCTAAAACATCAATTCCACAATTAACGGGTGTCACGGTGGCACAGTGGTTAGCACTGCTGCCTCACAGCACCAGAGACATAGGTTCAATTCCCGCCTCAGGCGACTGACTGTGTGGAGTTTGCACATTCTCCCTGTGTTTGTGTGGGTTTCCTCTGGGTGCTCTGGTTTCCTCCCACAGTCCAAAAATGTGCACGTTAGGCAAATTGGCCATGCTAAATTGCCTGTAGTGTTAGGTGCAAGGGTAAATGTAAGGGAATGGGTCTGGGTGGGTTGCACTTCGGCGGGTCGGTGTGGACTTGTTGGGCCGAAGGGCCTGTTTCCACACTGTAAGTAATCTAACCTAGGAACTAAGAAACTATAGGCCTGCTACAAGAAGGCTAAAAATGTTAATTGCGGGGATATAAGATGGTGGCGATCTGAAAAGATCACACTGCAGAGCTTCGCATTGCAGCAGGAGCAGGATGGTCCTTTAACCCACCCAACCCAGGTCATCAAGATTTCTTGGAGCATTGGAAAGATTGTGGAGCCCAAAGAAATATTTAAAAACTGACATACCTGTATTTTCAGTTGTCCAGAAATGCCTAAAAAGGGAGGAGGAGCATCTGAGGCTGGGCCTGCAGCTCAGCCTGCAGCAGCCTCGGAGCCGATTACTCTCCAGGACCTGGTGAACCAGCTCTCGAAATCTCGCGAGATGTTAGGGAAACAGATTGAAGAGAAGCTGGCACCAGTCTCACTCATGCTGCAGAAGCATGAGCAGCAGCTGGGAGACCTGGAGAAGAGGGCGGATGAGGTGGAGAACATGGTCACAGTGGTGGAAGCTGATGCCAGTTCATTCAAGAAAGAGATCCAAGCCCTGAAGACGCAGGTTTGTAAATTGCGTGACCAAGTGGATGATCTTGAAAACAGGGGCAGGAGAAAAAACATTCGGATCATCGGTCTGCCTGAGGCTAAGGAAAGTGAGCAGTCTGCGGCATTTGTTGAAGATTGGCTTCCGAAATTCCTTGACTTGGAGGCTGGCATGAGAGGATTGAAGATAGAGAGGGCTCACTGGGTCGCAGCATGGAGGTCGGGTCTGGGTCAACTCCCTCGTCCTTTCCTGGTGCGGTTCCATCATTACCGGGATAAGGATTGAGTCATGGAGGCTTCCAGACTCCAGGGAAGGATCCAAAGGCTCTAATTTACAAAGGGTCTAAGATCACGTTTTTTCAGGACTTTTCAGCAGCGGTGATCCGGAAACGAAAATCGTATAATGGTATCAAGAGAAGACTGAAGGAGCTTGGGATTCAATACTCCCTGAGATATTCGGCAGGGCTTCGGATCACCTTAGATGCATCCATGCATCTCTTTGACACATCGGAGAAGGCAAGAGACTTTGTGGACAAACTAACCTAATTTAAACAAATGTAGTATATATAAATACTGTTGCTTGGGTATGCGTTTATCATTCTGGAGCTTTGTTTTTCCCTCTTTTTTTTCCTCTACTGATAATAATTTGGTTCAAACTATGTCTGGCGGTGGTTAAGATGTACATTTTAAATTTCTAAGTTAGGACATACCAAAGGATGGGTGGGGTATTTATTCCCCTTTTCTTTATAAAGAATGTTTTTTTATTCATATTGATATTCTATGGGGTGTTTATTCTATTTAGATTGTGCTTGCGATGCGGCTCTAGCTGGGAGAAGTAAAGGTGGTTGAGATGGTTAGATGCCTATTTATGGGCAGTTCGGGATGGGTAGTTGCCCCCTCCGGGCAGGGGTGAGTTCCTCTACTCAGTGCTATTGGCGTTTTATATGTTGGTTTGTTTTCTGGTTTTAGTTGTTTTTTATTTTTAATAATTTTGTATGTTTGTTAAATGTAGTGGTTTTAGTTTATGTGGTTTTTATATTTGGTGGACCATGCGACACTAAGGCTCAGCAATTTATGGTTCGGGTTCCTCCTCTCTGGAATTTAAATGTAATTGCAGAAGATTATGGCTAATGATTTGATTAAATGGTGTACCTGGAGTATCAAGGGAAGTCACTCACCAATTAAGTGCAAGAAGATACTCTTGAGTCTTAGAAATGAGAAGGTGGATATTTCTTTGTTACAGGAGATACATTTGGATGACAAGGAGCATCTGAAATTACAGCAGAATGGCTTTGACCGAGTTTATTTTTCATCATTTAATACCAGGAGTAGGGGAGTGACTATATTGGTTAGGAAAAATCTCTCATTTAAATTGTTGGATTGTGTTAAAGACACATATGGGAGGTTTGTAATTCTTAAAGCCTTGATAAATGGGGAAGAATATGGCATGTTAAATGTTTATTGTCCCCCAGCTCATCCTCTTAAATTCTTGGTAGATGCTTTTTTTAAACTGATAAGTCTCAAGTCTCGGCACATCATTATAGGGGGAGATTTTTACTGCCTCATGGACCATACAGTAGACAGGTTGCCTAAAGGTCCCTCGATACCCTCTGCACAAACTAAACAGTTATTGGGTTTTGTGGGGAATTAGGGTTGGTGGACATCTGGAGGTGTCTCCACCCTACAGGTAGGGATTTCACGCTTTTCTCCAATCCGCATAGATGTCACACAAGGATTGATTTTTTTTCTGACCCCTGCGGTAACCCTGGATCTGGTGGCATCCTGTATAATTGGTAATATTGCCTCTCTGATCATGCTCCAGTGTACCTCAGATTAAGATTAAGGATGTTACAATGGATTCAAGATACTGGCGAATGGTCACCTTTATTCTCATGGACAGTAAGGTTGTGGAGTATTTCTCTCGGGAATTTCGGGCATTCCTAGACATCAACATAGGCTTGGTTGATAGCTCATCTGTTCTCCGGGAAACTGCCAAAACTTATGCCAGGGGGTTAGTTATTTCATATTCCACCAGTAGGAAGCAGCAGAACGGTGAGCAGCAACGAGTCCTTGAAGCACGGTTGAAGGCAGCCGAGAAGGCCCATTTTGACAGACTCTCATTGGTCAAACTACAGAGGATTACGGTACTGCGGTCTACACTAAATTCTGTGCTCATGCAGACTGCAAAGAAGGAGCTGGCTTTTGCAAAGCAAAGGTTATATGAGCATGATGACAAGCCAGGCAAATACTTAGCATACCTTGCCAGAAAGAGAAGTGCCCCACAAACCATTACAGTGATTAGGGAAGGGCCTAGGAACCTAACATGTGATTCTAAAAAGATTAATGTGGCGTTCCAGAGATTCTACTCTCAGTTATATCAGTCTGAGGATCGTGAGGAGGGGCAGGCCAAAATCGAATCTTTTTTTAGAGATTTGAAGCTCCCGGGTGACTCTCAAACAACAGTCCTTTCTCAATGTCCCATTATCAGAGCAAGAAGTGCAGGAAGCTGTGAGGCAGCTTCAGAGTGGAAAGGTGCCCGGTCCTGATGGACTTCCCAGTGAATTCTATAAGGAATTTATAAGTATACTGTCAGGCCCGATGCTGAATATGTTTAATGATTCATACAGGAGAAAGTGAGGTCTACAGATGCTGGAGATCAGAGCTGAAAATGTGTTGCTGGAAAAGCGCAGCAGGTAAGGCAGCATCCAAGGAACAGGAAATTCGACGTTTCGGGCATAAGCCCTTCTTCAGGAATGAGCCTCATTCCTGAAGAAGGGCTTATGCCCGAAATGTTGAATTTCCTGTTCCTTGGATGCTGCCAGACCTGCTGCGCTTTTCCAGCAACACATTTTCAGCTCAGTAATGATTCATACAGTCATGATTGTCTCCCACCATCTCTGAGAGAGCCAATATTTCACTTATCCTTAAAAAAGGGAAGGATCCGGAAGACTGTGCTTCATTCAGGCCCATCTTGCTCTTAAATGTGGACATTAAGATCCTCTCTCAGGCTCTTGCATTAAGGCTGGAGACTGTGTTACCCTCTATTATTAAAGAGGATCAGATGGGCTTCATAAAGGGTCACAGATCCTCCAATAAGGTGGAGGATTAGGTGGCTACTTAATGTAATTCAAGCATGCCAACAGCAGTCAATACAGGGATTGGTGATTTCTTTAGATGCAGAGAAGGCATTTGACCAATTGAGTGGCCGTACCTTTTCTATATCCTAAACTAATTTGGTCTGGGCGAAGTTTTCATAAGATGGGTAAAGGTTCTCTACAGTGTACCTCTTGCGGCAGTCATTACCAATGGGGTATGATCAAGCAATTTTAATATTTCTAGGGGCAGCCAGCAGGGCTGCCCTCTTTCACCATTACTTTTTAGGTTGGTGATTGAACCTTTGGGCAGAGGCCATTCATGGGGATCTCAATATATCAGCTCCAGAAGTGGAGTCAAAATTACATAAGATCTTGCTGTATGCAGACGATGTTCTAATTTTCTTGACAAATCCAGCAGTCTCAGTGCCTTGCCTGATACAATGCATTCACGCGTTTGGCGCTTTTTCAGGGTATAAGATTAATTTTGCTAAATCAGAGGCTATGCCTATGGGTGGTCTTACGAAAGAGTTGGCTCTTGAGAGTGACTATAGATTCCCATTTAGGTGGTCACAGGGGGGTTTTGTGTATTTGGGCATATTAATTACTCCAGTTCTGGACTGGCCATTCAAAGTCAATTTTACTCAATTATTTGAAAAAATTAAACAAGATCTCCAAAGATGGGAGGCACTTCCAGTCTCATGGTTGGGTTGGTTAGCACTTATTAAGATGAATATTCTCCCTCATTTGCTATACCCTATACGGATGCTCCCCCTGATTTTCAAAAAAACACTCAAGAGACTGAACGGTTGGTTCAGCTCCTTTATCTGGCACTGTAAATGGCCCCTCATTAAATTAGCCAAACTGCAGTTGCCTCACAGATTGGGGGGAGTAGACCCTCTGGGCATTAAAAATTACCAATTAAGCTCGGGTTGGGTTTGTGGGGACCCTCTTTCAATATGGCTAGATGTCGAAGCCGCCCAGGCAAGGTGCCCCCTTACCAGTTTGCTGTTTTTGGACAAGGTGAGGACAGTTAGGGAATATTACCATAACCCAATAGCCATCAATACTGTTAAAGCATAGAAGGCAATTCGGCAGAGGGAAGGTAATATTGGCAAAACAACTTTGTTTACACCTTTAGTGGATATTCCGGGTTTTCAACTGGGTATTATAGATTCAGGATTTAAATGTTGGGCAGCTAGGGGTATATCTTGCATGGGTGACTTATTTGAGGGAGATGTAATGATGTCCTTCGATCAGTTAGTACAGAAGTACGAATTACCTAATAGAGACCTCTTTCGTTTTTTTCAAGGGATTTTATTCAAAAAAAACCATACTTTTGACTGATCCCTACAACTCTGACATAGAAAGAGGGGTACTAAGGGCTAAGAGTACACGCTCTGTCAGTACTCTATATCACCAATTGGGGATGCCACCTCAGATGAGTCTGATCAACTCTGCAAGATGTGAGAAAGAGAGCTGGGTGTTGAAGTTCCTTCAGAGGCATGGGAGGATATTTGGGAGAATGCAAGGAAGATATCAATTTGCAATAGGACCCATGCTTACAGTTGAAGATTCTCCACAAGGTCCACTTGGCTCCAGACCATTTGTCAAAATTTAAACCAGAGGTATCTTCAGCATGTCCCAAGTGCAAGGTCTGCATGTCTTACCCATTGTCTTTGGTCTTGTGACAGGCTTCAAACATATTAGAGCGCTGTGGTGGCTGCAATGGGGAGGATTTTAGGTGTAGGGGTGGAGAAGGACCCTATTTCTCTCCTTTTGGGCCTACCCATTGTATTTCCTGCAGACTGACATAAGAAAAAACTTTTCAATATTCTTACATTCTGTGCAAGGATGAATATCTTGCCAGGTTGGATATCAGAAAACCCCCCAGGCCCGTCAGGTTGGCAGAAGATTGTTATGGAGAATATTCCCCTGGATTTTCTCACAAATATGGTACACCACAAAACTGAGAATTCTTATAAGACATGGCAACCATTTTTGATATTCCTGGACACAGATTTATCTGCCACACTAACAAGGGCTTTTATATAGCCATAACGATTGTGTTTCATGAGTCCAATATCCAGGGAGGAGGAACTGTGAATGTATGAGTGTTTTGTTTGGCTGGGCTGAGTTATTACTATTTATTTGTTTGTGGTTAGGTATTTATTTATTTAGTGAAATAGCTAGTTTAGGTTTTTTTTTTCAATTTTATACTTCTCTATATATGTATATACATTCGTATAGGAGGGTGAGTTGGGGAATATTTTTCATTATTATTTGGGTTTAGTTTTGTACTATTTTTGTACTGTTTTGAATTGCATTGTTTTGTATTTGTTGCAATATTTAAAAATCTATTTTTTCTTAATAAAAATATATTATAAAAAAATGTTAATTGCAATCAACGTGCACTTTTTTTATTGGTATCTAATCTTTGTGTATTTGATAATATGTGTGAGGCCTCCTGTTTAAACTTCCACAGCAAGTGTATGATAATACATTAACTTTATCGAATATTCCCAAAAGCTTGCTGCTGGAGATTATTTAAACTGGTAGAAATGACTGAGTGTAAGAATGCACACTAACTTTACTAATAAAAATGCTTCAATCATGGTCAATTTAAAAACACATAACTTCTGCCCTTACCTAGGCTTGAATGATATGCTGTATTAAGTGATTATAATATTAGCTCTTTGTAAGAATTCAATTTCCTAGTTTCTAAAACCAAGATTTTCTCAAATATTCCTTTCTTGTAAAAGACAAGCCAATTTCATGGTTACATTTTTTATCCTTTCCTAATCTACTTGCTAGTTATACCTCAGATCACATTTACAAGTCCCCTCTCCCTAGGTCTTTTGGAGTGTTTCCATTACTCTTACAATTTAAGTAAAGTGTTTCTTAGAATGATAGGATCCCCACAGTGAATGCAGGTCATTCAGTGCATCAAGTTCATACCAATTCTCCGAAGAATATACCACAACTCATCCCATACTCTATGCCTGTCACCCTGCATTTCCCATGGCTAGTCCATCTAGTCTGCACATGCCTGCACACCAAGAGTAAATTAGCATGGCCAATCCACCTAACCTTCACATTTTTGGACTATGGGAGAAAACTGAAACACCCAGAGGAAATCCACTCAGACAGAATGTCAAAACTCCACACAGACATTCGCCCAGGGACATGGGTCCTTGACGGTGAGGCAGCAATGCTAACTGTGCCATCCTTAATTTGGTAATGCACCCAAAACAATGGCCTATCAAATCTTTTTATTCCCTATTGTAGCACATCTAGGATTCAAAGCTCCACCTCAGCAGCCACAAAAGTCTTAATCCAGCAGTGTGATCCGGTGAATAACATCTTTTCATGTCATTGGAATTATTTTTACATTTCTGCAGATTGTTGTGGTTCTGCTCGCCGAGCTGGAAGTTTTTGCTGCAAACGTTTCGTTCCCTGGCTAGGGAACATCATCAGTGCTGTTGGACCCTCGTGTGAAGCGCTGCTTTGATGTTTCTTCCGGTATTTATATTGGTTTATTCTTGCCGCTTCCGGGTGTCAGTTTCAGCTGCAGTGATTTGTATGTGGGGTCCAGGTCGATGTGTCTGTTGATGGATGTTCTTGCCGCTTCCGGGTGTCAGTTTCAGCTGTAGTGGTTTGTGTATGGTGTCCAGGTCAATGTGTCTGTTGATGGAGTTTGGGGATGAATGCCATGCTTCTAGGAATTCTCTGTCTGGCTTGTCCTATGATAGTGGTGTTTTCCCAGTCAAATTCATGTTGCTGGTTGTCTGAGTGTATGGCTACTAGAGATAGCTGGTCGTGTCGTTTTGTGGCTAGCTGATGTTCATGGATGCGGATTGTTAGCTGTCTTCCTGTTTGTCCTATATAGTGTTTTGTGCAGTCCTTGCATGGTATTTTGTAAACTACGTTAGTTTGGCTCATGCTGGGTATTGGGTCCTTTGTTCTAGTGAGTTGTTGTCTGAGCGTGGATGTTGGCTTGTGTGCTGTTATGAGTCCTAAGGGTCGCAGTAGTCTGGCTGTCAGTTCTGAGACGCTCATGACGTATGGTAGAGTGGCTAGTCCTTTACACAAACCAGACATCCCACTCAGACCCATAGTATCACTACCAGGGACACCAGCATACAAACTGGCCAAAGAACTACAACAAAAACTGAAACACCTAGTCAGCGGATCCAAACACTCCATACAATCAACACAGGAATTCTTGGACATCATCGGGAATACACACATAGACAAAGAAGAAACCATGGTATCATTCGACGTGACGGCACTGTTCACTTCAATTGACAAAACCCTAGCCAGAGAAACAATAGCCAACCTACTGGACATACATAACAGAACACAGGAGGCCGAACCTATCAACAAGGACGGCATACTTAAACTACTGGACCTGTGCCTCACCACACACTTTACGTTCAACAATCAGATATACGAACAAATCAACGGAACACCCATGGGATCACCAATCTCGGGACTCATAGCAGAGGCAGTTATGCAAAGGTTAGAACATACAGCCATACCACAAGTCCAACCCAAACTCTGGATCAGATATGTGGATGACACCTTTGTAATCATCAAAAACACAGATATAGAAAAAACACACCGAATCATCAACGCCACACTCACAGGAATCCGATTCACACGAGAAGAAGAAAAGGATAGCCAACTCCCATTCCTAGACGTGTTAGTAGAGAGAACACCCAACGGAGAATTCACCACAAGGGTACACAGGAAACCAACACACACAGACCAAGTCTTAAACTATGAAAGTAACCACCCCAACACACACAAACGAAGCTGCATCAGGACACTATTCAAAAGGGCCACAACACACTGCAGTACACCAGAACTGCGAAAAGAGGAAGAGGAACATCTATACAAGGTATTCGCCAAAAACGGATACCCACGCAACTTTATCACCAGATGCCTAAGAGATAGACCGAGGAACGAGGACATGCCACAACCAAAAGGACTAGCCACTCTACCATACGTCATGAGCGTCTCAGAACTGACAGCCAGACTACTGCGACCCTTAGGACTCATAACAGCACACAAGCCAACATCCACGCTCAGACAACAACTCACTAGAACAAAGGACCCAATACCCAGCATGAGCCAAACTAACATAGTTTACAAAATACCATGCAAGGACTGCACAAAACACTATATAGGACAAACAGGAAGACAGCTAACAATCCGCATCCATGAACATCAGCTAGCCACAAAACGACATGACCAGCTATCTCTAGTAGCCATACACTCAGACAACCAGCAACATGAATTTGACTGGGAAAACACCACTATCATAGGACAAGCCAGACAGAGAATTCCTAGAAGCATGGCATTCATCCCCAAACTCCATCAACAGACACATTGACCTGGACACCATACACAAACCACTACAGCTGAAACTGACACCCGGAAGCGGCAAGAACATCCATCAACAGACACATCGACCTGGACCCCACATACAAATCACTGCAGCTGAAACTGACACCCGGAAGCGGCAAGAACAAACCAATATAAATACCGGAAGAAACATCAAAGCAGCGCTTCACACGAGGGTCCAACAGCACTGATGATGTTCCCTAGCCAGGGAACGAAACGTTTGCAGCAAAAACTTCCAGCTCGGCGAGCAGAACCACAACAACGGATACCCGAGCTACAAATCTTCAATCAGATTTTAAATTTCTGCAGATCTCATCTCCAAGCCACGATAAACATATCATATTACTTCAAACTAAAAGTAGATTTGTTACACATGCATTGGATAAGTGAACAAGGAAGATAAAATATATGCATAGTTACAGCTGAAACTATATCCATGCAAATCGGTTTCACTATAAAATATACAGACTTGGTTTAATAATCTCTGTATGATTTATGAAAGTTAACAAAGAACCTTTTTGTGAAAATTCTGGTTTGAATAATTTAATTCCACTCAGAGGACAGATTCATTTAATGTTTTGCACTTATTATAGTGACTTGTTATATACTCTAATTCAGTGAATGTACCATGATCTGCAGATACTTAAATAAATGAAATTAGACTCGATACTGACAAATTTAAAAATAAACTGCACTATTTAATCTGATGCTTCCTTAACTTTCATGCAGTGTTAGGTTTAAAAGGAGCAGCTACCATACCAAAACAGAGCATTATTTGTCACAGCAACTACATCGTTGCCTAACATCTTCCACTGGAAATGGTTTATTTACCTTGTTATAACTTATTGACTTTCTTTCAATTAGTGTCCTTTTGAGCTTTATCCTACAAATGTTTTGTTACTGTTTGCACTTCATTCATATCACACCTCTTTCTCAATATAGTACATTAATCTGGTGAGATACACATCCAATAAATTTGCATTTGATGTTCTTCCAAATATCAATATATTTGTCTCTTCAGTCCTAATCATTTCTATTCAGAAAGTCAACTCATTGATTTCATAAGCACCAGGTCTTTACTATGCCCACATTGAAAATATTTCATTATATTTTGATATAATATCTACAAACATTTGCATTTGGAGAGTACTGATAGCAGACCATAGTATCAGCCTAGATAGCCACAGTACAACATATTTCAAGGGTACAACACAGTAGCAAGTTCAACACAAGGACTTTATTTAAGTTACCAAAAGGGCAGAGTAGGAGATGTTGTTTACTTGGTCTTAACTAAAGCCTTCAACAAGGTTCAGCATGATAGACTAATTAGTACAGTGAGGTCACATGGGATTCAGGGTGAGCATGCCAATTGAATACATAATTCTGATCCCTGCGGAATACCACTGGTCACAGGCCTCCAGTCTGAAAGGCAACCCTCCACTCACCAGAGAGTGGTGATGAGTAGAGGGTTGCTTTTTAGTCTGGAGGCCTGTGACCAACAGTGTACCGCAGGGATCAGAACAGAATAGAATAGAATCACTACAGCATGGAAACAAGCCATTTGGCCCAACAAGTCTATACCGACCCTCCGAAGAGTATCCCATCCAGACCCATTCCCCTATTACTCTATATTTCCCATGACTAAATGCACCTAGTCTACACATCCATGAACACTATAGGCAATTTAGAACAGCCAATTCACCTAACCTGCACAACTTTGGATTGTTGGAGGAAACTGAAGCACCTGGAGAAAACCAATGTTGACATGGGGAGAATCTGCAAACTCCACACAGACAGTTGCCTGAGGCTGGAATCGAATCTAGGTCCCTGGTGCTGCGAGGCAGCAGTGCTAACCACTAAGCCACTCCAAACTTGGGTCCTTTTTTTGTCATTTATATAAATGATTTGGATGGGAGTATAGAAAGCATGACTAGTAAGTGTGTGGTTGACACCAAAATTGGTGGTGTAGTAGACAGTGAGGAAGATTTTCTAAGATAACAAAAGGATCTTCATCAAAGGGTCAAAGGGCTGAAAAATGGCAAATAGAGTTCAATCTGGATAAATGCGAGGTATTGCATTTTGGTTCAACAAACAAGGATCGGGCTTATGCAATTTATGGTAAGGCCTCAGGTAGTGTTATGGAACAGAGAGACAAAGGGGTTCAGGTACATAATTCAGGTACATTGCATATGGACAGGATGGTTAGAAAGGCATTTGGCATGTTGCCTTCATTGCTCAGTCCTTTGAATATAGGAGTTGGAAAGTCGGGTTGAGGCATTAAAGGACATTGCTGAGGCCTCTTCTGGAATACTTGTCCAGTTTTGGTTACCCAATTATAGGAAGGATATTGTTCAGATGGAGAGGTTCAGAAGAGATTTACCAGGATGTTGCCGCATATGGAAGGTTAGAGTTACAATAAAATGCTAGATAGATGGGACTTCATTCACTGCTGTGTAGGAAATTGAGATGCAATATATAGAAGTTTATAAAATAATGAGGAGTACAAATAGAGTTAATAGTAGTGCCTTTTCCCTAGGGTGGGGAATTTAAAGACTAAAAGGCACATTTTTAAGGTGAGAGGACAGTGATTTAAAAAGACATGAGGGGGCAAGTTATTTGGGGGTGGTTCACGTGTGGAATGAACTTAGGGAGAAAGTGGTGGATGTCTGTGCAATTACAACGTTTAAAATACATTTGGATAAGTACGAATAGGAAAGGTTGGGAGAGATATGGACCAGGAGCAGGCAGGTGGGACTAGCTTAGTTTGGGATTATGTTCAGCATGGACTGGTTGAATCAAAGGGTCTGTTTCCATGCTGTATTGACTCTATGATTCTATGTTAACTAGGATGATCCCTGGTATGGAAGGATTATCTTATGCATAAAAATTAAACAGGTTAGGACTCTACTCACTAGAATTTATAAGTGAGAGAGGTGTTCTCGTTTAGGATTCTTAAGGTGGGTGACAGGACAAATGCTCAAAGAACATTTCCCTTCATGGGAGAATCTAGGATTAAAGGGCATAGTCTTAGAATGAAGGGGTGCCAAGTTAGGACTGAGATGAGGAGGAATTTCTTTTCTCAGAGGGTTGAGTGTCTTTGGGACTCCTTGCCACAGAAAGCTGTGGGGGCAGAGTCCCTGTGTATGTTTAAGACTGAGTTTGATTCTTGATCAGTAGAGGAATCAAAGGTTACAAGGAAAGGGCAGCATAGTGGATGTCAGGGATATTGGATCAGCCATGAACTTACTGAATGGTGCAACAGGCTTGAGGAGCCAAAAGGCTTACAGCTGGCTCCTTTGCTTATGGTCTTATGTCTACCATGCACATACAGCTGTTTTTATACATTAGCAACTGTGTTATTCCAGCAAGTCCCACTTTAATCCAGTTATTTACACATTTAGCACACATGATCTCTAAAGTGTTTAGTGTCTTGTGATGGTACAAATGTGGATTGTTGTATTTGCTTCAAATCTCTACAGATTGGAATGATGTGCTCTTTGATTTAGTTTCTAAGCCTTCTCAGATGATTCTACTGGTTTATACTGTTATCGTTTACACCTCCTCTTTCCTTTGGGTCCATTGGCGTTATCTGACTAGGCAATCTTTTCATCTTCAGCATCAGGATTCATTTGTGCTCTTGCTGTTGAACCCTCACTCGCTTGCATGTTTATCTGTATCAGTCGATATGATCTGAGAACTACTTTAAGTCTCCTCTGCGGTAGCTAGGGTTATTAGTTCAAGCTTTCAACTTGCTTCTGTGGAGATGAATGGTTATCGCATCCTGTCTCATATCTGAAATTCTAGATCTAGATTTGCTCCAGCATTGATCTTACAGGTTAATTTATCCTCTCAGGGTAAGCATGTTTCCATCAAAGAACTTCTAGTTTACCTTCAAGAGTTTCACTTTTCAATCACTGTCTGGTGTAACATTAATTAAAGTTAATTAAATTAGTAGTTTGGCTGGACAGGTGATGTACTGTAGCTGTATGATGTGGGAGCTGGCTGACCCATTGTGAATGGCAGTGACTATATCTGCAGCAATTGTTGGTTGTGGGAAGAACTCTGGATCAGAATTGATGATCTGGAATCTGAGCTTCAAACTCTGCGGCACATCAGGAAGGGGAGAGGTACCTGACACTTTGTTTCAGGAGGCAGTCACACCTAGTAGATTAAGCAATTCAAATTCAGTAAGTGTTCATGGACAACTACTTGCCTTTTTGTTCCCCCCTCTTGAATGGTCTTCTGGACCAAGATGCCGTGGTCAGCTGGCTCATCCAGGGAAGTGTTCAGGGACAACAGGGTGTGACTGAAAGTGAGGTAGGTAGAGGAATTCTGAGTTCAGGAGTGCAGGAGCCTCAGCCCTAGACTTTGTCCAACAGGTATGAGATTCTTGCTCCCTGTACAGATGAGGGAAAGGGCTCTGGACAGGATGAGCCAGCTGACCAGGTCACCATGGTGCAGAAGGCCATTCAAGAGGGGAGAGCAAAAAGACAAGTAGTTGGTATAGGGGATTCTATAATTAGGGGGACAGATAGTATCCTATGCAAGCCGGATCGGGAGTGCACATGGTGTGTTGCCTGCCCAGTGCCAGATCAGCTTGAAAGATATTGGAGTGGGAGGGGGAGGATTCAGTTGTTGTGGTCCACATTGGGACTAACAACATAGGCAATGCTAGGGTGGAGGACTTGTTTGGGGATTATCAAGCATTAGGAAAGAAATTGAAGTACAGGTCCTCAAGGGTCGTAATCCCCGATTACTGCCCGAGCCACTTGCCAATTGGCATAGGGATAAGAAAGTTAGGGAAGTAAACACGTGGCTAAGGGATTGGTGTGGGAAAGAGGGATTCCATTTCCTGGGACATTGGCATCAGTTTTGTTACTGGGGGGATCTGTACCGTTGGGACAGACTTCATCTCTAAACCAGTGTTCTAGAGAAAAGGATAAATAGTAGGACCTTGAACTTCTCAGTTGGGGGGTGGGGAGAGTTAAAGTGACAGGGAGTATGGAGTTAAATGGAAAGATAAGCAGCAGGATAGCATGTGTTCAAGTGGGTTTAAGCTTGAGGCAGGCTAGGAATGCAACAAAATGGAAGGATAACTTAGGACATCTTATGATTTCCAATATCTCTAATAATGATAAGGAAGTTAGCATTAAGGCACTTCACCTAAATGCTCATAGTAGTCGTAACAAAGTAGATGAATTAACGGCACAAATCATCATGAATGATTATGATGTGATAGGCATCACAGAGAGGTTGTTGCAGGAGGTTCAGGACTGGCAGTTAAACATCCTAGGATTTACAACTTATCAAAAAGACAGGGAGGTGGGCAGAATGAAATTAAATCTACGGCACTGAATGACATAGGGTCAGATGATGTAGAGTCAGTGTGGGTGGAGTTGAGGAACCACAAAGGCAAAAACGCCATAATGGGAGTTACGTACAGACCTAACATTGGTCAGACCTGGGGTACAAGACACCAGGAAATAGATAGGGCATGTCAGAAAGGCAAGGTCACAATGATCATGGGGGATTCAATATGCAGGTGGACTGGGTGAATAATGTTGCCGGTGGATCCAAAGAAAGGGATTTCATGGAATGCTTACAGGATGGCCTTTCTGGACAGCTTGTGGTGGAGCCCACGAGGGAGCAGGCTATTCCAGACTTAGTGCTATGTAATGAGCCAGATTTTATAAAAGATCTTAAAATAAGGGAACACTTAGGAGGCAGTGATCATAATATGGTAGAGTTCAGTCTGCAGTTTGAAAGAGAGGTGACAAAATCGGGTGTAATAGCGTTATAGTTAAATAAAGGTTTTTATTGGAGAGAGAGAGAGAGGAACTGACGAAAATCGACTGGAAGCAGAGCCAAGTGGGGAAGACAGTAGAGCAACAATGGCAGGAGTTTCTGGGTGTTATTGAGGACATAGTGCAGAGGTTCATCCCAAAGAAAAGAAAGATTATCCAGGGGGAATTAGGCAGCCATAGCTGACAAAGGAAGTCAGGAAATGTATCAAAGAAAAAGAGACAGCCAATGAAGTGGCCAAGAGCACTGGGAAATCGGGAGATTGGGAAGGCTACAAAAACAAACAAAGGATAACAAAGAGAGAAATAACAAAGGAGAGGATCAAATATGAAGGTAGGCTAGCCAGTAACATTAGAAATTATAGTAAAAGATTTTTTTTCAATACATAAGAAACAAATGAGAGGCAAAAGTAGACACTGGGCTGCTCCAAGTTGATGCTGGAAGGCTAGTGATGGGAGATAAGGAAATCGCTGAAGAACTTAATAAGACCGCATCAGTCTTCACAGTGGAAGACATAAGTAATGTCCCAGCAATTAAGGAGAGTCAGGGGCTGAGTTGAGTAGGTATTACAAAAGAGAAAGTGCTAGAAAAGCTAAAAGGTCTAAAAATTGATAAATCTCCTGGCCCGGATGGGCTACATCCTGGGGTTCTGAGGGAGGTGGCTGAGGAAATAGTGGAGGCATTGGTTGTGATCTTTCAAAAGTCACTGAAGTCAGGGAAAGTTCCAGATGATTGGAAAATCAGTGCTGTAACCCCTTGTTCAAGAAAGGATCAAGACAAAAGATGGAAAATCATAGGCCTATTAACCTAACCTCAGTTGTTGGCAAAATTTTAGAATCCATCGTTAAGGACGAGATTTCTAAATTCGTGGAAGTGCAGGCATGGATTAGAACAAGTCAGCATGGCTTTAGCAAGGGGATGCCTGACAAACCTGTTAGAATTCTTTTAAGAGGTAACAAGTGGGTCAGACTAGGGAAACTCAATAGATTTTTTAAAATCTAGATTTCCAAAAGGCCTTTGATAAGGTGCTTCACAGGAGGCTGCTGAGTAAGGTGAGGGCCCATGGTGTTGGAGGTGAGCATGGATTGAGGATTGGCTGTCTGACAGATGGCAAAGAGTTGGGATAAAAGGTTCTTTCTCAGAATGGCAGCCGGTGACGAGTGGTCTCCCGAAGGGTTCAGTGTTGGGGCCGCAGCTGTTCAATTTATATATTAATGATCTGGATGAAGGGGCTGGGGCATTCTAGCGAAGTTTGCTGATGATACGAAGTTAGGTGGACAGGCAGATAGTACTGAAGAGGTGGGGGAGACTGCAGAAAGGTTTAGGTAGTTTAGGAGTGTGGTCCAGGAAATGACTGATGAAATTCAATGTGAGCAAATGGAGGTCTTGCAATTTGGAAAAAAGAATACAGGCA
This sequence comes from Hemiscyllium ocellatum, assembly GCF_020745735.1. NCBI lineage: Eukaryota > Metazoa > Chordata > Chondrichthyes > Orectolobiformes > Hemiscylliidae > Hemiscyllium > Hemiscyllium ocellatum. The sequence goes on along the minus strand of NC_083425.1, from coordinate 26,120,565 downwards.
TGGACTATTTTCTAAATGGTGAGAAAATTCATAAAGCTAAAGTACAAAGGGATCTGGGAGTGATGGTCCAGGATTCTCTAAAAGTTAACTTGCAGGTTGAATCTGTGATTAAGAAAGCTAACGTAATATTGTTATTTATCTAAAGAGGGTTGGAATTTAAAAGCAACAATGTGCTTTTGAGACTTTATAAAGCTCTACCTAGGCCCCATTTAGAATATTGTGACCAATTTTGGGCCCCACATCTCAGGAAGAACATACTGGCACTGGAGCGTGTCCAGCAGAGATTCACACAGATAATCCCTGGAATGGCAGGCCTAACATACGATGAACGGCTGAGGATCCTGGGATTGTATTCATTAGAGTTTAGAAAATTGAGGGTATATCTAATAGAAACTTATAGGTAATGCTTGGCTTAGAAAGGGTGGACACTGGGAAGTTGTTTCCGTCAGGTGGGGAGCCTAGGATCCATGGGCACAGCCTTAGAATTAGAGGGGATCAATTTAGAATGGAAATGAGGAGACATTTCTTCAGTCAGAGAGTGGTGGGCCTGTGGAATTCATTGCCACGAAGTGCAGCGGAGGCCAGGACATTAAATGTCTTCAAGGCAGAGATTGATAAATACTTAACCTCACAAGGAATTAAGGGCTATGGGGAGAGTGCAGGTAAATGGCAAGAACAGGAAGGCAGATTATGACCTAAATGGAATCAATTTAGGTAAAGGGGCAGTACAAAGAGATCTGGGTGTTCTTGTACACCATTCAATGAAGGTAAGCATGCAGGTACAGCAGGTAGTGAAGAAGGCTGATAGCATGCTGGCCTTCATAACAAGAGGGATTGAGTATAGAAGCAAAGAGGTCCTTCTGCAGCTGTACAGGCCCCTGGTGCGACCACAGCTGGAGTACTGTGTGCAGTTCTGGTCTCCAAATTTGAGGAAAGACATTCTGGCTATTGAGGGAGTGCAGTGTAAGTTCACGAGGTCAATTCCTGGAATGGCAGAACTACCTTACGCTGAAAGACTGCAGCAACTGGGCTTGTATACCCTTGAGTTTAGAAGACTGAGAGGGGATCTGATTGAGACATGTAAGATTATTAAAGGATTGGACACTCTGGAGGCAGGAAACAAAAAATGTTTCCACTGATGGGTGAGTGCCGAACCAGAGGACACAGCTTAAAAATACGGGTTAGCCCATTTAGGACAGAGATGAGGAGAAACTTCTTCACCCAGAGAGTGGTGGCTGTGTGGAATGCCCCAGAGAGCATTGGAGGCCCAGTCTCTGGATTCATTTAAGAAAGAGTTGGATAGAGCTCTCAAGGATTGTGGAATCAAGGGTTATGGACTTAAGGCAGGAACAGGATACTGATTAAGGATGATCAGCCATGATCACGTTGAATGGTGGTGCAGGCTCGAAGGGCAGAATGGCCTACTCCTGAACCTATTGTCTATTGTCTATTGAAATGCCTATCAGCTACGATTAATGGCAGAGTGGACTCGATGGGCCGAATAGCCTTACCTCCACTCTTATGTCTTATGGTCTAACATTACACATATCCGTGGAATTCATAATATTGTGAAAAACACCAATGTCTATCTGGCACTGCATGTTCATTTGATACTCTTGTACTGTTGTCTTCATTGCAATAGTTATTAGTTATTGTCCTCCTTCAGATTTAATGTTCACAGCCCAGTGTAAGGTGTAGATTGAAACATCCAAATTTCTCCCTAGTAACCCACAATTGAGTCATTCAAATCACTGCCTGACATCTTTATAACAATTGCCTTTAAAGACATATTTATCACCTTCCTTGCTAAACCCTTTCATAGAGTAAGAGTCATACAGCATGGAAGTAGATCTTTCGGTCCAACCAGTCCATGCCGAACATGATCTTGAACTAAATTAGTCTCACCTACCTGCTCCTGGCCCATATCCCTCCAAACCATCCCAATCATGTACTTATGTGAATGTCTTTTAAACATTGTAATTGTACCCATATCTGACACTTCCTCAGGAAGTTCATTGCACATGCAAACCACCCTCTGGGCAAATAATTTGCTCCTCATGTCTTTAAAACTCTCTCCTCTCACCTTAAAAATATGCTCCCTAGTCTTGAAACCACTCATCCTAGGGAAAAGACAACTACCATTAACTCTATGTGTAACCCTCATTATTTTATAAACTTCTATATGCAAAAATGGTTTCGCTTCTTGAAGTTAAAACATTGGGTTTTTTTCCCCACTCTGGGTATACTTTCTTTTGTCTTATGTGATAACCTCTGCAATATTTCCAACTTGTCCTTTTAACTTGATTTTTCTGTTGGCTGTTCTGTGGTTATTTCTTGTTTTCCTCGACACAATTGCATGTGTAAGGTGCAGACTGATTTTATGATAGTGGGCAGGTGTGAGTTGCTTATCAACAATGTGCATAAGTCTCTGCTGTTTCCCCACATTTACCTGTTGGCAAACTCAACTGTTCTTCGTCTATGTTCTGTAGCTGTTATTTACAAGCTCAGAGCTTCTGCACATGTTTATGAGTTCTTCAAGAGTCAGATTCGCTTCCCTTAACGGTTGCACTGTCATGACAGATTTTCTTATGCCTAAAATGAATCTAACTTTACACAGCTCAACTTTTATTTGCACTAATTCACAGGTTTCTGCACTTGCGTTTATATTGTTAAGCACTGATCAATGAACTCTTTTTCACTTTACTCCTGAATATTGAGTTCTGCCATTCACTTCTGCCATGTGCTCTTCTGCTCTTCAGAGAGATTTAGGATGGATTGTATTTTGAAACAGTCTCTTCTTTACAGTGATAAAACTATAGCAACTTGTACTTTGCCTGGTTTGTTCAACAAATCCGTCAGCAATTGTATAATACTGCCATTGCTGATGGAAGAATTCCCAGTTCTGTCTCATATCCTAGTCATCTAGGGAGGGGCTCGTTAGAGAAAAGTCAAAGCCATTTTCTCTTGAGAAGTTTTTTTAGTGTAATATTTGATTTTCTTTAACTTTTTCAGTGACAGCTCATAGCTCTCTAGCTGTACTTTTTAATTTCAATTCTGGACACTCACCTCAATGCCACTTCTGACACCATGTTTCAAGTGTTCCACACAACAGTATGTTCAACACGAGGACTTTATTGAAAGTGAAGCTAAGATGCATGCCTACAGTGTGTGTGCCTTATAGTAGAGGTCACATGACTACAACAAACTAGGAAGGACATTTGTACATGATTGCAGTTCAATCCAAAGACAATCCTGCTGTCCACTGAGAGGTCAATACATTACTGTTATGCCACAGCTATATGTTACAGCTATAAGTTACTATGTACAAATTACATTCTTACTGTATTGTGTCAATTATTAAGTAGCTTATTATATATTTCACTGAGCATCGTTGTTCAGTAGATATTTTAGAATGGTGAAAGCCAACAAAGCATATTGCATATGATACAGAATAATGTTGGATTTCTAACTAAAATGGTTACACCATTGGTTAGACTCTCATGTTTTAATGTCCCAGATTTTCTTATTATCGATTCTTGGCATGCATCATTCAGTTCAACTTAGCATTTTGTCAGTAGCGGAAGGGAACTCTGAGCTCCAGGCATACTATTGCTGTCATTTCTGCTCTGTATCAATCTAGAAATATCAGCTTGTGACTTTGTGAAGCAGCCAAATCTGCTTTTCATGGATCCATGTGAAATAATCAGATATGAAATAGTATTATTTTTACTAATTCAACAGCATGTTGACAAAACATAGCCTTCAGCAACTGCCAGAAAGCTATGGACTCCAGCTGAAAAAACCATCTGATTAACTGGCATTCCACCACCCATATTACAACATTCACTTCAGAAAATTACATCTTGTTTGTCATGTATTAAATTACTGCTCTAAATTTATTAAGAAGTCACTTTCCTTTCTAATGCTGGCTGTGTCTTAAGCATTTAAGGCCCCAAGCTCTCAAATTCCCTGCTTAAACCTCTAGGCATCTAATTTTTTCCTGAAAGACACTCCTTCAAACTCACCTCTTGGTAAAGTTTCTGGTCATCTGCTGGCTACATCCTCTCATGTGGTTTGGGCTAGAATTGTATTAAATACAGTACCTGCCATGAAAAATCTTGGAAGTTTTCACTGCAACCAAGATGCTATATAAATGGAAGTTATTGCAGTTTATCTTTTAGAAAACTCTATTATTTTATTCTGTGACACGTTTTCTGGAATTTTCCAGTGATCAAGTCTATATTGAGTCTAGAATAGAATACTAAATATAAAAGCACTACGTACACGAAAACAGAAGCTACAATCACAAGGGCGTTATCCAGTCAGACACCACTGAAATCAGTCTCAAAACCTTCAGAGCTTATACTAATGAAATGGCATCCAGATTTATCCTCAGTGAAATATTATCTATAAAAACTACTGAGAATGCAATTTCCTGCTCTATCCTTGAACAATCCCAAGAAAAGTAGTATGCACTTGTTTCAGAGGGCTGATTAACTATAATGTATATCTTCAGACACACAGTACAGTGTCCTATCACACACTTGGATGAGGAAGTTAAGAATTTATGAAGAAAGAAAGATTTATACTTTTAAACCTATTATCAAAGTATAGGAGAGTAAAACCATATCAAAGCTTAACAATATATAGCTCCCTGAAAAATGCAAATATTAATAAGTTATTATTTGAAATTAATGGAACAGATAATGTGTAGAACAATATTACTTAATTATGGGTTTAATGGTGCAACAATTTCAGAGTGAAATAACCCAACCATCTTCATTACTGGATGCTGAGTGCATTTCTATGCATAAATTGCACCACTTCCTCTTAAAATATTAGAGACACATCAAAAGGATATTTGGATTACTGCTGAAGGAATGCCAAGGAAGACTACAACACTGGTTCAAGTTAAAGGTCATGAGGTCAGTTCAGTTTCTATGTGGAAACCGCTTGTACATAAAACATCTTATCCAAGAGGAAAAGTTAATGTATACAGAAAGGCTTCATGGAAATTGGGAGCATACAAAAGAGGGGTAATATAAATAGTACATACAGTCAAGATAAGCATTGGACTTAAAGTAGGAGTTCGTAATTACATGAGTTCAGATGTGCTCACTACAGTATATCCATGGTTTGACTCAATTTCAGCCTTGCCTAACTGAAGAGCTGCACCAATTCAAATTTGATCAAATTCGCACTAGGGATTTGATTTTGTAGATTAATGGGAAATAAGGTCCTTTGCTTCAGAGTATGTACTGGGAGAGTCACAGCTTGAGTGGAGCTCCTCAAGCTGGCTGTGAAAGCTAAAAATTACTAGTCTCCTTATCAGAGGGTCACGTATTCAAATCTTAATCTACATGTGAATCATTCGAAAAGTATAATCATCAGACTCAAATATCATAATGCAAATTGAATAATTTAAGTTTTTTTTAAAAGTGTCAGATTCCTTCTTCACTATTGCCCACTTCTAGGTTTGTATCATCAAAATGGTACATTTGATTAGGCGTCCTTCTTTGCATCTGATGTGGAGGTGCCGGTGTTGGACTGGGGTGGACAAAATTAAAAATCACACAACACCAGGTTATAGTCCAATAGGTTTATTTGGAAGCACTAGCTTTCAGAGTGCTGCTCCTTCACCAGGTGGTTGTGAAGTATCAAATCGTGAGACACAGAATTTATAGCAAAAGCTTCCAGTACACTGCAACTGAAATGATAAATTGAAAAAGACCTGGATTGTTTGCTAAGTCTCTCACCTTTTAAAATGACCCACATTGGTTTCAGCTTTTTCATATTTAAATCGCAGAACTCTTTTTCAAGTTACATTCTCAAGTGAATTTTAACAATAGGTGACATGTCAGCTCAGATAACGCATTGAAGGTGTGAGGTTAAAGTCTGTCTGTCTGTGTCCCAATGTTCAGACTGATTCTATTTTAAAAAAAGGATTTACAGAAACTTACATGGATTCATGCATTTTTTGAGCGAGACAGAGAGAGCGCGAGAGAGTAATGCAATGGGGTCACCTGTAGTGTGACATGAACCAGGTCTGGTTGAGGCCATCCCCATGGGTACCAAATTTGGCTATCACCCTCTGCTCAGCCATTTTGCGTTGTTGCCTGTCCCAAAGTCCACCTTGGAAGATGGTCACCTGAAGGTTCAAGGTCAAATGTCCCAGACTGCTGAAGTGTTCTCTGATTGGGAGGGAACACTCCTGGCTGGTGATTATTGTTCAGTGTCCATTCATCCGTTGCAGCTCTTGTCTGTCTCCTGAAGAGGTAATTACGATTTCTCGCTGTGTTACGCTAGAACACAGTTGATGAGTTGAGCATCGTACCTCATTCTTATGAGGGCATCCTTGAGAGCTTCCAAGTACCCGTCACATTCCTCCTCATCTGAACTGATCCTTGTATGCGGAGGGCTTGTCCATAGGGAATGGCTGTTTTAACATGTTTCGGGTGGAAGCTAGAGAAGTGTAGCATTGTGACATTATCTGTGTGTTTGCAGCAGAGTGAGGTGCTAAGGTGTCCTTGATGGAGATGTATGTGTCCAAAATGAGACAGACACTAAAGAGTCGTCCATGGTGAGTTTGATGGTGGAATGAAATTCGCTGATATCACTGTGTAGCTGTTTCATTGAATCCTCGCCATGGGTCCAGAGGAGGAAAATGTCATCAATATATCTGGTGTATAGTGTTGGTTGGAGGTACCGCATAGAAAAGAAGTCTTTTTTGAACCTGTGCATGAAAATGTTGGCATATTAGTGTGCAAATGTGGTCCCCATGGCTGTTCCATGAGCCTGACTGAAGAACTGGTTGTCAAACGTGAAAATGTTGTGATCGAGGATAAACAGGATGAGTTGTAGGATGGTGTACCGAGATTAGCAGTTGTTGGTTTGCATCTGGTATTGTGTAATGTGGTATCAACTTCACATTGTTCACAGTCGCACACTACATTCTTCTCATTTCAAACTTATAAATTCCATGGTGTCTTTTTTAAATTCTTTTTTAGTTATTCCTTAAGCATGATTGATACTTTTTCTAGACCTTCATGAGAGGAAACCAAACATGAACAGAGCTATCACTATGAGGCAGAACCAATGTTTTAGACCATAAGGTACAGGAACAGAATGAGGCCATCCAACCCATGCTCCACCATTCAATCATGGCTGATACATTTCTCAAACCCATTTGTACAGTAATAGAAATTTCACCTGTGATGCTGTGTAATTGAAGGTCACATCAAACATGTACGATTTCTCTCGAGACCGGTTGGCTCGCAGAATGTCATCAGGGTCCTCCATTGGATCCATTAGCACCACCATCTGTAAAGGAGCCATAATATATTGTATTAGAAGTGAACTGAGGACGCTTTTGTCAAAGAATATCAGAAATTTCAACCAACAGTGTTAAATACACTTTCAAAGGTATGCTACAGGGTGAATCTCTGCTGTAGTAATTGGAAGAAATTTACAGGATATTAGATAATGCAACGTTAAATCTTCAGTACAAGTACCACTGTTGTGAGAGGAATGTCGCCTTTACCTGGGTGGCCCAGTGGCTCACAGTGCCAGGATCGCTGGCTCGATTCCACCCTTGGGTGACTCTGTGTGGAGTTTGCACTTCTCCCCACTTTTGTGTGGGTTTCTGCCAGGTGTTCTGGGTTCCTTCCTTGGTTAATTTGGGGTTAGGTGGAAAAGGTGGGATGCACTATGAAGGGTTGGTACAGACTCAATGGGCCAAATGGGCTATATCTGCACGTTAGGGATTCAAAGAATATAAAGGTTTTACAACTGATCAATAAAGAATTGTTGTGAATAAAAACTGAAATAACTGTGAATGCTGTAAATCAGTAACAAAAACAGAAGTTGCTGGAAAAGCTCTGACAGTACCTGTGAAGAGAAGTCAAAGTTAATGTTTCAGGTCCGGTGACTCTTCCTCAGAACCACTGCACTTCAATATCTTATAATTATGGATTTTCATTAGCACAGTGCAGGCTAATCATTATACAGTGCCATTACATACTGGGAGGTACTGACATAACAGTATTGTCACTTGATTATTAATCAAGAGACCTGGGTAATGTCCTGGGGACCTGGGCTTGAATCTCACCATTGCAGACGGTGAAGTTTAAATTCAGAACAAAAATGTCTGGAATTAAGTGTCTAATGGTGACCATAAAATGGTTGTTGGGGAAAAATCCATCCGGTTCACTATTGTCCTTTAGGGAAGGAAACTGTCATCCTTATGTGGTCTGACCTACATGTAGCTCCAGACCTACAAAAATGTGGTTGACTCTTCACTGCCCTCTGGGTAATTAGGAATGGCCAATCATTGCTGGCCTAGCCAATTATATTATTAAGCTTGAAAGGATTCAGAAGGGATTTACCAGGATGTTGCTGGGTATGCAATGTTTGAGCTATAAAAAAGCTGGGACTTTTTTACTAGAGCATTAGAGGTTGAAAGGTGATCTGGTAAAAGTTTATAAAACAATGAGAGGTATAGATATCCTATGAACAAATAAAAAATGAATAATTTTGTATCAAATCAAGCTTTGCAACTGCCTACAATATGTATTTTGTAACATTATCTCAAGGACACAGCCATTACTCCCAATTGGTGGAACCAAATTTAGCTTTGCAGCATTTTAATTTTGCAGTTAAGTTCCAAGTGTCATCTGCTATTATAATTGACACTCATATCTTCACCTTGAAAGCTTAGTGCTACCCAGTTGTCACATCAATGTATGCCAGTAAACATCTCTATCTTAATACCCATTGGCATGCAGAACAGGAAAAGTGGTGAGGGGAAGTAGAATTGAAAAAAATACACATACAGTTCCTTCTGCGAAGGAATTACTCATTGAGGTGGTTCAATTGTTTTCCTAACCCCTGCTTGCACATTGCAAGTTTCTACATTTTAAAACATCCTGGGTTGCAGTTGCTTTTCTCTCAGTGTTGATCGCTTTTGCAGAATCAGGGACACAACTTCTGATCAGAAGGACTCCTTCTTCTGTCTTCTGGAGTACAAACCCAAGTTTAAACAAAGACTTCCCACAAGAGAAGTCCCCGTTTATGGGCATTTAAACTGGCATTGGATAGGCATATGGAGGATAGAGGGCTAGTGTAGGTTAGGTGGGCTTGGATCGGTGCAACATCGAGGGCCGAAGGGCCTGTACTGCGCTGTATTTTTCTATGTTCTATGTTCTAAGAGTGGTGTTTCAATGTGTGAATCTTGGCTGTTGACCTACAACAAGGACAATCCATTTTTAACAAAGGTATCTGACGGTCCAGTTTCTGAGTTTAAAAATGTGTTGCTGGAAAAGCGCAGCAGGTCAGGCAGCATCAAAGGAACAAGAGAATCGACGTTTCGGGCATAAGCCCTTCTTCAGGAATGAGGAGGGTGTGCCAAGCAGGCTAAGATAAAAGGTAGGGAGGAGAGGTTGGGAATATGATAGGTGGAAGGAGGTTAAGGTGAGGGTGATAGGCCGGAGAGGGGGTGGGGGCGGAGAGGTCGGGAAGAAGATTGCAGGTCAAGAAGGCGGTGCTGAGTCTGAGGGTTGGGACTGAGAAAAGGTGGGGGGAGGGGAAATGAGAAAGCTGGAGAAATCTGCATTCATCCCTTGTGGTTGGAGGGTTCCTAGGCGGAAGATGAGGCGGTCTTCCTCCAGGCGTCGTGTTGCCATGGTCTGGCGATGGAGGAGGCCAAGGACCTGCATGCCCTTGGCGGAATGGGAGGGGGAGTTGAAGTATTCAGCCACAGGGCGGTTGGGTTGGTTGGTGCGGGTGTCCCAGAGGTGTTCTCTGAAACGTTCTGCAAGTAGGCGGCCTGTCTCCCCCATGTATGGGAGGCCACATCGGGTGCAGTGGATGCAGTAAATGATGTGTGTGGAGGTGCACATGAATTTCTGATGGATATGGAAGGATCCCTTGGGGCCTTGGAGAGAAGTGAGGGGGGAGGAGTGGGCGCAAGTTTTGCATTTCTTGCGGTTGCAGGGGAAGGTGCCGTGAGTGAAGGTTGGGTTGGTGGGGGGTGTGGATCTGACGAGGGGGTTGCGGAGCGAGTGGTCTTTCTGGAATGCTGATAGAGGTGGGGAGGGAAATATATCCTTAGTGGTGGGGTCTGTTTGGAGGTGGCGGAAATTTCCCTGGTGCTAGGATCAAGGATGTCTCAGAGAGGGTGCAGAATGTTCTCACGGGGGAGAGCGGCCAGCAGAAGGTCATTGTCCACATTGGAAACAACGACATTGGAAGGGAAAATGTTGAGACTCTGAAGGGAGATTACAGAGAGTTAGGCAGAAATTTAAAAAGGAGGTCCTCAAGGGTAGTAATATCTGGATTACTCCCAGTGCTGTGAGCTAGTGAGAGCAGGAATAGGAGGATAGAGCAGATGAATGCATGGCTGAGGAACTGGTGTATGGGAGAAGGATTCACATTTTTGGATCATTGGAATATCTTTTGTGGTAGAGGTGACCTGTACAAGAAGGACGGATTGCACCTAAATTGGAAGGGGATTAATATACTGGCAGGGAAATTTGCTAGACCTGCTTGGGGGGATTTAAACTAGTAAGGTGGGAGGCGGGGGGGACCCAGGGAGATAGTGAGGAATGAGAATGATTTGAGACGGGTACAGCTGAGAACAGAAGTGAGTCAAACAGTCAGGGCAGGCAGGGACAAGGCAGGAAATTAAACTGTATTTATTTCAATGCAAGGGGCCTAACAGGGAAGGCAGATGAACTCAAGGCATGGTTAGGAACATGGGACTGGGATATCATAGCAATTACAGAAACATTGCTCAGGGATGGGCAGGACTGGCAGCTTAATGTTCCAGGATACAAATGCTACAGGAAGGATAGAAAGGAAGGCAAGAGAGGAGGGGGAGTGGTATTTTTGATAAGGGATAGCATTACAGCTGTGCTGAGGGAGGATATTCCTGGAAATACATCCAGGGAAGTTATTTGGGTGGGACTGAGAAATAAGAAAGGGACGATCACCTTATTGGGATTGTATTATATACACGCCAATAGTCAGAGGGAAATTGAGAAACAAACTTGGAAGGAGATCTCAGCTATTTGTAAGAATAATAGGGTAGTTATGGGAGGGGATTTTAACTTTCCAAACATCGACTGGGACTGCCATAGTGTTAAAGGTTTAGATGGAGAGGAATTTCTTAAGTGTGTACAAGACAATTTTCTGATTCAGTATGTGGGTGTACCTACTACAGAAAGTGCAAAACTTGACCTACTCTTGGGAAATAAGGCAGGGCAGGTGACTGAGGTGTCAGTGGGGGAGCACTTTGGGGCCAGCGACCATAATTCTACTCGTTTTACAATAGTGATGGAAAAGGATAGACCAGACCTAAAAGTTGAAGTTCTAAATTGGAGAAAGACCAATTTTGATGGGATTAGGCAAGAACTTTCAAAAGCTGATTGGAGGCAGATGTTCACAGGTAATGGGACGACTGGAAATGGGAAGCCTTCAGAAATGAGATAACAAGAATCCAGAGAAAATATATTCCTGTCAGGGTGAAAGAGAAGGCTGCTAGGTATAGGGAATGCTGGATGACTAAAGAAATTGAGGGTTTGGTTAAGAAAAAGAAGGAAGCATATGTCAGATATAGACAGGATAGATCGAGTGAATCCTTAGAAGAGTATAAAGACAGTAGGAGTATACTTAAGAGGAAATCAGGAGGGCAAAACGGGGACATGAGATGGCTTTAGCAAATAGAATTAAGGAGAATCCAAAGGGTTTTTACAAATATATTAAGGACAAAAGGCTAACTAGGGAGAGAATAGGGTCCCTCAAAGATCAACAAGGAGGCCTTTGTGTGGAGCCACAGAAAATGGGGGAGATACTAAATGAATATTTTGCATCAGTATTTACTGTGGAAAATGATATGGAAGATATAGACTGCAAGGAAATAGATGGTGACATCTTGCAAAGTACTGGATGTCTTGAAACAGTTAAAAGTGGATAAATCCCCAGGACCTGATCAGGTGTACCCGAGAACTCTGCGGGAAGCTACAGAAGTGATTGCTGGGCCTCTTGCTGAGATACTTGAATCATCGATAGTCACAAGTGAGGTGCTGGAAGACTGGAGGTTGGTCAACGTGGTGCCACTATTTAACAAGGGTGGTAAAGACAAGCCAGGAACTATAGACCGGTGAGCCTGATGTCTGTGGTGGGCAAGTTATTGGAGGGAATCCTGAGGGACAGGATGTACATGTATATGGAAAGGCAAGGATTGATTAGGGATAGTCAACATGGCTTTGTGCGTGGGAAAGCATGTCTCACAAAAGGATTGATGAGGTCAGAGCAGTAGATGTGATCTATATGGACTTCAGTAAGGGATTCGACAAGGTTCCCCATGGGAGACTGATTAGCAAGGTTAGATCTCATGGAATACAGGGGGAACTAGCCATTTGGATACAGAACTGGCTCAAAGGTAGAAGACAGAGGGTGGTGGTGAAGGGTTGTTTTTCAGACTGGAGGCCTACGACCCAGTGGAGTGCCACAAGGATCGGTGCTGGGTCCCCTACTTTTTGTCATTTACATAAATGATTTGGATGCGAGCATAAGAGGTACAATTAGTAAGTTTGCAGATGACACCAAGATTGGAGGTGTAGTGGATAGTGAAGAAGGTTACCTCAGATTACAACAGGATCTGGATCAGATGGGCCAATGGGCTGAGATGTGGCAGATGGAGTTAATTCAGATAAATGCGAGGTGCTGCATTTGGGAAAGCAAATCTTAGCAGGACTTATACACTTAATGCTAAGGTCCTAGGGAGTGTTGCTGAACAAAGAGACCTTGGAGTGCAGGTTCATAGTTCCTTGAAAGTGGAGTCGCAGGACGATAGGATAGTGAAGAAGGCTTTTGGTATGCTTTCCTTTAGGTCAGAGTATTGAGTACAGGAGTTGGGAGGTCATGTTGCGGCTGTACAGGACATTGGTTAGGCCACTGTTGGAATACTGCGTGCAACTCTCGTCTCCTTCCTATCGGAAAGATGTTATGAAACTTGAAAGGGTTCAGAAAAGATTTACAAGGATGTTGCCAGGGTTGGAGGATCTGAGCTATAGGGAGTGGCTGGGGCTGTTTTCCTTGGAGCGTTGGAGGCTGAGGGGTGACCTTATAGAGGTTTACAAAATTGAGGGGCATGTATAGGATAAATAGACAAAGACTTTTCCCTAGGGTTGGGGAGTCCAGAACTAGAGGGCATAGGTTTAAGGTGAGAGGGGAAAGATATAAAAGAAACCTAAGGGGCAACATTTTCACGTAGAAGGTGGTACGCGTATGGAATGAGCTGCCAGAGGAAGTGGTGGAGGCTGGTACAATTGCAACATTTCAGAGGCATTTGGATGGGTATGTGAATAGGAAGGGTTTGGAGGAATATTGTCCGGGTGCTGGCAGGTGGGACGAGATTGGATTGGGATATCTGGTTGGCATGGACGAGTTGGACCAAAGGGTCTGTTTCCATGCTGTACATCTCTATGACTTTATGACTCCATAACATCCTTCCGATATATTGCATATAATCAAAATTTTTATCTAAACACAATACAAAAAATATCCAAGAGAGCAGAAATTTCCTCCTGTTAAACATTGATATAGAGAAAAGACAGGAAAGTAGAGTTGAGGTTGATCAGGTCAGCCATGATCTCATTAAATAGTGGAGCAGACTCAGTGGGCTGAATGGCTTACTTCTGCTCCCACATCTTCGAATCAACTCCTCCTATATTTGCAGGTCTCTCTGTGAGTTGCACATTAGATATGATGAATTTCAATGTCTAGGCAATTCGATTTGGACAGCCTTTCAATGTTGGGTAGTCAGTTTCAGTCAAATTACTACTGTGCTTGGCTACTTTCAGACTATGTGATTTTGGTGACTATTTTAAAGTGACCCAGCTAATTTTTTTTCTCTCAAAGCACAAGGTCAAAGGCTTTTAAGTTGGTCGATAAGATTCAAAGATTCTTTCATATTTTTAACATTTGGACATTTAGTGTGCACTTACTTGAAAAAATGCCCATCAACATCAGTTTTAAAAATGACCAAACACCTACAATCTCTTGGGATGTGAGTTCCAGATTTCCAATGCCTTTTGAGAGGAAAAATGCTTCTTGATTTCAATCCCAAATGCTCCACTATAAGTTTTAGAAATACATGCTTCTGCTCTGAATTGCTTCAAAAAAGGAGAAAGATTTTCTTCATTAAACTTAAGGAATCCCTATATCATTTTAACCACCTCCATTCAGTCTCAACTTAATCTTACATAATCAAGAAAATACAAACCAAGTTTGCCCAACCTGTCAATAATTCAGCAATTGAAGATATGATAACATTCTGGGGTGAATTGCTACTGTACCTACTCTGAAGGTTTAGTGCCCAAAACAGAACAGAGTATTCAATAGGGTCTGATTAAGGTCCCGTACCATTACATCTCAGTTACTTAGTCTTGAGTTTGAACTCCTGAGATGAAGCCAATGGGCACAATCCTATTAGGACCTAAAAGATATGAGGAATGGAAAAGTTTGTGGCAGAATCACACTAAAGTGAGATCTATCCTCTCATCAGGAACAAGTCATCTTTTATGCATCTGCCCTGTGGTGAGGCAAGTTTTGTACTGGACAGCGACGAGTTGTCAATTAAGGGAGATTAGTGCATTAATGGCTCAACTCAAAGTAAATTCAGGACTTGCCAGTATAACCACACTTCATGGATTAATAAAAGAAACTTAAGTTCAAGAATAGGCTCCAAAATGCAAGATTACCAAGTGTGCAATTTTCTCGAGTTGATATCGCACATCCCCAGGTTCCTAGTATGAAAAGGAGTCCTTCCACCAAAAAAAAAGTTTGAGAACTATTGCTTTTGACAGACGTGATCTGCACTCCACAGATACTTGTTGACTCTCTTTAATTAGGTTCATGAGATCTTAAAAAATAGAGATAGGATTGGACATTTGGCCTATCAAGCCTACTCCAACATTCAATAAGATCATGGCTGATTTGATTGTGGCCTCTACTCCACTGTCAACTAAAAATCTCTCTAACACAGCCTTGAATATATGCCATCACCCAGGCTCCACAAGTCTCTGTGCAAGAGAATTTCAAAAACTAATAACCCCGTGAGAGATCAAATCCCTCCTCATCTTCACCTAAAACCTGTTATTTTTAAGCTTTATGTGATTCTGGATTCCTCTCAGCATCTACCCTGTCAAACCCCCTTAGAATCTTATGCCTTTCGTTCTGCTCATTGTTTTTATAGTTGGTCATGGATTACAGCAAGCTATCCACAATCCAATCTACAATTGAACTTCAAGGGAAAAGCTTGTTATAATAGAATTCAGTTCCACACATCTCCCTCCACTTCCAGTACTTGTCTCTAAATTGGCTATTGTGAATCCCTACAAAGCTCATAATTCACATGGGGAGCAACAACTTTGTCACTTGAAGTTAGGGAACACATTAGCTGCAGATAGTGTAATAGAATTTTGTAGGATAAAAGTAGGGTAAATATCCTTTGTTCAAAATGCATAGAGGAATGCTAAACATTTAAAAATCATCTGTTTCCAATGATAGCAGTAATCCATACCATGCTTTTGACCCTGTCAAAAACATTTATTTACTGACATGGGAAATAAAAAACTATTACAAAATGAAATCATTGTGAAAAAAAAGAAAAAAAATGAGGCTTGCAGAATCACTGCCTGGAAAGTTGTGCTCTCTTTGTGACTGTGACCGAACATCTCCAACTTAGCTCTTTTCTCCTATCAATAATGAATGCCTCCTCAAATTTCCCACTTTGTTGACCACTCTAATACAGCTTTCGTTCTAGTTACTCACAGAAAGAAAGAGATATTGACCTTGTGTGTAAACAAGCTAAAAACAGCAAAATTACAGAATATAATTGGGCCTGGGAGCAGACAGATCCATGACACACCCATGTCACATGTTACAGAAAATCACTGCAGCAAAATCTCACCATTTCAATCCCAGTGTAAATTATTCAGTGAAACGCTGCGCCATTTCTACTGAACTCCATGTTTCTAAACATAACCAATTCCACAAGAACAGCAGCATACAGTACTAAAAATGTACAGCATGGAAAGAGATCCTTCAGTACAACTTGTCCATGCTGACCAGATATCCTAATCTAATCTAGTGCCATTTGCCAGCACTTGACCCATTTCCCTCTAAACCCCTCCTTTTCTATACCCATCAAACCTATTCATATACCCATCAGAAATGCACTAAACGCGTATTATTAATTCCTGCTCACAAAAAAGTAACTATAGTTACTGTTGAAGAAAATAAATTAAAGTTGAAAGCGAGGCTGAGTGAATACCTAAACTTCAGCAATATTGTTTTATATAGCCTCTTCCATAAACACTAAACAGAAATACCTATTGTTGTGATTCTCAGAAAACATTAACTCATCGTAAATTGTTACTTTCCCAAGGGGGTTATTGGAACCAGTATCTGTAGCTGGCATCAGTGCTATATCTAAAAGGCCATTTTGCACCTGGCCAACCACTGGCATCCAAAGCTCCGCTGTGTGGTTTGTGGTATTTCCTCCAAATTTGGTAAACATGGGGAAATTAGCGCGCTACTTTGTGAAGAGGAAACTAGAGGCCTTATTGGAGGTGATGGTGCAGAGGAGGTCTGTCCTTCACCCTCCCACCAGCAGGGCCATTAGACCAGACCTACCACCCAGTCAGGACAGTCTCAATCATCCGGAGAAACCATTAGGAATGCAGCAGGAAGGTCAATGGCCTGCTCTGGTGCTGGTTATAATCTGCAAACCGACATTGTGCCACTCGCAAGAATTTTAGCTTGCTATCCAGGATTGGTTGAAAAATGTGACATTTAGCCTCAACGTTGAGACAGCCCTTGCTGGACATCTCATTTAATTTTCTCACATTTTTTGCAAAAGCACCATTGTTTTGTGGGGGTGAGGGAGGGAAGGGTCTGGCCATGATCTTTGATTCCACCTGGAATTTCTGACTCTCCTTCCCTCTGTAATGGCAGTAAAACAAAACAATTGCCACAATAAGGAAGCAGCACAGTCATCTTAAATGGTCACTACTTAATACTTCTATCATTACCTAATATTTTCTCTGCAGATGGAGAAGTGGACAAAGCCAGAGATAACACCGAGTTTTGGCAATGTCTATTTACTGAGCTCCAGTGTTTCCTCCCATATAGACAATGTTTTGAACAGAATGGGATTCCAGCCATGTATTGTTTTTGGTAATTAATAAAATTCCTCAACATTTTATTCCTACTATGCTTCAGCACCCCCGCCCTTTGGGAAAATCATGCTGGCTAAATAGACAAGTTAAGATAAGGAGTCTGCCTGTGTGGTGAATTAGAGACTTCACTGACATCCAGGAAGGAAAGAAGCTGGCAGAATGAGTGAATAGCATTTTGTAATACACTGACTGACACATCCTATTTAATTTGAACTCACCAAATCTGATGAGAACACCTTTCAAAAAGTATGGAGCTGTCAGGAACAACCTAGATACAGCACACCATTAAAACAATATGCTAGTCAGTGTTTGAAAAGTTTTAATGACTGTGAATCCACTGAGGCAGAGGAAATTTGAGTCCAAAAACTTCAACTTGTGTTCTTTATTAATGTGTTGTACAATAAGTTTAAGGAGTGGAGCGTCACCCTATTTTTGGCTCTACATATTTTTTAAAAAGATTTTATTGAAATAGGAGATGCTTATTTTATGCAATCTGTTGCTTCTACTGTTTTTTGTTATACAGCTCTGAAAAGCATTCTGCTTCATTCTGTTGGCGGTATTCATAACAAAAGCTTCCAATCTGCATTGTCCTTCTTCTATCCAATACAAACAAGCCAAGGGAGTGATGCTGTTAAATACTTAATCACTTATCCTCCGAATTATAGTGAAGATGACTTGATGATGACCATTTGTGGCCTAGTCCTTTTGGTACAAGATGTCAATTGCAAATTTCAAATCCGTGATTGATTTTTTTTTCAGCAAAAACATGAAGAATTATAGAACCGTGGCAAAAAGATGAAGTTAAGATTCAGAACAGCCTGCTCCAACTAAATGGCAGAATATGACAGCAGGCTGAATGGCCCATTCCTGCTTCTATTCTCCTAATATAGTAGTAGGCTGCCATGTGAACAACAGTTAGATCACCCTCATTTGGATTAGTAAAACCACCAGCTGCACAGATGTACTCTGTTCTCCTCCTCCTCCCCAATTCACAGAACACAAGGAGAAACCATCATACGAATGCAAGAACTGCTGGGAACAAGAAGGACAGCAACAAGAAAAGCACCCAAGAAAGGGAACGGCAAAACATCCTCCTCCTTTAGAATCAGTCACAGCAGCTGATGTTCAATACATCACATACTTGATAAACAGCAGGCTGTCAACAGAATTTTTTTTATTTATTCATTTGAGTGAAAAGGCAGAACAACAGAATTGACCTTAATAGAGGTATTTAAGGCTAGTTCAAATGATTCCTCTGGAACAGGTTGCCCTTCCTATCCTTTTGCAACCTTGATGGTAATTGTAATGAAAAGCAGGCTAATTTCAGTATCCTGGCATATAAATCTTTACGGTATTCACATTTCCAGCAGGGGAACAGAACAAAGATGGGTTCATGGATTGCTGCTCTAGGCTGGTTCAATAATATTAAAATATGAGAATATATGACACATGAAATTATATAAACTTTCCAATTTCAATTGCTTTAATTTACATTTTGAATAGTATAAAGAAAAGGAAATGAATAATATCTTTGAAGGAAGTAAAATGGCTTCACAGAGCACAAGTTCTCCATCAGATTTGCTTTATATTAGCACATTAGAATGTATTCTACTGTTTCAAACCTTCTTCCCCCACCCCCCCACCGTAAAAGTTCATCTACCACCCACATTCAACCGCATTACACAGTGCATAATGCATTCATCTCTGATTTAACACAAATTCTATCTCCCACAGCTTGACAGATGACTGTCATTAAAATCCAATCAATTTAACGAAAGCACCCTCTGCAGTTCCGAGCGCATGTCAAAGGGCTGGATGAAAAGCCAGGAAAGAAAAGACAGGATTGATGGAGATAGTTATGGGAGGTCATGCTAGACAAATCTGCTGAAATCAGATAAAATTGGGTCAACATTTATGAGGACAAAAGGGTTCTCAAATATGTCACTAAGTCAACTCCTCTCAGAGTGGCACAAGAGTGTTACAAAGGATGGGGTTCAGGCACATTTTCAATATAAGCTAGGAGGCCCTTTATTATTGAGTTTGTTCCATACCAAAACTGGTGTAGTAAGGACCAGCTTATGAATAATTTCAGTCCACACTATAATCCCAATTTCAACAAGGTAAGAGAAATAACAAAAATCCAGCAGACAGCAAGCAAATATACAATTTCAATAACCGATGATTAAAATAATTCCAATTGACTGCAGCTGTTAAGATGTTCACTTCATAAATGTAATTTCAGGTTAAAGACCCATCATGGCCTTACAGCAAATGAGTTCTCTTTGTTTCCCTCTGTGCCACCTGAATGAATAGTTTAGGATATTTGAAATTTGACAATTATAATTTTGGCTTTTTTTTATTTCAGGCTTCTCAATCTGGCTGCCAAGTTGTTAACCATTGAGGGCTTTAATTTTTAGTTTAAATTAAAACAGTTTTTGTTTTCATTTCTGATTCACAATTCTCATAAGAGTACAAGTTAACAACCTTAGGAGTCTCTCCATTGTGCACTCACTCTGTGATGCTTGAAAGTTATTCCCTGCAAAATCCCACATGGCAAGAGAGCCGTGAGACTGAAATGAGCATGAGCAACCCGCCACCAGAGAACAAAAACAGAAATGGTTGGAAAGGCGCAGCAGGTCAGGCAGCATCAGTGGAGAGAAATCAGAGTTAATGTTTTGATTCAGTGACCCTTCCTTAGAACTGGTGAAACCGTGTTCATTTTTAAAAATTGTTTCAAAACTAAAAGAATTTGTTTTAGACATTGTGCTGATGGATTGGGCTCTGCACAAACAACAAAATCCCCAATATTTGTGCCCAGAAACTTTGCTATTGTTGGGAGTAAGACTTCGGGCTCTTAGATAGAATGGACATTGGACACATTTTTAAAATGTTTTCAATTTATAACCTCACAATCTTTAAATTATGAATGCTTATATCTCAACACTTCACAAGATTAGCTCTACTTTCAATATTAGATATAAACACAATTTCTTTCAAAAAGCTTCCCAAGAGTTCAGTTGATTATGCTAATTTTCACCTTGCTGCAGAGATGGTACTGTCCCATTTCAAGTAATTGCTGACTCACAATAAAGATTAACTGTTTAATGAAATAACATTTTAATGTCCCTCACAGTAATAAGTGCAGATAATGTGAATTATGATGGCATAACAAGTGATTATTTTGTGTCGTATCCATAATTCAACATTGACTTCCCAAGCAGTCTTGATAACTTGTTGAGTGGCTTATTTTTTTGCAAATGACATTAAAGAAGTGCTTGGTGTAAAATTACAATACTGTAGATTTGGATTTTCAACAAAGAAAATCTCTTACGTGATTCAGTTACTTATGATTCACTACTGAATAAAAGTTAACGCATACAACAGGAAATAAAATTGCACTGTACCAGCAATATCATCTCCTCAAAATGTGGGCGAATGGCTATTTTCTAAAGAGACCTTTATCATTGCAGCAGATCAAATAAGTCCTCAAGTCTCAGTTTTCATCCCAGAAGTGTCAAAATAAGAATAAACTGTGGGAGATTGAGAATGCAATAAATAGGGGAAAAAACCTGAAAGAAACACAAGTGCCGAAAATCAGAAACAAAAACAGAACTTGCTGTAAAACCTCAATAGGTCTGTCATAGTCATAACCATACAGATATACTGCACGAAAACAGACCCTTTGGTCCTATTTGTCCATGTTGACCAGATATCCTAATTAAAACTCACCCCCGTGTGCCAGCATTTGGCCCATATCCCTCTAAACTCTATTCAAATATGCATTCAGATGCCTTTTAAATGTTGTAACTGTACCACCGGCCTCCACTACTTTGTCTGGCAGCTCACTCCATACATGCACCACCCTGCAGGTGAAAACGTTGCCCCTAGGTCTCTTTTATATCTTGCTCCCTCACCTTAAACCTATGCCCTCTAGTTTTAGACTCCCCTACTCCAGGGAAAAAAATTCACCTAGTTACTCTATCCATGCCCACGATTTTATAAACCTCTATAAGATAACCCCTCCAGGGAAAACAGCCATAGTCTATTCAGCTTTTCCCTATAGTTCAAACACAGCAGCATCTGTGGGGGAAATCACAGTTAACGTTTCATGTCTCCTGACCCTTCTCCAGAATTTCAGAAATAGGAAAAAGCTGAGCATGCCAACTTGAATTTTGCAATAACGAGATTTAGTCATCATTTGGAAACAATATGAAGAAGCTGTTTCTTGTATTGCCATGTGATAAATGAATAAACGATAGATTTGGAAAAGAATATAGATTTATTATAATGCCAACTGTTGTAACAAATAGAAGATGTTATTTCTGGCAATTAGAAAATACTTGTCACATTGAGCACAAGTCTCTTCACCCCATTCCTTACTGACTATATTCCACAGAGTTCCTTTCTCTCCAATTTTTTGAGCTGTTCAAGACATGATGCACAGCTATGCTTTAAATTTGTATTTCAAGCTCAACAAAAGCACACTGATGGCTGTAGCAGGATTGCAGAGGTATTCAATGAGTTAAGCACTTTATCGAGTGTTTATTTAAATGTTACACATTAAAAAATTCTAGCTGATCGAGTTTTTGCCCCAGACTAACTTTACTAGGCATTTAATAAAGAACAAATGAGACACCTCTGAACTGTTAACAATGTGCAATTTAACTTTATTTGTTAGACTCAGTATTAAGTGGAGGAAAGCAATATTTGAGAGTTTAAGGTAGTTCAGTCTCCTGTTCACTGAAAATGCAATTTGTCTATAGACTATTTTTCCTGCAGATATCATTTCATTATTTTACCTAATGAAAAGTCATGGTTGAGGAGCTGGGAGATTTATACTGCCATGAAATTGGATCACTTCAGCAATACAGTACTAAAACTAATCATGAAAAGTTGTCATCTGGGAAATTAATGGCCATGGAGATCTCAAAATGAACTGCAGTGAATCAAAAATCAAATTAACCTTCTAGAGCTTATAGGACATTCACAGTACAAACTTTTATCCTTTGGACAATGAAATATTAGGGTTGGGCATTCTCAGCTGGAAGCAAATCAGACATCCCGAGGTTATCGTGGCTCAAAAGCCTAGGGCTTCTGATGTGGGAGGTATAAGTGTTGGAATAACTTACATTGTTACCATAGCGATGAAACATGGAAACCATGCATCGATTAATATCAAGCTGCATAATAATTCATCTGACTTTCATATTGACAATAATTTTAACCAAAGAAAACACTGGACATTAAAAAGGTCAGTGTTGTCTTACCTGGTCATTATTACATCTGGCTCATTTTCACATGTATTTGTGATTTTTCAAGTGCCTGTTACCACTTTCTTTATTTTTTCGAGTATTTTCATTGCATCTGCCATTGGACTAACAAATCTGATCTTCATCTTTGTTTTCTTTTTTCATTCTTTCTTGAATGATAATTTTACATTTCCTGACTTTAAAACTATTGAGATCATTCCAGAATTTTGCAAGGTCACAACAAGTAGATTCATTCTCCTTGCAGACACTTTTTTTTAGAATCCAATTACATAGGCGATCAAGTCCAAGGGATTTGTCAGCTTTTAATCTCATGCATTTCTCTGCAGCTTTTCTTCCCAAAACAAATGACTTTAAGTTCTTCCTTCTTCTTTAATTCATGCTTCCCACTACTTCTAGCATTTTTGTGACTTTTGAAGTGAAGACAGTCACAAAATATTTGTTTAACACCTTCTGATTCAATGTTTTCAATTATAATTTCTCCTGTCTCAGGAACAATGTTTATTTATAACATGTATTTTCATTGCTGCGCACCCAGAAATTCTAAAAGTCTACGTTTATATATTTTGCTGGCTTATATTATGTTCCATTTTCTCTGTCTACTACTTTTCGATCATTCCTTGATGGCTTCTAAGACCATTTCTCAATTTTCATTCTTGCTACACTTGTTGACAATATTGTAACACCTTTTCATTCTGATGCCATTCTTAACTGTTGCAGTTTTTCAATGGAATGTTTATTAACTGAGAATTAGAAAATATTTTTGTAAATTTTTCCAATTCATTTTTGCTGCCATCCATTTTAAAACTACCTCTAAATCTACCTTGTCAAATATGACTCTTCCATCTAAAATAAAACAAAGAACTGCCGATGCTGGAAATCTGATCAAAAAAACAATGGAAATTGCTGGAGAAACTCAGCCAGTCTGGCAGCATCTCTGGACAGAAAGTAGCGTTAACGATTCAAGTCAAGTGACTCTTCTTTGGACCAGGTCCCTCTTATCTATCTCCTTGACTTTAAGTATTAGACTATCACTGCCAATATAAAAGTGTTACTTTCATATTCAGTTTGAAATCATCATATTGTGGTCCCTCTTTCCCAGAAATTCCTTTCTCTAAGGTAATTAGTACTACACCCTTCTACAAAACAAAATTTAAAATAACCTTTTCCTGCTGAGTATCTCCACCATTTTCTATTTATTTCTGATTTCCAGCATCCATAGTATTTTGCTTTTATGTTATTGTGGCCTGCTGTCTAGCTGGTCCCATGATATATTACCGAGATTAAGGAGCAGACAAGAAGTTATGGAAGTTAGGGAATTAGTAAAATCTGGAGGAGTGGGCTAGCAGAGTACAAAAGAGACAGGCAGCCAGTAGTATCCAGATGAGTAAGAAAGGAGGAGGATCCCACACTAGTCAGCAATACTTAGAGAAGTAGAGAGCACCTCAAGACAGGCATTCTGCAGTTCCTAGAGGAGCAGGAATTAGAAAGACTGCTTTTATTTACTGGGTCAAAAATCACACAACACCAAGTTATAGTCCAACAGGTTTAATTGGAATCACTCGCTTTCAGAGCGCTGCTCCTTCATCAGGTGGTTGTATTTACCAGGACATCAGCCCTCCTATCTCCAAGGCTTCATATACGCCCCAAGTCCACTCTATGCATTCCATATAATCTCCTTGGCCACGTACCCAGAATGGATGAACCTCTGAGCCATGTCTTTCAGGGAATATAAAAAGGTGTAAACCTCTAATAATTTAATTCAGTTGTCATTCAAAGACCCTGCACACTGAACAAAAAAAATCCATTAAAAATGTAAATCTCCTTATGTGGTCAAACTGTGACAGAAACATCTACTTCACCAACCACATCCAAGGCAAGTCATTTTTAATAACCTTTTAAAACAGGCATCAAACTATGAACCTGTCCCAATTGTTCAGATCAGTATTTCTGAAGCTTTTGAAATCCAGCTAGACACTCATAGTAGCCCCAGCTATCAAACCAAACTATTGCAGCTGCCACTAATGAAGTCAATGAAATCATATTTGCAAAAGACGTTGCTTTTTTCTTCACTGTACCAGATTTGATTTGATTTTATTATTGTCACATGTATTGAGATGTATTGTTGTGGTAAGTATTGTTTTGCATGCTAACCAGACAAATCATACCTCACGTAAGTACATCAAGGTAATAGAACAGAATGCAGAATGTAGCATTACAGCTACAGAGAAGACGCAAAGAATTATCAACTCTAATATATGAGAGGTCTGTTCCTAAATCTGATAACAGCAGGGAAGAAGCTGTTCTTAAATCTGTTGGCATGTATTTTCAAACTTTTGAATCTTCTGCCTGATGTAACAGGGTGGAAGAGAGTATAACTGGACTGGGAGGAGTCTTTGATTATGTTGGCTGCTTTCTCAAGGCAGGGGCAAATGTAGACAGAGTTAATGGAAGGCTGGTCTGTGAGATAGATTGGGCTGCATTCACGATTCTATGCAATTCCTTGCAGTTTTAGGCATTGCAGTTGCCATACCAAGCCATGATATATCTGGATAGGATGCTGTCAAAGGCGCATTCATAAAAATTGGTAAGAGTCATTGTGGATATACTGCATTTCCTTAGCCTTCTGAGGAAGTAGAGACATTGGTGTGTTTTCTTAACTGTAGCATCAATGTGGATGGACTAGGATAGGTAATTGGTTCAAAGTTTGTGAGAAGATTTGTAGCTCGGGTGCTCGTTGTTGTGGTTCTGTTTGCCGAGCCGGGTATTTGTGTTGCAGACGTTTCATCCCCGTCTAGGTGACATCCTCAGTGCTTGGGAGCCTCCTGTGAAGCGCTTCTGTGATCTTTCCTCTGGCATTTATAGTGGTTTGTCTCTGCCGCTTCCAGTTGTCAGTTCCATCTGTCCGTTGCAGTGGTCGGTATATTGGGTCCAGGTCGATGTGCTTATTGATTGAATCTATGGATGAGTGCCATGCCTCTAGGAATTCCCTGGCTGTTCTCTGTTTGGCTTGTCCTATAATAGTAGTGTTGCCCCAGTCAAATTCACGTTGCTTGTCATCTGCGTGTGTGGCTACTAAGGATAGCTGGTCGTGTCGTTTCGTGGCTAGTTGGTGTTCATGGATGAGGGTCGTTAGCTGTCTTCCTGTTTATCCTATGTAGTGTTTTGTGCAGTCCTTGCATGGGATTTTGTACACTACATTGGTTTTGCTCATGCTGGGAATCGGGTCCTTCGTTCTGGTGAGTTGTTGTCTGACTGGCTATTGGTTTGTGTGCTGTTATGAGTCCTTGTGGTCGCAGTAGTCTGGCTGTCAGTTCAGAAATGCTACTGATGTATGGTAGTGTGGCCAGTCCTTTGGGTTGTGGCATGTCCTCGTTCCGCTGTCTTTCCCTTAGGCATCTGTTGATGAAATTGCGCGGGTATCCGTTTTTGGCGAATACATTGTATAGGTGTTCTTCTTCCTCTTTTTGCAGTTCTGGTGTACTGCAGTGTGTTGTGGCCCTTTTGAATAGTGTCTTGATGCAACTTCTTTGGTGTGTGTTGGGGTGATTGATTTCTTAGTTCAGGACCTGGTCTGTGTGTGTGGCTTTCCTGTATTCCTTTGTGGCGAATTCTCCGTTCGGTGTTCTCTGTGCCATCACGTCTAGGAATGGGAGCTGGTTGTCCTTTTCTTCCTCTCTAGTGAATCGGGTTCCTGTGGGTGTGGCGTTGATGATCCGGTGTGTGTTCTCTATTTCTGTTTTTTTAATGATTACAAAAGTGTCATCCACATATCTGACCCAGAGTTTGGGTTGAATTTGCAGTAAGACTTTGTTCTAATCTTTGCATTACCGCTTCTGCTATGAGTCCAGAGATGGGTGAGCCCAAGGGTGTGCTGTTGATTTGTTCATACATTTGGTTGTTGAATGTGAAGTGTGTCACGAGGTCCAGTAGTTTGAGTATGCCGTCTTTCTTGATAGGTTCAACATCCTGTTGTCTGTTCTGTATGTCCACTAGGTTGGCTATTGTTTCTCTGGCTAGGGTTTTGTCAATAGAGGTGAACAGTGCCGTTACATCGAATGAGACTATGGTTTCTTCCTTGTCTATGTGTATATTTCTGATGATGTCCAAGAATTCCTGTGTTGACTGTATAGAGTGTCTGGATCCGCTGATCAGGTGTTTCAGTTTCTGCTGTAGTTCTTTAGCCAGTTTGTGTGATGGTGTCCCTGGTAGTGATACTATGGGTCTGAGTGGGATGTCTGGTTTATGCACTTTAGGTAGTCCATAGAATCTGGGGGTGTTGTTGCTTTCACATTTCACAGGTCATAACTGGTTAACTGTCCGTTTTTTTTGCAGAATCCTCAGTGTGTTGTTAATCCTATTGGTGAGCTGTGGGGTGGGGTCAAACTCCCTCTTTTGGTAGGTGTTGGTATCTGCAAGTAGTTGTTGTGCTTTTTGGATGTAGTCTGCTTTGTCCAGAATGACCATCATTCTGCCTTTATCTGCTGGTAGTATGATTATGTTCTTATCGTTTCTTAGTGACTTTAGTGCTTCCCTCTCCTTGGTGTTGAGGTTATGTGTTTGCCTTTTCCTTGTTATTAGAGGTACGATACTTTGTCTCACTGTTTGTTGTGTCTCTTCTGTCAGTCCATTGTTTCTGAGTGTGCATTCTAGTGCTGCTAGGAAGTCTGCTGTCTTGGCATCCCTGTGGTTGTAGTTGAGTCCCTAGGCCAGTATTGTTCTTTCCGTGTCTGTGAGCTGCCTGTGGGAGAGGTTTCTAACCCAGGTGTGTGTTGTGGTGTCTTCTCTGTTTTGTGTTAGTTTGGCCACTTTTTATTTTAGTTCTTTTTTTTGCAGTGTGTGGTCCTGTTCTGTCCTATGGTGACGGCCTGTTCTATGGTTCGGGCCTATTCCTGATTGGTGGCTTTTGAAATTAACGATTTTTGCCACGCAATTTCTTGTCTGTATTTGTGAAATCTGTTGAGAGCGTCTGTAATCACTACCTGGATCATCCTGATTCCGTTCTGTCTGGCTGTGTCCCTGGCTTGTGGGTTGTTGACTGGTGGTCTGAATGAAATCTACAAAGAATGAAACCTGAAACCTTGATCTGTGGAGTGAAACATTGTTCATGGGCTGAACTTTCACTTCTTAATGTTAAACTCTGAACAGAATTCAAATCCATACTCTTATTTCAGCTTTGTTTCAGTTAACCAATGCCATAAGCTCTCACCCTGCTGATTACAAGTTCCCCACACTGACACTGCAAATTCACACCCAATTAACTCTTAATCCATCACCTGTTCCCTCATTCCATTAATTCTCAACCATCCCTTCAGGCACTTGAGATTGTATCTTTAATCATCAGGTACATTGTAGGCTGAGATCAATAGATTTGTGGACTCTAAGGGAATCAAGGAGTCTTGAAATCAGGTGGGAGAGTGTAGATGAGGTCTGAGTAGTCATGATCTTACTGAGTGATAGGGTAGACACAGAGCATCATATTTCCTACTCCTAATTCTTGAAATGCTCCAATCATTCTTTGATATTAATGATGTGGAAAATTGATGTTACAGTAAAAGGCTGTGTCCATAACTCAATGACATTCTTGAATGTAGATTTTGCATTACTATTTCAGCTTGAGTATTACTATTTATAAATAAAGGTGCACTTAATGATGTGCCATAGCACTGCATTAGTTATCATATTATTGTGTGCTAAAAATTAGTGATTTTAAGTGTCTATGACATGGCTCAATTCAGGCCCTTTTGTAGAATTGAATTTGTGACAGAGGGTCATTGGCTGGTTTCTAAGAAATTAAACTCCCAAGAATTGTTGCTAAGCTTTCCACTCACGTCTCAACTGGTACAGTCCTTCTATAAGGACTGGTACAGTCCTTCGCTCTCTTTACCTGAACCAATGCCATGTCTAACAATAAAAAAATTGATCCTGCCAACCCTTAATATTTAGTGCAGAGGAAACCAACAGAACTGAATTAAACTCTACTTATGGCTGTAAACAACATAAAACAAAACCTGTACCACATCAAAGCTGTAAACTTCACTAAATTCAACAAAAAAAACTTTTCTAGGAAAATATACAGCATCTGGATTTAAAAAAGAAAAAAAATGCACCTTTCTTCTCAGAGTCCGTGTGCTGCAAAATACAGAGTGTAATAAATAAATTCCAACAGTGAATTCAAGACAAGACTCACAGCAACCTGCCATCTTTCTTTGGAGTCTATTACTGGAAAAAAAATGAAAGCAATAAAGAAGCAAATAAGTTGTTCATGAAAAAGCATAGGACATTAAATAAATGCTTTGCCTAACAGGCTCACTAACATCCAAACGTGCTGAGCAAGTCTATGTCATTAAAATTGTACTGAACGATTCTAATCATTTAATAAACATGAATTCATCACCAGTCAGATGTCCTCAGGGTGTTTTTAAATTAGGTTTTGAAGCATTTGTTTTTTTTTTGAGTCTTATCATCAATGTTCTTCTCTCATCTAAAAACGCTGGGAGTAATGAATGAGGTGAAAAAATCCTTTTTAAATGCCTTAGCCTCAGAAGCACTTCAAGGAGTATAAGCCACAATATTAAAAGTATTATTTCAAGTCTTCTCTTAAAAGTATTCTTGATCATGATGATCATTTTATTACTCAGCAAGGCAAGGAGAAAGACTTCAAGTCTACCTCAAGCCAGGGCTCTTATAGTTCAGTTGTAGTGTCCCTATCTCCAGGCTAAAAGACCTGGATTCAAGTCCCACCTTTCCAGGCATATGTTTTGACATCTCTGAACAGGTAGATTCAAAAATACTTACTTCAAGCAGAGCTAGGATCAAACTCCATGTTCCATTCTTGAAATCCACATGGCTAGCCAACTTAGCTTTAAATCTGAACAATGTGTTTATATTTTGTTTTACAAAATGATATGGAGAAGCAAAATTTCATATTTTTTTCCCCAAAAGTCAATTTGCACCAGCAACTGCAGAGACCCATTAGTATGTTTGCCTACCTGAGGAATACAGTATTCCACACACTGCAATAAAAATGACAGACATTTTTAAATATTTTTCTCTTGCTCCTCCTACACTGAATATATGGTACTGCCATTCTCTTTATGTCCTCACTATAGTTTGATGGAAAATCATTCTCATCTTTCCCTGTTCTAACTTCAGTTTGCAGGGCTTTGAAACACAGAACTTCATACATTTCTCAGTATACCCTTCCTTTTAAGTTTTGCCTCGGTAGTTGGTGGCTGTTCCAATGGCATCTTTTTGCACAGTCCTGCTTTCAGTTATCCTTCTCTTTTGTTTAGATATTAGCTATTCACATAGAATCCCTAGAGTGGGGAAGCAACAGCCCATCGAGTCCACACCAACCCTGAGAAGATAATCCCATCCAGATCCACCCTCCTACCCCATCCCTCGGAACCCTAGATTTTCATAGCTCATCCACCTAGGCCAGACATTGTGGACAATTTAGCATGGCCAATCCACCTAACCCTCACACCTCTGGACCGTGGGAGGAAACTATAGTACCTGGGGGAAACCCATGCAGACACGGGGAGAACATGCAGACTCCATAAAGACAGTTGCCTGAGGCTGGAATTGAACCCGGGTCCTTGGTGCTTTGAGGTTCAGGGACCACAATTTAACTCATTTATTTAAAAAACACGCAAGTATCAGTAATGCTAACCATAAGATGAGTTATCATGAAGGTACATCTCATTCGTTAATACTCTTCAGGAAAGAGATTCTTCTTCCATCTCCTTTCTGATCTATACATAATTCCAACTCCTCAAAAACTTTTGGTGAAATCTTAACTGTCATCTGAAATAGGTTCTCACTGGATCAAACTGCAATGATAATGTCATAAAAGAATCAAATTGGACCACTACGAATGCTATTGGAAGAAGCCTGCGATATAGTGGCTCATACAAAACTTTGAAGTAGCTCAAAGTGTATAGAAACATGAAATTTTTTCTCCTCATTCTTCACTCTCCATATTCTCCACTTAAATTTTTTTTAATGATTGAAAGATGCTGGGAATAAAACAAGAGAAAAAAGAATGGCTGTAGAACCCAAATAAGAAAATGCAATGAAGACATCAGGTGCTGTCCAGCTGCTGGTGAATTCATTTTTCTTGGGAACACAAACAGAAATTACTAGAAAAACTCAGCAGGCCTGGCAGCATCTGTGGAGAGAAAGCAGAGTAAATGTTTTGGGTCAAGGTCACTGCCTAATTGGGTGGATGGCCGTTAGATAGAATTCCAAAAAGAAGGAGAAGTTGCTGATCTCATCCTCAATAAACATCTGACAGCTTTTGTAGCAGCGAACACCTCACAATGTTCTGTCTGGGCAGTGAGGACACGCTATCTCATGTTGCATGACACTACCACTGTGCTAAATAGGATAGGTTCAGCGCGGAGCTAGTTCTCAAAAATAGGGCATCCACAATTTGCTGCAGGCGTCAGCAGCATCAGGGTTGCATCCCATCAGAAAGTGTGGCCTCAAGACCCAACACTCCTCACGCTTCCTTCACCATCCAGGTAAGACATCAAACCTGGTTCAATGAGGACTGTATGATCACATGTTAACACTGGACCCATCTAAAATATGAGGTGCCAATGTGGTAAAACCATACAAAACTTTGAAGTAGCTCAAAGTGTATAGAAACATGAAATTTTTTCTCCTCATTCTTCACTCTCCATATTCTCCACTTAATTTATTTTTAATGATTGAAAGATGCTGGGAATAAAACAAGAGAAAAAGGAATGGCTGTAGAACCCAAATAAGAAATTGCAATGAAGACATCAGGCGCTGCCCAACTGCTGGTGAATTCATTTTTCTTGGGAACACAAACAGAAATTACTAGAAAAACTAACACAGGACTAAATGCTTGCTGAAATGTGGAAGCGACATGCTATGGACAGAGCTAAGCCATCCCACAATCCAGAAATCAGATCAAAGCGCTGATCAATCTCATCAAGTTGTGAATAGTGCTGGATAATTAATTAAATAATCAGAGGTGGAGGCTCCATTGTGAATGTTGTTTAAGCACAAAACAAGTGTATAAAGACAGTGAAAAGATTTTCAACCATTCGCCAGCAGAAATACCTCCCTCTGAACCCCAGCATGTCAAATGCTAGTTTCAACCAGAATACTGAAATCTTTCCTGATGAAGGGCTTATGCCTGAAACATCGATTCTCTTGCTCCTTGGATGCTGTCTGACTTGCTGTGCCTTTCCAGCACTACACTCTTGACTCTGATCTCCAGATCTGGAGTCCTCACTTTCTCCTAGAACACTCATATCACTAATAAATCCGAGGCTCTACAACTCTAGTGTCTCCCACCCACCCTCCTCCTCTAACCTAGTTAATAAGGTAAGGTTCATTCTAAACTTCCTCTATTGAATATAAGTTTGTTATTATTTTTATAGCAACTTGAACTAAGCTTTCTACTTTAGTGCTGAGTGGGTGTTCAGATAGTGGGATATGGATGCTAGGGCAGTTGCTTGCTCCTCCTGCAGAATGTGGCAGGTGGGAGACGTGGCACATGTCTCTGCTGGCTACATTTGCGGGAAGTGCACCCAACTCCAGCTCCTTGAAAACCGTTTTAGGGAATTGGAACTGGAGCTGGATGAACTACGGATCATTCTGGAGGCTGAGGGGGTAATTGAGAGGAGTTACCGGGAGTTGGTCACTCCTAAGGCTCAGGACAAGGATAGATGGGTTACAGTTAGGGGGAGGAAAGGGGACAGACAGACAGTGCAGAGATCCCCTGTGGACATTCCCCTCAGCATTAAGTATACCGTTTTGGATACTGCTGGGGGGGGATGACCTACCAGAGGAAAGCCATAGCAGTCAGTTCTCTGGCACTGAGCCTGACACTGTGGCAAAGAAGGAAAGGGGGCAGAATAGGAAAGTACTCATGTAGACTTGATGTTAGGGGAATCGACAGGAGATTTTGTGGTCAGGATCGGGATTCCTGGAAGGTATGTTGCCTCCCTGGTGCCAGGGTCCGGGATGTCTCCAATCGGGTGGATAAGGTTCTAAAAGGGGAGGGCGAACAGCCAGAAATCGTGTTACATATTGGCACTAATGATATAGCCAGGAAAAGGATTGAGGATATATAAAGTGATTTCAGGGAGTTAGGATGGAAGCTGCAAAGCAAGACGATCATAGTAGTGTTCTCTAGTTTACTATCGGTGCCACGAGATAGTGAGGCGAGGAACAGGGAGTGGGCACAGCTCAACACGTGGCTGCGCAGTTAGTGTAGGAGGGAGGGATTCAGATAAGTATATAATTGGGATGCCTTCTGGGGAAGGTGGACCTGTACAAGAAGGATGGGTTGCATCTGAACTGGAAGGGGACCAATGTCCTGAGTGGAAGGTTTGCTCGAGTAGTTAGAGAGGGTTTAAACTAGCATGGCAAGGGGTGGGAACCTGAGCTGTATATCAGAGGTGAGAGTTGATGCAGATGAGGCAATAGCAAGAGGTAGATTCCAGGGTTTAGAGCAATTAAAAATAATAGGGAGAAGGGAAAAAGAGGCGGAGGTGTAACACTACTGATCAGAGAGGGTATCACAGCTACAGAAGCTTCCATTGTCGAGGAAGCTTACCAAGTAAGTATGGGTGGAAATTAGGAACAGCAAGGGAGCAGTCACCTTGTTAGGGGTTTACTACAGGCTCCCCAATAGCAGCAGGGAGATTGAAAAAAGCATAGGTCGGCAGATTTTGGAAAAGTGTGGACGTAGTAGGGTTGTTGTAATGGGTGACTTTAACTTTCCCAATAGTAGGCTCATTCAGAAGGTCAGGAGGAATGGGATTCAGGGGAACATAACTGTCTGGATGCAGAATTGGCTGGCCAACAGAAGACAGCAAGTGGTAGTAGAAGGAAAATATTCTGCCTGGAAGTCAGTGGTGAGTGATGTTCCAAAGGGCTCTATCCTTGGGCCTCTACTGTTTGTAATTTTTATTAATGACTTGGATGAGGGGATTGAAGGATGAGTCAGCAAGTTTGCAGACGACACAAAGGTTGGAGGTGTCGTTGACAGTATAGAGGGCTGTTGTAGGCTACAGCGGGACATTGACAAGATGCAGAGATGGGCTGAGAGGTGGCAGACGGAGTTCAACCTGGATAAATGTGAGGTGATGCTTTTTGGATGATCAAATTTGAAAGCTGAGTACAGGATTAAGGATAGGATTCTTGGCAGTGTGGAGGAACAGAGGGATCTTGGTGTGCAGGTACATAGATCCCCTAAAATGGCCACCCAAGTGGACAGGGTTGTTAAGAAAACACATGGTGTTTTTGGCTTTCATTAACAGGGGGATTGAGTTTAAGTGTCATGAGATCTTGTTGCAGCTCTATAAAACTTTGGTTAGACCACACTTGGAATATCGCGTCCAGTTCTGGTCGCCCTATTATAGGAAAGATGTGGATGTTTTGGAGAGGGTTCAGAGAAGGTTTACCAGGATGCTGCCTGGACTGGAGGGCTTATCTTATGAAGAGAGGTTGACTGGGCTTGGACTTTTTTCATTGGAGAAAAGGAGGAGGAGAGGGGACCTAATTGAGGTATACAAGATAATGAGAGGCATAGACAGAGTAGATAGCCAGAGTCTATTTCCCAGGGCAGAAGTGGCTAACACGAGAGGTCATAGTTTTAAGCTGGTTGGAGGAAAGTATAGAGGGGACGTCAGAGGCGGGTTCTTTACACAGAGAGATGTGAGATCATGAAATGTGTTGCCAGTAGCAGTTGTGGGAGCAAGGTCATTGGGGACATTTAAGAGACTGCTGGACATGCATATGATTCACAGAAATTTGAGGGTGCATACATGAGGATCAATGGTTGGCACAACATCGTGGGCTAAAGGGCCTGTTCTGTGCCGTACTGTTCTATGTTCTATATCAAAAATTTTGCTGTGTGCATTCGTTAAAGCAAAGGCTAAGGCATCGACAACATTCCCATCGCAATGCTAAAGACCTCTGCTCCAGAACCATTCGCAGCCTTAGCTTCATTATTTCAGCCGAGCGATTTTACTAGTATCTATTTGGTTAAAATGGAATTCTCTAGGTATATCTATGTATGATAATGGAATAGTGTAGGTTGGATGGGCTTCAGATTGGTTTCACAGGTCGGCACAGCATCAAGGGCCGAAGGGCCTGTATTGCGCTGTTATGTTCTATGTTCCATCCTGCTGATAAAAAGTAGGACATATTGACTGTGACAATTATCCCCCTGTCAGTTTATTCTCAATCATCAACAAATTGATAGAATACATTGTTTAGAGCTCAATGAAGCATATCCTTCAGTGATTGAAAGAGATTAGCTGCTTTGGGGTAATGCCATGTGTACGAGAGAGACAAGGTGGATACAGTATATACTCGAGTAATAGTCGATATCATGCAAAAGTTGACCCTTTATTTTTAGCCAAATAATCTGAAAATTTACACTATCTCATACAAACATTGATCCTGGTTCTTCACGGATAACAGATCAATATTTATGAGTCAGTGTTCCAGCTGTCACATTCTGCTCCAGCTTTCCAGTGTGTCTGTTGTTCCACTCCGCTCCTGGGCTTCCAAACTGCTAGCTATTGAGTTCCACTTCTGGTTTTCAGAGTTACTGTGTTATTTTCTTTACTCGTTTAGAGATCCATTGGGCTTCTACTAATGATACAATATGAATAATGATGGGCATGAATTTCAGACCCTCAAGTACTCATGTAATTGTTGACCCCATAAATTTACCTTAAAAAGTAGTCAAAAAAGTTTGACGATTACTCAAGCATATATGGTATTTAACATTTATCCAGTTCCACTACAAATATAATACTCAAATTTACAGAATTCAAAAACAATATGTCAGCCCTAAGTTACGAAAAAATAGTTTCAAAAGTACAAACAGCTAGGTGCCTAGGTCGAAGATGATGGTCTGTCTAGTTTCACTACTTATTTCCTGGTGATTTTGAGATAATTGAGTGGCATACTAGGATATTTCACAGGGCAACAGTCGATCTGAAGTCACAGATCAGCTGGATCTAGTAAGGAGTTCTATTAGTGAATCAGACAGATTTTCACAACAAGACTATACTGTCACAAATAGACTAACTTTAGAATCTCAGATCTTTTAATTAATTCACATTTCACTATCTGCCACGATGGGATTCAAATCCATGACCCCAGTTCTGAAAAAGAGTCATATCAGATTCGAAACTTTATTTCTGATTCTCCCTCCCCAGATGCTATCAGACAGGCTCAGTTTCTCTCGTACTCTCAGTGATCAGAGGATATACCTGGGGGTTCTG
This sequence comes from Hemiscyllium ocellatum, assembly GCF_020745735.1. Lineage (NCBI taxonomy): Eukaryota > Metazoa > Chordata > Chondrichthyes > Orectolobiformes > Hemiscylliidae > Hemiscyllium > Hemiscyllium ocellatum. The sequence goes on along the minus strand of NC_083425.1, from coordinate 26,084,769 downwards.
GGCTACTGGTCTGGTTTCAATACAGGGTAAAAACAATGACTGCAGATGCTGGAAACCAGATTCTGGATTAGTGGTGCTGGAAGAGCACAGCAGTTCAGGCAGCATCCAAGGTGCAGTTTCAATACAGCTGCCCAACAAACTCCTAGTGTCCAAAATGTATCAATTCTTCACATAATACAGTATAGGAAATAGGAGGTGTAGTAGGTCCTAACGTCCTTCAAGCCTGCACCACCATTCCATCAGATCACAGCTGAACTTCTTTCTCATCTCAACTTTCCAGAGAAACAACAGAACACGCCAAGCAAATTTTTCAATACTTATTTAAGTGCAAAGCCTTTAAGACATGCATGTTGCTGTAAAAGTTAAATAAGCGACATTCACCACTGGATCTTGAATATGTATCTCCAATTTATATTTTTGACAAAGAAACACCTACTGAAATAATCCACCTGAAATGCATTAGCAGTGTTTCGTTGACATGCATGGATTAATTTATGATTAGCTTTAGAGAAGAAAGGGAAGGCTGAAGATGTGGGTACAACAGAAGAGGTTAATTTGCTAATAGAGGAAATTCAGTACACATAGAGCTCAGGAGTTCACAGGGGTTCCACCTGCCACCTGGAACCAGAAACAAAAGCTACTCCCACTGTGCAACCACTTCTATTGTCCTCAGCAACGACGGGAGTACACCATATGGTCCTGCATTTAAATACAACACATTAGCCTTATCTGAAAGAATAGCTATCAGCTGTAACAGGCGAGCAGTCTGCAGTTTAAAACTCACTAATCTGTGAAAACCAATTCCATTAAAGTGATTGCTGCAACTTCCTGATTATTCGGGGTGCATTGTTTTGCAATAAAACAGTCTCCAATCCCGTCATTGAGATTGTTGGGATCTAGGTTGGGATCTAAAGCTAGGTTTATTGGATTCACAAACAAAGTAAAACTTCATTCAACTGAGCGCAATGTGATCACATTACCGACAATATTGATATAAATGAGTGATAATGTTTAAGTTAATTAATTGCATGTATGTAATATACGTTGCATAAACATCCCAAGATACTTCACTAGGGAGTAGTCATCAAGAATAGACAACTGGACAAAATTGGAGGAAATCACAAATAATTCTAGCCTGGTTGTGACATAGACAGCCGTGAGTATAGTGCTGGAAAAGCACAGCAGGTAAAGTAGCATCCGAGCAGCAGGAGAATCAACGTTTCAGGTATAAGCCTTTCATCATAGACTGACTGACCATGATGGTAATGGACAGCTTGAGAGAGGTAGAGCTAAATTTTATTGGGTGCTTTAGTTGCGTTAAGGAGGACAAGGTGCAAAGGTTGAATCAATGCTCTCTGTGACAAAAACTCCATGAGCTCCACACATTTGACCTTGGAGGTAACCAGATAAAAAGAAAGGTAAATTCCCCCTTTGAGCATCTCTGCATCACTTACGCAAGCAACAAAATGCTCCTAAATGGATATGGATTTGTAACCCAGTTTAGACCATAAGATAGAGAGGCAGAAATAGGCCATACAGTCCACTGAGTTTGCTCCACCCTTTGATCAACCCCATTCTCCTGCCTTCTCCCCACAACCCTTGATCCCCTTGCTAATCAAAGTTTAGTGCCAGGTTTTGTGCATAAATCAGCATGTCTGCAATATATTAGACAAGGTATTTGTGGGCAGCTGTTGGAGTCAACAAACAGTGATATTAAGTTAATAGACTTTAGCTGTCAGCAAAATCAGCGTTGCTACAAAATCCGTAAAAAATGCTTCAGAATATATGGAAAGAAATTCAGTGCAAACAGGTTTCACAAAACAACACGGCCCAGTTTTATTTCAAAGGCAATTCCAGTTTCATAAACAAAATAGGAGCTGATTAAATTTTCCCTCCATCACTTTAACACAGCCAATCCCTTTAATACTAAATTCTTGACGCACAATGGTAGGTTCCTTATCTCTGAGTCAAGGAAACCTGTGTTCAGGTCCCACTTGCACCAAAGGCACAACATAACATGTCTGAGCAGTTTAAGAGTTTAAAAGAAACATCTCCCTTTGATACTGGAACATGGCAGACACTGTTCGCCGAACCAATTTCCGCAGAAACACATTCATTGAAAGCTTAATTACATATTAACATCAGGCAGCTGTACCTCTGCCGTCATTTAGCTCACAATAAATGAAAACAAACAATGGGATATGTCTGTGCCTGCACTGTCCCCAAAAGGGAAAACAATTAACATTATGTGCAGTGAAGAGTAATTGTTCTGATTAATTTTATTCGTGTTAGAACACTGAACATAAAACATGACAGTGCAGTACAGGCCCTTCAGCCCTCAATGTTGCACCGACCTGTGAAACCAATCTGAAGCAAATCTATCCTACACTATACTATTTTCATCCAAATGTTTATTCAATGACCATTTAAATGCCCTTAAAGTTGGCAAGTCTACTACTATTGCAGGCAGTGCATTCTACACCCCTACTACTCTCTGAGTAAAGAAACTACCTGACATCTGATCTATATATATATCACCCCTCAATTTAAAGCTATGACTCCTCATGCTAGCCATCACCAAAGTTGAAAAAAGGCTCTCGCTGTCCACCCTATCTAACCCTCTGATTATCTTGTATGTCTCAATTAAGTCACCTCTCAACCTTCTTCTCTCATAAAAATGCCGTCAAGTCATAGAGTCATAGAGATGTACAGCACAGAAACAGACCCTTCGGTCCAACCTGTCCTTGCCAACCAGATATCTCAACCTAATCTAGCCCCACTTGCCAGCACCCGGCCCATATCCCTCCAAACCCTTCCTATTCATTTAAATGTTGCAATTGTACTAGCCTCCACCACTTCCTCTAACAGCTCATTTCATACACACACCACTCTTTGCACGAAAATGTTGCCCTGTATGTTTCTTTTATATCTTTCCCCTCTCACCCTAAACCTATGCCCTCTAGTTCTGGACTCCTCCACACCAGGTAAAAGACCTTGTCTATTTACCCTATCCATGCTCCACCTGATTTCATAAACCTCAATAAGGTCACCCCTCAGACTCCGATGCTCCAGGGAAAACAGCTCCAGCCTGTTCAGTCTCTCTCTATAGCTCAAATCCTCCAACCCTGGCAACATGCTTGCAAATCTTTTCTGAACCCTTTCAAGTTTCACAACATCTTTCAGATAGGAAGGAGACTAGAATTGCATGCAATATTCCGAAAGTGGTCTCACCAACTTCCTGTACAGCCTCAATGTGACCTCCCATCAAATGCCTTCTTCACTATCCTACTTACCTGCAACTCTACGTTCAAGGTGCTACAAACCTGCAGTCCAAGGTCTCTTTGTTCAGCAACACTCCACAGGACCTACAATTAAGTGTATAAGTCCTGCTAAGATTTACTTTCCCACAATGCAACATCTCGCATTTATCTAAATTAAACTCCATCTACCATTTCTCAGCCCATTGGCCCATCTGATCAAGATCCCATTGTAATCTGAGGTAACCTTCTTTGCTGCCTCCACACCTCCAATTTTCACGTCATCTGCAAACTTACTAACTTTCCCTCTTACGCTCACATCCAAATCATTTATAGAAATGACGAAAAGTCGTGGACCCAACACCAATCCTTGTGGCACTCCACTGGTCACAGGCCTCCAGTCTGAAAAACAACCTTCCACCACCCTCTGTCTTCAACCTTCAAGCCAGTTCTGTATCCAAATGGCTAGTTCTCCCTGAATTCCATGAGATCTAACCTTGCTAACCAGTCTCCCATTGGGAACCTTGTCGAACGCCTTACTGAAGTCCATATAGATCACGTCCATCACTCTGCCAAATCAATCCTTTAGGTTACTTCTTCAAAAAACTCAAGATTCGTGAGACATGATTTCCCATACACAAAGCCATGTTGACTATCCCTAATCGGTCCATGCCTTTCCAAATACGTGTAAATCTTGTCCCTCAGGATTCCCTCCAACAACTTGCCCACCACCGACGTCAAGCTCACCAGTCTATAGTTCCCTGGCTTGTCCTTACCACCTTTCTTAAATAGTAGTACCACATTAGCCAATGTCCAGTCTTCCGGCACCTCACCTGTGACTATCGATGATCCTTCAGCTTTTCCTCATAAGACCTCCCCTTCACACCAAGCAACATCCTAGTAAATCTCCTCTGAGCCCTTTCCAAAGCTTCCACATCCTTCCACTAATGTGGTGACCAGAACTGTATGCAATACTCCAAGTGCAGCCGCAGCAGAGTTTTACATAGCTGTAGCATGACCTCATGGCTCCGAAACACAATCTCTCCACCAATAAAAGCTAACACACCGTATGCCTTCTTAACAACCCCCTCAACTCGGGTGGCAACTTTCAGGGATCTATGTACAGAGACAGCGAGATCCCTCTGCTTATCTACACAACCAAGAATCTTACCATTAGCCCAGTACTCTGCATTCCTGTTGCTCCTTCCAAAGTGAATCACCTCACACTTTTCCATTTGCCACCTCTCAGCTCATCCCTGCAGCTTATCTATGTCCCTCTGTAACCTGCAATATCCTTCAGCACTATCCATAACTCCACATACCTTAGTGTCATCTGCACATTTACTAACCCATCCTTCTACGCCCTCATCAAGGTCATTCATAAAAATGACAAACAGCAGTGGCTCCAAAACAGATTCTTGTGGTACACTACTAGTAACTGAACTCTAGGATAAACATTGCCCATCAACCACCACCCTCTGTCTTCTTTCAGCTAGCCAACTTCTGATCCAAACTGCTCAATCACCCTCAATCCCATGCCTCCGTATTTTGTGCAATAGCCTACCATGGGGAACCTTATCAAACGCCTTACTGAAATCCATATACACATCAACCGCTTTACCCTCATCCACCTGTTTGGCCACCATCTCAAAGAACTCAATAAAGTTCGTGAGGCATGACCGACCATTCATAAAACCATGTTGACTGTGACCACTCAATTTATTCCTCCCTAGATGATCATAAATCCTATTTCTTATAACCTTTTCCAAAACTTTACCCACAACTGAAGTAAGGCTCACTGGTCTATAACTATAATGTTATTAATCTAATTTGGATAAGTAGAAGTAACTCTATACATGAAGAAGACAGCACATATAAAACAATTTATCATTTCGGGGATCAATCCAGGTCAAAAATGCAAATAAAATTCTTGCATTCATGAATAGACATTTGGTGAAAATGAAGACTTGAAATTGTTCTGTTAGAAGGTACTAAATTCAGGTTTTTGTAAAATAATGCTGACTATCTGATAGTGGTTTATAGACTGTATACAAAGCTTTCCTCATCCACAAAGAAAGAGGGATATATTTTTATCCTAATACAATGAGGTAGTGTCATCGGGACACAACCTTTATTTCTTTAATATACTGATTAACACTCTCTTTGGTTTCTACGTCATGTTGTTGGTTATCTCCTACGCTCGATTCTATCACAGACTTTCTTTTCTGTTCTTTCTGTGTCCTCCCTGCATCTCAGAGTTTATAAACTTTTACAATTCTATTTTCTTTCTGTTCTGATGAAATGCCAGCAACATGAAAGGTTAATGTTTCTCTCTAAAGACGCCATCTGACACACTGAGCATTGGCAGCACATATTTTAATTTCGAGCATCTTCCTTTTCTAATATTGGGCAGTTATCAGATAAATGCATAACATACCAGAAACAGTACTCTTTGTTATTTTCATGGTAACATTACTTCATTTATTTAAATTGGGAGCTAATGCTTCTATTAAAAAGGTGATTTAATATAATTATATTAAACAGACTTATTGATGACTTAAATGTCTGGCTTTATTGTACTGGCAAAAGCCTATGTTCCTATGTTCATAGACCCTATGTTCCCTCTATTTTTTTTTTGCCGCTGCATGGACCTCACAGACAGTGATTTCTAGAATCAAAGTGTTAAGAACTTTCCAAAAAGGTAAGGTGTCTACACACCAATTGGCACGCATAGACCCTCTGAGTGGCTTCGTGACAACACAGCTTAGGTGGAACATGGCATCTATTGCTGACCCATCTAAAATCACACACACACCTTTACAACTTAAGATATCAGGCACAAAAAATTCAACCCAACAAATGAGGAGACACTTGGGCTAAAATTTAATATGCATCCTTTTTAGGCATGGTGATCAGAATTCCCAAGCTGCCTGTACCAACTGTGGTGAAGATGGGCATGATGCAAACTTACCTGATGGTGGTGTAGGGTCAATGGGTCCCACACTGCCAGCTACCTCTGTGCTCAGTAGGGAACAACACAGAATGCTAAGGGCATGTAGTTCAGCCAGCCTTCTGTTCTTAAAGGCAGTCTGTCCCTCTTAAAAGGGAAGTTGCATTGAGTTACTGGATGCCACATACTATTGCTACAAGTGAAACACCAGGGAAAAAGGGATAATAGTCTACTAATGGAGAGAAGCACCTTAATTCTATGAGGGATCAGGACCACTCCCAGAAGGGAGTGGTAGAGGTAGCCAGGGAGGTCAGTTCCCAGCATTTGGACACACTACCATAAAAATTCTAAAACATGATGTGGGTGATTAAAGTCAGCGAATGCACCTTCACATAATATCACCTTACTAACACTTCACCAGCTTCTGAAATTCACATGTGTACCTTGTAGTCAGTGTCTTTACATCAGGAGTCCTTTCCATGTTTTCTGAAGAAGTAGATACATATTCAGAATGAAATATCAGCAGACTTTGTTCCTCTCAGTGCACCAGTAGTGTTATGATTCAAAATAAATATGTAGGTGGCAGTACACACGAGCACCAATGGATTAAGTAAGCAACTTGTAGAATGTGTATATAGCGCATGCACGCCAATGAAGGAAACTAACAAAACAAAACCAACAGCTTTGAAAAATAACTTAAAAACCATCACAAATACGGAACTGCAATACGTTACTGCATGGAATGTGCAGCACGGAGTAAACCTAGCGCTTGCAGCTTGACAGATATATTTCAATAAAACCTGAAAATTGTCGGTCTCTCCTGATAGTTGTTTGCATGATGATCACATGCCAATATTGGGCCAAAGCAAGGGTTATGCACATTTAAACAATAAAATGAATTGCTTTGCTATTAGTACACCACAGCAATCCAAACAGCAAACTTCTACGCTGTGACTGAAAATTGGTAGTGCTTGGAATGGAAAACATTTTATTTAACTCCTGCAGGATCTACACCCATTCATTGGCTGTGAACTGAAGTTGATGACTCTGTGGAGATGTATTTTACAAATGCTCTTAAGATAATTTCTTACAGCAGCACATTCACAGGTCAAACAGAGAGCTGATTATACTCGACTTAATGTTGTATAATGTGACAAGACTAGTCAACAATCTCAGAATAAAGGCACCCCCAAAAAGCAGCAATGACAATGTGACTGATCTTTACATTCAGTTTGAAAGGAAGGAGAATGGGACTAGGACTGGTATTTTAAACCTAAACAAAACCTATTAAGTAGGCCTGAAAGCTAAGCTAGCCATGGTGAAATGTCAGGCTAGGCTACAGGATAGATCACATATAAAGGGCTCTTGTGGTGCTGTGGTAGCATCTGTACCTCTGAACAAGAAGCTCAAGTTCAAGTCTCACCTGTTCCAAAGGTGTGTTATAACCCTGCTGATCACATTGGCTAGACGATATATTTGAGCACATACAAGGGGGTCTTGTGGCAGTATCTCTCCCTTTGAGTGAGGAGGCTTGGGTTCAAGTCCCACCAGTCCCAGAGATGTGCAATAACATGCTTGAACAAGTTGATTAGAAAATATCTAAAAAGCTTTCTTATCAAGGATCTTCTCTATCTACTATTCCATGTCATTTACCTTGGTAGCCCGTGGACAATAAACTATTTGGGATCCCCTATCTCAGCTTTCTGTATAATTACTGCTGCTCAATGGTATCATTTATTTTCCTCCTCTCCCTCTTTCCTGATTACCATTCTCTCCAATGCAATGTCATTGCTCATTTTTCCATCATTTTTGAATCCATTTATACCGGGGTAACCAGCACAATTGTATTTTACATTCTCCCACAGTGCGCTGGTTGACCCTCCTCAGTATTGAAATCCATACAGCAAATTGCGCTCCTTCATTAACTAGGAAAAAGTGAGGACTGCAGGTGATGGAGATCAGGGTCAAAAAGTGTGGCACTAGAAAAGCACAGTAGGCCAGGCAGTATCCAAGGAGCAGGAGAATCGACATTTCAGGCATAAGACCTTCATCAGCCCACCACACTTTTTGACTCCTTCATTAACTGCCTTGCTTGCCGGTCTGCCACACAAGTGCCTCGCACAATCTGCTAAAATCCAGTCCAAACAGCAGGCAATGCCAACACAAGACCTACTTGCAAAATGGAGAACCAATGATATAACCAATGGTATAATACCCAGCTATCACTGCGGCTACATTCAATTTATAACGTCAAACCAGAGCAATTCCAGCCAGTTCCTGACCAGACAGTCAGGTTCTTAATCCTCTAGCCTCTCACAAACTAAAAACTTGTGGTTTCAAATTAATGTGCTTGACAATTAAAACTCGACTTTGCTTCAAATTGGCTTCATGGAAGATGCAAAGTTAGGAAGTAGCCAATACATGACTAATCTTCTGAGTTACAGCTGTCATTAGAATGGCCTGTAAAACTTGCTTTGCAGATAGCTTAAAGCACTTTACCACCAGTGCAGTTACTTTTGTTGACAATGCTGAAATATAGACAACCATGGTAACTCCTTTACGGATAGCAGGCAGAAACTTTCCTGTTCCAGGGCGATTGGCTCCTAACTGGTCTAGCACATGATACTGGACGCAATTTGATGAATGTGACCAGGGTTACTTGCTTTTTAATTTAACCTTCTATTGCTCAGATTGGGAGTGGGAGCAAACAACATCCGGTTACGATGTTGGGTTGGCAGGCTGATTGATACATTCTTGCTGCTGGGTGATGTTGCCAATGCCAAATGAACAGAAATCGCTACCTGCCCCCAACAGTGGCAGCAGCTTATTGAGGAGGGACGATTTTGTCAGATATTCCCAATGGTAGTGTCACCTTCCTACCCCAAGACTAGAATCCTAACTATCAAGCCACACTTTACTGCACTGGTGGGGACACGTTTTTTTAAGGTATTACTTTCCAGATGTGATATTAAACTGTCCTTCTGCCCTTTCAGATGGATGTTTAATATTTTATCGTTATTTTAAGAGGAACAATAGAGTTCTGGTATCCCATCAGCCAAACCTCCAAAAATCGGTTTAGAAATCATTTACCTCATTGCTGTTAGTGCAACTTCGCTACTTTTATGTTGAAATCCACAGTAAAAGTAATTTATGGGCATTAATGAGTAAGGTGCTAAAAGTGCAAGATATTTCTTCCAAAAATATCCCAAGTATTATATGTATGAAAATATATTCTTTGTATTGTCAAATAAGCAACTTTTTTGAAAAGCTGTTTAAGTTGGTTTTATCTTGTCACTGCTGTGCAAACTATTTAGTGGCAGACACCGAGTTGCTGAGGATTCTTTTAGTAATTGAAAAATATTTACACTTCAAAATCTTGATGACCTCATGATACTATACTAAATCTGATAAGAGGATTTCATAAATCAGTAAAATAATCGGTGTCGATTGGTTTCTAACCATCTGTTACTCAGGCTCTGGAGTTTATGTAGTTTAAATGGGTCTGTTTAGCATCTGTTCTGATTCCGGAATATTCTACTGAATCTGTGAGATATACATTAACAGCACACAGTCCAATTCAACTCTGATTTCTCTTTACAGATGCTGCCAGACTGCTGAGCGTTTCCAGCAATTTCTGTTTTTATACAGTCCAATTCAATGCTTGGATCTGGCACTGTCAATGAGAACATTGATATTTCATAAATCTGTTTGAAACAAATTTTCCTTGAAGTGACTTTGACATGTTTAGATTTAGATTGGTTATCACACATATATAAAAATACAGCAAAAGTGTTTTATTTGCATGTTATATGCAAAGTGTTACCACACTCCAGCGCCATCCCGAAACATTGAATATAATGCAAAATTTTACTGTGATAGAATTCAACCCTCTCTCTTCTTCTTCCTGTTCCTCCTCCTGCCTGACATCAGCTGGAGTCTCTGAAACAAGCTACTGGGCCTGGGGGCTCTGAGGTCACAGTTACTGATCTCCACCGCTGCTGCTCCCATGATCGCAGCAGCCAATGGACCTGGGGATGCGCAGGTTCTATACCTCCTGTTCCCCATCTGACGCTCCTCCAGACACCGCCACCAGTCCATCTTCCATCCCTTTTGCCAATGGGCCCGTTCCTTCAGGCGCTTGAGCTTAGCTGAGGACCTGGAGCCTTGGCTCAGCCTGCAAGTCTGGGCTGGGGTTTCCCCGCCTGGGACCTGTTCCTCGCTTGCCAGGAGATTCCAGGCTGGGGCGGAAATGTGTCCGACTCCCCCTAGCTTTGCTGTCACAGTTGCTGGAGACCTCTGCCTTCACCTGCTGCTCTCCAGACTTTAAAGAAAAGTGAATGAAGTAAAAAGAAGATAAAGATCAAAGGCAAAAAGAAAGAAAACAGAGTAAAGCTGACAAGCCCCAAGCTGAGCCCTGTTACTCCACTGTCATCTTGATTCAAACCATTTGGTTACATTGGCATAGCAACTACATTTCAGTAGCAATTGATTGACTTTTCAGAACTTTGTCCTGAGTGTATGAAAGATGTTATACAATTGCAAGTAATCTCTTCCTGTATAGGATGGGTTAGAATTGTTGATGATATATGGCAGCCGCGCGAGCTTGACTAAGTCCTGTGATGGGTCACTCACATTCCTGTACGTTCTGAAGACGGCACAATCAACTTGCTTTTCTGTACTTGCAGCTCGTTACACTGTACAAGAGAGAGAGCTTTGTTCTGAATCATTGGACTTTCCCTCGGACCGAGATCATGACTGGTGCCAGGAATGAACCTAAGCCTCCAGATCAGCCACTGATTAAGGAGTCTGTGACAGGCAGAAGGGCATGAGACTTATTGGGTTTTATTTTTTTTAAACTTTTTTATTTGTTTAAAGTCATGGAGATGTACAGCACGAAAACAGACCCTTCAGTCCAACCTGTCCATGCCGACCAGATATCCCAAACCAATCTAGTCCCACCTGCCAGCACCAGGCCCATATCCTTCTAAACCCTCCCTATTCATATACCCATCAAAATGCCTTTTAAATGTTGCAAGTGTACCAGCCTCCACCACTTCCTCTGGCAGCTCATTCCATACACGTACCACCCTCTGCGTGAAAAAGTTGCCCCTTAGGTCGCTTTTATATCTTTCCCCTCTCACCCTAAATCTATGCCCTTTAGTTCTGGACTCCCCGACCCCAGGGAAAAGACTTTGTCTATTTATCCTATCCATGCCCCTCATAATTTTGTAAACCTCTATAAGGTCACCCCTCAGCCTCCGATGGTCCAGGGAAAACAGCCCCAGCCAGTTGTCTTGGTGCATATAAGCACCAACGATATAAGTAAAAAACTAGATGAGGTCCTGAAAGAAGAATTCAGGGAGCTAGGAGAGAAGTTAAAGAGGAGGACCTCAAAGATAGTGACCTCGGGATTACTACCAGTGCCCTGTGCCAGCCGTCGTAGAAATGAAAAAATAGGCAGGATGAACACGTGGTTTGAGGGATGGTGTAGGAGGGAAGGGTTCAGATTTTTTGGACATTGGGACCGGTTCTGGGAAGGTGGGACTATTACAAAATTGATGGTCTATATCTGAACCAGACTGAAACCAATGTGTTTGGGGGAGTTTTTACGACTGTTTTAAACTAATGTGTCAGAGGGCTGGGAACCAGAAGAGAAAACAAGTAAGCAACAAGGTGGATACTGGAGACTGTAAGAATCATGAAGATAGCATTAATAAAAGGAAGAGTAGGCAGAGAGTAGATGAACGCAAAAGAACTGGTGGCCTGAAGTGCATCTACTTTAATGCAAAGAGTATAGTGTGTAAGGCAGATGAATTTAGGGCTTGGATTGGTGCCTGGGAGTATGATGTTATTGCAATCACAGAGACTTGGTTGAAGGAAGGGCATGATGATTGGCAACTAAATGTTCTATGATATAGACGCTTCAGACAGGACAGGGAGGGAAGTAAAAGGCGGGGGGGGGGTGGAGCTGCATTACTGGTCAAGGACAATATCACTGCTGTGCTAAAGGAGGACACGATGGAGGGCGTGGGTAGTGAGGCATTATGGGTGGAGCTGAGAAATAAGAAGGGTGCAGTTACATTGTTGGGGCTGTATTACAGGCCTCCTAACAGTGAGCGTGAGGTAGCAGAACAAATAGGTAAACAGATTATGGAAAGATGTAGAGGCAATAGGGTAATGGTGATGGGAGATTTTAATTTTCCCAACATTGACTGGGATAGAGTTAGCGTCAGCGATCTGGATGAGGTAGAACTTGTAAGAGGCGTTCAGGAGAGTTTTCTAGAGCAGTATGTCAATAGTCCGACAAGGGAAGGGGCCCATATTGGACCTGGTATTGGGGAATGAGCCAGGACCAGTGGTAGAAGTTATGGTGGGGGATTTCTTTGGGAATAGTGACCACAATTCTGTAAGTTTTAGAATACTTGTAGGCAAAGATGAGAGTGGTCCTTAGGTAAGAGTACTAAACTGGGACAAGGCCAATTATATCAAAATTAGGCAGGAGCTGGGAAATGTGGATTGGACACAGCTATTTGAAGGGAAGTCCACATCTGATATGTGGGAGGCTTTCAAAGATAGGTTAAAGATAGTTCAGGATAGGCATGTCCCGTTGAAGGTAAAGGATTGGATAGGCAAGATTCGTGAACCATGGATGACAGGAGAAATCATACGACTAGCCAAGAGGAGGGGAAGCGTACATAAGGTCCAGGCAGCTAAGAACACAATGGGCCCTGGAAGAATATTGGAAGAATAGGACCACTCTTAAACAAGGAATCATGAAATAGGGGTCATGAAATAGCTTTAGCGAGCAGAATTAAAGAGAATCCCAAAGCACTTTATTCTTATATAAGAAGCAAGTGGGTAACTAGAGAAAGGATTGGTCCACTAAAAGGTAAAGAATGAAGGCTGCGTGTCGAACCTGAGAGAATGAGTGAGATTCTGAATGACTACTTTGCTTCATTGTTCACTAAGGAGAGGAGCACGGTGAATGTTGAGATTAGAGGTAGAAGTTTGATTAGTCTGGATCACGTTGACATAAGTAGGGAAGATGTGTTGGATAGGCTAGAGGTTATTAAGGTGAACAAATTCCCAGGATTGATGGGATCTATCCCAGGTTGCTGAGGGAGGTGAGAGAGGAAATAGCTGGGGCCCTGACAGATATCTTTGTTGCATCCTTAAATACAGATGAGGTGCTGGAGGACTGGAAAGTTGCTCAAGTTGTCCCCCTGTAGAAGAAGGGTAATAGGGATATTCCGGGTAACTACAGACCAGTGAGCCTGATGTCAGTGGTGGGAAAGTTGCTGAGGGGTAGGATCTGTTTATATTTAGAAAAGAATGGGCTTATCAGTGATAGGCAATATGGTTTTGTGCGGGTGAGGTCATGTCTTACCAACTTAATAGAGTTCTTTGAGGAAGTGACCAAGTTGATAGATGAAGGAAAGGCTGTTGATGTCATAAACATGGACTTTAATAAGGTGTTTGATAAGGTTGCCATGATAGAGAAAGTGAAGTCACATGGTGTGCAGAGTGTTCTACCTAGGTGGACAGCGTAGTAGTTGAAGGGAGTTTCTCGAAATGGAGAAAGGTGACCAGCAGCGTTCCACAGGGATCAGAGCTGGGGCCAATGTTTGTGATATACATAAATGATCTGGAAGAAGGCACTGTTGATATGATCAGCAAGTTTGCAGATGACACTAAGATTGGTGGAGTAGCAAAAAGCATATGGGACTGTCAAAGAATACATAAGTATATAGATAGTCTGGAGAGTTGGGCGGAAAGGTGGCAGATGGAGTTCAATCCAAATGTGTGGTGATGCATTTAGGCAAGTCCAATTCTAGAGTGAAATATATAATGAAAGGAAGAGCCTTGGGAAAAGTTGATGAGCAGAGAGATCTGGGAGTGCAGGTCCATTGTACCCTGAAGGTTACTGCACAGATGAATAGAGTGGTCAAGAAGGCATATGGTATGCTTGCCTTCTCCAGACGGGGTATTGAGTATAAGTGCTGTCAAGTCATGTTAAAAGGATGTGGATGCTTTGGAGAGGGTGCAGAGAAGCTTTACGAGGATGTTGCCTGGAATGGAAGGTACTAGCTATGAAGAGAGATTGAGTAGATTAGGATTGTTTTCATTAGAAAAAGGAGATTGAGGGGACACCTGATTAAGGTCTACAGAAGTGTAAAGAGAGGGCAGATAGAGATAAGCTTTTTCCCAGGATGAAAGATTCAATAATAAGAGGTCATGCCTTAAAGGTGAGAGGTGAGAAGTTCAACGGGGATATATGCGGCAATTACTTTACATAGAGAGTGGTGAGTGTCTGAAACACGTTGCCAGCAGAGGTCGTAGAGGCAGGCACGGTAGATTCATTTAAGATGCGTCTGGACAGATGTATGAGTAGGTGGGGAGGAGAGGGATACAGATGGGTGACAGGTTTAGACAGTAGATTTGGAGCAGCTCAGGCTTGGAAGGCCAAAGGGCCTGTTCCTGGACTGTAAATTTTCTTTGTTCTTTGTTCAGCTTCTCCCTATAGCTCAAATCCTCCAACCCAGGCAACATCCTTGTAAATCTTTTCTGAACCCTTTCAATTTCACAACATCTTTCCAACAATTGCACATAATATTCCAACAGTGGCCTAACCAGTGTCCTGTACAGCCTCAACATGACCTCCCAACTCCTGTACTCAATACTCTGACTAATAAAGGAAAGCATACCAAACGTCTTCTTCACTATCCTATCTACCTGCGACTCTGCTTTCAAGGAGCTATGAACCTGCACTCCAAAGTCTCTTTGTTCAGCAATACTCCACAGGACCTTACCATTAAGTATATAAGTCCTGCTAAGATTTGCTTTCCCAAAATGCAGCACTTCACATTTATCTGAATTAACTCTATCTGCCACCTCTCAGCCCATTGGCCCATCTGATCAAGATCCTGTTCTAATCTGAAGTAACCTTCTTCGCTATCCACTACACCTCCAATTTTGGTGTCATCTGCAAACTTACTAACTGTACCTCTTTTGCTCACATCCAAATCATTTATATAAATGACGAAAAGTGAGGACTGCAGATGCTGGTGATCAGAGTCGAGAGCGTGGCACTGGAAAAGCACAGCAGATCAGGTAGCATCCAAGAAGCAGGAGAATCAACGTTTTGTCTGAAAGGTTTATGCTCAAAACGTCGATTCTGCTGCTCCTCAGATGCAATTTTACTTACAGTTATACAGTATTGAGTCATAGAGCATGGGAACAGACCCTTCGGTCAAACCAGCCCACACAGACCATAATTCCAAATTAAACTAGTCCCTCCTGCCTGAGCTTGGCCCATATCCTTCCAACCATTTCATATTCACATACTTACTTAAATGTCTTTTCAACACTGTAACTATACCTGCATCCAACACTTCCTCTCTATGTGCAAAAAAATGGCTCTTCATGTATTTTTAAAATCTTTCTCCTCTCACCTTCAAAATATTCCCTCCTAGTTTTGAAATCCCTCACTCTAGGGAAAAGACACCAGCTATTTACCTTATCTGTACCCTTCATGATTTTATAAACCTCTACAAGGTCACCCCTCAACCTTCTACAGGCTGACACCCCTCTACCCCATCCCGTGTCCACGGAATCATTTTCCGTGGTTTCAGTTACCGGTGGTTTACCAGGCCTGAACATATTATAGGGAACTTTCCAGAACTAGGGACTGAGGTTGCCAGGAAGGTAAATTTCTCATTTAAATGACTGGATTCGCTCCTATCTGTGGTTTTGGGATTCCATGGTAGATCTTGGAACGTATCCTCCGCAGGTACGGGGACTACTATACTGTCCAATGAAGAAGGTCCCAGCCCATCCAACCTTCCTCACTTTCTGAATAGAGGAGTGACATTTGCTATTTTCCCATTTGATAGAATTGTTTTGAAAATCTAAATACTTTGAAAAAATTCTCCAACCCATCTACTATCTAATGATTAATAATGATCTAATGGAAATTGTCAAAATTAAGAAAAGCTTTCAGAGAGTTATTGATTTATTCCACTGGTTGCAAAATTGATAATATGATGTTCTTTTATTCAATCATGGAATGTGGGTGGCACTGGCTGGCCATCATTAATTACCCATCTCTGGTAGCCCTTCAGAAAGTAGTGGTGAGCTATCTTCTTGAACCATTGCAATCCATGCATTATAATAGACTGAGTATTACCTTAAGAAGAACAAAAGATGGGAAGTGAGTCCAGAAAATCACATTGTTACTGGGACATTCTATTGTGGCCATACTATAACACATTATAAAACCGGTATTCTATCAGTATTTGAACCTAAAGTATGTAGGTAATAAATGCTGGCCTTACCAGCACTGCTCACATACTAGGAACAATTTTTTTAAAAATAGAGAATAAATAGAGAAACAATTATATCAGATTGCTTCTTTTGATGAGCTAACGAAGACACAGTAGACTGAATGACCTACTTATTTCAAGCGAATCGCCTCATCCCAGACACAAGCAGATTCTCATTTCAGATACAGAGACTTTGATTTGTACAGAATGTCCCATTCACATGTACTTAGCTACAGACAGAACACAAACTGGGTGGTTACATTTATTTCACTGGGCAACAGAAAACAAATGGATATTCAATGAATGCAGGAAACTCATTTTTAAATTAGTTGATCGTAACACTTTCTTTTTCTATCCCTGTCAATGTAAACCTGTTAGCAAGAAGCAGCAGCATATGAATGATCTGTGAGAAATATACTGCGAAGAATATATTGATTTACTGCAATATGTGACTTACAGATTTGATCTGTAAGAGTTCACTTGCAGAAAACTTTAACAAGTAATTATCAGCCTCCAAAAAGTAGAACAAGTCTGTACTAGTCCTTGAAAAAAACTTTTACTGCTGACTACCCACAAATTTGTAGAGGAGAACCTGTAGGTAAATATTCTGGATGACACCAACATGATCTTTTCATCTGGAGTCAGAAGATACACAAATGGGGCACAAACTTCAAACTTGTGGAGATACCTTAATTAAAGCTGATCTTTTACTATAAATCACATTTGCAGATAATTGATCACACAAGGAAATTATCAATGGTAATCATGTAAGCACGCTAAAACATAAACTATCACAATGTGACCAGCATGACATCACCAATAACAGTGGAATCCTGGAATATTTTAAAGCAAATTTAGAACCTTCATGGACAATGTTTCTTAAATGCATTTGGCAAAATTCTATACGTGAGACCTTCAAAGATGTTAGTCTAATGATATGAATGGCAAATTGACTTGTCAATTGAAAGTGCAAGATAATAAGTGCACCTCAAGGGCAAACACTGCTATTCTGACTCTCCTGCTCACACCTTTCAGGGCTAATTTATTTATACTTATGGGATTTTAATTAAGTTAAATGCAGCATCATCTACATCAGAATAGATAAAACACAGTGAATAATGGAAATTCTTCAGATTGGAGCTCCTACATAGAATCATAGAATCCCTACAATGGTAGGTTAGGTTCATTAGTCTGGGGAAGTGGAGAGTAAGGGGGTAGGGGAATGGGTCAGTGTGGACTTGTTGGGCCAAATGGCCTGTTTCCACACTGTAGGGATTCTATGATTCTACGTGGGAGCTCCAAAGTGATCTCCAGTGAATGATGGTGAGAATCCAAGATGAAAGCAGGAGAATATATCTTTTAAATGACCAGAGTTCTATCCATTAGCATCTCCAGATAATTCTTTTTTCAGGGTAGGAATCAGTCCTCTCTCTCCCAGCAGCAGTTATAGACTTGTAGGTTTCTCTTGTAGACAACATCAAGTGCAGCTAGAGTTATGAAATACAAATCTCTTCTGAACCACCGCCACAAAAATCCCTTTGTTAATTATTTGGGGTAAAATATCTAACCAACATGTAATGAAATCTTGGTTGGATAGGCTGGATTATATTGTCTATGGATACTGCTCGAAAGGTCAGGTGTGTAGGGTGTTCCAACTAGGTGAATAAAGAACCGATTGAACAACAGGAGACAGAGAATAGTAGTCAAAGGGAGTTTCTTGAAATGGAGAAAGGTGACCAGTGGTGTTCCACAGGGATCAGTGCTGGGACCACTGTTGCTTGTGATATACATAAATGATATGGAAGATGGCATTGGTGGTCTGATCAGTAAGTTTGCAGATGACACGAAGATTGTTGGAGTAGCAGAAAGCATAGGGTACTGTCAAAGAATACAGGAGAATATAGATAGACTGGAGAGTTGGGTGGAGACGTGGAGATGGAGGTCAATATGGGCAAATGTGAGGTGATGCATTTTGGAAGGTCTAATTCTAGAGCGAACTATACTATAAAAGGAAGAGCCTTGGGAAAAGTTGATGAATAGACTGATCTGGGAGTTCAAGTCCATTGTAACCTGAGGTGTCTGCAAAGATGGAGAGAGTGGTCAGGAAGGCATATGATAAGCTTGCCTTCATCAGTGTATTGAGTATAAGAGCTGGAGGTCATGTTAAAATTGTACAAGACTTTGGTTTGGCCGCATTTAGAATACTGTGTACATCTGGTCGCCACATTACCAAAAGGATGGGGACACATTAGACAGGGTGCAGAGAAGGTTTATGAGAATGTTGCCTGGTATGGAAAGTGTTAGTTACATAGAGAGGTTGAGTAGACTAGGATTGTTTTCATTAGAAAAAAAGGAGATTGAAGGGGGACCTGGTTGAGGTCTACAAAATCATGAAGAGCATAGACAGGATAGATGGACACATGCTTTTTCCCAGGGTGAGGGATTCAATAATGAGAGGTCACACGTTCAAGATGAAAGAAGAAAGTTTAACTGGCATGCACATGGAAAGTACTTTACACAGAGGGTGGTAGGTTCCTGGAACACGTTGCCAGTAGAGATAGTAGAGGCAGGCACGGGAGATTCATTTAAGGTACGTCTGGACAGATGCATGAGTAGGTAGGGAGCAGAGGGATACAAATACTTAGGAATTGGGCTAAAGGTATAGACAGTGGGTTTGGATCAGCTCAGGCTTGGAAGGCAAAGGGCCTGTTCCTGGGCTGTAAATTTTCTTTGTTCTTTATTTGTAGCCCACTCCTAATTGCTCTCACAGTAGTTAATGTCCATGTGCTGTTAGAGAGGAAATTGCAGGATTTTAACCCAGCGAAGATGAATGGAAGGTGATATAATTCCAAGTCAGGATTGTGTGTGACTTGGAGGGAAACGTGCAAGGTGGTGATCGATGCATCTGCTGCCCTTGTTCTTCTAGATGGTAGTTTGCAGATTTGGAAGGTGCTGTTGAAGAGACTTGGTGAGTTGCTGCAGTGCATCTTATACATATAAGGTTGGTACTACAGCGGGAGTAATTGTTCAAGGTTGAACCGGATCAATTGTATTTGCAGCTAAAGCAAATCTGCACCTCACTCTGAGGTGATTTACATTTTAACATGCAAATTAGGAACATGAGATGACCATTGAGACTGTTACATCTGCTCTGATGGCTGACCTGGTCGTAAACTCAAATCTGGAAAGATATGCTGCCACCATTGTCTTTAAATGTTAGGATTAGAAGGGCCTGTTTCGTCTAATTAAGAAATGAAAACCACTTAAGGGTGTCATTAGAAACAGCTCTTTGATGACAGGTTACAATCATGCGATAGAGATTGTTACAGAAATGATTAGGCCGACTTGGATGTTAGGTCTGACTCCTCCAACATCCTAAGCTGCTGTACCCACAAGTGTATATGATAGCATGATAGTGGGTGGTGCTTATGACATTCCTCAGTATTGACCCTTCCAAACCCACATATAAGAGAGGTGGATGCACTGCTGTGTGGGCTACTTTGTCCTGGATGGTGTCAAGCTTCTTGAGTTTAGCTGAAGTTGTACGCTTCCAGCCAAGTACAGCATATTCAAACATAATCTTGCCTTCATCTTGTAAATGATGAAAAGACTTTGGGGACACAATGGATGACCAATATTCCGTCTGAGCTGTTTACATGTGTAGCCATGCAATAAACTGGATTGGATCATCCATTGTAGTTCAAACAGTGACATCGTCAATCTGCTAGGTGAAATTTCCAGCATAACATAAAATATGAACAGCTTTGGATAAAAATGTGGTGTTCAGAGGAGCTTATAGATCATACAAAGAAAACTTAGAGGGAACTTGGAAGGGTGTCACATATAAATCCATAATTCTGGTTTTTTAGGCATAGTATTTGTGTGATGGGTCCTAGTTATGTTTCTGGTCAAGTAGGAAGCAGGAAGTACTCACAGCACTGAGGTAAAAGATGAACAGAAACATATGAGATAGGAGGGAAAATCACAATTTGAGCTTCTTTGGTGTAATGACATTTGTTGTAATTCTGGTGACAATGCTGATGGCTTTAATTGTTTTGATGGCAACATTCACCAACAATTTTCCATAGTATCATTTAACATCCTCATCTTTGCGTTGTCTTTACCTGAAGCCTCACTTACCTCCACAATGTATCTTCTTTCCCTTCTGTCAGAAATCTTGCTCCTTTAAACTGCCTCCGACCTCTAAGCATTTGCAATTGTATATGATTTCTCACCCTTAATGAGTGAATTTCCTACAGGAAGTGTATTTTATGCTCACGGCAAAAGTAATAACTAGAGGTGACTAAAAAAAAATGTTTTTTTTCCTGGAGCCTGAATTTATTTGCAGTTTCGATTTGCAATGATATATTATACATTGCATTAACCAACTGACCTAGAGTATTGGTTACAGATAGATTAGCTTTTTGACCCTAATGAAACACAGGTCAGGTTTAGCTGCAGAACATTGGATTGTGCATAACCTATAACTTAGTAATAATTATTTCACTGAAAACCTGCAAGTAACTCTGACTTTATCAAATATAATGGATTTGTTTATCTACATATTCCCACAAATGTCTGCACAATTGGCCATCCATATACTTGATCACCCTCTGGGTCTTGAAAACTTATATCTTACCTCAACTATTCTTCTCAATCCAACTCTCTTTCTCATTTTAATGCTATTGTCTCTCTCGTACAACATATAATACGATATACAATACAATAGAGCTCAGGAACAGGCCCTTTGGCGCACCAAACCTGTGCCAATTCCAATCCTTATTTAGGCCCACTATTGCCCATGCATGCTTTCTATCTCTTTGTTTGCCTCCCGTTCATTTGTCGATCAAGGTAGGCCTTAAACATTGCTATCTCTGATCATGTTTTTGGGATCCCTCGTGGGGAGGGAGAGCAGCGCCAAGTCGTGGTCCATATTGGCACCAACGACATAGATCAGAAGGGAGATCGGGACTTGAGGCAGAAATTCAGGAAGTTAGGATGGAAGCTTAGAGCTAGGACAAACAGAGTTGTTTTCTCTGGTTTGCTGCCTGTGCCACGTGCTAGTGAGGTGAGGAATAGGGAGAGAAAGGAGTTGAACACATGGCTACAGGGATTGTGCAGGAGGGAGGGTTTCAGGTTTTTGGATAAGTGGAGCTCTTTCTGGGGTAGGTGGGACCTCTACAAGCAGGATGGTCTTCGTCTAAACCAGAGGGGTACCAATATCTTGGGTGGGAAATTCGCTAAAGCTATTAAGGTGGATTTAAACTAATACAGCAGGGGGATGGGAACCAAAATTGTAGGACAGGTACAGAAGAGGATGAGAGTAGGGAGTTCCAAAATCAAGTATCTGACACTGGCAAGCGAGAACCTGGTTTGAAGTGTATGAAGTGGGTGAACTTGCAGCATGGGTTGGTACCTGGGACCTCGATGTTGTGGCCATTACGGAGACATGAATACAGCAGGGACAGGAACAGCTGTTGCAGGTTCCGGGATTCAGGTGTTTCAGTAAGAACAAAGAAGATGGTAAAAGAGGGGGAGGTGTGGTATTGTTAATCAGGGACAACATTGCATTTGTAGAAAGGATGTTTGGGGATTTGTTAACTGAGGTATTATGGGCTGACGGTAGAAACAGGAAGGGAGAAGTCACCATGCTGGGAGTTTTCTATTGGCCTCCGAATAGTCCCAGAGATGTAGAGGCCCAGATATGTAGAGGAAAGGATAGCAAAGATGATTCTCGATAGGAGTGAGAGAGGCTGGGTAGTTGTCATGGGGGACTTCAACTTTCCAAATATTGACTGGGATCACTACAGTACGAGTTCTATAGATGGGTCAGTTTTGTCCAGTATGTGCAGGAGGGCTTCCTGACACAGTATGTTGACAGGCCAGCCAGGGGCAAAGCCACATTAGATTTGGTATTGGGTAATGAGCCCGGCAAGGTGTTAGATTTGGAAGTAGGTGAGCACTTGGGAGACAGCGATCACAATTCTGTCAGGTTTACTTTAGTGATGGAAAGGGATAGGTTTACTCCACCGAGCAAGAGTTACAGCTGGGGCAAGGGAAATTACAATGCAATTAGGAAAGATTTAGGAACCGTAGAATGGGGAAGGAAATGGCAGGGGATGAGCACATTAAAAATGTGGAGCTTATTCAAGGAAAAGCTCCTGTGTGTCCTAGATAAGTATGCACCTGTCAGGCAGGGAAAAAGATGTAGAATGTGTGAGCTGTGGTTTACTAAGGAAGTGGAATCCCTGGTCAAGAAGAAGAAGAAGAAGGCTTATGTTAGGGCAAAATGTGAAAACTCAGTTAGGGCGCTTGAGGGTTACAAGGAAGTCAGGAAAAAGAGAGCTCAGAAGAGCCAGGAGGAGACATGAGAAGTTGTTGGCGGATAGGATCAAGGTTAACCCTAAGGCTTTCCATAGGTATGTCAGGAATAAAAAGAATGACGCGAGTTAAATTAGAGCCAAACAAGGATAATGGTGGGAAGTTGTGTGTGGAGTCAGAGGAGATAGGGGAAGCACTAAATAAATATTTTTCGACAGTGTTCACTATAGAAAATGAAAATGTTGGCGAGGAAGATACAGAGATACTTGCATCTAGACTAGAAGAAATTGAGGTTCACAAGGAAGAGGTATTAGAAATATTACAGAGTGTGAAAATAGATAAGTCCCCTGGGCTGGATGGGATCTATCCTAGGATCCTCTGGGAAGCAAGGGAAGAGATTGCCGAGCCTTTGGCATTGATCTTCAAATCATCATTGTCTACAGGAATAGTGCCTGAGGACTGGAGGATAGCAAATGTGGTTCCCTTGTTCAAAAATGGTGGTAGAGACAACCCTGGTAATTACAGACCAGTGAGTCTCACTTCAGTTGTTGGTAAAGTGTTGGAATAGGTTAAAAGACATAGGATTTATAACATCTAGAAAAGAATAATTTGATCAGGGACAGTCAGCAGAGTTTTGTGAAGGGGAGGTCGTGCCTAACGAATCTTATTGAGGTTTTTGACAAAGTGACCAAACAGATAGATGAGAGTAAACCAGTTGATGTGGTGTATATGGATTTCAGCAAGGCGTTCAATAAGGTTCCCCACAGTAGGCCATTATACAAAATGCGGAGGAATGGGATTGTGGGAGACATAGCAGTTTGGATCAGTAATTGGCTTGCTGAAAGAAGACAGAGGGTGGTGGTTGATGGCAAATGTTCATCCTGGAGTCCAGTTACTAGCAGCGTACCGCAAGGGTCGGTGTTGGGTCCACTGCTGTTCGTCATTTTTATAAATGACTTGGATGAGGGCTTAGAAGGGTGGGTTAGTAAATTTGGGGACGACACTAAGTTGTGGATAGTGAAGAAGGATGTTGTAGGTTGCAGAGAGACATAGATAGGATGCAGAGCTGGGCTGAGAGGCGGCAAATATAGTTTAATGTGGACAAGTGTGAGATGATACACTTTGGACGGAGTAATCAGAATGCAAAGTACTGGGCTAATGGTAAGATTCTTGGGAGTGCAGATGAGCAGAGAGATCTCGGTGTCCATGTACATAGATCCCTGAAAGCTGCCACCCAAACTGACAGGGTGTTAAGAAGGCATACAATGTTTTGGCCTTTATTAATAGAGGGATTGAGTTCCGGAACCAGGAGGTTATGCTGCAGCTGTACAAAGCTCTGGTATGGCCACACTTGGAGTATTGTGTACAGTTCTGGTCATCGCATTATAAGAAGGATGTGGAAGCTTTGGAAAGGGTGCAGAGGAGATTTACTAGGGTGTTGCCTGGTATGGAAGGAATGTCTTACGAGGAAAGGCTGAGGGCCTTGAGGCTGTTCTCATTAGAGAGAAGAAGGTTGAGAGGTGACGTAATAGAGACATACAAGATAATCAGAGGGTTAGATAGGGTGGACAGGGAGAGCCTTTTTCCAAGTATAGGGACGAGGGGACACAACTTTAAGATAGGTATAAGACAGATGTCAAAGGTAGTTTCTTTTCTCAGAGAGTAGTAAGGGTATGGAATGCTTTGCCTGCAATGGTAGTAGATTCGCCAAGCTTAAGTGCATTTAAGTCGTCATTGGACAGGCAAATGGACGTACATGGAATAGTGTAGATAGGATGGGCTTCAGATTAGTGTGACAGGGCGGCGCAACATCGCGGGCTGAACGGCCTGTACTGCGCTGTAATGTTCTATGTTCTATGTTCTAACATGCCTGCACTGGCCGTGCATTCCAGGCCCTCATCACCCTCTGTGTGAAAAGATTTACCTGTACTTCTCCCTGAAACTTTCCCCCTCTCATCTTGAACCTGTGTCCTCTGTAATTGACCTTTCCACCCTGGGAAAAAGTCTCTGACTATCCACCCTATCTATAACTCTCATAATTTTGTAGATCTCTATTAGGTCACCCTTCAGCCTCTGCCTTTCCAATAAAAACAATCTGAGTTTACCCAATCTCTCCTCATAACTAAAACCCTCCATAACAGGTAGCAGCCTGGTAAACCTTCTCTGCACCCTCTCCAAAGCATCTGCATCCATCTGGTAGATTGGCAACCAGAACAGCATGCAAAATTCCAAGTGCGGCCTAAGCAACATTTTGTACAGCTGTAACATAACTTGCCAACTTTTATACTCAATGCCCCAGCTGTTGAAGGCTTGCATGCTGTTTACCTTCTTCACCACCTTATCCACCTATGCTCCCACTTTCAGGGATCTGTGGACCTATACACCTAGATCCCTCTGTATGTCATGCTCCCAATCCCGCTGTATCTCTTGACTATCCTCTTCACTATCTGTAACTACAATCAGACCATGTACATTTTCCTCTAAATCATCTCTATATATGCTACAAACAACAAAGGTCCCAGAACCCATCCCTGTGGAACACTACTTGTTGCTGATTTCCATTCCGAAAAGCACCCTTCCACCACTACTTTCTCTTCTAACGACCAATCCCGTTTTGTATCCATCTGGCCAGCTCACCCCAGATCTCATGAAACTCTACCTTCTTTACGAGCCTGACATAAGGTACTTTATTAAAGTCCACATAGATAACATCCACTGTCCTTCCCTCAATCATTGTCATCTTCTCAAAAAAACTCAATCAAGTTGGTCAGACATGACCCACATAAACCCATGCTGCCTATCACTGAGTCCATTCGCTTCCAAATGTGAATAAATCCTGGGTCTCAGTACCTTCTCTAACAGCTTCCCCACCATTGATGTCAGGCTCATCGGCCTGTAATTACCTGGATTATCTCTGTTTCCCTCCTTAAACAAAAGAACAACATTGGCCATTCTCTAGTCCTCTGGAACCTTGCCTAAAGCCAAAGAGGATGCAGAGATATTCATTAAGTCAACAGCTGTTTCTTCCTTCACCTCCCACAGTATCCTGTGATAGATCCCATCAGGCCCTAGCGACCTGTCTATATCAACGTATTTCAAGACATCCAACACTTCCTCCTTCATTATGTTGACCTCCCACTTAAGAGTATCCACACACCTTTCCCCGACCTTAACATCCCTCATGTCCCTTTCTTTGGTGAATACTGATGTAAAGTACTCATTAAGGATCTCACCCATTCCCGCTGGGTCCGCAGATAACCTCCCTTCTTTATCCTTGAGTGGGCCTATACTTTCGCTAGCTCCCTCTTGCTCCTAATATATATATAAAATGCCTGGGGATTCTCCTTAACCCTGCTGGCCAAGGATATTTTGTACCCCCTTTCAGCCGTCCCTACTCCCTGTTTGAGCTTCTTCCTACTTTCTCTATATTCTTCAAAGACTACATCTGTTTTTAATTGTCAAGATCATAGGTATGCTTCCATTTTTTGACTAAACTGATAATTTCCCCTGTTGGCTAAAGTTCCCAAAACCAGGTATCCCTGTCCTTCGTTTTCAGAGGAACATGCCTGCCCTGCATTTTCACCAACAGGTCCTTAAAAGATTCCCACATGTCAGATTTAGACTCACCCTCAAAAAAGCCACGCCCAATGCACATTCTCCAAACCTTGCCTAATTCGGTTATACTTAGCCACCTCCCATATTATCACCTTCATCCAGGGTGGCACGGTGGCTCAGTGGTTAGCTGCCTCACAGTGTCAGGGATCCAGGTTTGATTCTACCCTTAAGTGAATGTATGTTCTCCTTGTGGCTGTATGGGTTTCCTCCGAGTGCTCTGGTTTCCTCCCACAGCTACAAAGTTGGGCAGGTCAGATGGATTGGCCATATTAAATTTTCCCATAGTGGACTGGCTGCAGGGCTGCAGGGCTCAGATAGGGAGGAAGCCTGGGTGGGGTGCTCTTCAGAGGGTCGGTGTAGACTGAATGGGCCAAATAGTCTGCTTCCAAACTGCTTTTCGTAGCAGAGAGCGGCGGGAGCTGGGCGGAAGTAAAGGCAAAGCGCAAAGCCGGTCGGGAAGGTAAGTGATTGCTATTAGAGTGGGTCTGTACAAAGTAGGGCCTCCCTCCCACCGTCCTCCTCTAACCTAAATTTAAAGCCCACAGACTTGCCCCAAAAAGAGGGTCCAAGGAAGTTCCTGTGGATTGAAGAGTGAGGCTTTAGCTCAGGAGTCTTTGACAAGGAGGTTGAGTGAAGTGATTATGCCACAGTTGAAGAGGGTGAAGACATGACTGCCAAGCTGGTTCAGTGTGCTACGTGCTTGATGTGGGAGGTCAACGATGCTGGTGTGTCTGGCTCGTATAAGTGTGGCAAGTGTGTGCACATTCAGCTGCTGACACAGCATATTGCAGCACTGATGAAAGAACTCAAGGACCTTAGGCTCATCTGAGAGAACGAGATCTTTCTGGACAAGACCTTCAGCAAGGTTATTACACCAACCATACCAGAAGAGGGCAGACGAGAGCAGACGATGAGGAAGGCAGAGAGGAGACAGGTGCAAGAGACCGTGGGGGAAGTACCAGTCAGGAACAAGTTGAATCTTTTGGAAACAGTAGAGGCAGATGACACTGTCAGTCCGCGGGGTGGCCAGGTCTGTCAGTCAAAGGTTGGCGTGGAGGCAGAGCGGAAGAGTCGGATATCACACAGAGCCGTGGTAATAGGGGACTCCATAGTGAGAGGAACTGACTGGGGTTTTTATGGCAGCAGGCAGGACTTAAGGATGGTGTGTTGCCTTCCTGGTGCCAGGGTTAAAGACATCACAGACAGAGTGCAGGACATCCTCAAGGACGAAGGTGAAGAGCCAGAGGTGGTGGTACATGTCGGCACAAATGATGTCGGGATGAAGAGGAGGAACATACTACAGCGGGACTTCGAGAACTAGGAAGAAGGCTGAAAAGCAGGATGTCCAAGGTGGTTATCTCCAGTTTGCCTCCAGTTCCTCAGGCTGGAGAGGCCAGAAACAGGGAGATAATGGACTTGAACATGTGGCTGGGGAACTGGTGCAGGAAGTAAGGATTTAAATTCTTGGATCACTGGGGTATGTTTTGTGGTAAGCATAAATTATACAAGAGAGACGGGTTGCACCTTAATTGGTTGGCGACCAGCATTCTGGCAGGCAGGTTTGCTACTGCAACACAGATACGTTTAAACTAAGTAGCGGGGGGAGGGGAAAAACTGGATGTTTAAGAAGGAAATTGAAGGGAAAGTTAGAACAAGGGAAGTCAAGAAAGACAACTGTATCAATGAGGCAGAAAACTCAAAAAGGGATTATGCTGTAAGGTTGAGTGAAATAGAGTTGATGGGAAGGGTGAGGGCAGTAACAAATTAAAAATACTATACATGAATGCACAAAGCATTAGAAATACGATGGATGAGCTTCAGGCTCTTTTGG
This sequence comes from Hemiscyllium ocellatum, assembly GCF_020745735.1. NCBI lineage: Eukaryota > Metazoa > Chordata > Chondrichthyes > Orectolobiformes > Hemiscylliidae > Hemiscyllium > Hemiscyllium ocellatum. Next base: position 26,056,473 of record NC_083425.1, on the reverse strand, counting down.
AAATTGGCGGATACGATATTGTGGGGATAACTGAGACGTGGCTTCAAGTGGACAGGGCCTGGGAAATGAATATTTAAGGCTACACATGCTTTGGTAAGGACAGACTGACAGGCAGAGGGGGTGGGGTGGCCATGTTGGTAAGGGATGATATTCAGTCCCTTGCACGGGGGCACCTAGAATCAGGGGATGTAGCGTCAGTGTGGATAGAGCTGAGAAATTCTAAGGGTAAAAAGACCCTCTTGAGGGTTATCTACAGGTCCCCAAACAGTAGTCTGGATGTCGGATGTAAGTTGAATCAGGAGCTGAAATTGGCCTGTCGCAAAGATGTTACTACAGTTGTTATGGGGGATTTCAACTGGTAGACTGGGAGAATCAGGATGGTATTGGAGCTCAAGAAAGAGACTTTGTGGAGTGCGTCCGAGATAGATTCTTAGAACAGCTGGTGCTGGAGCCGACCAGGGAGAAGGCAATTCTGGATCTGGTATTGTGCAACAAACTGGAATTGGTCAGGGACCTCGAAGTGAAGGAGCCATTGGGAAGTAGTGACCATAACACAATAAGCTTCAATCTGCAATTTGAGAGGGAGAGGGTACAATTGGAAGTGACAATAGTTCTGTTGAATAAAGGGAACTATAAAGCTATGAGGGAGGAGCTGACCAAACTTCAATGGTGCAATACCTTAGCAGGGATGACAATGGAGGAACAATGGTGGATATTTCTGTGTATAATGCAGAAGATGCAGGATCAGTTCATTCCAAAAAGGAAGAAAGATCCTAGGAGGAGTCATGGGATGCCGTGGCTGACGAGAGAAGTTAAGAAAAATATAACGTTAAAAGAGAAAAAGTATAACATAGCAAAGATAAGTGGGAAAATGGAGGACTGGGAAGCTTTTAAAGAACAACAAAGGATTACTAAAAAGGAAATACACAGAGAAAAAACGAGGGATGAAGGTAAACTGGCCAAAAATATAAAGGAGGATAGTAAAAACTTTTTTAGGTATGTGAAAGACAAAAAAATGGTTAAGACTAAAATTGGGCCCTTGAAGACAGAAACAGGGGGATATATTACGGGGAACAAAGAAATGGCAGAAGAATTGAATTATTACTTCAGATCTGTGTTCACTGGGGAAGACACAAGCAATTTCCCTGAGGTAACAGTGCCTGAAGGACCTGCACTTAAGGGAATTTATATTTGCCAGGAATTGGTGTTGGAGAGACTGTTAGGTCTGAAGGTTGATAAGTCCCCAGGGCCTGATGGTCTACATCCTAGGGTACTGAAGGAGGTGGCTTGAGAAATCGTGGATGCGTTGGTGATTATTTTCCAGAGTTCGATAGATTTGGGATCAGTTCCTGCGGATCGGAGGGTGACTAATGTTGTACCACTTGTTAAGAAAGGTGGGAGAGAGAAAGCAGGAAATTATAGACCAGTTAGTCTGACCTCAGTGGTGGGAAATATGCTGGAGTCTATTATAAAGGATGAAATTACGACATATCTAGATAGTAGTAACTGGATAGGTCTGAGTCAGCATGGATTTATGAAAGGGAAATCATGCTTGACTAATCTTCTGGAATTGTTTGAGGATGTAACTCTGAAGATAGACGAGGGAGATCCAGTAGATGTAGTGTACCTGGACTTTAAGAAAGCTTTTGATAAAGTCCCACATAGGAGGCTGGTGAGCATAATTAGGGTGCATGGTACTGGGGGCAAAGTACTAACTTGGATTGAAAGTTGGTTGGCTGATAGGAAACAAAGAATAGTGATAAATGACTCCATTTCGGAATGGCATGCAGTGACCAGTGGAGTACCACAGGGATCAGTGTTGGGACCACAGCTTTTTACAATATATGTTAATGATATAGAAGATGGTATTAGTAATAACATTAGCAAGTTTGCTGATGATACTAAGCTAGGTGGCAGGATGAAATGTGAGGAGGATGTTAGGAGATTACAGGGTGACCTGGACAGGTTAGGTGAGTGGTCAGATGCATGGCAGATGCAGTTTAATGTTGATAAATGTATGGTTATCCACTTTGGTGGCAAGAACAGGAAAGCAGATTACTTCCTAAATGGAATCAATTTAGGTAAAGGGGCAGTACAACGAGATCTGGGTGTTCTTGTACACCAGTCAATGAAGGTAAGCATGCAGATACAGCAGGTAGTGAAGAAGGCTAATAGCATGCTGGCCTTCATAACAAGAGGGATTGAGTATAGAAGCAAAGAGGTTCTTCTGTAGCTGTACAGGGCCCTGGTGAGACCACACCTAGAGTACTGTGTGCAATTCTGGTCTCCAAATTTGAGGAAAGGCACTCTGGCTATTGAGGGAGTGCTGCGTAGGTTCACGAGGTCAACTCTTGGAATGGGCAGGACTACCTTGTGCTGAAAGACTGCAGCGACTGGGCTTGTATACCCTTGAGTTTAGAAGACTGAGAGGTGTTCTGATTGCGACATATAAGATTATTAAAGGATTGGACACTCTGGAGGCAGGAAACATGTTTCCGCTGATGGGTGAGTGCCGAACCAAAGGACACAGCTTAAAAATACAGGGTAGACCATTTAGGACAGCGATGAGAAGAAACATCTTCACCCAGAGAGTGGTGGTTTTGTGGAATGCTCTCCCCCAGAGGGCAGTGGAGGCCCAGTCTTTGGATTCATTTAAGAAAGAGTTAGATAGAGCTCTCAAGGATACTGGAATCAAGGGTTATGGAGATAGGGCAGGAACAGGATACTGATTAAGGATGATCAGCCATGATCATATTGAATGGTGGTGCAGGCTCGAAGGGCAGAATGGCCTACTCCTGTACCTATTGTCTACTGTCTATTGCAACACACTGTGGGGATTCCATGATTAAAGCACCAGCTACACAAAACAGGCATAGACACATGCTATATCTGTCTCATATGTCTCTAGAAATGTGAAGTCTTTTCAAGATAAAATAATCTAGGACAAAGCCACATCTTCAGATCACTTATGTGAGTATCCACAAATTGCAGCAGTTTGCAAGTCTTCAAGAAGGCATTGAAAATTAAGATTTTTTTAGGTGCAAGGATACTAATAGACATCTTTTAAATATTCAAAAATCTTTAACTTACTAGATAGCTACATAATTTGCATCGACTAAATAGTAAATTCCCTAACTTTGCAAAATGGACAAGTGAATGTCAAATAAAATTCAATGCAGGCAAAGAGGAGGTTGTACATTTTGGTAAGAAGAATGTGAAGGTCACTTATTACTTAGAATGTTACAGTGGCCTGCACATTGCTATTCAATTGCACATAACTATTCAATCAACAGCATTTGGCAAGATTTAATGACAATGGAATCTTCCACTGTAAAACATGAGAAAATGTTGTAGTATAAAGTGACTCTTTGCGTCTAACAGTTATGTCTCCGAAACAAATCTAGAGGTGGAAGAACAGGGGAATTTTGAAATGCAAATATACCAGAGGTTGCAAAACATGTTAGCAGGTAAAACCAGGTTCTATAACACTGCCCAATTTTACTGATTCATGGAATACCTTACGCTCTTTATTCATTTAGGGGAAATGGACATTTGTTTACTGTATTGCCCTTGAAAAGATGGTGGTCAACTGCCGATTGAATTACTGCAGTTCATTTTACGTAGGTAGATCCACAATACTGTTAGGGAGGGACTTCCAGAATTTGACCCAAATAATTCATGTTCATGCAAATGAATGTGAATGGAATCTTGGACTGTATTTTGAAATTTTATCCACTATTTTCCTAGTTCCTGTGAATGGTCCTGGAATGATTCACAAACATTGGTGAAAATGCTATTTTAATATTGCATATTGCATATGCATTAATGCATCAGTGAATTGAACTGATCAGCACAATATTTTTAATAGTAGCATAGGTACTAACTGTTTTATAACAAATGGCTCGCAATCATTTGTTAAATAAACTTATTGCAGAGTAATAACTAATAATCAGCTGAAATGAAAGAATCACTTTAGTACGTTATGTTTTCTAATGTTTTGCAGAGAAAGGTCCGAGGTTATTAAATCGAGCAGCTGTATGCAAACCACTATAAATCAACTGTGTATACAGGTCCATCTGTTACAGCAACTGCAAACCCCCTGAGACACACAGCCTCACAAGATACAGAAATTTCCTTCTATTCAGATCCATGAATCTGGTCCTGGTTATTGCATAATTGTAATTTAGTAGAAATTACTTTATCTTATCACTACTCCTGTGAACCCAACTGCTTATCTGAATTGGCTGAACAACAACATGCTCTTGTGTGTAAATACTATAATCATACTACGCATTTCTTTCCATACTGAACTAACATTGTTTGAGATATTAATAGAATTTATATAAAGTTCATTGTAAAAACTACCTTTAGAAACCTTTAAAAATCTTTTGAACAATATGAGTCCAAGTTGTTTAGACAATGGCAGTCTAGCGTAAATTTTGTTTAAACATGTACTTACTTTTGTAGTTAATACACATAATATGCTTGATATTATCAGAGTTTGCTCACAATACTGAGCTTCTAGGATGTGAGTATGAGTTACAAGATCAGGTGCAGTAATCTAGAAACCCAATTCATTCTGTGCCAGAATCAAACCTCACGTTTTTTGTAAATTAATTTTTAACAGTCATACTGTTGTTCATAACAAACGTCTTCAGAAATGCTAATACCTTAATACCCATAGTGCTCCTGTCTCTTTTAAAGTAGGCACAAGGCTGTCAGGATGCCTTGACCTTTAAATGTTGGCTCCTGAAAACGTGTGATACATTTTTTTCTCAACTGCATTTTCATTGTTGCCTTCTATTTAGCTGCTGATTAGATCAATCTTTACACACTGCAAATCTGTCATTTATACCCCTTTTGCTACAGTAAGCCTGCTTCCAACTGCTATTTCTCAATGTAAAGATGTATCTTATCCACAGCAAGCAAAGTGGGCAAGAATTTACTTTGGAGTGCTATATCTGGAGAACAAAGAGAAGGTCTTAACAGGCCAAGAAAGATGAGTGCAATTATATTGCAGCTATTATGCACATAGTCACTGATGGTGCAAGCTTCTCTTTCTGACATTGCGAGTACTCCCGCTCATGGATACACAGTATGTCTAATTGAACAGGGATAATTGTGTCACATTGGACTTATTCAGAGGCACTGCAGATAGTACTTCCCATCTCTGGCACATTCCCTTCCATCCTCACCAACCCCATTCTTGTATGGTGGAAAAACTGCCAATACCGAGTGAAGATTAAAACAATTTTTAAACTGAGATGAGGCTAATTGGCTCAGAGGTGGTGAAATAATCTGTTTAATAATGCAAACAAGAAAACAAACAAGCAAAAACAAAAGCCAAATCATGCTGCTTTGACAGGCTTACAAAGCATTAGGGTGAGCTCATTCATCAAGCTACACAATCTAAAAGGTCTGGAAAGGAATGCATCTTATCCATTAAAGAGGTCAATTTTATTTTGACTGTTGCACAAAACTGTTAGGTTATACAACAGCTCAGCTTTCACACACAGAAGAAACAAATACAAAAATCAAAAGATGAACAATGGGTAAGGCAAAGGCAAAGGTAGATAAAAAGGTAGTAAAGGAACTGAGGGTTATGGTGAGCAGGCGTGTACATGTAAATGGAGCTGAGTCCACAAAAAGATCAGCCATGCCCTTATTGAAAGGCAGAGCAGGCCGGATGGGTCAGATGGCCTACTCCTGCTCATATTTCTTATGTTATGTTCTTATTCCTGTCAAGCAAGTCCTGAAATCTTATTGGTGCATTGGACTTCATGGTCAACGGCAAAGAAATGTACTCATTACTCACAAAAAGAAAGCTGCCCACAAAATAGATAGTAACTTCTGTGGCATGGATTTCACTCATCTCAATATCAGTTTGAAACTGGTGCTAATTCAAGGACACAAAGAGGCAATCAGAAACAGTGATGTCAAGAAACGGAGGGAGCAGCTATTCGCATTGGGGATTCTCTCAGGTGGCAAAGCAGGAGGTTAAAGGTGTTGTGTCATTTCACTTTTTGGCATCATCTTACAGAAAGAAAAATCATGATTGTGAAATACACATGGGATCAAGTAGGAAGATGAAATATCAAATATCAAAAATAAAATATGAAATTGATCATATTGAAGAAATTTAACATTTTGCAAATATCAGCTTTTCAGGGCCTGAGAGGTCAATTAGAAGCAACAATAAATTTGTTATTAGAAATCCAGCTGCACCTCATTCAACAAAGCATTGTTTCCAACGCTATTTACCGTGAATCTAATATTTTAAAAAGTGAATGTTCTTGTCAATTCTCATTGATTATAGGTCGTATATACTTCAACAATATAGCAAATGGAGAGGATGGAATCACCGGGAGCAATTTCCACTCTTTACTACATATGTGCAGAGTTTAGAAGTTGCTGCTGAGTTTCAAAAGATAAAAATAGTAACAGTTTAACCATCAGATTATTCCCAAACAATGGTGAATTATATCCTGAACACTATTGTTATTTACACATGGACTCCACATGTCCTTAATATCAACTTTCCTTCACTGCATAGCTAATGTATATTTCTCAGCATTATTACCTCATCCCAGTGCAGCCAAAGTTAAGGGTGAATTGTTCAAAAAGGTCACTGAGCTCATTTAGCTAAATGATGCCAATATGTAGGACATACTCACAATATTTGTATTTCCCTTCAGCCCTGGCATTAACTTTACATCTTAATTGCTTATTGTTCAAGACTCAGGGTGTTTATTTATGAATGATTGAACTGAGCCAGAAATCCAGTTCACGAGATAGGAATGTTTTCAGTGATTTACAAGTTTGCATCTGTGCTATTTTGCCTGAAATTATTCATACCTTACTTTTAGATTTTACTAAACCCAACCCCTAGCCAGGTGTGTTTTCAGCAACGCCAGCCCTCACTCCCATTCCCAACTTAGTCCCACATAACATGTCGGGATTTAGGTCAGGTACCCAATAGCTTGCCCACCTTTGACTTATTAAAAGCCTTAAGTGCACATTTACTGCCCTTTTAAAGTCCTCAATCCATTTTTCCCTCCCATGTTATGCTGGATAGTGGCAGGCAGGGGAGAATGGGGATGCCACATTCTCAACATCTTTGGTAGAAAGGCAGGAAGGAAAGGGGTCACATCATTTGTGATGTGCCTTGTGTCATGTGTCATGTGGGGGCACCCTCCCACCCAGGATACACTCCCTCTTTGTGTCTCCCCATCTGACCTTAAAAGGCCCCATTCTCACCACTGCCCGCTTCTAGTCATGTGAATAACATTAGCTTTTCACCAATGGTGCTTCTGAAGGAGGGTATCCATTTAGTGTACTGATTTGTTGCCACAGAATTGACAATATCCAGAATCTTATACAATAAGCAATTCAGATGCAAAGCTTTATGACAGGGCTTAAGAGAAAAACAATTGGTGAGAGTGTGTCTTAAATATTGGCATTGTATAGCTAAATGAGCTCAGTAACCTTTTTGGATTGTTGACCTTTCATATTGGCTGCACTGGGATGCACTCTCTTTGCATTCTCCTCACAACTCATTCTCTCCAAGTTTTGTGTCATCAGCAAATTGGTAACATTGAAACTGGTCACTGCAGCCAAGTCAATGATTTAGACATAAACATCTAGGGGCTCCACTGGAATGAGTTAATAATGCTGAGAAATATATATTATCCATGAAGTGAGGTAAGGCCAATGTTAAGAACATATGGAGTCCACATGTAAGTGACAACAGCATTCAACTGCAACAAAACAGGCTTGGCATCTTCAAACATTGTTGTCCATTCAACTCTTAAGTTAAATGAATTCTTACTTCTCAGGCAGCATAACAAAAAATATTTAGTGTTGTAACAAAACAGGCCATGAACTAATGGTGCAGAATCAATTTACAAATGTAGGAAATGATTAGATTCCCTACTGTGTGGAAACAGGCCCTTCAGCCCAACTAGTCCACACCGACTCTCCAAAGAGTAACCCACCCGGACCCATTCCTCCTGACTAATGCACCTAACTCTAGGGGCAATTTAGTATGAGCAATTCACCTAACCTGCACATCTTTGGACTGTAAGAAGAAACCCACACAGACACGGGGAGAATGTGAAAACTCCATACAGACAGTCGCCCAAGGCTGGAATCAAACCTGGGTTCCTAGTGCTGTGAGGCAGCAGTGCTAACCACTGAGCCACCGTGCCACCCCAAATTCAAGACAATTCATGGGTGACCACATGTTGGAAGTACCTCCAGCTCAGGCAAAGGATTTCAGAGTTTGTGGGGCAGGTGCAGTCACTGTAAAGCACCACTACTGGGAGTTTCCTGAATTGTTCCTTTTAGGCCTTCCCATAAGCAACCAGAGTTCAGACAGTAGGTGAGTGGCCTTCTGGAAGGGGCAAGTAAAACCAGAGTATCCAGGGCTTGTACTAATCTCAAACAAAAACTCAGGATCAGAGGCAGATGGAAATGATACCCTGAAGGAGCACAAACCAGACCACAGTACCAATAGGCAAAGGATAGTAAAGGAGGGAACAGCAAAGCACAGAAATGTTTTTTTTGAAATGGGAGATTCCATAGTTAAAGGGACAAACAGGTATTTCCAAACCTGACATTGTTAGTTCCAATACAGTGTGCCAGGTTAAAGGACATCATGGAGAGTGTGGAATATTTTACAAGGAAAAAGAGAATGAGTCAGCAATTGTGTTAGAGAGAGGGCAAGTATTGAGGTTAGATTCCCTACAATGTGGAAGCAGGCCCTTCGGCCCAACAAGTCCACCCCGACCCTCTGAAGAGCAACCCACCCAGATCCATTCCCCTACATTCACCCCTGACAAATACACCTAACACTACAGGCAAATTAGCATGGCCAATTCACCTAGCCCGCACATCTTTGGACTGTGGGAGGAAACTGGAGCACCCGGAGGAAGCCCCCGCAGGCACGGGGAGAATGTGCAAACTCCACACAGGCAGTTGCCCAAGGCTGGAATTGAACCTGGATCCCTGGTGCTGTGGAGTAGTAGTGCTAACCACTGAGCCACCATGAGGTGCTAAGAACAGATTTTCAGGAGCCAGGGAGAAAGTTACAAAGTAGATCTCGAGGGTATAATTTCTAGATTACCTGCCCCCATGCCAGATGCTAGCCAGAGCAGAAGTAGGAAGATAGAACATAGGAGGAGAAGACCATTCAGCTCCTAAAGCCAGCTCTGCTATTCTGGATCAGAGCTGATTACCTCCCATCAAGGCCCCAATCCTGTATTATCCCCATATCCTTTGATTTGATGAGTAACTAAAGATCAATCACTCACTAACTTGGACTTATTTGATGGCTGAGTTCGAACAGTTCTTTGGGATAGAGAATTCCAAAGATTCATCAATCTCTGCATGTGGACATTCATCCTCATCTCAGCTTGCCTGTAAATCTGAGATGACATCCCTTAGTTTAATACTCCACAACCAGAGGAAACATCCTCTCTGTATTGCCTCGGTCTCTACCTTCAAGAATTGAAGTTTATATGTGAAATGCCATTTCTTCTTCTAAACCTAAGAGAATAACAGCTTAATGTCCTCAACCTCCACTCAAAGGTACTGCCACCATTTCAGAAATCAGTTTGATAAACGTCTACTGTACTCTCCCTACAGTAAATATATCCTTCCTAATGCAAGAGCACCAGACTATACACCATACGCCAGATGAGGTTTCACCAGGAGCGAAGCAAAACTTATTTGCTCCTATACTCCAATCCTCTTGTGATAAAGGCTAGTAAACCACTTACTTTCCAAACTGCATGCAGCTGCAAGTTAGCTTTCAGGGACTTCTGAACAATGACACCTTTGAACATCACCACATTCCCATCTCTAGCCATTTAACAAATACTTTTCACCTTTTTACCCCCTACCATAACCTTGCATTATCCATGGTACCTTCCAATTATTACGCTGTTGCTCTCTCACTCAGCCTGTCTAAATCCTTTAAGTCGCTTTGCATTCTCCTCACAACTCATTCTTTCCAAGTTTTGTGTCATCAGCAAATTGCTAAAATTAAAACTGGTCACTGCAGCCAAATCAATGATTTAGATTTAAACATTTGGGGGCTAAGCACTGATCTTTGTGGCACTCCACTTGTCATTCTAAGCCTACCAAACTCAAAATAGCCTATTTTTATCTCTTCTGAAGAAAAGTCACTGGACCCAAAACATTAACTCTGATTTCTCTCCACAGATGCTGCCAGATCTTCTGAGGTTCCCCAGCAATTTCTGTTTTTGCTTCAGATTACTAAACATAGTGATCCTGGACTAAGCGCCACTCTCTGCAACTGGTTCCTCAGTTTCCTGACCCACAAGCTTCAACCAGTGAAGATTGGGGACAATATTTCATCCTCACTAACACTCAACACTGCAGGGGTGTGTACTCATCCCCCTACTGTACTCATTGTATACCCATGACTGTGTCGCCAAATACCAGACTAATGCCATTTACAAGTTCGTTGATGACACCACTATAGTCGGTTGAATCTCAGATGGAGGTAGAAGACCTGGAAAAATGGTGCACTGAGAACAACTAGCTCTCAATGCCAGCAAAACCAAGGAACTCATTATTGACTTTTGGCGGGATGTTACTCATGCCCCCCCACATACCAACAGCACAGAGGTGGAACAAGTGGAGAGTGTCAAGCGCCTGGGAGTGGTCACCAACAACAAACTTTCTTGGACTCTTCATGTGGACGCACTGGTTACAAAGGCCCAAAAATGTCTCTTCTTCCTCAGACAGCTGAGAAAATTTGGTGAATACCCTTGCCAACTTTTATAGGTGCACCCATTGAGAACATTCTGCCTGGATATATCAGTACCTGGTATGGTAACTGTACCATTCAAGATTGGAGATGGTTACAGAGAGTTGTGAACTCAGACCGGACAATCACAAAGGCCAACCTCTCATCTACAGAATCCATCTACCAGGCCCGCTGTCAAGGAAAGGCAGCCTACATTCTCAAAGATCAATCCCACCCTGGCAATGTTTTTCTACAACCTCTACCATCGAGGAGAAGGTACAGAAGCCTGAACACATGCACCAGCCGGTTTCGAAACAGTTTCTACCTTACTGTTGTTAGAATATTGAATGGATTCACAAACTCTTAACATTTGACTGTACCTGTGTTTTTGTTTATGCTGCTGTTTAGCTATTATTTACTATCTATGCTACTTAACTGTGAGCTGCCTGTATTGCTCGCAAGACAAAGCTTTTCACTGTGCCTTGGAACACGTGACAATAAATTCAATTCAATTCAGATTTCCAGCATCTGCAGTTCTTTCAGTTTTTTGGCCATTTTTATCCTGTTCTGATTTCTACAAATCTTCTGCATATTAACATACTACCCTTAATCCCATGTACTTTGATATAGTTTACTAAATTCATGAATGGGACTTTATCAAAAGCCTTCTGAAAATCCAGAAATACCCCTATAAAGTGCTTAAAAGCTTTCCTTGTACAGCAGTCATGCCAGAGAGAAACAAAAACTGTCTCTAAAATCTCAACGGGTTTAAATCAACTGTGACTTCAATTCACAGTTTGAAAAATCTGATAATTTATTCCTGCTATACATCAGAGTTTAAATGTTCTTAGCTTCAAATAACCTTGCCAGGATCTTATGTGAATGTTTTTGGTCCAAAGCAATTACTAAATTCCTTTCTTTTAGATACTCTATTTGAACAAGATTGCATCTCTTTCTCAGGAGTGTTACTTTATATATCCATCTTTACAGAACTTCTGCAGAACTGGCCCAAACTGAAACAAAAAAAATCTCTAAAGTATGGGTGTTTCATCAAAGCTTAAGAAAAACTACCAGAAAATTCTAATAGAAATCCTGGTGCAGGTTTGGTGGTAAATTCTCCTAATGATTCACAAGATACATTAGTCCTGAAGGCTACCTCTATCAAATTGTATTAAAAGAAATTACTATGGCTACAGAAATACTTACAGGCTAAACATTAAACCCATCAGAGACAAGAAAAACCCATATGTCATTAAGTCAACATTCAAAAATCAAAATGTAAAATTGAATGATAAATCTCACATCCTATATCACACTGTTTCTTTACTGATTGCTTAGTTGTCCTCTGCTGAATTCAAAACATCCCAACCTTTAGACTTACAAAATCTTTTTGTAACTTTAAAAGTCTCTTCCTCTGATCCAATACTATCTTTAATATGAAAGCAAAATATTGCAGAATAAAAATAGAAGGTGATAGTGAAACAGATTTTGCTGGAGGTAGTCAATGTTCAATTTATTGTGTTCGCCATGGCTCTTCAAGGTATGTATGTATTTTTGATAACCATATGTTAATTATTTAAATACTAAACATTCTCCATCTACCATCAAAATTTTTAATGTTCAGTTTCAATTCACCACAGTCAGCTTCCTCATACAATCATACTTGTCCTTATGTTTAGACTGAAGACCATAGTTCAAAATTGAACAGTATCTTTTTAAATATTAATGGAGAATTCTATAGTCACTGTTCCCTAAAGCAATGTTTCCCAAATATCTCCTACAATGAACCAATTTTGAGGCTTGAAAATTGTTGCAACAGCAATTGAGAAATGAGAGTGGTGGGGTGGGGGGGGAGAGGAATTGGTGAATAGGAGACCGGAGAGCACATGCGAGTTCCTATGTAAGCAGGGAGTTTCTGTTACTGTGCAATCCAGTTATAATTCAGTCAGAGGTACATGGTGGCCATTGCTGTATTGGAGGTCATAACGCTAAAATATTAGCTCATCATCCTACTTGGGGTACCGACCCCCACTTTGGGCAATTCTGTCCGAAAGGTCTTTGTATCAAATTATTAACTAACCTTTTCTCATGTCATTAATACTACATCTAAAATAGCCTGTGCTCTGGTTGATTTCTCAACATATTGCTACAGAAACCAACCTCAAACATATTACAGGAATTCTTCCTTAGTAGGATTGGTGCTCATTAGATTTACCCAGTCAATATTTAGAATGAGGTCACCCTTGATTACTGATTCTGATTGATATATTTGCCTCTAATTTCCTGATATGGATAATGATATTCATGCCGTATATAACCATGACAGTTTGGTGATCTATGATCTACTTCAACTAATATTTGCTACTCATGCTCTTTGTTAGCTCCATGCAAAAGATTCTACACCCTGTCCTTCTGATCAGACACACTCTCTCTCACTCATAAAATGGATCCATTCCCTGATTAACAGCACAACCCTGTTGGACATCAACTGGTGCCAGGAAGAGGGTCAACCTGGGGAAGCAGTCCTGGAGAAAACTTACCTTGGAGCAACATAGGAGCAGACTGTGGAGCAGACTGAGGGCTTGGAGCAGGGATGGTTGTTGGACTGGGGTGTGGTGCTGGTGGTCAGCTACTGCAATGTAATAGGTAAAAACAAGGACTGCAGATGCTGGAAACCAGATTCTAGATTAGAGTGGTGCTGGAAAAACACAGCAGGTCAGGCAGCATCCTAGGAGCAGGAAAATCGACGTTTCGAGCAAAAGCCCTTCATCAGGAATAGAGGCAGGGTGCCTGCAGTAGAGAGATAAATGAGAGAGGGTGGGGGTGGGGAGAAAGTAGCAAAGAGTACAATAGGTGAATGGGGGTGGGGATGAAGGTGATAGGTCAGAGAGGAGGATGGAGTGGATAGGTGGAAAGGAAGATAGGCAGGTAGGACAGGTCATGAGGGCGGTGCTGAGCTGGAAGGCTAGAGCTGGGTTGAGGTGGGGGAAGGGGAAATGAGGAAACTGGAGAAATCCACATTGATGCCCTGGGATTGAAGTGTTCCAAGGCGGAAGTTGAGGCGTTCTTCCTCCAGGCGTCGGGTGGTGAGGGAGTGGCGGTGGAGGAGGCCCAGGACCTGCATGTCCTCGGCAGAGTGGGAGGAGGAGTTGAAATGTTGGGGTACAGGGTGGAGGGGTTGATTGGTGAGGGTGTTCCAGAGATGTTCCCTAAAGCGCTCTGCTAGAAGGCGTCTAGTCTCCGCAATGTAGAGGAGACCGCATCAGGAGCAACGGATACAATAAATGATATTGGTGGATGTGCAGGTAAAACTTTGATGGATGTGGAAGGCTCCTTTGGGGCCTTGGATGGAGGTGAGGGAGCAGGTTTTGCAATTCCAGCACTGGCAGGGGAGGGTGCCAGGAAGGGAGGGTTGTTTGTGGGCGGCGTGGACCTGACCAGGTAGTCACGGAGGGAACGGTATTTGCGGAAAGCTGAAATGGGTGGGGAGGGAAATATATCCCTAGTGGTGGGGTCTGTTTGGAAGTGGTGGAAATGTCGTCAGATGATGTGGTTTATGCGAAGGTTGGTAGGGTGGAAGGTGAGCACTGGGAGGGGAGGGGTGTTCTGTCCTTGTTACAGTTGGAGGGGTGGGGTTTGAGGGCAGAGGGGCAGGATGTGGATGAGATGTGTTGGAGGGCATCGTTAACCATGTGGAAAGGGAAATTGCAGTCTCTAAAGAAGGAGGCCATCTGGTATGTTCTGTGGTAGAATTGGTCCTCCTGGGAGCAGATACAGCGAAGGCAGAGGAATTGGGAATATGGGATGGCATTTTTGCAGGAGGCAGGGTGGGAAGAGGTATAATCCAGGTAGCTGTGGGAGTCGGTGGGTTTGTAAAAAAGTCAGTGTCAAGTCGGTCGTCATTAATGGAGATGGAGAGGTCCAGAAAGGGGAGGAAGGTGTCAGAGATGGTTCAGGTAAATTTAAGGTTGGGTGGAACGTGTTGGTGAAGTTGATGAACTGCTCAACCTCCTCGCGGGAGCACAAACTGGCGCCAATGCAATCATCAATGTAGCGGAGGAAGAGGTGGGGAGTGGGGCCGATGTAATTACAGAAGATGGACTGTTCTACATGGCCAACAAAGAGACAGGCATAGCTGGGCCTCTTTGGTCTGGAGGAAGGGGGAGGATTCAAAGGAAAAATTGTTAAGGGTGAGTACCAGTTCAGCGAAATGAATGAGAGGGTCAGTGGAAGGATACTGTTGGGGACGTTGAGAGAGGAAGAAACAGAGGGCTTGGAGGCCCTGGTCATGGCGGATGGAGGTGTAGAGGGACTGGATATCCACGGTGAAGATGAGGCGTTGGGGGCCAGGGAAGTCTTGGAGGAGGTGGAGGGCATGGGTGGTGTCTTGAACGTATGTGGGGAGTTCCTGGACTAGGAGGACTAGGACAGTGTCAAGGTAGGTGGAGATGAGTTCGGTTGGGCAGGAGCATGTTGAGACAATGGGTCGGCCAGGGTGTTCAGGCTTGTGGATCTTGGGAAGGAGGTAGAACCGGGCAGTGTGGGGTTCCCAGACTATAAGGTTAGAAGCTGTGGGTGGGAGATCTCCTGAGGTGATGAGGTTCTGTATGGTCTGGGAGATGACAGTTTGGTGATGGGGGGTAGGGTCATGGTCGAGGGGGTGGTAGGCGGAGGTGTGTCTTTGAGTTGGCGTCTGGCTTCAGCGGTGTAGAGGTCAGTGTGCCAAACTACCACTGCACCCCCTTTATCTGCTGGTTTGATGGTGAGGTTGGGATTGGAGCAGACAGGGATTAGAGGGCTGCACATTGTGCAGGTGAGAGGTTGGAGTGGGGGAGGGGGATAGACAGGTTGAGGCAGTTAATGTCTCAGCGGCAGTGGGGCATGGCAAGTGGTGCAGTGACACTGGACGCCTCCTAGCACAGTGCTTTAGGGAACATCTCCGGGACACCCGCACCAATCAACCCCACCACCCTGTAGCCCAACATTTCAACTCTCCCTCTCACTCTGCCGAGGACATGCAGGTCCTGGGCCTCCTCCACTTCTGCTCCCTCACCACCCGACGCCTGGAGGAAGAATGCTTCATCTTCCGCCTCGGAACACTTCAACTCCACGGCATCAATGTGGGTTTCTCCAGTTTCCTCATTTCCCCTTCCAGCTCAGCACCGCCCTCATGACCTGTCCTACCTGCCTATCTTCTTGTCCACCTATCCACTCCATCCTCCTCTCTGACCTATCACCTTCATCCCCACCCCCATTCACCCACTGTAATCTTTGCTACTTTCTCCCCACCCACACCCCACTCTCATTTATCTCTCCACTGCAGGCACCCTGCCTCTATTCCTAATGAAGGGCTTTTGCCCGAAAGGTCGATTTTCCTGCTCCTCATATCCTACTGCACTGTAACATTTATTTGAATTTTCTTTTTAACATGACTGTAATGTCACTCCTTTAACTATGTCTTATTTCTAACTTATTCTTTAAACACTAAAGTAACACAACTACTTTTTAAAAAATTCCTCTTTTGCATCTAAGATTTGTACCGAGGTACTTGTACTTAAGATGGCGCCAATAACGACACTGAAGGGTGTTTTATTCCCAAATCTGGATTGTGAGCAATTTGGAAGACCACTTGCAGGTGGCGAAACTCACATGTATCCTCCATTCTCTAGATGGTAGTGGTCATGGTTTTGGATGGTGCTAATTATGGAGTCTTGGTGTGTTTCTCTAGTACAGCATGTACAGGGGAAATCACTGCTGTGACTGATCTTAAGTGGTGCAGAGAGTGTTTGTGGGTGTAGTGATAGCCAAGTGGACTGCTGTCCTGAACAGTGTCAAGTTTTCAAGTTTCTTGAGTGTTGTTGGAGTTGCACCCATCCAGGTAAGTGGGGAGTGTTCCATCACACTCCTGACTTCTGCCTTGTAAATAGTGGACAGGCTTTGGGGAGTCAGATGGTGACTTATTTGTTGCAGAATTCAATGCCTCTGACCAGCTTTTATGTGTTTTATCATGTTTATGTGGCTACTCCAGTTCAGCTTCTGGTTAAAGGCAACATCCAGGAGGTTGATACTGGTGATTTTAATGATGATAATTGCATTAAATTTCAAGGCAATGGTTAGCTTCTTTCTTGTTGGAAATGATCATTGCCCATCTATTATATGGCATGAATGTTACTTACTACTTGTCAGTCCAAAGTTCAATACTGTCCACCTCTTGATCCATTTGGACCTGGATGGCTTCAGTAGTAGAGAGTCACAAATGGTGTTGAACATGGTGCAATCATCAGCACTCACTTGACCTTGTGATGAAGGGATGGTCATTGACAAAGCAGCTGAAAATGGTTAAGCCTAAGATACTACCCTGAAGAACTCCTGCAAAGAAGATCCTGGAGCTGAGATGACTGATGGTCAACAACCAAAACCATTATGCCAGGTATGATTCCAACCACCAGAGAGTTTTCACCCTTACTCTTTACTCCCTTCCAATGTTTTGGTATAACTTGGATCTCACTGCTCACAAAGCTGGAGGAAGTGGAAGCAGTAAATAGTTGGAGCTATAAATAGGAGATTGGATAAGCACAGAAGGAATAACCGTATGGGACTACAGGGTTTGATTTAGTGAGTGAGACTGACTGGATTGCTTGGTGAGGAGCCATCATGAGTTTGATGAGTTGAATGGCCTTGTCTATTCCAACAATGACTCAGATTTTTTAAAAAATCACAAAATACCACAGTGCAACTCAACACTTATTTCATTTTAAAATCTGATCTGCAGTTCATTCGGAGTGTTATTGAATTCTGGTTAACATTTAACTTCTACATGATGGGGAACTGACAGACATTGCAATGGAAATACATGTTGCTATAACAATGTGTAAACAATCAATCGTTCATATAGATCATGTTGTGTGACCTGAAAAAATATGCAGTTTGAATGCTCAAAATGATAGAAATGCAAAGTCCCAGCCCAGTCAGCTGAATGCTCAAAAGACCAGCAGCTTAAACCCTAGAACCAATATGTTAAAAAGTCCAACCCAACCTTCATTGTTATTAACTTCCAATGTGAAATTTTGGTAATTTTTTAAAATATAAAATGTTACTGTCTCAATCCATTTTCTATTACAGAATTTTAGCATTAACCTAAAGAAGTAAAAAAAATCCAATCTTGGAATTACAAAGCGTAAAGATTAATCTAATCTAAAATCCTTAAGGCACTAATTTCAAACTATCAAACAACAACACATTCAGAAAATTGAGACATCTTAATCCAAAGGACCCACACTTACTCAAAACTTTTGGGCCTATTATTTTCAGCTATAGGTGAAAACTGTAGCCTGCTATGATGTTAAAAAGCCTTGCTAAATTGTTACACTGTACCATCTACAAGATGCCTGACAGTAACTCACCAAGGCTCCATCTGAAGTGATTTCTAGACCTGCACCACCTAGAACAATATAGCAGCTGCATGGGAACACCACCATTTGTAAGTTCCCCTCCAATACAACCTTGGAACTATGTCACTGTTCCTTCAATGTCATTGCACTTCAAAATCCTGGTGCACTTTTCCAAGCTGCAAGGATGTTTATAACCATCCTTTTAGAGATCACCAAAAAGCACTGGCTAGACGGTGACACACACATTCCATGAAATAATGCATTTTTAAGAAGCTTCCACTTTGATGTCAGAAAGAACTAGGCATCCATGGTCCATACCTAAGACTGGTATTAGGTCCTTTGAATATGAAAATAAGGAATTGAATGATTGAGGCCTCCAGTTCAAGACTGGTCAGCCATAGCAGTAACTGCATTCAGCAGGTCCAGACCTTGGGACAACCCTGAAAGATAGCTTTTTACAAAGTTATTGATCTGAATATAGAGCTTGTCAGTAGAGCCAGTCCTATTCTTCTCAAAGAAAACCACTGCCCTTTGTGACCTTCAGCTCATTTCAAACATATTATCAGCATCCACGTCTGACACTATCCACTTTCTGTCAGTTCATTTTCCTGGGGACACTCGCAGTACCTCAACTTGGCTGATTGTTGTAGCGAGACCTGATACCCAATACCAAGGATGCCCTCAGCCTCATCATTCAAGGGCAGGAAACATTGTCCACACACCCAAAAATGTTCTAATCAAATGGGTTTAGAGGTCAAATTCCAGGATTGAGAAAAACCTTGAAAGCCCATGTGACAATGCTGCTCCTTTAACAAGGTTGTTTCCTTGGTATTTTTTTTCCAGGGAGGTTGTTAAAGCAGCGATTCTGAGAGGTCTGGCTTGGGTGGGTGTTCAGGCCAATTTGATTATAGCTAACAAATACTTCTTCAGGCAAAAGGCAATCAAAGTTTTTTTTTAAAGTTTCATATCTTACAATGAAATGTAATTGGCCAGTTCTCCCAGCTGCGTTTTTCCCTGGTTTGGTTTGGTTTTAGCAAGCAGTTATGTTGTGAAACTGCTTAATGCAAAGAAGTAGATCCACGCTGATCCTCCCCCTCTTTGACACCTCTCTTGTAAGATCCTGTGTTCGATTTTACCTTCCTTGCTAAGGGGTGTTGATGGGGATTATTGCAAGTATTTGGAACAGCATAATTAAGTTGGGCTAATATGTTAGGTTTTCAGATAGATTAAGCTGTTCTGCATTCTGTTCTCTTTTGTTTGTGTTTCATTCGGTAATCTTGTAAATAAATTCTGTCTTGTTTAAAATTAAGTGAATGGCCCAGCTGCATCTGTCCTGGAATATCCACTTCACACCTGCTTAAAACAACTAGCAAAGTTAGGGTTCAGGCTACTTTCTTGAAATGTTTTGATGGGGTCTGGACTGGTCCATAACACACAAACTTAGCCATAGCAAGAGTTCACACTTATAGAGTTATAGAGTGGTTTTGATGATGGATGAGGTGAGGGCCTTTGAGACAACGTCACAGCCACAGACAGCATGAAGCAAAATCTTGGGAACAAGAGTCAGGGCAGTGTAATCTTGTTCACTTGAGGCTTAAATGCACAGCAGAATTATAACATTGCTGGAATACTTACTTGCTCACCCAGCATCAGAACAATGGGTTGAATGGCTTTTGTGCTATATTATTCAATGATTTCTTTCATATTTTTAAATTAGGTCACGTGTGATACTGCTAAAGTGGAATCTCAGATTTGGAGATAGCTTAATACCTAACAGTAATTATCAACAACAGAACCTTAGAAACAATTCTCATAAGTTTTAAGAAGTTAAGTCTAAGAAATTAAACAGTCAGAAACTGGAATAATCTAAAAGATAATAAGGCTTAGAAAGACCAAAAATGGAAGAGGTGTTTATAGATTATGCTGATGGTAAAATATAAAAGATGCTGAAGTTAATTCACAATACAGCAGCTATCCAAAGCACTTTATAAAACAGATTTTACTGAATATCAGCACATTTCCAACAACCTTTTCTAGATATCACATTTTCCATTATACTTTTGCAGAAATGCAAGACAAGATGCAGTTATTCTGTAGTGAGCCATTACGATGAGAAAATCTAAATAGTAAAATTCAATATTCACTTCTCAATGATCATCAGAAATAAACCATTAGCAACTTAGCTTTTAACATTAAAACATTTGGTTAGAAAGTCAAGGTTCTATGAAATCAGACTTTAACCACAAGCAGTATAAATCATTTAACACTTAAAGTTCTTTTCACAAGAAACAGTTTGTGCTCAAATGTCTGCCTGAATAGCTGTAAACAAAATTTTGGATCGTGGTGCTATGCTATTCTTACTGCACCATGTTGCTATGCTGCTCTCAGTTGTAACAATGGCACTACATTGTGAATGCATAGGAAACCTGGAACAAGATCTATTCAGCACGGTTCTCTAATGAATTGTCCATTTCTAATTTATGCAGTTGAACACAACCTCTCAAACGTAAACCCACTCATCAAGAATAGGATTGGCATGAAAGCGAGTATAAAACTCCATGTATATCTTGAAAGTCTAATAGTTTAATAAACTGCAGTTCTTTAGATTGAAAAGACTGAGTGATTATACTTCTTCAGATTGACCATGTAAATGGTCTATTGATTCATAGGAACTTGTTCAACTCCAGGTGGTACACATTCTTTCCCTCTGAAGTCTCATTGCCAAGGTCATTGTGATTCATTGTAAGTTGGGCCTCAGAGCACCGATTCCAGTTCCTACATTGAGAAGATTATTTTGTTCAAATTTCAAAACTGATTTTGACAATATCATACTAAAGAGATCTTTCAAAAAAATAAGGGATGAATAAGTCTTGGAATCTTCAATCTCACCAGAGCTCATCAGAATAACTATCAATTAGTAAGGCACCCACTATGTAGGGAGAACAAGGATGGATGACTCCAACTATCACATATCTCCCAGTATCACATCCACAGTTTGCCATGACTGTCCACAGACAAGGATAATGGAGAGCCAGAGAAGATTGGTTTGAACAAAAAAAGTGATCCACATAAATACTTGCAGAGGATTGACAAAGCAGCGCTTTACTGCAGTTAGTTTAGATTAAGTGTAGTTTTGAATGTAGAAAATACCACACAAAATAAAGATAGTTGCTTATTAACAAGCAGCAACACAAACCTAAGTACTATTAATGACTGATAAAGCAGCTGAACCACATTTGGTTTCCCGTTTAGCTGTAAAACTGTCAGCATCTGTCAGCAGCTCAGACAGTTCAATTGAAAGATCCCATTACACTGGTAATGAGCAGGTTAGATCTATGTTCACAAAGAAAAAAATATTTTCATTCTTGCTGTTTGCTGTCGGCACGTCCTCGTTTAACAACAGCCCATCACCATATCACGAACCTCTACAAGGGCAGGGGAATGAAATGAAAGTAAATTCCAGACAGATGTAGAAATTATATACATAAATGGTGATATAGATTAAATTGAATTATCTAAATATACACTAAGTATTTTAAGGCATACTTACATCATTATATGCCCAATAGTAGGTCCTTATGGTGAAGGATGGATCATTGCTAAAGCGACTATAGGTGGTTCAGCCTAGGACGCGACCCTGGGGAACTCCTGTAATGGTGTGATGGGGTTGAGATCACTGCCTTCCAACAACCACAATGATCTTTTGTGCTAGGTATGACTCCAATCACTGCACAGTTTTTTTCCCCCACAGATTATCATTGATTCCGGTTTTGCAAGGGCTCCTAAATTCCATACTTGGTCAAATGCTGCCATGAGGTCCAGGGCAATTATTTTCATCTAAGCTCTTAACCAAGGCTTGGATAAAGTCTTGAATCAAGGAGAATCGAAACTGGGCATTGATGAACATGTTAGGGAAGGCGACAGCCGAGTGGTATTATTGCTGGACTGTCAATCCAGCAACCTCAAGTAATGTTCTAGGGACTCGGATTCGAAATCCCACCATGGCAGATAGATGGCGGCATTTGAATTCAATAAAAATCCGGGGATTAAGAGTAATGACAACCATGAATCCATCATCAATTGTTGGTAAAACTGGTTCACTAATGTGAACAGTCCCGGCTGGCTGTGACTCCAGACCGACAGCAATGTGGTTGACTCTTAACTGCCCTCTGAGCAATTCGGGATAGGCAATTTAATGCTGGCCTAGCCAGAGATGCCCTCATCCATGAATGAATTATAAAAAGTACCGAGTATGACTTGAGAACACTGTCGACGTCATTTTCCATTACTTTGCTGAAGAGCAGACTAATGGGGTGGTAATTGATTGTATTAGATTTGACCTGCACATTGTCACGTAGATGCCAGTGTTGCAGCTGTACAGGAACAGATCAAGCAGAATTGTAATGTGTAGATCAATAGTTAAGAAGATCAATAGTTAAGAAAAAACAAGTGGTTGGAATGCAGATATATCTGACAGAGAGATGCTTTGAATTGAAATAATAAAACCCTGAAAAAACTGATAAAAGGGGAGAAATGCGTTGGGGCAAAAACAACATCATGAGGAAAAAGGCAGAGAGCCAGAAGAGAGAAATAAAATTAAGAAGCAAAAGCAATTAAATATTATTTTGTGAATTAGAAAACTTAGAGGGAGATTAAAAATAGGAAGCTTTAAAAAAAAACAAGTAAAAAACGCAAAAATAAGAGGAGCAAAAACATGGCTCACTATATTTAATTTAAAAAGATAACATCCAAGGCGGATGTGTCCTTTACACCCAATGCAGAATGAGGTTGTTTAATTTATACCAATGTACAGTATCAACATCATTTTAATTTTGCGTCACCTCATGAACAATGGGATATAATTGCTCATTGCGGCTTGGCACTTCAGATCCTTAATGACAAATATTTACCTGTCGACAAAATTAAAATGTAATGCCGACAGTACCACTTTACAGTAGGCCAAATTGTTGGTCTAAATGATGCAATATTTCTATAATGGGTTCCGAATACTAGGAGTAACTGGACAGTGCACCAGTGGTCCTAATGTCCATATCAGTGGTCCCAATGTCCATGTTAATACTAGACAGCTGTGCCAACAATGCTTTGGCAGCCTCAGCATATAGTGAACTGCCAAGAAATTATAATCATGATACATGTAAAATGTTTAGCTGATGCAAGTAAATATTTAAAGTCAAACATTTGAAAGATATGGCTAAAGTACACACAAGTAGCAAAACATCATAGCTTGATTAGATTGTATGAAGATCTATCAAATTATGAAGCTGTTCTCAACAGTACATACTAGTCTGCCTTTTAACAAACTTAGAAGAAATAAGACTGAGCGATCCTGAAAAACTTTCCTGAATATAGAATGAGAGAGCACAGAAGGAGGTAATACTGCCCACACTGCTGCTGTATTTAAGCATTTAACTGATTCCTTTTTAGATGTCACAACTAAGTCTGCTTCTAACAGCTTTCACACAATGAATCAAAAGGACTTGCAATGTCATTAAAAATTCCTTACATCCCAATTACTGTAACGCTATTCCCTTTGGTTACTGAAATCACTTCTCTCTTACTCTGTCAAAATCTTCAATATTTTGAACTTTTACCAAATTTCCCCTCAACTTTGTCTGCCCTAAAAAGAGCAAGCACAGTATCTCTAATCTATTCATGTAACTGAAGATTTTCATTTCTGGTATTATACTAGTAAATCTCTTCTGCATGTTCTGTAAGGGTTTGAGCTCCTTCCTAAACTGTCATATCTAGAATTGGATACATTAGAACACCTATCTCTCTGCAAATTAAATTTGTGACTCTGCAAAGTGAACTTCTAAGAATGTTACTTGAGTTGGAACATCCATCTTTCCATATTAAACTGAGAACCCATCACCTTACTCTAGTGGTTCATAAAAACCCTGCAGCATGATTCAGAGTTGCCCTCTCCGTATTCATCCTCATTAGATATATAACAGAGCTTTCATTTCATTTATCAGAGGGACCCTGCCCACAGTGACCATACCTAGGAAGTAATTCATGAAAAGAAAACC
Organism: Hemiscyllium ocellatum; assembly: GCF_020745735.1. Classification (NCBI taxonomy): domain Eukaryota; kingdom Metazoa; phylum Chordata; class Chondrichthyes; order Orectolobiformes; family Hemiscylliidae; genus Hemiscyllium; species Hemiscyllium ocellatum. The sequence continues at coordinate 26,032,258 of NC_083425.1, read as the reverse complement.
ATCAACTTTGAGCTTTTTTGAAATGGCAGCCAGGGCTCCTGTTCAAAAAAGATAGGAGCTTCGTGTAAGATATTAATCATGATCTGGTAGGTGTTCTATGTAATTTTGTACTTCACTGTCTGAATCAATGATTCTCAAAGGAGCCACTCTGAGAAACTCTAAACAATTGTGGCACTAATCTTCATGACACTAGAGCCCAAATGTCCTCATGCCCTCTTTAAAAAAGTTGCTTAGGTTTAAAATTAGCTAGATCTTTTGATTCTTTTAAAGGGATGTGGGAGAGCAAACACTTTCCACTTCTGCACCTTACAAGTACAGTATGCAATATATTTATATCATTAAATTGGGCATCAGTTCCAGTCCGCATAATGCATGCGATATGATGCAACTGTTATGAAAGGTAATAAATTTAGGTGCTGTTCAAACAAACAAACACCTTGCATACATTTTCCAAACTTGGAAGTATAGTTACAGTGAAATACAATCACTACAGTGAATATAATTTTTTTGCAAAGTCATTCAGTTCCTGTCTTTCAGAACGTACATAATTAACAGACTTTTTGAGTAAAATACAACCTTTGTTAACGCATCATGCTACTGTCATCACAAGATTTATTTCTTATCTCCAGGATTCGTACATTACATTCTGCAGTGCAACAAAAAAAGGTTAATTTCATGATTAACCAAGTGCCTTTCATCACATCACATGGAGCATGCAATGTCCTTCTTTCACAAAACATTTCTTTTCTAGATACATCCTGTAGGTTTACAAAAAAGCCCTAATTCACACAAAGTACACATACTTAGATAATTCTTTGATCAAACTAAAACAAAATATCCCTGATTAAACTTAACAAGAGGTTCAGCGTTTGTTTACGTGGCTTACAAATTACTATAACTCAACATTTCTTTGCACTGGCATACATCACAAGATGGATTTGGGCACAAATTGATCCTGGTGTTGTCACTTACCTTTTAGATTGCCATATTCTAAGAGCAGCACCCTCCAAATCAAAACTCCCGGAAATGCAAATGGAACCTAGTCACCAATGCTTTGAGACTTTATGGCCTTCCCATTTCTCCTGGGCTGTAGTTTGGAAGGTCAAATAATAGGTATTCACAAGAAAATAAGGGTGTGGAAATTAAGGGTGGCCCATTTTAGTTATCCATCTGTGAGTGGTATGCAGATCTCTCATTCCTGGAAAGGGTTTGAATGAGATTTCTATGCTGCCACCACTCAGCTTTCGTTTCATTCCGATCACCCCCCTTTGTCATGAATCCTACAATTACTTCTTATTACTTTTAATCTATTTTCCCTTGCAGCTCAGTGATTAGCAATGCTGCCTCACACCACCAGGGTCCCAGGTTCAATTCCAGCCTTGGGCGACTATCTGTGTGGAGTTTGCACATTCTCCCTGTGTCTGCATGGATTTCCTCCCACAGTCCAAAGATGTGCAGGTCAGGTGAATTGGCCATGCTAAATTGTTAGGTGCATTAGTCAGAGTGGGGTGGACTTCTGAGGTTCAGTGTGGACTTGTTGGCCAAAGAGCCTGCCTCCACACTGTAGGGAATCTAATCTCTCAAAAAAAAGGTCCACAATGTATTTAAAGGTAATATACAGATTTATCTTTTCCATTTCACTTATCTGTTGCTCATCAGAACATCTGGTTGAATGTCTCCTGTGTGTCTTGGCACTCAGATCTGAATGCAGCAGTGGCCTCTCACTTCAATACTGATTAAAACTTCTCTAACTTACTTTCAATTGTTTTGACTTCATTGGCTTGTTGATTTATTGCTTTGCATTGGCTTGCAAGGTTTAATGGGTGGTGTGTAGATGTCTTTTAACCTTATCCTTAGCAATTTCAACAACATTCATGATTTATATTTCTTGCTTAAATTCCTAACAGACGTGTAGTACTTTGGACTTGTCAGCATTCAAAATTATCTGGCACATATTCATTTGTCCAATTCACTCACCAATTGTAATTAATAACTTGTGTTCTATTAATGACTTTTCAGATATCCTTAATGATTTTGTATTCAGGGATGGTACATGAGGTAAGATCAGCTCCAAGATCTTTACTCACTAGTGCTTTATCAATGCCGACCCGAGACACAGTGTGCTCCATACTAAGTAACCGTTAGGTTTGTACCATTATTTTGTTGTTGATGAATAATACTAATGTGCAGTATAATGTAAATACAGTAAATCAAATTTAACACAAACATGTTTTGATAGGGCCAAAGGAAACAACAATCTTAATGTCATTTTCAAAAATCACATCATAAAATTTCAAGCATTTAATTTAAAATAAACCTTAGTTGTTAAATTTCCATTTACTTCTGTTATACAAAGGATGAGGAAAGGCAGTTTCTGATCAGACACTTTTTAATTTGGGAGGGGAGTAGATGAAAGAAAACAAAATACCTGGTACAGTTTGAAGCTACAAAGAGAACATTGTGACAGCGTATAATCTTTTGGAAGACCTTCACAAAATCAAATACAATGATCCACCTGGGAGCGCAGTAAATTATATCTGAATGTATTCTGTAATTGATAGCATTGCATAACAGATCAAAGCAAGGTGAATGATCATTACTCACTTCTCATTGAAACAATGATTTTACTGACCTCTGCAGAAGTTTCATAATGATTACTGGAAATGCTCAACTCTCACTAAGATTACTTAAATTTTTTTTGTTTTAATGATAAGAGCTGGCTGAACAGTTGCAGTTTTAAATGATGGTTTTACCTGCAATATAAAAACACGTTACACAGTGTATCTGTACTTCTTACAGGGAACTAAAGTAGTTTTTTTTCTGAAAATCAATGGTGTTCTTGTTCTTGTGCCAACTCTTTTATGTTACTGTACAACAGATCCATGAAACATGTACCTCACTGGTCCTGCTGTTGAATGCAAGAAGATAATGGCTGACTTCACTGAGCAAGATTCCAATTACAGCTTATTTTCTGAAAATACTCGTCACGTAGCCTATTTGCATTCTGATTTCTGTTAATAGGGCTAACCAGTAGCGTGAGTAAAAACCAAGAATAAGCAAGCTTGAAATATAATTAACTTGTGGAATAAAAACAACAAACAATCTCAGACACTCAGATTCAGGGAGCCTGACGACTTCTTTTCTGGAAAAGTCCCATCAATTCTTTGGTCAACTCAATGGTTAGAAATCTAGCAATTGACCCATTTTATACAAATTTCATATTCCACTGCAAGTTAAGTAATTTAAATAGCCCAGCATCTAGTGAATTTTAAAATTCATGAGTCCAGCTTTCAAATTGGAAAGGTATTTCAAAGCTGTATGTTTTTTTTAAACTGAGGTTACCTCCATTCAACAGCACTGCAAATGTATCTGGCGATGTCGAGATCGAAGTGATCAAAGCTACATTATAGCGGCTTAGATTAGAAAGAGGTAAGGGCATGCTGCTGGGGCTGGAGCATCAGAAATGATCAAATTTTCAAATGATACTGTTTTGAAATTTCATTTTCTTGAACTTCTAACAATAATTTAGGAACAAATTATGAAATGCTTTAGCTTCAGTGAGTGTCAACAAGCTGCAAATCCTACACAAACAGATCAATGATGGTACCTATCCAATTTTCCTGAGGACTGTTAACTTTTCCGATAGCCCAGAGAGCAGAGGGTGTGTCCAGCTTCTACATTAGTTTACCATAATGCAGGTATGGCAATCTTGTGATTGCTGGACCTTTATAATGATAGATTGCAGATGCAACACTTCGCAGGTTGATGTTCTATTCCATCAGTGCAATATGTGGACGTGTCCTCCACACAATTTCAGCCACTGGTGTAACAAGTTACATTGCACACTTCCTGCCAGAGGTCCACTGTTCCTAAAAGAACAGCCCCTGACCTTTGAGCCCTGCTTCCATGGCTACACCGCGCTAGAATAAAACATCTGCACACCAATGACTTAGTGAATTGTCTTGAGTGAAGTTCATGGATACAGCACATAAAGACAGCCCTTAGCTTACGAGACGCTGTTTTTATTGTTAGTCAACAAGGCGTGACATTCCCAATAATGGGTCCATTGCTTTTTTTTTACTAGCTGAAGATGTGAAATGCCTGAATAAGCATAGAAACCTGATGTGTGGGCTGAATAAAAGACTTCACTTAATATTTCCTCATCAACACCACCTAAACTGATAAGTTTTGTTGGTGATTTTTTTAAAACATCAGTATTTAAAAAAAGTGTATTTTGAGTCATCATGAAAACTAGAAGTTAAATTCTTTGAGTGGAAGTTATTTCAAGAATTAGAGTTTTGCCATCATCAACAACAAATACATCTTTTGATTAAAACTCTGCAGTAGTCATAATATGAAGTCAGTGACTGTATTTTGCTGAATTACGATTCTAATAACAGGCATGTGAAAACTTGAGTTTCATTTAGTTTTAGTATAGAAGATCTTTGAAATTTATTTTCACAAGCACTCAGTTCCCGACATTCATCTCTAATGACATACAGAAATCATTTGCTCACTTGTAACTAATCAGCCTTATCATCATCGATCTCTAACTTGTAGAGTAGAATAAGCAATTATAATTGAATGAAATTCACTATAGTGGAGATCTTGTTGAGGTTGGAGAACGAGAGGCTGCTGGCTTTGCAATCAGACAAAATCAGGAAGGAGCAGCACTGCTGGATTTTCTGGGGTTGACCCTCATTACCACCACAAGACCAGCTCCCAGCCTTGTTTGGTTTGGCAACAAGGGGCACAATTGGGTAAAAGGATGCAAAGAAAGACAAGCTACGGTATCTTTCTCAAAAGCTGAATAAATGTTTTATCTTTGTGAAAGGGTAAGAAGCACCTGGCAAACACCCAATGTACAAGTGAGAAATGGAATCGTGGGAAAGTAATGGAACAGGGCAGCAATGAATGTGACCCGGTCTCAGCCCTGCTCAGGCCTGTTAATGGCCTGTGGAATATAGATATTGTTCAATGACAGACATCAGGAGAGTTTAGCACCCTGCTGTACCTTCACTAGGGTCATTGCCATCAGCATTACCATGTAGGCCAAGGTGCTGTTGTGTAATGTCCCATGGTCAATATTTCAGAATGCAACCTAAGCAGTGCCACATCTGATACAGCACACCTTGATAGAGGCAAATTCTCAACAGGGGCTGTCATAACTGTCGCAGCTCAAAAAAACTGACATGGAAAAGACTTTGATTCACCTGCAATATTGGTCAAACGCACATTCCAGAAAGCACTGCATTTACTGCTTGCTCAAACCGAGTCTGCCATGCTGCCATTGCTTATCTTGGATAGCCATACTTTCGACATCTACTCTTTTGAAAGTTTGCAAGAGCAACAATAGTCAAGTACTCTGACACTATTCATAACAAAGTAATCAACTTTAGAGGCCTCTCATCCACTACCCTAAGTACTCATCATGAATGTATTGCACACTATGTACAGAATGCACAATTACAGACTATTTTAGCAGAACATCCCTAGCATGCAACTTTCATCACCTAGTAAGCTATGAGTGGCAGAGCACTGGAACCAGCATTTCCAACTCTCTCCTCCAAGATACTAAACATCCTGGTTTCGAAATATAATCATCATTCCTTTATCCTCACTGTTTCAAAAAGCTCGAAATCCCCACATAATATGTTGTGAAAGCACCTTCGCCACACAACCTAGCAAATCAAGGTGAAATCTCACTATCACTTTCTCAGGGTAATCGCAAACAAACCTTGCCATTGATGCTCATATCCCAAGAGACAGAGAAAGATAATCAGCTCTTTTAGTTTGAAAATAAGCTTTCAATATTCTGAGCATGTTGAGAAAACTCAAAAATAAACATGGACTAAAAGATACTGAAATGTTAGAAATGTCAAATAATTCTTTCAGAATTTCATTGCATGTTAAATTTTGTTTGTGCCTACTCTAGGTGGACAACCAGAGCGCAATGTACAATCTCAAAATGAATGCATTGGAAATCACAATGCTTAACTGAACCTGAACACATCTTATTACATTTTAATATTTGTTAAAATTAAACTTTTGCACATTTTGTTCAGACCAGCCTTCATATTTTTCACAAGTGGAACCTATATATCAGTTTGTGAATGCATTGTCGCATTGCTCCGAAACTGAAGGGATTTCAAGCTGCAGTAGATACAAAACTGTACATTTTAAGATTAATTCTTCATTGGATCTGAGCCAAAGACATAATGAACAGAAAAGGATCTTCTCCTGGGCAAGTCACACAATCAGACCAGGATACTGAACTAATCGCCTTATTCTGTCTCACAAGATAATCAGCGGGTAAGATTATGCAAGTAACAGGCAAACAGCAATTGCCTTCTGTGCCATTGCTAAATTACGGGAAAAAAGTTGATTTTTAAAACAAAAATGACTCTATTCTACCTCTTACTGATAATGTTTCCTTTGGTCCTCGGTTACAAGGTGAACTGCATACCACTCTAACCTTCATATCTGAATGTGATTCCTTTTAATTATATGACTGAGCTTCTGCCAGCTGGGCACCATTAAGATAGAAGGAGAACGTCAAGACTGCAAATGCTGGAGATCAGAGTCGAAACATGTGGCGCCAGAAAAGCACAGCAGGTCAGGCAGCATCTGAGGAGCAGGACAGTCGACGTTTCGGGCATAATCGAGATGAAGGGCTTATGCCTAAAACGTCGACTCTCCTGCTCCTCAGATGCTGTCTGACCTGCTGTGCTTTTCTTGCGCCACATTTTTTGACCACCATCATTGAGTCATAAGCTTTACAAGCAACTTACCAGGTTTTATGACACTACCCATCAGTTTTTTTATCTTACAGTTGACTCTAATTTAATAATGAATATTAAAATATTAAAATTAAAATGATACTGAACTAATATGCCATTGTCACTTGGTCTGGCCTATACATGAACCCAGACCCACAGCAATGTGGCTAACTCTCATCTGCTCTCTGAAATGGCCAAGTAAACCACTCAGTTCAAGGGCAGCTAGGGAGCAGCAATAAATGCTGGCCAGCCAGCAACACTCATGCCCCATGAGTGAATTAAAAAACAGAAATGAGGGGTGATCATCTTGAAACATACTGGATACTGGAGGAGGGCTTGACGGAGTAGATGTTGGGAAGATGTTTCCGCTATTGGGATAATCTCAAACTTGAGGACATAGTTACAGATATTGTAAAGTGAGATGTGAAAAAAATCTTCTCTCAGAGGGTTGTGAATGTCTGGAATTCTCTAGATTTTTGAAACCTTACTGAGTTGAGGGCTATGATGTGCTGGCCAAAAGAGAAATTGAGGCTTGAGACGGATCAGCCATAATCTTACTGAGTAGTGGGACAGGCAAAGAGGGGCCAAATAGCCTGTGCCTGCTATTGTGTTCTTGTGTTCATATGTTTTACATGCTTTCTACTTGCATTTGCCTTACATTAGTTAGAAATTAATAACCAAAGGAAAATAAAGCATCAAGATTATTAAATAAGAATGTTTGAAATATTCTACCTACACTTAGGCAAATTCTAAAGGAATTTACAGGTTCTTCGGACCAACTAGAATAAAGGACATTCTGTTATGGATATAGGTGGAAACAGTGGTCATGGTATTCGCTTAGTAATTCAAGATCAAATCTAAGTCTCCAATTAATAAATTTGGAACTGAGATGGAGTCTTGTGGTGCAGTGGCAGTGCCCCTTTCTTTGAGCCGAGGGGCCTGGGTTCAAGTCTCACCTGTTCCAGAGGTGTGTAGTAACATCTCTGAAAAGATTGTTTAGAAAAAATAAATCTGGAATTGAAAGCTAGTGCTAATAATAGCGAGCATGAAACTATCATTGATTGTTGCAAAAAACCCATCTACATCACTAATGTCCTTATCTAGTCTGGTCTCCCTCTGAGTCAGGACTCATCAACAATGTATATTAACTCTTAACTGCCCTCTGAAATGGCCTAGCAAGCTACTCAACTGAAGAGCCATTATGGATCAGCAACAAATCATTGCCAGCGACACCCATACTCATGAAAGAAATAAAACATCCTTGTATCACTAATCTCAAGAATTGCATGCAAGTCACCAAATGGAACCTGTCTGGCAATTAAAAAGTTTAAATGATAGACAGAGGTATTTATTCAGTTTAAGTAGAATCAGATACATACATACTAACCTTATCCTTTTCTCATTTAAGGATCTTTTCTAAAATGACACAGGTTTTAGAAAAAGATTTCTAGATCTTTTAACCTGCAATGTTTTAATGATAGTGACTGACTACATGGATTGGTTATACATTAGCAAGGCATAACAGTTGATCAAGGAACATAGGAAGAATAGTAGGCCATTCACCCGCTGTTCTTTCATTCAATGAGATCAAGGCTAATCTGTGGCCTAACTCCTGCCTTTGATCCACATCTCTTAAAACTCAAATGGCATTCTGTTTACTTTGGTATATGCAGTTAGTCTCTTTCCTATTTACCTTATAAATCTCCTACTCAGCTTATGAGCTATGATAGAAATGAAACAGAAATTGACCACTTTCAGGTCCCTGCTCTGACAAATAAATGCACTTGTTTCTCTATCCCAAGTAATTTATTCATGGGGAGGAAACACCTTATCACATGACTAAATAGACATAATGTTCATGCATGCATAGGTCAGATTTGCTTTGCACTACCTTGAGATTTTATTAGCAATTGTAACAAATGGACAATAGCCAGTGAAGACTGATGTTGGTGTGAACCACTGATGATGACAAACTTCATTTCAGAGCCGGAGGTTTTTAAACTTATCATCAATAGTGTTGCAGGTCCCTTTAAGGCTTACATTTGATTGCACTGTTCGAGTAATGTCTGAGTCAATAAGTGCTGAGCAGTCAATGTGAACATTGGAAGATGAACACAGGTGGCAGTCCCATCTGTTGCCCTGTCTCAGCTTACACTAGCACAAAAAAAAACCATGGAGTTGAGGCCAAGTTCATTTGGATGAGATCAACCATAAAGCTTATGATGCATATCAAACAGGTCACTGATGCTTGACTAAGTCAGCTTGTTGATTATGGATGCAGACTTCACAACCATGATTTAGCTCCAATATGACTCTGAAGCCTCATTTAGCAATTACATTTGCAAATGATTTAAACAGATTTTAAACAAACAGTGTACATTTAATATGTACTTTTAGAAAACAAATAATCTCACTGATTTTTCTGCCCTTTGAAGCTGCCATTCGCCTGAAATGTGAAGTTAGAATTATGTCCTCTTAGTAGACAACCTTGTGGTACTTTCATCCTTTAAAAATGTGTTTTCATTGCAAAATGGGCAAGCTATAATGGAGAGGGTGTGATAAAAAAGGCCAAAAATAAATCAACATAATGTAGCCACTTTAATTTGAGAACACAGGAACGAGAAGCAGATCATTTGGAACCTCAAACCCATCTGCCATTTAATTAGGTTATGGATCCACTTCCACATCAACTCCACTTTTACACCTTATCCCTATATTCCTTACTGCACAAACAAAACAAAAATCAAAACAAAAAAATCTCCAGTTGTGCAAATCCGTGGCAGAAGCTTTTTTTTGAGCGAGTTGACTTAGGGCAAAATATAGCATTATTCAAACATCTTGTCTCAGATTAAATATAAGACTTTATTCTCCAGTAGAGTGGTGTGCTTGTTTTTCTAGATGATATGGATACAGAAGATGTTGTCTAAGGAGCCTTGCACCTTGTAGATGGTGTGTCCTACTGCTCCTGTGCGTCAGTGGTGCAAGGCCTGAATGTTTGCTTATTGTGGTGCCAATCAAACTGCTGCTGTTGTTGGAGTATTCCATCACACTCCAGACTTGTGCCTTGTAGATGGTGAACAAGTATTGGACAGTCAGGAGGTGAGTTACTCAGAGCAGGTTTCCCAGCTTCTGACCTGCCCCTGTAATCACAGATTGTTACATTTACTTTTCATCCCGGGCAACATCCTGCTGAATCTCCTCTGTACAATTACATATTTGTGGTGTTCAGAACTGCACACAGTATTCTATCCATGGCCGAACCAATGTTTCATAAAGTTGCTCCTTTATTCTATGTCCTGACTAATGAAGGCAAGCTTAAATTCCATCTACCGTTGGTCTGCCTAATTTACCATCTGGTCAATATCAGACTGTAGCCAGAGGCTATCCTCCTTGCTACTAACAACACCCAAATTATTAATTAAACCTTCTGCATTCACATCCAAGTCACTGATGTACATAACATAGCAAGGGTCCCAGCTGTGATCCCTGTGGTAAACTGCTGGCCAGAGGCTTCCAAGTACGAATCCCCCTGCAGCTTTGTCTCCTATATATAAGCGAATTTTGGATCCAGTTTTCCAACTTGCCTTGGATCCCAGGGGTTCTTAGCTTTTGGACCAGCCTTCCATGTGGGACCTGGTCAAAGACCTTACTGTAAATCGCACCAGCTGCATTACTCTCATCAATATATTTAGTCATCTTTTCAAAAAAATTCAATTAAAGTAGGCTGCAGTAGTGAGTACAGTGGGTTCTTTCTTGATTATATGTTTTTGGAGATAAGTTTCTTAATTAAACTTAAAATATAAGCCATAACTATTAATTTAACCCGGTGCAGGTTTTGTAGAGGAATAGGATGGTGTTATTTTCTGTAGATTGTGAAGGAGCAAATATGGCCTTTGCAGTGATATATACTTCTTGTCAGATGTGGGAGTTTAAAGAGAGTTTAAGGGTTACTGCGGATTATATCTGCCATAAATGCGGTTGGATGTGAATCTTATCAGATCGAATGGATCAGTTGGAGAGACAGTTAGAAGCGATGAGGAATTTGCAACAGCAACAGTATGTGATGAATGGCAGTTATAGGAACGAGCAAAGTCTCAGATACAATCACACATAGATGAGTTAACTCCAGGAAGGGTAACAGAGGTAGACACCTAGGGCAGGAGTCTTTTGTGGATATACCCATTTCAAACAGGTATGCTGTTTTGGAAAATGTGGGGACTGATGGATTCTGAGGGGAACGTAGCACGAACAGCCAAGTTTCTAGTATTGAGACTGGCTCTAATGCAACGAGGGGTACATCGGCTTCCAAGAGGTCAATTGTGTTAGGGGATTCTGTAGTCCGAGGTACAGACAGACGTTTCTGTGGCCAATGGAGAAAAAGCAGAATGGTGTGTTTTTCCATGGTGCCAGGATCAAGGATGTCTCAGAGAGGGTGCAGAATATTCTCACTGGGAAGAGGGGTCAGCACGAGGTCATTGTCCACATTGGAACCAACGATATAGGAAGAGAAAAGCTTGAGATTCTGAATGGAGATCACAGAGAGTTAGGCAGAAATTTAAAAAGGAGGTCTTCAAGGGTAGTAATATCTGGATTACTCCCAGTGCTACGAGTCAGGGAGGGCAGGAATAGGAGGATAGAGCAGATGAATGCATGGCTGAGGAGCTGGTGTATGGGAGAAGGATTCACATTTTTGGATCATTGGAATCTCTTTTGGGATAGAAGTGACCTATACAGGAAGGACAGATTGCACCTAAATTGGAAGGGGACTAATATACTGGCAGGGAAATTTGCTAGAACTGCTCATGAGGATTTAAACTAGTAAGGTGGGGGGGAGTGGGATGGGACCCAGGGTGATAGTGAGGAAAGAGATCAATCTGAGACTGGTACCATTGAGAACAGAAGTGAGGCAAAGAGTCAGGGCAGGCAGGGACAAGGTAGGACTAATAAATTAAACTGTATTTATTTCAATGCAAGAGGCCTAACAGGGAAAGCAGATGAACTCAAGGCATGGTTAGGAACATGGGACTGGGATATTATAGCAATTACAGAAACATGGCTCAGGGATGGGCAGAACTGGCAGCTTAATGTTCCAGGATACAAATGCTACAGGAAGGATAGAAAGGGAGGCAAGAGAGGAGGGGGAGTGCCATTTTTGATAAGGGATAGCATTACAGCTGTGCTGAGGGAGGATATTCCTGGAAATACATCCAGGGAAGTTATTTGGGTGGGACTGAGAAATAAGAAAGGGATGATCACCTTATTGGGATTGTATTATAGATGCCATAATAGTCAGAGGGAAATTGATAAACAAACTTGTAAGGAGATCACAAATATCAGTAAGAATAATAGGGTAGTTATGGTAGGAGATTTTAACTTTCCAAACATTGACTGGGACTGCCATGGTGTTAAAGGTTTAGATGGAGAGGAATTCCTTACGTGTGTACAAGACAATTTTTTGATTCAGTATGTGGATGTACCTACTACAGAAAGTGCAAAACTTGATCTACTTTTGGGAAATAAGGAAGGGCAACTGACTGAGGTGTCAGTGGGGGAGCACTTTGGGGCCAGCAAGCATAATTCTATTCATTTTAAAATAGTGATGGAAAAGGATAGACCAGACCTAAAAGTTGAAGTTCTAAGTTGGAGAAAGACCAATTTTGACGGTATTAGGGAAGAACTTTCAAAAGCTGATTGGAGGCAGATGTTCGCAGGTAAAGGGACAGCTGGAAAATGGGAAGCCTTCAGAAATGAGATAACAAGAATCCAGATAAAATATATTCCTGTCAGGGTGAAAGGGAAGACTGGTAGGTATAGGAAATGCTGGATGATTTAAAAAATTGAGGGTTTGGTTAAGAAAAAGAAGGAAGCATATGTCAGGTATAGACAGGATAGATTGAGTGAATCCTTAGAAGAGTATAAAGGAAGTAGGAGTATACTTAAGAGGGAAATCAGGAGGGCAAAAAAGGGACATAGGATAGCTTTGGCAAATAGAATTAAGGAAAATCCAAAGGACTTTTACAAATACATTAAGGACAAAAGGATAACTAGGGAGAGAATAGGGTCCCTCAAAGATCAGCAAGGCAGCCTTTGTGTGGAGCCGCAGAAAATGGGGGAGATACTAAATGAATATTTTGCATCAGTATTTACTGTGGAAAAGGATATGAAAGACATAGACTGGAGGGAAATAGACGGTGACATCTTGCAAAATGTCCAGATTACAGAGGAGGAAGTGCTGGATGTCTTGAAATGGGTAAAGGTGGATAAATCCCCAGGACCTGATCAGGTGTACCCGAGAACTTTGTGGGAAGCTAGGGAAGTGATTGCTGGACCTCTTGCTGAGATACTTGTATCATCGATAGTCACAAGTGAGGTGCCGGAGGACTGGAGGTTCGCAAACGTGGTGTCACTGTTTAAGAAGGGTGGTAAAGACAAGCCAGGGAACTATAGACTGGTGAGCCTGATGTCTGTGGTGGGCAAATTATTGGGGGGAATCCTGAGGGACATGATGTACATGTATTTGGAAAGGCAAGGACTGATTAGGGATAGTCAACATGGCTTTATGCGTGGGAAATCAAGTCTCACAAACTTGATTGCGTTTTTTGAGGAAGTAACAAAGAGGATTGATGAGGGCAGAGCAGTAGATGTGATCCATATGGACCTCAGTAAAGGGTTCAACAAGGTTCCCCATGGGAGACTGATTAGCAAGGTTAGATCTCATGGAATACAGGGGAACTAGCCATTTGGATACAGAACTGGCTCAAAGGTAGAAGACAGAGGGTGGTGGTGGAGGGTTGTTTTTCAGACTGGAGGCCTGTGACCATTGGAGTGCCACAAGGATCGGTGCTGGGTCCTCTACTTTTTGTCATTTACATAAATGATGTGGATGCGAACATAAGAGGTACAGTTAGTAAGTTTGCAGATGACATCAAAATTGGAGGTGTAGTGGATAGTGAAGAAGGTTACCTCAGATTACAACAGGATCTGGACCAGATGGGCCAATGGGCTGAGAAGTGGCAGATGAAGTTAATTCAGATAAATGTAAGGTGCTGCATTTTGGGAAAGCAAATCTTAGCAGGACTTATACATTTAATGGTAAGGTCGTAGGGAGTGTTGCTGAACAAAGAGACCTTGGAGTGCAGGTTCATATTTCCTTGAAAGAGGTGTCACAGGTAGATAGGATAGTGAAGACGGCGTTTGGTATGCTTTCTTTTATTGGTCAGAGTATTGAGTACAGGAGTTGGGAGGTCATGTTGCGGCTGTACAGGAAATTGGTTTGGTCACTGTTGGAATATTGCATGCAATTCTGGTCTCCTTCCTATCGGAAATTTGTTGTGAAACTTGAAAGGGTTCAGGAAAGATGCACAAGGATGTTGCCAGAGTTGGAGGATTTGAGCTATAGAGAGAGGCTGAACAGGCTGGGGCTGTTTTCCCTGGAATGTCGGAGGCTGAGGGGTGACCTTATAGAGGTTTACAAAATTATGAGGGGCATGGATATGGTAAATAGGCAAAGTCTTTTCCCTGGGGTCGGGAAGTTCAGAACTAGAGGCCACAGGTTTAGGATGAGAGAGGAATGATCTAAAAGAGACCTAAGGGGCAACTGTTTCATGCAGAGGGTGGTACGTGTATGGATTGAGCTGCCAGAGGAAGTGGTGGAGGCTGGTACAAATGTAACATTTAAGAGGCATTTGGATGGGTATATGAATAGGAAGGGTTTGGAGGGATATGGGCTGGGTGTTGGCAGGTGGGACTAGATTGGTTTGGGATATCTGGTCGGCATGGATGGGTTGGACCAAAGTCTAGTCACCTATGGCCAACAACATACTAAATATCTTCACTACAGCCCCAGCAATCACTGCCCTTCCCTCCCATTGCACCTAGGATATATCTCAGCAGGCTCTGGGGACTTACGCACTTGAATACCTATTAAAACATCTAATACCTCCCCTCTTATAGTCTTAACGTTTTCCAGAACCTCACCATCCCAACTGGTATCCCCAGCTACAGTGCCATTCTCCTGTGTGAATACAGATGAGAGATATTCAATTAAGACCTAACTCACATTCACTGGTTCTATGCACAGGTTACCTCTTTGGTCTCTAATAGGTTGCAGTCTTTCCCTGGTAATTTTCTTACTGTTAATATACTTATAAAAAAGCCTTGTGGATTTCCTTGATCTTATCTGCCAAAAATATTTCACAGCCTTCTTTGCTCTCCTCAGTTCCCTTTCCAACAACCTCCTGCATGCTATCCCTTTGAAGGGCCTCTCCTGTTTTAATGCTCTATACCTGATATATGCTTCCTTCTTTTTCTTTATCAAATGCTGGATATCCCTTGACATTTCGGGTTCTATGGACTTGCTCCCCTTGCTCTTTACTCTTTGAGGACCACACTGGCCCTGGATTCTCATTATACTATTTTTAAAAGACTCCCTCTTTCCAAATGTAGACTTACCTGCAAGTAGCTGCTCCTATTTAAGTTTACCAAATTTTGTCTAATGATATTGAAATCAGCCTCCACCATCCCTCCCTCCCTCCCCACCCCATTTAGACACAACTTGTGCACTATCCTTATCCCATTCCATAACAACTTTAAAACTTAGAGTTATGGTCACTAACTCCCAAATGCTCACCCACTAAAACTTCAACCACTCAAAGGGGCTTCATTCCCTCGGATTAGGTCTAGAACTACCCCATCTTTAGTGGGACTATTTACATACTAGCACAAAAAACTCTTCTAGATTACACATTGTCTAACCGTTTCACACTCAGTTAATGTTAGCAAAGTTGAAGTTCCCTACAACTATAACCCTGTTTCTCTCCTACCTTTCTGTGATTTGTTGACTTTTGGGAGGCCTGTGTTATAGTGTCAACAAAATAATCTCCCATTTTGTTTCTAAGCTCTACCCAAATTGCCTCATTTGAAGACTTGTAAGTCATCCTCCCTCATTATTGCGATGATGGTTTCCTTTACCAATAATGCAATGCCCCCAGCTCTTGCCAGAAACCTCTATACCCTGGAATGTTGAGCTGCCAGTCCTGTCCTTCTTTCAACTATGTCACAGTGACTGCACCATGATCATATTCCCATAGATATTTCCCTAACGTTTTCTAATTCTGATTAAAATTCTTCACAATTTTCCCTGGAGCATCAGAGGTGGACAGGTGACCTTATAGAGATTGAGAAATAGGGGAATAGCCTAGGTCTTAACCCAGGATAGGGGAATCCAAAATTAGAGGGCCTAGGTTTAAAGTTGGAGAGGAAAGATTTAAAAGGGACCTAAGGGGCAACTTCTTCATGCAGAGCATGGTGTGTTTATGGAATGAGCTGCCAGAGGAAGTGATGGAGGTTCATGCAATTGCAACATTTAAAAGGCATCTGGGTGGGCACATCAATAGGAAGGGTTTAGAGAGATATGGGCCAAATGTTGGCAAATGGGACATGATTAATTTAGAACATCTGATCGGCAAGTTCTAGTTGGATGAAAGGGTCTGTTTCCGTGCTTTACATCTCGATGACTCTATGACTCTAACTAAACATCATTCGATTTCTCTCTCATCAACATTGCCCAGCATTTTTGATATTTATTGCACTTAATGGCTGTTTGTTTTAATATCATTTCCACCTGTTACTCATGAGCCTGTCCCCAAGCACATTTGCAGGATGGGAAGGTATTCATGTACCATGAAAAATAATAAAACCCAGAAAAGGACATGCACAGGAAAATAAATTGCTGATCTCTTACTTCTTTACCAACAATCTGATTAAAACATTGCTGACACTGCAGCAAGCAAGCATTTCTTGCTGGGATTGTTCCTTTGTGGAATATAATCTGATCAGTAAACACAATTATAACCCACAGATGATGGATTTTTGCCATTAGAGCTTTGAGAGATTTATCTCTCCTCTGCCATTTTAGGACTGCGTCAATCTAATCCCACTTGTGGCACTATGCTCAGGTGTTCTCAATTGACAGCCATGATAAACAGCAACAAAACATGTACTGGACCTTTAGAAATTCTAACACAGCTGGAATAAATTCCTGGTCCTGTCATGCAGTCTACTACATCTTCATGTACTGCATCTTAAAATAAGCACAGTAGTGGCCTTTGTAACGAATCACACAGCTGAGAAATTCAAAATTCAAAAAACCCTTGACAACACATAAGGGGACTATATTCATGGTAAAAATGTGACTGAATACTATATAGTGTACACCATCTGCTAAATGATTGAGCAGTGTGGTGAGTCAGTGTTCAAACACATTGTGCTACAATCCAATGGGAAGGGAGTTGATTCTGGTAATTCTTCATGGACTGGTTTCCTTCAACTCAGAGTGTTATCTGGAAATACCATGGCACAAATCACATTCCCATCTCCCCTGGCACCAAAACCTTAAAAAATCCTAAAGGAAGCCTATTCTCTAAAACAACTTCAAAATGAAATTGAACTGCCTTCCAGTTCAGGAAATAACACCATCTCAGAATTAATTATAACCTTACACATTTGGATGGGTTATGAATGAATTACAAATCTGACCTGAGACCTCTAAGATTTTTTGTATGAGTTGATCTTCTGAGCTAGACATGGTTTGGTAATTCACTTCCCTGCAACTGGTGTGTAATGATTAGAACATCCTTTTGAATAGGGGATTTATATTTTAAGTGAATGAATTATGAAGTTGAGCAAATGCAAAAGGAGTTTAACGTTTGCCAACACCAAGCTCAGAGTGGCTGCAAATACAGGGAGTTCATGATAGTACCTTTCCTGTGAATGCACTAGAAGCGTTATCTTCAAACAGGAATGTCAGTATGCTGGTAGGGAGTTTAAATACAGCAGATCATAGACAAGACAGACGGTCATTCGGTTTATTGTGTTTAAGAGCAATTCAGTTATTTCCACACCCGACACATTCCTTTGTGTATTGTTTCGCCATTAGGAACTTATCGAATTTCTTTTCAATGGCTCCGTTGAAACTATATCCATCTCCGATCGCCAGCGCATTCCAAATCCTAACCACTCACTGTGAAGCTCCCCCACGTCACCTCTGATTCTTTTTAAAATCAGGTGTGCCTTCTGTTTATTTACCTTTCATTCTTTGAAACAGTTTTTCTGCTTCTACTGTGTCGAAATCGTTAATGACTTTAAAACATTCTATTAAACCATAACTTTCTCTGCTATAATGAGAATAATTCCAGCTTCTCTGGTTTGTCCTTGTAATTGGTTCCAAGGATATAATAGTCTCATAACATCTTCTGCAACTTCTCTCAAGGCCTTAAAAATTCCTCCTGAAAGGTGACTTAGAGAATTGGACACAATGCTCCAGCTGGGGAGGTGATGGCCATGTGATATTAAACTGTTAAACTGTTAATGCATACATCCAGAAAATGTTCCATGGACCCGGTTCTAATCCCTGCCCACACAGATGGTAGAATTTAAATTCAATTAAAATCTGGAATTAAAAGTCTATCAATGGCCCTAAAGCCATTGTCAATTCTAAGAGGGGAAAAAAAATCTGGTTTACTAATGTCCTTTAGGGGAAGAAACTGCCATCCTTACCTGGTCTGGCCTATATGTGACTCCAGACCCACAATCTGGTTGACTTTTAACTGCTTTTTGGGCAATTAGGGATGGGCAATAAATGCGTGCCCTAGCAAGTAATCCCCACTTTACAACCACCTGATGAAGGAGCAGCGCTCCGAAAGCTAGTGCTTCCAAATAAACCTGTTGGACTATAACCTGGTGTTGTGTGACTTTTAACTTTGTAAATCCCACTCCAACGCTGGCAACTCCAATTCATGAACCAAATTAGCCCTTTCAACTCCGTATTGGCAACACTGTAAAGTTAAATCATTGACAACCCCCCGATAGTTCATTTTCTGGGAACTGTGGACCTGTGCGCTTACATCTGTCTGTTAATGCTAAGATTTCACAAAACTAACTCAATTGAAGTAAAGCAAACAGAATTTCTCTACTATGCATGTTCCCTTGTGCTGAAATAAAAGAGCCTAGTTTAAAGAATTCAAACAAAAACCTTGAGGTACAATTGTCTATCTTGCTAGGTCATAAAATCCTGATAGAAATATAAATCCATTAGCCTACCAAAGTAGCTCTTACAAATGGTTTTGAAAAAGAAATCACCAGGGCTACAGAAACACCTAAGTTAAGGATGTAGGTTTGCTTGCTGTGCTAGAAGGTTCATTTTCAGACATTTCGTCACTCTACTAGGTAACATCTTCACTGAGGCTCCGGACGAAGCCCAAGTTAACCTTCGACACACGGAAAAGCCATATAATATTGACTCAAAATTCAAAACCCAAACTTATTTATATATTTTAAAATTTCATTTAAGTAAGTTAACAATGCTAAGTTTTGATAATCCTTGAACACAAAAATTTTAAAAATCACACTTTTCAAAAAAAAAATTTGCTTTTCTATTCTTATGGCCAAAATGAATAACCTTACATTTCAACAGTTTCTTCTGTATCACACAACCGCTCTAGATCTCTGGATTTTTGTGTCTGCTTCACAACTGGCATTTTCACCAGCCATATTGTATGCAAACTTAACATATGTTACTGCTGGTCTCTTCACTAAAGTAATTAGTGCAGCTTTTAAATAGCTAACAGCTGAGCATTGATCCCTGTAAAATAGAAATAATCTCCTGTGGTAAATTCAAGAAGTTATATTATGTTCCTCATTGTAGTGAAGATAAATCATATTGCGCATGGGGGAGATCTAACAGTCCTGAGATTCAATGAAGAATGATTGCAGGACTGCTTTCATATAATTAATGACACTTAGAGTTCCTGTGCATTGTGTGACTTAATGAGTGATTTATATGGCTATGATTCATTGCAGATGAAGTAAGGGGTTTCATGTGAGCCGTTATTTATGTTGCTATGATTTTCTCTCTAGTTTCAGACACAGCTTCTCTCCAGTCTTGATATAGATTTGAAGATGTATAGCATGGAAACAGACACTTTGATCCAACCTGCCCATGCCTACCAGATATTCTAATCTAATCTAGTCCCATTTGCCAGCACTTGGCCCAAATCCCTCTAAACCGTTCCTATTCACATACCTGTCCAGATTCCTTTAAATGCTGTAATTGTACCAGTCTCCACCACTTCCTCTAGCAGCTCATTCCATATACACACCATCCTCTGCATGAAAAAGTTGTCCCTTAGGTCCTTTTTAAATTTTTCTCCTCTCACCCTAAATCTTTAACCTCCAGGTCTGGACACGCCCATCCCAGGGAAACCTCATTCTCCTCAGTATTTTTCTTATATTAATCTGGCCTAGCCACTCATGTGTTTGAAATTCTATTTTTTCCTGTTCAGTATTTCACATGCCATTATTTTCCCCACTCAGCTCCAGAAGAGATACCAGCATTATCTATAGTGAAGGTGTTTATTAATATAATGGCTGAAATATCTCCTGTATTGTCTCCCCCCTACTTTCTATCCTTAAAAACTCCCATGTGCTCTTTCCTACTTTATATAACTCAAATATAGCCACAACACTTTTCTTTCATGTCTTTTAATATCATATAAAATTAATTTTTCCAAGTTTCCCATTTGATCCACAGTTCTTTCAAAAACACTTAAGCATTTTTTTTAAAGACATGTAATCCTATTTGATAAATTATACTTGGAAAGGAATCACTGATTGAACTGTTGTAGCCTGCAACTGTCCTTGAGATGATAAAATCTGAAATAAACATATCCTAGATTATATACAGAACTGTCACAGTTAGCTGACATTTTGAAATAAAACATGTGAATTGATCTCCTTTGAGGGTATTTCAGAACCTCTTATGCAGCAACTTCCAGGCACCAGTTGTAATCTTCTGAAAAGTTCTTTTAAAACATGTTCGTGTAAAAGTATTTGGAAACACCTGACCTGCTCATCAACTTTGTGAGCGATGATTGTGGCTCCTTCCTCTACTTCCGTCTCATTGATGGGCCGAATTCGTAGGGCCACCTGTACAGGGCAAAAGGAAGAACAACCATTGGTGAAAATGCAGAACAAGTGAGATTCCAGCACCCTCTACAAATCATAAGTATGAGACAGACAGGAATACTATTACAGATTCTAGTGAATGAAGACACATCAATTGGAACTGGACAATACATCAGTATTTGTAAGTAACAAAGCTTGATTTATTTTCACAATCAGCAGTCGTATATTTGCATCAAAAATCCTAGCAATCGGTCTGCTGTTACCTTGCATCCTTACCATTAATACAGATTTTAACAATAAAAAAAACTCCTTTTTGAATCTACTGTGCCCACAATAGTGGGCATATTCTTTGGGTGCCACCAGGAACAGGAATTGTGGACACTAACAAATAGATAGATGAGTTTTAATATTTTTGGCTGGAGTCTTGCCAGCCCCATTTGTTTACTACCTTCAGGTTGTGTTACTATGTGAAATACACAGGAGTGACTCTAATATGTTCTGAAATTGTCTCTGTTGCAGGTGACTAGCATTCATAATACTTTCCATCACAGCTACATGCAACCTTCTGGAGAACCCACAATGTGATATTTTTCCTGGATAAACGAATGCTATCATGATAGCCTATTTCTTCTAGGAAGGTATCCCAATGCTTTTATATGGGCAACCAACCAAAAAAAAACCCAACACTGAGCCAACTCTCTGACTCAGGTAGCACTCCACACCTCTCAGGCTAGACCAAGAGTTGGGAGTTAATTTTAATTAGAAGTATGACTTTGCATATTTGGCCAAACAGTGTACATTTAAAATAGGTCCCAAAGAGCAGTTCAGAGAAACACAAGTGTCAGCAGAACAGTACTTCAACCGCTATTTATTTTCTTTAACTTTCCATATTAAACAGGTTCTTAAACTGAACAGATACACGAGATAGCTACTGTTTGAAGGAGAGGTGATCCCCTTTTGTTAGTGAGACTGTCAGATCGAGTTTGCATGGCCACTACCTTTAGTTTGCGAAGGCTAATATATTTGTGATTGTTGGAGCGATCAAATGAGTATCATGCCAAATGAAACTCTAATAGGCTTCCTTTCATGAACTGGCCAGATAAGTGAATCAGTCCATCAGGGCTGCTATTCTCATCCTAGCCAGCTGAATAGCAAAATAATTAATACTCTGATTATCAGATTGTTGAGAAAGATTTGATTGTTCTTCAACAGAAACCTGTCTCCACCTCACTGAAAGCCACACCACAGGGATAATTCTGGCAGGCTCTGTTACTGGTGCAGAGACTTAGTGGATGCCAGTCTTGGCCAGAGATAACACAATACTATTAACCTTTTCATTTAACCAACCACATTTGCTGCTAGCAAGATTCCCTGAAGAAGCAAAAGCTCAGAATAACACTCCAACAGTTCTCCACAATGCTCATCCTCTGGTGTATCTGTCAGTTTGAGCAATGCAGTAACTGGAGTTACTGGCTCCATGGATTTGACGGTTTAATTACATACTCAATTAAATGGTTCTGATGCAGAACAAAAAATTTTGCCAATTGCTTTTGCGACCATTTAGAGGGTAAGACAATAACCACATTGCAATCTACTTGTTATACTTAATTCCCTTTGTGTAAATGTAATTCCTATAAATAAATTGAACCACTAATTTTAACCCGAATGACACATCTGAAATTCTGTGCGCTATGATCCTGGCAGGTGTACCAATGTTGCTCTCCAGCACAGATTCCCTTCAGAGGGAGAGATCAGTTGGAGGGCTGAGTATTTGCACGAGGAATGCAAATATTAAGGTGTTTTGTTCAGGTCCCTGTGACACTCTTCAGGCTTTGGTTGGTTCCCAAGCAAGTGCAGTTGAGTAGAACTATATGAAAAACTCTCTAAATTTTCAGTTTTCAAATATTACCATCCAAAGGCCTCAATTAATGGTCCACCCGGAGCATAAAATGTATCATGGCCATTGGGGAATTTAAATGTAGCTAGTGCAATGAGTTTGGAAATAATAAGAAGCTTGTCTTCATTTCAGTGAAGCTTTTCATCTTCACTGTCAATGGGGGTGGTGTCAGGGGACTGGAGAGTGGCGAATGTGCCCCTGTTCAAAAAAGGGAATAGGGATAACACCAGGAATTACAGGCCAGTTAGTCTTACTTCAAAGGTATGCAAAGTAATGGAAAGGGTACTGAGGGATAGGATTTATGAGTATCTGGAAAGACACTGCTTGATTAGGGACAGCCAGCACAGATTTGTGAGGGGTAGGTCTTGCCTTACAAGTTTTATTGAATTCTTTGAGGAGATGACCAAGCATGTGGATGAGGGTAGAGCAGTGGATGTAGTGTACATGGATTTTAGTAAGACATTTGATAAGGTTCCCCATGGTAGGCTTATGCGGAAAGTCAGGAGGCATGGGATAGTGGGAAGTTTGGCCAATTGGATAGAGAACTGGCTAACCGGTCGAAGTCAGAGAGCGGTGGTAGATGGTAAATATTCAGCCTGGAGCCCAGTTACAAGTGGAGTTCCGCAGGGATCAGTTCTGAGTCCTCTGCTGTTTGTAATTTTTATTAACGACTTGGAAGAGGGAGTCGAAGGGTGGGTCAGTAAATTTGCAGATGATACAAAGATTGGTGGAGTTGTGGATAGTGAGGAGGGCTGTTGTCAGCTGCAAAGGGATTTAGATATGATGGGCTGAGGAGTGGCAGATGGAGTTCAACCCTGTCAAGTGTGAGGTTGTCCATTTTGGAAGGACAAATAAGAATTCGGAATACAGGGTTAACGGTAGGGTTCTTAGTAAGGTGGAGGTGCAGAGGGATCTTGAGGTCTATGTTCATAGCTCTTTGAAAATTGCCACTCAGGTGGATAGAGCTTGTAAGAAGGTCTATGGTGTACTAGCGTTCATTAGCAGAGGGATTGAATTCAAGAGTCGTGAGGTGATGATGCAGCTGTATAGGACTTTGGTAAGGCCACATTTGGAGTCCTATGTGCAGTTCTGGTAGCCTCATTTTAGGAAAGATGTGGAAACTTTGGAGAGGGTGCAGAGGAGATTTATCAGGATGTTGCCTGGAATGGAGAATAGGTCATACGAGGATAGGTTGAGAGTGCTAGGCCTTTTCTCATTGGAGCGACAGAGTGTTACATGGGGACATAAATGTAAGGTGAAGGGTGGAAGGTATAGGGAGGATGTCAGGGGTAGGTTCTTTACCCATGGAATGCACTGCCTGTGGGAGTGGCAGAGTCAGAATCATTGGTGACCTTTAAGCGGCAATTGGATAGGTACATGGATAGGTGCTTAAGCTAGGACAAATGTTTGGCACAACATCGTGGGCTGAAGGGCCTGTTCTGTGATGTATTATTCTATGTTCTATGTACTATATCAATAACAGTAATGGGAGAAACACAAATGGCTCATTGATGCCCTTTAGGAAAGGCAGCATGTAGTCCTTACCTGGTTTGACCTAAATATGCTCCAAATCTGGAGGAAAGTGATTAACTCTTCACTGTCATCTGGTATGGCTCAGCAAGCCAGTTAACAAAAGAAAGAATAACATTTAAATGGGTCCTCCAGTACCAACTAAGGCATTGAATTTGAGCTTGACAATGTCCAGGCAGCCCTGTCAAATCCACATGACTAACATCTGGAGATTTATGCCAAAAATAGGACAGCCATCCCTTAGGTGAGACAAGCAACATCTACACAAGTGAGGCTTACACAGTCTTACATTTCAGTCAACATCCATCTTAATCACTAACCCTGAAGATGTTTTGTGCTGCTGGTGGGTAGTGGTCCATTAGCATACAGTTAGGATGGAATGGTGCTTGTAGTGCTCTGCAGTGACTCTGGACCCCATGAAGTCAAATGACATCAAATCAAACATAAGCATGGAAACCTCCAGCTGATTATAGCTTGCTAAACCCCCCACAGTGCTGACGAATAAGTGCTTCTCCATGTGGTAGAAGTACTGAAGGTAGCAAGGGCACTGATTGTACTCTGGTTAGGAGATTTCAATGGCCATGACCAAGACTGGCTCAGTAGCACTGTTGGTTTGAGTTGGCTATGTTCTGAACAATACAGTTGCAGACTGGACTAAAGGCAGGTGGTCTATGGGAAAACACACAAGAACTTCTAATATTGCAGTAGTTGATATGGTATAATTGTACTATCTTTGCTATTAGGAAGGGAATTCCAGTATTTTGGCTAATCAGCAGCGAAGAAATGGTGATGCAGTGTTATTTTATGATTGTCCATGATTTGGAGGGGATCCTACATGGGATGGTATTCACATGCATCCTTGGTCTTGTAGAATCTAGAGGTAATAGACTTGTGAATTGTGTAGAAGGAGTCTTGGTGAGTTGCCACAATGCATGTTGCAAATAGTACTCTCGACTCCCATGGTATTAATTTGGATGATCCAACTGGTCAACTGAAACTCTCAGAATGTTGATAGGGGCAGTTTCAATGAAGATAATGTTGCTGAATGTCAAGGGTCAATGGTTAGATGCTCCCACTGCAGATGGCCATTGCCTGGCCCTTATATAAAGCAAATATTACTTGCCATTTATCAACTGAAGCCTGCAAGATGGCACAAACTACTTCTGTATCCGAAGATTTGTAAATAGATGTGCTTGTGAATGAGTTATCATTCTGGTCTAGCTACCTGTTTACAATAGATACAAAAAGTACAAGGATACATTAACTGAAATCCCTCTCTCAACCAAATCACCACATATTAATTGGTTGTCTCCGCTTCTGTTTGAATGATTTAACAGTGCACAAGGTCTGCAATGTTTTTCTACATAACAATGGCTACACTCAAAAAATAATTCATTGCATGTGAAGTGCTTTGAGACATTTTGTGAATGTGATAAGATGCTACTTAAAGAAAAGCTCTCAATAATTTCGGCCTTGGCAATACTCATCGGAACAATAGTTTTAGCACTCTACAGCTTCTAAAGTACTGGTATGTGCCTGTTCTGCCATTTCATTCAATCACAGCTGATCTGTATCAGAAACTCCATTTACTTACCTTTGTTCCACATTCCTTGATACTCATCCATTAGAAGTCTATCAAATTATGTTTCAAAAACTACAGTTGACACAGCATCCACAGATGTTACTGGGAGGATAATCTGGCTTCCATTATATGTAAAGCTCCTTTCCAATTACATTCCAGAAAGGCCTAACTCTAACTTTAAGATGACACTATCTTATTTTAAAAAGAAAGTACCTTATTAAATCTCATCAATCATTTTTAAAAGTTCAATCAGATCATCCCCCAAACCATCTAAGCTAAATAAAGATTTTCCTGATGAAGGGCTTATGTCTGCAAAATTGATTCTCCTGCTCCTCGAATGCTGCCTGACCTGCTGCGCTTTTCCAGCGCTATACTTTTCAACCCATAAATGAAGTATAGGTCAAGTTATTCTCATCCCTTAAATGTTTAAGTGAAGGGGAATAAAATTTTCTGAGTTTTCCTTCATAATGTGTCTTGTTAGCAAATGTGCATGTTCAGTGAGTGCAAGATCAGAGAAGGTTGCAATTGGCTTCTGCTAAGGAGGACACATCAGCATCTTTGGAAGAGAAATTGAACATAAAGTGAAAAATGAGAAAAAGTTAAAGGGTATTAATTTGTTGACCTTTATGAAATGTTTGAGTCTGGCGAAACTTCAGGGATTATGAAACATAAAAGTAGGGACATTTTACTGCAGTTGTACTGGGCCTTGGTGAGACCACAACTGAAGCTCTACATACAGTTTTAGTCTTCCTTGTTGAAAAGATATATATTTTAAAGGCAGTTCCGAGAAGGTTAATTCCACTCATCCCTGGAATAAATGGTATATCTTATGAAGAAAGATTGACAGTTTGAGCCTATATCTAATGGAATTCAGAGGAGTAAAGGAAATTTTATTGAAACACACAAGATGTTGAGTCAACTTGCTAGGGTGGATACCAGGACAATGTTTCCTCTTGGGGAGACCAGAACCAGGAGACACAGTTTAAGAAAGAGGTCTCTCTTTTATGATGGGAGTGAGGATTACTTCTATCTCTTCAGAATGCAGTGGAAACAAGGTCATTGAAATTATTCAAGGCAGAGCTAGACTGATTTTTGATGGAAAAGGGAGTTAAGGGATATCAGGGACAAGCAGGAAGGTGGAATTGAGGCTACAACCAGATCTTATTGAATGTGCAGCAGCTTGAAGGGCTGAATGGTCTGCACCTGTTCCTAAGTCATATGTTTCTAAGTCCTATATTCTTAAGTTAATTGCAATTAGGAAAATTCACCAGATTCACCTCTATTTTCAACTGTATTTAAATGCAATAATTCAGATTTGTAATTGAAATACTCCCAATTGACGGGGTGAAGCAATCCCACAGGATATGGATTGAATTGAAGTGATGCAGTCTTGTTACAAACAGCCTTGAATGATTGTGGTCCATTAAACAAATAACAAGAGGAAGCCCCAAGAATACCCCCATCCTCAATGATCAGGGAGCCCAGCACATCAGCGCAAAAGGCAAAGCTGATGCTTTTGCAACCATTTTCAGCCAGAAATGCCAAGTAGATGATACAAAGATATGAATTAGGAGCAGCACTAGGCCATCCAGCCTCTTGACCCTGCTGTGGGATTTAATAAGATCAATATTGATCTGATTACTTTGCATTCCCACTTATTCCTGTTGATAAATAAGGAGACTATAGATTAAGAATTTATCGACCCTTGCCTTAAAAAAAATTTAAGGATAAGTTTCAGTCTCTTCCTGACCTCCCCAGCATAATGGAAGCAAGTCTTCAGCCGTTTGATTCACTTCATATGATATGAAGAAACAGCTGAAGGCACTGGACATATGCAACGGCTACGGGCACTGACAACATTCTGACATTGAAGACTTGTGCTGCAAAACTTGCCAAGCCCTGGCCAAGATGTTACATCATTAGCATCTCCTACTCAATGAATTAGAAAATTGGTCAGTCTACAAAAAGCGGGTCAAAAAGAATCTAGCCAATTAGTGCCTCATCAGTAAATGAAGGAAGGGGTTACGAAATGTCAATCAAGTAGGGACTAGGTCAGATTGGGATATCTGGTCGGTACAAACAAGTTGGATCAAAGACTCTGTTTCCATGCAGTATGACTATTTATTTAATAATAACCTGCTCAGTGATGCTCCATAAACATGTACAATAGAGCTGAAATTGAAAGATGAGGTTAGAGTGATTGCCGTTGACATCAAGGCAGCATTTGACCAAATATGGCATCAAGCAGCCCAAGCAAAACTGGAATCAAGGGGACTCAAGAGGAAAATTCACATTGGTTGAAATCATACCTGGTGCATCAGAAAATGTCTGTGATTATTAACTCTCGGTTATCTCAGCTTCAGGACATCACTGTAGGAATTATTGGGGGTAGTGCCCTGTGCACGACCATCTTCAACTGCTTGATCAATGATATTCTTTCCATCACAAAGACATGGATAGGGATTGTCTCTGACTGCACAATATTTCGCACCATTCATGACTCCTCAGATACTGACACAGCCCATGCCCATCCAGCAAAACCTGGGCAACATCCAGGTACTACTGACAAGTGGTACGTAACAATTACACCACATAAGTGCCAAGCAAAGAACATTACCAACAGGAGAGAATCCAATCATCTCCCCTTGACATTACCATTGCTGAATCCTCACTATCAACATCCTAGGGTTACCATTGACCAGACACTGAGCTGAACCAGTCACATAAAACACTGTGGCTACAAGAACAGACCAGATGCTATTTATTGTGAACTCACCTCCTGATTCCACAAAGCCTGCATACCATCTGTAAGGCACAACTTAACTTTAGATTAGATTTCCAACAGTACAGAAACACACCCTTTGGCCCAACAAGTCCATAACGACCCTCCGAAGCATAACCCATCCAAACCCATTCTCTACCATATATTTACCCCTGACTAATGCACCTAACACTATGGGTAATTTAGCATGGCCAACTCACCTGGCAAGCACATCTTTGGATTGTGGGAGGAAACTGGAGCACCCGGAGGGAACCCACACAGATGTGGGGAGAATGTGCAAACTCCACACAGTCACCCAATGCAGGAATTGAACCTGGGTCCCTGCTTCTGTGAGGCAGTGATAACCACTGAGCCACCGTGCCACCCCGTGGTTTACAGGGGCAAATATAGGGTAGAGGAATTAATCTGGGTGGGTTACTCTTTGAACAGTCGGTGTGGACTTGCTGGGCTCAAGGGCCCGATTCCATAATGTAGGGAATCTAATCTAAATCTAATCTAATCTTCAACATTCATTCCTTCCAACAACAACATATAAGGACTGCAATGCAACCCATTTACAACGTGCTTTTCAGCAATTCACCAAGGCTCCTTTGAGTTCATCACCCAAGTCTCTGATATGTATCACTGGAAGAACAGCTGCAAATACTTGGGCACACCACCACCTGTAAAGTCCTCTCAAATCACATACCATCCTGACTGATATTGCTGACCTCCCATTGTCACTGGGTCCCAAGCCTGAAACTTGCCTAAGAACACATCCGTGTGTCCCTACATCATAGGGACTGTAGTGATTCAAGAAGGTAGATCATTTTTACCTCTCAATGGCAATTAAGAATATATTATCAATACTCCCTTTACATAAATACTATCAAGAGTGTATCAGGTAGACAGCAGCAGTTTTCTAACAAGGCATTTGGATGGCTTTGGAAAATGAACTTAAAATATTGAATATTTTACACAACCTGATACCCACAGGACATCTGATTCACAACTCTGGACAAACAGGTTTTACAGATTAACCTTCTTCTGCGATGGTAACACTGAGCAGAAGTGAAATTTAACAACCAGTCCCATTTTCAAAAGCACCTGTTAAGTGCATCCCATGAAACTCAAGTATTGATACAGAATTCCAGAGGGCAAGGTGCTATTGTACTTCCAAAGATCTAGTCACTTTCTGTTTCTAATCATGCAGAATTATTAAGCATGATAAATGCAAGAAAGAAAATTCATTAAATGTTACCATGGATGTGGACACTTGGCGCGGATGTTTAAACGCTAATTCTACCCAGGGAATACGGTTTATGTTCAAACAGATTATTCGCTTTCCAAAATGTCATTTGTGGGGGGGGGGGGGCTAGAAAGGAACTTACAGTCAATTGTTGGTCTTTAGATTCTCCTCCGTCCTTCATGATTCTTGGCAGTAGGTCGGATTGTACAGTACCTGCTGCTGATACATGGCGCTGGGTCACAGGAACACAGTCAAGAGCACAGGCTCTTTTAAAACAAACCTCACATCCTCACTGTTTTCACCTTGCTCACGTACAGCCCTTAATACACAGCAGAATTCAGATACACAACTTTATCACCAGTATACCCAAGTGCGGATTTTCTGATTCGGACTAATGCGCAATCTTGCAGCTTTATATATAATTATTGTTCCTCTGGAAGCTGTTGTTGGTTATTTGACATTTTCTTCACACAAAAAAAAATAAACGTTTTAGCTTCTCAAATGGAAGCGATGCTACTCCCAGTCCCTGGATTAAGCAGCCTCCTTCTCCCTGCCGATCCTTGGGCTATGTGTGGATCTGATCTCTCTCTCTCTCCTGGAGACTGAAAGACTTTCAAGCCTGGTTCCTGCGCTCAAGAAATCCGAGCTGACAGAGTGGGGCTGGCTGGGTGGGAGCTCACGGGGGCCACCTGTCGGTGACCCACACACAGAGCATTCAGATCCCCTTGTACAAAGCCCTTACCCTTCCCTCCCTCAGTCACCAACACATTGTCATCTCATGACCCACCCACCTCCACTACCATAAGGAGAATCAAAATGAGTGAGAAACAAACTAGTCTTCGTTTGTGAACATTCTTATTTGAAGAAAACACTATTCAGAAACTTCTACCTTCAGAAACAAAATCCGCTTTCCAAGCACATATTTAACCCCATTGTCCCCAGTATCTCCAGGTTTGTAGATTACAAACACAGTCCTTTCAGTCCATTCCACGATTGGTTTTTGCTCACATTTTCAACTAGCAAGTAACAATTACAGCCTTGGTTTACAAGGAGGATGTTTGGCCCGTCACGTCCCTGTCAACTCTCTGGGCCATGATGTGGAGGTGTTGGTGTTGGACTGGGGTGGACAAGGTCAAAAGTCACATGACACCAGGTTATCGTTCAATAGGTTTATTTGAAATCACAAACTTTCTGACCGCTGCTCCTTCCTTTGGTGACTTCTGACCAGCGTTCTGGGCATGTGGCTCAGTGCATCCCACCTTTCCCCTAGTCTCTTCAGATAAGTATCACATTCCCTTTCAAAAGCCATGCTTGAGTCTTCCTCTGCCAAATGTCTTATCAGCCTATTGCTAGAGGGTGAGCTAATTTAAGGGGATTTGGGTTAGATAAAACCCATGATCAGTGAACTTAGACACAACATAATTCATACTTGTTCAATAGGAAGCCTCTCAAATATAATGCTGTGTTAGCTGGGACAATACTTACACAACTAACCAGTGCCTGCAACAGTGGAGAGCTGGGAGGGAGTTGCAAGAATGTAATTCAATCACATTCTAATAATGTCATATGTTGCAAGTTTTAAGTTTAGCAGACCAGCAACTCCCTCAGAATATTTCTATAATCTTGCATCCTATACTAGACAGATTGGCGATTGCAATTAATTTATTTTACAAATTGAATTTGATTTTATACTCACGACCAAGTCTAAGTCCGAGTCCTGAGAATGTTTGCTTCCTCAGATAGCTGTTGATAAAATTTTAGGTAGTCATCATTTAGATAATGGACACAGCTCCATTTATTCATTTTATTGCAAAGAGTGATGTCCCTCAAGCTACAAAATAAGAAATGATCTCTTTCTGATGGCTAAAGATGGCTCTTGTAGACTATGATGAATTTCTTACCTAATACTTGTGGATTGCTGCTTTGGTTTTAGCTAAGCCTATCTTCAGCGGGATATGTGGAACATGCATCGCTCCAGTCATACTTTGTCATTTCTTATTTTGGTACATTGAGATTTCACACTGAAATGGAAAAACTTTCAATTTTATTTCGAATACTGTCTTCCTTTCATCTTCACAAGGTTCACCTCTGAAACTTCCAGGACTTTTCTGTCTCCATTTCTAGAAATAACCATCAGCAAATATTCAGCACAAGCCTGTTTGTTCAAACATTTGCCTGGACCACACTTGGTCACATTTTAAATCCTGTCAGGACATCAGTTTCTATCTTTCCTGCTGTAAACTTTCAACCAGCATCGTGGATATGTCTTCCTTACTCTTCCCCACGATGGTTGACAGACCCCTGACTCAGCACTGTTCCATTTCCCACACATCTGCTCTCATTCCCCCTCCATCCCAGGACTATTCACTCTTGCCATCACCTTCTAACCTACCAGTTTCTGCATCTAATGGATTATTCACCACCACTTCCAGTATGATGCCGTCAATAAAATATCTTCCTCTCTCTTTTCAGTATTCTGGAGGGATTTATCACTCCATGACACCACTGAAGAATGGACAATCACCTCAAAATCCCTTCACAAGATAAATGAGGACATACATCACCAACCCTTTTACATAATCTCCTTTCACTATCCAAAACCCCAGATATTCCTTCAGGTGAAGCAGTGATTCTGTGTTATGAACCAGGCCAGGCCACTCAAAACATTCTTAAGCAGGCAGCCCAGATCGTAACTTTGCTAATTGTTTCGGAAAGTGTATAGTGAAAATTACCTGGAGTAAGTTAGTTAGGTTGACTACCAGCATTTAAAACAGACAAAAAAAATCACAAAATTACACAACATGAAACACAAAGAACAGAATAAAGACTACCTACAGAACGCAGTCTATCAAAACTAGACTTAATTATGTTGTTCCAAAAAAATACATGCAACAGTCCCAATAAGCAAGCCCTTAACACAGAGCAAAAATGAAACAAAAAAGCTTACAGGTCGAAGTTAGAAGGGCAGAAGGAGAGAAAATCAAGCAGCCTGTTTTCATACAGACCACAGCAGAACTGAACTGACTAACAACAAGAATTCAGCTTTCAGGATTAACCACTCCCCTTTCATTATACAGGTCACTTCTAAAACATGAAAGCTGTGGTCTCAAGTCTCACCTGTCTACCTATAAACAAAAAGGTCTCCCAATACCCTTTCATCTCTGTACACTTCAGCCAATTTGGAGCCTGGATTGTTTTTCACCCCTCTGAAAAAAGATCAACCACACAGTATCATTTAAAAAAAAATTTAAATACACTACATTGACTATACACATTATGAACTCAGCTAGACCACTCAAAACATTCTTAAGCAGGCAGCCCAGACCATAACTTTGCTATTTGTTTCAGTAAGTATACATTAAAAATTACCGAGTAAGTTAGCTAGGTTGACTGCCAGGTTTTAAAACAGACAAAAAAATTCACAAAATAACAGAATGAAACACAAAGAACAAAATCTGAGCTACAGGGAGAGGCTGAACAGGCTTGAGCTGTTTTCCCTGGAGCGTCAGATGCTGAGGGGTGACCTTATAGAGGTTTACAAAATTATGAGGTGCATGGATAGGATAAATAGACAAAGTCTTTTCCCTGGGGTGGGGTGGCCAGAACTAGAGGGCATAGGTTTAGGATGAGAGGGGAAAGATATAAAAGAGACCTAAGGGGCAACGTTTTCATGCAGAGGGTGGTATGTGTATGGAATGAGCTGCCAGAGGAAGTGTTGGAGGCTGGTACAATTGCAACATTTAAGAGGCATTTGGATGGGTATATGAATAGGAAGGGTTTGGAGGGATATGGGCCGGGTGCTGGCAGGTGGGACTAGATTGGGTTGGGATATCTGGTTGGCATGGATGGGTTGGACCAAAGGGTCTGTTTCCATGCTGTACATCTCTGTGACTCTAAATAAGAATATCTACAGATTGCAGTCTATCCAAACTAGACATTAATTATGTTGTTCCAAAAAATATGTGCAACAGTCCCAGTAAACAAAACCCTTAAACGCAGAGCAAAAATGAAACAAACGTTTATAGGTCGAAGTTAGAAGGGCAGAAGGAGAGAAAATCGAGCAGTCAGTTTCCACACAGCCCACAGCTGAACTGAACTGACTAACAACAAGAATTCAGCTTTCAGGACTGACCACTCCCCTTTCATTATACAGGTCACTTCTAACACATGAAAGATGTGGTCTAAAGTCTCATGTATAAACAAAAAGGCCTCCCAATACCCTTTCATCTCTGTATCACTTTAGCCAATTTGGAGCCCGGATTGTTTTCCAACCCCTTTGAAGAAAATCAAGGATACAGTATCCTTGAGAAAAGGAACAGTTTTCAGAAAAAGGACCAGTTTTGTCATATGTGATTTACATGTCCTTATTTCAATTTAGTCTCCTGTATTTGCTGTAGTGTCTCACTGGGGTGGCACACTGGAGATCAACCTCCATTGTTTCTTGAGATATTACAACTGTTAAAGACTTTTAGAAGTATGCAGAATTGCCCAATGTCCTTGACATTCAGACACAGGTAAACAGAAAGCACAAGTTTCGGTACTTAAGAATGATTATTTATTACAAGGAAAGAGACTCTAACTGCAGTTAAACGATTATGAGCCTTCAACATATCTCTTTACTATTTAAAACTCTAACTCCCTTAAAAACTATCCCTTACTCCCACATACAGACAGGAAAATAAAAATGGGAGTTCTGACAACACTAGAAAGCAGTTCTATAGCTTCTGCTCACAAGATCTGCTGAGATGATTCATGTGCTGATTAGAATCTTCCTTCTTAATTTTCCTTTCCACATGTTTTCACTGGTTTGCAGGAGGTACACCATGGCTGACTTATGTTGACAAAAGGTTTCTGACTTATTAAAAGTCACAGCTTACAGAAACTGATGAAACAAAATGAGCTGGGTTTCATCAGGTTTAAAGAACTTTTACTGCAGAGAATAGAGAGAGAACCTGGACTGGAAATGTATTTACTTCTCTCTGTCTTATGTTGAACTCTCCATCCTCAGCCTTCTGCAGTGTTCCAACTAAACACGACTTAAGGAAACCACATCATTTTCTGATTAGGCACTTTACAGCCTTCCAAACTCAACTTTAGGTTAACAATTTCATGCCATAATCTCTGCTTCTATTTTATTTTTCTTTATTGCAGTGTTTGACCTTTATTTGTCTTTGCCTTGCTTTTTTGCTCACATAGCAACTCCTTGTAAGTTTGTCACCTTCTCTAGAGACATCTTCAGTGTCTTTACTCACCCTATTACCTCCTCTTGGATCTGCACCACCAACAGACATCAGTGACCTTTGTAAGCACAAGAATTCATCAAACTGGAGAAGGTGTTGGCAGTAAACGGACCTCATGGTAAGTAAACATGCAGGTAACCTCATTCAACACAGTGGTCAGCACTCTATCTGGGTGCGTTATGTCGGACAACAAAAAGAAAGTTGAAATCACTTAATATGGAAAGTTATGTTTTTGAAAATGATCAATTCTGCATCCTGTGAACGTGACAGGTATAGTAGCTGTTCTTATAGAGTCATACACCATAGAACCAGACCCTTTGAACCAACCAAACAAAAGTAGTGCCACTTGCCTGCTCCTGGCCCAGTTCCCTCCAAACCTTAGTTAATTATGTATCTATCCAAATTTCTTTTAAATGTTGTAATTGTACCCGCATCCACCACTTTCTCAGGTGAACACGTGAACTACCTTCTGTGCAAAAAAATTGCCTCAGAAATTTTTAAAATCTTCCCCTCTAACCTTAAAAATGTGCCCTTAATCTTGAAATTCCCCATCCTAGGGAAAAGACAACTACCATTGACTCTATCTGCACCCCTCATGATTTTATAAACTGCTATAAGGTCACCTCTCAATCTTCTATGCTCTAGTGAATAAGTCTCAGCTTATCCAGCCTTTATCTTTATAATCAAACCTTCTATACCCAGCAACATGCTGGTAAATCTCTTCTGAACCCTCTCCAGCTTGATAAAATCATTCCTGTAACTGGGCAGCTAGAACTGGACACAACTTTCCAGAAGAGGCCTCACCAATGTTCTGTACAACCTGAATATGACTTCCCAACTCCTATACTCAAAAGACTAAGCAATGAAGGCAAGCATGCTAAACGCCTTTTTAACTACCCTGTTTATCTGGGAAGCATACTTCAAATAACTATTTACCTGCACCCTTAGATCCCTCTGATCTACAACATTACTCAATGTAATGTATTTAATTGTAAAAGCCCTACCCTTGTTTGTTATACCAAAATGCAATACCTCGCATTTATCCAGATTGAACTCCATCTGCTATTTTTTTAGCCTATTGACCCATTATAATCCTAGAAAACCTTCTTCATTGTCTATAATACCACCAATTTTTGTGTTATCTGTGAACTTACTAACCATGTCTTCTATATTCTCATCCAAACCATTTATATAAATGACAAACAAAAGAGGTCCCAGAACTGATCCCTGTGGAACACTGCTGGTCACAGGCCTCCAGCCTGAAAAGCAACCCTCCACCATTACTCCCTGCCTCCTGTCATTAAGCCAATTATATATCCAATTGGCCTAACTTTACTAATTCTCATTCCTGATGAAAGGCTTTTGTCCGAAACGTCGATTCTCCTGCTCTTTGGATGCTGCCTGACCAGCTGTGCTTTTCCAGCACCACACTGTTGACTTTGATCTCCAGCATCTGCAGTCCTCACTCTCTCCTAATTTTATTAATTAGTCTACTGCTCTGCCATCATCAAAACTTTTGATAACTTGCTCAAAAAATTCAACCAAGCTTGTGAGACATGATTTTCCTTGCACAAAATCATGCCGACTATCCATAATAAAGTTTTGCCTTTCTGAATGCCCATAAATCCTATCTTTTATAATCACCTCCAACAATTTACCCACAACCAAAGCCAGACTCACAGGCCCATACTTCCCCTGTTTCTCCTTACAACTCTTCTTAAACAAAGGTACAACATTAGCCACCCTTCAGTTATCAGGCACCTCACCTCTGATTATAGATGATGCAAATATTTCTGCAAGGGCTCTCATAATTTCCTCTCTTACTTTCTAAAACGTTCTGGGATACATTAGATCAGGTCCCAGAGATTTATCTACTTTATATTTTCTAAGAACTCCCAAACTTCCTATTCTGTACTTTGAGTTGTTTTCAAAACATTGAAGTTTACTTCTCTGCATTCTCTAGACTCCACTTGTTTCTCCACAGTAAAAACTGATGTGAAATATTCATTTAGTACCCCTCTCATCTCCTGGGGTTCATCACAAAGATGACTTCATTGATCTTTAAGATTAGATTCTCTACAGTGTGGAAACAGGCCCTTCGGCCCAACAAGTCCACACCAACCCTCCGAAGAACAACATACCCAAACCCATTTCCCTTTAACTAATGCGCCTAGCATAATGAGCAATTTAGCATGGCCAATTCATCTAACCTGTACTCCTTTGGATTGTGGGAGGAAACCCATGCAGACATAGGGAGAATGTGCAAACTCCACACATACAGTTGTCCGAGGTTGGGATCAAACCTGGGTCCCTGGCACTGAGAGGCAGCAATGCTAATTACTGGGCCACCGTACCACCCCAGCCACTCCCTAGTTACCCTTTTGCTCTTAATGTACTTGTGGCATCCTTAATCTTATTTGCCAATGCTATGTCATATCCCCTCTTTGTCTTCCTGGTTTCTCTCTTAAGAATGCCCCTACACTCTTTATATTGAATAAGAGATTCAATTGAACCAAATTGTCTATATCTAAAATAAGGTTCTCTTTAATTCTTGACTAGAACCTCAATATCTTTATTCATCCATTATTCCTTAATTTTACCAACCTTACCCTTCCTGATTTGTTCTTCACCTGAAGGCAGGTGCAGCACCATGATCTCTAGCACAAGTAGGGTCAGGAGGCAGGTTCCACATCCACCCCAGCCAGAACTGGGGATTGAACCACACATTGTTGGCATCAACCTGATCCACACTATCTATCCACCAATCTGAGCCAAGTGGGCATCCCTGAAGTGTCCATGTTACAATAGCAATATTCACTTTTAGATACATGGTGTGGTCTGATGGCAGGGACAATGATCATACAGGCTCCGGTTTCTTGCTATTAGTTGGTTGACCAGGGATCTCGTCTGCTCTTACTTTGCTTCATAGGCATATTGAAAGAGTTTACAAGTTGATACTCATTTTGTTTGGTTGGATTATTAACAACTTTCTTGGGCCATGCAGTGAAGTTTAAAAAAGCTGATGCCATATACACAAAGTGCTGTGCAGCATTGGAGTTTCTCTGGAGATTTAAGTTGAAATTGCTTAGTATTTAAAATGAGACCCTTTTTTTAAAATTAAACTAAACAGAATATTAATACAAATCAATAAAATGACCTGTTGATTATAATTACTATATTTGCTTTGAGAAATATATGTTTATTGGTGAAATGTTAAAATTATACTGAAGACATTGCAGTGAATTGTCATGTTAAACCAGAGACAAAAGGGTAAAAAGATATAGTATCAAATATGAAGTAATTTGCAACTTTTATTGAAGTAGGATATGTTATAATCAATTGTTTCATAACTTTGGTTTATTGGAATTATTGCAAATATTAAAGAAGTAATGATTTTGAATCATTGATGATCAAATCACTTTTGTAAAGAGTATTAGGTGATTTAAAATACATACATTTTGATAACAATAATTTCACGACAATGTACAAGAATTGCTACTTTGCATGTACGTTAAAAGTAAAGTTGACATAATCCTATCGGAGCAAAGGGGGAACTAGACGACCATTAGAGAGTGATGGTTTAACCTGAGGTTCATCACATCTCAGGTGAGGAGGAAAGACCATCATGGTACATAGCTGGTGTGAGAATTGAACCATGCTGTTAGTGTTACTCTGCATACAACCCTGATGTCCAGCCAACTGAGCTAACCTCCAGGCTAGAAGAGTGCTGTTCAGGTCACATCTCAGTATATGATTACTAGAGTTGTCATCACATATCCAAACAAGTGGATTTAAAAGATATTTATTATAGATAGCTTCATTATTAATTGTGCAAATATGTAAGCTCTGCTTGTAAAGATCTCTCAGTACTAAATATTATCCACTCACTAAAAAGGCAAAAATATGCTAGTCCTATGGAAACATTAGTCTAGAGTGGTCAATTTTACATAATGAATTGCCAAAGATGCATTTTCTCTATTGGATTTATGTCTTTTTTATTTGTATATCACTTTCCATTATATTATTCAGATTACTTTGCCCAGAAGTACTACAGAAAGGAAAATATGTAACTTCTTTAAAACATCTGAGCATTCTATCATTGAATTTAAGAATGTTTGGAAAGCATTTCAAAGAGCTTACATCACTTGTGAAGGGAACAGCACAATTTTCTTCAAAAGTGAGAAATAGATGTCCAAACAGTAGGGTAAAAAATGAGGTCTGCAGATGCTGGAGATCACAGTTGAAAATGTGTTGCTGGTTAAAGCACAGCAGGTCAGGCAGCATCCAAGGAATAGGAAATACGACGTTTCGGGCATAAGCCCTTCATCAGGAATGAGGAGAGGGTGCCAGGCAGGTTAAGATAAAAGGTAGGGAGGAGGGACTTGGGGGAGGGGCGATGGAGATGTGATAGGTGGAAGGAGGTCAAGGTGAGGGTGATAGGCCGGAGTGGGGTGGGGGCGGAGAGGTTAGGAAGAAGATTGCAGGTTAGGAGGGCGGTGCTGAGTTCAGGGAACCGACTGAGACAAGGTGGGGGGAGGGGAAATGAGGAAACTGGAGAAATCTGAGTTCATCCCTTGTGGTTGGAGGGTTCCCAGGCGGAAGATGAGGCGTTCTTCCTCCAACCGTCGTGTTGTTATGTTTTGCCTGTGGAGGAGTCCAAGGACCTGCATGTCCTCGGTGGAGTGGGAGGGAGAGTTAAAGTGTTGAGCCACGGGGTGGTTGGGTTGGTTGGTCCGGGCGTCCCTGAGGTGTTCTCTGAAGTGTTCCGCAAGTAAGCGGCCCGTCTCCCCAGTGTAGAGGAGGCCACATCGGGTGCAGCGGATGCAATAGATGATGTGTGTGGAGGTACAGGTGAACTTGTGGCGGATATGGAAGGATCCCTTGGGGCCTTGGAGGGAAGTGAGGGAGGAGGTGTGGGCGCAAGTTTTACATTTCCTGCGGTTGCAGGGGAAGGTGCCGGGAGTGGAGGTTGGGTTGGTGGGGGGTGTGGACCTGACGAGGGAGTCACGAAGGGAGTGGTCTTTGCGGAACGCTGATAGGGTAGGGGAGGGAAATATATCCCTGGTGGTGGTGTGGAGGTACAGGTGAACTTGTGGCGGATATGGAAGGATCCCTTGGGGCCTTGGAGGGAAGTGGAGGTACAGGTGAACTTGTGGCGGATATGGAAGGATCCCTTGGGGCCTTGGAGGGAACTTCCCTCCAAGGCCCCAAGGGATCCTTCCATATCCGCCACAAGTTCACCTGTACCTCCACACACATCATCTATTGCATCCGCTGCACCCGATGTGGCCTCCTCTACATTGGGGAGACGGGCCGCTTACTTGCGGAACGCTTCAAAGAACACCTCAGGGACGCCCGGACCAACCAACCCAACCACCCCGTGGCTCAACACTTTAACTCTCCCTCCCACTCCACCGAGGACATGCAGGTCCTTGGACTCCTCCACAGGCAAAACATAACAACACGACGGTTGGAGGAAGAACGCCTCATCTTCCGCCTGGGAACCCTCCAACCACAAGGGATGAACTCAGATTTCTCCAGTTTCCTCATTTCCCCTCCCCCCACCTTGTCTCAGTCGGTTCCCTGAACTCAGCACCGCCCTCCTAACCTGCAATCTTCTTCCTAACCTCTCCGCCCCCACCCCACTCCGGCCTATCACCCTCACCTTGACCTCCTTCCACCTATCACATCTCCATCGCCCCTCCCCCAAGTCCCTCCTCCCTACCTTTTATCTTAACCTGCCTGGCACCCTCTCCTCATTCCTGATGAAGGGCTTATGCCCGAAACGTCGAATTTCCCATTCCTTGGATGCTGCCTGACCTGCTGTGCTTTAATCAGCAACACATTTTCAACAATAGATGTCCAAACAACCTAGTAAATCTTGATCTGGAAGAAGGAATGAAGTTAAGATTGGAAGCTATGTGGCTATATGAGACCCAAAGAAGAGATAGCTACAAGGAGGAGATAGCTGGAGGTTGAAGGCACTTAGTGCAGACCCAAAGAAAGAAAGCAGAATCATTTGAAAAAAAGCTCTTGGGAAGAGTTTAATATTTTTTCAGGCAACTGCAGCATTAAAAGTTTGGTGTTGGGATATCCAGTCAGCATGGACGAGTTGGACTGAAGGGTCTGTTTCTGTGCTATACATCTCTATGACTGTGTTTGTTAAAATTGTTGAAAATGTAGAAAGCTGTGTGCGTGGCTTAGAGATGTTAAAAAGCTGTTTTTCTTCTATTGCAGTGTTAGTGGTAGGCCAGTTGAAAAGGAATTCTAGAAAGCTGAAGGAGTGAGGATTTGTATATTTGCACATTACAAATGATAATTATAACCTTGAAATTTGAAGCTGAAAGCTGTCTGATTGGACATCTAACTTTCCCTCTGTGAAAGAGTAAAGCATACTGTGAAACTGTGCAGCTACTGGATGTCATATTTGTCTGTGAAATGATGTCAGTATTTGTTATTGGAGAAGATACTTATGTATTAAACATTCAAAGTAAAATTTATCTTATCATTTTAAGTATCATTTCCCATATAACTCATACATCATTTGTATTGGTTCTGATTTACAGTAAAAACTTGAAAGTGAAATATTGTTGAAATTTTTTTATCTTGAGGCCATTCAGCAACCCTGATTATTTCGATCTGGTTTCCCCCCTCCCCCTGCAGAACATACCAAAATCAGACTTCTACTTAAGTCTTTGAATACTACAGCAGATTCTAATCAATAATGACTTTGATTAGATTCCCTACAGTGTGGAAACAGGCCCTTCGGCCCAACAAGTCCACACCAACCCTCTGAAGAGTAACCCAGCCAGACCCTTTCCACTACACTTACCCCTGACTAATGCACGTAATACTACAGGCAATTTAGCATGGCCAACTCACCTAACCTGCACATCTTTGGACTAATTGTCAACTTCTATATAACTTTATTGAGAGTTATAGAGTAATACGGCACAGAAACAGACCCTTCGGTCCAACTTGTCCATGCCGACCAGATATCCTAACCCAGTCTGGTCACATCTGCCAGCACCCGGCCCATATCCCTCCAAACCCTTCCTATTCATATACCCATCCAGATGCCTCTTAAATGTTGCAATTGTACTAGCCTCCACCACTTCCTGTGGCAGTCCATTCCACATACGCACCACCCTCTGCGTGAAAAAGTTGCCCTTTAGGTCTCTTTTATATCTTTCCCCTCCCATCCTAAACCTATGTCCTGTAGTTTTGGACTCTTCCAACTCAGGGAAAAGACTTTGTCTATTTACCCTATCCATGAGTTTATAGACCTCTATAAGGTCACTCCTCAGCCTCCGACGCTCCAGAGAAAACAGTCTCACTCTATTCAACCTCTCCCTATAGCTAAACTCCTCCAATCCTGGCAACATCCTTGTAAATCTTTTCTGAACCCTTTCAAGTTTCACAACATCCTTCCAACAGGAAGGACACCAGAATTGCATGCAATATTCCAAAAGTGGCCTAATCAATATCCTGTACAGCCGCAACATGACCCCCCGCAACTCCTGTACTCAATACTCTGACCAATAAAGGAAAGCATACTAAATGCCTTCTTCACTATCCTATCTACCTGCGACTCTGATTTCAAGGAGCTACGAACCTGCACTCCAAGGTCTCTTTGTTCAGCAACACTCCCCAGGACCTTACCATTAAGTGTATAAGTCCTGCTAAGATTTGTTTTCCTAAAATGCAGCACCTCACATTTATCTAAATTAAACTCCATCTGCCGCTTCTTAGCCCATTGACCCATCTGACATAGATCCTATTGTAATCTGAGGTCACCTTCTTCACTGTCCACTACACCTCCAATTTTGGTGTCATCTGCAAACTTACTGTGTCTCTTATGCTCACATCCAAATCATTCATACAAATGATAAAAAGTAATGGACCCAGTACCGATCCTTGTGGCAGTCCATTGGTCACAGGCCTCCAGTCTGAAAAACAACCCTCCACCACCACCCTCTGTCTTCTACCTTTCAGCCAGTTCTGTATCCAAATGGCTAGTTCTCCCTGTATTCCATGAGATCTAACCTTGTTAACCAGTCTCCCATGGGGAACCTTGCAGAATGCCTTACTGAAGTCCGTATAGATCACATCAATCGCTCTATGTGTTGGTGAAGTTGATGAATTGCTCAAGCAAGAGATATTCAACTTCACCAACACATTCCACCCTGACCTTAAATTTACGTGGACCATCTCTGACACCTC
The DNA here is from genome assembly GCF_020745735.1 of Hemiscyllium ocellatum. Taxonomy (NCBI): domain Eukaryota; kingdom Metazoa; phylum Chordata; class Chondrichthyes; order Orectolobiformes; family Hemiscylliidae; genus Hemiscyllium; species Hemiscyllium ocellatum. The sequence continues at coordinate 25,989,035 of NC_083425.1, read as the reverse complement.
CCTCCCCTTCCTGGACCTCTCCATCTCCATTAATGACGACCGACTTGACACTGACATTTTTTACAAACCCACCGACTCCCACAGCTACCTGGATTACACCTCTTCCCACCCTATCTCTTGCAAAAATGCCATCCCGTATTCCCAATTCCTCCGCCTCCGCCGTATCTGCTCCCAGGAGGACCAGTTCCACCATAGAACACATCAGATGGCCTCCTTCTTTAGAGACCGCAATTTCCCTTCCCATGTAGTTAAAGATGCCCTCCAATGCATCTCGTCCACATCCCGCACCTCCGCCCTCAGACCCCACCCCTCCAACCGTAACAAGGACAGAACGCCCCTGGTGCTCACCTTCCACCCTATAAACCTTCGCATAAACCAAATCATCCGCCGACATTTCCGCCACCTCCAAAAAGACCCCACCACCAGGGATATATTTCCCTCCCCACCCCTTTCCGCCTTCCGCAAAGATGGTTCCCTCCGTGACTACCTGGTCAGGTCCACGCCCCCCCCCACGACCCACCCTCCCATCCTGGCACTTCCCCCTGACACCGCAGGAACTGTAAAACCTGTGCCCACACCTCCTTCCTCACCTCTATCCAAGGCCCTAAAAGAGCCTTCCATATCCATCAAAGTTTTACTGCACATCCACTAATATCATTTATTGTATCCATTGCTCCCGATTTGGTCTCCGAGTAAAAAATGAGGTCTGCAGATGCTGGAGATCACAGCTGCAAATGTGTTGCTGGTCAAAGCACAGCAGGTTAGGCAGCATCTCAGGAATAGAGAATTCGACGTTTCGAGCATAAGCCCTTCATCAGGAATAAGAGAGAGAGAGCCAAGCTGGCTGAGATAAAAGGTAGGGAGGAGGGACTAGGGGGAGGGGCGATGGAGGTGGGATAGGTGGAAGGAGGTCAAGGTGAGGGTGATAGGCCGGAGTGGGGTGGGGGCGGAGAGGTCAGGAAGAGGATTGCAGGTTAGGAGGGCGGTGCTGACAAGGTATGAATTCAGATTTCTCCAGCTTCCTCATTTCCCCTCCCCCCACCTTGTCTCAGTCGGTTCCCTCAACTCAGCACCGCCCTCCTAACCTGCAATCCTCTTCCTGACCTCTCCGCCCCCACCCCACTCCGGCCTATCACCCTCACCTTGACCTCCTTCCACCTATCCCACCTCCATCGCCCCTCCCCCTAGTCCCTCCTCCCTACCTTTTATCTCAGCCAGCTTGGCTCTCTCTCTCTTATTCCTGATGAAGGGCTTATGCTCGAAACGTCGAATTCTCTATTCCTGAGATGCTGCCTAACCTGCTGTGCTTTGACCAGCAACACATTTGCAGCCCGATTTGGTCTCCTCTACATTGGGGAGACTGGACGCCTCCTAGCAGAGCGCTTTAGGGAACATCTCCGAGACACCCGCACCAATCAACCACACCGCCCCGTGGCCCAACATTTCAACTCCCCTTCCCACTCTGCCGAGGACATGGAGGTCCTGGGCCTCCTTCATCGCCGCTCCCTCACCACCAGACGCCTGGAGGAAGAACGCCTCATCTTCGCCTTGGAACACAGGGCATCAATGTGGACTTCAACAGCTTCCTCATTTCCCCTCATCCTAGTTTCAAACTTCCAGCTCAGCACTGTCCCCATGACTTGTCCGGACTTGTCCAACCTGCGTAGCTCCTTTTCCACCTACCCACTCCACCCTCTCCTACCTGACCTATTACCTTTATCTCCTCCTCCACTCACCCATTGTACTCTATGCTACTCTCTCTCCACCCCACCCTCCCCAAGCTTATCTCTCCATGCTTTAGGCTCACTGCCTTTATTCCTGATGAAGGGCTTTTGCCCGAAACGTCGATTTCGCTGCTCATTGGATGCTGCCTGAACTGCTGTGCTCTTCCAGCACCACTGATCCAGAATCTGGTTTCCAGCATCTGCAGTCATTGTTTTTACCATCATCTATATTCACCCAAGCTGAAGTATGGATTTTTGGAAGCCAACTCAGAAAGATCACTGTACATAAAGCCAGGAAACTTTAGTAACTTCAGATCTTCTTTTGCCTGGAGAAAAATCTTCCCCATTTTGTTTTCTAACTACATAAATTATGCTATTCAGAATTTAGCAGATTAATTTGCAATCAAGTTGATTCACAAAAATAATGAAACTGCCGATCACAGTGGCTAAAAAGACAATTTTGCCTTGAGTAAAGTCTGTTGAAAAACACAGAAAAATAAAATGAAATGCATGAGTGTGAAGCTGTAAAAGGCTAAATCAAGGAGTAGAGGCCTTTAACAAAGCTGATGCAATGTCAGCACCTCAATTTCCCAGTTCAGATATTGTTTATTCTGTTGGCATGAGCATATCAAATGTCACTATGACCTTCCAATTAATTTAAGAATGCAGCAGCAGTTCACTATAAAGTGGCGATTTGCACGAATGAGTATTTCAATTTCCCTTTTGTTGAACTATCACTCCTTGGAGGAATGACAATATTGCTGCCAGAAAAAAAACCTACCAGCAAACAGAATAATGGAGGGTATGGAGGAATATAGATCTTTAGGTAAGTGGCTGTTATGTGGCTTCATGAACAACAACTTATTTGTGTAGCACTTTTAATACAGTGAAATAGCCCAAGGCACTTTGCAGGAACAGTACCAAACAAAATGTGACACCCTGCTCCATGTGGAAGAATTAGGTCAGATGATCATATGATTAGTGAACGTGGTAAGTTTTCAGAAGTGTTTTACAAGAAGGTAAAAATCACACAACACCAGATTACAGTCCAACAAGTTTTTTTTGGCAGTATTAGCTTTGGGGGTGCTGCTCCTTCATCTGGTAGCTGTGGAGCAGGTTCGTAAAACACAGAATTTGTAGCAAAAGATCCCAATATCATGCAAAAGAAACAATATATTGAACAAACCTAGATTGCTGTTAAGTCTTTCATCTTTCGGGTTTGGTAAATCCCAGAACTTCTTTCCAGTCAGATTCTCAAGATAACTTCAGCATTTATTTTATAAAAGGTGACATCTCAGCTCAGACAATGCATTAAAGGTGAGTGGTTAGAGTTTGTCTGTATCCCAATCTTGGGCCAGACTGGTTCTATTTCCAAAGTAGAAATTTATAAAATGTTACATGGATTGACTGCTTCAATTAACTGCCTGCAGAGTGTGCCTTTTGAACAAAATACAATGTATCTGAAATTACAATTCTGCAAATGCAAATTCACCCCATAGACTTATGTGTATGCATGCATGCGAGGGAGAGAGACAGATAGAGTTTATGTGCACGAGAGAGTGAGTGTGCTCGCGCTTGGTCGAATGTGTGCATGAGTACGACAAAGTAGAAGCCTGTGAGAGGGCGTGAGAGAGAGAGCGTGTGTATGAAAGGGTCTGTGTGTGTGTGTGTGTGAGTGTGAGTGTGTGAGAGAGAGAGAGAGAGAGGATATAGTATAGTGGGACACCTGTAGAGTGACATGAACCCAAAGTCCCGGTTGAATTCATGAGACCATTCTCATGGGTAACCATCCTCCAAGGTGGACTCTGGGATATGCAACAAAGCAGAGTGGCCGAACAGTGGCTGATAGCCACGTTCGGTACTCGTGAGGATGGCCTCAACCATGACCTTGCATTCATGTCACGCGACATATGACCCCACTACACTATACACCCTGTCTCACACACATACACACTCTTACACACTCAGACAGAGAGACACACACAGTTTCAGTTGCATGATTCTGAGATCTTTTGCTATAAATTATGTGTCTTATGATCCTGCTCCACAGCTAGCTGATGAAGGGACAGTGCTCTGAAAGCTAGTGCTTCCAAATAACACCAGGTTATAGTCCAACAGGTTTACGTGACTTTTAAACTTTGTCCACACCAGATTCTGGATTAGTGGTGCTGGAAGAGCACAGCAGTTTAGGCAGCATCCAAAGTGCAGCGAAATTGTCCACACCAATCTAACACTGGCACCTCCACATCATTACAAGAAAAAAGTGAGGCAGAGCTGTGGCGGGGGAATTCCAAAGCTTGGAGATGAGGCAAGTGAAGGTGCAGCAAACAATATTGGTACAATTATAATTATATTTTTAAAGCTAATCCTATTTCTATACAGTAACAATTTTATCAAATCATTAGTAACTGACGAATGCTGGAAATCAGAAACAAAAACAGAATTTGCAGGAGAAACACAGCAAGCCTGGCAAGATCACTGGTGAGAAAGTAGAGCTAATGTTTGAAAGGAGGGTCACTGGACCCACAATGTTAACTCTGCTTTCTGTCCAGATGCTGCCAGACTTGCTGAATTTTTCCATCAATTTTCTGTTTTTGTTTCAATCATTTAGTTCAGCCAATCTGCCATTTAATGCTGGCTTTTTTTTAAAAGAAAAGCACACCAGTCCTGACAATGCTAACAGGACAAGTATGCCACTTCTGCTTTCTTTCTTTTTGCTATCCCTACATGATTGTGATTAAAACACAATGCACAAAGTTTACCAAAGGTCATTGCTGAAACCCACCATGAGCTGACCAGTCAGGGAGACCTGGCCAGCAAGGAGACTGTGTATCATGACCACAATTTTTCTGCCCAACTCCATTTCCATTCACATAAAACTAGATTAAGAGAGCTAAAGTGCATGAGTTTTTCCCAAAATTAAATTTCATTTATTTCACATTACACTGGTGTAGTTCATCAGCGTTATCAGTAATTTGTTGACATTAACTTCATCAGAGAGCTAATATTGCTGGCATACTTCACTGTTGGCACATACTGATGGATGTAGGGGGTGGGGACATTTCCTTCATTGTGGAAGAAACAATGTTGAGTTTTTTTTGTGTTCAATCTTTATTGAATGTTCATGTTAGTGTCCAGAGTTGTTCTCACTATGAACATGCCTGGACCTGCAATGTCAACTGCTGGGTCCTCTATGTTTAGTCATTTACATAAATGATTTGGATGTGAGCATAAGAGGTACAGTTAGTAAGTTTGCAGATGACACCAAAATTGGAGGTGTAGTGGACAGCAAAGAGGGTCACCTCAGATTTCAGCAGGATCTTGACCAGATGGGCCAATGGGCTGAGAAATAACAGATGGAGTTTAATTCAGATAATTGTGAGGTGCTTCATTTTGGGAAAGCAAATCTGAGCAGGACTTATACACTTAATGGTAAGGTCCTAGGGGGTGTTGCTGAACAAAGAGACCTTGGAGTGCAGGTTCATAGCCCACTGAAATTGGAGTTGTAGGTAGATAGGATAATGAAGGCGGCATTTGGTATGCTTTCTTTAATTGGTCAGAGTATTGAGTACAGGAGTTGGGAGGTCATGTTGCGGCTATACAGGACATTGGTTAGGCCACTGTTGGAATATTGCATGCAATTCTGGTCTCCTTCCTATTGGAAAGATGTTGTGAAACTTGAAAGGGTTCAGAAAAGATTTATAAGGATGTTGCTAGGATTGGAGGATTTGAGCTATACGGAGAGGCTGAACAGATTGGGGCTGTTTTCCCTGGATTGTCGGAGGCTGAGGGGTGACCTTATAGAGGTTTACAAAATTATGAGGGGCATGGATAGAATAAATAGACAAAGTCTTTTCCCTGGGGTCGGGGAGTCCAGAACAAAAGGGCATGGGTTCAGGATGAGAGGGGAAAGATATAAAAGAGGCCTAAGGGGCAATGTTTTCACACAGACGGTGGTACGTGTATGGAATGAGCTGCCAGAGGAAGTGGTGGAGGCTGGTACAATTGCAACATTTAAGAGGCATTTGGATGGGTATATGAATATGAAGGGTTTGGAGGGTCATGGGCCGGGTGCTGGCAGGTGGGACTAGATTGGGTTGGGATATCTGGTCGGCATGGATAGGTTGGACTGAAGGGTCTATTTCCATGCTGTACATCTCCATGACTCTATCTATGACTCAACTGGCCTTCCTTTCTATGCATTGTAAAACAGTGGTGGAAAATGGTCTCAGTGGAAATAAGCAAAATGTTGGAAGAGGTTTTGCAACACCATGAGATGGGTACACATTTGGACAGCACTGACACTGCCCTTACAGCCCCTCTCACCTTGACAGAGCGCCTCCCACCATCCAACTAATCTATTTCCACCACTCCTTCATGTCACTGACCACACTGTCCTCTTTGAACCTTCCATGCCTAGACACCACTCTACAATCCCTTATCACTGACTCATCCACTCTGCCAGTCCCAAATCACCATGGATGAATCCAGTTTCCTACTCTCTTCTCTTGAGCCATACAAACTGATCAAGTAAAACTGCTGAACTTACACACAAATGCACAAACCTGACAAGGGAAAACTACCTTTAAACAATCTACATTTAAAGGGGTTCTTGCATTCCATTGGCTATATCTTGAAAATAGGACTAATAGAGCATATAGTCTAAAACTTTGAACATTACATAAGTTGCTTAAAGCTTGATATACAGTAAACATGTTGTTGACTTTCTCTCTTCATTTTAAGCCATAATGAAATCATAATTTTGCAGCCTGCCTAATTAAGTCATTCTGTACAATGCATTTTCACTCTTAAATGTTCCATAATACACCCTCTAAAGAACACATGGTTTTAAAATTAATTGATTTCATGTCAACCTTCACTTGTGAAAGAGCTCCACCAAGACAATGATGGACATGTTGATTCAACAAACCACAATCTTACCTTGAGATCATTCGAGGACTCTGGGTATATACTCGATGGAGGTTAGAAGGATGAGGGGGAATCCAATTGAAACATACAGAATAGTGAATGGCCTGGACAGAGTGGATGTTGGGAAGATGTTTCCTTTGGTAGGAGAAAGGAGGACCTGAGGGCATAGCCTTAGAGTAAAAAGAAACCTTTTAGAATGGAGTTAAGGAGAAACGTTTTCAACCAGGAAGTGATAAATCTATGGAATTCATTGCCACAGAAGGCTGTAAAGACCAGATCTATGCATACATTTATGATTGAGATAGACAGGTTCTTGAGTATCAAGGAGATCGAGGGTTATGGGGAGAAAGCAAGAGAATGACAGTTATCAGCCGTGATTGAATAGCAGAGCAGATTTGATGAGCTGAATGGCCTAATTTCTGCTCCTGTCTTATGGTCTTAAGATTTCCTTCTCTAAAGGAGATTATTTAGGTTTTTAATAATAAATGATGAGTTTCATGGTCACTATTACTCAGACTATCTTTCAATTCCAAACTTCATTAATTGAATTTAATTACACCAGCTGCCATGATCATAGCGAACATGAGGAGTGGGCAATTTAGCTTTTTGAGCCTGCTCCACCATTTAGTACAATCATGGCCTCAATTCAATTTGCTATCCGCTGTCAACAACCCTTCAGCACATTACTAAGGAAAAATCTGTCGATCTTCTTCAATTTATTCAATGTCCCAGCATCCACTGTTCCACAATAGTGAATTCCACAGATTATTTTAGACTTTTGGATTATTAATCCAGTGACATTATCACACTCATTACCATTACACTGTCATCCTCCTCTCAAGATCAGTGTTTGATCTGGAGTATCCCACCTACCTTCTGCATGGAGAATAATAATTAACATTTTCTTTGCTTAATGTAAGCCAGGCTAATCGTACCTTTTGCTTTCAAACTCTCAGCTGACTGCCTAACCATGAGATCAAACAGAAATTCCTGTCTCTTATATTCCTACCTATCTTTATACCTAAGCTCATCTTAAATTGGTTTCTTCTATCTCCCTCCCTATGGCAATGGGATGTACATTACCATTCATATTTAGAGATAATCAGTTGTGTCTGATCCCAACTCCCTTTTATCTTAGAAGTAAAGCGATAATTACCACAGTTTACAACATGATAATAATTTTATTTTTCTGGAACTGTGTGGTGTGCAGGGTCTGCCCATTGTGAATTTAAGAACAACTGTCATTGACCACAAGCACAAATATCTTGTACCTCCCTTCACGGTAAAAGACAGAAAACAGAAATCACAGGCTCCTGTGCCACTCAAGACAGAGGCTTGAGGCCTGGCCCCAACTCATGCACAACAGTGCTGCCACAACCCAAGCACAAAGGGCCTCCTAGAGTCTAGGCCCAAGTTATTGGATCCTGATGTATCCCTCTGTCCCAGGCCCGGCCTTCCTTACAATAAAGTAATGACAGTTTCCTTTGATCACTCTCAATTAAACCACTCACACAAAAACAGAAATTGCTGGAGAAACTCAGCAAGTCTGGCAGGATCTGTGGGAAGAAAGCAGAGTCAATGTTTTGGGTCCAAAATTCCTCTTTTAGAATGCATGAGTTCTAAAGAAGCATCACTGGTCCTGAAACATTGATTCTGCTTTCTCTCTACAGATGCTGCCATGCTCACTGAGTTTCTTTGACAATTTCTGTTTTTGTTTCAGGTTTTGCAGTATCTGCAGTTCTTTCTTTTGGTTAGAACTGAAGTACCCACTGATTCTCAGGAAGACTCCTGCAGAGGCCACATTTTCCCACCCCTTTAAAACTACAATCCTAAAACATAGCAATTTTGTAAGACAGAAGTTTCAATCCTGAAAACATCTGAAAAACCTCAATTGTAACAATTAGCAGAAATACTGATTAACCATCTTCTCACTCCATTCTGTTTTGGAATTAAGTAGGCAGATTAAAGTATAACTGTTTACAAAACCTGCCATTCTGCCACCTCAATCTGATGTGAAGTTTAACAGTCTATCACGTCAGCACAGCAGCCTAGTCACTCTTTATAGTCGTGAATAACTTACTCCTTCTTCCCAGTAAGGCAATCAGTGCCTCCCTTTAATTTCTGAACTACCCAAGCTGCTTGCTGGGCAGAAGTCAGAACACGTCGCATGGTTTTCCTCATTGTTTCATTCCTGCCAAATTGAAGGAACAGTCACAAAATCTAACATACCTCATAAAAAAAGAAGTAACATAATGTGCTCAATAGGCCTGCAGGATTGACTGCTTTGGAGCAAAGAATGGTGAACATCTATTTTGGAAGTATGAATCATTTTTTAAAAATGAAAATGTAATCTCTCAGTGCTTGTTAACTCTAGTTGCAAAGTTAACCTGGTTGAAGACCATGAAAATTGAAAGTAGTCATGATTTGGAGATGCCAGTGTTGGACTGGGGTGTACAAAGTTAAAAATCACAACACCAGGTTATAGTCCAACAGGTTTAATTGGAAGCACACTAGCTTTCAGAGCGACGCTCCTTCATCAGAAAGAGCATCTCTCCAAAAGTTAGTGTGCTTCCAATTAAACCTGTTGGACTATAACCTGGTGTGGTGCGATTTTTAACTATGAAAATTGAAGAACATAACAACTGTTTTCGGCAGCCAAATCTTGCTTAAATGTGGCCTTGAAAATAGTTTCCTCAGCCAAGGCTCCTATTTGTGGACTAGATGTCTCTGTTGGGGCAAACGTTTAGAAAGAATATACATGATGGTAGTGTCACTTGGTTTGACAGTTTGTTTTTCTTCAACATAGGAAAGCTTGTTTTTGCAACAAGTTGACTTTGTTGCTGCTCAATAAATCTTTTAGAATGCAGCATTTAAAAATGAAAACCACTACAAAGACAAGGTAGAACTTTTATTTAAAAATCAAAAAAGAACACATTTTGATTACATTTAACAAACTATGAAAATAGATGCATCTAATGTCCAAATATCAATACAGAACAACCTTGATTATCCAAACAACAATTATCTGAATTTCAGATTATCTGAACAAGATCTCAAGGTACCATAAAAACAGTATCCATTATCTGAACAATCAGTTATCTGAACTCTCAGTAATCCGAACAAAATACGCCCCACCTGAATTGTTCGGATTATCGAGGTTGTTCTGTACACAGTTTCAAGGTGTTGATCTTCTGGATGTTGGCTGTTCTTCGAATAATTACACAAAATGAATTAATTTATTCAGTTGATACTGCAGACTCAAATTGCATTCTCCAATTAGTACTCATCCGTCTTTAAAAAAAAGAGATAAAAGCTCATATTAGATGTATACAGTAACCTGAGAACAAGATTCACTATGGCATCTCTCGACTGAAAAGGAACATATCTTGATATGCTGTCTGAAGAAGTATTTTATAAATCTCCTTCAATTTTGGAAATTATATTTTATATTCATTTTTTTCCCCTTGTGAACATATTTTTCTAATAGTAAGAACGGAAATAGTGACAATTTCAGGTAGAGGTCCATAAAAAGCAGGAAATTTGTTTTTTGTGTCAGCTGGTCTAACAATTAGATTCTAACTATTCAAGAACAAAGTCAGCACCTCAATTTTTTTTCATTGATCATGACTATATAATTATAACACACGTAGTATAGGAAGCCTTTAAACTGGACAAATAATCTTACAAAATGACTCCCGAAAGTCAAAAATTTGTGACTTTGAATTATAGCTGCTGTTGGGACTAGACGGCATTTATCCCAAGAAAACAAACCACAAGGGGACATGAAATTCAACAAACACTCAAAGGATAAACAGTAATGTCTTGACAATGGTTACTTTGGAGGTTTGTGTACCTCTTCCTAGCCCACTACACTCTCACAATGAGAGCCATCCAGGTTAAAGCCTAGATACTTAGAAGTTAAAAATCTCAATGAAAACAAAAATAGATTGGATCTATGTTCCAGACTAAGCAACCTAATACGGAAACTTGATTAATTGGTTTTGGGATATACGCCATTTTAAGTTTTGATCTTGTGATGATGCTGCTCCTTTAACAGGGTTATGTTGTCCTTGTTTGTTTTTCCAGAGGGGTTACAAATGCAGGGAATCCTGGAGGTCTGGTCTTTATGGGTTTCAGGGCCAATTTGATTATACTTAACAGATACTGCCTCAGGAAAAAGGCTTTCAAGTTAAAAAAAACACTTGCACAATGAAAGGGGAGAGACCAGTTCTCCCAGCTCAGCTTTTCTCTGGCTTGGTTTGTAGCAGTCTGGCTGTTCAGAGCAAGCAGTCAGTCACTTTTGAGGCTGGTGGTCAAAGAAAGAGCTACAGGAAAGAAAGTGTTTCATACTGAATCTCTCTTTGACATCTCTCCTGTGGGACCCTGTGTTTGATTTTTCCTTTTTTATCAAAGGGTGTTTAAGGGGATTGTTGCACGTAGTTGGAACAGCATAATTAGGTTGTGATCATTTGTTGGGTTTTCAGATAAAGTAAGATTTTTGATATTCTGTTCTCATTTATTTGTGTTTCATTTGGTAATCTTGCATAATGAATTCTGTTTTGCTTGAAACTAAGTGGCTGGACCAGCTGCATCACTCCTGGAATATCTACTTTACATCTGCTTAAAACAACAAGCAACGTTAGGGTCCAGGCTACTTTCTTGAGGGGATCTGGCCTGGCCCATAATAATCTGTACAAGCCATTTTGGGCAGAATCTCCTAAGAACTCTGAGACACAATCAGAAAAGGAAGACCAGACTACGGAACCAGGTTACAATGAGCCACAACTTGCTGTGCTGTAAAAACAAAACAAATAAAATTTCATTCCTCTCTATAACTTGTTTGGCTCACTCCGAACTTGTTTGCTTTCACTATGAAGGCACTCTCCAGCTCTTCAACTGAATCGGACATCAAGTTTTTAAACACTTCACTCTATAAAGACAACCTTCAAGCAAATAACAGAATTATGACCATCTTAAAGACTTAATGTAGTTTCATTTTTATAAAGTATCTTTTATCCTTACCTTCTTTTAAATCTATGTATTTGTACTTTTAGTTAATAACTACTCTTTTCACTGAGACAATTTCAATAATAAAAACTAAAATCTCGTTAAAATCAAAAAATGTACTGCTGGAAATTTTAAAATTGAATCATTTAAAAACAAAGGGCTATACAACTTACGCAAATTTGTAATTAACAGACCATTGAAGACCACCTGGTCATAATGGTTATGACACATTAAATAATTCAACCAACTTGGAATATAAGCAAACCATTAGGAAATTCGTCAAATTCAATAAGCTGCTCTCACCTCATTACCTTCATCCTCTGATGTCTCCTTTTCCTAGAGGAAAGAAAACACAACTTTGTAATAATTTGATTTGAAACTTGGTTGTTTTTCCTCAACACCAAACTTGGAATCTAATTCTAAGGCTTCTGCTAAATATATCCCAAAATTCAAACTGCTTAATTTGGAGATATAAAAGGACAGAGGGGGTGTTTTTGCAAAATTAATTTAAGTATCATTCTAACTACAGATGATTATCATCTGGCCTACTTCACACTGGACAACTTACCAAATGCCTTCTGGAAATCTACGCACAGTAGATCAACCGCTCCCCTTTATTCATAACAGTGATAACTTCTCCCAAGAAAGCCAATAAATTGAAAACCATGACTTATTTTTCACAAAACCATGTTGACTCTGTGTAATTACCTTTTTTCTAAGTGTGCTGCTACAACCTCTTTTAATAGTAGCACAAACATTATTCCCATGTCAGTTGCTAAGCAACCTAGCTTGTGGTTTCCTATTCTCAGTCTCCCCTCCCTTCTGCATAAAGCAGTTACACTCACTATTTTCGATCATGAAGCTATGGAATTTTGGAAAATTAAAATCTGTGCATCAACTATCTCATAAGCCATTTCTTTCACAGAATGTACATTGCATTGATATGATGTTGGGAAAAGATGGATGCCAACCACCTGCACATATGCAGAAATTAGCAGTAATGCCACATTGCCATGACAGAGCTTTCTGGCTGCAGAGTGTTTATGCGTGGATGGTAGTGGTGACCCGATAACATTACATCAGAACTTTGTGGCCATTGTCCTGCTGCTTCCCCACGCTGCTTCTCCCCTTGACACTACTCGCTCATGGAATGCAGTAGTGAGTTAGGCAGCAGGTGATGCACTGGGATCTCTTCCTTAGTACTCTACTTGGTCAATGGTTTTCTAATTTGTTCCAGGCACACCAGGCTACTACATGAAATAAAATTTGATGTGTTAGAAAAGCCCTGAGTCATCACTGGCAGGGGCATCAAGGAGCTGTGGTTGTGGGGACACCCCTGCAATTGTGGCAGCAACAAACACAGTCTTTCTTGTTAGACCTCAGAAAGAAGGACACCTGCCTCCTTGGCTTGTTAGCCCACAGCTCCAACAATTTGTTTAGTACCACTTCCCTAGCGACTGTAATTTACTTGAGTGTGTCCTGCCCTTTTTGATTTACTGCTTTATTTTGTAAATATTGTGTATTGTACTGCGAAGAGCTATCTCTTCATGTTCCATTATTAATTGCCAAGATTCACCTCCTGTAAGATCAATGCTCAATTGGTCAATTTTCTTTCAACCTTTGAAGAAAATCTTACTATTTGTCTTTATATTTCTTGCTAACTTTCTCTCATGCACTAATTTTCCTCTCTTTTATAAGAGCTTTGGTGATTATTTGCTTTATAGGAAGGGAAAAGGTTGAGATTCTGAAGGAAGATGACAGAGAGTTCGGCAGGAATTTAAAATGGAGGTCCTCAAGAGTAGTAATATCTGGATTACTCTCAGTGCTACGAGCTAGTAAGGGCAGGAATAGGAGGATAGAGCAGATGAATGCAATACTGAGGAACTGGTGTATGAGAGAAGGATTCACATTTTTGGATCATTGGAAGCTATTTTGGGGTAGAAGTGACCCATACAAGAAAGACGGATTGCACCGAAATTGGAAGGGGATAACATACTGGCAGAGAAATTTGCTAGCTTCTCGGGATAGTAAGGTGGCGGGGGGGGGGAGCACCAAGTGAAGAAAGAAATCAATTAGAGACTGGTACAGTTGAGAACAAAGGGGAGTCATACAGTCAGGGCAGGCAGGAATAAAGCAGAGAACAAGATAGGACTGATAGATTAAACTGCATTTATTTCAATGCAAGAGGCCTAACAGGGAAGGCAGATGAACTCAGGGCAGGGTTAGGAACATGGGACTGGGATATCATAGCAACTACAGAACCATCGCTCAGGGATGGGCAGGATTGGCAGCTTAATGTTCCAGGAAAAAAATACTACAGGAAGGATAGAAAGGGAGGCAAGAGAGGCAAGACGTTTTTGATAAGAAATAGCTTTACAGCTGAAGGAGGATATTCTTGGAAATACAAAAAGATATTTGGGTGGAACTGAGAAATAAGAAGGGGATGATAACTTTATTGGGATTGTATTATATACCCCCTAATAGTCAGAGGGAAATTGAGAAACAATTGTGAGGAGATCTCAGTTATCTGTAAGAATAATAGGGTGGTTATGGTCAGGGATTTTAACTTTCCAAACATAGACTGGGACTGCCATTGTGTTAAGGGTTTAGATGGAGAGGAATTTGTTAGGTGAGTACAAGAAAATTTTCTGATTCAGTATGTGGATGTACCTACTAGAGAAGGTGCAAATCTTGACCTGCTCTTGGGAAATAAGGCAGGGCAAGTAACTGAGGTATCAGTGGGGAAGCACTTTGGGGCCAGTGACCATAATTCTTTTAGTTTTAAAATAGTGATGAGAAAGGATAGACTAGATCTAAAAGTTGAAGTTCTAAATTGGAGAAAGGCCAATTTTGACAGCATCAGGGCAAGAATATTCAAAAGCTGATTGGTGACAGATGTTCGCATGTAAAGGGACAGCTGTAAAATGGGAAGCCTTCAGAAATGAGATAACGAGAATCCAGAAAAAGTATATTCCTGTCAGGGTGAAAGGAAAGGCTGGTAGGTATAGAGAATGTTGGATGACTAAAGAAATTGAGGGTTTGGTTACGAAAAAGAAGGAAGCATATGTCAGGTACAGACAGGATAGATCGAGTGAATCCTTCGAAGAGTATAAGGGCAGTAGGAGTATACTTAAGAGGGAAATCAGGTGGGCAAAAAGGGTACATGATATAGCTTTGGCAAATAGAGTTAAGGAGAATCCAAAGGGTTTTCCAAATACATTAAGGACAAAGGGTAACTAGGGAAAGAATAGGGTCCCTCAAAGATCAGCAAGGCAGCCTTTGTGTGGAGCCGCATGATATTTACTGTGGAAAAGGACATGGAGGATATAGAATGTAGAGAAACAGATGGTGACATCTTGAAAAATGTCCATATTACAGAGGAGGAACAGCTGGGTGTCTTGAAACGCATAAAAGTGGATGAATCCACAGGATCTGATCAAGTGTACCCTAGAACTCTATGGGAAGCTCTGGAAGTGATTGCTGGGTCACTAGTTGAGATATTTGTATCATTGATAGCCACAGGTGAGATGCCGGAAGACTGGAGGTTGGCTAACGTGGTGCCACTGTTTAAGAAAGTTGGTAAGGACAAGCCTGATGTTGGTGGTAGGCATGTTTTTGGAGGGAATCCGGAGGGATAGAATTTACACATATTTAGAAAGGCAAGGATTGATTAGGGATAGTCAACATGGCTTTGTGCGTGGGAAATCATGTCTCACAAACTTGATTGAGTTTTTTGAAGTAACAAAGAGGATTGATGAGGGCAGACCGGTTGATACGATTGATGTGGACTTCAGTGAGACATTTGACAATGTTCCCCATGGGAGACTGATTAGCAAGTTTAGATCTCATGGAATACAGAGAGAACTAGCCATTTGGATACAGAACTGCGTCAATGGTAGAGGCCAGAGGGCAGTGGTGGAGGGTTGTTTTTCAGACTGGAGGCCTGTGAGCGATGGAGTGCCACAAGGATCGGTGCTGGGTCCATTACTTTTCATCATTTCTATAAATTATTTGGATGGGAGTATAAGAGGTACAGTTAGTAAGTTTGCAGATGACACCAAAATTGGAGGTGTAGTGGACAGCAAAATATGTTACCTCAGATTACAACGGAATCTTGATCAGATGGGCCAATGGGGTGAGAAGTGGCAGATGGAGTTTAATTTAGATAAACGTGAGGTGCTGCATTTTGGGAAAGCAAATCTTAGCAGGACTTATACACTTAATGGTAAGGTCCTAGGGAGCGTTGCTGAACAAAGAGACCTTGGAGTACAGGTTCATAGCTCCTTGAAAGCAGAGTCGCAGGTTCATAGGATAGTGAAGAAGGTATGCTTTCCTTTATTGGTCAGAATATTGAGTACAGTTGGGAGGTCATATTGCGGCTGTACAGGACATTGGTTAGGCCACTGTTGGAATATTGTGTGCAATTCTGTTCTCCTTCCTATCGAAAGGATGTTGTGAAACTCGAAAGGGTTCAGAAACATTTACAAGGATGTTGCCAGGATTGGAGGATTTGAGCTATAGGGAGAGATTGAACAGGTTGGGGTTGTTTTCCCTGACGTGTCAGAGGCTGAGGGGGTGACCTTATAGAGGTTTACAAAATTATGAGGGATGGATAGGATAAATAGAAAAGTCTTTTCCCTGGGGTTGGGGAGTCCAGAACTAGAGGGCATAGGTTTAGGGTGAGAGGGAAAAGATATAGAAGAGACCTAAGTGGCAACGTTTTCATGCAGAGGGTGGTACGTGTATGGAATGAGCTGCCAGATGATGTGGTGGAGGCTAGTATAATTGCAACATTTAAAAGGCATCTGGATGGGTATATGAACAGGAAGGGTTTGGAGAGATAGGGGCCAGATGCTGGCAGGTGGGACTAGATTGGGTTGGGATATCTGGTCAGCATGGACAAGTTGGACCAAAGGGTCTGTTTCTGTGCTGTACAGCTCTATGACTCTATTGTATATTTGGTTTGCCGCCTGGTTTTTCACAACTGTATGCCTTTTTTCCTTTAGTTTGACAATATCTTTAACTTTTTTAGTTAACCATGGATGGTGAGTCTTCCCGTGGAATTTTTCTCTCTTGAAGGAATATATCTCTTCAGTGCATTCTGAAATATCTCCATATATATCTTTCCCTGCATCCGTATTGATCTACCTCTTAATCTAATTTGCCAGTGCCCTTCAGTTAGCACTGCTATCGTGCCCAAATAATTCTTTTATTTAATTTAAAATACTTGGGCACACTACTCTCTCCCTGTGCTTTACTAAGAAACCTTTGCCAACCTGAATTTTTTCCAATCTCTACATAGATTAAAACTCTCATGACTTTTTGACATGCTCCCATTGTTTCTTCCTTTATACACTACCTCTCATTATGTTACTGTTTCCAACTACCAGGTCTTCCTAAATGTTATGTACTCTTCAATATTCTGGTCCCAAACTATGTCATTCTGCAGCTGTCTCTCTATTATGCATTTGCTTATTGTTTGTGCTATAGGTTCATGTTTTGCCTTGAAGACCACATACATTGAAATATATTTCCTTTACTTCTGGCCATTATTATTTTTGTAACGCTTAGCCTCACTTGCTGAGGTCTTCTTAGATTCATTCACTTTATCCTCTCCTGACATGGTCAGTTTACATTTCCCACATTAATATCTTTCTCACTTGGCTTGCTTTTAGTTTATGATTTCTCAAATATTCCAAAATTTGATCATTTGTACAAACTATTTCGTTTAAAAAAACTCTTTACGTCTCTAGTTTTGCAGCTCACTACAACATTTGTATCAGCACAATTCAGGTGCAGATCATTCCTACAATACAGCCCCCATTTTCCCTAACAGCAGTGCCAGCTCCCAGAAATCACAGCCTGATTCTACTGCTCCAGTCTTTGAACTATGCATTAATTTCTCCAATTTTATTTGTCCTATGCCAAAACAGCAAAAAGGTAACATGATTGAAACATATAGCATGTTAGGGTGCATGTGGAAAAGATGTTTCCTATTCTGGGAGAATCTTAGAACCAGGGATCACTGTTTCAGAATAAGGAGTCATCCATTCAAGAGATGAGGACAACATTTTGTCTCACAGGGAGTGTTGAGTCTTTGGAATGCTCTTCCTCAAAAGAGGAAGTGAGGACTGCAGATGCTGGAGATCAGAGCTGAAAATATGTTGCTGGAAAGGCGCAGCAGGTCAGGCAGCATCCAAGGAGCAGGAGAATCGATGTTTCGGGCATGAGCCCTTCTTCAGGAATGAGGAGTGTGCGACAAGCAGGCCAAGATAAAAGGTAGGGAGGAGGGACTTGGGGGAAGGGTGTTGGAAATGCGATAGGTGGAAGGAGGTTAAGGTGAGGGTAATAGGCTGGAGTGGGGGTGGGGGACGGAGCGGTCAGGAAGAAGATTGCAGGTTAGGAAGGTGGTGCTGAGTTCGAAGGCTGGGACTGAGACAAGGTGGGGACAGGGGAAATGAGGAAAATGGAGAAATCTGAGTTCATCCCTTGTGGTTGGAGGGTTCCTAGTCAGAAGATGAGGCGCTCTTCCTCCAGCCATCGTGTTGCTATAGTCTGACAATGGAGGAGTCCAAGGATCTGCATGTCCTTGGTGGAGTAGGAGGGGGAGTTGAAGTGTGGAGCCGCAGGATGGTTAGGTTGGTTGGTCCGGGTGTCCCAGAGGTGTTCTCTGAAATGTTCCGCAAGTAGGCAGCCTGTCTCCCCAATATAGAGGAGGCCACATCGGGTGCAGCGGATACAGTAAATGATGTGTGTGGAGGTGCAGGGGAATTTTTGGCGGATATGGAAGGATCCCTTGGGGTCTTGGAGGGAAGTAAGGCTGGGGGGGGGGGGGGAGGGGTGTAGGCGCAAGTTTTGCATTTCTTGCGGTTGCAGGGGAATGTGCCGGGAGTGGAGGTAGGGTTGGTGGGGGGGTGTGGACCTGACAAGGGAGTCACGGAGGGAGTGGTCTTTTGAGAATGTCCATCTTCCGCAGGTACACTGGCACCACCCCCCACCTTTTCCTCTGCTACATCGATGACTGTATCGGCGCTGCCTCGTGCTCCCACAAGGAGATTGAACAGTTCATCCACTTTACCAACACCTTCCATCCCGACCTCAAATTTACCTGGACCATCTCAGACGCCTCCCTCCCCTTCCTAGACCTCTCCATTTCTATCTCAGGCGACCAAATTAACACGGACATTTACTATAAACTGACCGACTCCCAAAGCTACCTAGACTACACCTCCTCCCACCCTGCCCCCTGTAAAAACGCCATCCCATATTCCCAATTCCTTCGTCTCCGCCGCATCTGCTCCCAGTTGGACCAGTTCCAATACCGAACAACCCAGATGGCCTCCTTCTTCAAAGACCACAATTTCCCCCCAGACGATGCTCTCCACCGCATCTCCTCCACTTCCCGCTCCTCCGCCCTTGAGCCCGCCCTCCAATCGCCACCAGGACAGAACCTCACTGGTCCTCACCTATCACCCCACCAACCTCCATATACATCGTATCATCCGTCGTCATTTCCGCCACCTCCAAACGGACCCCACCACCAGCGATATATTACCCTCCCCTCCCCTATCAGCATTCCGAAAAGACCACTCCCTCCGTGACTCTCTTGTCAGGTCCACACCCCCCACCAACCCAACCTCCACTCCCGGCACATTCCCCTGCAACCACAAGAAATGCAAAACTTGCGCCCACACCTCCCCCCTTACTTCCCTCCAAGACCCCAAGGTATCCTTCCATATCCGCCAAAAATTCACCTGCACCTCCACACACATCATTTACTGCATCCGCTGCACCCGATGTGGCCTCCTCTATATTGGGAAGACAGGCCACCTACTTGCGGAACGTTTCAGAGAACACCTCCGGGACACCCGGACCAACCAACCCAACCATCCCGTTGCTCAACACTTCAACTCCCCCTCCCACTCCACCAAGGACATGCAGGTCCTTGGACTCCTCCATTGCCAGACCATAGCAACAGGACGGTTGGAGGAAGAGCGCCTCATCTTCCGCCTAGGAATCCTCCAACCACAAGGGATGAACTCAGATTTCTCCATTTTCCTCATTTCCCCTGTCCCCACCTTGTCTCAGTCCCAAACCTCGAATCAGCACCACCTTCCTAACCTGCAATCTTCTTCCTGACCTCTCTGCCCCACCCCCAATCCAGCCTATTACCCTCACCTTAACCTCCTTCCACCTATCGCATTTCCAACGCCCCCCCCTCCAAGCCCCTCCTCCCTACTTTTCATCTTGGCCTGCTTGGCACACTCTCCTCATTCCTGAAGAAGGCTCATGCCTGAAACATCGATTCTCCTGCTCCTTGGATGCTACCTGGCCTGCTGCGCTTTTCCAGCAACACATTTTCAGCTCTTCCTCAAAAGACTTTACTACTACTACATACCATTTCTTGTCCTCCATATATTATGGATACTATAGGTACTAATATGGATCACAATCACTGGATCTTCCATATAGGAGAATTGGTCACACACACCCAAACGCACTCTGCTGAAGATGAAGTTCGATATGGATGTGAAATGGTGTCAAGTTGGAGAACTTTAACCGTTTTCTTGCCCGCCCAGGCCAAATCCTCCTGTTTTTGAGCAAAAGAACATATGAGCTGAACAGAGACCTTGGAGTGTAGGTTCATAGCTCCTTGAAAGTGGAGTCGCAGGTAGATAGGATAGTGAAGAAGGCGTTTGATTTGCTTTCCTTTATTGGTCAGAAGTACAGGAGTTGGGAGGTCATGTTGCGGCTGTACAGGACATTGGTCACGCCACTCATGGAATATTGTGTGCAATTCTGGTCTCCTTTCGATCGGAAGTATGTTGTGAAACCTTGAAAGGGTTCAGAAAAAATTTACAATGATGTAGCCAGGGTTGGAGGATCTGAGCTACAGGGAGAGGCTGAACAGGCTAGGTCGTTTTCCCTAGAGCATCGCAGACTGAGGGGTGACCTTATAGAGGTTCACAAAATTACGAGGGGCATGGATAGGATAAATAGGCAAAGTCTTTTCCCTGGGGTTGGGGAGTCCAGAACTAGAGGGCATAGGTTTAGGGTGAGAGGGGAAAGATATAAAAGAGACCTAAGGGGCAACGTTTTCACACAGAGGGTGGTACATGTATGGAATGAGCTGCCAGAAGATGTGGTGGAGGCTGGTACAATTGCAACATTTAAGAGGCATTTGGATTGGTATATGAATATGCAGGGTTTGGAGGGATAAGGGCCGGGTGCTGGCAGGTGGGACTAGATTGGGTTGGGATATCGGGTCGGCATGGACGAGTTGGACCGAAGGGTCTGCTTCCATGCTGTACATCCCTATGACTCTAAGTGGATTTCAAATATCCACCCCTTCCTTAAATACTTTCAGTGATCTCACCTCCGTAACTCTGGAGTACAGAACTCCAGATAGTCACAACTCTTAGAGAAGAAATTCCTTTAAGTTACAGTTCTAATTAGTGTCTCGTTATTCTGTAACACTGTTACCCAATTTGAGATTCCCCAGTAGTGGAAATATCTTCCCAACATCTACTTTCCAGCATTCCCAGTCAAGTCCCCTCAGAATGGTATATGTTTCAGTACAACCACCCCTCATTTTTCGAATCTCTAATAAATGAAGGCCTAACTTGTTTATCCATTTGTGAGAAGTCAACTCCTTCATCCAGGAATCAGCCCAGTGAATCTCTCTTAAACAGACTCCAACGCTAGCATGTCCTTCCTTGAATATGAGGATCCAAAATGTACACAATATTTCAGCTGCATCTTCACCACTACCTCATACAGTGTAACAAGAATTTAACTTCTGGCAGTTAAAATTCCTGCCTCTCGGTCTATCTTGATCAACATTCTTAAAGTACATCACACTCATCAGTTACTCTCATTTTTTTTTAAATTTCTGGCTCCAAACCTTTTTTTTTATCTAAACACACCTTCATGTGTTTTTACATGAAATATGCCATATAAATGCAAATTATTATTGTAATAATAGTAAAGTCTGTCCTCAGTGAACAAATGACAATAACCAATTGAATGATCCAATTTCATATTTTGCCTCGAGTTAATAGTCCAACACAAGTACAATGACCATTCATGTTATTAAAAGCATAATCACATACATCTTCAAATGAGAAGT
Organism: Hemiscyllium ocellatum; assembly: GCF_020745735.1. Taxonomy (NCBI): domain Eukaryota; kingdom Metazoa; phylum Chordata; class Chondrichthyes; order Orectolobiformes; family Hemiscylliidae; genus Hemiscyllium; species Hemiscyllium ocellatum. Next base: position 25,967,246 of record NC_083425.1, on the reverse strand, counting down.
TAGATAACTGGTAAATCATGCTACGAAGGAAACTGGTATGGCCAAGTTATCAATAATTAAGATATTAGAAACTGCCAATGTCACTGCAACACCATAAAATAACCACAATTTTCCTTCTTAAACTATCAACTGCTATTCCTCGCCTTCATTCTTCTGCTTTCATCTGAAAGGATAAGACAATCTGAGGCTACCAAAATTCTCGATCCCTAAATCTGATTTCCATATGTCAGACTTGGTGATGAAACTTTTGATTCCTACTCCAAATGCTAGTTCAGAAAGCAACTTTTAAATATGGAACAAAACTCCAAATACAACATTAATGGTGAGGTGTTTTGGTATAGAACTGAGACATTGGAACAGTTATAGGAAAACTGGGATTACTTAACATTTGTAAACTCAAATTGAATAGGAGTCTGGGAAACAAATTTAAAACATACAACAAAATTGGAGAAATATGGTATGAGTGAAACCTGAAAATTTTAATTAAGTTGCTGTGTCTTAACTCTCAACATTCCTTCTATTAGAGATAGGCCAACGAATGTTAACTATTTATTTCCTTATTAGTTGCCGCAATGGCAAAGTAGAGCAACATCTCATAGGAAAGTGCTCTGTTCCCCTTGTACTGTGATATGCAAATAGAAAGCCTACTACTCAAGTTTCATCATTGCCTAATTGCATTCATACATATTAATCAAATATGGAAACTTAAAACGATAACTATCAGGATAGAAAATTCAAGTCGTTCATTAACTTGGAAAAAGGGCACAAAATGATTATTTTTCATATTTAAGTATAGATAACAACAATTATTGATACAAATATTTTCTATATGGGGGAAGCCTGAAATGAGAAGAACTATGTTAATCTATTAGATGATACACATTCAAATAAATCTTGACATGACAAATTTACTTTTCAATATAATTTTCCCTGATTCAATTTCTCCACACCTGACTCATGTTTAATCACTTACAAGGTGCAAAAGGAGTACTGTTAGAGGCAACACTGATTAATCTACTTTTTCACACACTGTATTACTGGGGGCACAGATAAAGCAGAAAATGGATCTCAGCAGCTTTCCAAGTTTTTGGCATTAAAATTAAAAGCAGATCAATATTATCAATTCAAAACTTAATAAAACTCCTTCACTCCCCTTCAACTTACCTGTTGGTCCATTTTTTCTGACTCCACTTCAAATCTTGCTCTTTCTTGCTCAATAGTTTCAAAGAATGCGTTCTCTGCTTGTGCAATTTTGTATTCAATAGTATCCTCCTCATCTACTTCTTTGTTTTCCACAACCTTTCCTTGTTCAGATTTAGCACGTTCTTTTACACGTAACTCACGTTGACGTGCTTCCAGAATCTTCTCCCGTTTTGTCTCCCTCTCAAACAACTAAAAATACACTTTAGTTATAACGTTTTAAAATGTTGTATTTACAGATCAATACTCTTAGCTAAAATCAGCATGGACAAAGATAATATTCACATAATGTACAAGAAACCATAACATCACCTTTGTAAAATTTGGGGTTTTGTTCATTTTCAATTGAAAGATACAAATTTATATATTAAGTTAATTAATGCAAAGTCAAAACGAGACTGATGAAATAAAACCATAAAAAATCACCATAAAAGCAGAAATCAGATTATACTCAGTTTACAAAGGACAGATGAGCAGAAATACAGCATTCATTCCATTTTATAATGTTAAAAGTCTGTGGTTTATTTTAAAAGTGGAATTTATCTAAATATTAATTTGTTATCCATTTAGGAAAAGGGATTGTCATCAAAATTAAATAATTGTACATCATAGTAATTTTAAAATAATCAAAACTTATTGAGTACATCCCAAAACAGTTTGGAACTTGAGTTAGAATGAGATTTTGGTGAAAGTGTGTGAAATGCATTTGCCCCAAATCAATGCATCAGTCCTTGAAAAACACAACTCACCCTTAATATTTATACATTACATCTCATCCTCATATCAAAGCCAAGGAGTAACATCAAGGGCCACAGTATCAATCCTGCCGTGTTCCCAGCCATGACCCAAGGACAGCAAACCCATCTTGACCCAAGCACAAAAGATCCATCCCGAACAAAATACAATGGACCCTCTTGAGCCTCAGGTGCCAGTAATTTGGCTACGAAGAACATTCCTTGTGCTGGGCCTTGCCTCACAAATCTTTAAGCCATGCATACAAACCTCTCACTGCTTCTCTATGCCCCCAGGTATTCAGTTATGACCTGCCTCAACAGCATCCAGGCTGTGAATGTACAACAGTCCTCCTGCAGAAATTAGGACATTTTTGGGCATCTTGAAGGAGAACACTGACAAATGTGGATATAGAGACTTGGTGCATCGCCAGATAGTTTATAGTTGACTACTATGGGCACAGCGTCTGGATCCACAATTGCTTGTGCAGAGCATGAACCCCACAGTGAATGTGGTGGACACCTCCATGGCAGTGCTGCCAAATTGTACTTAAGGGAGCAGCTGCAAGCCACAGTCTTAGCTTCCACTGCAAAGGCAAAGGCCTGCCAATGTCTCAGTGTTGCTATGGAAGCTCAAACAGAAGCCAGGCTGCTGCTATCAGGTGCTGACAGCTTCCATTGTGGATGTGAATCTTGGTGCTTGTCAGGGTATCAAGACTTTTAAAACATGCTGGTATTCTGTATTTCAGCAAATGACAAGGAGAGAACTGCCTCAGGGACAGTGGCACCACGGAGGACAAGTTTGCACTTCCACCATTGCTTCTCAGAAACTGCCCTTGCAGCTATCTCTTAGCCAGTCTGGCTAGACAGCTGCTATTTGTAAACTACAAGAGAGTAGTGAATCTATAGAATTCATTGCCACAGAAGGCTTTGGAGGTCAAGTCATTGAGTATATTTAAGACTGAGATAGATAGGTTCTGGAGTATCAAAGGGATTGTGGTTTACGGGGAGAAAGCAGGAGAATGGGGTTGCGAAACTTATCAACCATAATTGAATGGCAGAGCAGACTCAATGGGCTGAATGGCCTAATCTCTGATCCTATGTCCTACGGTCTAACAACGAGGTGGTACAAAGCCAGGGGAGGAGCTTAGGTATCAAGTCTTACTGATGATTGGTCGATACCATTGAAAAGTTGGGGCGTGGGTAAATTGGGTGTTTTTTTTCTGCATCTTCTCTTGCTCTCCCAGAAAGTGAAAAGCCGTCTCAGACAAATCAAAATTGTGGATCGTAACCCTCAGCAGTCACAAGACAGGATGTTTGGGTTTGTGAGGTGTGGGATACCAATGGCTGCTGTGGAGTTTGTACTGATTCCTGACAGCTGCAGGGCCCAAAGAAGCCTGTTAAAAGATAAGTGCATTTTTGTTTTGTAGACACACTGCCTCTTCATCAGTGTCCCCAGTATTCAATTCCTGTTTCCCTTTCAGCTCAGCAACTGAACCCTCCCTCTCTGTTCAGCCAATGAAGCCTGCTTGTCCCTCCTCGCATAGTTAAGCCTTTCTTCACATTCTTCTTCCCCCCCCACTCCCCACGATTCAATAAATGCAGCTTCTCTGCTCCGACTCAACAGCTCTTGTACTCCGAAATTTTTTTACTCTAGAGTTAAGCAAAGTTGAAGTCATTAAAATTGGGTTATCGAGAAATAATTTGGGATACAATGGCCTGGAACAGTCTAAGGCAGCCAGATGAACAGTGATGTACTGTCTTCTGCTCAGTGAGGGTGGGTATGGGATTTTAGATTGAGGTATTTATATATGTAGCTACACGAAAGAAAGGATTAGTGTCAGTTACATCAGTTACTTTTAATATGTGAAGTGGTTTAAACCACAGAGAGACAGAATAGCATATCTGTTAATTAATCTAAAGCAGAGCACATTAGCACACAAAAGGAATCCAATTCAAAATTAGGAAAGTTAAATGATTACATGCTGCAAACAATTCCTTGTATGTTCTTAACAGGTCTGCAGCATCTCTGGAGAGAAAGCAGGATTAATGTTGCGGATCCAGTAACCCTGCTTTACAACATGATTCTGATGAAGGGTCACTGGACCCAAAATGTTAATTCTGCTTTCGCTGCACAGATGCTGCAACCTGTTGAGATTTTCTGTTTTTGTTTCTGATTTCCAGCATCTGCACTCCTTTCATTTTTTTCCCCTTGTACAATCTCTCCCTCTAAAACGCAGTGTTCATTTTTCTCATTTTCAGTCTGTAATCTAAAATGAAAAGATGTGACCCATTGCAGTGGTGACGTATTTTAAAGGGCTATCAATTTTTGAAGGGGGTATTCCATTGATTTGGTCACCAACAAAGTCAAAGGCAGCCACCAATAAAGACCATGTACTGCGATTAGTGCTGTTTCTTGCATTTTTCTTGGATTTGCTATATTTGAATATTTGAGGACTAGAATCAAAAACCTGAGACTATGATTGTGGTTCACCAGATAACAATGATCCCTCTTACTATATGCTTTGGAGACTTAACCGTAGAGACACAGAGTCTTGTAAGCTTTTACAAATCCAGTGGCAACAGCAGCATCCTTTCTCAAGCCAGCATGCCCAACATTGAGATGTTAAACACCTAACTCGTGTGCTGGATGGAACACATCAATGGTATGCCTAACATCAGAGTCCATAAGCAACTCTGTTGTACTGTGAACGTAACTGTTCCAGAAGATTCTCAAGAGGATCTGGAAATTCTCTCAAAGCATCCTTGAAAAGGTTAAACATCTGACCAAATGGAGAAAGTTTATTCAGGAAGGCACCAAACAAAGAGATTTCATTAGGACAATGCAGAGATAACATCAAAGATTGGGAGAAGATCTGTAGCTCGGGTGCTCGTTATTGTGGTTCTGTTCGCTGAGCTGGGAGTTTGTACTGCAAATTTTTCGTCTCCTGTCTAGGTGACATCCTCAGTGCTTGGAGGCCTCCTGTGAATTGCTTCTGTGATGTTTCCTCCGGCATTTAGAGTGGCTTGTCTCTGCCGCTTCCAGTTGTCAGTTCTTGCTGTCCGCTGCAGTGGCCGGTATATTGGATCCAGGTCGATATGTTTGTTGACAGAATCTGTGGATGAGTGCCATGCCTCTAGGAATTCCCTGGCTGTTCTGTTTGGCTTGCCCTATAATAGTAGTGTTGTCCCAGTCAAATTCATGTTGCTTGTCATCTGCGTGTGTGGCTACTAAGGATAGCTGGTCGTGTCGTTTCGTAGCTAGTTGGTGTTCATGGATGCGGGTCGTTAGCTGTCTTCCTGTTTGTCCTATGTAGCGTTTTGTGCAGTCCTTGCATGGGACTTTGTACACTACATTGGTTTTGCTCATGCTGGGTATCGGGTCCTTCGTTCTGGTGAGTTGTTGTCTGAGAGTGGCTGTTGGTTTGTGTGCTGTTATGAGTCCTAGTGGTCGCAGCAGTCTGGCTGTCAGTTCGGAAATGCTCCTGATGTATGGTAGTGTGGCTAGTCCTTTGGGTTGCGGCATGTCCTCGTTCCGTTGTCTTTCCCTTAGGCATCTGTTGATGAAATTGCATGGGTATCCGTTTTTGGTGAATACCTTGTATCGGTGTTCTTCTTCCTCTTTTTGCAGTTCTGATGTGCTGCAGTGTGCTGTGACCCTTTTGAATAGTGTCCTGATGCAACTTCCTTTGTGCGTGTTGGGGTGATTGCTTTCATAGTTCAGGACTTGGTCTGTGTGTGTGGCTTTCCTCTCTAACTTTGTGCTGAATTCTCCGTTCGGTGTTCTCTGTACCATCACGTCTAGGAATGGGAGCTGGTTGTCCTTTTCTTCCTCTCGCGTGAATCAGATTCCTGTGAGTGTGGCGTTGATGATCTGGTGTGTGTTCTCTATTTCTGTGTTTTTAATGGTTACAAAGGTGTCGTCCACATATCTGACCCAGAGTTTGGGTTGTATTTGCGGTAAGACTGTTTGTTCTAACCTTTGCATTACTGCTTCTGCTATGAGTCCAGAGATCGGTGAGCCCATGGGTGTTCCGTTGATTTGTTCGTATATCTGGTTGTTGAATGTGAAGTGTGTTGTGAGGCACAAATCCATTAGTTTAAGTATGCCTTCTTTGTTAATAGGTTCAACGTCCTGTTGTCTGTTCTGTATGTCCAATGTAGTGTACAAAATCCCATGCAAGGACTGCACAAAACACTACATAGGACAAACAGGAAGACAGCTAACGACCCGCATCCATGAACACCAACTAACCACGAAACGACACGACCAGCTATCCTTAGTAGCCACATACGCAGATGACAAGCAACCTGAATTTGACTGGGCCAACACTACGACTATAGGGCAAGCCAAACAGAGAACAGCCAGGGAATTCCTAGAGGCATGGCACTCATCCACAGATTCTATCAACAAACACATCAACCTGGACCCGATATACCGGTCACTGCAGCGGACAGCAAGAACTGACAACTGGAAGTGGCAGAGACAAGCCACTATAAATGCCGGAGGAAACATCACAGAAGCGCTTCACAGGAGGCTCCCAAGCCCTGAGGATGTCACCTAGATAGGGGACGAAACATTTGCAACACAAACTCCCAGCTCGGCGAACAGAACCACAATAATACAAGACGTTGGAGAGGGGACACAAACTTCTAGTCAATATCTAATCAGCATTACTTCACATCATGCATTCTGTAGATTTTGTTAAAATTACATAATTTGGCGACATTGCCTGTAATTTCATCCATTTTTTTGGATCTGGTGCACACTCTTCAGATTTAAGGTTGTATTTAAAATAATTTTTCATGTAATGTATTCCATTAATTTTACAAATAAAATTACAGCTCAGTGGAGACATGCTGACTTTAGGAATGGGGACAAAACATTCTAGCGCAGAACACTTACCGCATTTGCAAGTGCTTTTTCATTTTTCTGGTAAGTACAGAAACCTGATGAGAACTCAAGTAGTGTGGTTGTGCCTAGGTGAGAACCACAGGCAAGTAATCGCCCATTGTCTTGGATGCGCAAACTATACAGAGCTTCATCACACACCTAAATATTTGGGATGGGGAGGGGAAAGAAGGTGAATGTGTTTATTCAAAGAGTCATAATACAGCAATTTGACAATGAAATACATTACACTCAGTTCTCCCTTTTTACTTAGCAACTATACCTAAACTCAACTTTCCTTCAGTATCAGTATGGCATCCTTATCTGTTATATCAGGCTAAAAGTAGTAGTACATTATGATAAACTTTTCATTGCCATGGCATTTTAGAAATAGAAAAATTACATCACTGTCATGTGACACCAAACACAAATTAAAATGAGCGCACTGGCATCACAACATTTAATATTGCTATCATGACAGCCAAATATATCTACGTAATAAATATGGTCAACTAAAACTATTTTGTAGCAACTGAAATTGAACTAAAACTAAAATGGGTTCAGCATCAGAGTTATTAAAATGCCTCTACACTGCAGTTTCATAAAACAACCACTTCTGTTGAAAAATTATTCGGCTAAGTGAATGAAAACAATAATAAGTGAAGACAAAAAGCTGCATGTCCCTTTTTCATTTTTAAATATTTTCTTAGATTGCAATTTAATAAGAACATTTTCATATGATCTTTTAATCCTGTAAAAGCAATTGAGTGGTAGGGCTCACATTAATGCTAACCATTTTTTAGTTTGAGCTCCTGATCTGAATTCTCCCACTAGAATAAGCATCAGGTTGATGCCAGGTATTTCCCCACAGGGAGCAAAATAACAGAAGAGGAGTCAGGATGCTCCAAATAGGCAATTTCAGAAAATGGTTCACAATGTGCTTTCATGTCTTGAGATGTAAGAATAAATAAAATTATCAAAATTCCCACTCAGCAAAATAATTAATAAATCTTGTTGTAATGAATAAAGCATCAACTTACAGATGAATCTGTTCAAAAGGTTATTTAAGTGAGGCATAGATCCTCTTTGTAGTAAGAAGTACAATATACAATGTATACACAGTGACTAGAAAGCCGATGAGCACCATTCCTCACAGATTAAAAGGACAGGGTATCAGTAGGGTACAGACTAATGACAAGCTTCTGTTTTAAACAGGAACAGAGGGAAAAATGAACTTGTTTTGGCTTTTATGTATCTTCAAGAAGTATTAAGATACATTTGTGGAATTGATAAGAGCCATACTAACACTTAGGTCTTGCAACAAAAAAGATCAATATATAGACTGATTTTGAGGAGAAAAGGAAATGCTTTAAAAAATTAAATCACATAATATTTTGCTAATTAACAGAATCCTCATTAAAACCTCAATAAAAGATAACAGCTTGTACTTGGAAACGGAAATTGAATGTGAGCTGCAAAACAAACTAATCTGTGTGAGCTCATTACAGTAATAGACTGGTGTAACGATGTAGTTATAAAAAGTGCATTCTTCTAGCATAAAACAGTTCAAATTTCTTTGGAAATCAAATTAAGGAAACAAAATTATATATTTTATAAAAAGATAGTTTTTTAAGCACGTGTTTCAAAATTGAACTTAAGTTTACCATATGATAACAAAAACATTGCACTTGTACCATTGATATTCACATTATGAGGTAATCCTTCCAATTAACTGTAACAATGACATTTTGTACACAATATTTAGAAAGATTGTAGCTGTAGTTAAATTAAAAATTGTATTAGTCGTGACTTCAACTATGGTTAGGAATTTCAAGTTGCTAGATTTATAAGCAGAACTAGATTGTGCTAAAATGAAAGCAAAAGACGGAGATTTGCAAATGTGAAATTAGAACAGAAAATGATGAAAATTCTTAGAGGTTTGGCAGCATCAGTGGAGAGAATAACAGGTTTAACATTTCAAGTCAATGACCTTTCATTAGATATGCAGTTTATGATAAACATGTCTTTTTATTATTCATTTCATAAGCAGCACTGGGCTAAAATAAGTGGTCCTGTAGCACTGAACATAGCTGCTAGGGAGACTAACATAGACACCAGTGGGTGGAAGGTATTTCGCTTCATGTCACAGAGAATTAGGAGTCAAAAATGTCTTCATCAAAATTGAAAGAACTGCAGATGTCATAAGTTCTGAGGAAGGATCACTGGACCAGAAACATTAACTCTGATTTCTCTCCACTGATGCTGCGAGACCTGCTAAGCTTTTCCAGCAATTTCTGTTTTCATTTCAGAAAATGCCTTCCCACTTTGAGGGTGTGCATTGATTCATGCGTATTTTTCAAGTTTGCTTGTTTTCAAAATTCTTACTGAAGTTTTTAAATAGTTCCTAGATATTTTGTACACATCTCTAGGCCTGATTGAATCCGTTTCCTGATACCTTTACCAGCTTTCCCAGAAATTAGAACAAACAAAGCAAAAGATACATTTTTTATTAAGAAAACTGAATTCGGAGTCTTAACCCAATAGAGATAGATAAATGGGTAGAGGATATATTTTTACTTATCAAAGAAACCAAAACAAAGACACTTAAAATGTAACCTTTAAAATTGATAAAAATCTATGAAATTAATAAATCTAATAAGGAATGAGAGAAACCTTTTTACCCAAAGCATGATTAAAATGGGAAACATGGAGCAGTTGAAGTGAAAGGCACAGATTTAAAAGAAAAAAAGACAAGCAGAAGAAAGGAGATAAAAAAGATGTACTAATGGGATAGACTAAACACAGTGGGAGTTGGAAGGTTTGGAGCATGAATACCAGCACTGAATATATGGGCAGAATGATTTGTCTATATGCTGAAAATGCTATGTAACTTTACCATTGCTATTCATTGGTATAGGAGCTGAGGTGTCATGTTATCGCTGCACAGGACATTGGTGAGGACACTTTTTGAATACTGCCTTCAATTCTGGTTGCAACTCTGCAGCAGCCTGCAATTCTTAGCTCCTACAATTCACTCTTTTTTTCAAATCTAATTTTAAAATCTAACAAACTAAGAGAGTATACAAAACACGTGCAGATAATGCCGGAGGAAGTAAGCACATTTAACATCCTGTCTGGAGGTGAGTTAACGTTTCGAGTTAGGTATGACTCTTCTTTGGAACATTTGAAGAAGAGTTATATTAGATTCAAAATGTTAAGCTCAGTTTCTTTCCCCACAGATGCTGTCAGACCTGCTTAGTTCATCCAGCATTCTCTGTTTGTTTTACATTTCCAGGATCAATCCAGTATTTTGCCTTTATTCTAAGAGTATACAAATGTTATGAATAGCTGATATTTTCAATTTTTGTTGGTAACTGCTAAGAATGCATTGTTAGGGATTCCAAATATCTAACAGTTGAATGATTACAGAAAACATTATAATGGATCATGATACTGCAGTAACAACAGAAATACAAGTTAACATTTGACATATGCTTTATCAAGTTGTTAAGTACATCCAAGACAATTTTCTGATTCAGTATGTGGATGTACCTACTAGAGAAGGTGCAAAACTTGACCTACTCTTGGGAAATAAGGAAGGGCAACTGACTGAGGTGTCAGTGGGAGAGCACTTTGGGGCAGCGACCATAATTCTATTAGTTTTAAAATAGTGATTGGAAAGGATAGACCAGACCTACAAGTTGAAGTTCTAAATTGGAGAAAGACCAATTTTAACTATATGAGGCAAGAACTTTCGAAAGCTGATTGGAGGCAGATGTTCACACGTAAAGGGACAACTGGAAAATGGTAAGCCTTCAGAAATGAGATAACAAGAATCCAGAAAACTTATATTCCTGTCAGGGTGAAAGGAAAGGCTGGTAGGTATAGGGAATGTTGGATGACTAAAGAAATTGAGGGTTTGGTTAAGAAAAAGAAGGAAGCATATGTAAGGTATAGGCAGGATAGATCGAGTGAATCCTTAGAAGAGTGTAAAGGAAGTAGGAGTATACTTAAGAGGGAAATCAGGAGGGCAAAAAGGAGACATGAGATAGCTTTGACAAACAGAACTAAGGAGAATCCAAATGGTTTTTGCACATTAAGGACAAAAGGGTAACTAGGGAGAGAATAGGGACCCACAAAGATCAGCAAGGCGGCCTTTGTGTGGAGCTGTTTGAGATGAGGGAGATCATTAACTAGTATTTTGCATCGGTATTTACTGTTGAAAAGGATATGGAAGATACAGACTGTAGGGAAATAGATGGTGACATCTTGAAAAATGTCCAGATTACAGAGGAGGAAGTCTTGAAATGGGTAAAGGTGAATAAATCCCCAAGACCTGATCAGGTGTACCTGAGAACTTTGTGGGAAGCTAGAGAAGTGATTGCTGGGCGTCTTGCTGAGATATTTGTATCATCGATAGTCACAGGTGATGTGCCAGAAGACTGGAAGTTGGCAAATGTGGGGCAACTGTTTAAGAAGGGTAGTAAGGACAAGCCAGGGAACTATAGACCGGTGAGCCTGACTTCGGTGGTGGGCAAGTTGTTGGAGGGACAGGATGTACATGTATTTGGAAAGGCAAGGATTGATTAGGGATAGTCAACATGGCCTTGTGCATGGGAAATCATGTCTCACAAACTTGATTGAGTTTTTCGAAGAAACAACAAAGAGGATTGATGAGGGCAGAGCAGTAGATGTGATCGATATGGACTTCAGTAAGGCGTTTGACAAGGATCCCCATGGGAGACTGATTAGCAAGGTTAGATCTCATGGAATACAGGGAGAACTAGCCATGTGGATACAGAACTGGCTCAAAAGTAGAAGATAGAGGGTGGAGGGTTGTTTTTCAGACAGGAGGCCTGTTATCAGTGGAGTGCCACAAGGATCGGTGCTGGGTCCTCTACTTTTTGTCATTTACAAAAATGATTTGGATAAGAGCATTAGAGGTACAGTTAGTAAGTTTGCAGATGACACCAAAATTGGTGGTGTAGTGGACAGTGAAGAGGCATACCTCAGATTACAACAGGATCTTGACCAGTTGGGCCAATGGTCTGAGAAGTGACAGATGGAGTTTAATTCAGTTAAATGCAAAGTGCTGCATTTTGGGAAAGCAAATCTTAGCAGGAATTATACACTTAATGGTAAGATCCTAGGGGGTGTTGCTGAGCAAAGAGACCTTGGAGTGCAAGTTCATAGGTTCTTGAAAGTGGAGTCACAGGTAGATAGGATAGTGAAGAAGGCGTTTCCTTTATTGATCAGAGTATTGAGTACAGGAGTTGGGAGGTCATGTTGTGGCTGTACAGGACATTGGTTAGGCCACTGTTGGAATATTGCATGCAATTCTGCTCTCCTTCCTATCGGAAGGATGTTGTGAAACTTGAAAGGGTTCAGAAAAGATTTACAAAGATGTTGCCAGGGTTGGAGGATTTGAGCTATGGGGAGAGTCTGAACAGGCTGGGGCTGTTTCCCTGGAGCGTTGGAGGCTGAGGGATGACCTTATAGAGGTTTACAAATTATGAGGGGCTTGGATAGGGTAAATAGACAGTCTTTTTCCTGGGGTCAGGGAGTCCAGAACTAGAGGGCATAGGTTTAGGGTGAGAGGGAAAAGATATAAAAGAGAACTAGGGAGCAACGTTTTCACGCAGAGGGTGGTACGTATATGGAATGAGTTGCCAGAGGAAGTGGTGGAGGCTGGTACAATTGCAACATTTAAGAGGCATTTGGATAGGTGTATGAATAGGAAGGGTTTGGAGAGATATGGGCCAGGTGCTGGCAGGTGGGACTAGATTGAGTTGGGATATCTGGTCAGCATGGACGGGTTGGACCGAAGGGTCTGTTTTCATGCTGTATGATTCTATGACTCCAATTATGACAACAAAACAAAATGAATATATGCATAACTAAGATCCAAGCATATGTCAGTACAATGCTACTGGACTGTCTAATTTATAATGCTTTAAGTCAATTTGAGTTAAACAGATGTAACACTCAAATCCACAACATTCCAAGAACTCCAACAATTATGCAACCAGCTTGTTTCTTAATGTTTAAACCAACTTCAAAAACGTCTGTAGCAGAACAATTCTTTTGCTGTCTTAGAAACTGAACATTTCTTCCTCATCAGTTATACTGCAGCAAGTCACACCATCTCTGGATAAACCTATCTAAGCATGAGTTTGAAGAAATAACAAGTTCTCAATGACCTGGATGTGATTTTAAATCTTGGCTAAAGTGTTAGTAGGGAGACTTCAAATATTTACAAGGCTTGTTGACTAAGGGACGGATAAATTGAGTATGGTCCCTGGTCCTGAACAATTTGCTGTGAACACAACTGGAAATAATTCCAGATCAGTGACCATAAATAAGTGAGGAGGATAGCAGAGTCATAGAGTCCCAACACAGAAACAGACCCTTTGGTCCAACTTATCTGTGCCAACCAGACGTTCCAATCTGACCTTGCGCCATTTACCAGCATTTGCTCCATATCCCTCTAAATCTTTCTAATTCATATACCCATCCAGATACCTCTCAAATGTTGTATTTGTGCTCACCTCCACCACTTCCTCTGGCAGCTTGTTCCATACTCGCACCACATTCTGCAAGAAAAAGTTACCCCTCAGGTCTTTTTTAAATCTTTCCCCTCTCACCTTAAACCTATGCCCTCTAATTTTGATCTTCCGACTCTAGGGAAAAGACCTTGGCTCTTCACCCTATCCGTGCCTCTCATGATTTTACATGCCTCTATAAGGTCACTCTCAGTCTTTGACGTTCCAAGGAAAAAAAGCTCAAGCCTGCCCAGCCTTTCCATATAACTCAAACCCTCCTGTCCCAGAAACATCTTTGTAAATCTTTCCTGAACCCTCTCAAGTTTAACATGTTTCTTATAGAATAACGACCAGAATTGTATGCAGTATTCCAAAAGTGGTCTCACAAATGCCCTACAATAACATTACATCCCAACTCCTGTACCAATGAAAGCAAGTGTGCTTCACACCTTCTTCACTAACCCCTCTACTTGCGACTCCACTTTCAAGATTATATCAGAGCACGTTTCCAGAGAAGATTGGTGAGAAAAGGAGAAAATTAAAAGTGCAGGAGTGATGTAAAAGAAAATTGTTCATGTTACCAACATCATTGCCTCAATATTCCTAGGGTAAGAAGGCAAGACAAAGAGAAAAGATAATCAAGTTTCTTAATCTTTGTTCATATGCAGTTTCCTGTAGGGAATTCTGTTAAGAATAGATCTTGACTTTATACAATTATGTTAAATGATGTTGAGTACATTGTGTACCTGTCCCAACTTTTATTTTCATTTTCAGATTATGCAATTAATCATAGTACCTTAACGCTGAGGGACGGTTCACTATGTTTAAATAACAAGTCCCAAATATCCACAGTGCCATCCATTTTAGTTGTGAAGAAAACAGATGGCCTTACAGGGCTCCAACAACCATCTGTCAGATTGGACATGTGGTATCTAAGAAAAGAAGAATCAGAGGTTTGACCAATTAATTTTAAGCAATGTTCTATTTTTTCACAGAGTTAAAACATCTGTAAGCATTCTTTTAGAGTATTACTGTAGCTCTGCCAGAATAGCTACTAAGTACAGCAAAACTCCGGAACATAGAGACTTAACCTACTCTGACAATTAATACATTACCATGTCTGTGATGGACCTCCTGCACCAAGATTTGTAATTGGGGGATTGCAATTTTCCCATTCCCAACCTGCAGGAAAGTAGCATACTGGTATGTTCACCCAACCTAGATGTCCTGGGTACTCAGTAAACCTGGGACTCAGTTGTCAATCAAGACTCAAATCATTTTGAAGATCCCTGAATATTTGAAGAATATTTTTCATTCTAATATCAAAGCACTCATTAGAGATGTTTTTCCCTTCATGAACTTGACTCCTTTAGCCAATTTGGTGGTTTCCTCGGGCAGGTGGCAACCTAAGATGAACCCTATAGACATTGCTTCCTATTGCTTTACATGATCTTCCTCCAACCCTGTAAACTTTGACAGGGCCAGTGCAATACCAGTAACTGCTAGTAGTGGATCTAGGCACCAATGCTCAAAAAAAAAGGCACAGATTTTCAGACAAGTTTCGTTCTTAATCGCCAACTCCCTCCACGCTACCTATAATTAACAAGATAGTATTCACAGAATCAGAAAATATGTCTGGGTAAATTAATATTTATAAGGATTAATTATGATCACCTTTGTCATTTCTATTCATGTTTTTCATAAATCATGGTCATGTTATCAAGTATGGATATGACTTGCACCCAAGTGGTTGATCTGTTTTAGATTAGATTAGACTTACAGTGTGGAAACAGGCCCTTCGGCCCAACAAGTCCACACCGACCCGCTGAAGCGAAACCCACCCATACCCCTACATTACCCCTTACCTAACACTACGGGCAATTTAGCATGGCCAATTCACCTGACCCGCACATCTTTGGACTGTGGGAGGAAACCGGAGCACCCGGAGGAAACCCACGCAGACACGGGGAGAACGTGCAAACTCCACACAGTCAGTCGCCTGAGTCGGGAATTGAACCCGGGTCTTCAGGCGCTGTGAGGCAGCAGTGCTAACCACTGTGCCACCGTGCCGCCCACATCCACAGGAGCAACTTGTACTAAGTCTAGGTAGCAATAGATGATGATATAATCGTCAGAGAAGAACAATTTTGGTCTTCAACTTGAAACATCAGCTGTCTCTTATGCAACCTTTAGTGGTATAACTGCATGAAGAATCTTTAAACTAAAGCAAAGTTACACTGGTATAGTTGACATGGTACTGGGAGGAAAGTTGGCAGAACCAAAAACAAAGAACCCCAAGTAGAAACAGTTCACAGGTATTCATATTAAAATATTTTCAAATAAGATGACAGAATAATTTCTATACAAGGTTGCTGAATAACACCCTATACAAATCATCTTTTCAGGAGAGTGAATGAACAGCTCACAACTGTTGTAATACTATGAGCATACAAAGTGAATTTTACAGGTCTGAAATAAAATTACAACTGATTTTCAATGTTCCTTCAATCCTGACATATCCAATTTAAAATAAAACACACTGGTTCCATAAATTATAACATTGTCCTTCCATCTCCTAAATCTAGTTCGAAAAGATGTCTCACTGACATTTTCCAGTGCTCACTTAAATTAAGTTGGTCAATTTCAACCAATTTCTTCTTGTAGTTATGGTTTAGCACATAAACATCACACCAGAAAACACCAGATTTCTGAGGTTGCTGATTCAGCATAGAAATAACTTAAAAGTTTGTCCAACTCCTTTTCGCTTTCCTATTGTAACTGTTAAAAAGAAACTGTTCCAATCCCTAATCTGGTCAAAGTCACCTGAATCAACAACAAATCTGTAACTGGTTATTGTTAAAAAAAACCACACATAATCTTAGATAAACTATAACTTACAATAACAACTGGTAGTTATCCTTTTTGTACTTTAATATCTTTCTCATCTCAAACCACTCTCTATTGTGTAAAAGCAACACAATAGTCCCTGATGTTGCAGTAACAAAATTTCAGTGGGATACAGGTCAAAATAGGAGGCCCTTCCTGAAGAAGGGCTTATGCCCGAAACGTCGAATCTCCTGTTTTTTGGATGCTGCCTGACCTGCTGCGCTTTTCCAGCAACACATTTTCAGCTACAGGTCAAAATAGCCAAGCACAAACCAACAGTGGCTCCACATAACATTACAATGTTTTTTTCTTCCTAGTATTTGTACTCTTATTTCATGCAAATTGATACCGATCACAATGATGTCAGCTGTCCATAAAAAGTGCGAAATTTAGACCTGATTGGAGTAGCCAGTTTTCATTCAATGGAGAGAAACATTCACTGTAGCATGAAATGATTGCCAACATCTTTTTTAATGGAAAATAAGTGAAATGTAATCAAATCAACAACAGATTTGAATGTTAAGTTACTGAAGCCTAATTCAATCCCTTTGCTGACATGCCAAGTGTTGTCATAATGCCTTTAGTACTTTATAGGTTTCTCACAATTTTAAGTTGAGTTGCTGTTTTACATGGCATGTTATCTTTGTATTTCTTTCAAATTTCACTCAGGCCTGAGTAGGTGTCGGCTAAGGAATATTTAGAACTGACTTAAAATTATTCAATTATGGAAATTACTTTTGGAGCTGGTGGAAAAATGGCACTTTGTCGAGACAAATAAATTAAAAGTACAGGCTCTAGGGCAGCTGGTGGAATTGAAATTCAATTAGCGATTTTTGATAATATTTGAAGCTCAGGTTGATGATAAGTGTTGTGGAGTAGAGTGGTGCTGGAAAAATGGGGAAAATCACCAGCCTCAGAGTCAATCGGGGTTCAACGACAGAGTTTATTGTCCAAGGAAATACTGGAGCTCTGGGTAGAGAAAGACACCTGCAAGTGGTCAGCTGCAAGTCCTCTCTCAACCTGGAGAACATGTCAAGATACTTTTATACATTTTGTGATATAATAGGTCAGTGATGAGGTTATTATCTTTATAACATAGTTTATTTATTGGAGAAAGTGAGGTCTGCAGATGCTGGAGATCAGAGCCGAAAATGTGTTGCTGGAAAGGCGCTGCAGAAAGGGCTTATGCCCGAAACGTCGATTCTCCTGTTTCTTGGATGCTGCCTGACCTGCTGCGCCTTTCCAGCAACACATTTTCGGCTATAGTTTGTTTATTGTAAACATTGCAGAATCGTTGATAGGTTTGGTGCAGTCATTGTCAGTTCCAGTGCAGCCTTTGTTATTTTCAGTGTGGTTGTTGTCAGTTTCAACGCAGCCATTGTCAATTTCAGCATCTGTGCGGAAGTCCCTTACTGTAGTAATGGATGCTAATCGCTGTTCCTGAGAAGGACAATTACTGTAGCCCTAGCTATTAGCACTTTGTATTGAGTCCGTATCAAGCAGTTAGTATATTTATCAAAGATGTTGGCTGGATTCATGTGTATTCTCTCCCCCACCCACCTTAAACTAATCAACTAGGTTGAGAGTGTATTGTGCTGGCATCCAGGTGGCCCCAGGCAATGTCTGTATTTGCTCTGCTATCTCTCTCCATATTGTGGTCTGGCAGCCGCCTTGTGTGTCCATTTGCCTCGTGTCACCTACCCCATGCCATCCTCCACTTCATAAGTATGTAAGTCAGCTTGCTGAGCTTGAAGGTTTGCTTTCAGACATTTTGTCACCATGACTAGGTAACATCATTAGTGAGAGTCTCCAATGAAGCACTGGTGGTATGTCCCATCCCTCTATTTATAGGTTTTGGTTTCTTAAGGTGTGTTATGGTCATTTCTGATTCTTTTTTTCCTAAGGGAAGGTACATGGGCTCAAAGTTGATGGGTTTATTGATGAAGTTCTGGTTAGTTGCCATGCCTTTAAGAACTCTCATGCGTAAATTTGTTTTGCCTGTCCTAGGATGTGTGTGTTGTCCCAATCAAAGTAGTGTCCTTCTTTGTTTGTATATATGGAAACTAGTGAGAGTGGGTTGTGTTTTTTGTGGCTAGTTGGTGTTCATGTATCCTGGCGGCAAGTTTCCTGCTTGTTTGTCCAATGTAGTTTTTTTAAACAGTTCTTGCATGGTATCTTGTAAATGAAGTTAGCTTAGCTGGTGGTATCTAATGGATCCTTTAGGTTCATTAGTTGCTGTTTAAGTGTGTTGGTAGGTTTGTGGGCTACTATGATGTCAAGGGATCTAAGTAGTCTGGAAGTCATTTCTGATATGTCTTTGATGTAAGGTAATTTGGCTATAATCTTTGGTTGCATTGTGTCTGCTTGTTTGGGTTTGTTTCTGATGAATCAGCAGATTGTGTTTATTGGGTATCTGTTTTTCTTGAAAACGTTGTATAGATATTTTTCTTCTGCTGTTTGTAGTTCTTGGTGCTGCAGTGTGATGCAGCTCGTTGAAATAAAACCTTGATGCAGCTCCGTTTGTGGGTGCTGGCTCGATTGCTTCTGAAGTTAAGTATTTGGTCTGTGTATGTTCTATTTTCTGTAGACTCTGGTTTGAAGCTCTCTGTTAATTGTACATTCAACTGTCACATCAAGGAATGAGAGTCTGTTGCATTCTCTTCTCTTTTGTGAATTTTATGCCTGTCAGGATATTGTTGAAAGTGTATGTTTCCTCTAATTTGTTCTGTTTTGTGATGACAGGTTTAAAATTCACAATATTCTAGTTGTGGCCTCACCAAGGCACTGTACAACTTCAAAAACACATCCCTGCTCCTGTACTCAAATCCTTTCATAATGAAGGTCAACATACCATTTGCCTTCTTTACTGCCTGCTGCACCTGCATGCCTACCTTCAGCAACTGGACACCCCTCTCCCAATTTACAGTTATTCAGGTAGCAATCTGCCCTCTTGCTTTTGCTTCCAAAGTAAATAACCTCACATTTATCCAAATTCTAAGGCATCTGCGACTGAATTGCCCACTCACCCAACCTGTCCAGATCATGCTAAAGCATTTCTGCATCCTCGTCACAGCTCACCCTTCCACCAATGTGGTATCATCTGCAAACGTTGAGATGTTACATTTTGTTCCCTCATCCAAACCATTAATATATATTGTGAATAGCTGAGGTCCCAGCACCAATCCTTGTGGCATCCCACTAGCTACTGCCTCCAATTTGAAAATTACCCATTAATTCCTACTCTTTGTTTCCACTCTGCCAACCAATTTTATATCTATCCAATGCACTTCCCCAATCTTATGCAATTTAATCTTGCACAATAATCTTTTGTAAGGAAATTCATCAAACACTTTGTGAAAGTTCAAATTTTCCACATCGACTGGCTCTCCCTTGTCAACTCTACTAGTTACATCTTCATAGAATTCCAACAGATTTGTCAAGCATGAATTCCCCTTCATAAATCCATGCTGACTGTGCCTGATTCTGCCACTGCTTTCTAAATGTTCTGCTATAAATTCCTTGATAATGGAAATTGAGAATTTTCTTCACTGCTGATGTTAGGCTTACTGGTCTATAATTCCCTGGTTTCTCTCTACCTCCCTTTTTGAATACTGAAGTAACATTACCTACCCTCCAATCTGCAAGAACTCTTTCAGAGTTTATAGAACCCTGGAAGATGACCACAAATGCATCCACTATTTCCAGAACCATTTCAGCATGCTGAGAATTTCTTTGTCTCAGCATATTGCAATTTTACCACTCAGTGAATAACCTTAACATGCAATTGAAGAACTTTGTTAACTTTTATTTGCAGTTACTAGTTACGTTGTTCTACAAATGGTGGAATTTGGAAGCCGTAAACTGACACTGCATGAATGGTAACAAGCAGCATAAGCGAAGCAATTTAGAGGAATTAAGGCACTTTCTCACTTTTTAAATATCTACCTGCGTTATTCTGAGATATGAAGAGACAAGAATTTTGGAATATTCCAGAGGAGCAAGCAATGTTCATAAGATTTTGAGCAGCTGCCTTATTAGAGGTTGACTATGATAAATAATCAAGCCACAGCCATTCTAGATGCTGCAGTAAAATGAATTTAAATTAGGTGAATAATTGCAGCTGAAACCTACAATAGAAACTCCAAACAATCAACATCATCATGCTACAAATGACCAGAGTATAAATGAAAATCTGCAAAAAAACTATAAAAATTACATGTAGACAATAAATGAAAAACAGATTAGCCCACAGATGGATAAAACATAAAATATTTACAAGTTGTCCCCTTTGCATATTCATGTCATTTCTAATCTCCCCTTTAAGAGTACTTCATATCACTGTTTAGTTGTTACTGATGTCTGGTCAATAAGAGCAATACACTCACAGACATTGGATAAAGCCAAGATAAAATCAGATAATATGTTGTTGATTTAATTTTTCATCTTTCCTGCACAATTTCAAAGTTGAGATTAAGAATTGAGAAAATAAGACCATTGCTGAGTATAAAGTGCAGCAGTGCTGTCAGAAAACATTCCATGTGCCTTAATCTTAGTATATTTTGTTTATAGCTTAGCAAATAAAATGCTATGTACATCACTAAAAAAGTAAATGTAAATCATGAACTAAACACAATTAGTGCAAATAAATAAAATATCCCTTTGTTACAAAACTGTGCAATTCAGCCATGTCCATATCAAGAAAGTGTATTAATATTGAGATCTAGACATTGTATTAAATAAGCTTATTCATATGTTAAATTAAAAGGCAATGATTCGAGGGATTGAAGACTTTCTTTCTGTTAAATATAAAATCTAACTGATTATTCTCTGTACAACATAAAGCTGCACTGCTAAAGGGAGTGATCTTTCTTCAAGAGACAGCTAGAGTGGTTAGTTGATGCCACCATCTGGTGGACTCGTAAATGCAAGCACCATTTGGGTATAACTCTGGCCTGAGGTGCTGCTGTAATATCCAGAGCTCCATTCCGACATTTGGAGAACAGAGGTACTAATGCTCCTCTCCAAATTTGTTCATGATCCTATAGGCCCTACTTAGAAAAATGATTTTCATTTATATTTAAATAATATGTTGGTCCAGACCACTAGCCTAGCCTTGATACACTTTGCAGAGGGCATTTAATATGCTGGTTTTCTTAAAGACTCTAGAGTGGGAACTTCTTGTCCTCTGCTGCATAATTTCCTTTTTAAGAGACAAACACAGGCTTGGTCCTTGAGAAGTCAATCCAGAAACTTATAGATAATGGATATGTGAAGCAACCATCCCTTTGTTGGTTTCTCATCAAGGCACATAAGAAAATTATGGAACATCCCGAAAACTTTCAGTCTGAAAAAGTTTTTGCACAAATTATCATTTTCCAAACACAATAGTCTATTTATAATATCATGCGTAAATGCAATTATCAGAACTTTTTTTCTATTACTCCATATCAGGAATTTTACTCACTTAGTCGATATAATGCACGAGTCCCGGAGGTCCTCAGACCAAATGCGGGCTGTCCAGTCCCCAACTGTTAGAAAGTTCTTTGGGTAAAAAGGATTTCTCTGGACAGCATAGACTGGACCATGATGGCCACTGAAGGTAGACACAATCTTCTCAGCAGGGACTTTTCCTTTTCGATTTCCTAATATTACGACACCTTGTTCTGTCCCCACCATAAATTTGGTTGGCTATAGAGGTAAAGCAAGATTCAATAACAATAGATTAAAACTTCAATTTCATCAAGCTTTAATTTTTTTCTACTCTTCCAAATGATCCTAATATAGTCTGGTAATAAAATAACGTAAGAACAATTGTATGTAAAACACCACTTTTCTTTAACACTTGATACAAATTTTATTTTTATGCTTTAAAAGGTGAAACAACTTAAATTGTACAGCAAAATGAAAAGTTATTATTCCAGACAATCTGAATTAGATAACTTTTTAAGAGCTTAGTGCTTTCTTCATTTGTTGACTTCTATCATAGCTTATGCTATAACTTCATAGCACCAAAGTATTTTCAAATGTCGACTGTACTTTAGAATTAGCAACGAAAAGGACTCCAAATTTTCATATTAAAAAATCCATTCATAGTTTCAGACTGAATAATACAACAAAGGACTCATCGAATCCCAACAGTGTGAAAGCAGGCCATTCGATGGGAAAAATCGACACTGAAAAGCATCCCATCCCCTACCTTATCCCTATACTTCCTAGTGAAGAGACCCTCACTATTATTCTTTTATTTTTCTCCTTTTTTTGGTGGAACTGGAAGTCGAGATTAAAATTTGCTGAACTTTGAAGAGCTGCATGTTTTAAAAGGGAAGAAATCAAAACACTGATGTTTGTTATTGGTGGCTGGCCCAGAAGAAATTTCAACTTAATTACTAATCTGAGGAACACTGTAGTCAATGCAGCATCGAGTATTGGCATCCCCAGAATTGGCAGATGGTTAGATGTTGAATTGGTTAGTCAGGGGAGGACAGATGCTGACCAGCTAACCACAGAAAATATTGATTAAAAGAAGAGAAAAAGAGAAAACCCATTTTGACTGGTTTTGGCAGGTGCAGAGTAATTTTGGAAGTTTCAGGACTGGCTGCTGTCTTTCACCAGCTGTAGGTTTTTTTTGCCCAGTTAAAGAATTGTTGAATGTTCTGAGAAATGAATCCCAGTTAGTAAGAAATAATTAAATACTTCTGGAACTCTACTGAATCTGTTTGTAGTCAGCAGTAACTTTGAAATTAGATATAATTACATGCCTGTACAAATTAATTATCCAAGGATTGCATGAAGGCTTGTCATCCCATTTGAAACTGTTTAATTTAACTGGTCAATTACAGTTTATTGATTTTCTTTTCAATTTATTCCTTAGATGTGTCTGTCTCTCGACCTGTCTCTCAGTGAGTGGGGTTTTCTGTTCAAAGATTGGGTTTAAATCACATATTAATTAGACCACCCTGTTGTTTAACTTATTCCTTCTATAGCTACAGTATTAATTTTTTTTAAATTTAAGCTATAAACTTGGTGTCCAAGATCTGTTATTTGTGAAGTCTGGTTAGGGACAATTGGACAATTTTGAGAGTCACTGAATATTTTATTGTATTATGAATTCGGTGACAATAAGACTGATTTGGTTAGTTTGTTATCTCTTGTCATAACATTATTCCAGGAAAAGCATCATGGACATCTGCAGTATCATAGTTTCCTTTATATCTTTTTCTTTCAAATTTTCTCTGCTATTTTCTCTTTTCTTTCTGAAAACCACAATTAAGTAAATATTGGACACACAATGAGCATAATGGTGTACATAATGTTTTGTGATTAGTGAGTTGGCGAATGGTGAGGAGACAAATGGAGAGATTTTAACGTACATCATTCCCCAGGTAGGCAAAGCAATCTATTTCCAGCTATTGCCGCATGATACGTATGCACAAAGGCTCAGGTAATATAATTTTTAAAAGTTTTCCATTCTTTTCACAAAGGTTTTGACCATGCTTCAACATTCCAATGTTCGCACAAAATAATATTACTGAAAAAGTCACATTTTGTCAAAGCATTTCATATGCCACCGTGGGCGGCACGTTGGCACAGTGGTTAGCACTGCTGTCTCAGGCGACTCTCTGTGTGGAGCTTGCACATTCACCCCGTGCCTGCGTGAGTTTCCTCGGGTGCTCCGGTTTCCTCCCACAATCCAAAAATGTGCAGGTTAAGTGAATTGGCCATGCTACATTGCCCGTAGTGTTAGGTGAAATGGTAAATGTAGGAGAATGGGTTGGGTGGGTTACGCTTCAGCGGGTCGGTGTGGTCTTGTGGGGCCGAAGGGCCTGTTTCCACACTGTAAGTAATCTAATCTAAGTAATCTAATCTAATATTATATGCACCAGGATAGTTTGTAAGAATACTGATTCCACGGGAAAAAAACAACTTTCATAATGCGTATCAGGAAAGTGTTGATTGGTTACCAAGTGGACTCTGATTGTTAAGATCTTGCCATGGAAATTGTACCTGTTAGTGTTGGTTGATAGTCAATGGTCAAACTTTATTTTAATTTTAAACTGGGAAGATGGACACTAATTGGTCAGAGCCAATGGGAAATGAACCAGTGAATAGCTGTCACCTATTGTGTTGAGTTGAAATAGGTTGAAATAGATGCAGTGTTTGTACGTGTTCTTTCTAACAGCAAAGAATACATGGGGCCCTCTTGTGGTGCAGTAGCAGTGTCCCTATCATTGGACGAGGAGGCTCTTGGTTCAAGATCCAGCTGCTCCAGAGGTGTGTAAGAATATCTCTGAACAGGTTGATTAGAAAATTAGGTTTAATTTTTTTTCTAAAAGACTGCAAAGAATAAGGGATCTTGTGGTGCAGTGGTAATGTACCTACTCTTGGGCCTGGAGTATTTGGTTCAAGACCCACCTGTTGCAGAGGTGTGAAATAACATTTCTGAACAGGTTAATTAAAATATCTGACTGGAAAGAATAGGAACCTGTCTGTTAACAAAAATAGAGAGAACTGGAGAAACACAGGAGGTCTGGCAACATCTACAGAACGAAAACAGAGTTAATGTTTCACATCCAGTGAGCCTTTGTAATTATCTATCTAGTTTGTTGCAGATTTCCAGCAGTTCTTTGTCTACTAACATAGGAGCTTTCAGTACATTTAAGCCTGCCACACTGTAAACCCAACTGCCAATCCTAATTTGGTGGCCAGCACAATTTTTTGTACTCTCAGGATTATTTAGTCAACATCTAACAAAAAACTGTGCTTTTAGTTTTACAAGCGCGAGTTTATTGGGTATGGTCATTAACTTGCTTGTTGCATGCCAAACAGATGTGCTGTTTGAAATGGTGTGCCAGTCTTTGGGATGTGCAGCCTACATATCTGACAACACAGGCAATGAAATTCAAATATCACATTACTCATTTGTATCAAAAACATATGTTGCTGGAAAAAGTCAGTAAGTCTTGGAGCACAGGTGGAGGGAAAATCAGAGTTAACATTTCAGGTGTAGTGATACTTCTTTAGAACTGTACAGACCCATTCTGAAGGTTCACTGGAACCAAAATGTTGACTCTAACTTCTCTCCACAGATGCTGCCAGATCTACTGACCTGTTCCAGCAATTTCTGTTTTTGTTTCTGATTTCCAGCATCCACAGTTCCTTCAGTTTTTTTTACTCATTTGTATGATGGGCAGAACATGTTTTTGGCTTGACGGCAGCATCCTGTCAATGATAAACATGCGTTGCTACTACATAGTAGCAGTATGAAACACCTAGCTCCAGCTGTTCCCCAAATTTCTGATAAGCCATCCCCTTCCAGGGTAATCTGAGGTAGATCTGGAACTCTTCAAGAACCAAGAGGGATTGCCTCAGTTGCTTTCATGTGTATGTATGAAATATGGAGAGAAATGATCTAATCAGGATAGCTATTATCCCTTAGAATGGCTTTGTTATGTACTATTTTATCACTACGAAATGGTCACTCTTGGTGCTGAAATATAGCATATGAAATTTAGTACTGGTGTGATATCAGATATTGAAGACAGATGGGTCGTATCAAACACCATGTCCCTTTGGTTATTCGCAGCATGGTACTGACTATTGTCAACCAGCTTGCATTTGTAAAACTAACATATAATGTCCAGCATTAGACATGATAATGCATTGGGACAACATTTGCTTCATACCATCTGAATGTGCAAGAATTATGTTGACTGCAAACGTATGATTGACAGTCGGCCTTGCAGCATGGCACACTTGTGTGTACTGGAAACATATCCTGCCATTCACAGTTTCATTTCTTGTGACAATACCCTATTGAGTTTGGCTATATATCTAAATCAGAGTGCACTCTCTCCTCATGCAGTATTAAATACTAATTTTCCCTTTAAATAGTATCATTCCAAATTATTCTGATTAGCACAAGATGAAAAGATTCACAAGATTTGACAAAACATTTTTCAGCAATATTCAAGTTTTTGACTACCAAACTCAGAGGCTGTTTATACAAGATATTTCCTTCATTACTGTAGGACCTTGTCTCAATGCCATGCTTTAGTGTTACAAAGTACTATGATAGTTACCATGGTGCTTTCAAACTCCAGCGAAACAGCTCCATATGCAATATCCGGATCATCTTTCTTTGAAACGTCCAGAATGAGTCTCTCTACAGGTTCACTCAATTTCCGGATATCCCACCACAGTACCTACAGACATTAGACCATAATCTAATACTCTTGTTCTTACCACTGGATGCCAATAATTTATATTACATATAATATATAGCCAATAGTAAACAATGCTTTCGAGTTTTAGCAAAGTTTTACCACAAAATTAATTTAGAGTGATAGAAAGAACTTATTAAGTAAATAACTTTGACTCAGTGCACTTTTACCAATTTGGAGCAGTTCCAAATGCCTCATAGTAAATAAAGTGCATCAAATGTTTTATTGTGTTAGACAGTAGGAAGACAAGGTAATCAGTTTCATGTATAACAATAGCTATCAGATAATAAATTGATAACTGCTATCGGTGGTGTTGGTTATGTGTTGGTGGGAGGGGAGGTCGCATCCCAGGGATGTTAGGTCAGGGTCTCTGGTTTGGGCTTGAGACAGTCAAGTACAGAATCAATTGTTTAAACACTCAGGAGTTAGACTTTTCTCAAGTAACTAGTTACTTAATTTCATCAGAGCCTTCAGCACTCTGATTTAAATAAGACTTTCAGAGGGGTCCAGGTGTAGAGGAATCTTCAATTTCCCAGGCAAATCTTTTGGAGTTTGCTACATTGGGGATTCCACACAACTCCAAGCTATGCTGGAATAATGTTTGTCTGGCCATCACAAGAATCCATGCCAATGTCTAAACTCTCCTGCTAGTTCAGATTTGTTGCACTCTGGTAGACTGAGATAATGACAAAGACTCGCAACACCTTGTAACTCTTTCCATTCTGATCCACTTAACCTACATATTTTAAAGTCAAGGCTGGAAGTTATTGATTGCGATAATAAAGAGCTTACTATCTCTGTTCAAAGAATTGAAGAAAAAGTAATTGAATACAGGAGTTCGGAGATCATTTTGTAGCTGCACAGGACAGTGGTTAGGCCACTTTTGGAATACTGCAGCAAATTTTGGTCTCCCTGTTATAGAAAAGATATTGTTAAATTTGGAAGGGTGCAGAAAAGACTTATAAGGATGCTGCTGGGGTTGGAGGGTTTGAGCTATAGGGACAGGCTGAATTGACTGGGTCTATTTTTCTTGAAGACTTGGAGGCTGAGGGATGGCCTTATTCAGGTTTATAAAATCATTAGGGGCATGGATACAGTGAATAGTCAAGGTCTTTGCCAGAGGGTAAGGGTGTGCAAAAGTAGAGGGCTAACATTTAAGATGAGAGGGAAAAGATTTCAAAGGAACTTAAGGTTGAACTTTTTCATGCAGAAGGTCATGCATGTATGGAATAAATTTCTAGAGGAAGTGGTAGAGGCTGGTACAATTACAATATTTAAAAGGCATTTGGATGGGTACATGAATAGGGAGGATTTAGAGGGATATGGCCAAATACTGGCAAATGGGACAAGATTAATTTAGGATATCTGGTCAGCATGGACAAGTTAGACCAAAGGGTCTGTTTCCATGCTGTACATCTCTAACTCTATTAAGCCTTTTTTTTTGTCAACCAGTAATTTCCATTAAATATTGCTATTGTGTATGGGATGACAACAATAATAATGAATTGAAGTCTTGTGGTGCACTGGTAGTGTCCCCACCTCCAGGCAAGGAGATCTGCAATCAAGTCCTACCTATCCCAAAAGTATTCTATAACAAATCAGAACTGGTCGACTAAAATAATGACATTGATGAATTTTGAAAGTTGGGTTTCATCCCTCTAAACACAAAACCTTTCTTTTTTATATTGACGAGATTGTGAAAGAAGCTCGATCCCATCAACAAGTGTTAATATTGAATGAAGTAGAAAGTTCTTAAGACTGAATTCCACATGTTAATTATAATAATTTTCAATCTCACATGGTCACCACTCTGATTTCTATAAAGCTTTATAGACTGTATGATGTAGAAAGAAAAATTTTTTCCTAAACATTTTAAGTTAATATTTTTAAATTGCTACACTATTTGCAGCTGTTGAATTTTACTGCACAGTGAAAAGTTTGTCATATACTTTATTTCTATGTTGTGAATTGGAATGCCCAAAATTCATCGCTGATCCTTCAGTTTTCTCTCCAAAATGACTTTACTGCATATATGGTCTCCCCTTTTTTGTCCTGATAACTTCTACATTTACCATAAGAAATCAATGTACTTCAAACCATTAATTAAATCCCTCATGAATGAATTACAATGAAAAGCTTTAGATTAAAAACTGAAGGCCAAATTCCCTTGTGATTGTCTAGTTAGTTCCAGTGCACTTATGGGGCAACTACAACAGCTTTGTGTTGCAGGAAAATTGGCTCTCTCTACAAATAAAGGAATAGATGATGCACATTTATCTTCCTTCTGCAGATACCTGTCCATCAGAAGCAGCAGAAAAACATTCTGTTCCCGTCTTAGATTGCAACCAAATAATCTTGTACACAGGATCCCGATGACCAACTTCGATTGTTGGAATTTCAACCGCCTGACTTCCTTTCCGTGTATCCCAGTATCCTTTACAGCAGAAATAAAATATGGATATTTAGCAGTACAGCTAATGTTGGGGACCTCATTTGATGTTAGTTTTGGTAACAGTTGTATAAAGAAACATCCCATGTAAGTAACTACTGTTGCGTTCTTTTCTAAATAATTAAGTTCTCAATATTTTATCCTAGCCTACTCTGTCTTTGCTGAAAAAGATTTGGACTTTTTGTTCACAACCCTTTAAGTGAATAACTTTCTTATTTCAATCTAAATGGCTAACCACTTGTTCTGAAACCATGATCCCAAGCTGTGGACTCTCCAGTATGAGGGCAACAGTCTCGTAGCATTGAGCTTTTAAGTCATCTAGTAATTTTATATCTATCAACAAGATATTTTCTAATTTTTCTAAATTCCAGAGACCATAATCTTAAAAATTCCTGCCATAATTTGCCATAATATTCAGATTTGCAGCAACTGTATGTTTACTGTTACTTTTGCCTAATTCATTAGTAGTTGCATGAACTACATGGTTTGTTATTGTTGTTAATTTAACCACACTTTTCCTGGTTTCTTTCCCTTTTTAAATTCAATTTTATGTAAGAAAGGGAATTTGTTTTTAGGACACCACCTATTTCTAGCTTATGAATCCTTGAAAGGTGACACAAAATCAAAACACAGGTGACGTCCACTCAACGACAACTAGCCCTTTTATTTTCAAAATACAGCTCATACAAAGTAGTGCCAAAAGCATTTTGATAAATTCCTAGATTAGTATAAAAATTCCTGTTCCAAAAACTGTGAATTGTGTAATTTCTAGAACTTGGAAGTTAATCAAAATTGGAATATTGCAAGCATTGACACACTGAGATTGTGGTATTCACTTACTGACCCATTTGTCCATTGTAACAGCCTCCAGCCAGAATGTGAGAATCTTTTGGGTTGTACTCCAGACACAGAAGAGGAGATACTGGCTTTATTACCATTTCATGCTTACTTGTATTTTCTGCAGAACAAAAATTGGATTAGATATGGATTCCTGTAACATAATAACTGCATCACAGAATTATAATTAAACCATACATTTTTAGACAAACCACATATCAATTACATATAACATAGAACAGTGCAGGCCCTTCGACCCACGATGTGCCAAACATTTATCTTAATCTAAGATCAACCTAACATATACACCCCTCAATCTACTGCCGTCCATGTGCTTGTCAAGCAATCACTTAAATGTCCCTAATGTTTCTGACTCTACTACCAGCATATAGCATGATGACTTCCATTTCGAATTATGCCATGTGGATAAATAGTCTGATATTTCCATCTAGAAGAAAAAAAACCTCTCATCCAAGGCCGCACTTTCATACCTACCAAAGGCTAGTTATAGGATGACAAGGACATGTTTGTTGG
Organism: Hemiscyllium ocellatum; assembly: GCF_020745735.1. Taxonomy (NCBI): domain Eukaryota; kingdom Metazoa; phylum Chordata; class Chondrichthyes; order Orectolobiformes; family Hemiscylliidae; genus Hemiscyllium; species Hemiscyllium ocellatum. The sequence goes on along the minus strand of NC_083425.1, from coordinate 25,936,956 downwards.
AGAAGGCTCTTCAGGGAATGAAATGTAACTAAATTAAGATGAAATAGGAAAGATACCAAAAACTGTCAGAACTGGCTTAAAGTAAACTGAAACAATTAACTGGAGTTTCACCTTCAACACCATTAATGACTTCTCATATAACGAAGAAGCCTGTATCCACTTGCAGCAAGATCAGGACAACATTCAGGCTTGGGTTGCAAGTGAGAAGTACAAAAAGGTTGTTCACCACCTCCCCAAGAACAAATGCTGGCCTACCCTGTGACACCCACATACCATGTTTTTTTTAATTAATTCACAGGTTTGTGATCCACATTCCTGGTGTGACAAGCTATGGTCATGTTTTTGATACATTTCTTGCTTATTCTAGGAACTGCAGATATGACTATTACACAAGTACAACCTACACACTGGTTTTGAGGCAGTGATCCCTGATTGGGTAGTGAACCAGGTGGATCTCATTGATTATGACATCCTTGATTGGCTCAGGTGAACAACCCAAATCAGGAAGCCCTGACTGACCAATATAAACAGGGGAGTTTAAAAAAAAGGAAAAAAAGAAAAACATGAAAAAAAAATAAACAGAGAATTTAGAATCTTCTCAGTTCAGGGACTGACACTGAGCTGGCTGCTCCCAAAGACCGTGCATGCTCTGGGTTTTTGTTTTTGATCTTATTCATTTGTGAGGAAAAAAATATAAACAGGGGATTTAAAATCTCCTCGGTTTAGGGGGTTGACTTAGAGCTGGCTGGTCATAGCTAGTGTACTGTGCATGAGTAAATAAGGGGTGACTTAGTGACAGGATACTGGCCTCTGGGCAGTTATTTCAGTGGTGACGGGAGAAAACAGTATGTGCCCGAAGAACGTTTGCTCATAGCAGTCATCTTGGAGTGGGGGTAGGCATTTCTGGCATCATGACTTTATTTGGGAAGCTTCACTCATTTGATCCTGCTGTTGGAAACTGGACTCAGTATATGGAAAAAATGTGGTATTTCTTTCCAGGCAAATAACATTGAGGCAGAAGAAAAGCAATGAGTAATCCTTCTGACTGCAACCTGACCTACAGCATATTTGGTTATAAGGGGCTTAACGTTTCCAGAGGCACCCACATTTGTGAGAATGGCTGGATAAACCCTGGACTTTGTTACATGTTGACAATGCAGGTCCTTTCACCAGCTCAATGTTCCCAGTCATTGTGGATACCCATTCAAAGTGATTGGACCTGCTTAAAGTTTATGCAGTAAACTCAGGGATGACAATTAAGAAGGTGCAAGCATCGTTCACGATACACAGACTCCCAGAATTATTGGTCACCGATAGTGGTATGTCATTTACCAACAGGGAATTGAATATTTCCTAAAGTTGAATGGCATTTGGCACGTAAGGCAGGCTTAAAGAAGTGGCCTACAGTGTCAATTGATCCCAAACTATCCTGTTTCCTGTTCATTATAGGACCAACCCTCATACAACAACAGGAATAGCTCTAGCAAAGTTGTTGATGGGGAGAAGAATCCACAGTGGGGGTGGTTTGTGCAACGGTAACAGGAATGCCAGTGCGGGTCACATGTCTCCTCCAAGAAAGATAGACGATTGAATTTGGGTGAACAAGGTTTGGCACCAGAACCATGGAAATGGCCCCATATGGGTACAAGCTGAGGTTGATGCAAGGTCAGATCTTTTGACATACAAAGTTCAGATAGGTGTGGTGGTCCTGAACAAATATGATTCAACTGAAACCTGTTATCTCACAAACAGGGCAGGAGCAAAACATACCTGGCCCCTCAGAACAGCCAGAAGGCCTGTCAGAAACTGTAGGTTCTCCCTCTCCATCTAATGTTGAGGAAACCGTAGAGTCTGAGATGGATGAAGCCTTGATACCATTACTGCCAAAAGGAGGAGGAGGAAACTCTTCCAATATGCTCTGGATGCAACAGACGGGCTATAGTCTGCTACACACCGCATGTGTCAGAGTCCGAGTCAGAGGAACCGGAGCTGAGATGAAAACATCGCTGGAAAAGGTACAAGAGAAAGACCAGGCCTACATCCCTGGACTTAGTAGGGGGAAGGATGTTGTGATTGGAACCAGGTGGATCTTGTTGATTATGAGATCCTTGATTGGGGTTAACCTAAGCTAATCAGAAAACTCTGGCTGGCGAATATTAACAGGGTGTTTAGAATCTCCTCAGTTTGGGGGACTGATTCCGAGCTGGTTGGCCACAGCAATGAACTGTGCACAATTAATAAAGGATGACTCAGTGCAATCATTTCACATTACCATAAATGTATGATAATTTTCTAAAGTTAATCAAGAAGGACAGCAACTGAGATAAGAGACTATAATAAACAACACTAAATAAGTAACAAAAGGCAAGCTATAAGTTTTATTTTGCCTTTTAAAGCAAATAGCTTATAATTAAGATATCAACAATTAAGTTATTCAGAACATGGAATCTTGTTTCTTGTCAACAGTCAGAAGAAAATTCTGAAAATGTACTGAAATATTTCTTCAGTTATATTACCCTGTGCACTTCTGAAGGAAGGATGAAAAGGACTAAGTTGATAGATGATTAGAGACTGGTTTTCACCAGTTTATGGACCAAATGATTGCTGTATTTCAGCATTAGCAGGACATGTAGCAGTACACCTGAGACAAGCCATTCAAATTTAATTGTGCATGGCCCATGTCAACGCAAATTAAGAACATAGTCTGCTTTCAACCTCTCCACATTTGTGCCTTCCGCAATTTTTCAAGTTTCGGATTGGAAATCTTACTCAATGTTCATCAGAAAATTGCATTGGTAGAATTTTGCCTAAATTGTTCATTGGTTTTTCTCACTCTCCCACAGAAGATTGTGTGTTTAGGGAGTGTGTTATTAGTAGGGCACATTACACTGTGCTTTTGTAGGATTCAATGGATTCATTTTTCCCCATTCTTTTCATCATTTCATCTCAACTTCCAATTTAGTGTATACGTTGACTGGCATCTCTCAAAATTCAGGTCAATTGTGGTTTCTTGATTCAATTAACTAGCACAATAAATTTGTAACCACTTGGTGAGATCTACTTGAATTGTAATGCTAATGAGACATTATGTTTTAAATGACGTTATTCAGTGTACACATTCATTTGTCAGTGTTTAAAACTTGCTCTCTCGATTTCTCTGTATAGCTTAGTGAATAATATTCCAAAAGTTCTTTAATTAAGTTCTAAGAGAAAAAGACTAATGACCATTCAACAATACATTATTATGAATTACCCATGTCCCAGATGTATGATTCATAACTCATATTGTCAGCAGCTCTTTGAAACTCCAGACAACAATAAGAAATTGCCAGTTTTCGCCCTTGATCTGGATGCCATGAGAGATGAGACGCTGTCCGCTTAATTTCATTGGGGTCACTAATAAATGAAACAAAGATGATGCAATTGGTTTTCATTGCATAAATTCTGAGAAAATATTCTAAAATAAATTATGATCACACCACATATTTATTTCTGCAGCAGTCTGCTTTTAGGTCATCTTACATTAACACACATGAAATTGCCACTTTAATGCAAAAAGAAAGCCCGTTGATCTAAGATTTTGTTTTCAAAGCAATACAGTAACATTTAGAAACATATGTAATGCATAAGTTTGATGATCATCTTTTACAACCCCTGTCAGTATAGCACTTTTCAAACACATTATTATAAAACAAAGAACTGCAGATGATATAGATCTGAAACAAACAAAAACAGAATTTGCTGTGGAATTCAGCAGTCTAGCAGAACACGTGAAGAGACAAAGAGTTAATGTCTCAAGTCCAGTGACACTTGAAATGTTAACTGTTTTCTCGATGTAGATGCCGCCAGATCTGCTCAGTTTCTCTGGCGATTTCTGTTTTTCTTTGTTTCAAAAACATTATTATCAACAAAGGAAAAAAACAAAAATCAGTGGCTTAGTTTCCAAGATTTAGAATGATCTAGAATGGCAGTATAGGCTTGAGTGGCTGAATGACCTATATTCTCACGATTAATTGTTTTCATTAGAGAAAATTTCACGCTGCATTACATTCAGTTTTAAGTTAAATTGGAACTCTGAGAATAACATTGCTAATTAGATATTCCGCATCCAATTTTCAAAAAACTGATGGTGAACAAACAAACCATTGTTATGTTTTCTCCCTCCTACAAGATCCTAAATAAATAAATGGCGAGGTTCCTTCAAAAAAAAGTGAATCCTAAACTTAAGGATTGAAAAATTCATGTGTGTTGATTTTTGGCAATGGGGCAATGATTTAAATATGCCAATATCTGTTCAGATTGAGGAGGATAGGGCACAAAATTCATCTACTCACTTCACCTGAACAATTTTTGTTCTATTTCCAGTGTTTCCAGTGCTGCGCAATCCTATCAGTGTGATTAAACAGTAGGATGTCTGGGGGGTTGATGGATTCAAGATGGCAGAGACACAATAGATCTGCCCTGCTGAGCTCAGCACCAGAATCCAGACAACATGGTGCACTCACCCTCCCTTTATTACTCAACATGATAGAATTGTTCAATGTTAGTTTCAAATATTTAGGGAAATGACTAAAAGGAAAGGACAGCAGCAGCAGCAGCAGCCCCCCCCCCCCCCCAACCGCAACAATGGACACGCCTGTAGCTGCAGCTTCAGCCTCCGCGATCTGTGAAGCAGAGCCTGGTCTTGGAGTTTGTGAAACTCCGAGAGAAGGTTGATTCAGCGAAGGAGGAGACCCTGGCCAGGCTTGAACCAATCTTGGTCATGGTACAGAAGCATGACCAAGAGATCCAGCTTTTTGGGCAGTGTGTCATGGAGGTGGAGCAATGGGCCACAGCCTCTGAAACTGCAGCGGAATCCTTGGCGAGTCAGGTCAAGGCCCTGGAATGGTGGGTACGGGCCTTGGAGGAGCAGGTGTATGACCTCAAAAATAGAGGCCATTGGAAGAACATCGGTCTGGTGGGCCTTCCGGAATGGGAGGAGGAAAACCAGCTCGTCAGCTTCTTGGAGCAATGGCTCCCACAGTGTGTGAAGCTGGAAGTCATGGCAGGCCGGGTGCAGGTCGAGTGGACCCACCGGGTCGCAGCACGCAGGCCTGGATCAGACCAGCACCCCCACCAAGTCCTAGTGCGTCTCCAGCATTATTGAGGCAAGTTGGTGGGCGGCACGGTGGCACAGTGGTTAGCACTGCTGCCTCACAGCGCCTGAAGACCCGGGTTCAATTCCCGACTCAGGCGACTGACTGTGTGGAGTTTGCACGTTCTCCCCGTGTCTGCGTGGGTTTCCTCCGGGTGCTCCGGTTTCCTCCCACAGTCCAAAGATGTGCGGGTCAGGTGAATTGGCCATGCTAAATTGCCCGTAGTGTTAGGTAAGGGGTAATGTAGGGGTATGGGTGGGTTTCGCTTCGGCGGGTCGGTGTGGACTTGTTGGGCCGAAGGGCCTGTTTCCACACCGTAAGTCTAATCTAATCTAAATGATGCTGGAAGCTGCTAGGCCACTGGGGAAGGATCACTGGCTCAGATATACAAAGATTTATGAATTATGCTTTCCAAGACTTTTCTGCAGTTGTGATTCACAAGATGAAGGCTTTTGATGAGGTAAAAAGGCTGCTGAGGGACTTGAATATCCAGTATTCTGTAAGATGTCCAGCATCATTACGTTTTGACTCACCGGAAAAGGCAAAGGACTTCCTGGATGCTTTAAAAATAGACTGGCTGACTTGAATAATATGGATAATAATGTTTACTTTGTTTTTGTTTACTGTTTTCGCTTGGTGCGCTATGATCACCCCTGGGGGAGGGGGGTGATCACGAAGAATTTTGGATGGCTGTGGCTAGCCATTCATTTAAACGGTGCACCTGGAAAGTTAAGGGGAGTCATTCACCAATTAAGAGAAAAAAGATACTTTCAGGACTTAGAAAGGACAGGGTTGATGTAGCCTTGCTGCAAGAAACACATTTAACTGATAACGAGCACTTGAGGTTGCAGCAATGAGGATTCGGACAAGTGTTTTTCTCATCCTTTAATTCGAAAAGTAGAGGAGTTGCTATACTCATCCAGAAGAATCTCCCATTTCAACTGTTGGACCAAACTAAGGATGAATATGGGCAGTTCACGATTCTTAAAACTTTAGTACACAGAGAGGAATATGGGATTTTGAATGTATATTGCCATTGCAGAAACCCGATTGTCCTTAACACGGTTAAAGCATGGAGAATGATGCGGCAAGGTGAAGGCAACTTACAAAAGACTTCCCCTTTCACTCCCATAGTAGGAATGTTAGGATTCTGACTGGGGTCGATGGACTCTAGCTTTAAGCTCAGAGTCTAGAGGAGTCTCCTGTTTGAGAGATTTATTTGATGGGGAGGTCATAATGTCTTTCAAGCAGCTGAGTCAGAAATATGAGCTATCTAGGAAGGACCTCATTGGTTACTTTCAGGTTTGGGACTTCATACAGAAAAAGACTACATTAATAATTAGTCCCTAGAAGTCAGATAGGGAGAGGAGAGTGCTCCAGGGCTGTCAGACCAGCGTAGATTAGTTATGGAGCACATGCCCCAGACCTCCTTACGAGTATGGTGTACCAGAAAATGGAACTGTTTTGTAACAGGATGGCCCTTTCTGAATTATATAAATGCAGACTTGTTGGCTATATCGGTCAGGGCCTTTGTGTAGTCATGAGGACTATGTCTGGTGGTCAAGGGACCTCTGGGGGGAAAGAATCTGAACAAATACGGGTTTGCTTACTAATGCTCTTAGTGGCGGGAACTTTGGTGAGATTGCGCTGAGTCAGTAACTTAGCTGAATATAACTTAATTTACCTTGGTTTAATTTAATTTTTTGTAGTTATTTATTGAATTGTAGTTTTTGCAGTTTTCTTCTTTCTCTCCTCAGTGGTTTGTGGAGTACAGTAGTAGTTTGTTTTCTGTTATTGTCATTATGCTAGAAGGTTGCTATACTATTTTGTAGTGATTTTGTAATCTTGTAAAAAATTACAAATCTTTTTTTCCCATAAAACTATTTACAAAAAAAACAGGAGGTCCAGACAGTTTTGTTGCAGAATATATGATACAAGCAGCCTGCCCTTCCCTCACAGCTGACTATGTATTAAAGGAAAGCTGCAAACAAAACCTGCTGCAATGACAATTCTTGTAAACACGAGGCAAATAGAGCAAGTCAGATAGATTTGTGCAAAGTTGGAGGCATTGCTGGTGCAGGCAAAGGGTGAAGAGGTGACACTATCCGAATTGCTTTTGTGGAGGCCTGGTATGGACACAACTGAGTGAAGGGCACCTTCTGTGCTGTAGCCAATCTTGGCGGGTGAAAGAAACAATGCTACGAGTCAAAGAGTCATAGAGATGTACAGCATGGAAACAGAGCCTTTGGTCCAACCCGTCCATGCCGACCAGATATCCCAACCCAATCTAGTCATACCTGCCAGCACCTGGCCCATATCCCTCCAAACCCTCCCTATTTATATACCCATCCAAATGCCTTTTAAATGTTGCAACTGTACCAGACTCCAACACTTCCTCTGGCAGCTCATTCCATACATGTACCATTCTCTGTGAAAAAGTTACCCCTTAGGTTTCTTTTATATCTTTCCCCTCTCACCCTAAGCCTGTGTCCTCTAGTTCTGGACTCCCCAACCCCAGGGAAAAGACTTTGCCTATTTATCCTAACCAAGCCCCTCATAATTTTGTAAACCTCTATAAGGTCACTCCTTAGTCTCCAACACTCCAGGGAAAACAGCCCCAACCTGTTCAGCCTCTCCTTATAGCTCAAATCCTCCAACCCTTGCAATATCCTTGTAAATCTTTTCTGATCCCTTTCAAGTTTCACAACATATTTCCAACAGGAAGGAGACCAGAATTGCATGCAATATTCCAACAGTGGCCTAACCAAGGTCCTGTACAGCCACAACATGACCTCCCAACTCCTGTACTCAATACTCTGACCAATAAAGGAAAGCATACCAAATGCCTTCTTCATTATCCTATCTACCTGCAACTCCACTTTCAAGGAGCTTTGAACTTGCACTCCAAGGTCTCTTTGTTCAGCAACACTCCCTAGGACCTTACCATTAAGTGCATAAGTCCTGCTAAGATTTGCTTTCCCAAAATGCAGCACCTCACATTTATCTAAATTAAACTCCATCTGCCACTCCTTAGCCCATTGGCCCATTTGATCAAGGTCTTGTTGTAATCGGAGGTAACCTTCTTCGCTGTCCACCACATCTCCAATTTTGATGTTATCTGCAAACATACTAATCATACCTCTTATGCTCCCATCCAAATCATTAATGTAAATGACACAAAGTAGAGGGCCCAGCACCGATTCTTGTGGCACTCCACTGGTCACAGTTCTCCAGTCTGAAAAACAACCCTCCACCATCACCCTTTGTCTTCTACCTTTGAGCCAGTTCTGTATCCAAATGGCTAGTTCTCCCTGTATTCCATGAGATCTAATCAGTGTCGCATGGGGAACCTTGTCAAACACCTTACTGAAGACCATAGAGATCACATCTACTGCTCTGCCCTCATCAATCTTCTTTGTTACTTCTTTAAAAAATTCAATCAAGTTAGTGAGGCATGATTAAGACGGCTAGGAACCATCCACAGAATTAAGTGGGAACAGCTGGCCAGCAAGATCAGTTTCAGGAGATGGCACCCAAACTCAGCGGCAATGCCTTCACATCAGTGAATGCATCTTCTTCCCTCTCCATCACAATTTCACGTTGCTCAAAACACACACTCCCATCATTTACCCAGCAATACCCTGACGTTTAGAATTCAAGGTTAACAACTAGATATTCTGTCTCACCTGTACAAGCTTACCACACATACTCACCCCTCATTGCTTTTACATATTTCCAGTAATTCAATTATGGCTGACATGACAAAATACAGTTCTACACAACCACTGACATTATATCCTCTCCCTTGCAGGACAAGGTATTACACCATGGAATGGAGCAGAACAAAATCTATGAAGAACAATATCACTTGCCTTTCCTAATCTCTAGGGAGATGCTTTCAGCATTGTGGCACTAGTTGAAAAGAGGCCTACAGCATCCAAACTTAGTGAACACTGCCTTGCTCACCTTCTAACTTCCAAAATATTCCCAACCTGTTACTTGGCAGAATACGCAAACTAATAAGCAAACATGGACCTCTAGCTTCCCACCCACATCTCCCTCTGAGTTTGTTTTCACATAACCAATGACTGCTGTAAAATCGTGTTTAGGTATCTAATTCACTCACCTTACAAAATACTCTATGTTCATTCATACTTTGCTTACTAACCTATTCTCAAGTGCTCTGTATTTATTGATTACTCCATTCTCTTTTCATACATTCATAATTATTTACTATAACAAATTTCTCTTTCATTCATAAAACTGCAGTTCTGTAGTACATTTTACTATTACAAATTAAAACATGCCTTCCAAATTTATTACTACTACCTCACTCTTTCAACTCTTATCAGACCTACCTCCACATCAAAGCTATCTCTGAATAAATGTCAATACAGTAATGTATTCAGAAGAATGACTCCCTACTGTCGAGACTCCATGAAAGATTAAAATATTCAAAGGCCCTCACCAATCGTCTCCCAGGACCTGAATAGATTACTGAACACCAAATAGTTTCCCCAATTAGTATGTCCTTGCTGAATACCCTTTAACAGGGCCACTAGCCCCTTTACTAACAAAATAGTACTTCCGTGAAATTGCATGAATGCATGAAACTCACAGCAGCAAGTAGTATATAAACCTCACAACACAGCAGCAATAGTGAGTTTAATATCCTTTAAGTACATGTATAATTTCTAACTTATTTAGAACAGAGAGGCAGAGTAAGTTTACTAACATTTACTAACTTAAAAAGATAAAAAGGACTAACAGCTCTTGATTATGCAAGCAGACCGGAGAGACACTCTTAATCCTATCAATAGTAGCAACCAGCATTTAACAAATGTTTAAACCATCTCGTGTCCCCCCAGGACAGAAGTCACCGAAACCTTTGTGTACAATAGATAAGACAGTGTAACACCATAGTGATAGAAATTTAGTACATGTAAGAACTGCGCATAAAGAGGTTACTCTCAGAGCTGTACTTTGGGATTCTCTCGTCACCTGAACTTGTGCTACTGCGATTGCTGAATAAAGAGGCTATTTTCACCATTCACTGATTTTGGTCATTACTTGAACATGATCCCACATTGTCTTATGAACTCCAGGAGAGAAAACCAGAGTAACTGTATAGCAGTAATAAAGATGAAAGATAATGTTCATTGCCTGCAGCTCAATAAATGTGTAGTCCAGACCCTTTAAAGTTTCAATACCTGGAACTACAGAGCACTTGAAGTCTGTTAAGTTTCTGTAAATGAATATTGCAAAATTTGTAGAAATCAGACAGCCAGGGCTGTCAATCAAGCTGGGAACCAGATTCATGGTACTATGGACTATCAGCCATGAGAACAGTATAAAGCTATTTGCACTTCTACCTCCAAATTTGCACTCCCTATTACTTACTAACACTTTCCGATAGGAAAGGTTTCAAATATTATGTTGACAGGCCGACAAGGGGAGGGGCAATTCTAGACTTGGTGCTCAGAAACGAGCTGGGGCAGATATCAGATCTTGTGGTGGGAGAGCATTTTAGTGATAGCGACCATAACTGCCTCACATTCGACATAGCTATGAAGAAGAAGAGGATTAGGCAAAACGGGAGGATATTTAATTGGGGAAGAGGAAACTATGATGCGATTAGACATGAGTTAGGAAGCATGGACTGGGAGCAATTGTTCCATGGTAAAGGCACTGTAGACATTTGGAGACTGTTTAAGGAACACTTGTTGTGAGTGATGAATAAATATGTCCCTTTGAGTCAGGCAAGAAGGGGTAAGATAAAGGAACCATGGATGATGAGAGCGGTGGAGCTTCTCATCAAAAGGAAGAAGATAGCTTACATAAGGTGGAGGAAGCTAGGGTCAAGCTCAGCTCTAGAGGATTACAGGCAGGCAAGGAAGGAGCTCAAAAATGGTCTGAGGAGAGCCAGGAGGGGGCACAAGAAAAGCTTGGCAGAACAGATTAGGAAGAACACAAAGGCATTTTACAATTATGCGAGGAATAAGAGAATGGTCAAAGAAAAAGTAAGACTGATCAAGGATAGCATAGGGAACTTGTGTGTGGAGTCTGAGGAGGTAGGGGAAGCCCTAAATGAGTTTATTGCTTCTGTCTTTACGAAAGAAATTAACTTTGTAGTGAATGAAACCTTTGAAAAGCAGGCGTACATGCTGGAATGGATAGAGATAGAGGAAGCTGATGTGCTGAAACTTTTGTCAAACATTAAGATTGACAAGACGCCAGGCCCGAACCAGATTTATCCTCGGCTGCTTTGGGAAACGAGAAATGCAATTGCTTTGCCACTTGCGAAGATTTTTGCATCCTCGCTCTCCACTGGAGTTATACCTGAGGACTGGAGACAGGCAAATGTAATTCCTGTCTTCAAGAAAGGAAATAGGGAAATCCCAGTAATTACAGACCAGTAAGTCTCACATCTGTCGTCTGCAAGGTGTTAGAAAGGATTCTGAGGGATAGGATTTATGACCATCTGGAAGAGCATGGCTTGACTGAATGCAGCCAACACGGCTTTGTGAGGGGTAGGTCATGCCTCACAAGCCTTATCGAGTTCTTTGAGGATGTGACTAGAAAAGTTGATGAGGGTCGAACTGTGGAAGTGGTGTATATGGACTTCAGCAAGGCATTTGATAAGGTTCCCCATGGTAGGCTCATTCAGTAGGTCAGGAGGAATGAGATACAGGGGACCTTAGCTGTCTGGATACAGAATTGGCTGGCCAACAGAAGACAGCGAGTGGTAGTAGAAGAAAAATATTCTGCCTGGAAGTCAGTGCTGAGTGGTGTTCCACAGGGCTCTGTCCTTGGGCCTCTACTGTTTGTAATTTTTATTCATGACTTGGATGAAGGGATTGAAGGATGGGTCAGCAAGTTTGCAGACGACACAAAGGTTGAAGGTGCCGTTGACAGTATAAAGGGCTGTTGTAAGCTGCAGCGGGACATTGACAGGATGCCGAGATGGGCTGAGAGGTGGCAGACGGAGTTCAACCTGGATAAATGCGAGGTGATGCATTTTGAAAGGTCGAATTTGAAAGCTGAGTACAGGATTAAGGATAGCATTCTTGGCAATGTGGAGGAACAGAGGGATCTTGGTGTGCAGGTACATAGATCCCTTAAAATGGCCACCCAAGTGGACAGGGTTGTTAAGAAAGCATATGGTGTTTTCATTAACACGGGGATTGAGTTTAAGAGTCATGAGATCTTGTTGCAGCTCTATAAAACTTTGGTTAGACAGCACTTGGAATACTGCGTCCAGTTTTGGTTGCCTTATTATAGGAAAGATGTGGATGCTTTGGAGAGGGTTCAGAGGAGGTTTACCAGGATGCTGCCTGGACTGGACTGGAGGGCTTATCTTATGAAGAGAGGTTGACTGAGTTCGGACTTTTTTCATTGGAGAAAAGGAGGAGGAGAGGGGACCTAATTGAGGTATACAAGATAATGAGAGCATAGATAGAGTAGATAGCCAGAGACTATTTCCCAGGGCAGAAATGGCTAACACGAGGGTCATAGTTTTAAGCTGGTTGGAGGAAAGTATAGAAGGGATGTCAGAGGCGGGTTCTTTACACAGAGTTCAGAGAGCATGGAATGCGTTGCCAGCAGCAGTTGTGGAAGCAAGGTCATTGGGAACATTTGAGAGACTGTTGGACATGCATATGGTCACAGAAATTTGAAGGTGCATACATGAGGATCAATGGTCGGCACAACATCGTGGGCTGAAGGGCCTGTTCTGTGCTGTACTGTTCTATATTCTATGTTCTATTTAATTTACCTACAGTCAGGTAACTGGCCTTTGAAATATTGTTACTTCACACATCATTTCTCAAGACCATAGTACACAGAGGCTGTCAGGACCTGAATGTTCCAAATTGGAATTCTGGAGTGAAATCTACTACTCTTGAGACTGGGAAGTAAGACAGACAAGAGAACTTAATTGAGAAGGAGGCAGAAAAACCAGATTCTAAATGAAGGCAGATAGTCTTAAAAGGTGGGGTCAGTCTACTTATGACGTGGTTGTGGGAAGTTCAACTGAGGGCCATAGATAAAGGAGGTAATAGTGACACAGTATGAAGGGGGAGTGGGATCCAATACGGTGACAAATACAGGGTAATGTTTGGGTACTAGCTGATTTAATGGGAATGTCACAGAAATGGAGAAAGCAGGTGGAGTGGAGAAATCAGGGCAAGAGAAGGTGTGGGCACAATAAAGGGTGTTGGGGCAAAGAGGAAAGAAGGCACATGGAGGATGATGGTTATAGGGCCAAAGATAATAAGGATAGGTTTTAGAGTGATACAGGGAAGCGGAATGTTTTTTTGGTGAGGTCAATGTTGAGTGAGGAATTTGATGGGAGACAAAGGGAAGCTAGAAGGCGATGGAGCATATTTGATAGATGACACACCATTTTTCACCATTATTCAAGAGGGCATTGAGTAATCATTTAGATAAAAAATAATGTGCAATAGTATGGGAAAAAGCAGGAGATTGGTACTAGGTAATGATAGTCATTAAAAGGAGCCAGTGAGGCATTATGGATTAAATGGCCTCATAATAACTCAGGAAGCCTGATTGGAAATGTATATTATTTTTCATTTAACACCAAAAGAGATCCATCCAATGTGGCAAACATAGGCCAGTCCTAGTCTGGGACAAAAAGAGTTCTGCAGAGTCCCTCCTGTGTCTGTTTTTTGGATGTAGGTTTGCTCGCTAGAAGGTTCATTTCCAGACGTTTTGTTACCTTACTAGGTAACATCTTAGCGGGCCTCAGGCAAAGCAATGCTGAAAATTCCTGCTTTCTATTTATATGTTTGGGTTGGTGAAGTTATTTCCTGTGGTGAGGTCACTTTCTGTTCCTTTTCACAGTGGGTGGTAGATGGAGTCAATCGATGTGTTTGTTGATAGAGTTCTGGTTGGAATGCCACGCTTCTAGGAATTCTTGTGTGTGTCTTTGTTTGGCTTGTCCTTGGATGGATGTGTTGTTCCAGTCAAAGTGGTGTCCTTCCTCATCCGTATCTGAGGATACTAGTGAGAGAGGGCCATGTCTTTTTGTGGCTAGTCGGTGTTCATGTATCCTGGTGGCTAGCTTTCTGCCTGTTGCCCAATGTAGGGTTTGTTACAGTTCTTGCATGGTATTTTGTAAATGACATTAGCTTTGCTTGTTGTCTATATAGGGTCTTTCAAGTTCATGAGCTGATGTTTTAGTGTGTTGGTGGGTTTGTGGGCTACCATGACGCCAAGGGGTCTGAGTAGTCTGCTTTTTATAAAATTAACCCTTTCAGAGATGCTATGACACACGTCTGGATGGGTGGTACTTGAACCTGAGCCACCTGGCTCAGAAGTAGGGACACTACCACTGTACCAAAAGAGCCCTCTGGCTCTGCTTTATCTATTATAGTGGAAGTGTTATCACGCACAACCAAAAGACTTTCCCACAACCAAATAACTGATTTAAAAAAAAACTATTAACCACTACCGGTAATCACCATGCAGCCAATTAGAAGTTTATCTGCAAAGCCTATTTGGACACTGGGTCTGCTTTTTCTCTTTTTTAATCCATTTGTTCAGGGATGTTTTTAACCCTCTCGGAACAGATGAGGTTTGAACCCAGGCCTCCTGGCTTACGAGTAGGAACACTACCACTGTGCCACAAGAGCCTTCTGGGTTTGCTTTCTAATACGTTTTTCTAATCAACCTGTTCAGAGATGTTATTACACACTTCTGGAGCAGGGAGACTTGAACCCCAGATCCCCTGGCTCAGGAGTAGATACACTACCATTGCACAAGGGCCCCATTACCTGTAGGATATCCATGTAGCCAATTAGATAATTAGATATTTACATGCAAAGCCCATTACTAGCAATGCAAATCATCAAAAGAGAAAGGGAGGTAGGGAGAAGAGAAAGGGACTGAATCAAAATGGATTAGGAGGGGAGATAAAGCACTGTATTCCCTGCATTGGGTCTGCTTTGCCTTTTTTCTAAACCTCTCGAAGTGCTATCACACATAACAAAATGGCTTTCCTACTACTGAAATCACCATGACTTTTTTTTCTTTTTTTTCATTTAACTAGCACCAGTAATCACCTGTGTAGCCAACTGAATACTTACAAGCAAAGCGTATTATGGACATTGCAAACCATCAAGAATGAGGAGGAAGTTGGAGAGAGGGAAAGGGGTAAATCAAAATAGAGTTGGACTGGGTTTGCTTTATTTCTTTTCATATCTAGATATTTTTTAACCAACCTGTCCAGAGGCATGATTACATACCGCTAGAACAGGTGGGACTTGTACCCAGGTGGTAAAAACAATGACTGCAGATGCTGGAAACCAGATCAGTGGAGCTGGAAGAGCACAGCAGTTCAGGCAGCATCCAAAGTGCAGCAAAATCGACGTTTCGGGCAAAAGACCTTCATCAGGAAGAAAGGCAGTGAGCCTGAAGCAGGGAGAGATAAGCGAGAGGAGGGTGGGGGTGGGGAGAAAGTAGCATAGAGTACAATGGGTGAGTGGGGGAGGGGATGAAGGTGATAGGTCAGGGAGGAGAGGGTGGAGTGGATAGGTGGAAAGGAAGATAGGCAGGTAGGACAAGTCCGGACAAGTCATGGGGACAGTGCTGAGCTGGAAGTTTGGAACTAGGGTGAGGTAGGAGAAGGGGAAATGAGGAAACTGTTGAAGTCCACATTGATGCCCTGGGGTTGAAGTGTTCCGAGGCGGAAGATGAGACGTTTTCCCTCCAGGCGTCTGGTGGTGAGGGAGCGGCGGTGAAGGAGGCCCAGGACCTTCATGCCCTCGGCCGAGTGGGAGGGGGAATTGAAATGTTGGGCGACGGAGCGGTGTGGTTGATTGATGCGGGTGTCCCGGAGATGTTCCCTAAAGCGCTCTGCTAGGAGGTGCCCAGTCTCCCCAATGTAGAGGAGACCGCATCGGGAGCAACGGACACAATAAATGATATTAGTGGATGTGCAGGTAAAACTTTGATGAATGTGGAAGGCTCCTTTAGGGCCTTGGATAGAGGTGAGGGAGGAGGTGTGGGCACAGGTTTTACAGTTCGTGCGGTGGCAGGGGAAAGTGCCAGGACAGGAGGGTGGGTTGTAGGGGGGCATGGACCTGACCAGGCAGTCACGGAGGGAACGGTCTTTGCGAAAGGTGGAAAGAGGTGGGGAGGGAAATATATCCCTGGTGGTGGAGTGTTTTTGGAGGTGGCGGAAATGTCGGCGGCTGATTTGGTTTATGCGAAGATTTGTAGGGTGGAAGGTGGGCACCAGAACGCCCCTGGTGCTCACCTTCCACCCTACAAACCTTCGCATAAACCAAATCATCCGCCGACATTTCCGCCACCTCCAAAAAGACCCCACCACCAGGGATATATTTCCCTCCCCACCTCTTTCCGCCTTTCGCAAAGACCGTTCCCTCCATGACTACCTGGTCAGGTCCATGCCCCCCTACAACCCACCCTCCTGTCCTGGCACTTTCCCCTGCCACCGCACGAACTGTAAAACCTGTGCCCACACCTCCTCCCTCACCTCTATCCAAGGCCCTAAAGGAGCCTTCCACATTCATCAAAGTTTTACCTGCACATCCACTAATATCATTTATTGTGTCCGTTGCTCCCGATGCGGTCTCCTCTACATTGGGGAGACTGGGCGCCTCCTAGCAGAGCGCTTTAGGGAACATCTCCGGGACACCCGCACCAATCAACCACACCGCCCCGTGGCCCAACATTTCAACTCCCCCTCCCACTCGGCCGAGGACATGGAGGCCCTGGCCTCCTTCACTGCCGCTCCCTCGCCACCAGACGCCTGGAGGAAGAACGCCTCATCCTCCGCCTCGGAACACTTCAACCCCAGGGCATCAACGTTGACTTCAACAGTTTCCTCATTTCCCCTTCCCCCCACCTCACCCTAGTTCCAAACTTCCAGCTCAGCACTGTCCCATGACTTGTCCGGACTTGTCCTACCTGCCTAACTTCTTTTCCACCTATCCACTCCACCCTCTCCTCCCTGACCTATCACCTTCATCCCTCCCCCACTCACCCATTGTACTCTATGCTACTTTCTCCACACCCCCACCCTCCTCTAGCTTATCTCTCCACGCTTCAGGCTCACTGCCTTTATTTCTGATGAAGGGCTTTTGCCCAAAAAGTCGATTTCGCTGCACTTTGGATGCTGCCTGAACTGCTGTGCTCTTCCAGCACCACTAATCCAGAATCTTGTACCCAGGTATCCCAGCCCAGAGGCAGAAACACTACCACAATACCATGAGTGTCTTGGGGCCTACTTCACTTTTTCCTCTCTTCTTTCACCCAGAATTGTTATCACACACAATCAAGTGACCTCCCACCCACCAAGGCCATCATGACTCTTTTTTTGGCTGAATCCTTTGTAAAACTACTAGACATCGCCAGTAAAAAAAAACCTCTGTAACCAATTCAACATTTATATGTAAATCCATTATGGACAATACAAGCCATCAAAAGTGAAGGGGAGATAGGGAGAGAGAGGGGAGGGCCTAAATCAAAACAGAATTGGACTGGGTCGATTTTGTTTTTTTCACATCTGGATATTTTCTTATTGATCTGTTCCGAGTGATGTTATTACACACCTCTGAACCAGGTAGGACTTGAACCCCCGTCTCTCAGTCCAAGGATAGGGACACTACCACTGTGCTACAAGAGGGCCCTTGGATCTGCATTACTTTTATTTTGGACCCAAAGGGTCAGCTTTATCTGACTTTTCCAATCACTCTGTTGAAAAATGTAATTACTCACCTCTGAAACAGGTGGGACCAAGTCAACAAGCCTCCTGGTTTAGGAGTAGGAACTGTGTCTAAGAGCCCCTGGATCGGATTCATTTTTTTTCCAAAACATCTTCATGCTGGTGACACAGAAACATGGCTCGACAAGGGAAAGTCGAAACTTCTGCTCCCATGTCAACATACTGGAACACACTTCCCACAAATGCTTTTGGATTTTTCCATTGTACCAACCCGAACTCCACTTGGTCTACTTCATTTTTTTAAATTAACCTACTTTTCTAATCAAACTGTTATTACATCCCTCTGGAGCAAGTGGGACTTGAACTGTGACCTTTCTGGTCCAGGGCAGTAACAATACCAATGCATCACAAGAGGACCCTTTAGGTCTACTTCATTTTTTTTAAGAACCTATTTTACTAAACAACCTGTTCAGAGATGTTATTATACACCTGTGGAGCAGATGTGATTTGAACCCAGGTTTCTTGGTCCAGGGTAGGGAGATAACCACTGCACCACAAAACAGCTCTCTGGGTCTACTTCATAAAGGACACAGGTGAGGAGTTCCAGCTGGGCAGGTCATTGCCTGATACTTAGGGAAGGTCCACAGGGAGATTAAATAGTGAGTTCCCATGAACCTTGTAAGGATTATCATATCTCTACCCCTCAAAATTAATGGGTCCTTGTAAATCATTTTGCCAATGATCCCATTTCTACTACTTTCCATGGTTTTGGAAAAGAGCAAACATCTTCTTGGTTTTGGCCATGTATGATACCGGTTCCATTGTTTTAAGGATAACTCCTGCGATCCCTGGAGAGTTGTCACTGAAGTTCCTTATATGGACCCTATTTGCCACCAGTAACTTTTGAGACCCAGGAAAAACTTTGACTCCATTGTGTTCCTTTGATCACAGGCCCTTTATATGGCTTTCACCTTGTTCTCAACAGAGTACAATCCGTCGGTGTGGACTTTTTACTTGAGGTATGTTACCTCATATTTAGCCAGATGCCAGTCTCAGAAAAATGCTGGAAGACCTCTTCCAAACTCTCCATATGTTCCTGAGATTAAAAGATCATCTAGATAGACGGTCATTCTAGGCACCCCTTGGTGAATGTTCTCCACTACCCTTTGAAAGATGGTGCAAGATGGAGACCTCAAAGGGTGAGTGAGTGTTCTCATACAGTCCTTTGTGAGTACTTAGAGTAACATGCTACCTGGATCATCCTTCAAGCTCAAGCTGGAGTTGTTGTGGCTCACAGTCAATTCAGCCAGCTTTGCGTACAAGTTTTCTGTGCGTGACATAGGGTATCTGTCAACTCATAACCCCACAGCTATGGATTCAGTTGTCGGTTTATGATTGAGACTACTGAAGTGGCCCATTCAGCAATAGGTACTGCGTCTATGATGCCACATTCCTCTAGACATTCCAGTTCAGCCTGTACTTTGGCTCTGTACATAGGTACAGAGGATCAACAGTGCCTTGAGGCATTTAGGGTTGACCTCTGGGTCTACACAGATCTTGACCCTGGCACCTTTTATCTTTGGTGAGGCCCTCTTGAAACATTCGGGATACTTCCCAATGACCATATAGATTGCCAGTACCCATTTTAAAAATCTGTTGTCAATCCAGGCAGATTTTCTGTAGTCAGTCCCATCTCCAAAGGTTGGGATTTGGCTCTTTCACCACCCTTGAACTCAGGATGACCTTGACAGCAATCCTCTGATAGTCATAGCCAAGAGAGCTCAATGGGCTGAGGGATGTCTATATGGGTGAAGATACATTCTCCTTAGTGTGACCTGCTGGAGAGATGAGGGAGTTGCTGGTGGATGGGAAATGGAAAAGCAGAACATCCTTGGAGTGATCGGAGATTAAGCTCCTGAGGTGACTTGCTGGCACTCCTCTTCTCAGGCTGTGAGCAATAGCACTTTCCTGACATTTTGAAGAGAAGGGCACTTAGAGGGAGCTTGAGGTCCCTCGACTCCCTCTCACCTATGTCTAGCAGGTGAGAGTGCAGGTACAAACACATATCCAACAGAAACCTCATCCTCTGCTCCAACCAGGCCCTCCATGGCAGATGTCACTCTCTCAAGAGAGGAAGCCAAACGTTTAATTGCTGGAACCAGTACTTATAATGTGGACAGACTCCTCAGCTTTGGCTCAAGTCAGCACTTGAGCTTCTGGCATCTTTGACTGATATTCCCTTTCCTGTCTCTATATCTTTATCAGGGTTCTCACAGCCAAATCCATATGCTTGGTGACTGCACGGAGGTCAGCAGAGCCTTGATCTCCAGTAATTGTCCAATACAGAGACATAAGCTCTCATATCCTCTCTGTCAGCTGCAGTTACATGTCTGTGACAACCTACCCGACTGTGACACTAATCCTAAGACAGAATGTGACTGCACTGAGGTGAATGGCTGTGCTGGTGCAGGTGAGTGATGACTCCTGTAATCGTCTCTAAAGGGGAGGATTGGGGTTGGAGGTCGGGGGGGGGGGGGGGGGGGGGGGGGGGGGGGGGGATGGAAAGATAGGGGACAGAGGTGAAAATTAATATATCATGGAGATTTTCCACTGTGATCCCCTCCAATTGCCAGCATTCTTCTACTACAGATAGACAAACAGAATGATTGAGAATCATCCCAATGGCTATAAACCAGTATATAAGTATCTACGTCTATGACAGCTCCTTTCATTAGGTGTCTGATTTCAACTCTGCCCAGCAACTGCAACAGCTTTCAGATAATAAGGTGGTTTCCACACATTCAATCCATGTTTTATCTGGTGTTCAGAATGCTGACTGACAGCCTTCTTCACTTCCACATTCATAATGCTTGGTGCAGTTAGTGTCATTTTGCAGCCACTTACTCTTGTAGAGCACAGCAGCTTGTTCCCATCCCTCCAGCGCTGCACCCAAATTTTGAAATAGATCAAATTGGCTCTATATTTTAAAGTCTGAATAATGTTTGGCTTAGCAAGAAACTGGCAGTTATCTGCAGCTGTTGTCCTTCCAAGTGCTAGACATCATGATTTGGAAGGCTATTGTTGAAGGAGGCTTGAGAGTTGCTGCTGTGCATCCGGGAAAAGTACAGACTGACAACTGTGTGTCAGTGCGGAGTCAGTGAATGTTTAAGTTGGTGGTTGAATGATGTGGACCTCTTTGATCTGGATATGGTTAGCTTCTTGAGTGTTGTTAGTGCTGCACCTATCAAGGTAAGTGATAAGTCTTCCATCATGTTCTTGGCTTGTGCCTTGTCAAGGCTTTATGGAGTCAGAAGGCAAGTCACTTGTCATGGAATTTCCAGACTCTGACCTGTTCTTATAACCATAATATTGATTTGCTATTAAATTTCTGGTCAATGCTAATCTTCACTATGTTCATGATGGTTGGGGAGCTCAGCAATGAAAATTTTGTTGAATGGGAGGGTTAGATTCTATCTTGGTAGAAATGGTCATTACTGAGCACTGGTATAACATGAATACCACTTGCTATTTATCAGTCCAAGATGGTCTTGCTACATATGGATACAGACTGCTTCAATATCTGCAGAATAATAAATGGTATTTAAGACTGTGCAATCATTTGCAAATATCCTCACTTTATGATGGTTGGAAGATCAGTGGTTAGCACTGCTGCCTCACAGCGCCAGAGACCCAGGTTCAATTTCCACCTCAGGTGACTGACTGTGTTGAGTTTGCACATTCTCCCTGTGTGTGTGTGGGTTTCCTCTGGGTGCTCTGGTTTCCTCCCACAGTCCAAAAATGTGCAGGTTAGGTGAATTGGCCATGCTAAAATTGCCCGTAGTGTTAGGTGAAGGGGTAAAATGTAGGGGGGAGTGGGTCTGGGTGGGTTGCGTTTAAAAAAAAAAATGGGGGCGGCACAGTGGTTGGCACTGCTGCCTCACAGCGCCTGGCACTGCTGCCTCACAGCGCCAGAGACCCAGGTTCAATTCCCGCCTCAGGCAACTGACTGTGTGGAGTTTGCACATTCTCCCAGTTTCTGCGTGGGTTTCCTTCGGGTGCTCCGGTTTCCTCCCACAGACCAAAAATGTGCAGGTTAGGTGACTTGGCCATGCTAAATTGTCCGTAGTGTTAGGCGAAGGGGTAAATGTAGGCGTGGGTGGGCTGTGCTTCGGCAGGTCGGTGTGGACTTGTTGGGCTGGAGGGCCTGTTTCCACACTGTAAGTAATCTAATCTAAAAGCTGCTGAAGATACTTAGACGTAGGAAGGTGCACTGAGGAACTCCTGCAGCAAAGTCTTCGGGTTGAACTTTCCTTTTGCTCCAGGTATCACAGAATTGTAACAGTGCACAAGGTGGATATTCACCCCATCATGTCTGTACTGGCTCTTCAAATGAGCATCTCATTTACTGCCATTCTCCTATCATTTATCTATGACCCTAGACATGGTACTTTTTGAAATCCTATCTAATTTCTATTTGAATGCTTTCTCAGAATGTGCCTTCACCACAGTCTCAGGTAGTGCACTCCAAATCTTATCCATTCATTCTGTGAAAAATATTTTCCTCATCATCATTTTTGCTTCTTGTAATGATTACTTTAAAATCTGTACCCTCTCATTTTCAATAACTTCGCAGGTGGAAACAATGTTTTCTGCATGCTCTTTTTCAATCTGCTCATGATTTTCGAATACTTCTATCATAGAGTCATACAGATGTACAGCCCGGAAACAAATCCTTCAGTCCAAATCGTCCATGCTGACCAGATACCCCAACTTAATCTAGTCCCATTTGCCAGCACCCGGCCCATTTCCCTCTAAACCCTTTGTATTCATACACCCATTCAGATGCCTTTTAAGTGTTATAATTGTACCAGCCTCCACCACTTCCTCTGGCAGCTCATTCCATACATGCACCACTGTGTGAAAAAGTTGCCCCTTAGGTCTCTTTTAAATATTTCCCCTCTCACTGTAAACTTATGTCTTCTAGTTCTGGACTACCCCACACCAGGAGAAAAAACCTTGTCTATTTATCCTATCCATGCCCCTCATCATTTTATAAACCTTTATAAGGTCACCCCTCAGCCTCCGACACTTTAGGGCCGACCTCTCCTTATAGCTTAAATCCTCCAATTGTAGCAACATCCTTGAAAATCTTTTCTGAACTCTTTCAAGTTTCACAACATCATTCCAAAAGAAGGAGACCAGAATTGCATGCAATATTCCAAAAGTGGCATAACCAATGCCTTGGACAGCTGCAACATGATCTCCCAACTCCTATACTCAATACTCTGACCAATAAAGGAAAGCATACCAAACGCTACTTTCACTATCCAAGGTCTCTTTGTTCAGCAACACTCCATAGGACCTTACCATTAAGTGTATAAGTCCTGCTCTGATTTGCTTTCCCAAAATGCAGTAGCTCACATTTATTTAAATTAAATTCCATGAGCCACTCCTCAGCCCATTGGCACATCTTCAATCGAGATCCTGTTGGACTCCAGGGTAACCTTCTTCGCTGTCCAGTTCACTTCCAATTTTGGTGTCATTTGCAAACTAACTAACTAGACCTCCTATGTTTACAACCAAATTATTTACAGAAATGATGAAAAGCAGTGGGCCCAGCACTGATCCTTCTGGCACACTACTGGTCACAGGCCTCCAGTCTGAAAAACAACCCTCCACTTCTACCTTCAAGCCAGTTCTGTATCAAAATGGCTAGTTCTCCCTGTATTCCATGAGATCTAACCTTGTGAAGCAGTCTCTCATGAGGAACCTTGTTGACTGCCTTGCTGAAGTTCATATAGATCATGTCTTCTGCTCTGCCCTCATCAATCCTCTTTGTTACTTCAAAAAACTCAATCAAGTTCACGAGACCTGATTTCCCACACACAAAGTCATATTGACTATCCCTATATCAGTCCTTGCCTTTCCAAATACATGTACATCCTGTCCCTCAGGATTCCCACCATCGACGTCAGGCTCACTGGTCTATAGTTCCCTGGTTTGTCCTTAATGCCCTTCTTAAACAGAGGCATCATGTTAGCCAACCTCCAGTCTTCCGGCACCCCACCTGTGACCATCTCAGCAAGGGGCTCAACAATCACTTCCCTAGCTTCCCAAACAGTTCCAGGGTACACCTGGTCAGTCCTGGGGATTTATCCACTTTTATGTATTTCAAGACATTCAGCACTTCCTCCTCTGTAATATAGACATTTTTCAAGATGTCAATCAGATCTCCTCTCAGTCTTTTCTTCTCCAAGAAACACAGAACAACTTCACCAACCTCAGTAACTGAAATTCTTTATCGCTGGAATGATTCTTTCAAAACCCTTTAACTCACTCTCTAATGCATTCATGTCCTTCCCAAAGTATATTGCCTAGAAATGAATGCAGTACTCCAGCTGAGGATGAAACTGTGTCTTATAATTCCAAATATTTTCTTACACACTGACAGCAAGATTATTGTCAATTTAGCACATACAGATGAATCTCTGCCAGCACCTAAATATCCACAGCCTTGGAAATGCCACATGAATCTCACAGATGGTGGCTTGCAATGTACCCTGCTGCTAGGGAAGACAATCAGTGCTGCTGGAAGCAACATCATGATTACTTTCACACTGACTAATTCAAAGAGTGTGGATGAATTTTGTAACAGAATCTAGGAAGAGATAAAAGCTTTCTGGCAAATCTGAAGAATAAAACAAAACATTGAAAGTTATTCATTCAAGGATGATAGAAAAATGAATGAGCTGACTTGTTGCTTTTAAAATTAGGGAGGGATGGGAAGATGTTACAGTTAAATATAGCTTGAATACAGAAAGATTAGCTGTGGGATAACATATCTTTTAATTAAAAACTGTTATGTTTTTATGTTTGGAACCGTAATAAATCATAGGTAAGCTTGAACATATTGCTTTTTGGTCAGTTATCTTGAGATTTTCTACTGACATTTACTCTCAATTCGAAACTGGCTGGAGTTACCCTTGAAAAATTGTCCACAATCTTTCTTTGACAGGAACTTTTTAATCTAAGGAGACGTTAATGCAATACTCAAGGATGTACCATTACCTGAAAACATTTATGGTTTTTGCAGATAAAGGTTCTGTGAATCTTTCCATGGATTCCTCTTTATTATCAAAGTATTCCTCATAAATATTGATAGCATTATTCTGTTTGATGCAGTGCTCCATTAACTGCAAAAACAGAAAAGAATATTCAGTCAATATACAAGTTTCATTAGGTAAGGAGATGCACATTATTTTGTTGCTTATCAGGTTCCAGATGACCTACTGCTCTTGTTACCCTTCAGCTTGCCCTTCCACCAACTTTGTGGGCCAACATTTTTAAAACTTATATATGCATGAACATATCTGAAAGAGCACATCATGAGTCACTCTACTCTTGCAAAATCTTGCTCATCAATGCAAGTAAAAGCTAGCCCAACTAGTTTGTGCTGATGCTATTCTATTACTCTTAAATGTTGACAGATATATGTTTCAGTAGAGACCAATAATATTTTTGAAATCAAAATTGCAGATATTTACTAAGAGAATGCAGTTACAAGGTTCATTGTTGAAACTAAAATATTTTACAACACAGATTAATCACGAAAGTCAATTAAATCTTAAATAGTCAGTTTGCTAAAGACATTGAAAATACAATGAACAGCTACTTACTTTTTAAACCAAAACCTTCACCTAAATTTCCTTCCACATTCATTTGAATTGCACCCAAAAATTTCAGTCAGTAATTTATTAGAATTGGAAGACTAACCACTTTGTTTGAGAACCATTTGACAGATTCATATATGGGTTGACATTTCCTGGCTCTTCCACTTATTTCTGGCAAGGTGTTTCCTTCAAATCTCCTCCTTAGGGTTGTAGGCTCTCTGTTCAATGCAGTTATCATAAATACCTTACTCATAGTCACCTTGAGTCAGAACTCTACTGGTTTGAAATGTTCTTTAACTCTGGAGTCTTGACAATACGAACTATCTTTCTTCTCAGATTGGCTATCTCAGAAGTCCAACTCACTATTAACTGAGTCCTTCTATTATTAAGATTTTACTCTTTTATATCAAGAATACTTGTTAAATTCTGCTGAAAAAGAGTTGCTCCCTGCAGCCAACTTTCTCCGAACTGAATTGTTTGAAAGACAGGTTTTCTGCAATAATCTTTTTTTACCCTTCTCTATTGTTTATTTCAAAGACAGTCCAATCACATGATCAGTTCCTTAGAGAAGGTTCCTTGCAAGAAGTCATTTTCTCTAGAAACCTAGTCCTTAAATAGACATCCATTAGTCTTGAAGTCCAAAATATTTGTCATTCTTTTCTATATTTTCCAAAGAGATGCAAGAAAATAGAATATGTTAGAAGGATGATTCCCTCACTAAAAAATATCCTTTGAGCTGTAAAAGTTTACTAAACAGCTCTTTTTGAGTGCATAAATTAATATTTTCCAGAAGCCAAAAATACTACAAAGTCAATTCATCAACTTTAGAAATACATTCGAATTACTACCATATTTCTTTTTAGGGGAGCAAAGAAACACCATTTTGCATTCATATCTTCACATTCACTTACACTACCCAGCTGCATGAGTGTGTAGACATAATTCTCATCCTTTTCCACTTTCTTCCTATAACGAATGGTATGTTCCAGATCATTTGCATTTATATCTTTAGGCCAGCCACCCTCTACATGGTTAATCCCTCGAGACTCTGTCTTAAAACGTTCTGTATTGACCTTAAAGTGGAGAGAGAGAGAAAAAAAATAAGAGTATTGGTGAACTGCATCAAACTACTTCATTTGACTAGACATCATTTAGGGAATATGGTCAGATTTCTTCTGTTTTCACAAAGATCTCAGCCACACCTTGTATCTAAAATTAATGTTTGTTTGTGAAGAAAGATCTAAACTCATGAAGCAGTGAAGCAAATTGTTATCATTCATTGGCTTCAACATTTTCGTTACAATATTGTATAACCAAGTCAGAATGCTGACCTCTCTTTTCCCTCCCCTTATGAGTTGCTGACAATGAACCAAGAATTCAAAAGAAATGTGATATATCCAAGTTAACAAATAATCCATTGTGTATCACTTGATGTAGGAAATAAGCCAACTACATTCCTTTAGTTAACAAATGAACAGCTAATTTTATTTCTAAAACTCTCAAAAAATGCTAGAGTTATTAACAATAGATTAAAAATGTACAAATATATCCAACGACTCACTAATGCAAAAGCAACATGCGCACACACTCAATCACCACCAACGACTCCATATCTCCAAGCGTTGAGACAGTTCTGCAGTGTATTATCTTGGTAATGCTGAATTTAAAATCATGAAAAAATTCCTCATAGAATGTTCATATTCTTGTTTACAGTCGCTGCTTGTCCCAGAGTTTCTCAGTGGAGCAATTGTGGCTGATTTATTGTCTCCAAGAGAACAAAATAAAATCATTCAGAATTAAGAATTCTTGGCTTGCAGTAATAGAGCCATATGATGAGTTTTCTGTTCCCAAACATTGATTAAAGAGATTTCAGAGAAAGAGAAAGGGGCACAGCCACTGCATCATTGACAGTTTCTGACTGACTGACTGTTGAGCTGCTGAACCTAGAACTGTTGCAGGTGACCTGTCAAAGCATTCAAATAGACTTTCATCCTTGTAACTAGTCAGGAACAAATGCAGCAAGTATTAGGTCATCTTCTATCAGAATGTGTTAACGCTATATTGTACCAAGGAAGCATATAAAATGTAGAGAAACTCAATAATAAAAAAAAATTTAAAGGGTTTGCATCTTATTTAAGAAGCATTCAGAATGAGATAGTTGCCCTGACAGACAGCACAAATCAAGGTAAATGAATGTGATCTCATAACTATTATGGAAACATGATTACAACGAGATCAAAACTGAGAACTTAATGTTCAGGGATATTTGACCTTTTGGAGATACGTGAGGGATGGAAAAGGTGGTGGGATAGCACTATTAATAAGAGGTTAAATAAGGACAATAGTGAGAGATGATTTGGGTTAAAAGATGATCAATTGAGGGAGAGGTAAAAAGAACAGCAGAGGAAAGAGACATTGATTGGAGTAGTGTACAGGCCTCCAAATAGTAGCCACTCTGAGCAAGGCTATAAATCAACATATAACAGGAGTATGTAAAACGAATAGAGTGTTCATTATGAGTGACTGCAATCTTCAGGTTCATGGAATTAATCAAATTGGAAAAGGTAGCTATGACATTGAATTCATTGAGTACATTAGGTGTAAGTTTCTTCGACCAATATGTCAAGGAGCCAACCAGGGAGCAGATTATCTTGGATCTGGTAATGGGTAATGAGGCAAGTTGAATAAATTATCTCAGAGGAAAAGATCTCCTAGGAAGTAGTAATCATATTCGGTTTGAGAGTGATAAATGTGAGAAAAGTACTGTTTAGCTTAAATGAAGGAAATTACAATGGAATGAGGATACGGTTATCTAGAGTGAACTTAGCTTTTTTCTCTAAGCTTGCTCAGACAATTATTCCCCTCAAGGGAGAGTCTAGCATTCTTTAGTCTCAGAACAAAGGGGCATCACTTTAAAGCTGAGAGAAGGAGGAATGCCTTCTCTCTGAGGGCTGAGAGTCTTGGAACTCCTTGCCATAGAGAGCCCTGGGGCAGAGTCCCTATGTAAATTTAAGGCTGAGATAGATAGATTCTTGATCAAAAGTGGAATCTAAGATTACAGGAAAAATACAAGAAAGTGGGCATGAGGAATGTCAGATTAGCTATGATCCTACTGACTGGCAGAGCAGACTCAAGGAGCTGAATAGCATATTCCTGTTCCTATTTCTTATTGTCTGTCCGGGATGTTACAATTTTCAGCTAACGAACTTGCCATTGTTATCAATTTCAGAATACAAAGACAAAACAAAAAAAAATCACATGTTCCCTTATGAACTTATAATGAAGAGTTTATTCCATATTGTACAGATAACATTTTCACTTGCATCCTTCCACATATCATACTAGCAAAGTTATAAAGGCTTATGCAAATTCATTTAACAAGTGTGATTAGCAGGA
The DNA here is from genome assembly GCF_020745735.1 of Hemiscyllium ocellatum. NCBI lineage: Eukaryota > Metazoa > Chordata > Chondrichthyes > Orectolobiformes > Hemiscylliidae > Hemiscyllium > Hemiscyllium ocellatum. Next base: position 25,908,046 of record NC_083425.1, on the reverse strand, counting down.
TTTACACATGATGACAAAAACAGAATTCAGGCCTGCATTTTCCACGTGCTTTTTCTTTAACTCTATACAGATCATCAACAGTTCTTTGTTTTTTAAAAAAAATCATTTTACAGTGATGCAAATATAGTAAAGTTACATTAAAGCTTTCTTTAGAAACATTCTGACCAGCTTGTATTTCCATTTAGTACCATGGGTTTTCAACAACTCTGATGGAATGACAACCAATATTCTGGCTACCTCTACCTCATCACATATGGATGCATATTAGTCATGTTGTATGGCACAAATGACTTTTGCCTTGAGGGAGATTAAAGGCTGCCTGCAAAGTGCACATATAAAAGACAACCTGCCAATTTGGTGGTAGCTGACTTCATAAACATGTCAAGTTGCAAAGAAAGGTTTGGTCAGATACAAGATCAAAAATAACATATTAGTTTTCTAAAAAAACATTAAAAGTCTAACTTAATTTGCACACTCTGCTACAAGCTTTTCTCGAAGGTATAGTGATGTATATTTGAGAAGTGAGAAAGACATTCAAATACTAGACTCTCTTCAAGGAGTTCCACAACTTATTTAAATGTCAGCTATCTTTGTGAAGATTTGTGCGGACAATATCAATTGTCTAAAAAAACGTTCAAAGCTATTGAATGCTATGTAAATCATTTTTGAAGAATTGGATGTTCACATATGCACAATTTCTGATCACTAACTGAAACAGATATTAAACATAATAACTTACAAACAAAATTGATGGAGAAACCTGGAATTCAGTTCACTGAGTCATACAGCATGGAAACAGACTCTTCAATCCAACTAATCCATGCCAAACATCACCCTCCTACATTCCATGAAAAAGTCCCAACCCATCTATATAACTCAAACATTCCATACCTGGCAACATCCTGGTAAATCTCTTCTGAACCCTCTCCAGCTTAATAATATCCTTCCTACAACTGGGTGCCATAACTGGACGAAGTAGTCCAGAAGATACCTCAACAATGTCCTGTATGACCTCAACATGACTTTCCAACTCCCAAAGGACTGAGCAATGAAGGCAAGTGTGCCAAAATGGCTTTTTATCCAACCTTTCTATATGTGTGTCTTTAACTTCAAAAAAATTGTGTAACTGAACTCTTAAGTCCCTCTGTTCTACAACACTACTCAAAGTCCTACCATTCATTGTATAAATCTGACCCTATCTCCCCTTGTTAGGTGAACAGCACTTCCCAGCAGTACTAGGAATTTTAAGAATCAAAATTGAAGGAACTACAGTTTTCAACCACTGCTACCCTACCTCATGTTCAGACATGTCCTTTGAAACTTGTACAAACACATCAACGGGATTTTTCTCGATGAAGTTTTCTGCCAATGATGGATCCGGGACAATATCAACATGTAGCTCTGCTGGGCGATCTGAAAAATTGCACTGCCGCCCAAACTCGCTCCGTATTTTAGTATAGACATACACTATTTCCATCATCTCTGCAAGATACCAAAATAATATACTTAATTCAACAAATTATTTAAATACCTTATATTCCAATGATTTGGTAAAATAAATGTCACCAATGGTGGACAAGTAGAATGATTTGAAGTTTTATAAAACTAGTTTATCTTTAATGCCATGCTTAGTCCCAGTAGTATTACTAATAGTATTTTGAATATTATTCAAAATCTTTGTTTAAGCTATGATCAAATCTCAATACTTATATTTGTTATTGACTTCCCGCTACATTGGCAACATCTGTAGCAGAAACAAGGTTTAGCACCATTCTATTTTGAATTGGAAACTGACATAGTGGGGCTATGGAGTGAAACAAAACTGTGCAAGAGAGGGGCGAGACTTAGAAATCTCTACGTTGAATAAACTATAGACTTTCAGCTTTAATCATAGAATCCCTGGAGTGTGGAAGCAGGCCATTTGGCCCATGGTGTTCACACCGACCCTCCGAAGAGCATCCCTCACAGACCAACCCCCCCATCTCTGTAAACCTGCATTTGCTGTGGCTAATCTACACCAAGCCTGCACATCCCTGGACAATTTAGCATGGCTAACCCGCCTAACATGCACATCTCTGGACTGTGGGAGGATACTGGAGGACCTGGAGAAAGCCACACAGTCATGGAGAGAATGTGGAAACTCCACACTGACAGTCGGCCGAGGGTGGAACCAAACCCAGGTTCCTGGTGCAGTGAGGCAGCAGCACTAACCACTGAGCCATTGATTAATAGTGGTAGGAAAACTACAAATGGTATTAGCGACTATTGTGACAATTATTTATGCTCCTAGTTTCAAACTGAAGGCTACGAAGGAATGTTACAATTTTGGAGTTTACTAAACATACACTTGGGTTGGATCATATCCTCTATGATCTGGAGTGCAACTGGTTCTTCACAGCAACATCAATTCAGCGAGGAGCAGAAGAAACATATTTTTGAGCTGTGATTTCTCAAGGCTGTCAGCTGGGCTGGAGGCACTGTCTTATGAGATTTTGACTCTTTACCAACAAGAGAGAATTAAGCCGTTGCTTCTTGACATTGAATGGCATGACCAATATGTTTCTAATCACTCAAAATGACTTTTAAAATCCATACAAAACTATTTACTAGTTTCAGGAATCAGTTGTGTAGTTACTTTTTGTAATAGTAAGAAACTTTTAGAACATGTCCATGCCAAAAAAAGCTTTGGGGTAGTGGCTGCAGGAAGTGACAGTTGCAGGAGTTAGGTAGTTGGCTGCGAGGAAGTGGATGAGGATTGAGTTGTACTACCACTGTGCTACAGGCTGAAGTCTGACTGTGAGGTCAGCATTGGAACATTGTCAGATGGGTCTGGACAGTACAAATTTCCCCATCAAAGGTTCAAACCTCTGAAGCAATTTATGCACTTTTGCATGAGTCAGGATTTCTGAAGGATGTGCAACAGCAGCAGAAGTATCAACACTGAATGCTTTCAAGACATTAGATCAAAGTTCTTAGGGCTAAAGGGATGAAAGGGTATGGGGAGAAATCAGGAAGAGGGTACTGATTTGGATGATCCTGATCATATTGAATGGCAGAGTTCAAAGAACTGAATGGCCTACTGCTGCTCCTATTTTCTATGTTTTGAACCCACATGAAGGTCTATCACTACTTCAATCAATTAACTCCTGTGCAAGAATATTCAAAGGTTCAATGGACAATTGAGTTGGGCTCATTTTCACATCTGGGAATTCTCATCTAGCTACAAATCATTTAACAAAGTTTGGATCACTTCAGTATTCAAAGTTTAATTCCAGATGGTTTCTACATACATTTTCCTTAAAACAATAAAAAAAATTGACCAAACAAGTACAGGAGTATGAAAAAGGATTTTGCTTTTATCTGCAAGAAGGATTAAAAAGTTGGCCTGAGGTTAATTCTGTGTTACAGCTGAAGGTGCCTAAGGTAGGAAGAGGAGGTTCTGGACTGGGTGTGGAGGAAGAAAAGTAATGTGAGGAAGATATAGGGAGGAAGAGGAGGTCTGGAGAAGATGCAGGCAGTAAGGTGACATGACTTGAGTCACAGGACAGATACCAAAGGGTAAGTATGCTTCAGCCTGTAGCACAGTGGTAGTACAACTCAATCCTCATCCAATTCCTCGCAGCCAACTACCTAACTCCTGCAACTGTCACTTCCTGCAGCCACTACCCCAAAGCTTTTTTTGGCATGGACATGTTCTAAAAGTTTCTTACTATTACAAAAAGTAACTACACAACTGATTCCTGAAACTAGTAAATAGTTTTGTATGGATTTTAATTCTCTCTTGTTGGTAAAGAGTCAAAATCTCATAAGTATGGTAAATGGGTAGGAGTCTCTATGTTTTGGGGGTAGGAAGATCAAGACCTGGAAACAAATCAGTTTTGAATTCCACTGCACCAATTTTAGTTCTGCTCCTCTTGCCAGATTTGCCCCAGTGTCAGGTACATGATAACCATACCTTCTGCTAGGTTACATATATCGCCTGCCCCTTTCCCTCATGCCAGGTCGGGTATATACCCCTCCCCTCCTTCCTCACATTGGCTAAATATGCCATCGTCATATACCCTACTGGGTGGGGAAGTAGAGAAGTCCTCAGCAAAGATATACCATTCTTCCCCACCCCCTGGTTGGAATATATAACCCCTTCTGCAGGTATATACCCCTCCACCCCTCCCCTGGTTGGAATATATAACCCCATCTGCAGGTATATACCCCTCCACCCCCTCCCCTGGTTGGATATATAACACCTCTGCAGGTGTATACCCCTCCACCCCTCCCCTGGTTTAATACATAACCCCTCTGTGGGTATATACCCCTCCCTTGGTTGGATATATAACCCCTCTGTGGGTATATACCCCTCCCCTGGTTGGATATATAACCCCTCTGTGGGTATATACCCCTCCCCTGGTTGGATATATAACCCCTCCCCTGGTTGGATATATAACCCCTCTGTGGGTATATACCCCTCCACCCCTCCCCTGGTTGGATATATAACCCCTCTGTGGGTATATACCCCTCCCCTGGTTGGATATATAACCCCTCTGTGGGTATATACCCCTCCACCCCTCCCCTGGTTGGATATATAACCCCTCTGTGGGTATATACCCCTCCACCCCTCCCCTGGTTGGATATATAACCCTGTCTGTGGGTATATACCCCTCCACCCCTCCCCTGGTTGGATATATAACCCTGTCTGTGGGTATATACCCCTCCCCTGGTTGGATATATAACCCCTCTGTGGGTATATACCCCTCCACCCCTCCCCTGGTTGGATATATAACCCCTCTGTGGGTATATACCCCTCCACCCCTCCCCGGTTGGATATATAACCCCTCTGTGGGTATATACCCCTCCACCCCTCCCCTGGTTGGATATATAACCCTGTCTGTGGGTATATACCCCTCCCCTGGTTGGATATATAACCCCTCTGTGGGTATATACCCCTCCCCTGGTTGGATATATAACCCCTCTGTGGGTATATACCCCTCCCCTGGTTGGATATATAACCCCTCTGTGGGTATATACCCCTCCCCTGGTTGGATATATAACCCCTCTGTGGGTATATACCCCTCCCCTGGTTGGATATATAACCCTGTCTGTGGGTATATACCCCTCCCCAGGGTCGGGTGTAAGGTCTGCCCTCCCAACCCCAGCTCTGCCCCGGTACCTGCGGCCGGTTTGTTGTCTCTCTGCCTGTAGCCGAATCGGTCCCGGTCCCTGCCGCCGGTGTATCGTCTGTGTCGCTGTCGCTGTCTCTGGCTCCGGTCAGTTGACAGTCTCCTAGCAACAAACTGGGCGCGCAGCCGCAGTACGGTGACGAGTGGCGCACGTGCGCACTACCTGTGGCTGGGACATCCTGGGCTGCAATCTACTCATAACTGATCATCATGACTTTATGCCGTTCTTCTACCTTTTCTCTATATAAAGAGTAATGGTGAGCAAAGATATAATCACCTAATGCCCTCCTGAATATCTCAAGAAAAACCTGCCTCCACCATGCTTCCAGGCTGTGCATTGCAGATCTGAAATACTCATCATGGAAAAGGCTTATTATTCAATCACATTTGTTTCTTTTTCAACTCAATAGATCAGTGCATTCTTGTTCTTGATCCTTTTCTGAATGGAAACTTTTTTTTCACCTGCTTTATTCAGCCCCTTCATGATCTTGAGAACTTCATTCAGCTTTCTTCTCTCCACAAAGAATCATCTGAACTCTCCAGTGTAATTTCTCATCCATAGAACTATTCTTGTAAGTTTCTGCTGCACTCTCTCCAAGGCATTCACATCCTTCCTAGTGTATGGCATTTAGAACTATACACAATAATCCAACTAAGGTCTAACAAGTGTCTTCTTGAAGTTCAGCATCATGCCCTTGCTCTTGTACTCACCTCCCCTATTAAAACATATGATACTTTATTTTGCTTGATTAAATGCTCTCCACCTACCCTGCCACTTTCAATGATCTATGCACATATGCACCCAGATTCTTCTGCTCCTGCACCCCCTTTAGAAATGCATCCTTTATTTTATATTGTCAGCCAACGTTCTTCCTATCAAAATATATTATCTTTGCATTGAACTGCAAATGCTAACCACTCCGACTTGCCTCTGTACTTTGGAAATTCTGCACTGACTGCTTCCAATGCTACAAATTTTGAAACTGTCACCTGCACACAAAGATCTGGGGATGGCCAACAAACCTTCCTCTAGTCTGAAGTATATTCATTGACCATTACTCTATTTTCTATCACTCAACCAAATTTGCATCCACTTTGCTACTGTCCCTTTTATTTCATGCGCTATAACTTTTCTTACAGGTCTGTTGCTGTCCAAGTCTAAGTAATTGTTATGAAGTTAAACCAACTCATCTGTAATTGCTGGGTTTATCCTGACAACCTTCTTTGAACTAGGGAGTAATGTTTCCAATTATGTTATCTACTAGCACCTTCCCTGAGTCTAAGGAAGACAAAGGTTGTGGCCAGTGCCCCTGCAATTTCTACACTCACTTCCTACAACAGAGCTGAAAATGTGTTGCTGGAAAAGCACAGCAAGTCAGGCAGCATCCAAGGACAGGAGAATCAACATTTTGGGCATAAGCCCTTCTTCAGGAATGAGGCAAGTGTGTCCAGCAGGCTAAGATAAAAGGTAGGGAGGAGGGACTCAGGGGAGGGGGCGTTGGAAATGCAATAGGTGGAAGGAGGTCAAGGTGAGGGTGATAGGCCGGAGAGGGGGTGGAGGCGGAGAGGTCAAGAAGAAGATTGCAGGTTAGGAAGGCGGTGCTGAGTTCGAGGGATTTGACTGAGACAAAGTGGGGGGAGGGGAAATTAGGAAACTGAAGAAATCTGAGTACATCCCTTGTGGTTGGAGGGTTCCTAGGCGGAAGATGAGGCGCTCTTCCTCCAGCCATCGTGCTGCTATGGTCTGGCAATGGAGGAGTCCAAGGACTTGCATGTCCTTGGTGGAGTGGGAGGGGGAGTTGAAGTGTTGAGCCACGGGGTGGTTGGGTTGGTTGGTCCGGGTGTCCCAGAGGTGTTCTCTGAAACATTCCGCAAGTAGGCGGCCTGTCTCCAATATCGAGGAGGCTATGCCTGCCTTTTCGTAGGATATGTGGAACAGTCCATCTTCCGCAGCTACACTGGCACCACCCCCCACCTTTTCCTCTGCGACATCGATGACTGTATCGGCGCTGCCTCGTGCTTCCACAAGGAGGTTGAACAGTTCATCCACTTTACTAACACCTTCCACCCCGACCTCAAATTTACCTGGACCATCTCAGACTCCTCCCTCCCCTTCCTAGACCTTTCCATTTCTATCTCGGGCGACCGAATCAACACGGACATTTACTATAAACCCACCGACTCCCACAGCTACCTAGACTACACCTCCTCCCACCCTGCCCCCTGTAAAATATTCCCAATTCCTTCGTTCCGCGGCATCTGGTCCCAGGAGGACCAGTTCCAATACCGTACAACCCAGATGGCCTTCTTCTGCAAAGACCGCAATTTCCCCCCAGACGTGATCGACAATACCCTCCACCGCATCTCCTCCACTTCCCACTCCTCCGCCCTTGAGTCCCGCCCCTCCAATCACCACCAGGACAGAACCCCACTGGTCCTCACCTACCACCCCACCAACCTCCACATACATCGTATCATCCGTCGTCATTTCCGCCACCTCCAAACAGACCCCACCACCAGAGATATATTTCCCTCCCCTCCCCTATCAACATTCCGAAAAGACCACTCCCTCCGTGACTCCCTCGTCAGGTCCACACCCCCCACCAACCCAACCTCCACTGCCGGCACCTTCCCCTGCAACCGCAAGAAATGCAAAACTTGCGCCTACACCTCCCCTCTTATTTCCCTCCAAGGCCCCAAGGAATCCACCACAAATTCACCTGCACCTCCATACACATCATTTATTGCATCCGCTGCACCCGATGTGGCCTCCTCTACATTGGGAAGACAGGCCGCCTACTTGCGGAACATTTCAGAGAACACCTCTGGGACACCCGGACCAACCAACCCAACCACCTCATGGCTCAACACTTCGACTCCCCCTCCCACTCCACCAAGGACATGCAGCTCCTTGGACTCCTCCATCGCCAGACCTTAGCAACACGATGGCTGGAGGAAGAGCGCCTCATCTTCCACCTAGGAACCCTCCAACTACAAGGGATGAACTCAGATTTCTCCAGTTTCCTCATTTCCCCTGCCCCCACCTTGTCTCAGTCAAATCACTCAAACTCAGCACCACCTTCCTAACCTGCAATCTTCTTCCTGACCTCTCCGCCCCACCCCCGCTCTGGCCTATCACCCTCACCTTGACCTCCTTCGACCTATCGTATTTCCAACACCCCTCCCCCAAGTCCCTCCTCCCTACCTTTTATCTTAGCCTGCTGGACACACTTTCCTCATTCCTGAAGAAGGGCTCATTCCCGAAACGTCGATTCTCCTGCTCCTTGGATGCTGCCTGACCTGCTGCGCTTTTCCAGCAACACATTTTCAGCTCTGATCTCCAGCATCTGCAGTCCTCACTTTCTCCACTTCCTGCAACATCCTTGGGCACATTTCATCCAGTCCCCATGCTTGTCAACTTTAACAATCATTGATCCAACACTTCTTCCTTATCAGTTTTGAACTCTTCTAGCAATAGTTTCCTTATCTGTCACAATGGCCTGGATAGGATCTATTTCCTTGATAATAAATAAATACTTTGCACCTGTATTTATCTAAAAGGTTTAATTGAAAGCACACTAGCTTTCGGAGCATCGCTCCTTCACCATGTGACTACCATCTGATGAAGGAGCGACGCTCCAAAAGCTAGTGTGATTCCAATTAAACCTGTTGGATTATAACCTGGTGTTTAGTGATTTTTAACTTTGTACAGCCCAGTTTAACATTGGCATCTCCAAATCATGTTTATTATCATAGCTATGCTGCCTGCCTCTGTGTAAATCCACTATTTTGTCTTGCCTTACTCCTGTTATTACCACTCTTTTCCTATTTAGAGTAAATAGAGCCTACAGAACACTTAATGATTCCACTTTATCAGACAACACAAAGCTGGGTGGGAGTGTAAACTGTGAGGAATTTGTCGAGACGCTTCGGTGTTTTGGACAAGTTAATTGGGCAAATGCATGGCAGATGAAGTATAATTGAATAAATGTGTTTATCCAGTTTGGAAGCAAAAATAGGAAAGAATTTTATCTGAATTGTGATAGATTAGGAAAGGGGGAGTTGCAATGTGACCTGGGTATCCTTCTACACCAGCTGTTGAAAATAAGAATGCAGGTGCACCAGATGATAAGAAGGCAAATTGTGAGTTGGCATTCATAGCAAGAGAATTCAAGTACAGGAGCAGGGATATCTTGCTGCAATTGTACAGGGCCTTTGTGAGACTACATGTAAAGTACTGTGTGCAATTGTGGTATAGACCACACCTGAAGTATTGTGTGCAGTTTGGTCTCCTTTCTAAGGAAGGATATCATGGATATGAAGTGAATGCAATAAAGGCGGCACAGTGGTTAGCACTGCTGCTTCACAGCGCCAGAGACTCGAGTTCAATTCCCGCCTCAGACGACTCTGTGTGGAGTTTGCACATTCTCCCTGTGTCTGCGTGGGTTTCCTCCCACAATCCAAAAATGTGCAGGTTAAGTGAATTGGCCATGCTAAATTGCCTGTAGTGTTAGTGTAAATGTAGGAGAATGGGTCTGGATGGGTTATGCTTTGGCGGCTCGGTGTGGACTTGTTGGACCGAAGGGCCTGTTTCCACACTGTAGGTAATCTAAAAAAAAATTTACCAGACTGATTCCGAGGTTGGAAGGACTGACATGAAGAGAAACTGAATTGGTTAGGATTATGTTTACTGGTATCGAGAAGAATGGAGGGGAGGAGAGGTGAAATCTTATATAAACTTATAAAATTCTAATAGATTAGACAGGGTAAAGACAGGAGGATGTTCCTGATGACTGGAATTCCAGAACTGAAGATGGAGTCATAATCTAAGGATACAGGGTAGACTAGTTCAGATAAAGGAGAAATTTCTCCATCCAGGGAGTGGTGAGTCTTGGGAATTCTTTGCTACAGCAAGTGGTTGAGACCAAAACATTGAATGTTTTCAAGCAGCTAAGTATAGTTCTTGGGGCTAAAGGAATCAAAGGATGTAGAGAGAAAGCAGAAACAGAGTGCTGAGTTGAGTGACTGGCCATGACCAAACTGAATGGTGGAGCAGGCTTAAATGCCTACTTTTGCTCCTGTTTTCCATTTCTCTGTTTCAGAGCCTTGGATAAAAATCTCAACTGAAAGATGGCAGTTCTGGCCAGTGCAGCATTCCCTCAACGAAACATGCAACTATCTGCTTGGGTATTGTACTCAAAACTCTGGAATGTGACAATCTTCTTACTAAGAGTTGAGAGAATGCTACCACTAATGAAGGCTGAGATGTATAATACTCAACTATATTTCTGAAATAATTTTAAGTCATCTCTATTAAAAATCTTGCAACTAGCACATTTCGCGTACCACAATTTTACATCCATATGCTACATTATGATATGAAACTGTAAGAATTCATCATCAGCTTTTGTTGGTGAACCAACTGAAAGACTCTACATATCTTTTGAAACATCACTCCACATTTCTTGTTCATTAACCAAATGTTCAAATATGCTGATAAAGATTTTACACAAAATTTAAAAAGATTGTTATTGTAACACAAGAAAGTTCATCCATTAGATTGTCCACTTATTTTCTTCAAGCCCTCAAACAATGTCAAAAGTCCTGGTGCTGATAGGAGAATTTTTACCTCATTAATGAACTACAATTGTGCTTTCAGAGTTGAGCAACTGTCAGAAATTTCCAATGAATATTTATATTTTGTTAAATTTCTTATCAAGTGAAGTATCCAACATGAATTCTGAGATAGGTCATCTGCCCTTTCCACCTGTGAGATTTCAAAGCTTTTCCAAAATAAATAGGAGAATGAATTCTGTAAACTTTATTTCAGAGAGGTGCTGACCTCAGATTAACAACACATCATATTATGATGAAATGTTCAGGCAGAGTAATTAATTTTCTTTGTCTGTAATTCATGCACTCTCTTATTTTAATTGTTTTGTTAAAAATTGAAACAATTTGAGGTTTTATGTTTGTTTTAATACATATAAAACATGGAAATTACTTTCCTTATCATTGCCATTTACACAGTACCAGGAACACAAACAAAATATTGCACTTCAATGCTCAGATATGTACAATGGGGAGGGGCAAGAGAGAGTGGTGCTTAACCTCAGTGGCAGAAATAGCTGTGAAATGGTTGTTGGATGAGTTGGACAGGCAAGGACATGGCAGAGTGCAATCAAACCTAATGAAATAAAGGAACAATAGGAAGTTTGAAACCTGTTCTGGACCTCCTTACACCAAGGGTGCTAGAACACACCTACACAGCTTCGAGGCTGCCTGTTAGAATGCCACAGCCCTTCCATTTAATGTAAATACCAGTTATGGTATAAAGATAATGACAAAAATAATCAATTTATTTTTAATTAATTTGTTTTTTTATTACCCATCTCATTCTCTTGAGGTGATGGCTTGTAACTTGAATTTTTGAAAAAAGCTGCAGTCCATGTGATGTAGCTAGGTGGACCCACAGTGCTATTAGAGAGGTCCAGAATTTTGACCCACTGAGACTGAATGAACAACAATTTTTTTAAAGTCAGAATCAAATGTGGACGGGAGATGAATTTGCAGTTGACAGTGTTCCCAAGCATCTGTTGCCTTGTTTTTTCAAATAGTAGTGGTCCCAGGCTTGAAAGGTGCTGTTGAAGGAGTTATGGTGGAAATGTGCACTGCATTTTCTAGATGATACACACTGCTAGTACTGTCTCTGTTGATATGGTGCTATCAAATGGGCTGTTTTGTCCTGGATGATGTGAGCATCGTTGGTGTTGTGTTCATCCAGATAATTGGAAATATTGCATCACACTCCTGACTTGTGCCTTGTAGCTGCTGGACACCAGCTTTGAGTAAGCAAGAAATGAACTACTCAATGCAGAATTCTAATTTTCTTAAGTGGTTGTTCATGTCCCATGAGTGCTTCTTCCCAAGGCCTTCATCTAACCTCATCATAGTGAGTGTCATGGAGCATAAAGGAGAATTTGTCTGTCAAAGGCCGCCATACATTTGGGGTCAAATAATCCAGAAGTGCCAAACATTTTGAAGATTTATTATGCTTAAATCAAGACTATACTAATAAATCTTTTTAATAAGTCTGCGCATTAGCTTTTCATTAATTTACAGTCTGAACCTTGCAACATAATGAAGATGAACTGTTTATTGAAAATCAATAATTTATTCTGTATACAGTAGTTACATATTTCATTGCAACACAGTTACTTCTTTGCACAGAATAAAAAAATTCCTAATCCAATACCTTGAGAACAGTGTTGACATAATTCAATACATTTACAAAAATTGTGTTATTAAAAAACCTAAACTGAAATTAAGTACACAGTATAAAATAAGAGTATCTTATCAGAGATTAATGTATCTCATCAATTCTAATGGTCTAACAACTTTTGCATTCCAACACTGAAGTGACAGCTTTACTTTGTAACTTTCTTCTAGCTACTCAGCATTGAATAGACTGGATTCCAAACACTTCAATTCCTGCATAATTCTTAATAGTGCTCATGATAAGCAAAGTTCATCGCTCATCCCTGAGATGGATCTAGCCAAAAATATAAATTGGTTTTGTTAATTGAATCTTATTGAAATCTGACCACTTGTCCACTGTTTGATTTTGAGATAATTTTCCAGTGTTAAATCACAAAACAGTATTTCATGATACTTTTTGTTTGCATTTTGTGTTTCTTTTCCAATTTCACAAGAAATTGTATAGCAGGAAAAAAAGTGCCATTTCACAAAAAAAAGCCTGGTTTTAGTACATGTTTTTCAGTCTATATAGTGAAACTGAATGCCTCAAAATGTGTTAAAAGTATTAACCTGTAAGAACTAATTTCTTGTTGAAATTAATGAGTTGGTTAAAATGTAAACTTACTTATGTTAATCATGCAGTCAAACACTATGAAAATCGGAATGGTATCTTACATTTTTTGTACATTTCATCCAAAGTAAGTCACAAAAGATTAATTAGTAGAGAAAAAGTATACAGTAGTCGAACTTTGCATGGTATTCCTATGAATCAGTACCTTTCAATAAGGGGAAAAAATCTTTTGTCTCTATTCTGGAAGGGCAAAATCCTTTGCAACAGCATTAGAATAGATTCCATTAATTATATGTGTTCTGTAGGTAATAAAAGGTCTCATTAGATCAGAGTGTAAAGGCAGTTCCAAAAGCAAAGATAAATATTGTCCCCTTGATTTCATAACAATTTAGTCCTACTACACCAGTTGAAGGGAAAATTAAGCATGTTTGTATATTCACAAATGTCTTTTGAATTGTGCATTTTTACCTTAAATATCAAACTTTGAAGACAAAGTTAACATTTTTTTGGAGTGCAATAAATTAAATGAAGTATTTAATTAGTATTTTCACAAGAATACAAAGACAGGTGATGTCTATTTGTAATTTGTGTACACTGACCAATGTTAGCTTAAAAGTTCTTCATTTTACCCACCATATAATTTTTTAGGGGCTAACTCGACAAAATAATTAATCAAATAGACTTGAAGCAAGTCCCTTAGTACTGCAGTAATACTATATGTTGTAATCATACAGTAACACAATGATTATTGTTGGCACAACAATAAAATTTCATGCATCTAAATTAACTATTACTAACACTACATCTATATAATAGAAGCAAAAATACATGACCATTAAAATGTTTTTCTATTCATATAACCATTATTGTTGACTGAATGGGTTTGATTTGAGAGCGCTCTTTTGCAGCTTTGAGGTATTTTTTTGACTGATCTAACCATTACCAGTAGTATGGATAGTTCTCCCAAAGCATGTAGCAATTTCATTACTGGAAAACTTATGATGTTAATTTAAAGAAATTTAGAATAATTGCTGATATAACCGAGAAACCATTAAGTGAGTAATTACTCAAAGAATGTCAAAACAGCATTATTCCCCCATTCAAATTAGAAATTGGATAAAATTATACTTTTACTTTCGTCACCTTTTCCAATGATTTGGCTTCAAATCTCACTTTAAGCTGTGTTTTGTGAATTGCATACTTCAGGCACAGAATGTATTCATAACACACCAAACACAATCTCAAAGTAGCTCAAAAGTAGCTACTTTGTTCCTCAGACAGAAGATTAGAGGACATTATTTTTGTTGGTTCCACCAATATAGATAGGGCTCCAGTCAGATTATAACATTTGCTCAAAAAAGTATTGCTCCTCACAAGTAGATCACTGAAATATAAGTACACAACTAATGAGGAATGTGATCGAGGATTCAATAAACAAGTTAAGTTTCTTAATGTTTGGAAAGTAAATTACATCCAATACCACTTCACTGGGGTACACGTTGTATTTTAAACTACAGCCGCTCCTTTAATTGTAAATTATACATGGAATATGATAGTTTAATATTATACTTGTTCCACACAGCACAACACAGGAGGCCACTTTTAGTTTGTTGAGTTTAAGAAAATATGCAGGAAGGACCTGCTGGTCCATTAGGGAGGTAACAGACCTGGAAGAAAGAAGCTATAAATGGCATTCATACCATAATGATGGTATCAGGCAATTCGAGTTGGTACAATATCGTGAAGTTGTATCATAGAAGACACTGGAAATTGACAATTTAAATCTGGAGCTTCGTATATCTGACAGTAAATTTGGCCGTTGTACTGGAAAAATGCCATTCCGGTGTTGTGTAAGCCAACAGATATATTTTGTTGCTAATCATAAATTGTAGGTTACATATCATGCCTGTGCTTTTCATATTTATCATAAGTGATTTCGGTGGGAGTTTGGATGTCATCAAGCAAGAGATGGGATTGAGCACTTAAATTACTCTGAACAAAATTCACATCAGACTGAACTTCTGAAAGAACCATTAAGTAATGAGATTTTACTTTATTTTTGTAAAACAAATTTGTCCTAATTTTCTGCCAGTCCCATTCATAATATGGCTTTCTGTAAGAGCCAATTCTTATTCATCCTCCTGAAAAGATGTGACAATCCTGGTCATAGGTTTGTCAATGATCAGTCAACCCTACTTTGCAATTAGCCAAAATAAATCGAACCAACAGCATCATCAATTCAGCAGGTTGGATTAGTTCTGCTCTTCTCAGAGATGCATTGTTTAAATATAACTGAAGTGCACTATATAGGCTGCTTAAGAGTGAAATGAACAACACCATTCCAACAATTATATGCAAGTAATACTCAGGTAATTCACAGCCCTAGAATCAATTTCACAACTCAGTTCAGAGTTAGGCACCTTGGATGTCATGTTCAAACTTATACCCATTTTATTTTAAAATCTGTCCATTTTACAAGGCACTTCTTGTGTCAGATTCTAATTGCTAGTCAATTTAAATTCAACACCTTAGTACACACCAGTTATACACTAAGCCTCCAATAAGAATAGTACTCAGGAACATTGCATTATTTTCAGATGTAACCTCCAGCATTGAGTTTAACCGTCAGGTTGAGCACCAAAACTCAGAAAATCCATTTGATAGCATGACAGCATCAATCTTCAACAATTCTATATTGCTCCCAAGTGGTAATCATCACTTCAAACTTCACAGAGTGAGAAAGAGCTTTAGCCAGAACAACATATTTTAGCTGGCAGTAAGGAATCTTGAACTCTGTTATGAAGAGCAGTTTAATTGCTAAACAGGACAAACATTTCCATAAATTCGAGTAGGTTCTTCACTCACTGCAAGGTAGGGGGCTCTCATACTGGGAGAGTACTAGAAGAGAGAAAAGAAAAACACAGTAAGAAAGTCCTTCATTTCAACATTTTCAGTAACAAATTCAAACTCAGAAAGGCACATGAAGAAATAGCACTGGAATCTGAAATAACATATATTTCATACAAGTCTACAGAGGAACAGGGAATAAGCAACATAATGTGACTTTTTTTTTAAAAAGCACATTTTTGAATTCAGGGATCACAGAATAGCATCACAAAGAGGTTGGTTTGTAAAACATTCCGAGTGGTGGATGGAACATTCATAACAGCATTTCATCATGGAACGTCGAAGGAAAATGCACATAAGGAACCACCTTCTTTAATTGCTATGACTGAATAGCTGTTCACAGAACCCACATGAGAGTTGGAAGTGGAGACATGAGGGAAAAAAACAGAACAGGACAGGATAAATATAAATGTCAGTGGAATGCCAGGATAAGTTCCAATGTTGTGACAAATAACTGCATTCAGTACTGATTGATCATCTGATGTCATTTTACAAGAGAATTGTAAGGTATCTTACAGATCATTGTAAAGCAAACTGGATCTTTCACTGAAACTATTATTGTACACAAGGATGAGTTAGCTATGAATCATCATGTAAATTAGAAATGTACAAAAATAAGATTCTTTTATTATATTCTAATTATTAGTTATGTTTTATTTATGTATTATGTTATGTTTTATTTATTCTATATATAATTTTACAATTTACTTTTTAATGGATAAAGGTATTCAGATTAAATTAGGAAATTGTGCATTATCACATTAATAATCAGCAATCCTCCTGTAATTTATAACTAGATGTAAAAATAAGGGGTCATCAGAATCTTTGGAATTCCCTTCCTCAAAAGCTATTGGATGCAGAAATTTTGAATATTTTTAAGGCAGAGGCAGATAGATTAGCGATGAAAGATTTTTGGACATACACAGGAATGCAGAATTGAGGTTATAATCAGATTAGCCCTGATATTACTGAATGGCAGAGAAGTAGTGAAGGATTGAGTGACAGCCCATTGTTTCTTGTTCATACATTTAATTGTTTACATAATCATCTGTCAGAAAAAGATTATTTGTTTCCACAGAAGGCTGTAGGCATGAAAGCTTCAATTACGGAGCTGATTCCATACTTTCTTTATTCATTCATGGTATGTGGGCATTTATTGCCCATTCCGAGTTGCCCTTGAGAGGTGGTGGTGAGCTGCTGCAGTCCATTTGCTGTAAGTAAACCCACAATGCAATTAGGGAGGCAGTTCCAGGAGTTTGAACCAGTGATACTGCAAGAACAGCAATATATTTCCAAGTCAGGATGGTGTGGGCTTGAAAGGGAAGTTGCAAGTAGCGGTATTCCCATGAATCTGTTGTCTTTGTCCTTCTAAATGGAGGTGGCCAGGGATTTGGAATAGGCTAATTCAGGAGACTTGGAGAATGTCTGCAGTGTATCTCATAGATGGTACACATTGCTGCACCAAGCTTCAACAATGGAAGGATTGGATGTTTGTGAATGTGGTGCCAATCAAAAGGGCTGATTTGTCTTGGATGGTGTAAAGCTTTTTTTGAGTGTTGTTGGGGCTGCAATCAACAGTCAAATGGAAGTGTTTCATCACACTCTGAACTTGTCCCTTGTAGATGATGGACAGCCTTTGGAGAGTCAGGAAGTGAGTTACTCTCAGCAAGATTTCTAGCCTCTGACTTGCTCTTGTAGCCTCAGATATTTAGATGGCTTGTCCAGTTCTGTTTCTGGTCAATGGTAACCCCTAAGGTGTTGATAATGGAGGATTCAGAGATGGTAATGTTATTGAATGTCAAGAGATGTTGATTAGATTCTGTCTTTTTGGAAGTAGGCATAGGGTTAGGGTGAGAGGGGGAAGATATAAAAGAGATCTAAGGGTTATCTTTTTCAGGCAGAGAGTGTTTGTGTCTGGAATGAGGAAATGATGGAGGCTAGTATAATTGCAACATTTAAAAGGCATCTGAATAGATCTATGAATAGGATGAATTTGGAGGATATGGGCCGGGTGCTGGCAGGTGGGACTAGATAGAGTTGGGATATCTGGTCGGCATGGACGAGTTGGACTGAAGGGTCTGTTTCCATGCTGTACATCTCTATGACTCTAGTATTTGTCTGGCATTTTTGTGGCATGAATGTTATTTGCCACTTGTCAACTCAAGCCTGGAATTGTCCAGGTGTTGTTGCATTTGGACATGGACTGCTTCATTATCTGTTTGAGTCACAAATGGTGCTGAACATTGTGCAATCATTATTAGTAAGAAAACATAAAAGGAGTCAGTTGAACAGTTTCATGAGTTTGAAAATAGTTGAGCAGACTAATAAAGTCTTGAGATCCAGAACTTGATCATCTATGACACATCAGAACAGCATCAAGCACGAGTCAAAACTATGAGAATATTTTCATACAATATGAAAATGGAAGTACTTGCCCAAAGGTCTACAAGAAACAAACCTACTGTAATAAAAGTGATGATTTAAGAATGGTAACTTAAGGAAAATAAATGGAAAACCAAACTGGTTTCCTTGAGGTTTCTCACCATCTTGTAGTTGTTTCCTATCACAAAACAACAGGATTGGAAGAACATAGTAATACAATTACTGCATTACTACTTCCATACAGGTGGCAGATTACAAATACAATGAAAGCAAATGCCGAGCTATTACTTCTGACATCTCATCTACACAACAGTTTACGTTACAAATAAAACAACCCAAAGAAATCAAGTTTGAGACAAAATCTTACAATCTTTGGCAGAATGCAAAAACCATATTTAAGACATTGGTGGCCCTTATCCACACTC
The DNA here is from genome assembly GCF_020745735.1 of Hemiscyllium ocellatum. NCBI lineage: Eukaryota > Metazoa > Chordata > Chondrichthyes > Orectolobiformes > Hemiscylliidae > Hemiscyllium > Hemiscyllium ocellatum. Next base: position 25,889,330 of record NC_083425.1, on the reverse strand, counting down.
TAAACAGCCAATGGTGTATAGGAGTGAGTTTTCAATGGGGAGACTTCTAAAATATTTGTTCTAAAAGGAGATATAAATAAGTATAGAAACCTTTTATATATATATTTCTATGTATGTATTTCCATACACAAAGAGAAGTAAACTGTTTCAATTGGGATGCAATTATGCAGAAGATTATATTGGGCCATGGGTACTTCACTTTTTCAGTTTCAATTTTTTTCAAAATCTTTCAAAGTGTTTTTTTCTTCCTTACATTGCATGGATTATTTAAAACAAAGGAAGATGGAGATGATTGAGGCAATGAACTTCTACTTACATTAACAGGTAGTCACTAATGTCTTTTAATCAGTATTCACTATCTTGAAAGCACAGGCAAGTTGTTCTTCCCTAATGCTTTCTATAAAACCTTCAATCAAGTCAAATAAGCTCCTTGCAGAATTGCATTTCTCATAAAAGTTTCTGCTGAAAAGGTATTTGAATTGTTATTAGTTAAAGCAATTGTTAAGTTGAGTCATACAGCACAGAAACAGATCCTTCCATCCAACTTGTCTGCCCAACCAGACAACTCTGTTTGACCTAGTCCCATTTGCCAGCACTTGGCCCATATCTCTGTCAACCCTTCCTATTCATTTAAATGCTGTAATGGCACCTGGCTCCACCACCTCCTTTGGCAGCTCATTCTATTAATACACCACCCTCTGCATGAAAAAGCTACCCCACAGGTCCTATTTAAATCTTTCCCCTCTCACCTTAAACTTAAGCCCTCTAGTTTTGGGCTCCCCCACCCTAAGACAAAGACCTTGGCTATTCACCCTATCCATGCCCTTCATGACTTTATAAACCTCTATAAGGTTACTCCTCAGCCTCCAACACTCCAGGGCTAAAAGCCCCAGCCTATTCAGCCTCTCCTGATAACTCAAATTCTCCAGTCCCGGCAAAATCCTTGTAAATCTTTCCTGCACACTCTCAAGTCTAACAACATCTTTTCTCTAGAAGGATGAGCAGAATTGCACACAGTTTTCCAAAAGGAGCACAATATTGTCCTGTACAGCCAACATATGACATCCAAACTCCTATACCCCATGTTCCAACCAGTGAAGGCAAGCATGCCAAATGCCTTCTTCACAATCTCCCCTCTGACTACCTGCAACTCCACTTTCAAGGAACTATGCATCTACTCCCCTAGATCTCTTTGTTCACCAATAATCCCCAGGGTCCTAGCATTTACTGTGTAAGTACTGCCCTGGTTTGCTTTACCAAAATGCCACACCTCACATTTATCTAAATTAAACTGCATCAGCTACTCCTTGGCCCATTGGCCCATCTGAACAAAGTCCCATTATACTCTGAGATAATCATCTTTAGTGTCTACTACACCACCTATTTTTGTATCATCTGCAAATTCACTAACCATGCCTCTCATATTCACATCCAAATCATTTATATAAATGACAAAAAGCATTGGACCCAGCAATGATCCTTGTGGCACACTTCTGGTCACAGGCCTCCAGTTCAAAAAGTAACCCTCTACCACTACCATCTGTCTCCTATATTCAAGCCAATTTTGTATCCAATTGGCTAGCAAGCCTGGATCCCATATGATCTAATATTACTAATCAACCTACTATGTGGAACCTTGTCAAATGCTTCATTGATGTCCATGTAGACAATGTCTACCACGCTGCCTTCATCAATTTGTTTTGTCACCTCTTCAAAAAATTAAAATCATGTTAATGAGACATGATTTCCCATGCACAAAGCCATGTTGACTATACCTAATCATTCCCTCCTTTTCCAAATGCATGTAAATCTTATCCCTCAGAATCCCCTTCAACAACTTAACCTTAGCTGAAGTAAGGCTCACTGGTCTACAATTCTGTTGATAATTGACTGTCAATATTATACTTAACTAAATACTCTAAGGTGGTTTTGCAACAAGTTAAAGATTTGTCAAATAGTTTGAAAAGGAATATTTCTCTCCACTAATTTTGTTCAAAGACTATCCAAGTTACAGGCCTGGAAATGGAATGAGTCAAACAGAAAATGTGAGAAGGTCAATGAATAGAGCAGGGTGGCAGTGTTGGATAAATGTGCCAGTGCAGCAATTCAAGAGGGCTAAATTACAACAGTGATGGAGCAGCTTGATATCCTGTTACCTAGGAAAAAAAGAGCCAGACGCAAGATATTCCACGGCCTGAGTCAGGTGCAGTGTTGCCAAGACCAGATTGTGGGTTGAGTGCAACAGGATAATTTCTCAGGACACTCAATGCATTTAAATGGTTACTGTTGCAATGCACACACTTTCCTGCTTTTATATAAGTTCTGTACAGTTAATATTATGTTTTCTAAAGATGGATTTCTAAAGATCATGCTTTGCTATCTTTCCTTGTTTTGATGTTTTTGAATAATTCATTAACCTTCAAATATGCACTGTTGATAATAATAACTTTCCTAGTTTGAATTCCCATCAGTCTTTTTCCATCACTAGATGATAGAACATTATGTGGTGGACTCAGAAATAGTCTATAGATATAGCAGTATTGATAGATTGAGGAATGGACAATTGTAAAGTTTCTGTTGTTGCTGATTAGAATATGATGATGAACAGGGCTTAAAATGATTTCTGGGAGACGCAGACAAGTGTAAAGAATGGTATTGCTATATTCTGTTAGAAATTGCCTACTACATTATGATATTGTGGAATGGCATATTCTGAACTTTTGTATCTATTTTCTAATGTATTACTATGATTTTGTACTTTTGAAGGTCTGTAATGCTAGACTTCTTATTTCTTTATTTTCTAGGTTTTATTTCCCCTAAAAATTTGTACTCAAGAATCTGTACCTAGGCATCTTTGGACATAAGATGGTACCATAACAGGAAACTTGTAAACTTTTCGCTGTACGCATGTGCACATATATGACAATAAAGCTAATTCAATTCAATTCAATTCAACATTGTTAAATATCTGCAATCAATTGGTGGACTTCAAGAACTTAGAAGCATCATTAAGGCATGCTTCTTCAGAAACAAAAATATAGGAAATCAGATATTTTGAACATCTCACATTGGTATTGATATTAAGGTTATCAATACTACCAGTAGAGTTTGTTGAATAAATTTATTTGTTAAGGAATCTTAGCTGATATCAGTTGGTTCTGCAGAAGAGTCACATCAGACTTGAAACATTAAATCATTTGTTTTACTGATGTTGAGAGATATGTATTAACCATGATACCAGTAAAAATCCATTAATCTCCTTTCAATAAGAACAAGACCTTTAGCATTCATGAGAGGCTGTATGGAACCTTGGCTTAATGTTTCATCTGAACAAAGCATCTCAAAACCATGTAGCACTCAATCAATGCAGCACTCAAGTGTTAAGCAAGGTTATGTCCTCATGAACTTTTGACTCAGAGCTGAGAGTGCTCCCATTACATGAAAGTTGATCCTTCCAAGTAGATTTTGCATCTAGAGGTAAAAGCTACCTGCAAACGTGGACATTTTGTTAGTTTACAAGACAATTAAATGCCATATAAAAATAATTTTTAAAAAATTCAGCAGGAGCTAACTGTAAGACTGACAATTCGGAGAAGCTTTCTGAACTTGGGAAAAGGAGGAGAATTGACACAGTCAGCATAATCTTTAGAGAATATCGCTAAGTAAGATAATGTGTGACGTTTTATTAAAACATGAAAAGTACATTATTCCTAGAAGCAAAACAAGATTGGTCAAGCCTCTATGGTGTATGAGGTGTCTGAATAAGAAATGAAAATAAAAACTAAATGATTCAAAGCCAAGTACAAGTTTTTACACTGAATTCAAACCTTGTTGCTTCTACTTATTACAACACATTGAATCCAACAAATAACCACGGAGCTGGACAAAACAACACAGAACATAGAGTTAAGAATATCAACAGACAACTGGATAGGAATGAAACAAAAGGTGAAAGAACATACTCAAATCCACAAATGTTGAAAACTTACTGTTTTAAATCACTCACATTTCAGCTCCAAAACTCAGTCAAAAGAAAAGATGAAATATCAGTTTTACATCCAGTATTAGTACACCACAATCAATAACAGAATGCAGCTTGAATGCATGGAGTATTCCTCAATCTTAAAATGGAAATATATTTTCAAAGTATCTTTAATGTAATATGCAGAAAATTCTATCGTTAAAAATAAGATTTTGCTTCAATTAAAAAGTCACTGATCTCAAAATGTGCACAAAATAAAATGATTAAAAAACTGTGCTCATGAAAAAGCAACAGCACAGCAAGCTTTCACTTTGAAACCAAACTGGAGTTGACACAATGCCACTCAAACTCGGGCAGGATGGCAGAACTGGAAGTCAAGTTTACATTGTGATACCTTGTTCTCCGTGCTGGGGTTAACATGGTATTTGACAAAGTCAAGGCTGATGTGAGGTTATTACAGCTGAAATTAGACCATAAGATATAGGAGTAGAATTAGGCACTCAGCCCACTGAGTCTGCTTCGCCATTCAATTATGGCTGATATGTTTCTCAAACCCATTCTCCTGCCTTCTCCATGTAACATGTGATCCCCTTACTAATCAAAAAACTACCTGTCTCTGTATTAAATAAACATGATTTGGAGATGCCGGTTTTGGACTGGGGTGTACAAAGTTAAATATCACACAACACTAGATTATAGTCCAACAGGTTTAATTGGAAGCACACTAGCTTTCGGAGCGCTTGGAGCGACAATCACCTGATGAAGGAGCGTCGCTCTGAAAGCTAGTGTGCTTCCAATTAAACCTGTTGGACTATAACCTGGTGTTGTGTGATTTTTTAACTTAAATAAACAGAGTGACTGAGTTTCTACAACCTTCTGCGGCAATGAATTTCACAGATTAACCACCCTCTGAAAAAAATTCCTCCTCATCTCTGCTCAAAAGGGTCATTCCTTCACTCTGAGGCTGTCTCTTTGGGATCCTACCATTCTATCCAGGCCTCTCAGTATCCTGTAAATTTCAATCAAAATCCACCTCAACCATCTAAACTCCATTGAGTACAGACCCAGAGTCCTCAACCCCTCCTCATATGACATGCCCTAATTCTCAGGACCATTCTTGTAAGTCTTTTCTAGACCCCCTCGTTCCTTAGATGTGTGGCCCAAAACTGTTCACAATACTCTAAATGTGGTCTGACCAGAACTCTATATAGGAGAAAGTGAGGATTGCAGATGCTGAAGATCAGAGTCAAAAAGTGCGCTATTGGAAAACCACAGTAAGTCAGGCAGCATCCGAGGAACAGGAGAGTTGACGTTTTGGGCACAAGTCCTTCTCCACATTCCTGAGGAAGGGCTTATGCCCAAAACATCGACTCTCCTGCTTCTAAGATGCTGCCTGACCTGCTGCGCTTTTCCAGTGCCACACCTTTCGACTCAGCGCCTTATATAGACTCAGCAGTAAATTCCTGCTGGATGTAGGTTTGCTCGCTGAGCTGGAAGGTTCGTTTTCAGACATTTCAACACCATTTTAGATACCATCTTCAGTGAGCCTCAGGATGAAGCATTGGTTGTATAGCCCACTTTCTATTTATGTGCTTGAGTTTCCTTGGGTTGATGATATCATTTCCTGTTCTTTTTCTCAGGGAGTGGTAAATGGGATCCAAGTCAATGGTGTTTGTTGATAGAGTTCCAGTTGTAGTGCCATGCTTCTAGGAATTCTCGTGCATGACTCTGTTAGACTTGTCCTAGGATGGATGTGTTGTCCCGGTGGAAGTGGTGTCCTTCCTCATCCATATGTAACGATACTATGGAGAATGGGTCATATCTTTTTGCGGTTCGTTGATGTTCATATATCCTGGTGGCTAGTTTTCTGCCTGTTTGTCCAATGTAGTGTTTGTTACAATTCTTGCAAAGTATATTCCTGCTCTTATAATCTCGCCCCTTCAAAATGAATGCTAACATTGCATTTGTCTTCCTAATTGCCAACTGAACCTGCATGTTAATCTTTAAAGAATCCTGCGTAGGATTCCTTAGTCCTTTTATGCTTCAGATTTCAGACACCTTTCCCCAATGACAAAATAATCTATGCTTCTATTCTTCCTGTCAAAGTGCATAACCTCATATTTTCCCATATTGAGTTTCATCTGCCATTTTTTCCTCACTGTCTTGGCCTGTCCAAGTCCTTCTGCAGCCTCCCCACCTCCTCAACACTACTTCCACCTAGATTAGAGTGGTGCTGGAAAAGCACAGCAATTCAGGCAGCATCTGAGGAGCAGGAAAATCAACGTTTCGGGCAAAAGCCTTTCACCAGGAATAGAGCCTACTTCCACCTATATTTGCCCTCAGTTCCTTTGTCCAGATTGTTAGTGTACAATGTGAATAGCTTTGGTCCCAACACTGACTCCTGTGGAATTCTACTAGTCACCGGCTGTCATCCTGAAAAAGATCTCTTTGACCCCATTCTACCTTCTGACAGTCAGCTGTTCATGCAAGTAGCTTGCCCCTCACACCATGTGTCCAGGCCTTATTTAGCAACTTCCTTTCTGGCATCTTGTCAAAGGCCTAGAAATCCAAATAATCACATCCACTTGCTCTCCTTTGTCTAATTTGCTCATTACCTCCTCAAAGATTTCAAACAGATTTGTCAGGCATGACCTCCTCTTGATGAAGCTAGGCTGACTCAGTCCTACTTTACCAGACATTTCCAAGTTCTCTGCAGTCTCTAAAATCTTTACCAATGACAGAAATCAAGCCAACCAGCCTATAATTTCCCATCTTCTGCTTCCCTCCTTTCTTAAACAGTAGTGTTCATGAGCCATTTTCCAGTCCTCTACATCCTTCCCTGACTCCAGTGATTCCAGAAAGATCACAACCAATGATTCTACAAAGAGTGTTCAAGATGGCCGGGGCAGGGTAGGAAGTGCTCTATGCCAGGATGCTCCCACACACCTGGCTAGCCGCATTCTTCTTAGTTTTTTTTTGTTTGGTTTCTTCATTTCTGTTTTGTATAAAAGTCCATTTTTTCTCTTTTCCTAGCTGCGTGAGGTAGGCAGTTGCAAGGGCCTGCTCAGGCTGAGTAGCATGGTGGATCCAGATGTCCATTCCTCACGGCCACAGTGGCCACGGCTTAATGACGGCTTCATCATTAGTGGGTTTGGTGGCGATGCAGTGGCTCCAGCGGTTGCAAATTGGTGGGTCTGGTCCAGAAATCCTTGCTTTAGCGGCCACATCCTGTAGCCACTCCATTAAACCAAGAGCCATAGAGGGAACAAAAGATGAACTTTGTCCGAGTTATTTCCTTTTCTAATTTCTGTAATTAAAATGATGCCGATTTATGGCAACGTATACACACATATCACTGTATTTTCATAAATGCAAGTGACAATAAATTGTTATATTATTTTATTCTACAATCTCCTCAGCTATCTCCTTCAGAACACTGCAATGCAGTCCATCTGGTCTGTTGAGATTTATTCACCTTCAGACCTTTCAGTACTTTCTCCTTAGTGATGACCTCTAAACTCACCTCTGCCCCCTGAATCTCAAAGTTCTGGTATGCTACTGGTGAATGATGAAAAGTACCTAATCAGTTCCCCTGCCATTTCCTTGTTCCCCATTACTACTACTCCAGCCTCATTTTACAACAGTCCAATGTCCACTCTTGTCTCTCTCTTATCTTTTACATATCTAAAAGAACTGCATCTTTCTTTTATATTACTAGATAGCTTTGTCTTCTCCCTTTAACTTTTTTTAGTCTTCCTCTGCTGGATTTTAAAGGTGTTCCAGTCCTCTGTCTTCCCACAAATTTTCAGCAAGCTGTATGGTTTTTCTTTAACTTTTATACTGTCCCTGATTTCTCTTGTCCTTTACAGTTGCCTTGCCCTCCCTTTTGTTCTGCTGTGCCTCCCCAATTACCCCAGAAACTCCTGCCATTGCTGCTCCAACATCTTCCCCTGCTTGGCTCCCCTTGCAATTCACCCTGGCCAGCTCCTCCCTCATGTCCTAGTAGTTACATTTGCTCAATTGTCATAGCTGAATTCAGCTTCTCCATCTCAAACTGCAAGGTGGATTTTATCACATTATGGTCACTGCCACTCAATGGTTCTTTCACCTTCGGCTCCCTGATGAAGTCTGCCTCATTACCCACCACCAAATTCAGAACTGCCTGTGCGTCAAACTGCTTCAAAAACCATTATGAAGGCATTCCACAAATTCCTTTTCTTGGGATCTGCTACCAACTTGACTTTCCCAGTGCACTGCATTTTGAAGTCCTCCTGATTGGTGTAATAGTGCCTTTCTTAAGTGTTTTTTTTCTATCTCCTGATTTCCAGAGTGGCACAGTGGCTCAGTGGATAGCACAGCTGCCTCACAGCACCAGGGACCTACTCATTTCCACCCTCGGGTAACTGTCTGTGTGGGGTTTGCATGTTTTCCTCATGTCTGTGTGGATTTCCTCCAAGTCTCTGGTTTCCTCCCACAGTCTAAAGATGTGTAGGCTAGATGAATTAACCATGAGTAATGCAGGATTACAGAGATAGGTACGGCGAGGGGTTGAGCTTGGGTGGGATGCTCTTTAGTGTGTCAGCGTGGACTTGATGGGCTGCTTCCATACTGTAGGGATTCTATGATTTACTTGCTGCCCTACATCCTGACCACTATCTTCCACCTAGGAACCCTCCAACCACAAGGGATGAACTCAGCTTTCTCCAGTTTCCTCATTTCCCCTCCCCCCCACCTTGTCTCAGTCCCAGCCCTCGAACTCAGCACCGCCTTCTTAAGCTGCAATCTTCTTCATGACTTCTCCGCCCCCACCCCCACTCCGGCCTATCACCCTCACCTTAACCTCCTTTCACCTATCGCATTTCCAATGCCCCTCCCCCAAGTCCCTCCTCCCTACCTTTTATCTTAGCCTGCTTGGCACACTCTCCTCATTCCTGAAGAAGGGCTCATGCCCGAAACATCGACTCTCCTGCTCCTTGGATGCTGCCTGACCTGCTGCGCTTTTCCAGCAACACATTTTCAGCTCAGATCTCCAGCATCTGCAGGCCTCACTTTCTCCTACTGTTAGGAGACCTGTACATAACTCCCACCAGGGCATTTTTTCTTTTGTAGTTTCTCATTCCACACACATTCTGCACCTTCCAATCTTTATCACTTCTTGCCAACAATTTCATTTCATTTCTTACTGACAATGTAATCCCGCCATTATTTAGGTCAAAGCCCTATCCACAGCCTGCATTGTGCAATTTCCCAGGACTCTGGTCCCAGCATGATTCGGGTAGACCCTGTCTCGTTGGAACAGCTCCCTCCTTTCTCAGCACCAGTCCCATGAATTCAAACCTGATTCTCCCACACCAATCTTTGAGCCATGTATATAACTCTTTAATCTTGTTGACCCTGTGTCAATTCACTCATGGCTCAGGAAGCAATTCAGACATTATTATCTTCTTATTTCTTTTGATTTAGTCCCATGAGCAGAACTTCTTTCCTCTTTCTACCTATGTTGTTGGTACCTACATAGACCATGACAACTGGACTTTTCCCCTCCCATCCCAAGTTCCTCTCCAGCCCTGATGAGATATCCTGAACCTGGGCATCAGATAGGCAACACCGTCTTCAGGATTCCGTAGGCCATGGAGAACAATGTCTATTCTCCTGGCTATACTAACCCTGATTACAAAATTTTTCTTTTGTTCCCTCTCTTAAATGTCTTTCTGTACCATGGCGCTATGGCCAGTTTACTCATCCTCCTCTACAGACCCTGCTCTCATCCACAGAGAGGAAGACTCACAAACCTGTTAAATAAAATCAAGGGCTGAGGTTCCTTCAGCACTACCTCCCAGTTCCATCTACATGCCTTGTTCATAGTCACACACTCCTGTCAGTGACCATTGATCAAATTCCAGGTACATAATCTAGGTGGTGTGACGGCCTCCTGAAACAGTTTGTCCAGGTAACTCTTCCCCCTCCCTGAAGAAGGGCTTATGCTCGAAATGTCGATTCTCCTGTTCCTTTGATGCTGCCTGACCTGCTGCGATTTTCCAGCGACACATTTTTAAGCCCTCCCTGATGTGTCACAGCATCCAAAGCTTAGATTACTGCTGGTCAACTCTCAGCCTGAGTTCCTCAAGCAACCAATACTCGTTACTAGGAGTCGTCACTAGGAGCTACAACAGGGTCTATCAGCTCCCACATCATACAGATACAAGACATCGCCTGGCCCTGCATCTGTTTTGTTTACTTAATTCTTAATTTGTTTATTTTTAAGAAATTTCCTACTGGTCTTTTAATTTGCAATCTGTAAACATTTCTCCCATTTGCCTTTAATCTGAAGTATCCATAATAGATCATCAAATTAGCAGCTATTACCAACCAATGAACTTACAGTTTTCCTGTGATATTACTCTTTGTTCTGAGCTGATCCTCAGCTTAACATTATCCGGGTTAAAAATAAACCTTGTAAAAAATGAGCCAAAAAAAGGCATAAAGCACCTCTTCCCTTCTGCCACAAACTCCCACACTCCCTCCAAAGTCCCCAAAATATATACTCACTCCAGCTATGCCTCACCATCAACTATCCTTCCTGACTGCGCAGAGCTTAATCTACCCAGTTCTAAGCCTGGTGAACCCTACCAAAATATAACTGCACATCCTAATCCACTGTACATCCTGTGTGTTGGCAATCAGAAAACACTCATATAAGCATTAAGATATACTTTCTCGTTTTAACATGCAATATTCACCAAAGGAGGAACAGAGGGATCTAGGTGTGAAAGTATATAGATTCCTCAAAGTTGCCACCCAAGTGGATAGGGTTGTTCAGAAAGCATATGGTATTTTGGCTTTCATTAACAGGGGGATCGAGTTTAAGAGCCGCAAGGTTTTGCTACAGATCTACAAGTCCCTTGTGAGACCACATTTGGAATATTTTGTCCAGTTCTGGTTGCCCTACTATAGGAAAGATACAGAGGCTTTGGAGAGGGTGCAAAGAAGGTGTACCAGGATGCTACCTAGACTAAAGGACTTGCCTTATGAAGAAAGGGTGAATAAGCTCAGACTTTTCTCTCTGGAGAGAAGGAGGAAGAGAGGAGACCTGATTGAGGTATACAAAATAATGAGTGGAATAGATAGCCAGAGACTTTTCCCAGGGGCAGGATTGACTGGTACAAGGAGTCATAGTTTGAAGATATTAGGAGGAAGGTGTGAAGGAGACGTCAGTGGTAGATTCTTTATGCAGAGAGTTGTGAATGCATGGAATGCGTTGCCAGCGGTGGTAGTGGAAGCAGTGTCACCGGGGACATTTAAGTGACTGCTGGACATGCACATGGATAGCAATGAGTTGAGGGGTGCACAGGTTAAGTTATCATATTTTACATTAGAATTAAACCTTGATACAACATCGCGGGCCAAAGAGCCTGTTCTGTGCTGTGCTTTTCTATGTTCTATGTAAAGGGAAGGGAGGAATGTCCAGTTTCTAACAATGTGGCAATGTTGTTCTACAGATAATCATTAAGGGAGATGCATGCCACAAGATCACACATTCTAATGTAAGCTTAGATTCACAGAGCTGTACAGCATGGAAACAAACCTTTTAGTCCAACTCATCCACACTGGCCAGATATCCTAAATTCACCAAGTCGCACATGCCAGCATTTGGCCCATATCCCTCTCAACCCTTCCTATTTACATACCCATTCAGATGTCTTTTAAATGCTGTGATTGTACCTGTCTTCACCAATTCCCCTGGCAGTTCATTCCATATACGCACCACCCTATGCGTGAAAAAGTTGCCATTCAGGTCACTTTTATACCTTTTCCCTTTCACCCTAAACCTATGCCCTCTAGCTTTGGACTCCACTACCCTGGGAAAAAGACCTTGACTATTCATCCTATCAACGCCCCTTATGATTTCATAAACTTCTGTAAGGTCACCTCTTAACCTCTGGTGTTTCAGGGAAAATAGCCCCAGCCCGTATAGCCTCCCCCAATAGCTTAAATGCCGGCAACATCCTTGTTCTGTTTTCTGCATTCTTTCAAGTTTAGCAACATCTTTCCTATAGCATAGAGACCAGAATTAAATGCAGTATTCCAGAAGTGGCCTAACCAATGACATCTCAACTCCTATACTCAATGCATTCACCAATAAAGGAAAGTGTACCAAACTTTTCACTACTCCATCTACCTGTGACTCAAAACTGCAAGGAACTAGGATCCTGCACCCCTAGGTACCTTTGTTTGGCAACACTCCCCAGAACCCTATCGTTAACTGTGTAAGTCCTGCCCTGATCTGCCTTACCAAAATGCAACACTTCACATTTATCTAAATTAAACTCCATCTGCCATTCCTCAGCCCTTTGGCCCACCTAATCAAGGTCTCAATATACTCTAAAATAGTCTTCTTCACTGTCCACTACACCTCCAATTTTGGTATCATCTGCAAACTTACTAACTATTCCTCCTATATTCACACCCATATCATTTATACAAATGATAAAAAGCAGTGGATCATTGCATCACACTGCTGGTCATAGGCCTTCAGTTTGAAAAACAACCCTCCACCATCACTGTCTTCTCCTTCTTCCATCAGTGAAAGTTGTAGTGATTGCACATATAGAATATGAGCTCCCTCACTGGGGCTGTTAATTTGGTCCAATCAGAGAGCCCTAGCTGACAGATATATTCCTGATGAAGAACTTTTGCCCGAAACGTCGATTTCACTGCACTTTGGATGCTGCCTGAACTGTTGTGCTCTTCCAGCACCACTAATCTAGATATAAACAAAGTGTCAGACATCCTGACACTCTTGAGAGCTGGCTCTGAGGAATCTGGATCACCGTCAAGGACTTTCCACATGTAAATAAAGGGTGACTTGGTGATGGCATACCGGCCTCTGTGGAATTATTTCAGAAGTATCTTGGTTTCATTCCACCTTGCTTAGCTATGAGTTATAAAATCATATTGTGCAAAAGGTTCCAACTTAATCTGTTGTGCCTGTACTGGCTGTCCAACAGAGCTACCCAATCTGTCCAACCTCTTACATTTAGATTGTTCTGGGATCATACAAATGTGGATATGTGTTAAAGATGGGCACTGACTTAGTCTCTATACCTGTACTCCATATACCCCGGTCATCATTATCACACCAATCTCAACCTTGAAGAATAGGACTTTGAAAAAATTGTGTAAGCAAAATAGGGTAAAGTAACATGGATTGATGAAACTGTTCAATACACTTTACTTCTTGCATCACTGGGAATTAAACTGAAACTCCCAAAGGGAACTGACTCTTGTGAGTGATAGAAGTGCTAGTGACAACCATTGACAGTGTGTCATGTTACAGCAATACAACAGCGCCATTTACTGGCAGCAACATTTCACTACGTGGACAAGGAATTTATGATGAACTTACACTGACACTTTTCGTTGAGTTGTCAATTGTGCTGCTGAAGGAGGCAAATAAAAGCTAATTGAAGACCATTTACCATCTGTTCCAATTTCAAATAAGGAAGTGAATTCTAACTTAAGTAGATCATTACAAAAAATATTAACTACACCATTCACGTAATTCAGTACTTTTGAAACTAAATCCTTAAAAAAAAATTGGTAGAAGTGCTTTGACATTAAAAAGTCAAGTTTTCTATCCAATGTATACTTAATTACTTTAAATGAGAGTCAACTGATGTATCAAATGATCACCACCATTATTTTCCATAAGGTACTGTTTACTATGTCTGGCTAGGACACTACCAGAGTGATAAAGCTACAAGCCAGGAAGTACAAAACTTTGTATTATTTTCAGGAAAAGGTAGTGGAATTCCTCCCCATCCTTTTTCCTATTTTGAAAGCAGCGATGTGTCCTGGGGTCATGGGCTTCATGATGCTCAGACACCTTTATGCCTGAGTTTGTACAGAGAGCATCAGTGAGCTATTCAACCACTGCAACTCATTCAATTTGGAAAACCCAGAAACCTGACCCTCCTCATTCAAAGATGCTGAGTTCATATATAATACACTACCCTATAATTACCATGATAAAAATTGATTGCTGGGTGACCACAACTAGAAAGTTAGATCCATACACTTCATTACTGACTGTGTAATAACCCGATTCTGGATCAGTGGTGCTGGAAGAGCACAGCAGTTCAGGCAGCATCCAAAGTGCAGCGAAATCGACGTTTCGGGCAAAAGCCCTTCATCAGGAATAAAGGCAGTGAGCCTGAAGCAGGGAGAGATAAGCTAGAGGAGGGTGGGGGTGGGGAGAAAGTAGCATAGAGTACAATGGGTGAGTGGGGGAGGGGATGAAGGTGATCGGTCAGGGAGGAGAGGGTGGAGTGGATAGATGGATAAAGGAGCTAGGCAGGTCAGCCAAGTCCGGACAAGTCATGGGGACAGTGCTGAGCTGGAAGTTTGGAACTAGGGTGAGGTGGGGGAAGGGGAAATGAGGAAACTGTTGAAGTCCACATTGATGCCCTGAGGTTGAAGTGTTCCGAGGCGGAAGATGAGGCGTTCTTCCTCCAGGCGTCTGGTGGTGAGCGAGCGGCGGCGGCGGAGGCCCAGGACCTCCATGTCCTTGGCAAAGTGGGAAGGGGAGTTGAAATGTTGGGCCACGGGGCGGTGTGGTTGATTGGTGCGGGTGTCCCGGAGATGTTCCCTAAAGCGCTCTGCTAGGAGGCACCCAGTCTCCCCAATGTAGAGGAGACCGCATCGGGAATAACGGATACAATAAATGATATTAGTTGCCTGCACATCGATTTCGCTGCACTTTGGATGCTGCCTGAACTGCTATGCTCTTCCAGCACCACTGATCCAGAATCTTGTTTCCAGCATCTGCGGTCATTGTTTTACCTCTGTGTATTAACCCGACTTGAGATACAGAGCATACTCAGAAGAAATGGAGTTTGCTTAGGCCATTATCTGATCCTCGCCCCATTTCCTTCAGATTGTAAGTCAGTCAATAGTACATTCCAATTCGCCATATTGTCTCCTTAACCCTGACCCATTCTCCAATCAAATCTTATGACAAATATACCAAATATTATTTTCACTACGGTTAGTGTTAGAATAGCCTATAGAAGTAAATAGTTCACTGTTTGTATTTTTATGATCAAGAAATTGACAAATCATACCTTCACAGTCCAGTTTGGTATATTGTATAAAAATACTCTCTTGTTGTGAGGTACCAGTTTGTTAGATATTATCTTAAAGATTGCAATCAGCCCAATGCACCCTGTGGTCTGGACCAAGGAGAAAAAGGAAATTATGAAGTTGGTCATAAAAATGTTTCAGTCCCAGATGCCCAACGTACCGAAGGTGGAGGTGAACTTCTTCCGATCAGTGGAACATTTTCATAGCGAGGGTTTCCACCAAATAGCACAGCGTTATTCCTGTGTGGGAGAATAGAAACTATGTGACAATTTTCATAGTAAATACAAACATTTCCAGAATTGCACTCTCAGTTATGGTTCCTGAATAAACCCTCTTTTGTTGAACTGTTTACAAAAAAGTTTCATGTATACACCACCTGCTGCAATACACACTGGACAGGTAGAAAACTTAACAGTACAACCTTTAGTCATTGCAGTTTACATGGCACCAATTAATTCTTATTATATATTTAATTCCCAGTAATAAGACCAGTGACAATGCCACAGACTGCCGGTTTATAATGATCAGACATACTAGATTTCTTGTTTTGTTGGAACAAAATCTTTTTAATTGAATAATGCATTCTAATTGAGAAACATTGGAAATCAATTTCTGCTCCAGTCAATGGCAGTTTTAAATTGGGGTTAAAGTCATTATACCACCTTTTCTTTCCAAGTCAGTCTTCATGTATATTGTGCTACATGTGAGCACAGAATTAAAATTGAAACTAAAATTGCAACCTGTAAAATATCTTGAAATGGTCAGATAGTTTGCTCATTTATGATAGAACACAATATTTCAGCACTAACACAAAGTCTGAATGTGTATTTAAACCAGATTAGATTACTTATTTACAGTGTGGAAACAGGCCCTTCGGCCCAAGTCCACACCGACCCTCCGAATAGCAACCCACCCAGACCCATTCCCCTACATTTACCCCTTCACCCAACACTACGGGCAATTTAGCACGGCCAATTCACCTAACCTGCACATTTTTGGACTGTGGGAGGAAACCAGAGCACCCGAAGGAAACCCACACAGACACGGGGAGAATGTGCAAACTCCACACAGACAGTTGCCTGAGGTGGGAATTGAACCTGGGTCTCTGGCACTGTGAGGCAGCAGTACTAACCACTGTGCCACCGAGCTGGAAAAATTGGAATGGAGGATAAGACTCCAGCCAGATTTTGTTCAGTCTCTGTACTCACATGTATTCCGGTGCAGGTGCTGTGGTGCCTGTTTGACTGGGGTTTGTGTTTGCAGGTGGATGGAGACTGGTCTGACTGCCCAAACTACTGTTGAAACTGCAAAAACTGTGGACTTGGCCTCGAGTTGGGTTATGGGCTGCAATGCGACGGGCCTGAGGGTTAAAAGGATCTGCTTCATCAATGTCATCATAATCCCGATCTCTGAAACAGAAAAGGAACTCATTTAATCCAGCAGCTGTTGTGCAACAAAATACCATACCTGTGCCACCTCAGCTCACTATTAAGCACAGACTCCGATCATTGTTCTCTTTATTTATATGGCTGTTATAAATTATAATTCATCATCCAAATATAAATGCACGTTTTTTTTTAACTTTCACAATTTTATTTCTTACAAAGCAAATATTACTAAAAGAATGTAGTTTGTTGAAGCTTTTTAATTTGCACTGATTAAGTTCACTTGCCAATCAATCAATCAATCAGTGTGCTCTGCTCATGAAGTATTTTATAAAGTTTCATTTTACTTCTGTGTTTCTTTAAAATTGTCCTGCTGAGCAGAAATGAAAAGCTTCAAAAAAATGTGATTTCTATTTCATAGATTTAGATTTTATTGTCACATATACTCAAGTGAGGGGTACAAGAGTACAGAGAAAAGTGTACAATGCCACCACACGTGGTTCTTAGGGACAATACACCTAGGCACAACATTTTCATTACAGAAGTAGAAAGATACAGATACAAGTTAAAGTGTTCAGCATCACAGACTTCTCAGTATTGAAGTGGAAAGATAAAGAAACAAAGTCAAAACATCACACAGCAATATTCAAGAACTACACTATCAAATGACTCTAATGTCCATTAAGTAAATTAAAATTCAAGTGCTACTGTTTTCTCCAATAAAAACAGCAATAAGATTTTCTGAACTTATAAAACCAGATGTTGCATATATTCGAAATAAGTTGCAATATATTGACTGGAGATACTTAAAAAACAGGGCTAACCACAATAGTATTTAGTTCAGAGGAAGGGTGGAGTTATTTCTTCTGCAAATTTGACTATAACTTGCTCATGATTTGCTTTGCCTGCTCACATGCTGAGTGCTGCATTGGGTTATCAGAACGGATGTTGAGGTTTTTGAGAAGGTGCAGTGCAGGTTCACTGCAATTTCCTAGAAATATGAAGAGTGACTTGAGAACAACTGGTTTTCTTTTCCCCCAAACACCAAAAATTGGGCTACGGTATGACACAAATGTGCAAAGATGGGATTGAAACATTGAAGAGGCAAACGATTTCTGGTCAGTGTAGGGGGGTCAGGGTGAGAACTATAACCTTAAGCTGATATAGAAGAGACGAAAGACAGAAAGCAAGGAAACTTTCCTTATGAAGAGCCTTGAGCCCATGGAAATCATTGATGTGGATAGTGGTTGAAACAGAAAAGTATCATCCTTCAGGTTTAGATTGAATAAATAGATGAAAGAAGAGAGGGTAAATAGATATGGATCAAGAATAGGTAATAGGTAACCTGAACAGTAAGCTTGCAGATGAAGATTGGGGAGCTGTGGATACTGAGGAAGATTGCCATATGATACAGCAGGATATAGAGGTTTGGGCAGAGAAATAGCAGATGGGGTTTAATTGGGACAAATGCAAAGTGATGCATTTTGGAAGATCCAATGCAGGAGGGAACTATATCGTAAATGTCAGAACTCTTAGTAGCATTAACATACAAAGGGTGTACAGATCCATGGTTCCCTGTAATTGGCCAAACAAATGGATAAGGTGGTCAAGAAGGCACATAGAGTCATAGAGATGTACAGCATGGAAACAGACCCTTCGGTCCAACCTGTCCATGCTGACCAGATATCCCAACCTAATCTAATCCCATTTGCCAGCATTTGGCCCATATTCCTCTAAATTCCTATTCACATACCCATCCAGATGCCTTTTAATGCTGTAATTATACCAGCCTCCACCACTTCCTCTGGCAGCTCATTCCATACATGCACCACTCTGAGTGAAAAGTTGCCCTTTAGGTCCCTTTTATATCTTTCCCCTCTCACTCTAAATCTATGCCCTCTAGTTCTGGACTCCCCACCTCAGGGAAAGGATTTTATCTATTTACTCTATCCATGCCCCTCAAAGTTTTATAAACCTTTATAAGATCACCCCTCAGCCTCCCATTCTGCAGGGAAAATAGCCCCAGTTTATTTAACCTCTCCCTCTAGCTCAAACCTGGCAACATCCTTGCAAATCTTTTCTCAACCCTTTCAAGTTTCATAATGTTCTTCCAATAGGAAGGAGACCAGGATTGCAAGCAATATGCCAAAAGTGGCCTAACCAATGTCCTGTACAGCCACAATATGACTTGCCAACTGCTATACTTGATGCTCTGATCAATAAAGGAAAGCAAACTAAATGCCTTCTTTACTATCCTATCTACCGGCAACTCGACTTTCAAGGAACTATGAACCTGTACTCCAAGGTCTCTTTGTTCAGCAACATTTCCAGGACCTGATCACTAAGTGTATAAGTCCTGCTCTGATTTGCTTTTCCAATTATCTAAATTAAACTCCATTAGCCACTCCTCAGCCTATTGGCCCATCTGATCAAGATCCCATTGTACTCTGTGGTAACCTTCTTTGCTATCCACTCCATGTCCAATTTTGGTGTAAACTGCAAACTTACTAACTATACCTTCTATGTTCACATCCAAATCATTTACATAAATGACAAAAAGCAGTAGATCCAGCACCGATCCTTGTGGCACTCCACTGGTCACAGGCCTCCGGTCTGAAAAGCAACCCTCCACCACCACCCTCCGTCTTCTACCTTCGAGCCAGTTCTGAATCCAAATGGCTAGTTTGCCCTGTATTCCATGAGATCAAACCTTGCTAACCACCCACCCATGAAGAACCTTGTCGAACACATTACTGAAGTCCATATAGCTCACATCTACCACTCTGCCCTCATCAATCCTCTTTGTTACTTCTTCAAAAGGTTCATGAAACATAATTTCCCACGCACAAAGCCATGTTGACTATCCCTAGTCAGTCCTTGCTTTTCAAAATACATGAAAATTCTGACCCTCAGGATTCCCTGCAACAAATTGCCCACTACCAATGTCAGGCTCACCAGTCTATAGTTCCCTGGCTTGTCCTTACCATCTTTCTTAAACAGTGGCACCACGTTAGCCAACCTCCAGTCTTCCTGCACCTCACCTGTGACTATTGATGATACAAATATCTTAGCAAGAGGCCCAGCAATCACTTTCCTAGCTTCCCACAGAGTTCTAGGGTACACCTGATCAGGTCCTGGGGATTTATCCACTTGCATTCATTTAAAGACATTCAGCACCACCTCCTCTGTAATATGGACATTCTTGAAGATGTTACCATCTATTTCCCTACATTCTAATTCTTCCGTGCCCCCTTCACAGTAAAAATTGATGCAAAGTACTTGTTTAGTATCTCTCCTATCTCCTGCAGCTCCACACAAAGGCCACCTTGCAGATTTTTGAGGGGCCCTATTCTCTCCTGAGTCACCCATTTGTCCTTAATATATTTATAAAAGCCCTATGGATTCTCCTTAATTCTATTTGCCAAAGCTATCTCATGTCCCCTTTTTCCCCTTCTGATTTCCCTCTTACTTATACTCCTACTGCCTTTGGATTCTCCTCAGGATTCAATTCATCTCTCTTGTCCAAACCTGACAGATGCTTCCTTCTTTTTCTTCTTAGTTAAGACAGGCATCATTTGTCGGTGCAGGGTTGGTGGGTCCATGGCCCTGTTCCTGTGCTGTACTGTTCTTTGTAACCCTGACTAGAACTTCCCTACACCTACCAGCCTTACCTTTCACCCTAAGAGGAATATTACTTTCTCTGGACTCTCGTTATCTCATTTCTAAAGACTTCCCACTTTCCAGCCGTCCATTTACCTGTGAACATCTGCTTCCAATCAGCTTTTGAAAGTTCTTTCCTAATACCATCAAAATAAGCCTTCCTCCAACTTAGAACTCAACTTTTAAATACAGACTATCCTACTCCAGCATTATTTTAAAACAAATAGAATTATGATCCCTGGCCCCAAAGTGATGCCCCACTACCACCTCAGTCACCTGCCCTGCCCTATTTCCCAAGAATAGGTGACGTTTTACACCTTTTCTAGTACATACATCCATATACTGAATCAGAAAAATGTTCTTGTACACACTGAACAAATGCCTCTCCACCAAAACCCTTAACATTATGGCAGTCCCAGTCTACGTTTGGAAAGTTAACATCCATAGCATGCTTGCCTTCATCAGTCAGGGCACAGAGTCTAAAAAATTGGCAAGTCAAGGTGTAGCTGTGTAGGACTTTAATAAGGCTACATTTGGAATATTGTGTGCAGTTGCTACACTACAAGAAGGATGTAGAGACTTTGAAGACGGTACAGAAACAATTTACCTTGATATTGCTTGGTTTGTAGGGTATTAGCTGAGGAGAGACTGATCAAACTTAGTTTGTTTTCACTCGAACATCAAAGAATGAGAGGTGACTTGATAGGACTTCACAAAATCATGAGACATAGATAAAATGGATAGTCAGAATCTTTTCTCTTGGGCAGAAATGTGAATTACAAGGGGACATACATTTGGAGGGATTAGGTTTAAGGCAATGTGAAAGACAAGTTTTGTTGCAAAGGGCAGTAAGTGCCTGTAATGTGCTGCCAGAAGAGGTGGAGGTGGATAGTTAAGAGGCATCTTGACATATATATGAATAGACAGGAAATAGAGGATATGGACTGTGAAGAGGCAGTATGTTTTTAGTTAAGACAGGCATCATTTGTCGGTGCAGGGTTGGTGGGTCCATGGCCCTGTTCCTGTGCTGTACTGTTCTTTGTAACCCTGACTAGAACTATATACTTGTGCTAGGCTAAATGGCAAAACAGGGTTCAAGTCCCACTTGATCCAGAGGTGTGTAACAACATCTCTGAACACTTTGATTAGATAAATAAGTTAAATAAAAATTAAGAATTAAATAGCAAAACAGACTTTGTGCCAGATGATCCATTTTCATGATTCTGAATTTGTATATCCATTCCCATACATGATGATAAATTTTGGTCCTTTTAAATAATCTAAGATAGAGAACTTGTGCCAGTAAAGCAATTTTATATAAGCTGCATTTCTCTCCTCTAGCTCAATACACTACTTAAATTCCTCACTCTAGACTTTATTTTCAGAAATACTTCCAGTCGAGTCACAAGTTAAAGGTAGCCAAATGAACAAACATTTTAGACAAGGTCATTGAGTGCAGTGAAAGTCAGTGGTTATTATAATTACAATTTCAATACCTTACCTCACACTGTAACATTCCCAGCGAGCTGGATCCATCCGGTCACAGTCATAGAGATGCACAGCATGGAAAGAGACCCTTCGGTCCAACCCATCCATGCCGACCAGATATCCCAAACCAATCTAGTCCCACCTGTCAGCACCCAGCCCATATCCCTCCAAACCCTTCCTATTCACATACCCATCCAAATGCCTTTTAAATGTTGCAATTGTACTAGCCTCCACCACATCCTCTGGCAGTTCATTCCAAACACGTATCACCCTCTATGTGAAAAAGTTGTCCTGTAGGTCTCTTTTATATCTTTCCCCTCTCACTCTAAACCTATGCCCTCTAGTTCTGGACTCCCCAACCCCAGGGAAAAGGCTTTGCCTATTTACCCTATCCATGCTCCTCATAATTTAGTAAACCTCTATAAGGTCACCCCTCATCCTCCGACACTCCAGGAACAGTCCTAGCCTGTTCAGTCTCTCCCTATAGCTCAAAACCCCAACCCTGGCAACATCCTTGTACATCTTTTCTGAACCCTTTCAAGTTTCACAACATCTTTCCGATAGGAAGGAGACCAGAACTGCACACAATATTCCAACGGTGGCCTAACCAATGTCCTGTACAGCCGCAACATGACCTCCCAACTCCTGTACTCAATACTCTGACCAATAAAGGAAAGCATACCAAATGCCTTCTTCACTATCCTATCTACCTGCGACTCCACTTTCAAGGAACTATGAATCTGCACTCCAAGGTCTCTTTGTTCAGCAACACTCCCAAGGATCTTACCATTAAGTGTATAAGTCCTACTAAGATTGCTTTCCCAAAATGCAGCACCTCGCACTTAGCTGAATTAAACTCCATCTGCCACTTCTCAGCCCATTGGCCCACCTGGTCAAGATCCTGTTGTAATCTGAGGAAACCCTCTTCACTGTCCACTACACCTCCAATTTTGGTGTCATCTGCAAACTTACTCACTGTACCGCTTATGCTCACATCCAAATCATTTATGTAAATGATAAAAGAGTTGAGCACTCAGCACCGATCCTTGTGGCACTCCACTGGTCACAGGCCTCCAGTCTGAAAAACAACCCTCCATCACCACCTTCTGTCTTCTACTTTTGAGCCAGTTCTGTATCCACATGGTATTGAATAACAATGTACATTTCACCCAAACAGTTTTTTTTTGGCAGTGCCCGTTCCTCTGGGCTGGCAGGTCAGGGTACAAGTCCCTCCTGCACAAGAAGTGAGTCAGAACATACTGGTTAAAAATTACTTTTTATACTGCAACTACATTTCCTTCTCTCATTTGGGGTGAATAAACTGTTTTCATGTCACTGTTCTTTATTGTTAATTCATGGGATGAGGCCAGCATTCATTGTGCAAGTTAAAGAAGGCTACCACAATATTTTGTATTGTGAGGCACAGAGATGTCCTTTATAAATCAGACTACACTCCTTAAAGTTCTATTTATTAATTAATTATCATAATTATTAGTGGGAGATATTGATAATATCAACAGACTGACAATCCAGAGGGTACTGGCTAATACTTGGGGGACCTGGCAGTTGTTGGAACTTAAAATCCAAACATTAAACACGGATTCAAAGCTAGTGTCAGTGATAGTGACCTTGACATCATATTGGTTCTTACAAAAACCCACCTGGTTCACTTGGTCCTTTTGGGAAGGAAATCTGCCATCCTTACATAGTCTGACCTACATGCAATTCCAACTTCACCAGAATCTGTTCGACTCTCAACAGCCCAATGAAATGGCTGAGCTAATCATTCGGTTCAAGGGCAATTAAGAATTGAGAATAAGTGGTATCCCGTCTAAGAATATCAATTGAGGCTCCTTACATTCCTTTATCACTCACTCAGTATGCTATTATTCACCAGCTGTAAAATGCCGTACTGTCACGTCACCTGAAACCACCTTTGTTCAGTGATAATTTATAATATTATCAACCAAATACGGTACTTGGGGATCAGATTGTTACCCATGGTGTCCACAGAGTTTAAGAATTTCCTAAGCTATGCTTGATTGCTTGGGTGGACGTTTTTAATAGACACACCATTTGCAACAAGATACTTTGTCCAATCATATTGAACATTGCAGAATGTATTGCAATTAAGGATAAAACAATTTCTTCAAGCAAACTGCATTTACATTGCAATATCTCAATCAGGAAAATCTTCCACTACCTTTTAACATATAAAATCTCTGAACATGTACAGAGATGGCTCCCTCACTATTGGAAAGGAATGTAAACAATTCCTTTTTTACATAACTGAACTACAACATGAAAATAGAATGGCCCAACCAGTTCACATTAATGATTATCCTATAAGCATCAGCAGACATAATCCCATAGTTTATTTGGACTGTTGTGCACAGTTTTGGTCTCTTTTTCTGAGGAAGGATGTTCCACCTAAGAAAGGAATGCAACAAAGGCTTACCAGACTGATTCCTGAGATAGCAGTACTGAAATATAAAGAGAGACTGGATCAGGAAAGGATTTCATAGAAACCTACCAAATTCTACCAGGACCAGACAGGCTAAACACGGGAAAGATGTTTCCAATAACACGGGAGTCCAGAATTAGAAGTCTGGTTCACAGTCTAAGGATACAGGTTAGGCCATTTAGGTCTGATATGAAATAAGGAGTTATAGTTCTTAGTGCTAAAGGATCAAATGGTATGGAAGCTGAAATAGGATGATCAGCCATGATCATATTGAATGGTGAAGCAGGCTTGAAGTGCTGAATGGCGAAGCAGGCTTGAAGTGCTGAATGGCCTATTCCTGATCTTATTTACATGTTTCTATGTGTCTATTCTGTTTGTGTATCCCTCGTTCTCATCTTCAACGACTGCTAAGTTTGCTGGATAGGTGGTTTGCAATGCAGGATGATGCCACAAACGTGGGTACAATTCCTGTACCAGCTGAGATAACTCTGTGGCACTCAAACTCTCCCCTTGCCTAAGGCATGGTGAGTTTCTCCAGCAATTTCTGTCTTTGTTTAAGCATTCTTAAATGTTGACATGGTTTCTGTTTTTTTTAATCATCAACTCACTGAGCCAGTCTATTCCACAACCCCAACCTGTTGTTTGTAAAGGTTTTCTCCTATTGTCTGTCCAACATCTTTTATGTGCAATCTATGTTCTTGGTGCCTTGTCCTAGGTCCCTCAATCTTTCGCAACAGTGTGTTGTTAAATATTTTTATCAACTCATTATGAAGAGAAAGAGGGAGAACGTTTAACTTCCTTTGCATGTGACACTCTTCAAAATCAGTACATGACACAAGATAGTGTGGCATTTACCTGATTACTAAGTGGTTACAAGCACAAGATATTGCACAGATCATGGCACAAAACGCAACTGCAGCCAGGATAGAAAAAAGTGAAAGGTAGAGTAATCCCTCAACCCCATCGTAACACACACCAATTAGGGCATCCAGATAGTCCTATAGAGAAACAAAGAGAAAATCATGTTAGGAAATGCAACCCTGTACAGAATTTGATGAGTCAACCTGCACCAACTTAGCAGTACAATACGATGTTACTGGATCAGAGAAAAAGGCATTACAAATCCTAGTTATGGTGTTATACATATTTTTTTAAAATACAAAGGCTTATTTTAACTGGTCAAAGGAAAGAAAACAGGTGACTGACTCACTGCTGCCCATTTCCTACTCATAAAGTCATAGAGATGTACAGCACAGAAACAGACCCTTCAATCCAACTTGTCCATGTTGACCAGATATCTGAACTTAATCTAATCCCATTTTCCAGCACTTAGCCCATATCCCTCCAAACTCTTCCTATTCATATATCCATCCAAATGCCTTTTAAATGTTGTAATTTAAGCAGCCTCCACCACTTCTTCTGGCAGAGCATTCCATCCATGCACCACCCTGCGTGTGAGAAAGTTGCTTCTTTGGTCCTTTTAAATTTTTCCTCTCACTCTAAATCTGTGGGTAGACCCACAATGCTATTAGGAAGGGAATTCTGGAACGTTGACCCAGCAACACTGAATGAATGGTGATACATTCCCAAATCAATGGTGGGTTGAGTCTATTCACAGATTTAATACCCTTTCTTCTTTTACTTATGCCTTTTAAGTTGTTCACCTCAGAAAGATTAACCTACACCAAGCCATTTACCACTTGAACTCTCATACATTTATCCAACATCTCCAGAGTTAATTACTGGGAAGCTCTTAGGAATTTGTTTTAACACAAACGCTTTCTAAATGATTGCTGAAAATTGAATTAGCATTTGCAAATGTACTTTTCACCTGGTGTCACTCCTGTCTTTTCTCAGAAGCCCAGTAAATATGACTTTTGTCAATAATGATCCAATTATCTTTTGAAAGCCCCATTGACCCTGCTCCCCCTGCATTCAAGAAGTTGAACATTCAATGTGTAAAAAATATTTTCTCATGCTTCACCACTGCTTCTTTTGCCAATGACCATAAATCATGCTCTCTGGTTCTTAATCCTTCCACTCTTGAGAACAAATTCTCTTTGCTCAGTCTTATGAGACACCTCATCATTTTGAAAACCTCCATAAAATTTCCTCTCAATCTTCTCTTCTCCCAGCTAAACATCCCATCTTCTCCAATCTCTCCATATAATTTAAGTTCTTCATTCCTGGAAACATTCTCATGAATGTTTTCTACTCCCTGTCTCACTCTTTCATATTCTTTCTAAAATGCGGTGCCTAGAACTGGACACAATACTCCAGTTGATGTCAAGTCAGTGTTTTATGCAGGTTTAGCATAACTTCCTTGCTTTTTAACTCCTTGCTCCTACTGACAAAACCCAGTTTTAGTATGATATTAATCATGCTGTTCAGTCACCTTCAAGCCCCTCTACTCCCACAACTTCTTTAGTATCCTTTGACTTACATGTCTCTCTGCACACCTTCTAACATAATTTATTAAATGCATTAACTTTAATCTGCCACGTGTCTACCAATTCAACCAATCTATTTACATCTTTTTGAAGTGTTACACTATCATTCACGTTGTTTTCAAAATAGCATCATCCTCAAATACAAAGCAGTGTCCTGTACACAGCGGTTATCAATATGTATCAGGGAGAGCACAGCGGCCTTACATTGTTGGGGGACACCACCAAAAACCCTCCTTCAGCCTGAAAAGCTGCTGTGCTCCATTCCACTTTGTTTCCTGTCACTCAGACAATTTCATTTCCATATTGCTACTGCCCGTTTTACTCTATGAACTTTAACTTTGTTTAAGTAATTTAAACAGTAGTTTGTCACATGTCTTTTGGGAGTTCGCATGCTCCACATCAACAGCTTTATCCTCATCTACCCTTTTGCTTATTCTTCAAAAAACTCAAGCAAATTAATTAAATGTATTTTACACTTAACAGATTCAAACTGGTTTACCTTAATTTGCCCAAGTGACAAGTAATTTTGTTCTGAATGACATAAATGACTTCTACAGAGTGAACAACTTAAAATATGTTCAAGGCAAATGTTAATTTTTGCCTCTTTATGTAACTAAACAAGACTCATTTTCTTTGCAAAACATTAATGTTAATAGGAAATGATTTTCTTACTATTCCAGATTGAAGGTATAACTTTCACTCAACTCACATTAGCCAAGAGCTTTAAAAAGGAACTCCTTCATTATCAAAATGGGGAATCAATGTAATGTTTATTTCTGGTAGCCGATCAGGAGCCAGCATTTAACAAACACGTTAAAACACAATCCTCAACAGAAATTGCTGAAAAAGGACCGAGGAAGGGTCACTGGATGTGAAACATTCACTCTTGATTTCTTTCCAAAGATGCTGCCAGATCTGCTGAGCTTTCCCAGTAACTTCTGTTTTTGTTTCTGATTACCAGAATATGCAGTTCTTTTGGTTTTTAATTAAAACACTACATTGTAGCCATAGGTAAAAGATAGCAGGTCAGGCAGTATCCAAGGAACAGGAAATTCGACGTTTCGGGCCAGAGCCCTTCATCAGGAATGAAGGGCTCTGGCCCGAAACGTCGAATTTCCTGTTCCTTGGATGCTGCCTGACCTGCTGTGCTTTAACCAGCAACACATTTTCAGCTCTGATCTCCAGCATCTGCAGACCTCACTTTTTACTCATAGGTAAAAGATAGAAAACAGAGTTTAAAAAAAACAAAGCAAAAGTTTAAAATAGGCAAAGGTATTACTTTGCTTCATTGTTAATTCACCTTATGGAGTCCTCGGCAGTCAAGCATTGCTGTGAGCTGATGCAAGTTGGTTTCAGATCTATTTAGTAGCAGTTGTATCTCAAGAAGGTCCTTCTGAGAAGGCAGAATGTTTAGTCAGACAAGTTTGACTAAATCAAACAACTGTAGTTTGAGCTGACGAGCAAATTACTCCTGACAGGAGGATACACTCAATGATCTGTGTCCATGTCATTGTTATTTAGTTGTAGTTTTGTTTCTTTTTCATATATTAATAACATCTGAGACATTCAGATGCATTATCAAAATTATGAAGAACTTCAAAGACAAACAGATATAGATTAGTGTACAGGCAGATAAATATATGAAATTCAAGACAATTGGAAGGTGCAATTGATAAATCTGTTGATAAAAGATAGACTCCTATACTTTACACATAAAAGTGGAGGGGACAAAAACAAGTAAGTATTACATTATTACAAATCATTGGACTGGTGCTTTTCATAATATAGTATCTAATTTTGCAATCATGCTTTAGGAAAGACAAGGTCATGAAAAGAACATGAAAGATTAGACCATAAGACCATTAGATATAACGAAGGAATAGGTCATTTGGCTTATCATGTCTGCTCCATCATTTTATCATGGTTGATGTGTTTCTCAACTCAATTCTCCTACTTCCTCCCTGTAACCCTTGTCCCCCTTACCAATCAAGAATCTATCTATCTCACTCTTAAAGACATTTAATTACTCCATTGTATTTCCTGCTAGGCTCCCCTTCCAATCAACTCTGGCCAGCACCACCCTCATGTCTTTGTAGTTACCTTTACTCAAGATTCACGGAGATCATATGGAGGGATGAGATGTTTTCGATTGAAGAGGAATATACATGAGTTCCAAACTTTCAATATCAGAACTAACAATATGGAATTACTCAATAGCTCAATTAGTTCATTAATAGAATAAGCAATCTCTGCTGTAAATTGAGGAAGCTCTTGGTTCATGTAGCAACCAATGCAATTAGCCTATTCCAGCGAAGGAACTCCAAGTATCATAACACTTATAATAGTATAGAGGTAGGCCTAGGCACATTGCAGAATCAACCATATACATACAGCAAGACAAACCACTGTAGTTTATATTTTGGTTACGAGTGGACAGTTAGAGTGCAACAGGTGAACCGGTGAACCACATGGGAGAAGTGCTCAACTTGAGGGGTGATTAATTGCCAAAAATCACTTAGGTTCAGAAGAGAAACTATACCAAGGTCAGAAGTGAATAACCTGGAAAATTAAGTCTTGGTATAAGCTTAAATTAAGTTGGGAGATGACAACATGTTCAAGGATTCAGTCATAGTAAGACTGAGAAACATAATCAATGCTTTACAAAATAAAATTTTATCTCTTACCTTTGCCATTGGGAATACTGGCACAGCAATGTACATCATTCCTTGAATCTGTCGTTCCATAGCAGTCAAAGATCGTTGGAAACTTGAAAGAATCTGTACAAGGAAAAAGATTGTATTGAACAAAACTTTTTTTTTGAAAATCACTTCCTTCTTTTAATTTCCATGTCCATGTTCAGTTTTTAGTTTTACGTTTTAGTTTCATGTTTCCATGTGAATAACTTAGCTAATGATAGAAAAATTTACCTCTTTCCAAAATAAATCAAGCTTCAAATTGAACAGATATAAACATAATAGACAGGTAAAGTCCTTTTGGCTCATAAAGCCTAATGTACATAATTGTGATATCTTGTGAATCACAGTACATACACACATTACCTGTCACCATTTCAAATCTACTGCCAATGAAATTGGCATCACAGAAACTTACAATATGGAAACAAGCTGTTCAGCCCATCACACCTATGCCAGCTTTCTTAAAGGTATCATCTCATTACTCCCACTCCTTTTACAATTTCAAATTATACATACTGACGTACAAAATAGGATGAACTCGTTTCACTTGTATGATTAGAACATATTACTTAACCACTTAATTTTATCTCATTTCCTAAAATTTATATCAATATAGAATATTGCAAACCTGTTGAAATGGGTTACTTATGCTGTGGCTGCAATACAGGTAATAATGTACTACATCTGTAAGCAAAACAAATAAACATCAGTTAGAACTCCCAAAGCCCAACTCTAAAACATGAATTATGTGTTGAAACGGTGCTTGTGTACAAACTTCTTGTGGAAAGTTCAGCTGTTTTGAAGCCAGTTTATTGATATATGTACAACTAAATCTAAAAGTTATAGTTTCAGCTGATGGATGAATTGTTTGGGTTTCATTTTACTTGGCAAAAAAAGAAACATGAGGCTGTGCACAACAATTTGTGTTCATGCCATTATTATTCATAGAATCATAGAAACCCTACAGTGTGGAAGCAGGCCATTTGGCCCATCGCATCCACACCAACCCTCTGAAGAGCATCCCATGCAGACCCGCCTCATACTCTATCCCTGTAAGCCTATTTCCCATGGCTAATCCACCTAGCCCGCAAACCCTTAGATACTATGTGCAATTTAGCATGGCCAATCCACTTAACTGGCACATCTTTGGACTGTGGCAGGAAACCCATGCAGAAACGTGGAGAATGTGCCAACTCCTCATAGACAGTCACCCGAAGCTAGAATCAAAGCCAGGTCCCTGGCGCTGTAAGGCGGCCATGCTTACCTCTGAACCACCATGCCGTATGGTTGTAAGCTTTATTTCTTTCTCATATATGAATAACATTTGAGACAATCGGGTGAACTATCAAAATTATGAAGATGAGAGTAGGCAACTTCAAAGACAAACAGACATATTTATCTGCTTGCGCACTAATCTATAAAACTTGAAACAACTGGGAGGACAGTTTGTTAAATCTATTGATAAAAGATACACATAATGGTGGAAGGGATAAAAGCAAACAGGAATTACACTTTCACAAATTATTGGATTGGTTTTAGTTGGAATATCATGTCCAATCTGGTAATGTTGCTTTGGGAAAGACAGTGTGGTTGTGAAGAGAATAAGAAAAGATTCACTGAGATCATGATCAGGGGTGAGACATTTTAGTTCAGAGAGGAAACTGCCCTTTGTCTTACTGAGAAATAAAAATGAACATGTAATCCCCACTATTGTCAAAGTTATGGAGAGCTTTGCAAAGGTGAGTGACGTGTGGGAGGGAAGGTGAAGGTGTGGAGCGGAAGGCAGGATTGGCAAGGTCAAAGGAATGTAGGGAACGTTGGCCTGAAGCTTCCAGGCAACAATGCACAACACATTTACCCCTTTATAGGGTCATAAAGTTCAAAATAAGCTGCTCAGGTTAAAGACTACAACTATCAGAACGTTTTTCATGTTATGCTCCTTACTTCCATTTTGATCCCTCTGACCCATTGAGACTGCAAGTTCTGCTCTGTTGAAGCTCTTCTACCTTGAAGAGCTGAGCTATTTTCTTTGCTGCTCCCCCAACACACAATGTAGTCTCCAACTGCCCTCCCCCTACAGAATGCTCAGAATCCCCTGTCCAGAATGCTCAAACCTGCTTGGAAGGCTAACTCCGCCTCTTTCAGGCTTGCTTTCAGGTTTCGGCCTGTGTCAAAACTACTAGCTCTTCCCCCAAAACCTGGACCCCTCTCGACCACTTGGTCTGCCCTGAGCCCCCTGCCCCCTCAGGCACATGGAAGGCTGACGCCTGGATTTGGGCCTGTGGGTGCTGCTGTCAGATCTGACTCACCCACACAAGTCCAATCAGCCACCTGCTGAAATCTGGCAACTCTTGGAGCACAGTGCCAGCCGGTTCTCCCTTGTGGCTGTTTGGCTTGTTCCTATGTTTACATGTTGCAATGGCCTGGGACCATGAATGCACAGATTTTCCGTTGCTCCCTGGAGAAATTGAGGTCTAATGGAAATTTGGCAAGACCACACTTTAGATTTGGGTGGGGGAGGGGGAGGGGTAATCAGAGAGCTATCCTTCAGGACAATCCCAGGAAACTTTGATTGAGCCATCATCCTGGTCCTCACGGGTGAAGAGTTATCACTCCCTGCCTGAGGTCACATAGAATGACTTAAACAATAGGATTAAAATGTCATTGATTTGCAGAACTTTTTTCTCATATCAGTTGCCAACTTTGAGGGAAGGAGGGGGAAGAGAAAAGATGTATAATACTTTTGAAGGACGTGGAAGTTTACCTGAGCTAACTTTATTCCGTGTCATGTTCATGATGAACTTGTCTGGAGCCACGCAGAAATCACTGATCCCCTGAAATGTGAAAGTTAAAAATTATAATGAGGCTGTTCACATCAGGAAAAAAGAAGGGAAAGTAATTAGGGCTAACTTTGCTAAATATTATCAAACCATTGCAGGTGCTTTAAAAATGTGTTCTAAATCTGCCTCCCCATGTTTAGATTAAATTCCCTACAGTGTGGAAACAGGCCCTTCAGCTCAACAAGTCCACACCGACCCTCTAAAGAGCAACCCACCCAGACCCAATCCCCCACGTTATATTTACTCCTGACTAATGCACCCAACACTATGTTGCAATTTAGCATGGTCAATTCACCTGACATGCATGTCTTTGATTGTGGGAGGAAACCAGAGCACCTAGAGGAAACCCATGCAGACACAAGGAGAATGTGCAAACTCCACACAGACGGCCACCTGAGGTGGGAATTGAACCCGGGTCCCTGGCACTTTGAGGCAGCAGTGCTAACCACTGAGCCACCATGCCGCCCTTTGAGTAAAAACATTCCAAGACACTTTGGATATGGCATAATCATCAGGATCCCTCTCTGGATCACTTTTAGTGAGTTCATTTCTCTCCATCCATTGAATTGGATATTCTACATTTTTCGAACGCATTAACGAAACTTGATGCACTAATAACATCCCAGTATTTGATAATGAAACCATACAAAACTTTAAACAGGGCAGCGTCTATATATCCACTCTTTGTTAAGATTTCTTGTCTGCCAATCATCCACCTCTTCCATTAGGTGCAAACATGATTCTTGAATGGCTTGTTGAAGCACACATGCAAATATTTATATTAGATGTCCAGTGTTACAACCAGTGAGGAGGGATCACAGCTTCAGTCAAATGGGTGGTCACAATGTTGTATTTTCATTTTCTTTAGAAGCATGCAGCTGCCAACACTTCAATTAAACTCAGCAACTCATCAAAAATGAAGATGAGGCAACTCTGAGGTTTTCTTCAGTGAAAGAGAGTTCAGTTTTAATTGTATTCTGAAAAAATAACAAAATATGATGTGAAAGGTAAGCACACAAATACAAGTAGTTAGCTCACAAAGGGAAGTTTGCATAGGCAGAATGGTGTCTAGTGCAGACAGGAAAGTAAAGGCAAATGCAATCACATATCTTGAGTGTCTCTAGTGTTGCAGCACTGACAAGACTCGCGTGCAACTATTCAATTTAATTTTGATTTAATTATTCACCTTGTTAGTAAAGATCTACTTGGGCTCCACGCAAAACAATACTTTTCACTGTACCTAGGTAAATGTAATAATAATAATAAATTAAATCAAAAAATATTCAGCTGTTGTCTGTTGCTTTAGTAAAGGCGAAGTTTGCATTACAGAGTTCTCAGTGAATGACTGTTTTCCACCAATGCTGGTTTCCAAGAATGAGACTGAAAGAGAAAGAGCTTCTAGTATCTATGTTACTACAAGCCCAGATTGTTTTATCTCAATTTGATTTTAAAGGCTGCTGTGATATTCTGTTCTGGTGTCTGTCTTTGTTTCATTTCAAGCTGGATACTTTTAGGCAATTGTTGACTCTCAAAGTGTAAATCTATCATCCAAGTGTGAACAAGAGATGAAAATTTCTTGATGCATCATTAATTTTCAGTGCCTTGTGTTCAAGACGGTAACTCTGAGGGAGCCAGTTTCATAATCCACATGCATTGCCTGGACTTGTCAGATGAACACAACCATTACTTTAACTCAGGAGCATCCCTTTCAGAACCACTCTTAGTCCATGTTGTCTTGAGTGTTAAATGATGAAAGATGTATATTGATGGTGCTTTTCACTACAATCATAACACCTGTTATAACTGTAATGTGGACGTTAGTTCATTGCAAGCACATCCTGACCTCATCGGTTATGTGTGATCTGGCCATGTCCAACATTAATTCTTTGCACTCTATCTAAGCCACCGGGATGCATATTCCACACATTATCGATCTATAACTTATTCCATCCTTTTGCATCCAATCAATATCATGAAAATGCAGAAAAACACCTGCAAGGAACTTGATGTTTTACTGTACATTGTTTTAAGTTTGAAAATTACCATATGCATTGATTTTATTTCTGTTACCAATGCAGGCTTGCACTACAATGAATTTTGTCTATTTGTGTTGTGCTGGTAGAACTATTTTTGACCGTTGCTGCCCTACAGTTGGGAACAGTGAGCATATCAAAATTCAGAGCTGTTTCATCCATGTTGCCAATCTGACTTAGTGAATGCTTGCATTTTTATTGCTTCTGATGAACCATTGGAAATCAATGCTTTTGTCATCGAAGCCTTTTTGCCCAATCTTGACCTTTTGTTGCAATATCACTTGCTTTAGTTTATCAAACAGCTACATCAACAAGCTGTTGGTCTGAAATATGTATTTCAGATTGCTGTAAAAAAAATTGCTGGATTGAGAGTTTGATTTGGCACACTTACCTGCATATATTGTAAATATATTTTTCGTTTCTGGTGAGGACATATCCAGTCTGATGATTTTTGACACATCCTTCTCAACAACTGGCGGCTCCCTGTTAGCATGGTGCAGTTGGACCTGGGAATCTTCTTCGGAGTGGATTCTTCTTATCAGTTTTTCACCACACTGAGTTCCCTCACTGCTACACAGTTATTGTTTGAGCTTGCAAATATTACGACTATTAGCTTGGCAGCGTCTTTGTACTCCATTCATTTGGTTGGAGGACAGATTTCTATTTGTCGTTCACCGTGCCACATACTGTATGCTCCACCAACAACAAAACAGAAATTGCTGGCAAAGCTCAGCAGGTCTGGCAGCATGTGTGGAGAGAAATCAGAGTTAACGTTTCAGGTCCAGTGGCCCTTTTTCAGAACTGGCGTTTTAACAGCAATTTCTGTTTTTGATTCTGATTTCCAGTTCTTTTGATTTTTCAGCAGTATGCCGCACATGAGTGTACCTTAAAACTCACACGTCTTTTTCGCAAAACACCATGTTGTTTGCTTCAACACACAAGCTGACGAACTTGAGGCCAATTACTAAAGTAAATGTAACATTTTGTAACCAAAAAGGGAGTTAGGCTTATAAAATATGATATGCAAAGGCATTTTTTTTTGCTTGGAAAAAGAAATGAGTTCTCACATAAGCTGAGTCAGCCTAAATGCTGAGATATACACTTTTTCAAATTATGTTTCCAAACGTTTTAAAGCTTACAGGAAAGTCTATACATGAAAAATGTATAACTCTTGTGCCAGAGTTGAGATTCTCACACACACAACATTGAAACTGCCTACGTGTATATTTATGATTCATGCCAAAGAGGAATTGGAAGAGAAGGAAAAAGGAAGGAAAGATTTGATTTGATTTTTCGTCACATGTTTCGAAATACAGTGCAATGTATCACCAGCTGAAATAACTCAATTGATAGCGCGCTAGACTGCAGATCTAAAGGTCTGTGGTTTAATCCCAAATTTTGGCAAAATGTGTGTTTCCTGAATGTATCAACCTTTATTTATGGAGTGACTCAGTGGTTCGCACTGCTGCTTCACAACACCAGAGACCCAGGTTGATTCCACCCTTGGGTGACTGTCTGGGTAGAGTTTACACATTCTCCTTGTGTCTGTGTGAGTTTCCTTTAGGTGCTCCGGTTTCCTCCCACAGTCCAAAAGATGTGCAGGTTAGGTGGATTGGCCATGCTAAATTGTCAATGTATCCAGGCTGTGTAAAATTGCATGGATTATCTGTGGGAAATAGGGTAGGGAGGGTGAGTCTGGGTGGGATGCTTTTCAGAGAGTTGGTGTGGCCTGTTTCCACACTGTAGGGATTCTATTCTCATCATCCTATTGTTTCACATGCTAACCAGACAAATCATAACTTACTTAACAACATCAGGGTAATAGAACAAAATGTAGAATATTGTGTTATAGCTACAGAGAAGGTGCAGAGAAAGTTTAACTCTAATATGTGAGAGAGTCATTCATAAGCTTCGTAACAGTAGGGAAGGAGCTGTAGAAAAAAGGGCAAGAAAGAATGGAAGGCAAGAATGCAAAGAAACTGATCGATAAACCACAACAGAATTAACATGAAATCATTGACCAATGACATTTTCAAAATCTAATTTGCCCATTACAAAAATAGTTTCCTTGTAGGATGTGACAGAAAGTATACATATTTCGAAAAGCTGCAGAATCGATCAGTACTGAGGAATCAGCTATTTTAGTTGAATAAGATTGAGTAGTATTAATATGAATAGACCATGAAAGGGAACTAAAATAATGATGGAGAAAAAATGCCTTTTTTTAAAATCCAGCTCTCAGAAATCGTAAAAATATTCACTCAACACTTAATGAACAGATTTACATTTCAGAGGTGCACTTACAGATCACATTGCCATCACATCCTAATCAATTTAGAAAGTGTAGACAGCCCAGAGAGAGAGAGGGAGAGAGAGAGAGAGAGAGAGACTGGCTGAAATGCCAATCAAACAATAGACTTTCACTGATCAACATAGATTCAATCAATCAATTGACTTCAACTCCTGGCAGTAATCCGCTTATCAGATTGAGCAGCTGACAGGGCTGTAGGTGGGATATGGAACAAATCAAAGCAAATCATTTTGTGTCAATACAGAAAGTTGCAAAGAATATCTGAAGGAATTCAACTGAACTAAATACATTCGAGTGAATGTAATTTTTTTAGTGCTCATTCTTACTGAATGAATTGCGGAAAATTGTTACCATTTATCTGACGGTATTAATAAAAGCTGTTATAAATCTGGCATAAATCACAATTTAGCACTCAATGTTTCATTATTTTAAAACCTTGAATTTGATCTGCTGTCTGCACTGCTATTTCGGCTGAATGCCCAATTTTACGTGGAGTAAAATATAAACGTATAATGAAGTGCATTAGGAATATGAAGAACATAATTCTTCACCTTTAACCAGAATTGAACTTGTTTGTCCAGCTTACTGTATGTATATATGTAACTTCTATATAGTTACAAAATGTACAATTACATAATAATCCCTTTAATCTTCTATGAATTCCTTTCTTGAATACAACACTATTCTGATTGTCATTTAATGCTATTTGGATGAAAACAGACTCCAGAAACAAGTAAAAACAAACCATGAAATGTCTGTGAATAGTGTTGAAAGATAATCTTAACTAATAAAATGTTGTTAGTTTCCAACTTACAAGATTAGGAAAAATGTTTTTATTCAAATAAGCACCAATTAAGCAATGATATCTCCAGGAACTTGAAGTAAGTTTTATCCAAGGAGCTGCACCTATATCTTTCTGGCTTTGTTGTGCTGAATTGCTGAAAGCAGCATTGATTTTTCAAGGGTCAGAAGTAATGAATGGTTTTGAAATGGAAGTGAACACTGCCACCCCTTGATTTAAAACAGAGAAATTGTGTCTAATTTGAACACATTATGATGCAGATAGAAAGAGACCGAGGAGAAAGTGAGGACTGCAGATGCTGGAGATCAGAGTCAAAAGTGTGGCTCTGAAAAAGCACAGCTGGTCAGGCAGCATCCGAGGAGCAGGAGAATCAATGTTTTGGACATTCCTGATGAAGGCCTAATGCCCGAAACATCGATTATCCTGCTTCCCGGGCGCTGCCTGACTCGCTGTGCTTTTCCAGCACCACACTTTTCTACCGAGATAGAAATAGAGCACATATTGACAAGGAAATTGGTACATGCAAGTAGCTTAGCAAACCTGCAAATTCTATGAGAAAAATAAACCTTTGACAAACAAACTTTCCACTGCAGAATGCGCACTCATTGAAGTAATCCATTTGTTTCTGCCTTTGATTGTCTGTTTTATTGCATTGGATTCAACCTCCCATGACCTTTCCTATCTATCCTGTCTCTTTCCTGTGTTCCTTTCGTAAGTATTTTTCCATGCTTAGCTTTCCCTGTACACCTTCCTACTGTGAGCAGCAAAAGACAAAAACTTGTAGGCTTTGGTGTTTGATCAAATTACAGACAACTGCAATTGCAACTCACTCAATAGAGAAAAAAAGGGTATCAGGGAAAAGGAAGATACGTAGAAGAGCGATAACTATTTAGTTTGCGATGTTTTATCATTGTTGCTGTATTATCTTGGGGCCAGATACAAAAATCCTTCAATAGGCGGTTGCCTATAGGGGGCAGGGTGGCTCATATTTTTCAAACAAGTTGTTCATGGCCTGGGTCACTAGTATTCCAAATTTGGCTTTCCTTTCATTCCTGAAACAAAGCCTAGGATAACCCATGTACTCTGTTGAAAGACACAAGCAACAAAAGGAAGCTTATCTACTACTGCTTTTTTGAGGAATCTGTTTATGTTTAATTGCAAGTAGAACAATCAGCTCCTTTTTCCTGCAGCCACATTGTATTTAAAGCAGAAAACAGAGGCTCTCAACCTTTTCAGTATGAAGGCACACTTCAATGAAGCAAACAATACCATGGCACACCAATACTTTCAGCTGAAT
The DNA here is from genome assembly GCF_020745735.1 of Hemiscyllium ocellatum. NCBI lineage: Eukaryota > Metazoa > Chordata > Chondrichthyes > Orectolobiformes > Hemiscylliidae > Hemiscyllium > Hemiscyllium ocellatum. Next base: position 25,850,780 of record NC_083425.1, on the reverse strand, counting down.
TGATTGCTCATAACTGTACAATTTACTTGCCCTGATGAAGATTCACTAGGAATGGAGATATTGAGTGAGAGGAGGCTCCCCTCAGCCTCCTCACTCTCCATCTGCTAAATGTCTAGCCATCTCTCACAACACTTGCCCACTTGCCCAGTGGTTCCATTTCTATATCCCTCATACTTATTTATGTAACTTCCTCCTAAATGCATTTATGCCCTCTGGGTTGCCAGATTCCAAGTTCAAGCCCCACTCCGGCCAGAGACTCCAGTGTAATAATGGGGGTGTGCATCACTGTATTTTGGTTGGGATGTTAAGCTAAGATCCCAATTGCACATGGAAGTGGGTGTTAAAGATTTCATGGCACTGGTTTAAACAACACGGGAATTATCTCTGGTACCCTGGCCAAAATTTATCCCTCAATCAATATCACAAAAACAGGTTTTCTGGTCTTTATCACATTGCTGCTTGCTGAGTTCAAGGTAACTGCTGCATTTCCTGCACGGTGGCACAGTGGTTAGCACTGCTGCCTCACAGCGCCTGAAGACCCGGGTTCAATTCCCGACTCAGGCGACTGACTGTGTGGAGTTTGCACGTTCTCCCCGTGTCTGCGTGGGTTTCCTCCGGGTGCTCCGGTTTCCTCCCACAGTCCAAAGATGTGCGGGTCAGGTGAATTGGCCATGCTAAATTGCCCGTAGTGTTAGGTAAGGGGTAATGTAGGGGTATGGGTGGGTTTCGCTTCGGCGGGTCGGTGTGGACTTGTTGGGCCGAAGGGCCTGTTTCCACACTGTAAGTCTAATCTAAAGTCTAATCTAATCTACAACAGCATCTATACTTCAAAAGATACTTCATTGATTGTAAAAGGATTTGAAATGTCAGGTGCTCATGAAAAACATGTAATACAAGCCTTTCATTTGTTTCTATTCACCTCAACTACTCCTTGTGAAAGCATCCGGATCACCAGTTCCTGAATTGCTTATTGGATTTATTAGCTTTCAGTTACCACTAATTACTTTGGCTTAAGTGTGCCTGCAATCTGAAGCCAGGACCCAGAGTATTGTTACCTCCTGAATTGGATCCCTATAAATTTCTAAGTACAAATGGGGTTAACCAGACAGTCAAGTCAATAAATCACGGTGACCCCTTCTCAGCTCCTTTCCTCGAGGCACTGCGAATAGTGCTGAAGCCATAATAAACTTCACTTTAGCTGCTGTTCTCCATTTGTAGCTGGACTGTAGATGCCTGGAAGGTGTTTGACTGAAAAGCACATCGCTTCCAGATCAAATCCATCAGATGTGCATAAGCATCAAAAGAATTCAAATTGGACAATTTCTCCCTCTTGCTGCATTGATTCCATGCTTGATAAGTTACCTCAGAGCTTGGCTTTTTCAATTTTTTAATGAAAGAAACTGAGACCAGTAAAATTCTGTCATAAAACTGAACAACCTGAACTGTGATAAACCCAGCTTTGGTCTGTGGCCTGTATTTTGCTCATCAATTTCAGTTTCAATTCCATCAAATACACTCCACTCAAAGGCATTAAATCTGCATGACTTAAAACCAGCAACATAAACATAAAAAACTAGAACATGAATACCTGAAAATGATCTGAAATGGATTTTCATCTAAAGCACAATTTGTCTTGAGGATTTACAGGTCACATGAGTTATTCTCCAAAATAAATGCAAACATACAAGGTGCATTGTAGTCTGAAGAGCTGTCAAATTAAATCAACTATTTCCAGCATTGTCATGATAGTTTCTGTAGACTGAGTTCACTGCTGATCACATCATTTTGTGAAGCCTTGGGAGCAGGGAAGCTAATGAATCTGATCTGACATCAATAGCCTTTTGAATTGTAGTAACTGTCTGGAAGGTGAAAAGGAAGCAGGCACTTTATTCATGATGGAACAGAAAGCCAAACATTGAAAAGCAACACTGTCAGCTTTTGTGCAACTGCCAGCTGACAGGCAGGAATCATTGAGGGGGGAATAGGAGGAGTTATATGCTCCCTTCTGTAAGGAATTAAATTATTAAAAATGTATGTGCAGATACATGGTATGGGTAAGGCAAAACATGTTTTCTTACATGGAACGTATAACAGCACAGTACAAGAATAGGACCTTTGGCACAACATGTCTGCGCTGACCTTGAGCCATTCCAAACTAATCACATCTGCCTGCATATGGTTAGAACCCTTTTATTATCTGCCTGTTCATGTGTCTGTCTATAGTCTCTTAAATATTGGTATCATATCTGCTTCTCCCATCTCCCCTGGCAGCTTGTCCCAGGCACACAGAACCCTCTGTAAGAAAGACCTGCCTTACACATCTCCTTTAAACTTTTCCCCTGTCACATTATGCCCCCTCATATTTGACATTTCCACTCTAGGAAAAAGTTTCTGACTATCCACCCTATCCATGCCTCTCATAATTTTATATGATTATATCAGGTCGCCCCTCAGCTTCTGATGGTCTAGCGAAAACTATCCAAGTTCGTCCAATCTAACCTAATAGCTAATACTCCAATTCAGGCAACACTCTGGTAAACCTCTTTCCCACCCTGTCCAAAGTCTCCACATCTTTCCTAAAGTGCGGTGACCAGAATCCACACAATACTCCATATGTGGCTTAACTACAGTTTCAAGCTACAGTTGCCATATGGCTGATGAACGTTTATACTCATTGCCCTGAACGGTAAAGGCAAGCATACTATATTCCTTCTTTACCATTTTTGTTGCCCCTTTCAGGGAAGCATGGACTTGCACCCCAAGATCTCTCTGTATATTAATATACCTAAGGTTCCTCCCTTGTACTGTACATTTTCTTCTTGCAATTGACTACCCAAATTACATCACCTCACACTTGTCCATATTAAATTCCATCTGCCATTTCTCCACCCAGCTTTCCAACTGCTATATGCTTTAATAACCTTCCTTACAATCCCCAACTCTATCAATGTTCATGTACTCTGCAAGCTTACTAATCAGACCATCTACATTTTCATCTAAATCATTAATACATATTACAAATAATGGAGGTCCCAGCACTGATCCATGTGAAACATCACTGGTCAGACCTCAAGTCAGAAAGACACCTCTTCACAGCCATCTCTGTCTTCTACACCCAAGCCACTTTTGTGTCCAACTTACCACTTACCAACCACATGATTTAATCTTCTGGATCAGATACCAAGGAGAGACCTTGTCAAATGCTTTAGTAATGTCCATGCGCTACCCACATCAATCATCTTCATCACTTCCTCAAAAAACTCAATCAAATTTCTAAGACAAGAGCTCCCTCGCATAAAGCCATGCTGACTATCCCTAACAAGTTGACTGTTTTCTGAATGCAAGGAAGCCCTGTCTCTAAGGATCTTCTCCAATGGTTTCCTTACCAGCTATATTTCCTGGATCATGCCTGTTGCCTTTCTTAATTAAAGGAACAGCAATGGATATTCTCCAGTCTTCAGTGACCTCACCTGTGGCTGAAGAGTATACAAAGACCCCTATCAGGGCCCCAGCAATCTCCTCTCGTGCCTCCCTTAGTATCCTGGGACAAATCCTATCAGACCCTGGGGATTTAGCTATCTTAATGTTTTTCAAGACAACCAACACCTTCTTCATATCAACATGCCCTAGAATATCAACATACCCCTCCCTAATCTGACCATCATCCATGTCCCTGTCCTTGGTGAATACTGATTCAAAAGGCTTACTAAGGACCTCACCCACTTTCTTTTGCTCCACACATTAATTCCTTCTGTTGTCCATGAGTGGACCTACCCTTTCCCTTGTTATCCTCTTATTACTAATGTAGATATAAAATGCCTTGGGATTATCCTTAATCCTACTGGCCAAGGACATTTCACGGCCCCTTTTAGCTTTCCTAAGTTGTTGTTTAAGTATTTTTTCCTGCTTTCTTTACAATCCTCAACACTTCTGAAGGGTCATTGGATTCAAAATGTTAATTCTGCTTTCTCTCCACAGATGCTGCCAGTCCCACTCAGTTTACCCAGCAATTTCAGATTTCCAGCACCCACTGTTCTTGATTTAATCACAGGTCCTGGTATCAAGACTGAAAGTGGGAAGGAATTTGCCGGCTACATAATTGCCCTGCAGCCAGACAATTATATAGCCAGGCTGCCAGTTAACAAGTGGCAGACAGAGAGACCAACCTGTGAGACTGTGTTTCTTCTCCTCAAGTGGCATTACTACAATGGCATTTATGCAGCATGCACTTGTAATATTAGAACCTCCACCAACATCCCCTTCCTGGCGTTGTTTAGTGTTCCATCCTCCCTGGCACACCATACTGTCTCACTCAATATGTAGTGGAGGTCCTCAACAGCAAGCTTCTGTTTCCCTGCTGCTTTCTTTAGACAAGCGAGTCTCTGAAACCCCATGGTTCTCATGTACCATGAGCGAAATGGAAAAACCCCCAAAAACTATTTTTGATAAACCTGCTCAGATAGGTTATGACACACCTCAGGAGGAGGTGGGACTTCAACTAAGGTCTAAATTACCATCAATTGGCCAATTCACTGCTTCAATTACCTTCCTGCTTGATCCATGTGCAATGTACACTTTCCATTAGGAAGATTTTGTAACAATGCAAAAATATCAGAATTTCCTCTCCTGATGCTGCCTCCCATCTCCTCACCTCCCATTTTCAAAACAGGCTGTGATTCCAAAAAAAAGTGCACAATGCACTAACATCTAAACTCTTAGTTTCTACAAAATTACTCCTGTTTAGCATTTACCATTTTCTACCCAATATTCACTTATTAGAAATTCCACAGACAACAGGAAAGGTCAAAAGGGTCATTCCATCACTTACCACAGCGGCAGACATATCCAGACCCAGGGATCCCCAACTAAGGATTAGAGTCAGGACTCCACTGATGATCATTCTGCAAAAAACAAAATATAAACATAATGACATTACTGGGAATTTAATGATAGATAAAGCTCTTAGACACTATAGGACATGTTATCAATTGAGGTCAGATTCCATATGTTTAACGTTGCAACATAATTGGAGAAAATATTTTATCCTGCATATTTTTTTTTACTTTTGCAGGATTTTATCTTAGAATTAAAATGTTCAAAACACAGGGTAGCCATTCATTCCTTACTCCTATGCTTGTTCACTACATTACACTACTTTCATTCTCATGATTTTCCCCTGTGAATTTATAAGCATTTACTCCTGTTCAATAGTGTAATGTTGATCTGCATGTTGCAGAGCACAATATTTTCGAGGGGTTCTTTTGCATATTATTTTGGTAGTTTATAAAAATATTCCTTAGACATTGGTTCGACCACTTCTGGAATATTGCATTCAATCTGGTCTCCCTGCTTTTAGAAAGATGTTGTTAAACTTGAAACGTTGCTGAAGAGATTTACAAGGATGTTGCCAGGGTTGGAGGATTTGAGCAAAAGCGATGCTGAATATGCTGGGGCTATTTTCCCTTGAGTGTTAAAGGCTGAAGGGTGACCTTATAAAGGTTTATAAAATCATGGAGGGCATGGATAGGGTGAATAGCCAAGATCATTTTTCCAGGTCAGTAGAGTTCAAAATGAGAGAGCATAGACTTAGAGTGTGGAAACAGGCCCTTCGGCCCAACAAGTCCACACCGACCCGCCGAAGCGCAACCCACCCATACCCCTACATTTACCCCTTACCTAACACTACGGGCAATTTAGCATGGCCAATTCACCTGGCCCGCACATCTTTGGACTGTGGGAGGAAACCGGAGCACCTGGAGGAAACCCACGCAGACACGGGGAGAACGTGCAAACTCCACACAGTCAGTCGCCTGAGTCGGGAATTGAACCCAGGTCTCTGGCGCTGTGAGGCAGCAGTGCTAACCACTGTGCCACCGTGCCGCCCTTGATTGGTTTAAGGTCAGAGGGGAAAGATTTAAAAGGGACTGAAGGGGCAACTTTTTCATGCAAAATGGTTTGTATGTGGAAGGAGCTGCCACAGGAAGTGGTGGAGGCTGGTGCAATTACAACATTTAAAAGGCACCTGGATAGAGACATAAATAGACACAATTAGAGGGAAATGGACCAAATGCTGGCAAATGGGACTAGAATAATTTCAGATATCTGTTAGACCGAAGGATCTGTTTCCATGCTGTAGGTCTCTCTGATGCTATGACATCATCAGCTGGGCACTCACCAAGTAGTTAAATGAGTTTGTTTGTGAAAAGCTGTCTCTCACATAGGCAGGAATTTTTAAAGTTTGACCTTCTGAACTTAAGAGTTGACAGTAAAAACAATTGGCTTCAGGGGAAACCTGAATCAGTGAGGGTTCCCTTACCTACAGCTGTTGGAAGCACACATTAATATTTGCATTTTACACAATCTTTTGCCTAGCTTAGACAACACAGAAGCTGTTTCCAAGTCTCCTATAAACTAAGATCCATTGTTTATCCATTGTTTTGGAGAAGCATTAAAGTGTAATAAGTTTTACATAGATCAAAGAAGAGTCAGGTTTTCCAAAGAAAACATATCAGAAGAGCCTTTCTGTCACTGTTAATTGTCAGCTTTAATTTAGCAATTAATACTGACACACCAGAAATAAATAGCACAACTGGGTGTAAGAAATTTCTGATAAAGCCACTTATTAATTTAATATTTCATCCCAAGGTATTGCTCAGTACTATTTTCTGAAATGAGCACAGCAAAACTAAATTCTCTGGTCTTTTAGGTACCTTAACTTAACCTCTGAAATTCCCACACTCTAGTTGTATGTAAGGCAGCATTGCCATGGCGAAGTGCAGCTGAACTTCATGTATGCATGAAAGAAAAACTCTATTGTTGAAAGGCTTGTATGTGTTGGCTAGGACACTCAGTACCAAAGCAGCAGGGAACGAAGGCTTAGTTTGTCACTGCTTGCCTCACTATGCCACTAAGCTCACAAATTCAGTTGGTTTTGTTTGTCATGCACTTAAGGAGCTTTTACCCTGAGCTGTAATAAACTCCAGCTTGGAAAGCAGCACGATACGAACCTCCCAGTTGCATTATCTCCCTCCATTAACTTTTTTCATCAAGCATCACTCAAAAATGCTGACTGGCACGATGGAGATGCATTTTCATTGCACATTCTCAGGTCCACGTTTTCATATTAGCATTTGCATTTATTCCAATAAAATGCGATAATTAACATTATGCAACATGTTATTAATATATCATTCATATAAATATTAATCAATGATATCAGTGACTAAACCAGATCAAAGCATTCAGAATACCAGAAGTGGTAACTAAGTCAGTTAATACTTCACAAAATCCCATAAAAATAGGTCAGGTGAAGGAGGCAGCTTCAATATCCAAACATAGACAGAGAGTGAGCTGAGCTTTTGCCAAAATTGCATTATAGTGAGGTGAAAGCATTGTAAGTAGTCTGTCAGAACAATATACAGCTTAAATCTTGACTCCTTGCTTGAACCAAAGGCTGCAGAGTGCATAAAGTTTAATGACACAGAATGAAAGAAATAGAATGGTAAAAATTATGCTTCCCAATTAATTATGATTTCTCTTAAACCAATGAATAAATAATGTACTTAGGATTGGAAGGCTTTACACAAATAATGTTTTAAGATGTGCTGGAAAGCATTAGGCTGCTACATGATCAGGTGCTGATTTCCCCCGTGAAAATGGTGAAACACATTAGCCAGCTGAACCCTATCAGACAAGACAACATTTTTTCAACATCTGTGCATCGTGTCGACAGTAATGGAATAGTATTTTAACACTTGAGCTGTTTTGCAGCAGCTATAACTTATAACTGCATTATTTGATGCTAGTTTCATCCTATATTTACTTACCCAAATTCATAGGACATAAGAGATAGAAATAGGCCATTCTGTCCAACAATGTCATGTTTTATCCTCCACTTTCTATCTTTCCTCAGCTGAACCTACAATGATAACCATTGGCTCCCTTCTCCCTCTAATGCTTGCTTAGTTTCCCATTAAATGCATCTTTCCTATTCACTTCAATCATTCTCCAGAGGGTGATGAATATCTGAAACTTGAAACCCCAAGGGAACAAGTTTCTTTATATTTCCTTTTGGATTTCTTGGTGATATGGACTTCATTGTGTCCTCTCAAAATTTGTCTTAATTTTAAAGACCTCAACGAGGTCACCACACAGCCGCCTTTTTATAAGAGAAAAGTGTCACAGATTGTCAATCCATTCCTGATACTGCCACACATTCCTGGCATGGGGAAATCGTCTCTGCACTTGTTTTAAATCTTTTTCCTACTGCCATGACGAGTACTCCATGTCTGGTCAAACCAGGGTTTGACACAGGCACTTGGTTAATTTTTTTATATGGATTGGCTAAACTGTGTGAACTGCTGTATCATGTTGGCATTAGATCCTCGAAAGTCCTTTTCTTCCTCTGTCCCATTTAAATTCACACCTTCCAAATGAAAATTTTCCCTTTTGAAATCCAAACTGACTATTCATTGCTACATTTTATGTTTCCAAATATTCTTCTATTTTACCGGTTAGCGAAGAGACAATTATTTTTCTTATCACTGATATTAAACTGACTGGTCTATAATTCCTAGTAGCGAATTATATCTCTTCTGTCGCCCTGTTTAAAGATGAGCACTGCATTAGCTTCAAGAACTACACCTTTTCCAGACGAATTATTAAATACATGCATTGATTTATTTAATTCATTGTTTACCCTGGAAAACCAATTTAGTCAACTCTGAGCTTTTATGCTGTGTTGAAATTGATAAATATCAATGACAAACTATACTATTTTCAAAATAAAGAAATTAAGTGAATTCAAACTTCCAGAGGCCCTAAATGGGAAGCAGGAGAGGAATGGGATTGACTGGATTGCTCTAAAAGCAATTGGTGTAGACATGATGGGCCAAATGGTTGTCTTTTGCCCAATAAATGATCACTTTTTTAGAGTATCTGAGCTCACTTCTGAATGACCAGGAAGGATGTGTTTGCTCAAAAGACACATTGCATATTTTTGGCCCACACATTGATGGTGAGCTTCTTGAACTGTTGCAGCTGGATGTAAAGACATGGCTTGCTGAATTTAACATGCTCATCATGAATACCTCCAATTTCAGATTTTACATCTACTTTAGGTCAAGGAAAATCTTTGTTTTTTTAAGCAAAATTTCAAAGTCGGCCAAAATCATTGGGAATAGTCAGTTATGAGTCTGCTTTATACTTTACATTGATATTCGATCTTCTCAAATAGACATTGTAGACATGGAAATGATACCTGTGAAAGGTTTCAAGTGCCTATCCTGAGAAGTCATTTGGAAATTTAACATGGATAATGCTAATGTTCCAGATGTCATACCTGTTCTAAGTCGTTAGCTTATCGTGTGTGGACTGTACCACACTATGCCAGTTTCCTGAGCACATCCTTTGTAAGGTAAGTAAAAGGATGATATTGGTACTTGCTCGAGTGTTTATTTCAGCATGTAGTGCATGTTGTCAGTTCCTTTTGGAGAATTAGACAGAGATAAAGGACTCTGTTTTGTGACAGCATCCATGTGGTGTGTCAAATTGATCATGTGCTTTCTGACTGCCGTCTGTAAGCTGTAACATTGTAGTTACCTCTTGGAATTGGTAATTTGCTTGCTTGCCATAGAGAACTCTGGTGCTCTTTGGTTTTCTCTGAGCAATTGGACTTCTTGCATATTTTAGCCAAATGTCCTCTTTTGGAACAAACCTTGCATGTCACAAAATACTATTCATTGCTTTTACAGGGGAGATAATCTTCATCCCTGACAAGATTCGATTGTTTTATTGATCTTGTTGACAGATGCAGTAGTCATTGCAGAGTCAAGCACATGCAGAAACTGCTGTCCTGTAAATGTTTCTTCAAACTTGGGTCCTTCATCCATTGATGCAGTGTACCAATGGTGCCATCTTAAGGTTTGTCCAGGACTGCCTTTCAGAACAGACCTGATAGGTATAGAGGCAATGGTCAATTCCATCAGCCTTTCAGCTAATTTAACTTTGGTGAAATCACATCCTGTTGCTTTACCTTGACACCTGCCTCTGAAATGATTTCATTGTTTCACTATGTTGTTGGTGCCATGATGCAAACTCAAACCTGTGTGTCCTGAAGTTGGGTTGATTTTAAACTGATCTTCCAAAGATAGGAAAATTTTGTCAGGATCTTTATGTTCGTCACTAGAAATACCATAAGTTTTTATTCTTCTCAAACCTTTGTTTCCCTGAGTAATAAGAAGACTGGGTGTTTGTCTTTCTAAACAGCATATTGATCCATGGTGAAAAGATTCATTCTTTCTTTTAATCAATGAAATTATGACAACGTCATTAGAGTGATAATCCATGTTCAGATATTTGCTTTGCATTGTCTCTGTGTTATTTGGTGCTGCTTTAGAGATTGCTGCTTTCTTTCTTTTAACATTTTCTGCTTTTAACAAAAGTAGTTGTTCAATGCCTGTAGTTGGTACCAAAAGAAAATCAGTTTTTCTGCTTTGGTCCTGTTTCTCAGGAAAAATACAACTATGCACAATGATTACTGCCTTAACAATGTGTAGAAGGATTTTTTCTAGTTTTGAGCTGTACTTCATTTTTAGAATTGCTTTGCCAAATTGGAGCAGTCCTGGGCCTCTTACAGCGATTGTAGTGCTTTTTAAATTGGACACTGCATGACCTCCCTTTTTTCTCCCCTGCGACACTGTACCCATGATTGTTGCTCCATTTTGGTGGCTGTGTTTTAGTATAGTTGTAGCCTTTAGTCCTGATTGTTACAGGTGAAATTCAGCTCTGAATTCAGGTAGATAATAGATGGCAGTTAAGAAAAGAACTCGCCACAACTGACATTGCTGCCAACTTGCCGTGGCTACCTGCTAACACATGCTTCCTATCACCAGCTTCCAGTGCCCACTTGCTGCTGACCTGACTTGTGGTTTTCTGCATGTTAGCCCACGTAACGTATACTGCAGAGACTAAGGCTTTTATTGAGACAGATAGTTGGGAGTCTGTTAACAACTAACTACATACACTGAGATGATAACTCAGTTTTGATAGTCTGGGTTATATTATTACTTATATTATGATTACAATATATACTTAATTGACTGGCTGACTGACTTGGTGATTATCTGGGACAGTAGCTTCTGAGACCTGTTCAATAATTCAATAATAATCATTCAAGACCGAGAACAACTTGATCTTTAAAGTTATTTTTAAAGAGTGAAACATAAAGAGAGGGCAAGAGATGAGTGGAAAGAGAAATTTCAGTCTGCATTACACTTGTTGCAATAGAATCAAAGCTTATTAATACAGTTGAATGATTGGGTAGAACAGTGGCAAAGTGGTTAGCACTACTACCTCACAGCACCAGGGATCTGGGTTCAATTCCAGCCTCAGATGACGCTCTGTGTGGAGTTTGCACATATTCTCCATGTCTGTGTGAGTTTCCACCAGCGTGCTCTGGTTTCCTCTTGGAGTTCAATCATGTGCAGTTTATGTGGATTGTCCACAGCATTCAGGGATGTGCAGGCTAGGTGCATTAGCCATGGGAAATGCAGAGTGACAGGGACAGGGTTGGGGGCTGAGTCTGGGAGGGACGCTCTTTGGAGGGTTGGTGCAGACTCAATGGGCTAAACACCCTCCTTCTACACTGTAGGAATTTTATGATTTAATGCTGGTCTCCTTGTCTTAGGATGCTAAGAACTGAAGTCTATTGGACAAACAAACTGCAGAAGGATACAGATTGGTTCTTAAGACATCTAACAACTGTTTCAGCACAATGCACATCTTTTGCAAACTTCTTCAGCTTCTATTATTTTCAATGGAGGTGTTACAAATATAAACAAGAATACAAACTTCAAAATAATTTATACTGTGCAGCACGTGGCAAAGCTTTCCTGTTAAATGAATTATTAACAAGAACACTGGCAATTAGATTTTATAGCAGTAGCAGAAATCAGGTCAGAAAATCAATAGTTATCCCACTGAGTGAAGATAATAACCTTTTTACTGGTAAACAGAGTAGAGGGAGAGACTGCTTTTCTGAGCCACTCCTCTAACAGCACTGAAATTTTTTTTTTAATTGCTCAAATTCCTAACCAAATATTTCAGTTTCATTACAGGATGTGTGTGAAGGAAGCCAACTAGTTCATTCACCAACACAAGTCTCAGAATTTAATCTAACATTGCATCAATGCAACATTTCCAGCAATGTCTGGCACAGGGTTGTCATCAATTATCAGTCTTCTTTTCAGCAAAGGTAGAGATAAGATCAGCTTGTATCTCATGTGTTCGTCAAGCAGGTTTAAGCTACCTCTTAAAAATCCTGCTGAAGGCAACATACTCAAAACATGACCAGCTTTAAATTTCCACCATTTTCTGTTTTCAATTCAAATATCCTGCAGCTCTTCTCTGGGAACATACCTAATTGATTATAGCTAGAAAATATATGAAATATGAAAGCATTTGTGAAAGTAAGTTCCAACTCAGATGGCATAGGCCACAACTGAAGGTAAATGAAAGATGATTTATATCTAAAGGAAAACAGGTCAACTGTTTCCAAGAAAATACATCACTTCCACTTTAAAGGTAAACAGGTGTGTCAAATAGAAATTAACACCCTCTTTCTGTTCTGAGTAAAATTGTCATAGTTACACCCATTGAGAGGGCTGTCCTCTCATAGCTGGTGATGGTATAACCTAAGGGTCAATATGCCTCAGGAGAGGGGAGAGGTTGAGAAGGAGAGTCCTTCAGCTGTGCTGTTGATATCAACTCTGTATCACAAACCAGCCATCCAGCCAACTGAGCTAGTGGACTCCCTGCTGTAAATACAACACTAAAAGTTGATGATAATAGATACATTTGGTGAAGTGAACTGAAATGGTGCTTCCAACATGTAGTCTTACTCAGGATGGATGTGCGGGACATGCACACCCATCACTGACTACAATTAATTATCATTATAGCTCCTTCCTTGCATTTCCACAATATTGCACTTTTAATTTCTCATGGCAACAGGTGAGAGAATATCATGAAGAACTGAATGGCAATTTATGTCATAGAATAGCATGGGGTAATTCAGGAATAAAAATCTTACACAAACTACTGCATATAAATTTCTCCTTGCCAGATAGTTTTCATTTTAAAATCATTTTTACACAGCTGAATTAAAATTAGGCCCATTGTGCCTAATCCTAGCAATTTGAAGGAGGGGCCTCATTCTGCATACTTTCCTAAATGAACATTGTAGATTAGATCTCATTGATGATAAAGTCATTTGATAGGGCTGATGAGACTTATTGTACGGTTAAGTGCCATAAAACTGGTACTTAACTTGAAGGGCAATTGTATTGATCCACTGTCCGAATAAAATTGGCAAATTAGCAACATCTAGAACTCAAACCTAACACTTTACTTGGGTGAGATTGTTTCCTGAAAATATATCATGCAAAGTATTTCAGCAAAAAGGGACAGGCGATTCAACATACCTTTCGTGAATCTTCTCAATTGCTCAAGTTAAAATATCATCAAGAGTTCACAGTTATGATCCTACAGGCACCAGTAAAATTGATCAAGATTACAAATGCTGGAAAAGGGGAGCTTGTAGCTTCTCTATCCTTGAAATGCAGGCATCAAAAAGAAAGCATCAATATTAATCTGCTTCAAAGCTGACAAAAATAATACTTTATGTATAAGTTATCATTTGTTGAAAGTTTATGTTTCTTACTATGTATTGTTCTACAAAGATTATGCATTCTATAATACAAAGCCAATGCGATACTCACATTGTGAGAAGCCATCTGGATCGTTTAGCCAGACCTAAGAATGCCGCCAGACAAACAACCAGATCAATAATGAGGAGCAGAAGATATGAGATCCACCTGAAATAACAGTTATATTAAGAAAGTTATATGCATGAAGGTTAAGTGCTTCAAATGAAGCTCTTTAAAAATATGAGCCAACAGTAACCTTTTAAAATTCTAAAAATTATGAGGGACAGGCTATATGCTTGTTAGATTATTAATTCATTCAAGTATTACTAGTTAACCTTTTTAAATATTGAAGGAGACAGGAAGAATTCTATATCATTTGATTTAATTTGGCAAATTGAGCAGACAGATAAGTTCTCAAGCTAATGCTTCATCCAAAAGATAATAAAGTCCAATAATACAGCATTCCCTGTGTACAACTCTGGAATGTTAGCTGTGAAGTCTTAGCTTGAGGTTTGAATCAAAAACTTTCATAGAGAATGAAGTAATACCCACAAAGCATAAACTTTATTTGGCAGTAGGATTACATTGATAATAGTGAACCATGTTTTTTTTTAGTTCATTCACAGGATGTGGACATCACTGGCCAGGCTCATATTCATTACCCATTCCTAAATGCCCAGAGAGAAGCCAGGGCAGATGAGAGTCAATCACATTGCTATGGATCTGGAGTTACATATAGGCTAGACCAGGTAAAGATGGCAGTTTCCTTCCCTACAGTGAAACCAGGTGGGTCTTTCCTGACAATTGACAACAGCTTTACAGTCATTACACTAATTCCAGACTTTTAAAATTAAATCTAAATATAACCAATTGCCATGGTGAGATTTGAACTCGGGTTCCCAGTTTTGGGTCCAGTGCCTCTTCTTAAACTCAGAACATTAGATCTGAGGAAGGGTAACTGGACCCAAAATGTTAACTCTGCCTTCTCTCCACAGATGCTGTCAGATCTGCTGAGTGTTTCCAGCACTGCCCATTTTTGTTTCTGACTTGCAGCATCTGCAGTTCTTTGGTTTTTGATCCACACCTCCTGTGGCTAAGATGCCGCAGACAAAATGTACACAAGTACATTCAAATAAGTTGTTAGTGGATTTAAACTGATGACCAAATCCAACTGGAATTTACCATGAACAATGCAGCCTGTGATTTCAGAAGTTAAGGGATTGCATCCCATGGCATGTCGTTAAAAAATGCAACACAAGAGCTGCAGCAACAGCATTTATACTTCAGTCAAAACTACCAGAGAGATACCACAAAGTCTTACTTCCCTTTTTGCTCTCAGAACCTCAGTTGCAAATTGATCATACAGTTATCTGTATAACCTTCCAAATTCAGAGGAGACAAACTCTGAATAGAGATTTGTCAACAGGAAGTGGTTTGCATTGATTCGAACATCGATGATAAAGGGTTGTGGATAGAAATCAATATAATACACAGACTAGAAAATGCAAGTTGAAATCCCATCATGACAGGTTAAATACGGCTCTCGAGAAACAGCAGTAGTGTTCCCGCCTCTGAGCCAGAAGGCCAGGTTCAAGTCCCATCTTTTCCAAAGGTTTGTTATAAGATGTCTGAACAGGTTGATTAGAAAATATCAATATTCTAGTAAAGGAGAGTTTGCTTCAATTAAAGGAACTAAATGGATTAATGACCCAAATTAATTGAGCAATATCCAATAAAGTCATATGGGCACCAGTAATTCTCCTTGTAAAACAAACTAGTTAGTGCCATTCTTCTATTCCATCCCAGCAATTCTAAAGTTATTTTCCTCAAATACCCATCTTCTTCAGGGTATTAGTTTTCTTTACCATCACCATCTCACAGACAATGGATTCCATGTCAGCACCATTGTGTAAACAAGGTCTTTCTCCCATCTCCCCTGCAATCTGTGTCCCCAAGTACCTGCACCAGTATCTAAAGACACTTTTTTTGTCTACCGTATCTAAATCCATACAAATACTTCTAAGTCAGTCTTGTTAAACAGTTCTAAAAGAATATACTTTCTGAAATTTCAACAGCTAACTCCAGAGTACTTAGATACAGAGGAACCTGATTATCTGAAGACCATGGGTGGGGAGTATTTTGTTCAGTTAATTGACTTCCGGATAATCGAATGCCAGATAACAGAGTCATAGAGTTATAGAGATGTACAGCATGGAAACAGACCCTTCGGTCAAACCCATCCATGCCAACCACATATCCAAACCCAATCTAGTCCCACCTGCCAGGGCCCGGCCCATATCCCTCCAAACCCTGCCTATTCATATACCCATCCAAATGCCTTTTAAATGTTGCAATTGTATCAGCCTCCACCACTTCCTCTGGCTGCTCATTCCATACATTTACCACGCTCTGCGTGAAAAATTTGCCCCTTAGGTCTCTTTTATATCTTGCCCCTCTCACTCTAAACCTATGCCCTCTAGTTCTGGACTCTCTGACCCCAGAGAAAAGACTTTGTCTATTTATCCTATCCATATCCCTCAATTTTGTAAATCTCTATAAAGTCACCCCTCAGCTTCCGACGCTCCAGGGAAAACAGCCCCAGCCTGTTCAGTCTCTCCCTATAGCTCAAATCCTCCAACCCTGGCAACATCCTTGTAAACCTTTTCTGAACCCTTTCAAGTTTCACAACATCTTTCCGAAAGAAGGGAGACCTGAATTGCATGCAATATTCCAATATTCCAATAACCAATGTCCTGTATAACCGCAACATGACCTCCCAACTCCTGTACTCAATGCTCTGACCAATAAAGGAAAGCATACCAAACACCTTCTTCACTATCCTATCTACCTGCGAATCCACTTTCAAGGAGCTATGAACCTGCACTCCAAGGTCTCTTTGTTCAGCAGCACTCACTAGGACATTACCGTTAAGTTTATATAAGTCCTGCTAAGATTTGCTTTCCCAAAATGCAGCACCCTGCGTTTATCCGAATCTGCCACTTCTCAGCCCATTGGCCTATCTGATCAAGATCCTGTTATAATCTGAGGTAACCTTCTTCGCTGTCAACTACACCTCCAATTTTGGTGTCATCTGCAAACTTACTAACTATACCACTTATGCTCACATCCAAATCACATAGTTTAGCCAAGCATCAGGGCCTTGCAGTCTTGGCAGATAATTCAATATTCAGATACTTGAATGCCAGATAATCAAAGTTCCTCTGTCATGATTGAAGGAATACTTCAGAAAGACAAAAACTGTAAACTTATTGTACTCCTCCCCGGGGTAGGACATTGTAAAGCAAGTCCTGCTCTTCCTGGAGCTGTTGCAAACATCAGAGATTTTATAAAAGGAAACAAAATTCCCCAATTTATTTATCTTTTAGTGATATGTTGACAAAAGCATGGTCAGGCTACTATATTTAACAAGAATTGCTATTTATTAAAAAAAAATTCTAGTTAAGGTAAACAATTATGACTGTTGGCATATAGTTCCCACTACACAGTCAAACAAAAAGAAACATTAAAATGGTGTTATGGGCAGAGGATTAGACCGAGACGGCAGCCCAGTGGTACCTGTCCACTGGGTTCACTAAAATGATTTTTTGGTTTGTCAAGACTTGCCACTCCTCGATCTTCCTTCTCCAGGTACTTCCCCTTGTTTGCAGGAGGTACGTGGTATTTGGTTCACATGTATTAAGTCTTTGACTTATTGATTAAAAGCCACAATTTACAGTGACTGGTGAGGGGAAATAAACTACCTTTCTTCACCCTTGAGGTGTTTCCTTTTAATGCACAAAAAAGGTCAGTGCCTTCCAGTCCAATTACTTCTGACACAAACATTCACAATCTGTTCAATGGCATGCAGAAGGCCTTTATCGTCAACAACCAATCATTATTTCCCATACCAATTAGCTGTTTGTAGCTAAATCACAATTCATTCATATTCCTCGACTCCAACTTATCTGCAACTAGATTTCCCCCATTACTTGAGCAAACAGCTGTGTAAACAACACTTAAATTGAATATAAGATCCTTTTTTAACAAGTGTAGCAACCCTCTCCATAATCCTTAGTCTTGAAACAGTCCTTTTCCCATTTCTAACCACCATCAAATATGTAGTAAAATGAAAACATCAGCCTTTACACATATGGAAAAAGAGCAGGGGATTGGACAGTTGATAGCTCTTTCAAAGATTTGGCACAAATACAATGGGCTGATTGCTCTCTTTGCATCCTGCAAAATCCCGTGCCTCCACAAAGTCATGAAAAAGATGCTGCCCAACTGTGATGATACATCAAACTGGTCCATCTTGCTTACAAGTACCTACACACTCTCTCCACATTAATCTCAGCTTGTATTGAGGAAGGTGGCTCAAATTTGCACATAATTGATTGAAGCACTTAATCAAAATTAATTAAAAGCCCACAAGTTCTAAAAGTAGGCTGATAAAAACCCATTATTAAAGCTTGAGATAACATTTTACTGGAGAGAAAGCACACAAATGTCTGGTTGTTTGACACCGATGCATTATCCGGCCAATTGTCAGATGAATTGATAGAGTCAAACATTGTCAACATTACTCAATAATGATAACGTGTTTGTTATACACCCTAACACACTTCAGTGTTTAGACACATAAGACAAGGAAAGAAACCCAAAGCTTTAAGACTTCTTGATGCAGTCGTCTCATGCCAACCAGAAAAACACAAGTCGGCTTCTCCAGAATTACAGAGAGAAGATTTTAAATGCATGGGGAATTAGAAACTCCAAATAAACTGCAGCATTAGAAATGGAAAAAGGATACATTTTAAATTCCTACCCTAACTGACCCAAAATGACAAGATGATTTTTGAATTTAAAAAATAGAGAAAAACAGCTATGCAGTAATTAAATATCTGTGCGATGATCATTTGACCCCAGTCTTTGCTACTTATTTTATTCAGACCACATCTAAAACTTTTAAACTATACTAAGGAACTGGCTACTTGTAAAATTTTAATATTCCTCAGCTGTAAGGACAATGATTAAATAAATACTAATAACACAATCCTGTCTATGGAAGAAACCTTTTAATATGAACAGACTGAGATTATCAGGATGACAAAAACTCTTCACAACACGCAGAAAATACAGCCAACCCTCCCTTCAAAGGCTTTTCTTTTCCCCACGGGCAACATCATCCCAACTGTTTCCTGCTTTATCAGATGGTTAGGCCCCAGGATGCTGTTAACCATCCTCAATTACTTCATGATCAGTCGGCAAAACATTATAACAATGTTCAGGCCTTCAGACTCTGTAATTTATTCTCCAAATCCTCCCTTTCTGGAAACTACTAGACCCAATGGCCTGCATGCAAATGGATAGTTTCGCAACTCTGGGGTTTGAGCTAATGTTGCAATGAATCCACTCAAGTGCAATTGAACAACTTTGACAAGCAACAAAAATCGCCTGACTCATTCCCGAAAAGGAGTCACACTGCAGTCTTTCTCGTTATTTATTATGTTGCTTACATGTATCCAGTTCCCCTCTCACTGTAGCAACTATATGGGCCAGAAGTTGTGTAACATATTGTTGTTTGTGTAAATATAATTATTGCTTATGCAGCAGTTGAACGGCAAGAACACATTTGCATTAAATTTCCTCTTAGTGTTAATTCTCCTCGACCTGAGCTTTTCGCCAGGTTGGCTCCAAATTGCCTATAGAGCATTACTTCTGCTCTAATAATCTCACTGAGATTTGAACAAAATTGAAAGTTCATCTGAACAAAAGTGCTGGGATCCACTGATACTAGCTTAACACGATTCCAACTAGAATACCAATTCACTGGATTTCTAATCAATCACTTGACATGACATAAACACGAGGAAAGTAATGTTCCATGTTTGGAGAATGTGGCAGCACTTAAATCTACATGTCAACTGAAAATAATTTGATAGTCTCAATATCAGCATTACGTCTCCTTGATAGCAAATTTAACACAAAAAACTATCACACTAACCTGCACTAAACCTTCAGAACAAATTTTCACAGCAGCTTTCCAATAAAATGAAGAGAGTAGTTTTTTCAGCTCACATCATGTAAAATGCCAAAGCTTGGAAAGCATGTCCATTGTTTCCAATAGCCAAAGGGGAGAAAAGTAGTTAGATGACACAAGCGCTCAGATTTTGCATTCAAAACAAATAAAGAGTTCTTGCTGCTGATCTCAAAGATATCCACATTGGTCTAGTTATGTGTGTTGTTATTTTACCCTTTCCTGACAGCAGTTCCAATTTGACACTGGGTTATGCAGCTATGATGTCAGTGAACAGGACAATGATTACAGTATTCACACCCAGCAAAATAGGAAGTTCAAAATACTTATTGACCTCCAGATTTTTAATTTAAATTTTCAGATGGTGAAAAAAATGATTCAATGAAGACAAAAGGTAAAATAATCAAACATAAACAAATGTTTAAGATAAATACCTAAATAGGTAACCAATTTAATTATGAACTTGGTGGAGTGGTAAACCCCAATTACACCTCATTCAACAAGGTGCTATATTTTCAATGGTTTTCACAGAAAGGCCTACGGTGTAAGGTCGGGCATTCTTTTGATTTCTATTGATTGCAGTATGGGTTACCTCAACTGTACATCCTCTGGAGAAGCATAGAATAACTAACAGCATTGTTTGAGTATCCACCTTACTCTACTGGCTGTGTTTTTATTGTCAACATAAAATCAGTGTTAATCTCCGGCCTTCTCTCCACAGCTTGCTACATTTATTCAGAATTGTTGGAAAGGTAAACAAAGGAACAACATGGGGTAAAGATGATTTTCTCAGTTCGCTCAGGTGAAAGGTAAACACTGATTGTTTGAGCCATGTGGTCTGCTTGAGCAAGGTATCCTATGTAATTTGGAGAGATCAACTCCCTAAATCCATATCTACCCACCCCCTATTTGTTTCCAGCACAACCATTACACAATGAAATTCAAGCTTAGACAAAATGATTTTAGCAAAACTGACAGGTTTCTTTATAAATCTATGATCATGATCATCAGTTTGTTAACAAATTCCACATATCCCAAACCAACTCTTTGTTATATCCAACACTCCAATTATATTTGATCTAGTTGGAACATCCTCCTCCTCTGCAGGCTTGCATATCTCCCCACCCCTCCATATGCATGTCCAAGGTAATAAATAATACTGAGGATTAGTTACACTTCACCAAGAACAGACTGGGGCAAAATACATTTGGAGATTATTTTGCAGTAGATTATTTGATTAAGTAATCTCAGGACCTTTGAGGTATAGGTCAACAATTGATCACTGAGCCAACTTTGAGAGAGTCTACACCAGAAAATATCCCAAGATAGTACTTGGACTCAATGAGGATTCATCAGATATTTATGCAGTGCAAGTTATGTAGACAGTATGTTACGTTAATTCCAACATGATCTATTTTAGACAAACACCTTGTTTTTTAACATTTTCCAAAAAGTAGCAAGGCACCTGTTACTCCTGGTCTCACCACTCCCTATCTTCCCAGGTGCCATCAGATCTTCTCTCCGAAGACTGTGCTTCATTCCCACTCTTGACTAAACCACACTGCTTTGTCTTTCTCGGTGGGGTATGTGTTCATCATCACATTCCATTTCCAAATAAAAGCCTTAGGGCTAATGCTTGCTCAGTCACACTGCACCTTCACAGAATCTGTCTGTCTGCCACATCAGCATCTCAATGCGTTTACGCAGTTTAAATAATGTTCTTTTTAACCTGGCTACTTCCTTGAACAAGAATAAACAGAAGAAGAAACCTAAATGACTCGTTAACTAAAACTCTCTACCACACTCTAATTGCAGCTGGAACTTCATGTGGATTTACAGGTCAGCTCCCTATCATCTTACTGCCAGTTAGCACAGAACACAATCTCAAATTCCATAGATACACCTCACTTCTCTCAGATTCACTAAAATAACAGTCCACTGGGTATGGCTGAAGGACAATAGTTAAAAGGTATCTCTATTCCACATCTTATGTTATTCTCTCATTCAGCATAGAATGCTGAGGGAACAAAACCCCTCAGGGTTTTACATTCAGCCTTAATGTTAAATGGACAATGTTGCTCAGCAGCCCATTAAATACCTTGTCCATTCTATCAACCCCGTACCCTTCCCGACACAAAGTCTCACTATCCACTTAGTCTTCAACAATTACATATTCCAATTTCCTTACCCATAGAGCAGAAACTTACATGTCAATATCAAACCTTGACTTTCTCCCACTCCAGATTAGGCAGCATCTCAGGAACAGATAATTCGACGTTTCGAGCATAAGCCCTTCATCAGGAATGAGAGAGAGTAGCCAAGCAGGCTAAGATAAAAGGTAGGGAGGAGGGACTTGGGGGAGGGGCGATGGAGGTGGGATAGGTGGAAGGAGGTCAAGGTGAGGGTGATAGGCCGGAGTGGGGTGGGGGCGGAGAGGTCAGGAAGGAGATTGCAGGTTAGGAGGGCGGTGCTGAGTTGAGGGAACCGACTGAGACAAGGTGGGGGGAGGGGAAATGAGGAAACTGGAGAAATCTGAATTCATACCTTGTGGTTGGAGGGTTCCCAGGCGGAAGATGAGGCGCTCCTCCTCCAGCCGTTGTGTTGTTATGTTCTGCCGGTGGAGGAGTCCAAGGACCTGCATGTCCTCGGTGGAGTGGGAGGGAGAGTTAAAGTGTTGAGCCACAGGGTGGTTGGGTTGGTTGGTCCAGGCGGCCCAGAGGTGTTCTCTGAAGCGTTCCTTCCATATCCACCACAAGTACCCACACCTCCACACTCACTTCCCTCCAAGGCCCCAAGGGATCCTTCCATATCCACCACAAGTTCACCTGTACCTCCACACACATCATCTATTGCATCCGCTGCACCCGATGTGGCCTCCTCTATATTGGGGAGACAGGCCGCTTACTTGCGGAACGCTTCAGAGAACACCTCTGGGCCGCCCAGACCAACCAACCCAACCACCCCGTGGCTCAACACTTTAACTCTCCCTCCCACTCCACTGAGGACATGCAGGTCCTTGGACTCCTCCACCGGCAGAACATAACAACACAACGGCTGGAGGAGGAGCGCCTCATCTTCCGCCTGGGAACCCTCCAACCACAAGGTATGAATTCAGATTTCTCCAGTTTCCTCATTTCCCCTCCCCCCACCTTGTCTCAGTCGGTTCCCTCAACTCAGCACCGCCCTCCTAACCTGCAATCTCCTTCCTGACCTCTCCGCCCCCACCCCACTCCGGCCTATCACCCTCACCTTGACCTCCTTCCACCTATCCCACCTCCATCGCCCCTCCCCCAAGTCCCTCCTCCCTACCTTTTATCTTAGCCTGCTTGGCTACTCTCTCTCATTCCTGATGAAGGGCTTATGCTCGAAACGTCGAATTCCCTGTTCCTGAGATGCTGCCTAACCTGCTGTGCTTTGACTAGCAACACATTTTCAGCTGTGATCTCCAGCATCTGCAGACCTCATTTTTTTCTC
Organism: Hemiscyllium ocellatum; assembly: GCF_020745735.1. Classification (NCBI taxonomy): domain Eukaryota; kingdom Metazoa; phylum Chordata; class Chondrichthyes; order Orectolobiformes; family Hemiscylliidae; genus Hemiscyllium; species Hemiscyllium ocellatum. Next base: position 25,827,566 of record NC_083425.1, on the reverse strand, counting down.
CCACTTCACCCAACTAAAAGTAGTGATAAAATAACGGGGAAACCAATGGTAATCCAAACATCCAAATGTTTATTCGGAAAAAATGCAAAAATATTTACATTTTCATCTAAAAATATGTTGACTCCAGAAACCGCAGCCAGAGCTGTAAAAATAACAAAAATGTGGAAGGATCCACCCCTCTACCACCCCCAAGAACCGAACTCTGCTTTTAATTACAACGCTATCTCTCAATGCCTTTCCTACACTATGAATGTATGCAATAACATAATTTCCCCTTCCCAAACCAGTTTCTGACACTTCCCAATACACCTTGATGGATTCCAAATTAATGCCAATGTTTACCATGAGGTACCCATTCTGACTTCCCCTGTTGGCATTCCCTTATATGTACACACAATTTAAATCTACACTATCATTGATTAAAACTTTGGAAATTGCTCATTGTGTGCCATGTAATCCCATACAGACCATCTTTTAGATTTACAACAGGGAGGGCAGAGGGGAAATGGAATAAAAGCAAATTCTATGTGATAGTCAAGCCTAGTTGAAGGTAAGAAGTCAATGTTGGAGAGGAAATGGTTACCTGATGCTTTCTAGGGAATTTAGCTCCAGAAGGTATTGTTTAATGTAAGCAATATACTGGGGTTACATTGACCAAAAATTGAACTGAACTAGCCATATAAATACTGTGGCTATAGGAGAAGGTGAGGGGCTCAGAATCCTGTAGCAAGTAACTTACCTCTTGACCCCCCTCCAAAGTATATTAACCATCCAGAAGGCACAAGTCAGGAAGTGTGCTGGAATACTCCTCACTTGCTGCATGAGTCAGCTCCAATAACATTCAAGAAAGCTGATACCATTCAGGATGAAGCTACCTACTTGATTGCCACCATATCCACAATCATTCACTCCCTGCACCATTGAAGCAGTGTATACCAACTACAGGATGCACTGCAGAAATTCACTTCCTTAGACAACACTTTCCAAAATGATGCCCACTACTGTCATGGGAACTACACAGGAATACCATCAGCTGCCCACTCCTCTCCGAGCCACTCACCATTCTGACTTGAAATATATTTCCATTCCTTCACTGTTGCTTAGCCAAAATGGAAGGCAATGGTTCAAGAAGGCAGCTTACCACTACCTTCTCAATAGTAATTAGAGACAGGCAACAAATACAGACCAAGTCAGCCACACCAATATCCCATGTAGGAAAATACATGGATTGTATAAGCTTTGTGAGTCTGACTGATAATCTCATATTTGTTGCTACTGTAATCATTAGTCCCTTCAGAATTGTTCACAAAGTGCTGCCAAATTGCAGAATGATATTGAACATTAGTCAATATGTTCTGAGTTTTGAAAGCACATTCTGACGATATATGTCTGATGAGGCTGTCTGATGTGTGCGTGACTGAAACTTTAAGTGCATGTCTTTTTTCACAATCTCAAGTTCTGTATTAGCAAGTGACGATCAGTACATCGTGTCCACAGAAATATTTAACTCATGAAGGTGTCATTATGAGAGATTTATTCCCTCAAAGTAAAGCTAATTTCAAAACCAAAAAGCACCGTACTCAATTACTTAGCATGTAGGATGGCCTACATAATACCCATTACCCAATAATAACAAAGCAATAATTTTTATTAATTTGTATCATTTGCAGCTAAGACTTTCATTTAATCAGAAAAAAATGTTATTCATAAAAATGTTGATAATGTTAAGTTATTTCAGCAATGTAGTGTTCTTGCTGCTCCTTACCTGTAATATTCATAATAGCTGATATTATCAGCTATTCCTGCCATGTTCAAATTTAAATTATGCCAGGTTGGGAGACCAGAGAGTTGCGAAATAATTGAATCTGCCATCCGCTGCATGAACTTCAGTGTCTGAATAAACTCCATTCTTTGAGCAAAGATCTCATCAAGTCTTTCTATATGTTGTTTCAGATCAACTTTCATGATACTTGTGGTCCCAGATACCTGTACAAATAAAAAAAAATGGTTATCCACAAGGCCATAAAACCATAAGATATGGCAGCATAATGAGGCCATTCAGCCCATCAAATCTGTTCCACAACTTGATCATAGTTGATATGTTTCTTAACCCCATTTTCCTGTTTTCTCTCCAAAATATTTGATCCCTTTACTAATCAAGAATCTATATCTGCCTTCAACATACTCAATGACTTGACCTCCCCAACCTTCTGTGACAATGTAGATGGATGAAATTAAACACTTCAACTGAAACAAAATGCTGCAAATGTATTTTTCAATCTCATTAATTCCAATGGATGATTCTTATCATGAATTGTTAAAAATCATACAACACCAGACTACAGTCCAACAGGTTTACTTGGAAGCACTGGCTTTTGGAGCGCTGCTCCTTCATCAGGTGTTTGTGGAGACCTCAGAAAGCTAGTACTTCCAAATAAACCTGTTGGACTCCAACCTGGTGTTGTGTGATTTTTAACTTTGTCTACCTCAGTCCAACACCAGCACCTCCAAGCCATACCTTCAACTGATTTGTCTTTTCACAGTAGCAGCCAGTTGATAGGTAATGATCTTCTTGAAGACAGACCTTAAATGTTGATTTCATCAGTTTCCTTATCTCCCCTTCCCCCCACCTTATCCTTGATCGAACCCTTCAACTCAGCACTGCCCTCCTACCTGTCCATCTTCCTTCCCACCTATCTGCTCCACCCTCCGCTCTGACCTATCACCACGGCCCCCTCCCCACCTTCATCTGTGTGTGGAATTTGCATGTTCTCCCCGTGTCTGCGTGGGTTTCCTCCGGGTGCTCTGGTTTCCTCCCATGATCCGAAAATGTGCATGTTAGGTGAATTGGCCATGCTGAATTGCCCGTAGTGTTAGGTGAAAGGGTAAATGTAGGGGAATGGGTTTGGGTGCGTTGCGCATTGGTGTGGACTTGTTGGGCCGAAGGGCCTCTTTCCACACTGTAAGTAATCTAATCTAATTCCTAGCTACCTTCCCCCAGCCCCAGCTCCACCCCCTCCCATTTATCTCTCAGCCCCCTTGGCCCCGCCCCACCCTCCACATTCCTGATGTAGAACTTATGCTCAAAACATCGACTCTCCTGTTCCTTGGATGCTGCCTAACCTGCTGTGCTTTTGACTCTGATCTCCAGCATCTGCAGTCAATCCTCACTTATCCTAAGATATTGGAGGGCCCCGGCAGAGATATTTGTATCATCTACAGCCATTGATGAGGTGCCGGAGGACTGGAGGGTGGCTAATGTTGTGCCTTTATTTAAGAAAGGCTGTCAGGAGAAGCCTAGGAACTATAGACTGGTGAGTCTGACATTTGTGGTGGGTAAGTTGTTGGAAGGGATTCTGAGAGATTGGATTTACATGCATTTGGAGAGACAAGAACTGATTAGGAAATCGTGTCGCACTAATTTTTTTGACAAAGTGAATAAAAAGATAAACATGGGCAGAATGAGAAATGTTGTTTACATGGCTTTTGGCAATGTTCCACATGGTAGACTGATTAGTAAAGTTAGAATACATGGGATTCAGGGAAAGCTGGCCAATTGGTACAAAATAGGCCTGACAGTAAAAGATAGAGGTGGGTGATGCAGGGTTATTTTCGGACTGGAGACCTGTGACCACTGATGTTCCACAGGGATATTGTTTGTCATTTATAGAAATGATTTGGATGAGAATTTTGGAGGCATGGTTAATAAGTTTGCAGGTGATACTTAGTGGTGTAGTGAATAGTGAAGAAGTTTACCTAAGATTACAAAGGGATCTTGATCAATTGGGCCAATGGGCCGAGTAATGGCAGATGGAGTTTAATTTGGATAACTGCAAGATAATATATTTTGGTATAAGAAAGAAAGGCAGGGCTTATGCAGTTAATGGTATGGCCCTGGGTAGTGTTGTCGAACAGAAAGACCTATGGGTTCAGGTAGATAGCTCTTTCAAAGTTGCGTCACAGTAGATAGGATAGTTAAGAAGTTGTTTAGCATGCATGTGATCATTGCTCAGACTACTGAATTGGGAGATTGTACAGGACATTAGTGAGGTCACGTTTGGAGACTGTACACAGTTCTCAGTTCTGGTCACCCTACTACAGGAAAAATATTATTAGCTGTAGAGGGTTCAGGAAAGACTTACCAGAAGGTTACTTGGACTGCACGATGTGAGTTATAAAGATAGGCTGGATAGAATGCAACTTTTTTCACTGGTGTATAGGAGATTGAGGGGTGACCTTATACAGGTTTATAGAATCATGAGGGACACAGATAAGGTGAATAGCAAAGGTCTATTCCCTACAATGGGGGAGTTCAAACTAGGGGGCACTTTTTAAGGTGAGAGGAGAAAGATTTAGAAGGGACCTAAGCAGCAACTTTTTCACACAGTAGGTAGTTCTGGAATGAATCATCAGAAGTGGTAGATGCAGGTACAGATACAACATTTAAAGGACATTTGGATAGGTACATGAATATGGAAAAGCTTAGAGGAATATGGGTCAAGTGCAGACAAGTGGGAAGTTTAGTTTGGGAAACTTGGTCAGTCTGGACAAGTTGGACTGCGAGATCTGTTTCAGTGCTGTATGACTCTATGAGTCTATGTGTTCACTTATCCATTACATGAGAATGGGAATACAAAGAAAATGAAATGGAAGTTTTAAAATATGTCCAGGACGAATTCCACAATCTGTTTACAGGCTCGCAAATGGCAGAGATGCTTCTAGGTCTGGGTATGAGTCATGAAGTAATTTGTATATAGGAGCTAAATGTTGATGATCACAGAGAGAAATGGGCAATGTTTCAAAATTCAGCTAGAACGCAGCAAAGTCAGTGCAGAAACTGTACTGCATTGGAATAAAGCTGTCTTAAAATCATGTAAATTGAATTAGTTGCGAGGTGCAAAAAGAAATTAACTCAGTATTATAGAACATTAATGGATTTTTCTTTTAAAATGAGAGATTACAAAGATACAGAACATATACATCCCATTAAAAAGAAAACTGCTCATAGCTTTTAGAATGCCAGTGACAATGAGGTTGCAAACCAATTAAAAACATTCGCGAAAACAGTATTGAAAAACAAATTAAGAACTTAAGAGGTTAGAGCAGGATAATGTATTTGAAGATAGGGACAGAAGAACACCAAATTTTTCAAGGATATTAGTGACATGAGAATTGTTGGAAAGGTGGTTAAGAATGCTGAGAAGTGAAGATTCTGAACTTGAACATGGGAATCAAAAAAAAGACAAACAGTTTCTACTTTGCATCAGAAGAGAGGAGTTGAATCCTGAAAGGTTGAAAAGCAAGGAATACAATTTGAGCACGATTTTCAAAACAAATGCCTAAATTCGAAATACAAGAAGAAAGGCAAGGCACCTAATAGGATTCATACTAGAACCCTGAGGGGGGTCAGGCGTGAAACTGTCAAGACTGTAGAAATTATTTGTCAGGTTTCTTTCTAATATGGTTACACACTGGAGGACTGCATACTGGCTAATGTATACTTGACAATTAGCTAAGGTGGCAGAGTGGATGGTTTGCAATACAGAGTGATGCCAATACTTTGGATTCAATTCCTGTATTGATGGGGGTTACCATGAAGGACTCTCCTTCTCAACGTCTCCCCGTGTCTGAGGTGTGCTGACCCTCAGATTAAACCACCATCAACTCTCTCTAATGAGAGAAGAACCATTTGGTCAGGTAAGACTATGGTGATTTAACCTGTTTTCTTTTCAAAAAAAAAACTTCAGACTAATCTAGGTCAAATTAAGGCTAATACATTTAATATCATAAGGAACAGTATCAGCACAGTTACCTGTAACCCTGAAATTAGTGCACATTGAGGTCGCAAGAAATAGTCAGAAATGGTTAGCATCAGATTCAAAAAAGATTTATTGTGCCTCACAAAACTCAGAATGGGTTGAGAACCCAAAAGTCATACCACAGATTGTCAAAGGAACTCACACAATAGGAGAAAATTAGGATGCAAGAGGAGGAAAGCTTTTCTTTACATGGCGAATGGTTAGGATCTGGTACACACTCCATGGAATTGGCAGCAGCAGATTTCAATTGTGACTTTCAATAGAGATTTGGATAAGCACCTGAACATGAAACAATACTTGTCAGGCCAGGGGGAGAAGAGGGGAAGTGGAACTAGCTGAGTTGTTCTTACAGAGAGCTGGCATGCTTACAACACGCCATATGACCTCCTGCCTTATGGTACTAATTCGAACTGACTCAGCCTGGGAGTACTAATCTGCCCTCAACTATTTGCACACTAAAACCCCAACCACATATTTCAGCACATACTTGTGCATTTGCAACCATAGACTCAGAGACAGCAGCTAACGGTACTGTTCCTCCAAAAAGAAAGAAAATATTACATTATTTCTCAAATATTAGAAGGTAAGGGATAGCTTTAGAATTTGCACATTAAAGTTGGGTAGTTAAATTAGTGAAATTTAAATGCATATTGCTATGATCGCAGACAAGTGCATCAATTATTTTTACCATTTTGGATGAGACTATTAAATTTGCATTACAATTAAGTGGGACTAGGAATTTTTTTTTATTTAGGTGGACAAAGTTTTAAATTCCAAAAACTTACTAAGAGAATTGAGCTACAAGTTTCCAGTTATGGATAATCAAATAATTTCCAAATGCAAACTTAACTTTAATTCTAACATCTAGAATCAACGTGAGGTAAACATGAAGCAAAAGCCAAACTGTGGACAAACCACACCATTGACCCATCACTCCTCTTTCACTGCTTCCCCCCCCCAAACACACACACATGCTCACACACAGACATTGCTTGGAACAATAGCAAGTGCAGTCAAGACCCACTGATTTCTCTACCACCTATTCAAATCATAGTGGCTTTCTGGGTCACTAAGTCTCATTCAAGATCTGTCTCTTTCACAAATCTTCCATATCTTAATTTCAGAAGATCTACTCTTGATAATTCTTCAATGCTGTTGTGATTTGGACTGCCCCAAAACTAGTTGTTCTGGAAGTTCTACCACTACTTCCAAGACTGAGATCCCCAGGATTTCTGAAAATGGAATAACTTCAACATTTTTACCAAACAGTGTGCTTCACTGACTTGGGATGACCCTAAATTTCTATAAGTTTTCTTGATTTTATCATTCAACTGAGCTGAGAATGCATTCACTGTTTAGGTCAGGCTAATGTCTAAACCCTGGCATGGTTTCAGTTTCTAGGTCTCCAACCTTCTTATATTCAAGAAGTGATTCTGTGCTAAAGTGCTAATATGAATCTATTCCAAAGAAAATAGAGAATAAACAGTGTAGTCAGTGTAGTTTTTAGTATTATATAAATTTAAAACCAAGTAAATCGATATAATTATTCAATTTGTCCTCTACTTACTAAATCTCAATATGATATCTGTGAAGACACATTATCCGTCAGTGCCTCGAGGTCTGGGTTGTAGTTTGATTCTGTTAGTCGCATGGAGTCCATTAAATTGGCATCTGTGAGACGGGTGCTATACTTGGACTTGATTATCTTAATTTGGGAGAATGCTGACTTACAGGAATATGTGAAGTCAAAGTAAGCTTTGACTTTAAAAACACAGGACATTATGAGTGGGTATTTTCTGTTTTTGAGTCTCTTGATCTAACTTCAGCTCCATATCACTGTACAATATAATTATCTCCACATCAATTCTTTGACAACAGAGGTGAAACCAGGATCATTCCTACACAATGCACCAAAACCCACATTTGCATCAAACGTAACCAAGGATTGTGATGGAAAAGCCAGTTTCTAGAATGAAGTGTTTTCCTCAAGCACATTGTTTTTGATTTCATTGTAGATATCCTCACTCCTTGTTTTCTCTTTGAGGGGCAAAACAGTAAGAAGACCGTCTCTAGGTGTTATGTTCTTAAAAGCTATGTGCACAAGTATAATCAGCTGGGCTGTGTCAGTAATGTCAATGGATTCGTTGAACTACACATGTGAAACATTCTCAGTTCTTCAGGTCCTGCTATAGTTGTTGAAAAACATCTTCAGACAAAGATTCCACTCAGTGGAAACACCAAGTGACATGATCTGGATTGCCATTAGTAGTTCTTCTTTATTCTTAAAGTCTTTGAGTAAAGGGTCAGTGATCAGAGTCATTGCTTCTTTAATTATTTTACCATCTTGAATGGTATCTTGTGTTTTACCAGAAGATGGCAAACACCAAATGAGGCAGGTTAATTTTGAAAAAAAACTTGAGCTTTCTAAACAGCCTTCAGTTTGTCAGCTTAGTCTGAGGCATGCTGTTCAAGGGAAAATTATCCTTGAATTTACTCTGAATCTTTGTGTGGTGTCATTGCAAAACTCCCTTTTAACTTATTGGTATTCTTTGGTAACATATAAGGCTAATGCTCTCTTTTATAGTTGTGAACAGAAATTCATTTCCCAATTCTTGTGGACGTTGTACTTTTTTGGGTTTCTTTTTAGATGGTACAATATTGCTTGACCTTGTGGGTCATAAGGTCTATCTGCTATTGATCGCACAGCAAGCTGGCGTCCGGATTCATGGTTCTGGAACATTCAGAACGTTGCTGGTTGCTTTCAAATGTGGAGGCATAGGAGCTCATGTCTCCGGTCACATTTCTTTCCCCGGTTCCTGGTCAGTTTATGTAGCTTGCATTCTGGATGTAGGGTGCAGCAGTGTTCTCCTTAGTTTTTATTTGCCCTGCACAGACCCATTAGATAAACAGCTGAAGAAAGAAAACTGCAGTACGATAGAGAACGGGCAAGGGAGTAGCTGTGGCTGAGCTGTTTCTAGGGCTGTAACTCTCTGGTTTCACAGATCCTAATAGATTCCTTATTCATTTCTTCGCATTGCCAACATAAAACTTACTTTACCCTGCCATGGCTGTCCATATAGACCTAACTGAAACACAATGGAACAAGCAATAGGGACTCCTGGAAGTACAAGTCATGCAGCAACATGTACATTGGTGTGCATGTGGCAACAGAATATGTGGTCAGTGAGATCAATTGTTAGAGACTCTGCGATCAACCATTTGATCACGATTTACGTGTTGGAGACCAAGGTCCTCGGGCCATGTCACCAACTGCACACCTTCCAGCTACTCAATAGTATTTCACAGGACTACATTTCTCAGAGCCTCAGAAGGCTACGTTCCATCTCTCTGAGATCTAAAAGAGCTCTCCAGTCCTGGTCTTCACTGCATGGAGCCAGCTAACAGCAGCACTTTAACAACATGAAGTCACCTTTTCTGATTCCCTTTCTCTTACTGACTTAAACGAAAACTGCTTAACTGCTTTTCAGTGACATTTGAAACATTTTTAGTGACCTAATGTAACACATCCAGAGTGTCCCACTCTTACTACAAGACAGAATTAATTATACTCAGTAATGGAACATCTTGTGTTTAAATGTTATAATTTGCTGTCTTATATAGCACAGATCAGTGCAAAAAATCTTATGTGACAATCAAACATTAGCAATGGAGGATACTTCACTTTTTTTTAAGATAACTGAAACTTGGAGTAACAGCTATATTGGTGGAATGTTTGTTAGTACCATGGGTTTTGCCGGACTGAAGTAATTAGAGGTATGTTCCTACCTGAAACTTAAAGAGAATATATTCCTGAGATGCTGCCTGGCCTGCTGTGCTTTGACCAGCAACACATTTGCAGCTGAGGATTACAGCAACAATCAAGACCAAAGCTAACAAAAACACAAAACTGAAGGCTCTGTGTCTGAATGTGTATAGCATACATAGCAAAGTAAATAAACAGACAACACACATTGAGGAAGATTACTGTGATCTGATGAGCATAGTGGAGACATAGTGGCAGGATTACAAGAAGCCCATCTTTAATATTGGGGGGCATATGACATTCAAGAAAAATGGGAAGCTCAGCAAAGGTGGAGGTGCCACACTGTTAATCAAGAATGATGAGAAGGGAAAGATATAAAAGGGACCTAAGGGGCAACTTTTTCAGGCAGAGGGTGGTGCATGTATGGTAAGAGCTGTCAGAGGAAGTGGTGGAAGCTGGTGCAATTACAGCATTTAAAAAGCATCTGGATGGGTATATGAATAGGAAGGGTTTAGAGGCAGATAGGCCAAGTGTTGGCAAATGGGACTAGATTAACTTAGGATGTCTGGTTGGCATGGACGATTTGGACCAAAGGGTCTGTTTCCGTGCTGTACATCTCTGTGACTCTGGTTTAAAAAATCAGGATGTAGAACCAGTTAGGATAAACTTGAAAAGTAGGAAGGGAAGGAAGTCGTTAGACAGAGTGTTCTTTAGGCGCTCTAAGAGTAACAACAATGTAAAACAAAGTATAAAAGAAAAACCAAAAAACAAAACAACCGCAGATGCTGGCAATGTGAAACACAAACAAAAATAGCTGGAGAAAGTCAGCCATTGTGGCAGTATCTGTGGAATCAAGGCAGAGTTAACATTTTGGGTTCAATGACACTTCTTCAGGACAGAGTTTCGAAGTCTGAAGAAGGGTCACTAGCCTCGAAATGTTGACTCTTCTTTCTTTCCACAGATGCTGCTAGGCCTGCTGAGTTTCTCTAGGAATTTGTTTGTGTTATGTAACAATAAAAATGAGGTGCTTTTAATGAAGGGATAGCAATAATCATGAGCCTACATACACATCGGAAAATCAGATTGACAGTAGCAGGCTTGACGAGGAGTTCATGGCATGCGTTTAAGATAGTTTCTTAGAGCAATAACCCGGAAAAAAACAGACAGTAGTTTATATTAGACTTGGTATTGTGTAATGTAACAGGATTGATGAATGCCTTTAAAGTTAAGGCACCATGATGTAGCAGCAGTGACAATATGACAGAATTTAACAAGCCAGTTAGCATGACATCTGTTATAGGGAAGGTTTTAGAGTTGGTCATTAAGGAAGTTACAGTTGGACACTTAAGAAAAGTGCACAATAATTGGGAAGAGTTGGCAATGGTTTTGTGAAAGGAAAATCATGTTTAATTTAATTTATTGGCATTGTCAGAGGAGTAATATGTACTGCACATAAAGGAGAGTTCATTGATGTACAGTATTTGGATTTTCAGAGGCATTTCATAATATGCCATATCAAAGGTTATTAGGTAAAATAAAAGCTCATGGTATAGGTGATAAAAAACTAGCATGGATAGAGGATTGGCTGACAGGCAGAAAACAGAGAGTATCCATAAATGGGTCCTTGGCTGATTGGCAGGATGTGATGCATGGAGTCCCGCGGGAATCTGTTGGAGTCTGAGCTTTGTACATTTCTATCAATTACTTATGGTGACAGGAGCGAAGGCATGGCAGCTATATTTACAGATGACATGAAGGTAGGGTGGCGTGTGTGGTTCGTTTGATGTATAAGATTCTAAAAGGTCTCGACAAGGTGGATCTGGAAAGGAGATTTCCTCTTGTGGATTAGTCAGAACAAGGAGGCACTGTTTTTTTATTTCGCATCAATTTTTTTAGGACGGAGATGAGGAGGTTTTCTTTCTACCAGAGGACAGACTTTGGAATTCTCTGCCTCAGAAGATGATTGAGGCAGGATTATTAAATATTTTTAAAGGTAGACATTTTTGTTAGGCATGGAAATCAAGGATTGTAAGGGTAGATGGCAATGTGGAATTCAAAACACAGATCAGCTATGACCTTACTGAATTGTGAATCAATCTTGACGGGTCTATTGGTCTACTTCTGTTCCTACCTTGTACCTATCTACTTTTCCATCCAAAATGGCTGATAATGTTCCAGCACAATCTACTCTCTTCCCCGGCATAGCCTTATTTTTGAAGCCAGGAATTACCTTTATTACAATTCTGAAGGGAATTTATTATATCTATTTGGGTTTACAATTTGAACTTTTCTTCAGAGTGCATGAAGAGTTTATCTTGATACTTGATTTGAAAATGTAAATCCTCTAACAAAACCAGTACAAACTCTTGCTTGGACTTTTTAAAGCAGGCATTAATAGACACATAACAGCTAATACAGAAACATTTAGAGGAACTAGATACTGCAAAAGGCTATGGGCCCTGACAACATTCTGGCAATAGTACCAAAGACTTGTGCTCCAGAACTTGTTGCACCCTCAGTTTCAACCCTGGCACCTACCTGACAATATGGAAAGTTGCCCAGATATGCCCTTGTACACAAAAATCAGGATAATCCAGCCTGGTCAATTAATACCCCATCAGTCTATGCTCAATCATTAATAAAAAGATGGAAGGTGTCATCAACAGTACAATCTATAAGCACCTGCTTTGTGATAACCTGCTCAGTGTCACACAGTTTGGGTTCCACCAGGGTGAGTCAGTTCCTGATTTTATTATGGCTTTGGTTCAAACATGGATAAAAGAACTGAATTCCACAGGTGAGGTGAGAATGAATGCCCTTCACGTCAAAATTGTATTCAACCAACTGTATCAAGGACCCCTAGAAAAACTAGAAGCAATGGGAATCGGGGGCAAACTCTGCTGCTTGGAGTTATATCTGGCACAAAGGAAGATGGTCGTGGTTGCTGGAGGTCAATTATCTCAATTCAAGGATATCTCTGTTCCTCAGGGTAGTGTCCTAAGCCAAACCATCTTCAACTGCTTCATCAATGACCTTTCCTCCATTATAAGGTCAGAAGTGGGGACGTTTGCCGACGATTGTACAATGCCTCCACAATGGTGAAGGCACCATTTGTGACTCCTCAGATAATGAAGCAGTCTATGCAACAAGATCCCGACAATCACAGGCTTGGGCCGACTAGTCAGAAGTAATATTTGCACCACACAAATGTCAGGTCATGGTGATCTCCATAAGAGACAATCTAACCATAGCTTGTTGATATCCAATAACGTTACCACCACAGAATCCACTGTGATCAACATCTTAGGTGTTATCATTGACCAGAAACTCAACTGGACTCATCATATAAGTATGGTGGCTACAGAGCAAGTCAGGGGTTCAGAATACTTCAGCAAGTAACTCACCTCTTGACTCTCCAAAACCTTCCACCATCTACAAGGCACAAGTCAGGACTGTGCTGGAATACTCACCCCTTGACTGGATGAATGCAGCTCCAACAACTCTCAAGAAGCTTGGCACCATCCAAGACAGAGCAGCCTGCTTGATTGGCACCACATCCACAAGCATCTACACTTTCCACCACCAATGCTCAGGTGCAGCAGCTTATACAATCTTCAAGAGGGCCAACATCATCCCTGTGCCTAAGAAGGCTCATGCAGCATGTCTCAATGACTATCACCTAATGGCTTCGAGGAGAAAGTGAGATGTGCAGATGCTGGAGATCAGAGCTGAAAATGTGTTGCTGGAAAAGCGCAGCAGGTCAGGCAGCATTCAAGGAGCAGGAAATTCGACATTTCGGGCATAAGCCCTTCTTCAGGATTCCTGAAGAAGAGCTTATGCCCGAAATGTCGAATTTCCTATTCCTTGGATGCTGCCTGACCTGCCGCGCTTTTCCAGCAACACATTTTCAGCTACCACCTAATGGCCCCAGTTTCGGTGGTCATGAAGTGCTTTGAAAGGCTGGATAAGGCATTAGCTGCAAATGTGTTGCTGGTTAAAGCACAGCAGGTTAGGCAGCATCCAAGGAATAGGAAATTCGACGTTTCGGGCATAAGCCCTTCATCAGGAATCTTACAGGTTGTCCTGGTTGGGTCCAAATTTTGTTGGTTGGAATGTAGTTCGGAGTCCGTGTGGGATCAGTCGGTTCCGTAGGCAGGCGCTGAGGAAGGAGATGTGGCTGTGGTAACGAGTCTGTTTGAGAACGTGGCTGAAGAGCTTCTGTGCAGAGGAGATGACCTGGGGGGTGCAGTGAGAGAGAGACTCACTGAAATCCTTGTAGAGGGAGGAAGAGAGCTTCTTCAAGGAAGGCATCCTTGCAAGAGGATTCGCAGTAGGTTAAAATCTTCGGGTAAAAAATGAGGTCTGCAGATGCTGGAGATCACAGCTGCAAATGTGTTGCTGGTTAAAGCACAACAGGTTAGGCAGCATCCAAGGAATAGGAAATTCGACGTTTCGGGCATAAGCCCTTCATCAGGATTCCTGATGAAGGGCTTATGCCCGAAACGTCAAATTTCCTATTCCTTGGATGCTGCCTAACCTGCTGTGCTTTAACCAGCAACACATTTGCAGCTGTGATCTCCAGCATCTGCAGACCTCATTTTTTACCCTTGGATAAGGCATTAATCATCTCCAGCCTCCCCACTACTCTTGGCCCACCCCAGTTTGCCTACCGGACTAACAGATCCACGTCAGATGCCATATCACTTGCCCTTCACTCCTCCATAGAACATCTTTACACCAAGATCAGCTATGTAAGAATCCTACTCATTGACTACAGCTCAGACTTCAACATTGGGGACAATATTTCATCCTCACTAACACTCAACACTGGAGCCCCCCAGGGGTGTGTACTCAGGCCCCTACTGTACTCACTATATACCCGTGACTGCGTCGCCAAATACCAGACTAATACCATTTACAAGTTCGCTGATGACACCACCATAGTCGGTCAAATCTCAGATGGTGACGAAACAGACTACAAACGGGAGGTGGAAGACATGGAAAAATGGTGCACTGCGAACAACCTAGTTCTCAATGCCAGCAAAACCAAGGAGCTCACTATTGACGTTCAGCGGGATGTTATTCATGCCCCCCTACACAACAGCACAAAGGTGGAAAGAGTGGAGAGTGTCAAGCTTCTGGGACTGATCACCACAACAAGCTTTCTTGGAGTCTTCATTTGGATGCACTGGTTACAAAGGTCCAATAACCTCTCTTCTTCCTTAGGCTGTTGAGGAAATTTGGCATGATGAAGAATACACTTACCAACTTTTATAGATGCGCCATCAAGAGCATTTTGTCTGGACGTGTCACTACCTGGTATGACAACTGTACCATTCAAGATCGTAGACGGTGACAGAGAGTGGTGAACTCAGACCAGCCAATCACAAAGGCCAACGCTCATTAATAGAATCCACCTACTGGCCCCGCTGTCAAGGAAAGGCCGCCAGCATTATCCCCTGGCAATATTTTTCTACAACCTCGACCATCGGGGAGACGGTACAGAAGCCTGAACACATGCACCAGCTGGTTCTGAAACAGTTTCTACCCTACTGTTGTTAGAATACTGAATGGATTCACAAACTCTTAATATTTACCTGTACCTGTGTTTTTGGTTTTGCCACTGTTTACCTATTATTTACTTATCTATGTTACTAACTTAGTGATCTGCCTATATTGCACACAAGACAAAGCTTTTCCCTGTGCCTTGGTACACGTGACAATAAATTCAATTCAGTACAAGATGCACTGCAGAAATTCACTCAAGATCCTTCAACAGCAGTTTCCAAACCCACAACCATTTCCATTGAGAAGAACGAAGCCAGCAGATACATGGGAAAATCACCACCTACAAGTTCCCCTCCAAGCCATTCATCATCCTGACTAGGAAATATATTGTTGTTCCTTCACTAACATTGGGTCAAAATCCTGGAACCCCCTCCCCAAGTCATTGTGGGTGCAGCCACAGCACACAGACTGTAACTGTTTAAGAAGGCAGTTCACCATCACCTTCTCCTGGGCAGCTGGGATGGGCCATAAATGCTGACCAGCCAGTGATGCCCACATCCCACAAAAGAATTAAAATAATATATGTGCAAGAAATTTTTAAGATTAAAATGAAGCACATCTCCTTCTTCATATCAGATTCGTTTCTCTCCTAACAAATAAAAACAGCAACAATAATCTCTAAAACTGGTCATATTTGCTGTTTCTTCAAAACAATTTAAGGCAACAAAACTGAAAGAACTGTGGGTGCTGGAAATCGTTAGACATATGACCAGAAACATTGAACAAAACATTCTTTGTTACTTCAGGATACCGGAACTAGTAGGTTGCACAATCCTAAGATTGAAGTTCTAAAAATAGAGAGGGATTTTGAACTGCTGGTGGTGATGTTGAGACGGAGGGATGGGGTAAAAAAAAAACAAGCAGGAGATTTTAAATGGTCTGGCAGCGTCCCAACTATATTCTTGCTTCATTTTTTGAATTCCCGAGTGAATTATTTTCCTCCAGATGCTGACTGCACTCGTTTTACTCGAGGCTTAAAATACACACAGTACATAACACCAATTTAAAATGTGAATTAACCGTCTATAGAGTAAAGGATTCCTAAGAATCAATTTAATATGCCCATTGATATTAATTCAAGCTCTGTCTCTCAATGCAACATTATTTTTCTGAACTACATATTTGCTGAATCCCTAATTGCCACATATAGCTCAACTCTGCGCTCACAGTCTAACAGTTAAGCAGTGATATGCTCATCTACTACATCAGCAAAAATCTACCACATATAACCAACTGTTACATAATCCCTGCTGCTAGTTCCTTTTGTTTAGGCTAATAGATTCCCATAGATTACAGACTTGAGCATTTGTGACAGAGATTTCATGTCCTTCACCTCTCCCAGTATCTACAATATAAAAACTGTAGACAGCTGTTTATATGGACATTAATAATATTGAATTGAATTGAATTGAATTGAATTTATTGTCACGTGTAGCAACAGACTGTCTTACATTATAACTGGAGAAACAAAACATTGGCAAAATCTAAGTCATTATCTTCAAGTTTCCACAAACATCTGTCAGAGTCCAGCCTTGATTCATTTGCTTACTCAGTCTCCGTCTGCCATCCCAGCAATATGACATTGTTCAAATCACAGTTCTTATGCCAAACCTAATCTGACAGAAAGGTTCCTTTCATTTATGTCCACAGTGTAGACTGTGTTTGTCCCTAGTTTTCCCCAATACTGCACTCCGCTGGAGTCTTAAATCAACATTTTCATCACATTATTGTTTCAACAATCTGCTTTCCAGCATCCATTTTCCAACGTAAATATCGCCCAAATTAGCAGAATGTCTCAGGTCATGTCCAGGCCTATATTGGGATTGATGTTCCACCACTCCTACCCTCATCAAATTCCACTAACATTTTGAACTCGGTAGATTCAACCAAAATTCCTCATCTGAAGCATTAACTGCCAAACCACTTGAAAACCAGTGATGTCCTCTCATCTTATGGCTATGCACAAGCTTTCTGGTTTCTCAACATTGGTCAATTTCTCAGTAGATAAACTGAGGTGGTTCATTGATGCACATGTGATCCAAATTCAAAATGATTGACAATTTCCATTATTAAGCAAAATCCTCAAACACCAATACAGATTGATCATACTCAAAAGGAAAAAAAAAGGTCCCTGAACTCTCAAAAATAGTGAGATGCTGATAAACTCAAAGTGAGATCACAAAGTTTAAAGTCCACAACTCACTTTCACCCAAATACTAGGTCTGTCTCACAACACATCATTGCATCGCTAGAATTTGAAATCTGGAATGCTTTAAACTCAGTTCTAAATTTGCTAGCTGGAGAAGTGTCAAAGGGTAAATGGAAGCCCAAGTTGATTAACTGAGAAAGTGCAACATGTTCAGAATTGTGGATAATGGTATAAGCAGTTGTTATGATCATTAAATCTCCAAATCGCTCAGAAAGATGTTAAAAATGTCAGGATTTATAAACTATTACACTTTTAAACAGCTTTTCTTATTCCAAGATAGAATGAGTTTAGAGCTTAGGTGGTAACTCACTAGCATTTCTACCTGGATACAAAGATACATGCAATTCATGTTGAAATGGAAATGACCTTTGGGAAAGTCGACGTGAATACCAAGTCATGGGTTACAGGTTTTCTAAAATGTCCCTGAAACTCTCAGACACAAGTGAATCTGCAGTATCAAAGAAGCAGAGCACAAGATACAGATGCAACCAATTCTGCACCAAAGTAGAGGAAATGCTACCTCTAAAATAAATGCAGAATGCAGATGAGAGCTCATACTCAGATTGAAAGATTAAGTTTGAGGGTGGAAGGAGGCTGAAGATTTGCCAAGCTTGGGTTAGCTACAAGGATTCTCCAGTTTAACTCTCATACTGAGAGTCAGTTCAAAGTCTAGATATTGTCTGACTGTAAAAGATAATATGCAGGCCAGTGGGAATGAAGAATAACTTTAGACTGTTTCCCGGAGTACAAAGTATCTACTTAAGCAACAGCATGAAGATAACTGAAGCAATGGATTTTCACTCAGTTTAAAGATTAAATGGGAGAAAGTACTTTAGAGTGTAAGTTGTCCCCTGAAGAGTGTTCAGACAGTATTGGTCTTGATTTGTTTGTTGTAGACAAAGTCTTAAAACTTGAGATCTTATCATGTGATCCTTTCAGTCACTGAAAACTGAAATTTACTAATTTATCAGATTAATCAGTCTCCACAGAAATTACAATAGTAAATAGAAATGAGCATGTATGTTTTAGCCAGTAGACAGTATGTTCGACATTACCTTCAGAGGAATATTTCCAATTGTCCTACCCTGTTAGAAATAATCCTGCAATGATAGCATCAATGATCAGATAGGAAACAAAACAATTTAGACCTCCTTTAGGGTTGATATCAAGCTAACAAGCTGGTCGTTCTATTAAACCCAGATGCATGACAGACATTGGTAGGATGAGAAATGTTACTGCCACCCAAGTATCTCAGATCATTCAGCAGACCAGTCATCTGATTTGCTATTATTTCAATGTGCATCAACTACTCTTGGCTATGAGCAAGGGCCACCACCAAATGAAAGACACAAATTTAAACGTAAATAATACACAATCCATTCAGGATTTTAGAATTTATCCCACCACATTTCCTGTGGTGATTGGATCCAAGTCAATGTGTTTGTTGATACAATTACAGTTGGAATGCCACGCTTCCAGGAATTCTCACACATGTCTCTGTTTGGCTTGTCTGAGGATGGATGTGTTGTCAAAGTCAAGGTGATGTCCTTCCTTATCTGTATGTAAAGATACAAGTGAGAGTGGTGGTGGTGATGGTGAGGGGGGGGTGTTGGATGACACCAACCCACCAAAGCCTAAACACATAAGTAAAAATGTGTTATACCACCAGTGCTTCATCCGGAGGCTCACTGATGATGTTAACTACATGATGACGAAATGTCTGAAAACAAACCTTCCAACTCAGTGAGAAAAGTTACGTCTTTGGTTGTTGATCTGTTTGTCTTTCAGTTTTATTCACCTCTACTTGGACATAGTGAGGACTGCAGATGCTGGGATGTCAGAGTCAATAAGATGTGGAACTGGAAAAAGCCTTGCAGGTCAAGCAGCATCAGAGGAGCAGGAGAGATGACATTTTGGGCAGGACCTTTCATCAGGACTTATTCACCTCTACCACAACTTTTAGTGAATTTTTTTCTGTACATCCACATCTGTTTCTCTACCTTGTTGAATTTCTTATTCCCCAAGGAATCCTGATCGTCATTCTGTAGGAAGGATATTGTTAAGCTTGAGAGGGTACAGAAAACATTTACAAGGATGTTGCCAGGGTTGGAAGGTTTGAGGTATAGGGAGAGGCTAGATAGGCTGCGGGTGTTTTCTCTGGAGTGTTAACGGCTTAGGGCTGACCTTATAGGGGTTTATAAAATCATGAAGGATTGGAGATGGTGAATAATCAAGGTCTTTTTCCTAAGGTGAGAGAGTTGAAAACTAGAGGGCATAGGCTTACAGTGAGATGACCTGAGGGTATTTTTTTGACACAGAGGGTGGTGCCTGTATGGAATGAGCTGTCAGAGGAAGTGATGGAGGCTGGTACAATTACAACATTTAAAAGGCATCTGGTAGGGTATATGAATAGAAAGAGTTTAGGGGGATATGGGCCAAGTGCTGGCAATTGGGATTAGGTCAGATTAGGATGTCTGGTCGACATAGATAAATTGGACCAAAGGGTCTGTTACCGTGCTGTATGACTCTATGGCTCTATAAGCAAAACATTAGCTCTTTATTTTTCCAAGAGTGGAAAATATCAGACTTCTCTATGTTAGACTTCATTGGTACAACATTTTATAAGTTTCTTAATATTTTTCATAATTTGATGTAATCGTCCACAGTGCTGACCATCCTCCTCAATTTAGTGCCATCCGAAAATTTAGAAATTGTGCTTTTGATTCTAATACCTAAGTTGTTAACATAAACTGTGAACCACAATTTATGTTAACTTCCCCTTGTGATAACCAAATCCCACTTCTAACTTACTACAAAGCTATCTCCTGGTCTCTGCTTTTTGTCATACAGCCAGTCAGGAATCTAGTCTGTACTTATTCTTCACTTGGTTTGTGACATTATTCATTAGCTCATATATGGTATCTTATCAAAAGACTCCTAGAAATCCAGATATATCAATTTCATTATTCACATTCACTGTCTTGATTTGCTCTTCAAAGAATTCGATGAAGTTGGTCAAGCAATACTTCCTGATTTGAAATCTGTATTCACTATTTATTACTGTATTTTTGGTTTCCAAATGGTTTCCTACTTTCTCCTGTAGTATGAATTCCATAATTTTCTCTGCTTACAATGTTAAGGCAACTGGTCTATCCTTCGCTGAACATAGTCTATTTCAAATCTTAAATACAAGTAGATTAGGTTAGATTCCCTACAGTGTGGAAACAGGCTCTTTGGCCCAACAAGTCCACACCGACCCTCCGAATAGCAACCCACCCAGACCCATTTCCCTCTGATTAATGCACCTAACACCGTAGGCAATTTAACATGGCCAAATCACCTGACCTGCACATTTTTGGACTGTGGGAGGAAATCGGAGTACCCGCTGTGGCATAATACCTTCTTGTAATGAATTATTAAATATATTAATTTTATAAAACTTGCAATATACAACTGGTTTGGTTAATATTAATGTAAGCACAAGAATCCCATACCTGTTGAGTTAGGGGTTATAGAAATCACATTATGAACTGTACATGTATTAAAAAAAACCTCATTCTAATTTTAGGGTGTAGGTTTGCTCGCTGAGCTGTAGGTTTGATATCCAGACGTTTCATTACCTGGCTAGGTATCATCATCAGTGGCGACCTCCAAGTGAAGCGAAGCTGTTGTCTCCTACTTTCTATTTATATCTTTCTCCTGGATGGGGTTCCTGGGGTTTGTGGTAATGTCATTCCCTGTTCATTTTCTGAGGGGTTGATAGATGGCATCTAGATCTATGTGCTTGTTTATGGTGTTGTGGTTGGAGTGCCAGGCTTTTAGGAATTCTCTGGCATGTCTTTGCTTAGCTTATCCCAGGATAGATGTGTTGTCCCCGTCGAAATGGTGGGTTTTTTTTCATCCGTGTGTAGGGCTATGATAGAGAGAGGGTCGTGTCTTTTTGTGGCTAGCTGGTGTTCATGTATCCTGGTGGCTAACTTTCTTCCTGTTTGTCCTATGTAGTGTTTGTCGCAGTCCTTGTATGGAATTTTATAGATGAGGTTGGTTTTGTCCATGAGTTGTACTGGGTCTTTTAAGTTTGTTAGTTTTTGTTCGAGAGTGTTGGTGGGTTTGTGTGATACTAGGATTCCGAGGGGTCTCAGTAGTCTGGCTGTCATTTCTGAAACTTCTTTGATATATGGTAAGGTGGTTAGGGTTTCTGGCTGTGTTTTGTCTGCTTGTTGTAGTTTGTTCTTGAGGAATCTGCGTACTGTATTATTTGAGTATCCGTTCTTCTTGAATGCGTCGTATAGGTGGTTCTCCTCTGTTTTTCGTCGTTCGTATGTGCTGCAGTGTGTAGTGGCCTGTTGGAATAGTGTTCTGATACAGCTTCGTTTGTGTGCGTTGGGATGGTTGCTGGTGTAGTTGAATATTTGGTCAGTGTTTGTCTGTTTTCTGTATATGCAGGTTTGAATTCTTCATTGTCCTTTCTTTCTACTGTGACGTCCAGAAAACTCACATGCCATCTATCAACCCCTCAGAAAACGAACAGGAAATGACATCACCACAAACCCTAGGATCCCCATCCAGGAGAAAGATATAAATAGAAAGCAGGAGACAACAGCTTCGCTTCACTTGGAGGTCGCCACTGATGATGTTACCTAGCCAGGTAATGAAACATCTGGATATCAAACCTACAGCTCAGTGAGCAAACCTACACCCTAAACCTCAACCTGAGCTATAAACCTCCACAAACCTGCTCATTTTAATTTATTGTGCAAGACCATAACAGCATTCAAAAAATAATGGAGAAAAAATACATTTAAGTTACTGTATTTTAATGTTCCATGAAAGAATATTGACAAACTAAATAATTATTAGGTAGATGTAAAAATTAGTTGCCTTACCAAACTATCAACTCCAGCAAGAGTATGATTAGCATTGTAGATGGAGTAGGTAAGTTGGTAGACGCCATCATTTGTTTCACTGTTTCCATAGAAGCCAACCCCAACAGCAGCACTGTAAAAGAAAAATAAACTTCTCTGAAAAGAAATCAATATGATGGGTCATTTACACATTACTCAACAATACTGAAAGAAAGTACCAGATGGAAGAAAGAAATGAAATGGAAAGTCAGTAATGCAGTGAAACGTTCAAATGGCATCAAGTCATTTGATTTACTTCAGGTCACGAAACTCTCATAGCTATTAGCGTATGTAATCCTTTGTCAATGATGCAACATTATGATGTTCTTGCCCTGAAAACCTACAATTGCTATATCATACATTGTATACAGATGGCGCATCTTTTCACACTGTGAATCATTAATGTATTTCAATATTAGCTCTTTATATATTCACAAATACAAAGGGCAATTGTTGCTACACAGCGATTCAGATCTTGAACAGATCTCTCTCAGAGATGCGACCTGGATTGTTGAATATTTCCAGCTTTTTAAGTTATGTTGTAGATTTCCAACTGCAATATTTTGCCTTTTGTTAATAAGAATTTATACATTTGTGCAGCAACATATAACATGTTCACCAAACAGCACAAAATATGCCAGATAGGGGCATTCACCTGTTGTAGCAACATGCAAGAAAATAATGTAATAAAAGGTGTAAATATTAACACAATTTTTAAGACTTGGGTTTCAAAATTGCAGTATATGGTTACTTTTGTGAATGCATGTTTAAAATTAAAACTAGGTCAGATGATCTTTCCCCAACGGTGAACTAATCCGGCACAGGCTAGAGAGCAGGGAATCCCTGGAGTGTTAACAGAAAATTGATTACAGTATACTGGCTTGGTTTGCAACAGGTGGAATAAACATTGAAGGCCCACCAGTTTTCAATTTAGAATAATCAAGGATTGATTTTTGGTTTCAAAAATCTAGACATTGGAAGTTTTTAATGGTAGTTCAGTACAGACCTGACTGGGATCAGAGTAAGTATAGTCCATCTGCTGGAAAGTCTTTTCAGAGCAGTCAAGAGAATAAATTATCTCAGTAGAAAAGTTTAGTTTGTGCAACTTCCAGATCTGGATTGTTTGATTAGAAAGCTGCATGCTGTTAAAAGCTGAGAAAAACTAAGCTCTGAGTTTAGCAAATATTGATGTATGAGGACACTACAGTGTATTGTACAGAAACTTTGACTATCAGTTAATTTGAAATTAAACATTTGACATGGAGGTTTTTTTGGATTAGAATTTCTACAAATTGATGGTATTTGGAAATATAATGAAAGATTTACTGTCTGTGTGATTTAAGATCTTGCCAACTGTCTTCTATTTCTCGGTGGCTTGATTTGTTTACTTTCATATTTTTAATATAAGCTTCTATTCTTGTTAGTAAAGATACTCTTCAGCCTCATGTGACTATGTTTCAGTGACTGTCCACCACATTAGCTGTGGTGCTAAAAAAAATAGGATCCATCAAGCCAGATTTAATTCTGAGATCTGATTTATAAGCAAAGTCATCATAGTCTTACTGGATGATAGGGCTGCTCTCTCATTTAAGAGAGATGATCAGTGGTGATTTAACCTGAGGGTCACCATGCCTCAGGCAAGGAGAGATGTTAAGAAGTAGGGTCCTTTATGGTAACTTCATTCAGTGTAGGAATTGAACCCATGATGTGATATTACTGCATCAAAAAACCAACTGTCCAGCCGACTGAATTAACTATTTGACATGCATAGAATTACCATCTATGCATGGGGTTATAACTGCAAATCCATCTTGTTTCTATGCACTGAGTACAAGTTGTAGCTTTCAAAAACAATCAAGTCTGAAGCAGCTTAGAAGTCAAGGAGGCAGACATTTCTGGCTGCAATGCAAGGTCAAAAAGAGAATGGATAAGATTATGAGTAAAGATGATGAAGGGATTTGAAGATGGGCATGAGAATTTTGAATTGGATGATTGGTATATATGGATGTCACAGAGCCAGAAAAAAGTACAGATATGCAAATATAAATTTTAATTCAATTTTATTAAAGTAATGTTCAAAGTTTCCACCTGCACAAAAAAATGAATAATGTTTTTTAAAACGTGTTGTCTACACAGCCTTTCAGGTGTTTAACAGCAAGGTATACTGGTTATGCTTTTTCTCACTGAAGTTCAAATTCAAAAAACAAAGAATTGCTGTAAAAGATCTGATGAGATTTATTGAAATTAATTCAAAATATTGGGAGTTCTTGTGGAATTACCTAATATTTAAATATGCATCACAGAGAACCAGCTTGTACATTTCTGCTGGTACAGACCAAGCATTCTAATGTTGTTGGGATTAGTGATGGAGAAATTTAATCAAAAAGGAATCTTTTACCAAATGCTCTTAATCTCCTTTAATAAATGAAGCCTGAGGCCACACAAATCAATCTTTCCCACTCTAGTGTGGAATTAAACTTTCAAAGTTTATGAACACTTGCAAGATAAATTTCATCTCTCATTTGTCAACCAACATTTTTTAAAAATTACCTAGTTCACTTGACCATAAATTTATAATTCCAGATCCCTGTTATAGCATGCATATGCCACCTTTGTTTGCATCTCTTCATGTGCCTTATTCAATAACTGATTTTCAGAGATTCTGCATAATCATCTGGACTTCAAAGGGATTCGGATACCAACTTCTAAGTGACTACCATCAGAACACTCCCAGGAGAGATACTGCACAAGGTTAGATACAAAGTTTTGCACATAATAGCACAAATGTTAAAAGGGGTATTGATAGACCGTGTGAATGGGTGAAACTTTGTTAGATGAAATTCATTTCAAGCAAGTGTGTGATTATCAAGTTGCCGTACAAAGAGAGTACAAAGTTGGTTTACAAAAATGATAGCTGGATATCAGGTGTTAAGTTCTGAGCAGAGATTATAAACTGGAGAGGGTTCAGAAAACATTCATTTACCAGGATGTTGCCAGGTATGGAAGATTTGATTTATAAAGAAAGGTTGGATAGGCTGTGACCTTTTTCACTGCAGCTCAGGAGGTTGAGAGGTGACCTTATAGGAGGTTTATAAAATCATGAAGAGCATGGATAGGGTTAATGGCAAGTGTCTTTTCCATAGAATGGGTGATTTTGAGACAAGGTGATCCATTTTTAAGTTGAGAGGACAGAGAATAAAAAAATAAATGAGGGGCAGATTTTTTTTACACAGAGGGTGGTTCACGAGTGGAATGAACTTCCTGAGAAAGTGGTGGATGTGGGCACAGTTACAGTGTTTAAAAGATGCTTAGATAAGTACACAAATAGGAACGGTTTGGAGGGATATGGGCTGGGGCAGGCAGGTGGGATTAGTTTACTTTGGGATTGTGTTTGGCATGGACTGGTTGAACTGAAAGGTCTATTTTCATGCTGTATGATTCTATGAAACCATCACCTTCTGAAATTGATCACAGCAAGTGCAGGTAAATGTAGAAATTCTGAAGTTACAGCCTATCACTGTGCTCTGATGCTGTGAACACCAACCCTGGGAGCAACAATCATTGAAATAGTTGATATGTTAAGAACTTCCCACTTTCTGCTCTTACATTACTATTGATTAGCCAATTTTAAAAATCCCATGTAATGGAGTATTTAAACCATGATCTTAATAATAACCAAGGCTGAAAAAGACTATATTTGATGTAAACTGTTAAGGTCATCAAAGAAAAGCTGTAAGATTTTCTAAAACAAATTTTAAAAACAAAATAACTTTTCCAATTTCAGCTTTCAATTTCATCCAGTGTGTTTTGTCCAAATCTTTATTTTGCAATATGTAAATATTTGCAAAGTGATTTGCTTTTAGTGCTTTTCATTTCACAGTTCGTAATCTGCAAGAATAGCTTAATATGATTTACTGCCTAGATGGATACCATCACTGAGGTCATCAGCAATGCCATCATTGCAGCTCCACCCTGAGAATTCCCATTAATCAATGCTACAATCCACTGCAACATAAAAGGAGGTAAAGTTTTTGCCGAGACTGCTTGATCTGTCAGCAATGCACCTGCTGACAACTAACAAAATGTGTTCAACAGCATAGCTTCCTTGATCATGTACTCTATGCGCCTATTATTAAAGCCAAGGATAATATACACATTTTTTAACTGCTCATTCCACCTGTACTGCCACTTTTAGGAATTTATGCTCCTGTACACTGTTTAAAGTAGCATTTTGTTTTATACTGTCTCTTTATATTCTTTTTCTATCAAAACGCACCACTTCACATTTTTCTTGTTGACCTTCATCTGCCATCTGTTTGTCTACTCCTTCAAATATCAATGTCCATTTGTAGTTTTATATTGTCTTTCTCTCAGTTTACAAGTTTTGTAAATCTGTAAATTTGCAAATTTTTCCTGCACATTAAGATGATTGGCATGGTGGCTCAGTGGTTAGCACTACCATCTCAGGGACCTGGGTTCAATTCCACCCTCAGGCGACTGGCTGTGTGGAGTTTGCACAAACTCCCAATGTCTGTGTGGGATCTCTCCGAGTGTTCCGGTTTTCATCCACAGTCCAGGGATGTGTAGGCGAGGTGGATTGGCCGTGAGAAATGCAGAGTTGCAGGGATGCTCTTTGAAGGGCTGTTATGGACTCGGTGGGCCAAATGCTTCCACACTGGCAGAATTCTATGATCCTCGTCATTAATGTAGGGCAGGAAGAAATATGGGTTCTGAAATAACCCACAGAGGCCAGCATCCTGTCAAGAAGTCATCATTTAGTTACATGCATTGAGTCCTTGCCACTGGTACGGCTTCCTCAGAGCCAGGTCTCAAAGTGAACAAAACCTCTGATACTCCTGATTTTATCTGTCAGCCAGAGCTCCCTGATCGGACCAGATTAACAGCCTCAATCAGGGAACTCATTACAATCACTACAGGTCCCAAAACTGCCCTTCAAGGAACCCCACAACAAAGCTTCTCCAAGTTCACAAAGTATCTATCTAATTTTACACTTTGTTTCCTATCTATCAGCCAATTCGGAATCTATGTTGCTAGTTTCCTGTTTATTTCAAGACCAGCTCTTGTCTACGTGGAGTTCGTACTTTCTCCCTGTGTCTACATGGAAGTCCTCTGTGGGCTCCAGTTTCCTCCCACAGCCCAAAGATGCGCAGGTTAGGTGGATTGGCCATGGGAAATGTAGAGTTACAGGGAGGGCTGTGTACAGGTAGAATACTCTTTAGATGATCAGTGTGAATTCAATGGGCCGAATGGCCTGCATACCGCAGGAATTCTATGATTCTATTCTATAAGTCTACTATTTTCCACTCAATTCTACTCATTAAAGAGCAGGCTTTTCTAAACCAGTATTATGCAATGAGACAGGATTAATTAACAATCTCATAGTGAAGGTGCCACTGGGATGCAGCAACCAAAACCAGATTAAATTTCTCATTTAGATTCTTTGTTTACAATGTAAATAAGGGCAAATTGGAAGGCATCAAAACTAAACTGTCTGAAGTGAATTGGCAGATTATGCTGAAGGATACGTCAATAATGATGTGGTGGTAGACATTTAAGGAGATATTTCAAAATGTACAGAATAAATGCATTTCAAAGAATTAAAAAAATTCCAATGGATGGCCCCACCATTCATGGTTAACTGAAACAGTTTTTAAAAAGCATCAAAAACTAAAGGAAAGCAAATAATTATGTGAAGACGATGGCAAGTCAGAAGATTGAATGGAATATAAAAATAACAAAAGCATGATCAAAGAATTCATGAAGAGGGAATAACTCCTCATAACTATAACTCTCCAGTCCTGACAACACCATAGTAAATCTCCATTGCACCCACATCTCTCCAATAATGTGGATTCCAGAACGCATACAATACTTTAGCTGTGGCTTATAAAATATTTTATATACTTCCAATGTGACCTCCTTGCTCTTAAAATCTATGCCTCAGCTAATAAAGGCAAGTGCCCAATAAGCCTTCTTAATAGTTTATCTACCTATCTTTCTATCTTAAGTGACCATTCAACGTGCACACCAATGTCCATCTGATCCTCAGTGCCTCCCAGGGTCCTTCTGTCGTATTCCATGTATTCCCTTGCCATGTTTGTCCTGCCCAAGTGCATTATCTCACACTTATCCAGATTGAATTCCATTTGCCACTGATCAGCCCATCTGTATCTTTCTGTTATTTGAGAATATTCTCCTCACTATTTTCCATCCCATCAATTTTCATATTACCAACTAATTTTCTGATCAATTAGATTAAATTAGATTCCCTACAGTGTGAAATAGACCCTTTGGCTCAACCAGTCCACACTGACCCTCTGAAAAGTAACCCACCCAGACCCATTTCCCTCTGACCAATGCAACCAACACTATGTGCAATTTAGTATCACAAATCCACCTAACCTGAACACGTTTGGATTGTGGAAGGAAAGTGGAGCACCCGTAGGAAACTCATGCAGACACGGGGAGAATTTGCAAACTCAAACAGACAGTCGCCCGAGGCTGGAATCGAACCTGAGTTCCTGACGCTATGAGACTGCAGTGCTAGCCGCTAAGTCACTGTGCCTCCCCTATATTCTCCTACATTCAAGCCTAAACGGTTAAATCATACCAAAAACAGCAAGGGCCCCTATTCTTCAGAATCTCACTGGACATAGGCTTCCAGTCACAAAAACATCCCTTGGTCATCATCCTTCCACACTGTAGGGAATCTAATTAGATCCCAAACTGAGCATCTTTACTTCCAATCACTCAGTCAATTCTGGATCTAATTAGCCAATCATCTTTGGATCCCAGTGACTCTTATCTTTGCGATTAGTCTCTCATGCAGGACATTATCAAAAGCCTTGCTGATGTCTAGGTGGGCTATATTGAATGCACTGCCCTCACATTAAGAGAAATCATGTTTAACCAATATAAATGACTTGTGAAAAAAACAGTTGCCGTGGATAAACAGGAATCAATAGATATACTATAACTTAGATTTTCCATAAAGGCATGTGACAAAGTGTCACATCAAGTGTTATTGCAAAAAATAAAAGCACATGGTATATTGACATGGATAGAAGTTTGGCTGGTGAACAGGAAGTACAGAGGAGACAGGAATTAACCTTTTTCATGGTCCTAATGGGTATTGCTGAACAAAAAGGCCTTGAAGTGCAGGTTCATAGCTCCTTGAAAGTAGAGTCGCAGGTAGATAGGATAGTGAAGTTGATGTTTGGTATGCTTTCCTTAATTGGTCAGAGTATTGAGTACAGACGTTGGGAGGTCATGTTGTGGCTATATAGGACATTGGCTAGGCCACTTTTGAAATACTGTATGCAATTCAAGCCTCCTTCCTATCGGAAAGATGTTGTGAAACTTGAAAAGGGTTCAGAAAAGATTTACATGGATGTTGCCAGGGTTGGAGGATTTGAGCTATAGGGAGAGGTTGAATAGGCTGGGGCTGTTTTCCCTGGAGCGTCGGAGGCTGAGGGTGACCTTATAGAGGTTTATAAAATCATGAGGGACATGGATAGGATAAATAGACAAGATCTTTTCCCTGGGGTGAGGGAGTCCAGAACTCGAGGGCATTGCTTTAGGGTGAGGGGAGAGATATAAAAGAGATCTAAGGGGTAACCTTTTCACACAGACAGTGGTGCGTGTATAGAATAAACTGCCAGCGGAAGTGGTGGAGGCTGGTACAGTTACAACATTTAAAAGGCAACTGGATGGAAATATGAACAGGATGGGTTTGGACGGATACGGGCCGGGTGCTGGCAGGTGGGACTAGATTGGGTTGGGATACCTGGTCGGCATGGACGGGTTGGACAGAAGGGTCAGTTTCCGTGCTATACATCTCTATGACTCTAATGTTGACAACATGTAACAAGTGGTGTACCACAGGGATCAGTTCTCCAACATTTTTCTATTTTTGTTTAAGAATTGAACGTTAACTCCCACAAAAGTGGTGATAACAGTAAGCTTGGACTCCAGTTCCCAGGCTTAAATATAATCCCTCAATTTTCTTTGCTAACCAACAGCTAAACTCAATAGAAATTTCAACCAATATGTTCATTGAAGAAAGTAGCAGCATCTTATACAAGAGTAGCAACAAAAGGTTAAATGTCAATTGTTTTTGCTAAGTTCGCTGCATTATTCTGAGCTGATTCAAGCTGCAAGCCTGACCCCAGGACAGCGATAGAAATGTCCCTGGCCCTGGGCACAACAGGTCACCTACAGTCCAGAGCCCTGGTTATTGGGCATTGATCCCACCAAACTCGGACTACAACAGTCAAAGTGAGACACTTTAGTTGAGAAATGCTGACAGGAAGCATCTTCTCTCCAAAAGCTTAGCTCAGCTTGACACAATTGTTTTATTTTTGTTTCCATTTCACCAGCTTCCCTAAGTAATTGCTACAGATTGCAAATCAGAAAGTGTTTGGAACTAACCAACATTAAATGGAAAAGCATTACATCTAATAATTGGCCTGCTAATTTAAAAGAAATTGAGATATTGGGTAATGTCATATGAAAGTGATATTTTCCATTTGCCCAACATATTTTACAAAAACTGAATTGAGAACGGTGCTCAAATCACTCAATCATAAGGGAACTCCAATTCTGGATAAAATAAATAAAATCTTTCGATGGGCCAAATGGCCTGCTTCCACACAGTAGGGATTCTCTAATTCTCTCTGATGCTAACTATCTTGTCATTTTACAGGGAGGAGCATCCAGATAAGGCAACATACATATTAATTGGGTGACCATTACAATCAACAAGGATCAATAGCAGAGATCAAGTCCTTTACTGTTATACAATGAATGTACTCAACCACATTAAGTATGATGGATACTTTTCATCTTGTTAATTGACATTACAAACTGAATGCTATCTCACCTTGTTAAATGGCTTGACATAATGAATGCTTTTCCACCTTGTTAACCCATTACCCTTGCCTCCAGCACCTCATTGTTAAGTGTTAGTGCTTATCTGATCTGAGTCATGCTCAGCTGAACCTCTTGTTTCACAAAATTCAGAACTTAACTCTTTCCCTGCCGCTTAAACCCTGCACACATTCTCACAATAATGTCCACAGAAATTTTTTGGGTGCCTGAAATGTCAGATCTGCACAAGTGAATCACAGTGGGGCACTATTGATAGAAAGGACTCCCCTACAGGCAATGTGTTGTTTTGATCTAAGCATGAGAGGCATTTATTCTGCACTTTGTCGAGGCAAGGACTTGGTGGAGAATGCAATGAGATTGTGCCATTTGTTTTAACTCAAGATGATTATTACTCAACCAAAATGGATTTGTTGCATAAGTAATCACTGAATTCTTGTAGTTAGTCTCTTATTGAAGACTTCGAGCCTATTCGTCTTTTCATCCACTGTCAACAAATACTTACACCAGTAGCACAACTTGATCCCATGTAAACAATGAAATCCTTTTCCAGAAAACGTTTGCAGATTACAGCAAACACAAGTCTTAATTACATATACAGATAATTTGCATTTCAAGTGGTAACATAAATAGTTCTGAAGAGATCAACAATAAGATAGAAGCTGAGCTTTTTCTTGCTTCAACTACCATGTGACAGGAATATTGTGAACACTGAAAAAAAAATTCTGTCATAGTTCACAATGATGTGGAGGAGGCAATGTTAGACTGGAGTGGACAAAGTTGAAAATCACACAACTCCAGGTTATAGTCGAACCGGTTTATTTGGAAGCTCTAGCTTTTGAAGCGCTGCTCCCTCATCAGGTAGCTGTGGAACAGGACCATAAAATATAAAATTTAAGCAAAGGATTACAGTGTCATGTAATGACATGACATACTGAACAAACATAGATTCCTGTTAAGTCTTTCATCTTTTAGAATGGGTTGCAGGTTTTGGTTCATTAATATGCATTTTACTATAAATTCTGTGTTTTATGATCCAGTTCCACAGTTATTGGATGAAGGAGCAGTGCTCCGAAAGCTTGTGCTTCCAAATAAACCTGTCGGACTATTAATCTGGTGTTGTGTGATTTTTTTTTAAACAAAGTTCACAATAGACTTCCAATGGCATTTAATGACTACTGTGAATTTTTATTCTAGTTTTGATTGTGGAGTGAATTGTGAAAATGACTCACAATATGATTGAGGAAGGAATTGCTGTACTTTTAAAAAACCAAGTTACTGAGAATCATTATGAATCATGTTAACACAGCTCCTATGCAAGTCGTGGGGAAAGGTGGAAAAGGAGACACTACAACTCTGGATTATGTAAACAAAGTGAGATTTGGCTGATAACAGATTGTTGATTGGACTGTGGAATTGTGACCAGTTGTAGATGTCAAAGGCCAACAGATTGAAGACATTGGCTGATAGGGGAACAGTCTATGATTGCAAATGATATTGGCAGAAACCCCTGGGCCTGCTGAAAATGTCTCCCTCTCTCTCCAGTAAAATATCTAAAACCTGAAGAAAAATGGATTATTTTCTCTCACCAGTTCTCATAAGCTATTTCGTTTGACTGGTAAGTCAGAACCTTTATGGTTTGTGAATCAGTCTATGTCTGTTGTGAAGAAGTGAAAGAACGGAAGACTTTGGGAAACAGAAGGAATCCCTATTGAATCCTGAAGACTGGTGCCATTCAAACGGGGGTTTTTCCAGTTTACTTTTCCCTTGACCCATAACTGAAAATGTGTTGCTGGTTAAAGCACAGCAGGTCAGGCAGCATCCAAGGAACAGGAAATTCGACGTTTCGGGCCAGAGCCTGATGAATTTCCTGATGAAGGGCTCTGGCCCGAAACGTCAAATTTCCTGTTCCTTGGATGCT
This sequence comes from Hemiscyllium ocellatum, assembly GCF_020745735.1. Classification (NCBI taxonomy): domain Eukaryota; kingdom Metazoa; phylum Chordata; class Chondrichthyes; order Orectolobiformes; family Hemiscylliidae; genus Hemiscyllium; species Hemiscyllium ocellatum. Next base: position 25,794,475 of record NC_083425.1, on the reverse strand, counting down.
GCCTGACCTGCTGTGCTTTAACCAGCAACACATTTTCAGCTCTGATCTCCAGCATCTGCTGACTTCAATTTTTACCCCTTGACCCATAACACCAATTTTCTTTTGTCTGACTGTTTGTGTCCATGTGGGGTGGGTGGGGGGTTAGGAGGAGGTCTCTACCTATAGCAGTTTAGAAGAATGAGAGGTGATTGAATTGAAATAGTTTAGTTTGGGATTGTAGTTGGCATGGATGGTTGGACCGACGGATCTGGTTCCTTGCAGAATGACACTATGACTCTTAAGAGGCTTAAGAGGGTAAGCGCTGAGAGAGTGTTTCTCCTCATGATAAAGTCTGGGACCAGAGGATATAGTCTCAGAATTAAGGGATACCAATTTAAGATGGAAATGAGGATGAATCTCTTCTCTCAGAGGACTGAGTGTCTTTGGAACTCCTTGTCATAGCAGTGGGGCAGTGACTTTGAGTACACTTATGGTTGAGACAGATGGATTCTTGACCAGTAGGAAGATCATGGGTTGGGGGGACACCACAGGAAAATGGACATGAGCAATGTCAGATCAGCCATAATCCTAGTCAATAGCAGAGCATGCTTGAGGGACTGAATGGCCAACTCCTGTTCCCATTTCTTATAGTTAAAGTTTGGGCTTTAGAGTTATACATCAACAGTTCATAGTTGTGTATCAGTAGTTAGGACCTACTTATTTGCAGTAAATAGTTATTCTTGTTAAGTTCAGAAACATGTTCATGTCTTCTTCTAACGTGATTCTATAATACCAGCAAAGTGGGAACTTCGCATACTTTGATAAGAATGTTTTAACTTCAGCGATGACTTTGGGAATAGCAGGGCATGACATCCAGTGCACTGCCCCAGTGAGGTGTGACATTACATGCAGCTGTGGATATTGTGACATTCCCATGTGGAAGCCTTAAGTCAAAATAAGAAATTTACTGAATGACTTCAAAGTGAAGAAATTGCTTACAAAATATCATTTTGTAGCTTTTACTTTGACACAAATCAGAATCTACATGAATATGAATTAACAGGCAAATTATACTGCAAACTAAACAGGAAAATTTCACTTTTAAATAATCACTACAATAAAAGTACATCTTTCATAGGTATTCTCATCACTCTCTGCAAAAACTAACACTATTTAGCTGTATGGTTCCATACGTATGCTGGTTTTATACATGCAGGATAGCATGGCAATAGCTTTCACCTTCAAAGTTCATGGATATGATTATCATCAGTAGTCTCATTTCAACAAATCCCTCTCACTGGATTCAGAATCATCATGAAAAGTATTAAACTCTTTCAAAAAACCATTAAGTAGTTAGATGTGTGGAGGATGTTTTCTCTAGAAAAGAATCTAGAACAATCTGCCAGTTTAAAAATAAAGGGTCATCCATTTAACTCAAAGATCAGACAATTTTTTTCCCTCTCTCAAAGCATAGAATGTCTTTGGAACTCTCATCCTGAAATGATGGTAGAAGCAGAGTCTTTGAATTTTTTTAAGACAGAAGTAAATGGCTCCTCATTAAGCATGGGGTTGAATGGTGGTCATGGATAGGCAAGATTGTGGATTTCAGCTAACAATTAGATCAGCCATGATCTTACTGAATAGCAGAGCAGGCTGGAAGGGCTGAATGGTCGATTCCTGCTCCTGATTTACATGTTCATAAGTATGTAAAACCAATTCTCATAAGAGACAAAGCTCTTTAGTGACCTCGAGCTGTTCGCATAGCTTTCCAAATTTTTAATTTTTTATTAGCCAACTGAGTGTATCTCCATGAGTTCCTGTCTTCTTTTCCGTCAAACAGAACATCTGTCCCTTCCTGAGAGTGATTTGCTTTTCCTCCTGACAGGAATTCTGTATTTCTGTCTCTGTCTGCAGCTGTGCACTGGTCACCTTCATCCTCAAGTTGATTTGTTTTAGCTCTTCTCTCTGTCGCCAGCAACGTGGTAGTCTGGCTGTAGCTTCCATCTGTTGGTATTGCTTCCAGATCAAGGATCAGATCACATGAACTGGTGTTACTTACTATCCAAGAAAATTACAACTGACCTCTATACAACAGATGCAAACTATTAAAAGTCATTTTCAAACAATATTCTTCACAACAGTTGCAGATTCCACAGACCTTTAAAGAAATGTCCTTATTTTGCAGTTTCCCAGGTCAAAGGTCATCGTAATTCTCAAATTAACTCCTGGACCCTGATTTCTGAATCTTATAATCTTGTACTAGCACTTGCAGGTTACTTTATTTCCTAAATATTTTCTAAATGCATAGATATGCCTTGGAAAGGGCTGAGGTTCTTCTGAAACCTTATTGGGATAGCCAAGGCTATTTTGGGAAAACATTTTCAGGCTGGTTTTGACTGATAATGATCATCATCATCATCTATATGCCTCCATCTAAGTCTTCTTTTCTGCACCTCCTTGCCTACTGCTGTACCACTCGTAAACAATGCTTTTCATTGCATTTCGGTACACGTGACAATAAATAAAAATCAATCAATCAATCAATACGTAATCGGCCTGCTCGTGATCAGAATGTGAGAGAATTTATAACACTTCAGACAGGATTTATTCACCCAATTTTTTTTATTTTATAATGATAGTTCAGTGAAAATTTGAGAGGCCTATGATGTGGATATTTCCAAGATATTTAGTAAGGTATAAACGTCTAATATTGCATTACACTGAGAATTTTGCCTTATAGGAGAAGCAAATAAAGTAACTGTATTTCCCTTTCAGTTTTTCCTATTCTGATGACTTCTGTTTTCCACTTCTATTTGATCACTATTGAATGCATGGATTATTAATTTTTCTTAAATATGACTGGATTTATACATCATAATGGGATGTTTTCCTACAAACAAAGGAGATTAGATCCTATATTATTGATATTTGACAGGAGAAACAACAAGGTAACTTTTTAAAAAGAAAAAGGAAAACATACTAGTTTTTCAAATGCTGTGGACATTAAATAACAGAACAGGATGAATAATACCGCGCTGAATTGCAAACAATGTGTAGCTGTATTATGTTAATCAGATCGGTGAAAATGAAAGCCACTGTATCTTCTTTTCTTTTTTGAAAAAGGAGGAATGCAACATGATGATTACACTTATTTTGCAATTAAGACATCTTTCACAATAGATTGTACACAGCTTGTTCACACCAAGAATGGAAATTCATTCAACTCTGAAAGCAAAATAAGGACTATTTGTAATGTTTATGTTATATTTTGACTAAGAAATCATGCTTCTGAAAGCTTTGACTAGTGAAATTAAGAGTGCGGTAGCTCAGTGCCAACAAAGAACAACAAAAAAATTCCCATGGGAGTATTTTATGCAACTTTTTGTTCAGTTTGTTAAGCAAGTAATTGCAACTCCATCAGGCTCTTCAAAGCAGGCACAATGTATTCTGCATCACAAGAGAGATTATAATGCCAAAAATAGATTCCATTAATAGAATAGTTTTGACATTTTTTAGCTGGATGGTAGTAAGAAGCAAATTACTGTACAGGATGTACAATAAAGGAAATGCATCTTTAGAGACAGAGCACGTTGTAAAATTTTAGTCTTTCCTTCCCTAGTGCAAGAACACAACAGTCTGTTATTTCTATGTTAGAAAGCCATATTCCACAGCAGCAAAGAATTTCATTCATTCTGCGTGCCTATTGCTTTCACATCTGCCTTCATTATGTTTGCTGATTTCATTACTAGACCACCTGGAGGACTGCTAGTAGAGTGTTGGATGAAATACAGTTTTATACCAAATAAGGGTGCTTCTGCAATCAACAGTGACTAAGTAGAAATGGAATTTGATGCACTAAGCACTGTCCAGTGATTATTCTGAAGAAGAGTATACCGTGGCTGAATCAGCTCAATACTCAAAATCAGGTTGAGTAGTTGTACATACATATTTTGTCATAATTTCTATTTTTAAAGCAGTCAATATTAACAAGATGGCATACCAAATGTACCAATTGGAAATGGATGGCTGCAATTTTAACAATACTGGAGTGAAAATTAAGTTTCCTTCATTGGTGGTTAATGCATTGATAAATAAACAGAAATAGGTCAATGAGGCTCTTGAGCCTGTTACATCGTTCAATAAGATCATGAATGGTCTGTCACCTTATTTCATATTCATGATCCATGTTTGGCTCAATATCTTTGGTTAACAGAAATCTCTAAGTCTCAAGCTTTAAATTAATAACTGATCCAGTGTCAACTGCATTTGGAGCAGTCAACCACACTTGACTTGTAAAAGCATTTCTGAAGTTCATTCCTGAAAGATCTGTCTCTTATTTTTTAGCCTACATCGATAGTTCTGGATCCCCTAAGTAGCAAAAATAGTTTCTATCTATATCATCCACTCCAACATTGTCTACGCAGTGTGTACATATCCGCTGACTGTCTGCACATGGCAACACTGATCTACTCCTTTTAATTTCTTGAAAACCTTGATCAAATCACCTTTAATCTTCCAATTCTGTGGAATGCATCCCCAGTCTCCATAATCATTCTTTATAATTTAATCCTTGGGCATGTAAGGTATGCTTTCATTAACTCTTTAAAAAAAGACCCGCTCATGACCTCTAACGTAGTCTATGTGGATTGATTTCTGGTATAGTTTACTAGCCATTCATTTCACTGACTTGGTGACTGGATGCAGGAAAAAGACCTATTACAAAACATCTCCAGCCCAGGACTAGCTAAAGCATCGATGCAACACGATGTAAAGCTAAAGAACCAATTCATAATTTTTGCTGTCCATACCTCAAAAGCAAATAATACTTTTTATTAAAAAGCTGTATGGAAATTACTGTAACAAAACAACTCAACCTGATCAGTTAAGGAGATGCTGAAAAGTGAGATATACTGAAAATAGACAATAGATCACATATCCAATGCTTCTTCTCCTCAGCAAAGGATATTGATCTCAACAATGGGGAAATACTCAGAATTTCAGCACCAAGCCAGAGAAAGAATTCATGACTTGTAAACCTACAAGGGAAAATTTGGTGTAAATCCTGACTAATCTGGAACAGAAGTCACTTTTTAACCAAACAAAAATAGAGAATACATCAGTAGAAATGATTGATTTCAGTGTTGACCAAGATCTTATAACTGACTTTACTTAATAACGTGAATCAGGAGCAGGAATGGGTCATCTAGGACCAATAACCTGCTCCACCATTCAACATGATCAGAGTTGATCAGATTAATCTATATTCCATCTTCCCTGACAACCTTTCACCCCTTTTTTAAGAATATCGCCCATCAAAATGAAAGCTACTAACTGATCTTTACAGCTTGAATGTCACAAGATAAAATTATACTGAGAGGGCATGGTCACAAGAATCAAAAATTCAAATAGATTCAATTTATTAATATTGTAAATGCCTGACACTCCTCCAGTAGAGTTTGGAGACAGTGTCTCTTTTGTTGGTTAACAGGGGTCCTTTTCCAACCAAATTATTCAATTTTACATGGCCTCTAACCAAAATCTTGTGCTTGCAAAATGGTTATTGCTGACCTGACTCCTCAACTAGGCAAATAAGATTTTAGACATCAGAAACATAGTGGAGAAGAACTTAGTCAATTGTTCACATATTTTTGGAATACACAAATAGAGGAACTATCCGTTTGATTCTGAATTCTGTTATTTCTCCAGCAGATGAACATCAGAAATAGGAACAGGAGAAGGAGTAGACCATTCAGCCCCTCAAACTCATTCTGCCATTCAGTAAGATTATGGCTGATCTGATAGTGGTCTTAACTCCACTTTTTCATCTACCTCTCTAACCCTTGATCTCCTTGTCAACTAACAATCTGCCCAGCTCAGTTTCAAGTACATTCTATATCCAAGCCACCACTGCTTGTGGGGAAAAGAATTCCAGTGACGCCGAGTAAAAAAATTCTTCCTTACTGACCTTCAAGCCCAGCAAATTCACCCTTAATTTGTGATCCGTAAATGGGAACGAGTAGCTGGATGTGGTCAAATTGGATTTTGTTGTGAAGTCAATGGAGTTATACTCCCTGTTGATATTATGTAGGACCAAAAATGAAATGGTCACCTGGGGAAGGGAACGGGAAATGGGATTCCCTCTGAAATGATATTCTCATGGATAGAGCTTGTGCTCATGCACAGTTACCCTCTTCCACCAGATCAGCCTGTGAGAGTCACCCTTCTAAAGCTTAATCAGCAAAAAGGCCATTTCAGAACAATTCATTTTTTCTCCAAGGCACATTCCTTCCCAATCCCTATTTTTAGTGGTACAGGTTGGGATTTGGAACAGAAACATTCGTCACTATTTCTCCTGTGTCCTCTAATTCAAAATTCTTTGTTCTGTTCCATTACTCATACAGATAAGTATACCATCAGAAATCTAGTCCTTAGCTACCCGGCTCTATTTCACAATAGCAAAAAGTAAAATATCACTTGGAATTGAAACAGGGAAGACTGACCAAAGAAAAACACAAATGTTTATTATTGCTTTTAATCCCAATTTTTCCTTCAACTCTGCTGAAGACATGATTTCACACTGAACTAACATGCTACAGACATTGTTGTGCTCTAATACATTATCTCCACGAATATTTGTTCATGAGCTGTAACAACGGATTATCATTATGCTGTTCACCATAGAAGGAATCATAGGTAAGCCATTCAATCTGCTCCAGAAACACGTTTGCACTTTCCAGTGAAAATCATTGGATTACATTCAAGAACAGGATTGGTATATAATTATTCACTCTCCAGCCAATCAGGACATCAGTTCCATTACACTAAATGCAGAGGTCAAACTGATAAATAGCAAGGAAAAATAAAATCAAACCTTTGGTCTAAAGTACATTCACCCACAGGGAGCTACAACTAACATTTTACTAAATGCAAACAACTTCAAATAATCTTTTAATGCAACCAATTTTACTTTTACAGATACATATGCAAAAATAAAATTGAATGCCACTTCATCGAATGCATACTTAAATATATATATTAAAATTGAAAAACTGAATTTAAACAGGCAGTAGTTTTTTTTATTCACAGAATTAGGGCATCGCTGTCTAGGCCAGCATTTATTGTCCATCCCTAATTGAGAGTCAACCGCATTGCTGAGAGTCTGGAGTCACATGTAGGCCAGACCAGGTAAGGATTTACAATTCCTTCCCTAAAGGACGTTAGTGAACCAGGTGGGTTTTTACAACAGTCGACAATAGATTCATGGCCATCATTAGACTCTTAATTCCAAATTTATTATTGAATTCAAATTCCACTATCTGCTTTGGCAGGATTTAAACATTGGTCCGCCGAACATTATCTGGATCTCTGGATTAACAGTCCAGTGATAATCCACTAGGCCATTGCCTCTCCGTTATCACTATAGTGATTTGTTGATTGTTCTGGCAGGTCACAGAGGGGAGGAATGGCTCACAGGTCAACCTTTTCTATACAAAGAGAACTTCCATACCGTTACGTTCCTAGCTGATGTTACTACTTGATAATCAGTTCCCAGACTGAAAGTTGGCTTGTTGGATCAAGTTTGTTTTGTTTTACCAAGGTATTATTTCACTGAAACACAAACATTTAAAGGTTTGAGGTTTCAGGTTTAAATGTAAACCAGATATTTATTGTGCAAAAGAAGAGAAAATAGAATAAACCAAATTATTTACATAGACACAAAAATGTAAAGAGTTCAAAATACATAGGAAAGTACAATCCCTTTAATTCCAAAAGTACACATTTTAATACTCACACCAGAGAGAGTTCCCTTCTCTTCCATAGCTACAGGGCTTTATTTAACTTTGGCTTCAATTCCCCAATTTGAGAATCTGAAAACCTCCTCCTGGAGTCTTAAAACAGCTGAGCATAGATTTTCTCAGCTTCAAACAACCTCTTCCAGGTTTTAATCAAATAATTTTGGCTTGGAACTTTAAAGTAAACTCCTTACTCTGGGGTAACCTATTTTATAATGGTCTGAAACTACCTCCCTTTCTCAGGAACAATTATTTTACATATCCAGCTTCTATAAACTGTCCAAATTAAAACCAAAACTTTTTTTTACAGTTATGTTGTTGCCTCAATCCAAAGAAACAACCAATTACTGATCTTCTAAACTGAAAACATAATGCACAATTCTATAGTTTGTTCATTCACAAAAAATCTTCCACAGTAAACAAATTCCCATTAACCTCCCTGAACTATCACTCTCAAACTGCTTTAGGAAAATAAATTACCATGGCTACAGAAATATCCAGAAGCTAATAATTGAATCACCTCAGAAACACAGAATTAAAAAATCTAAAGCAAATGATGTTAAAATATACGTAAAACACACACTTTACATCGTAATATCTTACACTCACCAGCAGATAAGTCCAGCTGTCACAGCTGTCCACATGACACAGCACGAATGTGGCCTCTTAATTTCTTCATCATTGGTCTGCTTACAGCAACAGATGCATAACAAGTAAATGGAGATGAAAATCAAATTGAGGGCCAAGCCAACCGCAGCGATTGCAGCCAAAAACATAAGTGCCTGGGGAAAAATAAAAAAAACATTTAAAATAATTGCTTGAGATTTGCTTTTCACTCATAAGAGTTACACCTTATTACAGGAATAACATAACTTAATGCACCTTCATTTATTGGTTAATAAATGTACAGGTGCTGCATTTAGTAATTTTCACATTATTACTGAAATTTTGCTACTGCCAGTGCTTCAATTGGGGAAATCTATTCGACTTGTGATAGACTATTTAAACCAAATTAGAATTCCTGATCATATAACTGGGTTTAGAGAACTCCTACATATCCCAATAGTCATCATGATCTCATTTTACGACTGACAATTACAAACAACACTGTTCCCATAAAGTCTGGTTACTTCATGCAACTCATTGGGATGGTAGTTTTGGGAAGTGAAAAGTCTGTCAAAAACATTAAGAAGAAGAAAGCTGATTTTGAAGGGATTTACTTGAAACATATTACATTTATGCCAAGTTAGAGTTGAGCTTTCTGTGAACAACAAAAATGTTCACTCATAAGTATATTCTATTTCAAAGTCATTAACTTCTCTGTTTCCTGAACAGGTACTTAAACTTCAGAACTGCTAAAACAAATGCCTCTGAATAGAAACATTTTCTATTTTAAGTGCAGAAACCAGTTATCAAATATGATTAAACAGTCATAAATGTGTAGGGAAAAAAATGTGAGCAGGACACCTGCAAATGGACATAAAGATATGTTAGATGAGTGGGTAAGTAAGTGAAGGTGAAGCATAATGTGATGTTTTTCAAGGAGATTTGATTTGAAGAGTTAGGAGTTGTTGCTGCATTTGTCCAGAGCTTTGGTGAGACCACACCTGAAAAACTGTGTTGCGTTTTGGTCTCTGTATGTACACTTGCCTTGGTAGACGTACAGCAAATGTTTAATAGATGATTGACTCCTGGGATGAAAAGTATTTCCTTTGATAAGGAATCGCTGCCTAAAATGATGTCCCTGTTGCAAACATACAAAACAGGAGCTGAAATAGATCATTCAGCCCCCTCAAGACTGGTCTGTGTTGCAATAAGGCCATGCTAATCAGCTTTTCTTTCAATTTCCAGAATAGTAGCTAACTGCATAGCTCTGGATTCCCCTGCCGAACAAAAATCTATCCACCCCGTCTTCAAAATATTTAATGACCTCGTCTCCACCACTTTCTGAGGCAGAGTTCAAAAGTTGCACAACCCGCTAACAAAGAAAAAAACTCATCTCAGTCCTGAATGGATGACAACCAGCATCAAAACAGTGCCCCCTTGTCTTGGGGATATTCACTCACAAGTAGAAATATCCTGTCCCTATCCACCTTGTTAAGAAGAGTCAATCAAGTCAGCCCTCGTTGAGTTGACTGGGTGGCTTGTTTGCAATGCAGTGTGATGCCAGCAGCACAGGTTCAATTCCTGCACTGACTGAGGTATGAGGATTCCACCTTCTCAAGCTCACCTCTTTTCTGAGGTGTGCTCACCCTCAGGTTAAACTACCACCAACTGTCTCCCACTAATAAGAGAGCAGTCCCATGGTCTGCTGGGTCTAGTGACTTTACCTTGAAGACCAGCCTGTACCCACAAGAGGTCAACATTCACTTTGTGATGATGCATTCAATCCCCTTCCTTAGTTAAAAACCTTGATCAAATTACACTATAACCTCGGCTTTTTTTTTAGGAACACAATATATACGTACTACCTCATCATAATTCAATACTTTAAATATTTAAATCATTGCACTTTTTCAAATTGTTTACATTGGTGTTGGGCAGGGACCGGGGGGATGATCGTGAAACATTTGTGAAGGTGGAAATGGATTGCCAAAGACTGTGTAAATGGAGTCATTTGTATAACAGAATTAGTATTTACTATTTCATCTATGTAAAAACTTTGGCTTTGTGAGCTCAAACGTGAGGCAAGGATTTGGTCGGGGGGGCGGGGTCAAGGATTTAACTTAGATGTGAGTAATATTTTTGAGGGATTGAAAATTATGCATATTCTTTAGTATCGTGGTCATTTGATAGATTAGATTACTTACATTAGATTACTTACAGTGTGGAAACAGGCCTTTTGGCCCAACAAGTCCACACCGACCCGCCGAAGCGCAACCCACCCATGCCCCTTACCTAACACTACGGACAATTTAGCATGGCCAATTCACCTGACCCGCACATCTTTGTGACTGTGGGAAGAAAACGGAGCACCTGGAGGAAACCCACGCAGACACGGGGAGAACGTGCAAACTCCACACAGTCGCCTGAGGCGGGAATTGAACCCGGGTCTCTGGCGCTGTGAGGCAGCAGTGCTAACCACTGTGCCACCGTGACGCCCATACTTTCACTTCACTATTGCTTTGCACTGAGTTTAACAGAGTGAGCATGACCAAAATGGCTCCACTTTGGAACAGCATGGCCTGTTACCAAAACTCACTCACTCTTTCTCCTACTCTCAGGTGCTTTGATTCAGTTTGTCTTTCTCCAAAGTCCCCTCACCTGTAGGCTCACTCAAAGCAAGAGCTCAAGGGAAAATGGCAAGCGGGAAGAACGAAGAAAGGGAGAGAGCTGGTCTGCAGGAGAGTTGGCCTGTGAGCGAAGCTGCACGAGAGACAGATTCAGCCTGCGGGACAGGCAGTGAATAATGAAGTCAACGAAAGCCAGGGAGTCTGATTGCCAGTTTCCCAATGATTAGGAAGGCTGGTGAGAGAAAGGGGGGAGAAAAAAAAAAGTCAGTCTGTGGTAGCGGCTACAAGTGGGAGGTAAATAGAAAGAAAAAGTTAGGATTTTTTGGCCAAAAGGTGGAAGGTCAACTTTTACATGAGATTGACTATACTCGAGTCTCAATGTTAGACACTTACTAAAAGAAACTATAAACCTCTTTTAATGAAATTCATCTTGTCTGTCTTTTTGACCTTTTTGTAGCTGGATCCCTAAATCACTATTAAGCCACACCCTGCTTTGTGACTTATCACTTATACCACAAGTTTATTTGTCATTACAATGTCTAAAAAAAATGGATGGGATGCCCATAAAGAAGTATAACATACCAAGGGGAACTCTTCCCAATGTCTACCTGCCTATATAAAGAGACCAAGTGGATAATTCAGTGGCTTTGGTCCATTAAGGCCTAAAACTCATGCTCTACAATTTAATGATTACATTTTTTTTTGCTGAAGAAGCATTGATATTGTTGTAACTACATCCTTGCATTTGTTTACTTTGCCGTTAACTGCAGTCAGCATCTTAACATTGTTGTTTCCACAAGTTTGTATAGAATTACTAAATGCTATTGCAAAGGAACATGCATCAAATTAGCAGATGGCAGAAATCCCTAAAGAAATGAACTACATGATTTCATGAAATAAGGCAAAACTGGAAATATTTATATCACTTACAGAACTTGAAAACTCTACCTTGATATGTCAGAGATTATAGTCTTTCACCACGACTTGCTTCACAAGAACAGCTATCTCCATGACACAACATCCCTTGAGTATGACCCAGAAGCAAGGCAACCTCTACCTGTGCCTTGGATTCTTACCATAAGCTTTCATGTTATTTAATTCTTTCAAACCACTGATTTCTATCAGACCAGCAATCATGCAGCTGACAGATACATCACACAAATGATATATACTCTGTGAGCCATGGGAAACGGATTTATTTTTTCTCTGAAAATGTAGCTAGATGGCGAACAGTTGGTTCCAATCACCTATAATTTATAACAGTCATTGGATCTAATCCATCAGTGCCTCAGTGTTGTAGAAGATATTCTCTGAGATTGCATGTCCCTAAAAGAATTTGCTCACATACAAGACCTGAACCAATTATAAAGATTCAAAACAAAGATTTACAATATTCTGGAAACTTCCAACTGACTGGTAACTGTTAAAACACTCAGCACTAAGCTATAAGCTCCCTGTGGACAATAAATTATTCACTATTTACGTCCAATACTTTCTGCTTATTCTTGACATTCATTTTTTTTAAAATCTCTATTCTATAAAACTGGCAGCATACCCAATTCAAAATAATCACTATGGACCATCTGATTCTTCAGAGAGTAGTTTCAGGAGTATAATGACAGAGGCCAGAACAATTGTGTCTACGCCAAGGGTGCTTAACAATCCATGATTAATGGGCAGTGATTTTCTCTCTCCCCCCACTCACTGGCACACCCCAGCTGTATCATGACCTCGGATAATATAAGTGCATCTCTGAGGTCTCAAAGGTAGATTTTACAGAGAAACACGGGCATACTGTCCAGAAACCACCCTATGAGTGATAACTAGCGATTCTAGATGATACCACAACCCCCGTCAAGACAGATAATTTTTAAAAAGATATTTGATTTGCCAATGACTGATTGGCAGGATCACAAAATGAGATGTTCAGTTTTAAGACTTCTATTGTAACTAGTCAATATTGCATTTAATTTGCTTAAGACTATTTCAGCATCAAATTACACTTTAAAGTACAAAACTATAGTTTGGTATTTTGACCCAGAATTCTTCCATCTGTCAGGTTTTCCTTCTGTGGATGTGTCAAGTGATGCTGGTTGGTGGCGCGAGACCAGGATTATGTTTCAGGCAACTTGATGAGGTGGGGTGGTTAGTGACAAGCTATCTAAGTTTGCTCAACACATTTGCATAAGTCATATGGCCCTTTGGTCTTTTACTATAAATTCTGTGTCTAATGTATTCTCTCTCACTAGCTGCATAAGGAAGGAGCAAACTCAAAGTTTGCAGTTTCAAATAAACCTGTTGGACTAAACCCGCTGCGTTGTGATTTTTGACTTTGTCCACGCCAGTCCAACATCAGCACCTCCACATAAAAGCTGACATAAATACCCTTATTGCTTTGTAAGTCTGGACAGTCCATTCTATCTTGGAATTAAATTGACACTTTTTAACTGTTTATAAAATCTGACAATCTGAACAACTCCGTGTGAGACTTAGAGATGGAATATTGATCATTCGTACAGCTGCTTTGGTCATTGTTCACAGGTGTCATTATGTAGCACCTTCTGCTCAGTAAATCGTTTTGTTCCAAGTCTGGTTGAAGATTTGTAGCTCGGGTGTCCGTTGTTGTGGTTCTGTTCGCCGAGCTGGAAGTTTTTGCTGCAAACATTTCGTTCCCTGGCTAGGGAACATCATCAGTTGTTCCCTTAACAACCAAGTCCCCCAGCCTTACTGTCAAACAGGATTTGGAGGGAGACCCATAACCCTCTTTGCCACTCCCTTGTAAGTAGGCTGGAAACATAAATTTACAAACTTCACATTTGTAACAATATAGGTTCATTTCTAATCAGCTGAAAATGTGTTGCTGGTTAAAACACAGCAGGTCAGGCAGCATCCAAGGAACAGGAAATTCGACGTTTCGGGCCAGAGCCCTTCATCAGGAAATTCATCAGGCTCTGGCCCGAAACGTCGAATTTCCTGTTCCTTGGATGCTGCCTGACCTGCTGTGCTTTAACCAGCAACACATTTTCAGCTCTGATCTCTGGCATCTGCAGACCTCACTTTTTACTCATTTCTAATCAGTGCAATTCTATGTGCTCCTCTACCAAACAAAGTACAGAAGATCATTTATTGCAAAATATTCACACAGCATTCAAGTTTGATCTGTAGAACTACTTATATTGTGAAGAAATTAAATTCTAAAATAGTCTTTTTTTAAAATCTCATTTATTTAATGGCTCACCATTTAAAGTAACAACGGAACAAGGTTCAGATCAGGCTTCCTACAGCAGGTATAAAGGTGCGCATGCTACCTAAAGAAGCCACACCTTGCATTTTGATACTTTGCTAAAGACCAAGTTTACTAATGATAAAAAGCTCACCTTTAGTTTCAAAGTGCAATGTTACTTATCCACTGCGTGATGTTACTTGTCTGAATGCACTACATGGACATTTTTTTAGAAGTGTAATTATCTATGTGGAGAAGAAAAGAAACTGCTCCCCAAACCTTTTTCTCACTACAACCACATTTTGAGGCTATAAAGTGGTTGTAACCCTTAAGTGAGCAGTGGGGAAGAGGAAAAGATCAATTAAAGTGGGGAAAATTTGGAGGGAGGGGTATGTGTCAGCCATAACTGCCTCAGAACACATGAATTCATACATTCAGTCCCCAGCCTCCACACATTGGGAAGCCCCAGTATTGAAATTCCAGGTTATCCTCATATTATTTACCAAGAGGTCCAAGAGATTCTGGATCAGGTTTTCACTTATAACCAGGAGATAATGGGACTTTATTACACTAGTTCACAGTACTGCTCATAATCACTGCAGTTTCACAACATTGCATAAGGCCATAGTGGCCAAATCTGTGTTAAGCATCACCTGGTGTGGCTCAGGAGCCCCATTCTGACACGATACTCTCTGCCACATTTGTTGCAGAGGAACACAGTGGACTGGGAACGTGCATGATTTACTACCTTCTGTTTTCTCTTGGCCAGCCGAGTTTGTCTTTTCTGCTGTTGCCTCTTTCACTGCCCCAACTGTCAGCCTCTAGAGGTCACAGCGATTAACAGTCTTCTTGTTGAAACTATCAATACTGATCATCGTCAAATCTACCCTGCAAGTGTATGTGTAGTGGAGGTATGTATGCAATGGTTGTGACCAAGTGGCCAGTTCAACCTACAGAAGGTCTTCGGGTATATGGCCTTTATCTATTTGATGAACGTGACTGACCTGAAGACATCATTGCCTTAGTCTTGATGTCATATCCTACAGAGTGACCCCAAGGATACATCTCAGACAGCACAAGTGTAAACGAAGCAGTGTTTTTTTTCTTCTTCTGAACATACGAACACATGGGAGCCAGTGGGCATGATCTATTTGAATTTCCAGAAGACCCTTGGCAAGGTGCCACCCAGGAAGCTGCTAAATAAAATAAAAACCCATGGTAAAATATGGCAGAAGGCAGATAGTGGGAATAAAGGGGTCCATTCAGGAATGGCAGCTGGTGACTAGCACAGTTCTGCAGTGGTCCATATTGGGACCACAACTAACATGTTATACATTAACAATCTGAAAATCACACAACACCAGGATACAGCCCAACAGGTTTATTTGGAAGTACTAGCTTTCAGAGCACTGCTCCTTCATCTGGTGACCAATGGGGGAGAATCATAAGACAGAATTTATGCTCCTGCCCTACTAGTTATCTGATGAAGGAGCAGCGCTTTGCAAGCTAGTACTTCCCAATATCCCTGTTGGACTGTAAACTGGCGGTGTGATTTTTATTTTTGTCCACCACAGTCCAACCGGCACCTCCACATCGTGATTAACAATCTGGACGAAGGAACGGCGGGCATTGTTGCGACATTTGGAGATGACATAAAGATGGGTAGAGGGACAGGCAATGTTGAGAAAGCAGAAAGGGTATAGAAGGGCTTAGGCTAGGAGAGTGGGCATGTAAGTGGCAGATGCAATACAGTGTGGGAAAGTGTGAGGTTATGAACTTTGGTAGGAAGAATAGGAGCATAGACTATTTTTTAAATGGGGAAAGGCTTTGTAAATCAGAAGCGTAAAGGAACTTGGAAGTCCTATTTCAGGATTCTATTAAGGTTAACATGCAGGTTAGAAAGACACAAGCAATGTTAGCATTCAAGAGAGGGCAGGAATACAAGAGAAATGTGCTGCTGATGCTGTATAAGGTTCTGGTCAGACTGCATTTTGAATATTATTGGCATTTTGGAACTCGTATCTAAAGGAGGGATATGCTGGCATTGGAGGTTGTCCAAAGGAGGTTTACAAGAATGATGCTGGGACTGAAGGGCCTGTCATATGGGGAACGGTTGAGGACTCTGGGTCTATACTCAATGGAATTTAGATGGGTGAGGGGTGAATCTCATTGAAACTTACAGAACACTGAGAGGCCTGGATAGAGTTGACATGAAGAAGATGTTTCCATGAATAGGAGAGACTAGATCTTGAGGGTAAAGCCACAGAATAAAGAAACTAACTCTTTAGAACTGAGAAGGTCGAATTTCCTCAGTCAGAGGGTGTTGAATCTGTGGAACTCATTGTTGCAGAAGGCTGCGGAGGCCAAGTTATTGGATGTATTTAAGACATGGATAGATGGGTTCTTGATTGGTAAAGAGATCAAGGATTATGAGAGAAGGCAAGAGAGTAGGGTCGAGAAACATATCAGTCATGATCAAATAGTGCAGCAGACTCAATAGGTGAACGGCCTAATTCTGTTCCTACGTCTTAGGATCTTATGTCTTATATTGGTCTCACCACAGTAGAGGAATAAACTGAGGATGCAGGCTCAGCAGATTCATCAATAACAGATTACTTATGACTAATCAATAACATGAAAAAGACAGCTGAGATCAATACGAGTCAAAGAGTGTAGTGCTGGAAAAGCGCAGCCGGTCAGGCAGCATCCAAGGAGCAGGAGAGGCGATGTTTCTGGCATTAGCTCTTCATCAGGAATGAACTCACAACTCTGATCTCCAGCATCTGCAGTCCTCACTTTCTCCTGTGATCAATATGAAACTGGACAAACTGAACATTGAAACTGCTTGCCTACAAATGTCAAAACTGATCACGGAGAAAAAGATTGTATATTTATCTGGCAGGGGAAGAGTTTGGGGGAAACATGAGAGCAAGGTGTAGATTCTGCTATAAGGAACTTGTTGCTTTCAATAATAGAGCACACCCCCTCCTCAATACATCGTCTTCATTCACCTCTCAACTCAAAAGGAGTCAGTTAAGCTCAATAAGTTATCCATGCTGCAAAACCTGCTGCAGTACAACAACAAAGAAACAGTTGAATGAGGAATCTGACATGGTTATTAGGAGAATCCCTAAATCAGAACGTCTTTACTTACCAGGGGTTTTGAACACAGGATTGAATGTGGACCATGAAGCCTTGCATCCCTAGCTCAAAAGTCATGGCCTGAGAAAGATAAATAAGGATGGACAAAGAATACTTATGCTTTGCTGCTCCCATGAGCTAATGCCTCCTGTCAGAATAAATCAATCCTGCAGAAATCCACGATAAGGCCGTTGACACCATCTGGCTTTATGGTTTCAACATACTAAGGAAATGAACTTCCTGAAGTAACAGGACAAACAGAAAGCTACTTATAGTACACTGCCAGTATACAATAAAGCATTTTTTTTAGCAAGAGAACTGTAATTGTATCTTACATAACATCTATTGCAGCCTTGCTTCCACTTTTCAAATGAATAGTTAATTGCCAAGTCCTTTACTTTATTTTTAATATTTTTAACATCTGATACATCTGTACTACTAATGATTAATTACTTACATTCAACGATTTCAAAATGAAAGTATGTTTGAAAGTCAAGAAAATCACAAGGCTTTTGGTGAAGCCATAATTAATTAACCTCATTAAGAAATGTTTTGCACATTCCCAAAGCCTTAGTAAAGTAAATTATAAGTAAATTTACTACTCTCTTGCCTTTTCCCATAATCCTTGATCTCTTTACCAATCAAAAAGTATAAGTAAATTTATGCAACAAGGGATTTCAGAATATCAAGAGTTTTTGTTGGAGTGGAGCCAAGCTTCCAAATTGGATTTACACATAAAAACTAATATATCTCTTTTTTGCTTGCTTCACCCTCTTCACGTCCCACAAAACGAATTACAAAAGGTATTCGTGTGCGACTCTGGTTATCATTCCATGCTTTCCAAATGGGTGAAGGTGTGAACAGATGCCACTGGAGGTATTTTGTTGAAGATAGGCAGACATGCAGCAGTTTTAAAAGCAACTGAGTTTCAAATTATCTTCCTCAAACAGAGGGCTCCTTATTTTGTCTTTCTCTTTCCCAGCCCCTTCCAAATCTGGTGAAAAGTCTGGCTGCAGTATGAGGTGGAAAATGGAAATTTAACTCTCTTACTGTGGTTTTAATGCTCGTGCCAAATGGGGTGAGCAGCAACTAAACGGAAATGATCTCTTTGCACCCATCAATGTTTTGGAGCCACGATTTGCATAAATCTTCACTTAATAAAATTCACAGATTTAACCAACCTAGAAAAATGACAGTGTCAAACTGTTGCAGATATCTTTTGTTGAACTGTCGTGACTGTTTCACTAGTTGTAGCTTTCACTGGTCACGTCTAGTCAATTTTTCATCTTGTGTGACATTTAATTTTATATTGTGCATGTGCTCTAGATTTGATTTTTAAAAAGTATAAATAGTCCAAATTTGGCCTTGTAAGATAAGAGATTGCTTTTACAAAGTCCCTTTTTAAAAAGTGTCATTGCTGCCTTGTGTTATAGTATTGCAATGTTTTGTTCTGTTCTAAAACTCTCAGTTGGGTGCACAGATCTTTCCAGGGCACAATTAAAGAATATTGTTCATTCACAACAACAACAGAGGTTCCACTTGATTTGTGAATAATTATGCAATCCACCTTTGACCAGAACGTTGAGATTCAAGTCAGTCTTCAAGCAGTGCAAATCAGATTAAAACTGAATTTGACCTGAAGACAAAAACTGGTCACAATTCCAGACTAAATGCTGAGGGGAAAACAATACTGGCTTGTGCACAGTCAGCATTACACCACTCAAGGTAGATAACAATTAAATAACAGTCTGACACTTGTTATCATGCCTTTGTTATTTACCACAAAGGAATCATAAAAGCAAACATCAAAAACAATTCTGCCGCCCAGTTTTAAAACCCAGTAGTGACATATTTAATACACCGCTTCTGTATCCTTTGATTTTCCAAAAATCAATAGCAGAAACACCAGACTCCACAAAGGCCAGTAAATTCAGGCAGATAAATTAAGATTTAAGAAAAAATAATTAATTTTGAAAATAAGGAACAAATTTGAAAAGGCTGAGGTAAGTTGATAAAATAAGGAACTTATTTTTGCAGATTTCGTGGACAAGACCTTCACAAGGCTCCCTAGCAGACACTAGCTTTTCTATCAATATAGGTTCCTGTTTATTTTGTGAAGCTATGTTTACTGGCATGTCTCCAATCATTCCCCTGCAACTATGATAAAAAAAAATTATGGGGAGACAATGCAGTTATTGCATTCAGTAAGAAATGTCTTGGTGTGTCATCTGAGCCAGTATCTAATGGCCTCAGTTTGCAGCAGACTATCTGTGTGTAACCCACTGCATTGCTGCCCCTGATTCATATCAAAACTGAAATTAAAGTTTGTTCCTTGGCATTGGATTAAGAGAGAACCCTGACAGAAATAAAAACTATTATGTTCCTCTTAAGATCCAACATACACAGCCTTTGTGCCTTTGTTGCTTTTTCTGCCAAAAATAAACCAGGAGTTCCACACACATCATATCAATAATGTTCAAATGATATACACGTGATGCAAACAGATCTGGATTGGATTTAATATATTATTGGAAGCTTTTGCCTTCACATGCTTTGAGTCATTGAATCAAACAGCACAGAAAAAGACCCTTCGGTCCAACTTGTTCATGCTGACCAGATATCCTAAACTGATCTGATCCCATTTGCCAGCATTTTGCCCATATCTCTCTCTAAACCCTTCCTGTTCATATACCCATCCAGATGAGTTTTAAATGCTATAATAGTCCCAGCCTCCACCACCTTCTCTGGAAGCTCATTTCATACATGCACCACCCTCTGCATGAAAAAGTTGTCCCTAAGGTCCCTTTTAAATCTTTCCCCTTTCACTTTAAACCTTTGCCCTCTAGTTTTGGACCCCCCTGCCTTGGGGAAAAAAATCCTTGCTATTTACTCTTTCCATGCCCCTCATAATTTTATAAACTTCTATAAGATCACCCATCAGCCTCTGGTGCTACAGGGAGAAAACTCCAGCCTATTCAGCCTCTCCCTATAGTTCAAACTCTCCAATCTTGGCAACATCCTTGTAAATCTTTCTGAACCCTTTCAAGTCTAACAACATCTTTCTTGTGGCAGATTCAAAGAACCAGAGACTTCACTTGCTAAGGGCATGAACAGGAAAATTAAATTGATTTTGCTGATTGTTACATATTTGCATCTCTCTTAAAGGTATAATTTGCCACTTGATAGCAATAATTCATTCATATATAATTGCCTTCATTGAAAGGTTGTCCTGTGAACAATACCCCAATAATGAAACTTTAGCACCAGCATGACTCATCTATAATTTATTCCCCCTGTTGCCTTCAAGCCTTCCCAGTTAATGAGCCAGTTGCATATCTAAGCCAAAAACCAGATTAACCTTTTCAGGTTGCTGTTCCCCATGGAGTTCTGCACCATCAAAGACTTGCTGGATAAACAAATTTTGATAATTAAGGTTCAAACAGGTCAAGCACAATTTGTACAACCAATTAATGACAAAGCCAGTTGTAGCCAGAAAGCTGTCGAAATATAGGGCCCTTGTGGCATAGTGGGAGTGTTCCTACCTACAAATCCCACCTGCCCCAGACATGTGCTACAACATATCTGAACAGGTTAGAATCAGAGTATCATGTATATTTTAAAACTGCTATTTGATCAGATCTGAACTGAGTCTTTGTGTCCCACCTGAGGCTGTTTAACCTGTTAAATTTTGCTATTTTAAGAGTAAGAGCAACAAATACCATCTGTAAAAATGTCAATTTCCTCAATAATCATCTACATACTGTGAATTTCCAAACCAGTTGCAATGAACAGTGCATATTTTAGACTGTTATTAAGTACAAATTTCTAAAGCCTCAAAATATTCTTCAGCAGTAACAGTCTGTGCTGGTGAGATGAGATGACTGCTGCTATTTCTCAAACAGAACACGAGTCACACAATTTTAATCTATTATTTGCAGTTCCTTTGTAACCCCTCCACACTTGCTTTTGAGATGACTGTGGTGAGGAACAGACTGTTCACCTACCTGTAGAATGTATCTTTACAAAGGAGGTTTGGACAGAAATGCAGCCATGGCTTTTGTCAAAATACATTTGTGGTGCAATACTTGGTATTCATAGGCTCTTGGACAACAATCAGGTTGGTGAAAGACACTCTTTGGCCTGTCTGAAATTTGCTGATCTTCTAGTGCGAAGAGTTGACCTTGTCTTACTGTTTCAGACTGGCATATTCCAAGATCCACAAGTACATGCTAGGGGACGTATTAAGGTTTGGAGTAGCCACTGCAGAGCAGCAGTGGAAGAATGTCACAATCTAGGTTCTTTCAGTCATAATAGACCAATTATAAAACATAGAAACCCTTGGACTGCTAAGATTTGCTTTCCTAAAATGCAGCACCTTGCATTTATCTGAATTAAACTCCATCTGCCACTTCTCAGCCCATTGGCCCATCTGGTCAAGATCCTGTTGTAATCTGAGGTAACCCTCTTCACTGTCCACTACACCTCCAATTTTGGTGTCATCTGCAAACTTACTTCTTATGCTCGCATCCAAATCATTTATGTAAATGACAAAAAGTAGAGGACCCAGCTCCAATCCTTGTGGCACTCCACTGGTCACAGGCCTCCAGTCTGAAGAACAACCATCCACCACCACCCTCTGTCTTCTACCTTTGAGCTAGTTCTGTATCCAAATGGATAGTTCTTCCAAGGGAGTGTTGCTGAACAAAGAAACCTTTGAATACAGGTTCATAGCTACTTGAAAGTGGAGTCACAGGTAGATAGGATAGTGAAGAAGGCTTTTGGTATGCTTTCTTTTTTTGGTCAGAGTATTGAGTACAGGAGTTGGGTGGTCATGTTGTAGCTGTACAGGACATTGGGGTTTAGATCAGAATGGTGCTGGAAAAGCGGGTCAGGCAGCATCCGAGGAGCAGGAAAATCAATGTTTCGGGCAAAAGACCTTCATCAGGAATGGAGGCAGGGAGCCTCCAGGGTGGAGAGATCTATTCCTGATGAAGGGCTTTTGCCCGAAACGTCGATTTTCCTGCTGCTCAGATGCTGCCTGACCTGCTGTGCTTTTCCAGCACCACTCTGATCTAAACTCTGGTTTCCAGATCTGCAGTCCTCACTTTTGCCCTGTACTGGACATTGGTGAGGCTGCTGTTGAAATATTGCATGCAATTCTGGTCTCCTTCCTATCGGAAGGATGTTGTGAAACTTGAAAGGGTTCAGAAAAGATTTACACGAATGTTGCCAGGGTTGAATAATTTGAGCTACAGGGAGAGGCTGAACAGGCTGGGGCTGTTTTCCTTGCAGCGATGGAGGCTGAGGGGTGACCTTATAGAGGTTTACAAAATTATGAGGGACATGGATAGGGTAAACAGACAAAGTCTCTTCCCTGAGGTCGGGGAGTCCAGATCTAGAGGGCATAGGTTTAGGGTGAGAGGGGAAAGATATAAGAGACCTAAGGGGCAACGTTTTCACACAGAGGGTGGTACATGTATGATATGAGCTGCCAGAGGAAGTGGTGGAGGCTGGTACAATTGCAACATTTAAGAGGCAATTGGATGGGTATATTAATAGGAAAGGTTTGGAGGGATATGGGCCAGATGCTGGCAGGCGGGACTAGATTGGGTTGGGTATCTGGTTGGCATGGATGGGTTTGACCGAAGGGTCTGTTTCCATGCTGTACATCTCTATGACTCTATGACTGTGTGCCTTAGATTGCATGGTGTGAAAATTAAGAATACATGAAGTTATATTCAGGCATCTCTGTGTGGAACCAGAGCACAGTGCATAGAAAAAGTTCATATTATGGCACACTCTATAATTTCCAAATTAAAATGTTATGCGCTTGGGCTGTATACTTAGCATTGTATGCAATTTGTACATATTAAGACTACTAAGATCATTTTGAGAGTAAAATGCTCTCAGGAGACAAGTTGAATTTTATTACAAACTTTGTGATATTCAAGTTTTTAATAATTTTCTTGTTTTTTTCACAAACTTTATGAATAAAGTATATCTTTGGAAATAAAACTTGATCCTGAACCAGGATAATTCTGTTCCCATGTCAGATGCAGGTGGCCATAATGTCAAGTGGGAAAATTTAAAACTTGCTACGATTAACATGTAATCAAAACACCTTTCCAAACAAGGCATTTTAAACGGTCTGCTCAGTGCAGATTTTTAGCAGGAAAGAATTTTTGTATGCTAAAATTGCTCTCTCAAAAACTATTCATTTTATTCCTGGGAATAAAGACACAATCCACAAGAGAAACAAATAATAAATTGATTCATCGACACAATTTATTAGCACACAACTTATACTAACTATTTTTAAACAGCACAAATTGCTTAAAGGTTTTTTTTCCCCACGATCAGTTAGGCGTAGCCATTTTTTGTTCCTCAACCACTATACATCCTATCCTTCCCCCTTTATGATTTGGAGACGTCGGTGTTGGACTGGGGTGTACAAAGTTAAAAATCACACAACAACAGGTTATAGTCCAACAGGTTTATTTGGAAGCACTGGCTTTCGGAGCGCTGCTCCTTCATCACATGATTGTGCAATCACCTGATAAAGGAGCAGTGCTCCAAAACCTAGTCCTTCCCCTTTACACAGTGTGTCAACATTTCTACATCTCAGTGCTGTACATTTCACATGACAAGCCTGATGCATTTCCTCTGCTGATTTTGGCAGTATGATGTTAACTTGAGATGAAGATTTAAAGTGAAGTTACATACAAAGCAACATTAATAAACTGTTTCTACATTTATGAAAACTTCTAGTGTAGTTAAGGATACATGCGTCAATTATACCAAAATTGGCAATTGGGTTCTGCTTTTCAAATTGATAGAGATGAACTATACTTTTGTAACAGCTTTGTAATACATACTTCAGTACCAAAGCAATTTGGGCTTTATAATGGTACTGTATAACATTTCAAAAACAGTATTCAAAACTCTAAATGACCTCAGCAATGGTAAGTGCTAAATGGGAAGAATTGTGCTCACCCTCAAGTGCCTCCAGAATTACAGTAACCTTTTGAAGCATCATTAAATTTTATAAATGAGCACTTGGCAAAGTAAGTGCACTTCGGTCAAGCAGACAGAGTGGGACACAAGAATCTTTTATTGCAGATCAATGCTGGTCAAGCAATAATATTAAACTACTCCACTTTAATTTGGTGCATTACAGGGCCATCCGTCACTGGGACATCCAACTTTCAATACCTGGTCTGAGTAAGTTAACCGCAGCAGGTGAAGGGACATATATATACTTGCGTTCAGCTCTGTGTCTCAGGTTTCAAAATCAAGAAAAAAAAAATCCCATTCATAGTCCTACTGCTATGTAGTTCAGAAGGGTACACGTGGCAAGATCAACATTGAAACTAAAACTGAAATTGCTGGAAAAACTCAGGTCTGGCAGCATCTGTGGAGAGAAAGCAGAATTATTGTTTTAGATTCAGTGACCTGTCTTCAAACTTGGACTTATAAAATTAACTCTGCTTTTTCTCCATTGATACTGTCAGGCTTGCAGAATTTCAATAGTTATTTCAATTTTTGTTTCAGATCTTTATCATCTACAGGTTCTTTTGTTTTACTTTAGTATCAGCATTGAATTTGGCTGTAATGGTCCCATGTTAAAACACTTCTTCCATAATTGCAACAAATACAAGAGTTTAGAACAAGACTCCCAATATTCAGCATGGTGGCTCATTGATGAGCACTGGTGCCTCAAAACGCCAGGGACTGGGTTCAATTCCACTATCTGGTGACTATCTGCGTGGAGTTTGCACATTCTCTCTGTGTTTGTGTGAGCTTCCTCCCAAAGTCCAAAAATGTGCACATCTGTGTGGAGTTTGCACGTTCTCCCCATTTTGGTATGAGTTTCCTCTGGGTGCTTCGGTTTCCTCCCACAGTCCAAAAATATGCAGGTTTTGTCAATTGGCCTTGGTAAAATTGCCTGTAGTATGCAGGGATGTGTGGATAGATAAGCCATTGGAAATGCAGGATTACAGGGGAGGGTCTCGGTGGGATGCTCTTCAGAGGGTCAGTGTGGACTTGATTCTATGATCCCAAAAACTATTGCCCTTCCTCAATTAAAGGCATTGATTTTAACTGGGGTGTAACTCTAACCTTAAGGCCAACCCTCACACACATATGGAAAATGTGGCTATTTGTCATAGGTTGCACCATAACTGAGCCTCATCAGTTGTAACACTCACAGAAATTATTAATAAAGAGCAGGAAACAAATCTATTTTCTTTATTTTCCTTCCTGTTGTTTTGAGTAACCACAGCACCCAAATCAAGGCCTGCTAAATTTGTACATGTACTCCACGCAAAAGAATAAGCTTGTCACCTTTAGGGAGGTGAGAAATAGTTTGCAGCAAAGACTTTTGATATCTGATCTAACAGAAAATGCTCAGCCTCAGTGGGGAAGAAACACACCTTTGGGAATATGTGGATTTAAATTCCTGCGCATTAAATCAACAAGTCTAGGTTTACTCAATTAGTTTCCTAAATACTTCAGCAGAAGACTAAACACTAATATTTCTTTTGATTCCAAAAACAATATGATCATAAATAATAAGGTATCTCAATAGTGATGCAAGCAGTCACAGAGTGCATGGGCTTTTATACAGTATTTCAGTTTAGGATCTTGAATCCCAAAGCTTCTTTTTAAGATATCACTGACTAGCTGAACATGCAGCATTTAGATACCATGTAATTTACAGAACACTGGACTAATTGGCTTGTCAGAAATTAAAGTGTAAAATCTCACCAAAACATTAATTTCACCTTAAACATCAAACATTTGACAATAATTTGCATCATTACGGATATCTAAGAATGGCTTAAAACTGAGACAAAACTAAACTACTTCCATCTCCAACTTGACAGAAAGTCAAACATGTGGGTGGCATGGTGGCGCAGTGGTTAGCACTGCTGCCTCACAGCGCCTGAGACCCGGGTTCAATTCCCGACTCAGGCGACTGACTGTATGGAGTTTGCACGTTCTCCCCGTGTCTGCGTGGGTTTCCTCCGGGTGCTCCGGTTTCCTCCCACAGTCCAAAGATGTGCGGGTCAGGTGAATTGGCCATGCTAAATTGCCTGTAGTGTTAGGTAAGGGGTAAATGTATGGGTGGGTTGCGCTTCGGCGGGTCGGTGTGGACTTGTTGGGCCGAAGGGCCTGTTTCCACACTGTAAGTAATCTAATCACGAAAGCAACAATACTTAGATTAAAACCCATGAGAAGCTTCAATAGCCTCCTGTTTCTCTTGAACAGTCACGAAAGCATTTCACAATGAGAGCTGCAAGGATTCTGCCTTCTGTCCCTAATCCTTCTCCCAGCCATTCACATCACTAGGCATTTAGAGTTAGGATTCAAAATAGGCACTGTTTTTAATGAGTCTATATAAGACATGATTCAAATATGTGAACAAGAAAAAAAATCAAATTTCCTTAAAACACCTCACTAAGGTATCTTCTCAACTGAGAACCGAAACTCATCTGCAATAACTCATTTTCCATACAGCCGAGAACTTCAGTATTTATTTGTGGAATTCTGGCCCACTTGACACTAATGATGAGAAATAGGAATACTTTTATTACATTTATTTTTGCAAATCGAAAAATGTCTGATTTTTAAGGTAAAAATGCTGCAGATGATCGAAATCTGAAATAAAAATGTCTCCCAGGAACATCCACATTAAAGACCCTCTGCAGTTCTCTCCAATGGGATTTCTATTTGTCTTTGTTTGGTTTCTATTTCCCTTCTCAAGATTCATCAGGTCTTGCTTACTTTCCATCCTTTCAGACGTTTCCTATTATTGTTCCTGTCCCATCCCCCTTTATATTGGCTGTAAACCTCTCATGTTTTTTCATTCTTTAATCTCATGAAGAATAAGCAATTGGAAACATTTAACTGTGTCTCTCCACAGATGCTGCCTGATCTGAGAATTTATACATTTTCTGTTTTTATTTGTAAAATGCTAAGACAACTGGCAAAAGATTCAGAGGTGACATGGGGAGGGGAAGCATACACGTAATGAATTCTTATAATCCTAGAATGCAGTACCTGAAAATGTGGGAGAAATACACTCATTAACGACTTTCTATCAGGAACAGGACAAGTATATGAAAAGGAACAATCAGATGGCATTGGTAAAAATCAGGAGAGAGATCTAACTGGATTGTTCATTTAAAGAACCAGCATGACTAGATGGGCCGATCAGCCTCCTTCTGGGCTGCAAAAATGTGTGTTACTCTTCATTTTCCAGAAGCAGAAAAACTCATTTTGTAGTAAGACCTCATTTCTTTTCAATTGCAAAAGCAAGTGTCACATGTGAACCCATTTAAAAAGATTAAAATGCATAGCAACAATTGCATGGACACAAACCAAAAGGAAGGTTTCTGACCTCAAGACAAACTCTTATTTAAACAACATTATTGAGTTTCACAGACATTATCATTCTTTCTCCATTTCTTCTGAGGGAAGAAATGTGTTTCTATATAATGTGAGATAGCAAATGTCATCAATAGACAACCAATACAGAAAACTACACACAAAAAGCAATTTTGAACAAAATTGTTAAAGTCTTTGTATGATCTTTGATTATCTCTGATACAGTTTTTGATGCTTTGTATGACCTTTTACAATACAGCATCAACTATACTAATGTCAGCTGACACATCAGGCTGCTGAGTTTGTTTTTCACTTTCCATTGTAGTACTCATGCCGAGACATCACTAAAAATTCCATTAATGGTTTAAGAAATAAATGTATTGCAAAATGTGAAATTACAGTAAAGAAACTAGAAAGCCCCTAAATTAATTTCAACAGCACATTAATGCTCAAACCTCTCTGCTTTGGGAAAATCTTCAATCACACATCGCACCCCACAAATTTTCCAAAAGGCCATCTTCACCATCAATTCATTTAAAAAACCTGTCCCTCGATCCATCACTAATTCAGTCTATCAAATCCCTTCCTCTTTCCACATTGTCTTTGCTGTAATCCTCAAGGCAGTCCCTCACAGGTTTTGAGATAGTCAACTATTTCATCCCTTGCAGTGCCCAAATTCTTGAGACTATTTTCATCTGTGTCCGTGCCTATCTATTAAAATAGCGATATTGCATCTGTGATAAAGGCATCAAATTTATTATCATCATCTGGGAATTTGGAATTGAAGTTAGAGATAAATTAGATGTTTCGTTTATATTGTACAAAATTAATTTTTCTTGAGAGGGGTACAGTAAATTAAAAATATCAGTTCCAAAAAAGTATGTGACTTCAATTAAGTGCCTAGCAGGATAGCTGTGATATTAGTTGAGAGTTAAAAATCACAACACCAGGTTATAGTCCAACAGGTTTAATTGGAAGCACACTAGCTTTCGGAGCGACGCTCCTTCATCAGGTGATTGTCCCAGGAGCGTTGCTCCGAAAGCTAGTGTGCTTCCAATTAAATCTGTTGGACTATAACCTGGTGTTGTGTGATATTTAACTTTGTACACCCCAGTCCAAAACCGGCACCTCCAAATCATGTTTATTTAAGACAGAGACAGGTAGTTTTTTAATTAGTAAGGGGATCACATGTTACATGGAGAAGGCAGGAGAATGGGTTTGAGAAACATATCAGCCATAATTGAATGGCGAAGCAGACTCAGTGGGCTTTACAGCGTGGTCGGATGTATTGAATTAGTGTTTCTGGTTTGTCACATTTACTGTTGCAGTGACATTTGAAACTTCAGTCTCCGATTGCATTCTTTTCCTTGCCATTTATGCCAGTTCTGTTTCAGTTTACTACTCCATTGCAAATTAACAATCCATAGGTGATCCTACTTTTCCTGCTAGGAATGTTTTCTGGATGACGCTGCAATTTAGTCATCCTGTTTAATACTTGTGTATCACAGCTGTCCCATTCCTTGTCTATTACTGAATCTTCAAAAAAAAAACCCTGAATGAGATGGAAGACATTTTAAATGGATTAATCTATAAAATGTCAAGTTTTCTTCCTAATTGTGGTCTCCCTAGGCCTTGCACATAATTAGCCCCATGACACCATATATATTGCTGCAGATGGCTGACAGGAACTTCCCTTGGGATTGACTTGAACACTTTCCCTTTCTCACAGGAGTAAAGTAGTTCCTGCAAAAACCTTCCCCCAAAAACAGCTGAGCTCAAAACACGTTAGACCATCAATGCTACAGAAATGGTGAATGAGTGCAGATTGCCACACTCTGTACTGCAACACTCTTAATGTGCTGCTCCATTTAGCAATTCCATACATGGTATTGATTTTAGTTAAATTATGGACTTGTATCTGGTACACACTGTTGAGATCATTGCTGACATTTATTAAACCTGGGGTTTTGTAAAGTACAATTTTGTGCTTTCTCTCTCTAAAGAATAGGTCAAAGCTACTGGGTGGGCACATCTATGTTGACTTTCAAAATCCATGTGATATTTTAAAAAGGCCTGTTGTTCAATTGTACAACTAGATACTGTCTGTCACTTAAATAAGTTTAGAGACAAAAAAAACTGCAAATGCTGGAATCCAAAATATACAGGCACAAAGCTGGAAGAACACAGCAAGCCAGGCAGCATCAGGAGGTGGAGAAGTCGACATTTTGGGTGTGACCTGAAGAAGGGTTACACCCAAAACGTCGACTTCTCCACCTCCTGGTTTTGATAAAGTAAATGCTCTTTTACTATCAGGAAATATTATGCCATTTATGTGCAATTTTGTGTTTAATTTTGCATATAAACATCCTAATATTTTTTTCTGGATAGCGGGGCTTTGGGCTGGTGATATCTTTTTATATAATTTATATAAATGAATTTGTCATCGTAAACTATAAAGTTCATTAACGTCATATCACATCTGATGGCTGTGCGATACTAGTAAAGCTCCCACAATAATTTAGTAACGGCAGTACACAAGAACCAGTCAGCACATAAACCCAATTCAGCTTCCGGGGTGCAGCGCACTGATCTTGAGGACTGAACACGAGATTTATTGAACCCCATCTCAAGAGAATGGTGTTCAATCGTGAATATTGTGATCCTTTCCTTCTTTTCCTACAATGAACTGGCCGGATCCCAACTGCCACAAAATCCACATCTGTAACCTGCTGTATAGCAAAAGCTAAAGAGCTGCAACAAAGCCCCAACTCAATGCTTACACATTTCCTTTGACTCATGATACAGAGTTAGTTACATTTCAGATCTAGTATAGCGATAAGATTATTAAGTATACGAGCAGAATTAGGCCTTTTGGCCTACTGAGTCTGCTCTGCCATTCAGTTATGGCTGACATGTTTCTCAACCCCATTCTCCTGTCTTTGGTTTGATCAGAGCCTTATACAACCTCAGCAATACATCTCTATCCTTTTTAACTGAACGGTAACAATGCGTGTGCCTTTCATAACTTTCAACTGGATCCACATATTAACCTTAAGAGAATCCTGAACTAGGACTCTCAAGTCCCTTCAGATTTACAAAGACCTTCCTCTTTTAGAAAACAGTCTACACCCCTATTCTCCCTACCAAAGTGTGTAACCTCACACTTTCCTGGACTGTATTATATCTGCCACTTCTTTGCCCGCTCTCCTAACCTGGCAAGTACTTCTGCAGCCTCTGCGCTGTCTCAACACTACTTGTCCCTCCACCTATCTTTGTGTCATCTGTAAACTTAGCAACAATGGCCTCAGGTCCTTCATCCAGATCATTAATGCTTGAAATGAATGGCTGTGGTTCCAACACTGGCCCCCGTGGAACTCCACAAGTCACCAGCTGCTGTCCAGACAAAGGCCCCTTTATCCCTACTCTCTGCTTTCTGCCAGTTGAGCATTGAGTTAGGGCTTTGTTGCAGCTCTTTAGCTTTTGCTATACAGAAGGTTACAGATGTGGATTTTGTGGCAGTTGGGATCCGGTCAGTTCATTGTAGGAAAAGAAGAAAAGGATCACAATATTCATGATTGAACACCATTCTCTTGAGATGGGGTTCAATAAATCTCGTGTTCAATCCTCTCTCCACTGAGAGTTCACCTGTGATGTCATTCTTTTGTGCTGTGCCCCAATCCTCAGCTTCAATTTACCCTGTTAAAACATAGCCTTACAAACTATGAGTCAAAAAGACCAAGCAAAAAGCACCTTTTCCCACTGCACCGAATTCCCACACTGCCTCCAAATTCACCAAACTCCATCCTTCCTCGGGTTCGGGATGTGATCTCTTCTTCCTGACACTGATAAGTTGCATTCAAGTCAGTTATACTGCAGTAATTTCAATTGGCATCAAGTTGTTATTTCAGATTTGGATATAAAAATATTCACATCAGATTAAATAAAAACTAGAAAATGTAAGTCACTTTGTTCATCTACTCTCTTTTCTAGCCCAGCAAAAATATGCTATGCACCTGTAAAGTCTCTCAGTCAGTTAGTTGGTTAAGTTTACATGGTTAGACTGTTACTTTTGTCCGAAACGTCGATTTTACTGCTCCTCGGATGCTGCCTGAACTGCTGTGCTCCTCCAGCACCACTAATCCAGAGTCATGGGTTCAAGTCTAACTGCAGAAACTTGAACGCAACTAGACTGACACTTCAATACTGATGAAGAGCTTTTGCTTGAAATGTCAATTCTCCTGTTCCTCAGATGCTGCCTGACCTGCTGTGCTTTTCCAGCACCACACTCTCGACTCCAATACTATACTTAGTCAGTGCTGCATTCTCAGGGGTGCCAGCTTTCTGGTGACATGCTAAACTGAGACTTCTCCCCTTACAGAAAAATGTTAAAAAACCCAACAGACACTATTCAAAGAGTAAAGAATCTCCCCCTTGACATGTTTAACATTCAAAGGAGTATACTGTGCACAAATTGGCTATTGTGCTTTCTACATTACGACAATAATTACATTTTAAAAATATTTAATTGGCTGTAAAACAGGTATCCTTGAATTATGAAATGCTCAATATAAATGTAAGTCTCTTGATATGAAATACTTCTCACTAAAGGCAACCTTCTCCATACATCAAATGTTAATCTTTTGTGATGCATCATAATAACATGATGACTAAAAATAAGTTTAGTGTAAAAATCACTGCAGACATCCTGGAAACAAGGCACATTTGAGTTTTTCTGATCAAAAGTTTAAAAACAGAATGCACTAAATTCATTAACTTTGTTTTGGCCAATTGGGCACTTTGCCCGCGAGTTTGCCCAGGACATTATTGAAACCAGACATATTGTGCATCCAAAATAATTAGTGCTTTAAAAAACACTACTGTTCTTTTCAATAAAAACAGGTTAGGAAATGACACAATTAGATGCTGTTACTCACGAGCTCAACATCTATCGCAGATTTGGTTTTAAATATATTTTTGTTTTGAATCATCAGCAAATCTTACAGCAGTGGGAATGGTCATACAGGAAGAATATCAATAATTAAATTGATTTTACTGTGGTTTTTGTATAAAAAGTACCAACATTTTGTAATGTTTTTAAGCAAAAGCAATTTAGAACAGAGATTTGGGTCCATTTTGTCACATTTAAGTCAAACAAAGCAAAGTTCACTTTGAGTCACATGATTATCACTCAGATATGACTGAGTCAGTAACTGGTCAAAGTTCAACATGAGATCCTGGAGTCATACAATAGAAAATAATTTGACTGTGAGTTAAACAGAGCCCAATTTAAGGCTAACAGCTCAGTGAAGAGGTGCAAGTGTAGTCAAAGAAGTACAATAGCAAATATATCACTTCTCATAACTTTGTGAACATTGTGAACAACACTAACATGCTTCAGAATGTACTTCAGGCAGGATCATAAGCTCTCATGATGTCTCAAAGCACTTCAGGAATCACTTTGAAGTATAGTCACCATTGTGTATAAGCAAAGCCAGCACTGAACCTTGTACCAAGAAGGTCCCACAAGCTCAAGATTAATAAGCAGTTAATCTGTTCTTGGTCACGCTGTTTGCATCAGAAAACACCTAGTCTCTTTCTCCCTAAATAGTAGCAGGAAACACTGAACCAAACATATGTGACCTTTCTGTAATGCCTTATCTGATGGCGAGTGCCACAGACAATGCAGTCTTCATTCGTATTTCCTTGAAGAATTAGTTTTTTTTACAAACCACTATAAACACACTGTATGTTAAAACACAACTAAAACACATGCTTAAATTAGTTACTTTCATTAATACTAGACATGGTCTGCATTCCAAAATATAAAGGACTTTCAGCACACTGCATAATTAATGAACATATTATTTTTTATTGCATTGATAGAAGTTCCAGAGTACCCTCCTAGAAGTTAGGATCAAGATGTTTTTAACCAATCTGTTCAGATATGTTATGACACACCAATGGAGGATCTGGGACTTGAACCAAGGCCTTTTGGCTGAAAGTTAGGGATACTACCATTGTGCCACAAGAACTCAAAGAAACAACTAACTAGATAGTTTCCTAATCAATCTTTTCATGGATTTTCTAAGATGCTTCTGGAGCAGGTGGGACTTGAACCTAGACATCTGGGAACATGAAGTCAGGACACTACCACTGTGCCGCAAGAACACTCAGCTAACTACCAAATATATTATTACAACAGCACCAACACCTGCTCTTCTCAATCGGATAATTAACCAAAAAAGGTCAAGTCTGTCTAAATCACTGGATCATTTGCCTCAATATTGTACCAGCAGTTGCTGTTTTGTCACGTCTGTTAAAGCAGTACAACAGCTGACACACACTACTACACAGAAACGTTCTTGAAGATAATTCAGCGTGTAAACTGAGACCATCAGTCACAACAGTTCCATCAACATCAAAGTCGAATTATCAACATTCACTTATTGCAATTACAGTTGCTGTTTAAAATCTTCAGCATCAACTACATACCACTTTTAAAAACCAAGGACCAAGATGCCAAATGCTTTACTGATAATATTTAGTCTTTGTTAACTCAGTCTGTAAGTGACTCCAGGAAAGTCTGTATTAACCTGGGCTCATCGATAGTGTGCGTTTAGATTATAGAGCCAGATGCTTAAAATATTAAATATTACTAGTTATTTAAGTATTGGAAATAGCTTCATTATGTGAAATATAAAACCAATCTGACCTTCCCCCAATTCTGCCCATTCAAGTTTATTTTTAGTTCAGTTCAATTGATTTGCATTTCTTTCCCTGCTCCAATTCAGCTAAGAAAATAAAACCAGATGTCACAATGACATAAAAGGCAACATCAAAGGATCATTCACAACACATTAACAGTTACATAACATTCCACATAAATCTGCCAATAAAATGGTAATGGTGTTATCATTGACTTGTTCACATTGTAGATGCAAACAGATCAATGTGAGATGCTTTCATGTATTTGATCAAGAATGAACAACTGACTAACCAATATACTCATCCATGGGAATTGTAACATTATAGGCATAAAAATGAAAAAGCATATTTTCAAACAATTAAGTCATTTTTTAAAAAATTCACAAATCTTCCACAGGAAATTTGAACTTCACCCTCGCCAGGACAGAAAAATTAGAAACGCGTTGTAAATTTGAAGTGAAGCCAAGTGAACCATGCAGGATGTCCACAGACTATATCAACAGCCTGTGGAACATTATCCACAGAATCAACAACACATATTTAACCAATAACAAGTGTAATCAACTGTTCGAGGACAGCATTCAAAGTTAAGTTGAAACAGAAATTAAGTTGAAGCAGAAACATCTTCTCTTGGGAAATAAGACAGGGCAAGTGACTGAAGTGTTCGTAGGGGAACACTTTGGGACTAGTGATCATAATTCTACTAGTTTTAAATGGTAATGGAAAAGGAGAAACCTTCCATAAAAGTTAAAGTTCTTAATTGGAGTAAGTCAAATTTTAATGGGAGGAGAAAAGAACCTTCTAAAGTGGATTGGAGTAAATTATTCACATATAAAGGGACAACAGAGAAGTGGGAGATTTTTGTAAGTGTGATAACAAGAGTTCAGAGGTATTAAGTTCCTGATAGAGTGAAGGGCAAGACTGGTAAGAGTAGGGAAGAATGGATGAATAAAAATATGGAAGTTCTACTCAAGAATAAGAAAGAATCATGTTAGATATAAACAACTAGGATCAAATGAATGCCTTGAAAGTTTAAAGCGTGTAAGGGCATTTTTAAGAGGGAAATCAAGTGGGCAAAGAGGGAATATGAAGAGTCTTGGCAGATAAGGTTCAGGAATAATCCAAAGAGATTCCATAAGTAAAGGAAGTGAAGTCAGCAGTTAGAGAGACAACAGGCACCCTTAAAGATCAACAAGATCATCTACATATTAAAACTCAAGACATAGGAGAGATACTAAATGAATATTTCACACCATTTTTTTTAACTGTGGAGAAAGAAATAGAAGCTAGAGAACTCAAGGAAATAAACATGATGTTTTGAAAACAGTTCACATCACAGAAAAGGAAGTGTTGGATGTCTTTGAAAACAAAGTTGGATAAAACTCCAGTACATTATCAAGTGTATCCCAGGATGTTGTGGTAAGTTAAGGAAGAAATTGTAGGGCCTCTTCTAGCAGACATATTTGTATCATCTATAGGCACGGGTGAGATGTGGCAAACGTGGAGATTTTACTTCAGAAATGCTGTAAAGAGAGGTCTGAGAACTATAGACATGAGCACCCGACATCAATGGTGGGTGAGTTTTTGGAGGTAATTATGAAAGGTAGGATTGACATGCATTCTGAAAGGCAAGACCTGCTAGAAATAGTCAGCATGGTTTTGTGCAAGGGAAATTGTCACTCTCAGACTTGATTAAGGCTTTTGAGGAAGCAACCAAAAAGATTGATGAAGGAAGAGCGGTAGACATTATTTACATGGATTTAGTAAAGCCTTTGCAAGGTAAACTAATTAGTAAAATTAGATCACATGGGATTCAGGGTGAGCTTGTCAATTGGGTACAAAATTGATTGACAGTAGGAGACAGAGGGTGGAGGATTGTTTTTCTGATTGGAGGTCTGTGAACAGTGGTGTCCCACAGGAATTGGTACTGGATTCACTTTTGTTTATCATTTATATAAACGATTTGGGTGAGAAGATAGGAAGCATGGTTAGTAAGTGTCCGGATGATATCAGAATTGGTGATATAGTGGACTGTGAAGAAGGTTATCTAAGATTAAAAAGGGATCTTGATCAATTGAGTCAATGGTCTGAGGAGTGGCAGATAGAGTTTAATTGGGACAAATGCGAGATATTTCATTTTGGTAAAACAAATGAGGGCAGGACTTACACTATTAATGGTAGAGCTCTGGGTAATGTTGTAGTACAGAGACACGTAGGGCCCTGATCAGATACATAATTCTTTGAAATTTACATCACAAGTAGACAGAGTGGTTAAACAAGGTGTTCAGCATGCTTGTCTTGCTCAGACCTTTGAGTATAGGAGTTGAGGTGTCATGTTGAGATTGTAGAGGATGTCGGTGAGGCTTCTTCTGTAGTACTGTGCACAGTTCTGGCTTCCCTGCTTTAGGAAGGATATTATTTAATTGGGGAGGGTTCAGAAAAGACTTACTAGCATCTTGTTGGGAATGGAGGTTTTGAGTTATTAAAATAGGCTAGTTGGGTTGGGACTTTTTTCATTGAAGCATAGGAGTTTGAAGGGTGACTTTATAAAATCATGAGGGGCATAGAAAAGGTGAATAGCAAGTGTCTTTTCCTTAGCGTGGGTGAATTCAAATCCAGGGGGCATATTTTTAAGGTAAGAGGGAAAAGGACATGAAGGGCAACTCCTTTCCACTGAACAGTTCGCGTGTGGAATGAACTGCCAGAGGAAATGATGGATGCAAATACAGTTACAACATTTAGAAGATTTTTGGATATATACATGAATAGGAAAGATTTGGAGGAATACGGGCCATATGCAGGCATGTGGAACTGGTTTTGTTTGGGAACATGGTTGGCTCAGACTAGTTGGACCAAAGGATCTCTTTCCATGCTGTATGGTTCTATGACTGCATCTGAATAGGAGTAAAACTACACAAGGGGTTCTGTAAAAATGACTCCCATTTTCACTTCAAGCCTTTAGATTGCTAGAGCATATGATATTTATTTTGCACTTTGCAAGTAAAGGCAAATGGTGCCAGAGCTTATTATTAATGCAACATTTCACTAAACACTCAGCTGTGGGTTAAATCTTCTTGACAAATTTCCCCACCATTGAAATTTTCGACAAGAACTACAAATCAATCATGAGATTTCTGGAGGAGCTGAGAAAAGGTGGGAAGAATTTGGATGCAGTTTGGAAAAATAAATAAAATACTTGCATCTCAAGCCAATATGGTTAAGCTGTGGTAAATAAAGCAAATATAATAGTTGAATAGGTTTTGGAATGAAGAATCAAATGATTTCCATATGAAGCACAGTTTGTAATCAATACAAATATAATTTTATATACATGAATGAAAGTATATGTAGGCTTCAGCATCATGGAGGAATAATTTTAAACTTTGTATTTTCTTCTAAAGCTTCAGTAACTTTGCTGCATTACAGAGATGAAGACAACTGCAATATGTTCTGGCTGTAAAAAGATCATAGTAAATATCAGATTTTGCATTTTGGATTGAGTAATGATTTGGAGATGCCAGTGTTGGTCTGGGGTGTACAAAGTTAAAAATCACACAACACCAGGTTATAGTCCAACAGGTTGTGGGCGGCATGGTGGCACAGTGGTTAGCACTGCTGCCTCACAGCACCTGAGACCCGGGTTCAATTCCCGACTCAGGTGACTGACTGTGTGGAGTTTGCACGTTCTCCCCGTGTCTGCGTGGGTTTCCTCCGGGTGCTCCGGTTTCCTCCCACAGTCCAAAGATGTGCGGGTCAGGTGAATTGGCCATGCTAAATTGCCCGTAGTGTTAGGTAAGGGGTAAATGTAGGGGTATGGGTGGGTTTCGCTTCGGCGGGTCGGTGTGGACTTGTTGGGCCGAAGGGCCTGTTTCCACACTGTAAGTCTAATCTAAAAAAAAAGGTTTAATTGGAAGCACACTAGCTTTCGGAGCGACGCTCCTCCATCAGGTGTTAGTGGAAGGCTCGATCGTAACACAGAATTTATAGCACAAATTTGCAGTGTGATGTAACTGAAATTATACATTGAAAAACTGATTGTCTGTTAAACCTTTCATCCGTTAGTTTCACTTCTTTCATGTGTAAGTCACAAAACCTTTTTTTTAAAGTTGCATTCTCGGGTTAGCTGTTAACAATGATGATAGCTAGACAATATGTTGAGGGTGTTAGCCCCCTGTGTTCTCTGTCTACGACCTGATGTTTAGATTGTTATCTCACTTTATAGATTAGAATCAGAGTTTTACATAAATTCATGCAGTTTTTGAACTCAGAGTTCTACATGAATGTATGCAGTTTTTGAGCAAAGTGCAATGTAACTCTGCAAGTACAAATTCACCACACAAAATATGTTTGCATGTGGATCTTTGGCTGTCTGTCTGGGGTGGGGGTTGTGAGTGCGAGAAAGTGTGTGTGTGTGTAGTGAGTGCAGAGTGTCTTAAGTCTGTGAGGGGGTGCATGTGAGAGTGTGGGAGTATGTGTATCTATAAAGGTGTGTGTGAGTGTCTGTGTGTACCTGTGTCTGTGTGTATGTGAGTGTGTGTGTGTGTAGGAATATCTGTGTGTGTGTAGTGCAATGGTGATCACCTGTTATGTGACATGAACCCAAGATCCCGGTTGAGGCCCTCCCTATGGGTACCAAACTTAGCTATCAGCCTCTGCTTAGCCACTTTCCTTTTACATTGCAGGCAAGGATGCCGGAGGCATGGTAAATTGGGGAAACCGAGCAAAGGCTATGACAACGGATGAATGGGCACCACACAACAATCAACAGACAGGAGGGTTCCCTCACAGTTGGGGAACACTTCAGTGGTCCAGGACATTCAGCCTCAGACCTTCGGGTGACTATCCTCCAAGGTGGACTTCAGGACAGGCAGCAGAGGAAAGTGGCTGAGCAGAGGCTGATAGCTAAGTTCGATACCCATAGGAAGGGCCTCAACCGGGTCGTTGAGTTCACGTCGCATTACAGGTGATCACCATTGCACTACACACACATACAGATATTCCTACACACACACACACACACTCTCTCTCATACACACAGACACAGGTACACACAGACGTGCACACTGACACCCACACACACCCTGACAGACACACACTCCCACATGCACTCACTACACAACACACACACTTTCTTGCAGTCACAACTCCCACCCCAGACAGACACACACACACACACAAAAAGCCAAAGACCCACATGCACACATATTTTGTGTGGTGAATTTGTACTTGCTGAGTTACATTGCACTTTGTTCAAAAACTGCATACATTCATGTAGAACTCTGAGTTCAAAAACTGCATGAATTTATGTGAAACTTTGTTATCTCACTTTATAGATTAGAATCAATCTAAACATCAGGTCATAGACAGAGAACACGGGGGCCTAACACCTTCAACATATTGTCCACGATCACCATTGTTAACAGCTAACCCAAGAATGCAACTTTTAAAAAAAAAGTTTTGTGATTTACACATGAAAGAAGTGAAACTATCACTGTATTCTAATAGATGAAAGGCTTAACAGACAATTTTTCAATGTATAATTTCAGTTACATTACACTGCAAATTTTTGCTATAAATTCTGTGTTACAATCGAGCCCTCCAATATCACTTGATGAAGGAGCATTGCTCCGAAAGCTAGTGTGCTTCCAATTAAACCTGTTGGACTATAACCTGGTGTTGTGTGACTTTTAATTTTGGATTGAGTAATGCCACCTAACATTGGAAGCCTGTTTGGCATTAATTCATAGTTTTTAGTCATACATGTCTGATTTCTTATTTACAATCTTATAAAACTTGAAGCAGTGGTTTCATAGTGCTGATTAATGCAGCAACGTCTTTTTCCAAAACTAACATTAGACCCTGACTAATACAAACATCACTTTTTTTCTTAATTCCAAGGGGCAACTCATATAATGATAATTACCATGAAAGCTAAACTTGAAAATTACACGTGAAGAACAGCATGCAGAGAGTGAAATGGAATTCTCTTAGATCTACATTCCCATAATTGAAAGTTTTAAATGGCCCTAGATATTGACACTTTGTGTTGGAAAAATCCAAACAGATCATTTCCCACACTCATCAGTTAATTGCTCAAGTCAAACACCTGAGTCTCACTGCCTTTCCATTAATTGTATTAAATGTCCTCTTTGAACTTTATAATCACATTTAACATGCACATCTCACATTGTTTTCATTACAGACATCACAAAGGATTTCCTTTTATGCATCAACCTCTTTTGAAAATCATCTGAAGGTTAGTTCATAGTCTTACTGCAAAAAAGTCACGAACCTGGGAACTCTGGCTGACTTCCCTTGTTAGTCTGAGGATAAGGCCAATTGTATACTATTCCCATGACAGAGAGATGTTAGCTCTATGATTGAGTGGGATTTCCTGGTCTCCCAGGCTTGGTTCCAACTATTCAGTATATTTGTTCATTCAAGATGACATTCTCTAATGTATACTTTCTCAAGAAAACACATCTTGCTTGGAAACTATTGTAAAGGTGCTAATCCCTCACTATATTTTTCACAATGTGTTCAATTAAATTAAAATCAATTTTTAAAATTTCCTGTGAAACATTAAATAATGCCCTTTGTGAAAAACATTGTTAAATATAGTACAATTCAGCAAATAAAAGGACAAAAACAACTGCTTGGGAAACATTTTTTAGTTGATTTTTGTAGTTTTGAAGGTGAAAATTCACAGTGCAATTCACATCAGAACTTCATCCAATGCATGTTATTATATCTGGGCAAAACAAATACTAAGAAATCATCAGGAACTGAGACAAGGGATAAGCGAGAACTGGTGGGAGCTTATTTCTCAGTTTACAAAACATCATTTGAGGACTCAGAAGTAGTGGCCAGCTGATCAAATCTTCAAGATGCAAATCCTTGCACTTTACCCACTATGCTACATGGCAAGAAACAGGTGGGCAGAGGGACAAGATCTGACAGAGATATGGGGGAACATTGACAGACACAAAATGGGGGTAAGAAACAGGCAGATGCAGGGGGTGGCACAGACAGGCAAATAGATGCAGGAGGGCAAAGATGGATGCAGTGTGGCTCAGACAGACATGCACAAGTTGGTACAGTCTGATGGAGACAAGCAGATGCAGGGGAGGCACGATCAGTCAGACAGGTGGGCACAGTTG
Source organism: Hemiscyllium ocellatum (assembly GCF_020745735.1). Taxonomy (NCBI): domain Eukaryota; kingdom Metazoa; phylum Chordata; class Chondrichthyes; order Orectolobiformes; family Hemiscylliidae; genus Hemiscyllium; species Hemiscyllium ocellatum. The sequence continues at coordinate 25,752,852 of NC_083425.1, read as the reverse complement.
GAGGGAGGTACAGACAGATACAGAACTGGAAGCAGAGGAGTGGAGACAGGTAAGCAGATGTAGAAGGTGGGTGCCCAGACAGGCCTAAGAGGGGCAACAATCAGTCAGTCAAGTGGCTGGCAGGGAGGGGGGTGGATGCACAGTCAGGGGTGGAGAGGTGTGCAGACAGGTAGACACTGGAGTGGGAGGGAGTTGGGGGACACAGAAACTGGAAGGCAGGCAGGCAGACATGGGAATGGAGTGGGGTGGGGTGGGGTGGGGTGGGGCGGGGGTGCCAGAAAGACAAGGGGACAGGGGAGTGTGTAGGAGATGGGGGGAGCAGGGTTAGACACGGAGGTGGGTACCGTGGGGTGGGACACAAAAACTCACGATACAAACAGAGCAAGTGCGGGGTCCCTGACCTGCTGGTAGTTGCCATCCTGCGGGTTGAACGTGCTGTCCACTGGCTGCAAGCGGAGGTTGACATGCGGGAAGTTGTGCAGCCAGTAAGTCCACCACGGAGCGATGTAATCCACCCGGGAAGCCATCGGGAGCCGGCAGTGGGAGTGTGCCCGCCCTGCCCTGGGCTGAGAGTCCTGCCCGGACACACACACACCGACACGGACAGGGCTGGGGCTGAGAGGGAGCAGCGCTGCTGGCTGACACAGACAGCCCGGCTCCCGACAATCAGCCAGAACGCAAGCACGTCCCCGAGGCGCGACGGGGACGCGCACGAGCCCGCGGGGATGCGCCGCGTGAACATGAGCCTAGTGTTCCTGGGAGCACTCCCTCACCGCCCAGCTCCGGAAAGATTTTAATGAAGACGTTTCCTGATTATTACCAAACTTTAATAATGTTGGAGGTTTCAGGACAATCTGAGAACCCTCCCATCCCCGGGGGGGGGGGGACAGGAACCAGAGAGTCTGACACTGAACCCTTGCCACCCTCCCCCCACCACTCGCTGACAGGGGGTGCTGACCCCCTGCATCACTGCCTCCCACCCCCCAGGGTGAATGGGTAAAGGGAGGTCGGAGTCGTTCAGAAACTGTACGCTCACACACAACCCTGGAGAAAAAATGTGGGACATAGAGATGGACAGCACAGAAACTGACCCTTCGGTTCAACCCGTCCATACCAGATATCCCAACTCAATCTAGTCCCATTTGCCAGCACCCGGCCCATATCCCTCCAAACCCTTCCTGCTCATATACCCATCCAGATGCCTTTTAAATGTTGCAATATCACCAACTTCCACCACTTCCCCAGCAGCTCATTCCATACACGGACCACCCTCTGTATAAGAAGTTGCCGCTTAGCTCCCTTTTAAATCTTATGCCTCTCACCTTAAACATCCTGTAGATGTGGACTCCCTAACCTCAGGGAAGAGGCTTTGCCTATTCACCCTATCCATCCCCCTCATGATTGTATAAATCTCTGTCAGGTCACCCATCAGCCTCCAACGCTCCAGGGAAAAAAGCCCCAGCCTGTTCAGCTTCTCCCTATGGCTCAAATCCTCCAACCCTGGCCACATCTTTGTAAATCTTTTCTGAATCCTTTAAAGTTTCACAACGTCCTTCCTAGAAGAGAGAGACCAGAAGTGCACACAATATTCCAAAAGTGGCCTAACCAATCTCCTGTACAGCCGCAACTTGACCTATACTCAATGCTCTGAACAATAAAGGAGAGCATACCAGACGCCTCCTGCACTATCCTATCTACCTCTGCCTCCACTTTCAAGGAACTATGAACCTACATAGTTCAGCAATACTCCCCGGGACCTTACCATTGCTTTAATTAAAGTGAAAGCAAAAGGGTCAGATTGTGAAATGTCCAGCTTTCTTTAAAATGCTGAAAACATGCAAACATTAAACCTCAGACATTAATTACACTTCAATTCAGTGAGCTAATAAACAGAAATAATATAATACTCGTCTTTTGAGTGAGCAGAGGCTGTTGAAGATATAGAGCAATGGAGTTATATTTTGATGAGTTAGGCCATCATTGTCTAGTTGGCAAGTTTTGCTGGCTTTTCATTCTGGATAAGATGCTTGAGCAGTACAAGTGCGGTCTCCATCTGTTCAAACAATTGTCTTGTCTATTCAGGTCCTCATGAGACAGGACCTGCATATTGAGTTATTTTTTCCCTTCTCCCAGCTCATTCATTATTGGCTTACTTTTCCACACATATTCTCTGATGATCTGTTTGTCTTTTCCAGAATTAGCCAGTTTTCCTCCTCACTACTTGGTCGAAGCATGAGATCCCAGTGCAAGTCCCTGGGAAATAACACTTGTAACACCTGCCAATCAGAGAAGATTCACAACTTCACCTGCAACATCTTAAAAAATTATATTGAAAGTAGAAGCTCAAGTGAAATATAAGCACCTCCCCAGAATCACAAACACCTCGAAAGTTGTCTGGGATCTATCTGTTGTCTCTTGTTTTTGGATTTCCATTTCCAAAAAATAAAAACAAAACCTTTTGAAGGATTTCAAAGGGAAGTAGCTGGTTGAGTATATTCTAAATTAAATTTGTCAATCTTACAGTGCTGTTGTCCATTCAGGTTTACTTTGTTGTTCCATCAAACCATAAAATGATTCCCCAAGTGCAGTGCGCACAATCCAACTAACAAAAATTTCGTAAATGTCAGATAGTAATGGTCTTAATATTGAGACAGAGAGAGATAGGAGAGAGAATTCACTAGGCATCATCTCTGTTTATTGTTTTATGGAGACAATATAACTAATCCAGAAATCCTAGATATGTTTAATTCTCATATTAAAGGTAGCGTAATTAAAAATTCTCTATTTATTGTATTTTAGAATTAGAATTAGATTTTATTGTAATGTTTACTCAAGTACAGATGTACATGAACACAGAAAAATGTAGAATGTCACCATTCCCAGCATCATACTAAGTATAAAGATACCTAGGTACAAAATCTTAGGTACAAAGGAAAAAAACAAAGAAACAAAATTAAAAGTTGAATATAGTGTGCCCTTTTTCGTATTAAGTAGAAAAATAAACAAATAAAGTTAAGATTTCAAACAGTGTTTCTTAAGTGCTGAGCCATGCTTGGCTCGCAATCCCTATAGCGGCTCAATCTCCAGTGCTTTGGCCTACTCTCTGGGAGAATTTGGGCTGTCTGGTGTCAGCACTGCCGCAGATGCTGGGGAACTCCCTCACCACCATGTTGGATTCACTCTTCACCCACTGGGCTCGATCTCTGCCCACCCAAGTCCCAATCCAGGCTCCCAGCCACTGCCACGCTCTGGACCCAATGAAGTTGTGATGAAAATCAATTTAAGTCTCCAAACAAATTGATTTCAAGATATATTTGTTGTTACATTATTAAGCATTGGGAACATGATATGTTTCAAAGACAAAGACAATTGCATGCTTTAAAAATGTGCTTTAATCTTTAAAGGAAGAGGAAGATATCTGTGAAAAGGCCCGATATAAGTAATGATAACACTGGCTCCCCCATGTGGACACATCAAGATATGATCCTACATCATGCTAAAACATTGTACAATTAACAGATCTATCTAGCAATTATTCAACCACACAAGTTAAAGAATGCAAAGGGATTAGCTTTTGATGTTTATAAAAAAATTATCCAGACTAAATCTTTCCCTTTATGTAGCACCTTAAAAGAGCATTTAAATAAATGGCCGAGACCAATTTAAAGCAAAAACGATGTTTGGGATAAAGTCACAAAAAAAGAGAAAATTATGCCATTGGAGGTGGAAAGATGATAAATTAAAGTAATGTTTAAAAATCTTTAGTCGAAGCTCATAGCTACAGCAAAGGAAAGGATCAGTAATCCAGAGATTGAGAAATAAGGTCACACTTGGAATATCCTGTGACAATTGTGAAATTCACTGAGGCAAGAACAAGAAAAAGCAAATATTCAAATGAGAACTGTAAATAATAATATACAGAGGGTTTGGGCGGTTTTGAGTTCTTCATTTACTAAGTATATCTACCAAGGAAATGTATATATTCACCTTTTCTGCAAAACGTTTGTGAGGAATATTAAGGAATTTTGCTCGATGAGGCCAATTCTGGACTACTGTGTCAGTTTAATTCTCTCACCCAGTAAAGGTATTGTTTCAGTCTGACCCATTTCCTGAGCCTGCATCTTAGCAGTCACCCAAGCCATCTTCTATTTCATCTGGAGGTCAAAGATGGACCAGTCTGTGAGGACAGCACATAAAAAGATTTGGCTTGGGGCAGGAGCAGGGACAGGGGCAGGGTGGGGGGCAGTGGTGGTGGGGAGAGGGAGGACTTACCCAATGTTGCCCTCATTCTCTTGGCTACTTTTCTGTGTAGTTGCATCAGGTTGTACATAGACATTTGGTAGACAAAAGCAACTGTCACTACATACTGAGGTCCTATCTGACCTGGTGCTACAAAGGATGGGATTGGCTTCGTTGCCGCGGAGTGCTCTAAGCAGCTGAAACATATCACCCGTCTCTCATGGAAAAATTTGCAATTAAAAGCATCTTTGACCACATGTCCATCAAGCAGTGGTCAGTATATAGTGTCCTTGTGACCCTGCAGAAAAAAGGAGGGGGTGGATCCTGTCATATTGTTGCCTGAGCAGACTGTTAAAACCTTTTGGCAGAATGTTTGCAGATGACACCAAAATAAGTAACGTCGTGGACGGTGAAGATTATCTCAGAGGACTTTGTTCAGATGGGCCAATGGGCCGAGAAGTGGCAAATGGAATTTAATTTAGATTGATGTGAAGTGTAGCACTTTGATAAGGCAAAGTTAAAAATCGCACAACACCAGGTTATAGTCCAACAGGTTTAATTGGAAGCACAATAGCTTTTGGAGCGACGTACACACGGAAACAGACCCTTCGGTCCAACCTGTTCATGCCGACCAGATATCCCAACCCAATCTAGTCCCACCTGCCAGCACCTGGTCTATATCCCTCCAAACCCTTCCTATTCATATACCCATCCAAATACCTCTTAAATGTTGCAATTTTACCAGCCTCCACCACTTCCTCTGGCAGTTCATTCCATACACATTCCACTCTCTGTGTGAAAACGTTGCCCCTTAGGTCTCTTTTATATCTTTCCCCTCTCACCCTAAACCTATGCTCTCCAGATCTGGACTCCCCAACCCCAGGGAAAAGACTTTGCCTATTTACTTTCTCCATGCCCCTCATAATTTTGTAAACCTCTATAAGGTCATCCCTCAGCCTCCAACGCTCCAGGGAAAACAGCCCCAACCTGTTCAGCCTCTCCCGAGTGTGCTTCCAATTAAACCTGTTGGACTATAACCTGGTGTTGTGTGATTTTTTAACTTTTACACCCCAGTCCAACACCGGCATCTCCAAATCATGACTACTTTTGATAAGGCAGCACTTGTACAGTTAATGGTAGGTCTCTGGGGAGTACTGACGAATAAAGAGACATAAGACTTCAGGTGCATAGTTCCTTGAAAGTATTCACAGGTAGACAGGGTGGTGAAGAAGGCCTTTGGTACCCCTCCTTTCATTGGTCAGTGCATTGAATATAGGAAATGGGACATCATGTTGCAGCTGTACAGGACACTGATGAGGCCACTTTTAGAATACTGCATACAATTCTGGTCGTCCCTCTGTAGGAAGGATGTTAGTCATAGAATCACAGAGATGTACACTTGGAAACAGACCCTTCGGTCCAACACATTCATGCCGACCAGATATCCCAACCCAATCCCAAGTACCTGCCAGAACCCAGCCTATATCCCTCCAAACCCTTCCTATTCATATACCCATCCAAATGCCTCTTAAATGTTGCAATTGTACCAGTCTCTACCACTTCCTCTGGCAGTTCATTCCATACACATACCACCATCTGTGTGAAAAAGTTCCCCCGTAGGTCTCTTTTATATCTTTCACCTCTATATGGTCACCCCACAGCCTCTGACGCTCCAGGGAAAGCAGCCCCAGCCTGTTCAGCCTCTCCCTATAGCTCAAATCCTCCAACCCTGGCAACATCCTTGTAAATCTTTTCTGAACCCTTTCAAGTTTCACAACATCTTTCCGATAGGAATGAGACCAGAATTGCACACAATATTCCAACAGTGGCCTCACCAATGTCTTGTACAGCCGCAACATGACCTCCCAACTCCTGCACTCAATACTCTGACCAATAAAAGAAAGCATACCAAACGACTTCTTCACTATCCTATCTACCTGCTATTCCACTTTCAAGGACCTATGAATCTGCACTCCAAGGTCTCTTTGTTCAGCAACACTGCCTAGGACCTTACATTAAGTGTATAAGTCCTGCTAAGATTTGCTTTCCCAAAATGCAGCACCTCGCATTTATCTGAATTAAACTCCATCTGCCACTTCTCAGCCCATTGGCCCATCTGGTCAAGATCCTGTTGTAATCTGAGGTAACCCTGTCCCCTACACCTCCAATTCTGCAAACTTAGTAATTGTACCTCGTATGCTCGCATCCAAATCATTTATGCAAATGACAAAAAGTAGAGGGCCCAGCACCGATCCTTGTGGCACTCCACTGGTCACAGGCCTCCAGTGTGAAAAACAACCGTCCACACCACCCTCTGTCTTCTACCTTTGAGCCAGTTCTGTATCCAAATGGCTAGTTCTCCCTGTATTCCATGAGATCTAACCTTTCTAATCAGTCTCCCATGGGAAATCTTGTCGAACACCTTACTGAAGTCCATATAGATCACATCGACTGCTCTGCCCTCATCAATCTTCTTTGTTACTTCTTCAAAAAACTCAATCAAGTTTGTGAAAAATGATTTCCCATGCACAAAGCCATATTTACTGTGGAAAAGGATATGGAAGATATAGACTGGAGGGAAATAGATGGTGACATCTTGCAAAACGTTCAGATTACAGAGGAGGAAGTGCTGGATATCTTGAAAAGGTCAAAAGTGGATAAATCCCCAGGACCTGATCAGGTGTACTCGAGAACTTTGTGGGAAGCTAGAGAAGTGATTGCTGGGCCTCTTGCTGAGATATTTGTATCATCGATAGTCACAGGTGAGGTGCTGGAAGACTGGAGGTTGGCTAATGTGGTGCCATTGTTTAAGAAGGGCGGTAAAGACAAACCAGAGAACTATAGACCAGTGAGCCGGACCTCAGTGGTGGGCAAGGTGTTGGAGGGAATCCTGAGGGACAGGATGTACATGTATTTGGAAAGGCAAGGACTTATTAGGGATAGTCAATATGGCTTTGTGCATGGCCTTGCTGATCTCCCCTTTGGATTCTCCTTAATTCTATTTGCCAAAGCTATGTCATGTCCCCGTTTGCCCTATTGATTTCCCTCTTAAGTATACTCCTACTTACTTTATACTCTTCTAAGGATTCACTTGATCTATCCTGTCTATACCTTACATATTCTTCCTTCTTTTTCTTAACCAAACCCTCAATTTCTTTAGTCATCCAGCATTCCCTATACCTACCAGCCTTTCCTTTCACCCTAACAGGAATATTCTTTCTCTGGATTCTTGTTATTTCTAAAGCCTTTCCATTTTCCAGCCATCCCTTTACCTGCGAACCAATCAGTTTTTTTCTGCTGTTTCACTGCTGGCCACAGAAACGTCTGTTTGTACCTCAGAATACAGAATCCCCTAACACAATTGATCTCTTGGAAGCCGACGTACCCCTCATTGCATTAGAGCCTGTCTCAATACCAAAAACTTGGCTGTTCGTGCTACGTTCCCCTGAGAATCCATCACCCCCTACGTTTTCCAAAACAGCATACCTTTTTGAAATGGGTATATCCACAAAAGACTCCTGCACTAGCTGCCTGCCTCTCTTACCTTTCCTGGAGTTAACCCATCTATGTGACTGTATCTGAGACTTTCCCCCCTTCCTATAGCTGCCATCCATCACATACTGTTGCTGGTGGAAATTCCTCATCGCTTTTAATTGTGTCTCCAACCGATCCATTCAATAAGATTTGCAGCCAACAGCATTTATGGCAGATATAATCCGCAGTAACCTTTAAACTCCCACATCTGACAAGAAGTACATATCACTCTATTAAAGGCCATTTTTGCTCTTTGACAATCTACAGACCCAGAAAATAACAATGTCTTATTCCTCTACAAACACTTCCCCAGGTTAAATTTATAGTTATGGCTTATATTTTAAGTCTAATCAAGAGACATAGCTCCAAAAACATATAATCAAGAAAGAACCCACTCTACTCACTACTGCAGATTCTCTGTAGGCCACACTTAAAACAGCAATTAACTTATCTGATTCTGTGCTGTGAACTTCAGCCAACAGTTCCTCCAAGATTAGTTGTGGATTTCACTGTTTGTTAATTTTCCCAGTTGCACTCTGATATCCAACGATACATGAATTCAAATAGCAAAGGCAGTAACTGTGCAGGGTTCTCTCTCTCTCTCTTTCTCTTGCAATGACCTCACTATGTGCTTCCTTTGTCTGTTCTTCTCCCTTTTAAAACTGCTGTTGTTTTGACTTTTTTTCTCCAAAGTTCCAAAACAATGCAACAGCATATAAAACAGTAATTGCTGCTCTTGGAATTCAAGGAAATCACCTCCAACACGTAAATACCTCAAAAAAGAAGCAGCTGTTACAGCCAGAAATTTTTCCTGTCCTCCATCTTGGATTCCCCAGAATACCATATTGTTAAACATGAGGAGGTCCAGAAAAGATTTACAAGGATGTTGGCAGGACGGTAATGTTTAAATTATCAGGAGAGGCTGAATATGCAAGGGATTTTTTTCCCTGGAGCATCAGAGGTTAAGGGGTGACCTAATCGAGGTTTATGAAATTATGAGAGATGTGAATAGGGCAAATAGCTGAAGTCTTTTTTCCTAAGGTGGGAGAGTCCAAAACTAGAGGGCATAGGTAAAGGGGATGGATTTAAAAAGGACTGGAGGTGTAACTTTTTCATTCAGAGGGTGGTCAGTTTATGGAATGAGCTGTCAGAAGAAGTGGTGGATGTGGGTACAGTTACAAGATTTAAAAGGCATCTGGATGGGTATATGAATAGGAAGAGTTTAAAGGAATATAGGTCAAGTGCTGGCAAATGGGACTAGGTCAGATTGGGATGTCTGGTCGGCACAGACCAGTTGAACCAAAGGGTCTGTTTCCATGCTGTATAACTCTACACTGCTCCTGGAGAACCAATTAACTCAGTGAAAGACAATCTTTGGTCTGCCCACAACGTGTTGGTCATCCAGTGCAAAGAGTTGACCTCGACAGACTGTAGATTGGCACATTCCAAGATCTAGGACTACATGCTGAGGAATGCACAAAAATCTGGCGCAGCTGCCACCAAGGTGCACTGGGGAAAGACCACTACTTAAGATCTTCCTAACAAAATAAAACATGAATATGTTCAGGTGTTAAACGCTCTCGGTGCCTCAAAACAAACAGAAATAGTTTTGTGCATAAGTAGGAAATTTTTTTTTTGCAACTGCAGAGACGTTCTGAGAAATGCTAAAATTCCAAAGGATTGTTATTTTTTCTCTTGTGAGAAAGATTGTGCAGAACTTATTAGAACCTTATTTTATAAAATCATCTATAAATACATACAAAATACACTTTGAAATACAAAAAAAAGTACTTAATCAATAACTCAGTGAAAGATGCTCTTTGGTCTGTCTGAATCTTGTTGATCTTCAGGTGCAAGGAGTTGTCCTTGACCAAAGAGCTTATGCCCAAAACATCGATTCTCCTGTGCCTCAGATGCTGCCTGGCCTCCTGTGCTTTTCCAGTACACTCTCAACCTTCACCAAATATTGCAGACTAACATGATCCAGGTGCCATGACTACATGCTGAGAGATGTACTAAAGCTCAAGGCAGTCACTGCCAGGACACAATGGGGAAGGGCCACCATCTTAGGTCTTTTTGCCATAATGTACCAAGGGGCCAATAACTTTAGATCTCCTCCTGGCTTGTAACAAAATATACATCATTTATGGTCATATTTAGTTAATGCGTTTGGATCAAGTTAAGAATTACACAACATCTGGTTACAGTTCAACAGGTTTATTTGGAAGCACTAGCTTTCAGAACTCCAAGTCATTTGGATCAAGATATTTAAGAGTGTAATGTGCTCAATGAAGAAATGTAATTTTTCATTCAGTCTTCTGTAATGTCCAATAAAATTTGTTTTGTAATGTACTAATGGATAATTTATGAATAAAGTATATTTTTGCAAAAATGAGGGCACACAGGAGATGATGCAACAAAGGTTTGTTCAATTGGTTCCTGTTTGATGAGGTTGTGTAGAATGGGGTCTACGTTCTCTTAAGTTTAGAAGAATTAGAGATTATCTAATTGAAGCATTTAAATTTCTCAGATCATGTGACAGGGTAAATGTGGAGTTGGGCGATGTAGGCTAAGGGTTGTAACCTCAGAGTAACAGGTCTACCATTAAGGACTAGGATGAAGATAAATTTCTGCAGTCAGGGCTGTGATGCTTCAGAATGCTCTATTCCTTGAGGCTTGTGGTCACTCATTCACTAAGTATGTTGAAGACTGAAATGAATCGATTTTTGGGTATTAAATGAAATGGAGATAGCATGGGTAAGTGGAAATGATGTAAATGTTCAGCTATAATCTTAATGAATGAGAGAAGCAGATTCAAGGAGTCACATAGACTACTCTTGCTCCAATTTCTAATCTTTAAATTTAGCATATTCATTTGGATGTTATATCAAATTTTAATGTATAATGCAAGATGTTAAAGGGGAGAACATTTCAGCTTACACATTTCAACACACTTATGAAAATGATTTTTTTCTTAAAGCATCAGTTAACAAGGTCATCCACAGCAAATTTTCAGCTGAAGTAAAATGTTTACTGGGATGTGTGCCAGGGTAGGTGGGATGTGTACAACAAGGGCAGATTGCACCTAAACTGGAGGGGCACCAATATCCTGGCAGGAAGGTTTTCTAGTGTAGTGGGAAGATGGGAACCAGAGCAGTAGGTCAGCAAGTCAAATGACCGAACAGCAGTTAGAAACTAAGGACAGTAACGTTAAGAGGAAGAACAGACAGGAACAGGTCACTAAATATGGCTGCACTGATGATCTGAGGTATATTTGTTTTAATGTGAGGAATATATCTGGTAAGGTAGATGATCATAGAGGTTGGATTTGTGCATATAACTAAGATGTTTCAGCTATTACGGAAACTAGCAGCTTAATGTTCTGGGATTTAAATGTTTCGGGTGTGATCGGGAAGGATGTAAAAGAGGTGGGGGAGTTGCATTACTGATTACTGAGAATATCTCAGCTGGACTGAAGGAGAACACCTGGAACTCGTCCAGTATACAGTAAATGGTAGAACCTTTGGAAGCATTAACATACAGAGGGATCTTGGCATGCAGGTCCACAGTTCTCTCAAAGCAGCAACACTAGCAGCTAAGATGGGCAAGAAGGCATCTTACTTGCTTTCCATTGGCCAGGGCACAGAGTATAAAAATTGTCATGTTATGTTGCAGCTGTATTGAACTTCAGTTCGGCCACATTTGAAATACTGTGCACAGTTCTAGTCGCTGCACTACCAGAAGGAAGGCTTTAGACAGGGTACAGAAAAGGTTTACAAGGATGTTGCCTGGTTTGCAAGGTATTAACTCTGAGGAGGGATTGGACAAATTTGGTTTGCTTTCACTTGAACTGAAGCTGAGGGGCAACTTGATGGAAATTTACAAAATTATGAGGCATGGATAGAATGGATAGTCAGGAGTCTTTTTCCCAGGGTAGAAATGTCAATTACCAGGGCACATAGGTTTAAGATAAAAAGTGAAAAGTTTAAAGGAGATGAGAGAGGCAAGTTCTTTTTAAACAGAGGGTGGTAAGTGCCTGGAATGTGCTGCCAGAGGAAGTGGTGGAGGTGGATACAATGAACATTTAAGAGGCATCTTGATACGTAAAGAGGCATGAAATAGAGGGATATGATTTTTTTTAGAGGCAAAAGGGTTTTAGTTTAAAAAGGCAGCACTTGTCGGTGCAGGCTTGGTTGGCAGAAGGGCCTGTTTCTGTGCTGTACTATTCTTTATTACAAACAGATAGGGCAATGTAACTTGGATAAACTGGTCAGATTTTAGGAAACTGGCCAACAGCAGCACTGAATGAACTGGATAACAAAAATCCAGTTAACTTCTCCCACATACAAGTTTTAATTGCAAGTGTTCTAACCCACATTTACTGATAAACTGAATTTTTAAATAATGTAAAATATTCTGAAAAGGTGTTTATGCAATGCAAACCTGTACTAAGGTGGCAATCACGATAGGAATATCATTTTATAAGTAATATCTTCAAAAGATTTTATGCTCCAAGCAAACTTCAAATGTCTGCAAATAAGTGATAATACATTAAAAACATATTGGATCTATTTAACGGAACAACAAAAAGAATGGACATACACAGAACATGAGCACTTAAAACTCACAGAACTGGTTTCCTTGGAATTGCCAACTTGATTTCAGATTAGATTACATTCCCTACAGTATGGAAACAGGCCCTTTAGCTCAACAAGTCCACACCAACCTCCCCCCCCCCGCCCCCCCCCCCGAAGAGTAACCCACCCAGACCTATTTCATGCTGACTAATGTGCCTAACACTATGGGCAATTTAGCATGGCCATTTCACTTGACCTGCACATCTTTGGACTGTGGGAGGAAACCAGAGCACATAGCGGAAACCCATCCTGAGGCTGGAATTGAATCTGGGACCCTGGTTCTATGAAGTAACAGTGCTAACCACTAAGCCACCATGCTACCCCAGATTCCCTTCTAATAAATGTCCAGACAAACACCACAAACAGAATTTAATTAGTCAAAATGAATTAACGCAGTGTCATAAAAGTATAGTTAGACTGTCAATTTGTAATCACTCAAATATTAACATCAACTATTTGCAAATAATTGAACAGAACTGCTCTGCTGTGGCTATAGCTCTTAGGTTCAGAATTAATTAAATAACTAGATAGATACCAGTATACAGAAGGTACATGGGTACACATCAGGCTGGGATAACACTTGTTTGAGGTTTTATGACTTAAATCATATTGAATGTAAGCTTCTTTCAGAAATGCAGACATAGAGGAGACATTATTCATTTAGCTACACAAAGAGACAATGTTAATGTATGTAAAAGTACAAACTCATTAACATTACAGGGAGATACTGTCAATGGGAACCTGTTAGCATTTTCCAGAGACATAGGTACAGCAGGAGATTGATTTGCCTTACAATGGAGAGTGTTTATCCGAACAGAGGACTGAATCAGCCTTCTAATGAGACACGTATATTGTAAATGTCTCATACTGCAGCAGTCACATGACAAATGGCATACTGCAGCGTATAAAAATGTAACCTTTGTTTATTGAACATAGACCTGTTTGCCTTGTTTGGTTCCCTAACTATTGCTGTATTGACACTCTTTGGTCTGCCTGAACCTTGTCAGTCTTCCAGAACAAAGAGTTGACCCCAACTGAGTGTTGCAGGCTGGCACATTCCAAGGTGCAGGACAACGTGCTGAGAGATGCTCTAAAAATTAGGGCAGCTGCCAAGGCACAGCAAGGAAAGACCACTGTCAGAGGTCATTCTACAGAAGGAAAATGGGAGTCTGCTCAGCTATTGGACCCTTCTAGTGTCTCAAATATAGATAGATATTATTATTGTGTAAGAGACGTCTCTGGTTTTTTTTGGGATAGTGATTGTTTGCTTGATATGCATCTGTACAAAACCAAACACACACACACACACAAAAAGATTTTTTAATGAATAAAGTGTATTTTTGAAATTAAAAAAAATTCAGGTATCACTTGAAACACATGAACAAAAATCAGACAATTAGATACACTAAATTGGTTTGTATGAATATTTACCACTCACAGGTTGGTTGTCAGTCCACTGAGGTACAATATAGAGACTGTGGAGTAGAATAGGACCAAGGGGAGCATTCAGCCCAGAACTACCAAATGGACTAACCCTGCACATGCACAATAAGCCAGAATCACTTGGAGGCACATCAAGAATTATTGTGTGAGATTCACCACAGGACAGGAGTAAATAAACAATCATAGAGACGAGAAGCCACTTATGATGATGGTTGCTGTGAATGGTGATATGTTTGAAGACAATGTCTCAAGTCAGAGGTCCAAGGAACAATTAAACTTTAAGTAGAAAAGGGAACAAAGTTAATAGATAATAGTATCGGAATCTCAGGGATCCACCAGAGAAGCAAAAAATCTGTTGGGATGCAAAAACCTACTTGGACAGGAGTCAGGAAAAGGTTAGAAATTACCTTGGAAGTATCACAGTAGTTGAAGAATATTGTGGAAAAGAAAAAGAAAACTAGGTGGTGTGTAAATCCACTAGGTATTTCTCTGTGTTCAGAAGCTGATGAATAGTAAATATGAATCTGTGCGAAGTCTGTCTGAATAAAGTGGTATTAAATTGTGCATGGTAAATGAAGAAACAACCAGAAGACATAATGTTTTGGCTATTAGAACACACTGCTTTCTAACTTGCTTAATTGGTAGTAGTGAAATTTCTAGATTGGGTCCAGGTTGTATAGAGTTTGGATGATCCTGTTGGTGAGGCAGAACAGTGGAAGAAAGAGTCCATGCACATAAAACAGGCAAATGAAAGGAGGCTGGCAGTTGGCCTATCAGGTTGAGGGTGATGAAGGGTGAACATCTGGCCAGCAATGTCAAAATTGGGAAGATAGGTGTGCCATGGTTGACCGAGAGTAGTGTGGATCCTGCTGCTGCACATCAGATTCAGGCTTATTTCTAGATTTCTTAGTTATTCAGAAATGATTGAAGGAATATGGATCAAATGCAGGCAGGTGGGACTAGTTTAGTTTGGGATTATGGTTGGCATGGACTGGTTGGACCGAAGGGTCTGATATCATACTGTGCGACTCTATGACAGGACAAAAAAGCTATTATAGAAAGAAAAATAACTGAGGAGCAAAATCATACAGAAATGTAAGACAGGTCAGTGGACTGGGGAAGTGAAATTCCTGACAGCATATTGTACAATATAACAAGAAAAGGAAAAAAAGAGGGAGGCAGATGAGAGATGGTTGAAGAGGAGGTATAGTAAAGCTGAGCAGAACAAAGATGATATTAAAGCCACTTACCATGTTTTACAATCAAAGTAAGAGTACTACACCAGAGTAGATCATTCATTATGTGACAGAATCATTGGCAGTTAGAAAATTGCAGCAAAGGATAGGGATCTGCGATCAGCTGGAGAATGGAGGATGGAGGATTCTTGTACCCAGGACAGGTGACAGGGCCAGGAATGAGAGAAAAGGAATTTGTAGTCCCATTCACTTGCAAATACTGGAGAAGGTAAACTTAGCAATGGAGAAACTGATGTCAGAACAAAAGCCATCTGATCACTTCCCAGACTGATCAAAGGTGGGACTCTAAGTTTTGACGAGACAGGAGGAAAGGTGTTACTGGCCAGAGGGACTTCAACCCAAATCAAATAAAAACGGACTCAAAGTATCACACGTTTCAGCCTTAGAAGAAAAGGAACTTATCAACCAGTTCAGTACACTTGACAGAGGCTTACTGAAAGGTTGTTGCTGAATCTCTTAACACTGTGTGGAAACAATTTATTTTCTGAAGCGAGAAATAAACTAGCTAAACAAGCAGTATATGTAGTTCCATGGGTTTTCAGGCTTTGTCTGCATTAACTAAAAGTGGGTTAACTCTTTATTGTCCAGCTTGAATGTGGTTTTAAAAGTTTGCTGCTGTTAATTCCTGCTTGTGAGAAACAAACTTTTTTTGTTTGTGGTTTTGATATATGACGATTTGAGTTGACAAGTTTTTAAAAAGTAAATGTTTGGGTTATTTTAACAGACTTTGTACTGAATTGGAATTAAAAACATACTGCAAAGTTTACGTGTTTGATTATTCTGGCTCCTGTCACAATTCTAAAATCACTAGGAGGCATATAAAGGGAGGCATGGTGGCACAGTGGTTAGCACTGCTGCCTCACAGATCCAGGTACAATTCCCACTGCAGGTAACTGCCTGAGTGGAGTTTGCACATTCTCTGTGTCTGCATGGGTGTGCTCCGGTTTCCTCCCTCAGTCCAAAAATGTGCAGGTTAGGTGAATTGGCCACGCTAAATTGCCTGTAGTGTTAGGTGAAGGGGTAAATGTAGGGGAACAGGTCTGGTGGGTTGCTCTCCAGAGGATTGGTGTGGACTCAGTGGGCTGAAGGGCCTGCTTCCACACTAAGTAATTTAATTTTGGATCTTGCTAATTGGGATTTAGAAACAAATATTTTTGGGAATCTGAATTCCAAAGGAAAAAAAACTGAAAAGTTTGGAAAGGTAATGATTAATTGAACTGGACTGGGAGAAATTACCTAAATGTAAAGACTCAGTTACTGAGTAAGAGTGACAGTGTGACTCTAAAACTAAAACAAGTTGCCACAACAGTGGACGAAGCTCTAACCATTTTTAAATTTGAAACTCTTATGCTACAGTGAACTCTGTAACCCAAGGAAGCTTGAGACCCCACAGACTACTTTTCATTTGTGGGACTTGGGCATCGTTGACTGGCCAGCATTGATCACTCATCCCTATTTGCCCTTGAGGTGCTGGTGAGCTGCCTTCTTGAATCGCTGCAGTCCACTTGCTGTGGGTTGACCCACAATGCCCGTAGGGAGGGAATTCCAGGATTTTGACCCAATAACTGTGAAAGGACGGTGGTATTATTTCCAAGTAAGGGTGACGTGTGGCTTGGAGGGGAACTTGCAGGTGGTGGTGTTTCCAAGTACTTGCTGCCCTTGTCCTTCTAAGTTGAAGTGGTCGCAGCTTTGGAAGGTGCTGGCTAAGGATCTTTGGACGAATTTATAGTGCATCTTGTAGATAATACTGATATGAAAGGATTATTTTGTTTGTGGCCAAATAATATGCTTTAAAACAAACTAATTACTCAATTATTTGAAAAGTTAGCGTCAGCCAAATTTGTAGCATTGATCAAAATCCGAAAGAGGATCGCAATATACAAAGTATACAGTTGGAGTCGCACCTGATCACATGGAGCAGGCAAGAATATATTAGCTCAGATAGAGTTCATATCCAACACGAAAAGAATTTTCAACCTCAGTAGCAGCAAGCTGGTACAGATTTTCCAATGGCCAGATAATGGTTTCAGTAGTACAGATGGGACCAGCATGTCAAATTCCTGCAGAATTCCTGAAGTGGCAGACTCAGGAAATAGACCATAGTATACTGTCACACAACATATACGTAACAATTACAGTATTGATGCCTATTAGAAGGCTGATCTAGTTCCCAATTAGGGTTTTCATTTTAAGATTGCATTGTTATTTTTGCACTTTTAAAAACTGCACTGAAAATGAGAAACAACCATTTTTGATCCCAGGGATTTATAAAAATTTCTGCATGTTTCAAAAGTAAGGAATTTGATACCTAATGTCAACTCCGTAGCTGAGTTACAGAAGTGTTGTCAGAAACTAGAGCAGGATGTTGTTAACAGGTGAAGTAGATTGTCATTGGTCCTTGTCCACAAACCAATGTGCCCCACTAACAATTAAGTGATTGACTGTCAGTTAGGAGATCTTAGACCATGAGCCAGACAGGGAGTAGGTAATCACACCTGAAGAAAAACTTCTGCAGCAGCTACAACCTTCTCTCCAGTAAGCCACTTTAAACCTGCTTATTCTTTCAGCAGATGCTGCAAATTGTAATTTTGAACTGGGTAAGTCAGACATCTTTCACAAGTGAAACAGCCATGATGTGTCTTTGTAAACCAGTGGAAGCATTTGAAAAAAAAGGTTAGAGAAATCTTTGCATCAGCAAGAACCAACATAACAAATTTTGTGGACAAAGACAATGGAAGCATTTTTGCTGTCTCTCTTCCCCCACTCCATTTGAAGAGCATGAGAGTTCTTTAAACGCTTGGCCAATACTTACCTCATCCAACAAATACAAAAAAAAACAAGCCATTTCTTGTTACTGTCTGCATGACCTCACTGTGCACAAACTGGTTGCATCAATTCTTCACAGAACGACTACATGCTGCACAGTATTGGTCAGACTGACTATACTTTGGTTTGTTCTGGGTTCACAAGATGCATTATTTCAATGCAAATGTACTGTTAGCAAAGTAGTCTATTTATATAGGTAGAAGCATCACAAATCACAAAGCAATTTTTATTCTTGTTTATTCAATAAAATCTGGACAACATCTAGAGAATCCAACTGTTCACTTCAGCTCTTTCACTGCCAGACCTAATGGGAGAAAAATATTGAGGTTAGAGTAATGTAGAGGCACAAAAAAAATCTCAAAACTACCAAATAAACACCCATTAACAAGATACTTAAAAAGGAAAGGAAAACATATTGATTTAAGTTTTCATGGTGAGAGCAATTTGAATTTTTAGACCTAAAATTCAACTAGTCATCAGTAAAATTAACATTTACAGCACCGTTCTCAACATCGCAAAATATTTTATATACAAATACTTTTAAGTTTAATAAGTGGTAAAATGTAGCACCCAACTTCACAAAGCAAGCTCTCACAAACAAAGCAACAAGATAGAGCTTTTTGTTTGAAGTAGTGCTCAAGGAAAAAAAATAGCTAGGAAGCTAGGGTTAAAAGGATCTCTTTAAATAGTGCCCTGGATTGCTTGCACAGCGAAGGGCAGACTGGGTTTGGTTTGATGTCATATCTAATAAACAGCATCTCAGATGAAGCAGCATTTTTTTAGTGCACTAAGCTCAGCCACAAAACCTGACTAGTACAAGTTAACAGGCTACAAAAGTTAAGATATCATCTCAAAGCAGTGATTTGGCTTTCCTAAGTAAACGGAACTTATACCAAGCGAGCTGTAAAGAAGCACATTCACTGATATCCCAACACAGACTATGGATTTGCAATTGTGGAACTTGCGGCAGCCAGATCCTCCATGCAGATTTGCATTTGTGCAGTTAGTTCTCACTGTGTAGCCATTAATTTAAAACTGAATATCAACACTATCTTTATATCATCTGGTAGAATGTTGTTTCAGTCCTTCAAGAGATTTCTGACTTTGCATGAATTCAATTTCAAATTTGTCTGTGTTACAGCATAAAATGTGCACACTTTTCAGACTTGTAACTAATATACTGCCAATTGTAATGTTAATTTTTTTGGCAAAATTAAAATTGGACCATCCTCACCCACCGATGTGCACATTCTATCCATTTCTTACCTGGAGGCAGGGACTGTTTGAGTTTCTCAGCCTTTTCTTTGTCTGTGATGACTAATGTATAGAGGTACCGGCTGCACCGTACTTTGAACTTGACATTGTCCTTATTTTTCTTAATTTTCACAGCTAAAAAAAAGAAATTGTCTTGAGACAAAATAAACTTCTATAGAAAAATTCAAAATTACACTCCATCAAAAAAGGAGGCACATTCCAAGACACAAACAGGAGTTGTCCTAGCAATGCAGACTGGGTTCAAATCCCATCTGCTCCAAAGGTGTGACATTACAATCTGTTCAGATTGATAAAGTATCCAGAACTGAAATCAATTTCTTAACATATCTCCACATCAACAACAATAAAACACCCTTTGATCCAGGTCATCACGATACCTGTTATTGGTAGGGCCAAGCTACTAATTGGCAGTTCATATTTCACAAGTGGATGCAACTACATAAACTGGAGATATTCAGTTGTTCAGGTATATGGAAATTCTGAGCTTCAACTATTATTAATTGGTTCACAAAAAATACCAATCTTCACAAGCTCATGAAGAATCATTTATGTAGCGTAGAGACAATAATCTATTGCTTCTCCACTTAGTCCATTAAAAGCATTACAATGAAAAATTTATCTGCAGTTACAGGAAATTCTGATTCTCAATATCAGGTTTCTCTCAAATCGATGAGCGAGACTGACTGTTCCATTAAGTGGATCTCTAGTTTATAACTCTCCTGATAAAAAGGCTCTTACAAATAGATGTGTCTGCCTTCACATTGTGTAACCCTTCTCCCAGCACCCTTTTATGGTACAAACCTACTTACTCCAACCTCAAAATTTAATCAGAATGACTGATGACTAAACTTTCCTTTTCTCAGTTTCAGAGAATTCAAACCAAGAATCCACATTTGTGATGGTGTCTCTTATGTTCCAACTACAGAGGAACCTCGATTATCCGAAGGCCACAGGCAGCGGGGGAGTATTGTGTTCGGTAAATCGAATGCCGGATAAGCAATCGCTAGATAACATATTTAAGCCACGCAACAGGATCTTGCAATCTTGTTCAGATAATCTGAAATTCGGATAAGTGAATGCTGGATAATCTAAGTTCCTCTGTAACTTATCTGAGCCACACAACCAAAATACTGCAAGTGCAATTATTCAGAAATTCTATCAATCACTTCATCTGTTCAAATCCATGCTCTTCAAACTAAATGGCTGAATGAGACAAAATGATAACTAAAGGTAATTGCTTCCTTCCACTTATTCATCCAGGGAGCTCTGCCTTTGACTTCCCTATACTTTGCCCCATCAGAATATACCAACTATACCAGAATACATTTTCCAAAAAATAATCTACCAAGACTGTAAAACTTGATTGCAACTTAACCAGGACAGAGGTTTCTCAACCCTTTGAATATAATCCTCCATTCTAGTAGTTATCTTAAATTGGTCCTTGTTCTTTTCTATTACTAAACCAAATTTCAAATGTGATTATCATAAAGTATAGTTTGAGAAACAATGACTTTATCCACCTCACTTCCTTGAAGCATATTCACAAATGTCTCCTTCCTCACAATAAATCAAGGAAATTCACCTGAACACATTTCAGAAACTCTTCCCCTCTCTGTTATTAGCAGTACTCTGCAGGAGTCAATATAACCCATGTATCTACCATGAAGCCTTAAAAATTCTTTTTTCACTTCCATTAACAAATGTGACCCCATTGACAGGACACAATCAACCTTACCATTTTTCTTACACATCTTTACATATTCCTTCACTTCCCAAAACAGGACGGTTTGTTACTGTTCATGTGATTTCTATTTCACTATGACCTGCTGATGGCTCATTACCACAGTATCACATCTCTGACAATTAGCAGAGAATGTATTCTTATAATTAAGTGTACACAAATAGAATTTCCCAACTTGTCAGAATTGCCCAGGAAAGTAGTGATTGGTAAATAAATCAGGTTTGAGTATTCTGAATAGTTCGATATAATTGTCCCAATTGGACCTGTGCAGCCAGTTTCACACCACCTGCTTTCCCATCATCCTTTGATATACCCTTTTAAAATGAAAACAGCCATTATTCCTGACAGTAAAATCCAACTGATCAACATCTATAGATCAGTACTTGAGGCAATCCTGGAAGAAGCAAAGAACCAAGCATTTATAAAACCCATAACCAACCCATTCATGCATAAATTGCACCTCTCCAAAGTTCCATCAAATTAAAGATTAGCTTCTACATTATTTCTCCAGTGATGCAATTTCCTTCCTATTTCAATATTTAAGTGCAGGTCACCAGCAGTTGTGTTTTACCCAAATCAAAAGTAACAAATCTTTCAGAAAGCTGCCAATTCATCCAAATATCAAATATTTATGCTCTGCTTTCCTTTAAAATATTTGAGTCAAATGGCTTAATTGGTTGATCGATATCCACAAACCAGAAATTACCAGGATGGACACTTATTTGATGCTGAATTATCTAATAAAGGTATTATTTTGTTATCAAGAGACCCTATTGAGTAAACACAACATGCCATTAACCACAGGCATGGCTGTGATGGCACTCTTCAATAATAAAGTTTCTGTATATTTTCAGATATACTTGGCACTCCAAGCTCCAATACAACAGGTGGTGGCTGAAAGAATGAAGAACATCAGCAATCCTATAGTGAAACATGTCATTGCTCATATCAATGTTGGAGACTTAAGTCAGGCAACGCGTGGAAAGGAAAGCAAATGCCTGGGTTATCCCAAAGATCTTTCATCAGAAGTAGAGAAATTAGGAGATAAAAAAGTTGTTAAAATACACAGGCAAGCAAGGAAAGAATTTTTAAAAAAGGGGAAGGTTAATGATAAGGCAGAAGATTAAATGGCAAAAGGAAGTGTGTGTAAGGGTTGCATTTGGCCAAGAAATAAATAGATCTACAGAAGCTGTGAACAGCAACAGAAGAATTATGTTCTTAATTGCAGGTACAAGCTATGTTAATGACAAAGGCTTTCTCTGCGTCCAGTTTGGATGAAAAGCCAACCTTTTTACTGCTTTTCTTTCCACTGATGAGGCCTCATTGGAATATTGCTGGCATTTTGTTTTAACATAGATTTTCACACTCCACAGTATTTTGCTTTTGTAGTCAAGTATGATAAATCAGTCATCAACACAATGCCAGTGTCAAACTTAACAATAAAATTGGACATTTCCAAATTCAAAATTATAAAGAGTTTCATAACAAGGAAAGTGGAGAGGAAATTCAGACTGGGTCATGACTTTGTGAAACACCTGTGTTCTGTATGTAAAAATGACCCTGACTTTCCAACTAGTTGCCAACTCAACATACCATGTTCCCATGTCAACATTTCTTGATCAGGCCCGCTGCAATGCTCCAGTGAAATGCAATAAAAGCTGGAAGAATACTTCATCTTCCACTTGGGCAAGTTACAGAATCAGGGCTCAATATCAAGCTTGAACTTTAAGAGCATGACCACCCCCTTCCATGTCTATTACCCACCCAGGTCCTGTTACGAGCGAGTTGCTGTCAGTACAGCCAGTTCATTTTCACCTACAGGTAAGCCCCATTATCGTCTTCCATGCCTCTTTTTCCTTAGCCATCAACTATGCCTTTATCTGCCCACTTGTGTGTGCTACCCCCACCATTCCCTTTCCATCCAGTTGCTCACCACCACATCCGCCCCAGCATAAATATCAGCTTTTCCCAACTGCTGTCAGTTCTGAAGAGTCACATTAATGCTGTTTTCGCTTCAGATACTGCCACACTGGCTTAATTTCTTCTTGTTTGTAATAGGTATAGAAGTAGGCCATTTGGCCCCTCAAGCTTGTCATCATGTAACAAGATCAGATGAACTAAATTGTGGGTTTACTTCCTACTGACCAACCTTAACTGCACCTAGGATATAGTCGAAAGACCTAGTCTCCACTGTTCATTTGGGGAGAGAATTCCAAACATTTACAATCTCCCAGAAGTGAATTTCTTCTCATCTATCTGAAGTGAGAAGCTGTTTATTTGGAAACTGCTTCCCACGAGGGAGATCTTTTATCTTCTACACAGTCATATCCCCTCAGAATCTGTGTTTCAGTGGTGTCACCTTTCATTCTTCTACATTCCAACAGGTAGAGGCATATCCTGCACAAGATAAACTCTTATTCTAAGGAATGGATTAAGTAAATTTTCTCTGAACTGTCTCCAATGCAAGTACAATTTTTCCAAGAGACATCCAAAACTATACACAGTACCCAGAAGTATGTTCTCACCAACACCCCGTGCAGCTGCAATAAGACTCTTATTTTTACATTCAATTCCTCCATAACAAATTAGTCCTAATTCACTATTCTACTTGCATGCTAATTGCGATTCACATACAAGGCCAATCCAGTTCCCAATATACACATTGTGTGGTTTAAGCAATATTTTGTTGATATATTCATACATATTTTCTATTTATTTGATTAAAGACTAGCTTTCTTTCCACATTTCTTTCTTGCCCTGTCAAACTTTTGCCCACTCAACCCAATTCCTTTGCAGATTATCTTCTTCATTTGTTTTTCCTTTTTTTTAATGCCGTCAAAAAAAACCCATTCATGCATGTTGGCTATTTATGTCACATTGCTGAAAATGTGTTGCTGGTTAAAGCACAGCAGGTCAGGCAGCATCCAAGTAACAGGAAATTCGACGTTTCGGGCCAGAGCCCTTCATCAGGAATGTCACATTCACAACTTTAGACATAAAATATCCATGCTAAAAATACCGTATAATTTACTCACATTTTGCATCCTTTCTTCTTGCTGTTAGCAAGAAGTCTTTGATTTCTGACATTACTTGAGGCTGTTTGAATACAAAAAAAAATGAATATTTGGTTTTAAGCAAAATAAAAAGCACCACAACCAGTTGGTTTCAAAAAGTGTTCACACCTTAAAAGTTTATGATTTACTTGGACTTCAAAAGTGGCACAAAGGTGGTTAGTATTTATTTTCAAAAATTCTTCAAAACTAGGGATGTACATGTATTTGGAAAGGCAAGGACTGATTCGGGATAGTCAATATGGCTTTGTGCGTGGGAAATCAAGTAACAAAGACGACTGATGAGGGCAGAACAGTAGATGTGAGCTATGTGGACTTCAGTAAGGCGTTCAACAAGGTTCCCCATGAGAGACTGATTAGCAAGGTTAGATCTCATGGAATACATGGAGAACCAGCCATTTGGATACAGAACTGGCTCTAAGGTAGAAGGCAGAGGGTGGTGGTGGACGGTTGTTTTTCAGACTGGAGACCTGTGACCAGTGGAGTGCCACAAGGATCGGTGCTGGGCCCTCTACTTTTTGTCATTTACATAAATAATTTGCATGCAAGCATAAGCGGTATAGTTAGTAAGTTTGCAGATGACACCAAAATTGGTGGTGTAGTGGACAGCGAAGAGGGTTTCCTCAGATTACAACAGGATCTGGACTAGATGGGCCAAAGGGCTGAGAAGTGGCAGATGGAGTTTAATTCAGATAAATGTGAGGTGCTGCATTTTGGGAAAGCAAATCTTAGCAGGACTTATACACTTAAATGGTAAGGTCCTAGGGAGTGTTGCTGAACAAAGAGACCTTGGAGTGCAAGTTCATAGCTCCTTGAAAGTGGAGTGGCAGGTAGATAAGATAGTAAAGGAAAGCGTTTGGTATGCTTTCCTTTATTGGTCAGAGTATTGAGTACAGGAGTTGGGAGGTCATGTTGCGGCTGTACAGGACATTGGCTAGGCCACTGTTGGAATATTGCGTGCAATTCTGGTCTCCTTCCTATCGGAAAGATGTTATGAAACTTGCAAGGGTTCAGAAAAGATGTACAAGGATGTTGCCAGGGTTGGAGAATCTGAGCTACAGGGAGAGGCTGAACAGGCTGGGCCTGTTTCCCCAAGAGCATCAGAGGCTGAGGGGTGACCTGAATGAATTTACAAAATTATGAAGGGCATGGATAGGATAAATACACAAAGCCTTTTCCCTGGGGTTGGCGAGTCCAGAACTAGAGGGCATAGGTTTAGGGTGAGGGGAAAGATAAGAGACCTAAGGGGCAACTTTTTCCACACAGACGGTAGTACGTGTATGGAATGAGCTGCCAGAGAATGTGGTGGAGGCTGGTATAATTGCAACATTTAAGAGGCATTTGGATGTATATATGAATAGGAAGGGTTTGGAGGGATATGGGCCGGGTGCTGGCAGGTGGGACTAGATTGGGTTGGGACAGGATATCTGGCCGGCATGGACGAGTTGGACCGAAGGGTCTGTTTCCATGCTGTACATCTCTATGACTCTATCATCCTCCTAGGCCAGAACAGTGTTGAGCGAGAATCCTTGGAGTGTTAACGGGAAGTGTTTAAACTGTGGTTTAAATATGGAAGGCCAGTAGGTTTTCAGTTCAGAATAATCAAGGATTAATTTCAGTTTAGAAAACCAGGAGCGTTTGAAAGTTTTTAGAGTAGCATGGAGGAGCTCTGACTGGGGCCAGAACTATGATTTCTCTTCTATCTGTTTTCAGAACAGTTAAGGGAAATTGGTTACCTCAGTCGAAAGGTTTAGTTGTGCAGCTTCCATACCAGATGTGTATGGTTACACACGTGCAGGTTATTTCAACTGAGGATGTCTAAATTTGCAGTTTTATGGGTATTCATGAAAAGAAAATTCCACAGTTCACAGCACAGAAATTGGAAGAATCCGTAAAATAGAACTTACAAGATTTGATGTAGAGGGGTAATATCTTGGGTTTTAGACTCAAATGGATAATGTTGGGTAATAGGTTGAAACTTAACTCTGATGGGTATTAAGATTTTATTTAAACTGTAGCTTTTTAAAAAAAGTACAAAATTTTGTTGTTAAAGAAAATTCGCAGTCTCATGATCATGTGGGTGAATAAACATGAGTTTCAAAACAAAACCATCATGCCAGGTTTCATTCTGGGATCTGGCTTGTTCAGTATTACCAGAGTTGGGATCATAACCATACAGCAGTACAGAATGAATTCATTCCACAAGAGGTCTTTTCCTGAGAGGATGGAACTGCAGTCCAGGTGGATCACTT
Source organism: Hemiscyllium ocellatum (assembly GCF_020745735.1). Lineage (NCBI taxonomy): Eukaryota > Metazoa > Chordata > Chondrichthyes > Orectolobiformes > Hemiscylliidae > Hemiscyllium > Hemiscyllium ocellatum. Next base: position 25,726,578 of record NC_083425.1, on the reverse strand, counting down.
CATGGTCTGAATATCTGAGTTACACAAACTTTAGCAGCAGTATAATGCTCTTTTGGCCGCAGACTTCAACTTGTAAATGAATGGTCACAATGTTGAAAAGAAAATACTGAAAACTACAAAATACATTACCGAAGGGCCATTACCGTCACATTTCAACAATATCAAGGATGGTCTACATCATGTAGGTATCTTCGGAGTCATTTACCAGAAGCAATTTTAATTATGTAGCACGTCTAATGTGAAACATCCATATTACCATACAAGACATAAAATTAAAAATTCAACAGCAAAGCAATTAGGACTTAGAATCAACCTGAGTTTTAAATCAAGGGAGGTGGAAAGCCAGAGGTTTAAGGAAGAAAGTTAAGTGCATCAGATTGAAAAGCTAAAAGGTTAACCCGAAACAATGGGACTAAAAAAGTTGGACGTCTATATCACTGAACGCAAAATTCCTGGAAAATTCATGGTTACAGGGACCAGAAAATGACTGATTTAAAACAGGGGATGGAGTTTTTTTTAAAAAAAAGCAAATGCCTTGGAAGAGTAAAAGTCAGTGCAGATTACTGAGTGCAAGATTGTGTAGGCCAGGATAGTGTGTTTTGGGTGCATATTAATGAAGGGTGCAAGACAAGTGGCCTCAGTCAAGATTCAACAGACTGAAACTGCAGTGAAAGGTGAAGGTGACTGGTTTAAAACAGTTGTTTGCTGTCGCGGCTCTGCACTGGTCCTGTTAGTAAAGGTCACAGATCAACTGTCATAATGCAGTAGACAAAGATGGTGATAAATTTCTGAGCACAGCCAAATGTGAGAATTCAAACTGTCATGATCGAGTGTAATAAACTATTGCATAGATTTAAAAAAAGGTTAGGACCGTTGATGCTGCTCCTTGCTGCATCTTTACTTGCTACACAATGAAAATTATATCCTTTAGCAAGACAAACTCCACCTTAGCGTGCACAGTTCTTTTGCCACTGAGAGGAAGCAATTGAGAAGGACATTGGAGAAACCTTCCCTGAAACAGACAGTGCAAAATCTATCACTGCTTCCAATGTGCTGGTTCAACTTTTGGTCAATGAAAAAAATTAATATTTGAGGACCAGGAGCACAAATCTGGGAATAAGCTCGTGGTTTATAGAGTTGCAGTGACTCCTGCATTCCTACATGCTTCACAGACTTAGGGACAATCCACAGTATGCAGCTCAAAGAATTGGAGAAATGCCACTGCCATTGTCTTCATAAAATCCTACAGTTTGTTTGCAAGGTATATAGTCTAATATGAACATTGTCTCCAAAGCCAACAATACCAATAGAGGGACTAATCATGCAAAACAATTACAGGGACTGGGATGCACACATTTCTTCTTACTCACATGCCTGACACCAGGCTCCCAAAACAATTACTCTATTCTGTATTCTAAAGTACAGAGACTCCCAAAAGAGCGAGTAAATGTTTGGCAAAGTTCTCAAAGTATCCCTGAAGAAATCCAACATTCCTGACAATTGACAGGAACCCCTTGCCTGCAACAGCCCAAAATAGAAAGTCAGCATCCACAAAGACAGGACGCAAAGACCTCATTCAAACGGAACACCACTGCAACATCCAATTATCATTGAGCCATACAATTAAACTTATGGGATGAGGATGTTCCATGACTGTCCTAAACATAAATGACAGATGAAGCATATTTGAGCACAAAGGTCAAGCCTGAATACTGTAGTTTATAGCTAACCAAGTGGATAATCTACTGAGCTTCCTACAGAGGGTTCAACTATCATAAAACCAGCCTTCAGATAATTAGAAGCATTCCAAATGCCAAACTACTGAGCATACTGAAGGCTGTGGACTGCAATATCATCACAACTATAGGAATAATGATTTGTGCTCCAGCACCGCCTTCACCTCTGGCTAAGTTTTTAACAACACTGGCAGATACCATACATAGTGGGCAAGTACTTAAGACAAAAGGAAAAAGAATACGGCAAATCCAATCCAATCTACTACCATCGCATTAGCAAAGTGATACAAGGGGTTACCTACATGGCATTTGCTTAACACACTCCACAAAAATTACCTGGACCTCATGACAACCATGGTGTAAATATGTATAATAGAGGGAGAATGATTGCCTTTATATCAGAGTATATGACTTCCTCCCCACCTACCACCAACAACTCCCACGTTCATCTATCTATCACCTTCCTAGCTACCTTCCCTCCCAGCCACACCCCCTCCCATGAGCACCCCCACATTCTTAATGAAGGGTTTATGTCCGAAACATCAATTCTCCTCTTCTTTTTCAAAGCCTGATCTCCAGGATCTGCAGTCCTCACTTTCTCCTAGAGTATTAACTGATTGCATTTTCAAGGAGTTCTCGCCAAATTGTAATCAAGCAGATCCAGGTGATGGAACTTCCTAATGCATAAAAAGGAAGAGCTGGGATTGTCAAAGCACAATCCCTTCAACTCAAAGAACTTTCAGGACTTTCCCTCAGCTTAGCCACATTCAGCTGCATTATGAATGAAGTCCCTCCCTTGATAAAGTCATGGGTTAAGTGGGCAAAAATCTTTCAGATATAACAATGTCGGGAAAATGTGAAGATTTCTCTTTGGAAAGGAGAATAAATGGAGTATTATTATAGAGTACAACTGCAGAATTCCTAGGTGTAGGGGAATCTAGGTGTTCTGGTGCATAAGTCAGAAAGTTATTATTTGGTACAACACAAGCAAAGCAACTAATTGGATGGCATTCTTAGGACCAGAATTGAACATTATACTGAAGATGTTATGCATGTGGAAACAGACCCTACATCTTGAATACTGCATGCAGTTTCTTTCTCCTCACTTAATGGGAGGATGTTAAGTTCATTGGAGTGATTGAGGGGAAATTTACTAGATTAATACGCTGAATGAGGAGATTGTCTTGTAATGATATAGTGGACAGACTGGGTTTGTTCCCAGTGGAGTTTAGAAGAGTGACAGGTGACTTTGAAAGATCTTGACAAGGTGAACATGAAAAGGACGTTTCCTCATGGGTCAGTCCAGAACTTCTCATTTTCAGAGGGCTGTGCAACTTTGTAACTCAAGTGGCGGTGAAGGCAGGGTCAGTGAATTTTTTGAAGTCATATTCTTTAAGGTAAATTCTTAAAGGGGAATCAAGGGTCACCAGTAGTTAAGAATATGGAATTCAAAACACAATTAGATGATCTGTGATTTTTTAAAATGGTGCAGCAAGTTCAGTCAAAAGGTCTACTTCTGCTCCTAATCTGTGTATTCATTAATGATTGAAATTGAACACTAAATCCTCAGATATCCTGATATCAGACATGTATGAAATCATAGCAATAACAGAGGTAATGTGCAGGTAACATTGGGGGCTATCAGCAATATGCAAGTAGACCTGTGTCTGAATGACGTGACCTGGGCAGAGTATTAATGTGAAATGAAGGACACCAGAGTTAACACAGGTAACTTCAGCAGGTTCAAGTAGTATTCAACTTACTTCTCATGAGGAACACTGAATATGGAGTAACTGGAAGGAAAGGAACAGCAGCTTTTCCAGAATTACCAGTTACAGTAGAGGCAAAGGAGTCAAATATTCAAAGAACTCATTTTAAACTTAATATAGAAGTATACATATGCAGCAACTTAAAGACCCTTCACTGCTGACTTTCCAATATTAAAGGAAGATTGGGGAGCTGGCTTCAGTAAAGTGTTGAACCAGTTTTACTCAATGCCCTAACAAAAGTTTATTCGACCCTAAACATTAACTCTGATTTCTCTCCATAGATGCTGCATATTTCCAGCTATTTCTATTTTTACTCAACACTCATTTGCTTCTTGACAGGAAAATGATATTAAAATCTAATGCTCTGCCTTGATGACACCAACACCTAATGTAAGGAAGTTCTAGATTCTCGATCAGTTGGGGAAATCAAAGTTGACAGGGGAAGTCGTGTCAGAAAAACGCATGACCCTATTGAATGGCAGTGGCAAAAAAAAATAGATGTGGGAATGAAAAGCAGACAAGCAGGAGGCTGGAGGGACACAGCAATCAAGGAAGTTACCATCCAGGTGAAAGTGAGTACTGCAGATTAGAATCAAATTGATGGTGCTGGAAAAGCACAGTGGGTCAGGCAGCAGTTTCCCTCCAGCCCCCTTCCCCCTCCACATCCCTGATGATGGGTTATGTCCAAAATGTGGGCTCTCCTGCTCCTCGGATGTTACCTGACCTGCTGTGCTTTTTTCCCAGCGCCACACTCTTCGACTATTGAACGGAGGAGCAGGCTTTGAGGGGCCGAGCAGCCTACTGCCGTTGCAATTGCTTCCTCATGATTCCCCGACAATCAAACTGCAGACCTGACATTAAACAGGAGGGAGACCAGACCCCCAGCCCCAGCTCCCAGCCCCAGGTTAGACTGTGTTTTAGACAGTATTATAGTGGCTCGGATTTAAAAGCACCCAGGCTTACCATGGCTAGGCCGAGAATCAGGCGGAGTAGAGGAAAACCGCACTCTGTAAAACACAAGAGATTTAAAAAAATATAGAAGGCACACACATCAAATATAAACTTCCCCGCACTCGGGATCTACCCCATACCCACAACGAAGGGACGCTGGAACACTCCCTTTTCTCCCACGCTCAGTTCTAAGCCGATTCCGCGCGATTCGACCGAGGATGGCGGCGGATTGAAGCCGCTGCCGCAGCCACTCGATTACTTACAGCTCCACCGCCGAAAGCAAAGAAAGCAGGCCGCACTCAACATCCGGGAATTAAACTGCGCCCCTCCTCCCCGCTCACCGACGGGCTCCGCGCAGGGTCTAAACACACCGAGCGACACTCGCAACGACAAAGTCGATACGAGGAAGCGGCTGATGAAGAAAAATTACATACAGAGGTAGAAATAGCTGGAAAAACACATCTATGGAAAGAAATCAAAGTTAACATTTCGTGTCCAGTGACCTTTCTTCAGAACTTTAGTTTTGCTGTGTTTTCCATCAATGTCTGTTTTTGTTTGTAACAAAAAAATACATCCTTGCATACCAGAGAGACTATCCTTGGAACAGTGGCAGGAGGCCTGACTTCAAACTGATTTACCTTCTTGGACCACAATGCGGAGGTATCAGTGTTGGATTGGGGTGGATAAAGTTAAAAATCTGCAGCCTTGGAAACATAGATATTGTACATGGGTCTGAAATGATTAATACTTGATTGCATGCAATAAGTACTACCCACTGTGAAGGTGTCATTACAGATGCAGTGCACACAATATAATGGCAGTAGTGGGATCTGAAGTTTTAATTCAGCAGCAGCAGCAGTCCCAATGAGGCAAAGATAGTAACCCAGAAGACTTTAAAGAAAACAGAAATGGCTGATAGTTGAGGACAGCAATTCAACAAAATATTGTTGCAGCACTCAATTCTGAAAAATACTTAAAACAAAAATTAAATTTCACATCAGGTTAGAGATGCATTGGAACAGAAAAAAATTGCCAGCAACAAGGCAGAGACACTGTACCAAGTCAGAATTAGGCAATGAGTGAACAAACATCAGAAATTATGTGAGTGAAAACTAAAATTCCCTGGTACAAAAAGGAACTTTAACCAATGTAGAAATTCAGGTTGAAAGGTATTTAAGCAATAAATTGGCCCAAATAGAAATCAACATTGAGCATCATTGAGAAAACAATTCTTCAGATATAGAATAGCTTATATTATCTGTATTTTTGTGCACATGCACAATTACAAGCAGGCTAGATAAAGGGAAACCAGTAGATGTGGTTTCCCTTTATACTGAATATACTGAATTTCCAAAAGGCATTCAATAACGCATGAGACTTAGGCTATTTAATGAGATAAGAGGACACGGTGTTGCAGGTAGTAAATTAGCATAGATAAATAATTAACTAGCTAATAGAAGACAGAGAGTTTGCAAAAGGGGGGCATTTCCAAGATGGCATAAGTAGTGGAATTCCACAGGGATCAATTCTGGGGCCACAAATATTTACTATATACATAAGTGACTTAGATGAGCAAAGTCAATTCCTAGTTTACAGGTGACACAAACAGAGGTGGCATTGTGTCATTTGTGCATAGTAAACATGACACAATGAGTAAAGGAGGATATGGATAGGTTAGGTGAGTGGGCAAAAAACTGGCAGATGGAATGTAACGTGGGGAAAATGTGAAGTTATGAACTTTGGCAGGAAGAATAGAGGAGCTGACTATTATTTAAATGGAGAGAGACTGCAGATTTGGGGAATCCATAAAGCATAAAGCATAAAAGCTAGTGTACAACTTAAGCAGATAGTAGGGAAGGCAAATGGAATGTAGGAACAAAAGCAGAAGTTGCTGGAAAAGCTCAGAGGTCTGGCAGCATCTTTGAAGGTAAATGAGAGTGAATGTTTTGGAATATAGGACTTTATTTCATAGCGAAGGAAGTATAAAAAAGGGATGTCCTTCTAAAATGATGCAACACACTAGTCAGATCAAATCTAAAATACTATGAATTGTTTTGATTCCCTTATGTAAAGAAAGCTTTCCTGGCATTGCAGACAATCAAGAGAAGGCTCACTAGGTTGAACCCAGATATATAGTGATTTTTGTGAGGAGACACTGAGTAGATTGGGCTTGCAATCATTGGAGTTGGAAGAATGAGAGGTGACCTTAATAAAAGAAATAAGGAGGTTTGACAGGGTAAATGGTAAAGGATTGTTCTTCTTGGGGGAGGGTCAAGGAATCAGAAGGTATAAACAACCAAGTGATGGGTTGCCCAGTTAGGATAGAAATGGAGAAGAATCTCTTCTCCCCACAGGGCAATGAATCTCTGGATTTCTTTACAGCAGAGGGCTGTAGGGGTTGGGTTGTTAAGTACATTCAAGGCTAAGATGGACATATTTTTATTCAGTAAGTAAATCAGAGATACTGGCAAAAAGGCAGGAAAATGCAGTTGAGTATTATCAGATCTATCAAGCTGAATAACTTCTAAACTTTATGTTGTTAGCTATAAGTACACTTCTATATACAATTGGACGTGCATCAAATGATGTTCTTGCTCACAAATGGTAAAAAGAAACAACAGACATATTCAAAGAGGTATTGAAAACATTTGAATATTATTTCAACCTCAGAACCAAATAAAATATTTGAAAGAATATGATTTACCAGAACTGTACAGTAGCAAGGAGAATAGATAGATTAATTAATGATCTCTCCAAATTAGTGGACAGATGCAATGCTGGTGACTTTAAACCACAATTCACAAACCTCCTGTTAGTTATAGAAAATACAGATGGATAGTTGTTACAGACATTACAGATGGTTTTCAGATTTATAACAGCGTGAAGAAGACATCCAAGCTGGAGGATGGGAAACATTTGTAGCTGTAACAGCTTCTCTTTTTTTGAGGTATTTCAGGCGTTGGAGGTGATTTCCTCAAATTCCAGGAGCAGTAATTTATATGCTGTTTTACATGCTGTTGCATTGTTTTGGAACTTAGGGAAAAAAATCAAAACAACGGCACTTTTAAAAGGGAGAAAGACAGACAAAGGCAGCAAGCATATGGTCTGTAAGGGAGAGAGAGAAAGAAACCTACACTGCTAACTGACACAGCAGTGAATCTATGTTGTTTGAATTCATATATTGCTGGACATTAGAGTGTGTCTGGGAAAACTTAACCAATAGCGAAATTCACAACTGATCTTGGAGGAACCTGTTTGAGAAAGGTCACAGCAAAGAAACAGATAAGTGAATAGTTTTAAGTACAGTTTAAGTATAGCCTTGCTGTAAATCTACAATAGTGAGTACAGTGGGCTCTTTTTTGAATATATATTTTTATTGGAAGCTGTCTCTTCATTAAATTTTTAAAATATAAGCTATAAGTACTAAGTTAGTCTGGGCCAGTGTTTTGTAGAGCAATATGACGGTGCTTTTTTTTGGGTCTGTAGATTGGAAGGAGCAAAATGGCCTTTAGTAGAATGATATGCTCTTAGAGTCATGGAGGTGTACAGCATGGGAACAGACCCTTTGGTCCAACCTGTCCATGCCGACCAGATATCTCAACCCAATCTAGTCCCACCTGCCAGCGGCCCATATCCCTCCAAACCCTTCCTATTCATATACCTATCCAAATGCCTTTTAAATGTTCTTGTCAGATGTGGGAGTTTTGAGAGAGTTTACGGATTACGGAGGAATGTATCTGTAATAAATGTCGTTGGTTGCAAAAACTGTTGGATCAGTTGGAGCAACAGTTAAGCAATGAGGAATTTACAAGAGCCAGGGGGTGTGATGGATGGCAGTTGTGGGAAGGGAGAAAAGCCGCAGATAGAGTCAGGTAGATGTGTTAACTCCAAGAAACTTAGGAGCAACAGGTAGGTATTACAGGAATCTTATGTGGCTATCCCCATTTCAAACAAGTATGTCATTTTGGAAAATGTACAGGGTGATGGACATTCAGGGAAATGTAGCACAGACAGCCAAGTTTCTGATATCAAGTCAGGCACTAATGTAATGAGGGATACGTTGGGTTCCAAGCAATTAATTGTGTTAGGGGACTCTCTAGTCAGAGGAAAAGCGCAGCAGGCCAGGCAGCATCCAAGGAGCAGGAGAATCGACGCTTCGGGCACAAGCCCTTCTTCAGGAATTCCTGCAACACATTTTTCAGCTCTGATCTCCACCATCTGCAGTCCTCACTTTCTCTAGTCAGAGGCACAGACAGAAGTTTCTGCGACCAACAGTGAAAAATCAGAATGGTGTGTTGCTTTCCTGATGCCAGGATTAAGGATGTCTCAGAGAGGGTGCAGAATGTTCTCAAAGGGGAGAGGGACCTGCAGGAGATCATTGTACACATTGGTACCAACGGCACAGGAAGGGAAATGGATGAGATTCTGAAGGGAGAATATAGGAAGTTACACGAGCTAGTGAGGGTAGGAATACAAGGATAGATATGCGGCTGAGGAACTGGTGTACAGGAGAAGGATTCACAATTTTGGATCATTGGGATCTCTTCTGGGGTAGAAGTGACTTGCACAAGGAAGGATTGCACCTAAATTGGAGGGGGACTAATATACTGGCAAGGAGATTTGCTAAAGCTGCTTGGGAGGATTTAAAATAGTAAGACTGGGGGGATGGGGGGTGGTGATCCCAGGGAGATACTGAGATTGGTACAGTTGAGAAAAGAAGCAAGTCTAACAGTCAGGGCAGGCAGGGACAAAGCAGAGAACAAGGTAGGACTAATAAATTAACCTGCATTTATTTCAATGCAAGGGGCCTAACAGGGAAGGCAGATGACCTCAGGGCATGGTTAGGAGTATGGGACTGGGATATCATAGCAATTACAAAATTGTGGCTCAGGGATGGACAGGACTGGCAGTTTAATGTTCCCGAATACAAATGTTATAGGAAGGATAGAAAGGGAGGCAGAAAAGGAGGGGCAGTGGCATTTTGATAAGATATAACATTACAGCTATCCTTAGGGAGGATGTTTCCGGAAATACAAATAAGAAAGTGATGTTCACCTTATTGGGATTGTATTTTAGACCCCTAATGGTCAGCGGAAATTTAAGAAACAAATTTGTTAGGAGATTTCAGTTATCTGGAAGAACAATAGGGTGGTTATGGTAGGGGATTTTAACTTTCCAAACATAGACTGGGGCTGCCACAGTGTTAAGGGGTTAGATGGAGAGGAATTTGTAAAAAGAATACAAGAAAATTTTCTGAGTCAGAATGTTGATGTACCTACAAAAAAAGGTACAAAACTTGACCTATTCTTGGGGAATAAGGCAGGGCAGGTGACTGAGGTATCAGTGGGGGAGCACTTTGGGGCCAGCGACCATAATTCTATTTGTGATGGAAAAGATAGACTAGATCTAAAAGTTGAAGTTCAAAATTGGAGAAAGGCTAATTTTGATGGTATTAGGCAAGAACTTTCAAAAGCTGATTAGGGGCAGACGTTCGTAGGTAAAGGGATGACTGGAAAATGGGAAGTCTTCAGAAATGAGATAATGAGAGTCCAGAGACAGTATATTCCTGTTAGGTAGAAAGGAAAGGTTGGTAGGTGTAGGGAATGCTAGATAACTAGAGAAATTGAGGGTTTGGTTAAAAAAAAGAAGGAAGCATATATCAGATATCGACAGGAGAGATTGAGCAAATTCTTGGAAGAGGATCAAAGGCAGTAGGAGCATACTTAAGAGGGAAATCAGGAAGGCAAAAAGGAGACATGATGTAGCTTTGGCAAATAGGGTGAAGGAGAATCCAAAGGTTTTTTACAAATATATTAAGGACAAAAGGGTAACTAGGGAGAGAATAGGGTCCTCGAGTAAAAAATGAGGTCTGCAGATGCTGGAGATCACAGCTGCAAATGTGTTGCTGGTCAAAGCACAGCAGGCCAGGCAGCATCTCAGGAATAGAGAATTCGACGTTTCGAGCATAAGCCCTTCATCAGGAATAAGAGAGAGAGCCAAGCAGGCTAAGATAAAAGGTAGGGAGGAGGGGCGATGGAGGTGGGATAGGTGGAAGGAGGTCAAGGTGAGGGTGATAGGCCGGAGTGGGGTGGGGGCGGAGAGGTCAGGAAGAGGATTGCAGGTTAGGAGGGCGGTGCTGAGTTGAGGGAACCGACTGAGACAAGGTGGGGGGAGGGGAAATGAGGAAACTGGAGAAATCTGAATTCATACCTTGTGGTTGGAGGGTTCCCAGGCGGAAGATGAGGCGGAGGGTCCCTCAAAGATCAGCAAGGCAATGTTTGTGTGGAGCCGCAAAATATGGGGTAGATACTAAACGAGTATTTTGCATCAGTGTTTACTGTGGAGAATCACATGGAAGATATAGAATTTTGGAAAAAGATGGTGACATCTTGAAAAATGTTCATATTACAAAGGAGGAAGTGCTGAATGTCTTGAAACGCATGAAGGTGAATAAATCCCCAGGACCTGATGAGGTGTACCCTTGAACTCTGTGGAAGCTAGAGAAGTGAATTGCTGAGCCCCTTACTGAAATATTTGTATCATCGATAGTCACAGGTGAAGTGCCTGAAGACTGGAGGTTGGCTAACATGATACCATTATTTTAAAAAGGTGGTAAGGACAAGCCAGGAAACTAGGTACTGGTGAGCCTGAGGTAGGTGGTGAGCAAGTAGTTGGAAGGAATCCTGAGGGACAGGATTTACATGTATTTGGAAAGGCAAGGACTGATTAAGGATAGTCAACATGGCTTTGTCCATGGGAGGTCATCTCTCATGAACTTGACTGAGTCTTTTGAAAAAGTAACAAAGAGGATTGATGAGGGCAGAGCTGTGGATGTGATTTATATGAACTTCAGTAAGACATTTGACATGATGGGGAAGTAAATCTTAGCAGGACTTCTACACTTAGTGGTGAGGTCCGAGGGAGTATTGCTAAATAAAGAGACCTTGGAGTACAGGTCCATAGCTCCTTGAAAGTAGAGTCACAGGTAGATAGAATAGCGAAGGCAGCATTTGATATGCTTTCTTTTATTGGTCAGAGCATTGAGTTGGGAGGTCATGTTGCAGCTGTACAGGACACTGGTTAGGCCACTTTTGGAATATTGCATGAAATTCTGGTCTCCTTCATATCAGATGGATGTTGTGAAACTTGAAAGGGTTCAGAAAAGATTTACAAGGATGTTGTCAGGGTTGGAGGATTTGAACTATAGGGAGAGGTTGAATAAACTGGGGCTGTTTTCCCTGGAGCATGGAAGGCTGAGGGGTGACCTCATTGAGGTTTATTAAATCATGAGGGGCATGGATTGGATAAATAGACAAAGTCTTTTCCCTGGGGTGGGGGGAGTCCAGGACTATGGGGGATAGGTTTAGGGTAAGAGGGCAAAGATATAAAAAGGGACATAGGGGCAACGTTTTCATTCAGAGGTTGGTGTGTGTATGGTGTGAGAGGAAGTGGTGGAGGCTGGTACAGTTGCAATATTTAAAAGGCATCTGGATGGGTATATGAATAGGAAGGGTTTAGAGGGATATGGGCCTAGTCCTGGCAAATCGGGCTAAATTAGGTTGGGATATCCAGTCAGCATGGACGAGTTGCAGTGAAGGGTCTGTTTCTGTGCTGTACATCTCCATGACTCTATGACACGACTCTTGAGAAAGCCATTCTGATGGTGAGTGAAGCAGAGATCTGGGAGCAGTACAAGACAATCTAAAGAGGAGAAGATCAAAGTTGGCACAGGAGATCTTCACAAACTATTGAATTCTGAAGGCTCAGAACCATAATAGATACCTGATAAGATGATGCATTGTATAGGGTGACATCAGACACTAAAGCCCTTGCTAATGCATTGGAGCTATAATACCCTTCCTCCCCTTCCCCTCCCCCCAACACCTCCCCACAACATTGATGGAGCATACAACTCCCTGGAAGACACCATTAAGAAACAACAAACAATGTCTGGACATTCGAGATATTGCAAAGAAAGTAGCATCTGCTTGCAGGGATAATGTCCTCTGTGATAAAAATATAAGTGATTAATGCTCCTTCAGTTTAGAGGAGAATCACAGACCTCAGTAAAACAGGCCAAGGCAACTACTTTCTCCCAACAAGCTCCCAAGTTTTTAGAGAATATGTTTAGGGAGAATAGTGAAACTTACAGATCATCTGAATTTGTAAAGTCCAATATCTGGGAGGATAGGTGGAATATTGATAAATGTAATTATATAAACAATTCTATAACAATAATAGCTATCAGAAAAATTCTTGACAATGGAACAAGAAGTTCTATATTTGATTGAGTACAATAAGCACTACCTACTGTGGTGATGTCATGAGGGCTTTGTGGAGAGAAAAGTAGGATCTCATGGGAGTCAGACCTAAGGTTGTGTCCTCCCTGCAATGTAGTAGGGTGGAGCCTATTCCTTTAATCAGTGTATAGTTGCAGAGGTGCAAAACAAAAAGTACATTATGTTTACAGTACGTGTCTCTTAGACCAAAAGGTGGCAACCCTGATGTACACTAGACTACTTAAACCAGCAAAACACCAACATAAGATAAAGATAAAGATAGCAGTACAAACAGGAAAAGGTACAGCCACATTGCTGCTGGGACGGGAGCTCAGCTTGACCCAGCATCAGTTTCAAATAGGAATGATGGATGGCTTGGAGAAAAACTTGCAGGTTGTGGTGACTCTATGCAATTGCTGCCCTTTTCCTAGGTGGATGAGGTTGGAAGCTTGGAAAGTCCTGTGAAAGGAGCGTGGATGAGTTGCTGCAGTGCATCTTGTAGATAGTACACACTGCTGTTACAATGCAGTGGTGGTGAAGGCAATGAATGTCAAAGGTGAGGGATAGTATGCCATCAATGATGGTCTGGAGTTGCCGGTGTTGGACTGGGGTGTACAAAGTTAAAAATCACACAACACCAGGTTATAGTCCAACAGATTTAATTGGAAGCACTCTGAAAGCTAGTGTGCTTCCAATTAAACCTGTTGGACTATAAGCTGGTGTTATGTGATTTTTAACTTAATGCCATCAATGAGGCTGTTTTGTCCTGGATAGTGTCAAGTTTCTTGAATGTTGTTGGAGCTGCACCCGGCCAGGCAATTCCATTTCACTCTTTGATTATGTCTTGTAGATGGTGGGCAGGCATTGGAGTTGAGTTACTCATTTTACAATTCCTTACCTCTGATCTGCTAATGAAGTCACAGTATTTATATAGCTTGTCCAGTTCAGTTCCAGTCAATGATAATCCTCAGATGTTGAATGTGAAGGATTCAATGATGGTAATGTAAGTAAATGTTAAAGGAAGATAGTTTTGATTATCTTTTGTCTGATATTGTCATTGTCTGGAAGCTGTGTGATGTAGTTATTTACCTCCAAACTGGGTTTTGTCCATATTTAGCAAGATTGGGACATGGGCTGCTTCAGTGTTTGAAATGTAGTGAATGGTGCTGAATCTTATGCAATCACCAGTGAATATCCCCATTTCTTAAATTATGATGCAGAGAAGGTGGAAATCGAAGTAGCTGAAGAGCTTTGGGTCTTAGATACTATCCTAAGGAACTCCAGCACCAATGTCTCAGATTGAATCACCTTGTCCCACTTCACACAGACATAGTTTGTGAGTTAAATCTGATCACAATAGTAGGACTCTTGCACTTGCTATAACTGGTATATCAATTTTAGTTCAGAAACAGCTGCACATTTAGATGCCAATATCTATAACGTACTTTCAAGATGTGTCCCTGCACCCTGTCTTTCCAAAAGTGACATCTTGCCATCAGCCTCATCACTGATTTCATAGATCCCTACAGTGTGGAAGCAGGACATTTGGCCATTGAGTCCACATCCTCTGAACAGCATCCCACCCAGATACACACCCCTATCCTATCCCTGTAACTCTGCACTTCCCATGGCTAATCCAGCATGCCTACAAATCCCTAGACACTACAGGGCAATTTACCATGACCAATCCACCTAACCTGCCCATCTTTGGACTATAGGAGGAATCCCACACAGACACAGGGAGAATGTGCAAAATTCCATACAGTCAGTCCCCCAAGGGTGGAATCGAACTTGGGTCCTTGGTGCTGTGAGGCAGCAGTGCTAACCATTGAGCCAACATGCCACCCCAAAATGTATTTTTTAAAACAAAACTTTGAAAAAGCCATTACAAAATATTTCAACTTGAATATTACAATATTTGCAACTTGTCTCTATACAGCATATTGCATGTGATGCAATCGTTGTCTTGATATTTACAAAATATATTCCATGTCATGTATATAGACTGAAGGCAAAACATTTCAAATTGGAAATGAAAGTGGAACAGGTCTTTGTTTTTCTCCATAAATCGTGTTCCACTCTCAGGTGCCTTTATACATTTTCAATCAGCCACCTCTGACTGGACCTACTCTGGGAGATATCATCACATGAACGTCCATCATTAACAGCTCTGCACTCATACTCCTGCCAATGATCGTCCAACACATCAAATAAGGTGTCTTGCTTTTTCAAAGTTTTTTGCCATGTCCTGGTTTTGACTTTAGCAATCCTGGTAACTTCATTTTAATGGCATGATAAATATTCATTACTGCCAACCAAACATTCAATAGCTAAAAAGTAACTATTAGATATCATTGTGTCAACCTTGTCTGATTTATCGGTTGAACAAAAATGTAAAATTTAAAATACTTATCTTTTATATTATCTTTATTTACTTATAAATCCAACTTTCTTTCACTTTCTATCCCAAATTTGACACTGATTTCACCTAAAGTGAAAGCAAAGTACTGCAGATGCTGCGGATCTAAAACAAAAACAGAAACTAATGGAGAAACTCAATGGATCTGGCAGTATCTACTGGATGAGCATAAAGTGTGGAAAATTGGACAAAATTCGTATTTGTGATTTCTGTCCAGTGAACTCTGCTTGAAATGCATATGAAAAATGTCAGGACAGAAAAATCATCTTCTTTCATCTATTTCAGAGGTACAGGTGACATTGTGATAATTCTTCAGTTTAGCACCCTCTGGTGGTACTAAGTTTTGTTGACATACTATTTGATTTTTTTATTTTATTTTAAAAGGTTGGTAGGCATCTTCACAGCGTTTCTAAAATATTAAAATTGCAAATTGACAGACAGCCTTCAAATGTTGGCAAAAAAAAGCCTCATCAATAATACTGATTCTTTTTCATGATTAAATTATCTGAAATGTACATTAAAAACTTCCTGCAATTCATTTGCACTCATAGAGTCATAGAGATGTACAGCACAGAAGCAGACCCTTTGGACCAACTCGTCCATGCTGACTAGATATCCTGAATAGATCTAGTCCCATTTGCCAGCATTTGGCTCATTTGGTTGTCTAAACACATCCTATTCATAAACCCATCCAGATGTTTTTTAAATATAATTGTACCAATCTCTACCACTTCTTCTGGCAGCTCATTCCACACACGCACCACTGTCTGAGAGAAAACATTACTCCTTAGATTCCTTAAATGTACACCCTTTAGTTTTGGATTCCCCCACCACGGGGACAAGACCTTGTCTAATTACCCTATCCACTCCTCCCATGATCTTATAAACCTCTATAAGGCCATCTCTCAGCCTCCGAAGCCCCAAGGAAAATAGCCCCAGCCTATTCAGCCTCTCACTATAGCTCAACCCTCCAGCTCGGTAACATCCTTCTAAATTTTTCCTGAACCCTTTCAAGTTTCATAGTAGGGAGACCAGAATTGCACGCAGTATTCCAAAATGGCCAAACCAATGTCCTGTACGACCATAACATGAGCTCACAACTCCTAAGTTCAATGCACTGACTAATAAAGGCAAGCATACAAAATTTGACAATTTACTTAATTTATATAATTCGTGGATTAGAACAGTTCGAGTACAACTGGTGGCCATTTTGCTGAAGGAGCAATTCACTTAGTACCAAATCCCGCCTTCTCCCCATAATCCTGCGCATTCTTCCTTTGCAAATAATCCAATTTCTTCTTGCATATCTCAGTTGACCCCTGATCTCAGTCCACTAGACTTTCATGTGCTCCATTCGGTTCTTCACCATTCTCTGCAAAAGAAAATTACATTTCCACTGCTTCTTTTACCAATTACCTTAAGATTGTAGTTTCCATTTCTCAAATCTTCCATCAATGGACATTTTTTCACTATATCAACTGTGCACATTATGTATGATTGTTGAATACCTTATCAAATCTCCTCAGCCTACCTTTCCTAAGGAGTGCAGTTGGCATCTAAAATATTATTTATATTAACTAAACCAAGTGTTTTGTGAGCAGAAAAATGGCATGAACATTTTTTAGTTAACCACGGTTTCCTTCATTTTGAAAACAAGGTAATTTCTTAGTTATCTGGCTGACTTTTACATCAGTGTCTCTTATTCACATTTGAGCTCAGATAGTATGTTTCTTGCAATGCGACATCAGTATTTTTCAAAGTGGTGCTCAATCAAGTTATTTCAGTGTTCCTACATTGTAAGAGCACATTATCCTTAAGCCTTAAATATTTCAAAAATTTGATTATAGTCAATCTGTACTGTGCAGCACAAAGGCTAAATGGTGTGCACTGTTGCCTCACGGCACCAGGGACCTGGGTTTGATTCCAGCTTCAGGCAACTGTGAGGAGTTTGCAAATTCCTCCAGTATATGTGGGGGTTTCCTTCTACAGCCCAAAGAGGTGCAGGGAAGGTTGTTTGGCTGTGCTAAATACAGTGTATACATACCTCCATAGGGAGGTTATGCCTCACAAATCTGATGGAATTCTTCAAGGAGGTGACTAAGTGCTCCAATGAGAGTAGGGCAGTTGACGTGGAAACTGATAAAGATGGTAAAAGCGCAACGGATCCATGGTAACTTGGCAAAATGGATCTAAAATTGGCTGTATGACAGGAGACAGAGGTTGTCGATAGACATTTGACAATGTTCCCCATGGGAGACTGGTAAGCAAGGTTAGATTTCATGGAATACAAGGAGAACTCACCATTTGGATATAGAACTGGCTCAAAGGTAGAAGACAGAGGGTGGTGGTGGTGGGTTACTTTTCAGACAGGAGGCCTGTGACCAAAGGATCGGTGCTGGGTCCACTACTTTTCATGATTTATATAAATTATTTGGATGGGAGCATAAGAGGTATAGTTAGTAAGTTTGCTGATGACACCAAAATTGGAGGTGTAGTGGACAGTGAAGATTACCTCAGATTATAACAGGATCTTGATCAAATGGACCAAAGGGCTGAGAAGTGACAGATGGAGTTTAATTTAGATAAATGTAAGGTGCTGCATGTTGGGAAAGCAACTCTTAGCAGGACTTATCGACTTAATGGTAAGGTCCTAGGGAGTGTTGCAGAACAAAGAGACCTTGGAATGCAGATTCACAGCTCCTTGAAAGTGGACTCACAGGTAGATAGGATAGTGAAGGCGGCATTTGGTATGCTTTCCTTTATTGGTCAGAGTATTGAGTACAGGAGTTGGGAGGTCACGTTGCGGCTGTACAGGGCACTGGTGAGGCCACTGTTGGGATATTGCATGCAATTTTGGTCTCCTTCCTATCAGAAACATGTTGTGAAACTTGAAAGGGTTCAGAAAAGATTTACAATGATGTTGCCAGGGTTGGAGGATTATAGCTATAGGAGAGGTTGAATAGGCTAGGTTGACAACTTCCTCATTGTCTAATTTGATTTGAGGAATGTCCAATTCAGAATCAGCTGAACTTGGTTCTTCCTTCTGTGCTGCAATCATTAACACCGTCTCCTCTTGCTTTCCTTCTCTGTCAAAATACCTTTAAAGTATATTCACATGACACACTGTGAGATTTCTTCCTGTCCAGAGTCCTTATCAGGTAGTTCACCTTGTTCAATTTCTTCTTGATTTGATACGATCCACTAAACCGGACTTTTAAAAGTTCACCTGTTACTAGAATTAACACCAATAGCTCATCGCCAATTGCAAAATTGCAAATTTGTGATTTCTTCTCTGCTTCATGTTTCATTGTATGCTGTGATATGTTTAAATACTGTCAAGCCAACTCTCCAGCTCTATTAATCGTTCTCTAAAATTTGACACATAGTCCAAATGGGTGGTCTCTGCATTCTGACCTATTAATTTCTCCTTAATCAATTTTAACAGTCCACTTACCTCATGCCCCAAAATTAATTCAAATGGACTGAATTTGGTAGATTCATTTGGTGCATCTCCCAATCGCAAAAAGTACAAACGGAACCCCCTTATCCCAATGATCTGGATAATCCTAACCATAAGTCCTCAACATGGTCTTTAATGTTTGATGCCATCTCTCTGGCGCTTCCTGCAATTCTGTTTGGTACGCAATAGATTTGAATTGCTTTATTCCCAAGTTATTCATAACCTCCTTGAATAGTTTGGATGTGAAATTTGATCCTTGATCTGACTGGATCTCTATTGGTAGTCCAGATCAAGTAAAACATTTGAGTAATTCTTTTACAACCTTTTAAGCTGTGATATTACATAATGGGATTGCCTGTGGAAATCTTGTTGACACATCCACTACTGTTAATAAATACTCATTCCTACTTTTTGTTTAAGGTCAGGGACCTACACAATCAATCAAGACTCTTGTGAAGAGGTTCCTCAAACGCTAGAGGTATTAAAGGTGCAGATTTTATTACTGCCTATGATTTTCTAATTAGGTGACACGTATGACTCGTCTAGCAAAATTCAACCAAATCCTTGTGTAGTCCAGGCCAGTAAAAATGTCTTTGTATTTTAACATGTGTGTTTTCCTCACCCCTAAATGACCTCCAAATCATAGTTCATTTGCTACTCTCAGCACGTCCTTTCTATACCCTACTGGCAAAACAATTTGATGAATCTCTGCCCATTTCTCACTTGCTTGAATTTGTGATGGTCTCCATTTCCTCATTAATGCATCATCTGATAAAAAAATAACTCACAGGAATGCAGTCACTCTCCTCTTCTGTATATGCCTTTTGATATAACTAGAAGTTCTCATCTTGCTGTAACCTGATTAGCTTTCCTAAGCTTAAGATACTTGCATGTTTACCTATTAGCTTCTGCTCTGTCCTACTTGTTTAGATTAGATTCCCTAGAGTGTGGAAACAGGCCCTTCAGCCCAACAAGTCCACACTGACCCTCTGAAGAGTAACCCCCCCCCCGACTAATGGACCTAACAACTATGGACAATTTAGTATAGCCAATTCACCTGACCTGCATCTCTTTGGAATATGGGAGGAAACCGGAGTACCCGGAGGAAACTCACGCACACACTGGGAGAATGTGCAAACTCAACACAGACAGTTGCTCAAGGCTGGGATCAAACCTGATTATGGAAGCCAAACTGTTTTATGGACCAGCTCGTATTCATCAGCCATTTCAGCTGTTTTAACTTTCTGCTTTTCAACATGAACTTGCACTGCTTCAGGCAGTGAATTTTTTTAACTCCTCCAAAATAATTACCTCTCCAAGGGCATCATAGGTTTGCTCTAACTTGAAAGCTCTTACCCATTTATCAAAATTTCAAATTCAATAGAGGTCTGACTTTGGCCCCTCCTTAGATTCCTATTGGCTTGTGGTAGAAGCTCGTATGCACTTAAAATAGCTTTTTTTCATCACCTCTTACTCCCCAGCTACAACCTCCGATAGTGATGCAAAGACCTCACTAGCCATACATGCAAGTTTTGTTTGGATCAACAAAATCCACATTGCCACTGCATCTGTTTAGCTAATTTTTCAAATGAAATGCAGAAGGCGTCCACATCCTTCTCATCAAATTTAGGCAATGCTTGACCATACTTAAACAGTTTCTCACTTGGTTTCTATCAGGAGCTCGCTCATCCTCACTAAGCCTCCCATCTGCCTTTATCTCCATCCTTTTAAAGCTGACTTTCCTTTTTAAGTACCAAGTTTTTTGAGTTCAAAAGCTTTCTCTTTTTATTTCTCTTCTGCTTTTAATCATAACTCATTGTTTCATTTCTGCTGTCTGTTCCCGATCTCTCGCCTATAACTCCAGCTGCTTCATCTGCAATTGAATTTTTGCTATCTCTACAGATTCTGATGATTTTTCCAGCAAGTTCAAATGCTGAGCTACTGCTGTAATTATCTCTTTTCCTTACAGAAGCAGACAGGTCCACTCCCAGCTGGTTTGCTAATTCCTGCAGCTTGGTCTTAACTCACTTTTTGCAAACCTTCCAAAGTCACTGCATCCACTTCCAGAAAACTTGTGGCAACTGAAAGAGCCATTACTATCGCAAACAAAAGAGCCATGGTTGACCCAACCAAACCAACACCCAAAAAGAAGACACAAGCACCTACCACTCGCTGTTTAAAATCCTGCAAAGAGCCCACAATCTGTTATGGACTAGGCCAGACCACTCAAAACATTCTTAAGCAGGCAGCCCAGACCTAACTTTGCAACTTGTTTTGGTAAGTGTACAGTGAGTATTACTCAGTATGTTAGCTAGGTCGACTACCAGGTTTTAAAACAGACTGACGTGTACTCACAAAATTACACAATGAAACACAAAGAACACATTAAAGAACTCAGTCTATCCAAATTAGACTTAACTATTCAGTTCAGAATACACATAACAGTTCCAAAAAGCAAACCCCCTGAAATACAGTTAAAAATGAAACAAATGCTTACAGGTTGAAGTTAGAAGGGCAGAGGAGATAATCTAGCAGCCAGTTTCCACACAGCTGACCACTCCTAAGTAATTCATGACTGAACCGCTCAGCTAGAGAGCTGACCACCCCCCTTCCATTATACAGGTCACTTCTAAAACACAACCACTTTGGTCTGAAGTTTTATCTGTTTACATACAAACAAAAGGCCTCAAAAAATTTTTTCATCTCTGTATCAAACTAGCCACTTCGGGGCCAGGAGGGTTTTATGACCCCTCTGAAAAAAATCAAGGGCATAGTATCCTTGAGAAAAGAAACAGCTTTTTCAAAAAAAACAAAGGACCAGCTTTGTGACGGGTAGCAAAATCAGAAACAGATTATTATCTGGTTTAAACTGAGAGGGGGTAAATGTGCATTGAGATTTGGGTGTCTTTGAATACTAGTTGCTGAAGGTAAGCACACATGAGGTAAAGGAGGCAAATAGTATGTTGGTCTTCAGAGCAAAAGGATTTGAGAACAAGAGCAGAGGCATTTTGCTGAAATTTTACAGAGCCTGGGTGAGACAACACCTTGAATATGGTATAAGCTTTGGTCTCCTTACACGAGAAAGGATGTCTTGCTTTTTATAGCAAGTGCAGCAAATGTTTACCAGGCTTATTCCCAGACTTGTATGAGGACAGGTTCAATTAGAATTATATTTGCTGGGGTTCAGAAGAGAGATCTCACAAAAACCTATAAAATTCTAATAAGACACAACAGATTAGAATCAAGAAAGATGTTCCCCATGGCAGGGGAGTCCAGAACCATGGTTACAGTTTAAAGATATGGTGTAAACCATTTAGGATTGAATGGAGTAGACATTTCCTCACCCTCAGATTTCTACTACAGAAAACAGTTGAGGGTGAAACATTGTATGATTTAAACGAGTTGAATATTACACTTGGGGGCTAAAGGGATCAATTGACATTGCAATTTGGGTAGAGGGAGGTGCAAAGTTGAAGCCTGCTCCTAAGTGGATGATCAGCCATGATCATAATGAATGGCAGAGGGGGCTTATAAAAACCGAATGGCCTACTCCTGCTTCTATTTTCAATATATGTAAAAAGCACATGTACAGCATATGTCAACACATAGTGAGACATATGTTCAACTAATGTTTATTTTTGGTAGTGGAGGTAGGAGTCTTGGCCAAGATATCACAATACACCTGTGGATGATGTGTTAGATCATAGTCTTCTGGAAAGATGAAAGTAAAGACCTTCAGCGCAAGTGACAGCCTAGATCCTGGAATTGTCTATTTGGAACTAATGTTAGGAAGCGTGGTGCTGGAAAATCACAGCAGGTTAAGCAGCATCCGAGGAACTGGAGAATCAATGTTTCAGACATACACCCTTAATCGGGAATGAGACTTATGGACCAATGAGGCTGAGAGATAAATGCAAGGGTTAGGTGGCGGTTAGCTGAGAATGTGATAGGTAGGTAGTTGGGGTGACAGCAATCGGTTAGAGGAGGGTGAAGTAGATAGGTGGGTAGGAAGATAGACAGGTAGGGCCGTCAGGTAAGATGGTGGTGCCAGGTTGGGAGTGGGATAAAAAGGTGGGGGTGGGGAGGAGAAATTGGGAAACTGGCAACCACACTCTTCAACTCTGAACTCCAGCATTTGCAGTCCTCACTTTCTCCCAGCTTAAGAGTTAAATGATTAACAAGAGTAAGAACTTTAAATGATTTTTTTTCCACTGGATCCAAATTTTCCATCCACAGGCAATTAACATCGCAGCTGAAATAACATAGCACTAACATCAAATGACAAACTCAAGCTGGGATCTTCTAGTGTGTACAATGCAGTTATTTTTGCTCCTGATCCCATTGGTTAATGCATTGCTGTACAGAAACCAATCCCATTTACTCAAAAGAACATAATAGCTATTCTGTTGTGGCTTTATCAACTACTGACAGGCTTGCTTCAGTCAGCAGCTGTCATATGCCTAGAATGAGGTGGAAAATAATAGCAAACCCACACAAACTGTTATCTGCATATAGTTTATTAATCAACTCCCCCTGCAATAAACAATAAACTATTGTAGTTTACTACTGATATGACAAAGCTTTTAAAAATAATAGGTTGTCAGTGAAATCAGCGATAGTACCAAATAGGTTTTAGTACTGATAATTCAAAAATAAAACCATGAAAGAAAGACCTGTCAGTTTATTTCATTACTTTCATCCAAAACAAATTACACAATAATAAGAAAAAGTGAACCCAATACATATACACATACAATGTAGTACCTCTGTGGTTAAATGTGTTTGGGAAAAGCAGAGAAGAGAGCACTTCACAGCTGGAGTATATTTTAGCAACACAAGTTCTTTAAATATTTGGCACAATTGGATTTATTAAAAGATTTAGCAAAACAGGTCATGTGCAAACAAAATCACTTTAGTGGTAAGTTTCAATTTATTTCTTTGCGCATTACATTCAATGACCAGTTTAACAGAGAACCTTTAGTTTATTTTTTGAATATTTAAGTTTCTGCTCAATTCTCCCAATTCCAGATTATCCACATCAGTTCAGTTTACAGAAAAACACCTTGTATTACATCTTTTCAGTGGTTTTCTGCATCAACAGCGACTGTACCTACCTACGCATTTTGCACAATTAGTGCGAAAGAACAAGGTTTTCACATGTCCTTTACCCATGCACTATTTTACTGTACATAAACATCACTACCAAAAGATACCAATTTGTTGAATGTTTCTAACATTTTATTTTAAAACTTTTACCGGTTGCAGTTTTCTTTAATTATTTAAACAATAACCATCAACTGAAGTTAGTGTATAGAACTATCTCTGACCTATGAAGAAAAATATTTTGTTGCATTTTTCTGCTGGTATGGTCTGGTCAGTTTCTTCCAACTAACCTCCACTGAGCAAGCCAATTTTAAAGGTAATCAAATTGATTTTTAAAAAAGATACTTAACTTAATGTGTTCTTCAGTTTACATCATGGAATAGAAACAACTTATGTACACTGACTTCTCTTGATAAAACACATGAGAATTAATTTAGTGTTGAAGCTATATTACATACAAAACATACAGCACTGTCCTCTAATCTCACCTCAAGTCTTGTCTACAGAACAATTGTGTCAACATCTGAACTGCTCCCCAAAATAAAGTATTAATTTTCACATTTCCTATTAAACATGCCATTAATGCAGTGTGCTGGACTGTGTGCACAACTGTCATCTTGAACATGAGCAACGATCAACATGCTGAACAAAAGCACTCTAGACTAGACCAAACATTTCACAACACAAAACATTTAAGTGGCACGAAGATGTACATGATTACGACGTTGAAGATAAATACTGTTCTGCACAAAAGAGAGTGTTTTATGGCAATTTGCCTAATATATTCCAGCATTCATGGTAAGTACCATGACCAATCACCACATAATAGCTTAAATTTTCAAATAAAAAATTTAGGCTATAAAGCAGCACGTTGTGCAACATCAGCAACAGGAAGACACATTCCTGAAAAATGCAATTCCCTTTGTCCAATTTTAAAAGGATCAAAGAAAATTCTGTTCTTTCTGCATACTACATTGAGCTGTAATATGAATTATTGGAAAAGAAAATTAATATCACAAGGCACTACGGATTTCTACCTTTTGAAAAGTATTCATCTTCAGGGGTGCTTTGTATAGAATAATGCTGCATTAGAAAATTAAGGAAACAAGGCAACAAAAGATTGAAATCATTTCAGGGTGTCAAAACATTTAATTGTACACTAAAGCAAACATTTAATTTTGCATCAACAAAAACAAAGTTTAGTTACTAGAATTGTCCATGGAGGATGATTTGGCCAAATTCACCACCACAACTAAGGTTAAGAAATGTGAGATCATCTCTCAAAAAAATTGTGTAATTCCATAACATGCTTCTTTATGAACACTTTATTGCTCCTTGATAATACAAGTAACTTTGCATTTAAATTAGCAATTTAGTGGCATATTATCCAACTAATTGGAAAATGCTAATTCATTACTAGGTAACTGGCCGAAACCATTTCCAGCAAATGGCACATGGAGCTGCACAAGTGGAACCCAATGATTAGATGTAGTGGTGGTGCTATGAAAGTACAAGCAACAGGATTAGGTGGGACAACTGTGGACCAGAAGCATTAATACAATTCCAAGGCAGGCATAAAAACTGTTAAAGCAACATACCTGGTATTTTTATAAGCAGTTTCCGGCAGATGTCGTGGACATTGCCAGTTAATCTGCTTGAGGTGCAGTGCTACACAATGCCCAGTGGAAACTCAAAATTATACATTATAGGGCCCAGTTTGCATAGATTTAACTAGATGCCTGGATGTTTCACACAGGAGGACTGCTTGCCTACTCACTGGTTTCTTATCCTGCTCCAAAACAGTACTGGGATGGACACTGGAACAAAATCTGAAGTGCATTCATAAACGTGTTGGTGCAAAATGTGACTAGTTTATTCCAATGTGAAAATTTGAAATTATAAGTTGGTACTTCCATTTTCTGTAGAAGGGTTACTTTAATTTCACTTATTCCAAACTGAGTCAGTTGAATAAAATATTCTTAGGAGAAAAACTGCTTTACTTCTGCATTGAAGGATTATGTTACTGCAATTTTGAATTCCAAAACATGCATTTATAAACATAATTATTAATTATCTGATGCATAGTGGACCTTAAATTTGTATATTAATACTGAAAAGTCTCAACAGTGTAACCAAGAGTTATTTCTATAATACACTGTCAGAATAAAATGCAGCATTTGTGACATGGTTTAATTTTCAAAGTTGACCATGCAATATGATTTAATTCTATGTATATATAGAAATGTATAAGTACCCTTCATAAAAATCTTTAAGCAGGATATTTCATGGGATATTGAGCAGAGGTAAGCAGCAGGCATGTCCATATAATCCTAATTAGCACACTTGTCTTGAAAAGTTAAACTAAAATCTTTGCCTCAGCAAAAGAGGGTTGTAAATTCTCTATCAGAACCAGCTGGTTGGCTGAGTGTGGTTATTCCGTGACTTGAGATGGGATTGTCCCCTCCTTCAAATATACTATGGAATACATTCATATAAAATACATGAAATGTGCCTTGATGAAATGGTTTCCCTTTGGGGAGTGTTGCAGGGGAAAAGATGGCAACTGTAGACCTCTAATTTGTAATGGGAAAGCAGTTAAGCCTTAGAAAGGTTAGACAGTTTAGATATAGATGGAAAATGCTACACTACCTGGCCCTTATTGTAATGAACTTCAAATTTGGGTAGCATTTTCCATGACTTTAAAATGTCCTAAACTGCTCTGCAGACAATTAAGTACTTTTGAGGTAAAACTATTGCTGTAATTCAGGGAGATAACACTTGGATGTTGGGACTTGTAGTAATGTTTAACCCTATAACAATCTTGCATGTGTTATATTGGGGTCAATTCAAAGTCAGCCCCCAATTAATGAAGTGCAAGTGGTTTAACATGTGATAACTGTGAATGGCAGATTTCAGTGACAGACTCAAACAGATCAATTCTAGATTATGTACCAAAAACCATCGTGCTCTGGTCATAACTACTTTTCGTTGAAATATATGATGGAATAGTTAGGAAGCATAATGTGTATTAGTATTCCACAGTGAGCAATGTACAGTTTATTTTAATGTTCAGAATTAGCACAGTATTAACAGGTTGAGATATTCTGTATTTCCTTGTGAATGTTACAGAAATTGTGATGAGAAAATTAACTGCTATCCGTGAGAGAAATAAGTTTGCACCCAAATAGTTGGTGAAACCCAGCTCACTCAGGTAAAGGTTGAATGTATCACAGACTACATGAATGCACAAAATTTTTGAAATTTTCCACATCAAAATCTTAAAGAGTAGCACCCCAGGGAGGATAGAGGAGGAAGGAGGAAGCTAACCAAAAGATTGGAGCACCTTAGAGATTCCAAATAAGGCTGAGTAGTGATACAGGAAGCAGACAAGCGACTTCTTCTAAAGAGAGAGTCCTTTGGTTCACTTAGTGAACTGGCAAATATTAAAATAGGATTGTTATCAGCATGTACTTTTCATATAAAGGTAGCACAAACATAGTACTTGCACTGTTTAGGAATGTGCATAATATATGGTTAATTCTGGTTGAATAAAACATAAGCAGTGAGCCACTATGAGTCGTTGCAGATGTTGCTGGCCTATGTGGATTAAAGAATTTTGGTTACAGCCTTTATTACAGAATATATCTTGAGTCTGTGGTGTAAGAGTCTAGTGCAATCCTGCCATAATTCATTAATGCTGTAAGTTCTAGGACAGATAAAGTCATCTCATTCTCCAAATCTTTTTTAAAAAAGCAAATAATCCAGTCTAAATAGGCCAATTCTACACACGGATTTCATCCTCTTCATCCATGAAGGTAAAATCTTCATCTCCTTCGTTCACAGATTCCTCTTTGAAAACATCTCTGGATTCAGCAATATTTTTCATACTGTCTACATCTCCATGACTAACTCCCTCATAAACTGATCGCCTCTCTTCTGTAGTCCCAGATGCCAAACTTGACATGGAGCCACTATCTTGTGATAAGTGGCTCCCAGATGCTGTGCTGTGTACAACACTATTTATGTTACTTTGCAAGGTTATTCCTGGTACCGTAGGCTCCTCTACAAACTTCTCTTTGGCCACATTTTGTGAATTAGAATAAGGTCCTTGTCTGTCATCACCAAAACCAAGATCAACATCATTTTCCCAAGTATCTTTTTCCATAACACTTAAAATATCACCAAGCATTGAAGGACCAAGATCAACATGAAAGGACATGATGGATTCAGCATGCTTTAGTGGAAAGCCACCAGTGGAAAGAGAAGTAGGAAGGTCTGTAATATCTCCAAAATCTCGCTCATCTTGATATTCTGTACATTTATTTTCAATAGTGTTGGCAGCTCCATTGACAGGTACATCTTCCATCTGTTCACTTGCAAGCTTTTTTATTGGACTTGATGAAAGGCTCTTGGCCATCTGATTAGTTGGCTCCATGGTCTTATCATTGAGTTGAGGCAAAGACACTGCATTTTTCACAAATATTGCCGAATCACTCTGTGTCAGTGTCTCTCGCTTATCAACACGTGTTACTGACTGAGAGCGTTTGCTGCTGCTTCTGAATTTCCGAGAGAGAAGTCCTGGCTTGGGTGTCGCTTCAGCAGGAGCAGCAGCACCTGCAGCTCCAAATGTGCTAGAAAGGAATGAAGTGTCTCCAAAGACATCACCTCCACGACCTACATGCATCGTGTGCCTGAAATCACCAAGAGGAGCACTGATCATGTCTGCAGTCAAGTCTACACGAGAGCGTCGTTTGGATTGATTGGAGCTGGCCACAAGCTGCTTCAGGATCGGCATCTTCCAGATTTGAAAGGAACACAAATATGATGGAATTCTGAAACTTAAAAGCCCCAATGATCAGGTTTTGGTCTTCAAATATAATCCAAATGAAAACCAGAATCAATTCTTTACACAGATGAAAGCGGATGTTCAGTCTTTGATCCAACCACAACACAGAACTGGTAAAACCAACTTGTCACAAAATTATAATTCATGAAATGTTACATTATCTCCCATTACAGCCGTTCTGTGTGCCAATAAGTGCTTCGGTATTCCAATGCACTTGATGCACCTAAATGTAAAACAAAAAAAACATATTTCAATAACATTTAAATCACAGAATTTTAAGTTTAGACAGGACAATTGAAAACAATTTTTCAACTAGACCAGGATTAAACTGAATAATCCTTAAACTTACAACTGAAGTTCCTGATGAAATTTTAAATTCTTGAATTTGCTAGCAAACACTTGTTAGCAACACTTCAGAATATTATACGACAGAAAAATAGATTGGCAGAACCACTTAAGGTGTCATTCAACAAACTGAAAAGACTTATCACATTTTCATTTTTAAAACTGCAGATGAGTGAAATTGAGATATCTTGAAAAGTGTCCATATTATAGAGATGGTGGCTCTGGAAGCCTTATAATGCATAAAGATGGATAAATCCCTGGGATCTGATCAGGCATATCCTAGAACATTGTGGGAAGCTGGGGAGGTGACTGCTGGATCCCTGGTTGAAATATTTGTATCACTGATATCCACAGGTCAGGTGCCAGAAGACTGGAGGTTGGATCACATGGTGTCATTAGTAAAGACAATGCTAAGGAAAAGCCAGGGAACTACAGACTGATAAACCTGTCGTTCATGATGGTAAGCTGTTGAAGGGGATTCTGAAGGACAGGATTAACATGTATTTTGAAAGGCAAGAATTGATTAGGGATAGTCAACATAGCTTTGTGCATGGGAAATCGTGTCTCACAAAATTGACTTTTTTTGAAGAAAGACGAAAAGGATTGATGAAAGCAGAGCGGTAGATGTCATCCATATGTACTTCAGCAAAGTCTGACAAGGTTCCGCATGGTAGACTGATTAGATTGCATGGAATACACCGAGAACTAGCCATTTAGATACAAGGTAGGCTCGAGGGTAGGAGACAGAGGGTGGAGAAGGAAAGTTGCTTTCCAGACTGTCGTCCTGTGACCAGTGGTGTTCTGCAAGGTTTGATGTTGGGTCCAATGTATTTTGTCATTTTAAAAAATAATTTGGATGTGAATATCACAAGGATGGTTAGTAAGTTTGCAGATGACACTAAAATTGGCAATTTTTTAAATATATAGAACCCAAACAGTGTGTAAACAGGCCCTTCAGCCCATTAAGTCCACACTGAGCCTCCAGAGAATTACCCATCCAGACCCATTCCCCTATTTACCCCTGACTAATGCATTAACCTACACATCTCTGAACACTATGCACAATTTAGCATGGCCAATTAGCCTAACCTGCACATCTTTGGACTGTGGGAGGAAACCGGAGTACCCAGAGGAAACCCATGCAGACACAGGGAGAAAGTGCAAACTCCACACAGACAGTCAATTGAGGCTGGAATCGAACCTGGGTCCTTGGCACTGAGGCAATTGTGCTAACCACTTAATCACCGTGCCACCCTATCCATGCCTCGGACAGCGAAGAACGTTAGCTCAGAATACAACGGGACATTGATCAGTTGGGCAAATGGGCCGAGGAATGGCAGATGGAGTTCAATTTAGATAAATGTGAAGCGCTACATTTTGGTAGGGCAAATCAGGGCATTAGATACTTAAATGGTAAGCTGTTGGGGGAGTGCTGATGAACAAAGTATCTTGGAGTGAAGGTGCATAGTTCCTTGAAAGCAGAGTTGCAGATAGACAAGGTAGTGAAGAAAGCATTTGGTATGCTTGCCTTTACTGGTCAGTGCACTGAGTATTGGTCATGTTGTGGCTGTACAAGACATTGGTTAGGACACTTTTGGAATAGTGCATTCAGTTCCGGTCTCCCTGCTACAGGAAGGATGTTGTGAAATTTGAAGGCGTTCAGAAAAGATTTACATGGATATTATCAGGGTTGGAGGTTTTGAGCTATAGAGAGAGACTGAATAGGCTGGGGCTATTTTGCCTGGAGTATTGGTGGCTGAGAGGAGACCGTATGGAGGTTTATAAAATCATGAGAGGTATGGATAGGGTGAATAGGCAAGGTCTTTTCCCAGGGTAGGGGAGTCCAAAATTAGACGGCATAGGTTTAAGGTGAGAGGGGAAAGATTTAAAAGGGATCTGAGGGGCAACTTCTTCCAGACAGATGGAATGAGCTACCAGAGGTGGAGGTGGTGGCTGGTAGAATTACAACACTTAAAAGGCATCTGCAAGAGTATTATAGGAAGTGTTTTGAGGGATATGGGCCAAATGCTGACAAATGGGACTAAATTAATTTTGAATATCAGCATGGCTGAGCTGGACCAAAGACTCTGCTTCCATGCTGTACAGCTCTAGGACTCTATCAAAGACAGGGATGTTATACAAACAAGGACAGAACAAGTTGGGAAAAACTCAGTAATTCAAGAGAATGTTTCAGGTTGATGACCTCCAACGGAAGATCATCAACCTGAAAAATTAACTCTCTTCCTGACCTCCAGGTTTGAGCTATTTTAGTCCTTATTTCAGATATTCAGCAATTTTTTAAATATATAGATATTATGAACCATTGGCTAGGTCTATGCTGAAATATTGTATTCAATTCTGGGTACTGCACTTTAGGAAAGATATAAAGCTTTCAGTAGACTGTAGAGATTTTCTGGAAGGATACAATGGAGAAAGTGGGGACTGCAGATACTGGAGAGTCAGAGTCAAAAAGTGTGGTGCTGGAAAAGTAGAGCAGGTCAGGTAGCATCCAAGGAGCAGATGAATCAATGTTTCAGGCAGATCTCCCCACCCTCCATCTCATCCCAGATCCAGCTCAGCACCATCCTCTTGACCTGTCCATCTTCCTTCCCACCCATCTGCTTCACCCTCCCCACCGACCTAACACAATCACCTTTTATTTGCATCCATCAATCGCCATCCAACTCCTTCCCACCCCCCCCCTTCCAATTTATCTCAGCTCCCTTCCCCCTCCACATTCCTTACGAAAGGCTTATGCCCGAAACGTCGATGCTTCTGCTCCTCGGATGCTGCCTCACCTGTGTGTTTTTCCAGCACCACAATTTTTCACTCTGGAAGGATACAATGGCAGAGGAAACTCAGTTTTGTGGAGTAACTATAGTTGTTCTTCCTAGGACTGCAAAGCTTTGAGTCAATGCCCACTGCCAAAATGACAGAATGACAATTGCCCAACACAAAGATAGCACGACATACAGTTTCTGCCCTGTAACATGCTCCTGAATGTTCCTCACATGCAAGTGTGGAGACTAGAGCTGAGAATGAGCTAGAGCCGCATCATTCTCCATGCTTTAACCATGGTAAGGACAATCCAGTTTCTGCAATTGTCCATAACAGTCCTCATCTTGTCCATAAACAACAAATTGATGAGGGGGCATTTTGCCTGGGAGATCTCAGTATCCGACCAAATTGACCGCAGATCCTAGCAAGCCCAGACAGCCATAGGATCGTAAGGAACTCAACTGATATTTCTTAAAGTCCGGGAAATCCAAATCTCCCATCCCCTGTGGAAGGAGCAATTTGTCCAGCTTAAAAAGAGACCTATATGCCAGGTGAAAGATCCAAGCCAACGATAAAGCCTCCATAGTGCTTGCCTAGGCAGCATTCGCATGGGATATAATAAGCAAGGAAAAACATTCATTTTGACCAGAGCTATTCTACCCAACCAAGATATCAGAAGATTCTCCCAGCGCCAAAGGTCCTGCCTTATCTTCTCTAGCAACTCACAAAATTAGCTTTATATAACTGATTGAAGGCCGGGGTGATAAAAAGGCCTAAATACAGGAAACCTCCCTGTGACCACCTGAAAGGGAAACAGGTTCCATTCCCAAGATTTAATATTTTAGAAAGGCCTCCAACTTCATAAAATTAATTTTATTTCCTGAGAACAAGCCAAATAGATTAATCACTTGTATTAAATATCATCAGATCAGTTAAAAAGAGAAGAACGTCATCCGCATGGAGGGTGACCTTATGCTGTCTGACCCTACCTCTGGGGCGATTATGTCAGGACCCCTCCGGATGGCCTCTGCCAATGGCTCAATCACCAATGTAAAAATAGTGGTGCAGAGGGCACCCCTGTCGGCTGCCTCTGCTGATACCAAAATTATCTGACATATACCATTAGTGAGAACTGCTGCTTTTGGGTCACTACATAACACTGTCATCCACTTGGCAAACCCCCTCAGTACATAGAGGTACGGCCACTCCACCCGGTCAAATGCTTTCTCTGCATCCAGGGAGACTACCAAGCCTAGAATCGAACCTTGCAGGCATACCTGGACCATGTTCAATACTCTTCTAATGTTATTAGTTGACCTACAATCTTTGATAAAACCTGTCTGGTCTTCCTTTACAATGAAAGGCAAAATCCTGTCCAACCTTGATGCCAGCATTTTCATCAGAATTTTAATCCACATTCAGGAACAACATGGGTCTGTACGAGGAGCAATCCTCTGGGGCTTTCCATTTCTTAAAAATAAGAAAATTATTTGCTTCTTTCAGAGAAGATGGGAGGCAGTACTGATTGTATGAATAGTTGTACATATCCAAGAATGGCCCGGCCCAGCACGTCTATAAACTCCTTATAAAACTTATTTTGAAATTTGTCTGGGCCGGGCACTTTACTACTCTGGAGCAGTCTCACTGCCTCTTGTATTTCCTGGATTGTGAGGAGGACATTCAGAAAGGACACCTGCTCTGAAATTATACCCAGAAGGTCCAAGGTTTTAAGAAAGGACTCCATCTTCAATTTGTTCTCACACTTCCAACCGGTACAGCTCAGTAGAACTTCCTAAATGCTTCATTAATCTGTTGTGGTTCTGTTCGCCGAGCTGGAAGTTTTTGCTGCAAACGTTTCGTTCCCTGGCTAGGGAACATCATCAGTGCTATTGGAGCCTCCTGTGAAGCGCTGCTTTGATGTTTCTTCCGGTATTTATAGTGGTTTGTTCTTGCCGCTTCCGGGTGTCAGTTTCAGCTGTAGTAGTTTGTATGTGGGGTCCAGGTCGATGTGTCTGTTGATGGATGTTCTTGCCGCTTCCGGGTGTCAGTTTCAGCTGTAGTAGTTTGTATGTGGGGTCCAGGTCGATGTGTCTGTTGATGGATGTTCTTGCCGCTTCCGGGTGTCAGTTTCAGCTGTAGTGGTTTGTATATGGGGTCCAGGTCCATGTGTCTGTTAATGGAGTTTGTGGATGAATGCCATGCCTCTAGGAATTCCCTGGCTGTTCTCTGTCTGGCTTGTCCTATGATGGTAGTGTTTTCCCAGTCAAATTCATGTTCCTGGTTGTCTGAGTGTATGGCTACTAGGGATAGCTGGTCGTGTCGTTTTGTGGCTAGCTGATGTTCATGGATGCGGATTGTTAGCTGTCTTCCTGTTTGTCCTACATAGTGTTTTGTGCAGTCCTTGCATGGTATTTTGTTAACTACGTTAGTTTGGCTCGTGCTGGCTATTGGGTCCTTTGTTCTAGTGAGTTGTTGTCTGAGTGTGGAAGTTGGCTTGTGTGCTGTTATGAGTCGTAAGGGTCGCAGTAGTCTGGCTGTCAGTTCTGATGTTCCCTAGCCAGGGAACGAAATGTTTGCAGCAAAGAGTTCCAGCTCGGCGAACAGAACCACAACAACGGACACCCGAGCTACAAATCTTCAACCAGGCTTCATTAATCTTTTTGGCATTGCATGTAAAAGTACCAGCACACACTCCAATGGATGTGATGGATTGGGGTGGGCATTCTTCTTTCTGGCCAGGTATACTAGATTTCTACCTGTTTATCACTATTCTCAAATAACATCTGTTTCTCAAGAGATTTCCCTCTTTGCTGTCTGGGTGAGCGCAGCATTCAAAGTAGCCCCGAGAGCTGTAATCCGCTGCAATTTGGTTCAAGATAGTCTGTCAAAATACGATAACTCAGCTGCCTTCAGGCGAGCCTCGAGCAAACGCTGCTGCTCTCCCCTTTGCCTCTTCCGTGTCACTGAGTCAGAAATAATTAAACTCATGCGTAGGCCTTGGCAGTTTCCCACAGCACCGATGGATTACTGGCCGTACCCAAATTAATGTCCCAAAAGACTTTAAATTTCTGCGAAAAATACTCTATAAACTTTCGAGAGAAACGGGCCCATGTGCCAATGCCGGGAGCCTATCCCGTTACCACTGGCTTTGATTTCCATATACACTGCTGCATGATCAGAAATGGCTACGTTCCCTATTCTGCAAGACAGAACCGAATTCAAAAAGGTTGATGGGACTAAAAAAAAGTCAATTCTAGTATAGCGCTTATGTGGATTAGAGAAAAAGGTGAAATCCCTACCTTCGTGGTGAAGACATGCCAACACATCCCCCAACCCCAGCTTCTTGTTCAGGTCCACCAACAGCCTGGGTTGGAGGGACATACCTGCAAGACCCTTCGGCATCCTGTCCACTCAATAAGACAATTAAAGTCTTCCCCTACAATTGTGTGATGTGCCTCAAGGTCAACAACCTGGAAAGCACATCTGTTAAAAAGTTTGAGGGGATATACATTCAAAATTCCATATTCCTCTCCATATATTAAAGTTTTAAGAATTATAAATTGCCCATATTCATCCTCAATTTGATCTAACATTTGAAATGGGAGATTCTTCCGGATGAGTACAGCAACTCCTCTACTTTTTGAATTAAAAGGGTGGGAAAAACACTTGCCTGAACCAACCCGGTTGTAACTTCAAGTGCTCCTTATCGGTTAAATGTGTTGCTTGCAGCAAGGCTACATTGACCCTCTCTTTTCTAAGACTTGAAAGTATCTTTTTCTCAATTGGGAAATGACACCCCTTAAACATTCCAGATGTACCATTTAAACGAATGGCTAGCCATAGCCATCCGAAGCAGTCCGTGACCCCCCCCAGAGGAAGAACCCCACTCAGTGCGCTGAGTGAAAACTGTAAACACAGTTAGTATAAATTTAAAAATACGACTTCCAAAACTATCAAAATCAAAACTTCTAACAGCTATTTCTACAACATACCAACATATAACACAAATGAAAGGAGACTTTCTCCCTTGCTCACAGGGGACGCTCATACTATCCACTAACCCTTCCATGGCTCCTTCTAACTGAAGCAGTGCACCCACCCCAGACAAAGAAGAAAAAATACACACATCTCATAAGAAGAAAGTTAAAAGTGGGCACTTAACCTGTCCCATCCATATCGTAACCTGAGGCACTCCTGGTAGAACAGAAATACACAGATAAGTTCCCTAGAACAATCACGGAGGTGGACACTGCGGCCACAGGTGTGTCTGTTGTTACCGGATTGGAGACGCAGTGGTCTCTGCTTGCTGTGATCCTCGCTGCCCCTTCCCTTTGGTCATTTTCCTAACTATTTTAAACTAGCACTGAGCAATTCTACAGGTCAAAAAATAACTATTTCTACCACATTGGGTAATAAAAGGGAGGGTGAGTGCACCACTTATCTGGGTTCTGGTGCAGAGCTCAGCAGGGCAGACCTACTGAGCCATCTTGAACTCCTGCCAGACACCTTAACAACCCTCTCACTTTGGGTGGCAACTTTGAGAGCTCTATGGACATGGATCCCAAGATCCCTCTGTTTTTCCACACTGCCAAAAATCCTGCTTTTAACTCTAATCTGCATTCAAATTTGACCTTCCAAAATTAATCATTTACACTTTTCCAGGTGGAACTCCATCAATCTCTTCAGCCCAACCCTGCTACTAATATGGATTTGATGAAAATATTCATGATTTGGAGATGTCGGTGTTGGACTGGGGTGTACAAAGTTAAAAATCACACAACATCAAGTTAGAGTCCAACAGGTTTATCTGGAAGCACTAGCTTTTGGAGTGCTGCTCCTTCATCATGTTATTGTGGAGTATAAGATTGTAAGACACAGAATTTACAGCTAAAGTTTTCAGTGTGGTGCTATTGAAATTACATATTGAAAAAGACCTGGATAGTTCAGCAAATCTCTCATCCTTTGGAGTGACCATGCTGATTTCAGTTCTTTCATATGTAAATCCCAGAACTTTTTTTAAGAAGTTATTTTGCTATTAATTTGGTATCTTATGATCTTATACTCCACAACAATCTGATGAAGGAGCAGCGCGCTGAAAGCTAGTGCTTCCAGGTAAACCTGTTGTACTATAACCTGGTGTGTGATTTTTAACTTTGATGAGAATAAAGATCATGCAATTTACCAATTACTGCAATGATCTTTGAAACTACAGGAAGCCTACTGTTGCAAATAGTCAGTGGCTCCTCGGAACAACACTGTTCTGATCTAGACATATTTCCGAAATGATTGTTATAATGAACTAATGCTTCGGAGAAAGCAGGTGAAGCAAAGCTGGTACTTGTGTTGACGTCAACATACATCACAATCATGACATCACTGTGCACATGCAGAGATATACTGGCACAACAGGACCCTGATGTCACAGCTGACTGATGTCATGGAATAACTTTACTCTCGTCAGCCATCTTTAGTGGCAGCCTGTTTTGGAACAGGTGTCGAATCTGGCCTGCATAGGGCAAAGGCTGTGGAAGCAGATTCAGTTCCAACGTTTGCAAGAAAATAGGACAGTTGAAAAAGAAACATTTTGCAGGATTACAGCTGAAGAACAGGTGATTGGAAACAATTGGATAATTTTCACAGAATCAGCACTGGCAAGAAATGTTGAAAAGCCTTCTGTGCTGGACAATTCTAAGAAATCAAAAGTGTAAATTGGTGAATGCTGCTGCTGCAAAAAAAACTCCAAATACAAATCGCAATCTTGCCTTAAATCTGTGAAGCATTGCAAATTGCAATTGTAAACAAAGATTAATGCTATATTCATCTTACCATTTGGTCCTTTCACAGTTATCGACTTGCGAACAGGAGACTTGGTCATTGAAAGCAAAGGAGGCCTTTCAGCCCATTGTATCTGCAAAGACCTACAGAACTTGTGATTTTTTAAACAAAAAACCTCTGCCCACATGGCCTCATTTGATGAATCCAAGACATCATCCTACCACTGAATGTAATTGATCAATATTCCAATCTTTATCTTATCTTTTTATATCCCCCTCTCTGCCTCATCTGAACACTTTTTAACCAGCTGCCAATTACACCTAACTTTCAGTCAAAGCTATTGATATCACACTATCATGTGCCAATGCCCTCAGCTCATCTACCTTATTCTCCAGGCTCTTTGTGTGAAAATACATTCCAGTTAGACATATTGACCCCTTGCTTCTCTAGCCTGTTTCCTCCGCCTTCCAGACTCACTCATTTGCATTTTAAGTTGAATTTCCCATTACCTTCCCACTGCCAATTTAGTGCATCCCAACAGCACTGAAAAAGCTGCCAGTGAGGATGTTGGCTCTGTTCTTGTTCAGATGCAACCCATCCAACACGCATAGCTTCCCCCTCCTCCACAAATGATCCTATTGCCTCAGGAATCTAAAGCACTCACTCCTGCACCATCTCTCCAAGCATTCATTTATCTGCTCTATCTTTATATTCACTATGGCATGGCACCAGAAGTAATTCAGAGATTATTATTTTTGAAGTTCTGCTTTTCAATTTGCTATCTAAACTTCCTGAAGTCTGTGTGCAGGAGCTCATTGCTGTCATGTTAGGATCCCTTCCCCCCCAGAATACCTGCAGCAGTTCCATGACATCCTGGAGGCTACATAGATTCTGCAGTCATATCTGGAGCTACTGAAGCACCCATTTATTCTCCTCACTAACACAGCACCATTTCTGCGCTTCCACACTTTTGCCTCAGCTCCATTCCCATAACCCAAGCAGCTGGACCATTCACATTGCCATGATCTTGGATCTGCTGGCTTCCATTGAGCAACTATCACCTAGTTAACCAAGGCCAAACAGAGTTAGTAAATTGAGATGCATGGTTGTTTCCCTTATTTCATCCGGGGGGGGAGGAGGAGAAGGGAGGTGGAGGCACCATTGTCCTCACTGCCTATGCTTTGTTAAGTTGAGGGCTGACTGGCTCCTGAAAACTTGCTAACCACAAGCATCTCAGCCTTATAAATGCACTATAATGCACCCCCAACTGTCATTTAAGCACCAAAATGCTGGGCTCAATTTGCCACAGCCACAGCCACCTCCTGCACACATGGATATCAAAAATTAGGAACATTTAGCATTTCACATAATGCAGGATGTGTAAATCACTGGCCCGAGCTCCCCAGACATAATGAAATGGAATATGAACTTGTTTTTTTAAATTTTATTACTACTGACAGTTAAGTATAGACTAGAAAAATCATTATGTCTTAAGTTCCACTCAGGTCTGCCACAGGTCTTTCTCCTTCTGTGAGAGTTCTCACCTTGAGGCTCCACTCAGTGGTGCAGACTTCTTGTCACAGCAACCCACCACACCCACTTTTATTGATAGCCTGTCACAGGGTATTTATATGACCAGCTCCTCTGTAATGCTTACTGTTTGTCTCCATATCCACACCTCACCTGCTCATTCACTTGTGCATTTCGTAGCAAAGTAGTATATTTCAAAATATAGTTCAGCTCCATGCTGCCAAAAGAATAGAGATAATCCTCAGTTGCCTGTCTAAAGCAATTAATACTACTTCTAGATCTTCCCCACCTAATGGTGGGTGAAATCTTTTACAGCTTTCTTGCCCATCCTCTGAATTCTACACCAGTGCAAATAGAGTAGCATATGGAGCTTTAGTGCGTCACAATCACAGAGGTAGACCACAACTCACTAGCATATTATCCAGGTATACATCCCTTTGATTATGTCTGTTGTCAGCCTTACATTTCAGTTGAACGAAGGAACTTACCCCTGACCAGATATGTACAATATTCTGTGCCGAAGCTATGCTTCATTACAAACAACAGGCATAACCTATGTAAATTCATTCCTTCATTCAAAAGGCTTCAAGATTTGGTGATAGTGAAAAGAATGCAGTATCAATTATAAAACATTTTTCACCTAGTACAAAATTGCTTCACATCCAATCTCTTTGGTGGTTGACACACAATATCCAGTGAATAGCAAGAAACAAATAATTCAGTAATCTGTTTTGGTAGTTTTATTTGAGGCTCCTCAGTCAAAACAGTTTGGAGCGTTGTGTTTTTTTTTAAAAACACATGGTTGAGTTTTAATAACATTTGTTATACTACATTCAAATGGCAGCCTGCCTAGGATGATTAAAACCTGGAGGAATGCTTAAACCCATTTTTTTTTAAATGAGAGGCAAGGGAGTTGATCCAAAACCAAAATTGACACAAGAAAGGAGACAAAATACTAAGCATATTGCCCTCTTCCCTCACAGAACTCTACTGGAAATCAACATAGGCACAGGAGATGAAATACACCTTAAATTTAATTTGGGAATGTCATCTGCAATGCAGACAAAAAAAGGGCTGGAGTATGAAAAATGAATACAGCCATTGTAATAGGTATAGTTTAGAATTTGAAACAATGTGGGATTACAACACTAATTGTGGGACTTTCCTCTTAACCAAGACTCATTTACCAATATGCTCATTGTCAATATTTGGTGATAGAAATGGTAAAATAAAGTAACCATTCAAAAGGCTTAACTACACACAAACAGGAAAAAGTCTAGCAGTCGACTATGTGTTAATAAACTCGAAATTGAATTAAAAGCTATGGCTTCAGAAGTTTGAGATCAGTCCTCAACCAAAACAGATTTTCATTAGTTTGGGATACCACAGTCAAATTCAATATTTCTTTTTGAATCCTATAGGAGATGGCTAACAATATGGAAGAACTATTGAACATGGATGTTTTGTCTGTAGCTAGAAATTTATTGATTAAGGTAACCTTTGCAGGAACTCTTCAGAAAAGTGATACTGCATATTTATCCACAAAATGTGAAAACAGATGCAATTTTCACTCTTGTTTCTGCAATTTTAAATCATCCAGTTACTCAGTTAATTTGAGAGGATCAGGTACGCTGGCTAAAAAGCTACAACAGAACACAGCTCCCTTGCGTTTCAGATGAATACATCAACTGCAAAGAAACAAAAAGTTTCAGAATGGCAACATTTTATCCTTATTGCTATATACTTAGTATGTAGTGACAGACCCAAAGAAACTAAAATTATATGTGCTGCTGTCTGGCCAATAAAATCTAAGCAAAGCATTCAAAACTGAAAAACAATAATGTAAGGAAAACAACTTGTATTCAACTCTGAACAGATCTGATCAACTTAAAGCTGATTACAGCCCACTGATTTTAATGAGTGGGAAATAAAATTGCCCTTCAATTAGCTATTACCATGGTTTCATTCGAAGCCATAGCAGACTTCACTCACAGATGAGACAGATGCTGCCTTATAATCTAGAGAAGAATTCAGTTATGCTGGCAAATTTATAACTCAAAACTGCATCATTACTTTGAAGCTGTTCAACAAATTTGGTCCTCTAGTTAATCTTGTCACAAATGTTTCCAAATGGGACAAGATCATTTTGATTAAACAAAGTCTGGCTTCTATGAACACATAGATGTCTCCTTAACATTTTATACTTCAGAAAGTATGTTTTTTCTGATGTTGATCGCTAATAAAATGGATGTGTAAAACCTACATAATCTAAATGCTCATCTTTTAGACTTCTATAAAAAATGGGAAATAATTTGCTTAGAAAGGGCAATTAAAACAGCCATGACATTGCTCATTTTCAATAGGCCGACAGGGTATATGATGCATCTAACATGAAAATTTTGGTAAAAAGATTAAAGATAGTTTGATAAACCAGCACCATCTTTTCCCTTTCTTAGACATCCTCATAATACAAGGATATGGAGGTGAAGAATTCTGCTATGTCTATCCACAAATAAACTGGGGAGTGGGCCCAATTTTATATACGGAGAATTGTTACTGCAGAACATGGGCCAGTGTCATATAAATCAGGGACATGATAGTGCATATGTATGTGGGTAAGGTAGGGTGGGGTGGGGTGGGGGGGAAAGAGAATGAAGGAACATAAACCATTGTCACTAAAGTTGGTTCTAATATAACACAGGAGTTCTGTTCTTATTTGATCTCATTACGAAAACTACACAATAGCCGGGCCATTTAAACCAACGGGGCCAGAATCGCATTATAGCGAATACAGGCAAGGAAAGTTTGTATTCTACAAATAACGATCTAAATTCTTCAATTGCATTAAACTCAATTAGTGTTGAAGAAATGTGTTATAACCGAACAGACTGTACTCACATGGCATGGTATCACTAAGTAGAATTTGGTTTGAATTTTATCAGATGTGACACCTTCGGAGAACAGATGAACTTCTATGCAGACAGAATGGTTGATGTGTAATACTGAAGTCAATCCAAGGCACTGAGCACCATCATTACCAATACAGATTAGAAGAGTATTTGATACCAGGCCCTTCAGAGACATAGGAAAGGGATCGTCAATTTGAGTGTTATGTGAATCTCCAGATTACTACTCAAGCCACTCAAAACCCTTCCTTCAGTCAAATGTTTTATTGCCCAATTTACAGGTTATCAGAACAAGCATCCAACTTGGTCATAATTCCATGGCAAGTTATCTGGTTTTGGATAAAGTGATAGTCGAGTACCACAATGGTCATTGCCTCTTATTTGGGCAGGATAAATTACAGGCATCTGAACACAATTCAATGTTCTCAATTTTAAGAGGGATTGCAGCTAAGGTTCACCAGATGGATTCCTGGGATGGTAACCTGTTGTAGGATGACAGATTGGATTGATTAGGCTTGAATTCACTGAAGTTTAGAAGAATGAGAAGGGCTGCAATGGAACGTTGAATTTCAATAGACAAGAGGTAGGGATGTTGCATCCCCTGGCCAAGCAGGAAAGAACAAGGGCTCAAATCTCAAGATACATATAAGGACATATTAAACTGAAAGGAAGAGATATTTCTTCACTCAGAGTGCAGTGAACCTGTGGAATTCTCTACTGGGAAGGCTATGGAGGTCAAGTTACTGACTACATTGTATTGAAGAAAGAAATAGATAGATTGAGGCTAAAAGTGTCAAGGGGTATGGGGAGATCTTGGGGACATGGCACTGTGAAAAAATATCAGCTTTAAATCATGCTGAGTGGCAGAGCAGGGTTTTTATTTTAGAAAAGTAACCTAATTTTTCTAATCACCCTGTTCAGAGATGTTTTTACACACCACTGAATCAGGTGGGACTTAGGCTTAATATGCCACATACTCCTGTCCCTATTCCCTATGTTTTTCATGTATGGAAACACAAAGTTAGAGATTATTTTGCTTGGTGGATTTTTTGGGTGTTTGGGGCCAGGTTTGGTGGTGGTGGTGGGGGGGGGGGGGGGGGGGGGTGCGGCGGAGGAGGAGGAGGAGTGCAAGAAAAGAGAGAAGACATGCCACAGCTTGGCATGCACAGTGCACCATCTCACAATTTATGATCACATGGTGTAATGGCTGAATACATGCAAGGTTTGCAACTTAAAAGAATACAAAAGCAGCTTAGCAAGTTACATGTAAATCAAATATGAGGAGCATATTTTTACTCTCCAAACTAATGAAATTAATGGTGCAGATAATACACAAAAAGGACCGTAGTAAACACTACTTTTTAAAAAACTGATTCAGTTACCTCTACAACACCCATGCATGCTACTATTCAATGAACCACAAAACATTTGAATAAACCTTGCCTTCAAGAGATATTGCACG
The DNA here is from genome assembly GCF_020745735.1 of Hemiscyllium ocellatum. Classification (NCBI taxonomy): domain Eukaryota; kingdom Metazoa; phylum Chordata; class Chondrichthyes; order Orectolobiformes; family Hemiscylliidae; genus Hemiscyllium; species Hemiscyllium ocellatum. The sequence continues at coordinate 25,683,219 of NC_083425.1, read as the reverse complement.
CGATGGAGAGTATTTAATGCGAAGCTGTTCTTTAACTATTATGGCATTCATGTTTTTGCTTGAAAAATTAGTTGGAGCTGTTACAGTATAGACTTCCTACAATCCAAAAGCCACAAGTAGAGTGGCTTTGCCACTGAAACATTGGAATTTTAAAAATCCTGTTGTTTTGGAGAAGGAATGCAACGACGTGGTCCTACTCTTATGGAGGTTTCTGGAAGTCGCTCTCTCTTTTTATCGTTTGGAAACTCCCACCAAACTACTTGCCAATGTTCACTAACAGCTTACTATACAGGAAATAGGAGTAGCAGTAGGCCATTTGGCCCCTTTAGTCTATTTCACCATATAATAAGATTAGGGCTAATCATCCCTGGTCTCAGCTCTTTTTAAGCTTGCTCTCCATACTCTAAATTCCCAAAACTTCAAAAACCTAACTACCTCCTCTTTGAGTACTTTCAGTGATCAAGCCTTCATAACGGAGTTGGAGAATTCCAGATATAATCACTACACTTGGAAGAAATTCATTCGCAACTCAGTTTTAAATGTGTCCACTTATTATCCTAAACTGCAAAGAATAAAGACCTAACCGGTTTATCTGTTCTTTAAGTCAATTCCTTCATTCTTGAAATCAATGAATCTCTTTTGAGTAGCCTCCAATACCAGTCTGCCCTTTCTTAAATACAAGGAACAGCAATTAAGACAACTAAAAGAAACATCAATCAGATCTAACAAAAGCTGCAACCCTTTGACTAACTCTTTTTTACTAAAATATGATGATATTGGACTAGTTTTACTACACCAGTTTGGTATTGTATTATTGCATTGGTTGTTTTTAGGTTATGGCTGAGATAAAAGTGTGTCCAAGATAATTTTCTTGATCACTATGTTAGTTGCAATGTCATAGCAGGCTGTTTTTCAAAAGGAGCAGTTTAGATAGGGTCAAAGTATATTCCCATGAAGTGGGGGAGAGAAATCAAAGTCAGAGCTCCCTCTACAATAAAAATGACAGACAAAACAGAAAGGGTGAACAACAAGGATATATGGATAAAACTACAAGTCAATCCGCTTAACTTTAGTGGTAGTAACATGTTGAGAAGATATACCAACACAAGAACATTAACTCGGAAAAACAGGACTAATAAAGATAAAACAACCATGTGTTCAAAGCAGAGTGTTAACTGAATTGTTAGAATTTTTCGATTAAATAACAGACATTTGAGGGAAATTGGAGTTGGTGTGCCTTATACACACTTCCAAACAGCATTTGACAAAGTGCTGTGAAAAAAAAAGGCCTGCCAACAAAATATAAGGGAAAGGAGCAGCATGGATTGCAACTTAATTGAATAACAGGAAATAAAGCAGTGGCAAATGGTTGCTTTTCAGACTTTAGGAAAATACACAGTGTTCTCCAAGGGTCAGCATTAGCACCACTGCTTCTCTTTTTTTTTGTTTTTCTCTTGCATTTATGCTAATTGGCTTGTTAATGAGTCAAACATTTGTGACTGGAGAAACAGTAAACAACTGGGAAGTAGCAGGGCAAGAAACTTGCCTGGGTGTACCTTTTACCAGGGACAAGGGGAAAGGTGGCTGCGAAAAGGATGACAAGGAAACGAGGAGGAAAAAAAGACAGAACACAGTTTAAGCTAAATCAAGGAATACCCAGCTAACTGTGGAATCCAGGAAAACTAAGTCAGAGATAATAAATCCTTGAAAAATTAACGTGATTCTTTAGTTTAAGAATGCATAAATCAGGAGCCACTACAGGCAGGAGAACAATGTAATGGATGGTATTGTAATGAATGCTGCAAGTAAATCTCAGGAACAGCTGCTCCAAAGAATTGTGCTCTGCTGAGGATAAGAAATGAAAATGTGTTGCTGGAAAAGTGCAGCAGGTCAGGCAGCATCCAAGGAACAGGAAATTCGACGTTTCGGGCATAAGCCCTTCTTCAGGAATGAGGAAAGTGACACACTTTCCTTGTTCCTGAACTGCTGCGCTTTTCCAGCCTTGGATGCCGCCTGACCTGCTGTGCTTTTCCAGCAACACATTTTCAGCTCTGATCTCCAGCATCTGCAGACCTCACTTTCTCCTTGAGGATAAGAAATGCATTGCAGTCAGTTTCCTTTTTCTTTCCTGATTACTTATGAGCACATTTCACCAGTTATAAACACTCCCTTTCCCCGATCTGGTGTCATGCATCAACTTAGGTGAATCTTGTTTCACCAAGGTTCTCTGAATTGCTACAGGCAAGTGCCAATTTTCATTGCCCTACATAAAGAACCAGATGACATTTTCAATGGCACATCATAAATGCCAAATCAACAATGTGGGTCAAATGATTTTCACATGATGCAATTTAGCAATACATCTGCAAAAGAAAATACAGAAAAATAAAGAAAGAATTTTAATACTACAATGGATGATTAACTGCAGGATATTAGATCATCCAGTAATAATACTAGTATCAATGACACATGCACATAGATACTGAGAACAGCCCATTCAAATCTCATTTTCGTCTTCAACCGTCTGAGTAATCAGCTTATTTAAAATATGGAATATGTATCAAACACAAAATGGAGTGTAAAAACAGAATAAAAATTGGTATAACCAGATATGTATGAATATTGCCTTGGTCTAAAATATAGTCAGAAACATACGTTGTGAAACCCCTCAGACTTGTAACTTATCTGATTGCCTTCAAAAGAATGAGACGAAGATGATTTTTTTCCCCCACTGTGGTAAATCTCTAACCACATAGAATTTATGGAAGCTCAATCTTTTAGCATGTTCGAGGCAGAAATCAAGGAATTTCTGGAGACTAATAAAATCAAGGGATGTGGAGAGAGCACTACTAAGTGAAGTTGAGATAGTTGCTCAGCCATTATTTAATTGTATGTCAAAGCAGGCTGCATGGACTGAATAGCCTACTGCTGTTTCTAACATATCTTCAGAAACAAAAATACTTACTGCCATCTTGACCTAATATTATACTGAAAATTTTCCAATTTAGTTTCAGGCTGTGCAGGTCTTCCAGCGATTCAACTAAACAATTCTGCTGGCTCCCAAACGTTTTCACATTTAATGATCTGTTGGGGCTGTGATACTGGGACAAAAATAAATGACTCATCCAAAGCAATTGTTAATTCATGAAGATGGGGGTGAAAGTATAGCTTAGTTCAGTTCAACCATTCCAATTATAATTCCGACTGTTTATTCGGATTTTTCCCCTTTAAAATTTTTGGCTCCAAACACCAAAATGCAGCAGTCGCTTCTAGAGAAGTCCACGGCCGAAATATAACAAGATGTCCCACTGAGCAAACTGTTCCTAATTGAGCTTTTTTTTCGAAGGGAGGCGGGTAAAGAGACAATTAACTGGTGGTTAAATTTTAAAAATTCAATTTTGTTTCAAAAATCAACAGATGAATTGCAGCTGAACAGTGCGGAGAATTGACTCTGACATCATCTCTATATTCGGACAGGGGGCGGTAAACCATCGAAACTCCAGCACTCGCCTTTTAAACTAACATGAACAAATAGTGACATCATGCTCGAAGTCGCAACGCCTGGACCAAAATGTTCGAGTTTCGCACAGAATCCGAAATAAAATTTTAAGGCATACCCAGTTAATAAAGTCGATAGCCCTCAAAACTTGTAATCTCAACACTTCAAATGGCAAGAACTGTAAGAGTCGGCAATCGATCGCCTCTCGCAGACTACAATTCGATCCCTTCCCTTTTCAACCGAGTTTTTTTTAATAAAAAGTAAAGAAGCCGACACCAGATTATTGCAGAACTAGGATCCTGATTTCTTTAAAACAAAACGTGGAAAGAGCCCGGAGCTGAATGTACGACTCTCGAAATTTCTCCGTGGACTAACTGAAAGACACAGAATACACAACTTTAACTGGTAAGGGTGGCGCAGTTTGAGAAAGTACTGGACACTATCTCCTCCCCTTTAACTCTCACGTACCTGTACGTGGAAAACTTCATACCAGGACACGGAGCTTACTCAACAGCACGTATTGGGATGCACGAAACACGTCGTTCTATTTATTAAAAGGGTGAACAATGAAGCAACCAAATTCCAGATGGTCACCCGGCAGGGCAAAAGTGAATCACAGAGGTCGGATATCAAGGATCTTCTGAGTTAAACAACTAAACTTACTTATTCAAAACCACTTAATAGCTAGCATGGCCTCATCATTGCCAAAGTATTTTTTTACACCATATCTCAAATCGCAAGCTCTTCAGTGGGTCAGTGCAGACTCTGAGCCGAATTGCCTCTTCTCGCACTCTACGAATTCTATGAGACAAAGCCTTAGGAATCCGAACCCCCGAAGAAAATTTGAAATGGGGCAAATTGGAGCGTGTCAAAGGCAAATCATTTCAATCGAAGGATATCATTCTGTAGGTCGTCTGCATGGCTGCTCTGGGATGTTTCGACATACCTATGGAATATTTGGAGGTTTCTGTAAAGAAGCCCCATAATCAACTAAAGAAAGTTACTGAACGCAATATCGGGGACAAAAGCACAATGGGATTGCTAACTGGCTTTAAGACAGAGAGCTGAATGTGGGAGTAAACGGTAGTTCTTCACAGTGAAGATAAGTGGGAAGTGGTGTTCCATAGAATGAGTGCTAGAACCGCTGTTGAACCACACGTTAATTTACAATCCAAAACATCTAAAATGTGCAGGTGCCATCAAATTTGTTGGTAGGATGTGGAAGAGTGAGAAGAAAAAGGGATTGTCAATATGGAGAACAGTGACAAATTACAGCAGTATATGTTTTAAAGAAGGGCAAATGAAGCTCATTACAAGTGTAGTATACTTTGTTAGAAAGAATACAGAGGTTAAATGAAAAAAGCTTGGAATGTGAATGCCCAGCAATGGTATAGGAACAAACAGATTTGAGAAAAGTTCACCAATGATTAAAAGTCCCAATGGCTGCACAAAAACAAACAAAACCAAACACTAGATAAATTTGAAATGTAGGGAAGGTTTACTATTATGCGGAACTTTGGTCCAAATTTTCAAAATTGGAAGCATTACTGGTCACGATATATTAAAAAGGACACAGAAAGACTGCAGTGAGTGCAGACATTTACAAGGATGATGACATGAGATGCTGAAAAAAGTCCCAGCCTATCCAACCTCTCCTTACAATTCAAATGCTCCAGTCCTAGCAACATCCTTTGGGTAGGTACACCAGAAAGAATGAATAGGTTGGTCTCACTTATCCTGACAAAAAGCATGTGGGGTAAACTAAAAGGTATTAAAATCATGAGATGCTTTAATACAGCAGGGATGGGGAGAAAAAGGGGAGAGGGAATGAGAGAATGTTTCCTCAAGGGGAAAAGCATAACAAATCAACAACACAGGATAGTTACCAAGAAATCCAACAAGAAATTCAGAAGAAACTTCTTTACCCAAAGAATGGTGAGAATGTGGAAATCACTGAGAGGGAATGACAGAAATGGTGAATAGTACAGATGCATGAGGGAAACTAGATAAGTATATAAAGTTACAAGGGAAGACAGTTATGTTGGTAGATTTAAATCAGACAGGAGGACAAGAGAGAAGTACAACTAACAGAGTGTACCACTTACAGCCTGAATTGTGTGATGTGTCCATATTTTCTAACCAGTGTTTAGAGATAAAATTATACATCTAGGCAGATGGAACTTGAATTTGGGTCTCCTGGCTCAGAGGTAGAGTCACAACCACTACATGGGCCCTGTTTTGTACACCCTATGTAATGACCTTCACTTTAATCGCAAGGTCTTAAATGGAACTATTCACTAATGACTGCACAATATTCAGCTCCCTTTACAATAATAATTCTTATCATAAGAACATAGATCATGCCCGCATTAAGCAAGACTTTGATAACCCAGTGTCTTGGACAAATAGCAAATAATATTTCTATTGCAGAATAGAATCATAGGGTGATACAGCACAGAAACAGAGCCTTCGATCCAACTCGTCCCTGCTGACCAGGCCCTAAATTGAACAAGTCCCAGTTGTCTGTGTTTGACCCATCTTTCACTTAACTTTTCCTTTTAAGTGTTGTAATTGTGCCTGTCTCGACCATTTACACTGGCAACTCATTCCATACACGCAACATCTTCTGCATGAAAAAGCTGCCCCTTAGGTCCCTTTTAAATCTTTTCTTTCTCACTTTAAGTCTGTATCTTCTAGCTTTGGACTCAACTACCCTTGGAAAAAGACCTTGGTATTCACTTTAACCAGGCCCATGTTTATATAAACCTCTGAGGTCACCGCACCGTATCCCCCCAAAAAAAAAAGCACCTCCAACACCCCAGTGAAAAATACCAGCCTCTCCTTGTAACTCAAACCCTCCAGTCCTGGCAACATCCTTGGAATTCTTTTCCATGTGAGTTTTCTAGTTCAACATCAGGACAACCAGAATTGTACATAGTGATCCAAAAAGGTGGACTCACCAATGTCTTGTGTAGACACCTCACAACTCCAGTACTGAATGCTCTCACCAATGAAGGCAAGTGCGCCAAATGTCTTCCTTACCACCCTGGTCTACATGCGACATCCCTTCAAGGAACCCCACCCCTCTGTTCAAACACATTCCCAGGGTCCTGTCATTAACTGCGCAAGTCCTACCCTGGTTTGCCTCACCAAAATGCAACATCTCGCATTTATCTAAATTAAACGCCACCTGCCACTTCTCGGCCTTTTGGCCCAACTGATGAAGATCTCATTGTGCTCTTAGATATTATTCTTTACAGTCCACTACACCACTGATTTTGGTGTCATCCGCAAACTTACTAACCATACCTCCTATATTCTCATTAAATCGTTTACATAAACGACGAACAACAGTGGACCTAGAACCGATCCTTGCAGCACACCTCTGGTCAAAGGCTTCCAGTCTGAATAATAATCCTTTACTACCATCCTTGATCTTCTGTAAGCCAATTTTTATCCAAGTGGCTCCCTCTCACGGGATCCCATGTGATCTAACCTAACTAACCACACTATCCATAGCAAGGACTGCAACAGAGGCCTGCAAAGTCCAGACAGACATCTACCATGCTGCTCTCATCTATCACCTTGGAAACTTCTTCAAAACACAACCTCCAAGAAGAGATTGATCACAAGTCCTCACCAACATTAAGGGATTCCATTGGCTAGATACTGAACAAGTCATTCAAATGCTACAGAAATTAAAGCAGATCAGAAGACAGGTATCCCAAAGGTGACCCACCTCCTGCAAGCCTCTCCACCAGTTACAAAGCTATTTGGTGTGCAATGGAATATTTCCCATTTGTCCAAATAAGAACAACTGCTGTAATAGTCAAAAAGCTTGACACTATCCAGTAGATCAAAAAGTGTGGTGCTGGAAAATCACAGCTGGTCAGGTAGCATTCGAGGAGCAGAAGAGTCGACATTTCGAGCATAAGCTCTTCATCAGGAAGCCTTGATATACAATCTCATCCTATCTCAGGACAATAAAAAGATCCATATACATCAGGAACTGAGGGACGAGAACAAAGGCCTTTGCTACCATTATCGATATTCCTGATGAAGAGCTTACGGTCGAAACGCTGACACTACTGCTCCTCAGATGCTGCCTGACAGGCTGCGATTTTCTAGCACCACACTTTTTTGACACTGATCTCCAACATCTGTAGTCCTCACTTTCTCCTACTATCCAGTAGGTTTATACTTGGTTGACATCCCATCCTGGGTCTGGGTGGGTTGCACTTCAGCGGGTCGGTGTGGACTTGTTGGGCCGAAGGGCTTGTTTCCACACTGTAAATAATCTAATCTAGTAAGTTGTTGAAAATATTTTAGCAGCACATTCCAAATGGGTGACTTCCACCACCTATAGGGACATGGGACAGCAACGCATTAACTTGATATCTACGCAGGAGTAGAGGTGGTGAACTTAGGCTGGGAGATTTTAGAGCAACAGGATAAGCAATAATGGTACCCAAAGACCTTTGTTCTAGTCCCCCACTTCCTGATGGAAATGGGACTTTTTATTGCTTGTCCTGAGATAGGATTGGATTGTGTCAGGGCTACCTGTGGAAATACTCAAACTGTGGCAAGGAGCAGATTAAGCTAACCAGTGGCCATTTAAGGCGAACTGAATGAGGGCAATTGGGATCTTCCCCAACAGGAAGATTTTAGCTGCCAACAGGACATCCCTGAACCACAGTATGGAGGCGTTTCAGCCAGTGCTCCAGGCAAACTTAGAATATCTCAGTTTCTTTGTTTACCCCAATAAAAAAAAACCCAAACCCAAAGTGGGCCCTCAATGCTGGAAAGGTGACTTTTACTCTTAAATTACATTAAAAAAAGGCTTATACTTTGCTCCTATTTGCCTGCCATGGAAACCTGCTAATACTGCTCCTCAAATTAGTATGCTTCCAGATTAGAATCCTGCCCGTTATTCTTAACTGGATGGCAAAGTTCACTCTGATTCCTCAGGTGAAAAGGCATACTGTTTCTCTCAGTGCACATTTCTGATCCCTACTGGAGCCCTATGGACGTGCTCAGAACCCACAGGTTAAATTCTGAAGAATCTGTTTACATCATTGTGATAGTACCTTCAAAATGACTGCTACGAATTAAGGCAAAGGCACTTTCTCAAAAGCAACTGAGGAAGTGTCAGTTATTAACAATATTTTCAGAAATGCTCATATTTCAAAACTGGATTTTCTTTTTCATTCACTTGTGGAACATGTGTGTCACTGGCCAGGCCAGTCATTCCTAGTTGTCCTTGAGAAGGTGGTGGTGGAATGATTGCTTTGAACCACTGCAGTTCATATGCTGTAGGTAGACCCATAATGGAGTTAGGGAGGGAATACGAGGATCTTGACTTGGTGACATTGCAGGAAGTCATGTGGTTCCAAGTTAGGACAGTGAATATGCTGCCCTTGTCCTTCTAGTTGTGGGTTTGGAAAGTGCATTTGTTGAAGGATCTTTGGCAAATTTCTGCAGTGCGACTTGTAGATAATACACACTGCTGCTACATGAACATGGTGGAAGAGAGTGAGAATGTTTGTGGATGTGATCTCAATCAAGTGAGCTGCTTCGTCCCTGATGGTATTGAGCTGCACCCATCCAGGCAGATGGAGAGTATTCCATTGTACTCCTGATCTATGCCTTGTAGATGGTGGACAGGCTTTGGGGAGCAGGAGGGAAGTTACTACTACCCTAGGCTCTGACCTTCTCTTGTATCCACTGTTTTTATATAGTAAGTCCAACTCAGTTTCTGCCAATGCTGATAGGGGGGAATTCACTGATGGTACACTAACTGAGGGCAGCAAAATCAATATGGCACCTTCTAATTTGCAAAGATGAAATCTGTCCAACAATTGATTATTGTTTTTAAGGCTCCGTATATGGACTAACTGTGGTCTGATTAAATTAAATATCTGGAGGTTTGGCAATATGCACATTATCAAACATTGGTACTTGGAACAAAGACTCAGTTGATAGCTAATTTTGTGTACAGCTTTGCAATTAAATTGAAACTTCCCAAGTTGATACTACAAAGAAAAAAGACCAATTCATGGGTGAAATAAAGTTATACACAATGGTCTTGACATTTGCACCCCAAACACCGAAACATCAGACGTCATGAAAGTTATTAAGTACATTTTACAACAACTTGTTTTGTTGTCAATTCTATTAATCAATTATGAATTCATCTGGTTTTGTAACCAAAGGTTTTTGTAAAAGTTTGCTCATGCCTTAATAATGACTGAGCTATCCATAAATACTTGATCATAAAGTGAAGGTAAAATGCTACAGCTAAAATGATATATTTCAGCAGATGACAAAGCATGTGTTGTAAACTTCAGGTATAGATAATTTATGCAATGTTGGAACAACATGATCACTACAATCCCAAGTAGTCATTGTACATATTTACTGTATAAATAAAAGTCTTGGACATTATTATTGGATTAAGGGGAGAATGGTGAAACAAAAGGTTCAGACTCATCTTCAGATTGATAGCACGACAGCATTGGTAAACTGAGGGTAATGAGAAAACTGTATACCTGAGTGCCATTAGCAGTTAGTCATATCAAAAGCATAAGGGTCTGTGGATTAGTCAGCCATATTTTAAAAAGGATGGTGCGAGATTGCAATTGATGTGCCATTATAATCAAATTCGATTTCCAGAGTGGGAGTATAATTAACAAGTACCCTCAAGATAATAAAAATTAAAATTAATGATTAAAAACTGCTCAAGTAATAACATTCACTATGGGAAAATAGGAGCAGAAAGAGGATCTGTATTTCCTTTTTACAAACCTACACGCCACATCTGCTATTCATTTGCATTTCAATAAAGGGACGGCTTAAAAAAAATCTGTTTTTGAAACAGCACCGTCAGTGCCACTCTAGACTAACAACATACCAGTAAAAAAAAGCCTGTTATGTCACCTACAAAAGAAACTGAAACCTGATAAAACGCAGCGATTAAAAAAGAAACACCAAATTGGACAGTCTTGATTGAAATTGTTTAATTAGTATTACGAAATCGTAGGTTTGGACTGAATGAGAACCCCCAGTCTCCTTGCAAAAGTCAAGCAGCCTAATGGCAACTCAAGGTTATGTATCAAGATAGGGCAGCTGGGTATCCCTAATGAAAAGCTATTTTATTCCATAAAAATTAACCTTCAGCACGGGGGGGTAACTTCAACTGACCAATCAGTTGACATACTTTTGTTTATATCATTCACCCGAGCAGTCGTCCAAACCCCATGTTCCCACTTCATTTCCATATGGGTTTGTCCCCTTTCCTGTAATTACCCATAGTAAAAGCCACCAAGCTAAATAGAGTACAGGGTTTGTGAAACAAAATCCCTTTCTTTTGAAGAGAAAATAATGTTTTGTAACATGAGCGACAGTAAATGCATTTTGACATGTTATATTGTTAAAGATGTCCTAATGACGAGAAGCGATGCATGGACCACGATAAAGGGACCAGAATTACTTGCTGGAGGAGATTAAAGCAGAGAAGTCACTTCACGAATAAATACGGAGAACACCCGACTAGGGCAGGATGAAGGTATATTCCTCTCGGCTAACTTTCCTGGTGTCCCATTTTGGAACATTAGTACTTCCCGGTCTTCCTGATGGGAGGGGAAGAAGCAAATGGAAGGATGGCCGTTACTGGTGGCTGGGAAAAAAAACACGGTGGGACAAGGAAGATTCTCAGTGGATAGCACAAAGGTTGTAGCACAACGATCCGAGACCATGAAGAGAATACCCGAGCTGGGTACTGTATCGGGAAGGCGCCATAAGGGTTGGGTGGGCGAAGACCCATCCCCCTCCCAGGCGGCTCGCGCCTTCGCCCGTGAAGAGAAACGGCCGTTAACGGTCACTGCTCGCGGCCCGAACGTTCCAAATCCCAGCGGGAATTCGAACGCCTGACCTACGCAAGCTCGAGCCTCAAACCCCCCCCCCCCCCAAGCTGGCGCCTCTGCCATGGCCACGAACCACCGGACGTCTCCACGGAAGGTGAAAACATGCCCAGAGCCAATAATAGAGGAAGACGACGGGAGGGGCACGGGTTGGAGCCACGGGCTCCACCAGAGGAGAACAAACAACGCCGGATGGTCGTAAACCTGCACACGGCGGTGAACGCCCAGGCAGGACATCAACGGCAACGCTATATATTAAAGTGGGGAGACGCCACTATTCCTCCTCGCCTAAAAAAAAAGAAAATTCTGAACACATCCTACCTCCGATTCCGTGGCTTATACTCTCACTCCCTCTTTATGCTCCCAGCCCCTGTTGTTCCCTTTACGTTTACACATTGTGTGGTATCGCTCCGGGCAGTTCACACACCGTCCAATCGTCGCCCGTAACGTCATTGAGCGCGTCATTCGTGTCAAGAGCCAATGGGCTGCTCTACAAGGATCTGTAATTTCTCAGCAGCGTCATTCAAAAAAAAGTTGTATTAAGTGCGTAGGTGTATTGTTGACTGGATTGGAGCGATTATTATGATATTTTTAAAAGGCAGAATTCTATTCATGCAACAAAAAAATTGGTATCAACTCTAGTTTGGCAGAGCACTATATTAGGGGAAAGTGAGGACTGCAGATGCTGGAGATCAGAGCTGAAAATGTGTTGCTGGAAAAGCACAGCAGGTCAGGCAGCATCCAAGGAGCAGGAGAGTCGACGTTTCAGCATAAGCCCTTCTTCAGGAATGAGGAGAGTGTGCCAAGCAGGCTCAAATAAAAGGTAGGGAGGAGGGACGTTGGAAATGCGATAGGTGGAAGGAGGTTAAGTTGAGGGTGATAGGCCGGGGTGGGGGTGGAGAAGTCAGGAAGACGATTGCAGGTTAGGAGGGCGGTGCTGAGTTCGAGGGTTGGGACTGAGACAAGGTGGGGGGAGGGGAAATGAGGAAACTGGAAAAATCTGAGTTTATCCCTTGTGGTTGGAGGGTTCCTAGGCAGAAGATGAGGCACTCTTCCTCAAGCCGTCATGTTGCTATGGTCTGGCGATGGAGGAGTCCAAGGACCTGCATGTCCTTGGTGGAGTGGGAGGGGGAGTTGAAGTGTTGAGCCACGGGGTGGTTAGGTTGGTTGGTCCGGGTGTCCCAGAGGTGTTTTCTGAAATGTTCCGCAAGTAGGCAGCCTGTATCCCCAATATAGAGGAGGCCACATCGGGTGCAGCGGATGCAGTAAATGATGTGTGTGGAGGTGCAGGTGAATTTGTGGCGGATATGGAAGAATTCCTTAGGGCCTTGGAGGGAAGTAAGGGAGGAGGTGTGGGCACAAGTTTTGCATTTCTTGCGGTTGCAGGGGAAGGTGCCGGGAGTGGAGGTTGGGTTAGTGGGGGGTGTGGACCTGACAAGGGAGTTACGGAGGGAGTGGTCTTTTCGGAACGCTGATAGGGGAGGGGAGGGAAATATATCCCTGGTTGTGGTGTCCGTTTGGAGATGGCGTAAATGACGACGGATGATACGCTGTATATGGAGGTTGGTGGGGTGGTAGGTGAGGACCAGTGGGGTTCTGTCCTGGTGGCGATTGGAGGGGTGGGACTCAAGGGCGGAGGAGTGGGAAGTGGAGGAGATGCGGTGGAGAGCATCGTCGATCACGTCTGGGGGGAAATTGCAGTATTTGAAGAAGGAGGCCATCTGGGTTGTTCGGTATTGGAACTGGTCGTCCTGGGAGCAGATGTGGCGGAGACGAAGCAATTGGGAATATGGGATGGCATTTTTACAGGGGGCAGGTTGGGAGGAGGTGTAGTGTAGGTAGTCGGTCGGTTTATAGGTCGGGGTGGAAGGTGTTGGCAAAGTGAATGAGCTGTTCAACCTCCTCGTGGGAGCATTAGGCAGCGCCGATACATTCATCGATGTAGCGGAGGAAAAGGTGGGGGGTGGTGCCAGTGTAGCTGCGGAAGATGGACTGTTACACATATCCTACGAAGAGGCAGGCATAGCTGGGGCCCATGCGGATGCCCATGCTATTCCTTTGGTTTGGACGAAGTGGGAGGATTGGAAAGAGAAATTGTTCAGAGTGACGACCAGTTCAGTCAGTCGAAGAAGTGTGTCAGTGGAAGGGTACTGATGGTACGGCGGGAAAGGAAGAAGCGGAGGGCTTTGGGTCCTTCGTGATGGGGGATGGAGGTGTACAGGGACTGGCTGTCCATGGTGAAGATAAGGCGTTGGGGACCGGGGACGCGAAAATCATGGAGGAAGTGGAGGGCGTGGGTGGTGTCGAACGGAGGTGGGGAGTTCTTGGACTAAGGGGGACAGGACCATGTCGAGGTATGCAGAGATGAGTTCGTTGGGGCAGGAGCAGGCTGAGACAATGGGTCGGCCGGGGCAGTCAGGTTTGTGGATTTTGGGCAGGATGTAGAAACGGGCGGTGCGGGGTTGTGGGGCTGAGGTTGGAGGCGGTGGATGGGAGATCCCCTGAGGTGATGAGGTTATGGATGGTCTGGGAGATGATGGTTTGGTGGTGGAAGGTGGGGTCATGGTCAAGGGGACAGTAGGAGGAGGTGTCCACGAGCTGGTGTTTAGCCTCAGCGGTGTAAAGGTTGGTGCGCCAAACTACGACCGCACCTCCCTTGTCTGCTGGTTTGATAATGAGGTTGGGGTTGGAACAGAGGGGAGTGGAAGGCTGCACGTTCCGAGGGTGAGAGGTTGGAGTGGATGAGAGGGGTGGAGAGGTTGAGGCAGTTAATGTCGCGGAAGCAGTTGGCTATGAAGAGATCAAGGGCAGGTAAGAGACCAGCACGCGGTGTCCAGGTGGATGGGGTATGTTGGAGGCGGGAGAATGCGTCGTCAGAGGGTGGCGAGAATCCTGGTTGAAGAAGTAGGTGCGGAGGCAAAGGCGGCGGAAGAATTGTTCGATGTTTCGCTGCGTGATGAACTCATTAATCCGAGAGCGTAGGGGAATGAAGGTGAGGCCTCTGCCGAGGACTGATCTTTCATCATCAGAGAGGGGTAGTTCTGGAGGGATGGTGAAAACACGGCAGGGCTGGGAGCTAGCACCTGGTGTGGGGTTGGAGTTGGGAGTGGGTCGGGGTTGGCCGTGGGGGTGGGAATCGGGGCGGGGATGGAGATTGGGGTTGGGGCGGGGTTAGGCGTGTGAACGAAGATCGGCGTGGGGTCGGGGTTAGGCGTGCGGATGGAGATCAGCGTGGGGGCGGGGTTAGGCGTGATGACGGAGATCGGCGTGGAGGTGGAGACGCATGCGGCATGGTTGTTGTGCAGGTGAGTGATGTCATTGGAGGCAGAAGTGGCCTTCTCTATACTGGGGAGACAGGCTGCCTACTTGCAGAATATTTCAGAAAACACCTCTGGGACACCCAGACCAACCAACCCAACTACCCCATGGCTCAACAGTTCAATTCTCCCTCGCACTCCACCAAGGACATGCAGGTCCTTGGACTCCTCCATTACCAGACCATAGCAACACGAGGCTGGAGGAAGAGCACCTCATCTTTTGCTTAGGAACCCTCCAAACACAAGGGATGAACTCAGATTTCTCCAGTTTCTTCATTTCCCTGCACCCACCTTGTCTCAGTCCCAACCTTCGAACTCAGCACCACCTTCCTAACCTGCAATCTTCTTCCTGATCTCTCCGCCCCCACCTCGGCCTATCACCCTCACCTTAACCGCCTTCCACTTATCGCATTTGCAAAGCCCCTCCCCCAAGTCCCTCCTCCCTACCTTTTATCTTAGCCTGCTTGGCACACTCTCCTCATTCCTGAAGAAGGGCTCATGCCCGAAACGTAATTCTCCTACTCCTTGGATGCTGCCTGACGTGCTGCGCTTTCCCAGCAACACATTTTCAGAGCACGATATTAAAAGAGTTTTGATAATAACCAACAGTGTGCTAAGTCTGCTCATCACCTCCTTTACACATAGGGGTGCGGGAAATAAAAAAGCATAATTGCCTGTACAAAGAAATGAATGCTTGGAAATTAACGCACTGGAGCTCCATTTTGAAGTATGCAAAACAAGTCAGTGTAGTGCAGTTTGAGTCAGTTGCCTGGTCTCCTCCCCCCCTCCCCGCCCCGGCCATCCCATCACCCCCGCCCCCCCGGATTTATATTATTTTTAACATGTATCCCTGTTTGCCCAGGGTGCTATTATTGGTGATGAACTTTTAGGTGCTAGCAACTGTGGTCATGAGAGTCCCGGTCCGGTCAGCACAAGATGTGGATGTGTAGCGCCTGTGGCTTCAGTGGTGCAAAATAGTGTTCATTTTGTTCTGCACGTATCTTGTGAGGGCATTTATATTTGAAGCGTCCAGAGTAGATCACCATGGCTATCTGAATCCAATTCCCCTGACAGCCTGTCTGCAAGGCAGCCTAGCCCCATGTCTTGTGGGTAGAGCACGTTTATCCTTTGACTTGAGACTTGATCACCACCTTGATACCCACTTTCACCCATGTTATGAAGTCATAGAGATATGCAGCACGCAAACAGACCCTTCGGTCCAACTCGTCCATGCTGACCAGATATCTTAAACTAATCTAGTCCCATTTACCAGCACTTGGTCCATATTCCCCCAAACCTTTCCTATTCATATGCCCATTCAGATGTGTTTTAAATGCTGTATTTGTACCAGCATCCACCATTTCCTCTGGCAGCTCATTCCATAAAGCACCATCTTCTGTGTGGAAAAAGTTGTCCCTTAGGTCCCTTTTATATCTTTCCCCACTCACCCTAAACCTATGCCCTCTAGTTCTGGACTCAGTCATACTGCATGGAAACAGATCCTTCACTCCAAATAGTCCACGCTGACTGTATTCCCAAACTAAACTAGTCTCACCTGCCTATGCTTTGTCATACCCCTCCAAACCTTTCCTATTCATGTCCTTATCCAATTTTCTTTTAAATGTTATAAATGCATCTGCATTCACCACTTCCTCAGGCAGTCCATTTCACACACAAACAACTGTGTAAAAACTTGCTCCTCGTCCTCTTTAAAACTTTCTCCTTTCACCTGAAAAGAATGGCCCCCAGTTTTGAACTCCCCCAACTTAGGGAAAAGACTCTTGCCATTCAGCTTATTGATGCCCTGCCTGATTTTTTAAACTTTTATAAGGTCATCCCTCAACTCTACTAGCTAATAACAGAAAAAGATGGGGTACATGAGGATAAGCTATCTTCTCTGATTGGGGGTTTTAGAACAAGGGTGCATACTCTGAAAATTAGGGCCAGACCATTTGGGAGCAATATAAGGAAGCACTTTTATACAAAAGGGTGGTTGATGTTTGGAACTCTCTTCCACAAATGACAGTGGATGCTGGACCTGCTAACTTTATATCTGAGATGGATAATTTTTTGTTAAACAAAGGTATAATAGATATGGAACAAAGGCAGGTATATGGAATTAGGCTGCAGATCAGCCATTGAATAGTGGAACAGGCTTGAGGGGCTGAATGACCTATCTTTGCTCCTATTATGCTAAAGGCAAATTAATGTAAGTTGTTGATTTAGCCATTATATTTCTAAATGATAGTGACTTTTACACAATTCCTCTTGTCTATCAATTCCTTCCTCACTGGATAACATCATGATCCTCCAGTCTCCACTGCCTCCACCATATAGAGTCATAGAGTCATAGAGATGTACAGCATGGAAACGGTCCAACCCATTCACACCAACCAGACATCCCAACCCAATCTCGTCCCACCTGCCAGCACTCGGCCCATATCCCTCCAAACCCTTCCTGTTCATATACACATCCAAATGCCTCTTAAATGTTGCAACTGTACCAGCCTCCACCGCATCCTCTGGCAGCTCATTCCATACACGTACTACCCTCTGCGTGAAAAAGTTGCTCATTTCTGGTCCTAGGAATGCCATCTAATTAGTTGCTTTGCTTATGTGTTATACCAAATAATAACTTTCTGACTTAAGCACCAGAACACCTAGATTTCTCTACACCTAGGAATTCTGCATTTGTACTCTATAATAATACTCTTTTATTCTCCTTTCCACCGGGAAAAACTTCACATTTTCCCCACATTATGTTATATCTGAAAGATTTTTGCCCACTTATCCCATGACTTTATCAAGGGAGGGACTTCATTCATAATGCAGCTGAATGTGGCTAAGCTGAGGGAAAGTCCTGAAAGTTCTTTGAGTTGAAGGGATCATGCTTTGACAATCCCAGCTCTTCCTTTTTATGTATTAGGAATTTCCATCCCCTGGATCTGCTTGATTACAATTTGGCGATAACTCCTTGACAATGCAATCAATTAATACTCTAGGAGAAAGTGAGGACTGCAGATCCTGGAGATCAGGCTTTGAAAAAGCGCAGCATCTGAGGAACAGGAGAATTGACGTTTCGGGCATAAACCCTTCATCAAGAATGTGGGGGCGCCCATGGGAGGGGTTGTGGCTGGGAGGGAAGGTAGTTAGGAAGGCGATGAAGGTGGGAGTTGTTGGTGATAGGTCAGAGTGGGTAGGTGGGGAGGAAGTCATATACTCTGATGTAAAGGCAGTCATTCTCCCTCTATTATACATATTTACACCATGGTTGTCATGAGATCCAGGTAATTTTTGTGGAGTGTGTTAAGCAAATGCCATGTAGGTAACCCCTTGTATCACTTTGCTAATGCGATGGTAGTAGATTGGATTGGGTTTGCCCTATTCTTTTTTCTTTTGTTTTAAGTACTTGCCCACTATGTCTGGTATCTGCCAGTGTTGTAAAAACTTAGCCAGAGGTGAAGGCGGTGCTGGAGCACAAATCATTATTCCTATAGTTGTGATGATATTGCAGTCTACAGCCTTCAGTATGCTCAGTAGTTTGGCATTTGGAATGCTTCTAATTATCTGAAGGCTGGTTTTATGATAGTTGAACCCTCTGTAGGAAGCTCAGTAGATTATCCACTTGGTTAGCTATAAACTACAGTATTCAGGCTTGACCTTTGTGCTCAAATATGCTTCATCTGTCATTTATGTTTAGGACAGTCATGGAACATCCTCATCCCATAAGTTTAATTGTATGGTTCAATGATAATTCGATGTTGGAGTGGTGTTCCGTTTGAATGAGGTCTTTGCGTCCTGTCTTTGTGGATGCTGACTTTCTACTTTGGGCTGTTGCAGGCAAGGGGTTCCTGTCAATTCTCAGGAATGTTGGATTTCTTCAGGGATACTTTGAGAACTTTGCCAAACATTTCCTCACTCTTTTGGGAGTCTCTGTACTTTAGAATACAGAATAGAGTAATTGTTTTGGGAGCCTGGTGAAGGGCTCTGGCCCGAAACGTCAAATTTCCTGTTCCTTGGATGCTGCCTGACCTGTTGTGCTTTAACCAGCAATACATTTTCAGCTCTGATCTCCAGCATCTGCAGACTTCACTTTTTACTTTGGGAGCCTAGTGTCAGGCATGTGAGCAAGAAGAAATGTGTGCATCCCCGTCCCTGTAATTGTTTTGCATGATTAGTCCCTCTATTGGTATCGTTGGCTTTGGAGACAATGTTCATATTAGACTATGTACCATGCAAACAAACTTTGAAGGATTTTATAAAGACAATGGCAGTGGCAGTTCTCCAATTCTTTGAGCTGCATACTGTGGATTGTCCCTAAGTCTGTGAAGCATGCAGGAATGCAGGAGTCACTGCAACTCTATAAACCACGAGCTTATTCCCAGATTTGTGCTCCTGGTCCTCAAATATTAATTTTTTTCATTGACCAAAAGTTGAACCAGCACATTGGAAGCAGTGATAGATTTTGCACTGTCTGTTTCAGGGAAGGTTTCTCCAATGTGCTTCTCAATTGCTTCCTCTCAGTGGCAAAAGAACTGTGCATGCTAAGGTGGAGTTTGTCTTGCTAAAGGATATAATCTTCATTGTGTAGCAAGTAAAGATGCAGCAAGGAGCAGCATCAACGATCCTAGCTTTTTTTAAACTATGCAATAGTTTATTACTCTCGATCATGACAGTTTGAGTTCTCACATTTGGCTGTGCTCAGAAATTTGTCACCATCTTTGTCTATTGCATTATGACAGTTGATCTGTGACCTTTACTAACAGGACCAGTGCAGAGCCGCGACAGCAAACAACTGTTTTAAACCAGTCACCTTCACCTTTCACTGCAGTTTCAGTCTGTTGAATCTTGACTTAGGCCACTTGTCTTGCAACCTTCATTAATATGCACCCAAAACACACTATCCTGGCCTACACAATCTTGCACTCAGTAATCTGCACTGACTTTTATTCTTCCAAGACATTTGCTTTTTTAAAAAAAAAACTCAGTCCCCTGTTTTAAATCAATCATTTTCTGGTCCCTGTAACATTGAATGCAAAATTCCTGGAAAATTCAATGATATGGACCTCCAACATTTTTAGTCCCATTGTTTCGGGTTAACCTTTTAGCTTTTCAATCTGATGCACTTAACTTTCTTCCTTAAACCTCTGGCTTTCCACCTCCCTTGATTTAAAACTCAGGTTGATTCTAAGTCCTAATTGCTTTGCTGTTAAATTTTTAATTTTATGTCTTGTATGGTAATATGGATGTTTCACATTAGACGTGCTACATAATTAAAATTGCTTCTGGTAAATGACTCCGAAGATACCTACATGATGTAGACCATCCTTGATATTGTTGAAATGTGATGGTAATGGCCCTTCGGTAATGTAATTTGTAGTTTTCAATATTTTCTTTTCAACTTTGTGACCATTCATTTACAAGTTGAAGTCTGCGGCCAAAAGAGCATGATACTGCTGTTAAACCTTGTGTAACTCAGATATTCAGACCATGAAGTGATCCACCTGGACTGCAGTTCCATCCTCTCAGGAAAAGACCTCTCTTGTGGAATGAATTCATTCTGTACTGCTGTATGGTTATGATCCCAACTCTGGTAATACTGAACAAGCCAGATCCCAGAATGAAACCTGGCATGATGGTTTTGTTTTGAAACTCATGTTTATTCACCCACATGATCATGAGACTGCGAATTTACTTTAACAACAAAATTTTGTACTTTTTTTTAAAAAGCTACAGTTGTAAAAAAATCTTAATACCCATCAAAGTTAAGTTTCAATCTATTGCCCAACATTATCCATTTGAGTCTAAAACCCAAGATATTACCCCTCTATATCAAATCTTGTAAGTTCTATTTTACGGATTCTTCCAATTTCTGTGCTGTGAACTGTGGAATTTTCTTTTCATGAATACCCATCAAACTGCAAATTTAGACATCCTCAGTTGAAATAACCTGCACGTGTGTAACCATACACATCTGGTATGGAAGCTGCACAACTAAACCTTTCGACTGAGGTAACCAATTTCCCTTAACTGTTCTGAAAACAGATAGAAGAGAAATCATAGTTCAGGCCCCAGTCAGAGCTCCTCCATGCTACTCTAAAAACTTTCAAACGCTCCTGGTTTTCTAAACTAAAATTAATCCTTGATTATTCTGAACTGAAAACCTACTGGCCTTCCATATTTAAACCACAGTTTAAAAACTTCCCGTTAACACTCTAAGGATTCTCGCTCAACACTGTTCTGACCTAGGAGGATGATAGAGTCATAGAGATGTGCCAAAATCATTTTCTGCACCGGAATGAGTTTCAGCACTTGCTGCATATCCATCTTGATACCCAGACTCCTCACAACTGTCCTACCATTGTGCTTTTTAAGCACAAAATAACTGTCAGTTGGTTATCGTTGGAGGAAAAGAAACAGTGGAAGAGCAAAAGGATAGTGAGGATAAAAAGAACCAAGTCATCCATCTCTCCCTTAATACTGCAAACCGACATGACTGGTGCTTGTCTGTCATGATTTGGGTCCCCTTCAGAGACAGAAATCACTCAACAATTTGGTTAGTTTAGGCTGGACACTGCAAATATGTTAATTGGCAGGCAGTACTAAGTGGATTTTCTGCCTACGTTGGAAGCAATAGCAAAGGTTAATCCTACTTCCTATTTTCAGGGCGATCAAACTTACACCCACTGTAAGTTGGTAGATAGGTAAAATAGCATCACAGCTAAATCTAATCTTGGTGTTCATTTGCTGTGACTATAGGAAATAGAAGAAGCTGTCATGAACTATTTGGCCTCTTAAGTCTTCCTCACCCTTCAGTAAGATCACAACTTTTGCTGTAACTTCGCTTTCTTGCCTGCCCCTCAAACTTTGACTCCCTTGTCAACCAAAATCTCCCTCATTCAGTTTTGAACATATTAGATGACTTGGTATCTATTGCTAATAGGGAAAAGAACTCTAAGCATGAGAAATTCCTTCTCATCTCCATCTTAAACAAGAGACCCCTTATTTTGACTTCTAGCGCTAGAATCCCCATAAAGGGAAACATCGTCTCTGCTTCTACCTTGTCAAGCTCTCTCAGAATCTTAAAAAATAGTTTCAGTAAGGTAACCTCATTCTCCTAAACTCCAATGAGTAATCAGCCTACTCAACCTTTCCTCAAAAGACAAAACTATCATTCCCAGGAATTAGACTAATGAACATTTTGCAAACTGCTTCCAATGGCAAATATGCCCGTTTTTAAGGTGATGAAAGTTGAACACAACAGACAGTACACTCATCAATTCTCTGTACAGATGTAGCAAGACCTCCCTACTTTTATACTTCCTCTTGCAATAAAGGCTAACATTCCAATAGCCTTCCAATTAGTTGTTGTGACTGTATGCCACATTTTTTCATTCCTGTATAAGGTATGAGCATATATTTGTGCTTTCTAAAAAAAGTAGCAATTAAGTACTTTTTAAATACCAATAAATCAATATTATGTGTTAGTAAATAGAACAGGAAGATTGGTTCTAGTGTGATCTGCAGCATCAACCCTGTTTCGTAAACATTGTGCAACTGATTTTAGAAATAAAAATCAAATCGTCATGACATCAAACATCAAGTAATGCAAATTTTGGAAAATTGACACAGTTTACTGATATCTTTGAAAGTTCAGTCAGCTAAATTTAATTAAGAAGTGTCATCGGGTATTTCAGCCAGTTGACTAAAAACACTTCTTAAAAAAAAAACTGATTGACTGTGGACCAAGTTAAAATCACACACACCAGATTATAGTCCAACAGGTTTATTTGGAAGTACAAGTTTTTGGAGTGCTGCTCCTTCATCAGGTGGCTAGTGGGCCAATATCAGAGGACACAGAATTTATAGTAAAAGATTAAAGTGTCACATAACAGATGCAATGTATTGAACAAACCTAACTTGCTGTTAAGTCTTTAATCATTTAGAATAGGTTGAAGGTTTCGAATCATTAATATGTAAATCCCAGAACTTCTTTCAAGTCACATTCCCGAGGTAACTAAGGTTTTATAAAAAAAAGACATCTCAGCTCAGACATTGCATTAAAGGTATGAGGTTAGAGTCTGACTGTATTCCAACCTTGAGTCAGACAGGTTCTATTTGCAAAGTAGGAATCTTAAAAATGTCACATGAACTGACTGCCCACAGCTTGTGTGCTTTTTGAACAAAATAGAATGTATCTGCAAATACAAATCTGCAAAAACAAATTCATCCCAGAGGCTTATATGTGTGCGTGAGGGAGTCTATGTGCATGTGCGTGTGTGTGTGCACGAGTGTGACAGAGTATATGCCTGTTAGAGGGTGTGTGCGTGAGTGTGAGTGTGTGGAGGGTGTGTGTATAAGACATGAACCCATGGGTCCTGAACCTG
The DNA here is from genome assembly GCF_020745735.1 of Hemiscyllium ocellatum. Lineage (NCBI taxonomy): Eukaryota > Metazoa > Chordata > Chondrichthyes > Orectolobiformes > Hemiscylliidae > Hemiscyllium > Hemiscyllium ocellatum. The sequence continues at coordinate 25,660,097 of NC_083425.1, read as the reverse complement.
GCTATCAGCCTCTGCTCGGCTACTCTGCATTGTTGCATATCCTGACGTCAGCGTTGGAGGATGGTCAGCAAAGATCCGAGGCCGAATGTCCTTGACTGCTGAAGTATTCCTCTACTGGGAAGAACATCCCTGTGTTGCGCAGTCTCCTACTGTCTGCTTGGTCTCAATGTATCATCATCGGCCTCAGATCTTCAGGTGACCCTCTTCCAAGGTGGACTTCAGGATACGCAACAACGCAGAGTCGCCAAGCAGAGGCTGATAGCCAAGTTCAGTACCCATGAGGATGGCCTCAACCGGGATCTTGGGTTCATGTCACACTACAAGTCACCCCACTATACTATATACACACTTTTACACACGATCACACTTGCAAAGACCCCCTCTCATACATATGCTCTCTCTCAGACACACATACCCCCCTCCCCACACTCACTCATATGCACACCCTCTCACAGGCATATTCTCCATCACACTCATGCGTGCACACATACTCTCTCCCTCTCCCTTACACACATATGCGAACACACACACATAAGTCTCTGATGTGAATTTGCATTTGCAGATACATTGTTCAAAAAGTAAACAATCTGTAGGCAGTCATGTGACATTTTATAAATTCCTACTTTGGAAATAGAACTGGTCTGACTCACAGTTGGAATACAGACAGACTCTTACCTCATACTTTTAATGCATTGTTTGGGCTGAGGTGTCACCTTTTTTTAATAAAACCTTAAGTTATCTCAGGAATGTGACTTGAAAGAAGTTCTGGGATTTACATATTCATGAATTGAAACCTGCAACCCATTCTAAGTGATTAAAGATTTAAAAGCGATCTAGGTTCGTTCAATATGTCGCATCAGTTGTATGACACTTTGATCTTTTAATATAAATTCTGTGTCCTTTAATCCTGCCCCACCAGCTACCTGGTGAAGGAGCAGTGCTCCAAAAACTTGTACTTCCAAATAAACCTGCTAGATTATAACCTGGTGTTGTGTGATTTCTAACTTTGTCCCCTCCATTTCAACACTGGCACCTCCATATCATCAATTTGTGGATATATTGAATTTTTCAAAACTATTTGCAATAAGACTGTTTCTGAATATTTCTCATCACTGATACCTCCAATCAAAAGTTTTAAGATTAATTATTTGTGCAGCAGTTTAATGCACTGAAATGTGTTTGGACGTGCATTCCTTTTCAATGTACAATGCTAGAAATATAACTTGTACTTGTAGAAGTATAACAACTGAGCTCGGAAGACTGAGTTCGAGATCAGAAATTAGAAAGATTTTCATGTGTTTGTTGGATGAGGACAGGATAATCAACTCATTTTTAATGACCTTTAGGGCCCTTTATGATGTTCTGCTAGTACTGCCAAGGCTTATTTATGAATCATGATCATTTGAGAAACATACTACTATCTGTAAAAATGTACATAACAACGTGTCCCAGTTCAATTAAGATAAGTTTAAACTACATTTCTAATTGAATTATTTTGATGAATAACTTGTAACTCTGAGAGAACTGTGTCTTGGTCCCCCCTCATAAAAAGAGTTAAAAGAATACTTTCAAATATATATGTATTGGGATATATTTTTTATTTGAAAAGACTGCCAAAAATAGATTAAATCCAGATGCTCCCATTGAAAGTTATCCTCTATATCATGAATCAAGATTAAATTAATCCTTGGTTTTAGGTTCACCAATGTACTACACATCTTTAAAAATTCATTTATTATCAGGATGTTCTGGATAACACCAAAACTTTCTTTAATTTTACAGAAGTTCCACAAATAACTTTTCTTCTTTAGCAGCCCCTCAGGGTCGAGGATGACTCCATGAGGGTTGATTTCTGCAGTGGCTAAATAATCCAATCCTGGAGCTGCAGAATTTGTCAAATGGTAGGGCAGGAGATGGTTGATGAGGCAAGTGGGTGGGATGCTTTGGATTCTGCACGCTGTTTTTGCTGCTTGTGTTCGACCTCCACATTCTCCGCTCGGTGATGCTCAAAGTGGTTAGTGTGTCGCAAATGCATTTTCCCCAGTTTGCACATTCTAAGCCAAACAATTCCTGTGTATTTTTTAGATATCCTATAGTATGGAAACAGGCCCTTCAGCCCAACAAGTCCACACTGACCCTCCGAACAATAACCCACCCAGACCCATTCCCCTACCCTATATTTTCCCTGACTAATGCACCTAACACTATGGGCAATTTAGCATGACCAATTCACCAGACCTGCACATGTTTGGATTGTGGGAGGAAACCAGAAGACCTAGAGGAAATCCACGCAGACACGGGGAGAATGTGCAAACTCCACATAGACAGTCGCACGAGGTGGAAATTGAACCCAGATCCCTGGCACTATGAGGTAGCAATGCTAACAACTGAGCCACCTTACTGCCCATTGGGGATGTTTTGATGGGGATGTTCCATTTGTTTAGAGAGAGTGTCCTTGTAGCATTTCCTCTGCCCTCCTAGTGATCGCTTACCATTGCGGAGCTTGAAGTAGAACATTTGTTTAGGGGGTCTTGTATTGGGTATGTGGGCAATGTGGGCCAACTATTGCATGCTCAATGCTGGGGATATTGGTCTGGAAGAGTACAATTACATTGGTGTGCCTATTCTACCAGTGGATTCGCAGGATTTTGCGAAGGTACGGCTGGTGAAAACTCTCAAGAGATTTGAGTTACAAGTTGTTCTGAGGGTGAGGTCCTCGGCTCCACTGTTGACATGAGCTTAGTGCTGTGCTCAAGGTGTTGGACTTCAAACACTCAGTTTCTCAGACATCTGAAAGCTGCACTGGAACACTGGAGCTAATGTTGGATTTAAATCACAATGTCTGCTCGCACTGAGAAGAGCCTCCTGCGATATAAGAAATGATCCACATTGTTCAGGGGCTCACCATTTGATGGGTTGAGGGCAGTGTTGTGCTGCAGGAGCAGTTAAGGGCTGGTAGACAACCTTTGTTTTTCAGATGTTTAGACAGAGGCCCATTTTCTCATAGGCCTTGGTAAATGTGCCACTGACAGTTTGTAGCACAGCCTCTGAGTGTGTGCACATGTGGCATCATCTGTGAATGCAGCTCGATCATAGAAATTGAGGTGGTCTTGGTTCTGGGCATGCCAAAGGTTGAGCAGCTTCCCACTCATCTTGTAGGTTTGCTCCACTCTGGCAGGGAACTTCATGGAGATGTGATGGACTGTTGGAACAGGAAAATGGAGAAGAGTGTTGGTGCAATGATAGAGCCCTGCTTGATCCCAGGTTGCCCTTGTATTTGGAGTCTATGGTAGATCTGTTGGTGAGAATTATGACTTGCATGCCATCATGAAGCAGGTGGAGTATGGTGGCAAATTTCTGCAGGGAGCTGAATTTGAAGAGGATATTCCATGGAGCTCAGATTATCTCTTGTACTTGGGAGAAGTAGCATTTAATGTTGAAAGCCTTTGTGAGATCAAAGAAGGATGTGTACAGAGGTTGATGCTGTCCCTTGCACTTTTTTATTTGGATTTTCCACACACTGACCATCATTCATAATGTAATTTTAAAACAAGAGTTCATTGGCAACCTTTTCCACCAATCTTGAAATGAAATCTGAGTAGCTCATATTAGCAATTGATACTTGAACTACTTTATTTATGCAAAATTTATAATAAGGTTCACATTTCTATATTGGCACCAGAAAATCCCCTGCCTCCACACTCACCACCATGATGGCCTATATTGTTGAGATGTATTAACCAACTATCGTCCTATTAGGGATGGCAATAAGAGCTTTGGAGTAGTTGTCAGTATTCCCAAGTTAGAGAATAGGATCCATTCTGGGTATCCACATTTAGTCATTATCCATTTATACCAAATGAAAATGCAGGCATATGTATGCCTTTTGCCCATCATAGTTGAATAAGCTGCTGATAAATACTGCAGGACTCCTTTGAATAAAAGTGACTTCTTCAAAGTGCAACAGGTAGTCTGAGCTCCATGGAATTATGCTCACCACAATTATCCACTTCAGCAAAGAAACTGCAGAGAGTAAGTGCCAGAGAATATGAAGAAAAATAAACTGTACTATTACTGTCATGACCATGGGCCAGAATTACAAAGTTCTATGGACATTTTTAATCGATAATTCCAAAATGTGTTTTTTAAAGGAGGGCTGATACAAATAAAAATAATTGTAGATGTAAATAAAGTTACAGTCTTGGAGTGAGACCCACAGAATGTTACATGTGAATATGTGAAGGAAACTTCAAATACCAACCCTACTGTGATCTCTTGCAGTTAAAAAAATAACAAGGGATTGGGGACCTCCTGCTCAACAGCAAGACAACCCTTGTGGATTATGTCCCAAACTGCAGATACATCTTATGTTTTCCCTTTGAAGAATACACAATGACAGGAGTTAAAATGCCCATTTCAACTCTACCAGAGTGTGCCAGTAGCTAAAGGTACCCATGTGTACTAGCCTAGGTTCAATCATTAATGTACTGTGAACATCACAGTTGAAAAGCTATTCCTTAGTCATCCGTGTATCAGAGGTAAAAGGAATCTCGCACTCTGAGTGTTAGCAGCAAGCTCGCTAGTAAGAAAAAAGCTTAAAAATGTGTTGCTGGAAAAGCGCAGCAGGTCAGGCAGCATCAAAGGAGAAGGAGAATCGACATTTCGGGCATAAGCCCTTCTTCAGGAATGAGGAGGGTGTGCCAAGCAGGCTGAGATAAAAGTAGGGAGGAGGGACTTGGGGGAGGGGCGTTGGGAGTGTGATAGGTGGAAGGAGGTTAAGGTGAGGGTGATAGGCCAGAGAGGGGGTGGGGATGGAGAGGTCGGGAAGAAGATTGCAGGTCAAGAAGGTGGTGCTGAGTCTGAGTTTGAGAAAAGGTGGGGGGAGGGGAAATGAGGAAGCTGCAGAAATCTGCATTCATCCCTTGTGGTTGGAGGGTTCCTAGGCGAAGATGAGTCGCTCTTCCTCCAGGCATTGTGTTGCCATGGTCTGGCGATGGAGGGGGCCAATGACCTGCATGTCCTTGGCAGAGTGGGAGGGGAGTTAAAATGTTCAGCCACGGGGCGGTTGGGTTGGTTGGTGCGGGTGTCCCAGAAGTGTTCTCTGAAACGTCCGCAAATAGGTGGCCTGTCTCCCCAATGTATAGGAGGCCACATCAGGTGCAGCAAATGTAGTAAATGATGTATGTGGAGGTGCAGGTGAATTTTTGATGGATACTAAAGGATCCCTTGGGGCTTTGCACGGAAGTGAGGGGGGAGATGAGGGTGCAAGTTTTTCATTTTTTGCGGTTGCAGGGGAAGGTGCCAGGAGTGGAGGTTGGGTTGGTGGGGGGTGTGGATCTGACAAGGGAGTCGCGGAGGGAGTGGTCTTTCCGGAATGCTAATAGGGATGGGGAGGGAAATATATCCTTGGTGGTGGGGTCCATTTGGAGGTGGCGGACATGACGAAGGATGATCCGATGTATCTGGAGGTTGGTGGGGTGGTAGATAAGGACTAGTGGGGTTCTGTCCTGGTGATCATTGGAGGGGTGGTGTTCAAGGGCGGAGGAGCGGGAAATGGAGGAGATGTGGTGGAGAGCATCGTCAACCACGTCTGAGGGGAAATTGCGGTCTTTGAAGAAGGAGGCCATCTGGGTTGTTCGGTATTGGAACTGGTCCTCCTGGGAGCAGATGCGGTGAAGGCGAAGGAACTGGGAATATGGGATAGCGTTTTTACAGGGGGCAGGGTGGGAAGAAGTGTAATCTAGGTAGCTGTGGGAGTCAGTCGGTTTATAGTATACGTCCGTGTTGAGTTGGTCGTCCGAGATAGAGATGGAGAGGTCTAGGAAGGGGAGGGAGGAGTCTGAGACGGTCCAGGTAAATTTGAGGTCGGGTGGAAGGTGTTAGTAAAGTGGATGAACTGTTCAACCTCCTCGTGGGAGCACGAGTTTGTGCCGATACAGTCATCAATGTAGCAGAGGAAAAGGTGGGGGGGTGATGCCAGTGTAGCTGTGGAAGATGGACTGTTCCACATATCCAACGAAGAGGCAGGCATAGCTGGGGCCCATGCGGGTGCCCATGGCTACTCCTTTGGTTTGGAGGAAGTGGGAGGATTGGAAGGAGAAGTTGTTCAGAGTGAGGACCAGTTCAGTCAGTCGAAGGAGAGTGTCAGTGGAAGGGTACTGGTTAATTTGGTGGGAAAGGAAGAAGCAGAGGGCTTTGAGGCCTTCACGATGGGGGATGCAGGTGTATAGGGACTGGATGTCCATGGTGAAGATAAGGCGTTGGGGGCAGGGGAAACAAAATCATCGAGGAGATGGAGGGCGTGGGTGGTGTCCCGAACGTAGGTGGGAAGTTCTTGGACTAATGGGGACAGGACCCCCCTTATGCCCTTAGGTATGCAGCAATGAGTTTGGTGGGGCAGGAGCAGGCTGAGACAATGGGTCGGCCGGGGCATTCAGGTTTATGGATTTTGGGCAGGAGGTAGAAACAGGCGGCGCGGGGTTGTGGGACTATGAGGTTGGAGGCAGTGGATGGGAGATCCCCTGAGGTGATGAGTTTATGGATGGTCTGGGAGATGATGGTTTGGTGGTGGGAGGTGGGGTCATGGTCAAGGGGGCAGTAGGAGGAGGCATCCGCAAGCTGGCATTTAGCCTCAGCAACATAAAGATTGGTGTGCCAAACTACCACCGCGCCTCCCTTGTCTGCCGGTTTGATGGTGAGGTTGGGTTTGGAGCGGAGGGAGTGGAAGGCTGCACGTTCCGAGGGTGAGAGGTTGGAGTGGGTGAGAGGGGTGGAGAGGTTGAGGCGGTCAATGTCACGGCGGCAGTTGGCTATGAAGAGATTGAGGGCAGGTAAGAGGCCAGCACGGGGTGTCCAGGTGGATGGGGTGTGTTGGAGGCAGGAGAAGGGGTCGTCAGAGAGTGGGCGGAAGTCCTGGTTGGAGAAGTAGGTGCGGAGGCGAAAGCAGCGGAAGAATTGTTCGACGTCTCGCCGTGTGTTGAGCTCGCTAGTAAGCCAGACAAAAGGAACCAGGACAACATCCTTCTCATCCTAAATGCTGGACTTCAGCCACAGTCAAAAGAAATTAGAACAGAATCTCAACCAACCTGCAAAATTAAGAATCTTGAAATGAATCTTGTTCGGGTGCCAATGTCTACATTACTGGTAACCTCCACTGCAAAGTCTACAATGTTCAACTAACCACTTTTCACACTTCAGAGAATGATCTTTGTGTCTGTTCTTTAAAAACTTTTACCTTTTAGGACTCATCTGTTATTTCTAATCTGTGTTTATGTGTGTTGCATTCCTAAATTCTTTTCATGTTTAATAATTAATAAACTCAGTTTTTATCAACGCAAAAGCCTGGTTAAATTGGCTCCTTTTAAAACCGAAAGTTAATTTGGCTCTGAGGAAAAGTTATCCAAAAAGGAAGGGACTTGTTTTTAAATTAACCTTGTTACAACCAACCAAGGGGCAGATTAAATAAAGGAGCCAGTATATCTCTGCTCACTCAGGAGCTAACAATTTGGGTATTCTGCTTGGAACTGTAACAAATTGAGACACCTAACCAGAGGTCTGCATGTAATAATAAAGCTGATGTATAAATTCTCATCAACTATGGTCCTCCCTCTTCACTAGTTTAAACCCAATTAAAAAAAATTGTTAACCCAATTTAAAAGAATTGTAAACATGCCAGAGCCAGTCTAAACATCATATTTGATGGTCAATGGATTTTGATGCAGATATAACCCTTAGGCAAACATTGCCTTTACAATTTCCATGCCATCTTCAATTTTCTGCTAAAAAGGGCAGCTTCAGATTAACATGACTGGACACCAGAGTCCAGAAGTCTAATTATTGCTTTCTGTACAAGTTTTCTTAAATATAAGTCAGCATAATTGAACTCTGGCTCAGTATCCAGTTGTCTTGAATTATAACTTTCTCACGATTGTATGATAAATATTCACATTACTTGCTATCATTAACAAACCTAGTCAGATGTATATAATAATACAGCACAGAAGCAGGCCCTTCGGCCAGATGTTTCCATGCCAACCAGTTTTCCTAAACCAAATTAGTCCCATTTGCCTGTGTTTCGCCCTGATCTCTCCAAACCCTTCCTATTCATGTACCCATCCAGATGCATTATAAACATTGTAATTGTATCCGTCTCTACCACTTCCTCTGGCAACTTGTTCCATTTATGCACCACCATGTGTGAAAATGTTGCCCCTCCCCCAGGTCACTTTAATCTTTCCCCTCTCACCTTAAATCTCTGCCCTAATTTTGTAATCCTCTACTCCAAGGAAAAAATGTTGGCAATTCACTTTATCTATGCCTCTCATGATTTAGTCTTGAATTCCAGTCACAAAAGCCTCAGTATTGTGGCAATCTGATTACATTATGAACTGGCTGTGATAAATTAATCATTTAAAATTCAAATTTTGATACCTCTAGTACAGTGCCAAATGTTCAATTCTGAATGATAATTCATTGTAAATTGTAATGGGCTCAATTTTCCAGGTTGGGTCCAGATTCTAATGTTGACCTCAATTCAGGAATTGAAACCTGGAAAGTGCCTGTTCAGGGATATCGTTCATAATTATTGAGGAGGAGTGAATCAAGAAGCCACCTGTGAGGACTCGATCCAGAAATGAATGGTGAACTGATCAATGAAAAGGGATGCCCAAAATGAAAGCTGTCTGGCAGCTCCGCTGGGAGTTAGGTGCTCTTGGGATAAATGGAGATCTTGAGGACATTTCAAAATGGGGAATGTTATTTTTGCAGCTTTGTAAAATGTTAAAACTAATTCCTCACAACTACAATTGCCAGACTAACAGTGTGAACAGGAATGCTGCAGTGCCTGTCACATTGCACTAGATCTGTGATGGAAAGGAAGCATGCATGAATGCTCCCAACTAGGCTAACCATTGGAACACTGCCTCCAGTTCATTTGAGTGCTCAGGTGTCAGGACACGACCTGACTGCAGTATAGTAGTAACATTTTTTTGCTAGTGGGCTCATTAATGGGCTCAGTCTGCTGCTTCCCACAGGTAGACTCTTTTGCACTCAACAGAATCACAGAATTGTTACAATGCCAACAACGGCCATTTGGCTCATCATGCCTGTACTGGCTCTCTGAGTTTTTAGACTTAATGCCAATCTTATGTCTTTTCCTGTTATCCTGCACATTGTGTCTCTATTTAAATAATCATGTAATATCCTCTTGAATGCAAATCCCATCCTTGTAAAGGTTGTCAGGGGCGAGAAGGGGTTAGCTGACCCAATGTGCACTTTTCAAATTTGGTCCTGGTCAGATTTTCAAATGATTGGGAAAAGTCTGGTCAAATTTCTATTCTAATGATCTCATAGTAATTTTGAAACTAAATTTGCGTGTGAGCTTTTAATTAAGCTATTCTTTGAAAATGTAACTGTTCATAATTCCTGCAATCTAAAATATTGTTGTATGTAATGGAACACTAGTAACGGGAACCAAAACTATAATGAAGAGATCAACAAACTTATCATCATGGAGGTATTTTTGTTGCTGAAATTTTCCTGCATTTAATTAACAAATAACACCTCAAATAATTATCAAATTACCCTTGCATTCCATTACAGTTGAAAGAAACTGGGGTAGATCTTATTTTAGATATTTATCAAGGAAAGTATGAATATGTGGACATTGTTTTTTCTCATTCACTTGTGGGACATGGGCATCGCTGGCTGTCCAGGATTTATTGCTTGTCCCTAGTTGCTCTTGAGAAGGTTAGCTGTTTTCTTGAACTGCTGCAGTCCAAGTTCTGTAGGTTGGCCCACAATGTCCTTAGGGAGGTAATTCCAGGATTGCGAGAATAGAATTAGCTTCATTGTCCAGGTTCAGATAAAAGTAGTTCATTATTAAGCTGCTGGAGAATTGCTCATATCCTTAAGACTTTATTTTTCCCTAAGTTAGTGCACGCAGTAGATGGGGAAAACATTGATGGAATGAAAGCAAATGCTACTTAAATAATACTGTATGAATACATGGTCTTCTAAACAGAGGTCATATTGCGTAAACTTCCAAAAATGTTGCTGCAAAGATATAGCAAGCTAAGTGCCGGATTGGATGTTGCTGATGAGAGATGTGGCATTGGAAATGGCTATCCTGAATAATAAATGCTGACTTCTTTGTGCAACAAAACTAGCCTTGAAATGAAACATTTGGGGTTCACTTTATTATTTATTTCTCACTATTGAATTTCATTGCCGTCAATTCAGATTCACAAGTTACAATTGCATATGAGAGGTGACCTGTCAAAAATTGAACCTGATGTGTTACCATCTGCAAGGGAAAATCTCCTCCAAGATGTAGATTTTGATTGCATGCTACTAATGTGGCACAATTTTAAACTTTTCACTTGTAAATGTAAGATAATGGTGCAAGAATGAACAAATGCCTCCAAACCTTTTGACAGAAATAGTTTGTAAATGGCAGAAACCACAGGAAGAGTGTAATAGCTTACAGGTTATACATGACATTTATAATTCTATAAATTTAACGAGTGCAAATAGGAAATATGTTTTGGTGTTGCAAATAAAATTTTGTACATGCTGCACATGTAGACTGCTCAGATATAAATGAAATATCACCTGTATCTCTATGTAAATTGCATTAAAATTGGACCAAACTAACTATGCAATGAACTCAAGCAGGGTGCTCAGTTTATGAAATATTTGTTATTTCCCTACATCTTTTCATTAAAAAAGTTGTCAATCAAATGTTTTCCATCTTGCACTCCATGCAAGATGTGAATGCTTTTTTTTAAGGATAGCTCTTGTCCGAGGTTTGTCAATTCAATTAAAACTGAATAATAGACAGGAGGAGATGGTCAGATTTTTAATTAGCAATGAATTGAAGGGTTATGGAGTGCAGGCAGAAGAGTGGAGTTAAGGATGAGATGAGATCAGCCATGATTATAATACACAGCGGAGCAGAATCGAAGGGCTGAATTACCTACTCCTGCTCTTAGCTGTTATATTCTTTAAAGCCCCTTCTATTTGTGTCACAGACATCATCTTAACCAGCTCTGTGCTTATGTTGAATAGAAATTACGTTCTTCTCAGCCACATATAAAACAAAAAACATCGCAAACTTTGTAATCACATATATCAGAATCCTTACTATAGTTCATCAACTCTATAGAATCACCAAAGTTATATGCAAAGAAGGTTAGCATAGCAATTACGAATTTCTTCAGGCCTCCCTGCAGATGTAGACATTATCTTGATACTTACCAACATATCAGAATATAGAAAACATTCTTTTCATGCCCCAATATTTTCTCAAAGGAATAATCATTCAAGAAAAATAAACAAATATTTATATGTCTTTCCTTGAAGAAATATTTAAAGTATTAGCCTCAAAATGTATTTCAATTTTCTATAACTGTATAATGTGTAAGAAATGTTCAATGTATTGACAAATATCTCTATTAACCTGAGATTTATAATAAAGCCAAACATCAGGGAGTAGGAAAACAAAGATAAATCTAATGTATTCAAACATCATGAACAAGGCATATCAGAAAAAAATCTCACAACGGCAAAGTACTGTGTACAGAGAAACACGAATGAAACAATAACATTTTTATAGACAGCACAAATTTGGCATGACTTTGGCAAAGGATTAACTATAAAGAGCTTAAACCACTAAAGAATGATGCAAATATACAGATCCATAAAAACAAACATAATTGCGAAAATTCACACTTTTAACTGATAATGGAAAAGGACAAAGCAATATTTAAGTCTACATTTCAGAGCAGGATTTCTACCACATAGCAGAAAATGTCACAAGCATGTGAATGGTGTTAGTTTTCATAAAACTGGCTCGGACCTTTGGACTCAGCATTAAAACATAAAGTGAACATAGGCAAAAGAGTAGGGGCAGTCTTTTTCATTGATATTTTACAGGCTGATTAAAAGTCAGATTTACCACATGAAGATGAAATAATATGTCGATGAACATCCCTCCGTTTGGACCTATCATATTGACATATCTGCCATTCATTGCACAGAATTAAAACTAAAGAATGACATAGTTTGCTACTTCAGAAAATTGATTTCTAAAATAATGCACTTTTCTTCATGATTTTGAATTACATAGGATTAAAAACAATTGTACCATTTCAGACATTTTAAGAAAATATATAGAAACACTTCTTTATATAAAGATCACAAATATCATAAGAAAAAAATGACTGGTTAACATTTGCAGTTGCTATTCTCCTTTTGGCCATTATTTGCACCAAGGGATTTTTTTTCTTTAAATTTCTTGTTGGTAGCATTAAATTCTATGATGGAAGTTTGGGCAGCCAGCGAAAAATACATTTTCATAACACCCTCCAGGTATAGCGAAAATCTAAATTCCAAAGGTGAAAGAACACCTTTTATCAAAGAGAGACCACTTTTGTTCTTTTTTTGACAAATACAGTCTCCAAGATGAAAGAATAGACAATACAATTAATTTAGGATCCTAAGTGCAAGGAATGAAACATTTCCGAATATATTTTTGTATATTTAGGTTACTTTTAGCTGTAACCATCTGCTGTAATACAACACTAATTGCTTGCATATTGCTGTGGGTCACCCCTTTCAGTTAGTAATCTGGTCACAATTATTTTATTATGGGATTTAAGATAGATGGCTCGAGTATCAATCTATTTAAGATGGGATGCCAAATTTAATTTTTTGCATTAATGTATTTTTTTAATCAACCTGTTCAGAGATGTTATTACACACCTCTAAAAAGAATGGGACTTGAAAACCCAGGCCTCTTGGTCCAAGGATAAGGACACTGCCATTGTTGCACAACAGGGACCCCAAAAGGATGGCAACATCAAGAATTGCTGGAAACAGTGATGAGAGTGGAAGATGTGACAAAGTTTCAAAATACATATTGGACATTTTGCAATTCTAATGTTAAACTGAAATAAGGTATTGAGCAGCCCAACCATTGTGTCTTATACTAACTGCTGGAAGTTACTTATTAAATGCACTGACATCCTTTCTTTCAATGGAGTCTGGAGACAGCTTATTTGACGCATGCAACACAATACTGCTAAGACCTGAGCCTCAAAATGGCTTATGTCTTACAGCAGCAATGATGACATGAGATACATGTGTTCTGCCCACCATCTGGTTATTATGTACTATAGCTTAAAAGATCATTGAATCAAGCACTTAGATCAATCCATTGTCTGCACCAAATGTAATATAAAGATGACTTCTGTCACATCTTATGTAATCTGAATCTCAGAAATGCATCACTGCTGCAAAAATGTGAATAATGCCGCTTTTTACTGTTAATATGCTTTCTCTAATAAAGAGTTAATTTGCACCAACTAAAATCTTGCCAGTAATAGTTTAATCAAGAACTTTGTAGAAGATGGAGTTCTTTGTATTGGCATAGTATGGAATCAAATGCAGATCCTAGAGATAAGGAAAAGTGCTCTCTTCACAAACCCCATTTGTGCAAAAATTTTTTGAAAAATTGTTAGATCCAAATTACCATCTACTGGGACATCCTGATATGCCAAAGCTCAGGAATTCTATACCAAAAAGCATCCTCTCCAATTCAATTTTTCATTTAAGACACTACTCAAAACCCATGTATTTGATTAAGCATTTAGTCATTTACCTTAATTCTCCTAATGTGGCTTAAATGTTATATTTTGTTTTATAATATTCTTGTAATGCATCTTTAGGTATTTTATTATGGTAGAAGTGCTATGTAAATACAAGTTGTTGCTTCTAAAACAAAACATACTAAATACAGTACTTTGGTGATTTCTGATTCCCTAGAAGTCACTTGTGTGAAATAGAATTTTGATTTAAAAAAAGTAATCTCACCGTTCTATGTGTAACACCACTGGCAAACAATTGAAATACAAATTGGAGTTTTCAATTTCTTAAGCATACTTTCTGTCAGTGTGATGATTAAATAATATAAAATTAAAAATTAAAAAAAGGTTTTCAAGGTTCAGTGATGATCTTAAGTGCACACTATTCTCACTTCCAGTCTTCCACCATCTCCAGAAAGTAATTGACTGAGATGGTAATAACGTAAACAGATTGGTGGTTCAATTTTACATTCACAATAGATAGTGATATACCAACTTGTTCAGATGTGTTATGACATCTCTCAAGTAGGTGGGATTTGAACCCGGGCCTGCTGGCTCAGAGGTAGGGATGCTGCACTACAGGGACCCCAACACTCACCATATACTTTATTTTATTGGCCCACGCATATGTTTAGGCAGTTTTTAATATTTAATTTGAAATCTTCTTTATGGCTAAAAGTCAGGAATTCAATTTCTCTATCTTGTGAGAATGGCAAGAGGAGGAAATAACTGGGAGAATTGGACCAGAAGAGAAACACACCTCCTTCTCACTACCTCACTAATAAAACTTTCAGCGAGAAGCCATCAATTATAGTCCTTAAGTGCTCAAATAATGGCTATTTTAAGTGCCTCAATTAGCTCACACCCCAACCATCTATCTCACTGGTAGGCAAAAAAGGTGGCTAATCCACCTTAACGTGGGCCCAGGTCCTGTGGGGATAATGTCAAGAAAGGGGCAATCTGAGGCATGGAAGTGGATGTCAAGTGGATGATGTCTGAAAGCATCCCTCTGCCTTTGCCTCTGACCCCATGAGGATACAAAAAGAGCTTACTTTCTCGCTACAAGATCCAACAAGGAGTGGCCTTAATCTACAAAATTTATAACCCAGAAGCTACCAGCCTTTGATTGGCTGGCAGCTTCTGGTGTCCTGGGACACTAGTGTCAAAGCTCATGATTCATTGAAAAACTTATTCACTCTCGCCTATCAGTGCCTATTGAGCTGATTGATGAGTTTCCTCAGCACTGAGGCTGACGTATTAGTTGCCACCTAACATGCTTATCTCTTATTTTAACAGAATGAGAAAATTCCACCCAGAATGCAATCTCCACTCTGTGTTGTAATGACTGATTAAATTTACGTTGGATCTGATTGAAGCAAGACAACAGCTTGCATCCATTTTTTGTTCACAACAAATATAACTATAGTGCTTTTATTTAATATTTGTAAAGTAGTTTTAAACAATGATAAAGCAAATGACATCATACCCTTCAAGAACAAAATTTATCCTATTAACAACCTTCAAGTGAACTCTGATATTAAGTTAATTCTTTAAAGTCTCCTCAAAGTGGTTTGTGACTTATTTTGTTAATACTGCTATACAATGTGTGTATGCATTATAGGTGGCAGGAGGATAGGAGAACTGAATAATATGGCTATCAATTATCAATGTGTCATACCTGCTTAATTTATGACAATATTCACACTAATATAGATCACTGTGATAATATATTCTATCAACTTTTAATCATTGAATTTCCATTTCAATGGGGAAAAACAAAAATAATTTCCTAAATATAGAGAAATTTTTTCCATTGGTCTAGGTATTTTTTCACTTTGTAAAATAATAATTGAGAGCATTTTATTTATCTTCCCATTAAAATCATCCAAATATACATATTTTCCAATGGAAGTTAGAATAGGATTACATAATTGCAACCCTGCCTGATTTTTCTGTGCTGGAACATTGAAAACCAGTTATGGTGTCCTGCCACTGTTTCACTTGAAACCAACTAATTCAGCAGAGACTCAGTAGTTTTTTCATCTATATTGATCATGAGCAGACCATATTTTGCAGTTAGCAAAACTGCGAGCCTCATGTTCCATGCTTCAGTCTTATTTTCATTATAATTGGGACTTGTCTATCTGAGGGAAATTGTTGCACTCCTAGCAATATTGAATAGCTTGATTGGAATTTCTGTACATTGATGTTGAAGTTATCAAGATACTGATCAGGGAGGTAGCTAAACTAGAATAATTCTGATCCACCCAAAACTACAGTGATCATGAATTTCAACAATGAGACATCCTCCAAATATCACACTATATTTGACCAATTAAGTCACTTAAATTAAAATCTATCCTGAATTTATGCCATTATCAAATATGACAGATTCTGAGTTGAGAGATCACATTGAAGAAGTTTCCTCAATGCGAATAGGGTACTGTAACAAGCACAATTATAAGATTATAACATTAGTACCATATTCAAATCTTGATCTGAATATACCTTACACCTCACAAGAACATAGTGAATTCAGGCTAAGTTAATCTTATGCATGAAACATTAGAATTTAGATGGAAGTGCCTAGATTTTGTATTAAGTATAATAATGAATGTAAAAATTCACATCATTAGAAAAGTAAATTGGACAGAAACTTTTGTCATCTGCATTAGTGCAGAAATAATGAAGGTGCTCTCTGAGATGCCCTGCTCGTACACAAATCTCACTATATCTGTATTTTGCTGAGAGATTTTGATCTGTGAATTTGATGTGCTTACCCAATTGGCTAAGTACTAAGCATGCCAAAAAAAAAGTCCTGTGAATTCAGTTGAAGTGAAATAGGTTTTTAATAATGTGATAAACCTTAATTATTACCAAATGACCTCTATGAAACTAACTTATAAATGTACTGTGTTATTCCTTCATATTTTAATTATTGTGAAGGAGGAGGTGGTGGCTTATTGCTAATGTCACTGGACTAGTAATTCAGAAGCACAGACAAATGTTCTGTGGACATGGCTTTAAGCTCTACCATTGCAGACTGTGAAGTTAAAACTCAGTGAAAATCTAGAATAACAAGTGAGCCTGATGGGCTCCATGTAACCACTGTTCATTGTCATAAAAACACATTTGTTTGATAAGTCCTTTGGGAAGGAAATCTGTCATCCTTAACTAGTCTGGTCTATATGTGACACCACACCCACAGCAATGTGGTTGATTCTCAACTGCCCTCAGGAAAATTAGGAATGACAATTAATGCTTGCCAAGCCAGCAACACCATACTCCATAAACAAATTTTTAAAAACCACCTGTTTACCTTCTCTTTGTTTCTTATTTCTCTTGGTGCATTGTTTTTACCTCACTTTGTTTTCTAGACATTATTTCACATTAAATTATATATTTTAATAATATACTTACAAGTTTATGTTTTGCATGGCTCAATGGAGATTCTTTAATGTGATTAGTTGAAAGGAAACAACCACATATTTCCTGTAGACAGCACTGTGTTGAACATGATTCTATCAATTAAATTGACACTCAAAGACTCACAATTGGTTTGTGGACAGGTGAAATGGTCATGAATGTGAGCTGGGCCTTTGTTATTTAAGGACTAGTCCCATTGTCTCCAGCTTTATCTAACGCAGTTTTCTCAGCATCCTAAAATTGTGGAAAACATTCCTTCCTCAGCCTATCTTCCACCTGCTAATCTATTGCTTTATAAAAACTGAACTTTACATTAACTGATTATCACCTCTTCATTTGTTTTTTTCCCCATTTTCTTCTTAATCATTGTGTATTTTGCATAGTGCATTGTGGCCCTTGACCTAAGTATTTCTTAGAAAAAGAAAGTTGTCATTGGAAATCATTTTTGTGATAATTATGAAATAGAAAAGACAAATATCTGCTTATGTGGGTTTCTATATATGTAATATAAATATGTATTTCTATACCTAATTGTGATATAACTTATAATAACTGACTGAAACAAAACCTCAACCATTGTGAAGAATTAACATTGAATTTAAAAGCTGCTATTATATTAATAGCTTCCTTTTAACTTTATGTTGTAACTCTTGGCTGCTATCAGGAATACCTATTTCATACAGACATATTATCTCATTAAACCTCAATTATTTTAAAAGTGTAATTCTGTTTTCATCCATTTGCAGTTGTTGCTTCAGTATGGAATATCCACTGCCACTAATTCAATAGTTGCATTCCTTCTGGTTCTGCAAACTTCCAAGCTTTGGTATCAATTTTAAATATTGATTAGAGTTATGTTTTCCTGATACAGATTGGCATCTTAATTAGACATTTAATTTGGAGACTGATGTTGGCCAATGATGTGAGAGATATGGCCACAAAGTAAGTTTCATAATTTGTGTATTGATTTATTTAATTATGCACTATTGCTACACCAATATGATCTACACCCACTTGTATAGTGTATGCTGTATTTTTATGATACTAATTTGCAGAAACAAAATATTAGTACTTGGAAAAGATCCCACTGGGCCAGGACCACATCATAATATCTTCTATATATATATGTTAGGACCATCATTAAGTTTTCCTGTTTTCTTTTCATAATAAACATCAATATTTGATACAAATGACTATACACACACTGACCTGAAGGCCAGAATTCACCCTCATGTCAGGAAATACCATGCTAAAGAACACTATGTTGGTATTCAAAGATACATACTCCTCTAACATTGCAAATCAAGTTCAACCTAAATATGGAGGTGGTCTGTTGATAACATGGCATCTGACTTTCTTAACGAAGAATCACGATATATCTAATCATTCTGGGCAGATTAAAATCACTGCTGTGCTGAATCATGTTCTTATAACTGTCTATGGAGCAGAAAAAAATAACAAAGATTAAACTGATTTGGGAAATAAAAAGTAATAGAAGGTCAGGTGTCCAACTACATTACGTTTTGAAAGTCCATAATGTGATCTGTATGAATTATTTTTCCCCAAGGGTTCAATTGCTTTCCTTGTAGCATTAACTTGGCAAATTTGCTAAGAACTGTTATAAGAAAAAGAAATGGTGACTACCAGTGACTCCTTCAGTTATTACATTATTGTTTTACAGAAACAAGAATAACCCCATATATGACTCCTATCTTATTGTTTATGATTGGAACAGTATGCCCACATAACTAAATGTTGTTCTGCATAACAATCATCATGCTTCCATATAATGCAATTGCCCCTATGCACATCTAATGCAATGGTTCAATAAGATATTATCGTGTCATTCTTGTTAAAAGGAGAAACCATCATACTTGACTTTTTACAAAGTCAAAAGACTGATAATTGGACCTGTCAAATTTATGCCTAAATTATTTTTGGATTTATTAACATAGAGAAATTTGTAATTATTAACTAATTAATATTTGATACTATTTCTGTAACCAGTTAAATTTAGGGATAGAATAAATGGGAAAAAGAAATTTACCAACTAAAGCCTAATGTTCCAGATTTATGCCATTAGAAAAGGAGAATCTTTGCAGTGCCAACAGTTACACTGTGAAAGAAAATTTACTGACAAACTTCACCCATTAAGTTCTCCAGTTGAGCTATCTCATTGACATTTCTCCTGCTAGAAACCCGAAACTGAATCGCTTGCCTTATATTTGAGAAAAAGATTGCATTTTGTTAGAAACTACTAAGAAAGAAGTCTTATAGTACAATGACTATGACTTTACAAAAACATGGCCAATATTGTCTTGTGATTCATGCAGTTTTTGTTTTGGTGAATGACAACTCACAAGTTAATAGACAAAGAAAAGGCAGATTTTTTAAAACATCAGATATGAATCTGAAAATTTGTCCAATGAAAATATTTTTTGAAAATGTTAAACTTATCAGCATTACAGCATTTGATGATAGGTAAATTATACAAGCTTAGTGAGGAGTCACACTGTAGCAGTCATGCAGCAGTATTAAAGTGAAAACCAATCAATAAAAATAGTTGCAAATAGCAAGGATAGCAACTAAATTAGAACTGTTGGTTTTATATATAATGGGCACAACAGCCCCCAGATTTTTTGACTTCGCCAATTGACTACTATGGCATCAAGTTGTGTTTTTTTTACCAATGTCTATAGACATACATGAGATTCATACACTTCTCAGCTGATCAAAATGTAAGCCCATTGGGTAGCAAGACTAATTCTTTGTGGCAAACTGTCTGCCCCTCCATTCTTTTGTAATTGCTGGAGACCACTTTCTCTTCAGACCATGACAGAATGTTTTACAGGATGGTCTGATGGTTTTTATCCCTTGCAGTCTTGTTTTTCCAGTAAATAAAATCTGCACGTTTGTAAATAGCAGATTTGTGATTGTCTTCCACACAATAATACTTCAGAATTAAGAAGAAAATACCTTTCAGCATAGTTCAAACAAAAGAAGAAAATCCTGCTAGTGGGGTTCTGGATCCTGGTGCGAGGCTGCTAGCAGGCCGATACAGGGTGCTTGACTGGCTGGTATTATTGGAGGGATGTTGGGGTGTGGGTGTTAGACTCCGTTTAGCTCGGTAGAGGCTGCCTTGCTGTGTGGCCGGAGGTACATGGATGCTGCTGGTCAAATTAGTGGAAGGTTGATGATTGTGAACTGGATCACCTGATTCACTCTCTGTGTAATCGTAGGCCTGAATTCTTGAAATGCCTTTCTGCTGCCGTCGCCATGAGTTGTAATACGTAGGATCACTTATGTAGTGATTAACAAAAGAATGTGTCTTCGGTCTATTTTGATCAACTTCACATTCACTGTCACTTCCCTGTTGAAGACAAGGAATTGTCAAAAGTTTAATAATTACAATTGTTTACTGTGTATGAGAAAGCATTTGTGAGAGGTGCACAATTTGATTTTAGAAACTGTTGTCATTTCTTGTCAGAGGCTGCTGATTTTAAGTCTGGAGGAATAAAGAAATTAATAAGACATTTACAAATTTAATAATTCAGCGCTTTATCAAAATAAGAAAATTATCAACAAACTTTTCCCTTTACACAATAGTTTGAGGAATAAAATTTTGACTATGTCATTGTAGTGAAAAACCTTGTCCTCCATAGGCATGGTTGTATTGAAAAGCTGTAGGTAAATTATCTGCATGTTTACATGCTCAGGTCTACGGGGTCCAGCTCAAGCAGTATCTTGACTTTAAAATCTTTATAGTTGAAAATGGCACTGTTGGAGTGGCACTGAAAATCAGAGCTGAAAATGTGTTGCTGGAAAGGCGCAGCAAGTTAGGCAGCATCCAAGGAGCAGGAGAATCGATGTTTAGGGCATGAGCCCTTCTTCATTCCCGAAGAAGGGCTCATGCCCGAAACGTCGATTCTCCTGCTCCTTGGATGCTGCCTGACCTGCTGCGCCTTTCCAGCAACACATTTTCAGCTCTGATCTCCAGCATCTGCAGTCCTCACTTTCTCCTTTAAAATCTTCATTTTCATTTTCAAATTCTTCCAAGGCCACACCTCTTCCTATCTCTATAATCTCTTCAAAACTATGATATCAATGCAGTCAACTGTACAAATTATTACAAAAAATATTTTGTTGCAATAACTTCAACATCATCTGAGAATTTTTCCAAAGAACTTGCAACAAGCATAACTAATTTCCCTTATCTCATTACAATTGACATTTGTGTTTTATAAACCAGTACTGCAGCTTCTTAAGTCCTCCTGAAAATAGCTCCAGTCTTTCATGAATGGAAACATTCGGCAGCACACATTGTGCATGCACATACACACGACTGCAACACAACTGCATACTTTCCAACAATGTCACTCTTCACTGCTTTACTGGAGATTCAGATTACTCTTTGATCCTCTTGATAACCTGAAAGTTATGAAAATTTTAGATACATGGAAGGAAATCCAAAATGAGACCGATTTTTTCAATTTTGGTGCTATTTCACAGAATTTTTAAGAGACGGGTAGAAATCACTATTGGGGATATTAGTAAGTGTTTATTACACTTGTATCAAATTATTTGTGCAAATTCACAAATCTATATGATACCATGTACCAACGGTATCATGCTTGCCTTTATGTCAGGCTATAGTTTCAATCTACAATCCAAGACATGATCTCTCAATCTAAACTGACACTTCTCTACCTTTTGAGAAATTGTTGCATTTACTGGAATTGCCATGTTTTGGTTGAGACATTAAAGCATGGCTATGTTTACCTGTTTGAGTATATGGCATGGCATTATTCAAAAAGATACAGATGAAATCTCCTGGTGTTCTGGTCAATATTTACCTTCCAACCAATACCAGCAAAACAGAGTAACTGCTCATTTATTTCATTGCTCTGAACACTACATTCCTGTGCATAAATTGGCTGTCACATTTGCATACAAAATATATTGACTACACATCAGATGTGTATTAACTGCTTCAGCGCATTGAGTGCTTAATGGCCATTAAATAAACAAAGTTATTCTCAACTATTATTGTTTGTGTTACTTTAGTGGAATCATAAACCAGTATGTTTCAATGAAGGTATTAATTTTGTTCCTGTTTGATAAGTGGAAACAAGCTTGTTAGGAATATTCATACAATAACATTCCATACAGCATAGACCCTTCAGTCCAATTAGTCAATGCCAACCATAATTCCAAACTAAGCTAATCTCACCTGCCTGGGCTTGGCCTGTTCACTCCAAACATTTCTTATTCATGTACTTATCTAAATGTGTTTTAAAATTGTAACTGTACCTGCATTCACCACTTCCTCTGGAAGTTCATTCCAAACACACACCACTCTGTGTAAAAATAATTGGCTCTCAAGTCTTTTTTAAAATCTTTCTCCTCTCACCTTAACAATATGCACCTAGTCTTGAAAGCCTCCAACCCAGGGAAGAGACACCTGCCATTCACCTTATCTGTACCCCTCATGATTTTATAAATCTCTGACGTCACCCCTTACCTCTGATGCTCCAGTGAGCCTATCCATCCTCTCCCCATAACCCAAACCCTCCATCCCCAGCAAAATCCTGGTAAATCTCTTCTGAACCCTCTCAAGCTTCATAATATACTTCCTATAACAGGTGACCACAACTGAACACAGTACTCCAGAAGAGGCCTCACCAAGATCCTGTATAACCTCAACATAATGTCCCAACTCCTATTCACAAAGGTTTGAGCAATGAAGGCAAGGGTGCTAAAAGTCTTCTTAACCACCCTATATATATATATATGACACAAACTTCAAAGAATTATGTACCTGAACCCCGAGGTTTCTCTTCCACAACACAAGCCAAGGCCCTACTTTTCATTGTATAAATCCAAAGAAATGCAGGTTAGGTGGATTGGCCACACTAAATTGCCTATAGTGTCCAGGGAAGTGCAGGTTAGGTGCGTTATCCATGAGTTTTTGCAGGGTTACAGAGATAAGATAGGAGGATGGGAATGGATGAGATACTCTTTGGAGGGTCGGTGTGGGCTTGTTTGGCCGAATGGCCTGTTTCCACATTGTAGCGATTCTATGAAAGTCCTGCCCTTGTTTGTTTTCCTCAATGCAATATCTTGCATTTATCCAAATTAAACTCCATCTACCACACCAGCCCATTGATCCAATTGATCTTTGGTAAGCATTTGTAACATCAAGAAAATACTGTAAACTGTACTTATTAAAACAAGACTTTAACATAATTTTAAACTTTAAAGAATACTTTGAAGATAAATGCATAAGGGAGAAAATATAACATGCAGAACTTTATAGGGACTTAAATAACATAGCCTACAGCAAGAAAACTGATAGAATTGTGAGAGAAATCCAATGAGACCGACCTTGACATTGGGAGCAACCAGCTGCATTTTTCAAATAAGTTCCAGGCTTTGAGATGAGATTCTCATTATGCAGCAGTGAGATGCCTAGTAATGGGGATTATTGCTTGATAACAACCACCCTAACACTGAATCTCACCTTATTAGTATGCAACGTCCTATTCTACCACCTGTCATGAGGAAAAGAGACATTGACAATTCCCATATGAAAGCCTAAGTGGATATATGGCAAGGCCAGTTCACTGCTTACACATCCAGGCTGCCATCTTGGACACCCAGTCACATGTTTAGGGAATGCTCCAGGGTATCAGCCACATACATCCCTTTCCACGGATGCTGACATCTAACACATCAGCCTCTCAGAATTACCATGATCTGCTTGTACTTCTGTACTTTGGGGTTCACTGGCAACTAGCATTGCAATGCAAAACAAAGGACAAGTACCCAGTTTACACACTGGGCCAGACTGCCTCTCAAGGCTGTTTCCTTGCTCTCTTAGCAAACACTCACTGTGGGCCCTCCTGAATGCTCATCGCATCCCTGTCTTGCATTGCCCTTTTTTATGCTTTGGCTCCTCAGGCAGATCCTCCAAAATGATAGCACTTCTGTCTTGCCTTCCTGTTTAGAGCAGACACAAAAGCAGGAAGCTTGTCATGGTTGTCAGCAGTCCTCAGTCACTTCAAGGGAGACACCATTCAATCAGGGGGTCCCAGCTCAGCAAGTCAAAGGCAACTTCCATTACCAGTAGTGTTGCTTAGGCATGGGCAGTCAGCGAGTTGGGGAGTTAGGATCAGGCCCTTCACCTTCTAAAAGGGCAAGAAGCCAAAACTTTGGTTTCCCACTATGCATCTTTACTGTACTACTTTTTTCCTGGAATGAGAGGAAGGCAGGGATCAGTGAGATGAAAGAGGGTGGCACATCTTTTTGTGCTGATGCAAATGGAGGGAAAATGGTGATTTTTCTCAAATTACTGAGTAGACATTACATAGGGCATGCAGATTGGTGTTGTGCATTGGAGTGGTTAGAGCATTGGTGGGAGGTGAGAGCTGTAACAGAAAGAGAGTGAGTATGAGGTAGCAGAGAGAAGATGGTTGCTCCTGGCATAGTGTAATAGATCATTGACCTTCTTCCTGCATTGCTGGACACTTCTCCAGACAGCCAAGACCTGGGCAGCAACCTCAACCCAGGCTGTCAGGGCCTGGTGTTTTTGCTTTCACTGCTGGTGCTGGAAGATGAGGATGGCCCATCTCTGCATCATCCCATCCATCAGAATCTCCAGGTCTCTGTCTGCAAAGCAACACAGCAATTTCACCTTTTCTTCCATGTCCGATGCAAATGTCAGTCACTGTGCAGAACAGTTCCTGACTCTTAGTGCTTTTCTGGGTGCACAATGCCCTTTCAAGATGGTATTGGCGCCATGAAATATGGGCTGTTCTGGGATATCCTGGTAATAGTGAGATTTTCTGAGCACGGTGAGAGGTAGAATAGAGCTGGCATCGGATGCAAGTTTCACCATATGGGAGAGATAGATAGTTAATGAGGCAAGATTGGGATTATATGGTGAGAAGTTTCACTGTGTCTGACAGAAAGAACCTCTCTGTGAACTTGAAATTGACACTCAGCCAAAATTTGACAATATACAGCACAATTGGAAACTTGCAAAATATAAAAGTTTGGATTTCAAAAGGAAAATAAGTTTGCATAGACATGTTATACCTGAACAGAGCAGGAACTGAATTCCTTCTGCAACATTTTGCTTGTGCTGTTGGAAGGGCTTTAAACTAACTTGGCAAAGATATGGGAACCAGGAGAGAATATGACAGAAGGATATCAGGGTTCAAAAATACTTGGAGAGACAGATGAGCATAAAGAGTAGTAAATCAATACATAATTTCGGAGTAAAGGAGAACATAATGAGGTCAGGTTTATTGAGCATGTCTGTGATTGAATGGAAAATATTAAATTAGATTGGGAGTTACAGGCACAGATTGCTATGTGAAAATATGTTGTCATGA
Organism: Hemiscyllium ocellatum; assembly: GCF_020745735.1. Taxonomy (NCBI): domain Eukaryota; kingdom Metazoa; phylum Chordata; class Chondrichthyes; order Orectolobiformes; family Hemiscylliidae; genus Hemiscyllium; species Hemiscyllium ocellatum. Next base: position 25,634,632 of record NC_083425.1, on the reverse strand, counting down.
TTTCAAAGATTTGACTCAAGGAAGGGCAGGATTGCGTGCTAAATACTCCTGGGTTCAAAATGTTGTGACTAGATGGAAGAGGAGGGAAAGGAGGATGGCTGATAATATTGGTTAACAGGAACCTTGTAGTTCTGGTGAAAGAGGACATTCTAGAGGGTTGAAGGAAAATTGATGAAGCTTGAGCTAAGGAGTAAAAGGATGCAATTACACTGCTCAATGTGGTCTACAGGCCACCAACTTCAGTAAAAGATGTGGAGAAACAAATCTACAGGAAAATTGCAGAGATTGGCAACATTATGGAATAATTAATTACTCAAATACCAGAATTAAATTTTATCGTCATGTGTACTCAAGTGCAGGGATACAAGAGTACAGTGAAAAGTGTACAAAGTCACCATTCCTGCACCATCTTAGACACAAAGGTACCTAGGTACAAGGTAGAAAAATAAAGAAATAAAGATACAAATTCAACATTATAGTCCTTCTTAAGTGCTTAGCCATGCTGGTCTTGCAATCCCCACCAGGACTTGATCTCCTCTGTGCTGAGCTTATCGAATGCAATAGGCTTGCTCTGCCCACACTGGATCGATCAAATAAACCCTGCTAGTGTAGACGGCAGCAAGCAGCAAGCGTTTCCAGATTGTATTTAAGAGATTTTCCCATAAGACCATGTGTCCAGACCAACAAAAAAGAACGCACTGTTGGATATGATTCTTGGAAATGAATTGTGCCAAGTGGATCAAGTATCGGTGGGGGAACGTTTAAGATGATTCTGGATACTGAAAATAGTCACTCCAGAAAAAAAAAATCATTTGGGAGAGATCTTGACTTCAATGCAGCAAGATAGAGTCAGGCATGATAGCATGTAATGAAAGATTGGCAGGAAAAGCTACAATTGAGTAATTGCCTACCTTCAAAGAGGACATGGGTCAGATGCAACTGAAGTATATTCCCACAAAAGGGAAAGGTAAGTCAAGCATAACTAGTGCTATCTGGGTTACAAAGGAAAATACAAATTAACTTAAAGAAGAAAAGTATACTAATGTCAGGTGTCAGAGAGGAAATACAAATGAGAATCAGGAGGAATATAGAAGGTTCAGAATGGAGGTAAAAAAAAGCATATTAGAGAAGCAGAGGAATTATGAGAAGAAGACTAGAAGCTGATATCAAGGGGAGTCCCAAAGTCTTCTAAAAGTTTCAGAGCAGTAAAAAGAGAAATGGGCCACATCAGGAACCAGAAAGGGTATCTACCCATGGACACAGGAGTCATAGCTTAGGTACTAAGTGAATACTTTGCATCTGACTTTACCAAGGAGGCAGATAATACTAGAAGGGTTCAAAATTGATAAGGAAGAAGTGCTGGATAGACTGTTGGTACCTAAGGATATTTAACATAATGAGAGTGAAGGGCAATGGCTTTAATCTTTCAGCATTTGCTAGATTCAAAAAAAGTACTAAAAGACTAGAGAATTGCAAACATCAGGTCTTTGTTAAAAGAAAGGATACATGGATAACCTTAGTAATTACGCATCAGTTATTTTAATTTCAGTATCCTGTGCACACACAATGGAGCAACCAACCTCCTGCTGCACCATAACATTCTGGTGATTGTGTGTAGCTGAATTGATGGATCTTCATTTATAATGTTCATAAACTCTGTTAAAATTATCTAATGATTTTGTACAATTACAATTTTGAATCATATTTTGTGTGTTAGAATGGCTGAGCAGTACCAAAAGCAGTATGTTTTGCCTCAGCTAGACAGCTGCTTGCTCTGAAGTAGAAACCTGAAGCTGATTGTACAAAATATTGGATTGTTTATTTCCCTTACAATGGCTCTGATTTTTTTTTGAGAATTGGACAAAATAATTGGTTTTCTTATGTCTGCCACTTTTGTTTTTACAAATTCTCCACTACCTTAACGGTGGGGGTGCAAAAGCGATGACGATGTCATTGGATATCAGACAGGGATGGTTAGATTCTGTCATGGCGGATGTCATAGGCTACCCTTGTGCTGGACAAATGTTACTTACCATTTAGCAGTACCAGCCTGAATATTGTCCAGACCTTGTTGTACAAGTCACGGACTGCTTTAGTACCTAAGGAATTGTGATTGGCACTGAACACTATGTAACCATCAGTATACATTCCGACTTCTCACTCCATAACAGAGGGAAGGTCATAATTGAAACAGCTGAAGATGCAGCCTGAGTTGCTCTTGCAATGATAATCTGCATTAAGATAAGTGGCTTCCACAACCACAGCCAGCTTCCTATGTCCTAGGACTGCATCAATGGAGAGTTTGCTGATTGACTTCCATTGGATTTATTTTTGCTTGGGCTCCTTGATACCAAACTCTGTCAAATACTGCTGTGAGATCACATCTTTGTATTTTTTTTATTTTTGGATTGTAGACCAAAATGGTACACCAAGATCCTCTCCAAACCACAAACCATCCTGATTTGAAATTGTCTCATTGCTCCTTCACGGTTTCTGGTTTAAAATCTTTCAAGTCCCCTGTTAATTGGACCATAGGTATAGTTTCGCCATATGGACCACAGTGGTTCAACATGATCATCTCAGGGATAATTACAGAAATGCTGCCCAGATTAGTGATTCTCTAATCATATGATAGAATTTAAGAAGAATGCCTATTGGGACTTTTTGTTTAATTTCTCATCCCAAGGATGGCATCCCCCAAAAAAGCTACATGCCTGCACTGAAGTAGAATCATAGAACCATTGAATTCCTACAGTGTGGAAGCAAGTGATTCGGCCTGTCAAGTCCATGCTGGCCCTCCAAATTAGAAAACATCAAAAGGCTTTGAATGGGGAATGGGAGAAAATATCTCTGGATCTTGAAGTGACAGATGTGTAATGAATGTCTCCAATTCATGGAGGAATGCATATCAAGCTACAGTTAATTGCTCTAATTGCTAACATGCAATAAACTATATTTTGTCCAGACAATAATCCTCTGTTAAAATTAACTTGTAGTTGTTCTTCTATCACTGTAAATGAAATAGGCTATTAAAACCAGTACCTAGTCAAATAGAGGACTGGTGGAAGTATCCAACTACTCACATCAATTTAAAAGTTAGGATAATATTTAAATAGTAACACACTGAGACCAAAATTGTTATGACTGTGAGCCCTTAATATATTAACCTATTATATGAAACAGGAGCAAAAATAAACCATTTGGTCCCTTGACCCTGCTGTGTCATTCAACAAGATCATAGCTGATCAGTTTGTATTTCGAACTCCAGATTTCCATCTATCCTCAATAAACTATGACCTACCCTGCCTAACAAGAATCTATTGCTCCTGTCTTAAAAATATTCATAGTTTACAAAACCATGAGGAGCATGGATAGGATAAATAGGCAAAGTATTTTCGCTGGGGTGGGTGAGTCCAGAACTAGAGGGCATAGGTTTAGGGTGAGTAGGTTAAATATAAAAGGGACCTAAGGGGCGACTTTTTCACACATTTGGTGGTGCGTGTATGGAATGAGCTGCCAGAGGAAGTGATGGAGGCTAGTACAATTGCCACATTTAAAAGGCATCTGGATGGGTATATGAATAGGAAGGGTTTAGAGGGATATGGGCCAAGTGCTGGCAAATGGGATAAGATTAAGTTAGGATATCTGGTTGGCAGAAATGAGTTGGACCGAAGGGTCTGTTTCCGTGCTGTACATCTCTATGATTCTATGATCCAACTTCCACAGACTTCTGATGTAGAGAGTTCCAAAGTCATACAACCCTCTGAAGAAAGAATTATTCTTTATATTTGTTCTGAAAGGGTTACCCCTTAACTTTGAAATAATACCCCCAGTTCTGGACTCACCCACAAAAGGAAACATCCTTTCCACATCCACCTTGTCAAGACCAGTCAGAATCTTATAAACGCTAACCAAGTCACACCCTCTCTTCTAAGACAAGCCCAGCCCTTCAAACTTTTCCTTACAAGATACCTCGAGGTATCAGTCCAGTAAACCTTAAATAAATTACCTGCAATGCATGAACATCTGTTCTTAAATAAGGAGACCATCACTGCCCACAATATTCAAGATATGGTCTTTCAAATGCACCACTTAACTGAAATGTGACATCTTTTTTTATACAAAAACAGAAATTGCTGGAGAAACTCAGCAGGTCTTGCAGCATCTGTGGAGAGAAAGCAGAGTTAACATTGTTTATGTGACCCTTCCCTTCCCTCTGTTACCTTTTCTTTGCCTAGTCCCAACTCTTGTTGATATTTACTATAACTTCTCACCTTCCAATCTGTGATACAGAATGTCCTGTATTCAGCAAAGGACTCAGTTTCGACTTTCTGTGCCCTCAACTCGATGATTTTCAGCACAACATGACTTTGAACCCTTCTTACATTGCTTTTGCTTTCATGTCCATTTCTTTGGACTGGATTCCTCTCACCATCCTGCAATCCCCTTCACCTGCCTCCAACACTCTCCCTTTACCTGGATCTCTTTCCCTGTATGTTTACCTGCACTCAGCTTGTTCATTGAGAACTGCTGACATTATTTCTGTCGCCTTAATTTCTATGTGCCAATCCCCTCTCCCTCTGAACTGATTGCACACAGTGCTTCACATCCAACCCTGACTTTGTAATCAAGTCTGTCAACAAGAGTGGTGCTGTTGTTGTCTGACTTACTGACTTTCACATACTCAAAAACAGCTGTTTTCCCTGCTATTATCTGATTTTGAAATAGAGCTCTCAAATGGTAATTCTGATCTCTCTCCACACCTTTGCTGCGGCTGTAACACTATATTCGTTGTTCTGCTCTTGTTCTGCTATCCTGAAGCACTTTGTATGGTACGACCTGCCTGTATAGCATACAAAACAACCCTTTTCACTTCATCTTGGTACATGTGCCAACAAAACAAAATCAATCAAATAACCTCTACATTTGGGGAGACTGAGCGCCAGCTTTCAGACACCTCCACTTATCTCTCCCTTGACCACACTATCGAACATCAGGCTATTGTATCCACAAAGGTCACACACAGCCCACTTCTACCTCCTCCAGTTCCGAAAGAGGGTCACTGGACTGAAAATATTAATTGTACTTTCCCAATGCTGTCAGACCAGGTGAGATTCTCAAACAATTGCTGTTTTAGTTACAGATCTTTAACATCCTCAGTTCCTTATTTTATTATCCTTTCATAATGAAGGTGAGCATACCATTGGCCTTTTTGATTATAGAACATAGAACATAGAAGGATACAGCGCAGTACAGGCCCTTCGGCCCTCGATGTTGCGCCGACCGAGTCCTACCTAACCTATACTAGCCCAATAACTTCCAAATGCCTATCCAATGCCCGCTTAAATGAACATAAAGAAGGAGAGTTCACCACTGATACGGGCAGGGCATTCCATGAACTCACAACCCGCTGTGTGAAGAATCTACCCCTAACATCTGTCCTATACCTACCACCCCTTAATTTAAAGCTATGTCCCCTAGTAACACCTGACTCCATTAGCGGTAAAAGGTTCTTAGTATCTACCCTATCTAAACCCCTAATCATCTTATACACTTCTATCAGATCTCCCCTAAACCTTCTCTTCTCCAATGAGAACAGCCCCAAGTGCCTCAGCCTTTCCTCATAAGATTTTCCTACCATTCCAGGCAACATCCTGGTAAACCTCCTCTGCACTCGTTCTAAAGCTTCCACATCCTTCCTATAGTATGGCGACCAAAACTGCACACAATACTCCAGATGAGGCCTCACCAGAGTCTTATACAACTGCAACATGACCTCAGGACTCCGGAACTCAATTCCTCTGCCAATAAAGCCCAGTACACCATATGCCTTCCTCACAGCACTATTTACCTGGGTGGCAACTTTCAGAGATCTGTGTACATAGACACCAAGATCCCTCTGCTCATCCACACTACCAAGTAGCCTACCATTAGCCCAGTAATCCAACATCTTTTTATTCCTACCAAAGTGAACGACTTCGCACTTAGCTACATTGAATTCCATTTGCCACATTTCCGCCCAGCTCTGCAACTTATCTATATCCCGCTGTAACCTACCACTTCCTTCCTCACTATCCACAACTCCACTGACTTTCGTGTCATCCGCAAACTTGCTTACCCAGCTTTCAAGTCCTTCCTCTAGATCATTTATAAAGATAACAAAAAGCAATGGTCCCAAAACAGATCCTTGTGGTACACCGCTAGTAACTGCGCTCCAAGATGAACATAATCCATCAACTACTACCCTCTGTCTCCTTCCAGCCAGCCAATTCCTAATCCAAACCTCTAATGTATCCTCAATGCCATACCTCCGAAGTTTTAGCATTAGCCTACCATGGGGAACCTTATCGAACGCCTTACTAAAATCCATATACACAACATCTACTGCTTTACCCTCATCCACTTCCATAGTCACCTTCTCAAAGAACTCAATAAGGTTTGTGAGGCACGACCTGCCCTTCACAAAACCATGCTGGCTATCCCTGATCACGTTATTCCTACCCAGATGTTCATAAATCTTATCCCTTACCATTCTCTCTAAGACTTTGCCCACCACTGAAGTGCTGGACCTGCGTATGTTGTGACTTATGCACTAGAACGCGTAAATTCCTCTTCACCTTGGAAATCTGCAATCATTCACCATACTAATCTGCTTTGTTATACTTCCTGCTAAAAGTGAAAACTTCGCATTTTTCAACAGTACTCTCCATCTGCCATATTTCTTAGCTTCTAAATTTATTGCTATGGCTCAAAGAAACAACAAAATGTTTCTGTTGGATTGAGTTTTAATTTGATTTTGTTGGCTTGCCGAAAATTGTCACAAATAGAGTAATCTTTTTTACTTTTGTATTTGGAAATGTCAATGGGAAAGGAAACACAGTAAATCTGATATTTTCTCCCCCAGATTCAAGATTTGTCAAGTCTCCAGAAAGCGGGTTTGCTCTGTTTTTATACTTAATTGAAACCATTTGATGAAATCCCAATCTTCTCCCATTGCCTGATGTTGAAAAGAACTGAGCACAACAGGATGTACCTCATCAAATAATGTTTTGCCAGTAGCATTTCAGTTGCTGAGACTTGTCTAAGCTGATTTGGCTTGTACTTAGTGTATGAAATATTTGTGTTTATGTTGAATTGTAGATATAGCAAGTAGTAACATTGATCTCTTGGTTTCCACTAATTGTAGATGTTGAGTGCATTCATTTTGGATTGAAGCGCTATGTATTGGAAAGATGTAGACTAAGAAGTGCAAATTTAATACTGTGGTTCCCTGATTTTAAGTAAGTTAGCCATAATTGGATGCAGCTGAAATGTCAAAGAGAATATAATTTTACAATATTGGAAATAAACAGTAATTGTTTCTTTGGTGGCATTGTAGGTCTACCTACAGCACACAAATTGCAGTGGTTCAAGAAAGCAGCTTACGACCATTTTCTGAAGGGCAACAAGGAACAGGCAAGAAGTGCTGGCCAGCCTGAGACACTCATGCCCATGAGTGAATTTCAAATATGGTTTCAGTTCATAATGTGTGAGCATTGGGCATGATCGTGAATAATGCTACTGTAACTGAATAAGGACTGACTTGGTACCTATAAAGAGGGGAGACTAGTATATGTGGCTAGTATTTTAAGAATTGTTGAGTCAACCTTGGTTCTTTTACTAATGTTTGAGTGACTCCTTCATTTTAAGTATTATACTCAGTACAGGAATTTAAGCTTTCCACCTTTTTGTGACCAAAGTATTATTTCAGCTGGCAGGCATATTTTATTATTTGCAGAAATTGCTGCAAATTGTATAATGGCCATGCATGTTTGGCAGTCCGATTTATTATTTTTGATACTTTTTAAAATAATAGTCATAAAGTGTCTGTTAATGATGAAGCTTTGATGGCCATGAAACAATATTTCAACTTAATTCAGTCAATGCATTATATAGTTATGTACTTGGCTGTACAATATATCATGTAGTTCTGTAAATTCTGGCTCTGTTTGTCATACTTGCACACGTTTATTTGTTGAAAGGCTTTTTTGTAAAGTGAGTAGCTTTAGTACAAATGCATTATTTTTAGGAGAAGGAATTTGGAATTATTTATCTGAGTTTCTAGTTCCCTCCTTTATATGCGATCTACAATGTAGCTCATTTTATTATACTGTAACTCCTTTGTTCAAAAATGAGACAGAAAGTTGGAAAATACAGGCCAGTAAATTGAATATCTGTCATGAAGATGACGAAAGAAGTTATTGTTAAAGACATTAAAGCAAGGTAGATCTAAGTAGAAAAGTTCAAGGTAATCAGGTAGAGTCAACATGGTTTTGTGAAAGGAGAATCATGTCTAACCAAGTTACTGCAGTTCTTTGAAGAAGCAACATGTGCTGTAGATAAAGGAGAACTGGATGTACTGTACTTGTATTTCCATAAGGCATTTGATAAGGTGGCACATCAAAAGGTAGCTGTAGAAAATAGAAGGAATAAAGAAGATGGTTTAATATATTGACACTGATAGAAGATTGTTTCCTCTTCACTAGCCAGAGTCTGCATAAATAGGCAAGTTTCTGATTGGCAGGACATAACTAGTGGTTCACCAGCAGGATCGATGCTGGGACCTCAACTGTTTGCGACTTATGCTGGCTAACTTTGCTGATGAGACAAAGATGGATAGGAAATTAAGTTGTGAAGCAAACAGTGGAAGAGAGGTAGATTAAGAGACTGTGCAAAGATTTGGCAGGTTGAGCATTACGTGGGAAAATATAAACTTGTCCATTTTCCTTGTAAGAATAAAAACATTATTTGTTTTCTAGCTAGCTTGCTTCAGTGAAAGGTACAGCTTAATAAACTTCCATTTAACTGAAGAATTGTTGAAAAAGAAATCATGGGAGACCTGCTACTGTTTGAGGTCTGCTCCCAATGTTATCTTTCCTTTAGCTCCTGCTGTTGTTTCCAATTTCGTATCATTATCTGGCACTGATCAAATTGCAGTAAAAACATTGTCCATCAAACCACAAAGCTTAAACTGGCAGCACCATACTGACTGCAGCATACAAAAAGTGGAATAATTTATTAATTGTGAAGAAAGCTAATACATTCATTTGCAAATATATCATGTTGAACCAAATGCCCTCCAGTTGCTGGTGAATTATATGGTGACTGTTTATATTTATATGTCTATATACAGACTGTCACAGATGGGACTGTCACTGATTTTGTTTTTTAACCAAGGAATAGTTCACTGAATTCATGTGAATTTTAATACAACTTATTAAATCACTTCATCCAAAAGACATGGAACAACTTAAGTTATGCAGAGACACATTCATCTTTAGTGAGATGTGATCCAGCTTTAATGCACTTCTCTATCTGTCACAGTATCTGCACTCAAAACTAATTAAAATGTGCAGTTTCAAGAAAGATGGGCATAGATTTGGGAGAGATTAAAGGACTTTACAGAGGAAAAAGAGGTTGGAAATAGGATGATGTCTCACAAGAATGGTGATGTCAAGGGGTTTTTTTTGTTAGGAGAGAGTTGGTGTCAACAGAATTAGAAGACAGAGGGAAGATAACTGACCAGAGACAATTAATTACAATATTAACTTGTGTGGAGTTAAGGAAGGGAATTAAGGTCATCAGCAATTTAGGATTCAAGGAGCAAGAGGTGGGTGTCATGGACAAGGTGAGCTATGAGGGGGCATGAGTGGAAATAGGAGAGAAACCAGTGAAATTTGCAAATTGAAGGCGAGGACAGGGGGAATTTTAGAGGGAGTTTGGTCTGGTGGCTAATGGGAAGAAAGAGCAAGGCAGAAGCTCTTGATTGAATGTTATTCATCTTAGCAACATGGAAATCTATGAGCTCCTTGCCCTTAAGTGAAGGTGAAAGGGACAGGTTTAAGGAGATGGTTTGCAGGAGAGAAAAGAAGTTGAGGCTCATCTTTACATGATCCTGGAATAAAGAACAGTTTTAGGAGACTAGAGCGTTTTTTTTAATGTGGTTGTGCTTGATCTCTGGTGGAAAGTAAATGCAAATTTTTGATTATATTCTTTCAAGTTTGACTTTATTGGCCCTTCAGAGGATGTCAAGAGAGGGAGAACATAGCATGATTTAAATAATTCAAGATGTGTTCCTTTCCAATATCAAAAGTCCCACAAACAGCAGTGTAAAACCAGAGACAGTCAATATTTTATAATAACATTGATAATTGTCACTTGCCATGTTTAATTACATTCTATAAATTGGAAAGATACCTTTCAACTTTGTGTTGCTAATACTGTTCAAATACTAACTCAAACCGTTAGCCACACAATACATTCTGCTACATTCCAATACTGTGTCAATAATCAATAAAAGACACATAGCATGCTGATGCCAAATGTGATTTTCTGTCAGTCAGTGTGTTATTAATAGCAGATATTTAACTGGGTGTATAAGGACAATATTAGATTTTTCCTTTAAAACACTATACAATTCAAAACAGGAGGAGGGGCGCAGACTTTCCATTTGGCCACAGTTGCCAATTCTGGCACAGATTGTGCCTGCTTTGGAAAGTATTTTTTTTTTGTCTGGTTTTTGCTTAAATCCTTTGGAATATCACGGAATGTAAACTTTAGCCAGCAAGTCAGACAACATTTGATTTTCAAAATCCTTCATATATTTAAAAGTGATAATTTGGTAGTTTGATTAAGATAATTGAATGTTGGTTTACAACAAAAACATGCATTATTTCTATGTCAATGCAATGCCTCTCAGTAACTGGAATTTTAATTCTTAAAAATCATTTACAATAAAAACCCTTTGATTTAAACTTTATTGGGATACATTAGCAAATTGCTGAGTTCAAATATCGAGAGATGGTCTTAAAGATTGTCAGTTTGGCTTACGGAAACTCAGCAATTCCGTGAAAGAAGTTGAGAGCTGCCAGATTCAGCAAGGAACTCCTTTTCCAGGTCAGGGGAGCAAAAGTGCTTTACACCCAGCTCCTCAAGCAGATCCCTCTGCTGCAATCACTCTCTACCAGCAATTAGCTGACAACCTCATCACAATGAATGTCTGAAACTTTCAACTATCACGTCCCCAAAAAGGTTGACTACTTCTTCACTTTCCATTATTTCTCTCCCCAATATCTAGCCATCTCCACAGTTTCTTTCCCACTTACTGCAGTCTCCCTCCCTCTTTCCATGATTTCTCTTTTCTGAATTCCCCAGCAGTTTCCAATTTACATTTATGTGGTCTTACACCCCAGGCTTTCCTTCTCAGCCACAATTCAGTCTTCACTCATGCCAGAGAGCAGGCAGGGAGCAGAATAAAAAAAAACTGACATGATTCCTGCCTCTAAATTCAGCAGGACTTCTATCAACTGAATGCCCCAGTTGATAAGCAATGCTATTGCAGAGGAATCTTTTTTAAGGAAGACACTTTTCAAAAACTTTTGATGATGAAGGTATGAATGGCAATCTCAATTTTTTCAAATCAAACAAACTGGGTAGAGGTTTTCTATGAGCTTCTGAATTCTGCCATCAGGCCAAGTCAGGCCCATATACTCCTGATGACCTTTGATTCTCTTGCCAAACAAGAATCTATCTAACTCTACCTTTAAAAAATTCCAATGATCCATGCCTCCATTATTTTCTAAGGCAGAGGGTTCCAAAGTCACACAACCCTCTGAAATTAAAAAATCTCATCTTGGACCTAAAAGAGGAACCCCAGTTTTAAAACAGTGATCCCCTAGTATTGGACTGACCCACAAGAGGAAACATCCTTTTACTGTTCACTTCAACAAGCTCATTCAGGATCTCATGCATTTCAGTAAACTTTGTCCCCACTTCTATTAACTCCAGTGGAAACAAGTCCAGTACGTCCAACTTTGCCTTCTAAGACAACTCAATCATTCCAGGTATCAATCGAACAAAGATCCTTTCAACTCTCTCCAATGCATTTACATCCTCCCTTAGTTTAGGAGATCAAAACCGCACACAGTATTCAAGACTTGATATTACCAGTGCTCTGTACAAGTGAAACACATTATGCTTATTTCTCTGTTCAATTCGCCTTGTAATAAAGGATAGCATTCCATGAGTCTTCTTCATTAACACAGAACATAGAATAGTACAGTACAGGCCCTTTGGCCCTTGATGTTGTGCCAACCTTTTATCCAACTCTAATATCAAACTAATCTACAAACCCTTCAATGTACTATATTCCATGTGCCTATCCAAAAGTCGCTTAAATGCCCCTAATGTATCTATTATCACAGCTGACAGTGCATTCCACACACCCAACACTCTCTGTGTACAGAACTGACCTCTGACATTTCCCCTAAACCTTCCTCCAATCACCTTAAAATTGTTCCTCCTTGTGATAGCCATTTCTACCCTGGGAAAAAGTCTCTGACTATTCACTCTATCTATGCCTCTCATCATCTTGTACATCTCTATCAAGTCGCCTCTCACTCTTCTTCACTCCAATGAGAAAAGCCTTAGCTCCCTCAATCTTTCTTCATAAGACATGCCCTCCAGTCCAGACAGCATCCTGATAAATTTCCTCTGCACCCTTTTGAAAGCTTCCACATCCTTCCTATAATGAGGTGACCAGGACAGAACACAATATTCCAAGCGTGGTCTAACCAGGGCTTTATAGAGCTGTAGCGTAACCTCGCGGCTCTTAAACTCAATCCCCCACTAATGACAGCCAACACACCATATGCCTTCTTAACAACCCTATCAACTTGGGTGGCAACTTTGAGGGATCTAAGGACATAGACTCCAAGATCCCTCTGTTTCTCCACACTTGCAAGAATCCTGTCTTTAACCCTGTATTCTGCATTCAAATTCGACCTTCCAAAATGAATCACTTCACACTTTTCCAGGTTCAACTCCACCTGCCGCTTATCAGCCCAGTTCTGCATCCTGTCAATATCCCATTGCAACCTACAACACCCCTCCACACTACCCACCACTCCACCAACTTTCATGTCATCAGCAAACTTACTAACCCACCCTACCACTTCCTCATCCAAGTCATTTATGAAAATCACAAAGAGCAGAGGTCCAAGAACAGATCCCTGTGGAACACTATTTGTCACCAAGCTCCAGGCTGAATACTTTCCACCTACTATTCTCCTCGGTCTTCTTTGGGACAGCCAATTCTGTATCCAGACAGCCAAATTTCCCTGAATCCCTTTCTCTTTTTTTCTGAATCAGCCTACCATGAAGAACTTTATCAAACGCCTTGCTAAAATCCATGTACACCACATCCACTGCTCCCTCTTCATCAATGTGTTTTGTCACATCATCAAACAATTCAATAAGTCTTGTGAGGCATGACCTGCCTCTCAGAAAGCCATGCTGACTATCTTTAATCAAACTATGGTTTTCCAAGTAATCATAAATCCTGTTTCTCAGAATCCTCTCCAATAATTTGCCCACTGCAGATTGGTCTGTAATTCCTAGGATTATCCCTAGTCCCATTCTTGAACAATGTTCTTGAACATTTGCCACCTTCCAATCAGCTGGCACTACTCCAGTAGACAGTGAGAACACAAAAATCATTGCCAAAGGCGCAGCAATCTCTTCCCTCACTTCCTGTCATAACCTTGGGTAATTCCAAGTGGCCCCGAGGACGAATCTATCCTTATGTTTTTCAAAATCTTCAACACATCCTCCTTCTTAACATCAACCTGTTCAAGCATATCAGCCTGTTTCACACTGTCCTCACAAATTACAAGGTCCGTCTTCGTAGTGAATACTGAAGCAAAGTATTCATTGGGGACTTCCCCTACCTCATCCGACTCCAGCCACAAGTTCCCTCTACTATCCCTGATCTGCCATACCCTCACTCTGGCCATTCTCTTGTTCCTCACATAAATGTAGATAATGCCTTGGAGTGTTCCTTAATCCTACCTGCTAAAGCTTTGTCATGCCCCCTTTTAGCTCTCCTACTCCATTCTTCAATTCCTTCTTGGCTATCTTGTAATCCTCTGGAGCCCTGTCTGGTCCTTGCCACCTCAACCTTAAGTAAGCTTCCTTCTTCATCTTGACTAGATGTTCCATATCCCTTGTCATCCAAGGTTCCTACACCCTACCATCACCTCCTTGCCTCAGTGGGACAAACCTATCCAGCACTGTCAGCAAGTGCTCCCTAAACAACCTCCACATTTCTGTTATGCATTTTCCTGAGAACACCCGTTCCCTATTTAGGCACCCCAGTTCCTGCCAGACCATTAAATACTTTCCCATACCGTCTGCTCCTATCCCTTTCCATGACTATAGTAAAGGCCAGGGAGTTGTGATCACAGTCACTGAAATGCTCTCCCACCGAGAGATCTGACACCTGGTCTGGTTCATTGCTAAGCACCAAATCCATTATGGCCTCCCCTCTAGTCTGCCTATCTACATATGATCCACATATCTGAAGCTGTCCCTCCTACACCAGCTCTGCAGCCATGTGTTCATCTGCATTTGTTCTCTGTTCCTAGCCTCAGTAACAAATCTGAGATTGCTAATCTGCTCGTCCTGTCTTTTAGCTTCCAACTTAACACCCTATATTCACTTTTCGGGTTTACATGCTATATCTGCATACTTGCTTTTTGTTACTCATGCAGAACACCTATATCCTTCTATACTTCAGAACAGAACCAACATCACTTTCATTACTCCCTTCTTTTTAAATGTCTAATTAACCTCTTGCTTTCCATTATTACATTTCTAGCTAATTTTCTCTTAAATATAGTGGTAATGTAACTAGATGAGTAATCCAGAGACTCAGGTGAATGTTTTGGGATTTGGGTTTGATTCCCAACATGGCAGAAGACAGTTGGCTCATGTGGCCTCGACCAAGGAACGAGAAACAATGACAGAATCAGCCCTGTGAACGTGGCAAAGTCCTCCTTACCAGCATCTAGGGGATAGGCCAGAATTGGGAGAACTATACCACAGAGTAATCAAGCAATATCCTGACAATCATACTCTCAGAATCATATCTTACAGACAATGTCCCAGACACTTTCACCATCATGTCTGGCAATGTCCTGTCTCACCAGGGGGACAGACCAGTCAAAGATGGCGACACCTTAATGTGTCGTTAGGAAGGAGTTGTCCTACATGCCATTAACATTGACTTTGAACCCTGTGAAGACTCATGGCATCAGGTCAAACAGGAGCAAGGAAATCTTCTGGTGATTACGATCTACTGCTCCATCTTGGTTGATAAATTAGGAAGGAGAAAGTGAGGTCTGCAGATGCTGGAGATCAGAGCTGAAAATATGTTGCTGGAAAAGTGCAGCAGGTTAGGCAGCATCCAAGGAGCAGGAAATTCCGAGGAGAAAGTGAGGTCTGCAGATGCTGGAGATCAGAGCTGATGAAGGCTTATGCCCGAAACGTCGAATTTCCTGTTCCTTGGATGCTGCCTGTCTTGCTGCGCTTTTCCAGCAACACATTTTCAGCTCTGATAAATTAGGAATACTTGAGGAAGTACAGTGAGTGGCTAGGGTACAGAATGTACTCTGGATGGGAGTCCACAATGTCCAACACTAAGAGTCAAGTATTGACCAAGCTGGCTTAGTCCTAAAATCAGAGCTGCTGGACTGCATCCATGACATATGGTGAGGAAATCAAATATAGACAAATGTCAACTTGCCATTGTCATCACCAATTGTCTAATTGTTGCAGATGCATCTATCCATGATGGTTGTTCAGAGTGATCGTCGTCATTTGTGTAGAAACAAAATTCCATTTTTACTTGAAGATAACCTCCATCTTGTTGTGTGGCAGGATCAAGCTAAATGGGTCAGACTTTGATCAGATCTAGCAAGTCAAAAACTGGTATCCATGAGGCATTATAGTGCAGTAACAGCAGCAGACTGTATTCAGCTATAATCTGTAACGTCATGACCCCAATTTACCATTACAACCAAGCTAGGGGATCAACCCCAACTAAGTGAAGAGTACAGCAGGGCATGCCAGTAGCAGCCCCTAGGCATACCTAAAAATGAGGCATCTGTCTGGTGAAGCTACAAGCTATTTGCATGTCAAACAGCAGAAGTAGCATGCAAATATATTGCTAAGCAATCCACAACCAACCAATCAGGTCTGCAGCATTACCACATCAGTTTTGAATGATGGTGAATAACTCAGCAACTAAAAAGGGATGGAAGCTCTGCAGATGTCCACATCCTCACTGATGGGGAAGTCCCACACATCAGTGCAAAAGGCAAGGATGAAACATTTGCATCCATCTTCAACTAGAAGTGCTGAGTGGATAATATTTTGATCTCTTCCTGAGATTTCCCAGCATCACAGACACCAATCTTTAGAAAATTCAATTCACTCTATAATATGAACATATGGCTGAAGACATTAGACGTTGTAAAGTCTATGGGACCGAACAAAAGTTTGGTAATAGTCCTGAAGACGTGCTGCAGAACAAGCTGGTTCTTCAGTAAGCTATAACACTAGCATTGACCTGACAATGTAGGGAATGACCCAGGTATGTCTTATGCTGGGAAACAGGATAAATGCAACCCAACTATTTAAAATCCTATCAGTTTAGTCACAAGTCACCAGCAAAATGATGAAAGCGTTTGGTGACAATGACATCAAATGGTGCTTAGAAAGAAATCAATCTAATGATCTAATAAACAACCTTCGCACTGGCAGAATTTAGTTTCAGCCAAGACCACTTCGGTCCGGTCTCATTACAGCTTTAGTCTAAACATGGTTAAAAGAACTGAACTCCAGAGATGAGGAGCAACTGCCCTGTGCATCCATGCAGCATTTGACTCAGTATGGAATCAAGGAGCCCTAGAAAAGTTGATGTTAATGGGAATCAGGGGAAAATGTTTCCACTCGTAGAGTCATACCGTATTTAAAGGAAAATGAATGTGGTTACTGGAGGTCAATAACCTCAGCCTCAGGACTTCAACTGCTTCATCAATTAACTTCAGTCCATTCTAAGGTCAGAATTTGGGCTGTTCATTGACGATCACACAAAATTCAGCACCATTTGTGACTCCTCCTACACTGAAGCAGGACATGCCTAGATGAAGCTGGACCTTGACAATATCCTGGTTTTGGCTGATAAATGGCAAGCAATATTCATGGTACATGAATGACAGGCAATGACCATCTCCAGCAAGACAGAATCTAACTATTGTCCCTTGATGCTCAATGGCATAATATCTCTGAATCCCCCAGTATCAGATCCTGGGGTCACCATTGACCAGAAACTGAACTCAACTGTTTCTATAAACACTGCAACTAATGGAGCAGGTCAGGACCTAGGAATTTGTGTAATTCAACTACTGTGTTCACATTCTGCAAAGAACAATGATGCATCTATGCATCTATGCATCAGTAGCACCTACACAATGAACTGCAGTATCTGAAGACTCCTTTGACATCATTTTCCAATCCTGCAACCTGTAGCACCAAGAAGCACAAGGGCAGCAGATATACTGGAAATAAAGACACACATCATCTTGACAATATCAACATTCTTCCAATGTTGCTGGATCAAAATTCCTTACAGCACTATGGGTATTCCTACACTCAGTGACTGTAGTGGTTCGGGAGGGTAGCTCATCACTAACTTCTGCAAAGCAATTAAGGATATGAAAAAATGCTAGCCTAACCAGCAATGCCTCATTCCACGAGTGAATGAAAAAAAATTGTTCAAATGTGCAACGATCACTTGCTCAGCTCAGTTATTCACCTAATGGTCAACCATGTGCCCTTTTATGAGTTCACAGACCAACCTTGATTTGCTTCCCACAGTCTTGTTTCCACCTTTCACTTGGGCTGTTCCAGATCTAAAACAGATTCCGTGATTTTCCATAAAAAATCTCAAACTGGCTATTTACAAACTGATAAGCATATTCACAAGTTTAATTGTACATTGGTCTGAATTGGGTGTTTGCTGTCACCATCCTTCCATTCTTGTGCAAAATGACGTTGAGAATTTCATCAGCTGGCAGCGCAAAATTATGCACCTGCCTATCTGTTTCCACCCCCGGATAATGCAAAAACCCTGCCCAAAATACCTACCAATTTCATCAATATGACACAATAGAATTATCCAATTAAGTTGTTGTGAAAGTAAAAAGCCAGCATTTGTCTGTGAATATTTAGCCAACATTGAAATGTCAATTATTCATTAAATACGAACAAGGGGGATGTTGGCAAGTTGTAACCTGTGTAATTTTGCAAGAATTCTAGATGCATACAGTAAACAAATTATCTTTGTGCAATTGTGTAGGAGGAAGAGCAACTGCATAAGCTTCAATTAGTCATTTTAAAAATATTTGTTCCTTTCAGATAAAATACGTAGACTTTAAAACTCACTGGACAAAGCAGACAGATCTGATTCCAGTTGAAAATGTTTTGCAGGTGATCACTGAGTATTGTACTGGGCTATGTCCTTGTGATAGTGCAATCATTTTCTGAAGGCCATTGGCAACATGCCCAAAATGACAATAAATCTGCACTGATTAATCTGGGCATTGAACTTCAGCAGGAAGCTGAAGCAACTCTTAATTGGTGGATTTTTTTAAAAGACTCTATGATAGACAGAACATATATATTTAAGAGAAATAATGTACTGTATTTATAAGCCCAGATTATTTTAGAATAAATTTAAACTACTGAATTGGGGATGGAGACTCATAAAAAAAAATAGCAATTGAGAAAATAAAAGCGGGAAAGAATGTTTGGCTTGCAGGACTAGACAATTTTCATCCCAGGTTTTTTTACAACAAGTGGGTGAAAATGTTATGTTTGTTCTATTATGGAAACAGGACTGGTCAAAGCCACAACTTACATTCCATGTGACTGCAGCAAAGGTATATTTTTCCTTCTTCTCTTTCTTGACCTGACTGCAGGCTTTGACATGACCAATGATATGATCTTCCTCCAACATCTTTCCACTGCCATCCAACCGTGTAGGACTTATTTTAATTGGGACAATTCTCAGCTGCACAATTCTATCCAGAGTGTCACTTGCAATGGTTTCTCTTCTTGCACTCACACCCTTACATCTGTCCCCCCGTGGATTCTTTGCACCCCCTCTTGCATCTCATCTACGTATTGACATTCAGTGACATCATTCAAAAGCACTGTTTTAATTTTCATATGCAAGTTGACAAACTCAATTCCATTTCACCACCACGTCTCTCAATCCCTCCATTGTTGAAAAATTATCACGTTGATTATCAGACATACAATTCTAGATTAGCAAAGATTTCTTCCAATTACATATTGGGAAGACTGAAATAATAGTTTTCAGTCCCACCTCTAAAATCTGTTTTACAATTCCATCCATTACAATGGGATCTTGATCATATGGGCCAAAGGGCTGAGAAGTGGCAGATGGAGTTTAATTTAGATAAAAGCAAGGTGCTGCAATTTGGGAAAGCAAATCTTAGCAGGATTATACACTTAATGATAAGGTCCTAGGGAGTGTTGCTGAACAAAGAGACCTTGGAGTGCAGGTTCATAGCTTCTTGAAAGTGGAATTGCAGGTAGATAGGATAGTGAAGAAGGTGTTTGGTATGCTTTCCTTTATTGGTCAGAGTATTGGGTACAGGAGTTGGGAGGCCATGTTGTGGCTGTACAGGACATTGGTTAGCCCACTGTTGGAATATTGCGTGCAGTTCTGGTCTCCTTCCTTTTGGAAAGATGTTGTGAAACTTGAAAGGGTTCAGAAAAAAATTATAAGGATGTTGCCAGGGTTGGAGGATTTGAGCTACAGGGATAGGCTGAATAGGCTGGGGCCATTTTCCCTGGAGTGTCGGAGGCTGACAGGTGACCTTATAGAGATTTATAAAATCATGAGGGTCATGGATAGGATAAATAGACAAAGTCTCTTCCCTGGGGTGGGGGAATCCAGAACTAGAGGGCATAGGTTTAGGGTGAGAGGAAAAAGATATAAAAGAGTCCTAAGGAGCAACGTTTTCATGCAGAGGGTGGTACTTGTATGGAATGAACTGCCAGAGGAAGAGGTGGAGGCTAGTACAATTGCAACATTTAAAAGGCATCTGGATGAGCATATAAATAGGAAGGTTTGGAGGGTTATGGACTGGGTGCTCGCAGATGGGACTAGATTGAATTTGGATATCTAGGTCGCATGGACAAGTGGACCGAAGGATCTGTTTCCGTGCTGCACATCTCTATGACTCTTTGACTCTAGTTGGTAATAGTCTGAGAGTAAGCTTATCTGACCACAACCTTGCTGTCATATCTGACCCAAGGATGAGCTTCTACTCTTATAATTTCATCATCAGTAAGACTGCTTATTTCTACCGATGTAGTATCGCTGAAACTCATATCTTACTTCACCTGCTGTTGAAACCTTTATTTGTGCCTTGTAACTCTAAATATTGACAATTCCAAACCTCCGCAGGTGATGTCTTAACATGCATCATTTCCTTTCCGTCCTCCCTTTCATCTCTGTTTTCATTCACACATATTGTGTCTTGGCCAGGAATCTTTTTATTTTAAAATCCTGATCCTCGTTTTCAAATTTCTCCGTGACCTTGCCTCTACCTAACACTGTAATGTCCTCCAATCACATGACCCTCTGAGATACCTGTGCCATCTACTTCTGGCATCTTGAACCCCTCGATGTTTATTGACTTATCACTGGTGGACATTCTTTCTTCAGTTGCATAAGTATTAAGCTCTGGATACACCTCTTTTCCTCATTTCCCTCCTTTAAGCCACTTGTTAAAACATCCCACCTCTTTGACTAAGCTTTCAGCCACTTGATCTAATGCCTCTTTAGAAGGTTCACTGTCATACAGTACTTTTGCTTTATTATGATCCTGTGGTGCATCTTCCAACATTTTGTTATGTTTAAAGGTGCCATATTTGTTTTTGTTGTTTAGGAACACAAATAAACAATTATAATGTAAAGAAGGCAATTTCTTCATAATTTCAGACAATAGTGAATGAAATCATAGAAAACATTGGTCTCTTTCTGGTGATCCTCCAGAAGTGGAGAAAGGCACTCTGGCACTGCATTTCTTGAAGCTCTGCAGAATTGTAAAATAATCTGTTGCTAATGTTTTATTCAAAGGACAGAATGAAACCTTTCAAATGGTTCAAGTAGATTAATTAAACATCTCAGCCAGACTGGAATTTTTTAAGTACGCACGATTGGAAAATGCAAATATCATTTAGATTTTTAAACTTATCTTTTCCCTCCTGCCCAGTCCTTTGTTGATAAAGTATTGTCTGTGTGCATATCACTGGAACTAACATTAGCTTTCAGATGTGAAACAATGGCGTAAGACGTTTAGTTTAAAGCGCCTGATTAGCTATCAGCTGAACAGAAATAAAAGGCCAGCTCTAACATTTCAACCTACACTTGTCATGCAAATGCAAATTACTTGCATGGAAACTCCATGACGTGCTGCAGGTTTACAGTATTTAATTTGTCTTCCAGTTCCACCTAATACTCTTTTACATAATCCCAACTTCATGGATATACGCAACATATGTATGCGATTTGACATTTATTAATACTCATTTGTAGTGTATTTTGAGGTAAATTTTGAATATTACATAGCAACTTCTGTTACAGAGGTAACTGCTCAGTGATTTAACTTTAGAAATGTGCTTTTAGTGGCTGCATTTGGATAAAGATTTTGTTCTTCAGTTTCTGAGAACAATGTGATTCTGCATGACTGAATTATTAAAAAAAAGTTTCTGATTTTTAAGTCGAGAAAGAAAACTCCTAGTCAGTTACGATAGTGCAATATGTTCAACAAAAAAAAACTAGTGAGAAGAGAGATCAACAATATTTTGCAATGCCAAGAATGTACTTTTCCTGCTGAATGACCATTTTGATCAGAAGAATTAGGAACTGCTAGGCAAGGACAGTTTGGATTAGAAGCAGAAACTGAGATATGCTTGGGTATTGTTGTTCTGAAGGGTCGATATTATGACTCAAATTTGATTAATTTTTCTTAAGCCAAAGTGGCAAATAGCATAATAACTACTACAAAATTCTGCACTGAAAGATAATGTATTAAACTTTCATTTCTCTTTTCAGACTCTTAATATTCAAAATTATGATATTGTATCATGGCCTTTCCAGATAATCTCAAAGTGGCACAGCTCATATTTAAGATGGATCTTGCATTCACGTTTCAAAATGGAATGTGTAACCACCTGCAGACTTCCACAAATGGATAGTTCAAGGGAGATATCATCAAATGTAGCATATGTATGTGCAAAATAAAACCACCATGATAACAAGTTGATGTGCAAATTTACAGGGTGTGAAACATACTCATTCTTTGGCAACCCATTGAAGATTTTGATGTTAGGTTAATTACAGTTATAGAACAATGTGATTTTCAGAAATTTGTTATGATGAGCTCTTCAGAGAAGATTTCTACAGTACTGTATGAAACTTCTCATAAGATCTCATTTTCTATATTCAATAGAGTCATAGAGATATGCAGCATGGACACAGACCCTTCAGTCAACTCATCCATGCTGACCAGACATCCGAACCTAATCTAGTCCCATTTGCCAGCACTTGGCCCACATCCCTCTATACTCTTCCTATTCATATACTCATTCAGATGCCTTTTAAATGTTGTAATTGTACCAGCCTCCACCACTTCCTCTAGCTGCCCATTCCATACATGCACCAGCTCAGTGTGAAAATGTTGCCCATGAGGTCCCTTTTAAATTTTTCTACTCTCACCCGAAACCTATGCCCTCTAGTTGTGAACTCACACCACCCAGGGAAAAGACCTTATCTATTTACCCTATCCATAGCCCTCATCATTTTATAAATTCCTATAAGGTAACCCCTCAGTCTCTGATGCTCCAGGGAAAACAGCCCCAGCCTCTCCCTATGGCTCAAATCCTCCAACTCTGGCAACATTCTTGTAAATCTCTTCTGAACCCTTTCAAGTTTCACAACATCATTCTGATAGGAGGGAGATCAGTATTGCACACAATATTCCAAAACTGGCTGAACCAATGTCCTGTACAGCCACAACATGACCTCTCGACTCCTATACTCAATGCTCTGTCCAATAAAGGAAAGCACACCAAATGCCTTCTTCACTATCTTATCTACAAGCTACTCAACTTTCAAGGAATTATGAACTTGAACTCCAAGGACTCTTTAGCAATACTCCCCAGGACCTTACCATTAAGTGTATAAGCCCTCCTCTGACTTACCTTTCCAAAATGCAGCACCTCGCATTTATCTAAATTAAATTCCATCTGCCATTCCTCAGCCCATTGGCCCATCTGATCAAGATTCCTGTTGTACTCTGACGTAACCTTCTTCGCTGTCCACTACAGACTCCAATTCTGGTGTTATCTGCAAACTTACTAACTATACTTCCTATGTTCATATCCAAATCACTTAAATAAATGACAAAAAGCAGTGGACCCAGCACAAATCCTTGTGACACACCACTGGTCACAGGCTTCCGATGTGAAATGCAACCCTCCACCACCACTCTCTGTCTTCTACTTTCGAGTCAGTTCTGTAGCCAAATGGCTAGATTCCCCATATTCCATGTGATCTAACATTAATAACCAGTCTACCATGAGGAACCTTGTTGAACGCTTTACTGAAGTCCATATAGATCACATTCAGCGCTCTGCCCTCATCAATCCTCTTCATTACTTCTTCAAAAAACTCAATCAAGTTCGTGAGACATGATGTCCCACACACAATGTCCACTATACCTAATCAGTCCTTGCCCTTCCGAATGCATGTAAATCCTGTCCCTTAGGATTCCCTCCAATAACATGCCCAGCACTGATGTCAGGCTCACTGGTCTCTAGTTCTCTCACCTTTCTGAAATAGTGGCACCACGTTAGCCAACCTCCAGGCTTCCAGCATCTCAGCTATGACTATCGATGATACAAATTAGATTACTTTTTAGATTAGATTAGATTACTTACAGTGTGGAAACAGGCCCTTCGGCCCTACAAGTCCACACCGACCCACCGAAGCGCAACCCACCCATACCCCTACATTTACCCCTTACCTAACACTACGGGCAATTTAGCGTGGCCAATTCACCTGACCTGCACATCTTTGGACTGTGGGAGGAAACCGGAGTACCCAGAGGAAACCCACGCAGACACAGGGAGAATGTGCAAATTCCACACAGTCTGTCGCCTGAGTCGGGAATTGAAACCAGGTCTCAGGCGCTGTGAGGCAGCAGTGCTAACCACTGTGCCTCAGCAATGGGCCCAGCAATCACTTAATCAGATCCTAGGGATATAGTCACCTTAACGCATTTTAAGACATCCAGCAACATCTCTGTAATTGCTATTAAATTCCAGTCCCATGTTCCTATCTATGCCCTGAGTTCATCTATCTTCCCTGTTAGGCCTCTTGCATTGAAATAAGAGCAGTTTAATTTATCAATCCTAACTTGTTCTCTGCTTTCTTCCTGCTTGCCCTGACAGTTTGACTCATTCCTTTTCCCAAATATACTAGTCTCAGACTGATTTCTTTCCTCAATATTTCCCTGGGTCCCAACCCCCCACCCGCTAGTTTAAATCCTCCCAAGCAGCTCTAGCAACTCTCCCTGCCAGTATATTAGTCCCCTTCCAATTCAGGTGCAATCCGTTCTTCTTGAACATATCGCTTCTACTCCAGAAGAGATTCCAATGATCCAAAAATGTGAACCCTTCTCCCCTGCACCAGCTTCTCAGCCACACAATCATTTGCTCTATCCTCCTGTTCCTACACTTCCTGGCTCGTAGCACCCGGAGTAATCCAGATATTACTACTCTCGAGTACCTCTATTTTTTAAAGTCCTGCATAACTTCCTATATTCTCCCTTCAGAATCTCATCCTTTTCCCATCCTATGTCATTAGTTCTAATGTGTACAACAACCTCCTGCTGGTCCCTCTCCCCTTTGAGAACATTCTGTACCCTCTCAGAGGTATCTTTGATCCTGGCACCAGTGAGGCAACGCACCATTCTGATTGTTCACTGTCGACTGCAGAAACATCTAACTGTGACTCTGACTAGAGTTCCCTATCACAATTGATTACTTGGAACCCAACGTGCCTCTCATTACCTTAGAGCCATTCATGGTACTAGAAACTTGGCTGTTCATACTGCATTCCCCTGAGAGTCCATCACCCCCTACTTTTTCTAAAACAGCATACTGGTTTGAGATGGGAATAATCATAGGAGACTCCTACATCACCTGTGTCTCTTTTACGTTTCCTGGAATTATCTCATCCACCTGACTGTATCTACAGCTTTTCTCCATTCCTGTGACTGCCAGCTATCACATCCCCTAGCTCTTGTAAATTCCTCATGGCCTCTAACTGCTGCTCCAACAGATCCATGCGATTTGATAGGATTCACAACCAAAGACACTTTCTGCACATATAATAATCAGTAACATGGAAACCCTCCCTAAACACCCACTTCTGACAGGAAAAGCACATCACTCTACTAAAGGCCATCTTTGTTCCTTCACACTCTACACACCCAGAAAATAGCACTGTCTTATTGCTTTAAAAAAAACTGCTCTAGGCTAACTTAGTACTCATTGTGTATATTTTTAAAATTGATGGATCTCATCAATAAAGAACCCACTATTGTAGATTTATAGTAAGGTTCCACTCAAAAACTATGCACTTGTCTGATCCTGTACTGTGAGCTCTCCCCACACAAGTTCATCCAACGTCAGCTATGAATTGTGCTGTTATTAACTTTTTGTAGACCCACTCCGATATCCAGAGATATTTGAACCCAAGCAGCAAAGGCAGTAACTGTGCAGATTCACTGATGTGTCAGACACCAGTATAGTTTTCTTTCTCTGGCTATGTAGTCACTGCCTTTGTCTGTTTTCCACCTTTTTAAAGTGCCATTGTTTTGACCTTTTTTTCCCCTGAAGTTCCAAAACAATGTAACAGCACATAAAACAGTAATTTCTGCTCCTGGAATTCAAGGAAATCACCTCAAATACCAAAAATACCTCAAAAAAAGAGCAGTTCTTACAGCCACAATTTTTCCCATCCTCCATCTTGGATTACCCAAATCTTCTTTTCCTTTATTTTGTTTCCTTCTTCCCATATTTTCTCTATAAGACATATGCATACCTACTTGAAATATTTCTTTTATTATTTTTCTTGACCCATCATGATTATCTTTGGTCCTGTAACACCAGCTTTTCTGTCATTCAAACTCTTGTCTTTCATCCGACAGGAGACTTTCTTTTTGTCCTTGTCCCACTTTCCCTTTATTCAAAATCTATTAAATCTCTAAATTTTCCCAGTCCATCAACGCGAAATGTTAAATCTAAAATTCTCCACAGATATTGTCTCATCTCTTGAATATTTTCAGCATTTTCTGTTTTTAGTTTGGATTCCAGTATCCTCAATTGTTTACTTTTCTATATTGTACATTTGTCAAATAGACAAGTTAAAATACAACTGACAGACATGTTCCATCCCTTCTACAGCAACACATATCTAAATGAAAGATTATCATAGTTTAATAAAAGTGCAATTCACAGGGACAGATATTTATTTTACTCACAGCACTCTTGCCGACAAACCTTGCAAAAACAGCAACCGTGACATCAACACAATCTTCTAACTTGTTACAGCCTGTACCAAATAAACAACTGCAACAGCAGTACCTTTCAACATTTCCTTCATATCCATATCTATAATGGAACAATGCCAAATGATATTTTAGGGAACAAATTAAAACACAACAACTATTCAATTACAAATGAGGTTAGTGAATAATCAGGCTGTACTGTGGTCACAAATAGTCAACTACTCCCAGTGAAGTCAGATTTACATGGTAATACATAGTCTACATTCAACCCAACAGGATTATGCTGATGTTCATTTTTCACATGAACCTCCTCATTCCGTTTTCATCTAACCCCATGGACACATTCATCTGTTGCATTCTTCTTTATGTATTTGCCAAGAATTATCTTAAAGTGCACAGAGATAATAATCATTCCAACTACTCTGTTAGGTAACAAATTTCAAAATCTAACCACTCATGGGCTTGACCACTATTTGCGTGACTTCTCTATTTGATTCATTAGTGACTGTTGCCTTTATGACTGTTAATGCTATTTTCCCCTGCAAATGGAAACATCATTTCTATGTCGATCTTAAGAAATCCTATCATAGGGCTTAATTTTCAGCAAGGAGATGGTCATCGGGCAAGTTCCCAATTCCACAATTCTGTCTCTGGTAACGGTACCTACTTCTGCCATATTTTTATCCTCTGAGTTGTGCCCCAACTTGGCAATGGAGGCAGGTAGATTGTGAGGTCAGCAAGCTAGAAGGTCCATCTCCTTTTACTGGATCATCAATCCAGTAAACATGCATTTCAGGCCTTCACAAGTAATGAAAAACCACATCAAAGAAAGAGTCATCTATTATTGTACAAAGAAATATAAATATCAGTGAAACAAAACCTGCTGGGGGTGAGGTGTTCTATGTCTCAGATTGTATCTTTGTGGTCCTGAAGGGAGATGGTGACCAATCTCAATTCGTGGTCCATGTCGGTACCAACAACATCGGTAGAAAGAGGGATAGGAATGTAAACCAGGATTTCAGGGAGCTAGGTGGAAGCTGAGAGCTAGAACAACAGAGTTGTGATCTCTGGTTTGTTACCCGTGCCACGTGATAGCAAGGTAAGGAATAGGGAGAGATATCAGCTGAACACGGGGCTGCAAGAATGGTGCAGAAGGGAGAGTTTCAGGTACTTGAATAATTGGGGCTCATTCTGAGGAAGGTGGGACCTGTACAAACAGGATGGTCTTCATTTGAACCAGAGGAGTACTAATATCTTGGGTGGGAAATTTGCTGGTGCTATTCGGGTGGGTTTAAACTAGCTCAGCAGGGGGATGGGAACCTGAGGTGTAGTTGCAGTGCACAGGAGGATGAGAGTAGGGAGAACAGGGACAGGATTTCAGTGTCACAGGAATGTGCTGGCAGACAGCAAACTGGTTTGAAGTGTGTCTACTTCAACGCCAGAAATAAGGTCGGTGAGCTTGCAGCATGGATAGGTACCTGGGACTTCGATGTTGTGGCCATTTTGGAGAAAATGGATAGAGCAGGGTGAGGAATGGATGTTGCAGGTTCCAGGGTTTAGATTTTTCATTAAGAACAGGAAGGCTGGGAGGTGTGGCATTGTTAATGGGCTTCAGATTAGTATGACAGGGTGGCGCATCATCGAGAGACGAAGGGCCTGTACTGCGCTGTAATGTTCTATGTTCTATATTAGACAAGAAAAATATAACGGTGGCTGAAAGAATTTTTGATGAGGATTCGTCTACTTAGGTAGTGTGGGCTGAGGTTAGAAACAGGAGAGGAGAGGTCACATTGCTTGGAATTTTTTATAGGCCTCTGCAGAGCTCCAGGGAGGTGGAAGAGAGGATTGGCAAAATTATTCTGGGCAGGAGTGAAAGGAACAGGGTGGTCATAATGGAAGACTTTAACTTCCCCGACATTGATTGGAAATGCTATAACTCTAGCACGTTGGGTGGATCAGTTTTTGTCCAATGTGGACAGGAGGGTTTTCTGACGCAGTACGTCGAAGAGCAACAATAGGGGATCTGGTGCTTGGTAATGAACCAGGCCAGGTGTTTGATTCAGTTGTAGTTGAGCACTTTGGAGAGAGTGACCATAATTCAGTGATGTTTAGTTTAGCAATGGAAAGGGATAGGTACATGCCACAGGTCAAGAGTTATCGATGGAGCAAGGGCAATTATAATGCGATTAGGCAAGAATGAGGATGCATAGAATGGGGTAGCAAAATGTAGGAGATGCAGATAATGGAAATGTGGAGCTGGTTTAAGGAACAGATATGGCGTGTCCTTGATAGGTATGTCCCTGTCAGGCAGGGAGGAAATGATAAGGTAAGGGAACCGTGGTTTACTACAGAAATTGCATCTCTTGTTAAGCAGAAGGAGGTTTATGTGTTGATGAGGCAAGATGGTTCAGATGAGGCGATGGAGAGTTACAGATCAGCTAGGAAGGATTTAAAGAGAGAGTTAAGAAAAGCGAAGAGAGGACACAAACAGTCTTTAGCAAATAGAATAAAGGAGAACCCTAAAGCTTTCATTAGGTATTTGAGGAATAAAAGGATGACTAGGATAGGAATAGGGCCAGTCAAAGACAGAAGTGGGAAGTTGAGTGTGGACCCTGTGGAACCGAGGAGCAGGAAAATCGACGTTTCATCAGGAATAGCGGCAGGAAGCCTCCAGGGTGGAGAGATGAATGGGGGGTGGGGCTGGGGAGAAGGTAGCACAGAGTACAATAGGTGAATGGGGGTGGGAATGGAGGTGATAGGTCAGGGAGGAGGGTGGGGAAAGGTAGCAAAGAGTACAATAGGTGAATGCGGGTAGGGATGCAGAATTGGGCTGAGAGGTGGCAAATGGAGTTCAAAGCAGCTAAATTGAGGTGAAGCACTTTGGGAAGAATAACAGGAAGGCAGAGCACTTGGTAGTGTGGATGTGCAGAGGGGTTTCCTTCACCTCAGGAAGGACATACTGGCACTAGAACGTGTCCAGCGGAGATTCACACGGATGATCCCTGGAATGGTAGGTCTAGCATATGAGGAACCGCTGAGGATCTTGGGATTGTATTCATTGGAGTTTAGAAGATTAAGGGGAGACTTAGTAGAGATGTACAAGATAATACATGGCTTGGAAAGGGTGGACGCTAGGAAATTGTTTCCGTTAGGCGAGGAGACTAGGACCCGTGGACACAGCCTTAAAATTAGAGGGGGTCTATTCAGAACAGAAATGCGGAGACATTTCTTCAGCCAGAGAGTGGTGGGCCTGTGGAATTCATTGCCGCAGAGTGCAGTGGAGACCGGGCGCTAAATGTCTTCAAGGCAGAGATTGATAGATTCTTGTTGTCTCGAGGAATTAAGGGCTATGGGGAGAATGCGGGTAAGTGGAGTTGAAATGCCCATCAGCCATGGTGAATGGCGGAAATGGACTCGATGGGCCGAATGGCCTTTCTTCCACTCCTATGTCTTATGGTCTTGTGTCTTATGGTCTTATGGTTTTGGAGTCCATGTACATAGATCCCTAAGAATTGCCATGCAGTTTGATAGTACTGTTAAGAAGGCATATGGTGTGTTAGGTTTCATTCATAGAGGGATTGAGCTCTGGAGCCGCAATATCATGCTGCAACTATACAAACCACTAGTGTGGCCACACTTGGAATATTGTGTACAGTTCTGGTCTGCTATATTTTGGGAAGGATGTGGAAGCATCGGAAAAGGTGCAGAGGAGATTTATTAGGATGTTGCCTGATCTGGAGGGAAGGTCGTATGAGGAAAGGCTGAGAAACTTGGGTCTGTTCTCATTGGAAAGAAGAAGGCTAAGAGGGGATTTGATAGAGACATACAAGATGATCAGAGGATTATATAGGGTAAACAGTGAAAGTCTTTTTCCGAGGGTGATGACATCAGTTTGTACGAGGGGGCATAACTGCAAATTGAGGGGTGATAGACTTAAGACAGATGTCAGAGGCAGGTTCTTTACGCAGAGAGTGGTAAGGGCATGGAATTCCCTACCTGTCAATGTAGTTAACTAAGTCACATTAGGGAGATTTAAACAATCCTTGGATAAGCACATGGATGATGATGGAATAGTGTAGGGGGACGAGCTGAGAATAGTTTACAGGTCGGTGCAATATCGAGGGCTGAAGGGACTGTTCTGCGCTGTATTGTTCTATGTTCTATGTTCTATCTGTGGGTGCAGACATTTATACTGTGTATTGTACAATTTAATTTTGAGCTTAACTGCAAGCTTCACATTTTCATGAAACTAGATCACAGTTATCAACAGTTTTTATGTACCTGAAGATAAAGACACCCTATTGGTGATCCCCTTTCAACCTTTTTAAAGTGCCATTGTTTTGACCTTTTATCCCCTGTTCCAAAACACTGTAGCAGCACATAAAACAGTAATTGGTGTTCCTGGAATTCGAGGAAATCACCTCAAACATCAAAAATACCTCAAAAAAGGAGCAGTTCTTACAGTCACAATTTCCCCATCCTCCATCTTGGATTACCCAGAATCCTCTTTTCCTTTATTTAGTTTCCTTCTTCCCCTATTTTCTCGTTAAGGCATATGCATACCTACTTGAACGTGTGTACATGGCTGGTTGAGCTCAATGGATTAATCATTTTGAGTCCTGCCAAGCAATCATAATGAGGCCATCTGAACAGAAACAGAAGTTTGATTCTCTGGATACGACTGCATACCATCTCATTATGAATGTGTGTGCAACCGCCACCCTTTCAACCCCCAAGACGAACATACACTCTCATTTTCCTATAAAGTTCATAGGTGACTTTAATTTAAGTTAACCACTTTTTTTTGTTTTGTAGCTGTGCATGTGCACTAACTTAAAGGGGCTGATTGTGTGCAGCCTGCAAGAGAACTTCTGAGTTGTTCCAGGGCTGTACAAAATTACCCCAGACCCCTCTAGTCTCTAAACCACTTAAAGGCCATCTGTTGTTGGAGCATCTTATTTACATATTCTAAAGTTGATGGATGTGAATTCACAGCACAAACAACCATGACTCAGTACAAATTAGCAATGCCATTCAGAGACTACAAAGATGTGTTGTTTTCAGCTGAAAGCACTGTCTGAAGTTCAAAATGAGGCATTTTTATAGCCAGAGAAAACCCTAATCTGATGTATTGCTATTATAAGTTTTTATATTAATTCATTAAATGTGAATGTCGCTGGCAAGGTCAACATTTTTTATCCATTCTAATATCTCTTAAGGTGTTAATGAGTCACACTTTGAAACCACTGTGATCCATGTGGCATAGCTGGTACACACATACACAATGCTGAGGAATGGAGTTCCAGGTTTTTGATCCAACAACCATGAAGGAATGGTGTTGTAGTTTCAAGTCAGGTTGGTGTGTGGCTTGGAAAGGAACCTGGTGGTGTTCTAATAAGACATCATTGTCTTTCCAGATGGTCGAGACAATGGGATTGGAAGGTGCTGTCAAAGAACTCCTGCCAATGATGCAGCTATTGCAATCACCAGAATAAAGGGTAACAATTTTTAAAACAGGAATTGCTCAGGGGAAAGAAACAATATTGTTCTTGTCTCCTACGCAAACATGCTTGTCTCTCTGTAAAGTCCAGATTCTTATCGGAATATGGATGTTTTCATTTCTGTAATGAATGCTTCAGAGGCATCTGTTATTCATTGCTCAATACGTTTTCTATTTGAAAAAAGAAGTTTTCTTGGATGTGGGAAGTAGTGAATGTTTGTTAGTGTTGAGTAGATGTGGCAGAAGTCCAGCTTTTCTAGTCATGCTAAAAATGGATTTTGGGACACGGTATAAAACTACTTATGCAATAAAGGTTGGCATAAAAATTAGGAATTTGAATAGCATAATACACCTATTTTAATATTAAAATCAAAGTCGAATGTTAAATGAGAAGATATTTAAAATTTAATTTGAAAAGATGTTCAACATATGATAGGTCTTACTGACAGTTCTTTTCTCAGTTCATATTAAATAGGGACTATGTACATGTGAATACAAAAAAGATCCACGTTCAAAATTCCTTAATTGATTAATAATCTTACCAGATGTAACTTTAAATAATTGTCACAATGGATTGTCCTTTTAAGTTTCTTTGTGATAGAAATTCACCGATGAATGAACAGATTAAGCTTTCATTATTAATTCTTCTTCATAATTTTGTGTTACCCTTTCTGATACTTTTACTTTCAAAAGTGTGTCTGAAGCCAAAGTTCAAATCATTAACACCTAAAATGAGCTGCAGTATGCTGCTCTGAAAACACTGCTGCTAAGACAATTGACAATAGTCTAAATAAAGTAGTGCACAAAATTCTGAACAAGAAAAACAATTCTTCCTATCTCCTGATATTTTTGGATTCTTTAAAATTCAAGGATCCAGACCTTTCCCAAAAACTAATCATTTCTGTCTGCTGCTGTATCTTATCAATGTATCAAATGCTACTGCAATCTGTCCATTGTTCTCTCTTAGATAAGCTTTTTAAAATATGGCAATAAAGAGAACAGAAAGCCATTTTTCTATCCATCTTCAGTCGTGGAGGTAATGTCTACCAACATTTGTTTGAAATAATGATGTGTCTCTAGAAATGAAAGAAAAGGTAGAAAACAAAAAAACAAACCATGCCTTTGATTAAGAATAACAAGTACATATTGGAAGCTGTTGTGCTATTCTAGTACTCAGGTAATGGTCATAGATCAGACAAACTTACTGCTTGACATGATATGCAACTTTCCATAATTAGATTACAGTTTTGTAATTTACTTTAGGATTAATAAGGGCGTTGTGATAAGCTTTAACCTTGAACAAGTCGGAGTTCAATAATCAGCAGTTTGGATGAGTTTATTGAACTGAAGGTTAAAATTGCAGTATTTCTTAGCTACAATCTACTATTCAATTTAAAGACCAAAAGCACAATGAATATATCAATTAGGGACAGGGATAGGCGATTTACCCCTCAGACTTGCTCTGCCGTTCAATAGTCACAGCTGGTCTGACATTGGAGTCAATTCCATTTCCTGGCCAGCCCTAATACCCATTCGACTCCTTTCTTAGTCAAGAATCTATCTACATCTATCTTAAATAAAGTTCAATTACCTTGCCTCCACTGCTCTCTGTGGAAGAGAGTTCTCAGGCTCTTGACCCTCTGAGAGAAACTGTGTCCCTCGTTCATTTCTCTCCCACAAGTGGAAGCAACCTTTCAGGACCTCCCTGGCAAGTGTCCTCAAGATCTTACATGTGTCAATAAGTTCACTTCTTATTCTTCTAAACTCCAATCCCCCAGTCTGTCCAACCTTTACGCATAAGGTAACCCCTTCATCTCAATAATCAAACAAGTGATCGTGCTCTAAATTGCTTGTCTTCTGAACAGTTTTTCTTAGTTACCACCAAAATGACACTTGAAATCCCATGCTACTTACTATAATGTCCAGCACAAGATTACAATAAAGTCTAACAGCAACTAAATGTCAGTTTCAACCTAGAGGCCTGAATTTTAGTGTTGGGGGTTACTTAAAATTCATTTATCCATTTTAACTAAATTAAATTTGTTTTCATCCATCTTGTTTGAAGTACAGGATTAGTTGTTCTTCCTCACCCTTTAAATTATTTTCTATTTCACTTATGCAATGAATGAGGTAGGAACTCAATATCAATGGGAGTAAGGTTATTTCAGGCATTTTCGCAGAAATACATTTATGACCTGACTTCACTTTTTTTCATAAGTGCATCGACTTGACAACTGAATAACAATTTTAAGCTATTTATGATGTTCTGATAGGATGCTCCATGCAACACAAGGATAGGCTGACAGACAAGTGGAGAGAACAACATACGTTTCATAATAAAAGATACAGTAACAACTGTCTTAATCCAAAATATAAAGCAAATGTTAAGTCTCAGTATAAGAAATTGCATCATAGACTTCAATGGTTCAAATACTTGACTATAAATAAACCTTCCAAGGAGGATATACATTGTAACTGTACTGGAAAAATGCATTTTTTTGCATCAGAAATCCTGAAATGATACAAAACTCTGGTCTCAACCTTATTTATTTTGGATATATGTTGATTTTGTCAAGGTTCTTGTTGGGCTCCTACCGTGAGGCTTAATGGGAACTTTTGCTGTATCTCCCCAAACACATCTTGTTAACTATATATCCCATCCCTGTGATGACTCTCTTGCTCATTTCTAGTCCCATCTTACCACTCACTGTTTCCAGATCAACTCGCCACTCATCAGATATCTCTGGTGCCTGTGCCACTGTGCACCCAGACAAGCACTGGCATTGAAAAGCTGCCCTGATTGATGATGAACAGTCATTTGAAGTATGTTGGAAAAAAGGAAAATGATCCTCCGATAGGGAGGTGGAGGTTCTAGTGGATGGGGTGATGCAGAGAAGGACCACCCTTTGCTTGAGGACCAGCAGAGGAGGCCATGACACCAGAGTCTGGCTGGCTAGCACTAAGTCACCACTGCGATACCCATGGTCCGGAAAAATGCTGCAAGAATGTCAACAAACTTCTCCTATGTACTAGTGTAAGTTCTACATTCTTGCTGTGACCTCACACTCACTCTCTCTCTTCAGCTGCACCCACCTTCTACCAAGACTCATGCTTTACCCACTCTCACTATAGCCTGCAATGTCTCCCCTCATTTGCTCTTGTTCCCTCCAACATTGCTAACCCTGCATGGCCTCTGCACTACCTACTCACTACCTTTCAACTACTTACAACAGTAGTAACAGCTGAGCCACTACTTTTAACTCACTCAATCCCTCCCTTTCTCTCAGTCCAGGAGAAAACAGCCCATAACAGGATGGAAAGACCCAAAATGGGTGGAGACGTGCTTGACATTGAGTTTCTATCCCACTGAGGAGAGAATCCTGTTGCCTGCAGAAGACAACTGAGGCCATTCCTGTGGGGACGCTGAGACATCAACTGAGTGAGTACAACTCTTTGTTCCACGCAATCCTCATATTATTCCTGCTAGCAGCACCAATCATTGCATAGCAGTTCCAACCATTTGCCATGACCCTTTCTCTCCCTTGTGCCTTGCAGATAACAGCAGGATGTCCATTGCCCCTGCCAAGAATAAGCCAGCTCTGCCAGAAAGTACATCCTTGACCTATAAGGAAGAGCATTCTGAGATCTCAAAAGAAGCATTGGCAACACAACCTTCAGCACCCCCACAAGCTCAGATACTGACACCCTGATGGGAATGTCATATTTATAAAATTCAGGAGTACAAGCAGCTGAGCACCTCATTGTGACAGCTTCTCATCTGGCCGCGAATGGTTGCTGGCATACGGAGGACCCTGTGGTGTTGGCAATCAGAGACTTCATCCAAATGTACAAGGAGAAACAGGAATATCAGACAAGTATGTGGGAGGCAATGGCACTCTGGCACAGAGGTTGCAGGAGTTCAGCAAAGCCATAGGCACCCTTGAAAGTTAAAGCAAGGAGAGCTTCAAGGCTCCAGCAAGAAGACCCTCAGCATGCTTGAGCTATCCAGACACAAATGCTTAAACAAACCTCCAAGGCCAACAGACTCCATTGCTGAGCAGACCACCTGCACCCCAACTGTGGAACTGGGACAACACTGAAACATAGCTCAAAGGACAGAAAAAGAAAAATCCTTTGGAGAGGACTTTGGTGGCATCGGTAGCAGTGCACAGTCTATTAAAGTATCACAATTGTCTGAGTGTTATTGGTTTCGCAATACATCTCTTTGTTTGAGTCCTTGGTCAGCCTGTACTGTAACTGTGCCAGCATAATGCCGAATGATGTTTGAGAAGATTTGTAGCTCAGGTTGTGGTTCTGGATGTAAGTTTCCTCATTGAGCTGGAAGGTTTGTTTTCAGACGTTTTGTCACCATACTAAGTAACATCATCAGTGAGCCTCCGGTGAAGCACTGGCAGTATGGCCCACTTTTTATTTATGTGTTTAGGTTTCCTTGGGTTGGTGATGGTATTTTCTGTGGAGATGTTCATTTCTTGTTCTTTTTTTCAGGGGGTGGTAAATGGTTCCAGTTGGAGTGCCATGCTTCTAGGAATTCTCACACATGTCTCCGTTTGGCTTGACCGAGGATGGATGTGTTGTCCCAGTCGAAGTGGCATCCTTCCTCGTCTGTATGCAAAGATACTAGTGAGACTGGGTCATGTCTTTTTGTGCTGAAAATGTGTTGCTGGTTAAAGCGCAGCAGGTCAGGCAGCATCCAAGGAACAGGAAATTCGACGTTTCGGGCAAAAGCTTTTGCCCGAAATGTCGAATTTCCTGTTCCTTGGATGCTGCCTGACCTGCTGCGCTTTAACCAGCAACACATTTTCAGCTCTGATCTCCAGCATCTGCAGACCTCACTTTTTAGTCATGTCTTTTTGTGGCTAGTTGATGTTCATGTATCCTGGTGATTAGTTTTCTGCCTGTTTGTCCAATGTAGTAATTGTTACAGTTCTTGCAAGGTATTTAGTAAATGACGTTAGTTTTGCTTGTTGTCTGTATGGGGTCTTTCAAGTTCATTAGCAGCTGTTTTAGTGTGTTCATGGGTTTGTAGGCTACCATGATGCCAAGGGGTCTGAGTAGTCTGGCAGTCATTTCCGAGATGTCTTTGATGTAGGGCAGAGTGGCTAGGGTTTCTGGATGCGTTTTGTCTGCTTGTTTGGGTTTGTTGCTGAGAAAGGCATGACCCACTCTCACTAGTATCTTTATATACAGACACCACTACGACTGGGAAAACACATCCATCTCAGGACAGGCCAAGCAGAGACACGCGCGAGAATTCCTAAAAGCATTGCACTCCAACCAGAATTCGATCAACAAACACATTGACTTGGATCCCATTTACCATCCCCTGAGAAAAAGAACAGGAAATGACATCACCACAGGAAACAGCATCACCAACCCAAGGAAACCTAAACACATAAATAAAAAGCGGGCCACACCACCAGTGCTTCACCAGAGACTCATTGATGATGTTACCTAGTATAGTGATGAAACATCGGAAAATGAACCTTCCAGCTCAGTGAGCAAACTCCTATTCATAATGCCTCAAGTCCACACAGATGTACCATGGATTGATTCCTATGTTGACAGTCTGCTGGAGCAAATGGAAGCAAGATGAAAAGGGCAATGGATTCAACTGGCACCATTGTTTCTCTTGATCAAACATTCCTAATTATTCCCTGGCCTTTGTGTAAAATTGCTGGTGCTGAATGAAGTGGTTAGTAATATGTGGGGCAGGGTGTACAGGACACAGGAAGCTAATGCATTAGGATCTAGTAGGAGTAGGGAGCCCACAGTTCTATGTCCTGAACAGTGTCTGTGTGTAATTTTGTTGCCCTCCAAAGGGCCTCATATCGCTGGTTTCTACAGCTCCCTGCTTTCTAGATTGAGATACTTCCTCTGCCTGCACAAGGTGTGTTCACAACCATTTTCTTACCCATTATGTACTTCGATTTCCAGCATGACGGAAGCGGTCAGTGATTACTCTTTGGGCAGTGGTTTCCAGCCTCTGCATATATGTATTAGTGAGACTCTAGAAATCAGAATCCCTTTCCTAATAGCCCTTCCCATGAATCCCATAGGCTTCACACCATCCCAGGTCCTCATCCAACACGTCTATCAGTCTGCAGCAGCCCATCTTCCACTCCCTACCCCAGCCCTTAGCATATAAGGTGACAATGAGGTGTATCATTGTAAAGACCACGTTATTTCATTTTTGTGCTTGCTAC
This sequence comes from Hemiscyllium ocellatum, assembly GCF_020745735.1. Taxonomy (NCBI): domain Eukaryota; kingdom Metazoa; phylum Chordata; class Chondrichthyes; order Orectolobiformes; family Hemiscylliidae; genus Hemiscyllium; species Hemiscyllium ocellatum. The sequence goes on along the minus strand of NC_083425.1, from coordinate 25,596,353 downwards.
AACTGTGAGTATGAGAAGGTGCTGTTTTAAAAGACAGTTTCAAAGGATTGCTACATGTTTTGAATAGCAAGTCACCTGACACTCATTGCAAGCAGCATGTGTGAACATTTGTTTGGGGTTGAATTGGAGCCGGCGGGAGGGTGGGGGAGGGTTGTGGGGGGGAGGGGGGGTGTTTTCCAGATACATCTGGGTGCAAACAAGAGGTTGATTGATTTATGAATTAGTACCCAATTATCAATAGTAAAAGCCTTTTGCCACCGTCAGTGGTGTAATGGTTCTTGCATAACTGAATAGCTTGAGGCTGGGAACAAGATGGAGAGGTGTTTTGATCTCCACAAACACAGGAGCTGTCTCTGTGTTCCCTGTAGTTGAAGGGTGGTACGTGTATGGAATGAGCTGCCAGAGGATGTGGTGGAGGCTGGTACAATTGCAACATTTAAGAGGCATTTGGATGGGTATATGAATAGGAAGGATTTGAAGGGATATGGGCCAGGTGCTGGCAGGTGTGACTAGATTGGGTTGGGATATCTGGTTGGCATGGACAGGTTGGACCGAAGGGTCTGAGCAGCAACTTTCTCACCAGGACAATGATCATCGCAGCAAATAAACTGCCTCCCAGTTATCCTCACTCATAACATATTTTGTGTATGTGTGTGTGTGTGTGTGAGAAAGTCATTAGGGATTTAATTATAGGGTTAAACATTGATGCTTTACCACCATTTACCTGTAGCTAGAGTCTAATTACTGGCGTAAGTAGTACTTTTTGTTAAGTACAGAAACCTAGTCTATGCTTTCTATTAACCTTGGTTTGAAAATTAGGTAAAATGGGGTATTATTGCATATTTATTTTAGAATCTTTAACTTCTGCGATGATTCAAGGAACATCAGTGCTTGATTTCCAGTGCACTACCTGTGACATCATACACTATCCACCCCAACCGGAGTGCAACTCTGTTCCCATCATGCTTTTATCATAACCCGCCATTATAAATACAGCTGCCTGCTTCACAATTGTCGGTCTTCCCCAATCTGCAGCCACCAAATCTCATGAGTAGGTTACCAAATCTTCTTCTTGCAGCAGTGGCCCCCGGCTCTCCTGTTCTTTCCACCTCCTAACTTCTCTGGATGAACACAATGGACTGACAATTGGCCACCGCCTTCAGTCACCAGCTCTGGACATATTACTTTATTTATTAAAAGTAATGATAAAAAGATCTGTTATTTTACTTTTTACCATAATTTATCACCCTTGCCTCCTGTTGGAAATTGTCAACTCCTATTCCAGGTTTTGAAGTCACAGACTCCCTATGGTACCATACCCAAGTATCTATTATTCTATTATTCATTTTTGAGGCTTGATATATGTTAGGGAGCTTGTGTTGACTGGGGTGGACAAAGTTAAAAATCACACAACATCAGGTTATACTCCAATAGGTTTATTTGGAGGCACTAGCTTTTGGAGTGCTGCTCGTTCATCAGGTAGCTGTGGAGCAGGATCATAAGACACAGAATTTATACCAAAAGATTACAGTGTCACGCAACAAAATGATATATTGAACAAACATTGCTGTTAAGTCTTTCATCTTTTAGAATGGGTTGCAGATTTCGGCTCATTAATATGCAAATTCCAGAACTTCTGTTAAGTCACATTCTCAAAATAATTTAAGGTAGTGCTTCCAAATAAACCTGTTGGACTATAACCTGGTGTCGTGTGATTTTTAACTATATAAGCATTAGTAGGCTTTTTTATTTCCCAGAAGAGTATTGGACAATACTGAGAAACAGGGCACTGCGAGGTCCATCACAAATATTTCTTGCATTATTCAGCTGAAATTAACAAACAGAGTGAAGAGGCTTAGCTACTTACTGGATAATTTCACTCGAAGATGATTTATGATAGTGTAAAAATGTTACAGTTAGGCAATTGCCAATGAATTCAGGCTAATTAAGTTATTGCTACTTCACTAAACAATAGGAATCAAAGTTAAAAATCACACAACACCAGGTTATAGTCCAACTGGTTTAATTGGAAGCACACTAGCTTTTGGAGTGACGCTCCTTCAACACCGGCATCTCCAAATCAATAGGAATCAGTTATCTTCAGGTCTCATCATTCAGAAAGCCATAGCTTCACTTACAATGAGATATGAAAGACAAGCAAACCATTGAGTAGTCAAGAAATGACAGTTCAGATGATATTTACTTGGGTTAAAATTTAATTATATCTGAAAAGGCTGCCCATTGAGAGAAAATTGTTTGACAAGTTGAAGCTACTCTAAAACCTAATTCTAAAGAGATGTGATTGAAGACTGTATGATTCTTAGTTACATGTTTCATACTGCCTCAATCAAGACCAAATTTATCTCTAATGTATTATGCCACAAAGATTCAAACACTTTCTAATTGGAGTATTGTGTACTGTGTACTATTGCTTCTTGAAATTTATTAATTATTTCACTATCATATTTATTATTTCTCAGGAGTGAGGGAATATTATAAGTATCCTTTCTAATCTACAAGTTTGTAGACTCAAGATGCACTTGTCTGCCATTTGGATGCTCTGCCCTTCATGATACACAGGTTTTGATTCATAGGATAATTGTTTTGCTCTTGGAAACTACTTTACTGATATGAATACAACTGATGAAATCGGGACGTCCAACAGTGAGTGCAGTAAGGATCATGATTTTACATTTCTATAATTTCTCTGTCAATCTTGGGGAACATGGTGTTCCCGAAAAATTGGTGCTTACCTGAGAGTCTGATAGGGAAGGCTTCTCAGTCAGGCTGCTGCTCTCCGCTGGGATTAGGTCATTATATTTTGTGCTGACATCCTCATCTGAATAATGGAGGCTACCGGGACTTGGCCGTGGTGGAGACCTGCAGAAACGAGATATTTGTGAGACATGGCAATTGCCCTTGATATGAAGTGTATGACATTTTTATGCCTAAGTTATCTTGCTACAAGCAGAGGAATGGAAGGAAATGGTCTGAAAGTAAGACACACCTGATGTAACAAACACAATGATAATACAAAGTTTTTAAAAGACATCCAAGCAAATTTCTGAATAGTTCTACATATTCATCATATATCTGTTAAGACTCCACTAAAATTTTAAACCCTGTTATTTTGAATTTTCATTGAATAAAGTATACACAATGTGAGTAGCTTGAGGTGTAACTAAAGATACCAGCAATTTTAAAAGAAGACTTTTATGTTCTGGAATTGTTTCCTTAATTTAAGATTAAATGGAGGGAGTAATATGACTTTCCCTGAAATCTGCTTGACAATAAGCCTGGCACAAATAAAGATCTATGGGAGATCCAGGTATGTAACTCAGCTAATGGTGAGAGATATTCATTATGGAGACAACACAGTCTTTGAGTTTACAATAGATGGTCTCAGGTCTCCCAAAGTCCCAGAAAGTTGTTGGAAGTATTATGTTAATAATAGTTGTGCTGTGAACTGTTCATTTAATATCAACATGAAAGACAGTTGGGCTTTCATGGTAGCTGATTAGCATTTATGTCCAGATATTGTCTTGGGTAAGGATGCGGATTAAGCCAATGTAAAAATCAGGCTGCAGTTTTTTTATGATTATCACCGAAAGCACTTTGAGTTGCCTGCATCTGACAGAGAGGAAGCAGCTCAAGGTCAAAAAAATCAGTATGATTTGCCATGCAGGAATGTGGATTAGCTAGCTCTCAGTCAAAAACACAAGGTATTTATGGAACTTCACCCGACATTTCTTCAAGCTGCACTCTTGATCAGCTGCACAAAGCAAATACAACTTCTATGCTTCCTTTACCCTAGTCTCAGTTGCACCAACTTATTAATGGTACTTGCCTTCTCTGAGCCTCTTTGGTATCCAGAACTTTTCCTGAGCCATCACCCCAACACTTAAGAGAAGGTGAGACAGGGGGTGAAGTGGAATCCTACCAGCTTGGAGCCTGCTTTGTAGTATCTTTTCAGATGGAGTCACTTGTCCTGACAGCATTTGTTACCTATTAATAATTGCCTTTGAGAATTTGTTTGTGAGACACCTTCTTGAACTGCTATAGTTTACTTGCTGCAGATAGATCCACAGTGTTGTTTGCAAGACAGTTCCACTAGTCTGTGACAGCGGTCGTGAAGAAACATGGTATGCAGCTTGGAGATAACTTGTATGTTCCCATGCATTTGCTGACCTTGTTATTCTAGTTGGTGAGCATTGCAGATTTTGGAGGGTCTCAAAGTGCCTTGGCAATTTGGTGTAGGACATTTTATACATTATTAAATTGCTAATGCTATGTGGCAGTAGAAAAAAATGATTGCTTTATGTGATGATAAGGTGGGAGAAAGTGAGAATATGCTGGAGATCAGAGTCGAAAAGTGTGGTGCTGGAAAAGCACAACCAGTCAGGCAACATTTGAGGAGCAGGAAATTCGATGCTTTAAGCATAAGCCCTTCATCAGCCCTTCCAGCACCACACTGTGATGGAAGGTGCTAAACAAGCAACCTGGTTTATCCTGGATGGTGTCAGGTTTTGAGCATTTTATGAGCTGTACCCCACCTATGCAAATGGAGTATATTTGCCTTAAAGACTGTGAACAGGCTTTGGGGTATCAGAAGATGAGCTACTTATCCAGAATTCTCAGTCTCTAATGCATTTTTGTAACTAAAGTGTACATATGGCTAGTTCAATTAATTTTCTGGCCAATGGTATCCTCTAAGATTGTGATGAAAGGAGATTCAGCAATAATGCTGTCATTGAAGTTTAAGGGAGATAATTGGATTCTCTCTTGTTGGAATGAACATGCATGGCACTGAATGGCTTGACACTTAGCCTAAGTCTGACGAATATCTAAGGAGTTGCAAATAATTCTGAAAATATACAATCATCAACAAACATTCCCACTTTCAACATTATATAGTGGGAAGATGTGGAGTTACTGGACTTGAAACATTAACTCTGTTTTCACCCCACAGATGCTGCCAGATCTGCTAGTTTCTCCAGTCATTTCTGTTTCTGTTTTAGATTTCCGGCATCACAGTTCTTTGTGATAGTTGCCCCCACTTCCATTTGATTTCAATTTTGCCAGGGCTCTTTGATGTTACATTTGGTCAAGTGCTGCCTCTTGATGGTCAAGATCAATCCCTTTCCTCTTATCTCAGGAATTCAGCTTTTTTTTTATTGTTTGAGCAGGGCTGTAATGCAGTCTGGAGCTGGGTGATCCTGGTTGATATTAAACCGAGCTCAGTGAGCAGACTGTTGCTGAGTAAATGCTGTTTAATGTCACAGATGGATCCATTCCATCACTTTGCTGATAATCAAGACTTGACTGAAAGGTTCTACTAATTGGCGGGTTTGGATTTGTCCTGCTTTTTATGAAGACATTATAAAATCTTTTCAATAGTGAAGAAAACTTGGAAGTACTAATATTCGCCAATGTTTGACCTGAAGAAAAAACAAATTAATTATGAAAGTCCTTGTGTTTGCAACTGAAACATTCAAGTAGTTCTTATTCATTTTGGGTTGCATTGCAATCTTTTTATTTCCATTAACCTCAGGAGCACATGAAATAGTCACATAAGCACGCAAGCATGATTCTGAATCAATATTTGAACTGCAAACAAAGCCCTGATTATGTTCTTAGTGGCGCTGTCAATCCTAGCACTACGATGACTGAAAGATTGATATGTAATAATATCATAGAACTTCAACTTTCAGCACTTACAGACACCTAACTCTAAAAGCATTTGAAAGACAGGGTGTGGTATTGAAACAGCAACCAAACCATTTCAATAGATCATAAGAAGCTCCTCCTAACTGATTAAACACAATGCACGTGCAAGATTTGAGCAACAGCAGTGGTTTTGAATCCAGTACATAAATAACTGATTTTGACGTCTGCAGTGAAAAGTACTAGACCATTAAATTGGGTTGATATTTATAGGTTTGCATGCCTTTTTGAACCAAACCTCATGGAACACTTAAGGCCTCCAACCTATTTTGTTTTTGCTGAGGTAATTGATAGCAGCTATGATTACATTTGCCATACTGCAATTAATCTAATTGAAAATGGGTGAAGAAAGTGAAAATTAATCCCATGTTCCCATTTTTCACTAGAAATTATCTCTGTTGTAACAAATACCTATATTAATAAACAAAAGTTCAACTGTAAGGTTGACCATCTATAATTCAACACTAACCTCAAATAAGAATGGCTGTCTTGGATCAATAGTAAAAATTAGTTGAACATACAAAGCCAAATTCAGTCCAGTTATGTGGCAGGGAACATAAAGGCTAGGCCTACTCATTCATTCTGAAGAAGGGTCATTGGATCTGTAACATTAACTCAGCTTTCTCTCCATAGATACTTCTACAGGCCTGCTGATTTTGCCAACAATTTCTGTTTGTGTTTCTGATTTATAGCATCTGCGGTTCTTTGGGTATTTTTCCCCCACTTATTTGTGGGACAGGTTGTTCAATACTCTGCTGGCAGCAGGAATCCCTTCAATGATTAAGTTGTTGGCAGGAAGTGACCAGTGAGAGGAATTTGTCACTGATGATGGAAAGTTATTTCAGCTTATTGATAAAGGATAAAATGGAAGTTGAACGAAATGCTTCATGATTAATGGAGCATTGCAGTTTTTCCAAGCCTGCTGAATGCTATCCCTCATGAATATTCCATTTTTGTACCTGTGGGTTCCTTCAAATTGCATACGACCAGGAAACACTAATTTGTTTACAAGAAAAGCTGATTGGTTCTCAGCAAACTGAACAGATTGGAACTGGAAACAAGTTAGAGAGAGAGAGAGAGAGAGACAGACAGAGAGAGAAGGCACAGAATATGTACTGTTATTGTCCCCAGAGAAGTTGCCTGCTTTGAGCAGTAACAAACTCTATTTAAACTTGAAGAAGACCAGTTGCTTTTCCTGCAGTGGTTGCTGTGAACTGTGACTTTCTGTCTGATAAATCATGACATTTTCCAAGAGAATTAGTTGTTCTATATTTCCGAAAAACCAGGGATGCTTCGAGGCAAAGAAAACAAACACCCCAAGGACGTAGTAATATCTGGATTACTCCCAGTGCTATGAGATCGTGAGGGCAGGAATAGGAGGATAGAGCAGATGAGTGCATGGCTGAGGAGCTATGTATGGGAGAAGGATTCATATTTTTGGAATCTCTTTTGAGGTCGAAGTGACCTGTACAAGAAGGACGGATTGCACCTAAATTGGAAGGGGACTAATATACTGGCAGGGAAATTTGCTAGAACTGCTTGGGAGGATTTAAACTAGTAAGGTGGGGGAGTGGGACCCAGGGAGATAGTGATGAAAGAGATCGATCTGAGACAGGTACAGCTGACAACAGTCAGGGCAGGCAGGGACAAGGTAGGACTAATAAATTAAACTGCATTTATTTCAATATAAGGGGCCTAACAGGGAAGGCAGATGAACTCAGGGCATGGTTAGGAACATGGGACTGGGATATCATAGCAATTACAGAAACATGGCTCAGGGATGGGCAGGACTGGCAGCTTAATGTTTCAGGATACAAATGCTACAGGAATGATAGGAAGGGAGGCAAGAGAGGAGGGAGAGTGGCATTTTTGATAAGAGATAGCATTACAGCTGTGCTGAGGGAGGTATTCCTGGAAAAACATCCAGGGAAGTTATTTGAGTGGAACTGAAAAATAAGAAAGAGATGATCACCTTATTGGGAATGTATTACAGACCCTCTCCCAATAGTCAGGGAAATTGAGAAACAAATTTGGAATGAGATCTAGCTAAATGTAAGAATAATAGGGTAGTTACGGTAGGGGATTTTAACGTTCCAAACATTGACTGGGACTGCCATAGTATTAAAGGTTTAGATGGAGAGGAATTTCTTAAGGGTGTACAAAATAATTTTCTGATTCAGTATGTAGATGAAACTACTAGAGAAGGTACAAAACTTGGCCTACTCTTGGGAAAAAAGGCAGGGCAGGTGACTGAGGTGACAGTGGGGGAACACTTTGGGGCCAGCAACCATAATTCTATTCGTTTTAAAATAGTGATGGAAAAGGATAGAGCGGATCTAAAAGTTCAAGTTCTAAATTGGAGAAAGACCAATTTTGACGGTATTAGGGAAGAACTTTTGAAAGCTGATTGGAGGCAGATGTTCGCAGGTAAAGGGACGGCTGGAAAATGGGAAGCCTTCAGAAATTAGATAACAAGAGTCCAGAGAAAGTATATTCCTGTCATGGTAAAAGGGAAAATGTGTTGCTGGAAAAGCGCAGCAGGTCAGGCAGTATGCAAGGAGCAGGAGAATCGATGTTTTGGGCATAAGCCCTTCTTCCTGAAGAAGGGCTTATGCCCGAAATGTCGATTCTTCTGCTCCTTGGATGCTGCCTGACTTGCTGCGCTTTTCCAGCTGGAGATCAGAGCTTTTTCAGCTCTGATCTCCAGCATCTGCAGTCCTCACTTTCTCCCAGGGTGAAAGGGAAGGCTGGTAGGTATAGGGAATGCTGGATGATTAAAAAAATTGAGGGTTTGGTTAAGAAAAAGAAGGAAGCATATGTCAGGATAGATCGAGTGAATCCTTAGAAGAGTATAAAGAAAGTAGGAGTATATTTAAGAGGGAAATCAGAAGGGCAAAACGGGGACATGAGATAGCTTTGGCAAATAGAATTAAGGAAAATCCAAAGGGTTTTTACAAATATATTAAGGACAAACGGGTAACTAGGGAGAGAATAGGGCTCCTCAAAAAGCAGCAAGGCGGCCTTTGGAGCCACAGAAAATGGGGGAGATACTAAATCAATATTTTGCATCAGTATTTACTGTGGAAAAGGATATGGAAGATACAGACTGTAGGGAAATAGATGGTGACATCTTGCAAAATGTCCAGATTACAGAGGAGGAAGTGCTGGATGTCTTGATACGGTTAAAGGTGGATAAATCCCCAGGACCTGATCAGTTGTACCCGAGAACTCTGTGTGAAGCTAGAGAAGTGATTGCTGGGCCTCTTGCTGAGATATTTGTATCATCGATAGTCACAAGTGAGGTGCTGGAAGACTGGAGTTTGGCAAACGTGGTGCCACTGTTTAAGAAAGGTGGTAAAGACAAGCCAGGAAACTATAGACTGGTGAGCCTGACTTCAGTGGTGGGCAAGTTGTTGGAGGGAATCCTGAGGGACAGGATGTACATGTATTTGGAAAGGCAAGGACTGATTCGGGATAGTCAACATGACTTTGTGCATGGGAAATGATGTCTCACAAACTTGATTGAGTTTTTTGAAGAGTAACAAAGAGGATTGATGAGGGCAGAGCAGTAGATGTGATCTATATGGACTTCAGTAAGGCGTTCGACAAGGTTCCCCATGGGAGACTGATTAGCAAAGTTAGATCTCATGGAATACAGGGAGAACCAGCCATTTGGATACAGAACTGGCTCAAAGGTAGAAGACAGAGGGTGGTGGTGGAGGGTTGTTTTTCAGACTGGAAGCCTGTGACCAGTGGAGTGCTACAAGGATTGGTGCTGGGCCCTCTACTTTTTGTCATTTACATAAATGATTTGGATGTGAGCATAAGAGGTACAGTTGGTAAAGTTGCAGATTACACCAAAATTGGAGGAGTAGTGGACAGCGAAGAGGGTTACCTAAGATTACAACAGGATCTGGACCAGATCGGCCAATGGGCTGAAAAGTGGCAGATGGAGTTTAATTCAGATAAATGCGAGGTGCTGCATTTTGGGAAAGCAAATCTTAGCAGTACTTATACATTTAATGGTAAGGTCCTAGGAAATGTTGCTGAACAAAGAGACCTTGGAGTGCAGGTTCATAGCTCCTTGAAAGTGGAGTCGCAGTTAGATAGGATAGTGAAGAAGGCGTTTGGTATGCTTTCTTTTATTGGTCAGAGTACTGAGTACAGGAGTTGGGAGGTCATGTTGCGGCTGTACAGGACACTGGTTAGGCCATTTTTGGAATATTGCGTGCAATTCTGGTTTCCTTCCTATCGGAAAGATGTTGTGAAACTTGAAAGGGTTCAGAAAAGATTTACACGGATGTTGCCAGGGTTGGAGGATTTGAGCTGAAGGGAGAGGCTGAACAGGCTGGGGCTGTTTTCCCTGGAGTGTCGGAGGCTGAGTGGTGACCTTATAGAGGTTTACAAAATTATGAGGGACATGGATAGGATAAACAGACAAAGTCTTTTCCCTGGGGTTGGGCAGTCCAGAACTAGAGGGCATAGGTTTAGGGTGAGAGGGGAAAGATATAAAAGAGACCTAAGGGGCAACATTTTCACGCAGAGAGTAGTATGTGTATGGAATGAGCTGCCAGGAGATGTGGTGGAGGCTGATACAATTACAACATTTAAGAGTCATTTGGATGGGTATATGAATAGGAAGGGTTTGGAGGGATATGGGCCGGGTGCTGGCAGGTTGGACTAGATTGGGTTGGAATATCTGGTTGGCATGGACGGGTTGGACTGAAGGGTCTCTTTCAATGCTGTACATCTCTATGAAGGATCACCTCAACATCAGAATTCAGAAGTGAAGCCAACTGAAAGGCGTTAGTTTTTTCTACCTCCACCAATAATCTATTTTCTCTATTTGTTTGACTGTGTGTGTAACTTGAAGTTTATAAGAGGATTCTAGATTTGGATAATAATGTTATAAGACAATGGTTTGCATCTGATTACCTATGACTATAGTCGAATTACTTAAAATAAATTATAATTTTTAGTTTTGTACAGAAACCTGGCTTTGTATTAACCTTGGTCTAAAAGTCAGGTAAATTGGGGTATGGCGTACTTGGAAAGAAATTTAACATTTACTGTGACTCTGGAAATAGTACAAAGTTAAAAATCACACAACACCAGGTTATAGTCCAACAGGTTTAATTAGAAGCACACTAGCTTTCATCCCACAACATGGACTCCTCACAACAATCAACAGACAGGAGTGTTCCCTCCCAGTTGGGGAACACTTCAACAGTCCAGGACATTCGACCTCGGACTTTCGGGGGACCATCTCCAAGGTGGACTTCAGGACAGGCAGCAGCGAAAAGTGGTCGAGCAGAGGCTGATAGCTAAGTTCGGTACCCATAGGGAGGGCCTCAACCGGGACCTTGAGTTCATGTCATACTACAGGTGACCACCATTGCACCATACACACACACACAGACTCCTACACACACACAGACACACACACACACTTTTTAGATTAGAATCAATCTAAACATCACAGCACAGGCAGAGAACACAGGGGGCTAACACCTTCAACACATTGTCTAGCTAACACCAATTGTTACAGTTAACCTGAGAATGCAATTATTAAAAAAAGTTTTTGTGATTTACACACGAAAGAAGTGAAACTATCATGGTATTTGAACAGATGAAAGAGTCAACAGACAATCAGGGTATTTTTCAATGTATAATTTCAGTTACATCACACTGTAAATTTTTGCTATAAATTCTGTGCCTTACAGTCGTGTCCTCCACAATCACCTGATGAAGGAGCAGCGCTCCGAAAGCTAGTGTGCTTCCAATTAAACCTGTTGGTCTATAACCTGATGTTGTGTGATTTTTAACTTTGTACACCCCAGTCCAACACCGGCATCTCCATATCTGGAAATAATAGGGTTTGACTTACATTATGCTACCACAGTGAGTCTAATGGCAGCTAGAATTTAACTATCTCCTCTGAAACTTCAAAGTCACTAATTCAATGAAACCCCCAACATCAATATTTGGGTTTAACACTAACAAAAAACCTAACTAAATTAGCCATATTAACACTAGATATTAAAGGATTGCAATTCTGAAACTCACCTTCTGACTGTCATCCTAAACTGTCACTATAACGTATAAGATCAAAAGGTATAAGACAGGAATATGCTTGGAGAGTGCAGTTCCAAACCACTCAAGATATTTGATGCCATCGAAGCAAAAGTGGTTTGATTCATTTCCATCTTATTCCTCACAATAAATGTTCACTCCCTCCATCATTTGTGTATAATTACACTGATGCATACCATCTACAAGGTACACTGAAGCAACTCATCCAGGTTCCTTAACAGCAGTTCACAAGTCTGCATTCTTTTCCACCTCGAAGAACAAAAGCAACAAGCACATGGAAACATAACAATCTCTACCTTTTCTTCCAAGTAACAAACCATCCTTACTTTGAACTATACTATCATCCTTCTTCATGCCTGGCAATGAAATCCAGGTTATCCCTCCCAGCAACATCATTGATGTACCTATTCCATATTGACTGCAGTGGTTCAGGAAGACAGCACATCACCATCTTCTCAAGGGAAATTAGAATTGGCATTAAATGTTGCCCTTGCTCGTGACATTTACATCCTATGAACAAATATAGAAATAGAGATCTGACACTGGTTTTAACAAAGCTTGACAAAATTACTTTCAGATTACATAAAACCTGGCCATTAGCACCAAAACCTATTGATTCTCAATGTGCAAGAAGTTACATGAAATCGAAGTTGAATCATTGCACTAAAGCAGAGCTAAAATGTGTCTACTGAAAAAAAAAATCTGATTTCAAACAATATAGCAGCAATACAATATATTGGAGCTCTATATTGCCAAAGAGTGAGTAGATTCAGGACTAAGCCCACAGCAAAACATATCTTGAGGTTTAACACTGGCATTTGCAATTAGGTTCTTGCCTTAGAGAGAGGGGCAGAACATCAAACATTCAGACAAGTCACTGTGAGATACCCTGGACAATTTGTAAGCATTTTTGCTTGAGCTTTACTGGTATAATTAAGAAGAAAATTTGAAAGGAAGAGAGAACTTAGGGCAAAATACAAAAGGGAAAATAAATCGCTTAAGGTTACCGAATTATGGATTAACTCCATAATGCTTTAATAGATAAACTTCATTTTCTGCTGTGCTATTTAGCTTTACTGACCAAGTTCAATTCTCAAACTTGTATGCAGTTAGCTGATCTCAAACATGCAGCAATTGAGTGCTAGAATTAATCCCCAACACTAAGAGAAACTAATGAGCAAGGGCACACAATACTAATAAGTGAATTCTGTAATACCAAGTTATATTGATTGCATTTTTAATGTCAAAGCACTTAAAACAGACCAATGGGAAAATAAAAACTGTACATGGAAGCAAAGATGAGCATGTTAAGAAGAGTAACCAAATGCTTGCTTAATTAGATATATTTTAAAGGTAATCTGACAGAATTACAGAAGGATAGAGTCCCAGTGGAGTTTAGGAAAGGAATTCCAGAATTGCTAGATAGATAAAGAGAAAGATGATGAACAAAAAGCCGAATTCAGAAGTAGATCATTCAATGGCAATTGTAGTCCAGAAATTACATAGATAAGGAACGAGTGAGACCACTCGAGTATTTAAACATCAGATTTTTTAAAAAATTGAAAGCTTTGGACAATGGATATTTACTGGAGATCACTAAAATTGAAATGACGGAGAGGTGGAACTTGGTTATGGGTAGGATATGGGCAGAGAAAGCTATGAGGATTGCCAGGAGAGCAATGGAAGGGTCAATTCTAAAGGTACCTGGAAGAAATGGTTTGGAGGTTGGAGGACAAGCCATTGTTGGTAACGTCATGTGAAGGTACCTTGAGAAATGTGAGGCATTTCTAAAGGAGACAATACTATTCACAATCACAGCCAACATAAAGGCCTGGAAACACATTTGGTTGATTCGAGGATCGATGACAATGTGGGTCTGCTGAACAGGTTCTTGTCAGAGAAGACATGGAGGGAATTAGAAAAGAAAGAAGAGAAAATTACAGGTTCAAGGCTAGAACAGGGGATGTTGGAGGAGATCTAACTTGATTCAAAAGAGGAACAGAGAAGCAGCATATCAGCTGAACAAACATTAGGGGTGGCACAGGTGGCTAAGTGGTTGGCACTGGTGCCTCCCAGTGCCAGGGACCTGAGTTCGATTTCCACCTCAGGTGACTGTCTGTGTGGAGTTTGCATATTCTCCCTGTGTCTGCGTGGGTTTCCTCCGGGTGCTCCAGTTTCCTCCCACAACCCAAAAATGTGCAGGTCAGGTGAATTGGCCATGCTAAATTGCCGAGGGTGTTAGGTGAGTTAGTCAGGGGTAAATATAGGGTAAGGAATGGGTCTGGGTGGGTTAGTCTTTGGGGGGGTTGTTGTGGACTTGTTGGACCAGAGGACCTGTTTCCATCCTGTAGGGAATCTAATCAGAATTACAATGATAAAGAAATTTATGAACTTCTCATATATTGTTGGAGGCATGAATGGAGGGTAGGATTTAATTATTTGGTAAACTAGGAAAGAAACCATTGATTGTCTTTGAAGAACAAAGAACAAAGAAAATTTACAGCCCAGGAACAGGGCCTTCGGCCCTCCAAGCCTGAGCTGATCCAAATCTACTGCCTAAAGCTTTCGCCCAATTCCTTAGCATTTATATCCCTCTGCTTCCCACCTACTCATACAGCCGTCCAGATGCATTTTAAAATAATCTACATTGCCTGCCTCTACTACCTCTGCTGGCAACGCATTCCAGGCATCTACCAACGTCTGTGTAAAGTACTTGCTACGTGTATCCCCCTTAAATTTTTCACCTCTCAACTTGAATGCATGACCTCTCGTTATTGAATCCTTCACTTTGGGAGAAAGCTTATCTCTGTCAATCCTGAGTATATCCTTCATAATTTTGTAGACCTCTATCAGGTACCCCCTCAATCTCCTTTTTTTTCTAATGAAAACAAACCTAACCTACTCAACCTCGCTTCATAGAAAACACCCTCCATACCAGGCAACATCATCATAAACCTTCTCTGCACCATCTTCAAAGCGTCCACATCCTTTTGGTAATGTGGTGACCAGAACCGTACACAGTATTCTAAATGTAGCTGAACCAACATCGTGTACAATTTTAACATGACCTGCCAGCTCTTATACTCAATACCCTGTCTGATGAATGCAAGCATATCATATGTCTTCTTGACCACTCTATCCACCTGTGCAGCAACCTTCAGGGTATAATTGATCTGAATCCCCAGATAGGTCTGCTCATCAACTTTTCCCAAAACTATTCTGTTTACTGTATAATTTGCTCTAGAATTAAAATTCCCAAAATGCATCACCTCACATTTGCCTGGATCGAACTCCATCTGCCACTTCTCCATCCAACTCTCCAGCCTATCTATATTCTCCAGCATTCTTTGACAGACGTCTACGCTTTCTGCTACTCCAACAATCTTTGTGTCATCTGCAAACTTGCTGATCATGCCAACAGTACCCTCTTCCAGATCATTTATGTATATCACATACATCAGTGGCCCCAACACTAATCCCTGTGGAACACCACTGGTCACCTTTCCCCATTTTGAGAAACTCCCTTCAACTACTACTCTCTGTCTCCTGTTGCTCAATCAGTTCTTTTATCCACCTAGCTAGAAAACCCTGCACACCATGTGACTTCACTTTCTCTATTTGATGTTTGATGGCATGATGTTCCTGGAATTGTGAATGGCTTTGACAGAGAAAATCAACATCAGATAGCATTTGATGTGGCCAAGCCAGAAATCTAGTAATGAATGTCTCGACCAGATATCCCTTTGGCGTTGAGGGAGGGAAGGTGAGATTCATAGTATTATGGAAGGCAGTACGAGTTTTAATATGGACAGAAGTATTAATGGTTAATAGAACGGAACAGTTGAGCTGGTTACCTTTTATTAGCATGGTGTATTGGAGGTTGTGGTGTCACTATATTTTGATCAGAGAACCTCAGCTCATTTTTGGGCAGATGCAAAGCTATTGAGCTCTCTGCAAACCAGACCTATACTGTCAATGTCTAGCATTCATTTGGGCTTTTCCCTGACAACTTTCTTCATGATTTTTCTGAAGGTATTGTCTATAAGGTTGTGAATTTCTCATTTTCAAAGTGTGGGCTATGAGGTGATGACTCTCATGCCGTTCTCACAGTTCAGAGACTGACCCAATTGTACACCAATCAGCTTGTTGACAATTGATAGGCAGGTTTGGGCATACATCTTGGCTCATCACAGGATTTGACATTGGTATCTAGGATTGCCAGTTAATCAGAAGCCTTCGAGAAGAAGATTCTGGATCCTAAAGACAACTGGTTGAGTTTCGAACCTTGGAGATGCAGTGGCATGAAGGAAAGAGTTGCAGGGAGAACTGGGCAGATTGGGATAACTGGAGGCCATCCCCAAAGTCTGGAAAACAGATTGTCCAACTAGCTATCTTTGTTGCTTGCCGGAAGGCAGATAGTCAGGGAGATGGCCAGTGATGCTTTTAAATGACTGTAAATTGACCACTGAAGAGTTATAATTGGTGACAGGTTAACAATGTCCCCAGTTGATCTTCTTGGCCAGAACTTAATTGGTGAGGTGGAGCATTGGAAGCGAAAATCACACCAGGACAACCTCCAGGGAGAGAAATTTTGTTCCTTTGGTTTTCTCAGATAATTTCTGGTTTCTCATCCAAGAGGCCATTGTTATTGCATGCACGTTGCCAGTGAGTACTGGAGGGTTTTGGAGAATGGGATTACTTGATGTTCATTTTCTTTTATTTTCCAGGGGATGTGGGTGTCACAGGAATAGCCACATTTATTGCCCAAACTGAAATGTCCTGGAGAAGGTGATGGTGAACTGCTTATACATCTTGTGTAAGTATATACCTACAGTGCCATTAGGAAGGGAGCTCAAGGTTTTGACCCAGAAAGTGACAGTAATATAGGAAATTTGTGGGCATTGGTGAGATCATAGCTGCTGTTCAGTCCTTCTAATTGGCTGAGGTCATGACTTTGGAAGGTATTAATGAAGCAGTCTTGGTGATTTCCCGCATTGCTCCCTATATATGTGTGTGCATATATAAAAAGAATGTTTAAGGTGATCATAGGAGTGTCGATCAAATGAACTGATTTTTACTAAATTGTGTCAAACGTCTTGACTGTTATTCAAGTTGAACTCATTGCAGAGATGAAGAGTATGTATCTTGCTGCTAACTTTTGTCCTGTGGATTGTAAACAGACTTCTGGGGAATCATGAGTTGAGTTACTTGCCACAGAATTCTCAATTTATGGTCTGCTCATGTAGCCAGTGTATTTATATCACTCATTCAGTTCAGTTTCTGGTCAATGACAACTTTGAACAGGATGTCGATAGTGGAGAACTCAGCAATGTTAATGAATTTGAAAGGAGGGAAGTTAGATTTTTTTTCTTCTAAGAGATGGTCATTGTCTGTACTTGTGTGATGTGAATGTAACTTGCCACATATCAGGCTACAATTGAATGTTAGCCATGGCTTACCTTCGTGTGTGAGGGGTTCTGAACGGGATTGAACATTGTACAATCATTAATGGACACTCCACTTCTGACCATAGAATGGAAGGAGGGTCATTGATAAAACAGTTGAAGATGGTTGGTCTATTTACCCTATCCACATCCTTCATGATTTTATCAACATCTACAAGGTCATCCCCTTAGCCTCAGACACTGCAGGGAAAATAGCCCCAGTCTATTCAGCCTCTCCCTACAGCTCAAATCCTCCAACCCTGGCAATTCCTTGTAAATCTTTTCTGAACCCTTTCAAGTTTCACAACATCTTTCCTGTAGCAGGGAGACCAGAATTGCACACAGTATTCTAAAACTGGCTAACTAATGTCCTGTACAGCCACAACATGACCTCCCAATTCATATACTCAATGCACTGACCAATAAAAGCATACATACCAAACATGTGTTTCACTATCCTATCCACATGCAACTCAACTCCACTTTCAAGAAACTATGAACCTGCACTCCAAGGTCTCTTTGTTTGCACTCCCAGGAACTTACCATTAAGTGTGTAAATCCTACCCTGATTTGCCTTTCCA
The DNA here is from genome assembly GCF_020745735.1 of Hemiscyllium ocellatum. NCBI lineage: Eukaryota > Metazoa > Chordata > Chondrichthyes > Orectolobiformes > Hemiscylliidae > Hemiscyllium > Hemiscyllium ocellatum. Next base: position 25,578,511 of record NC_083425.1, on the reverse strand, counting down.
AAATTCAGCACCTCACATTTGTTTAAATTAAACACTATTTGCCACTCCTCGGCTCATTTGGCCTATCTGATCAAGATCTACTCTGAGGTAACCTTCTTTGCTGTCCACTACAACTCAAATTTTGGTGTCATCTGCAAACTTACTAACCATACCTCCCATGTTCACATCCAAATCATTTAAATAAATGACCAAAAGCAGTGGACCCAGCACCAATTCTTGTGGCACACGACTGGTTGCAGGGTCCCCAGTCTGGAAATCAACCCTCCACCACCACCCTGTTTTCTCCCTTCAAGCCAGTTCTGTTCCAAATGGCTAGTTATCCCTCTATTCCATAAGATCAAACCTTGCTAACTGCTTTGCCATGAGGAACTTTGTCGAACGCCTTACTGAAGTCCATATAGATCATGAAGCCCACACTGCCCTCACCAATCTTGTTTTTTTTTCTCCAAAACTCCATCAAGTTTGTGAGACACGATTTCCCATGGACAAAGCCATGTTAACTATCCTAATCAGTCCTTGTCTTTACAAATACTTATAACTCCTGTCCCTCCGACAATGTGCCCACCACTGATGTCAGGCTTACCAGCCTGTACTTCCGTGGCTTTTCCTAACTATCTTTCTTAAATAATGACACCGCATTAGCCAACTTCCAATCTTCCAGCATCTTGCCTGTGGCTACCGATGATATAAATACCTCAGCAAGGGGCCCAGCAATCACATTCCTAGCTTCCCATAGAGTTCTAGAGTACACCTGATTAGGTCCCTGGGATTTATCCACCTTTATGCATTTTACGTTGTCCAGCACCTCCTTCTCTATAATCTGGACATTTTTCAAGAGGTCGATATTTATTTCTCCAAGTGGTCTATCTTCCATATCCTTCTCCACAGTAAACACTGATGTAAATACTCATTTGGTCTCTCCCCCATCTCCTGTGTATCCACACATAGGTGGCCTTGCTGATCTTTAAAGGGCTGTACTGACTCTTTAGGCACCCCTTTGCCCTTAACATACTTTTAGACACTCTTTGGATTCTCGTTATCCTTATTTGCCAAAGCTATCTCATGTCCCTTTTTGTCCTCCTGATTTCCCACTTAAGTATACTTGTTTGCCCTGCTTGTTTTCTGGACAGGACATACCTGGGCAAGTTTCTACTTTGTGTTCTGGAAAAACGCAGCAGGTCAGGCAGCATCCAAGGAGCAGGAGAATTGACGTTTCGGGCATGAGCCCTTCTTCCTGAAGAAGGGCTCATGCCCAAAACGTCGATTCTCCTGCTCCTTGGATGCTGTCTGACCTGCTGCACTTTTCCAGCAACACATTTTCGGCTCTGATCTCCAGCATCTGCAGTCCTCACTTTCTCCTACAAGTTTCTACATTGTCAGGTAAATGTCAGTGTTGTAACTGTATTGGAACAGTTTGGCTAGGGACATAGCTACTCATATAAGTTTATCAAGTCATTCTCATTTCATGAGTTTTATTCAAACTTAAGTCGCATTTTCCTGTAAGTATAGTGTCCGTGTGAATACATTTCTGGTTTGCACTCATGCTAAACATGAGCAAAGTTAACGTTTTTTTTCAGTATCCCCCATGTTGAGTTATTCCTTGATTTTTTTTCTGAATGTAGGATTGCACAACAATTATAACACCAAGGCAAATTGATGTGACTTCTTACCAACATTACTGTTACAGAGTACTGTTTTGTATATTTCTAATGTTGTATCTTTCACTTATTTAGTCCACTCAACTATCATATGGATTATCAAAATGGATTGTGATGTACTCTATGGAGATTTGCAACTATTTTGATTAAGTTCACAAGTTCCACTTGTCCTGCTAAATTCTTGAACACATTCATTGTGCATCAACATTTGCTGTCAGTTTCCTGCTGGTTATTAACTGCATATTGATAGAAAGAAATTTCTGCAAGAGCATTAAGACAGATTAACTTTTTTTGAGCTTACCCCCGTTTTCCTAGAACAGGTATAAAGGAGCAGAAAGAAAGGACAGTTCAAGAATGGATTTGCTGTTTGTTACTGGCAGTCTTTCTAAGGACACCGCTGTTAGTAAGAATGCATTTAAAATGCCTCACAGCATCAGGGTCCCAGGTTTGATTCCAGCCTCTGGCGATTGTCTGTGTGGAGTTTGCACATTCTCCCCATGTCTGCGTGGGTTTCCTCTGGGTGCTCCAGTTTCCTCCCACCGTCCAAGGATGTGCAGGTCAAGTGAATTGGCCATGCTAAATTAGTCAAAGGGAAATGGGTCAATGGGTCTGGGTGGGTTATTCTTCGAAGGGTTGGTGTGGACTTGTTGGGCTGAAGGGCCTGTTTTCACACTGTAGAGAATCTAATCTAAATATGCTCATTTGATTAGATTAGATTCCCTACAGAAGGGAAACAGGCCGTTCTGCCCAACAAGTCCACACTGACCCTCCGAAGAGCAACCCACCTAGACCCAATCCCCTACATTTATCCCTGACTAATGCGCCTAACACTAAGGGCAATTTAGCATGGCCAATTCACCTGAACTGCACATCTTTGACTGTGGGAGGAAACTGGAGTACCCGGAGGAAACCCACGCAGACACGGGGAGAACATGCAAACTCCACACAGACAGTTGCCCGAGGCGAGAATTGAACCCAGGTCCCTGGCGTTGTGAGGCAGCAGTGCGAACCACTGAGCTACCGTGCTGTCCCTGCTTAACCTCTTTAACTTGAAGCTAATTCTAGGTTGTTTCCATAGGGTGCTAACAGTACAACAGATTTATAATATTATTGTATTGAATCTTCTACTCCAAAAGTAGCCAAAATATGAAGTTGCAATAAGGTTGTATGTTGCTACAATCTGTTCTCTCAGAAATCTAGCAGACGTTCAACTGTCTTATACACAATGTATTTCAGCTAGCAAGTATTTAGTGTTTTACTTGCATGGATGGTTGGCAGTCTAATGCAATTGTGCATCATACATATTCAATAATTCCAGTTCATCAATTCTTCAAAGCTATTGGAGTAGAATATGAAGATAACTTATCTCAATATTTAAGATCCATCTTTGTTATGAACAGAGTTGGCAGAGTATTTTGTGTAAGTATGTGTGTGAAGAGGCAAGGTGATTTTTGTATTCTTTCATTGGATGCAGATATTGCTGGCAAGACCAGCATTTGCTGCCAACCCTAATTGCTCTCAAGAAGGTTGTGTTGAGCCACTTTCTCGAACTGCTGCAATCCATCTGCCAAATGTATACTCACAATCCTGATTGGATTTGATCTGATTTATTGTCATGTGTACTAGGTACAGTTAAAAAGCCTTGTTTACGAGCAGTACAGGTAGATCATACTAATCAGGGATGTACAGATCAAAGGTTGTAAAAAAAAACTTTGACAGAGTAGACAGGTTACATTGCACAGGATGTGTGCTAGGTGAGATCAACATTGGCAGACCAGCATTATTGAGGTTAAAAAGTCCATTCATTAGTCTAATAATACCCATGTTAAGAAGGATGCTCTAGATTCAGTGTTTAAAAAGAGTGGCAACATATTTCCAATCAGGATGGTATGTGGCTTGGAGGGGAACCTGCAGGTTCTGATACTTCCAAGTGTCTGCTGATCTTGTCTTGCTGGGTGGAAGAACTTGCATATTTAGAAGGTGCTATTCAAGGTGATGTGATGAGTTGCTGCAGTGTATCTTGTTGAGGGTACACACGACTGCATAGTTCATTGGTGATAAAGGGAGTGAATATTAAAGATGGTGGATGGGTGATACTAAAGTTTGCTGCTTTCAATGGTGGCAAGTTTCTTCAATGTGTTTAGAACTGCACCTAGCAATGGATGTAGGAAGTATTCCGTCATACTCCAAAATTGTTCCTCGTGGATAGGCTAAGAGGAATTAGAGGCTATTTGCCTCAGAATTCTCAATGTCTGAACTGTTCCTGTAGTTGTTGCATTTATATGGCTGACTCAAGGATCTGGTAAATGATAATCATAAGGATATAGATGGTAGGGGATTCAGTGAAGATAATGCCATTGAATATTAAGGGGCAATGGCTAGATTCTGTCTTGTTGGAGGTGGTCATTGCCTGGCACTTGTGTGACACAAGTTTGACTTGCCACTTATCAACTCAAACCTGAATGTTGTATTGGTTTTGCTGCACATGGACATGGGCCACTTCAGTATCTGCATTAAAATATTCAGAAAAAAAAATAAACCTCTGCCACTCTTAACTGTATATGACTAAACCTCCATAGTCTAGAGTTTAAGCTATAGTCTGATAGAATAAACAAGCTCACTTCCTGAAACCTAGGAAATCATGAGAGAGCTTATGTTGTATCTAATAACCTGAAATGAGTGACATTTGTTTTTACAGAAACATAAACTTATGAGTGCATAAAGTTACACTACAGTTCAAAGGGTGAGAGGGGTCATATATTGAGTCTGATTATAAAAAACAAAATGAGCTTGTCTATTCTATTAATTACAGATGGTCTCAGAATGAGAAATCATGGTTTCGGTCCAAAAGAAGCATTACATTACCAAGTTAAAAATCAATTTCAAATCTTCAAAATATAGGTATTATTGCTTTTAATTTTCTAAGGTTTCATAGGATGAATGAGAGCCCAAGTAATGTTTGTTGCAAATCTGGAGGTTTAAGACTGAAATCACACTGACTTATGACAATAATAAACATGAAAATATTTTGTATACTCTTAATAAATTTATAAAAGACTTAACATGTTTGCTCAAATGGTGGTGAAAGGGATCTCATCAGCATATTCTTAATTACACTATGCAATTTTAAATCCTTTGATTTCTAAATCATGTCTTGTGAGAAGCAAGTTAATTGAAATACTAATAAATACTTGATTTCAGTTGCAATTTTTCGTGAACAAATCCTTCGATGGTTAACAAAAAAGCTGCATGATCCTGAACTAATCTATTATTCTAACGTTTCAAGCACCGTGTTACATGCAATAGCCGAAGAGGAACATATTCTTGTGATTTAGGGCAGGAATTTGAGAGAAAGCTCTTCATTTTAAATACAAAAGTCCTTTCATATGGAAAAACTTAGATGTGATAGCTTTCAGAAGAGGCTCCAGTTTCACCATTCTCCGGCCAATCCTGTGGGATCCTACCCCTCCCCCATCTTGGCGGCTGTCCAGTTTCATTTGGCTACAATCTTTTCTGCAAACCGCAAATCCTTTTCTATCAGCCTGTGACACAGAATGGCCCCATCTCACTCAGCCATCGTGCACAGACAGAGCCAGCTTTGTCACCACAGTCACAGAAAACATGAATATTTTCTAAATCCACGGCACTTTCCTTGTGCTTTACGTAGTGCATTGAATCTTTTGCCCAGATATCTCATTTGAACTGGAGCAAGAGGAACTTGATTCAACCAGCACTTAGAAGAAAGTGAGGACTGCAGATGCTGGAGCAACACATTTTCAGCTCAACCAGCACTTAGTTTACCCTAGTGCTTGCATTGGACTATATCACATTGCAAACCTTTGATGATGTGAGATCTGTCAAGAGTAAGGAAACAAAGATTAATTCAGTTAAGGCAGTTTGCCATCCTACTTCCAACTATCCAATTCTGAAGGCCTGAGAGGGGAAAGTTTTTGTTTTAACTTATATTGAATGTATTTCTGCACTGAGATTTTAAAAAATGAATTTTGCTCAGTTGGTTAAATACATTTCAATTGCACAAAACTGTTTCCTTCATTAAAAAATGCAATTATCAGGGATTTTCTTGCCTTCGATGAGGGAGACATTTCCATGAACTGAGTCTGGATATTGTGTAGGTCATGCATGATTTTGAGAAGGATTTTAGGTAAGAAAAAAACACTGTGTTCTGGATGGTCACACAACAGCCTGCTTGATATAGCTCAGCAAGTCACACTTTCATTTGTGGCCTCTGGTTTAGTTGTGCAGTTGAGGTGCCACAATTTTATGGGTGTAGGCAAAGTGCCGTTAAATTTGCTGTAGGATTTCCACTTCCAAAGCCTTTAAACTAAGAAAATGTTAATGTTTAGGCTATGTTCTTAATGCATTTTGAGCTTCATCAGGTCCATAATACCCATGTGAGTTCCAAATTAGAAATAGTAGGCTTGGAATTGTGATCTCATGTTTCCTTTAATGCAGCTACATAGGTCGACATGATAATTTCTGCTCAAAATATTTTTTGAGCAAGGATAAATTAAGTTTGTTAGTGATACATCTTGTGATAAATTTCCCTACCAAGTATTCACAGTATACACTGAATCAATAAGAATAGCCATTGAATGAATTGTAGGTACCAATAACACTATACCTTAACATGTGTGATGACTTTAGGGAAAAAAAAATAAGAATAAAACTAATTACATTTTGATACATTATTTGTTCAGTTTTAGTTTCTACTCATTTGCAACACTCCTGATCATCCAACAGTTATGTTTTTTTCCCTGCAAGTTGACTATTTTATACATACCTCCCCACTCTAACCATCCATCTAAACCAAATGTACAAGTTAACCCTATTTGTTCCTGAATTAAGAGTTCTGTTATTTTTGGATCTTTACTAAAAACTTAATTGTGATTTCAAGACTGCTTGCAATATTAGGAAAAAGTCTTCAGTCACAGTCCATAGGACAGGATAATTTTGAAAATAGAAATTAACACTTCTGTAGCTGCAAAAAATAAGTAAGAAAAATCAGGTCAACCATGAAAGTATGTAATGCCTCATCTGCCCAGAAGCAATGTGGGATTGTATAGTGGGTTGCATCTGTCACTGAGACAGGCACACTTCAATCCCTGTTGTCAGATCAACACCACACATCACACGATCTCCAGAAGTTTCCTTCAGCAATTACATCAGACACAGGCAGAAACATAACTGCCTTCAAAGCATTCATATCAGACATTTGAATTCAGACAACTGATGGTAAAGTTTCTATTTCACATTTACACTTTGACAGTTTGAGATCTATTTGCAATGCATGGATTTATTTTTCCTTGCAATCCATTAATCTACAAGTTCTACAGGAAGTAATAGTATTAGTTGACTTGTGTGCGAGGTCAAAACATAGAGACAACAAGAAAAGTAGACAATGCAACCTTGAGATTAAACAAAGACTAAAATCTTGGATAACAAAGTAAGACCAAACAAAAGGGAATTGAGACATTGGAGCGCCTTTGCTAGATAAATGTTAAAACAAAAAGAAAATGGTAGAAATTCTGAGCAAATCAATTAGCATCCTTAGAGAGAACACACAGTAACATGTCATGTATGGATCCTTTTGCCACAGTTCCGACTGAAGTTCTAATCATACTTTTTTCTAGTTTTGTTACAGGTACTGACTGAACTGAGAGGCTTTCAGGATTTTTCTTTGTTTCAAATTTCCAGCATCTGAAATATATTTGTTTTTGTAAAGGAGTGTTAATTGCAAGACAAATGGGAAACTGAACTATGTAGGTAGAAGATTTCAAAGGAAGACATCTGCAACATTTCAAGACAGAGTTGTACAAGAGCAAGTTTCAAATAGTGGCTGTGAACCAAGAGTTTCCCAGCAGTAGGAGGATCAGAGCTGTTCAATTTGTCAGCTGACATAAAGTCAAACTTTACTCCCTCAACTACAGAAGAGTTTGATGCCGAAGTAGGAAATTTAAAAATAAATCCCTGACCAGAGGGCTCTATGGATGAATTGCCTTGCAATTAGAGTATAAAGTGAGCAGAAACCCAATAAGAAAAAACAGATCTGTAAGCAGGGGAAAATAACTGTGATGGAATTTACATCAATCTGAGTTACAGCTATACAGAAAAGCTTTATATTATCTTACATTGCTGATATTAGCTTATAGGAAAATGGATTTAAAGTTTATCAAAAAAGTTGTACTGCAAGGACAACAAGCTTGAATTTTGGTAGCCTATCTTATCTCAGTCATACAGTCTGGTGCTGGAAAAGCACAGCAGGTCAGGCAGCATCTAAGAAGCAGGAAAGTCGAAGTTTCAAGCATTAGCCCTTCAACAGCATTTGGCTCATATTCCTCTCAACCTTTCCTATTCATATACCTATCCAGTCGACTTTTAAATGTTGTCATCAGCCTCCACCACTTCCACTGGCAGCTCATTCATACACGTACCAGCCTCTGTGTGAAAAGGTTGCTCCCTTAAGTCCCTTTTATATCTTTCCCCTCTCACCTTAAGCCTATGCCATCTAGTTTTGGACTACCCTACCCTGGGGAAAAGACCTTGACTATTCACCTTATCCATGCCCCTCATGATTTTACAAACTTCTATAAGGTCACCCCTTAGCCTCCGACACTCCAGGGGAAAAAGTTCCAGCATAATCAGTCTCTCCCCATTGCTGAAACCCTCCAACCCTGGCAAGAGCCTTGTAAATCTTTTTTGAACCTTTCAAGTTTAACAACATCTTTTGTACAGCAAGGAGACCAGGCTTGAGGTGGTATTCCTTAAGTGGCCTAACCAACGTCCTCTGTGGCTGCAACATGACCTCCAAAGCAGTGCAAAGCCATCAAAACACCACCATTTTCAAGCTCAATGTTTATTTTTAGGAACTAGATGGATTAGGGGTGCATATGTAGTCCCATAACAAATACATATTGTCAAAAAGACTCATAAAAGTCCTGAAGTTTCAATGCCTTTTTGTGAGATTGCAAATTAGGCTTAATATTATTATGCATTACATGACTGATTCTCAAGAGTTGACAGTGTACAGATAGGCCAATGGGCTGAGGAGTGGCAGATAAAGTTTAATTTAGATAAATGCGAGGTGATGCATTTTAGAAAAGCAAATCAGAGCAGGACTTATACACATAATGGTAAGGTTCTAGGGAGTGTTGCTGAACAAAGAGACCTTGAAATGCAGGTTTATAGCTCCTTGAACGTGGAGTCACAGGTAGATAGGATTATGAAGAAGGCATTTGGTATGTTTTCCTTTATTTGATCAGAGTATTGAGTACAGGAGTTGAGGAGTCAAGTTGTGGCTATACAGGACATTGGTTAGACCCCTTTTGACTATTGTGTGCAATTCTGGTCTCCTTCCTATCAGAAGGATGTTGTGAAAGGGTTCAGGAAAGATTTACATGGATGTTGCCAGAGAGGATTTGAGCTATAGGGAGAGGTTGAATAGACTGGGGCTGTTTTCCCTGGAGCATCGGAGGCTGAGGGGTGGGGCAGTCCAGAACTAGAGGGAATAGATTTAGAGTGAGAGGCGGAAGATATAAAAGAGACCTAAAAGGCAACTTTTTCATGCAGAGGGTGGTATGTGTATGGAATGAGCTGCCAGACGAAGTGGCATCTGGATGGGTATATGAATAGGAAGGGTTTAGAAGGATATGGGCCAAGTGCTGGCAAATGGGACTAGATTAGGTTGGGGCATCTCGTTGGCATGGATGAGTTGGATCGAAGGGTCTGTTTCCCTGCTGTACATCTCTATGACTCTATGACTATGTACTGTGTTTTAAAGCTCTTCTACAGTTGTTTGACATATGATCTTTTCATAATAAACCTTGGGAAGTTTTAGATTGCTAAAAGCATAATGTAAATGTAAACTTTCATGTATGTAGAATCAAGTAAAAAGATTTCCATGACTCCCAGCTTAATCCAAATTGTCACTAGGAATGTCTTTATCAGGAGTCAAATTAAAATATATATTTTACTAAGATTGCTTTAAATGCTTGAAGGTTGACAATCTGTCTCTCATGGACTTGTTAGTATGTTCAAACAAACAAACCAGTTTATTATAGACTGTCAACTGCTCTACATGTATAAGTCTTATTCTGCTAAAGGCATGACCATTCTCCGTGAGTCTCTCAGTTCTATGCTGTATTACAGCATCATTTTGACAGGTGCTATTTACATACTCCCAGACATTAACCATGAGCAACCCTGATACAACACAATGCCTTTCATAAAGTACTTGCAAGCCTCATTGAAGAGCTATCACCTCCATCCCCATCCCTAATCATCTATTGTACTCTTTGCTACCTTCTCTCCAAATTATCTCTCCACCCTGGAGGCTCCTACCTCCATTCCTGATGAAGGGCTTTTGCCCGAAATGTCAATTTTCCAGCTCCGGATGCTGCCTGACCTGCTGTGCTTTTCCAGCACCACTCTAATCTAAACCCTTGCCTCATTAAAGAGTCTTGGAAGGCTTCTCATTCAGAAGGCACAAAAGCTAAAGTTGATCCTCTCGTTGCTTGGACTGCATTATTGTTTGTTGAAAACTGACTAAAAATTTAGATTGATTTTCTCCCCTTAGTCTAAGGTCTACAGGACCTGGGGATCTTTGTATAAATTGTTGAGAGTAGCAAGACAAGATGAGAAGGTCAATTAAATCTTGGACTCTATAAATGGAGGTGCAGGGTACAAAAGTAATAAAGTTACAATAAAACATTATAAAACACTGGTTCAGCTTAACCTGGAGTGTTGTGTCCAATTCCAGTCAGCAAAATTATAGAAGGACGAAATAGCATTCAAAAGGAATTTTGTGGATTGATTGAAAAAAGGTGTGTATTCTCTTTCAAAGAAAGATTTAATCAAGCTGTTCAAAATAACGTGGGATCTCAACTCTTTTCAGAGGTGGAAGGATTGAGAACCAGGGGACACACTGATTTAAAGCAATGGCAAAAGAACCAGGGGTGATAAGTGCACTGGCTGAAAGTGAAATGGAAGCATATTTGATCATGGCTTTCAAGCTGAAACATATAGTTACCTGAAAAAAAATGATTTGCAGGTCTCCGGGTGAAAACCAGGAATATGAGACTTACTGAGTTACTCTTGCAGAAAGCAAGCAGGGACAGGCAGGCCCAACTAGTCTACAGTACGTTTGTGTTCCCTGTAATCATTCCCCGATTCAATGAATTCTGATACTCTATCTCCTGCTTCAAATCAGACCAACAGATTGGGACTAATTCTGGTACTTTCCTGGTTTAAATGGCCCATTGGATAATTTCTACAGCTGGTGAGCCAAGAACATAGTGTGTTCAACAAGAAGAATTTTTCCATCTCATTTGCAGTCTTAAAAAAATTCCTGGGCAGCTAGCCCTGAAACCAGATTGTCCGGCTCAAAATCTGGCAGATGGCTATTATACTATGGAAGGAAGTAGATTAGAGAAAAGTAATTGGAAAATTTAAATCAATCAGTAAGTACAATAAAACTGTCCTTCCTTTTACAGAAAAACATTTATTTCATTCCTTGATTAACCTGTAAAATGCAGGAATAGCTGAAATTTGGTACCAAAATCTCTTCACTTTTAAAAATAAAATCAATTTTTATTGAGTCAGGCATATTGTCAGAGTGAGGGACAGTGATTCACAGTGAGGCAGAGATGGACTGAATAACTTGGGAATTCAGGGGAGAGGGGAAAAGCGGTGCCTCAATTAAGGTTTAATGTAAGAAGTAAATTCTCCAGAGTGAGAGGCGAGCTGGAGAGGGAATAAGGTGTGGTCTGGCAGGCCTGTCTGTACTGAGGGCAATGGCCGTTAGACATCCTGCGTGCAGAGGAAGGCAGCTGATTGGTGAGTATTTTTGGATAATATTTCCAATCTTTAGAGTGAAAGTTGGCTACTTAGTTTAGGGCTGTAGACTTTTTATCATCCCCTTTTCTGAGAAATAGCTTGTTAAGTTTTCATACTAAGTTCAAAACTATTATAAGAATAAAATAGTTTTTAGAGATACAGGATTGCAGGTCAGAGGGGCCAAGTGGAGTGTATGTCCTGTGGTACCAAATGTGAAGTGCCACCAGCTGCACAAGCTTGAGCCCCAGATTTTCAGACTTGAGCAGCGATTGTAGGCATTGTCATGCATTCATGACCATACGACTAGGGAGATGGTCAGTCACAAATTAGAACTGATGGCAAAGAGTGATTGGCTGACTACCACGTAGACTAAGGAAACCAGGCAGGTAGTGCAGAAGTCAACCGAATATATCTTGCTTGCTAATCTGCAGTCCATTTTGGAAACTGGTGATGGTGATGGTTCCTCAGAGAAGTGCAGGCAAACCTGAGTCCATCGCACCAAGGGCATCTCAACTGTATAGGTTGGAGAAAGAAGAATGGAAGAGCAACGTTTATAGAGGATCCCATAGTGAGGGGATCAGACAAGCATTTCTACGGCATGAAGCATGACTCCAGGATGATGTGCTGCTTCCCTAGTGCCAGGCTCAAGGATCTCATGGAGCAGTTGCACAAGGGAGGAGGATTAGCCAGAAGGTGTGGACCACACTGATACCAATGACAGATGCAGGAAGAGCGATGAGATCCTGAAGGCAGATTTCAGAGAGCTAGGAATAAAATTTAAAAAGCAGGATCTCAAGAGCAGTAATATCAGGATTAATTGCAAGGCCCCATGCTACAAAACCAAAGGACAGGAGAATATATCAATTGAATATCTAGGTGGAAAACTTGTATACAGGGGAGGGCATCAGATTTCTGAGGAATTGGATCAGTTTTAGGGAACACGGAACCTGCTGGATGGGTTACAACTTGACGGAACTTAGTCTGACATCTTTGCAGGGAAATTTTCTAATGCTGTTAGGCTGAGTTTAAACTAGCTTGTCAACAATGGGAACCTGAGTGGTAAGTCAAAGTAGAAGAAAAGTTGGGATTCAGGAAGTCAAAAAGATGCTAGGGAGACTAGAAGGCAGAAAATGAAAGCCGAGCATCAAATATGCTTTTAAAGTGAAATGATGTCAAAATATCAAAGTTAAGAGCACTCTGCGTGAATGCACTCAGCATTTTCAATGTGGTCAAAGATCTAAAGGCACAAACAGAGATATGTGGGTATGAACTAATTGCCAATACAGTAATATGGCTGCATGGTGACCAAGACTGGGAACTAAATATGCAAGGATATTTGATGTTTCAGTAGGACAGAGAGAATAGAAAATGAGGTGGAACTGTGCTAATAATTTGAATTTTCTTCCCCAAAATGTTGTTGAACATTTGATAATAATGAAGATTAGAATGCTTAAGGAATATGTAAAGCTCCTTAAAATTTGTTAAGCAAAGCTTTTGTAAATAACTCATGTCTGAAACCAGAACATATTGTTTCTCTTTTCAAATGACAATGAACCTGTGCATTTCAATTATTTTGCTCTTTTTATTCTCGATCCCGTTCCCAAAATGTAGTCTATAGGCTTAGCATTTTATCCAGGATGATATTAAAAGATTGAAAGTTCCAAACTCTGTCCAAGTCTCTGTCTCTCTATGTCAAGCCGCTAGCCAATATTTGGATGAAGGGCTTTGGCCTGAAACGTTGACTCTCCTGCTCCTTGGATGCTGCCTGACCTACTGTGCTTTTCCAGCGTCACACTCTCGACTCTAATCTCCAGCATCTGCAGTTCTCACTTTTGCTCACTTGACAACATTCTCTGGTCATTCTTACTTTATAAAATTGGATATTTTATAGGCTTCAGAATAATGTAGGAAATTTACCGAAGAAGATTTAATTGGTGATCACATAATTGTGATATATCTAATTTACATTTTGGTGAAAACACACTTAGTGCATCCTCAATTTAACTCTTAGTCTGTTCTGTTAGCAGGTTTCAACTAAGTTGGTGTTGCAGGTAAAATAGGAAAAAAAAATTGTCTGATTATTATTCAGTGACTCACTACTGTGAGTATATGGTCAGTGCACAAGGCTACAATCAATTAGCTTCCCAAAATTAAAGCCTAGATATTTGCTCTTGCATCGGGAGGTCAGATTCAGGAGAATGCCCGATTCAACAAACCTGAGTGTCCCTGAGGATAGGTTTGCCACACTTGGAAACAGTTCCAAGCCTGTCACAAGGTGCCTCATAGATGAAATAAAGTTCCAAGTGGTTACTGATTATCACTTTAAAACAAATACTCTCATTGATAAAACACTGCATTTAAATTTCCTCGACAATTTAATCCCTTATAAAGATAAGTATTTGTATTCATTGCCTCACACCAAAGACCTCATAACAATTTGCAGTTGTCAATCAGACTTGTACAATAATAGGTTATGAAGTCAGTAATGGAGTTCAAATCCTTAATAATTCTAAGACTGATACCAACAGATAGCACTGAAGAGCAAGGACTGATTATTTTTTAATATAAATTGCAGAATTCTTAATATAAGTGAAATGCTACGAGTTTTAAATGCCTTGACAGTTTGATAGTTCCAATGAGTTTATCCACTTTTTACATGTATTCATGTCTATTTCCAACAGGCTCTAAAGGGTAACTGATCCCTCCCAAATTGTATAATGACGTTCATGTAATTCCTAATAATTTATCTGATCACATAACTCAGACATCAGTGAAAAAGAAGACACGAGTCTTAAATGAAAATGTAAAGATGTCTTTGACACAACACTGCTGAGTTGTACTTTATAACCTATGTACTTGTGAAAATAAAGGACTGTTATAGTACATAAGGAGTTGAAGAGTCTTACGTGGAGATAAGGAGTAAGTAGGCTCAGAGACACAATGTGCGGAGGCATCCATAGTCCAGATATTCTCCAGACTGCTATCTCAATGTACATGTAGTGCGATTGGCTTCAAGCACAAAATAAAGCAGGCATCACTCCCATAAGTATCCCTGAACCAAAGGATACTCTATTTCTCCAATCTCTGTAAAGTTTAGACCTTCTCTTAAAAAAGGACAAAAGCAACAAGTCATGTTTTGGATATCTAATTCATGAAAATCACATCTATTTGAACATAACTGGAGTTTAACATAATCAACCTGTTTAGAGGTGTTATTACACACCTCTGGAGCAGGTGGGACTTGAACCCAGGCTAGGTGTAGGGACTCTACCACTGCTGCACCAAAGGCCCCCCTAAAAAGGAATGTTTAGATATGGCAGTGGTGGAAAAGATTTGCTTGGATAATACCAGAAGAAACAGATTTCAGCTGTCAGGAAATATCAAGTAGGATTGACCTCTGCTTGTGAAAAAGAGGGATGACTTCATAGAGATCTTCAAGGTAATCTAAAGGTTTTCTCGGGTAGAAGTAGAGAAGACATTTCCTTGTGCATGGAATCCAAAACTGATAGTCATGTATATAAGATAGTAATAAAATCAACAGCAAATTCAGAAAAATTGTCTCTACCAGAGAGTGGCTAAATGTGTATCTATATCGCATGAAGTAACTGAGGTGATGAGACTAAATGGATTCAATGAGAAGCACTTGCAAGGAGTGAAGGAATAGATGGATATATTGATGGGATTAGATAGAGTTTGGGAAGGTTGATCCATTGAGATGAATGCTATAAATACTATACTATAAATACTATAAGATTGCCATTTCATGAGACTAAATAGATGGTGCCAAATCACCATGCAACTGTTAACTAGCACAGCTACCGATTTTTTTAGAGAAAGATAAAAAATTGTCAAGATATGCGTAAAACATGGCACCCAAAAGAGGTACCAAGAAAGCGACAACCAAGAAGAGGAGAAGAAGCACAACAAGATCAGAATCTCCCTGCTGCTCTCCATGGAGCTGGCCAAACATGCCACCTCTGAGGGCACCAAAGCAGTCACCAAGTACACCAGCTGCAAACAAGGTTTCTCACCAACAATATTAAAAGAGAGAAACAGAACAAGTTTTCAGAAGGTTTGTTTTTTACTTGACTCAGAAATTTCAATATTTAGTCATCTCACATCTTCACGAAAGTTTTTACATAAATATTTCTGAATTACAGCAAAATATATTTCTTAAAGTGGAACATTTTGGAAATAAAGTTGTGTTGTACACTTTTTGATTGGATTTCCTTCAGTCCATATTCAGTCAGTCTTCCTGTTGCTCCATAGCAACTGGAAAAGGTGGGATGTTGGAAATAAAATTGATAGTGATAGAAACACACAGCAAGTCAGCTAGCATCTTTGGGAGAGAAACTGAGCTAACATTTCAGGTCAAAAATGTAACCTCAGAACAGAAATGTTAGTTCATTTTTTTTCTCTCTACAACATGTGCATGAGCTGCTGGGTATTTCCATTATTTTCTAGTTTTATTCCTTGGTACTGTGTTGTTTCATATTTGAAGGTTAAAGCTTTCCATGGCAGTTCAAAAACATTTCTATCACATTGGCAAAGTTTAACTTGACACCATTATGATGTTTTTTCCCAGATAGCCAAATAGTGTTTTGTATTCAAACTGTTCCGAAAAATATTAGAAGAGCAAATTAATTCCAAAGTTAGGGTCAAAAATGAGCAAATGTCTGTGCTATTAAGGCGTTACATTCATACTGTAGAATAATTCTTAACTCCGCAAGCTGTTTTTAATAAATATTTTCTCCCTGCTCCCAACAAAAGCACTGAGCTTACAAAGCTGTGGTTCCATGGATACTGGCCAATCTACAGAAAACATTGGTACAGGAAGTAGCATAGCTGTACTTTACCTTGTAGCTGTATGGTGTTTGGTATCAGGAGTCATTTCATTGTCATCAAGAGAAGGAACATTGTCTGAATTTTCATGCCTAGCCCAAATATGTCAAGCTCAAACCCCTACTGACATTTTTGCTGAGATCAATTAACTCAGCAAAAAGAAAGGGTTAATGATCTCCCAGAATTGTGTGACACAGTTCCAAAAGTTCACTCTGTCTCACCAGAGGAACATGATGTAACATCTTATAAACATTTCAAATCTATTGGGAAAGGGTGAAGTATTCTAACTGTGTTGTTGATGAACCAAAGGATCATGGAGGTCTACAGCATAGAAAAAGTCCCTTCTGTCCATCAAGTCTGCTTTGGTTAAAAACGCGTCCTTATTATTAAAAAAAAGCTGTAAATGCTGGAAATCAGAAACTAAAATAGAAATGGTCCTGAAGAACAGTAACAGAACCCAAAACAATAACTCTGCTTTCTCTCCACAGATGTTGCCAGACCTGCTAAGTTTTTCCAGCTATTTATGTTTTTGTTCCTAATAATTCTAATCCATTTTCAAGCATGCAATCCAAAGCTTTGTATGTCTTGGTCTCACAAAAGTATGCTGCTTAAATGTTATGAGGATTTCGGCCTCAACTACCCTGACAGGCAGTGAATTCCAGATTCTCACTACTCTCTAGGTGAAAAAATTTCCTCACATCCTCTTCAAATCTCCTGCCACTTCCTGTAAATTAATGCCCTTAGTAACTGATCCTTCTACCAAGGTGAAAAGTTCCCTCCTAACTACCTATGCTCCTCAAAAAGTTATATATCTCAAACCTCCCCCACCCCCACCTCACCTACTCTGCTCAAAGAAAACAACCTCAATCTATCCAATCTCCCTGCAAAACTAAAACTCTCCGGTCCAAGCAACATCCTGGTCAATCTCCTCTGCACTCTCTACAGTGCAGTCTCATCCCTTCTACCATGTAGATTCCAGAATTGGAATATTCTACTTGAGGCCTAGCCAATGTCTTATACATTTCCAGCATCACCTCCCTGCTCTTAAACTCTATGCCTCAGGTAATAAAGGCAAGTATTACATATGCCTTCTTAAGCATTTTATCTACTTGCCCTGCCACTTTAAGAGACTGGTGCTCCTCAGTGCTTCCCAGGGTGCTACTCTTCATCAAGTATTCCCTAACTTTATTTGTCCTGTCTAAGTGCATCACCTCACACTGATCTGAGTTGAATTTCATTTGCCACTGATCACCCCATCTGATCAGCCTGTCTATATTCCTTCTGCAGTCTAAGGTTAGTTATTTTCCTCACTATTCACCACCCCATCAATTTTCATTACATCCACAAACTTACAAATCAACCCTCCTATATTCAAATGTAATTTGTTTATATATATCTCTGAAGAACCCTGCTGGATTCAGGCTTCCAGTCACAAAAACATCCTTTGGTGGTCATCCTCTGCTTCCTGTGATTCAACCAAATTTCCTCAGATTCCATTGCCTCTGTCCTTCACTGTCAGTTTTCCACGTGGGACTTTATCAAAAGCCTTTTTGAAGTCTAAGCAGATTGTGTCAAATGCATTGCACTCACTTACACATCTATTCTACTCTTCAAAACATTCAATCTATTTGGTCAGACAGAATCTCCCTTTAATAAAACCATGCTGATTAATTTTGATTAATCCCTGTCTCTCCAAGTGCAGATTAATTTTGTCCATCAGAATTGTTTGCAATAATTTTCCCACTTTTGAGATTAGACTGACCAGCCTGTGGTTTATCCCTCGATTTATCCCTTGCTCCCTTCTTGCACAATAGTACCACTTTGACTGTCCTCCAAACTTTACTCTGTCCCTAGTAATTACTCTGCCATGGTGAAAAATTCTTCCCAGTTTACCTATATCCCTCATAATATTATGCCTCTCAATCATGTCCCACCTTCGCCCCCACCCCCACCCCCACCCCCACCCCACCCCCACCCCCACCACACCCCCACCAGTCTCCTCTGTTCCAAGGAAAACAACCTCAATCTATCCAATCTTTCTTCATAACTAAAACTCTCTGGTTCAGGCAACATCCTGGTAAATCTCCTCTGCATCCTCTCTAGTGCAGTCTCATCCCTAGTCGATGCTCCTCATGATTTTGAATGCCTCTGTCTGATGTCCTCGTAGTCTTAAATATGAGCACACAAACAAGGAGCAAGAGTAACTTATTGGTTTCTTCAGCCTGTTCCATCAGTCAGTAGGATTATGGCAGATCCAATTGGAACCTCGAATCCACACTCTCATCTGTCCCTGATAACTATACACTCATTTGCTTGACATGAATATGCTCATTTCTTCCTTAATCATATAGAGAATTCTGCTTCAAGATGAGTGCTCCAAAGAAAATCCAGAGAAGAATTTTGCTACTTCTCGGTTTTAAATGGTGACCACTTATTTGTAAATGATGCCACTTGCCTGTTGGCTGGGAAGCTAGTGAGAGAACTGTGCTGCTAGCTGAACTGCACTCCAATCAAGATATGGTGTGGGCCTGGTGGGCTATACCCTAAAATAGAGTCATGGGAAGACAGAGGCAAAGTTGTTGTAAGCAAGGGCAGGGTCGTATCTCTAATTAGCCCTCTTTCCCTCCTTGTGTTGTCCAGTCCCTTGATCAAGTGCTGATTACGTTTGATTGAGGGATTCCACTATCCCGAACTTCTGCCAAGGTGACAAGACGCTTACAGTTCTATCTGCGTTCAGGCCGCATGGTGACAGAACCCCTTGCAGTAGGGTTCATCTGAGTCATTAATTGGCCACTTAAGCATCTCAATTGGCAGAGTTGGAGGAGAACGTTGACCAGGGGCTTTCCCATCCAGAAGTTAACTCTGGTGGAGGTGAGAAATAAGTATGGTTAAAACATGCCTTCACCCCAGCTAATTAAATATCCTTCATGCCTATAAATTCACCACCAGCAAAAGCAGAAAGTTTCATTTTAAGGTTCTATATACACATGATTATGTTACAAAATTACACCCTTAAGGGGAGGGGCAAGAGCTCTACTTACCCACAATAAGCTAACATGGATGTCTAAAAGATAAAAGATAACAGGAAACTTTAAAGAAAAAAATATATAAAAATGCAAAATAATTGGTGAAAGGGAGAGATAAAAATAGCAAAGATTGGCAAAGCAGACTGTAAGGGCTGAAAGAATTGAGTTCAAAATCGACATAACATTATTTTAGGCAAAAGAGGGTGCTCAGAAACAATAAGACCTCTTGAAAACTGATTTAAAATCACACAACACCCGGTGATAGTCCAACAGGTTTATTTGAATGCACTGCTCCTTCATCAGATGGTTGTCAGGTGAAGGGCCAGCTCTCTGAAAACTAGTGTTTCCAAATAAACCTGCTGGACTATCACTTGAAGTTGTGTGATTTTTAACTTTGTACATCCCAGTCCAACACTGACACCTCCAAATAATGAAAACTGAAATAAATTTTAATGTCAATAAAAATAAGGAAATGGTCAACATGCTGAGTCATCACTGGCAATAGTTTTTTATAGTTGATGAAGAGGTCAGCAAGTCAAACATTGCAGTGAAATATATTAGGGTCAGGCATAGGGCCTCAGCAAAATTCACATATGTCAACTAATTGTATTGAAGAAAATCATGGCACTATTGATTGATGAATCCCTAGGACCAGATGGAGATGTTCTAACTATAATCTTTCAAAGTTATCTTGTTCTTTTAGAATGGAAAACAATGCACGTTACTCTGTCCTTTAAGAAAGATGGTGGGAGGAATTAGGAAATTACGTACCAGTTAATCTACAGCTATTGTTAGGAAATCACTGTTATTTCTAATTAAGAAAGGAGTACATGAATACTTAGGAAATTTTGACCAGGAAGAACCAGCATGAATTTGTAAAGGCTAAGTCATGCTTGTTGAACCTGAAAATATTTGAAGATGCAACTAAAGCTGTAGATTGGAAACTGTGTATGGATGTTATTTATATGGACTTCAGAAGCCGTTTGATAATATTCTTAATAAAAGTCTTAGTTTAAGTCAAAACTCATAAATTTGAAGGAAAATTATTGGTTTGGAAACAGACTGAGAGTTAGCAGATGGGGATCAAGGTAATAGGTAGATACAGTAATCAGTGTGGAATCCAACAAGAGGCCTCAAATATTTGCCATAATATTAGTGGCTTGGATGATGAAATAGAGAAACATCTCCAAATTTGTACCAAGGTTACAATAGAGGTGGTAAGTAATGAAGGTAGAAGCTTAAGATTAAAAAGTGTCATTGATAAGTTAATTAAATAACAAACTACAACCAAAGAAATTCAATGTGTAAACTTAAAGATAATATACTTCGGCCCCACAAAGGATAGAATAGTGTAAGTTCTCAACAGTGAAAAGTTAGAAACAGTAGAGGTTCAACGAGGTTTGGAACCATGTGTCTGAATCATTAAAATTCCATGAGCTGGAATTCTACAGTAAACAATCAAAATAACTAATGGAATCCAGGCTTTTATATTCCATTAGATTAGAAAACAAAGGGTCGGGGTATGCTGCAACTGTTCACACCTTTACTTCGGTCACATTTGGAATCCTGATTAGGAATGATCACCATATTTTAGCAAAGGTATATTGTGTTTGGAGGAAATGCAGGGTAGATTTACCAATATGATACATGAATTCTAATGTTTGATCTGTGAGGAGAGATTATATAAACCACAGTTGTACTTCCTGCAATTTAGATGATTAATGCATGATTTCATGGAAGCTTTCAAAACATTCATGGGAACAGATGACGTAGGTAGCTAATTGGGAAGTCTAAGGTTGTGCAGAATAGACTAAAAATGAGAGCTACACCTTTCTTTCGTGAAATTAGGAAATGTACCCACACATGAAATATGGTAAAAATTTGGAACTCTTTCATGCAAATGGCAGCTGATGCTAGAGCAAAAGAAAAGCAATGAAGAGATATGGGGCTAAAAGAGGAAAGTGATGTACAGTCACAGAATAGCTGTGATCTCATTCAATAGCACAACAAGGTCAAGGGATTAAATGGCCTAGAGTCATGGGGTCACAGAGTCATACAGCATGGAAGCAGACCCTTAGGTCCAACTTGTTCATACCAACCACGTTTCCCAAACTAAACTAGTCCCACTTGCCTGCACTTGGCTCGTATCCCTCTAAACCTTTCCTATCCATATACCTGCCCAAATATCTTTTAAATGTTGTAAGAGAGTGTAGTGCATCTACCATTTTCTCTGGCAGTTTATTCCACATGTGAACCACCCTCTGTGTAAAAAGGTTGCCCCTCAGGTCCCTTTGAAATCCTCTCACCTTAAAAATGTGCCCCCTAGTGTTGAAATCCCCCATCAGAGAGAAAAGACACCTGCCATTCACCTTATCTATACTCCTTATGTTTTTATAAAAGCCTAAGGTCATCCCTTGACCTCCTATGCTCCTGTGAAAGAAGTCCAAGCCTTTCCTGATAACTCATACCATCCACACCCGGCAACATTTTAGTAAATCTTTTCTGAACACTCTCCAATTTAATAATACCATTCCTACAGGAGGGTGACCAGAACTGCACACAGTGCTCCAAAAGTGGCCTCATCAACATCCTGTACAACCTCAACATGACGTTCCAACTCCTATACTCAATGGTCTGAGCAATGAAGGCAAACATGCTTAATGCTAACTTTCACCTCCATTACATCCCCAATTCTGCTATTACCTTATCCCATTGGTTACTTCTGTCACTTCCATGTTCAGTTATTCCAGTGTTCCCTTGGACAGCCAAAAGCCTCTGTAAAATTTAGAATATTCAAAACTTTCTACTTATATAATACACAGACTTAGTCCAGCTCACTCCTCATACCATATCCTTGGTTTCTTTTTTGTTTCTGGTTTCACTATTAATTTCAATTTCTCACCTATGCCAAAAGTCTTTCATAGTTTTATCACTCTGTAGCTGTGTGAACTCTTGAACATTTACAGTCTAATCTTGTCCACCAAACAATTCTCCATTGCTCTATCTTTGACTTTTTGGACAGCATCTCCTCCTTTAATCCCACCATTGGCAGTCATTCTTTTCATCACCTGGGCCAGAGATTTTGGAATTTCTTTCCGAAGCCTTTCAAACTCTTTGCCTTCCTCTCCTCATTTGACACACTCTGTAAAACTCACTTTATTAGCTCAGATTTCCCAGTATCATCTTGCTATGCTGTAAAGTGCTTTGAGACATTTGTTCAGTGTTGCTGTGGTGAGATTTAATTTAATTAACATTTGGAAAAAAAGTTGACAACTCACCAATTTCATTTACATTACTTAAATGAGCTGACACTTTTAGGCACATGTCCCTGAAGTTAATTTAAATCCAGGTACTGGAAGTGCTTGGAACATTTGCGAATCATTTTACGAAGAAAAGGAAGCACAGTCTCCTAGTTTTGTTTTTGGACTTTTTATTGACCAAGAAATTTTTCACAGTGTACAGGCTTTCATTTAATTTTAGTGAACTTGTGTCAGATTTTTGCTACAGAGATGAATTTAAAAATACCAATAGAATTACCTGCGAATTGAAACATTCTATTCCACAGCAGGCTGGCCTTACCATAGCAGAAAGAAAGATGGTAATCTCTGCTCTTGTGTCAGCTGCCGATCAAATCATTTTCATTGAACATATTTAAGAATTAGTGCAATGTCATGAGTTTGAAAGGTAGCTCCAATTAGTCATTTACTATCAGCTTCCTCCCTCCTCCCCTGAAAGTTTGAATTCTTGTTGAGCTATGGCTCCATTCTAGCTCTCCAGCACATTCCCAATTTTCAATATTCTTATATGAAGCTTAACTGTGTGTATCAGCAAAATTAAGTAAACCATCAACTATCATCTCTGTGAATGATAGAGTGGGTTTGAACGATTGAACTGCTCCTAGATCTTCTGCTCTTACTAAACAAAGAAAATTATAAAAACCAACTCCAATTCTGGTTCACACAATTCTGGTTCATCCAGCAGGTATTACTGGATGGTAGTATAAATTTTGAAAATCTGATAAAATTTTCTCTTATTAATCCAGGGCCACTGATGAGCCAATTGTAGGATCTAATTGCAGCTTAACCTGAGATCAGTGAACTAGAATAGAAATTTAGCCATAGGCCTTTTTAGCCACTGTGGTACAATACTAGTCATAGTAAGGCTTTGGTATATGTGCATTTAAAAGAAATAAAAACCAGTGTACAGCAGGCTGTACCTACTCTGTGCACATTGTAAGAATATATATTCAACAACGTAACACAGCATTGTATGAATATATATTCAATTTTATTACTACAAAATAGAAGGCCAAGTTCAAAGTGAATGTCATGAAAGGAATTCAAAGGACAGATGGAATGGAAAGTGGGGCAGGAGCTATGTGGTCTTTGGTAGACAGTGCAAATTCACATTTGAAAACCAACAAATTTTCATTTCTTTTTGAATTGTGGGATTTCTGCAAATAAATATTTTGCACAACCAGCAATTAGATTTTATTTCACCTTCTTAATGATTTCTCATGTTGATTGTGATTCTGGTTTGCAGTGATAGTCTTGAAGATCGAATCAACATCATAAAGAATGGATATGCAGAACTTTAAAATAAGATTACTACTTATTTTGGGTTGCCACCTGTCCATTTTTGATGTAACACTCCCACTTTTATATGATAGTTTTCAAGTGCAACAATTTAGAGTTTTGCTATTCTGTCCAGACTTTATTCTTTGGTACTGTATTCAGGAATCTATAATAAAATATAAAATGTAACTCGGTTCCTCTGTTCCCAAGTTTCCAAAATGATCGAGGGTAGTTGCCATCCTAGAACTTAAGTGTAAATCTTTGAGTTGCACAGGCATTGAGTGCCTTTTAATGAAGTGGTGCATGATTCATGGTGTATTAAGTATTGCCTCAAATAAAGCTGTGTAAGGTCCAAACCAGCGACAACTGAAGTCAGGCTTTTTCTTATAACAGCTAACATAAGCAACTAGGCTTGATGGAGTTGAGGAACTTCATCTAATAGGCAGATATCATCAGAACTTACATGTGCGGCAGAAACATATTAAAATATAACAGATAATTACTTCAAATAAATATAAGAAATAGGGATTGTAGCAATAATAAATACACAATTCAACATAGTAAACCCAGTAAATCAGTCATAAATAGAAGACATCCCAAAAAATAATATAAACAGAAGTTCATAAAGAATGGTCACATGATAACTGGGAAGCATGGCACTGGCTCCAAATGAGAGAATATAAAAACAGGATACAGAATATAATACAAATAGAGAGCTACAGTAGGGAGCTATAAGCACTACAACTAATCCAAAGAAAACAGGATAATATGTAAGAATCAGAAAACCTCTCAACACAGAAAGGGAGAAATTGTAAAGAAATAAATGCAACTGCTACTAAGTTTAGGTCCACACAATCAGGATATTAATGAAGTAATTTGATCATTACATGCAATTTTTAAATAATATATAGTAACGCCTGTCCCCTTCATTTCCCACCGAACTCATTTTATGTTTATCTTGGAGTTAGCAAAGGATGGCAAACTTTGTTTTAAACCAGTCCCTCTATCTTACTTTACTCAACTATCAGGTTGTGAGAATTTTTTTTTTATTTTGTGAGCAATGATGGCTACCTGTTGTAGATGCCATTCTTTCTACAGAAGGAATTCTTCACTGAAAGTCGCCTGTTGTTGAGTTCCAGTGCTGGAAACCGTCCATTGTCTAGGCTCATGATTTCTTCATGAGCCAAGGCACTAGTCTTTGTGTTATTTCCTGAAATAGAACATAAATTCAAATTGAAACTCAGCAAAGTTAACACTTAATGTAGTCTGATCTTATCTTCAGTGCAATCAACACCAAACAATGTGTTGTCAATTAGAGAAGATCTTTTGGGGAACAAATACTATTACTTTGCATTTGAACAGGACGTCAGTCATTGACACCATCATTGTACAACTGCACTGCATTGGAACCTGAAGTGGTGTGCTCATTGTTGCTGACTCTCCCCTCGCTCTTCCATTTTCTGCTTTGTTTGCTGGCTTGCTTGCTGCCTCATTCTCTGCTCCCTTTGCTGGCCGACTTTGCTGTTTCCCTCACCAGCCTGTTCACCCAATGGATAGTGAGCATTGATTGCTATAGCAGTGATTTAAAAATTCATTCTCTTGCCCCAGTGGACTGTCAAACCTCATTGGGATAGTACTCTAGAAATCAAGCCCAACTATTCCCTGAGTCAAATCAAAAGTTAAAAATTTTATGAAAGCATCAAGTCCCCAGTATATCTGTAGAATAGACTCAGAATATCAGAAAATATGGACCAAATTTCTGTACTTGACAAGAACTTCTATTTATTACAAAAAAAATTCTAATCACAGATAAACAACATGAACTGTCAACATTTAACTCTCTTAGACCCTTCTAAAACACCTCTACACATGCATACAGGCAAGATAAAAACAAAATCTGTGTTATGGGTGGATGGAAGTAAAAGACTGGAGAAATATTTCAATAGCACCAGTCCTCAGGATTCAATGGAGCATTCCTTTTGCTTCCCAAGTCCTTCACTTCTCTGATCTTTTCCTTCAGAGTATCTCACTTGTTCACAGTAGAGAGAAAATGACTAGTTCATGTATGATAGAATATCTGATTTGCTGGCTAAAAGCAATGAATTACAGCAATTTGTGGGTGAAAATAAATTGGCTTTGTTGAGACTTTAGATATTGTATTCGAGAAAAGGAAAGAAAAAGAGAGAGAGAGAGAGATAGAGAGAGACATACCATCTGTTCTTTCAGCAGCCAAAATTTAATACCTAGGCCTCATTCGCCTGTCCATCGTTAGACTGCTTACACAAAACAGAACAGCAAGCCAGCAAGCTGTTTAGGAACTTGCGTTCTGCCGGTCTGCATCAAGCTTTCTGGAGGGAATGGGGATGGGAGAATATCAAATTGTGCAGATCGGTAACCTTCCTGTCTCTCCCTAATCCCAACAAGCAAAGTTTTCCACCTGGATTGTTTCTGTGTTCTATCAATGGGTGCCCATCTGCCTTGATCTGACTAGATTGGTTTCTCTGCTGGTGACTATGTTAGATGTAAATTGAGATTCCATTGACATTCCATTCCCAATTTACAAAATTTAAGATGCTCCACTTGCTTTTGTTGGGCAATTTGATCATATAATTACAGTGAGTGTTTAAAATATTGAACAGTGAGAATATGATTGGATGTTCCAGCTTCCTGACCTCATGCTTGCAGAGAAACTAGGGCGGTTTAAGTTTGCTGATATTTCTGCTGCTGTACATGTAGGGTCAGCTAGGTGGACCTCATAGTATATGAGTTCCCTGACTGGGGCTGTTAATCTGGTCCAATCTGGGAGCCCTGGCTGATAGATATAAACAGGTGTGTCAGACATCTTATTTAATCTGAAAGCCAGCTCTGAGGGAACTGGATTAGTGTCAAAATCTCTTCATATGTAAATAAAGGGTGATTTGATAACAGGATACCCCCCCACCTCACTGTGGAGTTATTTCATAAATAGAGGTGGGGGGGAGATTGGTGAAGTCTTTTGTTAATGCACAAAGGGAGCAACTATGTGGGGGCAGATGCTGCGTGGCTATTATGCCTCAGGGGCCGAGGCTGCAAACTCTCAGTATCTTGCCTCCTACATAAAGATGATTAGCTGGCTGAAGTTCCCTATTGGTTCTTGTAGTTCTCACAATACTCCATACTGAGGGAAAAGGGAAGAACAAATTTGAATGTTATTAGCTTATGAGGGGAACTGTACTGGTTTCAAATAAGTTAAATTTCAAAAGAAAAAGTAATGAGTGAAGCCAATAAGACTTAAAGCTACAGAAAGTGCTCGAGAAACTCAGCATGTCAAACAGCAGCTGTGGAGAGTTAAAACAAAGTTAATGGGAGACTGATTAGCAAGGTTAGATCTCTTGGAATATAGCGAGAACTAGCCATTTAGATACAGAACTGGCTCAAAGGTAGAAGACAGCGGATGGTGGTGGAGGGTTGTTTGTCAGACTGGAGGCCTGTGACCAATGGAATCCCACAAGGATTGGTGCTGGATCCACTACTTTTTGTCATTTACATAAATGATTTGGATGCGAGCATAAGAGGTACAGTTAGTAAGTTTGCAGAAGCCACCAAAATTGGAGGTGTAGTGGACAGTGAAGAGGGTTACCTCAGATTACAACAGGATCTGGACCAGATGGGACAATGGGCTGAGAAGTGGCAGATGGAGTTTCATTCAGATAAATGCGAGGTGCTGCATTTTGGAAAAGCAAAACTTAGCAGGACTTATACATTTAATGGTAATGTCCTAGGGAGTGTTGCTGAACAAAGAGACCTTGGAGTGCAGGTTCATAGCTCCTTGAAAGTGGAGTCGCAGTTAGATAGGATAGTGAAGAAGGCGTTTGGTATGCTTTCCTTTATTGGTCAGAGTATTGAGTTCAGGAGTTGTGGCTATACAGGACATTGGTTAGGCCACTGTTGGAATATTGCGTGCAATTCTCGTCTCCTTCCTATTGGAAAGATGTTGTGAAACTTGAAAGGATTCAGAAAAGATTTACAAAGATGTTGTCAGGGTTGGAGGATTTGAGCTATAGGGAAAGGCTGAACAGGCTGGGGCTGTTTTCCCTGGAGCGTCAGAGGCTGAGGGGTGACCTTATAGAGGTTTACAAAATTATGAGGGGCATGGATAGGATAAATAGACAAAGTATTTTCCCTGGGAGTCAAGAACTAGAGGGCACTGGTTTAGGGTGAGAGGGGAAAGAGATAAAAGAGACCCAAGGGGCAACTTTTTCACGCAGAGGGTGGTACGTGTATGGAATGAGCTGTTAGAAGATGTGGTGGAGGCTGGTACAATTGCAACATTTAAGAGTCATTTGGATGGGTATATGAATAGGAAGAGTTTGGACGGATATAGACCGGGTGTTGGCAGGTGGGACTAGATTGGGTTGGGATATCTGGTCGGCCTGGATGGGTTGGACCGAAGGGTCTGTTTCCATGCTTTACATCTCTATGACTCTGTCTTAATTTCATAGTATTTATTATTTCAAGTGATATTTATTTATTTGCACTACTCACTAATTTGCAATAGAATCTTGAAAATACAGTGTTCATTGAAAGCAACTTGAAAAAGCTACATATCTCTCCAGAACAAAATTGCATGTTTACAACCTGTGGATTACAAGAAAAATGTACTTAGCCAGACTGGCATTGAACATAATCTTTTTATCAACAATCTACCATGAGACCGCACTATGGCTGTTAGAACCGATTGTGGATTTGAAATGTGAAATCAATGGTTTAAAGCTAAATCAGGTGTTTAGGTGAAAGTGTCATTGCTGACAAGTGACTAGTCAATGGATAAAATTTTCCCTTGGAGGAAATTAATATATTAGATAGACAGCTAGCCAGCCTAAAAGAAACAATAGCTGGTATATTACCACAGAACCAAATACACAGTAAATAAAACAATTAAATAAATTGAATTCTGTTTCTTCCAATATTTTGGCATTTGTAAAGTTTATTGTTCCACAACAATTCTAGCAATCATCTGTTACATTGCCCAGATATGTCCCAATACAGATCTCAAGATAGATTGCAACACTATCACTTTTACTAATTCTCTGATTAAACAAGGAATTTTGGCAAGAAATTGTTGGACATTCTGCTGATGTTACATAAAATCTGCTCATGCATAAAAGGAGTCCAACTGTGGCTTTCAAAGGGATCATATCCAGCTCCCTGAGATCAAAGTAACTATACTTGACTACATGTGGCTGTACTTTGTGCTATCATGCTATGAACCTTACCATTATTTAAGAATAATATCTCTTCTGTAGGGTCTCTATGGTGGTGTAACCTCCACGACTAACCACTAGATTGGACAAAATGGATTGGTGGCAGAAAATTACCGTAAAACACCCTTATTTAGTACCACACGTTGGCAAGCGGTGGCAAATACCACAAAGTGCTGGGAATGGTCATCTGAGAAAATAACACGTTTTAATGTGGACATAGAATGTTCTGCTTATTTTTAACACATTCATTTACTTTCCAATTGAACAAGTTGAACTTTCCCACTGGCTGTTTGTATAGTGAACCACCTGGTGTAAATCCAGCTTTTACTTCCCAGAAAGTTGCCAAATTTGTTTCTAAGGGCTGCAATTACAGACTTTAATCAGTGGTACTACAGTCAGTTCCAAATTGCAGAAGAGAATACTCATTCAGAGTTCCCACAGAATTGCAAAATAGTTGAACTTTTATTGGACAAGGGAGTCAAAGTCTATGAAGTAGATAAGTTCTCAACAACTTTATATGTAATCTGTTGAGCAACATTTTGCAACTCTTTTTCAACCAACCAGTGAAAATAACTGGGCACACTGTAAATCATTAACTGAAAATTAAGATTACAGTAAAATGTTATGTGCAATTTTAAGTTTTGTTTTGAGATCATTAGGAATTCAGGACAATTTATCTGGATGTTAAGTCCAGTAAGCTTAAAAGAATTGTATATTCATATTATTTTAAACATAGATTATGTGAAGCATTGTAGGGTCAATAAAAATCGACGCGCAATTGAGTTTTTACCCGAAGGTAACAGTGCTTATTAATTAGTTTTTCGTCTGGAGACAGCAATTGTATAACTCTTTCAGATCTTCCATTAAGGTATTCTTGAGTTGACTAAAGAAACAAATTTAGGAATGCCAAATATTTATAGTGGCACCTTTGACTACTTTCTGGTGACTCCTGGTGGACAGGGCCAGGTTTACCTCTGATAATTTTAAAAGCCATTTAGGTGAGTCACCAGAGTGCTGTCTGTATGGCAAAGGCTGTGCAAAAGTCAAGAATATTTTGTTTCTTTATTGAATGGGTTAAAACTTTAAAATGATCTTAAATCTTTTTAGAAGTTGTCAAAGCTTCACTAACATTAAAATCCAACTGAACTAAAAGTTAGAAGGAGTTTAATAAAACCAAGAACTGCTGAAATCTGAAACAGAAACCAAACTAGCTAGAGAATGTCTGTCAGCCTCTGCAGAGAGAAAACAGAGTCAATGTTTTGGGTCCAGTGGCCAGTTAATCAGTGGTACTCACTGGCACAGAAGGCTGTAGAGTTCAGGCCTCTGAGTGTCTTTAAGTCAGAGATAATAAGAGAAGCAAGGATTATTGGGAGAAGGCAAGAGAATGTGATTGAGAAACTCATCAGACATGATTGAATGGCGCAGCAGACTTGATGGGCCAAATGGCCTACTTCTGCTCCTGTGTCTTATGGTCTTATGATCCTTTGTTAGAGGTAACAGTAGCTTGGATATGGGTGTTGACAGGGTGGAAAGTGAGAACCAGGGGACCCTGTTGGGAGTCATCCTGCAAGCTGTAAAGGTCCATCCCACTCTCCCAGTTTCTCTATTTATTTCGTATCTGTTCTGGTTATTCCAATCTCTGCAGAAACGTAATCTTTTTCTTCCATTGAGGATTCCCTGCCACAGAATAGACAGGGCCCTCAGCTGGGTCTGACCCATTTCCTGCACTTTTACCCCTACTGTTTTTCTTCCCTTCCAGTACATCGATAGGTTCCCACTAGTCCTCAGTTACCACCTCATGAGCGACCACTTTCAAAGGATCATAAGCTGCCATTTCCACCATCTCTAGAGGGATGCCACAATCAGACATATTCCTCACCCCTCCCTTGTCAGCATTCTGCATAGACCATTCCCTGGTCCACTGTCCTCCCTTCCCAACGTCTCCCCACATCGCACAGCATCTTCCCAGGCAAATACAGGATGTATAACACCTGCCCGCTTACTTCCTCCCTCCTGAGTACCCAAGCTCCAGGCACACCTTTCATGTGAAGCTCCAATTTACCTGCACTTCACTTAATCTAGTCTACTGTATTGTTGTTCACAATGTGGTCTCCTCTACACTGGGGAGATGAATTGGAACTTGGTCAACTGCTTTGTGGAACAACTATGTTCTATCTGCAAAAAATGACCCTGAGCTTCCTGCTGCCTGCCAGTTTAACATACCACTGTATTCCCTGGCTTTCATTTCTATCTCGCTCCACTGTAGTGCTCCAACAAGACCAGAAGAATACCACCTCATTTTCCACTTGGGATCCCCACAGACTTCTGGACTCAATATTGAGTTCTAAAATTTTAGGGCCTGAATACCTTCTTTCATGTTTTCGCACCCCCATACCCCAGATCTTGTTATTACTTTCAGCGATGCCAACCCATTTTCACCTACTTATTTTCCCCATTATCAGCTTTTCTCCTTCTCTGGCACACCATATCCACCCCTTTGTCTTCCTAACTGTCTTTCACTCCTATCCTCTCAGTCTTTTATTCCACAACCTTCAGCATATATACCCACTTTTCCTAGCTACTACTATTTCTAACAAAGGGTCATCTGTCCTGAAACATCAACTTTGCTTTCTCTCCACAGATGCTGTCTAACATGCTAAGTTTCTCCAGCAATTTCTGTTTCTGTTATGTTAGAAAACGTTTCATCAATCTGCAGTAAACACCTGAAGGACGTCTGTATTTTCACTTCTAATCTTCTGGGTCATTTACTTCAATGTAGAGGCAGTGGCTTAGGCTGTTAATCCAGAAACTGAGCTAATGTTTTGGGAACTTGGTGGAATTGGAATTCAATACAGAATCTAGAATTAAACGTGACCATCTAATAATGAACCTGAAGCCATTGTCGATTGTCAGAAAAACTATTCACGAATGTCCTTTAGGGAAGGAAATCTGCCATCCTTATCTGGTCTGGCCTACATGTGACTCCAAACCAATAGCAATGTGGTTGACTTTTATCTGCCCTTTGGGCAATCAGGGATGGGCAATAAATGCTGGCCGAGCCAGAAATGTCGACATGCCATTAGTGAATAAAAAATAAATGTGATCAATCCTTTCTATTTAGACTGCAGGCTAATATTCATCAACATTAATGGAAGTGAAATGAGCAATAACCCAGTCACAGCTCTACTGCAACTTTCTGCCACAAACTAAGTTCGGGTGTGCTGCCTGAATAACAAGAAATCAAGCATTTCTTTACAAAATGCAAAATCAGTTTGGACTGTCCTCAGATTTCTCAGTGTACTCTGTACAAAATGATCATTTGACATGTCTTTCAAGCAACATATTTAAAAACATTCGTTTTGTAAGTATACAGCCAAAAATTATCAACATTTTTCTCAACACTAATCTTTCAATAAATAACAAGAATACTGTAAACCACATTTGAGTGGGAATATAGTTCTTTAACAGCTGTCCCATATCTATGGCTTATTCTTTTGCTTGCAGCAACTTCCTTGCTATAAACACTGCACCCAAAGGCCACTTCCTCCTCCCGGGTGCTAACAGAATGCATGAATTATTCTTTGTTGCACATGGCAGAAGTTCAACAAATTTGGTTTAATCCTGCATCCTTTTCTGTAAATGAGAAGTGTTTTGTACTTATTGAAAGACTGTTGTGCTCACTCTGCAGGCCACCACACTTAACAGATGGCAGATCCACCATTGACATAAAGCTATAATTAACCAAAACAAAACCCAAAGTTTGCAAGTAGTACATTTCCTATTTATATCATTGGTAAAATTATGTAATTGCTGAATTTGGAGAAAATGTCAACTTGCAATAAATTAGAATTGAATTGTTGAATAAATAGATTTGCTACACCTAAGACAGATGATCGACTTGAGCCAACATCGAGTAGTTTGGATTGTGCCTCCTATGTAAGACACAACATAACTTTGGAATCTTTGAGACATGACCAAGACCAGTAGATATAAGGAAGTTGGACAGATTTCCTGATAAAAATGGCAAGAAAGCGAAATGAATAACTGTTCAATCCTATCAGGGCGGCACGGTGGCACAGTGGTTAGCACTGCTACCTCACAGCGCCAGGGACCTAGGTTCAATTCCCACCTCAGGCAACCGACTGTGTGGCGTTTGCACGTACTCCCTGTGTCTGCGTGGGTTTCCTCCGGGTGCTCCGGTTTCCTCCCACAGCCCAAAGATGTGCGGGTCAGGTGAATTGCCCGTAGTGTTATGTAAGGGGTATATGAAGGGGTATGGGTGGGTTGCGGGTCGGTGTGGACTTGTTGGGCCGAAGGGCCTGTTTCCACACTGTAAGTAATTTAATCTAATCTAATGAAGATGCAAAGAGTACTGAAGATTGTGGGAATTGCAAGCAGACCAACTTGCAGGGAGTCAGAAGTATATCCATTCCAATCATTAGGGAGCCTGAGATAGCCTCACGTGGATTGCTGGAGTGCTACAAATGTAGCTTGGTAGATCAACATAGTATTGTAAGCACCTCTGACATTGCTGTGTTCCCTTGATACTGCCCTGGTATATCAGCCTTTGAACTCAATTATCTGGGGTAAAGCTTCTGCTCACCACTCTGGCTCAGAGATAAGAGTGTTATTAACTGAGCCATGGCTGATGGTGATTCTGATAACAATTCAATCAATTTATCTGATAATTATGTAAGAACTATATATAATTGAGTTGAAATATACATCGGAAAATGTAACTTTGAACAGCTGTTTTGTAGGGGAGGAACCAGGTTTTTTTTTACATAACCCTAAGCAAAGTTTGAACTCTGGAACTCAATTATTGTTTATAGAAGAGTTCTGGTTGAAGCTGGATTTGATACATTTGTGAAACATACTGGCACCAGGCACCTAGGGTTGAGAAAAAGAACATACACAGCAATAATTTTTGGATTAGTGTTAAACAGCAGTTTAGTACAGCACTGAGAGGAGAGTGAAGCAGTTGAGCTCTTATTCTTCCAAAACTCTGCAAGCAATCCAGTTCTCTCCCACAATTTGAGAGGATAACAAATAACATTCAAAGACTCAGCAAAAAGTAAAACAAACTTCTATCTCAAGACAAGACCTAGGTCCAACTGATTGAGGAGAAAGTGAGGACTGCAAATGTTGGAGACTCAGAGTCAAAACGTGTAGCACTGGAAAAGCACAGCAGGTCAGGCAACATCTGAGGAGCAGGAGAGTCGACATATTGGGGGAGGATCACTATGGTTGGTATAATAACATCACAAAAAAGAACAGAGAATTGAGAAAGTCACTTTATTGCCACGTGCATTTTGGACTCTTGATCCACAGACTTTGTTCCTTTTGCCTCCATATTTTGCCTCCATACAGAACCCCACTGGTTCTCACCTACCACCCCACCAACCTCCGCATACAGCGTATCATCCGCCGTCATTTCCGCCACCTCCAAACGGACCCCATCACCAGGGATATATTTCCCTCCCCTCCCCTATCAGCGTTCTGCAAAGACCACTCCCTTCGTGACTCCCTCGTCAGGTCCACACCCCCCACCAACCCAACCTCCACTCCCGGCACCTTCCCCTGCAACCGGAGGAAATGTAAAAATTGCGCCCACACTTCCTCCCTCACTTCTCTCCAAGGCCCCAAGGGATCCTTCCATATCCGCCAAAAGTTCACCTGCACCTCCACACACATCATCTATTGCATCCGCTGCACCCGATGTGGCCTCCTCTACACTGGGGAGACGGGCCGCCTACTTGCGGAACACTTCAGAGAACACCTCTGGGACGCCCGGACCAACCAACCCAACCACCCCGTGGCTCAACACTTTAACTCTCCCTCCCACTCCACCAAGGACATGCAGGTCCTTGGACTCCTCCATCGGCAGAACATAACAACACGACGGCTGGAGGAGGAGCGCATCATCTTCCACCTGGGAACCCTCCAACCACAAGGAATGAACTCAGATTTCTCCAGTTTCCTCAGTTCCCCTCCCCCCACCTTGTCTCAGTCGGTTCCCTCAACTCAGCACCGCCCTCCTAACCTGCAATCTTCTTCCTGACCTCTCCGCCCCCACCCCACTCCAACCTATCACCCTCACCTTGACCTCCTTCCACCTATCACATCTCCATCGCCCCTCCCCCAAGTCCCTCCTCCCTACCTTTTATCTTAGCCTGCCTGGCACATTCTCCTCATTCCTGATGAAGGGCTCTGGCCTGAAACGTCGAATTTCCTGTTCCTTGGATGCTGCCTCACCTGCTGTGCTTTAACCAGCAACACATTTTCAGCCTCCATATTCCTTCAAACATTGTTTGTCAGATCTGTCTTGTCTATCATATTTGTGAATGAATGTGTATGCATTTGGATTTAAATGGGGTATCGTTTAAGGTTACATATTAATAATTAAAAGTCCATTTTGCCACTCTTTAGTTTATTATGATCTATAATAAGTTTATTATAGATCATTGTTCCTGTTCATTGATGAGGTCTGGTGTGAATTTCTTTTGTCTTAGATTGTGGTCACAGTCAGATGTTAACAACCCTAATGTTTAAATTGGTCATATTTCACATTCATGGTGACTGATAGAATAGTGGGGTGTAGCTTCCAATGCAACTTCTCATCAGGGTCATGACATTTACCTAAATAATAGAAACTGAGGCAATCCTTCTACTGCAGTGATTTCGCTGATTACAGCCAATGTAATATTGAAGATGATACCAACGCCCTCTATCCCATTGTGTAAGTGCAAAAAAAACAGGTCTTCTCCTTTTGGTCATCTTCCACAATGGGAATTGCATGTTTTAACATCAATTAAAGACAGGCTGAGAGGTGATAAATAAAACAAAGAACTGCGAATGTTGGAGATCTGAAATAAAAACAGAAATTGTTGAACAAACTTGGTGGTGGTGGTGGTGGGGGGGCGGGGGGGGGGGGGGTGGAGGGTGGGTCTGGCAGCATCTGTGGGGAGAAAACAGAGTTACTGATTTAAATTGACCACTTCTGATGAAGAATCATTGGACTTGAAACATTAACTTTATTTTCTGCCCACAGATGCTGCTGGCTCTGAAATTTGTGTGATGCTTGTCTACAATTGAACAGCCTGTTTACAGTCACTGTGAAGCCATGAGGTTTACACTTCAATAGTGACTGTAGTGACTATAATGAGGTCGGCCCAGTAGACCTCACAGAATATGAGTTCCCTGATTGGACTGTTAATCTGCTTCAAGCAGGGAGCCCTGTCTGACAGATATAAACAGGAGTGTCAGAAGTTCTGTTCACTCCAAGAGCTGGCTGGCAGAAAACTGGATTAGTGTCAAGGACCGTCCATCTGTAAATTAGGGATGACTTGGTGACGGGATACTGGCTTCAGTGGAGTTATTTCAGTGACCATTTTGGGCAAGTTATTGGATGATACTCTATTGACTGAACTATGAACTACTGAGGGGAGGCACAATGGCTCAGTGATTAGCACTACTGCCTCACAGCGCCAGGGACTTGGATTTGATTTCACCCTCAGGTACTGTTTGTGTAAAGTTTGCACATTCTCTCCATGTCCGCATGGGTTTCCTCCCACAGTCCAAACATATGTAGGTTAGGCGGATTGGCCATGCTAAATTGACCATGGTGTCCAGAGATGAGCAGGCTAGGTGGTTTAGCCATGGGAAATGCAGGGTTACAGGCATAGGGCAGGGGCTGGGTCTGGGTGGGATGTTCTTTTGATGGTTGGTATGGACTCGATGGGCTGAACGGCCTACTTCCACACTGTTGGGATTCTATGATCCTGCAAGGATTCAATGTTTTCAGGAGAGACTGTTAAAATAAAAGTAAAGAAACAGGACAGTCTTTTTATGTTGATTATTTTACTTGTTTAGGAACTCAGTCAAAATAAGTTTTTCAAAATCCTTGCAGCAAAAATTAATGTTTTGCTTTTCCTGTGCAGTGTAACATTCAAAAATTGCGTATCCTTTGGCTGTCTTTTCCTCATGGAAGTTTTATTGCCTAACTGAAATGTCTTGGGTGAATCTGCCCACACAGAGTGGGAAAGCCCAATGAAATTTAAAGACCACCTGGTTATTAACTGTTATTAATGCTATTGCACATGCAAGTGTGCCCTACTTCACAGAGCTGCTGATGAATCATTAATCTGACAGCTCTCCAGGCCCAAATGTACCATTGGGAGTAATGGCTGTGAGAGCACCCCCACACCAGAAACAATGGAGAAGGCTGAAATACAGAGAGGTGGGGGGGGGTCAGAGTGGCCTTGCTGGGTAATTATGAGGCTCAGTTATAGGAAAACAAGCAAGGTTTGTGAGGAAAAGAAAATTTTCATTGCAGACAAAGAAGGGAATCTAGCCCAAGCCCATAGCCATATATACTCTGGAAGCATCTCATGGCAAGATGGATAATCTGCATTCCCACTATCAGAGGCAGTAGGAGGATGTCTTTTGGTGATCTTTCAATTATTTATTTGAGGACCTTAATTGACCTAAGGTCAGGTGGGATAACTGACACCTACTCACTGATGGTAAGACTTCAGTAGAGGTTAAAGTAGGTGATGAACATGTGACCTCTGACATGCCACCTAATTTTATATCCTTGGCTCTATCGACCCTCAGGGAGAGGATATAAAATTCCAACCTATCCTACCTGTCAACAAACATCAGTGTTTTCTTGAAAAATAAATCCAATAATTAATGATATATAAAAGGTTATTCAATCATGTGATTGTTTCCAGCTTTGAGTGACATATCAAATTTCAAAGTATCGGGACGTGTCTCAAAATCACTTTGGTTATGGAGCAGCTGGTTACAAATACACTCACAGTTAATTTATTGACTAGTTTTGCAGGAAACACAAGCATAGTTTCAGAACCACCGATCTTGTGATGGTGTATTCTTGGCACGCAAGAACACATCTCCTTCTACCATAACTTGACTATTCAGAATGGACTTCCCAATTCTATAGCTGTCCACAGCCTAAAGTTAATGTACACCCCCAGGGCTGTAGCTGGGGAACTACAAAGTATGTTCTCAGTCATTAAGTAACATTAACTGTCTCTAAAGATAGAATGCATGGATATATACATATAATTTGATTTCCATCCAGCAAACCTTAAACCACAACAGAATCCAGTCCTTTCAAGATTTCTACTTGTTGGAAATAGTAAATTTTGCTACATATATATCGTGCTGTTACAAAATATTTTGATGCAAGTAAAGAGTATTAACTCCTTAAATTATTGTTCCTTCGCCTAACAGGACCACAGAACCTTTATGGTGCAGATGGAGGTTATTTGGTTCATTGAACTGCACTGGCTCTCTGGGCATTTTGACTAAGCGCCAGTCTCATGTGTTCTCCCTGTAACCCTGCATGTTGCTTATATTTAAACAATGATCCATTGCCCCTGAATGTCTCACCTTGAACCTGCTTTCACCACGCAGAGGAATTATGAGAAGGAGTCAGTCATTTGACTCTTCAAGCCTTCTCAGCCATTCAGTAAGATCCTGGCTGACCCATTGTGTTTTGAATTCCTATTCCCATCTATCCTCAATAACCTTTAATTCTCTTGCCTAACTAAAAGCTCACTATGTTTGCCTTAAAGCTATTCAAAAACTCTGATTCTACTGTCTTCTGAGACAGAATTTCCAAGTTAGGAAACTCTCAAGGGAAAAAAAATGCTACATCTTTTACCTAAAGGATGACCCCTAATTTTAACATTTTAAAAATCACACAACACCAGGTTGGAGTCCAACAGCTTTATTTGGAAGTACAAACTTTCAGAGTGTAACTATTTACATGACAAAGGAGCAGCGCTCCGAAAGCTTGTACTTCCAAATAAACCTGTTGGACTCTAACCTGGTGTTGTGTGATTTTTAACTTTGTCCACACCAGTCCAAAACTGGCACCTCCACATCATGGTTAACCTAATTTCAAAACAGTGTCTCCTTGTTCTGGACTTGACCATAAGAATTAATACTTTCCACATCTTTTCACATCTACATTGGCAGCACCATTCAGGATCTTGTAAACTTTAATCAAATCACTCCTCAGTTTTCTGAAAGCTGGTCTGATTTCACTGGCATGATAATGTTTTCCTTGTAACACAACTTGCTCGTTTCAGACATCAGCTAATAAATAAGCCTCCTCTGAATTGCCTCCAATGCATTTGCATCCTTCCTTAAACAAGGAGACCAAAACTGCAGAGTTTTCAGATGTGGTCTCACCAATACCCTATATAACTGAAGTATTACAGCCTAATTTTATGCCTAATTCTCTCATAATAAATAATAATATTTCATTAACTTTCTTATTCACACGCTATCTTTCCCGGCAGTGCATTTCCACAGCTTAACTACATTTCTTTTCTTTTATCTTGTATTTGCTTATTTTGCAAAATGCTTTAAATTGTGTCCTTTAGTTCTCAATTAGTTTATGAGTGGGAACAGGTTCTCCCTCTGTCCAGGCCCCGATTACTTTAATAACTTCTATCAGATTTCCTCTGAGCCTTTTCTTCTTCAAGGAAAACTAATTTCTCCAATCTATCCTCACAACTAAAGTTTCTCATCACTGGAACCATTTTCATAAACATCTTTGCCACTTTCTCCAGTCATTGTCTTCTTTCCTAAATTGTGGTTACCAGAACTGTACACATTTCTCCAACTTTTTTAAAAAGATATTTTTATTAGAAATTTAACATTTTTACAAGTTTACAAAAATAAACAAAACTCTCAAATACAAACATTGATGTACAATTAAATCAAATATACAATAGTCAAAATTTAACAAAGGAAAAGAAAATTACCAAAATAAAAAAAAACAAAACTCAACTTTCTACTAATCTAACCTATAACTAACCAGAGTGCATACTTAAGTCTCTTACATGCTCGGAATGTAATAACATCAAATGTAATAAAACCTGTATTCGTGCGGGATTCCTCTCCCAAGGGGCCCCGGAGCAGCCAGGTTTGTGATCTTCATTAAATAAAAGCCCTTGTTAGGATGGCCGAAGTATCTGCATTTATGTAATTCAAAAAGGGCTGCCATATTTTATAAAATAATTCAGTCTTTCGGTGCACCATTTTTGTGAGGAAGTCAAGGGGAATACATTCCATCATTAATCTGTGCCAGTTTGAAAGTCCAGGGGGGCCCTCAGCCACCCAGTTCACCAAAATATTTTTCCTTGCACAGAAAGAGAGAATAGAAAATAGTCTCTTCCCGTGCATATCCAGGGAGGAAAAGTTCGAAAAGCCCAAAAGGAGAGATACAGGGCCCACTCTAATTTCCGTTCCTAAAATTTCTGTCAGGGTACTTGCTACTTTAATCCAATATCTACGGATCTTATGACAAGTCCATAGGCAATGTACAAGAGTGCCCACCTCTATTTTGCATTTGGGACACATTGGAGATGCTCCTGCCTTAAATTTTGCCAATCGAGCCGGTGCTATATGGGCCCTATGAAGTATCTTCAGCTGGATAGCCTGGGTTCTGTTACAGATAGTAATTCTTCTAGCATTTTCCCAAATATCATTCCACATTTCTATAGAGATTTCTAGTCCCAAATCCTGATCCCATGTTTTAAGCAGATTGTCCATATCTCCCGATACTTCATCATGTAGTAAATGATAAATAGTACTGACGGAGGATACCCCCACTGGTCGTAGGACATTACATTCTCTATCTGATTTATAAAGACTATCTATTAACGTAGTCTTCTTCTGTATATAATCTCGAATTTGGAAGTATCGAAAGAAGTCTCCATTGGGTAATCCAAATTTCTGACGCAGCTGTTCAAAAGACATCAGGACCCCATCTTTAAATAGGTCCCCTAAATATGAAATACCCCTGGATCTCCAGAGTTTAAAAGTAGCATCTGTAAACCCCGGTTGGAATCCCCATGCCCCTACTATCGGTGCATAGGGGGATGTTTTATGTAAATTACCCTCATTTTGCCGCATTATATTCCAGGCCTTAATTGTGTTTAGTATTATGGGGTTTTTACAGTGATCTGTAATGATTTTCCTCTGGTCTGAAAATAAGAGCTTAATAAGTGGGTATTTTACTTGAGAGGCCTCGATGTCCAGCCAGATTGATTGTGGGTCGGACAAGACCCAATCAGCTATGTAACTTATTAGGGAACTTAACTGATATTTCCTAAAGTCTGGGAAGACCAGTCCTCCCCTTGCCTGTGGAAGCTGTAGCTTCTTCAGCTTAATGAGGGGCCGTCTATGATTCCAAATAAAGGAACCCAGCCAGCCATATAATTTACGTAGGGCCATCCTTGGCAGCATCACCGGGAGCATTCTCATAGGATATAAGAGACGGGGCAGAACATTCATTTTAATTAGTGCTGTTCTACCCAACCAGGAAATTGGAAGGTCTCCCCATCGCTGGAGGTCCTGCCTTATCCTTTCCAGTAATTGCACAAAATTCGCCTTATACAACTGACCAAATACTGGAGTAATAAAAATACCTAAATATGAGAAACCCTCCAGGGACCAACGAAAGGGAAAAAGGGATCCGTCCACTAAGTGGGGTGTCATAACCAGGCCACCCATTGGCATAGCCTCCGATTTTGAAAAATTAATTTTATAGCCTGAGAATGCACTAAATGTATTAATAACTTGAATTAGACGAGGTACGGACATCAGAGGATTATTGAGGAATAAAAGAACATCATCTGCATAAAGGGTAATTTTGTGTTTACCTGTACCAATCCTCGGGGCCGTTATATTAGGATCAGTCTGTATAGCTCCTGCTAGTGGTTCAATTATTAGCGTAAATAATAATGGCGAGAGAGGACATCCTTGACGGCAGCCCCTACCCACACTGAAGCTATCCGAACCTAATCCGTTGGTAACCACAACTGCTTTGGGATCACTATACAATGTTGAGACCCATTTGGTAAACACCTGTCCAATGCCAAACCTTTCCAATGTGTAAAACAAATATGACCATTCAACCCTATCGAATGCCTTTTCTGTGTCTAATGAGACTACTACTCCTGGTATCTTTCCCTGATGACAGGCTTGGATCATGTTCAAAACCCTTCCAATATTATTGGATGATCTACGGCCCTTAATAAATCCCGTCTGATCCTCCTTTATAATATATGGCAGTACCCTTTCTAGTCTCAGTGCTAACATTTTAGAGAGGGTTTTAAAATCTACCTTTAGCAAGGATATTGGTCTATAAGATGTACGGTCTTCTGGATCTTTTCCTTTTTTAAGGATAAGAGAGATATTTGCCTCTTTCAACGAAGGCGGGAGACAGCCCTGACTATATGCATAGTTATACATGTCCATAAGTGGATCAGCCAATATTTCTGTAAATTCTTTATAGAATTCAGCTTGAAAACCATCTGGGCCCGGTGCCTTTCCACTCTGGAGTTGCCTAATTGCATGAAGTATTTCTTGGACTGTTAGAGGAGCATTTAGGACCGATACCTGTTCTGGAGTCAAGCCCGGAAAGGTTAAATTTTTAAAAAATGACTGCATCCTCCTAGTCCTATCTTCACAATCCTGCGATTTATATAACTCAGAATAAAATTCTCTAAAGATCGCATTAATCTTTTTATGATCATGAGTCAGAGTACCTGTACTTTCCTTGATAGACGTAATAGTCTGAGGGGCCTTCTTTTTCTTTGCAAGAAATGCTAAGTATCTACCCGGTTTGTCGCCATATTCATATAACCTTTGTTTTGCAAATAATATTTCCCTCTTCGCCGTTTGAGTAAGCGTAGTGTTTAGAGCTGTCCTAAGAGCCGTAATCCTCTGCAATTTTATAATAGAAGGTCTATCAGCGTATGCTGTTTCAGCTGCTTTTAAGCATGCTTCGAGCAGGCACTGTTGCTCTCCCTTCAGTTTTTTCTGGGTCGCTGAGTAGGAGATGATCAAACCTCGTGCATAAGCTTTGATGGTCTCCCACATCATTGATGGGTTGCTAGCCGTACCTGAATTAATTTCTAAAAAAGTTTTAAATTCTTGGGAGAAGTACTTTACGAATTTACTATCTTTTATCAGGAAGGGGTCCATACGCCAATGCCGAGCGGATGTTCCATTGTTCCTTGCCTTAGTTTCCATATATACAGCGGCGTGGTCAGAAATTGCTATAGTACCTATTTTACAGGATGATATGGAATTTTAAAAAATCGATGGGGCAAAAAACATATCAATTCTTGTATGACATTTATGTGGATTAGAGTAGAAAGAAAAATCTCTACCCTGTGGGTGGAGACATCTCCATACATCTACCAATTCTAATTCTTTATTCAGATCCGTCAGTTGTCTAGATCTAGGAGATACTCCGGCAGCACTCTTCGGAATCCTATCTATTTCCGGATCCATAATACAATTAAAGTCTCCCCTTATAATTGTATGACGGGCACCAAAGGCCATCAATTTCGAAAAGGCTTCCATTATAAATTTAAAGGGGTGTGCCGGGGGGCAGTACAAATTTAGAATCCCACATTCCTCTCCATTTACGAGGGCTTTAATCAAAATATATCGTCCAGATTCATCTTTTATCTGATTTAGAATTTTGAAAGGGAAATTCTTCCGAACAAGAATAACAACTCCCCTGCTTTTTGAGTTAAAAGAAGAAAAAAAGGCCTGATCAAATCCACCCTGCCGTAATTTTAAGTGTTCTTTATCCGACAGGTGTGTCTCCTGTAGGAGAGCTATATCAACTCTTTCTTTCTTAAGATTTGATAACATTTTCTTCCTTTTAACTGGCGAATTACTCCCCCTGACATTCCAGGTGCACCACTTAACCGACTGATCAACCATAATCATCTGGGCAGATCCGAGACCCCTTGGGAGGGGAAACCCTATCTGGAACATCCCGAGCATGGAGCATATAAAATTTACAAAAATAAAGGCTCTCTAATACACTCACAACAATATAATAAAAAACTATTTCTAAATAAAAAAAATATAAAACGTACCTAAATGGAGATTTTCCCCCTTGTTCCCAGGGAGCGTCACTTCCTCTCCAAAAGTCCATCTTATCCTCTCCCAACCAATGCCCCACCCTTGACCCAGGTGCTCCTCAATAAAATGAGGAGAATTCAAATATAATACAAAGCTAGAGTTAACAGTGTGCACCCTACCCCCGCCCACACCAACACCTGAATATACTTGGGAATGTTAATACCATATATAAATATATAACTATAAAATTACAATCTCAACAAGTAATAATTAAATATAATAATACAAAATAACAGGGGAAAAACAACCCCGCTCCTAAAGACAGAAGTAAAATAGAATAAGGTAACCACCTCCCCCCACCAACATTAACCAAATGCCCCAA
This sequence comes from Hemiscyllium ocellatum, assembly GCF_020745735.1. Taxonomy (NCBI): domain Eukaryota; kingdom Metazoa; phylum Chordata; class Chondrichthyes; order Orectolobiformes; family Hemiscylliidae; genus Hemiscyllium; species Hemiscyllium ocellatum. The sequence goes on along the minus strand of NC_083425.1, from coordinate 25,534,006 downwards.
CATATATATACATACATACATACACACATATATACATAAAGTAATAAAAGAAAACAAACCCACGCGGGGGGGGGGGGGAGAAAATCAAATCCCTCTCCCCGCCCCCATGATAATATTAAACAATAAGGTAAGAAAAAAGAGAAACAAAAAAAAAGGTGGGGGGATATAAACCAAAGTAGAGGGAAAGGCAAACCAACATCCACTATCTCTTACAGTTTATTTAAGAGAGTTCAAGAATTCCTTAGCCTTCTCTGGTGATCCGAAGTTATATATGGATCCTTCCTGGTTAAAGCGTAGCGTCGCTGGATAACGTAAGGAGTACTGAGTATTTAAGTCCCTTAAACACTTCTTCACCTCATCGAATGCCTTTCTCTTTCGGACCAGAGCTGGGGAAAAGTCCTGGAATAGCATGATCTTGGATCCTTTATAGATCATGGCTTGGGGATCTTTTCCAAGATTTTTTGAGGCTTCTAGGAGTATCTGCCTCTCCCTATAGCTCTGCAGCTGGAACAGGACCGGGCGTGGGCGCTGGTTCGAGCCTGGCCCACGTATTGCGACCCGGTAGGCCCATTCCACCCTTACCTGGCCTGATCCAGCATGCAGATTTAAAAGCTGTGGCAGCCATTGCTCCAGGAATGCTGTGAGCTGGCCTTCCTTTTCCCGTTCGGGAAGGCCCAGCAAACAAATATTTTTTCGACGACCTCGATTATCGAGGTCGTCAATATGACTTTCTAAGGTCCGGACTCGCTGCTCGAGAGCCCGGACCTGATCGGCGGCCGAGTGAGCTGCAGTTTCGGAGGTCGCGGCCTTTAACTCCGCCCCTCCGACTCGGCGCTCGAGTTCCTGGATGTCTCGGCCGTGCTTCTGCAGTGCGGCCGAGAGTGATTCCCAGCGATGTCGGGACTCCTCGATAAAGGCATCGATCTTCACGTCCAGCTTGGTGATCATCTCCACAAGGCTTGTTACCGTCGGTAAGTCTCCCGGGGCGGCTGTGGACACCTCTGCTGCAGCTGAAGAGGGAGAAGGTGGGGGAGGGGGTCCTGCTTGTTGAGAGCTGCGGGTTCCCTTCCCTTTGGTCATTTTTCACTAAATGTTAAACTATTTAAATGTAATACTAAGCAGCTATTTAAAGTTAACAGCTATTATGAATGATTTGGTGAGTGTGATGGGGGTGGGTGACCCACTTTGCCCAAGTCTTGGGAAGAGCACTATAGACTCAGACTTGCTGGGTCGCCGCCATCTTGGATCCCCCATTTCTCCAACTTGAGTTTTAACTCGTTTCTGAAATAGGTTCACCATAACCTGCCTGCTCTTCCGCTCTATGCTCCTATTAATGAAGCCCTGATTACTGTATATTTTATTAACTTCTTTCTTTAACTAGCCTACCACCTTAAATGATGAATGCACATGTACACCTCTCTCTTCAGGATACCCTTTAGAAAAGCAAATTTTACTTGTATTGTCTCTACAGTTCTATGGACAAAAATGCATCACGTCACACACCTTTGCATTGAACTTCACCTGCTACCTATCCATTCATTCCAAATACTTTTCAATGCTCTTTTAAAGTTCTATACTGTCCTTTTCATAGTTTACAATGGTCCCCAGTTTTGTATTGTCTGCAAATTTTGAAAGTATCATCTGCACACCAAGATATAGATCATTTAAATATATCAGGAAAAGCAAGGGTTCCAGAACTGATTCCTGGGGAATTCCACTGGAAATCATCTTCGAGTCCAAAAATACCCATTAACCATTATTCTTGGTTTCCTATCCATCAGTCAATTTTGTATCCATGTTGCTCCTGTCCCTTTTATTCATGAGCTACATTTTTCACACAAGTCTTTTCTGTCACAATGAATCAATTGGTTTTGGAAGTCCATGTACACCACATCAACAGTTTGTCCTCTCTGTTACCTCTTCAAAAAACTAAGCAAATTATTTAGATATAATTTTCTCTTAACAAATCTATTCAGGTTCTCCAATCAAATCATATTTGTCACTGTGACCTTTAATCCTATCCTAAATAATCGATTCTGTAAGTTTCCCTACCATTAATATTAAACCGACTAGTCTGTCAATGCGAAGCTTATCTTTAAACCTTGAACAAGGACACAGTTGCACTTCTCAGATCCTCCAGCACAAGCTCTGAGACCAGACATCATGTAAGTTTATGATCATTATTCACTTCTTGCAATGTCCTTGGATGCATCCCATCCCGTGCTGGTGCTTTTTCAACCACTAAGTTATGACTTATATTTGCTTCTTTTGTAAAACACTTTAAAATTGTGGCCTCTAATTCTCAATTAGTTTAAGTGGGAACAGTGTAAATAGTGATATCAGGTAAGGACTAAATTGGGTAAAAGGTTCCACCCATCTATTATCTTGCGTCCTGGCACTCACTGTTGAGGCTAACAAATAATTAAGAGTCATTAACTGGCAAAAAGCCAAATGGGGGTGACAAAAAGGATTGAGAACATTGACCAATTTTTCTATCCTTAACTCAGGGGCAATAAGTTCATTTGCAGCACTGTTATTGCCTTGACTAAGGTTAGTGAACTTTGCTCAGATCCAATTGTCCTGGTTGGTTAGGCTCATCTACTCACTACCAGAGATCTGCAGAGGCATTGACAGGGATTCTGAGAGCACGTTTAGGCATGTACAAGCATGGCCCGGAGAGGCTAGCACTAAGGGACAGAGATCAAGTTAGAGAAGTTCACTTTTGAAAGGGAGATGAGGAGCATTTCTTTCCGTCAGAGTTGTTTGTCTGGATTTTTCTTCCCCAGAAAACTGTTGAAACCACAACCTAATCAGGCATGATCTAACTGAATGGTGAAGGTTGAAGAGCTCAATGGCCTACTCCTGCTCCTAAGTTCTATGCTGCTAAAATTGTAACTAAAGCCAGTGAGCCACAACATAAGTGTTAATTATGGGGTACTGTAATACTTTAGACATCCTACCTACATGCCTTGGCATACTGAACAAGTTAAACTACAGAACAATATCCAAGCCCACTAGTGCATGTTAATTATGTGTCAAAAAAGTTTTATATTCTAAAGGAGTGTTATTGTTTATCGAGATGTTGTCAGAGTTCTGGTTTGTTTTCAGGTTGGCTGATTGCCTGGAACAACAAAGCAGAGCCTTTCCAAATTACATCATCTTGGCTAGCAGTAAAAGTTTGTGTTTCACAGGGCACTTTGGCTGTACTCAATTAACTTCTATTGTGCATTGCGCATTACTAATTTATGCTTTTCAGCCTTGAGAATGAATTATGTAGACTATTTAACTGCAGGGACCATAGCAGCTAAACCTGAACTACTTCCACTATTGATACACGTAACTGTCTTAGGATTATGATCATGACCAAAACAAAAATATCCCTTTTAGATTTTCCACTGTCAAACCCAAATTATTTGTGCTAATGATTGAAATCTAAATGAGATCCTAGCTGAAATCAGTTACCTCAGCTCAATGAGGAATAGAAACTAGGCATTTCTGGTCCAGACAGCTGAAGTATTGAATGAATTTATCCACCCAGATATCAAACAAATTTATTTGCTCTTGTAGTTTTACATAGAAACAATATCCAGGAGGACTTATGATTGATGTTGCAAACTGTCCTTGAACAGTATGTACATGAATTTTCTCACAATTGTGCATAACTTGGCATTAGTCTTTTAAGTAAAGTATCTAGTGAGAGTTAGCATACAGTCACAGCTTATGCATGAATCCAACATATAAACTTTGAATATTTATATTAATGAATTCTGAATATGGATGGGACATAATTATTTGCCAAAGCAAGGTGTGGTACTTCCATCAACAAAATTTAATGCAAAATATCACAAGGCTGAAATACTTTCAGATGTTATATTTTTATGTGCAATACATAGATATTATTGAGGAGAAAGCGAGGACTGCAGATGCTGGAGATCAGAGGCGAAAAGTGTGGCACTGGAAGAACACAGCAGGTCAGGCAGCATCCCACCAGCACGAGAGTCAACGTATCAGGCAGAAGCCTGATGAAGGACTTATGCCCAAAACATCGACTTTCCTGATGTGCTGTGCTTTTCCAGCAATACACTTTTTGACATAGGCAATATTGAATAAACTTGTTTAATTGCTCTTAACAAAATGTACTTCACAAAAGCCAAGTGAGCTGATGCAACATTGTCATGTACTCACCAGAATCTGTTTTTTTTGTATATTTTTTGCTTTGTCCACGGATAATTAGCACAAACACCAAGAGAAGGATGAAGATGAGTCCAACCAAGGCAATAACCACCAAGAACCACCATTCCTCATAAAATGGGGCTGAATTCTGGGCTGTAAGATCAAGAAATGGAATATATAATACTGCACAATACATAATGCTTAAAACAGCTATATAACATTAGGAAACCTCAACAATTACAGAGAATAATACAACTTCTTAATTTTCATTTTGGTTCTGCCATTATACTGTTGTTTCTGTATTTCAGCTTTGTCTCTCATCACCCAGTAAATTTCACTCTCTAGATTTCTACATGAACACAATGGATCCATTTAGGAAGTAAAAACAAATAAAACACATGGGGTTTTATCTGTCCAATCACTCATTGCTTGGGTTCATGTTTACTTCTGTAAATCCAAATTTCTTATTTGCATGATGACACATCTGCTGATTTGTTCTGACTGTGGAAGTAAGTGACAGGAATCAGTTTAGAGCTTGAATGAACTAATGCATAAATGTTGCTGTTGCTTCAATTAGTTGTGCATCACTCACTGTGAAATGTAGCAAACTTCATCAGATCAGTCATAATTACAATTCAGCAGTTTAACTGATCAGATTTTGAATCTTTTCATTTGGGCTCATCACTAATTCTTCAATATGATTCATTATGAAAAATGAGTTCTCTGTTATTTCTGAATTACCAATCAAAATGTTCAGAGAAATGATGAACACCAACCTTCAGATACATGTTTTGGTGGCAGATGAATATATATGATCACAGAGTAGAATAAAGTACAGTCCTTACAGTTGACCAGGTGTGGAATAGTTTGTGGCTACTTCATCCCAAGTATTCCTTGATGTAAATGGGACTAAAAGCTTTGGTAGGAATTGAAAGTTTAACTAAGTTGCCTCATCAATGAATTTGAATGGTTTTAGAATTCACCTTTCATTTGACAGCCTCCTTGTTCTTCCTCTCCCCTTCTCAGTATTCTTTTTGCCCTCTTGTTCAGTGTTGTGTTTCTATATTATTGTTGAGGTGACACAGACTCTGCCTCTGGTATATAAGTAATATTCAGGCTGGTCATTGTGCTTCACGTTGTGAATATAGTAGGCAATTGTTGTGGGATGTGATAGGATCATTTGCTTTATTCTTTGAGCACCCTAATACAAGATTTGTTTGTGGGAAGACATTACTATTTCAGAACAAACTGTGACATTTACCTGGTCATGCAGAGTTAGCATGTTCAAAATATGGACTCAAAAGCTGATATCCCAACATTTTAAGTACAATATAAAATCAAATGAGAAGATTAAAACACAGAGGCTTAAAATTAAAATTAATCTCAGAGGCTCAGTTTCAAACTGGATAATTTAATCTGTGATCCATGCTATATAACTACATAGAAAAATACATTATCATATTATGCTATTAGCATGCTTTCTATCTGAATTTAAATCTAATAAAATTAAGAACTTTTTTTTAATAACTCAATTGGTAAATGCATTTGTACAGAACTACATAAATTGGAAAGTCCCACATACTATTGCTGCTTTGTGTATAGTTAGCTCTTCTTAGCCAGGATAGGCAATAAGGTTTCACATCCTCTCACGTCAGTGGGGCAGGGAGGGGTAAAACCTATGGGATGTTTTTAATGCTGAGCATTATCAACTGTTATGAAGGTGTGCCTTCAAGGAAAGGCAAATAAAGGTAGGAGATGGCATAGTTACAATCCTGAATACCATAATAAGGCTTAGGTGTCAAGTATGACTAGTTGGATGAGATCAGATATCAAAGGAATGTTCCTGTGGGATTTCTGGAATTTTCTCTGTGGGAGGATATGATTTTATATTTCTTGACGTAACCAATCATGTAATAAATATTGGTAATTATGCATAAACATTTGCAAATAAGAGAATATAGGTTCCACTTAAAGCATCTGATGCCACTGAATAATGGGCCATGGTTTTCCCCTCACTCGAAGTAGCATGGAGGACAACTTAATGAGTGGGCTGGCACGAGGGAGGCACTTACTCTTAAGCAATAATTTCTGGGTGAGAAGGTTCAAGGTCAACATGTCCAACCCACCACCAATTAGAGCCCTTGAGGTCATTTGGCATCTGTTAATACCTTCAGGCCACCATTGGTTCATAGCCTGACGGTAGAAAAAGTGATAATCTTGCCAAGTGATACAATTGGGTGACATGGCTATCGGGTTAGGGAGGGAGGAACCTCGATTTGTACCAATCCAGGGGCATTTGGCACTAACGTTGGCGGCAGGGGATTGGTTGCTGAAAACTATCTTCTGCTTTTGACTTTAGTCCACTCTTCTCATGGCTCCACCCTTTGGTTCTCGTCCCTGAACAAATGTCACTTACCATCTTGTTGCTCCTCAACATTGCTGTTCATCCACACATTAGTTCAAAAAAGGAAAATTCCAAACTGAGAAGGTGTTTATAAGATTGTGAACATCTAACAATCCACTGTAATTACATGGAATGCTGAGTTACATGGATTAGAGGATAACTCAACCGAGTTAAATTTAAAGTTAACATAACAATAATAGCAAATGCTGAAAATATGACCAAAAGGGGTAGAAACTAAATTAACATGCCAGTCAGCTGAAGAGAAAAGATTCAAGCATGTGACCGAAGCAAAAGACAAGGAAAGGTGTTGACATGATTGGAATGAGATCAGCCAGGTGGACGTCATAGAATATGAGTTCCTTGAATGGGGTTGTTAACCTGGTCTAATCAGGAAGTCCTGGCTGATAGATAATGACAAGGGGAGTGTCAGGGATTCTGTTCACTTTAGGAGCTAGCTCTGAACTAGCGATTCAGTCTCATGTACTCTGCATGTATAAATAAAGTGTGACTTGATGACAGGATACTGGCCTTTGTGATGTTATTTCAGTTGATCTTGTTAGAAATGTTTTATTATTGGTCAAGGAGGAGGAAGAGCAATGCCAATGGGATGAATGTGAAGACAGCAATATAGGAAGTAAAGTGAGAAATTATATCTCAGGCACAGAATGAGATCAAAAGTGGTGCAGGCTGAATGAAAACAAAAAAAAATGTGATTTCAAACCAAGAGTGAGATAAAACTTGTTTATATTCATGAAACAGCAGAGAAACAGAAATCAATGGCATGAGTCTTTCAGGTAAGACTGTGAAACTTTGGGTTCACCATTTTGTTGAAACAAATTTTATTCCAAATGTTAATAGACCGTATTTCCCATTTTACCCAGTCATTTGTAGCAGTGAAAGAATATCAGTGGCTAGATTTTATCAGCTTTCTGGGAATGAGAATTGGGGAGGCTATTATCTTCCACCTACTATGTCATCTTACCAGAAACAGGGAAAGTGGCAGGCAGTCCTCCCACCCTGAGCCCTAGTGAGCCATTTATGTCTAATTAACGACAATTTTCCATTTTTATTGAGATTTTATCAGCAGTGGGCAGGAGAATGTTCTCTGTTGGTAAACTCTGTTTAATTTGCAATGAGCTCCAGAATAGAGGAACCTTCTTTTCAGTCACGTTTTGGTGCACAGAGAGATCCTGTAGCTGTAATAATCACAACCGCGACAACAATGCTGTCGGCTCTCACAAACTCATCCTCCCTTACCGGGCCAGCCAGACTGGTTATGATAACCAATCTCCAGTTAGCTGGTTCTTAGGATGTAGACCTGTTACTGCACCCCCTTCCTTCAGGTGCAGCCACAGCAGTAACCCTCTGATTGGCTGAGATATTTGGATAGTGGGTTTGGTGGGTGGCCATCTTTAATGAGCACAAGTAAATGACTGCTGCTGACAAGATGCACAATGGCAGGCGTCTTATTACCAGCACTAAATCAGCCTAACAAGATAGACTAAAACAAATGAGCTAACCAACTTAAGCTATCACTGAATGGAAGAAGTACTCTGACATGTTTGTCGGGTTAGTTGCATAATAGGTTGCTTGCAATGCACAATGATAGCAACTGTGTGAGTTCAATTCCCACACTGACTGAGGTTACCATGATAGACTCTCCTTCTCAACTTCTCCCCTCACCTGAGATGTGGTGACCCTGAGGATAAACCACTTTGAGTCATTACTGCCTAACGAGAGACCAACCCATGGTCCTCTGGAACTACGACAACTTTACCTTTTAGACTGTATGAGATTAAAATGTGTAAAAAGAACAAGCAGAAATCTAAGAAGCTAAGAACACTGACAGTAATTTTACAGAAAAGGTTACACAGACCTAAGATATTTGATCAACAAGGTCATAAGCAAATATGCAAAAGGTTACAAGGTTCTTTGCCATTTATTGCTAAGAAATAGGTTTCTGGAAATAATTCAAACAATTTAAGAATCTCATTACTTGGTTACAGTTGTAAATCTCACAAGCAGCTACGGACATGTGCTGAAAATGTTTTGTTCTTATGAGCAAAGGCCAACTGTTACACAAAAGGGAGACCAAATTTTTCACGCCATCCCATAGACAAATTACTTGGCAAATTATTCAATGTATCCTCAATGTGAACAGAGGGGAACAGCCAAGTAGAAGTCAAAGATGTGAAAACCATGAAATCAGATGCTTCAAATATTCAAAGCAGGCCACAAGGGCAAGCAGAGAAGACAGAATCAGAATCATTTACAGGCAGAGAAATAAAATAGTAATCCTAGAGCTGGTATTGCAGCAGTCAGCTTAGCTGAGCACGGGCCAAGCACAATTCAAAGCGATGTAACTGCATCAGTTTTTGGCAATGGAGGTTGCCTCAGCAGGAATGTGACACCAGTACCCAGACACCGACCAAGGATGAAGCGAAGAGTAAGTGAAAATCTGGCCACAAGAACCATTTTGACAAATATGGGCCTTCTAAATGATGCAATGATACTCTTCTATACTACCAATGAAATTACTTAATACAAAGGGTAAGAAGACCAAGTACAGGGGTAGAATATGTGCTGCTGGAAAAGCGCAGCAGGTCAGGCAGCATCTAAGGAACAGGAGAATCGATGTTTTGGGCATGAGCCCTTCTTCAGGAATGAGAAAAGTGTGTCCAGCAGGCTAAGATAAAAGGTAGGGAGGAGGGACTTGGGGGAGGGGAGTTTGAAATGCAATAGGCGGAAGGAGGTCAAGGTGAGGGTGACAGATCGGAGTGGGGGTGGGGGCGGAGAGGTCAGGAAGAAGATTGCAGGTTAGGAAGGCGGTGCTGAGTTCGAGGAATTTGACTGAGACAAGGTGGAGGGACGGGAAATGAGGAAACTGGAGAAATCTGAGTTCATCCCTTGTGGTTGGAGGGTTCCTAGGCGGAAGATGAGGCGCTCTTCCTCCAGCTGTGGTGTTGCTATGGTCTGGCGATGGAGGAGTCCAAGGACCTGTATGTCCTTGGTGGAGTGGGAGGGGGAGTTGAAGTGTTGAGCCACAGGGTGATTGGTTTTGGTTGGTCCGGGTGTCCCAGAGGTGTTCTCTGAAACGTTCCTCAAGTAGGCGGCCTGTCTCCCCAATATAGAGGAGGCCACATCGGGTGCAGCGGATACAGTAAATGATGCATGTGGCGGTGCAGGTGAATTTGTGGTGGATATGGAAGGGTCCCTTGGGGCCTTGGAGGGAAGTGGGGGGGAGGTGTGGGCGCAAGTTTTGCATTTCTTGCGGTTGCAGGGGACGGTACCGGGAGTGGAGGTTGGGTTGGTGGGGGGTGTGGACCTGACGAGGGAAGCACGGACGGAGTGGTCTTTTCGGAACACTGATAGGGGAGGGGAGGGTTTCGGAACGCTGATAGGGAGGGGAGGGTTTCGGAACGCTGATAGGGGAGGCCTGCTGGACACACTTTCCTCATTCCTGAAGAAGGGCTCATGCCCGAAAGATAGATTCTCCTGCTCCTTGGATGCTGCCTGACCTGCTGCACTTTTCCAGCAACACATTTTCTGCTCTGATCTCCAGCATCTGCAGTCCTCACTTTCTCCTCCAAGTACAGGGGTAGCCTGTTTCCAAGCATGTCATGGTCTCTGTGGATAGTATTGGTATCCTTAGTTTGGTTGCAGATTCCTCAGGTATGTGTTGTCAGACTGAAAATAAGGTTTTACCCAGAGAAAAGAGAGAAAGAGAGCACATGCGAGAGAGAGAGAGAGAGAGAGACAGGAGAGAGATACATCATATTTTGCGATTCCATCTATGGCCTATTGGAACATATCTTGTTACACCTCTGAGGTTAATTTGTGTCAGTAAATATTAACAGAAACAGACTGACAAAATGTTGTCAATCTGTAATATTAAATTTCTTTCTCACTCCAAGCTAATTATTTCCTATTCATGTTACAGATTTATAACATTTGTGTAGATAGTGGTAAGCTGAGCTAAATCTAAAGTATAAATGGACACAGAATCTACATCTTTCTGGTGGTGCCTCACACAATATCTACTTAAATGATCGCATGTGAGTAACTGATGTCACTGCATACGACAAAGCATCTATGGAGACTCCAAATTCTTAGCGGTTAATTTGGGCAAAATCTGAGTCATAAATTCAGAGAACTTGCATGCGAGAACCAAAAGAAAAATTAAATAATTTAAAGATAATTCTATTAACATTGTGAGTGCACTGTGGCTTTCACCACAACTTACATCGAATTTATCTTCAAATGAGCAGAAACAACAGAAACTCCACCCAGGAAGTGACTCATATTTCTTGGCTTAGATCCAAATGAGCCTCTATGCAACAAATATTTACACAACTTAAGACAGAAATTCTGTACCTGAAACAGATGGCGAAGGGGAGCTGGGTGTTCCATATCCATAATCATTCACTGCAATCACTCGGAAATCATAGCTCACACCCTGTTTCAAGATATCCATGCCAAATGTGTATGAGGTTACTTCCTTTGGAACATCCTTAATTAGAATATCCCACAATCCTTCATCTGGAAAACACAAGAGTAGTGTTGGTATAAATATTTCCAATTTACTATGATTAAAGTTGATAATGTCAACCAGCCATATAAGATTATACTATTTTCCCAGTCCCCAAGCCACATTTTTACATATACATCTGTGTCAGCCAACCCTCTTTTCAGCCACGCTATACTTGGATTACTAGATAGCCACATTTTTTCTCCCTACAAATGCATGTTTTACTTACTTGTGCCATATAATTAGGCATAACGTATGAGGTAGATGAGACTAGGCTGTATTGTGAAGGTGCACAGAAGTTTAAGACATGCTCATTCTTTGGACTGAAAGTAGATAATGTTTCAAAATGGCAACCACCCCACCTCCTTTTCACTTTCATACTTGTTGAATAAGTATATCCTTTTCTCCACTCTTTGGAGAGATTTTAGAGGTTTCAAATCTTGACTTAAATGCAAACATCTCCACTATCTATTTAATTATTCTTCCAGGACATATTTATGAATAAGATAGTTAAATATTAAGCTAATGAGAAAAAGAGTCTCAGTTTCAGTTAGTACTCGCACTAACTAAAGAATTCGCTGATGGCTGTTAATGCTGGTGAAATTTTACCAAAAGCAGATTGATGGGCAAGGAGTGGAAAGGAAGTTGTAGAGGGTAGAAATTACAGTTCATCATAAACATGTAGATTATGTGAATAATGCTAGATCCGATGAACTTTATTAATCCTTCCTCCTCATCTATCTTGGTTTCTGGCAGGTCAACTAGTATAAAATCTTTTTATCATACAGGTGCTCAACTTAATCTTATCAAATTCTTCTTTTGCTTTGAAGAAGGAAATGTATGGAATGTTAAATAATCATAGAAAACAACTCCAATGTATCCTTTTGTTTCACTTGTTAACACTGCTCGTTATAAAATGGAAACAAAGAATTATCACCTCACAGATCATTCAACACCTTTATGGAGCATTTAAAACTACTCAATAGCAGTTGATTGATCCTGTAATAATGAGAACAAATCAGCCTAGTTGAACTTTGAAAACTGCAACAGTAAAACATTTACAAATTACGGTTCCACAGAAAAAATAGATGGCCTAAATTTTGCAAAAGAAACAGAAAAGAAATTAGTGTCATTGGGCTAAATCTTTTTTTTTGTTGGTTAAGTTCGGATTACATCACGTTTGTTGGAGAAATTGTTGCTGTGAGGCCCAGCAATATTTCTCATAGAGTCTTAAAAATGTGCTTCATTAACCTACCCTATCCTCTATTTCCATCACCATCTTATCATGTATCGTTCCCAGAACAACTCACCACTCACCAGATCTCTGCCAATATATTCGGATCCCATGCATGGGCGCCATCTTTGAGAAATTAATGTGTGCCCAGAAAGCGTGAGTAACCTGACGTTGTCTCTCACTGGCAGCATAATGGCACAGCAGCCACAAGGTTAGGCTGCCCACGGCTAGTAAGGATGGCAATCTGTCACACAAGCAACACCTTTATCTCACTCTAGTGGCCATTTGGCCAACAGCCTACACACTTTACTTGCCCATGGAAAAGTCTTGTCTGACAGCCTTTTTGGAGTGCCTGCTACCCTTTCCCCAGTGCCCAGTGGCACTTGTATCTTGTCCCTTTTCATTAGGGAAGCATCACATAAAGGCAAGCATTTGGACAAGTCCAAATGTGGGCTTTTATTGATAGTCAGCAAAGGGAACAGAAAGGAAACAATTATAAGCTGCAGCCTGCAACCAAATTGACTTCAACAGTCCATGATCGTCTTCAGCAACTAGCTCCCACCTACTCAAACTGGGTTTCAATTAGGTCCCAAAATAAAACAAAGAACTGCAAATGCTGGAGATCTGAAACACAAACAGAAACTGCTGAAGAAACTCAGCAGGCCTGGCAACATCTATAGGAAGAAAGCAGAGTTAATGTTTTAAGTCTGGTGACTCTTTGAGTCACCAAGCTCAAAACTTTAACTCTGCTTTCTTTCCACATATGCCTTCATCCAGCAATTTCATTTCTTGTTTCACTTAGGTCATGTTTATTTTGTAATGTCTGATGCAGCTAAACTCTGTCAAGCACAAAGTAAGCTTTCTCCAGTTCAACGTCCTCATCCTCCTCAGATAAAAGCTCCTGGTCATCCAGCTCCTCAACATCTATCAGACCACCTGCTTCAATTGTGCAAAACACAGCATAACAACATATTAAATGCCCCCTCAAAGACACCACCTCCTCCCACCTCATCCTTTCTCTCCCTGACTTCAGAACCAGACCTTCAGTAGCCTTAACACCTGCTCCACCTTGGCCCAGATTGCAGCTTGTGTCAACTACATTACATCCAAAGGGGAGAGCTTGCTACAGTCTGATATCTTCCCATCCAAAACCAATTTCAACTGTTCCAATTTTCATTGTCATAATTACATAACATTCGATGTAGTGATATTCCCCTTGTCCGGCAGTGCACTTGAAAGTTCCACAAACAATTCCAATCTGATTAGGAACTTAGATCTAGGTCTTGTGCTGTACTACTATTATGTTGGTAGTTGAGGAAGTCACTATTTTGCTGTTAACTATAGTCATGAATAATTAAATGCCATTTGGGAACAGTAAGAGTGGGAAGCTTGTTTAGTGCATTGCATCTTCGTCAGTAGACATCCAAACTAAACAGAAGCACCTTGTAACACATGGATAATTCTCAAACAGCCATCTTGGCCAGTGATATGCAAAAAGAATGATTTACTGGTTATTTTGAAGGGGAGTGAGGCCAATTTTGAGGATGTAACTCTGAAGATGGATGAGGGAGATCCAGTAGATGTAGTGCACCTGGACTTTCAGAAAGCTTTTGATAAAGTCCCACATAGGAGGTTAGTGAGCAAAATTAGGGTGCATGGTATTGGGGACAAAGTACTAACTTGGATTGAAAGTTGGTTGGCTGATAGGAATCAAAGAGTAGTGATAAACGGCTCCATTTTGGAATGGCAGGCAGTGACCAGTGGGGTACCACAGGGATCAGTACTGGGACCGCAGCTTTTTACAATATATGTTAATGATATAGAAGATGGTATTAGTAATAACATTAGCAAATTTGCTGATGATACAAAGCTGGGTGGCAGGGTGAAATGTGATGAGGATGTTAGGAGATTACAGGGTGACCTGGACAAGTTAGGTGAGTGGTCAGATGCATGGCAGATGCAGTTTAATGTGGATAAATGTATGGTTATCCACTTTGGTGGCAAGAACAGGAAGGCAGATTACTATCTAAATGGAATCAATTTAGGTAAAGGGGCAGTACAGAGAGATCTGAGTGTTCTTGTACACCAGTCAATGAAGGTAAGCATGCAGGTGCAGCAGGTAGTGAAGAAGGCGAATAGCATACTGGCCTTCATAACAAGAGGGATTAAGTATAGAAGCAAAGAGGTGCTTCTGCAGCTGTACAGGGCCCTGGTGAGACCACACCTGGAGTACTGTGTGCAGTTCTGGTCTCCAAATTTCAGGAAAGACATTCTGGCTATTGAGGGAGTGCAGCGTAGGTTCACGAGGTTAATTCCTGGAATGGCGGGATTACCTTACACTGAAAGACTGGAGCGACTGGGCTTGTATACCCTTGAGTTTAGAAGCCTGAGAGGGGATATGATTGAGACACATAAGATTATTAAAGGATTGAACACTCTTGAGGCAGGAAACATGTTTCCGCTGATGGATAAGTGCCGAACCAGAGGACACAGCTTAAAAATACGGGGTAGACCATTTAGGACAGAGATGAGGAGAAACTTCTTCACCCAGGGAGTGGTGGCTGTGTAGAATGCTCTGCCACAGAGGGCAGTGGAGGCCCAGTCTCTGGATTCATTTAAGAAAGAGTTGGATTGTGGTCTCAAGGATTGTGGAATCAAGGGTTATGGAGATAAGGCAGGAAGCGGATACTGATTAAGGATGATCAGCCATGATCATATTGAATGGCGGTGCAGGCTCGAAGGGCAGAATGGCCTACTCCTGCACCTATTGTCTATTTTAGTAACCGAGGCTATGAGTTGCACAGACAAATTATTGACTATTGGAACATTGGGCAATACTACAATACTATTGTAACTTTACAAATTTTTCTTTTTCATTTCTGACTAATTGTCTGTGAAACAACTATTGAAATTCACCTCAGTGATGGCCTAATTATTTCAGGATATGGATGCATTAAAACCCAGAATGATGAAGTGGTAATTTTAAAGTAATCCACTTGGCTAGAAATTGACGAGGTTAGACTAATATTCATGGATTTTCCTATTGCTTCAGCAATTAAAAGTTCAACAAAAAAAAGACTGATTTACAATCTGAATTGACGTCATCTCATGTGATGTTCGGCTAGATTTACATCATTGTTTATGAATGTTGCACATGAAGTCAGTGTTGGAGGAATAGATGGAGATTGTATCCCTGTATTGTACACATATATCCTGAATGCACTTCTCTTATATTACTTAAACACAGATATCACTTGATGACAGAGACTTCTTTATTTTGGTTTATACATGTTTGTCACCACCCCATGTGTACAAACTCTGACCAGGACAAATTACACAGCCATTTCACGTGAATAGAATGTAAAGTCAAGCAGACCATAAAACAGATGCTCAATCCATCAGTTTACCACGAGGCAGGTTTGTTTAAAATTACTCCAGGGTGAAGAACTCTTTATGCAACAGTTGTTGAGATGTAATGCATCATGGTCCAAATCCTACAGGTTTGAAGTCTCCAGCAAAATACCTTCCTATATTTGTCAAAAACTTGTAAAGGAAAGCAACATTTCATTTTGATAGCTTGTATCATTTGTTCATCGCCTGCAAAAGGAAAGCCTTTGACTCTGTGAGCAGACAGCCTGGGGCGTCAACATTGCACAGAATGTTTTTCGCTTGCCCCAACAATTCAATCAAATTAAAAATGTTCTGTAAATGTCAGGATTAATTTTGCTCTGAGTGGTTTAAAAAATGGGAACTCGGTTGCAGAAAACTTATCGGAAAAAATGCCCATTTCTTCTTCTGACATTGCCAAGGGTGAGTCTGCTTCTTTGCTCAGTCATGCGTCCCATTGAAAACTGATCTCCATGTATCCCCTCAAAACACAAAAAAAAACTAAGTTCAGATATTGACTGGACACATCTCTTGGATAATAGATTCTCACTTTTACCACAGTCTACTTGCTTGCCTCTTGGTGCTGCTCAAAGATATTCTGTTATTGTGCTTAGATGCTGCCAAAGGATCAAGGATAATTGGAGTGCTTGGTTACATTTCTGTCAGATGAAAATCCTTGGGATAAATGTGGCCTTTACCACAGGGCTTGTGCATGGGAGGATTCTCAGGGTGATAAATGAAGGTGTGACCTCATCACAAATAGACTGCAACACTGGGATAGAGAATGTGGATACAGTTACAAAATAAGCTTCTTCCTGTAATGCAACAACTCTGGGAGACAAGACAATAGCCCTTACTGCCACAAACACCTTCTTGAACAGAGTGTGTACTGCACGTTTTGCAATAACTTGGTCAATTTCAAGTTGCCTGCTTCCAATGTCACAGTTTCACCTTTCAATTTTATATCTTGAAGCTGCAACAGGTCTCTGATCCTTGTCCAGCACTTAGCTGCTTCTTCTATTTCCCTCATCTCCAGTAGCCATTCTGGGTTTAACTTCTGCCTTCACCCCAAAACTACAAATCTGTTTGGATGGCACAATGGCTCAGTAGTTAGTACTGCTGCCTCACAGTGCCAAGGACCCGAGTTCAATTCCAATCTCGGGCAACTGTCTGTGTGGAGTTTGCACATTCTCGCCATGTCCGACTGGGTTTCCTCCGGCTGCTTCTGTTTCCTCTCACATTGCAAAGGTGTGCAGGTTAGGTGGATTGGCCATGCTAAATTGTCCATAGGAATGCATACGTTTGGTGGATTAGCCATGGGGTTATAGGGATGGGGACCGAAAGATGTGCAGATACTATGAATCAGAAAGAAAAAACAAAACTGCTGAAAAAGCTCAGCAGGTCTGGCAGCATCCGTGAAGATAAATCAGTTAATGTTTCAAGTCAGGGTTCTGAGGAAGAGGCAATTAACCCTGATTTCTCTCCACAGATGCTGCCAAACCTGCTGACCTATGGGTGGGTCAGCCTGGACTCGTTGGTATCTATGTTGTGTTGAAATTAGATCACTTCTGTAAGTTCAGGCAGGCTGCAAGGGCTTGACAGGCTGAACGACCTATTCCCATTCGGAAACATAGAAAATAGGAGCAGGGAATAGGCCACTTGGCCCTCTGAGCCTGGCTGATCCTCAACTCAGTACTTTGTTCCTGTTATGCCCCAGCCCTAAGGTTCTTTTAACTCTGAAAATTATATCTATCTCTGAGGTTCTATTCTATTTTACTTCTGATTGTAATTCTAGAATTTTGGGCTCACTTACTTATTTGATCCCCAGATAATTGCCATTATGAAAGAATAATTTTAGTCTTTGTGTGGAGGCATTTAAGTTTAGTCACAGGCACATTTGTGCAATCACAAAACAATTACTGTTGGATGATTGCTAAATATATTTTAATACAACCTGCAGTCAAATAGGAGAGTTTGAATATGTTTGGACTGAAACCAGACTGCAATATATGGTCAGGATCAGGAAAAGGCAATTGATGCTGACGTAATGAAACTCTGGAGAAGATCAGCTGACATTAGATTTGTATGAACTTTGCAGAAAGACCCTTAGAGATTACAGTTGGTAGAATGGGTCTCTGCCAACAGTGAGCAAAAGGCAGCGTGCCACTCTGACTTAATGAGCAGAGACAAGGGTTGATGCCCTTGCACTCTGGAGAATACCAGCAGAAGTAAGAACTGTAGAAGTAGCACCTGGACAGACTTGATAGAGTGGCATTCTGGGAAGGGCAGATAGATGTCAGAGTGTCCATATAGTACACTGGGAAGATATATCAACATTTTAAAGTCACACAGTAAAATTGGGGTGAGTCAAAATGGTAATCATAAATAAAAGGCAATTCCAAAAGGCAAATTGAAAAGTTTTGACTTAATCGTGTGGACGAAAGCATGTTGCAAATGTATGAATTGACTTCCACACCATTAACAACAATTTACATTTATAAAGCATTGCTAACATTACGAAATGTTCCAAAATGCTTCGTAAGTGCATTACGTCATGACCCAGGTGGAGAAGAGTGCACTGATAATCAAGCCTCACTATTCCATAAATTGTCGCAAATGTATAGAAGAAAGTGAGGACTGCAGATGCTGGAGATCAGAGTCAAAGGTGTGGTGCTGGAATAGCACAGTCGGTCAGGCAGCATCCGAAGAGCAGGAGAGTCAATGTTTCGAGCATAAGCTCTTTATCAGTTCTTCATCATCCTGATAAAGAGCTTATGCTCAAACATCAACTCTCCTGCTCCTTGGATGCTGTCTGGCTGGCTGTGCTTTTGCAGCATCATATCACAAATATATAGATGACCAATCATATCACTAAAATGGTTAATCTGCCTGACTTTAACTGCTGTAGAAGACAAAAGAAACCATCATCAAATTTCATCACTGGGCAAGGAAACAAAATTTACTATGAACAAACTTGTCCTTTAACAAGTGGAAGAACAGATTATTAATTAATGTTATGCAAACCTAAACTATACCCCCTTCAAATCTAAATATTTGCACATTCATTCATGAATCGGACAGACAAGACAGACAATTCTCCAGAAATATCATCGTGAAAAACACAGACAAAAAGAAATAATTTTCAAGATCAAGGGTCCAAACACAAGGGTGGAAAAAAATAATTTCCTCATAGTTCTTTCAGTTTTTAGCATGTTGTTCTTGACAGCAGAAGATCCTTACTTTAGAAGCTGGAGAGTTAGGCTTGGGTCTTGGCTTGTTTGAAGTTCTCCTTTCCAGAGTGTTTGAGTGCTGGTTTTCTTTTTGACTCCTCGAGGGAGATTGAGTGAACTGTCTTGCCTTGCAGGCTTTTTGGAAGTCTGAATGCAATAACTCCCTCAGTTCTGTGACTTAAAACAAAACCAAAGCTGCTGCTAAGCAATTTTTCCACCCCAAGGCACCTGGTGCCAGCTTGAGTCGCAAAAGTATCAAATCCAATTTGCCCACAAGCTCCATGACCTTGTATGAGTAATCATCACAAATTTCCACTTTCAACCTTCGAGTTCAAAACAGGCACTTGTCCATTCTCTTCATCACAGCAGTATTCAAATTTCAGTGTTCCAATTTATTTTCCAAATGAAGTATATGTATTCTTTACAATTATTTTAAATAATAGATGCCACCAAGATATATGAGCAGATGTAAAATTAGCTCAGCAAAAGCGTTTGAAAAGATATTACTTCTCCTGGTGAAGGGGCAGCACTCAGAAAGCTTGTGATTTCAAATAAACCCATTGGACTATAATCTGGAGTTATCTGACTTTTGACCTTGTCCACCCCAGTCCAACACTGGCACCTTCACAACATTGTATCTTTCAAGATTCATGTCCCAATCTATGTCATCCAGTCGTCATGTCTCTGTAATGCTTTCAGATTGCACTTGTTTACTTATGCACTCAGATTCTTCTGTTTTGTTTTCAATACAACATACTTTCAGATACAGTGCTTTTAGTATTATACTTTTGCTGTCTTTGTCAAGTGTTATTTTATCCGTTGATCTACACGATCATGAAGGTATCGACTCATACTTTCTATCCCATCCTGACAGTCATTTCCCAGGATAGATTGAGTGAATCCTTAGAAGAGTATAAAGGAAGTAGGAGTATACTAAAGAGGGAAATCAGGAGGGCAAAAAGGGGACAGGAGATGGCAAATAGAACTAATTAGAATCCAAAGGAATTTTACAAATACATTAAGGACAAAAAGGGTAACTAGGGGGAGAATAGGACCCCTCAAAGATCAGCAAGGCAGCCTTTGTGTGGAACCGCAGAAAATGGGGGAGATACTAAATGAATATTTTGCATCAGTATTTACTGTGGAAAAGGATATGGAAGATATAGACTGTAGGGAAATAGATGGTGACATCTTGCAAAATGTTCAGATTACAGAGGAGGAAGTGCTGGATGTCTAAAAATGGATAAAGTGGATAAATCCTCAGGACATGATCAGGTGTACCCGAGAACTCTATGGGAAGCTAGAGAAGTGATTGCTGGGCCTCTTGCTGAAATATTTGTATCATCGATACTCACAGGTGAGGTACCGGAAGACTGGAGGTTGGCAAACGTGGTGCCATTGTTTATGAAGGGTGGTAAGGACAAGCCAGGGAACTATTGACCAGTGAGTCTGACCTCGGTGGTGGGCAAGTTGTTGGAGGGAATCCTGAGGGACAGGATGTACATGTATGTGGAAAGGCAAGGACTGATTCGGGATAGTCAACATGGCTTTGTGCATGGGAAATGATGTCTCAGAAACTTGATTGAAGTTTTTGAAGAAGTAACAAAGAGGATTGATGAGGGCAGAGCAGTAGATGTGCTCTATATGGTCTTTAGTAAAGCGTTCGACAAGGTTCCCCATGGGAGACTGATTAGCAAGGTTAGATCTCATGGAATACAGGGAGAACTAGCCATTTGGATACAGAACTGCCTCAAAGGTAGAAGACAGAGGGTGGTGGTGGAGGATTCTTTTTCAGACTGGAGGCCTGTGACCAGTGGAGTGCCACAAGGATCAGTGCTGGGTCCTCTGCTTTTTGTCATTTACATAAATGATTTGGATGTGAGCATAAGAGGTACAGTTAGTAAGTTTGCAGATGACACCAAAATTGGAGGTGTAGTGGACAGCGAAGAGGGTTACCTCAGATTACAACAGGATCTTGACCAGATGGGCCAATGGGCTGAGAAGTGGCAGATGGAGTTTAATTTAGATAAATGCAAGGTACTGCATTTTGGGAAAGCAAATCTTAGCAGGACTTATACACTAAATTGTAAGGTCCTAGGGAGTGTTGTTGAACAAAGAGACCTTGGAATGCAGGTTCATAGTTCCTTGAAAGTGGAGTCGCAGGTAGATAGGATAGTGAAGAAGGCGTTTGGTATGCTTTCCTTTATTGGTCAGAGTATTGAGTACAGGAGTGGGGAGGTCATGTTGCGGCTGTACAGGACATTGGTTAGGCCATTTTTGGAATATTGCGTGCAATTCTGGTCTCCTTCCTATTGGAAAGATGTTGTGAAACTTGAAAGGGTTCAGGAAAGATTTACAAGGATGTTGCCAGAGTTGGAGGATTTGAGCTGAAGGGAGTGGCTAAACAGGCTGGGGCTGTTTTCCCTGGAGCGTCGGAGGCTGAGGGGTGACCTTATAGAGGTTTACAAAATTATGAGGGGCATGGATAGGATAAATAGACAAAGTCTTTTCCCTGGGGTGAAGGAGTCCAGAACTAGAGGCCATAGGTTTAGGATGAGGGGAAAGATATAAAAGAGACCTAAGGGGCAACCTTTTCGCGCAGAGGGTGGTACATGTATGGAATGAGCTGCCAGAGTATGTGGTGGAGGCTGGTACAATTGCAACATTTAGGAGTCATTTGGATGGGAAAATGAATAGGAAGGGTTTGGAAGGATATGGGCTGGGTGCTGGCAGGTGGGACTAGATTGGGTTGGGATATCCGGTCAGCATGAACGGGATGGACCGAAGGGTCTGTTTCCATGCTGTACGTCTCTATGACTCTATATTAATATCTTTCTCTTTGGTATTGATTCTTATTTCATTTACCACATCTTCACAAATTTGATTCCATCCCCATAATTTAATTGGAAATCTTCTTTACCTCCCTAGCTGTGTAGTCTGCAAAAAAAGTGGTCCAAGAATGATTCAGGTGGAGACTTTTCCATTGATACAGATCCCATTTTCCTCAGACTAGTGCTTGTGCCTCCAAACTGGAACCCACTTCTCCCATACCAGTCTTTGCTCCAAATATGAATCTCTCAGATCTGCGTTTCTGTATACCAAATTGTAAGTGGCTCAGATAATAATTAAGAGATCCTTTGAAATGTAGAGAATGGTATGGTGTGACTGTTATGTTGTGTGCTATTAGTGTTAGTAGGTGAACAGTTGATTTCAAGACGTTTAGCTTTGCAGGTTAGCTGAAGGATCTTTGTCATCTTTCCTTTTGACAGCAGTTTTGTTATGTTTCTGACTTCCAGCAAAGAGGCAGACTTCCTTTTTTATTACCTGCAGCATATGTATGACTCAATGTTTTCTCAACACCTACAGAGCAGGTGTGAAACTGCTTTTTAACCACTATTCTTATGTGTTCTTAAAAGGGACAAAACACAAACACGTTTCGTGCACAGAGTGCTCTTTTGTTTTCCAATGTATTCACACTCAGAGATAAATGCCAGAAGATTAATGCTCAACTTATAGTGCTTTTCTCTTTCATCCCCAGCCATGAAGATACCTTGACACCCATCAGGTTTTACTTTCCAGGCATTCCCTTGAGGTTGAGGATAGTTTACACAGGCCTTCCAGTCATTGAATGACATTGCTCAGAATTTGCATTCTCATCATTTTTTGTAAGCTGTATGTCTCTTTGGAAATATATGTAATTAAATGTACACTATCTATGTCGGGTTATGGATTCTGATTATGTTCTGTTGTCATGACAAAACGACATTAAAGAGAAGTGAACTGATTTGTAAGTGCAGCACTTGTTTGTCAATTTACTTTGGTTTGCACAAATGGCATAACGTCTTTAGCAGGTACATTACTTCTAAAATCTCATAAGAATAAGAACTTGCACATTAATTGTCTATTAAATTCACCAAAGTCCAGAAACTAAGAGTCTGAGTACCTTTTTCGAAATCAACCAAATAGTTATTAATGCAATATCAGTCAGTTATCTGGCTCACACTAGGAATAATTTGAAGCATCCTGCATATAACCAATCAAATGATTCTAAAATGTCAAAATTATAATTTTCAGACTTTTTCTAACTTAGTTTTTGTATCTCTTATATTTTTCTCTCTTAATACAACTTGGTTTCTTTCTCTTCCTGATTTAACTCCAATTTATAATCTCTCTCTACTGTTTCCCTGCTTCTTCCTTGTAAAGGAGATACATTGTTGATTAATGTTGCAGGTGCGCTGTTTCCCGAGCAGTTGTGTCGTCAAGTCACATTTCCAGCAAACCACGATATTAATGTGTTTTTTTAAGCCAAAGGGTGCAAAATCAAGGCTAAAGGGAAAACCTTGATGCCCCACTCTATCAACACCGGATAATAATTAACACAGATCTCACTGACAGAAGGATAAAACTAATTTGGTATAACCCAAGAACAAAGAAAGGCCACCTCTTTCAAAAATGTCTCTTTTTACAAGCTGGAGAAAGTGAGGACTGCAGATGCTGGAGGTCAGACTCAAGAGTGTGTTGCTGGAAAAGCACAGCAGGTCAGGCGGCATCTGAGGAGCAGGGGAATCGATATTTTGGGAAAGTGCCCTTCATCAGGAAAACGTTGATTCTCCTAGTCTTTCTACAATATGCCTAACTTTCTAAAGTTCTGACTTTATCATACTGTTCTTTTGGCACTGTTTATGACAGCTGTGAGCCTAAGACCATATGGCAAGCAGAAAATCAGTCTCACACAGGTAATCTGATATCTCATTAATGAGGTTTATGCCATTGATGGAACATTCAATATTTTGGCCTTTGCTTCAAAAATATTAACCCTAAGCCGTTATTTGGGATTAATGTTGAGGCAATGCTGCTTGGAGAGTATATAGTGCCAACCTAATATTTCCTGTAACAGATTAATATGGAAGTTGCAAACAATTCAGTGATTTAGAATTCAGAGAACTCAATGGGTAACTGTGCAGCCTCACTTTGCCTACTCCAGTGTTCTCTTCCACTTTCCTGGTCACTGATCCTTGCTAAAAGGATATCATTCCCTGAAACAAATAGTTATTCCTCATATCTGAGGGTAGATAATGAGTGATGCCTGTTGAATAAACTTGGTGTAGCTGAAAGCTACTGTGTGAAGGAGAGACAATGTGGTGACTATCAAAACCAAAAATGAGTTGGTCGGTGTAGATCAGGGTGACAAATAGGAAACAAATAAACTTACACACAACTATACATCATCTTGATAAAGTGGCATGGTAAGCTTTGTTTCTGTTAGTTCACAACGACATTTTGGATTAATAGAGAACACGAAAGCTAGTTACCCCATTCCAAATTCAAACGGCAAATGATAAGTGATGAATTACTTTTCATACCAAATTTCTGGTACATCTGCACAAAGTAACTCATGTATATATTGTTTTCTACAGCTTGCCAGTTCACCAGTTTCCTACTGACTGTTCCCACATGACATTGCAGTTTACTGGCTGGCATGGTTTCAAGGAGAGGAACTCAAAGCCCTTTTGATTCATGTCAGCATTACATCAACAGGAAAGGATCACAGTTTCCCAATTTGCATCTTACTTGTGAGTTTCAGCAAACAATCAGGCAAATGAAAGGTTTCTTCCTAAACAGCTCAGATATCAAGGTGTTATTTGGAGCACTATGTTGCAACGATGTGGAATTCCCGAGGCAGCTGACTTCCTGGAAATTGCCTGAGAAATTGAATTATTTCCTTGCATTTGGAACCCTCTGATAAAGCCCATTAATGTCAGAGAATTCAGAGGGTTCTGAATCAGTGAAGCAAAATAGTTATTCAGGAAATGTTACAGGATTAAAATCTGACTACAATTAGTGAGTAACTGTTAAATTGGCTCCCTGACTCACCACCGACCACCTTCAACAATATCCCTTTGACCTTACAACCTAACAGCCATGCTGGATCTGACCCCCTCAGCCCAGATTGATCCTGCTAGACCTGATCCACTCATCATTCACCCCCCTCCACTCCAGCTCTGCAGGTCCCAACCTCAGCCCAATACTCCACCACCTCAGCACTTCATGCTAGACGGACATAAATCCCACCCCTCACTCTGCCAAGCTGCCCATCCCTAGACCTGACTCTTCACCCACTTACCAGGCACCCTACCACCTCACCCACCTAGCAAGACCATAACTCAGCACTTAACTTTCATATCTATCCCTACCATGAGCTCTCAAAGTGGCTGGTTGTGCTGTTGGGATTTTTAATTCACAGAATAAGTACAGTGAATGCTGTAAAAGGGAGCCTGGTTTCAATAAAAGTGATCTTCATTGCTCAGTTGATAACAAGAGGCCCCTATGCAAGAATGTCTAGTGGAGCAGTCATCTAAAGGTGGGAAGCTCATTTTTCATCTGGTCAGGGTTAGAAATAGAATTTTCAAAACTAATTGGAAAATCTGGGCCAATTGTCTGTATTTTGAGGATCACAACCATGTCAGCTCTCTTTACCACAGAAAGCTGAACCTCAGATTATAACCCTAGAGATCAAGGTCATCATCTAGAGTCATGGCTTATAACATGTGTGTGCTTTCCAAAGGCAACGGCTGACAAGCACAGCAATGATTTATGTTCAACTACTAATTACAGAGCATATCATTGGCAGTTTGATGACAGGTTTCAAACAGATCATTCGGGAGCTGTTCAGCAATCATGATAACACATGACACAACTTTACATTTTAAAGAAGCTTGAAGGATCCAGAGATGAACAACATTCTGCTATGATCCAAGGCAGTAACAAAAGAGACAACAGCCTCGGGGTAAAGATGAGAATACATTGTTAATATTTTAAATGCACGTGAAGTCCTGTCTAACCCAGGCATCAGCAACCAGACTCGAATGGATTTAATGGCAAATCCACGTACAAAGCAATTGCATTCCATGTGGGCAATTACTTTTAAGGCCATGAGTGAAGGAACAAGTTCCTTAATGTGACTAGAGAAGACGACATGTGTCTGGCATATTTGATAGTGCCTTCATCAAAGCTGTAGCTGACTGCCCTTTGCTTGATTACATCTTTCCTGTGTTGAGTTGCCATATATTAGTTGGGACTGGATGCCATGGCCACTTTTGTTACCACATCTATTCTGCTCTCCTTTTGGAGCCAGTGTTGTTACACACCAAACTACATCACACCCTTCTTCCTGATATCATACAAAACTGTTTGCACATTAGTGAATCTTGATGCTGTCGGATTTTTTTTGCATTTTAGTTGCCAAAACTCAATAGTGGAGTATCTCTGCCAACCTTTAGATACTGCAGGAATAGTCTTGTTCTTTATCCAACTTGAAAGCTCCTAATGTCTGCAACTACCAGAAGCATACCATCAATATTTAAAATGGAATCACCATAGAAACTGCTAAAATATTTAATCCATGAGTCATAGCAGATTATTTGATTTTTGGAAACTCACATCCAAAACCTACCTCATCTCAAACCAAGTTGACACAAATACTAATGTCTTTACTCAGAGCGCATTGGGGTGAGGAATGCATTTTCTGCAACAGTAGTAGTAGACTCGCCAAGTTTAAGGGCATTTCAATGGTCATTGGATAAATATATGGATGAAAATAGAATAGTGAAGGATAGATAGGTTTCAAATTGGTTCCACAGGTCGGCGCAACATTGATGGCAGAAAGGCATGTACTATGTTCACTGGTGATTGGAGTTGAAATCCTGTTTGATTATTTTCTTAGCAGCCCATTGTTAATGAGGTTAAAACTGATACACATATGTCTGCTCTGGCTAAAATTGAGTAATTCTGGGCCAGTGTAAACCGAGGTTCTTCTTGTTTTCTCACCATCAGTTTCACAAGAAACAGTGCCTTTATTGGCTCAGTTATCAGTCTGAGCATATAAAGCTAGTGCATGTTTAACTAGAACAGATTTAAATTTAATGTAATAATATTTTCTGGTACTGAAGTAAAATGTTGACATACAATATTCCAAAACAAATTGTCTTTCAGCAACCATGATGCATGTTACAAGTTCAAATCCAGAGAGAAATATTTAAATGATGTAGAATTCGGTTCTCCCTTCCTACCCCAGAGACACCCAGGCCAAAGAAAAACACCAACCTTTGCACAACTTGGGGTCAACTAAGTCAGCATGCATTCAAATCTAGGAAATTCAAATCCTTTTGCTTTAGTGTCATTCCAAGGGATGTGGGTCCCCTTTAAGCTGTCAAGAAGCTAGAGCAGCATTGAGTTAAAGAAACCTATCATTTCATAATATCTACCAACTATGAAGTCATGATGATATAAATCAAATTAAGCTTTCATGCACAATAAAGCAAAGGTTCAGCAGTTTTGAATGAATTGAAAACTAGAACATGTTTCAACAGCAGTCACAGGCAATAGGACACAGTTCATTGGCTTCTCTACAAGTTAACATATTACAGTTCTAAAAATCATTTTTCAATTTCATAATTCACAGGTGCTCACTAAAATGCCTTAAATATCACTTGTTCATTCAAAATGTTATATTTATTTGGCATGATCGTTGTTCTATTCTACCCTCATGAATCTTTCGACTTCCACCTCATCTTCTAGTCACAAGATCATGTCTGACTTGATCAGCCAACTCTTGGCACAAATATGTGACCAGGATTTGAACAGATTTTTTGAGGCCTTTGGGGAATGGGAAGATACTAATGTGATCGGAGGAGATGCATGTGGAGCATTTGGAAACTGGTGAAGGTGCAGATGAAAAGGTGATAAATTCTTCAGGTGGATTAAGACACACTATAGAGACTCCTTGCCATCTACAAAGATAAACATAAAGGCTTTGGCCTTATGAATCTGCCAAGTCATCATCTGGAAATGGTGCTCAGTTTCCTGAGACTTTGAAAATGCAGCTGTTAACCCTTGAATTCCAAAAGCAGAGTCACAATGAAGTTCATAGTCACAGTATCATAGTTAAGATTCAACCTGCCATCTTGTGCCAAAGTTGGTTATTAGCCCACCCCTCAGGTTATGTCTGTTAAAATCAGAAATGGGTGAGTTGGAGATGTGAAACAAACCTCATAGACCTTATCCACCCACCAATCATGGTTTTTTCAGACAATTACAACCTGGTCATTCATATTATGCAAGCAGCTCTTCATTAAGCCTGGCTATATGCAATATTTGTGCAGCAACATCTGACAGACTTGAACTTCACAAGTACCATAAACAAGAACTTCAAAGAATATCTGTAATTCACACACGCAAATGGTGCATCCTGGTTTTATGTCCAAATTTAAAGATAGCAAAACCTTTTGGTAAATCAGCAGCACCCAATTTTCTTACAATAATATGCAATATATACAGTATTTACCCAAGTTGGCGTTAACAGGAAAAAGACGCTTCAAATCCTCTGACTTTTATTATTTTAAATTGAAACTAACATTTACAAGTAACTTGCATTGAACATAAATAAGGAGAACTAAGTATGCAGCTGTTGGAAATCTGAATTATAAACAGAAGTAACTGGAAATACTCAGCAAGCAAGGCAACATCTGTGGAGGGAGATATCAAGTCAATGCTTCAGAACAACAATCTGCACTCGTTCTGACGATGGGTTAGTTCCCTCTATTTCTCTTTGCACAGATGCCACCAGATGTGCTGAATATTTCCAAAACTTATCCTGGTCCTGCTGGAGAGGCTCCCTTCTTCTTCTTTTGCAGTCTCGTTTTTCTATACCCCTTTCAGGCTCTCTCGTGAATGGAGGAGTGTCTTCTCTAACTCTGTCTCTCATGTACAAAGAAGTTATGCTCTGAATGGTCATTCCCTGTGATTGATTTTTTTCTTGGCAACTGGGGGCAAACTCACCCTCCACCCTTGTGCATTTTTAGTGGTGTGATGCACTCACACTACCTCTAGGGCATAAGGCAGTCATGTGAGCAGGGCCAAGCCTAGGATTGCCTGAAGCAGCTCAGTGATTCCATTTGTATTACTCTTTCAAACCTTGGTCTCACCTCTCAAGGGTGCACTCATCACCTATGGTTTCCTTCACTAGTCCCATAGATTGAGGGACTATCTATGCAGACACTTCGACAGAGTCTTCCCTTGTCCTTACTTGCACCTCCATGACAAGAACCTCCACTAAGACAATCCCAGCCACACGCAGACACAGAGGAGCAGCCTCCATCTCATTTGAGGCCACAAGGAGAATACTGTACAGAAATGGGTGAGACAGAAAGCCAAACTGTCAACTATGGCACAGCTCAGCTCATTTGGGTGTCATTCATTTGCGATTGTGTAAACTATTATTTTTTATTGAATTCAAAAAGTCTATGTTGAAGATTACAGTGATTAAACCAACTCTTTTGCTGTGATGTTCCTTTTCAAATCAATGGAAGTTTTAAATTGCATTTTAAATATTCTGAAAACTAAACTAGCTGAGTTCTGACTGGCTGTTCATAAAACATCACAAATGAAAAAGAGGGAGGTTTAATTTGAGTTATTGTATTGGATTTTTTGAAGACATACCCAGTTATAGAATTGATTGTAAGATTAGCATCAAGATATAGACTGTTTCCATGTCCAGTTACTTTGTCAACATTACACATTTTACTTTATGCTTTGAAAAATCTTTTCAGTGTTTGCTTTTGATTGTATTAAACAGAACATAAAAAGTGCCATTAAGATAGTGAAGACGGTTTTTCAATATAGCTAAAAAACTGCAAAACGGATGGTGGAGACATTCTTGGAAAATCTAAGCAAAATAAGCACTCCAAAACAAGTGATGATTTAGTTTCCACAACACTGTCGACTGTTTGTACGTATTAGTAGCATTTCTGCAGCAAATCACCTTGCACTTAAAACTGTAACAGATCAATTCAGCTTTGTACAGCATTTGTAATAAATGGTCCTCATATTGTACACTTATTTAGCTTTACAGTGACTAAATGATCAAATATAAGTTGACTGTAAGTAAAGAAACATTCTGGACTCTGGATAGAAAGGAAGTGATGTATTTTGCAAGCATGTATTTATCATGTATTTCAACATTCTTAAACTTCACATAATTTCCCAAATGGCCAGTTCCAGGTCTTTGTCATTCTATAGGGGTGGATTGATGAAGGAAACAATCATTAGCTGAATCAAACATCTCACCTGATGGCCTTGCCTCAATGACATATCGGCTAATTGGTGCCTTGCCAGCATCTCCACTGGACCAATGAATCGTAATGGCTGATCCATACCTGTAGATCAATGGCTCACCTGGAGGACCAGGAGCACCTTGAGGGAAGGTAAAACATATCCAATCAGTCGAAACAGCATGTGACACTGCCTTTCACAAGAATTACCAAAAAACTTGCAGTCAAATGTTTTTTCAAACTGTAGTAGTTATTAAAATGGAGGAAATAACTCCAGCCAAGTTACACTCATAAAAAATCTCAAAAATAGCAATAAGGCAAATAATTAGTCAACTTTACTTTGTGAGATATTGGCTGGTTGAGGTTGGTTAGCATTCCAGGAGAATTCCCCTACCAAAGGTTCACTAAAACTCAGATCACTGGCTCCTTTCTAAATGATACACCGCTTTCCTTCCATTTCTCATATTCATTTCTAATACAAAGTAGGAAGGTCATGAAACTCTTTGTCACAAAATCATTTAACCAGTGGCCTGAGTCACTTCTTCCCTCCTCTCTTCATACCCTGGCTTCAAATCACATATTTCAATATCCTTGTTCCTTTTCACAAATCCATTTGATAGGATTGTGAGGTTATAGGCAGCAGATATTCTTTGTCACCAGAACAAGGGGAACAAAGGGAACATACAGGACCAGCACTACAAACTACTTTTTAAAAACAATATTGGAAAGTAGAGCTATTCTAAACAAAAAAGTCAGATTTTTTTTCATATAAAATGTTAAAAAGAGACATGATTTATATGGAGACTGAACTATTCTTCAACCCTGACAGACTTTTCTGGGAAACAGAATTCTTAAACAACACAATATTATTGCTTTATCTCTTGGTCTTGGGATCCATGTGGAAATTTAAACTCCTGATCATAACCCACTCTGGCAGCACTTGAAGTTATTTTAGGTCAATATTATAAATATTTGCAACTCAAAACAATTCCAATGGGTTAGAATATGATTTGGAGAATAAAAGACGAAATGGAGATACCTTCTCCAGGTCCAGTGGTAATATTTGCCTCAACTTCTGGTCCATACGTGTATGTTTTTGCTTTTATTCGATAAGTGTAAGTCACACCATCTGACAGGTCTTTAATTTTCATCCATCGAGGAGTATTTCCCTTCACATCCACAGTTACAATCTTACTGACTCCTGCACAATGACAGAATTACTGAACCAGCCAGTTTGCAACATACAAGGGCAATACACATCTAATTGCACAGATTAATTATGGGAAAAAGGCAAACAAGTACAATTATTCACTTCAAAATTAGAAATCAGTAAATCTGAATACAGTCATGTCCCTTAATTTTTTTTTCTCTTTCTTCTGCCAAGTTCTTTCTCTTCTTCTGACTATGCACGCCCTGCTGTGGAATATTTACATATACGCGGGTGCCCAATTGAATTTTTTGGCAGCTGACAACTACTCTTGATTAATTGTCATATGGCATGTGAGGAGTCCAAACTAATCACAGCATTCAGGCTGAGAGCTAAAATAAATGTCAGCAAGTTTTTGTTACTTACTATATTTGTTTCCTTCTTTCAATTTTCTCTTCTTTCTCATTATTGTGTTTATTATTGGGACACTTTAAAATTGTTTTCTGCCTTTGTTCATACTACTATTTATTTTATTTCTATGATTTATTTCATAGCAGAATCATTGCTGGTAAACGTACTATTCTGCAGATAATTAACTGAATAATACAAAATGGACATAAAAGGGAGATTGTAAAAATTAGGAAACTTTAATTGATTACATTTCTCAATGAGGTGCATTCCTTCTGCTGTTTGTCTACCTTCTGCACATAGTATGATAATCGTTTTTAAGAATAGATTTACAAACTATATGTTTACCATCAACAGGTGTGCAAGGCTCATAAACCAGTCGATATCCTTCAATTATTCCATTTGGATACTTTGGGGCTCCCCAGGATACATTCACAGAGGTTGTTGTAAGTTCACTGAATCGAATGTAGCTTGGAGCACTTGGAGCTGTTCATGGAAAAATAGCATTGTTAATCAGTCACACTTATCTCTAATCTCTAATCATACAATGAGGAGAGTGGATGCATGATAAGTGAGTTCTTTTAAGATTGCACTATTAGTAAAGATATTTTAATATTTAATATTTCCGATTCACATCATAATTTCACATGCCTTGTGAGGAGTCCAAACTAAACAAAGCATGCAAGCTAAAAGCAAGAAAGCGATGGTGAGAAGAAACAGACGGAAGCTAAAAAATGGAGCAAAATTGAGAATGTGTGTTGTGCTTCTGTATGTATGTATATTTTTAAAGAAATTACATCCAAACAGATTTTCTGCCAAACATTCTATTGTCAGGCTTTTGTTCCATATTTCTGTCAACCTTTTTCTTTATACACTCTTAAGCCCAAATTCATTATGGAAATTGCACTTGTAAAGGTATCATGCCAAATCTCAGTGAATCTCAGTTTTCTCCCTCACGCTATGTTCCCAGCCAGTACAGGAAAATACACTGAAGCTTCAGTTTGCAGTTCTACTTTCAAAATTGTTATTTGGTTTTGCTATTTAACAATAAACAATATTTTCAAATTATAGTGTTACATGAAAGACAGCGTCGAATGGATAAGTTTAAAATGGAACACGTTTTGTATCTTCTTATCCTTTTTCAGAGGTTTGAGATACAGCACCTTTCCCTCTTAGCCAGAGACTCTAGGTTTAGATTAGGTTAGATTCCCTACAGTGTGGAAACAGGCCCTTCGGCTCAACTAGTCCACACCGACCCTCCGAAGAGTAACACACCCAGCCCTATTCCCCCCAACTAATGCACCTAACTCTATGGGCATTTTAGCATGACCAATTCACCTAACCTGCACATCCTTGGACTGTGGGAGGGAACCGGAGCACCCGGAAGAAACCCACGCAGACACGGGGAGAACTTGCAAACTCCACACAGACAGAAGTTGCATCCAAGACCAGAAGGTGCATCCGTACTATTGCCAAACAATGTGATTATCAATGTACAAATCCTTCCAACATACACCATTGTTAGGAGTAGGAAGATTCCTGATCTGCTATGATGATCAGAAGAAAGATGGAGTCTCTATCATCACTACCCTGCCTTTTTTTGACAGCTTGTACATTACAGTTGTTGCCACAACAATGCTGCCTTGCTGAATGATCTATAACACACCAAATTCTGTTTCAATTATCTTCTACACTTTGCTTCCACTTCACCTGGAGATTATATATGGTCTTATCCACTAATCCGCATTATGTTTTCTGACATATATCCAGTGGTAAAAATGGGAGAAAAGTGATAAGGAGGGAAGGGGTGGAGAATGAAGGGGGAGAGACAGAGAGCAGGGTATAGGGGAGGTGGAAAAAAGTTAATAAAATGGGAAACAAAAGGAAGGGCAGAGATGGGGAAAGGGAAAAATGAGTGAGAGTTGGTGAAAGGAGGGAAGTGTTGGAGTAAGGTAGATGATCAGGAGCAGGATTGCCTTGACAAAGAAAGTGAAAGTCAGGTTAATGAGTCAATTGAAAGATGGAGAACAGAACATGAAAGATGATATCGTGGAAAGACAAAAGGGATGCGACAGTAAAGAGGGAAGCAAGAGAGGCGTGGGAGAGAGAAGGAGAAGAGAGAAAGTCAAAATGATCCCTTTCTTAATTTCAAAAATATACTTTATTCATAAGATTTTTTATATGCACACAGTCACTAGATCAGTTTGGTTCTGTATTCCTTATATATGGAGAACAATCAAAACCCAAGGCATCTCTTACTTATACGGGACTATATTTACATACATTTGAGATACTGGGAGGGTCTGATAACTGAATGTACTTTGGCAGAAAGATTTGGATGGTGGTCTTTTCCCACTGCGCCTTGGCGGCAGCTGCCCAAAGCTTTAGTTCGTCACTCAGTACATAGCCCTGGACCTTGGACTGGCCAGTCTGCAATACTCAGTCAGGGTCAACTTCTTGCTCTGAATGACCAACACATTTTGGGCAGAACAATGAGTGTCTCTCACTGAGTCCTGGGAGTAATTTTTTTAATTTCAAAAATATACTTTATTCATAAAATAGTCTTTATATATGTAGTCACAGTTCGAAACTGTACAATCATAGTGTATTTCGAACAAACAAACACTGGAGTTGACTCTCCTGACAGTTACAACAACCTGGAGGCATTTCTTACTTATGCAACATATTGTTCATACCCATTTCCTACTTCATCTCCACTGACCATACAATCTAACCCCTGTAAGTGCTTCTCCTGCCCTCCCTGTTACTCCTTAGCAATATCTTCTTTAACTCTGTTTTACTTTCACCTGTCAACCTTTCTTCCTCATGTATATTCCAGGCTGACACTCCAGAGCAGTACTTAGCAATCACTGTACTGATGAAAGTGCTGTCTTTCAAATGAAATGTTTAACCAAGGCTTTTTTAGCCTAGTCAGGTCTTTCCACCAGGTCCTATGGGAACTATCAAAGAACAGCAGTTAAGCTTTCCCAGGGTCATAGCTATCATTTATTCCTCAACTGATATAACTAAAATAGGTTAATTTTACTTTGATATTTCTGGTATCTTGCTTTGTATAAACTGGCTGCTTTATTTCTCCACCTAGAACAGTGATTGTGAAGTAGTTTGAAATGCAAATAGAATCCTTACACATTCTTTCCTTATTTTTAAAAGATGTTTTAGCCTATTGCTCTGCTGTTTTGCTAATCTGTTTCAACCGAGAAGGAATCCTTTCATCATTTGGGCCTGTGAGCACTTATCAGTTTCTTGAGTTCTTGAAGAGACTAGATGTTTATGAGCATTAATAGACAAAGAACATTTGTTTTGAGAAATTGTCTAAGACTTTGCCCCAGTAAGTTCAACATTAAATACTATGTGGATTTGTTTTGTTCCAAATAATATCGAAAACACTTTTATCTTTAAAGGATCAGCAGTACCTAAACCATATAAGCCATGCTCTGTCTCCAATGTGCAATTTCAGTCATTTTATCCAATAAAATGCAGATTATTTCCATGCTAGGAGCTTTTTGTAATCAAAACATATTTAATAATGTTGGAAATATAGGGATACGTTGATGTTAGAAATAATTCAAGCTTCCAATGTCACTTTGTAGCCAAATAATCAATTTAATGATTATTTAACAGGAAATAGCTACTGTTTTGAAGCAGCCAGGGTGGGTGGACACCTGCATTTCTTCTTTCCTAATAAGGCAAGACTTGACGTCCACCCATCAGTTCTCCAGCTAATTATAACAATGATGAAGATCATTGCAAAAAGTAATTGTGCATTGTTTGTAGAAACCAATTTCAGATTCTCTGGCATTATGTGTTTTTGTATCCTTCTTCTTAGTGGGTTTGGCAATATATGTACAATGAGGATTGTTTATGAGAATATTTGAAGGATAGAAGAAACAAACTACATTCATGTAAAAACTATGATTGCTAAAACTGCACTGTCAATTTTTCTGCATAAAGGCCTTTTATGTCAGCTTCCCTGCTGTGCCATAGTTTCTGATAAATCTTATTTTTATTTCCTTGCTAATAGGGAGCCCATAAAAAGACAGTTAATAGTAGTTCTGTTCTGTGGCTTTTGTAAGTAGCCTTAAAAAGACAGCGATGTCAGCTATAATTTTTCATATTAGGGATTTGTAATTTAAGAAACTGGCTGCTGTGACAGCCTATTTTGACCATATAGCCCAGAAAAAAACCTAGGAGTGATCCCTGGTTTTTGTTTAGTTATCGGATGTCAAAGTGGTTTCTGTTTTCGTTCCAATGAAGAAGCGGGCATTTCATGGGTTATGAAAACAATCATGTGTTGAATATTATTCACTTATTCGGTAGAATTTGACATTCAGGTACTCCCAGCTGCACCAGTAACAGCTTTACAAACTACAGATTTGTTTCCAGTAAGAAAACAACCTCCCGATTAAACTTAGTAGTCATGAAGGGATTCCTGGCATTATCAATAAGGTGGAGTTTAAATTTAAGATGGATGATGATCTTCGTTTTATAAGGGTATAAGAA
Organism: Hemiscyllium ocellatum; assembly: GCF_020745735.1. Taxonomy (NCBI): domain Eukaryota; kingdom Metazoa; phylum Chordata; class Chondrichthyes; order Orectolobiformes; family Hemiscylliidae; genus Hemiscyllium; species Hemiscyllium ocellatum. The sequence continues at coordinate 25,497,866 of NC_083425.1, read as the reverse complement.
TCAGAATGTGTTAGTACTGAGCAGTGCCTTCAGCACCACCTAATTTAACGATTTGTTGGAGGAATAACTTAGGATCTTGGAGGAGTCAGATGTAACATTTAGATCCCCCTCATCATCTCTGTAACAATATCTATTGTACCAATGTAACCTGTAACTTGCTTCTACCATGCAACTACCTCTCGTTCAACATAGGAACCTCTTTTAGTTGGACTATTAAGTGATTTTCATCCACCATACGTGATAAAGCAAACCACGTATATCCTGACAATTGAAGAAGATGCCGGCAGCAAACCCATTCACATGCTGAAGTTCACACTCACTTTACAGCAGGAATGCTTGTCTTCATTTCAATCTTTTTCAAATGGCAAGAGTTAAACTAATTAAGGTCAATGAATAACTAGTTAAGGAACCACTGGAAGATTTCAAAAGTCTTCCTCATCCATGGGAAATTCCAAAGACAAAGAAGAATCCGTTTTTTAAAAACTCATACATGGTATACAGGTGTCCCTGGTTAGGCCAACATTTACTTATCCTGAACTGACCAGAAAGCAGTTAAACATCAACCACAATGCCGTGGGTTTTGAGTCATATGTAGGCCAAACTGATTAAGGGTAGCAGACTTTCTTCCCGAACTAGGCCTTTACAACAATCATGACAATGTTACATGGTCATCATTAAGGTGGGGTTGTTTTTTTTTATCTCAGATTGTTATAGAATTTAAATTTCACCATCTGCCATTATGGGTTTCAAACCCATGAGTGTCCCAAGAACATTAGTCTGAAGTTCTCGATGACTAGTCCAGCAATGTTACCACTTCACCATTATTTCCCCTTGTGATTAGCTATATTGGTGTAAGAAATTTGTTTCACACATTCAACATGATGGGAACCTGTGACCATACTGGTTTGGCAGAAATGTTTTCCAATGCTACCTACACTGAAGAGAGTTCAGACTGTAAGGATCAACAGCTTGTTGAGGAAGTACACAATAAAATGATCAAAGTGCAACATTCATTCCACAAGCTAATTGCCATGTCTGAAACTGATGTAACTTGGGAGTTTAACACAAGCCATTCCTGGTGAAGGGCTTATGCCCGAAGCGTCGAATTTCCTGTTCCGTGGATGCTGCCTGACCTGCTGCGCTTTAACCAGCAACACATTTTCAGTTCAACACAAGATGGCAAACAAATAGCTATGACTGATTTAAGACTGATGTTAGATGTTGATCAGAATATTTGACTTCCTTATCTTCCCAAGAAGAATCCTCAATAACTGTGACAGAGATTCTGTGGAGGCTGTTGACTTCAAATTTTTGCAGCATTAAAATAACTCCTGAGTGTTTTCATTATTTTTTGAGATTTCATGTAGTCTTATTTAAAATAAGATATTGAATACAATTTAGACGTACAAAAGTTGGGTATACACTTGGCCAGAATTCATTATGTTTGTTTTAGAATTCTTACAGTTAGAAACAGGCCATTTGGCCCAACAAGTCCACACCCACACTCCGAAGGGTAGCCCACCCAGATCCATTCCCCTACCTTATTACTCTACATTTACCCTGACTAATGCACCTAACCTTCACATGCCTAAACATTATGAGCAATTTAGCACAGCCAACTCACCCTTACCTGCAGATCTTTAGCTTGTGGGAGAAAACTGGAGCACCCAGAGGAAACCCATGCAGATACAGGGAAAACATGACAATCAGTGGCCTGAGGCTGGATTCGAACCCGGTCCCTAGCACTGTGAGATAGCTGCGCTAACCACTGAGCCACCATGCCACACCATGTTGCTTTCATTGGTTTGAATTTGATAGGAATTCTTGTTTAGTTCCACTTTAGATAGTATCTATATTTTCAACATTGGGAAATACACAATAATATTCACTCTAAATAAGGTAATAATAAAAGGCAGAGCTTAAATTTTATTGTAATATCAGGGAGACTTCTGCAAAATCCTTGGAAATAAGCTAGAAAGTGGTTACACAGAGTCTTGAAGTATTTTGGGTATTCCTTGATGGTCTTGTAATGTGTGAACCGGGGAATCAAAGATGTTAAGAATTAGATATTGCTAGCTATAACCTAATATAGACCCAGGATAAGACAGAGACTAGCACATTTATTCGGTCAATTGAGGCCAATGAACAACGAAAAATATACAAATGTATCCACTGGTGAACAACGGATTGGTGCAGTACTTAAACTCCATTTTCACAGACAAGTGGGCTCTACCATCTTGACAGAGGCTTTGAAACAGGTGCTCCCAAAGTATGAGAAAGAATGAGTGACAGAATGTTATTAGAACTCACCCTGAAAATGGCTGAAGCTGCTCAATTGCTATCATCGAATGACCAACAGATCATTTGTCATATGCAAATCAATCTCATTATTTACTGCCTAAAGATTTGATCATGCATATATGTGTTGCTACATCCTTGCTTCTTACAGGCTCATGTAGGATGCCGGATAAGACTGGTAATAAGAAAAAGCTGATTAATGGGAGACCCAGCACAGTGTCCCTGAATTCACTTAGCCTCATCATCGTATAAACAAGGTGGCACCTTGCGCCAAGATGCACCAATCACCTCTGCTGAGTTTAGAATATGATTCCAGGATATGACAATTAGAAGGATTTGAAAGATTTTACTTGGTTTAACTGGAAAATATTCTGATAAACCTGCAGTGATAATTCAAGCTTTACTGGTCTAGAGGTTCATTAATAAAGAGAATGGTAACATCAGGACTTCAATATTCAGAACTGATCTCACTGTCCTTCCAAGTAATTGAATGCTGTCAGCTGTATATATCATCACATAGTCACCATTACTTCCCCTGCAACCTGGATTACTTCAAAGTGATTTCAGATTGTGAACAGCAGCAGCAAATTTAACAACAAATTTGATGATTGCATTTCAGTCTTGACTTCTGCACCTTCTTGTTAAATAAGAAAGTTAGTACTACCTCAAAGTCAGCGTATGGCCACCTTTGCTTTCTGCATTCTGTTGCTAACAGATGGGTAACTTTTCAAGACTGTGATGCCAGCAGGGGGCTGACCCATAGTAAGAAAACAAAGGTCACAAAGAACAAAAGTGTTGCATGTTTGAAACATCACATTATGATGAGAGAGACACACTTTGAATCTTTCCAAAACTGAGAAACCCCTGAGGACCAGCAGATTTGATTCTGTTTTCAGTTCTAGGTAAGTTTTCAGGTTTCTTTGTTTTTCCTTCTCTTCCTTTGTTTAGTTCTGTGCGGGCTATCAGAGTAACGGGTTATGGCTGTTAGGGCAGTTGCATGTTCCTCCTGCAGAATGTGGCAGGTGAGAGACACTTCACATGTCTTTGCCGACTACATCTGCGGGAAGTACACCCAACTCCAGCTCCTCGAAAACCAAGTTAGGGAACAGGAGCTGTAGCTGGATGAACTATGAATCATCTGGGAGGTTGAGGGGGAAAGTGAGAGGATGTACAGAGAGGTGGTCGCTCCCCAGACAGAGGATAAGGATAGCTGGGTTACTGTCAGAGGGAAGAAAGGAACCGACGGTCAGAGCAGGGATCCCCTGTGGCCGTTCCCCTCAGCAATAAGTATACTATTTTGGATAATGCTGGTGGGGACGGCCTACCAGGGGTAAGCCACAGTTGTCACAGTTTCCGAGTTTCTGAGCCTGGCACTGTGGCTCAGAAGGGAAGGGGGGAAAATAGAAAAGCGCTAGTGGTAGGGGGCTCAATAGTTAGACGGATTGACAGGAGATTTTGTGGTCAGGAATGGGATTCCGGAAGGTATGCTGCCTCCCTGGTGCCAGGGTCCGGGAGGTCGCCAATCGGGTTTACAAAATTCTGAAGGGGGAGGGGGAGCAGTCAGAAATTGTGGTACATATTAGCACCAATGATATAGCCAGGAAAGGGATTGAGGATCTGAAAAGTGACTACAGACAGTTAGTTTGGAAGCTGAAGAGCAAGACCAATAGAATAATGATTTCAGGTTTGCTACCAGTGCCACGAGATAGTGAAATGAGGAACAGTCAACGAATGCAGCTTAACACGTGGCTGCAAGCTGGTGCAGGAGGGAGGGCTTCAGATACCTAGACCATTGGGATGCCTTCTGGGGAAGGTGGGACCTGTACATGAAGGACGGGTTGCACCTGAACTGGAGGGGTACAAATGTCCTGGGTGGGAGATTCGCTTGTGTGATTCGGGAGAGTTTAAACTAATTTAGCAGGGGGGGTGGGAATCAGAGCCACATGTCTGAGAGGGGGTCAGTTGCAAACGTGCCAGTGACAGGATATATTGAATCTAAAATGAAGGCTTCTCCCGCGATGAAACAAAGCAATCGGTTAAAGTGTGTCTGCTTTAATGCAAGGAGTGTGCGAAATATGAGTGACCAACTTAGAGCATGGATCAGTACTTGGGACTACGATGTTGTGGCCATAATGGAGACAGGGGTTTCACTGGGGCAGCAATAGTTGCTTGATGTTTTGGGGTTTAGACCGTTTAAAAAGAACAGGGAGGGTGGAAAAAGAGGAGGGGATGTAGCATTGCTAATCAGAGAATGCATCACAGCTACAGAAACCAAGGTTGTTGAGGAAGGTTTGTCTACTGAGTAAGTATGGATGGAAGTTAGGAACAGCAAGGGAACAGCCACCGCATTGGAGGTTTTCTACAGACCACCTAATAGCAGTAGAGAGATCGATGATCTCATAGGCGGGTAGATTCTGGAAAAATGCAAAAGAAGCAGGGTTGTTGTTATGGGTGATTTCAACTTTCCCAATAGCGACTGGAGCCTCCTAAGTGTAGATGGTTTGGATGGAGCCAATTTTGTCAGGTGTGTTCAGGAGGCAGACTGACAAGGGGAGAGGCCATTTTGGATTTGGTGCTCGGCAATGAGCCAGGACAGGTGTCAGATCTTGCGGTGGGAGAGCACTTCGGTAACAGTGATCACAACTGCCTCACATTTAGCATAGCTTTGGAAAGTGAAAGGAGCAATTACTGAGGGAAGATATTCAATTGGGAAAAAGAAAATTATGATGCTATCAGACAGGAGTTGGGCAATATAGACTGGGAGCAGTTGTTCCACAGAAAGGGCACAGCAGACATGTGGAGACTATATAAGGAGCAGTTGTTGCGAGTGATGCACAAATCTGTTCCTCTGAGGCAAGTAAGAAGAGGTAAGATTAAGGAACCTTGGATGACGAGAACAGAGGAAGTTCTCGTCAAAAGGAAGGAGGCAGCTTATGTAAGGTGGAGGAAGCAAGGATCTAGCACAGCTTCAGAGGATTACAGTCTTGCTGGAAAGGAGCTCAGAAATGGACTGAGGAGAGCCAAGAGGGGGCATGAGAAAGGCTTGGCAAGAAGGATTAGGGAGAACCCAAAGGCATTTTACTCATACGTGAGGAATAAGAAAATGATCAGGGGGAAGGTAGGGCCGATCAGGGATAGCGAAGGGAACTTCTGCGTGGAGTCTGAGTAGATAGGGGAAGCCCTAAATGAGTTTTTTGCTTCGGTTTTCACCAAGGAAAGGGAACTTGTTATAAATGAAAACTTACAGAAGCTGGGATACAGTCTTGACCAGATCAAGATTGATGAAGTTGATGTGCTAGAAATTTTGGAAAACATTAAGACTGACAAGTCCCCAGGGTCAGACCAGATTTATCCTAGGCTGCTCCGGGAAGTGAGAAAGGAGGTTGCTAAGCCGCTGGCGAGGATATTTGCTGTCTCACTCTCCACAGGAGTCGTACTGGAAGATGGGAAGGAGGCGAATGTTGTTCCTCTTTTCAAGATGGGTAGTAGGGAAATCCCTGGCAGTTACAGACCAGTCAGTCTTACATCTGTGGTCAGCAAAGTGTTGGAAAGAATTCTGAGAGAGAGGATTTATGTCTATTTGGCAAAGCATAATGTGATTAAAGGCAGTCAGCATGGCTTTGTGAGGGGCAGGTCATGCCTCACAAATTTTAGTGAGTTCTTTGAGGAAGTGTCAAGTTAGGTCGACGACGATCGAGCAGTGGATGTAGTGTATGTGGACTTCAGCAAGGCATAGAACATAGAACATAGAAAAATACAGTGCAGTACAGGCCCTTCGGCCCTCGATGTTGCACCGATCCAAGCCCGCCTAACCTACACTAGCCCACTATCCTCCATAGGCCTATCCAATGCCCGTCTAAATGTCCATAAAGAGGGAGAGTCCACCACTGTTACTGGCAGGGCTTTCCATGAACTCACGACTCGCTGAGTAAAGAATCTACCCCTAAAATCTGTCCTATACCTACCACCCCTTAATTTAAAGCTATGCCTCCTCGTAAGATCTGACTCCATACATGGAAAAAGGTTCTCATTGTCAACCCTATCTAAACCCCTAATCATCTTTTACACCTCTATCAAGTCACCACTAAACCTTCTTTTCTCCAATGAAAACAGCCCCAAGTGCCTCAGCCTTTCCTCATACGATCTTCCTACCATACCAGGCAACATCCTGGTAAACCTCCTTTGCACCCGTTCCAGTGCCTCCACATCCTTCCTATAGTATGGCGACCAAAACTGCACACAATACTCCAGATGCGGCCGCACCAGAGTCTTATACAACTGCAACATGACCTCAGGACTCCAGAACTCAATTCCTCTACCAATAAAAGCCAGTACGCCATATGCCTTCTTCACAGCACTATTTATCTGGGTGGCAATTTTTCGGGATCTGTGTACATGGACACCAATATCCCTCTGCTCACCCACACTACCAAGAATCCGACTATTAGCCCAGTACTCCATCTTCTTGTTAGGGTTCTGATAGGGTTCCCCATCTGATAGGGTTCCCCATGATAGGCTAATTCATAAAGTCAGGAAGTATGGGATACAGGGAGATTTGGCTGTCTGGAGAGCTTTTGCCTGAAACGTTGATTTTACTGCTCCTTGAACTGCTGAGCTCTTCCAGCACCACTAATCCAGTGTCTGGATTCAGAATTGACTGGCTGACAGAAGGCAGAGAGTGAGTGTAGATGGAAAGTATTCTGCCTGGAGGACAGTGTTGAGTGGGGTCCTGCAGGGCTCTGTACTTGGGCATCTGCTGTTTGTAGTTTTTATAAATGACTTGGATGAGGAGGTTGAGGGGTGGGTTAGTAAATTTGCAAATAACACAAAGGTTGGAGGTGTCGTCGATAGTATAGAGGGCTACGACAGGCTGCAGCGTGACATAGACAGAATGCAGAGCTGGGCTGATAAATGGCAGATGGAGTTCAACCTGGATAAATGCGAAGTGATGCATTTTGGAAGGTCAAACGCGAATGCTGAATATAGAATTAAAGACAGGATTCTTGGCAGTGTGGAGGTACAGAGGGATCTGGGTGTGCAAGTGCATAGGTCCCTCAAAGTGGATAGAGTTGTTAAGAAAGCATATGGTGTTTTTGCTTTCATTAACAGGGGGATAGAGTTTAAGAGCTGTGAGGTTTTGCTGCAACTCTATAAGTCCCTGGTGAGGCCACACTTGGAATATTGTGTCCAGTTCTGGTCGCCCCACTATAGGCAATATACAGAGGCTTTGGAGAGGGTGCAAAGAAGGTTGAATAGGCTCGGACTTTTCTCTCTGGAGAGAAGGAGGAAGAGAGGAGACCTGATCGAGGTGTACAAAATAATGAGAGGAATAGATAGAGTCAATAGCCAGATACTTTTCCCCAGGGCAGGATTGACTGGTACGAGGAGTCATAGTTTGAAGATATTAGGAGGAAGGTATAAAGGAGACGTCAGAGGTAGGTTTTTTATATAGACAGTTGTGAATGCATGGAATGTGTTACCAGCGGTGGTGGCGGTAACAGTCATTGGGGACATTTAAGCGACTGCTGGACATGCACATGGATAGCATGAGTTGAGGGGTGCGTAGGTTGTTAATATATTTTATATTCGGATTAAACGTCAGCACATCATGGGCCAAAGGGCCTGTTCTGTGCTGTACTTTTCTATGTTCTATTCCACTTTTCATATATCTTCAGCCAATAAAGATAGTGAAATCATCAACTAAATTGAGCTGTTGAAGATGGGGGAGTCAAATGATATGTTTTTTTCAAATGTTCCAGAGTTACAGTACAGTATTTAATCTGTGCATTGTTTACCCCATCTTTTAATTCTGGAAGATTTATTTCAAAATAGAAGTGGAAAAAGACTTGCGTGCATCTGGCATTTTTCAGTGTCTCAACATCCTAAAGCACTTCTCAACCAACAAAATAGTTTTGAAGTGTAATCATTGCAGTAATGCAGAAAAGCCTGCAGCCAATTGTATTCAGCAAGTTCCCACAAGCAGCAAGTGATAAACGCTGGATGATCTGTATTTAATAAGCTTTTTTGGGAAATAAATATTACTCATACAGCAAGGCAAACTTACTGTTTTTCTCTCAATAGTGATATTGGACCTTTACATCCACCAAAGAGGGAAGGTGGGACCTCAATTTAAATTCTTGTTTCAAAGACAGAATCTTTGACAATACAGGACTCCATCAGTACTGCAGTGAAGTGGCTATGAGAAACATATTTGTAAAAGTTGTGCATTTCCTTGTCAATTATTTGAGGTAGCTGCTGTTTGGGTAGAAAGTTTTGAAAAATGACTCTAACTCCCTGAAGCAACATTTTATAAGATTATTCTTTCATGGGATATGAGTAGCATTGTTGCCATATGTAAATACCTTTGAACAGAATGGATTTCAAGGTTATTTTCGAGGGCTATTCAGAGTCAACCACATTGCTGTGGATCTGAAGTCATATACAGGCCAGACTCCAGATATCCCACTCCAAAGGGCATTAGTGAACCAGATTTTACAACAGTCGGTGGTAGCTTTTGCTTAAGATTAGCTTTAAATTGCAAGTTTAATAATTGACTTAAAAATAATATCAGGTGTGCTGTCACCTCGGCAGTAACATTACCATGATGCTACTATCTCCCCACTCAGCCAATCCTGCATTACTTTAGTACCTTGCCAGATGACATATTATTCCATTGCTCATCAGTGATGTAACTTTAAATTCTATCTTAGAACTAATCATGAACTAAAACTATTTTGGTTCACATCCCAAGAATCCAGAATCACAAGCTAGCCTCTGAAAGTACACAGCTAAGTCTAGCTCATTTACCTTGAATACAGATCGGGTTTTCATGAAAATGTCACTCATTCCTGGAATTCAAACTAAACAGTATCAAGATTAAATCCGAAGCTTATTTCAGATTCCAACAGTTATCACTTCTTTTAAAACATGTTTGCACTTTTAAATTATTAAATTCTGTATAATTTGAAACTAAAGTTGCTAACAGATTTCCATTGTTAGTATTTTTGCAAATACTTTTGCAGCTGAGATCCTGTTTATAAGTAAAACAAATTTTGAAATTTAAATGCATTGACTCAGAATCATTTATAGTTATACTTCTAGTCCTTTCAAAAGTGCTAATTTGGGAACCATACTACAGGTGCTGGCAGCTTTTCAATGAGTCACATGGGTGTCCTTGTTTCATGTCTTATCCTGGGCAAGTGCTGGTGAACTGGACATCTCAGATGGGGTTATAGCAGCCAAGCCTAATCAAACCTTCACTAATCAAGCCTAATCAAACCATAAATGCAGATTTAGCATTAAGGATTATTGAGCAGCAGCTGATATTTACTCTCCTTGAATTAGCAGATGTCAGTTAATGTAAGGCATGCCAGCAATTTCATTCCAGGTCTTCTTGGTATAAAACACTCTGCTCAACACAAGGAGAACAGTCACAGTTTTCAAGTATATCTTACTTTCGGGGAATGATATCCATAAAATTCATACACTGTGCTTCAATGCAAACAAGCTGAAGGACAAAATCTAAACAGGACATCTATGATTTCACACCATTTCTATCAGTAAATTAAGCACAAATTGCAAGTCATTTCAGAGAGCAGTATTAGAAAGAATATAACTAATGGGAATATTGCTTTAAAGAGACACATGATTTGATGATCAATATTAAAATACTTAAATAGTCTTGTTCAAATGTGGTATTTAACTAGGTAAATTACAATTCCAACTTTCTACTCTAATTAATGTACCTACATCGTGGGCGGCATGGTGGCAGTGGGCAGCACGGTGGCACAGTGGTTAGCACTGCTGTCTCACAGCGCCTGAGACCCGGGTTCAATTCCCGACTCAGGCGACTGACTGTGTGGAATTTGCACATTCTCCTCGTGTCTGCGTGGGTCTCCTCCAGGTGCTCCGGTTTCCTCCCACAATCCAAAGATGTGCGGGTCAGGTGAATTGGCCATGCTAAATTGCCTGTAGCGTTAGGTAAGGGGTAAATGTAGAGGTATGGGTGGGTTGCGCTTTGGCGGGTCGGTGTGGATTTGTTGGGCCGAAGGGCCTGTTTCCACACTGTAAGTAATCTAATCCACTGTGTGAAATTTCAAAAAAATTATTTAATGGTAACAATGTTCATTTTGTGTAAAGGTATCTGTGAACCCAAATGTTAGTCCTGCACATGTTTACAAATGTGCTTTACTGAGGTTTCTTTATTACCGAAATTTCTAGAAACTACCACAAAAATGTTGGACATACTAGAAATGTGAAATAAAAACAAATGCTGAAAATTCTCAGCTGGTCTGGCGTCTACTGGGAGGGGAAACAAAGGCCCAAATTTTCAAGTTTTCATATTGTCAGAGATACGACCACTGACATATATCAGCTCTCTATGGAAGTCCTCACCTGCTGACCTCTGTGGGAATTGCCTGGGAATTCCTAATGGGCATTTAAACTTCCAATGAGCATTTATTCTGCTCCGTGGGACCCTCTGCAAATGTCTCCAAATTTCAGTTAGAATCAGAGACTTTGGATAATTCCAATGTATTTATCTGAATAGTTAGTCAGGAAATGGTAGACAGGAGTAAGCTAACTTCTAGGTAGCTCCAGAACTGTCATTCTAATAACTGATACCCTGATGAACTCTTGACCAATCCCTGATATCGTAAATACCTTATATCTCCCTCCACTATCATTCATCTACATCTTTGCATCAGAATATCACCTTTTGCATCACCCTCCCCTTGCCTCCTCACCATCCGCCTCTTCACCCTTTGTCACCCCAGCTACCTCACCCGTCACACCTATTCACTCACTTTTCCAAATGTAAACCCTTAAGAACTTCCTAAAATTGAAGCATGACACTATAGGCAATCTGAGACCATCATCAATTACCACCATCCACAAAATGGTGACCTGAAGAGAAGGCTTGTAGAAACATTAGCTCTTCAAAATTAAACTATTTTGTCTGTTTATAACTGGCTTATCCAGTAGCTGTATTATTATTAATTATTTTGTTACTCTCACCTGCCTGTTGTGTCCGGCTCCTGATAGGTATACTTCGAGGACCATCGCCAGCAGCATTAAATGCACTCACACTGATCAGGTAGGTAGTGTATCCTGTTAGATTCTTCAGCTTCACATTGGTTTCAGGGAGGAAAAGGGTCTTCAGTTTTTCTGTCTCATTTTGTCGCTGGAATTCCCAATAGTAAATCTAAAAGGAAAGCCATACCTTTGAACACTTTGAAAAACTTGTGCCTCACAACTTTATCCGAAACTATTCATGTGAAAAAACATATTTAAACATAACTCTTCATGTAACATATCTGCAACAGGAAAGAAACTTCAGAAGATGACCCGCCTTGCAACTTGGACTCCCGTTTTCTTGCCTTTTTTAAAAGTAGGCAAATACAATTAAAATGATCAACTGTAATGATTTCTCATAGAGTGAGTTAACTAAAAACATTTTTTCAAAATCCGCAATCCAGAAGATATTATAACATTGTGACTGTAGAAAATAAAATTTGTTGGAATTAATCAGTGACATCAGTTTCTTCCTGTCACCTCAGTTGATCACAACAATTGTGCATATTAATAATGAATATTGCCAAATTGATATTAGCCAATTAATAATAAAATCATGATCTCACTGAGTTTTATGCTGACCTAGTGTGCTGCTGGATATATATATATATATATATAATATAGCTGCAATATATATCTCTTATAGAGAGGGTGACAACATCCAAGATAAATTGACATGAAGCTGAGGTCAGGAATTCTCAATATCATAGAAGCCAAAATAATCATGACAATGTTAAGGTCAGAAGGTAGGAATGTTTACAAAAGATTTAGCACTCAACATCTCAGTTAACTCTGGTTGAAAATTGGGTAATAAGCTAGTTAGCCAAATTAACAAGGTATGTTGCAGAAGATGCAATGAGAACACCTAAAGTATTGTGTCCAAGTTTCAAGACAGACGTCCAACCCTTTTAGGGGATGCAGAAAAGAGCCACAAGGATGACCTCTTGTGCTGGATGTCTTATGAAGAAAGATTTGAGCATCTTGTATTTCTCAATCTTGAAAGGATGTGATCAAGGAACGGTCTGACAGCTGTCTATAAGGTAGCAAATGCTATGTTAAAAGTAAATTCTGGAAAACTGCTTCATGGCCTTGTCTCTCAAATGTAACATTGCAATAGGATAAAGCAGCATCCCTTTGATGAAAGATAATTCTTCAATATCAGGCTTTTTTCCACAAAGGATTACGAATACACAGATTAGACTTCTCACTGACATATTGAAGACAAATAAGGAATAATTAATTGTGAAGAAGGAAGAATGTTTTTCCAGATGATTGTTGATGACCCAGATGCATTAGATAAAATTATCTCAAATTATTGATAGGCATTTTGAATTAAGGACTTTAAAATATTATACTACTTTCAAAGTTGGGTATAAAGTTGCATGGTCCATTGTTGACAATGGGGAAAGATTAAAGCTAGTACATTCCCAATTCACATATCACATGATGCAATTTCAGAATGAAACTTCTCAATTTATAATGTACCATAAATGGATAAAGCTCAACACTCAGCACAGAAATGCAATTGTTTTGGTGTTTGTTAAATCTCAAGAAAAGGATGTACAAAATTGATTTGCAGTGATTTAATGGACACATATTTGAACTCTATCAAGAAATAAATTAACATAGACATGTGTGAGAATTTCAGCAGTAGTTGGGTTGAGGGAGAAGTGGGATAATTATATATACACATTTATTTAATTTCATAGTGATTCCAATTTTTATATTTTAGATTGATAATAGAAATGTATCTGTTACACATCAAGTATTGACTGTCACACACAAATTCATATGTCACGCTCAAGTAAGAACAACTTAAAAGAAAAGGTTAGTCATTCTGCCTGTTAATTGATCAGTGAATAGCAGAGGACTCATAGCTGGTAGCTTCAAAGGAAATACCAAATGAACCTCAGCAGCAGACTGGTATATTTGGACTTTGCATAGTGCATCTTGTCAAAACATATATTTTCTGGCATATTTTGAACAGTATTCTAGGGCATCTGTTCTTGTATTCATATACCATACTATCTATGTTTTTCATATGTTTGTTCAAATTAAAAGGACACGACATACTTGAGATCCTACAAAATTTAAGCATAGAGGGAGGTCATTCAACTCAAAAGAATGAACCAAAGGACCAGAATCAGTGATTATGTCTTAGACTTAGACTTAGACTTAGACTTACAGTGTGGAAACAGGCCCTTCGGCCCAACAAGTCCACACCGACCCGCCGAAGCGCAACCCACCCATACCCCTACATTTACCCCTTACCTAACACTACGGGCAATTTAGCTTGGCCAATTCACCTGACCCGCACATCTTTGGACTGTGGGAGGAAACCGGAGCACCCGGAGGAAACCCACGCAGACACGGGGAGAACGTGCAAACTCCACACAGTCAGTCGCCTGAGTCGGGAATTGAACCCGGGTCTACAGGCGCTGTGAGGCAGCAGTGCTAACCACTGTGCCACCGTGCCGCCCACATACATGTCCCTCTCACATACATGAAAATTCAGGTCAAAGAATCTGAATGTAATCTGTTAAATAGAATGCTGCAAACACATTGTAATAAACCAAAGGAAAACACATCAATACAGCACTTTCATGAACACATCATCCTTACATAATTCAATCAGTCCTGGTCATGACCCTTGTAAAAGAACCAGTGTCTTCAACCATCTCACGAGCTATCTTTTCAATCCTGGATTGATTAACCACTTATGTATTCCTTCTCCAGTAACTATGAAGGACTGTGGTTGTTATTTAAGATAAAGATTATGTTCTGCTATTTTTGAAAAAAAGAGAAGAAATTACAAGTTTTCTGATTTTTTCATGTTCAGTTCCAAAACTCTTACCAACTTTGCCTAAATATTTTATATATACCTACGGTCTAGGCTTAGGCTATTGATGATTCACTCAGTTATAGTTGAGCCATCAAAGCCTCTGATGTACCAGATTTAATGACACCAAGTTCAAAATTTATAAAGCACCTTTAACAGAACAAACCATTCTCAGACACCTCTGGGAGAATTAAAAGAAACAAAATATAACACCAAGCTAGATAGAGGAGATATTAGGTCAGATGACCAAAAACTGTTGAAAGAGACAAATTTTAATAAATGTTTTAAAGGAAGGAAGTAGAGTGATTTGGGCCTAGGCAATTGAAGACACGCTGGAAATAAAGGTCAGAATTGGAGGAATGCAGATATTGCAGAAACAAAGCTGGGAACAGCTAGATCATGGAGGGATTTGAAAACAAGGAGGAGAATTATAAAACAAATTATTGCTTGCCTGGAGTCAACCCAAGTCAGTGAACACTGGATGATAGGTTAGCAGTAGATGGGCAGGAGAGAGGAGCAAGTGATGTTACAGAAATGGAATAGATGGTTCTAGTGATGGCATGAATGTGAGGTCAGAAGTTTATCTGGAGTCAAATGTGACAACACAAAGAGGGGTGAAGTTGGTATTCAGGGAGTGGAGTTTGAAGTGGCAATCATAAACATAGTTTCAGTCTTCCCACTAAATAACTTGAAAACACTTCTGCTCATCCAGTACTAGATGTTGGATAAGCAGTCTGATTGGTAACAGTGGAGGAGTCAAGCATGGTGCTGGTGAGTGTAGGTTTTTTATATTTTTCTTTTTTTTTTCTTTTTTAATTTTTTATTCCCCACACTACCGCCTAACTGCAGTAGTGCTTATTTTTTCTCCAGCACCCATGGTGTGTGTGTGCAGGTGTGAGACACAGTGAGGGACAAAAGGTGCAGTGAGTGTAGTATTAAATGAACAGGTATGAAATGAGATGCTTCTTTACATCATGAGGTAACAAAGACTTCAGCAATCAAGTGAAAGAAAATGTGAAGAAAGGAAGGGACAATCTGCTGAAGTGCGAGATTTACATACAGGGAACAGTAATATATAAAACTGTGTACAGAGAAGAGTTTGCCAAGTCAGAAAGTAGAGACTCACAGATAGACCACAAGCTAACAGCCAGGACAAGGACAGCCCCATCTCTACAATGGGCAGAGTAGAGGCCAGGGCCACGAGCTTCATGGCAACATAAACCAGTGAGGCAGAGTTGGGTGTCAGCATACATGTAAAAACAACATTGTGCTTTTGGACATTGTCACTGAGGGACAGCTCGTAAAACCAAAATATGAGTAAATAACCAACCTGTACTGAATTTGTTATATCTTAGCAGGGTTAATAACAGAAGCACTACAATTTTCCTTACTGTTCTTAGATTAAGGAGAGAAAAATATCAGTGCACTTTCACAATTTAGTAGGTCATGGCATGAGAATCGGTGTAGAACAGATTTGTATTCATCTGTGGAAATTGTGAGGCAGATTTCCCTTCTTAACAGCATTATGGGTCAACAGCACCAGACTGCAGATGTTTAACAAGATAATTCAGCTACCACCATATCAAGGATAATTAAGAATAAAAAACAAATGGTGGCCTTACCAGTGATGCTCACATCCCAGGAACAAAGCATAAAACAAATGAGTCAATCCAGGCTATTCTGTTCAGTTTTGCAGAGCATCCGGAGCATCCGGAGCAATAATTGGTTATGTTTCCTGGAAGATTGTGGCTTGGGGTCACATTCTGGACATTAGAGAGGTCGCCATTCTTGTTTCTTCTTGGAAATATGTGGCCTGTAATGGTTTTCCCTTGTCTATGAATGACTGCTGTCTGGCTCTAGGCAATTCTGCAAACTCTTTTATTTGACTACTGTACATAGTATTGTTGCCTCTAAGTACACTGCCCACTTGGGTCAGCATGGTGGCTTAGTGGTCAGCACGGCTGCTTCAGAGTGCCAGGGACCTGGGTTTGATTCTAGCCTTGGGTCACTGGCTTGCTGGAATTTGCACAGTTTGTGGAGTCTCCCTCAGTCTACGTGGGTTTCCTCTCACAGTCCAAACATGTGCACGTTAGGTGGATTAGCTATGCTAACATTATCCTATAGTGTCCAGGGTTTGCAGGCTAGGTGGATTAGCCATGGGGAATGCAGGGTAAGATGGACAGTGTTGGGTCTGGGTGGGACGCTCTTCAGAGAGTCAGTGCAGACTCGATGAGCCAAATGGCCTGCTTCCACACTGTAGGGATTCTATGATCTCATCGTTTTTTTAAATAAAGTCTGGTTGAAGATTTGTAGCTCGGGTGTCCGTTGTTGTGGTTCTGTTCGCCGAGCTGGAAGTTTTTGCTGCAAACGTTTCATTCTCTGGCTAGGGAACATCATCAGTGCTATTGGAGCCTCCTGTGAAGCGCTGCTTTGATGTTTCTTCCGGTATTTATAGTGTACACTCAGACAACCAGGAACATGAATTTGACTGGGAAAACACTACCATCATAGGACAAGCCAGACAGAGAACAGCCAGGGAATTCCTAGAGGCATGGCATTCATCCACTAACTCCATTAACAGACACATGGACCTGGACCCAATATACAAACCACTACAGCTGAAACTGACACCCGGAAACGGCAAGAACATCCATCAACAGACACATCGACCTGGATCCCACATACAAACTACTACAGCTGAAACTGACACCCGGAAGCGGCAAGAACAAACCACTATAAATACTGGAAGAAACATCAAAGCAGTGCTTCACAGGAGGCTCCAATAGCACTGATGATGTTCCCTAGCCAGGGAACGAAACGTTTGCAGCAAAAAATTTTTTTAAATAGTCTGTTGAAGGTGACTGCTGATGTTACTGTTTTAGCTCATCGGCATTTCATTATCATATCCATTCTCATTATACTACAATAATCTATGTATTCAAAAATAATCCATTGACTGTAAAACTCTTGGCAACACTTTTAAGATGTAATAGATTCAATGCAAATTCAATGTTTCCTTGCAGCTCTGCGTGTAATCTAACAGGTTGTATCCTGTGTTATGGTAATGAAATGTATTTTTCAGTATCCTATACAAGCCTCTTTGCACAGCCCATTTAGCTTCCACTCAAAGCTTTGTAGCAGACCAAGTATACAAGGCTCCATGTATACTCTTGTCCGTATGCAATTATTTGAACTTCTTTCTCTTTTCAAGGTATTGCACACATTGACTATACCTTATATCCTTGTATGTCCCCATTCTGTGCTTCAGGTGGAGGAGGGTCCCAGGTCAGGTCCAGCTGTGTTGCTGTTGAGCTTTGCACCTGCACATTTTGAGCTGGTGCAGTGGGAACTAAATTTCAAAAATTGTGGAAGTATTAAGTACAACAATAAAAATGCTGTGCTCATATACATATAAAGTATGAATGGGCACCATTTAAAATATCACAACTTTCTACATTTGACAAAACTGTTAAGTTTTAATATTACCTCTCCCCCTTAGTTTGACTTAGACTCACAGAACCGGACAATAATATGGTCCGTCATATCTGTTGCACCCTTAGAAAAAGTGAACTAATTTTTTCTGCCCTAATTATACTTAGCTCTACTTCTCCATCACCACCCTAGGTCCCATGACTGTAACTAATTATTTGTCCAAAATTGTAGCTCAACACTGATAAAGCTGACGCTGTCTATTTTAATACCTATCAGAAACTCTGTATTGTAACCAATTCTGTGCCTAGATGCAAAGTCATGTTCAAACTGACAGTGCGCATTGTTAAACCAAAATTTATCTTCCAAATGTAGATTTGGTCTATCAGGAATTGCCACCTTCTGTCCAAAACATAACTCATTCTCTATCAGACATCCCCGACTGCTGAGTTCCTCATTCATGCTTTTGTCAAGTGTAGCCTTGAAATTTCTAATTATTTCTTTGTTAGACTTTTGAGATAAGTACAGACTAAATAACAACTCATTTTAGACTCTGGTCTCCATGTCTTCTCCTATATTAAGACCAACTAACCAACTTGTTCCTTAACATCAAAATTATAAATCATTCAGTCATTTTTCCTCTTGTGCTACTATTTCAGCTCATTTGGTTTGCTCTTCATAACTCTGACAGATATTTTGTTTCTATTCTGCACCCCCAACAACCCTATTGAAACTTACTTCTGCAGTATATATTCAGTTACGTTGCCAATTTCAAATATCTTTTTAACCTGCTTGGATAGACTTTAAAATGTGAGGTAGCTGAGTACAACTTGCCATAGTAAACATGCTACAAGAATCTAAACCTCTGTTTAACATCTGTCCACATAATTGCTTATGTTAGAAAAAAAATAAACCAACTATATCAAGCAAACATATTTTGCTCTTGTCATCAATCACTTGGCTAAGCCATGGGTTAACTCTTGCAACTTGTGAGCTCTCAACATCAGGGAAGTTATTGGGGGAGTATGTTTAATTAAACTAGGGCTCTTCACGAAGAGAGAGGGAATAGGGGAGAGGATAATTTCAAGGGGAACTTCACATAGACTTGGTCACCTGCTTCGTCACTTAGCTGAAGATTAGTATTTGTTCATGAAATACAACAGCAAATGTATTTAAAATTTGTATAATCCTTGTTAATTAGCTTGTTAACAACCTCAACTGGCAGTAAATGAATAAGACAGAGGGCAGGATGCCAATTTTGGCAGTGACCACCTGCTATGTTATGGGAAGCAGGTTAGGGGGTGGGCAGGAAGGCAGTGGGTTGACCACCTAGAACAATACAATATTCACTCCCCCCTAAAAAACATGTAAACTAAGGAGCAAATTACTGCAGATGCTGGAATCTGAACTGAAACAAAAAAACTGCTGGAGATCACAGTGGGTCAGGAAGCATCCATGGACAGAAAGCAAGCTGACGTTCTGAGTCTAGATGATTCTTCATCAGAGCTGAAGTGAAGTGTGGAGGGGGCAGCATTTATGCAATAGTGGGAGTGGGGTGTTTGAGTCGAATATAGGGGCAGAAAGGAAATTGATAGTTCAGAAAAGTGATCGGAATGTGAGAAGGACAGAACAATGGTGTGTTTAATTGCCAGACAAGAAAGAACAGACAATACCATTGGAGTGGGGGGGGAAGGGGAGAGAGGGTGATAGAGAATGTAACAAGCAAAGCTAAAAGAAAGGGAAAGAATGGGTTCACAGTTTGAAGGTGTTGAACTCAATACTGAGCCCAGAAGGTTGTAAACTGTCTAGTTTGAAGATGAGGTGTTGCTCCTTCAGTTTGTATTGTGGCTTGCTGGAGCATTGTAGCATGCCAAGGACAGGCAAGTCAGCATGCGAGCAGGACTCTGTGTTAAAATTAACAGGTACAGGGCCATGCTTGTGCGTGGACCAGAAGTGTTCTGCAAAGTGGTACCCAGTATGCTTTTGATTTCTCCAGTGTAGAGTGGGCCACATTGTGTGCAGCAAATACAAGACACAAGATTGGAGGAGGTACAGGTGAAATGCTGCCTCACCTGCAAAAGCTGTTCAGGCTCTTGGATGGTGCGCAGGGAGGAGGTGAATGGGCAGGTAGTGCACCTTCTGCAGTTACATGGGAAGGTGCCATGGGAAGAGGTGGTGGTGGTGTTGGTGGTGCAGGAATGGACAAGTGTATCCTGGAGCGAATGATCCCTGCAAAATGCAGACAGGACAATGAGGGAAAGATGTATTTGGTGGTGGTGTTCTGTTGGAGTTGTTTGAAATGGCAGAGAATGATTCTTTGAATGCGGAGGATGATGGGGTGAAAAGTGAGAACAAGGGGAACCCAATCATGCTGTTGTGAGTGATGGGACAGGGCAAGGGCGGAATCATGAGTGATAGGCTGGATGTGGTTGAGGGCCCTGTCAATCACAGTGGGTGCGAAACCACGGTTATGGAAGAAACAAGCCATGTCAGCAGCGCCATTTTGGAAGGTGGCATCATCCGAACAGACACAACGTAAGCGAAGGAACTGGGAGAATGGGATAGAGTCTTTGTAGAGTGTGGGGTGTGATGAGCTGTGACAAGGTACCTATGGGAGTTGGTGGCTTTGTAGTGCATGGCAGTGGATAGTTTATTCTCCGAAGAGGTCAAGGAAAGCAGGGAAGTGTTGGAAATGGATGATATGAAAGTAACAGAGGGGTGGAAATAGGAAGCAAAATGAACACATTTTTCAAGGTCCAGGTGGGAGCATGAAGCATTACAGTCATGGATGTACAGAAAAAAAGAGTTGTGGGAGGGAGCCAGTGTAGGACTGGAACAAGGATTCTTCCACTTATCCCATAAAAAGGTATGAGCGAGACCCATGCAGGTGCCCCTAGCCAGTAGTGGGGGGTGGGGGACGGGGGTGTTGGTGGGGGAGTGTGTTGTATTGCCAGTGGAGGAAGGATGTAAGTAGCCCACCAAGCTCATTTCCTCCAACTTTGACTCCATCTTCTCTCCACTTGTTCAAACCCTGCTTACATATATATGTGGTTCCTCTGAGGCCTCTACCATATTGACAATTTCCAGTTCCCTGGCCCTAACAGCCTCCTGTTCACCATGGATGTCCAATCCCTCCATTCCCCACCAGGATGGACTAAGAGCTCTCAGCTCCTTCCTCAACCAGATGCAAGAACAATCTCCATTCACCATCACTCTCCTCTGCCGCTTCCACACTTCACTTTAGTTCTGATGAAGAGTCATCTAGACTCAAAATACTAGCTTGCTTTCTCTCTATGGATGCTGCCTGACCCGCTGTGATCTCCAACATTTTTTGATTTCATGTCCAGTAAGGAGTTGAGAGTGAGTAGTTGTATGTAAAATCTAGTCAATGGTCAGTCTGTGCTGTACTTTCAAATGCATTTAGTCTTTATGCAAGGAAGTTTTGCCACTAATTAGAAAATCTGCAGAGAGATTTACAAATTGTGACGTCTATTTATTAGGAGTCAAAAGATTGCAACATTGCAATTTTTCTGGCAACTATTTCAGCCAAATGAAGCTTAAAACCAAATACACACAGAGGTTGATGCAGAACTAACTACGGGGTTTCTAAAATAAACTTTTCTGCTGCTAAAATTTCCTCCACGTCATCCCCCATCCCTCACCCCCTCATTAATGTGAGTGGGCTTACCTGCTTCGCCTACGAATACTTCTTGAGGTGGGCTGGTAGGTCCCTCCCCCACTGCATTGTAGACGCTCATTCGGATTTCATATCGCCTATGCTTGCTCAGATCTATGCAGATTCAGACAAAAAGTCATTATAACTGACATAAATGAGAGGTCAAGTACATTTTCAATGCTTCATTATTCTAATCAAAAATTCTACTTCACAATCTTCCTAGCTAAAAGCTATCCACTGTGAACTAAATATGTAAGTGATGGATATTGGCTGACATTTTTTTCTAAATCTAGGTATCTGCATTGACTGTAGGGGACTTCACTCAGCTCCTATCTCCCCCACCTCCTTTAAATCTCACCTGCCCTCTACCAAACCCTCATCAATCTAATCCTATGCCTCTCATAATACTTTACATTTCATTTTTGCAATCTGATCTAGGCCTTACCAAGGCCCCATTTCTATTAAGGATTTTCATGATTTAAGCCAAATGACAGCTATTTCCTGTGGGAGTTTGTAAAACAAAAATAAAATCTTCAGAAACCAAAATAAATTATATCATGGTAAAGTTGAAGTTGAGAAGGTTTGGTGTCTCAGCAAGGCCTTTTCTACTAAGTCTACACAATTATTATGAAGCTGATGATGGTCCCCAAATCTATTCCTCAGTATAACTTTATTTACATCAGACCATTGATGCAATCTGTGTTAGATTTATCCTCCTTTCTCAAAATAAAAGCACTGTAACTTCTATGATCTTTCAATCTTGTAGTAGTCATAACACTATGAAGAGAATGTTACTTTCTTTAGAACAGTTCTGCACAAATTACTGCCTCAGTCTCCTTTAGCATCTTAGATTATTTGGTGCCAAGTGTTTGAGATCTTTTAAACTTATCAGCAAATGGCTTTTTTTTAAGCTGGTCACAATCTGGTTATTAAGTCAGAAGGATATACAATCTAAGCTGAAATTCCAGTTTCATTTTTTTGATGAGATCACAAATCAAGATGTCTGCTATTATGCTTTGAACAAAATGTTAAAGGTCTCCTGATCTTATTCCGAGAGGAACAAAGAATTCTGCCTAACAGTGACCAATGTGGCTTCCTTTATCAGCAGCATGAGAAAAAGCAAATCACCCCAGTCATTTGCACAACTTATTTGTAGCAACTTACTGTGGATAAACTGGCTCCGACTGCCAACAAACCAAGTACTATCAGTCTTGCTATAATGTGATTGTTCCACTCTTGTGCAATCCCGTGTTTTAAGAAAATCGCGTAATAGCAGCACCATTTAAACTAACAGGGCCAGAACTGCGTTACAACCAATACATGTTTTAAAAGTTTGTTCTATAGAAACAGTGAACCCAATTTGTCAACTGTGTTGTATCAAATTCGCGTGAGAGCACAATGGCCTATAATGTCAAAAAGTAATTAACTGCATGTTCCGAAAACACTTTGGCACATTTGAAGTAGATGATATCAATTTAAAACTATCTTTCTTTTATTTAACAAACATGTACTTTGAAATATTCTTTGATACACATTATAGCGCAATAACTAACAAACATTATTAATGCTGATAATACATTTACTTCATATTTAATATTTATTAATGCCTTTTCAATCCTTTAAAAAATAACTTTGCAAACCATTCCTGTACTGTACTACTGTAAGTTTAAGAAGTAGTTTATTACTGTGTTTATCTCCTGCTTTATCTCTCCCTAATTGTCTGTCTGCAATACATTTCAATATTTACTTATGTTCCTTCCAAAGTTCATCCTGTCCTTTTTCTCTCAAGGTTTCATTGAATCTGTTTTTTTTTGTTATCTTTGTGTTGATTTTCTGTTTCGTTCATTTTGGAGATGGCTTATTTAGCTTGCACTAATTTTTCTGCATTTTCCATGTTTATATATTTAATGTTACATTTTTAAAAAGTTTTACATTTGTCTTTGGCACCTACTTGATTGATTTCTTTTACTCCATTAAAATATTTTGTGTTGAAATGACATATTTATTTCCAAGTTCTTGCATTGACAGGAAGATATTCATTTTGATCATTTTGTGTACTTTAGACCAAAGGACCAATAGTTATAAATTGTTGTTAGCATCCTGACTGCTTACGTATAACAATATTGATTTGAGGACCCTCACAGGGTACCCATACCACACTGGAGTGAGTTTTACCATCCTAATGTCTGAGTAGTGTCCTGTGGTGGCAGGGCTGGATTTTGTTTTATATTCATTCATGAGACGTAGGCTTTGCTGGCTCGGCCAGCATTTATTGTCCATCCCTTGTTATCTTTGAACTGAGTGGCTCTCTTGGCCACTTCAGAGGATAGTTAAGAGTTACGTTGCTGTGGGTCAGGAATTGCATGTAGGCTACTTCCTTCCCTAGAGGACATTTGAAAACATGAGATTTCACAACAACTGACAATGACCACATGGTTGCTATTAGACTAGTTTTTAATTCCAAATTTTAATTAAAATCAAGTTTAGCATCTTGCCATTTCAATAATCTGCCTCCAATGAATCTGGTCACTTTGCACATATCTCTATTCTTGATATTTTGTGTTGCCTTTCATCTTTCCAATGTTGTAACTATTGCTCTCAATGGCTTTCACTTTTACAGCTGTTAATATGGGTGCATAAATCTCATTTCTCACATGGTCAGAGAAAAGGGTATCAGCTCCAGTGTATAACCATCAATATGATCCAATATGCTCATGTGGCTATATTGAAGCATAGCCCTCTGACATCTGTCCCTCTAAACTCAGAACTGAAGAACACTTATTGTGTGAGATGCCTGAAGATTGCAAACACGCATGGAACTGTAAACCTATTTGGGTTTTGCATTCTGGAAAGGTGCAGAGAAAATGTGGTTAAAAAACAAACATAGAGAAAAGAATAAGAAAGTTGACTTACTGTCCAGTTCATATTGTGCTAGTGTGGAGTCACTCAGGTTCCGAATATTATATACAGCTACAGGATGTGTGATAACATGAAGAGATAGTTTACAATGAACAGTAAATATTAGTACACAAAAACATTAATCAAGTTACTTTCATTTAAGCACCAGCAGCAGGCATAACTGAACAACACATTAATAAACTTGTGCTGGTGGCAGTGAGTTAATCTAGGGTTATTGAAACAAAGTTAAAACAAGGTTAGAAAAACACAGACAACAAACTGAAACCAATGAATACAATGAGACATGGAGTGTTGCAGTGTGTACTGCATGATGGTTGTTTAAATATTGGTAATATTACACATCACCAATACAATTTTCTGCTAACTCTACAGCCATTACTTTTTTGTATAAATCCTGTATTAGTTGGTGTACATGGTGAGGTTCCTGAGAGTGATACATTAGTGTTCTGTGAAGCCTGCTGGGCTGCTCCATTTCCTCTGTGTGTCTGTAACAGTTTAAGTCATGTGTTACAGGCGACAAATAAATAGTTGGGAAGATCTCAATGATCACAAAAAAACATTCAATGCAATTAAATGTCATTATGTATAATACTCTGCAGATGTTAAAATTCAAGCCTATTGACATAAAACAAAGGAGGAAAAGATTGCAATATTCACTTTTTTTTTTCAGTTTGCACTTTTAGAATACTGTGTTCAATTCTGGTCTCCCTGCTATAGGAAAGATGCTGTTAAACTTGAAAGGATTCAGAAAAGAGGTGCAAGGATGTTGTCGGGATAAGCTCTAAGAAGAGATTGAATAGACTGGGGATATTTCCCCCGGAACATCAGAGGCTGAGGGGTGACCTTATCGAGATTTATAAAATCATGAGCGACTTGGAAAGGGGGAATAGCTAAAGTCTTTTTCTCAGACTGGGGTAGTCCAAAACTAGAGGACATAGGGTTTAAGGTAAGGGGGAATGATTTAAAAGGGACTTGAGTGGCAACCTTTTCATGCAGAGGGTGATGTGTCGATGAAATGAGCTGCTGGAGGAAGTGGTCAATTATAATAATTACAATGCATCTGATGGGTACGTGAATAGGAAGGGTTTAGAGGGATATGGGCCAAATACTGGCAAATGGGATAGATTATGATATCAATTTATCAGGTTGGGATATCTGGTTGGCATGGATGAGTTGGACTGAAGGGTCTGTTTCCATTCTGTACAACTCTGACTATGACTCTCTAATATATATTGCTTTGACTAAATGTTATAACAGCCAATATTTCATGCATGATACTCTAAGAAAGACATTGAAAAGCTTTACATTTTGTTCAGTTTTTATCATGTCATGTGAGGACGGTCACAATAATTGTGTGTGGCAATCTTTATGTAAATGGATAAATGAATAACATGCTACAGTACTATTAATGCAAAGCAACACATTTAGAGAGTCTATATTCATCAAAATCTTTACTACTGGGAAATAACATGATTCTCACTTATTTCTCATAGTTTAATGCTTAAGTATTGCTTTCTTTAACAAGTGTTAATCCTACCAGTGTATTCACTTTCTCCTTTAAAATGCAAGGCCTCCGCCCTCAGACCCCACTCCTCCAACCGTAACAAGGACAGAACCTCCCTGGTGCTCACCTTCCACCCTACCAACCTTCGCATAAACCAAATCATCTGCCGACATTTCAGCCACCTCCAAACAGACCCCACCACCAGGAACATATTTCCCTCCCCACCCCTTTCCGCCTTCCGCAAAGACCGTTCCCTCCGTGACTACTGGTCAGGTCCACGCCCCCCCTACAACCCATCCTCCCATCCTGGAACCTTCCTCTACCACCACAGGAATTGCAAAACCTGCACCCACACCTCCTCCCTCACCTCCATCCAAGGCCCTAAAAGAGCCTTCCATATCATTCAAAGTTTTACCTGCACATCCACCAATATCATTTATTGTACCCATTGCTCCCGATGTGGTCTCCTCCACATTGGGGAGACTGGACACCTCCTGGCAGAGCACTTTAGGGAACATCTCTGGGACACCCGCACCAATCAATCACACCATCCTGTGGCCCAACATTTCAACTCCCCCTCCCACTCTGCCAAGGACATGGAGGTCCTGGGCCTCCTTCAACGCCACTCCCTCACCACCAGACGCCTGAAGGAAGAACGCCTCATCTTCCGCCTCGGAACACTTCAACCCCCAGGGCATCAATGTGGGCTTCAACAGTTTCCTCATTTCCCCTTCCCCCACCTCACCCCAGTTCCAAACTTCCAGCTCAGCGCTGTCCCCATGACTTGTCCTACCTGCCTATCTGCTTTTCCACCTATCCACTCCACCCTCCCCCCAACCTATCACCTTCATCCCCTCCCCCATTCATCTACTGTACATTATGCTACTTTCTCCCCACCCCCACCCTCCTCTCACTTATCTCTCCATCCTTCAGGCTCTCTGCCTGTATTCCTGATGAAGGATTTTTGTCCGAAACGTTGATTTTACTGCTCCTCGGATGCTGCCTGAAATGCTGTGCTTTTCCAGCACCACTCTAATCTAGACTCTGGTTTCCAGCATTTGCAGTCATTGTTTTTACCCAACATTCATGAAGTCCAGGCAACTTACGACCTTTAGCCCCATTAGTTTCCCTAATACTTTTCATTTAATGATGGCTATCACATTTCTTTCCTCCCACTCCTTTAGCCCTCAATTGCTTGGTACATTTTAGTTGTTTTATATGTCTTCTCCCATGAAGACTGATGTGAAGTATTTTTTCAACTGCTCTGCCATTTCCTTGCTTCCCATTATTATTTCCCCAGTTTCATTCCTCAAGGGACCTATATTCACTGTTTGTATGCTTTCAGAAGTCCTTGTTGTCTGTCTTGATATTTACATGTTTGCCTTACTTTTTTGTTTTCTCTCTGTTGTACTTTTTGATCATCTTTTGTTGACATTTAAAATTTTCCCAGTCCTCTGATTTACCATTTATCTTTGTCACATTGTACAATTTTTTTGTTTCAATTTGAAGTTGACCTTAACTTCCTTGGTTAACTGTGGTTGGCTTATCCCTGTCCGAGAATCCTTCTTCCTCACTGGGATATCTCTTTGTTGTAAATAATGAACTATTTTCTTAATGTTCTGCAATTGCTCTTCCACTGTCATTTCTGCTATACTCCTTTGCCTGTCCACTTCAGCCAACTCTTCTCTCATGACTATTCAATTACCCTTATTTAAATTTAGCACAGTTGCTTCCAACCCAAGTTTCTCATTGTCAAACTGAATGCTACGTTCAAACATGTTATGGTCACTGTTTCTCAAATGACCTTGTATTAAATCTACCTCAATACACATTGCCAAATCCAAAATAGCCTGATGTCTGGTTAGATCCCCAATGTTTTGTTCCAGCTAATTGTCCTGAATATATTCGATGAATTCATCCTCATGGCTGTTTTTGCCAATTTGATTTTCCCTATCTACATGAAGATTAAAACTACCACTGATTAATGTATTGCCCTTTTTATTTTACATAATCTTATCACCTGAAAATATTTTGTAAGCCACCTTTATGAGTATAATTCAGAGGTGGCTAAAATACACTTTGATGTTCCTGCTCCTTGGATGCTGCCTGACCTGCTGTACTTTTCCAGCAGCACTCTAATCTAGACTCTGGTTTCTAGCATCTGCAGTCCTTGCTTTTACCATGGAATGAAAGTCTAACCAGGTAAGAGCAGCAGACTTTCCTAATAGACATAATGGACTGGAATGGAGTCTCATGACAATCCAATGTTATAAAACTGCCATTTGAGGAAGGAGCAGTGCTCCGAAGGTTTGTGATTTAAATAAACCTGTTGGACTATAAGCTTCATTTGACTCTGCTTTATGCCAGTCTAATATCAGCACTTCTACATCATAAAATTAAAGTTTTTTATTCCAGATTTTAGTGCAATTAGTTAAATCTAATTTTTTTCACTGTTTTATGCTGGGATTTGAATTAGTGTAATCAAATGAGAAATCTAGGATTATTAGTTTCATAATATAACCAGTTTGAAGCCTAGTTCATTTGACTCATATTCATAAGACTTTTGATTCAAAAAAGATGATTAAAAAAAACTTGATTTACTTCAATTGTAAACTCATGTTTTAAATTTCTTATTTTAGGATTTCAGAATAGCAGAAGTGATGATAATTTTGAAAAGAATTTGATATGTTTATCCATGCAATTTGTTAAACACAGTTCTCTCCATTAATTCCTGTTGCTGAGTTGATTGAGTTTCAACAATCACAGTCATGGTAAAACTCAACTTAGATAGTTTAGGATGTCAAATGATGCAAATGAAGACTATATTTCCTGCAAAAAGTATCATACCTGACAAAATTTCTAACGACTGTAAAAATCCAGAGAATTTAGAGGCTATTACAACCGTAATGGAGATAGAGCCTTCAATCCGGTTTCCTCCCACAGTCCAAAAATGTGCAGGTTAGGTGAATTGGCCATGCTAAATTGCCCGTAGTGTTAGGTGTAGAGGAATGGTTCTGGGTGGGTTGTTCTTCACGGGGTCGGTGTGGACTTGTTGTGCTGAAGGGCCTGTTTCCACACTGTAAGTAATCTAATCTAATCTAAATCTAATCACCTTTTTCTTAGTTGACAGCAGATATACACCCCAGAAGGAAGGACAAAATTGCAATATGATGTAGCAACAAGTTTCCTGGATGGAGCTTATTCACAGGAACGGACTGAACAGGTTTGCATAGGAAAATAACAATTCAAATTGCTAGGCTAAACTCATGCAAAGTAATAAAACAACAATGTCCTGTACACTTGTGTAACAGAATATAATAAAATGAACTTACGTGTAAGTTCAGACCATTTAGCATTGGGACTGTTCACGCTGCGAAGGGTAAAGCTTCTGTAGCTGTCATAAACTAATTCTCGGTAGCGAATCCGATAACCTAGAAGGATTCCATTAATTTTCTCTTCTGCAGGAGCCTTTGGAGGAATAAAAAAAACCTGTCTGTAAATAATTACTTTGCAAAGATCAGATAGTGAGTTGTCAGTAAATGTAGTGATTAGAACAAGGTCAGCCAGGTGGATATCATAGAATATGAGTTCCGTGATTGGGGCTGTTAAGCTGGTCCAATCAGGGAGCCCTGACTGACAGATATAAACAGGAGATTCAGCATCTCCTCAGTTTAGGGTGCTGACTCTGTGCTAGTTGGTACTACAGTCAGTATGTTACTGTTAGTTTCTGTTTCTCTCTTTTTTGGAGGGGAGGAAAACCTGATTCCTGAACTGGCTGAATTATTTAGCCAGTTTGTTAACTGGCATTCCTCTTAGTGAGGACTGATTGTTAAACTCCTGATGCACATAATGTGTTTCAGGTGTGGCTCAGTTCTCACTAAGGGATTTTGTTCCACTGGCTGGTTACAGCCTATGTTACTCTTATTGAGAAAAAGATAATGTTAATTTTATGGTAGGGCTTAGCCCTTGGACTCTAGTTTTCTTTGCTTTTTGTATGTGTCTTCACTTTTTATTGGTGATTGGACTGAGCCTTTGTGGAAGACATACATTCTACCAGAGGAGCTGTTCCTGTGGGGAGGCCTAGCCCTGGGACTGGGCCTCTGAAGATTGAACACCTGTGTGTGTGCTGGGAGGTGAGCAGTTGCTGTATCCTGGAGTTTGGGAGAACACCTTTCCCTCAAGAGTGGACCAAACTGCTGTGAGTTAACTGCACCTGTACAATGTACTGTTCCTGTGAGTGGGCCTGGTTTTCCAAGGCTGGGGCTAGGACTCTGGAGACTAAACAACTGTGGGGTGTGCATTTGCTGCCTTCAGGAGTGGACTCTGCCCTTGGTTGTGGACTCTGTTTTTGTTAATGGACTCTGCAGTTTGGAGCGGACTCTATTTCTGACCATGTACATCGTATAGTGGAGTGGACTCTTCCTGGCAATGGATTCTATATCTTGAAGACTCTATGTATAGATTTGAACTGTGTACCAGAAAGGACTCTGTTTTTTTTATTGTGGTGTTTCCTGAATCTATCACCTGCACTGTCTTGTGTGTCCCTGGGCCTGGCAGGCCTTGTCGTGAGCTGGGAGGCTCATGCGTCGCCCTGAAAGCTGTCACCCCGAGAGCTGGAAGGTGGGTAGGCCATCCTGTGAACCTGAAGGTTGGTAGGCTGTCCTGAGAGCCAGAGGGTGGGTAGGCCACCCTGATGCCAGTCATCCGAGAGCCAGATGGTGAGGAGGCTGTTCTGAGCGCTGTCGTCCCGATAAGGGGTAATCGGGACGGGCTGTCCTAGAGGTGGTCGAAAGGTGTCAGAGCAACCGAGAGCCAGAAGGCGCGTAGGGGCGATTTGAGATCCGGAAGGCTTGTGGGCTACCCTACACGCTGTCGTCCCAGGGAAGGGGACGGGCTGCCCTAGAGGTGCTCGAAAGGTGTGCTAGGATAGCCCACTGGTCGGATGCGCAATGGGGTGGGCGAGAGCCCAATGGTACGCAGGGGCAGACCGAGAGCCAGAAGGCAGGTAGCCGTCCTCAGCGCTGTCACTCGGGGTAGGGACCGGGGCAGGCTGCCCCAAAGGTGGTCGAAAGGTGCTGAGGGTGGTTAGTGAAGCTGGAAGGTGGGTAGGCCGTCCAAACCGCTGTAACCCCGGGCGGGTACCGGGGCGGGCTGTCCTAGAGGTGGTCGAAAGGTGTGTGAGGGCGGACCGACAACTGGAAGGGACACAGAGTGGACCGAGAACCGGAACGTGGGTAGGGGCAGGCTGCCTTAGAGTGGTCGGAAGGTGGGAGGGGTGGGGGCTTGCTGGGTCTGTATTGTCTGCACTTCTGTACGTGACTGTATTGTTTACTGTACAAATGTCATTGTCACTGTCTTATGTGTAACTGGGATTTGAGATTTGCCCTCATCTCCCTGTGAAATGGTTGAATGGTAGGGTTTGGGGCCTAGCTTTGCTGCTCCTCTCCCTTGTAAAATTGCTGTCTCTTGGATAGCTGTAAATGTTTATTGTAAACTGTTTTGTAATTTGGTTAATAAAATAAAAATAAACAGGAGATTCAGCATCTCCTCAGTTTAGGGTGCTGAAAAAAATAAACAGGAGTGTCAGGGTTTCTGTTCACTCTAGAAGCTGGCTGTGAGCTCGCAGGGTTGGTGCTATGTACATTACACGTGTACATAAAAGATGACGTGGTGATGGGATAACGACTTTAATGGAGTTCATTCTTGCCGTTGAAGACTGGGCCCAGGTATGCAATTTTTTGGAAAGAACGGAATTTTTTTTTAAGAAAAGCAATAAGCAATTATCTTGATGGTTTGTGGATCTGCAGCTTTTTTGGTTATTAGAAACCAAATAACTTTTGCAGGGAAATTTCAAGAGTTGACAAATTTAGCTAAGGAATATGATGATCCAAGCCTCTTCTAATTCTGAGGTAAAGTTAAAAATCACACAACACTAGCTACCTGATGAAGGAGCAGTGCTTCAAAAGCTAGTACTTCCAAATAAACTGGTTGGACTATAACCCCGAGTTGTGTGATTTTAAACTTTGTCCACCCAAGTCCAACACTGGCACCTCCTCATCATAATTCTGAGATGCTATAGGTTTTACTCGGCAGTTCGAGGACCAGAGAAATCGGTATTGGGATTTTTGACAAGGGGCAAGACAACTAGCAGAGGCCCGTGATTTTGGTTTAACTCTAAGTGAGATGCTGAGAGACTGTTTGATATATGGCAATTACGATGTAACCATGCAAAAATGCCAATTAGTTAAAGTCCAACTGGACTTCAAACAGGCACAACAACTGGCTTTGTAATTAGGAGATGTGCCAAATGGAGTTTATGAATTGCAGGGTATTCCAACAGAAGTGGATACCCTCACCAGACCTTCTGAGCTTGGGGAACACCACTTGAGTGAAGGCAATCACATAGCCTCACTCAAGGCATATCCTGGACAGAAGGACTGTAGGTCAGCCCACAGCTAAACCCCAATAGAAGGTCAAGCCTCACTGAAATGATTAAAATTTTCAAGGATCTGGGCTGGCAGGCCATTGTAGTTGCTGCCGATATGTGGACTTAAGACAGCTAAAGAGTCCCACTAGGACTGGATTGAGTAAGAGAACTCCTCGGTCTGTATCCAGAAAGTACACACTCTGGAAAATCTACCGACAGCTGGTTTAGAACAGCTAAATTGCTTAGCAACATCCAAATCAGAACCAATCAAAATAAATGTCTGGTTAAACGGGCACCCAGTTCTAATGGAGGTCAATACCAGCACGGCTGTATCAGTGATTACAGAACTGGTCTTCACCAAACTTCACTCTGCATGCTAACTCTTAGGTTTTGCCTAAGACCTCAGCCAGGCTGAGAACCAAGACTATGGAACCAATGTAGATTAAGTGTACAGCTTTGGTTTTGGTCTCTCATGAGAAGCAGTTGGTTCAGTTACTACCGATTGTCGGAAAAAGCTCAGGCACAAGCTTGATGGGGCGAAATTAGTGAAAAAAGATTCAACTTGATTGGCTTTTCAGATTAGAAAATGGCTGTCTGAGTGAAGTCCTAACAGTGTTGTTAAGAAGGCATACAGTGTTTTGGCCTTTATTAATAGAGGGATTGAGTTCCGGAACTAGGAGGTCATGCTGCAGCTGTACAAAGCTCTGGTACAGCCACACTTGGAGTATTGTGTACAGTTCTGGTCACCGCATTATAAGAAGGATGTGGAAGCTTTGGAAAGGGTGCAGAGGAGATTTACTAGGATGTTGCCTGGTATGGAAGGAATGTCTTATGAGGAAAGGCTGAGGGCCTTGAGGCTGTTCTCATTAGAGAGAAGAAGGTTGAGAGGTGACTAATAGAGACATACAAGATAATCAGAGGGTTAGATAAGGGTGGACAGGGAGAGCCTTTTTCCAAGTATGGGGATGGCAAACACGAGGGGATACAACTTTAAAGTGAGGGGAGATAGGTATAAAACAGATGTCAGAAGTAGTTTCTTTACTCAGAGAGTAGCAAGGGTATGGAATGAGTATTGGTAGTAGATTCGCCAAGTTTAAGTGCATTTAAGTCGTCATTGGACAGGCAAATGGACGTACATGGAATAGTGTAGGTGGGATGGGCTTCAGATTAGTATGACAGGGCGGCACTACATCGAGGGCCGAAGGGCCTGTACTGCGCTGTAATGTTCTTATGTTCTATATTAAATACCCATACATTTTTCAGGAAGGTCTAGGGACTATCAATTGGCTAAGGCCGCCTTGCATGTTGACCAAGAAGCAATTCCATGATTCTGCAAGGCCTGCCCAGTGCCATTTTCCTTATATCCAAAGGTAGCGGCAGAAATCAAAGGCTGGAAAGTGAAAGAATCATCAACCCAGTGCAGTTTGTGGAATGGGCAGCAGCAGACATATCAACTGTGAAGGCCGATGGGTCAGTTCAGCTCTTTGGGGATTTCAAACAAACAGTAAACCATCGTTCACAGATGAACAAACACCAAATCAGCGCCTTGAGGACACAAATGTGCAAAACTGGATGGGACAGGCTGTCCTTCATGAAACTGAACATTAGTCATTAGTACCTGCAATTGTGATTAGATGGGAATTCTCAGAAGTATGCTGCATTAAAATCCATCAGGGTTTATACCAATATATGAGACTGCCAACTGGGGTATCATCAGCCTGTGTCATTTTCTAGTGGATGATGGAGCACATTTTACAAGATCTACCCCAGATCTGGATGATGTGCTAATAACCAGGAAGACTGATTAAGGGCATTAAACATAAATGTTTCTCTCAGGCAGGGGGTATGTGAACTACTTGGACCATAGAGTGAAGAAAACCGGGTTACACCAGCTGGAGGATAAAGTGAGGGTGATTAAAGGTCACCCAGCTCCCATGTTTGTACCAGTGCTTAGGTCTTTCTTTGGGTTGGTGAATTATTACGGAAAGTTCATACGTAATCTAGCTTCCATCCTAGCACCCTTGCATCTGTGGCTGAGAAAGGGTCAGTCTTGGAAATGTTCTCGTAGCCAAGATGTAGCCTTTAGGGAAATGAAGCAGCCAAAGTTGTCTACGGCATTGGTATACAACAATCCCTAACGAGATGTGGTGCTGACATGCAATGCCTCCCAGTACAGTATTGGGTAGTGTTGCCCAGTAGAGAGGAACGCCCGACAGTGTATGCTTCCCAGACTATGGCTGATGCTGAAAGAAGATACGCCCAGGTAGAGAAGGAAGGTCTGGCGATCATCTTTGGTGTGAGAAAGTTCCACACACTCTTTACGGACATAAACGTGTAATAGCAACAGACTACAAACCCCTGCTAAGGCTACTTAAAGAGTACAGGGCTGTTGAATTCATCAGTGGGCTCTTACAATTACAAGTTGGAACACTGTCTGGCAGGCCAAACGTCAAATACCGACGCCTTGAGACATCTCCCAGTGCCAGATAAACTACTGCTGGTGCAGCTGCTAGAAGGGTCTGTTCGGGTTTTAAACTTTTTGGACACCCTTCCGGTCACTACTGACAATATCAGGCTCTGGACGCAAAAAGATTCCATCCTGGCAAAACTACAACAGCTGAGAGGGGAAACAACCAGAATTGAAAGATATCTGGATCCAGTGAGACCAGATCATAATAGAAGGTGATAAAATAATGCTCAGTGGTTAGCACTGCTGCCTCACAGCACCAGGAACCCAGGTTCGATTCCAGCCTGGGGAGATTTGTCTGTGTGGAGTTTGCACATTCTCCCTGTGCCTGCATGGGTTTCCTCCAGGTGCACCGGTGTCCTCCCACAATCCAAAGATGTGCAGATTAAGCAAATTGCCCGTGCTAAATTGCCAATAGTTTTCAGGGATGTGTAGGTTAGGGGCAGTATTCAGGGGAAAGGTAGAGTAATAGGGCAGGGGAATGGATCTGAGTGGGGTTCTCTTCAGAGGGTCGGTGTGGACTCGTTGGGCCAAATGGCCTATTTCCACACTGTAGGGATTCTTAAAAAAAATGGAGGACAAGAGTGATTTTTCTGAGCAAAGGCTGCCCAGCCAGATACTGGCTGGGCTCCACCAGAATCATCCAGGGCTTTTTAAAATAAAGATGCTGGTGCAAAGTTATGTCTGGTGGCCAGGATGCCAACTTAGCCATTTTGATAGGGCAGTGCCCAGAGTGAAAACACAGTCAAACATTACCACCAGTAGCTCCCCTATGTTCGTGGGAATGGCTGGGTAAATCCTGGACTTGGTTACATGTTGACAATGCCAGTCCTTCATGGTGTGTATGTTTCTAGTCATTGTGGACACCCACTCAAAAGTGGGTGGATATGTATGGAGTTCATCCATCAAACTCTGGGATGATTGATTGCGAACATCCTTTGTAACAGACTGACCCCTGGAGGTGTTGGTCACAGACAACAGGTCATTGTTTAACAGCAGGGAACTTGAGTATTTCCTAAAGTTGAAAGAATTTGACATACAAGGACAACTCCATACCATCCATCATCCAATGGTCTGGCAGAAAGAGCAATCCAAACTTTGAAGGCAGGCTTAAAGAAACAGTCTACAGCTTCACTAAATATCAAACTGTACTGGTTCCTGTTTGATTATTGGACCACCCTCAAGCAACCACAAGGACACCTCCAACAGAGGTTTGAATAGCAGAAGACTCCCGACCAGGGTAAATCTGATCTTCCTGGACCTGGCTGGGGAAGGGTGAAATGGCATCAGGAATGCCGTTGCCAGACACAAGGTTCCTCTAAGTGAAGGAGGCAGTTTACTTCAGGAGATGGGGTTTGGTGCTGAACCCATGGGAATGATCCTGCATGAGTAAGAGGTATGGTCAATGCGAGGTCAGGTCCCATGAAGTACAA
This sequence comes from Hemiscyllium ocellatum, assembly GCF_020745735.1. NCBI lineage: Eukaryota > Metazoa > Chordata > Chondrichthyes > Orectolobiformes > Hemiscylliidae > Hemiscyllium > Hemiscyllium ocellatum. The sequence continues at coordinate 25,461,802 of NC_083425.1, read as the reverse complement.
AGTTTGGGTAGGAGAAGCAGTCCTGAACAAGCACGTGGACCATATGAAAGCTGTAACCTTGCAAATGGGGCACAAGCAAAACATAGCCAACCCCTCAGAACATCCAGCAAGGCAATGTGGGTAGGGGAATGGATCTGAGTGAGATTCTCTTTCAGAGGGTCGATGTGGACTTGTTGGACCAAATGGCCTGTTTCCACGGTGTAGGGATTCTTTAAAAAAATGGAGAACAAGAGTGATTGTTCTGAACAAAGGTTGCCCAGCCAGATACTGGCTGAACCCCCTCTGCTCAGTGTCAAAAAAAAATGCTTGAAGGCGGGATGGACACAGCAGATTTCGCAACCTCGACGCCGTTACCACTGGAAAAAGATGAATTTCGGCCAAAATGCTCCAGACCCAAGAGGTGGGCTACGGTCTGGTCCATGCCACCAGTATCCAAGGCAGAGTTGGAGGAACCGGACTTGGTATGAAAGTGCCCCAGGCAGAAGCTACAGGAACAAGAATGGGGCTACATCCCAGGACTTAGAGGAGGAGGGATGTAGTGATTGGAATGATGTCAGCCATGTGGATCCATCAAAATATGAATTCCCTGACTGGGACTATTAGTCTAGCCTAATTAGGGAGTCCTGGCTGGCAGATATAAACAGGAGTGTCAGGGGTTCTGTTCACTCTAGGAACCAGCTCTGTGCTAGTTGCATCAGTGTCATGCACTATGCGCATATTAATAAAGGTTGACTTGGTAACGGGATACCGGTCCTCATGGCATTATTTCAGTAAGTCCTATTCCACATGTTTCACACTGTGAATACAATTCTCCAACAACCTATAATGAAGTAGCAAATTGCTGAAATTAAAACTCGCTTGGCTACATGCTGCTGATAAAGTTAGTGACTCAAAAAATGAAACACGTAGTTTCAGAGAAGTGTCTTAAACTCACCTGCCAACGAATCATTACTGAGGTTGTGGTATGTGGTGTCACAGAAAGAATTTCAGGTGGCTCATCTGGTGCTACAATAAAAAGATAAGCTTTTGTTTAAAGCCGTGTGACAGCATTTTTGTGTTAATAATTATAAGTATGTGTAAAAACATTGTAAGTGAAGCTAGTCATAATATTTAGATTATTCGTTACACATATCGCCTCCTTCAGATGAAAAGTTCTCGATTTATAAAACTATTTCTTAGTATATGGCAATAATACCATCTTTATTACCATTAACTTTTGAAAATGTTTCAAGGTTCTTCCCTCCTTTTCTCCTCAAGGCATTCAGCCAACTCTTTTAAACTGGGTAAGAAGTCTATTTCTGACACAGATTAGACAAAACAAAAACTGTTACTTACCTGTGATTTTAAAACCCATCATCTGAAGATGGAGACTGCAGAACTTGCTAAATACAGAATAATAACCGTGGAAGCTACAACCCCTTTCAACGGCATTCAATGCTGTATTTCAGTAAGTAAACACAGGTTAAATATCCCAAAGCCTCCTCGAAAAGTTTCAGAAAGAAATAGTGAGGTGGTAGTTGGGGCAGTTAAGTCAGGGAGTCATGCCTAGGGGGCTGGGAGATAGTCATTGGTGGCAGGTTCCAGATGTGGTTAATTTCCCATCAAATTTATACATTTTCAAGGCAATTTCCATGTTGTCAGTCCATTCAAACTTCTGATAGGGCCCAACACTATCTTTGACAGTAAATCTGGTTTACCACTATCCAGAGATTACAAGATCTGGGTCAGTTGCTGTTTATTTTGTTCAAGTTTGAGTTGAATCACAGAACTGTTTTATCTTTTTTTACAGAGTCAGTTCCCTAAACTGAGGAGATTCTAAAACTCCTGGTTATATATATATTTTTGAACACACTGACTGTGGCCTAGCCAGCACAGAGTCAGTGCCCAAAACTAAGGAGACTCTAAATCTTCTGGTTATATACTTTTTTCTTTTGCCTTAATTCCTGTGCTACCACCCAATTGCGGTAGTGCTTATTCTGCCCCAGCACCCATGTCGTGTGTGTGCAGGCGTTGGACACAGTGAAATAGAACTGTTACATTGCAGAAGGAGGCCGTTAGTCCCATCTTGTCCGCAATGACTCTTTGAACATTTGACTTTGTGCCAAACCCGTGTCTCCCCCCTAACCCTGCACACTGGTTCCATTTAATCATCTAATGTCCTTTTGAAAGCCTCAATTGAATCCAGTGAATACTGGTAGATATTACAACTGAGACAACAATCCAGTCGTTATTTCACATCTACACAAGTACTTAGCAGCATCCTCATTGGATAATGTTTAAGAGAGTTTTTTTTAATGAAATTTCTTATTTCAAAGATACTGAGAGCAATTGTACCCAACTGCTTCTCATTTTTAAAATTTGATTTGGCAGCATATGGACTGCGTAACCCAGGTTTTACCAAATAAGCTATTAATGAAACATACATTGTTCTTCTTAAATTTGCATAAAGTTAGACCTATCACCTTCATCCCACCCCCATCCACCCATTGTACTCTATGCTACTTTCTCCCCACCTCCACCCTCCTCTCATTCATCTCTCCACCCTGCCTGTATTCCTGATGAAGGGCTTTTGCCCGAAATGTCGATTTTACTGCTCCTCGGATGCTGCCTGAACTGCTGTGCTTCTCCAGCACCACTAATCCAGAATCTGGTTTCCAGCATCTGCAGTCATTGTTTTTACCTTATAAAGTTAAACCTGTACCTTTTTACTCCAGTCATTGGCACTATGAGCATAACTATACATGAGTTATCCTCATGCCTTGTTCATTACTAGGGCAGATTAAATTCATGCTTTGTTTGTGTAATTTAGTAACTACCAGCACGTGGATAAAATACTAGTCCTTAGTACACTTGGTTTAATGCAGTAGCATAATGAATTTCATTACAAATGCAAGAATTTACAAAATTATGTTTTAAGACTGTTGCATAATTTAAATAAAATGGAGGAATGACAGGGCTCATCTAAATTGTTGTAGAAGTTTGCTGGCAGCAATGGGGTGGCTTGGTTGTTGGCTTATTGGGAAGAAAATACAGGATATTCACATCTGGACTACTAGTCCGGTGACATGGTCGCTGGACCACCGCCTCTCCCATACTGTAGCATTTGAATATTTCAAATTTAGATGAAGCTTCAACAATATTTAATGCTGACATTTTTCTCAAAATTACATCGAATCCTGCACAATTAAATTCCTGATAAATTCATTTGTTGGTCAGTTTATGCATTTTCTCACATTTTACACAGTTATGTTCTGCAACATTTACTGCATACTTGCCAAAATACACGAATGTTTCAGCCTTAAGTACCATTAACTTCTTGGCCTGCTCTAATTATCAACATTCAAAGTGAAATTGTAAACAACAGCATTGTTAAATTGTTTCTTATTACTTATGCTACAAGTCTACAAGAATTCACATTTTGAAAAAAAACATTATTTTTAAAATAAATATTTTCACTGATAACATGCTGCTCAGCCAAAGAACAATGGGCTTCTTTTCAATGTCTGAGGTTATTCAACTTCTGCTGGAATGTTAACTGTTCTGTGACAGAATAAAACAAAGTGTTATGATTCTGGACTCCCCCAACGCAGGAAAAAGACTTTGTCTATTTGTCCTATCCATGCCCCTCATAATTTTGTAAACCTCTATAAGGTCACCCCTCAGCCTCCGACGCTCCAGGGGAAACAGCCCCAGCCCGTTCAGCCTCTCCCTATAGCTCAAATCCTCCAACCCTGGCAACATCCTTGTAAATCTTTTCTGAACCCTTTCAAGTTTCACATCTTTCCGATTGGAAGGAGACCAGAACTGCACGCAATATTCCAACAGTGGCCTCACCAATGTCCTGTACAGCTGCAACATGACATCCCAACTCCTGTACTAAATACTCTGACCAGAACTAGAGGGCATAGGTTTAGGGTGAGAGGGGAAAGATAAAAAAGGGACCTAAGGGGCAACTTTTTCACACATAGGGTGGTACATGTATGGAATGAGCTGCCGGAGGAAGTGGTGGAGGCTGGTACAATTGCAACATTTAAAAGGCGTTTGGATGGGTACATGAATAGGAAGGGTTTGGAGGATATGGGCCGGGTGCTGGTAGGTGGGACTAGATTGGATTGGGATATCTGGTCGGCATGGACGGATTGGACCAACGGGTCTGTTTCCATGCTGGATATCTCTATGACTCTATAACTGTGTCCATAAATCATTGGTGCGAGGTATTCCACTAACTGAGATAAGGAACGCAGCAAAATAAAATCTAAAATTTGATAAACTACTTCAGCATAATTCTAGAAACAAATTTGGGTGTGGCAATGCCAGGATATTCTAAGCAGCTGGATATTCAAAAAATCTACTAGGCAAAAGTGAGGACTGCAGATGCTGGAGATCAGAGTCAAGTAGTGCTGGAAAAGCACAGCAGGTCAGGCAGCATCCGAGGAACAGGAAAATCAACGTTTCGGGCAAAAGCCCGAAGAGATAAATGTGAGGTGGGGGTTGGGCTGGAGGGAAAGTAGCTAAGAGTGCAATAGGTGGATGGAGGTGAGGATGAAGGTGATAGGGTGGAGGGGATAGATGGGAAGGAAGGTAGGCAGGTAGGACAGGTCATGAGGATGGTGCTGAGCTGGCAGGTTGGAACTGGGGTAAGGTGGGGGGAGGGGAAATGAGAAAACTGATGAAGTCCACATTGATGCCCTGGGGTTGAAGTGTTCCGAGGCGGAAGATGAGGCGTTCGGGACACTTCGACCCCAGGGCATCAATGTGGACTTCACCAATTCCCTCATTTCTCCTTTTCCCACTTTACACCAGTTCCAACCTGCCAACTAAGCACCACCCTCATGACCTGTCTTACCTGCCTACCTTCCTTCCTATCTATCCGCACCACTCTCCTCTCCGACCTATCACCTTCATCCCCACCTCCATCCACCTACTGCACTTTTAGCTACCTTCTTCCCAGCCCCACCCCCCTACCATTTATCTCTCCATCCTGGAGGTTCCCAGCCTCATTCCTGATGAAGGGCTTTTGCCCAAAACGTCGATTTTCCTCGGATGCTGTCTGACCTGCTGTGCTTTTACAGCACCACTTTTGTCTATTCAACAAATCCAACTGAATGACAACATTAAAAGTGGAAAATAGACTAGCTGCTTTGCAACTGCCCAATCTAACACATGCCCTCCAACCTCATTGGAAAATTCAGTCTCAGATGTTGAATGTCATTGATTACACACAGTGACAAATCTACATCCTTAAATTTAGCATTTGCTCTGTAAATCCCACAGTCCCACCTCAATTTAACTTGCCTGCTCTCCTGATTTCAATGCTTTGCTGTTTTCCCCTACCCCTCTCATCTGTTCCTTTGTGTAAATGTGCTTTCCACATTTGTGGTTATCTCTTTGACCATTTATCCTGTTATCATTCTGTTACTATCAATCTGCTCTACCACTCCTCCTCTACTTTTCAATCCTTCTTGGCACAGCTCTACTCTTGTCAATCTAATCTTTTTCCCAGTTTGGAACTTAGCTTTGCATCCTCCCAGCCAAGGTGATTAAATGTGATTTTGTTCTACTGCAGCCATCTATTAGCAGATCTGATACCACTTCAAACAATAGACAATAGACAATAGGTGCAGGAGTAGGCCATTCAGCCCTTCGAGCCTGCACCGCCATTCAATGTGATCATGGCTGATCATTCCTAATCAGTATCCGCTTCCTGCCTTAGCTCCATAACCCTTCATTCCACTATCTTTGAGAGCTCTATACAACTCTTTCTTAAATGAATCCAGAGACTGGGCCTCCACTGCCCTCTGGGGCAGAGCATTCCACACAGCCACCACTCTCTGGGTGAAGAAGTTTCTCCTCATCTCTGTCCTAAATGATCTACCCTGTACTTTTAAGCTGTGTCCTCTGGTTCGGCACTCACCCATCAGCGGAAACATATTTCCTGCTGCCAGAGTGTCCAATCCTTTCATAATCTTATGTCTCAATCAGATCCCCTCTCAGTCTTCTAATCTCAAGGGTATACAAGCCCAGTCGCTTCAGTCTTTCAGTGTAAGGTAATCCCTCCATTGCAGGAATTGACCTCGTGAACCTACGCTGTACTCCTTCAATAGCCAGAATGTCTTTCCTGAAATTTGGAAACCAGAACTGCACACAGTACTCCAGGTGTGGTCTCACCAGGGCCTTGTACAGCTGCAGAAACATCTCTTTGCTTCTATACTCAATTCCTCTTGTTATGAAGGCCAGCATGCTATTAGCCTTCTTCACTACCTGCTGTACCTGCATGCTTGCCTTCATTGACTGGTGTACAAGAACACCCAGATCTCTCTGTACTGCCCCTTTACCTAAATGAATTCCATTGAGGTAGTAATCTGCCTTCCTGTTCTTGCCACCAAAGTGGATAACCACAGTAAACACTGAGTCTTTACTCTCCCTGGCTAATACTGCCCAGAATCCCAGGACTTTTTTGGAAAACAAAGATGGGCCAATCATTCCTTTTCTTCCCACTACCTAGAACCTCCTTTTAAATCCTTCATAACCTTGCATTCTGTACTTCAGTAGCCACCTTCAACCTTTCAAGGCTAGTGTTTCCTCAACTAGTTTCCTGTGTATCTCCATCATTGACAGCTGTATTACCAACAACACTATTCTCTGGGCCTTAAAATGCATTGATTTGACCAACTGTTCAGTTGGTTCCTCTTACTATGTACTTCTGAGGCTTGATGCTGTTTTGTGTCTGATTATGGATCTGGGACATGTCTTGGGATGCTATTCAACATCCAAAGAGCCATATAAATGCAAACTTTGTTGTAGTAATATAGCATGTGTTGCAAGAGTTGCAGTTTGTCCATGGCAAATACAAACATTTCCTTCTGATAAAACATTCTATCATGCTCTGTGGAAGCAGGTGGGCTGAGCTCATAGTCAACTGATTCAAGCCAGATCTGCAAAGATATATCATCAACCTGTGTATGCCTACTTCTGCCTTGGGGGGGGGGGGGGTTAAAACAAATGATCATAAATGAAAATGGTGATGTGCACTTTCAATAACTGCAATTGTATGAGATTAATTTTGTAGAGTTTCTGCCTCTTTGGCTACTGGTGTCAATGCATCCATCCCATGATATTCCACTGCCGTTCTGCATGGAACACAAAGGCAGCTTTAGCTTTTGGAATTACAGGCTCATGAATTACGCATTTCCACATTGAAAAAAGAACAATGAAAATGCATCACTATTGTCGGCAATGTGCCCATGCAAGTGACAAATAAGTTTATTCTGACCTCAGACAAATAATAAGATCAAAAGAGTTTAAGCCTGGGCTCGCTGTTACTTGCCCCAAATAATATGAAAGTAATTTGCAAAACAGTGGCTTTATGTACCAGTGACATGGGGTGATGCATTGAACGAGGTATCTGTGTTCGTGAGTGGAAAACATATTGAATGTATCATCAGATACTAGCCTTTGGTATTACAGGGAACAATCTTGGTTGATTCTCTTTTAGATCTGATGGGCTGCCATCTGGAGTCAAAAGCATGTGTGTGAATGAATTCTGAGCCAGCAGACGTTTTGAACTTAATTTTAACAGTTGGAAATGTCGCATTTGATGCCAGAACTCAGATCCTATAACTTCTCCTTACAGATTATACAGCCATCTAAATAAGACGCTGATTTAAGACTTACCAAAGGATTGAAACTATGAAATATAGAAAGGAGGAGTAGGAGTAGGCCATTTGGCCCATCAAGTCTACTTCATCATTCAATATGGTCATGGTTGATCCTCTATCTTAAAGACAACTCCACTTTGTCCCCAAACCCCCATGTTGCATTAGTATCTAGGAATCTTTGTTTCTTTCTTAAATATATCCAATGACTTGGCCTCTGCAGCCTTGTGATAGACAATACCCCCTTCACTACTCTCTGTGTAGTTCTCTCTATCTCAGTCCTAAATGGCCTAGCCTGCATCCTGAGACCGTGACTCCATATTCTAGACCACCTTCAACCAGGAAAAACACATTAATGCATCCTGTCTTTGCGGTCCTGTCAAAAGTTTATATATTTCAATGCAATTCTAGAAATCAGTCTGGTGAACCTTCAGTGCACTCTCTCTGGCAAATATATTCTTTCTCTTCAACTGAACACAACCAGGTATAGTCTTGCTCATGTATTCAAATCCTCATGCAATGAATATTAATATGCCACTTGTTTTCCTAACTGCTTGTTGTATCTGCATATTACTTTCAGTGAAAATGTACACCTACACCCAAATCCCTGTGTACATCAACATTTTCCAAACTATGATAATTTAAAAACCACTCAGCCAATCTGTTTTCTTCGCCAAGTGGATAATCTCACACTTACCCACATTATATTGCATTTGCCACATTTTGGCCCACATACTCAGTTTGTCTAAATTGTTTCAAATTCTCTTTATATGCTCCTCACCACTCACAATCCCCACTAGTTTTGTACAAATGAGCTAATTTGAAAATATTCTATTTAGCTTCCACAGGCAAATCATTGCTATATATTTTCAATAGCTGAGGCCTAAACACTGATCCTTGCGAAACCCCACTAATCACCACTTTACACTCTGAAAAAAACTAATTTACACCTTTTCTCTGTTTCCTGTCTGCTAACATATTCTCAATTCATGCCAGTAAATTACTGATAATCCCATGTGTTTTAACTTTGCACAAAGCCCTTGTAAGATTTTATTAAGTACAAATTAGCCATCTCTCCCTTATCTATTCTCACTAATTACATCCTCATAAAATTCAATTAGTTTTGTCAATCATGATTTTCCTTTCAAATATCCATGCTGACTCTATCTAATCCCTTAATATTTTCCACGTGCTCTGTTATGACAACCTTTATAATAGACTGTAGCATTTTCCCACGACTGATGTCAAGCTTATCAACCTGTAATTCCCCGTTTTCTCCGTCCCTCCTTTTTTAAATAACTAAGTGATATTTGGCACACTCCAATCTGCTGAGATTGTTCCAGAGTCTACAGAACTTTATTAAATGACAATCAATACAACTACTATGTCCATAACCAATCCCTTTCATAATTTTGGAATTGGAGATCAATGCTGCAATTGGTATGCCAACATGCTGTATGAACTTCTGAGCAACTGCACAGCCATGCAATTTACAGGAAACATTACTCACTAGTGCACTGCCTTCATTCTTCATGAACAATACCACCTCATTTTCCTTCTTGGTACTCTTTGCTACCTTCCCCCACCCTTCTCCCTGACATATCACCTCCATCTCCACCCCTATTCACCTATTGTACTCTATGCTACTTTCTCCCCATCCCCAGCCCCCTCTTATTATCTCTCCACTCTGCAGGCACCCTACCTCTATTCCTGATGATGTGCTTTTGCCCGAAACATCGATTTTCCTGCTCTTCGGATGCTGCCTGACCTGCTGTGCTTTTCCAGCATCACTCTAATCTAGACTCTGATTTCCAGCACCTGCAGTCTTTGTTTTTACCTCATTTTCCTTCTTGCCTATTCTTCCTAACTATTGAATATTCTTGGATGTTCAGTCCCGTCCATGGTTACTTTGCAGTCATGTCTCCATGATCACAATCACCTTTTACACTATTTATGGTGTTAATTTATCTATTTTATTGTGAATGCTCTAACAGCAGACAATCACACATTTGGAAATGCCATTAAACAATGCCTTGACACTTCAAGGGTTGAAAAAGCTCCAGAACCACATCATAGTATGAGTCACCTGTTTGAGAAGAGCAGGAAAGTGGGATTTAAAAGACATACAGCATTCGCTTACCAACCATGCTACATACTCTGTTCTCTGCTGGTTGTCAGAGATTACATGTTTAAGTTTGGAGCAACTTTTAGATCTACTGACAGGTGTGCAACCAATTGTGCGAACATTTTTTCAAATTGCACTAGCTGATCTTGTAGGTAAAAGCAAAGTTATGGAGAGAAATAGTGTTGAACAGGAAAGGGATTAGCACATTAAAGAAATCAGAAATGCAGTGCAATAGGGGGACATTGATCATCTGCTAACTCCCATTATCCAGCAGTAGGTCTACGTTCATTATTAGACAAACTAAAAGTTCTATTATCATTAAAATACTGAGTAGAATCATCAAAACACACAATGCTTTTTCTATCTTATTTCTCGCTTCATGATTTAAACAGAGACTCACCGGCCTGTAGCGTTGTGACAGAGTCAGACTCCTCGCTATATTCGCTGTCTCCAATGTCATTTGTTGCTTTCACACGAAACTTGTATGAGGTGAAGGGGTTTAGCCTATCGATGAGGGATAGATGCATATCATTGGAGTTTAATTACAGCAAATAAAGTACCTTTGGAGCCTCAAAAGTGCAACCTTTATACAATATATGCTCTCTCCATAACAGACTCAATTAGATATTTTCAAAGCAAACTGTTCCAAGAGATGTCATTACACATTTCTGGCACAGGTGCAACTTGAACCTGGGCCTCCTGGCTCAGAGGTAGGGACATTACCACTGCACCAGAAATGCTCCAGAGACTCTTCATTGTGAATCTGGCAGTAATGAAGAGGAATGCAAATATTTTGTTTGGTCATATTTGTCAGCAGATGTTAATATTTCTCAACATCATTTATTTTTATTTACTATTTCTCCAATATGGAACATGGGGATTCATAAAATAGATCTTGATAATCCTGACACCACATTGTCATGTCATTTAAGTAACACTGTCCTTGATATGGCCTTTCAATGGCTGCAGCTCATCTGAGATTCACGGGATCTGTTGCATGTCAAAACTTTAAATCCTCTCAAACCACAATCTATTTTGGCAGATACTTACATCTATTTAATTTTGTCTTCAGGGAAAGAGAAACAGAATTAATTTTTTTTTCGCCTCTTCACTAATCTAAAGGCAACACATTTAAAGTGTTTTTGAGTCTTGGTTTAAGCTATTGCATACATGCTGAGTATTGAAAACGTATTATGAATAGACTGGCTAATTTGAAGTGAAAAATATCAGACAGACATAAAGCTCCTGATTTCAAATGGAAAGCCTAGATTGGGAAGTGTCAATCACTATGACATCTTGAGGGCAGAACAAACTCGAGGACCACACCGTAGTACGAGTTATCTATTTAAGAACAGCACTAAAAGTGGATTTGAGTAACATTTGCGTCACACAAATGCCTGGCTATGACCCTCATCAATAAGAGACAATATAACCACCACCCCTTGACATTCAATGGTGTTACCATCACTGAATCCTTCACTATCAACTTCCTTGAAGCTATTATTGACCAGATACTCAACTGGACTCACCACATAAACACAGTGGCTACAAAAGCAAGTCAGAGGCTAGCAATACTGCACTTCCTGATTCCTCAAACCTGTCCACCATCTACAAGGCACAAGTCAGGCGTATGATGGAATACTCCCCAGTTGTCTGGATGGATGCAGCCCCAACAACACTCAAGAAGCTTGATATCATCCAGGACAAAGCAGCCCATTTGATTGGCGCTATTCCATAAGCACTTACTCTCTCTACCATTGACACTCAATAGCAGCAGTGTATCCTATCTGTAAGATGAACTGCAGAAATTCACCAAAGATCCTCAGACAGCAAGGCAGCAGAAATATGGAAACACCACCACTTTCAAGTTTTCCTCCGTGCCCCTCACCATCCTGCTTGGAAGTATATCACTGTTCTTTCACTGTTGCTGGATTAACATCCTTGAATTCCCTCCCTAATGGCATTGTGGGTCAACCTAGAGGAGGTAGACTGCAGCGGTCCAAGGAGGCAGCTCACCACCACCTTCTCAAAGGCAACTGGGGATGGGCAATAAATACTGGCCAGCAAGCAATGCCCATATCTCTCAAGTGAATTTTAAAAAATCAAGATAAGAAGTAAAAGATAACAGCGACTGCATTTAACAAAAAAATCTTCTCAGAAGGCCCACATTTTTCTTTTTTGTTGCAGCTTTGAAATGACAAATCACAGATTTTGTCTGTGTTTGAATAATATTAAACAGAGTCTAGTTTTATGTATTGCATGAATGAAGGAATGGAAATGTGTAATTATACAAAACGGATATGGTGAGGTTATGTCACTGATGATTGACTACATTACAAAAGAACTGTCGAACCAGATCAAGTGCTTTTTGTGGAGCTCAATGTTAATTTTTTTTCTTTATTCTTTCGTTGTGTATGTGTGTCACTGTCAAACATTTGTTGCCCACTCCTAACTGTCCTTGAACTAAGTGCCTTGATAGTTCATTTCAGAGCGTTATTCTGAGTGAACCACATTGCAGTGGGTCTGAAGGAAAATGCACATCAGACCAGGGAAGCAGAACAGATTTCCTTCCTCAAAGGATCCAGTTGAACTTTACAATATTAGACGATAGTGGCATGGTCACCATTAGTAATTACTTTATATTCCATATTTTACTTATCAGATTTAAATTCCACATGCTACCATGATGAGAACTCATGTCCCAGAGGAAAAGCCTGGATCACTTAGTCTATCAATTTATCATTATACATCATTTCCCCTTAATTTCATAATGTAGCTGACTTCATCAATATAAAATGATTCCATTCAATAAATGTGCACACCAGTTGTGATCACTGGTATCACATCTTAGAGGCTTGCACCAAGTGCCCTGGAAGCTGGCATAATGCCATATCTTCAATAACCTTCAGGTCCCTGTTGTTTTCAAGGGCCATTTGACTTGCAATGATAACTTATGGGACAGGAGTTACTCTCTGCAACCATGGATGATGACTATATTATGCAAACTGCTGGCTGGAGATATAATGTAGCCCATTCTTCCACCATTGTGGAGCAGATAAGGTTCTGATGTTTGGGTCAGTCTGAGGGTGAAGGGGGTAAGCTGTCAGTACATTCAGTACATATGTTGCAAAATCCTTGAATGTTGTAGTCTGCACAACTGGAGAAGGCAAAGAGAGGTTATAATGGATGTTGAAGAGCTGAAGGAAAGACAGTCGTCTTCCAAGGCGGAAGATGAAGATATTGAGCTCTTGCATGATAGAGTGCAGCAGCTTGGAGCACAACACGCTAGACAAGAGTTAATTGACACCTACACCTAATAGATGTAGCTGGATGAGGACTCATTCATTGACTGTAAATGTATGATTGCTCAAAACACAAGCAGCTCATGTTTATTCTCAAAAGCAAATGCAAACTTTCTGTTTGTTGTTTCTCACTCTCCCTGTTATTCAATAAAAGTAACACTATGAACGTTTGAAGACTTTCCAGCATCTATACCCCAACTCTGGAAAATGACAAGATGTCATTCCCCCCCACTCCCTTAAACATGTTTTAAAATAGTATGACATTGATGATTAACTTCTGTAGCTTCATTTTTGCAGCTGCTGTTACTTTTGACAGTTGATCAGACAGATGGTGATATGGTAACGAGGTAATGCATTTTTGAATGAGGTTCTATTTACAGAATCCATTATTGTTCATTTCCACCTGTTATTGGTATTGTGAAGGGCTGTTCTGGCTGCCGGTGTTTGACCTGGTGCTGAGCTGGGATTGGAATATGGAGCTGGCAGTGTGAATCCCAGGATATCCCAGCAGTGTTGAGCATATGTACCATTGGTGATCGCACAATGCTGCAAATATGGTGCATGTATAATAAGGAAAGCTGCAGAAAACTGCTTCAGAAAACTTTCTCAGGCTAATGGAGAAAAACCCATCATGGAAATCCTTGAAATTGGCACTTAACCAATTTTGGTGAAATTCAGCCCAACACTCTCCCAGAAGACTGTAAAGCTGTGTGAATATTTTTCCTCCCATATCTTACAGTGGTTACTTGTTTTCTCTGTCCCTTTCTGTACTTTGGAGTCAATTAAATCAGTTGGCTAGGTGACCAGAGCCTGCAGAATAAGGCCAGAAGTGCAGGTTTAATCCCTTTACTGGCTGTAGTATTTCATGGAGGGTCTGCATCCTCAATTTACTCCACACTTGTTGGAGTGGTTATCCTCAAACTATACAGAACCAATTGTCACTCTCTCTAATGAAGAGGGATGCCTATGGTCCTTTGTGGATTATTTTTCCTCATGTTTATTTGAAAAATGTAACGTCCGCACAGTGGCACAGTGGTTAGCACTACTGCCTCACAGCGCCAGAGACCGGGGTTCAATTCCCGCTTCAGGCAACTGTCTGTGTGGAGTTTGCATATTCTCCCCATGTCTGTGTGAGTTTCCTCTGGGTGCTCCAGTTTCCTCCCACAGTCCAAAAAAATGTGCAGGTTAGATGAATTGGCCATGCTAAATTGCCCATAGTGTTAGGTGATGGGGTAAATGTAGGGAAATGGGTCTGGGTGGGTTGCTCTTCGGAGGGGCGGTGTGGACTTGTTGGGCCGAAGGGCCTGTTTCCACACTGTAAGTAATCTAAACTATGTAAATTAAGAATTCAATTAACTTGGGGCAAGTCACAAGGGTAAATTAATCAATAAGGTGAGAAGGTTCTATGTGCATCTGCAATTTGAATGAATTAACTGGTCAGAAGCAGTTTGTTTGAAGACTGGCACCGTAGCTTATCTCTCCACGCTTCAGGCTCATTGCCTTTATTCCTGATGAAGGGATTTTGCCCGAAACGTCGATTTCACTGCACTTTGGATGCTACCTGAACTGCTGTGCTCTTCCAGCACCACTAACCCAGAATCTGGTTTCCAGCATCTGCAGTCATTGTTTTTACCTCATTTCTTATAGTTGCACAACTGAGCTTAAAGTTATTGTTAATAACGAGGAACTGTTAATCTGCTTCAAGTTCTTCCTTTCAACGCAGAACTTATTTAATTTTTGAGGATAATATCAACTGCATAATAGATGGATAAATTTCACAAGAATATTTGTTGACTCCCCAATTAGGTTTTGTGAGTTCCTAATCTACTTAATTAATATGGTTGAGCAATTACTGATCAATAGTTCTTGGCTACAGATTTTCTGACTTACCAGCTGAGAGCAAATCTAGATTGTAGAGTTCTATAAAGAAGTTATTAAGTTAAAAACATATTATCATTAAGCATAACAGCTGATCTTTCAGGACTACAGTCAAGGGTGATTTGAGGTCAGGAGCACAACTGCAAAACAGAAGCTATGCTTAATGTGGTCTGTCACTTAAGGCCACTTTTTATTCTTTCAGAGGATGTGGTGTCACTGACAAGGTAAGTATTTGTTGCCATGTCTAAGTGTCCTTAAAATAAATGGCTTGCTAGGCAATTCAAGAGTCAACCATACTGATATAGGTGGAATCACATGTAGGCCAGACTGGGTAAGAATGGCTGATATCCTTCCTCAACAAACTTTCGTGAGCCAGATGCATTCTTACAACACTCAATGGTAGTTATCACGTGCAAGATTACTAACACATTAGATTCCAGATTCATTAATTGCCTTTCAATTCTAATAGTTGCTGGCATCCCCACAGCATTAGTCTGGGCTTTGGGAAACAAGAGTGGTGCTGGAAAAGCACAGCACTTCAGGCAGCATCTGAGAAGCAGAAAAATCGACTTTTCGGGCAAAAGGGCTTTTGCCTGAAATGTCGATTTTCCTGCTCCTTGGATGCTGCCTGACCTGCTGCACTTTTCCAGCCACTCTAGACTTGACCCTAACCTCCAGCATCTGCAGTACCCATTTCTGCCTTCTGGAAACATGTCCAGTGATACTAACACTATGTCACTCCTCTGGTACTCACTGGGAAGAAAGATCCTAAATAGACACATTACAAAGTCAAGTGGAGGCTAATTGTTAAGGACATTTTCAGTAACATGGCAATTGTCACCTGGTTTGTAGATAGTGGTGGTTATCAAGTTTAGATAAGCCAGTCGAAAATTACAGATTTTCCTTCAGTTAAAGAAAAAATGTTGCTTTGAAAATGACACTTAAAATGCAAACTTTTTCTTAGAAGCAGTGTTTTTAAAGAATAAGAGCTGAATTTTTCTAGTTGGTAAGAATCTCTTGAGAAGAGCAGTGAAAAGTTTCTAAAGTCAAGGGCAAATAACCCCATTTTCTACATGAGTGTTGATCAGTGGGACAAGGTTCTCACTAGTGAGCATCAAGAGGTAATTTGCATGTATTAACATCTCATTGTTTCATTATTTCATAGAAATCATAGAATCCCTACAGTGTGTAAACAGGCCATCTGGCTCAACAATTCCTCACTGACCCTGCGAAGAGTATCCCATCCAGACCCATTCCCCAAGCTTATTACTTAACATTTCCCCTGATTAATGCATCAAACCTACGTATCCCTGTTCAAAATCACACTTGACCAGGTTATAGTCCAACAGGTTTAATTGGAAGCACAATAGCTTTCGGAGCGACGCTCCTTCATCAGGTGATAGTGGAGGGCACAATTCTAAGGCACAGAATTTATAGCAAAAATTTACAGCGTGATGTAACTGAAATTATACATTGAAAAATACCTTGATTGTCTGTTGAGTCTTTCATCTGTTCGAATACCATGATAATTTCACTTCTTTCATGTGTAAATCACAAAATCCTTTTTTTTAAAAGTTGCATTCTCAGGTTAGCTGTAACAATGAGTGTTAGCTAGACAATACATTCTGGATTAGTGGTGCTGGAAGAGCACAGCAGTTCAGGCAGCATCCAAGGAACAGCGAAATCGACGTTTCTGGCAAAAGCCCTTCATCAGGAATAAAGGCAGAGATCCTGAAGCGTGGAGAGATAAGCTAGAGGAGGGTGAGGGTGGGGAGAAAGTGGCATAGAGTACAATAGGTGAGTGGGGGAGAGGATGAAGGTGATAGGTCAGGGAGGAAAGGGTGGAGTGTATAGTTGGAAAAGGAGATAGGCAGGTAGGACAAGTCCGGACAAGTCATGGGAACAGTGCTGAGCTGGAAGTTTGGAACTATGGTGAGGAAACTGTTGAAGTCCACATTGATGCCCTGGGGTTGAAGTGTTCCGAGGTGGAAGATGAGGCATTCTTCCTCCAGGCGTCTGGTGGTGAGGGAGCGGCGGTGAAGGAGGCCCAGGACACCATGTCCTTGGCAGAGTGGGAGGGGGATTTGAAATGTTGGGCCACGGGGCGGTGTGGACTTCAACAGTTTCTTCATTTCCCCTTCCCCCACCTCACCCCAGTTCCAAACTTCCAGCTCAGCACTGTCCCCATGACTTCTCCGGACTTGTCCTACCTGCCTATCTTCTTTTCCACCTATCCACTCCACCCTCCTCCCTGACCTATCACCTTCATCCCCTCCCCGACTCACCTATTATACTCCATGCTACTTTCTCTCCACCCCCACCCTCCTCTAGCTTATCTCTCCATGCTCAGGCTCTCTGCCTTTATTCCTGATGAAGGCTTTTGTCCGAAAAGTCTCCTTATTGCTCCTTGGATGCTGCCTGAACTGCTGTGCTCTTCCAGCACCACTAATCCAGAATCTGATTTCCAGCATCTGCAGTCATTGTTTTTACCAAGCTGACATATTGTCTAGCTAACACTTATTGTTACAGCTAACCTGAGAATGCAACTTCTAAAAAAAAGGATACTGTAATTTATACATGAAAGAAGTGAAACTATCATGGTACTCAAACAGATGGAAAACTCAACAGACAATCAAGGTTTTTTTCAATGTATAATTTCAGTTACATCACGCTGTAAATTCTGTGTGTTAGGATTGAGCCCTCCACTATCACCTGATGAAGGAGCGGCACTCCAAAAGCTAGTGTGTTTCCAATTAAACCTGTTGGACTATAACCTCGTGTTGTGTGATTTTTAATTTTGTACACCCCAGTCCAACACCGGCATCTCCAAATCATACATATCCCTGAACACTACAGGCAATTTAGCATGGCCAATTCACCTAACATGCACATCTTTGGACCGTGGGAGGAAACTGATGCAGACATGGGGAGAATGTGCAAACTTCACACAGTCAGCCGAGGCTGGAATCGAACCTGGGCCCCTGGCACTGTGAGGCAACAGTGTTAACCACTGAGCAACCATGCCTTAATTCACTTAATTTTCCTACCCAATAGACAGAAATTAGGCAGTGACAATTCCTGAGATGAAAATCACATCAGTATCCTCGTGTCTGCAGCTCACCACTTGTTCGTCTGGCTTTCCAAATGACAAGATGACTCTGCATTTGCTATCTGTCTGCCTTTCTTTAGAAGGTTCTTTTAATATTCTGGATCTCTCCACAACAGGTGCAGCCAAAATTGGGAAATCATGCCAAGTTACACCTTAAATAATTCCCTTTGCTCCCCTCAAGGCTCATAAAGTTGTGGATCAGGAACAAATCTACATCCCTATGTATCATTACGTGAATTACCTGTATAGTTTTAACTGGTTTTTGAACAGCTTTGCCTTGTGCTGGTAATTAATGGAGATTGTCATGAGGATAGTCACCTATGACCTGAAACCTGTATTTTTGTAATGCCATATATGTATTAACTTGTTCAGGTACAGTAACTAATTGTACACGTACATCACATCAACACCACAAAGACCAAAATGCCTGATCAGTAAACACTGAAATAACACTGCATGTAAAGGAATGAAATTAGATTGCGTGCACAGGAATTATATGGTTTAAATGGAAAATTCAATTTGTCATGGTTCTAAGTTTTGTCCAAGTACAATTCAATTTGCATCTAAGGTTGGCATCTTGAATATTTTCTAGATCGGCCAATTTGGCCACTCCCATTCTTCACTTTGAAATTTACTTGGCATGTTTTTAACATCAAATCTTTCACAACAATTTAAATAATACCCTCTTGAAATCACGGCCATCCTTTATAAACATTAGCACTTACTTGTCTACAAGATATGTAGTGGACTCGTGGCTCACAGAAGCTGAGTGGAGTGACCAGTTTCCATTAGGTAGCTCGAGAGTTTGGATAGTGTAGTACCTAACTGGAGACAGTCCATCACTGCCTGGTTCCCAGGACAACAGCACATTCCGTGACTGTACATCTTGCTGTTGTATGATAGGTTTGCTGGGAGGCTGTGGACGAACTGAGATTAGAACAAAAATGTTTAGAGAACAGGCTGGTTTTCACACAATTTGAACACAGAACAGCATAAGGACAAGCCCTTCAGCCCATCATTATCCATGCTTACTATGGTGCCATTCCAAACTAATCCGATCTGCCTGCATGTGGTCCATATCGCTCTATCTCTGCCTGTTCATGTGTTTTTTTTAAATGCCTTTTAACATTGTTATTGTATCTGTTCCTATCACCTCCCCTGGCAGTGCATTCCAGGCACCTACCACTCTCTGTGTAAAAAACTTTTGTCACACATCTTCTTTTAACTTTTTCCATCTCACCTTAAACCCAAGGTCTCCTAGTATTTGACATTTTCACCCAAGGAAAAAGACTCCGACTATCCAGGTTATCTATGCCTGCCATAATTTTATATGCTTCTATCAGGTCATTCCTCAGCCTGGGATGCTCTAAGTTTGTCCAAATTCTTGTAGTACCTAATACACTCCAATCCAGACAATATCCTGGTAAAATTCTTCTGCACTCTCTCCAAAGTCTCCACATCCTTCCTATAGTGGGACAACTAGAACTGCACATGTTGCCTAACTAAGGCCTCATTCAGCTGCACCATTTCTACTCAACGTCCTGACTGATGAAGATCAGCACACTAGACACCTTCCTTACCACCTTACCAATTTTGTTGTCACTTTCAGGGAACTACAGATTTGTATCCCAAGATCCCTTTGAATATCAGTGTTCCTCAGGGTCCTACCATTCACTATACACTGTACTCTTGCATTTGACAAACCAAGACCTCACGCTTGCTGGATTAAACTCCATCAACTATTTCTCTGCCCAAATTTCCAACTTGTCTGTATCCTGCTGTATCTGTTGGTACCTTGCCTCACTGTCCAAAACTCCTCCAATTTTTGTATATTCTGGAAACTTGCTAATCAGACTACCTACTTTTTCATCCAATTCATTTATATATATTACAAACAACAGAAGGCCCAGCACTGATCCTTGTAGAACATAAATGGTCACAGGCCTCCAGTCAGAAAAAACATTTCCCCCCTCAACCACAATGCCCTCTGTCTATGACCAAGTCAGTTTTGTATCCAACTTGCCAACTCACCATGGATCCCATGTGACTTAATCTCCTGGATCACCCTGCCATGAGGAACCCTTTAGTGACATCAATGTAAATAACATCCACTGCCCTTACCTCATTAACCATCTTCATTATTTCTTCAAAAACTCAATCAAGTTTGTGAGACAAGACATCCCCCACATTATCTTTAATAAGTCCATTCTTATCCAAACAGGAGTAAATCACTATCCATCTTCTCCAATAGTTTCCCTACCATGAATGTCAGGCTCATCAGTCTATAATTTCCTGGATGATCCTTGTTGTCTTTCTTAAACAAAGGAACAACATTGGCTATTATCCAGTCTTCCGCGGCTATTGAAAATACATAGATCTCCGTCAATGCTCCAGCAATCTCTCCCTTGCCTCTCTGAGTATCTTGGAATAAATCCCATCTGGTCTGAGGGACGTATCTGCCTTCATGTTTTTGAAGCCACCCAATGTCTCATCCTTCTTAACTTCGACATGCCACAGAATATCAACATACCCCTCCCTAATCTTACCATCATCTATGTGCCTCTCCTTGGTGAAGACCATTCTGAATGACTCATTAAAGACCTCACTCAATTCTGGCTCCATGTATAAATTCCCTCCCGTGTCCTTGAGTGAACCCACCCTTTCATTAGCTACCCTTCTGCTCCTAATTTACATAGAAAATGCACTGGGATTATCTATAATCCTGTTTATCCAGGGCATTTCATGGCCCATTTTAGATTAGATTACATACAGTGTGGAAACAGGCCCTTCGGCCCAACAAGTCCACACCGACCCGCCGAAGCGCAACCCACCCATACCCCTACATTTACCCCTTTACCTAACACTACGGGCAATTTAGCATGGCCAATTCACCTGGCCCGCACATCTTTGGACTGTGGGAGGAAACCGGAGCACCCGGAGGAAACCCACGCAGACACGGGGAGAATGTGCAAACTCCACACAGTCAGTCGCCTGAGTAGGGAATTGAACCCGGGTCTCAGGCGCTGTGAGGCAGCAGTGCTAACCACTGTGCCACCGTGCCGCCCACAAATTTATTGCTCTCCTAATTTATTGCTCAAGTTCTTTTCTGCTTCCTTTAAACTCCACAAGGATCTTGATTGCTTTCTATTTCTTTTTGATTAGCCTTTCAACATCTCTTATCATCCAGGGTTCCTAAATCTTGCCATCCCCACCATATCCATGTTGGTTTTTTGAAAAAGGTTTCGAATTAGCTTCACTCCCTTATTCTTTACTTATAGCCCTGCATATTTCTCCTTTTCAACTAGATAATGAATTCAATCTCAGTTTATACAACACTAGCAAACCTGCTTCTACCATATAAGGTCATAAGATGTAGAAGTAGAAGAAGGCCCATCAGCCCATGATTCCTGCTCCACCATTCAATGAGATCATCACTCATCTGATAATCCTCAACTCCACTTTCTTGCCTTTTCCCCATACCCCTTGATGCCCTTACTGATTAAAAATGTACAGGTTAGTACATAGTGCTCTCTCATAACAACTCACTGCACGAAAAATGCTACTTCTCAAATTTTACAAAAATTAATCAACTAATACAATGAAATTGTCCCTTGGGGAGGTGATTAAATGGTTATGTGTAATTTTCGGGCACTTGGGTTCGACACATCCACCGTGGAGGTGTTTGTGTTACTGGTGTTCTGTCAATATGTTATTTGGTAAGTTGAGGAAATAAAAGACTAAATATCAAATCATATGAAATGCAGTTTGAGAACACTACAAAACCTTTCAAAATTATACACATGGTTTATACTGTAAGAACTGGAGATTGTTAACTTTATTTAGTTCTCTCAGATGTTCATGATTTCATGCTGTCTGCCTTTCATATAGGAACTTAATGCCATTTTGGACATGGAGTTTTTTCCCAATGTGGAAATGCTGACATATTTCCTCTGTCAGTGCCTTGCTTTTTCAAGTAGAGTGGTTCCAAAGAGTATCCATTCCTCCTGGCAGGACAATACATGCCGATATTAGAGGTAATCAAGAACTGGTCAAGCTCTCTATGGAATTGCTTCCCAACCTTTTTCCTACTGTGACTCTCCCATGTCAGACTTTAAAATTGCTGGGCACCCTCTGTGAGAGTAAGTATGAGGGATGATTGTGAGACTAGGCGAGATGGGCAGCGTGGGAAAGTGAAGGCCTGTCTGTTAAAATGGGAGCACAGCTGTCGTAACTCAGTCAGAGCTGCCTGGAGCCATTGCTGCCCGGGAGTTTGCAACTCCAAAATTTCAGCTTGCAACTCTATTTAGGATCCCAACCCCAAACATTGGGAAGCCCTGTGGCACTATTGTTCTTTAAGTCAAACTGATTTCAGCTGAAAGCTTTAGTTACAAATTCCAGCAATAAACTGATATTGATAGAAGTCACAACATTTCCTTTCATTGTTTCTATTTCTTTATTCAATTCCTTCAATACATTAATGGTTTGGACATACTTCAAGGACTCAAGCTTACTCTAGAAAATATAGTCTTCAGGGGACCAATGGATTTTGGATAAATATAAAGAAAATTGTTGTAATAAAAAAATTGCATTATTTATACTGTTCCTACTTACCTCTCTTTTCTGTTGTTACCACCAAGGCTTCTGCTGCTTCACCCCACCCTTTGCGCGTCTGAGCTGTAATACGGAAGACATAACTGCATTCTGGTTTTAGCCCAGTTGCTGTATATTGTCGGGTACTTGGGTTCAACACATCCACAGTAGCAGTATTTGTGTTGCTGGTGTTTAGTCGGTATGTTATTTGATAAGCTGCGGAAAAAAAAGACTAAATGTTATGTTTTGAAAAATGTAGTTTGTCAACACTACACAATCTTCCGAAATTATACACATAGTTTATTGGTTTACAAATTGAAGTCTGTAAGAAAATCTGAGGGATTTTTCTCTCTCTGGGGTCCAACATTGTGGCAGAACTAGTCTTGTGTTTTAGTGTAAAACAGGTACTCATGTTTGGCCGTTCCTTATATGCATCTCTGGACATTCAGTTCCACTGAATATCAGATGGGGCACAAAACAGATATTCACTTGATATCGTGCATGTTGCTTCCCAATCCAGTTTAAATTTCTCTTTGGTGACTCATGTTCTCTGCATTTTTTTGGTGTTTGTTGACTTAAAATGCACATAATCTGTTTTGCTGGAAAGAAATCTTGCAATAGCCACATTAATTTTCTTGGAATAGCTAATACTTCTGGAAATGTCCCTGGAAATTTGCCAATACACTCAGTGAGTCTGTGAGACATTCAGCATTTGAAAGCTATTGATACAAATACTTGAGCATGTCCTCATTGAGAGTTAACATGGTATAAATTTCTCTATTCGTAATGTTATTTTACAACTGGATCGGGGAGTTAAAAACTAGGGAGCATTTTCTAAAATGAGAGGAGAAAGATTTAAAAGGATCTGAGGGGCAACTTTTCCACACACATGGTGTTTCATGTGTGGAATGAGCTGCCAGAGGAAGTGATAGATGCAGGTACAGATACAACATTTAAAAGGCATTTGGATAGGTTCAGGAATAGGAAATGTTTAGAGGAATGTTGGCCAAATGCAGGCAAGTGGGACTAGGTCAGTTTGGGACACTTAGTCAGCATGGATGAGTTGGATTGAAGAGTCTGTTTCCATGCTGTATGACTCTCTGACTCTATAACTGTCAGAATAGGCTACACTTTGCTTATCATCCACATTGCCTATTAATCTCTTTAGAGGAGGACATCAAGCATTTTCAGACATTTCCATAGAACCAGTGTGGGTGGCACAGTGGTGTAGTGGTTAGCACTGCTGCCTCATAGCGCCAGAGACCCAGGTTCAATTCCTGCCTCAGGCGACTCTCTGTATGGAGTTTGCACATTCTCCCTGTGTCTGCATGGGCTTCCTCTGGGTGCTCCGGTTTCCTCCCACAGACACAAAAATGTGCAGATTAGGTGAATTGTCCATGCTAAATTGCCTGTAGTGTTAGGGGTCTGGGTGGGTTGCGGGTCGGTGTGGATTTGTTAGGCTGAAGGGCCTGTTTCCACACTGTAAGTAATCTAATATAATCATACAAAAAACATTCGTAACTCATATTTAGTGACTTGATGCTATGCTATTTGCTACTTTTCCATCAGTGTATTGAATACTTCAAGACACCAAAAGATTTGAGAAAATGGTTTTGCCATGAACTTCATTATTTTATCATTACAAAGCATGGGGAAGCATGGAAACTTGAAATTAAAATTGTCAAAAATACTCAGCTGGGCAGGCAGCATCTGTGGAGAGAGACACAGTGTTAATGTTTCAAGATAATAACCTTGTATCAACCTGAACCATTAAGTCTGCTCCTCTATCCACAAATACTGCCTGACGTGCGGAATATTCTCAGCAATTTTTTGTTTCCTTGCTCTATTCTACAGCTATAACTAGAAAATTTAGTGTAATTATTTTCAGTCACATTTATTCCAGGCTTCAGGAGTACTAAAGTGACTTGCCCAGAATGATCCCATTGGGTTCGACTGGGGGCTGCCAGACGAGACGCACAGATGTTGTCCGAACTTCTGGAAACAGGATTCCTACAGGGGGTCCAGGCACTAAAAAAAAACAAAGAATGAAAACAAGTTACCTATGTACCTTAACCTTTGCACACAACAGCTGACATAACTCTGCAGCTTCCACTGCTGAACTGCATCCCATTTATACATGATGCTGTTCTTGAATTTCAGTTTTAAGTTACTGCCTTGACTAGTTTTTTTTCCTCTTGCTGTTTTCCTCCCTTTCCTACCTTCCTCTCTTGAACACACTGATGCTTGGCCACAGGTGATTCCATTTGGCATCTGATACCTTAACCATTATCATCCCAACATACGTGTTAATTGGCAACAAGTAAATGGTATCACTGGTCCAGTCCAGTTCTGCCACATCAAGAAGATTCACTGGAACATGATTAAGAATTGAAACCCTAACTAAAAACTCCATCTCGTTCAGAAGCAGTGAGACACACTCTCGTCCCCGACTGCTGTCCAGACTAAAATCACAGAACCTGAAACAGGTCATGCTTAAATTTGGATATTCTTTGCTTGCAGTTCAGCTACTCACTGGCTATATTAATTGCTTTATTTGTGTACCATATGCAAATATCAGACAGTGACATTAAGTCTGGCCAATGAAACACGATGAAAACTTGAGCTTAAACCTTTATTCCAGGTCTTAACCTATTTCAAGAGTGGCTCTCAACACACAAATTAAGGGAAAATGTGGCTTCATAAAACTTTAACATATTCGAAGGTGAAATTAACATTTCTTTGAACAACATGCTGAACTGAAAGATCACAATTCAATGTAATGCAAAAGAAGCACTTAAGCCAGTAGTGAAAGGATTACACTACATTCAACTATTTTTTTTATATCTCTCCACTCTAAGAACAATTTGGTTTTGGATCCAGATGTCACTATGACATTATCTTTAGCTGCTAGATATCCAGTTACTTGTAATGTAATGTGGTCATAATTGATTCACCACGTGCTTTTGTTACTTTAAAATCCATATTGGCTCTGTTAGCTGACTTTCACAGGCAGTTTGTCAACAGCGAGCACATGAGCAATTGCTTCGAATTCATCAAATTTGTAAAGTGACATTAATATGAATTCTGTTGACAACTGATGCTGTCATTATTTGTACACCAGCTGTAAATACTAGCAGCATAGTAAACAAAAGTTTCATATTGTATCATGACTTGGACTGTAAATTTATTCTTAAAGGCCTGGGAGGTAAGATAACAATAACCAAAACCTTGGAATACTTGTTTCTTACTTATCCAATACAACAATAAAAAATCAATAATTGAAGCTTGAAAATACTTATTTATCTCTAAAAAGATACCAACCATCATCCAGAGTTCTCTCAAGAATGGGTGGGAAGCTTGATATTCCATCTCCAATTCTGGTAAAAGCAAGGACTTGGATCTCATACAACACATATTTCCCTAACTCAGTAAGTTGTACAGTGTGTGTGCTGTTGCCTTCAATGGTCTGGATCTGCATAGGAGTCTCCAAGTCCTTTTCCTTGTACAAGACCTTCAATCAAACAGAAACAAAGCAGAAGGAATTTTGAAAGAATCTAGTCATCAAATTTGTAAGGAGAAGAAATATTTAATGGTTGACCTTTTATCAAGTAAACAACAGTTCCTTTTATTTTTCTTGACCACAATGCAACTCCTTGCCTTTTTTATTTGTCCTATGGGAAGGTTGACCAATGGTGATGGCAGTATCAGAAAGTTTGGATTTGAAGTTGACGTCTTTTTCTCACTACTGTTAACATTAGAATTCTGCATTGGAGAAGGAGTTTTGTACAGAACAATAGAACAATATCACAGTTTTAATATCAGCAGACCATATTTCCCAGTCGGTAACAGGACGCATGAATTGAATTGAATGAACTCAATTAACTGAGATTTCTGATTTTGAGCTATGGTTGTAGATTTCCAAATGTACTCGCTGATTATTCTGGTAAACTGTTGTCCATAAAGACTGGATTGAGAAGACATTTGGTATGCTTTCCTTTATTGTTCGGAGTATTGAGTACAGGAGTTGGGAGGTCATGGTGCGGCTGTACAGGACATTGGTTAGGCCACTGTTGGAATATTGTGTGCACTTCTGGTCTCCTTTCTATTGGAAGGATGCTGTGAAACTTGAAAGGGTTCAGAAAAGATTTACAAGGATGTTGCCAGGTTTGGAGGATTTGAGCTATAGGGAAAGGTTGAAAGGTGTGGGTCTGTTTTCCCTGGAACGTTGGCGGCTGAGAGGTGACCTTATAGAGATTTATAAAATCATGAGGGACATGGATAGCATAAATAGACAAAATCTTTTCCCTGGGGTGGGGGTCCAGAACTAGAGGACATAGGTTTAGGGTGAGAGGGGAACGATATAAAAGAGATCCAAAGGGCAACCTTTTCACGCAAAGGGTGGTTCATGTATGGAATAAGTTACCAGAGGAAGTGGAGGCTAGTACAATTGCAACATTTAAAAGGCATCTGGATGGGTATATGAATAGGAAGGGTTGGAGGTATATGGGCTGGATGCTGGCAGGTGGGACTGGATTGGATTGGAATATCTGATCAGTATGGACGAGGTGGACTGAAGGGTCTGTTTCTATGCTGTACATCTCTATGACTCTATGACTCTAAAACAAACAACTGTGAATGCTGAAGATCTGAAACAGAAACTGGAAGTACTGTCGAAACTCTGCAGGTCCACCAGCATCCATGAAGAGAAAAACAGAGGCCTTACCCTGAGTCCAGATATCCTTTGTGAGAGCTGAATGCATTCTCCAGCACTATTTTTGTTTAAGAATGGGATTAAGTCTGGTTGTAGAGATCACTGAGGATCACTGGAGGTAGAAAGTAGTTATGAAATTTGATTTCAGATAGTCAACATGATTTCATCAAGGGCAGGTTGTGTCTCACAAACCTCAGTGAGGTTTTTGAGAAGGTGACCAAGCACATAGATGAAGGTAGGGCAGTTGACGTGGTATACTTGGACTTCAGTAAAGCCTTTGATAAGGTTCCACATGGTAGGCTGATGGAGAAAATGCAGAGGCATTGAATTGAGGGTGATTTAGCAGTTTGGATTAGAAACTGGCTTTCTGAAAGAAGGCAGCGAGTGGTGGTTGATGGAAAATATTCAGTCAGATACTAGTGGTGTGCTACAAGGATCTGTTTTGAGACCACTGCTGTTTGTCATTTTTATAAATGACTTAGATGCAGGCATAGGTGGATGGATTAGTAAATTTCCAGATGACACTAAAGTTGGTGGAGTAGTGGACAGTTTGGAAGAATGTTACAGGTTGCAGAGGGACTTGGATAAATTGCAGAATTGGGCTGAGAGGTGCAAATGGAGTTCAATGCAGCTAAATGTGAGGTGATGCGCTTTGGGAAGAATAACAGGAAGGCAGAGTCAATAGGTCAATGGAAAGATTCTTGGTAGTGTGGATGTGCAGAAGGATCTTGGAGTCCATGTGCATAGATCCCTGAAAGTTGCCATCCAGGTAGATAGTGCTGTTAAGAAGGCATACGATGTGTTAAGTTTCATTGGTAGAGGGATTGAGTTCCGGAACTGCAATATCATGCTACAAATGTACAAAACACTGGTGCGGCCACAGTTGGAATATTGTGTACAGTTCTGGTCGCCCCATTACAGAAAGGATGTTGAAGCATTGGAAAAGGTGAGAGGAGATTTACCAGGATGTTGCTTGGTTGAGAAGGAAGGTCTTATGAGGAAAGGCTAAGAGACTTGGGTCTGTTCTCATTGAAAAGAAAAAGGCTAAGAGGGGATTTGATAGAGACATAAAAGATGATCAGAGGATTAGATAGGGTAGACGGTTAAGTCTTTTTCCTAGGATGATGACATCAGCTTGTACAAGGGGGCATAACTATAAATTGAGGGGTGATAGATTTAAGACAGATGTCAGAGGCAAGTTCTTTACACAGAGAGTGGTAAGGGCGTGGAATGTCCTACCTGCTAAGGTAGTCAACTCAGCCACATTAGGGAGATTTAAACAATCCTTAGATAAGCACATGGATGATTTTGGGATATTGTAGGGGTACGAGCTGAAAATAGTTCACAGATCGGCGTAACATCGAGGGCCAAAGGGCTTGTTCTGCGTTGTATTGTTCTATGTTCTATGGTTGTGCATGTTTTCTGAATGGGCAATAATGTTCAATTCCACAAGATTATGCCCAACTGTCTGAGGATACTTGAGGAACATCTAATGTAACATTGGTCTCAGGATTTTCAGGCATCTGGGATGACAGACATTATTTAGACCTCTTCCATTGTGGAGTCTATCCCTTAATTAGAGTTAGTTACATGGCTGAATTGCTCAGCGTGAAGCAAGGTTTGGGCTTGCCCTACTCAGGTTTTCTAGAAATGGCCTAGCAAGAGGGTGACACCAAAAAAGCTTCAAAACTTGATGTGGAGCCAGGAGCATGAATACATCTGTTGGCTCTATAGCACTCCTGAGGGCTGCTGGAAGCTGGCAATTTTCTTGTTTTTCTTTCCACTTTATGAAGTTTAGTTCAATTTTCTGGCTGACAAGTCAGGTACCCTGAAATTGGATACAGCACACTATTGAGCTGATTTGGAGGTATAACAGGCCCAGGCAGCTTGCTAAAATTAAGCTCCAATTACAACTGAACCTTGGGCCACCCTGTGTGTGGTCAATTTGAAAATACACCGTAAACACAGTTTCACTGATTGAAGTCCACAGAGACGGGAAGAGTTCATTATACCAGTCGACAGCCTTCATTGAGTATAATATTTAACCTTTGGAAGATGCATAAAATTTAAGTTATGCACCTCACTGAAGAAAATGTGCTTCAATTCAACCTGATTTGGAAAACTATTTAAATTTAGAGATAAAAATAAGACAGCATTACATTGCTATGGGTCACCTAGTCCCCAGTAAATATGAGGTCTATACCTCTTTGGCCATTTAAGTTCAATCTAGACATAATTAAAATTTTACTGAATTAAATATAGAAAATTGAAGCTTTTTTCTGTTCTTGTTTCAAAGGACACTTAATACGCTTCACTTTTTGGTAGCTTTATCAAGCAAGATTGTGTTCAAATTAATTAACTTGCCTTATAACCAAGGATGAGTCCATTGCGATCTTGTTGGGGGACCTGATTCCATCTGACGAGGATACTATTTGAATTAAGAGCAAGAGACGAAACATTTGTTGGCCCAGATGAAGGAACTAAGAAAAAAAAGGTCAGTTTTACAGATGGAACAAATATCCTTACACAGTTACAATGAAAATCGTACTTACATTATTGTAATTGACATCTCAACAACATTAGCAGAAGTACTAATTGACAGGATCTTCTAAAAGCAATACCATTAGGCAAATATCATGTTGACATAATAACCAAAATTATCTGAGTCAAATACATGAGAATCATAAAAAATGAATAGTTCTTTTCATTTTCACTTCATACTTTAATTTAGATTTAGTTAATATTGTCCCAAAGATATTCTGAATCCCTCTCACCTTTTCTGCCATTGTAACATCTTCAAACATTCTTCATTCTTTGCATTAAAAACTCCTTAATGTCAATCTCTCTAATTTAAATTCACATTCTCTTTTCCACTGACCTCAAAGTAATATTCTGGATTCACCTTAGGTTTAATACTTCATAAACATCGCAAAATCAGCCCTTAACCACTTTCTATAGCTTCAAATTTCATGTTAACTTTGTTTACTGAAGAATACATTAGATATGTCTATACAATGGTCAACTGTTGGATGGATTCAAGTTAGGCATCTCTTTCACTACAGCAAACTTCTCCAATTACCAATACGTTTTGTGAGAAATTTATGTTGATTAGAAGTTTCAGTATTTAAAAAGTAGAAATCTCATTTGGAAAGGATGTATTCTTCTGCCTTCATTTTCTCCGATGCTTTCACATGAGCTGGAAGGCAAGGAGGACTCAAGATGCCTGGGTTGTTCGGCAGCGAATTGCTGGCACAGGGTGGTACTTTGTATTTCATTTAGCTGCAGGCCATGGTGAGTTACTGATTGTACCATGACATTACCAATACACAAAGCAATATAATCCCTCAGCTAGTGTTGGGATTGAACTCAGGTTGTAGACATTATTCTGGACCACACACTTAGCTGTCTTAATTAACTGGCTCCTTACCTGGAATGTTAACTCTCTCCCACACTAAAGATTTTGAATGTTTCCAACATATTCCACTACGTTTTGTACTTCATGCCCCTGATATATTTTTGTTTTATTTGAGAAGGCAAGTTGATTCATGAAGAGTGTAAATTGGTGACTACAATCTGTGCTTTTATTGCAAGTTCTGCACAATTTACACTTAAAAATGTTAAACAATCTGTGCATGCTATATAAAATCTAACAGAAGCAAAAAAAAACAAAAAATACAAATGGACAATATCTTTCAGCTCAATCCACTTTGGATTGTTTAGGGTAAGTTAAGGCAATTTTTATATACATTTTCACAATGCTGTACAAACAATAATTACATATAGTAACAGTGAAAATATTTAATGACTAAACAAGTTGTTATATTAATAACACAGTAAAATGCTGTTTGTAATCCAGGCAGCTCAAAATTATCAAGAGAATTTTAGTTCTTGCAGCAATAATATCATGATGTCAATTGTGGCCGATCAAAGTGTATCTTACATTGCAGTATTCATAAAAAATGCATGACATATCAGTTCTCACAGACTATCAGCACATCAGGAATACTGTTTCCTTTTATTTCTAGTTCAAATAAAAGGACTTCACTATTGTCCTCAACTTTATTTACATTTGTAATGACTTCCATTACGAAGAAAATATTGTCATTAATTACACAATTGTACTGGGTGAAAACAGACATGCATTTGCCTCGTAGGACCAAAGGTGAAGAAATAATTTGTTTCTGCAATACTGCCAGGAGAAAATCATAGAAAGGCTTTTAGATGCTGCATGATCAATACCATGGATTTGTCTGCAGCTTGAAAATGGTCCCACCACTAAAATTAAACACACCAAAACTGCTGTCAAATCAATTTGTACTAAAGCAAAATTACAGGAGAAAGCTAAAGAGTAAATCAACTGGGAAGGTAGACAGATAGAGAAAGCAAAACTAGTGAAGAATATTTACAATGATAAATAAATGCCTTGTAATTCTTCCTGCATATCAATTATTCATTACGACATATACAAAACCATGTTTTCAAGTTATCACACCAGTCATATATATTTACAACAATCAGTTTTAAAACTTTACTCAAAACTATTTGAAATTTTACTAATGATGACATTTACTTTGATTTAACCAAAAGAATGCTGATTAACTGTTGCACAGCTGGGGTCATTGAATTTTTGTGGGGGACCCTTGTTAAAAACTAGTCAACTTGGCCGTCAGTGCTGGCTGGAATGTCCCACTGATTTTCTCACCATGACCAGTTCCACTTGCCTGCCAACGTTCTGTCAGCATACCTCTGCCTCCAGTTCCTAGCACATGAAGTTGAGAATCACTGAAAACCAAGGGCCCCATGAAGGAATTGTGCTAAGAATGAAATAACTCTGATTTATTTAGATCAAAGTGGAGAAAGTGAGGACTGCATCAGGATGCCTGAAACGCGACTCTCCTGCTCCTCGGATGCTGCCTGACCAGCTGTGCTTTTCTAGCACCACATGTTTTGACTCTTATCCAGTCCAAAGTCCGAAATAAGAACAGAAATTGCTGGAGAAACTCAGCAGGTCTGGCCCTTCAACAGAATCATTGTCTCTGTTCTCTCTCCACAGATGCTGTCAGACCTGCTGAGTTTCTCTATTTATCTTTTCATTTTGGTTTTCTGCAGTCGCAGTTCTTGGTTTTATTCTAGTCCTAAATCAGAGTTGGGTCCTGCTTGAAGGTTGGTGACACAGGTTCCCTGGAGTTAGAAAAGATAGTCCTCTAAAAGTACACCGACTGTATAGAAGTGATTGTGTTGTAGAGATGGTGAGAATTAATATCTTCCTTGACTTTCACTGGCTTTGTCACTAATGGTCATTTAGAGTCATAGAGTCATAGAGATGTACAGAGTAGGAACAGACCCTTTGGTCCAACCTGTCCACGCCAACCAGATTTCCCAACCTAATCTAGTTCCACCCACCAGCACCCAGCCCAAATCCCTCCAAACCCTTCCTATTCATATACTCAACCAAATGCCTCTTAAATCTTGCAATTGTACCAGCCTCCACCACATCCTCTGGCACCTCATTCCATACAGGTACCACCCTCTGCGTGAAAAAGTTGCCCCTTAGGTCTCTTTTATATCTTTCCTCTCTCACCCTAAACCTATTGCCCTCTAGTTCTTGACTCCCCGATCCCAGGGAAAATACTTTGTCTATTTATCCTATCCATGCCCCTCATAATTTTGTAAACCTCTATAAGGTCACCACTCAGCCTCCGATGCTCCAGGGAAAACAGTCTATTCAGCCTATCCCTGTAGCTCAGATCCTCCAACCCTGGCAACATCCTTGTAAATCTTTTCTGAACCCTTTCAAGTTTCACAACATCTTTCCGATAGGAAGGAGACCAGAATTGCATGCAATATTCTAACAGTGGCCTAACCAATGTCCTGTATAGCCGCAAGATGATCTCCCAACTCCTGTACTCAATACGCTGACCAATAAAGGAAACACCTTCTTCACTATCCTATCTAGCTGCGACTCCATTTTCAAGGAGCTATGAACCTGCACTCCAAGGTCTCTTTGTTCAGCAACACTCCCTAGGACCTTACCATTAAATGTATAAATCCTGTTAAGATTTGCTTTCCCAAAATGCAGCACCTCGCATTTATCTGAATTAAACTCCATCTGCCACTTCTCAGCCCATTGGCCCATCTGGTCCAGATCCTGTTGTAATCTGAGGTAACCCCCTTCGTTGTCCACTACACCTCCAATTTTGGTGTCATCTGCAAACTTACTAACTGTACCTCTTATGCTCGCATCCAAATCATTTGTGTAAATGACAAAAGGTAGAGGGCCCAGCACCGATCCTTGTGGCACTCCACTGGTCACAGGCCTCCAATCTGACAAACAACCCTCCAACACCACCCTCTGTCTTCTACCTTTGAGCCAGTTCTGTATCCAAATGGATAGTTCTCCCCGTGTTCCGTGAGATCTAACCCGGCTAATCATGGGGAACCTTGCTGAATGACTTACTGAAGTCCATATAGATCACATCTACTGCTCTGCCCTCATCAATCTTCTTTGTTACTTCTTCAAAAAAAGTCAATCAACATTGTGAGACCTGATTTCCCATGCACAAAGCCATGTTGACTATCCCAAATCAGTCCTTGCCTTTCCAAATACATGTACATCCTGTCCCTCAAGATTCCCTCCAATAACTTGCCCACCACCAAGGTCAGGCTCACTGGTCTATAGTTCCCTGGCTTGCCTTTACCGCCCTTCTTAAACAGTGGCACCACGTTTGCCATTCTCTAGTCTTCCGGCACCTCACCTGTGACTATCGATGATACAAATATCTCAGCAAGAGTGCGCAGCAATCACTTTTCTAGCTTCCCACAGAGTTCTCAGGTACACCTGATCAGGTCCTGGGGATTTATCCACCTTTAACTGTTTCAAGGCATTCAGCACTTCCTCCTCTGTAATCTGGACATTTTGCAAGATGTCACCATCTATTTCCCTACAGTCTATATCTTCCATATCCTTTTCCACAGTAAATACTGATGCAAAATATTCATTTAGTATCTCCCTCATTTTTTGTGGCTCCATACAAAGGACGCCTTGCTGAGCTTTGAGGGGCCCTATTCTCTCCCTAGTTACCCTTTCGACCTAGATATATTTGTAAAAACCCTTTGGATTCTCCTTAATTCTATTTGCCAAAGCTATCTCATGTCCCCGTTTTGCCCTTCTGATTTCCCTCTTAAGTATACTCCTTCTTCCTTTATACTCTTCTAAGGATTCACTCGATCTATCCTGTCTATACCTGACATATGTTTCCTTCTTTTTCTTAACAAAACGCTCAATTTCTTTAGTCATCTAGCATTCCCTATACCTACCAGCCTTCCCTTTCACCCTGACAGGAATATACTTTCTCTGGATTCTTATTATCTCATTTCTGAAGGCTTCCCATTTTCCAGCCGTCCCTTCACCTGCGAACATCTGTCTCCAATCAGCTTTCAAAAGTTCTTGCCTAATACCGTCAAAATTGGCCTTTCTCCAATTTAGAACTTCAACTATCCTTTTCCATCACTATTTTAAAACGAATAGATTTATGGTCGCTGGCCCAAAGTGCTCCCCCACTGACACCTCAGTCACCTGCCCTGCCTTATTTCCCAAGAGTAGGTCAAGTTTTGCACCTTCTCTAGTAGGTACATCCACATACTGAATCAGAAAATTGTCTTGTACACACTTAAGAAATTCCTCTCCATCTAAACCTTTAACACTGCAACAGTCCCAGTCGATGTTTGGAAAGTTAAAATCCCTTACCATAACCACCCTATTATTCGTACAGATAGCTGAGATCTCCTTACAAGTTTGTTTCTCAATTTCCCTCTGACTACTGGGGGGTTTATAATACAATCCCAATAATGTGATCATCCCTTTCTTCTTTCTCAGTTCCACCCAAATAACTTCCCTGGATGTATTTCCAGGAATATCCTCCCTCAGCACAGCTGTAATGCTATCCCTTATCAAAAATGCCACTCCCCCTCCTCTCTTGCCTCCCTTTCTATCCTTCCTGTAGCATTTGTATCCTGGAACACTAAGCTGCCAGTCCTGCCCATCCCTGAGCCATGTTTCTCTAATTGCTATGATATCCCAGTCCCATGTTCCTAACCATGCCCTGAGTTCATCTGCCTTCCCTGTTAGGCCCCTTGCATTGAAATAAATGCAGTTTAATTTATTAGTCCTACCGTGTCCCTGCCTGCCCTGACTATTTGACTCACTTCTGTTCTCAGCTGTACCCATCTCAGATCGATCTCTTTCCTCACTATCTCCCTGGGTTCCCCCCGCCCCCCCACCTTACTAGTTTAAATCCTCCCAAGCAGTTCTAGCAAATTTCCCTGCCAGTATATTAGTCCCCTTCCAATTTAGGTGCAATCCATCTTTCTTGTACAGGTCACTTCTGCGCCAAAAAAGATTCCAATGATCCAAAAATGTGAATCCTTCTCCCATACACCAGCTCCTCAGCCATACAATCATCTGCTCTATCCTCCTATTCCTGCCCTCACTAGTTCGTAGCACTGGGAGTAATCCAGATATTACTACCCTTGAGGACCTCCTTTTTAAATTTCTGCCTAACTCTCTGTCATCTCCCTTCAGAATCTCAACCTTTTCCCTTCCAATGTCGTTGGTTCCAATGTGGACAATGACCTCCTGCTGGCCCCTCTACCCCTGTGAGAACATTCTGCATCCTCTCTGAGACATCCTTGATCCTGGCACCAGGGAAACAACACACCATTCTACTATTTCTCTGCTGGCCACAGAAATGTCTGTCTGTACCTCTGACTACAGAATCACTTAACACAATTGATCTCTTGGAAGCCGACGTACCCCTCGTTGCATTAGAGCCAGTCTTAATACCAGAAACTTGGCTGTTCATGCTATGTTTCCCTGAGAATCCATCACCCCCTACATTTTCCAAAACAGCATACCTGTTTGAAATGGGTATATCCACAAAAGACTCCTGCACTGGCTGCCTACCTCTCTTACCCTTCCTGGAGTTAACCCATCTATGTGACTGTATCTGAGACTTTCCCCCCTTCCTATAACTTCCATCAATCACATACTGTTGCTGTTGCAAATTCCTCATCGCTTCTATCTGTCTCTCCAACCAATCCACTTGATCTGATAAGATTCGAATCCAACAGCATTTATGGCAGATATAATCTGCAGTAACCCTTAAACTCCCACATCTGATTTTTAGGAGAGTCCCTCAGCCAATGATGGGAATTGAACCCACACTGTTATTCCTCCTTTCATTACCAACCAGTGCCCCAGCCAGCTGAGCTAAACCTACCCCAAACATCCCTTGAGACCGAATGCTAATGGTGGGAATAGATTTACTCATCGTTTTATGCTGTTAAAATCAAATTGGCATCAATGAACTGATTGATGAGGAATGCATAGGCTGACTAAACTTCATGAAACACCTAACTGAAATCAGCAATTTCACCTCCTCTACATGTCTCAACATTTCAAGGTTCACTTGAGGAGAAGGAAATCAAAAGCAGTCGAAAAGATTGTGAGCAAAACCTATGTTATACTCAGACCAAAGTTTAGAATGAAGCTTAAAAAAAATACAAAATTGTTGGAGGTGTCAAACTCTAGTTTCAGGCAATGTTAGTTCTCTTTTATGTATATAGTTAATAGATTAATATTTTTCCAATATCAGTATTCAAGTAGTAAATCCTTATTGGTAATGTAGTTTTTAATTACTCTGCCATGCTTGGAAATAATGAATTGTTCTTCGTGGAGGACCCAACATTTAAAACTGCTAACTGGTCATGACTTACTTCAGGAATACATGGATATACTCAATGTAATAATCATCAAGCTCCTTTGGCCAAGACTGGAACCAAGTGGCTTTTGACTATTCTGGTGAAAGTTTTTTTCAATGAGGTTAGACTCCCTTTGGCTAAAGTGTACTATCCACCATCAGTTTTGAGGAAGATCTTATAATGCTATGGGTAGTGTCCCTGCTTCTGAACCAGATGCTTTGGGTTTAATTCTTACTCCAGGACTTGATGGACGCAGCTTTGGCCAACATGGTTGATTATCAATCTGCAAAACATTCCAAAATACCTGTAACAGGTAGAAGAAGGAAGAGACTCCTGGTCAGCCAAAACCAGGAAGTAACTTCAGCACAACCTCTTCCCAATGAGTGGCACGGTGGCTCAGTGGTTAGCACTGCTGCCTCATAGCACCAAGGACCTGGGTTCAATTCTTGCCTCGGGCAACTGTCTGTGTGGAGTTTGCACATTCTCCCTGTATCTGTGTGGGTTTCCTCCCACAGTCCAAAAACGTGCAGGTTAGGTGAATTGGTCATGCTAAATTGCCCGTAGTGGTAAATGCATAGTCAGGGGTAAATGTCAAAGAATGGGTCTGAGTGGGTTGCTCTTTGGAAGGTCAGTGTGGACTTGTTGGGCCAAAGGGCCTGTTTTCACACTGTAGGGAATCTAATGCTAAAATATTCCATGTGCAAGTTCTTGCCATGGCCTGTATTCTGTGGCAAGCAAGCATCCTTCTTCTTTCAAGGTATTATCAGAAGATGAATTGTAACTGAATGAAATTGATTAACTCTGAGGTATACTATTACCTGGATTGGTAGCTGTCATCAAGACAGGTTAAAATGAAAAGTAACCAGTGGTGCATTTGACTTTACAGCACTCGCCCAATACATTAAATCAGAAGAATGTCTGCTTACATTTTTGGCATTATTCTGAATGCTCAACAGCTATGAATAAGTCTCAAGTTAGTATTCAGATCCATTGCTAGTAGACTGCAGCTAGGTTTCCTTGAATTGCTACCTTGAAATAATATGAATGACAAGGGCATATTATATGATTAGGACATTGGAATTGTCTCAAATTAGATTTTAATTTCATAGACTACATTTCACTCAATAAAAGACCTTGACTTTACAGGGACTCAAAGCAAATACAATTACAAGAAAAAAATGTGAAGTATTGCTTCTGACATTTACGATTAACATAGTTTAATTAAGAATTCAAGAGCTACACTTCAATCTGGTCCTTGCTGCCAAAAGGTAACTAAGTTATGATCAGCATTATAAACATGTTTCTGATCTTGTGCCATGGTTTCCCATCATGTATTCTACCATGAGGCAAATAATTTAAAGGTATTGAAAATAATTTGAAGTATTATCTATATTGATGTAAAGAGTTTAATTCTTTTTATCTCATTATTCCATTAGCCTCCTGTTTGCAATCATGAAATGGAGAAACATTGTCACATCTGGGAATGTAATGAAGGTTTATGACTTGTGATCAGACTTATTTCCTCTACAACTAGGATCTAGTTCTCTGTACAGTAGAATCCCTCCAATACCTTACTCAAATGGCGTTCATTTGTAAAAGACTCTTTCACTGCTTTCCTGACCAAGGAAGATAAAGCAATCTTCAGCCAATGAAACATATTTGCACTGCTTGTAAGAATTACTAGATACTTTTCAGAAGGGAACATCAATGTCAATATTCCCTTTATCAATGCAGGGACAGTCACGTCTTTAATGTAGTTCATAAACCAGCAAATTCAGTTCACAGCAATGATCAAAGCTGAAATGTCCACTTGGATCAAAAGTAGATACACCACCTGAATGTACTGTCAGGAATATTTTTAATTCTTTCATGGTAGTTGAGTATTACTCACAAGGTCAACATTTGATGCCCTTGACTGGATTTGATCAGTTAGTGATTAGCTATTTTGATATAACTGCCAGTTTTTTTTAATACAATCTTGACTTGACTAAGAGGATTGAACAGACTTGTATTAGCTGCCAAACAAATAACTACACTAGCTGATTGAAGACAGCTACATTTTATGTTAGACCTTTATGCGACAATTCAATAATGCCTGCACCCTGGGATGAGCTGTAATTCTACATTAAATAACACTGCATTTTAAGCTTGCACAATGTCCTTTCTTAGAATGTGCAATCACAGCTGATAGTTGGCAGCTTAGAAGATCAGCTATCAGGAAATTAAATTTACAATGATTCCGGCATCAGGATAATCCTATATATAGACTTTAATCAAATGGCTCTAGGATAGGATCAGTTTTTAATTATGTTTGCACCACTCTCTTTGATCTTTTATATATTTGATAAAAAACATACGTCTCCACACTATTATCAGAATCAAATAATCACTGGACTGATGTAGATTCCCAAAAGTTGCAATAAAATTATTCCAGGATTGAAACACACTGATCGTATGCCAAATTGTAATCAGATTGGTTACTAAGCTGATGGTGATCTCCTCCAAAACATGTATCATCCATCTGTGCTTACTGACCTGCACTGGTCCTCAGTCCTACAATGCCTTGATTTAAACGTTCTCATAGTTGCTTTCAAATTGCATCACAGTCTCGGCCTACTCCTTCTCATTACTATAATCTTCTTCAGCTGTGCAGCCCTACAATCACCAATTTGGTATCTTGCACATCTCTGACCTTCATCGCTCCTCCATTATTAGTAGTGCCTTCAACTTACAAGGCCTTAAACTGTGAATTCGCCTTCTGCCTTCCTCTCCATCTCTTAAGATAATCCTTCAAACTCACTGCTTTGCCCAAAATTTTCAGCACTACTCTTAATATTTACCTTGTACGTGAATGCCAAACTTTGTCTCATAGTTGTTCTTGTGAAGTACTTTGAGATGTTTTAATCTATTAAAGGCACTACGTAAATGCAAGTTGGTTGTGCATGCTGTTATGACAATAATATCTATGTCCTCTGTCAAATGACATTTTCCACAAATGGCAGTGCTTGCTGGATCAGTTGTTAGTTTCAAATTTGAGATAGATACATTTTGTTAAGGGATGGAAGTGCTGGATGTCTTGAAAAAGTTAAAGGTGGATAAATCCCCAGGACCTGATCAGGTGTACCCGAGAACTTTGTAGGAAGCTAGAGAAGTGATTATTGGGCCTCTTGCTGAGATATTTGTATCATTGATAGTCACAGGTGAGGTGCCAGAAGACTGGAGGATGGCAAATGTAGTGCCACTGTTTAAGAAGGGCAGTAAAGACAAGCCAGGGAACTGTACAGCCTGACCTCAGTGGTGGGCAAGTTGTTGGAGGGAATCCTGAGGGACAGGATGTACATGTATTTGGAAAGGCAAGGATTGATTAGGGATAGTCAACATGGCTTCGAGCGTGGGAAATCATGTCTCACAAACTTGATTGAGTTTTTTTAAACAAGTAACATAGAGGATTGATGAGGGCAGAGCTGTAGATGTGATCTATATGGACTTCAGTAAGGCATTCGACAAGGTTCCCCGGGAGACTGATTAGCAAGGTTAGATCTCATGGAATAGAGGGAGAACTAGCTATTTGGATACAGAACTGGCTCAAAGGTAGGAGACAGAGGGTGATGGTGGAGGGTTGTTTTTCAGACTGGAGGCCTGTGACCAGTGGAGTGCCAGAAGGATTGGTGCTGGGTCCACTGCTTTTCGTCATTTACATAAATGATTTGGATGTGAATGTAAGAGGTACAGTTAGTAAGTTTGCAGATGACACCAAAATTGGAGGTGTAGTGGACAGCGAAGAGGGTTACCTCAGATTACAACAGGATCTTGACCAGATGGGCCAATGGGCTGAGAAGCTGAGGAGTTTAATTTAGATAAATGCAAGGAGCTGCATTTTGGGAAAACAAATCTTAGCAGGACTTAAACACTTAATGGTAAGGTCCTAGGGAGTGTTGCTGAACAAAGAGACCTTGGAATGCAGGTTCATAGGTCCTTGAAAGTGGAGTCACAGGTAGATAGGATAGTGAAGAAGGCATTTGGTATGCTTTCTTGTATTGGTCAGAGTATTGAGTACAGGAGTTGGGAGGTCACGTTGCGGCTGTACAGGACATTGGTTAGGTCACTGTTGGAATATTGCTTGCAATTCTGGTCTCCTTTCTTTTGGAAAGATGTTGTGAAACTTGAAAGGGTTCAGAAAAGATTTACAAGGATGTTGCCAGGGTTGGAGGATTTGAGCTACAGGAAGCGGCAGAAAAGGCTGGGGCTGTTTTCCCTGGAGTGTCAGAGGCTGAGGGGTGACCTTATCGAGGTTTACAAAATGATGAGGGGCACGGATATGGTAAATAGGCAAAGTCTTTCCCCTGGGGTCGGGGAGTCCAGAACTAGAGGGCATAGGTTTAGGGTGAGAGGGGAAAGATATAACAGAGACCAAGGGGCAACTTTTTCACACAAAAGGTGGTACAAGTATGGAATGAGCTGCCAGGGGAAGTGATGGAGGCTGGTACAATTGCAACATTTAAGAGGCATTTGGATGGGTATATGAATCGGAAGGGTTTGGAGGGATATGGGCCGGGTGCTGGCAGGTGGGACTAGATAGGGTTGGGATATCTGGTCGGCATGGACGGTTTGGACCAAAGGGTCTGTTTCCGTGCTGCACATCTCTACGACTCTATATGGGCCAAAGGCAGGTATATGGAGTTAGGCCACAGGCTAGTCATAATTTTATTGAATAGCAGACCAGGCTTTAGGGGTTGAATGGCTGACTCCTGTTCACATTTTCCTATGATTTGCGCATCTATTACCTTTGTAGTGCAGTAAACAGGTATAAATTACCAACTAATTTATTCATACAGACAGTTTAATTATTATTCACTGGAGACAGCAACCTGATTAAATTTGAATAAACGCTGTTTGTTTTATATTTTATGTTTTTTTTCTGAAATAGCATATTCTCTAATTTTGGTGCCCATTCTCCTGTTTTATCCTAGGTTCTCCACTTTTATTTATTCAATAATGGGACAGTTGTCACTGAAAACTCAGCATCTATTTCCCATCACTTTGAGAAGGTGGTGATGCCAAATGACTTGTTAGCTAAGGATGGCTGTGAGGATTATTTTCCAATCTTCACTAGACACAGGTGAGGTGACCGAGAACAGGACGAATGCAAAATCTGGTTCTGCTGTTTAAAAAGGGTACAAAGGAAATGACAAACATTTATGGGCCAGGTAGTTTTACTTCAGTGGTGGGCAAATTGTTAGAAACAATCTGAGAGATTGGATAAACTGTCACTTAGAAAGGCATAGGGATAGTCAGCATGCCTTCATTAAGGGAATGTCAAGTCCTACAAAGTTGATTGAAATATTTGAGGAAGGGACAAGGAGGATCAAGGAGGTAGCACAGTGGATGTTGACTACATGGAGTTTAGTAAGGCATTTGGCAGGTCCCTTTTGGCAGGTAGGTGAAAGAAGCAAAAAATCCATGGTGTACATGGTAATGTGTTGAATTGGATCCAACGTAACAGGAAACAAAGGGTGATGGTTGGTTGCTGCCCTTGCAAATGGAAAGCTGTTTCAGTTAATGTTTTCCACAGAGTTTGATGTTGGTGTTTTGGTTTATACTTTAACGATTCATACTTGAAAATGGGAGGCATAATTGGGAAAGTTGAAGATGACATAAAAATTGGTTGAGTAGTGGATAGTGTAGAGTTCAGCTGTAAGCTCCAAAATGATATAGATAGGTTGATGAAGTGGCTAGGTAAATGTTAGAGGCATGCCATTCAGCTTATCAAGTCAACACCAACCCTCCGAAGAAGATCCCACCTAGACCCACGCTATCCCAGTAACTCTGCATTTTCCATCATGAGTCCACATCCCTGGATACTTTGGGCAATTTAGCATGGCCAATCCACCTAACCTGCACATCTTTGGACTGTTATAGGACAGTGGAACAGCCATGGAAAACCCAAGTGGACATGAGGAAAATGTGCAAAGTGAACACAGATGGTTGCCCAAGGCTGGTATCAAGTCCAAGACTGTAGCACTATGAGGCAGCAGTGCTAACCACTGGTTAGGATTGTTTTCCTTCAAACAATGAAGGCTGAGGGGTGACACAATTGAGGGATACACAATTGTGATGGGTAGAGATAGAGTAGTTGGAAGGAAATTGTTTCCTTTGGTAGGGAGTTCAAAAACTCAGGAGTCATAGATTCAAGCTCAAGATTAGAGGCAATGTGAGGAAAAACTTTTTTATACAGAGGGTTGTTGATGCCTGGAGTTCACTGCTGGAGTTAGAAGTGGAGGCAGAGACCCTAAACTCTTTTAAAACATCTCTGAATCTGCACCTCAAGTGCTGTAACCTGCAGGGCTATGGACCGTGTGCAGAAAGATGAGATTAGAAAGGGCACCTGAGTATCTTTGGGATGGCATGGACAAGATGGGCTGAATAGCACCGATCTGTGGTGGATTATTTCTATGGTTCTAG
Organism: Hemiscyllium ocellatum; assembly: GCF_020745735.1. Classification (NCBI taxonomy): domain Eukaryota; kingdom Metazoa; phylum Chordata; class Chondrichthyes; order Orectolobiformes; family Hemiscylliidae; genus Hemiscyllium; species Hemiscyllium ocellatum. The sequence goes on along the minus strand of NC_083425.1, from coordinate 25,418,211 downwards.
GGACAGCAGGCTTCCCTCCCTAAAGGACATTGGTAAAGCAGATGGGTTTTTTTAAGACAGCCCAGTAATTTTCATGGTCACTGTTAATCATTCAAACTTTTAATTCCAGATTCACTCCATGAGGAGAAATTAAATTCACTAATTGCCATAGTTGGAGCTGAATGTCTCCAATTATTTGTCCAGTGCCTTGACAATGTAAGTGAATCTGACAATTGGTTTACTGGGGTCGAGCCCTGGGAGAATGTGCACAATCAAAATCCATATCTTCACTTTCCTGTTGCCACAAGATATCTTTTGATTGAGTATCTGTATGTTTTAATTATCTGATTTATCTTAGAGCAATGAAAAGATGGCTACCTATAAATCCAAGTAGTTTATATACACTATTATAATGTTCAAAGGCGTGCTAAAGAAATTTCAACGTGCTTGTGTCTTTATTGGGCGTCCCAGGTCTTCTAGACCCATCCGTCCAAAACTGCCTACACACAGTCAGACTCTTGACTCACCAACATGCTTAAGCAATCCAACACAATTGTAATGACCAGTGAACAGACCACACAATTAACTACAGGTCAGTTGTCTTTAAACATTACAGATGTGTTCCACACCATTTTGTTACAGCTAGCTGACCCGCAATTCATTTTCTTTTCTCAGGTCATGTAACCCTCTCTTTCATAAATATTGTCACACTCACCACAAAAAGACCACCGTAAATCACCTTACCCTTGAAAAGTACATCTATGTCTCAATTTCCTCTCAAAGTGTTTGAATAAGTTATCACCTCCACAATCCAATCCATTACTCCCACAACTATCCCTGAATCATTCCACTCAGGGTTTGAACCCTCCACAACACAACAACAATCCAAACCAAAATCAGAGCCAGTTTCTAGAATGGTGACTGTGCTTCATTTTTCCTCGTTTGACATGTTCAATGATATTCAATGGATTAAAGGTAGGAGACTTAAAGGTGGTTTTACAGACTGGAGGCTGGGTGTGTCTCAAGAATCAGTATTGGGTCTATTGCTTTTTATCATTTATATAAATGATCTGGATGTGAATATAGGAGATATGGTTAGTAAGTTTGCAGCTGACACCAAAATAGAATATACAGTGGACAATGAAGAATATTATGTCAGAGTACAATGGGGTCTTGATCAGATTGGCAATTGAGCCAAGGAGTGGTACATGGAATTAAATTTAGATACATGTGAAGTATTGTATTTTGAGAAGGCAAACCAGGGCAGGACGTATATAGTTTACGGTAGGTCTCTGGGGAGTGTTGCCAAATAAACAGACTGAAGAGTACAGGTGCACAGTTGTTTGAAAGGGGAATTGCAGGTAAACAGGGTGGTGAAGAAGGCATTTGGCACGCTTGTGTTCTTGGTCACGACACTGAACATAGGAGTTGCAAGTGTACAGGATATTGGTAAGGCTAGTACTAGAATACTTTGGAATATTGCATACAATTCTGGTTGCCCTTCTATAGGGCAAAAAAATTTTTTTTTTAAACTTGAGATGGTGCAGAAAATATTTACAAGGATGTTGTGAAGAGTTGAGGGTTTGAGTTATAGGGAGAGGCTGAATAGACTGGGCTATTTTCCCTGGAGTGTCAGAAACTGAGGGGTAACCTTAGAGAGGTGGATACATACAGTAAACAGCTGAGGTCTTTTCTCCAGGGTGGGGTCCAAAACTAGAGGACATAGGTTTAAGGTGAGAGGAGAAAGATTTAAAAAGAACCTGTGGGTTACTTTTTCATGCAGAGTATGGTGCATGTATGGAATGAGCTGTCAGATAAAATGGTGGAAGCTGATACAATTGCGACATTTAAAGGGCATCTGGATGGGTCCATGAATGGGAATGGTTTAGAGGGATACGGGACAAATGCTGGCAAATGGAACTAGATTAGGTTAGAATATCTGGTTGGCATGGACAAGTTGGATTGAAAGGTCTATTTCCATGTCATATGATTCTATGACTCTATCACACCTCTCTTCCATTGTTAGCTCAGTTAAAAGACCCTCACTTGTTTATCTTTCTTAGCAATCCTTGTACAACCAGAGCACAGGGAGGCATGGTTGCTGTGATAATGTCACTGGACTGGTAATCCAAAGGCCCAGGTTAATGTTCTGGGGATGTGTGTTCAAAAGCTCAACATGGCAGATGGTGAATTTTGAATTCAAAACAATATGAAATTAAAATAGCTTATCTCATGGCAACAATATAAAAATCTGATTTGTAAAGCTCTTGAGGGAAGGAAATCTGCTATTCTTACTTGGGACTAACATATATGTGACTCCAGACCCACAGCAATGTTATTGACTCTTAATTGTCTTTCAAAGCCTCTCATTTATATGAAACTACTATGAAGTATTAAGAAAGGAATGAAACTGGCCTGAGCATCTGGCATCCACCCCAGCAAGCCCAGCTTTATTGACACTGCAAAGTTTACCCTACTAACCTATGGGAATCTGTGGGAGCTGAAAATTGGGTGAGCTGTTCCACAGACTAGTCAACCAACAACCTAACACAGTCATAGTCAGGCAACGATATCTTAAGACAATGTACCAATAACACCATCTCTGGTTATATCCTGTCCCACTGACAGGACAGATCCTTGTCACATGGTGGCATCAAAGTGAGACGAAAGTTGCCCTGGGAGTTCTCAATATTGACTCCATACCCATTGAAGGCTCACAGCAGGATCCCAGTTTTCAATCAAATCAATTCACTCTACATCAGATCAAGAAATGGCTGTCCACACTGGATACTGCAAAGGCTGTGGACCCTAAGAATCTTCCAGCAATAGTTCTGATGATCTGTGCACCAAGTACTTACACCACAAAACTGCAGCAGTTCAAGTAGGCAGCTCACCACCACCTTCTCCAGGGCAAATTTGGATGAGCATTAAATGCTGGCCCAACCAGTGATGTCCCATAAACAGACAACTGCTCAGAATCTATCCTTTCCTTCTTCATCCTGTATCTTTACAGTTCTTAGATCCCTTGACTACTTCACTCTTGATTGACATTTAGCTGCAAATTCCTCCAGTTTAAAACTGAGAAGACAAATGACATCATTTCCAACTCCCACTAAAGTCATCACCACAGAGTACAGCACTGTCCTTGGACACGATTTAACGTCACCACTAGACTGTCTCTATCCTTGGTAACCTCTTCAATCCTAAATTGAGCTCTGGACTCCAAATTCTCTCCATTGTGAAATGTGGCTGCCACAACTCAAATAATATTTTTTAACCCTTTATAGGAAGTAGGTGCCACTAGCTTGATCAACATTAGTTACTTGCCTCAAGATGCCCTTGAGAGGAAAGTGGTGAGTTAACTTCTTGAACCACTGCAGTCCATGTGGTTTAGTAATATATACAACGCTATGACGAAATGAAAAAAACCAACATAACGGTCAACCTGCAATGAGAGATTCCTCTGAACCCACATTTTTGTTGGCCTCATACTGTTTTATTTTACTATCCAACGTTTACAATCATTCCTCTCTATCCTCTGGGAACAACTTCAAAAATTTCTGAGCCTTTTCACCCATGCATGTTTGCACAAAATCCACTTAAGACCCATCATCTTGAGATTCTATTGTGTTCCCAAAGTTCCTTATTTCCTGTATTTCTACTTTGTTGAAGCAGTTTACTGTTGTGTTACATCCTCTTGCTTATAAGCTCTTTGCTATCTCAGTCTCTACCTCTTTGATCTCCTCTGGTAATGAAGGCTGGAATGCAGTGGTACTGCTGCCTACAGTTCATGACATTTTTTAGCCAACTTCATCCTTCTTTCTTTTGCTGTTCATGTGCACATTAGAGCTTGGCCAATTATTTCCACACCTTGAGAAATATGAATATTGCACGGAATTCTGGATGCACAATCAAAAATGCCCAATGGAATATAGAAACTGAGGGAAGAAAATAAATCAAAACTGCTTGTTTAAATTTATGCTTTATCCCTTAATGATTATATATTCATCGAGGTCTCTAAATTAATTTAAAAGACAGCAAGGTGTCTTTTGTGAAGTTATTCTGGTTTAACCTCATGGGACATGGCCTTAAACTGCAAAGAGGAGGACTGGTCTCAATGCTTGCAATTCTTTTCCAAGATGAGTCGAGTTTGTCAAACATTGCCCACTGCAGTGGTGAGTGCCCATTCTCTGTACAATTTCAAGATTCTTAAGTTTAAATTCTTGACTGGGGACATGGACCGCATTATGAAGTGCTCTTTATAACTGTTTTTATAAGTAACACCTGGTCCACATCACCTCCAGGATTGGTAATGATTGGCTATGGGAGGCAGAGGTGGGTTTACCAGAACACATTTTTCTCCCATTAGACTGAGTTGTTTTCTTTACCTCTTGCAGGAGATCATCTGGCGGAAGGTGGGTGGGGAGTATATTGGCAAATACTTAGTCATGATGCTCCAACCATCTTGAGGTAGATGGCAGGTTTGATGGACCAGCTCACGTAATCCTGTGAACTTCATGTTTTCAGAAGTAGAATTGACAGAGGAGCCCACACGTTAAGGCTAAGCTGAGAGACATCTTTTTAGAGACTGATGGTCCGACATAGTGAGTTTTGCATTTTTGGTTTCTATTTGTCTCCAAGTTTGCTGAATTTTGTTTTGTTATTTTAAAATGGTGTTGCTGGCATGAAGATTGAAAAAAATATCAAGTAACAATTTCTGTCTAAGAGACAGGTCAGAAGGATGAATGTAATAAGAAATCAGGAAATGATCCAAGGTAAATTAACAATGAGGCTTGCACTGATTACTGATTAACAAAAGAACTCTGGAGGTGATTTTCAATTTCTTCCCTGCCCTAATTGATTCCAATAAAGCAAATTACAGCCTTGAAGGACAGCATTCTTTAAGACTCGAGGCTCTTGTAAAGTTGTGGTAATGTTTTTACATCTGGGTTCAAGTACCAATTGCTCCGGCGTATGTCCTAACATGTCCCAACAGGTTGATTAAAGAGGAGCAAATTACTGCAGATATGGAATTTGTACTGAAAACAAAAATGCCGGAAAGCACAGTGGCTCTGACAACATCCATGGAGATATAGCAAGCTCATGTTTAGAGTCTAGATGACTCTTCATCATAACACTAATGTTTTCATTAAGGCTATTCTGTAAGAGATGAGAATGAAAACTATTTGCCCAGTCTGTCTCTCAGAGTAATCCAAAATCCACATTGAATGTTATTTTTATTGAAACATGTTAGGTTGCAGCATTTAGTAGAAATGCTGCACAAGTTTGAGTGACGTGGAATAATTCTTTATTTGAACTGGGCTGGAACATTGACATTCAGCCTCTGCTTTGCAATATGGGGAGAGGGTCAGTCACCCTCTTACTGGAACTTTTCATTTTATCAGTTATTACCCTTTCTGAATAACTTCCTGCAATCTAATGTTTAATTAAAGTACAATAGTATCAACAGCTTCAATCAGCAGGAACTCATCAGGTTTAATTATCTGTACTAATGGTTGTAGCTCACAGTCCCTGGTCCTCAGAGAGCAGTGAACAATTCATGAAATGACTAAGTGTAACAAAATTAACCCTTTCCACTGAAATCACAAGAGGTACATACATGACTAAGTGAGTTGTGATTTTCAAGGAAGATTGGGCAGAATTACAAAGTACAATCCCATATAATTAATTTAATTGACTTATTCAGTCATGCATTGCCTATCTATTTAGAGAAGATGGCTGGAAGGAGTTATTGAATTCCATCTCTTGAAGTGCATTAAGGAATTGAAATGGCAGGCACAGATCCATGTTAAGATTAACTTAGAATGAACTGTACAGAATAAATAAAGATAAACTATATCAGTTTCAACTATAATCAGGAGCCATAACTCTGCAGACTAAGTAGCAGGACTCTGGCTATTATGAAACAGTTGTCACAAAATATTGAACAGAAGCCAACACAGACAGACATTCTTTTTCTGCACTGAAGGCTGAGAAATTCTTTTATATATTTAAGGTTGAAGTAGATAGGTTTTTGATCAGTAGGGAAATCAAAGATTATGGGAAAAAGACAGGAAACTGAACATGAGGACTGTTGGATCAGCTATGATTCTGTTAAATGGCAGAGTGGACTTGAGGGCTGAATGGCTTATTCCTGTTGCCATATGTTATGGTCTTATCGTCAAAATCAGAAATCACTTAAATTAGAATTAAAAATGAACTTTCATTCCTCATTACATGACCTGTCAACTAATATTTTACAGAAGGGTCATAACTTTCAGGTGTTTTTTTTACTGAAATTAATTAAATATTTACACTGTTATTGGGGAAACTAGGTGTTCCACTTCTTTATTGTACGCTGTAGGCTACAGGGTTAAACATTGTACTTATCCAGAGAGCTGCTCAGTGGCATCTTGTGGCCAGATTCAAGTACTGCATGCACACTGCAGTGTCTGCTAGGATACAACTAAGAGATAATTTTTTGACTTTGCATGACCAGTGTGAATGCACATTGAACATTTGAACATAAGCTTTGCATAATCTTCCTGCTTTTTTAGAACTGTCTGCAACTTGCACTGTGAGTTCCACTGGGTATTCCTAGCGATGAGCATCTCTCACTGAGGTTAGGATCTCTCGTTGTTCAACTTCTGATGAGTAGATAAATGGAATGTTTTGCCCGGTGGTCTCATGCACATAACTGTTTCAACTTTAACTTGCTTCACAATAACAGTACAAAATATGTTTGATGCTTGTGCAGTTAATATTTTGACTATTCTTCTTATTCGTTCTTCAAGGTGAAGATCATCCTGTCCATCATTTGGGGTATTTGTTACTAGTGAGTACCAATGAGGCCAATCTGCATGCAGAAGGTTTAGCTGCAAAGAATGATAGGTGACTGCAGAAATTGAGTTTTGAATGAGTTGCAGGCTTGCCTTTTGCTCTGTTCACGATATCAAAACTCTTAGGTGTCATGCAGAGTGTGTACCAGCCTTGCAACAACAGGCTCAAACATTTTTATTTGATCAATGTTCAGATGCTTCTGAAGATCAGGTGGCGGATAAAATATCAGTCACTAAAGTGTTCACCTGCACTGTCATGCTAAGCATACACACTAGACTGAAACAGTTTCAATAAAGTGGGCTGGTTGTATCTGACATTCCCTTGCAAAAATGAATCTTCAACGTAGAGCCTAAGCCAGGGGATACTCCCATTGTTGTCCCAGGAAGTGCTATAAAGACATTCTGAAGACTTCACTTCAGAGTTTTGACATTGGTTTTGAGTCCCAGGATAAATTCTCCCAGAATTGCTGCACCTGATATAGCCAAATAAGAGCAGTGCTGCTTCCTTTGAAAGCAAATATATTTCAGAGTGAGAGAGAAAATACAAAGGGAGGAAATCCTGAGCCAGCAACTCAATGTTTTGTGGCATTCTGTCCTACTTGGAGTGGAATATGCTGGTCACAAATTGGCCATAGTATTCATGTACGTACTGCATTGAACCCTATCAAATTCCCCAGAGGAGGCAGTTGGGCAGTGTAATTTCATTGGACTAGTAATCAAGAGTTCCAGGGTAACATTTTGAGGACATGGCTTTAAATTCCTATATGGAAAATTTCAATGAAAATCTGGAATATAAGCAACTATTGTCATAGCCAAATCTCATACAGTGTAACTTGCCTTCATGTTTTGAATATAAAAACCAATCTGGTTCACTAATATCCTCCAAGGAATGAAATCTGCCAGCCTTGCCTGATCTGGCCTGTATGTGATATCAGATTCACAGCAATGTAGTCCTCTGGACAATTAGAGATGGGCAATAAACTATTTTTTACAGCCCTTAGGCTGTTCTCTACTGCCATACGGTGCTTGAAAATTGGCCTGAACCAACTTTTGAATCATTCTTCCAGTGATGATGACATAGAGTAATAGAGATGTACAGCATGGAAGCAGACCCTTTGGTCCAACCTGTCCATGCCGACCAGATATCCCAACCCATGAATAAGAAGGTTGATCAATCAGTTGCTAGAAGCTTCATGTTTATGACTGGCTATTTGCATTTAATAACTTTCAAGAGTTTGTTTCTTTTTTCTGATTTTGTTTTGCTTCATCTGATTTTGTTTTGCTCCTGACAACCTCATTAATCCTTGCAGCTTTCTAGCTTTAATTTGCCTCACCCAAATGTCAACTTATCTATGTGTGACTTGACAGTCACTGCACTCAGCCTGTTTCCTGGTTGCAAGCTTAAAAATGAAACCAACTTGATACACTCTTCAGTTGACATTTATTAGAACTCAGGAACCAGATCATTTTTCTCATTAACATGCTAAAATGAAAACCAATATTATTACTTCACTGCTGCACAAACTAACTCAGCACGAGCAAGAGATTGACCCTGGGACTTCCTGGTCTGTAATACCTGCTGCAGATCTATATGGTGCACTATCTTAATGAGCCATCAGTGGCGATGCCTATCTCTCCCAGGGAATGTTATTAATTTGACATTGGTTAAAATGTGAAACTGTACTCTTTGCTTTGCATGCGATTTAGTAGAATATTACCTGACTCTCTTGTGCGACCCCTGACTTCTTGACTCCATGGTCCAGAACCAATAGCATTAAATGCTTGAACGTGTACTCTGTATTCAGTCCACTCCTCTAGGTCCTCGATAGTGAATTCCCGCTCGATCCGGTCGTGGATAATGTGTGTGAGAGTGGATCCATTTCCATCTGACTTCCCATATTTTATTTTATATCCGACCGATTCCTGATTCCCATTATACTCTGACTCAGGCAATGGCTGGAAAAAAAAAACTAATTTGATTGTATCTTCTTTATCTTTTCATTTTTATGAGCTTTAATTGCTTACTTTGTGAATGTCCAGATTAAATAAACAAGCTTCATCTCGTTTTCTCGCAGAACTATTAACTGGACTGACAGTGACCTCTGCATGCACTCAGTATTAATTCGCGTTCACATCCGTTCTCATGATTTTTAGCCTTTTTCCACCATAACAAAAATAAATCTGTCAATGTTTCTACAACATAGATCTGAACGTTTGCATGCTTCATGTCATAAGATTTAACTTATCCTGTTAACTGAATTGGCACTGTTGGTCTCTGCTTTTGGTATCATATATTTGGGCTGTACAGAACCACAATTAGCACTCAATAAATACTTTGTGCTATAATGATAACTTCTAGGACAGATAGTTACACATTTTACACTAATTTGTTTTTTACTCTTACTGAATAATTAACACTTTGTGATGCAGTTCTAAACATTGATATGAGGTGTTACAATCTCCTCTTTGTTTTAAAAACTAAAATTCATGACAGAAAGATTGTGTGAAATTCAATCTCTGATGAATACAGAAAAATGATGAATTAAAAGATCTTCTAAACAGACATTGAAAAGAAGAGAATGATAGATTTCCCACCAGAGAGTAGCTTAGTTGGTGCTCGAAAAATGAATAGGTTAATGGCGGTAATTTTAGTTCTGCCAATATGTCCTTTCCATCTCTTCTGTCCTATTCCTGGGCTGTCCACTTTTCACCAGAGTCATTCAAGAACAAGGCCTGGTTCGGGGCACAGGTACACTGCAGCTACACTACATTGACATTCCACCCCAGGTCTTGTGTATAACAAGCACAGTGACACTCCAGCAGACAATACTGAGGGAGCATTGCAGTGGGTCTGCTGTCTCCAATGTGGATATATGCTTGGTCTAGTCTCCTGTGATTTTCAATGAGTTGTACTAGCCTTTCAAGGACTCATAGTCCCTCAGAGATATCTTGAGCCACATTTCACATGAAGAAACCTTCTGAAAAATAACTTCAAAAGATCCTCCTTGTGCTCCCCATGCCAAGGGATGTTCCCATCCAGAAAAAAAACCCATGACTCCTATTCCAAGCTTCCATGTCTATTCACTATTTACTGGCAATGAAGTGGCAGTAAATGTATATAAAAACCTTTCAAAAAGCCATCCATTGATAACTTTCCATTTAAAAATACCTCTGGGTCTCTGGATTGGAAGACCTTTCTGTTTTTATTCTCACTGACATTAAGTTCTACGGAGCTGAGGCAGAGATTCCCAACACCTAGCAGCCCTTGGTCTGACGTTCTTCTCTGGTTGGCCCTCAATGAAGATGCATTTTACCTGCCACTTTTACCTAAAACAGGTCATAGAGTCATAGAGATGTACAGCACAGAAACAAATCCTTCAGTCCAACCCGTCCATGCTGACCAGATATCCCAACCCAATCTAGTCCCACTTGCCAGCACCCGGCCCATATCCCTCCAAACCATTCCTGTTCATAAACCCATCCAGATGTCTTTTAAATGTTGCAACCATATGAGCGTCCACCACTTCCTCTGGCCACTCGTTCCACACACGTATCATCCACTGCATGAAAAAGTTGCCCCTTTGGTCTCTTTTATAGCTTTTCCCTCTCACCCTAAACCTATGCCCTCTAGTTCTGGACTCACTCACCCCAGGGAAGAGACTCATGCCCCTCATGATTTTATAAACTTGTATTAAGGTCACCCCTCAGCCTCCGACGCTCCAAGGAAAACAGCCCCGGCCTATTCAACCTCTCCCTTGAGCTCAAATCCTCCAACCCTGGCAACATCCTTGTAAATTTGGGCAGTATCAAAAAATTTCTGGACTTCTACTGTTAAATATTCATAGCTTTTAAAAGTTTCAACAGCTAAAACTGCAAGTACTTGAAATGGCCTCAACCAGGACCTTGGGTTCATGTCACACGACAGGTGACCCACTGCACGATACTCTCTCTCTGTCACACATACACACATGCACGCACGCACACACTCCTATAGACCCACACACTCATGCAAACCATCTCTCATACACAAGTTCTCTCACATACACCCCCACACTCACACCCATACATGAACCCTCTCACAGACTTATACCCCTTTACACTCACACACATACACATACACTTTCTCACAGACACTAACATCCGCCCGCACACACACACCCGCACATGCTCACATTCACTCTGTCTCCCCTGCACACACACACACATATAGTTTGTGAGGTGAATTTGTCCTTGCAGAATTACATTTTATTTTGTTCAAAAAGTGCACAAATTCATGCAAGATTTTATCAATCCCACTTTAGTAATAGAATCAGTCTGAAGATTGGGACACAGACAGACTTTAACCTCACACCTTCAATGCAGTCTCTGAGCGAGATAACACCTATTGTTAAAGCTAACCTGAGAATGTAACTTTCAAAAAGTTCTGGAATTTACATATGAATGAAACAAAACTAACATAGCCATTCTAAAAGATGAAAGACTTAACAAGCAATCCAGGCTTTTTTCAATATATAATTTCAGTGGCATCACACTGTAATACTTGGCGATAAATTTTGTGTTGTATGATCTTATACTCCACAACCAACTGATGAAGGAGCAGCGCTCCGAAAGCTAGTGCTTCTGAATAAACCTATTGGACTATAACCTGTTGTTGTGTGATTTTTAACTTTGTCCACCCCAGCCCAACACCAGCACCTCCAAATCAAAAATATTTAGGTTTGTCTCACAAAAATTCTTAAACTAAACATCTTGGATGTCCAGATTGTTGAAATAGCTGAACCCCTGACCCCATTTCACCACCCTGCACCCCCCCGCCCCATTCCTTTTTATCTGCAGCTCCCCTTACACCCACCCCAAGTCCTGAAGCAGGGTTACATCTGAAACATTGACTTTTCCATGTGCTGACGTTGCCTGGCTTGCTGTGTTCTTCCAGCCTCCTGCCTGTCTACCTTGGATTCCAGCATCTGCAGTTTTTTTTATCTCTAACCCTGATTGACAGCTCTGTCTGCCTGACTTGTGATGTGAATTTCATAATGTTTCTTTACTAAAGATTACTATGATCGAAGTGTTTGCAGTTTTAGCTATTTAACCTTTAAAATGTATGGTTATCACTTTTATTTCATGGTGGTAAAAGGCAGTATTTTATAATTTAATGCAGAGCGACTAATGAATAACTTATTTTAAAAGCATTTTATATATATAGATATTAAGCTGTAACTAGTATTCACCATTTCTATATAGTGTGTAATGAGTGAATGGACATGAAAGTGCCATAGTCTGGTATTAGAGGCATGAGATGGCTATAGGGATGTTTAGGAGTCATATCTTGGCATAAAAGACACAAGTGACCACAGAGGGTTGGTTGAGCAACATACTTTTGGCACAGAAGGCATTAAGGACCATAACAGTCGTTTCAAGGGCATGAGGGTAACATGGATGCAGTATGAGGAATTTATGGGAGTGAGGGATTTTAATGGGTGACAGCTGGAGGGCTGAAATAAAAAAGAGGTTCAAAAGTTTTAAATCATTATCTTCTGCAACATCGGAACTCAGATTTCAGGACAAAGAAACAAAGGTATAAGGTTAAAAAAACTTTTGTATTGGTATTTAATCCTGAAACGATTGCCTACATCTGTTACGTACCACCCAGCGGAGCCAGAGGCTTGTCTCACTTGCTGTACGCAGGGTCACATTGGCAGGAGCCATGTCAGGTGGGGCCTGCAGGGTTTGAATTTTGCGTGATAACTGACTTGGCAGACTTGTTCCAACAATGTTGACTTGTCGCATGCGAAATCTGTCGAAACACAAGGCTTATACTGAATGAAAGGCCCTTCCAAACATGCAGAAATCTGAATGGTAAAGCTAAATACATTGTTTATGACACAAACTCAATGAAAATCAGTTGATTTCTGTATTAAGTGTTTAATTTACAATGTCAGTTGCTTGACTGTGCAGCATGTCTCAATGACTACTGCCCAGTGTCCCTAACTTGGGTGGTCATGAAGTGCTTTGAAAGGCTGATCATGGCATTAATCAACTCTAGCCTGCCCACTACTCTTGACCCACTCCAATTTGCCTATCGGACCAACAGATCCACTTCAGATGCCATATCACTTGCCCTTCAGTCCTCCCTAAAACATCTTGACACCAAGAACAGCGACGTAAGAATCCTACTCATTGACAATAGTTTAGCCTTCAACACTATTATCCCCTCGAGACTGATCACTAAATTTACTGATCTCAGACTAAGCTCCACTCTCTGCAACTGTTTCCTCAGTTTTCTGACCCACAGGCCACAATCAGTAAAGACTGGGACAATATTTCATTGTCTCTAACACTCAACATTGCAGCCCCCCAGGGGTGCGTACTCAGCCCCCTCCCTACTGTGTTCACTCTTCTTCAGGCAGCTGAGGAAATTTGGCATGACAGCAAAAACCCTGCTAACTTTTACTTGTGCGCCATCTTGAGTATTCTGTCTGGATATATCACTGCCTGGTATGGCAACAGTATCACTCAAGATTGGATAGGGTTACGGAGAGTGGTGAACAATCACAAAGGCCAACCTCCCATCGATAGAATCCATCTACCAGGCCCGCTGTCAAGGAAAGGCCGCCAGCATTCTTAAAGATCCATCCCACCCTGGCAATGTTTTTCTACAACCTCGACCATCGGGGAGAAGGTACAGAAGCCTAAAAACACACACCAGCCAATTTTGTAACAGTTTCTACCCTGCTGTTGTTAGAATACTGAATGGACTCACAAACTCTTAACATTCACCTGTACCTGTGCTTTTGTTTTTGCCGCTGGTTACCTACTATTTACTATCTATGCTACTTAACTCCGTAATCTGCTTGTATTGCTCGAAAGACAAAGATTTTCACTGTGCCTCGGTACACGTGACAATAAATTCAATTCAATTCAATTGACTAAGTGGAAAGTTGATAGCTGTATGCTTTCCTTCTTCTGAGCACTCTACAACCCCCTGTCACTTTGTCAAATTCTGATTTCAGTCATCTCCAGGAGAGTACTGCTCCTTCCTTTAATCTGTGTTTCTTTCACTACCTTTTCATTATCTGACTAAGTGCCATCCAACAACTTTTACTTATTTCTAATATTTTGCAAAGTAAAGCATTAATTTGGATATTTGCAGGAAGGGATTAGTAAGTGGAAGGGTCAACACTCCAGGCATCTCAATTCTAGCTGTGGTCCATCCTCACCACCATCTTTATTTTACTCAATCTAGTCATAGAATTCTGTTTCCACAGCTGACACCATATTGCTCACACTCAAAACTTTTGTTGTGATACAGTTTGGACCTGCTGTGTATTTTCACTTTTTAATTCAATTTTATATTTTGAACTTCTTCATGGTACACGATTATAATTGGAAATACCTGAGCAATGAATAGATGAACATTCAAGGTGTGAATATGTTAAATTACTTTCTGAACAGTGTTAAGTATCTTCAACAAAAAGCTCCATTTAAGTATTTGAAAATATATCTTCAGAGCATCTAAAATATATTGAATGTGCATGGAGACATTCTCTAGCCTTGGGCAGATTTGCAGCAGCCTCATTGATTGTAGTGCATTTTTCATAAGTTAAATCACTAAATTCAGACAGACAGATTCTACTTTGGCTCAGCACTTTTGTTGAAAAATGTCTTGATGTGGATTTGTATGAAAAATCCAGTTTTGGGAAGGGCATGTGTGTTCTGGCCATCTAAAATTAAGTTACATTTGAAAAATGCATTGGATCCTTAGGCTGGGGTGGGATATTTTTGCATCTCAGTGATTTGTGGCAGACAGTGGGAAGACATGGATTGCGCCCATGATTTCAAGCATGATGAATGTCTGGACTTGACCTTGTCTTTTTATGGAAATGCTTTCTCAGTGTGGGAAGCAACATCCCTCGTTTTGGATAGCTCTCATAAACCAGGAATTACCCAGCTATATTCAAAATGCAGAATTATCACCTTTTTTTTAATCCATCCTTTCAAGTGGGAAAGATATTTGCCATGACAAGGAGACGATACTGGGAATGAAGCTGAAGGGAAGAGAGCTTACAAAAAGAAGTAATTAGATCACATCTTTCGAAAATGCAATACTTCTCCTTGACGTATCTGTTATGACTTTGGGCCAACTTGAATTTCCAATGCAATATGAATGGACAAATGTTTATCTCTCCTCAGTAATATATGGTTACTATACAAATCCTGAAGGTATTGGAAAAAAGACAGTAAGTTGTACCTGTAATGTGTGAATGGATTGAGGTTGGGAACCTCCAGTGATCGAGCATCAGGCTGATTGGCCACCTGATGAACAAGAAGCCACTCTTCATGATCGCCTATAACACCAACCTGAGATAAGGGAGGAAGGTAATAATTGTCAGAATACTAGTCAGTCTTCAATGGAGTAATTATCATAGAGTCATAGAGTCATACAGCACGGAAACATTCCCCTCAGTCTAACTTGTCCATGCCGACCATGTTCCCTAACCAAACTAGTCCCACCTGCCTGCTCTTCAATACACTTCACAATTTCACACTCATGATGGAATACAGAACTGATTAAGACTCAGTGCCATAAAAGATAACAGATTTTGAAAGCAACTACATAAGAAAAATGGATACATGATTGAAAAAAAAACTGTTGTTAATATTCCTACTTGACTGCTTAATCACTTACACAGAGCTGCTCACAACTTTTCTCATTGTTCTCAAACTGAAAGACAGGAATGTGCTCATCATGATGGATACAGTCAAATTAAAGTGGAGAATCTTTTCACTGGTTATTTCAAGTTCACAATTCTACTAGGGCTGTTAGTGTTTAAAAGAATGCATCATCTCTAAATTAAATGACAGAGCTACATCACAAGATTTTACATTTTTCAACAAAAACAAGTTTTGTTTGATTCATTTTAATATACAATAAATAAGCACTATGAATTTAACACCATGGTTTGTAACTACGCATTTTATGAACTCATTTTATGAAACTTTTCTTGTTTCTTCACTTTAAATAGATCCCTTTTCTTACAAAATCTTGAAGGTTCATTCATTTTTCCAGCACCAACCTAAAGGTGTGCCATACATGTCCAGAATTTATTTTAAGTTTCCTCAGTAGTTCAGCTATTCCTCAAGGTAAAATTGCATGGGATTATTTTCATTAAATTTTGACTCAGCAATCCTTCAATTTTCTTTAAAAACCTCATGAGTTTAGATTCTTCAGCTCCTTTTCATGGTTTTAGATAAACAACGACTGATTTTATCCAATCTGTTCCTATACCTTTTATATAGCTCTTTCCAAGTAAACTACTCGCACGGCTCTATGAGGACCACATCATATTCCAAGCTAAAGTCAACCTTGAAGCGATGAAATCCAAACTGAACTGCTTAACTTTATTGGTAAGCACACAGAGAACAAAAAAAAATCTTCTAACCAAAGCTCTAATCTGAATCAGCATCTCCATGGCAATGTGACACATTTTGGATGATTTGGACAGAAAGGCAAACAAATTATTTTGCCTTCAACACTACTTTTTCATTCTACATGAATAATTTCCAAGTCTGATAAATTCTAGACTCCTGGGCTCTATTGCAAGCTTAAAGATAGATCATTATTCAAGTGTTGCACTATCAAGTGCAAACAGAGGCTAAAGTCTGACAACCTATGCCCTTGTTTCAATTGCATTTAGTAAGAGGATTTTTTAAACCACTTTCTCAAGTAGGTGCTTCCATTTTCTACAATTAAAATTTTAATTCATAAAACTAAGGTTATATTCTAAAGTATGTGAATTATTAACAAGATTTTCACAATGTTCACAAATAATCACCATTTCACATTCCCTTCATTGCGAACTGTAAATTTTTGTGTCCACTTTACCTGAGCTTCCACCAGCCACCGGGAAATGGAGGTTTTACCATCATAGCCAGGTCTAAACTGAAGAGTTACTGTGCGAGGACCAATGTTCGAGATGGCTATATTTGTGGGAGACCCAGGCAATTCTGTTGAAATAAGACAGATGATGTGATAATAAATAAAGTGTTTTAAAAAGGGTAAGAAAAGAAATCCATTAAATTTTCATTAAATTTTGGCTCAGCAATCCTTCAATTTTCTTTAAAAACCTCATGAGTTTAGATTCTTCAGCTCCTTTTCATGGTTTTAGATAAACAACGACTGCTTTATCCAATCTGTTCCTATACCTTTTATATAGCTCTTTCCAAATAAACATCCAAAATTGAATTTTAGAATGTCCATAACATCAGGCACAATTGTATATTTCTCCCACTTTCCTTGAAGTATAACAAAGCTGACAGTATTTCCCTTAAGGTGGCAAGTTAAGTTTCTCAGACAATGATTCACAAGACTGTTTTCTGATTACGAGGCAATCAATTAAGGATTGTTGAATCTCCAGTCTTTTAACTGTTGCTGGTAGAGGTTCAAATGTATGGGTTGAGTTCTGGATTTGTCCATTCATGTTTGACCAGGGATAACTAAGATAAATCTCCTAGCTGCTGACAGAAAGACAGTGATATTTCATTTATCTGCTCGACAAAAGACCACCAAATAACATATCTAAAAATGTTCCTGTGAAGGACGACAATATACATTATGCCTTGAGGAAAAATATAATACATCCCAAAGTCATAATTAAAGAAAACATATTTCTAAATGTTTCTCTAATAGAGCATTTTATATGAAGCAAAATGTAGAACCGTACTTAATAAAAGAATTTTCATGTTTGTTTTTCAAATCTTTATTCCATCTTTGTTTATTTCAGGATTTCCTTGCCTTAAGTTATCTTCTAAAACTGTCCTCCTTTTGACCATGTACAACTCCAAAACAGATCATCAGGCGGGACAACATCACTCGTGCTACATCTTTATTGTTTTGGGGCTGAAAGCAATTTTTAATAATTGCACTTACAAAAATGTCAATTGGATATTGAATTATTACATTAAACATTTGCAAAGTTAAATTTTCATTGAATTAGTTTTGGTGAATTGATGAGTGAATAATTGCATCATTTTATTGTCTGGATTTCACCTTTATCAACACTTGATGGCAGCACATGGAAAGTGGATTTGGCAGTTGAGAAATAAGTCACGATAGCACTGTAAAGGTTATATTTTGTGTTTATATATTTGTATAAAATGGGTACTTTCACAAATAATTTACATTATAAAGTCAAATGATGACTTTATCAACGAAAACCAATGAGTTTGTGCGGTTTCAAGTTAATTAATCACCATTTTAGAATAATGAAGATGCTGATCATCATTATTTACTCATGCAAATGTGTCAGGATAACCAATGTAGGTATGCTTCATACCTGGAGGAACTCCTGAGGATATGGTAGATGAGGAAGTTTGACCCTGTCCCTTGGACGTCATGGCTGCTACTTCAATGGTATACGTCGTGAGAGCAGTCAGTCCAGTAACACGGTACTCTAATGTCACATTAGGTAAGTAGTGGGTCACACGTGTGTTAGTACGATTATACTCTTCCCAAGAAATGCGATAACCTAGACACAAAACAACAGTGAAAGCAATTAAGTTATTTGTTCATAATCCTTTGTATCCGACTGTAATAAAAATGAAATTCATTCAATTATTTTGAGCATTGCAATTTTAGATAAGATAGTAAACCAGAGACACAAAACTTGCGGTATCTTTCTATGAAAACAGAGAGATCATTGACTAATCCTGGAGAATTATTACACTCTCTAGGGTTGTTTCATTTGTAATGGAAACTTAAAATGTGCTAATTATTTTCTTATCATAAAAATATGCTTGAAAAAGTGCTATACAAATGCAAGCAGTACATAATCTGAAACCATGCAAGTAAAAGAAAAGTACTGCAGATGCTGAAAATCTGAAATAAACAGAAAGAAAATGCTGGAGAAATTCAGCAGGTTCGATAGAATCTGTGGACAATGACTCGAAACACCTAACTCTGTTCTTTCTCTTCACAGATGCTGCCAGCGCTGCTGAGTCTATCCAGCTTTTTCTGCTTCTATAATCTGAAAACTGTGGTGTCTAAAATGGCTATCCCATATAAGTACTGCAATAAATTAATTAGCCTGACATGTATCTAAAAAAATCCACAAATTAAACTCCTCTAAAATCAATAAATATCATACAGGCTTTTTCTCCTCTTTCATTTTGTATTATTTTATCTACTTTTGCATGAATTAATACGTCTCATCTTCCAATGTACCAAAAAAAACTCTAGAAAGGAGATTCCTCTTCTGTGAATTAACCATGAGGTGAGCTGCAGGGCAAAGATATCCACTTAGGTTGGGGAAATTCATTCGAAAAAAGACAAAATAGTATCATTCTTCTGAAAGTCTGACCTGTGAGAATTCCATTTTTCTCATGTGGTTCTCTCCAGCTGACTTTCAAAGAGGTGTCCAGGATCTCTGTGAAACTGAGATGTCCAATTGGACCAGGATCTGAAGAAAATAGTAAAGTGATTATTTTCGGGCATCTTCACCTGGACCCTCAAACATCAAGTTACAATTGCCATAGTAAATGTACAGGCACAATAACAGTGTAATGTTGTACAGTCTGAATACAGTTTTCTCCAACCTTTGTTCTACTATTTTGGCTATCCAGTTCAACAGTTTTTGTTCTGCTCAACACGTAGCAATGGAGTTTCAGAGGGATAGCCTTTCCAAGACTAATGAGTTTTTATTTACATCAGGACAGTTTATTACTGAAGAAAGCAATCAATCGTGCATTAATGTTTCAGTTAGACACATCTGGATTTGGTATTTTTTTTCATTAGCTTAAGGGAAACTCCCATAACTTAAAAGAAAAGTTCAGACCAGTTCTATAGAAATCTTGAATGAAGATTAATGTGTAAAGTGGTACTCCTAAGAAGAGGAGAAAATAGTAAAAGTAGATTATATTATAGTCAGGAGTTCAGGTCCAGATCATAACTACTTGGAATAAGTTATTTGAAACTGAGAACAATTAAGCTCGGACGGATGAACGTTCCAAAGGAGGTTATCAGATGTTCCGAAGTGGATGTAGAAATCACAGTTAAATTAAGCCGAGAGGCAGTTTTCACTTTTGCGAGTACAAGTATGCATTTAGGTACAATGGTAGTGTTTAGGTGATTTATAAAGAATGTTTATGAGATTAATGCTGTTGCAGAGTATTTCAAAATCTTTAAACGTATACTACATGTAAATTGTCTGGTTTATTCTATTCATCTTCATTTCTTTTGTTTAATAAACCTCCCTTTCATTGTTAAAACCTACTCTGTAATATTGCATGCTTTCAGTGCAAAATTGCCTCATTCAGATTTCAATCTGAGGTCTGACTTTCCAGGAGATTCATCAGCTGGGATCATCACATGTGCAGAGCAAGTTTTGCCTAGAGACAGACTGTTGATTGGTTTGTACAATCAGGACCCGTTGTGAAGGTCAGGAGTTGTCAGCATGACAAGAACTTTCTGACTGGCTCCATGGCAGGTAGACAGAGTGTGTATGAAAAATACAGAGGCAGCAGCCTTCAGACTGCAAGAGACACAGGGGATTCTCTCTCTCTCTCTCTCTCTCTCTCTCTATGTGCAGTGAAGCAATCAGAAACTAAAAGATTGCTAGCTCTTCATAGAGTCATACAACAGGCCGTTCAGCTCACCATGTCTATGCGGATCAACAAACACTAAATTACACTAATCCCATTTTCTTGCACTTGGTCCACAGCCTATTGCGCCCTGGTGTCTTGTACTCATCTAGATGCTTCTTAAATGTTGCTAGATTACTTGCCTCCACCACCCTCTCAGGCAGTATATATCTATCATCCTTTTTGTTAAAACATTCTCCTCAGATCTCCTCTAAGCCATTTGCTCCTCACCTTAAGCATAGGTCCTCTGATCTTAGGCATGTCTGCCTTGCGGAAGAGATTCTTACAAACAATCCTGTCTAAGCCGATCAGAATTTTGTACAACCTCAATCAGATCCTTCCTCAACTTCCTCTACTTCAAGAAAAACTAACCAAACCTGACCAGTCTAGTCCTCATAACAGGGACTGTTCATCCCAAGCAACATCCTGGTGAATCTCCTCTGCACCCTCTCTCATGACTTCTGCAAAAAAACTGAGAGAATCTGAAAATAAGGAGATTGGCAGAAAGAAAATCTTAGAAAAAACAAAATGGATAGCTCCTTGAATCCTGTGGGCTGGTGCTGGACCAACTGCAATTAAAGGGATTAATGTAGTCATGTGTTGGTTAACATAGACATGGTGGGCCAACTGACCTCTTTCTGTGCTGTATGACATTAATTGTTCATTTTTTCTATCACTGGTTAGAGACAACAGCAAGCAACAACTGATGGAGAGAAGAACTAGCTATCTTTTAGTTTTGATTGCTTCACTGCACAGAGAGAGAGAGAGAGAGAGAGGTACCCTTGTCTCTTTTGCAGTCTGGAGGCTGCTGTCCCCGTATTGTTCACACACACTCTGTTCACAGTATTTTTTCTGCACCTGTAACATTTATGTTTGTTTGCTTGTTGTCTGTATAGACAAGAAGGAAGATAGAGCTTTAATTAGTAAAGTTAAAGACTGATTAGGGATAGTCAACATCGCTTTATGCGTGAAAAATCATGTCTCACAAACTTGATTGAGTTTTTTGAAGAAGTAACAAAGAAGATTGATGAGGGCAGAGCAGTAATTTGATCTACATGGACTTCAGTAAGACGTTCGACAAGGTTCCCCATGGGAGACTGATTAGCAAGTTTAGATCTCATGGAATAGAGGGAGAACGAGCCATTTGGATACAGAACTGGCTCAAAGGTAGACGACAAAGGGTGGTGGAGGGTTGTTTTTCAGACTGGAGGACTGTGACCAGTGGATTGTCACAAGGATCGGTGCTAGGTCCTCTACGTTTTGTCATTTACATAAATGATTTGGATGCATGCATCTGTAAGAATAATAGGGTGGTTATGGTAGGGGATGTTAACTTTCCAAACATCAACTGGGACTGCCATAGTGTTAAAGGTTTAGATGGAGAGGAATTTCTTAAGTGTGTACAAGACAATTTTCTGATTCAGTATGTGGATGTACCTACTAGAGAAGGTGCAAACTTTGACCTACTCTTGGGAAATAAGGCAGGGCAGGTGACTGAGGTGTCAGTGGGGGAGCATTTTGGGGCCAGCGACCATAATTCTATTCGTTTTAAAATAGTGATGGAAAAGGATAGACTAGATCTAAAAATTGAAGTTCTAAATTGGAGAAAGGCCAATTTTGACGGTATTAGGCAAGAACTTTTGAAAGCTGATTGGAGACAGATGTTCGCAGGTAAAGGGACGGCTGAAAAATGGGAAGCCTTCAGAAATGAGATAATAAGAATCCAGAGAAAGTATATTCCTGTCAGGGTGAAAAGGAAGGCTGGTAGGTATAGGGAATGCTGGATGACCAAAGAAATTGAGAGTTTGGTTAAGAAAAAGAAGAAAGCATATGTCAGGTATAGACAGGATAGATCGAGTGAATCCTTAGAAGAGTATAAAGGAAGAAGGAGTATACTTAAGAGGGAAATCAGAAGGGCAAAACGGGGACATGAGATAGCTTTGGCAAATAGAATTAAGGAGAATCCAAAGGGTTTTTAAAAATATATTAAGGTCAAAAGGGTAACTAGGGAGAGAATAGGGCCCCTCAAAAATCAGCAAGGCGGCCTTTGTGTGGAGCCACAGAAAATGGGAGAGATACTAAATGAATATTTTGCATCTGTATTTACTGTGGAAAAGGATATGGAAGATATAGACTGTAGGGAAATAGATTGTGACATCTTGCAAAATGTCCAGATTACAGAGGAGGAAGCGCTGGATGTCTTGAAACTAAATCCCCAGGACCTGATCAGGCGTACCTGAGAACTCGGTGGGAAGCTAGAAAACTGATTGCTGCGCACTCTTGCTGAGATATTTGTATCATCGATAGTCACAGGTGAGGTGCCGGAAGACTGGAGTTTGGCAAACATGGTGCCACTGTTTAAGAAGGGCAGTAAAGACAAGCCAGGGAACTATAGACCGGTGAGCCTGACCTCGGTGGTGGGCAAGTTGTTGGAGGATGTACATGTATTTGGAAAGGCAAGAACTGATTCGGGATAGTCAACATGGCTTTGTGCTAGGAAATCAGGTCTCACAAACTTGGTTGAGTTTTTTCAAGAAGTAACAAAGAAGATTGATGAAGGCAGAGCAGTAGATGTGATCTATATGGGCTTCAATGGGAGCCTGATTAGCAAGGTTAGATCCCTTGGAATACAGGGAGAACTAGCCATTTGGATGCAGAACTGGCTCAAAGGTAGAAGACAGAGGGTGGTGGAAGAGGGTTGTTTTTCAGACTGGAGGCCTGTGACCAGTGGAGTGCCACAAGGATCGGTGCTGGGCCCTCTACCTTTTGTCATTTACATAAATGAATTGGATACGAGCATAAGAGATACAGTTAGTGAGTTTGCATATGACACCAAAATTGGAGGTGGAGTGGACAGCGAAGAGGGTTATCTCAGATTACAACAGGATCTGGACCAGAGGGGCCAATGGGCTGAGAAGTGGCTGATGGAGGTGAAATCAGATAAATGCGAGGTGTTGCATTTTGGGAAAGCAAGCCTTAGCAGGATTTATACGCTTAATGGTAAGGTCCTAGGGAGTGTTGCTGAACAAAGAGACCTTGGAGTGCAGGTTCATAGCTCCTTGAAAGTGGAGTCACAGGTAGATAGGATAGTGAAGAAGGCGTTTGGTATGCTTTCCTTTATTGGTCGGAGTATTGAATACAGAGGTTGGGAGGTCATGTTGCGGCTGTACAGGACATTGGTTAGGCCACTGTTGGAATATTGCGTGCAATTCTGGTCTCCTTCCTATCAGAAACATGTTGTGAAACTTGAAAGGGTTCAGAAAAGATTTACAAGGATGTTGCCATGGTTGGAGGATTTGAACTATAGGGAGAGGCTCAACAGGCTGGGGCTGTTTTCCCTGCAGCGTCGGAGGCTGAGGGGTGACCTTACAGAGGTTTACAAAATTATGAGGGGCATGGATAGGATAAATAGACAAAGTCTTTTCCCTGTGGTTGGGCAATCCAGAACTAGAGGGCATAGGTTTAGGGTGAGAGGGGAATGATATAAAAGAGATCTAAGGGGCAACTTTTTCACACAGAGGGTGGTACGTGTATGGAATGAGCTGCCAAAGGATGTGGTGGAGGCTGGTACAATTAAAACATTTAAGAGGCCTTTGGATGGGTATATGAATAGGAAGGGTTTGGAGGGATATGGGCCGGGTGCTGGCAGTGGGACTAGATTGGGTTGGGATACCTGGTCGGCATGGACAGGTTGTTTCCATGCTGTACATCTCTATGACTCTCTGACTATTATAAGTTGACAATTCCTACTTTGTTTTCCTGTGGTTAGAATTGATTTTTTACCGATAAATGATAGTTTCTAGTTAAGCATGGACACCTGGCTTGTTAATTTGAGTCCATCAGCAGGGTAAACTGGGAATTTTGAGTCACTTGATAAGCTCTAACTCTTGTAACAATCCTGGCAGTTGTGGAGCTTCAGCATCAGCACACTTTCCCATGTGGGTCTTGACAGGTTGATTGGTGCCTTTTATTGGTGAGAGATGTCAAGTCCACAAAGGCTACCAAATCATACTCAACTTCATCCTTGCTGTTTCAAGACAACTCATGATATATCCGCATAACTACTGCAATATTTTATCAGTTTCTATATTAAGTTTAATTGACTATGGTTTGAACACTCATTTATTAAATTGCTTCCATAGTTTCTAAGCTACATCTTTAAATTCCACTGCCCATCCTAGTTTAACTTTCTTAATTTGCAGTGAATTTCAGAATCAAAGTCATTGATATAAATTAGAAAAATTAAAGCTCGCAATATTGAACGCTGGGGAACTTTTCTAAACAGTTCACCCTATTCAAAGACAAACTTTCTAACCTTTGCCTTCAAGGTATTTTCTCACTGAGAGTTGAATTATGCCTTGAATCCCCAAAGCTTTGAACATCATTCATCATTGATAATATTTCATGTACAAATTTCTCAAAAAAAAGACAATTTCATAGGGTTTGATTTAGGTTCTCATATTTTCAATGAAATCAAGGAAGTTATACTAATGTAAGACTTTTGACAACTAAATCAATGCTGATTGTTGTTTATCAGTTTGTTGTGGCAGAAATAATTTGCTAATGTGGAATTGAACTAAGACAAGATTGCCTTCAGTTTTGTTGTCTTTTGAATATTGGCACAATATTAACCTGCATCCAATGTACTATTTTTCCACTGTCTGATGATTATCATTGCGGTTGTCAATGTCTTACAAATCTTCGCATTCTAAAGTAAATGCTATCAAGTCTGGGGATGTTTTTGCTTTCAGCCCATCGAAATGTCCTCTCATTACTCACCAAGTAATAATTCACCATACACAATTGTTGGCAGACTATTTGCTTTCAAGTAGTGTTATAGTTAAACCTAATTCCTCTTCACATGAAGGCAAACACTGTTTCCATTGGTGATCAGGAACAGTAACGCTATTTGATTTATGTGGGTGAAATGTTTTAGTTTAGGCAGATTAGTCAATATGGTGGTTATCTGTGTTGTAGCAAGACTGAACTATGTCATTCCACTTAATTACCAGTCTCATCTGCACGGCATTATCCAGTAATAAAGCAGAGCCTGGCATCTGCTGGCAAGAAACTAGGATCAAAGGAGGTTAAGTTGGACAGGCAATTTTACCTGGGCTTCTCTGGTGTTCTTCCTGGCTAAGATCAACCTTACTGCCGGTCTAAGAGTGGAAATTCCATCCCAATTTCCAGTATATAATAACTGCGTGGCTCAGGTATACAAACATTTAATAAAATGGCCTAACATATTTTAAGCTATTTGACCTGTGCTAATTCTGGAAGCATTGTAACCACAGGTTGACACAAGAGAAAAGTCTATCTATAACTTACACTCAACACAAAGCTCCAAATATCAATCAAGTTCATTGCTTGCAATTATATATACTACTTGTTGCATTTAATATAGAGAGTATATTTAGTACATTTTGAAAATCAAGGGATTTTCAGAACAATTCATTGCAATTTTGTCAAATAGCAGAATCTAGAACTTTATCAGTAATAAATCCATCCATCTTGTCATAGGGTCTCACAGCACAGAAACAGACCCTGCAGCCCGACTCGTTCATGCCAATCAGGTTTCCTAAACTGAAGCACTCCAATTTGCCTCTGTTTGGCACATATCCCTCTAAACCTTTCCTAGTTATGTACCATCCAAATTTATTTTAAATGTTGTAATTGTACTTGGCTCTACCAGTTCATTTGGCAGCTAGTTCCACATATGCAAACATCCTCTATGTGAAAAAGTTACCCCTCAGGTCCTTTTAAACCTTTCCCCTCTCACGTTAAATTTTATGGATTCCAAAAGACCTTGACTATTCACCTGATCTATGCCCCTCATGATTTATAAAATTCTACAAGGTCACCCCTCAGCCTCCAGGGGAAAATAAGTCCCAGCCTACTCAGTCTCTCCTTATACCTCAAACCTTCTAGTCTCGGTAACGTCCTTGTAAAACTTTTCTAGACCTTGCATTATGGATATTTGGAAGTACTCATGGTGCTGAGAAAGTACTTACAATCCTCATGTGTGCGCAGAAGATGAGCTGGACTCCTGGGGCCATCACCTGGTGTAGTGAAACACAGCACTGAAGTGTAATATTCCGTAAACTTCTTCAAGCCTCGGATGTACCCAACATGGACCATATCCTGGAAATTTGGTTGGACTGTTACCATTGTGAAGTCTTCACTCTGACCAGGCTCCCAAGCCAACAGCTGAAATGGTAACAACATTATGGAGATTTGGAGAAGGGGACATTTCAGAAAATACCGCTGTCAACTAACATGTATTCAGCAACCACAAGCAAATTCCTGTTACTCCAAGTTTTCTTATATACAGATCAACTTCAATTAAAGCCCAGTCAATTTCAGTTTGTTACCAGTCAGAACAGATGACACTTCAGTGTGATACTTTTTGAATGCATTATTCGCAAATTATAATATAAAAAGGATAATTTTAATGGGGAAACTACTTTTGCCTATTTAAGAGCTAATACAAAACCTTTTCTTCATTACAAAATTCTCAAAAGGTGCACTCATATTTATCCTACATAAACTTTTACAAACTTTGATTCTAAATAGGAGAAAGAACAAATCTTGGCATAACAGTTTCTTCTGGAATCATATTGACCAAGGAGTAGTTTCCTGGGATTAATTAGGGCTGCAGAACAATTTATAAACAGTGATTACTGTGACCTTGTAACAAAGAATCATAGAGTCCTGACAGTGCAGATTGAGGCTATTTGGCCCTCTGAGTCTACACCGATCCCTCAAAGAGCTCCCCCCCCAGACTTAAGCCCCCTATTCTATCCCTGTAATGCTGCATTTCTCATAGCTAATCCACCTAACTGGCACATCCCTAGATTAGATTAGATTAGATTAGATTACTTACAGTGTGGAAACAGGCCCTTCGGCCCAACAAGTCCACACCGACCCGCCGAAGCGCAATCCACCCATACCCTTACATTTACCCCTTACCTAACACTAGGGGCAATTTAGCATGGCCAATTCACCTGACCTGCACATCTTTGGACTGTGGGAGGAAACCGAAGCACCCGGAGGAAACCCACGCAGACACGGGGAGAACGTGCAAACTCCACACAGTCAGTCGCCTGAGGCAGGAATTGAACCCGGGTCTCAGGCGCTGTGAGGCAGCAGTGCTAACCACTGTGCCACCATGCCGCCCAAACATAGATGTTATGGGGCAATTTAGCATGGCCAATCCACCTGTCACAAACCTGAGCACCTGGCAGAAACCCACTGAGACACAGGAAGAATGGGCAAACTACACACAGATAGTTGCCCGAGACTGGAATTGAACATGGGTTCTTGATGCTGTGAGGCAGCAGCGCTAACCACTGAGCCACCATGCTGCCCCATGATTCCATATTGACTTAAATTTCTACATTCATAAACTATGAAACTTTTCAGGTTTAACCTATGAACAGATTTGGTAGTAAAAGCTTCTCAAACTGCACAATTACTCTTGGTTAACATTTGTCAAGTTAATGCAAATAAGGTGATGTATGTCAACATCCACAGTGAAATAAAATTAAGGACTGACTGTCCATGTGCCTCAGTCAGTAGATTTGGTACCTCATACACTCCTGTACAGTCACCGTTTAAGTTGTGTGACTTGACATTAATTGATTAGCCTGAGCAATGGAAGATTGAGTTTTTACCATCGCTGTTGGCGGCCCAGACTTTTTTCACTGATCTGTCCCCAAGAGCAGCTGTATCATGATAGGATGGAATTATGGTGGGCCAAGAACTAAATGATCTATGTCTCTCTCCTCAGTGATGGAGTGTCTCATTATGTATGGCCTTCTGACTGAGTCCAAAGTTTCAATTTAAAGAATTACAGGTAATTTAAAATGACAGTTTAAATTTAGATGGATGGGAAGAATCCAGTAACCAATGCCAATTTTTTGATTTAGAAAAACAGCTGAAAAAAAAGCTGAAAAGTTAAAATTCTTATATGAATAGATTTCGAGGTAACATGAAATTGATTGGCTTCCAAACATTTGTAATTATGATGTTTCTTGAGTATGCCAGAATGATTAGTTTTTTTCACAACAGCAGCTAATTGTGGTGGAAAGCAATTAACTTACAGGAAATAAAGGGAACATGTATTCAAAAAGTTAATGCTTTTGGAAATTCTCTAACAGACATACTTGCCAACCACAGGGAAAGAACTGATGAGATTTCTCACCATCTGCATCAAAATTGAATCAGAGAGGAGAGTGTAGATTAGCTTTGAATTATTTTGCTGTATAAAGGCTTAATTGAATGCTCATCTCTGTAACTGGAATCAAGTGTGACTCACCCAGACTATCATGCCACATCTTGCTGAGATTCACAAGGGATTTATCTTAAATTGACTGCCAAGATGTTCTGAGTAGATTTTACAGTTCTACCTCATTACTTTTGCCACATAACATTAGTAAATGCTGTACTTGTTGTGGTTGTCCACAATCCAAATCTCAACAAGATTCTGATCCTCACTTTTCATAGAAGTATGTAGCACAGAAGGAGGCTTTCCAAGCCATTGTGTCTCTCAACTAAAGCAATTCAAAACTACTCCCTTTGTCCTGCTCTCTTTTCATATTCCTTGCTTCAAATGCTTATTTGTTTTTTTTATTTCTACCTTAGCTACTTTCTGTGGCAAAACATTCCATGCTCCAACAACTTTACTGGAGTTTCTCCTGATCCATCTGCTCACAATGGCATTGAATCTTCAACCAGAGAAAATGAACTTTTCCTATATAGTTAATCAAAAGTCATCATATCTTTGAAAATCATTAGTTAATCATGTTTTGCTGTTGACTGTTATACAGAAAAGTACACTCTAACATTACACAGTCAGATCTGACATTGACTCTCTAGCACTAAACAAGACAATCTGAACAAATGATATAACATATTGATAAATTTTGGCTCACAGTTGACCAAATATCCCTTTTATCTTGGTTGACAAATGCTGTAGATTGAATAAGGCTGCCAAGGATTTTTCTAAAGAATTGGGATTTGGCAAGTATTCATGATCCTGTGGGTACTTCATTAATTCAATTTAATGACTTTGTGAGTTAAGTTCAGGTTTTAATACACTGAGATATTTCTGCATCCTTAACTTTTCAGAATGATTCAGGAAGGATAGTGGTTCTACTTACTGCAGAATTTATATTAAGGCTTGGAATCTAATTAAAAGTTTACAGCACAGGTCAATTTCAGAAATCTGAACAGACAGAAATTTCTTTACTCAAACCTTGATAGAAAATTGATGTGGGTAAAACTCAAGGATGCAGATATCTTTGTAGGGGAAATTGTGAGTACTTTGGAAGAGGGTTTGTGAATTGACATGCAGCACCCACTCAGAGCATGCACCACACATTAATCCTTAACAGAGGAAAAGCTACTTTCAATTCATCAGAAAGGTGTAATGATTTTCTCCTGTCCTTTTTGTTGAACTCATCATGGAATGGAACACTTTCTCTTTCAGCATCCAAGATCAAGATCCATAGCTTTTCATTAAGAACATAGATTAATGTCAGGTCATGATGTGGAGGTACCGGTGTTGGACTGGGGTGGACAAAGTTAAAAATCACACAACACCAGGTTACAGTCCAACAGGTTTATTTGGAACCACTAGCTCTCGAAACGCTGCTTCTTCATCCCATGATTGTGGAGCAGAATCATAAGTCACAGAATTTATAACAACAGGATGATTCTATGCAGTGTCATAGAATGTAATATTAAACAAATTTAGCTTAAGTCTTTCATCTTTTAGAATGATCATGCTCATTTCAGTTCCTTCATATGTAAATCCCAGAACTTTTTAAAATTTAGATTCTCAAGATAGCTTTAAAGGATATATGAAGGAACCAAAACTAACATGGTCGTTGTAAAAGATTTATCTAAATTTGTTTAATATTATATTCCATGACACTGCAATCCTGTTGCTATAAATTCTGTGTCTTATGATTCTGCTCCACAACCATCTGATGAAGAATCAGTGCTTTGAAAGCTAGTGCTTCCAAATAAATCTATTGGACTATAATTTGGTGTTGTGTGATTCCTAACCTAATGCAAGGTACTTTTGACACTTGCCACACTACCCATTCTTGTGCCTCTCTTAGTAACCTTCAAATGTGTAACTGTTACAGCTTTACACTGTAGATCATTATCCCAAGAAACTTGATTGAGAATGATTCAGAAATAACAGAAAATGAAATAAAAGTACATAGTTTTGAAGGAAGGAATAATAAAAAAAATTCAGGAAAATGTTATCCTTCCGAATGCAGGGAAACTGTGATAGTATGAAGAACTGTGGATGGTGGAAATCGGAAACAAATAAAAGCAGAACTTGCTGAAGAAACTGAGCATGTCTGGAAGCATCTGTGGAGAGAGAAACAGAGTTTCTTGTGATCTGAGACAAGGCTATTGCTCTAGAAGGATCACAGGACACAAAATGTTAATTCTGTTTTCTCTCGGCAGGTACTGCCAGAACTGTTGAGTTTCTCCAGCAATTTTCAATGTATCCAGGGAAACTGAGGCTCTTTACAGTAAATATTTGAGATTTAGTTGGCCTGCCTGGTTCAGGGACACACAATGAGGCGCAATTTCTTACTGAGGAGCAGGAAGCAATTATAAACTTGGAGAAAGTATTTTGTGCTCAAGTATGTTGATGTTGCTCACACAATCCTGACTACTAAAACAAAGTTGTAAATTCTTAAAATTCAAAATGAATTAAAATCTACTCAATGAGTTTGGTGACCGATACAATGAAACATTAATAAATTTTCAACATTGTATTCATTCATGCAATATGAATATTGCTGGCATTTATAATCCATCCCGATCTGTATTTGAGAAGGTGGTGGTAAACTGCATTTTTGAATGCTGCAGTCTATGAGATGTAAGTATTGGTTTCTGAGAGAATTCCAGGATTTTGGCCTAGCAAGTCACTGAAGGAATGGCAACATATTTCCAATTCAGGATGGAGTGTGGCTTGGAGGGAATCCTGCAGATAGTGATGTTTGCATGTATCCATTACCCTTGTTCTTCTAGGTATTAAAGGTCATAGGTTTGTTAAAGGGGCTTGACAAGTTATGCATGCCACCTTTTAGATGATGCATTCTCCTAACAGTGAAGGGAATGAATGCTAAGACTGATAGATGGGGTGTCAATCAAATGGGATACTTTGTCCTGTATGGTGTTGTACATTTTGACTGTAGTTGGAGCTGCATGCATCTGGCTGTGCTTTGTAGACACTGAACAGGGATTTGTGGGGGAAATGTGGAGTTTGTGATCAGGAACTTATTAACTCACCATAGAATTCCTTGCTTGTTCTTGTAGCCACAGCATTTCTGCAGCTGATCCACTTTTAAGTCTCTCCGATCAGAGGTAACTCATTATGTGGGATTCAACAAGGAGAAGGTACTGTCAAGGAGAGATGTTTGATTCTCTCCTGTTGGCGATGGTCATTGTCTGGCACAGATGTTACTTACCACTTATCAGCTCAAGCTTGGATGCTGCCCAGGTCTTGTTGCAGGTGGACATAGACAGAGAAGTTGTTTGGTTTGGTTCTCAAATGCTTCACATAAAAAATGACTTTTCACAAGTTTCTTAAAGAGTTTTCTGAAATGTGAAGGTTTTAGTATTGACTCCTCATTTGTTTAACAAATCACAAACTGTTTCTCCAAGAGTGCTGGTGTGCCCTCTGTTGAATCATTAACATTCTGTATCACAGAATTATTGTAATGATGGAATTTATGTCCATTCTTCTCCACACAAGGAATTCCCCTTCTCAGGATTACTGCCAGGGGAAGATAGCAAGAGGACAGTCCAAACAGTAATGGCAAAAGACTAACTGAAGGATAGAGAAGGACATGGCTCTAAAATCATAAGAAAGTTTATGGGGTTTGAGGCTGCTCAAGATTGGGACAACAGCTACAGAGTCAAGTCAGGCCAATTATAATATGAACATTACAGTGGAACATGTAACCTTCATTGGGGGAGAGGGTGCAACGAAAATGTGAATCTTCTATCCAGGCATTTGTTGATATGAGGAAGGATGTAGGAATGTAAAGTAAGCAGGAATTGCAGGAAAAAGTATTTTTTAAAACGTGTCTGTATCTGAAGAGCTGCAAAAACAGCGTAAGAACGTTTGAGTTGACAACATTTGGAACTGGTAACTGTTTTATCTTTTTGATTTCAGTTCAGGATTGCTACCGCACCCTAAAGGACACTGACTCCTTGTGTTAGTATTCAGTCCAATATAAAACAGGCTTGTATTGTGTTGCCAAGGAATGTTGAAATGTCACTTACTGGATCATTTATGTCAATAACATTTTGCTGTAAACTTCATAACTAGGTTTTGGCCAATTACTCACTTTCTAATCCCCTTATAGGAAGTAATCATGTTCAAAACAATTAGTCAGAACTTGATCTTGTAGTTACGTTGACAACAAAGAAATTAAGAACATGCTGAACCTTTTCATCCAAGTAGGTTTTCCTCCAATGTCATGTGTCTCCATACCCGAAAAAAAATACCATCAATATATCAGGAGACAACACCATTTCACATAAAGGGTTAAGTATTTTCAAACAAAAGTCAGGAAAGGGGTAGAATATTATAAAATAATGACAAAACCATTGGCTGAGCAGTCATTGTCACCACAGCTAGTGTTTCTGCCTCATTACGTTCCCACGCAAGGAGCTAGAGTAGAGATAGTCAGATAGCATAGGTCAACAACAGAGCAGCTGAACTCAGTGCTTTTGCAAACAGAAAATAATTTGGATCATTACAATTTTTTTCTCAATATATAAATTAACATTTCTTCCAATAGCAACTGATAAGATTGATGAGGAAGTATCATTTGTGCTTGACTTGCCTCATTCAGACAACCTTTGTGATTGGGTTTTTTTATTCATAAGGTTAACTTTGATATATTATAACAAGCACTACTTTCACTCATTTTTTGGTTGTAATATTATTTTTCTTTCTGCAAAGAAATAACATGCATTTTTAAAAAACAAATTAAAATTTGCTTATTGATTTAAAACTTCAGACAATAAGTAAATTAAGAGATGATAATGGAGCAGGTCAAGTTTCTTGTTATTGGCACAATTTGAAATTCACTTTCTAAAACCTAGAATTTATAGCAAGGATAACATTTCTACTATAATGGATTGCAATCTGTGGAAGAGGCATATATGTCCCTTTATCACAGTAAATGCATAGATTAATACATTGCAGATGAGAGTAGGCTTAGGTAATGAAACACATACGTTTTCTTTTTTAATTACATCACAGGATAAGTAACAATGTCCTCCCAAACGTGAATCAGAATGAAATTCTTTCACTGGAATTTGCTTGCAGAAGTCAGTTAGGAATTAAATCTGTTCCTGGCTAGTCATGATGGATTACATCGGAACAGTTGTAGACTACTTAGCACCTTAAGATTGTTCACCCATTCCATGAGATCATGGTGGATCTGTATCTTAATTCTATTTTCCTGTCTCAACTCCAAATGCATTAATGTCCTTAATTTAAAAAAAAGCTATCAGTCTCAGATTTTTGCAGTGAAAGTTCCACGCTTCCATTTGCGGTTGTACTGTAAATTGCAGTATAGATGTTGAACTTGCGTAGACAATGATCCAATATTTCTGGTGCAAAGAATGTGAATTTGGCATTTAAATTATACCCCTTTCTCTGCCATGTTATTCTACACTTGCATTGGTGGTCAGCTTCAAACTTTCCACCCAGAAATGCCTGTGTTACTTACTAACACTTTATAACTACGTGCAAGACTTCAAGCAAGTGATGTGAGCTGTGTTGCCAAGAAGTACTGGAGTTTTGGACATACCCACTTTTTGTGTCAGATGCTGATGGCACTTAAAAATTGCAACCAGCTATACCCCTGACGGCAGTTCATTTTTCTATTAAGCATATAAGTCAACTGCTGTTTTTGAAGGAATTGTTTAAGGATTCAAAGGTTGACTTTGCATGTTAACATCGATGGTATTCCTTAGTACTTCTCCTGAAGCACTTGATTCTGACTTTAAAGCTTTGCCCCTTTCTCAAAGGATGCAAGGGCATGCAATTATCGAGAGCTCTTGTGGTGGTGTCTTCATTTAATGGGTTTACTTGAGGATTTCTCACTCAGTATTTGATCTGCTTTGAAACTCAATCTGACAAATCATGTTGGGTACAACATTGGAAGATACCCTTTAGGGTTTATTTATTTATAACCCCTTCACATGGACGTGTTAATGACAGTAGCTTAACTATAAGAGTAACATAACTGAGGTGGTGATACTGCTTCTGGATGAAGACAGCTACCAAAAGGATTTGTTTTGACAGGAGCAGGAATGAGATTCTGCCATAAATCCGAATGCTGATACTAAACTGACATAGCCAGTGACAGAGATTGCTAAATTGTTATTTTCTCCAATCCTTATCCAGCCAACAGGGAATGTTGGCCATTAATTCCTGGAGTGTTGGGAACATTATGTATAATCTGACACTGAACAGAACCCTAATGAACAATGTATAGTTTTTAAGGCATGTTGAAATTATGATTTTTACCTTGTAACCTTGGTTAATCCCATTAATAAACTGAGGACTGGGAGGTGTCCATGTGAATCGAATGGTAGTGGAATTAATGGCTTCAGCATGCACATTTCCTGGAGGCACTGTAGGAACTAGGAAAAACAACAAGAATTCAAAAGGAAAGGGAGAAAAATGGAGAATTACTGGCAGTTTTAGACAACACATTCGTGCATGTAGAGTAATTTCTGATACTTTTGCTTTGATCATCATGCTTCATTTGTCATGTTTCTATGACATACTTACTTTGAAATTTTGATTTGGAACTCCTAACAACTTTCTATAGCCAGATTGAATTCAAGGGACAAAATCAAAGTGTCTTTTGTTGGTATGTAATGTCCTTTTTCTCCCCACAGGCACCTGGGTTTGATTCCTGCCTCGGTCAACTGTCTGTGGAGTTTGCATATTCTCTCTGTGTCTGTGTGGGTTTCCTCCAGTTGCTCCGGTTCCTTCCGCAATCCAAAGATGTGCAGGTCAGGTGAATTGGCCACGCTAAATTGCCCAGAGGGTCAGGTGCAATAGTCAGGGGTAAATATGTAGTTGGGGAAATGGGTCTGGGTGGGTTACTCTTCGGAGGGTCGGTGTGGACGTTTTGGGCTGAAGGGCCTGTTTCCATACTGTAGGGAATCAAATCTAATCAAATATTTGCTGCTGGCTTGTAATGTGCAAGTCTCGGGATAGCATGGTGGCTCAGTCATTAACAAGAGCCTCAAAGCACCAGGGACCCATCCTTGGGTGACTGTTTGTGTGGGTTCCATCCAGGTGCTCTGGTTTCCTGAAACTGTCCAAAGATGCAGGGTTAGGTGGATGGGCCATGTTAAATTGCCCATAGTGTCTCGTGTTGTGCAGGCTCCATGGATTAGCCACAGGAAATGTAGGGTTGCAGGGATAGATAAGAGGGATGGTATGCTCATTGGAGGGTCAAATGGCCTGCTTTTCACACTGTCGGGATGCTATGATTCTCATTCAACTGGAACTGGAACGTGGAAAGATCCATGAAATGCAGGTCTTCATAGTAGCTGATCTGAGTGAACCAGCTGTGGCTGGTGGCAAATGCATGAATGAATCCCAGGTCTGAGGATAAAACAGCACATTGAATTGACCCAACAGTACTCAAGGACTACCATCAATTCTGGTTATACTGGAATTAACTTTGATCAAAACTAAATTTTAAGTGTGCATAAAAGATTTTCTATCATTTGCTTTACACGCATGCAAATTTTTACCATAACATCAACTTTCAAAGAAGAACTTGAATTTCTTGAATTGTTATATTTCCCAAAAAGCTATTTGCTACGTTTATAGACTAAGTGATTTTACTTTACAAAGTAGGAATAATGATTTTAATAAAGCAACACTACCTAATGGTACCTTTCCCACTCCCCACCTCTCCTGCAGTAAATAATCAGTACCCACCTCCTTGCAGGGTCCACTCAGTGACAGTTGGGCTATAAATTCCTAGTCCAGCCCCATTATACGATGCAACAGCAATCTCATAATTGGTCCAAATGATGAGGTCTTCCAGTAAGAAATTATTAACATCAGGACTAGTGATATTTTTATACTGGTGCTCCACAGGTAAACCTGCCAAACAGTACCTATAAGAAGAGAAAAGTCAATCAAACATTTTCCTTAGGAAACTTCTGAAAAGTATACACACCAGGGAATGTACAAATGGTGTTGCTAATAAGAAAATATAACTTAGAAAAGTACTGTCAGATTGCAAAGGAGGGATATTTTTGCAATAGCTAGATGTTTTCAAATGCAAACATCTGATGTGCAATTTTCAGATTGACCATATTCTAAATTTTCCAGGAAGGTAGTGGCCCTGGTCCCAGCTGAAAAAGTTGAGAATGAGTCTATCTCTGCAGTGCCAGGAAACCAAGGTGAAAGTTAGTTGGCAGCAGTCTGTAAATTTCCTGAGGTCATGGTTTCCATCTGGATGATGGAGGATGCCTTGCCTCCCAGAGCTGCTTAAATGATGAGATGGCTGCAGCTCTCCAGTGCTAGCCATGCAATTGATAGCAGTGAGTCCTGCTGCATCTGCAACCTGAACTCGATGAGAAACCAGAGGAAGCCAGACTGCTGGTGGCCTTGCCATGCAGCGTTGGACCTTCTGTCCATCAATAAAATACCAGTGCAGAAAAGCAGGAAATGACCTTAGGTACCTATTAATGTTGTGTAGGGAGGTCATTAAAAAATTAAATATTGAGCACAATTTTCAACATGTTAAATATAAATCCAGCAAATCACAATCTGTAGACAATATTAAAAAGTACAGAAGAAAATTAAGTGAGTGTTTCTGCTTTAAGACATCAATTATACATATTAATTCACTTGATGGTTTAACAAAAAAACTGAATATGGCAACATTTTCCATCTTTTAGACTTTTTTGCCTCAGCTCTGAAGTGCATTTTATGGTGGAAACCACAGGAAAAAGTATATTTTCAAAAATACATAGCCACGGTCATCAACTTTAAACTTCATTGATAAATACCAACAGCAAAATCTCAGTTCTGAGGTACCTGATAATGTAACCCTTCAAGGCCCCATTCTGATGGTTCTCTGGGGGCGGCTGCCATTGAATCATGATTGATTGATTAGTTCTGCCACTTGCAATGACATTTTGTGGAGATGCGCTTGGTGGTTCTTCAGGTAGTGACAACCTGCAAGAATTTAAACCATTTGGTTGTGAAAAATATGAAGATAGAGATTCAGTTTTAGTAAAACCTCAAAAAATAAAAATGGATTGTACCCAACATGTTGCACTAATGACTCATGAATTTATTGTAACTTTTTAGCACTTAAGAATAATACATTATGAAAACTGGCAACTGGCCACAGTTGCATTGTATTTGACTAAGTCCTCTGACAGAAATCTATTTCTGTAATGAAACCATCTGAGACAAGTTAGAAATTGTAAATGAGTATGACTAAGTAAGAAACAAAGTCCGCTCTATAATTAACGTGGCATGCAAAGTAACCAAGCAATTAGACTTTGACCAAAGAGTTTGTAATATTCAGGTATAATCACAATGGGATTTATGGCATATCACAATTCATCTTTTAAGGCAGCTGCACCACATTTCAAGCTATGAATACCTCTCAGTCTCTCTGCTGTATTGGCCCTTTCCAACATCATTCACAGCACAGATACGGAACTGATAAGACCTGGCTGGAATGAGTCCTCTGACCATAAGGCCCACTGATTCCGGGTTAACATTCATCAGGTGAACAGTCCAAGGGGAATCTGGAGCAAAAAAGACACAGTTGTTTGAGAATACTCAGTTTTTGGCTTGAAAGCAATTGGTATAAATTGTTCTCTGTTAAACCCTGATATGTGTAGGACAATGAGAAGGGGCGTTACATGAACAAAGGTGAACATTGTTAAGTTTGCAACCAATCAGTGGGACATATAGCCTACTTACCTGGCATCACATCAGCAGTGAAATTCATACACCACAGTGCTCAACTGTGCAGGAGGCAAAATATCTTTTTGGTCTAATAACCATGCTGCAAATGTGTTGCTGGTCAAAGCACAGCAGGTTAGGCAGCATCTCAGAATTCTCTATTCCTGAGATGCTGCCTAACCTGCTGTGCTTTGACCAGCAACACATTTGCAGCTGTGATCTCCAGCATCTGCAGACCTCATTTTTTACTGGTCTAATAACCATCCCCTGTTATGGAAAATACCAATCACATAGCCACTGCACAGTAGCAGTGTGAAACAGTTTGCTTATCTTGCTGTTCAAATTTATGGGACATTCTGACTTTCCAGGATAATGTGATATAGATCAGGCACTTTTCAGGTTCAGAGGTGGTGGTCTTTGGCCCATTTGCCAACTTGTGTGGTACAGAGTGAACAATGAATATAACAGGACAGCCACTGCCCCAAAGGATAGCTTTGATATATTGTATTTCTTGGGAAGTCAAGAAACTGGCAGCTCTCTTTTTATCTGGAGTTGTTGTGACCATTTGGAATTTGGCGTTCTTGCATTTTTGCAGATGAATGCAACCAACAGAGTCAGCCACATGTCTCTTTTTCATTGGTATTCAAACCCTGTACCACCAAACAAATGGCATTTTTTTAATTGCTTAGCTTTAATTTTGCCAATGAAAAATCTGTAATGTGTCAAAATTAAGCTATATGCTCTGAATAATGTGTTGCTCCAGCACTTACTGTTTTCAGACACTTCCAAGATGTAGTGAATCAAGGGGCTATTGCCATCAAATGCTTTTGACCATGTCAGGGAAATGGCTCTCTTTTCACTGGTACTCAGCTGGGCTGCCAAATTCTCTGGAGCATGTGGGAGCTGCCTATAGTAAGAAAGTAAAGCAAGACAAAGCTAACTCAAAATGCAACTTGTCCACTTTTTTAATCTCTTCACATTTGTTTCCTCAGGTATCTCAGTCTCCAAGCCACATGAAATACCAGCTCAATGCTTTGCAAGTGATATTGATTATGCTGATAGGTTCTAACGGCAGTAATACAGTAATTGAGGCAGTTTTGATTGTTGCTCAGTCTGTGCATTGATGCTCAGTTAACAGTTATACTCATATTTATATCAAACTAGATGAAAACATCCCTTTTTGCACTAATTCCATAAACAATAACTGGTGTTAAATACCATTAAATGAAAAGATTTTATTGCTGTTCTTGGTTATGTGTTTTGCACAGAATATATAGCACAGAAATAAGTTAGTGAATTCAGCTCATGTGCATCCACCCAAACCTTTATTCACTGCTCTTTTGTCAAACATTTGTCAGCGTAACTTTTATTTCTTCACTCCCTTCATATAATTTCCTCGCTACGCTTTAAATGCATCAATACTGTTACCTCAACGCTGGTACCCATTTGCACACTCTTTGGATAGAATCATAGAGATATGCAGCATGGAAACAGATCCTACGTCCAACCCTTCCATGCCGACCAGATATCCCAACCCAATCTAGTCCCACCTACCAGCACCCGGCCCATATCCCTCCAAACTCTTCCTATTCATATACCCATCCAAATGCCCTTTAAATGTTGCAATTGTACCAGCCTCCACCACTCTCTCTGGCGGCTCATTCCACACACGTATCACCCTCTGTGAGAAAAGTTTGCCCCTTAGGTCCCTTTTATATCTTTCCCCTCTCACCGTAAACCTATGCCCTCTAGTTCTGGACTCCCCCACCCCAGGGAAAAAACTTTGTCTATCCATCCTATCCATGCCCCTCATGATTTTATAAACCTCTATAAGGTCACCCCTCAGCCTCCAACACTCCAGGGAAAACAGACACAGCCTGTTCAGCCTCTCCCTATAGCTCGAATCCTCCAACCCTGACAACAGCTTTGTAACTCTTTTCTGAACCCTTTCAAGTTTCACACGGCATGCTGACTCAATGGTTAGCACTGCTGCCTCACAGCGCCAGAGACCTGGGTTCAATTCCCGCCTCAGGCGACTGACTGTGTGGAGTTTGCACATTCTTCCCGTGTCTGCGTGGGTTTCCTCCGGGTGCTCCAGTTTCCTCTCACAGTCCAAAAATGTGCAGGTTAGGTGAATTGGCCATGCTAAATTGCCCATAGTGTTAGGTGAAGGGGTAAATGTAGGGGAATGGGTCTGGGAGGGTTGAGCTTCGGCGGGTCGGTGTGGACTTGTTGGGCCGAAGGGCCTGTTTCCACACTGTAAGTAAGTAATCTAATCTAATATTTTCAATAGGAAGGAGACCAGAATTGCGTGCAATATTCTAACAGTGGCCTAACCAATGTCCTATATAGCCGCAACATGACCTCCCCACTCCTGTACTCAATACTCTAACCAGTAAAAGAAAGCATACCAAACGCCTTCTTCACTATCCTATCTACCTGCGACTCCCCTTTCAAGGAGCTATGAACCTGCACTCCAAGGTCTCTTTGTTCAGCAACACTCCCTAGGACCTTACCAGTAAGTGTATAAGTCCTGCTAAGATTTGCTTTCCCAAAATGCAGCACCTCACATTTATCTGAATTAAACTCCATCTGCCACTTCTCAGCCCATTGGCCCATCTGATCAAAATCCTGTTGTAATCTGAGGTAACCCTCTTATCTGTTCACTACACCTCCAATTTTGGTGTCATCTGCAAACTTACTAACTGTACCTCATGCCAGCGCCCAAATCATTTATGTAAATGACAAAAAGTAGAGGACCCAGCACCGATCCTTGTGGCACTCCACTGATCACAGGCCTCCAGTCTGAAAAAGAATCCTCCACCACCACCCTCTGTCTTCTACCGTTGAGCCAGTTCTGTATCCAAATAGCTAGTTCTCCCTTTATTCCGTGAAATCTAACCTTGCGAACCAGTCTCCCATGGGACATCTTGTCGAACATAGTCCCTTTTGAATTTCCTTTTGGATATATTAGTGATTGACTTATTTTTACATGCCCCACCCTCTTTTTAGTCTCAAGTAGAAATGCCTTCACTGTCTTTGCCACATTTCTGAATTTCACAGACCTTTTTTAGGCCACCTCTCAGTTTTCTTTAAGAAAAAAAAGGCCTGTTTGTTCTGTCTTGATCGATACAACCTCTATATTATCTTTAGCACTTTCACTAGTGCCTCAATGTCTCTTTAATAGTGAGATCACAACTGTACCACAGTATCTGAAATTTGGCGAACCCATGGTTTGATCTATGGTTAGCATTATTTTCTGTGTTTTTGTTTCTATCTCTTTAGAAGTTAACCCTGTTTATTGTTTTCATGGCCTTTTTTTACTTGTATTTCTGCATTCATGATTGGTGCATCAGAAATGCTTTGCTGCTCTATCCCACTTCAATTCTTATTTTCCAAGGAGTACATGACCTTTTCCTTCCTTCCAAAATGTACCAGCTCACAATTATTGACCTTGAATTTCATTTGTCACTTACATATTCATTATATAAATTTAGTCGTAATATTTTGTACTTTGCTCCAGTCTTCCTCATTGTGAATTATATACTCTGCAATGTGATGTGTTTTAATAATTTTTAAATCATGTCTCTGATTTCAGAATTCTGATTGTTTATGTATCGTGACCAACCCCACTTCCCAACTCTTGTCAGTTTAAATAACTACCTTTAACCCAACACCCTGTTTGTTATTTTGTAGCCAGATTGCTAGCAATTCTGCTACATTTCCTGATTTCACGTGCTTGACATTAGTCATGAGTCTACAATACAATCTCATTAATTCCTCACTTACCTGACTCTGACTTGAGCACTGCGAGAATCATTTCCTCCTACTGATAGCACTTTGCAGGTGTACAATCCAATATCTCCTGACCAGGTCTGAGAGATATACAATGTTCCTGCTTCATCAACTCTCATACGTGGGATGGCATTCACATCAATTATAGCCCCATCCTTCTGCCACACATGCCTGCATAACAGGTGTAGAAAATGTCACAGTACTAAATTTCATAGGATGAACAATATACAGTAGTGTACTGGAGGAAAAACAACATATTTTCTTTGTTTATTCACCACAGGTATCTGTTGCCAACAGCAACCAGTAACCAAACATCAATACATCTGATCATAGATATTCATTTCAGTTAATTGGTTCCCTAATGGAAGTTAATGAAGTATATATCAGCATTGGCCTTATCCCGCTCAGCTCCAGATGACTGAAAGCCAATGCTCCAACAGATTGTTTGGTTTTAGCTGACCATTGAAACTAAGAGAGCTAGCCTTCTAGGTTGGAATACAACACAAGCTCTTTCCAGTATCTGAGGATGACCTCACAAAATCATTGAAGAGCATTAGATTTGACAAATATTTGCACTGGCTCAAGTGGGATAAATTAGGTTGCATCTCTAATAGACTTTAGCTAACTACAGAACTGTTTTAGATTATTTTTGTGTTATTTGTATCCTTGGTTGTGACCTAGTTGTGTCATCTGCTTTTGTGACATAATGTATCAGCTCAAGATCAATTAAAAAACGTCTTAAAATCCTTCTCATTCCTACTTAGCAAATAGCTACGTTTGCCAGTATAATAATTACTTTTCCAAGTGGAGCTTAATGAATGAGAATCAGGCAGACTCAAGCTTCAGGGAAGAGAAAGTGAGGACTTCAGATGCTAGAGGTCAGAACTGAAAAATGTGTTGCTGGAAAAGCGCAGCAGGTCAGACAGCATTTCATAGCAGGAAAGAAGGGCTTATGCCCGAAACGTCGATTCTCCTGCTCCTGGGATGCTGCCTGACCTGCTGAGCTTTTCCAGCAACACACTTTTCAGACTCAAGCTTCAGTATGTTTATGATTTCAGTCACAGAAGTGAGGAAACCTCTTGCACCATCATCTGCCACTACCTATCAGCCATCAAAGACATGCAACATCAAATTTTGTCGTCACTGATACCCGTCTTGTGGTTCAGTGCCTGGTCATTCACAGCACGATGTTAAAAACCACTCCGACCTAGCAATCATCTTTTCCCAAAAAGTAGCCGCTAACCTTTTACAAATCCAAACTTCCTTCTTTAAGAAGGAAATAATTGGTTTGTGCTATGAAATGTTCTTTAAAACTTTAAATTGTAATTGAAGAATCAACCTTCACAACTGCAAGAAAAATTATTCCACCCTTCTGAGCTCTATTTCATGTTATGCAATCCACAAACCTCAGGAAGAGAACAGAATGCTGCATCGTGATGGTTTTGCTTTACCTTTGGACCTCCGAAACTAAGAGATCCAAATAATCATAAGGAGTTAAAAATCACACAACACCAGGTTATAGTCCAACAGGTTTAATTGGAAGCACACTAGCTTTTAGAGCGACGGTCTTTCATCAGGTGATAGCTCTGAAAGCTAGTGTGCTTCCAATTAAACCTGTTGGACTATAACCTGGTGTTGTGTGATTTTTAACTTTGTACACCCCAGTCCAACACTGGCATCTCCAAATCATAATCATAAGGAGTAATGGACAGAGGCTGTGTAGCTAATCGGTATTGTAATGAAGATATTGGATAAGGTGATAAGTCTGAAAGTTTCATTTTGGAGACTA
This sequence comes from Hemiscyllium ocellatum, assembly GCF_020745735.1. NCBI lineage: Eukaryota > Metazoa > Chordata > Chondrichthyes > Orectolobiformes > Hemiscylliidae > Hemiscyllium > Hemiscyllium ocellatum. Next base: position 25,374,161 of record NC_083425.1, on the reverse strand, counting down.
CATTATGTGCCATCTAATTTGATGATATAACAAAGTCTTGGATGAGGAAAAACTCTCCAGCTTGAGATTCTGATGGGACCTAATGTGTCAATCCTCTCTCTTGATAGTCTTACTAATTATGTCAATGTAACTTGCACCTATTACTACCATGCAATTAATGACATCTTGTTGCTAAGACAAATGCTTCTGCTTCACAAGATTCACTAGTTGTCCATTGTCCAGGACTGTGAGTCAGGTGACCTCTTAGCTCAAGTGTGGGAAGGAAGGTTTGTGGCAGCAGACTATTTCAAGCATTAGTTGGTCATGGTTGCTTCTGCAAAATATACAACAGAAGCATTGGATGGTGTTCCAATGCTCAGCACTATGCAGTCTATGAGAAATTTCAATAAGAATCATACCTGATTACAACATTGGGGTCATGGGTCACACCGCAGGTTAGGACTGCCATGGTTCCTTTGATGACACTTTGTTCCTGTGGGGGATTTGTGATACGTGTGCGAGCTGTAAACCAAGTTATAAAAATAACTACTCATTAAATTCATATTAAGGTATTGGTCTACAAGTTCTTCCTTTTAAAAAAAAACATTCTCCACTAACAGGGAGCTGGACCACCAACTGGTTGAGGTAGAAAAGCCAAAAATATATGATTAGGGGATAGAGAACACGGAAATTTAGGGATAATATAATTATGCTGGGATTCCATCTTATTGGGGATTTTGTTTACACTTTGCTCAACTGCATTACATGGCATTGTACTATCCGCCCCTCTTCCTTTGAACAGAAATGTATCCAGGGAATTTCACATTAATTTCCCCAGATTTCCAGGGAAACTTTGTTGTTTGTGCCATACTCAAGGCTCAACAGTGACCTAGTGTATGAACTCTGTCAAAAGAAATCCTAAGAATTTAGCAAAGGAAGGTTTTTTTTGGAGGGTGTTGAATATCTTTGTAAAGAGACCCATTGGCAGAATAATTGTAAAAAGAACAATTTTGAGAAGCCACCCAATTGTCTTTCTGACAGAGAAGCAAAGTACTGGTGGAACACTCCTGTTGCATAACTGGAGATGATATTTGAGGGACTGACCCATCTCAGCCATGATTTGTGATGGGGTCACATTAATAATTTTGGTCTATGAATTAACCACTCCTTAGAGGTTGATTAACTGTGTGGCTTAGCTTATTTACAACAGTAAAACACATTGTAAATCATAAAATGAGTATTACAGCTGAGCTCAATGTGTTGTGCTAGTTTCAGTGTGTGTGTTGCCCGCATAGCCAGTCAGATTGACTCCTAGGAGGAGTTGCAGCCTTAAAAATATATACCATATCTGTCTTTAAAGTCCCTTAGAGGTAAAGTTATGAAAGGCAAAGGTACACACAACATTTGGGATTAGGATAAGTGATCGAGCATCTGCTTGTTAGGACTTGTACTGCTTGATTGGATCATCCAACAATTTCAGATTATGAAACTTTTTCTGGGTCACATTATATTTTGGGAATAGGGTGAATAATTCGCTAAAAGTTCTTTTATCTCCACTGATCCAAAACATATACAAATAAGAATTGTAGAACTGTTATTATGAATCTGAATCTACAGTAAGCACCAATTCAAAAGAAATGCAGAAATACGAATAGTGAACATGTTACGATGCTCACGTAGTATCAATAGAGGGCACTCTAACATAAATTGTTTACCGTGAGAACGCTTCAAATGGAAATTTTGCATCATTACAAGTCAAGAATCTGACATAGTTAAATCATGCTCACATAGTAAAAAAATATAAATGGAATGATGATAACATGATACAAATTTACCTAGTCCATAAATGTCACCGCTGCTTTGGTTTACAGTTTCTCTTTAATTTTATTTCATTTTTCTACAACAAATTATTTATGGAAGAAGACAGCTAAAATACACACTGTGAAGTTGTTTTGGGGCCTGCGGTTTTCACCATAATATATATTCATGATCTGTATGTAGGAATCGAGCTGCTTAACTAAGGCTGCGGATGACACTAAGGAGGTACAACATGATGGAATTAGAAAGGTGGAAAACAACATAGACAGATGAAGTGAATAATAAAAAGCTGCAGATGCAAAGTAGACAAGCAGGAGGCTGGAAGAACACAGCAAGCCAGGCAGCATCAGGAGGTGGAAACGTCAATGCAAGAAGGTGGACGTATGGAATGTCAGATCAGCCACTGAATGATGGAACAGGCTTGAGGGGCTGAACGACCTACTTCTGCTCCTATTTCTTATGATCTTTACTTTGGATCTGAGAAAGGCAAAAGGGACTATGTTGTTACTTGTGAGAAACTGGCTGCAGGAGAGTAAAGGGATTTAGATATTCCTGTACACAAATTAATAAAAGCTGAGTTTGTCTGGGAGGGAGGGAGGGAGGAGTTGTGGGGCCACAGTGCAGATTCACCAGAATGGTACCAAGGTTTTGAAAATTATATTATGTGGAGAGTTTGGATAGACTGGGTTAGTATTGCCTTGAGTTTATATAGTTGAAGAGTGCTCTAATCGAGATGTTTAAAATTATAAAGGGATTCGATACAGAGAAGTTACTTCCTGCAGTGGGAGAACTGAGAAGAAAGAGCAATTCTTTTAAATTAAAGCAGGGTGAGTAAGAAGTGAAATCAAGAGCACTTTATCTCTCAAATGGAAATGGAAATTTGGAATTCACTTCTGTAAAAGGCTGAGAATCCTGGATAAGTTATGATTTTCAAGATTGAGATTTTTTGAATGATAAGGGTGTCAGGGACATGAACAAAGTTGGGTAAATTAACTTGAGAAATGGATCAGTCTTGATCAAACTGAATGGTGGAATATGTTCCTATTCCTAGGTTTGCACTTCTCTGGTTTCAGCATGGAAAAACCAACCACTTTATTGCAATACTGTGAAAGATCACCATCAGTTCAAAACATGGTATTCTCATTAGGAAATGTAGCCTCTCTGTTCATGCTTACAACTGACCATAATCACATCACTGACAGAATGCTGTGTTAGTAGACAATAATATAAGCCTATATAATGAAAGGTAACAGATAGATACAAAATTCTCTGTGCACTGGGCTAAACAAGTGATGTACACAAGTAAAGAAGGGTATGTAACACATTCTAACTGTCTCATCTGAAATAAACCTATATTGTATCAGAGATTACAACTGTTTCTTAATGATAGCAAGATCTTTGTCTTCCGACCAGCCTTTCGACATGCCTATCATGTTTCTCTGTGAAGAATTCCTCAGTGTTGGTCCTAGATTTTACTCTTTGACAACCAGAAGCCATATTTCTGATTTTGCCCTTACAGACTAATTTGCCTGAGTTTCACCTTTTATATCTTGTTTACTCATTTATCCAGATCCCACCAGGAGTAGGACACGAGATTTGGGGGCCCTTAATACAGATACTTTTCTCCCCTGGCCCAACCTTTGGTTGCAATAGTGAAAACCAGCTGGATTTACATTGGTCTGAATTTCAACCCTCTGGGAAGGAAAATCATGGCAACAGCAGGAAAAGGCCCTTAAGTATCCATTAATTAGCAATTTAATTGCTCCAACTGACCCTATTCTGGGCAGGCGAGCTGATGCTTCATTTGCCATGCATAAAATTACGGTGAAGACAGGGACAAGGATGGCTGAATATGTACCAAGAATCGTGCCCATCGTAGTGTATCCAATTTTACATCCTCCACCTACCTGCTAACGCACCACCAGGAAGAATAAAATTCTTCCCAATATTTGTACTCATTGAATGATTGTTTTGTTCCATTTTAAGTATACTTTCTTTCACAATGAGCTTCTGGCTTTTTTAAATTTCAGAAATGTACTTTATTCGTAAAACTGTCTTTATATTTATACACAGTAACTAAAGCAGTTCAGTTCCATACAGTAGTAAGACTTCAGCAGTAAGACCTTAGATGGTGGTCTTGCCCCACTGCATCTTGGTGACAGCTGACCCGAGCTATAAGGTTCAGTCTACAACACTCAGTCAAGGTCAACTCCTTGTTCTGGAAGACCAACAAGTCTCAGGTATGCAAAGAGCATCTTTCACCGAGTTGATGATCCTCCAGGCACAGGGGATGTTTGTCTCAGTATGCGTCCCGGGGAACAGAATGTAGAGTGCAGAATCCTGCATCATGGAGCTGATCAGGACGAACCTTGACAAGAACCACTGCATCTTTCTCCAGACTTCCTTTGGAAAGTCACATTCCAGCAGGAGATGTGTAACAGTCTTCACCGCTGTGCAGATGCTTCAAGGGCAGTGGGCAGTGGCACAGAGTGACTGGGCGTACATGAATGATCTCACAGGTAGTGCCCTTCTCATCACCAGCCAAGTGATTTCTTGATGCTTGTTAGGAAGTTCTGGTGATGAAGCACTCTGTGAAATGATTTTGGCAGTCTGCTCAGGGAACAACCCAACAGGATTCACCCTTGGCTTTCTCTGCAGGGTCTTGAGGACTGTGTACTGACCACTTCCTGGTGGACTTGTGATCGAACGTGTTTCTTTTTGCAAATTTCTCCTCAAAGTACAGGTGATATGGAACTGTCCAACTATGAGGCCAGTCCCATCCTTCCCACCACCAGAGATAGTAAAACCTTGGTACATACTGACACTTAGTGTTTGCATCTACACAAAGCTTGGTGCAGTTACACACAAAAGTGGCCATCAGGACGAGGGCAGCTTTGGGCATGCTCTTCCAGAGATTTGTGCATGGAGTCCCTGAGGACACAATCTATCTTCAATCTCCAGATGAAGTGGAAAATTGCCTAGGTAATTACAACAGCGCAGGACAGCGCAGATTCTAGGAGTGGTTGTCCAGACCTGTGCCATGTACAACAGAGAGAGTGCCTCACACCTGATGACCAGGTTTTTACCAGCAATAAAGGGGGAAGAGTGCTCCCAAAAGCCCAGTTTCTACCTCACCATGGAGATAGGCTCCTGTCACAATTTTGCACACACCCCAGTCCCTCCGAACCATGTTACATTAGATTACTTACTTATAGTGTGGAAACAGGCCCTTCGGCCCAACAAATCCACGCCGACTCGCCGAAGCGCAATCCACCCAGACCCATTCCCCTACATTTATCCCTTCACCTAACACTACAATTTAGCGTGGCCAATTCATCTAACCTGCACATTTTTGGACTGTGGGAGGAAACCAGAGCAAACCCACACAGGCATGAGGAGAATGTGCAAACTCTACACAGTCAGTCGCCTGAGGCGGGAATTGAACCTGGGTCTCTGGTGCTGTGAGGCAACAGTGCTAACCATTGTGCCACTGTGTTCCCAGCACCTTCAGATAATCTGTCCAATGGTGAAGCGGATAAAGAATTGGTCGGCCCAGTTCCCAAAAAACATGGTCTCGCTTGTGCTTTGATGTACCTTGGCTCCCAAAGCCTGTTTGAAGTGGTTGCAGATGCTCATGAGCCTGTGCCCTGACAGTGGATCCGAGCAGAAATTGGCGACATCATCTATGTGCAGGCCACTGCTGCCTGGAATAATCACCCCTCTCAGGCTGGCATCCATCCTGATGGAGAAAGTGAGGACTCCAGATGCTGGAGATCAGAGCTGAAAATATGTTGCTGGAAAAGCACAGCAGGTCAGGCAGCACCCAAGGAACAGGAGTTTCGACATTTCGGGCATAAGCCCTTCTTCAGGATTCCTGAAGAAGGACTTATGCCCGAAACGTCGAATCTCCTGTTCCTTGGATGTTGCCTGACCTGCTGCACTTTTCCAGCAACATATTTTCAGCATCCTTCCTGATGGACTTAGCAAAAGGTTCAATACAACACTGAGAGAGGCAGCCCTGTATGACTCAGACCTGATCAGGAAGCTTTCTGACTGCATGAACAATGTTGTCCACACCCCTGTACTGCACCTAAATGATCATATCCCTGAGGAGCTCGAGGCTCTCAGAGATCATCCAGCCCAGTACAGTACAGATTATCGTCAAGATGGTGGCAGAGTAGGTCGCTCCAAAAAGAGCTCCTCCACTCCTTCTGTTTCCTTCTCTTTTCTCCCCTTTTCTTTTCTCTTTTTCTCGCCAAGCGGTTTCTCAGCAAGTCTCACTCTGGACTCTCAGCAGCTCATGGTGGGTTGTGGCCTGATCTCTCAATAGCTCATGGTGGGTTATGGCCTGGTCTCTCGGTTGCTCATGGCGGATTATGGCCTGGTCTCTCAGTGGCTCATGGCAGGTTATGGCCTGGTCTCTCAGTGGCTCATGGCAGGTTATGGCCTGGTATCTCAGCGGCTCATGGTGGGCTATGGCCTGGTCTCTCAGCAGCTCATGGTGGGTTGTGGTCTGGTCTCTCAGCGGCTCATGGTAGGTTGTGGCCTGGTCTCTCAGCAGCTCATGGCGGGTTGTTGCCTGGTCTCTTGGCAGCTCGTGGTGGTGTCTTGGCTCAGTGTGTGAGTGGATCCCGCCCAGCCATGTTCCCAAGGAACTAGGGGCGATCTGATTGTTTCTCACTGGTTTCCACTCCCTGGCCTCCTTCATTTCCTCCTCCTCTATTGACTCCCAATTTTCAGGTTAAATTGGTTTCTGTGCTTCTGTGTTGGCTACCTTGCCCTCCTCTCCAGCTTGTCCCTCCTTCTGGGTGCCCCTTGTTTTAGTTTTCTTGCTGGACGGTGGCTGGTCTCTAAATTGGCATCAGGCCGAAGCCCGCAAAAAGATCCACCAGTTGCAGCTCACTCAACCGAAAATCTTTGAAGTTCTCCTCTCAATCACAGTCCAGAGATGATCTCGAAACCCTCTGATGATGAAGGTTCCCCACACTGAAGCAGAAACTGGAGGAAACTCAGAAATTTGATTGAGAATATTTGTTTCCTGATCCAGAAGTAGCTTTTTCCTGACTTGCAACCTTTAGTCCATGAGTAGCAGCCCTACAGCAGTAATAGCTACAAAACAGAGCAACAGGAGATGATTTTGAACAAAACAATCTCATTGTATTTCTCAGTGCAGGCCACCTGTGATACTTCAGCAGGAAAAATGTCTAATCTGAAACTAATCTATTCTGTATATGCAAAGTAGGTAGAGTTTGCATAGCAAGGAGAGCCAATCCAATTAATAAATATTCATAACAGTAATGAACTGAAAGGTATTTATTCATTATGGATTTGAATTAGCATCCTTAATTGAAGTTTTTCACAGTTTTGTCTCATTACAAAACATACTGTGGGTGTACTGTAATGTTGTTGTTTATCATAAAGTCCATGATACAAACCTGAAGCTTGGCATACCCAGTTATCAAAATGCCTGAAAGCAAAAAAAATGCTGGAAACCACAGTGGGCCATGCAGCATCCATGGAGAGAGAGCATACTAATGTTTGAGTCGAGATGATTCATCATCAGGGCTAATGAAGAATCATCTCGACTTGAAATGTTAGCTTGCTCTCTCCCTCCCCATGGATGCTGCCTGATCCAATGTGATTTCCAGCAATTTTGTTTTCAGTACAGACTCCTGCATCTGCAGTAATGTGTTTTGATCAAACTTCCTGCTTTATTTTACTGCCTGGAGCTCACCAGGGAGCCTATGGGAAAAGGAGAGGCTGGATCCTAATGTGTGGTTCCCTGAGCAGTCCGTCAAAGTCATTTGGCAGAATGCTTCATCACCACAGCTTTCCAACAAGCATCAAGATGTCACTTGGCTGGTGGTGAGAGGGGCACTACCTGTGAGATCCTCCATATACACCCAGACTCTCTATGCTGCTGCACACTGCCCTTAAAATGGCTGTGGGCTGTTGAGACTGTCTGATATCTCCTGCTGGAATGTGCCTTGGCAAAGGATGTCTGGAGAGAGATGCAGTAGTTTTTGTCGAGGTTCGTCATGAGCAGCTCTGTGACCTCTGCGCTTGATGCACATAGTGTGACAAACACCAACTGCATCTGCAGGACCATCACCTCAGTGAAATATGTTCTGTAGTCTGCCCAAAATTACTGATCTTCCGGAATAAGGAGTTGATCCTGATTGAATGTTGCAGACTCGCACACTCCAAGGTCCCTGACTACATGCTGAGGGACACATTAAAGCTTGGGGCAGCTGCCATCAAGGCACCAAAGGGCTTTTTGATGAAATTGAATGAGGGTCCATTCAGTTATCAGACTTGCTGGTGCTTCAAATGCATTTAAATACAGTCTTGTATAAAAATGAAATGTATTGGATTTGTTTGTTCAACATATCTAAAGACTGCGTACAGAATCAAACTGCTGTCATGACTACGTATGCATATAAAAATGTTTTTATAAATAAATTATACTTTTGAAATAAAATAAAGGTATGAAGCATTTGCAGTTAGAAGATACTTCCATTTTTCAAGCAGTATCATCTCTTACCCCACACAATGAGATCTCCAGAAGCCTCATCCACTCCTCGAGAATTAGTAGCCAGACATGTATAACTCCCAGCATCTGAGATGTGGGAAGGGCTGATAAGCAGGCTGCCAGACTCCAGCAGTGTAAAGCGAGGTAATTGGACAGACCCACTGGCAAGTACTTTCTCTCCTGTTATGATTAAAAACATAAATTCACAGATCATTGGATTTGGGTTGCAATCTAACGAAGGTGCAACAACTTAGTAACACAACTAAGGTGCAAATGAACCATCAATTGAAAACACAAACTCTCAATAAAATACATTCTCCCTACTCTTATGATTTGAAACCACTACATTGCCACCTCTCGAAAACAGAAATCCTGGCCATCAATTGCGCCAACATTAGTAGCTGCTTCTCTTCAGCAGGTAACTGAAGACATTCTTGCTATCATGTTTGATCCAGACATAAAATCTTGCCCTCAGGTTTGCACCAATCCTTCGACCATCTATTTCCAATAGTGCAGCATCACCCAACTTCATCCTATCTCAGTTCATCTGCAACTGAGACCCTCATACACGCTGATGGAATAGTCCATACCTTGATTATTCCAATGCACTCCTGTCTACTCTCCGACATCCTACTCTCTACTAATGTGATATCTTCCAAAACTCAGTACGCCATATCTTTTATTATTCATTCATGGGATTTGAGCATCACTGTCTGGGCCCATCCTTACTTTCCCTTGGGAAGGTGGTGGTGAGCTGCCTTCTTGAACCAATGCCATCCATCTAACTCACAGCAAGTCACATTCCCCATTCACGCCCCACCCCATGCTTGTTAACTTAAACTGGATTCCACTCAGACACTGTCTTAATTTTAAAATTCTCATTCTGTTTTCAAATTCCTCCAAGGCCTTGCCTCTCCTTATTGTATAACCTCCTCCATCCCCACAACCCTCAAGAGCTTTCTGCACTCATTGAATTCTCACCTCTTGGGTGTTCCTAATTTTAATTGTTCCACCATTGGTAGCGATGGCTTCAGTCACTGAAACTTCAAGCTCCTGAATACCCTCCCTATATCTCTCCACTTTTCCGCCACACTTTCCTCCTTAAGGTTCTCCTCATTTTTGACCAGGTTTTTCAGGAATCTAACCTAATAATTCCTCACGTGGCCTACTGTCACACTTTGTTTTATAACCTTTCTGCAAAGTGCCTTGGGGCAGTTAATTACTTGAAACTGCTGTACATTAGTTTTTAGTTAAAGTAATTCAGGTCGGCGGGGGTGGGGGTGGGGGTGGGTGGGAGGGGAAGACATGAAAATGGTATTGTGAGGGTAAGTGAAAAACAGCAAAAGTGAGTCCACTTAATGCAAACAGAATGGCACACTCGTCCAGAAAAGGGTCTGCCCAAGTTCAAAAGAAACAGTGACCAAAGATTATTTTTGGACATTATAGGTTACCTGGGTTGAGTGAGAGTGTACCTAACAGCAGTGAATGCGAGGAATCCAGAAGTCATGGAGGCATAAAGTCACTCTACACACAGCAGATATTTTGGTCCAACCAGTCTATGCCAACCGTAATCCTAAACTAAACCTGTCCCACCTGTCTGCTCCTGGTCCATATCCCACCAAATCTTTCCCATCCATGTACTTACCATGATGTTTTTTAAACAATATAATTGTACCCACATCCACCACTTCCTGTGGAAGTTCCTTCCACACATGAACCACTGTCTATGTAAAAAAATTACCCCTCATGTTTTTTTTAAATCTCAGCTATTTCAAGAACTTGAATGTTGTTGAAGGTGCCCAGGTTCCCAGGTAATTCAGAGAAAACACAAGGCTTGAAAGTATTCCTTTATCTTACAAAGAATGGGTCCCTGTTTGTGAATGCTCGTCATTTCTGGCAAACATAAAGCAGCCATGTCATGAGCTCAACTGATTGCCTTTTGTAACCCAGGAGCTTTCCGAGCTGATAGTTCCTCACTGTTTTCTCCATGGTGATGCTTTAGCCAATGAGAATTGACTTGCTAACCTACGACAAATTCCAGTGTGGATTTGAATTTACTGACCTTGGCTATGTCTTGATGAGTGCAAGAAAAAGGAACTTCAGCAGCATTTCTCTCTTTTCAGCAATATTCAATATCCCAAACTGCTTTATTGGATTAAACTTTAAACTTTATTGGACTAAACTGCATGAGGGCCGGTTGCAATAGATAAATGGGAGCAAGATGACCTGCAAGTTCCCCTCCAAGCTAATCACTATCCTGACCTGGTAATACATCATACAAGCCAAGGGATAAGAGTAGATCACTTAGTCCTTCCAGCCTTCTTCACTATTCAATATGATCATGACTGATTTTAACCTCAACTCTACATTTCTGCATATTTCCAATAAGCTTTCATCCCTTGGTAATCAAGCACTGTTGCCTTTAAAAATTTAAAGGTGCTGCCTTTTTAGGAAGAGAATTTCAAACATATACAAACCTGTGAGAGAAAGACTATTTCTCTCAGAGGATCATTTCTTCAGAGTCACGGGATAAAAATCCTGAAACCCCCTTCCTAACAATATTATGGGTGAACCTACATGAAATGGACTGAAGCACAGAGAGAAAGTAGCTCACCATCGCTTTCTCAAGGACAATAAAGGATGTGCAATAAATACTGGTCCAGCCAGTGGAGCCCAAATCCAATCAATAAGATTACACAAACAATGACCAACTGAATGGCCAGAAATTGCTCATTTTTATTTATTTTCTGGAGTATTGCTGTGCCATGATTTCACCTTCCAGATGAGGGATCAGTAAATATTTTGAAAACGCATTTGTTCTTTAAGTGAATATTTATTCAAATGCAGTTTGTTTGATCATTTTCAGGAAGACCAAAATATAATACTGATCAAGTGCATCGATAAAGAAGAGACTTAGTTTGGATACAAGGTACTTATAGTCTTGCTGTTTTCTGTTGGAGATGAAGTCAGAGCCACCTAATGTTTGTTAACACTCTTGTTGAATGTACCACATACAAAAGACTACACATGGTCTTTCATTTGAATCTATTTTGCAGGGTGTCTCCAAAAGGAAGCAACATTATGGAGGAAATGACTTGGAAATAGTCTTTGGAAGCCTAAAAACTCTATTTGGAGAGAAAATCTTAGTGAGTTTTGAGAAGATTTGTAGCTCAGATTGAGGTTATGGATGTAGGTTTGCTCGCTGAGCTGGAAGGTTCATTTCCAGATGTTTTGTCACCCTCCGGACATTGTACAGTTGAAAATTCCTGCTCTCTATTTATATGTTTGGGTTTCTTTGGGTTGGTGATGTCATTTACTGAAGTGACATCATTTCCTGTGGTGATATCATTTTCTGGTGATGGGTTTGTGGGCTACCATGATGCCAAGGGGTCTAAGTAGTCTGGCAGTCATTTCTGAGAGGTCTTTGATGTAGGAGAGAGTGGCTAGGGTTTCTAGATGCGTTTTGTCTGCTCGTTTGGGTTTGTTGCTGAGAAACCTGTGGACTGTATTCATTGGGTATCCATTCTTTTTCAATACATTGTATAGGTTATTATCCTCTGCTCTGCGTAATTCCTCTGTGCTGCAGTGTGTGATGGCTTATTGGAATAATGTTCTGATGCAGCTTTGTTTGTGGATGTTGCAGTGATTGCTTCTGTAGTTCAATATTTACAGGAAAACCACACTACCAAATATTGAACTACAGAAGCAATCACCTCAACATCCACAAAGAAAGCTGCATCAGAACAATATTTCTACGAGCCACCCCACACTGCAGCACAGAGGAACTACGCAGAGCAGAGGAGAATGACCTATGCAGTGTATTCAATTAGAATGGGTACCCAATGAACACAGTCCACAGATTTCTCAGCAACAAACCCAAACAAGCAGACAAAACGCATCTAGAAACCCTAACCACTCTCCCCTATATAAAAGACATCTCAGAAATGACTGCCAAACTACTCAGTCCCCTTGGCATCATGGTAGCCCACAAACTCACCAACACACTAAAACAGCAGCCAATGAACTTGAAAGACCCTATACAGACAATAAGTAAAACTAATATTATTTACAAAATACCATGCAAGGACTGTAACAAACACTACATTGGACAAACAGGCAGAAAACTAGCCACCAGGATGCATGAACATCAATGAGCCACAAAATGACATGATCCTCTCTCACTTGTATCCTTACATACAGATGAGGAAGGTCACCACTTCGACTAGGACAACACATCCATCCTAGGACAAGACAAACAGAGACACACACACACGAGAATTCCTGGAAGCATGGCATTCCAACCTGAACTCTATCAACAAACACATCGAGTTAGACCCAATCTACCACCCCTTGAGAAAAAGAACAGGAAATGAGTTCACCACAGGAAATGATGTCACCATGGGAAATGACATCACCCACCCAAAGAAACCCAAACATATAAATAGAAAACAGGAATTATAAACAGTGTGTCGCCCAGAGACCCACTGAAGATGTTACCTAGTAAGGTGCCAAAACATCTGGAAATGAACCTTCCAGCTCAGCGAGCAAACCTGTATCCGGAGAGAAGATTTCTTCTGTATACTTCCAATTCCTGGATGCTAGCAGCAGCTGCAGTAAAAATCTACCACCAGTTTAGGTCCATCATTTGGGTCTAACCATAGCTACCTGAGCCAAAATTCTATCTGTAAAAGCCAGGTGCAAATATTTCACTCTGTACAACAGCAAGAAAGATGCTACAAAATTGACAAATTTATGAACGAATTAAATGCATATGTGTCATGCTCATGAGTTATCAGCTACCAGCTCTGGCCAGTTCCAGCATCCAGCATTAGATTTATTGAGAATTTATGATTAAACTCATGTAATGCCAGCAGAGAGGGTCAGATTGTGGAAATGAGCAGTACAGAAATGCTGGAGTTAGCAAATTCAAAGAAATGGAATACTCATGAAATGTGTTGCATACAACAGCAGTTACATATTAATACTTGCCTCTTTGCCAGGTGATTGCTGGCCGCGGTGCCCCTGATGTTTCACAAGAAAGAATGACTGATAACCCATCAATCACTGTGCTGTCTGATGGTCCCTTTGTAATGTTGGGAGGAATGCCTGTAACAACCAGAAAATTTTCATGTTGTTGTTCACATTAATTGATTAATCTAACTATGGTGAGTGATGTCATTCCAAATTTATTTTATCACAATGTTAATTTTATTTTTGCAAAAGCAATATTAATTGTACCTAATATATTCTCAATATTATTCAATGGTCAATACTAGAATTAAATTAGATTTTATTGCAACACACTTGATTGAACATAAATATAGAATGATCAAATGCCCCAAATATCCAGATGAATCTCTGGGACATGTCTCATGGTCATGTATCATGCTTTTAGTGCCTGTCATATTTAATCAAACTTTTTTCTCTCTGATTTCCTTTTTGTGAACCCCCTTTGAATCTTGGTTTTCCCTCTGTCCTTGGTTCCCCATGCTTTTGCTGTTGACCTGTAGCCTCCTGGTTCTAGAGAGTCCTTGCACAACAGCTGGTGACATGAAGCATGAATGAAGATACTCAATATTAGAGGATCTAAGACTTATGCAACAATACAAATACAATCACATTTGCAAATTTTCATCGAACACCACTTGGTCAGATATTACATGATCAAATTTCTGTGGAAACGGGACTTTGAACCTTCGAAATAAGAAAGAGGCTGACCCTACTGAAGCCGCATGTATTAAAGAGGCAATGGCTTATGTCAATAACAGTGCATCTTAGATATCTGTTCAGCAGGGAGCAGCGAATCATTTTCTGAAATAATTTTGATCAAGATTTCAACCTAAAACAATTCTATAGGCTCCATATATTGGATGATACTCTTATCCTGCGACCAAGATGTAAAGCCAATTGCAAGTGGACACTGAGAAAGAAAATCGCGTGGCAACATAGAACTGGCACTGATACAAAGAAGTTAGTTTAGTATGAAAACAGCTCGTTGAAAATCTATCCCACTATGTTTTCTTTTACACATATCGGGGGACTAGTAGATTTATGCAGTTGACTGGAAATCATTTAACAATCATATCAAAAGCGCATTTTAATTAAACTGGCTTATAGATGATTACCACCCATTCTGATGCCAGCTGACCACCATAGACTCCTTTGGTCTTCACTATTTTCAAACTGCTCAATGTGCACAAACTATGTGAGGGCTGCAGACTGGTCTCCAAAAATCAAAATGGCACCTCTTACATCACCCATTATATCATTGCAGCATTGCTCACCAATTCACAAATGTCAACTAAGTTAAGACTGGATGACAGTTATCAGAATAGCTTAAAAAGTAATTTACTTACTGGTAACAGCAAGATAGGTGAAAGTTTGCACCTCACCAGCTTCATTTCTAGCAAAGCATTGGAACATGCCAGTGTCATCAGGCATCAGTCCACTGATCTGTAGGCTGCCATTGGACAGCATCCTATATCTGGGTACATTTAACTTTGAGATCAACGTTGCATCTTTATACCAGAATATCATTGGCAATGGGACACCTGCAATCACATACATTCATCACTGAAGTCTTTGATAAATATGTGCTTCTTGAATAAAGTACTTCCAGAAAGCAAGTTTATTATACATTGTTAGTAGTCTTTCATATGCACAGCAAAATTGCCAATAAATATAAAACATGCATTGAATCCAAGAAGACTTTTGACGTAACGAATTTAAATTATAATACTGAAAATATGCAAAGTTGTTAAGTTGAACAAATAATTAGCGCCTGGAATTGTCAAATTGCTCTTTTGCATTCATCAATTTTCCCAGAATATGGAATTGCCGATGCTGGACTGGGGTGGACAAAGCCAGAGTCACACAATGCTACGTTAAAGTCCAACAGGTTTATTTGAAATTACAAGCTTTTTGAGCACTGTTTCTTCATCAGATGAAGTGACAAAGGAGCAGCACTCTGAAAACTTGTGATTTCAAATAAACTTGTTGCACTATAATCTGGTGTTTTGCGACTTCTGATTTTGTTCATTTTACCAGCATTATAAACAATACATTGACCCACTGCTTTAGAAATTGTCCAGGCCTTAGTCATTCAATGCACATCTGAACTGGCCAATTTCATATTCTCCTAATGTCATCTCACTTTGCATTCTGTGATCCTTCCAGATACAAATATTGTAGAAGTCTCAGTGCACTTCATGCATTAACACATTCTAGCAGAATACATGAAGGAACAGCATTACAGAAATGCATCATGTATTCACCCCAGGGACAGTAACTGATTTTGGATTAATCCAGTGATGAGGCATGTTAAGACTCTGCTGCCCCCCTCACTGGACACCCTGCAGTTTGCATATCAACCCAACCGCTCAACAGATGATGTCATTTCCACCACCCTCCATCTGGCCCTCACCCACCTGGAGAAGAAGGACATCCACATCAGATTACTGTTCATAGACTTCACTTCTGCATTTAACATTATAATTCCTCAGCACCTGGTTGGAAAGCTGAGTCTGCTGGTCCTAAATACCTCCCTATGTAACTGGATCCTGGACTTCCTGACTGGGAAACCTCAGTCAGTCCAGATTGGGATCAGCATCTCCAACACCATCACACTGAGTACAGGGACCCCAAGGCTGTGTGTTCATTCCACTGCTGTTCACCTTGTTAACACACGACAGTGCAGTGATGCCCAGGTCAAATCACATCATCAGGTTTGCTGATGATATGACTGTAGTGGGTCTCATCAGCATGAGCCAGGACACAGAGAGGAGGTGCAGCGGCTAACGGACTGGTGCAGAGCCAACAACCTGTCTCTGAATGTGGACAAAGCGAAAGAGATGGCTGTTGACTTCAGGAGGTAAAAAGCAACCACTCTCTGCTGGACATCAAAGGCTCCCCATGGAGATCATGAAGAGCACCAAATTTCTTGGTGTACACCTGGCAGAGAATCTTACCTGGACCCTCAGTTCCATAGCAAGAAAGCCCAGCAACATCTCTACTTTCTGCGTGGGCTGAGGGAAGCCCACCTCCCACTCCCATCCTCAACACATTCTACAGAGGGTTCATTAATAGTACCCTAGGCTGCTGCAACACTGCCTGGTTCAGGAATTGCCCCATCTCGGATCATAAGACCTTACTATGGATAGTGAGGACAGCTGAGAAGACCATCGGGGTCTCTCTTCCCTCCTACACAGACTTTCACACCATATGCTGCAACCGAAAGGCTAAGAGTATTGTGGAAGACCCACATCCACCTCACTCAAACTCTTCTCCCTCCTGTGCCATCTGGCAGAACATACCGGAGCATTTGGTCTCTCACAGCCAGACTATGCAACAGTTTCTTCCCCCAAACCATCAGGCTCCTTAACACAGTATAATCACACTCTTTCCCATCCGGAATTCTTTGTACAACTTTGAACTGCTGCTAGAAAAATATCTATTATTTATCATTCTTCTATTGCAATGTAACTTACACTTCTTATGTACTTTATGCAGTGTACGATTGTGTGGTTTGTGGCACCCTCAGTCCTGGAGGAATGCTGCCTCATTTTTACTATATCAGTTGTATATGATAGAAATGACAAATAAAAGCTACTCTACTCTAATAAATTGATCCCACAGGTGCCGACTGACGTTGGGCTATCACTGCAGGGATGCTGACTGCCATCCAATGCCTTGATGAGGAAACTGTTATACAATACAATACAGCTGAAAATGTGTTGCTGGAAAAGCGCAGCAGGTCAGGCAGCATCCAAGGAACAGGAAATTCGACGTTTCGGGCATAAGCCCTTCATCCTGATGAAGGGCTTATGCCCGAAACATCGAATTTCCTGTTCCTTGGATGCTGCCTGACCTGCTGCGCTTTTCCAGCAACATATTTTCAGCTCTGATCTCCATCATCTGCAGACCTCACTTTCTCTTATAATACAATACAATTCAGCACACAAACAGGCTCTTTGGCCCACTGATGCCTGATTCTTATTTAGAATTGATACTTAATGCTCACACATTGAGAAATGAACAAAGGGATAGAAACATTCATGTGTCAAACACGATACTGCTTAACTGTACCTCCACCACCTCCATTGGCAGTGCAATCCAGGTACCCATCACCCCTGTGAAAAATGTTCCCACACTTTTCCCCTCTCACCTTGAATCTGTGTCCTCTTGTACTTGACCTTTCCACCCTGGGGAAAAAGCCTCCAATTATTCACCCTATCTACACGTCTCAGAATTTTGTTGATCTCTATCAGGCTGCTCCTCAGACTCTGTCTTTCCAGTGACAACAATCCCAGTTTATCCACCCTCTCCTCATCACTAAAAGTGTCCAACCAGGCAACAGGCATCCTGTTAAACCTTCCCTCTGCACCCTTTGCAAAGCAACCACCTCTTTCTCCTAATGTGACAAGAACTGCATGCAATATTCCAAATGTGGCCTAACTAATGTTTTATACAGTTGTAACATAATTTGCCCATTTTTATATTTGATGTCCTGGCCAATGAAGGCAAGTGTGTGGTATGCCTTCTTGACCATGTGTTGCTTTGGATGGTTAGTGTCAACTGGTTATTCAACCGCAATAAATATCACCCCTTAACCCATTCTTGCTCACATCTGACATCCACATGCTATCTTCCTAAGAAGGGGTCAATGGCTAGCAATTGGAATTGCTAACTCTTGATGATCATTTCCCTTTTGTCCTCAAGAGATTGGATCAATTTTAACATCCATATTCCAACCATGGCTAAAAACATTTAACCCAGTAGAAACAGGGAATTAAACTTGGTATCATCGGCCTGTAGTGATTGTAATGAGGTTAGCCAGGTGGACTCCATTGAATGAGTTCCCTGATTGGGGTTGTTAATCTGGTCCAATCAGGGAGCCCTGGCTGACAGACAGAAACAGGAGTGTTGGAGGTTCTCACACTCTGACAGCCGGCTCTGAGGGAGTTGGATCAGTGTCAAAGACTCTCCACATGTAAATAAAGGGTGACTTGTTGATGGGACACCAACCTCTATGAAGTTATTTCGTGGCCCAGATGGTTCAAGAACTGAAACTTCAGGGATGTTAACATGTGATTTTGTGACCATTGTTAACATGAACAGTGTTAGTAACAACTCTTCAGGTAAGTTGTACTCTGATCACTTTTTCAAAAAGGAATATATTTCTCAAACCAACTCAATAAAATCACGTACATCCTGAATTTCATTTTTTGATTTTTTACATAAGAATCTGAGGGAACCAAGTGTGTCACCTGTCAAACTAATGTAAAACTGGTTACTCATTCAAAGGCTGAATGATCACTCAATGTAATGGAATACAGGCAGTCACCAGGAGAAAGAGTACTTCAAATATACTGCCTCATTTTATATCCAGCCTCTGTTGTACATATTGTTCCTACTAAATTTAATAAACAACAAGTTGTCTGTTGACTGTACCTTGAGCCTGACACGGAATATCTACGATTTTCTCTATCTCAGCTGTCATGTGACGCTCTGGTTCCAGGATTAGTTGTGGCGGTTCTGCAGGAAATGAAAGACTGAATATGAATTTTAAAACAAAGACGTGTTCGCCCTATGCAAATATTTCTGTTAACAAAATATGAATTAAAATGAAGATGAAAAATTATCATTGGTAAAACTATAATCATTCTGATGACATATTTCACTACATCCTCAAACCACAATCTCCCTCATAATATGAAGTGGCAAAGTAATTTTCCAAACCCATGACCTGAATTTTTTAATGATCTGCCTCAGTAGATTCATTCCAATTGTATAAAACAGAGTGAGATCCAATGTCCCAGAGCATACAAACACATTCCGTGGCAAATTTGGAGAAGTTAAGTACATTTAATTGGTTTTCATGAAGAGATGTTCATTTCTTAGAGTGAAGTCGGTCGTAGATATTTAGAATTTTTTCAGCTTCAGCCTACCTCCTGAGATCTGCCCGTAGTAGATGCTGGGTAAGTTGGCATTGAGAGTGTAAGAGCAGTGGATGATAGATGGAGGGGGGTATGGACACTAAATTAGGGGAAATAAGCGGCAATGAGGGTGAATGGAGGTCATATTTTCGCAAGAGTTTCGTCTCAAATTTGTCTTAGAGTGGATGGACATACCGGTTTGATTTATGAGCATGGGAGTTAGATGGGAGATGAGAGTTAGAGACTTAATGTTTGAGAAGACAACATCTCAGTTTAGAGAGGTAGGCCCTTTAAGTGCATACTTTAAATTAAGTTTCACAGTACCAATGATATACACTTTCTCTGCAAATATGCTTGTCTTCATGGATTGATAGTGAAGTTATCACCAACACTGTGACATTCTACAATAAAAATACAACTTGACTTACTTAATTAAAACAAAAGGAATGCTCTTAATAATATGCATGTTTTTCCCTCTAACTATGTGCAGTGCTAATGTTGATCGGCTGCAGATATGGCTTTTGACAAAGAAACATTGACTAGGAACCATTTTGCAGTCCATTCAGAACAAAAAAATCAGTCTCCAGCAGCTGTGTGAAATCACTGTAGATTCAGAATTCTCCGAGAGCACTTGCACCTGACTGAATGATGAGGAAATAAGATTGAAATAGTGAGTAGGCAGCAAGGGACAGAACCTGGCTCATTTTGAAAACTGTGGCTATAAAATTGATAGCAGTTATATAAAAAAATAAAGCAGTGGTTAATTCCTTGAGACAACAAGTCATTTAACCGCTTTCAACAGTTTGTTAAATGAAGCGCTTTGATGCTGATTCCAGAATTGTAAATGTTATGTGAATGAACTTGTAAAATGCTTTGTATCTATTAGGCAGGCACTCATTATAGAACTGGGAATTTCCCAGGTACTCACCCAGTACTGACAAGAAGGCCCCCGCACTAACTGAAGGAACACTGCTGCTTCGGAGAATGGCTTCACATTCGTAGTACCCAGCATCACGGATTTTCGGATTTAGGATGGTCAGTTTCCGGTGGTAATCACTGAACCCACTTCTGAATGGCACCCCATCTTTCTTCCAGATAATACTAAGCTTAATTAGTGGCCTGAAAAAAAAATCACCACAATACTCAGTTCTTTGTATTGTCAATTTGGAGATGATATCATTGTCCTCCAGGTAGAGAGCTAATTGTACAGAAATTATTCAAAATCCTAAGAGGCATTAGTCATAGATGTCAACAGAACAGCAAAAGACCTCTTGGCCTATCCAGTCCATGCCAGCCAAAAACAAACAACAAACTATTCCAATCCTATTTTCCAGCACTTGGCCCTCAGCATTGTGTGCCTCTGCATTGCACATGTACAACCTAAATACTTCGCAAATGTAATGGTGGTTTCTGCATCCACACTCTTACGGCAGTGTGTTCCAGACTCCAATCACCTTCTGGGTGAAAAGACTTTCCTTATATTCCCTTTAAACCTCTTGCTCCTTTCCTTAAATCTATGACCCCTGGTGATGGATCCCTAAACCAAGTGAAAAGGTTTCTTCCCATCTATCTTGTCTGCCCCTCAAATCATGTCCTCACTCAGTCTCCTCAGCTCTAAGGAAAACAAGCTGAGTCTGTCCAATCTCTCTTTACAACTAAAAATCTCCAGCCCAAGCAACAACCTGGTCCACGTCCTCTACACCCTCTCCAGTACAATCACAGTCCTCCAAAAATGCAAATTCCAGAATTGCACAAAACATTTTAGCCTTGGTCTAATGGTTTTATACAGTTCCATAATCTCCTAACCACTCTTAAACGCTATGCCTTGGCTAATTAAGGCAAGTATCCCATAAGTCTTCTTAACCATTTTATCTACCTGTCTCGCTATCTCAAGAGACTGGTGTTTATGCAAACTAAGATCTCTCTAACTCTTGCTGCTTCCCAGTGTCCTAATATTCAGCATGCATTCCCTTACTTTACTTGCCTAGGTATGTAGGAAGTCAAAC
Source organism: Hemiscyllium ocellatum (assembly GCF_020745735.1). Classification (NCBI taxonomy): domain Eukaryota; kingdom Metazoa; phylum Chordata; class Chondrichthyes; order Orectolobiformes; family Hemiscylliidae; genus Hemiscyllium; species Hemiscyllium ocellatum. Next base: position 25,352,892 of record NC_083425.1, on the reverse strand, counting down.
TAGAAATGGAATGGTTCAAGACAATGTGAGCTAACAAAGCTGGGCAAGTGTTTGAGTATCAGTGGCCTGAAGCATTATTTTGTAGACAGTGATTGTAACTCCTGTTAGATTCAAGATTGTTATGGGAAAGGACAGGATAGGTCTTATGTCAAAATGTTAAACTGTGGGAAGGTCGATTTTGATAAGAACAGGCCTGATTTGGTCAGAGTGGACTGGGAGCCGATACTTTTAAGTAAATCTTTGTCAGAGCAGTGGGATTCATTCAACAATGAAATAGCCAAAGTACAGGACCAACATGTTCCAATAAAGACTAAAGGTGGGACCAACATATCTTGTGAACATTGGATACCATGGGATTGGATACAGAGAGAAAATGGGAGGCTTATGGCCAATTTGCTACTTACCTTTAAAATAAGAAAATGTCAAGGTCTGGGCCATCTTCTTAATATATTTTGAGGGTGTTTGGTTTGATCCAGAACAGAAAGTAAGAGCCCATGGGATAGAAGCAATTTTGAAAATTTATTTACAGAACTGGCTGAGTAGCTGGAAGCAGGGTGATGGTTGAAGGGCATTTTTGAATTTGGAAGCTTTTGTCCAGTGGGGCACCATAGATGAGAAAAAGTAAAGAGCCTTGGGAATGCCGGAGATCATGTAGGATTGAGCACAAATCCCCATCGTGTAAAATGTTGGACAAGACCCTGGACTTTTTTTAACATTTAAAATACTAGGCAAAATCCTGCGCTCAGGCTGCAGCAAATATACACACGGAGCCAGAATGATTTCAGTCTGGGACTATTGTTCAGCCTGGAATTCCAATTTACACCTCCACTCTCGGAGAACAATCAACCAAATCTAACACTCGAGATTGAAACTAACTTTTATACCTCGGGCTACACAATGCAGACAGTACAGAGCCTTAGAGATACTGAACATTCAACCTCAACCAATATCCATTCGCACATACTCTAACCATCGGGGAAACCAACTGCATAAGGAAACACTGGAAACACATTGGACAACACAGATTTGAGGGGAGACCTCAGGGCACACAGTCTGTGTAACTGCCAGGCCTGACCTCAGCTGATAGAGCCTTTTTTAACAACAAGCTTCCGCAGAAACAGCTTCCCCACAGGCTTCCAGCCCCACACAGCAGCTTCAGAACCAAGAACCATATAGGCCGAAAAGAGAAACTGAAGCCAGAAGCTAAACCAAGGGCATCATCACAACAAAGGACGCCCGAGAGGGGGAAAGCCAAACGAACACTATCTGAACAACAGCTTCAGACACGGGTCTGTTCTGAACCAAGGGAACCGACAGCAAGAACCTGAACAACCAGCTGTACTTCAAAATCGCGTTTTCCCCAGTGGTGAGTTTAAACTCCTGAGACCCCAGAGTTTCCAACCTAGCCGCCAGGAAGAGTAAGGCAGTTGGTGACACTGCATGGTACCCCATGGGTAGGAAGCCTGATTTAAAGTTTCTGTGATTAAAACTGCTGTTTAGGTTCTAATGATGTTTAATCTGTGTTTAATTTAATAGCGTGTTTCATTACTGTCCTTTGTATAATTGACTGTTAATTTCCCTGCTTAGTGCTTTTACCTATATTTCTTGTATTATGCAGGTCATTCTGCAATAACAAGCATTTTGTCAACATGAATTCACTGTAACATGATTGACCAACTGAGGACGCTGTTTCTAAATGCAAACTTTTAATACATGTGTTGGCTGTAATGCAATTACATCATCAACACATTAAGCACTGTTTCTAAAGCTTGATTTTACTATAACACAATAAAGAATGCAATTATCACATTATAGAAGAACTACCTGTACTTACATTTTGTATTTAAGTAAACACAGAGATTTTTTTTGCCTTAAACACCTGTCTACTGCCTTTTTCATTTCACATTCCCGAAATAAGTCCAGTGTCAGAACCAGGGATCTGGAGGTGATTTGATCAGCAAGTTACTGATCACTAACCAGAAACCTGACAACAAAGGTACAGGAAGGAAGCAGAAAGGAAGCGAGAGCAAGTGATGCTCTGGTTTACACGCCATGACGTCGAACACTTCTTCCGCCACCTCCGCCTCCGAGCTTACTTTCACAATCAGGATTCCTGTCCACCTCCAACTGCATCCACCTGGACACCCCGCGCTGGCCTATTACCTGCCCTCGACCTCTTCATTTCCAACTGCCGCCGGGACATTAACCGCCTCAACCTGTCTACCACCCTCCCCCACTCCAACCTCTCACCCTCACAACACGCAGCCCTCCAATCCCTCTGCTCCAATCCCAACCTCACCATCAAGCCAGCAGACAAAGAGGGTGCAGTGGTAGTCTGGCGCACTGACCTCTACACTGCTGAAGCCAAACGCCAACTCAAGGACACCTCTTCCTACCCCCCCTTGACCATGACCCCACCTCCCATCACCAAACCATCATCTCTCAGACCATACAGAACCTCATCACCTCAGGAGATCTCCTACCCACAGCTTCCAACATCATAGTCCGGGAACCCCACACTGCCTGGTTCTACCTCCTTCCCAAGATCTACAAGCCTGACTACCTTGGCATACCCATTGTCTCAGCATGCTCCTGCCCCACTGAACTTATTTCCACCTCGATACTGTCCTATTCCCCCCTAGTCCAGGAACTCCCCACATACGTTCGAGACACTGTCCACGGCCTCCACCTCCTCCAAGATTTCCGTTTCCCCGGCCCCCAACGCCTCATCTTCACCATGGATATCCAATCCCTCTACACCTCCGCCATGACGAGGGCTTCCACATCCTCCGTTTTTTCCTCTTCCGACGTCCCCAACAGTACCCTTCCACTGACACTCTCATTCGTTTGGCCGAACGGGTCCTCACCCTTAACAATTTCTCCTTCGAATCCTCCCACTTCCTCCAGAGCAAAGGGGTAGCATGGGCACCCATATGGGCCCCAGCTATGCCTGTTTCTTTGTTGGCTGCATAGAACAGTCGTTCCTCCGTAATTACACCGGCACCACTCCCCACCTCTTCCTCCGCTACATTGATGACTGATTTGGCGCCACCTCATGCTCCCATGAGGAGGTTGAGCAATTCGTCAACTTCACCAACACATTCCACTCTGACCTTAAATTTACCTGGACCATCTCGGACACCTCCCTCCCCTTCCTGGACCTCTCCATTTCCATTAATGACAACTGATTGACACTGACATTTTTTACTAACCCACCGACTCCCACAGCTACCTGGATTACACCTCTTCCCACCTTACCTCTTGCAAAAATGCCATCCCGTATTCCCAATTCCTCAGCCTCCGCCGTATCTGCTCCCAGGAGGACTAGTTCCACCACAGAACACACCAGATGGCTTCCTCCTTTAGAGACCGCAATTTCCCTTCCCACGTGGTTAAAGATGTCCTCCAACGCATCTTGTCCACATCTCACACCTCCGCCCTCAGACCCCAACCCTCCAACTGTAACAGGGACAGAATGCCCCTGGTGCTCACCTTCCACCCTACAAACCTTCGCATAAACCAAATCATCTGCCGACATTTCCGCCACCTCCAAAAAGACCCCACCACCAGGGATATATTTCCCTCCCCACCCCTTTCCGCCTTCCGCAAGCCACCGTTCCCTCCGTGACTACCTGGTCAGGTCCACGCCCCCCTACAACCCACCCTCCCATCCTGGCACCTTCCCCTGCCACCGCAGGAACTGCAAAACCTGTGTCCACACCTCCTCCCTCACCTCCATCCAAGGCCCTAAAGGAGCCTTCCACATCCATCAAAGTTTCACCTGCACATTCACTAATATCATTTATTGCATCCGTTGCTCCCGATTTGGTCTCCTCTACATTGGGGAGACTGGATGCCTCCTAGCAGAGCACTTTAGGGAACATCTCCGGGACACCTGCATCAATCAACCACACCGCCCTGTGGCCCAACATTTCAACTCCCCCTCCCACTCTGCCGAGAACATGGAGGTCCTGGGCCTCCTTCACCGCCGCTCCCTCATCACCAGACGCCTGGAGGAAGAATGCCTCATCTTCTGCCTCGGAACACTTCAATCCCAGGGCATCAATTTGGACTTCAACAGTTTCTTCATTTCCTCTTCTCCCACCTTACCCTCGTTCCAAACTTCCAGCTCAGTACTGTCCCCATGACTTGTCCTATCTGCCTATCTTCTTTTCCACCTATCACTCCACCTCCTCCCTGACCTATCACCTTCATCCCCTCCCCCCACTCACCCATTGTACTCTATGCTACTTTCTCCCCACCCCCACCCTCCTCGAGCTTATCTCTCCACGCTTCAGGCTGTCTGCCTTTATTCCTGATGAAATGCTTTTGCCCGAAATGTCGATTTTGCTGCTCCTCGGATGCTGCCTGAACTGCTGTGCTCTTCCAGCACCACTAATCCAAAATCTGGTTTCCAGCATCTGCAGTCATTGTTTTTACCACCTTTATAATTTAATAGGATAAGTGTGGCATTGCACAAAGCAACCAAAACCCTTTTTCAGGAGGGAAGGGAGTGTGTCATGATGTGAATCTAAATATAAAATACTTGCAGTACCATTGATAGACTCTGCCTTTTTGATCTTGACTGTAAGCTAACAAAGAAGATTTTATCATATTAAAGTAAAGAGGAAAACTACAATGAAAGCATCTTCTACTGTTGCAAATCCCAAATTTCACATACAAAATAAACAGATATTTTTCATGATATTAATACAAATTGGAAATATCTTTAATGTCTGCCCGACAGTTTCTAACTTATTTTTCATCTTGATATATATATTTGACCAGACAGAGTATCAAGAGAAAAATTTCATTTTGTTTTTCTCTATCATTGGCCCAGTCAGAACACTGCTATGGAATGTGGAACCCATGCTGAGCTTTACTTTTATTGTTAGTTTTTAATGTGTAAACTTTCTGTGCTCATAAAATGCTGTGAATGACAGGACTTCAAAGTGAATATTTTTGCTCTTTGTCCAAAGTGGCAGCATAAAGTAATCTCATGTCAGGTAAATCAAAGGTTCTTACAGCTTACAACTTTCCCTTCACTACCAGATCTTCTGAAGAATGTTTTGCCTTACTACACCAACATGACCTTTCCATTTAATATACTTACTGGTTTCTGATTGGTGCTGTCTATTGTAACAGTACCTGGAAGCTGTTTGCTGTGAACTTCTGCTCACTGTGAATTGAAAGCAGAACGTATAAAATGGCTCACTTATACCTCACCTTTGTGACTCAATTGATACCTCTGTGCAACAAACTTTAGTAAGGCACAGATACTAAATCTGAAATATCATGAGATTAATTTCTGGGAAATTGGTAGTATTTCATAGTTAGAGGGTTTTCTAGAAAATGCAATCTTCCATCACTAATGTTGGGAACAGACTGTAAAATGTAACATGTAAAAGATACACTTTGTTTGTTGTACTCACTTAATATTTTTACTATAACAGGCAGAGGACAATGAAGTTAAATTTACAGCAGTTATTCAATTCAGGAAGCAAATGGCAAATTCAATTTTAACCTGTGATATAGAAACAAATAAAAATGTGTGCATCAAATTTTCCAGGTCTCAAGAATATAATGAAATGAAGTAGAATTTTCCCAAGGAGAAGGGGAATGCTGGCAACTACAGGCCAGTCAGTTTAACACCAGCACTGTTAATCCAGGAGAAAGTTAACCACCACCTGGGGCAAGTATGAACTTGCAAAGAAGAATCTGCTGGCAGATTCTGTAATTCATGCAGAGGTAGGAAGGGCACAAAGTGCAATCTCACCTACTCACAGAGGAATGTCAACCGCCATCAGGACAGAACCCCACTGGTTCTCACCTACCACCCCACCAACCTCCATATACAGCGTATCATCCGCCGTCATTTCCGCCACCTCCAAACGGACCCCACCACCAGGGATATATTTCCCTCCCCTCCCCTATCAGCGTTCCGAAAAGACCACTCCCTCCGTGACTCCCTCGTCAGGTCCACACCCCCCACCAACCCAACCTCCACTCCCGGCACCTTCCCCTGCAACCGCAAGAAATGCAAAACTTGCGTCCACACCTCCTCCCTTCTTCTCTCCAAGGCCCCAAGGGATCCTTCCATATCCGCCACAAATTCACCTGCACCTCCCCACACATCAACTATTGCATCCGCTGCACCCGATGTGGCCTCCTCTATATTGGGGAGACAGGCCACCTACTTGCGGAACGTTTCAGAGAACACCTCTGGGACACCTGGACCAACCAACCCAACCGCCCCGTGGCTCAACACTTTAACTCCCCCTCCCACTCCACGAAGGACATGCAGGTACTTGGACTCCTCCATCGCCAGACCATAACAACACGACGGTTGGAGGAAGAGCACCTCATCTTCCGCGTAGTAATCCTCCAACCACAAGGGATGAACTCAGATTTCTCCAGTTTCCTCATTTCCCCTCCCCCCACCTTGTCTCAGTCAAATCCCTCGAACTCAACACCGCCTTCCTAACCTGCAATCTTCTTCCTTACCTCTCCGCCCCCACCCCACTCCGGCCTATCACCCTCACCTTGACCTCCTTCCACCTATCACATCTCCATCGCCCCTCCCCCAAGTCTCTCCTCCCTACCTTTTATCTTAGCCTGCTGGACACATTTTCCTCATTCCTGATGAAGGGCTTATGCCCAAAACGTTGAATCTCCTGTTCCTTGGATGCTGCCTGACCTGCTGCGCTTTTCCAGCAACACATTTTCAGCTCATTAATAGACCAATTGACACTAAATGTCATAGAGTCTGAGAGACGTACAGTCACAGAAACAGACCCTTCGGTCCAACCCGTCCATGCCAACCAGATAATCCAATCCAATCTAGTCCTAACTGCCAGTACCTGGCTCATGTCCCTCCGAACCCTTCCTATTCATATACCCATCCAAATACCTTTTAAATATTGTAATTATACCAGCCTCCACCACTTCCTCTGGCAGATCATTCCATCCATGTACCAGCCTCTGTGTGAATAAGTTGCCCCTTAGGTCTCTTTTATATCTTTCCCCTCTCACCCTAAACCTATGCCCTCTAGTTCCGGACTCCCCAACCCCAGGGAAAAGACTTTGCCTATTTATCTATTCCATGCCCCTAATGATTTTATAAACCTCTATAAGGTCACTCCCCGGCCTCCGACGCTCCAGGGAAAATAGCCCTAGCCTATTCAATCTCTCCCTATTGCTCAAATCCTCCAACCCTGGAAACATCCTTGTAAATCTTTTCTGAATCCTTTCAAGTTTCACAACATCTTTCTGATAGGAAGGAGACTAGAATTGCATGCAATATTCTAACAGTGGCCTAACCAATGCCCCGCACAACACACCATGACCTCCCAACTCCTGTACTCAATACTCTGACCAATAAAGGAAAGCATATCAAATGCTTTCTTCACTATCCTATCTATCTACCTGTGACTCCACTTTAGATTAGCTTAGATTACTTACTTACAGTGTGGAAACAGGCCCTTCAGCCCAACAAGTCCACACCGACCCGCCGAAGCGCAACCCACCCATACCCCTACATTTACCCCTTACCTAACACTACGGGCAATTTAGCATGGCCAATTCACCTGACCTGCACATCTTTGGACTGTGGGAGGAAACCGGAGCAACTTTCAAGGAGCTCTGAACCTGCACTCTTTGTTCAGCAACACTCCCTAGGACCTTACCATCATGTGTATAAGTCCTGCTAAGATTTGCTTTCCCAAAATGCAGCACCTCACATTTATCTGAATTAAACTCCATCTGCACTTCTCAGCCCATTGGCCCATCTGACCAAGATCCCTTTGTAATCTGTGGTAACCTTCTTCGCTGTCCACTACACCTCCAATTTTGGTGCCATTTGCAAACTTACTAACGAGACCTCTCATGCTTACTTCCAAATCATTTATATAAATGATGAAAAGTAGTGGACCCAGCACCGATCCTTGTGGCACTCCACTGGTCACAGGCCTCTAGTCTGAAAAACAACCCTCCACAACCACCCTCTGTCTTCTACCTTTGAGCCAGTTCTGTATCCAAATGGCTAGTTCTCCTTGTATTCTGTGAGATCTAACCTTGCTAACCAGTCTCCCACGGGGAACCTTGTCGAATGCCTTACTGAAGTCCATATAGATCACTTATACTGCTCTGCCCTCATCAATCCTCTTTGTTACTTCTTCAAAAAACTCAATTAAGTTTGTGAGACATGATTTCCCATGCACAAAGCCATGTTGACTATCCATAATCATGCATATTTTATCCCTCAGGATTCCTTCCAACAACTTGCCCGCCACCGAGGTCATGCTCACTGGTCTATAGTTCTCTGGCTTGTCCTTACCACCTTTCTTGAACAGTGGCACCACGTTTGCCAACTTCCAGTCTTCCAGCATCTCACCTGTGACTATCGATAATAAAAATATTTCAGTCAGAGACCCAGCAATCACTTCCCTAGCCTGCCACAGTGTTCTAGGGTACACCTGATCAGGTCCTGAGGATTTATCCACCTTTATGCGTTGCAAGACATCCAGCACTTCCCCCTCTGTAATATGAACATTTTTCAAGATGTCACCATCTATTTCCTGACATTCTATATCTTCCATATTGTTGTCCACAGTAAACACTAATGCAAACTACTCGTTTAGTATCTCCCCCATTTTCTGCAGCTCCACACAAAAGCTGCCTTGCTGATCTTTGAGGGGCCCTATTCTCTCCCTAGTTACCCTTTTGTCCTTAATGTATTTGTAAAAACCCTTTGGATTCTCCTCAACTGTATTTGCCAAAGCTATCTCATGTGTCCCCTTTTTGCCCTCCTGATTTCCCTGTTAAGTATATTCCTACTGTCTTTATACTCTTCTAAGGATTCACTCGATCTATCCTGTCTATAGCTGACATATGCTTCCTTCTTTTTCTTATCCAAACTGTCATTTTCTTTAGTCATCCATCATTCCCTATACCTACCAGCCTTCCTTTTCACCCTAACAGGAATATACTTTCTCTGGACTCTTGTATCTAATTTCTGAAGGCTTCCCATTTTCCAGCTGTCACTTTACCTGCAAACATTTGTCCCAATCAGCTTTTGAAAGTTCTTGCCTAATACCATCAAAATTGGCCTTTCTCCAATTAAGAACTTCAACTTTTTGATCTGGTCTATCCTTTTCCATCACTAATTTCAAAACTAATAAAATTATAGTCACTGGCCCAAAAGTGCTCCCCCACTGACATCTCAGTCACCTCCCCTGCCTTATTTCCCAAGAGTACAACCTTCTCCAGGAGGTACATCCACATACTGAATCAGAAACTTTTCTTGTACACACTTAACAAATTCCTCTCCACCTGAACCCTTAACACTGTGGCTGTCCCAGCCTATGTTTGGAAAGTTAAAGTCCCCTACAATAACCATCCTATTATTCTTACAGATAACTGAGATCTCCTTACAAATTTGTTTGTCCCTGACACACCAGTAGTTTATAGTGGTTTGAGAATTGAGCAGAAGACCAACTGTTTTTCTCTGCCTCTGGAATAACACTCTGTTGAAGCTGGGGAATGGTCCAGGAACAGAAACAGGAACAGGTTCTTATCTATAACCCCTCTGCTTATTCATCTGTTCAGAGATATTATGACACACATTGATGCTATGGTGTGCCTCCTGGTTCAGAGGTGCAGGCACTAATGCTACGCCAATGGAACCCTCTGATGCTGCCTGCTCTTTGGTCCCTAACCACCCCCTCAGTCATCTGTGTCCCAGGATTCAACAATGATCCCTCAAAAAGTCCTTGGAGCATTACCATTACATCAAATTACTATTTCATCATGTTACCGTTACACTACCTATGGAGTTCCCGGCAGTGGAAATTATCCTAAATCCCTGGTACAACTGAAAAATCTGCAAAAATTGGTAACTCAATTGTACTCATTATGTAAACACAGTATCTACAAGTCAGACAAGAGGCTAGGAATACTGCAGTAGGTAACTCATCTCCTGACTCTGCAAAGCATGAGTAAAAAATGAGGTCTGCAGATGCTGGAGATCACAGCTGCAAATGTGTTGCTGGTCAAAGCACAGCAGGTTAGGCAGCATCTCAGGAATAGAGAATTCGACGTTTCGAGCATAAGCCCTTCATCAGGAATATTCCTGATGAAGGGCTTATCTGCAAAGCATGTCCAACAACTATAAGGCACAAAGTCAGGTGTGTGATTCAATACTCTCAATTTGTCTGGATGAGTGCAGGCCCAGCAACAATCAAGAATTTTGACATCAACTAGGACAAAGTGGCCTGCTTGATTCACACCATATCCACAAATATCCACTCCCTCCATCACCAGCACTCAGGAGCAGCAGTCTGTACTATCTACAAGATGCACTGCAGAAATTCACCAAAGATCCTTAGGCAGTACCACTTTCATACAGAAGGACAAGGGCAGTGGCAACACTGCTTGGAAGTTCCTCTCCCAGTTATTCACCATCGTGACTCGGAAATATATCGTCGCTCCTTCACTGTCGTGCGGTCAACCTACAGCATGTGGATTGCAGCAGTTTAAGAAGGCAGATCATCACTACCTTCTCAAGGGCAGCCACAGAGGGGTAATAAATGCTGGCCAGCCAGCAATGTCCATTTCTCACGAGTAAACGAGAAAAAAAAGAACCAAACCAAAGAGGGTGCATTGCTTCCAAAAATGTGTCAATGCTAAACTGGCTCTTAAAGTGTAGTTTGGCAAGAGAATTTTTACAGAGATCAATGAGATGGACAGACCCTCACAGAGAAAAGAAAGATTATATCCAAGCAGGAGTCAAGCCCAGATCCCACAATGAAAAGTTAGTGCCTCATATGATCTCCCCATTCTGTTGTTATCCATTGTGAAGTGTGCCTCTGATGGGTTAGAAATTGCATTCACAAGCTAAGATCATCAGCAGTCAAATGCGTCTTCACATTTATAAGGCGTTCTAAAACAAATTATTAACCTACACCTCACAGCAAACTGCAAAATGTAATCACAAATTTCAATAAAATTATGTTATGATTTTCAAGGGACCTCTTTGTGACATTTTTCAAACATTACGTTACGCATGTTTATATGATTCCCAATTCCTAGGTGGCTGCACTCAAATGTCTACAAAGCTTCTTATGTACACAGTGCAGGTCAGACACTAAAACAGCGATTATGAATGCTGAGAGACGGTTACAGCTCCACAATGCCCAATCTCTAAGGTACTTCAGCTAATATTAGTCACATGGAATAAATGGCTACCATTTCCAGAATGCCAATTTGTAAATGTCATGTAAAGATAGGTTATTCTTTATAAAATAACATTGACTTTGCACAGTTTCATAAATCAAAGAGAGAAAAAATATTTGAAAATCTTCAGGAATTATTTTAGCCAATGTTGCCTTTCTGCTCTATTCTAATTATTTTAGACGTTCTTCCCTGAATTTTTGTTCTTCTTTAATATTATTGAAATGAATACATCTTAGAATCAAAGAAACCCTAGAGCATGGAAACAGGCTGTTCAGCCCATCGAGTCCACACTGACCCTCTGGAGACCATCCCACCCAGACTCACCCACCTTATAATCCTGCACTTCCCACAATCCACATAACCCCCACATCTTTGGTCTGTGAGAGGAAATCCATGTATATACAGGGAGAATGTGCAAACTCCACACCGTTGCCTGAGGGTGGAATTGAACTTGGGTCCCTGCTTCTGTGAGGCAGCAGTGCTAACCACTGAGCTACTGTGCCTAAGGGAACAGCCATCTTTAACTAAGGCAATGTCAAATAGAGTCTTACAATTTTATGACCTCTGTTGAGAAATCTTTCTTAAACTACCTGCCACAGTCACAAATTAAAATTTTGCTCTATTATTTCATTGCATGCGTAACGAATGTTCTAAATGAGGGAGGGAAGCTTGAATCTTTTGTATTCAGTTTTGTCCCCTCCTGTGTTCAGAATGCCAAAACCTTGAATTTCTTAAGTAGTTTGCTGATTTTGCAATACTTTTTTAATGCATGAATCTCACAGCAATTGTCTACCTCTTTTCCTGTTCTCTCCCCCACCACCAATTCTGTTCACACATGTGATGTGAAGAGTAATTGTCCAAAATCAATAGATAGTTAAAAGAGATAACAGGTTTTAGCAGCGCTGAGCTGGCAGCCATCAATCTCTTTCCATGCTGATACATGAAGACTGGTTACTAATGGGTTGCTGCTGTCCAAATACATAGTGTTACCTTCAGGCAGCTCCTTCTGTTGAGGTGATAATAGTGGAAAGTTCCTCAGAAACTGCTGCATAGTTTATTTACATGACATTTCAATTCTCAATTGCTTTTGTTTTATGCAATAGGAAATTTGAACTATTATCCTTACAGAAAGTAAGTAATGAAGTATGTGTAAATTATTTTTATTTTCTTGTTATAGTTTGCAGTACACTATATTGGTGAAATAATTCTGCATATGTGTAACTGTATACCAATGGCTCAGCATTTAATTAAATTGAGCTGGGAAGTATCCAATGTCAATTCTTAAATGTTTGCCATGTACTTGATATGCCATTCACAGTTGAGTCTTGTGAAAAGGTTAACAAAACTCATGTGATGAATTTTTGTGAAACCCACTTGTGATACTCACCTATCTCCTTCATTTAAGCTGATGTTAAAACATGAACGTAGTGGAATTTATTTTATCAATATACTTTTGTTATAATGAATGTTTGTTTGCTCAATGTCATGCACAGTAATAGAGGCTGACACAAAGACAGTGAGGTAGTTACTTCATAGACAGGACTAGTCTGTGAAGAGTGCAAACTGGCAACTTAATGAATCACTGTTAAACAACTTATTTTTATCTGTGACCAGTGTTTAAAGGAGGAAGCTGGAAACTTATCACTTCCAAGCTCAAACTTTCTTTAAATTCAGGCAGCTGACTTTGCACTTGACTGCAACAGAAAGTTGGCAAAAAGTGACTCTTGCCTGCAGGCCATCTGTTGACATGATATGGGTGATATGACAGATTTAATGAGGTTAAAAATCACACAATACCAGGTCATAGTCCAACAGGTTTATTTGAATGTACAAGCTTTCAGAGTGCTGCTCCTTTGTCACGTAGCTAGTGGTGCAAGATCATAGGACAAAGAATTTATAGTAAAAGATCAAAGTGTCATACAACAGATGCCATGCATTGAATACATCGCACCAGTTGTATGACACTTTGATCTTCTACTATAAACTTTGTTCACCCTAGTCCATCACCGGCCCCTCCACATTATGACTTAATGAGGGGATTGTGTGCATGGCTGGAAGTGGGATTGTGAGAATCCAGGTTGGGAAAAATCTAACACTTTTAAATGAAACAGAATAGTTCACTGTTCTCACTCTCTTGTTCCTGGAAGTCCTGAGCTTTCTTTTTAGCACCTGGAAAACTCACTTCTTCTGCCCCACTTTAGTTAAAATTAGTTTTGTGTTTATGTCTATATTTTACACTTAGTGCAGCAGATTAAAGGTCAGAACAGTTTTTTTTTGGCAAGAAGTTGCTTTTAACTACCCAAATGACCAGTTTTGCTAGTTAGTAAGATTAACATATAAGGTTCGAAACTGAGAACACAAATCGCAAAGAGAGAGAGAGATAAGTTTGCATGCAAATACATAAAATAAACATAAGATATTTCCTCCTCTGAGTAATGGGAGGAAAGTGCTGTACTCAAGGATTGGCAGGATGAGAGTTATCCCAAATATTTGAAAGCATTTCAAGTAATAGTATTCGATAAACTGAAGCCAGAATTCACAAAGCAGCTTGTATATATCAGACATTGCTGAGTTCATGTAAGCCATATGGTGTTTATAGACAATTGATGGTTGACATCAATTTATTGTACAACATGGAAACAATGCATTTATTTATATTTTAGATTCTGAGTGGCATGAGAGAAAACTGACTGTGCTGATGAAGTACATCTTTGTTAAACCAATTGAAAGCAATTTAATTACCGCTCCTTGAATGAAACAGTTTCAAGTACCTCTTAATTTAGGTTAATAATGCATTTGAAAATGTAGCTGGAGAGATGTGGATGATCAATATTATCAGTCATTTGCTTCCTTTTTAGTGCTAGTTTCTGTGAAAAGATTAATAAAATTTGTCTGTAAATGTTTGCAAAGCCTTGTCCAAATAATAGATATAAGGACAGAAATGTCTGCTGACAATGTTTCTAGTGAATCGCACAGTACTTTCTTGGGGAGAGGTGTGTAGTTTTGGGTGATTATCCATATCTGCAAAGCTCTTGTCACTGTATCATGAAAAAGATTGAGAGGCACTCAAGACGTTGTAGAGAAAAAAAGACAAAGATACCAGAAATAACCAGTTATTCCTCTTTACAAATGTTGAAATCTTTTAATTAAGAAAACAAAAGGCTGACGGGTGATCTAATCTTTTACGGTATACAATGCTTTGATAGTGTAAACAAAAAAGACACTCCCACTTGTGAGAAAGCAGAACTAGGGCCTGTATGTTTTATCTAGAGAGTAATTAGAGTGTGGAATGTGTTAGACCACAAGGAGTAGTTGAAAGTGAACAATATTGATGCAAGGAAGAAGATGCTGGATAATTGGAGGAGGGAGAAAGGAATAGAAGGTTATGCTGATTGCATCAAAAAGGAGGCTGATGTAGAACTAAACTACTGCATGAGCCACTTGAACCAAATATTGTACATTCCATATAATTCTGTTATTTTCCTTCAAAAGATTTTAATATGAATTCTAACATCTTCCCTGGACAATACAGTAGGTTTACAATCTTTCATCAAAAACACTGAGATTTGATACGTGATTTGAATGAGCAACTGCACTTGTCCTGATTTCTTCAAGATTCCCAGATGCTGCCCCCATTTCCAACAGACCTCTTTTGTGCCAAGAGGGAAAGGAGGAAGTACAAACTCACACAAGATAATAACACACACTCAATATTAGCAGGGAGAGTTCTAAAAGATTCATATTTTTACTGTAGCAAAGGTTCCATCCTGCAGTGTGATAGTCAATATTTTATGGAGGAGATGGAAAGGGAAGGTAGGGTCTGAAGAACTGTCAAGCAGTGAAGTTACTTAAGACTTCAACCTTTTAAAAATTAAAGGAAGAAGCCTTCCTAGGTTAGTGAGAGTTAAAAGGAATCTGTTTCAGCAGTTATAATAGCTGTTTATTGACATCACCCCAGAGGTTATCATTATTAAGATACATGTGAAAGAATATGGAATTTTTAGGAGCATGCCATTCAGCCCCTTGAACTTAGTCTGCTTGTAAATAAGATTGTAGCTGATCTGATTATTCCAGCTAAGCCCCCCACCCCCCATTAACCTTTTACCCTCTTGTTTATCAAAAATCTAAGTACTTCTGCCTTAAAATATTCAAAGATTCTACTTTGACTGTGCTGTGGAAGAAAGTTCCAAGCCTCAATCTTCTGTTAAAAAAAATCATCTTTCTCTGTCTCAGATGAGAGACTGATAATTTTGCAAGAGTTATCTCTTCTTCTAGACTCTCACAAGAGGAAATATCCTTTCCACGTACACACTATCAAAATACTTCATGATGTTATGTGTTTTAATCAGTCTCTAAACCTTCTCAACTCCAGTGCATGCAAGCCCAACTGTCTAACCTTTCCTCATAAGACAACCTGCTGTTTCCAGGTATTAGTTTAATAAACAGTCTAAGACTCATTTCCAATGCATTTACAACCTTCCTTAAATAAGACATCCAATCATGAATGTATACATTGTTCTAGATGTAGTCTCACCAATGCCCTATTCAAATGAAGCATAACATCCTTACCACTCACAATAAACAATCAGGTTCTATTTTCTGTCCTAATTACATTCCAAATAATAACTGCAATTCATGCACAATGACATCGGATCCCTCTGCGTCTCAGAACTCTGCAGTTTTTCACTATTTGCACATTTTTAACATGCTTTTTAAAATTCTACTTGCCAAAATGGATAACTTTATTTTTCTCCATATTATAGTCAATTTGCTAGGTCATTGCTCACTGACTTACCTTATTATATCATCATGTCCTCTTGACAACTTATTTTCTTAACTACTATGGTGTCAACATCATTTTTGGCAAATTATACCATCAACCCCTTCATCCAAGTCATTTCTATAAATTGCCCTAGCACTGGGGCACACTATTCATTACAGTTTGACAACCAGAAAATTACACATTTATGTCCACTCTCTGTTTCCTGTTTTCAAGCCAATGTTGTATATCTGCCAATAACATACCATACAATACCTTATCAAGTACCTTCTGGAAATTGAAGTACGTTACATCTACCAATTCTCCTTTATCCACAGCACATGTTACTTCTTCAAATAACTCAAATAAATTGGTTAAACATGATTCCCTTTCATTTTGACTCTGCCTGAGTACCTTCATTTTTTCCTAAATGTCTTATTATAACGTTTTTAATAATACCTTCTGACATTTTACCTATTACACATGTTAAACTGGTACCAGTTTTCTGCCTCCCTTCCTTTTGAATAAAAGAGACACATTTACTATTTTCCAATCAAATGGAAGTTTCTCAAAGTCAGGGAATTTTGAAAAATTAAAACCAAGGCATCAACTATCTCACCAGCCATTGCTTTCATGGTCCTAGGATGAATATTTTCAGTACTGCATTGTTTACCAGCTGCAGCAGCTCCCACAATTTTCTTGATCCCACTTTCTTGGATGTTACTTATACCCTCTATCATGGAGACCAATATCTGTTCAATTTATCTGCTTTTTCCTTAATTTTCATTACTAATTCCACAGACTCACTTTCAAAGGATCAATATTCACTTTTGTTAATTCCTGTCTTTCTTAAATATCTATAGAAATGCCTATTGTCTGTTTTTATATTTCTACTTCTCTCATCTCAAATGCTTCCCTCATTTTTAATGTTAAGGTCATTCTTTGTTGTTTTTTTTATCCATCATCTTCCCATCCATCTTTGTTTACTTAAATGCTTTTTCTTTAAGTTTGATAATAATTTCAATTTTGTTGACCAAATGTTGGTGAGTGCTTTCTTTGGAATTTTTCTTTTTCATTTGAATTTATCTATTCTCTGTATTCTGAAATACTCCCTTAAATATTTGGCCTTGCATCTCTATTGACTAATCCCCCATAACCTAATTTGCTACTTCGTTTCAACGAGTTCTGCTTTTATGTCTTTATAATGATCCTTATTTAAGTTTAAAATACCAGCCTTGGATCCACACTTCTCTCCCTCAAACTGAATATAAAATTCAATCAAATTGTGGTCACTGCGACCTTGGAACATCTTTATTCTGATTAATTAATTAATTCTGCGGCATTGCATAATGTTAGGCCTTGTATAGCTTGCTACTCACCACAAAAACAGAAACTACAGGAAAAACTCAGCAGGTTTAGCTGATTTAAACTAGTTAATTAAAAGCTGTGCTTAGCACACCAGCACTTTTGGTATGTGTTGATCCTCAGAGGGAACTCCTAGATTGAGAAATCAGACCTTGACAGAAATATGGTGGAGCCTAACCATCTCCACAAACAGTGACATCTTTTCTTTGATTGTTTTCTTAGTTTTATAGCTCCAGTAAAGCCTCTACTCTTACAGGCTGAGTTTCTATACAATTTGGTTGCAGTCATGGAGATAAGGATTTTGTTCCCATTTTTCAGATTGCTCCCAAAATTAATGACTTCATTTATACAGCAACAAGAAACTCATCAGCCTGAGACAGCAGTTTACAGCACAGTGTGCTCCTGTTCCCACATACTGTAATTACTGACAGTACTTTCCAGCTCTGATTTGATACTTGGAGTTCATGTGCAATATTCTGGCATCACATATGAAGGAGTGACAATTTGAAAGATGGTCAGAAATTCTTTGCTGCTGTTTTTCTAAGGCCCTTTTGGGAAGCCAGCCAAACGTGTTCACTATCTCTTGTATCCAAACCACAGCCAAGTAGAATCTACAATTTCCCTCAAAGGCACTAATCTCATCAATGCTTCCAAAAGCAGTTAATAACGTTTTTGAAAACTATTTAAAAAGATAAACCTGCATTGTGTCCATATAATAGCTTTGCAATTTTCAAAGATGCCATCTAGGGCCGATTATTTGAAGCTGTTCAAAAACACTGTCACTGGAATAACCGTGGAATTGCTGCTATTTTGCGAAACATCCAAATCTCCAAAGCTTTCCTTTAAATCAGCGATTTCTGTTTTTCAAAACAAGAGATTGGTGGAAATATGCTTTTAACAATTATTTTCACTCAAAACAGAGGCTGGTGAGAATTTTAAGTACTGACCTGGCATTGGCCACACATTCCATCGTAACCTCAGGAAACCCGAAGATTACACTTGTATTTTTTGGCGGGATGATTATAACTGGAGCTATAGGATCTGCCGGAGCACCTGTATCTTTAAGAACATAAAAAGACAGAAATAATATCTGAAATGTCTGTTTCCACCTGAGATTATGTTTCCCAAAGACTAATTTTAGAGCAAATGTTATGGTGAAATTAAATACTCACACTTTTTGCAATGATTCAATTTTAAGCTTTAAAGTTGAAATATTCACATTTTTATAAGATAATTCCACATATTACTCATTAAAAACAACCATTCCTAGCAAATGTGTATGTCTACTCCAATTTCATTGTACTAATCTGATCAGTGACCTGGAATGGTAACCACTATTAGCTAACATTACAGTACCGTCTATCCTTGTATTTCCAAATGAGACAATGGGAAGCTTTAACACAGGGAAATCATGAAACACGTAGAACTGATAGGAGAACTATTTTTGCATATTGTTCGCCAAAACTGTCACTTTCTAAAATTGAGCATTAACCTGGTAATAATCAGGACAGTGACGATTGTGGGCATAAACATACTTAAATTAGGACTGTTCATTCAAATATTGCATGCAGGCCAACACTCATTATATTTAGAATGAATGAGAAATGATTTGGTAAATAGGAATTCTATCCTCGAATCAGATCTGCATTTAGTTGGAGTCAGCTGCTGAAGAACAGACATCAAAGAACTAGCCATCAAAGCCAACTGTGTAGGAGAAGTGGAGAGTTATAGAAACTGAAAAATAGATTCATTAGAATAATACAAATAACTATGGTGAATGTAAAATTTCAAGCTTCTGAAAATAATATTTATTTCACACAATCCCAGGATCAGGTTTAAAATGTCAATGCTCCTACATCAGTAAAGCAGGGCTGGGCTAGCTCAAGTTGCAGATTTCTCAACTGTAAAACCTAAGCCAGGGGTTAGTGGAGAGGGGGAAGGGGGCACAGTGGAGAGCATGTTTATGGTCCTCTGAATGTTACGACTGAAGTGACACCTAATCTGTATAGGCCTTTTCCTCAGGGTTTGCCTGGGTGATGTCATCTGTAAGCAAGCTTCTTGACTGAGTCAGGTGAAGGACAGGGGACTAACTATATTTCTCTTTGAAACACCCTTTGATGGGCTGAACGGCCTCCTTCAGCACCGCACTCTTCTATTGACCACAAAATGCAGCACAAAAACACAACAGAAGCTATGACAGGATAAATGGGGGCAAATAGCCGACCTGGAAAACAATCAGGACCAATAATTTCTCTACCTGACCCTCCATTCACTTCCATAAATGTGCTTCTGTGGTCTGATACTAGATGATGCAAATCTTACCTACTTCTGCAAGCTATCAGCTCATGTAATGAACCTGAAGCCTATATTGGTGCCACCTCTAAGACTCGATAGAATTCTGTCAACCAAAAAAAGCTGTGCATCCAATGAAGGTGACTTTTTATTAAAGGTCACTGTACTTTATTTCTCCATTTGCTCTCTGCAGGTCAGTACTGCAGACAAAGTATGGGCCAGGTTAAAAGCTTAATGTCGTTGTAGCACCATTTCCATGGGAACAACTAATGATAATCAAAATGCAGTCTGTTGATTATCTTACATTAGATGTATGGCCATGTGACAGCGGCTTTTATGAGGCAGAAATAACCAAGTAAAGTGGCCTCTAACATGTTGGAATGGCTGTGAAGTGATCTGTAAATATTGGCTCCAGGGCAGCAAATGGTGCAGACCCAATGCCTCTAGGAGATGTTACAGTGGTAGAAATTATTTTTTCTCATTTAATTCAAGCAGTGTACTGTATTTGAAATCAGCAATACTCATCCTGAACACCATGAAGTGAGATCTAAGCAACAACAGCAACAAAGAATAACAAAGAATTCAACAAGAAATATTCATATTCAAGAAGAGGTGGATAACTCACAAAACATTTAATGCACAAATAAAAGAACATAGCAAACTGTGATCAAAATATGACTGAATTAAATAGGTTTCAGCAGGAATGGAAACTGCATTTGCGTTTAAGAATCTGTTTGATTAAGGCAAATTCCTGCACTTCCATGCATGCAGTTTATATAAACATGAGTGCTGGAAAATATCACCACCAAAACAATTCATATGGAGCAAACATTTCTTTCTTGAAAAAGTGGAGCTTTTTCACTATTTTGCTATGAAGTTTGGTGAAGCAAGTGTGTCCAAGACATGTTTGAATATGCTCCAATGTTTCTGTGTTCATTTAGAAATATAGTCACATCACACACTTTTTAAGATCATTCTATTTATTCTCCTTCAATGGGGAGCCAAAATTGTCTATGCTCTTGTCTCCTATCATGGCATCAATGTAATTTTCTGTGCACAATAAAAAGTACAAGTCTCTTGGTCAGTGATGTCTCCCCCGAGAATGGGAATTCCATTCATAACAAAACCATCCAAACAAGGAACCAGCCAAGAAAACTGGCCCAAGCTATCCACTAACAACTTCCTTAATTTAGACCAAGTTTACTAGAGCAACACTCAATGGTCTACAGCCCAATGCTACAGTTATCCACACATCTGTTGTTCAACGTTCTTGCACATGTTAAAATATTAGATCTACTGTTGAGAAATGTCTTGGTCTTCTGCTGATTGTTGGAAGATATGTTCGGAAATGGTGATGTACAATAGATCCTTTCAAATTAATTCCATCACGTATCTTTTCATCAGAACAGAGGTGTGCTTAAATCTGACAGGTACTGATTAAGGTACTGATTAACAGGAGTATTATGGTCACATAATGTTTTACAAGTATCACAACACTGTGTTATGTCTAGCCAACAGACAAAATAGATTAAAAAGAGAATAAAATAAAGGTACGGAAATTGGTCATGGCCCATTATTGGGTGCATAACTAATGACATACATGTTTCAAATAAAAGGCCTGAGGTCAGCATTAAATTGGAGCCAGAGTCTCATTCAAAATCTTTATGTAAACAGCTGGTATTGTTGTGCCTCCGTGAAGCAGATGAAGTAGACTCAGACCAATAGACTCACCTGCAGCTGTCTTTAGATTGATGTCTACAGTCAGATGACTTGAGGAGAGGCCTTTGAGAATGGGAGGTTAGGGCTGACTGAAGGCAGCAGTATCCCTCAGCTGTGCTCAACTACTGAAGATGATTTCAGATTAGATGTTGTTCTGAGTCAGAACATACTATCATTAAGAGAGAGCAATATCAGAAATAGACCTTCAGATTATTGTCCAGCAGTCAGCATGAATAGATGAGATTAGGTTCCCTACAGTGTGGGAACAGGCCATTTGGTCCAACAGGTTCACACCAACTCTTCGAAGAATATCTCACCCAGACCCATTCACCTACATCTACCCCTGACTAACGCAGCTAACACTATGGGCAATCTTAGCATGGCCAATTCACCTGACTTGCACATCTTTGGATTGTGGGAAGAAACAGGAGCACTGGAGGAAACCCACGCAGATACAGGGAGAATATGCAAACTTCACACAGTCACCCGAGACAGGAATCAAACCCAGGTCCCTGGCGCTGTTGGGCAGCCGTGCTAACCACTGAGCCACCATGCAAATTTAAAGTATCTGACTTAACTGTGGCAAAATGTCCAACACCTGTGTTTTTTTACCAAATAATTCTGAAGTCACTTGTTGGATAATTCTATTTTCAAAAAATAATGCCAACTTAAATCCTCTTTAGTGAGATTCCAGCATTATAAGAATTTGTGTACTTTCCTGGCCTATGATTATCAGAGTGTATGCAATTTTAGCAGCTTGTATATTGATTTAAGTGCCAAGTTAATCACTTCAGCTCCTAACTTACAAGTCTGGTGCAGCAGGTGCAACATCAACATAAAGAAATTTGCTAAGGTTAGCAGGCAGGAAGATTAATTTAGCCCTGCATCTTTCCAACAGCCAGCTTTAGTAAATCTGGTAATTTGGCTTTCTAGTTTTGAACAGTTAAGTGACATTTGTGCATTACGATTCAATGTCACCAACATGAATAAACAAATAACAGCATTAGAATAGCTTAATTTATCTTACTGGCTTTACACTTAGCAAAAAAAGACATATTCAGCATCAGCATCAAGAAAATTAAGTGTTAATACTGGCTACGGCAGAGCTTAGAAAGACACAATTCAAGAATTTGATTGTTCCCAAGTTTCTGCAGATAAATTGAACAGGTGTATCAGAGCACTTTGATGTTTACAGTCAGCCTTTGATGAAATTTTGGATGTACTGAACATTCACTTGTTCAGCAACATGGAAGATTTGCAACCGGAACTAACTTGTGTGATTTGCGTTTTTAAACAATTATGCAGATTTTAATTTTGCTGCCTCTAATGTTGAATTCATGCTAAATCAATGTATCAAGCTAAATGAAACATGTTTTGCAGCACTGGTAGATAAAGGCGATGTAAAAGTGACATGATAGTCACCTCCAAATGACATTTTACAAAGAAATAAAGACAAAATTTACGTTGCTGCACCATAGCAATTAAAAAGGTTTGCCAAGTGCGAATCACTTTGAGATTTATCATGGATTAAAGAGAGAAAAATGTGCATTCAGACAGATTTAAGTCACAAATCTGCTCTTATAATTGAAATGTCACTGTCCATTACCCAAACCTTCATACAGATACCTGCACATTTCAAATTCAAATAAAGCTGTTGTTGCAAAGTGCTTTGGCATCAAGCCAATGCCATTTACTTCTTTATAATTGTTACCTTTTCAGCTTAGGGTAAAAAAAGTATAAAATAATTACTCCAAGTTCAGAAGAGGTATAGATTACAGCAGAGATTCCTGCTATATTTTGAAGAAATAACAACAGCATCTTAATGTTTTGACAGATTCTGTCTATTTTCATGAAAATTGAATAAAGTTTTTTTTTGTCTTAGTTGTATTCATGACCTTAAAGTCAGGAAATAATAAGATAAGTAAAATAATCTCAATGGTCTTGGAACATAATACTTTCATTTCTATTAAACGTGGCATAGTTTCATAAAATGGTAAGGCTTTATTTTTCTCCTCATTAGAGTTGCCCATTATTTTGCATTCTCCACTGGACAGGGATGAAGAAAGCCTAGGTTAACAATTTCTGCATGCTTTTGTCAAGACCATTTTCATCCAGAAGAAAACTGTTGATTTAGGATACAGGTGTTCCCATCAGTCCCATCACCACTTCCTGACGGTTATAGATCTGAATTATTCCAAAATGACTGGCTGGCAGCCTGAGGCCATCCCAGTAGGATTTGATTTACAAAACATCAACAGACCAGCCACTGAAAAGTGCTGATCTGACATGATCTGAGAAGGTTCCAGATGACAAGAGGCTTGAAGCTGCATTATCAATTTGGGTGGAACAGTTTGCTAATCTGCTTTGAAACCCTTTTCAGAATTCCAGATTTGGTTGATATTCGCACTTGAAATTCCTTAGATGAGACCTTGCATTTGTTTCAAATTGCACCCAGAGGCATTGACTCAGCATGGTCGAGCAGGAAACAGCGGAGTTTTATTTGCAACGCAGCTTCAATACTTCTGGCTTCTTAGCTGATGCCAATGCAACACCAGTGATTATTTTTAAATCTATGATACAACTTTGTGTCAACACAGATATGAAAAAAAGCAATGGTAATTTGGGGATTGCAAAGCACCAACACAAACCCAGTAATCTAGTACAATTTTGCATAGCAGGGGTGCTTGTCAGTCCCAGTAGGATTTTAGGTTATAAGGTGAGGGAACAATAATATTCAACCAGAAAGCAAAAATACAGAACTCTGAACATAAGGAAAAGGGAACATTCATGTAAGTGTTAAGGAGTAATGTTACTGTATATCACAGACAGGTTTGCACTATTTAACTTCTGGATATTTCAGTTTCATAAGTACCTCAGTACTGGGCAAAATGTAAAACTAGATTTGCCTTTGTGAGTTTCCCAAAAAACTCAATTAATTGATTCCCAAAATTGAGGTAAAGGATTCCCATTTCTATCATTTTCAATTATTTTTATCCAACCATTCAATTGAAGTGTCCTTAATTCCTCCTGTCAATTAGCACCACGCCAAATTTCAGTTTGAACGTGTGAGTGTGAACAATGAATGCTGGCAAACACAGAGCCATTGTAGCTCATTAAAAAAAAGGAAGCATTGCAAATACTCAGCACGTCTGGCGGTCTCTGTGAGAACAGTTAGATTTGACTCCAAATAGCATCTCTGTTTTGCTCTCCATCAATATTGCCAGACTCATTGAGTATTTCAAGCACTTTATTTTGATACTTTGCATGTTTTCTTCCTTTCATTTTGGCCATAATAAGTCAGCCTGGTTATGTTCTTGGAATTTATCTTTCTCAGCACAGTTACAGCTAAACAGCAACCGTTAAGGGTAGCACAACAACATTGGTCCCTTCAGCTATCTGACATAGAATATGGAGGTTCCCTGGCTGCGATTAACTAATGCAGAGTGCAGCAGAGATCAGTGCCAGAAGATTAAAAAAAAGTTTATGAGAGTGATTGTGGAAAATCACTTCCATATATATTCAAGTAAGCATTGATCTCTTGTAAGAGGCAATCCTCAAATTTTGGCCCTGAATTCTTCATATTTTAAATATACTTTGGACGAGGATTCAGAGTGGGATTAGTGGGAATAGTTTGGAGAGTAATTTTCAAAATTGCTTTTTCTCTCATGGAAATGTCAGAAATACTGCCAGACAGCTTGAGCCAGCCATTCCCTGCTGGGTCAGGACCATGGTCAGCAACCTGTATAGTCATTCCTGGCAGTTCCAAGCACCCAGCATTGGGTTTCAAGCCCTCAGAAGCATTCCTGCTGTAAAAATCAACCCCCTTACTTTTGCATAAAAATAAGGCCTCAGAAACTTGACTTTTACATCAGTATGGAGAAAGTGAGGACTGCAGATGCTGGCGATCAGAGCTGAAAAATATGTTGCTGGAAAAGCACAGCAGGTCAGAGCTTATGTCCAAAAAGTCGATTCTCCTGCTCCTTGGATGCTGCCTGACCTGTTGCGTTTTTCCAGCAACACATTTTTCAGCTTTTACATCAGTATGTGTGGTATTCTCTCCCTTTGTGAGACTAATCACCAGAATCCTAACAAAAATAATGATACAATGTGAGAACATGAACCTCAAAATAGGCCAATTGGCTTTATATTTCAAACTGCTTGCGAAATCAGTATTAAAACAGAATGTGAGTGTAAGGCATCGGAAAATGTGAGGTATTAGTAGTCTAGGAGAAAGGAGACAATTTTACTTAATAACAGAAATTTATATTTATATAGTGTCTTTCGATTCAAGTTGTTTCATCAAGGCACAATGAAGCAAAAATGAACAATAACTGGGCAAGAAATGGGTGTGGATAGGTGGTGGTGGTTTCAGGGCTGTAAGAGACAATGGAGATGTGTGGAAAATGAAAAACCATAATGCGATTTACACATAGAGATGAGAACTTCAGAGTGAGGATACTGGGGGAAGAGATGTCAACTTTGACCATAGCAGGCTGATGAGCAATAAGGAGTCAATGTAGGATCAGGTTTAAGCAGCAGAATTTTAAATGGGATTGAACATCATAGGGGGTAAAGAATGATCGCCTGCGTACAACATTCTCAAGGCAGGGATGGAGGTGGACAATGGATGTAGTAGATTTTGTGATGACAAAGGTACTAGTAGGAAATCTCAGTTCAAGAGGTTGTGAACATTATTATAACCTGAGACAATGGAGGGAGTAAGATACACATCATTTGGCATGATCTTTTCAGTAGGATAGTAATCAGAAATGAAAACCTTTGGTAGTTTCTCCCTTCCTCCTTGTTTGAGACCATGTTTGCCCTGGCTGTGACTATCAATGATTAAAGCTAAAACCTTTGTGTCCACTTTGATGGCTGCATTTCCAACATTATAATGGTGATGACAATATAAAAGTGTGTCACTGGTTGTCATGTACTTTAGAATATTCTGAGGGAGTGAAATGTACTATATAAATGCACATCATCTTTTGAACTGCTATCCAGAATTTCTATAAAATGCATGCAACCATTGAGCTATTGGAGATTGTCTGCAAAAATATTGTTAAGTGAATATATTGTGGGTCATGTCTTGTCAAATGTTTCAAGATCTTAACTTTTATCTTTTACACTTAGATTTGCTCAGATCTATAACAACCTCTTTCAGGACATATCAGAAATATTGTCACTATACAAATGTCAAAGAGAGGTTCAAGTCTGACTCATAATTGACTGGGATTTTTAATTTCAAACTTAAGGAGCCACATTAGGTTAGGAATTAATTAGATTATTTTGAGAATTGTATTTTGCCTGTCAAAGCAGTTGGGATAGTCACAATCATCCTCACATAACAAAGAAAAGTTAAGTATCCAATGTTTGAAACTTTAAGTGATAATCCATTGGAAATACAAAGTTGATGTATTTCACAAATATTACATTTTGGCCATACTTTTTTTTTAATGAACTATGTGACATTCATTGTGAGAAAATATTTTTTCTATCATTGAATGGAATATACTTTGAAAGCTGGAAGGGTAGGTGCTATATTGGAGGTGTAATCATTTCTGACTAATTCTTGATATACAGTGACAGTGAAGATTAGTGAGGATTTGTAGGTTATAGTCACAGGTAGAACCTTACCAGCAAATGTCCTTTCACCTTCATACGCTGAGAGAAACCAAAAAAGAAAAAAAAGGAAACTGTCAAAGGAAAAATCAATAGCTATACACAACGCATAAAACAGTGAAATGCGCAAGAAAGGAGCAGTTCTGCCTCCAGAAATTCTCAGCAGCGCAGAGACAGTGATTCTATTCAGTGGGCTCACGCTTTTAAGAATCCTTAGACAGCCTGCAGCCAGAAAATCCTGCTGAAAGAGTTGGTTAATATCATACATAGAGAAAGGAACAGCCTGCAGCATAAACAGGTTGAGAAGTTTAAACTTCCATCAATAAGATACAGAGTAGAGAGAAGGCACTCAACTGAAACTTCACCCCAAATCCACTGATTAAATTCTTCAGTCAATTTTCACACGTATTTTCTGGATTATAAAAGTGTTTAGATTGAATACTGTTTCAAAGTTATGTACAATGAAATCAAGCTAAAATTATGCAGGCTCCCTTTAAGTTGTGGTCGTCTTTACTGACAGCAAGTCAGTAGCTATATGGCTCCAAGCTAATTTTTCATCTTATTGGTCCTCAGGGCTGTAATTGAAATATACTTTACAAGGGTGCAGATCTCCTTGTCAGCCTGCATTGAAAAATATCTAACATCCCTCAATTTTCAGAATATATAAAAATACCCACTACTAGAAACATTTAAGGCAGACTTCATTAAATTCCTTACAGAGCAGAAACAAGTCCTTTGGCCCAACAAGTCCACACTGACCCTCTGAAGAGTAACCCACCCAGACCCATTTACCTACTCCTAACGAATGCACCTATCACTATGGGCAATTTAGCACAGCCAATTCACCTGACCCACACATCTTTAGACTGTGTTAGGAAACCAGAGCATCCGGAGGAAATCCACGCAGACACAGGGAGAATGTGCAGACTCCACGCAGACAGTGACCCGAGGCTGAAATTGAACACGGGTCCCTGGTGCTGCGAGGCAGCAGTGCTAACCACTGAGCCGCTGTGCTGCCCCAAACTTGACAAACATATTGATGATCACTCTGTTGTTGCTTTACTAAGCTTTCATTTGAAAGCTCAATAGAGCAACATTAAAGTGATTATCAATGTGCAAAACAAAACGCACCTTTAAACAATGAAGCTGCATAGATAGTATTGTTGTGGTTCTGTTTGCCGAGCTGGAAGTTTTTGCTGCAAACGTTTTGTCCCCTGGCTAGGAGACATCATCAGTGCTCTGGAGCCTCCTGCGAAGCGCTGCTTTGATGTTTCTTCCAGTATTTATAGTGGTTTGTTCTTGCCGCTTCCGGGTGTCAGTTTCAGCTGTAGTAGTTTGTATGTGGGGTCCAGTTCGATGTGTCTGTTGATGGATGTTCTTGCCGCTTCCGGGTGTCAGTTTCAGCTGTAGTGGTTTGTATATGGGGTCCAGGTCCATGTGTCTGTTAATGGAGTTTGTGGATGAATGCCATGCCTCTAGGAATTCCCTGGCTGTTCTCTGTCTGGCTTGTCCTATGATGGTAGTGTTTTCCCAGTCAAATTCATGTTCCTGGTTGTCTGAGTGTATGGCTACTAGGGATAGCTGGTCGTGTCGTTTTGTGGCTAGCTGATGTTCATGGATGCGGATTGTTAGCTGTCTTCCTGTTTGTCCTATATAGTGTTTTGTGCAGTCCTTGCATGGTATTTTGTAAACTACGTTAGTTTGGCTCGTGCTGGCTATTGGGTCCTTTGTTCTAGTGAGTTGTTGTCTGAGTGTGGAAGTTGGCTTGTGTACTGTTATGAGTCCTAAGGGTCGCAGTAGTCTGGCTGTCAGTTCTGAGACGCTCCTGACGTATGGTAGTGTGGCTAGTCCTTTTGGTTGTGGCATGTCCTCGTTCCGTGGTTTATCTCTTAGGCATCTGGTGATAAAGTTGCGTGGGTATCCGTTTTTGGCGAATACCCTGTATGGGTGTTCCTCTTCCTCTTTTCGCAGTTCTGGTGTACTGCAGTGTGTTGTGGCTCTTTTGAATAGTGTCCTGATGCAGCTTCGTTTGTGTGTGTTGGGGTGGTTACTTTCATAGTTTAGGACTTGGTCTGTGTGTGTTGGTTTCCTGTGTACCCTTGTGGTGAATTCTCCGTTGGGTGTTCTCTCTACTAACACGGCTAGGAATGGGAGTTGGCTATCCTTTTCCTCTTCTCTCGTGAATCGTATTCCTGTGAGTGTGGCGTTGATGATTCGGTGTGTTTTTTCTATTTCTGTGTTTTTGATGATTACAAAGGTGTCATCGACGTATCTGATCCAGAGTTTGGGTTGGATTTGTGGTAGGGCTGTATGTTCTAACCTTTGCATAACTGCCTCTGCTATGAGTCCCAAGATTGGTGATCCTATGGGTGTTCCGTTGATTTGTTCGTATATCTGATTGTTGAATGTAAAGTGTGTGGTGAGGCACAGGTCTAGTAGTTTAAGTATGCCGTCCTTGTTGATAGGTTCGGCCTCCTGTGTTCTGTTATGTATGTCCAGTAGGTTGGCTATTGTTTCTCTGGCTAGGGTTTTGTCAATTGATGTGAACAGTGCCGTCACGTCGAATGATACCATGGTTTCTTCTTTGTCTATGTGTGTATTCCTGATGATGTCCAAGAATTCCTGTGTTGATTGTATGGAGTGTTTGGATCCGCTGACTAGGTGTTTCAGTTTTTGTTGTAGTTCTTTGGCCAGTTTGTATGCTGGTGTCCCTGGTAGTGATACTATGGGTCTGAGTGGGATGTCTGGTTTGTGTACTTTGGGTAGTCCGTAGAATCTGGGGGTGTTGTTGCTTTCAGGTTTCATTCTTTGCTGGTCCGCTTTGGTTATCTGTCTGTTTTTTTGTAGATTCCTTAGTGTGTTGATTATTCTATTGGTAAGTTGTGGTGTGGGGTCGGAATCCTTCATTTGGTAGGTGTTGGTGTCTGCGAGTAGTTGTTGTGCTTTATTGATGTAGTCTGATTTATCTAAGATGACCGTCATTCTGCCTTTATCTGCCGGTAGTATGATTATGTTCTTGTCATTTTTCAGTGCTTTCAGTGCTTCCCTCTCCTTGGTGTTGAGGTTATGTGTATGTCGTTTTCTTATCATCATAGGTACGACCGTTTGTCTCACTGTTTGTTGTGTCTCTTCTGTCAGTCCATTGTTCCTGAGTGTGCATTCTAGTGCTGCTAGGAAGTCTGCTGTGTTGGCATCCCTGTAGTTGTATTTGAGTCCCTTGGCCAGTATCGTTCTTTCCATGTCTGTGAGCTGTCTGTGGGAGAGGTTTTTAATCCAGGTGTGTGTTGTAGTGTCCTCCTGTTTGTGGGTTAGTTTGTCCATTTTTTCTTTTAGTGCCGTTTTTTTGCGAAGTGTTGTCCTGTTCTGTCCTATAGTGATAGCCTGTTCTATGGTCCGGGTCCATTCCTGATTAGTGGTTTTTAAAATTAACGACTTTTGGCACGCAATTTCTTGCTTGTATTTGTGCAGTCGGTTGTGAGCGTCTGTGATCATCAAAGCAGAAACATCAAAGCAGCGCTTCGCAGGAGGCTCCAGAGCACTGATGATGTTCCCTAGCCAGGGGACGAAACGTTTGCAGCAAAAACTTCCAGCTCGGCGAACAGAACCACAACAACGGACACCTGAGCTACAAATCTTCAACCAGACTTTAAATAGATAGCATTATTTTAATAGTTTATCAATAGAAAATTCATTGAAACATAATATGAATACTGTTCTGCTACCATACAAGTAGGTTTGGACTTCTACCTTCAAAAAATAGCAACATTTATTTAGAGGAGGAAATGATATGTATTTAAAGCTGGATGGTGAATATGTGTGACTACATCACCTAAAGGAAGTTTTACTGATTGACAACAGCAGAAATTCTCCAAGGCTCTTGAGAGAGCACTTTCCACCCCCAGGAACATGAACATCAAGAAGAACAAAAGCTGACGAAACCTGGGAATACTACCATCTGCATTTTCCCCTCCAAAATATTCACCATCTTGACTTGGGATGACATCACCATTCCTTCAGTGTGGCTGAAACTTGGGACTCGCTCCTTAACAACATTGCTGGTGTGTCATCATCAAACAGCCTGCAACTTTTCAAGGTGACAGCTCACCACCACCTTCTCAAGGGCAACTAGGGAGGGACAATACATGCTAGTCCAGCCATTAATGCCCAAGTCCCATAAGTGAACCAAAGAAATACCCTTCCAAATTCATTTCAACACCTGCATTATCCATGTCAGTTTCCCCATAGTCTTATCAAGAGATTGGCTTGTTGGTAGAACTCAGTATCGAGAAACAAATTTGTTAAATATATGCATGAAAACCTAACAGCCTCAATGTTCTGAAGAAATTAATTGTTCAGTAGGTGCTGACAGTTAATGCAGAGTGCTATGCATGTAAATGTAGACATACCTGTTGCATGTATGTAGAGAAATGTTCAACATAAAATACTTTTTTTACCATTAAGTACACTGTTCTGGAAGAGCCTTAAGGTAGTCCTTTATAAAGCCGAGAATGCTTTGATTTTGAGTGAAGTTTTGCCATAAATTATACATTTGAAATTTCATTACTGACAGGTGGGCCAACGATGAAACCTTCTCAATATTTCCATGGCAAAATGCGTGTATTATGTTCTTGATTAGTTGAAAAGAAACCCATCTTTAAAGCTAGATGTTGATAATGAATGTTCAATATTTATAAAAAATTGGAAGAACTGCAGATGCTGGAAATCAGAAACCAAAATAGAAATTGCTGGAAAAACTCACCAGGCCTGGCAGCATCTGTAAACAAGTATCAATAGACAATAGGTGCACGAGCAGGCCATTCTGCCCTTTGAGCCAGCACCACCATTCATTATGATCATGGCTGATCATCCTCAATCAGAGTTAACATTTCAGGTCCAGTGACTCTTCATCAAAAGTGATGGTAGCTGGGAAAAAATTGTTTTTATGCAGGAGATAGGGTGGTGAGAGGGGGTAAGGAGTAAACAATAGGCGGAGATAGAGCCCAAAGAAAGAGAAAAACAGTTGGACAGACAAAGGAGTAAATAATGGCCAGCCTAGAAGAGTGAATAGCTGTGAATGAGGACTCTTAGTGGTTAACGATGTGCAGTACGCAATAGCAGACCATCTGATAAGGCTGTGTGTGTATATATCATGTACAATAGGCATTGGAGTGCAAATTAGATTAGATTAGATTACTTACTGTGTGGAAACAGGCCCTTCGGCCCAACAAGTCCACACCGACCCGCCGAAGTGCAATCCACCCATACCCTTACATTCACTCCTTCCTCCTTCCATCTATAGGTCCTGTCTTTGTACAAACTGACTGTTGTGTTGGTCTACGTAATAAGTGTCTGCATCTCAAAAGTAATACCTTCAATTGGAGAGTATTGAAGTATTCCAAGCACAATAATCTTCAAAGTATACCCAAAGATTTTGCAAGCTTTATGGGTAGTGAGAGTCAGAATATGAGAGAGGAGATACAAATGCTGATGGACAATGTGTAACATAAGTTTCTGCTACTTTGATTGTCATGAACAGTTTGTGAAACTTGTTCCCTTTGACTTCAGGAGTCAACACCACTCAGCAGAAATTACCAGCTGATGGCAGTAGCAGTAACAACAAAATTTCATGAATGCCATCCGTTTGCTATCCTAACTTCCTGTAAGACAATCATTCAGAGATGCGCTGAATCTGGCAATCTGCCTTTGATCAATGATTGGTATTTCAGTCTCATCCTGTTTAGGTCAGACCTTGATGAGACAGCTCGCAAGTAAATTTGTTATAAATGTAATCATGAGGTTAAATGGACTCTAATGTACCTGCCTGTCAGCTGATGAGAGGTTGTATCCAAGGATAATTTGTGTTCATAACAGAAGATTTATATCTGCAGTATACAGGATTATATTTTTCAATTTCCAAGGTACTATCATGTGTTTTTAACACACTCCTAACATACATCTTGCTAAATAGCTGTTTTGATTTATATTGTAAGCATTCACAAAAATTATAAATAGCCACAGAGTTAGTTTGCAAGTATGCAAAGTTTTGGGGTGGGCAAAATATTTTTAAAAGAAGAAATAAATATAGTTTGCTACAATTTATCTGCATTAAAAAGAAACTGTGTCAAAGGATCACAGTAATTATATTATACACATCATATAAGACTGCTAATTAGCCTCAACGGTATCAGAATTGATCCCAGCTGGGAAAAAAAGATAATTGGAAGAACAAAATTAAAATGGTGAAATTGTGAGCAGGAAGACCAGAATGGAAAATGCTAGGAGTCTGGGAGAAGGAGGATAGTGGTGAAGTCTTGTGATTCCAATTAAGTTTTTGGTTAAGACAATTGATTGAATTATTGATCTGTCTGGATATCCAATTGAAGATTGGATGCTTTACACACCTGTTTCCTCTTTATAACCAGAGAAGCCCTGTGGGTTGGTAGGTGGTATCTGCTTCTGATTCAGAAGTTCTGGGTCAAGTCACACAGGTTCTCTAGTTATGGAAGGAGCATTTGTGATGTACTTAACAAGTCAGCTGGTTCATCCTTACATCAATTCTTAATGGGGGGGGAAATAGTCTGTCAAACTTTGGGTGTTACAGTTATTAGGGTAATAATGCTACTATAGTTTGTGACTATGCTTTTAACTTAATATAAAGCTAATGGCGGTGGGAAAATCATCTGACTATTCTGAAACAAGCCTGGGTAAGAGAGCTGTTGGACCTTTTAAAGGAAGGCCCATATTGTTCTACTGGGATGAATGTGCAAGATGCTCATAACTAGAGTGTTAGGAGCCCTTTTGTATACATAGATTAGTTTAGTAATCTCCAATTTGTCTAGGAAGTTGTTGAAAATGTCAGGTCCTAAACAGTTATACATCCATTCCAATTGATGTATTGGAATGGAGTTAGTGTCTAAAGAATAACTTATTGACATTTCTATCAAGATTTAAGGTCTCTTGTGATTTATTGTTGCCATGGAAATAGGGCAAGGGTTTCTGAAGCACCTTGAAATGCCTAGATAAGTTAGTGTGCTGGGGTTTGGGAGAGAGGGGCAGGCAGGCCAAACACTTGCATGGTTCACCACTCAGGACAGTGTATTGAGATCTTGATTTCTTTGGGAGGATTGGAAGTGACACTGAAAGATTTGCTGAGCTTATAC
This sequence comes from Hemiscyllium ocellatum, assembly GCF_020745735.1. Classification (NCBI taxonomy): domain Eukaryota; kingdom Metazoa; phylum Chordata; class Chondrichthyes; order Orectolobiformes; family Hemiscylliidae; genus Hemiscyllium; species Hemiscyllium ocellatum. The sequence goes on along the minus strand of NC_083425.1, from coordinate 25,318,743 downwards.
TTCAGGAAGAATCACCAGTAAAAATACTCATGCTGAGGAGGCAATGTTCTAGGATTTAAAAAGTTACCAGGCTAACAAAAGGGAGATTTTGGGGGGTAGAAGGGAAATACTGAGGGATAAGAATCACTTTCAATTGAGTGGTGGAAATCTGACTGCTTATGCCACACTGTAAAGTTGTGAAGAGTGTCTTTATGTGGGAAGTGAAGAATTCTTTTTCAGTTTCAAAGTTTACTTTTTGTCCGAAAAAAGTCTTTTTTGACTGACTGCCTCTTGCAATAGCAGTCTTTTATCCAAGTCAAGTGGGTCACTTCAATGTAAGTTATCAATCTCTACTGGGATATCAACACTGCTAACTTTAAAATGACAGGTATCATGAAGTTCATTGCTTGGTACAATGCTCACATTCTAATTAAAATCTAAATCACTTTTAAATATTAAGTGAGGTAAATTATAAGAATGTAGTACAAATGTCTTTGAAGTCTAAACAAGCAATTGTACTCCCACTTCTTTTTATCCAGTTGGAGTGTTAGCATGAAGTTGTGTTTTAGCACGACTACCTTGTAGAAACATAGAAAATGTACCAGCTGGCCTACTGGCTCTCTGGAACCTGGAAACTCTAATCTCACTGTTCACCTTTTGATCTCTCTCTTTTATCACTTAAGACACTCCTTTTAAACCTGCCTCATCTAGTCCAATATGTCCAAGTTGTTTGGTGTAATATTTTGTTTTTATAATGCTCCTGCCTCTGGACATTTCATTACACTATAAATATAATTTGTTGTGCAAAGCTGTAGCTGCACCTTGCTAACAATATAACAGAGGGATGTTCTGTGACAGCTTTAAACTGGGAATTGCTGACAAATGGGTAAGAGTCTGACCCACAAAAATTGTTATAATTAACCTTTAGCAGATCTGCCAGAATTTGACCTTTAATCATTTTTGCTACAGTACTTTGTTGTAAAACTGGTGAAAACTGAAGTGAGTTTGAAATTTAACTGAATTGAAATTTAACTGAGGGTGTGAATATTGCCTGTCCTCAATTTTCCCTGATTCATTTATGCTTTCAATAGCTTGTGTAAATTGACAAGTATTTAATAAAAATGTATTTAAGGATTTAATTTGACAGTCAATTTATCAGGTATCTATGAACTCCGGAGGCAATTAAATTGAAGTTAATAACAGATTTGTAGGTGAAAGGAGACAAACAATTTGAAGGACAGAATATTGACTCTCTCTTTAATTGGGAGTCAATACATGAGCTTTCAATGGTAGACGGAATTGTCATTAATGAAGGACAAATGATTTTGTGTACTGGCTAGTGTTTTTTCAAGCTGTTCTGCAGCCAAGCCACCATTAATGTTCTGAATTCTACTCCTAGCTAGTTATGCCCAGAACATAAAACCAATTTATAATAATGAGAAGGTACAAATGCTTACCATGAAAAAGAATACTAATTCTACATCAAATAACACTACAAATTGACCTACAACATTAATACGATGAGAAAGAACCAATCAAAATTAAAATAGATGTCAAAGGCTTCTCAAATGCTCTAAATGAATAGCTAATATTAAAATCTAACAGGGGAAGTTAACTGTTAAGAGTACAGAGCTCTATCCTGTACAAAGCTATATAATCTCTTCTATGAAATGTTGGAAAGGACAACATGAGCTTAAAACTGGATTCCAGGTAACCGCAAAATGTTCTGTATCCTTGAGTGGGAAAATGAGCCAGGACAATAAGCAAGTTTTTTTTGTCAAGGACTTCTGGTAGTTCAGAGTACCAGTTTAAGCTGGTAGAATCCCAAGTGGTAGGAGGATGGGAAAAGAAATCAGGAATTCCCAAAGTTTTGAAATGATAGTTGTGTCCAAAGTTTGAAGCCATGTAAGTCACTAAAAAATGCTTGCAAGTGAAAACTACTTATTGAAGTTTATAAAGTCATGAGTATAGATAAAATAAATGACAAGGGTATTTTCTTTAGGGTGGGAGAGTTCAAAACTTGGGGCATATTTTTAAGGTGAGAGGAGAAACATTTTAAGACAGACATGAGGAGCTACTGTTTTTTTTAGTGGAATTACTGCCAGAGAAAGTAGTGGATGCCGATGCAGTTACAATCTTTAAAAGACATTTGGATAAATTCATGAATAGTAAAGGACTGGAGTTATATGGACCAAGTGCAGGGGCTGGTGGGTCTAGTTTAGTTGTTTAGCTTGGGAACATGGTCAGTGTGGACTCAAGGGTCTGTTCCCATGCAGTATCACTTTGGTGCAACTTGGCAGACGAATTAAGTTTTGGAAAGCCATGAGATCCTTCTCCATGTTAAAAGTCAGCATTTCTCTCTACGTCCCTGAAAAGATTACAAGCAAACCACACTGAGTATCTTTTGTATTCTACCCAACAAGAACTTAGCTTCTGACTTCACTCTCTGTCAGAAAGATCCCTTACTTTCATTTCATTAACCTAGCCATCAAGTGATCTTACTGTTCCTCTGACCCCCTACAGTTCCTGTTCTTTTCCTTCATCCACTTAGGGCCTTTAGTTTTGAATCCCTCCAACAGTCTCCCATCTTTTCCTTAAGACACTCCTTAAAACTTAATTCTTTAATGAAATTTTTAACTATTGTGCATTGATGGCACTGTGGTTCAGTAATTAGCACTGCTGCCTCTCAACACCAGGGACCCAGGTTCAACTCCAGCCCTAAGTGACTGTGTGGAATTTGCACATTCTCTCTGTATCTGCATGTGTCTCCTCCTAGGTGCTCTAGTTTCCTCCCATAGTTCAAAGATGAGCAGGCTAGGTGGATTAGCCATGGTAAATGCAGGGTTTACAGGGATGGGGCTGGGTCTATGTGGGATGCTGTTTGGGAGGGTTGGTCTGGGCTGAATGGCGTGCTTCCACATTGCAGGAATCCTATGATCCCACTGAAGATGTCCATTCTCTCTTTTCTCTTTTTCACAATGCCTTCATAAAACAATTTTAAACTTTTAGTGTTGAAAGGCTACATAGATGCAAACTGCCATTGGGAGTGGTAAAGGGGCTGTTTTATGTCTCAGCAGTTCTTGTTGTACATATTCCTTGTCTTTAAGACAGCTCTCCTTTTGAGGACTCCATGTGCTGTGAGGACATAATGTTGTGACTCTGCCTGCCAGTCTCAGGAAAATGAAGTGGTGAGCTGATTGTAAGTCAGTCTGAGAGATGCCCTGATAATGTGGTGGGGCTGGTACTTAGCAGATGACAACCTCCATGGGCAGAGGGTTCAGATGGTTTCTGCCCAAAGAGCATGCCCTGAGACGTTGGGGGAATACTGGACAACATAGAGGCGAGGAGCAGATGTTGGTGAGCTGTCACTATTCACTTATGGCTGGAACATTTACATTGGGAATTAGTACAGTCCAGTTTCTCAGCACTGCCTAGGAGAGCTCACTTGACACTTTACAGTGCGGCTGCCCTGTGGTATAGCATGCAGTGAGAGGCACCCATCACAAGCATCTGAACAGGGTGCATCTTGGGGTTTCTAGCACTTGTTTATTTTACACTCAGTGTCTCTGCCCTGACTGGCCTTTTTGTGTACTGCTCCTTCATCAACTGTCACTACTATCCTGGCTTCAATAGGGTGTGAGGGGAGGGGACACAGTGTAACACTGTTTGACATAAATAAGCCCTGGGGCTCAGGGGCTAAATTGAAATGAGAAGTTAAGAGTTGGGTGGGAATGGCAAGAAGATTTGTCAGGCATGATCTCTCCTTGATGAAACCATGCTAACTTTGCCCTATTTTACGATGCATGTTCAAGTATTCCGAAATCTCAGCCTTCACAATGGATTCCAAAATCTTAACCACGACTGAGGTCAAGCCAATCTGCCTATAATTTCCCATCTTTTTGCCTTACTCCCTTTTTAAACAGTGGGTTACATTCTCTGGGGCCCTCCCTGACTCCAGTGATACCAGAAAGATCAGTACCAAAAGCTCCACTATCTCTTCAGCTATCTACTTCAGAACTCTAATCAGGCTCTGCAGGAGCAGTTACAGAAACACAAGCCTGAGCTCAAAGTGATGCTGAAGAAAATGACTGATCTGTAAAAATGGGTGGAGGTCAACCGTGTACACAATAGAAGAGCTGGCAATGACTCAGTCCTTTCAGAAGTAAGTGCAGACAAGAATGCTCTAGTTAAAGAACTCAAGTAGGAGATAAGAAATAAAAAGCAGGAAATTCAGACATTAAAGAAAACCAAAAAAAAAGTTTAAGAAGCTGAATAGTATTAGAACAGGTCATGGGAAAATAAAACATAGCTAAATCTTTGATTAAAAACATGGAAACTTTATAATAGAAAATAGTAACAGAAGTAGGCAATTCAGCTCTTTTGAGTCTACTCCACCTTCAATATATCATGGCTGATCATTTAACTCAGGACTCTGTTCTCATTCTCTCCCAATACCCTTTGATCACTTTTGCCCTAAGACATATAGAAACAAAGTCAGAACAGGATGAGGCCATTCAGCCTGCTTTGTCATTCATTATGATCATTCAATCAACAGATACACTCATATTTCCTCCATTTCCTTTGATCCCTTTTAGTAACTGGAGATATATCCAGCTCCTTTTAAAATGTTTTAGCCTCAACTACTTTCTATGGTGGCAAATTCCACAGGCTCTCCACTCCATGGGCAAAGAAATTTCTCCTTATCTCAGTTCTAAATGGTTTACCTCATATCCTCAGACTGACTCCTGGTTCTGGACTATTCCCACAATCAGGAACAACTTTCTTGCATCTACCCTGTCTAATCCTGTTAGAACTTTATAGCTTTCTAGGAAATCTCCCCTCACTCCTCTTAACTGCAGCGAATATAGTTTAGCTGATTCAACCTCTTCTCATATGCCAGTCCTGCCATAATAGGAATGAGTCTATTAAAACTTTGTGACACACGATGAATAGCAAAAAAACCTTCCTCAGATTAGAAGACCAAAATTGCAAACAATATTCCAGGTCTCATCAAAGCCCTGTATAACTAGCAAGATATCCCTGCTCCTATTCTTGAATTCTCTCACTATGAAGGCCAACATACAAATCTTCGAAAAAAGGGGCAGCACGGTGGCTTAGTAGTTAGCACTGCTGCCTCACAGTGCCAGGGACCCAGGTTCAATTCCTGCTTCAGGCAACTGTCTGTGTGGAGTTTGCACATTCTCCCTGTGTCTGCGTGGGTTTGCTCCGGTTTCCTCCCACAGTCCAAAGGTGTGCAGGTTAGGTGAATCGGCCATGCTAAATTGCCCATATATGACCCAGGTCTCACTGCATATCCTTGTCTCTCAATTTATACCCATTCAGATAATAGTATATCTTCTTGTTTACATGATCAAAGTGGGTAACCTCATAATAAGCAATATTATACTGCATCCACTCCTCAGCTTGGGTATTTCTAACTCCTTGGAAAGTCCTTCTGAAATTAGAGTTCAGAATGTAAATCCAAAAGCTTGAAAATGAGCTGGAAGATGTTAAAGGACAAAATAAATACAAGTAAGATTGAAAGAACCTGATGTACTGAGAGGGATAATGACGGATCCAGATAAAATTTTGTGGTAATACATTAGATAAAGAGTTCGATGAAAACAAAACAACAGAACGACAGGAAATATAACTGATGATTGTAGAAATCAGTGGCTCCTCACTTGTTTTTGGAAATGGCTATTCTTTCATTTGAAAAGCTGGGGATGTTGTATGTGTGCAGTGCCTTTAAGAGAATTCACTTCTCAAGATTTCCTGAGCTGTGTGCATACAAGGTTGTGTGTTTGCTTGTCAATCAGTCAATGGTGGGTTTGCAAGCTGCAAGTCAGAAATCAGTCATTTTGTTATAAATGTCTGGTTTACAATTTATATTGTGTTTTACATTCTTAAGTCGAGAATGTGGTGCTGAAAAAACATAGCAGGTCAAGCAGCATCCTAGGAACAGGAGAATTGACATTTTGGGCATAAGCCCTTCGTCAGGAATGAGGCTTGGTGGTGATACCTGATGAAGGGCTTATGCCCAAAACGTCTATTCTCCTGCTCTTCGCATGCTGCCTGACCTGTGCTTTTCCAGCACCAAATTCTAGATTCTAATCTCCAGCATCTACAGTCCTCACTTTCTCCTAGTTGATTTTACACTCTTAATAACTAACCAATTCTGTTAATCAGTCATTCATCAAGAATTGATTATTGGACCATTAGCATCAACATTAGCATCACTTCTGGAAGCATAGAACCATAGATGTTTACAGCCCAGATGGAGGTAAGTGGGGTTTTGTCCATTAAGCTGATGTCTCTATATAGTCCTATACCTTTCACTGTTTCGCACGTGGTTCCAATTGTCCTTTGAAATTAAGCTGCAATGATATCTACCACAAACTGTTTCAGCAATGTTCTGTTTTTCAGGCTATCAAACTGTTTAATAACTTTGAGATACAAGCATTACATTTCATTTTATCCTTCTCTGTTGTCTTTGAAGTAGGTTCATTATTTAATTCTCAGCTCAAAAGTATAAAACAAATTAAAACTGAAGTAAACAGGAAAACTGATTCCTTTAATGTGATTACACAGAGAATTAATAATTAAAAGACTAAGATAAATATCTCTAAAACATCAAAATCAGTAATGTGATGCAGAAATACGTACCTCTGAAGCTGAATGAAAGTACAACCTTAGGGTCATATCTGATGCTCTACAAATCTGCGTCTTTGCTAAAACCGCTGTAGCAATGCCTCTGTCTCTGCCTCAGTTATCTGCTGTTGAAGACTTGACCTTTAGACTTGACTTTTCCAATGCACTCCTAACCATGGATTCACTCCCAGTTATCTCTGCAATCTCCTCCAGCCTTCTAAGTCATGGACACTTCTTTAATTAGAGCCTCCTGGGAATCACTGATTTTTCATTCTGTGTCTGACATATGCCAGCCTCTCTTCATCACTGTGACACATCTCTGAATCACTTACAGTATGGTCGTGCACTTCAAAACTGCATTGTGGAGCTCACCAGCACCTCTCATTGCAACCTTGCTGCAAGAGAACTTTGTGTGCATGGACAGGCAACCTGACCACAAATTGGACCAGGCTGCACCTCCAGGCTCACTGTACTGATGTTCGTTCATTTTTTGCATCTAGACTAGATTCCCTACAGTATGAAAACAGGCCTTTTGGCCCAATAGGTCCACACCAACCCCCCAAAGAGTAACCCATCCCCCTACCCTATATTTACCCCGACTAATGCACCTAATACTATGGACGATTTAGCATGACCAATTCACCCGACCTACATATCTTTGGAGAGTGGGAGGAAACCCACACAAATGCGGGGAGAATGTGCAAACTCCACACAGTCACCAAAGGCTGGAATCAAACCCGGGTCCCTGGTACTGTGAGGTAGCAGTGCTAACCACTGAGCCACCATGCCACCCCTACTTGGATGTTCACAGCTTCTCTGCCTTGCCATGCCTTGCCTTTTAGCGCAAATGCAAAGCTGGATAGATTAGATTACTTACAGTGTGGAAACAGGCCCTTCGGCCCAACAAGTCCACACCGACCCGCCGAAGCGCAACCTACCCATACCCCTACCCCTACATATACCCCTTACCTAACACTACGGGCAATTTAGCATGGTCAATTCACCTGAATCGCACATCTTTGGAATGTGGGAGGAAACCGGAGCACCCGGAGGAAACCCACGCAGACACGGGGAGAACGTGCAAACTCCACACAGTCAGTCGCCTGAGTCGGGAATTGAACCCGGGTCTCTGGCGCTGTGAGGCAGCAGTGCTAACTGCTGTGCCATCGTGCCGCCCACAAATAGGTTGTACTGGTTGTCAGCTGTCACCAGTCAAAGGAGTGTACATGTCGCTGTATATCACTATGTTACATCACTGTTATACTGCACTATATGCCTGCCAGCTGATGGAATAGACACACCGCATGTGTACCAAACAAATGGCTTTGTTGCAAAGTTGGAGGGGAGGAATGCTTAGTCACAACAGGGGAGACACCCTTTAGCTAATGGGTGCTGGTACCCACCCATGGTTTGGGTACCACTGTCTGCTTCCAATATCAGTCCAGGGTTGTCACCTTGTAGGGAGTTAGAAGCTGAATGTTGGGCAATTTACCAACCATTTTGGACTTTACTGCCCAATAATGTAACAATTCATCCTGAGCTCAAAGATAGGGAAGGATTGAGGGAGTAAAAAGTTGGCACAGCTGTTACTGATGTGGTGGCAGGAGGGGAGGTGTCCCATGTGAGTGAGTAGGCGAAAGTGAGGACTCTGGCTGCTGGACATCAGACTCTGGGGTGTGGTGCTGGAAAGGTACAGCAAGTCAGGCAGCATCCAAGTAGCAGGAGAATTGTCGTTTCAGGCATAAGACCTTCGTCAGGAATCATGTCAATGAGTAGGAAATGTAGACGCCATTTAGGGTTTGTACTGTGGGGAGATTGGGTTGTTAAGAATGAGTGAGGGAAGATTTTGCATGTAATACACCAAGTGGCTACCTTTGGTTGGAGGTGGTGCAATGGCAGACATAGAACGATTATAAGACAGGAGAAAGAAGATGGTGATATTTACCCTGACAGACTGAAGAAAGTTATTGACTTTTGTCCTACACTGCTGCGTGTACCTCCATATAGATAGATCTGGCCTAACCAAGGTGGCAACTTTTGAACAGATTGGCAGAGTCTACCGTTGCCAGTCCTATGGGAAGTAGATGTTGCCTCTCTGCACCACCCATTCACCAGGGACTCCAGGTCCTTGTATACAAACAGGAGCACCAGTTCCCCCTTTGTAATGGTAAGATTAAAAATAAAATCTTGAAAACAGATCATTAAGGCTTAATTGTTGAGGGTTAATTGGACTTGACAACCAGCAATTGAATAAAGTGGAAAAGTACAGATAGACAACCCTTTATCCAAAATCCAAAGGAGTTTTTGTAATTTTTTTTCTCTCCATTAACAAGGTTGCTTGGCATGCAAAAGGTTAACCCAACTCTGAACCCACTCGATGCGTGTCACTCAGTTACGACATGTGTGTGTGGTGGGGGATGTGTGGCCCAGCACTAGCAGGCCTCAATTCTGTCTCAGAGCCTATAGTATTTACAGTGAGTCTGCTGTTCGGTAAGGTAGTTTTAAATTTTACCGTCAAACTGTCACTTCTTCAGAAATTTGAAAAATTCCGAAAACCAGCTGGTTCCGAGTGTTTCAGATATAGGATTGTATACCTGTACAGGGGAAACAGGCTGAATGTGAAGGTAGCTTGCTTTGACTGAGAAATGACCACGTGATATTACACGGTTGTGAGAATTGTCCTGTATGGCTATCACATGGAGCCACCTGGATGTGTTTTTTCTGTATAATGGAATGTCTAGGAACATACTATAACTACCACGGAATGATGAGATGGCATGTCATCTTAGAATCAGATTAGTACTAATATTGGGGACTTTGCCTATTCAGGGGACTTCACCTTGGACTGGCATTGCAAATATGCCAAGAACCCTGAGTTCTTCAGACCAGCCATCATAAAGTAGGGTCGACCATTGGCAGAAGGCAATGAGACTCATGTCTCAAATAATTTCATCACTCCCTGGTTTGCATGTGGTTCTAATATATCCAAAGTAGATTATTGCATAATATTTATTAACTATTATATATAGATATCTATGGTTAATGTATGTACATATATTTATCTCATTAATTTACCACTTAATTCATCACTGTTTAATATATATGTAAATATATAAACATCAATAAACTTGCTAATTAGTATCACTTAATTAATACAGTATTTTGTCACATCCCACTGTCTAACTGTAACACCTTCCCTGCCATGTCAGGGGCAAATATGAATCATGCAGGGCAGGTCTGGTCAATACCTTGTCCAAATGCACAATGGCCTTTTAAATCCAGGCAGTGGCATATTCTTTTGGCCTCAGCAAGTGATAGAATTAGGCTAGCATCAGAAGAGAGAGCGCCAGGGTGGTGGGATAGGTAGTCAATGAAATGAGTTTTGAAAGATAGCACAAGAAAACTAGCCGAGCTTGCCAGAGATAAACACTCACTGAAATCTTTCAAAAATGACACATTTGCCAAAACGTAAGGTTCAGTTCCTGGTTGCTGTGCTTTGAGATAATTTTTGACAAAATCTGAGCACTCTTCAGAAAATGATAAAACTATTTTGCAAAACATGTAATAGGTTTCATCTTTCTCCTAATTAAACTGAATCCTGGAGTATGACACATCCAGTTGTGTCTGAATGAATAAGCTACTGAAAACAAAATACTTTACCAGGAATTTAGGCTGAAGTGCTATCAAGTATTTTTTATTTTTTTTTTAACTTATTGGTTCATTTTTAAACACTATCTGCTACTACCTTGTTAGATTGCAGGAAATTCCTTGCTAAATTAAGCATTTAAAATTCTTCAAAGCATAGCTATTAACCTTGGACCCATAAGGTTCAGCTGAATATTTAGAGCCTCCTTAAAGGCCTGCAAATTAATCTAATTAGTGGAAACTCCCATTGGTGATTAACACATCATGGGGCCTAGGCCAGTTGGAAAGCATCTCATGTGATGCTTTCAAAACAAAATAGTGCAGAAAACTGGGATGTTGTATGCCATTTATGTTTAAAATTCAATTTTCTTTTTGTGTTAATTAAGTTGATATTGGTTGGAAAGTGTGTTCAGAACAGGTGCAATCAAGTGAAAGCTCCAGACCTAAACATGAAACCATTAACTTTTAAGCAAGATCTGACAATTTATTATTGCCACTGCTGGTGAGTGGTAATTCACAATCATGCCGTTTTTATAAAAATAAAAATAACTTTCCGCCCTCTTCTTTACGCACTGTATAGTTCAGCTGGGTAAATCCTCCCTGTCTATTATCTATGCTGTCTTTTTTAACTGTGTGCTGAGATGAATGAAATTACTCTTCACTCCATCTTTCCAAGGAACTATTCTGATGGAATGTCATTATCTGGAAATGTTAAAGTTACTCCATTTCCATTGTGCTGCTAGACGTTTTGAGTATTTCTGACAATTTCTGATTTTGATCCATGATCGCAGCATCTGCAGCAGTTTCCGTTTTGCCTTTGGGAGGTGGCCTGGCAAAGCCCAAAATCCAGTTGGTGTAAAATCATGGATGTGAGTTGTAAAGACTGTATCTGTTTATTTTTCTGTATTTTTTTGTCTGTGGGCTGAAATTGGTAAAGGGCTGTTTTAAAACCAATGATTGTGGAAAGAATTACTGTGCTTTCCAAAAGCAAGTTACTGAAACTCACTGTAAGTTGTGTTTAAAGTGCTGCTTTGTTCAAGTAATGGGGGAGGTCACTTGTAGATGCAGAGCTATATACAAAAGTGAGGTTTGGCTAGCAACGGATAGCTGATTGATTTGTGGAATGTGACCAGTTGTGGATGACAAGGATGGTCAGGCTACATCAACTATCCAATTAGCTCCTGGATCACTGAACAGCTTGTAGGTGTAAATGATGCTGGCAGAAACCTTCCAACCCATGGAAGTGAACGAAGTATGCTTCTCTCTGCTCCAAAAATTTCTATCATCTTGAGAAAGCCAGTTTACTTGCCCTCACCAGTTTCTGTATGCTGTGACATTTAACCAATAACAAAATAAACTTTGTTAATGTACCAGTTGACTCTGTGCCTTCTGTGAAGAAATAAATCTTAGAGAAAATGAGGACTGCAGATGCAGGAGATTAGAGCCAAAAAAGGTGTGGTACTGGAAAAGCACAGCTGGTCAGGCAACATCTGAAGAACAGGAGAGTCAATGTTTCGAGCATAAGCTCTTCACCATGATTTTTCCAAATGAAGAGTTTATGATTGTAACGCCAACTATCCCACTTCTCGGATGCTGCCTGAATGGCTGTGCTTTTCCCGAGCCACATATTTTGACTGTAATGAATCCTTGCTAACTACAGAAATCTGGTGGGTGTTGCTGTCAACCTGGCTTGAAAAGACAGACAAATTGTGGAATTTTGTACATTTTGATATCTTTCACCTTTGTGATGACTTTGCAAATAGCAGGAAAGTGTTTCGAGTGCACTACTCCAATAATTGATACCAAAATCGATGGCATTATATTATGGTGTTACTTATTTCTTTATAATTACTTAAATAATTGCCATTTGTGCTTTATCAAAAATGCTCAAGGTATGTTTCAGTTTCTATTGAGAAGTTCACAGCTACTTTCCATATTCTGGACGTTATTCTTTAACCGAATATTCTCTGGTATCCCATGTAATTCTTGTCTATTAGATGGATTAAAATTTGTGAACCAGTTAGAACAAGGACTGAATAGGGAACCCCTTTTAAATCAATCAAAACATTAATTTCCCTTGCTTTCTCTTCCCCTTTCAGGAAGGAGACTTGCTGTTCCAGATTAGTGAATGCAGGCAGCTCACATTACTCAACTGGGTTTCCTGAGGCTGCTTTCTGTCCTCTCCCAGCTACCTGAAGTGCAGAGACATCTACCCTCGGCTTTCTGACATTGGCCCTTCCAGTTCTCTATTTTGTTTGGCCGTTAACAAGGAGAGATTGAGAAGAGCACCCAGGCTAATGAGTCTCAAGTTTCTATTTTATCTCTATGTGCAAAATAAATCAGATGCCAGGAGACAGCAGGAGAGAGGAACAGACATATAATTGCTTTCTGCAGAGTAGGTGCCAAAATCATCTCACAGAAACCAAAAGGTTAACTGTGTCAAATTGAAGAAGATGAACTTGTTTCACGTTGGAGTCAATACTTCATTTAACCGTAAAATACTTGATCATGGCTTAATCAAGAAGAAAAAAGAAATTGTAGGGTTTTTTCCTGACTTAATTCCTTTGTAAATTCTCCTCCTACAACTTCCATTACATATTTAGCAACTAGAGCTATAACATTATTTGAAGTCTGTCATCCAGTGCAAAATCAGATTTTCTAATACAATCATGTTCAAAGTGGACTTTCATTGTAACAATTGCACAAAATGAATATCTGATTTTATGTGCTTTATACAGTACATTTAATATTGTAGCTGAACTGGAAAGGAAAGTTATGGAAATACATAGGCTACAGTTTCTACAACCAAATAATGATTCTCAAAAAGTGGATGAATTGTTGACGTGAAGGTAATTACTTTTTGTTTTCATGAAAACCATTTACTTGCTATCCTTTAAATTTACGGTAAATTTATTTAATAAAATGGGTAATAAAAACTCTATTTTCCTCCATTTCTTGTGATTTTTCAGTTATATTATCTTGTTTCATCAGATCTCACTGTAGCATACAATATTCCTGACTACATCATGTGGCTCCAAGTATCTGCCAGTTTACATTCCTGCAAAATGAAGGTGTGCCCTAATGGTAGATCACTCTCTGGCTTCCATCCTCTTACCCTGATTAGTCACACCTCCAAAAATCCAACAGAGGTTAAAGCCTCCTTTTATGGGAGATGGAAGATGTTTGGCAATAAATTATAAGACAGTAACTTAACAGAGGTATTTTGACATCATGAACTCTTGAATAAAGCTGAAATTGCTTCTTAACTGAAAACTAAAATTATATTACAATATTATTATGTTAATGGACACATGATGGCACGGTGTGGACGGCATGGTGGCACAGTGGTTGGCACAGTGGTTAGCACTGCTGCCTCACAGTGCTAGAGATCCAGGTTCAATTCCCGACTCAGGCGACTGACTGTGTAGAGTTTGCACGTTCTCCCCGTGTCTGCGTGGGTTTCCTCCGGGTGCTCCGGTTTCCTCCCACAGTCCAAAGATGTGCAGTTCAGGTGAATTGGCCATGCTAAAGTGTTAGGTGAAGGGGTAAATGTGGAGGAATGGGTCTGGGTGGGTGCGCTTCGGCGGGTTGGTGTGGACTTGTTGGGCCGAAGGGCCTGTTTCCACACTGTAAGTAATCTAATGACTCTACATTTATTGCTGGTAATTTATTGTTACTTATGTTGGGAAATGTTGTGTGAAGAGTTGCTTATTGATGCCCAACAAGTGTGACAGAGTAAGCAGGTTATTGAATGGTGACATGAAAATGTGGTGTTAAGATTTACTCCAATGGGCACCATATTATCTCTCTTTTTTTGTTTAGGAAGTGACAAAAAATAATTTGCACATATTTATTTAGTAGTGATGGTCGTTGAAGTGCAACTGCCCTTCTTAGGCATTCCTGTGCTTCTTTTCTATGTCCACTTGGGAGAGTAGTCTGTTAAATGTCCCTATAGTGATTGGAATGAGGTCAGCCAAGTGGACCTTTATAGGATATGAGTTCCCTGATTGGGGCTGTTAATCTGGTCCAATCAGGGAATCATGATTGACAGATAGAAACAAAAGTGTACGGCAGTTAGGCGATAGTCTGGGGGTAAATTTAAAAAAGAAAAAAAAAGTGTCCTTCACTTTTTTAATCGTGCAGCATTGCTCTTTGTTGAGAAGGGCACTGTTTGATGCTGGCCACTTGGGTGTTTCTTTTTTTCCCTAGTGGTGGAATATAAATAAAGGCTTTGGGGTGGCATGGTGGCACAGTGGTTAGCACTGCTGCCTCACAGTGCTAGAGACCCAGGTTCAATTCCTGCCTCAGGCAACTGTCTGTGTGGAGTTTGCAAATTCTTCCTGCGTCTGCATGGGTTTCCTCCGGGTGCTCCGGTTTCCTCCCACAGTCCAAAAATGTGCAGGTTAGGTGAATAGTGTTAGGTGAAGGGATAAATGTAAGGGAATGGGTCTGGGTGGGTTGCTCTTTGGAGGGGCAGTGTGGACTTGTGGCCGAAGGGCCTGTTTCTACACTGTAGGGAATCTAATCTCTGAACTTACATGTTTGTTTTCTTTGCTGTGTCCAATACCTGCGACATGGGTGCTGGGGAAAAATAAGCACACCACTGTTAGGCAGTAGTGTGGGGCAAAGTTTTAAAAAAAGAAACAAAATGAGTGTCAGACCTCCAGTCTGTCCAAGTGCTGGCTGTGAGGGAGCTGAGTCAGTGTCAAGGACTTTTAAGTATAAATAAAAGGTGGCTTGGTGACGGAATACTGGCGTCTGTGAAATTATTTCAGTAGGGATGACATTAAGAGTCTGTGACGGAATATAGACAGATTATGTGAATGGGAGAGACCTCGGCAGATAGCAGGTAATAACAGGGAATGTGAGGGAAAGATAAAGTACCAGAATGTCATTAAAAAAACAACAGAGTCGGGGTGTTGTTCGTTCCATAAACTGGCTCTGAGCTCACTGGGTCAGTGTCATATACTATGTTAAAATTACACAACACCAGGTTATAGTCCAATAGGTTTAATTGGAAGCACACTAGCTTTCACAGTGTCGCTCCTTCATCAGGTGATCACCCGATGAAGGTGCGATGCTCCAAAAGCTATGTGCTTCCAATTAAACCTGTTGGACTATAACCTGGTGTTGTGTGATTTTTAACTTTGTACACCCCAGTCCAACACTGGCATCTCCGAGTCATATACTATGCACATGTAAATAAAGGGTGACTCGGTAATGGGATACCTGCCTTCATGGAGTTATTTCAGTTCCTTCTGAAAAATGGCATCACGAACACTGCAGTGCTCTGAGTACTGCATTAAAGTGTCAGCCTTTGTTATGTGCAATCAGCTCCTTGAGCAGGTTTCAAGGCCTTGACTCAGTGGCTACATTATAATGACTGAGCTACAGTTGACATTTTAAGAAGCATCATTTTAAGTGAGAGAAGCCCGAAGAAGCATCTGTAAAGAAAAGAGCGAGAGACAAGTGGCAGAAATAGAATTTAACAGTTGCATTGACAGCATAAGCAAATATCAGCCTTTGGAAATGGGATGTGGGAATGGTGAAGCTAACAGCATCTTGCTGGATACAAAAAGGAAAAGAGAAAACACAGCAGCAGCACGATGGTGCAGGGAGGAAGCAAAGATTGTAGGCTGCTTTGGAAAGAAGGCAAAGGTAAGTTAGCTTTGAACTTTGTTCAGAGAGAAGCGATCACTGTTAGAAATGAATCTTGTTCCTTGAAGAGCAACATCCTCTCTGAGCTTACAGTTAAAGACACTTGAGGTGCATCCAAATGTTGAAGTTGTGGGTGCACTTTTCTAGATGCACTTGGACCTACGTGTGTTACCTCTTATTGAAGGCTACCTTCGAATTTCGAACATTCTGGAGTTCTGTCAGCCTGGACTGGCTTCCACATCGACATATACTTAGTTGAGTTTTGATAACATTTTCCTCAATTTGGAGAGAACATAAATTCTTCTGTGCATCACACTTATTAAATACTTAACAACAAAGAACAAATGATATCTTTAGATGGGATGAACTTAAGCTGTCGCAGATTTGTCTGAACAACCCTTAAATACTAAACTGTTTTGTCAGTCAATGGAGATTTACTGCAAATTAAATTCTGTAAGAAGCTGACAGGATCATTTGAAATCTGGAGACCAGCTCAGAGCTCTTTAAAATTCATAACTTAGTAAAAAGTACAAGGAATGGGCAGGAATTTTTCACCTCATTTTGTGCTTTGAGATTAGCCAGCCAAGGGCTAAAGTAAATGTCATATCTACTGAACTGCAGTCAAACTGCCTGGTTAAGAAGCCGAAGCAATGCTGCATTATGCAATCAATTTGAAATTCAACATTGTAGCAGCACCGCTGCATTAATAAAATAGTTGTATTGATTACAACCTAGATCACTATTCTTTCATTTCCACAGGATTTCATTTGCAATGCAAACCATTGATTCCAAAGTCAGTTTCATTGAAATCAAAAGACAAGAAAAACAAATGAGTATGTGAAACAAAAAGGAATTTATCTCTCCTTGCTTATCTCACTATTTACTCAAGTGTGGAGTTGTCTTTCATTAATGATTAAATAAAAAAGGGTAATACATCTGTTGTGGTACAACAATAGACACATATCTTGGTTCTTGTAAAAATGAGATATTAGCAGTAACAACTGTAGAAGAAGATATTTTCACACACATCTTTTCCAGTGTGAGACAGAATGGAATGATGACATTTACATTCTTCATATAAACTTAGCCCATATCCTTTGCCCTTAGGTTTCCTGCCTGTGTAAGCACCTTTCATTGCTGTAAGACCTGTTAAAAGTGAAAAGCCAAGACACATTGCAATCCAGTCCAAGTAAAAACAAATCCTGTAACAGAAAAAAATGAAAGAAAGTAGCATATTGAATGCATTCTCATCAAACTTCGTTCTCTTCTGCTAATTCTCAATTTTTTTTTTGATCTTCTAAAAGGGGAATGTCAATTTTCTGCAAACTAAACCTGGGAAATAAAATTACAGAATAGCCACTGGATTTTTTTTCCCCACAGATGTCACATACATGCAGAACTGCCACTGTGAGGAAAAAACAGAAACACAATACAGGAGAAAGTGCACCACATTATCGACTCAGGATCACAATGCACTCTTTTCAAAAAAGCAACTGTTCTCATGGGGTTAATCTTTGTGTTACACCAACTCCATGCATTCTACTTTTTTTGTTAGGCACACTCTGGATCCAGAAAGGAACTTCTCCTTTAGCTTTTGGTTAGAACAGATGTATTTAAATCAACTCCCGAGGGTCCTAATAATGATGCCTGACCTAATATGTTTGTGTTCATTGCTACCATGCAATCCAAAAACAATGCCTCATGTGTTGCTATTCATTCTATGTGAGTACTCTACCATTAACCAACTGATTGGTCCCTGCTTTGTCTTTGCTTTGTTTTAGGCCTGTGCCAATACTGTTGTTAGAGCTGGCAAATACCATAAAGTGCCAGTAGTGGTAACCAGGAAAAGTACCTCACTTTCTTCTGATTAATCAATTTGAAGTACATTTTGTTTGAATTTAACCAACTATAAATATTAGTGCAATTAGTTTATTGGTGAAAAGCATTGTGAGTAAAATGGTTTCTATAATATAACCTTATCTGTCAAAAGAAGGAACTGTGTTAATTCACAAATAACTGAAAACAGATTATTTTTGTGAGTACTTGCTCATTCCTGTCTGTCAATAAGTGCCTCGTATTCCAATTGTAGACTTGGTTGGCTCAGAATTAACTGATTATTCATTCTCCATAATTACTAGGCTGTTTTCTAAATTTCTGTTCCTTACCTATACTTGCCAGTGAGAAGTTGGCTACTTTAATTAATGAAGCTTAGTGTTCTGAATTGCCTCATTGCACTTCTTATTGAATTTTGGCAAAACACCACAAACAGCACTGATTATTAAAAGGATAGTTCTAAGTTGGGATTTGAATTAATACATTTGTTTGAAGTAAAAGGATAGGAACTGCTTAAAGTCTATGTGGGTATTACAAATTTCAGACAGGTCATTAATGGTGGCACAGTGGTTAGCACTGCTGCCTCACAGCACCAGAGACCCGGGTTCAATTCCTGCCTCAGGTGACTGACTGTGTGGAGTTTGCACGTTCTCCCTGTGTCTGCGTGGGTTTCCTCCGGGTGCTCCGGTTTCCTCCCACAGTGCAAAGATGTGCAGGTCAGGTGAATTGGCCATGCTAAATTGCCCGTAGTGTTAGGTAAGGGGTAAATGTATGGGTATGGGTGGGTTGCGCTTCGGCGGGTCGGTGTGGACTTGTTGGGCTGAAGGGCCTGTTTCCACACTGTAAGTAATCTAATCTAATCTAATCTAATCATACTGGTTGCAGAGAATTAATGAAAAGCTAATCATGATTTTTATGTTAGTGCAATACATCCAAAAGGTTTAAGAGACCATTGAGGTGGCTTTGATGATTACATTATGAAATACCATCTCTAAAAAGCCCACTGTCACTCAGTAGAATATTTATGCACTATTCAGTAAATAGAAGTTTTTGTTTGGTTCTGCATACCAAAATAATATCGTGCATGAACTGATCAATTCCATAGATATTAATGTAAGGTTGATTAATGATGAATTTGAGCACAACCTGTTAACTCAACTTCTTTCTTCTTGTTTAGTTTGAATTCTTGCATAAAGTGTCACTTCCCATTTGACTTTTCTATTTTAAGGTTTCATTCATCATTTGGCATATTGATTAGTTCTGGCCTGAGATGATGTTTTATTGCAGCATTCTTGACATGTACTTGACATGAGCTTCTATATTGCATAATGTGACTTTTGCATTTGATTAGTGTGGCTGTTATGCTGGTTTCCAAATGCTTTTCATTCATCATATAACTTATTGATGAATACTCACTGTTCACAACTTAATTTCAGTCTATGTCACTTACTTTCTACAGTTAAGGTAATGGGCTGGCTGGTTTTGTTTTCTCCATTTTTGTCATTTACTGCCTGGACATAGTATCTTCCTGTGTCAGGTGCCACTGTTGACAAGATGACAAGTGTGTTTTCCATCGTAATAGCTCTGTTGGGACAAACAAGGGAGAAATGAGAAATGGCAAGGGTTTGTAAAAATGAAAACTGTCCATGCTGTCTTTCAAGACTTTATGTTCTTTGTGCATATAATGATCTGGAATCAGAGACATTATCCTTGTGGAGGTCATAGTTTTAGTAACTCTCATAACTCTATGAAACAAACTAAGATTCCTGTTTTTTTTTGCAAGTGAAGATTTATGAGTTTCTTCTTTAAAGTGAAATTGCTACAATTTATCTTTTGGTATCTCAATGAAATTTGGTTGTTAATGCTCACAGTTCCAGCAGATTTTTTTTGTCTTCACAATAAAGTAATTATTACATGAGAATATCAATTTGATGAAAATAATACAAAACAATGCAATTTCATGAATAAACTTACTTTGTTTTGACTAAATCACTAAAAGCATGGAATCTTAAACATGTAATTATTACATCCTGATTTATTTTCTGTTCGGATCAGAATTTCTACATATTGCAACATGTTATACTAATTCTTACTTAAATGAAGAATTAAGATCTGATTACATTCAAACATACTTGACATAAAATACTTCACAAAAATTTGTTAAACCAACAGTCTCAAGTTCTGATAAATGCTACTCTGTCTAACGCACATAAAATTTGATGACATGCTCATCATTAAAAGCTAGATTAAGAAGGAACATTTTATATTGCATCAGGATGTATTATTTAATTGAATAAATTACCTTTTTTATCTTCCAAAGTTTGTTGTTAAGTTATTATTGGCTGGTTCTACTGGCTCATTTATGTGACAAAACAAATCAAGTGATATTGCAGAGCTACCTATCTCCAAATAATGAAATGATTTCTCTGATGCCAACAGAGATAGTAGCATCTGAACAACAGAGTTAACATTAAATTCAGTAGCACACTTACTTTTATTTCTTTCATTTATTTCATATATATAACTTTGACCAATGAGGAAATTTTTCAAATATTAGGGCAGGGAAGCCAGAGAGGAAAACCACACAAATAATTGGAGCAAGTAGGTGCATTGAGATTCTTTGTTCACATCAGATATGTTTTTCTTTGGAACCAGCAAATCAACTGGTGATAGCTAGAGGACAGCAAGGTCCATTTGAGAAGCTGGCAGTGCAAGAAAAAGTAAATTCTTGTTGCTAGTCTGATAAACTAAAGCAGCTTCCTTTTTAAAAGTTTCTACATTTTAGATTTTTGTCCAACATTTCATTTCAATTGTTCCAGAAAACTAAAATTTATGATTCAAACTTAAATTATCAATTTGACAATTTTTATCCAAGTGACCAAAACATTATAGCTTGTATAGTAGAGCAAATCCTGTATCCCTGGCAATGCATGTAGCATTTGGATGCTGTGCTCCAATCAGTAGCTCACTGTAAATCATTTACTTCCTCAGGTACACTGTTTATTTCTAGTCATGTGATGTAGCTACCCTTAAATAGCACTGTAAGTGTAACTATAGTCTGTTATCAAAACTGAAATTAGCTGAGTTCCGAATTTCATAAAAATGTCAATCATTAAATATAATTAAATGACTCCTGAGAACATTTATCAGAAGTGTGGAAAGATTTCAACATAGAAGAGTTCTGCTGCATTTGAAAAGGATGGTATGAGATTTTTAGATTAGAAGTGATCATTGGCAAGGAGCTTAGATAATTACTTGAGGACTAATTACCACAAAAAAACTTCAATTTAATAATTTTTAATTTACTATTTAAATTCAGCAGAACTCTGCTCTTTAGAGCTTTAGTGGCATGCAGTGATTATCAACCCACTTAATACATGTTTATTGTAAAATTCAAACTCAGACCATCTATGAAGCCCAAAATAAGCAAATTTAAAATCATTCTGCACATTTCACACTTCAGCTAAATATGATGCAATCACTTGTTGAAAAGTGAAGCTGATGCAACCTTTACTGTTCTCGTGGCAATAATACTCATTTTTCATGGACCTTACACATGAATGCTGGTTCACTGGGCCACTTCTATTTTTCTAAAAATGAAGCTCATAGAACGATAATGGGTACAGTATCCAGAAATCATTCAGCTGAATAAAATGCTGTGACTCTACGAATTTCAACTGGGATTCTACAAACCTACTGGGGAGATGCTGAGCCAGTGGTAATATCATGGGGCTTGTAATCCAGAGCCCCAGGCTAGTGTGCTGCGAGCAAGTGTTGGAATTTCCCATGGCAATTGGTGAAATTTGAATGCAACAAATCTAAAATAACAAAAAAATGGTCAACCATGTGCTGACTCTCAGTTGGTGTAAAGAAACCATGTGGTTCACTAATAATTTTTAAGGAGGAAATCTGCCTATCCTTATTTGGTCTGGCCTACATGGGACTCTAGTCCCTTAACAACATGGCTAATTCAGAACTGTCCTCTGGGCAATTAGGGAAGGGCAATAAAATTTACCCTAGCTAGTGATGCTCATATTTCATGGACACAAAAAAAATTTGCAAGGCATGAGAATTTACTTTGATATGCAGAGTGAATATCTATAATATTATTTGTGGAAACTTGCTAAAATAATCATTGAAGATTGAAGCAGGATGTCACAAATTAGTTTTAAGTAGCAATTAAAACAAAGTAAACATTTTGGCAGACAGGTATTTAAAGTGGATAACCAGCTTTTTTTTTCTATTATCAGATTAGTAGCAAGAAATTGGCTTTTTCTTGTACAGTCAGTTTCTCAACCGGACCTTGCTGTGCTGTAAATATCACCAATTTGTTAGTTCCAAAGGAAAACATATCTGACATGATCAAAGAATCTCCAAAGCACTGACTTAGACCAATCATAAAAACCTGCTCATCTTATATACGATCTAGGACTTATACATCATTTGTAGGGAATGCAGAGAAATAAACTTTCATGTTTTAAAAACCGCTCACATTACAGAAGCAGTAGTTCGGGAGGTCTTGAAGAAAACTGGGTAGATAAATCTCCAGAACCTGTTTAAATGTATCCCAGAAAATTTTGGGGAAGTAAGAGAGGAAATTGTGAGAAACCCCTTTGCAGAAATATTTGCAACATCTATAAACTACAGGTGAGGTGCCTGATGACTGAAAGGTGGCTAATATTGTACCTTTGCTTAAGAAAGATTGTAAGGAGAAACCAGGGAACAATAGACCTGTGAGTCTGACTTTGGTTATGGATAAATTGTTGGAGGTGATTATAAAAGATAGGATTTATGGACATTTAGAAAGGCATCAGTGACCGTCAGCTTGGTTTTGTGCAATGAAAATCATGCCTCACAAATTTGATTGAGTTTTTTGAGGAAGTAACAAAAAACCATTGAAGGCAGTGCAGTAGATGTTCATTTAGATTTTAGTAAGGCTTTTGACAAGGTTCCACATGGTAGACTTATCAATAAAGTTAGGCCACATGGGATTCAGGATGAGCTTGCCAGTTGGATGTAATTGGTTTAATAGCAGGAGCCTGAATAATGGTGGAGGGTTGCTTTGGACTACAGGCTTGTTAACAGCGGTGTCCCACAGGGATCGGTTCTGGGGTCCTTTTTTGTTTGTCATTTTATATCAATGGTTTGGATGAGAGTGCAGAAGGAATGGTTAGTAAGTTTGCAGGCAACACCAAAATTGGTGGCATAGTAGACAGTGAAGAAGGTTGCCTAAGATTACAGATCAAATGGGTGAAAGGGCTGAAAAATGGCAGATGCAGTTCAATCTGGATAAATATGAGTTATTGCATTTTGGTCCATCAAATGAGGATAGGGCTTATACAATTAATGATAAAGCCTTGGGCAGTGTTATCGAACAGAGGGACCCAGGGGTGCAGGTACATGATTCTTTGCTGTTTGTGTCGCATATAGAGAGGGTAGTTAAAAAGGCACTTGGCATGTTTGCCTTCATTGCTCAGTCTTTTGAGTATAGGAGTTGGGAAGTTATATTGCTGTTGGACAGGACATTGAGCCTCTTCTGGAATATTGTGTCCAGTTATGGTCACCCAGTTGTAGGAAGGATAGTATCAAGTTGGAGAGGGTTCAGAATAGATTTACCAGGACACTGCCAAGTATGGAAGGTTTGAGTTGTAGAGAAAGGCAGGACAAGTACTTTTTCCATGGGAGCAAAGGCAGTTGAGAGGCAACCTGATACAAGTTTATAAAATAATGAGGGGTTTAGATAGAGTTAATCGTAGTTGTCTTTTCCCTGGAATGGTGGGTTTCAAGACTAGGGGACACATTTTTAAGATGAGAGGACAGAGACTTTAAAAAAGGCATGAGAGGCAAATATTTTCCACTGAGGGTGGTTTGCATACGGAATGAACCTGCCGAGGAACTGCTGGATATGAGTACAATTACAATGTTTTAAAAATATTTGAATAAATGAATAGGAAAGGTTTGGAGGATACGGCGCAGAAGCAGACAGGTGGGACTAGTTTAGTTTGGGATTATGTTCAGCATGGACTGATTAGACTGAAGGGTCTGTTTCCTTGCTGTATGACTCTATATAGATTTGATGGTGTTGTGCCCAATGTTTCTCCATATTTGCAATTCTGTGGTAACAGAAAACAGTCAAGTGAGGTAAATCAAGCCATGAGAGCAGAACACTGTGGTTGTTGAGGTGCTACTCTTCTCAACCACCATTTTTTTGAGCCCTAACAGAAAACAAATGCTGTATATCTGGACTGCTCCATCATTCGGTTATTGATGACACATTAACATCTTAAAATAGTCTTAAACACTGACAAACCTGCTTTTGTCTACATTTTCTCTGTTCATTTGAGAATAAATTTTAAAAAAGGAAGTGTTTCATGTTTTCTAACAAACATTCACTCACTTTATAAAGATTTGCCAGTGTCCCTTGTCCATTCTTTGAAGTTCCAGTTTATTGACAACTATCTCATTCAGAAAATTATAGGTGTCAAGACACCAAGCATGAATGTGTGGGCAAAGAAGGTATCAAACTGTTGCTGTGGACTGTTCTTTTATGGTTGGACCCATTCATCGGTCAATACTAGTGGTACACTGCATTCTGTTTCAATTATGACAGGTTTGAACAGAGCATTTTATATTGTCCCTGGATGGAATTTTCCATTTCCCAGTGTGATAACCATACACTCACATACACACAACACCACGGTCAAATCAGGACAAAGTTGAATAAGGTTATAATGCTGAACAAAGCAATCAGCACTGTAGAAAGTATTGGATAATTTGGGCTGAATGTAATTGCTGAGATATGTGACAACAGTGCTTGTCTCACTCTTTTCATGGTAAAATGACAGCTCAACAAAGGCAGATGTCTGCAACAGCCTGATAATTTTAATGTAAAATTCTTTTTGTCATGTTGTACCTTTTTTTTCTCTAGAGTGCAATCCTGATAAGACTGCATGGTCTTAGCTTAACTGAACCAAAATTAAAATGCCCAGAATTTTTGCATGCCTTTATTAAAATTCTGTTTTCACAACACTGCCACAGTTAACATCACTTTTCAAATTACAAACTGAATTCTAGTCAAAAATTATCTGAGACTTTTTCCATTAAATTACTGGCAATTGTTAATGAAGTGCAGTGACGTAGTAAAATGTAAATGGAGTTTCATATGATCTTTGTAGTTTCACACAAATAGAGTCATACAGCACAAGCCCTTCGGCCCACACTGGTCCATGCTGACGTGAACGTCCATCCATTTCCCTGCATTTGGCTCATTTTCTTCTATACCTTTCCTTTCCATGGATTAATGTATTCCCTCCATCCCTAATCCCTCCCTTTCCCAGTCCCCATCTCCTCCCCCTTCACCCTCTCCTCCCCATTTCTTCTCCATACCTCCCCTCTGCCAGTTCCCTTCTCCCTCCCCTCCCCACTTCTTTGCCCTATCTTCTCTCTGCCTTTCCATTCACCCTCCCTGTTCCATGCCTATTCCCCCTTCTCTCATTCCCTCCCCCTTTCTCTTCCATTCCTTTCCTCCCCCATCTCCTATCACCTTCTCCCTCTCTCCTCTTGCCTCCTCTGCCCGCCCACCCCCATCCCTCTCCCTTTCCTTTTTCCTGTATTCCCTCCCAAATCACTATTAGACAAAATCCTTCACAAACCAATTCCTGATATGGAGGAGGAGAACAGCTTTGGACAGTAGCTAATAATTACATTGATGGTATTTATAGTGCTTGGTGTGGAACAAGACCTTGAATAAAATGTTAAACAGCATTTTTACAAAAATTATGTTTAATTCTGCTTTACTAAGCAGTTAACTAATTTTTCAACTTGAGTGACACTTCTTCACAAAAACAGTTCTCCAGCAATTTCTGATTTTGTTTCAGGTTTCTGGCATTTACAGGTCTCATTTCACTTCGACCTTTATTGGCTAAATAATTGTGTTGATTTTTTTTGTCTCATATTTCTCACACCCTTCCATTCTCTTGCAGATACTGGCATATTAGCCTCATGGTTACCAGCAGCTTTCCCGTGCCTGATGCAACTCGTTATTTAGAATGACTGTAACGGTATGTTTGACCTTGATGATGGCTGCATCAATCCTCAGTTGGATTCCCTTCTCACCAAGTGTCTATTCATAAATTTCCCAACAGGTCAATGGGTGTTGTAACCACAATAAATTTCTATATGAACTATTTTCATAACGTACCCACAAACATCATGGTTAACATGACACTCCTACTTAGTTAACTAAATGTAGATCAAATGTTCAAAGTGAAACTTGCTTGTCTGTGTGACCCCAACATTCAGAGATTTGGTCAGTCCTGAGTCAGGGGTGCTATTCCAAGTCAGTCACGATGTTGAGTAATGGTCAGTCCTGTGCAATGTTATCAAGTCTGTTGCTGTGGTGAGGAGTTTGGAGAAATCAATAGTGAGGATTAGAGGCAACATGCATGGATGCTTAGGGAAAATAATAGTGCAGGAAGTGGTAACTTACCATTTAAGGATGAGAGATGATAGAGTGTGTGGAGACACCAGGTACTGAGGGAAAGGTTTCATTGACATTAACGTGTGAAGCCTGCAACTCACTTTTCGAAGCTCAACCTGTGTCACATTCAATTCTCATCTGAATCGCAAGTACACAATTGACATGAAACGTGGCTGCAGCCACACCACAACTGGGCAGAATCAGTATTTATTTCTCTATAAGGGAATGGGATCTATGTGTGAGTGATATGAGACTCTTCAAGAAGCAACAAATTAATCAAACACTTACTCAGTACCGATTTAAAAACATCTGTAATCACAGAATCCTGCAAGTGAACCCGATACATTGGCTAGCTATGTTGATTATAAATCTTGGTCACAAGCAATCTTGACCATGTCATTGAACATTATAAATTGCTCCTATTAATCACCATGAAGCAGAACTTAGGTCTGGTGAGTTATAAGGTTTCATCTAAATTCCACATTTCCAAAACTTATTCCCAGCTCTTATAGCCTATAAAAGATCCAGGAGCTCCAT
Organism: Hemiscyllium ocellatum; assembly: GCF_020745735.1. Taxonomy (NCBI): domain Eukaryota; kingdom Metazoa; phylum Chordata; class Chondrichthyes; order Orectolobiformes; family Hemiscylliidae; genus Hemiscyllium; species Hemiscyllium ocellatum. Next base: position 25,291,961 of record NC_083425.1, on the reverse strand, counting down.
ATCTCTCATATCTTGAACTGTAAAATCTGTACCCCATTATCCCATTTGAAAAGTTGTCTTTATTAGATAATGGGAGTGAGGGAGTGTCACTGGGGAGTCAATTCTCATTCTTTCTACCACATTTAGAATCTTCTACTATATATGTGGCAATTGGCTTATGCAGCATACATCTGAATCTGGTCTACTACCACAGACAAATACAGTCCACAGTACCAACTGCAAATGCAACTTATCATTTGTTCTTTGTTCACTTTTATTAAACAACAGGAAAAGTGAAGGTGACAAGCTGATTGAAGCTTTCACAGCATTCGATGCTCCCTCATTCAATAATGGCACACTTCCATGGGCACTACAGAATGAATAGCTATTCCTTAAACTGGGTTGTAACACTGCGTGGTGTTCAGAATGGCAGCCTCTCTACCTTTAGCTAATCTAACAGTCAATCACAGAGCTAATGATGAAGAATGAATACATATTTACAAATGAATCATTCTATTTATCTTGAACTTCCAAAGGGTTGAATGCTTCAGCCAGGAATCTTAGGCTTTATTGCAAGAGGATGTGAATACAAGAATAGTGCAGTCTTGGTTAAATTATATAACTGATTATACAGTACATGGAATACCATGTGAAGTTTTGGCCTCGTTATTCAGAAAAGATATTATTGGCAGTGCAACAAGGTTCACCAGATCTTTTCCCATGATGATGAAACTATCCTCCAAACAGAGTTTGGGCAAACTGGCCCGCTGTTCTCTAGACTTCCTAAGAATGAGAGATGATCTCATTGAAAAAATACTTGAAGGGATAAACAAGTGGATACATAGAAAATGTTTCCTGTGGTTGGGGAGAATAGAACCAGAGGTCACTTTTCAAAAATAAGGCAGATACCACTTGGATCCCACTTCGATACTACTTAGGAGAAGAAGAGAATCTTCTTTACTCGGAGGGTGGGAACCTTTGAAATTCTCTATTACAGAGGCTATAGAAGCTTAGTTTTTGAGTTTGTGTGAGATAGCAATTGATAGATTTCTGATTATCAGTGGTGTACAGAGTTATGGGAATGGGGTGTGCAGAAGTCTTCAGTCAGCCATGATCGTATTGAATGGGTCAATGGGCTGAATGGCCTGCTTCTGTTCCTATGAAGGAGAGGAGCTTGGCATTCCAGGAGTGCCCTGACCATGGGGGCAATCCTTCCCATAGTGGAACTGTGAGTAGCGGTTGCTAGCTTGTAGTGATTGATCTGGTGTACAGCTGGGATTTAAATATGGCATCATCAGCAGGAAGCCAGGAAGAGATCAGCAGCCCTGCTGAGCCCACGATAACGTGACAGTGGCACTGTGGGGGACTGATACATAGGTAATGAGGTGAGCAATGGAGAATTACATGAGAAAACCTGCTGCAGCTCACTGAAAGAAACCTTTAATTAAACTGCCTGAAGTTGACACTTAGCCAAGTTTTGGGTAAATTAAGCTTTCCATATAAATTTGGGAGCAATCACATGCTGCCAGATATTTTCTTCAAAAGCACAAGTGATTGGAAATTGTTGTGTTGAGGAAACTGAAGCATTAACTTTATTCAATTGCTGTGCCATTCTCTCTAGGAAATGGCTTTTTGTGGTTCTCAGGGTACAGATTTAACTCAATCCAGTGTCAAATCCAGGAAAGTGAAAGCCTAGCTCTCTCATTTTAATGACTAGCAATGCATCCTGATTCCTGACAAATATGCTAATAAAAATCAGAGCAGAAGTGGTGATAAAATGAAAACAACAAAAAAAGGATAATTATATAAAATGACCCATGATCTCTGTGGAAACTGTGTTTCCTCACTTTTCTACTTTGATGAATGTACCTGAACAGTAGAGTACAATGCTCTATTCAAATACTTGTATATACAAATATATTAATTATACATTTTATACGGTTTAAATACAGACCTATTTTGAAATCATATACTTAGGCATAACCAAACGCCTATGGTATAAAAATCTGTGCTACTTCATATTCTGCACAGATATGACTGCAAGAAGTAATATAAATATGAATGTCAGAATACTGAAAGGAAAACTCAATAAAACAGGCCATCCACAGTAAATGTAGCAGCAGCTCAAATAACGATCCCTAAAAGTCAACACAACGCAAATGCACAACTGAGAGAGAAAACAAAGTTTGAATGTTCAACATACATCAGGAATAAATGAAGCAGATCTGTCATGGAAAACTATGAGCAACAGCTATTTGGAATTCTATTCGTGATTTTCTGGAAAGTGTTTGGCAGGGGAATTGATGATAATGAAGGGGCAAGGTACAAATGTATGACTCGATATATAAAGAAATAGTTTTGCAGTGCTTGCACGCAATGTGTTAGGGAGGAAGAGATAGTACCATTCTTCACTCCCATCTCCTTAGAGGGATTGTAAACAACACTTGTTTTACTAGCGTGCATTTTTATGAGTTTCAATTAATCCATATTTTCCATTACAGATGCCAGAAACATATACGGTGTTACACAATGCTTTTCTGTTAAATAATCAAGACAAATGATTTGGATTTACTGTGCTGTAGTTACCCAAAAATAATTTTATATTCGGTTGCCATTTTCTATTCTTTTTCCCTCCCTGGATTGGTGGAAAGAGTAGCTGTTTTAAAGTAATTAAGTTACAACTAAGAAGTGTTTCACCATTAGTACTGATTTTAAAAGCCACACAATTACCAAGAATTATCATTAACATGCTTTCACTTGTCTTGACTGTGTGAGGGAGTTGAATTAACAAAAACAATTGGAAATGAAGCTGGATTACTGATTACACTTAACTGAATACTATTCAACTCTCTCATTCTGGAAGGCTCAAAAACGTCCTGATAATGCAACCAGTATTCAGTGTTCAAACAGAAGAAGACAGAGGGCTTAATTTGGACTCTGTATAAGTGAACAGATTTTGAGTGTGTTCAAATTAAAACACCATGACAACCAAAGGATTAAAATTACATTGAATAAATGCAATGGTATTAGTTAACAAAACACGAATACATCTTTAACATTTAAAAAATCCAACCTTAAGAATCCAACCATTAGATTCAAACTTACATGCGACTGCTGGGTGAGATTTTTCGGCCATCTCTGAACCATGTGACTTGGGGACGGGGAAAGGTAGAAATTCTTGGTGCTCTGACAACTGCAGCATTTCCCTGGGAGACACTGAGATGTTTTTCACCACTCTCAAAGTTTGCCATATCTAATAAACAGAAAACAGTATTATGAACAGTTTTGTTCAGATGTTGACACCTGTGCTGTACATTTTATGAAACTTGCTGCAAATTGGGAAACCTTGACTTTTTTTAGTTACAACATCAAGAACAACAACCATTCAGAAATTTCTGTGCAGCAATTAAAATGAGAAAACAAGTGCATTATGTGCCGCAATTTTTGAGTCAGTGTTTTGACATGCCTCACGTTTCAAGTCCAATGTGACCCTCTTTCTTGGAAGCAACACTTTCTGTTTTTATTTCAGATCTCCTGCATTCACAACACTTTTTGATTTTAATTATTGATATTGAATTGGTGATCCCAGGTGTAAAGCAGTGGTCAAGAATATTTCAGTCAGAGCTGAGGAGAAAAGTAAAGGGAAGCTATTCTACGGTGTTTGAATATCATGATAATTGGTTTTGGAATGCCATTGCTGGGAGAATAAAAAGCAGAGCAGCCACCATCTTTGTCTGGATGATATTATATGGGCAGGACGGTGTAAAAATGTTTATGTTCACTGAAATCTGGAAATGGGTCTCAGACACTGATGACACTATCACAGAAACATGGCACCTTTAACAGCACAGAGATCATTACTTCGAAAATTGTCGTGATGGCCACAATAATTAGGAATTTTTGTGACTATTAGTGATTTTTTTCACCAGCCAGATCACTTTGTGATATTAGACCGTTTTTTGTTTTTAACACGCTCATGACAAAGTTCCTCCTCCACATTTCCTTGATATCGATCATTCATGTACCTTGCAGCTAAAATGGCATGCAAGGCAGCAACCTTATATTTAGAATTTGAAATGACAATTATCCTCTTTCAATTATGTATTTTGTCTCAATGGTTATGTTCCTAGCCTTTCATTGACAGCTACTCACCATGGGTTAGTGATATCAGGAAATATATGATGCGTGGACTTGTATATAAACTTCATTGTTTCATGGGTATTAGTACTTTTCACATTCCATCATTGTACTGGATAAGTTAATATTTCCCGATTTGGGTGTTTGTGATGAACGAAAGCCACAACTGATTGGTTCCGTAGATTATCAAATGATCTTTCAGTTTTAATGTTTGATTTCAAATGCAGTGAAGAAGGACAGGATAATGTGTAATTTTCTGTTTGCTGGTTCTTGGAGACATCCATGAGGTGATGGTGAGCAGCCTGAGCATTTGTCTCAAATGGACATGGGCTCCCAGTCTAAAGAAGCTGTTAGTCAGTGTGTCTGATCCAGTCCCACCCAAAACCTGAGCACAAAGGTCCACCCTGACAAGTCAGTGCAGTACTGGAGGAGTGCTGAAGTGTCGAAGTTGCTATTTTTAAGAAAAAAATACTAAAATGAGGCTGCATTTGCTCTCTCCGATAAACATATAGGTTCCACAGGACTACTTTGAAGAAGTTAAAAATCACACAACACTCGGTTATAGTCCAACAGGGTTAATCGGAAGCACACTACCTTTCAGAGAGCTGCTCCTTCATCAGGTGGCTGACAACCACCTGTTGAAGGAGCAGCGTTCTGAAAGCTAGTGTTGTGTGATTGTTAACTTTGTCCAACACCGGCATCTCCAAATCATGCTTTGAAGAAGAGTACAGGGATCATCCGCAGTGCCATGACCCACATTTATCCCTTAAACAACGTCACAAACATCAGTTATCCAACCAGTACCACACTGCTGTTTTCAGAAGCTTGCCTTGTGGCAAAATTCTTGATTAGATGAGATGAAGCAAGGTGGGAGAAGTTCATGCAGAGCATAAACTCCAGTGTAGACCTGTTGTGTCAAGCAGCTTGTTTCTATGCTGTAAGCATTTTGAAAATTGTTGGATTTCACTCTGCAAGGCCAAAAGGGTAACTTGTACGAAGTGAAGATTTCACTGTGCTGCAGTAAGCACTTGTCTGTCTGAGTTTGGAGCACTCCTGGGTCACACTATAGGGAACCCTGTTCTCCATCTAATCACTTCTGATCCTGATCATAAACTGCATGAAGCTGTCAGTGAATATCTAAGTTGAGGAAATTTTCCATTCTCTAAAACGCAAATATCTTGTCCCAGAATATAAAACAAACAATAAATTATTTGGTCTTTGAACAGTGACTCTACTCATTTCTGAAAAGGCTTAAAATTGAAAGATAGAAACATAAAAATTTAACAATTGTCAACATATTCCACAGTTGCTAATTCATCTAATTGACTTTGAAGCATATCTTCCGTTATAGTGATGTGTGTTGCTTGGTCGTACAAGGGAATCTGCAGCTGTCATCATTTGGACTGCAAAGCACATCCTCAATATTCCATGATATTCAACCTGCCAGACAATATATTAAATGTAACAACACTGCTTCTCCTTAATTCCAAGTTTCAAATAGCCATATTTCTTTCACAACATTCTGTTTGTCAATTTCATGCTGTACATTCAGAATCGACCAGTCACTGATCTCAAGGTATTCAAGATGCTTTAGAAACAAGATCCTCAGTAAATGGATTACTGCAGTACAGATGATCAGGATGACACTGTTCCAAAAAGTCACATGGGGGATCAAGAGAGATTATTACAAGTATTTATTTCTTTACTGAGTTGGAAATTCAAATTTCATTATTTTAAATTATGTCTGAAAAACTACCTATCTGTCTGGCTTTGTGCATTACTATCTGTAGTGGTTTTACACAACATGTGTATTAACTATAGAATTCAACTGGAAAGTTAATCTCCTTCAGTGTTGTAATAGGAAACAGCATTAGGGCATTGATTTTGATGCCTGCCAGTTATTTTCATCATTAAGTCTATGACTCGAAATCTACCTAGAGGAATACTGCAGCTCTGTTGGTAACACAATATCAGTTGTATTGTTGCAAAGGAGGAAGCAAATTACATATGTTAATACATTAGCTGAAGTTTCAGATTTGGATAGAAACGAGTTCAACAATGCCATTCAAACTTTGAGATCATGGGGGAGTAAAGTAAATCAGACATCATAAAATGAAGAAGGAAGAAAAATACTTCACATTGAACTTGCATTCTTGAAATAAAGACATAACATAGAAAAAGATGTTTGTTCAATATAACTGACAGTTGCAGTTGTTGTACGAAAGTGAGGTATTTGACATTTTCTATTGTTATTTACGTCCATAATCAAAACACTTATGAAACACCTGAGGGTCAAAGTGGCACAATGCTACAAAACATTACTTCCATTGAACATAAGCTGTTTGAGCAATCATTCTGGGTTACCTGGTGACAGCATTTTTGCATAAGCTTACTGAGACCTTATCCCATGTACTCTTGTGCAAAAGAACAATTATCAGTAAACTGCAGTTTTACATAGAAAACAGTCGCTGTGACTCAAATTTTAAATTGGGCCTCTACAAGATTAGTTGAGGAAAATGTGGCCTTCAGATATCTGTAAACCTATTTAATTATCACAACATGTTTTCTAAAACGCTCACTGACAGCTTGGCATTATACATTATACAGGCATTATACATGACACGGTTCTGTCCCCCTTACTCCAAGAACTCCCCACCTACGTTCGGGACACCACCCATGCCCTCCATCTCCTCCATGATCTTTGCTTCCCCGGTCCCCAATGCCTTATCTTCACCATGGACATCCAGTCCCTGTGCACCTCCATCCCCCATCACGAAGGACTCAAAGCCCTCCGCTTCTTCCTTTCCCGCCGTACCAACCAGTACCCTTCCACTGACACCCTCCTTCGACTGACTGAGCTGGTCCTCACTCTGAACAACTTCTCTTTCCAATCCTCCCACTTCTTCCAAACCTAAGGAGTAGCCATGGGCACCTGCATGGGCCCCAGCTATGCCTGCCTCTTCGTAGGATATGTGGAACAGTCCATCTTCCGCAGCGACACTGGCATCACCCCCCACCTTTTTCTCCGCTACATCGATGACTGTATCAGCGCTGCCTTGTGCTCCCACGAGGAGGTTGAACAGTTCATCCACTTTACCAGCACTTTCCACCCCAACCTCAAATTTACCTGGACCGTCGCAGACTCCTCCCTCCCCTTCCTAGACCTCTCCATTTCTATCTCGGGCGACTGAATCAACATGGAAATTTACTATAAACCGACCGACGCCCACAGCTACCTAGACTACACCTCCTCCCACCCTGCCCCCTGTAAAAATGCCATCCCACATTCCCAATTCCTCCGTTTCCGCCGCATCTGCTCCCAGGAGGACCAGTTCCAATATCGAACAACCCAGATGGTCTCCATCTTCATAGACTGCAATTTCCCTCCAGACGTGGTCGACGATGCTCTCCACCGCATCTCCTCCACTTCCCGCTCCTCAGCCATTAAGCCCCGTCCCTCCAATTGCCACCAGGACAGAACCCCATGTTCCTCACCTACTACCCCACCAACCTCCATATACATCGCGTCATCCATCGTCATTTCCGCCACCTCCAAACGGACCCCAGCACCAGGGATATATTTCCCTCCCCTCCCCTATCAGCGTTCCGAAAAGACCACTCCCGCCGTGACTCCCTCGTCAGGTCCACATCCCCCACCAACCCAACCTCTACTCCCGGCACCTTCTCCTGCAACCGCAAGAAATACTAAACTTGCGCCCACACCTTCCCCCTTACTTCGCTCGAAGGCCCCAAGGGATCCTTCCATATCCACCACAAATTCACCTGCACCTCCACACACATCATTTACTATATCCACTGCACCCGCTGTAGCCTCCTCTATATTGGGGAGACAGGCCGCCTACTTGCGCAACGTTTCAGAGAACACCTCTGGGACACCCGCAACAACCAACTCAACCACCCCGTGGCTCAACACTTCAACTGCCCCTCCCACTCCACCAAGGAAATGCAGGTCCTTGGACTCCTCCATCGCCAGACCATAGCAACACAATGGCTGGAGGACGAGCGCCTCACCTTCCGCCTAGGAACCCTCCAACCACAAGGGATGAACTCAGATTTCTCCAGTTTCCTCATTTCCCCTCCCCCACCTTGTCTCAGTCCCAACCCTCGAACTCAGCACCACCTTCCTAACCTGCAATCTTCTTCCTGACCTCTCTGCCCCCACCCCTACTCCGGCCTATCACCCTCACCTTAACCTCCTTCCAGCTATCGCATTTTCAACGCCGCCCCCCAAGTCCCTCCTCCCGACCTTTTATCTTAGCCTGCTTGGCACACTTTCCTCATTCCTGAAGAAGAGCTCATACCCAAAACGTTGATTCTCCTGCTCCTTGGATGCTGCCTGACCTGCTGTGCTTTTCCAGCCACACATTTTCAGCTCTGATCTCCAGCATCTGCAGTCCTCACTTTCTCACTGTTTTTCACATTAAGTTAGAAACTCAGATGATTGGTTTGACACAACAATGACTGAAGGGAAGGTGAACTCATTGAATTCATCACACTCTTGCTCATTTTGCCACAAGGAGATATTCACGGTATGATTACATCATAGCAGAGGGAAAATCAATCAAAAAAAACTCCACATCATGAATCTTGGTAAAATATTTTGAACATGTATTGAACAGAAGCATATGAAGAACCATTCTTATTTGTGATGATGAGTTTTGGAAGCTCTTTCAATTGAGAATGACACATGGGGTTTCCATTCACTAAGCTGACATTGCCAAAGGTTCACAGCAAGACTCAGGGACGCACGTAAAAATGTTGTCAGTGTGTGCAAGAGGTGGGTAAGAGTTAAAGCAATCTTCGGCATGTGCAATTGTATAGTATTCTTAAAAAAGCACAACAATCAAATCAATGTCTTCCGAAATTGAGCCAAGTGTCGAGCATTTATTTGAGAAATTGGAGTTTCAATATTGGATGGGTTAATTGCTGTAAATATTGTGAGCAAAATGGATATTTTCATTTGTTCTAAACCTATGACAAAAATGAATCTAATAAAAGACTTATGCCTTTAAAGGTTGGTCTATCTACAGTCCTGGAGCTTAATATAAATACGTACACTTCTGCTGTGCCCAAATAGACTGTGGTTAATTAAGCTAATTAAAACAATGTACAAAATCTTCTGTGATTTTCACATTATCGTTATTCATTAATGCTGCTGCCTGATTAGATACTCATTACCTAGGTAATTAAGCAGCAGTGTAACTTCCCCTTTTCCCTTCTCCCCACTCCAACATGCAGTCTGGCTGTAAGCATTTGTACTGTCACTTGGTACAACACATAAGCGGAGAACACAGGTTTTTCTTCATCCAATATAGCTGTAAATTCAAGCTTGTTTTTACAATTTACATAGGATTATTCTGATTGGGAAAAATCCATTTTGATCTTCATGCAGTAAGAATATGATGTGGTACTACAGCATATTTAGTCATGCAGAGGTGGAAACAGATGGAAGATCCTCATTACTGAGATAGCAAAAAGTCATTTTGTTCTAACATGGCTAATATGTTGACGTGTCAGATTTTAATTTTCTGGTGGAAACATCAGCAAACTAAATTTACATTCTGCACAACCTCTATGATGACTTACTGTTTGAAAATAGAGGCCCTTCCCTACCATATGAGTACACAGGATCTATTTCTGATGAAGTCCTTTTATTGGGAGGTGAGCACGGAAGTGATTAAGTAGAATTATCATTCTGGGAAATGAAGAGCATAAAAGGAAATTGTGTGGTACTTGTCTCTCAGTTGACAAGTGTTCCACGGTTTGGTTGTCAGGCATGTTCATTGAGTTACTTTTTATCATTTCTTCAGACATGCTTTTTTGTGTGTGTGTGTGTGTGTGTGTGTGTACATTTCTGCTGTCCCCCTGGGGATCTCTGCAACAATTAGGTATCTGTTTCCTTACAATAAACCTCACTTCAATAATATCACTATTATCATCTTAGATGCTACCTCTTGTGTTGAAAGTTCCCAGATGAGGATTTCCAGGTACATGGGTCATGGATAGGCTACACACTGTGCCACTAAATTATTACCATTAAAACAGATGTTAGGGAGAAATGAAAAGCTTTCCATGTTACCAGCTCTGGGGATACAGATGTTTAGTTTATTTTAAACAATTGAAGAGAAGTTGAAGAAACAATGGCTATATTTTTTTCACTGCATGTTGGCATTTATTTTCCAAAAGTGGATCAAATCATTTTAATACTATCATTTCTTGTTTTTGTCAATGAGGTAACTATAAGACAGGGAGATAAATGAAAAGATTCATAAAGCAACAATAGCAGTTCCAGCTGTCATTCTCTCAGTTACAGGGAGAAGTTAAAGCTACCAGGCATAATCAGGAAAGTGTAAGGGTACTTTTGAAAATATCCTTCTAAAACGTTGACTTAAATAAATAAACTGTAATTTTTTTTAACAAGTTGAAAAGGACTTTCAAGGTCGTTGTTACTTTTGGAGATTCACTATTTCCAGTCATTTATTTTCCTCACATCCCTGGGGAGGATGGCAGTGCTGAGGGAACATTGTTACATTCCAGGGTCTCTTGGTCAATTCAATAGGATCCAGCCACTTGCAGAGAGCTCTTGTGGTGCAGTGGTAATGACCGTACCCAGCCAGGATGCCCAGGTTTAAGACCCATCTGCTCCATGGGAATGTCCTAATATTTCTGAGCAGGTTGATCAGGAAAATATCTGGCGATGTGCAGCAGGGTGGAAGTCAGCTGGAATCACACTTTCCAGAGATTTCCACCTGTCGGAGTTGTGTTTTCCCAATGGATCAGGTGGCTTCAGATTTTGGAATGCCATTTGTACTTAAATTCGAAATTTATTGGGTTTATGCTACAAAATGACAGTGAAAAACATTAAGACTGGATAACACTGACAGTTTTCAAGTTGAGACTGTGAATATTAAATACCAGTATGTGCACTGTTTTCAAGTTGTGCTGACATTTCTTTTCTGCTGTCTAGTTCTGCATCTGTGATTGACAGGAATTCACAATACAAAGTGAATGTCATCAGTTTGTATCACAAGCAACTTAACTGAGCTCTTCAGTTGCTGCAGCATCTTCTAAATGCTTTTCATACCTGCTACGTTTCCGCAACAGCTTTTATTTGTTAGTTAACCCAATTTTGCTTTTGGGTTGCTGTAAAATGGGGAGTCTTGGGAATAGAAATTCTCTTAAGATTTTCCAGTATGAGACAAGAAAGCAAGCCATATGTGCAGAAAGTGAAATTCAGGGCAGGAGGATTCTAATTATAAACTTCCGATGAACAGCAGAAAAACACTCGATCTGTTAAAGCCTTGGATTAGAATGTAAAAGAACTCCCAAAACAGTGATTACCCTTTCATTGTTCATTCTGCACTTAGTCATTTTTTGGGAGTTAGGTTTCTGCCAATGGATGCAGAATGGCTAGATGCAAAGTTGTTCTTTCATTTTACCAGCTTACAGTTTCAGCAGTGAGTTTTCTCCATCGCCATCACTCCTCGTTCCCCAGCAGTAATAAAGTTGAACTTGGATAAGTTGATTATGCATGTGAATTGAACTTTTTATCTGCTAATGTCACATTATCTATTAAGAACACATTCAGCAGCTGTCCCACTGGCACATTCGTATTCTGAGCCAACTTACATGCCACCTGAACTTCTGTCCTTCTCTGCATCAGTGCTCCGAGCCGATTCCTCACTATGCAACGGTAGAAGCCAGCATGGGATCGATCCAATGATGGAATCAGGTATCTAAAAGTTAAAAACGAAAGTAATCAATTGCAGACAGTGTGGAAGTTTGGTTTTCTTTTAGTATTGATGCTCTTTTTAAAAATGTTGAAGTATTTCAGTCTGTATGCGCACAGTTGCTGAACCATTGCCAGCATGCAGTACTCTCTTCCTTCTAATGACTTGATCAAACCATGGCACACTGCCCAGTTTTAGAATTTTTCCTTTGTGTCCTCTATCCAACTCACCCAGATTGCCAGCTGGCAATCCAAGTCAACAACATGTGGAGAATCTCACTTTGAATAAATTGATACTATTCATGGCTCCATGTACTGCCACCCTTTAAAAATGAAACCTCATTGTAACCAATCTTTGATTTATTGTGTTGTTTTAAATAGCTCACAAATGCCTGAGGAGAGGGAGCTGGATGCTCTCTGGTGATGCATTGCTGATGTCCTCTTTCAGAAGGTTTCAGTTAAATGTCAATCTGTACTATAACTAGAACCTTAATGGGCTTATTTAGTTCACCTTCAATGTAAAAGATAAGTGCAACAGAGACTTCTTTCTTCGTGCTGTTATATTCCAACTCTATTGTTTCTTTAAAATGGGCATTACATCATAAAAAATCAAAATGAACAGTTAAATTACAATCATATTAAAGGATGTGGGTTCACTGGTGAGAATTTACTTCACTTTAATCATATAAGTATTAGAAACATTTCCAAGACAGTGGCTGGGCCAGTCATGAGCCGCTGGAGTACAGGTGGCATTATTATGACCAAAGAAGGTGAGGGGTAAAGAGTCTTAGTGTATCCTTTGAGTCACAGCAAGTTCCTATGGCAGTGAAGTGTCCAATATTCTGCTGAATTGCAGATTTCTTATTATTGTGATTTAATGTTATGTTGCATTCACCAGGTTCTGCCACTGTTACTAATTCCTTTGAACTGGTATGTCATACAGGGGCTCCAACTGACTCCAGACAATAGAGGTATCACAGGAATATCCAGGTTAATCATCTCCTCAACCACCTTAATTGGTACCTGCAGGTTTCCTTAAAGGTCTCAATGTCACCCCAGCACAAATTCACAATGGCAAGAAAATGCTAGGGCAGTCTGAACTAGGTTTTCACAAATTCCATGCCTTCTGTCACCTCAGCACCTGGTTCCAAGGATCTGAAGTTTCAGTCCCTGTGTCAGCAATGCAAACTGCAAATTAGTGAGTAGCCAATCATCTTTTACAAGAGATTTTACAAGAGTCAAGCTGGCCTGCTTGGCCACCTTTACATTTCCACTGCTTAAAAAAAAAACTTTCTGTAAGCTGTTATGCAGCAGTAAATGTTTTACCATCAGTTGGAGGTCAGTGAAAAGTCACAGAGCTCTATTTTCCCTGATTACAGTCGAACTCTGCATCTTCTGCTTCCATTGAGATTGCTATCAATTTGGTCGGTAGAACCACTGATTCAAAAACTTCAATCAACTTTTACCATCCTTTTATTCCTGCATAGGTCATGAAATGTTGCTTAGAGTTTCTTATGAACTTTTCATCATAGTTAATGAAAATACTTCAATTTCTAGAGTAGGTTAATTCAATTGTTTTGTTCTTAATCTCAGCACAGTCCTAAATCAGTGCTTTATCAGTTTATGATGTAACATCCTTGCTGAATGATCTAGAACATTGTGCCAACTTCCAGTACTTTAACCTGACAGCATTTCAATTATAGGTATCATTTTTTTCAAAGATTGGATTTTACCAACACTCACTCATTAGGTTTGTTAAAGGCTGGCACTAAACATTGTCAGGATCAATTTGATGGGCTGAAGGACAGAATTGAAGCAGCTAGGAAATATTTTGATGACAAATTTGTTTATAATTTGAAGCAGGAGAAATTAGTTTCCAACAGTTGCAGTTAAAGTATATTTATTTAGTATTTGTCCACAAATAACTCATAAATAAATATATACTGCTAAAATGCGGGTTTTAACTATTTACTTTCCATTAAAGAATTTTCTGTGACAACCTCAACATTTATCATATGTGAAGGTAGCTTTTTTTAAAGACTAGTTGCAGTTATTTTATTGAGTCGGGTTTTGGTGTCTAGGTTTCCAGGGGTCTGATATTGGTACATCTCTGGTTGAGATTGTCAGAGACTGGTTTTACAATCTGGAGACTGGAAGATCTGGGGGCTGTGCTCCCCGGTTTGGGACTCATCCTCCATCTCCTAGTTATAAAACAAGTGGCTACATCACCAATGTCTTGTGTAGACTCAGTTGATTGCTGTTCACTGTCTTTGAAAGAGGTCAAGCCAGGGACATGTGTTTGGTCAGTGATGCAGTATTGATTTTTTTATGCTGTATGTATTCCACTATCTGAATAATGGCTTGATACCAGCTGCATTTTATCATGAGTTAAACGTTTCCATTATGAATGTTCACAGTAGAGTTCGAAGAAATCAAACCTCACTTGGTACTCAAAATAAGCTCCCAACAGCGGTTAATCTTCCTTACTTTGTAATTCAAATTTCCTTTATTTAAAAAGTTGCTGGAATGCAAACATTACTGAATTTCAATACTTGTTCCTCGCCATTTATCTTATCTAAATATCATACCTTATGAGAAAATTAAAAAATTGTGATTCATGAAGTGATTGCTAGGAGGCTTCAAGTTGATTTAGACAGGTTGAATGAGTGAGCAAACATATGGCAGATGCTCAAATATGAAGTTATACACTTCAGTGTGAAAAACAAAAATGTGGATCTACAAAGTGATTTGGGTGTCTGTGCACACGAGTTAATGAAAGTAAACAGTTAGGTGCAGCAAGCAATTGAAAAGGCCAATGGCATGTTAGCCTTCATGGCAAGATAGGTCAAAGGTAGGGATGTCTCACTGCAGTAAGACAGGGCCTTGGTTAGACAACGCTTGGAGTATTGCATGCAATTTTGGTCTGCCTACCTAAGAAAGTCAAAAATCACAAGACACCAGCTAGCTGCCTTGGGAAGGAACAGGGGCTCCAAAAGCAAGAAGAGGTAAGATTAAGGAGCCTTGGATGACAAGAACAGAGGAGCTTCTCGTCAAAAGGAAGAAGGCAGCTTACGTAAGGTGGAGGGATCAAGGATCTAGCAAGCTTTAGAGGATTAAAGGCTTACTAGAAAGGAGCTCAGATATGGACTGAGGAGAGCCAGGATGGGGCACAAAAAAGGCTTGGCAGGAAGGATTAGGGAGAACCCAAAGGCATTTTACTCATATGTGAGGAATAAGAGAATGATCAGGCAGAAGGTAGGACCGATCAAGGATAGCTAAGGGAACTTGTGCATGGAGTCTGAGCAGATAGGGAAAGCACTAAATGAGTTTTTTGCATTAGTTTTTACTAAGGAAAGGGACCTTGTTGTGAATGAGAACTTTCAGGAGCTGGGAAACAGGCTTGAACAGATCAAGATTGAGGAAGTTGATGTGCTAGAAATTTTGGCAAACATGAAGACTGATAAGTCCCCAGGGCCAGACCAGATTTATCCTAGGCTGCTCTGGGAAGCGAGAAAGGAGGTTGCAAAGCCGCTGACGAAGATCTTTGCTTCCTTAGTCTCTGTGGGAGTTGTACCGCAGGATTAGAGGGAGGCAAATGTTGTTCCTCTTTTCACGAAGGGAAATAGGGAAATTTCTGGCAATTACAGACCTGTCAGTCTTACGTCTGTGGTCAGCAAGGTTTTGGAAATAATTCTGAGGGATAGGATTTATGACTATTTGGAAAAGCATAGCATGATTAAAGGCAGTCAGTATGACTTTGTGAGGGGCAGGTCATGCTTCTCAAATCTTTGAGGAGGTGACAAAACAGGTTGATGAAGGTCAAGCAGGGGATGTGGTGTATATGGATATTAACAAGGCTTTTGGTAGGCTCATTGATAAAGTCAGGAGGTATGGGATACAGGGAGATTTGGCTATCTGGATTCAGAATTGGTTGACTGACAGAAGGCAGAGAGTGGTTGTAGATGGAAAGTATTCTGCCTGGAGGACAGTGTTGAGTGGGGTCCCTCAGGTCTCTGCTCTTGAGCCTCTACTCTTCGTAGTTTTTATAAATGACTTTGATGAGGAGGTTGTGGGGTGGGTTAGTAAATTTGCCGATGTCACAAAGGTTAGAGGTGTTGTTGATAGTATAGAGGGCTATTGTAGGCTGTGGCGCGACATAGTTAGGATGCAGAGCTGCGCTGAGGAATGGCAGATGGAGTCCAACCTGGATAAATGTGAAGTGATGCATTTTGGAAGGTTGAATCTGAACGCTGAATATAGGATTAAAGACAGGATTTTTGGCAGTGTGGAAGAACAGAGGGATCTTGGTGTTCCACGTGCATAGATCCCTCAAAGTTGCCACCCAGGTGGATAGGGTTGTGAAGAAAACATATGGTGTTTTGGCTTCCATTAACAGGGTAATTGAGTTTAAAAGCCACAAGGTTTTGCTGCAGCTGTACAAGACCCTGGTGAGATCACACTTGGAATATTATGTCCAGTTCTGGTTGCCTATTATAGGAAAGACACGGAGGCTTTGGAGACGATGCAAAGAAGGTTTACCAGGATGTTGCCTGGACTGGAAGGCTTGTCTTATGAAGAGAGGTTGACTAAGCTCGGACTTTTCTCTCTGGAGGGAAGGAGAAAGAGAGGTGAATTGATCGAAGTATACAACATAATGAGAGACATGGATAGAGTCAATAGCCAGAGACTTTTCCCCAGGGCAGGACTGACTGGCACAATGGGTAATAGTTTTAAGATATTAGGAGAAAGTATAGAGAAGACGTCAGGGGTAGGTTCTTTACGCAGAGAGTTGTGAATGCATGGATTGCATTACCAGCGGTGGTGGTGGAAGCAGAGTCATTCGGGATGTTTAAGCAACTACTGGACATGCACATGGACAGCAGTGAATTGAGGGGTGCATAGGTGAGGGTATTTTATTTTAGATTAGGAATAATCCTCCATACAACATCGTGGGCCTAGGGCCTGTTCTGTGCTGTACCTTTCTATGTTCTAAGCCTGCAGTTTCACATAAACCTGTTGAACTACAACCCGATATGAAGTGATTTTAGACTTTGTCCACCCTAGACAAACACCAGCACTCTACATCATTCCTCAGAAAGGATATGCTTACCATGGAGGAAGTGCAGCAGAAACTCACTAGTATGATACTGGGGAGGGCAGGACTACTATATGAGATCAGATTGCTTTGACTAGGTGTGAATTCATTAGAGTTTGGAAGGATGAGAAAGAAGCTAATTGAAGGGTATCAAACTCTTAACAGGGATGGACAAACTAGATGCAGGGAGGGATTTTCCCTAGTTGGTAAGTCTAGAACCAGGGGTCACAGCCTCAGAATACAGGGTAGGCTATTAAAGACGCAGATGAGGAAGGATTTCTCCATTTATATGCCAGTGAACCTGTGAAATTTGCTACAACAGAAGATTGTGGAGACCAAGTCACTGGAATATAGTCAAGTAAGAAATAGGTACAATATGAGAGATATGGGAAGAAAATGGGAATATGGCATTGAGATTAAGGATCAGCCATGATCATATTGAATGTCAAAGCAGACCTGAAGGACTGAATAGTTTACTCATGCTCCTAATTTTTATGTTCCTGCTTTTACAAAATGATCTTGCGTACCTTTACTTCCAGATCTTCTGCAGCTGGTTGAATCTCAAATGTGTACTCCCATAAGAACATTATATTACAAATGCAATTTAGTTTTATTCTCCTGACCACAACTAGATATATTGACATGAGTTAGGATTCATTTAAGGTATTCATTAGATACAGCCACTATCTAGTTTTGTTAACATCAATCTAGAAATTTCTGATTGAACCTGCAAAATCAAACTTGCCTTCCTGTTAATTATGGTTAAGCAAGAAATAATTGTAACGTATTGTTTCTTCATGCCAGAGAAACAGACATAATATTTGAGAAATATTTTCTACAGTTCTGATGAGATGACATGCATCTGAGCCTGACCTTCCTCCATGATGTAAATCTATATGCAGACACAAGATGGTGCTGAAATACTAAGTCAATAGCTCTTGGCATCCAACCTTGCCTTTTGGACAGTTGAATGTTACATGCAGAGCAGAGACTAGGAGATGACCTTTACTGGCTGATTTAATTAGTAGAGTTAGCTGGGATAAAATGAATGAGTTCATTCAAATTTACTGCTGTCCTTTGATTTGTAACATGAAAGTACCTCTTTAGAACACAAAATGATTTCGAGAGACAGGTGTTGAGTTTGTTCAGTTTCTAATTCAGTGTCTCTTTTAATTATTCAAAAAAAACTCACAAAGCCAAATCACATACATGACATTGGCAGGCTAATATGAAAAGAACATCGCAGTTAAATAGGTCACATAAGGGTGACCTTGCCTACACACCAAAGAATATTGTCATCATTCAACTTTCAGGCAGCACATAAACTCTGTTCACAACAAATCATTCGACACTTTCATACGAACACATCCAATAAGAATTTGTGACTATAAACACATTACAATTAGATTCAGAAATCTTCTTTTAACTTAGATAAATGTATATATGAGCGACTTGTTAAGACGCCTTAAATGAAATATCTAAGCTAGGATAGTGGATATATTGGTGTTCATCTTTCAAAATCCTTAATACCTCAAGAATGTGCCTGCAGATTAGAAAGAAGCAAATGCAACCATCCTATTTAAGACAAGAAGGAGAGGGAGAAAGGAAACTTCAGACCTGTTAGCCTGACAGTTGTAGTAGGATAGTACGAGAATTTATTATGAACATATTATGAACAGGATATTTAGAAAATAATTAGCTGATTGAACAGAGTCACCTTGACTAATGAAGGTTCATGTTTGACAAATCCGATAGAGATTTTGACAATGTTACTGGCACACCCAATAAGGGGAATCACTGAGTCATAAAGCAAGGAAACAGACCCTTCGGTCCAATTCATCCATGCAGACCAGGTATCCTAAACTGAGCAGCCCCATTTGTTTGCATTTGGCCCATATCCCTCTAAACCTTTACTAGTCTTGTACCTATCCAAACATATCTTAAACACTGGAATTGTACTTCTACCACTTCCCCAGGCAGCTCATTCCATACACACACCACCCTCTGTGTGAAAAAGTTGCCCTTCAGGTTCCCTTTAACGATTTCTCATCTCACCTTAAACCTATGCCCTCTAGTTTTGGACTCCCCAACCCTTGGAAAAAGACTTCGGCTATTCACCTCATCCGTGTCCCTCACGGTTTTATAAATCTCAATAAGGTCACCCCCTCAGCCTCCGACGCTCTAGGGAAAAAAAGTCTCAACCAATTCAACTTCTCCTTATAACTCAAACAACATCCTTGTAAATGTTTTCTGTACCTTTTCTAGTTTAACAGCATCCTTACAGAATTAAATTGCATGAAATTGGAGGAACGATGCGGGGGGGGGGGGGGGCGGGGAGCGGGGGCATGTGTGTGTGTGTGTGTGTGTGTAAATATGTTAGCATGCATTGAGAATTGGCTAAAAGACAGAAAGCAAAAAGTTGCAGTAAATGTGTCATTCTCAGATTGGTACAATTGTGATCAGTGGGGATCACAAAGGATCTGTACTTGTAATCCCGCAAGTCACAACCTGTATCAATGATTTGTATGTGGTGTCCAATTGTAATATTTCCAACTTTGGAATGGTATAAAACTTGGTGGGAACATAAATTGTGAGGCGAACTGCAAGGTACATGCAATAGGCTTCAAGCTAATCTAGAAAGCTGAGTGTGCAAGAGCATGGTATATGGGATATAATATAGATAAATATGAGGCTATTCACATTCGTAGGACAAACAAAGATACAAAGTATATTCTTAAATGGTGAGCGATTGCAAAGTGTTGATGTTCAAAGGAAACTCTTTGCTCATAAGTCATTGAAAACTAGCATTTTTGTTAATAGTTCATATGATATGGGCATTGCAAGGTCAGCATTTATTAACCAGCTCGAATTGCAATTGAGAATGTGGTTTTAAGCCACTGTGTTCCTTGAGATGTAGGGACCTTACAATTAAGTTGGAGATTGAGCACCAGAATTTTGACCCACTATGTAAATACATGGTGATGTAGATGCAAGTAAGGATGGTCTGTGATTTTGAAGGGAACTTGCAGATGATGTTGTTCCTCTGCAACTGCTGCCCTTGTCCTCCCAGATAGTCAGGGTTAGGAAGGTACAATTAGAGAAACCTTTCTGAGTTACTTCAGTGTGTTTTGTACATTGTGTACACAGCACACTATGTCAGTGGTGGAGGGAATGAATGTTGAAGGTGCTGGATAGTGTCTTATTGGAAGTATAGCAAGCATTTCAGAAGGCAATTAGTAGGTTAGCCTTTATCACAAGAGTACTGAGTACAGGAGGAAAAAAGTCTTGCATCAGTTGGATAGAACACTGGTGAGGCATTATGTGCACTCTGGTCCCTTTACTTAAAGAAAGATATACTTCCTATAGAGGAAGTGTGGTGGAGGTTCACCAAACTGATTCCTGTGATGGTTGGACTGTCCTGTGAGGATATTGGCCCTCTACTCTCTCTAATTTAGAAGAATGAAAAGCAATCTCTGAAAATTACAAAATTATAACAAAGGGACAGACAAAATAGGTCACAAAATGACAATTCCCCTGAGTGCAGGACCTAGAACTAGGGGACACAGTCTGAACTAGGGGACTGAAATGAGGAGGAACCTCTTCACTCAGAGGATGGTGAATCTTGGAAACTTTCTAACCCAGAGGCCTGTGCATGTTCAGTCATTGAGTAAGTTCAACTCAGAGATTGATGGATTTCTAGTTACTACTTACACTGAGGAATATGAGGATAGTTTGGGAATTTGGTGTGGAAAAAGGTGATCTGGGGCTGAATGGTCTCCTGCTCCTATGCTTCTATGCACGAATAAGATTATCTTAAAAATTCAAATACAGAAAAAAACAACATAATAAAACAAATTCTTAAGAGTTTTGTTGCATGGCCAGTGAAAGGGGGCACAGGACACAGGATGAGAGATTTATTCCAGCACTATAAGAAGGAGAAAGACTGTAGTTTATTGTTTTATCACAACAGCAAAGAAGTGCTAATTGGTCAACACCAGCTTTCTTAGTTAGTGAAGAAAATATCTCATAGTGGTTACAATGGTAAAGGATCATGTCGGTGCTCAAAGTTGAATAATGTTAATGGCAAGTCTGACTCCATCACTGCTTTCCAGTTGTGGTATTGGGGTATACCATAACCCATATTCAGATATTTCCCTCAGGGGAAGGCAAATCAGATGCTAAGTTTTCATATACTTATCAGAAGACTAATAGGGACACCTTCTCAGAAGGATGCTACCTGTTTAAACTTTCAGCTAAAAATGGTGCAAATTTTCAGTTTAGTCACTTCAGGTTACAGTTTAAATTGGAATAGCTTCCCCAAACAATACAGTTCTCAGTAATAAAATGTTATGAGCTTCCTTTCACAGGCTCTTTAATTTGATACACTAGAATTTCATTTCAAGTTGATTTCAAAGCTTTTTTTTCAAAAAGAAACTTCTGATTGCCATTGGCTAGAAAATCAAGAGTGACAGGTGCATGGGAATACTACCTCTTCCAAGTTGCTTCCCAAGTCACGAATCATCCTGAATTGGAAATATATTTTCATTCCTTTAGCATTGCTGGGTCAAAGCCTAGAAACTCCTCACCAAACGTCATTGTATGAGTAACGTTATCACATGGACTCCAGTAGATCAAACAGAAAGCTCAACCATTCCCCTTTCTCAGGGTAGGAAGGGATTGACAAGAAGTATCTACAATGATCACATCTTGAGAATGAGTTTTTGTTTTGAAACTCTGAGATAACAGAATAACCAAAATGTCAGCTCTAACAGACTAAGACTTAAACGATATGTTTAAAACTTCTGAATCTTTACTCACTGTGACATACAAAGTCCTATCTTTTCTTCGTAAACAATTGTCAATGAGATTTACATGATCAATATGCTGTCTGCCCCATCTAGGGGCATTTAACATAATTTGAAATGGCTCATTCTAGTTTGCTGTAACTTTTACATAAAATGTTAGTTGTGTTTCTTTAAAATCTGAATCTACAAAAAAGACCTTATATTTTCTGGGCGGTCAAATGGTGTGTAGAATGTAGGACTGTCAGATCTTCTAAAGCTGTAAACTGATATTTGCTAAGTGAGAAAATTGTGTTGATCCTTCCACTTGCTGCACCACAACAATTTAAAGAAAAGTTCTCAATGTGTCAGTCCACATTATAAAAGAGAACATTTTCCAATATTACGGTATGGAGACAGACAGCCAAACCAAATCAGCCTTTCTATCTCTGAATTCACAACAGTAAAACAACTGATCACAGAATTCCTACAATGCAAAAAGAGGCCATTTGGCCCATCGAGTCTACATTGAACCTTTTTAAATACCCAATCCCAGACTTTGTGAATAATTAATTTCCAGACACCAGTTTGTGTCATAAATAAAATATTTTATTTATTTATTAAACACAATAACTTTAGAAAAGGGAAAATTATGCAACATGGTAATCTAAATAATGCTCATGTCTGAAACCTGTTTTCAACTCCAACTCACATAAAGGACGGACAGACAGACAAACAAACACAGTTAAGGGACCGATAAAGGAAAATAATAAAACTGACCAGATTATTTAAATGGTTTTCACAATGTGTTGTTTCACACGTATACATTTGGATTCCTTGGTTCTTTTTCTGAAACTGCTGATCAGGGTCACCATCTCAGTGAAAGCAGCAATGTTTCCAACTCAGCTTTCTGCTCTCTGTGCTTCTCAAAGCAGGTGTTGGAAACTAGGCAAATCTTCCTGTTGTCAGCAGCCAAGCTCAACTCCAACAAAAACACAGGTTAAAAAAAAACTTCAATTTTCCACCTTGATAGATTGATCATCGCTTTCTAAAACCTCAATTACCACTCAACAACTGTCAACTGCTTGAGCATAGGACCTCTTCCAGACTTGCTCGAACCAATTCCTAGGTACTGACCTTGTTATAAGCCAATTTCTGGTATATGTTTAACACAATGCTCTTCCTAGAGTTGCAGTGTCTGCATGGGCCCTTTTAATCAAGAATCAGCCGGCAATTAGACCCCAAGCCTGGCCTTACAAACAAACGAATGCATGGTGGCTCGGTGGTTAGCCCTGTAGCCTCATAGCAGCAGGGTCCCAGGTTCGATTCTGGCCTCGGATGACTGTTTGGAGTTTGCACATTCTCCCCGTGTCTGCGTGGGTTTCCTCCGGGTGCTCTGGTTTCCACCCACAGTCCAAAGATGTGCAGGTTAGGTGAATTGGCTATGCTAAATTTCCCATAGTGCTATGTGCATTAGTCCGAGGGAAATGGGTCTGGGTGGGTTACTCTTCGGAGGGTCGGTGTGGACTGGTTGGGCCGAAGGGCCTGTTTCCACTCTAATCTAATCTATTTCAAAGTCCACAAATCATCCTCAGCTCACAATTCCCAATTCACAGCTCTGAACCAAAACTGATAAAAAAAGAAAAAATCAGCACAGGTTTGAATATTAATAATATATTTTCTGTAGTATTTGTCACAGAATAATGGGCTGAACAATTAAAACCAAACATCTTGATTTTGTTTTGTTTACAATAGAATAATAGGCAGGAAGAAAGAGAAGGGTTCCTGGTCAGCTATGTGATGGAATTGAATTCTGGGCCATCAGTATCTATAGCTCCAAGCTACAATGTGCATGTAAAGTGTATGTTACCACAGCAACTGAGACTCCTTGGGGAGTGAGTTGATGCAGTTGGGTAGATGGATATTGTTGACCAGATTGGTGCTACAGCATGGGGTTTGATCACCATGCTGGCTGGGTTAGATACAGAGTATGCTTTCTTGAACTCTCATGGTAAAGACTAAGGCAGAGAGCTCAAGAAGAACAGAATATAAAACAAACACAAGCTACCAGAAAATCTTGTGTGTTAAATGCCGGATTATGCTGGAATCTCAATTTAGCTAAATTGTATTTCAGTGCATTTATATTGCCCAATTGATGCAAATGCTGGAGAATTAGGAATGAGCTTAACAATTGCAAAAGCAAAATAGAAGCATTTTGTTGAGTTCATCAAAAGAAAAAAAGATTGGTCTGAAAAGTGTGATGAAGTGATTTGCCCAGTAGTGTAATCAAATATTTAACACCAAATGAGACTGCCCAACTTTTTTTCATGGCTTTAGCTTTCCTGCTGATGAACTCTATTAATCATGCAACTAATCAAGGGACATTTCTGTTTTGTTTAGAGCACTGCATTTATCTTTCCTAATCACCTTTATAGTTTCCAAAATTATGACTCAGACTTGTGAAAGTGGGGCATCTCAAGGCTTGTAGCATTACATATTTTTCTGTACTATTTCAGATCAAAATCCTCCTGTGTTTTAATTTGCTGAGAGTGCAAGCTGATAATGGTATGAGAAGGCAACAGAATTTTTGGAATGTTGATGAATCGCAGTAACATATTGGGCTCTAAATACAAACAGTGGTGGCTTTGTGGTTGGGTCTGTCACTAATCCTCCATGCAATGCTAAGTCTAAAGGGGCTATCTCATTAACAGTGTCAGAGCATAGACCATTAGAGCAACTTAACAAGGAAAGAAAATTGTCTTAAATACTAAGGCGTTGTATAATGCATGAAAGCAATGCTTGCAAGATGTTTTTGAAAGCAGCTTGCGATAGAGGACGTGAGGGAACAGGCAATTCTGGATTTGGTGATGTGTAATGAGACAGACTTGATTAGGGAGATTAAAGTGAAGGACCTACCTAGGCAGTGACCACGTATGTTAAAAATCCCTCTGTCGTTTGAGAGGGAGAAGCTGGAATCGGATGTTATGCTACTATAATTGCGTAAAAGTAATGACAAACGCACAGAGGAAGAGCTGGCCAGAGCTGGTTGTCTTATGAAGATGTAAGAGACACTGTACCTTGAAGAGAGTTAAAAGCTAGCAGAACGACCTGACACAGCACCAACTGTTCTGAACAAGGTATAATGCAACATTTGGTCAAACAACTAAATTAACTGGTTGCCTGGAGACATCAAAACAAATTCAAATTTGGCCAATTAGTTTAAATTATACACAAAAAACAACCAAACTCCAATCAAGTTTGAATTTAGTATATTGACAATCTTAAAAGCCAATGACATAATTCAATATTTTGGGGATATAAGATTGGGGAAAATTGAACATTTGGGAGGAGAACTGCCAAAACACGAGCATCTGCAGACTGACCAGAGAATAGCTCTCTTAAAGGTACCTTTATCGATCAGTAACCTCTGAAACAGAAATCCCTAAGAGGAAGAAAAGAAGACAGAGGAAGATATAATGAGAAGATTCGACATCTGGTTGGTTTTGAAAATTTGAATTTTTGGTAAATCTGAATTGAGGACTTGTATTGTAGAAGGGAAGGTAAATATAGGTTAGAGGAAGTTTAGTTTTTAGTTGAGTCTTGTCTGTTGTATTTTAAGAAATAAAATTGTTTACCTTAAATAGTTCTTGGCCTCTTGGAATTTTTACAGATCATTGCACGCGATAAATCTTTTCTGCGAGCTGGTTTAAATTAAGCAGAAGGGTTTACCCCATGTCACAACAATTTGGGGCTCATTGTCGAGATTTGAACTGGTTTAGACAGAATTGAATAGATTTGGGGGTATAAAACATCCCAGCAAATTTAAACTTGTACATTAGTGTCCTAGGTCTTTAAATAAAACATAGGTGAGACAATTTGTTTACTTTTAATGACTTGTGGTTGATTAAATTAAAAGTGAGAAAAATGGCTAAAAAGGTTCTGGGATTTGAAAATGATTCTCAAATTTGCCAAGAAAGTTTTTAGAAGGAAAGAAAAAGGCCATACTTTTACAATTAACAAAGAAGTTAGATTTGGGTTTAACCAAGGACAAAATTAAAGCTGAAATTGTAAGGGAATTACTCAAACATTTAGGTATGTCAGAGAAACAAGCAACTGCAGTCGAGGTAGAAGAACCTAAATTATAATTGAGGAAAATGGAGTTGGAAGATAAACAGAGAGAGAGAGGAAAGAGAGAGAGGGGAAGGTTCTGAGCTAAGCTAAGAGAGAGAGAAGAAAGGGGGCAAGAGATGGACAGAGAGAGAGAGAGAGAGAGAGAGAAGAGGGACAGAAAGAGAGAGGAAAAAGAGAGAGAGAAGGTTCTTAGCTGAGTAGAGAGAGAGAAGAAAGGGAAAGAGAAAGAGAGAGAATTTGAATGGTGAGAAGTTGCAACTTAGTCAGCAAAGTCAAGTTCACAGGATGGAGATGAAAAGAGAAGGTAGTGATATATATCAAAACTCTGCACATTTTGATGAAAATGTTGATGAAGCCTTTTTTAATACATTTGAAAAATTGGCTAGGCAGATGGAGTGGTCTGAGGATTTATGGATATTGCTAGTTCAGACTAAACTGGTAAGCAGAGCTAGTGAGGTATTTGATGCGCTGTCAGATGAGGTGTCAGGAGATTATGAAGAGATTAAACAGGCCATTTGAAGTGCCTATGAATTGGTACCAGAAGCATATTAACAGTGGTTCAGAAACACAAAGAAGGTCCCAGATCAGACTTATGTTGAGTTCAAAAGAATTAAACATAGACATTTTGCTAGATAGGTGCGTGCTTTGAAAATAGATAGGACATTTGAGCCTCTAAGAGAGATTATTCTGCTGGAGGACTTTAAAAATTCACTTCCAGAGTTGGTAGGAATTCACTTGTAGGAACAGAAAGTTCAGGAAGTTGAGAAGAGCAGCAGAATTAGTGAGTGAATACATGTAGGTGCATAAGACAAGTTTCCGGCCAGAATTTCATCCTGTGAGGGATAGAAGTTGAGAGAAGGTGAGAAACTACACTACAAAACCAAAAGTAGAGAGCACTAATAAGAATTTACGACAGGATAAAATAGAAGCCTAATGCGGGGAAAGGAGGTGAAAGGCCTCAAGTATTTTCACTGTGGTAAAGTGGGATATGGAAAGTCACAGTGCTGATCGTTAAAGAAAGGCACTATGGGAAAAACAGTGGTGAAAGAAGCTAAGCCAGTGGCATTAGTGAAGATAGTAAAGGAGACTCCAAGAAGAGTTGAGGAGCTGCAGGAGAGTGCATAGTCTAGGCAGGGGCTGGGTATGGAGTTAGTACCTGATCTCTACAAAGAATTCGCCTCTGTAGGTAAACTTTACTCAGAAAGAACGGGGAGAAGGACAAGTAGTTATAATTTTGAGAGATACAGGATCTAACCAGTCGCTGATAGTAAGGGTCAAGCGATTATGAACTCTTCCTGGATTATTGGAAGGTCAACGCCGTTACAAAATCAGACTCATATCCAATTCCTCAAGCGGAGAACTGTATGGAGAAAGTTGGACAGGCCAGTTACATCACCATGTTGGACTGAATGCATGGTTACTAGCAGGTACCTTCATCAGAGACAGCAAAAGAAATTTCTGTGTTTGTGACGCCAAATGGGCTGTATCAGTTTAAAGTGATGTCCTTTGGAATGAAGAATGCACCCACTACATCCTTATGAACAGAGTTGTGGCTGCATTAACAAACTGTGTAGTCTATTTGGACGATGTCGTGATCTTTAGTAAGTCCTGGAAAGATCACATGGCACAGTTGGCAGAGCTCTTTGAATGACTACTAGAAGCAAAACTGGTGATAAACTTAAATAAAGCTGAATTCATAAAAGCAGAGGTGATGTTCTTGAAACATAACATCGGTCATGGAAGGTTGACTCCACAAAACGCAAAGACAAAGACAATCGAGGAATTTTCACATCCAACCGTGAGAAAAGAGCTGCTTCGAATCTTGGAACTAAACTGATTCTATTGGAAGTTTGTTCCAAACTTCAGCAGTTTAGTGGCACTGTTAACCGATTTGCTGACAAAGAACACAAAGTTTCAGTGGGCAGAACCATGTCAGGAGGCATTCGACCATTTGAAATCAATATTAACTACCAAACCAGTGTTAGCTACTCCAAACTTTTCAAACACTTTTGAACTCACCATCGCTTTTAGTGACATAGGAGTTAGAGCAGTACTCCTATACGAAGATGAGAATGGGATTGAACTGCCAGTTGGTTACTTTTCGAAGAAGATCAATAATATTTCACAATTAAAAAAGAACTATTGAGTTGAGCACTGGCCTTACAACATTTTAATGTGTATGTCATTAACAATGTCTTGGAGACAGTTGTGTACATGGATCACAATCCTCTTAAATTCTTAGAATGTTTTAGAGACAAGAATGTGAGATTATTTCGTTGCAGTCTTATGTTACAGCCTTTTAGTTTAAAAATTGTACATGTTGCGGGTCGTAAGAATATAATCACAGATGCGTTATCGCGGATTTGACTGATAACGTTTAGATGTGATTTGTGTTTATTTAATGTTTAATATATATATAGGTATATGGGAAGATGTCAAGATGAATTTATATTAAAGTTATCTGTATGTTCGGGTAATGTGTTTAAAGAATAGAAAAAAAAGTCATATTTTCATTATGATGGTTCCTTTTTTGGGGAGGAGTTGTTATGAAGGTGTAAGCGGTACTGTTCCTTTAAGAGAGTTAAAAGCTAGCAGAACTTACTGACACTGCACCAATTATTCTGAACAAGATATAATGTAACATTTGGTCGAACAACTAGATTAGCTGGTTGCCTGCAGATGACAAAAACAAATTTGAATTAGGCCAATCAGTTTAAATTATACCTCCAAAAAATACCAAATTCTAATCAAGTTTGGATTTAGTACCTTGACAATCTTAAAAGCCAATGACACAATCTGATGCGTTGGGAGGTATAAGACTGGGGAAAATTGAACAGTTTGGAGGAGAACTTCCAAGCCAACAGCATCTGCAAACTGCCTGGAGAATAGATCTCTTAAAGGTACCTTTATCAATGAGTAACCTGTGAAACAGAAATCCCTAAGAAAAAGACAAGAAGACAGAGGAGGACATAACAGGAAGATTCGATGTCTGGCTGGTTTTGAAAATTTGAATTTTTGGTTAATCTTAATTAGGGGCTTTATCAGACTAGTATTATAGAAGGGAATAAAAATAGGTTAGAGGAAGGAGTTGTAAATAGTTGTTAGTTAATTATTGTCTGTTATACTTTAAGAAATAAAGTAGATAATCTTTTTCTTTAAATGGTTCCTGGCCACTCGAATTTTCACAGATTACTGCATGGGCTAAATCTTTTCTGTGTTGCTGGTTTAAATTAAGCAGGAGGGTTTACCCCCACTGTCATGACTAGTGCAAAGACAGACTAGCAAGGAAGACAGTAGAGCAGCAATGATAGGTGTTTCTGGGGGTAATTTGGGTAACACAGCAGAAATTCATTCCAAGGAAAAAGAAACATATTAAGAGAGGAAGAGGCAACCATGGCTGACAAGGGAAGTCAGCGACAGCATAAAAGCAAAAGAAAATGCATACAATGTGATGAAAATTAGAGAAGCCAGAGGACTGGGAAGCCTTAAAAAAAACAATAGCTGACAACTGAGGTAGGCTAGCTAGTAATATTAAAGGAGATTGCAAGGGTTCTTTTCGATATATGAAAGGTAAGAGAGAGGGAAGAGTGGATATTGAGATGCTGGAAAATGAGGCTGGAGAAGCAGTAATGGGAAACAAAGAAATGTTGAGGAATGGAATAAGTACTTTGCATCAGTCTTCGTGTGGAGCATACTAGAACTTAGCTGTAAGTTCTGAAGATAGCAGCAGGAAGAGACAATTAACATGAACTGGATGGACTACACCACCAAGTTCTAAAGGAGATTGATGAGAACATGGAAGCAGTGGTTGTGATCCTTCAGGAATCACTGGAGTCAGGGAGGGTCGCAGAGGACTGGAAAATGGTTAATGCAACGCTGCTGTTTAAGAAGGGAGGGAGGAAGCATACAAGAAATCATGTCTTTAAGAATTGTATTTTGTCCTGGTTTTTTTTATGAAAAAAAGGCTGAGCCAGAAGTTTCAAGAGGTCTGCTCAAAGTCAATAAAGTAAACAGTTTGTGAGGTCTTGGGATATTTTTAAAAGGTTGGAACAATATAAGCAGTGTGAATGGGTGGGGTCAAGCTCCCACAGAACCAGGACTTTTTGTTTTAGTTTTTAGTAGTAGTTGCTGGGGTCTTGAAGTTGGATGTGGAAGCACTTATTCCTCTCTCTGCTACAGCTAAAAGTTGGGGGTTCTCTTCCTGCTGCTAAAATTGCATGTGAGAAAATCTATTTCACCGAATTTGCCTTTACCAAAGTTGTGTTTATGGGATGTTACTATATTGGAATATGGAATGTTAATTAGTAGTTAAGTTATATTATTTTGTTAAACATTTCAACAGAGTTACAGTTAAACCAATTCTGTTACTTTTATTTTGTTTGTATGTTAATTGTAGTGTAAAAACAAAGTGTGTTTTGTTCAAAGTTGAGTAGTTTGATCAATCAAATAGCATCTGGAATGCACCGCCTTACATTTATCTTTAAAATAAGTAAAAGTTAGGATCTAGACTACCTTATTAATATATTTGATGGGGTTTGGTCCAGTCTATACAAATTAGAGACCAATTTAGACCACAATGTGAACAAGGAATATAATGTGTCTAGGGCCTTGAATAGTGAGGAATGAGGTGTTACACTTTCTGCAATTGCATGAGAAAGGAGTCATAGAGTCATAGAGTCATAGAGATGTACAGCATGGAAACAGACCCTTCGGTCCAACCCATCCATGCTGACCAGATATCCCAACCAATCTAGTCCCACCTGCCAGCACCCTGCCCATATCCCTCCAAACCCTTCCTATTCATATACCCATCCAAATGCCTCTTAAATGTTACAATTGTACCTGCCTCCACCACATCCTGTGGCAGCTCATTCCATACATGTACTCCCCTCTGCATGAAATATTTGCCCCTTAGGTCTCTTTTATATCTTTCCCCTCTCACCCTAAACCTATGCCCTCTTGTTCTGGATTTCCCGGCCCCAGAGAAAAGACTTTGCCTATTTATTCTATCCATGCCCCTCATAATTTTGTACACCTCTATAAGGTCACCCCTCAGCCTCTGACTCTCCAGGGAAAACAGCCCCAGCCTGTTCAGCCTCTCCCTGTAGCTCAGATGCTACAACCCTGGCAACATCCTTATAAATCTTTTCTGAACCTTTTCAAGTTTCACAATGTCTTTCTGATAGGAGGGTGACCAGAATTGCATGCAATATTCCAACAGTGGCCTAACCAATTTCCTGTACAGCTGCAACATGACCTCCCAACTCCTGTATCAATACTCTGACCAATAAAGGAAAGCATACCAAATGCCTTCTTCACTATCCTATCTACCTGCGACCCCACTTTCCGGGGGTGTGGGGCAGTGTTGGATTGAAGGAGTGGACCAAGGTGTCCCAGAGGGACTGGGCCCTGTGGAGTGTTGACAAGAGGGGAGAGAGGAATATATGTCTGTTCATAGCTTCACACTAGAGGTGGCAGAGATTTGAAGTTTTTTCTTCCCCAGAGGCATTATTCACAGTCTTCCTTAATTTCAAGAAGATTGGACAGTCTGGAGTCAGTGTTTATCCAGTGATGGTGATTCAAGATACGTGAGTTGAAATAATTTGGCATAATACATTTATTTAAAAATCCAGAAAGGTAAGCTTCATCTATAATCATTTGGAATTTCTTGGCTACGAGTATCCCTGTGAGGGTCTTATATTTTCCATTGTGTTAAAGTTTTACAATCAAACCAAAAAGCAACAATTGCAAATCAGATAAGATGGGTGATAGATAATATTATTGTAGTGTGCTTAAGTATGATTGATTGTGGATACAGCGTCATCACTCTGTTCAATTTTTTTTTCTGTCAGTGTCGTTGTGACAAAAATTATACATTTCTGTCTGACATTGTGCATGGCATTTTTTTAATGTAATTCTGTCACGAAGTAAAAGGATTAAATCCAGCATTACTCTCACAAGAATATTCCAAGTTCTTTTTGTTCCAATAATTAAACAAAATCTCTGAAATTAAGTGTTCAGGGAAACAGGTCATGAGAGGACCTTCTCAAAGCTCTTGGTATAGCCAAAAGGCTGTCACATGGGCATTTCTTGACAATATAAGCTATGAAAAAGCAATACCAATGTCAAGCAACTGACATCCTGATAGATAAACCTTTGATCTCAAAATTGAAATGGAATTTTCGTCTCTGTAAAAATTAAAATAAATTGCATTTTTACTGCAGTGATTGTGGTTTTTAGCTCATAGCAAATATTTTTACAAGGACATTGACTGCCAGCCTGGTGCAATGTACATGCTTTTGCTAATTTTAAATCAGATAGAGATCCATAAGTTCTCCTGATTAACCAAAATAAATGCACCACGAGTATGAAATTAAGTAACAAAGATTGTGTGGTAGCAAGTTCAATTCCCGGTTTGCAGTAAATAAACTATTTCACTCATAACATCATTTGTGGAAGGATTGTGAGTTATCAGGCAGTGATAGGGGCAACGTGCTAGCAATTCATTTATCCTGTCAGCACTCAGCGCCAAACTTTACTGATGTAAAATGAAGAACTGGGCTCAGTGTCTAAGGTTGCCAGTGCTTGTGAACCCCACAAGATTTGCTTTTTTCACGAGAGGAACTGTGTAAATCAAATTCTGAAAACATATCCATCTTTTACTGTCAGTTTCCCACCAAATGTAATCATAAATGTGCTTCAAATAAATTCTAATTTGCATCTGAAATAGAAATTATTTCTTTTGAACATAAGACAATGAGACATAGGATGATATATAGGCCATTCAGCCTAACAAATCCACTCCATGCCTGATCTGATAACCCTCAACACTGCTTTCCTGTCTTTTCTGCGTAACCCTTGATTCCCTTACTGATTGAAAATCTATTTCAATGTCCAATATACTTAATTATCCAACTTCTACAGCACTCTGTGGTAAAGAATTCACTACCCTTTCAGAGAAAAAAATTACTCTTCATCTCTGTTTTAAATGTGCGACCCCTCATTCTAAGATTATGTCCTCTAGTCCTCGACTCTCTCACAAGGAGAAACAACCTTTCTACATCTACCTGTCAAGTTCACCAAGAATCTTGTATGTTTTAACATGATATCTTCTCATTCTTCTATATTCCAACAAGTACAGCCTCATTCTTCTCAATCTCTCCTCATAGGAACATTCCTCCATCATTGCAATCAGCCCTAGTGCACCTTCTCCAGACTTTCTTTACGTGATGACTTTATGTGGATGGCTTTAAGGGCTGTCAGATGGTAAAGGTGACAAACAAACATGACCACCATGTGACTGAATATCTGACAGTTCCACCCTCCTCTACTTGAGGACCAAATCAGTTTCATTAACACAAATCAGCATGGGATTTAGGATATTTTTGTGAGAATCCAGAGATAACTGACATTCGTCAAATTCTATCTCACCAATTCGGAAGGAACGAGGGGATTTATGAAAATTGTAGCAGAGATGCAAGCTCTAGCATGATCTTACTTAGTCACCATGTTCACTTCAATATAAACTACAGTCAGTTTACTTTCTTTTGATCTTTTTTCTAGCTTGGTCTGTGAGTTTTTCCTTCTCATCATAGCTCAGATAATAACACAATCCACCTGCTCTCACCTTTATCCATTTAGCTATTTTCCCCTTCTTTCAGGGTCAGACTCTCCAAAGCTAGGATGCTCAACTGAGTTATAAACATCACAGTAGTCACTGGACATGGGAGGGGCAAGGTCTTGCCCTCCCAGAAACGCTCAGTATTACATCTGTGATGAATCCCTCAGTCTATACATAAGATGTACTTGCATTTTTTCAGCAAATTATTCAACAATGGCTCTAAATCTTTGTGTTAGGTCCTGCAGTCCATACCACAAAGAACCTTTTTTTAATCATCCTTCCCCAGCTTTACATTGCATTTTTACATGAACAGCAACTTCTATTTGATGGGCAAAACACCCAGGTTATCCAGTTCCTTCAACATTTAATTTGTTAGCTCTCTATTTATTGCTTGCACTCCCATCCAGTTTTACATCCTTGGCAAATTATAACAGATTTAATTCTGTCCATACCCAAGGTGGTGCAGTGGCTCAGTGGTTAGCACTGGCCTTAGATAAGGGACCCAAAACTGTTCACCGTGTTCCAGCTGAGGTCTGACTAGAACCTTGTATAGTTTTAGCAAAATCTCCTTTATTTCAAAAGGAATGGAGTATAAAATTGTGGCCACGAAAAATAAATGAGAATGCAAGGTGGAAACAATGATGTTAGTCCACCTGGTTTAAAATGATCTCAAATAATAAGTTCCAGTTCAGAATTTATTTTTGATTGGCTCGGCCCATCCAAGAATGTCTGCAGGAAGTGCACTCAACGCTTGCTCCTCCAAGACTACGTTAGGGAACTGGAGCGGGAGCTGGATGAACTTCAGATCATTCGGGAGGCAGAGTCTGTGATAGATAAGAGTTACAGGAAAGTAGTTACTCCAAGCACGAAGAAAGCTGGGTGACTGTTAGAAGGGGGAAAACACAGTCAGTGCAGAGACTACTTGTGGTCGTTTCCCTGAAAAATAAATATATCATTTTGGATACTGTTGGGGGGAGGGGGGTCAACTTACCAGGGGCATGCATTGGGGTGCAGGTCTCTGGCATAAAGTCTGTCATTATTGCACAGAAGGGAAGGGGGAAAGGAGGAGATAAGGGAAGTTAGTCATTGGGAACTCAATAGTTAGAGGGTCAGATAGAAGGTTTGTTGGGAATGAAAGAGACTCACAGTTGGTGTGTTGCTGCCCAGGTGCCAGGGTCCATGATATCTCGGATCATATCTCTGGGGTCCTGAAGGGAGAGGATGACCAGCCCCAAGTCATGGCCCACGTGGGTACCAATAAAATAGGGAGAAAGAGGGATAGGGGTGTAAGGCAGGATTTCGGGGAGCTAGGGTGGAAACTGAGGGCTAGAACAAACAGAGTTGTTACGTCCAGTTTGTTAACCGTGTCACGTGATAGCGAAGTGAGGAACAGGGAGAGATATTAGCTGAACATGTGGCTGCCGGGATGGTGCATAAGGGAAGGTTTCCGGTATATGGGGCTCATTCTGGGGAAGGTGGGACCTGTACAAACAGGATGGTCTTCACTTGAACCAGAGAGGTACTAATATCTTGGGTGGGAAATTTGCTGGTGCTATTTGGATGGGTTTAAATGAGCTCAGCAGGGGGATGGGAACCAGTGGTGCAGTTCCAGTGCACAGGAAGATGAGAGTAAGGAGGGCAGGGACAGGATTTCATGGTCACAGGACTGTGCTGGCAGACAGCAAGCTGGTTTGAAGTGTGTCTATTTCAACACCAGGAGTATCTGGAATAAGGTAGGTGAGCTTGCAGCAAGGATAGGTATCTGGAACTTTGATGATGTGGCCATTTCAGAGACATAGATAGAGCAGGGTCAGGAATGGATATTGCAAGTTCCAGGGTTTAGATGTTTCATTAAGATCGAGGAAGATGGTAAAAGATGGGGAGGTGTGGCGTTGTTAGTCAAGGACAGTATAACAGTGGCAGAAAGAACTTTTGATGAAGACTCGTCCACTGAGGTAGTATGCGCTGAGGTTAGAAACAGGAGAGGAGAGGTCACAGTGCTGGGAGACTTTTATAGGCCTCCGCAAAGTTCCAGAGAGGTGGAGGAGAGAATTCTGGCTAGGAGTGAAAGGAACAGGGTGGTCATTATGGGGGACTTTAACTTCCCCAACTTTGACTGGAAATGCTATAACTCTAGTACGTTGGATGGATCAGTTTTTGTCCAATGTGTGTAGAAGGGTTTCCTGATTCAGTATGTTCAAGGGCCGACAAGAGGGGAGGCCACACTGGATCTGGTACTTGGTAATAAACCAGGTGAGGTGTTTGATTTAGTGGTAGGTGAGCACTTTGGAGAGAGTGACAATAATTTGATTACGTTTAATTTAATGATGGAAAGAGATAGGTACATGGCACAGGGCAAGAGTTATACTTGGGGGAAGTGCAATGAGGCATAGAAAGGGGCAGCAAAATGCAGGGGTTGGGAACAATTGAAATGTGGAGCTGGTTTAAGCAATAGATATTGCTTGTCCTTGATAGGTATGTCCCTGTCAGGCAGGGAGGAAGTGATAAGGTGGGGGGGGAGCCATGGTTTACTAAAGAGATTGTATCTCTTGTTAAGCAGAAGAGGAAGGCTTATGTGACATTGAGACAAAATGGTTCAGATGAGGCGATGGAGAGTTACAGATTAGCTAGGAAGGATTTAAAGAGATCTTAAGAAGAGCAAGGAGGGGACAGTCTTTAACAGGTTGAATATAAAAGACCTCTATAGGTATGTGAGGAATAAAAGGATGACTAAGGTAGGAATAGGGCCAGTCAAAGACAGAAGTGGGAAGTTGTGTGTGGACCCTATGGAGGTTGGAGAGGTGCTAAACGAACATTTCTCATTGGTTTTCACTCATGAGAAAGAATATTGTAGAGGAGAAGACTAAATACAGGTTATTAGACTAGAAAGGATGGAGGTTAGTAAGGAGGAGGTGTTATCAATTCTAGAAGTGTGAAAGTAGGTAATTCCCTTGGGCAGGATGGGATTTATCTCTGGCCTTGATCTTTGAGTTGTCATTGTCTACAGGTTTAGTACCAGAGGACTGGAGGATTGCAAATGTTGTGCCCTTGTTTCCGAAGGACAGTAGAGATGACACAGGTAGTTATAGACCAGTGAGCCTTATGTTTGTTGTAGGGAAAGATTTGGAGAGGATTATAAGAGATAGGATTTATAATCATCCAGCAAGCAATAATTTGACTGAAGACAGTCGACGTGGTTTTGTTAATGGCACGTTGTGTCTCACAAACTTCATTGAGTTTATTGAGAAGGTGACCAAGCATGTGGATGAGGGTAGGGCAGTTGACGTGGTGTACTTGGACTTCAGTAAAGCCTTTGATAAGCTTCCACATGGTAGGCTTTTGGAGTAAATGCAAAGGTATGGGATTGAGGGTGATTTAGCAGCTTGGATTAGGAACCGGCTTTCTGTAAGAAGGCAGCGAGTGGTGGTTGATGGAAAACATTCAGCCTAGAGTCTGGTTGCCAGTGATGTGCCACAAGAATCTGCTTTGGGACCACTGCTGTTTGTCATTTTTATAAATGACTTGGACGCAGGCATAGCTGGGTGGGTTAGTAAGTGTGCAGATGACACTAAAGTCGGTGGAGTGGTGGGACAGTGTTGCAGGGCGACTTGGACAAACTGCAGAATTGGGCTGAGAGGGGACAAATGGAGGTCAATGCAGATAAATATGAGGTGATTCATTTTGCGAAGAATAACAGGAAGGCAGAATACTGGGTCAATAGAAAGAGTCTTGGTAGTGTGGATGTGCAGAGGGATCTTGGTGTCCATGTATGTTAATTCCTGAAAGTTTCCACCCAGACTGTTAAGAAGGCATACAGTGTGTTAGGTTTTATTGGTAGAGGGATTAAGTTCCAGAGCCGTGATGTCATGCTGCAACTGTGCAAAACACTAGTGCAGCCTCACTTGGAATATTGTGTACAGCCCTGGTTGCCCCATTACAGGAAGGATGTGGAAGCATTCGAAAAGATGCAGAGGAGATTTACCAGGATGTTGCTTGATCTGGAAGGAAGGTTTTAACAGGAAAGGCTGAAGGTCTTGGGTCTGTTCTCATTGGAGAGAAGAAGGTTAAGAGGGAATTTAATAGAGACATCCAAGATGATCAGAGGGTTAGATAGGGTGGACAGTGAGAGTCTTTTTCCTAGGATGATGATGTCGGCTCGTACGAGGGGGCATAGCTGCAAATTGAGGGGTGGTAGATTTAAGACAGATGTGAGAGGCAGGTTCTTTACTCAGAGAGTGCTAAGAGCGTGGAATGCCCTGCCTGCCAATGTAGTTAAAGCAGCCACATTACGGGCATTTAAGCTGTCCTTGGATAAGCACATGGATGATGATGGAATAGTGCAGGGGAATGGGCTTAGATTAGTTCACAGGTTGGTGCAACATTGACGGCCAAAGGGCCTGTTCTACGCTGTATTGTTCTATGTTCTATTATTTGTTATTTTCAGCACTTTGTATAATTTGAGTTCTTCTAAAGGTACCATAAAATGGGACTAATAAATCAATCTTTCAGCACTGCTTAAATAATTTATGAAATGATTATAGCACAGGAGAAGATCACTTAGCTTGTAGTATCCACTCTAGCTCTCTGAAGGAGCAACTAAATAAATTCTAAACCTGTCACCACACCGCCCTTCACCTCTCCCCTCCCCTCCCCTCCCACCCAGCCCTGTAATATTTTTCTAACTTGCTTTTTAAAACACATTTCAGGCAGTGTATTGCAGCTCCTAGAGTCATCAACTGATTTGCATTGCTTTATTTCTCTCTTCAGATATTGCCAGACCTGCTGGATATTTTCAGCATTTTCTGTTCTATTTCAGGTTTCTGGTATCCACAATATTTTGCTTTTATTTCTGTCTCTTTCATTTTTCTATTCAGTGAATTGACCTCCACGGCCTTCTTTGGTAGAGATTTCCATTGTTCAATACCCTAAAGGAGTATAGACAAGATCATTGAACATATTTTAAGTCAGAGGCAGATAAATTTTTGTTAGGCAAGAGAATCAAAGGTTATGAGACCTAGATGCAAATGAGTGTTCAAAATACAGGCAGATTAGCCGTGATTTTATTCAAAGATGGAGTTGGCTAGAGGGGCTGAATGGCCTACTTCTGCTCCTATTTTGTCAGTATTTAATCAGACCTGAAGCACTAACCTAGTTCCTATTTCCATGGATAGTACCAGACCTATTAAGTCTTTTCAGATGGTTTTCTTTTTATTTCTGTGCTTCCCTTCCTGCCTTGGAGTGTGCTATTGCAATTGGTTCTCCTTCACGTCTTTCTACTCTTGTTCACCACGTAATTAATGAAAATCAATGTCATGGAATATTTCAAATGTTTGCACTTTTATTTTATATTTCTGCTTCACCAGCAGATTATCAGCCATGTTTTAGACTTCTAAGATGTTTCCCAGTGCTTCCTCCACCAAAAGGTGGAGAGGTTTAGATTGGTGGAAAATGAACAAATTGTCTTGCCTGAAAATCTTACATTCATATCCATTATAGTGTAGCAAGTTGATGTGGTTCTCTCTGGAGTTGAAGAACCAATGGTTATAAGTTAAAGTCAGGGCTGACTTACAGTCCATTGAAATGGCAATACCAACTGTGGCT
Organism: Hemiscyllium ocellatum; assembly: GCF_020745735.1. Lineage (NCBI taxonomy): Eukaryota > Metazoa > Chordata > Chondrichthyes > Orectolobiformes > Hemiscylliidae > Hemiscyllium > Hemiscyllium ocellatum. The sequence goes on along the minus strand of NC_083425.1, from coordinate 25,252,866 downwards.
ACAGGGGACCTGAAACCAGGTGGTACAGCTCTCAGAGGTCATTCACTATCAAACTTGCTCATCCTGAATATGCCTATGACATTGTGTAAAGTGTTTTGGACAGGAAAACAGCAATGTAACTTGTACTTTTATAATCTAACAGAATTCTGGATAAAATGATGCATTAACATGCCCAATACACAGCAATTCTGCATTTTTTTTTAAAGCTGTTTAGAACATAGATTTCCAATCATAAAGGATCTAATAAAAATATTTGTTCCCTCTCTTTATTTATTCATGACTTCCACTGAACCCTGCAAAATTGCATTGCCATCTCCAGCTGCCATCAATTATCAATAATGCTCAAATTCCTTTACAATAGATATCCATTTCTTGATGCTTATAAAGTTACCCTCAAAAGTTAAATACCATTCACCGATTTCATCCAATACTTCACATAAGCACCAACGGGGGAATGAGACTGAGTGTGTCACCATGAATTCAGTTGCAGCTTTAAAGGTGGGCTGCTATCAATAATTTTAGGTTGTATGTCAAATCCCTAATTATCGTGAGATGCAGAATTGTTAGAAATAGTAGTTTAAGTAATCAATTCTTGCAGTTACATTATTTTTGGACAATTTAAACAACTCAAACCTTGAAAAGATTCTTCTTGGATAGTTGGGGCATCGATAGTTGTTTTTAAAAACCATCTACAGCCATTATTAGCAACACCTCCAATGATTATGAGGTAACCATCATCTCCATATAGTAAAAGTATTTTGAAGAGTTCAATGGCTCAGCAGTTAGCACTCCTTCCTCACAGCACCAGGGACCTAGGTTTGATTCCAGCCTTGGGTGATTGTCTGTCTGTGTGGAGCTTGCACATTCTCCCCGTGTCTGCTTGGGTTTCCTCCCACACTCCAAAGATGTGCAGGTCAGGTGAATTAGTCATGCTAAATTGCATTAGGTCCATTAGTTAGGGGGAATGGGTCTGGGTGGGTTACTCTTCGGAGGGTTGGTGTGGACTAAATGGGCCGAAGGCCCTGTTTCCACACTATAGGGAATCTAATCTAATAACATATCCAAATAATTGTTGTGAGTACAGAAAGCAAGTTGTATGGTAACTTACTATTACACTGAAATTGAATGGAAAAGGAAGGTGAAAAAAGGAATTAATTTTTATTTTTCCCATCAAAATAAATGCCCTTAAAGGTAGTTGTATTTCTCGCCCATTCTTCATTCTTCTACTGGAGCCGGGGCCACTTCAGTGAAACAGAGCGAAAGATGAGGAAAACTGGTGTGAAATAACTTTCCACAATCATGTGAAAATTTGAAACTTCAGACTGCAAACTTGAAATAGAATTTCTGTTGCGTGATTTTTGAAGCATGTTAAAAATACCTGGAGAATTCTGCTCATGACTCTGAGAATTTATCTAATGGTTAGCAATGCGTTCCAGGAAGAGTTTGAATGCTACTTCATGTTGGTCAAGTTGACCTTAGCCAGATGTACAGTCAGACGGCTACCATTTGCCACAGAAACCACGGTTAATGCAAAGGAAAAATAAGCAAGGTTTCCAACTCCATTAATAGAACTCCATAGTGATGTCCAAAATATTTGAATAGTTTGTCAACACTAAGCGTCAAGTCTCAAGCATAAATGAAAGCTACTTGGATAAAATATTGAATTGGCTGTGAATTCTTACTTCAGCAAGGAGTCACTGTGATGTCTTTAAGAGAGAAGAGTAAAATGGAGAAAGTATGTGTGAAGAGAAACAAAACAAATTGTGGTGAGTACAAAGAGTATTCTAACCTCTATTTCAAAGAGATTGAAGTGTAATAGTAAATATAAGTTTTACTGCAACTGTGTATGACACAGTGAGACTATACCTTGAGTACTGTGTATAATTTTGGTCTCTTTAAAGAAGTCAGAAGTCACGTGACAGTCTTCCCCTGACAAAGGAGCAATGCTTCAAAAGCTTGTGATTTCAAATAAACCTGTTGGACTATAACTTAATGTTGTGTGACCTCTGACTTTGTCCACCCCAGCCATTGGCACATCCACATGATCTTTAAAAAAGAATATACCTGCCTTACATGGAGTGCAATATGGAGTTTCACCTGTCGGATTCTAGGGATGAGGGACTATCCTATGAGATGAGTTTGTATAAACTATCCCTATATTTCCTAGAATTTTGAAAAAATGCGAGGTGATTTCTCTGAGACATATAAGAGGTATTGATAAATGCTGGCAGGATGTTTCCCTGGCTGGGGATCCTCGAATTAGGAACCACAGTCTTGGAATAAAGTGTTGGCGCATTATTCCTGGGATGAAGAGAAATGTCATCGTTCAGAGCTGTGGACCATTGGAGTTCTCTACTGCAGACAGCTCACCATTTGGTGACGGTGTTCCAAGTCCGAGATTCAATATATTTCAGGGTACTGAGAAAATCAAGAGATGTTTGTGTAATATGGAAAATGGAGAAGATAAGGTAAATATTAAACGGTGAAACAGGCTCAAGAGGCAGAATGGTTTATTCTAGCTCCTGTTTCTTATGGTTTTATGAGTTCTGAAACTTTTGAAATACCCAAAGCAGATAATGAAAATAATAGAAATTCTGTATTATTGCTAAGCTTGACACCATTAAAAATTGATTTAGTTATTTGTTGCCTGTTACAGCTGTCACTTATCAAATAGATGCTCATTAGTAGAGACATGCTATTTCCATCAAAAAACATTTGAAGTATTGTCACGTTCATTGTGCACACAAAAAATACCAGACTTGCATCTCCTTGCATTGTTCTGCCTGATAAATCACCTCTATCTAGGTTAAACAAGTCTGCCATTCAGGTAATTAACACATCATTTAAGTAGTCATTTAAAATGTAAAATTGTTAATCCACTCATTTATCAATGGTGTGTCCTGATCATCCTCCTCTCTCAATTCAAAATTGCCGACCCTCATTTGAAAAGCTTGTGTTAAACTTTTCATTAGAAATGCTCAGGTGTTTGTTATTAGCCTTTCATTTTCAAATTAGTAGCAGCAACTTTGTTGGGGCTTTAGAATTATTCAGTGACAACCAAAAAGAAAGGAAGCACTGGAATGTCACATCAGAATCATGCCTGCGGCCAGAGCTTTGAAAGCATGTAAAACTGTTGCTAGCCTGCCATTAGAAGATGCATTCAAACCTTCCAGTTCTCTCCATGTCAAGCTGCAAAAACAGAAACAGCTGGGCAACCATTCAAAAAAAAGTGTCAAAAAACCTAACAGAAACAGACCTCAATATTGGCCTTTGACATATACTGACTTCAAGTGAAAATTACTTCAAGTGTAAAATTGTGGCAAAATTTGCAGTGAACTTCCCACATTTCCTGCAGAGGAATTGCGGGTATACATTGATACAATCTTAAACAGTGAGTGGTTTTGGCAGAAGACATGAGACTCAGAAATGCTCAATGTTTTCTTGCCAGAATTTGAGTGATGAATGGCAAAACCAGTCATGTATCAGATATATTGAGCTCTGCTTGCCTTGAACTCGAGGGAAGACGAAACGAAAATGCTCTTGTCATAGAGCATGTGAAGAGATTGTAATAATGGGTGGTGTGTTTGAAGGTGAGGTATTGAATAGGAGTTGGAAGGCTTTATGCTTGGGATATTTAGTGATAGATAGAAAAGCATAGGAGAAATGGAACTAAATTGAGATCAGGACTAAAGCTCAGAATGGGAAAACACAGAATATATTGGGCAGTAAACAGGTATGGAGTTTATTGGATGATACAAAATGATAGGAATATAGGAGAAGGAGTAGGTTATTCATCCCCTTGAGTCTGTCGTGCAATGCCAGACCATGACTGATTGTCTACCTCAATGCCATTTTCCCCTGTCATCCGCGTACTGACCCAATTCCACGGCTCTGCAGGATTCCAAAGATTCACTACTCTGAAGAGGTTTCTCCCCATCTCTGTCCTGAATGGCTTGTCCTTTACTCTGAGCTTGTGTTCCCTAGTTCTAGGGACGCCTTTGCCAGAGGAAATATCCTCTCTGTATCAACCCCATCTAGTTCTTGAAGAATTTTGTAAATTTCAATGAGCTCACCTCTTATTTTTCCAAACTTTAGAAAATACAGACCCAGCCTCCACATTCTCTCCTAATAGGACTGTCTTGCCATTCCATAAATTATTGTGGAACCTCCGCTGCTCTCCCTCTATCGCAGGTATACTTTTCTTTAGGAATGGGAACCAAAATATCTCAGTACTCCAGGCACTATCTCACTTCTGGTATGATGGATCCTCACCACAGCTCATGTTGATAAAGGATACGTTTGATAGATTTGACGGATTTGATGCCACTATCCTTTATTCACATAATGTCCGACAGGGCCTGATTCATCTCCTGTGTCACACAAAAGAAAGTTGGTCGTCTAATGAGAGGCTTGTCTTGTCTTAATCAAGAAGTAGTTTATTGCATGATTATAATGAGGTACTGAGTTAGTTATTATGACAGAGATTAAAGGGAGGTATTGTCGCTGGACTGTAATTCTGGAGATCCAGGCAATGTTGCGAGTTTGAATCCTATCATGGCAGGTGGTGTCTTCAATAAAAATCTGAAATTACAAGTCTAATGGTGACCATGAAACTATTGTGAATCATTAGGAAAAGATCCATCTGGTTCAATAATATCCCTTAGTAAAAGAAACTCTAATCCTTACCTGCTCTGGCCTACGTGTGACTCCAGACCCATAGCAATGCAGTTGACTCTGAACTGTCCTCTGGGCAATAAATGCTCACCTAGTCAGGATGCTCTCATCCTGTGATGAATAAAAACACATTCTTGGGACATCCAAGATGGCGGCGATCTGAAAGGTCTGCTTTGCTGGGCTCTGCATCACAACATAGACAAAGTGGTGCTCTAACCCACCCCACCAACACTATTCAATTATAATTCAACACTAAAAGAGCTATACAATCTTCACTCATCCCATTTTGTTGAGTCGAAATGATTGAGTAAGTTCCAACCTGTGGGGCACCTGTTGGAATCATGAGCACGACCCCCTCTGCTAGTTCACTGGACCCAGTTACTCACCAGGCCCTGGTCATGGAGTTCACAAAGTTGTGAGAAATTATTGAAGCCACGATTGAAGAAAGGTTCAGCAGTAAATTGGGCCTGATCTTAGCCTTGTTCCAAAAATATGAGCAGCTACGTGGAAGCCTTGGAAAGAGAATGGATGAGGTCGAGCAATGCACGGCAGTGACAGACACTGTGATCGATTCCTATAAGGAGTGGATTCAAGCCCTTGAAAAACAGGTCCGTACTTTAACTGAACAAGTTGGCGATCTCGAGAATAGGGGCAGTCTGAAGAATGTTTGTATCGTCAGTCTGCTGGAGGGGATGGAAAGCGATCAGTCAGTGAGTTTTTTTCGAGAACTGGCTGCTCCGACTCCTTCACTTAGAAACTGAAGCAGGGTGAGTGAAAATTGAGAGAGCTCATTGGGATACGGTGCGCAGGTCAAGCTCGGACCAGCACCCTCATCCTGTTCTTGTGTGATTTCACAGTTATGGAGACAAACAAAGCATTATGGAAGCTTTCAGAACCCAGGCGCAGGCTTTAATTCACGAAGGCTCCAGGATTATGTTCTTTCAAGACTTTTCAGTGGTGGTGATTCAGAAAAGGAAGTCTTTTGATGATATCAAGAGAAGACTAAGGGAACTCGGGATTCAGTCTACTTTAAGGTATCCAGCAATGCTCCATATTGCTTTCAATGGATTCATTTAACTTTCCAGAGAAAGCGAAAAGCTTTGTGGTCACGTTAAAGTAGGCTGGATGCTTTAATGGATATAGATAATCATGTTTCTTTATTTTCTTAAAGAAGGTTTGTTGGAGTTTTCTGGTGTTAACCAGTGTTAAATTGTAGTCAGGAGTGGGCAGAGTACTCACTTTTAATTTCTTCATTAACATGACTATATTCCCTTTTTTTTGCTTGTCTGGTGCGGCTCAAGCTGGAGGGAGTTATGAAGGTGGTTGTGATGACTAAACGCCTATCTAAGGGCAGTTCAAACCCGGTTTTTGTAGTTAATTACCCTGGCTGCCATATTGGTAGTGGGGCTGAAGATAAGCTTTTGGGAGTGAAAGTGCCCCCAGTGGGCAGGGTGTAAATTCCCCTATTGCCATTGGCGCTTTGTGTTTTGTTTTTTTTTTTGGTTTTGTATGTACGTAGTTTTGGAATGTTTTGAGAGCTTGTTAGTTGTAGTAGTTTTAATTAGTGTACTTTTTAGGCTCTATGAGTCTTTTTTCATTGATTCTCAGCAATTTGAAATTCAAGTTCTTCCTCTCTGGAGTTCAAATCTTGTTACAGTGTGTTGTGGCTAATGATGTGTTTAAATGATGTATCAGGAACATTAAAGAAGCCATTCGCCAGTCAAGAGGAAAAAGGTACTTTCCAGTCTTAAAATGGAGAGGGCGGATATTGCCCTCTTGCAGGAGACACACCGTGATGACAAGAAACTTTTGAAATTACAGCAGGGTGGGTTTGATCGAGTATATTTTTCATTTTTTAATACTAGGAGTAGAGGCCATACTTATCAGGAAGAATCGTCCATTTACATTACTAGATTGTACTAGAGACACTCATGGGAGGTTCATAATCCTCAAAGCTTTGATACACAGGGAAGAATGTGTACTTTGAATGTTTAGTGCCCCCAAGCACACCACCTTAAATTCCTGATACATGCATTTTCCAAATTGAGTAATTTTGCATTGCGGCACATTATCGTAGGGGGAGAATTTAATTGTCTGATGGATCCCATAGTAGAAAGAATGCCCAAAGACCCCCTCAAATGCCCTCTTTGCAACGTAAGCAGTTAGTGGACCTGTGTGGGAACTAGGGTTGTTGGATGTCTGGAGGTGGCTCCATCCCACGGGGAGGGATTTTACTTCTTCTCTAAGCCACATAAGTGCCACATTAGGATTGATCTTTTTCTTACCTCTGCAGTACTGTTAGATACAGTGGCGTCCTGCACAATTGAGCATATTACTATCTCTGATCATGCAGCAGTGTACTTATTGGTTAAGATTAAGGGTAACATAACAGACTTGAGACACTAGCAAATGGATCCCATTATTCTTAAGGATAGTAAGTTCATTGAGTATTTCTCTCATGAACTCAGATCTTTTCTAGCCATTAATTCAGATTCAGCCAGTAATCCATCCATTTTTTGGGAAACTGTTAAGGCTTATGTCAGGGGGATAATTATTTTTTACTCCGCCAGTAGGAAGCGGCAGAAGGGAGAGCAGCAACACTTACTCGAGACACAGTTGAGGGTAGCCGAGAGGGCAACTTTGATGGACCCTCAGTGGCTAAGCTACAGGGAATCACAGCACTTGGGTAAACATTGAATTCCATGTTCACACAGGCAGCCAAGAAGGAACTCGCTCTTGCAAAACAAAGGCTGTTTAAGCGTGATGACAAACCGGGCAAATATTTAGCATATCTTGCCAGGAAAAAAGAGTATCCCCCCCTGCCAAGCCATTACCTCAATTAGGGAAGGGACTGGGATCCTTATCTGCGATTCCAAAAAGATTAATGCAGCATTTCCGAAATTTACTCAATTATATCAGGTTGAGCATTATCAGGGGGTTATTGGGTTAAAATGGATTTTTTTTACAAGAACTTGGATCTTCCAGGGGTAACCCCTGAACAAGCATCTTGCCTTAATACCCCTTTAACCAGCAGTTTTGGTACCTCACCTGATACAATGTATCAATTTGTTTGGCATCTTTTCAGGCTATATGATCAATTTTACAAAGTCTGAGGCCATGCCTATGCAAGGTCTTATGGAAATACTTGATGTTGAGGGCGAGTCCCGATTTCCCTTTAAATGGTCGCAGGGGAGTTTTCTTTCTTGATGTATATTCATTACTCCTGTCTTTGATCATTGATTCAAGGCAAACTTTGTTCATTTGTTTGACAAAATTAAACAAGACCTTCAAAGGTGGGAGGCACTTCCAATATCCTGGCTAAGTCGGGTAGCTCTTCCTAAAATGAATGTCCTCCCTCATTTGCTACACCCCATGCAAATGCTTCCTTTGATCTTGCCTAGACATTCAGAAGACTTAATGGCTGGTATGGCTCTTTTATTTGGCACCATAAACGACCCTTTATCAAGTTAATCAAATTGCAACTGCCCCATAGATTTGGGGGGAGTAGACCTCCCGGAAACTAAAAACAATCAATTAAGCCCTCTTTTATTCTATGTTAGTGACTGGGCCTATGAGGACTTGTCATCAATATAATTAGATATTGAAGCTTCTCAGGCAAGGTGCCCCCTTATCAGTCTGCTGTTCTTAGACAAAATGAGGGCAGTTATGGAGTAATGTCATAAACCAATAATTATCAATACTGTTAACGCATGGAGGGCAATGCATCAGATCAAAGGTAATATAGCCAAAACCTCATTTCTTACCCCTATAATTGGTACAGCGGGGTTACAACTGGGTTAATGGATTCCGGGTTTAAACTGCGGACAGCTAGGGGTGTGTCTTGCTTGAGTGACTTATTTGATGAGAAACAATGATGTCCTTTGATCAAATAATTCATAAGAATGGACTACCTACCTCTTCTGTTTTTTTGAGGTGGGACTTCTTTCAAAAAAGAACCACACTTTTAACAGACCCCTACAGATCCAATATAGAGAGGAGGGTGCATTGTGCTAAGAACATACTCTCTGTCAGCACCCTTTGTCGTCTGTTGGAGAGTGGCCCCTCAGATGAGGCTGAGCAACTTTCCGAGGTCTCGGAGAGAGAGTTGGGTGTTGAAAGCTCCTCAGAGACATGGAAGGATGTTTGTGAAAATACAAGAAGGATTTTGATCTGTAGTAGGACTGATGCCATGCAGTTGATTATTCATAGGGCCCTATCTTTCCAAATTCAAGTGGGAGTATCTTCAACATGTCCCAAATGCTGAATGACTACAGGCACCTTTGCTCATTGCTGTGGTCCTGCCGTAAGCTTTGTACATAATGGAGTGCTGTGTTAGGTGTGATGGAGATGGACCTAGTTTCTCTTCTCCTGGGCCTGCCCAGGATACCTTACTTAGATGCACATGGGAAAAGCTTTTTAATATCCTTACTTTTTGCACTAGGAAAAATATTCTGTTGTGTTGGGTATCTGAAAACTTCCCGGGTCTGTCAGGTGGGTGTAAGCTAGTTTTGGAGCATATCCCTTTAGACTTTCTCATGAGTATGGCACACCAAAAAACTGAGGATTTTTATATGATATGTCAGCTGTTTTTGGACTACCTAGATACAGACATTTCTGGCATTCTAAGGGCTTTTATATAGCCATGATGATGTTGTCTAATAAATCTAATATCCTGTCAGGAAGAATTACGAATATATGAATGTGTATTCATTAATGCATTTATTTACCTTGTTGTTTTGTATGTATATGCACATGGGTGTAATCTTGTTAAGTTGGCATTTTTTGAGTTATGTTGTTGTTGCTCTATTGTAATATTAAAAAATCTCTTTTTCAATAACATTTTAAAAAAATAAAACAAATTCTTACTGAGAACATGAGAGAGACCGCAATGTTAATTTTTTTCTCTTTTGAGATCCAAAGCTGTTCTCTGCCCAACTCCAAATGATATCACCATTTTGGGTGGTGTGTAAATAAATACTTCCCTGTTGCTGAGATGAATGCAGCTCTGATAACATTGAAGAAGCTTGACACTATCGAGGACAAAGCAAGCTACTTGATCGGCATTATATCCACCAAAAAATTAACCAATTCAGAGCTTTACACCCTGATACAAACTTTTTCCATTATCAATATTTATGAACATAATTGCATTTATCACTACCCCATCTCAACTGATCTACAGTGAGATGACATTCCTGCAATACCATCAAATTTGTGTAGAATATGTGATCACTACTGGTCTGCAGCCCCTTGAATAAGCTAACTTTTCTTTAAAGATCTCCCACATCCAATCCTTGTTGTCCTTGTCCCAAATGTGTCAACTGTGTGGCATGGTGTTGTTTATTATGGCGTGTGGCCTAAGGTAAGTTGGGTCCTTTTTATATACTGTTTAAAAACCTGTGATAGACACCTTGTTTGATAGGCGAGAGACCTCAGTCTTTGGGTTTCTACGCATTAGAAATTGTAATGGTGATAAGCCACACTGGCATGGGATGGGCAAGTAATTTAATGTTGCTGCAGGAAAGCCAGGATTTTTAAATTTGAAAGAGATTTGATTGCCTGCAATCCCCAACTGGCTTCCACATTCCACTGTGGTACCTCAGTGAGCTTCTGACATGTTCATATCCAGTTCTGGGTCAGCTACCTCCCCTTGGCCTTTCTTACATTATTGTGATTTCATCTTTAGATGGAAGTTTAGATTCTAAAGTTGAGCAAAATTTGATTTTCGTTTTCAGTTCTGTTTTTAAGGAAATGTCAGAAAGTCATTTGAAACTGTGCACCAAAGATTACATTATATGACTCAGCGAACTCAAGTGTTAATGAGATTATCTATTTTCCTTATTTTCAATGTTTTTAATTCAGCAGTACAGCAATGCTGCTCCTTCGTATAGCTGTACTGGAAGTTTTTCCCATTCTTTTATTGACAAAATGGAAGATTCTGACTTTTTTCCAGTTTTTGCATCACTCTCACCTTTTCTAGAGTTTCTCAAGATGAATCTTGCTGATCATGGCCTTGACAAATGATCCCTGTTTCCTTAATGGCAGTTCCAGCAGCAATTCCCAATCTCTTAGTTGCTGTACTGAATGAACCCATCTTTTTACTACTCTACTAGACAAATCCCATTCTTTTAACAAATTTCTCTAAATGATTCATGGTGTCCATGGAGGTTCTAATAATTTCCATTGCTTTACTGTTTTTTCTCTAGATGAGCGCTGCTGTCCACAGTTTAATAAATTCTTCCCTCATTTACCGCAGTTTTAAGTAATGGATTTTTCCCCCAATTCCCCAACTGCTGCAATATTGCGTTAGTTCTGACTTTGTGATATCCATCAGTCTGCCTCCTCATATTAAATTGCTTTTGTAGCCCTTTATTTCCCTTATTGTAACTGTGCCCTGTTGTGTCTATCTGCTTCCTTCAAATGTTTCCAGTCTGTAAGTGGACTATTTTTAATTTAAAGACTTTGCTTGCCCAACAGAGATTTAAACTTTATTCACAGAGCTTCTGATTAGATTTAGATTAGAATCCCGATAGTATAGAAACAGGACATTTCATCCAACAAGTCCACACCGACCCTCAATAGAGTAACCCACCCTACCCTATATTTACCCCAGATTAATGCACCTAACACCATGGGCAAATTTAGCATGGCCATTTCAACTGACTGCACATCTTTGGATTGTGGGAGGGAACCAGAACACCTGGAGAAAAATACTTGTTAGGCTAATAAAAAGAGGCTCTTGTTTCTAATAGGAGGTAAGTGACAGACGATGAGAGATGTCGTGATGTTTGGTCTTTTTTCTCTGAAGTATAAATCTATACTCCTGTCTGAATTCATATGACATCACCGCATTGGAGAGTGCTTAATGCACTCCTCATCATTAACTTTGACAGAACTTTCCTCTTTATACAGTATCATAGAGGCTTTGCAATTGGAGCACAACATCTTTACCCTTGCACTCAAAGAGTCATAGAGATTTACAGCATGGAAACAGACCCTTCGGTCCAACCTGTCCACGCCGACCAGATATCTCAACCCAATCTAGTCACACCTGCCAGCACCTGGCCCATATCCTTCCAAACCCTTCCTATTCATATACCCATCCAAATGCCTCTTAAATGTTGTAATTGTACCAGACTCCACCACTTCCTCTCTCAGCTCGTTCCATATATGTACCACCCTCTGTGTGAAAAAGTTGCCCCTTAGGTCTCTTTCATATCTTTCCCCTCTCACCCTAAATCTATGCCCTCTAGTTCTGGACTCCCCGATCGCAGGGAAAAGACTTTGTCTATTTATCCTATCCATGCCCCTCATAATTTTGTAAACCTCTATAAGGTCACCGCTCAGCCTTCGACGCTCCAAGGAAAACAACCCCAGCTTGCTCAGTCTCTCCCTGTAGCTCAAATCCACCAACCCTGGCAACATCCTTGTAATGTTTTCTGAACCCTTTCAAGTTTCACAACATCTTTCCGAGAGGAAGGAGACCAGAATTGCACGCAATATTCCAACAGTGGCCCAACCAGTGTCCTGTACAGCCACAACATGACCTCCCAACTCCTGTACTCAATACTCTGACCAATAAAGGAAAGCATAACAAACGCCTTCTTCACTATCCTATCTCCACTTTCAAGGAGCAATGAACCTGCACTCCAAGGTCTCTTTGTTCAACAACACTCCCTAGGACATTACCATCAGCTGTATAAGTCCTGCTAAGATTTGCTTTCCCAAAATGCAGCACCTCGCATTTATCTGAATTAAACTCCATCTGCTACTTCTCAGCCCATTGGCCCATCTGGTCCAGATCCTGTTGTAATCTGAGATAACCCTCTTCGCTGTCCAATACACCTCCAATTTTGGTGTCATCTGCAAACTTACTAATTGTACTTCTTATGCTTGCATCCAAATCATTTATGTAAATGACAAAAAGTAGACGACCCAGCACCGATCCTTATGGCACTCCACTAGTCACAGGCCTCCAGTCTGAAAAACAACCCTCCACCACCACCACCCTCTGGCTTCTTTCTTTGAGCCAGTTCTATATCCAAATGGCTAGTTCTCCCAGTATTCCATGAGATCTAACCTTGCTAATCAGTCTCCCATGGGGAACCTTGTCGAACGCCTTACTGAAGTCCATATAGATCACATCTACTGCTCTGCCCTCATCAATCTTCTTTGTTACTTCTTCAAAAAACTGATTGACATGATTTCCTATGCACAAAGCCATGTTGACTATCCCTAGTCAGTCCTTGCCTTTCCAAATACATGTACATCCAGTCCCTCAGGATTCCCTCCAACAACTTGCCCACCACTGAGGTGAGGCTCGCCGGTCTATAGTTCCCTAGCTTGTCTTTACCACCCTTCTTAAACAGTGGCACCATGTTTGCCAACCTTCAGTCTTCTGGCACCTCACCTCTGACTATCGATGATACAAATATATCAGCAGGAGGCCCAGCAATCACTTCCCTAGCTTCCCACAGAGTTCTCGGGTACACCTGATCAGGTCCTGGGGATTTATCTACCTTTAACCGTCTCAAGACATCCAGCACTTCCTCCTCTGTAATCTGAACATTTTGCAAGATGTCACCATCTATTTCCCTACAGTCTATATCTTCCATATCCTTTTCCACAGTAAATACTGATGCAAAATATTAATTTAATATCTCTCCCAATTTCTGCGGCTCAACACAAAGTCCGCCTTCCTGATCTTTGAGGGACTCTATTCAATCCCTAGTTACCCTTTTGGCCTTAATATATTTATAGAAACCCTTTGGATTCTCCTTAATTTTATTTGCCAAAGCTATCTCATGTCCCCGTTTTGCCCTCCTGATTTCCCTCTTAAGTACATTCCTACCTCCTCTACACTCTTCTAAGGATTCACTCGATCTATCCTGTCTATAACTGACATTTGCTTCCTTTTTTTTCTTAACCAAACTCTCAATTTCTTTAGTTATCCAGCATTCCCTTTTACCCTGACAGGAATATACTTTTTCTGGATTCTTGTTATCTCATTTCTGAAGGTTTCCCATTTTCCAGCCGTTCCTTTACCTGCGAACATCTGCTCCAATCAGCTTTCAAAAGTTCTTGCCTAATACTGTCAAAATTGGCCTTTCTCCAATTTAGAATTCAACTTTTAGATCTGGTCTATCCTTTTCCATCACTATTTTAAAACGAATAGAATTATCATCACTGGCCCCAAAGTGCTCCCCCACTGACACCTGCCCTGTCTTATTTTCCAAGAGTAGGTCAAGTTTTGCATCTTCTCTAGTAGGTACATCCACATACTGAATCAGAAAATTGTCTTGTACACACTTAAGAAATTCCTCTCCATCAAAACTTTAACACTATGGCAGCCCCAGTCAAAGTTTGGAAAGTTAAAATCCCCTACCATAACTACCCTATTATTCTTACAGATAACTGAGATCTCCTTACAAGTTCGTTTCTCAATTTCCCTCTGACTATTAGGGGGTCTTTAATACAATCCCAATAAGGTGATCATCCCTCTCTTATTTCTCAGTTCCACCCAAATAACTTCCCTGGATGTATTTCCGGGAATATTCTCCCTCAGCACAGCTGTCATGCTATCCCTTATCAAAAATCCCACTCCCCCTCCTCTCTTGCCTCCCTTTCTATCCTTCCTGTAGCATTTGTATCCTGGAACATTAAGCTGCCAGTCCTGCCCATCCCTGAGCCATGTTTCTGTAATTGCTATGATAGCTCAGTCCCATGTTCCTAACCATGCCCTGAGTTCATCTGCCTTCCCTGTTAGGCCCCTTGCATTGAAATAAATGCAGTTTAAGTTATTCGTCCTACCTTGTCCCTGTCTGCCCTAACCGTTTGATTCACTTCTGTTCTCAACTGTACCAATCTCAAGATCAATCTCTTTCCTCATTATCTCCCTGGGTCCCACCCCTCCACCTTACTAATTTAAATCCTCCCAAGCAGTTCTCGCAAATTTCCCTGCCAGTATATTAGTCCCCTTCCAATTTAGGTGCAATCCGCCCTTCTTGTACAGGTCACTTCTACCCCAAAAGAGATCCCAATGATCCAAAAATGTGAATCCTTCTCCCATACACCAGCTCCTCAGTCATGCATTCATCTGCTCTATCCTGCTATTCCTGCCCTCATTGGCATGTAGCACTGGGAGTAATCCAGATATTACTCCCCTTGAGGACCTCCTTTTTACATTTCTGCCTAACTCTCTGTAATCTCCTTCAGAATCTCAACCTTTTTCCTTCCTATATCGTTGGTTTCAACTGTTTTGTGATAAAAGCCAATATATCATTCTTCTGTATTGGTTGTTGCACTAGCACATAAGCTTACAATAACTTTTGAACAAGGTCTCTCAGGTTCTTTTGGACATCAACATTGTTTAATTCCTTTCCATTTAAGAAATACACTGCACCTCTGCTCCTACCAAAGGGGATAACCTCACACTTATCCAGTTTATAATTCCATCTGCCGTTGATCTTGCTCATTCGCTCAGCCTGCCCTAATCCCTTTGAAGCTTCACAACAATCTTCACAACACAATTCCCACCTAACTTTATATCTTCCACAATCTTGTAAATGTTATATTTCAGTCCCATGGACAAACCATTGATAACGACTGTGAACAGCTGGTAGCCAAGCACTGATCCTTGTGGTAACCCCACTGGTCATAATCTGCCAGTTGAAGCATGACCCATTTATTCCGACACACTGTTTTCCTTCCTAAGGAACACTGAATCTGTGCCAGTGTATTATAATCTTATCCCATATGCTTTCATTTTGTTGACTAACTTTCTGTTGGCACTTAAACCAAAGACTTCTTAAAATCTAAACAAATCACATTCACTGTTTCCTCTTATATACTGCATTAGTAAAATCCTCAAAAAATTCCAAAAAGTTTGTCAAATAAAGCCTCCTTTTTATACTTCAATGATATCCTGTATGTAGATTGAAGTTGTCCTTGATTACTGCATTACCCTTGTTACGTTATCTTTAATTTTTCTGATCTTTATAAGGCCCTATAATACCATTAGATTTTTGTGCTTTAAACAACTCTGATCAATATTTGTTTCCTCTCACTTTTGTTTGGCTCCACCTAAACAGATTTTACATTTTGCTGTTCTGATCTAAGATTCTTTTTCTCTAATGTGACGATCCCGTCCCTTTTGACAGCATTATTCGACCTACTCTTGCTTACTGCCAGTCCTTCCTAAATGTTTAATATCCTTAAATAATCACTTCTCATAAAGGCTTTCCCTGCAGCCACATCTCCATAATGGCAATTGGATCATGCCCATTGACTTTTATTTGTGCATCAATTTATCTACCTTATAGTGAATGCTACATGCATAAAGATAAAGTATCTTTGAAATTATCTGTCTAAAGTTATTCCTTATTTTGACACTGTTTGATGTTGGCATCTGTTTCTACTGCCTTTCACTATTGACATTCCAGTACTAGCTTGCTTTTATTCTGAGTTTGTGCCCTCCCCAACAGCACTAGCTATGAGGAGTTTAATCCCAAAATCTTTTGTCCTACATTATGTCCACAAACCAAATATTTCCTTATTTCTACACTTACTAACACGAGCAATGATCCTGTGACTACTGCTTTGGAAGTCTTGCTTTTCAACCTCTTCTTTAACCCCCTAAATTTTTCTTTCAGAACTTCATCCCCCTTTCCATGTATATTTTTAGTTTTTGCCAACGTGAACCACAAATTCTGGCTGTTCACCACTCCTACCCCAAACAGAATGCCCTAAAACAGTCATTCACATCTTGACCCTGGCACCAGGGAGGCAACATACCATATAAAAACCCAAACCACTGCAGGTTCTGTAAATCAGAAACAAAAAGAGAAATTGCTGGAAAAGCTCAGCAGGTCTGGCAGCATCTGTGGGAAGAAATCAGAGTTAAGGTTTTGGATCAAGTGACCTTCCCTCAGAACAACACACTATCCTGGACTCTCAGTTACAGTGATAGAAACTCCTGACTGTTCCTTTAACAATCATATCTCCTATCATTATTGTCCTTCCACTCTTAATTCCCCCCCTTAGTTTGGCTTTATTTTGTCTGTAATCCAACGATTTGTGCAGCTGTAAATGATCTACCTCATGGTAGATACTCATTGACTAATGAACTTAAGACTCTGCTGTGAAGTCACTGTTGCTTTTCTCAATCACTCTTCCTTCAAACTCAGTGCACATTCATTCCAAGCAGATGATTGATCTGCTGCCTGTCCAACTCCCAGGTAAATTTTGGCATTAAGCATTGGCCATGATTTTCATCCTTCTGCTCTGAACTGGTTTCAAACAGATCATTTTTTCAGACTCCCACTGTGAGGGGGTAGAACGGAAAGTGTTGTTGAAGACAATGGTGCCAGAGGAGTAATAAGAGGAGACCTTGGGTTGAATTGATAGCATAAGCACCATGGTAATTTGAATGGTATACTGTATCACCAAGGTATGGTGAGTGGCAACTTAGCATCGCCCATGAACCAACTCTTATTCCAAGTCAGGATGTCAGCACATCTGTCTACAGTTACGCTGTGAATGGTCAGGACCTCCTGTTTTGAGTGAATGAACTTTGGTGGAGGTGAATGTTGAATCACAAATGAATTTTAAGGCAACAAGGAAAATATGTTTTTGAGTCTATTTCTTATAGCTACCACTCAGTGGCACTCTTAGCTCTGCCTGGTTTCTCTTAACACTGTGTACATTGCCTTAATTATCTTTCTTTCTCCAGGAAGAACATTTGAACTCTCTGATTTCATGATTCATAGATTTCTACCCCCACCCCCTCCTGTCTCACTAGATGCTCTTGGTATCAGGCACTAATTGGATTACAATACTTTCTGCTCCCTCCCTAATACGTTGAATCATATCACAGTCCTCACTCACATATAGAAATTCCTGACTTTCTTTATTAAGCATCTCCTTCTATATTTGGACAGTTAGCAACTTCCAAATCAGACATTTTCTTTGCTGGATGCTTTTCTTATTTATCTGTAAAATACCTGATCGATATCAGTTGTTTATCCTGAAGCCCTATGGCACAGTCACAGCAGAATTTCTCTTTGTTTCCATCATTTAACAGTAGCTAAAGTGATTTAGTTTCCCTGAGGTCTTTTTGCCTGCATCCTTGTTTTCCTTTATAAATAATGCAGCTCCTTTCCTTAATGTCTAATTTATACCGAACAAGTTATACCCTTCAAGTACTGTTTTTCCATTTACACTTCATGGTTAACCAGGTTTTGTGTCAGCATCATGTATAAATAAACAGTGCAGACCACAGATGGATAAAGGTTACTTTATGATGTTTACGTGATGGCGTTTGCGAACCTGAGAGTTTCTCTCTGGTCCAGAAAGAATGGCACCTATGAGCAATGTTAGCAAAAGAGGATGAATTAGAGAATTAATTTTACTTTGAAGCCTCCATTTTAAAGTTAAAAGCAGTGGGCTGGATATTCTATGGGCTTTGTCTTGGGATGCAGCAAATGTAATGTAGGGAAGGTGGCTGGTTCATGACCTTCCCACTCACCTGAGCTCACCCCCAGTGATGTAGAGAGTCAGCAGGTAAAAACATTGACAGCTAGCCACCATATCTGAATACTGAAAGGTCAAGTTAGGTTGTTAAATGGGCAACATGATAGTTAGCACTGCTGCCTCACAGTGCCAAAGGCCCTGCTTCAATTCCAGCCTTGTGTGACTTTCAGTCTGCAGTTTGCACATTCTTCCTGTGTCTGCTTGGAGTCCCACCAGGTACTCTGGTTTCCTCCCACATTCCAGAGATGTGCAGGGTAGGTGGATTTGGAATGTAAATGTGGGTTTATGGGATAGGGAGGGATGCTCTTCAGAGGGTCGCTGCAAATTTGATGGGCTCAATGGCCTCTTTCTGCACTATAGGGATTCTATGATTCTAAAAGTTTAATGGACCTCGATGTGATGCTGCCCGTACCATAATACAATAGTGAACAAAGCCCCTGGATTGACCTTCCCTTGGAATTCACAACACACAATTCCGAGGTCTGCCTACAACCTTTGTCGTCTGCATTCCTGGAACTACTAGCCAATCTGATTTGCCACAGTTTAGCATGGGGAATTGAGGAGATCCCAATGGGGTCAAAAGTGTCATTCTTGGCTCCTTTTTGTCTTAGTAATTATGCTCAACTAACTGATGTAGCCTGTACCTATTGCTAACATGCATAAAGTAATCCTTGTCATGAAGGCATGTGTATCTTCTTGTTAAAGCCCACTGGTGGTTCATTATCTGCCACCATCAACCTAAAAGGCCCTTACATCCAGTACCACCATAAGGTCCAGGCAGTGCACCATGTAGGAGATCAAAACATTCACTGCCCCTCTTCTGAGGTTTCATTCATGCTCATGTGTCCATAGAACATAGAACATTACAGCACATTACAGTCTGCATCCATCCAGGCATGTGGGAAGTATTCCATCACACTCTTGACTTGTACCGACCTGTAAAACCAATCTGAAGCCCATCTAACCTACACTCTTCATTATTATCCATATATTTATCCAATGACCATTTAAATGCCCTTAAAGTTGGCAAGTCTACTTCTGTTGCAAGGAGGGCATTTCATACCATTACTACTCTGAGTAAAGAAGCTATCTCTGACATCAGTCCTATCACTATCACCCCTCAATTTAAAGCTATGCCCCTTTGTGCTAGCCATCACCATCCAAGGAAAAAGGCTCTCACTGTCCACCCTGTCTAATCCTCTGATCATCTAGTATGTCTCTATTAAGTCACCTCTTAACCTTCTTCTCTCGAACAAAAACAGCCTTAAATCCCTCCCTCCATACCAGAAACATCCTGGTAAATCTCCTCTCCACCCTTTCCAATGCTTCCATATCCTTCCTATATTGCGGCAACCAGAACTATATGCAATACTCCAAGTGCGGCCGCACCAGAGTTTTGTACAGCTGCGACATCACCTCGTGGCTCCAAAACTCAATCCCTCTGCCAATTAAACCTAATACAATGTACGTTTTCTGAACAACCCTATCAACCTGGCTGGGAACTATGCACACAGACACTGAGATCTTTCTGCAGATCTACACTACCAAGAATCTTACCATTAGCCCAATACTCTGTATTCCTGTTAGTCCTTCCAAAGTGAATCATCTCACATGTTTCCCCATTAAACTCCACTTGCCACCTCTCCACCCAGCTCTGCAGTTTATTTAGGTACCTCTGTAACCTGCAACATCCTTCCGCACTGTCCACAACTCCACCAACATTAGTGTCATCTGCAAATTTACTAACCCATCCTTCTATGCCCTCATCTATTTATTTATAAAAAAGACAAACAGCAGTGCCCCCAAAACAGATCTTTACGGTACACTACTAGTAGCTGACATTTCCCATCAACCACCACCCTCTGTCTTCTTTCAGCTAGGCAATTTCTGATCCAAACCACTAAATCACCCTCAATCCCATGCATCCATATTTTCTACAATGGCCAACTGTGGGGAACCTTATCAAACGCCTTACTGAAATCCATATACATCACATCAATCGCTTTACCCTCATCCACCGAGAAGGGGAACAAGTGGAGTCCACTGGCATGGTGTGGGCCTTCATGAAAGATGGGCCCCACAGAGGCTGGGATGCATCTTCATTCCCATAAATGATATTTTAATTTCAGTAGGTTTCCTTTGTAGGTTTTCATTGATCATCTGGCTTTTTGTTACAGGAGTAGACAAAACCATTGTTGTGTATTTATTTAATAAGAATAGAAAGGAAGATTGGTGGCAGCTATTATCAGGAAGTGGGTGTTTCTGCAAATGTATAGCCGCCAACAGATCCAGCATTTGGCAGCAGTACAGAGGGACTGTGACACTCCATAGACACCAAGGGTGTGGGAATTACACAAAGACAGAGGGAGGTGTTTTGAGGGTTCTTGCAGTGTGGGGGCCATGGAGAGTGGACTACATGCGGGTCAAAACCAAGGGTAGAAAGGTAGCCATCAGGAGCTACATCCCTTTCCCATGTCTATTACTGCAGATTAACGAGCTCCTGAAACTGACATGCAGCCTGCACAGGTTTATCTGTCACATGAGTTGCCTTTTATTTGTCTTGTCTGGAGCTGAGAAAATTGTAGCCAAAGTGGGAACAAATCCGTGTGTAAAGGTTTATCGTTCATTGAAATCTTAAACGGAGGAGGGCCAAGAAGGTTGCCCATGAGACTTCTTGCCCAGAACTTATTTCAAAAGAGGCATGTTGGGTATCATTACCATTTTAACCCATCTAATTTTCCAGGCCTCCTGCCTCCTTGCTTACCCCTGCTGGGCAGGAGAATTTTCGCTAGAGCCATGATTTTCTTTTACGTACAGGCAAGGAGAGGAGTTAGCATTTGATGTTTC
Source organism: Hemiscyllium ocellatum (assembly GCF_020745735.1). Lineage (NCBI taxonomy): Eukaryota > Metazoa > Chordata > Chondrichthyes > Orectolobiformes > Hemiscylliidae > Hemiscyllium > Hemiscyllium ocellatum. The sequence continues at coordinate 25,231,815 of NC_083425.1, read as the reverse complement.
CTCTGACTCACTATGACATTTTCACCTTCTCTTTGGAATGCTGAGTTAATACAAATCTACAATGAAATTCATGCAACTTATATGACAGAATGATTTAATCAAGACCAATATTACAAAAAACAGTTTATCTGGCCATTATTACATTCCTGTTTTGTGTCCGTAGGTCAGGTGCTGTGGTTCCTGCATTTATATTTATTGCTTGTACCATTTGTGTTTTTTTAAAGAATTTCTTCATGGGATGTGAGTGTCGCTGACTGGGCCAACACTTATTACCCATGGTAAAAACAATGACTGCAGATACTGGAAACCAGATTCTGGATCAGTGGTGCTGGAAGAGCACAGCAGTTCAGGCAGCATCCAACCCATCCCTGGTCCCCTTGAGAAGATGGCGGAGAGCTACTTTCTTGGATTTAAGTCAGAAGCAGTAATGCTATATAAAATTTGTAATTATTTCAAAGTGTTTTTGGATCCTGTAAATGTTGTTAAAATGTTTGAAAATGATTTCATTTATAGTACGCAGACATGGGTCAATTGGAATTTCACAATAATAAGAAATACTGGTTTACACGACCTAGCTGGAGTGATTGTAATGAGGTCAGCCAGGTGGACCTCATAGAATGAGTTCCCTGATTGGACAAGGTTTACAGTCCCAATCAGGGGATGTAGGCTGACAAACACAAACAAGAGAGAGAGCTGGCTCCGAGAGAATGTGATCCCCCATGTGTTTCAAGGACCATCCATACGTAAATAAAGGATGACTTCACAATGGGGTATCAGCCTCTGTGGAATTATTTCACTAGCAACCTTTGACCTGGAAAGTTTTCTAACTGGAAGGAAGTTTACATATGGCAGCTGTTTAATATACATATAGAGGAATAGACAGAACTGAAGAACTGGTTGTTGCCTGCTGATAATTAGCAAAGTCATCGAGTCATAGAGATGTACAGCATGGAAATAGACCCTTGAGTCCAACTCGTCCATGATCCCGACCAGATATCCCAACCTAATCCAGTCCCACTTGCCAGCACCCGGCCCATATCCCTCTAAACTCTTCCTATTCATATACCCATCCAGATGCCTTTTAAATGTTGCAATTGTACAAGTAAAATATGGAAAGGAGCTCCACATGTGCATTTTCAAAGGTTGCATTCAAAATATTAATATAGGTGACCAAAATCTTCATCAAAGAGGTAGGTTTAAAGTGTATATTAACAGAGGATGCAAGGAGAGAGTGTGTGTGAAAGGGAGAGAGGGGTAGATGAATATGTTCAGTGGAGGAATTGAGAAACCTAGAACCCTGGCAGCTTAAGGAATTACCATCAATGATGAAGGTTTAAACTTGGAAATACAGCACAGAATGTCTTGGTGTTCTGCAGAGATCATGCAGGAATGTGACAGACAGAAGGTTACAAAAATAAGGAAGGTGGAAACCATGGAGGGATTGCTGCAGGTTTTATGTTACCTTGGAGAAGTCAATGTCATTGTGCCTGATACTGGAATTTCTGCAATACAATTGAAATGAAGGCGGCTAATGCTGGAAAGAATTGGGCCAGCACTTCTAAACATGCTGTTAATTTCTCATTGAAAAGCAGAATGAGTGTATTTTTAAAGTAAGTTTTTTTTTGTTTTAGCAACATTGTATTAATATGTTGAGTTCTTATCCACACAGTGTATGAAAGTAGAACACCATAATCTTTTTACAGAATTAGTTTGAAATGCAAATCTATTCAATTAGACAATACCCCTTCAAACTGTTAGAGTAATAGAGATTTACAGCACAGACATTTCCTCTTCAATCCAACTCATCCATGCTGACCAGATTTCCCAACCTAGTCTAGTCCCATTTGCTAGCACTTGGCCCATATCCCTCTAAACTCTTCCTATTCATTTACCCATCCAGATGCCTTTCAAATGTTGTAACTGTACCAGCCTCCACCACTTCCTCTGGCAGCTCATTCTATACATGCACAACCCTCTGCGTTAAAAAGTTGCCCCTTAGGTCCCTTTTATATCTTTCCCCTCTCACCCTAAACCTATGCCTTCTGATTCTGGACTCACCCATCACGGGGAAAAGATGTTGTCTATTTACCCTATCCATATCTCTCATGATTTTATAAACCCCTATAAGGTCACCACTCAGCCTCCGACACTCAACAGATAACAGCCCCAGCCTGTTCAGCCTCTCTCTATGGCTCAAAGCCTCCAACCCTGGCAACATCTTGTAAATCTTTTCTGAAACATTTCAAGTTTCACAACATCCTTCTGATAGAAAGGAGACCAGAATTGCACGCAATATTCCAAAAGTAGCCTCACCAATGTGCTGTACGGCTGCAACATGACATCGCAACTGCTATACGCAATACTCTAACCGATAAAGAAAAACATACCAAACACCTTGTTCACTATCCTATCTACCTGTTTTTATTTAGGGATAAATGCAAACTTTCCACTTTGAAATAGTTTGCCATGTCTATAGAGGATAGTTGCTAAATTGTACTTGATAGAGAACATCGTATAGAATGGATTTCCTCTGTCATTTATATTCCCCAAAACTGGCCAGGAAAGCAGCATAGTTAATTTGATGAACAGACAGATTTTCAGTAGATATTCTTCTCTGTCCAACAGACAATATTGAGTGCAGAAGCTCTGTAGTGTGAAAAGTGTGGAATGCCCAATGGCTTTCCTTACCACTGGGTCAAAGGGTAATGAAGAGATCAAATGTTACTCTCAAATTCAAAACGTAATCACTTCTACTGACAGGAACAGAGAATTGTGTTGATAAATATGAAACTTACATTTTCCTTTTAAATTGAACATCAAATCAGTCATTGCTATGCTTTCATGTGAAAGTAAAGCTTTTCTCATTTAAATACACAGCAGAATCTATGGATGTCAAAATGTCTTAATTGCACATTGAAGGAGTCGGGAGTGTGGTGCTGGAAAAGCACAGCAGGTCAGGCAGCATCCGAGGAGCAGATGGATCGACGTTTCCGGCATAAGCCCTTCATCAGCCCTTCATAAGTCTGATGAAGGGCTTTTGTCCGAAACGTCGATTCTCCTGTTCCTCGGATGCTGCCTGACCTGCTGTACTTTTCCAGCACCACACTCTCAACTCTGATCTCCAGCATCTTTGGTCCTCACTTTTTCCTCCCTGCACATTGAAGGAGTCAATTTAAGACTTACAAAAGTAACCCAAGAAATATGCAATATATTACCTTTCTATTGATTGTATAATTGGAATTTGGAAATGTTCTGCTTTGGTATAGATTAAATTCACAGACAGTCTGTAAACTGGCTCCTTAAGCTGGGCAAGAAATAAAAATGTTTTTTTCTTAGTCTTATACAGCTGGTGTGCAAAACACTTCAGTATTGTCTTGCTTTAGTTATGGTATAATGCAGTGTAATATCTTAAATAATCAGAGGTCTCACATTACATTATGGCATGAATCACTGAAGACAACTTGAGTCTATGAGAGGTCTAAATCATTCAGGAATGGAAATATGTGCTGACCAACAAATGAATATTGAGACCCCAAGAAAATGCACAGATACCTGAACATTTTTATGATTATTTCAAAACATTTCTCAATGGCTCAAGGTTATGACATTATGTAATAAATGTATTTATTCAGGTCCTTTACATAACTTGAAAAATCATATTGAAGGTATTACCTGGCACTGTAGAAACCAGGAGTATTCTGATGGTCATCAACTTATAATTTTAATTCTGCTTCTCTCTCTCTCTCTCCAAATGGGCATGAACTCCTAATTATTTATGCATTTGCTGTTTTAGTTTCAGATTTCCAGAGTCTCAGTACTTTTCTCTTGCAGTATTCTTACAGTTCAGTTAAATACATTTTAATTTTAATCCCCTCAGCAGTTAGGGCAAGTAGCAGTCAAGGGTTTTCTTTGATGTGGGCAGCTGAAAGGAGGCCTTTGTTAAGAGGTCAAAAGAAAAGCTTCAAGCCCTGTTGAATTCTTTTAGCCACAGTCATGCTGAACTGATGGTACATGCAGGACTGCTCTCCTTCAATTCATATATTATCTTATTTGAGGCTATATATAGATAGTTTCTTTACATTGCGAGGTTGCAGGGAATCTTGGCTTGCTTTCAGGATCTGCCTTTCACTTTACAGACTCAAAAATATTGATTGAAGCCTCTGGGTTTCATGTTAGTGAGAATTTCAATGTAATCCATGCTCTCGGATGGAAGGATTTAACCTCTGGACGGCAAGAGTACATTGAGATTCAGATAACTGAAGTTTAGACTGTCTTTTGATCCAAGCTACAAGTGGCACTCTCCTCCTATTTTCTCTAGATTTCAAAGTTTTGTTTCCCTGATTTTACCGAAATGGTGATGTGTGTTGTTACTTTGGAGCACAAACAAAATTCTAGTGTGAAAAAGATGTGAGACCAAGTCAGCAACTGGTGTTGTTCAGGCTTGTCAATGTGAATCAGGAAAGCATAAATTCAGGTTTCTCATTTCAACTGGACTAGGAAGTGCCTGCAGGAACAGGAATAGACGATACAGCCCTTCGACCTTTCTGTCATCGACTTTAATGCCACAGGTGTTTCACATATTTCTGAATTCCAGTTGAGGGCAAAAATATGCCCATCCCACTTTAATAATGTTTAACTATAGAACATTCACAACGCTCTGGAATACAGAGTTCCAAAGATTCAAAACCTATGAGTAAAATAATTTATCCTAATCTTGCACTGACAAGATTTGTCTCTTATCTGGAGACTCTGTCCCTATGTCTGAGAGGAAACAACCTTTCAGAGAGTTTCCAATCAAGTTTCATCAGAATCTTCTGTGGTTCAATGAAATCACCTCTCATAATGTTTATCCCAATTTACCTAGGACAAGAGAGTTGTTGTAGAATGAGAGAGTAAGAGTCCATTCAGTGACCTTCACTGGATTATCTTTGCTAAAATATGGAAACCAAAACTCAACATAGCATCACCAGAGTTTAATTATTTTTGCACCCAATTATTCTTACAATAAAGGTCATTGAAATAATTCTACAGATGCTGGTATCCTGTCACCAAGTCACCTTTATTTACATGTACAAAACACTTGACATTGGTCCAGCTTCTTCACAGCCGTTCTCAGAGAAAACAAAACCTCTGACACTCCTGTTTATATCTGTCAGCCAGGGGTCCTGATTGGGGCTGTGAACCTGGTCTAATAAGGGAACTCATATTCTATGAGGTTCACCTGGTTGGTTTTGTTACAATCAGTACAGCCAACATGCTGTTTCACTTCCTAATTGCTTGCTGTGCCTGCATACAACCTACTTTGTGTTCCTTACAGAAGCAGGCCCAAGCCTCTCTGAGCAGCAACATTGGCAAGTTTCACACATTTTTAAATATATATGATCAGTGTTTCTGAAATAGGAACAGAAGGATATTCAGTCCATCAAACCTGCTTGATCATTCAATAAGATCATAGCTAAATCTTAAAATAAATTCTGCCTTTCTATTCTTGCTACCTAACTGAATGAGTTTTCTCACAGTATTCTTTGTCATTAGCAATGCACCTTGCCTCTATGGCATCCTGCTCATGCCTATCACCCTCTTACCAGCAGTTAGCCACTGCTAGGACATCTCAGAGTTCCTGACACCAAGGCCATTGTAACAGCTCAGCCTTGCAGAAGGTTAAATGCTGCCAGCCAGAGTTGCTCTTCACCATGCAAGTTGTGGGAAAGGAACCAAAGAAAAATGCTGAGGGCACGTGGGTGGCAGGACTGGCACTTTGTTGCAAATACAAGTACATGTTCATATATTATTGCTATCTAACAACTGAGCTACAGAGGTTATCCATCTTTAGCCTCATCCCATCTTAGAACCTTATCTCAGGGATTGCTCTTCTTTCCCCAAAACCGTTGTAGCCTAACGTCTTCTCATTGGTCAATGTGAAAGCATCATGCACTGGAGAGCCTTCAAATAGTTGAAAACATTCAATTTTATTCAGCAATAACAAAAGAGTGAAGGGGAATAGCAACAAAAGGTACGTTTACTTTCGGTAACAAATAGGAACTGGTTGCCTTTTGAGCAGTAACTTGTTTACAGTCAATGAGTGATCACTACACCAACTCACTTCTATTGAAATGAGATATTAATTATATCTCATGCGGCTTGACACTGCACTGATCGATCATGCTGAATGTGACGTTCCTCCTGCTTAATATCCTCACTGTCCTCCTTGAAAGATTGCACCCACTCTCCCAGCTCTTCAGCATCCATCACTTTCTCTCTTTGCCTGCTCCAGTTGTGCAGAGCACAATTTGTTAGTATTATGTGTTGTTACTTGCTTGCTAGGGTGTATCCTAGGCCCCTACCCCTCAGATTAAACCAAACATCTGGCCCTCATTTTCAGCAGAAGTATCACCTGCTCCATCTTGGCTTGGTTTAAGAATGGGCAGCATTGTATCTACACCCGACTTCAGATATGTGGTTTCTTATACAGTCATCAGCCGTGGCAGAGGTGGCCTTTGTTTCTTAGCATCCATCCTTCAAAGGAATCCAGACCTTGACATGAAGCAGGAGTATAGGAACTGCCAGAATGCCAGTCCAGCCTTTGAAATTGTTGTGCTCTTGATCATGTGACTTATACATTGATGGCATGGAATCCTTTTCTTTTTTTAAAGTCAACTGCATTATGATGTGACACTCTCAATGCGAGGTATGTACAGTCTCTTGTGTCCTATATCTGGGGAAAGCCAACTTTGATGGCAAAGCTTACTGGCTAGACTGCAGCACCTATGTCACCAAGGGGAAATGAGGTGACGTGGTGTGATCTGGTAGTGCTCTTGATATATTTGTGGGCTGAGGGTTGAAAGTTCAGACCCAGATCCTTGATGAATCCTTGAAAGAAGCCAGTTGCAGAAATGTTTCGCTCAACTATTAACTTGACAGTCACCATGATAGGAAAGCCACCCACTCCTTCAGAAATTTATGCTTATATTTTAAGAGAGGCATAATGTGTATCGTAGACAGTAATGTCTGGGTATTTATGTTTATTTCAAAGTTAGCTTGGCTAAGTTGGTCATACTCTTGTCTCTGAGCTTTAAGTTTTATCCTGGCATGGAATGAAGCTGGGTTGCAAAACTAGTGCCAATCTTTGCAGATAAGACCAGAATTTTAATGAAGTTTATTTTCTGGGTATTGCTTCCAAAGGCACTTCAGTGGGATTCTCAAAAAGTCATGTTTTTTTTTTAAAGAGCTTTCTTGATGTTTTGTTTATATTTTCTTCTTCATCTTTCTTTACATTTGGTTCTTCAGTTTTGCTATGCTTTGTTAGTTTGTTAATTTTTTGAAGTCTTTCAAATTTCACAGGACCAATGCAGCCCATATAGACACTGACAAATTAGAGTGATAATCATTGTTAATCCATGAGAGTAACATGTCAATTGACTCATTAACAGACACAGAATGGTGCATTCCACTGAAATTGGTGTTGGTGATTTGTGACACATAATCTTATTACAGGGTATAACGCAAAATTACTATTTTTTGAAATATGGGCAAATTATCTCTTTTTTTTAAATTAATGAACTGTAAACTAAATCTGGTTTCTGAGAACACAATTTAATTAAGGGGGATGAGGAAAATTGACACATTCAATAATGATTCTTTACTGCTTCTACAGCAGGTATCAGGCCATTAGACTGAGTTGAAAGCTGAGAACGCCTTTAATTCAGCTGCTAAATGCAGGTCTGTAGCAAAAACTGATCACACTAAGAATGACAATCTGGTTTAGCAAGAAAGCATTTCAAGTACCTCCAACTCTATCATTTTGTGTCTCCACGATGTTTTTGGTGGCACAGAGGAGATGACATTACATACAATGAGTAGCAAATGTGGCAGTAAAGCAAGGAAGTAGATGTATCATAAATATGTCCTAATAACTAAACAGACCTTTGGAGCCAATGGTTGGGTCCTCTGGAATATTTTGGATGACTCATGATTAAATCACAAATGTAATAATTAGAAGGATCCATGTCATCTGGTTTATCCAGACCAAAGGTGCACCTGCTGAAAGCTCCTGAATGGAGTACAAACTTTTGTGGTGCTGACCTGAAATGTCAGATCCTCGCACGTGATAATGCAAGATGCTCAGGGAAATGTGGAGGAGTCCAGTATTAACAAATGCACTTCCAAATCCTATAATGAGGAGGTCATGCAGCAACAGCAATGTGTACTCAAGTCTACTACTGAAAATATGGCTCCAATGGCAGCCTTACCAAGTTCCACAGCTCCATGGTATGCACAACAGGATCATGTCTCATCAGTGATTCCAGTCTTACACCACTCCAAAAGTAGTTTAAAAAGCCACAATTCAATTACAGGTAGACAATCCTTTATCCAAAACCCTCAGGACCAGCTGTCTTTTGGATTTTTTCTGATAAAGGATTAAATGACATTTTCATAGTAAAATAAAAAGAAAATTACCGAACAGCAGACCCACCTGTGATTGCTATGAGCACTGTTTCAGAATTAATGACTGCAAATGCTGGGCCACTCTGCTATGGCATGTCTGAGTAACATGGGTCGGGTGGATGCGGAGTTGTGTGAACTGTTTGCACACCAAAAAACCTTGTTAATGAGAAAAAAATCTTTGGATTTCGGAGCTTTTGGATTTTGGAACTTCAAATAAACAATTGTCTACCAGGAGCAGGTGGCTACATAGCAAATTGGTACACTGCCTAGATCACAAAGGCCACCACCTCTCTTTGCAATGAACCTTGATGGATATAACTGGTCCCAGCAACAGGTGAGTTTGTAGGTTTCTAATATTCTACAAACAAGAGTATTAGCAGTCCAGTAAAAAAACAGCTACAGCAGTAACTTGCTTGGATAGCACAGCAACAGGGTGCTGTCAGTCATCTTAGTAGGGGTTGAGTTGCAGAATCTGACCCTGAACAACTGTCAGTCTATACTCTGCAAATAATGAGCTGGAGAAACAAAAATAAAGGATAGACTTGCCATGAATGCAAGTCCATCAAGGTTCATTGCAAAGTGAGGTGGTGGCCTTTGTGTTCCCGGCAGTGTACCAATTTGCTATGTAGTCACCTGCTAGTGCTATTCCCTCAGCCAACAATGTAGCTGGGTATACCAAAAAATTCACTCAAGTCAAAAGCACCAACAAAGCATGAATGACACAAGCACTGGAGGACTTGATACATTTTGATCAGTTTGTGTCATTCTTTCACTGTGCAGAAAAAGAAAGTGTCAGTAGATGATAAATGAAACTGTTGACCCTAAGGTCCTCCATATGGGTCTACTCATTGCACTTGAGATGAGATTGAAGAGCTGAAGGTTGACAATTCGGTTTCTCACGGCCCAGATACCACACATTTTACAATCGCTGGGTAAGTCTATGTCGCCACGTATTTTCTGGCCGACTTAAACAGCTTGTTTAATGGATGGGTAGCTTTCATTGTACACACGAGGAAAACTATAGTCAATGCTTAAAGTAAATTGCGAAAAACAGAACTACAACAATTCACCTCAGTACCATAGTTAGGAAAGATTTTTAAAAATGCATAGTTTCCCTCTCAATTATTATTTAATGTCATCTTCTGTGAATATTGACAACAATCAATTATGATGATTCCTTACAACGCAGTAGAAAACGCTACTGATCCACTGAATTGTTGTCAAGGCCATATATAAGTACCTGTTATATGGATAAGATATTTTTGGAACTGTCACCCAGAAAATGTGAATACCTTCAAGAGATGAAAGTGAAAGAGAAGAGAAGGGATGACACGGTGGCTCAGTGGTTAGCACTGCTGCTTCACAGCATCAGGGACCCAGGTTTAATTCCAGCCTCTGGGGACTGTCTGTGTGGACTTTGCACATTCTCCCCGTGTCTGTGTGGGTTTCCTCTGGGTGCTCCAGTTTCCTCCCACAGTCCAAAGACGTGCAGGTCAGATGAGTTGGACATACTAAATTGCCCATAGTGTTAGGTGCATTAATCAGAGGGAAATGGGTCTGGGTGGGGTCCCAAGAAAATGACACCTTCTTAAAGATGGGTATTGTCATCAGGGCCCTTTCAAAACAGGACAGTGTTAATTTCTGGCTGACTTCAAGTTTATTTTCTGGCACTTGCTGCAATGAGTAGTCAGGTTGTGGGCAGTCATCGGCAGTATCTGGCCACAGGCAGGAAGTATTGAGGGCAAATGAAAATCATCTCCAGTGATCAGTGCCTGGAACATGCCCTTTGGTTGGATATTTGCACTCAACATAAGCTAGAAATGAGCACAAAACTGTATGAGTGACTGGAGTGTTTTCCCTCTAGAAAATAAAAGTGTCAAACAGACTCCTAAATGTATGAACTATGTAAATATCTGATTATCTAATGCACAAAGATTAAAAAATTAAACATACATACAAACAAATGAAAAGAGAGCAGAATATTCCAACCTCCTTCACCATTCAATCAGATCACGAGCTGCCGGAGGAAGGAACAGCGCTCGGAAAGTTTGCGGTTGCAAATAAACCTGTTGGACTATAACCTGGTGTCATATGATTATTGACTTTGTCCATCCCAGTTCAACACCGGCACCTTCACATCGTGGTTAATGCTGGATCAGGCCACACTCCAATTTCTTCTCTATCTCTTACAATTTCAGCATGTATTCAAACTTGAAAACTCACAATAACTGCATGACATTTCAAAAACACGTGTATTCCTTCCATCCCATCCTCTCGCAAAACAAATTGACGAACTAAAAAGTTCCTGAGAAGTATTTTTGTCATTTTGCTTTTTGAAAGGGGAGTGAATGGCTGTTAGACTTTTAAAAATATGAATAAAGCTGTGAAACTTTAAAAATGTTGATTTCTGTGGTAACTTCAAAAACAGTATTATAAATACCTGGATATTTGAATATTCTACAATATTTTGGATAAATGTTAAATAAAAAATAATGGCCAACTGTTTAAATGCATTTTCCTGCCCTGATCAGCTTTATGTCCCTCAAGCAGATTAATGTGAAATGATCGTATTGTACCCTTTATAATAGATTGGAATGCTGAAACTCACAAATAATAGAAAATTGTTCAAAAACAGTTGAGTTACATGCTTTGAAAGCACTTTATCGTTGATGGTTCTGTGAAAAACACAATGTGTAGAGCTCAACAGTTATTATTGGCTTCATGCTTGGGAAAAGAAAATCTCTAAACAATCTCCTTTGAAAATACTCTTCTCCAACATCTTGATCTAATCTGATTGGAACATCAAATACATTTTCCCGCCACCTCTTTGTTCACCAAGTATCTAACCACCTCTGCCTTAAAAATATTGAAACGTTCTACTGCCATCACCTTCGGTCAGAAATAGTTCAGTTATGTGTTTAGAAAGAACTGCTATTAAAGGATCGATCAATGTGTATTGTCCAGCAGCTGTTCCTGGCATCATTCAGGAAAAATACTCTATTCCAACAAGGTGGAGTATTCATGGTGTAGTCCAGTCACAGTCACTATGCAGTTTGATCACAATCTCCATTGTTTTATGCTTGTTGCTTCTGCTGATTTAATATTGCATAGACCATATTAATTATGAATCATAAACATTTTTTCAGGTGAAAAGTAAACAATCAGAAACTACGGAGGTTTATAAAATCATGAGAGGCATAGATAAGGGGAATAGCAAACATCTTTCCCTAGGCTGGGGGAGTTCAAAACTAGGGCACATATTTCTGAGCTGAGAAGAAAAGAGGCACCATTTCCACACAGAGAGTTGTTCATAAGTAGAATGAACTGCTAGATGAAGGTACAGTTACAGTAACGAAAAGACATTTGGATAGTTACATGAACAGAAAAGGCTTAGAGGAATATGGGCCAAAGTGGAAGTAGTTTAGTTTGGTTGGCATGGACTAGTTGGATCGAAGGATCTGTTTCCATGTTGTATTATTCTATGACAAGTTGCGCAATTCTGAGGTTGTTTGGGATGGCACTCAAAGAAATAATTACCTTTACAAGAATACAAAATCAAAAATCTAAATTACAGGAAAACGTCCAGTGTATTTTCTAGCAAAGGATGGAGAAAATGTAAGGTTTCTTCTGCTCAATGCCATTGTATTGGATAAATGGGAAACAAAGGTCAATTGAGACAGTACCCAAATTACTGTAAGGTGGGGCAAATAACAACTTTGGGGTCCATTTCATATATATTACAGGACATGAAAAAATGTAGAGAGGACTATGAAATAGAAGATAAACTCCTTTCTTAGCTTCAGCTGTCAATCACAATTCCTAGTATGACATCCTGTTTATTTTCCACTACTGCATGACCTTACCTGCCCAGCAGGCTCTGAAGCCATGTAAAGTTCAAAATAAGCTTGTTTGGACAGAAAAGGCAATGAGTCCTGCTGTCTGAAACCAATGCTATCATCAGTCCAACATTTCATAATGAACTGATAAGATTATGCATTCTGCTTTTAATGATGTTACCTCACAGGCACAGACACCAGACTAACAGGCCATGTAAGCAAGATTTCCTGATAGAAAAGGTGAATTTTAGTTTAAGAACTGTTACATTCAAGGGCTTAGTCATGATTTCTGCTAACATTTACAGCTCACATATTGTGAGTGGTTCACCTTACACTTAACAATTGCTTTACTTTTGTTCGCCATCTTTCATTTCCAACATTAGTAGGATAACCTGTGTGCAATTTAAACTATGTAATAAAGCGAAAGGAAAAGAAATATTTTGACTCAGAAGGGAATGGCCAAATTTGTTCTTAGTGGAATATAGAAACAGAGAAAATAAGAGCAGCAGTAGGTCATTGACCTTTTGAGCCTGATTTGCCATTTATTATGATCATGGCTGATTATCGAGCTCAATACCCTAATCCTGCTGTCTCCCATATCCCTTGATTCCTTTAGACACAAGAGGTATACCTACTTCCTTCTTGAAAACACTAATGTTTGGCCTCAATCACGATCATCAATCTCTAGGTGAAGACATTTCTCCTCATCTCAGTCTTAAAAGGTTTACCCCTTATCATTAAACTATGACCTTTGGTTCTGGATTCCCCCTCCATCAGGACCAACCTTCCTGCATCTCACCTATCTAGTCCTGCTAGAATTTTATAGGTTGCTATGAGATTTCCTTGCTTATTCTTTTGAACTCTTAGTACGTTTGCAGATGACACCAAAATTGGAGGTGTAGTGGATAGCGAGGAGGGTTACCTCAAATTACAACAGGATCTGGACCAGATGGGCCAATGGACTGAGAAGTGGCAGATGAAGTTTAATTCATATAAATGCGAGGTGCTGCATTTTGGGAAAGCAAATCTTAGCAGGACTTATACACTTAATGGTAAGGTCCTCGGGAGTGTTGCTGAACAAAGAGACCTTGGAGTGCAGGTTCAGAGCTCCTTGAAAGTGGAGTTGCAGGTAGATAGGATAGTGAAGAAGGCGTTTGGTATGCTTTCTTTTATTGGTCAGAGTATTGAGTACAGGAGTTGGGAGGTCATGTTGCGACTGTACAAGACATCGATTTGGCCACTGTTGGAATATTGCGTGCAATTCTGGTCTCCTTCCTATCGGAAGGATGTTGTGAAACTTGAAAGGGTTCAGAAATGATGTACAAGGATGTTGCCAGGGTTGGAGATTTGAGCTATAGGGAGAGGCTGAACAGGCTGGGGCTGTTTTTCCTGGAGCATCGGAGACTGGGGGGGGGGAGGGGGGGGTGACCTTATAGAGGTTTACAAAAATTATCAGGTGCTTGGATAGTGTAAATAGGCAAAGTCTTTTCCCTGGGTCGGGAAGTCCAGAACTAGAGGGCATTGGTTTAGAGTGAGAGGAGAAAGATATAAAAGAGACCTAAGGGGCAACTTTTTCACTTAGAGGGTGGTACGGGTATGGAATGAGCTGCCAGAGGAAGTGGTGGAGGCTGGTACAATTACAACATTTAAGAGGGATTTGGATGGGTATATGAACAGGAAGGGTTTGGAGGGACATGGGGCGGGTGCTGGCAGGTGGGACTAGATTGGGTTGGGATATCTGGTCGGCATGATTGGGTTGGACCGAAGGGTCTGTTTCCATGCTGTAGATCCCTATGACTCTATGACTCAAATACAATCCTAACTGTCCCAATCTTTCATAAGTCAGTCTCACCATCCAGGAATCAATTTATATGAAGGCAGTGCTATTACAAAATAATTGAGATATTACTCCAGATAATCTGTGGGACTCAGCTTCAGTGATGACTGACATGTGTGGACCTAATATTCTCAAAGAATTCCTGATGGAGGGCTTTTGCCCGAAACATCGACTTTCCTGCTCCTTGGATGATGCTGCCTGACCTGCTGTGCTTTTCTAGCACCACTCTAATCTTGACGCTAATCTCCAGCATCTGCAGTACCCACTTTTGCCTACACTGTTTCCTGCTCAGTACTGAAGTTAACATTAGTGAGAACGAGGGATCATACCAGTGAGCCCACCCTTTGCACTGCCTGTTGGGCTATAGCACATGTTATTAAGTAATCTGCCACTCATTCTAAGGAAGAACTGAGTAAGCCAAGACATAGACTTTCAACCATCAAATAGCTTTGTTGCAAAAGTAAATTAATGAAAATACAAGTCTACACTCCTCAATATATAAAACAACAAAATGTAATACATTTTCCATTTAACCAAAGGCATTTAAACAGAATTCCAATGATTCAAAATCTTCTCTCTGTCTGGTCTCATACAATAGCATTCAAAAACTTAGCATTATATCTGGTGGCTGTGAAATTTTTTCATTCCAGCTCAGTGACTGAAAAGTGATGTACAATTTAATTAATTAAGAAGGTCCTTTGTTGTTTTTCAATGACAATTCCAATCAACGACCCTGCCAACACCACAAAGCTGTGAAAAGCAGCTGTCACTTAGTTTCACCAGAGACTATGCACATGCAGAAAATAAAAAAGAAAATATCTCTAAATTATCTGAGATTATCACCATCCAAGGGTTATCATTGCAGGGAATGTTTTCATGCGAGGATTATCTCTTACAGCCAATATGTGTGAATTGAGTAGAACACCTTCAGTGGTAAGGCACCTTAAGGTACGCCAGAGGAATAATGTAGGTAATCTTTGCCAATGTCATATCATGTTTCAGATGGAAATAATGTCCTCTTGGGATGAATAGCCAGTTGAGACTTAACAATCATTGTGTGGGCCAAAGCAAAGTGTCTCTAATGATATCTTTATTAATCTACAATGCAAATTCTTTCCTAAGCTTCTCCACCTACTAAATCCTCCGATAAAATGCTGTTTAAATTCATCTTTTTAAGGAAGATTTTGTCTACCTATCTTAATATCTCTTATGTGACTCAGTTTTACTAGCTATTTAAATCACCCCGTGGATCGTCTTGGAAAGGTATGCTAAGTTAAAGGCATCATCTATGCAGACACCTTTGTGGTGCCAATGGGCTATATGAGACCTTTGATGTCAACCTCTCTTATTTTATATTATTAAGAACAGCGAGTAAATTACAACAAAAGGATATTTATGCCACATCAATTTTTTATGGACCACATACAGCAGGTGGTGAAAAAAAAAGCAAATGGTGTGTTTGCCTTCATAGTGAGAGGATTCGAGTACAGGAGCAAGGATATCTTGCTGCAATTAATAGGGCCCAGTATTAGAACTTTGCATGCAGTTATGGTTTCCTTATCTGAGGAAAGATGTTTTGGCGATAGAGGATGTGCAACAAAGGTTTACCAGACTAATTTATGAGATGGCAAGACTGATGTATGAAGAGGGATATGTTCAGTTAGGACTACATTCACTGGAGTTCAAAAGAATGATGAGGGATCTCATCAAACCTATAAATTTCTAACAAGACTAGACAGGGTAAGTGTAAGAAGGATGCCCCCGATGACCAGAGAGTCCAGAATCAGAGGTCACAGTCATTTAGGACTGAAATGTGTAAAAATTTCTTCACCTGGAGAGTGGTGAGCCTATGGAATTCGCTGCCACAGAAAGCGGTTAAGGCCAAAACATTGAATGTTTTAAAGATGGAGTTAGATATAGTTCTTAGAGCTAAAGGGATCAAAGAGTATGGGGAGAAAGCAAGAACAAATCCTGATTTGGATGATCAAACATGATTATAGTGAATAGTGGAGCAGGCTCAAACAAAACACCACACTAGTCACTTGTTCTCAAAAGGCAGAACTTCAGAGACACTATTGTCTCTACTATCAAGTATTATAATGATAAAGAGCATTGACGCTGTCTCACATTCAAAGATGTACATGTTCATTAGCAATAGATATGGTCCTGTGTTCAATACTGTGCTTTTCCAGCAACAAACTCTCGGCTCTGATCTCCAGCATCTGCAGACCTCACTTTCTCCGAGTTGATTTCAATTCTGTTATATGACTCAGATTTGTGCAGGAGGTCTTTCTTCAAAATTCAACAATTTAACCTCTACAATGACTCCCTTTTTATCTATAAGGGTCATGGTCCTTTCCTTCTTTGCTGCTGAGACCAGACAAATATCTTGACGGATTCCCTCTCATCACAATCTTTTAAAAGTGACTTGTGAGACGCATTTTCATTTATTCTTTGATGATTGTCCAGCCTTTTTGCCCTTAAAGTGAACTTGCTTGGCTAGTTTAGAGTCAAGCACATGACTGTGCATTTGGAGTGACACATCAGTCAGACCAGGTAAGAATGACGAATTTTGTTCACTAACCGATATTAGTGAACTTTATGGTAGTTCATGACAATCAGTGATTGTTTTATGGTTACTATTTCTGAGGCTAGATTTATATTCCATATTTACTCATTGAATTTAAATTCCACTAGCTTCCATGATGGGAATCGAAACCTTGTCTCCTTGACTTTGGTCTCTGGATTACTAGGTCCTACGACATTACCACTGTTTTACTGTAATGTATTTCTGTCCAGTCCTGTTAGAAATTTCTAGATTTTGATGAGGTCCCTCATCATTCTTCCAAACTCTAGTGAATATTATTCCAACTGAAACTGAAAGTAGCAGCAGGTAAAGATGTTTTTTCAAGTGCCATATTTCAAGTTTCTAAACTCTTGGACCAATAATGTTAGACATATTTATGCAAAGTGACACTTGGGTTTTGGATTATTTTGCAACTTCAAGCAGCATTATTTTATCTTTTATATTTATCATCATAACACATGGTGCATTTATGGGATAAAAGTATCTTGACTCAGATGGCTGCACCTGTCCGGAATCCACAAGTGGGCTGTCAAGGATGTCTATTATTATGTGCATTAGTAGTCTTTGTAGCACATTAAAGTGTTTACCTGACTGGCAGATATCACTGAAAATGTTCTGTTCCCTGTTGGCCAGATGCAGTATGATCTTTTCAGGGTATGTCAACATTTAGTAACTGCTGAGATGTTGACACATTAAAGTGATTTTTTTTGGGAAATGAGAACTATCCATTCATGACTATGTACAGCAAGAACTGGCTTGTTATTTGTTAACCAGTTATATGAGATACATTGTTCTGAAAAATAGAGGATAGAAATGTGAAGAATAACTTGTGTTTACTTAGCATTTTGCTCCAGCAGTTGGTGATAGCTTCACAAAATAAATCATTTTGGGAGTTAATGCTCCTAGTTATGAAGATGAAAACAATAGCCATTCTGTCCGCCAACTTTCTAAGAACAACAACAAGCTGAATAGTTAATTATCTGGTTTTGATGGCAGTCATCAAAAGAAGTCAGAAAAGAAAAGAGTTCAATAAATACTAAATGAGATTCAGCAGACACCAGGTTGCTGACTGGTTTGTGATAATATGACTAGTTTTGGATGCCAAAAGCAATCAGACTGACAACATTTAATCCCATGGTTCCTGGATGGTTGAATAGCTTGTAGGCATGAGCGATACTTGTAGAAGTCTCCAGATTGCAGAAAGGGCAGATGGTGTCCCTCTGCCTCGACCTCTCTCGCACCACTAAAATACCTAGCGCCTGAAGAAAGTCACAGGATTTTCTCCCACCAGTTGCTGTAAACTGTTGCTTTTGACCAATACATCAGAGACTTTTTTTTATTTGTGAACTAGTTACTTGTGTCTCCAGTGAAGAAACCTGAAGAACAAAATCAAAAAACTGAAAGACTTGGGAAACAAAAGGAACAACCTATCAAATCCTAAAGATTGAACAGCTTCTCCAGATTTTTGTCCCTCCATCAATAACACCAATAATTTTTAAAATTCTGTCTGTGTCTGTATATATACATGGAGGTTAAACTTCTAACTATTAGAGTCAGACATGGATAGTTCATAATTATTTACCTGTAGTTAGAATCTATTTATTTGCAATAAATAGCAATACTTGTTTTATACATAAACATGGTCCGTGTTTGTTGTTAACTTAAGTTTAACAAACAGGCAAATTGGAACTTTGTATACTTTAATAACTTTTTTTAACTTTCATTGCAACTTGGGAACAGTTGTACTTGACTTCCAGTGCACTACTCCAGTGAGACGTGACAATATTATTTTACTAAATATCACCTAACTTGAGCTGTTTGGAGGTCACTGATTCTCTATCATTGGCTTGAGTGATTCTGAGCTGTGGAAAGAAAAATTGGACAAATCCATTCCTAGCTGCTATCTAATAAAATCTGCTGCAAAGAATATCATAGAAGTGGAGGTGGTGATATGCCCTGCTCTTGCAACCCCTGCCCCCAACACCCCTCCTTCTCATAACATGACTAAATAACCTGCCATCATATTGATTCATCTTTTCGGCAGAGTGCAATTCTGCAGAAGAAATGTCCACATTTAACCAGGAACTAATGCAATGATTTCAGAAAGATTTAAATTTCTTGTTCACTGTTTCAATAATTAATGAAAATTGGACTATTAAATAAAATATTACTCTAGCTAGTTTCCAAAAAGTCAAAGCAAATTACATTTTCAAAGTGTTAAATGGCCCTGATTGATTTGAACCTTTAAACTTCAAACATTGAGAGTCAATGCCTTAAATCAAGGTTAGTTATTTTTCACTGTTATATCTCAGTGTCATTAATATAATGCAGTAGGTAAACTGAAGACACTAACTGCTTGAGCTTATGATATAAAGTGGAAGATATTGAGCAAATGTTTTGATGAAGATGGCAGGCAGATCATCTATTTTCTACTCTGTCGGTTGTTCCAATCTATTGATCTATGCTTGTTTGTTTCTTTTTCCCCTTCTGAAGGCAAGTGCTTTGTCAGAATCCTGTACTTCTTCTAATCACTCAGTAGTATTGAAGAAGGTAATGGATTTGAAAGGGATAGACTGAACTAAAGTGAATCTCCACCCACTCTGACACATAACACAGCCAGTGGTAGATCATCAGGTGGTTTGAAGATTCTTAAGCAGTGTTGGGCAGCTCAAATTCCCTACTTCCTCACGTTACAATCAGTATTAAGAAAGGTACATGTAGTGACTAAGATGTGAAAAACTTTGTTACCAAAGATAAATGCCTCTTCTGCTGAGACTTATTTATCCTTCATCACAAAACTACTAAAAAGCCTCTAAACTAGTTTAGGAAGAAGGATTCATGGCAACATTCTACCCACAATATCCAGAAATTTTCATCAATATTACAACAAATAAAATTAGGGCAGGCTGTACCCAGAACTCAAAGCACAAATCCATTCTATTTGTCTGAATTTGTCTGCCATTATGTTGGGCCATTCTGTTCCCGTACTTGAAGAAGCAATTATTTAGGAGTTATTTTAAGAAAAATTGTGAGGTGGAGGTGAATAGAAGAGAGGAAGCTTGGAAATGGAAGTCCACAGATTCCAGAAAGTAGCAGAGGTCAATAGGAAGTTATGAAGGCATACCAAATTCTTTCGTTATTAAGCAAATAAAGGAAAGGGAGGTTATGCTGGAGCTATACAATGCCACAACTTAAGTACTGCATTCAGTTCTGGTACCACATTACAGATAGGATTGTGATGATATGACAGCTTAAAGAGGTTATTTTGTCCTGGGTTTTTGAAAAGAAGCTTTAAGGCAGAGGTTATGAGCACTTGACCAGAGCCACTCCAGTAAACAGCTTGAAAGTCCTTGGTTTTTTTTATAAGATGGAACAATAGAAGCAGCTGAATGGAAGTGGTCAAACGCTCACATAATCAGGATTTTTATCTTTAGTTTTCAGCAGTTGCTGTTGAGGTCTTGAAGAAATGGAAGCTACTTTTCCCTCTCTTGGTTACAGCCAAAAACTGGGGGTGCTTTTCCTGCTACTGAAGTTGCATGTGAGACAAGCTACTGAATTTGCCTTGTTGTCAAGGCTGTGTTTAAGGGATGTTACTATAATGGAACAGTTAAATAGCAATATTTTGAGGGGGTTTGGTCTTCTCCCTAATAGGATGTAATAGCACCACAGAAGGTGCAACAATGATATAGGGGGATGTTGCCATGAGGTGAAGGAAGGTTAAATAGGCTGGGGTCCATTTTCTTCAAACAAAGCAAGCTTAGAGGAAATTTGATTGAAGTCACAAGGTTGTAAGCAACCTAGATAGAGTGGATGGGAAGGACCTACTTTCCTTAGCAGACAAGACGAGAGGGCACAGATTTAAAATGATTGATAGAAGGATTAGAGGTGCAGGAACTCGCTGATTTGTCTGTTTGGTTCAGCCTCCCTTCCCCTGAACACTCAAACCTCAGGCCTCTTTGGAACACACCCCTTGTCTTGCCTTTTGGTTTGTTGGAGGTCCTATTCTGGAGCCAATTCCAGAGACTGAGGCCTGACAGGGATGTGAACAAACACAACTTTGGAGCACCCTTTCTCACTACCCAGTGTTAGGCATGAGTATTTCCGCTCACCTGGACTCACCCAGAAAAAGTCAGACCTCCCTGATATTCTAAGACTTCCCAATCTCATCCAAATAGCTATCAAAGCTAGGAGAATGGGGTGTGTCTGACCATAGGTGCTGCATCAACTTAGACTGCTCGTGTGCAGACTCTAACCATGACTGGACAGTGACAAGAGGAGAAAAGTCTGGGACAAATTGAATCGTGGAAAGCTCACACCCAGTATTCTGATCAATTTGGGCAAATTCCAGGGCAGTCCTAGTTAAATCTCAGATGGTTGTCACCCTGATCAGTATCACACTAAAGTGGATTGTCACTATATATTACTGTCAAATGGTGGTGTCAGTTTCAAAGGCATAATATTTTGACCAAGAGGTGAAGGTGAGACAGTTCTTAAATTGTTAGAAAAGAGACAACAGATAAATTAGTGCTAATTCATATGCAAAAACAAGAAAATTCATGTGCAAAAACAAGCTTTGCACAAAACTGTCAATGTTAGTTGTCAGCAAGGTCATAGCAAACAGTCTGCTTTCTCCCACCACAGTGTAATGGCTCAATAGAACTATTTCAAAGCGCACTGAAGTAGGACAGTCCAGATCAATCCAAACTGCAGGTGTCTTAGAAACCTGTCAGAGTCCAGCAGCAGCGCTTATAGGAAATAGGGTTTATTGTTAATGATTGCTGACTGCAAGTCACTAGTATTCTCTACAGGATATCCCTGGAAATCGAAGGTATCTGCTTTGCCACAGAGGGACATCTGCAATTGTTTGAAAAAGCTGCAGTGCAATGTACTTGGTGTGATTTTTACTATCTTTCGACACAGATTACAAATTTTAAAAATAAAAAACAAAAATCAGCATCCCATATTCACATCAAGTGACCAAGATATTTACTATGGGGAAACTAATTGCTGAACATCAGTAAAAACCACGTTCTATTTCAGTTCTTTGACATAAACCACTTGAAGTGACTGAGCAAAAGTGTTTATATGTTTTGGAAGTCTCGCATCATGATGTGGCCCACCCAATGCAGCTGACTCTCCATAACCAGTGCCTTAATGATTGGAAGCCTGACTGATGCAAGACTTCCAAAGCAATCTTTCTGTTTTAAGCTTTATCATAGTAAGCGATTATGAGTGGGTCAGAGGAAATGCTTCAAGAGTGTCCTCAAAATCTCCCTGAAAAAAAAGCAATATCCTTACTAACTCTTACCCAAAACAATTGAAACTGGGCAAGAATCAACCATGAAGGTGCAAATCACTTCGAGCACCAGTGAAAGGCCCAGGGGGAGGGCAAGCTCAAACAGCAGAATGAGTGTGTAAATGCCCAAACATACAATCCACTTGCCTCATGAAACACCAGCTGCCCCTCCTGTGGTAGGGTGCATGAATCCAGCATTTAGTTACCTTAATACATGCAACTTCAGAATGGAAGAAATTCATCCTTGATCCTGTGGGACTGCCCAAGATAAAGATTTTTATAATTATTCAAGAGAGTCATGGTTCTGATATACAGTATTTCTGGAATGCAGGATTTACTCAAATCTTTGAACACTATGAGCCCCTAAACTTTCATCCTTCAAATCAAGAGGTTCTGGAGAGTCACTGGAATTTTTGTCCACTATTCTTAACCAGAAAGCACTTCAAATCTGATCTTAAATATATTATTGTGCAAAATTGTATCCACGTTTTACTGAGTTCACCTCTCTCTGCCTAATGTCAGAGAATGCTGTTGGTGCTCAGAGTGATCTGATCTAAGAAATGGAAAACTGGACATTAGACACTCTAAAAGACTACCTAGTCGACCACACTGGAAAGAATCCTTTAAAACTTGTCAACTGATGTGAACCTAAACCTAAAGATAAATTATCGTCAGTTATCTTCAGTGTCACGCCATCAGTCTGCTTGACTGTAATTGAATGCACCAGACTTCAATCACTTTCCTTCATTAAATGTTTGACTGACTTGAAGGACTCTACTACATTAAATCTTTCCATTTAAATCATTTTGGTCAACTAATGCTTGCTCCAAAGATTCAGCTGCACATCACCTTGCTGGGGCTTTGAGATGTATTGTTAACCTTTTACCGACTTGAAATTGTACGGACAATTTTCATGGCAACGCAAGTTTATAGTCAAAATACATAGTTTATTAAGGTAAATGATGCATTGCTGCATGTTAGTTATTCCTAAAACAGATCAAAAGACATTAAAATTGATCACCTCTCATTTTTCTGGATCAAAACAGGGAAAATGAAAACAGTTTTTATGAAATGCAAAATCTCTCAGAACGATGGAATGCCAACTCATTGCTCTTATGTATCTCAGAAAGAGCTGAGTTTGAAATCATATCATAACACTTAACATGTCAGATCCAAAATATTTACTTCCAAATGTTGATTTTTCTTAATGGAACCAAAATTACAATGCCAGGAAAATAAACACACAAATCTCAAAAAAAGCAATATTCTATTCTTTGCTTGATTTAAATAAAATGTTGAAGAGAAATTATTGCACTTATTATCCATGGCAAAATATGAACAACTAATATGATGTCAGTATATTTTGTATTCTCCATACGGACCACTGTTATAAAAAAAAGTTTCTCACTCACTATTTCAACATCTCTTTTCTTAAGATAGCATTAATTTTCAAGAAGGTTTCTTGGAAAGATTTATTTTGTTCTGAACATCACTTTTCGGTATTCATTTTAAAAACTGATATAGTTGAGATACACAATTGTTTAAATTGGTTGTGTTAAAGTTAGCCAGTTTTCAATCTCAGTTCTACATGGTTGATGAATGGCCATTTCATAGGTTAAAGCAAAGTACCAATGGAATATACTTGGCGTCAGTGAACACGACACAATCATGCTTCAACTGCTTTATAGAGACAAAGAAGTGCAACGTTTTAAATCTTTTGTTGGGCTTGGGGAAAGTGCAAGGTTGTGGTGTGAAGATGCTGAAAATGTGTTGCTGGAAAAGCGCAGCAGGTCAGGCAGCATCCAAGGAACAGGAAATTTTCCTGTTCCTTGGATGCTGCCTGACCTGCTGTGCTTTTCCAGCAACACATTTTCAGCTCTGATCTCCAGCATCTGCAGACCTCACTTTCTCCTATGGTGTGAAGATGGGCAAGGGTAGGGTACGTATTTTTTGGTGAGTTTCCCCTATATATAAACCTAATGTAGGGGAGTGGAATGCAAAACATCCAAACAATGTGGTGATTCATTGGGCTCTCTTCCTTGCCACAAATTGCAAGGTTATTTACACATTAGTAAGAAGTGTGAAAGAAACATATATTATTTTTTCAGCAAATTCCAAACCAATTTTACCAGCACTGTCAAAACAAGCTATTGTGACTCTCTTGTAAATTTAATGTATACTTGAACCGAAAACCAAAAGATGAGTGATTGCTTGCCCTGTGATGCCATTTACTGCATATTAATTCATATTACACTACGTTGGGAAACTGTTGCTATGGTAATTTCCTCCAGTTACTTTCATAACTCACTTCCCACACAAAGTGGATCAGTCCTAATAGCAATTAACAAAATAAATTAAATAGACAGACAATCCACTGGGCACTGAACCACTTTAATCACATTATAGAGATGCTATTGAAAGATGCCACATCTTTTACCTTCCAGCTAATACTTGGTTAAATTTCTTAATTTGATGAAAATTTCTTTAGGAAAAGTTTCACCCAAACATGGATGTTACAAAAGTGTAAGCTGTCTTTTAAAATGTCTTTAATTGAATATTATTTATCGAACATCACAGTCTGAAGACTTTATCACCAATTACCACAACTATAAGTCTATAATGCCACTTGCTTACCACTGCAGAATTTCTGGTTCTTTGATTAGCTGATCTGCAATTGGCAATTCACACTGAATAGACAGGTGTCCCCTATAAATTTAGGATATCATGTCATGGGAGGCAATGGTCTCATGTTGTTATTGCTCAGCTGTTTATCAGTGATCTAAGTAATATTCTGGGAACAATAAGTTCAAATCATGCCAAACACTGAGAGTGGTGGGTTGATTTGTTTGTGACTTTAAAAGTGTAAATTTTCCAAGATCTTCCAAACCATAAAGTTGAGAATTTTACATTTCTCAAGTTAGATCCAGGACAAATTCATTTCCGCCACCTCCAAACGGACCCCACCACCAAGGATATATTTCCCTCCCCTCCCCTATCAGCGTTCCGCAAGGACCACTCCCTTCGTGACTCCCTTGTCAGATCCACACCCCCCACCAACCCAACCTCCACCCCCGGCACCTTCCCCTGCAACCGCAGGAAATGTAAAACTTGCGCCCACACCTCCACACTCACTTCCCTCCAAGGCCCCAAGGGATCCTTCCATATCCGCCACAAGTTCACCTGTACCTCCACACACATCATCTATTGCATCCGCTGCACCCGATGTGGCCTCCTCTATATTGGTGAGACAGGCCGCTTACTTGCGGAACGCTTCAGAGAACACCTCTGGGCCGCCCGAACCAACCAACCCAATCACCCCGTGGCTCAACACTTTAACTCCCCCTCCCACTCCACCGAGGACATGCAGGTCCTTGGACTCCTCCACCGGCAGAACACAACTACACGACGGCTGGAGGAGGAGCGCCTCATCTTCCGCCTGGGAACCCTCCAACCACAAGGTATGAATTCAGATTTCTCCAGCTTCCTCATTTCCCCTCCCCCCACCTTGTCTCAGTCGGTTCCCTCAACTCAGCACCGCCCTCCTAACCTGCAATCCTCTTCCTGACCTCTCCGCCCCCACCCCACTCCGGCCTATCACCCTCACCTTGACCTCCTTCCACCTATCCCACCTCCATCGCCCCTCCCCCTAGTCCCTCCTCCCTACCTTTTATCTCAGCCGGCTTGGCTCTCTCTCTCTTATTCCTGATGAAGGGCTTATGCTCGAAACGTCGAATTCTCTATTCCTGAGATGCTGCCTAACCTGCTGTGCTTTGACCAGCAACACATTTGCAGCCAGGACAAATGGAGTTTTGTTTGCAACAATTTAAGAGCCAGCCATTACACTCACAACTCCTCCCCATTGAGGAAATCATCATTACTGATTTCTACTAATTGTACCTCTTTGAGGTGCTTTGAGGAGACACTTAAAACTAAATCTGTTTTCAGAACAAGGACAGTGCTAGACAGTTTCTTAAAAAAGCCTTGGAATATTGACATTAATGTATAATTTACTACAAAACTGGCTAACATACATCAAAAAAATTGGAACATAGCTCGTTAGACTTTTAAAAATCAATTTCAGTTATTTAAAATCAGATTACTTACAGATGATGGATTATACACCAATTAATCATTTCATGACTATATATTTTCAGCTCTTCAGTAAAACAGCACCCACTTACTCCTTTAAATATATTGGTCAAGAACGTTGCGGCGGTACAGGACATTGGTTAGGCCACCGTTGGAATATTGTGTGCAATTCTGATCTCCTTTCTATTGGAAACATGTTGTGAAAGAGTTCAGTTTACAAGGATGTTGCCAGGATTGGAGGATTTGAGCTATAGGGAGAGGTTGAATAGGCTAGGGCTGTTTTCCCTGGAGCGTCGGAGGCTGAGGGGTGACATTATAGAAGTTTTTAAAATCATGAGGTACGTGCATAAACAGACAAAGGTTTTTCCCTGTGGTGTTGGGGGTAGGGGGGTCCATAACTAGAGGGCATAGGTTTAGGGTGAGAGGGGAAAGAAATAAAACAGACCCAAGGAGCAACTTTTTCACGCATTCCATACACGTACAGAGCAAGTGGTGGAGGCTGGTACAATTGCAACATTTAAATGGCACCTGGATGGGTATATGAATAGGAAGGGTTTGGAGAGATATGGGCCAGGTGCTGACAGGTGGGACTAGATTGGGTTGGGATATCTGGTCGGCATGGATGGGTTGGACCAAAGGATCTGTTTCCGTGTTGTACATCTCTAGACTCTAAATAACAGTTATGTTAGAAGTATCACATTCAGTGATTGTGCTTATAAATTTGAGTTAAAGCTTGATTAATAACATTAATTTAACCTTGATTTTAAAAATCTAGTTGAACTTTGGTTGCCATTTGTGCCCTATTTTACCAAAAGACAAAACCATGCCGATTTTTGTTTTATTTCAAAATAAATTCTTCCAAGGGTGCAAACTTTCTTTGCAACTCTATCGTTCATTTGGCAATACAGCAGTTTTCTCCTTTTCTCCTCAGTGCCCTAAGCTATCTTGTGATTTGATCCACAAATACTCTGTGTCTTATCCGGTTTGCTACTTTTCATGGGTTAACTAGAACTTGAATGTCAACGAATTATTCCACTTCATGTGAGGTTATCTTGCCCAATGTAAATCTTTATGTTTTCAGTAAGAGGTTAGGCATTATATATTTTTTCCCCAGCACTTTTCTTTTTGGGGGGGGGGGGGAGTGTGGTGGTGGGTTGAGAGCAATTTTTATGCTTTCTCCTTCAAATAACTCAGCACAGATTGGCGGTGACACAGTGGTTAGCACTGCTGCCTCACAGCGCCAGAGATCTGGGTTCAATTCCCGCCTCAGGCGACCGACTGTGTAGAGTTTGTACGTTCTCCACATGTCTGCGTGGTTTCCTCCGGGTGCTCCGGTTTCCTCCCACAGTCCAAAGATGAGTGGGTCAGGTGAATTGGCCATGCTAAATTGGCCATGTCTGTAGTGTTAGGTAAGGGGTAAATGTAGGGGTATGGTAGGTTGCGCTTTGGCGGGTCGGTGTGGACTTGTTGGGCCGAAGGGCCTGTTTCCACACTGTAAGTAATCTAATCTAATCTAATTGTGATATTTAACAACATTTTGTGACACATTTGAGTTAAAGTTTGATTAAAAGCCTTAATTTAACCTTGACTTTAAAAATCAAGTTCAACTCTGGTTGCCATTTTTGCCTGACAAATGAACAAACTTTGTTAAAATTGTTGTTTACAATTTGCATGGATGATGTAGAGGTGGGGACGAAGTGCAGTGTGTGATCATTCACAGATGACACTAAAATGAGTGGTAGAGCAAAGTGTACAGAGGACAGTGAAAGTCTACAGAGGGATAGAGATAGGCTGAGTGAGTGGGCAAGGGTCTGGCAGATGGAGTACATTGTTGGTGAAAATGAGGTCCATTTAGGTAGGAAAATACAGCAAAATGGACTGTTATTGAAATGGCAAAAAAATGAAGCATGCTGCTGTGCAGAGGGACTTGGATGTATTTGTGCATGAATCACAAGAAGCTGGTTTGCAGGTGCAGCAGGTGATTAAGAAAGCAAATGGAATATTGTCCTTCATTGCCAGAGAGATGGAGTTAGGGCAGCACGGTGACTCAGTGTTTAACACTGCAGCCTCACAGTACCAGGGACCCAGGTTCAATTCCAGCCTCGGCCAACTGTCTGTGTGTAGTTTGCACATTCTCCCCGTGTCCGCATGGGTTTCCTCCAGGTGCTCTTGTTTCCTCCCACAGTCCAAAGATGTGTGGGTCAGGTGAATTGGCCATGCTAAATTGCCCATAGTGTTAGGTGCAGTAGTCAGAGGGAAATGGGTCTGGATGGGTTACTCTTCGGAGGGTTGATGTGGACTTGTTGGGCCTCGGGTCTATTTCCACACTGGAGGGAATCTAAAATAGAGTGGTTATGCAGCAGCTGCATAGGGTGATACTGAGGCAACATCTGGGGTACTGTGTACTGTTTAGCTCTTCTTATTGTGGGACTAGACAAGGTGCAGAGCAGGTTCTCTAGGTTGATTCTAGAATTGAGAGGGCTGCCTGATGAGGAGAGATTGAGTCAGCTGGGACAATACTCCTTGGTATTTAGAAGAATGAATTGGAATCTTATGGAATTATATAAAATTATGAAGGGAACACATAAGATAGAAACAGTTTGGTTGTTTCGATTGACAGGTAAAATTAGAACTGGGGGAATAGCTTCACATAAAGGGGGTTCAAATTAAGGACTGCGTTGAAGAGGAACTTTTTCACCCAAAAGGGTTGTGAAATCTGTGAAACTCCCTGCCAAGTGAAGCAATTGAGGCTACCTCATTGAATATTATTAAGGCAAAGATAGTTAGATTTTTGAACAGTGAAGGAATTCAGGGTTATGGTTAGCAGGCGGGTAAGTGGAGCTGAGTCTATGAAAAGATCAGCCATGATCTTATGGAATGGCACAGCAGGCTCAATGAACCAGATGGCCTACTCCTGCTCCTTTTTTTTATATTCTTATGTTCATTTAAGGTAGAAAAAAAATCTCTGAAATCTGGGTAACTACAGAGAAGAATCATTTTCAATTATTTTACAGCATTGCCTGATAGGCAGTATTCAGCTTACTTGGTGCAAATGCCTTTAGTTAAACATCTCAGATCAAAAAACCATTTTGTAATGGACAGTTCAGGAGTAGAAATCACTTTTCTACTTTTCCCAATTGGTAGGCAGTAAATTCAATAACACAATTCCATGACTTCTGACAACAACTTCACAATTGGTCTGTTGCAAGCCCAGTATTTAAAGACACAACAGTGATATAAAATTTCTTGACAGAGAATTTATCACAAAGTTTGGCTTCACCTTAAGCCCTTTAGTCTTCTCTGTTATAACGAAACACCTTTGGTACCAACATCTTGGATTAGTAACTTGGAGTAAAACATAACTCGTCTTTTATGTACTTAGTTTTGGAAGGAATTGAAATTAACAAGTCAGAATTTGCAATTTTCTCATCCTGCTTCAATAAAAAGATGGGCCTTCAACCCCCACCCCAAAAAAGATCAACAGATTTCCTTGATTTGTAATTGATATATAATCTTTAAATCTTTTGTTTCCCTCCCAATTCCTAAACTCTGTAAAAGTTTAGACTGTATCAGAAAAAAATCTCCAGAGACTGCTGCAGTGTGTCTCAAAATTGATTCAAACTGCTTGCTTTGCAAAACAACACACAATCAGATCTCTATTCATTATAAGTTAATACAGCAGGGTTTTCACCAAAATTACCAATTTCTTCACCGAGAATCCAAACATTGCAGAAAGGTTTGATTTAGTCCAAGACGAACCATTTCCAGAATCCAAATTATTCAGAATGATGCTTTGAGAAAAATAGTGGGAAAAGAAAGAATGTATAAATGTCAAAATCATATAAAATGACAGTCAAAGTCTTGGGCAATGAGAAACAATAACCGCCTGCCGAGTGATGTTAATGAGAAAGGTTGAAACAAAAATAGAAAGTGTTGTTTCAGAAATTATATTATGCTGCTCCTAGAAATCTGTCTGGGAGAATAATCCTGACTCACACATTCAATTTTCTTGTATCAGGCCAATATGGTCCCTGGCACTGATTGTTCGAAATTATAAGGTACTGATTAGATTTTCCTGCGAAGAGATAGCAATATAAACATTTAGAATCTCAATGAATTACTGTCCAGAAAGGCATCTTTTATAAACAAACATATAGCACAAGATAAAACCAGTTCTGAAGAGGAGTCTTTGGACTTGAAACATTAACTCTCTATTTCTCTCTCTACAGATGCTGCCAGACTTGCTGAGATTCACCTTGACCCTCTGTTTTTACACAGCTTAAGGTGTTAAATTTTGAATGTGCTAAAAGAAAAGGATTTATTTTGTCACCAGTGAAACCTTGAATAATTTGGATTTTTTAAACCCGCTCAAGGTGTCTAGTCAATTCCACAAAATCATTTGTAATTTGTACTTTTGTGGGTACTATTGGCATACTGGTAATATCATTTGACTAATAATCCAGAGTCTAATGTTCCTTGGAGAGGGTTTGAATCCCACCATAGGAAATTGTGCAATTTGAATTCAACTTTAAAAAGATCTAGAATTTTAAAAAAACCTAGTTTAATGATCCCTATCACCTCTGTTAAATGTCATCTTTACCCGGTCTGCTTTATATGCAATTTCAGACCCACAGTGATGTGGTTGACTCTTAGCTGCCATCAGTGGAATGGCAATATGGGATGGCCAGAAACACCCAAATCCCAAGAATGAATAAATTTTTAAAAATACAATTAATTGGTTGAACCAATAAAAGAGATTGAGAAATTATGAACCACATAATTACTGATCATCCAAATCAATGCCTTTTTGCAATCTTTTCTTTACTCAATGACTGAACTTCCAGAGACTGTGGAGTACAGAATTCCAAAGATTCACAACTCTGAGTAAAGCAAAACAAACCTTCTCATTTCAGTCCTAATTGGCTTCGACCTTATTTTGAAATTATATTCTGACTCTGGACTCACCTACCAGGCGAAACATCTTACTTGCATCTATTCTTTCAGAATTTTATACATTTCAATAAGATCACCCTTCATTCTTTGAAACTCTACAGAGTACATGGTCCATTTTTCCTATTCTTGCTTTATTGGTCAGTCCCACCATCCCAAGAACTGGGCTGGTGAACCTTTGTTGCACATACTAAATGGCAAACATATCCTTCCTACTGTAAGGGGATCAAAACTACATGCAGGTGTGATCTAAGCAAGATTTCAGACAATTGGAATGAGTTTGCTACAGCTGAAGTAATACTTTGCTCATAATTGAACTCAAATTCTCTTGCGATAAAGTCTAACACTATACCAGTAGCTTTCCAAATTGCCTGCTGCAACTATGCATTAACTTTCAATGACTTATTGATCAGGAAACCTTGGTTATTTGCACATCAACACTTTCTGACCTCTTACTATTTAGAGTAGTATAACCCCTGCTGAAAGTGAAAGCTGACATTATGTAAGTGATAGAAGTGTGTACAAGTGCAGGAACAGGAAGCAACACAAAGACAGCCAGTGTTCAGTTCTTCTCCACATTTCAGCAATGCTGAGAAAGCGCATGCTCTCCAGGATCAAGTAGACAAACTGTCTGCTACTACCCTGGCACTCATTGTAAATGTCTAAGCATATCTGTGGATGTGGTTCCAAACTACTGCTGGCCTGCTGTAAGCGGATGCCGTTTGGTCACTTACACATCAAGGGTTGGGATAACGTTGATCGCTGCTGAACGAGACAGTCTTCTGCTAACTGAGTCAATAGAAGTCACAGGCAATGAAAGCTGAAGGGATGGGGCTAAACCATATCTGTACCAATATGCCCCACAAGTAAGACTGCAAAAATAAAGGGGAACTTTCCCCATTTCATGTTCATTATTACACTGCTCCCTATCCTGTTAAATTTATATATTCAGCAGTCTAGATTTATTATTTGCCTTCAGTTTCTTTATCATCAATAAGCAGATTTCAACTGGGACATTCTGTGCAATCAATGATACTGATGTCACAATCTCACTGTACAGCACACAGAACAATAGTTTTCACTGTATCTCAGTACATGGGACAGCAATAAATCAAATCAAAGTCATTGTGCACAGAGTATCGTGATGTTAGTCGCGGATGCGCAGATGTGTCTTGAAGCTGACATCATAAGCCTCATCTGCACATTTTCTGCAGGGAGGGCAGTGCCCATTTTATCAGTCATTTTTGAATAACGGATAATTTGTCCCTTAAGAAATGCCCTGCATGTATGTTCTTCCTATCAAAGTGGACACCTTTAGATTTTTCTGTATTATATTCAATTTGCCATTCAATAGGTCTGTCAAAATCCTCTTGAAATCCCTGTGGCTGTTCCACACAGCACACATTTCCACCTAGCTTTGAGCAAACGTTTGCGATGAGAGAAATGTGACAGCATATTTTAATATCATTTGAGAGTTTTAAATTCAAGCTACGAGAATGTGGTGCTGGTTTACTTCTGAGAAGGGTTTATAAATGAATGAGATCAGTCTTTTTGGAATCGTTAGAGCAGGTGAATGCAAGGCCTCCTGCAGTACTAATCAAAGTTTGCTTACATCATAGGGGTTTAAGGACAAGAGAGAGAAAAGGTGAAGCCAATAGTTTTAGCAGAATCAAGGAAGTTAAAATTAGTTCAAAAGCTTTGGGGTCAGTTTGAAGGAGGCTTGACTGAAGTCACAGGCATAAATAATCTCGAGTAGAAAGGAGATTACTCAGAACAGTTAAGGAGATAAATTGCTTCAGTGAAAGGATATAGTTTGTGAAACTTCCAGAGTGGAATGTGTTTGGTCTGCATATGATTATGAGACTGAGAAATTCTAAGCTCTCAGTTGTGTGAGTAATTATGGGGAAAGATTTCACAGCTCACATGATCAGAACGGAAAAGAAGCATTTAAGTCAAGCAAAATCTGAAAGCAAAGGAAATGTTCCGCAGAGTTTGATTCATTGTAAAGTGATAGTATCATGAGTGGATGGGATTTTGCTTTTTCTTTTGTTTTGAAATCTTCTAAACAGGTGTTATATTTAATATTTTATTCGTTTATTGTAATAATCTTCTGTATAACAGTTAAAACTACATGTGCACATGTGAAATATTACATGTAGTACCCAAATCACTGAGGCATATTGCAGTGATCAGCTAATGCCTCAATACTGATCTCCATGGTACCTAACCAGTAATAGTCTGCAAATGTTAGCATGGCCCATTTATTCCTACTCTATTTTCTACTATTAGTTAATTTGTAATTAATGTTAATATATTAACATCTATTCTACTTGCTTTAATTTTGCTCACCAATCTCCTGTGGGTCTTTATCAAACACCTTCTGAAATTCCAAGTATTCTAAGTCCACTGACTCCTCTTTATCAATTCTTTTGGTGGACATCCTCCAAAAGTTTGTACAAATTTACCCAACATGATTTGTCATTCATACATTCATGTTGACAGTACCCAGTCAGATTATCATTATCTAACTGTCCAATGATCACTTCCTCTAATGTAGATTTTAGCATTTTCCCTATGACTGATGTAAGGTCAACAGGTCTGCAGTTCCATGTTTTCATTCTCTCTCCCTTCTTGAATAGTGGGCTGATATTTGCTACCTTTCAATCCACAAGAACCATTCCAGAATCTATTGAAGATGATCACTAATGCATCCATTATCTCCATAACTGCCTCTTTCAACATTCCAAGATATAGTATGTGAGATTCCAAGGATGCAACAACCTTCAATCCTATTAATTTCGCTAGTACGTCATTCATATTAAGACGAATTTCCTTCATTTCCTTGTTCTGCTTAGTGCCTTGGATTTCTATTCCCGGAAGGTTTCTTGTATTATCCTCAGTGAAGACAGCACAAATTAATCATTCTGCTTCTTCTGACTCAATCTGTAATGGTCCAGATATTTTCTGATGAAGAACTTACGCCTGAAATGTTGATTTTCCTGCTCCTTGGATGCTGTCTGGCCTGCTGTGCTTTTCCAGCACCACACTCTTGACTCTGATCCCCAGTATCTGCAGTCCTCACTTCCTCCAAATATCCATGAAGCCAAATGTTTCTTTTTTTATGGATTGCAGAAACTATAACAGCCCATTGTCACGTCTTTTGCTGCTTGACAGTCAGATCTATTGTCCCATTTTTTAATGAATTTTTTGTTACCCCTTTTCTATATTCTAAAATCCTCCCAGTCCTCAGGTTTACTACAAATTCTGGGAAGTTAGTAGGCTTTCTCTTTTCATTTTATGCAATACTTAACTTCTTTTGTTAGCTATAGCTGACTGACTTTTTGTGTTTCTTTGTGCCTTGAAGGAATGCATAGTTCATCATCACCTTTTCAAGGGCAACGAGGGATGGGAAATATATGCTGGACCTTTGGCTGTTCAACCTGCCCTCAAAGGATGTTCTTCAACTTTTCTACAACATCTTTGATCCTAGCATAAGGAAAGCCATGTATTACGCTGGAATTATGTTTAAAATCTGTCTGTTCCTCTTTCATTATTGCTCTTCCATTCTTCATTCCTACAATGCCACAAATCTGAATCTGGCCATACTCCCCTGCCTGAGGAATCATCACCCTCACTAATATCCAAAATGCAATATTAAATTAGCAAGTGAGATTGATTCAACGCACTTCTGTACCGCCTGCTTGCTTTCTCTGACTAGTCGCTCATTCCCTTTCGGCCTGTGTGCTCTTAACCTGTGGTGTGACCATCTCATGAAAAATTGCTTTCCATGTATAGCAAACTTTTATTAACTAGAGGTTTAGGGTGAGAGGGGAAAAATATAAAAGGGACCTAAGAGGCAACACTTTCACACAGAGGGTGGTGAATGTATGGAATGAGCTGCCTGAGGAAGTGGTGGAGGCTGGTACAATGACAACATTTAAAAGGCACCTGGATAGCTATATGAATAAGGAGGTTTCAGAATTACAATCCCTACAGTGTGGAAACAGGCCCTTCAGCCCAACAAGCCCACACCGACCCTCCAAAGATTAACCAGACCCATTCCCCTACTTTATTACTGTACATTTACCCTGACTAATGCACCTAACCTATACATCCCTGAACACGATGGGCAATTTTGCTTGGCCAATTCTCCTAACCTGTACATCTTTGGACTGTGACAGGAAACTGGAGCACCCAGAGGAAACCCACACAGACATGAGGAGAAAGTGCAAACTCCACACAGATAGTCGCCCGGGGCTGGATCCAAATCCTGGGTCCTTGGCGCTGTGAAGCAGCAATGCTAACCACTGAGCCACCGTGTGATCCTAGGGATATGGGCCAAGTGCCGACAAGGTTAGAATATCTGGTCGGCATGGATGAGTTGGACCGAAAAATCTGCTTCCGTGATGTACATCTCTATGACGCTAAGTACCTACGGGGCTAGAAGCGCACTGATTGATAAAATATTCCGGTTAATTAAGTGGTACGTATAAGTGCAGTAATCCCTGTCAACACAAAGTATTGAGACATCAACATCGCTCAAAAAATCTCTGTAAAAGCATCAACACACCTTAAAACAATGTAAAAACCTTCATTGAGTAGCAGAAATGTAACGCAGGGGATATGCACATCCCATTATACTTTACGTAAATACTCAGACATCACTGTAGATCATACTATTTGAGGCATATAATTTTTTGTCTTTATCAAGAGTGCCAGTTAAAACAAAGTTTGCTGTACTTCTTTACTTTATAGATGCACAACGATGACTCTATCCTTTGTTTCAATTTCAAAACCCAAATCTCAAGATACCATAGCCAATGATGCTCTATGTAGGTATTTTTGTCTAGAACACATTGTGCATTCACTAATTCCCACATTCTACCCCTACTATCCCTCAAGTTATAAATAATTTTTTTGCAATTAGAATAACTTCCCAATAACTCACTAATCAGCTTTTTGGTCATAATAAACTAAGAACCAATTACAGGAGGCTGAAATAGGTTAAAAAGGAAAAGAACACCTCTTTCTCCTCTTCATCAAACTGCAGATTTGCCTGACTCCCACTTGATAGTCTGTACATCACTAAACGCTGATGAGGCAGGAGTGAAGGAGACCTCTTTTATGCTGCATACAAAAACGCATTTCAATTGTCTGAAAACCCCAATTTTAACTAGCCACAAAGAAGCTACCTGGACCCCTCTCAGGGAACCCATATATCCCTCTTTATGGTGGGGAGAAACTTTACTTCTCTTAACTCAACAAGCAGCCTTTAGTTAATTGATAAATGAATGAACAACTAAGCCTTAGAGCGAAATGAACCCTTAAAATTCCCCCACTCAGCAGTTCATTCACCTGTCCTCAGTGTTAAGTTAAGTTGATTTGAAATTCAATTTACCTGATTCAGACACTGTCTTCAAAAGGAATGTTTCATAATGATATTCTACCTATTGCACAGGTTAGGAAAAACTCTGTAGACTGTATGCATTTCCTCAAAGACACTAACACTGAACTCTGACATCTGGACTCACAGTATCATTTCTTTGAAGTAATTTCCAGTGATTTTAAATCAGGTCACTCATAGCTGGAGAAATGGGCACCATGATTAAAAATGCATATTTTTATTGATAACCCCAATTTCATTTATGTTCATTAAAACTCCAAATCATGGAGCAATAGTTTTAATGGGAAAAAAAGAACACGCTGCTGGATTCTGCTGGTTCATTGCAGATTTTACATTAATTGTACATATTACTTTTTATTGGAGACTTGAACTGTAACCTAATCAGCATAATTTCAATTGCATTATGGGGTCAATTTCCTGATCGTCTCCAAAGCAGCAACTCTACCTTTATGATTATGATCTCATTTTTTAAAATGACTGCCACAAGGAGATAGAGGGCAAGTAACCCACACAGTTAATAGAAATAGGTAATTATTCTGCACAACAGAGATGATCAAAGATCATGTATCACATCAGAAAATTATTACATTCTGAGAATGAACATAACAGTCCTCATCAAAACGCTGGTGCCTAAACGACAAGAGAAAAAAAACAACAAAATTAACTGGAGATGAGGGTGAATGAACTGAAATAGAAATACCCAGCTTCCAAAAGGTAGGATTGCAGCAAGTCAGAGGTGAAGAACATACAGCTTTCTCATTCAGATCCTCAATACCTTCTGCAGCATTAAGGACAGAATTAACAGATTCTTGGCTGTGTTATTAAGTCACCTGAGTTATCAATCATGCTAATGGCCCTTACTCCCAGGACTGCACAAAGGTATATTATGAACTATTATGTTGTAATACGAGTTCCAAACTAAATAAAGTAATAGTATGTTATTTAACCATTAGTTTTAGCTGACGAAGTAATTCAAAATCCTGTTCTGTGATACTGGAATTGCAGGGATTATTCATCTAAAAGTGTGGTGCTGGAAAAGCACAGCAGGTCAGGCAGCATCCCGGGAGCAAGTGAAGCAACATTTTGGGTTTAAGCCCTTCATCAGGAATGCAGGGGAGGTGGAAGGGTCTGAGAGATAAATAGGAGGGTAGGGGTGCGGTGGAGGGGGGAGATAGCTGGAAGGCGATAGGTAGATGCAGGTTGGAGTGATTGAGATTGGTCAGTAGGGAAGGTGGAGCAGATAGTTGGAAGGAAGATGGACAGGTTCTGACAGTTCAAGAGAGTGGTGACGAGTTGGAAGGTTGGATCTGGGATGAGGTGGGGGAGAGGAGATTAGGAAACTAGTGAAGTTGATGTTGATGCCTTGTGGTTGAAAGGTCCCAAGGCGGAAGATGAGACTTTCTTCCTCCAGGCATCAAGTGGCTTGGATTGGGCAGTGGAGGAGTCCCAGGACTTGCATGTCCTTGGTGGAGTTGGAGGAGGAGTTAAAGTGGTCAGCCACAGGGCGGTGGGTTGTTTGGTGCATCATCCTGAGATGTTCCCTGAAACATTCTGTGAGTTGGTATCCTGTCTCCATAATATAGAGGAGATCACATCGAGAACAATAGACACAGTCGATGAGGTGAGTGGATGTACAGGAAAATCTCTGCTGGACGTGGAAGGATCCTTTGGAGCCTTGCACAGAGGTGAGGGGAGAGGTGTGGCGCAGGTTTTACACCTCTTGTGGTGGTAAGTTAAGGTGCTGGGAGTGGAGGGTGGGTTGGTGAGGGGTGTGGATATAACGAGGGAGCCGTGGAGGGATTGGTCTCAGTGGAATGCAGATAGGGGTGGGGAGGGAAATATATCTGGTGGTGATGTCTGATTGTAGGTGGCGGAAGTGGCGGAGGATAATGCGGAAATTAGTGGGGTAGAAGGTGAGGACTGGGAGGGTTCTCTTCTTGTTGCAGTTAGAAGGTGGGGTTCAAAGGCAGAGGTCCGGGAACTGGAGGAGATGCGCTGAAGGGCATCGTTGACCATGTGGGAGGGGATACTGTGGTCCTTGAAATAGGGGGCCATTTAGGATGTACTGGAGTGGAATCGCTCCTCCTAGGAGCAGATACGGTAGAGGCGGATGAATTGAGAGTAAGGGATAGCGTTTTTACAGGAGGGGATGTGGGAAGACGTGTCGTCCAGGTAGCTGTGGGAGTTGGTGGGTTTGAAATAGATGTCAATGTTAAGTCAGTCACCAGAGACAGAGATGGAGAAGTCTAGGAAAGGGAGGGTGGTGTCTGAGATAGTCCAGATGGAAGGTGTTAGTGAAGTTGATGAACTGTTCAACCTCTTTGTGGGAGTACGAGGTGGCGCCAATACAGTCATCGATGTAGCAGAGGAAAAGGTGGGGATGGTGCCAGTGTAACTGCAGAAGATGGACTGTTCCACGTATCCGACAAAGAGGAAGGCAAGCTGCAGCCCATGTGGGTGCTTATGGCCACCCCTTTAGACTGAAGGAAGTGGGAGGATTCAAAGGAGATGTTGTTGAGAATGAGGACCAGTTCCACCAATTGAATGTGTGTGATGGTGGAGGGGTACTGGTTGGGTTGGTGGGAGAGGAAGAAATGGAGGGCTTGGAGACCTTTGCCATGGCAAATGGATCTGCAGGGATTATACTATTGCTTTGCATGTCATGTTGTGTCATTCCCTCTATTTTCTTAGAAACATTGAAATGCAACAATCTTCACATGGAAGGACTGCCCTTCGTATTAAGACCGCAGCTTTAAATGGCCTGAATATCCCAAGTTTTATTTTTCTTCTTTAGAGCAAGAATCATTGCCAGGTGTTTTGGAATAATGCTTATCTGCTTTGCCATGGAAACAAAGAAACTCTAATGGTCTTGCCAATAACTTTAGGGTGTAAAGTGCAGCTGATAATGCTCAGATTATAGGAGTTCTTTACTTGGTGTAAATTAAACATTTCTCGCAATGACACAGGTGTGAGCTTTATATATAAGCGGAGAGTTCCATTTATCAGCAGCTTATTCTATTTTCATTAGATGGGAGTAGAAATGAAAATCTGCTTTCTCATGCTATTAAAAAACATGCTTCAATATGTCTGTGTCAAGTCTCAACAAGATTCTGAGCTGATATTGAACATCCTCTCACTTCTCTCTGCACATTCTCCCTGAACCGACGCAGAGCTCGCCTGACTGACTGCTTCACAGCAGAATTTAGTGCTCATGAAAGTGAAGACTCATTTTCTGTTCACCTCCCACTCAATCATTCAGGCTGCATTCAATGGAAACAAACTTGTGTTTTCATGATTATTTATGATGTACAAAGCCATTACAATAACCATTCCAACCCCTTCTGTCAGCACAGCCTATCCTGCCAAGGGAATTTGGTGAATCCTTCTCGACTGTGGAAAGTTGAAACTTCACCTTTCCCTCCAAACAATGTGCCTGCCACCTCTTTCCTGACTCCCTCATCCAGCCTTAAATTCTGGCCACTCTTGCCCAATGGTGCCTATTGTTGAGTAAAGAACAAACAGAAAACTAAACTACACAACATTCCTTGTCTCTATGTACCTTTCATCAGTATATATTAATAATAAACAGGCATTGAAAATGTGAACACAAACAATTTCCTCAGCCTGCTTGATTCATACCTGACTCTAGCTGGGGAAAATAAATCCATTTTCTCAATCACATGAGTGGAATGAAAGTAACAAATTTCTCTGGGTCAAACAGAGACCATTAGCTACAAGGCCAAGTGATTTCCAGCAACAGCAAGATGCTAAATATAAAAACATATAAACCAGGGGTCCTGATGAAGGGCTTATGCTCGAAACGGCGAATTCTCTATTCCTGAGATGCTGCCTGGCCTGCTGTGCTTTGACCAGCAACACATTTGCAGCAGGATCAGGAGTAGGCCGTTTGGCCAGTGAGCCTTTCCACCATTCAATATGATGCTCTATCTCAATGCTATACGCTTGCTTTCTCCCAATATCCCTTGATGCCTTTGAAATCTAAAATATTTACCTACCTTTTTCTTGAATATATTCAGTGTCTTTGCCTCCTCAGCCTTCTGTGGCAGAGAATTCCAGAGCTTAATTACATTTGAATGAAGAAATATTTCCTCATCTCAATCCTAAATGGTCATCTTCAATAAAATGCTTGGAATGCATCTTAGTGTTGTTGCAAACTTGAATTGATCTGTACAGGTGAAAATCACAGATTTTCATCGTACTTTTTTCCTGAATCTGACCTTGTGATTGTAGTTTAAAAATATTCTCCGGTCAGATTGCATCACTGGAGTTTGAGTGCTGCCAGAGGTTGCTGAGAGTGAAACCATAAATATCAATTAAACATTACAAAATCTACAGAGTCCTGGAAACCATATCCGATTCTAAATAAGATTCTAAAACAGAAACACTACCACATATCAAACCAAAATACTTAGGATAGTGAATTTTCAGGAATAATATTGCTTGTGGTAATTGTTTATTATGCTCACTTTGCGTGGCTCGATGGGCTAAATCTCTCCATGAGGCATGCTGCGTTTCTTGCGCTTTCATCCCAAACCTACCTCATTAACTACCTACCCCTCTGGCACTCCTTTTGTCAATGTTCATACAATTCTCCTATTTCTCATTGTTCGAAGAACATACCATTGCCTTATTATCTTGGAATGATCTGGCCCTAATGCTATCTATAAAAGACTGTCGTGTATTCAGACAAATGCTGTCAATCTGGAGCTACCCTGCACAGGTCATGGCATTTGACCAAGACAATGCAGACAAGGGGATACTGGTGGCCTGTTTTGTGGATAGGTACCAGGTAGACGGAGTGGTGCAGAGCAAGGCCACGTGCTCCTTCCAAGACTGGCAGAGGAGACCCAATACCCCCACACCCTGCCAGATTGGTCTTAGGTTGCCACTTGAGCCAGTGAGCTCTCAACAATCTGGAGGAATGCGAGCCATGCAGGAAAAAGGTCAGTGACCTGTTCTGTTTGACCAGGGCAAATGCTACTATCTAATCTCTCCTACCTCATACGCACTCTACCTCTACTGCAGTGCACTCCTCCCACCAAGGTTCATGCTCTACCAGTCTCATTACACCTTGCAACATCTTCCCTCACCTGGTCTTGCACAGACGCCTCACATCTCCCACACTGCCCCCTTACCCCCAACAGCACCAAACCCCTTCATTGCTAACCCTGCATAGCCCTGTGTTACTTACTCATTCACTTGGAACATTTCATCACCTTATGCTCAGTTATATCAGCAGTTATATCATCGTCTTCAATACATCCCTTTCCCTCATTCCAGTAGAAAGTAGCCTACAATATGGCAGAAAAATACAGACACTTGGTCGGTTGCCTGAAAGGAGAAAGTGAGGACTGCAGATGCTGGAGATCAGAGCTGAAAATGTGTTGCTGGAAAGGCACAGAAGGTCAGGCAGCATCCAAGGAGTAGGCGAATCGATGTTTCGGGCATGAGCCCTTCTTTAGGAATGGGTTGCCTGATATTCAAGTTCTCATCCATTACAGGGAGAAGACCCAGACCACCACCCCCCCCCCTTCCCCCCCACCTACCAAGGTAAGGCAAGGCAGGAAAGCTGTGAGCATCCATTTAGGTTCTGGAGTACTAAGAAAGGAAGGGAATAGTCCTGATCTAGGTGCCTGTCCCTATACACAATTCTTGGTGTCTAGTTTCCTCATGCATATTAGTGAGGCTAACAACAAGCAATAAACTCCATTAAGAGGGAACACTTCACTCCTTAGATAGAATCACTTCTTTTTGCCTGGAACTCTGTCAGAAAATGCAACGAGTTGCTTCTGACTTTGAGAAAGGCCTCGCTGGAGTTTGAATGCAATTCTCCCAGATTTCTTGCTATAACCCATACTGTTCTGTGTCCTGTCAGATTCGGCCGAATTCTGACCCTTCCAAATTATGGCTAAATTCTTTACAAGAAGCCCCATAATTCCATTTTCACTGTACTGTTGAATCTTTTTGCCAATCAAGACATACAGATGAAAAGAATTTTGCAAGATCTGCAATGAAAGTGGACTATAAGTTGTAACTATGAGCTGTAAATAATAACTGTGTTAGCTATGATGATATAATCAATAATGTTGTAATCAAGTCTGCTCTGTGGAAGAAAACTAAATTGTATCCTGTGTTTTCCTTTAGCATTATGGTGAAAGGTCACAAATAGAAGATGTTACTTAAAACATTTCATCATTTAAAAATTTAACTGTTTCTGTCACAGGCACTATTATTGACTGCAAATGACAAACAGCATGTGGATTTTTCAGGACCCTGAAACACTAGGATAAGACTTCAGAGCGTGGTTAGCTTATAAAAGAATCTCATCTATAGTCATTTTCAGGCCATGGATAGAGCACTAGATTATTCAAGTCAATTTGTATACCATTATCTTTTCAGTCAGTGCAATGCTGAGGCAGTTAGGAACATAATTACCTTTTCCTGTCAGTGTGCCACTTAGATCCCTACAATATATATTTTTAGTAAAATTTACTTTTGGAGCCTTGGTATCAGTTGCTGTAATTTCTTGGTCTTGAAAAGTAGTACCTTTCACTTGCAGACCAACGGATAAAATGTGAAATTTCTAAACAGCTAGTCCCAGGATAGCAACAAAATTTAAAAACTATAATTTTTAAAACTTTTTTTGAAGTCATAGAGTCATACAGCATGGAAACAGATCCTTTGGTCCAACTAGTCCACGCTGACCATGCTGCCAAACTAAATAGTCCCACTTGCCTGTACTTGGCCTACATCCCTCCAAACCTTTCCTGTTCATGTACTTATCCAAATGTCTTTTAAATGCTGTAACTGTACCTGCATTCACCACTTCCTCTGGAAGTTCATTCCACTCACAAACCACTCTCCATGTAAAAACGTTATCCCCTAAGTCCTTTTCAAAACTTTATCTTCTCACCTTAAAAATATGCCCCCTAGCTTTGACCTCCCTCATCTGAGTGAACCTTGGTGTTCACCTTATCTAAGCTTCACATGATTGTATAAAACTCCTATGCTCCATTGAAAGAAGTCCCAGCCTTTCCATCCTATTTTTATAACTCAAAATCCTCCTTCTCAGCAATATCTTGCTAAATATTTTCCGAACCATTTCCAATTTAATAGCATCCTTCCTATATTAGGTTGACCAGAACTGTACACAGTATTCCAGTAGTGGAGTATTCCATGGGAAACTGATTAGCAAGGTTAGATCTCACGGAATACAGGGAGAACTAGCCATTTGGATACAGAACTGGCTCAAAGGTAGAAGACAGAGGGTGGTGATGATGGAGGGTTGTTTTTCAGACTGAGGCCTGTGACCAGTGGAGTGCCATAAGGATCGGTGCTGGGCCCTCTACTTTTTGTCATTTACATAAATGATTTGGATGCGAGCATAACAGGTACAGTTAGTAAGTTTGCAGATGACACCAAAATTGGAGGTGTAGTGGACAGCAAAGAGGGTTACCTCAGATCACAACAGGATCTTGACCAAATGGCCCAATGGGCTGAAAGGTGGTAGATGGAGCTTAATTCAGATCTTAGCAGGACTTATACACTTAATGGTAAAGTCCTAGGGAGTGCAGGTTGATAGCTCCTTGAAAGTGGAGTTGCAGGTAGATAGGATAGTGAAGAAGGCGTTTGGTATGCTTTCCATTATTGGTCAGAATATTGAGTACAGGAGTTGGGAGGTCATGCTGCGGCTGTACAGGACATTGGTTAGGCCACTGTTGGAATATTGCGTGCAAATCTGGTCTCCTTCCTATCGGAACGATGTTGTGAAACTTGAAAGAGTTCAGAAATGATGTACAAGGATGTTGCCTGGGCTGGAGATTTGAGCTACAGGGAGTAGCTGAACAGGCTGGGGCTGTTTTCACTGGGATGTCGAAGGCTGAGGGATGACCTTAAAGAGGTTTACAAAATTATGAGGGGTGTGGATAGTGTAAATAGGCAAAGTACTTTTCCTGGGGTCAGAGAGTCCAGAACTAGAGGGCATAAGTTTAGTGTGAGGGGGAAAAAGATATAAAAGAGAACTAAGGGGTAACTTTTTCACACAGAGGGTGGTACGGATATGGAATGAGCTGCCAGAGAATGTGGTGGAGGCTAGTACAAGTGCAACATTTAAGAGGCATTTGGATGGGTACATGAATAGGAAGGGTTTGGAGGGATATGGGCCGGGTGCTGGCAGGTGGGACTAGATTGGGTTGGGATATCTGGTCGGCATGGACGGGTTGGACCGGAAGGTCTATTTCCATGCTGTACATCTCTATGACTATATGACTTTAAGTGGCCTTTTCAATGTCCTGTTCAATCTCAAGATGACATCCCAACTCCAATACTCAAAGGACTGAGTAATGAAGACAA
Source organism: Hemiscyllium ocellatum (assembly GCF_020745735.1). Lineage (NCBI taxonomy): Eukaryota > Metazoa > Chordata > Chondrichthyes > Orectolobiformes > Hemiscylliidae > Hemiscyllium > Hemiscyllium ocellatum. The sequence continues at coordinate 25,186,998 of NC_083425.1, read as the reverse complement.
GTATACTAAGAGTGTTTTTTACCACCCTGTCTACCTGTGATACAAATTTCAAATTTTTATGTACCTGAATCCCTAGCTCTCTGTTCCACAACAGAATCCAGATATCTACCATTAACTGTATAAGTCTTGCCCTTATTTGTTTTACCAAAATGCAAGCCTTGCAGTTATCTAAATTAAAATTCATTTGCCACTCCTCAGCCCATTGACCTCATTGATTAAGATCGCTTTGTATTCTTGGATAAATCTCTTCACTGTCCACTATATTACCAATTTGGTGTCTTCCACAAATTTACTAACCATGCATCCTATATTCTCATCCAAATCATTTATATAAATGACAAACATAAATGGACCCAGTACTGATTCCGATGGAGCACAATTATTCACCGGTCTCTTGTCTGAAAGACAACTCTCAAACACCACCCTCTGTCTTGTACCATTAAGCCATTTTGTATCTAATTGGCAAGCTCATCCTGAATCCCTTATGACCTAACTTTACTAACTAGTCTACCATGTGGAACCTTTTCAAATGCTTTACTACAGTCAATGTAAACAACATCTATCACTCTACCCTAATCAATCCCCTTGGTTACATCCTCAAAAAACTCAATCATATTTGTGAGACACCGGTCTTTTGGTGGATGGATGGTGAGTGATGAGGTCATCTTGGAAACTTGAGCGAGAGCATGAAAATAGAATCGGGCGAGAAGGGCACAATAAGTGGTTAATGAAATAAGTTTGGTAAGATACAGAGAGATATTCTGCTCAGTATCGCAGTGAGAAACCCTCTGTGAAACTTGACAAAATTGACACTTAGCTGAGAAAAAAAGATTCAGGCCCTGCAAACTCATTATTGTTGTGGAAACAAGCCATCCTTGACCATAAGGGACTGCCTAGAAGGAGACTTAACTGGTTAGTTATTCAGGAAATGTTGGACTGATTAAGACATAACTCATACCCACGTAACTTCACAACTGAATTACTGGAAGGGGCGGGGGGTGGGGGGGAGGAGGGGGTGAGGGGTGGTATGTACTGTTTTTCTCCGATTCTATTCTGCTCTAATGGAAATCTCTGAGGAACACTGTTGCACATTTTTGTAAACATTGGGATCGCAAGACCCCACAAGGAATTTGTGGCAGCATGGAGTCAGGGGAATTAATTAGAACAGCAGGAAGCTGCCTGTCATTGCTCCTGCAGTTTTTTTGCAGGGTGACAGGAAATGATTCTGAACGGGAGATGAGAATCAGACCAAAATGTCTGTACAGTGCAATCATGAGCCCAAAATGACAAGACTGAAGAAAATATTGGGGCAAACCTACAATTTAATTTTGGTAAAGGAGGTATAACTTTGAGATAGCTCTATTATTATTGGTGGTTCTGTTAGACTGATGTTGGTTGTAGTTATTCTCTTTGATCTATCTTCCTCTTCTGTTGACCTTCAAATTATTCCAATCAATGATGGTCTTTCACACATTCTGGCTCAATTTTTAGTTGTTAATCTTTTACCAATGATGTCTGGCAATTAACTCTTTGAATTTTGTTTGACTGCGGTGTTGCAAATATTTGTTATTAGCATTGCACCCATTTCTGTGACTCAATCTGTGCTCTCCTCGTGAGGGGTCTTTAATGAGAACAAATTTTGTTCGGACTATTGGTCCTGCCAAACTCTAAAGGGTCAGTCATGTTCCAAAGATCAGACATCCACTATTCTGACAGTTCAATTTGGAATTTCTGCATTGAACAAGAGATTTCACTTCCCTTATTTCTATTACACTCCAAACCTTCTCTATCCTTGAGCCTGTCCTGAATGATGCAAACATAATCACTTAGATTAAGGCACATTGCACCTTCAATGTAAGCAGTGACAGAGCAGTAGCTGAATCTGCTCTCCTGATGTCAGTATTTCATGCAGCATGATTTATTATCTCTAATATTTACTGAGACATGCGGGGAGGTGAGAGGAGAAGAAAGTGGTGTTTTGGAAATTAAATTCTGAAATACAGCAGGATCTGTTTCAAAGTTTTTTGTTGAGTTTCCCACCTGATTGCCAGCTCTGACTGAGAGGCTGACTGCTTGCCAAGAGGAATCATTGATATAGAACGCGGCAGAGGATCAGAGAGGTTTATCAGAACGTGATGGGAAACTGGGAGAGGGAGCAAGCTAATAAAACAGAGGCAGGCCGAAATTGCTACAAAAAGGCATCAGGTTATTTGGACTCGACCAAGATCAAAAGTTGTGAAGTGAGGTGGGAGGTTCGAGATTTCCATGGAGGTGCGGTTTTGAGATTCATAGGGCAGATTATGTGGAGGCAGAAACCCCTCTGCTGTTCCAGGTCCACAAGAAAACCATAAAGGAAATGAGTTAATGAATCTAAACTTTAATTGCCTCCTTTAAGCTGCCTAGTTTCCAAAGTCAGGAAAACCTAACTCACAGCACTTACATATGTTAAGCCTTTCAAAGTGAAGACATGCAACCTTCTTGGAAACTTTCCATGATCTCGCTTTCTCTTGAGGGAAAATCGGTCACCCATCCCCTGGTTTACCATTTCTGTTCAAGCTGGAATTTGGCTGGAGGTTCAAGGCACATTGTGTTTAGGATTGAACACTTGACATTTCATATGTCAAAAATCCACCAATTTTTCCAGGTTACTTTCTCATCTAGGGCTTCAGGCCACTAAAGGAAGTTAGCTACTACTGAATCTAAAACCAGACATTAATCTCCTTGTTCCAGAATTTACTGTCAAGCTAATGTTGAGATCGCTGCTATGATCTGTAATTTGTCAACAACTTTGCGATTGCAATCTGTCACAATCTCATGATTTGCAATCACAAGAATAACCGCTTGCTCTTAATTACCCATATATCTCAAGAACTTGATGCATTTGTATATTAATCCCCTATTAAACTTGCCACAGGAAGTTGTGGTTGTCTATTAACACTACAAATATCTTTTTGAAACTAACTTAACGTTAATGAAACCAATTTCCTTTCCGTCTTTCCCTCTGTTGTCTTCTCAATCTTTAAATCTCATTGATTAAACTGCTGTTTGTTCTTTGTCATCAACGTTCCAGATGGCTGGTTGTCATTACTATTTGTCACTTCCAATAATTTGTTGCACACAACATGTTTCAGCTGAAGGGTTAGGAAAAATGTCTAGTTACCTGGGTACATTGTGCTCCAGCACATTCGAGGTAACAAATATTCAATTCGATAACTTAAGTGATAAAATAATTATAAATTTAACAACAGCAAATTCAATCAAAAGTGAAATCCTAAATATGCTGGATATGTTACTATAAAACTCTTTGTCTGAAATGTCCAACACTTTTTTAATAATGCACTCAATTCTGGTCTCCCTGCCAAAGGAAAGATGTTGTTAAACTTGAAAGAGTTCAGAAAAGATTTACAAGGATGTTGCCAGGATTGGAGGCTATAGGGAGAGGCTGGGGCTTTTTTCGCTGGAGTGTTGGAGGTTGAGGGGTGAACTTATAGAGGGTTATAAAATCATAACGGACATGAAAGGAGTGAATAGTCAAGGTCCTTTTCCCAGCGGAGAGGTGTCCAGAACTAGAGTGCATAGGTTTAAGGTGAGAGGGGAAAGATTTAAAAGGGACCTAATGGGCAACTGTTTCACACAGAGGGTGTTTGGTGTATGGAATGAGTTTTCAGAGGAAGTGGTGGACACTGGTACAGTTACATTTTAAAAGCAGCTGGATGGGTATGTGACCACGAAGGCTTTACAGAGATATGGGCCAATTGCTGGCATGTGGGAATACTTCAATTTGGGAATAAATGGTCGGCATGATCGAGTTGGACCAAATGGCCTGTTTCCAAGCTGTACATCTCCATGACTCAATGACCCTATGTCTGACAGTGGTGCTCTGTTCTTGTGTATATAATTCTTTGGCTTATTGGTATTGCATCAAAGCAACCATTCTTCAAGAGTCAGCCTCCTGGATAGCATCAGCAGACTGCAGCTTTGGTGAGAGTTGTTGGGCAGGACTATTGTGACATGTAGAGTATGGCACCCAAGTTGAAAAATGCCATATTTTCCAGCAGAAATCATTGAAAATCAGTAAGGGAACATTGGTGGACTTTACCCTCCACCACATAAGAAAGCTGAGGCCAGTTTTAGCATTCCACTGGAACTGACATCATATCTGCTGCACAATTCAAGGGATTGAAGCTCAGAATGTTTGATCCCTATGGGATCATATTAAATGATCAAAAATGCATGAAACAACTGAGTCTCTTTCTCAGAGTTGCTGTATCCCAGTGCATTACATTTTTACCTCAATAAGTTGCACGCTTCCACCAAACTAACATAAGTCAGGCGTCATGATTCAGCGGCCCTGAAAGAATACAAACATAATTGTAGTTGGGATCTTCACATGAAGGAAAGAGACTTAAAAACACAGAAAAAAAAAGTTTAAATGCAGAGCAAAATGAAAAGAGAGGGAAGCACTGAGCTGAAATAAAAAAAAGGTATTGAAGTAGGAGGAAAAGGAATGGAGGTAGCAAGCTGAGACAGAATTAAATAAAATTCTAAAACTTGGACTGAAAAAGAGGCTTGAAATTAGAATGAGAAAGAGAAGAATAGAATTGGAACAGAATTCATTTTCATTTCCAATCTATTGCATTCATAGAGTCATAGAGGTGTACAGCATGGAAACAGACCCTTCGGTCCAACTTGTTCATGCTGACCAGATATCCCAATCTAATCTAGCCCCATTTGCCAGTACTTGGTCCATATCCCTCTAAACCCTTCCTATTCATGTACCCATCCAGATACATGTGTACCAGCCTCCACCACTTCCTCTGGCAGCTCATTCCATACATGCACCACTCTCTGCATGAAACATTTGCCCCTTAGGTCTCTTTCAGAACATTCCCCCTCACCCGAAACCTATGCCCCCTAGGTATGGACTCCCCACCCTAGGGAAAAGACTTTGTCTATTTATCCTATCCATGTCCCTCATGACTTTATAAATCTCTATAAAGTCACCCCACTGTCTCCGACACTCCAGGGAAAACAGCCCCAGCTGATTCAGCCTCTCCCTCTCGCTTAAATCCTCTAACCCTGGCAATATCCTTGTAAATCTTTTCTAATACCTTTCAAGTTTCACAATATCCTTCCGATAGGAAGGAGAACAGAATTGCTCGCAATGTTCCAAAAGTGGCCTAATTAATGTCTTGTACACCTTCAACGTGACCTCCCAATTCCTATACTCAATATTTTGACCATTAAAGGAAAGCATATCAAATGTCTTCTTCATTATCCTATCTACCTGTGACTCTATTTTCAAGGAACTGTCAACCTGCATTCCAAGATCTCTTTGTTCAGCAACACATCCCAGGACCTTACCATTAAGTGTACAAGTCCTGCTAAGATTTGCTTTTCCAAAATGTAGCACCTTGCATTTATCTAAATTAAATTCCATCTGCCACTTCTTAGCCCACTGGCCCATGTGATCAAGATCCTGTTGTACTCTGAGGTAACCTTCTTCGCTGTCCATCCCACCTCCAATTTTGGAGTAATCTGTGAACTTACTAATTATACCTCATGTGTTCACATCCAAATCATTTATATAAATCATGAAAAGTAGTGGACCCAGCATCGATCCTTGCGGCACTCCACTGATCACAGGCCTCCAGTCTGAAAAGCATCCTTCTACCACCACCCTCTGACCTCTATCTTTGAGCCAGTTCTGTCTCCAAATGGCAAGTTCTCCTTGTATTCCATGAGATCTAACCTTGCTAACCAGTCACTCATGGGGAACCTTGTCAAACGCCTTACTGAAGTCCGATAGATCACGTCCACTGCTCTGCTGTCATCAATCCTCTTTGTTATTTCTTCAAAAACCCATTTATTTTTAACTTAGTCTTCCCTGTTTTGTAATTTTGGGACAAAAGTACAGGACTATCCCAAACAAGTCATGGTCCAATTATAATTTCCGATTGTGAAATGAAGCATACAAAACAATGTTGCAGCAAATTATCAGAAACAAGACTATCTGCAACTTATACCAATGTCAACTGCAGAGTAGTGCTTTGCTTTGATTGCAAACTCCTCTGTGTATCTTTAACTTTCCAAAATAAATGCAACCTCTACTGTCTTAAAACCAAAAGATAAACAGCTCATCAAGCCTTCGTTACTTTCTGTTTTACGTATTAGGTTAGAATAGATGACATGGAATCATTTTAAAAGTTAATTCTGACTCAGCAAATATGTGCTCTATGAATGACTAAGGCACATTGCAACTGATGTAGTTTTACAAAAAATGAATGTGATAGCAATCATAAAACTCATGAGAAGGTTCCATAGTACAGAATGCGCAGATTTTATTTTTGATAGATTGTAACATTTTTCCACATCTTTTGACATTTCCCTCATGTTAGACTCATGAGATGTATGCTTCATTTTTCCTGATTCATTTAATGCTGATGTGTGGATGTTGGTGTTTTGCATGACTGAATCTTTTGTAAATTTGAACTTGAATATGCAATAATTGAATTATGAAGCAACAATGAATGAGCATTGCCTTGCAATGCTTTAGTACTGCTGAACAAAATCATTTGGATAACTCTTTCCTCCTTTTTATGATGAGCAAACAAGGTGTTTTTTTGGTTAAGTGAGCCATTCTTGTTGAGGAAACCTCAATGGCATGATTTTCTCATCCCTTAAGAATCAGCGTGGCTCATGAGATGATTTTTGTTCCTCCCCACATTGAAAACTTTGTGAAATAGTCTAGAAATTGAAACAGTTTTCATATTCATGTTCAGTATTTTTCTGAAATGCTTTACTTACATTTTGGTGAATAAATGGAAAAGGTATACTATTTTTCATATTATTTTATTCATTCAAAAATATGTGCCATTGAATTCTATGTCAAGTAATTCATACAAATTCTTTCAAGGAGATATCGTGGCCATGATTTAAGATCACCAAAAGCTGTTACCTACTCCAGGAGGTCCAATTTATTGGGTGAGGCATATGATAAAGCAAATTGTGAAGAAAGAAAATGTGAATCACTAAATACAATTTCCTTCATTCATTTTAATATTTTCAAGTTCAAGTTATCAAAATAATGTGTTTGACATTAAATGCTGTCAATTGATTTGTTGGGTATTCATTACATTGATTCAATTGAATTTTATATTTGCTCTGTGGGTTTGAAAGCTGCGGGTATGGGAGGGAACAGACTTAAAATCCAGTGAACGGCTTTCCCATTCACATCAGCTTGAACTGCAATTTTAACCAATGTGGGTTGGCATAAACAGCCCGCTTACCAATGGGCTGGGGGAGGCCTTAACAGCCTCATCCTGCCCTGCCAGGATTTAACCAGTGGCAGGAGAGGTCCCACCCCAAGGTTGCAGCCTGGAAGACTATAGTATGGTGGATGGTAGCAAAGGGAAGAATTGCTCCCTATTGGGCACACTTGGCTCATTGGAGACCCACAAGGTTAACCACAAGAACAAAACTGCCCAACTGATTAACAAAGATACATTACCATAAATATTCATTCCTTTCATTGTTAGCAACAGTGTGTGCTAACAGCATGATGAACTATTGCTGCTCTTCAAAGTTCCTTCAACATCACCTTACTAATCTGTGACTCTATCAACTAGAAGAACAAGGAAACAGAAAAAGGTGAACTCAACCACACGCAAATTCCCCTTCAGGTCATACAACATCTTTATTTGCGAATATTTTGTCATTCCTTTTGGTCACAATCTTTCCCTCACAGTGCAGTGGCACAGGACATGGTTAACAGCAATTGAAGAAGACTGCTTACTGATGTGGGTTCACCTCCAATAGAATTTTTTACCGCCTGTGGTAATACTTATTTTATCTCCAGTAACTTAAGAATCTGGACTTCATAGTAACATAGAATACCTACATTGTGGACACAGGCCCTTTGGCCCAACAAGTCCAAACCTCTAAAGAGCAACCCATCCAGATCCACTCCCCCTACCCTATATTTGCCTCTGGCTAATGCACCTAACTTACATATCACTGAACACTACGGGTAATTTAGTGTGGCCAATCCATCTAACCTGCATTCTTTGGACTGTGAGAGGAAACCAGAGCACCCGGAAGAAACCCATGCAGACACAGGGAGAATGTGCAAACTCCACACAGACATTTACCAGAGGCTGGACTCCTACAACAGCTGTTTATTACAATAAATTATGATCTGCAAAGATCACATTCCTCAGTCTCACAAGTGTCTGAGCTAACGTTATGTTAGCAGCTGACAACAGAGCAGTATGCTTCCACCATGCTTCAAGTGATCCAAGGTAAGATGGGATACAAAATCTTTACACCCTAAGGTGAAATGCTGTGATGCTGTGAGCATGTCTTTTAAAGGCACACTGACATATTGGCCATGAACCATAACACGGCACTCACCACCACCTTCTCAAGGCAGTTAAAAATGAGCACTAAATACTTGCCTTACCAGCAATGCTCACATCTCATGAATGACAAACAAAACAGGCAGGCACACACTAAATAGAAGATCAAAGTAAAATACTGAAAATGCTGGAAAGAAAAAGACAAAACGCCAGAGAAACTTAGCAGGTTTGGGAACATTTGTTGAGATAGAAACAGATTTAGGTTTTGAGTCTGATATGACTCCACTTTGCACCGACAGAGAAAGGCTGGAGGACAGTGTTGTTTATGCTGCTGGCATGGGTGGATGACTCAGCGGGACACTGTTGAGGTTGCTCAGAGCAAGAGACAAAAGGCATGCTGATGTTGGTAAAGGAGAGTAACTGGACGGAAATGATACGTGTGAAAAGCAGAAAATAGATCTGCTGTGCTGAGAGCAAAATCAATAAGACACAAAGAAGGCAAGTTTGAGGGTGGGCTAGGGTGGTTGTATCACAATGGAGGGCAGACATCATACTCTGAAGTTGATCAACTCAACTCAGCTGAATCCTCAAGGCTGTAAAGAGCCTGAGTGAAAAGTGAGGTGCTGTTCCTCTAGCTTGTGTTGCCCTTCACTGCCACACTGTAGCAGGTTAAGGACAGAAATTTTAGTCTAGGAGCAAGGTGGTATCTTAAAATGGCAAGGTCAGGTTCATTCCTCCAGACAGAGCAGAGATTGGTTAGTCAGTCTGCATTGGTCTTGCCAATGTAAAGATGACCACATTGTAAGCAGTAAATGCAGTAGACTGGATTGAAATAAATGCTGCTTCATCTGGGGGATGCATCTGGGGCCTTGGACAGTAAAGAGGGAGAAGATGACAGGGTAAGTGTTACACCTTTGCAATTGCATGCAAAGTGCCATAGCTGGTGAGGAAGTGTTAGGTATGATGGAGAACTGCACCAGGGACCTGCAACACCTCACTATCAATAAGACAAAATTACGAGTCTGCTTGATTGCTTGGTGAGACTGCTTTATGTTTCTGTGGTACTGGCCCAAATGAGCAGTAAACAGAATGAAGCTTCCAGTAAAGTCCAAAAGTCACAAAATTCAAGGTTTAACTTTTATCTGCTTTATATCAAGTTAGATTGAAATAGCAAATGATAAGGTTAATAATGAATCATGGCAAATTTCAATCATGACCAGCGTAACTGATTTCAGACAATGGTTACTAGTAAATCAAATATGTTCATGACTAAAAAGGCCACAACTGAGACTTTCTAAGTTTCTGACATACCACAAAGACAACACTAGCTCTGAATAAATTTAATTCAACTAATTTTAATTTATTGATAAAATTTGGACTTTAGCATAATTCAGGCATCTCTAAAGTAAAGAGCAGTCATGTACTATGTCTTTTCTTGTTCTTCTGTGCTTATACTGCATTGAGAGTAAGATGCCAAAAGTTTCTATTTTCATTAATACTGTTGTCAATAACTCAAAAATTGTATATAAAATCTGTTTTCAATAAAAATGCATTTTATATTCTTCTCATGTACTCAAATTCACTTGTCACAATATACCCAATACTGTAGATTTAGATTAGATTTTTACGGAACAGATCATCATCCCAACAAGACCATGCCATTTTTACTTATTTTTGAATTCTACACTCTTACGGTGTAAACATAGCTGATAAGTCCAGTATTTATTACCTATTCCTAATTGCCCTTGAGTGGTGAATTCACCTTCCATTTGACATTCCTCCCACCAGACAACATTCTGAGCAAGGTCTCAATGTGGAGTTTGCATTTGTTTCCATGGGAGCTGTACCTACTCTAAAGATAATGTTTACTGGAAGGTCTGGTTTATTGGACAACAATTTCAGAACCCTAGATGTGCTCTTTCCTATTAATGCCCATGCACTTTCATTTCTTCATGATTGAGGTTAAACATTTCTCAAAACTCATACACGTCTTTCTCAGTAAAGTTTTGTAGCAAATGATTTCTAAAAAGAAATAATGAGTAGACTACCTTACTACATATTAATGTATAACAATACCAGATTCTCCAAATGATACACAGTTTGACTCACAACTCAGAATGCTGTCTTATTTCTGAAAGGTGATACAAGAAAACTGTTTCCAGTGATGCATGGCTCTCAGATTTATGAGCACCATATAGGGATAGTCTGACCAGATAAATTTTAATTAAATGCAATGAACACACAATGGAAAAGCTTGAATGATTATATTAATGATTGACTTACTGTTTCTAAAAATAATTAGTTCATTCAAGTATCAAAACTACAATTTTCCATAATTAGTCAAGCCCGAAACTATAGAAACATTCTTTTATTATGAAGGTAGTCACTTAAGCACACTACAATGTCAATACATTTTCATCGTGGTTTTTAATCTGTGAATGTTATTCCATATATTCCCTGCCTCTAGATGTCACCACTGTCCTGTGGAAGTCCAATCTACTGGCAGAAAGTCACTACATTAGACATATACGGAAAACAATCTGTTTTTTTTTGCCCAACTGGAACTTTATGGTAGATTTATATCACATTAATTCTTGGAGTAATTAAAGCCTTTAAAATCATTTTGTGGGAAGGTTGGTTAAGTTTCCATAGAGTAGCCTGAACTACCCTCATATACCTCCCAATGACTGGTTTGATTTTGAGCACATGGATTTAATGAGAGCCTTTCACTGTCAGAGTTGATTAAGTATATCATTAAATAGACGACTTAAGCTTAAGATCTCTGAATGTTTGAGGAGGTTCCTTTGTAACAGAGTTTCACAGATGCATTGATGTTGCAACAGATTCAATTTTGCCAACTAGTGATTGTTGTGTTCATGGAATTATTGTTTAATTGAGTCAGTCAGCAAAGGAGCAACTGTGTGCTTTTTATTTAGAAAGAAATAAGAGCTTACTTATATAAGACCTTGCACTACATACCTCACGTGAGTAGATTTTCAAAAGCCCAGATGTCCCTTCATTTAATCTATTGAAGCCTGTTCTTAGAAAGAGCATAAATTGATAATTTTCATTCAAGAGCATAGCTTTTCCAACCATATGTACAATGCCCTGCAGCTGACTAATAGAGCCATTCAAACTGCACTGAATGGAAGCATCTTGTACCTTATTACTGAATAGCAGCAATTAACCATGTATAAGCTCTTTGAGCCATCTTAGACTTGTAATATGGGATTGCTTTGTTCCTACATCTTTTAAACATAAGATCTGGTTATGTGTCAATCCTACATGTACCAGAGTACATTTGATCTTTCAGTGTCAACAAATTTACTTCAGATCTATTTCCAATTAAGTAGGAAGTATGTCTGTCGTACAGTACGCAATGAATAACTATAGTTATGTTCTTCATATACACTGCAATCAGTCACGTGGTTTTAAAACTAGTACAGATGGATTACATAAATTGTCCCCCCAGGTTCCTGAATGCCACTAGAAACTACAAACTGGTGCCTTTATTCCGTCGGTAGCTCTTACAAAATAGGCATTTCTGACTTGGTAGACAGTGCTGGATCTCCAGTGACCTTATTTCACTTTATCATAATATTGCCATAACCTGTGTCCTCCCATTAACTTTCTTTTTTTTGCCCCATCTGTTTCTCTTCAGTAATTTCTCTGTGTCCACCACTTTTATATTGTGCCTTCAAATTTAAAAATAGCATCATTCTTCAGATGTCTGCATCTGTGTACTCTAGTTATTAGTTTACCTCTCTCCCACGGAATATCTCTGTTTGGCTATTCTCTTTCTCTCCTCGTCTGATGGCCAGATGAAGGGCTTTTGCCTGAAACGTCGATTTCACTGCACTTTGGATGCTGCCTGAACTGCTGTGCTCTTCCAGCACCACTAATCCAGAATCTGGTTTCCAGCATCTGCAGTCATTGTTTTTACCTAGATGTTTATCCCCATCAGGTGATCTGGTGATCTCATTTAGTCACAGAATCGCAGAATTATTACAGTACAGGAGGAGGTCATTATGCCTATTGTGGCTATCCTGGTTATCTAAGTTAATGACCCACCTAGTACCATTCTGCTGTCTTCACTGTAACCATATACATTGTTTCATTTCAAAAAATGATCTAATTCCCTTTTGAATATCTCAATTGAATCTGCCTGAACAACAGTCTCAGGCTGTGTATTCCTGAACCTAACCATTCTGTGTAAAACAATGTTTCTCCTCACATCACTATAGTTTCTTTTACTATTGACTTTAAAACTGTGTCCTCTCTTTCTTGATCATTTATTGATATCTCCCTATTTATTCTGTCCAGAAATCTTATGATTTGAATGCTTCATTCAGACCTTCTTTCAGCATTTTCTTCAATCTATCTTCATAACTGAAATTCTTCAACTCTTGAACATTCCTGTAAACCTTTCAGCAATCTGTTCAATGTCTTCTCACCCTTCCTAAAGCACAGTGCCTTCACAGAATACAATGTTCCTAGCTGATACCAAACATGTGTCTTATATAAGTTCAACATAGTTTTCATGTTCTGGTACTCTATACCACTATTAATAAAGCCTTGGAACCCACATGGTTTATTAACTGCTCTCTCATACTGTCCTGCCACATATGCATACCTAGGTCTCTCAGCTCTGCACCTCATTTCAAACAGTGGTCTTTGTTTAACATTGTCTTTCCATGTTCTTCCACCAACATTTATCACCTCACTATGTTCTTTAGAAATTCAAGACCATCCATTTTGCCATTACAGTACTGTCAAAAGTTTCATATCATTCGCAAATTTTAAAGTTGTGTCCTGTACAATAATGCTTAGATCATTAGGAAAAGTGTTAGGTCTTAGCATGAGCTTTGGAGAACTCTAATTCAAATCTTCCCCCAAGTCTAAATAATCCATGAGTCATTACCCTATGCTCCCCATGTTACAATCCCAGCTGATGGCACTACTGGTCAAATCAGACCCTAGACTGAAATCTGGCTTGATAGTTTTTTTTATATTAACATGGTAGCCTTTCACTAAAACACAAGTAAACAATGCTGCAGGTTTGGTTTTAACAACAAAGCAGATATTTATGACACAAAAGAAATGAAGATAAAATAGAACAAAGTTTGAAAGATTTCAAAATGCAGGATAGAATACAATCCCATCGATTACACCATCACCTTACAATGTACAAACTCCAGAGAACACTCACTGCCCAGTCACATCTACAATGTGACGATATGTACTTTTAAGAGGGATTTTCTTCTGTTCCTGTTTCTCTTGAAGAGGGATCTGCTCCATAGAAAGCAGAGTAAGTAGCTTTACATCTTCTTTCTTGGTGAAGTCAGAAGCCAAGTATTTGCTTAATGTGTGATGCCCTCTGCCTTTTGGGTCCCTAATCAGCCCTACTCCTGCTTTCACCACCCTTTTACTATTTATGTGCCTACAGAAAGCTTTGGAATTTTCTTTCCTGTTAACTAATAGTCTCTTTCCTTTTCTTCTCTGTTATTTTTCACCATTCCTCTGAACACTCTATATTTAGCCTGGTTCACAGTTGTATTTTCTACGTGACATCTTAGCATTTTTTCTTTTTTATATATCAAAGTTTCTATTTCTACCCATCCAGGCAGCTCTGGATTTGTTTGCCCTCATGAGACAATACCTGGACTGTACCTGAAGCATCTCTTCTTTGAAGGTAGTCTTTTCAATGTAGAAATTTTGCTCCTCTCATAGAGCTGGGATATAGCCCAACCCTTTAAGGGCACTGTACATATTCTGTGTGTGCAAATATGAGTATTCCTGATGCCAATAAAGGCTAATTGCTAATGGAGATTTCTGAAGCACTACAAACACCACCATTTAATCCATCTTTTTCTGAAACAAACTCTTGTTTAGATCGGGAAAAAGCAACAACCATTATCCATTTCCATTGATCTCGATTTTAAAGTTGCTGGTTATGATATCTTAAGTGTTCCATTTATTTCAGACAGAAACAGCTTTGCTTTACTCATTAGTTCACAGCTCGTTAAGGTGTATTGACTGTAATAAAAATGCCTTATTGGAGAAGGCTTCATTTTAATATTTAATTATGAAAATCCTTTAACAAAATTTGCATGGTTGTGCAAATTTCTCCCCATTAAAGACTAACAATCCCTTTACCTTTTCAGTTAATTCTTTCTTACAGTGCATCAGCTGTAAGGATCAAGATTTGAAACCTGATAAATTTAGACAGAATTCCATGTGAATTTCAACACTTGCAGTCTTTTAAATTGTTTTTGAAATTATTTTATATTTTACTAATTTTACATTTTCTCTTTAATTAAATCTATAACCATCATACTTCATTGTACAATTTGCACACAGATCGTTTCACCCAATTCACATTCAATTACACCAGCCACAGGTATGGCAAAGGTCACACCGTTTTTCCAGTTTCAATTCCTCCAGCCTTCATGAGCTTTGTTTCACAAAGTTCTTGTTTCAGCTGTTTCAGTGTGTTCTTTTTGCAAAGCTGATCATTCCATGATTTTTTAAACAAACCTATGCAACTGGTGTTGCAGACAATAATCTTTTTGGTGACATTTTTCCCACTTTGTTAAGCCTGGCCTAGGCCTGATCTAACATGCACTTCCCTACTACTCTAACTTGTTCATTGCTACTTTAAGGAACAGTTAGAAATTCAAGTCATGGTCGCAATATTTTCATAGTAGGGCACTGGTGGTGTCAATAATAATTACCAGAACATGATCCATCAACAAATTTTATAAATGTTAACCAGGAAGGGAAAGAGAAAATAATTAATTTGTAATTGGAACAATTTCAAATACTAAAGTTCCCATTTACCCACTTTAGAAGAACTGACATGGTGTACTCATACAGATTGAAAATGTTTCATACAATCACTTCCACTTCCTCTTGTATTTATTCTCAGACTGATCACTCATTGCTCCTTCTCAACCCCTGTGTAGTCTTTGCTAAAACATGATTTAACATTTCTGGGTAATGCTACTAAAATAATGCTTTGACATCCTAGATAGGACTGCCTAGAACAAACACCAGTATCATCAAATCTCTCAATGACACTGTTGGAAATATCTGAATTTGTATGGAACAGTTACTTCAGACAATAACCCACCGAAATGCAAGCAATTCTTATTGATGCCTGCAGATTGGCTTCCAAAGCTAAACTGTGATGAAATGCTGGAACTGTGTGTATAATTCAATTTTGTTTAAATTTGTTAATTATTACAGACAATTTCTCCCTTGTAGCTAAGTAGCTTGTCTGTTCATATATCAATGGAACTTTCAAAATACAGCAAATGTTTCATGAAAAGACGAAGAATTAGATGGATTTAAAAGAAAATCAAAATCACCACACAAAATCTAGAACTATACAATGGTTAGAGTACAGAATGAAAGCATTTGGCTGTGGTGTTTGTGACAGCTTTTCACAAGACTAACTGTTACAACTTAAAAATACCCAGTTCATTGGTTCTATAATTTTTCTATAATGGCATGCTCAAAACTGTAACTATTGCTCCAATTAACTCTTTAATAGACTCATATAAGTCCAAGATCACTTGCTCGCTTTTGTATTCTGTGTTTTACAATGCATAACCAAGAGTTCCAAGCACAATTTGAACAGGAGTTACTTATGGATCAAATCCGTCAACCAGGCATTTCTCATTAAATGTTTTCAAAGGACATAAAGCTAAAGTGTCAAGTTCAATGATTTCTGACCTGTACTCCAGAGAGAAGTGAGTTAGCTCTGTATTGTTGTATAACCATTTGAATTCCAAAGGCCAGCTCCCTTCTGCCATACATGTCAGGACCAAGCGGTTTCCTTCCAAGTGGATCTGTGATCGAATGGGCTCAGTTTTAAAATAAGGTGGTACATCATCTGGAATAAAAGACAATATATGTTTCAAAATATTTAATTTGTCTTGCTGATTTTAAATACAATAGAGTAAATACAATCACACCAACTATATCTCACATTCTAACTTGCCTCAAAAAGGCCTAGTCTGGGATTAGTCTCTGACATATCTAAACTGTGAAGCTTACATTGGGTTCTTCTGAAATTTTCTTTTGTGTCAGTTACCATAAAGAAAATTGTTGAGTTCAATGTCAAGTTATTACATTAAGACTCTAAAGACTCAGCCCCATACTTAATTTTCAACTTATAGCTATACAACAAACTTCATTTTAATTACCTATATAATAATTTCCTTCAATATGAGTCACATAAGCAACATCAATATAAATAAACAAAGTCCAGCAGCAGCCCTGAAATTATGCAGAGGGACAGAATTTTATGAATGCTATTTTAACAAGCGGTATTAACCCATTGATTGATAAATTCAGCAACTCTACATTTCCAGCACTAGCCAATACTCAAAGGAAGCACAGACTAAGGGAATTGCGACTGCACCTAGCAATGTTTTCATCTCATGTCTGAGATGAATCTACTCTCACACTGAGAATAGATTCCCTGCTGGAATTGTAGAGTTGCTGAATTTATTTTTTATTTTAAAAGGCTTAATTCCTCCACTAAAGGAGGAATTTCAGCAAAATATTTTGAATTATTTACCTTAGAGTCCCACTGCATGAGTTCAAAGCCAACAGCTCTTATCCAGTCAGCTAAGCTGATCAAACAACCTACTTATGTAAACTGAAAGGACTTCTCAAGTTGGCAATTTCCACAAAGCATCGCTCAAGGTTTTGACTGATATCATTCTTCCCATAAGAGATTGTCACAACTCGGAATGTTTTCTTATAGCTTCCAGGATAAATTTGTACAGGCCAGCTTCTTCCCTAATTTTAAGCCAATGTTTTACAATTCTAAATAAAATATGCAGTAAATTCAGAGAAATAAAATGTCAAGGAAGCAACACATACAGAGAGAAAAAAATCCTACAAAATCAAAGAATGACTACAATTGTCTGTAAAATGACTCTAGTTCTATGTTCTAAATAGGTGTATCTGGAGCCCCCTTCTGAACCTGTTTTGCCTGTAAATGAGTACCTGAAAGGGAGGAATATTATCATCAGTTTCAACAATGGACAGAATATGAAAGAGAATTTTTTGTTGTTGCAAATTTCTGAACAGTTTTAAAAAGCTATCCAATAATTTTGGCAAATTCTCTCTTCACCTTGAATGAGATGCTTTTTAATTAATCATATTAGGGAAAGAAAAATGTCCAAAGTTCTTTTGTGTCATATTACAGCACACACTTGTTCATATGTATCTTATTGTCATCAAGTAAAAGAACTACTAATATTTAGTGAACATCAACAATGGCATATCTCATCATTATTTGAACCGCAGGCAATGACATCTGATGATGGAAGATTCTTGGTTTCCATGACCTTGGTAAGTCAAACGAGATATCCCTCCTTTAAGTCTATATTCATCGTCTATTATAAGAGGTAGTAACATGAGTAGATGTATATTCAATCAGCAACACATGACAATGCAATTATTAAAGTCATTATTGATGAGTTGAGGCATATGGTACTTCTTAGTTATTTCTAATAGAATGTCAATCTTTCCAAATTGTTCTTTCCTTTTATGGTTCACTGACCTTTTCTGGTGAATACCTGAGCCATACAGACTAAGAGGATCCCAGATTCTAACCCCTGTATGTGTTGAATTTGTTTAATTCACCTAGGGTTGTACAGGGAATACCCATATTCTTTTTCTGCTTTTGATTTCGGGAAGCAAAACGAGCCACGGTTTCTGTCCCGAAACTACTTTCTAGTTGATGTATTCTGGAAGAATATGCTTTTTTAAAAGTTTTATTGTTCATGTATGGCACATGGATGTTGCTGGCAAGGCCAATATTTATTGCAAATTCCTATTTGCCCTTGAGAAGGTGGTGCTGAACTGCTCTTGAACTGTTGAAATCCTTGTTAGACAAGGAACTGCAGGATTTTAAACCCAGGAACGATGAAGGAAGGACAATATATTTCCAGGAAGGATGATGTGTGATTTGCATGAGGTTTTTCAGACGGTAATATTTCCATGCATTTGCTGCCCTCTCCTTCTCAGAGATTGGGTTTGAAGACTTGGTCAGTGATGTTGAAGGAGTCTCGACAAATCAGTGTAGCCACATTGTGATGGAGGGCAATGAATATTTAAAGTGGTGGATGGGGTTGCAAACAACAGGTTGCTTTATCTTTAATAAGGTTGATCAAAGAGCAATTTTGATCCTTCATTCATCTGCATCAAGTGCAGAATATCTATTTCACTTCAGACTTGTGCCTTGAGAGTGGTGGAAAAGCTTTGAGCCGTTAGGAGGTGAGTAATTTTCTACAAAATGCCCAGTCTCTGACCTGTTATTTGAGTAAGAGTATTTACATGGATGGTCCAATTAAGTTACTGGTCATTACTGAGCCCCTGGATATTAATGGTGGGGAATTTGATAATGATAATGCTCTTGACTGCCAAGGCAATATGCTCAGCATCTTTCTTAGAACATAAAAAAAGAACATAGAAGGATACAGCGCAGTACAGGCCTTTCGGCCCTCGATGTTGCGCCGACCGAGTCCTACCTAACCTATACTAGCCCAATAACTTCCAAATGCCTATCCAATGCCCGCTTAAATGAACATAAAGAAGGAGAGTTCACCACTGATACGGGCAGGGCATTCCATGAACTCACAACCCGCTGTGTGAAGAATCTACCCCTAACATCTGTCCTATACCTACCACCCCTTAATTTAAAGCTATGTCCCCTAGTAACACCTGACTCCATTAGCGGTAAAAGGTTCTTAGTATCTACCCTATCTAAACCCCTAATCATCTTATACACTTCTATCAGATCTCCCCTAAACCTTCTCTTCTCCAATGAGAACAGCCCCAAGTGCCTCAGCCTTTCCTCATAAGATTTTCCTACCATTCCAGGCAACATCCTGGTAAACCTCCTCTGCACTCGTTCTAAAGCTTCCACATCCTTCCTATAGTATGGCGACCAAAACTGCACACAATACTCCAGATGAGGCCTCACCAGAGTCTTATACAACTGCAACATGACCTCAGGACTCCGGAACTCAATTCCTCTGCCAATAAAGCCCAGTACACCATATGCCTTCCTCACAGCACTATTTACCTGGGTGGCAACTTTCAGAGATCTGTGTACATAGACACCAAGATCCCTCTGCTCATCCACACTACCAAGTAGCCTACCATTAGCCCAGTAATCCATCATCTTGTTATTCCTACCAAAGTGAACGACTTCGCACTTAGCTACATTGAATTCCATTTGCCACATTTCCGCCCAGCTCTGCAACTTATCTATATCCCGCTGTAACCTACCACTTCCTTCCTCACTATCCACAACTCCACCGACTTTCGTGTCATCCGCAAACTTGCTTACCCAGCTTTCAAGTCCTTCCTCTAGATCATTTATAAAGATAACAAAAAGCAATGGTCCCAAAACAGATCCTTGTGGTACACCGCTAGTAACTGCGCTCCAAGATGAACATAATCCATCAACTACTACCCTCTGTCTCCTTCCAGCCAGCCAATTCCTAATCCAAACCTCTAATGTATCCTCAATGCCATACCTCCGAAGTTTTAGCATTAGCCTACCATGGGGAACCTTATCGAACGCCTTACTAAAATCCATATACACAACATCTACTGCTTTACCCTCATCCACTTCCATAGTCACCTTCTCAAAGAACTCAATAAGGTTTGTGAGGCACGACCTGCCCTTCACAAAACCATGCTGGCTATCCCTGATCACGTTATTCCTACCCAGATGTTCATAAATCTTATCCCTTACCATTCTCTCTAAGACTTTGCCCACCACTGAAGTCAGACTCACTGGCCTATAGTTACTAGGGCTATCCCTACTCCCTTTCTTGAACAATGGGACCACATTCGCTATCCTCCAGTCCTCTGGTACTATTCCCGTTGACAATGACAACATAAAAATCCAGGCCAATGGCTCTGCTATCTCCTCCCTAGCTTCCCATAGGATCCTGGGGTAAATGCCATCAGGCCCAGGAGACTTATCTATATTCATCCTTTCCAATATTCCCAAAACCTCTTCCCTGCATATTTCCAGGGCATCCATTCTAATTATTTGTGATTCCATATTCACATCAGCAACAGTGTCCTGTTCCTGAGTGAATACTGATGAAAAGTACTGATTTAATGTCTCTCCAATCTCCTCCGCCTCCACACACAACTTCCCACTACTATCCTTGACTGGACCGATACCTACCCTAGTCATCCTTTTATTCTTGACATACCTATAGAAAGCCTTTGGGTTTTCCCTAATCCTACCAGCTAAAGACTTTTCATGTCCCCTTCTCGCTTTTCTTAGCTCCCTCTTTAGCTCCTTCCTGGCTACCTTATAACTCTCAATCGCCCCTACTGAACCTTCACGCCTCATCTTTACATATGCCGCCTTCTTCCCTTTCACAAGGGACTCCAATTCCTTACTAAACCACGGCTGCCTCACAAGGCCCTTTACACCATGCCTGACTGGTACATACCTATCGAGGACACGCAGTAGCTGCTCCTTGAACAATCCCCACATCTCATTAGTGTTCTTCTCTTGAAGCCTGTTTTTCCAATCCACACAACCTAAGTCATGCCTCACTGCATCATAATTTCCCTGCCCCCAGCTATAGCTCTTGCCCTGCGGCGCACGATTATCCCTCTCCATCACTAAAGTAAAAGTCACCGAGTTGTGGTCACTGTCCCCGAAGTGCTCACCTACCTCCAAGTCTAACACCTGGCCTGGTTCATTACCTAGAACCAAATCCAATATAGCCTCCCCTCTTGTTGGCCTGTCGACATATTGTGTCAGGAAACCCTCCTGCACACATTGTACAAACACCGACCCATGGTAGTCTTGTTGGAGACTAGCCATTGCATTGCACTTGGGTGGCACAATATTAGTTGGCACATATCTGCCTAATTCTCAATATTATTCAGGTCTTACAACATACATGCAGGACTGCTTATCTACCTAAGGAGCTTGAATGGAACTGAACACTCTGCAACCAGTAATAAACGTCTCCACTTCACACATGACGAAATCCGGAGAAACCCCAGCATTAACCTGCCAGAAGTGCGATAACTGAGCTCTGATAAAGTGGTTCATCTTTCTTTATGCTACTCCAACCAACAAACAGTTTTTCTTCAGAGTCGCACTGATCACTTTTATGAGGTCCTTGATAACAACTTGGTGTAAGGATATCTTGCTATCAAAGGAAGCCGCTCTCACCTTACGTTGGATTTGATGATGTTGGTCCATTTTTTGGAACTAAGCTATAAGGAGGTCCTGAACCGTGATTCTCTTATCGCCTGCCAGAAGCCCAGTCTGGAAGCCATGCTCTCCAAAATGTGATAAGTTGAGTACTAGTGGTGATCATGAACCACATTTAGTGACTATCATTCATGTTATCCATCCAGTGTGCATTGTATCCTCCTACCTTTAGTCTTTCTTCTGTGGCATCCAGGAAAGGCAACTGATTCATTTTCTGGGGGAGATGCTAGAAGGAAATCAACAGGAGCTTCCCTTCCCTATGTTTGACTGGTGGCATGACACTTTAAGAGGATTGGAGTCAAAATTGAAGACTCCTCAGGCACTTCCTGTTAACTACATACCATTGTGCCAGCATTTCTGTTGGGGCATCACATATCCAAGGATGGGTGATCGACAAATCCTGAAGATTAACACATGATTCATCGAATAGGACTAAATCAGACTAGTGCTTCACTATCCTGGGAGCAACCCTCCCATATTCCCTAGATAGGATCATAGAGTGAGACAGGATCGAGCAGTTTCCCAAATTGAACTTGCTTGCATTTGGCCCATATCCCTCTATTCATGTCTATTAGAATGTCTATTAAATGATGCAACAGTACCTACATCCACCACTTCCTCTGGCAGTTTAATCCACACATGAACTGCCCTCTGTGCAAAACGATGATCCTTAGGTCCCATTTAAATCTTTCTCCTCTCACCTTAAGTATATGCCCTTAGTTTTGAACTCCTCCACACAAGGGAAAAGATCTTTGTTATTCATTTATCTATGCCCTTCATGATTTTATAAATCTCTAAAAGGTCAGCCCTCAACCTCTTATGTTCCAATGAGAAAGGTCTCAGCCGATCCAGCCTCTACTTGTAACACAAACTTTCTAGTCCCGGCAACATCCTGGTAAATATTTTTCTGAACCCTCCCCAATTTAAGAATATCTTTCCTATAACAGGGCAACCAGAACTTCACACAGTTCTCCAAAAACTATGAGCAACCTCAACATGATGTCCCAACTCCTGTACTCAATAGTCTGAGCAATGAAGACAAGTGTGCTGAATGTCTTCTTAACCACCCTGTCGACCTGTGATGCAACTTTCAAAAAACAATATACCCGAACCTCTCGGTCTCTCTGCTCTACAACACTACTCAAAACTCTACTATTAACTGTATATGTCCTGCATATTCGTTTGTTTTACGAAAATACAATAACTTGCATTTATCCAAATTAAATTCCATCTGCCACTCCTCAGCCTATTGACCCAATTGATCACGATCTCTTTGTAATCTTTGATAACCTTCTTCACTGTTGAATATATCATCAATGCTGGTGTCACCTGCAAACTTACTAACCATTCCTCCTAAATTCTCACCCAGAGTTTTTATATGAATGACAAACAACAATCAACACAGACATTTACTATAAACGGACTGACTCCCACAGCTACCTACACTACACCTCCTCCCACCCTGCCCCCTGTAAAAACGCTGTCCCATATTCCCAATTCCTTTGTCTCCGCCACATCTGCTCCCAGGAGGACCAGTTCCAATACTGTACAACCCAAATAGCCTCCTTCTTCAAAGACCGCAATTTTCCCCCAGACGTGATCGACGATGCCCTCCACTGCATCTCCTCCACTTCCCGCTCCTCCGCCCTTGAGCCCCGCCCCTCCAACCACCACCAGGACAGAACTCCACTGGTTCTCACCTACCACCCCACCAACCTCCATATACAGCGTATCATCCGCCATCATTTCTAAACGGACCCCACCACCAGGAATATATTTCCCTCCCCTCCCCTATCAGTGTTCCGAAAAGACCACTCCCTCTGTGACTTCCTCGTCAGGTCCACAACCCCGACACAACCCAAACTCCACTCCCGGCACCTTCCCCTGCAACCGCAAGAAATGCAAAACTTGCACCCACACCTCCTCCCTTCTTCTCTCCAAGGCCCCAAGGGATCCTTCCATATCTGCCACAAATTCACCTGCACCTCCACACACATCATCTATTGCATCCGCTGCACCCGATGTGGCCTCCTCAATATTGGGGATACAGGCCACCTACTTGCGGAACGTTTCAGAGAACACCTCTGGGACACCCGGACTAACCAACCCAACCACCCTGTGGCTCAACACTTCAACTCCCGCTCCCACTCCACCAAGGACATGCAGGTCCTTGGACTCCTCCATCGCAAGACAATAACAACACGACGGTTGGAGGAAGAGCGCCTCATCTTAAGCCTAGGAACCTCTAACCACAAGGGACGAACTCAGATTTCTCCAGTTTCCTCATTTCCCCTCCCCCCACCTTGTCTTAGTCAAATCCCTCGAACTCAGCACCGCCTTCCTAACCTGCAATCTTCTTCCTGACCTCTCCGCCCCCACCCCACTTCGGCCGATCACCCTCACCTTGACGTCCTTCCACCTATCGCATCTCCAACACCCCTCCCCCAAGTCCCTCCTCCCTACCTTTTATCTTAGCCTGCTAGACACACTTTCCTCATCTCTGAAGAAGGGCTTATGCCTGAAACGTCGAACCTCCTGTTCCTTGGATGCTGCCTCACCTGCTGCGCTTTTCCAGCAACACATTTTCAGCTCTTATTTCAAGGGTATCAGAGTAGAAGAGTGGGGAAGTCTTACTGCAACTATAGAAGGTTCTGGTGACAGCACATCTGAAATACTGTGAACAGTTTTGCTCTGCTCATTTAAGGAAAGATATAGTTTCATTGAAGGCAGTTCTAAGAAGGTTCACTAGGATGGTCCCAATAAGGAGACATTGTCTCATGAGCAAAGGCTAAATAGATTGGGACTCTGCTCACTAAAATAATGAGTGATGATCTCATTGAAATGTAGAGGATTCTTAATGGGTTTGACAATGTAAATGCTGAAAGGATGTTTCCCCTCACGGTACAGTCTAGGACCTAGGGGCAAAATCTCAGAATTAAGGGGTTCCAGTTTAATACTGAGATGAAGAGGAATTTCTTCTCTCAGAAGGTCATGAGTCTTTGGAAGTCCGCAGAGAGTGGTGAATGCAGAGTCTAAGAGTGTATTTAACTCTGGAATAGATAAATTCTTGATCAGTAGGAGAATTAAGGGTTACAGGGAAAATGCAGGCAAGTGTATATGAGGAATATTGGCTCAGCCATGATTTTATTGAATGGCAGAACAGTCTTGAGAGGCCGAACAGCCTCCTCTTGCTCCTATTTCTCATGGTCTTACAAGTTTCACACAACGGGGGAATGCAACAAATTTAGGTTTTATAGAATCCCTACAGTGTGGAAACAGGCCCTTCGGCCCATTAAGTCCACACCGACATTCCGAAGAGTAACCCACCCAGACCCATTCCCCCTACCTTATATTTACCCTGCCTAATGCACCTAACCTATACATCCCTGAGCACTATGGGCGACTTAGCACAGCCAACTCACCTAACCTGAACATCTTTGGACTATGGGAGGAAACCAGAGAAGTCGGAGGATACCCATGCAGACATGAGAAGAATGTGCAAACTCCATACAATCACCCAAAGCTGGTTTTGCCATCCCACAGACAGCAATCTATACATCACCATTCTATTCATTGGTTAATTTCCCTTCCCCAGAATAGATTGGTGTGTCTTACAGAAAACTTTGGCAATGTGGCATCAAATTCAGAAGATTGATGTGAACAGACTGAATGAAATTTGAAACATTTGTAAAAATGTCACAGCATATACCAAAGTGCCATACTCTTATTCTGAAATAAATCAGTGCTCATTTCCAAATGGATTTGGCAGAAATCAGTAATTGTACTGAAAGATATCATCAACATAGTTCAAGTACAAGTGTCAATAGCATTTCAAGAACTTATTATGGGGCTACTGAAGGTGAAGTGTTCTATGAGGCATGTCATGTTGTACATAAAAAGAATACATAATGATACCATTGATAAATGTTTGCTGCTAGCGATACAACAGAAAAGGAGAAAAATAACTTAAATATAAGTCCACACTGTGATGTTGAGGTACAAATTATTACAATTTTAATTAGTTCTCACCTCTAGCACATGCCTCTCCCCCTCCACAAGTCCCCACCCCTTTGCTATAGTCTGTCTGTTTTATTTGACTCATAGGAAAAAGCAATCCCTTACTTGCTGTGATAATCCTGGCAAAAATAATAAAGAATTTCCAAAGAGCTCTTATGGCACTATGTCACTATCTCTGGACCCGAAGGCCCAGGTTCAAGTCTGACCTGCTCCAGAGCTGTGTGATACCATCTCTAATCAGGTCGCTTAGAAAATAAAAATAAAGTAGAGGCAGGGGAGACTTGTGGTGCAGTAGGAATGTCCCTACCTCTTGCACCAGGAGATACCCGCTTCAAGTCTTGCCTATACTAGAGGTGCATGATAAATATGTCTGAACAGGTTGATTAGAAAATAAATAAAGCAGACACTGGGATGGGTCTGCAGAACTACTCACCCTGGGCTGGGACTAGCTTATGTCACAGGGTAGTAACTCTAGTTTGATGTTCAACAATAAACAATTGTTCCTTTCCAGTTGGCCTTCCTGAATTATTACAGTTGCCATTGCTATAATGTGGCTACATTCTACAGAACGAACTGAAATGCCTTGAGTAGATTCATTGACATCAATCCTTCTTCTTGGTGTTAGTCTAAGTGACTGATATAATTGGAAAAGGATCATACAAAGTCTTCTGCATAAGATCAGCTTAGTGTTGATAAACAGTAAGGGTTTTTTACATGGTATTTAATAGGTAGTTACATTGCATCTGAGATACAGAGTAGTTTCTTGTGTGAGACATCATGCTCAACAGAATAAGTTCAGCAAGAGTAAATACACGTTACTGAGCACTGGAACATCTTAGAGAGATGCAGCAAAACATACTGCAGGTTGGTTAGCTCCTCCCAGGAACTATGGTTATAACCTGACGGATGGATTGTATCGTGACGTCAGTTAATCTTTTCAGGCACCAACTGCCTTATATAGCCTGTCCTCCCAAGATTTTTTTTCTAGTTATTAAATTATCTTTCAAATTGTTTCAAATAAGCACAGTAGGTTTACCACTATTTTCCTGATGAAAGGCTCCCGCCTAAAACATCAAATTTCCTGTTCCTTGGATGCTGTCTGACCTGCTGTGTTTTTCCAGCACCACTCTAATCATGACTCTAATCTCCAGCACCTGTAGTCTTCACTTTCACCTAGGTTTGCCACCATCCCATCTCCCACAAATGTTTGACTTTATAGATTCAATCAATTTGAAGGTTTGATTTTCCTTCCTGATCAAATATGTGTTGCACTGGCTGGAGTTTTCAGGACTCCTGATTTAGCTGCTGATCTGAAGTTGGGAAACATTGTGGTTGCTAAAGCTTTTGATATCACTCGTTAGGTTCATCCAATTGTTATAGTGATGGGCTATGGTTCTTAGTGACTCAGGGTATCTATAATTTCAACACACAATTCCTTCTGATGTGTAAATGAAAATTTGCTGATTTGATACATTACTGCCTGACAGCACCATTCCTGTTAAGATCCTTAAGGGACACTGTTTGACCTTGTTCCAGGCTTGGCAATGTTTTGTTGCAAAAGCTTTGTTGTCTTAGTCACCTGTTGCTGATGGAAATTCTGTTCTCTCTGACAAGTGTTTTCTAAATCCCTGGGACTCATTTGTAGAAGCAAGTGCTTTGGAAGGATAGGGAGCTGAGTTTTCCATTTTCTCGCAATTAGTAGTTCTAATGTTGAGCAGAGCTGTGAATAAACATACTCTTCTTCAGAAAGTTGGTGATTGCTTGGACTTCACATTCAGCTTCTCCATTCAACTGAGGACAGCTTGGTGAGCTGAGTGATTTTAGGTGCCCTGAAATGTTCACAACCTTTCCAAATGTCTCATTGACAAACTGTAATCCATTAAGGGATAACCATATATCCAGATCCTGGATTCCATGAGTAGCAAACATTTTATGTAGAATTTGTCTGCAGTGGAGGAGTATAATTGTCTTTATTTCAATTCATTCAGTAAAATAGTCAACCACTATTAAATAAAAATGTCCTTCAAGCATAAGCAGGTCAGTCTCTACGCATTCTCATTTGTCTGGTGGGAAAGGAAGTAGTAACCGATGGTTCCCTTCTTTCACAACTGTGTATGGAACATGTCTGACAATCAGTTAGGAGATCTTCCTGATTCCTGAAAGTGATATTCTATATTTAGTGATTCCCAATTGTCCTTCTTGTATTTTTTTTCAAAAATATTGGTTCTTACTGAAAGAATTAAGCTGTCAGCAATGGAAAAATGCAATCTGTATTTGAAATAGGTTTCCATAATTAAGCCATTAGATTTCGTTTCTGGACAGGTTCTATACAGTATTAACATATGGTGAGACATTTTGGAGTTCCTTTTCGATAAGATTAAGCTTTATTTGAGCTGTGGGCCACAACATTGCTTTTTTAAAAAAATTTAACTTATTTTTCAAATTAACCTGTTATTACAAACCTCTGGAGCAAGTGGGATTTGAACCCTGATAGCTTGGTTGAGGGGTATAAGACACTACCACTGTGCCACAAGTAGGCCCCAGGCTAGAGTGTATGAATTGAGTTCACCTGTAAATTCCTCATGGGTGTAGGATTCTTAACAATTACTCAGAAGAAGGTATCTGCTGATATCTGTAATTTGCCTTGGACATAATGGATGTCCGATATAAATCTCATGAGGTGACAGCAGAATCGCTGTATTTGTGGAACAATTTGCCAATTCTTTTTCATTAGTCGGATGACTGGTCAGTGTCATGTCGGGTTCAGATCAAACTGTCCTTTGGGAAAGTTTGATCCATGTCTTCCAAAAATGGCATATCATCATATAGGAATATACATTCCAATGAAACTAGGTCTTGTTTTTCTGGGGTTTCTTCCAGAGTTGTTCACTGTAAGGTGTTAATCTCTTTCTGCAAGTGAGCATGATTAGTTCTGTGGTTCAATGGCTGTTTATGAGTTTTGCACATGCTCCAGAAATGTCCCATCTTTTTAGAAAAACTTCATTGACATGATAAAACTGGATATGGTTTTTGTTATTTTAACTTCCACATCTAGAATTTTGAGTTCTAGCATTAAAACATTTAAAGGCATTTTGCATTGAAATATAATGTATTTAAGTGGTTTTATATTCTAGAAAGTTGAAGTCTGGTGATCTTCTTGATCTAGATCAGCTTTCAGTTTCCATCTTTCCCTGATGCCATTGTCAAACTTCAGTCTCCATCATTATCTAAATAGCTCTTGCCAAAGTGAGATGCTCGCATGATTCTAACAAATCTAAAAGAAATCAGTCAGATATCCCACCAACGATTCTGTCTCAAAGTAGTTCTGATTGTATATCATCACATACTCCAAGATGGCAGTGGAGGAGGACACATCAACCAGAGCTCGTCTGCTCAGTCTGTTTTTCTTTTCTCTTTTGTGTTTTTTTTCTCTCCTTTCTTCTCAGTGACCCCCTACACTCTCTTCCTCTGCATGGATTTGGATTCCTGGCCTCAGTGCTGACCCAGCAAGGCATCCTCTCAGCCAGGTGTATCTGCTTCTCGACGGGCGTAGCTTCTTCCTGGCCTGGTGTGATGGTCTCTGACCCCATGTGGTGATCTCCTGGTCTGGCATAATCATTTCCTGGCCTAGCATGGTGATCTGCTGGTCTGATGTGGGGGTCTCCTGGCCCATCCTGGTGGTCTCCTGGCCCAGCGTGGTGGTCACCTGGTCTGACATGGTGGTCTCCTGGCCCTGTGTCGTGATCTCCTGGCCCAGTGTAGCAATCTCTCAGCAGCTCAATGTGGCAGTTCTCAGCATGACGTGGTGGTTTCCTGACCCAGTGTGGTGGTCTCCTGGTCCAGCATAGCAATCTCTCAGTGGCTTGATGCAGTGGTCTGTCAGCATGACTTGGTGGTCTCCTTCCCTGGTACAGCAGTCTCTCAGTGGCCAGTGGCAAATTTTCAGTCCACCTGGCCTCAGCTTGGACTTTCAGCCTTGAGGTGACTCAAGGTCTGTCACTGACTGGAGGCAATGTGCCGGCATGGACTGGGTTGGGAGAACTGTTATTCTGAACATTTTATTTCTCTATTGCTAGACTTTTTATTTCTTCATTTTTCTTCATGTTCTGGAGAATCTGGACCTAGGTACCTTGTACCTAAGATGGCGCAGTAAGTGGCAACTTGTAAACTTTTCACTGTATTCATGTCAGTACATGAAATAATAAAGCTAATTCAATTCAATCACAATTCTGACAATATGCAAATATCATTAATAAAGTTGTCAACACTTCTCCTGGACGGTGCATTCTTCTGTTAAAATTTTCTCTTTGGATTATACAGGGAGTTGGTTATCTCAATTGGCTGAATGGCTATTTGGTGTTTCTGATATCATGGGTTCAATTCCCACACTACCCAAGGTTAACCAACAAATGACTCTCCTTCTCAATTTCTCCACTTGCCTAAGCCATAGTGACCCTGAGGTTAAACCACTGCCAGTAATCCCTCTTTCACGAGACTTTGGCAACTTTCCTTTTACCTTTAGAAGGTACTAAATGTAAAATAATTGTCAAATGCTCTCACAATATTGTCAAAGCTTTCCATATTTTCTTTTCTATTCTGTCATTTTCAAACATGATTTGCTACTGCATCTACAGAATAAAACAGTGGATTAATTTGCTGCTCCCTACGCTCCTTTGGTGATCCAAAAAAATTCCGTATTTCGTGAATTGTGTTTTCCATATAGACAAGTTTAATTCCCTGTCAGAAGCATTTTCTGAAGTCTTTCTCCATTGTCATTGTATTTAACTAGTATTGTTTCTACTTATTTAAATGATTTCATTGAAAACTGTTGCAGGATTTTTAAAATTGCTTTTAGATGTAGCTGGGTTTTGCTGTTCAGTGTTTTAAATTGTAGAATGATTTCACTTGTTCTAAATGCTGTTTTCTTCAGCAATTGTTTACAATATTGTAATTATTGTCTTTAATTTCTGAATAATAAACTTGAATTGCTAATAATCTTTACCATTAATAAAATTCACTGTTGTAAATAAATATTTTAACTTCTTTTTTCTTATTTTCAGAAATTTTCTTTAATTTCTTTCGACTAAAGTTGAAAACATCTAAATCTGGCACGATTATTCCCTTTGGGCTGAAAAAATATTTTCAATAATTTAAAGATTAATAAAAGGCTTTAAAACTAAGAAATACTTTACTTCATTTTCTCTCAAGTTTGTTAAAAGACTGTGAATTCATGCTATGATCCCTTTCACCGCAGCAGTTTTCATGTCGTTTACCAATATTAATGATTCATGCTCTTTTTGCTTTTCCTCAATGATATTCATGCTGTTTTAAATTGAAAAAATTGCATTACACTGTTAGTTCATTTTTAAAAGCGTATTCAATTGCACATTACAAATTTGTTTCTTGCTCGTTTTTAATAAACATTTTTGCCATTGATTTTTATTATTTTTAACTGGTCAAATGGTGCTGCTATTTTAATGATTTCCTTATCATGTGTGGTTTCTTCTAGTTTATTTCAGAGCTTTTCCTGATAATTACAAGTGATTTAAAGAGACTTTTTTTTTACTAATTACAATGACTTAAGCTATCTTTTACCTTCCAAGCCTGAATGTTTTCCTTAAGTGTAAGAAATTTCATTCTTACTTTTTACGGGACTTAACATATATTGAATGTCCAATATCAATCACTGTATCTCGAGTTTGTGATTTGGACTTTTCCCCTTATAGCTTTGGTGAGAAACTGTGTGGTTTCCTCAAGCTCTTCTGCCTATTAGTTCTGCAGTTTTGTTTTTACTGCTATCTGCTGCATTCGTAGAAGCTGACAGGCTGTGTGCATTTTGTGAGCCGATGAATATTTAAAGTGACACTAATTTTTCTGACTGGATTTTTTTTCTCCTTCCTTCTCCTCACATGATTACGGTTTTTGTAGAATCCCAGGTTTGTTCAGGTTAGCAGTGTCTGGTCAAGATCTGCACGTTTTCAGAACACTTCAAGATGTGGCTGAATTCAGTCTTCAGGCAAGCATTTCTGGTACGACATTGTGATATAAACTATCTGGGATGCCCTGCATAGATTCATTGTCACCAATCCTTTTTGATATTACACTAGGTAATGGCACCAAATGGGAAAGGATGGCCACATGCATCTTTGGCAGAAGACAAATTCAGTTGTGTTAAACAGTATAGGCTTATTCCATGTTAGCTAGTTACATTCAATTTGTGAAGTCCCTTAGGATATTTTAGTACACGATGAAAATGCACGTTGCTATTGCTTTATATTAAATACTAAATGTGATGATCATCAGCAATGAGATTGGTTGAATTTCAACCTTAATACAGTTTACTGGGTTTTCAAATAACACTTACAAAACTAAACATAACAACTTTCTTGAACCTCTTAATGTTGAATAGTTTAAAGCTTCAGGGACACCTGTCAAAGCTTTAAAAAGATGAACAGCTGGGGGCATACAAACATTTTAGAGCTCACTTGAGGGCTATTATTATCCTTCCAAAGTCACATGTAACTTCAATGGTGTCTGCCTGTAGGAAAAAATAAGACACAGAACCTTCTCCCTCATCCCCACTGTCTTGGAGGCCCACCTGGACTAAAATTATTATTGTAATTCTGATATAAAATGTATTGTTGAAACCTTTGCCAGAATCCCCTTAGCTCCCCAGAGTCAAATTGGGAAGATTTGCTCACAGCTACGGATTCATATTTTATCAATCTTAATGCCCTCTTGGGAAGTTTGTAGCTGAACAGCATCAAAGTTATAAAATAAATTGCTTGAAGTGTATGAAAGTAGTCTGGGTCTACTTCTGCAATCGTTTTTCTTCAGAGAAATGAGTTTTCACGTTATGGTGCTTTAGGACTGGTATTTTTCTACTTCAGTCCCACTGTAGCTTAGATAACTCTGTATATCCATTACAATTGCCAGCAAGCAATTTGTCTGCACTTTAATGAAAATTGGTCTAGCACAGTTACAGGATTCATACAAGGTAATTGGCATTTTTACAGTTATTATGATTCGACCAGCAATGATTTCCAAAATGTAATTCTTTCATGAACATAAAAAGAAATTAGAAGCGGTTTTACACAGTTGCTATGCTGCTATGTATGAACAGACATAATTATAGAATCAAAAATGGCTGCTTAAGAGAATTTGCAGCCACTTTCCATTATAGCAAGGATAAAAAAAAATCCTTTTTGTTTTACTGTAAAATTGGCCTCCATAATTCTGAAGCTAAGCCTTGTGTAGTGCTTCTGTGACAAATTTGAAATGATTGTTTTGGATTTACTTCCTCAATTGTGGTAAGTATCTTATTGTCTATAAAATCTCACTGAGACCTCTATTTTTGGTGTTGAACAGTACTTGTAAATCAAGTCAATACTTATAACTCTTTCATCACCTCAACAGAATCCTGCCATTTGCACTCTATAACCCTTTAGTAATCAGAACTGTATGCCAAGTAAACCTGATCAGGACACCATACAGCTTCACAAAAAAAAAACTGCGATATAAACTTATCTGATTTGGCAAGATAACATTGAATTTTAGAACATAGAAAATTACAGCAAAGTACAGGCCCTTCACCTCAATATTGTACCGACCTGAGGAACCAATCTGAAGCCAATCTATCCTACACTATTCCATTTTCATCCATATATCTATCCAATGTCTACTTAAAGCCCTTAAAGTTGGCAAGTCTTCTACTGTTGCTGACAGTGCATTCCACTCCCCTACTACTTTCTGAGTAAAGAAACCACCTCTGACATCTGTCCTATATCTATCACCCCTCAATTATAGCGATGTCCTCTCATGCTCATCATCACCATCCAAGGAAAAAGGCTTTACTGTCCAACCTATCTAACCCTCTGATTATCTTGTATGTCTCAATTAAGTCACCTCTTAACCTTCTTCTCTCTAACAAAAAGTCCCTTAACCTTTTCTCATAAGGCATTCCTTCCATACCAGGCAACATCCCAGTAAATCTCCTCTGAACTCTCTCCAAAGCTTCCACATCTTTCCTATAATGCAGGTGACCAGAACTGTACGCAATACTCCAAGTGTGGCCACACCAGAGTTTTCTACAGCTGCAACATGACCTCGTGGTTCTGAAACTCGATCCCTCTAACAAGAAAAGCTAACACGTCGTATGCTTTCTGAACAACCCTGTCAACCTCGGTGGCAACTTTCAGAGATCGATATATATGGACACCAAGATTTCTCTGCTCATCTACACTTCCAAGAATCTTACCATTACTCTTTATTCCTGTTACACCTTCCAAAGTGAGTCACCTCACACTTTTCCTCATTAAACTCCATTTGCCACCTTTCAGTCCAACTCTGCAGCTTATCTATGTCCCTCTTTAACCTGCAACATCCTTCATCACTATCCACAACTCCATCGAACTTAGTGACATCTGCAAATTTATTAACCCATCCTTGTACATCCTCACTGAGGCCATTTATAAAAATCACAAACAGCAGTGGCCCCAAAACAGATCCTTGCGGTATACCACGAGTAACTGAATTCCAAGATGAATATTTCCCATCAACTACAAGCGTCTATGTTCTTTCAGCTAGCCAACTTCTGATCCAAACCACCCTCAATCCCATGCCTCCATATTTTGTGCAGTAGCCTACCATGGGGAGCCTTGTCAAACGCCATACATGAAATTTTTATACACCATATCAACTGCTTTATCCTTATCCACCTGTTTGGTCACCATCTCAAAGAACTCAATAAGGTTTGTGAGGCATGACCTACCCTTCACAAAACCGTGTTGACTATCCCTAATCAACTTATTCCTCTCTAGTTGATTATATATCCTATCTCCTATCTTAACTTGTTTATTTTTATAGACTCTCTCCATATGATGGGTCAAAAGTCAAACATCACTCCAATGCATTTTCAGCTTCCTCTGCATGACCAAGTTCGATTCAGTCCACAAGCAATACATTTTTCTACTCTTGTTGCAATATATTCAATCCCATTCATTGGTCTAAACTGAACTTATTTTGTTACTGATCAGCACATGTGAAAATGTACAAAGGGCTCATCTTCAGATTATAATTTCAAACCTTAAATCCCCTTGGCTAAAAATGTGATTAATCCTGAAAACAAACAAGGGATCTTGCTGCACTAATTCAAAGCAAAGCAGGAAGCATGCAAATTATGTGCGCAGTACTAATTTGAATATGAATGCTATATAGCAAAATGCTAGACAAAAAAAAACTGAGAATGCTGGAATCCAAGGTTGACAAGGAGGAGGCTGAAAGAACACAGCAAGCCAGGCAGCATCATGAGGTGGAGAAGTCAAGGTGTAACCCTTCTTCAGGACTGGGGGTGGGTGTAAGGGGAGTTGTACATAAAAGGACGGGGGGGAGAAGGGTGTGTGGGAAGGGGGGGGTGGGATGTTGAAGTAGGGGTAGGTGAACACAGGTAGAGGGTATGACCTGGTTGATTGATGGAAGGAATGAATCTGGTTGGGAGCTAGGAGGATGGCTGCAAATGTGTTGCTGGTCAAAGCACAGCAGGCCAGGCAGTATCTCAGGAATAGAGAATTCGACGTTTCGAGCATAAGCCCTGAGATGCTGCCTGGCCTGCTGTGCTTTGACCAGCAACACATTTGCAGCTGTGATCTCCAGCATCTGCAGACCTCATTTTTTACTAGCTAGGAGGATGGGTCAATCAGTTACCCACCAGATTCATTCTTCTAATCACCACTCTGCACCCCCCACCCGAAACCCTCCCCACCCCACTTTATCTGCAGCTCCCCTTATACCCAAGCCCAGTCCTGAAGAAGGGTTACACCCAACACATTGACTTCCCCACCTCCCGATGCTCCCTGGCTTGCTGTGTTCTTCCAGCCTTCTGTTAGCCAAGTGCTAAACATTTTGTTTCAGCCTCAGCAGGAGGACAGATTCATGTGAGGCTCTCACCATTGATTGCACAACTAAAAGGTAAGGTACATTCTGACTGCAGCAACCGCAAAGACCCTTTTGATGACAGCCCTTCCCGGTGTCTTGTTTTCATGGATTTACTCTCAGTAAATTCACATACTTTCCACTATTCACACCGACCATTAACACCAATTCAATATCACTTCTGGACTACTACGAACATTACTTTCCTCGTTTGCTCTAGGCGACCTCTCTACCAGTTCCTCTTGCCCCTCTTCCCTCTTTGTTATCAGCTTAAAAAGAATTTCTTTTCAGTCCCCTTCAATTCTGAAGAAGAGTCATATCAGACTTCAAGTGTTAATTCAAGAAGGTTAGTGGAATACTGTCCTTTATATTGAGAGAAATGGAGTGTAATAGATAGATAATAGATAATAATAATAGACAATAGGTGCAGGGGTAGGTCATTCTGCCCTTCAAGCCAGCACCACCATTCATTATGATCATAGCTGATCATCCTCAATCAGTATCCTGTTCCTGCCTTATCCCCATAACCCTTGATTCCACAATCCTTAAGAGCTCTAACCAATTCTTTCTTGAAAGTATCCAGAGACTTGGCCTCCACAGCCTTCTGGGGCAGAGCATTCCACACACCCACCACTCTCTGGGTGAAGAAGTTTCTCCTCAATTCTGTTCTAAATGGCCTACTCCTTATTTTTAAGCTGTGTCCTCTAGTTCGGGACTCACCCATCAGCAGAAACATGCTTCCTGCCTCCAGAGTGTCCAATCCTTTAATAATCTTATAGGTCTCAATCAGATCCCCTCTCAGCCTTCTAAACTCAACGGTATACAAGCCCAGTCGCTCCAATCTTTCAACGTAAGATAGTCCTGTCATTCCGGGAATTGACCTCGTGAACCTATGCTGCACTCCCTCAATAGTCAGAATGTCTTTCCTCAAATTTGGAGACCAAAACTGCACACAATATTCCAGGTGCAATCTCACCAGGGCTCTCACCAGGATGCAGAAGTTCTGCTGCAGTTATACAAAACCCTATGAGACCCCACTTGGAATACTGTGAAAAAATCTGGGCACCATAACTCAGGAAGGATAGATTGGCCTTAGATGGAGTACAACGTGGACTTACGAGAATGATACCTGGACTTCAGAGATTAAGTTAAGAGGGGAGATTATTAGGCCTATTTTCTTGAGAGTTTAGAAGGTTAAGAAGTGATATGGTTGAAGTTTTCAAGATATTAACTGGAAAAAAACAGGGTAGATAAAAATAAACCATTTCCACTGGTTGGAGTTTCGAGATCTAGGAGACACAATTTGAGAATTAGGGCCAGCCCATTCCAAAGAGATGTTACAAAACATTTCTACACAAAAAAGGACGTAGTAGTTGGACCTGTTGGCAGTTGATGCTAGATCAGTTATTTATTTTAAATCTGAGATAGATACATTTTTGCTAAGTAGGGGTATTAAGAGAAACAGGCCAAAGGGAGATACATGAAGTTAGGTCACAGATCGTGGTCTCATTGAATGACAGAACAGGCTCAAGGGACTGACTGGCCTGCTCTGTACTTATGTTGTTACATTCTGAGAACTCTGTTTTACTCTCCATAGACGCTGACAGAGTTGCTGAGTTTCCCCTGCATTTTCTGTTTTTATTTTTGACTGGAGCAGATACTGGAAGTTGGTTTTAGAAGATTGTCTGGCCCACAGGAAGACTGGTGCAAAATCGCAGACAGTGATTTCATAGACTACCTGAGGCAGCACATGCGAAGAACAGGAAGAAACATGACCTGTACGCAAAGGGAAGATTCTCTAGACAAACAATTCAGAAGCCGAGGAGGAGGGATATAGACACAGATCAATGTTAACTGTTTGAAAATGATAAATTTGTACGACATATTAATCAATTTCACAATCTGTTTATTCTACGTATCCCCGGTACGCACTCCTAACACCAGTACTATTGTTGTTGCCAGGTTGGTATTCATATGGGTAAAGACAAATGTGTGTGCACACTAGTGATGGTACCATTTTGGGACAAAACTCTACCACCAAAACTATGGAGCCCAATTTGTGACTGCCTCCTCAATTCACAGCTCAACACTTTCTATATTTTATATATACTGGGAGCTAAAGGGCAGGACATACAACAGGTATTCAGGGTGTAAAGTTTGTGAGATGGGTTTAGGATTAGCCTTGGCAAATTAGAGACTTTCTTATCCCTCCCAAAAGTAATTTGAAACTTGTATTGTATTGATATCTCACTGTAACCTGTGTCCAGATTGTGAAAGACTGCCTCTGAGGCCAGAACCAACAAACTTGATGCCAAGTCTCAGAAGTGGAAATTATGACACTACTGGAAAGGATAAGGTCTAGTGCTGAAGTTCAGAAATCGATGGTCAAATGCTGATATCAGGAGAAGGAATCCCAGCATTGAAATTTTGGAGTTTAAAATGAGGCAAGTCCAACAATGGAAGGCTAAAGCAAGAGAATGGAGGGTAATGTTGAGATAATTTTTGAGTGTGGAGTTGAAGGGGTGGGAAAGGTGTGCTAATCAGTGTTCACACAATTGTCATAAATACATAAACTGGAACTGAATGGCATTGTGTTCAGTAGTTGAATGTAGACCTGAAAAAGAGACATTGAGGGGTACAGAAAGAAAAAAAATGAAGAGATTTATATAGTATTACACCTTTCACAACATAAGAATGTTTGAAAACATTTCATAGCCATTAGCTGCAAGCACAGACAGAACATGAAACACCACTAGTGAACTCAAAAAGATAAAGAATATTATATACGCAAGAATGGTGGTAGAACTGTCTTTATTTGTACATCACCTAGCTTATCAGTCCCCATGGGTTAGTCTGCAAAGAGATTTAACAGTTGGGGTTTGATTCCGTGCTGCTGAGAGACTGCACCTTTAGATTGTACTGACTCCACCCTTAGCATGCTGCCTTTGGTTCTTTGCCTCAACTAATG
Organism: Hemiscyllium ocellatum; assembly: GCF_020745735.1. Classification (NCBI taxonomy): domain Eukaryota; kingdom Metazoa; phylum Chordata; class Chondrichthyes; order Orectolobiformes; family Hemiscylliidae; genus Hemiscyllium; species Hemiscyllium ocellatum. Next base: position 25,148,444 of record NC_083425.1, on the reverse strand, counting down.
GTGACAATTGGCTGATCTTGGGGATTCTACTAACTTTATTTACTCCTATTATACATAATCTCTGCATTACAGCCCTCTGCATAGATATTCCACCACCTCTTTGCAAGTCCTGATAGCATGTGACTGCTGATGCGAGTGTTGCATTGACATTTACGTAATCAAATAATTAAGAACAGGTTAAAATACAGGTTAAAACAGGAGACACGTCTGAACTACCTGACGGAGAAAGTGAGGACTGCAGATGCTGGAGATCAGTCAAAAAGTGTGATGCTAGAAGAACACAGAGGGTCAGGCAGCATCCGAGTGCTGGGAGCAAAGTTACTTTGAAGAAGAAAAAAAGTGAAAAATGGCAACTAAACTTTTGTGACTTCCTTTTGGAATCATTGACTATTTTGTGTTTTTACTTTAGCAGAACTGACAGTAGATTTTCGTTGGTGACTGAAGAATGTGAACACCTGCTGAAAAAACTTGGAGCATTTTTCTGGGCACTGTGACTAGTTCCTATCTTTGTCAGTGGGAATATTTTTAAGGGTTTGGGGGATTTGGTGTCGCTTTGTCGTGAATGGAATTTAAGCATATCAACCAGTTTTACATAAAATTGTGACTGTAAGAAATGCTTTGTTATACATGATAGATACCTTTTGTTACACAGTACTGTCACATAGTCGTGTTCCTTGGATCACCTGACAGACATGCACACAAACTTCAAATCATACAAATAATATTGAAAATAAATGACAGCACCTGGTTTATTTGACTGAGTTACAGAAAGAAGATGGAAAAATTTAGGAAATTACTTTTATTTAAAAAAAGCAAGAATACAACAAATATAGCCAGAAAGAAATGATCACTTGCTGTCAACCTGACTAATAAAATAACCATAATTGGCATTGAGCAAACTGGAAGGTGAACAAATTCTTCAAGAGCTCTGAAATGGTCAAAGCAATACAAGCAGCACAGGAGAATTTAATCTAGTTTAGCAAGGCACAGAGTCGGTTAAGCTCTAGTAAAACAGGGTTTATCTGAGATTTCAGAGAGCAGAGCTGTGCTCCCATGTGAGCAAAAGATTGCCCTCCACTTTGATCTCAAAACCACCTACTTTGCAAGTTTATTTTCCTTCTGCGTTTCCCACTTACTCTGGAAAAGATACTGCCTCCATCAATTTGTTAGTTTCAAGAGACTTGAATAATCATATTTCTGACAACAACACTACTCCCTCACCAAATTGGAGTTCTGCTAGAAACACCTTGTTCAGAGAAATACCAGCATGCACTAAAGTCAGAAAGAAAATGTGCAACACTGTACTGTAGTGCTTATGTATAAATTGCATTGTTTTGCAACAGATTTCATCTTCATAGATTTAGCACTATAACGTCTACCTTTACTGGCTTTAAGACAGAAACTGTAACCTTTTGTGCAATCCAAACAGTGAACAAGGGATTAAATTGGTTGAAGTTCTGAACTTTGATTTCTGAAAATAAACTGAACAGTTTATTAACTTCAATAATTAATGTTGAAATGCCATGAGACACATAATCTGGAAAACAATAACTGAATGAAAGGCAGAAGCTAACAATGCCTGTTTCAACCACAGTTGAGAATTAGGGCTTTAAAGGTTGTTAAATCTCAATTCACTTACTCAAATGTTCATTACCTTCAGAGCTGCTAGACCCTGCGATTGTAGGTATACAGAATTACGCAAACTTCATCAGCTGGAATACCCATGGTATGCTAAAGTCATCACAGTATCTTGTTTAATTTAAAACCACTTGTCAGATTCATCATACAAGAATCTAACAGCATGTCCCTCAGGATTCATGTAATTTTAATTCAAATGCACTGCAAATAGACCAACTGCTCAATTTCCTGTTTGGGGTGGGGAACATTTAACCTGGCAGGCAGATGAAAAGGAGTAAAGGAAGTCAAATGTACAAGTAGATTGGTTACTTCAAAGAAAATGGCCAAAATGTGCAAATCCTGATATGTCATTGTCAATTGTATCAAGATATTTGCTCCATTTCTCTCAATGACTAAGACAACTAGTCAAAAAAAAACAAAAAAAGTTAGGATGCTGGAAATCAGAAACAAAATCAGAAATTGCTAGAAAAAACTCAGCAGTTCAGGCAGCATCTGCAGAGGGAAGGCAGAGTTTCTGACCTGCTGAGTTATTCCAGCAATGTCTGAGTTTGATACCAGTACAACTTTTTTTTTCTAATTGTGTCTGATATTTCTTCCAGCAGAACTGCATCAATATATATCAGAAAATAAATTCTTCCTCAGTTAGATGGTCCCCAATAATCAAATAATGCTCTGGTCCTTTTGAACACCTCACCCCAGATCCAACACTTGAGTTACTTTTCAGTAGTATTCAGTACTGAAAATATGTCTTGCTTGATTGAGTTTTGTAATTTGGCGTGAATATAACAAGGCCAAAATCTGGAAGGGGCAAAGTACGAGAAAATATTGCTTAGAGCAAGAGAAAACCGCTGCTGATTTTGGAAATCTGTCACATAAACAATAAATGGAGAGATGTCAGGCGGCATCCATGGAGAGAACAGACAAGATACAATAGATAAGTAGCCTTTCTTCAGTTCCACACCATACCCAAAAAGTTTTGACTATTCTCTCCACGAACCTTGTCTGAATTGCCGAGGGTTTTCATTTTAAAGTAAATAGAAAAATAGAACTAAAAGGAGAAAGTGAGTAAATGATGGAGCACCAATTCACTTGAGTTGATTTGTCTCATATACTACCTTATTTACCAAAATAAAAAGATATTGGAAAAGAAACTACAAAATTGATTTTCTTTGCAATTTGCCCTAATTTAAGCGTAAACTTTTTCAAACCAACAAGCCATCTCCTTCGCACTGTTACATTATTGCACTTTATGTTCTCAGACCACTTAGGAGTACATTTAAACAGTTCCCCGTGCGAAAACAGGCCAACATTATGAGCATTTCAATTGACTCACAGTTAATCAAAGTAAAATCAACCATTCATTATTAGTGTGTTGGGCCACTGATCGGGAAAGCTATCTGAGAGTGAGTGGTAATTTTGTGTACAATGAACCATTTTGGAGGGAAAATTGGAATGCCTTTATTACCAAAAACACTGAGGAGGAAAAACACAGGAATGAACAAGGTAGGTTAAATTGGTTAAAAATTAGGGATAAATGGATAAGAGCTCTCTGAAGAGTGTTCCAAATGAAAAACACCAAGTTATTTTTCAGATGGTCAACTGAAAAAAATGGGTCGATTGTGATGAATTGATAGAAAAGGGAAAATTGATGGCAAAAGTCACCTTGCAGAGTTCAAATAGCTGTGGGATTGCAGCATGACGGTTACATAAAGGTACACTTACACAGGCCATCAACATTGATACTTATTCTGCATTGCAGAATGAAACTGCTGTGCACGACATAAAAGAAGAAACAAAAAAGTTTCCCTTTAAAATTCTTGCATCAGACGATAACGAAAAGAAGTTTGGGTCAGGGAGGCAGACATCATCAGAATTTTGATTTTAATTTCTTTTACAGTGGGCACCATCCTTTTAATACCGGTGAAAGGGAATCATCTGCAGACACTGAAAGGCAGGTGGAAGGGGAAAGATGTGGAAAGGATTGTCTGCAGGGACAAAGGGAGAGAGAGGAAGGACGAGAAAGGAAAATGAAAGCTTAAAGGAGATAAGAAAGGGAAGGAAGGAGAGGAAATGCAAGCAGAAAAACAGAGCCAAGAAAGGAGAAGAAGAATGTGGACAGATAAAGAAATGAGTCCAGGAGGGAGAAAGGAGCTTTAAGTGGGTGAACTGAAAACAGGTAGCGATGAAACAAATAAATAGTAATTAAGCAGAATAAGCAAATGGCAGAACATGGAGAGTGGAGTCTGTTAGTCATGAATTCAGATGGAATAGCAATCTGTTATAATGTATTTAAAAATAAATTCTTCCCATGATTCAATGGAGTTGTATGATTCAGCCTTTTGGGAGATGTCAGCAGTTTCTGGACAGCTAGATGTCTTGGAACGCACAAAACTGGATAAATCCCAAGGACCTGATTAGGTGTACCCTAGAACACTGTGGAGAGCTAGGGAAATGATTGCTGGGCCCTTTGCTGAGATATTTGTATCATCGATAGTCACAAGTGAAGTGCCAGAAGACTGGAGTTTGGCTAACATGGTGCCACTATTTAAGAAAGGTGGTAAGGAAATGCCAGGGAACTATGGACAGGTAAGCCTGATATTGGTGGTGAGATTTGCATGTATTTGGAAAGGCAAGGACTATTTAGGGATAGTCAGCATGGCCTTGAGCTTGGGAAATCATGTCTCACAAACTTGATTGAGTTTTTTGAAGAAGTAACAAAGAGGATTGATGAGGGCAGAGTGGTTTGACGTGATCTATATGGACTTCAGTAAGGCATTTGACAAGGTTCCTCATGGGAGACTGGTTATCAAGGTGAGATCTCATGGAATACAGGGAGAACTAGCCATTTAGATACAGAAGGTAGAAAACAGAGGGTGGTGGTGGAGAGTTGCTTTTCAGATTGGAGGTCTGTGACCAGTGGTGTGCCAAAAGGATCAGTGCTGGGTCCACTATTTTTCATCATTTATATACATGATTTGGATGTGAGCATAGGAGGTATAGTTGGTAAGTTTGCAGATGACACCAAAATTGGAGGTGTAGTGGACCGAAGAAGGTGACCTCAGAGTACAACGGGATCCTGATCAGATGGGCCAATTAACTGAGGTGCGGCAGATGGAGTTTAATTTAAATAAATGCGAGATGCTGCATTTTGGGAAAGCAAATCAGAGCAGGACTTACACAATTAATGCTAAGGCCCTGGGGAATGCTGCTGAACAAAGAGACATTGGAGTGCAGGCTCATAGTTCCTTTAAAGTGGAGTCACAGGTAGATAGGATAGTGAAGAAGGTGTTCGGTATGCTTTGCTTTATTGGTCACAGTATTGAGTACAGGAGTTAGGAGGTTATGTTGCGGCTGTACAGAACATTGATTAGGCCATTTTTGGAATATTGTGGCAATTCTGAAGTTGTTAAATTTGAAAGGGTTCAAAAAAAATTTACAAGGATGTTGCCAGGGTTGGATGAATTGAGCCATAAGGAGAGGCTGAATATGTTGGAGTTGTTTTCCCCGGAGCGTCGGAGGCTGACCTTATAGAGATTTGTAAAATCATGAGGGGCATGGATAGGATAAATTGACAAAGTCTGGGGTGTGGAAGTCTAGAACTAGAGGCACAGGTTTAGGGTGAGAGGGAAAAGATATAAAAGGGACCTAAGGGGGAATGTTTTCACACAAAGGATGGTGCATGTACGGAATGAGCTGCCAGAGGAAGTGATGGAGCTGGTAGAATTACAACATTTAAAGGCATCTGGATGGGTATATGAATAGCAAGGGTTTAAGGGATATGGGCCAAGTGCTGGCAAATGGGACAAGATTAGATTTGGATATCTGTTCAGCATGGATGCATTGGACCGAAGGGTCTATTTCCATGCTATACATCTCTATGACTCTAATTCATAAAGGTCCATTATTATTCTCCATTGTGGAAATGAAAGAAGGGAAATTGTGAATTTCTATATGAAATATATGTGAGCACTTCTCACGTTCTGTTGACTAAACATCCAATGAATTGAATCAAAGTTTTTTTTACAAGGAGATGTTCGAACAGTTATCATGAATTGTGACAATGTCATTATTATTATTTTGCTGATGAATAGACCCTGTTGTAAATATTGTTAACTTCCCAGAAAAACCTATATGTGTCTGTGTACATAAAGTGCATTTTGGAGAGAATTCCATTGTTCTACTATCCTTTGCATGAAGACGTTTTTCCTAAGTTCTTTGCCAGCTGACTTTGACTCCTCACCAGTAGAAACACATCTCTCCACCTATCCTCTGGATTCCTTTGAAAATTCTGAAAACCTCATGTCTATTATTAGAGGTATTGAAAAACTGGTTCACGGAATCCCTCCCCATAATTTAACCATTTGAACCCAGGTAACACAAATAATAAAGAAAATTATAGCAGAGGAATGGGCCCTTTGGCCCTCCACGCCTGCGCTGATCCAGATCCTCTATCTAAACGTGTTACCTATTTTCTAAGGATCTGTATCTCTCTGTTCCCTGCTCATTCGTGTATCTGTTTAGATATATCTTTAAATGATGCCATCGTGCCTGCCTCTACATGCAAAACACTCTGCAGTGTCATCTGGACATTTTAAACCTTGTGTTCTGCACACCTATGGTCATCAATGTAATTCAGGAAAGCTGTTATTCTAACACAGGTTGCTGGAGAATTCTTCTTCCAGTCTGAAAACAACCATTCACCACTTGTTTCTTATCACTCAGCCAATTTCACATCCATATGGCTATGTAAACTCCATTGATTGCATTGGCTCCATCAACTTTTCCTTACCTCATTTTCAAAAAAAAACTCAAACATGTGTATTGAACATGAATTTCCATTTGACAAATCTGGGCCATCTTTCATTGAAACACAGAATCTCAGAGCAGGAACACATCATGTGACCCATCAAGCCTCCTTTGGCATTCAATAAGATCATGGCTAATACTCTATTTTACATTCTTGCTTTCTTCTCTTGATTTCATTAAAATCCAAAATGTATCTATAATTTTCTTGAATTAGATTACTTCCTTCAGTAATCCACATTTCACAAGTGTTTGTAAATGTTGCTCCAGATGATCATGTCTAATGGCTTCCTGACCACTGATATAAAACTGATTCATTTAGTAAGTACTGAAGATACTCATTTAGTCCTCAGCTATGCCCTTTGTTTTTATGCAATATGCTTTTGTGAATATGATTTTTTTTATTGTTGTTGATTTAATTGATTATTTCCCAGAGATGTAACTTTGCCTATGTCTAAGCCAGATGCAGGAGGCTGTGATGAAAATATCATTCAGCAAGAAGTACACTGGTTCTTTTGTTACTGACATTTTGGCAGATAATGAATGGCCTGTTGTTGTGTGACTGATGGATTGACAATAGCTGTAGATAATTTCCAATTCACTGCCTCCAATCATCAATGCAATAACTAATCAAAAACTAATTACTGGAAGCTATATTCATCACTTCTGACATAACTTCAGCATGTCTTAACTGAGATTTTGAAAATCCTATACACAGTAAGTCGATGCTACAAGCAGATTTTTGGAGATCACTTTTAGTTTCAGAATCAAAGGATATACGGCTTTAGTAAATTGAGGATGTGGTTTTACTGCAAATTTCCAATCTGTGTTAAGTGCTTTGGGTGCACAACATGCCAAAAATAGTATTATTTCTCAGGAATACACCAAGCTCATTAATGGCATGTGCTGTGAGGTTGCTGTAAATTAAAAATTATTACTGCCCTTGATATGACAGAATTTATGTGCCAGCCACACAGGTCAACCAGTGTACCAAAGATAATTAACTTACTCAAGTGTTGTCCAGCCAAAAGTTACCACATATCATCCACCATTTAAGTGGAATAAGTGATTGTAGTACAAACCAAAAAAAGAACAGTGTCATTGATTTTGATTAATTTTCAAAATGTATTCAATTTGCTAGCTAACCTTACCTTAAAATAGCATATAGTATTAATTACATCGGAACCTAGGAATATAGGAACTGGAGGAGGCCATAGAGCCGGTCAGGTATGTTTTACCATTTAATACAATCATGGTTAACCAAACACTTCAATGCCTTTTCTCCATACTATTTCCATAACTCATCATACAGGCAATCAAAGATTTATCAATCTCTACTTCTATTTCTGTGGTATAGAATTCCAAAAGTTTACAACTGTGCAAGCAAAAAACATTCTCTTCATCTCAGACCTAGGTGGAACCCCTCTTATTTGTGTCCCCAGATTCGAGGTTCCCCAACCATGGGAAACACTTTACCTGCACCTATTCTACTTATCTTTTTAAGTTGTGTATATGTTTCAATTAGATCACCTCTTATCTTTTGAAACTCTAGAATATACAGACTTAGTTTGCTCAATCGCTCTTCATTGGGCAATGTTCTGATTCTGGAAACTAGGTTGTGGAGCATTTGCTGCATTGCCTCAATGGTAATGATATCCTTGCTGAGGTAAAGAGACCAAACTGCACATAAGACTCCAGATGCCAAGCTCACGTACACCCGAAACAAGTCTTCACTACTCCTACACTTGTGATAAATGCTAACATTCTATTTAGCTCGCTAACAATTTGCTACATCTGCATTTTCTCCTTCAATCAGTTACTAGCTCCTTACGTACATTCCAGTCTTTTAGCATTTAATTAATACTCTACACATCTACTTCTCCTACTGCAGTAGAAACCTCACATTTTTCCACATTATATTCTGTCTGCCTTGATCTTGTCCATTCAACAAGCCTTTCCAAATTCTCCTGAAGCCATTTTTGACATTTTTTCTCAAAATATACATCCTCACTTAGCTTTGTATCATCTGCAAATTTGGAAAGATTACATTTAGTCCCCATCTCCTATACATGTGCAGTGAACAGCTGGAACCCTACATATTGATTCTTCTGGTACCCTACTTAGTCTGTCAACATGAGAATGACCTATTTATTTTCTGTCTGTTTACCAACCATTAATAATTGTCAGTACATTACCTTGTTTCCCATGTGTTTTAATTTTTCTAAACAGTCTCAACTTTATCAAAAACATTCTGATAATGTAAGTATTTATATCCAAGAGCTATCGGTTAAGTTAGTAACATCTTCAAAAAAACTGTAATAAGCTTGTCAAACATAATTTCCTATTTGCAAATCTAGGCTGGCTATGTACAATCAGATCATTATCATCAGCTATCTATTTATCTCATCCTTTAGAAAGAATTTTAACATTTTCCCTTCTACTGATATAAGGCTAACAGGTCTGTAATTTCATATTTTCTCTCTCCATAAGTAATTGGAATAGGAACAGGCCATTTAGCCCTCGAGCCTGCTCTGCAATTCAATAGGATCATAGCTGATCTAACATGCCTCACGGAGGAGAAAGTGAGGACTGCAGATGCAGGAGATCAGAGCTGAAAATAATTCCTGAAGAAGGGCTTATGCCCGAATCGTCGATTCTCCTGTTCCTTAAATACTGCCTGACCTGCTGCGCTTTTCCACCAACATGCCTCACATCCATTATCCTGCATTTTCCCCTTAATCTCTGATTCTCCAAAGGGTCAAGAATCTATCTCTCTCAGCCTTAAATATACAAAAGGACTCTTCCTCCACAGCTGTCTGCGGCAAGTAATTCCAAACATTCACAGACTCCAAGAGAAGGATTGTGTCAGTCTTAAACTGACACCCCTTAACTCTGAGACTAGCCCAAGAGGGAAATAATCCTCTCAGCAGTTACCCTACCAAGCCCCTGAAGAATCCTGTCTGTTTCAATGAGAAACCTCTTATTGTTCCAAATCCCAATGAGTATAGTCCCCAATGTTTTGTTGATAGGACAATCTCTCCAAACCAAGGCTCATCCTTCTATCTCCAACTATCTCCAATAAAATTACATGCTTAAATAAGGGGACCAAAACTGCTCACAGTATCCAAGTGTGGTCTCCCCAGTGCCTTGTTTTAAATTCACTCATGGGATGTGGGTGTCTCTGGTGAAGCCAGCATTTATTGCCCATCCCTAAATGCCATGGGGCAATTAAGAGTTAACCACACTGCTGTGAGTCTGGAATCCCATGTTGTCAGACCAGGTAAGAATGGCAGATTTTCTTCCCTAAAGGATATCAGTGAACCAGATGCATTTTTCTGACAATTGGCAAACGATTGGCTCTTAATTTCAGATTTTTTATTGAATTCAAATTCCACCATTTGCCATGGCGGGACTTAGGGCAACATAGTGGCCCAGTGGTTTGGAATTCTGCTTCACAGCACATTTGGATGAAGATTCAATTCCAGCCTCAGGCAACTGACGGAGTTTGCACATTCTCCCGTGTCTGCTTGGGTTTCCTCTGGGTGCTCCAGTTTCCTCCCACAGTTCAAAGATGTGCAGGTTTTTGGATTAGCAGTGGGAAATGCAGGTTATGGGGATAGAGTGGGGGAGCTGGGTCTGAGTGGGATGATTTTCAGAGTGTCAGTGTGGACTTGATAGCCCGAATGGCCTGCATCTACACTGTAGGGATTCTGTGAACATTAAAAGGATTTGAACTGGGTCACATGAACACTAGCTGGACCTCTGGATTAACAATCCAGTGATAACACCATTTGGCCATCACCTTCCCCTAGTGGAGTCACAACAAGATTTCCATGCTCTTATATTCCAATCCCCTTGAAATAAGGGCCAGCATTCCACGAGCTTTCCTGATTACCTGCTGTACCAGTGTGCTAGCTTTGTGTTTCATGTACAAGTCCCTTTGTGTTGTAATTTTCTGCAGTCTTCCTCAATTTAAAAAATATCCTGTTATTTTGTTCTCCCTTCCAAAATGAACAATTTAACATTTTCCCGCATTACGCTCCATTTGCCAATATTTTGCCCACTTACTCAGCCTTTCAACATCTCTCTGTGAACCATTTGTATTTTTGTGTCGTCTGCAAATTTGGCTACAGTATACTCACTTGCTTCATTTAAGTCATTAATATACTTAATAAGACTTAATACTAAGAAGGAATGTAATATTTAATTTTTAACTCTGTTCCTTTTTCTTACACTATACCAAGACTCTCTGGAACGTTTAACTTTTAACTTATTTCCTCATTTCCTTCTACTTCGATCTTAACTTTTTGTACCTAGGTACTTATATCTAAGATGGCGCCATGTGTGGTGACATTAAAAACTTTTCACTGCAATCCTGTACTTTTGTACTTGAGTACATGTGAAAATAAAGTCTAAATCTAAATATCTAAATATGTGGTAAACAGTTGTGGTGCCAACATGTACCCCTGTGGAACTCCACTGGTCACAGGTCACCAACCTGAAAACATAAAGAACCTGAAATGCATAAATGAGTCCATGAGTCTTGGAGCATGTTGCCATACAACTACGTTGGCTCGTTCTCAAGATCAGACATATCATACAGCTCCTGCTCCCCCTCTTCACTGCCACGTAATTTTATGGCTGAAGAGAAAAATCCAAGGTCAATAAGAGCAAAATTACTAGAGAAAATTCTTCTCCGACATTCTCAGGTAATTAAAACCAAGCCAGGAGAATGCATCATCCAAGCATTAAATTTTGCTCTAGGTTATCGCTTTAAAACAGCACATCCTAACAATGTGAAGGATACCTTATAAATAAAATATGTTCCTTCTTCAAACTTTACCATTTGGTGACAGTCACCTTCATGCACATCACAACTTGTAGCCTGGTTATGTGTTAACCAAACAATATGTGTAGGAGCAAGTGAGGACTGCAGATGCTGGAGATCAGAGCTTAAAAATGTGTTGCTGGAAAATATGTTGCAGCAGGTCAGGCAGCATCAAAGGAACAGGAGAATCGACGTTTCGGGCATAAGCCCTTCTTCAGGAATGAGGAGGGTGTGCCAAGCAGGCTAAGATAAAAGGTAGGGAGGAGGGACTTGGAGGAGAAGCATTGGGAATACAATAGGTGGAAGGAGATTAAGGTGAGGGTGATAGGCCGGAGAGGGGGTGGGGCGGAGAGGTCGGGAAGAAGATTGCAGGTCAAGAAGGCGGTGCTGAGTCTGAGGGTTGGGACTGAGAAAAGGTGAGGGGAGGGGAAATGAGAAAGCTGGAGAAATTTGCATTCATTCCTTGTGGTACGAATTCAACATGCAGCGAGACATCGGGCATTTCTTCTGTCGCCTTCGCTTCCGCGCCTACTTCTTCAACCAGGACTCCTGCCCACCCTCTGACGACCCCTTCCCCTGCCTCCAACACACCCCATCCACCTGGACACCCCGTGCTGGCCTTTTACCCGCCCTCGATCTCTTCATAGCCAACTACCGCCGCGACATTAACTGCCTCAACCTGTCCACCCCTCTCATCCACTCCAACCCGTCACCCTCGCAACGCGCAGCCCTCCACTCCCTCCACTCCAACCCCAACCTCACCATTAAACCGGCAGACAAGGGAGGCACGGTGGTAGTTTGGCGCACCGATCTTTATATTGCTGAGGCTAAACGTCAGCTCGCAGACATCTCCTCCTACTGCCCCCTTGACCATGACTCTTTCTCCCACCACCAAACCATCATCTCCCAGACCATCCATAACTTCATCACCTCAGGGGATCTCCCATCCACCGACTCCAACCTCATAGTCCCACAACCCCGCACCACCCGTTTCTACCTCCTGCCCAAAATCCACAAACCTGACTGCCCCGGCCGACCCATTGTCTCAGCCTGCTCCTGCCCTGCCAAACTCATTTCTGCATACCTTGCCACGGTCCTGTCCCCCTTCGTCCAAGAACTCCCCACCTACGTTCGGGACACCACCCACGCCCTCCACCTCCTCCATGATTTTCGCTTCCCCAGCCCCCAACGCCTTATCTTCACCATGGACATCCAGTCCCTATACAACTCCACCCCCATCACGAAGGCATCAAAGCCCTCCGTTTCTTCCTTTCCTGCTGAACCAACCAGTACCCTTCCACTGACACCCTCCTTCGACTGACTGAACTGGTCCTCACTCTGAACAACTTCTCTTTCCAATCCTCCTTCTTCCTCCAAACCTAAGGAGTAGCCATGGGCAGCTGCATGGGCCCCAGCTATGCCTGCCTCTTCGTTGGATATGTGGAACAGTCCATCTTCCGCCACCTTTTCCTCTGCTACATCGATGACTGTATTGGCGCTACCTCGTGCTTCCACAAGGAGGTTGAACACTTCATCCACTTTGCTAACACCTTCCACCCGACCTCAAATTTACCTGGACCGTCTCAGATTCCTCCCTCCCCTTCCGATCTCTCCATTTCTATCTCGGATGACTGACTCAACACGGACATTTACTATAAACCGACAGACTCCCACAGCTACTTAGACGACACCTCCTCCCACCCTGCCCCCTGTAAAAATGCCATCCCATATTCCCAATTCCTTCGCCTTCGCTGCATCTGCTCCCAGGAGGATCAATTCCAATACCGAACAACCCAGATGGCCTCCTTCTTCAAAGACCGCAATTTCCCCTCAGACGTGGTTGACGATGCTCTCCACCACATCTCCTCCACTTCCCGCTCCTCTGCCCTTGAAGTCTGCCTCTCCAATCGCCACCAGGACAGAACCCCACTGGTCCTCACCTACCACCCCACCAACCATCAGATAAATCATATCATCCATCATCATTTCCGCCACCTCCAAACAGACCCCACCACCAAGGATATACTTCCCTCCCCACCCCTATCAGCGTTCTGGAAAGACCACTCCCTCCGCGACTCCCTCGTCAGATCCACACCCCCCACCAACCCAACCTCCACTCCTGGCACCTTCCCCTGCAACCGCAAGAAATACAAAACTTGCGCCCACATCTCCCCCCTCACTTCCCTCCAAGGCCCCAAGGGATCCTTCCATATCCGTCAAAAATTTACCTACACCTCCACACACATCATTTACTGCATCCGCTGCACCCGATGTGGCCTCCTATACATTGGGGAGACAGGCCGCCTACTTGCGGAACGTTTCAGAGAAGACCTCTGGGACACCTGCACCAACCAACCAACCGCCCCGTGGCTGAAAACTTTAACTCCCCCCCACTCCGCCAAGGACATGCAGGTCCTTGGCCTCCTCCATCGCCAGACCATGGCAACACGACGCCTGGAGGAAGAGCGCCTCACCTTCCGCCTAGGAACCCTCCAATCACAAGGGATAAATGCAGATTTCTCCAGCTTTCTCATTTCCCCTCCCCCCACCTTTTCTCAGTCCCAACCCTCAGACTCAGCACGGCCTTCTTGACCTGCAATCTTCTTCCCGATCTCTCCGCCCAACCCCCTCTCCGGCCTATCACCCTCACCATAACCTTCTTCCACCTATCGTATTCCCAACGCCCCTCCCCCAAGTCCCTCCTCCCTACCATTTATCTTAGCCTGCTTGGCACACCCTCCTCATTCCTGAAGAAGGGCTTATGCCCGAAACGTCGATTCTCCTGTTCCTTTGATGCAGCCTGACCTGATCTGCTTTTCCAGCAACACATTTTTAAGCTAATATGCTTCGGAGCTGATGGTTAGCTCAGTTGGTTGGTTAATGATGCCAACAATGTGGGTTAAATTCCTGTAGCAGCTAAGATTATCATGAAGATTCTCCTTCTCACCCTTTCCCCTCTCTGGTTAAGCACCATCAGTTGTTTCATATAGAACCCCTTCTGGGAGGCAGGCCATTCGATCCATTAAATCCACAATGACCTTCCGAAGAGCATCCTACCCAGACCTATCACCTTACCTATCCCTGTAGTCTTGTATTTCTCATGGCTAATCCACCCAACCTGCATATCCCTAAACACGATGGGACAATCTAGCATGGCCATCCACCTAACTTGAGCTGAAAATGTGTTGCTGGAAAAGCGCAGCAGGTCAGGCAGCATCCAAGGAACAGGAAATTCAACGTTTCGGGCATAAGCCCTTCATCAGGAATACAGGATTCGACGTTTCAGGCATAAGCCCTTCATCAGGAATTCCTTGGATGCTGCCTGACCTGCTGCACTTTTCCAGCAACACATTTTCAGCTCTGATCTCCAGCATCTGCAGACCTCACTTTTTCCATCCACCTAACCTGCGCATTTCAGACACATAGAAGCTAGAGCAGTCCCATACCTTGTAAGACTTTGGAAGCCTTTAATCTTTAGGTGTAGTGGCCTTTAAGTCCCATGTATGGTCAGATAGTGGATCTCAACCAAGGTGATGTTGTTATAATTGACCAAAGTGACATATGGCTGGGAAGTCAGGAAATGCAGCCATGCTAACCTCTCTTCTTCAGACAGTTATGTCCCAGCTATTTTCAAAGAAATGTCCACATTATCATGCTGTTAACAAACCTCAAGGTCTTTTGGCTTGTTCTTATTCAGCAATCTATTAGTTTCAAGAGTTAATTACACGCTTTGTGAATGTAGAAATCTGTTTACCTGCACTCCTCTCACTTGGCCCCCCCATGTCCTTCATTATTCTTCAGCAATCTGCCAGATCAGCAGAAACTCTGCGTGCGTTCCATATATATGCCTTCACTGAAGCAACAGTTCACTATGATCATGTCAACATTTCAAACATTCATCTTTCTGTCGGTAATGTCCTAATTACAATCTCACTGCATCCGTTATAACTGCAATTCACATCTTACTTTGGCAGTCATTCACATTTTAATTGGTGCAACATTAAACCCTTTTGAATTTTCATTAGCAAAGCAAAATAATTAATTACGAACATGCAAAATATATATATAATAAACAAGCCAACACCCACCTCTCCTGCAAGCAGACTCAGATTCTGCATAAAGAGTACTTAATTACCCTCTAAGGCACTTGGATCAGTGAACTTAATTTCATCAATAGGATAAGCATTACAAACAAGGAATATACTACTTCTAATATGCATCACACCATTGAGGTTCTTGCATTGTCATCCTAATTAGGTTTATGAATCAGGGTGTCATACAACACAGAAGAAAGCCATTCTGGCCATTTTATCTACGTTGGCTCTTGGAAAGAAAAAATATATTTGCCTGGATCACCTGTTCTTTCCCTGCAACAATGCAATTCTTTTATGAGTGAGTTTCAGAAGTGGTGGTGGTAACAGTGTTAGAATTGGCAGAAGCTACCTATGGCCTGAGTTATAAGAAGAGCAGCCGTTGTTCCAACTCCTTATAGCTTTCTAATGAATTCTCTCCTGCTCTAGACATCATTAATGTCCAGCCTTCCCCTCAATTCTGTGGATTTGTTCCAGGATAGCCCTATTAATGAAACCAAACACACAGAAAAGTTCACCGTGTCTCATAATCTGTTAAACTGAGTGACAGAGAACTCTCAATTTCTACTATTTAAAGAAAATAATACCAATTTAGGTTTTAACTATAAAAGTGAACATTAAACCATAACTATTCACAACTTTAAGCCCCCCTTTCTCTTAAGCGCTTATTATCTGTCTCTAACTCTACAACAATATGCTGTTCCAATAAGATACTGATTAAATTTACATGAACCTGATTTCAAAACCAAACAGGCACTGTCGCCCTCTGTGACTTCACTCTTCCGGCTGCTGAATTCCCTGGGTCATATTCTTTCTTTTACTGAGAGTATGTTTTGTACAAAAAGGTAGCTTTGATAGAGAGTGTTTCTTAGGACTCTCTCGATTGCTCTATCTGTAATATTCAAAGTATCCACATTTTTATACCACCAACATCAGGTCATCTCATTGATTCAATATTGACAAAACAATAACATGCAAATGTGATTGGGTTTTAGTATCCTGGGGCATGTTTAAACTGATTGGTTAAATTCAAATTGTTTTCAAAATAACAACCAATTCACGTATCCATTTCTTAGCCCAATGTTATATATTTTAACAATTTTCCAGTATACTCTGGGACTGCCATCTAGTCAGAAACACAGGTGCTTGTAATCTCTCAGTTCAGAACAGCATTCACTCTCTTAAAGGTACAGTACATGCCTTCAACTTCGTAACAATATATATTCAATTTCATGAGAGGGGAGAAGATAAAGAAGATCAATTGTGATGCTCTTCTGATGAAAACAGTCCACTAATTCTTATTGTTTTGATCTAGCATTCAAGTAACACTTCTTGAATGAGGTATTGGAAGGTGACAGGTACACTTGGAAATGAAGTTAAAAGTTGATCAAAAAAGAAACTGACAATCAATCATTTTGCTTCACAATGAAATATTTCATTCTTAAAAATAATTAAATGCAACACCACAAATAGAAATAATTTGGTTCTGTGAAATGCTACCAAATCATAAATCTCACAGCTAATATTCTGCTGATAATAACAGTTCCAATGATAAGACCCTCTGTTGTTGGTCTTATAAATGCATTAATTTGGAGATGCCGGTGTTGGATTGGGGTGTACAAAGTTAAAAATCACACAACACCAGGTTATAGTCCAACAGGTATAATTGGTTGTCACAACCACCTGATGAAGGAGCGACGCTCCAAAAGCTAGTGCTTCCAATTAAACCTGTTGGACTACAACCTGGTGTTGTGTGATTTTTAACTTTATAAACAGAAGACCTCTATGATGGGTTTTAACAATTTTTAAATTTAAAGTAATACAAAATGTCCCAGAAAAGGGGAATTGCCCAACAACAGACCAGCTGATGGCTACAATGGGGAAACACAAGGGCCATATTTCACAGTTGAGTGTGAGAACGAGAGAGTGAGGGGAAGAGGCAGTTGTTCTTACTATGCACAAACTTACAGTCTCTCAAGCAATTTGATTTTAAAACTCTGAACAGGGATGGTTGAGGACTGGGAGGACAGACACAACAGATGCTGTAGTCACCAGAGGTAAAAATGCAGTTTTTCTCTCTGTTAGTTTCCAGACAGAATGTAAGTGGAAGGACATGCTCTGGTTAAAGAAATGATAACTGTTGGATATTTAAGGACACTGGTGTGGAAGGGAGGAGGAATGACTGGATTAAGCCAAACTGCTGAAGGTTTAATCAACATTTCTTGCTTGACAGATGGATTTTTCATGGTGAGTAGATGTTATGACTCAACAAAATGGTGAGCTGTGAGCTCCCTGGGCGCTGTGAGTACCTTTGGACTGTTTTCTATAAAGAATTTCACTTTCAGCAGCTGTAAAGCAAAACTAGATTGTGGAATATTCTAGAGTTTTATCTGTCTTCTAAGTAATGTTTAATCAATATAGATTTTAGTTTGCTTATTACAGTAAAAGTATTAACACAAACTCTTTCATGATTCCTTTAGTTGGTCATTGGGAAATCAAATTCATTTCTTTAAAGTTAGTCATCGACATGGAAATCATGACATGGCTGAATGTATGTACTTTTAATGTTGCTGTCATGGGTTGACCACCAGCCATGTATTGACTGTCCTGGCCAATATTTATCTCTCAATAAATATCACATTATTATCTGCAAAACATTTTGAGATGTCTCATGAAAAGCACAATATAAACACAAGTCTTTCTATAAGCCAAGTCTCATTTATCACATCCTTGCTTATGAGTAATCAATTGTCATAAGAGATTTATGTGAAATCAAACATTTTTGGAAAAATGTTAAGTGGTAACGATAGCTTATTAATTATATAATAATCGATAAATGAGGAACTTGATGAGGTATTTACAAAAGCTACTTATGTGTACGACAATACTTAGCAGGTATTGCTAAAAGCAATGATAAACAATGTTACATTTGGCAGAAATTTTTAATATTTTTTAAACAACAGATGTCAATGCTCGGAATGGGTAGATTGTTCATGTTTGGAACTCAGTGATTGTGGCAAGGAACTGATTCAGAGCACAACAAGATACAGCCAATCTATCTACCCCTGAAAGCCAAACCCCACTGCAGTCATTTGAATTTTCTCACTTCCATGCCAGTTAATTATCAATTGCTGGATGAAATTGTCAAGTTCTGCCTGTTCAGAGCCAGTTTTGTGTCAGGATCTTAAAACAATTTGGAACTAGTGTGAGTCTACCCAACACGCTTAATGCCGGACCATTTCCAATTGGAACAAACAAAGTACATTTATGGTATCAATCTGGATTGGTTTGGGAACTCAACCAAAATCTAACAGAACATTTACCAAATTTAAAAAAAAATCACACAACACCAGGTTATAGTCTAACAGGTTTATTTGGAAGCACAGGTTTTTGGAGCACTGCTCCTTCATCATGAGGTTGTCACATTTACCAAATACTTTGCAAAACGTTGACACTGCTCCTAAATAGTTGACAACTGAAAAAACAACTGACATCTGAGAAACACTCTACAACAAAGGTGTACCATCAAGGTCACTGGCTGGAGGTAACTGAATCCATTAAGTTTTTCTGTATTAAACTGAATTCCTGAATTTATATTATTACTTGTTTTGAAGCAAGTTACTGCAGGAATCTTTGTAAATGTTCATGCTTAGTTAGTGAATTTTTAGTCCTATGCTCCCTTATCAAACTTGTGATATCAATATTTCTGAATGCCATTGCAATTGAGAATACAGTTAAAGCAAGGCATTCTGGGTTGAATACTATGGTTGTTGGATACATGGAAGTGTCATTATGCTTGTTGACAGGATTCTGACAATGAGACCCAGAGGTGTTTTTTCACATAATCTTACCAAACTCAATTCATGAATTGCCATTTTCCTGCCCTTCTGGCTTGTATCACATCTGATTTCTGACTCATTTCATCATTCACCATTTGCCGGATTTCTGGAATTGATTGGTATCCCTGGCATGGGTGCCATAGCTAAATGGCACTGTTGTGCACCCAGACAAGCAGTCAGTCTACCACTGCTCTGGATGTTTGGTGACGTTTGGCCTAGGGATGGCAGACATAGGGAAATAGGTGTCTCTGGTTTAGAGGCAGGGTTCTGGAGGTCCTGTTAGGTGGGGTTGTGCATGGGTGGGCCTTCCTCTTCTTCCAGGGCCAATAATGGAGGCCATGACATCAGACCATGCCAGCTACCATTTTGATCAAATACATCACACTTTATCTCTGTAAACTGAGTAAGCTGTTCAGCCCCTTGAGCCTGCTCTGCCATTCACCAGGAGGTGCAGGCACTGAACCTGCACTATTGGCATCACTCGACATCACTAACCAACTGTTCAACCACTGGAGCTAACCAGCCCCCATAAACAGTAATGCAATGAATGACCAAACAATATGGTTTTGCTGGTGTTAATAGAGGGATAAATGTTGGCAAGGTGACTAGAAGAACTCTTTTGGTATTCTTCAAATAAACCAATATCTTTATATCTCCATGAAAAGGTAGGCCTTGATTTAACTTCTATTTGAAAGGCAGCACCTCTAATACTGTCAGACTCCCTCAGTACTGACCTGTGATTGTATTTTCTCATGGAATCGAGCATGAATACCTGATGTTCTTGGTCAGAGATGAGAGTAAGCCGACTGAGACAAGACAACTTTTAAATGTGATAAAATCATTATTAGGTGTTGCTTGGAGTGGGTTTATCCTGGATTCACAAAGTAAATATATTTCTACATTCATTGTGAAGATGTTATTTACAATGTCTGGTGCATAAATCACTGTGGAAATTGGAATCCTAGCAATGAATCTACTCTCAAGAGGTAAAGCAGCCCTATGATGCCAACTGACTAGAGATTTAATTGCTTTCAAATTTGAGTACTCATGTGAGCCATCAAGCACTCACCTTCTGCAACTGATCCATATCCATGGCAACTACCTGCATGAAACCTGCAAGCATATATGAAATTAATTCATTCCTTTTAATTGATTATTTTCCAGAATATTATAAGTGCTAACTACCTGACGAAAGAATGGTCAATTATTGACTGAAGGCATGCATACCTGTGAAGCATGCAGAGTGAACAGTTGAGTGTGGTATGTACATGTGGTGTTTCTGTTCAGGCAGTAGTACAATCTGGAGTAAAGCAGGAGAGCGCTCCCAATGTCAATAAGACTTATCCCATACCAGACATAATTACAAACATAATAAATCTCATTATCAATCTGCTGTCTGGTTGCTCAGGTTTAAAAAATGACCATAGTTCAAAAATACTTAGCTGCTGTGATGCATTTTTGGGGCATCTTTGATGTGTAAAAGATGCTATGTAAATGCACATTTCTTGTTTCTTATCTGCTGGCCCAAAAGAGTTCTACCAGTGATTACATCAAAATGTATTTGTCAACTAAAACCAGCACTTGGTCATTTATCATTAATTTTGTACTGATTTATGGTTTAACCCAGAGGTTACTGAATTAAGCTGAATACAAAGATTTGGTAGACAGCACCAGTTACATTGAATCTATCTCTTCTGCTTTTCCTTTCCATGTAGAATCTCAGCGATGTGAGACTGAACTATATGAGAATCCTCACACCTTTGGTATAAATGGAAAAAAAATCCCGTCATTTTAATGATTGGGATTATTGAATAATTTTAATTCTCAGGATCTTCTGTATAGCCCATTCCAATTTAAAATTAAAATAAAAATCAACTCCCTGAAAGAAAAATCCATAAATATACAATTCTAATTGTGCTGTACATCTGTGATTCCATGACCCTAATTGACATTTCAACAAAACTGGAAGAGTTCACAAAACTCCCCTGCTTCCAGCATCGGTCCCTCATCATTGTAAGGTTTACTGTGGATTTCATCGAACACCAACTGATCATTGTCATGTCCCACACCACTCTTTCACAAACTAATCTTCACAAAAGTTCAGAAACTTTCTTATGCAGGAAATGCTAGAATTCAGAAAATTACACTATAGACTAACATACGACAATTTATGCTTTCATCACATGGCATGTAAAAAGGAGCGGACAAATTGGATTGTGAGCGTTAGAATTCCTACAGTGTGGAAGCAGGCCCGTTGGCCAAACAAGTCCACACTAACCCATTCTCCTACCCTATTACTCTACATTTACCCCTGACTAATGCAACTAACCAACACATCCCTGAACATGACAAGCAATTTAACAGACCTGCACATCTTTAGATTGCAGCAGGAAACCAGAGCACCCAAAGGAAACCCACATAGACATGGGGAAGTGTGCAAACTCCGCACAGACAGTCGCCTGAGGCTGGGATTGAACACAGGTCCCTGACACTGTGAGACAGCAGTGCTAACCACTCAGCCACCATGCTGCCCTGTTGTATGTGTACCTTGTTAAAAAACCACAATAATCCAACAGGTTTTTTTGGAGGCACTAGCTTTCGAAACGCTACTTCTTCATCAGGTGGTTGTGAAGCAGGACCATAAGACACAGAATTTATCACAAAAGATTACAGTATCATGCAGCTGAAATTATATAGTGAACAAAACTAGATTAAGTATTTCATCTTTTAGAATGGGTTTGTTAGTTTCAGTTCTTTAATATTAAATCCCAGAACTTATTTTAAGTCATATTCTCAAGACAGCTTAAGGTTTATAATAAAAGGTGCCATCTCACCTCAGGTGAGAGGCTAAAGTCTGTTTGTATCCCAATCTTGAGTTAGATTGGTTCTATTTCTAAAGTAGTAGCTACATGATGTTACATGGATTGACTGCCTGTAGGTTATGTATTTTTTGAGCAAAATGGGATGTATATGCAAATATAATTCTGCAAAAATAAATTCACCCCATAAACATGTGTGTGTGTATGTGTGCAGGAGAGAGAGAGAGATAGAGTGAGTGTGTGCATGTGAGTGTGAGAAAGTGTGTGCTTTTGTGTGTTAAAGCTTAGCAAAGTATGTATGTGGTTGTAATGGGGTATAAGATTGTGAGAGGTTGTGCGCGTGGGTGTGAGTGTGGGGGGTGTACATATGTGTATGAGCGAGAGCTTGTGTATGGGAGGGTTTGCGTGAATGTGTGAGTATGTAAGCTTGTGTGTGTATGTGTGTGTGCGTGTATGTGAGGGACAGAGTGTATAGTGCAGTGGGGTTACCTGTAGTGTGACATGAACCCAAGGCTCCATCCAAGTTGAGGCCATCCTCATAGGTACAGAATTTGGCTATCAGCCTCTTTTTGGCCACTGCCAGCAGAGGCTGATAGCCAAGTTCGGTACCCATGAGGATGGCCTTAATTGGGATCTTGGGTTCATGTCACACTATAGGTGACCCCACTGCACTACACACTCTGTGTCACACACGTGCACACTTACATACTCACACATTCACGCAGACCCTCTGCATACACAAGCTCTCTCTCTCATGCACACACATATACACCCTCCACACTCATACCCATGCGCACAACCTCTCACAGTCTTCTACCCCATTACAACTCACACCCATGCACGCACTGTCACAAGCTTATACCCATCATACCTACACACATACTTTACCAAGCTTGCCTATATGCAAGCACACACTTTCTCACTTAATCAAAATAACAAAACCATCTCATCTGGCTTTTCACACTGTTACTATGTTATCTAAATGTTTATTATCTTCCATTCTGGTTAACTTTACAAAATAAATAAAACTAGCATTTCAATTCAAATTCTAAAATGGTAACCAAAACTTTGTTTTATTTGTGTTGACATGCAGGAGGAGGGGTTAACCTTTGAGCCTTCCACGTAAGGGATGTTAAACTTATCCAACTCAGCTATGATCAATACAAGCAAAGAGCACAGTACATTTCTCTTTTTTTATTTCAAAATATAACTTTATTCATAGAAATAAATCTTTGGTACCTGTACAATTTGTCATGTCATTCATAGATATATACATTGCATGTCTTAACATTACAAAGAACAGATTGAATTAATCGAATTTACAGTTTTCCTATTTACAATTCCCTTTATTAACCATCCAGTCTCTTATTATTTAGCTGTGGCTTCAGCGGAACCCACCTACTGAGTGGGTGCCCTGTGATACGATAGCAAAGGAATCTTCTTTAATCCCCAGTTTATGGGGTTACCATTGTCCATTTGACTGTCCTGTCTCTGGGGTAGCTGTCTGCATCCCCATTGTGAGCACGAACTGCTGGACCTTCACTGGGCTGAGGTCGCTACCCAGCTCCTCACTGGGGTCATTTACCCACTTTGGTGTCATTGAGCCAAGGCAAGGGTCTGCACCTTCCAGTTCGGTGTCTGACAATGGGACTGTCAGAGGATCACAGCTTTCAGTTACCTGTAGTAGTGGGGCAGTGGGTACCCCTTGGTTCTCACTGGATGGAGGGTGGACTTCGGGGGTCCGTTGTTTCCTGGTTGGGAGGAAATGCCCTCCTCTTTATCTACGGCGCTCTGTCTCTTCTTCTGGTGGTGATGACCTTCTTTGAGCCCATCTTCCCCATCTGAAGCGCTGGCTGTCTCTCCCTCGTGCAGCTGTCTTTTCCCCCTTTGCTGGGAGGCTTTGGGGGCTTGGCAGGATTTCCTCTTCCTGTTTTTAACAAGTATCCACTCCTCTGCCTTCTCGATTACCTCCTCCTCCATTGCTTCCATCTGCCCAGCTAGAGCTAGGATCAGCTGCTGTGTCTCTTCGCTGGCTGCTGCCTCCTCCACTCCAGTCTGTTCTTCTTTCTGAGTGCCACCAGTCTCCGTTTCCCTGCTGTCTGGGTGGACCTTGCTGGTCTTTGGGCATCCACGGCTCACATTGCCACCTCCAGCCATCTGTGCGTAAGTGGGCCCCCCACCCCGTCTTGGGCAGGTCTTGTACATGTGGCCCGCCTCTCCGCACAGGTTGCAGCGTTTTGCTTCCTGGCAGTCCTTAGTCAGGTGACCCTCCTGTTTGCAATTCCTGCAGATGGTCACCTTACAATCCGCTGCCACGTGTGCTACCTTCCCGCAGGTTTGGCACACTTTCGGCTGCCCTGCATATGGCAGGTAGCCTCTGCTCCATCCAATTGCGAAGCTCGAGGGTGGGTGGAGAATTTTCCCATTATCATCGACCCTCAGAGTTACCCTGACCTGCCGCTTACTGGTCCAGATCCCAAAGGGGTCGATCACATCGGTGGCTTCTCCCTCAACTTGGACGTACCTTCCCAGGAAGGTCAGGACATCAGCCGCTGGAACATAGGGGTTGTACATATGGATTGTAACAACCCGACTCCTCTGTGCAGGAAGCACACACAATGGGATCGCCGATAAGATGGAGGATAGCGGCTTCCTTTCAGGAGCTGCTCGCACTGCTTCACACTTCTAAAGGTCACATCAAAGTAGCCTGCCCCAGGGAAATCCTACAGGCAGTACACGTTTTTTTTTATATTTCAAAAATATACTTTATTCATAAAATATTCATAAAATATTTGATACACTGTACATTTCGTAATGCCATTCATATTTCCACATTTACATACACAGCTCCAAATTATCATTATTCCATACAGATCTGTGCATCTCTCACTCACATATTGAGCTAAGGCGTCAGCAGAGCCCAAGTGACTGCATGGGCCCCCTGCTTTTCTTTCGACAGGCAGATGTTAAACGGTGGTCTTTCCCCACCGCGCCTTGGCGGCAGCTGCCCCAAGCTTCAGCGCGTCCCTCAACACGTAGTCCTGGACCTTGGAATGTGCCAGTCTGCAACACTCAGTCGGGGTCAACTCCTTCAGCTGGAAGATCAACAGGTTTCGGACCGCCCAGAGAGCATCCTTCACCGAGTTGATGATCCTCCAGGCGCAGTTGATGTTCGTCTCGGTGTGCGTCCCGGGGAACAGGCCGTAGAGCACGGAGTCCCGCGTCACGGCGCTGCTCGGGACGAACCTCGACAAATACCACTGCATTCCTCTCCAGACTTCCTCTGCATAGGCACATTCCAGAAGGAGGTGTGTGACAGTCTCGTCCCCCCCGCAGCCGCTTCGAGGGCAGCGTGCGGTGCGGCTGAGAGTCCGGGCGTGCATAAACGATCTCACAGGTAGAGCCCTTCTCACCACCAGCCAAGCCATGTCTTGGTGCTTGTTGGAAAGTTCTGGCGATGAGGCATTCTGCCAAATTGCTTTGACAGTCTGCTCAGGGAACCACTCAACAGGATCCGCCCTCTCCTTTTCCCGAAGGGTCTCGAGGACGCTACGTGCTGACCACTTCCTGATGGACTTGTGGTCAAAGGTGTTTTTCTTCAGAAATTTCTCCACGAAGGACAGGTGGTACGGAACGGTCCAACTACTCGGAGCGTTCCGCGGCAGCGAGGCCAGGCCCATCCTTCGCAACACCGGGGACAGGTAGAACCTCAGTACGTAGTGACACTTGGTGTTTGCGTACCGGGGATCCACGCACAGCTTGATGCAGCCACACACAAAGGTGGCCATCAGGGTGAGGGTGGCATTGGGTGTATTTTTTCCCCCGTTGCCCAGATCTTTGTATAGTGAGTCCCTTCGGACCCGGTCCATCTTTGAACTCCATATGAACTGGAAGATGGCCCGGGCGACTGCAGCGGCGCAGGTTCTGGGAATAGGCCAGACCTGTGCCACGTACAACAGCAATGACAGTGCCTCACACCTGATGACCAGGTTTTTTCCCGTGATGGAGAGCGACCGTAGCCTCCATCTGCCCAGTTTCTGCCTCACTTTGCTGATACGCTCCTCCCAAGACTTGGCGCACGCCCCAGCCCCTCCGAACCAAATACCCAGCACCTTCAGGTGGTCGGTCCTGACGGTGAAGGGGATCGAGGATTGGTCGGCCCAGTTCCCGAAGAGCATGGCCTCGCTCTTGCCTCGGTTTACCTTGGCCCCCGAGGCCCGTTCGAACTGGTCACAAATGCACATGAGTCTGCGCACGGACAGCGGATCCGAGCAGAAAACGGCGACGTCATCCATGTACAGGGAGGCCTTAACCTGCAGGCCCCCGCTGCCCGGAATAGTCACCCCTCTCAGGCTCGCATCCTTCCTGATGGACTCGGCAAATGGCTCTATGCAGCACACAAACAAGGCTGGAGAGAGAGGGCAGCCCTGCCTGACTCCAGATCTGACTGGGAAGCTATCTGATTCCCACCCATTGATTGAGACTGTACTGACGATGTTGGTGTAGAGCAGTCTGATCCAATTGCAGATTCCCTCCCCAAAGCCCATTTTGGAGAGAACATCTCTCATATACATGTGTGATATCCTGTCAAAGGCTTTCTCCTGGTCCAGGCTGATCAGGCAGGCGTCCAACCCTCTGTCCTGCACGTAGGCGATCGTATCCCTGAGGAGTGCGAGACTCTCAGCGATCTTCCTGCCTGGCACAGAGACAGGCAGTACACGTCCACTGCGGGAAACCCACAGCATCCCAACAGCACTTTTTTAATAAATAGGATGCGATCGACTGGTGTACGACCCTCTACCTTCTTCACAGTCACACTGACTGTGTTTTGAACCCCCTGTCCAGGGCTGCGAGCAGCTGCTGAAGCCATAGCTCTTGAGGTTGGCTGGTCCCTGAATTGGCATTAGGCCAAAGCCAGCATGAAGATCCACCAAGAGCAGGTCAGCACAACCAAACGATCCTCCAACGTCCAATCACAATCCAGCGATGATCTCCACTAGCTCTGATGACTCGCAACTCGACACCTGTCCTCATAAGAAGATCAAGTTGCCTGCAGGCAATACATGTCCACTGCAGCAAATCAACAGCACTCCAGCAAAAGTGAACCCACAGCATCCTAACACCACTTTCTTAATAAACAGGATGCAATCGACTGGTGTATGACCCCCGACCTTCTTCACAGTTACCCTGACTCTGTTTCGAACTCCCTGTCCAGGGCTGCAGGCAGCTGTTGAGGCCATAGCTCTTGAGGTTGGCTGGTCCCTGAATTGGCGTTGGGCCGAAACCAGCATGAAGATCCACCAAGAGCAGGTCAGCACAACCAAACGATCCTCCAACGTCCAATCACGATCCAGCGATGATCTCCACTAGCTCTGATGACTCGCAACTCGACATCTGTTCTGATAAGAACAGACACTTGATCTTAGCCAAAAGGCCGACGATGCAGATTGTCAACATCTCTTATGGGATAAAGTTTAAGTTTACAATCATCCTGGAGCCAAAGTCAACTATTGAATACCACCTTTCAAATAAATGCTGCCTTTCTCCATTTACTTGTCCATGCCCAAAATACAACTGTATCTCACAGTTGGCAAATTGGCATAAACTCACTTGTCCACAAATTAATGCCAGTGCTATTTTCCTTGAGAGATGAATTGCTGCTGTTATGTCCTTTATTCAAATTTCTACTGCTTTGTCCAGCCTCGATTCCTGCTTCTATTCTTCCAGCTTCTGAGCTCAGTGCAGACATTTTAGTCTGTCACTCTCTCTCTCTCTCTCTCTCCAGCCTCCCCCATTGCTCTAGCCATTTTGTTTTCCCAAATGCTACTGCATTACCTAGTCTGAATCATTCCTTTGTATTATCTTATGCTACCAGAGAGTCCACCTTAATGCTAAGGAAATGTTAAACAGACGGACTCCTGTTTAGAAAACCTTTTCTGAATTTACTGTTTACCTTCAGGGGATTCTTTTGGCCTGTAATGTCAAAGAAAAAACACTTTTAATTTATTACCTATAGCAGCAAGCAGCTGTTTCTGGGAAATAAAGTTTTTATTTTAATAATTTACGCTTCAGTAATAGCTCATCCATTGCCATGGGGGTGAGGGGAGAGGTGGGGAAAGACTTAAGTTTTCAGAATTTATTTTGTTCAGATGTAGATACATGGGAATATAATCCCACTTTTGGGCCATAAAAACAGGAAGCTGGATACTAAAATGTAGATCTGAGTCTCTTATTTGCTTTAAGGAATTTCTTTCTAAAAGACTTAACCAACTCAATTTTTATATGTGTCCTGGATCACATGTTCTGTACATGCTGTGGACTTGGCAAAGGTTGTCAAATCTCATATACTCTCCAGCCAACTGTGTGCCTGCGTTCATATCCCAGAATTAAAACAAAAGTGCCTGCCAAATAGTCTGCAGCAATAATATTTTTAGTGGTCTCTTAAAATGCAACAGTAAAAGAATTTGGAAATGCTTTCCTGTGTACTGTAACTTGAGCAAACCAACACTGTGATTGTTAGGTGGGCACCACAAATGTCGTCAACAGTATGGGTCATTTCAGAATCAAGTATTGTAGCCCGCATGGTATAACATTGAAATAAATCAGTGTGCAATCCTCACTTATTTATTTTCATGCCCTATCAGTGAGGGGGATGTAAAAAAGAATCAAAACTTCAATCAAGCTTTTTTTTTGGTAATGATAAATAGGGTAACTTTGGAGAGGCAGAAACACTGTATGCTACCCTGAAAACTGTTCAAAGCTGTACATTGTGTCATTCAGAGGGTTCTCTATTCTGCTCTACTTCTCTTTCCTCTGTTAAAGCTTAAAATCGAGCTCATTGGCTAAGCTATTGATCATGTGTCAATATTACCTCACGTGACATGGTATCAAATTTGTTTGTTATCGCTCCTGTGAAATCTTGGGAGGTTTTACTGCTCTGAGCAAGCTATAGAAATGAAGGCTATTGTTATTGGGTTACATTGGGGTGCCAGGGAATGTTTCCTCTGAACCATGAGGCAATCAGGCTGTGATAGTGCATGCATCCCCTATTAAATACCTCACTTTAACAGCTGTGAAAAAAAATGTAGAGGTACCATATACCTAAATAAATTGACTAGAGGTATTCATTGTTATTATTGGATCAGTGGTGGCAAAGTTAAGCAACAGGTCAATGCTTCAAACTGCAGTTGAGCACGTATTCTTGGCTGACCCTACCCTGGAGGACTGAAGGACAGACAAAATGTTAACACTAATGACTTTTGGGTAAAACATTAAAGTGACGTCCTATCTACTCTCAGATCAGCATAAACCATTTGGTTGCACAAACTAATGAAGAACATTTCATTCTGGCCCTTGCTAGCCCTCATTAAATCACTGAAATCACTGAATCAGCTGTTTATCTCACTGCATTAATATCACTGAAATCACTGAATCAGCTGTTTATCTCACTGCATTTTGTCAAATCTATGTGCACGTTGACAATCTAGATTAAAAGCTTGGCTAAATTTCACAAGTAGCTAATTAGCTGTGAACAGTTGTGATATAACCTCAGGATGCAAAAATGACAGGTCATTCTGGTATAAGGTGCATTTCGTCAAGACATATTGACTATAATGTGATTGACGAATTGTGGACGCTGTTTGGATAGTATGAATGTTCTGCTGCGCAGGTACAGTGATTTTCTACAATAATCTTTCAGAGCGTGATTTTCTACAAAGTGAGGTTGCAGAGTGACATGACTGTCACATTATAGCAGAACGACTTGTATGAAGACGAATACAGAGTTTTAATGTGTCTTCTTAGTTATTATGTTGATATTTTTCTTTGTAGATGGAGCATTTCACCAATTTACCCTTTTTAGATAAAATTCAGATGAGCAGAGGTAATTTCAAAACAGGCATGTCTACAGCAGAAAAATAATGAGGTCTCACCTTGCAAGGATCACTGCAAAATAGGAAGGGCATGTACACTGAGGTTGTGCTTCAAGCACAACAGATGGAGCCTTAATCTGGGATGTATTTTGCTGAAAATATGTTCACTGATACTGGATACCAATGGGAGTGTTTTCCATTCCTTAGCACCAATATCCATCATCTTGATGACCACAACACTTACAAAAAAAATGAATTTAACAGAGTGAGAACAAACAAAAAATCTGTTCTTTTTCATCTGACATGCAATTTAAAAATCCCTACCGCATCATATACATCTCATAACAACTCAAATTGGCAGGAACATCTGCTTATGATTTAAATAATTATGCAATCAGAGTTTATAAAAAGCTTGTTTAAAATTAAAGAAATGGAAATCTTCCGAAGCAAGTTTATATATTAAGCGCAAGTCTGGTATGGTAGCAAAATGGGGATGTTACTGCATTAGTACTCCAGCTGCCTGGCCTAATGATCCAGCCACATTACTTCAAATCTGACCAACGCAATTGAGGAATTTGAATTTAGTTAATTACATCAATTTGGAAACAAAAAGCTAGAAATTATCAAAAAGATCCATCTGTTTCACTCATATTCTTTAGGGAACGAAATCGTTTTTCTTTGCCTACTCTAGTCTCTATTTGACTCCAGCCTCACATCCACAGCAACTCTGAAATATCCTCATAAGCCACAAGTAATAAGAATAAAGTAGGACATTGTCAGCACCAAACATGGCAAAGTCACACCCAACACACAATACCCTTTAAAATAATACTGGTGGATTTGTGTCAAATTGGAAGAGCTGTCACATCAAGCAACAGCAATAGTATTGGCAGACCCATACTATTGAACCAAATGTTGCCATCATCATTTTTATTATATCCTGTCATACCAGCAGGACAGACTCATTAAAGGTGGCTCAGCAATAGTATATGATTAGGAGTGAGTGGGTTTGACTCACTTGTCTAACTTGGGTCAAGATCAAACTTGGGTTAGGAAGCCTCCAGTTGACTGCAGCCTAACACTCTCCTGAAGCAGATGATCACCATTGTAAGGATCTATATTCCCAATCTATATGTCATGAGAGTACCTGTCCAAGTTAGTATTGGTTGGAGTTATCACAATATGGTTCTCATGAAGGTGAAGTCCCATATTCACCTTGAGGACACCATCCATCAAGTTGTGTAGTACTACCATTGTGCTAAATTGGATGGATTCAGAATAGGTCTAGTGGCTCAAACCTCGAGTCAAGAACAACAGAAACAGAATTGCATCCCACCACCATCTGTGATCTTGTGGCTTGGATATCCCTTTCTTCAGTCAGTATTATCAGGCTGGAATGCTACAATTGACTCAATGAAATGCATAGAAGAGCATGGCAGGAGCATCAAAAGGCAGACATTTCAGAATGAGAGGCCAAACTGATGAAGCTAGAATACAGCGTGGCAAAAAGCAGTAGTAACATGCTCTAAATGGATAAGTTATCCTCAGGTCTAAGCAATCCCAAAACCAATGCATCAAACTGAAGCTCTGCAGCCCTCCCAGATGGCATCAGGAGTGTTGCTAAATAACTAAAGGGATGGCCCATGCAAATCTCACATTATAAAAGAAACCTAAGCCACACATGTCAGCATAAAGGACAAGGATGAATCATTTATGTCAAATTTCAGTCGAAGTACCGAGTAAATGGTCCCCACCAGCACAGAAGCCTGGCTTCAGCCATTTTGATTCACTTCACAGTAGTAAGAAACGGCTGAGATTACTGAATACAAGAAATGTCATGGGCTTGGCTGCAGTGTTCAATGTTAGTTGTGCTCTAGAACAGACCATGTAGCTGGACTAGGTTTTTCTAACTATAACGGAACCTACCGAAGTGGAAAATTGGTATGTGCTGACAACAAAAATAGTACAAATGCAGTCTTGACAGTTACTGCTGCATCACTGCTCTGAATCACATGTGAAATCATGGAAAATGTTGTCAGCACTGCAGTTGGGCAGCACTTACTCATCAATAAGCTGCTCACCACCGCTCAGTTTGGTATCACCATAGCCACTTTGGTCCAGGCCTCAATTATAGACTTGGTGCAAACATGGATAAAAGTGTTGAATGCCAGAAGTGAGGTGAGAGTGATTGTCCTTCATCAACGCAGCATCTGACTGAATATGGTATCAATTGGTAAATTTGAAATCAGTGAGATTCAGGGGGGAAACGCTCCACTGACTGAATTGTATGAAACACGGAAACAACATAGATGAGGTGTTGGAGACTATTCAAGACAACCCAGGACATCATTGCAAGGGTTTCTCAGGGAAGTGCTATCATCTTCTGCTACTTCATCAATGGCTTTCCATCCTAATGTCAGAAATGAGATCTTCATTGACGAGAGCACAGTCCCATCAGAGAACAGCCTGTGTTTCGATGTAGTAAGACCAAACAACAGATAATCTTGATGAATAGCAATTAATGTTCATGCCACACAAGGATCAGGCAATAACCACCTCTGCAGGATCATCACAAAATCATCAATATCCCTGGGATCACCATTGACTACAAAGTTCACTGAAGCACGCACACAAATATTGTGTCCACAACAGCGAGTCAACAGCTGGGAAATCTGTGGAAACTGATCACCACCTGACTCCTGAAGATCATGCTACCATCTAGAAGTGCTGCAGCAACAGTACTTAAGAATTGTGACATCATCCAGGGCAAACAAGCTTGCTTGACTGGCACCCCAGTCACCACTTCAATATCCCATCTTCTAACACCAGAACACAGCAGTTGTAGTTTGTACCATTTACAAGCTGCACTGCAACAATACATCAATGATTCTTCAATAGTAACAGAAGATTCTCCAAAAGTTGCAGAGGTGATACGGAGGTAATTGTTGATGAAGCATAGATTTTAAATTATGCTCAATTTATCAAAAACTTATAGCATTAAACAAACTAATTTTCCTCCTCATCTTACTGATTAAAATGACAATTGCTGATGCTGTAATACAATCATGAGCTACTTTCTTCAAAACTATTTGAGCAATTTGAGCAATCTGGAAAAATGGTGCTGTTAATAATGCACATACATCTCATCCTCGTTACACTGTCAAATTCAAAACAGGGAGTGCAATTCAAAATTGCAGGGAAAAAGCAAAAGCCACAAGTAAAATGTATACACCAGGTTAGTTTCTGCACACATCATGGTCAACAAACAATGAGACCTTGGAGTGCAGGTTCATAGTTCCTTGAAAGTGGAGTTGCAAGTAGATAGGGTATCTACCTTTCCTTTATTGAGGAAAGACACTCTGGCTATTGAGGGAGTGCAGTGTAGGTTCACAAGGTCAATTCCTGGAATGGAGGGATTACCTTACACTGAAAGACTGAAGTGACTGGGCTTGTATACCCTTGAGTTTAGAAGACTGAGAGGGGATCTGATTGAGACATATAAGATTATGAAAGGATTAGACACTCTGGCAGCAGGAAACATGTTTCTGCTGATGGGTGAGTGCCGAACCAGAGGACACAGCTTAAAAATATGGGATAGACCATTTAGGACAGAGATGAGGAGAAACTTCTTCACCCAGAGGGTGGTGGCTGTGTGGAATGCTCTGCCCCAGAGGGCAGTGGAGGCCCAGTTTCTGGATTCATTTAAGAAAAAGTTGGATAGAGCTCTCAAAGATAGTGGAATCAGGGTTATGGAGATAAGGCAGGAAGAGGATACTGATTAGGAATGATCAGCCATGATCCTATTGAATGGCGGTGCAGGCTCGAAGGGGTGAATGGCCTACTCCTGCACCTATTGTCTATTGTCTATTGGTCAGAGCACTGGGAGATCATTTTGTTGCTGTACAGGACTTTGATTAGGCCAGTTTTGGAATATTGTGTGCAGTTCTGGTCTCCCTCCTATAGGAATGGATGTCATGAAACTTGAAAGGGTTCAAAAAGATTAACAAGGATGTTGCCAAGGTTGAATGATTTGAGCTATAGGAATAGGCTGAGGTTGTTTTGTCTGGAGAGTTGGAGGCTGAGAGGTAACCTTATAGAGGTTTATAAAATCATGAGGGGCATGGATAGGTAAATAGACTTTTCCTTTGGGTGGGGGTGTCCAGAACCCCCAGAAGCCATAAGGTTTAGGGTGAGAGAGGAAAGGTATAAAAAGGACCCAAAAGGCAACATTTTCATGCAGAGGATGATGTGTGTATGGAATGAGCTGCCAGAGGAAGTGTTGGAGGCTGGTACAATCACAACAATTAAAAGGCATCTGGATTGGTATATGAATAGGAAGGGTTTAGAGGGATATGGGCCAATTGCTAGCAAATGGGACTAGATTAATTTAGGGTATCTGGTCAGCATGGACACATTGGACTGAAGGGTTTGCTTCCATGCTGTGCATCTCTGATTCATAAGACCAGCCAAAGTTCAGGTAAATGGAGAGGAACAGAATCACTTGGTCAATCAAATAATCGCAGTATCTTAGGAACTTACAGGAGTCACGATGTTCAGCCCTCAAGCTTGATCCACAATGAAAATAGAATGTGGCTGATCCAAGCTGTAAATCCATTTACTTGCTTTGATTAAGTAAAACTCAAAATCCTCATTCCACACAAATACTATCCATTTTAGTTTTGAAATTTTCGATCGACCTAATTTCAACTGTTTTTGTGGGGAGCAGTTTTCTAGATTTTTGGTCACTTGTGGACTGCATAGGTTGTAAAATGGGAAGGGGAGAAAATACATAAAATTAAAAAAAAAGGTTTACATTGATATAGCCTTCTTTATGAGCCCAGGTTGTTCCTGTACCCATTTATAGCCAATGAAATGCTTTAAAGTGCTGCCGTTGGTAAAATGCAGCCAGTTTGAATGCAGCAAATGTTGGAAAACTGCAACACGATCGTGATCAGACGATCTGATTCTATGATTATTGGTTAGGGCATTCGGATTTATTTCCCTGGAATATTTATGTTTGCCTGACGGGGCCTAGTTTTAACAAGTCATTTGAAAAACAGCATGTTTGAAAGTGCAGCACTCCTTCAGTACTGGACTAGCATGAAAATGTGTTGCTGGAAAAGCGCAGCAGGTCAGGCAGCATCCAAAGAACAGGAGATTCGACGTTTCAGGCATAAGCCCTTCTTCAGGAATTTCCTGTTCCTTGGATGCTGCCTGACCTGCTGCGCTTTTCCAGCAACACATTTTCAGCTCTGATCTGGTCGGAATTAATCTGGTCGGCGCAACATCGAGGGCCGAAGGGCCTGTACTGCGCTGTATCCTTCTATGTTCTATGTTCTATCTCCAGCATCTGCAGACCTCATTTTCTCCACTGGACTAGCATGCCAGCCTAGGTTTTGTGCCCAAGTTCTGGAATGATGTTAAACCAATAATATTCTGACTCGGAAATGAGGGTGTTACAATTGAACCATGGCTGAGGCTAAAGTAGATATAACTGCTTCCCTGTTTTCCAGTCATGCAGATCATGAGATTATTTTTCGTTTAAGACATGAGAAAGAAAAATAAACTGCAGTGTGAATAAAACTAATTGTTACTTACACTATAATGTTTTCTACATTCCAGGATACATTCAGCAAGATGGTTATTGAATAATAACACTCACACTGAGACAGCTTCAGAGAGATATTTATGTGAAAGACAAGAGTAGTTTGTTTGTGGCACAATGTACTTACAGATGTTTCAATCTCATCAAACTTATGGTCAGTGATGCAATAGAGATTTGACTCAAGCTCTTTACAATAATGAAATAAAATGCATTTGTATCATGAATTACATACAGAGTAGAATGATTAACTTTGCATCATTTCTACTGACAATGTAACTGCTAATGAGTAACAAATATAGATTGATAGCTAGATCATGACAGGGTTGATTACTCCGCTTTCCTTCTTGCTTCTTTCTGCCTTTCTTTGCCCAACTTTTGCATTGAACTCTTCTTCAGTAGTTTGCTTACACTGAAGATTGACATCTTCCATTGTAACTACATTGATCTCTGTTGCTGCTGATGGGTTGACTAATCTCACACTTCATTTGATTTTCACCTGAAGGTCATAGTTCTGATCCCTGGGAAGCACGCATTCATTTGCTATCTCACTGGAGACAGCAACCCAGCTTTTCAGATCTCACACTTCAACTTTTGCTTGAGCTGCTACGTAATACCCTTGTAACAGTGCTTAATGGAAAAATGTACCATAGTTACTCAGTCAAATATAATGCTGCCTGTAGTTTTAGAAGCAAAATGTTCTACTAGAAACTGATGTTTCAATATGTGAAGCATTAGAATGAAATATGCTCAGTGCTTTGCATTGCATAAAACTGTAATACACAAAATCTGATTTTGACAGGTCATGATCTTTTCCAATATTCTAGTTCAAATGTACCTTGGCTTATATGACCTACCCATCCAGTGCTATCATCTGTTTATGAGGTGCAGACAGTTTCAAATAATAGAAAAACTTTCAGAAACAAATGTAAGCACTGCTTCAGTAGGGATGGTAATTCTGTTGGAAGGAACTTGTTAAAATCACTTGGCTCTGACCAATGACAAGAGGATTTTAAAAAGTCTGCATACTTCCTTTGTGTTTTGACAGTTAACAATCTTCGTATGGTGATCTTTTAGTCTGCAAAAATAAAGTCCTCTGCAGTGTTAATACGTATTGTAGCTGTTGGGAATTTGCCAATGAAGTATAAACTGGATTGTACTGAAGTGTTTAGGAACATGACATTTTGCTGGCACATGTAGCTACACTAATTTATCACTGAAAACGAGTAAGAGTTTGCCGACATACACTTTCAAAAGTGCTGCCTCGATTTTTCAGCTTTGTTCAATGTTACTGGGACAAACATTTCGGGTTATTTTCCACAGTAAGTCTTTACCTGCAGCTACAATTGTGCTACAAGCTCATCAGTGGGTAACACACAGCAGGTCAGGCAACATCTGTGGAAAACACTGACAAGATGCTTTGTGTATGGACCATTTATCCCAATTCTGTTGAGAGGTCCATACATGAAACATCTGTTCTGTTCTGTCTGACCTGCTGTGTGTTGGCAGCATTTCGTGTTGTTTCAGACTTCCAGCATTTTGTGCTTTTAAATGCATAAATGACATTATGTTTGCTTCAAATTCTTTTGGTAAATAAAATGCTGATGCAAGACTTTTTAAGTAGGAGGCACTGAAGGTTACATTCTGAACATTAAATTGTTTTGCTATTGGATCTGCAACTCAAAGATGACAGAATTCATGCAACAGGGATCCCTCTGATTGCCTTAAAGTAAGACTTCAGTTTGTGACTAGCCAGTGAAGTTACTTATAAACAATTAAAAATGTTTGATTTATTGAACAATTGAATTAATTACGCATCAGAAAGGCAAGAAGCAGTCAGTGTGGTGCCCAATCACTGACCACCTACAGGAGACAGTCAATATGCTGATGGATTTTTATTGGTGAACAATAATGGAAAAAAAACCTAATAAATAACCCATTCATGACAGAGAAACACCTGCTAAAGCCACAGCATATTTCTCTTTGCCATACTTTGAGCAGGTAGGTCAAACTGAAATGTAATCACTTATTCTTGCTGAATTCTGCCACCATTATAATAGAGGCAAATGAGATAAAGCCTCTGTAAAGCTGAGCATGATAAACTTGATTAATTTTCTTTCTGGCACCATTGTATTTGTAAAACCATATTTATTAGAAGTTGAACAGGTATTTATTTTTATCATTGCACATCATTCACACTGTTTGTCAAATATGGATTGATATAGATGCCAAATTGTATTTAAAAATGAGAGCAAATTGGTGCCTTGGAAATGGAAATTAAGGCTTTAGAGCATTAATCTTTGAAACATCAACTCTTCGAAATAAAGTGGAAGGCCAAATGAATAACAACAATTTTTGCTTCCTCTAAGAGTTGACAACTCAAATATTGCGCAAATATAGCACAAATGTAAAATGGAAATTTCCAAAGAGATGGTAATAGATTCTTAAATGAGCTGAATTAGTAATGGTGCCAGGCCATCATCTATTGCTGAAGCAGTATCTCAATAAATAGTGCACTCAATTTAACAAAGTCAGCTATGAAATCTTCTGTCTACGCATAGAGACAAACATCCACCACAATGTCAATGCTAATTATACCTTTACGTTCAATGTGCCTGAATATTTTTAAACCCACAACCCACATTGTTCCATTTGTTTGGACTTTAACACTGGAGGTGGGATATTTTGGTTAGCTCCTTTAATTACACTGATAGTAAACCTGCATTGATTCATCTTAAAAGGTTTTAGAGGTTACAGACATAACCAAAATAATAGAAAATCTTGTCTATCAATAGGTTGAAAGCAAAATGAATTAGATTTATACTTTTTTCAAATAAGTGGTTAAGTTGCTTTGGAAATTCAATCCTTCATCTGTATTTCAATTCTTCATCCTACTTGGTGCTGCTGCATTTATTTCAAAGAGAAAGATATTGGGTAGAATCTTACATGGGTCTGAATGATGTGGGTCAAGGTATGATTTGTGACAGAATCAACCAAAAGGTCTCACAAGGCTGATCTCAATGTCAGGAATATCTCAAATAATCTTTTATGCTTTTCACAAGTGGCATGGTGAGTTTCTCACTGGGCAGCAAGTTGCCAATAAAGGGGGTCATTGCTCAATACACCTTATTGTCAGCCCAACTTGCCTATTTAATATTCAACTTTCTATATTAACCAATTTGCCATCCAAGACAGACATCAAGACAACTCTACATGAAAACCAGAATGGGTACTGGTTTATTCAACTTGCTGCTGGTGGGCACTGAATACCAATGTCTCAGGGACAGGTCAATGGACATCAGGCCAATGTATCCCAAATCCATAGGTACTGACATCCCATACTTGTCAACCTCTAAGGACCTTCATGGCACATCTCCAATTCACTTACAGGATACTTCAGCACTTCAGGCCTACAGCTTGGACTCACCTCCCATCAGAGTTTTGCTGCAGCAAGGACACTGTGCACTCAACGCTATGCAGTCAGCTTATGCACTGGACCAAGCTGCACCCCAAGGCTTTTCTCTCACTGGCACAGCACACACTCACCATGTCTTCCTAGATGCTCACCAACCCATTGTTTTGTCCTACCATGCCTTTTTACATTCTCCTCAGCCAGATTTAAGAGGCTCAGATTAATTCTGCCATTCATGATTGTTTAGCACAGACATAAAGGGAACAAATCTTGTCAAGTTTTTCAGCAGGCCTCAGTCAGGTTAGGGGGTAGTCTTTGTTCAGGAGTCAAGCAGGGTTTCCAATACCAGTCCAGTAGCTTGGAAATGGTCAATCAGCCACTCAGGATGGTGATCTCCATTTAAGGAGAAGACCTGAAGGTGGGACAATCCACCACCCGTCTTGAGTCTCTTAGTCCTATTGTGGGCATT
Source organism: Hemiscyllium ocellatum (assembly GCF_020745735.1). NCBI lineage: Eukaryota > Metazoa > Chordata > Chondrichthyes > Orectolobiformes > Hemiscylliidae > Hemiscyllium > Hemiscyllium ocellatum. Next base: position 25,109,072 of record NC_083425.1, on the reverse strand, counting down.
TTCCTTCTGGAATGGGAGACAGTATGTAATAAGGGAGATCAAAGTGTTGCTAGTTTTAGTGCAGGTGAGCAGGTGTCCTGAGCAAGTGAGTGGGCAACTTGGACAGCAAAGAGGGTTAGTCATTTCTCATGTTGGGCTGGGGTGATAGTGAGATTGGAAAGATGTTGCGGTTATTAGTGAGAATGGACGAATATGAACCTTGGTGGGAGGTGACTACAGTAGAAAAATGAGTGTGAGAATTGGCGAGAATCTGCTGAAGCTTGCAATGAGGCCATTAACCTTCTTCCTACAGTGCTGGGCGATCCGTCAGACAGCTAAGGTTGCTATTGACCTGGATGGTAGCCCGAGACTAGACTGCCATGGTCAGGTGTTGCATGTCCTGGGGGAAGAGGAAGTGCTGCCTCTGTACCAGCCTGTTCAGCAGGACCTCCCAGGTCCCCCCTCACAAAACAGAGCAACCATTTCCCATTGCCGCTGTCTGCTGTGTCTGCATTTGTTGCTCAGGAACCATGCAGAGCAGCTCTGGATTTACCTTGCTGGTCTGGGTGCACAGTGGGTCTTTAAAGCTAGAGTAGGTACACGTGAATTCTGGGATATCTGGCACCAGAGGGACAGGGTAGATAGTTAATAAGATGGCTTTCGTAAGAAATAGTGGGGAAACTCACTAGGTTGTGTGGCAGAAATCTTCCATTTGCAAATTCTGTGTATTTAGTATCTCCTGTTTTTTTCCAGAATATCTTAGGGTGGTGTGTGCCTCGTGCTATCTGTGAATAGAGTAGAAATGTCTTTAAAATTTATCTCACTGAGTGTGAATACTTCTCCACTTAATAAAAAGTTAGGACTTGATTCCTGATGGAAGTTGGTTAAGTTTGTGTAAAATAATTTTAAAGTAAAGGCTATGTCACTGTCAACAAGTTTATAAACACTTGCCAAAAGTGTGTGTTTAGTGTATTCAAGCCATGGAACAGCCAGGAGAAAGGTTACTTGGGAAAGCCATCATTTTCCACTTTAGAAAGCAGATTACAATGCAGCAGATGCTCCACCGGCTGCAATTCAATCTGTTTAACTTCTCGAAATCATTCCAAAATAAATAGTACCTTTTTAGTAAAGAGATTGAGTTTTGCCCATATGTTTTTGTTGTCAACAATTTATTTACTGACACCTTTCCCCATTACGTACTTATAGCCAAAGACTGAAGTGATACCTTCTAAGAGAGTGACCATGCGAAGAGTGAAAAAAATGTTCATACTGGTGGAAGTATGGCAAAAGCAACAAAATGGGAAGAGGCAAAGAACATACATAAGCTTTTGTTGTTACACTGAGCTACGTACTAAAAGAGACACTAAACTAAAAGCAGAGCCATGCTTCAATATAATCGTATGAAACAGATACCCATCTTTCCATAACTAAATTTCTGAATTCATTGATATGTTTGTTTCTCAGTACGTTCATCATATTGCTTTGAGCAGGACTGTTTACAGTCTCTTCAAGAGTTAAAAAGTGGAAAGACAAAGGACATGTAAGTATCAGAAAGTAGGAAACGTGTTTAAAGTATTGAATTGAATTAGGTTTATTGTCACATCTACAGTCGGTTCCACTGCAATATGGTAGGTCCGTTCTCATGCAACCCTGTGTTATAAGAAAATCGTGTAATAGCAGAACCACTTAAACAAATTGGGGCCAGAATTGCGATATAACCAATATATGCTTTAAAAGTTCATGTTTCAGAAATGAAGTCTTCAATTTGTGAATCATGTTGTAGTGAACTTGCCTTAACGAAATGCACACTATAGCAGAATAACCTGTACTCATGCCAGTACAGTAAAAAGTTGCCACTTATGGCATCATCTTAGATACAAAGGTCCCCTAGGTACAGAATTTTGGTACAAAGCAAAAAAAAGAAAAAAAAGTAAAGCAGTTAAACATTACAGTTCTTCTTACAACAAAGTAGAAAAACAATGAAACACATTTCATAGACTTGGAAGTAGGTGAGCACTTTAGTGATAGCGATCACAATTCTGTTATGTTTACTTTAGTGATAGAAAGGGATAGGTGTATACCACTGGGCAAGAGTTACAGCTGGGGGAAAGGCAATTACGATGCAATTAGGCAAGATTTAGGAAGCATAGGATGGGGAAGGAGACTGTGGGGATGGGCACATTAGAAATGTGGAGCTTATTCAAGGAAAAGTTCCTGAATGTCCTAGGTAGGTATGTACCTGTCAGGCAGGGAGGAAGCTGTAGAGTGCTGGAGACATGGTTTGCAAAGGAAGTGGAATCTCTGGTCAGGAGGAAGAAGAAGGCTTATGTTAGGATGAGATGTGAAGGTTCAGTTAGGGCGCTTGAGGGTAACAAGGTAGCCAGGAAAGACCTAAAGAGAGAGCTCAGAAGAGCCAGGAGGCGACATGAGAAGTTGTTGGTGGATAGGATTAGGGTAAAACCTAAGGCTTTCTATAGATATTTAAGGAATAAAAGAGTGACCAGAGTAAAATTAGGGCCAATCAAGGATAGTAGTGGGAAGTTGTGTGTGGAGTCAGAGGAGATAGGGGAAGCACTAGATGAATATTTTTTGACAGTATTCACTCTAGAAAACGACAATGTTGCCGAAGAGAATACTGAGATACCTAGGCTACTAGACTAGGTGTGATTGAGGTTCACAAGGAAGAGGTGTGAAAGTAGATAAGTCTCCTGGACCGGATGGGATTTATCCTAGGATCCTCTGGGAAGCCAGGGAGGAGATTGCTGAGCCTTTGGCATTGATCTTTAAATTGTCATTGTCTACAGGAATAGTGCCAGAAGACTGGAGGATAGCAAATGTGGTTCCCCTGTTCAAGAAGGGGAGTAGAGACAACCCTGGTAATTATAGACCAGTGAGCCTTACTTCAGTTGTTGGTAAAGTGTTGGAAAAGGTTACAAGAGATAGGATTTATAATCATCTAGAAAAGAATAATTTGATTCGGGATAGTCCGCACAGTTTTGTAGGTCATGCCTCACAAACCTTATTGAGTTCTTTGAGAAGGTGACCAAACAGGTAGATGAGAATAAACCGGTTGATGTGGTGTATATGGATTTCAGCAAAGCATTCAATAAGGTTCCCCACAGTAGGCTATTGTACAAAATGGGGAAGGAATGGGATTATGGAAGATAAAGCAGTTTGGATCAGTAATTGGCTTGCTGAAAGAAGACAGAGGGTGGTGATTGATGGGAAATGTTCATCCTGGAGTCCAGTTACCAGTGGTCAGTGTTGGGTCCACTGCTGTTCGTCATTTTTATAAATGACCTGGATGAGGGCGTAGAAGGGTGGGTTAGTAAATTTGCAGGCGACACTAAGGTCGGTGGAGTTGTGGATAGTGATGAAGGATGTTGTAAGTTACAAAAAGGCATAGATAAGCTGCAGACCTGGGCTGAGAGGTGGCAAATGGAGTTTAATGTGGGCAAGTGTGAGGTAATTCACTTTGGTCGGAGTAATCAGAATGCAAAGTACTGAGCTAATGGTAAGATTCTTGGTAGTGTAGATGAGCAGAGAGATCTTGGTGTTCATGTACACAGATCCTTGAAAGTTGCCACCCAGGTTGACAGGGTTGTTGAGAAGGCAGTGTTTTAGCTTTTATTAATAGAGGGATCGAATTCTGGTGCAGCCGCACTTGGAGTATTGTGTACAGTTCTGGTCATCGCATTATAAGAAGGAAGTGGAAGCTTTGGAAAGGGTGCAGAGGAGATTTACTAGGAGGTTGCCTGGTATGGAGGGAAGGTCTTACGAGGAAAGGCTGGGGGACTTGAGGCTGTTTTTGTTAGAGAGAAGAAGGTCGAGAGGTGACTTAATGGAGATGTATAAGATAATCAGAAGATTAGATATGGTGGACAGGGAGAGCCTTTTTCCAAGTATGGTGACATTGAGCACAAGGGGACATAGCTTTAAATTGAGGGGTGATAGAAAAAGAACAGATGTCAGAGGTAGTTTCTTTATTCAGAGAGTAGTAAGCGTATGGAAAGCTTTGCCTGCAATGGTGGTAGATTCGCCAACTTTAAGTACGTTTAAGTCGCCATTGGACAAGCACATGGACATACATGGAATAATGTAGGTTAGATGGGCTTCAGATTGGTATGACAGGTCGGCGCAACATCGAGGGCCGAAGGGCTTGTACTGCGCAGTAATGTTCTATGTTCTATATTAATAGTTTAACACTGCGGTTCATAAGCACCTGGCCATTCTGGGCACCACCTCCCACACTCCGAGCTTGACCTTGCCCCTGCCAGCCACCCTGGTCTGCCTGCTCCCGCTCTCAGCTGCCTCAGGCTGCGTGTAACTGCTCAGTAGGGCTGGCTCATCAAAGCCATAATGCCAATGATTTGTGTGAGAGAAAGTGAAGTGTAGCACCAGGGGGCAAATATTCATTAAGTGTTGAAGTATCATCACCCCACAGTAAATTTCCCCCAAAATAATCAGAAATAAGGAGAAAGAAGAGTTCAATAATATTTCAAACAGCTTGGTACTGGAAGAAAAAATTATTTTCTATCAACAACATTCACAGAAGCTCAATTTGTTTCTTTAAGAGAAATGGTTATGATGGTGGTTCCACTTTTAATAACTTATTTTGAGGGCTCATGTTTAAAGAACAGTGAAAATTGGTTCATTTGAAATACTGTGGAGACATGGACCACTTGATGGACTGATCAAGCTATTCTCCTGGCAGATTTCTGGAGAAGTTCATCCTGACATCTCCTGAAAAAACAGCTTCTTAAAAGTCCTCAGTGCCAAATGCATGCATCTACTGTCAACTGTTTAAAGCAACGCCTGCCTGAGTGTGCTAGGATGCCAGACCAAGGCCATCTGGAACATTTCATATCATACAGGCAGAAGCTTATGGAAGCTTGGACAATGTGAGCTATGGTGAGTTCTGTGGCAGAATTATGTGAAAGGTCCATGAGGCCCATTTTGATCTTGGGAGCTGCTTGCTGCACCCTTTATACATCTGCTGAGTGAGGTAAGGTGAGGTGAGTTTCTCACTGAGCAGCAGCAAGTTGCCAATAAAGGCAATACCTTAAACACCATTCTCATGGCAAAACTCACCTCTTCAATACTGAGCTTGACGTGGAAATCAGAGTATGGGTAGTTGGCGACTTCAACTCACCACTGTCTCTGAAGAGTTGCATGTTGCTCAGCACCAAACAGCATCTTGGAGTATGACCCACGAGCACCTGCTGTTGCCCAATATGTCCAAGGATTTGTCATCTGACATTTGCCAAATCCTCAGGATCTTCATGGCACCTCTCTGATTCACTGACAGGATGCACAAATACAGCTCACCGATTGATCCAGAGTGTATCTCAGGGCTGCTTGCCTGTTCTCTCAGCACTCACTCATTCAGCACCTACCTGCATGCTTGTAATATCCACACCTTGCTTTGCCAAGTTATACCTGTCAGCATAGGTAAAAATAATGACTGCAGAATGCTGGAAACCAGATTCTGGATTAGTGGTGCTGGAAGAGCACAGCAGTTCAGGCAACAGCAGTTCAGGAGCAGTATATCTGTCAGCATGTTAGTGCTTAAGATAGTGATGAAAAGCTAACAGCACTGCCATATCAACATGCTCTTTTGGTCAGACACACAGATGGGCAACTTATCACATTTTCTAGTAGGGAACTGTCAAGAGGGGCATGATGATGGGGAGGGGATGGGGCACTTCTTGCTGTACAGTGCACTAAGATATCAATCTAACACCTACAGTATTACCATCTGGCAAATGCACTGCATGTGTATTCAACCAAACAACCTTCTCAGAAACCATGTGGGGGCTAGCATTCAGTCCAGTCAAGGGTAGGCTACTGTTGGTCAAGGGTTCAGGGCTGTCAGTAATAGACACAGTCCCCACAAAATCCAGAGGCTTGGCAAGTTGTCTGTTCTGGCCAGGCACAATCAGAACATATACCTGACTACAGCTCATAGACTGGACAATGGTCAGTCCTTCAGGGCCAGCACTGGCAGGCAGGGGAATCACATATCATCAGTCAGGGAGCTACAAACACAGCAGTTAGGGTCTGCACAGACATGTCATTAAAATTACTCAGAAGTCTGAGAGAAATACAGTCCTGGGGTTCTGTGCATAGATTGTTAAGGAGGGTGCAAGATGGAGGTTGGTGGGGGGGGGGGGGGGAAGTTGGGAGGCGACAGCAGGGTGATCACTGCCAAAGCAGCAGGGGAGTCAAGGCTGGGCACCATGAGAGTAGAGGCATGTGTCCAAGTGGCGACAAGGGGAATCTCAAAGTGAGTGAGGGTTGGATAGAAGGAGGCTTTGTTGGCAGTGGGCACTGCTGTGATCTGCACAGGAGTTGTTCCGAGGACCAGGGTAAGTATCATTAAGGTGTAACATTGGTGTTCAGGGAACAGGGAGGATAATTGGCATCAACATTTAGTTTGGTGGTTTTGAATAGAAATGTGCTGGATAATGCACGGTAAAAGGAGATACAGAAGCTCTCAGGATTATTTGGCAAGCTGGTGCTGATGGTAACCACCATGAGCTACATTCCTTGCCAACACTTCCCGTTGTTTCGAAGTGAAATGCAGCTGGTGTGAATGGCTGGAAAAACACCCTGTGGGGATGGAATCAGTATCATTTTCAATGAGGAAACCATGGGCTCCATGCCTTCTGTACATAAGGACATTGAATGGTTATTATATAAAGGAGGCATTTGCATACTCCAGCTACCTTTCATTTGCTGCCATTTGTGCATCAATTTTCAATGCATACAGTGAATGCCATTACTACTTGAAATGTTGGTCATGCCATTAGTGCTTGAAAATGAAACATTACCATCTCAGAACAAGTGGCAACACCTGAAAAAAAAAGCAAATACTGCCCAAAAGTGTCCCATCACTTGTGAAATTTCCAAAGATGCTTTGGGATGAAGGGAACACTACTTCATCATATATAGCGTATGCTTGTTGATGTCTCGATTGAATGCAATGAAAACTTGAATGATTCCTGTGGGTCTGGAAATGGAAGGGGATCAGAGTGCAGCTGAAAGTCCCTTTTTGATGTAACGTGATGCTCACTCAAACAGTGTGGCACCTTCACCTGCTCCGACCAGGGCCAGGATGTAGTTCTGATGCTTGGACCAGCCTGAGGTGCGAATGTGGATGGGATTTTCCATTATAGTCTTGTCAGAGTGTGCTGCATCATACTGGTCTGCTGTGCTCTGCAGAATTGGAGCATGACACATTGTGATAGGTACTGAGAAACTGGGAGAAGGGGAGCAGTTCCAAGGAGAAAAGTCAGGATATTATGGAGGAGGGCTCTCTATGTTTTGTACGATCCAGAGCTCAGCTGCATCGGGTGCTAGTAACCAGACAGGGCCTGACTGACAGCCACTCCCAGTGGGTGCAGCTAACCATCATAGTCAGAAACATAATTTGCAAGAAAATGAAGGAGCCAATTGCTAAGGTTTTATTGAATGTCAGAAATGAATTTTATACCCTACTAAGCCTGAGAAAAATGAGTCTTCAGACGTGTACAAAAACGTGTGACAAATTTACAAGGGAGAGTATCTGGTAAAGACTGGGCAAAATATGGCTATTCGGTTTAAAAGTCCTCCAGAGTCTTTGAGGGGTTGGATATTAAACACGAAACCACAGTTAAGAAACTACTAACTCTCATTCATCGCAGTCACAAAATCTATAGATATTTTCAGCTATCTATAAATAGTCATTTTCCCACGTTACGTTTTCACTGGGCATTATTTTCCAATATAATAAGACAAACAGTCAGGGAAAGTGAATTTTAGCTCATACATCACAAATTCATTTTTCCTTCTCTCTACTCCGCCGCGCAAAAACAACTGATGCAATATAGTTCTTTGTGTAATCTAGAGTCCACCTCCATTGTCTTTCCAAGTCAGCTAACATATGAACCATTCATCTTACAATATAGAAATTAGGCTATAAGTGAATTACATAGGAGTGCCAACTTACTGTTGTTGACTTAGTTCCTGGTTTCAATGTCTTTAGACAACAATGGTAATTTTAGTGCAAGTAGATTTGTTTATTCCATGTGGACCTCATGAAGCTTATCTTAATGTGGATTCAAGTAATCACTACAGCCACTCTCGGTCTACATTTCTTCCCTTTTAAAAAAGCTTTAATCCACAAAAGGTCTCAGGTAGAACAATCAAATACAAGTTGAAATCTCAATAGCCCATATTTATTACTATCATCACAGGGATGATATCAATAAGTCAGGATCTTGATGCTCATGATGTGGTTTCTTGTAAGTCAATGGCAACTATATAAACCTCCATTTTGTGGATCCAAACCCAGGAGGTACATTCAAATTCATACCCCATTGACTACATTTATGTGTGCTGAATATACCATTTTTCTGAGGTAATCAACAACAAATAACTAAAAACTTAACCTTAAGTAGTCATTTCTATTATGCTGTTATTGGAAATCTAAGTATTTTTATATTATACAACAACAAAATATTCCTGCCAGTACTGAAGTGGTTCATTCAAATCCAGTGTGAAAAGGCACATTTATTTTAATAGCTATTTGCTTCAGTCATACTCAAAAAAAACTCACCGGGGCAAAATAGACCAGATACCTTGTACAGATGCTCCATTCTAACAATTTTGCTGCTCCAAGGAACCCTAGCACTAATTGGCACATCAACTCTGAAGTTAAGGTTTCGAAAGTTACTGCCTACGTCTTTTTTCCATCTGTTCATTTTGATTATGGATATTGAACATTTTACAGCTTTCCTTTCACTTAGCACCTTGCAACACAAATTGTAAACACATTCCTGAAAAGAATTTGAGCATGAGGTTATCACTGCAAAGTAGAGGTCAGCTATCTTGCAAATAAGGTTCCTCTCTGCTGGGAGGAAAGCTATTCCAGTTTTTAACTCGAGAAATTTAAGTTTATGTCTTTAACCTCGACATACAGAGAACACAATTTAGTATCTCCAGAGAATTCTTTCTTTAAAATATCCTCCTCCTTTAGAGCAAAAGAATACATTAATGCCATCCAAATATGAACTAATGATATGCCAACCACCCACATTTCTTCATAAACCTTCCTGGAGCTCCATGTTGCAGAACACTGACATTGTCTTTGAGTCTCCATTAAGCACCACTTACATTATAACTCCAACTTCAATTGTGCTGAGAAATTGTGACTAATCCCTAAACAGACAATAAAAATGGTACATTTACTGTGATGTTTATTGGATTAGAAATTAATTTGAATGTTGTGTATCTGAACAGAGTTATGCAGTGGGTGATTGCATCAGATTACCACAATTGCCAAATGTAACATTGTAGCTAAAGTGCAGAGTATGTGTTGGACTAAATAAAGGCTGCAAGATGGACAGCAATTCACTGGAGATGAGGCAATTATGAATGCTGTGTGTTGATGTTCCGCTCAGATGATCCACACTACCCTGCAGGGTAAAATAGCTTTTGTTATTTATCAGCATATAATACATTCATTCTACAATTGCATTTAGACAACAGAAGATAAATCCAATACAAAATTAATTCTTCTTCCAAAGGAGGCTTGTTAACAGTGAGCACCTAGGAATATGTTTACCACTTATCATGACAGCAGGCACACTCAAAATTCTTTTTGAACGGAAATGTGCAAACTCTCGTGACATGAATGGGGAAGTGTTCCTTAGACCTAAGAGTTACCCTTTTAGAATGATGTGCCTTGGAAACACCAATCCATTTCTATTTCTCACACTAGCATTAATAGATTTGCAAATGAGATAATTATGTCCAAGCATAGGTTACATAGCAGCATGCTTAAAAGTTCCAAAAAGCAGAATAAATGATAGAATCATGCAATACAGAAGAGACCCTTCCATCCATTGAGTCTGTACCACCAAACCATAATTCTTCTCAAAATTTTTAACTAACGCATACGTTTATGAACAGAGAATTTTAACATCAGTAGCAATCCTCCTTTTCCACCCCCCCCACCTCCCCCCCCAAAACCATGCTACCCAAGAGTCAGAAATGTTCACGGTGACTCAAGGCACTGCACACTGTGAAAACAAAGAATCAGTCAGCCAAGAGCCAAAAGGAATTTGCTTTTACTTATTCAATGTGGAATTGTGTAAAACAGAGGACTCAACTTCTTAGAAAAGTCTTCTTCCCTGCTACTCAAGACCAGAGACATGACACAAAAAAATCCAACAAACATGCTATCAGGGTCATATTTTTCTGGGGCTGTTAAAGTAAAATATTGAAATTTTGACTAGCATGAAGTGCCCTTGATGGTACAATAATTGGAGCAAATTAGTTTCCACTTTACTTTCATCTGCAAACTTACCCACAGTAACATTTAAATGCAAATATTCTGAGAAATGAAGGGAATAAAATCACTGTGGAAAACCGGCTTGGTCAGGTCGGTTCGGATGCCTTTAGGAAATTTTGCATTTGATTTTACTTTCTGCTAATGAGCAAGAAACAATGATGGAAATTTCCTGAAAAGGCAATGTACATTGGGCAGCACAGTGGCTCAGTGGTTAGCACTGCTACCTCACAGTGCCAGGGACCCAAGTTCTACTCTATCCTCGGGCGACTGTATGTGTAGGTTCTTCGAGTCTGCGCGTGTTTCCTCTGGGTGCTCTGGTTTCCTCCCACATCCAAAAATGTGCAGACCATGTGAACTTGCTGTGCTAAATTGCCCATAGTGTAAGGTGCATTAGTCAGCAGTTAAATATAGGGTAGGGGAATGGGTCTGGGTGGCTTACTCTTCAGAGGGTTGGTGTGGACTTGTTGGGCTGAAGAGTCTGTTTCTATATTGTGGGTAACCTAATCTACTGTTGTTGATGGAAGAGAAGAGCTAAACTCTTGCACTGTCAGCCCTATATGCAAGAAGCTATATATTATTAATCCCAGAGAAAGCTGAAGAAACTCAGCAGGCCTGGCGGCATCTGTGGAGAGAGAAACAGAGTTAATGTTTTGAGTCTTGAACGCCAACTGGAATTGTGAAGTGAACTTGAAACATTGACTCTTGTTTCTCTCTCCACTGATGTCATCAGACCTCCTGAGTTTCTCCAGCATCTTCTATGTTTGCTTCAGACATCCAGCATTCTTGGTATTTTGTTTTTATGTTATTAATCTCATCATTTTGTGTCACATTATTTGTGTTGTGAGCTTATGCCAAAATTTCTTGCAGATATAATTTGAATTTATGTTGCAGCAGCTGACTGGCCCACCCCAAAAGTGTTCACTCTAAAAATTCAAAATAGCAACCATTTACAGAATCACATTTAGGAGTGTATTGTAAGTGTTAGTTTCCTTCACCCAGCTTTGTGTGAGAACATAAGTTGAAACCATTAATTTTCAATCATAGTTTAGTTATTAAAAAGACCCCATTTTCATTGAAATGTCACAAGATGGAGCAAAGAAGAAAACTATGAAGACCTAAGAACTATCCTTGATAAATGGTATGAGGAGAAATTAAGGGGGGGAAGCTCTTTTCAAGCCGGTTGAGTTGTGTGGAAGAAGGTGATAGTCGCTCCAAATACTCCTGCAATAATGTGATAGACCTGGCACAAGAGCCAAAAATAACTACAATGCTGTACAGAGGGTAAGAAAAGCAACAAAATCTCAGCATGTACCCAAAAGGGATAACAGAGGATAAAAAGAAAACCTGTAGATATTCCTTTCTTTGCAGCTGCTGTCTCTTTCCCCTAGTGTTCCCAGCTTCTTCCAATCCTCTTTCATTCAATTTAAAAGGGAAGAGTTTTTCAAAAGCTGGCAACTGGCTCTCAGCATCAGGTCCCAATTAATGACAGTGTGAGGTGGTCAGCTGCTTTCTGGTCAGATGGGTTCCTTCACATCTTTCAGCACCCAGCAGCTAATATGCTGACTGATTCCTTGAATCTGTTGTCCAAACAGACATGCTTTTAAGAGTGGTCTGCAACTGAATTAGGCAGAAGATTGTTCCTGTTCTTTATGATGTTTGTCAAGTTCTCTCAAAAAATAGGAACTGAGTAGTGAAACCTCAGAACCAATCAGTGCCATTGTTTTAATGGTCCTCCCATTGTCACCCAAGAATATTAGGTCACATCCTGTTACCAAGTGAACAAAGGCTTATCCTGTAACATTATCATCAATCTTTGTGACTGGAAACTAGCACAGAGCCAGGAAATGGGTGATTGTCATTGCCTTAGTTAACTGTGGAGTGATGATCAACTTTTCCCAGTTGCGACAGCACAAGGCAGTAGTCTTAGGGAAAGGAAACATAATGTGAATAGTGACATGATCCATTTGTACCAAACATCCTTTGATGGTTTCACAGTTTCATTGGACAGTCATGGCAAAAAAGGAGGCCATTTGGCCCACTGTGTCAGTACTAGTTCTGGAGCAATTCGCCCAGTGCCACTTTCCTGCCTTTTTTTTCTATAACCCTGCAAAGTAACTTGCTTAAAGGTAGGTCCCAAGATGTAGAAAAAAAAACATTCTCAATGTGTGCATAACCAACACATTCACATCCAATATCTCAGCTTCAGTTAAGAAGTCAACTTTAAACTTGCCCTATTTTGTCTGCCTCAGGGAATATAATGTTTTTTTTCATTCACAGGATGTGCATGCCACTTACCAGGCTAGCATTTATTGCCCATGGAACAGTTACGAGTTGACTACATTGTGGTGGTTTGGAGTCACATGTAGTGGAACAATAGGTAAGGGCAACAGTTTTCTTCCCTAAGGACATTAATGAATCAGATGGATTTTTCTAGCAATCAATAATGGTTTCATAATCATCATTAGACTGTTAATTCCAGATAGTTATCTGCCATGGCAGATTTGAATCCAGGTTCCCAGAACACTACTTGGCTCTCCAGATCAATATTCTAACAATAATAGCACTAGACTATTGCCTCCTATACTATTACAACTTTCCTATTTAAAATATTTGGATTTCTCATTCAGAGTTCTACACTCTCCTTTAAAATAATTGAAGTTTTATAAAATGCTGAACAATACAAAACCACACAACACCAAAAACAAGGAGCATGGAGTCCAGACAAATCACTCTGTCATTCACTTTCAATCTAATGCGGAAACAGTGAGCAGAGACTGTGACATCTCATAGTAAGTTGATGAGGAAGGAAAGAGGATGGCTGCGTTGAATATGGTGTCGGCAGATGGCAGTGACAATATGGTAATTGAGCAGCCTATTGTCTTGGTTCAAGAGCAGGCAGAATGGCTGTACAAATTTTCAGCAATGGAAAATAATACATTTAGACAGAATTCACTAATGTATCGTATCATCAACATAAAACATTCTGTTAAAATTGCTTTAATAAAGATGACGTTTAGGTAATGCTGTGTAGCAATATAAATGGACTTCGTAAAGTTTCATCTTTTAAATGACAAGAAAGCAGATATAGCTTCCAATGTGCATGATCTTCCATTGGACCATACATGAGTATTCTTATCCTCTCTAAATGTTAAATAATTTAAATGAACAATTATATCAAATTCTCAGGGCAATCATTTTTAATCAAGCTTAGAGAAAATAACATGCATTTAATGTACTCCTGTCCAAGACTTCAGGATGTCTACTTATAGCAGCTAAGTATTTTTGAAGAAAATATTGTTGTAACATTGTCGTTACTTTGAGACCCGTAGATATAATTTTGTGCAGATATAATTCTCCAAATTTTACTCCCAGTTGAACCAGCAGTTTTAAAGGCTCAGGTGCTCAATAGTATGTACCTTGTCCAAATGCCACAGGAATGTTTTTAGGCATGTCTCCTCTGCTCTCCTCACAATCGTTACGGACAGAGACAGGAGTAAACTGAAACCGCAATTCTGCCACTGTTCATAAATAATGTGATTTTGAAAAGACCATGTGTGTGGCTTAAATCTTGAGTGTGTTGTCTTTTTAATAATAGATAACAAGGTTTGGGTTTGAATAAGGAAGATTATTCACCCTGAAAGGCCACTCAGTACTCGCATGCACATGAAGAAACATAAAGAGAATAGTGCACTTGTATAAGATATCAATACAAGCAAAGTTAATAATTTATGTGTTTTACTCATGTTAGGAAAAATCATGCACCCTAAAGAACAGCACAGGTGGACTCAATAGCTAGAGATAGATATCAGCATTAATGCTGGAATAATGGACAGATATTCAGGAGGCCCTAAAGTTAGTTAACTGCAATTTCTTTACAATGAGGTCAGTTTCCTGTACGGGAGAACTTCAATAGAAACGGGCTTGGAGATGTTAAGATATTGCAGCCTACAGTTTTGAAGAGGTACGGAGGTTATTGACCTGCTTCTTGCTATTTTTGCAGACTGACTGGATTTCTTCCTGGTTCTTGCTCTAACAAATCTGTTGTCTGAAACTGTTGTGATCAGTTGACACAGAAAGAGGCCATTTAGCCCATTGTGGCAGTGTAGACTCAATAAACGATTCTACTGTCCATCCTAATCCAACACTTGAGCACCACGTCCACAGGTTTGTAGGTTACAGCACTTTAGGTGCAGATCCAGGTTACTTTTAAAGGAGTTGAGAGCTTCTGCCTCTTTCTGTACAAGTAACATTTCTTTTGGATTTTTTAATGTAGTGGTGGTTAGGATTGGAAGAGTGCAGCCAATCAAGGGAAATTACTTCCAATTTACAGTCCTAGGAGATGTTATTGCTGCAACAAACAGGGGTAGGACTTATACAATTAATGGTAGGGCCTTGGATTGTGTTGTAGAACAGAGGAACCTCGGTGTTCAGGTACAGAATTCTTCGAAGTTTGTGTCAAATATAGACAGGGTGGTTAAAAAGGCATTTAGCATGCTTGCTTTCATTGCTCTGGGCTTTGAGTATAGAAGTTGGTAAATCATGTTAAAGTTTTACAGGGCATTAGGTGAGGCCTCTTCTGGAGTTCTGTGTCCAGTTCTGGCCGCCAAGTTATGGGAAGGATATTATCAAGTTGGAGTGGGTTCAGAAGAGATTTACCAGGATGTTTTGACTTATAAAGAAAGACTGGATACGCTGGAACATTTTTCACTGGAGTGTAGGAGGTTGAGAGGTGACCTTATAAAGTAATGAGGGGTGTTGATAGGGCTAATGGTAGGTGTGTTTTGCCGCAGATAGAGCATTTCAAGTCTGGGGGTGTATTTTTAAAGTGAGAGGAGAGAGATTTAAAAAAGACATGGGGCAAGTCTTTTACACAGAGGGTGGTTCGCGTGTGGAATGAACTGCTTAAGGAAGTGATGGATCTGGGCACAGTTACAATGTTTAAAAGACATTTGGGGAGTTACATGAATAGGAAAGATTTGAAACGATATGGGCCAGGAGCAGGCAGTTGGATCTCATTTAGTTTGGGATTATGTTCGGGTTGGACTGGTTGGGCCAAAGGGTCTGTTTCTGTGCTGTATGACTCGGTATCCAGATCTGAGGAACGTTCACTGGACCTAAAATGTTAACCCTGCTTTCTCTCCACAGCTGCTGTCAGACTTGCTGAGTTTCTTCAGCAATTTCTGTTTTTATTTCTGATTTTGAGCATTTGCAGTTCTTTAGTTTTTTTTGGTCCAGGTCATCATGATGGGTTATGGGTGGGAGGGATGGGGAATGGAGGCAATAGAGCATGCAATGAAACCCCCAAAACACAATGACTGCTGGCCCACAACTGACGTCAATGGGGCATAGCCTGAGCTATAGCCCTTTGAGGAACTTAAAGCAGCTGTGGTTTTTGACACAGTGAAAAAATCTTATCCGGCCTTGTTCTGTACAGTCTTAATTTTCAGATTGACAGCTCCTACCTTGTCAGGGGGGCTGCCAGTTATGGAGCATGGAGGTGTCTCCCATTCACTCTTCAGGGTCAGAAGCCCACCCATTGTAATTAGATGATGTTTAATTGGATGCAGCTCTCGCAATCCCAGTGAGCACCCACTGCAGAATTAGGGCCTGCAGCAAGGTTACAGTTTCCAATTTCTAACCCACGATGTGATCCCAGCTTGATTCTAGAACACTCTCTTAATCCCCTCTTTCTTGTTGTTTCACTTTCAACTTGCAAAAGCTTCTGCTAAGCCTACTCTGTTAACCATTCTTTCAGCCAGTTTCTCTTGCTTTTCTAAAAGTTTGATTTAACATCGGCTCTTCCCTCTGAAGCTCCTCAGGACACTGTACTGATTAATGCTAGGTAATTGCAAATTGAGGGTATTTATTTGCTTTGATTAGATTAGATTACCTACAGTATGGAAACAGGCCCTTTAGCCCAACAAGTCCACACTGACCCTCCGAAGAGTAACTCACCCAGACTCATTCCCCTGACTAATGTACCTAACACTACGAGCAATTTAGCATGGCCAATTCATCTGACCTGCACATCTTTGGATTGTGGGAGGAAACCGGAGGAAACCCACACAGACACAGGGAGAATGTGAAAACTCCACACAGACAGTCGCCCGAGGCAGGAATCGAACCTGGGACCTTGGTGTTTGCAAACAGCTGCAGTCCAATGCAAAGCGACACTCAAAAAGTTCCATCAGACAAGCTTGGTGCATCTTTGAATTACTAATGATTTTAACTTCAGTGCTGAGTAGATTCTCCCATCGATTCTCTTCCGGAATTTACATTTAACTGATGCTTACAAACTAAGTAGGATTTTCTGTGTACTCCAAATACGTGCTTGGAGAACTCAGTTGTTCTTGAACAAGTAACTGATCAGGCCTGTTGAACTTCATTGTCTCTTATTGTGTGAAAGTTACCACAATGTAAACTTAACCTGCTAATATAATGATGCTTTCCTGCTGAATCAAAAGTAATAACCTTATCATTATTCATTAAAAAACCTTTTTAAAAGGTCCTCATCAGGATATTTCACCATAAAGTGCTGCACAAATGACTTGAGAGTAGATATGGTACCGTAGAAAGGTTTTATATGCCCTTCAAAGAAGAGTTTTACTGCCAGAGCTATTTTGAGATTGTTTAATTTTGTTTTTATGGACTTCTTTTGACTAATGTGGTTTTACTGGTAATTGAATACATAGATTCTGACAAATGTTGCACTTTGTGAGTTGGAGACTTAGGCATTTCTACAGCTATCATGAAAAGTCTGTACATTGCACAGACTTGGGGGTTGAAAGAAAAGTTGGAGCAGATGACTCAACAATTTGCTTGTTCATCATTTAGTTATGTTTCGCTGGTTGGTTCAGCAGCTGGAAACAAGTAAACAAAACGTTCCACTGAAAAGAGTTCAACTCTGCCTATTTTTAAATTTTTTAGTTTTTTCTGATTCTAATAATTGTGTTCTAACCCTCATCATCGCATGCCCAGCCTCACTCCTGGTTGTGTCAACTCTGCACCTCAGGCTTTTTCATGAGCACTATTAGTAGCACTCTGTCTTCCACTCTAAGTCACAGCAGATGTGACACACAAAGCCAATTTTTACTTATTGTGAAACTTTACATTCAATAGAAAGGCAATCAATTTTCATTCAGTCACCAGTGTTGGCAGCTGAGCAGCACTGACAGAGCTCCAGCAGCACTTTGCCACCATGTCATTCTGATTGTGGATGGTGAATGAGTTAGAGCTAACAGAAAATGGCAATTTAGAACATAAGTGAGCTTTTTCTGATTAGATTTCTCAATGCCATCAATGTACATTTCTTCATTTGGGGATAAATAGTAATTTCACTATTGTGTGACCAAACTCATGTATTCAATTACAATTATTGTTTTACATAATCCTCTGGTCCGTTTTCTTAAATCCCAATGCTTTTATTGTTCTTCCATTGACAAAATATCTATGATGTGCACACAACTAAGATGCAAATTCTCTTATGCTTTAAAACACAATTACAAAATTCAGTTTGCACAGCTCAGATTCTGAAAAGCTTTCTCGATTATCTGCACATTTTGGAAAGGAAATTATTGTTTCTCTTGGTTTTCTTTTCAAGCTCACATTTGAATTTAAACATGTGATTCAGGAAGTGGTCCAGCATTAGAACTGGTTAGTGTAAGACAAAATAATTGGTTACAGGCTTCCATACAGTGTGCTAACTGATTTTCTAAATACATCACCCTCCCCGCCACCACTCCCCCAAAAAGGATTTATACCCAAATGCTGATTCTAGGAAAGGCTATGATGTCACATCCTGGGTTATCAATTAAGGTGGGAAGTTTAAGAAATCTGGTGGAATGTGGCCCAAAAGTCTGACCTGTGGTACATGTCATGACAACGTCAGAGCCTTCAATTGTGGACAGTTTTAACTTGCAGTTCAAAAAGTGTTTTTAAAAGTGGAGTAATACAGCCATAAATGGCTGCTGATATAAACTATGTGGCTGTCTGGTGCAAGAGGCTGTTGGAATATAATAACTAAAGTGTTAAAAAAAATCCAAACACACTAGAATGTAATTTCTCATGACTATAACAAAAAAGAGGGGCTGATGAACTTCTGTTCAACATCAAGCTATCTTCCTGCAAGTATACAGAAATATTTTACGTCACTCCCTTGGACAATAAAACAAAGTCAAGCATTACAAAGTCACTGTGCGAGCGCATATAGTGGACTGAAAACATGTATGCACACGAGCCTGCATTCAACCATTTGTGTGCTGTGAAATTCATAACTGAAGAACAATTCCCTCATTACCCCTGTATTGCAGGTAAAGAGTTTCTTTCTCATCCCAAGTACTGTAAACCAAGTTAACAGAAATAGGACAATATAGAACTCTCTTTCATCATGATTACTGGAATTCAATCATGGTTGAAAAGCAACAGAAATGTAATCAATCCACAAGACTGAAAGTCATGAATCTGACTGTTTACCTACCAACACCAATGCTACTTGGAACCTTCATTGCAGAAATTCAACATTTAACTATCCATTCTTCATGAATGCTTCAGAGACTAATTCCCATATTTGTATTTTTGACTTTTATCTTTTTGGGCTTGCATCATATTTCTAAACAGTATGCATATGTGTGGAGTTACTAATTCTCCTCATGTTTAGTGATGAATGAACCCATTCTTTGCTAACTCAAGAAAACCTGGCTGAAGTGTCTCCTTTCTAATTCAAAAGTTGATTTGATCCGAGAAAAAGATACCTGTAAGGGAAATAATGTGTTTTAAATGAATGTTGTTTCAATCAATTGAGGGGATTGGGTGATTAAAGAATGGGAGCCAGTTCATTTCTCCTCACCTGAGAGCTTACTCCACATGAACCCCTAACGAATTGTAAAATCTCACTGGGGTCTGGTCACAATCAATAACACAACTTACTTGTGTGGAGCTTCAACAAAATATAAGCATGTCAGCCTATTTCCGCCTTATCTGCTCTTGATGTGGCACAACTTTCATCGATCTTAATCTCAAACTCCTCATCTCTAATCCCATTTGCTTTGCTACTTAATGGTAAAGCCTCCATAAAAATCTACTCCTTCATTTGCAGCTTTGGTTACCTCCCCTAATTTCATTACAGTAGTGGAACATATTATTACACGAAATGAGGCATTTCAAAGCAAAACCATCCAGAGGCAACATTATCTCTCCAGGTCACATACCATGAAAGGACATCGGTAGCCCTGGACCAGTGATGGTCCTTGATTATGCTTGGCAAGGTAATGTGGTGGTTAGCTCCTGCCTTCGGCACTTGCCTAACCATGAGTCTTTCAGGTTCTTTTTTGACTGCCATTGACATATAGAATCATAGAGATCCTACAGTGTGGAAATAGGCCCGTCAGCCCAACAGGTCCACACCAACCCTCCGAAGAGTAACCCACCCAGACCCAGTAGTTTGTTCTGTTTCATTCATTTTTTTGAGGCTTTTTAGCAGTTTATACAGCTGAATAATCGTTGAACCACTTAAAGTCTGTTGAAAGGTTTCCAATTGATACTTTAAACCTGTGTGGTAGGTGAACACACCTAGAATACACAACTCCTAGAGTGAGAATTTAACCCAGAGTTTAGCCTCTGAGGGAGGGACACGACCAGCATACCACAAAACCTTGAAGAGGGCACACTGCAGACCAATATAGTAGGTATTATGCGGTTTTAAAATAGTTGGCTAATCTCGTGTATTATGTTAAGCTGAACCATGATAAATTCTGGACAAGGACTTATAGGTTGCAAGTGGTAAAGGCAAGTTCAAGACTGAAGTGAGGAAGCACCTCCTTGCAAAAAATGATCAATCAGTGGAGTGATTTTCAAGCGAGGTTATTGAAGCAATAAAACCCACGGGGTCATTGAAGAAGCAGTTTCATGCCACAATGGGGAAGCATAGTTTTTTTTTTATGGACAGATGAAAGATTTAATAGATTCTGTCATGTGTATTTATATTCCCTATCATTCTAACACTTTTACACTACCTTGTCATTTAACCATTTGAAAGTGAGTGACTCAATTTTCCAACTTTCTGACAGGTGTTTTGTTAATAAAACAAAAATGAAATAAAGAATTCTCTGTTTCTGTGTTCCACAGTAGCAGTTGTTCAATACTGTACAGACAGCACAACATTCCCAGACAGTTAGAATTAAAACTATTGAATTTCTTTACAGCTCTGCTCTGTATTACAGAAAAGAACCTCTTAAAATCAAGTGCAACTCAAGCCCACCTTTTCTTAAATATAGACTGTTAGCTGTACTTTAAAAGTATATCTTATAATGTCTGGTCTGAGCCCCACATTCCTAAGGAAACAATTAGCTCACTTAGTAGTAATCACACCATGTAACCCAGACTAAATAGAGGGAGAAAATTCACTGAGGTGGGGCAACAGGAGAGAGGTATTTCAAATATACCGAGTTTTAAAGGAAGCTTAGGTCTGTTCCAATTCGGTATTTTTTAACAGCGTAAGTTATAAGCCAGGCAAAAAAGATGAATGCATCTGGTAAGCAAATTATGCCACCTGAATTGCAACTATACGGTGTACAGAAGTCACCACAATATTTACTTATAGGGCTGAAGCCAAATTTCCGAGTTGTAGGAAAACACAGTAATAAAATCTGGAACATTCTAAAAAAAACAATGGGAACCTAAACAGGGCTCTGCAAAAGCTGAAAGGACTTTACTTTTACAGTCAGCTTTGCTTTACCACACAATATAATTCGACTCAAAAGTACTTCTGTGGACCATAGGCTACCATGCAAATACATATCTTCTTTTATGTGCACTTCCAAACATTCAGTTAATATCGTGCAGTGCTGATGGTTTTCCACTTTTAATTGCTCATGATTAGCATAAGTACGAGAAGGTTATCAATTTCAGTGACAGAAAACTAATCGCTTTACAGTTAGCCAACTCTTTGCAGTTGTTGTACTACCTGACATAATTGAAAAATGGAAAACATCAAAAGTTTTGTCAAAATTTTGTTAACTATTAAGATGCTTTGTAGTGAAGGTTAGGTGTCAACAAAAAGAACTCTTTTAATACTTCAACATGAAAATATAATTGGTATAATCTATAAAATATCTCAGTAGAGAAAAGGTGTAGCCAGACAAATAGAAAAATAACAAGTTAATACTGCTTATTGTTTTTCAATGTGTGGGAGAAATACCCTTTGATATACTGTAGGTAATATGAAGTACTTTCAGGGTTTATTTGTGAAAGGAGTGAAATCCAATTTCTTCCACTAGTTCTTTAATATCGGAGCCGTCAGTATTTTCAAAAAATTTCGATTCTGCCTTGAGACAGAATGAAGGTTTATTCTTGAAAGGTATTAAATATATCAACAGAATTTCTGATAAAACAGCCACTACATTTCAGAAATTATTTGCATACTGCATTGAAAGAGATTTGGTGACTTAATATGATGCAATATATAAAATTCAGGCATTTCTCTTTTGTACATTATCCTGCAACTTTTCCCATCATTACCAGGGCAATATTTATGGAAAATTGCTTGTTATTTCCTAAGGTATTGCCCCAGAACAAAATTTCTGTTCAGCCATTGGATATTGTTATGATTAGATACCAGAGTACCAGAATGAAGGTTTGCTTTTGAAGAAAAATTAGATTGGATTTCATGGAAAGCCAAAGACTTCTTGAAAAAGGTTGATCAAGTGATGCTGGTTCCAATTCTAATCATGTATGACATGGAGTTTGCTGGTTGATCCCCTGTATTTAAAAGATATGTACAACAAGTCCAATGCCAATATTTTCAACAATTTGAAACAAAATTATTCGATTCATAGGAAGCCAAAGAGCTTATCTACTGTAGCTTTGTGGATGCTACCTTTATACATCTCAAACAATTTGACATATCACTGAGATGCTTTATGGAAACCAATTTGAGAAGCCTTTCTTTGTAAAAGCTTCATCTAGAGAGAGACTGATTCAATCTTCAAAAAGATTGGGTTGAAAGCAGAGCCCTCAATTGAAACCATCCATTTGCTTGACAGCAGTAACTGAAGAGAGTTTGGGGTCATTGACCTATTTCTTACCAAATATCAAAACCTGTCTTCACTACAGATAGAAGCTTTCCATTAATGTCATAGACAAGGATTGAATACTGTTTACTGTAAATATTTACTATCCATGCTTATTTAAATATTATAAACGGTGCTTACAGCCATTCAAATTCAATCCATATTCAAAAATGAACTCAGATTTTATTATTTGCATCATATATTATGTTAGGAAAGGCATGTCTGCTTTATGAATATATGAAGGTAGAAAGTGGCAAACAAATGACTTTATTAACAATTTAACAACAAGAAACAGGATCCTATTTTCGAGAAACGTCTGCCTGGCACCATGATGGGTATGCATGTCAAAAGAAATTTACTGCATAGAAAGTGAGGCTGGTAATCTGTCAGTGTCCATCGATCCATCTCACTGACACACTGAAATGAAAATACAACTGATTTGTTGCTCATTGCCAGTGTAGTGTTACTTGCTGTTGCCTGCATTCACACTGCACAGCTGCAGTACATACACCATCTGGTGTTTTCCTACCATTAGAGACTGCAGCAGTACACAGGCCAAATAATACATTTGAGCTGCAAAGTTCAAATATATAAACACTTAGACATGGCTGCTAACAAATTTTGGTTTCGCACAGAATGAAACGAAAAACAGACTTCCTTGTATGAGAAATAACAGAATTCAACAACAGAAATAGTTAAAAGATTCTTCCAATTTTGTGTGAAGACCTTTCTTCTTTGTGAACTGGAAAGAGTTAAAGCTCTGCATGCCACTTTGTGAGCAATGTGGGCCTTAGTGCTGCTGTCAACTTGACAAGTTTCTCATCGGTTACTTTTGTCCCTTAGCAAATTCAGCCAACCATCCAAACAGAACTATCTGGAACAAATGGGATGACAAGTTCAGCTAATGTAGTTTGTAAAATCAACAGACGATTACAAACAGTGGCATCTTGTGAGTGATGAAAATCTACTTGCTGCCTACGGTGCAATGTTCCTTTCAGCCAGTCAACATTGTGTGAAGATGATAGAGCAACACTCACTCACTGCCTAACATTTTTGGCTTGAGCATTTCAGAGAACACCTTAGGCGATGTGAAAAAAAATGTATAGTGACTGTCCTGCCATATGCTTTCCAGATAATCTTCCAAAAGGCTGTGCATTCTCAGAGTTATTTATAGAACTGACTGATCTTATGGAGTTTTATGCTTTGGCTGCGACAACAAGAAGTCCAAATGTTTCTGATATAAGTAGCAAAAATGTCAATGTTACAGCCTCTGACTTGTTTCTTGATTATATTTAAAATTCTGTCTCCATTGGTACTTCAAAAATCAAAAAAGAAATTATGAATACCTAAACCAAAATTAGATTTTATAAACTGATTTAGATTCCAAAGAGATGGTATTTCTTTAACACCATCCTACTTTGGCTCATCATCGAATTCATTCGTTTCTGGTCGAATCTGAGGTCTGTCTGTAATACGAGTGCCTGTATTTATATAGTATTATGCATGTTTTAAAGCATGCTGGGATGGCATAGTGGCTCAGCGGTTCGCACTACTGCCTCAAAGTGCCAGGGACCTGGGATCGATTCCAACCTCAGGTTACTGTCTGAGTGGAGTTGCCAGTGTCTACGTCAGTTTCCCCTGAGTGCTCTGGTTTCCTCCCACAATCCAGGGATGTGCAGGTTAAGTGGATTGGCCATGCTAAATTACCCATAGTGTCCAAGGAAATGTAGGCTAGGTGGCGAGCCATGGGAAATCCAGGAGTACAGAGACAGGTAGCGGTTGGGTCTGGGTGGGATGGTCTTTGGAGGGTCAGTGTGGGCTGGATGTCTTGCTTCCACATTGGAAAGATTCTACGAAAGTATTCCTGATGAAGTGCTTTTGCCCAAAACGTCGATTTTTCTGCTCCCCGTATGCTGCCTGACCTGCTGTGCTTTGCCAGCACCACTCTAACCTTGACTCTAATAGCCAGCATCTGCAGCACCCACTTCTGCCTTCTATGAAAGCATTGAGTTGAAATAAAGAGTAAGTTTCATGTGCAAATGTTACAAAATAAGTAACATAAGTCGCAACGCAGGTTTATTATTCAAAAGCATTAAATGGAACTTAGCTCTATGTAAATGAAAGGGAGGATTAAATTGGTCTGCCCCTGGGATAATGATGCATGATTAACCCATGCACTTAGAGCAGAATACAGGGAGGATGGCAACTTTGCTCTGCCTATTCATTACGAAGATTTCTGTACACAGCAAACACACCAAGGTTTGATTTCATGCATCAGTGGGGGGCCTGATGTCAATACAAACCAGCACTATTTAAAGCTGGGCTACAGCTCTGAAAGGGGAGATGCATTCTGGCTGAATCACATGATGGGAGTTATTCCACAACAGATAGAGAGTTCAGAGGCTGGGTGTTATGCTATGCTGTGAACTCACCTTTTAGAGCATTTATCTAAATTTCTGTCAATCATTACCACTTGCAAAGGATATGATGTAATAGACCCATAGCATGGACTGAGTCAATAAGCAGCAAAGGTAGGACCATAATGTGTGTTGAATAGTCTCCCAGTTAGGTTTATCTGCATGATGTCCTACCGTCAAATAAATAACCCATTCTGTTTTGATTTACCAAACTGCATTTACGTTGAGTAATGAAGAAAATATCAACAAGCAATGTTTCTGCACTCCATTGGACGTTTTGTTGGGGAAGGTGGAAAAGAGGAGATTTGTCTTACAGTCTCAGGAGAACAGGAGATCCTCCAAACATGTAATGAGAAAGCGATAGGAGCAAAAAACAGCAAAGGCCAATAGCTGGAGTGTAGATTTAAGGAACTGAATAGAGAGTCACAAGTATAATAATCTCAGAAAACTGAGAGGCAGTAGTTACATCTTCAAATTATATACCCTACTCTGTGGGAGCTATAGACCCACCGCAATTCACCATTCCTCCATAAACCTGAGACCTGGTCAGCCAAATACAGCCAAAGACCTCATTCACAATGGTTCTGATGGTGGTATTATTGCTGCAGGAAGATAATGGTCTGCATCTTGAGATTTCTTGGGTCAGCATGGCTCTCATTCTATGCCTGCTGTACGGATGGATGGATGGTTTTCATGTATGGATGAAAACCATGATCCAAGCTGGTATTTGTTCAACTATAGTTGAGAGTGTGGTGCTGGAAAAGCACAGCAGGTCAGGCAGCATCCGAGGAGTAGGAGATTTGATGTTTCAGGCAAAAGCCCTTCATCTTCCTGATGAATGCCTTTTGTCTGAAATGTCTATTCTCCTGTTCCTCAGATGCTGCCTGACGTGCTGTGCTTTTCCAGCACCACACTCTCGATTCTGATCTCCAGCATCTGCTTCCTCACTTTCACCTTTGTGGAACTGTAGCCATTTTTTCATTTCCTGTTGTGGCTAAACACAGCTGGCACAGCAGACTGACAGAGGCTATATGCATAACGACTATTACTCAAATGCCAGGCATTCATCTGAATGCCACGCTGCCTATGGCAACACACAAGCTGTATATTGAGTGAGTGGGTAATTATTGTTCCAGTTACATATAGAATTGACACGTGCTGTGTGCAAGGAAGTGAGCATTCAGTCAACATCACTCTGCACCTTGGGAAGACGACAATCCTTACAAATCCTTACTCTTGCTTCACCTATTTCTCTTTGGAAATAAAAATGAAATGTACATCTGTGCACAGCGCATCTCAGTGACCTCCTTACCACAGCAATGCATGACAAACGGCAAGGTATTATGGTATGCAGCAATCACTAAAGGGAGCTAGATACATAGAAGATGGGCAGCATGGTGGCACAGTGGTTAGCACTGCTGCCTCACAGCGCCAGAGACCCGGGTTCAATTCCCACCTCAGGCAACTCTCTGTCTGGAGTTTGCACATTCTCCCCGTTTCCTCCCACAATCCAAAAATGTGCAGGTTAGGTGAGGGGTAAATGTTGAAGAATGGGTCTGGGTGGGTTACGCTTCGGCGGTAGGTGAGGACTTGTTGGGCCAGGGGGCCTGTTTCCACACTGTAAGTAATCTAAAAAAAGATCAGGAGAGAACTGCTCCTTAAACGCTGTCAGTAGATAGTGTCTTTCACTCATACTTGCTCCTTATCCAGCTCTGTATAAAGTATGCTTGTCCAGGTCATACTCAATCTGAAAAGAGAGCCCCACAAGGACAATGTTGTCTTCAAATAGTTAGTTTCAGCCCAGGCCTTTAACTCAAATAAGAGGTGCTTGAGCCCTAGTCAGATCATAACTGCAGGCCAGTGCGACAATATTTGCAACATGTGGAGAATTTTATCAATAGCCAGAATAAATAGTCCTGCAACTAACCAGTTGAAAGTTTGAGCATGAGAAAGTCACGTGTGCAACTACAATAGATCCAAGATATTTTGTTTCAGCCTCATGACAGAACTGACACAAGGCACATGCAAGATAAGGTCAAAGGAACCATGCACCATGGAAAGACTGCAATGCTTGCAAATCCTGATGGTGTTCCACTTGCTTCCCTCTGGAAAAGAGTAATGAAATGAAGTTACAGGTTTGTGTACAGAAGATGTCAGTAACCTTCTGAATACAGCAATGCATCAATCAAAAAAATCTGCAATCCAAAGGAAGATAGAATCATAGAGTCATAGAGATGTATAGCACGAAAACAGACCCTTCGGTCCAACTTGTCTATGCCTACCAGATATCCCAACCTAATCTAGTCCCACCTGCAACACCCAGCCGATATCCCTCCAAACCCTTTCTATTCATATACCCATCCAGATGCCTTTTAAATGTTGTAATTGTACTAGCCTCCAGCACTTCCTCTGACAGCCTATTCCACACATGCACCACCCTCTGTGTGAAAAAGTTGCCCCTTAGGTCTCTTTTATATCTTTCTCCCTCTCACCCTAAACTTATGCCCTCTAGTTCTGGACTCCCCCACCCCAGGGAAAAGACCTTGTCTGATTATCCTATCCATACCCCTCATTATTTTATAAACCTATATGAGGTCACCCTTCAGCCTCCAACGCTCCAGGGAAACAGCCCCAGCCTATTCAACCTCTCCCGATAGCTCAAGCCCTCCAATCCTGGAGACATCTTTGTAAATATTTTCTGAGCCCTTTCAAGTTTCAAACATCCTTCTGATAGGAAGGAGACCAGATTTGCATGCAATATTCCAACGGTGGCATAACCACTGTTCAAGATCCCATTGTAATCTGAGGTAAACCTCTTCACTGTCCACTACACCTCCAATTTTGGTGTCATCTGAAAATTTACTAACTGTATGTCTTATGCTCACCCAAATCATTTAGATAAATGATGAAAAGTAGGGGACTCAGCACCGATCCTGTGGCACTCCACTGGTCACAGGCCTTCAATCCAAAAAACAACCTTCCACCACCACCCTCTGTCTTCCACCAGTGAGCCAGTTCTGTATCCAAATGGCTAGTTCTCCCTGTATTGCATGAGATCTAATCAGTCTCCCATTGGGGAAAATTGTCAAATACCTTACTGAAGTCCATATAGATCACATCTACTGCTTTGCCCTCATTAATCCTCTTTGTTACTTCTTCAAAAAACTCAATCAAGTTTGAGAGACATGATTTCCCATACACAAAGCCATAATGACTATCCTTAATCAGTCCTTGCCTTTCCAAATAAATGTAAATCCTGTCCCTCAGGATTCCTTCCAACAACTTGCCCACCACCAAAGTCAGGCTCATGGTCTATAGTTTCCTGGCTTGTTGTTACCACTTTTCTTAAATAGTGGTACCATATTAGCCAACCTCCAATCTACTGGCACCTTACCTGTGACTATCGATGATACAAATGTCTCAGTAAGAGGCCCAGCAATCACTTCCCTAGCTTCCCACACAGTTCTAGGCTACACCTGATCAGGTACTAGGGATTTATCCACTTTTTTTGCATTTCAGAACATCCAGCACATCCTCCTCTGCAATATGGATATTTTTCAAGATGTCACCATCTATTTCCCTACAGTCTATATCTTCCATGTCTTTTTCCTCAGTAAATACTGATGCAAAATACACATTTAGTATCTCGTCATCTCCTGCCACTCCACAAAAAGGCCACCTTGCTGATCTTTGAGGGGCCCTATTCTCTCCCTCGTTACCCTCTTGTCCTCAATGGATTCTCCTTAACCCCTATTTGCCAAAGCTATCTCATGTCCCCTTTTTGCCCTCTTGATTTCCCTCTTAAGTATACTCCTATTTCCTTTATACTCTTCTAAGGATTCACTCGATCTATCCTGCCTATACCTTACATATGCTTCCTTCTTTTTCTTAACCAAACCCTCAATTTCTTTCGTCATCCAGCATTCTCGAAACCTACCAGCCTTTCTTTTCACCCAAACAGGAATATACTGTCTCTGGACTCTTGTTATCTCATTTCTGAAGGCTTCCCATTTTCCAGCCGTCCCCTTACCTGCGAACATCTGCCCCCAGTCAACTTTTGAAAGTTCTTGCCTAATACCATTAAAATTGGCATTTTTCTAATTTAGAACTTCAACTTTTAGATATTGTCTATTTTTTTTTCCATCACTATTTTAAATCTAATAGAATTATGGTCACTGGCCCCAAAGTGCTCCCCACTGACACCTCAGTCACCTGCCCTGCCTTATTTCCCAAGAGTAGGTCAAGTTTTACACCTTCTCTAGTAGGTACATCCACATACTGAATCAGAAAATTGTCTTGTACACATTTAAGAAATTACTCTCCATCTAAACCCTTAACACTATGGCAGTTCTAGTCTATCTTTGGCAAGTTAAAATCCACTACAATAACCACACTATTATTCTCAGATAACTGAGATCTCCTTACAAATTTGTTTCTCAATTTCCCTCTGACTATTAGGAGGTCTCTAATACAATCCCAATAAGGTGATCATCTCTTTCTTATTTCTCAGTTCCACCAAAATAACGTCCCTTCATGTACTTCTGTGAATATCCTCCCTCAGCACAGCTGTAATGCTATCCCTTATCAAAAATGCCACTTCTCCTCCTTTCTTGCCTCCCTTCCTGGCCTTCCAGTAGTATTTGTATCCTGGAACATTAAGCTGCCAATCCTGTCCAGCCCTGAGCCATGTTTCTGTAATTGCTATCATATCCCAGTTCCTAACTATGCCCTGAGTTCATCTGCCTTCCCTGTTAGGCCCCTTGCATTGAAATAAATGCAGTTTAATTTATTCGTCCTACATTGTCCCTACCTGCCCTGACTGTTTGACTCGCTTCTGTTCTCAACTGTACCAGTCTCAGATTGATCTCTTTCCTTACTATCTCCCTGGGTCCCCCCCCACCCCCAATTACTAGTTTAAAACCTCCCGGACAGCTCTAGCAAACCTCCCGCCTGTATATTGGTCTACTTCCAATTCAGGTGCAATCCGTCCTTCTTGTGCAGGTCACTTCTACCCCAGAAGAGATTTCAATGTTCCAAAAATGTGAATCCTTCTCCCATACACCAGCTCCTAATCTGCTCTGTCCTCCTATTCCTACCCTCACTCGCTCGTAGCACCGGGAGTAATCCAGATATAACTACTCTCAAGAACCTCCTTTTAGAATTCCTGCATAACTCTCTGTATTCTCAGAATCTCAACCTTTTCCATTCCTATGTCGTTGGTTCCAATGTGTACAATGACCTCCTGCTAGTCCCTCTCCCCCTTGAGAACATTCTGCACCCTCTCTGAGACATCTTTGATCCTGGCACCAAAGAAGCAACACACCATTGTGTTTGTTTGCTGCTGACCACAGAAACGTCTGTCTGTGCCTCGGGCTAGAGAGTCCCCTCACACAATCGATCTCTTGGAACCAGTCCCAATACCAGGAACTTGGCTGTTTGTGCTACGTTCCCCTGAGAGAGCGTCACCCCCTGCATTTTAACAGTATACTTGTTTGAAATGGGGACAGCCACA
The DNA here is from genome assembly GCF_020745735.1 of Hemiscyllium ocellatum. Classification (NCBI taxonomy): domain Eukaryota; kingdom Metazoa; phylum Chordata; class Chondrichthyes; order Orectolobiformes; family Hemiscylliidae; genus Hemiscyllium; species Hemiscyllium ocellatum. The sequence goes on along the minus strand of NC_083425.1, from coordinate 25,078,763 downwards.
GAAAACCTCCTGCACTACCTGCCTACCTCTCTTACCTCTCCTGAGTTAGCACATCTATGTGAGTGCAACTGCAACTTTTCTCCCTTCTTATAACTGCCATCATCACGCCCCCAACTCTTGTAAATTCCTCATTTTCTCTAACTGTCTCTCCAACCATTCCATTCTGTCTGATAGGATTCATAACCACTGGCATTTATTGCATATAATTCTCGGTAACACGTAAACTCTCCCTAAACTCCCACACCTGACAAGAAGAACATATCACTCTACTAAGGGAAATTTTTGCTTCTTTCAATCTGCAGACCCAGAAAATAGCACCATCTTATTCCTCCACAAAACACTGCTCCAAGCTAACTTAATGCTCATGGCTTATATATTTAAGTTTAATCAAGAGACATATCTCTATAAAACATATTATCAAGAAAGAAACCACTCTATTCACTACTGCACACTTACAGCAAGGCCCCAAGACCACACTTAAAACCTTTCACTTATCTGTTTCTGTGCTGTGACCTCTCCCAAACAGTGTCCTCCAAGATTAGTTGTGAATTTCATTGTATGTTAATTTTCCCAGAAGCACTCTGAAATCCAGCAATACGTGAATTCACCAGCAAAGGCAGTAACTGCGACGGTTCACTGCTGAGTCAGTTCGCAGTGTGGATTTCTTTCTCTCTCTCTTTCTCTCCCCTGCTCCGAGCTCACTATTGCTTCCTTTGTCTGTCTCTCTCCCTTTTAAAAGTGCCATTGTTTTGACTGTTTTTTCTCCGAAGTTCCATAACAATGCAACAGCATATAAAACAGTAATTGTTGCTCCTGGAATTCGAGGAAATCACCTCCAACACCTAAAATACCTCAAAAAAGGAGCAGCCTGTTACAGCCATCTTATCTGTCCAAACAATTGACCCCTCCCAATGCTGAAATACAAACATCTTCCAACTGTTTTGACCAGATTTTCAAGAAAACAAGATAATTAAATGTAATGTGAATATGATTTTGAAATATAAACTTCAAATTCAAACGTAATGTAAGTCTGTTTGAAACATGCCTCTGTTGTGATTGGAACAAAGGTCAGGTGGACCTCATTGACTATGAGATCCTTCATTGGGGTTATGGACCTCGCCCAATCAGGGAGCTCTGGCTGATGAATATAAACAAGAGATTCAGTCGGTCTTCTCACTCTAGGGACTGGCTTTGAGTTGGCTGGTCAGAGCCCATGTACCGTGCACATGTAAATAAAGGGTGACTCGGTGACAGGATACCGGCCTCTGTGCAGTTATTTCAGCCCCCTTGCTGCTGACCTGCTCTATCCTTTCTGCTTATTTGAATAGATTTTTAAGGCATAAATATAAAATCACATTAAAAACGGAAAAACTTGACTGATTGCTGTCTCCTAAACCTGCTGTGCCTGATGGGCATGAATTATGCTTCAATGAATTGAAGTTTGAATGTTCATATTGAAGTAAATATTATACATCGTAGCTCTGGTGTTTCCCTGGAGCTCTGATTGTTAGCACTGATTTGTACCCATTTAAAGTTTGGCATTGACAAAACAAGCATGACATTGGGTACAGTTTCAGGCTTAACAATTGGGTTTACCTCAAAAAGGAAATTGCAGATGTACTAGTTCAATCACAAACATGACATCCTGCCCAGAGGCATGATCCAAGTTCTATTAGGCTGATAAAAATAACAAGCTTTGACATTGTGTTTAAAACATAATTACTTTGAGAGGCAATTCCCAGCACTTCCATGATCTCATTATTATCTTCAGCTTTTCTAATCAAGTAAATAGTTTGCAATAGATCATTACAATCACAATTGCAAATAATGTTTTTTTACATTCAAGGGTAAACTGCAAGCTTTTCTAATGTTTGGTTGGTAAATGCGTGTCTCATTATCGAATTAAAACATTCAGAATAAATTTTCAGGATTATTTTGAACAGAGTGGCGGGGACAGAGGGCAGAGAGAAGTGAGGACTGCCAGGTAGGTAAATTTTTTCCACTTAAAAAGCAACTTACCTCAGAGTCGGGCCTCCATTTTGAACAGACTGGCTAGGAGAGAGGGCGGAGAGAAGCGAGGTCTGCCGGGTGGGTAAGTCTTTCCCACTTAAAAAGGGACTTACCTCAGGAGTCAGGCCTCCATTTTGAACAAAGTGGCGAGGAGAAGTGAGGAGGAAATTGAGAGGACGTACAGGGAGTTGGTCACTCCTCAGACACAGGATAAGGACAGCTGGATTACAGTCATGGGGAGGAAAGGGAACCAAAGGAGAGAGCAGGGATCCCCTCTGTCCTTTCCCCTCAGCAATAAGTATACCATTTTGGATACTGCTGGTGGGGACAGGCTACCGGGGAAAGCCATAGTTGTCAGTTCTCTGGCACTGAGCCTGGCACTGGCTCAGAAGGGAAATGAGAGAATAGGAAAACACTCGTGGTAGGGGACTCAATAGTTAGATGGATTGACAAGAGATTTTATCCCGGAAGGTATGCTGCCTCCCCAGTGCCAGGCTGGGATGTCGCCAATCAGGTTTTCAGGATTCTAAAGGGGGAGGGTGAGCAACCAGAAATCATGGTACATATTGGCACCAATGATACAGCCAGGAAAGGGACTGAGGATCTGAAAAATATTACAGAGAGCTAGGTTGGAAGCTGAGGAGCTGGACAAGTAGAGTAGTGATCTCAGGTTTGCTACCTGTGCTATGACATAGTGAAGGGAGGACTAGTCATCGAATGTAGCTTAACACGTGGCTGTGAGGCTGGTGCAGGAGGGAGGGCTTCAGATACCTAGACCATTGGGATGCCTTCTGGGGAAGGTGGGACCTGTACATGAAGGACGGGTCGCACTCGAATTGAAGGAGCACAAATGTCCTGGATGGGAGATTTGCTCGTGTGGTTCGGGAAGGTTTAAACTAGTTTGGCGGGGGGGGGGGAGCCAGAGCTACACATCTGGGAGGGGGATAGTTGTAGATGGGGCAGTGACAGGATGTAGTGAAACTATCAGGAAAGATTTTCATGTGATGGAACAAATGGCTCGGTTAAAGTGTGTCTGCTTTAACGCAAGGAGTGTCAGAAATAAGAGTGATGAACTTACAGCATGGATCAGTACTTGGGACTAGGATGTTGAGGCCATAACGGAGACAGGGGTTTCACAGGCACAGGAATAGTTGCTAGATGTTCCAGGGTTTAGAACGTTAAAAAAGAACAGGGAGAGTGGAAAAAGAGGAGGGGGTGCAGCATTGCTAATTAGAGAGTGCATTACAGCTACAGAAATGAAGGTTATCAAGGAAGGTTTGCCAGGTGAGTCAGTATGTGTGGAAGTTAGGAACAGCAAAGGATCAGCCAGCTCATTGGGGGTTTTCTACAGGCACCCTATTAGCAGTAAAGAGATCGAAGAACTGGTAGGCCTGTAGATTTTGGAAAAATGCAGATGTAGCAGGGTTGTTGTAACAGGTGACTTCAACTTTCCCAATATTGACTGGAACCTCCTTAGTGCAGATGGTTTGGATGGAGCCGTTTCTGTCAGGTGTTTTCAGGAGGTTTTCCTTACTCAGTATGCAGACAGGCCGACAAGGGGAGGGGCCATGTTTGATTTGATGCTCGGCCACAGGCCAGGACAGGTGTCAGATCTCACGGTGGGAGAATACTTTGGTGACAGTGACCATAACTGCCTCACATTTACCATAGCAATGGAAAGGAAATGGAACAGTTACCATGGGAAGATATTTAATTTGGGAAAAGGAAATTATGATCCTATCTGACAGGAGTTGAGAAGTACAGACTGGGAGCAATTGTTTCACAGAAAGGGCACAGCAGACATGTGGAGACTGTTTAAGGATTAGTTGTTGTGAGTGATGCATAAATGTGTTCCTCTGAGACAGGCAAGAAGGGGTAAGATTAAGGAGCCTTGGATAATGAGAACTGAGGAGCTTCTCGTCAAAAGGAATAAGGCAACTTATATAAGGTGGAGGTAGCAAAGATCTAGCACAGCTTTACAGGATTACAGACTTGCTAGAAAGGAGCTCAGAAATGGACTGAGGAGAGCCAGGAGGAGGCATGAGAAAGGCTTGAAAGGAAGGATAAGGAAGAACCTAAAGGCATTTTACTCATACATGAGGGATAAGAGAATGATCAGGAGAGAAAGTAGGGCCGGGCAGGGATAGCGTAGGGAATTTGTGCGTGGTGTTTGAGCAGATAGGGAAGCCCAAAATGAGTTTTTTGCTTCAGTTTTCACTAAGGAAAGGGACCATGTTGTGAATGAGAACATTGAGGAGCTGGGAAATAGGCTTGAATAGATCAAGACTGATGAAGTTGATGTGCTGGAAAGTTTGGCAAACATTAAGATTGATAAGTCCCCAGGGCCAGACCAGATTTATCGGAGGTTGCACTAGGAAGTGAGAAAGGAGGTTGCTAAGCCGCTGGTGAAGATCTTTGCTTCCTGACTCTCCACGGGGTTCATATTGGAGGATTGGAGGGAGGCGAATGTTGTTCCTCTTTTCAAGAAGGATAATAGGGAAATCCATGGCAATTATAAACCAGGCAGTTTTAAATCCGTGGTCAGCAAAGTTTTGGAAAGAATTCCAGGGGATAGGATTTATAACTATTTGGAAAAGCATAGCGTGATTAAAAGCAGTCAGCATGGCTTTGTGAGGGGCAGGTCATGCCTCACAAATCTAATTGAGTTCTTTGAAGAGGTGACGAGACAGGCCAATGAAGGCCGAGCAGTGGATGTGGTGTATATGGACTTCAGCAAGGCATTTGATAGGGTTCCCCATGATAGGCTCATTCATATGTATGGGATATAGGGAGATTTGGCTCAGTGGATTCAGAGTTGGTTGACTGACAGAGGCAGAGAGTGGTTGTAGATGGAAAGTATTCTGCCTGGAGGTCAGTGAAGAGTGGTGTCCTGCAAGGCTCTGTTCTTGGGCCTCTGCTCTTTGTAGTTTTTATAAATGACTTGGATGAGGAGGTTGAGGGGTGGGTTAGGAAATTTGCCGATGACACAAAGGTTGTAGTATTGAGGGCTATTGCAGGCTGCAGTGCGACATACACAGGATGCAGAGCTGGGCTGAGAAATGGCAGATGGAGTTCAACCTGAATAAATACAGAGTGATGCATTTTGGAAGGTGAAACTTAAGTGCTGAATATAGGATTAAAGACAGGATTCTTGATATTGTGGAGGAACAGAGGGATCTTGGTGTTCAAGTGCACAGATTTCCCCAAAGTTGCCAACCAAGTGGATAGGGTTATTAAGAAAGCTTACGGTGTTTTGGCTTTCATTAACAGAGAGATAAAGTTTAAGAGCTTCGAGATTTTGCTGCAGCTCTACAAAACCCTGTAAGACCACAACACTTGGAATATTGTGTCCAGTTCTGGTTACCCTACTCTTGCAAAGATACAGAGGCTTTAGAGAGGGTGCAGAGAAGGTTTACCAGAATGCTGCCTGGACTGGACAACTTCTCTTATGAGGAGATGTTGACTCAGCTTGGACTTTTCTCTCCACAGAGAAGGAGGAAGAGAGGTGACCTGACCAAGGTAAACAAGGTAATGAGAGGCATGGATAGAGTCAATAGCCAAAGACTTTTCCCCAGGGCAGGAGTAACTGGCATGAGGGGTCATAGTTTTAAGATGTTAGGAGGAAGGTATAGAGGATACGTCAAGTTAGGTTCTTTACACAGAGAGTTATGAATACATGGAATGTGTTGCCAGCGGTGATGGTGGAAGCAGAGTCATTAGGGACATTTAAGTGACTGCTGGACATGTACATGGATAGCAGTGAATTGAGGGATGCGTAGGTTAGGTTATTTTATTCTAGATTAGAAATAATCCTCGGCGCAGCATCGTGGCTGAAGGGCCTGTTCTGTGCTGTACTTTTCTATATTCTACGATTAGTTCTGGTCTCTTTCAAGTGATGTTAACTTGTGTAAAACAAGCAAGTATAATTTGTTTCCACTTAAAGGGAAAACCAAAAAAATGCAGAAAATGGCAACTGCATTAAAGATTGCTCTCCACTGTGTAATGTTTGATAATCACTGACTAAAATTTCAAGTGAAGCTTGTTTCTTTGACAACTGCAGGTGTAACATTAAAATCATTCCTGTTTAGAGATACACCAAAGCTCTCAGTTGCCAAATCCTACACTTTTGTGTCATAGTTGAAGAGAATCCTACCATTAACATGATAATGTAGCTAATGTCACCAAATTGGAAGCTTGTATTTAAAAAAAAATCAAGTACAACAATCAGGGAGAAATGTGCCTCCTGAGTGCAACATTAATCAGGCAAATAACTTAAAAACCCTTTTTAGTGACTGCTGTAAATTGCAAACAATCCAGTGGTTATGGTTATGTTCAAAGTTGTTCTTGTAGAGGACAAAAAACCCAGCAAAATGAGGGGAATCCATTCATAATACTCTGTAGAGAACACCAAACTCCAACCTTTGCTTTATAAAATGTGGCATGCAACTATATTTAAAACAAAAAATACTTTATACAAAATCCCTCCCTGTTCTCCATCCAGAAGTACAGCTTTTATGTCAGGAGATCAAGGGTGACAGGGAGAAGGCAGAGAGTGGGGCCGAGAAACATGTCAGTCTTAAATGACAGAGCAGACTCACTGGGCTGACTGACCTAATTTCTGCTCCGATATCTTATGTGCTTCTGGTCTATTGATTCACACCTCCAGGAAAGTGCAGCTGAAAGGACTGAGAACAATTGCCAAATTAACTTTTGCACAGTGGCAGGGTCACACGAACCCCCATCTCCTCAGCACTTTTCGGAGCTCCTGGTCACTAAACTAGCTTTGGCTTTATAAGTTTCATTATTAGCACCTTTTTATGTACAGGTCCACCCGTGTGATACTGCTGACTGACCTCCATCCAGAATATCAAAATTTCCCCAAACTTTATAATCCTTTGTGTTTGGCCTCCCATATATTACATTGTCTACTAATTTGTTGGTAGCTCCGTCATGGGACATTTATCTTTATTATTTTGTCAATGGCTCTGAATTCTACAGTGTTGTCTAGTCAGTCTGTGACCTCTATTCAGATTAGTACTGTTAGATTCCCTGCTTACTCATTCTGAGGCCCTTTCCACTATGCAGACTTCCACAACTGGATTAATCTGCTCAGCCTTTACTGGAACTTGAGCTACACATTATTATTTTTCATTCTCATACCCCATCCTGCCAGTTCATGGCCCTCGTTCCTTGACAATGATGCTGGACATTCAACCATTATTTAATATTTTCCATTCGATTTCCCTGCCCATCCCACTGTTGTAGTCTCCTTCCAGACATTTGATCCTTTCAGGAAGTGCATACTGGGGAACCTACTTTGGGTAGTCCCCCTTGAGTTAAGATAGTCCTTTAGTATACAATGCGATTTGTATTTCTACCAGCATCTAACACTTGATCCACTGTCCCTCTGGCTATTCCTTGCAAAAGGAATGTATGCAATGCAAAAAGTGCATTATCATCCTCTAAATCCTGTAACTTTCCCTGAGCCTTTCTACTCCAGTGCCCCATTCTCCTGTTACAGACCTGATCACCAGAAATAAAGTCCACTTCAGGCGGTCTTAAGCAATTTGACAATGCTTTCAAAATTATTTCCAAAACATTAGTCTTGCTACAAACTTTGCTGTCTGGATGTAATGCAGTTAAGTGAGCAGAGAAAAAAATACAAGTAATGGAGGCGCCTTTTAGGGCATAAGGTCAGTCATGAAGTTCAGATGGGAACATTGGATTGCTCTTCTATACCAACTGGTATGGGCTATGCCTCCCAACCATTTGCAAACAATTGTTAGTGTGTATTCCCCATGCCAGGACAATTGGCAACTTGCAATTTGATAGATCCGCCAGCATCCTTTGCAACATCTCACCAATAACTGCATTATTCCTCTCACACAAGTCATTGCAGAAGGGACTTTCTGCTGCAGTATTCATGCCTATAATATTCTCAGACATCCCAAACTTCATCATTTCTAAATTCTCCTCCATTATCTGGCAAAAAACTATGTTGCTATTGCAAGTCCTGTACCAATTCATTTTTCTACGACCTTGTCATGGATGCTCTGTTTGTCCGTACTATTTACCACTGCAGATCGACTAAATTTAGTTGACATATCTACAAAGTGTTAAAAAAAATCAATTATGTCTCATATTTTTAGATCTATAGCCAAGATGTCATTAAATTCTCGCTGAGATATTTGTATCATTGATAGTCACAGGTGAGGTGCCGGAAGACTGGAGGTTGGCTAACGTGGTGCCACTGTATAAGTATGTTGGTAAGGGCAAGCCAGAGAACTATAGATCAGTGAGCCTGACGTCGGTGGTAGGAAAGTTGTTGGAGGGAATCCTGAGGGACAGGATATACATGTATTTGGAAAGGCAAGAACTGATTAGGGTTAGTCAGCATGGCTTTGTGCGTGGGAAATCATGTCTCTCAAACGTCAATGACTTTTTTGAGGAAGTAACAAAGAGGATTGATGAGGGTAGAGTGGTAGATGTGATCTATATAGATTTCAGTAAGGCATTTGACAAGGTTCCCCATGGGAGACTGATTAGCAAGGTTAGATCTCATGGAATACAGGGAGAACTAGTCATTTGGATACAGAACTGGCTCAAAGGTAGAAGACAGAGGGTGGTGGTGGAGGGTTGTTTTTCAGACTGGAGGCCTGTGACCAGTGGAATGCTGGGTCCTCTACTTTTTGTCATTTACACAAATTTGGATGCAAACATATGTGGTACAGTTAGTAAGTTTGCAAATGACACCAAAATGGGCGGCACAGTGGCTCAGTGGTCAGCACTACTGCCTCACAGCACCAGGGTCCCAGGTTCTATTCCAGCATCAGGCGTTTGCACAGTGTGGAGTTTGCACGTTCTCCCCGTGTCTATGTGGGTTTCCTCCCACAGTCCAAAGATGTGCAGATTAGGTGAATTAGCCATGCTAAATTGCCCATAGTGTTAGGTGCATTAATCAGAGGGAAATGGGTCTGGGTGGGTTACTCTTCGTAGGGTCGTTGTGGACTGGTTGGGCGGAAGGGCCTGTTTCCACACTGTAAGGAATCTGTAATCTGTAAAATTGGAGATGTAGTGGACAGCGAAGAGGGCTACCTCAGATTACAACAGGATCTTGACCAGATGGACCAATGAGTAAAAAATGAGGTCTGCAGATGCTGGAGATCACAGCTGCAAATGTGTTGCTGGTCAAAGCACAGCAGGCCAGGCAGCATCTCAGGAATAGAGAATTCGACGTTTCGAGCATAAGCCCTTCATCCTGATGAAGGGCTTATGCTCGAAACGTCGAATTCTCTATTCCTGAGATGCTGCCTGGCCTGCTGTGCTTTGACCAGCAACACATTTGCAGATGGACCAATGGGCTGAGAAGTGGCAGATGGAGTTTAATTCAGATAAATGCGAGGTGCTGCATTTTGGGAAAGCAAATCTTAGCAGGACTTATACACTTAATGGTAAGGTCCTTGGGAGTGTTGCTGAACAAAGAGACCTTGGAGTGCAGGTTCATAGCTCCTTGAAAGTGGAGTCACAGGTAGATACGATAATGAAAAAGGTGTTTGGTATGCTTTCCTTTACTGGTCAGAGTATTGAGTACAGGAGTTGGGAGGTCATGTTGCAGCTGTACAGGACATTGGTTAGGCTACTGTTGGAATATTGCAATTCTGGTCTCCTTCCTATCGGAAAGGTGTTGTGAAACTTGAAAGGGTTCAGAAAAGGTTTACAAGGATGTTGCCAGGGATGGAGGATTTGAGCTATAGGGAGAGGCTGAACAGGCTGGGGCTATTTTCCCTGGAGCATCGGAGGCTGAGGGGTGACCTTATAGAGGTTTACAAAATTATGAGGGGCATGGATAGGGTAAATAGGCAAAGTCTTTTCCCTGGGGTCGGGGAGTCCAGAACTAGAGGGCATAGGTTTAGGGTGAGAGGGGAAAGATATAAAAGAGATCTATGGAGCAACTTTTTCACACAGAGGGTGGTACATGTATGGAATGAGCTGCCAGAGAAAGTGGTGGAGGCTGGTACAATTGCAACATTTAAAAGGTATTTGGATGGGTAAGTGAATAGGAAGGGGTTAGAGGGATATGGGCCGGGTGCCTGCAGGTGGGACTAAATTGGGTTGGGATATCTGGTTGGTATGGACGGGTTGGACTGACATGTCTATTTCTATGCTCTACTTCTCTATGACTCTATGACTCGATAAGTGGAGGACGTAAACTGTATGTGGCATGTCACACTGAAATGTAACTTTCTCAAGAAAGGTTTCACATGACCTCTCAAATTCTCCGATCCTTTAAATTTTCTGACAAAAGGTGTGAAAATTGTCTGCGTAACCTTTTGAAAATAATTGTCTTCCTGCCAGCCAGATTTTAATGCCCTGAAATCATGAAAACAGCTGAGCCAATCCACCCTACTGTAGAGGGATAATCATTGTTTAACAGCCCACAGTTGAATGAATCAGCAACTAAGATGGACATTACTCAACCAGGCTTCCTGTAAACAATACATTTCCTTCTGGGTCGTCACTTTCATCATTCTCATTGTAATTTTCCTTTTTGTGTGTTATTTCAAAGACTTGGTTTCTGGGTTCAGACAATTTCTTCCAGATGCTATTTGAAGTCAATGAAAATATCTGTTACTCCTTGGGCAGGTGTGCTCTGGATTACACTCTGACCATCCCAGTCCTATTGATTCACAAATTGGCTAAATGTATAACCTTCAAGCTGCCGATCAGCAACATGTTTTTGTACTGATGCTTGTGTCTCGACTCCAGACAGCCTTGAAATTTACCAACCATGGAATCCTATTTGTGACATGATGGTTGTTTGAAAGGATTGTCTTCCCAAAATTATTTTTCAGCCAGCAGCAATTTATTTTAAAAAAATCTTTTTTCCTTCAAGTAATTGAGCCCCAATCAGTACCTGAAGTCTTCCCTGTATGTGAAGTCTGTCGGCATAATCAGGTAACTTAGAAGTAAGTGTAGACACTAGCATCTCCAAGTTAAACTTTGCCATTTTTTCATCCAGCCATCATTGAACTGGACCTTCTGGCCCATTGGTAAAGATACTGTCGGTGTGCTATAAAACCTCAAGAAAATTATTTTTAGTCAACCTCTTCAAACGTGTCATGTCATCCCTCTGGGGCAATTCTTGCTGGTAGGCTTGAAGCCAGACCATCCAGCCCAGAAGTAAAGGAACTACAACTGTGCCACAAAAACCTTCCATTATGTGTCCTACTTGTTCTCCAAATAGTTACAACTAGAGCATGCTACTCAATGAATACATACTCAACTTAGCAATATAAATAGGAAACTCTGAAATAAGTTGAGCATTTTCCACACCTTGACAGGCACCTTCCTAAAAGTCACCATTTACGAACACAGCACAGTGCAGGCCCTTCAGCCCTCGATGTTGTGCCAACTTTTTATCCTACTCCATGATCAAACTAGCCTGCATACCTGATATTTTACTATTATCCATGTGGCTATCGAACAGTTGATTAAATGTCCCTAATGTCTCTGACTCTATTACCACCGCTGCCAGTGCATTCCACACACCCACCACACTCTGTGTAAAGAACCTACCTCCAACATCTGCCATAAACCTTCCTCCAATTACCTTAAAATTATGACCACTCATAATAGCCATTTCTACACTGGGAAAAAGTATCTGGCTCTCACCCTTCTTTGCTTCAGTGAGAAAAGCCATTTCTCCCTCAATATTTCTTCATAAAACATACCCTCCAGTGCAGGTAGCATCTGGTAAATCTCCTTTGAACCCTCTCTAAAGCTTCCACACCCTTCCTATAATTAGGCAATATTCCAAGTATGGTCTAACAAGGGCTTTACAGAACATCACAGCTCTTAAATTCAATCTCCATGCTTGAATGTGCTTCCTTAACCCTATCAACTTGGGTGGCAACTTTGAGTGATCTACGAATGTGGACTCCAAGATCTCTCTGTTCCCCTAACTGCCTAGAATCCTGCCTTTAACCCGGTAATCTGCATTCAAATTTAAACTTCCAAAATGAATCACTTCACACTTTTCCAGGTCGAACTCTGTCTGCCACTTTTCAGCCCAACTCTGCATCTTGTCAATGCCTTGCTGAAAACTACAACAGCCCTCTACAATATCCACAACTTCACAAATCTTTGTGTCATCGGCAAACCTACTGATCCACCCTTCCATTTCCTCATCCAAGTAATTTATAAAAATCACAAAGAACAGAGGTCCCAGATCAGATCCCTGCAGAACACCACTGGTCACCAAGATCCACGTTGAATATTTTTGATCTATTACCATCCTCTGTTTTCTATGAGCTAGCCAATTTTGTATCCAGACAGCCAAATTTCCCTATATCCCATGCCTCCTTATTTTCTGAATGAGTCTACCATGGGGAACCTTATCAAATGCCATATACATCACATCCACTGCTCTGCCTTCACCAATGTGTTTTGTTACATCCTCAAAGACTTTAGTAAGACTTATGAGGCGTGACCTGATCCTCACAAAACCATGCTGACTATCTATAATAAGCATAAACCCTGTTTCTCAGAATCCTCTCCAATAATTTGCCCACCACCAATGTAAGACTGACTGGTCTGTAATTCCCAGGGTTATCCCTATTACCTTTCTTGAACAAGGGAATAATATTTTCCACCCTCCAATTATCTGGCAGTACTCCAGTGGACAGTGAGGATGCAAAGATCATCACCAAAGATGCAGCAATCTCTGCCCTCGCTTCCTGTCGTAACCTTGAGCATATCCCGAATGGCCCAGAAGACTTACCTATCCTCATGTTTTTCAAAATTTCCAACACATTCTCCTTCTTAATGTCAACCTGTTCGAGCATATCAACCTATTTCATGCTGTCCTCACAAACAACAAGGTTCCTCTCACTAGTGAATACTGACGCAAAGTATTTATTAAAGAACTCTCCACCACCTCCGACTCCAGGCACAAGTTCCCTCCACTATCCCTGATTGGCTCTACTCTCACTCTTGTCATCCTCTTGTTCCTCACATAAGTGTAGAACACCTTGGAGTTTTCCTTAGTCCTACCCGCCAAGGCTCTTTCATGCCACCTTCCAGCTCTCCTAAATCCATTCTTCAGTTCCTTCCTGGCTACCTTGTAACCTTCTAGAACCCTGTCCGATCCTTGCTTCCGCAACCTTAAGTAAGCTTCCTTATTCCTCTTGACTAGATGTTCCACATCTCTTGTCATCCAAGTTTCCTTCACCCTATCAGTCCTTCCTTGCCTCAGTGGGGTAAACCTTTCCACCACTTGCAGCAAGTGCTCCCTGAACATTTCATTTCAGTCAAGCATTTCCCTGAGAATATCTGCTCCCAATTTATGCTCCACAGTTCCGGCCTAATAACATTGTAAATCCCCCTCTCTTAACTGAATACTTTCCTATACCGTCTGCTCCTATCCATCTCCATGACTATAGTAAAGGTCAGGGAGTTGTAAACACTATCACCGAAATGCTCTCTCACCGAGAGATCTGACACCTGACCTGGTTCATTGTCAAGTGCCAAATCCAATATAGCCTCCCCTCTAGTTGGCCTATCTACATATTGCATCAGGAAACCTTCCTGATCACACCTGATAAATCTGTTCCGTCCAAACTATTTGCACTAAGGTGGTTCCAATCAAATTAGGAAAATTAAAGTCACCTGTGACGACAACCCTGTTTCTTCTGCATCTTTCCAAAATCTGTATCCCAATCTACTCTTCTGCATCTCTCTTGCTATCAAGGGTTCTATAGAAAACTCCCTACAAAGTGACTACTCCTTTCCTGTTTCTGACTTCCACCCATACTGACACAGTAGACAAACCCTCCTCAATGACCTCCCTTTCTGCAGCTGTAATACTAGCCCTGATTAGCAATGCCATTCCCCCACCTCTTTTATCTCCCTCCTTATTTCTTTTGAGACTTCTAAACTACGGAACATCGAACAACCATTCCTACCCCTGTGATATCCAAGTCTCCATAATGGTGACAACATCGTAGCTCCAAGAATTGATCCATGCTCTAAGTTTGTCACCCTTATCACTTCTTGCATCAAAATAGACAATTTAACTCATCACACTGACTGCAACTTTGCCCCATCAACTGTCTTTCCTTACTCACACACTCTCTACTCGCTGTAACTGTCTGTTCACCAGCTAACCCGTCCTCTGATCCGTACCTCTGATTCCCATTCCTCCCTGTCAAACTAATTTAAATCCTCCCAAAGAGCTTGAGAAAACTTCCTATCCCGGACATTGGTGCTCCTCCAATTCAGGTGCAGCTCGTCTTCCTTTAGAGGTCCCACGTTCCCCAGAAGGTTTCTCAATGATCCACATATCTGAAGCACTCCTTCCTACACCAAATCTGTAGCCAACAGATCCAATAGTAATTCAGCTGTGCAATTTCAGCCTTCTACAACTAGTGTAAAGAATGTTTTACAGAAATAAATCAAAAGTCAACAAAAATCCTCATTGATAGAGCAGTTGATGTCACCATACTGTGATATAGTTTTGAGGCTTTGCCTGTGTTTCACAGACACAAAATAACTGGAGAAATTTTACCAGCAATGTTTCCCCCATATCTTCTTGTGCAATGGGAGGACCATTGAACAAGAGAATACTGTGTCCTTCCTGAAGCCAGCTCCACAAACATTCAGGAAAAATATTCTTGGAAATTTTTGATGGACCGGACACCATGTCAGTAAAGCTGAAAAGTGTCTCCCTCACTAGATCCCATTTCCTCAACTCTCAAATGGCTGTGGGTCTGAGCAAATTGGAAGAAATGCTTCAAGGACACATGAAACATTGCTCCATGAAACATTGCAGCATTGACATTAATGACTGGCTGTTACCAGTAGTTCAAAATGGTCACAAATTATTCATCGTGTTTTGAGTCATAGCATCTTAATGATGGCAGAGAAAGAAAGAAAAGGTAGCAAATCCTGAACTCCAGATCCCATTATATTGTGGGACATGCCTAAAGATCTGTGGGTTGAGAATTAGCCTCTTTAGTCACATAAGGCCCCATGGCAGAGATATCACTCTCAAATTGAGAGACAACTGACAATAGCGATGACCCTTGGACTATGCATGGTATGAAAGATGTGTGTGAGAGGGAGAAAAAAAGTAAGGATTTGTTAGTGTGTATTAAGTGGAAGGAGAAAGATTATATATTCTGGAGGAGAGACTGTGTCAAAGGCAATGGCTGTGGAGTGTGAAATTGAGTGTATGATATGTATATTATAATGCTTGCAAATGAGAGTGATTGACACTGGGAGATAGACAGAGATAAAGTTTGAAAAGGTAACCGTGGATCATACGTGATCAAAGACAAAGTAAAAGAAGGTTTAATATTGTAAAATGATTTAATGTAATGACAGTGGTTCTACTTTATCTTTGTGTTTTAAAGAGGCAACATGAGATAAAGTAAGGAAACTTTCTTCACTCTTGGGAAGGTTGTCAATAGTAGATTTTGGCACCTTAAAAGTTGCTGCTAAATAAAATTCAACACCTCAGTATGAGTCTCCTGTAATTATGAAAATTCATCCCTTGACTTACTGTAATCAATATTAAGATTTTCTTGTACACAGAAAAGTATTCCATCCCAGCACCATTATTTTTGCTGTATTTCAACATTGTGACCAATATTTGACAACTGACTGCAGAACATTGCATCATGATAGAAGAGTGGCAGGTTACAATTGAAACTGTAGGAATGACATGAAGCAAATGAGAAACGTAGCTTGAAAAATTGCCAATAGATACTCCTCAGTATCCAAAAACAAATCATTCACAAGCCATTAGAAATATACAAAAAAGCAAAGCAAGAAATTTAACTCATAAAATGATTTCAAATATTTCCTGAGATTCCTCCTTTGAGCACATGTTTTGCTTCAGTCACTCAGCTCATAATGATGTATTGAGCAATAAGTTTTAATGTGCATTAAAAGACAAAAACTGCAACATTTACAGGAAAATGTCAGCAAACTCAACTGGAATGTTAATTTAAGTGTAGTGTTTAAAAAACAATCTTAATATTAGTTACAATAAGTCTTTGGATAAATGGTTTCAAAATTATAGAATTGGTTTGGTAATAAAGTTGGATTTTTATTAGCAGTACATTTTAAGCTGTTATGTTTTGCTTTGTTCATCATTGCTAACAGTGAACAAATTTTCCTTAACCTCACTTCTCCCTTGTTCTCTCTCTCTTTCACTCTGTCTTCTCTTTGAATCTTACACTGTTTGCATAATATCTTTTTTATTCTGTCTTGCAATGTGTATAATATTTTCTCACATTTAAAAGAAGATTTTTGTTAAATAATGAACAACAATGCCCTTGTGTTTATTCAGAGTTGGCATTAGAATTAGCTTTATTGTTCTTCATATGATTTATCATAGTTAAATGAGGAGACTCAAGCTGATAGCTTGCACTTGAAAGTTTGTGTAGATCCTCAAATGTTGATGTCATGTCTTTAAAGAGGTCAGAAAAGCAAACAATGTACTTGCAGAAACTACTCATGTGCATCAAGAGCACAGGTTATAATGACATGGATTGCCAGTAGCAGAATTCGAATGAGCAAAGTGGTAAAAAGCTCATTATAATGGTTAGTGTCCTCTAGTGTATCCTCAAACAAACAAGGCAGGCTTGTCCTTTAAGAGAACTGGTAAAGAAATCAACAAAAGCAGAAATTGTTGGCGAAACTCAGCTGGGCTGGCAGCATCTGTGGGGAAGAGTAAAAAGTGAGGTCTGCAGATGTTGGAGATCACAGCTGAAAATGTGTTGCTGGTTAAAGCACAGCAGGCCAGGCAGCATCCAAGGAACAGGAAATTCGATGTTTCGGGCCAGAGCCCTTCCTGATGAAGGGCTCTGGCCCGAAACGTCGAATTTCCTGTTTCTTGGATGCTGCCTGGCCTGCTGTGCTTTAACCAGCAACACATTTTCAGCAGCATCTGTGGGGAGAAAGCATCGTTAATATTTCGAGTTTGGTGACTCTTCATCAGGCTATGAACTCCAATGACTGTCTTTTGTGAAAAGCTATGGAAGAAATAAATACCTTTGCCTTCCATGTAAGGTGGAAAATCTTAAATTCCACAATGCTTTCTTTAGTTTGTTGTGGAAGGTGTAATTAGTAGAACTTGGATAACGAATGAAAGAGCAGTGAATTCCTGATGATTCTGTATGACAGCTTTCCCCTACAGTAATCAAATCAAACATGGAATAGTACAGAGTCCAGCATCATCAGTCCACAAAATGGAGATGCTTGTTTAACAGCAGTGGTAAACCAAAGACCATTAAAGTCAGTATTAATCTATTGATTTTTGGTAATCCTTGTCATTGTGTTTGGTAACCCCGTTTACAATTTACTTTTATCTTCCGCTGCATGAGCTGTTCAAAAAGAAATGCAGCTTTTTTACATCACTGTCTGATCAAATGCAGTGAGTAATAATAGGAATGATCCCATGGAACCAGTTCTCTTGAGGCAGCCTCAGGCAACTGATGCGACGACCCTCCAGCTTGGGCTCTTTTAGCTGCTACGTAATTGTCAGAGAAGCAGACATGAATGGGAAAATTAGCAACCACATCGCATAGAACATAGGCCTACAGAGAGTTAGTGAGGCTTTCAGGACAATGCATTTCAGGAGATAATGGGTTTCTTGCTCTCTTGTTTATTAAAGTGAGGCATATATATCCTTCTTGATAGTTACTGATAAAACGTATTGAGACAGCAAATCCTTTCAAATTGTTGGCTGCACACAAGTTAAGTGGCGCAAAGACTGATCGGGCCAAATGTTTTTTTTTCATGATGTTGTATATTTTCATGAGTTGCAGCAAGTTATCAGAGTGCCTTATATTCCAACACTAATACATCAATGAACAAACTTTAAAACTAAACTAGAGAATATTACTTGTAAACTGAATCATTAAAAATCTATTGTTTCAAATATAATTCACACATAATTTACATGTTAAACCAGAACAGGCATGAACTGAACAGCTGGAGTCACTGTTGCAATTCATTATATCAAACATTAAGGAAGCATTTGGCAATGTGCTCATCAACCACAAGAAACTGAAAAGCCCTCAAATGGTCTGAGGCCAAATTCTGAATGGCTTGCTCTTGGACACAAGATTTTCCCTGTGGATACCATAAAAATGGATACAAATCTTCCAGCCCCAGCCAAAGAACTCACACGTAGATTTCCTAATTCTGTTACCAGGGAAGCTAGCTATATTTCTCCTCACATGCCATAGCTCATAGAATCATAAACCTTTCTTTCACTATCCTCTTCTTTTGCATGCAAGTGAATACTTTAACATTTCAACATTTACTCCTGAAGAAGCTCCTCTAAAAACTGACGTTGGATATGAAACAGTTTGTATTCAGTTCACACAGACATACAAAGCACAAATCCTGTTCATACTGCTTTCAGTTTACCAAATATTAGGTCCTCAATAAGCTAGCATATCCTCTCGTTGGGAAGATCAATGCTATCTATTTCAATGGTTGTTGAAAATTCAATCTCCTCACTCCAATATTACTTCGCAGGGCCTGACAGTGGCTTGCAGCTACAGTGGGACCTAAATCGTGGGGAGGGTCAGAAGGCTCTCCAGAAGATTCCAATGGGATGTTCCACCAGGCAGTTGCATTTTCCCCTGATACCTGTGGGGGCTTCAAGAATTGGAAAATCTCAGTTGAGCATCAACCCTGCATTGAATGAATTATCACCTCTATCCTGCCTTTGGGATTGAATAGAACCAGGATTCTATATTTCAGCCGGTGACATGAAACTCCCATATGTACCTGCTTCTTTGTCTGTCCCCATTAGCATCTAGAAATACAGCTCATAGCTTCAGAAAATTTATATCAGTAGAATATAAAAGCAATAGTTGTTTAATTAAACGACAGGCTAATCCTCAGCAGTCCATTAGTGTAATAGTGTTAGCTGCGCTGCACAGCTAGCAGGTTTATGCTAATTGATCTGAAGATAGAAACAACCAATTTCCTTATGCAATAATTCATTGTTTGGAATATAAAGGGATACTGTTTTCTCTTTCTTCTACCTCAAAGCCTATGCTTGGATTTTAAAAGTACATTCTGTCCTGACATTAGCTTTAATGAGATTTTCTTCCCCATAACCATCGAACTTAACTGGTACATACAATCCTGAAATTTTCCCAACTCTTTTCGGAGAAACAGATTAAACATATCATTTACTGCTCTTTTGTGTATGATCATGAAAAAAGTGGCAGCAGCTCTCAGGTTCCTAGGAGATTATCCTGGTGCAAACTGAACACAACTTCTCCTGGTCTGCAGTCAAAATTACTTGTGACATTCTGTTAAAAATTGTGTTTGACTGGGCTTCAAAATTGTTGCTGCTATACTTAAAATATGGAGGAACAAATGGGGCATTGTCACTTTATACATGCTCATTTTGTCAAAAACTTAGAACACCTTGTAAAGATGGAATCTTATGTTGTCTCATGTGGCATATTGGGAAGTTCAAAGGGCATTTAATGAGATGGGAAAGGGTTTCCAACTTAACCAAAACAGCACTTTATCCCTAGTTCCAGAAGTCACATCCTTGACTCAACAGCCACCATTTTTGCTAATGGTTTGGTGGAGGAAGGTGTGGAAATGGAAGATGAGAGATGAATCTACTTTGCACATCTATGGTTCATGGAGGCAGTTTCACATGTCATAGTGCAGTTACCTTCAAACAGGTTCATTTTTTTGCCAGTGGGATTTCCAAAGCATGACTTGTGGGCTCCACCCTTACCAAGGGAAGGTCTAAAGTTGGCAGAGTTGTTTACAGAATAAATTTACTTTCTTTGGTTAAGTCTCTGGGCACTTTTGAGTGGGGTAAGATACCCTTTGGGATTGTTAAAAGCAGATATGAATGTGCCGTGCAAGAGGATAAATGTATCAGAACTGTCAAGGGACCTAGCAAGATGTTTCGCTCTTCTTCCCTTTAATTTTTAGTTTAGAATGTCTGCAGTGTTAAAAGGAAACAATGCTTGCTGTTTCACTCTACCTTTGACATTAACTTGCGGGCTATTAGTACAGGACTTGCAAAACATAACAAATTTCGCACACATTATTGACACTGGAAAAGTACCCACATGGTGATGAAATCTTTCACGTGGAGCTGTGAAGACCAATGTTTGCCTTATAAAGAATGAAGTAATTGAAGTAATTCAAATGTGATGAATGTCTTTTCTTTAAAAATGTTTTTTTTAGAAGAGTGTTTCAAGAGCAGACACAATTTCATTTAATTTCAACATGGGTCTTGAGATCTGTCATGGTGGATACAGGATGTGTTAGCATGGAGGCAGGGAAGGTGTCAGAGTAAAGGATGGCCAGTATTGTTTGGCACAAAATTGAAATGGGCAAAAAAGGACCGTAGTGATGAATGGAGGGGCCTGGGTTAGCATGGAAGTGTGTATAGAGGTCTAGGATGGCATGAGAATGGATAATGGGGCAAAGGCTGGCTTGGAGGATATGAGGTGTGAGTGGGGATATACAGTGGCTTAGATGGGGCATGAGAGTTTGTTTGATTGTTTTCAGTTGTTTGCTCTTTGCATTGCTTTCTCCAGCCTTTCTTCTTGATGAATTAGTTTGATTCTTAATATTTATATTTTTAGAGGGCTTCCAGTTTGTGACATTTACAGCCAGATCTCTCCACCTGCTCCCTTTCCAGCTTTTTCTCTTTGCAAAATGACTACACAATCATATCTATGTGTGACTGATTTTATGCGCAGCATAGTCATTTATTCAAAATCATTAGTCTTGACCAACAGCAGTTGACTGTGTACAGCCAACGCAAGTATGCTATGCTTATGCTGCAGTGTTAGACAAGATCTGCAACGCCCTTGCGTATGTAGGGCTGCAGGTGTGAGGGGTCTGAGCTGCTGACTGGAAAGCCTGTGAGAGGCAAGCATTATCCCCTTCAGAGATTTGACTGGTAATGTATCACTCTGGCCCTACAATAGCTAGTAGTAGGCATTTCTTGGGATCAAAGACCCCATGTGCAGAAATCATGCTACTATGTGCTGCTGGGTAGTCAGTGTCTAGACATTTATTTCAATGGTAGCACCCCTGGGGAGTCTGTGGCTGAAGCCAGAACCACACTTATTGAAGACCCAGGGTAATGAGGAACTCAGTCAACATGATAAGTAATGGTGGGAAGGGTGAGGGTCATGGGGAGAATGCGGTGGGAGTGGGGGCATTGGCAGTAAGCTGAAAGTTGGCAGTTGGTAACCCACCTCCTCCTCTTATCAGGGACAGAATGCCTTTGACAGAAGACCCCACCAGCCAGGTAAATACAAGCAGCTGCACCATTGTAGCTACTATAAGCCTACATGTTGATAGACCTGCTTGTCACTGGGTTAATGAGCAGCAGTGGGATGGGCCCCTTAAACATCATTAATTAGGCCTTCTGCTCCAGGAATTAATGGCCATGCAAGGTAACTATTTTGTAGGTAAGACACATAACTTTTGAGAGGAATTTGGTAAGTATATACTCAACATTTGGGCTGAAAGACCTACTTGTGAGCTGTGAATTCTATAGGTAATGATATAATAAATTGGCCCAGAGTTGTTGGAGCAGGTTGTTTTCTATGTGCCAGTTGTTATACTTTTCCTCAACAATTCAGCTTGCAATTGTCTTTAAAGGCTACTGCTTCTTTTGCTATTTTATCCAAAATATTTCTCTCTTCCAGTCCATTCTCAGATGCAGGAAAAATTCTGTCCTTCCATGTTAAGTCAACAAAATAATTATGGTCGAGTTTAAGTTCTCTATTCCAATGTTGAAAATCTGAACATAGTTCTAGCCTCATTAGATCTTCAATGAGTATGAATGATTTTCCTTACTAGATCTAGATCACAAATGGGATGGCATCAAATTGCCAGCTTGTGGCAGTTGCTGTAGTTTCCCTCCAGCCAGGTTAAATTTCTGAAAACCCCGAGACCAACAGCACGGTGGCTGTGTCCATACCACTTGGATTGAATGATTCAAGATGGTGGCTTAGCACCAACGTCTCAAGGCAACAGTGCTCACATCCCATGAATGAATAAAAGAAAGATATGAGAAGGCTGGTTTAGTTGCCAAGAGTTTTCATAACAGAATATTACTAAACAGCTTTAATATTGAAATTTGATTTGTAATTAATTGTAAATTCACAGCAAATAACCCAACATCACTAAAACATTGGACCTGAAGTTCCAGAGAGCTTGATGCACTATTTTGTCTGAAATGTATTGAGTGCCTCGAGCACTAAACCCTTCTGTAGGTGATGCACACATTCAGAGCAGCATTGGAGATTCTACTCCAGCTCTCGTACAAATCATACAGTAAATTCCTCGTCTGACCCCATAACCCTTGCTAAGCATAGTGATGTGATCTCTGTTTCACATGATGCAAAACCAATTTTCAACTCTGTATACAAGGCTGTAAATCTTCTGCAAAACCTGACCTTGGTCTTGAGCTTGCACAAGAATACATTCCTGCACTTCAAATCTTCTCACAAATAAATTCATTCCAAAACAGATCATGGGAGATGAACAGTAAAAGAGAGTATAAAATTGAGTTTTACTTCCACCATAAATTTATTTTTAAGTTCTGGCAGATTGAAGGGATGAAAAGAAAAAAAATATTTTCACTGAAGTCCATTTAATCTCTACCTACTCTCTGATTTGATGCAGTAGGTGTTTGGTAAACTTGTCCAGGAAACACTTCAGGGGAAATGAAAAATGTATAATCCTCAGAACACTGACACATTTGGTAATTGAAATCTGCAGTTAATGCGCTTTCAGCAATGTGCCCACTATGAATCTGTCTCCACGAGGACACTGTCAGTCTTTCCCATGGTCATGAAAGGCCCAACATCATTGACATTACTCAAGTGCTTCTTTTTTCCTGGAGATTCTTTCTCCTGATGGGAGATGCAACATGTCACAACCACATGCTGACCTAAACGTTCCCATAATTCAACGAGAATTTTCCTTGGGTAGTTTGAGATGACATGGATCAAAAATCAACTGCAAGGAAACAAACACCATCCTTGTGTTACTAGTTACATATAGGCCAAGCATCAGTGTTTCACACTGACATCAACATTCTAGCATTCTGGTTAGCCAGTGGTTTTGATTTGACTTATTTATTATCATGCGTATTTTGTTACAAAATATAGTGAAAAGTGTATTAAGATTGAAGTGATATTCCAGATCCATTTTGCGATTATAATCTTATATATACTTTGGCAAGATAATATGCACCCACAGGACACAATCTCAGCTGTATATAAAGGGACAATCCACAATAGGAAATTTGAGGTGTTCAAGGTTTGTGATGGGGATAGGGCAAGGGCATTAAGACATTCCTACTTTTAAGAGCAGAGGATGGTTGTGCTCTTTTCTTATTGAATGGTGTTCAAAGTGCAAATACTTCATGGTTTAAAAACATATGAAAGCATTGAACAAAGTTAGAACAAATGTTTTGCTATAAAGTGGTTCATGGTTAAATGGGAACAGTGCGTTACAGCATGGCTTACTTTTACAATTTTTCTTTGCAGTGAAAGGAACAAATCACTCTGACAAATTTGTATGAAAAGTTAGATCTGTTTATAATGAGAACCCAAGGGATTAAGCAGCTATTCTTTCTGGATAAGCGGTCTCCTTCAATATGTAATATTGAAGATCATTTTAATTCTACAATGACTTTTATTGGAACAAGTGATTACTTCCAAAGAAAGGTGGTCTTTGGGAATAATCACTTGTTCTAATAAAATCATTTACTTTCCTTGATACGAGCAATAATTGAACAACATGAGTCAACCATTTAGTATTTAATTTATCTTCAATGAAAATTACCATGCAACCAAATACAGCCGTACAGGATCACTTTTCACATCAACAGTGTAAGCTGTATTACTTTCACTAATCTTACGTTAGATCCTACTGACTGTAAGGTCAGATACAATGTGACACAGGTAAAGAAACAGATGATCGAGTCTCTCAAACCCGTTCCACCATTCAATCAGATCACGCTGCACTGTAGCTACCTAAGACATTGGTGATATAATGTCAACATGTGGCCTGTCTATTTCTGAGGGGTCATGGGTTATAATCCCACCACAGTAGCTAGCTGAATTTAATCTTAATTAACAAAATCTTGCGTTGAAAACTAATGGTGACTATGAAAGCATTATCAATGATCATACGCAAAAAATCTAATGCACAATGTGCATTGGGAAAGGAAATCTGCAGCTACTGCCTGGTCTGACCCACAGCAATGTGGTTGACTCTTATCTTTTCTCTGAAATGGCCCAGCAAGCCACTCAGTTCAAGGCCAACAAGGGATGGGCCCTACCAGTGATATCCACATCCCAGGAAAAAATAAACAAAAGAGGAAAATTCCCATCTTTCTGCATGAATTTCATAACCTTTGCACCTCTGGTTAACAAGTAAATGCAAAACTCAATTGTGAAAATTTGAATTGACCTGGCTTCAACAGCATTTTGTTGAGAAGGCCCAAAATTACATTGCTATTTGTGAGAAGAAGCTTCAACAGCTCAATACATCGAAACTGAGTTTGCACATCTTTATTCAACACTTTTGGCTTCAGCATCACTTTAACGAATCAATGCTGCCCCCCTCCAAGGTCAGAATTCTTTCTGAGGTGGAGTACTTATGACCTAATGCACAACTTAAGAGGAGGTTGAATGACGGCTTCAGAGAACTGCAATGAAGCATGTGTTTCCAGGATATTTGGCATAATTTGCTAAACTTCATTAGACTTTTTAGTTATTTGGTGTGTATGATCATTTCTTTTTAGTAATGCCTGTACTTGGTCACTTAAATCTCTTTGCTCATCCATATCCTTTAGAAAATACTCAGATTCATTAGGTTCAGGGAGATCTGAAACTTTCCGATATCAACTCCATCTGCCACAGTTTTCCCTCTTCAATCAATCAATGTCCTGTTGCACATTCTATTCCCACCTTTACTTCATACTGTGATGCCCAAAGTATTATTGCCACCCAGCTTAGACATGTTCTCTATCTCTTCACCTGAATTACATAAATATTATGACAAGTTGAGACTCCAATACATATCCCTGAGGGACAACATTAGTCATATCCTACTGATTTGCATTGTTCTTACTATCTAACCAACTGCTATCAAAGTTTACAGGTTGTATCCAATTTCATGAATTTACACTTAATAATACTCTCTACTGTGGAATCGTGTTGGATGTGCTCTGCAATTGATACAAAATTCCTTACCCACCATCTTCAACCATGTTCATTAGACATCAATTATGCTTCACAAATCACTTTGGTTCTGGTTATATTTGTCTAAAGGGTCAGTCATTCTGTCCTTTATAACAACTTATAGTAACTTACCCACAACAAAAGTTTGCAACTTGGAATGTTAGCATACTCACAGGTGTCCAGAAAAAAGGGCTGTAATTGTATCACTTAAGCAATCAATATTCTAAGTTGACATTGACAAGATCAGCGAGACCTGTCCCTCCTGAGAAGGTGTAACTGAAGTGATAAACATGCGGACAAAACATCTACTAGAAAGGCAAAACTAAGAGTTGAGCCTGTATCCATGTAGGTTGATTTTTCCATCCACATAATAGGATCTTGGATGCACTGCCAGAATTTGTCAATTGTACAAATTAAAGGCTTATGACACCGTAACTCCAGTTCAGATATAATCAATATGCCATCAACACTTATTCATCAATCATTGACTTGTTGAAGATGTAAATAAAATTATGTTCTGACCTTGAAGAAATCCTCACTTGCATCCGAAAAGTGGGAAAGTTTATTTTCTGTCAATTTGACGCCAAGTTTGAATGTGATGCCAGTGTCTGGCTAGGAATCATTTTGAAACATGGTGTAGGAAGAAAAAAAAAACACAATGAAGATTGTGTCTTTCTAGTGCTCAGAATGAATAAAGGCATCCAGATCAAAGCATTTCTACCACTGCCATTGTTCAAGTCAATGGGCTAAGTGCTGTTTGTAATATTTAATCAATGTGAGGCACAAAAGACTGCTGGATAGATCAGTGACTTGTACAACTGGTATTCAACAGTCCCTGAACATCAAGACACTACAAAACATCCATGAGGAAGAGGTCTTAACCCTAAAGCAGTCTGAGGGAAAGAGTAGAAAGAGAGGGATTTCAAAATCAGTTGACAATCATCACATTTCCAATTCAATTTCAGAACAGAGGGATTGAGTTCCCTGCTGGTTTTGGTTTTTTTCAAATGTCAAATACCCAGTATTCCAGGGGATAAACAAAGCAAATGCTACAACAATACACTAAAGCTCTCCTTGAAGCTAATAGAATTGACATTAATTATGTAATGTACTTACTACCAATTGTTCAAAATAATGGCAATTATACCATTCAGTTGCATCATGTTTGATTCTAAACACTACAGATGAGGCATAGCAGCACCAGAAAAAAAAAGGAAGTAATGGCATCATGAGCATCCCAATATCTTGTGGGATATCCTGCCTCTTCAGCCAAAGACTTGTGGGTTGAGAATTTCCTGTTGAGTCACGTGAAGACTTATGGTAGAAACGCATGAGCTTGAGTAGACATCCTCCAATTTCTGCCTCATCCTTTCAAATTCAGAATTACTTATATTTAGAATCTTGTTTTGTGACTTGTCCTTTCTCCTCTTAACCGATTAGTAAATGCTAATGGTTAGATTGTTGACTAGGTTGGAGCTTAGAATGAATTCCAGTTTCCAGAAAGCTGAACTGTACTTAGGGCCTTTTGTACCTCAGGTGAAGCCATAAATGGTGACTTGCACACTTTTACTGTACGTGACAATAAAGCTAATTCTGATTCTGAATTACTGAATACTTATACCACAAATCACAGTACCATTTTTGTCATTGTTCAAACATAACAATCAAACATGATCTACTTTGTTGTGCTAACAAAGTCCAAACACTCTACCAAAATATTGGCTTCACTAACATTAGGTCACAGAGCTTATTATAGATTTAGATATGGAATTAGAATGCAATCACTAGACAGATTTATTTTGTTTTTCATACATGCACATTTAAGATAGAACTTATTAGATCTTACATTAAAGATTGTGTAGACCATTAAAAATTGAAATATCACAAACCCACCAGTCTAATTGCCTTTTATAAAATAAAGTACTTCTACAAAGCTGCCTCAGTGAAAGAAATGCAGTCAAACAATAAGGAAGCACCATTTCTTCGTCTGAATTGAAGGCATTTATTCAGGCACTCATTTTGCCAATTGATTGTCTTCTATTTTTCCCTCAGGATAATAGCTTGGCTGATAGGTTGAATAGAAAGTTATGCATATTAGTTTTTTTCAATTAAATAGACAGGCAGGTCTGGAAAGAAATGTAGTATTTTAAAATGTAAAGCAAAATGTCAATATTTATGATGAGCAGCTCTGAGAAAAAGCAGGGAAGGATGTCCCCAGTAGACAAGCCAGAACCAGGCATTACAGTTTAAGGATACAGGATAGGTTATTTAGGAGCAAGATGATGAGACTTTCTTTTCACCCAGAGACTGGTGAGTTAGTGGAATTCTCTGCTACATAAAGTGATTGAGTCAAATTGTTGAATGTTTTCAAGAAGGCATACATCTAGTACTTCTGGTTTTTGCCTATGGCCGGACTGGCATATTCCAAGGTTCAGGAGTACATGCTGAGGATACACTAAAGACGAGGACCGTTGCTCCAATGGTGCAATGGGGAAAGTTCCTTGTTTGAGGCCTTTCACCAATAGAACATTGAGAAGCAGGAAACTGGCCAAAACATCTTAAGTTGTGTGTATGACATGATAAATAAGAGTATTGTCAGTGGCTCATTTGGTCACATTCTCACCTCTGAACTACAAAGGACCTGGGTATCAATTCCACTCCAGGGTTTGAGAGCATAAAAGTCAAGGCTGATCCGCCAGTGCAGTACTGTAGGAGCCAAGCACTGTCAGAAGTGTTGTCTTTCAAATGAGACATTAACTTCAGGATCTACCTGCCTGTTCAAATGATTCCATGGCACTATTCTGAAGAAAGCAGGGGAGTTAATGCCTGGTGTTCTGACAATTATTTACCCTTTGAACAATCACAAAAAAAACAAATCAGTTGGTCATTATAATACTGTTAGCCACATTCATAAATTAAACGATGCTGGCAGAATATTGATATTAGCCTGTGATTAACCAAAGCAGAATGTTATGAATCTTGCAATTATTAATTGTAATTGCATGTAGAGTAAGTCATATAAGAAGAAAATTATTTGATTTGCTTCTTATGTAATATCAACTTTGAACAGTCATGCAACATAATTTTGTAAATTTAATGAATTAGAAGCAACTCAAGTTTTGGTTAAAAATAGTTAAATTGAGCAACAGCTATCATGGTGGTCTGCACCACTCCTTAGGTCTTCCCTCAAGTAAAATATCTATGGCTAGGCTATTGCTGTACTTTGCAATTGAAAAGGCAAGATTGAAAACATTGAGATAAAGGCAGTGAACAAAAATCATGTAACTTGACTCAGTTATAAACACTGAAGATACATCCAACAACGCAATCCAGGATAGGTTACTTATGGCAAGAAACATGACCAAGTATTTCAGTAGCTTTTGCAAGTCTAAAAACATGAGCGTGAAACTGAAAAAACATCTCCTACATCAACAGTGTGGAATGTTGCACTCCATGGCTGTGAGTGTTGGATATTGAAGAAAGATGATGAGAGAAGGATAGCAGCTTCTGAAATGCTGGCATGGTGAAGGATGCACAGAAACAGCTGGAATGGACAAGAAGACAAATTAGTGGATTAGATGAGAAGTAAAGTTCAGGAATCAGGTTAGATGAGAAGTAAAGTTCAAGATTAGAATGGTTTGTAGAGAGAAAAAATCGTAACCAATTATGGACACTGGAAACAATGACCTGACGATCTTGACCTGACAGCAACTGAAGAAGAAATTGAAGGCAGAAATAGAAGAGGTGGAAGAATATAAAGATGGGTGGATAATATTGAGACATGAACTAAAGGATATAGAGATGGGTGGATAATATTGAGACATGGACTAAAGGATATAGAGATGGGTGGATAATATTGAGACATGGACTAAAGGATATAGAGATGTGTGGATAATATTGAGATGTGAACTAAAGGATATAGAGATGGATGGATAATATTGAGACATGGACTAAAGGATATAGAGATAGGTGGATAATATTGAGACATGGACTAAAGGATATAGAGATGGGTTGATAATATTGAGACATCGAGTAAAGGATACTTGCAGAAAGCTGCAGAAGATGCAAGGCAAAGCCAACTGCCTCAACCATATTATATTAATGACAGATAAACCATTGTTAAAGCAGGACACCTTCTGG
Source organism: Hemiscyllium ocellatum (assembly GCF_020745735.1). Classification (NCBI taxonomy): domain Eukaryota; kingdom Metazoa; phylum Chordata; class Chondrichthyes; order Orectolobiformes; family Hemiscylliidae; genus Hemiscyllium; species Hemiscyllium ocellatum. The sequence goes on along the minus strand of NC_083425.1, from coordinate 25,049,337 downwards.
AACTTCCTAGATTTATTGAACTAAACTCTTTAGTTTATGAATACAACTTGTTCAATGAAGATAGAGTTGGACAGGAGGGTTTGTTTCCCTGCTGTATGACTCTAAAACTTGAATAATGCATTAGCATTATACTTCATGCTAATTTGAAGTATCTCTTACATAATAGATACTGTGTTCTCACAGAATGAGAGATACTGTCTAAAGAGGACAGTTGTATTATCCTTGAAATCTACATTTAGACATAATAACTAATAACGCCTGACCTCAGGGAAAGCTTGCAATTTGATTTATTGAAGATTGAAGACTAAAGATAGAAGATATACAGATGCTGCAATCTGAACAGGTCACCATGTTCAGAGCAATTCCTTTATTTGAACTGGTACAACATCCAACCATAAGCATCTCTGAGATATTGGATTGTTTGAACATGAATTCCAAAATTTCTCTCATGCCTAACTAACTTGTGTAATTGACATAGAAAATGCTCAATCCAGGAAAGAGTGAATTAATAAAAAGCGAGGAAGGTGACATGTGGAAATGCAGAAAAATTATAGCCATAAACTTGAGAAGGTGAACATCTGAAACATGAGCAGAAGTAGACTATTTGGCCTCCTCCATTATTAAAGAAGATCACAGCTGACATTTTTGTGTTTTAAATTCCACATTCCTATCAACCCCAATAACCGTTGAATTCTCTTGCTTAACAGGAATGAGCTGCCATCTCCAAAAATATTCAATAACCTTGCCTCCTGGAGCGATAAGTTACACAATGTTCTGAGAGAAAGAAAGAAATCAGCTGATCTCTTTAAAAAAGTACCCCATGGTTCTGTACTGACCCATAAGTGAAAACATCCATTCCACACCCACCTTGTCATGACCTTTCAGGAGTTTATACACTTCAGTCACTCACTCTTCCAAACTCCAGTGGAAACAAGCCCAACCTGTTCAACCTAACTTCACTCCAGGTATTAATTTAATAATATGATGTCCTTTATTAGCTGATATGAGGACCATTTGTTTGCAAAGAAGCAAAGCATACGTTCTTTAGTTTCACCAAACCTAGAGCTGGATCACTCTGAGACACGAGTTCGATCCAATAATCAACAAAGATATTGGTTAAAGTAAATTCAAGAGATGAAAAGAATGCTGTTTCAGCCTTTGCTTTGACTTCCCATTCCCAAAATCGAGATTAGGATTGATATTTTAGCTCTGCAGTTTTATCATTTTAAATCAATTCTGTTACATTTTAAACAAAGAACAAAGTGGCAGTCTAGATTTTAATGCACACATTTTGCAATGATGAATGATATTCAGTTAACCTCGAAGTCAAGATGATTATATGATTGGTTTCACGTCTACATTGTGATACCTCCACGGGACAGCAATCATAATGCACCTGTTTTTGATTACATGGTTTAATCCCAGAGAACATTATACTTATGGTTCTGTTACTAATCTTCCTGTTCTCTTGGAAATATAAGCGTAGCCTAGCAATAAAATCGATAGCCATCATCTGCAAAGCAGCTCTATGTGCACATAGTCACACATTGCAATAACATGGCAGCCTTCTCAACTACTTGACCTTCTGAAGTAATGTTGTTTTAATCTACTGTTTCACATTCTATACGGAGTTGATTCAGGGTGTTTTCAGGCTGCTTAGGGATGGACATTGGAGGCTGTGCAGCCACCAATAAACTTTAAGTCAATAATCTCAAAAATTTGAACAGCTTTCATACCATCAAACCTTCCTGCTCACATCCTGGATTCAGCAAGTCACTGAAGCAACATTATGAAGACAGAACCTTTCCAAATGTTCACTGCACTCAAACAGAACAGTCTAACCAACAAGAAATATAAATGTAAATATTGAGCTGTCCAGACTTTATGGTTTGGACCCAGAGCTAAACAAGGACAAAAGCTGCAGGTTGCAAACTATATCATAGAGAGTTTTTGCAAAGTATTTGGTTGAAGGAATTTCATCAGAAATTGTTTTCTAAACAGAAGCGTTTTTTGTGGTGAAACTTCTAGAATTCATTCTAGTCATGCTTTCCAATGAAATAACAAATGCTAACAAAATAAATGGTATGGAGTTTCTATTCTTTCGAGTTCAGATTGTGCTTAAATAACATTAAAGAGTTTGAGCACCTGTATTTTTAGAGTCTGATTCGCCTCTGACAGCATGGGGTGGAGGAGTTAGGGCTAAGGGGAAGAGACTGTGGTGGGGTCCGAAGACAATTGCTTCAATCTTCTGCTTATTTAGTATGAGATGCCACCTATCAGACAATGTAGAGACAGTGGAAGGGCAAAAGAATTGTTGGATAGGTAAAGATGGCTGCCATCCACACACGTGCAAATGAACACTCTGCGTGCGGATGATGTTAATGAGGGATGGCATGTAGATGAGAAATAGAACGGGCAAAGTAAGAGAGTGCTTGATTGGGAGGGTGTTGATGGAACTTTACTTTCAGTTTAAAGAAGTAGAGTTTAGGGAAGGAGTTTCAGAGCTATTTGTACATGAGGAGGAGGAGAAACTATTGACAGCAATTATTTAGATATGATTATGTGACATGAATAGAGCAGGTGAGCAAACTCCCACATAGCTCAATGGGTACAAATGCAAATAAGCAGATGATAGGGACATAATTTTTGGGGTGAAGAAATGCAGACGATTGTTCACAGTGCCAATGAGAAATCACTAATCAATCAGAATGATAAGATTTGCCACAGGAACACTGAAAATTGAGGATATAGTATACCATAAAATAAATGTTCATGCAGGAGATACATACAATATGCATACATTTATTTGGTTGATATTGGCAGTGTACGAGGTACAGCAAAGTGGACTCACCTTTTGTACTTGACTTGCTCATGTTTTGAATCAAATGACAAACCAAAATTAAAATGGCACACACGTTTTCATGCACTGACTTATGATCTATAATTCTGGCAAATACAACCAGGATTGTAAATTAAATAGGTTCAAAAATAACTGCAGTGCTTCAACAGAATTGCAATTCACATTGAAGTCGAGCCAGTTAGTTGAGGGGATTGTATTGCAAAACTGGTCCTGTACTGTATTGAGTCTGAACTGCTCTGTGGTCAATATGAGGAATGCTATAAAACAAATGAAAGGTGCAGATGAATGTACCATAAGGATGTAATTTTAGGAATAAGGATATGAAGATAGTGTTAATGAGACAATAACTAATCATCAGTGTTGTAATGTTTGCCACAGAATACTTAACTTACTACTTTTAAATTTAAACTTGAATAAATTGCAGCTGAGTCTGGGTTCTAAGATGATGTATTGACCTGTTCGACTCATCAGTCATTGAACTTGCCAAGTTGCTTGGTTGTGCTGACATTAGTATCAGTGAGTGGCTATCACGTTCACACAGATAGTGACAAACCCTAAGAAGGTGGTGGCAGCAACAGCCAGTTTATAAGAACATTAATGAAATTTAATCAAATAACTGACTGTTTCCATTGGCTGTATTTTAAAGAATACAATCAGATTTTAAACTTACGTATTGGCAATTCTATCCTCAAAGCTTTGGAGTATTGGGAAAGGAAAGAGACAAGATTACTTTCTTAATTCTCTGGCCTTCTGTTTGCAGACGTAAGTGACCAGCATCTGGTGCATGTTATTCAACACTGCCAAAATCTTTTATCATTAATGCATCAAAAAATGCTGGTGGGTTAGATTAAAAATAAAAGCGGCTTCAGTTAACGAGATGGAAGTGTGTACTGTGAATGACTCAGTATCAAATGGAAATAGCTTTGCAGTCAGCTCAAATTCAGATATTTTACAGACTGCATGTGGAATGAAAAGAGATGAAAAAGATATTTTGATTGAAAAGACCCAAAACAACTTTAACATATAAAAAGGGAGTGGCTCCGTGGCTGAAAACATCAAGCACAGTGAATCAATTAATCCCGCATATGTTGCATGTGACATTATTTCTAAAATGGTTTTTGCGATTATTTAGGTTGGATTGAGAACACTTGTACGGTAAGTGAAATTGCTTGGAACAGTTCAGGAAAATGACAGCACAGATAGTCCTTCTCTCGTGCGATAGTTGCATTCTTGTGCAATCCTGCTTTATAGAAGAACTGTGCTTTAGAAACAGCGCTTAAAGTGTTGGCGATGTAACACACATTTTAGAAGTCCTCGCTTTAGAAACAGTGTTACCAATCTGTCAATTGCATAACAGAGAATTTGTTAATGAAATATATGTTGTAGCAGAATGACCTGCACACTGGTGATGCAGTGAATCTGTTGCATCTTACATTAGACTCCAGTTTTCTTTCAAGATCCAACTTAGTGAGTTTCTGATCTTAGTTCAGTTATTTACGAATAAATTACCTCCTTGCAACTCTTATTTTGCTTCTAATGGCCAAGTATAAAGTGGCATTGGCAGAATTCTGTGAACAAGCTCATTTGCTAACTTTCTCAGGTAAACTTGTGGCTCAGCCAGGAACGTGTCTCTCAAATGTTGTTGGAGTTGCCATCTTTTGAGTGAGATGTTAAAACATGGCCAAAAATTGAAAGAACTGCAGATGCTAGAAATCAGAAACAAAAACAGAAATTGCAGGAGCAACTCAGCAGGTCTGGTCCTATCTGTGGAGAGAAATCACCGTTAACATTTGAGATCCAATGACCCTTCAATTTCCAGCAATTTCTGTTTTTGTTAAAACATGCCCTTGAACATCTGTTATATTGGATGTGAAAAGTTGCATGACATTATTTAAAAAGCAAGACATTCTCTTGGTAAAATAAAGCAAAAGAACTGCTGGATGCTGAACATCTGAAACAAAAACAGAAACTGCTGGATAAACTCAGCAGGTCTGGCAACATCAGTGGAGAGAAAGCCAAGTTAACCCTTCTTCATTAATTAAGTTGAAACATTAACCCGGCCTGATAAGCATCTCCATCAATTTCTGTTTTTGTTGCATTCTCTTGGTGTTTGGATCAACATTCTTCTCCCAACTTTTACTGCCAAAATTATATTAACAGGTCGTTATCTCATTTGTGTTTGTGTGACACATTTCAGAAATGTATTTTGAGATATCAAGTGTATGATTTCGCCCCATATAAATGCAAACTCTTTGTCTTATATGTAAGAGCAACCAATATGTGACTAGTGGAGTTAAATGTTGTCAAAGCTATTCTAAACAACAAAATTACCAAGAGTAAAGTTGCCGCATGTCCATGTTGAATGCAATTGTGCCTTTGAAACATTTTCTAAAACCCTGCTCAATTCGGCTGCCTGTGAGAACAATGCTGTCAGCAAATGGTTATAAACAGAACAAACATGAGAAGAGAAAAGTACAATGAATAACTGATGATGGATCAAATCGGAAAACTGCTGAAACATTTTCTCCTTTCAAAATGGCAGCATTGAAGTCACCCAAATTATTGGATCTAGATGGCTTGAGCCTGGGGCAGAGGAACACAGGATTAATCTGCATCTAATCATCAAAATTATAATTAGAGATGATTTTGTCCATATGGCATTTTAATGCTGAAGGAATTAACCCCTTCCCAATGTTTTGAGCATCAAAAACACTTCCTCTTACCATTATCTAACCAAATATTTTACATAATTTGTGTACTAAATCTTTAAAGCTAAGCAAAGTCAGAAAGAGAGCACATGCAACACTCAGAATGTGTCTTTCTTTATTTCTGCAGTTCTCATTAGCTGACTGTCATATGTTAATCAAAGCAAAAGTTTAATCAACAGAAAATTAATGGAGTAATTGTTGTGTCATTAAGCCAGATGCTTATGGTTGGCTAAATGACAAAAGCATTTTCTGCTACCTGCAGATATGGTTTGTTACTGTGTATTATTTAATTTGGGTCATTCACACCCTGATATACACTGCTTACAACCTGTAAAGAAAACAGATCTGAATGCATGTTTTTGTCTTCAGTTCTTATACGTCATTTACAGAACAAACATAACTCAAAATGCAATTCAAACAAAGTCCTGGCTTGTTGGTGAAAATGTCAATACATCATTTAATCATTTTTTTACAGGACCCTCTCTGGTATACCTATTTGTTCAATTTAATAATCAATAAAATATTACTTCAAATACAGTTGGTTGGCAAAGTTTTATTTTTATTTATGGTGCAGTCTGGAGAAGAAGGAGAAAACAAAGTAGAGGGTGTTATTTTTGACTTACTTTTCATCCAATGAACAAGCACATTGCAAACCCCTTCAACATTCCCTATATAGAAACAGAATCAAATTTGTTTCAGTTTTGAACAGACTATTTTTCAGGCTATGTGCTATTGAATAATGCAGGTTAAGCCCTAGAAAACTAAACACTGCAACTTTAGGATAGTTAAAGGCCATCTGTCATCAGAAATTTCTGTCCTGCAAGCCAAAAGAAATTGTTTGAGGGAAGTGACCAATTTGTAGAATCAACGCTGTTGATAGAATAGATTTTGCACAGCTATTAGACAACTAAGGAGGGACTTAAGGTTATAAAAGCAATCTCATTATTAAAACAACACAGATTGTTTAAGGTTGAGTTAATCATGTTACTTCCTGTCATCATCCTGTTTTGTTGTCTGTCGTGATCTAATGCCTGTGTAAATGGTGCTCTTTTGTGTTGACAGTACTGTGTTGACAATGGATATTGCCATGAGATAGCACAGCTACCCAGAAGCCATGGTTTTCCAATCTTTACGCATGGCGGCTCAAATTGCAAATCTTTTCTGAATCAGCAGACAGTCAGCAAATTTCAGGAAGATAATAATCACTACAACAATAAATATGGATTTCAGAAAATAAAGCAATTCCAATGACCATAAAAATGTATCAAGCAGCAGAGCTAATGAACAAAACATTTTTTTTCTCTGTTCAGTTGACAAACAGACCAGGAGAGAAATAGGTAATGCTGATCACCATAGGTGCAGGTGAGACTGGGACTATGGACTTCAGTTTACTTGACACTTAACATGGTTCACCTTTCATAGTGTACACCCCAAGCTGGTCCCAGTTTATAAAAATGGGGCTGAGAAGAGGGGTCACCATTCATTTTGAGTTTTTCTCCTCTCCTAGCCTGTTTTGTGAACAGGTTTCTGTGGTGGCAGTGATTTGGTGGGGGGTTGAGAATGCAAGGTTGGTAGGGGTGGGTGGGTGTGAGTGTCTAGTTCAGCCCCATTTGTTCAGCCACCACCCATCACATACTGAGTCAGTTGTTGAGTCATCCAGCCAGCCCTGCCGCTTACACACGCATTCACACTCACCTATCCAGGCTGCATACAGGTTGGTCAGAGAATCAATCACTAATTCACCCACTCAATAAGCCCCAGTCAGCCACTCACACACTGACTTGGAGCTGTGCTGTTGCTGGAACCAGTGATGGCCTGCCTGAATTTCACCCAACCCACATCCCCCTAACAATTTCCACTGAACCCCATGGGACTCGTCTGCCGCCTTCAGTGGTCTGACTGGATAGGTGTCCTCCTGAAAGCCTCTTGAAATAACTCTTCAGAGGCTGCTACCCCATCACCAGTCACCTTTTATTCTCAAATGCATAGCCTTGTGTCAACAGCACTGCCTCTTACCGAGTCAGGGGCTGAATATTCCTGACATTCATATTTTTATGTCAGCCAGGGCTCTCTGATCGAACCAATTTAACAGCCCCAATCAAGGAACTCATATTCAATGACCTGGCTGACCTTGTAACAATCACTACACCTCTTGACCCCTCCCTTGTGCACTCGCTGCTGCAATCCAGGCTTCAGGCTGAGTTAAATCACTCACGTCAAGCTTTTTGCTGCTCGTCCAACCACAGACTGCTTCTTTTCCACATGTGAAACTGATAGCCTCACTAGCACCAGAGACCTGGATTCAATTCCCGCCTCAGGCAACTTGTCTGTGTGGAGTTTGCACATTCTCCCCGTGTCTGCGTGGGTTTCTTCCGGGTGCTCCGGTTTCCTCCCACAGTCCAAAAATGTGCAGGTCAGGTGAATTGGCCATGCTAAATTGCACGAAGTGTTAGGTGAAGAATGGGTCTGGGTGGGTTGCTCTTTGGAGGGTCAGTGTGGACTTGTTGGGCCGAAGGGCCTCTTTCCACGCTGTAAGTAATCTAAATCTAAAAAATCTAGTGGACCAACCTGAAGTAAAAGCGTGAGAGAATGAGCCTCAGATTGAAGAAGCAGCCCCTTTCAAAATCTTCCAGGCAAACTTAGTTGCATTTTGAACAAGCATTTGGATGGTCACAGGACCCCTCAGTGGAACACATTGGACATGAAGATGAAGTCGACCATACTCAAAAGGAAAATCTAGTAAAACTTGCAAAGGACACATACTGTTTTGTATACCTCAGAAAAGTGCTCCAATACGACCAGGGCATTTGTTTCCAAGTATTACTGTGTGTTTTTAAACTGTTTTCTTTTTCTCTGGGTGACCATATCCATCAACAGTGGTATTATTGTACTGAACTTAGGTGAGGAGAACATCTATTTGCTGAGGGGTTTGATTAATTTTCTCTGAAATTAGTCCACGGGGCTTCAGCCCTTTGTGTTTAGGCTGCAGTGAAATGAGGAGCACGGTGACCCCAAATTTTAAAACATCTCCTGAGTCGTGGCCAAAGATTCGCAAAGAAAAAAAATGATGAGTCTTGCAAAAAATGGAATAATTGTAAATTGAAAACTGATCAGCTCATTGGCAGCCTCTACTGGTGGAGTGTAAAAGACAGACAGTATCACAGAGTGGGCCCCAAATATTCTACTTGCCCATCAGTTTGAATGTTCAATATAGGTATGAGCTGTGGCTTGACTTTCTCAAAATTCAGAAACCCAAATCAACAGACTGTTTTAATTACAAAATGCAAGCCATGTTGATTTTTCAAAAATAAGAATGAGAGTATTTTTATTCATTCCATATGCATTTGCAGAATACAAGCAATGAGTACTGGAGTTTCAAATTATGCAGGTTGCTCAGCAAATTTCAAAGCCTGATAAATATGACTGCCAGATGATCAATGTGTTCTAATGGCAGCTTGTTAACATGCCTTCCCTTCCACTTACCTATTGATAGACCATGGTGAAAGATGTGGTCTGTACTAAGAACATAAACACTGGGGCAGTAGGAGCTCCTTGAGGCCAGTCATTTACTCTATCAAATCATGGCAGAACTATTACATCAAATTACTGCCCTAATCACAAGTCCCTTGCATTCCCTAGTGCCCTTAAAATCAACTCTTTTCAAAATACTCGTGGACAGAGCAATCACAATTGGAAGTGGTAGAGAATTGCAAAGATTCAAAACTCATTGGGTGAGGAAGTTACTCCTTATTTAATGGTCAGGCTCTTAATCTGAGACAATAACCCAGCCCTAGAACTAGACCATGGAGCTGTGACTAATTTCTCATTCTTCTAAACTCCAAGGAATGCAAACCTATTCTAGTCAGACCTTTGTCCTCCCAGAAATAATCTAATGATCAATATCACAGTTCAAAGGTGGGGTGCATTTTGGAAAATGCAAAATCAAAACAGAACAACTAATAAACCGTAATTACCCTCCACATTTACCTACTTTAAAAATTCAAAGAAGCCATACAGTTGTGCTTATTCCCACCCACTCTATTCTATCTCAGGGAACATTGTGTGGATAAGGCTAATCTTCAAAGATAATGGGGAGGGGAAGCAAAGAGACAGGATGAGATAGTGGAAAGAGATGGAGGAGAGGGAGGACTAGGAAGTGCTTTTCCAATTGCTAATTTGTACCATTGTTAATGGTTATCAATAAAGCTCATCCATGTGTACATATGTTTGGACTTTTGGGTAAAATGGAAGAAGTTTTTAATCCCGTGTTCGTGTGGGCTTTTATGCTATCTAAAATGGATTGGTGATAAGTATTAATTGGAGTGCTGATGCTGCAGAAGAACTCTAAGATTCTAAGGTGAATGATGGAAACTGTTGCTTGTTCATCCTCAGTCCTCACATTTTGGTCAGTAAGATTAATTAATGGTATCATGTATTCATATACTGTAACTGGTTGACTAGATTAGATTCCCTACAGCATGGAAACAGGCCCTTAGGCCCAACAGTCCACATCGACCCTCTGAAGAGTAACCCACCCAGACCCATTCCCCTACCCTCTATTTACCCCTGACTAATGCACCTATTAGGCAATTTAGCATGTCTAATATGCACATCTTTGGATTGTGGTAGAAAACCAGAGCAATAGGAAGAAACCCACACGGCACAGGGAGAATATGCAAACTCCACACAGACAGTCACCTGAGGTGGGAATTGAACCCACATCTCTGGCACTCTGAGCCAGCAGTGCTAACCACTAAGCCACCGTGCCACAAAGCATTCAATACTAAAGTAAACGTACCACATTTGAAGTCATTCATTTACACCAAGTAAAACATATTTTGGGTCACTCGAAATACCAAATTGTTACAAAGCAAGCAGATTTTTTTGAAAGGTTGTTTTTCCATCAATGACTCCTCTGCTGCTCGAGGAATTGATTTAGACAAGATACTGGTTTGTCTGAAAAAATATGCCCCAAAGGATTGCAGATGCTGGAAATCAGAAACAAAAACAGAAATAGCCGGAAAATCTCAGCCAGAGAGAAAGCAGAGTTAATGTTTTGGGTCCAGTGACTCATCTTTAGAACTGATTGTAGTTAGGAAATGATTAGTATGCATACTGATGATGGGGTCTGCAGAAGGATAAATGATAGTCTCTCTGGGCTCCATCTCAACCTATAAACAGTTGGGTAGAGAAAGGAATGGGCGAACGTCAGCTGGGGGAATGAATAGCTGCTAATAGGGACCATTAACAGCTGACAATGGATTATCTGTGGAGCAGCCCATGTGATGACAAGGCCTGGGGTGTGGGGGTTAGGAGAAGGAAATAGAAGATTGGAAGATGTTCAATATTGAGTTCTGAAGGCTGCAGGGCCTCGAGGAGAAAATGAGATGTTGTTCTTCCACCTTGCGTTGAGCTTCATTGGAGCACTGTAGAAGTTCCGGTCCTGCATGGATATTGGCCATGGAACATGGTGTCATGTTGAAGTGGCAGGCAACAGGTAGCTCTGTGTCATCTTTGTGGGAAGAACATAGGCGTTGTGCAAAATGATTGCCCAGACTGTGTTCCCCCAATGCACGGCACACCACATTGTGAGCAACAAATGCAGTAGACTAGATTGAATGAAGTACAGGTATTTGAAGTCTGGGTCCTTCGATACTGAGGAAGGAGGAGAAAACGGGCAGGTGCTACACTTCCTGAGATTGCAGGGGAAGGCGCCATGGGGCTGTTGAGAGGTGTTGGGATAGAGGAAGCATGAACCAAGGTGTCCCAGAGGGAACAGTCCATGTGGTAGGCTAATAAGGGAGGGGAAGGGAATATATGTCTTCTGGTGCCATCCCGTTGGAAGTGGCAGAAATGGTGGCTAATGATCCTTTGAACGTTGATGCAGATGGGGTGGTAGATAAGGATGAGGGGTACCCTATTGCTGTTGTGAGAGGGAAGAGAAGGGGTGAGGGCCAATGTGCTAAAGGGGTTTGGACCTGGCTGATGGCCCTTTCAACCATGTGGAATCCTTGGTTAAGGAAGAAGGTGGACATTTTGGAGACTCCTTGTAGAGGGTGGCATCAATGGAACAGATAAGAGGGAGATGAAGAAACTGAGAGAATGGAAGAGAGTTTTGTTTTGATGGAAGAGGGAGTGAGATGTACAGTCAAAGTAACCGTGAGAGTCAGTGGGTTTGTAGTGGATAAAAGCAAATTAGTGTGGATGCTTGAATCTGAAACCAAAAGAGAAAATGCTGGAAAATCTCAATAGGTCTGGCAGCATCTGTAAGGAGAGAAAAGAGCTGACGTTTCGAGTCTAACTGACCCTTTCTCTTTTGGTTTGTAATAGATATTGATGGCCAGCCTATTCCCCAAAATAGAAATAGAGATGTCAATGAAGGGAAGTCAGAAATGGACCATGTGAAGGTGGCAGAAGAGTAGAAATTAAAAGCAAAATTGATAAATGTTTCCAAATACAGATGAGAGATGGAAGTAGCACTGATGATGTCTTCAATGTATGGAGAAAGAGCTGTGAATGGGGGCCAGAGTAGAACTAAAACAAGGAGTGTTCCAGATGCCCACTAACAGGGATATATATGTGTACACATGGCCACATCTTTGACCTGTAGAAAGTGGGAAGAGATAAGGGAGAAGTTGTTCAAAGTGAGGACAAGCTTGGCCAGACAGAGGACAGTGGTTGTGGATGGAACGGTTCAGGGTCTTATTTTTCAGGAAGAAGTGGAGAGTCCTGAGACCATCAGGATGAGGGATGGATGTGTAAAGGGAATTTTCGTCTCTGGTGAATGAACAGCAATGAGGATTGCTTTCATTTCAATGCTCTATGCATTGGGCACGCTTTCTCAGGTTGACAGTTTTTTGACTTAAATATTCTGGCTCAAGAGATTTGAAGCAAACAATTTTATAGCACCAGTTTTACTGGTTTTGTTGGACTGATACTCGTTCACTCTGATAAGCTCTGATTAAATCAATAATGTTCACTTTAAGAGTAGTTTATGCAAAAGTAGAAGATCACTGAGTCCATTCTTCAGCTAACCATGTAAATCAGTAAATTACATGCTAATTGGGATTCTCTTAATCAATATTCCAGACATTAGGGTTACTTCTAAATGAGGTAAATTGCACAGTATTAATGTAAAGACACTATTGAGTCTACCATTGACAATTCTATTGATTGGGTTTAAAGTAGAGAAGTCAATGATAGGTGTCAATTATTGTACCAAGAGAGTAATTTTTTTTGGCATCTACGTAAGTTGTTTAAATTTATTTTTAAGCAATTATTGTCCCTCAATGTCTCACCAAGAATTGCTAACTTTTAGAATGGATGACAATATAGTGATGAGAATGAATTAGGATTCCTTATCGTTCCAATTCTCTACATGTCAGACACACATTCTCGGACTGACAGCTGTGTGACTCAAACTCTCTAGCTCAAGAGATTTGACGCAAACAATTTTAAAGCAATAGATTTATCTTAACAAAACATACAATTATACTGAAACAAACAGTTTATGCAATGCTGTTTGCTCACGTGAAAGATTGTAGCTCATTAAGCATTTGAAATTGTGGGGTCAGGCATATGGGAGGGGAGCGAAAGAGGAGAGAAGGAAGAAGCTAAATTTCTCAATCAAGATGATTGATTCATCTCTGTAGATGAATCATAAAAGATATAAAAATAAAATAAGCTTTGTGTTCATTAGAGAGTAACACAGTCCACATAATAGCAAGGTCTTCCTGCTACAACATCTCCAGATCTGCATTTTGGGACGGAGGAGAAGGAGGAGAAAAAGAAGACAACAAAATCATTTTTACAGAACCTCATCACTCTAAATTTCCAAGATCCTACTTAGAATGGTAAGTATGTTTCTTACTTTACTGATAAGTTAGTGCTACACATTTGATTGTTAATTTTGTTGGAAAGTTAATTCGATTTGGGCAGAGTGGCTCATAACATGAGTAAGCATAGGATCAAAGTGCTGTCTTTCCTTTTCACTTTACCTCATTCAGTCCAGTGGGTGGGGTAATTTTCCATTTACAACTGAGGTGGTAATTGATGTGGAGTGGATCATCATCCATTATGCAATTTGGGTGATTATCATCCTAAAATGTACATTTTAAGCTCACTTTGAATTGGAGACACATTGCTACAGTCAAAACAGCTGAACGTGAGTTCAGCAGTCGAGGAGAAATGTTCGGACAAATGTTATCAGGAGAATTGTGTTGAATTAATACTTTCAACAGGATGCTTTTGGATGGTTGACCTCATCATCATCTGTCATCAAATCTTTTGAGATGCAGAAGAAGACTATTCCCTTCCCCATGGACTGTCTCTTTGTTAAATATCTTACATCTGTGTGAACTTCCCATCCACAAACACATTTGTCCTGTTATGTTTTAATTGTGTTCATTCTTATCCTGTGGGAATTTGCTGACTTTTTGATGGCAACTGTCACATAATCTTAAACAAAAGCACAATATTACAGATGCTGAAGGTCTGAACTAAAAACAGAAAATGCCAAAAACAATCAGCAGTTACAATAAATGTACTAAGGGTGGAGGGTTTTGCTTTTTAATCAACAACTTGTGGTGCAGGGTGTAGGTTTGCTCGCTGAGCTGTAGGTTTGATATCCAGACGTTTCATTACCTGGCTAGGTAACATCATCAATGGTGACCTCCAAGTGAAGCGAAGCTGTCGTCTCCTGCTTTCTACTTATATGTTTGTCCTACAAACCTGCGTATACAGAAAACCGACAAACACTGACCAAATCCTTAACTACACCAGCAACCATCCCAACACACACAAACTAAGCTGTATCAGAACACTATTCCAACGAGCCACCATACACTGCAGCACAGACAAACTTTGGAAAACAGAGGAGAACCACCTATACAACATACTCAAAAAGAACGGATATTCAAAAAATACAGTCCGCAGATTTCTCAAGAACAAACCACGACAAGCAGACCATACACAGTTAGAAACCCTAACCACCTTACCACACATCAAAGAAGTTTCAGAAATGACAGCCAGACTACAAAGACCCCTCGGAATCCTAGTAACACACAAACCCACCAACACTCTCAAACAAAAACTAACAAACTTAAAAGACCCAGTACAACCCATGGACAAAACCAACATCATCTACAAAATTCCATGCAAGGACTGCCACAAACACTGTGTAGGACAAACAGGAAGGAAGTTAGCCACCATGATGCACGAACACCAGCTAGCCACAAAAAGACACGACTCTCTCTCCCCCTCGTAGCCCTACACACGGATGAAAAAAATACACCATTTAGACTGGGATAAAACATCTATCCTAAGCAAAGACATGCCAGAGAATTCCTAGAGGCCTGGCACTCCAACCTCAACGCCATAAACAAACACATAGATCTAGATACCATCTATCAACCCCTCAGAAAATGAACAGGAAATGACATCACCACAAATCCCGGGAACCCCAAATAGGAGAAAAATATAAATAGAAAGCAGGGGACAACAGCTTCGCTTCACTTGGAGATCACCACTGATAGCCAAGTAATGAAACGTCTGGATATCAAACCTACAGCTCAGCGCGCAAACCTACACCCTAAACTTCAACCTGAGCTACAAACCTTCACAAACCTTGCAAAAAACTTGTGGTGCATGGACATTGCGACCCTGGGCAACTATTGCTCCCCAACTTTTGAATTCCTCATCATCAAATGCCACCCTTCTATCTGTCACGGGAATTTACCATTGCTATACCAACTGCTGTGTACGTACCACCACAAGCAAAGGTTGAGGAAGCTCTGGAGATGCTGTACTCCACCATTAACATACTGGAGAGGGGGCACCCCAAGGCCCTGTTTATTGTAACTGGCTACTTCAATCAAACCAATCTAAGGAAGTTGTTGCCCAAGTATCACCAGAACATTATTGGCCCCACCAGGGGCCCAAACATTTTAGACCACTGATACACCCACTGTGAAGGATGCCCACCGCTCCATCCCCCTCCCTCATTTCGGGAACTCCGACCACAATGCCATGTTTTTTCTCCCGGCTTACAGGCAAAAGCTCACGGATATAGGTTGAATGCTGGTCGGAGAAGGCAGAGGATCAACTCTGGTGCTGCCTGGAATCGGCTGATCGGGCCATGTTCCAACAGTCCGCAGGTACCTTGGACGAGTACGCCACCACCTTCACAGACTTTATCAGCAAGTGTGTGGAGAACTGCATACCAAGGATGTCAATCTGGGTGTTCCCCAACAGGAAACACTGAATGAATCAGGACATACGTGACATGGTGTGCTCAGTGGTTAGCACGGCAGCCTCACAACACCAAGGTCCCAGGTTTGAATCCAGCCTTGGGTGACTGTCTGTGTGGAGTTTGCACATTCTCCATGTGTCTGCGTGGGTTTCCTCCGGGTGCTCCAGTTTCCTCCTACGGTCCAAAAATGTGCGGGTCAGGTGAATTGGCCATGCTAAATTGCCCATAGCGCAAGGTGCATTAACCAGAGGGAAATGGGTCCGGGTGGGTTACTCTTCGAAGGGTCAGTGTGAACTTGTTGGGCCGAAGGGCCTGTTTCCACACTGTAGGGAATCTAATCATACAGAACCTGCTAAAAACCAGGCGTTAGGCCTTCAGATCAGGAGACCCACTCAAATATAATCCAAGTATGACCTTCGCAGTGTCATTAAGACAGCCAAGGACCAATACCAATCCAAACTAGAGACGCAGACAGACACCTGGCGACTAGGGCAAGGACTAAATGACATCGCAGGTTCTAAAAAGAGACAGTGCAAGATAGTAGACAATGACACATCTCTTGTCTCAACACCTTCTATGCATGCTTGAGCAGAATTTTGGCAGAGAGGTAACACCTATTCCAACAAGCCCTGATGAACCTATCCCAACAGTCACTGCATCAGAGGTCAGATCTGTTTTCCTTCGTGTGAATCCAAGGAAAGTGATAGGACCAGACGGAGTACCAGGCCGTGCACTCAGGGCATGCACAGATCAACTGCCAGACATCTTCTCGGCCATCTGCAACCCCTCCCTGCAGCAGGCCACTGTCCCTGCCTGTTTCCAGAGAGCCAACATCACCCCTGTGCCTAAGAAGGCTTATGCAGCATGTCTCAATGACTCCTGCCCAGTGGCCCTAACTTCAGTGGTCATGAAGTGCTTTGAAAGGCTGATCATGGCATTAATCAACTTCAGGCTCCCCAGTCCCTTGACCTACTCTATCAGACCAACAGATCCACGTCAGATGCCATATCACTTGCCCTTCAGTCCGCCCGAGAACATCTTGACACCAAGAACAGCTACGTAAGAATCCTACTCATTGATTTCATGAGTTCAGCCTACAACACTATTAGCCCCTTGAGACTGATTACTAAACTTAGTGATCTCAAACTAAGCCCCACTCTCAGCAACTAGATCCTCAGTTCCCTGACCCACAGGCCATAGTCAGTGAAGACTGGGGACAATATTTCATTCTCACTAATACTCAACACTGGAGCCCCCCAGGCATGCGTACTCAGACCCCTACTGTACTCACTGTATACCCATGACTGCATCGCCAAATACTAGATTAATGCCATTTACAAGTTCGCTGATGACATCACCATTGTCGGTCTAATCTCAGATGGCGACGAAACAGAAACAGAGTACAGGTGGTAGGTGGGAGACCTGGTAAAATGGTGCACTGAGAACAACCTAGCTCTCAATGCCGGCAAAACCAAGGAACTCATTATTGACTTTTGACGGGATGTTACTCATGCCCCCCCCCATACACACACATTAACAGCACAGAGGTGGAATGAGTGGAGAGTGTCAAGCTCCTGGGAGTGGTCATCCACAACAAGCTTTCTTGGACTCTTCATGTGGACGCACTGGTTATAAAGGCCCAACAACGTCTCTTCTTCCTCAGGCAGCTGAGGAAATTTGGCATGATGGTGAATACCCTAGTCAACTTTCATAGGTGCGCCATCGAGAGGACTCTGCCTGGATGTATTACTACCTGGTATGGCAACAATACCATTCAAGATCGGAGATGGTTACAGAGAGTGGTGAACTTGCCCGGAAAATCACAAAGGCCAACCCCCCATCTATAGAATCCACTTACCAGGCCCACTGTCAAGGAAAGGCCGCCAGCATTCTCAAAGATCCATCCCACCCTGGCAATGTTTTTCTACAACCTCTACCATCAGGGAGAAGGTGCAGAAGCTTGATCACACAGACCAGCCAGTTTCGAAACAGTTTCTATCCTACTGTTGTTAGAATACTGAATGGTCTCACAAACTCTTAGCATTCACCTGTACCTGTGTTTTTGTTTTTGCTGCTGTTTACCTATTATTTACTTATCTATTTTACGTAACTCAGTGATCTACCTGTTTTGCTCACAAGACAAAGCTTTTCACTGTGCCTCGGTACATGTGACAATAAATTCAATTCAATTCAATTCAGTTCAGTTCAAGTGATATCAAACAGGGCCTGTATTTTATTTCTTGAAGTTCCTCAACTAGAGTGGCAGCCAACATGTGCTACAACAAGCTCAACAACCTGTGCTGACCAAATTGCTGTAAATGTAATTATTTAATTATAAATGATACCAAGTCAAAGTGTTACATCAAAATAATGGCTGAATATATAACTTCCATATAAGGACTACATTAAGGCTTAATGAATCAATGTAAAGTAAACTGCAGCATTTATCAATGAGTGACCATATCTTTGTTCATGTGATGCCCGTTGATGAATGTTAAAAAAAGTCCCATTTTATGGTGGCATATTGATGAAATGTAACAACGCTTAAAATACCATATGTTCACACTGAGATCAATTAAAGTTTTCCTGATGTTCACTGTCTAAAATGAAGGAATGGAGCAATGAATTGACTGATATCTTTTCAGCTACAATGCTGGAATACAGGCAGTCCAAGGATTCCATTCTTGAGGATGTTTGCAAGTCAATTTGTATGCAATTCGGAACACAATAATAAACAGCCTTTCGTAAGTGCGAGGAATTGTTTGCGTACCAGATGTTTAAAAGTAATATGAATACATTCCTAAATGGGATTGTGTTCGTAAGTATGATTGTCCATAGGTTAAATGTGCATAAATTAGGGACTGCCTGTAGTCGAAATCTGAAGAAGGAAATCTTTATGTTGCAATATTTAAAACATGGAAAATGCAAATGGGCCTTTATTATACCCATTAAAACACTGCACAAATGTCCAATGTAGCACGTTATTTAGCAATATTACCTTTGTGTGTGTAGCCAATCTAATCTGCCAGTTTAGCAGAAACTGATCTATTAATTGCTTCCTGCCTTGACCATGCAAAATGCTCACCTGACGCAAGACGAAAGCACACAATGTTTCCTATTTCATCTTATAAAAACCCAAAGTAGCAAAATTCTGCAACTCAGCATAACAAAAGCAAAACAAAGTTTTTGCATAATATTACAGTTCACATTCCATTTCATGGATTCTCATTTCTTATACAGATAAGGAAAGTACTTTTTTATGACCTTTTTGAAGAACTTATTATCATGCAAAATTTATGCATATACATTAAGAAATTAGTTCTCCTTTTCCTGGACAATCCCAGTACCACGCAGTTGTAATGTGGGGCAAAAATTCCCATCAGGTACCATGGACTAAAACCCTCTGAACTTGGGACATGAGTTTGTGGAGTTCACCTTTGTACTAAGAGTTACTGAGCTCTCTGGCTATGACAGATTAGTCAATATGCAAGTCTAGAGGCAGCTGTCTGGAACAGGGGTTTAGCTTAAAGACCCCCACAAATGCCTGCAGGGCAAACAACCCTGACATTCTGCAGCCTACAAAATTACAAAACCATTCAACTTTTAATCATTTGTTCGGGCACAGAGCGACTGAACATTCCACACCGTTATATGACATGCAAACTGTGTGCCTTGAATGGGAAGGCTTTCACACTATCAGCAACACCGTAACCTACACCCATCTAAGAGAAATAACGGACCCACACACTTTAAAGGGAGAATTTAAAGGATTCCCTCCAACAACTTGCCCACCACTGCCGTCAAGCTCACCAGTCTATAGTTCCCTGGCCTGTCCTTACTTTCTTTATTACATATGGTACCAGGTTAGGCAACTTCCAGTGTTCTGGCACCTCACCTGTGACTATAGCTGATGCAAATATCTCAGCAAGGGGCCCAGCAATCACTTCCCTAGATCCCACCTGATCAGGTCCTGGGGATTTATCCACTTTTATGCATTTCAAGACATCCAGCTTTGCTTCCTCTGTAATGTAGACATTTTTCAAGATGTCACCATCTATTTCCCTACATTCTATATCTTCCATGTCCTTCTCCACAGTAAACACTGGTGCAAAATACTCGTTTAATATCTCCCCATCTCCTGCGGCTCTACACAAATGCCGCCTTGCTGATTTTTGAGGGGCCCTATTCTCTCCCTCGTTACCCTTTTGTCCTTAATGTATTTGCAAAAATCCATTGGTTTCTCCTTAACTCTGGTGACAATTATGGACTTAAAATGGCTGCCATAATTGCCTCACCACGAATTGAGGCAAATCCACAGAATCCATCAGGAACAATCAGTCATGACCACGGATTAAAAATTCAGATTGCCCATGGACAAATTTCACGTTTAATTCCATCATGTGTTTTTTTTAAAGAGGACTGCTATAGCTGAAAAAAATACTGCAGAAATAAAGTTAGTGATTGATTGTGGGTCTGTACAGACCCATAAAGTGTCACATCTGTACAGAGTTAGGGAAACTTCAAATGGAAAGGACAAAAAGGAAGAGAAACTAACAGGCCGAGTACTCTTAGCAAGAATCATGATTTAATATCATCCTTGCATGGACGTACAAAAATTGGGGGTTGAAAAGCCAGCTTCAAGCTTGGTCTGTGTGTGTCAGTGCTGATATCTTCGTATGTGGGCTTGTGTGCTATAAAGGTCATAGCTTGAGAACAACCATTAAGCATCCCTGCAGTTCAGGAACAGAAAGGGAAAATACTCGTCTCTCACTCTAAGAGCTGCCAACCGACCACAGTTCAAAGGAATTACAATCAACCTGCAAAAGTCAAGAATCTGGAAGTATATCATTCAAGTACCAACGTCAATACCACTGGTAATACATACTTTAATGGCTGCAAGAATTGACTATCTAACCTTCATGAATGATGCTTAAAAATTAAAAAAAACACACCTCTTAATCCTGTGTGTCCTGTCACAATTTCTTCTTGTGTTTAGTAACTAATAAACTTACTCTTTTGTAAGGCGAGAAAACCGGATTAATTTGGCTCCTTATAAAACATAAATTCACTTGATCTAAATGAGAGGGGGGTGGGGCTCAGAATGTGATAGGTAAATTGAGTTTGAAGGTAGCCTTCCACTTGTTCCAAACCAAAGGGGCAGGCATGGGCACCCGTATGGGCCCAGCTATGCCTGCCTCTTAGTCAAGTATGTGGAACAGTCTACCGGCACCATTCTACACCTTTTCCTCTGCTACATTGATGACTATATCGGCGCTACCTTGTGCTCCAACAAGAAGGTTGAACAGTTCCTCAACTTCAGTAACACCTTTCACCCCAACTTCACCTAGACCATCTTGGACACCTCCTTCCCCTTCCTGGACCTCTCCATCTCCAACTCCAGTGACCAACTAAACACGGACATTTACTACAAACCCACCGACTCCCACAGCTACCTAGTCTACACCTCCTCCCACTCTGCCTCCTGTAAAAATGCCATTCTTTATGCCCAGTTTCTCCACCTCCGCTGCATCTGCTCCCAAGAGGATCAACTCCACAATAGAATATCCAAGATGGCCTCCTTCTTCAAAGACTGCAATTTCCCCTCCCACGTGGTCAATGATGCCCTCCAGTATATCTCTTCCACTTTCTGCTCCCCCACCCTTGAATCCCACCCCTCCAATCGCAACAGGAATAGACCTCCCCAGTTCTCACCTTCCACACCATAAACCTCTGCATACATCACATCATCCTCCACCACTTCTGCTACCTGCAAACAGACCCCACCACTAAGGATATATTTCCTTTCCCACCCCATCTGCTTTCCGTAAAGACCATTCACTCCATGACTCCTTCATCAGATCCACGCCTCCCACAAACCCACTGCCCCCACTTCCCTGCCACCACAGGAAGTGCAAAGCCTGTGCCCACACCGCCCCCCTCATCCCCATTCGAGGTCCCAAAGTATCTTTCCACATCCAGCAAAAATTTACCTGTATTTCCACGCACATTATCTACTATATCTGTTGCACCCGATGTGGTCTCCTCTACATTGGGGAGACCGAATACCAACTTGCAGATCATTTCAGAGAATATCTCTGTGACACCCACACTGATCAACCCCATAGCCCCATGGCTGAATATTTTAATTCCCCCTCTCACTCCACCAAGGAAATGCAGGTCATGGGCCTCCTCCTAATCCTTACCATTGATACCTGGAGGAAGAACACCTCATCTTCCGTGTTGGGACTCTGCAACCACATGGGATCAATGTGGATTTCACCAGTTTCCCCAATTCCTCTCCCTCTACCTTATACCAGTCCCAAGCCTCCAACTTGGCACCGCCTCCTTGACCAGCCCTGTCCATCTTCCTTCCTTCCATTGACAGTCTGCAATTGTGTGTTTTTTGGGCAAAATAGAATGTATCTGCAAGTATAATTCTGCAAATGCAAATTCACCTCACAGATTTATATTTGTGCATGCGTGCATGAGAGAGAGAGGGAGGGAGGGAGGGAGATAATGTGAGTGTCTGCATGTGAGTATTTACACGTGAGTGTGAGTGCACGTAAGAGTATGTGTGTTTGCGTATGTGCATGCTTGGTACAGTGTGTGTATGAATATGATGGAGTATAAGCCTGTGAGAGGCTGTGAGCATGGATGTTGGCATGGGTGTGAATTTTCTCAAAAAGCACGCAGCCTGTATGCAGTCAATGCAGGCAGTGAATCCATATAATATTTTATAAATTCCACTTAGGAAATAGAACCAGTCTGACTCAAGATTGGGATACAGACACCTCACACCTTTAATGCATTGTCTGAGCTGAGATGTCACTTTTTTTATATTTGCACCCCTGCTAACCCTACTGATTGTGGATGAAGTACATCATAGTTAGCATCACAGATTGGAAGACTCACACTTGAATTTTCATGAAAATTGCATCAACAAACTGCAGGTATATGTTTTCTGAGCCTTTGGACTAACAGCTCATAATAGTCATCAAGTATTTTGAAGTCTTCAGAAAAAATGTCTTTATTTGGACAAGAGTACTCATTTAGTTAAATTGCAAAGTCATCTACTTAGCTAGATTTCCTTATTGGTTCAGTGGAACAGCTGAAATGCTGTTATTTAATTCCTGCCAACTGGATCAAATCTTCGCACAGCAATGAAAAGCAATTGCTTCCTAAAGGTTAGTTAAAATGCAAAAGAGCGAGGTGTTGTCTTTTAAAGACATTCTTTTGTCATTTTTCTGTCATAAACATTACACAGTCACAAGATCATTTAATGAGTGAAAAGCAACTCATCAAAAAGAACCAATTTAATTTAATTTATGTTTGGATTTTGCTCATAACTGTACATCTCTTGGCAGTCAATGTAGTCCAATGAATTATCTCCCTAGGACATAAAAGCTCTTTTATTGTTTCCTTTATACTTCACAATGCAGTTTTTTGTGAAATTTCAAACTATTATTTTAACTACAGCAATGCCAAATGATGTTTTAATGCACAGGGATTATAAAGCATTTCTTTCCCCAACCCAGCACAGGGCCAACCTCATTTTTGAAAATTTGTACCTGTGTTATTTGATAATGATACTAAATGCAGATCCAATCGACTGTGTTTTAAGTGAGATTTTGCAGGTATAAAAGTTAAAGTTACCAGGCATTTGTTTTGCTGGTCTGTACACTGATTGTAGTGGTGATACAACATCCCAGGTATATAATTGTGCAGCAGTGCGCAATGGCACACAAACCAACATCCAGCCTGCACTGGACTATTATGTAGGAGAAAACAGAAACAGAAATTGCTGGAAAAGCTCAGCAGGTCTGGCAACATCTCTGGACAGAAATTAGAGTCAACCTTTCAAGTTGAGAAGCCGTTCTCAGAACTCTAGAGTGATCCAGGAGTGATGTACATAATACAGACAAAAATAACCTACTTGAACTGGACTAACTATTTCCTAAACTAATACTCAATGTATCAGTTACATGTCGTTTCATTGGCATCCAATATTGCACACAGTCTTTACTACTTGGATAAAACATGCATCAATGCCCAAATTGTCCACGTTACATAATACATATTTCAGTTGTCAATCTATACTATTTTGATACTTCACCACAGCAGCTACAGGTCCAAATCATGAAGACCCCCAAATGTTGGTGATTACATGAATGCAAGTTGTATAAAAGTCCAAAGAGATCAAGTAATTCTAAAGATATACATTTTGCTTCTATTATTTTGTCTTCTTTTGACCTATCATTTCACACATTGGAGTTAAACAGTCCTCTAGAGAAATGGACCAAACAAAAAAACTCTGCTGTATCTTTCTCAGCAATTTCAGGATCTGAATTTCAGCATGAATCACTGAGGATTAAAGTGAAGACATTCTAACATCTGGCAAAAGAAACACGCAGCTGAAAGATGAGTGGGATTATCTGCTTCCAAATGCTCATCAGTTTCCTGGAATATTTATGTGACAAGGGTAGATGACCAGGTTAGGAGGATGATCCGCTCATTTCTTTCTAACTCCCTCCCAGTCAGTCGCAACAGAAATGTTTTCATAGTTTTCATCTTTTGGCATACAGTTCCTGCACTTCATAAAAAAAATTAATTAAATGGCTCAAATTGAAACAGCCAATTAATTACAGGGTACTGTTTGATTAAAAGAAAGAGGAATTTTATTACATTTTTTTATTATTCCAAGTAATGTTATTATTGGACAAATCAGATCTCAGACAGCAACCTCACTTCATAGATCATATGTTGATTTGTTTTGGTTTTAACAACAGCCTCTCACACAACCATAAGCACAAGTCAGGAAAGTGATAGAATACTTGCTTGATGAATGTTGCTCCAACAACACTTGAAGGGTTGACACCAAAAGACAAAGCAGTTCACTTGATTGGTACACGATCAACATTTACTCCCTTTACACTGACACACAGTGGCAGCAGTATGGACCACCTGTAACGTTCACTGCAACAACCTACCTTCGACAGCACCTTCCAAACCAGAAACCTCTATCACCTAGAAGGACAAGGACAGCAGATACATCCTAGAACCATCACCTGCAAATTCAAACTACACACCATCCTGACTTGGAAATATATCTTCATTCCTTCTGTGTCATTGCATCAAAATCCTGAAATGCTTTTCTTAACAGCACCGTGAGTATGCCTACATGACACTGACCAGAGCCGTTCATGAATGCAGAACATAGAACATTACAGTGCAGTACAGGCCCTTCAGCCCTCGATGTTGCGCCAACCAGTCAAACCAATCTGAAGCCCATCTAACCTACACTATTCCATGTACGTCCATATGTTTGTCCAATGATGACTTGAATGCACTTAAAATTGGCGAATCTACTACCGTTGCAGGCAAACCATTCCATACCCTTACTACTCTCCGAGTAAAGAAACTACCTCTGACTTCTGTCCTTTTTCTATCGTCCCTCAATTTAAAGCTATGCCCCCTCGTGTTCGCCGTCACCATACTTGGAAAAAAGCTCTCCCTGTCCACCCTATCTAACCCTCTGATTATCTTATGTGTCTCTATTAAGTCACCTCTCAACCTTCTTCTCTCCAACAAAAATAGCCTCAAGTACCTCAGCCATTCCTCGTAAGACCTTCCCTCCATACCAGGCAACATCCTAGTAAATCTCCTCACCACCCTTTCCAAAGCTTCCACATCCTTCTTATGATGTGGTGACTAGAATTGTACACAATACTCCAAGTGCAGCTGCACTAGGATTTTGTACAGCTGCAGCATAACTTCATGGTTCCAGAACTTGATCCCTCTATTAATAAAAGCTAAAACACTGTATGCCTTCTTAATAGCCTTGTCAACCTGGGTGGCAACTTTCAAGGATCTGTGTACCTGGACACCGAGATTTCTCTGCTCATCTACACTACCAAGAATCTTACCATTAGCCCAGTACTTTCCATTCTGGTTACTCTGACCAAAGTGAATCACCTCACACTTGTCTGCATTAAACTCCATTTGCTACCTCTCAGCCCAGCTCTGCAGCTTATCTATGTCTCTCTGTAACCTACAATATCCTTCGCCACTATCCACAACTCCACCGATCTTAGTGTAGTCTGCAAATTTACTAACCCACTCTTCTACACCCTCATCCAAGTCATTTATAAAAATGATGAACAGCAGTGGACACAACACTGACCCTTGCGGTACACCACTAGTAGCTGGACTCCAGGATGAACATTTCCCATCAACCACAACCTCTGTCTTCTTTCAACAAGCCAATTACTGATCCAAACTGCTATATCTCCCACAATCCCATTCCTCCGCATTTTGTACAATAGCCTACTGGGGGAATCTTATCGAACGCTTCGCTGAAATCCATATATACCACATCAACCGGTTTACTCTCATCTACCTGTTTGGTCACCTTCTCAAAAAACTCAATAAGGTTTGTGAGGCATGACCTACTCTTCACAAAACCATGCTGACTATCCCTAATCAAATTATTCTTTTCTAGATGATTATAAATCCTATCTCTTATAACCTTTTCCAACACTTTACCAACAACTGAAGTAAGGCTCACTGGTCTATAATTATCAGGGTGTCTCTACTCCCCTTCTCGAACAGGGGGACCACATTTGCTATCCTTCAGTCTTCTGGCACTATTCCTGGAGACAATGACGATTTAAAGATCAATGCCAAAGGTTCGGCAATCTTCTCCCTGGCTTCCCAGAGGATCCTGGGATAAATCCCATCTGGTCCAGGGGACTTATCTATTTTCACACTCTGCAGGATTTCTAATACCTCTTCCTTGTGAACCTCAATCCCACCTAGCCTGTATCTCAATATTCTCCTCAACAACATTGTCGTTTTCTAGAGTGAATACTGTTGAAAAATATTTATTTAGTGCTTCCCCTATCTCCTCTGACTCACCACACAACTTCCCACTATTATCCTTGACTGGCCCTAATCTTACTCTCGTCATTCTTTTATTCCTTAAATACCTGTAGAAAGCCTTAGGGTTTACCCTGACCCTATCCACCATCAACTTCTCATGCCTCCTGCTGGCTCTTCTGAGCTCTCTCTTTAGGTCTTTCCTGGCTACCTTGTAATCCTCAAGCGCCCTAAATGAGCCTTCACATCTCATCCTAACATAAGCCTTCTTCTTCTTCTTCTTGACCAGAGATTCCACTTCCTTCGTAAACCACGGCTCTCGCGCTGTACAGCTTCCTCCCTGCCTGACAGGTACATACTTATCTAGGACACACAGAAGCTTTTTCTTGAATAAGCTCCACCTTTCTAATGTGCCCATCCCCTACAATTTCCTTCCCCATCCTATGCTTCCTAAATCTTGCCTAATCGCATCATAATTGCCTTTCCCCCAGCTGTAACTCTTGCCCAGTGGTATATACCTATCCCTTTCTATCACTAAAATAAACATAACAGAATTGTGATCGCTATCACCAAAGTGCTCATCTACTTCCAAGTCTAACACCTGGCCGGGCTTGTTACCCAGTACCAAATCTAATGTGGCTTCATTCCTTGTTGGCCTGCCTACATACTGTGTCAGGAAGCCCTCCTGCACACACTGGACAAAAACTGACCCATCTATAGTACTCGTACTATAGTGTTCCCAGTCAATATTTGGAAAGTTGAAGCCCCCCATGACAATTACCCTGTCTCTCTCACTCCTATCGAGAATCATCTTTGCTATCCTTTCCTCTACATCTCTGGAACTGTTCGGAGGCCTACAGAAAACTCCCAACAGGGTGACCTCTCCTTTCCTGTTTCTAACTTCAGCCCATACTACCTCAGTTGATGAGTTCCCTAACATCCTTTCTGCAACTGCAATACTGTCCTTGACCAACAATGCCACACCTCCACCTCTTTTACCATCTTCTCTGTTCTTACTGAAACATCTAAATCCTGGACCCTGCAACAACCATTCCTGTCCCTGCTCTATCCATGTCTCCGAAGTGGCCACAACATCGAAGTGCCAGGTACCAACCCGAACTGCAAGTTCATCTGCCTTATTCCGGATGCTCCTGGTGCTGAAGTAGACACACTTCAAACCAACTTCTTGCTTGTTGGTGTCATCTTGCGTCCTTGAAACTTGATTTCGGACCTCCCTACTCTCAACCTTTTCTATACTCGAACTACAATTTTGGTTCCCATCCCCCTGCTGGATTAGTTTAAACCCACCCCAATAGCCTTAGCGAATTGCACCCCCCCCCACCCCCCAACAAGAATGTAGGAGTGAGCTGCTCTCAGGGGCATTTAGCAATTGGGAATTGATGTTGGCCCACCAGCAATGATCATTCCCGCTGAATAAATTAAAGGTAATACCAGTCTCAACAACCCTAATAAGTTTAGCTTCAAACTTGTTTGACATATCTCTAATAAAGCAACTTGGGGTGCAATTCTAATTGTAGTTGTTATCTCAAACAAATGGTTTCCTCTACTGAGAATTATACATTTCTGGTTGGTGGGTGGATTTTTAATTTAAACCATGCTGTTCAGCTACAGCTGTGCATTCATTTTGGAATTTTTGCTCCTCATCGCAGTGTCAGGAGCTTACCACCTGATCAACAGTGCAAAAAGGTATTACAGATCTCCCTTCACTGCTCACTTAACTTGGAAGGAAAAGTAAAAAGGTGTCAGGAAGATCAGGATGATCCTGCTGAGCAACTTCAAGGGAGCTTAGCTCCATGGATTATACTTTAGTGATTTGAGGCCAGTTCACCAATCCTCCATGTAGCTATCTGATTCAACAAATAAAAATTGGAAAAAGAATTCTGACTGCTTGCCTATGGTCCACTTGAGGAAATGGTCTATTAATGAAGTAAATAAAAAAAAAACTAATCCTTCTCATTTCCCCAAAGAAACAAAAGAACCAAGTAAACAAAAGTTACTGCTCTCTAACATAGAAAACAAAACTTGAGACACCACACTTCTCATTTCAATATAAATCTCCATGTCTTTGTATTGTAGCCAGATTGCACATCCCCCACCCCCCATACCTCACCACTATTGCTTACATCTGGAGTTGCTTCTAGATCTATTCTTGGTGCCTACCTTTTCTTAATTTGCGCTTGCCTCTTAATGATATAGTCTGAAGACACAGGGGGATCTTCCACATATATACTGGTGATTCACAGCTCTACTTCTCAGCCCCTCTTCCTAATTCTGACAGTGTTTTTCTGCTATTAAACCGTTTGTCCTGACAGGGATGAGCTGAAATTCCCTCAGTTAAACAGTGGGACTTAGTTCTTGTGTCCCATCACCATCTCTGAATGTTTGCTACTGAATTTGTCCAAATTAACAGCAAACAGGAATAATATTGTAAAAGCAGACGAATAAACTAAAACACAATAAATTACTTGAAAATTTTTTGGGGCAGCATGGTGGCTCAGTGGTTAGCACTGCTACCTCATAGCGCAAGGGACCCGGGTTTCATTCCACCCTCGGGTGACTGTCTGTGTGGAGTTTGCACATTCTCCCTGTGTCTGAGTGGGTTTCCTCTGGGTGCTCCTATTCCCTCCCACAATCCAAAGACGTGCAGGTAAGGTGAATTGGCCATGCTAAATTTTCCATAGTGTTCTGGGATGTGTAGGTTAGGTGCATTAGTCTGGGGTAAATGTAGAGTAGTGGGGGATTGGGTCTGGGTGGGTTACACTTCAGAGGGTTGGTGTAGACTTGTTGGGGTGAAGGGCCTGTTTCTACACTGTAGGGATTCTATAATTCTAAAATGCACATGTAAATTTGAGTGGGCACCCGGGTTCAATTATCCTTTCTATCCAACACTGACTTTCTTGAGACTATATTTTACTAGATTCCCCATGTGCGACACCACAGACAATCAACTTAAAGGTAAGCACAATACAATATCAAGAAAAAAAACAAACCACTTTTGAACATTTAACACCATACAGAACAGAAAGAAACACAACTGGAAGCACCACAATGGCAGCCAATAGTATTGGCAAGGCAACATAAAATTTTCTTCCAATGACTTAATTATGATGGAATTTTACTTAACAGTCAGTGTGTGATGCTACTGAAACTTCTTAATCTAGAAGGGGTCATACAACTGGTAATTACACAACATTGAATTCCAATGGCACAAAGGCGTTCATTTTAGCAACAATGGACTGCACTCTCTCCATTGTGTTCGAGGGAAGCTGAGCAAGCCTCCACGGTGCTTGTTTTATAGTAAACAAAGACATCACTTCTTATTCCATAAAGAGAATTGGGTGTTGCTGGCACATAAAAATCAATGACAAAAGGCCAATTTTTATTGGCACTTATGACAAGCTGCAGACAAACTGCTCCCATCTTGCTCCATCAGGAAGAGTGGTAGCTTTAATGGCTGTATGAGGTACCTGTCATCTAGCATACAAATCAGCGATAGTATCAACTCCACATCAGTTTGTATGTGAACCACAATAAAATTCAATCTATAAAATCACATCCAAATCCCAATACTTCGACCAAATATACAATGGGTTGGAATGAAAATTGTTTTAAAGAGTAAGAAAGACAAAAAAAACCCAAAATGCTCTTGTTCCTGACAACTGATAAAAAACTGAAAATGAATGTGCATGAAACAAATTCCAAGACTAATTAATAAATATGATTTGACTAAGTATCACAAAGGAGATAATACAGCCTGCATGCTCAATTCGAAACAGTACTGAATCAGCTATCAGCATCATCTAATTTGTACTCTTGCGTGTACTATTCCCTGTCACTCTTTCATAAGCTGTGTTACATGACTCACACCTGATTGAACATACACTATTACATAATGTAGCAAGAGTTGCAGAAACAAAATATTCTGATATATTAGATCTCAGAATTAATTTTAGACTTGGATTTTCACAGATTTGCTGAGACTCGATGCCTTCTGTAAAGTAGCAGGCGACCCTGGATTCAGAAATCACATCTCTATCTTGGACAGATCCTATTTTCAACTCAGAGTCAGTGCTAAGTTCAAACATTTTCACTGAAGCAAGGTCCTTAATCCACAGTGTGTCACTTACAGTTGTTAAGAGTAGATGTAAATATGAAAGGTCTGATAAAACTGTCAAGCTTCCAAGTTATTTCGATCAATAAAACAAAGTGCTGTGGTTGTTGGAAATCTAAAACAAAAATAGAAATTGCTTGAGAAAGTCAACAGGTCTGGCAGAATCTGTGGATAGAAAGCAGGGTTAATGTTTTGAATTCAATGAACTTTCTTTCATTCTGAAGTTATTTAAATCCTCTGCTCTTTACATTTATAGAAAAATAAATCAGTCTGCAGTGTTCAGTTGGAAACAGAATCAATGGTAAGTTTCAATAGCTGCATGTTGATATATGTCAGAGGGATTTAATTGCGGTATTATTATTGCTTTACTCCATTGAAAACCTACTATCACAATGGAGCTGTAAGCTTATCATTTAATTGACAATTCCAAGTGGTTAAGAAGAGATTAGTTGTCTTTGAAGATGAGCAATGAATAAATGATTGATTATGAATGATTATGCTCTTGTGGGGATGTCAAAAGTATCAAATGGGCTATTATCAATGAAATGGTTTTTAATATTTTGAAGCCTGTATTGGATACTTATTACTTTTTTTCTTCTTATCTTCCAGTTCACACATTGTGCATGTGCATGCTGAATGAGTTGGCATGGAGGATATAAAGGAAAAGGGGGTGGGAGGGGAATGGGCTGCCATAGGCTACAACTAAGTTGGAATAGGAGCTCTAAGAGACCATGCAGTTGAGAGGTTGTACAGGTATTGGCATGTTTTAACCTAGCCATGGGAGCAGGGAGCCTGAGGGATGAGCAGTGCAAACAGGTTGGCATGAAATAAATGAGGAACCATGTGTGTAAATTGAAGGGTATTGAGTAACATGGAGAATACAAAGGGCCTTTGGAGATGTTGGCAGGATGGATTGACTTGAATTGTCATGGACAGGGAATGGGAAATGGGAAGGTGTGTGAGGGATGACGGCACTAGGCTGGCGGTTCCAGCATGCCCTCTAACCCCTGGAAAAGATACCCTGTTGTTGGGAGCACTTTATCTCAAGGCAAGTACAGCAAATTGGAAAATTTCTCAACCCCAAGCACCCAACTCAGGAATAAATATGAAGGCCTTAGTATTTGTGGAATTAGTCAATACCTTAGATTTAAAGCAAGATGAAATTATTCTATTTGGAAATGTAATCTTTAATCAGGTAAAAAGTATTAATGAGCTAACATTGTCAGCAGCTAAAGATTATAACCCCATTGAAAGATTTCTTGAAATATGCCTGGGAATGTTCTGTGGACGTTTCACTTCACTGTAAACAGATCATTCTTTCTGAAGATTAATCATCACATCATTGAAATGCATTGATAACCTCTCAAATACTTCATATCTCCACGTGTGAAATACAAAACACATTCAAATATTTCTCATTAAAATGTGTTTCTATGCTTTGTATATTCTCATTGCATCTTTCCTCCAAGTAAGCTTCAGATGTCTCTACATCTCTAATTATATTCATCCGTATTTCTGGCGAGTTATTATGAAAAAAATTGTTTTTGTTCCAAATTTGGATATTTAAATGCAAGTAAATAGTTTTAAGTCCAAAATTTGCAAGTGTTTTAAATGCCAAATTTATTCCTGGCTGACTGAATAGAATGTGCACATTTTTGTGGAATATTCATGCAATATATTTCACAGTAAAGCAAAACATTTCTCACATTGAGCCAAGTACAATGCAAATTCAATTCTGGATTTTTACAGCAGTGCTTGGTGTATCCTCAGCAATCCTCTCCAAACAATACCAACAAACCTAAGAAGGAATTTGTAATGACTAACACTGCATTGGATGTTTGGACAGGTGGAAGACATTTGAAGGGGCAGCATTACTGGTTGTAAGCAGACAAACAATAAACACAGCATCTCTATGAACCTTTTAAACAGGACACAGATCAACTGGTTAATCTTCCAACTTCAGATAAGTGCCTGACCTGGGTTATTGGAGATGTAAGTGAAATGAGTGAGGAAGGAACTTTGTGTTAAAAAGTTTGGGTCAAAAGCATATTTGTAATTGTAAAGTCTTGTAATGCAGTGACTACTTAAGATAAAATGTAGTTATCAATATTCATATTCTTTAGATTTCCAAATAAAACAAATAATAAAAATGTTACAGGTCTTTGCCAAGATCATAACAATGTGGATATTTCTATTTTCAGTCAGGCTGTTCACATAGGTCAAAATGTCCTATTTGAAATTGAATATTAATCTATTCAAATTGTCATAAATGCCACTCTACTGTACTCGATGATTTTCCTGTTTGGAGTATCATACCCGTAGAACCAACAAGTTAAGAAGACCAGAATTATCATACAGAATGTTCTGATAGAAGATTCTCAACCTGTGAGATTAACCACGTTTCCCTCGCCAGGGGTGCTGCCTTACCTGTTTAGTATTTCCAGCATTTTCTGTTTCTCTTTCAGATTTAAGTCTTTGCAATGTTTTATTTCTGTACTAATCCCACATCAACCAAACATGATGTAGTTTGCTTCATTTTATTTAAACTTCACAAAGGCCAGAGAGCCATGTAGTGTATATGAGTTCATAAGACACTAGTTAAGTCTGGAAGCAAATAGGAACTTTTATCTGAAAACAACAAATGCTGGAGATCACACAGGATCAGGTAGCATCCATAGGGAGAGAGCAAGCTAACATTCTGAGTCGAGATGATGCTTCATCGGAGCTGAAGTGAAGCCTCTTATCTCTGATTTTCAATAATAACTGGGAAATGTAAACATTTAAATCCCTAATACCCGCGGAAGAGAATGTCTGCTTCATTCTGATTGGAAAGCCAGTTCAATTTTGAAACCCAACAATGTTTATTCTTTTGATGAAGTGGCCTGGACAGGAGTGCTGAAGTTTGTAAAAGAAACAGGTAGCTTCTCTCGAACTGCCTATGTGAGAGTGATTGGGTGTGAGGAAAGAATGAATGGTGGGTTACACATGAATGATGGCAGAAAGAAATTATGAAACTGGATTGGTTATTGGTGAGAGTGGGTGAAGGGTGGGGAATAGTAAGGTGGGAAAGGGGAACTCAATCAATGTATGGAAGTGGAGGAAACAGGAGGGTGTGTGCTGGGCTAACAGAGATAAGCAGGTAAGCTGCTAAACACTGTAGAATACAACTCCTCCTAATCTCTCAGCTGCTCTTAACATTTCCATTTGTCCACTCTCCTTGAAAACAGAGAAACTGAAAAGCAGACGAGAATACAGAGAGGAACAAAAATGGCAAAAGAAACACATGGAGAGGAAAAGGCAAAAATGAGAAACAGAAAGTCGAGGAATATTACAGCAAAAACAAATAAGAGAATACAGTCTTCGAGCAATGCCACTCGAGAATTACAAGCAGCTTTAAAAACAGAACGTTGTGTGTCACACAACCACATCTCACTGGTTCCCTTCTCTAATGGAAGAAAAGTCTTAAGAAATCTGTTATTGTGATTTCAAACTGGAGGTTGGAGCATAAGATGGGAAGGAATATGCTCAGTGCCTTGTTATATACAAAATGTTTATATAAAATTTGTGAATCCATACATAATGAAAAAATGTGACAATTTATACAAACGTTTCTTTGACTCGTTGCCAAGTAACCCACGTTTGGCATGATCAAGCTCCAAGCATTCACACCCCGTGCTGCAGGATTCTGGTGGTGATGAAAAATGTGAATTTTCAGGTGAGACCAACTAGAACTGAACTGTTATTTAGAAAGGATTAAAATACAAAAGAAGAAAGCTGCATGCTAAGATACAACAACACAAGAATTAGGAAGAGGAATAGGCCTTTTAACCTCTCAAATCTGCTTCACAATTCTGATAAGATCATGCTGCTTTTAGTAAAGCCTCAACTTCACGCTCCTGCCTGCTCTCCATAACCCTGGACACCCTTGCGGGTCAGAAATCGAAATAACTCTGCCTTGAATACAATCAGTAATCCAGCTTTCTCTGCTCTCTGGGAGAAAACAAAAGCAAGTCCACACATTAACAATCCCCCTTAACTCAGCGGGAAAGACACGGCACTTTTAAAACTGTGTCCTCTGGTTCTAAACTCTCACACAATTGAAAACATCTCTCAGCATCAATCCTATCAGGAACACTCATAATTTTTGTAGGTTTCAATTCGATCACCTTTCATTCTTTTGAACTTCAATGGGAACAGTTCAAACCTGTTCAAACTTTCCAAAAAAACTAACCTCTTCATTTCAGTGTCAGTTGAGTGGACATTCTCTTAACTGTTTGAGATGAAATTATATCCCTTCTCAAATAAGCAAACCTAATATGGTCCATTACCTCTACAACTGTATCATAACTTGTCTTCTTTTATGCTCAACTCCCCTTGCAATAAAATCCATTTGCCAAGGTTTGCAATGTTCCAGAACAACTAGGTTCTTTTTTTCCACAGAGTTTTGCAGGTTCACTTTATTGAATGGCTGTACCACTTCTCTATTCCCCTGCCAATGTGGACAAGTTCATTTTTCCATACGATACTCCATCTGACAAACTGTTTCTCACTCACTTAACCAATCCAAAACCCTGTGTAGACTCAAGTTCTCTTGACAATTTACGTTCCAATTTTTGTGCCATCAATAAATTACACCTTACATTCAGTCATCCCAAGTCACTTGTATAGATCATAAGTAATTGATGGCTTAGCACTGATCCATGTAGCATCCCATGAGAAACAGCTTTTGAACTTGAAAATGACAAAATTATCCTTACCAATACCTGTTGGGAAAAAGTGAGGTCTGCAGATACTGGAGTATCAGAGCTGAAAATGTGTTGCTGGAAAAGCGCAGCAGGTCAGGCAGCATCCAAGGAACAGGAAATTCGACGTTTCGGGCATAAGCCCTTCACCCTTCATACTAGCTTATGTACACCATGAGTAATGGCTCTATCTTGCTGTGCAACAATAAATGATGGTCCTTTTCAGTTGCGCTTCCTGAGTTATTAGAAATACATGAATAGGAAAGGCTTGGAAGGCTATGGGGCAGGAACAGGAAGGTGGGACTAGTTTAGCTTGGGATTATGTGGGCATGGACTATTGGACCGAATGATCTCTTTCTGTGCAGTATGGCTCTATGACTAATCAATCCTTTAATCATGTTAACTTGATATCCGTTACACCATGAGCTCTTATTTCACCATGCAATCTTGATGTGACATTTGCCAATTGTCTTTTGGAAATTCAAGTGCACCATATCTACACGTTCCCCTTTGTCCAAATTGCTTTGCCACCTTCTCAAATAATTCTAATAGATTAGTCAAATTCCTCTTTCACAAAATCATATTGCTTCTTCCTGATTTTACAATGACATTTAAAAGCTTAATAACGGACACTAGGCTAACTTATAATTTCCGCATCATCTCCCTCCTTTTTTAAACAAAAATATTACATTCATGATTTCGTAGCCGACTCAGACTTTTCCAGAAATTAGAAATCTTTGGGGGAATCATAAGCATTACATCTGATTTCACTGCAGCCACTTGTTTCACAACCCTAGGATGAAAGCCATCAAATCCAGGGACATGTCAACCTTGAGTTATAATAGTTTTTCCGACACATTTCTCCTGATTACGATTGTTTTAAGTTCCTCCCTCCCTTTTATTTTTCAAGTATTCTGGCAATTGTTTTGTATTTTCCAGTGAAGATAGGTACAAAATATTTGCTCAACACATCCATAATTTATTTTATTCCCATTGTTATTTACCCAATCTGGGCCTTGAAGTGACATCATTGTAAATACAAAGTGCTGGAGAAACTCAGCAGATCAGGCAGCATCTTTGAAGAAAGAAATTAAAATAGAGAGCAAGTATCCACATAAATCTGAAACACAAAATTGAGCTAAAATGTTGCTTGGTGTAGTAGAACAAGATATAAAATCCTTTCTTGGCCAGGATATTCAATATGACTGTGAGTCAAATCAATAAGCTGTGTCTAATTATTTCAGGGACCTATTATCAAATTGAAATCAATGATTGGAAAACTAATTTCAAAGAAAAACACTTTAATGGAGTTTTAACAGGGATTAGTTACCCATTGATAGTTATTTTTCAATTTAGAATATAAAGTTAAATGGCACAGCAATATTATTCTTAAAGCAAATTCTCCAGCTAGATGTATGTAAATTAACATAAAAGACTAAAAGTTCTTCTTCAAAGAAGGCATGAAAATCCATTAGCGCTGACAGCTTTGAAAAGGGAATTAAGAAAATTTACTTAGCAAGTAGATTGAGAACACCCAAAAGTTCATTTCGGATTGACTCAAAAGCTTCAGATTACATCTTTAATGATCAGCACAAACAGTTAAGCTATAGGCATAGCTTAACTCTGCACACACCTCAAGTCAACAATTCCTCATTGCAGTTCAGTGAAGTACAACTACTGCAAACAACGTTCCTCTGTCACATCATAGTGCACCTGTCATTGTAGAATATTACATTTCTTTTAACATACATTGCA
Organism: Hemiscyllium ocellatum; assembly: GCF_020745735.1. Taxonomy (NCBI): domain Eukaryota; kingdom Metazoa; phylum Chordata; class Chondrichthyes; order Orectolobiformes; family Hemiscylliidae; genus Hemiscyllium; species Hemiscyllium ocellatum. The sequence continues at coordinate 25,012,016 of NC_083425.1, read as the reverse complement.
CTTACAAACGCTTAGAGTCAATCAAATCACATTGCAAATATCCTTTGGTATTTAAGTGTCTGCAATTGATAGCTGTTTCTGCAAATAGAGGATTTTCAAAGATTTCTCAAATTCGTAGGTCAGAACAGATATCCTAGTCATACTGAACCATCATTGCATGAGACATTTTTAAGACACGTTCAACAAGATTGACATGCAACTACAGGCATTAATAAAGTCTGACAAAATAACTTTGGGAATATAGAAACTAAACAATATTTACAAATGAGCAGAAATATAGGAGATGAAATTGATGACAAATAATTTTCACGTTCTGCATCATGGAGTTCTTTTAATATGCAGAATATATCGAAAAGTGACAATTCTGAAAAGTTACTTCACAGATGCTGCCAGACCTGCTGCATATTTCCATAGAGATGGTTCTGCTATGAGATAATTCCTTTCTTATGTAATCTCGTGTTATAAGAAAATCACGTAATTGTAACACGTTTAAAATGGGGCCAGAATTTCAATAACAAATACGTATGCGTCACCAATTTGTCACTTGTGTTATTGCAGATTCACATTAACAAAACCTGCGTTATAGCAGAATGACCTGTATTTTATGTCTTTTATTTAAAGTTCCAGTATCTGCAGTATTTTGCTTTTAATTAATTATGTTGAATTAACAGGAAAAGTTTGAACAGCTTTCATAGATGACATTATCATTGTAGAGCAGCAATTAATAAAGAAAAACAAATTTACATGAGTAATACTACATCCATTGAGTTCAAGTCAGTGGAGAAATTCCACTATCCCAAAACTGTATAGTTTCAGCAAAAGCACAAATCTCCTTTAGTGTTGTTTGTTGAGCTAATATAATGTCTTTGTCATTAATGATGATGCCGATGTTTTTGGCAAATTAGTGCCAAAGGAAAAGCACCAAAAAGTTAAGATTCCTCTGTTGGAAATATTCCAGATTCTTCAAACTGCCTGTATTTGGCAACCAAGAAACAAAAACAAACAGAATCTACTAATATTATACTGAGGAGCAAATATTGATGAGTGTATAAATACTGAATGAAAGACCTATTGAGTTAACAAAATGCAAACTTTCACTGTGTTAGAATTACATCCAACCTGTCAGTCTGGAGTAGCTCGGTGAAGGAGATGTTTTCAAGGCCAAGGTGACCAGGACAAAATAAAAATCCAAGTATTCTCCTCAAAAGAAAGTTATCACTGACTATCAAACTGATATTGTCTACAGATAAAGCATGATCTGATTTTAGCTGTCAATACCACAGCCAACTGCAAATCCTTTGAGATGTCAAACTGACTGTCAAAGCAACAGATTTATAACTTTGTTTTGCAACCGAAGTGAGCGGCTACCTACTAAAGTAAGATGATTTAGATTTAGGTTTTAGATTTTATTGTCATGTGTACTCAAGTTCAGAAGGACAGGAGTACAGTGAAAAGAGCATAATTTTGCCGAACATGGCACCATCTTAGGTATCATGGTACCTTGGTACAAAAAAAGATTAGGTACATAGTAGTAAGAGAAACGAGAGTTTAAAAAATTAAACAATGGTACGGTGGCTCAATGGTTAGAACGGCTGCCTCACAGCACCAGGAACCAGGGTTTGATTCCAGCCTCAGGTGACTGCCTGTGTGGAGTTCGCACATTCTCCCTGTGTCCGTATAGGTTTCCTCCCGGAACTCTGGTTTCCTCCCACAATCCAAAGATGTGCAGTTTCGGTGAATTGGCCATGCTAAATTGTCCATAGTGTTCAGCGATATGTAGACTAGGTGCATTTGTCAGGAGTAAATTTAGAGTAATAGGATAGGGGAATGGGTCTAGTGGGTTACTCTTCAGAGGGTTGGTATAGACTTGCTGGGCCAAGTGGCCTGTTTCTATGATTACTTCATAGAGTAGTAGAAAAATAAAGAAATAGGTAACAGTTTACATTAAAGTCTTTTGTAGTTTAAACTAGGAAAATAAATGAATAAATTAAAAATTCAACAGTAATAACAGCCAGGAATAAAGTCTCTTTATGGTATCACTCCATGATTAATAGAACAGAGAAAATAACTTCTAAGACCATAATATTACAAGAAACATGAACAGAGGAGTACGCCATTTGGCCCCTCAAGCCTGCCCTGCCATTCAAATGGATCATGGCTGAACCAGCATTCCTCACATCCACATTTTCCCTGTAACCCTAGATTCCCTGACTGATCAAGAATCTATCTCAGCCTTAAAGACACACAAGAATTCTATCTCCAAAGCTTTCTGTGGCAAAGAATTCCAAAGACTCACAACTCTTTAAGAAAAGAAATTCCTTCTCATCTCAGTCTCAATTAGCATCCCTTTGTTCTGAGACGATTCCTCTGGTCCTAGAGTCCCCTGAAGGGGATCATCCTCTCAGCATTTACCCTGTCAAGCCCTTAAGAGTCCTACATGCATCAATGAGATCACTTCTAATTTTTCTAAATTCCAGTGAGTAGAATCTCAATTTGTCTCATAGTTGCTCATAAGGCAATCTCTCCACACCAGGGATTGTCCTAGTGAACCTTGTGGGAACTGCCTCTAATGAAATGAAATCTTTCCGTTAATAAGGGGACCAAAACTATGCATAATCCTTCAGATGTGGTCTCATCATCACTACTCTTATACCCTTGAAATAATGGCCAACATCCATTTGCCTTCCTGATTACCTGCTGCATAGATGTGCGAGCTTTCTTTGTTTCCTGGACAAGTACCCCAACATCCCTTTGTGTTGCAGCTTTTTCTCCATTTAAATAATATTCTATTATTTTGTTCTTCCTTTCAAAATGAACTTCACATTTTCCACATTATACTCAATTTGCCAACTTTTTGCCCACTTACTTAACCTATCAATATCTCTCTGTGAGCCATTTGTATCCCTCCTGCAAAGTGATTTGCCATCTATTTTTACATCGTCTGAAAATTTTCCGACAGTAAATTCACTTGCTTCTTCCAAGTCATTAATATGTCTTTATGTTGTAAGTAGTTGTGGTCCCAGCATGGATCCCTGTGGAAGTCCATAGGTCACAGCTCACCAACCTGAAAAATAACCCCTTACTCCCCGCTGTTTTAAGCTTTAAGATTTAGAAGAACAGTCTATTTGAGTGACAGAAAAATAATCATGTTGACTTCTGGGACACCATGCCCCTCACTCCTCCCACTGAGATTTTGGTGGCAGGACAGTGCCTCCATGATTCGTACAGCTGGTGTGCAGCATGTTAATGCTGGGAGCTGCATTAATTGCTTTGAAGTGGTTCTATAACTTGTATGATAAATCCTCAGTACTGCCCTTCATGTTGTCTGAGCTCTGGGCTCTTGGTCACTATAACATAGATTTGCTGCCACCATCCATTTTTCAGGTAGGAATCTACAGAGCTCACTTCATCCAGTGTGGCAGAGAAAAACCACTAGATCATCTCCCAAGAAAATACCAATCAGATATAAGTTACCTTGGTATGATGGACATTGCTACAAAGATTATGTAGAGAGGCATATTCAGCAGATGTATCTCCTTCGAGATCCAGAGCTGTTCTCCTACTCAAGTCCACGTTACTTGAGGACATCATTATGCTGAATGCACTCCATAGTATTAATCTTTTCCAAGCCAAACACCTTTCCAACATGACCCCTAATTCGTGAAAAAGTTCCACTTTAGAAAGCTGCAAGGACGGTTATTCTGAACTTTTTATTTCTTTATTTTTCTAATTTATTCCTAAGAATTTGTACATAAAAATCTGCATTTAGGTACATTTGTGGCATGGTGGTTCAGTGGTTAGCACTGCTGCCTCACAGCACCAGGGACCCGGATTCAATTCCCACCTTGGGCGACTGTCTGTGTGGAGTTTGCACATTCTCTCCATGTCTGTGTGGGTTTCCTCCCATAATCCAAAAATGTTCAGGTTAGGTGAATTGGCCATGCTAAATTGCCCATAATGTTAGGTACATTAGTCAGGGATAAATGTAGGGGAATAGGTCTGGGTGGGTTGCTCTTCAGAGGGTTGGTGTGGACTTATTGGGCCAAAGTGTCTATTTCCATACGATAGGAAACCCAATAAGATGGTACTGTAAGTGGTGACTTCTAAACTTTTCACTGTACTCATGTAAGTACATGTGACAATAAAGATAATCTAAATTTAATTAGATAAGTGTGTGTGTACATGTTTGTCCCATCTCTTGCTCAGCAGTATCCCACACAGCAGACGATGCCTGGTTTTCCACATAGCATACCGGGGAGGCAATGATATGGTCATAATGTCACTGGACTAGTAATCCAGAACTCAGGTTAATGTTCTGGGGCCATGGCAGATGGTGAAAATTAAAAAAATAAAAATCTGGCAATGGGAACAATCAATGGAGGGACAATTCTGATACCCAATCCATTGAAATATTAATCTGGTAATTCAGGCCTGATGCAGGAAAATGAATCTGAAACTGAACACTTAGTTGTAATTGGTTTCTCTTACAAAGTTCTCTTTTGGGTTGTCGATTACGTGGTAATTCTGATGAAAGATCATCAAACCTCTGTTTTTCTCTTCACCAATGTTTCCAGACCTGTCTCTGCCATCTATTTTGTTTTCATATACAACCTAGACTTGTTATCATTTTTATTTAGTCTAGAACATTTTGTTCAATTGAATGGTGGTGCTGGCTCGAAGGGCCGAATGGCCTACTTCTGCACCTATTGTCTATTGTCATTCGGGAAAACAAATCTACAGAATTAAACTTTACATACATACCCTTAAAATGTATTTCAGTTGGTATGTTGACCAATCTCCTCATCAATGATACGTACTCAGAGCTCTATTTATTTATAACCTGACCTCTCGTTATTCAGCTGAGATGTTTTTATCTTTGCTACATCTAGCACAATATTTGACATTAACAGCAAAGAGATTTGGGTCTGCTTGGAATGAGGAAGGCACAAACTGGGTAGTGAGCATCATGTAGAAAAGGTAACTTAAACTGAATGTTTCCAAAGATTTTTATAAAGGTTAAACTAGTGAAAATCAATGTTGTTAAATAGTGAAGCATGTTGAATGTACTCATTGACTAATTGTAGTGATTGGAACCATGACTAGGTGGATCTCATTGACTATAAGATCCTTGATTGGGTTTGTTAACCTGGGCCAATCAGGGAGCCCTGGCTGACAGATATAAATAAGTGATTCACACAGCATTGCCCTTTGATGAAGGGCACTGCTCGTCACAGGCCACTCGGGTGTTTTCCTACTTTTCCTGGTGGTGGAAATTAAATAAAGATTTGTGCACTTTATGTCTCTCACTGTGTCTCACAGCTGCACACACACACCATGGGTGCTGGGGTTAAAAATAATAAGCACTACCGCAGTTAGGCGGTAGTGTAAAAAGAAAAAAAAAAGAAAAAAAAAATAAATAAGTGATTCAGAAGATCTTCTCAGTCTAGACTTTGAACTGGCTGGTCACAACCCATTTACAACGTACATGGAAATAAAGGTGTGACTTGGCGATGGGAAACTGGCTTCTGTGTAGTTATTTCACTGCTAATTAAATCTAGAAGAAATTGGTTTGATAATTATAAGGTGTAAAATAGCCTATTTGAATTGTCAGGATTAGATCAAGTGACAGCAGAAGTTTAGAATGAAGGTACATGAACAATCATGGGCAAAGTCTCATTTATACATCATGAAAATTGGACCCACTTCCAAAGAATAAATTTTAAATTCCAATTCAAAAATACCAAACGCCAGTAGTAAGAACACCAAAGGGACAGTCAGCTGGTTATATCAGTTACAGATACACAAAACCAACTACTGGTGACTTATGGTTGGGGCAGGGTGCTGCCATCAGCACCCCTTTTTACATTGAATCCAGGTCTATTTGGGTAATAATGCAAGAGAATGAAACACTCATGGGTCTCACCAAGGAGAGGCACTTGACTCAGCAACAAAGTTGTAGTTTATTGCCAGATAGTATTAAGTACAAGTTATGTTGGGAATAATTTCTGAGGTCTTCAGGAATCAGTAATGCCACTTTGACCACATCAGAATCTAGGGCTGGATTTCTCAATTCTGGGTGATGTCAGACAGGGTGGAGCCTAATGCAGTTTCCAATATTAACCCTTTTAAAATGTTATCATAAGCAATATAATCTTCACACATTTCCCTGCTTCTGCTTAACAACAGAGAAAACTGATGAGTATTTACCACACTGACCCCCTTAGTTCAAAAATAATGATTCCACAGCATGAGGTGAAAAGCAGTGAAATGGGTAGTTTGGAAAATTAGCCTCAAATAGGAGGAAATGAAAGAAAAAAGTAGTATGTCATACACTGCTTGTCCACTTCCTACTGTATGATGTTTTAATAAGCTTTTCTGTTAACCATTGTAAACTGGTATGACACTGGGTGCAGTGAATTTCTGATGCTCCAAATCATACACCATCTTGGTTTGAACATATATCAGTACTCCTATATTGCTCTTTGGTCAAAAATCCTGGAGCTCCCTAACTAACTGCTTTCGAGGAGTACCGTCACCACAAGAATTTCAGAATTTCAAAATGGCCCATCATAGACTTCTAAAAAGGATATGAGGGCAAGGGAATAAGTGCCAGCTTCACCAGTAACATCCATAATCTAAAAGTACAAAACAAATCTCTATATGCTTCTATTTGTCCATAAGAATCTCTTCCTGAAACTCCTTATAGTCCACTCCATGTTTTCTGTATTCACGCAGCGACGGCATCACTGGCTAGGCCAGAATTATTGCCCATCTCTAACTGCCAGGAAGTCAATTAAAAGTCAACCATATTGCTGTGGGTCTGGAGTCACATGTAGGTCAGACCAAGTAAGAATGGTAGTGTCCTTCCCTAAAGGATATAAGGGAACCAGATGAGATTTTTCCGGCAATTGACAATGGTTTCGTGGTCATCTCTTAATTCCAGATTTTTATTGATTTCAAGTGCCTTGGCAGGATTCAAACTGGCGTCCCCAGAATATGACCTGGGTCTCTGGATTAACAGTTCAAGAATAATACCACTAGGCCATTGCCTCCCCTGTGTAACCTACATTTTACAAATACAGTGCAGTCCCTCTCATGCTGCATCAATTTGGTCATGGAGACTTCAGTCACTTGAGATTTTTGCGATTCTCTCCCAAACTTGTCCAACACCCTAACTCACACCTCAGCTTTTAAAGCTTTCTTCAAACACATGAAATAAATTAAGGTTTCAGACACTCACTTAAACCCTCCTACAAAGGTTTGCTGACTGCTCCTTATCTTCACCTTTCAGTTGCCTTCTTTATCGGGTTGAAGAGCCCATGTTTTCACTTTTTCCTCATGACTCAATCATCTTATCCAAGGATATCCCTGGTGAGGTCTCCTATTGATGCATCTTATAGTAAAATTGGAGCGTGGCTCCAGAATTTCTGTTGTACCATGCATCCCTGAGATAGTAAGAGTAATCACACCTTAACATTCTGGACGACGCTTACATTTTGGGAGTTCCCTGCAGTGGCCTCCAGGGCTAGAATGTCTTCCTGGCATCTCGTTGACCCACAGACCTTCTTGCCCAGAATTTAGTTGTTGTGTGGGTAAGAAGGGGCTGTGTATCTCACCTGGGCCATTTCCCCCAATTACTTCCCTTTCTTTCCACTTCCAGTGAAGGAAGAATGAAATGCAAGGTTGACCCTTTTCTTTGTGAAAGCATTGACTCAGCTTGAATGTCTTCAGTGTGCAGGGTGGCTCAAACTTAAATTCTGTTTGATTTCACACCAAATTATATTCTACGTAGTATCAAGACTAAGTGGTGTTTTGCGTTCCTCTGATGTGTCCAGATTAAGGTTCTAACCTGACACTAGAATCACTATTGCACTGTGTGCTCCAAGATGGTAAAAATGGTCATTTTGAGTAGAACTTACCTGTTCAGGAATTACTGACAGCACAGAATCAAAACATTATTATGAATTACATAAACCAATATTTTTCTCAATGAAACAGAAAAAAGGTCAAATTATTCATAAATCTTAGAATTCTGGGCAAGAAAGTCTGTGGGTCAACGAGATGCCAGGAAGACAATCTAGCCCTGGAGGCCACTGCAGGGAACTCCCAAAATGTAACCATAAATCCTTATGTATGCTCCGTGCTTAATTGAAATGCATCATTTATTTAATGTAGAGTCACACAGTGTCTTTCCAAATTTATGGCATAATGTCCTATAAGATATTGGCCAGTATGGAAGATAACTAGATAGGAAACACAACTCTGCTGCGGTCTCTCAAGTTTATCCGACTACAGACATTTTGCCTAAGTCCTTACACACAAGAGGAAGTGGCCAGTGTCCTGACAACAACCAAGTCAGGCAAAGCAGCAGTAGTCTGTGGGATTTATTTAGAATTCCTGAAGAACTCTGGGTCTCAGGGAAGGAAGTGGTTAGCAACACTGTCTATAAACATTCATACATCTGGTGCCAAACATCTGGTGTCAATCCAGCATTGTGCCATTGCCAAGATTGGGAAGTTACTTGATGACCTATGCAACTACCACCACTATTCTCTGCTTTCAATAGCTTTTAAGCTCCTGGAATGCTCCCTATTAAGTGGACTGGGTCCCACCCTGAAAGCAATGATGACACTTGTCCACCGGCCCTAAAAAACAGACAGATCTTTTTTCACAGGTAGCAGCTGCTCCAAGCAGGTTGTGACATTGACTTCACTTACTAAAGTTGGTTTCCATAAAGGTCTGAAGATGGGAAAGGCACTTATTAACTCTCCTTTTTTTTTATTTATATATATGTATGTATTATAGAAACTCCTCAAAATCACCTACTGTAAGAAGACACTACAAAAAAACCACCAGTTCTATAATCAGCAACCAATAGTTCTGTGTTCATCTTGGAGATCCAACCAGCTCCCAACAGATAACGAATAATGAGCTCCCATTGGGATTAGTTCATGTACCAGCTCTCTACAACATTTACACCTTGAGCTTCCTCCTACAAAACCATAGCAACTTGTACATATTGACAAATTGCCTCTTGTTTTCCTGGGTAAAGAGCTTCAGGACACCGTGAAACTTACTCACTGAGGATTTATGCCTTCAAAGTAGGCTTCAACCAAACGCTGCCTTCCACCTGAACAATGTGAAGACCTGAGAAGAACTGCCTGTCCAATTCTTTAGCCAATCACTCAACCGCAACACAATGCCAAAATATCTTGACATTACACTTGACCATAAATTGAACTACCTGCAATACCTCCAAAACACAAAAGCCAAGGTCAAGACAAGTATGAATTCTATACGGAAACAATGGGGCACTACCTAGGGTTATAAAGCAGACAAATTTTGCATTGTTCATTCATCCCAGTTTACTCAGCAGAATACTGACATTCAAACCAGCTCAGGAACCATCTCACAAACACAATAGATATCCACATCCAGAACATCATGAGGATTACTTCTGGGATGCTGAGACCAGCACATCCCGAATAGCCTCCTGTGTTCACATACATTAAACCTCCTGATACCTGCAGGGAAACATCTTCCTTAAAAATCTTCAATGGTTGATAGCGAATGGAGAACTCCCACTGACCTAGGACTTTAAAGAAACCTCAGGCCTCCATTCCCAGATCTCCTATGAACAGATTTCACACCTTATAAACTGATGACAGCCCCAACCCTTGAAGAAAAATCTGGGCAGCACTCAACAGATAAAAGGGACAAACAAAGGAAGGTGTGGTCACCTTTTCCACAAATATAACAGAGGATGATTCAAATTGGACATCCAAGTCAGACCAACACCCAACTAGGGGGACCTTGTGCCTTGAAAGGTACGTTCCTGTTGGCGTCACAATCATTCACTCTCTGCCAGCTTAAGCCATTGAATGGATTATTAACCTTAATCACTGCTTCCTGCCTATTAATGAAAAACAAACTTACTGACCTAAATATTATACATTATCTTTGCTACCATTGAATCTATTTCTTATTTTAAAGTCTAGGCACTTGCAGAGAATCACCTCTGCACATACTACGATTTATTAATACCTCATGACCTTAAAGGACATGGCCTTTTAACATAAATTATAATAAATACAGTGGTTCCATTCACATTGTAATCAATAAGTTATTCATGGAACTATAACATGTAGTAGCAAAGATCTTGCTATCAATAGTGTAATTATATTATTATTTATGAATCCATTGTGTACATTTTCTATACTGTAAAACATACACTGTAATTCAATTGCACACCTCAGCACTTCAGTACTGAATTATCCAAACAATTGCTGGAATGATATCTTTGCAAGTGTCTGTGATTCCTTGTTGACAATGCCAGAGGCAAAACTACGGTCTCAGTTTCAGCTCAGATCTACTGCACTTTGTGAACAAATCATTGCTTCATTTTCTGGAGTTACAGACCTCCCACCTTGAATGGACTTGGGTCAAATTGTTTCTGTTACTGTACTTACTGAATAAGTAAAAAGTGATAGCAGCTGGGGCAACTCTAATATAGTGGCATTACCCGACTTGGCAGAAAGGCTGGCTCATATCATGACACAATTTCGAGCACAGATGGAGCTTTTAATCAGATAAGTATAAAGGGTTCTTACATAAAGGAGTATTCCTTAATGCAAGTTCAAAACTATATTAAAAGTGCTGAAGCTGATTACAGATGCAGTGTAGATTAAAATATAATACAAATATAATTAAAACTTAATTGCATTAAAGAAACTCTCTGTACTTCAACACGAATGCAAGTGAGATAGAAGGGAAGGAGGCAAAGAAACCTAGCCTGAAGCACTGGGGTTCATGAACAATGTCCGATACTCGGCACTCATATAGATGGCGCAGTTCCAAACAATAACGCAACCTTCCGCATTATAAAGAGTGCAGTTCTGACTGGAAAGTCGACCCTCATGCAGAAGTATTGTGTAATGTGAAGAGAAAATTGAACTACTTTGCACGCGTAGTATGTTTGTGCTCAGTATGACAGCTCTGCAATTTACTTTCAGTTGTGACATTGTAACATCAGATTACTTAATCTTTTGCTGCTTTACTAAAGTAGCACAAGTATGAATTGAACATTTGGCTCAGACTTTACTGCAGCAGATATCACAGTGTTCCCTGCAAAATTTATTTTCTTTGTTTAGCTTAAAAATTGACAAAAGTATATGGATAATATGAAAGTGAAAATTATATCAGTGAATGCTAGGACTTACAGTACTGCTTGAACCAATGAAATTTAAGAATAGACAAAGAAGCAGTGAATGGCACAGAAAAAGAAATAAAGGGGAAATCCTGAAATTAGGGAATAAAAATACTCATATTATCAGTTGTTGGTGAAAGCAACACGGGCTCTTTTAGATTTAAAAAAATGTTATGTCAAAAATGAACACTGAATGAGGAATGTGCTAATCATAACTTTACCTGCAGAGCATAGTGTCAGTGTTGATGGGTGAGGCCAAGTTGCTGGGTTTTTATGATAACAATTTAAATGGCGTGCAAAATGCAACAAAATAATTGGATGGAATTCCAATAGGCAGCCTAGAAATACAGAACCTGAGAGAGCAGGTGGTTATTTAACCCATTGCTCTTTGAAAGAAATATCATATAAGATCCAGTCTTCTCCATAGCCTTGCAAATCCTCTGTTCCAATGAAAACCTCTTTTAAATGTTTTAATGTAACAACTGCTCTGGCAATCATTATCTTTCTTTAAGTGCCATCTACATTGTATGTCTTACTCCGAGGAAGACACTGGTCCACTCCTTGTCATGTGTGATTCAGAAATGAAACAATGTTTTCCAGGCGATTGGGAACTTTGGAAAAATTGCCACTCCTTACTATTCTCCCTCTGAAAGTATGGTGGCACATTAAGTGCAGATGTGGTTGTGATGAGTAAGTGATTGCAAAGAAAAGCTGACTGATTTTTATCCTAAAATAATTGAAAACTCAAGAGAGATTGTCAGTCACATGTATTCTTGGGAGGGCTTTGGAGAAATATGAGGATTTCTTTCAACTTTTCTTCTGGTCTTTAAATACTGCCAACTTCACTTTAAGCTAACTTACAATGAAGGTACTTTCACAAAGTGGTACGTTACTTTTCACATCTTTTTTGCAGTTTTAAAAGAAAAAAGAAGAGCAAAATACTGTGGATTCTGCAAGGCTGAAATAAAACAAAATAAGCTGGAAAAATTCAGCAGCCCTATAAGGTTTGGTGAAATGTTAAATCTGTTTTCCTTCAAAAGTGATCAGATTCAGCACTGCCAGAAATTAATACAAGAAAGTTTGTAGCAACTTTTTTCAGTTGCAGCAATTTCATCACCTTTGTTTGGAAAGTAAAGCTCTGAGAATAACGTTCTCCACATGCCCCTCTCTCCCAAACCCTTTCCCTGTCTCTTCTAGCAGTTGCCATAATCTGTTTTCTCTGGTTATTGAAATTTATGCCACTGGAAACTCTGTCAAAATCTTTCGTGATGTTGGGTCCATGGACTGAATTTTCACACCATCTTTCCTGATCAAAGGGGAACATTGTTGGCATTTCTATAGCTCTGTTTTGAACTAAAATCTTGCAAATTTCCTTGGCACTCTATCCAAAGCGTTACCGTCCTTGTGGTGCTCAGAATAGGGGTGCATACTCCAGTTCAGTCTTAACTGTGATTTATGAAAGTGTCGCATTGCACTAAATAAGGCTGGACCATAACTTACAAATAAATCCATTTCCAAGTTAGTTAGTAACTAATAAATCCTGTAACATGTTCATCATTTTTGTTGGCATTTTTAATTGACCTGTTTATATTGTTAAGACACACCTTTGGGGCAGGTAGGATAAAGTCCAGGCCTTCGAGTACAGGGACGCCACAGTATCCCTCGACATCCTTTTGTGTGGATGAAATGCTCTTGCTAATCTCATTGTATCACATGGGATGCTTCAGCACATGATGCACCAATTGGAGCCTGAATGCTGAATTGTAATTACCACAACCCCTGTGGCAATAAGAAAACCAAACAGCCAGTTATTGTTCCTAATTAACTGTCTGAACTGGTTGGAATTAAAAGCAGGTATCATCGATCTGCAAATGACAGGTACAAAAAGGGCACCCCTTCACACAGAATTGATCTTCTAAGCCTGTACATTAATTTGTCACTATTGATGGGTCTGTTGGTGATGGTATACAGAGCTGATGAAAGTGGCTGGGTTTGTTGAAGAATTTTAATGAACACTAATCAATTAAGTGGCACACATTTTCATCTTTGTGTAAAATTAGATTTTTTTTGTGTAAAGTTTAAACATTAAATAAAATAGCATAAGGTCTTTCAGCCTGTAAGACTGATCAGAAGGCTTCTATTATGAGCTATTAAAAAACTGGATGTTATCATAGATATGGATCTCGCAAATGTATCATTTGTATAAAGTATTTTGCAATGAGTAGCCCTGATCTGGCTCAGTTACAATCTTATCTATGGGCTCAAATTCCATTCCAGGACTTTAGCATAAACATCTGGTCTGACACTGCAATACAGTACTGAGGGAGTGTTGTAGTTTTTCAGATCAAATGCTGAATCAAGGCTCTGCCAGCATTTTTTAAATGTACCATGATTCCAAAGATTCCATGGCTCTATTTTGAAGAAAAGCATAAGCAAGTCCACCATAAATAATGCACAAGTCAGGGGTGTGATGGAATACTCTCCATTTGTGTGGATGCAGATCCAACAACATTGAAGAAGCTTAAAATCATCCAGGATTATGCAGACAGCTTGATCAGTCACCCATCCACCACTTTCAACTTTCAGTTCCTTCATCATTGTAAGAACTGCGTACGCCATCTATAAGATGTACAGCTGCAAATCACTGAGGCTCATTTTTAAAGTTCCTTTCCTGAGGTTTCACACACAAGATGCAATTCACACACACCAACTTCTGCAAACAAGTAAAGTTTACAAAAGCCTATACGAGCTAGGTGCCCCTCTTTGACACTCCTCGCAGTCAAGCAAAGTTGAGTCAAAAGCAGCCCCAAACAAAGGAAACACATCCCTTTTTTTACAGGTCAGTTGGTAATGCTCCCATGTACTCTAGCCACTCCACACCCCATAACCACATGTTACCCCGGTACAATGATAGGATGACATCATCCTCAGAGATAATGTAAATGGAAATGCCCTAATCCTGGGGATTCGTTATACAAGTGATTTCCTGATTCAGTGATTCCCCAAGACAATGTAGGTGTGATATGTCCTAGTTTCAAGGGATGATAATTCAAATAATTTGATTGGCTGGGGATGGCTATGAAAGCATTTCTGAATGGAAGGGACTGATTGAGAGTTTAATTTCACAATAGCAGTAGAGTAGTAGTAAATGGCGGCCCAAATGAAGTGTGGATTACAATGGATAGTCATCTAAATTCCTGCATGCTGTTGGTGAGACAGGATGTTGCCCCCACCCACTCCCAGAATGTTCAGCTTCTTGGAGAAAGACAGTACAGCTTTACCCTTTAACATTACATTAATATCCAGAGAGATAGTACAATTTAAACATTTAACATTACAATTTGACAGCACCTTCCAAGCCTGAGACCTCTACAACCTAGAAAGACCAACACAGTAGGTGAATGGTAACACAGCAAATTGAAGTTGTTCTTCTAAGCCATGCATCATTCTGGTTTGGAACGATATCATTGTTCTTCCTCTGTTGCTGGGTCAACATCCCAGAACTGCCTTTCTAAAAGTACCATGGGTGTTCTGATACCCTCAGCAGCCTTTCATCTGCAGCTCAGTGCCATCTTCTCACGGGCAATAAAAAGGCATTAAAAAGATTTAGTCAGCAACACCCACATGTCAAGAATAATTTGTTTAACAATCGTGAGAACAGATTATCTGGTCATCTTCACATTGCTGTTCATCGGACTGTGCTTCTGGCAAATAGAATATCATGTTTCTTATGTTATAATAGTGACTAAACATCAAAAGAAATTTATTGGCTATACAGTGCATTAGTAGTTATGAAAGGCACTATATAAATGTGAGTCTTCTACAATTAGTTTAGGAATTATGTCATAAACTCATTTGATTGTGAAAATTGGTTTTTACGTCTTTATTTTAAACTTAGCTTTGACTTGTTAGGATATGATAAATTGGAAGGGAAAGTGATGACCCCAAACAGCATAGTGTTCTAGCAGTATAAAACTGATCATTGAACAACTATTGCAAATTATTAATGTGCAAATGTCTTTTGACAAAGCACAATGGGCAAAATGGTATCAGTATCCATTTGCAACTTCTGGGACTTTGTTTGGAAACAATCAAGCTTAGAAGGCTGGAGACCTTTGAAAGGTTCTTGTTAGCACAGTGATGTTAAGAGTGGATTCATATCTGGGAGCCTGCATTGAAGAACAGCCAGGCTGATGGAATGAGGTTCTTTGCATGTTATTAGGCTCCTTTGTGAAATGAAATAAATCCAGTTCTGGGTAGATATGGTCAACAGTGCACAAACTGATTTACTACAAATTGGAAATAACTCAACAAAGCCACATGATGAGAAGAGTGTGAGACTGAACAGGTGCAGGTCACTCTTCTGAGATAATGGTCTCAGTCACAGTGTTGGGACAGAATAGAGGGAGCTGCTGTATGCAACCAGGTCATCCACACTTAGCTTGGGTTATTCCATTATCCAATGTGAGTACCACTCAGTTTGAGCAAAGTTACAAACCTGGTCTCTGGGGGACTTGGACACTCATTTTCATTGGTGCCCAGCATTCAGGTCAAATTGTTCAACAAGTTAAAGAAGAAAACATAATATAGTGAACATAGAATAAAAGCCAGTTATAATTTTGTACAGTTTGGCATTTAACAATCTAACTTTTATTTAAAAACCCTTTATGGTTTGTTTCTGATCCTGTTTTGTTTGGTATACAAAAAAGCACAGTGAAGACACAGACACCGAAAAAAGGAACAAAACTTACACAAAGTGTGGCTCTATGTGGTATGCTCAGATAGTTTAACTCTTGCAACACATTCATTGCCTGAGAAACAGATAATAGTTTCTATCAAGAACATAAGAGCTAGGAGCAGGAGTAGGAAATTCAGCCCCTTAAGCCTGATCTCAGCTTGTCCTCAATTCTACATTCCTGCTTGTTCTCCACAATCTTTCAACTTGTTACTACTTAAAATTGTGTCTATCTCCTCCTTAAGATGTCATAGCATCCTCCTTAAATGTACTCAATGTCACACCATCCTTCATGATCCTTTGCGAGAAGTAATTTCATCTCATCTTTCTTTTCAAAACTGCTACTCCTTATTCTAAAACAATGAGCTCTCATTCTAGATTGCTCCCCAAGAGGAAACATCCCCTCTACGTCTATTTTGTCAATCCCCTTTAGCATCTTACATACCCCAATTACATCTCTTCTCAATCTCCTAAAATCCAAGTTGTGCTCTGCCAAAATGCTAGCACTTAACAAGCTAAAGGAGAAATGAAAATCATGGCTCCAATGTTTAATTCTATGAAACCTCCTGGACTTGTGTTATTTCAGCTCCTGTAGAAATTACATAAAAACTTGAAAACTCACAAGCATAATTGGCAAAGACTGTGAATTAGGATTTCTGATCAAAAAAGGAGTATCTTTACAACAGAAGATTGTCAGTTTCTGATCCAGTTGGAGGTGGGTTTTCAATCACAACACAGGGGACAGTAAAATTAATGTGTGACATGATTTGCATCTATCCACAACTAAATTTCTGGACACTTTTTAAAGAATGAACTACCTCAATCAGTGGTCAATGCTCTCACATGGGCAAAAGTGAGGCACAAATTTGGGAGGTAAAATACACAAATCATTTAAAGCTAAACAAAAACAAAAAATGTGAATAGAAAGTTGGCTTCTATCTCGTGGAGTTGAAAATGTGTTGCTGGAAAAGCACAGCAGGTCCGACAGCATCCAAGGAACAGGAGATTCGACGTTTCGGGCATAAGCCCTTCTTCAGGAATGAGGAAAGTGTGTCCAGCAGGTTAAGATAAAAGGTAGTGAGGAGGGACTTGGGGGAGGGGCGTTGGAGATGCGATAGGTGGAAGGAGGTCAAGGTGAGGGTGATAGGCCGGAGTGGGGTGGGGGCGGAGAGGCCAGGAAGAAGATTGCAGGTCAGGAAGGATTTCGAGTTCGAGGGATTTGACTGAGACAAGGAGGGGGAATGAGGAAACTGGAGAAATCTGAGTTCATCACTTGTGGGCCTTCCTAACCTGCAATCTTCTTCCTGGCCTCTCCGCCCACACCCCACCCGGCCTATCACCCTCACCTTGACCTCCTTCCACCTATCGCATCTCCTACGCCCCTCCCTCAAGTGCCTCCTCCCTACCTTTTATCTTAGCCTGCTGGACACATTTTCCTCATTCCTGAAGAAGGGCTTATGCCTGAACCGTCGAATCTCCTGTTCCTTGGATGCTGCCTGACCTGCTGCGCTTTTCCAGCAACACATTTTCAGCTCTGATCTCCAGCATCATCAGTCCTCACTTTCTATCTCCTGGAGGTTAGTTGACAAAACAGAAAATTTATGCCTCAGTTATATAGACTTTTCCTGGAGTACTGCATTTGGGTTAGAGCAATGTACTTCTGAAATGTTAACTGTCCTTGGAGTGGGTACAACATAGATGACAGCAAGACGTAGAAGGATAAGTAACAGGGACAGGTTGTGAAAATGTGGCTTGCATTTCTTTCAGCATAGAAGGTTGAGAGGTGGTCTGATCAAAGGATTTATAATGTTATAATGTTCAAAAGGAAGATATGGAGAGTCCATTTCCTCCCATGGGGAAATTAAGAATTCAAGTGCATAAGCTTGAAATTAGATCTAAGTTTAGAAGGAAAGGCTGGAAGCAATGTTTTGCACAGAGGGTTGTAGAAATCTCGTATTCTTTTCCTCAAAAGAAAATGGCTTGTTGTTTCTGAGACAATAGGATTTTGTCAAATTGGAATCAATAAATT
The DNA here is from genome assembly GCF_020745735.1 of Hemiscyllium ocellatum. Lineage (NCBI taxonomy): Eukaryota > Metazoa > Chordata > Chondrichthyes > Orectolobiformes > Hemiscylliidae > Hemiscyllium > Hemiscyllium ocellatum. The sequence goes on along the minus strand of NC_083425.1, from coordinate 24,994,046 downwards.
TTCTTGGTGGGTGAAAATTGAATGAATATGGAGCTAAGGTTAGTAATAGAATTGAGGTGCAGAACAGCAATGATCATACTGAATGTTTGAAAGTCTGAATGAGCTACTCTGATTCCCATCTTTCTAATGCTCCTGGGTTTGAAAAAGGAGAAAAAAATTCAAATGGGTTTCCTGATTTTGAACACTAGCAATGATCCCTGGTAGCAAGGATATGGATGTGGGTATCAGATGGCAACAGCATCAGGTTTGGCAGGAATACCATTCATAGGTAAAAGCCTCCTATCATTCACTGAGGACATTAAAAATGGTTATTTTGACTGAGATACCCGACGGCTGCTAACATCTGTGGAACTGGAACTCAGTCCAAATTTAATTTAAGCTCTTGAGTCAATACAAACAGATTTGCAAAGCAACAATTTTACTCATTGTTATTGTGGTTTCTTTGTCCTAGTATTACCATTGATATAATGAGGTGTGATTTATATTTATACGTTAACAATCATGAATTAAGTGATAAAAACTATATTTTTTAAAATTATAATGGATCCCTCACAGGAAAGGATAATTCTAAATAGTTTAATCCTATTTAATTATAAATTGCCACAGCCTAATTATAATTAGTGAATCAATCCAAGAAGTATTCAAATCAGATGCTGCTGTTTGTTTGTGAATCTGAGGTCCATACCAATATTTCAAAAACTGAGGAACTGGTGGGAGGTGCCAGATACTACTTCAGCTTGTTCATGATACAACAGTTGCACAGTTGCTAATATCTAGTTCACAGTTTGTGTGTTTCAGTATTTAAATTCCAATTTTAGGAATTAAAAGTTAATAGAAAATGGGATGATTTCAACTGAAGCATCTTTAAGACTAGTGGAGTCACATGGCTTTAAGAGATTAACACGAGGATGATACGTTGATTAAAATGCTGGCCTTCAGTGACTGCCAGAACACAAGGAATTGGAAGGTTACACATGCTCATTTAATAGAATCACAATAAAGACCTGAAGCTATAAAAACAACACGTGATGTTACTCAGCTGGAGCTATGGCATTTGCAAAGAGGCAGTTCAGAAGGATTTTACGCTGAAGTGATGTAAAAGCATTCAGTATATCCTGAAGTTCAGGTTAGCGATGGTGTAGAGCATGCTATGTTGCCATGGAGATGGATGGTGCTTCAGAAGGCCCTCTGGTTTCGATTTATCTGGGTGTGTGTTTGCTGGGAGAGGTTGATTGCACTTTGGTACTGAAAGAGTATTGAGCCAGAGGAAACTCCATCAGCCATCACAAGTGCCGCTGTTAACAGACCCCAGGCAATTCGTGCTCAGCTGAAGTCCCAGTGAGTGGTGGCTCTGTGCTGCAGAGAAGAGTTTATGGGTGAAAAAGAAGTCCTGAGAGCCACTGAAAGTTCAGTGTAGCTGGGAGTGAAGCGAAGGAAGCCTACACCCAAAATTTGCTTCATGAAATATTGAAGCTCCAAGAAATTTTGCAGCAGGTTGGCGAAGGCAGCTAATTTACAAACGTTGACATTACGCCTGTAATTTGATGTTTTGGAGCTTTCTTGAAAGTCCAGTCGAACTTTAGCTTGGGAAAAGAAATTGAACTATCAAGGCAGGACCACTTGGAAAGTCTGAATCAGAGAAGCCTTGAGGATGTTCCAAGGCTAGACATTTTAATGTGAAAAATTAGAATTTCTTCATGAAGTATACAGATCTAGTGAGATTTTGGAACCTATAATGTCACTAATAGTTGGATGACTGCTGTATTAACTGTATAGGTCATTTAAAGTGCTGAATATGAGGTGATTGACTGCAGTTTATCTGTCAAATTAATCTCACATTATTTCTGAATATTAGAATCTGAATTGATCATAATGGTTATACGGATTTGAATCATTATCTTACCTGCTCAGGAGATATACCTATTGGTTATTTTTATTTATGTTTGGTTTACTTGTCTGAATAGTACATTTGTTTGGCCTTTCAATTTAACCTTGGAATTCTGTCATTTGTTTTCTGAGCCTTGCTTCTTCCATGCATTCTATTCTTCGTCGTTAAAAATCACATAACATCGGGTTATTGTCCAATGGGTTTATTTGGAAGTACAAGCTTTCAAAGAGCTGCTTCTTTGTCAACACTGGCACCTCCACATCACTGAAAAGATCATGCTCTATCAAGCTAGAAGTGACTGGTGCAGTGTTCTCTTAACATTATCTCAGAGACAGCAATCAAGATGAAAATACATAACCTGCATTATATGAAAACCTGGAAGCAACTAAATGCAAAGGATAGCTATTTCAAGGCTGAATGTACAACTGAGAACATTTCAATATGCAAATTCTGCTCTAATCAACCCTCAGTCTGTTTACTATATTGGACCACAATAGTCTAAAGCAGTAAAGGAAACAAATCTTAATTTTTTTTAAAGCAGTTTATTCGTGATCTTACAAATCTGAAATGTGTTTTTTGCCATACTATGGAATGATAGCACAGTTTGCTATCATTCTTTGCAAACATTGTTACTTTCAACCTCCATAACAATCTGGTGTGTAAGAAATGAACGATTTAAATCGCAAAATAATTTGAGTGTTTGTCAAAACTATTTTGATAATACCTTTCCAGGAGATGTAGTCAGAAGCAAAACAGCTGAAAGACTACTCCTTTTTGGTTTGTACCTAAAATACTTCAGAGGCTTTTATTTAAAGGAACTGAATTGCTGGATATTTGGAGGCTGGGCAATAGTAGGAAACAAGTTACTGGACCAGATGTCTAAAATCTAAACTAACATTCCAGAGACATGGATTCAACTCCCAGCAGAGTAGCTTGGAAACTTAATTTAAATTAATAATTGCAGAACAAAATATTAATTCACAATCATAACATTCATTTAATTTGCAAATGTCCTTCAGTGGAGGAAATCTGCTATCTGGATTACACATGACTGCAGACCGCACTCTCAAATGACTTTTGAAGTGGCGAAGCAAGTCATTCAGGTTGTACCAAACCAGTACAGTAAGAAACCAAAAAAAACCCAGAAATTTCTGGCGAAACTCAGCAGGTCTCTCAGCATCTGTAGAGACAGCATAGTTAATATTTCGGGTTCAGTGATCCTTCTTCAGAACTGATTGTAGTGAGGAAAAGGTTAGTATATATGCTGAAGATTGGGGTTGGTGGGGGGTTGCAAAGATGGTATTAGGATGAAGGAGGGAGGAGTAAATGATAATTGGAGATGGAGCCTAGAGAAAGAGAGGACAACAATTGGACAGACAAAGGAATAGGTAAAGGTCAGCCAGAGAGAATTTACAGTTCCTAATGGGGATCAATAGTGGCTGACAATGGGCTGGTTGTAATGACAAGGCCTGATGTGTGGGAGTTGGAGTAAGCACATGGAGGAGAGTGGTCAGGCCTTGAAGTTATTGAGCTGGCTATTTATTCCTGAAATCTACAGGGTCTCCAAGTCGAAAATGAAGCGTGGTTCTTGCAGCTTGCACTGAGTTTTGCTGGAGCACTGCAACATCCTCAGACCCGAGATGTTGGCCAGAGAACACAGTGGTGTTGAAGTAACAGGCAACAGAAGGCTCAGGGTCACTTTTGCAACACAATACAATAGTCTGCAAAGAAACAGTTCTGAAAGTGATCACCTGAAATGTTAACTCTGCTTTTTCTCCACAGATGCTGCCAGACCTCCAATGATTTCTGTTTTTGTTTCTGATTTCCAGCATCTGCGTTTTTTTAAACTTTTTTTCCAGAAAGAAAGCATTGTGGATGTACTTATACAACACAGACTGCAGTGGGGTTTTCTTCACCATCACTTTCTTACACACTGTTATGAGTGCAGAATAAATGCTTGCCTTACCAGTCAGAGTTAAAAATCACAAAGCACCAGGTTATAGTCCAACAGGTTTATTTCGAAGTACTAGCTTTCGGAGCACTGTTCCTTCATCAGGTAGCTACCTGATGAAGGAGCAGCACTCTGAAAGCTAGTACTTCTAAATAAACCTGTTGGACTATAACCTGGAGTTGTGTGATTTTTAACTTTGTCCACCCAGTCCAACACTGACTCCACCACATCATGGCTACCAGTCACAGTCACACTCACATTCCAAGTAAAGAACAATTTTGATCACAGGAAAGGTACAATGGTATAATAAAATTTTGTTGTGGTTCTGCTCGCTGAGCTGGAAGTTTTTGCTGCAAACGTTTCGTTCCCTGGCTAGGGAACATCATCAGTGCTGTTGGAGCCTCATGTGAAGCGCTGCTTTGATGTTTCTTCCGGTATTTATATTGGTTTGTTCTTGCCGCTTCCGGGTGTCAGTTTCAGCTGCAGTGATTTGTATGTGGGGACCAGGTCGACGTGTCTGTTGATGGATGTTCTTGCCGTTTCCGGGTGTCAGTTTCAGCTGTAGTGGTTTGTATATGGTGTCCAGGTCAATGTGTCTGTTGATGGAGTTTGGGGATGAATGTCATGCTTCTAGGAATTCTCTGGCTGTTCTCTGTCTGGCTTGTCCTATGATAGTGGTGTTTTCCCAGTCAAATTCATGTTGCTGGTTGTCTGAGTGTATGGCTACTAGAGATAGCTGGTCGTGTCGTTTTGTGGCTAGCTGATGTTCATGGATGCGGATTGTTAGCTGTCTTCCTGTTTGTCCTATATAGTGTTTTGTGCAGTCCTTGCATGGTATTTTGTAAACTACGTTAGTTTGGCTCATGCTGGGTATTGGGTCCTTTGTTCTAGTGAGTTGTTGTCTGAGCGTGGATGTTGGCTTGTGTGCTGTTATGAGTCCTAAGGGTCGCAGTAGTCTGGCTGTCAGTTCTGAGACGCTCCTGACGTATGGTAGAGTGGCTAGTCCTTTTGGTTGTGGCATGTCCTCGTTCCTCGGTCTATCTCTTAGGCATCTGGTGATAAAGTTGCGTGGGTATCCGTTTTTGGCGAATACCTTGTATAGATGTTCCTCTTCCTCTTTTCGCAGTTCTGGTGTACCCGGAAGCGGCAAGAACAAACCAATATAAATACCGGAAGAAACATCAAAGCAGCGCTTCACACGAGGCTCCAACAGCACTGATGATGTTCCCTAGCCAGGGAACGAAACGTTTGCAGCAAAAACTTCCAGCTCGGCGAGCAGAACCACAACAACGGACACCCGAACTACAAATCTTCAATCAGATTTTAAATAAAATTTTAGCCACTTAAAGGAATATAAACACAAGTATGAAGTAACCTGCCTGCAAGTTGGGCTCTCAGGTTTCAAGTTTAATTCTGATTAAATCAGACTGACTGTAAGCCTTTCAATTCTATGTTATTGTTGAAAGAAAAATCTGTTTTTGCTCCGCAGAGACACTCATCTGCTTAGGAGCTGAATCTTGTTTTTGTATTCATGTGGCTGTTCTAAAATTGCCAGCAGGACAGGGAATGAACCATTTAAAAATCTGATGATGCCTTTCTCACAGTGAGTGACTAGTTTTCCCTTGGGGAGTCAAGAACTTGGGGTCATAGTTACCGGACAACGGGATGGTCATTTAAGACAGAGATGAGGAGAATCTCTCCACTTAGACAGTTGTGAACCATTTGAATTCTGTACTTCAGAGGAGTGTGGATGCTCAATTGGTGAGTATATACAAGGCTGAAAGCAATACGCTTTTAGACTCTTGAGGGATTGGGCAGGATAGTGAAGTAGAAGTCAAAGATCCCCGATGATCCTGTTGAATGCAGAACAGTCTTGAGGGGTTACATGACCTACTCGTGCGCTGCTGATGTTTTTTAATGTTTTCATGTTTTTAAAATAAAACTTTAAACATCATGATCAAATTCACATTTAGCTGGGAATGCAACCAAATAGATGGCAGGGAACCCACTTATTCAAAATCAACAATATAAGACCAATTTTGCATATTTGAGTTTGCTGGCTGATAAGGCAATAAGTGAAATATTACCTTTGTTTTAAAAGGCATTCTATACAATTCTGTTTAAAAGGATCAGATTAGCTTTATGGCTTTGATTGGGGTCTGAAGGCAATGAATGATTCCTCTAATGTTATTCCGTTTCACTATGTCAATACAACTATCATTTTCACATGGCAGGGTTTATTTAATTCATGGATGTTTTCATCCAATAAAATTTGAACCAGCTGTGGAAATATAAATTCATGCCCTCTGTTAATAAACACAGGTTTGTTGATGTCAGCAGATGAACAAAGATATTTTTAACCATTTCAGGATCATTCACAAATAATACACTTCAATGCTTAAACGCAAAGGTTGAAACAATTGAATTACACTTTCCAAATTCACATCAAGTACTCCTCAACCTCCAGTTCTTGATTCTCTACCTTCCTCTGCAGGTTGGAAAGCCATTCTGCTCTCAAACACCATCACAAAATGAAGAATTTCTTTCTGCAATATACAGTAGAGTATTGATCTCCTAGAGTGACTTTTACTGGGCTAGAGTTCTAAAAAGCACCAATTCTCACTGGGAAACACAGGTCTCACAGGTCTCAGGCCTTAGGTCTCACTGACTTACAGTTTTAAAGCAGCACAGATTCAGACACGAAAGAATTTAGAATTGATTTTTGCCTCAGAATATAATATAACTGATGTCTATTGTAAAAACTGATTTCAATTTTCATTCAAAAACTGATTTCAGTTTTCATTCAATATATTTTCATAAACAAGGTCAGCATTTCAGATTTAATAGTATAGAATTTCAACCTCTTCCCCAATCCATACTTGCTGACTATATTTCGGAAAATGCAAAAGTATTCATCTCTATCTTAATTTGTTCTGTTAAAGTGTGTATTTTTTGAAGCATGTTGCAGAGGTGGAAGATGTGGAGCTGTTGTGAAGTTGCAGAATGTCACATAACTTCAGTGGAATACTTTGGAACATACTATCCGCTATCTCTTCTCAGTTAAAAGCTTGGCATTGGAACGACTAAATGGAGCTCCAGACATTAGATTCCTCCTGTTTGCACAAACAACATGTCGGCATGGACAGTTTGGACCGAAGGGTCTGTTTTCACGCTCTACATCTCTATGACTCTATGCCTTTATGAAAGGTACATTTTATTTATATGATAGTTATATTCAAGCCCTCTTTGTGATAGAATCTTTGAATCATAAATATCTATAAATATACTGTCTGCAAATCATAGAGCAACACAGATAGCTTGAATGGACTATCCAGACCCTGTCCCTAAGATAAACTGATATTAAAGTATCAGGCATCATGAAATTGCAAAACCCTGAAGAAATAGAAACAATGTAAAATGTAGCAAATTTTTCAGCTTTTATATTTGCTAAATATTGTTCATGGAACAGTATTCATTCTAAAAACTGTCAGAGAAATACACATCAACAACAAAAACAAAAACGCATTTACCTGTAAATGGCACATTTTGAACGTAAATTGAAATGTGAAATTCCTAAATGATAAGAGCCTGTTGGTTTATCATACAACACATACTTATCTGAAATGTCACATGTAGAGCCTCATATTCTCGATGTTGAGACAACAGAAAAATATATCAAGTGAAGGACAAAAGTAGAGATTGAAAGTAAATCAATAATTATATTAAAATGGTGTGAAAGTGAATAAATAACAAAATTTTATAACTAAACCTCATCACATCAATAAATGCCAACATGCAGATGGTAACTTTGTACATTGTGTGCTCAAAAATATATATTTTAATAGTATTAGCTCTGATAGCCAGTTGTGTTTTTTTGTTAATACTGCATCCTCTTTCAAGAGCAGAAAAAGAATAATTCATGTAACTTTCAAAAGAAATATATGAGATTGGAAATGGCAGTGAGAATGGACATTGGATGGAACAAGTTCCCTCCAGGCTAAGGAGAAAAGAAATATTCTTAGCAGAGCAAAAGGATATGCAGTTTTTATTGAGTAGCTAGAGCAGTCTTCTTTAAAATTCCAACAATATATCATCTTTTGGAATTTTATCCATTACATCACTCCTCATTGAATTCCAAGCAACATTTGTGATTAATGATATACATTCTCAATATTTAGAGAAAGGAGGAAGTGATTCATTGCCTTGATGATTCTAAGTTATTCATCAAAATATGTTGAACTGATTTATTGCATATACTTTCGGTGGAGGTGACCTGCCTGTTTTTCTTTAAAAGAAATTCAGCATTTTTTTTTAGAAGCTTCTTGTTGCCTTTCATCTCAAACAATGATTGAAAATACATGAGGTGTCGGATTGGTTTTTGAAACATTGGCTCATTTGCACATTGATGCAAAGTCCACTAAATTTAGCTGCATGGTGCTCACATTTACAACAATGTGGGTCCCCCTCCCAATTCTAAATACTGCCCAATGTACACAGACTATTGGTGTCAGCTCCATCACACACTATTGTGGCTGGTCAAAAGTATGGGCAGATGGCAGAAGTATGCCATGTAGGGAGATCATGACATCAGTCAGGATGCAACACTCATTTGACTCCAACGGAGAGTTTATTTTTTAACTCAATGCATCAGCTAATACCCTCTCCTGACCTTATACAGCTCAATATAAATTCAAGGATTTGAAAGATACACCCTGCACTTCATCCCATCACTATTCAAAGGGATCATCAAACATTCTCACTTGGGTTGCTGATTGAATTCCACTGTCTGATAATGAACTAGTAGCTGTATTTGGAGGCTTGTACTATGACTGAAATCAAGGACGGTGCTCTATAGGGCGTGGTGTGTCATATAACACAGTTCTTCGTAATGACATCAAGTGTTTTTGACCAGTTGCTTCAAGTAGTAACTTCATGCTTCATAGACTGGAACATGTCAGAGTGAATAAGATGAGCCCACTAATAGGAGGGTAAGGTGCTTGAAGGAGGAGGAGGATGCAGATTTATCCAGCCAAATACTTCAGTTAGGAATTATCCTACCTCAACTTCAGTGAGGAAGTGTTTTTGTATAATACTTTTGAATAAGGAAGTGCTCAGGGGAACTTGCATCTTTACAGTCAGTCTTGCAGCCTCAGAAAAGGGCTAGGACAGCATTGCCAATGCCTGCTTAAGATTAGAGATTTCTCCCAGCCACCTATTGAACGTAAGCCTAGGGAACAGTTCACCAAGCATCTCAGCAGGGCCTGCGGGGCTGTCCGGACCTCCTAATCACCGCACGTTTTAGTTCTCCTTCCCATTCCCTTTATGACATAACCATCCTTGGCCTCCTCCATCATCACAACAAACCAAACCGCAAATTAGAGGAACAATACCTCATCTTCCGTTTGTGCAGCATACAACCCAGAGGACTCAACATTGAGTTCTGAAGTTACAAATAATCTTGCTTTCCTTCCCTCGACTCCCTTCCCATCCCCTCCGCCTCCCTTTCACTCCACCCACCCACCTACCGGATTCATTTCTCCCATTGACCAACGAGGCCATACCCTCTCCCTGTCTTCACCCATCCCCACTTCACCACCCTGCCCTCGCCACCTGCAGCTCCTCCTACACTCACCCAGTCCTGAGGAAGGAGTATACCTGAAATGTTGACTTCTCCACCTCTAGATGCTGCCTGGCCTGCTGTGTTTTTTCAGCCTCCTGTTTGTATAGAATGGCTGTAAAGGTGGCTAGACCTTGAAACTCTTTGTATTGGACTATCTTAAGCTGCAGCAAATGGTATCTTCAACGTCTCACGTTTTATCACGTGTAGTTACGTAAGTGGTCATAGATGAGGAATACGTAATGAGATGAGAATTAATCGCTTTTTAAGCAAACATAGAAACCTTGAGCTTTTCTGGCATGCAAGGCATCACCATAACTTAAGTGTGTCTCTGACAAAACACATTGCTTAGCGAGCAGCACATGTCAACTGAGAAATGTGCAAAAACCTTAGTAGTTCCAATCCCTCATTGCCAGCCGTTGTGTGACCAAATGTCAGAAATCATGCTATTCAATGCTGTTTACTCTGAAACAGTCAACTTTGCCAACTGTACTACACAAACTAAAAGATGGTTCCTGAATTCCAAGGGCTGTTTGCTGGCCAGGAGGACCTAGCATCTGGCACACATCCTCTGTACTTGTGACAGTTATCAAGGAATCCATGCGGCTACACAGAACGTCATTGAACACAACTGTAGCACTTACGCACGACTGAAGCACATTAGAAATGCCTTGTGGTACAATCCAGAGCACATGCCACAAGTAATTGTAGTGTTCTGCTATACCCTCTGTGCAATCATGCCATCACAAAAGAGTACTCTTTTTACAAGTTATATGGTGAGTAGCTGAGGAGGGGGAGGAGGAGGAAGACAAGGACTAAGATGAAGATTGGAAGAATATGAGGTCAAGGACAATGATGAGGAAAAGCAGAAGAATGACAATAAAAGGACGTTGATGAGGAAGAGAAGGGGTCAGAGGAAAGGAGCTGGCAAAAAAACTCAATCAATTCCCAAAATAAAAACAGAAAATGCCGGAGAAACTCAGCAGGTCTGGCAGCATCAGTGGAAAGAAAGCAGAGTGGATGTTTTGGGTCTAGTGACTCTTTCTTCAGAACTGATTGTAGCTAGGAAAAGGTGGTTATATATGCTAAATAGAGGGGGTAGGGATAGGGGTAGGGGAAGGGGAAGGAGTAAACAAAATCATTTTTCAGCTGGCCCGTCCATGATTACCTCATTTAACTGTGATGCTAACAATTACCTCATTTCCATTTATCAACAGACCTTCTTCATATAATTATATTCCCTGAGCCTTAATATCAATTGGTAGCCTTTGTCTCAACTGTCTCCAAGGTTCTGGTAAACTTCTGAAAGTGTGGTGCCCAGAAGTGTAAACATAGCTTCAGCTAATGCCTTACCAATAGCTTGGAAATGATTAGCACAATTTCTTTAGTTTTGCATTCAATTCAGTAGCAGAACCAAATTTGGCCTAGCCATATTCTGCTGCTTTATTCAAGATCTTCTTCTCTCCATCATAAGATTAGAAATGAGAATGTCCGCTGATGATTGTAATCTGTGCAGCACCATTTTTCAGTCATCAGGTGCTGAAGCAGCCCATATTGATATGCAGCAAGACTTGGAAAATGTCCAGGCTTGGGCTGACAAGTGGCAAGTAATGTTTATACTGCGCAGATGCCAGGTGATGGCTATCTCAAACAAAGGAAAATCTAACCATAACACTTGATGTTTAATTGCAATACCATTGTCCAATTGCCATCCATAGCAAGGCACCAGTCAAGAATGTGATGGAATACTCTTTACTTACTCATATCGGTGCCGTTCTAACTGAAGTAGCTTAATACTATTCAGGATAATGCAGCCTGCTTAACTGGTAACCTAACTGCCACCTTCCACAATCATTCACTTCACTACTGATGCACAGTTGTAAAAATCTGTACCTTATCTACAAGATGCACAACAGTAACTCACCTCAAACAGCACCTTCCAAATCTGCAACTTCTACCACTGAAAAGTCAAGGACAGCAGATGTATGAAAGCACCTGGAAGGTACCATCTATCCTGTGTTGAAACGGTATCAGCATTTCTTCAATGTCCCTGGGTAAAAATCCTCAAACTCCTTTCTTAAAAGCATTGAGGGTGTATTTCCATCCCAAAGACTGCAGAGTTTAAGGATAGAGCTCACCACAGCTTTCTCAAAGGTAATTTGGGCTGAACATAAGAATTTCTGGCCTAGCCAGCAGCATCCACATTCCAAAAAAGAATAAAAATAATCATTCCATTATGCTTTCTTAACTAACTAATCAATTTGCACTTATACCTTCAACGATTCATGAACATGCACCCTGTTCAAAACATTGTACATTGTCACACTATTATTCCTTCAAAAGTGCATAATTGTACAATTACCTCCTTTCTTAGACAGCATCCTCAATTATTTAAGGATCACTGAACTACACTTAATGTCATGTTTTAATATGGGACAGGACAAGTAGTTGGACTCCACCACAACAGGAGTGAGGATTGCCATTGGTGTAATTCTAAGTGACATGATAACCATCCAGCCAATTTTATACGAGCAGCCCCTTTAGACTTAAACTTATTAAATTGCATCTACTCTGTGTTTACTCATTTCACCAATGTGTCCGTTTGAAATCTAGTACTTTCCTCCTATATACCATTTTAAAAAAATCATCTGCATGATTCCATATTCTACTTACTACACCCAGTCTAGGTCATTAACATGCAAAGAACTAAAAACCACAGAAAGAGCCAACCCCATGAAGGGCTCCACTACATATTTCTCTGTGGTCAGAAGCACAGTGTCCTTTCCAATATCTCCAGTTTACATGACAACTTCTTAAACAAAACCTAGATCATAGCCACATTTGGCTACCATCCTGCAACTGTAAAACAATCCAAATATTGGACTCCCAATCCAAGCATACACTGTGTCTAGTGACGTCACATCAAATGAATGATCGTTTGAGGATATCAGAAGATGGAATTTACGGCGGAACTCAAAAGGCTGCATTTTTCTCCAGGTTTTTAACTTTTCTCCACCGTTTAACTTGCAGTACAATCTGCCTCACATTGGCAGCAATAATGATTGACAGTAACACTTGTCAGGTTCATTAAAGAGATAATGGTGCAGGGGGCAAATATTATTCCTCACCTTTTCTAAGTTCTGCAAGCAATAGCACTGAAATAAATGGAGGCAAAGAACAAAGGAATTAAAAGCAGAAAGTGCTGGAAATGTGTAGCAGGTGAGGCAGCTAATGAAAAAGACAGATTATGACCTCTTGGATGCACATGGTATACATTCATCAAACTCTAATGTCATTGATATCTATAATTGTTAACTTGGAACAGTAACACTATGTTACAGACAGAATGCTTCATAGTTATTGAAATCTATCACTAGGTAATTGGACCATTCTTCTTGCTTGTTCCAGAAGTCAATAAAGAATAAAGACCTTTGGAAGACCGATCTCTAAACTCTGGGGAAGCATGGAATCATCTGCTCATGCCATTATAGCTACAATGATTGATTTTATAATTGTCTCCAGCTCTGTGGCTGAATTAGATGACAAGGCCAGCCAAATTCTTGTAAATATTGGATGCTAAACAATCATGATATTTAGTTAATATTTAATAACAAAACTGTTGAAACTTAAAATTGATTAACTAAAACCTGGGATAGTCAAATAAATGTTACATTTATTTAATGAAAGCTATTCAATCCATAATGTGGATTTAAAAGAAACAGACCAAAGCAACTGTATTAAATATGGCATGGTTGTAACCCAACATAAATAGCTGTCTGATGCCTGTTTCAAACACATTCTGAAATGGCATTTTCCTAAATGTAGAAACATTATTTGCAGCATTAAAGTAAAGCTTAGCTTTAATGTCAGTTTTAAGTGAGAAAGAAAACAAATCTGCTTATTGTTATAGGATTTACTTTATTAAATGAAAACAAGACTGTAGAATGTATTACATCACAAATTATTGCAAGCTAAACTCATACTAGTACACATGCTGTGTAGAGTTATACATACTATTCAGTAAATATTTTTCCATTATTGGCTAAGCCCTCAATTAATGCCAAACAATCATCAAGGGTGTTGATTAACACAAAATATCTAATGCTAAGACATATAATGATGTGAGGGAGTCAGTGTTGGACTGGGATGGACAAAGTTAAAAAATCACACAACACCAGGTTATCGTCCAACAAGTTTATCTGGAAGCACTAGCTTTCGGAGTGTTGCTTCTTCATCACAACTCCCTGATGAAGGAGCAGAGCTCTGAAAGCTTGTGGTTCCAGATAAACCATTTGGACTATAACCTGGTGTTGTGTGATTTTTAAAGAAATATAATGACAATAGTGGAACAGAAGTGTAGAGCAAAAATGCAATACTTAGGCCATAATTCCATTCTATATATGAAGTTAGTGCAAAGCAGCTTTAAAACCCTTCCCCAGATTCTACAGTAGGTTGGCTGTCAAAAATCAATCTGCTCTGAACCAAAGTTCAATTAGAATACCTTTTCTTGGAAGACTCACTATACTATTAGTCTGAACCCTTTCTACAGATTCAAGCTGGGTTTATACTATAACTAGGTTACCAATTTAAAGCACAATTATTTCACCTCAACACGATATTTATAATTTGAATTTTTCCTATAAGCACTGTAGTAGGTACACATGAGATGGAAATGATATAGAGAAAGCCTAGAAAATTAATTTCAAAGGAAAAGGAACTGAACTGTGAGGAAATATTTTGGAAGGTACAGACCGTACATTCCAGAAACGTGCAGTCTAAGGGGCAGTACCACAGTATATCAAATATTAAATGGTATTTATTAACAGAAAATATCACTTTGAATGTAAACAGGAAAAGTATGACTGTTCTGATCTATTTCATCATAAGTCAGTGTACTGTTAGGAAACGTAATATGTCAGAGCACGTTAAGGGACATGGTCATGATTATCATTGCTACATCAGAGCCTGCAACATGACTCTCCAAAGACTGTATATTCTATATTACCCAGGGTCATTTGAAGCATGACAACCTATTAAAAACATGCTGTTCTGTTCTAACATATTAACTTAAAGTTAGCCTACACACTAGGTGTCTGAAAAATGGAATGTTTGCACATTATTGTAGCTGTAATAAAAGTATGTTTGGCTCTTCAGTGCCATGATATCCACACCAATTTTCTTAAGTTAAAAGAGATATAAGCTATAAGTTATAAGCATTGACCATCAGTTAAAATATCCCACTAGAGGCAAAAAAAGCATCATGGTTAGCAATGGTGGCCATCTGTACAAAAGGCTGTCATACCTTTGTGGTAGACCTTTGGAAAACAGATTGAAGAGCAATGAGACAATAGCTCTGGACATTAGAGAATTTGGTTTGTGTGTACACTCAAAGCAATGATCATTCAGCGTCATGTGACAAAGCAAGATTTTCATGCAACTGTACGACTGTATTTTCTTGCAACACCAACTGAAAAGGGATTACCATTTTCAACACAGATTATGCTCAAAAGGCAAGTGTGAGTGATCTTGCCCAGCAAATAATTGCCCAATCATTCGGAGATATAGGACCTTCCTGAAAGAGAGGGAAGAACAAAAAAGACATACAAAGAGCAAGCTCCCAAAACTGCAGTCAAATAAAAGCAAAATAATCATTGAAAATGCAGGAGAAGCTCAGCAAGTCTGACAGTATCTGTGCAGAGAGACTGAAAAATGGTCATATCAAATCAAAATATTAATTCTCCATTAATAGTTCCAGAGCTGCTATGTTTCTCCAGCCATTTTAAGTCTTTTATTATCAAAACTGCTCGCTGGGCAAAGGGTGCAAGTTAGATATACAAATACAAGTACTTGAATACCAGGAATTAGTCCAGATCATACAAAGTCATTACTGACTTTGTGGTGGCAGGGTGGCTCAGTGGTTAGCACTGCTGCCTCACAGTGCCAGGGACCTGAGTTTGATTCTAGCCTTGGGTGTCTGTCTATGTAGAGTTTGCACATTCTCACTGTGTTTGCGTGGGCTTCCTCCAGGGACTCCAGTTTCCTCTCACATTCCAAAGATGTGCAGGTTAGGTGAGTGGCCATGCTAAATTGCCTGTAGTGTTCATGGTTGTGTAGGTCAGGTGCATTGTTCAGGGGTAAATATAGAGTAGGGGAATAGGACTGAGTGGGTCACTGTTCGGAGGGTTGGTGTGGACTTTTTGGGCTGAAGGACCTGTTCCCACACTGTCGGATTTCTATGACGATCACGGTGTTACATTGTGAAGGAACAGAAGCCATCTCAGACCAGCTACTCTTATTGGACCAGTCTTGGTGAAAGATTATTAAAGTTGCAGAGTACATTCTGTGCCTTTCACACCCTCATTGTTTCTTCCAAGTAGCATTCAACATCAAAGAGTTCTGATTCATCAGCAAGGAGAGTGCAGAAGGTTTTCTTCCAAAGTTTGAGCCTGTACCATGAGAAATCATGGTGTCTGCTGATCCTAGGGGATTATCTTCCCAACTCCATACTTCTGCTGTGTCTGTCTTGCCAATTTGACCAGATTTTTCATTCAGCAAGGCCACCACCTGTTGCTCATTCTTAATTGTCCTTGAACTTAGTAGCTGTTGGCTCGAGGGCAGATTAGAATCAAACATATTACTATGGATCTGGTGACACATGCAGGCCAGATGGGATAGCGATGACAGATTTTCTTCTCTAATGTGAATCAGATGGGCTTTCACAACAATCGATGACAGTTTCAAAGCCTAGGGTGAGCTTCTAATCCATTGCCATGGTGGGATTTGAACCCAAGTGTCCAGAGCACTGAACAAGAGAGAGCAAAGCATTGTGGATGCTGGAAATCTGAAACAAAAACAGAAATTGCTGAAGAAACTCAGCAGGTCTGGTAGCATCTATGGAGAAGTAACGAGGTGAATGTTTTGGATCCAGTGAAGCTTCTTCAGAAAAGAAAACGTTTACATGATGAAATATTTCCAGATGGAGAGGAATTTGTTAAGTGTGTACAAGAAACGTTTCTGATTCAGTATGTGGATGTACCTACTGGAGAAGGTGCAAAACCTGACCTACTCTTGGGAAATAAGGCAGGGCAGGTGACTGGGGTGTCACTCTCGGGCCAGCGACCATAATTCTATTAGTTTTAAAATAGTGATGGAAAAGGATAGACAAGATCTAAAAGTTGAAGTTCTAAATTGGACAAAGGCTAATTTTGATGTTTTAGGCAAGAACTTTCAAAAGCTGATTTGGTGGTAGATGTTTGCAGGTAAAGAGATGGCTGGAAAATGGCAAACCTTCAGAAATGAGATAACAATAGTGCAGAGACAGTACATTCCTGTTCGGGTAAAAGGAAAAGCTTGTAGGTGCAGGGCATGCTGGATGACTAGAGAAATTGAGGGTTTGGTTAAGAAAAAGAAGGAAACATATGCCAGGTATAGACAGGAAAGAGCGAGTGAATCCTTAGAAGAGTATAAAGGCAGTAGGAGTATATTTAACAGGGAAATCAGGAGGGCAAAAAGGCGACAAGATAGCTTTGGAAAATAGGGTCAAGGAGAGTCCAAAGGGTTTTTTGCAAATACATTTTGGACAAAAGTGTAACTTGGGAGAGAATAGGGCCCCTCAAAGATCAGCAAGGTGGCCTTTATGTGGAGCCACAGGAGATGGGGAAGATACTAAATGAGTACTTTGCATCAGTATTTACTGTGGAAAATGACATGGAAGACATAGAATGTATGGAAATAGACGGTGACATCTTGAAAATGTTTATATTACAGAGGAGAAACTGCTGGATGTCTTGAAACGCATTAAGGTGAATAAATCCCCAGGACCTGATCAGGTGTACCCTAGAACTCTGTGGGAATCTAGGGAAGTGATTGCTGGGCCTCTTGGTGAGATATTTGTATCATTGATAGTCACAGGTGAGGTGCCAGAAGACTGGAAGTTGGCTAACGTGGTGCCACTATTTAGGAAAAGTGGTAAGGACAAGCCAAGGAACTATAGACCGGTGAGTCTGATGTCGATGGTGGACATTTTTTGGAGGGAATCCTGAGGGACAGGATGTACATGTATTTGGAAAGGCGAAGACTGATTAGAGTCTTTTTGTGATTGTGTTTTTTGAAGACATAACAAAGGGAATGAATGAGGGCAGAGCGGTGGACATGATTTATATGGACTTCAGTAAAGCGTTCCACAAGGTTCCCCACGGGAGATTGATTAGCAAGGTTAGATCTCATGGAATACAGGGAGAACTAGCTATTTGGTTCAGAACTGGCTCAAAGGTAAAAGACAGAGGGTGGTGGTGGAAGGTTGTTTTTCAGACTGGAGGCCGGTGACCAGTGGAGTACCACAAGGATTAGTGTGGGGTTCACCACTTTGCATCAGTTATACAAACGATTTGGATGTGAACATAAGAGGTATAGTTAGTAAGTTTGCAGATGACCCCAAAATTGTGGACAGTGAAGAAGGTTACCTCAGAGTACAACAGGATCTTGACAAATGGGTCAATGGGCTGAGCAGTGGCAGGTGGAGTTTAATTTAGATAAATGTGAGGTGGTGCATTTTGGGAAAGCAAATCTTAGCAGGCCTTATAAACTTAATGGTAAGGTCCCAGGGAGTGCTGCTAAACAAAGACATCTTGGAGTACACGTGCATAGATCCTTGGAAGTAGAGTCGCAAATAGAAGGTATTTGGTATGCTTTCCTTTATTGGACAGAGTATTGAGTACAGAAGTTGGGATGTCATGTTACGGCTGTACAGGACATTGGTTAGGCCACTTTTGGAATATTGTATGCAATTCAGGGTCTCCTTCCTATCAGAAGGATGTTGTGAAACTTGAAAGGGTTCAGAAAAGATTTACAAGGATGTTGCCAGGATTGGAGCTATAAGGAGGTTGAACAGGCTGGGGCTGTTTTCCCTGAAGCGTCGGAAGCTGAGGAGTGACCTTATAGAGATTTATAAAATCATAAGTGGCATGGATAGGATAAATAGACAAAGTCTTTTCCCTGGGGTGGGGGAGTCTGGAACTAAAGGGCATAGGTTTAGGGTAAGAGGGGAAAGATATAAAAGAGACCTATGGGGCAACTTTTTCATGCAGAGGGTGGTATGTGTATGGAATGAGTGACCCGAGGAAGTGGGTGAAGCTGGTACAATTGCAACATTTAAAAGGCATCTGGATGGGTATATGAATAGGAAGAGTTTGAAGGGTCCTGGCAAGTGGGACTAGATTGGGTTGGGATATCTGATCAGTACGGATGGGTTGGACCAAACGGTCTGTTTCTGTGCTGTACTTCTCTATGACTATGCAACACGCCCTGATCATACAAAGCCATATTGATCATAGTACTGAAGAAGAATCACTACACCCAAAACTTTGGCTCTGCTTTCCCCTCACAGATACTGTATTTCTCCAGCAATTACCCAGAGCATTAGTCTGGATTACGACTGCAGTGACATTAACAGTACATCAATCCTTCCCCCAAATACCTAGTGACAATGATGAATGACTGTGGAATGTTAGCTGAAAGGTATGATTCTGTATATCCAGACTAGCCTGAGACAGCCCTCCCAAGAAAGACACATGATATTGAGTAGGGCTAGGTCCGATGCAACCTTTTGTGTTTGGTACCAAGCTGAGGATATATCTAGTTTTATTCCTACTGGAAATGTTTTTGATTCTGTACTAAAGAGAAACCAGTACAAAGGCAGTAGATGCTTTCAATGAACCTGTTCGGATGTATTTTGACACACATCTGAAGTGGGTGGGACTTGAACCCAGACCTTCTTGTTCAGATGGAGGGACATTACCACTGCACTAGAAGAGCACTCTTATTTTATTCTTCTTAGATATTTTTAATCAACATGTTCAGAAATGTTACTTACATCTTTGGAGTAGGTGAGACTTGAACCCCAATCTCTTGGCTCAGAGATTGGGACATTACCGCTGTACCACAAGAGCCCCCTTTATTCTTATTTTCTTGCTTCTTTTACGATATACTCCTAAGTGCTATCACACACAACCGAATGACCCTCTCATCGCGAAAACCACCGTAACATTTCTTCTGTTTTTTTATATACCTACTGACCACTACCAGTAAAATATCTGTGTAGCCAATTAAATATTTACAAGAAAAACCCATTATTGGCACCTCTGTTCTTATCAGACAATTTCATGGTGATTTGATATAGCTGAATGACTTAAGAGGCTTCTTAAGTGGCAAATAACAGTCAACCAAATTGCTGAGAGTCTCACATCAAATATAAGTCAGACCAGGTAAGAATGGCTGAGTTCCTTCCCTTAAGGATATTAGTGAACTAGTTGGGTTTCAGCTACATTCCATTAATTTCATAGTCATCATGACCTACACATAGCATTTTATGAAGAATTCCTAATGTGATGGGATTTGGTTTACGTCTTTAAGTCTGTGGGAATAACTAGTCCAGTAAGATACTGCTGAGCTTAGTACTGAGACAGTGTCCGGAAAATCAGTCAATATTTCAGTAGCTGTTGTCATTAAATTTCCACAACCACAAATTAATGGGTTGCAATTATTACTTTTATTTATGAATAGCCTAATATATTGAATTATTATAGTTAGAAAAAACTTGACCTACAAATTGGAACATCACTTACTATGAGTAACAATATATATTTTGCATTATAGCTAGATGTTTCCACATGTTTCTGAAATCTAGGCAAAGAATGTCTTTGTGAGCAGTCTATTCAAATATACAAATTTAAACAAGGTTTTCCTTTCTGAACCAACGTTTTCCCATCCAGTTCCCAACAGTAAGCTCAATGTCACTGTAAACGTGTTCAACAAGGTGCAACTACTTTAAAGCCTTTGGGGATATTTTCATTCAAACACTTCTCCACTCCAGCACAGCAAGATATTTTATTAAGTATTTTACATCCAGATATCCTTGATCCCAGGCATGCTTTACATCTCAAAATACTGATTTTCTTTTAGAAAACTCCACTTCCTACTGGGTTTTATGGTATCGTCTTATGTGTGGGTGTTACACTTAAATTAAAAACTAAGTGCTTTGCAGGAGGTCCACTTTAAGTTAATCTCTTAACTTCTTCCTTTACACAGCTTTACAGGTTGTTCTCCTTCCCTGAAAGAAGCTGTATATGTAGTGATTGTAACAAGGTTAGCCAGGCGGACCTCATAGAATATGGGTTCCCTGATTGGGGCTGTTAATCTGGTCCAATCAGGGAACTCTGACTGACAGATATAAAGAGGAATGTCTGTGTCTCACACCTTCACACACACGACATGGCTGCTGGGGAAAAAATAAGCACTACCGCAGTTAGGCGGGAGTGTGGAGGGTTAAAAAAAAGAGAAGTGTTTCAATCATTAAAAAAAATAAACAGGATATCACACCTGCACACACACAAAATAAGCACTACCGCAGTTCAGCAGAAGTGTGGGGAAAAAAGAAAGAAAAAAAAGACAGGAGTGTCAGAGGTTCTGTTCACTCTGAGAGCTGGAAAGAAAAGAAAAATAAAAAAAAGAGTGTCAGAGGTTCTGTTCACTCTGAGAGCTGGCTCTGAGGGAGTCGGATCGGAGTCAAAGACTCTATACACACAAGTAAGGGTGACTTGGAGACAGGAAACCAGCCTCTGTGGAATCATTTTAGTACAGAAGGTCTATCTTTTTTATAATTTGCCCAAATACCAATTAATATACCACATGGCACTTGACACTTTTCAGGATAGAGAGCAAGTCTACCATGGTGAAGTTGAGAATTGCAAATCTCATGCTGAAACCCATCCATTTCTCATTGATTATTTCCCATTGTTTCTGGGGCCAGAAGGTATAATTCCAGAATAAGGGGTCATTGATCTAAGACCAACATGAAGAAGACCGTGTTTTCTCAGATAATAGTCAAATCTGTGGAATTCTCTACCACAGAGGGCTGTACAGGCTGAGTCAGTAAATGATTTCAAGACTGAGATTGACTAATTTCTTGTCAGTCAAGGAATCAACAGCTATAGCGAAATGACAAAAAAAGTGGTTTTGAAAACTGTAAGATCAGCCTTGATCTCATTGAATGGCGTAGTAGACTCAATGGGCTGAATGGTCAACCTCTGCTCCTACATCTTTTGGTATTATTGCATAGATGCCTTTGGATATTTTTGCTTTCATTCACAGGCTGTGGTCAGAACTGGCTTGGGCAATAATTATTGTCCTTGACAAGTTGGTGTTGAGCTGTTTTCTGAAATCTCTACAGTTTTTTGGACACACACAATGATATGCAGATAGAGTTCATGGGAATTTGAACTGTGACAGTAAAAGAATGGCAATATAGTTCCATGTCAAAACCGAGAGAGGAACTTGCAGCTGGTCATCTTCGCATATATCTGCACTCGTCTCTTTGGGAGGCAGGGATTGCAGGTGTGGGAGATGCTGTTGTGTCTGGATGAGTTGTTGCTGCATATTGTGGATAATATATAAAGCAGTTACTGTGTTTGGTGGTGAAGGGAGTGAATGTTGAAAGTGTTACAAGCCACACCCTACTTTGACCTGGATGGCATCAAGCTTGAGTGCTGTTGGAGCTTCATGTATCAAGGATAGTCAATGCGTTAGCATGGTTGATGAGGAAAACAAGGATGATGTGTAGATGTAGATACTAAATTAGCACAAAGGTTATGGGAGGTCACGCAGAATAGGTGGAGGATGTTAGATTGCATGGGTGGGACATGGGACTATGTACAGATGAAGGGATATGAGGGATGAGAACTGAGAAATGTTTAATGTATTTGCCCTTCTGGAGAGCTGAGGTACCCTTTGGGATTGTGAAAATGTATGCTTGTGTGTAAAATGTACATAAACTCATTGAGACTAGCAAAGTTAAAAAGAAAAATAGACAAAAAAGTTAGAAAAAATAAGTGAGATACTTCAGAGTGCCTTATAAAATCATTACAGGATTTGTGTTGCATTACTGATTTCCTAAGCAGCCATTCTCACAATAGGGTGTAAACTGATGAACAGCTGCAACTGCTCACTGAATGGATTTTTCAATTCAGTATGTTTGCTGATAAATGATGTTTATCTCAAATGAATTATTTAAAAAAAAATAAATGATTTGTTGAAGGAATTTCAATGCAGTGGGTGTTTTTCTGGTATCAATGTGTGCTAATATTTCCTTTCAGGTTGTGTTTTGAATAAAGCTCATGCTGGATAATAGGTGATTGGCCTGAAGAGGGAAGGATAAAGGGAATGAGTTGGCATTAGGACTATAAAGGGCACTGGGGATGATTGGGGCATACAGAGTTTGAGGGACCATGGGTGGCATAAGAAGTATGAGGGGCCATGGAAGATGGCTAGATTAGTATGGATGATCTAAGGATCCACAGAGATGGGTAGATTGGCAAAGATGTACGTGTTTTTTAATCATTCATGGGATGTGGGCATCACTGTTTGGTCCAGCATTCACTGAACATTCTGAGTTGCCCTTAAAAACAGAGTGAGCTTCTTTCTTAAATCATTGCAGTCTATTTGATGTTGGTACAGCCACGGTGCCATTAAGGAGGAAGTTCCAGGATCTTAGCACAGCATCACTGAAGGAACTCAAGATGGCGGTGTTGGAAGGGAACTTGCAGATGGTGGTGTTCCATGTATCTGCTGCCTTTGTTCTTCTGGAAGGAAGTGGTCATGGGCTTGAAAGGTGCCTTATTGAATTTCTGCAGTATGTCTTTGAGATGGTACGCCCTCCTGCTACTGGGTACTGGTGATGGAGGGAAAGAATGTTTATGCATGTAATGCCAATCAATCAGGTGGCTTTGTTCTGGATAGTATCAAGTTTTTTTGAGTGTGGTTGGAGCTGCACTATTCCAGGCAAATGGACAGTATTCAATCACACTCCTGACTTGTACCTATAGGTGGTGACCAGGTTTTGTGGAGTCTGGAGGTGAATTGCTTGCTACAGAACTTCTATCCTCTGACATACATTGTAGTAACTGTATTTATATGGCAAGTCCAGTTCAGTTTCTGATCAATGGTGACTCTCAGGGAGTTGACAGTGAAGAATTCAGTGATGTTCTGCCTTTGAACATCAAGGGGAAATAATTAGATTCCTTTGTCGGTAAACGTAAATGTTTGAAACTTGTATGGCACGAAGGGTATTTGCCATTTGTCAGGCCAAACCTGGATATTCTCCAAGTTTTGCTTCATTCTGACATGGATAGCTTCAGTATTTGAGGAGTCGTGAATAGTGCTGAACATTGAACATTCCTGTTTCTGACATTATGGCGGATGGAAGGTCATTGGTGAAGCGGCTGAAAGTGATTAGCCCTAGGATACTGCCCTGAGGAGCTCCTGCAGAGATGTCCGGAAGCTGATCTTAGGTACCACAACACTCTACCTTTGTGCCAGGTATGACTCCAACCAGTGCAGAGACTGCCCTCTGATTACCATTGACTACAGATTTGCTCGGGCTCCGTGATACCACACTCCAGTCAAATGCATCCTAGAGTCAAGGGCGATAACTCTTACTTCCCTCCTGGAGTTCAACTTTTTGTCCATGCTTAAATCAAGGCTGTAATGAAATCAGGGGCTGAGAGGCCATGACAGAACTCAAACTGAATGTCAGTGAACAGAGTATTGTAAAGCAAGTGCAGCTTGTCAGCTCTGTTGACGACACCTTTCCATTTGGAGAAAGTGAGGACTGCAGATGCTGGAGGTTACAGACGAGAGTGTAGTGCTGGAAAAGCACAGCAGGCCAGGCAGCATCCGATGAGCAGGAGAATCAATGTTTCGGACGTAAGCCCTTCATCAGGAATAGGACTTATTAAGGGCTTATGCCCGAAACATCGATTCTCCTGCTGCCTGACCTGCTCTGCTTTTACAGCAACACACTCTCAACACCTTGCCATTGTTTTATTGATGTTTGAGAATAGAATGATGGGGGCATTAATTGGCTGGCTGGGATTTTTCCTGTTTTTTTTCTGTCCTGACACACCTGGGCAATTTTCCATGTTGTCAAGTAGATATCATTGTTTATAGCAATACTGGAATAACTTAAGTAGGGGTATGGCAAGTTCTGAAGCACATGGTTCCAGTACTATTACTTAGTAATTACATATTACATATTACATATTACATAGCCTTAGTAGCATTTACTGCCTCCACTTATTTTGTGATATCAGCTTGAATGAATCAACTGGCTGAAGTTGACCTGCCACCTACTGAGTCTAACAGGAATATCCTTGAGGACTCAACCAGCCTGGTTTGTTATGCTGCTGAACCAGGCTTGATGACAGATATTGAATTACCCCAGCCAGAGTATATTCTGTGCCTTTGCTACCCTCATTGCTTCCAAAGCACTGATTCAACAGCCAGGGGGACATGGTATGTCATAATCAGCAGGAGATCCTTGCCCATTTTTGACCTGACTGTATGAATCTTCATGGGATCTTAAGTTAACATTGAGGACTCCCAGGGCAATTCTCTCAGGACTTGTACTAATATGCTGCCAAATCTGCTGGGTCTTTCTAGATGGTGTTTGCTGGCACCTTGTGTGTAATTTATGGTTCAAAGGAGTGTGACTATGTCAGGCTATTGCTTGAGACAGCTCTCCCGATTTTGGTACTAGCCCCCAGATACGAGTGAGTAGAACTTTGCAGGGTTGACTGGGCTGGGTTTGCTATTATTCTTTCCGGTGCCTAGGTCTGTGTCAAGTGATATGTTCTGTTTCATTCCTTTTTTTGAAGCTTTTTAGCAGTTTAGATAGCTGAACGGTTGCAAAATCATTTAAAGTCATAGAGCTGTAACAGCACAGAAGCAGACCCTTTGGTCTGACTCATCCATGCCAATCAGATATCCTAAATTAATGTATTCCCATTTGCCAGCATTTGGCCCTTATCCCTCTGAAGCCCTCCTATTCACAAACCCATCCAGATGTCTTTTAAATGTTGTAATTGTACCAGATTCTGCCACTTCCTCTGGCAGCTCATTCCAGACATGCGCCACCCAGTGCTTGAAAGAAGTTGCCCCTTAAGTCCCTTTCCCCTCTCACATTAAATCTATGCCCTCCAGACCTGGACTCCCCCATCTCGGGGAAAAGTCCGGTACAAACCTCTGAGGTCACCCCTTGAGAGACAAGTTAACAGAAAGTTAGAAAAGAAGGCAAGGATTTAGGAAACTCAAAGGTTTTCTGCACACAGTCTATCAGGCAGTTTTTGTGATGTGACTCATTGTCCAGTAGCAACATGTGCTTAAGCAGTACCCATAAGGGTTAGTTTATTTTGTGTTAGTTTGATGCAATTTTAAGAGGAAAAAATGAAATGCTTTGCAGCATCTAATCCTTTTTTAAACCTGTTATGGACCTTGAATTTAGAAACACCCATGAATGAATTAACAACATAAATAATGTATCCAGAAACTAAACTCATATTGAGAGTTTTGAGAAGATTTGTAGCTCAGCTTGAGGCTCTGGATGTAGGTTTGCTCGCTGAGCTGGAAGGTTTATTTTCAGACGTTTCATCATTATACTAGGTAATATCATCAGTGAGCCTTCGGATGAAGCGTTGATGGTATGGCCTGCTTTCTATTTATGTTTTTGTGTTTCCTTGGGTTAGTGATGCCATTTCCTGTGGTGATGTCATTTCCTGCTCTTTTTCTCAGGGGGGTGGTAAATGGGATCCAAGTCAATGTGTTTGCTGATAGCGTTCCGGTTGGAATGCCATGGTTCTAGGAATTCTCGTGCCTATCTCTGTTCGGCTTGTCCGAGGATGGATGTGTTGTCCCAGTCGAAATGGTGTCCTTCCTCATCTTAAGGATACTAGTCAGACCGGCTCATGTCTTTTTGTGGCTAGTGATGTATCCTGGTGGCTAGTTTTCTGCTTGTTTGTCCTATGTAATGTTTACTATAGTTCATACAGAGACTGAAACTGAATTCTGTCTTGCAAAATTAGAGGACAAGCAAACTATGCAGTAATAAGTGGCTATGGTCAGTGACAAAGGGAGTGACACATGTTTTTAATGTGCCAGTTTCATGCTTCCTCCTTCATTCTGGAAACCTAGTGTTCAGGTGTCTCCAAGGTCATTCCAGATAATGTTTTTTCAAATGGTTGAGTATTCATATGACAGCAGTATATAAATGGCCTATTCATTTCTCTTCCGATTCAAAACTCTATTTGTTGTGTAGTACATCATTTAGCAATTTGCTTAAGATTAGATAAACCTTTCTGTTTGGAAATATGACATAGTGGTCATGATACAAAACAAAGTAGCCTTAAAATACTTTCAAGACTTTTGAGAACTCTTCCCTTATGAAGAAATTTTGTTTCCTTGTGAATAATTAGTGAAGACTAAGCTTTTTCTAAAGTCTGGTTGAAGATTTGTAGCTCGGGTGTCCGTTGTTGTGGTTCTGTTCGCCGAGCTGGAAGTTTTTGCTGCAAACGTTTTGTTCCCTGGCTAGGGAACATCATCAGTGCTATTGGAGCCTCCTGTGAAGCGCTGCTTTGATGTTTCTTCCGGTATTTATAGTGGTTTGTTCTTGCCGCTTCCGGGTGTCAGTTTCATCTATAGTAGTTTGTATGTGGGGTCCAGATTGATGTGTCTGTTGATGGATGTTCTTGCCGTTTCCGGGTGTCAGTTTCAGCTGTAGTGGTTTGTATATGGGGTCCAGGTCTATGTGTCTGTCAGGAAGACAGCTAACAATCCGCATCCATGAACATCAGCTAGCCACAAAACGACACGACCAGCTATCCCTAGTAGCCATACACTCAGACAACCAGGAACATGAATTTGACTGGGAAAACACTACCATCATAGGACAAGCCAGACAGAGAACAGCCAGGGAATTCCTAGAGGCATGGCATTCATCCACAAACTCCATTAACAGACACATAGACCTGGACCCCATATACAAACCACTACAGCTGAAACTGACACCCGGAAATGGCAAGAAGATCCATCAACAGACACATCAACCTGGACCCCACATACAAACTACTACAGCTGAAACTGACACCCGGAAGCGGCAAGAACAAACCACTATAAATACCGGAAGAAACATCAAAGCAGCGCTTCACAGGAGGCTCCAATAGCACTGATGATGTTCCCTAGCCAGGGAACGAAACGTTTGCAGCAAAAACTTCCAGCTCGGCGAACAGAACCACAACAATAAGCTTTTTCTCTTCACCTCAATTTTGGGCTTGGCCTTATTCAGGATTTAAAGGTGAATATAGAACCATTAATACCAATCGTTGTCTATTGAATGAAACACAACTTCTTTGATTACAGGAAAATCTATTAACAGAAATCTTACAAAAACAATTGGAATGCTGTTACTGAAACCCATAAAAATTCTTTTAACCATATGTTTACACCGTCTCCAATTTCATTCCACACTGATGCCAATGAAAAGTAGAATTGGATGTGATGTAAAAATAATTTGAACTTACCCTCTCTCTGCACAAAGTGTTAGGTTAAAAGGACCTCAGTTATATTTAATAAGCTCAGAAAATATAGTTTTATTAAAGCTCAAAATGTGATAATTCTGACATTCAGCTTATTTGCAAACTTGTAAATATTGCAAAGCCACACTTAATATTAAAGAAAGGGAAATACATTTATATCTGGCACCACCAGTGGACATCCTTAGAATTAGAATTAGGTTTTATTGTCACATGTACTCAAATACAAGAGTACAGGAGTACAGCAAAAGGTGTACAAAGTCACCATTCTCTGGTACCATCTTAGGTAAAAAGGTAACTAGATACAAAATCTTAGGTTTAAAGTACAAAATAAAGAAATAAAGTTAAACATTTAGCCTTACAGTCTTTCTTAAGTGCTTAGCCATGTGCCTGCATCAGAGCACTTCTGCCCTCATGCTTAGACCATCACCAGCATGACCACCAACCATGCCGCCTGCAAACCATCTCACCATTTTTGAGTGCCATCTTGCCTCTACTAACAACGTTTCCACCACACTGGGCCAATCTCAGCAATGTAGCTAGTGGTGAAGCTGCCGAGTGCTCTTCACAGAAGGTAAAGTTAAAGTTGAAAAAAAGCAGCGAAAGAATAAAAAGTAAAAGCAGGCAGAGCAGACGAGTCTGTGTTGGGTTTCGACTCCATTCCGGTTTTGAGAAGCTCACTTATCATTGCCATTGCTTTGAGACAAATTTGTCAGAAGTTGCAGTTGTCAATATGCACTGAGAGCAAAGAGATATTATATGGACCTTTCAATCACTAATTATTGTTGAGAAGGTGGTGGCAACAATTATGGTCTTGTAACAAACATCCACATCCCATGAGTGAATATTTTTTAAAAATTGGACATCAGAAATACATTTTATTAACACTTAATCCCTTGGTGTTAAATATCGGTTGCAATGATAGACAAGGTACAGTGTGCAAAAACACTTGACTGTTGTAATTTTTTTGAGTAGTGGAAAATGTTCTAAACAGCCTGTAAAGCACTTCTCTTGTTAGCCTTCATAATGTATTGAAATTAATCCTTATTTGATAAAAACTCAATTGATAATGGTGGAGCCAAAGGCATTCCTCTCACCACAAGATTTGCTTTTAAGATTTGAGAATTTATTCTGTGGTAGTCCTAGTCTTATTTTCACTATCACAAGCTGGATGTAATGTTGAGCTGATTTTCTGACCATATATCTGTGCCATCAATAAAAAAAACCTCTTCTCATCTTCACAACACCTCCTAACTTAACCTTGTTTCAACTTATCTGCTATTGAAATCCTCATCCATACCTTTGTTACCTCTACACTTAACTATTGCACTAGTGCCCAGGTTCCACTAGTGTCTACACTCAATCCTTTGCATTCTAAAGATCATTCAAGACTCTACTGCCCATGTCCCCACTCTCTGAAAATTCTGCTTGCTCATCATCATCACTATCTTTGCTGAGTTCACAGCCTTCCAATCAGCAGTAACACTGTTTGAAAATTCTCAAGCTCGTCTTCATGGCCTTACTCCTGCCTCTCAGTATCCTGCTCCACGATGCTCAGAGATATCTACGACAAGCTAGTTCTAGCCTCTTGAACATTCCCAATTTTAACTGCACAACTATTCCCTCAGCTGCCAAAGCCCTGTGCTCTGGAATTCCTTTCCCAAACCTCACCATTTCTCTTCCTCTCTTTCATCACATAATGTAATTCTCAAAATCTCTAACTTGTAATAAGCTTATTAGGTCTAATGAATCCTTATGTGGCTTAGTTTCAAATTTTGTTTGATAAGCTCTGTGAAGGTCTAGCAATGTTCATGAGTGGAGTTAAAATCCTGTGCAAGCACAGGACATTCCAACAGCAAAACTAATTGACAACATTGTTTGCTTATTTCTTATCCTGTCCATCCTTCTGAAAGCTTTCCAATGTTTTGGGTTCTGTAAAGGTGGAATATGGATTCGTTTTATTGTGCTGTAGGTGCTACACAAATGCAGGTTGTTGATTCATAAAGCTGCTTTCCAGCAATGTAACAATGACAGTGTAATAAATTAACAAGTGTAATTCTGCAGAAAAGAAAATTACCATATATACTCATATAAAAGTCAAGCTTTTCAGGCTGAATTTGAAGTCAAAATGTAGGGGATCGACTTTTAAATGAATAGTAGTTTTGTACAGTTGAAATCCCCCCTCTCCCACAGTCAGATTTGCTAGGTTGCAGACTGTTCCCATCAAACCCACCTCCAAAAGAAGTGCTAAAGGAGCCTTGCACATAATGCACTAATGTGTCCAAACATGATGAACTGAACAGTTGCTTTCAGTGGTCTGTTATTCTATAATTTTATCAATGAGTGGGGAAATCTGAATTCAGCAATGTGTGACTGCTAAGTACAAAGAGTTTGTTTTTTAACTGAATGTTGGAGGTCAACCTATTCACAAGATATATGAAAACTGAAAGACTTTCTTTCCCCAAATTTCAAGATTTAACTTACATGAAATCAACACCATAACTGAAATTTATGTGGCAATTTTAAAGTTTCTTGCACTGAAGTACAATTCCACAATGCCAAACACAAAACAGCCTGGTACACCACAATATCATAACTGGAATGAGCAGTACACATTTGCAGCAGGAGGCTATTTGAAGAGATGATAACTAATATATTGTCCTGCAGTGCAGAATTTATCCTTACAATCGGCAGGTGCTTTATGTTGATTCACAACAAAAGCTTATTCATAAACGCTGAACCAATTATGTGGCTTCTATTATTTTGAAACAACTACTATTGCAATGCAAAATCAAAATATAAACTCAATGTAAACAATACAGAATAGAGCCCAAAATGCTTGTGCTGCAGTTGGAAATTGCAGCCTCCATCATTACAGTTAGCCAGTAGAAGGTAATGTGCACCTGACCTTATTGTTTGTTACAAATTGAGCTTAGTAATGCAATACTTGAATGTCATGGCAAGTACAAAAAGATTGATCACCTTGGGCTGTCTGACAGTAGACTAACAAGAAAGTTTCTGATAAAATCAACTTGGACTGGACACATGCCACTAAAATTAAGTTACTGTTATTAGCTTTTAGGATTTGTTTCGATTCTTCTCACTCTAGATGTCTCAGCTCTCCTATTTCAGGCATCTTCATTGGTGAGTTTTTCTCATATGACCTTTCCAGAACCCAAAATGTTAGTAAGCTTTCAGAAAGAGGGACATGATAAGAAAACATTCCTGGCAATTAATTTAGCTGTCGGAATATCCTGTGCTTGCACAGGATTTTAACTCCATTCATGAACATTGCCAAAACATCATAACATCATCTAATAGTTTTAAACATCAAACAGATTTACTAAGCCAAAATAATCACAGTAAGACAATGTACATTTACTGTAGAGATTCTCCAGTCTAATTCATCTAAAGATTAAATGATGTTTGCCATCTCTTTATTAAGTTACTATTCTTCTGCAGGTCTCAAATTGATTGATTTTTGAACAATTCAACATGCATAAACATTCCTGAGACATATGCCCAGGTTCCTTGATTTTAAATAACTGACAACACAATTCAAAAGCAAGAAACTAGTCAAATACAAACAGAATCAATCACACAATGCTTACATTTGAATTATAGGATTTTCCTCTCTCAAACTTGTAGCCTTGGCGACAACTAATAAAGTTTCACAGCGTCTGTTCAGACCACAAATGTAGTTATAATGGTTGAAAATACTTCATTTTTGTCAATTTCGTTTATATCTTAAAATATGGAAAATCAAAATAGAGGTGAATTGGATTAACCTTAGCTTAATGATGTAAAAATGTTCAGCAGTATGGGTGATCTGTCAGCTGCTAAGAAGAATTAAACAAATACATTTTTTCCAATAATTCATGCACTGGGTGAGGCACGTAATGGAATGAGCTACCAGAGGAAGTTGTGAAAGCTGGTACAATTACTACATTTAAAAGGCATCTGGATGGGTATATGAATAGGAAAGGTTGAGAGGGATATGGGCCAAGTGTTGTCAAATGGGACCAGATTAATTTGGGATATTTAGTCAATGCGGACATGTTGGACTGGAGGGTCTGTTTCCATGCTACACATCTCTATGACTCTATGTACTTCACAGCAAAGAATAGTAGAATTGTGAAACACAGGAAAAAAAAGCCATTGAGCTCGTTATGTCTATATCAATTCTTTGTAAGGTCAATCCAATTCATCCTGCATTGCTACACTTTTATCCATAATCCTTTAATTCTGAAGTTGTATATACAGTTTAAAAATGGAAGTTCATACTTCAGAATTTTTCAAAAAGTATTGCTGGTATTCTTGACTCAAAATTGAGTACTATCACTCAGTGCTCCTAAAATACATACCGTGGACAGCAATGGTTCCTTGCACAAAACAAAATTATTTCATTAAAAAGCTATTCAGGATAACCATTTCTAAAGCAGGGTAACTTACAAGTAGTCCAGACGGATCACACAATGTCTTAGTAATCAACTGTAGATTACCACATAAAAACATGCAGTATTTATATTATACCAGTTCGGCCTCAATTGTGAATTTCACTTTGCATTAATGACCAACAGTATCTGACATGCCACCAGATGCCAGCCAAGGAAAAGCTGAAAACATTGAAACAGACCCCAAAATATTCACTATATTCATTTTAAAACATAAATGATTGAGAAGCCTCTCAAGTTTGACAGGACAGGATATAGTGGAGATAGAGTTCAAGTACATCTGTCAGGAAAAGGATTGAAAACTCGATGTCTGAAGCCTCATACCTCAAGCAGTACCATACTGGACAGCTATTTTCACATTCCATCGTTCAAATTCTCATCGCATTTAAATTGGACACGGAGATACAAGGTTGAATTCATCTCACCACAGCCAAAGAACATTGCTTCACTTTCAATCATGTGTAAGACTTGCGTGTTAATGAATTAGCTTCAGTGTTAATCAGAATACAAACACAATGCATATTTAAATCTGTTGTTTAATCCAGTGCTCAGCAAATTTTTATACATTTAAATAGCAAAAACAATTCAGTATGCATGTTTGATAATCTGGAAGGATGTCAAGGAGTGAGTCATATTGATTTCAATTCCTGTAGCAACTTAGGAATGTGCCAGAATGCCCTATGAAGCAGTAAACTGGATTTTAGCACATTCTGACATTAAGAAAAATGTAAAAACATAAAAATCTCTCAGGTTATGCACAAGAAGGCATTACTGCAACGATTATCACTACTCAAGGTTACAGCGTGGTGGCTCAATAGTTAGCACTGCCACCTTACAATGCCGGGGACCCGGTTTCGATTCCACCCTTGGGTAGCTGTCTGTATGGAGTTGGTACATCCTCCCAGTGTCTGCATGGGTTTCCTCCAGGTGCTCTGGTTTACTCCCACAGTGCAGGTTAGGTAGATTGGCCATGCTAAATTGCCTGTAGTATTCAGGGATATGCAGGCTAAGTGGGTTAGCCTTGGGAAATGCAGAGGTACAAGGATAGGAGTAGTAATGGGGTCTGGGTGGGATGTTCTTCGGAGGATCAGTGTGAACTTGATGGGCCAAATGGCCTGTTTCCATAATGTAGGGATGCTATGATTTGATTCTGTGACAATTAAGACATAATAGTTCCCCGACTAGTGTCAGCCAAGTTATCAAATAACCCTGTCATAGTTATGGTGTAGCATTTGTAATATGGGGGCAAAACTGTTAAACATTTTCAGGCATGTTTTATGGGTGATAGATTGATAGTAAACAAGTTTGATATTTCGTCGTGGCACAAAGAAGGCAAATCCAAAACAGATATGTATGAATTTGAAAACTACAGACTTATTAGATTACAGTAAGAGCCAAATAGCAAAGTCCTATCAAAAATGTCACACAATGCAACTGGATCCAAATATGGATTGGCAGGTAACTGATCATTACTAACTTGATCTCTTTTTGCTCTATGTTTTATATAATTCATTTCTTTCTGGCTTAATTTTATTAATGTTGCATTTGTGACCTTATTTGTTTCCTTTCCCTCATGCTAATTATTATTTTCCCCTTGTACTGGTGAAAGACTGATTTTATACTCTTGTTTATCCACTTTCTGTGGTTCAACTTTCAAAATGTTATTTGACTGCTGTTCATTTTAAAGTCAACACAGCCTTTAAACCATTTAACAATGTCCATTAGATTAGCAATGTTTACCTCTATCCTAACAACTAGAAACAAACAAAACAGAGCAATTTGCAAAATACTTTAAAGAACCTATTCTGTTTATGTTTTAACTTCTGCATGGTAGGGTTTGTGTGATACATGGTTGATCGGAGTGATTAGTTATGCAGCAAGAATTATTAATGAATCCACTGAAAATGTTTTCCTTCAAAATCAGCCAATTTACAGTCTTGCAACTTCACACTCAATTTATATTGGTCTTTACTTAAGTTGCATTAAGTTAAAACATATTCAATTTAAATCTATCAAAATTTAGAAGGGATTGAAAGGAATGAGAAATATTGAAATAGAAGAAAACAAACAAATAAAGTAAATCTCAGACCACACAAGCAATAGCTCAGTTATGCAGACAAAGCACGGTTTCTCTTAGAGAATGGAAAAAAATGTCAAGATTGAAAATGCAGTGAATCTAGAATCATCTGCTCATGAGACTGATGCTTTAATCACTTGGCCTTGACTTCCATTCTAAGATATGAATGCACACAGGGAAACCTGGCTTTGTAGTCATTCATCTTAATGACTCAGCTGCAACTGCAAGATGTTGTCATGTAATTTTCACCGCTGTTATGTCAGAGTTTCTAACTCGATGTAATTTTGTCATTTAACAAATTTCAAAAATATTTGGCTCACTTTTAACTCTGCAGGGATGATTTCCCTCTCCCTGGAGATGGCGAGAGAGATGGCAAGCGGACAAACAATTGGATGAGCTGGCCCTGGCAGAAGATTTGCCCCCCTCCTCCCCAACCTTCTCAAAACCTCACCAACAGAGTGCTGAGCAATTCAGTCTATCAAGAGTCTTTCTGTACCCACCACCAACTAAGATCTGTTTGTGTTGAATTCATGGCTAATTAAGGATCTCAACTCACCACATCTTCAATTATGTACCATATAGATAAATGTGAAATTTGGCCAATTTACAATTTTGTGTGTGTGTGTGTGTGTCGGGGGTGGGGGGGGGAACTCCAATTTTCCTCAATCTCTGGGCATTGGATGCCCTCTGAAAGCTATCACCCTATCGTTGCCTCTGATACCTTCGGTGGTCATGAAGTGCTTTGAAAAGCTGGTCATGGCATTAATCAACTCCAGCCTCCCCACTACTCTTGGCCCATTCCAATTTGCCTATCGGACCAACAGATCCACGTCAGATGCCATATCACTTGCCCTTCCCTCCTCCCTAGAACATCTTGACACCAAGAACAGCTATGTAAGAATCCTTCTCATGCAACTATACAAAACGCTGATGCGGCCACATTTGGAATATTGTGTACAGTTCTGGTCCCCATGTTTCGGGAAAGATGTGGAAGCATTGGAAAAGGTGCAGAGGAGATTTATCAGGATGTTGCCTGGTCTGGAGGGAAGGTCCTATGAGGAAAGGCTGAGTGACTCAAACGTGTTCTCATTGGCAAGAAAAAGGCTAAGAGGGGATTTGATAGAAACATACAAAATGATCAGAGCATTAGATAGGGTAGACAGTGAAAGTCATTTTCCTAGGATGATGATGTCAGCATGCACAAGGGGGCATAACTACAAATTGAGGGGTGATAGACTTAAGACAGATGTCAGAGGCAAGGTCTTTACGCAGAGAGTGGTAAGGGCGTGGAATGCCTTACCTGCCAATGTAGTTAACTAAGTCACATTAGGGAGATTTAAACAATCCTTAGATAAGCACATGGATGATTTTGGGATTGTGTAGGGGGACGAGCTGAGAATAGTTCACAGGTCGGCACAACATCAAGGGCTGAAGGGCCTGTTCTGTGCTGTATTGTTCTATGTTCTATTACAATTCAAACTTCAACACTATTTTCTCCTCGAGACTGATTACTAAACTTAGTGATCTTGGAGTAAGCGCCACTCTCTGCAACTGGATCCTCAGTTTCCTGACCCACAGACCACAATCATTGAAGATTGGGGACAATATTTCCTCTTGAGTAACACTCAACACCGAAGCCCCCCAGGGGTGTGTACTCAGCCCCCTAGTGTACTCACTGTATACCCATGACTCCGTCACCAAATATCAAACTAATGCCATTTGCAAGTTCGCTGATGACGCCACCATAATCCATCGAATCTCAGATGGCGACCAAACAGACTACAGGCGAGAGGTGGAAGACCTGGAAAAATGGTGCACTAAGAGCAACCTAGCTCTCAATGCAGACAAAACCAAGGAACTCTTTATTGACTTTCAGTGGGATGTTACTTGTGTCCCCCTACACAATAACAGCTCAGAGGTGGAACAAATAGAGAGTGTCAAGCTCCTAGGAGTGGTCATCCACAAAAAGCTTTCTTGGACTCTTCATGTGGACGCCCTGGTTACAAAGGCCCAACAACATCTCTTCTTTCTCAGGCAGATGAAGAAATTTTGCATGACAGAAATACCCTTGAGGATATGGGCCTCTGGGAGGTAGGACAAAATGGATAAAGGAGCTGCACAAAATGGCTCCTGCTAAATTAAAGTGCAAAGCAACAGTTAATTCTAAATTGCAGCTAGAGACAAAATGGTTCCCTGCACCTACGTGACCACCTGCAGCTTGTCCCTAAAACTATATAAATAACTAACCAATAAAACCACCAGTATGAAGAAGTAGATGGATAAGATGAGGAAATGTCTGATGATGATTAATATTATATATATAAACCTTATGCAAACTCTGTAAGGTTGTTGGATTCTTTTGATTGCCAAGAAGTTTTCATACTTCTGGGTGAATCAGAGTCTGTCAACCCAGCGCTGTAACATACAATTAATGATTGTTTGCATGTTAGACAAAGAGTCGTTTCAGGTGTGTTAGTTGACCGATCATGGAACTGAGTGACCTACAGATCACCACCCTTACTAACTTTTATAGGTGCATCATCGAGAGCATTCTGTCTGGATGTATCACTACCTGGTATGGCAACTGTACCATTCAAGATCAGAGACGGTTACAGAGAGTGGTGAACTCGGCCCCGACAATCACAAAGGCCAGTCTCTCATCTAT
Source organism: Hemiscyllium ocellatum (assembly GCF_020745735.1). Classification (NCBI taxonomy): domain Eukaryota; kingdom Metazoa; phylum Chordata; class Chondrichthyes; order Orectolobiformes; family Hemiscylliidae; genus Hemiscyllium; species Hemiscyllium ocellatum. The sequence goes on along the minus strand of NC_083425.1, from coordinate 24,956,978 downwards.
AGAATCCATCTACCAGGCCCGCTGTCAAGGAAAGGCAGCCTACATTCTCAAAGATCCATCCTACCCTGGCAACGTTTTTCCACAACCTCTACCATCGGGAGAAGGTACAGAAGCCTGAATACATGCACCAGCTAGTTTCGAAACAGTTTCTACCCCACTGTTGTTAGAATACTGAATGGACTCTCAAATTCTAAACATTCGCCTGTACCTGTATTTTTGTTTTTGCTACTGTTTACCTAATGTTTACTTATCCATGTGACTTAAATATGTGATCTGCCTGTATTGCTCCCAAGACAAAGCTTTTCACTGTGCCTCGGTGCACATGACAATAACTTCAATTCAATTCCTCTTCTCCTTATTTTGACAAAGAAATATATTTAACTTCTCACCACTGGATTCCCAAGGTGTAGGACTTGATCTTCAGGAACCAGAAGCTGTAGGCTTCCAATCAGTGGGCAGCTTCAGCTGACTTGGGAGACCAGAGTCAAACCTGTACTAGGCCAAGAAACCCACCTATGATTTGCTTGTCAGCTCTTAACAAACTAATTAGTGAGGATAAGTTAAATTATCACAGTGATGGGGGTGGCCTGTTGGTTGCTACCCAACACTAACTAAAAGTTGGAAAATCATGCTCTTAATTCTTGACCATTTGAACCTAATAATGCTTATAACAGACTGGTAACTAAAGCTAAAAAGATGGACAATTGGGGAACTGCACTGTTGCTAGCATGGCCCCAAAACGCAGGCCTAACTTTAGCTCAGGATATGAATCAAGTAGGACTGGAATGTTAGGCTGCAGGAGACTGATGGATGGAACCAGATAATTTGGTACATTATTTGTTTGATGGAATGCTAATTCAGGAGTGCTTCTTGATTGTGAAGGAGGGAAGCCTGGCGAAAGAGAGGCTGACGTGTTCTTTGCATGCCACAAATAGAATGAGCAGAATAAGATAACTTTTAAATTGTTTTGGCTTGTCTAGTCACTGACTTTTTTTGCCAATGATTGGAGGCTCCCTGCTCAGCCTCACAGGTAAAATAGCACTGGGGCTCCAATATTGTCATCAGAGCCTAGTATGCATTCATAAAGAAATATCTCAGTTTCTTCTGGATGGACATCATGCCTGTTTCGAAGCATAAACAGAACATAAAGCACACTCAATACCCTAACCATGAGGCTTGAGGAGAGCAGTCTCGCTTGAAATAATGCTCAGAACCATTTGACCTGTAATATTGTGAGTTATTTTTTCTTTCTCACAACGATGATGAATCAGCTGGTATTTAAAACCTTGCCTGCAAACATGAAATTTCATTGGGAGGTAATGCAGAATAAAGCAATACAAGCAGAGAGGAGTAACTCCATTCAGAATCCAGAGAAGAAATTAATGATCGCTAAATTGCACTTTTTTTCTAAGATTTTCTGTCATTCATCCTCTGACTTTTAATTTCGCTCACTGTTTGCAGGAGAAATATGTAGCATGTATGATTGCAATGTTCATTTTCCAGCTATGCAGTGCAATCCATTTGTGAAGGAGTAGAAAGTGAGAACTGCAGATGCTGGAGATCAGAGTCAAAAAGTCTGGTGCTGGAAAAGCACAGCAGGTCAGGCAGAATCCGAGGAGCAGGAGAATCAACGTTTCAAGCATCAGCTCTTCATCAGGAATGTTGATAACGGTACCAAAGGCCTTTGTTCTAGGCCCCCACTTCTGATGTCGATGGACCTTTTTATTGCTTGTCCTGAGCTAGGATGAGATTGTGTGTCAGGGTTTCCTGATGAAGAGCTGATGCTCGAAATGTCTATCTCCTGCTTCTCGGATGCTGCCTGACCGGCTGTGCTTTTCCAACACCACGCTTTTCGAATCCATTTGTAAAGCTGAACTAGACGCAATGTTAATAATCGGGGGGCAATTCGAGCTGCATAGTAATTGTCTGGAAGTTCTTTCTGGTTTAATAAACTGAGATTACAGGTGAAAGCATAATAAGGCTAAGCTGTTTATCTGTATAAAGTGACTTAATACAAAACATGGTTTTCTTGCTATTTTTGTTGCCTGTATTCAGAGACCTGGCACACTCCAAAACAGTTTCATAAACACAAGTATCCTATTCCCAACTGATTACTCTGCAGAAGCAGAATTCTCAGGAAATAGGTGGCAATGTGTTCAACTGCAGTATGGGACGTCATGTTGAGGTTATGCAGGAAGTTGATGAGGCCAATTTTGGGGTCCTGTGTATCGTTTTGGTCACCCTGCAATAAAACTATTACTAAATTTGAGGGCTCAGAAAAGATTTACCAGGATGTTGCCAGAATTGGAGTGTTTGAGTTATAAAGGTGGGCTGGATAGATTGGGAGTTTTTTTCACTGGAGTGGAGGAGGTTGAGGGGTGACCTTATACAGATTTATAATCATGAGGGCTGAAAATATTTGCTGGAAAAGCGCACCAGGATAGGCAGCATCAAAGGAGCTGGAGAATCGATGTTTCAGGCATGAGCCCTTCTTCAGGAATGAGGAAAGTGTGCCAAGCAGGCTCAGATAAAAGGTAGGGAGGAGGGACTTGGGGGAGGGGCATTGGAAATGCGTTAGGGTGGAAGGAGGTTAAGGTGAGGGTGATAGGCTGGAGTGGGGGTGGGGGCGGAGAGGTCAGGAAGAAGATTGCAGGTGAGGAAGGCGGTGCTGAGTTCGAGGGTTGGGACTGAGATAAGGTGGGGGGAGGGAAATGAGGAAACTGGAGAAATCTGAGTTCATCCTTTGTGGTTTGAGGGTTCCTAGGCGGAAGATGAGGTGCTCTTCCTCCAGCCGTCGAGTTGCTATGGTCTGGCGATGGAGGAGTCCAAGGATCTGCATGTCCTTGGTGGAGTGGGAGGGGGAGTTGAAGTGTTGAGCCACGGGGTGGTTGGGTTGGTTGGTCAGGATGTCCCAGAAGTGTTCTCTGAAACGTTGTGCAAGTAGGCGGCCTGTCTCCCCAATATGGAAGAGGCCACATCGGGTGCAGCGGATGCAGTAAATGATGTGTGTGGAGGTGCAGGTGAATTTGTGGTAGATATGGAAGGATCCCTTGGGACCTTGGAGGGCAATAAGGGGGGAGGTGTGGGCGCAAGTTTTGCATTTCTTGCGGTTGCAGGGGAAGGTGCCAGGAGTGGAGGTTGGGTTGATGTGGGGTGTGGACCTGACAAGGGAGTCACAGAGGGAATGGTCTTTTCGGAATGCTGTTAGGGGAGGGGAAGGAAATATATCCCTAGTGGTGGGGTCCGTTTGGAGGTGGCGGAAGTGACGACGGATGATATGATGTACATGGAGGTTGGTGGGGTGGTAGATGAGGACCAGTGGGGTTCTGTCTGGTGGTGGTTGGAGGGGCGGGGCTCGAGGGCGGAGGAGCAGGAAGTGGAGGAGATGCGTTGGAGAGCATCGCCGATCACGTCTGGGGGAGAAATTGCGGTCTTTGAAGGAGGAGGCTATCTGGGTTGTTCGGTCCTCCTGGGAGCAGATGCGGTGGAGATGAAGGAATTAGGAATATGGGATGATGTTTTTACAGGGGGCAGGGTGGGAGGAGGTGTAGTCTAGGTAGCTGTGGGTCGGTTTACAGTAAATGTCTGTATTAATTCAGTCGCCTGAGACAGAAATGGAGAGGTCTAGAAATGGGAGGGAGGAGTCTGAGATGGTCCAGGTAAATTTGAGGTTGGGGTGGAAGATGTTGGTAAAGTGGATGAACTGTTCAACCTCCTCGTGGGAGCACGAGGCAGCGCCGATACAGTCATCGATGTAGCGGAGGAAAAGGTGGGGGGTGGTGCCAATGTAGCTGCGGAAGATGGACTGTTCCACATATTCTACGAAGAGGCAGGCATAGCTGGGGCCCATGCGGGTGCCCCTGGCTACTCCTTTGGTTTGGAGGAAGTGGGAGATTTGGAAAGAGAAGTTGTTCAGAGTGAGGACCAGTTCAGTCAGTCGAAGGAGGGTGTCAGTGGACGGGTACTGGTTGGTACGGCGGGAAAGGAAGAAGGGGAGGGCTTTGAGTCCTTCGTGATGGGGGATGGAGGTGTACAGTGACTGGATGTCCATGGTGAAGATAAGGCGTTGGGGGCCGGGGAAGCCAAAATCATGGAGGAGGTGGAGGGCGTGGGTGGTGTCCCGAACATAGGTGGGGAGTTCTTGGACTAAGAGGGACAGGAACGTGTCGAGGTATGCAGAGGTGAGTTCGGTGGGGCAGGAGCAGGCTGCGACAATGGGTCTGCCGGGGCAGTCAGGTTTGTGGATTTTGGACAGGAGGTAGAAATGGGCGGTGCGGGGTTGTGGGACTATGAGGTTGGAGGCGGTGGATGGGAGATCCCCTGAGGTGATAAGGTTATGGATGGTCTGGGAGATGATGGTTTGGTGGTGGGAGGTGGGGTCATGGTCAAGGGAGCAGTAGGAGGGGGTGTCCGCGAGCTGGCGTTTAGCCTCAGCGGTGTAAAGGTCGGTGCGCCAAACTGCTACCGCGCCGCCCTTGTCTGCCGATTTGATAGTGAGGTTGGGGTTGAAACGGAGGGAGTGGAGGGCTACACGTTCCCAGGGTGAGAGGTTGGAGTGGGTGAGAGGGGTGGAGAGATTGCGGGGCACGGATAAGGTGAATGGCAAAGGTCTTTTCCTGAAGATGGAGTTGTTAAAAACTAAAGGGACATATTTTTAAGGTGAGAGGAGAAACGTTTAACAGGGACCTGAGGGGCAACGTTTTCACATAGAGAGTCTTTCGTATGAATGAACTGCCGAGGGAGTGGTAGTTGCAGATACGTTCAGAACGTTTAAAATACATTTGGATAGAAACATGAATAGGGACAGTTTGGAGGGATATGGGTCAAAAGCAGGCAAGTAGGACTAGTTTAGTTTGGGAAAATTGGCCAGCATGGATGAGTTGGACTGAAGGATCTGTTCCTGTGCTCTAAGATTCTACAACTTAGTAATTTTTTTGGGATGTTTCCATTCCTGATGTTTATTGCACAACTCTAATTACTCTTGAAAAATTGTAGTGGTCCTTTATCTTGAATGGAGATGAAACTGTTTCTTTAGGTAGAAGCAACATTTTTCAATAAGCGGCAATGAAGAGTTGATGATATAATTCCAAGTCGTACACTTTCCAGCAAGCTAGTAGACAGAATAAGGTCCAGGAGGCAGGGATATTGAATTGAAAAATAATTGCAGGTGATGGGATTATAAGTTCTGCCAGGGGAGTTGAGGCTGAACTAGTTCAGTTGTGTCACTGGGGTGTAGTTGTATACAACATATTTCCATATTTTAAAAAACCTCACTTTGCAGAACCAGGCACCCCTGGTTAAAGAGAGGGAGAGAAAGATGTCACATTCTGAAAGGAGCTCTTCTTGATAGTCCTGCATGTTACTCCCTACTGAACCAAACCCACAAATTTATAATCTTGCTTCTCTGGGCGGCACATTGGCATGCAGGCGGCACAGTGGCACAGTGGTTAGCATTACTGCCTCACAGCGCCAGAGACCCAGGTTCAATTCCCGCCTCAGGCGACTGTGTGTGTGGAGTTTGCACATTCTCCTGTGTCTGCGTGTGCTCCCTCTGGGTGCTCCGGTTTCCTCCTACAGTCCAAAAAGGTGAATTGGCCATGCTAAATTGTCCGTAGTGTTAGGTGAAGGGGTAAATGTAGGGGAATGGGTCTGGGTGGGTTGCGCTTCGGTGGGTCGGTGTGGACTTGTTGGGCCGAAGGGCCTGTTTCCACACTGTGAGTAATCTAATCTAATCTCTCACAGCAGATTGGTGGGGAAGATGGTTGATGTTCAAACATTGTCTAATAAGTTACACTTCAGGCAATCCATTTAAAATAGAAGTGTTTTGATGGTCCCTTGTCAGGTTTCCCTGGTTATCCTTTGATATCACGATGGATGTTTCTGTCCCCTACTTTATAAAATATGCTACAACTTAAGTCTTCATTCAAGTCACACTCAAAGTCAAAGAGTCCCATTTGAAGGTCTCGCTGTGAGTTATAAATTCCAGATGGTCAATTTTAATGATTAAGTAATTAGCCTTGGATAGTCATTAGTGTATGCTAGACAGTTTCAGTTGTTATTTAAACATTCCTTTGCAAATTCCTGTTGAACTTGTTAAAATTCAGCTCAGGTGAATTTGGCAGCTATTTTAAGGGTTCCAGCTGATTTTTAACTGTTTACTCTTAAAACAATGTCCAAGGCTTTTATGTAGGTTGATGAGATTTAAATATTAATTGTCCATATTATGTATCGTCATGACAACATTCTATTCTATGCTGACCTTCAGGTTTGAGCCAAATGTATTAAAAATGGAAGACTATTGATTCACTGGAAGTAGACGGTAATCATCAGGACATTTCTTTACTCATGTTTGGTCTGAAATTAGAAGGTTTCATGGGGTTCAGGGCCAATACAGTCACAACAAGTCTGTGAATCTAACTGAGGGTCCATATAGTCAAGACCTACTTTCGTTGAAGTATATGAAAAGCATAATTTTTTAAGACTGACAATGTGAGGCTGCAGCTTGGCTATTTTTGGAACTGTTCTCCAAGTTTGGCATCAAACCTTAAATGTTAGTGAGGAATACTGTGCAGTGTCACCTAGATTGGGTTCAGCGCTGTTTTTTCTTGTTTAATGCATAGATCACAGCTGAGTATTCTGCATGCTTCTACTTTTGTCTTTCTTTGTAATGGTTTGGGGCAACTCAATGTTTTATTAGGCTACTTTGGAGGACAATTAAGACTTAAACACATTTTGAGAACATTGCCAGATACAGGCTATTCCTTAATTGGTGGAGACAGTAGATTTAACTTCTTTAAAAATTATCTTCATGAATTGGTTGGAATTTTACTGCAATTTGACAGTTTTATGTTCAGTTTTAATGGTAGCTGAGGGGTTCTTTCTAGATTACATTTGCCTAAATTAAGATGCCATTTATCACTGTGGAGTTTAAATTCAGACTGTCCGGATTACAAATCCAGTTATGACTCCTTTGCTTCTCTCTCCCATTAGAGAGCAATACGATTGAGCACCAAAGCTCTGGATGATGTTTATGGAGTAGTTAGGATAGTTTTCTAGAGCAGTATGTTGAGGAGTCATCTCGAGAGCATGCTATTTTAGATCTGGTATTATGTAAATAAAAAGGACTAATTTACAATCTTGTAGTAAAAGAACCTTTCAGGATGAGTGAGATCAATATGTTAGACTTTTACATTAGAAAGGGAAATAGTTCAATCTGAAGCAAGTGTATTTTATTTGTATTTTAATAAGAGAAATTATGAAAGCATGAGGTATAAATTGGCTGAGTTTGATTGAGAAAATACATTAAAAAGACAAGGGTGGCAAGGTGGCTCAGTGGTTAGCACTACTGCCTAATAGCACCAGGGACCTGGGTTCAATTCTGGCCTCAGGCAACTGTCTGAGTGGAGTTTTCACATTCTCCCCGTGTTTGTGTGGGTTTCCTCCAGGTGCTCTGGTTTCCTCCCACAGTCCAAAGATGTGCAGGTTAGGTGAATTGACCATGCTAAACTGCCCATAGTGTTCAGGAATGTGTAGGTTAGGTGCCTTAGTCAGGGGTAAATGTAGAGTAATAAGGTAGGGGAACTGTCTGGGTGGGTAACTCTTCAGAAGATCATAAAAATATATAGCATGAAAACAGACCCTTCAGTCCAACTCGTCCATGCCGACCAGTGGACTTGTTGGGCTAAATGACCTGTTTCCACACTGTAGGGATCCAACGACTGTCCAAAGGCAATGGGTAGTCTTTAAGGTTCTATGAATGGCTTAACAGCAACAATACAAGGTGTAAAAACTTAAAAGGTCAGTCAGTCATGATTAACAAAAGAAAGTTCAGGATTAAAGAAAAGATGTACAAATGTACCAGAAATAGCAGTAATTCTGATGATTGATAGGTTTACAAAATGTAACAAAGGAACACATAGAAATTGATAAGGAATGTGGGAATATAAATGCAATCTAGCAAAAACATAAAAATGGACGGTAAAAGTTTCTACAAGTACTAAAACAGGAAACGCTTGGCTAAAATGAATGTCAATCCACCACAGGCAGAGTCAGGGCAATTTTTGAATGAGCTTTCTGTAACTTTTGATAGCTTTGTTACTTGGTGCAGAATGATAAGAATGTAGACCTCACTGCTACCAGGAATGACAGAAACATCATTGATGCATTTTATGAAGACGTTCAATGCAAACATGAGCATGAGAAGAATAAAGTGAAGTGGAAATATGGTTAGAAAAGATAACAATAATGAAGGGACTTATGTGGAGTACAAACAATAATAGTTGGTTCTAGTCCTTTTTTTTGCTGCAGTTTCTAAGAAATCCCATGTTTGTGCAAGTTTCAAAATCTTTGAGATAATCTCACATAAATATTCTATCTTGAAATGCAATAAGCTCTGTGAATCTACCAGCCACACTGAGGAAAACAATACACAAATCAAAAAGACATTTTTGACTGCTACCTGAGAATCTCAAAATGGAGTTTTCCCAGCCAATGAAAGATAGGGACATTGGCGAGAAATTGGAGAAAACTGTATAAAATGTCTAGAGAGGAAGGACATTCCAGACATTGAGATCAAGAAGTCGCATTTTCAACCTGATGTTGGACAACAAGACAAAATTTTCTCCAGCTTTTACTACTATTGAGTGGCCTATTTGCTTGGATCATCACTCATTATCATCCGCATTACTGACAAATCTTGCCTCATTAATATGCAGTGTCCCATTCTGCCACTTGCAGGATCGAAATGAGGTGCTGAGAATTTCCAACACAAAAGTCAGAGCAGTTACCTGGTGACTCAAGCACATTGCTTGCCCACCCGGATCTCCACCTTCAATATCAGTCACCATCAATGTTTCAGGGTACACTCCATGAACTACATTCACATCTACTGATGTTGCTACCCAACATTGAGCAGTCTCATGGCATCAACACGGTACATCTCCAGTTCACCTACAGTCCACTCCTGCATTGCAATGTTGGATCAACTTGGTAGATCTCATTCCTGAGCCTTATTCCTGATGAAGAGCTCCTGCCCGAAACATTGATTTTCCTGCTCCTCAGATGCTGCCTGACCTGCTGTGCTATTTCAGCACCACTCTAATCTTGACTCTGATCTCCAGCATCTGCAGTCCTCACTTTCGCCTCAGTACATCTCCAGTTCATCTACTGTATACTTCTGCTCTGCAATGTTGCACTTTGGTGCTCACTTTACTGCAGCTGTCAGGACACTTTACGTGTAGCAATGGGAACCAAGTTCATATTCGTACTCAGAAGCATCTCAGAGCTGCTCACTCACACTCTTAACACTCATAGCAGTCCTGTCTTGATTTGTCTTTTAGTGTCAGAACTTAAAGGCTCTCAGTACATCTGGAATGACTTTTAGTGCAGACAAAATGCCAGGCAGCTTGTCATGTCTGTCCACAGTTATCATCAATGGGAATCTATTGTTGACAGCACCTTGCTACGTCAGTGTTATACCTACATCATGTGCCAGCCATGTAAGTGGAAGAAAGTGAGGACTGCTGATGCTGGAGATCAGAATCAATTCTCCTGCTCCTTGGATGCTGCCTGACCTGTGTTTTTCCAACACCACACCCTCGACCCAGCACTTGTGTAAATAAGTGCCAAATATTCAATGTTGCATTGAGCAAATTGCCATGTCTCAAGGTCTAAGGGGAGTAGTTCTCAGTGAAGTCCGGGGAGACACCTTTCAGTTAGGGCATCCTGGGATAGTAAGTCAAGGGCAGCTTGTGATATCAATCCAGAAGCTTGAGCATGGTCAACAGGCACTTGTGGCATTCAGGATCATCGAGTCCATAACTCTGTAATGTGGGTAGTGGATCAGAGACAGCCCTGTGGGTTGGATGCAATCAGTCCGGGAGTCGCTGGAACACAGTTGCGGAGGTGTGTAGATATCATGAGGGATCTGGCCACTTATTGTTCAGGGCTATCTGGCAAAGTCATTCGAGGGTGGATCCTGGTCAGTACTGGGGGGTTTGGCTGCTAATTGTTCAGGGATAAGTATCAATGGTGACCGCTATGGGAGGGAAGCTGGGGTACTTGATCTTTTAATTCATTCACGAAGCATAGGTGTTGGCCAGCAATTATTGCCAATTTCTGGTTGTAAAAGGTCAACCACATTATTGTAAGTCTGCATTTGTGGCATTGGAGGCAGAATGCCGTGACGCAGAGGAGATTATAATGGAAACGTGGACACTGATCTCAATATAAAAGTGAGGAGACAATAGAATGTGACTGGGAAATGTTGGCAGAGTTATCAATGACAGCACCCTCGTTTCTGTGGTATGATGAGATTTGGTCTGCTCACTCGGTTTACACTGCTAATGAAGCAAAGACAATACATATTTACAAATGTTGGCACCATCAGAAGGTTGTGTCTGTCGGTCCAGTGCCCTTGACAAACCTGGCTACTCCTGTGTTTCTTTGTGCACCTCAATGAAGTCACAAATGTCCCACACAATGGTATCCTCACTTGCCTAGGCCGAGCAGGTGCCTGGTCTCTGGCAGTCCTCAGAGTGACCTGGGGTATTTCTTCCTCCCCCATTTGTGGAGATATGACTGTGATGTGCTCCCCAGTCTGTACTCCTGATCTGATCTATCTAAAACACCTACAGAGCTTTAACTGTATATACTCTAGTAATAGTCAATCTCATAAAAAAGCCGACCCCCAATTTTTAGCCAAAAAAATCTGGAATTTTCAATATATCGCATGTAAAGGTTGACCCTAGTTCTTTACAGAAAGCAGATCTATATTTGTAAGCCAGTTTGCTGGCTGTCCCACTCCCAGTATTACTGTAATTCTTTGTGTTTTTTCCTTTTATTTGTTTTGGGATCAATTGGATTTCTGCTAACTTGAGAAGGTTTGGTTAGATTCCCTACAATATGGGAACAGACCCTTTGGTCAACAAGTCCACACCAACCCTTCGAAGAGTAACCCAGCCAGACCCATTCCCCTACGTTCACACCTGACTAATGCACCTCACACTATGAGCAATTTACCATGGCCAATTCACCTGACCTGCACATCTTCGGATTGTGGGAGGAAACCTCTGGGAGCTCATGCAGACATGGGGAGAATGTGCAAATTCCACACAGACAGTCAACTGAGGCTGGAAATGAACCCAGGTCCCTGGCACTGTGAGACAGCAGTGCGAACCACTAAGCCACTGTGCCACCCATAAGCATTGTAGTTTGAATTTTGATGAACATGAATTCCAGCCCCTCAAAAGTAGTATCCATGTAATAGTCAACATCACAAATTTAACCTTGAAAAATAGTCTAGAAAATTCGAATTTTACATAAGAATATACAGTAGGATCTGTGCTGGTGGGGACGTGAGCTAAGGAGGTAGCCTTTGCTGGTGCATCTTCAGAGATATCCATGCTCTCTTCCTGTAAAAGGCAGAGGAAGGGATATCTTGTGGCACTGCCCTCTTGACCACAGAGACCAAGGCAGTGCTAATGGCACCTTCATGGATTCAAAAGAGTGGAAGAAGGAATCTGTGATTACTTATATATTTGTAAAGTCTGTTTTCAAATATTCAATAACAAACGTTTTCAGAAAAATTGGTTTTCTTAATATTTTGACATTAATGAAAACAAGGATGAGAATTCTAAAATCAAGGCTTTTCTTGAAAAACCAAGGTAGGTGAGATGGCATGGGGTGTGAGTGAGGACACAAGCAGCAGAATTTTAAATTTCCTCAAGTTTCCAGAGGTTCGAATGTGAGAGACCAGTCAATGCATTGAAATGATCAAGTCAAGAAGTAATAACGACATGAATGTGGGTTCTGGTGGCAGATGAGCTGAGGCAGTGATGAAGATGGCTAATTTTAAAATAGATTTTGTAATTCATTCTCAATGCTGCTTGCACCAAATACCAATAAGCAGTTCTATGGAAATGATGCTTAGCAGACGGGCAGCCATTTTTAACTTGCTTCACAGAAACAAATACAGGAGGTGAAGTTCGGTTTTAAAATAGCTACGTAGTATTTTTTAACAATTGGGAATGCGAATAAGCTGAAATTCTGAAGCATTTGTGGACTGTTATATATGCCTGCCAGCAATGGAGTATTGAATATCAGGAGGCAAAAATAAACTGCCAATTCATTCCAAATGATACTTATCATCTTTCAATCATGTCACAGAATTGTTAATTTTGGAGATGTAGATGACCTGTAGATGTTATCCCATGGCATGGGTGATAAATTTTGGCCAGTGAAAAGAATTATTCTGTTATTACATGTCACTTTTTTGGTGAAACAAGGGGAGAATAAAAAAAAATGCTAATTTTTGTAAGAAGTACAATTATATGAGTATAAATTAAGTAGATATGTTTGTTACTATTTTCTAGAGAGCAGTGCATGCACTGAGATAACACAATGCAGTTGAATATTTTACCTTTGTCGAGCTAATCAATTACATTATTAGACTGACTCTGCTTTGAAACTAATTTAGCTGCTATGGATTAGAAAACAATAAGAGGTATAAATCCTTATTTGTGATAACTTTCTTGGCACCCAACAGTGAGAATTATTGAAATTTTAATTTGAGTGTTATTGTGTTGTGCTGTTCAAGTTAATTGAAAAATCCATGATAAAATATAATCAACAGAACAATAAATGAATTCTCTTGTCATGGAGCCAATTTTCAGCATAAAGTTCTCAAACAATAATGGAGCAGTCGATATTCAATGATTCACAACATTTTCTAATTTCACTCGAACAAGTGCACCAGATCTATATTAATCAACTTAAGACTGTCATTTTAAGTTCAACTTTGCTTGATGAGATAAGGATTGATCATAACACAACTTTCCAAATGGTTGCAGCAATGACCACCCTCAGAATACAGAATTTCTGGCTGTGTAGCTTTCACAAGTAAATAGCACCTTTTCACCAATCCACACAGCCACAAAACATAAAATATAAATCCCTCTATTTTGTTGAGATACCAAAATAAAGTTCTTCACTATGTCAGAGCAGACCTTTCAGATACAGCATTCTACCCACTCTTGTAAAACACCCCAATCCAGATTAAGCACTGCCCCACTCCATTGCCTGTGCCGCCATCTACTGGATTCTTCCCATTTGTAGTGACAATGTTGGAACCACAACTTCACTTAAGTCATTCATACATCCTCTGATTTTAGTGACAGTGTTTCTAATATTGCAACAATCATAGATTTTTTAATTGTCTTTCTCATAAGAAATGAGTTGTACTGCTTGCTTTTTTTCATAATGTCAGGTTGCTCTTTATTAATCATTTCTGCTGATGTACACATAAAGATTTGGTTTTACATCAAATATGATACGACACTAATCTAGATGGTGGGGGCTACTAATCTTCTTGCAGTCACACACATACATGATTATTATGTGCAGGAAAATGGATAAAATGGCACATTCGCATTTGGTAGAACTCATCAATTCTGTATGCAACAAAGCTTGGCTTTTACCAGTTAATTTGGATTGAAAAATAACTGGTAGAAATGGATCTTTTTTTAAGACATAGTCTGCAGCAATTATTACTGTGGCTAGTTTGTACACATTAACATTGTCCTTATTTTAAACAAATAAATTCAAGTGTTTGGCCTGCCAAATATGATACCATAATGAAATATTTTTAGTACTGTATGTTTGGTGGGCTATTAAAGCTACTACAGGATCAAAAGAATAATTCTGATTGGGATTGCCACAAAGATCACTTGGCCAGTTTGGTTAACAGTTCAGAGATCACCTTCTAGACCCGGTCTCCTAGGGCAGAAGTATACATGTCCCATTCATATAATGGAAATCTGGCTGAGTAATAGCCTTTGGAAATGAAACAAACTGGTTACTGTATTGGTAATGACTAAGTTGACATGATAAATATTGGGATTTTAAGCCTTAAAGCAAAATAAAATGTTGATATTAAATCATAAATGACATAGCATTCAAATCACAGGACTGAAATACAATCTTTACCTCTATCTTACCAGGGAGCGAATAGCATTTACAGGCATTCAAAATTGAGTTTGTACTTCTTTCCTTTATCATGCAGCCCTGTATCCATCTTAGTAGTTGAAAGATAGATGAAATAAAAATGGATATCAACCATAACTTCTATATCCTTTACTGAAGTCATGGGTTTGAGAACCTATGCTTCCTGTTGCATTCAGAGGAAATGGTCCTTTGCCAAATGAAAAGAAATTAGAATCTACAGTGTGGAAACAGGCCCTTCAGCCCAACAAATCGACACCAACCCTCTGAAGAGTAACCCACCCAGAACCATTCCCCTACTACTTTACATTTACCCCAGACTAATACACCTAACCTCCAAATCCCTGAACACTATGGGTAATTTAGCTTGGCCAAATCACCTAACCTGCACATCTTTGGACTGTGGGAGGAAACCAGAGCACCAGGAGGAAACCCATTCAGACACGGGGGAAATTTGCAAACTCCACACAGACAGTCACCCAAGGTAGGAATCGAACCCAGGTCCCTGGCATTGAGGCAACAGTGCTAACCAATAAGCCACCATGCTGCCATAAATTATTCTCAATCACTGCAGTATTTCTCCTCTGTTTTCAACTCACCTTTTGCTCCTTTAACAACTTGATATTACTTTTCTTCAGAAGCTAAGACATATCAACAACTCCAAAATACAATCTATCTCCACTGAACATTATATCTTATGAAGGTCTACAAAACATAATTACAGATCTTTACCATACACCCTGCATTCCTCTTAGTGCATACTACTAACATGTGATTATTACTAGTGGCACTGATTAAATCAACAAAGGGAGTTAAATATAAGCACTTTGGAAGTGATTTCAAATTCACTTAAAATGCTAAAGAGTTGTGGGAAGGGAGGGGGCAACATTTTGATATATAAAGTCCAGTGTAAAGATCATTTGACCCTGCTGATCTCATCATCTAAGATACTGTCTGAAATTCAGCAACTCTAGGTTCTTTCTCAGAAAGTGCTGCCCTTGGCCATGGTCCAGTCTCTTCCTGTGAATTTGCTGTCAGCTTTTAGCTTTTAATGATGTATCACCGAAACCTGACTCCAGCCCACAGGATCTCAAAGTATTTCACCACATGCACATTGTTTAATCAGTAGGATTACTTTACCTGCTGACATCAAAAATTAATGGATTCTAACCACACATTGACATTTTAACAAGCAAAAAAAGTCCAAGTTACATAATAGAATCCTGCTCCAACAGATGCTCCATAACAAAGAATGAACTATTGAAACAAGCTAGCTCTGATTTGTATACAAACTCTCATTTGTCACTGCAGATAAAACAACTACTTTTAATTTACCTTTCATCCTTCATGGACACAACCTAATTACAAAGGATCTACAGCACAGTAACAGGCCATTTGGCCCAACTGCTCCACGCCTGTATTTAATTTTCTGCACAAATCTCTTCCCATTGTAATTAGTTCTTTAGAATTAGCCTCATTCCCTTCGCCCACATGCTTGTATCAAGATTCCCTGTAAAAAGACATCATTGCTCCATTGTATGCTTTTAAACAGGGCTGTTATTTTGCAGTAATTGTTTCTGCCAGATGAGCATTAGTCCGCAAAAATTCCCTCTTAAACAGTTGCAATTGGCTTTCTAAGAGGACTCCAGATGCTACTGCAGCAGTACAATTAAAAATGTGTTTGTGTTTAGTCTTTTACTTCAATTAAGTTCTTCAGTGAACTTGGTCTTCAATTACAGACCATTTACAATGAGAAGACTGGTGTTCTGCCAGAGGTCGGATGTTTCTATTGTCATTCTGATCTTCATCTTCAGCTGTATTTCTCAAAAAAATTTGTAAGTCATATTATGGCTTAGCTAATATTAATAAAACATTTAAGTTTTGTGATAATGATATTGCTTAAACTAAATTAGTTACATTTTAGTAACACTCTTGGAGGTATTGATTATTCATTTCGCAGACTAATGAAGCAGTGAAAGAAGTGCTTTCCTTCCCCCTTCTGTGAGTAGAAGTTGCTACTGTGTTTACTAAATGCTTCAGAGCCACCCTTTAGTCATGATGAAATGTTAACGGTGATAATGAGAAGCCATTACACTGAGTCCAGTAGAGGTGATGCAGGCAGGATGTAAGCTTTGTGTTGTCCTTGTTTAAATAATTGTGGCATGCAGCCTCATGCTCAACATGTTGCTGGCTGGCTGCACACTCAGTAGGGGTCCCAGCTATGAATGTAACTGGTATTAGTCTCACTTTGCCTGCAATTCTTAAAGGCACCCTGCATCCTACAGGGGAGATGCATTAAAACTGCAGCAGCCCAAAGCGTAAAGCGGTTACTCAATTTATTTCAGAGCGGCAGGAGGAACACTGGTGAAGCAGCAGGCCAGAGAGAGACAGAGTGCGCTCCCAGACTCTTTGTTGCAGCAGTGGACACTTTTGTCCACATGCTGCAAAGGGCAGGTATCAAGTTTCCCCCAGGAGTCAGGATGTCCACTAGGAACACTCTTCGAAGGGAATGGGAGCAGATAGCCACAATTGAGGGAATCTGGTTCCGAGAACTTAGCTGCAGCATTATAAAACGTTCAATGACCTCACATAGGTGATCAACTCCCAATGTCATCTGTACCCGTCACACCACAATCTCTAAGGCTGCTCAGTGCACTGCATCCCAATCCCTCAGTAGTCAAAAGGTGTGACACTTATTCAGATGCTTTGCACGAATATATCACAGCCAGCTCCACAATACATTTCTCAGTTTCCAATTACTTACAGCCTTTCTAGTTGTGACAGGCTTGTGATCCAAGCAACTTGCAGCATTCTCTGAGACAGCAATCCCTCTCTCTTGCAGGATGGGCTGTCATATAATTGCAGGGAAAAGCAGAAAACCAGCAGGTGCTACAACTGATCTCCTTAGAGGAGAGGCTGCTGCAAATCACTGGGCTGTCAGTGACTAAGGTCATTACCACCAATGTGACTGAGAATGTTAAGGGTGACTCTGTTCCTGCCTTCAGCACCATCTCAAACGCCACTAGCCACTCATCCTGCTACTGGATATGAAGTTGTGGCTTTCAAATACTCATGAGATATGAGCTGCAGTGTCACCATGAAGGGAGGGAGCAAAGGCTGTGTCTGCTGTGTAAGCACCATCATTTGATTTGACAACTGCAGCCACCAGTTCAGATAATGGTTACTGTCAGGGAAAAGAGAGGAGATGAACTGAATTATTCCATGGTCCTTCTCTTCTGTCTGAAACGGAGGTGGTTTTAATTCTTCTTTTCCATTTTCATGACTTTTCCCTTCAAAACAGGCCATGATTTGTCCCTAGCCCCTATCAAACTCTCCATTTCAGAACAAAAAAGAGAGAAGGAAGATACTTTACATGTACAAACAGCATTAAGCCAAGATAAAATTAATTCAGACAAATTAGAGCCTAATTAGTCAATAAGAATAAAAAGCTGCAGATGCTGAAAATCTAAAACAAAACCAAAAGAATAAAATAGAATGGTGATTTATTGTCATACGTATTGTTAGAAAAAGTATATGGTCAAAAGTTTAAAAGTTATCACACTACAGACCCTATATTAATGACAAAAGTCATAGACAAGAAAGAAAAAGTATGAATTACGAGAGAGTTCATCTCAGATCAATTTCAGTTTGGGGCAAGTTGATAAAGATGACGAATACTGGAATACCCTGAAACTGCCACCTCCATGCCAGTGCAAGCCAAGACTGGATCAGCACTTGGTGAGTTACGAGTGGGCAGTAGATAAGGTATGATTGTCCGGACTTTAGACTCCTGACGTGGTACAATAGTGCTGAACTATAACAGAATTAAATCAGACACAAAGATTTATAGAACTGAGAGCATTATTGGGATCTAATTGATCATTTGAACACAAGATGTTGGGGTGATGTATTCCTTGCTGCCCCGTTGCAAGAATTAGTAGCCAACCAACAGACCTAAAGACAGCCCATCCTGCAACTGTCACATGCTGCTGATGGGTTATTGGGAATGGGGCTTCTGCTTCACTTCACTTCCAGTGGGAGAATGGCCAACCCTCAGGAGTTGCAATCTGATTTATTACAGTCAGTGTAAAATTTGACTTAGTAATGAGTTCAATTGCTCATTCATTGTTCTTTTAAATTAGTTAAAAATGGCAGGTGGGCTGCTGGTGAGCTCAGGCAGGGCCCAGTTGGGAAATATGCAGCCAATTAGCCACTGTTGAATGAAATCAGGACAAATAGTGTTTCAATCAACGCTACAGAGCCAAGAATCTCTATCAACTGTTCAATCATCAATGCCACTGTATCAGTGATATCTATTCTAACAGGTGCAACAGTTAACTATTTGCTTTCCATGAATAATTCAGAGACTGATCTATATACCTTTTTCAGCTTTCATGTTTTTAGACTCACTTTTTGTTTATAATCTGTGTGC
This sequence comes from Hemiscyllium ocellatum, assembly GCF_020745735.1. Lineage (NCBI taxonomy): Eukaryota > Metazoa > Chordata > Chondrichthyes > Orectolobiformes > Hemiscylliidae > Hemiscyllium > Hemiscyllium ocellatum. The sequence continues at coordinate 24,938,548 of NC_083425.1, read as the reverse complement.
TTCTGTTGCATTGCTATTTCTTACTTTCACAGGTAAATCATAATCTTACTCATTTGGTTCATCGAAATTAACCCTGGCTAAATTAGCCCTTTTTAAAATTTAATTTCATTTGGGTCTGGGAGAAAGATATCCAGAAAGAAAAGGATCCTTTTAAAATAAACTGTGTTGTGACCAACTCAAGAGACAGTTAAATAATGAAGGTGAGTCAATTACAGTTTGAGGTATTTCACATAGAACTGGAACAAACTGAGGAATCTCACCTGGGGACTGGTCATAACTGTTAATTGTACAATATTAACGACCATATTGAGCAAGACCTGGACAACATTCATGCTTGAGCTGACAAGAGGTAAATAACATCTGTTCATACAAGCTCCAGGCAATGACTATTCCTAGTAAGACAGAATCCTTGACCTTCAGTGGCATTGTCATCGCTGATTCCAACCCTACCATCAAAATCATGGGGTTTTACGATTGACCAGAAACTTAACTGAACCAACTATACAAGTCCAGCAGCAGATGAAGAGGGAAAACCAAGGAAGAGTTGACTGGGAGACCATACTGTCCATATCTGTCCCATGCCGTGGTTCCCTCTCCCGAAACACTTGATTTTTTTTTTCACAGTATCCCTACAGTATCAGAGGAATGAAAAATACTTGAATAAAAAACAGAATGCTGATTTCGGTTCAGCTACTTGTCCAACATTTAGAAGCATACGACTATCAATACTAAAGACTTTCCTCATGTTGCACAAAAGGATCTAAGCAAAATTGCTGTGTTTGTTGGCTTTTCAAATTGAGAAATTTAAAACTCCTCCTCGGATAATCTCAAATTTGAGAGAATGGTATCAGCTGCAAAGAGATTCCAACCTCGGGCAACTGTCTGTGTGGAATTTGTACATTCTCCCTGTGTCTGCGTGGGTTTCTTCCAGGTGCTCCAGTTTCCTTCCACAGTCCAAATATGTGCGGGCCAGGTGAATTGGCCATGCTAAATTGCCCATAGCGCAAGATCCATTAGTCAGAGGGAAATGGGTCTGGGTGGATTAATCTTGGAGGGTCAGTGTGGATTTGTTGGGCCAAAGGGCCTGTTTCCACACTGTAGATAATCTAACCTAATCAAATCTAAAACAAAGATGAAGATAACCACACTATATTCACTCATATATACATACATTGATATATATATATATGTGTATATATATATTCCAATGCAAGTACAGTGATACTGGCATACTAGAAATAGTTAGGGATTTCATGTCCTTTACATGTACGTATCCTGATTTCCAAAATCATCATTAACATGATGTACCAAAATTCCAGAGATGACTGCATTTCCTGTTAGGTTCTTTTGTGAATTTCAGTTCCTTTTCTGACCATGAAACTTCAAATCACATAATTGCCACAAATATTACTGGATCTTCTGTAGTTGAGGATCTTTATTTGTGGTTTCTCACCCAAACCAGAAGTACAGGAGTTCCAAAAATCAAGAGGACAACCAACAGCAGATGAAGAGGGAAAACCAAGGAAGAGTTGACTGGGGAGACCATACTGTCCATATCTGTCCTATGCCCTGGTTCCCTCTCCCGAAACACTTGATTTTTTTTCACAGTATCCCTACAGTGTGGAAACAGGCCCTTTGGTCCAAGAAGTCCACACCGACCCTCTGAAGAGTATCCCACCCAAACCCATTCTTCTACATTTGCCCCTGACCTACACATCGCTGAATGCTACGGGCAATTTAGCATGGCCAATTCACCTAACCTGCACATCTTTGAATCCCACATGATTTTAGCACCCTCTTATTTTATTTTAGCACCTCTAGGGGTTTTAGGACCCCTGATTTCCAACTCATTCCCCACCTCATTCTTAGTCTAAGGCAGTTCCTGACATTGCAAACCAGGTAAAATGATCTCCATTGTACAAAAGCCATGTTATCACCCACTGCTGCCTTGCAATTACCCACCTGACTGATATTTTAACTTGTCAATGGAATTGCTACATTAAAAAATTTTCGTAACTCACAGTTCATTATGGATATCAACTGCCCCATGAAAGCAAATCGCAAGTTGTTTAAGTCTATCAAAAAGTGTCAGTTTTTGCAGGTGTCTACCTTTTGAGGTGGGGGGGGGGTCTGCTTTTGCAGGCTTCACAGTAGTTACAAAAGCATGTTTAAATGACCTGTGGGTCAGAAACTTCTGCTAGTACGGCCCTTTATAAAGCAACTTCATTATTTAAATGAGTTTCAGCGAGCTGCCTCCAGGGACAATATGTCATTGAATAAAAAGTATATTTTTTTATTACCTATGACATTCTACATTAAGTAAAACAAATTTTATTTCCAGCTATCAGAACAGTGTTATTAATATACACTAAGTGATCTTTACAATGTTTAAAATGATATGTGATGTGGGATTTCTTGGAAACAATTTGCTGATTTTTTTAATACGAAGGAAGTCACTTTTATTTCTCTTGCCTACTTAACGACAGAATTTATTACACTGCCTTTGGACTCTTGCTCTCCTCACAGGCAGATAGGTGTCTCTGGTAAAGAGCGTGTTCAACTGCATGATCTTTATCATTAACACAAACCAAATACACGTTTGAGATTCAGAACAATGATTGCACACCGAGAATGAAGGCTCCTGCAATTATTTTTAAACTGTCTGGAAAATAAGATGCATCATATGTATATGTCATTTCAATAAAAATAGAAGTCTGGCAAAGAAGAATAACCAAGCAGCACCTGAATGGAGTATGAATGCAATTCAGAAACTGCCCTTTGCATGTAGTGACTTTTGTCAGGTCTGAATTATTAGATATTGTAGCTACAGCAATATCAGAGAATCGTTATTTTGGGAGTAAAAATGGACATGAATTATTAATAATATTTAGAAGTGTGTTTCCTGTGTTCATCAAGTTGATGCAACCAATGATGTGCTTTCTATCTCAGAATTTATTGTCTATGAAACAAATTTATATCAGTTTTGATGCATCAGGAGATCATTGGTTGAAGACTGGATACTGAATATATATTAAATGAATTTAAATTCCCTTCATGCCACTTTTCAGCTTATGTACACAACAAACTGTTCACAGATGAGAATGTCAGCAACTTTTCTGGTTCTACAGATAGAGCTGTGGAAGAAGCTCCAATGCAAATCATGAAGGCATCTCCTGATGCTATGTCTTTTCTTACTCTTGGCTTGAGTTTGGCCAACGGGTAACTGATCAGCAGAGTTGCTGGTTGATTGTCGTTGCCTGCAGAGAAAGGACAGCTGCAATTCTGAGCCACTAATCACATTAACATTCACATATCAAGTAGTTGAGCCCCAATGGGGTGTCTGATGCAGTTCACCCTCCAATTATAACTTGGTGCCCCATCCACTAGCCAGTTAACTGCATGGTTGTAGAAGGTGGTGCCTCACAGGGCAGAAGTGAGTCACAAGGATAATGCTGCACTGATTTTGGCTGGGCCTCTTTAGCTCCATTACCTATGGAACTGGTTGGTTTGTGCTTGGCTCACAGTCCAGATAGTGGTAATCTGAAGCACTGTTAGGGGTTCTGACCTCAATTTCCACATGTTACTAAAATGGGTCTTTGGGTGCCCAGCATAAGATCTCTATTAGAAATGTTGCTGGCCTCTTGATGTGTGTTATCAGGGCTGTTATTGTTCTGGTAATGCCAGGCAATATAAATGAATGTGAGCCCAACTTTGCGGAAATCATGGCATGAATCCATTAGGCACAAGAACAATTTACAGGACTGCAAAATGAACAGTGCAAAACTGAGAGAAGGATTTTTGGCACTAACTAAATTTGCTGAAACACATCAACATTGTTTTGTAACAAGTTAAATGAAGTATTGCTGAAAAACACTTCTTTTGATCTGTTTATACCCCGTGATTATGTAGCAAATAGTAATAACAACTCATACATTGTTTATGAAGAGAACTGGGTTCTTTAATTTGATAAATTAATGTCATCAAAAAAACATATTAATTACAGAAGTTACCATTTTTACTTCCTAGTGCTATATATATGCAAAATTCATTGTTGTCCTGTATTACAACAAAATAGATTGGTGAGCCTCACATTGGTGGTGGGCAAGTTGTTGGAGGGAATCCTGAGGTTTAGTATTACATGTATTTGGAAAGGCAAGGACTGATTAGGGATAGTCAACATGGCTTTGTGCATGGGAAATCGTGTCTCACTAACTTGAGATTTTTGAAAAAGTAACAAAGAGGATTGATGAAGGCAGAGTGGTGGATGTGATTGTACATGGACTTCAGAAAGGTGGTTGACAAGGTTCCTCATGGTAGACAATTACATGGGGCAATCACATGGAATAGGGAGAACTAGCCATTTGGATAGAACTGATTTGAAAAAGACAAAGGGTGGTGGTGGAGGGTTGCTTTTCAGACTGGGGGCCTGTAACCAGTGCAGTGCCACAAGGATCGGTGCTGGGTCCACTGCTTTTTGTCATTTATATAAATGATTTGGATATGAACATAGGAGGTATAGTTAGTAAGTTTGCAGATGACACCAAAACTGGAAGTATAATGGACAGCGAAGAAGGTTACATCAGTGTACAATGGAACTTTGATCAGTTGGGCCAATGGGCTGAGGAGTGGCAGTTAATTTGGTTTAATTTAGACAAATGTGAGGTGCTGCATTTTGGAAAGGCAAATCACAGCATAACTTATACACTTATTGATAAGGTCCTAGGGAGTGTTGCTGAACAAGGATATCTTGGATTGCAGGTTCATAGTTCCTTGAAAGTGGAATCCCAGGCAAGAAGGATAGTGAAGGAGGCATTTGGTATGCTTGCCTTTATTGGTCAATGCATTGTATATGGGAGTTGGGAAATCATGTTGTGGCTGAACAGGACATTGGTTATGCCACTATCAGAATACTGCATTCAATTCTGATCTTCCTGCTATATGAAGGATGTTACAAAACCTGAAAGGGTGCAGAAAAGATTTACAAGCATTTTGCCAGGATTGGAGGGTTTGAGCTGTTGGGAGGGGCTGAATTGACTGGGGCTATTTCCCCTGGAGTGTCAGAGACTGAGGGGTGACCTTGTAAGAATTTCATAAAATCATAGCGTGAATAACCAAAGTTCTTTGCCCAGGGTGGGGAAATCCGAAAGTGCAGGGCATAGGTTTGAGGTCAGAGGGGAAAGATTTTAAAGGGACATAAGGGGCAATTGTTTCCACACAGAGGGTGGTGCATAGGTGAAATGAGCTGTCAAACCAAGTGGTGGAGGCTGGTACAATTACGACATTTAATAGGCATCTGGATGGGTATTGGAATGGGAAGGCTTCAGCAGAATATGGGCCAAATGTTTGCAAATGGGACTGGATTAATTTAGGATATCTGATCGGCATGGATGAATTAAATTGAAGAGTCTGTTTTCATGCTCTACAGCACTATGACTCCAAAATAAAAATCATTAATATACCAATTACAGAATAATGCAGATGCATGAAACTAGGTACAGTTGTTAACTCTGAATGTGTTATTCACTAAAAGTAAGATGATTTTCATGACTGTGATGTCCTGGACCATTCCCAGCTTCAGGATTGCTGCCAGTATATGTCCACATTATTACATTAGTTAATTCCTGACTGTGCACTCTTTAAATAGATTCCATTCACAAAAGGCACTCAATAGTTCATGTTATGTTTTCTACCGTAGCTTATCTTTCAGGGAGAATGCCAAGTTCTGTTTTTAAAATGTTATGCCAAGAACATTACAATTAATGCCCATCTGGTCAAGTATAAAGTGATGCTGTTGGAAGCTCTGTATTGCAGTAAGCTTGAGAGCAAAAACACTTGTTAATTAATTTTCAAACCATCATCTATGATTTGTAAGAGTTGATATTTCTTCACATGAAAGCACTTGTGATGCTTTCAAATGAGTTGGTAACAAACAACAGTGAGAGTTTAAATTTGCAATCTGGTATTACTTCAGCCTTAATATTGCTAAACTGATCTGTAAGTAGCAAAGACATCTCATGATGATTCTCAGAAAAAAAGTTGAGTGTATATCGACATTTCCATGTACATACAGTATTTCTGATCAGGTGTGCCTACGTGCTTCTAAATTATGTAATAACAAGTGTTCCTCAAATGTCTGTTTTTTTTTAGAAAAAAGAACATTTGGCACAGGACTTACAATGTGAAGTAATTGCCCTTGAGATTGGAATCTCAACACATGCATTGGGTAAAGGCGTGAGTGACATTTGTGCCAAGGGAAATCATTGCAGTGAGGGGAGGCTCTAACCTTTATTATTTTGGGTAGGGAGCCAAATTTCCAGAAGTGGCATCTTGGCAAAACTCCTGAAATGAGTACTTAGACTCGGTAACTGTCAGCAAGCAAGGCCAGTATGTAACATCAACTCTGGCATTGAGGACACAAACTGACTGCTACATTACAAGTTGACCTTTGTGTAGATTCTCCCTGTGCACTGAAGATAGATTTTTCACCAGACACTGACGAAGGAACTCTGACACTTGGACTGACAGTGGCTGAGAAGAGTGCCCTTTGGGTTGGTGACTGACACTTGATTCTTGCATTCTGATCACTTAGTCTGAACTATCAACATCTTTTCTCCCCCTGCACTTGACACCCCCCCTCCTCCACACTTCATCAGCTCTGACAAATAGAGTAACCTAGACTCAATACGTTAGTTTGCTCTCTCTCCACGGATGCTGTCTGATCCACTGTGCTCTCCAGCATTTGTTGTTTTCAGTCCAGAATCCAGCATCTGCCGTAATTTGCTCCTACTGATACTTCCTTACCTACAGGGTTCAATTATTACCTTGGTAATTCTGCAGAGGAAACCATGAAAATTCAGGGTTTGGGGATATGTTATGCCTGTAAGTAACTACCTGCAAAGCTTGTCAGCACTTAATTTAAAAAAGGGATTCAAGTTTATTATTACATGTTGACATCGGTTCTAAAATGCTGGCTGCATTTTTAAATCGACAAGATTTGACAATGAATGAAAATGAGATGAGGGAAGCATGCTAAGTAGAAAAGTAAAATGCCATTCATTCATTGGTCAACAGCCTGCATACAGTCACTGAGAAGCACAAAGTCCCATTGTTTAGCAAATTCCAACATTATTGAGATTCATCCCACTGACTGCTTTTGAACAAAATGAGTTCCTACCTAAAATCATTCATTTGGAATGCTCTTTATTGGCAAACAAATATGTCTGGGCAAATCACACCAATGACGAATCTTTAAATGCAGTTACATTGCTTGTTTCATACCGTGAAGCCAAAACCACATTTACAATTCAATGACTACACATTGGCTATCATTTTCATTGCTTTTTCAGAAATTCTGAGCACCTGAGTATGCATATGATGAAATGTTTCAGTGTTCGAGTACAGATCTATTACAGATGAATTTATGATTTTCTGTATTTGGGTCATTTTGGAGGGGCTCTTCAGGACTAGATATCTCCATTGGGGTATCATGCAGTTACAAATGTCCAAGTAACCATTTATTCAGAACATTATTTACTTTATTTTAAATAAAAATGTAAAATTCTGTAAACTTAAAGAAGAGAGAGAGAGAGAGAGAGAGAGACTTTGTTGGTATAATCGAACCTTTTAAACATCCCACCAGTTTCCATGGGTTATTGTAGCAGACTTCAATTTTTCAATTTGGCTAAGTTCTTTGGCTGTAAGATATTATACCAAAGATATTTGTTCTTTAAATTCAGGGAAGAAGGGAGTGTATTTGTTTTTAACCAGTGGAGAAGCTGAGTGATCCCCTTGGCTGATTAAACAATCCTGGAAAGTCTGACCAGTCTCACTGCTGCATTACTTGCGCCTCAGGAGACACAGCTTCTGGTAACTGCCAGGAAAGGATGAGCACATCTGTTGGTGCTTCACTGAAGTTCAGCAGTGGTGTATGCCATGCGGAGGATGCTGTTCAGTGTGCAGTGCTTATGATGCCAAAGTTAAAATATCAGGCATAAAATCACTCAATACGGTTCAGGAGGAGGACTGGCTGAAACGTGGACTGTCCAGTATAAATCTGATGACTAACCAGCCTGTAGTTCTGTGGAAGTATTCTTTGCTTCCACCTGCATTTTATTTTCTGTACACAAAATGGCAATTTCTGTTCATCAACTTAACTGTGAGTAGTGCCTGGGGAGGTTTACTGGCATAACATAAGAATGGAAAAATACTAGAATTTTAAGCAAGTTAACCAACATGTATTCCAAATCAAAAAAAAATCTTGGATTTAATTCTCAGCAATATCTTGTTCTGGAAATGGTGACTTGTTTTTATTGCAGATACTGGCTGGCCTTCCATATTGTTTCCAGACTTTTGGCATTTGCAGTGATCCTCAACCACATAGTGCTGCAGCTAATTCTCTTCAGGTTGGTCCATAGCCTCACACCCATCACTGTGGCAGAATCCACGGGTGATTTCCCATTGATAGGAAAGCTGCAGCAAAACTGGATGGTATTCCAGCTGAGGTCACGAAAACTTGTAGACTCTTGGCTACGTCAACACTTCACCTTACTGATTTGGAATGGAAAAAAAAACCTCTCTCCATAGGTTGCATCTCCTATTTTCAGAACCCATCAACAATAACCAGCCTCAAGAAGGCGGATAATCATAATGTAAGAACAAACAAAGTATTATGACAATCAATCTTAGTTGAAAGTCCCACAGAAGAGCTGGAGGCTGATCAGAGGATCGTTGTTCTCCATTTACAGTGATGCCACTGCAAGACATTGTGCAAGCTTTGTACTCACAGAGACTATCACCAGTGATCGTCAATGGATTGTGAGAGAGAGATGCATCTGGCAAGATGAGAGTCAAACGTAAGAGCAAAGGCTTCCTGTCCACCCCAATACTCACACATACACCATGATTAGAATAAGGCCCCTCGATCAGTGCCAGTGAATGAGGTACATTCCTCTCCCCAGCTCAGGAATTGCTGGGCAAGCATGACAGAGATTGCTAGATAGCTTTTCTGGAGGGAAGGCTCCTGCCTTCTACTGGGTGAATACTGGCAGCAGTGTGATGAGGCCTGAAGGCTGGTGCAAGCTTTCCCACTCTCTCCCTTCAGGGATTTAGGAGGACTGTAACCCCACATCCTCCCATCTGATTAAATGCTTCACTCCACTTTGAGCTCACCCAGAGGTTGGGGGCATTACATTCTGTCTCCAGTCTTCTCAAAAAAGCCTTTAGCATATTTAGTGAATATGGTTTAATGTTTGTGTTAAGGTTTGTAGCTAAGGTGTCGGTTGCAGTTGTTTGGGTATGTTCGCCGAGCTGGGAAGTTGGTTTGCAGACGTTTTGTCCCTTTTCTAGGTGACAGTATTGTGGAGCCTCCTGTGAAGCACTGCTGTACTGTGTTGGTTGGAACTTATTTGGTTTTGTTCCCACTGCTTCCGGTTGTTCGTTGCAGTTGTCAGTAGATTAGTCGATATACAAACAACAAGTCAGCACAACAAAAGACCCAATACCCATCATGTGCAGGACAAGCATGGTGTGCACGATTCCATGCAGGGACTGCAAAAACACTATTTAGGACAAATGGACACTAAACTTCAACATTGTAGTTTCTGCAGCAAATCGGCTACAGCTAGATCATATTTCAGAGTTCCAACCGTAAATGAAAGTCACATTTGCTTCAGAATTCATGATGTGCCAAGTAGGAGAAGCCAGTCTGCCTAAATTTTAGATTAGATTACTTACAATGTGGAAACAGGCCCTTTGGCCCAACAAGTCCACAACGAGCCTCTGAAGAGCAACCCACCCAAACCCATTCCCCTACATTTACCCCTTCACCTAACACTATGGGCAATTTAGCATGGCCAATTCACATACCCTGCACATTTTTGGACTGTGGGAGGAAACCGGAGCACCCAGAGGAAACCCACGCAGACACGGTGAGAATGGGCAAACTCCACACAGACAGTTGCCCAAGGTGGGAATTGAACCCGGGTCTGTGGCACTGTGAGGCAGCAGTGCTAACCGCTGTGCCACTGTGCCACCCATTGCCACCGTGCTGCCCATGCACCATGCCGCCCATTGCCACCATGCTGCCCATTGCCACCATGCCGCCCATAAATGTTATATTTGTTCCTCAAACTCGAAGATCAGCTTGACTACTTCAATTCTGAATTAGCTCTTGTAAATCTGCGTGTCAGAAGACCACAATATAGAGGAACATTTCATATCACCTTAAGTTAACTACCTTAAAAATCTTGTCCTCTCCTGTAGTATTCGAACTTTTATAAGTTGTCTTGAACATGATGAATGATTAAAATCTGTGCATCACAGAGTCTCAAGTTTGGTACCTACCCTTGCACTTCCTAAAAATAACTGGAATGGCTTTATTTTAACGTGGCAAATGAAAGAACAAGGCAGTGCAGATACCTGTTCACATGCATAACTTCTTAGTTGAAGAGATTACAAAGATTTTATAAATGTTTATCAAAATAAGAGGAGGTCTCTTACATAGGATTTGCTTAATTATCCACTTTCTGACACATATAAACAGAGAAGTTTTGTTGAGTTGATGAGTGTGGGTTCAAAAGCACAAAGATGTTTCCTGCAGAATGTTTGGGTTCCTAGATGTACTGACACTATTAAGGGAATTACTGATTCTCGCTTTCAAAAACGTGCTTCTAGCTCTCTGTTGCTTCTGTTCTAATATGGAAAGCATATATATCTGCATATTTATCCTCTTATTTGATTCAATTCTTTTTTAGCATTATTTATCTATCTTATATTTGCTATGGGATGTTCTTGACATGATCAAAATATTTTATAGAAATATTACAACTATCTTCCATCCACTGTTAGTGACACAATTCTCAAACTAGGGATCAGAAGAACTCCTAGCTGAATTTAAGTTGTCAGTACTCTCCAGATAGATCTTCTCCCAGAAATGACCACTTTCTGTTTCTACTTTGTTTCAGTTTTCAATCATTGAACCTTAAACTTTTCTCCTGTAAGGAAGGCACAGAATTTGACCAAAATATTTTTGAAAGTCCTAATAACTCACATCCATTTCAACTACTCAGTCTTCTAGTTAGCTTTCATATTAGCATCAATGCCAAGTTGTTTCCAATGTTCAAGATAGAAAAATGCAAAATACTTTTGAGTACAAAAGGAAAGCCATAAGAACATGTGATGTTGGCTACTTTTTACATTTTCGCCCCCCAAATAAAATTTAGCTCATGCAAACAATCTATTGTCCATGTATCATCGCATGCTCCCACTTACTGTTTCCCAATGCAGTATTTTCAAACTGAAAATTCCTTTTGTTTTTAATTTCTACTTGGGTCATCACATCCCATCTCCATTTCTCTATTTCATCAACCTCTTCTCAGGTGTTCCTTTCTTTTGGCCCTTGCATTGGCAGCTCACTCTTGAATTCCTACCAAACCCTGACCCATTTCCTCTTTGTTCTTAAAAGCTACAGCTACTTATTAGGTTAGGCTTTTGCAAGTCCCTCCAAAGCTCTTTTTTATATGGCTTTGCATTCAAGTTTTTTTCAAATCCCATTAAACCGCCCGTTGGTGTTTTTGAAGATAATAAACACTGTGTAGTTTTCTCTATTATTCTTTTCAGAAGTGACTGATTAAAAGGTTGTCTCCGCATTTGCAATCTCACGATGACCATTGAGTAATTTGTGAAGCAGTTTGCCAATCAGTGCACCTAAGGCATGGGCAGCCAGCAGCTTTGTTCTGGAGAGATGGCCGCTGCCAATGTAGAGGAGGTACATTGAGAACACTAGTGCTCATGGATTCTCAGCCCAGTGCTGGGAGGTTACCTCCAGGCACCTCCTGGGTTTTGACCTCAACGTGGGAATATCCACTGTCAGGAAGAGTGTAGTGGCATTGCCAACTTTTTATCTGAGTTGGAACTTAACTGAAAGAGTAGTCAATGCTGACTTGGCCCTGTGTTTTGCCAAATCTTTCAATAGTGGGAATATATCATGTTGATGACCTGACACAAGACTTTGAGAAATTCCTCACTCTTCCACACTCTGTGCAGATGATAAAACCTCACCCAGTCTGCCTTAAGTACAGAAATTGGCTGTTTAGCCCAATTAATCTGTACTGCCTTTCCTAGTCTCTGTGCTTTATCTCTGCTCTTTGGCACTCATGTTTATTCTACTTCTTCTTATGCACTGATCTAGTTTCCTTTTGAAAATACTGAAGCCATTTTTTTTGTGGTAATGAAAATTCTCTGAGAAATTTCTCAATTTCCCTATTTTACTTCATGTGCATTCATGATCCATAGTTTTAGATAAGCCCGCAAGTGAAAATATTGGGTAGAATTCAATGGAGCTCGCTAGAGTGAGCATGGTGGTGGAGGGGCCAGAAAAACTTCTAGGAGAAAGTGAGGACTGCAGATGCTGGAGATCAGGGCTGAAAATGTGTTGCTGGAAAAGCGCAGCAGGTCAGGCAGCATCCAAGGAGCAGGAGAATCGACGTTTCGGGCATGAGCCCTTCTTCAGGAATGAGGAGAGTGTGCCAAGTGGGCTAAGATAAAAGGTAGGGAGGAGGGACTTGGGGGAGGGACGTTGGAAGTGCGACAGGTGGAAGCAAGTTAAGGTGAGGGTGATCGGCTGGAGTGGGGGTGGGGGCGGAGAGGTCAGGAAGAAGATTGCAGGTTAGGAAGGTGGTACTGAGTTCGAGGGTTGGGACTGAGACAAGGTGGGGGAGGGGAAATGAGGAAACTGGAGAAATCTGAGTTCATCCCTTGTGGTTGGAGGGTTCCTAGGCAGAAGATGAGGCGCTCTTCCTCCAGCCGTCGTGTTGCTATGGTCTGGCGATGGAGGAGTCCAAGGACCTGCATGTCCTTGGTGGAGTGGGAGGGGGAGTTGAAGTGTTGAGCCACGGGGTGGTTGGATTGGTTGGTCCGGATGTCCCAGAGGTGTTCTCTGAAACGTTGCGCAAGTAGACGGCCTGTCTCCCCAACATAGATGAGGCCACATCAGGTGCAGCGGATGCAGTAAATGATGTGTGTGGAGGTGCGGGTGAATTTGTGGTGGATATGGAAGAATCCCTTGGGGCCTTGGAGGGAAGTAAGGGGGGTGATGTGGGCGCAAGTTTTGCATTTCTTGCGGTTTCAGGGGAAGGTACCAGGAGTGGAGGTTGGGTTGGTGGATGTGGACCTGACGAGGGAGTCACAGAGGGAGTGGTCTTTTCGGAACGCTGGTGGGGAGGGGAGGGAAATATATCCCTGGTGGTGAAGTCCGTTTGGAGGTGGCGGAAATGACAACGGATGATATGATGTATATGGAGGTTGGAGGGGTGGTAGGTAATTTCTGCCTAACTGCCATATTGGTTACACAGGTCAGTGATTGATGGAGCAGCTCATTTTTAAATGGCTGGACAATTTTGTTTCTATACACTATACTAAAAAATATTTAGCTTAAACCTAAAGTTCAGTGGAAGTCCCTGAGTAAATTACACAGAACTGCAATTTAGACAATGAAATCAGAAGAAATAGGAGAGCATTAAGCCATTCGGCCTATTGAGTCTGCTTAGCCATTCAAGTGTGGCTCATGTTTCTCAACCCCATACTACAGCCTTCTCCCATAATATTTTATCTCCTTTCCATTCAAGAGCCTAGTTAAGTTGAGTTGTATTACCAACTGGATGAGTTTAATAAAAGATGCATAGTTCAATATCACACAGTGATAAATACCTCTCAATGCAAGTACATGTGGACTATATTTCACTTCCATATCAGCAAGATCAGAGCAAGTCCTTCTGAATACTCATTATTTTCAAAATATGACAAACAGCTGCATACATATGCAATTCCAATCAATGAATGAAAACTCAAATCAAATATTCTCAAGACTCTTACCAGATATTCTAAAATTTCCACAATGCAATATTGCTTTGAATACTGTAACAAGTCCACACAGATACCGAATCTTTAGAATGGAAAACTGCCGCTTGTGGAGTTGCTTATCATCAGTTCTGAGGCACATGACGGACAATGTGAAATGCAAAATAGTTCACAATCACTGTGATCTTACATGACGACTGTTGGTTCTCACCCTTTACCCCAATTTTAGTGTGGGGCACAGTAATGATAGTGGTGGAATAAGGAGGGTAATACAATGTATAACCAGTGAAGCAACAAAAGTACTTTTTTCTGTCATTTCAAGCATAGTTCACTAAATCAACAAAAATGCTTAAAATCAAAGTAGTGATTGTAATGAGGTCAGCCAGGTGAACCTCATAGATTATGGGTTCCCTGTTTGATACTATTAATCTGGTTCAATCAGAAAGCCCTACCTAATAGATAAGAATAGACACACATGGGTTCTGCTCACTCTGAGAGCTGGCTCTGAAGGAGCTGGATCAGTGTCAAGGATTCTCCCCTCATAAATAAAGGGTGACTTGGTGACAGGATACCAGCCTCTGTGGAGTTATTTCAATCACTTATGGGAAATCCAATAGTCAAGAGATTAGCTGACAATGAAGCCAAACTCACTTTGTCCACTTTTCTTCCTTAATTCCATTAATGGGTAGCATAAGGAGTGTCCAGAATTGCAGCCATCTGCCCGAGTCTAAATGTTCAACCTTTCATTTTGGCGGAAGGAAGGAATGGATTGTGCAAGTATTTAACTGATTCTTCAAATTGTATTTTTGCATAACCCAAATGGAAATCAGTCAACATTGTCCACAATTTAACTTTTAGAAAAGTAAAATTAATTACAGCAGCAGAAGAAAAGTATTCAATGACAATGAATGTAGATCAATAACAGAAAGGGCCTTTACTTCCCATATAAATAGTATGGAGGCATAATGCTTGAATATAACATATGTGACTGAAACCAACCTCTGGTATCAAATTAAAAACATCAGTGATTAGAGGTTTGAAAATTGAGAGACTCATCATGTTGCTTCACACTCTCCTTACAGCAGAAGAAAGTCTTTGTGTAGCACTTCTAATCAAATGGGAATATTGGTGTATAATTTGCCATAATTACACAGGGTTTCTGAAGGTGTTATAAATAGTGTCACAGTGCAATGATAACACCGCATGAGACATCAGCAGACTGCCATGATAATTTGTGAATACAACCATTCCAAGTGAGGTTGTATTCATCGCCAACTTAATAGGTGCAATTGTGTGAATCAGTTCTGATCGAAATATGATAGATTCATTGTGAATCTTCTGCTACAAAAACATAACAGGAACGAAAACATGACAAATTCATCTTAGGAAATTTCTTTTTACACAGACAAATCAAACCCATGCTGTTATATTGTTTGATACAGATAGAGAAGACTGGACCCAAAGTAAAACAAATGTCAACATTTGGAACAACTGCATTCCATTAACATAAAAGAGTGTTCGTTGTGCAGTACTGTAAATGTGATAGTTAACTTTGAAGCAGACTGTCACAAACAGATCCTGACTTTGTAAAATGTTCTGCTTTACATGATTACCTCCCTTTAAGTAATTGCAGAAACCAATTCAGCCTTGAAGAAGGTTCCTGCCAAGTATGCCAGAGCGATGATGAGAAAATGCTGAAGAAAAAAATCAGTAGGGGTAAAAAACAAAGACAATGGTGACATTCATTGCTAGTACTGAATATCTAATTTTCTGCAAATCTTGAGATTAGATCATGCTTATTAAAGGCCATTTGTAAAAGAAAAGACCAACAGCTGCACCAAAAGCTAATTCAGCTTGCATCTTATCACACTGACACTGTAACTGAATGTTTAGCAGCTCCTATTGCCTAGTTCATAAAATCATACGGTCAAGTCTGTCCTCATTCACAGAATGAGTGAGGATTTCCAATACCAAAATTCATTGAAGTTCTGTATTAAATAAATTTGGGTCACTAGCCGTCAGCATAACCATAGATTTTGAAGTTTTAGTTTTCTGCATTACTCCCTGTCATGACTAGATGTTTCTTTTTCACCTTCTGAATACCAATTTCATTTAACAATAATCAACCAAAATGGGTTTTTACTGATATCACACTATAATCAAGTTTTAATTCTGTCTCCCTCAAAGCAGTAAGAAACATCTATTCAGGTAAAATGACTATGATGCGTCACAGGGTAGTGTGTTCAATGTATTTCACCAAACATACACTTTTTCATGGAATTAAATTGTACTCACTATAATGTTTTTAGCTATTGGTTTCATAAATCCCTCGAGTGCAGAAAAGGCCATTCAGCTCAACAGGTATGGATCGACCCTCCAAATGGCACCCCCCACTCTATCCCTATAACCCCACACTAACAAAGGTTAATCCATCTAGTCTGAACAACTTTGTGACTGTGGGAGGAAACTGGAACACTCAGAGGAAACCCACATGGACATGAGGAGAACATGCAAACTCCACACAGTCACCATACACTGAGATGGAACTTGGGTCCCTGGTGCTGTAAAGCAACAGTCCTAACCAATGTGCCACCAATAGTTGGTTTACCAACAGATTATAGACTATTTTAAAAAATTATCACTCACTAACATAAACTATATGTTCATTCCAGTGTCTGCACATGCCTTGGATATATATAATATTCAAAGCAGTCAGATATTCTAGAAATATAGGAACAAGAGTAGACCTTTCAACCCCTTGTGTCAGCTCCACTACTCAATAAAACCATGG
Source organism: Hemiscyllium ocellatum (assembly GCF_020745735.1). Classification (NCBI taxonomy): domain Eukaryota; kingdom Metazoa; phylum Chordata; class Chondrichthyes; order Orectolobiformes; family Hemiscylliidae; genus Hemiscyllium; species Hemiscyllium ocellatum. The sequence goes on along the minus strand of NC_083425.1, from coordinate 24,921,903 downwards.
ATGATCTGTGGCCTAACTCCAAATGCCTGCCTTTTAATAATATCCATGTAAGTTATCATCGGCTATTCATCTGGTTTCTGCTCATTCCTGGGGTGATATTTCCCAGTGAGTGTCATTACAGCGTTATTTCTGATCCACTGCCCTTGTTGAGGAATGATGGACCTCTGGTACTGGTGGTCATTCTGTACTCTGTACAGTTGTCTGCTGTGAAGGAACAGTTTCTCCAGTTTTGTGTGTATGTTACTGATTGCAACAAGCAAGCTTGTCGTTCCTGCTCACCTGAGGTGACCCTTTTCTCCACATGTCCTGAGTTACCAAGTTAGCCTGCTCTTGCTGAAAACATTCAAGGTTTGCACTTTGACTGCCAATGCTCAGATCTGGCAAGGATTTGGCAGCTTTATCAAAGTTAAATTTGTCTGTCATTCTAATTTGATTTTGTCGCTCACCCACCTTGTTACTTCTGGCTTCAGTAATTTTTTTAGTTTTTCAAAAAATAATTTAGGTGTTATGTGACATTAGTTGCTAATCTGGCCTACTTTCCATGCCTTCAGTAATTGTACTTCCCGACTCTAGGATTGCCTTGTACATGTCAATGCTGTCACACTCGACACAGATTGTAAAGGCTTTTTCCATTATATGTTTACATATAGAGCATATATATTTACATTTTTTTTATATCCACTCACAATCACTGCCATTCATAGAATCTGTACAGTGTGGAAAAAGGCCATTTGACCCATCAAGTCCACACCAAACCTCCAAACAGCCACCCATCCGGACCCAGACCCTGTAATCCTGTTTTTCCCATGGCTAACCCACCTATCCCACACTCCCCAATACAAGGGAAATTTAACATGGCCAATCCACTTCGCCTGCACATCTTTGGACTGTGAGATGAAGCTAGAGCACCCGGAGGAAACATGCACAGAGAGAACGTACAACCTCCATACATCAGTCACCCAAGGATGGAATTGAACTCATGGTCCCTGGCACTGTGAGGCAGCAGTGCTAAAGACTGAGCCACCATGCCACTTCATTTAAGATCACTTACTCTAACTATTACAGGGCAGTGGAAATGACAAACAGTAACTATCAGTTCCTTCCAAATTATATCAAGAAAGCAGTAAAAAAAAACTGCTGTTTTCACTAAACTTCATTTTTTACTATTTTAAATTTGCAAGGCCTTTTCTACACAAGATGTAAAGGAGGAATAAAGGTTATTAAATGATAGGCATGGGATAGTTGGATCTCTTCAAAGTTTTGCTGAGAATCTTTCATTGGGATCCATACATATACTCTGCTGTCCAGACTTTTCCATTGCTACCATGATGGTAATCCAGCCTGTAAGTGGTGTCATTTTTTTACTTTTCCTTTCCAGCTTCTCTACCTTACAAGGCTGGACCTGGGGGGACAGCTGATACACTCCTCAGCAAGTACCAAATTTGCCTTGCACTTCCATCTACTTTGAGTTATCATTCACTGGGAAGACGAACAATGCAAGTGAAATCTTTCTGTAATTTTTTTTGGAATTGTTCAGCAGCCAGTGGCCTCATACCCTGCACAACTTTAACAAATTTCTTCAGGTACATGTAGAGTTACAAGTCCAAGCTTTAGACTTGTATAAGATGAGATGAGTGGATTTTGCATCATGTCTGCTTTCTTGAATTGCAAATCTTCATTCTCCCCAGTGTTCTGGGTTCTCAGTTATAATCATCTTCTTGGGATGAGTATTGTTGAGGCACATAGATACAACTTTACACTTGATGGCATCATTTGGAGTTACCATCTTGCTTGCTTCACACAGGTCTGTAATGCTCATGATATTGTACATAGCACCAGTGTCTGTATGACTCTTCACATTCACTTGATGTTTTCCTTCTGCGATCATCATTTTAACAGTCACAATTCACATATGGTCTTTACATCAGAAGGTACCATTGTCTTCTAAGGTGTAAAGTGACTCTTCTCAATTGTTGTCTGCCATCTTGCAAACATTCATCTTTATTGGCTTGTTTTGCTTTTTTCCAGCAAAACACTTGCTTATAAAGTGATTCAGCCTCTTGCAGTTTCAGCACTGCTTTCCCATGCTGGACAGGCTTTCTTTCCATTTATGTAGCATTCTCCCTAATATTTATATCCTGTATTCTAACCTTTGTCTTTCTGTTGGGCCTTCTTTCTGAGCTCAGGAGTTAAACAAAAAAAAATTATAAATGGTGTGAGGAAAAAATTGAAATGGGTCTTAATGGTCTTCAACCTTCCTTCAGTTTGGCTTTTTCTGCTCTTCAGTCTGGTCTAGTGTACAATTTATCCAACTTTTAGCACTGCTTTTCCAGACTCAAAACAATTACTGAATGTACTCTTAAATGTTCAGGTTTTTTGTTCACCTCTGTGACTATCTCATCATTTTGTCATTAAAGCTGAAAGAAGTCCCAATTCTGTCTTACAAGACCTTTCATCTCCACAGCAGCATGGACTGTGACATACTGCCTCACCAATAGTATAAAGTTGCAGGTTGTACTTCTAGATATTCCTTGCTATTTCCTACATTGGAATTCTCTCTAAAGCTCTCAGAACTCTATTTCTGCTGCTCACTTCTGACACATGTTCTTTGTGTAGGCCTTAATAGCTCTCTCTAAACAGGAAGTAACTACAGCAAAGATTGCATGATTATGGCATGTCACAATATAAAAGTGTCTTTACAGATGCACTTCTCCGAGGAGATGTTATGCAAGAATGCTCGATGTCCATTTAGTCCTTGAAATGTTGTTAAGCATTTCACAACAAGACACAACAAGGGATGAGATCAGGGACTTCAGAGTTATAGCAGATCTCACAACCTAGACTGCAATTTACACTTCAAACGTGACTGGTAAATATACTTCAGTCCTCAGTACATTACTGTTGAGAGGCAATAGCTGTGCATTATGAATATCAAAACCAGTTTCTCAGGCAGCCATTATATACAAGCCAAAAACAAAACACAATGGATGCTTAAAATCTGAAATAAAAACAGCACAATACCAGAAAAACCGGTAGTATTAACGGAAAGATAGCAGAGTTAACACTGCAGGTTGATGACTTGTTATCAGAATTAAGAAAAGTTAGAAGTGCATAGGTTTAAAGTAAATTAAGAGGCATAGAGAGAGATGGGAGACTGGAGAACAAAAAGGGAAGGATTTGGATAGAGTGCAAAGCAGGAGAGATTAAGTAACAAAGTCAAAAGATGTTTAAATCCAAAAGAAGATGGTAATGGAAAAAGGTGAATAAATGTTTGGCACAGAGGAGCTGTTGCTTCACCTAGCTTGGGGCAAGAGTTAAGGAGTTTACATTTTAAACACTTATCATGAGAGTTAGCTCTGAGAACAGAAGCATCCAGCTGGGAAAGTAAAATGTAAGCAAGCCAGCGTGAGCTGAGAATAACTTCAGGCGGGAAGATGAAGTGTCCACGTAAGGGGTAGTGTAATGCAGAAGCTTTTTGGTCATGCTAAAATGAAATGAAAAATCTATTTTCTGGGTTTTAAAGTATGATTTGCTCCTAAAAGGAAAGAATATTTAGTTATATGGGTTTTGTTAGTTATTTGTTATGGTAGAAATGTTATAACATGAAATTGGAGCATTCTTTCCATTATTATCTGGAAATTCAAATTTCTCTTTAAAAGTTATCAGCCTCTGTAAGATGTAAAAGCCTTGATGTATTGTTATTTTCCTGCACTTGGAACGTGAGTTTGATATTTTTCATTTTTTAAGGAAGTGATGTTTGGGACAAAAGTGTTCTTTGAACAGGGATATACAAAGATAAAATTTCACCATAGCTCCAATGTAGTCATAATCGTTGTATCCAGCATTTTAAAAAAAATTTAAGAATTGAGTTTGAAAGCCATAGTGTCTTGTATCATCGTCACAACTCATTTTTTTTTTGTGTGGTCTTTTTATGGTTGTAGCACTGAAACATAACATTGCTGCAATCTTATGGTTGCAAAGAGATTAAACTGTCAGCATTTGCTGTCATTGCAATTGTGAAACCGACAGCAACTTTTGGCATCTGCCAATGTGCAGTGAAACACAAAAATCCAGAGTTGCTCTCAGTGAATCCTGGCTCCTCCACAGGGTGCAGTGCTGAAGTTCCCACAGATGGAAGCCTTTGGAAATCACTTGAATTGACTTGAACTTCTATTTTTATGTTATTGATCTTGCTGTGAAGACCTTTTGAAAAATATCTATCTCATTAAATGAGAATTAACTGCTTTTAATAGCATACTAAGTTAATCACTACCTCTGCACAACTGCTGTGACATTGGTAACCTAAATTTTACAGTTGTGCAATGTCAATTTTTTTCATTACGCTAAAAATTCCAATGTTCTTAATTTGTAAAAAAAATCAGTTTCTACCTTTAATCTGGTGTGGAATTGTTTTTTTTTGTATTCATTCAATGGATGTGGACTTTGCTGTCTGGGAGCAATTGCTGGTCATCCCTAATTACCCCAGGGAAGCATCACAATGCTGTTCCAGAGGGACATCCAGGATTTTGACTCAGCAGCACTGAACTTATTTCCAAGTCAGGGAGCTGATTGGTCTGAAGGTGATTGTGTTCCCATGTGTCGATTAGCCATGTCATTCTAGATGGTACTGCTCTTGGGTTTGAAAGATTCTCTCTAAGGAGCCTTGGTAAATTTCTGCTGTACATGATACACACTGCTGCTACTCAGCATCAGTAGAAGACTGTGGTGCTAATCAAGGCCTGCTTTGTCTTGGTTGGTGTCAAGCTTCTTGAGTGTTGTTCGAGCTGCATTCAACCAGGCAAATGGCGAGTATTCCCTTACACTCCAAACGCGTGCCTTGTAAATGGCAGACAAGCTTTGGTGAGACAGATGTGAGTTACTCATTGCAGAGTTCCTAAATCATATGTTTATTTGGTTCTCAGTAAAACAATCGAAATTGGAGGGAAAAAAGAATCACTTTACTTAATGGCTTGTAGTTTGGGAGAATTCTTCAACACGCTTGGCTGCTTGATGACATCAATGTTGCTGGACGCCAGAGATCCCCTAGACTTGGAACCAGATTCAAACTCACATCAGGAAAGGTGAAATCTATTCCACAAAAAGTATTGGATCTTTTGAGGTCTGATTTCCTCACTGAATTGGGTTTTGTTGTCAACAACGTCTTCACTACAGGTTGAGCAGCCAGACTGTGGAGCTTCCAGCTTGTACTGCAGCAATGAGGATTAGAAGATATAACAGACCTTTGGTGAAGGTGAAGTCAATGTCATATTTAGAAACATTTTCAAATTGAAATTTATTGAAGTTAAAAAAAAGTATTGTCGACGTACATGTTGGGGTATTTTCGTTCAGTGCCATGAGAATAGTTTAATGTAAATTTTTTCTGTATTTCTCTCAACTTGTGATAATTATATCCTAAGTGAGGAACAGTGAAGAATATTCTCTACAGCTAATGGAAATGGTCACTTTGAAAACAGGGGTGAACTCCAGTCATAAATTATCTCTACGTGCAATGTGACATTTACTGTCACTTTTGCTGTCCTTTCTTAACTGTGCTTTACAAAACAGTAATGGGTAGATTTTGCTGTCTTTTTTTTTTCCCCAGTGCTGTGTTTCCTGGCAGATATGTGTTAGCAGCAGATTATAAACAGAGTTATGGAGATGTAGAGCACGAACAGACCCTTCAGCCCAACTCGTCCATGCCAATCAGATATTCTAACCTAATCTAGTTCCATTTGCCAGCACACGCCCCATTTCCCTCTAAACCCTCCATATTCAGATACCCATTCGGATGCCTTTTAAATGTTGTAATTGTACCAGCCTCCACCACTTCCTCTGGCAGGTCATTCCATGCACACACCAAGCTCTGCATGAAAAAGTTGCCCCGTAGGTCCCTTTTACATCTTTCCCCTCTTACCTTAAACCAATGCCCTCTAGTTTTGAACTCCCCCACCCCAGGGAAAACATCTTGTCTACTTACCCTATCAATGCCCCTCATGTGTTTATAAACCTCTCTAAAGTCAACCCTCAGCCTCCGACACTCCAGGGAAAACAGCCCCAGCCTGTTCAGCCTCCTCCTTACAGATCAAATCTTCCAACCTTGACAACATCCTCCTAATCGTTTATGAACTCTTTTAAGTTTCACAACATCCTTCCTGTAGCAGGAAAACCAGAATTACGCACAGTATTCCAGAAGTGGCCTAACCAATGTCCTGTACAGCTGCAACATGACCTCCCAATTCCTGTACTCATTGCACTGATCAATAAAGGCAAGCATAGCAAATGCATTCTTCACTATCCTATCTACCTGCAACTCCACTTTCAAAAGGAACTATGAACTGGTACTCCAAGATTTCTTTGTTCAAGCCCTTACTATTATGTATATAAGTCTTGTCCTGATATGTTTATCCAAAATCCAACACCTCACATCAGCTATCCTCAGCCCATTGGCCCATCTGATCATGAACCCATTGTACTCTGAGGTAACCTTCTCCGCTGTCCACTACACCTCCAATTTTGCCATCATCTGAAAGCTTACTAACTATACCTTCTATGTTCACATCCTAATCATTCACATAAATGACAAAAAGCAGTGGACCCAGCACTGATTCTTGGGCACACCACTGGTCACAGGCCTCCAGTCTGAAAAGTAATTACAGTCGGTTCTGATATAATGCAATAGTTCCATTCTCGTGCGATCACCTGTTAAAAGAACATTGCCCAAGAACAGGTCATCCAAACTAATGGGACCAGAATCACATTATAGCCAATACAGGTAAGAAAAGTTTGCAGCTGAAAATGTGTTGCTGGTCAAAGCACAGCAGGCCAGGCAGCATCTCAGGAATAGAGAATTCGACGTTTCGAGCATAAGCCCTTCATCAGGATGAAGGGCTTATGCTCGAAACGTTGAATTCTCTATTCCTGAGATGCTGCCTGGCCTGCTGTGCTTTGACCAGCAACACATTTTCAGCTGTGATCTCCAGCATCTGCAGACCTCATTTTTTACTCGAAGAAAAGTTTGCATTCTACAAATAACAGTCTAAGTTCTTCAATTCAATTAAAGCCAATTCTCACTGAAGAAACACAAGTTATAGCAGAATTGACTGTACAAGATGTTACCTGTTCCATACAGATGACCTGTTTAAAGTCTTCTTAAAGAATCAGAAGCTGTGGCAGTCTTAAGAAGCTAATGCACAATTTATCATCTTCTGCCCGTAACAATAAAATCAATAATGGTTTCACTTAAAAGCCAAAGTAAGGAAGCAGCTTTTCAATTGCCATTGAGAGTCAGACATCATTTTCCAAAGAAAACATTAAATATTCTGCTGAGGGAGTAGCAGGAGTTATGAATTTAATTGAAAGGCAGTGCCTCACAGATAATAATTCTGAAGTCATTACCTGAGTCAAGCACAAATTGGCATAGAGATAATCAATTTAGTAAAGTCAACACATATCTAAGTGTGTGCTGAATATTACAACCAATCACCTTGTGAACATCCTCATAAGTGACACCTTATCAAATTCTCTGCAAAAATCCAAATATTCTGCCTCCAAGAGTTGCCCTCATATTTGCCTGACTAGATCCAAATGTAAATCAGCTAGAAGCTTGCAGACGCAACTTCATTCTCATAAAATCGCAATGCCTCAATCTAATCATACTATGGCTTTCCACAGGTCCTTTTGAATAGATTCGAGCACTTTTCCCTACTTGACAGGCTAACTGACATATATACTGCCCTTTTTTTTTCTCTCCCTTTTTTGAAGAATGTCAACACATTCACTGCCCTGTAATCCAAGGGGGGCTACTCTAGAATTGACAGCATTCTGAAAGATCAAAACCAAAGCATCCAATATCTCTGCAGTCATTTCTTTTAAGTTCCTAGATGTTGGTCATCAGGCCCAAAATCTGACAGCTTTCATACCATTAATTTTCAAGTAATTTTTCTTTGTTGATATTAATTACTTTCATATCATTAAGCCCTCAGTTCCCCACAATTTTAATTATTTTCTTTTGTGTATACTAAGGAATCCAGGTTTATCTTTGTTAATCTATTCCTTTTTAGATACTTGTAAAAACTCTTAATATTTTCTCCATTAATTCTTTTTCCTCATCCTTTCCTGATTTTTTTAAAACCTCTGATAATCAGGCTTACAACTGTTTGGGGAACACTGCAAGCTTATTTCTTTAATCTAATAATGGTGTTAACTTATCTAATTAGTTATAGCTGTATCAGTTTTCTTGCATAGTTTTAATGCCTCAAGGGAATGGACATTTGTTCAGAATTACAAGCTATTTCTTATGACTGTGCCATTGCTAATCTAGTCATAACTTTTAACCTGACTTCATGAACAACTACAGTCAACTCAACCCCCAAGCCACTGTATTGGCTCTGATTGAGCTGAAGACACTATTTTCATGCTTAGTTACCATATCATTCTCAAAAGTAATATGAAATTCCATTATATCACAGACTTCTTCCACAAGCCTTATCCTATTGCACAATACTAGATCTAAACTAGCCAATCTCTAGTTAGTTCCTTGATGTATTATTCTTGAAAATGGTCTCAAAATGTATTCTAATGCAGACTTCAAGCAATTTGGTGTGCCCAGTCTATCCAGAATGACCACATTATCTTTATTGCATGACCATCCATCTTCCTGATTTATACACCACTTGAACGTCTATACCTGTTTTTTCTGCCTTTTGTTATTTGTGACACCCATACTGATTCCTGCTATTTTTGGTTATGATCCTTTTTCCTGAATTAAATGTTAATAGGATTATTCCTCCTCCTCTTCTAAATTGCCTATCTTTTCTGAAAGTCAAGTACACTGGAATATTTAATGCCCAACTTTGCTCATCCTACATCTTCAATATGGCTACTAGATCACATCTAGAAAATCTTGTGCTACAATAGCATCCCTGCTTCTGAGCCATAAGACATGGGTTCAACTCCTGAGGAGTCAACAGCCAATACATCCATAACATTGCCAAATGAGTTGAAGATAAATTTGTGAATCCTTCCAATGTACGCCAGTGGTCACAGTGGGAGAGCTTCCTGGTCAATGTCATGCAGTGGAAAGTAACAGGAGCCTCGGCACCAGTATCCTTGCTCCACAGTATGATCTTTAAGCACATGTGTATACTGCCACAGCAACTCAGACTGCTAGGTGTGAGCTGATTGATTCGGTCAGCTGGACTGCCAGTGAGGATCAGATTGGTGCTAACAACATAGGGATTGATCGCAGTTACAGCTGGAATGGATTTAGGATCTGCCCTGATTTGGGATCTGAAGAAGGGGAACTGGATCTGAAATATTAACTCTGCTTTCTGTCCAGAGATTCTGTCACACCTGCTGAATTTCTCCAGCAATTTCTGTCTATGTTTCATATTTCCAGCATTTACAGTTCTTGGTTTTAATGTGGGATCTGCTTCCTTGACGTTCCACTGTGGAGGTTGTGGCACAGTGAGTTAGATCTGCCTTGAGGCAGAGAACTCAAGAAGATCCATTATCACTGCAGTTAATACATACTTCATCTTTTCAGATTTACCACCCTTACCTTGTCAACGTTCTTCTAACATTTGTTGCTAATACTCTATTATTTTTATCAAACTCATTGTCCTTGCCTTACATAATCTGCCTAATTTACCAAGATTATTCCTTCTCCATTGTCTTAACTTTTCTCTTCAGACTTCTAACTATGCTAACAAAGAAGCAAAGAAAGATATCTCAACTTGGGAGTGGTTAAGAATGTGAATCCCAGTATCATTGGAAGTGGCTGAGGCAAATAGCTTAAATGCTTTCTGAAGGAAACTGGATGAGAACAAAACAGAAAAGGTGATGGAATAGAAAGGTACACTGACAAGGCTATCAATATGGAAACAGAGAAGACTCTTGTGAAACATAAATGTTTGCACGACCCAAATGGCCAAATGATCTGTTTCCATGCTGTACTGTATATTCCATGTAATTCTGACTTTATTAGTCAGCATGAGTCCTACCAAATTCCATACAGAGATAGAAGCTGAGTAGGAAACGATTGTTCTTAATGCAATCTCCCAGGAAGGACCCTCTTGTAAAGGCATAGTTATCATGGTGCTTCCAGAGGGCTGCTCTTTCATTACAGAGAGTCAACTGGTGTTGGTTTAACCTGAGCGTCACCATGGTTGGGAAGAGGTTGAGAAGGACAGTCCTTCATGGTAACCTCAAACAGTGTGGGAATCTAATCCATGTTGTTAGCACTGCCATGCATCACAAACCAGCCATCCAGCCAAATGAACGAACCAAACTTCTGACTTCTGTAAATTTCACAGTCAAATAATAATAATAGAACTATTATTTCAATTTCTAATTAATAGAATTGGCCATGGGCAATAAGTTTCATATGCTTCCTCATTCACTTGGATAAAAAGCTGCATAATAGTGAGAATCAGGGAAAAAAAATCAACAAGAAATTAGATGAAGTTTAGAAATACAGAAATGTAAGGGTAATCCTAAAAATAGGCTTGCATTATGAAAAGGAAAAAGTGAGGACTGCAGATGCTGGAGACAGAGTTGAAAAATGTGGTGCTAGAAAAATACAGCAGGCGAGGCAGCATCCGAGGAATAGGAAAATCGATGTTTCGGGCATGAGCCCTTCTTCAGGAATGAAGAGAGGCTTATGCCCAAAACGTTGATTCTCCTGCTCCTTGGATGCTGCTTGGCCTGCTGTATTTTTCCAGCACCACATCTTGCATTATGAAAAAAACAGAATGCTTCTTTTCCCACTCAAGTATCAATTATCTCAACAACAGCAAACCAAATGGCGACACTACTGTAATTTAGATCAGTATATGGCCGATTTGGTATTATTACTTATTTCAAGACAATTGTTCCACTGAATACAATGTATAATAGGGTCTACTAATGGAAGCTATGAAATTTTCACAACGCATCAATTTATGTCACTGCTATCTAGTCTATTTAGGTCTGCCACAGGGAAAAAAATAATTCCAACACCACAAATGCAATCACTGATTTTCTCTTTTTGAAGTGAAAACTGTCTTCTGTGTAATAACTTGTCAGTAAAAATATGACCTGCCTAGGATTAAAGAGGATTAAAAAGAGCCCAAAATTTAAACCAGTTTCCCAGGGGGAAATTGCCATACAAAGAAATGCTAGCTACAATCCTTTCCAGAATGCACAAAACCATGACTCATAATTAATTTACTTTATTCATTTCAACGTTAATCAAAGGAGAATGCACTTTTCTCTTATCTATTACTTTATGCACAAATAATTACAGCTATGATCTTCCCTCCTGAGTAGGATTTAATGATTATTGAAGTAAAATGGGTGTGTGGGGCATAATTAGTATCACACACAGCTGCCGAGTGAATAAACGCATGCAATGTGCACCTCTTCAGGCTCATTAAAAAGCAAACTTATGACTTGACCCATTCAGAAGGCTATTTACACAAAGAAGCAGAATTCCACTAGCTGGAAGAGGTAGATTTTTAAAAAAAGCCTTTTAGACATTGATAATAATCTGGTCCTCCTAATTGCCAAAGGCTGTGCTGATCTTCAATACACGCTGTGCTTAAGGCTGCAGCCGAAACTGTTGTTGGTAAATATGCAAAGTTTTAGCAGCACAATTGGAAATCAATGATCCCAGACTCGAAACATCAAGGATTTCTTAGCAACAGACCTGGCTTGATGTTGCTATTTCACCCAAGGTTTAATGGTATACAAATCACAAACTCACCAAGTATAAAAAGGGAAGACTGCAGATTCTGAACTAGAAACAAAGCATCACGGAAGACATCCTACCCAATATACACCAAAATGTGAACATCTTTCAGTTCCAATGCAAGGTTATTGATTGATATTTTGGGCAAATTTTAATTGATGTAAATGGGGTCCTGCCCATCAGTTAGTCAACGGAGGGAGCCCTCTATCACCTTTCCATGAGGCCTGATGCTATTTCATTGAAATAAGACACTCACATATCAGGACTCTCGCTGGAGCAATTATCACTACTGCTAATACAGTGAGGCCTGCTCAAGGATCTTTGAGGGAACCCTAGGGTGATGTTTGCTGATTTAATGAAGAGCGATGGAAGGGAATGAAACATAATGGTAGGGAGCTGATTTTCAGCAGACATCTAATTAGTACTTAATGCCAGGTACCTCATTAGGGGTCTGAAGGTCAAAGAGGAAAGGAGTGGACACGGTGAGAAACCCTCTGTCCGGCAGTCGGCATCAACGAGAGGAACAGGTAGCATAAAAACACCAAGGCAGACAGTTAATGTCACCTAGATAAGGAGATGAGGTAAAGATCCTGAGTCAGACAGTCAAAGACAAAGCTAGATTAATCAAAGCTGAATGGAACTGTTTCTAACTTTACCAAAGAGAATGCTGTTTGGTTAGTCTTTGGTTAAGGTCTTTTCTCTTCTTGAATGTTAACAGAATAGAATAGAATGTCCTTTATTGTCACATGCACTAGAATATAGTGAAAAGTATTTACAGTGGCTGCCTCCAACCATTTTAGGTACAAGTACCAAGGTCCAAATTTTAGATGCAAAGGAATAAAAGGAAAAACTAGCATTTCTTAGTGTCTATATAAAGTTAGAAATAAGACAATTAAGACATGATTAAAGGATTGACATTACAGTCCAATGAAGACTTTCAAATAGCAGCAGCTCAGCATGTGTCTGACCGCCTCTGCCATGACCCAGTCCAACAACTATTCCGCTCTACGCCAAGCTCCAGTCCGTTCTGTACAAGCGCTTAGCTGCAACAAGGTAGGTTGTGCTGCACCGGCGCTCCTCTCCCCTGGATCTTCTCCCCAGTCACTTCACTGGGGCTCCCCTCACCTGGCGCGGCATCAGGACCCATCTCCACTGGCACTGCACTGGAGCTGCCCTCCATGGCACTACACCGGGACCCACCTCCTGGTGCTGCACTGGGACCCACCTCCCTGACATTATACCGGGGCTCCCCTCCCCTGGTTTTGCACCGGGGCACCCCTGCCTTAGCGCTATATTGGGGCACCCCCTCCCCGGCGCTGCACTGGGACCTACCTCCCTTAGCGCTGCACCAGGATTCCCCTCCTTTGGCGTTGCACCGGGACCCTACTTCCCTGGCAGAGCAATGGTGCTCATTTCTCCACACGCTGCTCAGGGACTGTTAAAACACAGTGAATAGGTGGAACAGAGGAGCTCCAGATGGAGCATCCTTCTCTGCTGCCATCCTGCCATGGAAGAGTGTAGAAAATAGTGGAAAATTTGGTAAAATACAGTAAAAGCAACATGATAAGTTAATACTATGATTAAATCATTCATACTCATTAAGGATGCAGGACAAGTGATATGTTTAAGGCTGCAACATGTGGAAGCTTCCTGGATACCAATGACGTCTGCAGTTAAGTGTTTACAGTTTGAGTAGCTTCAATGTAGAGTTTATGATTTGGAGGCTAAATGACAGACACTGCTAATCACCAGGGAAGGACAGGTTACCTGGATACTTTATACCAGGAGGCAGTGACACCACTTAGGATAAGGTCTTCTGATTTAGCTCAGAAGAGGAGGGTGTGAGACAGGAAGGAACCATGAGTGCAGGAGTGTTAGACTCTGCAGTCATCCAATAGGTTTGAGGTTTTCTCAGTTTGTTTGAGGAGATTAGCAGCCACAGGTGGAATTAGTGAACTGACCATGGCAGGAAGCCAGTTGTGTGGTGAGAACAACAAGCAAAACAGTAGTAGAGGGGTGTAATAGTGAGGGGGATTGACAGTGTTGTGTTGCCTGCCAAGGGCCAGGAATTCAGTTCAAGCTCAGAGTAAGAAAAGAACTTGCAGTGGATGGGGAGAGGATCCATTGGTCATGGTCCATATAAAGTTGCAACAACATCAGCAAAACTAGGAAAGACTTTACATAAAGTATGAGGAGCTAGACACTAAATTATAAAGCAGAACCACAAGAGTTAGATATAATCTCTGGATTATCACCTGAGCAATATGAAAATCAACAAAGGACACATAAAATTAGAGAGATAAAAATCCGGTGCGGGAGAAGAACATACTGGTTCAGGATCTGTATGGTAGAGTTTGTCTACATAAGAACAGTGCGAGGGCCAGTATTGTTGTGAATTGTGTAATCCAGGAAGTAGAGAGGGCTTTAAGTGAAATAGTAGGAACAAGGAATCAAATATGATAGATGTGGTGTGGCAAAGAATAAAGACAATGTAAGAAAGGAAAATACAAATATGGGAAATGTGGGTCAGTAAAGGTCAGAGAGGAATACACCAACAACCAAAACTTGACCTTACAAAAGGTAACAAGGCAAAACTAAAGACTCAATGTATGTAGCATTCACTACATAGTAAACAAATTGATAGCATACATTGAAGTTAAAAAAAAAGGGTTTGATTGCCATCCTCCAAACGTGTTTCCATAATGGCTAAGTTTGGATCCTAAATATTGAAAGGGATGTGACATTCAAGAAGAGTAGGAGGCCAGGTCAAGGTGGAGGGGTATCACTATTAGTCAAGGATGGCATTTACACAATAGTTCTATGGGAATGGGAAATCCACACTCGTGCAGCAAAATGCCTGAGCCTCTTCAATTCCAGCGGGCTCAAGAATAATTTATTTTCAAGTGACTCTTTAGCAAACTTAATTGCTTTCCTGACGTCAGTAGTTAGGTTCCCTGCGTTGTGCCCTTCCTGGCCTTTTATAATTGCATGAAACAATTAAAGGGCAGTTACAGAACATCTGCATTAATGAGCAGTCATAGGTTAAAGCCTCGGTCATCTGCAATTATCTTGTGATCTTGACTCAAGTCCTGGGAGGTCTATTACATGTTGCCTTTATTTCCCTTACTTACAGGGAAGGAGGATTAGTAAATTCCAGTGTATGTGTATAATTATTTACCATAATACTTCTTTCAATTGTCCTGAAACCAGGGTGCATTATGTTTCATATTTGTACATACTTCATATTACAAATACTATAAAGGCAGAAATCCTTCTAGTTTTGCTTTGTTCTTCCATCAGTCACCTTTGTCTACAAATTTTGTCTTGTCTGGGGTTATGCCTTCCAGCCCATCAATCAAACCTCTGAAGGTGAACTTCAGCAGCTCCTTTGACCTCTTATTGGTTGACCTGCTTTCTTAATCAGTTTTTACAACTGAATTATGAAACCAGAATTGGAGTTTTCAAAGCTCTTGTTATCAATGGGTTTGATAAATGTACAGAAGCGGCCACGAAAGAGGCAGCTGGGTGTTGGCTTCATAGGTAATGAGAGCAGAAAAGCTGATGTACTTTTTTTCTGTGGTTTATCATAGTCTTGTTTAGAAACACTGTTAAATTACCCAAGTCAAATGATTGCTCTCTTTGCGATTGCCACTGTGATGCAAATAAATAGAAGCTGTTGTCTTACAGCAAAAACCTTATGCAGATTATTAATTAGGAAACAGTTAAAAGGTGGATATTTTATTGGCTTGTTTTAAAGAACACAAAGTATCAATATTACCCCAGTAGAAGGTCAACCAAGTAACATAATTAACGAGATAAGGGACAAGGACAATAAACAGCATGCAGGGGGATATGTCTGATTTGAAATGTCCTTAGTTCAAGGGTTGTCATGCAGCTGCACTCAAACACAATTGTCCACCCTCTTGAAGACTCACACTAGATGAACTGTAGACAAAGAAATGTCAGACAAGACTCTTTCAAATGGCAAGTAATATATAGGAAATACTATACCAAGGGAGTAGCAAGTTGAGCTACTTGTTCCAATCATTCTTGAAGTTATTTATTTATTTTTCTGTCTTTATACTAAGAACCTTTTAACTTATTTCTTTATTTTTCTGCAACTAAGACTGTACCTAGGTACATTGTACCCAATTTGGCACCATGTATGGCCAAAGTTACAAATCACACAACACCAAGTTACCATCCAACAGGACTATAACCTGGTGTTGTGTGATTTTAACTTTGTCCACCTCAGTTCAACACCAGCTCCTCCACATCATGGCTACCATGTGTGGCAGCATTTTACATTTTTAACTCTACGGCACAATAACATCTCTTCTTCTTCAGGCTGCTCAGGAAATTTGGCATGTCCACAAAGGACCCTCACCAACTTTTACAGATACACTATAGAAAGCATAACGGTCTGGTATGGTAACTGCTCTGCCCAGGACCTTAAGAAACTACAGGAAATGCACAGCCCAGACCATCATGAGGGCCAACCTCCCATCCATGGGCTCCATTTATACTTCTCATTGTGGAAAGGCTGCCAACATCATCAAAGGCCCAATCCACCTTGGTCATGATCTCTTCCAACCTCCTCCATCAGGCAGAGGATACAGCAGCTTGAACACAGGCACAAGCAGGTTCACAAACAGCTTCTTCCCTGTTGTTATTAGGCTGATGAATGGACTCTCTAACTTCAAACAACGTTAATCTTGTTAATGTTGATCTTGCCTCATGCACGTCATGTGTAATGTAACCCGAATGCCATATTCTGTCCAAGCTTTTTTTTCACCCTACGATTGGTATGTCCTTCCTTACTATGATCTGCCTATACTTCTCACAAAGCTTTTCACTGTACTTAGGTACATGTGACAATAAATCAAATCAAATCTTGTCTCTTGAACTTGAGTACGTGACAATAAAATCTAAATCTAATCTATATCTTAAGTTATGCACAGAGCGAGTATGATTTAATGCCCAGAGGGTAGGCACATGGAGATCCTAAATTGTATATTTTAAAAACTATATTGATTTGTTTAAATATTTCTTTTAAATGGACTTTTGCCTGATTGTTAGATTTGCTGCTATGAAGCACAAAATGAGCAAGCTGCTTGCTTCTTGTTTCAAGAAATTTCCAGCAACTACCGGGACAAAAGTGAACTCAACACTTGCTGTAATATAACCCTGCTTGCATTGTATGGAATATTCTAGCCAAGGCAACACAAAGGACTAGAAGAAAAGATATCTATCTAAATGAGTTTTTAACAATAAAGACCATCAATACTCATTATGGCTTGACTTGATTTTAATGATTCCCTGGTTATCTGCTCCAAAATACAATAGGTTGTGGCCAGGTCATCAAAGTCCCCCTTGTTAGCTGAGTGTTAAAGATATGTGACGGAAGCAGCTGCTTCTTTTTAAGTATCACCTTGAAATATACAGCTTGGACTTCTGTTTGACAGTCTGCCAGTAATGCCAAAAAAGCAAACTGCTCCAGGCTTACCAACAAACCTGATACTTGCTGATTTTGATATCCCTGAAAGGGCTGTCCTGTACATTGCCTGCAAGTGAACCAATTTCCAGTTTATCACTAGAATAGCTGTGACTTGTGAGAATTGGCTTTGGTGTTGCAAACTGGGATGGTGTGTAGAGGGAATATTCAACACTGCATAGCAATTGCTTTTGCAACTGTATCAGTTGGCTCTCAAAACAGTTTTAGCACAGTCGGCTGGATGGAAAAAAACCATGACTGCAGATGCTGGAAACCAGATTCTGGATTAGTGGTGCTGGAAGAGCACAGCAGTTCAGGCAGCATCCAAGGAGCAGCAAAATCGATGTTTCGCACAAAAGCCCTTTATCAGTAATAAAGGCAGAGAGCCTGAAGCGTGGAGAGATAAGCTAGAGGAGGGTGGGGGTGGGGAAAAAGTAGCATAGAGTACAATAGGTGAGTGGGGGAGGGGATGAAGGTGATAGGTCAGGGAGGAGAGGGTGGAGTGGATAGGTGGAAAGGAATGTGCCATGTACAGAGGAGCCAACAGCATGTGTTCAATTCCCATACCAGCTGAGGTTACCAATGGAGGACCCTCCTTCTCAATGTCTCCCCTCAGAGGCATGGTGATCTTTAGGTCAACCACCCCCAGTCATCTTTTTCTAATGAGTGGGCAGTCTATGGTGTATTGGACTATGCTACCTTTACCTTAGCTCTATTCCTTTTTCAATGCTGCTTCTCATAACTCAAACAAAAATGAAGAGTCCACACTCAAAAGTATTGACTTTATGTTCTCTTCACTATTCCTACCTGGCCAGCTGAATGTTTCCGGAATTCCGGAATTCTTGTTCTTCACTTAAAAGAAACAACATTTTTCTTTGACACATCAATCTGATCTTCATACCATTGTTTTAACGTTAGCAGCCTTTCAGAAATTTGTACCAGCACAGTGAAAATGCCATCTGTTTAAAACAAAATGTTAGTTCAGCACCTTTGCCTGGAATTGAAATAAGCGCAGAGCTGGCCTGCTGTGCAATACACTGATTCACAATGCCATTGTAGTGTTTCAGTTGGGATTCTATAATATGCTGTTTTTTTTTCTACAGATGGAATACAGTGATAATTAGAGAAACATTGAAACCCTTGAACAATTTTGTGTTCAGTGGTAGTTTGGCACACTGACCTCTACACTACTGAAGCCAGGTGCTAACTTGAAGACACCACCTCCTACTGCCCCCTCAACCATGATTTCACACCCGATCACCAAACCATCATCTCCTAGACCATACACAACCTCATCACCTCAGGGGATCTCCCACCCAAAGCTTCCAACCTCTTAGTTTGGAACCCTGCACCACTTGATTCTACCTCCTACCCAAGATTACCCCGGCCAACCTATTGTCTCAGCCTGCTCCTGCCCCATGGAACTCATCTCCACCTACCTCAATACTGTCCTATCCCCCCAGTCCAGGAACTCCCCACATATGTACGGGACACCACCTAAGCCCTCCACCTCCTCCAAGACTTCCAGTTCCCCAGCCCCCAACGCTTCATCTTCACCATAGACATTTAATCCCTCTACACTTCCATCCGCCATGACCAGGGCCTCCAAGCCCTCTATTTCTTTCTCTCCTGACAGTCACACCAGTGCCCTTCCATTGACATTCTTAATCGTTTGGCTGAACTGGTCTTCCCCCTCAACAATATTTCCTTCCAATCCTCCCACTTCCTCCAGATGAAAGGGGTAGCCATGGGCACCTGCATGGGCCCACTATGCCTGTCTCTATGTCGGCTACGTAGAACAGTCCATCTCTGGAGCTGCACTGGCACCACTCCCCACCTCTTTCTCCACTACATTGATGACTGCATCAGCACCACCTCGTGCTCCCACGAGGAAGTTGAACAGTTCATCAACTTCTTCAACACATTCGCCCCGACCTTAAATTCACCTGGACCATCTCTGACACCTCCCTCCCCTTCCTAGACCTCTCCATCACCGTCCACGAGGACAGACTCAACACTGACATATTTTATAAGCCCACCGACTCCCACAACTACCTGGGTTACACGTTCTCTCACTTACCTCCGGCAAAAATGCTATCCTGTATTCCCAATTCCTCCACCTCTGTTGCATCTTCTCCCAGAAGGACCAGCTCCACCACAGAACACACCAGGGGATGGCCTCCTTCTTTAAAGACTGAAATTTCCCCTCCCATGTGGATGAAGATGCCCTCTAATGTATCTCATCCACATCCTGCACCTCGTCCCTTGAACTCCACCACTCCAACCACAACAAGGACAGAACCCCCCCCCCTCCCCACTCCGGTCCTCACATTCCATCCCACCAACCGCCACATAAATCGCATCATCCACTAACATTTCCGCCACCTACAAATGGACCCCATCACCAGGGATATATTTCCCTCCCCATCCCTATCCGCTTTCCGCAAAGACTGTTCTCTCCGCGACTACCTGGTCAGGTCCACGCCCCTTAACAAGCCATCCTCTCCTCCTGGCACCTTCCCCTGTCACCGCAGGAACTGTAAAACCTGCGCCCACACCTTCCCTCTTACTTCCGTCCAAGGCCCCAAAGGAGCCTTCTGCATCTATCAAAGTTTCACCTGCACTCCCACACATATTATTTATTGTATCCGTTGCTCCTGATGCGGTCTTCTCCACATTGGGGAGCCTCCTCACAGAGCGCTAGAGAATATCTCCGGGACACCCGCACCAATCAACCTCACCATCCATGGCCCAACATTTCAACACCCCCTCCCACTCTGCCGAGGACATGCAGGTGCTCTGCCTCCTGTATCGCCATGCCCTCACCACCCAATGTCTAGAGGAGAACACCTCATCTTTTGCCTTGGGGCCCTTCAACCCCAGGGCATCAATGCGGACTTCATCACTTTTCTCATTTCCCGTCCCCCACCTTACCCCAGTTCCAATTTGCCAGCTCATCATCGCCCTCATTACCTGTCCCACCTGTCAATCTTCCTTCCCACCATCCTCTCCGACCTATCACCTTTACCCCCACCTCCATCCACCTACTGCACTCTCAGCTACCTTCTCCCCAGCCCCAACCCCCCCTCCCATTTATCTCTCCACCCCCAAGGCTCCCATCCTCATTCCTGATGAAGGGCTCCGGCCTGAAACGTCAATTTTCCTGCTCCTTGGATGCTGCCTGACCTGCTGTGCTTTTTCAGCAACATACTCTCAATTCTGTAATAAATGAAGAGACCATCGACATTAAATTTTCATCAGCAAAATGAAAAAGAATATTACATAATTATTATCAGA
The DNA here is from genome assembly GCF_020745735.1 of Hemiscyllium ocellatum. Classification (NCBI taxonomy): domain Eukaryota; kingdom Metazoa; phylum Chordata; class Chondrichthyes; order Orectolobiformes; family Hemiscylliidae; genus Hemiscyllium; species Hemiscyllium ocellatum. The sequence continues at coordinate 24,901,384 of NC_083425.1, read as the reverse complement.
ACAGTGGCTGAAGTGGTCAAGTTGAAAGAGATTAAATTCAATGAGGATTAAATGCTGACCAAATACAGGTAAAGGGAATGCATTAAGGTTTTTAAATTTCTGCAATTAACTAAATAAGCAGTGATGTTTAACTTGCTCTAATTCTCCTTTTAAGTAACTATATAAAATTCAAGCTAATATGCATTTAAAAACAAATGTTTTGTTTAAATATTCAGTCAAAATTACAGTGTATTTTGGAATAAATCAGAAGTGTACTAAACTAAGCATTGGTCCTGAATTTCCAGGGTGTTTGATATTGAACTGTTTCATTCACCATCATTACACCTTTGAAACTAACTGTAACGTTAGGACTTTATGTAAGTGCAGAATGATTTTGGAATTCTGATATTGTGTTTTGTCACTTACTGACCATTCACTCTGCCTACTCAGCCAAACAAACACCACTATCTGCAAGTTCCACTCCATGCCACACATCATCCTGACTCGCTGTTCCTTCATCGGCACTGGATCAAAATCCTGGAACTCATTTCCTAAGGGCATTGTGGATCAACGCCTGGCATGCAGACTGCAGCATTCAAGTGGGCAGCTCACCACCAACTTCTCAAGGGCAGCTCGGACAGACAATAAAAATATTGGCCATCCAGTGATACTCATATCCCAGAAGAGAATAAAACAAAAATCAGTGGAATCAATTGATCCCAGTCAGAACTCCCCTTCACCCACTCTCGTAGCTCCTATCCTTTAAATGTTTATGGCTTATTTATTAAGTTATCACTATTTCTTGTAACACTGATATAAACATTAATTATTTTGAACAATCAATCTGGCTTTTAAAAATCTAATTGTAATGGAACCTCCAGCAGCATGTGCCAGTAGTGAAGCAGGGCATCAAAGAGGGTGCTTGAACAGTTGTCCTGGAATTTCCAACAGAGATAGCAACAGTGAAGGAAGGCACTAAACAGACCAACTGAAACAGCCAAATCAGTTCTTACGAGAGGAAAAGGTGTCTGAGAATAGGATGTGCCAAGGGAGAAGGAATCAGAAAGTCAAAAGGTTCCAACAACACACAAAGCACAGATTTAATTTCATGTAACTATTGTGTCTTCCTTGTTTAATTTTTTCATGTTTGTAATGATCAGTTGCTAGTAGAATAAAAAAAATTTCTTGCTTCATGATTTTTGGACCATCTGTGTTCAAATCTCATGTTTCATTAAATTTGTGAAATGTTTCTATTTTGATGAATACTGTGTTTTTAAAAGTTATTTAAAAATTTTCTTTATGATATTTCCACTTCTACTTTAACGGGCACAATGGCTCACTGGTTAACACTGCTGCCTCACAGTACCAGGGTCCCAGACTCGATTCGAGCCTCAGGCAACTTTCTGTGTGGAATTTATACATTCTCCCCGTGTCTGCGTGGGTTACCTCCGGGTGCTTCAGTTTCCTCCCACAGTCCAAAGACCTGCAGGTCAGGTGAATTGGCCATAGTGTTAGGTGCATTAGTCAGAAGGAAATGGGGTCTGAGTGGGTTACTCTTCGGAGGGTCAGTATGGACTGGCTGGGCCGAAGGGCTGTTTCCACACTGTAGCTAATCTAATCTAACCTTCTTAAAAAAAACTTCATGTTTGTGTTCGACCTTTAAGGTTGGAGGACTTGCTTACATTAATGCATCTACAATTAATTGCACAGCAAAACATTAAAGTTCTTGTCAAAGAGTATGCTAGATGTCTCAGATAAGTTTTCTTCTAGGTCAGCAACAAGCATCCTCGTTATGCCATTGACCACAAAATTCAAGCTATTGTATCTTGTCCTGTGATGTTACCAGAGACTGCTGAATCTTTCCAATCGGCAAAGTTGCACATCAAATTTTTCAATGGTCGAAGCAATTGATGGGAATTGACATAGTACTACACAAAACCAGTATCAGTTAGGCCCTTCACCAGTTTAGCATTTCATAAATATTACCATGATATAATCTGTTCAATATTGATCTTGGGAACTCTGGAAATCCCAATAATCCCATTATAAATTTTATCTCTCACATACTCTTCATGTTTAATGGCTGCTGAAACCATTATAGCCCACTTAGTAAACACAGCTCACGTTATCTCTTTAGGTCCAGTTGGTCAGTCATGTATCCATCGTCTTAATTTCACCAATCAACCTTGTCCAGTTGCTGGAACTATTCTAGCCTGCTCCTATAATCCTTCATCAGCAACACATTGGCAAAGAAAAATTGGAAAGAATTCTGATTATGGAGATTAATAAAGAGATACAAGCACAGTTTTATCATCTTCATTATATCCAACTCTCAAATTACTTAGTAATTTAACTATACTTTCAAACACACAAAATTTATTCAACCTAATAATGTCTTTATTTCTTAAAATTACTGCTCAATGAACAGCCATGTAAATGGATGGTTGTGTGTATTTACTGAGAGGTTTTACACATTGCAGTATACTTAGAAAATGAGAAGACAAAGGCATGGGTCCTGGGTTCCTGAACATAGACACATGAATCAGTGTCCGAGAACAAGAGATCTATAAGCATCTTTCTAGGTTATTATTACTCCACCTGTTTAGATATATTATAACATAGCTCAAGAGCAGGTGGGACTTGAATCCAGTCTTCTGGTCTAGAGATGAGGACATTACCACTGCACACAAGGGCTCTATAAGTATTAATACATTGAAAACTGTATCACAAGTCAATGAATTTAATTTGACACTATTAAGGCCTGTCATAAAAAAACTGGTGTCATTCAGTTTTTCAACCAATTGTTTAATTAATGAGACATGTCTCTTTATTCTAAAGAGAGTCCAAGCAGTTTAGAGACTCTATTAAACTTCTGCATCAATCACTTAATTACTTCAATCGATAAGAACATCTGACTGGGAATTAAATTATTATTAGACAGGATTCAATAGGTAAGTAAACACACCTATTCAATGGTCAAACCATATTTTCTTGGATATTAATGGCATTTTCCATTAACTAAATACACCATAAAATACAAGTTTATTTTTCCATATATTAACTGGGCTCCAAACAGATTTATTTTTAGGTTAAAAAAAAGTACAGATCACTGAATGCAATCAAAAAGAGTTTTCACTGGGATTTGTGCATTTGATACAAATGAATCGTCAATCTTGTGTGATGGAAATGGATTTTCATGGGGATCCACCTAAATAAACTTACACAATATAACACAGTACTGAAATGCAATATTTAGTAGATAAACACTGGAAATGTAGACTAAACTTAATAAAAAGCAAATCATTATAAAAGTCTGATCATTATTGCAAGGCAAATATTTGATTGGTCAGAAGCCAGTATTTCAATTTTAGCTTCAAATTGCTACTTTACTACTTTCCACTGTGCTTGAAGAAACATTAAATTCTGCTAATTATTTCAGGCCCTAGACAAGAAAAAGTGCCAATTATCTGTTGATATGCCATCAAACACAGGGACAAATTGCTTCCATTAGGTCCAAGCGAGCCTGTACTTCACTTAGATATGTTTGATTCAATTTTAAAATTAAAACCAAACATTGTTACCATCAGTTGTGCCGGCACTGTACCTTCCACTTGTTTGAGAATATAAAAAAAAGTTCCAAAACAAGCTGTCACAAGACTAAAGTGCAACCAGCTTCATACACCTTCATTTCTTATGTGCTGGTAGATGTATGTATATAGAGTCATACAGACATATTAGGTACAGGATGGAAACAGACTCTTTGGTCCAACTTGTCCATGCCGACCACTTATCCGAAGCTAATCTAGTCCCATTTGCCAGCACTTGGCCCATAACTCTCCAAACTCTTCCTATATATATACCCATCCAGATACCTTTTAAATGTCGTAATTGTACCAGCCTCTGCCACTTCCTTTGGCAGCTCATTTCATACATGCACCACCCTCTGCGTGAAAAAGTTGCCCCTTACGCCTCTTTTATATCTTTCCCCTCTCACCCTAAACCTATGTCCTCTAGTGCTAGATGCCCCCACCCCAGCGAAAAGATGCTGATGTTTATCCTATCCATGCCCCTCATGATTTTATAAATGTCTATAAGGTCACCCCTCAGCCTCTGATGCTCCAGGGAAAACAGCTCCAGCCTGTTCAGCCTCTCCCTATAGCTCAAATCTTGCAACACTGGCAACATCCTTGCAAATTCTTTCAGAACCCTTTCAAGTTTCATAACATCCTTCCAATAGGAAGGAGACCAGAATTGCACGCAATAATCCAAACGTGGCCTAACCAATGTCCTGTACAGCTACAATATGACCTCCCAACTCCTATACTCAATGCTCTGACCAATAAAGGAAAGCATACCAAACACCTTCTTCACAATCCTATCTACCTGCAACTCTAACTTCAAGGAATTATGAACCTGCACTCCAAGGTCTCTTTGTTTAGCAACACTCCCTAGGACCTTACCATTAAGCACAAAGCAAGTGCACACCCAAAGCACACACAACCACTTTCAGGACAGCAGCAATACGCAGAACATGTGGAAGGGCATTCAGGCCTTCACCGATGACAGAACAACATCACCTGCTGGTGATGCCTCCCACCCGGATGAGTTAAACAATTTCTACATCCAGTTTGAGGCACGAAACGACATGGCAGTGAGGAAGACCACACCCCCTCCCAATGACCATTTGCTGTGTCTTATCATGGTCGACATGAGGAAAACCCTATGCAGAGTCAACCCACAGAAGGCTGCTGGACCAGGTAACTTTCCTGGCAGAGTGCTCAGAGGATGCTCTGATGTAGTGGTGGATGTTCTCACGGACATCTTCAATATCTCCCTGTGCTTCAAGGCTGCTACCATTGTCCCCATGCCAAAGATGTCTCCAGCGTACTGTCTCAACAGCTACCACCCCATTGCACTAACACCCACTGTCATGAAGTATTTCGAGAGGCTTGTGATGAGGTATATTAAGAACCTGTTGCCCCCTCACTGGACACCCTGCAGTTCACATATAGTCAAGGGTATGGTGCTAGAAAAGTACAGCCAGTCAGGCATAACCTCTGATTTGATGTTTTGTGCATAAGCCCTTGAAGGGTTGATTCTCCTGCTCCTCGGATGCTGCCTGACCAGCTGTGCTTTTCCAGCACCACACTCTTGACTCTGATCTCCAGTATCTGCAGTCCTCACTTTCTCCTAGATGTATGTTTATAACTTAACTACTCTAACACAAGATAGAGATATCAGTATGTTGTGCTGAATGTACATTGTGTTTCTTCATGAATTGGATCTGAAATTGAAGACTAAAATCTCTGCTTTGAAACAGTGTAAACCTAGATCAGATAGCTCGAGGTTCTGGGGAAGACCATCAGTAAGAGTTTCCATGTACCCATTTCCTAGATATCCAAAGTTCCACATTTGACTACACATTTGACTCTCAAAACTTCTGCTGCCATCACGACCCTCCATTCCCTGCTACTGGAATAGGAAGATTTAGACCTTTATTTTGAGACAAACAGAACACAGTACTAATAAGTTAGATACAAATCCTCTCCATAAGATCATAAAATGTAGGAGCGGAACTAGGTCGTTTGGCCCATCGAATCTGTTCCACCATTCAAGGAGATTGTGACTTACCTGATTGTTCTCAATTCCACTTTCCTATCTTATCCCTGATCGGACACTATCTCAATCCAAATGAACTTTATGACCCTGCTCCCTGCAGTAAAGATTGACCACTTTCTGAGAGAAGAGATTGATCCACAAGTGGGCAACCTTTGAGATTATACCCTCTGCTCCTAGACTCTCCCACAAGGGGGAAAAAAAACACCTCTATCCGGAGAAGCCCTGAACAATCTTATACGTTTCAATAAGGTCTCCTCTCATTCTATTAAACTCAAATAAGCACAAGTTAAAGCTACTCAAACTCTCCTCATAAGAAAGTTACTATTCCTTGAGAACCTTTTCTGGACAGCTTCCAGTGCCAGTACATCTTTCCTTAGATAAACAGAACAACCTTTCCTCTGATTTGACAATCAATTTGTTCCTTCCTTTTTATACTCTGAACAATCAATGTAATATCTCATGTTAGACCTGTCCATTCCATCAACTCTATCCACTTTCTACCATGCCTACCACTTAGGTGTATCAACATTTCTAATCACTATCAAACTGCATTTCTAGTGACTCAGATAATGTAAGAAATATTCCATTTTTCTCACTGTAATCAGACAATCACTTCTCTTTCCATGCACTGATTCAGGAGCCCTTCTTCAAATAACAAAAGTTGGGAGAGAAAACTATGAAAGTGAAGATAGAATTTTCTGCAAACAGATGAGACAGGCCAAAATTTCATTACAAAAACAATAATATGTTTATAGATGTTGCATGAACAACTTTATTATGATATCCGTCTTCTGTACATTTGTCCTTTTCCTTCACATAATCATTCATTTTAAATTATATTTTCATTGCTGTCAGAAGTTTCAGGTGGACTATTTCATAGGCAATAAAACAAGCCCAGGACTGCTGACTTTGCAAGGCTGGAATTACAGCTTTCCGTGGAACTGTTTGCCATTACATTCTTCAACCAGAGAGAGCCTTCTTTCTTATTACATAGGAAAACATGAATGTAGACCTTAGACAACTAATGGGACTACATAAACCACATAAATCATTTTGCTTTAACTTTGCATTTGACTTAAAAAGGGGATAGTTTCAAACACCCCCCAAAATGGATGGGTTTAGATTTGAACATGCCAAATGTATATACCAATCCCTAGTACACCACTTCCAGTTTTAACAAGGGTGGTACTTGTTTTGAGCAGCTGTTTGCAGGAGGCAGGTTAGACATATATCATAACAAGGTTGTACGCCTGAAAATTTACTGCCATTTTCAATTTAATTTTGATTGACTGTTTTTTCTTGAAGGAACCAATGGTTAAAAGGAAAGTAGGGGTGTCTGGATTCAGGCATGAAATAGCCACTTACCTTCTGGATCCCATTCACCTGTTTTACCCATCCCTGAGAATGGACAGTAGCTCAATACTTCTGACCTCTGCCTGAATATGTTGATCTCCAACCTTACTCTTCCAATCCACTCCTCAAACCTTTGATAATCCTTCCAATCCTGCCTGTGTTACTTCCAATCCCCACTCCTCAGTACTGTTGCTTCATGGTAGCAGGCTGGAGTGGTTGTCTTAACTACCAGTCAGACTCTCAGACCAGTTGGTTGCTGCTGGGAAAGAGGGAGAAAGACTAGCATTTAACATCCTGATTTCTGTTGAGTTTCATGGTGGTGTTTAATTTGATTGGAGGGTGGTGGGTAGAGATTAAGACAATGGTGGGAGGTCACTGGATGGCCTTCCCATAATGCTGCCAATTGAGACACATAAATGGGGAATTGCTGCCCCCTGAGGGTCTCATTAAGAGCACTGTGTGTGTTCCAATACCTCAAAGACTGCAAGCAGTTCAAGAACTTGGCTTACCACCACCTTCTCAAGGGAATGTAGAACTGGGCAACAAATGCTCCCCTAGTCAACGACACCCACATCCCATGAATGCATAAAATCATGTACGGCCTTCCATACACTTTTCAATTTGCTTCTTCATATTGTGTAGGTACTGACTGACCATGATGAATCTACTGCTATCACTCAAAAGTAGCCCTCATAGTCCTTATGCCAACTCTGTCTTTTCCTTACCCATACCCTACCAATGTGTAATGCTTCACAGAAAATTGGATTGTCATTTGTATTCCCAACTGCACCCTATTGCAAATGATTGCAAAAATGCATGCATGGTCCCTGCTGATTCTTCTATTCTATTATCTACAGGTTTTACAATTATTTATGTCTTCCCAGTCATAAAACAGTGGCAATCCAAGTATTAACCACTGCAATTTGTCACTAAACACATCCATCTCATCTGATACCACAGCTCCCAAGACCATTCTTTGTGTTGTTTCTTTAAATAACTCTTTATTTACCATGCTGTCTCATAGATTTCCAGATTTGCTTTAATATATAGTCCCAGAATCTATTCTAAATTTCATTTTCTTTCAGCACCAAATCCATTTGAAGTTACACTAAGAGCTGAATTTATCTTCAAATGTGGCTCTGCAGGTTTTACTAAAGACAAGGGGCACTGCATTAATATTGGACACACTGGCTTTGTCATGATGTGTGGATCTCAAACCAATGAAAATGTCTGACTAATATTTCAAGTTGTAAACGATCCTATATCCTCAAGACTGATGTGGAACATTTTCATTGCTGCATGGCTAGCAATGATTTAACTAAAAGAACTTTTGCAGGAAATGTAAAATCTAATGTTAAATGAGAATTTGTAAATTAAGAACCAGAGGACACAGCTTAAAAACGAGAGGACACAGCTTAAAAATAAGGGGTAGACCATTTAGGACAGAGATGAGGAGAAACTTCTTCACCCAGAGACTGGTGGCTGTGTGGAATTCTCTGCCCAGAGGAGAGTGGAGGCCGAGTCTCTGGATTCATTTAAGAAAGAGTTGGATAGAGCTCTCAAGGATAGTGGTATCAAGGGTTATGGAGATGAGGCAGGAACAGGATACTGATTTAATGATGATCAGCCATGATGCAGGCTCGAAGGGCAGAATGGCCTTCTCCTGCACCTATTGTCTATTGTCTATAAGATTGTTCGGAATTTTATGCAGCCCCTTAAGAAGCTTTGGGGCTGGGATCTGTCAAATTGAGTATAATGCTATGGGTGTCATTTTCAGTGACCACCCCCTCCCCTGCTATAATTTAATGTATGGCCATAGTGGTGTTAAGCAGTCTGCTTACCCAGAGTCCAAATGTGGCCCTTACATGGCCAACGTATAGTTCCTTAAGGGGAACTCCAACAACTTTCATTGTTTTGGTCTGGCAAAGAAAGGGAGCGACTTATTTTATGAAGCCCTTTAGTGACACCCTGCCCATCAAAAGGTCTCTCACCACACTCCAGCTGTTCACCCTGGCCTTGTTCTTCCTTGCCAGGCCTCAACAAATTCTACTATCCCACCCCTAACCAGGACTCTCTCTCCGGCCCCAAGTCTCCCAACTCACTTACTTTGTTATCTATGGGAACAATTGCTGTCAGAGACTGGATTCAGTCTCATCAGGAATCACTCACTGACATGTCTGGGATGAGATAGCTGATGATCAATTGCTTTGCAGCTCCCTGAAGCACGACCAACTTCTCAGAGTGGTGCAGAAGTCTCACTCTGGGCCAACTAATGTATGAACAAGAATTAAACAACTGTGCGACAACCCAGGACAGCAGACATGGGAACTGGTGCGACGTTCAATTCTGCCCATTCTCTCTTTGAAAAAGCTACCTCCTTTGTACAGCATCAGGAACAGTAATATTAAGTTTATTACAGTATATCCAGGAATATCCAATGTCGTCAGAATTAACCGCAGATTTGCATTGATGATGAGATCCGTGAAGATGTAATTTCAGGTCAGCAGCAAAGTATTTCTGAAGGCAGCATCAAATTAAATGAAAATTAGAACCTGTCATACAACATCTGACCGAAAAAAAAACATGAAAAGTTTTCCCTCCAAAGTGTTGGTACGTGTGGTACGGGCAGGGCAAAGAAACAAGAGAATTTTTCAATTAAAAAGCAAATTCTGTGGATGTTGGAAATCTGAGATTTAAAAAGAAACAGAAAATGCTGGGGGAATTCAGCAGGTCTGACTCCCCTTCAGAACTTTGGTTCTGATGAAGACATTGCGCAGCATTCATTGACTCATTTGTTGACCTCTATTGGCAATTCACTTTTCCTGCCGTGTGTTCAGAACTCTCTTTTCTAATTAATTGTATTGTCACTGAGAAGAAACACAGAATATTCCAAGAAAATATGTCAATTAGGTTACCCTCTGGAGACCTCCTGTTTCAGAGTTAATCTGAGAATGACTTATATAATGGCGACAGCAGCGACTTTTACAGAAAGAATAATGTATAAATGATGCAAACCAGGAATCTGTTTCACAAGGGGGAAGCTAAACTTTAAAACAGACAGGAATCAGTGAAGCTGTAATGATTCCAGCTGGTGTTATTACTGAACAAGCCAGATCCCAGACTGAGATCTAGCTTGATAGATCATATTTTCTTTTTTAGTATTTAACAACTCACTGAAACTCAAATGTGCAATGCTGCAGATTTTGTGTGAACAATAAAATGGGAGTTCGTTAAACAAAAATGAAAAAGGCAAAATAGGATACTTTCAGCTATTTTCACAGAATGCAATTTTTTAACTTTCAAACAATAAAAATTCAAATCCATCTATCCTGCTAACATCACATTACAGATCTTTTCTCTAACACATCTAGTCTGATTTAACTTTTTCTTTTATCTTCTGGTCTGGAAAGTTAGGCAGCATCTTTCATTAGTCCCACAACTGATTTTCACAAAGTCAAACAACCCCTTCATGTTTCTAACTAAACATTTCTGGTCTGGACCTTTTGAACAGAAATCTTTACATGGAGGTAAACTATTTCCTAACAGTTCAAAACTGTCTCATTTCTTCAGCAGGCTCTGTATCGTACATCTAACTTCAATCAGTAAAACAATCTTTTCAAGGTCATGAGATATTTTCTTCAGTAAAACAAAAGTGATCCTTCTAAACAGAAAGCAAGCTAATGTTCTTGGATGTTTACTCTCTCTCTGCTTGTGAAACTCTCCCAATGTAAGCATATTCTCACTGCCATCATGGTGACTGCCTTTCTTACGGAGGTTTAAAAAAATCATGGCTTCAGAAATACTGAAAAGTTAATCATTAAACTCTCTCAAATGCACAAACCAAACCCAAAATGCCAGTAAATCAAAATCCAAACTCTAAAATACATGGTATTAAAATATGTATAAACACTGTCCACCATAGTCTCTCAGTAGCAACAATATACACCATATAGAAGATGCGCTGAATAAATTCACCAAGCCACATTACACAGCACCTTTGAAACCCACAACCACTTCCATTTGTAAGGATAAAGGCAGCAGATATACGGAAACACCACTACCTGAACATTCCCCTTCAAGCCACCCACCATTCCTCCTTGAAAATATATTGCTGTTCTTGCATGGTCGCTGGGTTGAAATCCTAAAACTCCCTACCGAAAGGCATTGTGGGTCTACCAACAACACATGGACTTCAGCAGTTCAAGGAGGCAGCTCACTACCACCTTGTCAAAGGCAACTCAGGATGGGGAATAAATGCAGGCCAAACTGGCAATGACCACTTCCCTTGAATGATTAAAAAAAAACTTGTTACATCACAAAGCTATCAATGTTCCATTTTTCCCTTTGAGGTTTATAGCAGAAATATTAAGTGTCTGGCAATATTTTTGAGAAAAAGGGATACAGTTAGCAAATGAGCTTCAGTTTAGAGAGTAAGTGCTAAATCACTCTAAAGTGCATACAATATAGGATATGGCCATTTGTGTTTGAAGGATTTTCTTGATCTAGCATTAAGTTGAAAGAATCCTTGAAAACATGTAAGGGTTAAAAAAACACTTCCGATTAGATGTCTATATGTACCCTACAGTGTTGCTGTCAATAATAGCTTTACTTTGCATTGTTATTTAACCAGGAATTCACATGATTCATTACAGGCAAAGAATAGACCATTTATTTTCTTCCTCTATCTTCCAACCTTAATAAAAGAACAATGCAATAAAGGAATTGAGCACATCAAGAAATTATTTAAATCAGAAAATGCAAACTTATAAAGGAAATACACTGGTGACAAAATGAACAGGATATCCAACGTTATGCCAACTAAGAAGCCTTGAAGATAGCATAAAACCATTTTAATATTGTATTAATGTCAGTTGTGCTGAGGTCTCTCAGTGCTGGCTGAACCTTACAGATAATCTACTGTTATGATAGTGAATCATAATAAGCTATTGTTGAGTTTCTGGATTCTTACTCACTTTTGCTGGGATTTTATAAGAAGAAAGGATACACTTCTGTGCCAGGGTTTTTTCAAGAGTTACTGAAACACTAGCAATCATAGAAAACAGATTTACAAAGCACAAGGGAGCCTATTGGAATGATGAGAAGTCATGAAGGTCAATGGAACAAGAATGGAGAAGAATAAAGTGACAACTGTAAAAGACAGAAAAATCGAACAAACAAGAAGAACAAAATTTAACATGAGAGCAGAGACTGAGAAACAAAAGATGAGAAAGTAAAGAGAAACAACAATATAATATTCTGACAACAATAACGTATTTGACATTCAGAAGAAAAGCATACCACAAAACCATTTAGGAATTTTTTTTTGCTCTACTTTAGAATTAGGATTACACTACATATTCACATCTACAAAGAGAGGAGCCAATGTATCATTCTGGTGCTAAAAGTTTACATACATATTTAAAAAAAGCTCAAGACCAAGGAAAGGCAAAAACATAAATTTAACAGTGAGGAATCTTGTCAGCTTTTATTCCTGTTGGGCACTAACTTGTCTATACTTGCAAGGACAGAAGGCAGGCAGACCAAGAGAAAGCAGAAAAGTGGATCAGTTCCTGGTTGGCCAGCTGTAACCAGTCAGATACCACTGGGCTCAGTCCTTGGGCCCCGACTATTTATCATCTATATTGATGAATTAAATGTAGTGATGGAATGCACTATAGCCAAATTTGCAGATGACATGAAAATAGGTGGGAAAGTAAGTTGCAATGAGGAAATAAGAAATTTACAAATGGATATGGAAAAGTTAGGTGAGTGGGCCAAAATTTGGCAGATGTTATTTAAGTTCGATAAGTGTGAAGTTATCCACTTTGGTCAGAATAAAAATGCAACTTATTATAGAAATGGACAGGAACTTCAACATGCTGTGGTGTAAGGGGATTTGGCAGACCATGTGCATGAATTGCAGGAAGTTGGTATGCAGGTGCAATAGGTATAAGGAGAACAAATGAAGTTTTGGCATTTATTGCCAACAAACTGAAGCATAATGGTAGAGAAGTGTTGGTGCAATTGTACATTGCATTAGTGAGACCACATCTGGAGTACTGCATACAGTCTAGGTCCCTTACTTGAGAAAAGTTCAGAAAGGCGTCATTATCGAGTATAAAGTCACAGAGATAAACAGCATAGAAACCGACCCTTTGGTCCAACTCGTCCATGCCAACCAGATAGCCTAAATGAATTTAGTCCCATTTGCCAGCATTTGGCCCAAACCTTTCTAAACCATTCCCATACAATTTTACCTCCAGATGCCTTTTAAATGTTATAATTGTACCAGCCTCCTTCTTCTGACATGTCATTCCACACACACACAACCCTCTCCATGCAAAAGTTGCCCATTAGGTCCCCTTTACACTTCCTCCCCCCTCACCATAAACCTATGCCATCTAACTTTGGACTCCCACACCCCATGGGAAAGATCATGTCTGTTCACCCTTTCCATGCCCGTTGTGATTTTATAAACCTCTATAAGGTCACCCCTCAGCATCTAATGCTCCAGGGAAAATAGCCCCAGCCTATTCAGCCTCTCCCTGTAGCTCAAATCCTCCAACCCTGACAACATCCGTGCAGAACTTTTTGAACCCTTTCAAGTTTCACACCAGGTCCCAGGTTCAATTCCAGCCTTGGGAGACTGTCTTCGTGTAGTTTGCACATTCTCCCCCTATCTGCTTTGGTTTCCTCCCACAGTACAAGGATGTGCAGATCAGGTGAATTACCCATAGAATTAGGTACATTACTCAGAGGGAAATGGGACTGGGTGGGTTACTCTTTTGAGGGTCGGTGTGGACTTGTTGGGCCGTAGGGCCTGTTTCCATACTGTAGTGAATCTAATCTAATCTAATCATTCTTATAAGAGGGAGACCAGAATTGAACACAGTATTCGAACAGTAGCCCAACCAATGTCCTGTACAGCTGCAACATGACCTTTAACTCCTAATCTGAATACAATCACCAAAAAAGGCAAGCATACCAAATGCCTTATTCACTCTCCCATCTACCTACACTCCAAGGTCTCTTTGTTCAACACTCCCCAGGACTTTATCATTAAGTATATAAGTTCTGCCCTGATTTGCCTTTCCAAAATGCAGCACCTCACATTTATCTAAATTAAACTCCACCAGTCACTCTTCTGCCCATTGGTCCATCTGATCGAGGTCCCATTGTACTCTGAGGAAGCCTTCTTGGCTGTCCACTACACCTCCAATTTTGGTGTCATCTGTATACCTACTAACCATACCTCCGATGTTCACATCCTAATCATGTATATAAATGATGAAAAACAGTGAACCCAGCATCAATCCTTGTGGCACATCACTGGTCACAGGTCTCCAGACAGAAAAGCAACCTTCCAACATGATGAGGAGAGAGGCCTGCACTCTCTAAAGTTGGAAAGAGGTGAGGAGATTTAATTAAATTGCTAAAGGACACTGACAAATCTGATGTAGAGATGATGTCTCACAAGGGAAAACAATCTAGAAGGATAAGGAGTAGCAGTTTTAAAACAGAGATGAGGGGAAGTTACTTCTCTGAAAAGAACAAATCTGTAGAATTCACTATCCCAGAGTACAGTGGATGTTCTGGAACTGAATAAACTTAAGGAAGCAATCCACTGATTTTTAAGTAGCAATGGATTAAAAGGTTATGGAAAAGAGGCAGGAAATGGAATTGAGGTTTAGATCAGCCATGATCATATTAAATGGCAGAGCAGGCACAAGTGGCTGAATTGCCTACCTCTGCACCGATATAATTTCAAGAATATTAAAGTTACTTGTCTACTAATGTCAGGTCTCATTGCACTGTGATGGTGGACATTGACTGAGGATTCATTTGTGTACCAATTTGCAGGAGCAGACTGAAACTGCTTTCTGCTAGGTCAGGATACAATGTGTGTTGTTTAAATAAAATCCTGTTAGTATTCAATGTGTAGGCTCCAGCTAAATCCTTCACCATTTAGTTAGCTGCCATAGAACAATTAGCATTTCTTTCTGAAGAGGAGTCATTGGACTTATATTAGCTATTTATATTAGATGCTCTACAGTGTGGAAACAGGCCCTTCGGCCCAACCAGTCCACACCGACCCTCTGAAACAGTAACCCACCCAGACCCATTTTCCTCTGGCTAATGCATCTAACATTATGGGCAATTCAGCATGGCCAATTCACCTGACCTGCACATCTTTGGACTGTGGGAGGAAAGCGGAGCATCCGGAGGAAACCCACGTAGACACGGGGAGAATGTGCAAACTCCACACAGACGGTCGCCTAAGGCTAGAATCAAACTTGGGACCCTGGTGCTGTGAGGCAGCAGTGACTTGAAACAATAATTCTTGTTTCTATCTCCACAGATGCTGAGTTTCTCCATAGATCTCCAGCCATATTTTGCTTTTAACAATGAAGTCAATGCCTTCTTCCACTCTTGTGCAGAAGCAATTCAAATTACACATTTGCCACAGCAGAATTCAAATCCATAACCCAGAACCCAGAACAATAGCCTGATATTCTGGATTACAACACTGACCCTACCACTACATCACCTCCTGTTACTGTTTTATTACTTTCCTTTACACTGCTAGTTATTGATGGTGCATTAATCTCATGCATTGTGTGATGTGACAATGCATTGGAAAAGGGAAGGCTGTAGATTCAATCCAACTAACACTGTGAACGTTTGCTATGAATTCTGTGTCCTGCGATCTTATACTCCACAACTACCTGATGAAGGAGCAAATAAACCTACTGGATTATAACCTGGTGTTCTGTGATTTCTAACTCGATCTAACACCACGTGGGTTGACCAGAACCAAGTTTACTTTCACTTGGGTATAATGAGCATCAATATCTTTGGGTTGGAAATCTGCTGGTATTCCTGCTAATAATCATGATTCGTGGCTCAAAGATGGAAGAGTATATCAGACTGAAATACAGATTCGGTCACCCACCTAAACCCACCGCAGTAAAACAACTAGCTAACTCGCTATCTAGATGAATTACTGAAGTATGAGTCAGCATCTTGTTGCGAGAACGAGGGAATCTTGTGAATAACTGCTGACTAAAAGGTGACCCAGAAGTAAACCTCCATTTGGTATGACATTTTGAATGATGGACATTATTCATTCATCTCCCAGCATAGCTGATCAACTCACAACAGAATACATGCTACATACAATATTTATTCCTAGGCTGAGTTTTTCCTGTAGTTTTAGAGCATAAACCAAAACAAACATGAGTGACTGACAATAATTAGTAGGGTAACTCATTTTAATCAGCATTTTGGATTAAAGCAATCAATTCTGACAAACCTAAAAACAATATCTAACTTTTTTGAACTGAAAAGTGAAATCAGAGTGAGGGAAGAAACCCTTTGTGTTTTTAAGTGTGTTTTTCTTTCTCCTTCTCGGTTTCCTACATTAAAATCACCATTTCAAAGGTTTAAGCAATTAGTTCTCCCATGAGTCTTGACTCTCAAAAAGCAAGATAATAAGCTAACGTCAAAATACAAATACACAAGTTGCCAAAATGAGAATCTTGGGTGCTATTTTAAAACTGAATTATAAATTAAAGATATTCTATTCCTTTCTTTTTTTATCAATCCACCAAGCTTAATACATGTTCTGAATTTATAGCATGTTCAACACATCCTACAAGTGTCCAATAGTGCACTGTTTTTAATGTGTCTGAAATGATTCTCTATATATTTTGTAGATTAAATGCTACCTTACAGCTTCAGCTTACAGAAGCATAGCTCTGAGCAAACATATCACTTGAGGATTTCAGGACCATACAGACCTCTAACCAAAATTTTCAGTTCAGGCATTAAAATAAATCAAAGGATAAATGATATTGTGCCATTGCAATCTGCATGTTACCGAATATTGTGTGAGTTACTTGCAAACTTAAGTAACTGTCAGATAATTAGCAAGTACACATTTTTTTCAGATGCTACATTGAGTAATTTCTCAAATTCAGTGGCCAAATCAAGGAAGCACATAATAATAGATTTGCATTGTAAAATAATCGCACATTTGTCACAGAGTGACATACTTAACATTGAAAGCTAGCACTTGTAGAAGTAACCAATGCTCATTGAATAATAACACCTTATACCTATTAAGTGCCCAAAAAGGTAATATGTAATAACTACAGTAAAGTGGCTATTAGCATTTGTCTTATGATTGCTATGAATGAGAAGATTAAATATTGGGTTCAAGAATTGGGAACAAAAATACACTGGAAACAGAGCACACTGAAAAAACCCAATCCAGCTGCGTAAAATGGATACAGTGAGTAGAAGTCTATTTTCAATTAGTCCAATTTTCTTTTCAAACAAAGTCAGTGGAAAAAGAAAATCTAATGTGTTATAAAATGGGCTGTCAGTTATTGGCTGAGTGCCTAAATGATACCATTTTGTGATATGCATTTGTACATCGTATACCAGCTGGCATCCTGTACTCATGTGATCTCTACCTGTGCTGTAAATGTTTTTTTAATTGCTTCAGAACCCTGGAGCAACATTGTGATGATGTAATAGAGCTGCACATCACTAAACCCAAATAGCACAGAGTGTGAACAGAGTTAGAACTCTCTCGGGCGTGTGGACATGAACATATGAAGAATTTTTAGTCCTTACCTAATATAATTGTAAGAAAGAGCCTGGTCTAACTGTTATTACTATGTACAGCAGTATGTAGGATTTGTGTATAATAAATAGCATTATTTGATGTCCAAGCACGAAGGCAGTTTTTGATTTTTCATTCTACTCAACAGGTCTTTCATGAGCACAAACTTCCAGTATGGCTTCAGACCACACGAGAAAGGGGTAAGCTGACTTTACTTTAGTTTGTGGCAGCCAATTAAACACATTACTTGAAACAGGCCCAAATGAATTTCACTCACACTCTGGGATCTACTTTTAAATCCATCGCAGTCAGGCAAGACGTCTGCTCCATATTGCCAGTTATAAAAGGTTCTATGCTCGATAAATGTGGGCAATCATTTTCATTTAGTAATGCACTTTTGTGGTACTAAAGTGCCACAAATTTGGCAAAGAGGGCACATAATTACTGATATGTGAGATTATTAAATGTCAGGAGTCAGCAGACTTTTGCAATTGAAACCTAAAGACAATAGTGGCACAGAGTGGAGAGAGCTTTGCTTTGCAGACAGCTTCACTGTCCGTGAACACTGGTTCTATCACCATGCTGACATGAGGAAACCTTGAGGGTAGGATAACAGATGTCGGAAGGCATTTGCTGGAGAGTGTGCAAATAAACGCATGCCCTCACATCCAGCATTTGATGCCTTCCTTTAATTGGTTTATAGAGCTCACTTTGTGAGCTGCTCCACATTTCACAACTTGTAGGATTGTTCAATGTTCTACAGGCTGTAATATGTATGGCAGAGATAGAAAGATGGTAACAATGCACTCAAAAAGATAATAGTGAAGTATGCCACTCAGCTCATGTTAATTGGGCCATCTGATTCAAATAATCCAACAGTGAGAGTTTAAACATTGCACACATGTTGTAAAATGTGTGACTGCAAACTTCATCCTTGAGGGATTAAAGCAGATCATTTTGGGGTAATGTCTGCTTCAAGATAGAATCATAGAGTCATACTGTACCTGCAAACCAACTCTGGCAGTTCATTCCACATATGAACTCTTTTGTGTAAAAAAAGTTGTCCCTCCTGTCCTTTTTAAATCTTTCTCCTCTGACCTCAAAAATATACCCTCTAGTTCTGAACTCCCCCACCTGGGGGAGAAGATTTTTGCTATTCAACTTATCTACGCCCCTCATGATTGTATAAACGTCTATAAGTCACCTCTCCTACACTCCAGTGAAAAATGCTCCAGTCTACCTTTATAATTCCAACTGATATTCCTGACAACATCTTCCATTTAATAATATCCTTCCTATAACAGCGTGACTAGATGTTATATATCGTCATAGGATTCAGAATAAAGTCCAATTACTTACTGGGCGGCATGGTGGCACAGTGGTTAGCAATGCTGATTTACAGCACCAGGGACCCAGGTTTGGCCTTGGGCAACTGTTTGTGTGGCGTTTGCATAATCTCCCCGTGTCTGCATGAGTTTCCTCCGGGTGCTCCAATTTCCACCCACAATCCAAAGATGTGCAGGTCAGGCGAATTGGCCATGCTAAATTGCACCTAGTGTTAGGTGAAGAGATAAATATAGGGGAACAGTTCTGGGTGGGTTGTGCTTCGGCAGGTCGGTGTGGACTTGTTGGGCTGAAGGGCCTGTTTCCACACTGTAAGTAATCTAATCTAAGTACTTCACCAAATTCACAATTGATATTTGAGTCAGGTAGATCTGCATTACTATGTGGTGATGTTGATGATGAGCTAGTTGATTTGGGTTCTTGATTATGTGCCGGAGAAGTACACTTGTACCACCTGCTTCAGAGATATGTAGTAATATCGGTGAACAGTTTGATTAGAAAATATCTTTTGATTCTTCTTAGTCACTCAATGACCATAAGAATTTTATGCTTGAATTGGGAGTGCTTGATAATAATACCAGGTGACCAACATGGACAAATGTTTTGTCTCCTGGCTCCAATAACCCTCATTTTAATGAATGAGAAATTTATTAAAATACACAATATCATAAGGTAAAGTTACTAATTTTAAAAAAAAGAAAAAAAATGTGAGATAAAGGGTATTAATTAAGTGTATTATTTTATCCCTAGCTGCAGTTCTTCTCTTCCAATGTCATTGATGCTCAAAAAGAAACAACAGTGGAGGGCAGGACAATCTTTGTTATTGTAGCTTTGCTGATGACCGATCAAGTATCTAATTTATACTGTATCTCTTGCACCAAATTTGTGGAGAGGGAATGCATCAGTCACAGATATACAGATATCTTGATTATTCATCGGTCAAGTGAAACAAAATAAAGTTCTGCATTACTATGGACAATTATCTGCAATTGTAATTTTACTTGATGCCACAAGTATCTGAGGAGTAGCCTGGCTCCAAAGCAATTAGATTAGATTAGATGAGACTACTTACAGTGTGGAAACAGGCCCTTCGGCCCAACAAGTCCACACTGACCTGTCGAAGTGCAACCCACCCATACCCCTACATTTACCCCCTACCTAACACTACGGGCAATTTAGCATGGCCAATTCACCTGACCTGCACATCTTTGTGACTGTGGGAGGAAACCGGAGCACCCGGAGGAAACCCACGCAGACATGGGAAGAACTAGCAAACTCCACATAGTCAGTCGCCTGAGGCGGGAAATGATCCCGTGTCTCTGGCGCTGTGAGGCAGCAGTGCTAACCACTGTGCCATCCACTATCTTGCTTAACAGACTACAAAGGAATAATTATTTATTGGGCAAATAATTTGTTGTGTAAAGTGTCAATTTCAATCCTGGCATTTGCCTGTTCCTGGCACTTTCATTATTGCAAGCATTGAAGTCAGCAAACTATGCTATAAAGAGATTTCTCCTGGAGTGTAGCAAACTGTGCCAAGAAATTTGTGTTGATAATCAATGAAAATGTGTGATATATCTTCTCAGTTCTGGTAAAGTTTCTCACTATCATATTGACAATCCACATGTCTAAAGCAGAAGCCTCTGCATTGATTTAGTTTGGTTCCCACATGATGTCCAGCACCAAAACCTTTTCATCAACCACAAGCTCCTGGTGCTCAGGGACAAAGCTCTCAAGCAGATAGGTTCTGTACTTTGGAAGTACAGAAGTACGATTTCAACTCAAATCAAAAGAAAACTTATTTTTGATCAGCTTGCTCAAACCTTTTATAACTGCTTAATTGGCACGCTGTTAAGTGAAGGCCCTTGACATGACTTATTGCATTAAAGAAAATGCATACCTATACATTTGTTATATTGCATTAGGTTCACTATTAGGGTATTAGAATGGGGTAGGGACAGCCAAGTAGTAAGGATGTCTAATATAGCAGTTTGGCCATTCTTCTAGAAAATGTCACTTGACAGAAGCAGCCTTGTGTAGTTAAAAGAAAGGTTTCTATTACTTGAGGAGTGCTCATTGTCTGCAGACTGCTTTCATATTTGGAGACATTACCAAGACATTATTCTTGGTGAGGGTAAGTAACACTTATTATGTTTTGATAAAAATTAAATGTTAAATGGAGTCAGCAATCAAAATGCACACGGAATGATGTAATTTATATCTGTGCATCTGGTAGAAAATGCGATACTGTATCCAACTATGAAAATGGGAACATGTTTCACTGCAAACCTGATCAGTATCAGAGGGATAATTAGCTTCAGTTTGGTAATGTTTCAAGTCTGACATCCAATTACTGTATATACTTGAGTAATAATTGATCTCATGTAACTGCCGACCCTTATTTTTGATCAAATAACCTGAAATTTTCCACATACCTTGTGTAAAAGTCAACCCTAGTTCTTCACAGATAACAGATCAATGTTTATGTGTCAGTGTGTCGACCGTCATGTTCCACTCCAGAATCCAGTCTGTTGTTTGTTCTGCTCAGCTCCCAGTCTTCCAGTCTGTTGGCTAGTGTGTTCTACTCCGGGGTTTCAGAATTAGCGTAATTCATTGTTTATTTTTCTTTAATTTGAATCAGGATCAATTAGGTTTCTTCCAATGATAAGGTATGAATTTTGATAGGCATGAATTTCAGCCCCTCAAAAGTAGTATCCATGTAAGAGTCGACCCAATAATTTAACTTTAAGAAGTAGTTCAAAAATTTGATTATTACTCGAGTATATACGGTATTTAACATTCTGGGAGAGAACAAATGAGATTATATACAATATCATGTACAACAAATGGAACTGGGTGTTCATTATAATTTATTTGGACATATATCTCCTAAGTGGCAAATACTTTCAATATATCCTCATGCATATTTCGTAAGTGTGTATCAGAACTATATTTAGAAATGATGCACATCATCATATTGATGTCTCACACCATAAAGGAAGTGAAAATGGTTTCAGAGGCCAGATTTTTACTTTTCAAGAGGAATCTCAATTGATAGAGTTAAGATGTATTTGGACAGTTCTGTAGTTCTTATTTTAAAGTTCAGCTAGTAAAGAGGCACATCAAGGGCAATAATGAGCAAATTCAATACTTTTGTTCCAAAAAGCAAATCCTCATATGAATGAAATGGACTTATATCATATATTCCATTCACAAAAATAGCTGCTACAGATGAAACAAAAATCTATGTTGCAACTATCAACTTGTAACATCAACTCATCCATAAGCAGTCATTGCTCTCTGATGTATCCTTTGATGGTTGGTCGTGAAGAAGGAGGTAAAAATTAATGTTCAACATAAACAGCAGGCTGTAACCAACAAACCTGCAATTCAAATACTTGGAAAGGGACGCAAGCAGTTTGCAGGTAGTCACACATAATGGATTCATTATTTTATTTTCATGCCTGTCCCAATTATTGAAGTCAATCGGAACAAAAGCTGCACCAAAAAAATGCATTTCGTCGGAGAAATGTGAAGACGGATTGATTTTACTTCAAAATGAATTTTAAAAATGCAGTAAAGAGATATTCTACTTCATCAGTATTTAAGCAATATAGCTGCTTCAGAATTTCCAATCTGCACAATGAGAATCTAGAGGAATGACTTTGTAATAAACGCGGTTCTGTTTACATGCTATGGATTGACTTGCATGTTTTTTTTAATGCAGAGGCACAATTCACAACCTTCAGATGCTGCTTCCTATACTTGATGGTTAACAAATTATACGAGCACTGGACCAACTGGCGACACTACAATGCATCTAGCCGCTACTGTGCTCAGCAGGAAGGCAAGAGGCCTGGTACACATAGCATTTGGTGCAGCCAACCTTCTGTTCTTAAAAGCAGTGTATTTTTCTTAAAGGAAAGCATTTTTGTGTTACAGAATGTTGTTGCAGAAGTTGATGCTGCAATGTACAATGCCAGGGCAAAGGACAGACTCCGGATTCTTGGATGCAGCATCCGATATTTTAATGATGTAGGTTGACAGATGCTAAGGTTATACAAGGTTCGAGCAGGATAGAGGACTTCAGTGACTACCCTCTCAACTCTATGACCCAATGGATCATAATCCCAGATCACCTATGGACATATCAAAGTTTAATGCCAACATGTGTTTTTCACGGAGGACTGAAACAACCAAAATTACACATCACGTAAATTCAATGGATTTCTGAAGCGATATTGACCCTGGAATGTCATACATGACAAGGTGTCGAGGAAGCTTCAAAGAGATGAATTCAAAAGAGAGAAATGTGCTACAAACAACTATAATCTCCTGAGGATTACCTCAGACTGTGAATATGATGAAAGAAAAGAAAGCAGTCTGAGTAAAAGACATGCTTGTCTCTTCCCTTTCAAGAAAACATGAAAACAGAGATTTAAAGTCAGTTCAACCCTGGTCTGCATTGCTGTTTTTAAAAGGTATGCTTAGAGATGAGGTGTTTGTGTGTGCCAGTGGGCTGGGGTACTTGTGCCTATTGCTCTGGGTTTGCCTGCTTATGTGCTGTGATGGTCACAGTTGAAGAACCACTCACTAGTCACTCCTGCAGTGCAGGTAAATGCATTGTCTCACTCTAAACACCAGATACCACCTAGCCAGAAGATCAAAGGAAAAAAGCAGGAGAAAGGAAGGACCCTCTCACTCTGAGTACTATCAACTGGTCACCATGAAACAAAAACAAAGAAAAAGGATTTCAAAAGATTTGCAAATTCAAACATTCTGAAAGTGATGGTTCAAATATAAACCTTCATTAATGACCCACAGAAATGGATCCATATATCTTTTCAGACAAATTATTATTTTTGTCTCCATTTGTATATGTTGATTATTTTATTTCACATTTAGTAACGAATAAATTCACTCTTTTGGTAACTCAAGAAAGCATGGTTAAATTGGCTCCTTTTAAATTCATTTGATCGGGGAGAATGGTATCCCAAAGGGAGGGGATCTTGGTAATTTAACCTTCTTATGATCAACTGAGGGGATGGGTGAATAAAACAGATGAGCCTGTTCATCTTTCCTGAATCCGGGAGCTTGACAGGTTGGAAAATCCAGACTTAAGTCATAATGATTTGGGGAACCTTGCCCAGGGTCTGTTCATAACCGGAAGGGTTGGGGGGAGGTTCCTGGGGAGATCAATTCCAGCAATTCTTTGCTATACACAGATTCAAATGTAATACTGTAGCTGAATGCAAACCTTACCAGGAGGCATACATTTAGAGAGCTGTTCTTTTCAACATCTATTAAGTACCCAAAATAATAGCTTTGAGATAGTTTGAGGCAAAACCTTAACCAAAATTAAAAGTAAACCTAAACAATTCAAAGGTAGATAAATCTCTCTCATACAGTGGCACAAAAGGGATTAAATTTATTTCATATATTGGTTATGAGTAAAAATAAAAAAGGTCAAATCTGCCTTTAATCACCTGAGAAAAGACAAGATTTGATTAAGTTCCTATAGTATTAATTCATCACAAGTACTTCTCCAATAATTTAGAATCAGATTTCAATTGCTGGTAAGAAGAAGTAGATTCCAATTGCCTTTGAAAACAGAGCACTAGAAGAATGAATTAATAATTGTGTGATTTTGTATGAAGAGGGAATATTAATAAAAAAAAACATGCATGCATTCAACATTGTTTGAAGCACAGAATGTTTTTCATTCATGGAATGAGAATGTCGCTGGCTAAGGCAGCATTTATTGCCCATCTCCAATTGTCCAGAGGGCAACTCAGAATCAACCACAATGCTGTGGGTCTGGAGTCACATGCAGGCCTGACCAGGTAAGGGTGGCAGATTTCCTCCCCTAAAAGGACATTAGTGAACCAGACCGGCTTTTCCGACAATTGGCAACAGCTTCATGATCATCATTAGATTCTTAATTCCAGATTTTTATTGAATTCAAATTCCACCATATGCTGTGGTGGGATTCAAACCCAGATTCCCAGAACATTACTTCGGTCTCTGGATTAATAGTCAAGCAGTAATACCATTAGCCCATCACCTCGCTATAATGGAGATGGAGTGAAGCATTACATAAAATATACTGCAAGTCTCAGAAACCCCTATTCTCTCTCCAGTATATGTAACATTGGGAATATTCTTAAAAGGATTAAGTTGCTTCCAATATATGTTTGGAATTTTCTGGGAAGGGTATTCAAATCACAAAACTTGATTAAGGATTTTGGTTTGATGTTAAGGCAACATAGTTTTAAAACATGAAAACTGATTAATGGTGATATTGCTACATTATTGTGAATCATATGTTTCAAGTAAAGAGCTCTCATTGAGAGCGTGTTTAATCATATTCTGTTAATTGATCACAATTATCATGATTTACAAAAATCATAATGTACCGGGAAAACAGATGGCAGAAAATTGTGACTTCTATATTTTACATCTCAATCTAATTTTTACCTACCGTTAAGTACCAAATGACAGAAAATAAGTATTTTGCTTTTCTTATGTCGGGGTAACATAGACATGTCTGACAGAATACCGGAGGAGCATGGGAACAACCTGTGCAAGTATTTCACTACAAAACACATGGGCCTGTTAGGAAAAATATCACTCACAAAATTTAATGAAACAAATGATTCATCTCGCCTGGATTCACCAGCATTGCTGAATTCACTGTAGGTGAATTTATCAACATAAAGGAAAATCAAAAGATTGATCAATAAATTTAAGAAATGAAATAATCAGTTGCACTCCAGACTGGTGTTATCACCAGGAATTTTCTGGAACATTAAACTGTATGCCAATTGTTTTCATATATTCTGTGCAGAAGCACTAAATGTTTTCCCCACAAACAGCTCATCAGTCAAGGCACAGATCGAGGTTATCATCTGTTTCAAAGCATAAAATACAAATGACCAAGCTTGCAGCCATCCTATCAGTCTCAGGCTATTGCCCAAGTTAATGTGTGCGGGCGGACTTCTGGCAACAGCTGCATAGTGTCTGGTTATACTCACACTTTGTCTCACGAGACTCTGACTACGCTGGCTACCCAGCAGTTGCTAGATGCAAAAAATTACACTGCATGTCCAGAAATTGATTTTGTCTAGCAAGGTAATATGTCAAAAGGATTGTCAAAATTATGAAACAACAGATCTAACTGATAAATTACCTGTCTGATAAATTTTAATGAAACAAATCCAAATTTGCCTAATGGCTAATTAAAAAAAGGGAGAACTTCATAACAAACAGGACATTTAAACCAGAGCTAAATGTGTTACCTGCTCAGTTATTTTTAAGAGGTAGCAATACAGTAACTGACACTCAGTTATCCTTATTAATACCGCATTAAACCATTGGGCTCATTAAACTGTCCCTCAATAGGCACATTTCATACCTCTTCTCTTTTTGCTGCCTTTTCAACATCATGCAATTTGCTCGAATTAAGAACATGTGCCAGTTTTCTTCATAAACACTCTCACGGTGCAATGGTAGTGTCCCTACCTCTGAACCAGGATTCTAAGTCCCACTTGCTCCAGAGATGTGTAATAACATCTCTGAAGAGTTTGAGTATAAAATGTCTCCAGTTATCATCAAATTTACATAAATATATTTAACGGGCAGCGATCATATTATCCTTGTATGTTTTTATTCAAGGGATAAACTAACTCATACTTGAGCAAAAAGAGCATGTGTGAGAGTCTCTGGTAAGTTCTATTGCACCCTGGGAATTTCAAGTTTCCCTTCACAAATTGTTTCTGTGGGTAAAAGTGATACATCACTGAATCATAGGCTACTCAGCCCACGCTCTGTATTCTTTCTGTAAGAGCAATTCAGCTCATTTCGCTGTCCCACCTTTTCCTCACAGGCTCGTAAAAGTATTCTCTGTAATTCACAAAGGACAGGATTAAAATCTCCAAGGTTTATAGTTCTACAATATATGATGACAAAGTAAAAACTAAATAAATAAATCAGGCATAATGATGACAAAAATATGAGAAAGTTTATTTCTCCTTTGTTTTATGCGATGCAAACAAATCTAGCCCTGTCTGCAACAAGATTCAGAAATAATATATTTGAGTATATTTGTCCCAGCTGCTAACAGAAACTGTGGAGAGAGATGTCTGAGGAATATACCATTATAAGGATCCAAGGAGATACCAGTGTATTGTAAGTAAGCATGGTGGCACATATTTTAAAATATTATGTATCAGACACAGGTAACATCCACTTGACTTGTTGCAATTCTGAGTAATGTAATGGAATTATTTAGCTATAAACTTGGAAGATTATCTGTACAGTAATGACAGAGAACAGGGATCAACACGGATTCAGAAGAAGAAAATCCTGATTGCTTTCAGGGAACAGTATGTCAAGATAACTGATGACCCTAACCAGCTTGCTGTATCAGATTTCATGGGCATTCATTTGAGTCACTTTCAGGTGGATGGGATGCCGGAGGGATTAGTGTTGGAGCATTGCTGTTCCTAATATACAATGATAACTTGAACTGAGAAATACAATGCAAAAGGGATTAAATACACAGATGATATTAAACTGGAAAGGGCACTGTAATTGAAATTGGCAATTCAGAATAAGCTAAATACCATACTTCATTAAGCAAGTCAGTGTAACAATTGTTGATGCAATTAATAGAAAAATGGGAAGTACTGCTAATGAGCAACATATGTGTCCCATGCCATATGCACACCAGATGCATGCATCCAGTGAGAAGTATTGAGAACATGAGGATGACGTTTCACTTGCGACAAAAATGAGATTGGAATTGTGTGTTGAGACAATACTGCCAACTTTTTGAATTCATCAAGAGGTCTGAGAAGTGAGAATTTTAAAAGACAAAACCACACAGAACTGCAACATATTGTTTCTTTAAGACGATGAATTCAGTGCACTGCATTGCAGAGTTTTAGAATGCAGGCTTATGCCTGTGACCTTTGACTTCAAATTCCAAATTTCACCTTGCCCACAAGGGAAGCTATTGAGGGAAGACCAGAGTTTTCCCATTGGATACCATAATCTTTATAATGTTGTTTCAGATTATTACTAAAAGACTGCACCTTTTGGCAGTGGTTAGTTCATAGAACTTGGAGATCCACGCAATGGAATTGAATAGCACTTTTAATGAGTGACAAATTGTGTGAATTTGGGCATGGTGTATTGCCACCAATTTATCAGGGACTCGGCTGTTAAACTGGGGATAAACAGAGGCCTCAATGCAATCCATTTTAGGCCCAGGTCTTCTAAGAATACATTTCTATCTCAGCGTGAAAACAACCACTTTAGCTTGGACAGAAAGAAAGAATATCCAGCTGATTCCTGATATGTGCAAACATACTGCAAAGCAAATCACCATCAAATTGACAGCATTGCCAGTTTCTCAGCAACCTCACAAAAATAAAGACAAGGGGTGAAAGTTGTGCCAGAGGAAGAAGAAAAGAGGAGGAAAGGGGAAAGGAGTTCAGTGTATTTGCACTATTTTGGATTGGCAACGTTAGAGAAATCTCTTTTCTTTGCCATGTGAGATATGAAATCACTTGATGCTGTTATTGCGGTATAAAACTAATACATTTATCAATTCTATATCTCATTTTCTAAAACACATGCAAAATAACATATAAACTGTTATGTTATGATTAATGATCAGTATGACCTAAAGCGCCACATTCATTTTATCGCTGAGGAGACGATACTTAGGGATAGGATATATATACCCACTTGGAAGAAAATGGACTCAAGAGTGATAGGCAGCATGGTTTTGTGCAGGGAGGGTCATGTCTTACAAACCTAATGGAATTTTTTGAATAGGGGACAAAGTAGTTTGATGAGGGAAGGGATATAGATGTCATATACATGGACATTAGTAAGGCATTAAGTTCCCCATGGTAGGCTAATGAAGAAGGTGAAGTCAAATAGGGTCCAGTGTGTTCCAGCTGGATGGATAGAGAACTGGTTGGGCAACAGGTGACAGAGAGTAGAAGTGGAAGGGGGTTTCTCAAAATGGAGACCTGTGATCAGAGGTGTCCCACAGCGATCCATGCTGGGACCACTGCTGTTTGTGATATACATGAATGGTTTGGAGGAAGGTGTAGGTTGCCTCATTAGCAAGTTTGTAGATAACACTAAGATTGGTGGAGTAGCAGAATGTGAAGGGGACTGTTAGGGAATACAGCAGAATATAGACAGATTGAAGAGTTGGGCAGAGAAATGGCAGATGGAGTCCAACCTGGACAAATGCAAGGTGATGCATTTTGGAAGATCCAATTCCAGAGCGAACTATACAGTAAATGGAAATGTCCTGGGGAAAACTGATGTACAGTGAGATCTGAGGGTTCAGGTCCACTGTTCCCTGAAGGTGTCAATGTATCTCAGTAGAGTGGTCAAGATGGCATATGGCATGCTTTCCTTCATTGGACAGGGTATTGAGTACAAGAGTTGGCAGGTCATGTTACAAATATATAAGACTTTGGTTCAGGCATGTTTGGAACACAGCATACAGTTCTGGTTGCCCCATTACCAAAAGGATGTGGATGCTTTGGAGAGGGTGCAGAGGAGGTTCACCAGGATAGACAGGGTGCAAGCTATGGGGAGAGGTCTTGGAGATTAGGATTATTGTCAGTGGAAAGAAGGCAGTTGGGGGAGAACCTGATTGAGGCCTACAAAATCATGAGAGGTGTAGACAGGGTGGGTGGCAAGAAACTTTTTCTCAGAGTGGAGGACTCAATTACTAGGAGTCACGAGTTCAAAGTGAGAAAGGACAAGTTTAAGGGAGTTGTGCGTGGAAAGTTCTTTACGCAGAGGGTGATGGGTGCCTGGAATGTGTTGTCAGTGAAGGTGGTGGGGTGGGAATGATGATGTCATTTAAGATATATCTAGACAGATACATGAATGGGCAGGGAGGTAAGGGATAGACGGCAGATATGATAGAGGATATGGATTAGAACAGGCTTGGAGGGCTGAAGGGCCGCTTTCTGTGCTGTAATGTTCTTTGTTCTTTGATCACTGTATCATAGTACACGACCAGATGGTATAAAGATCACACTCTCCATCTTACTTGAAACTCTTGCAGCATGACACCCTACTGGAAGAATGTTTTGCTCTTATAAACCAGTAGCTTAATGTCAAACAATTATGAGGCCAAGCAATATGATCTTTGTACATAACAATTTGTTGCAGACTTATGGACATTTACAACACAGAAGGAGGCCATTCAGCCCATCATGTTTGCATGAGTTAACAAAGATACGATACACTAATGCCATTTTCCAGCTTTTGGCCCATAGCACTGGAGGTCTTGACAATGCAAGTGAAAATGTAAACACTGTTTAAATGTTATGATTGTTAAATGACTTAATCACCTTTGCAGCAGTGAGTTCCAGACTCCCAACCCCATCGACACCCCCAATCGAGTGAGAAAATTTGTCAACTCTCCTCTTAGCTTCTACCTCTTTTTTTAAAACTGTGCTCACCGGTTACTGACCCTTCTGTTAATGAAAAAAGTGCCTTCCTATTCACCTTATCTATATCCTTCACAATCTTGTACAATTCTAGCGGGTTCCCACTTAAACCTTGCTGCACCAAGGAAACCCCAACCTATCCAATTTTCTCTCACAGCTCAGTCCATCCAGATCAGGAAGCATCCTGGTAAAGCTCCTCTGCAAATAAACAACAAATGTATGTCGGATTCTTTAATACCATGAGACCTCCTCTAAATTTCTTATTAGAGATAACATAACCATTACTTCCATAGGTAACATACCCTGCTGAAGACAAACTTGCATCATATGTAACATCGCAGTCTCACAAAGACAATCTTTCCATTCCTGTTGAAGGGCATCAGCCCACCAACCTCCGCATTCAAAGGACCATTCTCCGCCATTTCACACAACTCCAGCAAAACGCCAACAGCAAACATATCTGCCCCTCCCTCCTCCCGTGTACATTTCACAGGGATTGATCCCTCTGGGTCACCCTAGTCCATTCCACAATCACCAACACCACACCCCCTCTCCACAGCACCTTTCCATGTAACCGCAGAAGGTACAATACTTACCCCTTCACCTCCTCCCTGCTCACCATCCAAGGGCCTAAACAATATATCCAGGTGAAGCAGCATTTAAATTGCGCATAAATTCTGTCCCCTCCACACTTCACTTCAGCTCTGAAGAAGAGTCATCTCGACTTGAAATGTTAGCCTGCTCTCTCTCCGTGGATGCTGTCTGTTCCACTGTGCTCTCCAGCATTTGTTGTTTTCAGTACAGATTCTAGCATCTGCAGTAATTTGCTCTTAATTGTTTTTGCTAATGAGTGAGTTCGCTAACACAGTAAGAATGTAAATACTCACTTAAATTCAGATTACATTAATACTTTTCTCTTGTACTCTGTTTCAGGAGATAATACACTTCAAAAAAGGAATTTCTTTGCTTTAGTTGTACATACTCTTCAATATTTAGGTTTGTTCATCTCCAATGCTTGTTATGATCACTGGATCTTGTCATCTGTGAGGTCCTGTTGCAGCCCCAACCCCCAGCTGTCATTGTTGATCAATAACGTCATTAATAAAGATAATAGTATACAAGGCAATCAAACAATGCAATGTTACACATTGAAGATTTTCCTCTGTGATGGCACCAGAACAAATAAGCAGCGTTACAGCAGTTTGAACCCCTCCCAAAATGCTGGCTCAAGTTAAAACCAAACAAGATCACTTAAAAAGGTGAAAAATATAATTGACCTGTTTTGGCATTTGCGCTATGTAATTTTTGACAGCTAGTGTCATTACATACACTTCCAGGTCAGGTACAGCATTGATAAAAACAGCTGTATACCTCAGTGTTAACTACGTGAGGTTACGTTGCATGACATAGATGTGCCAGTCCTCCATTTCGCCTCAGTCATCTTGTACTCTTCCAAGCTTGGCCAATTATTGAAACCAAACTACAAGCTTGTTTGCACTGTGGGCAAACAGCATTTTCATACCTTCTGGTCAAAACACAAGGATTGCACACCATTTTTCAAGATGCATTCAAATTAGGCCCAACGGTATTTTTCAGCAACAGTGGATGGTTTTAAAAGATTTGTGGACCTTCTGAAGCTCTTCATCATAATTCTTTGTTCCAGACCTCCCAACCAAAGGGGTCCAGACAGATTAGTGACATATAACCAAAATCCATTGTATAAGAGATGGATTAGTCTGAAATTCACAATAATCATCACAGGTTTTTAATTAAAAACCTTAATTATTGAGATTAAGGCCAATCTTTGTCTGTGGCTAGATGGAGTTTCTGCCAGAATTTACCAGTTGGTAATTTGGCTAGCACTGTGAGTAAGTATTTATGTACTTATTTAAATTTCCTTTTCTGGAATTTTCCATGTTTGAGGTTAAAGTGTGGGGTGAGTATCGTGACAAATGAGACACTCCCCCCTCCCCCATTGATGATGAACCAGATCGGATCACATGTCATTAGACCCATAAGTGATGGCTGATTACTCAGTGCATCAGTTCCAGGGATGATGATGTCTTGGCCCTACAAAAGCCTTAACCAATCAAAAGCCAGAAGCCACTATGACCAGCACTGGCCCCAAAGCAATGGCTGCTTCACAGCAATGCTGTAAACCAACAGCAGGATGGTAAATGACATTTCACAGGGGGTGGAGTGGGGAAGTCAGAGGGCGGACATTGTGGGAGAGTGAGGGTCAGAGGCGAGGACAGGGGAGTGTCTTTCAGCCACCATCCCTTTTGTCCATGTCCCACAAACTGGGTCACATCAAGACCACCCTCAACCAGTTGGGAGAGTCTCATGGCCAGGTAGACAGATAAGGTAATGGTGGTGGTGATGGGAGGAATCCCTTGATTCATCATTAATCTGCCACTTTATTGGCAGCAGGTTGGGAGGTCTACCTTCTTGTTCAAATTTAAATTCTGAGGAGGTGGGAAAAGGTCAAGTATTTTCAACTGACTGGATTATTTTCCCTTCCTATTACTATCCAGTGGCATGGACTGGTATTCGGTGAGGGGGGAGGGAGGGGAGTGTAGGATGTCTGCAGCATGAGGCACGTAGAGATGGCCACCCCACATCCCCAGTTGATTCCTGAGTGAAACCTCCAGCAATTGGACTGTCAAATTTTAAACATGTTTTCAATTTTCTTTAGTCGCCACTGGATGCACGAAGTATTCCAAACAAAAGTCATATTTGACTTGAAAAGTTGACTCAGTTTCTTTCTTCACAGTTGCTGCTAGACCTGCAGTGCTCCTCCTGTACTTCCTGTTTTTATGTTGGGTCTCTTGCCTGCCTCACCAAGTGGACACCATAATTCCCAATGGCACTGCTGAGGTCCCAGTGCTGCCAGCACTCTGACTAGGCCAGCAGCATTCAGGTCAGCAATAGGATGATCATCCCGGTAACAGCTACTTACTTGCTGCTGCCTGTGAGCGTCTGAGACAAAAAAAGTCAAAAATACAAAAAACTAGTACTAACACAATGGGCCAAATGGCTTCTTCCTGTGCCATAAGCACTCTATTATTCTGAATGCAAACAACAGGCTCACTCAGATACTGGAATCCAAAGTAGACAAGCGGGAGGCTGGAAGAACACAGCAAGCCAGGCAGCATCAGGAGGTGGAGAAGTCAACCTTTAGGGCATAACTCTGTAGGAATCAGTGTCTGGCTATCTGCACAATCAGTAAGAATCAGTGCATTATTTCTGTTAATGCTTGGAACTGGTATAATAGTTTATGAAATTCTACATCATTTGCTGAAGGAATTCATCTTGGTAGGTCTTTGTATCCAAAAAAGACAATGTTATTAATATTACGCACATTGGCCACAACAGCACCTTGCAGCAAGGCTTCAATTCGGGCAGCCTTCATACACTCTAGATCCTCACAGTTAGCAATTCTGGTACACATTGTGGACCTCAGATATTAAACAGAAAGTTGCATGCAAACAAATACAATGATAGCAATGTACTCTTGTCTCACATTCAGATAACATTTAATGATGAAACTGGCTAACATTAAATTCATTTTTTTCAGTTGGTTTTAAGCAAACTTGACTTTCTGTATGTAATAACACTCCATTTGTTTGTTCAACAGTCGACATCAGGCTAAATGAGTGAGCCTGTTGTCTACATTCAGAATCATAGAGTTTTTATGGCAAAGGTAGAAACCATTTGGCCCATTGTGTTAGTACTAGTTTTCCGTGTTTTTGACTTTTTTCCACTCTTTAGATAAGTATCCGATTCCCTTTGAGAGTAGTAGTTGAATCCACCTCCACCACTCCCTCAGACAATACATTCCTGACCCTAACCTCTTGCTCCAGAAGAAATAAGAATGGAAAGACTAGGAGCAGGAGTAGACAATTCAGCTGGCTCTACATGAACATTTAACCCATTGTTAATTAAAAACCTATCCACCTTGTCTTTAAATTTATTCAGTGGCCCATGTCCACCACAATCTGGGACTGTGAAATCTACAGATTTATGATCATTGTAAGAAGTAATTCCTTCTCATCTCTGTTTACAATCTGCTACCCAGCAGCTGAAAAGTATGGCCTCTTATTCGAGATTGACCCAGAAGAGAAAACATCTTTTCAATATCCACTTCATCAATCCCCTTCAGCATCTTGCCAACCTTCACATTCTCACAAGTATAGGCCCAAACTGCTAAATCTCTCCTCCTAAAACAAACGTTTCATCTCTGGATTAATTTAGCAAATCTTCACAAAACTGACTCCAATGTTTTTCCTCATGTAATATCAGTGGAAATAAAGAAAAACTATCAACCCTGTCTAATCGTGTTAATATCTTGAAAACTTAAATCAGATCATCCCTTTACCTTCCATATACTTGAGAAAACCCATCTAATGCTTCTTCATAACTGAACCCCTGAAGTCCAGATATCATTCTTGCAAACCTATATTGTATTGCCTCTAATGTCAATATATCCTTCCTAAAGTTGGGTGCCCAGATCTGCTCACAGTTCTCCAAGTGGGGTCTAACCAGGGTTTTGTATAATTGCAGCATATTTTCAGTCTTGTGCTCCAGTCCTCTAGATACAAAGACCAGCATTCCATTAGTTTTCTTGATTATTTTCTGCACCTGTTCATGACATTTCAAAGATCTTGCACCTGAAACCCAAGTCTCTTTGAAGATCCAGTGTATTTAACTTTGTACCATCTTGAAAGTACACTGATCTATCCCTTCTTAGTCCAAAATGGATAACTCACACTTACTTATATTGAACTCTATGTGCCACAGTTTTGTCCAATCATCTCATCTATCAGTATCCTTTTGCCATTTTATGCTATCATCTATACTGTCTACAATGCAGCTAAACTTTGGTTCATTAGCAACTTTGATATATAACTTTCTATGTCTTTATCCAAGTTATCAACAACTGAGGATCTAAAACAGATCCTCTGGGACACCACATGCTGCCATTTTGAGTACCTATCCATTATTCCTACTTTCAACTGCCTGCCACTCAACTAATTTTCCAGCCATGTCAGTAATTTGCACTCAATTCCAAGGGCATCTACCCAAGTCTCTTATGTGAGACTTTAACAAATTCCTTCTGGAAGTCCATATAAGTAACAGCCATACACATTCCCCTGTACACCACCTCAGTCACTGCTTTAAAAAATTCAATTGCATTTGTCAGGCATGACCTATCTGTCATGAATTCATGCTGGCTCTCCCTGACTGACTGAACATTTTTGAGGTGTTCAGTTGCCCCATCCTTGATTATAGTCTCCACAGATGTTAGGCTAACTGGTCTGTAATTCCTGAATTTTCCCCTTTCACCCTTCTTAAAAAGTGGATTGACATGTGCAATTTTCCAATCTAGAGGGAAGACTCCTCTAACTACAGAACTCTGAAAGATTGGAGTTAGGGCATCTACAATGCGCTCCTCTACTTCCCTTAATGCCTTTGGGTGGAAATAGTCAGTTTCTGGGGACTTATCACTCTTCAATGCCATTAAAATCCTCATTGCCAATGTTTTACGTATATTAATTTTATTCACTTCCAGTCCCCAACCCACTATTAATTTCTCATGACGTCAGCAAGATATCCTCTTTTTTTTTACCGAAAATACTAAGGCAAAGTAATTATTCAACATGTCTGCCATTTCTCCATAATCCTTGACAATATCCCAACTTTCGGTCTTTAGTGGGCCAACATTGCTCATGACACCCACTTTCCCTTTGTCTAAACTTGCCTAAGTCTTATTGATTTTGATGTCTCCTGCAAGTTTTATTTCATAATCTATCTTTCATTATCTGTCTGAAAATGTGCTGTCCAGAATGAAAAACAATGTTCCAGTTAAGGCTGCACCAGTGAATTGTAAAGATTCATGATAAATTCCTGGTTTCTGTACTCTCCAGCTCTTTTTATAAAGCTCAAGATCAAATACGCATCATGAATGAACTATCCTTTTCACTAACAGAAACAACAGTTCGAGAGTGTGATGTTCTTCTGTTGACTATGATATGAACCATTTTCTTTGCTTGCATAAAAAAGCATTAATTTTTTGCTGCTGTGAAAAATGTCATGAATGAGCTACACACCTTTGCAAATAGAACCAAACAGTGCTAGTCACTTGTAAATCTAAGCTCATTCAAGTTAATGATCTTTGTTGAGACTTATAGTGGAAATATGTCTGAAGAAGATAACCATGAAAAAACTTGTTTAACTCCACTGGGGATAGCAAACTGGTGATACTCTAACCATTTTGTCTGGCCACACAAATGGTTTCCTCAGGCTTACTCAGATAAATATGCCAAATGGTTCACTCATGTCAGTGTTGATATTCCATAGATACTCTTGTTGCTGCCACGACTAAGTCTGCAGCCAAAGGGAAAAATGCCACATAAGTGGTTTGTGATTGGAGTTAGATTAGATTAGATTACTTAGTGTGGAAACAGGCCCTTTGGCCCAACAAGTCCACACCAACCCGCCAAAGCGCAACCCACCCATACCCCTACACTTACCCCTTACCTAACACTACGGGCAATTTAGCATGGCCAATTCACCTGACCCGCACATCTTTGTGACTGTGGGAGGAAACCGGAGCACCCGGAGGAAACCCACGCAGACACGGGGAGAACGTGCAAACTCCACACAGTCAGTCACCTGAGTCAGGAATTGAACCCAGGTCTCAGGCGCTGTGAGGCAGCAGTGCTAACCACTGTGCCACTGTGCCGCCCCAAAAGTTGTGACCATCTTGCATCTCTACAAAGTCTGAGCTGATAGCAGATGCAGGAGAACTGAGGTGCACTTAAGAGAATTTCATCTCCATCTGTGTTGACATTTTATTCTGGAAAAGAACAAAAGAGAAAGTCTGTCACAGAATGCAGGAAAGATGAAATGACAAAAAGGGTGATGGTGCAAAACAAAAGGAGAAGGTATTGAGATAAGAGCTGAAAATGTAGAGAGAAATGCAGGCATCAAACACAGATTCCCTCTGTAAACATGGGCAGCGATTATGATGTGAAATTGTTGAACTCCATGTTGAGTCCAGAGCACGGTAAATTACCAAATCGATTTACTTCTGCCTATGTTACATTATGCTTTAACAGATGGCGTTATTTCTGTCGACATGTGGCTCAATAAACAAGTGTGGAATATGAAATTGAAGCTTTTTTCGGCTCTATTTTGGCCATGTGCTATCAATAACTGTTACATTGTACACTTTCAACTTAGAAGCCAGAACAAGTCTTTTACAGAAGAGTTTAAGAGGGCGATTGAGTTCCTGCTGGAGACTGCACAAAAATATGAGCCACCATGGAGTTTAATGGAATTCTACAGCACACTCCAATCTAAAAAAGCAAACAAATATTTCCCCTCTGTCCTTCCATTAATAAAACGGTTTCTTATTGAGTGCACAGAATCAAATGCCTCAGTCCCTGAATATTTAGATATTTTTGCATTACATACCTGATCAAATGTTCATTACTTTATTATTTGGAAAGTCCCATGGAGTGACTTAATTGAAGTTTGAAAGATGTTAAGAGGGATAGGTACGTGATATAGAGAAACATGGGAGATTCAGATTGGGGTATGGTCTAAAACTTACAACCAAATCTGTATAGGTAGAAAATAGAAACTGATAGGAATTTAGATCTCTGTTCTATAAATAGCAATTGGTGCCAGATCATTTGTCAATTTTAAGTGCGTGAAATTAATAGATTTTGATTCAGCAAAAGTATTAAGGGATACAGGGGTTTGAAGTTAAGCCTTTGATCACTATTGATCTAACTGAATGTCAGAATAGACACAAGGGTATAAATGATCTTCTATTCCTGCACTCCTACTATTCACAATGCCTCACTTTAAAGTTTACTTGCTTTGAACTATTGTTGTAATAGATTAAAACATTCCAATTTTGTAATTCATTCTCTATGCAAATTGTATAGAATGGCTTTGTTATAGTTAAGAAATTATATATAAGGTAAGCAAAGTGCTAGGGTTACCTGGCTGGAGAATAGGGTAGACAGTAAGACAAAGCAGTATAATGGGTACGTAGTTTTTTTATATAAAAAAAACAACTGCAATGAAACAGTATGTGAAGAGATTGGGAGCTAATGTTAAAGGAAATCCAAGTGTCCTCATGAACATATACCATAGATGCTGGTATATATGTTGACCTATGAAGCCCCCGGAACTCATTCCAAAAATGGTGAACTTACACATGAAGGCATAACACATGGCTGAGGTATTTCAGGAGTACTTTGTATCTGTCTTTTTGCAAGGAAGATGATGCTGAATTTATAGTGTAAGGAGAAAGCCGGGACAAAGGGTGATCTAAGAATTGACAAAGAAGTTAGATTAGATTACTTACAGTGTGGAAACAGGCCCAACAAGTTCACACTGACCCGCCGAAGCGCAACCCACCCATACCCCTACATTTACCCCTTACCTAACACTACGGGCAATTTAGCATGGCCAATTCACCTGACCCGCACATCTTTGGACTGTGGGAGGAAACCGGAGAACCTGGAGGAAACCCACGCAGACACGTGGAGAATGTGCAAACTCCACACAGTCAGTCGCCTGAGTCGGGAATTGAACCCGGGTCTCAGGCGCTGTGAGGCAGCATTGCTAACCACTGTGCCACTGTACCCAAGTGTACTACTTAAAGTTGATATATTCAAGACACAGAAAGATGTAAGACGGTAAATTGTAAAGATATGGACCATAATCCTCCTAATATACAAGGGTGATACCAGAGGACTGGAGAATTACAAATGCTACACCCTAGTTTAAAAAAGACTGTCTAAAAAAAGGATAAACCCTGCAAAAACAGATCATTTAATTTAACCCTAATATTGCAAAAGATTTTAGAAACAATCATTCATTGGGAAGAAAACTAATTGTCATTTGAGCAAGTGTAGATTAATCCAGGAAAGCTAGCCTTGATTTGTAAAACAAAAGCCAGGACTTTGAATGTTTTCATAACGTAACGGGGTTGATCAGTTGATACATTGTACGCGGACTTCCAAAAATGTCACATATCAAACTTGTCAGCAAAGTTGCAGCCCATGAAATGAAAGGAAAATGACAACATGGATCCAAGGTCAGCTGAGTGACAGACAACAGAAGGTAATGATGTAAGGTTATTTATCAAACTGAAGAATGGTATTATAGTAAGGTTCACTACTTTTCTTGATACTGATCTGTTTTTAATTCTGCAGGTGCAACTTCAAAATTTGCAGTGATCAATTCCATTGAACTGTGGAGGACAATGATAGATTTCAAGAGGACAAAGACAGAGTACTGAAATGAAGGGACATGTGACATGAAATTTAATGCAGTGAGAAATGAAGTAATACACTTTGAAAGGAAGACAGAAGAACAACAATACCAAATAAAGGATACATTCTGATGGGGCGAGAAGCAGATGGTCAAGGGTAATATTTGTACAAATTGTTGAAGATAGCAGAGGAGTTTGAGAAAGATGTTATTAAAGGCATACATAATCTTAGATTTTATAAATAGAAGCACTGAATACAAAAACAAAAACTATCATGCCGAACACTTATGAAACACGCATGCAGCAACAGCTGACATATTGTGTCGCATTCTGGGCATCATAACTTAGGAAGGTTGTGAAGATGTCCAAGAGGGTCCAGTAAAGGGAATAGTTGTTGAAGTGAGGATCTTCACTTTCATGGATATATTGGAGAAACTTTCAGAACACTAAATTGAGGAGGATTTTATCACCCAAAGATTGGGTCAGAAACCTATAGATTTTGAGAGACTAATGACATTGCAATGCATCAAAATAGTGCAAGAAAGTGGTCTGAGGTAAAGGATCAATTAAGATCCACTTGAAAAGCAGAGCAGGCTTGATGGACAGAATGGCTAACTTCTGTTCCCTTGTGCCTACAGCCTGTAGTTTATTCTCTTAAAGACAAAAAAAAATCTAGAGAAGGTTGATAATTATTCAAAATCATGAAAGGTCTGGAATGAGCGGTTGGGTCAAACAGTTCTCATTGGTGAAAGGGTCAAGAACCGAATTTAAAGTAACTGGATGTGAAAGGAAGAAAATCAATTTTACAAACAAGTAGTTACAAGTTGCACTGTATTCCCCAACAGTATACTAGACAGAACATGAAGGGACAAGGGGAAAATGCATGGACACAATAGACAGAATAGTTTCTTTCAATGTTGTAAACATTCGATGATTCTATAACAACATTCAGGAAAAATATCATTCTTTTGAAAGGTGATGGCATTACTTGTGGTAAATGTATCAAAAACTGGAGTGAGAAGTTCAAGTCTCAACACAAGTGCAAACCTCAAGCAACAAAGAAATAAGATGAATTTTTCTTTTCTGAGCAAAAGTACTTCATGCTACATTAATTCCTCCTTTAAGAAGAAACTGGATAAATGATGAGTCAATAGTAGGATTGAAGGTCGTAAAGATAACAGCTACTAATTTTCAATATTTCAGATGTTGCACTTTCCAGATGGATTTCAATGATCACCTTCCTTACATTATGGAGGTGTGTGTGGCAGGATGGTAAGCCATTGGTGCTGTTGGTACTGCTGTTGGTCATGGTGTAGCCTTTGTTGTTGCCCAGAGTCTAGATTAGAGTGGTGCTGGAAAAGCACAGTAGTTCAGGCAGCATCCAAGGAGCAGGAAAATCGACATTTCTGGCAAAAGCACTTCATCAGGAGGGCTTTTACCCAAAACGTCGATTTTCCTGCTCCTCGGATGCTGCCTGACCTGCTGTGCTTTTCTAGCACCACTCTAATCTAGACTCTGGTTTCCAGCATCTGCAGTCCTTGTTTTTACCTTTATCGTTGCCCAACAGAGTGAAAGACGGCACTGCAGAAGCTGCTCCCTTTCAATGGGCAAGGCTGGCATCAGCAAAGTGCTGCTGAAGTGTAATGTGAGACAGGTAAAGTACCTTCAACCAAGAAGTTGCCAGTTACCTGTCAAGGTGATATCTCTCTCTGTTCTGAACAGCAGTTCTTGTAATGGACTTGACGGGAGCTCTTCAGTGTAACAAATCAAAGTCTTTGCAGTTTGTCAGTTTCACTAAAGATCCTCTTTCCACAATGCGCTCAGCTTTGTGACCCAAGCAAGTTGTTAACAGATTGGGGAAACAGTATCTATGGCTGGGAATTTCAGGCTTCAGTGTTAACACAGCTAATACATGACATCTTGACCCCATCTCCACATCCCTTCTTTATTATATATGCACAGATATAAGGGGGTTCCCCAGGATTTTTAAGTCATGAAGCAGGAAAAGCCAATACAAAGCAGGGGCATATAGAAATCCCAAATAGGCATCACTCCCACCTCAAATGTCCTGAACTAATTCAGCCCTATCTATTCAAATTGATCCTGCTTTGTGCTTTCTGCTACTTACAGAAGTTAATGTAAAAAAAGAAGCAATACAAGTAAATAAAGTCAGGTGAGGAAATATTAACTTTTTTTTTAATTGGGAGCTTATGGCAGAGTTAATGAAAAACAATTTTTCAAAAGAGCTGATTTACTAAAGATCCAGAACTATTTCTAATTTATATTAGCAATTAAGATTCATAGGCAACATTGGGATGACTCTACTCTTAACTTTGTAGTAATAACAAGCATCAATTAAAGTAAATTACTCAGAATATAGAATTGGGTGAATTAGTGGTAAATTAAATTTAACATAGCTCTAAGCGTAAAAGTGTTACACAGCATAAGACATGGGTTAGATAGATACCCAAAGAGCGGTATCAAATTAGACAACAGTGAGGTTAGAGAAATTTGTGGTTAATTGTTGCTCCAATGTTTATGATATCCAGCACATGCAAATCAGTAATCAGCAAGTCAAGTGACATCTAAACTAAAAATCCAAATAATGATGCTATTCTAGAACTCTACACCTTGAATAATGTTCAGAGTCTGTCATTAAAGTACAACAAAAACATTGAAGTCCTGATAAAGGAAATAATTAAAAGGTTTTCAATTCATCTGAAAAAAGAACTATGAAGACAAACTGCAAAAATTTGATCTTCATGTCATTTTAAGAAAGAGGCAAAGATGAAATATCTTGGAGTTACTTATGATATTAGAGCATTCTGTCAAGTTTAATACTAATGCCAGGGAGCTCCACATTATGGTAATAGGTGTCAATATGTACAATGAATTTCTGCATAGAGTATAGCATGCAAAAAAAACATTTTCTCTAAGGAACTATGAAATTATATCTGCATATTGTTTCTGAATGGATAAATTAGGACAGGTTCAGTGACCCTAGTCACTTATGTCCATCGTATAATCTTGAGTTGATAAATGTGTGTTAAATGGTGCAGTGAAGCAGTGTACTGATAGTGGCAATAATGGCTGAATAGGTTAAAGTGAATGAAGTGTGTTTGCAAGGGATTTTAAAAATATTCTCATTTGGATGTAGAGAATATTGGAAGAACAATATTTATTTCCAATCCCTAGCTGTCTCAAGGGCAACAAGAGTTGATACATGGTGTAAGTCAAGAGTTGGTAGGAGTAGCAGGTTCCATTTCCTGAGAGAAATGAATGATCCAGATCTTTTTTAAAACGGTAATCTTATAACTTAAATGGTAATTTTATCTGATGCCCAAAACCCACATAATATATAGAGTTCACAGGACCATTCATGTCCTAGTCTATAGTGCAACCTCTATACTGCACTTTAAATAAAAACACACTGAAATTAGGCATTGGATTGCGCTAGGCAAGAGATAAAGGACAAATCACACCAGTTATATTGTTGCTGTAATAGGCCTTGGTTAGATCTTTCATAAATACCATGTAATGTTCAGTTCATCAAATCAAGGACAGAAAAATATTATCTTTCCATGAAAAGTACATCAGGAAAGTCAAGCATTTTTAGTGAGGTGAAAAGGGCTTTATAGTAATGTAAGTTTTCCAATTTACAAATAGAATAAAAATGTTTCAGGAGTCATGGTATGAAGTTCAAATGTCAGGGCATGTTAGTTAAATTATCAGTAAAAGTTGAAGCTAGGGAAGACTTCTTCACTGAAACAATAATAATGTCTTTCATGTGTTATCAAGGGAAATTATTGAAACGAACAGTTAAATAATTAAATAGGCATTCTGAATTTCTGAAGACAAAAGGAACTGGTGGTTTTGTGAAAGATAGCTGTAAAATAGGCATACTTTTGATAAACACATTGCCTTTTCAAATTTATTGTTCTTTCCCCTCTTGTAATAAACACATCACCTGTTCAGTCACAAGATCCACAATGACCATGCCGAATGTAGTTACGTCTTTGCTTTGTTAGATAGGTTAGATTACAGATAACTAAAAAGTGGGTTCACAAGAGTGGTGTCATG
Organism: Hemiscyllium ocellatum; assembly: GCF_020745735.1. Lineage (NCBI taxonomy): Eukaryota > Metazoa > Chordata > Chondrichthyes > Orectolobiformes > Hemiscylliidae > Hemiscyllium > Hemiscyllium ocellatum. The sequence continues at coordinate 24,857,592 of NC_083425.1, read as the reverse complement.
ACCATCAACTAATTATAGACATATTGAATTTTTAAAGACAACCTTTTTCTTGGAAAAATGACTTATGACCAAAACTTGACTGTGGAATTAAATTCAGCAACCATCAGGAGACAGAGGGAGACTTCAGAATGTCATAAATGATGAAGTATTAAGGAAGCTGTAAAGGGATGAACTCAAAAGGGAAATGCAGTAAAAATTGAATTGTAATCCCCCATATTTCACAGTCAACACAATCGTTAAGAAACCACAGATATGAGAGATTTATTTCCCTTTCAGGAATACACATGAATAGGAGTAAAAGCAAGCTTCAATCCTGATCTGTGATTGCTAGTGGCCTAATGTCCTAATATATGAATGAGTTGCTGCAAAGGTCACGGCTTTGAGAATAGCATTTAAACGCCCCTGCACTTTAGGTAAAAATGGAAAATAGCTATATCACTGAGTGTTTCCAGCTACCCACTTTTGAAAGGAATAAGAACAAAGGAATTTTAAACATCAAGCAAAGTCAAAAACCTCAAAATTGATTGTTTAACTACCAATGTCAGTGCTACCAGTAACATCCATGGTAATGGCCACAAAATTTAACTATCTACTCATCACGGATGACTCAGAGGCCAATCAGTATATCATTTTCTCAAAAACAAGCAAACATTTTTTTTGGATTCACTTCTTATTCCTCATCTGTGTGTATATGTGCACTGCATTATCATTTTTATTATGTTTAGAAACTAATAAACACACTATTTTTAATGCAAAAACAACCTTGTTAAATTAGCTTTCATTCAAAAAACTTTGCTTGGTCTCGAAGAAAGATATTCATAAGAAAGGATCCTTTTCAAATTAACCTTTCAAACTGATCCAACAAGGAGGAGGTGAATAAAGCAGGGAAGCCAGTTTGTCACTCCTCACCCAGGTGTGTAACAATTTTGAGGTATCCTGTCTGGAACCATAGCCAGTTGAGGAACTTTGCCCAAGTCTGGTTACATCAGTAGAAATGCTGTGCTGTGAATGTTTCAGCAGTTTGAAATGATGCTATTCAGATACACCGAAGGACACTTCAAATGTAGTATGAGATAGGTGAAGCTAATGTTCAAAACAACACAAATTCAAAGATTAACTGTGGGTAAAATTAGGATGTTAGTTTTATTTTCTAAATTTGTCCACTTTCACAGATGGAAACATTCCTCTACTATATTGAAATCTTTCAAAATTTGGTAAATCTCTTTTAGGTTATTTTCAACTTTCTAGTTTTGAGATAGAAAGAAAAATGTCCTGTTTTGCCTTTCTTGACAGGCATCCTTGCAGTTCTGTTATTATTCAATATCATTCTTCTTGTACCCTTTCCAGCCCCTTTATAACCTTATCATATATGACCAGAATAGTATCTCTGTTTTTCAATTCTTACCCGTTAAGCCCCAGTACTTGGTTTGCTTTTGCAATGGCCTTATTGACTAAGGTTGCAACATATGGTGCATTCCTTTAAGTTTTATGTTGCAAATAATATGTGACCTTTTTAAAACCAAAAACGTATTATCCCATGCTTATCCATGTTGAAATTAATTTACTAATTACATGGCCATTCTGAAAGCTGACAATCTTCTTGCTATTTGTTGCAGTCCTCTCATGTTGACTCTCTCTTCTAATTTGGTGTTGTCTGCAAATTTAAAATTGTTGTTTGTTTCAAAATCTAAATTGCTAATGCAAATTATGAACAACAGTGGTCCCAGCACTGATTCCTATGGGACAGTATTTTCTATTTCCTGCCGCTTTGAATAGCTGGCCTTTACTCCTACTCTCCACGTTCTGTTTTGCAGCCAGCTAACGATCCAGCCTGCTACTTGTCATTTGGGTCTGCGTGTTCTGATCTTATTCACTAACTTAGTAAAGCAAAAGAATAAATGATTATTTTTAAAATAGCACAAGAATGAGGAATTATTTTGGCATCAAAAGAGAAATCTGTTCTGTTTAGCACTGTTTCCAGTTTTAATATTTGTTGGCATGCAGATATAGACCTCATACAAACTGCCTTTCTTGATAGGCTTGGTTTTATCCAGTAAGTGGTTTTCCCAATGCTGGTTTCAATCCATAATTATGGATGTTGATTGCTCAAAGATTACAGCTGCTCATTTCTAGTAACAAAAAGCCTGTTTCACTGCACAGTAAAAAAAACTCACAAGATTCTCCAAAGGGAGTAATTTCTTCAAGAAGGGAAACTCGAGGATTACTTGTTAAGAAAATTATTTTTAAAACTGACTGTAAGTCTTGGAAGGAATTATGCTTTTGTTCTGAAGAGAATAATGCTAACTATGCAATAACGGCTGCCCCCACCAATCGAATTTTGTGTAAAATCCTCAGAATGAATGGGAATTCATCAAGGTCATTAGCTCTTTCAACAATATCTCAACAGCCATTAGTTCTGGCAGGCTGTTGTCAAATCTTTTTCTGTGTAACCCCACCTGCTGAATCCCATCTGGATTTTCTCGATGTGTGTGGAAGTCTTTTTCTCTAAATCTGTAGCAATGCTCTGTGCCACAAAAGATATACTGGTCCCACTGGTACAAAATCTACTTTGTCCAAGTAAAGCCACCCAGACCGAGTCCCAGTATGAAATTAAAACATAAAAGCAGTTAAAACCACTGCACTTGGAGTACAAACACTTGTTGCTTATAGTTCATCATTTAAATGAGTATATCAGCAACTTTGATCATGATATGGTCCCATGTTGAGTATGTAAAGCCTGTATCATTTTACTTTTTTTTGATTGTGCACCAAAATGGGAAAAAAAAAGACTGCTTTGTGCACTTGTGACTAGACAGTAAAGGTCATCAGCCTGGCGAGAACTCTCTGATTGATTCCCGAGTTGCTGAACAGCTTGAGGGTGTAAACAATACAGTGAGAAAGCCTTCAAGTTACTGCAAGGGCAGGTGATGTGTCTCCCTCTCTGAACTAAAAATACCCGCAGACTGAAAAATGCCAGTGAGTTTCTGTAAGCGGTTGCCTTAACCAGAAACTAAAAGATTTTGCAATTAGTGTACCAATTGTCCCATAGCTTCTACAAAAAAAGTGAAGGAATTTGGAGAAAAGGGATTGAAGAATAGATAGGTGTGTAAACCAAAAGGATCATCTCAGCAAACCCTGTGGACAATTTTTCCCAGTTTTCCAATGTTTCCCAGTTGGATTTTATCTTTGAGACAAAAAGTGAAATCAGAACTGAACAGGTACCCCAACAAAATGAAACAGAGAAAGTAAACTGACCCTCCCAGATTCTAAGGAAGTGAAAACTGAAATTGGGGTTTAGACATCAAAATTTCAAGGTGGACTGAAACTGGTTGAGGCTCCATAAGGCACACAGTCATACAAGCTCAGTAATAGCATCATTAGTGAGCCCATTGGTGCAGTGCAAGCAAGCTGAAAATGACCAAGTCCAAATACAAAAGCAGAATCATTCAGAATTCAGAAGTGTTATAGCACAGAATGAGGCTATTCAACCCATTGTGTTGGCACCAGTTCTATAAAGGAGTATTGCCATTCTCCTGCCTTTTCCTTGTGACCTTGCACAGTACCACTTAAGAAATAATCATCTAATGACCTCTTAAAACCTCAATTGAACTAGGGACTCCACCATTCTTCCTAATCATGTGACTTCTAATTCTACCTTGAATCATTGTTTCTTGGAGCTTTCTCACTATTGAAGTTAAACTGACTGGTCTCTAATTGCTGGGCTTATCCTTGCAAACTTCCTTTGAACAAAACACAAGTTGCTGCAGATATTTCCTGAAGATAACAATAATGGATCTATTCCATCCAGACCAATTTTAGAGGCTTTGCAAATGTGTACCATTTCTGAGGAAGTCCTTGGCCATGAAGTTTGGGTTGTTTGTGCCCTGTTCTCAGGCTACATCCAGGAAGAAGAGGAAATGCTTCACAGGGAAGACTTTGTGACAGACTTTGATTATCTATATACTGTGAGGGATGCCAAACCAATTTGCAAGATCTGTCTTATTATAACTGCCTTTCAACGTATATCTTATAGATTATAGTTTATACAATCTGCCAGTTAATATATAAATTATGTTTGTTCTGGATTTTTGAATTTAGAAGGTTACCTACAACAGTATTTAGTGTTTGCTTTATCTGATTCTTGCATAGTAAAAATTCTTCACGGATTCTTAGACTTAAAAAAAAGACACATAACTGAGATAAAAAGTTTTTCTTTATACACCACCGGTTCTCTATTGAGATTGGAACATACGGGTTGCAACATATTTTTCTAGGTTAGAATTATTGAAAGCTAACAAAAGTTAACTGTCACAGACTTCAGTTTACTAAATCTTTACATATAATTACCTCAGCCAGATTTGGTAAATACTTCAAGACAGGGCCCACTGAGATACTGCAGCAGTCGCAAAAGTCTTTCCTCCCAATTTCCTTTCTTATAAATCCTACTAAAACCTAGAACTTGCCTTATTGGTCAGATTCCACCACAGTTGGGAAAGTAGACAAGTTTTTTTAAAAAAAGACAAAAAGCATTATTTTGTTGAACTATACAAAAGAAGTAGCCATTATACAACTAATTAAAAATGCAAAACACGCATTACGTTGCAAGTAAACATTTAATTCCCAACTCCTATATTAATAAAAGGCCACCCTGTTGCTATCACACTTCGGCCTGTGGAAGATTCAAACTGACTATTGTATTTCCAAAATTACAAGAGTGACTACACTTCAGAAACGGCTGTAAAACACTTTGGAAAGCTGAGAGTTCCTGAAAAGTGTCAAAGAAATTTAAGATTTCCTTTAAAACTGTGCAAGATTATTTAGGAAGAAAACATTTTGTAATATAATATTAGTGGGAACCACACTCCACGCTGCTTATTTATTTTGGCTTGCAAGAAATTCTTAAATGTATAAGTGACAGTCTGTGGATGTCCACCAAGTGTATAAGAAATGATTAATATTTAATAGGAAGAATTGGACAATGAGATAGATGAGAACAGATCTTGATAAGAGTGAAAAATCTTTTTGTGGCTAACTGGGTGCATACAGATTTAAAAGGCACATCAATCTGGAATATTTATTTAACAGACATGAATAAAATTAATGAACTGCATAAATTCATGTTCTACTGCTATAGAAAACATGTTTGTAGAGTCCAACGGATTATCTTCTTATTTAATATAACTGCTAGAGAGTAACAACAACATGACTTCTACCTATCTGGGGCATGTCCAGAGGTTATTTTAAAATGTACCATTTGATTCAAATTTACAAATTGAGACATTTCATATCTAATCAAAGGCACATTTAACAGAATTGTATGCAACTTCTGTTTTGTTTCAAATTGCATTCTAAATGTTGCAGCCAATGTTCCAAGTGGACATCACCTGATGACATCGCACCTCAACATCTTCAAATCATTATTTTCTCTAAACTCTGCAATACCTGGAATCTAAACCTGATCAATTCAAGTGCAGGAATTTGAGTACAAGCATACATCCAATCATGGTATTTAGTTGAGCATTTTTTGCATGCCTCTAAGAAATAGTGAATCTCAGTGGAATAATTAAAGACAGAGATGTGAGTGTGTTATTACCATAAATCACAGCCTATAAGTCAACATTTGAAACTCAATCTTTCCAATAATGGACCTGACTTAAATGCCAAGTATAAAATGTCAAGATTGATGCAGGAGGACCCACCTCTCTTCGTCAGTCACCATGCACTATCTGCTATTGGGCGTGTGTTAAACTCCCAAGCATATTTTTGGTAAAATGACCCATATTGACTGCTTGATCCCACATGCTGACTTATAAGGAATGTATAATTCAAAGCATATATCTCAAAACTGAATTAGCCCAACACAACTCTTAATGTGAATTTGGCCCTAAAAGTGCATTGATTAGCTGATGAGGACGAGTTGACTAACATGACTTTGTAAGTTGAGTTCTTGTACATGTTATAACTTATAGGCCATAATCTACATCACATAATTTGTTGGTTTACATTAGTCTATCAATGTTCAATGTTCAACTGAATTGTTCCATTGAGAGTTACATGGACTTGATGAGCCTAATTGCCTACCTACATGCCATGACTAGTACATGATTCTAGAGATATTTTCTAATTAGCCTGTTCAGGGACATTACTACATATCTCTGGAGCAGGTGAGATTTGCTGAGAGGTAAGGACATTACTGCTTGAGCATAATGGCCCCTTTTGATCCATTATTCTATTTTTAAATATGTGATAATTCTCTCTACTGTTTTTGACACTAATCACCACATTTTCCAGATATTTTCTAAATGACCTGTTTGGATATATTGTGACACACCTCTGGTGCAGGTGAAACTTGAACCTGGGCTTCCTAGGTCAAAGATTGGGACACTGCCAGTGCACCACAAAAGCTCCTTTTCACCCATGATTCTAGATATCAGTACTTGCAATTGGATAACAGACTGTCAAAAAATAAACTGCTAAGACTGGGACTGCTGTAAAACATATAATAAATGGCTTCAGCTGTAATCAATTAACATTTATTGCAGTGAAAGTCAATGTCAAAACCACCCAATTTCCTGACAGATTGGGAATGCAGAGGTACAAATGCTACCTGATGACGGAGTAGCACTCCAAAAGCTAGTGCTTCCAAATAAACCAGTTGAACTATAACCTGGTGTTGTGTGATTTTTAACTTTGTATATCCCAGTCCAGCATCCAGCATCTCCAAATCATGAGAAAATACTGCAATTGTAACAATGTAGCAGCTTCTGGTTCTATGTCAGAAACAATTGGATGATGTCTGGCTTGTGGGGCCCGATATATAGTGTGAAAGAAAACAGAAAACTGGAAGAGAAGTCTCAACCCTCGATCAATTCAAGAAAAACGATATTCCACATGCTACATTTTCTATTAACATTAATAATTCTTGTATCGAAGAAATCAACAAAAAAGTTAAAAATTGCTCCTTAAATTTAGGTAGGCATTTAAACACAAAAATTTGACATAAAACATGTTTGGCAATTTATGACCCAATTTGTATATTCACAAGCCCTATCCAATATTCAATTCAATGCATCACTTTCCCCAACAGTAACCTCTAAGGAGGAAGGGTAGAGGGGAGCTGGAACATTTGCAATGAGAAAAGTGAACAGATTCAGGTTGAGTCAGGGGACTGGATTGTTAAAGTGTGGAAATTCAGACCTAACTTGCTAACTTCCAGTTTTCAGAGAAATGATGGACGGACAGTCAATCCAATCTCAGGAGGCCTTGGAAAACCTATGAGCAAAGATGAAGTGAGGCACTGCTTTTCCATTTTGTTAACATACCACATCCCCCATGACCAAACACCACACTCTCCAAACCTTTCTGATTGCCCCAACAAGGCCTCCAGTCTCCTTCTCCCATATCACTCCATTTGGCTTTGTATCTCCTCCCTTCCTGAGCCCTTAATCTTCCCCTCCCTTAGAATCCTACCAGAAGCTAACCCTGTCACTTAGGTGGGAAACTGGTCAATGACATATTACACATATTGTGGAGTTCAGGAAATTCGGATCTCCAGACTTCCGATCCAGAACCAGGACCTTTTAATTTTTTGGCCGGCCAAAAAAGCTAAAATTCCTAGCAAGACATTGTCACATTGCTGATTTATATTCTACTTTAGAAGTAGACAATGGCAACATGACAAAGCAAAGTTACAAAACTGATATTTTGTTACAATAATGATACGCGTTGTAATATGTTGAAAACCAAGCATACTGTATTAATTCTTGTGCTAGTTCTGAAAAAGGGTCACTGAACCCTAAATGGTAACTCTGACTTCTCTCCACAGATGCTGCCAGACCTGCTGAGACTTTCCAGCAATTTTTGATTTTGTTTCAGACTTGTGCTATATTTTGTCTTTGTTAGGTGACTGTTGAAACTGAAAATTAGGCACTCGTATCAAATTAGATCACAGTGGTGCTGGAAAAGCACAGCAAGTTCAGGCAGCATCCAAGGAGCAGGAAAATCGACGTTTTGGACAAAAGCCCTTTTCCAGCACCACTCTGATCTAAACTCTCGTTTCCAGCATTTGCAGTCCTCACTTTTGCCTACTCATATCAAATTAGTCAAAATGTCTTATTGGATAAATATATTATCTTTATTGCAATTATAATGAATTCTATATACATTAGACACTTGTACTAAAAGGGTTAATATTGTTGAAATGTGCAATTATTATTATCGCAGATGGGTATAAGCAGCATTAACTTTGGCCTCCAACTCATCTCCCAGTGAAAGAATACTAGTGAATCAGCTAATTGCCAGTTAGATTTGAACTTGCTTATTTTTGAATAATCTAAGTTCAGGTCATTTCATTGGGTTACTGGCAAGATATTTTTGATATGTAAATGAAGCCAATGTAGATACTGAAAATGTAACAAGTTCCTTGTGAATAATGTGCTATCCATAATTTGCTGTTTGAAGTCTAAACATTAATTAATTCCTTATTCCTATCAGATTTGCTCAAAAACTCAGAAAGTACGAAATCCTAAGACTTGCACAAGCCAAATCACAGTAAGATTTACTTTTGTGAGAAAAATCTCAAATCTGAGGCTGTAGTAAATGTAATTTGGCAGAAATATTTTTTTTCAATTTTAGCAAGCAACAGAACCCACATTACACTTGACTGTGTATGGTTGTCAATTCTGAACATCAAATGTGCATGTATCAGGTGCACTGTCAGAGATCATGTAAGTTACATCACACCAACTTACTGATAAACTAAACCTTCTCAGAGTGACATAGCAACTAAAGGGACAAACACCTGAGCCAGCCTAACAGCATAATTTCAGGTCAGCTCCTGGGCCTGACCAAGCTGACTAGCAGGTCCAGGCAGCAGGCAGTGGGGTGAGGGGTCATAGTTAGATTAGATTCTCTACAGTGTGGAAACAGGCCCTTCAGCCCAACCAGTCCACACCAACCGTCTGAAGAGTAACCCACCCAGACCCATTTCCCTCTGACTAATGCACCTACCATTATGGGCAATTTAGCATGGCCAATTCACCTGACCTGCACATCTTTGGACTGTGGGAGGAAACCGGAGCACCTGGAGGAAACCCATGCAGACACAGGGAGAATGTGCAAACTCCATACAGACAATCGCCCGAGGCTGGAATTGAACCTAGGACCCTGGTGCTGTGGGGCAGCAGTGTGAATCGCTGAGCCACCATGCCAACTGCCCTTCTTCCACGGCTTTGTTCATGCTTTGGTGTCCTTGCAGAGGGTGCATGTGGTGTCCACCAATAGTTTTGATGCTTTTAGAGAAAGGTGCTGGAATGTCTTCTAACTCCATTTTGATTTGACTTCCTCCATCTCTCACTACCTCTACCTCACCTTTGGTGTTTTGCAGTGCCCTTGCTGGGCACTGCACATAATTTTATTAATTGGAAACAGGTGATTTAGTGATGGTGGATAAGAAAAGTCTGACAAGTGATTTGACGGTGGAAGAAAGCTGCTTGATTGTGATAACACTTCAGGCATAAAAAGGCAAAATTCCAAAATTTCAAGGTGGCTTTTTTAAAACTTACATGTGCAACTATTTTTCTTTATAAATAATTCAGGGTCAAGTTGACCTGAATATTAATCGAAACAAAAAAATTAAAGAAACCACAAAGCAATCCCAATCCTGTACAGTATCATGGTATTTGTCTCATTTCAAATTTTCACACTCTGAAGAACAACAATTAATGTGACAAAACTTCACTGATAATTGTTGATTTTTGCTATTCACTGGTTGTCTGGAAGGGACTGACATATCTTAACCACAATATAGGAGAGAAAGTTAAACACTTTGGGCACTGGAAATATGAACTAAAAAAAATCAGAAAATGCTGGAAATACTCGACATGTCAAGTTGACTATGACTCTTCAAAACTCAAGATGAGGAATCATGTTCAACTCAAAACATTGACCCTGTTTTTCTCTCTCCACAAATCCCGCCAGACCTGCTGAGTATTTCCATTTATTGGCAGAGTTTCTATCTTGCAGTGGGGTAACTGTCCAAGGCACATAACCTTATTAGTATAAATTTAGGAAACATTTGTTTCTGTTGTGTGGTCAGATATATTTTCCTTGGAAGAGATGGAGTTTATATACGAATTCTGCTGAAATCAAACTGAGTGAGCCAGAGAATCACCGGTAATAGTTTCTCCTTCAGCTTCTGCATTTTTACTTCTGATCATAGTTATACAGTCAGAGTGATACAGCATGGAAACAGACCCTTCAGTCCAATGAGACCATACTAACCATAATCCGAAATTAAACTAATCCCACCTGCCTACTCTTGGCCCAAACTCCTCCAAACATTTATTATTCATGTACTTATCCAAATGTCTTTTAAAACATTGTAACTATACCCTGATCCACCACTTCATCTGGAAGCTCATTCTCCACAGGAACCACATTATATAAAGGTTGCCCTTGTCTTTTTCAAGTCTTCCTCCTCTCACCTTAATATATGCCACCTAGTCTTGAAATCCCCTACCCTAGAAAAAAACCTGCCATTCACTTTAACTATACCCCTCATGATTTTATAAACCTCTAGATGGTCACCCCTTGACCTTCTATGTTCCAGTGAAAGAAGCCCCAGCCTATCAAGGTTCTCCTTGGAGCTCAAACCCTCCATTCCCAGCAACATTCTGGTAAATCTTTTCTGAACCCTTTCCAGCTTACTAAAGGCCCTTCTTATTTTTCACTTTTCAGGGTTTCTGCCAAAACCTTATCTCTATCCACCTACTCCATCTTTCCTCCTGGTAGCCATCGGAGGCTGAGCCAGTCTGTTCACAATCTTGGTGTCATTTTTGACCACAAGGTGAGCTTCTGAACACATCCACATTATCACTAACACTCATTTGCAACACTGTAACATTGCCTGGCTTACCCCTCTCTCAGTTCTCACTGCTTAAACTCTCATTCATGTTTTTGTTATCTCTCGTCTTGACTATTCCAAAACACTTCTGACTGGCCTACTGTTGCCCTCTGTAGACTGGAAGTCATCCAAACTCTGCTTCCCTTACATTAATTCACACCAAGTCCCATTCATCCATCACTTGCGTCTGTTCTGACTACAGTAACTCTTGGTTAAGCAATGCCCTAGATTTTAAATTCTCATTCTTATTCTCAAATATCTTCATGTCCTCACCCTTCCTTACCTCTGCAATCTCTTCCAGCTATGCAAGTAAGAACTCTCTGTGCACCATTAATTCTGGGTCTCTAAAATATCCCCAGCTTTAATCATTTCACTATTGAGGGCTATGCCTTTGTCTGGCAAGGCTGCCAAACCATGGAATTCTCTCCCTAAATCTTTCAGCTCCTCCACCACTTTTCTCCTTTAAGATAATCTTTAAAACTTGTCCTGTTGACCAATCTTTTTGGCCATCTATCCTCATTCTGCCTTATATCATTCAGTACTTAATTTCAAGTTGCACGCTCTTATGGCATAGTTCATTTCATTACATTAAACATACTATAAAAATACCACATTTCCTTATACACAACCTTACACTAAGTAAATAATTATCAAGACAGAGAAGATGAAGATAGGAATTTTAAATGTTATTTTATGGGTAACAAGGAGTTGTGATTATGGTTATACAGCTTGGAATATCTTACGAGATACTTTATAAACCCATTGTTGTTGTCCGTGCATTGCGAGTCAAAGCAGAACCACAAGCAAACAACTCAGATTGGAACCCCATACAGGTCTTTGCTTGAAAATCTTGAAATTTAGATTGGCTGAGTTAAATCCAAAAGAAATTTCTTGTGAAAATATTCAATACAGAAAATTAAACCAAACCCACACAATAAAGCTAACCCTTCATGCTTTACTGCTTTGATTTATAGGTAGCGCAAGTCATAATTTATAAGTAAAGCAAGTGATCTGGATACTACATGATGCTCTGTGACAAATTCCACAAAGCTCCTGCAGTTAGTAAATTGCATCATAATTTGTGGCTGAAATGGTACAATTTTGCAGAAGTGTTTCGGAAGCAGTGAAAATGCCAGTTCTGAGTGGATTGGAGGAATACATCACTTAGCAGAGCAATTTGTGACCACTATCGATGGATCACAGACAACAGGTTTTCTCAGCATCAGCACACATTTCAGACACAGTTTAAAGGTTTACGTGAATTACCACGCTATCTGAGTGTGAAACATCTGTATGAACTTTACAAGCTGCTAACCAGGTCCAGTGTCCCTTCAGATGCTGAGCAATAGCTTTTCAGGTTAGCAACAGGCAAGATACTTCTGATAAATCAAAAACAGGTTCAAAAAGAGGTGACCTCAGAAAACTCAGTGTCCAGAAACAAATGTGCTGCTGAAAACTGAAAACCTGCCACCCTTAGAATGCAGCATTTCATGGTGTACTAATTTTCCTTCAACAAAAACATAAATTCTTGGAGAAACTCAGGGGGTCTGGGAGCATGTGTGGAGAGAAAACAGAACTGAAGAAGGATCACTGGACTCAAAACATTAATCCGGCTTTCTCCCCACAGATGCTGCCAGATCTGCTGCGTTTCTCTCGCAATTTCAGTTTCAAATTTCCAGTATTTGCATTTATTGTTTTATTTCCTAAACTTAGTTGCTTTCAATTAGACTTATAGGAAATGGCTGAATCAAAGCTATTTTATGCTACGAGAGAACTGATGTAAACAACTTTGTATGCATAGACTCAGAAGTCAAGATCCAAAGCACCATTGATGTATTCACAAAAGTGTATGAGAGAATGGACCTTGGATTAAACATCCAGAAAACAAAAAGGTCCTCTGCCAGCCTGCAGATAACTGCAACAGTGTCCATTGACTATCATTTTCCAACATCTTATTGTGGATTAATCCTTATACCTTGGGACCCTGCTCCCAGGGAAGGCAGACTTAGACCATGAAACCCAATATTGCCTCAGCCTCTGTGTGAGCAACAGAGCATCAATTTCAATCCTATTGGGCTGTAGTGTTGGTCACTCCTGTATGGATGCTGCCTGAACTGCTGTGCTCTTCCAGCACCACTAATCCAGAATCCCGTATGTGTCAGAGATGTGGACAATGCACAGTTGACATCAAATTCCTTGACAAATGCCATCAATGATATCCCTGCACAGTCCTACAAATCTGATGGCAGGGTAGGTGTTGTAATATCAGTGTCCTATTATCAGGTGAACATCCCCAGCATCAAGGCAATGGTTATGATCAGTCAGTTGCTCTGAGCAGGCCATATTGTCTGCATGCCTGACACAAGACTTCCATAATAAGCCTTGTATTCTGAGTTCCAGCATGGTAACTGATTGCCAGGAGCTCAGAAGAACGGCTTCAAGGATGTCCTCAAAGCCTCACTGGAAAAGTGCAACATACCCACTTTATAACGGTAATTCCTCAACCGAGACCACCCAGGTGGAAACCAAGTGCAATCAGCAGAAGGAGTATGTGCGAAAATCCAAGCATCCCACCCATCAGATCTTCAAAAGCTAGCCACTCCATCCTCAGCAGGTTCATAGAACTAGCAACGGACTGTATAGTCACTTCAGAGTGGAAGAAATGCAACCTTAATTCTGAGGGTATGCCTCAGAAGAAAAATATCAAACTCAAATCCCTACTCTTTAATGGATTTCATTGCTGATAGTATAATTGCAGCAAGTTGAATTCAATGGATCTTATTTCAAATGTTGAACCAGAATTAAATGCACAGAGCAACCTTGATTATCCAAAAAACACGGGCGGGGAGTATTTTGTTTGGATAATCGAAGGTTCGGATAGCACAATTTACCCAAGCATCAGGACCTTGAGATCTTGTTCGGATAATCCGAAATTCAGATAATTGGTGTTCAGATAACCGAGGTTGCACTGTATAGGGTGACCTTCCAAATGTATTCTGATGACTTAACTCTATCTCTCCTCCATCTCTTTAGACCAATTAAACAGGTCCAATGTCCAACTGTTTGGATCAATGTAATGGTTTTCGGTGTTCATAAGTTCTATTCGACTCCCTGGAAGCCATCTTGGATCTCTTATTGAAAACTAGTCTTGGTAATGGTGCCATCAAATTACCACTGACTGTCATAAAACTCCACCTGTTTCACTGATGTTCTTTAGGGGAGAAAAATCTACCATTCTTACCTATTCAAGTTTACATGTGACTCCAGTCCTATAGCAGATTTCATCTTAACTGCTCTCTGAAATGGTCTAGCAAACCACTCAGTTCAAGGGTAATTGGGGATGGGCAACAAATGCATTCCTTGCTAGCAACACCTATATCCCAAAAAAACTTTCTCAAAACTGAACTCAACTACAAGGTTGAGTTTGTGATCCTATAATCTGCATCCCAAAAGCTTTTAAATTTGTAACATAATCACTTCCACCCATGTCATAGAGATGGCTCAAATTCCTAGAACTGCCTCCCAAATGACAATATATTTGCATCAAGAAGATTGCAGCTGTTTAAGAAGGTAGCTCATCATCACCTTCTCAAGGGTAGTTAGGGATGGGCAACAAATACTGGCCTGGCCAGTGATACACATATGAGTAAATTGAAAGATATACATGCTACTGAAATTCTTATGTAGTCATCATCACATCCTGGCTTGGTCAACCTCCTGACCTCTACATGGTTCTTTGGATGGAATATCTAATGTAACAAACTGATCATTTGATTCCCGCCCAAGCTAAAGTTGTGAATAGCCTGGTTCATGCAGAAAACAAAACTGGAATGGAGGTGAATAAGTGTCAAAAATTTGGAACTTGTGACAGGGTGTAAATAAATCTTCACCTTTAAATAAATCTTCACCTTCTAAAAGTTTCCCATATTCCCTGCTTGCAAGCTGCACTCACCATTTCTTCCTTACATCTATGATCTCTACCAATCTCCAGGCTGGCCCTTTATGTGGTTCTCCCAGTGGTGGCCCTACCTTTAGTGAATTAGCCCCTATATTCTTAATTGCCATTGTAAATCATTCTTTTTTTAAATCTGACTTTAAACCCACCTTTCTACAGCATATTTTTGGACACTACCATAGTTGTTTCTATAGTTGAGAATTAATTTTTGTATGATTATGTTTCTGTGCTGTAACTTGGAATTTTTTAACTTCATCAAGGTGCTATATAAATCTGATTTATTGTTCTTGCATCAATGCAATGCATCATTCATTGTTTAACAATAGCACAAAGGATAATAGGTTTGTTAAATAGAATTAAACTACTGAATGTTAGAATTCAATCATACCAAAGCCTGACTTTCTACCGCCAGTATCAGCTTGGCTATCTTGGCATCCAGATAAAACACTGAGGCAAACATCTCAGTAATAACATAGAAAAAGCCAAAAAGATCTCCCTAACATGGAGAATTAGGGAACACAGCAATCACCACTGATTCAGCAAAAGGATCATATTGCCTTTCATAACAATAGCATCTTGATATATGATAGCCGTGGAAATAGCCATCTCAGACAACATGAGAGACAACCCTAGCTTGGTAAATATGTCTTTATCTTAACACACAATCTACACGATAAAAACACGTTAGATTTTAGAATACCTTGCACTTTCCACCTCAAACACAGAGCAAGTGAATGCTGCTTTTCAAGTTAATATAAAACAGGCATACAAATTGAGGTACCATTAGTAATTTAAGAATAACCAAACTAGGGCAGTGGTTTTGAATATTTGTTTCAACCTAGATTTAATGCCAGCTTGAACTGATAGACAATAGTCACAAATCATCCATTTTATGGTAAGGTCCTAATGAGTGTTGCTGAATAAAGCGACCTTGAAAGTGGAGTTGCAGGTAGATAGGATAGAGAAGAAGGCGTTTGGTATGCTTTCCTTTATTGGTCAGAGTATTGAGTACAGGAGTTGGGAGGTCATGTTGCAGCTGTACAGGACATTGGTTAGGCCATTTTTGGAATATTACGAGCAATTCTGGTCTCCTTCCTATCGGAAGGATGTTGTGAAACTTGAAAGGGTTTAGAAAAGATTTACAAGGATGTTGCCAGGGTTGGAGGACTTGAGCTATAGGGAGAGGTTGAATACGCTAGGGCTGTTTTCCCTGGAGCGTCGGAGGCTGAGGGGTGACCTTATAGAGGTTATAAAATCATGAGGGGCATGGATAGGATAAATACACAAAGTCTTTTTCCTGGGGTGGGGGAGTCCAGAACTAGAGGGCATAGGTTTAGGGTGAGAGGGGAAAGATATAAAAGAGATTTAATAGGCAACTATTTCACTCAGAGGGTAGTATGTGTATGGAATGAGTTGCCAGAGGAAGTGGTGGAGGCTCGTACAATTGGAACATTTAAGAAGCATTTGGTTGGGTATATGAATAGGAAGGGTTTGGAGGGATATGGGTCAGGTGCTGGCAGGTGGGACTAGATTGGATTGGGATATCTGGTCAGCATGGACAGGTTGAACTGAAGGGTCTGTTTCCGAGCTGTACATCTCTATGTCTCTATAACTGCAAACAGTAGCTAACTGGTTCATATAGATCAATAAGAGATCAGATTCAGCAGGAATATTTAATTGGTTTTGACACTTTTGCTTAGAAACAGAAAAAAAATGTTGAGTAGTGCTTCAATGAATCAGTATACACCGAGTAAATGGAAGTGTACACATCTACCAGAAGGGCAGCATAAGACTACATCTTTGATTTATTACTTATTCCATCAAACCTCTTTCCACAGTGACAGTAGAATATGTTGCTGGCTCCTCATGCCTAGATTCATAACTGCATGGGCAAGATGGTAACCCGCATGAAACAGTACACCAAAAAGAAATCAAAGTATAGGTAGGGAGAGAGGGAAATCATTGAAAGAGGAAGAATCAATTGTAGGTCTGCCTGATAACTATGTACATTTAAAAATATAGTTTGGAAAGAATTGGTAGAACAAACAAGGCATCGGATCTTTAGGGGACATAAGCTTAAAGTAAATATTAAACTAACAGAAGCAACATGATGAAAACCTTTTCTTAACATGGTGAGCTGCTTGATCTGAAAAGCATTTCCTGAAAGTACAAAAGACCCAAATTCAAAAATATCTTTCAAAATGTAATTGGCAAATATCTGAAGTGGAAACATTTGTACAAGTCGGGCAGGTAAGTCTTGTGAAGAGCCAGGCACAATGTCTTTCCTTTTGTTCTCTATAGCTCTACGATTCATTGTGTTTGAGCTTAGGGTGTCACAA
Source organism: Hemiscyllium ocellatum (assembly GCF_020745735.1). Lineage (NCBI taxonomy): Eukaryota > Metazoa > Chordata > Chondrichthyes > Orectolobiformes > Hemiscylliidae > Hemiscyllium > Hemiscyllium ocellatum. The sequence continues at coordinate 24,840,395 of NC_083425.1, read as the reverse complement.
ATAAACTTCCAGCGGCCAATAATTTATACTAAAATGATACTTTCAGAGAGTCTGAATAAGGATTGTTTCACTCGTGAAATTGAGAATGCCATATGAAAACTGGAGTCCAGTCACAGATAGAGAGGGAGCCGAAGTCGCAGTAACCTCAGTGCAGAAGTGCTGAATGTCAACAATGTCTGCAAAGAATGAAAAGAATTGCATTCTCGGACCAAAATCTTCCCAAAAATGCTTTTAGGGATTCTAAACTAAAATTCATTGCACTGTATCATAGTTAAGGCATAACATCATTTTGAAGAGATCTGGTGCTCAGAACCTATTGTGTCTGAAATGCATGCTTAAAATATTGTATCTAAGCTTGGAGATGGCTGAACTTTGTAGAGGGATTGAATCCTCCCTGGTTATGAAAGCATCTGTGTTTTGTTCCAGTTTCAATAAGCATCACTTCTGGAATTCTGTGGTGTTATTCAACAATCTACTGACATGGGCTGTCAAGTAGCCAAATTGGATAATACAAGTGCTAACATTTAATTCTGCTGGTAGGCGTCTTACATGCTTTTATATTCAAAGTTCGTTTGAAAAACAGTTGTTTCAAATGAACTTCTGGGAGCCAACTCTTGCTCCTTTTAAGACTATTTAATTCAACTATCCCTCACAGCACACACTTTACCCAGGTCATTCTGAAAGAGCTACAATGACTGTTCTGTTCTCTCACACATTTGGCAGTAGCATAGAAAACTAACCTTTGAGGACTGCTGGAACAAAATGCTGTTTTTTTGCAGTAAGCTGTTTTACTCTGACAGATTGTAATTCAAATTATACCTACTGTATTTGCATAAAGAGATTTTTATTCTAATAATGGCACTGGAATTTCACACTCAGCTGCAGCGAACAAAGCAAATTCATTAAAAAATTGTTTGGTACTCCCCAGCTTGAATATTACTGAAAGGAATGGATATGTTGCTGATTGTCTTGTATTCATCAGGACTAACAGAAAAATGCCAGATTTGTATATGGTGGCAATGCAACTAGTAGCTTCCAACTGGATACTGCTGTCAATCCAAAAGAGCCTCACAATTGAGAAACGTTGCACGTTAATTTCAGAGTCAGAGATGCCAGAAACATAGGTCATATATCCGACTGATTGGCTCATTGAATTGACCAACTGTTCTGGCTGTTCATAATAGACAGAATACCAGCCACATGTAAACACTTTGAAGGTGCAAAATTCAAAATAAAATGTTTGCTATTTGATGTAATTTCCATATTGAATATTACTTGCTGACCAAACCTCAACGTGTGAACAACTACTCCAATAACAAGCTAAACTTAATCAGTTGAGCCTAAAACATGGCTCATTTATACTTACTAGAAGCAACATAAATTCATATCCAGGGATCTGCTCTCTACAAGCAAAACAAAACGTGTTCAAGCCTTGTCTCTCTTTGAATTGCCCAAGAGCTTAGAGAACAAGTAGATCTACATTGTTTTCTTCATTGGCAACAACTCATCCATTCAGCATTAACTTGCTAACTGTTAAGCATCCTTTTTCTCTTGTAGTATAAACTGGAATAATAATTTGAAATTTGGCACTCTTGCAATTGTGCTTCTGAGTGCAAGATTACAAGCTTCAGCAAAATGTCTCTCCTTTCATTAATGTTATCATAATGGAAGCACAATGCATTTATTCTTCAATTTCTATCACTAGATGGGAAGTTTAACAGCTTACAATTAGTTTATTAATAACTCTCTCCATTGCTCAAAGATGAACTCTGACCTTCAGTTCCTATTGGGAAGCTACATGGTTAAGTGTCAGTATGTGGATAATGGTGAAGCTAAGTCCACCATGTTGGTGATAATGAGGTCAGACTGCAGCATTTCCCAGGAAAGGTATAGCTCCAGCTTAGATCTGCCAATCCTTACAATGTGTCTCCAGAGTTGCCGAATGTTACAGTAGGGCCTTAGGCACACCTTAGAAACGGCAAAAAGTGTGTAAAATGACAAGGCGTTGTGTTTGCTCTATTGTCTAATGCAACCTCTCTCAAGCACTGTTCCAATGAGCCACCCTGCCAGGGGCATGATCTTAGTAAGGAGGCCTTGCCCTGAGTTAATGGCTGTGCAGCTGCCTTCAAGCAATGAAAGGAAAACGTCTCACAACATGACTGCTGAACATAACAACAACAACAATAGCTGCTTCCCTGTGATAACCCTTTAAAAGCTTTGGAGAACACCACACCACCAAAATCCCTCATCTTCCACCTACCTACCTCTCCATTTTGAGGGGGTTTTAAGTACTATTCACTTGCTGACTTTGAGAAAAAGAGTGCTGTATCTCCCCACTCCTCCTGTCCAGTGTGGGGAGGCATTCCGACATCATCACACATGATTTTACAGCACACCCCCTCTCACACACACCTCCGTAGTCATTTTCTGAGGTGTAAAGACCGAGCTTATGTTGCTAAAAATAGGGGGAGAATTACATTCAAAGAAAATGATGTGTACTTAGTATTTCCAGCACTTTATTCAAAAACTGTTCATTAAATCACCAATATTAATCAAATCAATATAGACCTTAAGAACATAGTTACTACCATAATGTTTTATGCAATTGTCCTCATTGAGCCTTCAGGGGCACATTTAGCATGCTAGTTAGGAATTACCATCTGATCATTTTGTGTATATAAAATATTTGATCATTTTGTGTATGCAAAAAGGGTCTGTTTTGAACTTTCTCAGGAACAGAAACATCATAGAAATGCCTTGAAATGAAAACCCTGTTCTACATCCTCAAATAATATTTTCCAAAAAATCCTCTACAGGTTTTATCCGCACAGTCCCTTCTTTACTATGATGAAACAGACACCAACCGTGTCCATCAAGGTGCTGCAATTTCTGTGGTTCACATTTTCTTGTATCCGAGAAAGAAATTTTCAGTGACATACTAGTCGTCATTTCCACAGCCAGGATTCACACATCAGTGCTCAATGTCCTCTGCAAAACTATTTTACCCCTCAGTGAGAGTAACTGGGACTGACTTGATGGAGGTCAGAGTGGTGACCTCATTCCACCAGCAGTGTTGTGTGACTTCATACTTCAGAGACCAAAGGAGGTGTTTGTCAGTTGCTATGTGTTCTACCCACACACACATACAGGATAAGAATCACTGTACTTGAAAGCCGTGACAGGCGCAAGTCAGCTTAGAACAATTCTTTCTGAAGTTTCTGTCACCAACCTGCAGAATTCTCAAACAGCTGGGTCACCACCCATCTGTGCCAAAGAAGAAAGAAATCAGACAGAAGGAAACTTAGAAAGAGAATTGGAAACCAGGTTGTTTGTTCAGGTAAGTCTTAGTGAAAGAAAATTACAAAATTTCAAAACATTACAACCACTGAATTTTCCATACCTTTAAACATCCATTACATTCAACAATTTTGCTTTAGTTGAATAAATTACGATTGAGCTATTAGGCACCATTTATTATTCAGAATGTTTTAACTAGCATACTACAGCATGTCAATCAAAGAGCGCCTAGTGGCAATTCACTAGTGTACTGATGATCCAAGTGAATAAAGAAGTATTCAGCCTCCTCAAACTAGTCCCAAAGAAAGCATACATACATATGCACATTTTGACAATTTAACATGGTCAAAAAAACATTTATGCACACACTTTAATACTTTGTAAATACGATGAAAGAGGTTACCTGTGTGATAGCGTCTTTTTTTAAAATTCACTTGTGGTGGGCCAGCACTTATTGCCCATCTTTGTTGCCCTTGAAAAGGCAGAAGTGAGCTATCTTGATTGGAATTATTTCTAAGCAACATTTTTACAATAACAGAAGAATACTGTTTCACTGACATGACAAAATGCGATGGTCAATAAACAAAAAACTAATTGTCCAAAATCATTTACCATATGTTGGAAATGAATGGTGTTAAAAGTACAAGACTTGCATAATGAGAAATCTGACGATCTTGCATGATTTTATCCATGGAAAATACCACCCAACAACAGAAATGAATTCCTCTGGTGCACTACAAAATCAATATTCATGCATGGAAAGGTTGCTTATGTGACATTTTTATTTTTAAGAAGTGTTCATTACAATTCAGCAGCAAGAAGTACCTTAATGTTAGACTTTATTTTTACATTACAGTCAGTTTCAGAACTTTTGAAATTAGATTGCATATTTAAACATCAATCAATACTTCAACTGTCACTCTAGCCCTTATCAAACTACACTGGATATAATGACATTCTGACATGAAAATAAAGACTCACCATGAGTCCAAGAAAGTGGATCATTTTCCAGAAACTTATTGTCAAACAAAAACTACCCAGGAGCTTTGACTAGTCCCAAATATTTATCACCAGGCATACCATCTTTGATCCACCTATCGAAAGATATGTTGCTAGTTGGTAATGATTACTAACCAATACAGTTCTGGTTTCCCCATTATCAATATCCTGGGAAATTACCATTGACTAGGAACTGAACTGGACTTGCCATTTAAACATAGTGGCTCCAAGAAAAGGTCAGATGCTATGACTCTTGCTTTGACCAACTCACCTCTTGACTCCCCAAAGCCTGTCCAGCACTTACAAGGCAAAGTCACGTATGTGATGGAATACTCTACTTGGATGAGTGAAACTCCAGTAACAATAAATGTTTGATACAATCCAAGACAAAGCAGACTGGTTGATTGGCATCACGTCCACAAAATCCCACTCCTTTCACCACTGACGATCAGTAGCAGCAGTTCATTAGACATCATCTTCCAAATCCACTACCACTTCCTTCTCAAAGGACAAGGATAGCAGATAAATGGGAACAACACCACCTGCATGCCACACATCATCCTGACGTGAGAATATATTGCCATTCTTTCAGTGTTGTTGAGTCAAAGTCCTAGAATTCCCTCCCTAATGCGTTGTGGGCCTACCTACTACACATGGACTGCAGTCAACTCACTACCACCTTCTCAACTAGGAACATGCAATAAGCCAGTGATACTACATCCCATATGTGGAGAAAAGAAAAAGGAATTGCTTTGTTCTTGGGTTGGGGACTACACCTTCAAGTAGTATTTATTGGCCCTGCTGTCACAAGGGCAATTGCCAATTGCATAGTGCGCAAAGCACTGAGTCACATTTGCTTCCTTGAAGGACCTTAGTGAACAAATAAAGTTCTTACACCAATCTAGTAACTTGCATGGACAATTTATCCTGATATAAGGCACATGCTTAATACTCTTTTTACAATGGTTGTAACTTGACCTCGCAGCGTCTAAGTTGTTAAGCTGTATAATAACCACTGTTATTGCTAATATCAGAAACTCTTCATGATCAGCATGTTCAGCTCACTGTACAATTTGCAAGTATATTGTCACTAACCTCCTGAGACGAGCTTGGGCCCACATACTCAACGGCACACATTCCTTCACAGTAGATCCATCAGCTGGGGATTTCAATAGCAACAGTTTACTCTTTGCAAATCAGTTGTAGTAGGCATTAAATCTTGTATAAATGAGCCAATATTTCCATAAACCTGTCTTTCAGTTTTGAATTTCTGTCATTCTTATTCCAAATTTAAGATGTCCAATAGTTATCTACAAATAAATTGAAGGACCAATGAGAGGCAACACTGCATGTTATCCGGTCACAGACAACAACTTTAAAGTATGATTGGTTCATTACTATTCAGGCTCAATTGTCTCAATTTATCATATCTTGTATTCTGTTGCTACTCTGTAATTCATTATAATTAAGAATTTTTTTACAATTGCAAAAATGTATCATAGACTGATCACAAAATAGATGCTCTTAAGACAGAACTTATCTACCCACCCAAAACATTCACTTTAAAAATGGCAATCTTATCCTATTCACGATGATTGGGGAACAACTGGACGTAAAGAATTTAGACTTTTGACGTTAGCCCCAATTCTTGCCTCCTGTAGGTTCAGAATACCCTCTGAATGGACTTATTGAAATGTAGAAAACTGAACCTCAAAACCAAGAGTTACAGCACTGCAAATAAAAAGCAATCCTCAGCAGAAATACTGAGGGGTTAAATTCAGTCAGAGGCTCAGCATAAGGGATTAAACATTGTTTGGCTGCTATCACAGGACAATGGCGCAGCGAAATGCCATCACCTGCCACTGCCTGACGCAATCAAGAAATTGATCACCTAACAAAATGGCACTGGAACTTGGCCATTGTTACGATGATGAGTTCCCATTGAGGAGAAAAAATTGTTAATTTAAACCTTTGTCCATCTGGGAACCAGGGACTATTACCATGTGACCTATACTCACAGCAGACCCCCTTGCCTTTCTTTTTGACACTTTTTCCTCGCTGACAAGAGGCTCACAACACTTCTGTTTTGCCTTGCCATTCAGAGCAGACACAAAGCTAGGAAGCTTGTCATGCTTGTCAGCAATCCTCAGTCAAAGGAGAAAGTCTTCAGCAAGGGGTCTTGCTACAAACAGTCAAGGACAATCTCTGCTATCACTGCAGAGGCTTAGTCATAGTTGGCCACACAGAGGAGTCAGGATCCTCTCCTCACAGGGAGTGAGAAGCTGAATATCAGGCAGCTCGACAACTGTCTTGATGTTTTTTTGCTTGATTGTGGGTTATTTTCTCCTGGAATGAAAGAAAGGGCAGGGTTGAGTGAGGTGAACATGGGTGACACAGCTTTTACTGCTGCTGATGGTAGTGGGGAAAAGGTAATGAAGTGTTTCCCAAGTGAGTGAGTAGGCAGTGAAGATGCCATGCAGGGTTAGGAGAGATGGGAAGTTTGGGTGGGTGACAGCAAGTGAAGGAAGACATTCTGTGTAATTATGAGAATGGTAGCAAGTGGTAGCTTTGGTTGGGAGTGGCCGAGATGGAGAGTTCAAGTGTGAGGCAGTAGAGAGACGATAGTGGTGGTCACCCTGGAGTGGCAAAACTCAACAACCTTCTTCCTTACTGATGGGCATTCTTCCAGACAGCTGAGACTGCCTTGACCTGAGGAGACCAGCAGGAGGCTGGAGTAACACAGCAAGCTAGGCAGCATCATGAGGTAGAGAAGTCAATGCTTTGAATATAACCCTTCTTCAGAAGGTGACAACCTTAGCCTAGGTTGGCAAGGTCTGGTGTCATGATTTACACTACTGCTTCTGAGATTAGAGGATGGATACCTTCTACATCGCCTCGTTCACTAGGCCCTCCAGATTTCTGTTTAGAAAGTGAGGTACTGATTATCCCTTCTCTGCCATATCCAGGGCAAATATCAGGAATTGTGCAAGACAGTGTTTCTTCCAGGTAGACATTGGTGCTGGCGCAGAATACCGGCCTGGTCTGGGATATTGGCACATTGGCAAGTGAGATTATATAAATGTAAGAAAGAGAAGGAAGAGGCCAGTCTGTATTTACCCTGTCATTTCCTGTTTTATAGGTCTGAATGAGATCACTCCTCTCATTCTTCTAAACTTATTACAGAGCACCAAGAAGTAAGGTAATTGATTTATGGGAAATAGAGGAGATAGTTCAGTGTTCATTTCTTTATGTTGGCAAATGTAAAGAATAACCTGCCAAGGGAGATATTCAGAGCTGATTGTATGACCCAATTCAGGAGAGAATTGGATAAGCAACTGACAAGAAATTTGAGAGCAGTATGACGGACATTCTGAGACAAAGATTCCTGAACACTGGGACTAGTCAGATGGACTACAATTTAATCCTTTTCTGAATTTTCTAGTACAATCAGTCTCCACCACTCAGCTGGTAAAAAATGAGGTCTGCAGATGCTGGAGATCACAGTTGAAAATGTGTTGCTGGTTAAAGCACTCCACCACTCAGCTGTCAATTATAAAAACTCACCATTCTCAATAAGTTAAAGCTAAATGGTCTTTTCACCTGTTCACTTCATGAATCATTTATTTTCAGTTTTGGGCATTCTTAATTCCTAAGCATAAACTATAAGCAAGAATATTGAACACTTCAGAATGATGAACAAGTAAGATGAGTGGGCTGATGGTTTCATGTAAAGAAACATGAATTACTGGAGTACATCTTGGGAAAAGAACAGAGAAAGGAAACATATATTAAATGGTGTGACTGAGACAGATGTAACAGTGATTTAGGGGTGCATGTATACATAAATCTTTGAAAACGGTAAAGACCAAACAGGCAAATTAGCTTTAAACTCAAGATTTTACAAAACTCTAGAAATAATAAAGCTGAAATTTGTATTAAATAACATTTTTTTCAAAGTTCCCATGATCAACTAAGTGGCTTAGTTAATAAAAGCACCTTGTGATGTACAAAGCAGGAAGGTCATATCTTCCGAGTTAGTCAAACCCAGTTAAGCCAGTAACAGGGATGTCTTTATTGCTTCTCATATAATATTCAATTTTGAAAATTACAAACTAAATGCAATTAAATATTTGGATAGGGTAAGATAGTTGGAAAAACTGCACAACCTCTGATAAACCATCTTTAATGCACTGCATGATACTTTATCTGTGCTACACTGAACTCATATTTCAGTAGCAGCTGAATGAACAAAAGTAATTTTTTTTGTTAATATAATGCCTGTATTTTTCTGAAAAACACACAACCAGTTGTGACATATACTTGTTATTGATGACATCAGTGATGCGCTGGTAAGACGTCATGCAGATTAAACAAGGGTTTATAAGAAGTAAGCAAAGAGTGGCGAGGCGTTGAGTGGAATCCCAGTTGGAACACTGACCATTTCTCTCCTCCCATGTCATTCTAATTCATATTACTTGTGAAGTGTGCGATGGGCTGAGAAAGATCAACTTATCTACAAGAAACTGGAACACTGTCACCGCAATTTATATTTGGCTTTCTCTGTTCATTCACAGCATAATGTTATTACTTGTTAGCATGATGTTTTAAACCTGTTGTATTCCTCAAAAAATCAAGACAAATAAGCATATTTGACACATTTGAATAGGATATAAAAGATGCGACTATAGCCCTCATAAGGTTATGGGAAACATGATACTTGTCAGCGATATATTGTCAAATAACACTCAGGAGATTGACTATTACTCCGAGGGAGTCTGTCGCTCAACTGAATCTACAGAAAATGCATTTCTTGGCAAAGTCCTGATTAGGCCATTAGGAAATGACAGCTATTGCTTCAGCTGTTTTATTTTCTTTACTGCATTTCATTTTAAGCCTGTTAAAAAGGTGAACATCAAAGGTCTTCAAAAGAATGGTCTGACACATCATGAAGTTGAATTATCAGATTTTTACAATGTATGTGGCTCACATGACTCAATATTTAAAGATTTCACCTGAGGTTCAGCTGGGGATCAGCAGCACTCGTAAAAATCATAATGTACAGCAAGGCAAAGGAATGACAGGCATCACATTCACACAGATGAAGACCCCCAAAAAAACCAAATAGTTGTGTGTAGAGTTACACGATGTTTCAAGTTGACTATATTCTAATCTTGTTCTTAAAGCTAAGTGAAATATTTGGTATGTTATGTTTAAGAATTTTAATAACAGCCCATCTGCAAAGATAAAGCTATTAGATATGCAGTCTAGCAGCCAACGGAGGAGTTGATTAGCCACTATGTCATGAGTTAGGTATCTTGACAAAGCAGTGACAATCAAACCAAATGCACATCAATTTATAACTGATCAGCTACATTAAATTAACCATAATGTAACAGTTTACCATAACTTCAATTACTTAATCTAATTTTGTTATAGTTTAAAAACGTAAATAATGCCCTTCATCAAGTATGTCTTGAACTCCAATTAAATTCAAATGAACAATGATGTTGTTATAAATGTGAGGTATTACTAAATGATTTGATTTTGGATGATCTCTTTAATTTAAGGTAAATGGGAATAATGAGAGTCATGATATACTAAGCATTCTGCCTATCAAAATCTCTGTCTGGCTTGTTACTATGGAGACCGGGTGGCCAAGTCCTGTGTTATGGAATGCACGTGCCAGGTTTAACACCAAAAACAAAGGTGGAAGCAAACATTCATATTATTATTGACCTAAAGACTTTGAACAAGAGAGAGAGAGAATGAAAGAAAGATAGATCAGCAGTTGCTACAGCTGGTAGACATAAACAGATTCTGGATTTTAGAGTATTGGGTTCCTGACTAAATAATACTTAGTCAATGTTGATTACCAGTTAATTTGTTGCAGTTAAGTCTCAAAACTTAAAATATTTTTGTGTGATTAGTTAAAGCTCTTCACTTAGAGTTAAAAGTTATTTTTAACAAATTATCCATCTCCATGGGGATTGTAGTACTGGTTCAAGAAGTTGGATAGATCTGAATTTCTCAAGCTTGCAGACTGATTTACTGCAGGTGTTTGAAAATTGAGAACCATCTACTTTGTAGGAAGCATAAGTGTCACAAATATTATATATAACATCAGTATAATAAGCATGCACTCCCATCCACCTCACTTTGCCCTTTCAGTTACATTGCCATCTCACCAAGTATCCGCTATTCAAGAAGGAAAAGAGAGACCAAAAATAGGAAACTATAGGCCAGTCAACTTGACATCTGTTATAGGGAAGGTATTAGAATTGATCCTTAAGGAAGTTTTAATTCAGCACTAAGCAAAATACAAGGTAATTGAGAACACTCAGCATGATTTTATGAAAGGTAAATCATGTTTAACCAACTTATTGGAATTCTTTGAAGGAGTAACACACATCACTGGGGAGTCCACTCATGGACTTGGATTTCCACAAGGCATTTGACAAGTTGCCGTGTCTAAGATTATTGTGTAAAGTATGAGCTTATGGTATACGTATAATATATCAGTATGGATAGAGGATTGGCAGGCTGGCAGAAAACAGAGTGTGATGAATGACTCTTTCAAACTGAAAGGATGTGACAAGTGGGTTGTGAAGGCCATCAACATTTTAAAATTTATATCAATAACAACGATGAGGGGAAGTAAGGCATGATGGCTCAATTTATAGTGACCTAGAGACAGTTAAGAATCTATGTCATGGGGATGACAAGTCAAGGACGTAGACTGATATAGGTGCATTAACTGAATGGGAAAAGATTTAGTAGATGGAGTGTAATGTGGGAAAATGTGAAGTTGTTCACTTGATTAGGAAGAATAAAGAAGTGTTACTTAAACTGAGAATGTGAAGTTTTATATTGCAGCAGGAGCTAGGTAAAGAACAAAGAAAGGCAAAGAACAAAGAAAATTACAGCACAGAAACAGGCCCTTCAGCCCTCCAAGCCTGCGCCAATCCAGATCCTTTATCTAAACCTGTCATCTATTTTCTCAGGGTCTGTATCCCTCTGATCCCTGCCCATTCATGTAGATAAATCTTAAATGAAGCTATCATGCTCACCTCAAACACCTCCGCTGACGTTCCAGACACCCACTACCCTTTGCGTAAAGAAACATCCATGCACATCTCCCCTAAAAATTTTCCCTCTTAGTTTAAACTCATGACCCTGAGTAATCAAGTCCCCCACTCTGGGAAAAAGCTTCTTGCTATCCACCCTGTCTAAAACTCCCATGATTCTGTAGACCTCAATCAGGTCCCCCCTCAATCTCCATCTTTCTAATTAGGAAATCTACTCAACCTCTCTTCATAGCTAGTGCCCTCCATACCAGGCAACGTCCTGGTGAATATCTTCGAGTAAAAAGTGAGGTCTGCAGATGCTGGAGATCAGAGCTGAAAACGTGTTGCTGGTTAAAGCATAGCAGGTCAGACAGCATCCAAGGAACAGGAAATTCGACGTTTCGGGCCAGAGCCCTTCATCAGGAGTGAGGAGAGTGTGCCAGGCAGGCTAAGATAAAAGGTAGGGAGGAGGGATTTGGGGGAGGGGCGATGGAGATGTGATAGGTGGAAGGAGGTCAAGGTGAGGGTGATAGGCTGGAGTGGGGTGGGGTCGGAGAGGTCAGGAAGAAGATTGCAGGTTAGGAAGGCAGTGCTGAGTTCGAGGGAATCATCTGAGTTCATCCCTTGTGGTTGGAGGGTTCCCAGGCGGAAGATGAGGCGCTCTTCCTCCCTCGAACTCAGCACCGCCCTCCTAACCTGCAATCTTCTTCCTGACCTCTCAGGAATCAAGCCCTGAAGAAGGGCTTATGCCCGAAACATCGAATTTCCTGTTCCTTGGACGCTGCCTGACCTGCTGCGCTTTTCCAGTAACACATTTTCAGCTCTGATCTCCAGCATCTGCAGACCTCACTTTCCCCTCTTATTGAATGAGGTAGAGCAGGCTTGATGGGCTGAATAGCCAACTCCTGTCCCATTTCCTATGTTCATATGTTCATGTTCCAGTAACTCTTCTTGATCAAATGGTTTACAAATTAAATCACAAGTTATCAGAAACAATGAAACAGAATAATTGTTCTAACAGATCCCATATAACCCCATTAAAGCCACAGAGTGACACATCTTACCTATCTGTAGCTGAAGTATTGCCCTTTTTTGTAACATATAAGTTGAAAACTTGGTTCATTTTCTTCTTGAATCTCAATGAGCTAATCGTTCAGATCTCATATTTCTTTCATTAATGTTTGTTCAGATCATGCATCATCATGTTTTTACATACTGAATATTTATTGAAAAAGTCATGTTGTGGATTCAACATCGATAATGTATTTGCATTTCAATATCGATTAATTTGTAATCTTTTTATCCCCTTGAAATCAAGCAGCATTTTTCATGATACCCACGTGTGCATTGCTAACTAAACTGTACACTGTTCTGCTTCTGATCCAACAGCAATTAAACCTTTGCTGTCCCTTTGATATTTGGTTTTGAAAATTGTTGTTTCCTGACATTCTTCCCTGACAGACAGGTAGATGGGGGTTGGAGGGTTAGCATTGGGGAGCTATTGTCTGGTCCCTGATGAGGAACCTCTCCTGTCCTTGAGGTGTGTTGCTGGGAAAAGAGTTTACCTTAATTATGGAGCTGAAGCTTCAGAAGCAACTTGGGTCGACGTGAGAAGTAGTAAAATTTAGAAGTCATTTGTGATTTGTAGGGTGCCTAACAGCAACCATACTGAATGATACAAAATGGGGTCTGTGAGAAAGGTACGAAATAATCTTGAGTGGTTTTAATCTACATATAGGTTGGGAGAAGGCAGACTAGATGATGAATTTAGGGAGTGTTTCTTAGCACAGTATGTTCAACAGCCAACTAGAAAGGAGGCTATGTTGCATCTGGTAATGTACAATGAGACAGTTAATTAATAACTTCATAGAGAAAGAACATCTAGGCAGCAGTGATCATGTTATGACTGATTTTCACATTTAATTTGAGAGATCAAAGAGTAGATTTAAAACTAGTGTCTTAATTTTAAATCTGGGCAATTGTGAGGTGACAAAAGCCAAGTTGGCTAAAATTAGGTTAAGGGATGGGTCAGTAGCATGGTAGTGGCAGACATTTAAGAGATATTCCGGAATACAAAGAAAGGATGCAGTCAGAGGCAAAGCAAGACTTGAATGGAGAGTCACACCATCTGTAGCTAATGAAAGAAGCGATCTTTAAATTAGATTAGATTAGGTTACTTACAGTGTGGAAACAGGCCCTTCTGCCCAACAAGTCCACACCGACCCGCCGAAGCGCAACCCACCCATACCCCTACATTTACCCCTTACCTAACACTACGGCCAATTCACCATGGCCAATTCACCTGACCCGCACATCTTTGGACTGTGGGAGGAAACTGGAGCACCTGGAGGAAACCCACGCAGAGAGAGGGAGAACGTGCAAACTCCACACAGTCAGTCGCCTGAGGCGGCAATTGAACCCGGGTCTCTGGCGCTGTGAGGCAGCAGTGCTAACCACTGTGCCACCATGTTTCAATTTCTTGAAGCTGAATGTGAGATCAAACATTTGATGGAATGCAAACAGCAAGGAATTGCTGAAAGATTAATAAAGTGGGAGAAATTAGAGGACAAAGGAAAGCAAGCTAGCAAGGTAAATGAATATTTATAGATATTTAAAAAGGAAAAAAAAAGTGAGCATTGGTTCTCCACAGACAGCATCTGGAGAATTAAAGATGGAAAATAAGGAAATGCAGAAGACTGGAACAGGTATTTTGCATGGCTTCACCTGAGAGTCTAGAAATGACATCCCAGAAAGTAAGCATGAATGAGGAGTTTAAAAAGTGATGGAAAAACATAAAACTAATAGTTACTGGGGAAAGGTTACTAAGAAAATTATTAGATCTAAAAGCTGGCAAGTTCCCAGGTTCCAATGCACTTCATGTCTGTGACTTAAAAGAAGTTAAGATTCCTTAGTTTCTGGAAAGGTCCCATCTGATTGGAAAATAGCAGATGTCACTCCTCTAATCATGAAAGAAAGGGGAGAAAAAGCAAGAAACTACAGGTGAGTTAGGGAAGCATCTGTCATAGGAAAATGTTCGATTTTGGAAGGTCAAATCTGAATACAGATTATAGTGTTAAAGGCAGGAATCTTGGCAGTGCAGAGGAACAGAGGGAACTTGCAGTCCACATTCATATATCCCTCAAAGTTGGCACTCAAGTTGATAGGGTTGTTAAGATGATGTATGGTGTATTGGCTTTCATTAGTAGGGGAATTGAGTTTAGGTGGCTGTGCTGCAGATGTATAAAAGCCCTGGTTGGACCTCAGTTGGAATATTGTGTTCCGTTCTGGTCACCTCAATACAGGAAGGATGTGGAAGCTTTAGAGACGGTGCAGAGGAGTTTTACCAGGATGCTGCCTGAACTGAAAAGCATGTCTTATAAAGAAAGTTTGAGGGACATTGGGCTTTTCTCATTGGACCGAAGAAGGATGAGAGGTGACTTAACAGAGGTGTACAAGATGATGAGAGGTAGATAGAGTGGATAGCCACAGACTTTTTTCCAGGGCAGAAATGGCTAACATGAGGAGGCACCATTCTAAGGTGATTGGAGGTAGGTTCTTTACACAGAGTGGTGGGTGCATGGAATATACTGCCAACAGTGTTGGTAGAATCAGATACATTAGCGACATTTAAGCAACTCCTGGATAGACACATGGATGATAGTGAAATTAAGGGTATGTAGGTTACTTTGATTTTAGAGTAAGATAACAGGTTGGCACAACATTAAGGGCCAAAGGGCCTGTACTATTCTGTGTTACATTAACATTATTTGGGGTCAGTCAGCATGTGGAGATCGGGCCAAGATCAGTTCAGCTAAAATTTCACTAAATGATGGAGCAGGCTTAAAGGACCAAATGACCTACCTCATCTAATGCATCTGGTCCTTAATGGCCAACAAAGAAAATACCATGAGGATGCAATCATCGAGCAGTTATAGAGGTCAGAATGGAGGTGATATGAGTGATGTGTACTGAATGGAGTTGAGTGAAAATAACTATTCAAGAAACTGAAACAAAGATTATATAGTTGTTAAGCATGATTAAGTAACAGCTCAGTTTAGCTGTGAATCATTAGTCTTCTATATTTTGTGTTTGTGAAAATGCAAAAGAACAGTTATGATTGGACTCATTTACTTCAAATTAGTACCATTTATTTTCATGTAAAAGTACAAAATAATGAGTTTGCAACACTTGGCAATGCTGGTGAGCCAACTTTCCTGAATTTTAAACAAAATTGAAAATGTTCTTCGGCAAAAGCAGCAAATAGGCAACTTACAGAAACTGGTATTCTTTCATGATATGTCTGGTCTGATTGGAGCCAAATAATTTCCTACTCCGTGCTGTTGCATTGAAAAATATCTAAATGCAAATGCATTTTGTCACACCTTTGGTGAGGCGACAAATGAGTGTATGAGTAATGATGACCACCAACATAGCAGCTAAACACAAAAATATCTCAACAGAATTCAATAGAAAATGTCTTTCTTTTCCTCATTTGAATGGATATGGAGATCCATTTCAGACTTAGCTGGTTGAGTTAACTTTATGTGCAAGATGATTTTCTTAAATATATTTTAGAGACAAATACACTAATATGTCAAAAATGTTGTATTATAATTATAGAAAATAGATGATCCAATAAAAGAAGGATTAAACCCAAGCTTTGCATTAAAATTCAGCTGACCTGTTCAATTGATCGGATGCTATTCTCCACAAACTTCATGAAACAAAACAACACTGCAATGGTTTTTTTATTAGCTCTACAGCTGACATGAATTGGTTGAAATTTGTAATCCCGATGAGATGGGTATTGCAGACATATTACACTTAGGTATATTTCACATCAAGAGATAGTTTCATAACAAATTCACGGAATTTACAAATAATTGTTTAAATTGAAATTTAAAAAAAGACTATCCTTTGTCGGTTGGTCAGTGTGGATGAGATTCCTATACAAGTGATAAATATTGGAAGTTCCCATGGTACTTTGACAAACCCAGCTCTCAGGTCAAAGTCATACTTGCAGCAGGAACCAATGCATCATTCAAATGTAAAGTGATCATTCCATTGGGAAAATATACTTACATCCCTGCACTTTCAACATAAAATCAGAAACTTATAATAGAAGTCCAAAAAAAGATCAATTGCAGAGCAGAGGCCAGTCATTTAGCTCATTGGATCTGTGCCAGATCTCCAAATGAACATGTTACCTTGTGCCACTTCTTTGTCTTCTCCTAGTAACCCTGCACATTGTTCTTTATAAATAACCATCCAATACCTTTTGAATGCCCCAATTGAGTCAGCCAACAAGACTATCCCAGACCCTAATCAATTCCATGTGACAACGGTTTTCTCCCCTAGCAAACATATTCCCCTATTCACTCTATCGGGACCTCTTCAGTACACTCCAATGTTTATGCATCCTTGCCAAGGTGGGTGACAATCAGAGTTGGATGCAATATTCCAGCTGAGGCCAAGCTAGTGCCTTGTTTAAGTTCAAAAAACCTGACTTGTTCTTGTAATCCATGCATCTATTAATATGCCCCGATTAATAAAGCCTAGGAAACTGTATACTTTACCAACTGTTCTTAATGACTCATACACATACATACCTGGTACCTCTGCTCTGCACACCTTTTAGAATTGTACTCTATATGTCTTTCCATGTTCTTCCAACTGAAACATATCACCTCACATTTCTTTGCATTGAATTTCATCTGCTACCTACTTGTCCACTCCACCAACTTATCTCTGTTTTGTTTAAGTTCCATGCTGGGCTTGTCTAACCTTTTTGACTCAAGGAGATTGTGCTTCAATTCTCTCACTAGAGGAACAAGACAGCAAATTTCAGAAAGAGAAGGCTTGACATAGTAGCAAATATGGATCGTCCAGTGTTAGTGTCCATATCCCTGGACCCATGATGCCTGCATTCAAATCCCACCGGCTCTACAGGAGTGTAATAACACCTCTGAACAGGTTGATTCAGAAAAATATTTTAATAAAGAAGACAAAATTCCAAAACAAAAACTGATAATTTGAATAAAAGAGTAATTAATAAAAGTAACCATTAGAAAGTACCAGTAGTGGAGCTAGCTAGTAAAACTTGTTTTACTCCATCTCAATTAAGAAGCAGAACTAGAGACTAACAGACTGGGCCCAAAGGTTGGATCACCTTTAATGTTGGTGGGAGCTGGTTGAACTCAGGAGTATAACTAATACTGACCTTGTATTCATCTACGGCAGCACACGCTCCACATAAAAGTGATGGCTAGAAACAGATCTCCTGTCATGCTGGATTTTCTTCCTCCTCCAGTTTGCTTTGTGGATACATTTTTTTGTGAGGGGTGCACAGGTAGTTTTTAACCCAGTCTCAGAGTTTACACAATCTCTCTCACTCTCACCCTTCCATAGCCACACATATTCACTCCTTCCCTGATAATTAGGGAATCTCCCACACAGAATCTCAATCTTTCCCCTCCAGACACTCTTATTTTCTCCCATAGTTACACACATCTCTACCCACGCACTCTCATTCTCTCCTCTGCATGCACTTCCTCACTTTCTCTCATACGTACACTATCATTGTCTCCCATTTTCTCACTCTCTTCCCTCAGATTCCCTCACTCTCTCCTGCACACGTTTTCTAAGTCTGTTGCACACATAGACAGTCTTGCTCACTCTCTCCCACAAAGAGCGTTTTCTCATTATCTCCTTTGACATGTCAGTTGTTTTGACACCCGCTGCACAGATTATAGTGCCCTTCTGTGCCATCTTGGCTTCAGTCCTTCACAGTCTGAGTCTCGTGCTACTTGCCACCTCATTCCTGACCTACTTAACAAAAAAAATTGACAGAACTGCGGATGCTGGAAAGCAGAAACAAAAAGAAGAATTTTGAAGTATTGTCTTAGGAAGGTGATAAATAGGGTCACTGAACTTGAAATGTTAATACTGATTTATCTCCGTAAGGCCATAAGACGTAGGAGCAGAAATTAGGCCATTCAGCCCCTTGAATGTGCTCCACTATTCAATCATGGCTGACAGGTTTCTCAGCCCCGTTCTCCCACTTTCTCCCCATAACCCTTGAACCCCTTGACAATCAAGAATCTGTCTACCTCTGTCTTAAATATAATCAATAACCTGGCCTCCACAGCCTTCTGTGGCAGTGAATTCCATAGATTCACCATTCTCAGGCTGAAGAAGTTTCCCCTTATCTCCGTTCTAAAAGGTCTTCCCATTACTCTAAGTCTGTGGCCTGGGTCCTAGTCTCTCCTACCAATGGAAACATGTTTCCAACATCCATTCTGTCCAAACCATTGCATACTTTGTAAATTTCAATTAGATTCCCCCTCATCCTTTTAAACTCCATCGAGTATAGACCCAGAGTCCTCAAATGTTCCTTATATATTAAGCTTTTCATTCCTGGTACAATTCTTGTGAACCTCCTCTGAAACTGCTCCAGGGCCAGTACATCGTTCTGGAGATACTGTGCACAATACTCCAAATATAGTCTGACCAGAGCCTTATAGAGCCTCAGAAGTACATCTCTACTTTTATATTCAAGTCCTCTCAAAAGATATGCCAAAATAAATGCTAACTACTGACTCAACCTGTATGTTTTCCTTGAGTGAATCCTAGACTAGAACTCCCAAGTCTCCTTGCAATTCAGACTTCTGAATTTTCTCCCCATTTAGAAAATAGTCCATGCCACTATTCTCCCTACCAAAGGGCATGACTTCACACTTTCCCATGTTGTACTCCATCTGCCACTTCTTTGCCCACTCTTCTAACCTGTCCAAATTCTTCTGCAGCCTCCCTGCCTCCTCTGTGCTACCTATCCCTCTACCTATCTTTGTATCATCTGCAAACTCAGCCAGAATGCCCTCAGTGCCTTCACCTAGATCATTAATGTATAAAATGAAAGGTTGTGGTCCCAAAACTGAGCCTTACGGAACACCACTTGTCACTGGCTGCCATCCTGAGAAGGACCCTTTTAGCCCCACTTTCTGCTTTCTGCCAGACAGCCAAGCTTCTATCTCCACAGATACTGTCAGATCTGCTGAGTTTTTGCCATCAATTTCTGTTTTTGATTTTGTTCTTGGCCCACTTGGTGGGCCTAAGAATATTTCATTTTGTAAATATTTCTGGTGAGGGCTTTCAGTTCTTTCTTATGACTACACTTCTGAAGTTACATTATTTTCAATCCATGTTAAGCTCTGACTACTGAGCTCGTCCTTCCTAGAGTTTGCATTTATGTTCTAACTGTTCCTTCAAACTCTTGTTGCCAAATCCAGTTATGGAAAGAAATGTCATGGAGCCAAACAATCTGTTGAAAATAATCCTAAAATACTAAGAATACTATTACTTCTTGTAAAATGTATTGTATTCATCAGAAAATTACTCTGCTCCAAAAGAAACTTCCAAAAGGCAAAGCCATTTCGGAATATTTTGTATGCATGGTTTGCCAATATTAGAATAGCACTTATACTCGGCAAACACAACTGTGGCAGAAGCCAAGCAGGTCCCAGCTGTGAAATAAAACAACATTGTGGCTGAAGCCAAGGCTAAGCAGGTCCCAGCTTTTGGTCCAAACTTAATTAAGCAACCAATTTAAAACTAATCACATTTACTCTTTGGCTATAATTTTTATTCCATCATTGGCTTTCAATTTCCAAGCAGTAAAATGAGCTAAAGGTTTGATTGATGGTGCGGAACTGCAAACAATTTGTTATTTACAGTATGCTCGTCACTGTTCGTTAAATTTTGAAGTCAGGGGAAATGTGCCAAACAGATTGCCACATACCTACCGTTTGACCTAAACTCTCAATTGTAAAAAAAAATGCTTAGCTTCAGAGATGAAATTGACTTTTAAGGGCAATATACATTATTTTTAAGAGTCAACAGTGGTTCTGGATCAGTTAACCTATTGAAATGCATTTATCCCTATAAAGTGCACAATAAATTTGGACCAACCTCACATTTTGTTTGTCTTGCTTGTTTGTGGCCATTAGTTACTTGTTACTTTTCAATTTAGACTTCTCAGCAAGAGATTTTACATGGAACCTCAGTGGAAGACAAATTATACCCAATAGGAAAACACCTCAAGTTCCAAAGAAAACAGAAGTTTGAAGTGAATCACTATGGTTTTCTGTATAAATATAGAATAAGAGAACTGGAGATTACAGATTTATTCTGCTAATGAAGAAGTTGCAAGATTACAGGAGATGGAGATTATACGTTAATGCAATAGAGAGTTCCCTTCCAAAACAGGGATTGGGAGCAATATCTTGTTAGATTGTGGCTGACAGAAGCTGGAAATAAATTGCATTTTGAAAAATACATATAAGAAACAGGATTTAAAAATCAAATTCAGGAAATCTTTGCACTTAACTGTGTGAAAACACTGACACAAAAAATTAAACAAGCATTTTAGACATGGACTATTAGCTTTCACTGTTAAGAATTAACCTACTCAAAGTAAGTATTGAAACGTTGAGCCACATAAAGCTTCCTTTCTTCCTTGTCTGCTATCTGAACAATGTCCTTTTGGCAAGTTGTTGTAATATGAACCAGCTGGAATACTGAACTGGTTTTCTGTAGTAATACAACTTATCCTACAAATGTCACTGAATTCTCTCAGTTCGCAAATATTGCAGGCAGGCTCAGAGTGAAAACTGCTCCAAATTCACAGTGGGAGCAATCATCTACATGTTAGCAAAACTGTTTTTTAAAATTTATTAATGATTTGTTAATTAATACATAAAGCCAGGATTTTTGTAATTGGTGATATGTGGCTGGCTAGTACAAATGCCATTACGTTATGTTAAAGATGACTGCATTTGACATCATAGCAGCATTTGACTGAGTAAGACATTAATGGGCTATAGCAACATGAGATTCAGCGGGAATCGGGGAACAAACTCTGTTGGTTGGACTTAGACCTAGCACAAGAGAAGATGAGTTGTGTTTCTCAGAGTTCAGCCACTTCAGCTCCAGGACATCTCTTCAGGAGTTCCTCAGGATAGTGTCCAATACCCAACTCTGTTCAGTTGCTTCAACAATGGTTGTCTCTTTATCACAATGTCAAAAGTGGGAGTGTCCGCTAATGATTGCACAATGTTTAGCACTATTTCCGAATCAAATACTGAAGCAGTCCATGTTCAAATGCAGCTAGATCTGAAAACATTAAGGCTTGAGCTGACAAGTGACAAATAATATTTGTGCCACGCAAGTGCCTGGCAACGACTGTCTCCAACACAAGGGAAGATAACCATTACCTCTTGTCATTCAATGTCATGATTGCTAAATATCCCACGACCAACATCCTGATGGTTATCATTGATCAGAAACTAAACAGGATCAACTGGATCACATAAATACTGAGGCTACAAAAGCAGGTCAGAGGTTGGGAATACTGAGGCAAGTGACCCATTTTCTGACTAAAGTCTGAGCATGTTTTGAACATAGTCCGCCGATTTCTCAGCAACAAATCCAAACATGCAAACAAAACGCATCCAGAAACCCTAGCCACTCACCCATACATCAAAGACCTCTTGGAAATGACTGCCAGACCACTCAGACCTCTTGGCATCACAGAAGCCCACAAATGCACTAACACACTAAAACAGCAGCTAATGAACTTGAAAGGCCCTATGCAGATAACAAGCAAAACTAATGTAATTTACAAAATACCTTGCAAGAACTGTAACAAACACTACATTGGACAAACAAGCAGAAAACTAGTCATCAGGATACATGAACATCAAATAGCTACAAAAAGACATAACCCATTCTCACTAGTATCTTTACATATACATGAAGAATAAAATCTTCCTCTATATTGGTGAGACAGGCCGCTTACTTGCGGAACGCTTCAGAGAACACCTCTGGGCCGCCCGAACCAACCAACCCAATCACCCCGTGGCTCAACACTTTAACTCCCCCTCCCACTCCACCGAGGACATGCAGGTCCTTGGACTCCTCCACCGGCAGAACACAACTACACGACGGCTGGAGGAGGAGCGCCTCATCTTCCGCCTGGGAACCCTCCAACCACAAGGTATGAATTCAGATTTCTCCAGCTTCCTCATTTCCCCTCCCCCCACCTTGTCTCAGTCGGTTCCCTCAACTCAGCACCGCCCTCCTAACCTGCAATCCTCTTCCTGACCTCTCCGCCCCCACCCCACTCCGGCCTATCACCCTCACCTTGACCTCCTTCCACCTATCCCACCTCCATCGCCCCTCCCCCTAGTCCCTCCTCCCTACCTTTTATCTCAGCCGGCTTGGCTCTCTCTCTCTTATTCCTGATGAAGGGCTTATGCTCGAAACGTCGAATTCTCTATTCCTGAGATGCTGCCTAACCTGCTGTGCTTTGACCAGCAACACATTTGCAGCATATACATGAAGAAGGACACCACTTCAACTGGGACAACACATCCATCCTAGAACAAGTCAAACAGAGACACAAGTGAGAATTCTTCGAAGCATGGCATTCCAACTGGAACTTTGTCAACAAACACATTGACTTGGATCAGGTAATGACTTCAGCACAAGAAATGACATCCCCAACCCAAGGAAACCTAAAACATAAATAAAAGGCGGGCCATACCACCAGTGCTTCACTGGAGGCTCACAGATAATGTTACCTATATGGAGACGAAATGTCTGAAAACGAACCTTCCAGCTCTGTGAGCAAGCTTATATCCAGTCCCTAAAATCTTTCTACCATCTACAACACACAAGTCAGGTTTACAAGTCAGCCTGGATTAGAACAAGGAGAAAGTGAGGTCTGAAATGTGTTGCTGGAAAAGTGCAGCAGGTCAGGCAGCATCCAAGGAACAGGAGGTTCGACGTTTCAGGCATAAGCCCTTCTTTAGGATTCCAGCTGGCAGTGTATACCAGCTACAAGATACACCGCAATGAGTCACCAAGACTCCTCAGGAGCACCTTCCAAACCCACAAATAAAAAAAGCTATCAGAACACTTTCAAGCAGCTAGAAAACATTAAATTAAAAGCTTTTTTTCCTTTTTGTGAAAGCAAAAGACGTACTATAATTATGTTATAAAATAGGCGGAACTTGTAATCTCATTGTGGCATGTGGGCATGAAATTCACACTGACAGCCACCATACAAATTTCCCAGCACCATCCAATCCCACGGCTACCTTCCTGGAGGGCAGTATCTGCTCAGAAGGGCTGGTCTAGCCCATAAGCCATGACTCGCCAATTAAGGTGGATAAATGGCCTGTAAAGACAAGAGGATGACTGAAATTTCACAGTCTGTGAGCTTCCAAGACATGAGATTGTTAGGCTAGCTGCCTGCAGGAAACTCGCAAAGTTCCTGGTCAAGGTGCAATCTTAACTGCAATGCAAGGCTGTACACCTGATAAAGTGGGAAGCTTCCCGCTGGTCCTTCAGCTTCAAAATCTCACCTATTGCCTTTAATTGGATGGTGTATGTGTGTCCTCTGGCACTATTTCTCCAGTTTGGGAAACTTACTGGTGAGTGACTGTCCCCCATATAGCCCAGGGCTGAGGAGACCCACTCAATCCTGATATCGGGCGCCCGACTCAAAAACTTATAGTTTTAACACTCAATTCAAATAATTGGTGTTCCACATAGTGTTAATAATATGCACACAGAAGCGATTTGCTTCGATTGTTAAACTGTTTAAAAACTCGAGTATAGAATTCTAGGCAATTTGTTTGAAGTCCCCATTACATTTTAGTCACTTTGGGAGGTAAATGGTATTTGCATATAATACTCACTTCTCCTATATGTGCAATGTACTTTTTTCCAGAAAAATAGATCAACCAACATCATTTTTAATCTAGGGATAAAAACTGAAGAGATAACTCCTGATTAGATTCATGAAGCAAATGCGTAAGAAGAGCAATCTGTTCAATTTCCTTGTGCAATAAAAATTGTTCATGTGCCTTTGAATAGTGATTTGCAACCTGATGAAAACTGATAAACTGTACTGTAGAGAATTAAACCAATGATGCCACTGGATATACAGTCATTGCTTATTCATTCTTCACTGGAATCAGTGAAACCACTTCAATGAAGAAAGTGGGGTGGCGAGAAAGAGGGAATTGAAATTTAATTTTAAAATGCATCTGTATGCATTAGACTGTAAAAAGATATGCTGAAATAATTTTGGCAACACATGGTATTTTACAAGTCCAGATATTCTGACTGGAAACAAATGAATGATTATTGCTTATGGCATTTAAAACTTGCAGCAGATTTGCTATGGGCTTTTGTCTCTGCAGGAGGTCTGAGATCTGTGTTTATGGGGACAGCAATGATGCATTTTCCTACTCTACCAGACGGAAAAATTCCTGCTAAGCCCTGTAGAGTCTAAACCAGGAAGTCTAAAAGTAGTGAAATTCAATGTCAATACATGTGCAGAAAGTGAGAAGCAATAAAGATGCAATAAGGCGAGAGAAATAAGAGACTGAAAGGAAAAATAACAATCTAACTTAAAAAAAACTCCAACTCTAATTAACATCAATTATCAATTAAAGCTGATCACAATGCAATAAATTCACTTACACTAGAATGGATAAGCCCTGGTGTGTTTAGTGGTTATCTTGTTGGCAAGTGCTACAAGTTCACGTCATTTACCCAAGCATGTCAATGCTAAGTCTTCTGGCAAGACAAGCAAAGCTTCTGCAGAAGCAGATTAACTTGATCGGAGCTTCTGAATTTTCAGGATTAATTGCACATGTGCAGATGTTGGAAGTTTCTACTGAAAATAAATCTATCATGATCTCCAACATAAAATCGAGGCCACAGATTTTTATTCCACATCTAAAAACTGGTTCATTCACTTTGTCAGATTCCCATTTTGTACTCTAATTTTCAAATGCTGCAGAGGGACCAAACTTAAACATCTTAACTTTTACAATTTCTCTTCAAAACCACAATTAATAAAATTATTTTCTCACCTTCATAAGTAATAACCCTTTGGTTCAGACTCTGTTACTCATGTTCTCACTTGTGCTTAGTCTTGCTCAGCCATTTCTATCACACCAATAACTCCTACTCCCTCTCCAATGATTGCAGATCTACAGTGGTTCACAATCAGATCACGTTTTAATTTGAAAATGCTCATTCTCTTTCCGACAAATCCCATCACTGCCTATCTCCGTAATCGCTACCAACCCCACAACACTAAGATATTGGTGTTTCTCTAATTCTGGTCTCGTGTGCATCTCTGAATTTAATCACTTCACCATTGGTGGTCAAGCCACTAGCTGTTGAATGCCTTAAGCCGCTTCACTTTCCTCTCCTTCTTTCAGACATTTCTTAAAACCTACTTCTTTGTCCAAGCTTTAAGCCTAATATTGCTTTTTTTTTGGTTCAACATCAAATTTTGCTTTATTACATTCCTGTCAACTGCTCTGAGATGGTTTATTGTTAGAGATGCTACATATACATACTTGTTGATTTTGTTTTAATCTTTACTATTATGTCCTGTAGTCAATACAACAGCATACCTTTAAGACATACAGTATGTCAATGTACTTGTAAGAGACATGCTCATGATAACATTATCACACCATTACAGCCTGTGACCTGATGGCATCAAGATCACATACTTAATCTTAATTCAGACCATTTGAAAAATGACATGCTATTGGAAGTATTTTGCTCTTTGTAGACAAATAGCTTAATGTGTGCATAGATTCTGATATGCATGTGAATGTAATATTTGTATACATTAATGAGTTAGTGTAAACATAGCACACTGTAATCTAAAATCAACTCTTACAAAGAAAAACTAGTTTTAAAAAGCTAACACTTTCACTCAGGTGAAGAATAGTATGTGCAGTAAAACCACTGAGAATTATGAAATATAAGCTGCAACATTAACATATAGAATTCAATCTGGCTTTTCATGAAGTAAATCTTCCATCAACTTTGCTCGCACCATTAAAATTTAAGTGACCGTCAAAGTGAATATCTGGCTTTCAATGTTTTTCTTGTTATTCTGTGCTCAAGCTTTTAGGTTAAAACTATGCTGTTTATTTTTCCCCTTACATCACAGAATCTAATGAATTCTCTGGAATGTTTCCATCACCTGAATGAAGTCAGTGTTACACATACAGTAACCCCAATTCATAAAACCAACAGTGGGCTTATGGTGACAGTTGGATATGTCAAACTGTAAGAAGGAAAAGCATGGACTTCAAAAATAAATGCCTCATCTCCAACTATCGAATGATGGACAACAAATGTGAAATTCATATCAGAATATCTTTGATAGAAGTGTGACTTAGACTAACAGCAAAAGATTGTAAGGACATTGCTTTCACTGAAAATGAAGTTACATTATAAGCTGGCACTTGGATTAATTCTGATGAAGGACTGTTAACTTCTTGCTTGTTAATTTTATCATAGAAGTGAATAATGTATAAATGGCACTATAATTAAACAGAAAACAAACTCTTTCATGTATGAACAGTTCAGCCCAAAATCCATTTATGCATGAATTGCAAAATAACTTTATTTTTCCAACTACTGATTGGGATTTTCCTGGGTATTTCAAAAAGCATTTACCTCATAGGGACTCAAGCAGGCCAAGTAAGAGGAAGTTATGAAACAAGTAAAGTGCACATTTATTTACATCATTTCATATTTTCCTTGGACCTTTAGAATTGCCCTTGGAAAAATCAGCAAGAAAACAATTATTTTCACTCTGCCTTCATTAAAATCAATGGCAATCTCAATTTACTTGCTTCTAAATTAGTTTTCATATCACTGTCACTTCAACTTAAACATTATGGAGTTATTGGCATTGTGAAAGTTTGACTTAATGCTATAAGATTGGCGTTATAAGGCCAGTTACTTTAAATGTACTTCAGTGAAAAATATTGAAAATAAATTGATCTTTGCATAGCCACTTTATGCACCAAATTTGCTAATCCATATATGCATGTGTAATACATGGAAATGATTGACATTTAATTGTTTTCCATTTCAAAATTTTAAAATAATTTGTAATGGTGTTTTTAAGTGACTGATATATTTGAACAATTATTACTTCCATTCACGTAAATCCTCACAGGGCTCCAGATAGGAAATGTGCCATCATTTCGGTTCTTAGGTCAGCACGGAATGCTTAATTCACTGCCACGCTCATTGTAGCTGATTTTAATTAGAAATCTATCAGAGTTTGTAGCAAGTCAGTGGCAAGATTGACATGTTAGACCAGGGAATTTACAATAATATCACTAATCTTACTAGTAAAAGAAAATGTGGGTCAATGTTCACACTTTTATTGAGAAACAAATAAGTGTTACACAGATGGCTGCATGGTTTCGGTGTGAAACAATTACAGTAACTAAAATCCCCTCGCATTAGGAATCTGACTGAATTTTGTGTAAAGTCTGCAAGGATTTTGCACAGGTGACTTTTGGGCAAAAAAAACCTCATTTATTTTCCATTAGCCATATACATTCATGTCTGAGTTGATCTCTAACTTTTGGTTTAGCCAAAAGATCCAATCTCATTGCACTTATCACTCTTTCGCTGAAGTCAAACTCATCCTGGGGCAAACCTAAATAACAGAATAGAAAAGCATTAAAGACATCTGTGTACATACCTTTGGCTCCTTTTATATTAGGTTTGAAGTGGGAGTTGGGGTGACAAGTCTCCGACCTGACAATTCTGCTGTATCGATTGTGATAGGAGAGGGTGAAATTCAACCTCTCCAAAATGTTACTTATCCCATTTTAGACATTTTAAGTCAATAAAAAGCTAGGTGAAGCAACTGTGTAATTGCTGTTACTTGTTGTAAAATACCATTGAATTCACTCATGTTCTTGAGAGAAGGAAATCTGCTAATTGTACCTGGTCTGGCCTACATGCAACTTCACATCCACAGAAATGTGTCTGAGTCTTAACAGACTCTGGGCAAAAAAACACTGGCTTTGCCAGCTAGGTCCAAATTCCATGAATGAGTAAAGACAGTACAAGCCAACCAATATATTTTGACTAAACATTTAGTCTTAGAAATGCAGCTTTTAGTTGAGAAGATGTGCTACACAGAACGCAAAACAATCAGTTTGACTTATTTGGAATGGACATGAAAACAAGCCTCTCTGCAATTAAATGATACAGATGCACCAGATAACTGAGGAATCATTTCTAAGCACCCCTAACATCTTATTCAATAGACATTGTTAACTATTCTGAGATATCATACTTGAGGAAAATATTGAATTGTAATTTGTGGCAGTGAATTAGGAATGCACTGCAGTGATATCAGAAAAAAAGATCTTTATCCTAGTGAGTGGAGTGTCAGCATCCAGTGAAAGAACTATCTGAAAATTGCATCAATAGCTTTACTGAAATGGAACATTCTAATTAAAAGAAATCGTAAAGTCAGAGTACCATCAACTATCTTCAGCTGCAAATATTAGAGCCCAGATACAGACTAGACTCTCTCAGATCCCATATGTAATATGAACACTCGGATCAAACAAAAATCTGATTATCATTGAAAAGCTTCCACTAAAATACGAAAGGGCCTTATTTTGATGGTTGTATTCTCACTACAAAGAAGGTGAATGAGAGAATATTGCAACAACCTCAGTCACAATGTAAAACTGTGAGCTGGATTTTAAGGGGCACCATTTTCAATTCCACTCACAGACTAAAAAGACAGTCAAAAACCAATCTACAAAGAAGCAGGCTGCCCTGGAACTGTTTTATGCTAGGAGGTGTGTAAATTGGCTCATGGAGAGGAATATGCCCCCCATTTTGGAGGGAGCTGACTAAAATAGAACAACAACCTGCAGATTCTGGATGTCTGAAACACACAAGAACAGAAATTGTTGGAGAAACTCAGCAGGTCTGACAGTGTCTGTGGAGAGAGAAACAGAGCTAACTTTTTGAGTCCATTGATCTTTCTTCAGAACTTCTTCCACTGAAGGGTCACTGTACTCAAAACGTCTTCTATTTTCTCCCCACAGGTGCCGCCAGACTTGAGTTTCTCCAGCAATTTCTATTTTTGTGCGATAAAGAATTATAGTCAATCCAATTGACTGGGATTCTGTAGTCCAAGCGTTGCTAGGTTCAAGTGATGGCCATTGCTGGGCTGACTGATAGGCCGAGTTAGAACAAAAAACAGCACAGTACAGGTGCAGGCTTTTCTAAACTAAAAAGACTGTTGCCTTTGTGCTGCCCATATCCCTTTGTTCCTTGCTTGTTCATATATCTGTCAAGATGCCTCTTAAGTGTTGCTATTGTATCCCCTTGCACCACCTCCTTTGGCAGCACATTGGAGGCACTTACAACCCTCTGTGTAAAAATTCTGCCTGTCACATCTCCTTTAAACTTAGCCCCTTTTACTTTAAATTTATGTCCCCTAGTAGTTGACATTTCTACCCTGGGATAACAATTCTGACTATCCACTCTATCCATGCTTCTCATAATTTTGTAAATTTCTACCAGGTTGCCCTCAGCCTTTGATGTTCATGTGAAAACAAACCAAGCTTGTCTCATCTCTTCTCATGGTTAATACCCTTCAAACTAGGCAAAATCCTGGTAAAACGTTTTTGTACCTTCTCCAAAGCCTCCACACCCTTAGGTAGTGTGGAGACCAGAACTACACCCAACAAAGGGGAATCGGGGGCACTGCTTCAAACAGACACAGAGTACACTCCTTTTCATAAGGTAACCTAATGAAAACCCAAAATAAATCTTCCAGATCATTTTGGAGGGAGTGCAGACTGCACACGTCAATATGATTTTCCTTTACCTGTGCAAGAAAATATACAGAGAAATAAAGCTTTGCTCAAAACCCCCGAAAATGCTGTAAAAATAGCTTTTTGGGAATGTGTGACTTATCATAAGCTACTCACCTCATTGGAGACTACTTAACTGGTGTAATGCAGTTACCATCCTGCCAGCTACAGCTTTTGGGTATAGCTAACATGTGCTAACATTTACGCTTATTACCAAGACACAATTATAATTGTAAACAATAGTCACAGCTGCACTGCAGAGTGGCTTCCATATCAGATATAAAGTTTTACCATGACCTAAATGCATGAATTGCTTGATTGTTTGGCATGTGGCTCTGAAAATGTTGCCAGATTTCAGAGTGTCAGATACCTGGCTGATTTAGTGCAATACAGAATGGATAACATTAGACATCATCAGGAAAGGAGACATGAAATAATACTGTAAAAAATTAATTATTTTAGTTATGAGAACTCAGCACATACAATATAATGTTAAATTTTGAAGCAGATGGAAAGTCTGACATTTGCCATCTTATTCATATTTATGTTACTGTTGAATCCCTGCCCTTCTTGACATGGACAAGATGACAGCATTATTTCTTTAATATAATCATGTACTGTTAACATCGCATTGCTATAAAAAATGCAAATGCAAAAGAGAGGTCTACCAGGTTGTTTCATTTTATTGTTTAATAGATAAAGTATTATATTGCCATAAAACCCCTCAAATATTGACTACTGCAATTGTTGAGTCCTCTTAAATAGATTGGGTAAATAATAAAAGGCAAGTTATCTTGGAATGTTAAACCCTTCAAAAATCCTGTGGAATGGGTGCCATAGTTAGCCCTAACAACTTAGAAATTATGCAGATGTAAATGGAAGGAAGGAAATGGTCAAGTAAAAGATAAATAATTTGCTCTTTGAACATTATTTTAGTTATGCAATGAGTTTATTCTACATTTGTCGCTGCAACAAATGGCAGTCTTTGAGTAAATGTAAAATTGACTCCTAAAATCATTGAATTATAATCTTAATTTGCAGAAACAATTTTTTTTTCAGTTGTGCTATCAAACAGTAAGGAACAGCTCGGATCTCTTACACTCAATTAATTATTCCCTCCTAGTCCTGCGGCTAATGCTCTTCCAGATGGTGTACCATCTTCTCAATCTTCATTTCATAGCTGGCAGGCATCATCTTTGTTCATTGTAGCTGCCCCTGCTGCCCTCACTACTCTTGTGCATCCTGGTGAAGTGTCATGAAGCTTCAATCAACATTTTTTGCCAAATATATGTGTCAGTATTTATTCACACTCCGAGCTGATATTGCTTCAGTGTTGATTGTTATGAGTCTCCTCCATGGCCACCTGTCTTCCTCCATCAATCAGTCATGACGATTAATGAGCAGTTCTTTTCAAAAAAGACATTAAGATATTGAACTGCCCAGCCTGTAAGAAATTATGCACTTAACTGTTGCTGAGGGAGACTAAAAACATACGTTGTGAGATTACAGAAAGCCAACTTAAGCTAGGCATTGACAAGATAAAACTGCTATTCATACTGAATGTCCTTTGATTAAATGAATTTGGTTTGAAGCATACCTCTCTTTTGAAACACTATTTCTAAAAGGCTTTTTTGGGGGGCAATTTTATGCATTGAATTGAAGCTAGGTGGTCGGGGTCAAGTTCAAATTCTGACAGGAATCACCAACCTATATTCCATCTGAGGCAGTAAAATAAACTATAAGGCTCGGGAAGTGGAGATAAAAAAAAGGCTGATGTAACATTTCCCATGCTGTCACAATGTCATGTTTTCAGACAGTTCTGGATGTTTGGACTGAATATATGGATGAATTAAGTCTAATGGACACCCAGCTTCATGGATAATATCCATCACTCTCTCTGAACTGAATATGAAATTGATTAGGAGGAAACTAATAAAGTTGAATATTTCACAATTAAATATATAAGGAATTCTTGATTTCAGCTGGACCATCAATGAGAGGCATTGGGCATTCGGCAAAACCTTGGTTTCACCGGGAAGGAAAAGTCCAGCAATTGTGACCAAGATTCCAAAGTTTTAAGTCATGATATCAAAACTTAGCATCCTTTAGCCACTGACAGTGATACTAAAAGCGACTACACCATAAACAGGTGAACTTAATTTTTCTTGTGAATCCAATTTCCTTTCCCCATACAAGTGGATTACAGATTTAATACAGGTATGATTATTTTCGTTATCACAATTACTTGACAACAAAATTAGCTCTGCATAGCAGCATCAGGATGCAAACAAGGTTGTGCTTTTTTTCTCCAATTACATTAACTCTAACCAAAACTTCTGAATTTTCTGTTAAAAATGACTATTTAAAATATTATTGATTACATTTGACCAGCTTTCCAATATGGAATTTTGAGGCTAGCCAGCCATGGTATCCCTAGCCCACTCCATCTTTTTTTAAATTCATTTATGGCATGAGGGTATCTCTGGCTAGGCCAGCATTATTGCCCATCCATAAGTGTCCTGAGGAATTAGGAATCAACCACATTACAGTGGGTCTGGAGTCACACATAGGTCAGACCAGGTAAGGCTGGCAGATTCCTTCCCTTGTCACACGAGTGAACCAGATTGAGTTTTCCAAAAATCAACACTGGTTTTCATTAGACCCCTACTCTGTGACTGATAAGAACTGCAGTTCATTAGAACTCTACAATAAAACATCGACAGGAAGAGTAAAGGGAGAAGTGGAAAGATACAAAAGCTTTAAAAACTTATTTTACTTTTTCTTTAAAAAAATTGAGAATGTATCGCATGAATAACAGTGCTGGCTACCTCCTTGGTGTCTTCATTATAAAAGTTTGGATAGATTTATAATCTAATTGGTGTATTACATGGATGTTGTCGCTTTAGAAATGAACTGATTGCAAATTTTTGATAGCAGGGTGATCTTCCTACTGCACTACTGTAAGCCAGAGCAGCTGCAGTACATTAAAATTTAGATAGCTACTCTTCAGGTCATACTTACAAGCTCAGGAAACAATGTGTCAAAATTGTGTAACAAAATGCAACTTTACAAAACAGGTTAGGTTTTTTTTAAACTCATTTACGAATACTTAATTTATATTTGAATCATGCAGAATGCCAAAAATGGTTATGTTGTACTCATCATCAGTGTATGCAAAGTAAGTAAATTTCCCATCGGGAGTGGCATATCAGTTGTTACTGGCCATTTTATCACAGATCTTTTGCTCCTTCATTGGGATCTGAACAAGCACTTGTTATTCTCTTCCTGAATTTCTGTACTTACGCAGGAATTTCACAAAAAAATTGACCAGGATTTTCCACCCATTCTCCATCCTAAGCCTGAGTCTCTCTAAATAACTCACAACAATCCCTCTAAACTTCTCTTGCCACTTTCTGAAGTACCTAACAAGGTACTTACTTGTAGCTTCATTATGAACTAAATTCCTGATGATTCCAATGCTCTCTCTTACTGATTTTGGCACCAATCTTAAAGATTCAGAACTAACCTCACAGTATTTATTCACACAACATCAGGTGAGAACTGGAGCCAAGACTGGCAGTGGGTAATAAACCATTATGAGTCAGTGTTTCTGTGAACACAACTGAGGTTTGGATTTCAACCAAGGTGAATGGCTTAGCCACAGACTCCACAGGGTAAGGGTAAATGGGAGGCTCGCTGAATGTCCTTCACCCCAAAGAGTGAGATTAATTGTCTGCATGTATGAGAGATAAGTGATATATCATTGTTGTGAATGCGCTGTTTCTGTGACTATTCCAACCAGTGAATACTCATCTGAAACCCACTCTCCATCCTAAGCCTGAGTCTCTCTAAATAACTCACAGCAATCCCTTTAAACTTCTCTTGCCACTTTCTGAAGTACCTAACAAGATACTTACTTGTAGCTTTATTATGAACTAAATTCCTGATGGTTCCAATGCTCTCTCTTACTGATTTTGGCACCAATCTTAAAGATTCAGAACTAACCTCACGAATTTCGATGCTACCTATTCAATAAACCACTACTATCCCATAGGACACTGCTAATGGATTATTAATCAATGTACACTTTTTGCATTCTCCTCCAGAATCTGTGCTTCTTGTGAGCAAAACTCTTGATATTGATGTTACTATATTAACATGTCTTTTTTTCTTATGAAACTTAATTCATAGAGCACAATACTCACCGAAGTCTCTCCATTAAGGTATATCTAGCTGCCACAGTTGCACTCTATCTCTATCCTCCCACTCTTAGGGTTCCTTTTCCTTCACTGAGCAACTTAACTTGTGCTACCTTCTCGCCTCCTAAAAAATCGTGAGTGTCTTCCAAATCTCACAAAGTTATCCTTATTTCAGTCATTCTATAGCTTCTCCACTCTACCTCATCCTGGGTGGTTTCAGTTATCTCAGCTTCTCTTGGCCCTCTGTCCTCCTTAAACCACTACCTCTACATAAACTCACCAGCATGTATTGCCATCCACCCTTCAACTTTGCTATCTTCAATTGATTTTTTTACTTCCTTAATCTAAATTACAGACAGGACCATACACAACCAGTTCTTAATTTCTTTAACCATTCAGACATATCTAACATTCTGCTAACTCCTCTCACTTCTTCAATAGCTTCTGGACAAAGATCTCCCCCATGACTTAAACTAAATAATGAAATTTGGCTCCACAGGAAACTTGAGCACGAGGGGAGTTAATTTGTCTCTGTAATGGCATTTGGAGAGTTCACCCATATTCTAGTGCAGTGTTAAAATGGTGTATTTACAGATGGTCCACCCAAAGTATGGCGAATTAGGTAGATTGTGATTTCATACATATATAATGCTGAATTGATGCCATTTTGAAGCTCAGTGTTCCACTAGCATCTTTTAATGTTGCACATTTGAGTATGTGTTCACCACAAGAATTACAGAACTTCAAACCCTTTTCAAATGTGATTAGAGATAAGCAATAAATGTAGGCCTTTACAGCAAGGCCCAACATCCCATGAACAAAGTATAAATTAAAGATCTTGTGTGAATTGGCTAAACGTGCAGTTTGTCGTGTTCGACATACTTTTCCTTTCACTTATCTTTTTGAAGTGATGGAGGTCATGAATTTGGGAAATGGCGGAGAGAGTAAATATTTAAGGTGGTGTGTAGAGGATCAAACAAGCAAGCTGCTTTGTCCTGAATGAGGTTAAAATGCTTACATGCTGGTGGAACTGAATTCTTTCAGCCAAGTGAAGAGTGTTACTTTACTTGTTGAGTTGCAGAGAAAATGCTGTTGAAAGTCAGGAAGTGATTAAAAATATTTATAACAGAATTCAAGATGATGTGCAAACATCGATCAGGAAATCTGGGTTCAAGTCCCATCTGTTCCAGATGTGTGTAATAATATCTCTCAACAGGTTAGTAAAAAAGTATCTGTAATGAAAATAATATCATTGATGAAGCAATTATGGTTAAGCCTGGGAAAGTGTCCTAAGGAGTTCCTGTTCTGACGTTATATCTGTGTTCCTTCATTATTGCTGGATCAAAATCCTGGAACTCTCTATCTTATAGTACTCTAAGAAAACTTTCAATATCTGGACTGCAGTGGTTTCAGAACATGTCTCAGCACCAACTTTCCAACCACAATGAGAATTGGGTAATAAATGAGTTGGTCTTCCCAGTAATCCCAACATCCCCCCTATACGAATAGTGATACTATGAATAGTGACAAAAGTTAAATAATTTGTACACATAAATATGATTTTTGAAGCTTAGATTTCAAAATAGAGGCAAATGGGGGTTGATTTTTTTCTGTGAAGGTTTTCCTTTTAACATAAAAAATCAGATGGTTCCTCCAGCAAACTGACCCAATCCAGGTGATTGCAGACCCCTGTGGTATTAATCAAAAGATGTTTATGCTGTTGGTTTAAGGTAAGTCGTGTAAAGATTTTGAATGCAGTTTGTTTTCAGTTCAGAAGACTCCGGCATTGAGCAGGATTTATTAAGTGCAGTTCAAAAAACACCAGAATTGAGTTTAGTAAGTTTAGCCAAGTTAAGTTTAGCTTTGTTTCTAGAAGGAGTTCAGGGCACTTTAGAGAAACGGTTACTTCAATAAAAGGGATTAGTTTGTGAAGCTTGTAAATAATGGTTACAGAGTACGGTTAGAAATCTGCTGATAATTAGAACTGAGAAAGTTTAACTATGTCAGTGAATTTGGACAGGACTCTGTTGGAATGATTAACCACCATGTTAATTAACTAAACTAAAAAATGCCAGGTTTCATTCTGAGATCTGACTGTTCAGGAGTACTATCAGCTGGGGTTATTATAGAATATTAAAGAAACTATTTGTTCATGGCTACTCATCTCTTTCACTACCTCTTTATTTGACTCTGCTCTTGATTATACCTCTGTGAAGCACCAAGGAACATCTGTGCCTGGTAGAGCTGCTATATGAATGCACATTATGTCGCTTTCATTGAGCAGTCTTCAATTACTTGTTAAGTTAAATGTGTCAATTAGTTCATAGAAAGTTAAAAAAAAGTCTGACTTGAAAAGGAAACTTCTGTGATTTTTCTGCCATTAAGCACACTTTTCAGATATGTGCACAGGATAAAGAAGGATTTTGGAGTGCTTTTTTATTTTGTCAGGACATCCCACTCCAATTCACAGCCTATGAATTACACCTGAAATAAAGTTGATGTTGTTTTGTATGCAAACTTGGCAGACCATTAACAAAGAGTAAGACCCTGTAAACAGCAGATGGGATAACTGACAGGACATTCTGTTTTAGCCATGATGGTTAAGGTAAATGGACACTCTCTTGTGCAGAAAATATGAGGGAATTTAAGAAACTAATGGACTCCAATATAGTGAAATGAGTTGTATTATCTCCTATCCATCAATCCTGAAGATATTTTTACTGAAGAATATAGATTGTTTTTAGCTCGCAGTCATGATCGTTAAAAATCAATTGTGTGCTGTGATTGGTCTGTAATTATTCGCTTGAATTCCTTCAAAGTCTATATGCATTAATAGAAGTTGCTAGTATCCTGTTAAGCAAGTTTAATTTACACCAATGTATCTTTGGTGCCTGTCATTTCAATACCCAAGTCTCAGTTGAGCAAACTTCAAGATTATGTGAAAATTGAATGTTTTTCTCTATTATTTAATGACAAGATTTTCCCTTCCATGCAAGAATAAATGTGTTATTGTTATATTTTAGTCAGGATGTCTTTCAAATATTTCAGTCAAAATAAGATTTTGCAAACATATCCAAAGAAATTTTGAAGAATACTAATTAACAATTTAGCTAGTTGCTTCTGTATAACATTAGCATTAAATCAATTTCTGTTTCCTATTATGTCAAATGTAAAACAGCCATGAAAATGAAGTGTATTTATTAAAGATGTAATATTTTTGAAGCAATGAGCGGTAATGCAAAATACAAAATGGTGAAACCATGCAAAATACTTTTTGATATATTTTGCTGGC
The DNA here is from genome assembly GCF_020745735.1 of Hemiscyllium ocellatum. Taxonomy (NCBI): domain Eukaryota; kingdom Metazoa; phylum Chordata; class Chondrichthyes; order Orectolobiformes; family Hemiscylliidae; genus Hemiscyllium; species Hemiscyllium ocellatum. The sequence goes on along the minus strand of NC_083425.1, from coordinate 24,802,792 downwards.
TATGAGTTGCATTCATACAGTAATGGCATTTTTCTTTATTCATTCATGGGATGTGGGGTGTCACTGGGCCAGCATTTTGTGCCCTTTCCTAATTGTCCTTGAGAAGGTAGTGGTGAGCTGCCTCTTTGAACTACTGCAGTCATTTGGTGTGGGCACACTCACAGTGATTTTAGGGAGGAAGTTCCAGGATCGTGATCCAGCACCTCTGAAGGAACAATGATTCAGTTAGTTAATGGCTTAGACAGGAAATTATAGGTGGTGGCATAACCATTGTTGCCTTTTGTCTTTCTAGATGGTCAGGTCATGGGTTTAGAAGCTGTGTCTCAAGAGTCTTGTAAGTTTCTGCGTTTTGTGGATGGTGCACACTGCTGCTATTGAGTGTCAGTGGTTGGGAGTGAATGTTTGGGGATGTGTTGCAAATCAAGTGGATTGCCTTGTCCTGGGTACTACTTTTTGAATACTGTTTGAATTGCACTCATCATTGCAAATGGAAAATATTCCATTCTAATTCTGACAGTACCTTGTAAATGTTGGATAGGCTTTGGGAAGTAAGGAGATATGTTATTTACATATTTCTCTCCAAATATTATTCAAGAATGAAGTTGTGAGCAATGGCTTTCATTGATTGGAAATCCATGACTGGTGAACATAGCATAAATATGTTATTTTAAAATTACATCTGACATAATTTGATGTGGTTAGATTTCCTTGCTATGAGGTAAAAACAATGACTGCAGATGCTGGAAACCAGAGTTTAGATTAGAGCGGTGCTGGAAAAGCACAGCAGTTCAGGCAGCATCTGAGAAGCAGTAAAATCCACGTTTCAGGCAAAAGCCCTTCATCAGGAATACAGGCAGAGTGCCTGAAGGGTGGAGCACCATTCTCCAACTTTATGTTATTACCCAACTTAATAGGCAATACAGAAAAGCTGATTTTTTTACTGCATACATCCTTTAATTTCAAGGCTACTGTATTCCCAAAAAGGGAGGGAAGTCAGAAACATAGTTTGGGAAAATTCTTAATGTCAGACCATTATATTGATCAGGCTACTAGGGATAAAGCCACTCCTGCTTGACGATATTTCTTCATATTCCACTTCTTGTAAGGATTCCACTTCATTCTTCCAGTTTCTCATTCTCTATCACATCTGGTTGTAATGATGTTCCCTTTTACAGGGACGTACCCAACATGTTCTCCTTTTAGCACAACCAAGGATCCCCCTTCCCTCATCATAATTGACAGAGCCCTCAGTCATGTCTGACCTATTTTCCACAATTCTGCCCTGACCCCTTGACTTGACCACCACATCTACAATAGGGTTCCCGTTGTCTGGACTTTCCAACCCAACACTATTCAAAAGATCACTATCCACTATTTCCACCAAATGCAGCTAGATGCCACCACCAAGGGCACCTTGTTCTCCCCTCCCTTGTCAACATTTGGCAGAGACCTTTCCCCCTGTGACATCCTATTCCACTTCTCTGTCATTCCTGTCACTTCTTCATGCTTCCCCTCCCCTCCATGTCTTCTTCCTATGCAATTGCAAAGGGTAGAAAGTCTTTCCTCTTCTCTCTCCAAGGTCTGAAATATACGTTCTCACTGAAGCAGCAATTTGTTTGTATTTCTTTCACTGCGGTCTATGGTATTTGCCGCTCACACTGCATTCTTCTCTACAAAGGTGAGACCAAATGCAGACTAAGTGACTGCTTTACAGAAGGTATCTGCCCTATCTGTAAGCACAACACTGACCTTCCAGTTGCTTGCCATTTCAATACCCCATCATGCTGTCATGTTAACATTCCAGTCCCACTGCAGTGTCCCATTAAAGCCAAACACAAGCAGGACGCACGGCACCTCATTTTCTTTCAGGCACTTTATAACCTGCAGGACACAACACTGAGTTCAATGGACTCAGAGCATGAACACTATTTTCCATTATGATTACACCCTCCCACCCTCTTGTTTGCACGGGTTTGCCATCTGTAAAGCCAATCTATTTTCAACCATTCATGTCTACCATTAACACTTATCTTGCATCTGTTATTCTCCCGAGCTACCATTAGCACTCCCATTATCTGTTGTTCTGGATGCCCCCTCCATTTGTTCCACTCACTCCTCCTTCCTCTATGTGAATATCATAAAAAAAAATTCAGGCCCCATTTAGTCCTGAAGAGGATTCATTAGACTTAAAAGTTATCTCTGTTTCTCTCACCACAGATACTGCCAGGTCTGCTGACTTTCTCCAGCAATTCCCATTTTTGATCTTCCTTGAAATAGTGTCATTGACTATTTTATATCCACCTAAGCAGAGAGATGGGGCCTAGCCTTAGCTTTATTTCAATTACTTGCACCCTCAGTCTTGCACTGAAATGGAGCTTGAACCAAGATTATGATCCAGAGCTGCATGTGCAAACAAATAAAGGTTTCACTTGACATGGATATTGACATTTATATCAAAAATCCAACCAAAGTGTTGGAGCAAATACGCTGAAGTTGCACTTTCATAAATCAAGTAAACTGACTTGCATTATCAACATTAGATTTTTGCTATAACCTTAAACTATGTACAGGTGCAATTCCAATGGGTAATTGAAAGCTAAAACCAAACAATGCTAATAATTGCCACTAAACATTCCAGAATTTCAACATTGCCAAAAGTAAACTGATTTTTAAAAAAAATCAAAACAAAGTATGATACAACCTATTGATATTTACAAAAACATCACCTCAATCATAATTAAATACTTTCATATGTATACTGAAAAGCAACAGACATCTTCTATCTTTTCAAGCCATAAACAGCAACTACAGTTTGCAATTAAATACTATGGTCACACTGTAGAGATCACCATAGCAAACAAAAAGTTAATTTACAAATTTTGAACAATTGTACTGGAATGAACCTTGAACCAAGAAGATTATAATTCAAAACTGAGCATGCAACCAACCGAAGGACTCATTTTACACTGACATTGACATTTATATCAAAAATCCAACCATGGTATCTCAGCAAATACTTTGAAATTCCAATTGATTTCATAAATGAAATAAATTGTTGTAAATAGTAGAGTCAGATACATTAGGGACATTTAAGTGACTCTTGGATAGGCACATGGATAATAGTAAAGTGAGGGGTATGTGGGTTAGTTTGATCTTAGAGTAGGATAAAAGGTCAGCACAACATCGAGAGCTGAAGGTCCTGTACTGTACTGTACTGTTCTATGTTCTAAATTGACTTGCATTATCAATATTAGTTTTACATTATAGCAGTTCCAATCAGAGGAGTTGCAAACTTTTAACAATACCACACATATGTCAGAGACAGCATATAGGAACTGTACTTTTATATATCAACTTTTCGTTAATGAGCTAAGCTCAGGTTCAGATTTTGCTGTCCTAAGGCTGGATGAACACAAGTCAAGTGGCTAAAAATGGAGGAAGGGGGCTGTAAATATAAAATTTCAAGCCATCCCTCATTTTGGAATCATGGCATGTCATGCACAATGCTCACTCAAAGTGACGTTGGGTTCAACCTTCTAAATGTTTGCTCAGTTTTTAATTTCCCTGATATTGTGATCTTCAGAAAGGTGAGTGTGTTCCTGTATCCTGGGTAAAGTACTTCCACTCAGTCAATTTGAAAGTTGTTGTGGTGTCAGGAACAATTTGATAAATTAGGTTAATAAGTCTTGCCAACTTCAAATGTCATATTTAGATTCTATATGATACATAATTTCTATTTTCTATTTAGTGATTGATCATAGAACTCTGTTCTTAAAAAGTATTGTGATTCACACTAAACGTTTTTGCATCTAACAGAATTGTGAATCACTTATAAATGTGCTGTTTGCTCAACATGCTTTGATTTTTACATTAATTTAAAATTTAGACACCCTTAAGATTCTGAACAAGCTGAAAAGATTCTGGACTCCCCAGGTTGCAAGAGCATCTGTTGATAAATTGTTCAGGCAACTTAAAAGGAACCACAGTATTGAATATGAGACCAGTGCTTCACATTTCTGCTGTCATCCCATTTTAAAGTAACATACTTGGCTCAATCCCAGAATGAACATTGAGGGTGCAGGCTGTCAGGTGTTGAGCAGAGTGCAGTTCAAGTTAGCAAGAACACAGACTCAAAATGTAAGGCAACAAGTACCATTCTGCAGCTCTGCTCATATCAGTAATGTAGCCTCAGAGCTCACTGGATTAGTCCATAACCAAAGGCATCACTCTTGGACATTTAAAAGGATCTCATGGCCAAACTCAGGGCTGTTAAGTCTGAGTGTCCACACTACAGCCAACATTGTTGTCCTGGAGCTCATAATCCCAACTGCTCAGCCCCTGACCCCAGTGGGGGCCATAACCTATAGTTTTGTGACGGCTGCTCTAAAGGGATTGTTTATAAAATTATCAATGGAATGTATTTGTAAATGCTTTGCTGAGTTCCAAATCACATTAAGAGACTCCACACAAGTTAGGGTTATTTACACCTTTGTGAAGGAAACCCTGAGAATTGTTTGGCTAACAGTTTAATGGCCAGTTACTGAGATTAATGTGTTTTGGAGAGATTTTTGATTAGATGCGTGTTTGACAAATAATGTTATGAGGTCCTGAGATAACCTATTTTCAGTCAACTAGAAGTTGAAAGAATGGTTACTTTTAATTCATGAGCATTTCAAAGACTTCTCATGCTTTTATATTTTTCATGAATTCTGTCTGCGATGGATACCGAGTGAATGGGTAAGGGGAATATTTCGAGGTTATGGATGATGCATGTGAGATATGGAAAGGATCCAGGGGATGTTAGTGGGCATAGAGGGTGCACTAGGAACAGGTGGGAGGTGGAATAAAATGTAAGGACCATTTATATAACAGAGCCAATGTCCAATGAATAGGTGCAGGACCTCTAACCTGATGACCTTGGCAACGGAGCACATCCACTTCAAATCCAAGCCTGTTTGAAGAGGTAATGGCCCCGACTTCCACAAAGAAAAAAATTATAAGTCTAGATGAATTGGGAATGAATAACGGTGGGAATGAATCCACTCACAATTTATGAGTCAACAATGAAAACCTGATTTAAAATAAAAACAAATAAAATGCAGATTCTGGAAATCAAAAACAAAACAGAAATTGGTGGAAAAAACTCAGTAGGTCTGGCTACATCTGTGGAGAGAAGCTAAGTTCATGGTTCGCGTCCAGGCATAAAAAAGGCTCCATTCTGAAGGAGAGCGGTAAGGGTGTGGAATGCCCTACCTGCACTATAGTTAACTCAGCCACATTAGGGAGCTTTAAACAATCCTTGGATGAACACATGGATGATGATGGGATAGTGTAGGGGGGACGAGCTGAGAATAGTTCACAGGTCGGCCCAACATCGAGGGCCGAAGGGCCTGTTCTGCGCTGTATTGTTCTATGTTCTATGAGTCATTGGACCCGAAACATGAAGTCTGCTTTCCCTCCACAGATGTTGCCAGCTGAGGTTTTTCAGCAATTTCTGTTTTGTTTCTGGATTTCCAGCTTGGGCAATTCTTTCATTTGTTTTGTTTAGTGTTTAATTCACAGCTACATCTCTTCCAGGTATGCCCACTTTGAAGTAGTTCTGCAGCTCTCTTCAACAGGATTACTGATCTAATCTTTTTTCTTGTTCATCGTCATTACTGTTGTTGCTGCTTCTTGTTATTGACAAAGTATTTCCCAAATCTTGCTTCAACAACCACATCACAATCCTCAGTGACTGCTTCCAGCTTAGGCTCACCCTATGTGCATTCCAACTGAAGTTTCATCCTTCATGTTTTGAGTTCACCCAGGATCACAAGTATCTGAGTGACGTACAATGGTCCTTAGACAGCTGAATGTTGCTACATTCTGAGATTCAAATTCAAAGCCATGCATCGCCATATGAACACTCTTGACCTCTCTCTCCATTAGCACCGGCTCACTTTGGATCAGAGATGCCCCTCCCCCAGTTCCACCTCATCCTCTGGATCTTTCAACATTCTGAAGATGGGTCACTGGTCAACAACACATTGGCTCTGCTTTCTCGCCACAGAAGCTGCCAGACCTGCTCAGTTTTTGCAGCAAATTCTGTTTTTGTTGTTGTTAATAAAAATCCGATCCTTGGTCTCTTTCTTAATTTTATTTCACAGTACTTAGCATCTTCAAAGGCATTATCCACTGTTTTTTAAATTTCTACTTGTATTATGCATGACACAAGTGTTCACAATAGTCAAAATAATTCAGGGTTGCACTAATTTTTTAATAACAGCTCATTATTTTTGAACTGCAAATTAAAATAAGAATTTACATACATAAAATGCATTCAGAGCTTGCTGCTGAACATAACACACAAGCCTATAGAGATAAACATGCCTTCTTTCAAACAATAAATTATTTTAAAATAACTTTTGTTATTCTTTCATACTGAAATCTCTGTATTGTGATTGGTTAACAAAGAAATCAGAACCACATTAGATTTTACTGCGAATTACATTTAGCTTCTATACAAAGTTGTTATGAAGCACATTCTAAATTGCCTTAAAAAGACAATTTCAAAATTTTACAGCTAATTGCTTAATTTCAAGTATATTTCTTTTTGTCTCAATTTCATTTCTGACGTGTGCTGTGGCAACAATTCCTCCCATTCAGTTCTTACATCAGATAATCTGGGTAAGAACTGAAAAACTAAATTAGCAAAGCACTTGTTTAGCAGTGTAGGTGGAACATTTGCTTGGGATTAGGTGGGAGCATTTATTAAAATCAAGTTTTCCTAATGTTAGGAAAACATTTTGTCATGATTTTGATCATGACATTTATCAATCGAAAGAAGTAAATATCTGTATTTTATAATGGACTGAAATTCGGTTGAAAAATGGACGGTATCAGTTTTCACACTGTTTGAACTGAAAACGGATTTGAAGTGGTGTATTTCATATATCGGCGGCCTGATTATTTTGCTTTTGTGTTGAAGCAATTGATTTGGGGTTTCAAACAGAGAACAGAATTTTGCAATTTGCCAAAAGCACAAACTGACTGTGTCATGAAACAGGAGCTCCTTCAATGCAAAGGATGGCAGAATGATGGCTGATGCAATTTAACACAGCAAGGAAAGTATTTTGGGAAAAGAAATTAACCAGAAAAGTGCATTCGTTGAAAGGGTTTGATATGGACAAACACAGACACTGAGTGTTCAAATACCATTAGTTAAAAATGGAAGTGTAGATAAGGCAAACAAATGGAAATTTGGAATTTATATGTTGGCGATTAGAGTGTGGGTCTAAAGAATTAATTATGAATTTATATTAAATATTGATGTAGGTATGTATGCCCAATTATAAAAAGGACATGAAGAACATAGACAGACATGAAGAACCAAACTCTGACTTAATCATGACAGCCATGGATGAGAGATTACAGTTATGAAGAAGGACTTGGGACACACTGCAGTAAAGAAGACTAAGAGGGTATTTAATTCAGGAATTTCAAATTATGGATGGAAAAGTATATCTTTTTTTTTCGTTCCAAGTCAGTTTAAAATTATCACTGAGTGGGACAATACTATGGCGTTAACAGGTCTTTGCTTTTGTCCTTGCATTTTTTTTATGAACATAGGTTGAGATAGAGGTGAAAAGCAGTCTGCTCCAAAGCCAATAAACAGCTTGAGAGGCCTTTTTTTTCGCAGGTTGGCATAATAGGAACAGCCTGAATGGGTGGGGTCAGGCTGCCACAGAACCAGGTTTTGTTTTAGTTTTAGCCTTCAGTAGCAGTTGCTGGTGTCTTGAAGCTGGATATGCAAGCTCTCATTCCTCTCCCAGGCACAACTAAAACTGTAATTGGAAATGGGGTTCTCTTCCTACTGCTAGAATTGCATGTGAGACAATCTATTTTACTGAATTTGCCTTTGCCAAGGATGTGTTTATCGGATATTATTATATTGGAACAATTAATTAGTAGTAGTTAATTTATCTACTACTTTGTTAAGCTTTTCAATAGAGTCAGAGTTAAGTCAATGCTTTTGTTTTATTTTTATCTTTGTCTATATTCATACACTATAATTAAAATACAGTGAGACTTGTTTTAAGTCTAGTAGTTTGACCATTTGAATTGCATCCAGAACACAACACATTACACACTCCCTTAAAATAAGAAAAAGTTAGGGTCTAGACCATCTTCTTAAAATATTTTGAGGAGTCTGGTTAAGTCCGTAACATGAGTGACAGGTTGATGGAATTTCTTCAAAGCAGTGTTGGAGATGGGAATCCTTAGCTACAGAGAAATGTAGTAAAGGTAATTGCAGCTTTAAATTCAATAAATATTTGAAGCAGTGGTAGATGCAATCCTATCAGGAGACAGAAGGTCTTTAAGAGTTTTGGCCTGCTCTATAAAACAGCTGGTACAAAGTGAGTGAGGCACATTGCTCCATTTAATCAATTTCTGCAGTTCTAATATGATGGGAAGAACACAAGTGCATCTGGACACAAAACATCACAGTGTCCAGAACTGATAACTGTTTGAAAACAAAGTGGCATATATCTTGCACCAGTTAAATCAGTAAATCTGTTTCCAGTGGTGATTTTAATATTCCTAATATTTTATAACATAAATAGAAATGTCTAATTTCAGCAACAACTATTATGCTGGCACAATGCTTATCACTTTGAAGAAGTCTCACTAACTTGGCCACGTATTTCTGATTTTGTAAAGGACATATCTTGTCATAATGTATCCTCATTCAATTTGTTGACATCCGTACCTTTAAGTTGTTACAATTTTGGATTAGTGGATAGATTCCTTCATGGGCTGCCAACTGGAGCTGAAATATTCCAACTGTGTACAGAGGTAATACTTGCAGAACTCACAAAATGCTAAAATCAAAAAATTGTTTTTTGAATTCTCACATTGTTACCAGATTGTGCAGCCATCTTTGCCAGCTATCTGATGTAGTACTTAGCTTTAATTTGAATCAATCTTGAAACTGAAGACCATTTAATACCCCGAAATCAAGGAAAGAAGCTGTGTCATGACAATTTCTTTGCTAGTTAGAGACTTGATCTTCAGCACTAAAGAAGCATATCATTGGGATACTCTGTTGGATTGAACTGCAGTGATTCAGTTCCGATTTGTCAGTCTAACAGGAATTTCTCTCCAGTGGGTGGCTTTACAATCTTTTTAATAATTGAGCAATTTCAAATTATGCAGCTACCAAGTTATTCATAAAGATAAGTCATTGACAAATACAAGTCATTGCTAAAGACAAGGATCCAAGCACAGCCAATCATGTTTCTGTGGGGGAATACAGTGCTAAGCTCTGTCGATTTTTGGCAAAGATCAGATGGACTACATCTTTTCCAGTCCTGTAAGCTCCAAATTTCCTACTTATTACAGATGAGCTTTAATTTTGACAAGGCAGTTACATATTTGGATCAACATATATCACTGACATGTGTGTGGCAGTGCAGGACTTGAGTACAGCCAAGAAAAACCTAAGGAATGAAGCAGATAGTGACTGTTGCTGTATATGTACATGCCCTTTCTGTATGTAAGGTACAGGATTCTGTATACGAACATAATTACATGCCTAACTAAACTGACTTGCAAAACTAGATGATGTGCAACATTACATGTGATTTAATGATTGGACAGTATTTGCTAAATAATCCAGAGCATATTAAGAATTGTGCTGACTGTCAACTTAAGATTGTCGGTCGTGCTTGCAATGTGGTAAACTTTCAGGTAGGTAAAGTGAGCGTCACATGTTAATATGTAGGGCCCTATCCTTTGCAAACAAAAGGAAAATGTGCACGCACTGTATCTACATCCACTGAACAAATCAGGCATCAGCCATTCTCTGGTTCATTACTCAGGGCAACGCTTTGAGCAGTGTCAACATGTCTGGGTAAAAAAAAATCTTGTTCCTTTTACATTGGTATTCTTTCAAATTGCCCTATGAGTGGAACCAAAAAACATTTTTTTTCTACAATGCTCAAGGTAATACAGAAGAAATATCAGTCTTTGTGTTGTTAAAGTTCTCTGTCATCAGGATAAAAAACATTGGAATCAAAATTGTCAAGGCGATGGTGTTCTACCAGGTGACAAATCATGATTCATTTGGTTTGATGGCACGTTCAATCAATTCCTATTTGTGTCAACCCTGGGGTAAAAATAATAAATGTGTACCCTATTCCTGTGCCTTCAACATGCTGAAAAGATCCAGCTTTTTTTTTGGAAACTAAGTTTATTTTCCTAGCTGTTAATACAAGCATGTTCCTATACCCTGTGAGACACCAAATTCCCTGTAACAGTCTTTAAGCAGATCATATATTCATTGATTTATGAATCAACACTGGAAAACATTCATACAAAGAATGCATTAATGGTCTCTGAAGTTCAGGTTCAAACAAAGAAGAATCTGCAATTTGTTACTATTGGACTTTATTCTCCATCCAGTGGAAAATCTTTACACAATCCATCTGTTGCTTATGTTTAATTCCATAAAACTATTTCTAAGTCTGAATTCATGAAGTCACAATTAAATAAGTAAACTAACATGTACAACTAAATACAGATCAATACTGAACTGAAGGGATTTTGTTTAAAACTTCAAATAGCTTTCATGTACTGAAATATATGAAATCTTGGCTCATATCCAGATTCAAAAATATTCTCTTCAATGGACATTTACTGTTCAATGTATTTGAAACAATGTTGTAGAAGGATGGGAATGTTACACCAAGTAAAATAGACTACATCTTTTTAAAGGTGAGGTGTAATTGCTCTGCATTCTCAAAATAAATAGTGCATTTATGTTACGCTTGCTAGAACCCTGAGTTTGAATGACAGCTCAGACAAACAGTGCATTTTGCAAAAAAATTTGAATTAGTGAAATATTCCCTAAACCCGAAAGTGAAACTACACTAAGTTATTTCTAGGAAAGAATGTGTAATTGCTTTTCCTCATTTCCCTCATTTCTGAAAGTAACTTGGCAACTTGATGTTGCTATGGAGACAGAAACTGGGTAACCAAAAAAAGGTAAATCAAACTTAATTGGGGTATATGGGCGAGTATTGAATTTCAATTTGGTACTCAGGTGAGCAGCAAAGCTCCAGAAGGAAGTATTGCTTTTCCGTTTCGTATTAAGAGAAGTCCTGGAGCTTTTAGGAAGCAATGTGCAAGGAAGTTAAAAGGTACTAAAATCGAAATATCCTCATTGATGAATACGCTTAAATCTGCTTAAGGTTGGCTAAACCATAAACCAGGGTGTTGTTGCTTGGTCAACTAAAAAAGAACACTCAGAAGATACACCATCAGGGCACAAGAATTCTGGGTAATCCAAGATGGATGACAGGAAAAAAAATTCTAGCTGTAAATAGGCTGCTCCATCTTTGGGGTACTTTAGGTGTTGGAGGTAATTTCCTCGAATCCTGGAGCAGCAATTACTGTTTTACATGCTATTGCATTTTTTCCAACGTCCGAAAACAAAGTAAAACCAACAGCACTTTTAAAAGGGAAAGGGTCAGACAAAGGCAGCACATGGTGAGGTCACTGCAGAGGAGAGAGAGAGAACAAAAGAAAGAACCCACACTGCTAAATAACGCAGCACTTACTGCCTTTGCTGCTTGAATTCATGTATCGCTGGACATCGGAGTGTGTCTGGGAAAATTAACCAACAGTGAAATTCACAACTGATCTTGGAGGAACCTGTTTGGGAGAGGTCACAGCATAGAAACAGATAACTGAGTATTTTTAAGCATGACCTTACAATAAGTCTGCAGTAGTGAGTAGAGTGGGTTCTTTCGTGATTATATGGTTTTATTGAAATATGTCTCCTGATTAAACTTAAATGTATAAGCCATAAGTATTAAGTTAGCCTAGAGCAGTGTTTTGTAGAGGAATAAGACAGTGCTATTTTCTAGGTCAGTAGATTGAAAGAAGCAAAAATAGCCGAAAGTAAAGTGATATACTCTTCTTATCAGATGTGGGGGTTTAGGGTAACATCTTGAAAAATGTCCATATTATAGAGGAAGAAGTGCTGGATGTCTTGAAACACACAAAAGTGAATAAATCCCCATGACCTGATCAGGTGTACTCTAGAACTCTGTGGGAAGCTAAGGAAGTGATTGCTGGGCCTCTTGCTGAGATATTCGTATCATCGATGGTCACGGGGGAGGTGCCAGAAGACAGGAGATTGGCTAACGTGGTGCCACTGTTTAAGAAGATTAGTAAGGACAAGCCAGGGAGCTATAGACCAGTGAGCCTGACATTGGTGCTGGGCAAGTTGTTGGAAGGAATCCCGAGGGACAGGATGTACATGTATTTGGAAAGGCTAGGACTGATTAGGGATAGTCAACATGGCCTTGTGCGTGGGAACTCATGTCTCACAAACTTGATTGAGTTTTTTGAAGTAACAAAGAGGATTGATGCGGGCAGAACAGTGGATGTGATCTATGTGGACTTCAGTAAGGTGTTTGACAAGGTTCCCCATGGTTAGCAAAGTTAGCAAGGTTAGATCTCATAGAATACAGGGAGAACTAGCCATTTGGATACAGAACTGGCACAAAGCTAGAAGACAACGGGTGGTGGTTGAGGGCTGTTTTTCAGACTGGAGGCCTGTGACCAGTGGATTGCCACAAGGATCGGGGCGAGGTCCACTACTTTTTCGCCATTTATATAAATGATTTGAATGTGAGCTTAAGAGGTATAGTTAGTAAGTTTGCAGATGACACCAAAATTGGAGGTGTAGTGGACAGTGAAGAGTGTTACCTCAGATTACAATGGGACCTTGATCAGATGGGCCAATGGGCTGAGAAGTGGCAACTGGAGTTTAAGTTAGATAAATGCGAGGTGCAGCATTTTGGGAAAGCAAATCTTAGCAGGACTTGTACACTTAATGGTAAGGTCCTGGGGTGTGTTGCTGAACAAACAGACCTTGGATTGCAGGTTAATAGCTCCTTGAAAGTGGAGTTACAGGTAGACAGGATAGTGAAGGCGGCATTTGGTATGCTTACCTTTATTGGTCAGAGTATTGGGTACAGGAGTTGGGAGGTCATGTTGTAGCTGTACAGGACATTGGTTAGGCCACTGTTGGAATATTGCGTGCAATTCTGGTCTCCTTCCTATCCGACGGATGTTCTGAAACTTGAAAGACTTCAGAATAGGTTTACCAGATGTTACCAGGGTTGGAGGATTTGAGCTATAGGGAGAAGTTGAATAGGTTGGGACTGTTTTCCCTGGAGCGTCGGAGGCTGAGGGGTGACCTTATGGAGGTTTATAAAATCATGAGGGGCACAGATAGGATAAATAGGCAAAATCTTTTCCCCAGGATGGGGGAGTCCAGAACTAGAGGGCATAGGCTTAGGATAAGAGGAGAATTATATAAAAGAGATCAAAGGGGAAACACTTTCATACAGAGTGTGGTACATGTATGGAATGAGCTGCCAGAGAAAATGGTGGAGGCTAGTACAATTGCAACATTTAAAAAGGCATATGGATGGGTATATGAATAGGAAGGGTTTGGAAGGATATGGGCCAGGTGCTGGCAGGTGAGACTAGATTGGGTTGGGATATCTGGTTGGCATGGACAAGTTGAACTGAAGGGTCTGTTTCCGTGCTGTATATCTCTATGACTCTGTGACTGCACCAAAGGAGTGACAGTGCTAAGATATGTGCCTTGTCAATGATATTTGTGTCTGAAGATCTCAAATGGACAAAAGGGGCTCATGAAAGCCACATGAGAGCCACGTCCTTCAAGTGAGAAAAGCAGAGATCCTCCTTACTGAAAGCAGATATTGAAAGTCTTTCAGATTGCATTTGTGCAGGTGACTTTTTGTACTTCAAAAATATACTTTATGCATAAAATAATTTGATGGTCTGTACAATTGGTCATGCCATACATGTGTAAACATTTACATACAGAGATCAGAATTTATCATTTTTATATACAGTTCTGTACGTTTTTCAATCATATGCCCATATATTTAGCTGAGGCGTCAGCAGAGCCCAAATGACTGCGTGGGCTCCGTGCATACTGAAATAGTTGACAACTATATTTGTTGTGTTCACTCTGGCTACAGAGAGTTGAAGAGGAGCCATACTCCACTCATTTTAAACACCTTTTTAGTCGAGTGCAGTCTTTTTTTCACTTTCTTTCCTTTTTAGCATGTCATTACTGCGCATGACTTTAGCTAGTTAATCTGATTAAAAATGAAGGGGAGCCAATTCCAAGGTTTTCTTGTGTGTGAAAGAGAGTGAAGTTCATTACCAAGAAGAAAATGCATCAACAAACACACACAAAACACAGTCAATGAGTGGGTAGAGAAGGGATATCTAGTACAGACAGGAAAAGAAAGACAGCTGCTGTTTACAATCTTTGTGTGATATGAGTGACACCTGGACCCTAACTGCTTCGGCGCTGTCCTTTTCGCTCAGGAATAGCAAAGATACAAATTACCCAAATTCACCAGTAAATCATTACTAATGTTCTAATTTGTTTTTTTGAGGTTAGAGTCCAACCTTGAAGTTGAGAGAGAAGGGGAGCGAGGAGATTTCCACAACTGTGCTTCATTCAGTCCATACCTAGCTGCTCAAAGCAACTATTGAAATATGGATCATTTGTACATTCCAGAGTCTGCGTTGTTGTAGTTTCCAAGTTGAATGCTTTGCAGGTAAACTATTCATCTTCTTTTTCTGAAGTTATCGTGAAGTTGTGAGTAAAACAAGAGAGGTAAATTTATTGAGGTCTTCTTGAATTTCAGTGACTCTTAATTAAAATAATAATTTCAATGCAGCCTTTTTTTTTACATATTCCATGTGAGTTACTTGGGCTTATCAGATGATCACAGCAGTGATTTAAAGTCGTCAGTGCTCTTTTTAAAATAATTTTTAATTGATGGAAGTCTCAGATATTATTCTCAAATTATGAAAATTGAATATTAGTGGTCCATTTTCACTATGACAGGAATACTACTTAAAGTGAAATTAATAATTTCTGTTAAAATTAAGCATGTAACATAAATAGAATTCTATGCAGATGTTGGGTTTGGCTGTTAAAGTTTTAAAAAATGTGAAATCATATTTATCAGTTCCTTTCTTTGGGGTCATTTGGGGATTCCATTCTTTTCTTACTGATCCAAATGGGGATCATATTATAAGTAAATTCAGAATTTGTCGACTTTTTACGGCTGGAATTATTTTAAAGATAAAAGGAACCAAACCATAGAACATTTTAATAATTGTTTTATTTCTATAACAATAGCTTGCATTTATACAGCAGTGTTATCACAGAAAATGTTCCATGCTCATGCCAAGACAAAGAGCAAGTCAGGAGGAGAAGCCCAGTCCACAAGACATGAAAACGATCATATGTGGTTTGAAAAACTGTACTTCATTTATTTTAAAAATAGACTTTGCTGGGCTAAAATGCTACACAACAGATAATTTGCATGTTGACTATAACTCTCAAAACATTCAGCAGTATAATTAAGGGACAAAGCTAAACTATCACCCTTGTGGAATTTCACATCTATCATCATGTGGTCACATTGCAAGAATAACAAGACAAAAAGAAACACAGACCTTTGAAATTAAAAGGATTCTTTTTGATAATCATTATACCTTTATAAGGACTAACAACCCCCATCCATCCTTCTGAAAGAGAACAATGGATATTGACCAGAGGCATAGAAACCTACCATTAACCATGAAGAATGTCACATGACCAAAACAATTCTGGTTTTTCAACAGCTTTAATAATACATTTCAGTACCTTTGTTATAGTTTGCTTTTAATACTCTCCCTGTCCACAATTCCAACAAAAGAAAGCGAGACTTCAAGCCGAAGACAGCAAAGTTAATGACGAGAGGATAGGAGTGTCAGTAGCAGATGGTCTGGAACAACATTGTAGGTAGATAATGTTATGGATTTGGAAACAAGTAATGATGTGCAGTGGTTGGCAGAAGTGATTTTGACTTTGAGAGAAAGTAAAATGGATTGTGAATTGACAAGCTTTTTCACCTAATCTTCTGATTTTTACTTTCAATGATGACAAGATTTAGCATAACGGAAACCTGGTATTCTCAGGGTTTTGCTGCAAAGGCAGAGCCTGAATTGGGTAGTGATAGACATTATTCCTGTGCTGTCTTATTCAGACTTGCAATGGACAGCACATCAGTGACAATTCTGGATCTTACAATATGGTAGGTGGGATTTGGCATAGAAACTGGAATCTGGTGAAGAAGCATTGATGCTTTGAATTTCGTGAGATGAATGGATTCTTGAATTGTAAACTTGAGCGATCATAAGGTTTGAAAACATTGTTCACAAATTTCCCATGACCTCAATTAATTTGGAAAAAAAAACAACGTAACATGTTATACACTGCTACATAATGTACAATTCATCACTAGTATTATAGCTGGTTGTTTTTCAATGAAGAGCAGAAATGTTCATTGTTAGATTTCTGACCTCCAATGTGACTGACAACTTCCCATCCAACTCCCTGAGCTCGTTCAATTAAATGGGCAGGAGAGTCACACGCTGCTGACACAGAACACTGAAATGAGCACACAAATCTAATTGTGAATGATTTCTAAATATAACCAGATAGCAAAGTTGTCACAATCACCTTCTCATTCCTTGCTGCAAAAAGTTTTCTAAAAGTTGTTTTGCAGCTCACTGCTGGCACTCGATGACCCTCAGAAGTCCCAAGGTTTATGGTCAATGTTCTCATCAGGTTCTTATTGTAAAGAAATCCAATTACACAACATTTTTCCATTCCACTTTAAAAGAATTTTTTTTGTTACAAACAGCAGAGATCTGCATGTTTCTATTATTCTGAAGCAAAAGTTAATATAGGAAAATGATACGGGCAAACTCACTTGTTCTCCACCTTGTTTGTAAGCAATTGGGAAGGATAACTTAAAGTTCAGAAATCCTGTGAGTGAATAAAGGAAGTGAGTTTTCAAGTTATAGTGTGAAATTCTTGACTTTTCATGTAGTATTCAACAGTTGGATGTTCCATTACATCTGTCTGTTGACTGTTCTCTGTGCTATTAGCCTGAGAGTATGATCAGAGAAAGAAAAATGGTAAAGTCACCATAGTCCAAGAGGACCATCAAGACTACTGAGGGTCACCATGCCTCAGGTGAAGATCAGATTTGCAATCTTCATGGTGATCCCAGCTGGTACTGAAATGCCACACTGTTGTATCATTCTGCAATGCAAACCAGCTATCCAGCTAACTGAGCTAATGGATCAGAGAAATAGAAACTAAGCCATAAGCAAGAGCAAGCAGGAGACTGCAGATGTTTTTAAAAACAAATTGTCACTAAAGCTCCTGTTCAGACAGAGAAACTGGTGTCTTCTCTGCATATCACGGATGCATAAAACACAACGCAGTTTTTCTCCATCCACGCCATTCAGAGAAGTGAATGCACAAAGTTGTGTGCGTATAGTTGTAAATGCACATAACTGTGTGAATAATCAATAACTGCAAAATATCAAACTGCCTTAAGTTAATTCTTCCATTTCCCTCCAAAATGGGGTTTCCCATTAAATAAGAAATCAGGAGTGATCTTCCTGTAACTTGATCTTTATTAGGGTCCAAGTGCATAGAAAAATATGTTCAAGAATTTGCAGAGTGGAAGAATGGCAGTAAAAATGAAAAAGGGAAACAAAACAGGAAAATAAAGTTTAGAGGTTGAAGTGAATGCTTTTGAGAAGGACTCTGAAAGCAAAGTATGATTGCTGAAGAAACACATGCAACTGTTTGACTGGAGAAGAAGGATTGAAGGGAGCCAAACAATTAGTGAAGCAGAGGAAGCTTTAAACAAAATGTCTTGGTCTGGTTTGTGTGCTAGATAGTTGTGAGATAAAGAGCTACAGACTAAAACTTTCCAGAAAAGAGAAATTTAAGGCCAAAGATGTGTCACAGAATGTAAGAGACACTGCTCCGTTCAGCATTATGTATGTGTTGGATGGGGTGGACAAAGTTAAAAATCACACAACACTAGGCTATAATCCAACAGGTTTATTTGGAAGCACTAGCTTTAGGAGCACTGCACCTTCATCAGATACCTAATGGAGGTGCAGCGCTCAGAAAGCTAGTGTTTTCAAATAAACCTTTTGGACGATAACCTTGTTTAACAAAATCATGTAGACTAGAATAGAGCTAAAACTAGATGTGCGTAATTGTCGGTAGGATCCAAGATTCCGAACGAGGACCATTGCAGTTTCTAATATCCAGAGATGATTTGGACTAACAGATACAGGACAAAATTTGAATGTTGCAGATGAAATGGAAGTTGGCAAGTGTAGCAAGCAGTGCAGAAGATAATGCTAGACTTAAAGAGGACCAAAGGAAGATGTAATTCAACACAGAGAATTAATTTTGTTGGAAGAATAAGACCACATGTACTATATGCAGTGTGAAAGTACAGAGATTGTTAGGTGTTTGTACACAAACCAGCGAAGGTAGCTGGATGAGTTAACAAAGCAATTAATAAAACCTGTGACATCACTGAATTTAGAATAGAGGCTTGAGAAACAAAAGCCAAGAACATTTAACAAAATATACAGAACAAAAGATCAGTCTTAGCTGGGAAGCCGTAGAAAGGTCATGAAAGCTTTAGAGAGTCTAAGGAAAAGGTTTTTTATAGTGATTCTGTGGTTGAGGAATTCTAGTGATATTCACAGACAGGAAAAGATGGGAGCTGTTCTCTCTCAGGCAGAAAAGGCCAAGAAAAAATGTCATTTTGGTTCGTTAAAAGCATAAAAGGTTTTGTTTTATTTATTCATCTACATGGATGTGACTGGCTGGACTTTGATTTATTGCCCATCCCTAATGACCCAGATGACATTTCAGAATCAACCACATTGCAGTGGGTCTGGAGTCACATGTAGGCCAGACCAGGTACGGATAGCGGAGTTCCTTCTCTAAAGGACATTAATGAACAAGGTTTTAGTGAATTAAGGATTTTCCCCTGACAATGAGTTTCAAGGTCATCATTAGGGCGGCACGGTGGCACAGTGGTTAGCACTGCTGCCTCACAGCGCCTGTAGACCCGGGTTCAATTCCCGACTCAGGCGACTGACTGTGTGGAGTTTGCACGTTCTCCCCGTGTCTGCGTGGGTTTCCTCCGGGTGCTCCGGTTTCCTCCCACAGTCACAAAGATGTGCGGGTCAGGTGAATTGGCTATGCTAAATTGCCCGTAGTGTTAGGTAAGGGGTAAATGTAGGGGTATGGGTGGGTTGCGCTTCGGCGGGTCGGTGTGGACTTGTTGGGCCGAAGGGCCTGTTTCCACACTGTAAGTCTAATCTAATCTAATCTAAACTCTTTTCTTCCCAGTTTATTATGAATTCAAATTCTACTATTTGCCATGGCAAAATTCAAACCCAGGTCACCAGGATATTAGCTGGGTCTCTGAATTAACAACCTACTGGGTCATCGCCTACCCAGTTTAGGTAGAATCAACATAAGAAACAGTTTTCAGTGGTTGAAGGATTGATAATGAAAGGATCCGGATTTAATGTGTCTGGCAAATGAATCAGAGGCAAAGTGAGGATTTTTTTACACAGTGCTAAGGATTTGAAATAGCAGAAAGGTTGGTAGATTCAGTGTCAATAAAAAGGCATTTAAAAGGAATTGAATAAATATATGGAGGAGAAACAAATTTCTGGAATATGGGGAAGGAGCAGAGAAACAGGACTAACTGCCTTGAAGCTTGAAGAAGGCAACTTTCTGGGTTACATAACTTTCTCTGTGCTGGACCATTCTATGATTGTATTCAAAGATAAAATGTCAAACATTTGGGAAAATATTAAGGAGAACAACTAATTAGATACAACATGAACTTAAATAATGTTGGGATTTATGAGGTTATAGGTATATAAATCTCCAGGGCCTGATTCTATTCAACCAGCAATTTTAAAAGAAATAGGTTGTAAAATTG
The DNA here is from genome assembly GCF_020745735.1 of Hemiscyllium ocellatum. Classification (NCBI taxonomy): domain Eukaryota; kingdom Metazoa; phylum Chordata; class Chondrichthyes; order Orectolobiformes; family Hemiscylliidae; genus Hemiscyllium; species Hemiscyllium ocellatum. The sequence goes on along the minus strand of NC_083425.1, from coordinate 24,782,852 downwards.
TTGAAGGACCTTCCAAACCTCTTTCAATAGATCAAGTTGGATTAGAAAATTCTCAAGAGTGTGATGTATTTTAGGAAGAATAAGAGGGATAAAGATCATAAGCCAGTTAGACCCACATCAGCTGTAGCAAAATTACTCGACTTTTTCAAAATAGGTACAAAATATTTGAACAGTTGGACAAATGTGAGCTGATCAGGGAGAGTTAGCATGGATTTGTAAAATTAAGTCATGTATAAAACAAATCTAGTTGACGTCTCTGAGACGTTAATAATATGCTATATGCAGAAAGCATTCAATACATTTTCACTGATGAGACTGTTAATCAAAATGAGAACATAGATTTGCTGGCACCTGAATGCCTAGAATTGATTCGGCTAGGAGATAGAAAGGTAGAGTTAATGAATATGCACCCAAGTTGGCTCATTTCACCAAATGTTTACTGATGATGATAAACTAGGAGGTAAATAGTGTAGGTGAGGGGTGGGGATGCAAAGTAATACTGAGAGAGCTTGGAGGTTGAGCAAAACTGCTACAGATGGAGTTCGATACGCAGAGACATGGCGTCTTCCACTTTAGATTTATGAAAAATAATATTTACTAAATGGTGAGAAGCTATGATGATGAGAAAGATTCAATGGCACAAACACAGAAATTACTGAAGTTTTGCAGTTCAGTTGCAAAACGAAAAGTTGAATAGAACCTTAACAAAAATAGAAATTGCTGTAAAAGCTCAACAGATCTGGCAGTGTCTGTGGAGAGAATTCAGAGTAAGTGTTTCAGGTTGAGTGATCCTTCCTCAGAACTGATTTCCCGTCACAGGTGCTGCCAGACCTGGGAGCTATTCCAGCAATATCTGTTTGTATTTCTGATTTATAGCATCCACAATTCTTTCAGCATTCCAAAATGCCTTCTTTAGCATCTCAATGACCTGTGGATGTGCACTCCAGGGCTTCTCACATTCTTTACTTGTCTTAATGCCCTCCTGTTTCTTGTGTATCCCCTTGCTTTGTTTGCCCTCACCAAGTACAGTCTTGCGCTTCTCCAGACTGAATTCCATTCGCTATTTTCCACTCATTCAACCAAATCACTGATATCAACTGCAGTTGACAACCATTCTCTTCACAATCAATTACTCAGCCAATTATCATGTGGTCTAAAAATTTTCCAATCATGGCTCCCAAATTCTATTCTAAATTATTAATGCATATCACTTTCACTTTACTGTGAGTGAAAACACAGTAAAAGGAGCTGAAAGACCTGCAAAAAGCTACTTCCCTTTGTTTTTACAGTGGGAGAATGCCGATAAAAGGTGGAAACTCACCCAGGCCCAGGCCCAGGCCCACAGCCCAGCCCACTGAAGCTGCGGGCTTGCTTACTCATCAGATCTTGGTCAAAGAGCTGGCCAAATCTCAGGAGGTCTTGGGGAAGCAGACCGAAGAAAAAATAACCTGAGGGGAAGTTGGCTCTAGTATCTGCTATGTGGCAAGACTTGGGGAAAAGGACCGATGAGCCGAATTGCCAGGCTGTAGGGGTACAGGCAGAAACTGACTCCTCCAAATGCCAGGTTGAATCCCTGGAAACACAGGTCCACAGTCTGTTGGTTCTGGTGGATGATCTCGAAAACAGGGGCAGAAGAAAGAACCTGCACGTTGTTGACATACCAGAGGTGACAGAAAGTGAGCGACTGGTGGACTTCTTCAAGATGTGGTTCCCAGAGTTCCTCATTTTGGAGGCCGAGAAGGGAAGAATAAGGATTGAGAGAGCCCACTGGATTGTGGCATGAAGGCCAGGTATGGATCAGTGCCCACGAACTGTCAGGCTAAGGTTCCATCATTATAAAAACAAGCAGATGGTCATGATAGCCTCCAGAGCCCAAGGGAGGGATCCAAGGGTATTGGTAAGTGGTGGCTCCAGAGTGATGCTCTTTAAAGATGTCTCGACGGCAGTGGTCCGGAGAAGGAAGTCCTACGATGGCATCAAGAAGACATTGAGAGAGCTTGGGATCCAGTATTCTTTAAAGATATCCAGCAGTCCTTCAGATCAATCATAATGGATCTATACATTTGTTCGACTCACCAAAGAAAGCAAAGAACTTTGTGGACACATTGACTTAAGGCAGATGGCCGAATAGGTGTAGAGGAGAGAGATGTTCAGGTTTGTACTTCTTTAAAACAGAGTTGGTGGAGTCTCCTTGCTGGCAGTAAGTTGTGTTAAAATAATATCTGGAATGGATAGAGTATTTATCTTTAATTTCTAAGTTATGCTAACAGATGGGTGATATATTCATTTTTAATTTACTCATCTATAATATTAATCTTGTTCTTGTTTTTTTTCTTCCTACTGGGTTGCCGATGTGTGTGGTGTGACACTAGTTAGTAGGAGTTGAGAGGGCAGTTGGGATAGTTAGTAGGGTTGTAGGATGTGAAGGTACCTCCTTTGAATGAGGGTAAATTCCTCTGATCAGTGCTTTTGCTGATTTTTTGTCTCTCTGTTTTTGCTAAATTCTGTAGATTAGTTGGCTATAGTTATTTTAGTTTATGAAGCTTTTGGATTTTGTGGATTATTTTTGCATTAAAGCTCAGCGATCTGTAGTTCAGGTTCTTCCTCTCTGGATTCTAAATGGTGCTATAGAAGGTTATGGCTAAGGATGTGTTCAAGTGGTGCACCTGGAATATTAAGGGGAATCATTCGCCAGTTAAGAGGAAGAAAGTACTTTTCAGTCATAAAAGGGAGAGAATGGATGTTGCGTTATTACAAGAAACACACCTAGATGATGCAGAGCATCTGAAACTGCAGCAAAATGGGCATCACTGGGTTTATTTCTCATCTTTCAATACGAGTAGAGGGGTGTCCATTCTCATTAGAAAGAATCTCCCATTTAAGTTGTTAAAGTGTACTAAAGACACACATGGGAGAGTCATAATCCTTAACGCTCTGATACATTGGGAAGAATACAGGATCTTAAATGTTTACTGTCCCCCAGCCCACCCCCTTAAATTCTTGACAGACACACTTTCGAAACTGGTTAATCTTGCATCTCAGCATATCATTGTTGGGGAGAGGGGAGGATTTCAATTGTTTAATAGACCCTATGGTGGACAGATTGCCCAAAGGCCCTCTAATATCTTCTTCATGACGTAAACAATTAAGCGATTTGTGTGCCGAATTGAGATTGGTAGATGTTTGGAGACACCTTCACCCCACCGGCAAGGACCTCACGTTGTTTTCAAATCCCCACATAAATGCCATAACAGGACTTATCTTTTTCTGACCCCCACAGCCCCTCTGGGCTCAGTGGTGTCATGTACAATTGGCAATATCACAATTTCCAATCACACCCCAGTGTATTTAATGGTCAAGAGTAAGGATACTGTGGTAGGCTCGAGGCATTGGCGACTGGTCCCTTCATCCTCATGGATAGCAAGCTTCTCACATTCTCTACTGAGTCCGGGGGTTTTTTAGACATTATTTCAGGCCCGGCCAGTAGCCCATCCATTCTTTGGGAAACAGCTAAAGCCTGTACTAGGGGGTTGGTTATTTCCTATTCAGCCAGTAAGAAGTGGCAGGTGATGAGTAGCAATGCCTGGTCAAGACGTGTCTGCAAAGTAGCTGAAAAGGCATACTTTGACAGGCCCTTGCTGGCTAAACTGCAAAGTGTCATGGTGCTTCGGTCTACGCTGAATCCATGATCACACGGACAGCCAAGAAGGAGCTTATATTTGCAAGTCAAAGGCTCTTTGAGCATGGGGATAAGCCGTGCATGCACTTAGCGTATCTTACCAGGGAAATTGGAGTGCTCCCCAAACTATTACCTTGATCAGGGAGGACACTTGAAATTTAACCCACAATTCGAAAAGCATTAATGCAGCATTTTGAAAATTCTACTCTGAACAATACCAATCTGAAAGCTGTGAGGATGGGTGGGTTAGGTTGAAATCTTTCTTTAAGAATTTGGGCCTTCCAGGAGTGACCCCTGAAGAAGTCTCTCCTCAATGCCCCATTGTCAGAGCAAGAGGTGCAGGAGGCTGTGAGGCAGCTCCAGAATGGAAAGGCACCAGGTTCTGACGAGCTCCCCAGTGAGTTCTATAAAGGAATTTATAAGTATATTATCAGTGCCAATGCTTGGTATGTTTAATGACTTACACAGTCGTGGCCTCTTCCCACCATCTCTAAGAGAGGCAAACATTTCTCTCATCTTTAAAAAAGAGAAGGCCCTGGAGGATTGTGGTTCCTATTGGCCCACCACACTCCTGAATGTCGATTACAAAATGTAAAATATAAGACTTTGGCATGAATGCTAGAAACTGTACTGCCCTCCATCATTAAGGAGGACCAGACAGTGTTCATAAAATGTCGCAAATTGTTGGAAAATGTCAGGAGATTACTTAACATGATCCAAATATGTCAACAGTGATTGGTGATCTCTTCAGATGCAGAAAAGGCATTTGACCGGGTCAAGTGGCCACATCTTTTGTATACTTTAAAGTGGTTTGGCTTGGCCAAGGCCTTCATCAGGTGGGTGGAGATTTTGTATAGTGATCCTCTTGCCACAGTCCTCACCAATGGTGTGCGGTCGAGCAATTTTAATATTTGTAGGAGCAGCTGACAAGGCTGTCCCTTATCACCGTTTCTTCTCACATTGATGATCGAACCCCTGGCAGAGGCAATATCTAGGGATCCCAATATAATTGCTCCAGAAGTGGGGACAAAGTCACATAGGATCGCAATGTATGCGGATGATATTCTTGTCTTCTTATCATACCCAGTGTGTTTTGAGAAGATTTAAAGCTCAGGTTGAGGTTCTGAATGTAGGTTTGCTCGCTGAGCTGGAAGTTTCATTTTCAGATGTTTTGTCACCTTACTAGGTAACATCTTCAGTGGGCCTCTGGGTGAAGCACTGTTAATAAACAGAAAGCAGGAATTACATGTTTGGGTTTCTTTGGGTTGGTGATGTCACTTCCTGTTCTTTTTCTCAGGGGGTGGTAGATGGGGTCTAACTCGAGGTGCTTGTTCATAGAGTTAGGAATACATCGAATTAGATCCCATCTACCAAACCCTCAGAAGAAGAACAGGAAATGACATTGCCACAGGAAATGATGTCACCACAGGAAATGACATCACCAACACAGAGAAACCCAAACATATAAACAAAGAGCAGGAATTATCAACAGTGCTTCGTCCGGAGGCCCACTGAAGATGTTACCTAGTAGGGTGATGAAACATCTGGAAATGAACCTTCCAGCTCAGCAAGCAAATCTACATCCATACCCAACAGTTTCAGCACCACACCTGATACAATGCATCAATCTATTTGGTGGCGTCTTGGGTTATAAGATCAATTTTGCAAAATCAGAGGCCATGCCCATGGGTGGTCTCCTGAGAATGCCTGATCCTGAGGGCGAATCCCTGTTCCCCTTTAGATGGTTGCAGGAGGGCTTTCCCTACTTGAGTAGATCTATTACTCCACTTTTTAAAACCAAATTTGCCCATTTATTCGACAGAATCAAGCAGGACCTTCATCAATGGGAAGTGCTTCCGATCTCTTGGTTAAGTCAGATAGCCTTATTAAAATGAACGTTCTACCCTGCCTGTTGTATCCTATGTGAATGCTTCCTCTGCTTTTTACCAAGCAAATATTTAGAAGACTAAATGGCTGGTTCAGTTCCTTTACCTAGTATTGCAAGCAACCTCTAATTAAACTGCAGTTACCTTAAAGACTGGGAGGAGTGGACTTCCCAGATATCAAAAAACTTCCAATTAAACATGTTGCTATTCTAGGTGAATGACTGGGCCTGGGGGGACCCTCACTCACTTTGGTTGGACATTGAAGCATCTCAAGCAAAATGTCCCTTTATTAGCCTGCTGTTCTTGGACAAAATGAGGACAGTTAAGGAATATTGATAGTACAATAGTCATCAACACTGCCAAGGCGTGGAGTGCAGTGTGTCAGTGAGGGCCAAAACATCCGTGTTTACACCTATAGTTGATTTGCTGGGCTTTCAGCCAGGAATGATGGACTCAGGCTTTAAACTATGGGCAGCCAGGGGTATGTCTTGCCTGGGTGATTTATTCGAAGAGGACATATTGATGTCCTTTCTTGTTAGTTCTGAAATATGAATTGCCCAGTCGGTACCTCTTCCATTTTTTTCAAATTAGAAATATCATACAAAAAGAGACCACACTTCTAACTGATTCTTACAGGTCCAACATGGAGAAGAGGGTGCTGAGTCCTGAGGGTATATTTTCTGTTAGCAATGCTTATCATCTATTGGGAGAGGGTCCCTCAGACGAGACTGAGAGGCTCTGTAAGGTATGGAACAGGGAGCTAGACTTTGAGAGCTCTTTGGAAGTATGGGAGGATATCTGGGAAAATGCAAGAAGGATCTTGATTTGAAACAGGACCCATGCCATGCAATTGAAGATTCTCCACAGGGTCCACTTGGTACCAGACTGCCTTGCAAAATTTAAAACAGGAGCATCTCCAATGTGTCCTAAATGTAAAGTGAGCATGGGCATACTTACTTTATTGTCATTGGTCCTGCCACAGACTGCAGGCATACTGGAGCAAAGTAGTAGGTGAAATAGAGAAGGCCTTGGGGACCGAGTTGGAGATGATTCTGGTATCTCTCCTTCTTGGCTTCGTTAATTCACTTTCATAAGATGCACACACACAAAAAAAAGGCTTTTCAGGATCTTCACTTTTTGTGCAAGAAAGAACCTTTTATTTGGGTGGGTGTCTGAAAATCTCCAGGGGCTCGCAAGCTGGCGTATGGTGCATCATAAAACTGAGAACCTTTATAGACATGGTGGCCCTTTTTGGACTACCTGGGTACAGATTTGTCCGCCATACTAATCAGAGCCTTTAAATGGTCATGGCAATTCTATGTAATGAGTCTGATATTCATATGTTTGTAGTTCCTCCTCTCTCTGGATATGTATAAACTTATGCGCTCGATGATCAAGGGCTATAGTTTGTTTCATTGAGCTGTGTTACTAGTATTCCTGTTAAGATTTTTTTTGTTTTTGAGTTTAGTTATTATTTAGTTATGTAATTAGTAGGCTTGTTTTTTAACATTGTTTGGTTTTATATTTGTTGTAACATTAAAAGAAAAGTTTTTCCTTTTGTTTTCAATAAAAAATTTTTTATTTTAAATGTGTATCACTAATAGCAAGGAACGCAAAACCGCACCTTCTGGATCACCACAGGGTGTTGCTTTTCATTTGCGAAAACATCCGTCAACCATTAGCCTTTGTTTCCTGTCACTGAACTGATTTTCTTTGCATTTCATGCACTTTAGTTTTACGTTCTCATTCCTATGATCCAAAATTAAAACAATGAGCTGCTTACCTGACAGACAAACTACTAGTTTTCAACTAATCAATCATGCAACTGGAGAACTGTGCAGCATAATATTTGTAAAACAGCATGCAAGGAATAGCATTCAGAAAATGGGAGGGACTTCATGCACTGAGCAATTTTATTGAGACTTCTTCCCCTCCCCCCCTCCTCCCTACCATGTCTTATGAAGCAACAGATCTATTCTGAGCAGAAATCAAATTAGAGATTATTCCAGCTGTTCAATAACTTGTTAGGTCAAATGTACATTTTCAATGTGACTCTTCCCCACTACTGATCACACTATGACCTGCACTGCAATTTTGCATGTTTTTCAGAATCCCTCCACCCTAAGCATGACCAGCAATTGACTCATTAACCTAATATTGCTGATTTTCTGAAGCCACATAATCACTCAAATAATGCATGATAAAATATTGTATTACTTACAGATATCCAAAAATTTTGCCCGAACAAATTTATTTTCATTACTTTTCTACCTAACACTTCAGAAAAGTTGCTGAAGGTGTAAATTATCTTTTTAAATCATCCTATTCCTAGTCATTTATATAACAAATTTCTCTTCATCTCACTTGGCTCTAACACATTTTATTTATTTTCACACTGTCAAAATTGTATGTTTTAAAAATTATTTACACAATATAGAATTTGATTTTCCTTCCTGTTATCTCACTTGATGAATTTGATGATCTTACTGAAGCTTTTGCAAACGTAAAACTGCCTCAGAGAGGTATTTTCCACATTTCAGTCTCCAAAGACCATAATCCAGGGCTCACTGAGATCACTGCCAAATCTTCGATCATGAAATTCTCAAAAAACCTCCTATGAATTCACCTCCATCTCCATCATAACAAAAATTTCAATTAACATTAGCTTGGAAACATTATATCATGCTCTCAAATGTACACTATATTGAAAAAATTAGATTTTTCTTATTCATGCTTTGATCTTAAAGTTCCATGTCTGCTTGTTACACATTTCATTTATTTTAAGAGGCATAGGACAAAAACTACAATTCCCCTCATGTTTGTATCACAGAATTAATCTTCAGGGACTAGAAAGAGCTCATGCTTTGCCACATGGTTGTTGTGTGACTCTGGATAATATCATTTCTAGAAGCTGGGTGAAAAAAATTTTCATCTCTACTCAGTCCAAACATTTCCTCCCTCCATATGCACACAATATTTGTCCATTTATACTGAAAGTGCCCCTGAAATTTGCAATGAGTCCCAGATTTGAGATAGAAAGGCAAGCTACCATTGGCCAAAACTTCATACTGATATTTCTAACTATAATTATTTTGAGTGGAAATTAAGAAGGGCAAAAGTAGTTATATGTGCAACCAATCAGCATCCAGAAAACAAATTCTCTACAGATGCCAATGTGACAGTCGACTGGCTAAAAACAGATCCTGATTTTCCATGTTCTGAGACCCCAAAACTGGATATTGCAAGAAACTCCAAGATGGACAGCAGACCATGTGTTGCAAAAAGTAAGATAGCGATGTAAAGAATCAATTTTGCATTCTAATTTCATAAGTTTCAAAATAAATTAAAATTAATAATTCCCACTTTTGTCACTCACCTCTCAACTCAAACTTTCATGCCTTTTTATCATTCCATGCGTTATTCCCAACAATGGTCATATTCCAAGAAGATTATCCACATGCCTAATTAAATCAACTCGGGCCAAATGGACGTTTTGCCATCAGTTTGACTCGTGTTCACCATTTTCCCTATTAGTTCGTATCTACAGTGGCAATGCGGTGATTTACATTCATTTTGTCTTAGGTGTTAATTCAAAGTACTGTTGTCCAGCCACCATTAAATAACTGCTGTCAATTTTACAAGAGAACTGTATTTTAAAGCCAGACATTCCAAACCTTCATAACTCAACACACAGCTTTATCAGGTTTTTGGATAACAGATTGTGTACCAGACCAGATGATCTATAAATGCAAAGGACATTCTTTTCCAAATTATAGTATCTCAACACAATCAGCAGCTGCTCACCATGTAGACCCTGCCAAAATATCAGTAGCCATTTTATAGCCTACAATGAACAACAAATGCAGCTATCAAATTCTAAACCAGAGCTGAAGAAATTGAAACCTACACTTTAGTGCTTAATATATACAGACGTAAGTGAGATGAAAAATGTTTCACCAGAAATTATCGGAACGTCTGCATTTATCTGTAAGTTTATATATTGTATAGAAAACTTCCATCTGTAAAGCGATACCACATAGTTGAACTGCAATAAATTCATAAATAGATAGTTGAATCGATTAATTTTCATCTTCAAAAACCAGCTGCTGTGAACTGTCATTCACTGTTGATATCACTGAAAAGGAATTCTTTTTTCCAACTCAAGTGACAACAAAGTATTGCACATGCTCTGGGTTAATAATGTGAAGCGGATACAATTTTACAATGTGGAGCAGTGCCAGTTTTCAGCTTGCTCATTTGAAATTGTCATAAAGTCAACAGGCCATGCAGATATGCACTGCGTGCATAATATATAAGGCACCAAGGTATTACCATTACTTCACTATCACTATTATCTCCATCGTTCATGTGGAGTACAGTTGTTGCATTGCAATTAGATGTCTGCCTATCCTGCATTCTCCAAGTCTCTTTCCTTTTCAAAATCTAAAACGATCAGCAGTGCTGTGTTCATAAACAGAAACTGATGAAAAATATTTGGAACTGGCATTTGAAAACATGGGGAAAGACTTGTATCAAGATCAGGATTTGAGTTGAAAATCCAGTCCAGAACTCGAATCACAGTCCAGGTTTGCACTTGAATGCAATACTATTTGAATGCGGCACTGTCAAGGATATGGTCTTTCACTCTGGATTAAACTAAGGCCTACCGACACCACTGGGGCAGATCTAACAATCTGTGGTCTCTTATGAAGAAAAAGTAGTTCCCCAAATAATTTCACCTCAATAGACACTGTGGCAATTCATAATTATATTGTTATTTGGTTTTTAATGGGAGATGCTGGGTGGAATTTCAATTCTCCCTCGTGGTAAATTTGGTAATGGGGGAACACATAAATTGATCAGAAGGGTGAGAGAGGAAAACACTATTGCCTTTCCTCCATTTCCTTCATCACGTCTGTAGCATTTAGTCCTGTGGATCCACCTCTAAACCCTCAGCCAAGTGAGTTCCTTAAGTAGACAATCATTGCCTACTTAAGGATCATTTTCTGCAAACACCTCCATTCACTCATGGCTGGAATCAAAAATCATCCTCATAGGCCCCCACAGTGGGGGTGAGTGCTCATTCATTCACAGGCAGTCAGCAACTGATTAAAGAACTGAGGATTGAACAGGTTGGATGGGCCAACAGTCACCACCATTTCTGCTTTTGCTGTCAAAACCTTGTTCCCTCCCATGACACTCCATGCCTGGGTCCATGGGTGATCCTTGGCCGATGTTAGATGTAGTAATCATCATCTTCCTGGTGTCACTACTGAGCACTCAAGGGCTGCTGGCATTTGATTGGACCAGCAGTTCTTGACAGGAGATAGTTCTGCCTTAGGATTCTTGAACCCAGAGAAGATCCATCACAGAATTTGATGGACCATTCCAAATGGAAATTAATTGGGTTCTCACCAGCTCTTCAGGAAATAGTCGAGACTTCCATCATCTCCAATTCATCACAGCATTACTTGGGCATTCTGTTCACTGAAGGAATGGGTCATCATGAAAAAGAAAACCAGCAAATCATTGATAGTGGAGCATTGGGAAGGGAGGAGCAGAAGTGCCACAAGGAAGGCTTCAAATTTACATTTCAATTCCATTTCAGGCTTGGAATATTTATATGCTTTGTGGTGTTGGATGGAAGTCAAATTTGAGATAAATATCTTACTTGTACTCGATTTTCCTTTGACTCAAATTCAAACTCAATGCAAATTAAGTTTTTTGAAGACACATTGAGATCACACAGAAGGGAAACACAGCATGGGCTGGTTTTTGTTTTAATGGAGACGGAAAGTTTACTTGCGAGATATTGGACAAGTATTAGTCTCAAGATAAAATAATCTTATTTACAAGGTCTCCTGATTATATTTCATTCTTGTCAGAGACAGAGACAGGCAGCAGAATATACACTTAGAAATAAACATTATTATACTTGCACGTGCACATAAATAATGTTGGGGGAATCTAAAGCAACAGACCTTCAGGAAAGAAGAACTAGAATATGCAGTCATACCGAAATTCTGTGATTTTGATGATGGTTATATTACTTTTAATGGCAGGATGAAAGCAAAACTAAAAGAAATTAAAATAGAAAGTGGTGGAGAGAAGTTTGGTGGTGATGACCTTCTTTGAGAGGAAAGTAAGATGGATGATAAGGGAGATTCAGAGGAGGCTTTCTAAGGGGGAAGGCAATCTGAGCAGTTACTTGGTGTTTAAGAGGAAGTAGGGCCTGAAGAAACAAAGTAGCTGATAATCTTGGCAAGCATAAACCCAACTCATCTCCAACTCATCACAGTATTACTGGGCATTCAACAGCTTAACAGTCAGGAGTTCAGTCCTTCTGCCAAGTGGAGATCATCTACTTTGGTAGAGATTGGAAATTAAATGCAAGGACTTTTTGTTCTGTATAACTCTGCTACTCAGCAGATACATTTGCAGGGCAAGTACTGGATCCCCTGAGAAAACGAAACTTGAATTTATACAATGTCTTATACTCAGAAGATCAAACAAATTTCACAACTAACGTCTTCCTTTGTTATGTAAGCAAGTGTGGTGATCAATATGTACACATTAAGGTCTGAGTACTCTTCAAAGAAAAGGTGTACTTAATTTACAAGCGCTAGTTGTAGGCAACTTGCTGTTCTGCAACATTATATATCAGACTATTTTCTCCAAGTGATGAATTCTTTCTCCAGTCTGGATGTCACTATAGAGGGAATTCCATCAATTCCCAGGCTGCCTTTGACCAATAGCTTCAAGCAAATACACATGAATAATGAATGTTTGAGTGAAGCTTGTAAGGGTATAAGTTTGTCTCTGAGGGACATGTAGGGGTTATATTACAATTCAGATGAATGAAATCCTCCTTTACTCTCCTTAGACAAGTCTTTGCTGAGTGTTCCTTAGTCTATGGTAAATTCCTAGAGTGGAACCCAACATATTTTCCAGAACGTTAATTTGTTACACATCAGCTTTTTCTCATACATAGAAATATGATAGCACTGCATAGTTAAACGCTCTTCAAAATATATGCCTGTGGGAGCCTTTTGCTTTAGAAGATATCTTTCTGCAGCTGATTCATTTTACGAGTAGTGAGTAAATTGTACCATACTTTTTGATGTAATTTACATTAAATATTTTTCTTCAAGTTTTTCAGAGATGGGAGACCTGTTTTGGGAGATGGTGTGGAGGTGAGGTCTTAAAAGATTGCTAACAGAACCACCATAACAATCATAATGAGTTTCATCTACTGTTAAAACAGGCAACCAACAGCATCTTTGCGACCGTTTGTTAAACAAATATTCCAATTAAAACACAATAATATATAGAATGTACATCAGACTCAAGGAACTGACTGTAATTAACTCATAAAATACCATTCGAGGTCCCAAATATCTGCTGAACTCCAGGCATAAGCCTTTTGTAGTCCCTTGTAAAATAGACAACCATTCAGTTCAGAGGAGGAAGACTTTCACAGAATAGCCACTATCCACCTGAATATTTCCTGAAGATTAATCAGCTTCAACCTAGAGCTGAAGGCACAATCAAACACAGTGTGGCCATATCCAAACTTAGCCTCTCCTTTACCACTCTGCTGAGTATCTGACCATAGTTAGGACTAAATCATTCAGTTCTGGTCAGGAAGCAGGAAATACTGATGGAAGTAACAGACTAAATCTGAAAACTTTTAATGCCCAAATTTCAGTCGTGACCTTGTTTAATTACTATCAGTTTTTCAACAAGCTTATAGCTGATATATAATTTTGTGGGGGAAAAATGTTTGCTCCCAGTTCTACAAAATGCTAAATAAAAAGGATAAAATCTCGTGGGATACATAAATTGTTGGTTGGTAACCTGAAGTCCAGTCATGTCAGCACACTCATAAAGACAGCAGCTGGGCAAGCTGAATAGAATATGATACCATTCAGGTGCCAAGTGAACATAAGAGAAACAGACTGAAAATGGAAGCATTTGAGTCCACATACCAGGAAATAATTCAACACTCCCAGAACAGCTTCCAACCTCCACAGGTTTCTTCAAATGTTCAAGTATGTAAAACTACTATGTAAGTTTATTTTGAATGTACCCTTCTGTAACTACTAGGTTTAAAACATATAATTAAGTCATCATCTAAAGGAGTGGAAATCCACTTAAAATACCACATTTCCTTATTGCTCATTTCTTCACATACACAGCACTCCATTGTAGTGAGGATTATAACTGAAATGTACTGTTCTTGAAAGCCATTGCCTCTTTTATAGATTTAATTCCCTTTTCAAAATCCTTAAACATGTGTTTCCCTCCAAACCAATATGCAATCATGCTGTAATCCACTTTCCAATCTCATGTGTGCCCCTCTGAAGCAGCCTAAAAAAAAAGCTATGAGCAAAATGCCCTTTGACAGTAAACATGGTGCATGATTCTTCATTGGCCATTCTGCAATTGTTCACTTGGCTACTTGCACCATTCTCTTCCAATTTCCTGCCCTCTGGTGTCAAATTTGGTGAGACTGCTACTGCTTAATTTTATTCTTACTTGTTCAAATATAGGTGGCATGGTGGCTCAGTGGTTAGCACTGCTGCCTCATAAATCCAGGTCCCTGGATTTGATTCCAGCCTCAGGTGACTGTCTGTGTGGAGCTTGCACATTCTCCCCATATCTGTGTGGATTTCCTCCAGGGGTTCTGGCTTCCTCCCGCAGTCCAAAGATGTGCGGACGAGGTGAACTAGTGATGCTGAAATTGTCCGTACTGTTCAGGGATGTGTAGGCTAGGTGGATTAGCCACGGTAAATGTGGGGTGACAGGATATAGTAGGGGTCTGGATGGGATGCTCTTCAGAGGACTGGTAAGGACTTGATGGACTGAATGGCCTCCTTCTGCACTGTAATAATTCAGTGGTGGATTTTTTAAAAAAAAACTTCTGAACCATTGTCTCCTCAAATGTCAAAGAATTTATGTTCGCACCATTCATCTACAATTTGCCACTTGACAATATCATCTGAAAAAAATGGGCTCGTTTTTACATACAGTTTGTGCCACCCAGCCCTACTTCTTTACCAACATGTTCACCCAATCCACTGCCTCTGTTTTGTCAGATTGCTTGCTCAACCTTCATTCCTGGATGAAAAGCAACATCTTCAATTGATAACACCGAGGGCAAAAATAACCATATGTGGCTGCCACCAGAATATCCACAACCTTGTTTCCAATTATATGCCTCAACAGGCTCCTTCAGCCAGATATCCTTTGTTTATGCATATACCTTAGTGAAGCAGTTTTGGACATTATGTTAAAGGCATGATGTAAATTATCATAATCTCCAAAGATGTTACTGCAAATTATGATGCAAATAACTTAAAATGGCTTGCAGGATCTGTTGATAAAACTAAGTACCTCGAACACAAATTCAAGTACAGTTTAACAGAGAGATGCTTGCACGCATGGATATGATCAGATTCTGAACTGATGTGAATAAAACTAAATTACCATAACTTTATCAGGTAGGGTAACGTTGCCATAATCTTAATGGATCATCATGGTAACTCAGTTTGTGCAGGAATTGAACCTGTGCTGTTGGTGTCATTCTGCATGTAAGCCAGCTGTCCAGCTAACTAAGATAAGTAACCCTCTATGACTTTGCTAACAAACCCAGCACTAGTCTCAACAAGCAGGAATTCTGCTCCACAAAACTGAATTTCTAACACCGTCCCCTTAAATTGTTCATATTTTGCTTCCATTAAGGAAAAATCATATTTCGCAGATTTAGAAAGCAAACTAATTATATTTTTGCCTTGTGTAAGCAACGGATAAACCTGATTCAGCTTTGCGTGAATTAGTTTAATGGTGCAAATGTGAGCAGAATACAGAATCAATATTGTCAACGTCAGTGGGCTAATCTTCACTCTCAGACAGTAAGGGGTGCAGTAATCCCTTTTCATCCCTCTTTCTCAGCTGTCAGCTATTTACAGGCATTCAGATTTACATTATGCTTTGTTCACCTCAGCTGTATGCCAAAATGTTTACCAAATGAGGCATTTTTCTGTGATTTGTTATGCGAAACATGAATTTTCTCAGCCAAACTTGTGTAGAGATTCACTGGGGGCTTGTATGCTGGATTACTGGTAAAATTACCAACAACAACTTATATTAATAGAGGATCTTTAATATAATAATTCATCTCAAGATGCTTCACATCCATTATTTAAAATGACGCTGAGCCACATGAGGTGATTTTAAGTTATGTAACTAAAGACTTGGTTAAAAAGGCAGGTTATGAAGAATGACTTGAAGGAAGAAAGGGGTAGAGCGGGAGAAAAGTTCAAACATCAGATCCTCATCAACCAATGGAAATCAAGCAGATCGCAAGATGCGAGAGATGAGATGCTCAGAGTTAGATACATCTTGGCAACTA
This sequence comes from Hemiscyllium ocellatum, assembly GCF_020745735.1. Classification (NCBI taxonomy): domain Eukaryota; kingdom Metazoa; phylum Chordata; class Chondrichthyes; order Orectolobiformes; family Hemiscylliidae; genus Hemiscyllium; species Hemiscyllium ocellatum. Next base: position 24,766,873 of record NC_083425.1, on the reverse strand, counting down.
TGTCAAAGGCTGCAGACCAGTTGGGATGGAAAAGGAAGGACGGTTTGCTGTTGCACACTCACATAACATGTCATTTGTCAGCGGTTGAGAACCATAATGGTACTGTGATGAGACTCCCCCTTCAAACTCTTCAATATAGTGGTAACTTTTTGGTTCCAACTTTAACCGTTATAAATTATCGCTATAGAGTCATAGAGATGTACAGCATAGAAACAAACCCTTCGGTCCAACCCATCCATGCCGACCAGATATCCCAACCCAATCTAGTCCCACCTGCCAACATCCGGTCCATATCCCTCCAAACCCTTCCTATTCATATACCCATCGAAATGCCTCTTAAATGTTACAATTGTACCAGCCTTCACTAGTCTCTTTTAAATCTTTCCCCTCTCCCCTAAACCTATGCCCTCTAGTTCTGGACTCCCGACCCCAGGGAAAAGACTTTGCCTATTTATCCTATCCATGCCCCTCATAATTTTGTAAACCTCTATAAGGTCACCCCTCAGCCTCCAACGCTCCAGGGAAAATAAAAATATGGGTATTGTATTTAAGTTGGCCTCAAAAGATCTCTGACCACCTAAAATACAGCCAAAATTAATCAGATATAATTTCATTTAAACCTTAATATGATGTTTGGACTTTAATCCACCGAAACATAATCACATAGGCTTCTCAGTCAATCCAAAGTTGAATCTGGGTGAAAATGAAAAATGTTGGCAAAAGTTAATGCTGAAGATCTATGGTATTTTACAGGGGGTCTGATGAAAGTTCGCCAACTCAAGGGGTTAACTCTGTTTCTCTCTGTGGAGATGTAATCTTATGTTCTGAGCAATGTTCCATCTACGCTGCATGGCTGTGTCCCAAGATTCTCTGCGCACAGCCAAGGAGACACAATCAAAGGGACATGTATTGAAACAAATCAGCCAAGCAAAACAAAAATAAGAAAAAAACTCTGCTGAGCATTTTCGTAAATAGGTTTTCAGTAATCTTCTCACACAAATGATATTGAATTTGTATTGACGCAAGAATACAGGAAAACATCAAAGCACATCTCAAAATGAGAGGCAGAAATTGAGACTCAGCCTAAGGAAGAGATGTCAGGAGAAGTGAGTGAACTCTTGCCAAATAGATATAGTTTCTCATAGGTGACACAGATGTGGTTAGGTAAAATAGGTGGAGAGGTTTTGGGAAGAACAGGAAAAGTCAAATACAACAGTGAGCTAAATGAATAAAAGCAAAATACAATGGATTCTGGAAGTCTGAAACAAGCACAGATTGGAGAAACATAGTCGGTCTGGTAGCCTCTGGTCACATCTGTGGGGAGAAATAGAATTAATGTTTGAGTCTGGTACGATTCTTCTTTAGAACTGTTTCTCCAGCATTTTCTGAATAAAATGAAAAGTCTGCTTCAGCTCAACAATGGCCAGGAAGGATTGTGTAATTGGTGGAAAGAGAATTTATGGCTTTAGTCTTTTCAGTGTATAATTAGAAGAAATTATGACTAACATGCGGCCTAGAGAAGCCAAGTAGGCTGACAGAGACAATGAAACAATCATGAGAGCTGAAACTGTGATGTCATCAGGATAGATACAAAGTCTCAAAATCACATCTTTAGATTAAAAAAAAGCAATTGCTGGAGAAACTCGGTAGATCTGGCAGCATCTGTGGGGCAGAAGCAGAGTCACCATTTCAGATTCAGTGAACCTTTTTTCAGAAGCAAAATCAAGACTCCAACAGCAATGCTGCAGAATGGACCGAGCAAACATTGCAAGAGATTCACTGCTTATGACTGGAGGACTAAAAGTAGAAACAGATGAGGGCAATCTCACTCACTATATAACAGATGAGGGGAGTCTTATCATGCAGTGATAGTATCCATATATCGGAGTCAGAAGGCTCAGGCTCAAGTCCCATCTGCTTCAGTAGGATGTCATAACAAATTCAAAAAAGTTTGATTAAAACTACCTACAACAAATGACGATGGGGTGGGGCTCCTGTAGTGTAGTGTAGTGTCCCCACCTCTGGGTCAGAGGCCAGGGTTCAACTTCTACCTGGAGGTGTTCATAACATATCTGAACAAGTTGATTAAAATAACTGCAACAGACGAGGGACACAGGAGGAAAATGGCACGGCCTACCTTTTCAAAGGCTTTGGATGAGTCAAAGAAACAGATGAAGAATTGTGCTCTATGGTCACAGCTGTAGCATACATCATTTATGACTTTGTTTAAATCAATCATAGAATCCCTCCAGTGTGGAAACAGGCCCTTCAGCCCAACAAATCCATACCGACCCTTGAAAGAGTAACCAACCCAGACCCATTCCCCCATTGTTCTACATTTACCCCAGACTAATGCACTTAGCCTACACATCCCTGAACACTATGTGCAATTTATCACGGCCAATCCACAATACCTGCACATCCTTGAACTGTGTGAGGAAACCCGAGCACCTGAAGGAAACCCACACAGACACGGAGAGAATGTGTAAACTCCACACAGACAGTCACCCGAGGGTGGAATCAAACCCACGTCCCTGGCGCTGTGAGGCAGCAGTGCTAACCACTGAGCCACCCTTCTGAAAGAAAAACTTTCTTCTCATTTATGCTTTACAATGTATAAGGACCATGCCCTTTTATTTTGCAAAATTTTGCAAGTTGTGGAGTATAATGAGAAAACCAATATAAAAATGTCTTTGAAAGGGTGGCTGTGGTTTTGAAAAGCAGGTAACTTGACATCTGTGTTAAACACTGTAAATTCGTATTTGAACAAGCAGCAATTGATGATGAATTGCAGACAAATTGAAGCTAAGGGTTTGTACAGATGCAGTTTTTGTTGGCAACAAGATGTTGATTGGTCTATGGACTAATGACTGGTTATTGGTGACAGAGATGTTTTGCCTGCCAATGACTGTGATTGGTTCTTAGATAACTGAATAGCTTGGAAATGTCACAGAGAGAGAAGTGTTTGGTTCTTCCTGACTCAAGAGTGATATCTCTGTTCTCTGTAGTCAAAGCGCACTGTAAAAATGCAGAAAACCAGTTATCTTTCCTGCAACAGTTATTGCAGATGTGACTTTTAACTGATAAGTCAGACATTTTACAAGTAAACTGGCCACTTTGTGTCTCTTATCAACTGGTGGAAGCATCTGAAGAAAAAATGACAGATGCAATGTACTAGCTAGCAGGAGAGTCATTTAAGCATTTCAACAACATAACCTGGAAACACAGACTACTCAACTGTGCTTTCAGTTTGTTCCCTCTGCCCATAACCTATTTTATCCTGTATGTCTGTGAGTGTGTGTATGTGTGTGTGTGACAGTGGCGGGGGGGGGGGGGGGGGGGGGGGAATATTTTTAAGAGTTTTTATTAGTGGTGCTATTTTCTAATGGTTTATAACTGTTTATCTATAGCTAAAGCCTAGTTACTTGTGATAAATAGTAATTCTTGTTCAGCCCAGATTTATGCTTTATATTAACCTCAATCTCAAAATTGGGTAAATTAGGGTACTTTACATATTTTATAAAATCTTTAAGTTTTCATGATGACTGTAGGAATGGTGGATCTTGATTTCCAGTGACTCATAACAAATGGGTGACCCTTACACTAAGATTTTACCCTCTGGTCACAGACTCTCTGCATCTACCCTGTCAAACCAGCTAAGAATCATCTCCACTCATTCTTCAGAACTCCAATGAACACAAGTCCAACCTACTCAACTTTTTCTCATAAGAAAATTCTAACATACCCGGGATCAATTTCGTGAACATTCTCTGGGCTGTCTCCAATGCCTCACTATATCTTTCCTTAGTTAAGGGGACCAAAGTATTCCAGATGCAGGGTCTGACTAGAGTTGTATATAGCTTTGGCAAGGCCTGCCTATTTTTATACTCCATCTTTTTTTAAACAAAGGCCAATAGTCCATTTGCCTTCTCTATTCCCGCTGCGATTGGATGCTAGATTTTTGTGATACATGCACAAAGACTCTCAATTCTATCTATACTTAAGCTTTCTGTAGTCTTTCCCTATTTAAATACTAGCTTGTCTTTTTTTCCTGCCAAAGTGCAGAACCTCACATTTTTCCATCTGCCAAATTTTCATCCACCCACATAAGCAATCTATTTCCCTCTGTAGACTTGAGTAGATTACGAAGTGTGGAAACAGGCCCTTCGGCCCAACAGGTCTACACCGACCCTCCGAACAGCAATCCACCTTACATTTACCCCTGCGCCTAACACTACGGGCAATTCAGCATGGCCAATTCACCTAACCTGCACATTTTTGGACTGTGGGAGGAAACCGGAGCACCCAGAGGAAACCCACGCAGACACGGAGAATGTGCAAACTCCACACAGAAAGTTGCCTGAGGCGGGAATTGAACTCGGGTCTCTGGTGCTGTGAGGCAGCAGTGCTAACCACTGTGCCACCATGCCGAAAGTATTGTGGGTAACACTTCTTGTGTTGCCACAATACTTGCCTTCCCACCTACTTTTGTGTCAGCCACTAACTTGGTCTAGTCCATTGACTTATCTCATTCAAATTTTTAGTATATATTGTAAATAATTATGGCCACAGCATTGATCGCATGGCACTATGGCAGTTTTGAAATGCACAGCATTAGTATCAAGGCTAGGGAACCTTGCATGAATTGTTCTCCTATCACATGAATGCCTCAAACCTAACAAGCACATCTTAAAAAACCTAGTTACTCCATTAAGAAATACGATCAGTTTCTGCAGTCTGCAATTTACCTATTTGCCTGCAATTTTTCCCATTACATATAATCAGAGATTCTACAGTTTTTTCAAGTATCAAAGTGAAGTTTTGGACCTGTTAAAACAAAAGTCTGAAGAATTAATACTGGAAAATAAAGCTATGGCAAATGAAATGAATTGGTATTGTGCATTGGTCTTCATTATGGACAATACAAGTAACATCCCAGAAATAGTCATAAATCAGGAAATGCAAAAGAGTGAGAAACTCATGAAAATTACAATCATTAGGTAAGAGATATTAAGCAAATTGTTGGAGCTGTGAGCTGCAAAGTCCCCAAGTTGTCATGGACTTGGATATAAATGTTGTGGATAAAGGAATCATGGATATGGTTGCTGATGATTGATAAATAGGTAGGAAAATAAGTTGTGAAGAGGATATTAGGAGGCTACAGAGGGACATAGGTAGGTTAGTTGAGTGGACAAAGATCTGGCAAATACAATATAATGTGAACTTGGCCATTTTGGCAGGAAGAATAAAAAAATACACATTTTATCTAAATGGTAAGAAATTGTTGAGCTCTGAAATTGGATGGTCTAGTAAATGAATCACAAATGGTTCAAATGCAGGTGCAACAAGTAGTTAAGAAATTTAATAAAATGTCCACAATTGTTGGAAAGAGTATTGAAAACATAAGTAAGGAGGTAACCCTTCATTTTACGGGGCATTGGTGAGACCACATCTATTCTGCGCACAGTACTGATCTCCATATTGAAGGAAGAATGTTGATTCTTTGGAAGCAGTTCAGAGAAGATTCACTGGAATAATACTTGAAATAGGGAAATTGTCTCACAAGGAAATGTTGGACAAACTAGGATTGTATCTATCCATTCCTGAAGAAGGGCTCATGCCCGAAACATCAAATCTCCTGCTCCTTGGATGCTGCCTGACCTGCTGCACTTTTCCAGCAACACATTTTCAGCTAGGATTGTATCTACTAAAGTTTAGAAGCATAAGAGGGGACTTAATTGAAACATAAGATCCTGAGGGTCCTTAACAGGGTGGATATTGAGAGACTGTTTAGTCTTGTGAAAGAATCTCACACTTGGAGGATCAGTTTAAAAATAATGGGTCAAACATTTAAGGCAAAATTTAGGAGAATTCTTTTCTTGCAGAGACCGGTGAATCTTTGAAACTCTCTTCCACAAAAAGGTGTGAGAAGAGGCAGAGTTTGTTAATTTTGTAAGGCAGGAGTAGACAGATTCTTGATGATTAAAGAGGTGTGAGGTTATCTGGTGCAGGTGGAAATGAAGAGTTGTCAGATCAGTCACGATCTTACTGAATGGTGCAGGAAGCTCAAGTGGGCAAAGGGCCTGTCCCTGTTCCTGGTTCAGAGGTCTTAAATTTCATGCCCAGAGCTCGATTTTGTGCCTTTTTGACTGTGCCTTCGTTCCGTCATCTGCCCTTCGTATCATGTGGTCTCTTGTAGTCACTATAACATGTGATCTCAATCCTGCACTCCAGCTGACATGCTCAGTCAAAGGAAACACGGATCACAGAAACTGCATTTGAACCTTTTAAGCCTTCCCTTTTACCCAGGCTCTTTTTAAGCAAAGCCCCACACTTGGAGCTCAGATTCAGTGAACTGACCTCAGCATTGCAATCTCCTGTTTGGCCTTCTTACTACCTTCACATCTGTGTATGGCGAAAACTGTTTTCACTGTGAATCAAGCATCTTACATCTTCTGATTCTTTGACTGTGGTACACAGATAACAAGAAACTTAAATCGATAAAGTATTTAGGTAACATTTCTTTCAAAACAACTGTAACAGTGGCACTGCACTCCTCTAGACTGTAGAGTGGGCAACCAACTAAACAAGCATTTAAGCAAAATTCAGAATGTGTCACAATAAAACGAAAAACATGCTAAAAGGTGAAATCTGAAAAAAAGTTGTTCTCAGTAGCAAGACTGTGGGCAGAAGAATGGTCTCAACAAAATGATTGTAAAAATATGTAAAGGGAGAACAAGTTTTGATGTTTCATCAAAACAAAGAAGGAAGAATTAACATATATTTCTGAAATAACTCCACCGAGATGGGTATCTCGTCACCAAGTCACCATTTATTTACATATGGGGAGTCCTTGACGCTGATTCAGCTGCCTCAGAGTCAGCTCTCAGAATGACCAGAATCTTTGACACTCCTGTTTATACCTGTCAGCCAAGACTCCCTGACTTGACCACATTAACATCCCAATCAGGGAACCTATATTCGATGAGGTCCACCGGGCTGACCTCATTACAATTTACAGGGAGAGCTGAATTTTCTTTCCATTTCTAGGCAAAATGCATTTTACAAGTCAGATTCATGATGCATGGTTTGCCATTGCCCATGACAACTCTTGTCATGTGATCCCCCATTCTTCATCTCATTATGGCACCTATCTCATGGAATCACGCAGCAAGAAGAATGGAAGTGGTCTTTGTTGTGGAGGCTGTGCAGAAGCTATACGACTGGCATCACATTTAAATCCAGCATGGTCCTGCATCAGTATCCTCAAGGAAATGACTGAGAATGGGAAGATAGAGCCTCAGTCCACTGATAGCTGAAGCTGGATGATGGACTGGTGGTGAGAGCAGCAGTGTTGTATCCTCCTGACAAGTAAAGAAAGCTGTGTCCCCAGACACGGCCAGTCTGGACTGAGTTAGCAGCTGGGTCAGTGCTATGTGCCAGGTGAAACACAACGCTCAGTAGTTCAGGAAGAAGGTTCATAATCTTCAGTGTTCCACAAGGCTTAGTGGCATCGTCTTCTGTTTGCTATGTCAAACTCATAGGGACACCAGTCACTCTAATTTAGCACGTGCCTCACACCAACACTCACTGTTGCATACATTATGCTGACTCAATACCTCTCACAACCTCACAAAGTGCTAAGCATCCCTGCCCTCTGTGTTTCCTTCTAACTCACTGCTGATACCTCACCATCTTTCCTGCTCACATATCACCAATAACTGTTCTTCAATCCACTTCCATCATATTCACGAGTCTGAACTTTTAAATTTTACCACATTTTTCCACATTTCTCACCATTGGCCACACCTAGAAGGGAGCAGAAAAAGTTTCATTTTCAATGAATTACTTTTGAAGCTTAATCACTATATGGTTATCAATTACTAGCTTCTGTTTAACATCTTAGGTAAAGTATAGCATCTCTCTTTCGGCAGTACATTTACACAGCTGCCTGGTTTAGTGTTTAAACTGATTAACACCTGAATCCACAAAGCCTTCATTCACAGCTGACAGACAAGTTTAAAACTGTAACAGACATTCTAGTAAGTTTAGAAAGAAAAGAGGTTTTAAATATAAGGACAGGAGAACCATTTGATACACAATTGTATAGAGTGAGTTAATGGATTGAATGACCTGAATGCTATTGAATAGGAGAACTGTTGCAGAAAACAATTGAATATTAGTGAGCTAATTGAAAATTATGTAAATACAAGGACCATGGCCAACTACAGAAGTCTGAAAAGTATTGAGAGACAGATACAAACAAAGAAAAAGAAAAACTGGGAATAATGTTAATCAGTTCCAAGAACAGCAAAAAGCAGATCAATGCTTAGCACCTAAGGTCTGATTCTGATGAAGGATAAAAATGTGAAATATTAACTCAACACCCATCTTGTCAAATTCACCTTGGCATGAAGCAGCAAAATAGTACACAGGCTTGAATTACAAAAGTGTACGCTTAGTCCAAGAAGATTGCAGCTGTCAGGTCATGAGCTGGACATCTCCAATCTGCAGCCCTAGACTTGAAGAAGTGCAGACCTATAGCAGATAGGATAGACAGTGGTTTGGAGACTATAGGTCATTTGGCGAGTTCAAGAATATCAAAGGATTTCTTGAACCGCAAGCAGCTATGTTCTAACTAAATCAGTTATATTTTTGTATGACCACAATAAAGCTGAAATCAATGGGTTTACACAGGAATCTCTGTGACAATGTAATATTGAGCCATGACCAGTATCAAACACAGCTTTGCAACCTGGATTAGGGTAAATTTCAATTTAATGTAAAGCATTCAACAGCACTTCACATTATTTTCCAGAGTAAAAACAAATGTGCGTGGCAAGTATTTCTCAAAGAGATTTAGCATTAATTCCAACTAAATCTCAGAAGACATGGTTTATGACTCACAACTGTAAAACCTTCAGTGAACTGTCATGGACGATAAACCCAAAAAGCAGCACACCTTGCTCCCAAGCCAACCATCAGCTTGATTTCCAGGAGAACATGCCACTTCAACCTGTCAACATTAGTTGAGTGACTTTTGTCAGTTTTCAACTTGAATGTTACTCACATCACTACTCAGGAGAAAGGCATTTCACGTCAGAAACAGAAGAGCTGTCATCGCCTGGCTCAAGTTAGTTGAACCTGGCTTCCTATCACCAGAGAATACCAAATTCAGATAATCATTGATCTTCCAGTTCAAGGATAAATAGTACTAAAATTCCATGGAGCAAGTAAAGAAAAAGTCTTAAGTTGAGACATAAATTATGTAATTAAAAAAAAAGTCACCTCAAATCTTGCATCAACTACTGTATTTTAAAATTAGCCAATTAACAAAGAGTTTTTACTGTCCATTAATCAAAGTGTTGTATTTAATGAATGGTTACATGTCTATGTTTATGTTCAAGAAATCAGATGGAAAAATATTGTAGACATTAATTGGTGTTTCCTTGTGTCAGATTTGCACAAGAGAAATTATACTTTTAATACCCTCAAGACATCCCAACACTCTACACAGCCAATGAATGAAATTTGAGGTGTCATTATTTTTGTAGAGTAGGAAACCCAGCAGTCAACCTGCAGAATAAAAGTACTAATGGTTCAAACATTCTGTTCTGAACCAAATCATGGGTTATCTTCATAACATAGATTTTGATAAGTCTTCAATGTAGTTAAAAATCTTTTTTTAGTTTTGAAAATAAAATTTTGAAGCACTGACTGGCTCAGTGTAAATTTGAAATTTAAGAAAACTGCTACTAATGCAAGAGTTCAATACATTAGGAAAACATAATTGTAACACTGAGTGATTACCGCAAAATACTGAATGCCTTTAGGACATTTGCATCTTCACTGCTAAAGTAACACAAAATATATTATTTTGACATTTAATCATTTTGATATGTTGAAGTTGACAGGTTCCTGGGGGCAAAATGACATCTTGCTATTATATCATTTATATAAGTGTATATTTTCTTGTTTGTTCATAAATGCAATGGAAATAGCATTATAAAAAGCTGCTTCTTCACTGTACAATCTTCACTTTATTGCAATGTACATTGGCACTTTTTTCACCTTGTACTGTTTATTTTCATATTGTTCACCTCCGGTCTTTTGTTTTTGCCTGTTGTAATTTTTTTTTGATCATTTTGTTTCTCCTTTACAGTTTACTTATATAAATTTACTTATCCAAGCATAGGATGTTGGCATATTTAAGGTCAGCATTTTATATTTTATCCTCACTGCTCTTGCATTTAAACTAACTTGCTTGCTAGGTTATTTCAGAGGGCAGGTAAGAATTAATTGCATCTCTGGGGCTATGAAGACACATGTAGACAAAGGATGGCAGATTTCTTGTTGTTTTTACAAGTAAAGAAAATTGCATCAGTTTCAAAATGCTTAAATGTTGTGACGTGTGGTTGCCTCTGTAGTAAATGTAACAAGATCAGCCAGGTGAACCTCATGGAACGCCTGATTGGACCAGATTAACCACCCAATCAGGGAGCCCTACTGACAAATAAAAATAGGAGTTTTCATAATTTCAAAGAAAGGAAAGAAAAAAAAGAACAAGAGTGTCAGAGGTCCTGTTCATTCCGGAGCTGAAAATAAAATAGGAGTTTTCACTCTGAGAGCCGACTCTGAGGCAGATGGATCAGTGTCAAGGACTGTCCACATGGATATAAAGGGTGACTTGGTGACGGGATACTAGCCTCTCTGGAGTTATTTCAGTGGTGATGAGATAAAAGCACATTCTTGAAGAAATTTGGTCACAACAGTCGTCTTTCAGTTGGAGTAATAACTTCTGGTATCATGGCGTTTTTGAGCAGCTTGACTTGTTCAATCCTGCCATTGAAGGCTGGCCCTAAATGTGGAAAGATCTTGTTATTTTTTCTGGGCAAATGACATGGGGCAGATTAAAAAGTAACAATTCTCCTAGCTGCTTGTGGACCTACAGCTTTTTAGGTTATTAAGAACCTAACTTTCCAGTCGACACCACATACTAAAACCTTTCAAGAGTTGAAGGATTTAGTTAAGGAATATTACGACCCCAAGGCTCCTCTAATTCTGAGATGTTATTAGTTTTACTGGGCAATTCGAGAATATAGGGAATCAGTATCAGGATTTTTGACTAGGTTAAGATGACTGGCAGACGTATGTGATGTTGGGTTCACTCGTAATGAGCTGCTGAGACCCCGTTTGGAATGAGGTTTTTAATGACCTTACCATTCAAAAGTGCCTTCCAGCTAAAGCCCAACTGGTATTCAAACAGGCATTACAACTGGTTTTATAATTTAAAAATGCAGCAAGTGGAGCAAATGAATTTCAAAGTATTCCAAAGGAAGTGGACACTCCCACCAGTCCGACTGTGCTTGGGGAACACCATTTGAGTGAAGGCAATTGAACAGCCTCACTCTGGACATATCCTGAACATAGGGACTCGAGGTCAGAGCACAGGAAAACCCCAAAACAAAGTCTAAGCCTCGACTAAACAGTTAAAACTTTCTTTGAAGGATCCAGGCCGGCAAGCTGTTGTAGTTGTTGCCAGTTACAGACTCAAGACAACAAAAAAGTCCCACTACACCTAACTTGAGTAAGAGAACTCATAGGCCGGTATCCAGAAGAGTGCACACCTTGGAAAGTCCACCTACATCTGGTTTGGAACAGTTAAATTGCTTAGCAACATCCAAATCAAAACCAATCAAAATAAGCTTTTAAAAGTTCACGTGTATCGAATGCAGGTTGTTTCAGTGATCACAGAGTCAGGCTTTAACAAAGTTTTGTCTGGACCCTTAAGTTTGCACAAGGCTTCGGCTATATTGAGACCCTATATGAGGGAACCTTTACAGTTTATGGACACACCTTCGGTTCCAGTCTATAATGAGAAGCAGCTGGTTCAGTTACTGCTGATTGTAGTAAAAGACTCAGGCCCAAGATTAATGGAATGAAACTGGTTCAGCATTTTTTGATTAGAAAATAGCTGTCTGTAAATAAATACCTGTAAATTTTTAAGGAAGTTCTAGAGACTATCAAAGGAGCCAAGGCCACCTTGCACATTGACCAGGAAGCAATTCCACGATTCAGCAAGGTCCGCCCACTGCTGTGTGCCTTAGAGCAAAAGTAGAGGCAGAAATCACAAGGGTGGAAAGCGAAGGGATCATCAAACCTGTGCAGTTTGTGGAATGGGCAGCCCAGGTTGTCACCATGTGAAGGCTGACAGGTCGGTTTCCTTTTGTGTGAGGATTTCAAACGAACAGTAAACCACCTTTCACAGCTAGATAAATATTCAATCCCTTGTACAGAGCATTTATTCACAAAGCTGGCAGGAGTGCTTCCTTCATGAGTTGGACATGAGCCACGCGTATCTGCAGTTGAGGTTAGATGAGGATTCCCAGACATATGCTACAATTAATACCCTTAAAAGGTTTGTATCAATATACGCGACTGACCTCATGGGTATCATCAGCCTGGGCAAATCTTCAGTGGACAATGGAGAGCATTTTACTATAATTATCTGAGGTTGCCATTTATCAAGGTGATGTGCTAATAACAGGAAAGACCAATAAGGAGCACATGGAGAACTTCGACATGGCTCGCAGGTAGACATTCACCTCAGAAGGGAAAAAAGTATGTTCCAGGCACCTCAAGTGACCTATTTGGGCTACAGAATCAACAAGACTGGGTTTTACTTGGAAGGTAGATTGAGGGCAATCAAAGGTACCCTGACTCCCAGATCTGCAGCAGAGTTTTGGTCTTTCCTTGGGGTGGTGAATTATTACAGAAAGTTCATTAAAAACTTGGACCCCATCCTGGCACAAGTGCATCAAACCTGAAAAAAAGGGGTGAGACTTAGAAATGGTCATGTCGCCAAGCCATAGCATTGGTTTAGGAAATCTTGTTGGCATGGATGGGTTGGACTGAAGAGCCTGTTTCTGTGCTGTATAATTCTAAGACTCTATGACTTTCATGAAAGTGAAGAAACAGCTATCATCCCCTAAGATGTTGGCACACTATGATCCCAAGAGAGATCTAATACTGACATGCGATGTCTCCCCTTACAGCATCAGGATTGTATTAGCTCATAAGTGGCCCACTGGTGAGACACATCCAATAATGTATGCATCCATGCCTTTAGCTAATGCAGAACGTAATTATGCCCAGATAGAGAAGGGCAATTCAGTGGTTATATTTGGAGTCAGGAAGGTGCATCAATACTGTTACGAATGTAAATTTGTATTAATAACAGACCAGAAACCCCTGTTTGATCTTCTTAAACAGGACAAGCCAATACAACCCATAGCTTCAGGCCAAATTCAGTGATGGGCTCTAGTATAAGTGTGTATAAATACCATTCAATAGGTCAAGTAGCAAATACGGATGCATTGAGCTGCCTCCCACTGACAGATACACCACTTGTTGTACAGCCACGGAACAGTCCGTAATGGTTTTAAATTTCTGGCCACATTTCTAGTCACAGCTGACAGTCAGACTTTAGGCACAGAAAGGCTTGTTCCTGGCAAAACTGAAACAGTCGGTGGTGATGGGGGAAACCAAAGCATCATCACAACCGGAGAGACCAGATCACAGTAGAGGATAGAATATTATTATGGAGAGCAAGAGTGGTTGTCCTGAGCTATGTCACTGCCAGATATGGGTTGAACTCCACCAGGGTTATCCAGGGGTTCCTAAAAATAGGATGTTGGAGAGAAATTATGTCTGATGTCTGAGGTTGGAGCAGACACAGTGTCATTGATGGGGTAGCGCCCAGAATGCAATCAAGGACAAAAAAGTATCACCAGCAACTCCCCCCACATTCATGGGAATGGCTGGGTCAACCCTGAACGTGGTTAAACATCGACTAGGCAGGTCCTTCCATGAGCTCAACATTGAGTCATTGTGGATCCCCACTCAAAACGATTGGAAGTGCACAGAGTTCATTCGTCAAATACGGGGACAACAATCGAAAAACTGCAAGGCATCTTTTGCAATACATGGACTCCCGGAAGTGTTGGTCACAGATAGTGGACTATCTATTACCAGCAGGGACTTTGAGTATTTCCTCATGCAACTACAAGAATAAGCCCAACTGAGTTACTAATGGGGAGAAAACTCTGCACCAGGTTCAATCTGATCTTCCTAGACATACTGTGGGAAGGTGAAATGGCATTAGGGAAGCCAAAGCTGGACATAAGACTTCACTACCTGAGAGAGACAGTGTACTTCAAGGGATGAAGTTTGGTGTAGGAAGCATGGAATGGCCCTGCATGTGTAAGAGGGATGGGTGACGTGAGGTCAGGTCCAGTGATGCAGGTCCAGTGAGATGGTCCTGACAACGTTTGGACCATTTGAAAGCTGCAAATTCACAAATGGTGTGGGACCAAAATATGCCGAGTTTCTTGATAGCCTTTCTGACTGTTCTGCAACCCGTGGGTTCTCCCTCTATGTGAAGTTTTGAAGCCATCTCAGAATCTGCGATGCAAATGGTGGGCATTGCTATCTCGGTGCCTTTTCTGCCTGAGAGTGAAATTTTCCAAGATGCTCCGGGTGCAAGATACAGGCTACTGTGTGTTGCACGCTGCCCATACCAGAGGCGGAGATGGCGGAACCTGACCCGGTGCTAAAGTGCCCAAGGAGGAGATACAAAGAAAACAAAATGGCTTTGTCTTTGGACTCAGAGCAAGAGGGATGTAGGGACTATAATGAGGTCAGCCAGGTGGACCTCAGAGATTATGAGTTCCCTGATTGGAGCTGTTAATCTGGTCCAATCAGAGAACCCTGGCTGACAGATTTAAAAAGGAGTGTTAGAGGTTCTGTTCACTCTTCAAGCTGACCATGAGAGAGTGGGATTAGTGTCAAGGACTCTCTATGTGTAAATAAAGGGTGACTTGGTGATGGGACACCAGCCTCTGTGAACCATCGATATGTAAATTATAACCTGCCCCAGCTCATTCACTGATGAAGCGATGACTGCAAGGTTTTGGAGGTTGATCTTCCAGAATCAGGACACTGTCAACATTTTGGAGAGTTGTCGACATCCGCGTCCTTGGAAATTCACGTCCTACCTTGACAAGTAAATTACATCTCGGCAAATCTGGGTTTTCTCCGTGTGCTCCAGTTTCCTTGTACAGTCCAAAGATGTGCAGATTAGGTGAACTGGCCATGCTAAATTGCCCATAGGTGTTCAGGGAAATGTAGGTTTGGTACATTAGTTGGGGGTAAATGTAGAGTAATAGGATAGGGGAATGGGTCTGGGTGGGATACTCTTTGGAGGGTTGGTGTGTACTCACTGGGCCAAAGGGCCTGTCCTCACACTGTAGGGATTCTATGATTCTCTTCACTCTAAAGGAGTTAATAAAATCATGCTCTTGGATTAACAAGAAAGATCAGTGAAAATGGGATTATCATACCTTCGCATATGATATGCAATGGATGTACAGTCATTGTCGTAATCAAACAGCAGCCTAGATCTTTCATCCAATTTTTACTTTGAAAGCAGTGACAAAGTAGAGAGGTGGATTGAACTGGTGGGGTTAATGATAAGCAAACAAAACTTAACAGAAATAGGCTGTGTGTGATTAGGTAATAAAGGAGATTAGGTAATAAAGAAAAAAATAGAGAGACACATTGAGAAAACTATCACAGGAGGTTAAGGTAGAAACCTAGTATTTAACAACACTGATTTGTTTCCCAAAATCCTAACATGCAATGTATTTTTGTCATCTCCAATGTTTGGGAATTTAGTAGCTATTATTATTGAGACCAGAAAAACAAATTGAACCAGAAAACACACCTCTGGCAAAAATGAGAAGTTTTGATGCATAAAGTTTTAATGGACCCATGTTCAAAATTGAGCACGGGATTGGAATTTTTTCCAGCTTAATGTTCCCTGCCTAAAAGGAATATATACCTTTTAGTACATTCTGTCTTGTACTAGAAGCAAAAATAACATTGTATATGCAACAGATTGAATAGTTCAACTAATTGCAGAAATTCTTCAGAGATATGTGCAGCAGCTAATGCTCCAAACCAGATTACAGGCAAATTAGTTCCAGACTTTCAACAGCTGTGCCTAGTAGTATGTGTCACCACAAATGCTTACTTCAACACGATCAAGTTTCTGAATCCATAAGGCTCAATTCTGACTCCAAAGCTCAGTCTAAGGAAAAAAAAACATTCTCCCCATTCTGATAAGACTGGAGTAACAGGTGGCCCTTGTCCAAAAACACTGCAGATCTAATTGAAGTTACTGCAACTGAGGTACAAGTACATAAAAAGTTAAGAAGCTTGCTTCACTTGATTACTCTTAGCAAGTCACTTCCAGTTATTTGATTAATTTTAAATTTGAAAGTCAGACCTAAATAAATTAGAATCATGAAATGCAAGGTAACAATAAACTGCACAATCATCCGGTCATGGCTCCAAGCTAAAATAAATTGTGAAATAAACCAACAATATCTTAACATAAAAATCAATCTTTATTTTTGGCACTATAATGAAACGTTTTACTTCGAATATTTTTACCACCTAGACTAGGCAAGTTGTTGCTGCTTCATATCCTGCAGCTCAATCTAAACATGCTTCTACCATGTACTATTTTCCATAAACATTACTTGGATCACCAAATTCACAAATGAAAAGCCAACATTGTCAGCACTAACTATGATTGATGGACAGACAGCAGAGAAGTCCCAAGCACATTCAACCATCTTGCATTCTGGACAGTTAGCAGAAATGACTAAGGAAATGACAAATACAGTTTTAGTGAAAACGTGGAAGGCAACTGCATCTGTAATACATTGCTCAATAGACCATCTGCCTGTAATAGAAAAGAAAACCAACCATCTACCTTTATCCCAAAGTATTAAGACTGTGACTGCACCAACACTATTCTGTTATCCTATTCAGACACCAACAAGAGGAGTTGGTACTCATTATCAAACTATCATAAAGCTAATTAATTTGATGAGCAAATTCATCATCAAAATACATTTTCAAAATAGTAACAATAGGTAACTAACATTGAAATTAAGTTCAACATTTAAGCTTTTACTCAACTGGTGCATCTCGAACCTGGAATAGAGTGAAACACTGAACTAAAGTCAGAAAGACAAAAAGTTCAATCATTTCAGTTTAATTGTGAATATTTATTTATTCATTCACTCAAATAAACCTATTTTCCCAATGACATCAGTGTTATATAGAAGTATTAAAATAAAACAGAAGTGGAGAAAACATTTATGAATGAAGTACCGACTGCATCGGAAAGCTCCAATTCTGAGACATTATTTTAACCAAAATAACTTATGTATTTTCATCTTTTTACACCTTTCCAAAATCAAAACAAAATAAGCTTTTCATAAACACTAAAGCATGAAGATAGAGCCTCTTGAGGTGTTTTTACTTGTCGTTTTGTTTTAATCAATCACCATCTTATACCATATCAAGACATGTTATTATTTGTTTTGACGATTCCTTACTCCAATATGGATAACAGATTTTATTTTAATATTGCTCTAAGAAGTAAAGCATGATTTGTGGTCAAGGAGGGTGCTTTAAAACCTCAAAATGTTCTAAACATGTTTGGTATTGTAATACTAATCATCTTACTCATAAATATCCAGCTACATTACTTATACTATTTTCACTTTATAATATCTATTGTGAGAGTTCAGTGAACACAGAGAGCTCTGAAAGCTACATTAAACAGGAAATAAATAACTCAATTAGTCAAGCAAATAAATTGACCTCAATCCAGGGCTGACAGATGAGAAGAGTGAAAGCTAAAGATGCTGAACAAAAACTTGTTTTCATTTCCAGACTTCAAACTGAGAAAACAATGAATAATTCAACAATAATTAAAACAAACCTACTTTTGTATAAGTAATCCTAATTGTTGTGAGAAGCTGTCTGCACTATTGCTTATTACAGCTTAACCATTTTGCCACCAATCCATTTCAGAGCAGAGATCTGCAGAGCCATTGGTTGGGTGTGCTGAAGGAAAATCACTTGCTACACTAACAAGAGGCTGTTGACTTAAACAGATGTAATTCATTGAATGTTAGCAATTATGTATACATGAACCCAAATTCACATCAGGTGTGGGGCACTTGGCCCCTCAAGCCTACTGCACCATTCATGGCTGATCTAAATACTTCATGTTTCCATCTATCCTCGCTAAGATACATTGATGTGACCGATGTTGTTATTAGGAGGACCTGGGAGGTAGACCTGATTCAAATTTTGAGACCCTCAGCTGTTCTTCCAGCAGACCTGTAAGGTCTCACTGCAATGAGTGATGCTTAAGGCATTCCTTAAACTTAACCCTTTGAGATCCTTACTCCTTATGTAACTCTTCTAACTCTCATTTCAAAAAATACGAGGCCATAAGGTGGAGAATTGTGTACCTGTTGCAGTTGAGGTTCTCTGGATGATCAGTTGTTTTGGATCTATCCAGGATTCCATTACTTCTGGGATTTCATAGATTTTCAATGGTTGGGGAAAAAACATCAATTTCTTTTGTGTAGATAACACTTACCTTTAGATTACAAATTTCACAGGTTAAAGAATCATAAAAGCAATTTAAACTCCTCTGCTATCAATAGATAAGTATGATTTCAGTACATCCTATACTTCACACAGGCTACAATTTTTGATTTTGGATTGGTTTGGTTTTAATTGAGAATTAGAGGGATCAATGTACTGGAGGTATGCGGTGCCAGCTAAACTGAATCAAGGCTGCAAACATCTAAAATTACCAGGTCAAGAATATATTAAATTCTAATTTTGGAATCTAAAGTTTAAAGGACCACAGCAGTCTGTGGCAATGTACATCTTGAATAGACTCACAGCTCAAACAGTAACAGCTCCGCAAGTCTCCTGTATTCAAAAAACGCTGAAACATATCCAGCTGGATGTGGAATAGGGGAGGCTATAGGAACAGGTACAAATCATAGTGATCCAGTAATTCTCTGGGCTCAGGCTTGAGTGTTTATTATTTAAAGATGGTTGAACATCACAGATGCAAAGATGGATTAATGTATTGAAGCTTTGTTTAATTGTCTTTTGATTTGTCAATTGGTGTAGCCATCAGTGTCGAGTGCTGCACTCTATGATTTGGAATTTGAAGAACGAGAAGATGAGGAAGCTAACAACATTCAATATATAATATTTAATATTGAGGGACAGTCAGAACGAGTAGGATGGACAGAAATAGTGCATTAGATCAAGTGTATAAGTTCAGAAATCATAAGGGTTGATAAGTAGAGTAGAGATGGGCCAAGTATAGATTTTGTCATCAAAGGCCCATCAACCTTAACCTGGCAATGAAAGAAAGAGAAACTGAGGGCACAAACAGAAGAGAAAAAAAGTGAAATCAGATGGGATGGATAACAGTGTTGCATGGACTGAGGGATGCTTCTGGAAAGCTTCAGTAAAAACAAAGCAAATTGATGTCAATGTTACAAATGAGTTTGTGGCGGTAACAAATAAATGATTAGAGATGGAATAGTGCTCTTACAAATATTGATTCAATATGACAAAAAGACTTGATGAGCCTCATGGCAATATTTGTTCTAAGTTCTATATTCTTCTGATCTTTACAGAGATTGTGTTTCAGGATAGTAGATCCTCAAAAACATGATTCAATTAAGTTCCATAGATGTTTTTAATGTACAATATGATGCATATTATAAATAGTTTGATTCAGCATTTCCATTAACATTTTAAAAGACAACTCACAAGCACTCAGAGAAATAACACATAAGAAATTGGGCATATAGCTGAAAAGAAAATGCAGTGAGGACAGGCAAAGAGTAAGAGAAACTGGCTAAGTCCTTAGGATTTTTTTGAAAGCTCTGACACAGATGAAATGAGCTGAATGGCCTCTTCTTGTGTTTCATGAAACAACTGCCTGACAACATGGAGTTGAAATCCTTGTTCCTGTTTTGGAAAGTCTATACAACTCAGTAAGTCAAATACCACAATATTGTTCTATACATATTAGCTGATTTTACACTTGCTGCAACTGAGCACATGATGCTGGGTTTGGTGGCTCCTTGGCTGTTTCACTTCAGTGGTGTGGAGAAACTCACCTCTTCAGATGGTCTCCATGCATCCAAGTCAATGGCACGAGTTCATCTCATCCCAGTGTTGCTAGTCAGGTTTCGTTGACACTGGGTAGCAGTGTCATAATGGAACTGTAGCATTAGTTTCATGCCTTTCATGATCTATAGTTTGCTATTGCAGCCTCTAAAAGCAATTCATATCATTGCGAGTATGTAGTGTCAACAGAACAATACCAGATACTGATACGTAATTGCTGTATTTCACAAAGTTTTGCACAATTAGTAAGCAAGTTAAGACTTTGGCATTGACAGAGAATCCTCCCTTTATTCTGACTGGAATATAGAAACAGACTATTTATTCAAAACAAATCAACTCTGCTAACATTTTATCATGAGTGATTCAAACATATGCAGCTGTCTTTTGTCTGTGCTACCATGTGTGGTCCAGCTTAGTGTGTATAACTCCAGCAGCACTGTAAACCAGTAAGCTAATGACCAACCTTAGTAAGTGCTTACCAGGCTGATGCTTAAATGAAACAGTTACTATCTAAACAACCCCCTCTTGTCACAGGCTGCAGGAAACCTCAGAAAGGTGTTGAGCCTTACAAAGGTTTAATGCCATATATCATTATTTGAAGCTGTATACATCTCGTACTGCCTTGTGTTACTTCTCTTTTAAATAATGTAACAGAAGGACATGCACACATACCACCTTTAGGTCAATAGATAATGCAACAATTTACAGTGAACTAAGCACTTTTGACTTGCCCTGACATTTATTTTTAAACAGTGTTATATACATTGGGCAGAATGTCACCAAAAGTTGGCTAAATATCAACTTCGGTCAGTTTCACGGAGGGTTTCCCTTCATGAGCTCTAGCAAGTTTTCTCATGTAATTTTACGCTGCTCACCCAATCATGTATGCACCACAGCCCTGTGATGCCCCACCTGCACTACTGTGCATTCACCAGTGACAGATGTGCTCGCCACTGCCAGGAACATCTGGAATATTCAGCACTAGTGCCCTATTTAAGGCCCAATCTTGCCATGCGCGGAACTGCCCTTCACACTGCATGTGGTGGAGGGCAATCAAAAAAATCAAAGTTCCTGAGGGCACATAGGTGGCACTTTATTGCAAATACAAGCTCACGTTTGTTGAATGTATTGCTGTTTTACATCATCACCTGTCTGATCAACTATCATAGTAGTTGTAACTACAAGAATCAAACTTTACAAGCTACTCATCCTCAGCACCATACTATGTCAGAAACCTGTCTGAGAGAGAGCTACTCTTTACCTGATGTCCAGTGGAGCATAAGATCTTTTCCTTATTCAATGTGGGAGCATCACAAGCTGGAAAGCATTGAAACAGTTGAAAATGTTACCTTTTATTGAACAACCAATGAAGAAAAACAACAATCAAAAAAGGCTCTAACTGTTCCTGGGAACAAACAGGAACTGTTTGCCTTTTGAGTAAAAATTAATTTATAGTCAATGATCATTGCATCATTTCAAGTCTATGAAATCTGAGGGTGAACTAAGTCCTGCCTGTGTTATTGTGCCAGATGCTGCATTGCTTATTATGCTGAAAGTGATGTTCCTTTAGTTCAATATCCTCAGTTTCCTCGTCAGAAGACTACTGCTAAATTGCCAGCTCTTCTGCCCCCTTCTTTGCCTCCTCCATTTGTGTAAAGCATTGCATGCTTGGATTGTGGGGCATACTCTGTCTGGGGTGTACTGGGCTGACCCAAGCATTTGAATCTCATCCTCAGGAAATCTGGTGGAAGAATGGGCCTGCATCGTATCGACATTTTGCCACAGTCAGGGGGCGTATGTAATTAAGCCATTAGCCTTGGATTCAGAAGGTAGTCCTTGTCGTCCAGTCACCATCTGGCCCTTGAAATGAATCAAGACCATGAGAGTTCTTAAGAGTACAGATTTCAAGGTATCTAACTCTGATTTGTAAGACATGATGTCAATGATTTGTATGTTAAAGAAATGGAACAATTTTCTGTTGATGTTCGGTTTCTGCATTATGATATGGTGTTTTCAATGTTATATATGTCCAGTCTAAAGGGCCCTGCATCTGGGAGATGTCAGAAATTTTACTGCCCTATCTGCAGCACCAACCTCATCAGGGGAAAACAGTATGATCTGTCATAAATTACACCAGTAACAACCTTGATCCATTTGAAGGCCCAAGGCTGTAAGATCCCACACATGTCCCCAGATCATTCTTTGAACGAATCAGCTAGCTTGATGGTCTTCGGGCAAAGAAGACTCCTATCACTTCAGGTTACAAGACCTGCCCCAGCAGTTGGCAAAACTCAGTGATGATGGGATATCCTCAGCCTTTGGCAGCATTATGCGTGAATCATCTGGTGGATATGGCACTGAAGACAATAGATTCTGGGCCTCCAGTATCTTCCCCACATCCAAGGGGACCTTCTGCTGCAATTTCTTCACATGGAGGCTCTTTGGCCACTGTTGGAGGTTGGTGCTTTCTGTCGCATCAGTTTGTCCTCCATTTCTCTGTGCCTTTGTAGTACGGTGGCCACAGCGATGGTGAGTCCTGTTGTGGTCTCATCTATTGTATCAGTTCCAATGCACCTGTGTGGGGAACATCAGAAAGAGAACAGGTTCATAGTAATGTGAGCAGTCGGTACCCACATCGCACACAACTGATGGTTGAGCATTCTCCTCCACTCAGTGTGACACAGAGGATTCCCACAAGGATGGCCCTGGAATGTCGCTGCACGGACCTTCAACATAGGGACTTTTTCCGAGGTGTGCAGTATGAGTCACGTCAGGCAAAATAATTGCAGGGTTTAAGTGCAGTAGCATTACTGAAAAATGTCCACCAACCTCCACGTCTGACATCATCCAGGAATGGCAACTTTACATATAAGAGCATTGTTATATGTTTATAATTCTTACAGTTCCACAAGAGAACAAATCAGCTGTGTGCCCTTTGTGCAGCATATGAGACAATACATTGCCTTTAAAATGATGGCACACAGATGAACTTTTAAGGTTGTCATTGGTAAATTGTGCTTCACAGAGATGACTATGATCAAACTGCAATGACCAATGACATAGTCAAGATTGCTTGTGACACCACATGGAGTCGCAGTGATTATAGACGCTTCAACCTGCAATATCTGAGCCTGATTAATGCAGTTGCCCCTTGACAGGCCTCACATCGCTCACAATTACAGCCATATCCTTGGACAGTCTGGGAAAAAAAAATCACTTAGTCTGTTCACTCTAGGTGTGGTTGCTGTAATTTTCTATTTGAAATTGCAGGCTCAACCTGATAATCTACAGCCTCCCTCCCTGAATCTTCACGGTCGTTGTTTCCTTGTAAGACCATAAGACCATAACATGCAGGAGCAGAAATAGACCATTCAATCCATCCTGTCTGCCCTGCCATTTGATCATGGCTGATAACACCTCTCAATCCATTCTTCTGCTTTCTCCATTAATCCTTGAACCTCTTACTAACCAAGAGCCTATCAATCACTGTCTTATATACAGCACTTTGTCTCAAGGAGTTCCATAGAAATTCCTCCTCTCTTCAGTTCTAAAGAATCATCTCTTCATTCTGAGGCTGTGTCCTTGGGTCCTAGTCTCTCCTACTAACCTAAAATCTTCTTCACATCCACTCAATCCTCTCAATATTCTGTAAGTTTCAAAAAGAACCTTCCATCAAATACAGACCCAAAGTCCTCAACTGCTCTTCATATGACAAGCCCTTCATCCCTGTGATCATTCTTGAAAGCTTCCTCTGGAACCCCTTCAACATCAACACATCGTTCCTTAGATACAGGGCCCAAAACTGCCCAGAATATTAGAAATGCAGTCATGACGGTCTTTTCCCTGGGATGAGGGAGTCCAGAACTACAGGGTATAGGTTTAAGGTGAGAGGGGAATGATTTAAAAGGGACTGAAGGGGCAACATTTTCACACAAAGAGTAGTTTGTGTATGGAATGAGCTGCCAGAGGAAGTGGTGGAGGCTGGTACAATTGTAGTATTTCAAAAGCATTTGCATGGGTATATGAGTAGGAAGAGTTTAGAGGGATATGGGCCAACTGCTGGCAAATGGGACTAGATTAATTTAGGATACCTGGTCGGCATGGACGAGTTAGACCAAAATGGCTGATTCTGTGCTGTACATCTCTATTACTCTATGACCATAGCCTTACACATCTTCAGAAGTACATCTCTGATCTTGTTTCCTAGCTCCCAAGAAATGAATGCTAACATTGCATTTTGCCTTCCAAATGGCCCTGTTGACTCCATCAGTTCTGAGCTTCCCCACTCTCCCACCCAACATTTCATTTCAGCCTTCATCTCTCACCATTACCCTCTGAGCCTGGGTCCTACAATTTAGCCACACCACCAGTCAAAGCCAGGGTGATTGTGACTGTCAATGACCCACCCCTCCTATAGGAACCCCATGTCCTTTAACACACTATTATCTCCCCGCTTTCTATGTTGAGTTGCAACCCTGCCTTCGCAATTATTGTCAGCTGTACCCCAGCATGCTGTTTTAAATTCCCGGAACTGACTTCTCTAATGTCTGTACTATAACAGTGGACCCTGAACAACCCACTTGAGTTTCAGTGAGCTGTTCCCCAGTACTGCCAATGCCCCAATCCCTGATGTGGATTGACAGGCCCAATAGATAGGTGAACAGACGCCTGGTTGGTTTCTGTGCAGCTCTCCAACTGACTTACTATGAATCCATGGACTGATTGCACTAGCCTTGGTGAATTGACTGTCTCCCACAATCAGACAATAGAACTCCAATCTTGATTGCACTGAAAAGTCAACTGACTGTGCCCAAGCATCTGGACTGAGATTGGACACAGCACTTGGTGGAGTGTGGCAGGGAGTGTGACTGCCAACAGTCTCCCTTGTCTTGATTGAGGACTAGCTCCCCCCGCCCCCCCCCACCCCTCGACCCCCCCCCCCCATTAAAGACATGGCCATGTGGTCAAAGGTGCTTGCCATGAAAGCTGCTGGCTCATGCTGTAGGTATCACTTTGATATAACACTGTGCCATACAGTAACATGTCTACTGCTTTGACCACTCACCACTGATAACCATGATAAGCTGTCTGGCTTTGTAACTGTGATTAATAGCAAGTCAAGACAGAAGCACTGTGACACTCTGAATGAGGTGGCAAAGCACCAAAAGGCAAGGCAATGAAAGATGCTGCAAGCATCCGTGCAGTGAGGAAGCCATTAAGAGAGCACATGAGGAGCCCTGAGCTACACCAGTGCAATGGATGAGATGGATGACTGTCACTACTTGCAAAATGTCCCGAAAGCAGCATTTAGGTGCAAGTTGTTTAAAGTGCAATATTGACAAGTTAATTATATTCCAAGTAAATGGGAAATGAGACATGGTGAAGCTAGTGTGTGTCTGATACCAACCTCGGTGCACAGGGGGTATATTAGAGTGTAACCTGTGATAGTCGAGACTGATATCCAAAATGGATGCCTGGAGGAGCAAGCTGGTTCACCAAGTACCTGCTCTGAATTTCAGGTCAGAAATTGTTGTTATTTAGTTCCTGTTTGGCAAGTGGGGAAATAAATAAGGTGAGATTCAATACTCATGAAAAGTAAATGTGAACAAATAAGCCTCTCACTGCTCACGAGTGAGATTCTCCTCACACTGGTAAAACCTTCATTGTAAAATCGAACATTTCTTCTTGATGTTGAGAATTTCAATTTTCCAATCTCACCATGTCTTTCCAACTGACCTGTCACTGCCCGTGGCATTCAGAAGCTGGGAAAATTCAGCAGATTTTTCGATAAAAATAAGAATGCATTAGCTTACTTGGATCATATTAATTCCTGCTGAAGCTTGAAGAACTGGAATGAAGCTCATTAGGTTTTCAGGTATAGGATTAATCATGCTGACACAACAATATTCATCATTGCTTCGGCAGAGTGTCTCTGATGACCAGGAGAGAATTGCAACTTTGACTCGATGCTCTGACCACGACAAAGTTCACGGCCACAGTGAGAATAAGCAGCCTTGCCTTAAACACATGATCACTAAGAAGCCCTAAAAGATAATAAACCTGAAGGGACAAAACAAGGCTTGCACATGATGCCACACAGAATTAGCCACACAACTGCAGAACTTCCACCTCTGAAACAGTACCTTAGCTTTAGGAAATACTTCAAAAGGAAGGGGAAAGGGTGGGAAGAAAAGTACTACAGGGAAAGAGTACCTTCAAGTCAGTAATAAATAGGGTTTATATAATATTTTGAGATTTGCTTCAGAGCAGGGATTGGGTTTTACACATCTTCCTTGCATTCAGTCGCACTGTTTCCAACCTGATTATCATGAACTGACATTCAAGAGCTAGGAGATTGATTCTGAGTGTCACTGTTCTGAGTTATGACAAGGAGCAACAGTCAATGAATTTTGCAAACTGAAAAGGTGGTCTCTGCGAAGTGATCTGCTGAAGGTGAATCGGATAGCTAATGGCATTGTCACAGGGTGATTGATATTATTTGACATATCATCAATTATGGAATACTTTAATGCTTTTTAAGGACCCTTCCCTTTCAAATGGTAGTTGCACCTGGAGAGGGGGTTCCTAGGATGGGAAGTTTAAGGGAAGTAGATGCCATGAGTGGGAGATGTTGGAGTGCTGAAGGGTGGACAATGTCTTGCGGCTTTGTAGTTCTTGCACTTAAAACACTGCAGCTTGAATTGTTCAAGGGAAAGAGGAACAAGAAGCTCAGAATACAGGACCCAGTAAAACTATTGCGAAGGTTAATTTGAATGACTAAACTCTCAAAGGAACAAAGTGTCATGGATTCAAACTAGCAGAAGGAGGATCAATCATGGGAAATTCTCTTCATGTAAAGGGATTGCTGGAAGGCAGAGGCAGAAAACCTGAATTCATTTTTAAAAAAAGCTATAAGTTGTAACGGTGAAGTATAGGGTTGTTCTGGATGGATGTGGATAAGTTGTATGACCTTCCACACCTGTAAGAATTATTTGGTCTTAATAACTCCCTGCAATTAATCACATGTCCCTGCAATGGGCAAGTTTGCATTTGAGCTAGCAATGTAACGTCAAACATCACCAGTTACATCAAGTGGCAAACTAAAAATTTCCTTTGGGACACCAGAAGAGTAGAATCCAGAGTTAATTTTTATCTGCTAGTGTAATTACCGAATGTTAAGTTGAAGTCAAGAGCAATGAGGTGTAAAAGATTTGGCAATGCATTTTTCCATCTAATTTTAAGTGGTCCCAAAGCAACTTTAATTTAAATCCCTTGTCTACTGCTTCAGATTTTTCACCTCAACATTCGAAGTAATGAGTGATTTTTAATTAAAAATAAAAATGAAATTTAATTTCTCATTCAGGAGAAACAAATAATATTTCACCTTTCCATATCATGTATTCCCTATCTATTGCTTTCACCTTCTCAAGATTGTGATTAATCATCATATGAGCCCACATTTTGGTATTGGACACCATTGCAAGAAGAAGCAGAAAATTATAAGTGGAGAATTAAAAATGCCTTGGAATTGGAGCATTCATTCAAAATTGCATTCAAATTCACAATTTTCTTTCCTAACTTGTGTATGATAGCAGAATTCCAATAAAAACAGCCAAAGTTTCAAATCAAGAAAATCAAGATCACCAAATCAATCACTGTTTCAAAGGGTTACATTTTGAAAAACAATATGTGTACAAAAGATATGACTTTGATCAAATATAGCACAGTATGACATCAAATCAACTTTCAGTGCTGCTAAATGACATCTAATATTTCATATGATTGAGTCCACTGACGTTTAGCTTTCACTCTTATTGACTGAGTGGTGACCATTCAATATCACAATATCTGTCTACCCAAGATTTACAATCTATTTTCCACAAGTGAATTATGGGATTATATTTAGATTCTTAATTACAGAATGTATGGTAGTTCTGCCCCATAACTGTCATGATTACCCTCTATTTCATAACTTTCTTCTCCTCATTCATAGAATGTATAAATTCTTATTTGTCCTTCAGTTGGTACTGAGGTTGAGCTACATTCTTGAGAGACTATAACCCATTTGGTGAACACTTTGGACAGAGATCTCTAGAGTTTTGAACGAGCAACAAAGAAGGAATGGCTATGCATTTCCAAGATTTCAATGATCTGAAAGAGTTAATATACATGAGTGCCGCAAGCACCATGTACTATGTTGATATTTTGTGCCCTTATGGGTGGAACAGCGTAGCTATCACTTCAATGAGATCCTAGCATCTGTGCCTCCTTAATATCTCTGTAATAATATCTATCACTATAACCTTGAACTTGTTTCTAACATGCAATAAACTATTATAAAGTACATGAGACTTTTCGAGTTAGACCAGCACCGTAGTCATCCTTTACTACACCAGACCATTCTTGAAGTGAATACATCACCTCATCTCCCTTTTCTGGTAGATGAAGAATATGCCAGATGATTCTAGAGACAGTGCAACTGTGACATCTTCTAGAAAGGAAATAAGAGCAATTACCACAACATCAGAAGGGTGTACTTTTTGTACAACACAGGGGAGGTCATTGCAAGAATCCTCCTCAAATGTCCTCTCCTATGGCTAAGGAGCTCATACTGGATTAACAATGTGGATCACATCCATCAAGAGGCACAGTGAATATAATCTTCACAGTAAGTTAAGCTCCCATAAATGCAGTGAACAACAGCAACCTCTATAAGACCTCACAAAGAATTTCAACTATGTCATCTGGCAGAATATGGAGCAAAATATGTCTGCCCACATAAATTCATCACCATCCTCCCCACTTCATGATGACATGTAGATGTGATCCTCACCAATAGACCCACCACTGACCCAACACAAGTACAAACTGAGGTCAAAATGTGTCACTGCATCAACTCTCTTCTTCCTTTGTGCAACATTCCACCTCATCTCCATGAAGATATCTGCCGGAGTGGAGGTATTCTTCAGCATGAATGGGAAACTATTCAACCAACATTGCCTCGAGTGCAGCTCAGTGGTATTATCACTAGACCAAGTCACCCACGTAATGTTCTGGAGTTTTTGAATTCCACCATAGCAAATATCAGAAAAAAACCCGATCTAGTTCACTAATGTCCTTCGAGGAAAGAAACTTCCATCCTTACCAGGTCTGCCCTACAAGTGACCCCAGACTCATGCAATGCAGTTGACTCTTAAATGCCCCCTGAGCAATTAGGGATGGGTAATAAGTGCTGGCTTAGCCAGGAACAACCCCATCTTCCTGGCGATTTAAAAAAGAATTATTCCTAGCATTTAATATTTCTCAGACAACATATATAATGTGTCCTCCACAAAAACTTTTTTAAAAAATGATAATTTTCCGACATCATTTTTCTAAGCAATTACTCTTACGATTAGGCTGCTGGTTGAAGAGATTTCCAAAAGAATGTAAGTGTTTCAATATTTAAAACAAAACTGATAATTAAAGCTGAGCCAACTAGAATAGATGTTAGGCCTCACTGTATTCATGTATGAGTCACTCACAATTCTATCCAACATGTGGCCAGATGCAAGAGATTTCATTATTCGGCTGCATTAGATTTCCTTGAAAATCATGTCCAACAAATTTGAATACAAGCAGTTGCTGTTCAGTGTATGACATCAATTCATGAGTGAAAAATATATTTTGCAGTGAGTACTACAACAGAATATAAATACACCAATTCAGGTAATAGTAAAGAGAACGCTGCACAGATTTTCATGATTGAATTTAATATAAATTAGATCTAAATGCGACTCCACTCTACCAAGTTGAACATACTTATGTTTAACATGGACATTATTTTGACAGCACAAGTACTTGTTGCAAACTTGACATATCTTAACTCAGTTTTCTTTATTTGGTTTTGATTATGTCGCAGCTGCATAAGGGCCAGGAGACCAGGCAGATAAATAGCATCTTCTCTCTCAATGACCATTATTTACATCTGCAAGAATCAATTGAAGAAAAGTTGAGGTTTGGGAGGATGACTCTGGGTGGTGCATGAAAGAAATAACATGCAATTATTTACCACTTTCAGGGTGTCAGAATCACCAGTATGCTTTACAATTTATGAATGCATATCCCATAGTCAGGGCCCCCACAGTTATGAAACGCTCAATGAATGCTAATTGATAGGACTTTATTTGGGTCAAAGTCCTGCCTTGAACAACTCTGGCCAATTTGATGAGCCAACAGTCTGGAAGTTTCAGCAGCACCAGCAAAATCAGTGTTCACTGCTGAGGTAAGCAGAGGCCCTGAAGTCTGGAGAAGCTGGGTCAAAGATAATTAAAGAAACATAAAAATGATATTCATGGAATGAGACTCCTTTGAGATAATTCCTGGGGCCACTGAGACTGTTTTCCTGCCTTCCACCCTCTCACTGATTAAAAAAAAACTGCTCCCTGGGTTGCTGTTGAAAAGCTGCTTGAATTCACATTGCATCTGACAGGTCGATGACTGGAATAAATTGATCTGTATTAGGATTTTCGAATAATAAAATTTACTTCCCACCTTCAGTGGTAGAAAGCATGTCTGAACTGGGTTGCACCATTGGTAAAATTCCCAATGTCTGGACATGATCTGCAATGGTGCCCCCGGATTTTACACCCCCTCCCTCCTGCGATTGTGATGTCACATCCTGAGGACCAGCAAAATTCTCCCCATTCTCACCAGCAATAATTTAAGGAAAAATAATGGCCAAATTGTGCAAAGCAAGTTGTCAGCAACAGCAATGCAATGGGTAACTATCTGTTTTAGGAATGTCGGTTGCAGAATAAATATTAGCCAGGATGAAGAGAGCTCTGTGGATATTTCTTGACTGGTGTCACTGGATCTTTTATATCCACTCAAAAGGACATCAACGTAACCAAGTTACATCATATTACAGCTCACTGGACAGCACGAGTCTCCCTTGGTGGTGCAGATGATGTGCTCAAATGTCTCCAGCAGGGCTGTAATGCGTGTGCTCCTGGTTTAGGGCAACAGTGGTATCAAAGAGCTACGTTTAACATAATAAGAACATTCAGGCCCATGAATCTGTTTCACCACTCAATAAGGTCATAGATGAGCAGTACCTCAACTTCATTTACACAAATGAAGATATCTGTTTGAACTATCCTGCTTTATCCATTCAAAATTATATTCACCACTTTTTAAGTCTTGGCATCAATTTATTTTTCAAAGATTCCAAGATCAGTACCATATTTAGGGTCCATTCCATAAATTCATCATCCTTTGTAAGATTAAGAACATCATGATTTCTGTAATAAATCTTGCTATCAATTTGAACTTTGATTACTTGCATCCTACAGTTAGATTTTAAATAAGACACATTCAATATGTGCACTTGCCAATGTATTTTACCAATTATAACTCTGTCTTTTTTGGTTATCTATTAGTCTAGTGAAAATCCTAAGTTCTTCCAGCCTTTCCTCATATTCTTTCTTCGGGTTTATATAACAGGGACTAAGTTTGGAACTGGTGCTCAGGGTCTGCCCAAAGCATGAGGCTTGTTGACATTTCATCCTCTGGTCTATAAGTTACTGACAAAGCTGTATGGAGTCTCATTCGACTACCTTAAATGATTGATTTTCTGCACTGACCTGACATTTCAAGCATTGAATATACCAAAGTACTCTCTCTCTGCTTCACTCTTCATGCTATTCTTAAAGAAATTTCTTAAAATTCTTTATCAATGTGAAATCCTTTAAAGTTATTGATATAGAATTTCAATGTGTCATTACACATTCTAGAAATAATAATACATGAAAGACAAATTGTGCTGCTGAAAATTTTAATTTCATCAGAATCCATGAAATTTGCCATGAGACTGAGTTCCCAGCTACAAGAACATTTGCATCAATTGTTGCTGAATCAATGGTAATACTATGAAATGAGAAGGCAGATAATAACATGTATTTTTCTTCAATACAGAATGAAATATTTCATCCTGCATGACTTGAGAGCAGAATGGAGGTACAAACAAGACATATGCACAAGAAGACTAATTTAGCCACCATACCTCACTGATGCAGATAAAAAAAATACAATTTTCCATCACAGAGTCTAACTGGGTCCTAAACAATTGAAGCTTTTTGCCTCAATACTCCACCTGACAGATAATTTAAAGCAGCTCTTGATATGAAAGAACTCCTGACAAAGAATTTCAAAATGTTCCTTTTGTTATTAGGAACCTATGTTCTCTTGTCCAAATGTCAAGGTGTAAACTGAAGTAATAGCATTTACATTCTGTCTTTCTATGCTATTTGCAGTACTCCACCTTAATTCAAAGTCCTTCTTTAAAGTTATATTGATAATTCAACTTTTGCACATTAAAATTTCACTTTCCTTTGTTCTTTATATTGCTGAATTTAAATTATTGGATAAATAGACACAGTTATATGGAGAACATATCACCACTGCTGACACAGTCTGAATGATTGATTTCAGATTTTATTGAAGAATGCTGAACATTAAAATAAAAGGAGCAAATCAGCTCTGTGACATACAGTATATATTACATGAAATGAAGCTGGATTACACTTTTGTGATTATCCAATTTTTGATCAGAACAGATCAGCAGGAAATACATTGCACAGGGAATAATCTTCTCATCTAAAGAGATTAAAAGTCAAACAAGCAGAAACAACATCATGATGCATTACGTATTTCATATTTGCTCTTTTCCATTAGTTTCATTCTGACCCAAGTAACTTATCCTCCAAAGGAATATATTTTCTAATAAACGTATTTACACCATTCCCATTATATAGTCCTTGAGAGTCAAATATATTTGTGTGTTCAAATTTACCGTTTCTTATAACAAATGCACTGTGGTTTAGCTAGAGGCCATTGGAGAAGTCATTATAAAAAGCAAATTATATTCAATAAATATGTAACAGTGTTTTTGTAATCTGCAGTTTACTTATGTAGATGTGCATATTACAATGATGAGACTCTTGATTCAACAAAGGGTATGATATTCTGTGGCATTTGGATTACACTTTTACACAGAGAACAAACACACTACGTACAAGCCTCAAAGGCATTACTGTATTAATTTATCAAAATATATTCAGTTTCAGTAAAATTAATGTAGCACTGTGAAGATTCGATAGAAGGCAAGAAACAAACAGTATTTTACACACTTCTTTACTAAAGAATATAGAATGGAATATACAGGTCGGGACCCAGGATCCAATAACTTTTTAATGGAAAGTCTTAAAGACAACTTTAGACAGAGGGCACATATGTCAGATAGTTTATATTGCCAAGTCCCAAAAGAAGGTACTTTTGAAAGCTATGTGGTATGTCCATGCTATTGTAGTCCTGTTTCACTGCTGACTGATGTTCACAACTTCACACTGAATGGAGAAACCATTACTATCTGGAGTCAGCTCTAATCCATTTTACAGTGATTATCCTTGCAGATTATTTGTTTGTAATATTTATCTGCACAAAACAATAAGGTGCATTACTATTACTTGTCCTTTCATGTAGGTCCTGATGCTCATTTTATAAATGTGATGGGAGGAATCAACTGTGCTTTTTTAAGTAAATGAATTAATCCAGTGCTATCTCAATTGACAATGGGCTAGAATGTCTGCTTTTCAGGAGATATTATATTTTTATACTTAATACAAGTTACAACTTTCATACTTTTTGTATACTTTATTTGTGTGTTTCTGATGGATGAAAGATTAATTTTAGCAGTAAATATTTTCAACATCAACGGAGTTAAATCTAAATTACTTTAACATGGGCTGATATCATGTAGTGGTTATGTGGATTGGAAAATCGTAAAGGACAGATGTCTAATCTAAGTTATTAGTAATGATCAAAGGATATATTTTGGATTGCACTGTTCAATGACTTTTGGGTTACAATTAAATTAATTAGGGGTCATCAATGGGAAATGCTTGGTACTAATGCTTCCTTTGGTGTTAAGGATATCCTGCTTGGGTTATGACCACAATTAATCACTTCGTGTAAGTATTGATAGATCAAATAACAAGATCAAAGCAAAATGACAACATCAGAACACAGGAAGAGGCCCTGGTCACAGAAGATAAAAGTGCACAGATTTTAAGAGCTTTGTTGCAAAGATTCCAGGACAACATAAGGATATAAAAACAGAGAGAAGTCATGAATCAGTATAGTCTCCAGAATAAGTGGGAAACAGGAATGACTTGAACAAGGACAGTGACTGCCTTCTTTTGCTAAATGTCTTAACAAATTAACTTGATACCATTGCATTAAGTATCTCTTTGTTCAACATTTATTGTCTGGTCCTAACCGCTTACAGCTTTGGCCACAATTTGGGTGGACGTTTTGTTCAAAATTACACTGACTTTCAGTTTCAAATTTCAGCTTAAAATTATTTACTTGATTACTAATGTGAAGTTTTGAATTAAGCAGAGCAATTGGACAGTGTAATAGCAATTTTTTTTGAGATTAGATTCCCTACAGTATGGAAATAGGCCCTTTGGTCCAACAAATCCACACCAACCGTCCAAACAGTAACCCATTCAGACATATTTCCCTACCCTGTATTTACCCCGACTAATGCACCTCTTACTATGGGCAATTTAGCATGGCCAATTCACCTGACCTGCACATCCTTGGGTTGTGGCGGGAATCAAACCTGGGTCCCTAGCACTGTAAGGCAGCAATGCTAACCATTGAACCACTGTGCTGCTCATGTGCATGTATGGAATCAGCAGAAACTCATTGTTTCACTATTTTGATCTGGACATGGCCAGTTTTATTTTTTTAAAAAATGACTTGACTGACATTCATTGTAACTCAAACTAAAGTTTTTCAGTCTTATGTTTAGGTATGACAAACACCTGGGAAAGAGCCAATTTTAATATTCTGTGCAATAGCACATTAGTTTTGACAGAGACATTCACTGATAGCTAAGCAGATGCATAGCGAACCTTTAGGCACAACTCATTTATGCTTAAAATACCTTGACCCTTTACATTGGTTGAATACAGGTTAGACTAAAATAAGCAAAACAAACAGAAGTAACCCCAATTAAATAGCATCCATGATAAATGTAGTTTTAGACTGACAATAAACAATGATAACTGAGGAAATCAGAGCAATTTTGCCTGACCAGTTTGCTTTTTACATCCAATTGGTATTTCTATATTCATAAATCTAGAAGATTAGTATACTGTATTTGCTAAAATTTGCACTGCATTAAATATTCTATTTGTTGCAATGGACAATATATATATTACATGTTACCTATTTTCAGAACTAATACTGATTGGTTTAACACAGTTTACAGCATTCCACAACAGGCATTATTCTAGGATTACTACAAAATTGACTAGTTCATGGAGGCATTTTTCCTTTAAACAAACTGGCAGTTTCAAAAGTATGAATAATGGATATTTGAAAATTGTGAATGATTTGTGGAAAGACCTTTTGCTTTTGTATGTGTTGGACAAGTAGAATACTTCTGTCAATATGTTGGCAATTGTTCTGAAAATGCAGCCTTTTTGAGATGGTAAATCAGCCATTAAACATATTCTATATTAATTTAGAAGTAATAAGATACAAAGTACAGAGGTTATAGTACAGTAGGTTCTGCTATAATGCGGGAGTTCTGTTCTCATGCAATCCCGTATTATAAGAAAATCACATAATAGCAGCACAATTTAAACAAATGGGGCTGGAATCGCATTATAACCAATACACGCTTTAAACGTTTGTGCTTTTGAAACAGTCCCCAATTCTTCAATCGTGTTATTAGTGAATTAATGAAACGCACACTGTAGCAGAACAACCTCTATATAAAGGAAGCTAAACATGGCACTTTTGTTAACCCTTTTGCGATTAGTCAAGTATTATCACATTTTTGTGATAATCAGTTGGAAAATCAGTTCAGCAAGTGAGCCCATCCAAAAGGCAACTGGCTGTTGAAATTAGGTAAAATTAGGAACACCTCAGTTACCCTAAATTATGTTCATGGGCTGAAATTGTCAGGCCAATTGGATCTGTCGTGCAACCAACTATTTATGATGGGAGGCTATTTAAATGCAAATCTGAACTCAATGCAGGTTGTTGAATCCTGTTCACAAGTTTCATATAAAAATAGGTATTTACACTATCTATTCACTGCCTATCTGTACAAGACACTAAATGACAAAAGCTCAAGATCTGACAAGGTCGCACTGAAAAGACCAGCACAAACGTTTTGGAGCAAGGCCTGTAAATGTAAGGTGGGCCATTAACACCTTCTGCATGAACACCATCAGGAATCAGCTCTTAACTTCCCCACTGACCCTGCTAGCCTGGCATAACAGCTGACAAATCTTACTTGATACCAAATCATGAAATGAAGAAGGTGGGTCACACCGGCAGATTCAAATGAGGCTTGTATTGAAGGTGATGCACACATCTTGGTGTTGGCTTTATACCTACTTGAAGTTAAAGATCATTCCTATATTCATAGAATCACAGGCTCCCTGCAGTGTGGAGAGGCCATTCAGCCCATCAGGTCCACATCAACCCTCTGAAGAGCATCCACCTAGACCGAGCCCCCAGCCTATCCCAGGAGCCGTGCATTCTCCATTGCTGACCCACCTAGTCTGCATATCCTTGGACTCTATGATCAACTTAGCATGGCAAATCCACCTAACCTGCATATCCATGGACTGTGGGAGGGAACCGAAGAACATGCAAGCTCCAAACAGACAGTCATGTGAAGATGGAATCGAACCCAGGTCTCTAGCAATGTAAGGCAGCAGTGTTAACCGCTGTGACACTGTGCCACCACATCCACCTCTATTTTCAGTCCAAATTAAATTATACTCATATCACAAAGCATTCTACCAATAAATATTTTTGTACTCAAGTACATTATCGTACACAGATGAAAGTCACTAATTTTATACTTTTTAAATGTGTGCTTATTGGCAATTATATGAAAATTTTAATGGGCTCCAAAGCAATGCTTGTGAACTGTACTGTTCACCTGTTGTCATGATAAAATAGTGAAACTAACTTAAAGGTTCTGTAATCACAACATTGCACAAGTCACAAATAAGGTTGCATGATAAATATAACACCAGCAGCTTCATCTTGCTGTAAGCAAACAGCCTGTGATTGGCTGACTATAACTTCATTTAACATTAATTAACACTGACCCCTGTTTTGCCTTTGTTTTTGTCTCATTATGGGGTTGCAAGCATTTACATCAAAATTCAAATCCTTATCAATTTGAAAAAGAGGTATGTAATATGTTTGACAAATGTATCAGAGCCTCAGTTGGTCTGATAATTTCGAATTCTCTTCCTTTCCACAAAACTCTCAGTTAGCCAATGCCACTGCAATTGAGATTCATTGGCTGAGTTAACACTGCATGCATTCATAGCTTGCTCTTCCAGCTAAGCGTCTGCTTATGAAAAAAACTTTCCCTTAATTTCAGTTTTCTTCATTATAGCAATCACATCAGTTTTGACGGCAACATCTTCATTATTGTCTCGCAGCTGACC
Organism: Hemiscyllium ocellatum; assembly: GCF_020745735.1. Classification (NCBI taxonomy): domain Eukaryota; kingdom Metazoa; phylum Chordata; class Chondrichthyes; order Orectolobiformes; family Hemiscylliidae; genus Hemiscyllium; species Hemiscyllium ocellatum. The sequence goes on along the minus strand of NC_083425.1, from coordinate 24,729,248 downwards.
ATCATTTGCCCAATGATGCACAAGATGATAATAAGCACTTAGGACAGATCATGACTATTCTCCTGAAATAAACCTGTGTTCTTGTTGTTGAAGTATTTTATGCTCTGTGAATTTTCTGTTTATGTGAAATCTTTACCAGGGAATCAGACCTTAACTGAAATGTGATTTTCATACTTTCACTGACAGCATGACAAATGACAGAAAAGTTACTGTAGCCAATATGAAGTTGATGTACATACTCTAAGAAACAACAGCTGCAGGCTCAGCTTACAGCCAACTGGTACACGACCACAGAGCAATTTTTTTTAACAGTTAGTTACATTGCTTCTTCTATAGAACATAGAACATAGAAAAATACAGCGCAGTACAGGCCCTTTGGCCCTCAATGTTGCACCAACCCAAGCCCACCTAATCTACACTAGCCCACTATCCTCCATATAACTATCCAATGCCCGTTTAAATTCCCATAAAGAGGGAGAGTCCACCACTGCTACTGGCAAGGCATTCTATGAACTCACGATTCGCTGAGTAAAGAATCTACCCCTAACATCTGTCCTATACCTACCTCCTCTTAATTTAAAGGTATGCCCCCTCGTAGTAGCTGACTCCATTCATGAAAAAAGGCTCTCATTGTCAACCCTATCTAAACCCCTAATCATCTTGTACACCTCTATAAAGTCACCCCAAACCTTCTTTTCTCCAATGAAAACAGCCCCAAGTGCCTCAGCCTTTCCTCATACAATCTTCCTACCATACCAGGCAACATCCTGGTAAACCTCCTCTGCACCCATTCCAGTGCCTCCACATCCTTCCTATAGTATGGCGACCAAAACTGCACACAATACTTCAGATGCGGCCGCACCAGAGTCTTATACAACTGCAACATGACCTCAGGACTCCGGAACTCAATTCCTCTACCAATAAAAGCCAGTACGCCATATGCCTTCTTCACAGCACTATTTATCTGGGTGGCAACTTTCAGAGATCTGTGTACATGGACACCAAGATCCCTCTGCTCATCCACACTACCAAGTATCCGACCATTAGCCCAGTACTCCATCTTCTTGTTACTCTTACCAAAATGAATCACTTCACACTTACCTACATTGAACTTCATTTGCCGCCTTTCTGCCCAGCTCTGCAGCTTATCTATATCCCGCTGTAACCTTCCTCACTGTCAACAACTCCACTGACTTTCGTATCATCCGCAAACTTGCTCACCCAACCTTATAGCCCCTCCTCCAGGTCATTTATAAAAATGACAAACAGCAATGGTCCCAAAACAGATCCTTGTGGAACACCGCTAGTAACTGCACTCCAAGAGATAATGCAGCATTCAAATCATCAAAACAATGGCTAGCTCATTTTGCAACAGTTATTTGCGATCTTATGAAACAGATCATCTTAATACGTGACAATAAACAATGATAAAGCAAAATATGGAAATGCAACATATATGAAGACAGTTCAAAACAAGCCAATTTGCAATATCTCAAAACTCTTCAAAATGGCTAAGCTCATGACTGCCTTCTAACCCTAGAACACTTCGTTTTCCTGTTTTTTTTAAAGCAGGTAAATTACACCGTGGCTACAGCATGTACTGTTTACAAATATAATGCAGAAAGTCACCAATACTTCCGACACAATCCCAACTCCATATTCTCCACCAACAAAATGACATGGTCTGTATATGCATGGGAAGTTGCATTTCTTTTAGGATGGAGAAAAACAAAGCTTTAAATTCTATCTTAGATTGTGTGCACCAGTTGCAAAGCCACTGTTTATTGCCAAATTGGCCAAAAGAATTTGGTAATGACTAACTGTTGCAGATCATGGGGTCAAGGTATTTCCAAACTGCAACTAGATAGTAAATTCTAGGGTTTGACCTATTGCTAATGGAAGAATATCAGTATAAGCCTAAATGAGAATGCTCTATGACTTTGCCAGGAACAAGAATGTACCGGTGCTCCAACACGCCTGCAAACCCTGTCCTTCTAGATGTTATCGCAAGCCATTTGACAAGGTGCTGTTGTGCAGCCACACCACAGCCATGATGCTTCGTGGTGAATGGATTGTATCATTAAGCTGGTGAATGGTCTTCTGATCAAGTAATTTGTTGCAAAACATGGCGCACAGCAAATCACAGCAAAGTTATTCAAAGGTATATTGTTGAGTCAAACAGATAGCACTGTGCATCTGATTGTGTCATAACTGACTCGAGTGTTTGATCATGCCATGGGTGCAATGATAGCTCAGTGGTTGGCACTGTTGCCTCACAGCGTCAGGGACCCGGGTTCGATTCCAGCCACAGCCTGTGTGGGTTTCCTCCAGGTGCTCTGGTTTCCTCCCACAGTCCAAAGATGTGCAGGTTAGGTGAATTGGCCTAGCTAAATTGCCCACAATGTTCAGGGATGTGTAGTTAGGGGAAATATAGGGTAGCAGAATGGGTCTAGGTGGCATACTCTTTGAAGGGTTGGTGTGGACTTGCTGGGCCGAAGGGCCTGTTTCTGCAGTGTAGTAATTCTATGTGGAACTATTTCTATATATGGAAAAAAAAGTGAAATAAGTTGATTTTCAGATTGTGACACTACTGATGAGTGCAGTACTTATTCCCTCTACTGAACTGTCAAGTAGGTCACAGTCGGTGACTTTCTTCAACTGCTGGAGTTACTTGATGTAACTGAGAGTCTTGCTTTAACAGTTTGGAGTTCAGTGAAGAATCTGCTGTTATGGGACTCAATGTCATCCATACCAAACTGAGTAAGGACAGCAGGTTTCTGTTTCTCAAGGATATTAGTAAATGGTTCAGAGTGTAAGTAAATGAGTTGCATGATTACTTTGATTCTTTTCAAAATTAAATTGATGACAGCTTTTTATTCCAGTATCTTTTACACTGAATCGAAAACTGGCATTGTGTATATGACTGTTGAAATAGGTTTACATTATTGCTGTGCACTTGCATAGAATCCTTAATCAGCAATAATTGAAAGGAAAGAACAACATAGCTAAACACATTTGTTACCATGCACTAAGTACATTGAAGTTGTGGTTACAGGCTTTAACTTGTATGAAATTGAATACAAATATTTTTGTGCATTGTAATAGCTGCATTCATAGATCTCAGGTAAACACTGCAGTGTGCTTGTTTTCAGAGCCATACTTCACTGTTTTATGCACACTGCAGAATACTTTATACAACGAAAACCAGTGTGAAGAACGAGACATGCTATCTATTCTCTGTGAAGTATTTTTATGTGTTGGGCAGAATTAGCTTTGACCTCACAAATCATCAATAATGCTTAGGCTATTGTAAACAATTCAACATTTAGAACATGACATCCTTTCTTCTTGACTATGAAACCTGTGCCCAAAATTTCGTTAAAAATACTACAGCTGTAAACATTTTTAATCAGAGAATTGATATTTTGTTCACATATCCATGAACGAATAGCCTAAGTCCACAAAACAACAGTCTCCAAAAGCTCTAGTCGGGTTGTTGTTAGTTTATTTCATCTGTACAATTTTTTAAAAAATCATAATGTTCAAAAATTTTTGCAATGACCACTATTCAGAAATAAAGGTAATATTAAGAAAGTTAAATAGCTGGAATTAATTCACAGCAAGCAGATACAATTACAACATTTAAAAGGCACCTGGATGGGTGTAAGAATAGAAGGACTTTAGATGGATATGGGCAAATGCTGGCAAGTGGTACTAGTTAAGTTTAAGATACCTGGATCGGCGCAGATGAATTGGACCAAAAGCTCTCTTTCTGACCTGTATAACTCTATATCTCTGAGCTTGTACTTTAAAAGATCATAAGAAAAAGTAAAGATTGAAGCAGGAACGGAGCTCAATAGTTTTCAGGCCCTAGACCAACAAGAGAAAATAAGAAAGATTGTTCATCTTGATTTCAGTTCCACTTAGATTAAGGAAGCAGAAAGAAAAATTAAGATTAAAGTTTTGGAAAAATTCAGCAGTTTGGCAGCATCTATGGAGAGAGAAATGTTGACAGTTCGAAATGACGACCTTTAGGAAAACTGGAAAAATAATAAGAAATGTTGCAAGCTTATAGCAAGCATAAAGACAGGTAAATGGGGAAGGGAAGGACAGAACAAAAGGGAATATTTAAAAACCAACCACAATCATGTAACTCTTTGCCTTACAGTCTGAACCATTTACAGTGAGAAAAGGAAAACAGGAGAGATTCAACAATAAAATGGATGATGGTGCATGATAAAAGGGAGTGATAATGGGTAAGGAAAGAAAAATGTTGTTTCTAAAGGAGTTTTAAAATAGGAAAGCAAAATTATTACTGACAGTCTTCCAAAAAAAAAGTGCAGATCAAAATGAGGGTAGAGGTTATAATATGAAATTGATGAACTCAATGTTGAGGTCAGAAGGCTGCAAAGTTCCTATTGGAAGATGAGATGCTTATGTTCAGCTTCATTTGAATGATGTGAGAGTCTGACACCAGCCGCAAGAGTGGGAATGAAGTGAAAAATTAAACTGTGAGGTGACCGAAAGCTCAAGGTCATTATTTGTGATTTGAACAGCAATTCTCCCCAAAACAATTGCCTAATCCGTGTTTATTCTCCCCATTGTACTGGTGATCACAACATGAACAGCAACTTTGGTGCATCAAAGTGAAAGTACAAGCAAATCACGGAGTCATTTACAATGGGAAGGGAGGAAAGCTCATGGGAGGGTTCAGGGGTATTGTGGGGACTGAGGTGCAGACCAGGTAATCATGGATGTGTTAAGAAGATACATCTGTTGCTTGTATCATGCTATGCAGGGATGGCAGACATTGATGTGTGAAATATAAAAGTTGATAGAGTGGACAAAGAGAATTCTATTCTGATTCTGGAGGAGCTTGAAGGTATCACAACATATGCAGGAAATGGGCAGGCATAATCAAGAGCCCAATCAACTATGACAATAATAAAGACATATTGGAGGCATTGGTACCATAGGTTTCATCATCAGAAAAGACACATCAGAGGCTAAGAAAATTGGTAGAAACAATCAAGTCCCCTCATAGAAAGTGTGGTGTGAGAAAATGTGGTCAAGATGACTACAGAAATTAATGGATTATCACACTGTTGTACAGAATCGAGGAAAATGTCTGTGCAGTTTCATAGAATTAACCAATATTATAGACACATGCTTCATGTTTTTTTTAATATTTCTGAGTGTATTCAGCATATCGCAGTTACTTATAAATTCAAACACAGCATTCAAAAACCATTTAAGTAGTTTATTGAATAAAATATTTACAACATGCTTGAAATCACTTCAGAGCAAGTTTTTCATGCATTTTCTAATCCATTGGGAAATGATTCATGATCACCAAGTTAAACTTGACGCAACAAAAATATAAACTTTGAGACTATTATTGAGGATGAGATTGCTGAATATTTAGAAGCGCATGATAAAATAGGACAGAGTCAGCATGGCTTCGTCAAGGGGAGGTCACACCTGAGAAACCTTTGAGGAGATAATGAGCAGGTTAGATAAAGGAGAGCAAGTGAACGTATTCAATTTGTATTTCCAGAAAGACTTTGACAAGGTGCTGCTCGGGAGGCTGCTAAATACGTTAAGACCCTATGGTGTAAAGGACAAGGTGCTGACAAGGATATAGAATTGGCTGACTGGCAAAAGGCAGAGGAAAGGGGTCTTTATTAGGATTGCAGCTGGTGGATGATGGAGTTCCACAGGGGTCCATGTTGGGACCACAAATATTTACATTGTATGTTAACAATCTGGGTGACAGAACTGAAGTTATTGTTGCTAATTTTATAGATAACACACAGATAGTTGGAGGGACAGGTAGTGCTAACCAAATGGGAAAGGCACAAAAGAATCTGGACAGGCCAGGAGCCTGGGCAAAGGAGTGGCAGATGGAATACAATGTGGGAAAGTGAGGTTTGCATCTTTGAAGGTAGAGTAGAGGTGTAGATAATTTTCTTAAAGGGGGAAGGCTTTAGAATTCTGAAGCACAAAGGGACTTGGGAGTTCTAATTCAGAATTCTCTTAAAGTTAATATGCAGGTTCAGTTAGCAGTTAGGAAGGCAAAAGTAATTTAAGCATTCATTTCAAGAGTGCTAGAATATAACCGCAGAGGTGTACTGCTGAGGCTGTATAAGGCTCTGGCCAGACCACATTTAGAATATTGTGAGCAGTTATGGGTCCCGTATTGGAAGCATGTGCTGGCATTGGAAGGTGTCCAGACGAGGTTTACAAGCATGATCCCAGGGATGAAGTGCTGGTCATGTGAGGAACAGTTGAGGACTCTGAACTATACATAATGGAGTTTAGAAGGATTGGGGAGGTGGGGGATCTGATTGAAACTTATAGAATACTGAGAAGCTGGGATAGAGTGGATGTGCAGAAGATATTTCCACTAGTAGGTGAGGCACAGCCTCAAAGTGAAGGGACAACCCTTTACAACTGAGATGAAGAGGAATTTCTTCAGCCAGAGGGTGGTGACTCAATGGAACTCATTTCCAAAGAGGGATGTGAAGACAAAGATAGAGAGATTCTTGATTAGTAGAATGATCAAAGTTATGGAGAGAAGACAGTAGAATGGGGTTGAGAAACGTATCAGCCATGGCGGAGTGGATCCAATGGGCCGAATGACCAATTCTGGTCCTATCTTATACATTGCTGAAATTCTTTCCAATAATTGAAAATTACAGTGGAATGAGACCAGCTAAACTTGCCTCTGTTCCTTAATGAGTGGAATTTTCACCAATTACCCATACTTTCACAGCTCACTGATGGGTATAGGTAAGTTTCCCCATTGGCTTCAGCTGCCAGGCAACAATTTTTTTTCAAATTGATAATCATCAGAACCACACTGGAGAGTGGAACTTGAGGCTTTAAGAACAAAATGTTATTTTCTTTCACTGATGATCACACACAAACAATTTGAAAGTCTTCCACTACCAACATCCTCAGGCTGACCATTGACCAGCCAGGAGTCTGGATTAGAGTGGTGCTGGAAAAGCACAGTCAGTCAGACAGCATCCGAGGAGCAGGAAAATCAATGTTTCGGGCAAAAGCCCTTCATCAGGACTCAGCCAGTTAACTGCACCTCACACACATGCCAGACCTGGGCAGGGACTGGTTAATCTGAAATGAATGGCTCTCCATCCACCCACAAACCTACAAGGTTTAAATTAGCTAGGTTCCTGGTTGCAACAGCTCTCACATAGCTCCAGTTATGGGCAGTTGGCAGGGAAGTGGATTTGAGGACAAGATCAAATCAGGCATGAGCTTGTTAAGTGATGGAGCAGACTTGAGGAGCTGAAAGCCGACTCCAGTTCCTAGTTTTTGTGTTCTTATGTTCACCATCAACAACAGAGTGGTTCACTGCACTTATGCTCTGTTATCAGGCTCAATATGCATCACAGCATGCCATCAACTTCAACAGCAACGTGTCCCTAGCAACCTTTGCTACAGAGAATAACTGGATCCTGGCATCAGGGTGAAATGGAGATGACCACCTTATGGTATATGGGAAACACTCAGACTGCAGAGATTTTTCCTTAATTTGGCTAATGTCTAGCCAGAGGGCAGGCTTCATTTGGTAAGGCCAACTCTCCAACATTGAAGGAGCAGCAGATGGCACTTCAAGCAAAAGAGAGAAAGCACACGTCCATTTGAGACACTCACTCTCACACTCTGTAAGCTCTTTCAGTTAAAAATATCATCAGCAACCAGGCCAGCATTGGAAGGAATGACTGTGGCTGAAGCTAAGTCAAGGATGGTGGAGATGGCTTCAAAGCCTTGCTAGAGTGCTGGGCCCCCAGTCTGCAACTGGGTGGCAGCCTCCAAGCAGCTGACCTAGTTTATAATACTTTAGTGCACTTGGACTCTAACTGGAAACTCCAACTTCTGAAATTGGCCATTAAGCACTGTATGTGAAGCTCCTGAATCCAATCCTGCTGTTGAGACAGTGACTCCGGGGCAAGACAGAGTTAGAAAACCAGCATGTCAGGAGGTGGATATCAAGGATTTTGTATGCATCCAATTCCACACTTGCCCCTATCAGGCCCTAGAGATCTTGCCCAAATAGTCCAAACTTTCATATCACATTGACCTGGACATAAAATTGCTATATGATCTCTAAGTAGACAGGCAGGAGGCTGGGAGAACACAGCAAGCCAGGTAGCATCAGGATGATCACTAAACCATTAATGTGAATTTCCAATGTAAACATTATGAAGTTGGACTTTATAAAAAATGGCTATGAATTTGCTGGATTGAATTTGAAGTTCTGAATTGAATTTTTCTAAAAGCCAAAGCCTCAATTCAATAACTTGAAATCACAGCCAGGACAGTTGAACATTTGCATATCTCTCTACTATTATTCCAAAGCCAATGAAATAGAAACAATGGGTTAAATCTTACCATATCACCCCAAATACGCCTATTAACTACACACCACATGTCTACTGTGCTCATCTCGGCGATTGCTAGACTGATTCTCCCACTCAATGTATCCGGAATATCCCAGAATATGCCCACATTACTAGTGCCAGTGCTTTATTTAAAAGGCTGTTGCACATCTTGTCAAGTGCAGGCAGTCTGCAGCTGTGTTGCATGGTTCCACACATGGCTGAGAACAGAAAAGACACCCCTTATTGTGGAGAGGGACCAGGAGGTCCTGATGGATGGGGCAGTACAGATGGCCCCGTTCCTAGAGGACCATCAGGACAGGCTACCCCATTACTGTATGCCTGCCTGGTCCAAGATTGCCAACCAGGTTGGTACAATCTCCATCATCCAGAGAAACCTCCATCAGTGAAGAAATAAGGTGAATGACCATCCATGCTATACCAGGTTAAGTGCCATTTTCTTCTCTCTGATACCTCACATTCACTATGCCTCAGCTGCTGCAGCCACCTCCCAACAAAGCTGATGCTCCACCACTCTCTCTGAACTGTTACCAGATGCTTCTCTGGGCTTACTCTTCCCAGCCCCCCGATTGAAGGATAGTTCCCTGGCCTAGACTGAGGAAAATCCCCTTAGATTTTGAGACTTGGACATTTACTTGCAGCAAATGTGGTGCATTTGGTGTGTACCCAGTTGGCACATATTGCAGGTGTGAGACTGATGGAGGATGGTGCTGTCCAGCCCTTTGACTGATCACTGTTGACAACCATGACAAGTTGGTTGGCTTTGTTTCTGCTCTAAACTGTTAGACAAGACAGAAGCACAGTAAGCCTGCAATGTGCAGGTGAAAAAGCAAAGTGCTAAAAAGCAAGGCAAGGCCGGGATGCTGTGGTGATTCGGATAGGCGCTGAGTGAGCAAGTGCTAAAGCAACAAGCGAGTAGCTCTGAGATGCTCCCTTGTCCAATTAGAAACTTACTATCTGTCCTTGCACACAGTGTCCTTGCAGCAGCCTTATAATAAAAGGTATCAATACACTGCAAACTGCAGTCTGGCAGTGCTGAGAAGTATTGTAAATGGACTGGAGACATGCCATGATGGTGTAAAGAGGCTGGAATGTCATATATCAGTGTCCATGGACAAGAGGGTACATGTGGTTGCTGTCCATGGAGTATGCCAGGCATCCAAGATGGAGCTCCAGAGGAGCATCTGGAGTGAGCTGGAGCTGCCAGGTACCTGCACCGAGTTTTGGAAATTCTTGCCTGCCAATGCACATTCAGGAGGCAAGATTAAGTAATAACGAGGGTGATAATGATTAATTATCCCTGTTATTGGTTTCTTGCTGCTCACTAGTGGGATTTTCATCTCAACATCATAAACTTAGTTGAAAACTGTGGCTTGTCAATGTCAAGAAAGGCCTCACTCGACTTCTCACACAATTCCCCCAGACTTTTTCTCACCACAGGCCATGTCATTCAGAGCTTGGGAAGATTCTTTCCATTCTGTCTGCAAATCTGCAAATCCACACCAGGAACAACTGCATTAAAGGTGAATGAATGGAGACAATCGCTTATCAAAGAGGCTGAAGCCAATCAAATCATCAGCTTTCAAGAGCCGTCTGGTCTTTAACTTTATGGGGCTTAAATTGTTAATCTATCCAGCACTGTGTAGTCTATTTGTGTGTGCATTATAAGCGTGTGTGTAAAAGTTAAAGCATTATTTTTATGAGTGTGTTAAATGCAAGAAATACTACTTGCTTTTTTGAAAGCTCATTGAAACCTGGCTAGTTATGTCTTTTATAGTCACAGCACATAAACAGTTAAACATTCACTGAATCGGCAAGTATATCCTTCATTAAAAAGAAATCTGTTTGTGGTCCAACATGGAGTAGGGTAAGATGGAATGTATTCCACGCCTCTTCATCCGGTTGTAACATTACAAATTATCAGATGGAGTGCAGCAGTGCAAAGAGATGGTCCCCCACCACAAGCAGCATTACAGGGTAACTTGAAAAGGGCAATAAATTCTGGCCCAGCAGCATCACCCATAACATACATACAAACAATACAAAAATAGCTGCCTCTGGCACCTTCAATGCTGACCAACAGGATGTTCAGGCATTTTGGAGCAACTTAAAAGTCTATGCACACTCTGAAACTCATGATAGAACAACTGGAGTGAGATGCCTCTGGAGTCATGTCAACTTGCCACGCAAGACTTCACTGCACAACACTTGGTTATTATATCCTTTAGCATTCTTTAACATTAACCTACCTTTAGCCCCATACAATGTTTGTGCGCTGTCTCAGTGACAGCTGCTTTGACCCTGACAGTCAACAGGATCTATAACGTGTAGACAGTTGAAAGTGGATCATCACTTTTGAGTGTATCATGACATGGTTAACAAGACATTTATTCAATAACTGGAAAAGTCAAGGACTGTAATAATAATAAGGCCCACGTGTCCTTGCACTAGGCAGGAGACCCTTCCCAGATTACCAACAGAATCTTGCATCATTAAACAAAGTTCAAACCCTGGGTGCAGGTTTTAATTCAGTTATTAGTGGCCTCTTGTGCTCAGAGATGCATTGGTCTGTCACGTTGACTTGGACAGTCCTCCTGATCAATGTCCTGATCTTCATCTTCATTCCCCCATGGAATGCTGTTAATCCTCCATTTCAGCATCCTGCACATGCTGCTATGTTGAACCAATCAGATGGCACAGCATATGGAACATCCTTTCTAGGTTGTGCTGCAAGGAACTATCAGAGAGGTCCAGGCAAAACAAAAACCTCGTTGTAAGGAGGTCCATGGTCTGTTCCATCACAGTCTTGGCTGAGTTGTGAACAGCGTTGTTTCTTCATTGTATGTCACTAAGAGGGCTTCATGAAAGTTTCATGAGCTATGTTTGGATGGTGTTACCCCTTAAATCCCAGCAGCCACTCCTGTAGAGTCCAACAACCTTGGCAGAAACCTATGAGTTCTCAGTACATAACAGACATGAAAGCTCCCATGTCAGACTGCACCAACCTCCAGAATTTGGCATCGATGGTCACGTATTTGAACATTCATGGAAAGGAAATCTTCTGCAGGTTGGTGATGGAACAAAACAGCAGGAGTGCATTAATCACTGTTTCCTTCTACATTATGATTTGGATTTTCTTAGATTAGAATCAGTCTGTGGCACAGACAGCCTCACAGGGAGTTAACACCTTCAATACCTTATCTGGGCCAACATGACACCAATTGTTAAAGTGCATTTCAGAATGTAACTTTTTAAAAAAGTTTTGTGATTTACATATGAAAGACCTTAAACGAACATGGTCATTCTGAAAGATGAGAGGCTTGACAAACAATCTGGGTTTTTTTCAATATATAATTTTCAGTTACATCACATTGTAAACTGTTGCTATAAATCCTGTGTCTTACAAACTTACTTTCCACAATTACCTGATGAAGGAGCAGCACTCCAAAAGCTAGTGCTTTCAAATAAACCTGTTGGACTATAGCCTGGTGTTGTATGATTTTTAACCTTCTTCTACATTGTCTTAGAAATTGTCCCATGGCCACAATGGCTCCAATGACAGTGTGTTCCATTGTGAACTCTGTTAGCAAATATGCTATGGAATGTAGCTCTGATAACCCCAGGGAATCACTAGCTAATTTCCTCATGGAACTCATTGGGCATGAGTTCCCTTGATAACAAGCAATGGCATGTTTGGCTGGAACTCATCACCTGGGTCCTTTATAAAGTATGGGTTAAGACTAGCCTATTCACAAGCAGTGGCTCTCTTCTGGCATTCAATAAACGGTATTCCTTTGCAGTTGGATTTCCTGAGCAATTACAATGGTTATTGAACTTCAGGTTCTGCCTTCAAGTACTTTGTTCCTAGTAAACTGCTTAGCCACAGGAAGATGAAACAATTAATTAGCAAAGGAATAGTCATGATTTCTTTTCACCATAAATTTTAATCTGCATTCTTGGGCAATGTATGACCTGCCAATGAGGTGCAAACTGTAACAAGATGGATAGCATTACTGAATCAATGGAGTTATGATAACTACAACTGCCACTGGCAAGGTTTCCAATTCTACCTGCAAAAGATAAACAGTAACTTACTTCACCCACTGTGCATGTAGTGGCAGCCATTTTGATTAGTTACTGTACAGTTGACTTTTGATCTGACATAGCAAGGTCCAATTTTATTTCACTGTAGGCTCCATATGTGATGCTCAGATTTCTAGCATTTCTTCATGTTCCCTCTTGTGCTGCTGTCCCTCTTGACCCTATTTGCTTTCAGCCTTCCCTCACTTGCATTGAGCCCTTTGTATATAACTAGTTGTTCACCCGCCCCTCCCAACTTTACCTTTGCAGGGCACAAACTGTGGAAATTCCCAGACCTGTGTTGGCCCTACACTTGTGTGAGTAGGGCCAACAGCAAGTATGAGGCTCTGGTGGTTTGCTAGCACTGACCCGCATGGATGAAGGATCAAAGAGGAGAGGGGTCATGAGGCATGTAGAGATGGTATTTTGAAGGACAGTTGATACAAGCATTCAGTGAGCTTCAGCTGCCAGGCCTTAATTATATGTCGGGAATTCACATCTTCTAATATCTCAGTGGAAGAGAGGACAGTTGGAAGTAGCAATATCATTAATATGAGTTGGAGTTTTAATGAGAAGCAAATACATTGAAATAAGCTAGATGCTGCTCCATTGGTGAGATTATAAAGTTATCATTTGAACAGAAAATCAGGAAAATATTTTTTGATGTTCAGAATCTGACTTTTCCCATTCTACTTTCGCTGCATTACTCTCACCACAACTGGGATGTGAAAATTCTGCCCATAAAGTCAAGTTTCACATGCACCTTGAAAAACATGCAGCTTTATGTTACCCCAGATCATCAACTTCTTTGCGACAGATAAACTTGCAGTTTTCTCTCATTTTGTTTGCTGCAGTGTCACACTGATATCATTCCTGTTATATATCTAAGTGTTTTATAGACCTTTCTGCACTTTTCTTTGTGGATGACAGCACATGTGGATCAAATATTCCTTAATGGGGGTGTACTGATTGTAATGAGGTCAGCCAGGTGGACCTCACAGGATCTGTGTTCCCTGATTTGGGCTGTTAACTTGGTCCAAACAGGGATCCCTGGCTGACAGACATAATCATGAGTGTCAGAGGTTTTGTTCGCTCTGAGAGCTGGCTCTGAGGGAGACGTCAAGTGTCAAGTGTTATGCATGTGTAAATAAAGAGTGATGCTGGGATGGGATACCAGTCTCTGAGGTGTTATTTCAGGAGGTCCTCAAAAGAAAATTGCATGAGCATGTGAAGAGAAAGGAAATTGCAGGGAAACGGAGGTTGAACAGGACTAGCCAAGTTGCTCTTGCAGAGGTGGCACAGGCACAGTGCAACCAATCCACAGCTTGCAGTATTAGCTGTTGGTTTGAATTTTCCCTGCGTCCTTCAGCTCAGAAATGTTATGTCACAACTAGTGGAAAGTTGAGCCATGAACTGTATGAATAAGGACAACTGAGCATCTGAAACTTGAGCATTGCAGGATAAACAACGTACCTGTTTCATTGATGACACTCAAGGATTGAGAAAAAATACAGAAGAATGAAGAGGAGGAAAACAAATTAAAAGGGTTCAGATAAGATTTACAAGGATGTTGCCAGGGTTGGAGGATTTGAGCTGTAGGGAGAGGCTGAATAGGCAGGGGCTGTTTTCCCTGGAGCATTAGAGGCTGAGGGGTGACCTTATAGAGGTTAATAAAATCATGAGGGACATGGATAAGGTAAATAGACAAACTCTTTTCCCTGGAGTGGGAGAATCCAAAACTAGAGGGCATAGGTTTAGGGTGAGAGGGGAAAGATATAAAAGGGACCGAAGGGGCAACTTTTTCACACAGAGGGTGGTGTGTGTATGGAATGAGCTGCCAGAGGAAGTGGTGGAGGGTGGTAAAATTGCAACATTTAAAACACATCTGGATGGGTATATGAATAGGAAGGGTTTGGAGGGATATGGACCAAGTGCTGGCAGGTGGGACTAGATGAGGTTACAATATCTGATCAGCACGGATGAGTTGGACTAAAGGATCTGTTTCTGTGCTGTACATCTCTTAGACTCTGAATAATAAATTAGGGTGAAATGCAGCAAATAAATTTACTGGAGAATGTAAAAAAGTGATATTAAGAGAGCAAGCATAAAATGGACAAGAAAAAGGTAAATAAAATACTGACATATGTTCATTTTCAGTTCCATTAATGTTGCTGGGGAGTCACTAATCATTAAATAAAAACAGAAAGTGCTGGAGAAACTCAGTAGGTCTGGCAGCATATGTGGAGAGAGAAACAGTTAATATATGAAATCTGATGTGCTTCTTTTTTAGAACTGCTTTCAAATTTCCAACATTTACAGCATTTTGCCTTTATTTGAGTCTCTAATGCTTGTCAGGCTATTAAAATGTTGTTACACAAAACCATAAACTTTTCTTGTTTGCTTTGCTGAATTGGAGGGTTGGATCTGGGATGAGATGAGGGGAGGGGAGATGAGGAAACTGGTGAAATCGACACTGATACCATTTGGTTGGAGGGTCCCAAGGCAGAAAATGAAGCATTCTTCCTCCAGGCATTGGGTTGCTTGGATTTGGTGGCGGAGGATGCCCATGTCTTGCATGTTTTCGGCGGACTGGGAGGGGGAGTTGAAGTGGTTGGCCACAGGGCGTTGGGTTTGTTTGGTGTGTGTGTCCCAGAGATGTTCCCTGAAACATTCTGCGAGTTGGCATCCTAACTCCCCAATGTGAAGGAGACCACATTTACAGCAATGGCCACAAGGGATGAGGTGGGTGGATGCATAGGAAATTCTCTGCCTGATGTGGAAGGATCCTTTGGGGTCTTGGACAGAGGTGAGCGGGGAGATGTGGGCGCAGGTTTTGCATCTCTTCTGGTGGCAGAGGAAGGTGCTGGGAGTGGAGGGTGGGTTGATGGGTGGCATGGACCTAATGAGGGAGTGGTCTCTGCTGAATGCTGTAAGGGGTAGGGAGGGAAATATATCTTTGGTGGTGGGGTCTGATTGTAGGTGGAAGAAATGGCAGAGGATGATGTGTTGTATCTGGAGGTTATTGGGGTGGAAGGTGGGGACGAGGGGGTTCTATCCTGGTTGCAGTTGGCAGGGTGGGGTTCAAGGACGGAGGTGCGGGAAGTGGAGGAGATACGCTGCAGAGCATTGTTGATAATGTGGAAGGGGAAGGTGCAGTTCGTGAACCAGGAGGCCATCTGGGATAAGTACCCCAGTTTCAGACCATTCTATTCAGTTAAATATTAAGATACTGCATGTTGCTGGAGGTGCTTAGCAAATTGTGTAGCAACCTCCTTATTTCCACATTGAACTGCACATGTTCCAATGCCAGATGTTGTCCTGATTAATTCATTTCAGCAGCAAAATCCAGGTTATTATTCACAAGGAGGTCAAAGGCAAGAATGGCTTCGATGCAAAACAAACTGCAGACTGGTGTAAATTGGCCAGCAGGGTCTGGAGACTCACAGCTCCCAAATGCTTCTTAATTTCTGGATGATGTATGCATTGATAATGATGTGTATCATTGGCATTCTTATTTCTCCATCAAGCGTTGACGTTGTGTTTTCCATCTTCCTCCTCTTTTTTCCATTGTATATTAAATTCTGCTTTTTGCTATTTATACCTGTCTTCTGACAGTGGACCCCATTCCAATAGATAATTTGTTCATTCCGCAGACATTGCTTGTCCTGTTAGCATTTCCAACACTTACTGTTCTTTTGTTTCATGACAAAAGATGATTCAGCCTGTTGCTTATAAATATTTAATGCAAACTAATTTTTTCCAGAATTTGTGGTTGTGATTCCCATTAAAATATTGCCAACAAATTACCTAATTTGATTCATTATCCCACAAGCATTCCTGGTGTGGAAACTTAATGTAAGGCAGGCTATGCAAGAAAAGCAATTGGGCAGCCAGAGATTAAGGCACAGTCAAGGAAAGTTAAGTTTTTTAGGCTACATCATCAGCTCAATCCTAAAATTGTGAAATAAAAAATCATTTCCCAGCATGGAAAATTCTCAATTTGGCTAATGCAGATTTTAATTTACATTTTCTTTCCTGTTCAGTAAGGTACTAAAGGGATATATTTTCATAACTTTCTTTTCAATGGGACATCCTTTTATTTGAGGGTGAGGCTGCAGTAATCAAAAAACAAATCACCTCTTTTATAACACTCTGGTACCATCCAGACAATTTGTGGTTATATATTTACAATTCTCATTAGTCTTTTTACACATTAATGGGAAGTAAGCATCACTGGCAAGGGCAGAATTATTCGTCATCCCTTGAGAAGATCGCAGTAAACCACTTTCTTGAACTGCTGTTATCCATGTAGTTCAGATACATCCACCGTGCTGTCAAGGAGTGTGTACGAACAGTGGTATATTTCCAAGTGAGGATGGTATATGGCCCAGACAGGAATTTGTAGATGGTTAAACATCTGCCCTTGACCTTCAAGATGGCTGTGACTTTGTCAG
This sequence comes from Hemiscyllium ocellatum, assembly GCF_020745735.1. NCBI lineage: Eukaryota > Metazoa > Chordata > Chondrichthyes > Orectolobiformes > Hemiscylliidae > Hemiscyllium > Hemiscyllium ocellatum. Next base: position 24,712,288 of record NC_083425.1, on the reverse strand, counting down.
ATACTGTTGCATTTCTGCAGTGCATCTTGTATATGGTACCAGTTGCTGCCGCTATGCACCAGGGGCAGAGCAAGTTAAAGTTTAGCGAAGTGGATAGGGTACCATCCAAGCAGGCTGCTTTTTCCAACACGGTGCCATGCTTCCTGACTGTTTTTCCACCTGCACATGCAACTTGAAAGTATTTCATCACACTCTTAATTTGTGCCCAATTGGTCCCAAAAGGCTCAGTCCCTGGCCTACTCCTGTACCACAGTATTTATATTTCTTGCCCAGTTAAGTTTCTAGTCAATGATGACCCCCAGGATTTTGATGATGGAGGATTCAGCAGCTGCTGAATGTGCAAAGTAAATGATTAGAATCCTCCTGTTGGATATGTTCATTGCTTGGCTCTTAATGTGGTGTCAATGTTGAAGGAACAAGTGAGAAGACCCAAGATCACTACAAGGGCAGCATGGTGGCTCAGTGGTTAGCAATGCTGTCTCACAGCACCAGGACCCAGGTTCGATTCCAGCCTTGGGCAATTGTCTGTGCTCCGGTTTCCTTCCACAATCTAAAGATGTGCAGGTTAGGTGAATTGGCCATGCTACAATTCCCCATAGTGTTCATGGATGAGTAGGTTAGATGCATTAGTCGGGTAAATATTGGATGAGGAATGGGTCTGAATGGATTACTGTTTAGAGGGATGGTGTGGGCTTGTTGGGCTGAAGGGCCTGTTTCCACACTGTGTGGATTCTATAATCAATCACATTGTGTAATTTTAGATTACTCTGAAGAGAAACCCACCCCGACCCATTCCCCTGCATTTACCCCTTCACCTAACACTACAGGCAATTTAGCATGGCTAATTCACCTATCCTGCACATTTTTGGACTGTGGGAGGAAACCCACGCAGACACGGAGAGAATGCCTGAGGCGGGAATTGAACCGGGGTCTCTGGCGCTGTGAGGCAGCAGTGCTAACCACTGTGCCACCATGCCGCCCACATTCGGGATGTCACTCATGCCTCCCTACACATTAACAGCTCAGAGGTGGAACAAATGGAGAGTGTCAAGCTCCTGCAAGTGGTCATCCACAACTTTCTTGGACTCTTCATGTGGATGCACTGGCTGCAAAGGCCCAACAACGTCTCCTCTTTCTCAGGCAGCTGAGAAAATTTGGCACGATGGCGAATACCCTTGCCAACTTTTAAAGGTGCGCTATCGAGAACACTCTGTCTGGATGCACCACTACCTGGTATGGCAACAGTACCATTCAAAATCAGTGATGGTGACAGAGTGTGGTGAACTCACAAATGCCAATCTCCCATCTACAGAATCCATCTACCGGCCCCACTGTCAAGGAAAGGCCACCAAGCATTGTTCCCTGGCAATGTTTTTCTACAACCTCTACCATCGGGGAGAAGGTACAGAAGCCTGAACACATGCGTCAGCTGGTTTCAAAACAGTTTCTACCCTAATGTTGTTAGAATACTGAATGGACTCACAAGCTCTTAACATTTGCCTGTACCTGTGTTTTTGTTTTTGCCGCTGTTTACCTATTATTTACTTTTCTATGCTACTTAACTCTGTAATCTGCCTGTATTGCTCGCAAGACAAAGCTATTTACTGTGCCTCGGTACACGTGACAATAAATTCAATTCAATTCAATTCAACTATGAATTCTACATATTTAATGAATCCTGGAGAGTAATCCCAATGTCAAATTGGTAAACATTTGTCCTGCAGACCTATCAGCTTTAAGAATCATCTTGATTAAAAACAATTCTTTCTACTGGGTTGGCAAGCCTCTGGTGGGAATTTTTAATCTACTATAGTGTCATAGCAACAAAATCTTTGTGCAGCATGTGATTTAATTAGGCAAAAAAACATAATAGAACAACTAGTCTTTAAAATTAATCAAAATGTAATAGAATGGACTGCCTTATAACATAGAAAGGAAAGGTTTTCATCATACAAAATTAAATGCAAGAAACTGATTAAATAAAGAACATTTCTACAGCTGCATTTGTTTAGGTATTTCTTGCCTAATGATGTTAGCAGCTGAAATGACAATCAATTCCATTTATACCACATGTATAGTTTAAACAAGTAATATTAAGTTACTGTATCTGAAATTAATTATGATGCTGAATGTCATATTTAATCATAGATCCGCAATTAGAATATCTGTCTACTTGATGAAGTTGGTGAACAGTGTACAGTTTACTGAAAAAGAATACAGAACCTTTGCCTTAAGTGTCAGTGAATTTGGCAGCAAAGCACGTTTGTTTGACAAAAAGTCACCAGAGTGACTTAGCCGAAGCAGAAGGCACTCTATCTTAAATTGTGCATCATTCTACAAATATACGTTGAATTATACTTGAAACTTTAATCATTTAAAACCATTGCATATTTTCTGATAGGCCTCTAAAAGGATGAAAGATGGTATACCTATTATGAACAATTTCTACTTCCTACACAATTAATGTGAAACTTTGAGAAATACAATTTCTAGAATGCATATCTAAGCAATAATACTAAATGAAAAATAATAAGATTTAAGATTGTGCTGTTAATGAAAACAAAACGTAGACTTGTAACTTGTATAGCTCAAGAATTAGAGATAATACTTTAAGTCTTTAACTTCTGCTAATATAATGTGAGATACAAAAATGTTTTTAAGGTAAAGTAGAATTATTACAGCCAAAAGGGAAAATGTTCAAATGTTTAGAGTGAAGGTCTGATTAAATGACATGTATCCTTCATTCTCTCAGTGCTGGTGTCTTACCTTCATCTCAGGAATCTTGTCTACGAAGACCTGGGGCCAGAAAATCAGAAGCCACTGCTGCAAGGTCAGAACTCCTGCACGCTTAAAAGTAAATTCATTGAGAAAGCTCAAAATTCCTCTCTGAAGGCAAAATAAGTCAGACGCTTTTCTTAGAAAGAGCATCAATGGGAATTTTCAAAGATTCTCATTACACAACAAGCTAATACTTTGAAACAATATGTAGTAAATCAATCATTTTCCTTCCAACTGGAGGGAAAACTCTACACATTAACAGAACAGAGGTGGAACGAGTGGAGAGTGTCAAGCTCCTGGGAGTGATCATCCTCAACAAGCTTTCTTGGATTCTTCATGCGAACGCACTGGTTACAAAGGTCTAACAATGTCTTTTCTTCTTCAGGCAGCTGAGGAAATTTGGCATGACGGTGAATACCCTTGCCAACTTTTATAGGAGCGCCATCAAGAGCATTCTGTCTGGATGTATCACTACCTGGTATGGCAACTGTATCATTCAAGATTAGATGTGGTTACAGAGCATGGTGATCTCGGCCCGGACGATCACAAATGCCAGCCTCCCATTTATAGAATCCATCTACCAGGCCCACCTTCAAGGAAAGACCACCAGCATTCTCAAAGATCCATCCCACCCTGACAATGTTTTTCTACAACTTCTACTATTGGGGAGAAGGTACAGAAGCCTGAACACATGCATCACCTGATTTTGAAAAAGTTTCTACCCTACTGTTGCTAAATACTGAATGGACTCACAAACTCTAAACATTCACCTGTACCTGTGTTTTTGTTTTTGCCACTGTTTACCACTTATTTACTTATCTATGCTACTTAACTCTGTGATCCGCCTGTATTGCTCGCAAGGCAAAGCTTTTCACTGTGCGTTGGTACACGTGACAATAAATTCAATTTGATTCAAATCAATTCAAATTTTGAGGCAGAAGGAAAAAACAGTCAAAGTAGCTCAAAAGAGACATGTAGTTTAATATTTAATCAAGAGTAACTATTCTTTGGCACTTTATTATCTTTATTTCTACTGAACATTCAATAAGGTATGTGACTGACATTTAGTTCTAATTATGCCTTACAGCCAAAACTAAAATAGTGTTTCCATGGATCCAGAGCACTTCCAACACCTCAGTGTGCAACAGATCAAATGCATTCAAGTAACACACCAGATTTTTGCTCCACAGAGACATTAAATTTTAATATACTTTTTAAGTAAATGACTGTGATTCCTGTTGCTTCTTTTTTAATCAATGGACTTACTCATGTAATTACACACATCAAACTGCTGTAGATGAATCAATAATCATTTGAAGCAGAAAGTTAAATAATTTGATTGGATTTCAATATAAGACCTCAGCTGAGATTTAAAGAGAAATTTCCAGCTAAATGAATGGAATTCTAGTAGAAATCATGCAATATCCTAATCTGCTGGCAACAGCATTATTACCATTCAAAACTGCTGGCTGCTTGATCACTGTTTTAAGACAGTACCCATTCTTCTTGGAGGCTATGTCCACATCAGACTATAGAATTAAAATGTCAACCTTCCAGTGACTGAGATCAAATATATTCAGACAATCTTGACCCAGATTCCCAGTGGACACCACATCACAGCACAGCAGTCAGTGCAGGGATTGGGAAATTACAAACGCTTAATATGTCAATACCAACTAGGGAATGGGGGGAATTTAATGACATCTGTATGGGGAGCTTGGTAGTGTGGGGGCTTTTAATCAATGGATATCCCACAGCCTTCCCGCCTCCAGCCCAAATAAGTCCATATCAGGAAGGCCACATCAGGAATGTTCAGCCCTCTTACCCTGCTGCCAATTGAGGTCCTGAAGGTTCAATTAACACCAATTTAAAGTGGCTTGTTCACAGTCACTGCAATTAACCTGTTGGAAAACTGGAGCCTTCTCATGCAGGAAGCACAACAAAGCTTGTTGGACAAGCAAGCCCTGCCATTGTTACTTGTGGGCTCCCGGAGGTCAGGGTCAGGCATTCAAAGGCACTTTGCACCTGATCAAAGGCCTCAGCATCATGTGTGAGAGGAACGATTGAGAACAACATACCTGCAATACTGCCAACGTCCCCTCCTCACATGATTCCCTCCTGTGTGACCTTGCTGCCATCATCATTCACCTGTGTGATCCAGAGACTATCGTCAGCCTGAGAGAGATACCACTTCCCCAGTGAAGCAGTTCTGATTGCCAACTGGAACTACCATCTCTGAGGCCTTCATCCCAGGAAAGACCTGCTACTGTCCAGTTAGGTGTCTGAGTGGGACTTTTCAGCCAGAAAGCAAAGCCCCCATTGCTTTCATTACAATCCACGACTGAGAAAATTCTAATGAGACTCAAACTGAGTTACACTGTAAAATTTTATCAAGCCCATTATGCTGGTCAGATATAACTCTATTTTCTGATATTACTCTTCTTCTGACAGAGGTATCATTATCATGTTAAGTAACTCCACTATCAGTGTGGCTAATGTCAGGAACAGTATACTGGAAGAATCACAGCCCTGCTTAAACAGTGTTTGGCCCACATTAAAATGATGTTTTATATGTAATATTGATTGGAGGACTTATGTTTTGAAGAATTATGGGAAAGGTATTTAGTTCAGGTTTAATAAGCATACCTGAAAATGTTTCTTTAAAAGGAAGTCATTGTAAGTTCAGTGACTTGCTTGGCAAGGTTCTTGCTTCACAGAACTGAGTTGGAGGAAAGTGTGCTAAGAACAAGCTGCCAAACTGATCTCACTCATTTCTGAGAAGAAAACACTCTAGTTGAGTTCAGGGTGAAACCTATTTGTTTTGTTTTGAACGACAGAAAATCTCAAGATTCTAATTCCTGAGAAAGCTGCATCTGCCAGACGTTGAGGACAAACATTCATGGTTAGTAACTTGACCACATGCATCAAAACATCACAGCAACAGACCCTGGAAAACATTGATTTCACCCTTTTACCTTTCAAAAATAAGCACATTGCTGAAATATTATTCTTCAGAAATCTAATATCTGAACAGAAATCTGTTTTTCTCTTTTTCTGAAGAATGACAATGTAGTGTTCATGTTTGTTTTAGGGAAATATAGAGTGATAAGTATTTATACTTTGATATTACTGGCTGCATTTATTAACCAATTATTGCAACTTTATTAAATAAGTTTTGTTTTATTATTTTATTTTTATTAAGAAACATGATTGAGAGATTTTTTTGTTTAAAACCTGATATAGAAATGTAGTTAATTTTTCATTTGGTATCTGAAAAGGGTATTTTCATTTTGCACAGTGACTACTGGGAGAGGGGGATGAGAGTGATGGTGCACTCCTCCAGTCTCAGTCTTAACATACACAGTAGGTGTGTGCTGGTAGTTGGTGTTACAATGCCACCTAGATTTCTCTCTTCTGAGTAATGAAATTGAGAAATTGATTAGAATTGAATGTAAGGTCTAATGAATAGTACTTGCCAGAGAAATGATTTGTGTAGTAACGGAGGAAATAAAAAGTGTAGCCATGCAACAGAGTATCCTTACGATTCACACAAATTCTAATAATGACACAGAGGATTTAAAAATTAGAAAAAAAGGACAATTTTGAAAAAAAATTCATAATATGGATCTGATTAGCTAAATAAAAGGTTAGAAATTAAAATAAAGTCAGAGTTTAAACACAAACTTGCTTATACATAACATACTGTTGATTAAAATTTTTTTTAAAGTTTCTGAAATGGTGTTATGGATAAAACTTTGGCTTTTACAGAAATAGAAGTAGCAATGGATGGGAGTGAAAGAAATTAAAGTATGTTAAATCTAATTATTCTTTATACTGCTGTTGATTTTGGAGTCAAATCAACAACTGTGCCTTAGTTTACCATTCACTTGCTTGTGTCCCAAAACCTTCCTCACTTACTGAGGTCTGTCATGATAAAATTACAGAACATATATACACCAAATAAGGAATCCACTTCAGACTTTATAAACCTAAAGTATCACTTCCTGTATCAAAAGCTATATCAAATCTCTGACTACTAAGCTATTAAACAGGAAAAAAAATGTACGGTAGCAAGAGATCCTCCACTGTCAATCAAATATAACTATTTTCCTGGAAAAGTTAAAGGATAATAATTGTGACGTACACATTGATCCTACATATTAATTTGGCCACTCTTTTCTTTTCATTCTGCCAATCACTTCAGCTGTTTCACCTAACAAGTGCATTGAAAACATAACCTGAATATATACAACTAATGCATAGATTTCAAAATAATTTATAAACTGCAAAAACATATGACAAAGCCCAAAGTAGCAGGCTGTGTTTACTATCTTTATTGCATTAAAAGTCTTACATCTACGCACACTCTGAAAACAATCTTTTTGTGGTTGTGTTTTGATCGAACTTTTGTGTAAACGTCCCCTTTATAAACTCCTAGGTCCACATCTATAATGCAAACTACTCAAATAAGCTTGTCACGCAGTAATTATGTCCTCCCACCTGTGGTTTCTCTGTTACTTCTCAGTGCTCCAGCTTGCAGCTACCCAGCCTGTTGAATATTCTAACCACCTACCCCGTGATTTTAAAATTTCTGTCCATTTTGTTGATCAAGAGAACTGAACAGCATCTTAACGCAATCTTGATCAGTTATCTCCATTCTCTAACCCACTTGAGTCAAAGACTATATTATCTCAATTCTTGAGTGCAATGTCACAAAAGATCAACTTGTGGAAACAAACAATCTTACCAACAAATTTAGACAATACATAGTTATTCCTCTTTTTTATTGAAGCTGCTTCCATTTCAATACTTTATTATTTCTTGTTTACCATATCCCTAGAGTTTGCTCTCTCATCAGACAGAGACAATTTGTGACAATGTTAGCTTGGTGGTAACTATGCCTCAAGTAAGGGGTGAGGCTGAGAACACACAACATTTACAGTGATTCCAGCCAGTACAGGAATTGAACCCATACTGTTGATGTCATGCTTCATTGAAAACTAGCCTTCTGGTCAACTGAACTATCAAACCACCAAAATTTCTTCCCTGGTTTCTAATGCTAAAAAATAAATGACCTCTTGAAACAGATTATTCTTTGATCATGAATCATTGGTATTAAAAACTGTATTGCATATTTTTATTTGTTTTGCAGATGCTTCGCACTTAGAGTCATAGAGATGTACAGCATGGAAACAGACCCTTCAGTCCAACCCATTCATGCCGACCAGATATCCCAACCCAAACTAGTCCCACCTGCCAGCATCCTGCCCATATCCCTCCAAACCTTTCCTATTCATATACCCATCCAAATGCCTCTTAAATGTTGGAATTGTACCAGCCTCTACCACATCCTCTGGCAGCTCATTCCATACACTTACCACCCTCTGCGTGAAAAAGTTGCCCCTTAGGTCTCTTATATATCTTTCCCCTCTCACCCTAAACCTATGCCCTCTACATCTGGACTCCCCGATCCCAGGGAAAAGACTTTGTGTATTTATCCTATCCATGTCCCTCATAATTTTGTAAACCTCTATAAGGTCACCCCTCAGCCTCAGATGCTCCAGGGAAAACAGCCCCAGCCTGTTCAGCCTCTCCCTGTAGCTCAGATCCTCCAACCCTGGCAACATCCTTGTAAATCTTTTCTGAACCCTTTCAAGCTTCACAACATCTTTCCGATAGGAAGGAGACCAGAATTGCATGAAACATTCCAACAGTGGCCTAACCAATGTCCTGTACAGCCGTAACATGACCTCCCAACTCATGTACTCAATACTCTGACCAATAAAGGAAAGCATACCAACGCCTTCTTCAATATCCTATCTACCTGCGACTCCACTTTCAAAGAGCTATGAACCTGCACTCCAAGGTCTCTTTGTTCAGCAACACTCCCTTGGACCATACCATTACATGTATAAGTCCTGCTAAGCTTTGCTTTCGCATTTATCTGAATTAAACGCCATCTGCCACTTCTCAGCCCATTGGCCCATCTGGCCTAGATCCTGTAATCTGAGGTAACCCTCTTCACTGTCCACTGCACCTCCAATTTTGGTGTCATCTGCAAACTTACTAACTGTACCTCTTATGCTCACATCCAAATCATTTATGTAAATGACAAAACGTAGAGGGCCCAGCACTGATCCTTGTGGCACTCCACTGGTCACAGGCTTCCAGTCTGAAAAAACAGCCCTCCACCACTACCCTCTGTCTTCTACCTTTGAGCCAGTTCTGTATCCAAATAGCTAGTTCTTCCTGTATTCTATGAGATCTAACTTTGCTAACCAGTCTCCCATGGGGAACCTTGTCGAACGCCTTACTGAAGTTCATATAGATCACATCTACTGCTCTGCCCTCATCAATCTTGTTACTTCTTCAAAAAACTCAATCAAGTTTGTGAGACATGATTTCCCACGCACAAAGCCATGTTGACTATCCCGAATCAGTCCTTGGTTCTTTGTGGATATTTTAAATTATTGGTGTTGACAAATTCCACACACTTACACCCCGAAAGAAATAGTTTCCAACAAGTAACACAGCAGCTCAATGATCTCTATTGTGCTGCAAGCTTATTTTCAATCACAGATATATTTTCAACAAGTAAATTGAGATCCATTACCTACCTCCCATTATGTTTGCCAACATACAATTGGAAATCTCTGAAATCCTCTGTCCCTTTCTTGTTTATTTTCAACTTTTGTATTTCCTTCAGAAACATGTAATGCTTTAGGGGACAACAAGTGCACTAATAGTACAAAAACAGAGCTAGAGACTCCCCAGAGGTTTATCATCAAAATGAGTAAAATCCCTCAAATGAATACATTCCATGTGCTGCAGACAGACAGACTGTGGAGCTAACTGCAGACATACCAACAGAGTTGAAGATGATACAAACAATGCTGACAACATGCTAATTTTACCTTTTACACCAGCTTGATTAAGTGTCAGACAGTTATTTTTGAAGTTGAATATTTCATCAATTGTTGAACTAATTAACAATAAATCTGATTACATCTGCAATTGCTAACAAGCAATAATGCACAGCTGTCACACTGAACAAACTTCAGATTGAAGTCAACAGCAGATTGTAATTTGAAGAACAAGATCTAAACTGTACATCATTTCACTCCCTATAAACTGGAATGTTCAAAAGTATTGCTTGATTAATTTATAGTCGAAGAAATTGCTCCATTTTATATCTCGTCACCATTCCTCAAGCATAGAATATATGATAACAGACTTGTAACTGAGAGGACATTCATTTAAATCCATTGTTGCAACTTGTGGAACTGAATTTAAAAAATATGATAATTTATAACATTACCACAAATGATGCTCAACTGTTGCAATTCGGCTTTCGTTGATGTCCTTGAGAGAAGGAAAATTGTCACACCTACTCAATCTAGTAGTCAAACACGTCCTCTTTATCTGACTCTTAATGCAGTTGTGCAGCGTAGCTGAGGCTACCATGAGGAACTCTCCTTCTTAGCCTCTCCCATCACCACAGGCATTGTGACCCCAGGTTAAACCACCACCAGTTGTCTCTGTCTAATGAGACAGCAGCCCTATGATCTAATAGGCCTGTGGTGATTTTAATGCAGTTGGGCAATATATACTTCCTCATTAGTTGCATTTGCATCCCCAAGAACACATGAAGAAAAACCGCAGCTAATTATAAATGGTATCTTTACATGTCAGGCATCTGCGACCATGTATAAATTATTCATCTTAAGGACTGAATGGGACAAATCAATATCAATAAACAATTACGATCATTTTGTGGGTTCATGTTTTCGCTTGGCTTCAAAAGCTAGACTTGAATTTGTTTAACAATTCTACAGGTGCTTTCTTGGAACCCCCGTGTTTCTTTGTAAAGTAGACATGTCCAATAAAATTGTAATGAAATGTCTTTCACTTTTAGTTTGATGGGATTGTAAGTTTCAAGCCATGGAATTCCTCCAATGAGAAATCTATGCATGTACAAAAGTTGACATTGAGGTGGTGTGATTATGTATTTTTAAAACTCCAATGCTTATGAATGCTAGCTATGGATCAGCTGGTAATGCTCTTGCTTCTAAATAAAGTTGCAGGTTCAAGTTCCATTCCACAATTTCAGCAAAAATACTAAGACTGACTCATGTGGTACTGTGGGAATTATACACTATCAGAAGTGCTGACTTTCAGAGGGCATATTAACCTGAAGCCTTATCTTCCTTCTTGGGTGAAGGAGAAGCTCATGGGACTATTTCAAAAAAGGAGAATTATCTCCCAAGCAACAAAACAAAGCCAAATTATTTAGGATAATGACATTGCTGTTTGTGAGGGCTCCCTGTGCAACAGCTAGCTGCCACATTTCCTACACTTTAACAGCAACTGTACTTCAAAAATAGTTAATTGGCTCTAAAAATGCTGACTTATTCACTATAGTTAAAGAAAAAAAGTCATCTTGTCAAATACAAAGACATTTCTATGTTATTTTTATCTATACAGGATGCAAAGAAACGAGTGATAATACATTAATAATACAGTGATATTCTTGCCTTCTCCAGTTCCAAACTCCAAAAAGTGTATTCTTCAAAACAGCCATTTTAAACATGAATCTTTGATGTTTAAAATTATTTTGCCAATTTTTAAATTTGTTTTGCAGATGGTCAGTACTTCTCTGTGTAGTCTCCATGCAAGTCTGCTTTTTATTTTTAAACATGCTGCATGGTGGACTGGCAGATTCTCTGGTGTTGCCCTAGAAGCAGAGGTGAAAGCTAAAGTCAAGTACTGGGAAACTGGAGGTACAGTCATTCTCAGAATCATCTTAATATTCACTTTTCTTTTAAACCAGTTTCTTTTAAACTACAAATCTTCAAATAAAGAAGCATAAGATATAAATCCAAGAATTGTGTACTCTTCCTCTGGCTTTCTCATTGCTTTTGGAATGTCTATCATAAAGATGTACAACATGAAAACTGAATTTACTTTGACTTACAGTTACCCCTAAGTCATGGCTGTTATCACATCATGACTATATATGTCCTGAGTCACTTTGTAATTGGAAGGTCAAAGTTGAAAAATTGAGATAGGCATTGAGGCTAAAATGTGGCAACATACAAGGTAAACAGCACCCTCCTGTATAAAAGGATGTTTTGTGGGCTATCTGAGTTAACAGATTTTCAAAGGTTTATTTTGTTTATGCAGATACATGTTCAAATGTTTTTGAAGACCTCCCCAACCACACATGCCTATAACTCTTGTGTGCACCATATTCCTGTTATTCAGTGTAACATGCACAAGATATTTTATTTCATCTGGTTTGTGAAACAAAACTATTATTTTCTTGTTGACGTACAGATAATCAGGCCACTGCCAAATCAATAAACAATGGAAGCAGTTGAGAAATACATCACCCAGCACAACAAGCAGCATAGAGACTATATTAAGGCACTGATTCAATACAGCCTGAACTGAGCTAGCTGATCAAGGAATTCACTGAAAATGTACATCTGTAAACATCATCTAAGAATACCACTGGAATGGAATTTGCCATCATTAGCAAAGCTATAATGACAACCTCTGATCTCAAAAAAAGCTGTTCACAAAGCTCCAGCAATCCCTGTGATGTGGATTTCCCATTTCCCCTTTGACACAAATCAAGGGGATCCCCAGGCAACAGCAGTCCTGATATTAGCACACGGTGTAACCAGCCAATTGCACTAAAGTATTTTTTTTATGGACAGCAAATCAGTGTGTTAAAAAAAGCACACCTTCAATTTCCATTCATATTTTGTGTAGCAATTTTAAGCCTTATTTGATGAGATACAATCGACATTTTAATGGTGATCTGAATAATGACGATTGCTGAACATCAGATTTTCTCTGAAAGGTTTTTTTGTGATTTGTTGCTAAATGTCTGCAATATAATGAGTTAAAAGATTTTCTAAAAAAAATCTGCCCAAAAGAAATAAAAATAAACAATTTATAATAAAGTTTCTTCTTGTATTTCAGTTTCTTCCTTAACATTTCTGTATACGTTCTCATCCTTACTTTACACTGTGCATTTATTTTGTGTTTTATTGGCATATTTAACTTCTCCGCGAGCTGCCGGTGGGGATCCATTAATGTCATTGACAGTGTAAACAGCTCCGTGAAATCATGCCTTGAAACTTGGTTTTACTCAGCTCTAAGATTCCTGATGAAAGGCTTATGGCCGAAGCGTCGATTCTCCTGTTCCTCGGATGCTGCCTGACCTGCTGTACTTTTCCAGCAACACACTCTCGACTGATCTCCAGCATCTGTAGTCCTCACTTTCTCCTTCGTAGCTCAGCTCTAACTAATTACCCATCCAGAAATTTAAAGGTGTTACCACAGAAAGCACTAGATTGCTCTGTGCAGCTTTCTTTGATTTTAGGATGGACTGCACTTGTTTCGCTAATGAAAACAAAATCCAGGACACGAGCGATTTCTGGAATTTTGTTCAAGTGTGTATTGTTCTGCGCATGTGCAGACAAGCGAAGTTCAATGTTTCAGTGGATTGGTAAGAATGGACGTGGACAGCTTCCCTGTCATTACCAGTGTCGAGGCTGAGCCCCTCTGACCTCGGAATGTCAAACTGCCTATCTGCTCACTATCTGCCCTCACTATCCGTGCTCAGCCATCAAGAATGGCATTTCAGTTAGATCTGGCAGGAGTGTGTGGCACTGCACGCCAACAAGAGGCATTAAGCACAGATGGGGACAACAAGAGATAAAGCAAAAGCAAAACTATGATACTTAAAGGGGTACAATGAGTGACAGATGTCTTCCCAATACTAACAGATTTAGACCAGAAGGATTTATTTTTCATTAAGCATATTTCAGAAGACACATTGCCTTCAGAAATCCATACACCGGCTGACCAGGAATAGTCAGGTTTCCTTCATCTTCCATTATTTATAATGTTGAGCAAAGCCCCTCACTTCACAGCAATGTGATCTGATATATCTTTTATTTTCAATCTTTCAGTTGGAAAGCTCTATTCACGGGCAGATCCGCACAAAATGTGGATCATTTCTACTCGAAAAATAACAAAAACGGTCTGAACTTTAATACAGGCAACATCAGAATAGTAAGGACGTAATTAAATCTGTTGAAGTAAATAAGTCAGTCCAGGTAACCTTTGTTAAAATAGTCGTTTATGTTTTTTTTCAAAGCAAAAGTCCTCGCCGACAAACATTTGACAGGGAGATCAGCACAACTGGTGTAAATGAATATTTCATGCATATAGATTACAGGAGATGGGACATAAATAAGTTCAAAATCGAACAATGCCACACATCACCCTATGACAAATGTCAAAACGGCCGCCTACCTGTTGTACTGTCGAATCAGTGACTCATGGCCACAGACATCTTTTCCCAACGTTTACCAAAGGCTGCAATTACCAACGTCAAGCACTATACAGCAATAATCACATTGTTACTAATCTACAGCAGTTTTAATTGGTGCCTAGCAAAATCAATACCTCTACTCTGGGCTTCCGTGACTTTTATTGTAAACTCAACAGAATTACTCCCTTGGGGAAATCTAAAATGAAACCTACAAATGTCCACATGTAATGCCGCTAAAAAGGCCAATGACGCCCATTGTAATTTTCAAAACTTCAGAAGCCAACTGTAAGAAAGCTCACTTTATGGAGCATAGCAGTCAGTCAGCTGTAGTCTGACAAAAGGGGATGCTGAAGAGTCCTGTACAATTGGAGTCTCCGTCCTGGAAAACCAATGACCTGGAACGTGTTGTCTAACACTACAGCGATTTGAAACGCCTTCAAAAGGATTCCTCTGTTTCACGGTGAATGCCCGACCTTAGCTCAGCTTTCAGAGGATGTGTTTGAGGCACAGCCTTCCCTTTCGCTCGCTTCCTCTGTCATTGCCCGGTGTACTCATTTACCCATTTTGCTAACGCTCATCCCACGTCCTTACATGTCTCTGGGAGTTAGGAGCCAACATGACCCCAGGGCAAGCCGACACCTCCCACCTGTGTCATGGGGAACATGTGCCTTGTAAGATATCACGCAATCTGCTAACATGCTTGGCCATCGGTCCATTCCCTGATGGAAAACCACTGTCGCCTCATTCCGGACGGAAAGCATCCTCACCAGCTAGCATCCTAGCTGCGCTGGAAAAGTTTGCACCGCCACATCTATTCTGGAGCAGAAACATTTCAATCTTAGCTTTTCAGCACAAAAGCCAAGGTTAAAGACCATCTCCAAACTAGACCCATTCTGCGAACACCCTGATGGGCGGTCTCTTTCAAACCCCGAATTCGACCAATTTGAATCTCGTTAAAAATCACACAACACCAGGTTAAAGTCAAACAGGTTTATTTGGAGGCACTCGGCTACAACCTGGTGTTGTGTGGTTTTTTAACTTTGTCCAGCCCAGTCCAACACCAGCTCCTCCAAATCAACTCGAATCTAATATGTGGAAGGTTTCTCTGACCAGTGACGGTTTTTTGGATTCCGTATTTAAAAACACCGATTCTCAGTCCATTTCCCCCCAAAGCGTGCTCGAACTAACGCAGTCATGAAAGGACAGCCGGATAGATGCAGTCAATAATTCACTCAAGTCGTCCACGCACACACACTCTCCCCAAACCTCTGACAGTCAACTGTTTACAAGTCAAGCATCCGCTGTCAGAAAATAAAACCCACCGGAAACCCTCACTGCACCGAAAATGTTCCAATTTATAATGGGTCAGCTTTTAAGAGGGTGGCACTTGTACTTTGAAAAAGGTCACTTGTCAATTTTATAATCGTCCAAACATTGAAGTGTCTGGGTTCAGGATAATGTTGGCAGCGGATGTGGTCAAACCACCGCAATAATGAAAGAGTTCGGCGTTTGTTCGTATTTCAAACAGTGAGATGAAAGCAGACGGAAGAAACGTGCTGCATTTCCAACTGAAACAGGGTGAGGAGCGTGCACAGCAGAGCCCATCATCTGCTCAAGAGAAAATCCGCCACATTCTGCCAGTAACTAATCTTCACCCAACACGATTGAACTGATCTGCTTTTGATGGCAGTCGTTTTATGTTTAAAAGACGTGACAGATCGATACAGAAATCGAGAGGAACTATCACTCCCCCCCCCCCCCCCCCACACACACACACACAGACACACATACACAATTAACTACAACCGAGTGACTTCTATTCTGTTCCAGCTCATTTCCATATCCCTCGCTCATTCAGTGCTTGAACCATAACTCGATGGGTTAACCACCCGCTTTCCGATTAGCCACCCCAGCTGCCTTGCTCGCCTCTGCATTCCCATTCCCACTCAGCGTTCCCTGAATACCTTGGCCGCCAAGTTAGTCTTTTGCCGACTTCCTACTTCGTTAGACGAGAGCTCGACATTTGCACTAACTCCGCCGCATGTTTTCGACCCCCAACTTCGATCATTGTTCCATGTCACCCTCATGCATTATTCTTTTTAAACACACACACACACAAATCCACTCGGTCGCATTAAGCAGATTTCTCTGTTTATTCGCAGGTGTCGGTCTTCTCATTATTCTCCCTCGCCTTAACCTCTCAACCACCTCGAGAAAACTGTCAAAAACTCATGAACGCTGTAGGATTCTCAGGAACTGCCCGCTCCCACCGTGATATTTGAACATATATCAGCATTGCACCAGATAACTTCCCCCCCTCCCGTGCAAAATAAAAACAAAAATAAATAGCGGCTGTAAATTCAGTCCCACAGCAACAACAAAATTTAAGGAGTGACCTGGCCACAGAGGGATTCCCAAATTCAACCCAGCTGTCGAATGAACCGTCTCTCCTACCTTGTGCTCGCGTTGCTGCCCTGTTCAGAAGTAAAAAAGCCACCAAAAGGCAGGTCTCTGGCACGGGCTTCCTCCACATTGTCAAACTGCGGCTCGGAAAGACACAACCTTCCCGTTCTCCCAGGTAGATCCTGTCCGCATCCACAAAAACCCCCGCAGTTGGTGGAGGGCGAGGTGTGGCTGGGGGGTGGGTGGAGGGCGAGGTGGGTGGTGCTGATGGTAGAGAGAGCCCCCTCAGCACCTCCCCCCTCCCAGACCCCAGCCCACGGAAGCGGCGGAAAGAACGGAGATCTCAGTCCCCGGTGCTGTCAGGCAGACAGAGAGAGAGAGAGAGAGGGTCAAATCAAATCCTGGGAGCCTCCTGAACCCGACACAGCCCTCCGCCTCTCCCGGAGTGAAACCCTTCACAAGCTTCAGACCGGACATCAAACTTGCTCAAAACTTCCAAGCGCTCATTGAAATGCGAGGGTTCTTTTTTTGTTGTGAAAATAAAAAGTTGCACACAGCCAAACTCCCCCGCTCCACTTTTAATCCGTGTGTTGCAATTGATGGGGGTCTTGCTTCTGTCAAAGTTGCTCCAGACTGGCTTTAGTTTGATGGCTTTCTTTTTTTTAATATATAAACTTTTTTTGCTGTAGCTGAAGAACAACTTGCAACCTCTCCATCCAAGGAGCTAATTGCTGTTCTGAAGTGATGTTGGACAGGGGGAGGTTGCAAAGAGGGAAAGTTTGGCCGGATCGAGTGAAGGGGGAGATCCCTCTCTGAATCTCCAACAGCCCCCACCCTCCTCCTCCTGTTACAGGGAGAGACAATCTGGGAAAGGTTGGCACGCAGGAGGGAGGATGGGTGATTGGGTGTGTTTTGGGGGGGGGTGGTGTAGAGTGATCGCTGCTGCAATCCTTCTTCCTCCCTCTCCTCCTCCTGCTGCTGCTGCTGCTCCACACCAGGAGACTCTCAGACCGTGCGTCCGCTGCTACTGCTGCTGCTGCCTCCGCTGGCTGCTGCCTATCTCCCGGGCTCCTGTCAATCACCAGCCCCAGGCACCGCCCCCTCCCCCATGCCTCGCCCCGCCCCGCCCACCTCCTCCTTCACCCTGCGGCGCGCGCTCGCGTGAGCCAAGGGAGCGCGCGCTCCCCCCTCCCCGCACATGACGCGCCCTCCCCTCTCCAGATCTCGCTGCCCAGCAGCGCCACCTGGGCGCGGCGCGGGGTAGTGTCCGCCGACCCGGAGCGCGAGAGGCGGTGCCTCCGGACGAGCAGCCCGCAGGGTTGCATTCATTTGCAGCGGTCTGCAAAACCTTCCTGCACCCCCCACGCCTTCCAAACAAGCGAGATTCGCACTGTCCCTCCTGCGGCAATCTTTCGGCAGCGATCCGCACTTGCGGCATCGGTTCTCCCGCGCCCACCTACTCTCCGTCCATTGGAACAGCATGTGAATATTCAGGGGTTGCGTTAGTCCGCTGGGCAGAAACGGGCGAGAAGGGAAATGCAATGGAAATGAAGCTGAACAAGACAGAAGCCAAAGTCTGCACTGCACGGTGGGCATTGCTGGAAAGGTGGCACTGCGCCCGATTTTCACAGCAAAATGTCTGTGCTGGAAATTTTAAACAAAACAGATAATCACAGGACTACTGTGGTGTAGAAGGAGGATGTTGAACCCATCATAGGCAGATGATGGAGACCAGAGTCAAGATTCGAGTGGCGCTGGAAAAGCACAGCAGGCCTGGCAGCATCCGGGCAAAAGGTTTCCTGCTCCTCGGATGCTGCCTGGCCTGCTGTGCTTTTCCAGCACCACTCTAATCTTGACTGTTGAGCCCATCATGTCACATAGGATCTCCAAGTGAGCGTTATGGCTCTGCCATTCACACCATATTTCGTCAGAACCCTGAATCTTGTATCTACTTCACTAATCATCCAACACATTCTCGAATGCCTCAATTGAACCTGCCTCAATAATTTCACTCGGGCAATGCATTCCAGACCATTACTACCCAAAGTGTGAAAACGTTTTGTCTGATACCACATTTGCTTCTTTTGCAAACGTGTGTATCTGTGCCTTCTTGTTCAAAATCCCATAATGAGAGTTCTTCCCGATCTACTTTGTCCAGCTCTTTAATGATTTTGAAAACTTATGTCAAATTTCTTTGTAGCTTTCTCCTTTCCAATGAAAACTGTCCCAATTTACACCATCTATCTTCATTAATGAACTTTCTCGTCCCTGCAACTGATCTTGTAAACTTTTTCTGCAGTCTCTCCAATCCGTTCATATTCTTTCTAAAGTGTGGCACCCAGAACTATACTCCATCTACCTGGTGCCTTATTTAAATTTAGCATCACCTTGTTCCTGTTTATCACTTCTCATGAAACCTATGATACTGGTTGCTAACTAATAAGTTACAATGACGTCAGTGTTGCATTTCCTTTGATTTCTTGCTAATTAGCTCACATAGCTGTTGTAGAATCATTGAGATGTACAGCACAGAAACAGACCCTTCAGTCCAACTCGTCCATGCTAACCAGATATCCCAACCCAATGTAATCTCACCTGTCAGCACTTGGTCCTTATCCCTCCAAACCCTTCCTATCTATATATCCATCCAGATATACCCTTGTAAATGTTGCAATTGTACTAACTTCTACCACTTCCTCTGGCAGCTCATTCCATCCACGTACCCACTCACTGCATGAAAAAGTTGCCCCTTAGGTCTCTGTTATATTTTTCCCCTCTCACCCCCAAACCTATGTCCTCTAGTTCTGGACTCCCCCGCTCATGGGAAGAGAATTTGTCTATTTATCCTATCCATGCCTTTCAGATGAAGATGGGAAATCTTCAGACCAAATTTCTATTTCAGATGAGAAACAGTCTGGAGTCCTGATACTTTAAGCTTTATCAAGTTTTCAGACAAGATCTCTGAGAGAGGTAGAGAGTGCGCTGCTTTCAGTTCAAGGTTTTGACTCATTGAGATTGACCGAGAGAGAGACAATTCTGCGTTCTTGCAAACTACTCCGGGAACTGCCCAAAGCTTCTGGGTGTATACGGAAACAAAACAAAACAAAACAGCCATTACCTCAGTCCAGAGGTTGTTGTTAGGCTATGGCAACAAAGATCCATTTGGGCTTCTCAGGGTGGGTTGTTCAGCAATTAAAGGAATAAAACTCTGCCTTAGTTTTATCAAACTTGACTGGACACTGCTTCCAAAGTCACTTGTTGGTGGAAACAGTAAATAGACCATGGTCTACTTTAACCTTTTCACTTTCCAGGTCCAGGGAGCCATATAAATCATTTGCAACACAATAATGCCCATACACACCAATTCTCTATAAACTTGGAAATTGTCCCTTGTACATCAATACCCTGATTACAAATATATGTTAAGAAAACAAAAGATTTTTAAACAGACATTTGGGCAAACTCCAATTGAGTCCTTCTCCATCTTGATAAATACTTGTTGACATAATCTTTATCACTTTTTTATACAGAACAAAGAACTGTACAGCACAGAAAGGGGCCCTTCAGCCCACGATGTTGTCCCGAACATGACGCCAAATTAAACTAATCCCTTCTGCCTGCTCTTGGTCCATACCCCTCCATTCCTTGCATGTTTGTCTGCTTATCTAAAACTCTCTTAAACACCCTTTTCGTAACTGCCTCCACCAACACCTATATCAATGCATTCCAGACTCCTACCACTCTCTATAAAAAAACCTGCCTCTCATATCTCCTTTGAACTTTTCCCCTTTTACTTGAAATGCATTTTAAGTCTGGGAAAAAAGATTCTGACTATCAACCCTATTTCTGCATCTCATAATTTTATAGACTTCTATCAAGTCTCCCCTCAACCTCGCTGATCCAGAGAAAACAACCTGACTTTTTCTAGCTTCTCCTTATAGCTCAGTCCCTCTAATACAGGCACATCCTGGTAAATCTCTTCTGCACCCTCTCGAAAGCCTCTACATCCTTCCTGGAATGTGGAAACCAGTATTGAACACAATACTCTAAGTGTAGCTGAACAAATGTCTTATAAAGTTGCAACGTGACATCCTGACTCTTGTACTCAATTCCCTGGCCAATAAAGGCAAGCATGCCATATGCTTTCTTTACCACTCTACCTATGTGCATGGCCACTGTCAGGAAGCTATGCATGTGAACCCCAAAATCCCTCTATATTTTGCTGTTCAGGGTACTTTTATTAATTGTATACTTTTCCTTAACATTTGATGTCCCAAAGTGAAGCACCTCACAATTACCAGATTAACTCCATTTGCTATTTCTCCGCCCATATCTGCAACTGATCTATATCCCGCTGTATCATTTGACAACCTTTTACACTATCCACAACTTCACTGGTCTTTGTATCCTTTGTAATTTCCATTTTCATCCATTTTATTTATATATATCACAAGCAGCAGAGAATCCAGTACAGATACCTGCAGAACACCAGTAACCTTCGACCTCTGAAAAACACTCTTCTGCCACTACCCCCTGCCTTCTATGGACAAGCCAATTCTGAACTCATGCAGCCAAGTTACCGTGCATTGCATGCATCTTCATGTTCTCGATGTCCTACCATGAAGGATTTGTCAAAAGCCTGAATAGAATCCATGTAGATAACATCCACTGTGGTATGTTCATCAAACTTTGTCATTGTCTTGAAAAATTCAATTAGGTTAATAACACATGGTCTGCCATGTATGAAGCCATGATGGCTGTCCATAATTAGGCCATGCTTTTTCCAAATGTGCGTAAATCCTATCCCTCAGAATTCTCTCCAATAGCTTCCCAACCACTGATGTGAGACTCAACCGTCTATAATTTCCAGTTTTATCTGTGTTGCTACTGTTCTATTTATTCTATTTATTCCTGTGTATCATAATGTTTCCTGCACTGTATTGAACACAGTACAAAAGGTTCTCAGCATATCTGGCAGCATTGGAGGTGTGAGAAAGAAATTGAATTAAATGGGTCTATCAAGAGTGATTTGGATATGGGGAGGGAGAATAATATAAGAGATGAGTGGGCAGAATGTCTCCCTCCAGTACACCTTCTGAGATGTATGGTTTTCACTAATTCTGAAGTTCACTTGTGGAATTTCTGCTATGGCAGCAAATATGATCACTGTGCTACCAGCTTGTATGCAGACAAGGAGATGAGGCCAATGTTTCATGTTGCAAGATGATCTTATCACCCTAAAAGGTTAACTCTCGCTTTCTCTCACCATGGTTGCGTTTGACACACTGAGTGCTCCCAGCACTTTTTTCCCCAGATTTTCGCAGGTTTGTGTTAACTTGGTTTTTTAGGCAATTGTAGTAACATCAAGTTTCTGTACAAGCTGATCCATGCAATACTGTATAAAACTGAGAAATATTTCTCTGATATTAAATTAGAATCTTGTTTTTATTTAAACTTTAGTGTATTAAATAATTACCCCTACCAGCCAACAGATGGAGTCTGATTTAGAAAAAAGGGTAGCGAATTTCAAGTCTCAGGGGCATATTTTTAATGTGAGAGGAGAAAGATTTAAACAAGTCACGAGGAGCAGTTTTTTATATAAAGAGTGATTCGTGTGTTGGGTGAACTTCTGGAGAAAGAGGTGGATACAGGTACAGTTACAACGTTTAAAAGACATTTAGATAATTACATGAATAAGGAATATTTGAAGGAATATGGGTGAGTGCAAATAGGTAGGTCCAGTTTAGTTTGGGATTATGATCAGCATGGACTGCTTGGACTGAAGTCTATTTCTGTGCTATGACTGTATGATTTCTCTCCATTTTCCTATCTATCTGTTTGAATTGCAAGTACATCTGCTATGATCAACCTTTCCTTTTGTAATTCACCCATGGGATGTTGGCTGCACTGGCTGGGCCAGCATTTATTGCTCTACCCTTGAAACCCTTGAGAAGGTGGTGGCGAGCTGGCTTCTTGAACTACTGTATTTCCCCTCCCCCTACCTTATCCCAGTTCCAACCTTACAACTCGGCACCGCCCTCATGACCTGTCCAATCTGTCCATCTTCCTTCCCACCTATCCATCCTCTCTGACCTGTCATCATTAACCCCACCTCCATCTCCCTATCACACTCTCAGCTACCTTCCCCCAGCCCCTCCCCCCTCCCATTTATCTCTCCACCCCCTCAGCTCACAGCCCCATTCCTGATGAAGGGCTTTTGCCTGAAATGTCGGTTCCCCTGCTCCTTGAATGCTGCCTGACCTGCTGTGCTTTTCCAGCACCACACTCTCGACTCTTGAACCACTGCAGTCTATTTGGTTTGGTGGACCGACAATGCTTTAAGTGAAGGAGGTTCACGATTTTGATCCAGTGACAACAAAGCTTGGTAATATCTTGCCAAATCAGTGGCTTGGAAGGGACCTTCAAGTGATGGTGTTCCTAAGCATCTTCTGCCCTTGTACTTCCATATGGTAGTGGTTGTGGGTTTTGAAAGAATCTTGGAGAATTTCTGCAGTATATGTTTGGAAGGTATCACTGCAGCTTATAATGCATTAATGATGGAGCAAGTGAATGTTTGTGGATGTGATGATGATCAAGTGGGCTGATTGTCCTGGATGGTCTCATGCTTCTTGAGTGTTGTTGGGGATGCACTCATCCAGACAAATGGTGAGAATTCCATCACACTCCTGACATGTACCTTGTAGTTGGTGAACAGGAACTGAGCAGTCAGAAGGTAAGCTACTGCAGGATTCCTAGTCTCTGACCTGCTGTTGTAGTTGCAGTATTTTTAGGGTTGATTCTGTTTAATTTCTGGTCAGGAGTAACCCCCAGGATGTTGCAAATATGGAAATTCAACAATGGTAATGCCATTGGATATCAAAAGGTAATGGATAGACTCTCTCTTGTTGGAAATAGTCATTGCCTGCCATTTGAGTGGCATGAATACTATTTGACACTTGTCAGGCCAAGAGTGGATATTGCCCTGGTCATGCTGCATTGAACATGGACTGCTTCACCATCTGAACACTCATGAATACTTTAGAAATTGTGACTTCCTCAGTGAATATCCTCACTTCTGACCTAATGACAGAGGGAAGGATATTGATGAAGTAGCTGAAGATGATGATGCCGAGGACACTATAATCAGAAACTTTGGCACAGATGTTCTGGAGCTGAGATGACTGACCTCCAACAACCACAACCATCTTTGTTTGAGTTGAGGTAACAGCATTAACCCCTTAAGGGATCACTGAGAGACCATTGAACAGAAGATTAAAGTGACTTTGTAATACAAGGTGAATAATATATACATATTGTATTTTAGAATTTTGATTTATAATAAAGGCAGATGGATGTTGCTCAATTCTATTAGGGATGTTTTGAAAATCAGTCAGAAAGTCATTTGAAGAGTGCATTACTGCTAAGAAAGAATGCCACTGCATTCAAGTGCAAATGAGAACAGCTGTAATGTAAACTCTGAGCAGAAGAATCAAGCTTTTAGTTCAAGGGAGCCAGACACTATGGTTAAAGTGTTTTAGTTTGTGAAGCTTCCAAGCTAGGAGAGTTTGGATTAGAATCCGCAGGTTGTTAGAACCAAAAAATGTTTACACCATCAAAATTGTAAAGGTTTCATGTTAGCGGACTTGGAAAGGAATTGTAATATTGTCTCTGCAGCCCAAAGAAATGAAACTGGATATTGTCAGCTCAGTTAAAACTGAAAGACTGAGATAGAAATGAAATTTCTTTGGAGTTAGTATCCATAAAAGGATAGTGTTGGGGAACAGGCTGTTATGTTCAGATCTTTCTAAATATCAACTATATATACATATAGATTTATTTGTTTTTTGTTTGCCTGCTTAATAAACTTACATTTTGTGGTTAATGAAAATCTGAAGCCTCGAATGAACCTGTTTCAGTCATTAATCATCATCAACATACAATCTTAAACATATGCTATTATTAAGCCAGATTTTAACCTGGGATCAAACTTGTCCACCATTATTTCAATTGAGATTATAACACTTGAAAATGAATTGTGCAGCTGTGTAGGAGCTCCAACAGGAGCTGCCTGGGCTTGCCAGGTATGTTTCGCGAGAATTTCATCTCTCTCACACAATTGGGATATTTGCTCAGTGAGTACCCACTTTGAAATTTGCCGCAATGTGTGGAAATTGATGATATTTAAAGCTTGTTTCCCATATGTGGCAGCTACTTTAGTTGATTTCACAAACACTATAAATACTATAAATGCTGTTCTACAATCCAGTAAAATTGACTGTACATATTCCAATAAGTTTACATCCTTAAAACAGCACAAATGTCTTGCACTTGGTTATAAACTTCATATGTGGAATTGTTGAAACTTCCATTTGCTAATTATAAATATCTTTGATATATATACTACCTACATGAAAGGAAGATGGCGATGTTCCAAGCAAAGACATCTGGCACAATTTTGATGCCAAAATACCAGTTGGCTTCTCAACATTAGTGTCATAGAGATGTACAGCATGGAAACAGACCCTTCAGTCCAACCCATCCATGCTAACCAGGTATCCTAACCTAGTCTAATTCCATTTGCCATCACTTGGCCCATATCCCTCAAAACCCTTTTTATTTATATATCCAGCCAGATGCCATTTAAATGCTGTAATTATACCAGCCTCCACCACTTCCTCTGGCAGTTCATTCCATACATGCACTATCCTCGTTGTAAAAACGTTGCCCCTTCGGTCCCTTTAAAATGTTTCCCCTCTCATCCAAAACCTATGCCCTCTAGTTCTGGACTCCACCACTCCAGGGAACAGACAAAGAAACAAAGAACAAAGAAAATTCCAGCACAGGAACAGGCCTTTCGGCCCCCCAAGACTGTGCTGATCCAGATCCTCGATCTAACCCTGCTGCCTATTTTCAAAAGATCTGCATCCCTTTGCTCCCTGCCCATTCATGTATCTATCTACATACATCTTAGATGATGTTATTGTTCCTGCCTCTACCACCTCCACTGGCAATGCATTCCAGGCTTTCACCACCCTTGCTGTGAATAACTTTCCAAGCATATCTCCTCTAAACCTTTCTCCTCTCATCTTGAACTCATAGCCCCTAGTAATTGAGCTCCGCACTCTGGGAAAAAGCTTCTTACATTGCACCCTGTCGATATGGCTCATGATTTTGTAGACCTCAGTCAGGTTCTCCACTCAACCTCTGTCTTTCTAATGAAAATAATCCTAATCTACTCAACCTCTTTTCATAGATAGCACCCTCCATACCAGACAACATCCTGGTGAACATCCTCTGCACCCTCTCTAAAGCATCCACATCTTTTGGGTAGTGTGGTGACCAGATCTGCATGCAGTATTCCAAATGTAGCTGAACCAAAGTCCACAACAACTGTAACATGACCTGCCAACTCTTGTACTCAATACCCCATCCAATGAAGGAAAGCATGCCGTATGCCTTCTTGACCACTTTACTGACCTGCATTGCCACCTTCAGGCAACAATGGACCTGAACACCAAGATCTTCCCGTATGTCAAATATTCCCCAGGACTTTTCCACTTGCTGTATCGTTTGCTCTTGAATTGGATCTTCCAAAGTGCATCACCTCACGTTTGCCTGGATTGAACTCCATTTCTCTGCCATCTCTCCAAACTATCTATATTCTGCTATAATCTCTGACAGTCCCTTTTGCAATCTGCTACTCCACCAATCTTTATGTCATCTGCAAACTTGCTAATCAGGCAATCTACACCTTCCTCCAAACTCTTTAGGTATATCACAAACAGCAGTGGTCCCAGCACCGATCCCTGTGGAACACCACTGGGCACAAATCTCCATTTTGATAAACTCTTCTATTCACCCTATCCATGCCCCTCATGATCTTTTAAACCTCTATAAGGTCACCCCTCAGCCTCCACCACTCCAGAGAAAACAGGCCCAGCCTATTCAGCCTCTCCTTATACTCCTCCAACCCTGGCAATATCCTTGTTAATCTTTTCTGAACCCTTTCAAGTTTCACAACATCTTTCTGATTGGAGGGAGACACAATTGCACACAATATTCCAAAAGTATCCAAACCAATGTCCTGTACAGCCACAACATGACCTCACAACTCCTATACTCAATGCTCTGATCAATAAAGGAAAGCATACTAAACGTCTTCTTCACTGTCCTATCAACCGCGACTCCACTTTCAAGGAACTATAGACCTGCACTCCAAGGTCTCTTTTGTTTAGCAACATCCCCAGGGCCTTACCATTAAATGTATAAGTCCTGCTAAGATTTGCCTTTCCAAAATGGAGCACTCGCATTCATCTAAATTAAACTCCATCTGCCACTCCTCAGCTCATTGGCCCATCTGGTCAAGATCCCATTATACTCTGAAGTAACCTTCTTTGCTGTCCACAACAGCTCCAATTTTGGTGTCATCTGCAAACTTAGCAACTGTACCTCTTATGTTCATATCCAAATCATTTATATAAATGATGAAAAGTATTGGACCCAGCATTGATCCTTGTGGCACACCAGTCTGAAAAACAACCCTCCACCACCATCCTCTGTGTTCTACCTTTGAGCCAGTTTTGTATCTGAATAGCTAGTTCTCCCTGAAATCCATGAGATCTAACCTTGCTAACCAGTCTCGCATGAGGAACCTTGTCGATCGCCTTACTGAAGATCATATAGATCACATCTACCACTCTGCCCTCATCAATCTTCTTTGCTACTTCTTCTAAAAACTTAATCAAGTTTGTGAGACATGATTTCCCATGCACAAAGCCATGTTGACTAATCCTAATCTGTCCTTGCCTTTCCAAATACTTGTACACCCTATCCCTCAGGATTCCCTCCAATAGCCCAGCACCAATGTCAGGCTCACCGGTCACCAGGTGCCCTGGCGTTTCTTACCACCTTTCTTAAATAGTGGCACCACATTATCCAACTTCCAGTCTTTGGGCATCACACCTGTGACTATCAATGATACAAATATCTCCGTAAGAGGCCCAGCAATCACTTCTCTAGTTTCCCACAGAGTTCTAGGGTACACCGGATCAGGTCCTGGGGATTTATCCACTTTTATACATTCTAAGACATCCAGCACTTCCTCCTCTGTAATATGGACATTCTTCAAGATGTCAGCATTTATTTCCCCACATTCTATATCTTCCATGTCCTAAACACTGATGCAAAATACTTGTTTAGTATTTTCCCCATCTCCTGCAACTTCACATATAGGCTGCCTTGCTGATTTTTGAGGAGCCCTATTCTCTCCCTTGTTACCCTTTTGTCCTTAATGTATTTATAGAATCCCTTTGGATTCTCCTTAACCATATTTGCCAAAGCTATCTCATGTTCCCTTTTTGCCCTCATGATTTCCCTCTTCAGTATACTCCTACTGTGTTTAAACTCTTCTTAGGATTCACTGGATCTCTCCTGTCTATACCTGACATATGCTTCCTTCTTTTTCTTTAGTCATCCGGCATTGCCTACACCTACCAGCCTTACCTTTCACCCTAATAGGAATATACTGTCTCAGGACTCTTGTTATCTCATTTCTGAAGGCTTCCCATTTTCCAGCCGCCTCGTTACCTGCGAATACCCGCCTCCAATCAGCTTTTGGAAGTTCTTGCTTAATACCGTCAAAATTGGCCTTCCTCTGATTTAGAACTTCAATTTGTATATCTGGTCTATCCTTTCCATCACTATTTTAAAACTAATGGAATTATGGTCGATGGTCCTGAAATGCTCCCTCTGACACCAGCCCTGCCTTATTTAACAAGAGTAGGTCAAGTTTTAGAACATAATTTCTGGAGTAAATCAGATGTGAATATCCAACATGGAATGTGAATCAAGCATGTTCAAGGAATAATTGCTGTCCTGGCAGAGCCAAAGCTATTATCCAACCAAGAGTTTTCGTACTGAAAATCTAGTAATTGCACTGACAGCCCCAAAACTACCACATACAAATAAACAATAAGATGCACTAAATTAAAAGAAATGAAGATTGTGGGGTCCCTGGCTTAATTTCTCAGCATTCTCTAGTTCATAGTCGATCAGTAACAAAAGTCTGCATCACAATTATTAACCTTACAGAATAACTGTAAACATGTATCAAACTATGTGACCCGAATGAATGTATGTGTGATTCTTTGATCAGTATAGGTCTAACAGGTGGTATGTAGGCAAAAATTCCTAACCAGAACTTGGTGAGGACTTGATGAGGACAAATAAATCCTCAGAAATTCATAAATAGCTCAGAACTACAACTAAATTGTCTGAATTCAACATACAGAGTGCAACCTTTAGAACACTGAA
This sequence comes from Hemiscyllium ocellatum, assembly GCF_020745735.1. Lineage (NCBI taxonomy): Eukaryota > Metazoa > Chordata > Chondrichthyes > Orectolobiformes > Hemiscylliidae > Hemiscyllium > Hemiscyllium ocellatum. The sequence goes on along the minus strand of NC_083425.1, from coordinate 24,683,445 downwards.
ACTTTGGCAACCTTTAACTTCCACTTGTAACAAAATTAATGGTGCTGGCAGCAATCATACTATTTACTTACAAGAGGTTTTATGTGGTGATTATTTTCACACCAAAAGGTCAGCCAGTTCACTTCTTTTCAGCTCTCTGTCAGCATTATATTTAATTATTAAATTTCACATTCAATATATTTGACAAAGAGGAAATTTCCTATAATGTTGTAGAAAATACATTTCCATCATGTGGTATGAGATTCTTGATCGCCTCTGACACTGTTGGCAGTTAAAAAAAAGTATTTCTGCTTATTATTTGCTTTCAGATTAATTTTGGGTCAGCTACTCTTCCTCTTCCATGCATTTAGCTGCACTCTCATTTCCATGTCAGTAACCTTTGATTCCTTCTGGCATAGCTTCTATATATTTTATGATTATTCGATTTTCTCTGTCAACTTTCTCTTTTACAATATCAAATACTTTTGTGATTTGCGCTTATATTCTTTTACTCATGTTGTCAATCTACTTCAGCTGCTTAAAGCTTTCCAAAATATGCTAAGACACAGAGAGCAATATCCTTGAAAGTGGTATACGGGGTAGTGAAGAAGGCTTTTGGCAGAGTTTCAAGGGTGAGAGCATTGAGTGTGGGAGTTGGAATATCTTGTAGCTGGACAAAATGTTGGTGAGGCCACATTTGGGATATTGCATATAGTTCTGGTTGCCCTTCACTAGAAATGATACTGTTAAACCAGAAAGAGGCATAAAATATTTAATAGGATGCTACATTAGATTACTTACAGTGTGGAAACAGGCCCTTCGGACCAACAAGTCCACACCGACCCGCCACCCACACATTTACCCCTTACCTAACACTACGGGCAATTTAGCATGGCCAATTCACCTGACCCGCACATCTTTGGACTGTGGGAGGAAACCGGAGCACCCGAGGAAACCCACGCAGACACGGGGAGAACGTGCGAACTCCACAGAGTCAGTCGCCTGAGTCGGGAATTGAACCCGGGTCTCAGTGAGACAGCAGTGCTAACCACTGTGCCACCGTGCCGCCCAATTAACTGGATGGTTTAGTTATAAGGCAAGGTTGGATAGGCTGGGACATAGAGGTCTAACGGGTGACTGTACAGAGGTCTATAAAATCATGAGAGGCATAGATAAAGTAGAATAGCATTTCCCCATGCTAGGGGAGTCTAAAACAAGAGGCATTGGTTTAAGGTGAGAGGGGAGAGATACAAAAGGGTGCAAAGGGGCAATTTTCTCACACAGAGAATGGTGAGTATCCGGAATGGCTGCCAGAGGTACTAATGGAAATGAGTACAATTTTGTCATTTAAGCAGTATTTAGACAGATACATGGATTGGATGGATATGGAGGGATATGCTCCGGATGCAGGCAAATGAGACTAATTTAATTGTGAAAATTGGACAGCATGGACAGGTAGGGCCAAAGGGCCTGTTTCCATGCTGTAGACCTCTATAAATCTGTATACAGTGGAGAACAAAAATCCTCTTCAATTAGATCAAAGCAGTTCCCTCTGTCATCTCCATCAGCCTGCCTTTTTTACATAACCCTTAATATCCTTACCTAATAAAAATATTTCAATCTGAGTTTTGAAATTTTTAACCAGGCTAACTTCAACAGCTTTTTAACAGATATAGTTCCAGATTCCATTTCTTTTATGTCAAGAAGTGTATCCTGACATTCACCCCAAATTGCCTGGATTTATTTTATTCTGGACTTTCCTTCCAGAGGAAATAATTTATTTTCCCCATTAACCCTATCAATTCCCTTAAGAATTTAAGAACTTAGATCTTTTAATTTTCTATTATCAAGGTTGTACAATTATGGTCAATGCAATTTGTCTTTAAAATTTACTCCTTTAACCCAGTCTTCGTTCTGCAAATTTTGCATTAAACCCCCTCTAAGACCTATATATATAAATGTATATAATATTTTACAAGCTGCGGTATGAGGCTTGAACACAATAATCTACTCCTTTATCATCCAGCTCAAAGGCCAACATTCTATTAGCATTTCAATAAATGTTGTATGTATCCCTAGCTTTTAGTGATTTTTGTAACTGGACATCCAAATTACCCTCTTCTTCCAGAATTCCAAGTTTCTCAACAACTTATTTTGATTTACCTTTTATAAGCCCAAAGTGGATTATCTCATATTTTCACATATTGAATTCAGTTAAGAGTTATAGAGTCATAGAGATGCACAGCATGGAAACAGACCCTTCGGTCCAACCCTTCCATGCCGACCAGATATCCCAATCCAATCTAGTCCCACCTACCAGCACCCGGCCCATATCCCTCCCTATTTATATGCCCATCCAAATGCCTCTTAAATGTTGCAATTGTACCAGCCTCCATCACTTCCTATGGTAGCTCATTCCATACACGTACTACCCTCTGCATGAAAAAGTTGCCCCTTAGGTCTCTTTTCTATCTTTCCCCTCTCACCCTAAACCTATGCCCTCTTGTTCTGACTCCCCGACCCCAGGGAAAAGATTTTGCCTATTTACCCTATCCAAGGCCCTCATAATTTTGTAAGCCTTTGTAAGGTCACCCCTCAACCTCTAACGCGCCAAAGAAAAAAACAGCCCCAGCCTGTTCAGTCTCTCCCTATAGCTCAAATTCTCCAACTCTGGCAACATCCTTGTAAATCTTCTCTGAACACTTTCAAGTTTCACAACATCTTTCCGATAGGAAGGAGACCAGAATTGCATGCAATATTCCAACAGTGGCCTAACCAATGTCCCGTACAGTCACAACATGACCTCCTAACTCCTGTACTCAATACTCTGACCAATAAAGGAAAGCATACCAAATGCCTTCTTCACTATTCTATCTACCTGCGACTCCACTTTCAAGGAGCTATGAACCTGCACACAAAGGTCTCTTTGTTCAGCAACACTCTCTAGGACCTTACCATTAAGTGTATAAGTCCTGCTAAGATTTGCTTTCCTAAAATGCAACACCCCACATTTATCTGAATTAAACTACATCTGCCACCCCACTCTCTCAATCTATCAATGTGATTTTGTGACATCCTGTTCCCATCAACTCTGTATCACCCAGAATCTTTTTAGCAGCAAAGTTGGATATAGCTCTTTATTCTTTCATCTAAACCACATGAATGTTAAACTGAGGTGACAAAACTGAGAAGATAAATCTAAGGGCCAGATATTGATTTCTTCTTTGGTATGCTTTCATAGCAACTTTACTAGTGCAATCACATTGTGTAGAACTTTGACTCAGTCAAAAGTGGACATAATGATGAACCGATACCCTTTCCAAGATTACAAACAAGCATTGCTTTGAACTGTACAAGTGCTAAGGTGTTGTTAATAATATTTCATGTCAGACAGGATACAAGTTTGCAAATTTCACACTGGTAAGAGGGAAGAGTAGAGTCATTGCAGCCTGGAAAATGATTTAGAAGATTTCAAGATAGTGAGAATAGTAGGCATTTGTATTCCAAAACTTTGTCCTGCTTAACTCACTATATTGTGTATGACAGATGGCAGAAGTTAATTTCGGAATAACTAAGGAGGATTTCATCACAAAATAACAATTTAGTTAAGATTTAGGGTGTAGGTTTGCTCACTGAGCTGTAGGTTTGATATCCAGACATTTCATTACCTGGCTAGGTATCATCATCAGTGGCGACCTCCAAGTGAAGTGAAGCTGTTGTCTCCTGCTTTCTATTTTTATCTTTCTCCTGGATGGGGTTCCTGGAGTTTGTGGTGATGTCATTTCCTGTTCGTTTTCTGAGGTGTTGATAGATGGCATCTAGATCTATGTGTTTGTTTATGGCGTTATTGTTGGAGTGCCAGGCCTCTAGGAATTCTCTTGCATGTCTTTGCTTAGCCTGTCCCAGGATAGATGTGTTGTCCCAGTCAAAATGGTGGGTTTTTTCATCCGTGTGTAGGGCTATGAGGGAGAGGGGATCGTGTCTTTTTGTGGCTAGCTGGTGTTCATGTATCCTGGTGGCTAACTTTCTTCCTGTTATGTGCTATGTAGTGTTTGTGGCAGTCCTTGCATGGAATTTTATAGATGATGTTGGTTTTGTCCATGGGTTGTACTGGGTCTTTTAAGTTTGTTAGTTTTTGTTTGACAGGACAAACAATGAAATGACATCACCACAAACTCCAGGAACCCCATCCAGGAGAAAAACATAAATAGAAAGCAGGAGACAACAGCTTCGCTTCACTTGGAGGTCGCTACTGATGATGTTACCTAGCCAGGTAATGAAACGTCTGGATATCAAACCTACAGCTCAGCGAGCAAACCTACACCCTAAACCTCAAGCTGAGCTACAAACCTTAGTTAAGATTATCTCGCTCTTCTTTGCTATGTTCTGTGTACTTATTCAATTGTTTCAGTTCAATCATCTGAAATTAATAGAAGTGATATACATATGACCATGGGTCAGATAATTTCCACCTTAACATCAATAAAAGATATTCATTACTAAAAGAATTGGGGATAAACAGAGCTAAGGATTTATTTTGTGGGCATTTATATCTCATGTAAATAAAGTTAATTGGCCAATTTCCATGAAAAATGTAAAAGATTTCTTGCCCTAAATGGTAGTTTAAACTTGTTTCATTGCTTTTTTATTTCAAATGCTGCAGAGTTCTGCAATCTCATCTGGGATGTCCCATTGCTCTGCAAAACAACGTGTATATTCCAAGTAACTCTGCTGTGACCCGATTGTGTCTAGTATTCACAAGATTTTTTTTCTTTGTTTCAAACTTAAGCTCTATTCATGAATATTAATGATTGTCACCTACATGCACACAAGACATGTTAGTAAGTATGAATGTAGTTAGTTTTTGTTTCAGAAGACTCATTAAGTGGAGAAATGACAGTGCTAAATTGGAGAGCATTTTTCTGTCTTTGCTTTCATTGTCAGTATGAATAAGCAAAGGTTACTTCAGTCATCGTTGTAAAATATGATTCATCCACAATTAGTTTTTAGTTAATTCAACGCAGGAATTAGAAATGCATGTGAAGGAAATATGAAAAAAAGGAACAATGTGACTTACCTTGGAAATTGAAGCTAGATGGGAAGGAGATGCAAGTCACATATGGCAGAAGTTACACAGGTAAGGTAACAAGGGACTGGAGATGTGAACTCAACAGGACACAAATATGAGAATTGGATTGTGACAGGAGATCAAACTTTGAGAGGAAATGAAAATCCAGGTTATGTAGAAGACAAATATCACTTCTGCTTAGGATATTCGGCTTAGCTGTTGAATGTGGATTAGTCTTGTGGACAGGAGGCTGACATTTTACTTGAGTAAGACCTATAAATTAATAATGTATGGTAAAAAAGTGCAGAAGTGTTGAGATCAGTGTTAGGGAAATTAAAACCGAATGTGGAAAAGTATGTTCCATTGTCTAGCTTGTGACATATTGATATATTAAATTTCAAAGGATTATGCCTTTCCTGCTGACGAAACTAAAGACTAAGAAATTATGGTAATAGTTTATAATAGCCTTATTTTCATATTAATAACATCATATAACGTGGTGGCAGAATGTCAATCTCATGCAACAATTTCAGTGATGTACTTGTAATTTTAAAATATGATCTGCATGTTGACACTCTCCAGAAAATGTTTTGTTGAAATAATTGCGTGAGATTTATACCCTGTTGTTGCGCTAGATACTGCCAAAAAATCAATTTATAACAATTCCAATAAACATAAATATAAAATTATTTTTGAAAAGAGACAAGATTGTGTGAAATAATTAACTCTTAGTCACCTGTGTTTGCAATGCACTAGAAAGAAAATGATTTGAAAAAAATGTAGTCCAGCAATTGTTGCTGGTGTTGAATGATACAGGTACAAGTCAGCTATTTTCATGGAAGTGCTAATACATTTTAAGATTAACGGAATGAGGGAAATGTGCCAAGCACCAGGCAGGTGGGACTAGGTTGATTCGGGAGTATGGTTGGCGTGGACTGATTGGACTTAAGGGGCTGTTTCCATGCTGTATGACTCTATGACTCTACGAATAATGCTGCATTAAAATGGTGTATAGATAGTTGTCTAACAAATGTGTTAACAGTTCATTCACTAATATCAACAGCAATCATTTCTAAATTTTTTAGTTATTCATTCACAGGATGAGGGCATCGCTGGCTGGCCAGCACTTATTTCCCATCCCTAATTACCCATAGGTCAGTTGAAAGTCAACCACATTGCTGCAGGTCTGGAGTCACATGTCGGCTAGACTAGGTAGGGATTGCAGATTTCCTTTTCTCAAGGACATTAATAGACCAGATGGATTTTTCCAATAATTGACAATGGACAATAACTGACAATCATTAGACTCTTAATTGCAGATTTGTATTGAATTCAAATTCCACAATCTGTCACAATGGGATTCGCACCTAGGTTCTCAGAACATTACCTGGGTCTCTGAGTTAATAATCTAGTGGTAATAGCACTAGGCCATGCCTCTCCTAACTTGCATGTGAAATCTTTGGATGGAATCTTCCCAGCCCCTGAACAATATAGGCGATGGCAAGAAAGCTGGGAAATCAGATGAGATGTCCAGTGAGGATTTTCTTGAAATCAAGAGTTGAAGAGACCGATTTAAAGCCAGGCTTTGTACAGCAAGATGAAGTTGTCGCTGTTTGCATAGATCATCACTCATTATCACCCTTAGTCCTACCTAATCTCACCTCATGAATCCTCAGTTTCCCATTTTCCTATCTGCTAGAGAGAAGCTAGATGCTGAGAAATCCTCATATAAAGATCAGACCAGTTACCAATGATTCAAGCTTGCTCCTCTGGTACTCTATCTTGGACAGCAGACACTATCTCAGGGTGTGGTCCATGGGAAGCAACTGCAAGAACCCCCACGATTTTGGGGGTTCTGCAAGATTTTGGTATCTGACATATCACTGTTGCATTGTGGCACATTTCTGATCCACCTTAATGGAGCAGTTTGGAACTCACAAGCACACCTCATTAGAACACTGCTATGAGGACACTTTGCACACAGGGATGGGCATCCATCTCCTGGATTGGACCAGGATATATCTCAGTGTTTGCTCTCTTAGCATTCACTCAATCTGAAGTTTCTTGGACGTTCACTGCACCTCTGCCTTGCCTTAGATTTAGCCTCAGCAGCCAGATTTTATGTTTATTTTGCCATGTTCTTCAGTGTAGTCAGAAAGCCAAGTGGTTTTTTATGGTTCTCAGCAGGCATCAGTCAAAGAGTTAAACACATTGCTGTTTGGCACCATACTCCATTAGTGTCACACCTGCACCACATGCCAGCTAGGTATACATCAAAGACACTCCATATGCAGCAACCCATGGGCAATAGCCCACAGTCAGAGAAAGGGAGACAACTTTAACAGGGGAGCACAGCACAGTACTTCCAGGATCACATCCAATATTGGTCCAGGGGCTTGGCCATGATTAGTTGACCACTCAAGGCAGTCACGGTCGGGATTCTTTTCTAATAAAGTGTGAAGAACTGAATGTTGGGCACCCTGTCACCTATCACGGCTTCTCCTCTTAATTAGCTGACATGGTGGCACATTGGTTAGCACAGTTGCCTCAGAGTGCCAGGGTTTAATTCAAGTCTTGGGTGATTGTCTGTGTGGAGTTTGCATGTTCTCCCCATGCTGCATTACATAGATAGAATACATAGAATTTCTACAGTGTGAAAACATGCCATTCAGCCCACCAAGTATACATAATTTCTCCGAAGAGCACCCACCCAGATCTATCCCCGTAACCCTGCAGTTCCCAAGGCTAGTGCACCTAATCCACACATCCCTGGACACTACGAGGCAATTTAACATGGCCAATCCATCTAACCTGCACATCTTTGAACTGTGGCAGGAAACCGGAGCACCCAGCGGAAACCCACACAGACGTGGGGAGAATGTGCAAACTCCACATAGACAGTCACTTGTAGGAGGAATCCTGAGTCCCTGGCTCTGTGAGGCAGCAGTGCTAACTACTGCTTCCATAATCCAAAGATGTGCAGGTTAGGTGGGTTAACCATGATAAGATACCCAGGTGGGATGGAGCAGGGGGTTGGATCTGGGTAGGATGCTCTTTGGTGGGGCTGATTGGCCCCTTTCTGCACTGTATGGATTCTATGAGTCAACTGCTTTCTCTGGGAATGAGATGAAGGGAAATATTCAGTGAGAACAAGTGGCTGGCACTGATGTCAGTGCTGGTACAGGTTGGAGAAGACTGGTGAGGTGTCCTGAATGAATGAGTAGGAGGTGCAGATGTATTGCAGGGTTATTAGTTTGGGTGAGGATTGAGTGGATGACAGCGAGTGAGGAAGATATTATGTGTCACATTGTGAGAGTGGTCAAGGTCGAGCCATGGTAGTAAGTGGGTTCGATAGCAGAGATAGAGGGAATGTGAGGGAGCAGAGAGAAGATCAAGGCACTCTCTCTGTAGATGTTATTCGAGATGATTGAGACTACACTGAACCTGGTGGACCAGCCTGGCAGGGTGTGGTGCCATAGTTGCCTTTGCTTGTCTTGGAGAAAGAGGATATCCTTTCCTAACACCACCCCATCCACCAGAACCTCCAGGTTCCTATCCTCAAAGTCCAATGCGAATGTTATGAATTGTGCAGGGCAGTTCTGATCTGCTAGTATTTGTCCGAGTGCACAACAAACTTTTGAACATGGAGCTGGCTCCAGAATCACGGTAACTGTGAATACTGCTGCCTAGAATGATTAGGCTAGCATCACAAAAGCAGGATAGCACAGAGGCTTGGCACATAGTTAATGAGGTGAACTTGGACTGTAGCATGAGAAAAACTGCTAGGCTTCACAGAGAGAAACTCTTCATGAAACTCACCAAAAATGACACTCAGCCAATTTCCAGAAAGATTCAGCCCTACACATCTTTTTAAATGCCTCACCTTCAATAGCTTTGTGCATAAGCAAATGCAAGAGTAAAAGTTCTAAACTAGCATTAAAATAGTGAGGTAAAGTTTCATGGGCTCTGTCAAATTGAAATCATATTTTACAAATGAAATAGCTTTCTGAACTTTTGAGATCATCTCTAACGTGCTTCAGTTTCACCAATAAAATAATTATACACAAGTTCCGATCAGTTGTCAAGTTCAGACAAGTTTCTTAAATGCATTCCCTCTGTTGATTGGTGGATTGTCATTGTTCGAGAAGTACAACTTTGGTGTCAAGAGTTATCAAAGGAAATCAGATAATAAGTCCCTTTTTTATGCACAGCTTCAAATTTCATCCACCCTATTAAAATCCGATATGATTAGTGCTTAATGAAGTGTAAAAATTATGACTCTTTTTCTTAGCAATGAATATATTCATGTGCAATTCTGACATACAACTGATTTTGCTCAATTGAGCAGTTAATGGACATGTCTATGCCCTGTTATGGCTGATGAGTCAAATAATATCAAACCATTTTACTCCTGAGTCTTTAAGAGTGTTTTAATATTTACATCTCGAGCCAGTTATCTGTTTATAGTCTGATTTGTGAACAAAGACTGATAACAAGTGAATTTCCCCATGTAGAGCATGAGAAACCTGTTATTTTCATGGAAAGCCATTTGTGCTGGTATAAATCATGTTACACAGTAGCACACAAAAAATCCTGTTACTACTAACCAAGCTTTATTGCCTTATAAACAAACAACTACAGTCAGGTATTAAATAAAGTGACCTCCAGCTAAAAATCTAACAGTTAATCTTGGTCTTTTAATGATGGCAGAGACAATTGTGATGATTATTGCTGATAAAGCTAGAATTATCACAGAAATCAACATTCTGAACTAATAAAAGTAGAATAACTCTGCGCCACTTCAGAATTGGCATCATGCAGTAATGGTCCCACGTGTAAGACCCACTGAGATGAATGGATGTGTTTCCGTAAAAGTGTTTCATAACATGTGCTGTGCCAATGTATCACCATGCTAATTTGGATGCAGTGCACCATCATCAGATGCAAAATTGTATTCCATTACAATTCATAACCTTAAGGCCTGACAAATCTCTCAATCTACCATTACCATCAAGTCATAGAGTCATAGAGATGTACAGCACGGAAACAGACCCTTCGGTCCAACCTGGCCATGCCGACCAGATATCCCAACCCAATCTAGTCACACATGCCAGCACCCGGCCCACATCCCTCCAAGCCCTTCATATTCATATACCCATCCAAATGCCTCTTAAATGTTGCAATTGTATCAGCCTCCACCACTTTCTCTGGCAGCTCATTCCATACACATATCATCCGCTGCGTGAAAAAGTTGCCCCGTAGGTCCCCTTTATATCTTTCCCCTCTCACCCTAAACCTATGTCCTCTAGTTCTGAATTCCCCCAACCCAGGGAAATGACTTTGTCTATTTATCCTATCCATGCCCCTCATAATTTTATCAACCTCTATAAGGTCACCCCACAGCCTCCGATGCTCCAGGGAAAACAGCCCGAGCCTGTTCAGCCTCTCCCTATAGCTCAAATCCTCCAACCCTGGCAACAACCTTGTAAACCTTTTCTGAAATCTTTCAAGTTTCACATCTTTCCGATAGGAAGGAGACCAGAATTACATGCAATATTACAACAGTGGCCTAACCAATGTCCTGTACAGCCGCAACATGACCTCCCAAATCCTGGTCTCAATTCTCTGACTGATAAAGGAATGCATACCAAATGCCTTCTTCACTATCCTATCTACCTGTGACTGCACTTTCAAGGAGCTATGAACCTGCAATGCAAGGTCTCTTCATTTAGCAACACTCCCTAGGACCTCACCAGTAAGTGTGTAAGTCCTGCTAAGATTTTCTTTCCCAAAATGCAGCACCTTGCATTTCTTTGAATTAAACTTCATCTGCCACTTCTCAGCCTATTGGCCCATCTGGTCAAGATCCTGTTGTAATCTGAGGTAACCTTCTTCGCTGTCCACTACACCTCCAATTTTGGTGTCATCTGCGAACTTAGCAACTGTACCTCTTATGCTCACATCCAAATCATTTATATAAATGATGAAAAATAGAGAACCCAGCATCAATCCTTGTGGCACTCCACTGGTCACAGGCCTGCAGTCTGAAAAACAACCCTCCACCACCACTGTCTGTCTTCTACCTTTGAGCCAGTTCTGTATCCAATTGGCTAGTTCTCCCTATATTCCATGAGATCTAACCTTGCTAACCAGTCTCCCATGGGACATCTTGTCAAATGTCTTACTGAAATCCATGTAGATCACATCTACCACTCTGCCCTCATCAATCTTCTTTGTTACTTCTTCAAAAAACTCAATCAAGTTTGTGAGACATGATTGCTCACACACAAAGCGTTGTTGACTATCCCTAATCAGTCCTTGTCTTTCCAAATACATGTACATCCTTGCCCACCACTGACTTCAGGCTCACTGGTCTATAGTTCCCTGGCTTATCCTTACCACCCTTCTTAAACAGTAGCACCACGTTAGCCAACCTCCTTAAGTCAAGGGGCCATTTTTGTTCAATGAAGTGATGAACATTCTAGAAGCAGCAATAGATATTCCTACAATTAAGGTATTAACCTGCAGAGAGTTACAGAACAAAAGAACACACATTCTGACTAACCAAAGGCAGAGCCAAACAATTCCAAACCAGTTCAACAGTTCAAAGTTTGATAGTCCATCCACATCTAGGGATAAAATGGTGGTAGATAATTGGATAGCAAACCCTTAGAAGTTTGATTGATGAACATCACCATTCCTAACAATGGGGAATTTGAGATTTGATACCAGTAGAGAAGGTTGAGGCATTTGGAAATGACATGTGGATAATCAACTTTGGTCCCCACCTGAGCTCCCCACCATTACAATGCTGACTTGAAACAAATTGTTTCATTCATGTGACATCAAGAAAATAACAATGCTGGATACAGCAAAGGCTGTGGATCCCAACAACATTGCAGCAAATGTACTGCATGCTAATGTTCCAGGAACAACTATGCCTTTAATCCTGCTGTCAACTAAGCTATAATCACTGTCATCTACCTGAAAAATTGGAAACTTGCCCTGGTGTGTCTTGTCTACAAAAATATAGGACAAATCCAATCTGACCATTAAACAGATAGGAAAGTAGGCATGTAAGCATATTTCTGAATTGCAGGTTGATAGAGAGGAAAAATACTTCTCTCCAGGCGTAGGAAAATGAATCCTGATACTTATCAGTGATGTACTGATCAGTAAGTATAGAAATCCTTATCAGCGTAATATGGGTCTACATTGTGTTATACTGCATTTCTAATGTATAATGTAAACAGGAAAAGAACAAAACAATTTTATTTCTTTTCTGCCTGTGCAGGCCATTTTTGTGGCTACTAAGTTACCACAGATTACATTTTGAATTTAAATAAGGGCAATTATGAGGATATGAAATCAAAGCTAGCTGAAGCGAATTGGCAATTTAGGTTATGGGAGAGGGCATTAGAGATGCCGTGGCAAACATATTAAGGGGATCTTTTAGAAAGTGCAGAATAGATACATTCCAACAAATAAGAAAAAAACTTAAGAGATGGGCCTGCCATCTATGGTTAACTAAAAAAGTCAAAGGTAGTATCAAACTGAAAGAAAAGACATATAATTGTACAAAGTTGGGTGGCAGGTCAGAAGATTTGTCAGAATATAAAAGAACAGTGAAGAATTACTAAAGGGTTAATCAGGACAGAAAAAAATAGAATACAAGGGACAGAAAGAAAAACGTCTTCAGAAATTTAAGGAAGAAAAGAGTTTACAGAGTAGGTGTTAGTCTGACAGAAAATGAGTCTGGGGAATTAATGCTCCTCATGATGTTATAATGATCTATAAAATAGCCCTTACCCACCTACCCTCCAGTAAGAAAAGTCCTAGCTTATCCAGCCTCTCCTTATAACACAAATCCTCCAGTCCTGGTAACATCCTTGTACACTTTGGCACCCTCTTCAATTTAACAATGTCCTTCCTGCAGCAGGGCATCCAGAACAGTGCACAGTACTCCAAAAGTGGTCTCACCATCATCCTGTACAATGGCAACATGATGTCCCAACTCTTAAACTCAATGATTTGAGCTATTAAAGGCAAGGGTGCCAAATGTCTTCTTTACCACCCTGTCTATCTGGAATGCAGATATTATAAAAGGGCACTTGGATATGTTGAAGGTATTCAGGCAGAGTCAACATGATTTTGCCAAAGGGAAATCATGCTTGATTAATTATTGAAGTCCTTTGATGAAGTAAATTGTGCTGCAGATAGAGGGGAACCAGTATTTAGTTTTCCAGAATGAATTTGATAGGGCACCACATCAAATATTATTGTCAAAAGAAAAAGCACACGGTATAGGATTAACATAGGAGCATTGAAAGACTAACATGGCTGGAATAATTAGGTATTCTTTGGGCTGGCCATGAGGGGTGTGCCATAGGGGTTGTTGCTGAGACCTCACTTCTTTACAATTTATATAAATGATTTAAATGAAAAGATTGAAGTTATGATAGCTAAATATGATGACAGCACAAAGATGGTTAGAGGGTGAGTTATGAAGAGGAAATATGGAGACTACAAAGGTATATAGTTAGGTTAAATAAGTAGGCAAAGATTTGGTAATTACAGTGCAATGTGGGAAAGTGTGGAATCATCCGTTTTGGCAGAAAGAATAAACAAGAAGCATTTTATATCAAACATAAGGGGCTGCAGAGGTTCTGAATGTGCAAATGCATTAATCACAGAAGGTTAGTATGCAGTTACAGCAAGTAATCAGGAAAGCTGATAGAATGTTGCAACTTATTGTGAGTGGAATTGAATGCAAGAGTAGGGAGGTAATGCTTCAGTTATATAGGCTATTGGTATGACTATCTGGAATAGTGCATACAGTACTGATCACCATACTTAGGAAAGAATGTTCGTGTATTGAAAGCAGTTCAGAGAAGTTTTATTGGTCTAACAATTGAAAAGAGCAGACTGCCTTATGAGGAAAAGATAAACAGGCTAGGCCTTAATGGAGACATATAAGTTCGTGAGCGGACTTGACTGGAGGATGTTTCCTCTTGTGAAAGAATCTAGAACTGGGGGTCATAGGTTAATTGTAAGGGGCCGCCCAATTAAAACAGAAATGAAGCACTTTTTTATCTCAGAGAATTGTGAGTGTTTAGAATTCCCTTCCTCAAAAGACAGTGCAGACAGAAACTTTAAATATTTTTAAGGCAGAGGTAGCTAGATTCTTAATTACCAAGGACATGACTGGGGATATTCAGAAATGTAGGTTGACATTAAAAGCAAGTCAGCCATGATTTTATTGAATGGCTGAACAGGCTCGAAGGACAGAGTGGCCTATTCTTGTTCCTTGTTCGTAAACTTGTGCGTGGTTTATGTTATTATGGTTCAATGTACAATAGATTTCAAATTGAGTCAAGTTGTTATTCCAGTTACATCCTCATTTATTTTAACTATAGTAATGCAACTTAATTAATTATTGAATATCTGTAGTATAAAAAAATCCTATAAACCAACTAAAATACCTCCACAGAAGGTGGTATCCTGTCACCAAGTCACCCTTTATTTACAGTGGATAGTAGTTGATACTGATCCAGGTCCCTCAGAGCCAGCTCTGCAGAGTGAACAGGATTGACACTTCTGCTGTTATCTGTCAGCCAGGGCTTCCTGATCGGCCAGATTAACAGCCCCAAGTCTGAGAATTCATACTCTATGAGGTTCACCTGGCTGACATTGTTACAATAACTACAGCAACAATGTTATCTCAATCTGAGATTAAACAAAGCATCTGCTTTGCACTTTATGCACATTTTCAGATTAATATGTCAAGTTAACAATTGTAAACTTCCACCATTCTCCCCCATTGTTATTCATTGAACTATGATGCTAAGGGATGCACAGATACCTTTAAATCATTCTCTCAAAAGCATACAGGGACAATTCTTAGAACTGCAAACTACATATAATAATCATCAAACCTTGTTTGCTCAACTGAAAGGAAACTGTTTCAGGAACAATAGCTCAGATTGTATCTTGTTTTTCTGGACAGCTAGTTCTCAGAAAAGTGATAGATAATCTGAATTTCCATCAGTCCTCCCTGTGGCTATTGAGGGAATTGTATCCTTTATATTTTTGCTGAAATTTTAGTTGCCTGATGGTATGAATCCCTTTGAGAACGTTTTAAAGATACTAAATCTTACTGAAAGCGAGGCTTTTAACAAAAGGCTATCAGGCTGGTTGAGGAATGTATAAAATTAACAAGAAAAGAGCAAAACAATTTTTTTCCTTTTTGAGTTACTGTTGTTTGGTGTTATAGTTATTATGCCTCATTGTTCAAAATTATGCAGTGCAGACTTATATCTTTTAATTATGATTTTAAGTTTCATCTTTTTATGGGCACCTTGGCAATCCAAATGGTGTTGTTTTCATGATGTGAAGAAATGTCTGAGGTATCAGCTTGCACAGTTTGGAGGTCCAATCCTGTTGTATTCTTATCTGTTGAGTAGGACCCGAAAGATTTCTGGATTTATTATTTACAAAGCAACAAAATCATATCTACTGCTAAGCATTGTTGTATTTAAATATTAAAGGTTCCTTCCAGTCATCTCCCTTGTGCTAAATAACAATGCCATTCTCTCAACTCCCTATATAACCCATGTCAAATCACTTCATGCTGTATTTTCCTTAGTGGTAACTTGTAATCTCCTCTCAAGCCTTCTGGACACTTCTTCCTGTGTTGTTACAGCTGAAAAGGTCACATGGAATACGATTTAATTGCACCATTATAATTATGATATATATATGAATCAATCCCACTCTTCTATTAGTATCATAATCTGGCCATCTGCACTTAAAGCTGTGGGCGGCACGGTGGCACAGTGGTTAGCCCTGCTGTCTCACAGCGCCCTGAGACCCGGGTTCAATTCCCGATTCAGGTGACTGACTGTGTGAAGTTTGCACGTTCTCCCCATGTCTGTGTGGTTTCCTCCGGGTGCTCCGGTTTCCTCCCACAATCCAAAGATGTGCGGGTCAGGTGAATTGGCCATGTTAGTGTAGTGTTAGGTAAGGGGTAAATATAGGGGTATGGGTGGGTTGCGCTTCAGCGGGTCGGTGTGGACTTGTTGGGCCGAAGGGCCTGTTTCCACAGTGTAAGTAATCTAATCTGTCACACCCTTTGAACCCAATTCCCCTTCCTTTCACAGCGAAATCTCACATCCTGTGTGGTTGAGGGCAATAAAACCATGCTTTAAGATTGTGTAAACCCTGTTGTAGTTCTTCAGAAACCTTTTCAATATTCCAACATTTTTGGTCTTCTTCCATCTGTTCAAAGATTGCGTTATTTTATCTAGCACTACTGCTATGCACTATTATCAGAAATCCCTTTACACTGCGGCCAATCCCATTGGCACGATCTCAACATTTTCATCCTGGTCTTCTACTCCTTCTTCACCTTTAGAAAAGTCCTTAGATTGTTGTCACAACTCAGGACCAGACTCCAGGACACCTATAATGTTTCTACCCCTACTGAAAATGTTATGAACTTCAAAGTGTGGCTTAGCGATAATCATGTAGAATTGCTGGTGCTTGAGACATGGAATTAGTCTACCAAAGTTGTATGCATGAACTTGCAAACTAAAACTGAACTTTCTCAGTTGGCTAGAATGTAATCAATATTCCAGGATAGATGACCAATTATCCAAAACACAACTAGAACTAAGAAAACATGAACATTTCCTTTAGGGTCAGCTGTGAGAGTTGTTAGCATAGAGTGCTCCAATCCTGTTATGGGACATTAACATAACAAGAAGTTGGAATACCCAAAAGTTAACCAAAGAGCAATGCCATTTAAATCCATCTGTTAAAACAAATGTAACACAATGTTGACACTGTTGATAAAGACATTTTATGCACTCAGATATACTACTTGTTGCCCCACCCCTAACCAAAGAGATCCATTGTTATATAAAATCTTGAATGTTCCTTTACTTTTCTGGGTCCAATCTGAAGGTATGTCACAATGCTACAGAAATTATTTTATCTCTGTATTTCAACCTTCTTTAAGGTGCATGATTTATAGTATTCCTTCTATTAGCTTTGAGCTAAGCAACTCTCCATTTTACTTCCAAAACCTCAAGGCTGTGGATTCTTTAGCTCCATGCTGTGGCTTTGCACATACTTAGACTGCATTTTTCCCAATGTCCTCCCAAACACTCTGTATAGCCTTTTGTAAGCTCATCATTAAGTTGACTGCTTTTTACCAGAAGACTCTGTAGATTTCTCCCATGATCTTGTTTCCATTGTACTCTACAAACTGCTTTCACCCTACACCACAGTTTGAACCTTCTGTTCATTGGACACTGGTTGAATTTGGGTAGCTTTCTTCTTCTGCTTCAACCTAATAACTATATTGGAATTTATAGATGCTTTTATGGAATCCCTATAGTGAGGAAGCAGGCCAGCTGGCCCATCAAGTCCACACTGATTCTCCAAAGAGCATCCCAGTCAGACCCACCTCCCTAACCCTATCCCCGTAACTCTGCATTTCCCAGGCAAACCCATCTAACCCTGTACAGCCTTGGACACTGTGGGCAACTTAGCATGGCCAATCCACATTACCTGCGCATCCTTGGACTGTGGAGGGAAACTAGAGCACTCGAATGAAACTGCGTAGACATGGGAGAGTATGTAAACTCCACATAGACAGTTGCCCGAGGGTGGACATCAAACCCAGGTCCCTGGCACTATGAGGCAGCAGACCTAACCGCTAAGCTAAACTAAACCTTTCCATTTGACTTAATAAGCCTCATGGTCATGATTACCTAACACTTAAATGTTGCTTTGGTCGATTCTTATCAGAAACTCCAGCTTGTTGTCTTTCCATCTACCTTCCACCGTCCATGTTCTTTTTACATTTTAACTTAATTTGTAAGAAATTTCCCTTCATTGGGAAATCCCTTAGGTTGGGATTGATTCTAACTAATTTCAAAAATATAATTCCACTGCACCTCTAGTGATTAGTTAGTTCACAGTTTATTGATGCTATCCACAACAGCAGACCATTTTGTGTTCATCCCTAAGATCAGACATAGTAAACTGATGCTGTCTGACAGAACCATAATTCAGGATTCACATACAACACAGTTTCAATACTAATGACTATTCGAAAGTAAGGGGCAAAGAATGAATATTATTTCCAATGCCTGATTTTTAACATAAAAAGCTGAAAGACAACAGATGCTTTTTAATCCTTTGTAAGTGTTTGAATTCTTTAAATACAATGTTTGTCTGAAACAGCCCTTGAGAAAAATGATTGAAACATGATCAATGAAAAATAACGAAGTGTGACAAAACAAAATGAAAACTAGTTGAACATAGGGATTAGCTTAGAAATTCTTAGCCCATGCATTTCAAAAAGCAGCAATACCACAGTTTATGCTAGTCATTAGAAAAGAAAATGAAGTCAGTATCTGTTACCCCTTCTGAAATCAATAAAATAGCCAGAAAATTTATGAAACACTGTAGACCTCAGAAATTGAGCCATTGGGAGGTGACCTTCAGTGCTATTTAAATGCAATCACTCTTGCTTTATTACTCCCAAGTCTATTTTATGTTTCCACCAGCATAATCATTAAACCCTCAGTCATTCCACATCAATCTATTCTGCTCTTGTGGTGCTCTCCGCTCTTTCACATGAAGTAGCATGGTGGAAGATAACATATAGTTACTACAACTTTGGAAGTGGTTAATAGTATACCCAAAATACATTCACACTGATAAAATGTGCAGATTTGACAAATAGAGGCAAATTAGGTATTATTTTAAATGTTGTACTTGTGATTTTTTAAAGTCTTGAAGCAATAATTCCCAAGTCATAACATCTATCTGGCATTCCCTGCCAAAACCTCAGCCAGGGGAGTGACAAAGCCGAGGCCAATAGGACTTAGATCTACTTAATCCGATAGGTGCAGGAGTAGGCCCTTCAAGCCAGCACTACTATTCATTATGATCATGGCTGATCATCCACAATCAGTATCCTGTTCCTGCCTTGTCCCCATAACCCTTGATTCCACTATCTTTGAGAGCTCTATTAATCTCTTTCTTGAAAGTATCCAGAGACTTGGCCTCCTCTGCCTTCTGGGACAGAGCATTCCATATATCCACCACTCTCTGGGTGAAGAAGTTTCTCCTCAACTCTGTTCCAAATTGCCTACCCCTTATTTTTAAACTGTGTTCTCTGGTTCTGCACTCATCCGTCAGCAGAAACATGCTTCCTACCTCTAGAGTGTCCAATCCTTTAATAATCTTATATGTCTCAATCAGATGCCCTCTCATCTTTCTAAACTCAAGTGTATACAAGCCCAGTCACTCCAATCTTTCAACGTATGTAGACCCTCTGTTCCGGGAATTTACCTCGTGAACCTACACTGCAATCCCTCAATAGCTAGAATATCCTTCTTCAAATTTGGAGACCAAAACTGCAAGCAATACTCCTGGTGCGGTATCACCAGGGCCCTGTACAGCTGCAGAAGGGCCTCTTTGCTCCTATACTCAATTCCTTTTGTTATGAAGGCTAGCATGCCATTACCTTTCTTCACTGCCTACTGTACCTGCATGCTTGCTTTCATTGACTGATGTACAAGAACACTTAGATCTCGTTGTACGTCCCCTTTACCTAACTTGACTCCATTTAGATAGTAACCTGCCTTCCTGTTCTTGCCACCAAAGTGGATAACCACAAATTTATCCACATTAAACTGCATCTGCCATGCATTCGTCCACTTAGCTAGCCTGTCCAAGTCACCCTGTATTCTCATAATATTCTCTTCACATTTCACCCTGACACCCAGCTTTGTGTCATATAAATAAATACCTTTATTTATATCATTAATGTATATTGTAAACAGCTGCGGTCCCAGCACCGAATCTTGTGGTACCCCACTGGTCACCATCTGCCATTCCGAAAGGGACCTGTTTATCACTACTCTTTGCTTCCTGTCAGCCAGCCAATTTTCAATCCAAGTCAATATTTTGCCCCAATACCATGTGCCCTAATTTTGCTCACTAATCTCCTATGTGGTACTTTATCAAAGGCTTTCTGAAAGTCCAGTTACACTACATCCACTGTCTCTCCCTTGTCCACCTTCATAGTTACATCCCCCCAAAATTCCAGAAGATTAGTCAAGCATGATTTCCCCTTCGTAAGTCCATGCTGACTCTGACCTATCCTGTTACTGCTATCCAAATGAGTCGCAATTTCAATTTTTATAATTGACTCCAACATCTTTCCCACCACTGGCGTCAGGCTAACCAATCTATAATTCCCTGTTTTCTCTCTCCCACCTTTCTTGAAAAGTAGGACAACATTAGCCACTCTCCATTCCGCAGGAACTGATCCTGAATCTATAGAACATTGGAAAATGATTACCAATGCAAACATGATTTCGAGAGCCACCTCCTTAAGTATTCTGGGATGCAGACCATCAGGTCCCGGGGACTTATCAGCCTTCAGACCTAACAGTCTATCCAACAGTATTTTCTCCCTCATATAAATTCCCTTCAGTTCACCCATTACCCCAGATCCTTCAGTCAGATTGGAAGCAGATTGGTCGGGCTAAGCAATCCTAACCTATGTAGAGTGATGATGGAGCTGAAGCATCCCTCTGGAGGGGTGGAGAAAGCTCATATATATGGACCATCTTCATAAAACATTCTTGCATATTTATTATGGGAATATCCCAAATTATACCATAATCATTCCACAAAAGAAATGTATTCCTAGTTGCCTTGGGAAATTTGTAGTGGGCATTTTCCCCTGAACAGAAAAATGTTGCAATGCTTTTTGATACAGGGATCTCACTGAGGTTTGTAGTGTAAGTTCACTGCAGATGTATCTTGACACTTACAACTAGATTCACTCCATTGTGTGTTCTTGGCGCCAAAGTTTATGTTGTCTAGTCACTTGAGTAATGCACCAGGGTGGGATGGGGAGGTGGGGGGGGGGGGGGGGGGGGGGGTTGCTGCTGGGTTTCCCCTTTTAGACAGGAAAAAGAAACTGAATTTGTTTTGTGAGGAAATCCTGGCTCTCTTGGGAAACTGAGTTTCAGACTTCATAGGAGCATATTACTGCAGATGCTGGAATTCGTATTGAAAATAAAAACTGCCGGAAATCACAGTGGGTCAGGCAACATCCATGGAGAGAGAGCAAGCCAACTTTGGAGTCTAGATGACTCTTCATCAGAGCTGCTTTGAGGAAGTGTCACCTAGACTCGAAATGTTAGCTTGCTCTTTCTCCATGGTTAGTGCATGACCTGCTGTGATTTCCAGCAGTTTTTGTTTTCAGTGAGTTTCAGATTTGTTGGGGTTGGATGGGGATGGGGGTGAATCCTTTATTAATATGGTGATGGTCTCTACAATTATAGCTAGTTTATGGATGAATGGAGGTGGGTTTCAGGGATCCAAGGTGGCCATCATTAAGGTTGCTCATTGTACTGAGAGAGACAGTTTGTGCCAAGGTCTGCTACTGCTCCACAGAAATCCAGAATGGCACAGGGGAGCTTGAGGCTTGAAACCTTATTAGAGAGGATAGTAATCCTCTTCCTAGAGGGTGGCAGGAGAAGAGGTACCTCTGTGTTCAGTATCATCTCACTCTGCCTCCAAGTGTTCATCCTCTTCATACCTGAAACTCTTGCTATTCCCTCAATGAACTATTCGCTTCCAAGTTGTCATCATCCTCAAGGTTCATATCACTCTGGATGACATGGTGAAAAGAGTGCAGTGAACCAACCACAACAACCGAGATCCTTGCACCAGGTATTGGTCCCAGAGTCTCACAGCCCATCAGTTGAGATCCTGATCTGCTGTGCAGCATTGATAAAGAAGACCTGTGTCACTTTGATGATGGACCAATGTGCAGCCACATGCAAGATGCCACATAGGTTCACATTGATGAAGCACAGACTCCTAAAGAATCAAAGTCTCCTTCTTCACCATTTCTCAGTCATCTACGTATCTTCACCTTTCACCTATACCTGTGGATCTTGTGTTAAAGGCGATGTCTCCATTTTCATGATACTTCTCATCCCTCCATCCCTCTCCACTGGCCTCCTATTGCCCAACTCTTTGCCCTTTCTCTGCGGGCTGCTGCTCCTCAATTTCTAACAGTGCAGCACCCATTTAGAACTTCACCTTTCTTGGTTCTCAAGTGAAGACCAAAGAGCCTGTGATTGGCACACACTGCCAAGAGGGTGATGTCTCTCTGAACTGACAAAAGTCTTAATGCATACTTTTCTTCTATAGGTCTATTATGGGTTTACTTCAGCTTTCACTTCAAAAAAGTAAGTTCTTTAAACTTTGGAATTTTTTTTAAACTTAGCTTTTTAAAGCATTTTTACTGACCCTTTTGAACTCTTCTCTGTTCCATGACTTGCCCTGAACATGTCCTCACCTATATTTAGCTGAAACAGAAACAAACAGTCACTAAACTCCAACCCCCTTTCAAAAAATTCAAAAAAGGTATCAGAGACAGGCTTTTATTCAGTCCACAATGAGTTCAATTGATCTCCTAATTGGAAGGATCTGCCTTTGGGAATAGTGGGAAGGCCTGAATTTCAGGGATGACTCATAATTCTATGATGTCAAGGCCATGTTTTAATGGTCCTGTCCCATTCCAATCCACTCCAATCCAGGTCAGAAAGATCTGCGATGGCAAGCTTTCTTTGATTGCATTCTTTGATCTTAAAGTGTGGTAACAATATTAAGAACACAAAATATTTTAAACCATAGACTTACACATCATCTAGGGCTAATTACAGAAGGTAAAGGGAATATTATAGGCTGTCAGGGTGTCTGGCTAAAGGTGTAGTCTTGAGCATACAGAGCTATTAAGGTGCAATCAGGTCCATGGAGACTTGAGAAGATTGCGTAAGTAAGCAGAGTCAAATCTGAAGAGGGGGATATCAGGTGTCCATTGGGTGCTTGTGAAGTGTCAGGACCTGGAACATGGTCAGCAGAAGTCAGGGCAGATTCAAGAAGCACATGTTGGGCCAAGGGTGGAGGGGGTTAGTGTGCTTATTGGGTCTGGGGAAGGAGGTGGAGGAGGAGAAGGAGCAGAGGTTCAGCTTGAATGAAGTTTCAGGTCCAAGAGATGGAAGGATGAGAGGATATTATCTATTCATATGATGTGTGCACCACTGGCTAGGCCAGCGTCTATTGCCCATCCCTAATTAGCCAGAATCAATCACCTTGCTGTGGGTCTGGACTCACATGCAAGCCCGACCAGGTAAGAATAGCAGTTTCCTTCCTGAAAAGACATTAATAAACCAGGTTGTTTTTTCCCAGCAACTGATTCATGGTCATCATTAGTCTCTTTACACCAGATTTCTATCGAATTCAAATGCCACCGTCTGCCATGGCAGGATTTGGACCCAAGTCCCCAGGACATTATCTGAGTCTCTGAATTAACAGTCTAGCAACAATATCACTAGGCCATTGTTTCTCTGTAAGGCAACGAGAGGGATGAGCCATGGATCAGGTTGGGTGGGGGGAAGTTTTGGGTCTAGGTTTGGAGGAATTTTGGCGATTTGACTGTCTGATGTCCATACAGTTGAAGGAGCTTTGGAGGGAATTAAAGGGGGTTGGGCAGTTTAATAGCTATCCTGGAGTTACAGCAGGTTTTTATGCTTTTTTTCTCCTAGAAATTATTAGTTAAGTCAGTTGAAACTTTCCGAGATTTCCTAACCCAATTCAGAATTTGAACTTTCTCAGATGGTTTTAAATGCCAGGCATTTTTCTGTCAGAAGTTCAATTTTCAGGGCTGTTCTCAGGGAATCAGCTGCATCTGGAACTCAATGTGCAATTCTAATCTGTATTGCTGCAACATTCATCTTCCCATTGGAAGATATGGCCATTACCTAAATATAAAGAATCTAAGTAGAGACTGGGAGCAAAGGGATGTGCAACCAACTATAAACAGGCAACAACAAGTTGCAACACCAGACACTCAGGCCATTACAGAAGTAAACCAACATACGGTCACTGGCATGAAACACTTACATTGTTTCTTTCAACCAGGGTGTCTGACCTGCTTTTCTAACGTTCGTCCTATTTTTATAACTCAAGCACTGGGGTTTATTTTGAGAGGGATGGAATTAAGAAATGAAGAAGTTACTCTAAACATACGTTAAACATTGGTTAAGCAGGCTTTGCAGTACTGTGTGCAGTTATAAAGCCATAGAGTCATAGAGATGTACAGTATGGAAACAGACCCTTCGGTCCAACCCATCCAGGCCGACCAGATATCCCAACCCAATCTAGTCCCACCTGCCAGCATCCGGCCCATATCCCTCCAAACCCTTCCTATTCATATTCCCATCCAAATGTCTCTTAAATGTTGCAATTGTACCAGCCTCCATCACTTCCTCTGGCAGCTCATTCCATACACGTACCACTCTCTGTGTGAAAAAGTTGCCCCTTAGGTCTCTTTTATATCTTTCCCCTCTCACCCTAAACCTATGCCCTCTAGTTCTGGACTCCCTGACCCCAGGGAAAAGACTTTGCCTATTTACCCTATCCATGCCCCTCACAATTTTGTAAACAGCTATAAGGTCACCCCTCAGCCTCTGACGCTCCAGGGAAAAAAACTGCCCAGCTTCTCAATATAGCTCAAATCCTCCAACTCTGGCAACATCCTTGTAAATCTTTTCTGAACCCTTTCAAATTTCACAACATTCTTCCGTTAGGAAAGAGACCAGAATTGCATGCAATATTCCAAAGTGGCCTAACCAATGCCCTGTACAGCCGCAACATGACCTCCCAACTCCACTCCTGTACTCAATACTCTGACCAATAAAAGAAAGCATACCAAATGCCTTCTTCACTATTCTATCTACCTGCGACTCCACTTTCAAGGAGCTATGAACCTGCACTCCAAGGTCACTTGGTTCAGCAACACTCCTTAGGACCTTACCATTAAGTGTATAAGTCCTGCTAAGATTTGCTTTCCCAAAATGTAGCACCTCGCATTTATCTGAATTAAACTGCATCTGCCACTTCTCAGCCCATTGGCCCATCTGGTCAAGATCCTGTTGTAATCTGAGGTAACCCTCTTCGCTGTCCACTACACCACCAATTTTGATGTCATCTGCGAACTTACTAACTGAACCTCTTATGCTCGCATCTAAATCATTTATGTAAATGATAAAAAGTAGAGGACCCAGCACTGATCCTTGTGGCACTCCACTGGTCACAGGCCTCCAATCTGAAAAACAACCCTCCTCACCACCCTCTGTCTTCTACCTTTGAGCCATTTCTGTTTCTAAATGGCTAGTTCTCCCTGTATTCCATGAGGTCTAACCTTGCTAACCAGTCTCCCATGGGCAACCTTGTTGAACACCTTACTGAAGTCCATATAGATCACATCTATCACTCTGCCCTCATCGATCCTCTTTGTTACTTATTCAAAACCTCAATCAAGTTTGTGAGACATGATGTCCCAAGCACAAAGCCGTGTTGACTATCACTAATCAGTTTTTGCCTTTACAAGTACATGCACATCCTGTCCCTCAGGATTCCCTCCAACAACTTGCCCACCATCAAGGTCAGGCTTGCTGGTCTGTAGTTCCCTGCTTGTCCTTACCACCCTCCTTAAACAGTGAGGAAGTTCTGAAGAAGGGTCATTCGAACCGAAACGTTAACTCTGATTTCTCTTCAACGAAACTGCCAGATCTGCTAAGCTTTTCCAGCCATTTCTTTTTCTGTTTTTGTTACTGATTTACAGCATCTGCAGCTCTTTCAGTTTAATTTTAAATTCAGTTTAGTGAATAGTATGTATACCTTTAAGGGGAAGCTAAATTCATATGTGATGGAGGCAAGTTGAGGATTTTGCTGACAAACTAGATAAGGAAGATAGGGAGGAGGATTAAATGGAGCATCAACATGCCATTGTTTGGCTCAAATGGCCTAATTTTTGATGCAGTTCTGTACTGCACTGTATTTTCAATGAACTTTAGTAATAAGCAGGGTTGGCAGCAGTACTCAGCCAATAATCTTCACCTGAGGTTCTGCCACAATTGAAATATTTTGGAAATAATGTTTGCATTCCCCTTTTTTTAGTTCTCTTGAAAATGCTCCTTGTATGATTGGCCCATTTTTTTAACAACAAACTAAAGCATGAGTCATGTAGAAATTGTATTCTTGTCTTTATCCTTCATTTGTTTCCAAGGGACTAATCATTTCAACCGCCTTTGCTACGATGCCAGCTAATCTGTTTGAGGAATCATCATGCAATGTATCATCCATGATAATTAAAGCTCGGCGGTTTGAACCTCACACTACAAGTAGTATCTGAACTACAAAATCTGGACTTCAAAACCACAGTACTGCACTTCTGAGTTAAAATTTCTAATCCCTGATTAATGAATGTTGCCCAATCAAAGAGAAATTCTTTCCCACCATTTTGGCAACAACCTTTTATTTCCTAAGTAATGTCTCATAATGTTCAAATAAACATAAGTAAAAATAAGGTTGAAGGTTTCAACCAGCCAGAAAAGAAAATCAAGTTAAAATATGGATAGTATTGAAGACCAACAGATTACTGGAAATGTGTGAGAACTACCTGCTGATTAGTTGGAACACAGGGAGGAGAGAGGAAGAACTTTCAGGATAGCAGGAGGGCTGACAAGTAATTAGGAGTGTAGCAGTACAGGAATTTTTGTCATGTAAACAGTTTTCTATGTAATGAGAGCTTTTGAACAAACTAAACACATCTCCTGTGAACTGAGGCCATCAAATTCCATTTTTGTATGCACTGATTTTGGATCGCTTCAAACTGACAATTGAACCCAATCATGATAAATAGCATCCCAGAGAACAGCAAGGACGCCCACTATATCCTCTGTCAATTAGAAGGCAGAAGACGCTCTAAAATGTAGACTATTTGGTGCAGAAGATACTATGATCCAGATTATGTGCAACTAACATGAAAGCAAAAATACAAAATAGTAAAATAAAGATAGAGAAATTTGAATGCTGTGTTTTATTTTAAATTTCCGATTTCCAATATCCACGGTACATTACTTCTACCATAGGTAAAATTCTGTTAATCTTTACAATTAATAATTGTAATTGTTGCAAAAACAACTTTTGATCAGTAAAATCTTAAAAGGACACATCTTATATTGGTAAACACGTCAGTGGTGTTCTATATAACCTCCAAAGATATAACAGCAGCAACAAACAAGAGCTTTTGAACATTAGAGGAATCTCGAGCTGCAAGTTATTTTCTTCTCTAAAGTTCACGCAAGCAAAATGTTAAGAGACTTCATGCGTTAGCAAGCAATGGGATAATAGATTATACAGTTGTGTTATTTCTCTTTGCACATTTCAAAGCTGACAGTCCTGATACACAGGCAGTAGAACCATATTAGTCTGCTGAATACTGCATATATTAACATTTTGATCATTCTTCTGTCTCATTAAGGGGATAAAAAAAGCAGCATACTCAAAATGTTACTATAAGAAGCATTATTAACCTGTCTCATGTCTCTCAAAATTTTTAGCATTTTGTTTTTTACTTAGGTTTAGAGAATATTCTTTCTTAAAAATAAATTACTACTGCAATAAAAATGTACAAAATCATAGGAAAACTTTCTAAAATTGTCAAAGCCAGCCTCTGGCTAGATAACCAGAGACAATGACAAGCAATGGCAGTGGTGAATGCAACCACCAGTGGTAGAGAATAGAGATTTGACAGTGAAGAATGATGAATGCAGGAAGTAGAATTGGCAGTCACAAAGGGTAGATCTGTGAGAGAGCCTGGAGTACATCTGTGAACCTGAAGTAGAAGCAGGGGATAGGTAATGATTAAATTGAAAGTTCTTTGAAAGCTTTTATATAATATTTTGCTGGTTAGGCAAATTACAGATGACTTTAATACAATTTTACAATCGCACTATGTTCAGTGAAGTGATCCTTGAAATTGATTGTTTATATTCTAACTGTTTATGTGTAGCCTATGGGTCTTTGTAAGTAAATAGTTGAGTAGCTAAACGAGAAAATATTTGGAAGTCTTGGCACCACAACATCTGAGAGTGGGATAGCAAATGCTCCATGAACAACATGTTTGATATATTTGGAAGACCAGCCTGTTGGAATATATTCTGTATATCATGATGGCTCAGTGGTTAGCCCTGTTGCATCACAGCGCCAGGGAGCAGGGTATGATTCCAGCCCTGTGTGGAGCTTGCAATTCTCCCTGTGCCTGTGAGGGTTTCCGCTGCGTGCTCTGGTTTCCTCCCACAGTCTGAAGATGTATACATTAGGTGGATTGGCTATGCTAAATTGCCTAGGGATTTGCAGGTTAGGTGATAAGACATAGGAAATGCAGGCTTACAGGGATAGGTTAGAGGTTTGGATCTGGATGGGATGCTCTTCAGATGTTCGTGTGGACTCAATGGGCTGAATGGCATGCTTCTACTATGTGGGGATTCTTTGATTCTAGTGCAGCCTGTATTTCTTTGATCGGATATTCCACCCATTATCTTTCCTTCCTGAGATATAATCTTTTGTTTTGAGAATTATTGTATGAAGATTGCTACTTACATGCACAGATGAACGTGAAATTCACGAACCTTTATCAGGTCAGATGGTGATGTTACTGATTCTTAGGCGTGTTATCCTGTCACACCATACTCTGACCATGGAGAGGTCTTGCCATCAAGTGCACATCAGTTAGGTCTTTTATTGGTGCACAGTTTCCTGTGTTTATTCCAGTGACATCCTCATTCATTCTTCCAAGAATTAAAGCCATCTTAAACCTTGAGCAGACACTTGTACAAGGACTGGTGGAAATTAATGAAACATTAATACTTTCAGGATTTGGGGTGTAACTTGTAATATGTCACTTGACCCTGGAAGAATTTCTTCTCCTCTACAATATTCAGTTTGCTTACATTAGACGTTTGCATCTATTTTTTAATATTACGCAAAAACGTTACAAAATAAAACAAAGAACTGTGGATGCTGAAAATCTGAAATGAAAACAGAAATTGCTGGAGAACTCAGCAGGTCTGGCAGCATCTGTGGAGAGAAAGCCGAGTTAATGTTCTGAGTCCAGTGACCCCTCTTCAGAACAGAATCTGGATCATAGTTTAATCTGCACAAAACATTCTGCGGTTTTGAAGAAAGGTCACTGGACTTAAAACATTAATTCTGCTTTCTCTCCACAGACACTGCCATAATTGAAGAGTTTCTCCAAATATTTCTGTCTTTGTTGACTAAGACATTCCTTCAGATGTACTACACGGTGCTGAGCATTTTTTGGCTGATTCCAGTCAGTTATTTTCAAACAGAACTCTATTTCTTGTCTATTCAGGGTGGCAGCTGTAATATTTTCCCAGATAACTATTGCTGGTGCCTTGTGGTATCTGCAATCTCTGTCAATATCTGGTCCTGGATAAGGCTTATTTGAGTTCGGTCATGCCTCCAAAAAGCTTTTGCCTTTGCCTTTTTTTGGGCCTATCCAATGATTGATGTGGACTGTTTTAGAGAACAAGAAAACTTATTGCATGTTATCGATAAGAAGACTACATTTGGTCAAAGTTAATTGCTAGGATCTTAGGGGGTTTACACTGATTCATCTCCTTCTTCTTAGAACTAAGATAGAACTCGTTGTCTCCAACAATAGACTCTGTGTAACATCAGTAGAATTGGTGGAAATCAATGAAACATTAGTATTGGCCTCTTTGGAAACAAAACCTTCTACAACATCTTCTCCCCAAGCTATTCTTCCGCATAGTGAGTCCACTACACAAATATGTACGAAACAGTACTACATTTCCCGCCATCCCACCATCCCATCTCATGCCCACATTCCTTACTTCACGAATGTAAGTCGTCTGTATGTTTCACACTTTTCTTAGAACCCACTCATTTCGAACCTGGAAGAATAGCGGGTCTCTTGCTTGAGAACTGTTGACCCCAGTTATGAACTGCTAATCATTTCTCTTTTGGAGGTTTTCTGATTTGCCAGAAGTGTTTCATTGGGGTATTTCTCATGATAGGCATTGTTTTTGGTTCAATACCTTATCTGTAGAACACTGAATTGTATTAATGTGCATTATGGAAGTCAGCTGCTCTTGTTGAAACCAATATTTTCTTCATTGTATTTTCCTGGATTTCTGAATCATGCAATTATCTTCTAATTGGAAGAGGTAATCTCTTTTTTTTTGTAGTATCCTCTATATCTAGACCAGGCAGCTTCTTCTTCTTGACCATTATCTTCATTCTACGGACGTTGGCCTGGTTCCATAGAGTTAAATACATCTCACTTTTCCTCATTTATTGATCAGTCTAGACAAGTTCAGTCATTGATTGTGACTGATTGAGAGCACGATCACTCACTGACATTGACTGCTCTGCTTAGAAGACAGAGAATTGGACTTTTGCACAGTCCTGGAAAATCTGTAACTGTGTTGATAAAATAGCTCTCTTATGCCAACACAAGTAATCTCACTGATTTTTTTCTTCTGTTTGGGTTCCACCGTGAGTCTAGTAAGCCGAATGAAATCTTCTGGTTAATAGAACACAGAACATAGAACAGTACAGCACAGAACAGGCCCTTCAGCCCACGATGTTGTGCCGACCACTGATCCTCATGTATGCACCCTCAAATTTCTGTGACCATATGCATGTCCAGTAGTCTCTTAAATGTCCCCAATGACCCTGCCTCCACAACTGCTGCTGGCAATGCATTCCATGCTCTCACAATTCTCTGTGTAAAGAACCCGCCTCTGACATCCCCTCTATACTTCCTCCAACCAGCTTAAAACTATGACCCCCCGTGTTAGCCATTTCTGCCCTGGGAAATAGTCCCTGGCTATCGACTCTATCTATGCCTCTCATTATCTTGTATACCTCAATTAGGTCCCCTCTCCTCCTCCTTTTCTCCAATGAAAAAAGTCCGAGCTCAGTCAACCTCTCTTCATAAGATAAGCCCTCCAGTCCAGGCAGCATCCTGGTAAACCTCCTCTGAACCCTCTCCAAAGCATCCACATCTTTTCTATAATAGGGCGACCAGAACTGGACGCAGTATTCCAAGTGCAGTCTAACCAAAGTTTTGTAGAGCTGCAACAAGATCTCACGACTCTTAAACTCAATCCCCCGTTAATGAAAGCCAAAACACCATATGCTTTCTTAACAACCCTGTCCACTTGGGTGGCCATTTTAAGGGATCTATGTACCTGCACACCAAGATCCCTCTATTCCTCCACACTGCCAAGAATCCTATCCTTAATCCTGTACTCAGCTTTCAAATTCAACCTTCCAAAATGCATCACCTTGCATTTATCCAATGTTGAACTCCATCTGCCACCTCTCAGCCCATCTCTGCATCCTGTCAATGTCCCGCTGTAGCCTACAACAGCTCTCTATACTGACACCTCCAACCTTTGTGTCATCTGCAAATTTGCTGACCCATCCTTCAATCCCCTCATCCAAGTCATTAATAAAAATTACAAACAGTAGAGAACCAAGGACAGAGCCCTGTGGAACACCACTCACCACAGACTTCCAGGCAGAATATTTTCCTTCTACTACTACTCGCTGTCTTCTGTTGGCTAGCCAATTCTGTATCCAGGCAGCTAAGGTCCCCTGTATCCCATTCCTCCTGACCTTCTGAATGAGCCTACCATGGGGAACCTAATCAAGTGCCTTGCTGAAGTCCATATACACCCATTCACAGCTCGACCCTCAACCTTTCTAGTCACATCCTCAAAGAACCCGGTAAGGTTTGTGAGGCATGACCTACCCCTCACAAAGCCGTGTTAACTGCATTTAATCAAGCCATGCTCTTCCAGATGGTCATAAATCCTATCCCTCAGAATCCTTTCTAACACCTTGCAGATGACAGACGTGAGACTTCCTGGTCTGTAATTGCTGGGGATTTCCTTTCTTGAAGAGAGGAATTACATTTGCCTCTCTGCAGTCCTCAGGTACGACTCCAGTGGAGAGAAAGGATGCAAAGATTTTCACAAGTGGCGAAGCAATTGCATTTCTCATTTCCCAAAGCAGCCAAGGACAAATCTGGTCTGGGCCTGGCGACTTGTCAATCTTAATGTTTGACAAAATTTTCAGCACATTAGCTTCCTCTATCTCTATCCATTCCAGCACGCACACCTGCTCTTCAAAGGTTTCATTCACTACAAAGTCCATTTCTTTCGTAAAGACAGAAGCAAAAAACTCATTTAGGGCTTCCCCTACCTCCTCAGACTCCACACCCAAGTTCCCTATGCTATCCCTGATCGGCCCTACTCTTTCTTTGACCATTCTCTTATTCCTCACATAAGTGGAAAATGCCTTTGTGTTCTCCCTAATTCGTTCTGCCAAGCCTTTCTCGTGCCCCCTCCTGGCTCTCCTCAGACCATTTTTGAGCTCCTTCCTCACCTACCTGTAATCCTCTAGAGCTGAGCTTGACCCTAGCTTCCTCCACCTTATGTAAGCTACCTTCTTCCTTTTGACGAAATGCTCCACCGCTCTCGTCATCCAAGGTTCCTTTTTCTTACCCCTTCTTGCCTGTCTCAGAGGAACATATTTATTCATCACTCTCAACAACTGTTCCTTAAACAGTCTCTACATGTCTATAGTGCCTTTATCATAGAACAATTGCTCCCAGTCCATGCTTCCTAGCTCATGTCTAATCGCATCATAATTTCCTCTTCCCCAATTAAATATCCTCCCATTTTGCCTAATCCTCTCCTTCTCCATAGCTATGTAGAATGTGAGGCAGTTGTGGTCACTATCACCAAAATGCTCTCACACCACAAGATCTGATACCTGCCCCGGCTCGTTTCCGAGCACCAAGTCTAGAATGGCCTCTCCCCTCATTGGCCTGTCAACGTACTGAGTTAGGAAACCCTCCTGAACACACCTTACAAAAACAGCTCCATTCAAATCTTCTGCTCGAAGGAGGTTCCAATCAATATTGGGAAAGTTAAAGTTACCCATTACATCAACCCTACTACGTTCACACTTTTTCAAAATCTGCCGACCTATGCTTTTTTCAATCTCCTTGCTGCTCTTGGGGGGGGGGGGCTGTAGTAAACCCCTAACGAGGTGACTGCTCCCTTGCTGTTCCTAATTTCCACCCATACTGACTTGGTAGGCAGATCTTCCTCGACAATGGAAGCTTCTATGGCTGTGATACCCCCTCTCTGATCAGTAATGCTACACCCCCTCCTCTTTTTCACCCCTCCCTATTCTTTTTAAATGCTCTAAACCCTGGAACATCCAGCAACCATTCCTGCCCCTGAGAAACCCATGTCTCTGTTATGGCCACAACATCATAGCACCTGGTACTGATCCATGCTCTAAGTTTGTCACTTTTATTCCTGATACTCCTTGCGTTAAAGCAAACACACTTTAACTGATCCCTTGGTTCCTTCCCAGGAAAACCCTTCCCACTAGCTGTCTATCTCATGCTATTGCCTCATCTGCATCAACTCTCTCCTCCGGTATACAGCTCAGGTTCCCACCCCCCTGCCATGCTAGTTTAAACTCTCTCGAATTTCTCGAGCAAACCTTCCACCCAGGACATTGGTCCCCTTCCAGTTCAGATGCAACCCGTCCTCCTTGTACAGGTCCCACCTTCCCCAGAAGGCATCCCAATTATCTACATATCTGAAGCCCTCCCTCCTACACCAGCTGCGCAGCCACATGTTAAGCTGCGCCCGCTCCCTGTTCCTCGCCTCGCTATCTCGTGGCACCGGCAGTAAACTAGAGAACACTATTCTGTTCGTCCTGCTTTGCAGCTTCCATCCTAACTCCCTGAAATCACTTTATATATCCTCAATCCTTTTCCTGGCTATATCATTAGTGCCAATATGTAACAAGATTTTTGGCTTTTTGCCCTCCCCTTTTAGAATCTTATACATCTGATTGGAGACGTCCCGGACTCTGGTACCAGGGAGGCAACATACCTTCCGGCAACATAATCTTCAACTGTTTCACCAATGACAGTTTGTTCATGAAACAATATTTGGACAGTGATTTGCTACTGGCCCAGTTTTTCTTTGGGAGATTGTCAATATCTCCAACTCTTCTGTTAAAAATTAGATCAAGATGTGTGTGAGCTCCAAAGTGAAAATAATTAATTGCAAGCAACATAGAAATTTACAACTCTGTTATGAGAGGTTATGTTTATGTGTAACTTGTAGTATTTTTATGCTTCTGACAGATACTAAATCCACACCATGTAGCCTTATCTCAGTGGGTTGTAACTTCTGCTAGCCATGATAAGTGTTCTGATATGACAACAACATCGGCATCTGTATCAAATACAAAATCAACAGAATGTCCATTGACATGACCAGTTCTGCCTCTTTTGATTTATCTGGATTAACTAGTTCCTCAATGAATGCCTTGTATTCTTCTTCCAAATCCTTCAATGGAGGTGTCTTGTCAAATGCAAGTACCTTCCCTAATGGTGGTGGGTATTCTATTGTGTAAATGTTTTGTGCCTGTGACCACCAGTGATTTCCTCTATCCTGAAAGTGTGTCTTACTTTTGGACGTCTTTGAAAGTTACCCACAATTTATGAAAATGTAGCATTCCTTTATGATGGCTGGACATTGTTTGTGCCTGTGAGTCTTGTGTCAGGTGTTAGGCTTGGTCTCTGTTTTGGCTTGACACATGCTTCCTTGAACTTATAATGTAAATAGGGTTTGTTGCCATCTTATGATAATGTTTGTCTTCACTTGTCAGTAACTGTCAATGTGTCGTTCTGGTTTCTATTTCCAGTGTAACTTGAATAGCTTTCTCCAAATTTAATCTTCCTCAGACTGTAAGAAATCTGATGAAGTTTCATCAAGGCTCCAACAACATTTCTGTTTCTTACGAATCCTGATTTCAAAGCTCAATGTTCAGAACTATTATCTTGCATCTACAGCAGCTAGCAATAGGTATTGTTCTGCAAATAACTTCATTGCCCTCAACAATTACCTTATGCATCTACTGAGCTCGGAAAAAGTGAGGTGAGTGATAAAACTATGGAAAGCATTAAGCACAAATGAAACCAAGACTGCCTGTTCCTATGAGTTGGCCTGGATTCCTCAATGGATTTTTCTACAGATTGTAGATTGTGTAAGCCTGTGACATAAGCACATGGGGAAAAAACAGCTGTGGAATACCAACTTCATTGTACATGTAGCCATTGTAATATAACACTTCAAACTCTGCAAGCCATATACGATTCAATATCCTCTGCAGGTTTCATTGCAACAGATGTATATATTGAATAGTAGTTAGAGTACTTGAGAAATAGCTTACAACTCCAAAATAAGCCACTTGCTAACAAATTCCATCATACACTGTCCCCAAAGGCAGCAGTTTATAGAGAATGAACTCCTATGTGCCTCCAACCTGGCTTTGCATAAGCAGCCTGGGCAGAATAATGCAAGAACCATATAAAGCTTTCTATAACATGTAAATTACATTTTGGATATATTTAGAGTAACATCTGCCACTTTTGTTAGTTATGCCTTAGTTTCCAACATTGTATCTAAAGATTGTGTGTCATTTAGCAATTCTGCAGCAAAATGAATAGCCTTTCTTTCCAAATTGTATTCATTAATTTGTGCCGACAAGAAGGCAAGATGCTTCCTTCCATTAGTTTTCACAGGTTCTGTGATCAGAATCCACATTTTACAAATCCTTTCCTTCATACTGCGTATCCTTTGTGTGCATAATTTCCATTTCACTCAACCACCTTGGCAACTTTCTGAACAAATTGGTGCACATTTTCTTTTTAATATATCAGGTTGATGACAACTCCATGTCATCTCCTTCCCTTAGCAGTGTTGCTGGAACTTGATGAGTCTGGGTTTGTACTGCAGTGATTATGTTGCTAGATTAGGGATCCAGAGCCTTGAACTAGTAATCTAGAACACAAATCCAAATCCCAATATGATAGTTTGAAAATTTTAATTTGGTCAAAAACATCTGTAAATGTAAAGGTACATTAGTGTTATGACTTTAGACCCAATGTGCGTGACTCTAAACTGCTGCCTAGTTTGGTATAGTAAGCTATTCGATCACATCACCAACACCTTCATGCAGAAAGGGAGAGCAGCATTGAAATCAGTTACAAACACATCATAAGAATTAATTTCAAAAAGTCATCCATTCAATCAAAGATTCTCTGCTATTGATTCAGCACAGGATCCACCAGTTCAAATATTATTCATGAATTGCTTTTTTCTGCCATGAATTTCTGCCATGGGAACTTGAAAAATAGCATTTCTCACAGCTGCTAACTATTTCTTTTGACTTGAGTATTTAACATTGCACCAGGCAGCCTACCTGTTGTTGTTTTTTGCTGACATTAGGAGCCCACCAGAGAATTTTCACTGTTTGACAGGCAGCTTCAGGGTCAGAATGGAGTCTGACAGTATGACATTAATTTTTACAGTCACTGGAATCATGTAAGCCATTGCACCTGAAGTGGATAACCAGTTTGTTGTGGTGTTGCAAAGAATGGTGATCCATTTACTGTGAGCAAACATGCTGAACAAATCACATCTGAGCTTGCCCCTTAAGTTAAAAATTGCAACAACTCAAACTTCATTGATTTGGAATTGAGTACCCATTATTTTCAAACACATGGTTTGAGCTATCGTCAGACTAATAACATAATTGGCATTGACAAGGTACATAGAGTGGAGTTAGAAGATTAGTGAAGGCAAACAGAAAGTTTAAGGGCATTATTGCAAAATAAGCAGCAAATTTTGATTCAGTGAAACAACCTCATATTGTTACGACATGGGGTAAACCCTCCTGCTTAATTTGAACTAGCAATACAGAAAAGATTTATCCCGTGCAGTAATCTGTGAAAATTCGAAAGACCAATAACTATTTAAAGTAAAAATGAAAAACTTTACTTCTTAAAGTACTACAGAGAATAATTAACTAACAACTATTTGCAACTCCTGCCTCTAACCTACCTTTTACTTGCCCTTCTATAATACTAGTCTGATAAAACCCCCGATTAAGATTTATCAATATTTCAAATTTTCAAAACCAGCCAGATGCCGAATCTTCTCCATATTTCTTCCTCGGTCTTCTTTTTGTCTTCTAATGTATTTCTGTTTCATAGGTTATCGATAAAGGTACCTTTAGGAGATCTATTCCCTGGGCAGTCCGTAGATGCTGGTGGCTTGGAAGCACGCCCCTCAACTGTTCAATTTTCCCTAGTTTTATGCCCCCAAAGCATCGGATCGTGTCATTGGCTTTTAAGGTTGTCAATAAACTAAATTCAAACTTGGTCAGAGTTTGGTACTTTTTTGGGGGTATAATTTAAACTGATTGGCCGTTCTGTTTTGTCATTTCCAGGCAACCAGCTACCCTAGCTACTGGACCAAATGGTTACATTGTATCTTATTCAGAACACTTGGTGCTGTGTTAGGTTGTTCTGCTCGCTTTTAACTCTCTTAAAGTTACAGTACACCCACATCTTCAGAACAATATCAACACATTTCAAAACATGCTTACATCAGAACAGCTAAGATATTTTCCAGCTTTGCTTTCTCTTAAATTTGTTGCCACACAATTGTGTTGTGAATTTTTAAGTTTATGATTTGTCAGCTGAAAACGTAATCACATTTTCACAAATATTAGTTTGATTTATGTTTCATGAGAGAATATTATAATAGCTGATTGGCATTACCATAAAGTGAAAGATGTTACAACTGACTGAGATAATGCAGCATAAATTGAGCCCCGCTATGCCCAGAACTACACCAACTGTTAAAGCTTTTTTTAAAGTAAACACAGTGCCCCAATTTACCTGACTTTCAGACCCAGGTTGATAGCATAGACCAGGTTTCTGTACTGGAAATAAAATACTGTGTATTACAAGTAATTAGACTCG
The DNA here is from genome assembly GCF_020745735.1 of Hemiscyllium ocellatum. Classification (NCBI taxonomy): domain Eukaryota; kingdom Metazoa; phylum Chordata; class Chondrichthyes; order Orectolobiformes; family Hemiscylliidae; genus Hemiscyllium; species Hemiscyllium ocellatum. Next base: position 24,645,526 of record NC_083425.1, on the reverse strand, counting down.
AGTTACAGGTAAACAGATATAAACCTTCGGCATAAACATTTCTAGCTAAACTCTAATCCCTTATAAACTTTCCCTTAAACGCATACACTGACAAACAAATCGAGAAAACAGATAATTGATGTCAGTGGAAAAGCTGGTAAGTCAGTTCAATGGTCTTTGCTTCCCGCTTCCAATTTTGAGCTGACTCAGATTTTTCCATCATTCCTTAATCCACTTTCCCTGAGTCCAAGAACTGCTAAGTGAACTCTGTTTTAATTTTACTTTTTAAAAATTATATATGACTTCTGTTATTAATATAGGTGCTGTGGTATACTGTTAGTCTGTAAAACTTGTCACTGTATTTTTCATGCAAAATTACATGCGGCAATAAAATTCTATTCTATTCTAGTCAGGCCATTGGTGTTCAGTTGTCTTTCTGAGAAGCTTCCACTAGTTTGTAACAGGTATACAGTAATTGATTCACTTAAACAATGTCTCGGTTTTTTTCAATTAAGAAGGCACAGCTTATAGCAGCACTGCATGGAATGCTTTCTTCAGGTTTAAACTGGGGAGAATGGGCAGATCCTGGGTTGGGACAAGGTCTGCATGTCCTTAACTCTCTTCTCCCTCTCTCTGTGCCTCTGTAACTTGTCTCCAGTTCCAAACCCTCAGACAATTATTTACAATGCTTGCCATGGGTTACTTGCTTTCAAAATTGCAGCCTCTCTCTTAAACAATGTTTTTTTTTTGGGTCTTTTTTTCCATTTCAGTCCATAATGTTTAAAAACACTAAAATACACTGCCTTAGAAGGATATTAATAATAGAGCTTAAAATGCATTAAATATTTGGAAAAAAGAATAAAAGCATAGACGACTTTCTAAACAGTGAGAACATTCATAAAGCCAAAGTACAAAGGGATCTGGGAGTGCTAGTCAAGGATTCTCTATAGTAGGTTTAGATGGTCTCCCAGACCATCCATGACCTCATCACCTCAGGGGATCTCCCATCCACCGCCTCCAACCTCATAGTCCCACAACCCCGCACCGCCCGTTTCTACCTCCTGCCCAAAATCCACAAACCTGCCTGCCCCGGCCGACCCATTGTCTCAGCCTGCTCCTGCCCCACCGAACTCATCTCCCAATACCTCGACACGGTCCTGTCCCCTTTAGTCCAAGAACTCCCCACCTATGTTCGGGACACCACCCACGCCCTCCACCTCCTCCAGGATTTTTGCTTCCCCGGTCCCCAACGCCTTATCTTCACCATGGACATCCAGTCCCTGTACACCTCCATCCCCCATCATGAAGGACTCAAAGCCCTCCGCTTCTTCCTTTCCCACCGCACCAACCAGTACCCTTCCACTGACACCCTCCTTCGACTGACTGAACTGGTCCTCACCCTGAATAACTTCTCTTTTCAATCCTCCCACTTCCTCCAAACTAAAGGAGTTGCCATGGGCACCCGCATGGGCCCCAGCTATGCCTGCCTCTTCGTAGGATATGTGGAACAGTCCATCTTCCGCAATTACACTGGCACCACCCCCCACCTTTTCCTCCGCTACATCGATGACTGTATCGGCGCTGCCTCGTGCTCCCACGAGGAGGTTGAACAGTTCATCAACTTTACTAACACCTTCCATCCCGACCTGAAATTCACCTGGACTGTCTCAGACTCCTCCCTCCCCTTCCTAGACCTTTCCATCTCTATCTCGGGCGACCGACTCAACACAGACATCTACTATAAACCGACTGACTCCCACAGCTACCTGGACTACACCTCCTCCCACCCTGCCCCCTGCAAAAACACCATGCCATATTCCCAATTCCTTCGTCTCCGCCGCATCTGCTCCCAGGAGGACCAGTTCCAACACCGCACAGCCCAGATGGCCTCCTTCTTCAAGGACCGCAGATTCCCCCCAGACGTGATCGACGATGCCCTCCACCGCATCTCCTCCACTTCCCGCTCCTCCGCCCTTGAGCCCCGCTCCTCCAACCGCCACCAAGACAGAACCCCACTGGTTCTCACCTACCACCCCACCAACCTCCGCAGACAACGTATCATCCGCCGTCATTTCCGTCACCTCCAAACGGACCACACCACCAAGGATATATTTCCCTCCTCTCCCCTATCAGCGTTCCGCAAGGACCACTCCCTTCGTGACTCCCTCGTCAGATCCACATCCCCCCACCAACCCAACCTCCACCCCTGGCACCTTCCTCTGCAACCGCAGGAAATGTAAAACTTGCGCCCACACCTCCACACTCACTTCCCTCCAAGGCCCCAAGGGATCCTTCCATATCCGCCACAAGTTCACTTGTACCTCCACACACATCATCTATTGCATTCGCTGCACCCGATGTGGCCTCCTCTATATTGGTGAGACAGGCCGCTTACTTGCGGAACGCTTCAGAGAACACCTCAGGGACGCCCGGACCAACCAACCCAACCACCCCGTGGCTCAACACTTTAACTCTCCCTCCCACTCCACCGAGGACATGCAGGTCCTTGGACTCCTCCACCGGCAGAACATAACAACACGACAGCTGGAGGAGGAGCGCCTCATCTTCCGCCTGGGAACCCTCCAACCACAAGGTATGAATTCAGATTTCTCCAGTTTCCTCATTTCCCCTCCCCCCACCTTGTCTCAGTCGGTTCCCTCAACTCAGCACCGCCCTCCTAACCTGCAATCTTCTTCCTGACCTCTCCGCCCCCACCCCACTCCAGCCTATCACCCTCACCTTGACCTCCTTCCACCTATCCCACCTCCATCGCCCCTCCCCCAAGTCCCTCCTCCCTACCTTTTATCTTAGCCTGCTTGGCTACTCTCTCTCATTCCTGATGAAGGGCTTATGCTCGAAACGTCGAATTCTCTATTCCTGAGATGCTGCCTGGCCTACTGTGCTTTGACCAGCAACACATTTTCAGCAAGGATTCTCTATAGGTCTACATGCAGGTTGAGTCCGTGATTAAGAAAGCAAATACAATGTTTTCATTTACCTCAAGAGGGTTGGAATATAAAAGCACCGTTGTGCTACTGAGATTTTATAAAGCTCTGGTTAGGCCCTATTTGGAGTACTGTGTCCAGTTTTGGTCCCCACACATCAGGAAGGACATACTGGCACTGGAGCGTGTCCAATGGAGATTCACATTGATGATCCCTGGAATGGTAGGTCTAACATACGAGGAACGGCTGAGAATCCTGGGATTGTATTCATTGGAGTTTAGAAGATTAAGGGGAGATTTAATAGAAACTTACAAGATAATACATGGCTTGGAAAGGGTGGGCGCTAGGAAATTGTTTCCGTTAGGCAAGGAGACTAGAACCCGTGGACACAGCCTTAGAATTAGAGGGGGTCAATTCAGAACACAAATGCGGAGACATTTCTTCAGCCGGAGAGTGGTGGGCCTGTGGAATTCATTGCCGCAGAGTGCAGTGGAGGGCGGGACACTAAATGTTTTCAAGGCAGAGATTGATAAATTCTTGATGTCACAAGGAATTAAGGGCTACGGGGAGAATGCTGGTAAGTGGAGTTGAAATGCCTATCAGCCATGATTGAATGGTGGAATGGACTCGATGAGCCGAATGGCCTTACTTCCACTCCTATGTCTTATGGTCTTATGGTCTTAATATTGAAATTTCTTCAGATTGCGCAAATGTAGCATCTTTTTTCAGGTCTAAATGTTAACACAAATTTAAACCACTTGGTGTGAGTCTCACTTGTTATTAGGTAAGTATACAACAGCTGGTATTTTAATAGAGCTCCAATTTGATTTAAGTTTGCTTGCATCACACCTTTAGTTAATCGTATTTTTGAGGTAATGTCTGTATATTTCTTTATGTTTTCAGTTTGGGCATTCATAAGCCAAATGGCAGCTGGCCAAATCCAAAAAAAAGTGAACTTTGAGCCAAATAGCCTTTTCTCAAATCTACCTTTTCTTGTGTTCCAAGGTCAGTGTGATATCTCTATCAGCTGACTTCCTGAGTGCTATGATTGACTATAATAATTAGTATAGAAAAGAATTACCACTTCATTCTAATTAGCCATTCTAATTATTTGGTGATCACCTCCATTAACATGCCACAATAATTTATCATTATAGACGGAAACAAAAAGAAGAGAAGATGATGCCTGGTTCCTTGGATTTAACCTGTGATCATTCAGAGAGCAAAATGAAAGAGTACACTGGCCAAATCTAGAGATGTATGGATGAATGGCACAAGGGAGAACAAATAACAGGCTAAACAAACTGAAAGGACATCAGATAAGAAAATATAAAAGATAAGAGCAAATGACAGAGGACTGCAGCATTAGAATCATTGTTTTGTGGTTGGCAAAATGGACATGCTATTTCAAAAGATAGGTGCACGTCAGTCATCTGTCTGGTCTGGAATGCTTTCTAATGGCCTTCCTGGAAGGTTTGTTGTTAATGACATCCTCAATTGTTACTGCTAAAAATATATAAATGGGTTAATTTTCTTTGTAGTTGTGGGATCATGCTGTTTTATAAATGTTTCCTCATGGCATGTGGGCATCACTGGCTAGGCCAGCATTTATCGCGCATCTCTTAATATCCTTGAGAAGGTTAACTACCTTCCTGAACCACTGCAGACCACGCAGTAAAGATATGTACAGCCATAGTGCTGTGTGCAATTATGTGGAGAAAAATCTCTGCACCTGACAACAGACACGGTGCTCAAAATTGCTTTGGTTGTCCTTAGGGCATTAAAGGTGCTGTGTAAATGCAGCTTCTTTGTTCCCCTATAGCTACAAGTTAGCAAATGATACTGTTGAAAGAAGTAGGATTAGTGTACTCAGTTAGCACTCTCATTCTCTAAGGAAGAGATTTCTAATCATGGTTTCTTCTAGACAATGAGTTGGCCTTTATTGCAAAAGGGTGGAATACACAAGTGTTTAAGTACTGCTGTAGTACTGGAATTGGTGAAACTGCACCAGAGTACTGCGTACAATTTTGTGGTTATTTAAGAAGGAATAGACTTGATTAGATGCAGTTCAGGGAAAGCTCTCTAAACTGAATTTTGAGATTGCATTGTGGGAAAATGTTTAGCAAGAATTCCTGTACCTATTGGGGTTTCGAAGAATGAAGGGTAATCTTAAAGAAAAATATGAGCTTCTGAAGGAGCTTAACAGAATAGATGCTGAGAAGATAGTTCTATTTGTGGGGAACTCTAGAACTAAATAAGGAGTCTCCCATTTAAGACAGAGATGAGGAGGTACTTTTTTTCTCAAGAGGTTCTTAATCTTTGGAATTCTCTGTCTCAGATTGCAGTGAAAGTTGGGTCATCCAATCATGTGGATTTAAGTTGGAGTTAGATTTTTGATCGATAAGGGAATCAAGGGTTATGCAGGCAGGTAGGAAAATGGAGCTAAGGCCATAGTCAGGTCAGCCACAATCACATTGAAGGCAAAGCCAGCTTGAGGGGCTAAATGGTCTACTCAGGCTATTGATTTTTACATTATTATGTTCCAATTCAAATATATCAGAGAAGTACTATGCAGATGGTACTCATATGTAGAAACCATTAATCATTCACTGTAATTTTCTAAATTTTATTAACCAACAAAACTTAACTAGTAAATAAATTCTTTATAAAAATTTATACCAGTTTGAAATGTTTCCATTGCCTCCATTAGCATTGTCTACAGCACTCAAACTACTTAACTTTCCTTACAGCAAAAGAAAGCTGGAGAAAGATCTGCCCTGCTTCTTAAAATCTATCAGGTAGCCATTTTACAAGAAGCATTGGAAATGTTCAACGTCATGATCACTTGCCACAATGGCAATGGCAGGATATTTGCAGATCACTAAAATGTTGTGGTCAAGTGAAAAATAAAATTTAAAAGGTGAATGTGATGTTAGCTTCTATAACAGAAGACTGAAATATAAGTAAAAGAAGTTTTGAGGGAAAATAGACAGCTCTGGTTAAACCACAAGGGGCGTACTGCATACAGTCCAGGAAACGCTCTTAAATTAGGATATATAAACTTTGGATACATGATGCAGATTTTTCAGACTGTTAACAATGTTCTGGTGTTGAATTATGAGGAGATTTCAACAATTAAGCTTCTATTTCCTGGATTATAAATGATTGAAGGATGTTTTGATTGATGATATTAGAATTTTGAAAGGAATTAACTGCATAAATAGAGATAAAAACTTTTCTGTTGTTGGTAAAATCTAGAACAGAAGGACATAATCTTAAAATCAGAGCCCGGCCCTTTAGAAAATAGATAAAGGAAGGTAGAAATGCTTAACTTGCTCATAAAAAACAATAGATGTTAACTGATAGCTCAGTTAATCATTTGAGATAATAGACTTTTGCTGGCCAAGGGTAAAAAGGATACAGAGCCAAGGCATACAGAAACAGAGTGTCCATGATCTTATTGAATAGCAGAACAGACTTGAGGAACTAAATGTCTACTCCTGCTGCTATGTTCCCATGTTGAGTAGATAACTCTGACAATGGGGATGTAAAGTAAGTAAAAAAGAAGGAAGAATAATTAAATAATTCACTGGAGATCTCAATGATATTGATGTATCTGCTTGGAGTGTAACTTCCTATGGAAACGTTGAGTTAATATAGATTACTTTATATAATAAACAGCCATGTAGCCTTGCAGAATGACCAGTTTAAATGTATTGCAATCATCAGAGGATCTTAACTGTCCTTTGATGTGAGTTTGCCTCTAACAGGATGTTTTACCTGTTCCTGCAATGCTTGTATGATCCTTCATAACTTAAGAAACTAGATGTAGGTATCATGGTACTGGAAAATCCAATTGATGTTTAATATATTATAAACCTATTATAAAAACATTGCATTCCTCAGACACCTAAGTGTCTGGGCTAACATTAGGTTAGTAGGTTACAACAAAATAGCAACATGCTTCCAATTGTGTGCTGTGCTTCAAATGATCCTAGGATAAAATGCAGTAACCTCGGTTTCCATGCTGTAATGCAGTGATGATATCATAAACATGTCTTCTAAGGGTGTACTACATACTGATTGTGAGACATACCACAGCATCTTTGGGAATGATGTTTGATAAGACTATCTGGTGCAGGACGATGTCTCAAGGGTTAGCACTGCTGCCTTACAGGGACCTGAGTTTGATTCCACTCGTGGACAACTGTCAGTGTGGTGTTTTCACATTCTCCCCATGTCTGTGTGGCTTTCCTCTGGGTGCTCCGAATTCCTCCCTCAGTCCAAAGATGTGCAGGCTAGGTGGATTGACCATGCTAAATTGTTGATAGGGTCCAGGGATGTGCAGGATGGGTGGGTTAGCAATGGGAAATGCAGGGATACAGGGATAGGGTGGGGAGAGGGGGGTGGGGGGGATTTGTGTAAGATACTCTTTGGCAGGTTGCTATGGACTTGATGGGCTGAATGGCCCGCCTACACACTGTAGAGATTCTATAATTCTATGAACAATTCTATGATTATTAAAATCTGTTCGATTTGCAACTGCAAAGCCAGCGACTGGAATTTTATTTTGCATGCCAAAAAAATTTCTGAAAATTCTTTAATTTGAAGTAATTATAATAATAAAATGTTTCATAATTTAATCAAATAATTAATAACATTACACCTATAGTTTAGAATTGTACATGTTTTGAGAGCTTTTTTATCTGCAATTATACAGATAAGGTTTCTTTTTCAATTCAGTCATTCAGCAATAGGGCATTTTATCCAGATATCACAGGTAGAAATAAATATTTATTCATGTAATTTTCTGCATTTTACTAACCAACAAAAATTGACTAATACTTTGTAAAATTTGCATCTTTTTGAAATGGGTCTATTGCATCCATAGCATTGTCTACCTACAGCACTCAGACTGGATTTAATTTTCTCAACCTGCTCCTGATGTTCAGAAAAAAAAGGCATATTTTTAATGGAATGTTCAGTTGAGTGGAACAATGCATAGGACTGAACTTTAACAAAAATCAGCCAAGTGTCAATTTTGGGGGAGTTTCATGTGAGTTTCAATGCATTATATTGCACAATACCTGTTGCTCGCTTTATTATGTATACACCATGCCTCTATGGCGCTACACTCACATGCTCACCAGTGATGGAAATACTCAGTACTGCCAGAACTTTCCAGGATTTGTACTATTAACACTATGTTTAAAACACAACTGTGCACCAGGTCAATCACTGATAGCCACGAATACATCTTCAGAGTGTACGTAATGTCAGGGAAATGTAAAGAAAAGTTCCTTCGGGCACTTAGGTGGCATGGGTGCCATTTCATTGAAAATGAAATTCACATTCAGAAATGTGTTGCTATTTTACATCATCACCTGTCATTGTAACTACAGATGCAAGAATTAAATTACATGGGCTTCCTGTCCTTAATAGCATACAGGAAATGCTCATGTTTCGCTAATGTTCAATGTAGTGTAACATCATGTCATTGTTAATTAGTCAATAAAATCTTTTTCTGTAGATGAAATCAATATGTCTTACGTTCTGGTGCTGTCAGCGTGACGTGCACAGTCCTCAGGCCCTGCTCATGGGGAAAGACAGTTATATTGGCAAAGTCAACTCCCTGGGCTGGAACACAAGCAAGCGGAATTGAGATGAACCCAGTGTGATCTGGCACAAATTGCACTGGTAAGATAATGAATACATTTGTAGTTGAGAATTGAGAAATCCCTCACAGGTTCTTTGACAGATCCTTGGAAGCAGCTAGTTGTATTTAAAAAAAGTGAAAAGGTGTAGTGAACAGCGAAGAAGGTTACCTCAGATTACAACGGGATCTTGATCAGAAGGGCCAATGAGCTGAGAAGTGGCAGATGGAGCTTAATTCAGATAAATGCGAGGTGCTGCATTTAGGAAAGCACATCTTGGCAGGACTTATACACTTAATAGTAAGGTCCTAGGGAGTGTTGCTGAACAAAGAGACCTTGGAGTGCAGGTTCATAACTCCTTGAAAGTGGAGTTGCAGGTAGATAGGATAGTGACGAAAGTGTTTGGTATGCTTTCCTTTATTGGTCAGAGTACAGAAGTTGGGAGGTCATGTTGCAACTGTACAGGACATTGGTTAGGTCACTGTTGGAATATTGCATACAATTCTGGTCTCCTTCCTATTGGAAAGATGTTGTGAAACTTGAAAGGGTTCAGAGAAGATTTACAAGGATGTTGCCAGGGTTGGAGGATTTGAGCTATAAGAACAGGCTGGGGCAGTTTTCCCTGGTGTGTTGGAAGCTGAGGGGTGGTCTTATAGAGGTTTACAAAATCATGAGGGGCATGGATAGGATTAATAGACAAAGTCTTTACCCTGGGGTGGGGGAGAACAGAATTAGAGGGCACAGGATTAGGTGAGAGGGAAAAGATATAAAAGAGACTTAAGGGGCAACGTTTCATGCAGAGGGTGGTGCGTGTATGGAATGAACTGCCAGAGGAAGTGATGGAGGCTGGTACAATTACTAGTACAATTCCTACATGAATAAGAAGGGTTTAGAGGGATATGGGCTGGGTGCTGGCAAGTTGGATTAGATTGGGTTGGGATATCTGGTCGGCATGGACTGGTTGGACCGAAGGGTCTGTTTCCGTGCTGTACATCTCTATCACTCTATGAATCTAAATGAAGATCATTGAGATTGAATGGGCATTCACCCTTTCAGGTCACCAACTCCGACAGATGGCATTGTTCTGTGATATATCCCAGGACATCCTCATTTCATTACCATCAATACCATTGGTGATATTGTTCCTCATTTATCTGGAAGAGATTGTATCAAGAGTGATAGACACTGGGACTCCTGCACCTATCTATAGCCTGAAGGCACCTTCAACTGGGGCTTCTTCTGCAGATGCTGGAAGTTGGTGCTAGACCTTGAATGGGAGAAAGTGAGGACTGCAGATGCTGGAGATCAGAGCTGAAAATGTGTTGCTGGAAAAGCGCAGCAGGTCAGGCAGCATCCAAGGAGCAGGAGAGTCGACGTTTCGGGCATGAGCCCTTCTTCAGGATTCCTGAAGAAGGGCTCATGCCCGAAATGTTGACTCTCCTGCTCCTTGGATGCTGCCTGACCTGCTGCGCTTTTCCAGCAACAAATTTTCAGCTAAACCTTGAATTACTGATATGTTTGTTCCTCCTCAATTTCTATGCATCTTTGTTGCACTGGGCGAAAGTGATTATAATCCTTGCTGTAGATGAATCCATTGGTCATGGTTCCAGTGTGTCTGTGCCGGGAATAGCAGAAGTAGGATGGGTCCTCAGTAATGTGAGCAGTCAGCATTTGCACCAATCACAGATGACAGTTTAGCATATTCCTGATACAGTGGGACATCTCTGACCAGGAAGGCAATGGAATCTCTAAGCATGGACATTCGTTATAATGGATCTTATTCTGATGAATCAGCACAAGCCATGCGGTGCAACTAAAGTAGGAGATTACTGAAACCCTATCCTCCACCGTCTGATATCACCCAAGAAAGGCAGAACTGCACATGTTGGCAAATACTTACAGTTCACGGTGAGGGGAAATCAGCTCTCTGCCCTTGTGCATTTGGGGTATATGCTCTGTATTGTGAAAGTGATTGTTTCATGCAGATGCCCCTTAGAAGGCTTTATATCACTCACATGTAAAACCTGTGTCATCATATGAAAAAGAAAACACTTATCCACCCAGTCTGGGGTTACTGGCAGCTGTTTTTCACTTCCATTGTGTATTTGGGACTCAGAGTCAGATGAAGAAAAACACAAGTTACACTTTGCAGAATGAGTCGGAGGTTCAGTCTTGTAATCAGACCATCCCACAAACTTTCATATTCCTTTCCTACTTGCACTCTCTGTTGATATAATCAGTTCTGAGCCTCCACACGTTCCCAACTAACTCTTTCACTCACATATTTATTTCCCAACATTACCCCTTGCACTCTAACCTGACAGTTTTATCATGACAACCATCACGAAGCACTGTTCATCTCACAGGGTGGTGTTGACCGTCAATGTCCCCCTGTCACAGTTATCTATATCTTCCAATACACTGACATTTCCCTTAGAAATTGGAGTTGCCCCTGTAATGATTAATACTCCCTGTGCATTTCAGCATGTTACCTCTGATCCCTAATTCCCAATCACAGCCATGGACCCTGATAGCCCAAATCAGTTTTAGATTAGATTAGATTCCCTGCAATGTGGAAACAGGCCCTTCGACCCAACCCGTCCACACCAACCCTCTGAAGAGTAATCCACCCAGACCATTTCCCTCTGACTAATGCACCTAACACTATGGGCAATTTAGCATGGCCAATTCACTTGACCTGCACGTCTTTGGACTGTGGGAGGAAACTGGGGGACCTGGAGGAAACCCACGCAGACATGGGAAGAATGTGCAAACTCTACATAGACAGTTGCCCGAGGCTGGAATCGAACCTGGGATCCTGGTGCTGTGAGGCAGCAGTGCTAACCATTGAGCCACCGTGCAGCCCCTAAGTTTTCTCAGAGATGATAGTCAGGACTGATTGTAGTCAGGCAGATACCCTGACCCATGCCTCACGAGGCTGACTGATCATGACTGTGATGATACCCCCTGGTTGATGACAGACCATGGACTTGACTGAGCATTATTGCCTTTAGACTTATGGCCTTATGGCTGAAGCATACATAATGTGTTTGCCCATGCCAACTACTGCTAGCACATGCTGTGTGAGTTTGGTATAACATTGTGCCATCAGCAACATGTCCAGTCCCTTAACTGACAACCATGACAAGCTGCCTGGCTTTGTGTCAATGTTAAATGGCAAATCAACACAAAAGTATAGTAAACCTTTAGGTGTGGCTAATGGATAAACTGCCTCAAGGCAAAGCAAGGCAGGAATGCTGTGAACATCCAAGTCAGCACTAAGTATTTGTGCATTTAAAAAGCAAACAAAGAGGCCTGAGTTATATCCTGCTCTGGTATGGTGCCTGTGCCAGTGAGTAAAGCAACCTGACAGCAGCATTTGTTATGAAGATGTGGATGTATTGTACCTTGAAGAAAGTTCAAAGCGAATAGAACAACCTACAGCACCAAGTGTTCAGAACAGGATATAATGTAACCTTTTGGTCCAGCAGTTAGTGTAGATGGCTGCCTGGAGACAAAAACAAATTTGAATTGGGCCAATCAGTTTAAATTATACCCCAAAAAAGCCCAAACTCCAATCAAGCTTGAGTTGAATATATTGACAATATTAAAAGCCAATGCACAATCCAATGCTTTGGGGGTGTAAGACTGGGAAAAATTGAACAGTTGGGAGACAACTGCCAAAAGCAGATGTAAGCTGCTCGTCAGAACTCTCTGAGAGATATCTGTCTAGAGAAGGAGTTTGCAAAGAAAAAACATCAACACTGACCTGGAGAGCAAATCGACAGAGGAACATATAAAGAGAAGATTCAACTGCTGGCTGGTTTTGAAATTTGAATTTTTCAATAAATCTTAATTGGGGTTTATCAGAATAGTATTATAAAAGAGAAAGTAAAAGATAGGTTAGAGGAAGAAGTTGTAAATAGTTGTTAGTTAATTATTCTCTGTTGTACTTTAAGAAATAAAGTTGTTAATTTTTAATTTAAGTAGTTAGATTAGATTCCCTACATTGTGGAAACAGACCCTTCAGTCCAACAAGCCCACACCAACTCTCTGAAGAGTAACCCTCCCAGACCCATTTCCCTCTGACTAATGCACCTAACGCTGTGGGCAATTTAGCATGGCCAATTCACCTGGCCTGCACTTCTTTGGATTGTGGGAAGAAACCCATGCAGACATGGGGAGAATGTGCAAACTCTACACAGATAGTCACCTGAGGCAGGAATCAAACCCAAGTTCCTGGCGCTGTGTGATAACAGTGCTAACCACTGAGCCACCGTGCCACCTTCACCCCCTGACGTAACAATTTCTCCTACTTAATTTAAATCAACAACACAGAAAAGATTTATCCCATGCAGTAATCTGTGAAAATTTGAGAGGCCAAGAACTACTTAAATTAAAAATTACCAACTTTACTTCTTAAAGTATAAAAGAGAATAATTAACTAACAACTATTTATACCTCCTTCCTCTAACCTATCTTTTACTTTCCCTTCTATATTACTAGTCCAATAAAACTCCTGATTAAGACTTACTGAAAAATTCAAATTTCAAAACCAGCCGGCGGTCAAATCTTCTCTTTATATGTTCCCCGGTAGATTTGCTCTCCAGGTTAGTGTTGATGTTTTTTTCTGTGCAAACTCTTTCTCTAGACAAGTACCCCTCAGATAGTTCTGACTAACAGATTACATCAATTGGACTTTTGGCGGTTCTCTCCCAACTGTTCAATATTTCCTGGTCTTATACCCCCAAAATATTGGATTATGTCATTGGCTTTTAATATTGTCAATATACTAAGTTCAAACTTGATTGGAGTTTAGTATTTTTTGGGTATAATTTAAACTGATTGGCCTCATTCAAATTTGTTTTTGTCTCCAGGCAACCAGCTACACTTGCTGCTGCACCAAAAGGTTGCATTATATCTTGTTCAGAACACTTGATGCTGTGTCAGTAGTTCTGCTAATTTTTAACTTTCTTAAAGGTACAGTACACCCACATCTTCATAACACATTGCAAAGTAAGATGTTGGTGCACTCCCGTACTGCAGCATTGAATTGGGTTTGGAAATGTACCATGATGACATGGTGATGCTGGTGCGATGCTGTAGTCAACTTCCAAGGAAAGAGAGGTACAGGTGGTTGATGCCCAATGAGTATGCCTTGAGATGCTGGAGATCTCTGACCAAGATGCAGTAAGATAAGGTACTATTGATATGTAATTGCATGCAAATAATTCACTCCCCACTTAATGGCAATATTCTCATTTTGTTGATCAAACCTCAGGTGGAAAATTAAACTTTTTAAAATCATGTTCAGAACCTCATTTTCTGATCTTGCCACATTTTCACAATTGACTTGCCATTGACCATGTCATTCAGGGACTGAGAAAGTCCAGGATTCAAGTTCCATGCCAGCTGAAGGAGAATTGTCTGGCAAGTGTGATATAAATTCTGGTAAACCTGAAAGATCGAACTGATGGATATTTAGTGGTTTATTAATATGCTCAACCTGAAAAGAATTTCAGAATGCACAAACAAAATGGAAAAGAAAAGCCTCTGACAATTTAAGGCAAAAACTGGTATATAAACAAAATCAGATTTTCCATTTTGTCCTAATGTGATCAGTGTTTTACATTGACTTTATATTCTTGTAAAAGAATCTTCAAGCATAGAAACTCTAGAGATTTAAAACAAAACGTAATTATAATGAACTACATTTCTAATCATTCATAACTTGTCAGCATATGACTGAAAAAAGTTTTCCAACTTTGATACCCACAACTACTTTTTAGAAGACATTATTGTTCTTTTTAAAAAATATGTAAATTGAAAATTCTCCAAGAAAATTAGTTTAAAAATTATCATGCGTTTTTATAGCAACGATTAATTCAATAATTTAGTTGACCCTGTCAAATTTCTATGCCACAACATACTTTCACAAGTTGATATAACGGGCTAAACAAACAAACCAGAATGTTACGTTGGCAGTGCAACAAATAGTACATCTCACGCTTCTTAATATTAAATACAATTTTTGTCTAAATATTAAAGTCTGTCTAAGATCTATTCGTACTTATTTTATTATTTGATTATAGTATTATGAAACACTACTTTAATTTGCAACATGAATTATATGGTACTTAATAGTCCCCTTGAGAGAGCAACAATCAATGAACTATTCTCTTGACATTGCTGAAGCTGCATTTCAGATGAAGTAATTATTTCTTTGTATTTTCTAGAATTAGTTCCTGCAAAAACTTATATTGGTAAAATTCTGTTGTAACATTCTACATTGTTTATAACATTTCAAATATGTTTCTCAACAAACTTAATCTTAAAGCAACAGAATAAACGACTACATGAGAGACTGGTGGTAAATCTCGCAATAAAAATATATTTAAACATCAAGAGAAACAACTGTAGATTTAAAGGAAAAATATTGCAAGTGGTCTAAATAAAATGTTCAAGATGTAAAGTATGTCAGTATCAAAATGATGTTAATTCAATAGTTTTGAGCTCTGTATTAAAGTAGAAAATGTTTTACATCAGTTAGAGCTCTATTTAATGGTTATAATCAAAATATAAACCTAGCTTCCCTTCTTCAGATGCTGAAGGAGCACATGTATACTTCCAGCATTTTCTGTTATTTCTTGAGATCTGCTGATTAGAATCATATTCTATTCAAAAATGTCAAATATTCTGCCAGCAATGTGTGGGTAATAGATACAGAAGAAAATGATATAGTTGAACAAAGAGTGAAGAGACTAAATCAACGTTTGACTTTGGTTTTGTCACATGAGCTGTACAAAGTGCTTATTTCAGTAACAGTGATACAATAATTAATTCAAGAAGCTTGAAAATTGTTGAAAGAGAGTGGCCAGTGAGTTAAATCAAATACATTTTGAAGTCCACAGGAAAAAAGAATCAAAATAGGACTTTGCGCAAGGAGTTTTGATTTTGACAAAGAGAAAATATTTGAAGGAAGAACTTATTTGGAGCTGAAGTAGCATGAGAGGAAAGATATGAAATAGACATGAAATGTAACAATGAATGGAAGAGTTTGAAATAGTGCTTTTGTCAATGTATTGAAACTATGGCTTAAGACACTTTTTATCCTTATCTCAAAGTGTGAAATGATATAAAAGTGGTGGAAAGGTACCACCATTTGTATATTATTTTTGAATCAAGTAATGTTTGAATTCAAAGATACTCTAACTCCAAAGATGAGGAATTCCCAAATATTTTCATACCATAGAATCATAGAATGGAATCATAGAATCCCTTCAGTGCAGAAAACGGCCATTCTGCCCATTAAGTCTGCACCGACCCACTGAAGAGCATCTCATTGTATCCCTACAATCCCACATTTACCATGGCAAATCCACCTAGCCTGCACATCCCTGAACACTATAGGCAATTTAGAAACCAATCTAATTTGCACATCTTTGGACTGCGGGAAGAAATTGGAGCACCCGAAGGAAACCCATGCAGACAAAAGTAGAACATGTAAACTCCACACAGTCTCCCAAGGCAGGATCGAACCCTATTCAATCATTTTCTTTCCTGTTATTCTTGACACTGGCACTTACTTAAAACAATAGCTAGAACACAGATTCAAAAACAAAACATTTAAATGTTAATCATGAACTTTTTTAAGTGTACATTGTTAAGATCTGAAATACACTGCTTGAATGCATGGTGGAAACAAATTCAAATGTAACTTTCAAACATTATATACTTGAAAAGGATAAATTAATAGGGCTAGAAGGAAAGGGCAAGGGAATGGGATTTAGTAGATAGGTCTTTGATAGAGACAGCATAGGCACAATGTGCCAAACAGCCCAATTTGGGCTGTATCATTCTGTGAGTCTATGATTCTCTAATTGAATTGGGACTCAGATGAAGAGGAGGTATTGAATACTGACAGGCTTGAAGAGAAGAGTTCCCTTTGGCTCTTGGTAGTATCAGTAGGTTTTTAAAATGAACATTACGCTTTCTAACATGATGTGGATTATCTGTAAAACTCAGTTTCTCATTTCAATCCCAAAGTACAGTTATTACATAATTGAATTGCACCATATACAAAGATATTCATTACAGTTAGTCAATAGATAGTTGTTTGAACTGATGATGATTTATTGTACAAGAGCAGAAAATGAGAATGGTTGGTTTCCTTTTACTAGTTAAGGTGTTGCACTGAAAGCTGAAGACAAAAGAGGAGAAAGTTGTTTTACAGCAGTGCTTGAACATGTAGAAAATATGAGTTCAACTTCAATGAAGCCCTGAATAGAATTTGTCAGTCTCAAAATGATGAATTATTCTCTGCTGTTGTGACCAACGTGTTTGGTTAACTGCCCTGAATATTGGGTAAAAGGGAATTAAAACAATGCTACGTTGATGACAGCTCTCATTAGTAAATACTGCTGAAACCATCTTGTGGAAAACTTGACCCTCATTGGTAAATTGCAGAGTAGAAATGATGATCCTAATTCAGCTCTATTGGATGAATGAAGTTAGGTAGATCTATGGAATCACACACTGGGAAGTTTAATGGATAAAGCAACGGTAAACAAATGCCACAGGATTTATGTTGCTGCATGGGCCTGGCTTTTGTGACTTTACTTATGGTAAAATTGTCAGTATTCACTGTTCCTCTGCTCTGAGAACAACAACTTCTGGCACAAATACAGTTCACTGCAGAAATCCAGAAGTTGTTGACAATGATTGTTTGCTCCTTTACAGGGTTAACATTGTTAAATCCTCACAGGTGAACATCATCTAGAAATCACTGAATAGAAATTAAGTTCCATTCTGTTATTTTCAGTGACAAAACTTTGCAAACAGCTTTGTTGAACAGCGTATAAAGGATTTTTACGAAGTCTTGTGTACTTCTGAGTAACCTTTATTATGGGGGAATAGGCTAAGTTTGTTTTCACTGGAACAGAGGAGGTTGAGGGTTGACCTTATTAGAAGTTTATCAGATTGTGATTGGCATGGATAGAGTGGAAGGTATGTGTCTTTATCCCAGAGTGATGGGACCAATTACAAAAACCAGGCCTCACACTTAAAATTCATTGAGCTGAGATATCGCCTCTTTTATACTGATAAAACCTGAAGTTATCTTGGGGAAGTAGTTGAAAACAATTCTGGGATTTACATATTAACCAATCAAAACCTGCGTGTCCCTTCCAACTGATTAAAGACGTAACAGCCGTCTAGATTTGTTCAAAACATTTGCATCAGCTGTATGACCCTTTGATCTTTTATTTGTAAATTCTGTGTTCAATATATCCTCTCCCATTAACACCTGAAGAAGGAACGAGGCTCTGAAAACCTGTGTTTTCAAATAAATAGACAATAGACAATAGACAGTAGACAATAGACAATAGGTACAGGAGTAGGCCATTCTGCCCTTCGAGCCTGCACCACATTCATTATGATCATGGCTGATCATCCTCAATCAGTATCCTGTTCCTGCCTTATCTCCATAACCCTCGATTCCATTATCCTTGAGAGCTCTATCCAACTCTTTCTTAAACAAATCCAGAGATTGGGCCTCCACTGCCTTCTGAAGCAGAGCATTCCACACACCCACCACCCTCTGGGTGAAGAAGTTTCTCCTCATCTCTGTCCTAAATGGCCTACCCCTTATTTTTAAGCTGTGTCCTCTGCTTCGGGACTCACCCATCAGTGGAAACATGTTTCCTGCTTCCAGAGTGTCCAATCCTTTCATAATCTTATATGTCTCAATCAGATCCCCTCTCAGTCTTCTAAACTCAAGGGTATACAAGTCCAGTTGCTCCAATCTTTCAACATAAGATAGTCTTGCCATTCCAGGAATTGACCTCGTGAACCTACGCTACACTCCCTCAATAGCCAGAATGTCTTTCCTCCAATTTGGAGACCAGAACTACACACACTATTCCAGGTGCAGTCTCACCAGGGCTCTGTACAGCTGCAGAAGAACCTCTTTGCTTCTATACTCAATCCCTCTTGTTATGAAGGCCAGCATGCTATTAGCTTTCTTCACTACCTGCTGTACCTGCATGCTTGCCTTCATTGACTGGTGTACTGTCCCTTTACCTAAATTAATTCCATTGAGGTAGTAATCTGCCTTCCTGTTCTTGCCACCAAAGTGGATAACCATACATTTATTCACATTAAACTGCATCTGCCATGCATCTGTCCACTCACCTTGCCTGTCCAGGTCACCCTGTAATCTCCTAACATCCTCCTCACATTTCATCCTGCCACCCAGCTTTGTATCATCAGCAAATTTGCTAATGTTACTATTAGTACCATCTTCTATATCATTAATATATATTGTAAAAAGCTGAGGTCCCAGCACTAATCCCTGCAGTACCCCACCGGTCACCGCCTGCCATTCCGAAAGGGAGCCGTTTATCACTACTCTTTGTTTCCTATCAGGCCAGCCAACTTTCAATCCAAGTTAGTACTTTGAGCTCTAAATTTGCTCACTAACCTCCTATGTGGGGCTTTTACTATCCTCCTTTATATTTTTGGCCAGTTTACCTTTCTGAAAGTCCACGTTCACTACATCCACTGTCTCTCCCTTGTCCATCTTCAGAGTTACATCCTCAAAAAATTCCAGAAGATTAGTCAAGCATGATTTCCCCTTCATAAATCCACGCTGACTCTGACCTATCCTGTTACTGCTATCTGGATGTATTGTAATTTCATCCTTTATAATTGACTCCAGCATCTTTCCCACCACTGAGGTCAGACTAACTGGTCGATAATTTCCTGCTTTCTCTCTCGCTCCTTTCTTAAAAAGTGGTACAACATTAGCCACCCTCCAATCTACAGGAGCTGATCCTGAATCTATCGAACTATGGAAAATAATCACCAACTCATCCATGATTTCTAGAGCAACCTCCTTCAGTACCCTGGGATGTAGACCATCAGGCCCCGGGGACTTATCAGCCTTCTGACCTAACCGTCTCTCCAACACCAATTCCTGGCAAATATAAATTCCCTTCAGTTCAGGTCCTTCAGCCACTGTTACCTCTGGGAAATTGCTTGTGTCTTCTTCAGTGAACACAGGTCTGAAGTACCAATTCAACTCTTCTGCCATTTCTTTGTTCCCCATAATATATTCCCCTGTTTCTGTCTTCAAGGACCCAATTTTAGCCTTAACTATTTTTTTTCCCTTTCACATACCTAAAAAAGCTTTTACTATCCTCCTTTATATTTTTGGCCAGTTTACCTTCGTACCTCATTTTTTCTCTGCGTATTTCCTTCTTAGTAATCATCTATTGTTCTTTAAAAGCTTCCCAGTCCTCCGTTTTCTCCTCATCTTTGCTATGTTATACTTTTTCTCTTTTGACTTTATATGTTTCTTAACTTCCTTCATCAGCCACAGACACCCCTGCCTCCTTATAGGATCTTTCTTCCTTTTTGGAATGAACTGATCCTGCATCTTCTGCATTATACCCAGAAATATCTGCCATTGTTCCTCCACTGTCATCCCTCCTAAGGTATTGCACCATTGAACTTTGGCCAGCTCCTCCCTCATAGCTCCATAGTTCCCTTAATTCAACTGAAATATTGTCACTACCGACTGTACCTGCTCCCTTTCAAACTGCAGATTGAAGCTTATTGTATTATGGTCACTACCTCCTAATGGCTCCTTCACTTCGAGGTCCCTGATCGATTCTGGTTCATTGCACAATATCAGATTCAGAATTGCCTTCTCCCTGGTAGGCTCCAGCACCAGCTGTTCTAAGAATCCATTTCGGAGGCACTCCACAAAGTCTCTTTCTTTCTTGAGGTCCAAAAAAATCCTGATTCTCCCAGTCTACCTGCACGTTGAAATCCCCCATAACAACTGTAGTAACATCTTTGCAATAGGCCAATTTCAGCTCCTTATTCAACTCACACCCTACATCCATTCTACTGTTTGGGGGCCTGTAGATAACTCCCAAGAGGGTCTTTCTACCCTTAGAGTTTCTCAGCTCTATCCACACTGACTCTACATCCCCTGATTCTAGTCCCCCCATGCAAAGGACTGAATATCATCCCTTACCAACAGGTCCACCCCACCCCCTCTGCCCGTCAGTCTGTCCTTACGATAGCACGTATAGCCTTGAATATTCATTTCCCAGGCCCTATCCACTTGAAGCCACGTGTCAGTTATCCCCACAGTATCGTAGCTGCCAATTTCCAAAAGAGCCTCAAGCTCATCCATCTTATTTCTAATGCTTCGTGCATTCATATATAGTATTTTTAACTTGTTACTGTCCTCACCCTTCCCATCAACCCCTATTTCACTCAACCTTACAGAATGATCCCTTTTTGAGTTTTCTGCCTCATTGATACAGTTGTCTTTCTTGACTTCCCTTGTTCTAACTTTCCCTTCAATTTCCTTCTTAAACATCCAGTTTGTCCCCTCCTCCCCGCTACTTAGTTTAAACGCAGCTGTGTTGCAGTAGCAAACCTGCCTGCCAGAATGCTGGTCCCCAACCAATTAAGGTGCAACCCGTCTCTTTTGTGTAATTTATGCTTACCACAAAACATACCCCGGTGATCCAAGAATTTAAATCCTTGCTTCCTGCACCAGTTCCCCAGCCACACATCCAAGCCTCTCCAGCCCGAGGAATTGGAAGCAAACCGGAGGTAACCACCCTGGACGTCCTGCTTTTCAGCCTTCTTCCTAGTTCTCCGAAGTCCCACTGTAGTATGTTCCTCCTCTTCTTCCCGACATCATTTGTGCCGACATGTACCACCACCTCTGGCTCTTCACCTTCACCCTTGAGGATTTCCTGCACTCTGTCTGCGATGTCCTTAATCCTGGCACCAGGAAGGCAACACACCATCCTTAAATCCCGCCTGTTGCCGCAGAAACCCCATTCAGTTCCTCTCACGATGGAGTCCCCTATCACCACGGCTCTGTGTGATGTCTAACTCCTTGGCTCTGCCTCCACACCAACTTTTGATTGACAGACCTGGCCGCCTCACGGACTGGCAGTGTCATCTGTCTCTACTGTTTCCAAAAGATTCAACTTGTTCCTGACAGGTATTTCCCCCAGGGTCTCTTGCACCTGTCCCTTCTCTGCCTTCCTCATCACCTTGTCTCTTCTGCTCTCTTCTAGTATGGTCGGTGTAATATCCTCGCTAAAGGTCCTGTCCAGAAACATCTGTTGGACTATCAGCCAATGTCATGCACTTTTTGACTAGGAGACACAAGTTCAATGTTCGTGGAGGAGAATTTAAAAGAGATGTGTGAGGCAAGCTTTTCTCACAAAGGGTGGTGACTGACTGGAATGCACTGCCAGAGAGGTGGTGGACACAATAGCTGCATTACACAAAGAACTTGAATGAATATATGAATAGAAGAGAATAGAGGGATATAGGTCCTGTAAGTGAAGACAGTTTTAGAATGGAAGGGCAAAATATATTGGTGCACGCTTGGAGGGCCGAGGGACCTTTTCCTGTGCTACATTGTTCTTTGTTCTTTGTTCTTTCAAGCCTTGAATATAACTGATTTTATATTTGTGCAATGACAATTTTCTTTATTTCATCAGATAAATTACATGGGATGTTTGATCCCGACTTGCAGTTAAAGTGCTCTGTTGAATGAATTTCATGACATTTGGTTTGCTGCAACCAAGAATGACTTTTCTCACAAAATCTTCTACTCTTCAGCTTATTATTTATGCAGCAGAGTTATTGGTTGTGTTTCTTAGGAATTTGGTGGTAGGTGAATTGGAAGTACTTGCCACTTCTGTGTCCTTCTAGGCTCCACGCCTTTGGTACCATTTTAAAGCTTAGCTGCAACCCTCTTGTCACGCTGCAAGCCAGGAACTATCTGTCGAGCTGTGGTACTTGATCCTGAAGTTTGAAAAAGTCAGAGGAAAGCCAAGCTAGCTCTCTGCTTCCAGTGAAGGCATTTGGAGGTGCTGGAGCATGAAGTGATGAAGAAGAGGGCTGCACTTTTCCTGATGACTGCCAAAAAGGGAAAAAACATCCTTGACCTACTGCTCAACACACTGCCTGCTGTAGATGTAACTGTCCATGACAGCATTGGTAGCAGTAATCAAATGGAGACAAAGTCCTGTCTTCACATTAAGGATGCCTTCCATTTTGCTATGTTGTACAATCACTGTGCTAAATGGGAATGACTGAATAGGTATACCAACTCAAGACTTGGCATCCATGAGATGCTGTTGGTCACCAGCAGTAGTATACTTGTATTCAACACATTCTTCAGCATCATCGCCTGACATATACGTCACTCTATTCTTACTATCAAACCAAGGAGTTCAAGGTGGTTCAACAGAGAGTGCAATTGTGCTACATGCACACCATTGACCATATTGATTAAGTTTGCCGGTGCTTGATTAGGCAGTGAATTTCTTTTTATTTGTTCTTTCAGAGGACATGGGCATTACAGGCAAAGTCAACATTTGTAATCCATAATTAGTGGTTCCTGGACTGACTAGCTTGCTCGGCCATTTCAGAAACCAATTGACATTCAACCAAATTCCTATGGGTCTCCATATAGGCCAGACCATGCAAGGATGGCTGAATGGATATTAGTGAATTTAATAAGTTTTTTACAACACCTAAGAGTCAACTTTTTCATACAGAGGGTGGTACGTGTATGGAATGACCTGCTGGAGGAAGTGGTAAAGGATGGTACAATTGCAACATTTAAAAAGCATTTGGATGGGTATATGAATAGGAAGGGGTTTGGAGGGATATGGGGTGGGTGCTGGCAGGTGGGACTAGATTGGGTTGGGATATCTGGTCGGCATGGACAGGTTGGACCGAAGGGTCTGTTTCCGTGCTGTACATCTCTATGACTCAATGATTCTAATTAATAGTTTCACAATCAACATTACTGAGACTAGTTTTCAATTCCAGTTTTTAAAAATTTATTAATTGAATTCAACTTCCACAAATTCCCAGAGTATTAGCCCAGACCTCGGGATTATACTCCTGTAACATTACCACTATTCTGCCACCTCCCCCCAGTGCTAGTGTATCAGTTCTGACAATGTGACCATTCGTACTTGCACTTTGGATATTCCTTCCTTATTCCCCAAACAAGGATCTTTTTTGCCTTGCCACCAATCATCATGGTTAACAAATGGACCTTGTCCATTCCATTTCACTCGTTTCCACCTTCAAAACTTCCATCCCAGAAGCAAAAAGTCAACATAGATTTATGAGAGGTGAATCATATTTAACAAACATATTGGTGCTCTTTTGAGTATTTAACATCTGGAATAGATAAGAGAAAACCAATGGATGTGATGCATTGACTTTACAGAAAACTTTTCAAGAAATCCCACGTAGGAGATGAGTGTGCCAGATTAAAGTGCAAGGAATTAGCGTTAATATATTGGCATTGATTAAGAATTAGTTAGCAGACATGAAACAAAGGGTAGAAAAGCAAAAGTCCTTTTCAGAATTGAAGATAATGATTGATTCACATGGACCAGTGCTTGGACCCAAGCAATTCACAATATCTATCAATGATGCAGATGAAGGAACTGCATATAAGTGATTACACAAATCTAGATGGAATTGTAAGTGGTAAGGAGGATGTAAAAAAACTTTGATGCAACTGACTTTAGTTGAGTGAGTAAACAAGTGAATGGCAGAAACATTATGTCATGATTAATTGTGAAGTTACCAGTTTTGGTAAGAAATGGCAAAGTATTATTTGAATGGAAACAGATTGGGAACTGTTGATGGACTAAGTAACCTGGATGTCATTAAACACCAATATACATGTCATGCAGAGTTAGCGTCCTGGTGCAGCTAGTGGTGAGGAAGCAAATGGTATGTTAGTCTTTATTGTATGAAAACGTTTGCACTTGAGGAAAGATGTCTTTCTGTAATTGTGAAGGTAAAGTCACCATAGTCCCAGAAGGCTGCACTCTTATTAGAGAGATGCAACTGGTAGTGACTTTAACCTGAGAGTCCTTACAGTAATCTCAGTTGGTGTAAGAATTGAACCCGTACTGTTACTGCCACTCTGCATTACAAACCAGTCATTCAACCAACTAAGTTAACTGATTCACAAGGCAACTTTACAGGATCTTGTGAGATCACACCTGGAGAATTGTGGGTAGTTCTGGGCTCTTTACCTAAAAATAGATAACCTCGTTATTGAGTGATACTATCACTTCCCCTTCCCTTTCTGCCTTTTAAAGGGATGGTTCTCTTCATAACACCTTGACCATCCACCATGGCTCCCCTATCACCACAGACACCCCTATCATACAAGCCACAGAAAATGAAATATGTCTCAATGTTTGTCCTCTCTTCCCAATGTCCAAAGCTTCAAATATTCCTGATAGGCGAGAGAGCAATTTAACTGCCCTTTCAATTTGGCTACTATATTCAATGTTCACAGTGTGATCATGACAGTGGGGAAACCAAAGGTATGTTGGCGAAGTAATTAGGACAACACCTGTGTTCACTCTGACCCTACACTCCTACACTTCTAGATACCCATGATTTAATTCTCTCCAATTCGTATGTACTGACATCTTTGTCCTCACCTAACTGCAGTTTTCTAATGCAAGTCAACAGAAACTTAAGGATCAACACTTTAGCATCTTTAACACTTAAGGCAAATTACAGCTTACCAGGTTTATAACTTAGCCCCATTTGTTTTCCTTATTTGCTGGTTTTTGTTTATTTCTTGCTGTTCTTTCCTTTTTGGATGGTTCTGCCATTCACACCTTTTCAAGAATGCAAGATTGTCCCATTCTTACCGTCTTTGGCCACGAAAACCATTGTCATTTAATCTCTCCTGCCTTCCGCACTTCCAATAGGGTACCTAAAGTACTCTCTAGTAGCTCAAACCAGACAGATAATTAGTAGTGGGATCATTTTCATAATTCTGAAGGTTTGTACACTTGGTGTGCTGGGCTAGCATTACATAAGTCAGCGTGCTCCAAGTGGTGTACTCCATGACGTTATCTGCTTTCAATATGGTAACCAATGCAGGGAAGGGGTCTCAGGTAGACATCTCCATCATGTACAGAAGGCTCTGAACTGGTGCTATCCTTGCGACATTAAGCTCTAATGATTGATATAACACACTATTTATGAGCTTGAGCCAAGCCTGTTCTCTGAGGAGGTTCTGGATCAGTGGTGCTGGAAGAGCACAGCAGTTCAGGCAGCATTCAACGAGCAGCGAAATCAACGTTTCGGGCAAAAGCCCTTCATCAGGAATAAAGCCTGAGAATCCAGCTCACCAAAAAATATGCATGCAGTTGTATGAGAATACCAACATTAGCAATGCTTACAGGGCCAGTCACCCAAGTTGTGGTTAGGTCAATTTGAACAAGTTCTGCCACTGCTGAGTTCAGCATATGGTTGAATTTTCTTGAAGGATTGATGGTGTGATCCTGAAATTTGGCAGAAAGTGCGACTACATCCTCATATAGAGGGCACAAGAGTTGGAGATCAAATGCAGATTCGGTTACTCTTTATGGAACACCTCCTCTCCTATCAACTTTCCAGCTGTTTGCAATTTCAATAAATTATTTTATTACCATGTTCACATTTCTGTCCTACGTCTGCTGTGGCATTTCAGTGAAGCCAAAATGCAAGCTGGACAAACAGCACCCCATTTTCTGATTGGTACTTCACAGTTTTCAGGACTCAACATTGAGTTTAACAACTTTCAACCACGAAAAATGTCCTTCATTTTGATAATCAGCCCGATTCCCTTCCCACGCTCAATCATCATTTAACATCCTTAAATGTTGTTTATTTTCTGCTTTCAGTCACAGCTCCCTATGTTCTGCTGCCATTAATACCTATGCTGTTCTGATTTAATTTCTGTGCAACATTTATTATCCCCTTTGTCTTTTGTTCTGTGACACCTTTAATTTTTAATTTACCTCACTTGCTAACATTTTCCTGACCTTTCCTTACTAGTCCAATTGCTCCTCCTAACCTTTCTCAACAGCCTAAAACTCAATGCTATTTCTCAGTTCTTTGTTTCTGAGGAACTAGTATTGAATTTGAAAATTAAATTCTATTTCTCTCTCACAGATGCTACCAGACCTGCTGAAGTTCTCCAGCACTTTCTGATTCTAATATGGATTATTTCAGCCTCTTGTCGCAGAGTCTTGATAGCATATTAACTGCTGATGTCAGTGTCATATCACCTTATACAACTTCAAACCATTAACATGTGCATTCACCTTATATTACAGATGGAAGACGTTGTAGATGTTGGACTTTATTTACTTCCTCTCTCAGAACCCAGTAAATAATGTACCCATTTCCAATCAGCAGAGGAGTAGCCTGCACCTTTCTGCTTTGTCCCTTCTGTTAAAATATTTTTAAATCCAGTTTACTACCATATTCTTAATTCCATATACATGAATGTTCTCCAAGTCTCCAGCGTAGTACTTTATCAAAGCTATCTGGAAGTTTACATACACCCATCCATTGTATCTGTTACCTTAGAGAGCTCTATCAGGTTTGTCAAGCACAATATTACTTTCCAAGTTGGCTGCTTCAAATTATTTCCCTTCAACAGATTTACATTAAAGAAGGGAAATTTAGTCACAGATTCTGCTGATTGTATAAGTAGCAGTGGAACAGTTAGGAAGAGGGAAGATTGGACATGGTTCCAATGGTTTATACAATCAGACAGCTAACAGTCATTGTTCAAATTTACACAGTAACAACATCAACTTAGGTCATCAAAATAGAATGGTGAATTCTGACATTAACATAATGGACATAGGAATTTAAGCAAAATATCAAACTGAGAATTGTTTAAAGGTGACAAACGGCAGCTGGAACATATTACGACAGTTAAGTAACACTCCATCAAAGGTGCATATGTTCTATTTATAAAGGGGTCAATCCTATTAGGGTTTAAAGCACAGTCATGAATACATCTAAGGGATTGAAACGTTAAGGGATAATCTATTGCAGTAATGTATCAAAATTCTTGCCTGCATTATTCCGTGTGAAATAAATAACTCTTGCCAATTGCTTACTGGAAGCCTGTGCCTTTTTGTTAATGGTGTTGCTAAAGACTGGTTATGTATCGAGAGAGAAAATATTTTAAAGAGTAAATTGTTCTGTTAGTGATTTGTTCTCAATATGAAGCCGAACAATTAATCCAGTTTACAAATTAGCTTTCTTTGAAATATTCAAAATTGTTACAAAATTAATATGGCGTTTTCATGACAACTGATCGACAATATTGTATTGTCAAAAACAAAACAAAGAACTGCTGCTATTGGAAATTTGAAATAACAACAGGAATTGCTGGAGAAACTCAGTAGGTCTGGCAGTATCTGTGGAAAGAAAGCAGAGTTAATGTTTCGAGCTAGTTCTGAGGAAAGGGTCAGTGGGACTTGAAACATTAAGATTGTACTGGTCTGTTTCATTTCTCTGCTATAATTACATTGCTTTGAGCAGAGTTGGAGAGGATGGCAACAAGATTGATACATTCTTGATCTCGCAAAGAATTAAGGGCTATGGGGAGAGTGTGGCTAAGTGCAGTGGAAATGCCCATCAGCCATGATTGAATGGTGGAGTGGACTCGATGGGTGGAATGGCCTTACTTCCACTCCTATGTCTTATGGTCTAAGGTTTTAAGGCGCAACAGAGCACAGAGGTTAGGTTTAGGCCAGTCCCGTCATGTGAACAGACCTAATTTCAGATTGACAACCCATCCTATTGGGGATCAGGAGCATATCAAACATTTTGAGCATGTTGGGTCCTTAATTGTGGTCTTAACAAAGGAGTTGGACCATCTCAATCTGGAATTGGAATTGATGTGCCTGAATCATCCCATTAATTTTTAAGCGTTCAAAAGACCTTAAGGTAAGAGAAGAAAATGTTTTGAAGTCTCTCTCAACTATTTAGCATTTTCAAGACTATCTTCACTCTGGCCTTGTATTAAAAAAACCCATCAAACCCAATGTTGAAAATGTTGAAACCTCCATTGCTTTGAGTCATGACTTTTCTGGCTGAGTGCCCCTTTGCAAATACAGTCAGTCATGGACATAACCTTGTCCCTTCTCTTCAACCTGTGTGTGAAGATTGTAATGTGCAGCCACTAAAGGTGTCAGCAGATAGGTGCAATTAAACAGACAAGTAATATGAGAAAGGTAGAAACATAAGAATAGGAATGGACCATTCAAACCCCTTCCGTCTTTCAATTAGATCATGGTGGATCTATGGCCTAAGCCCATATACCTACCTTTGGTCCCTATCTCCTAAAACTTCTGCTTATCAAAAGATTATCTAACTTAAATTTAAGATTTACCACTGACCTAGCATCAACTACATTTTTGGAACAGAGTTCCAAACATCTACCACCTTTCGTGTGTAGAAGTGCTTCATGATATTGATCGTGAACAGTCTGCCCTAATTTTTAGATTATGCTCCTTAGTTCTCGAACCTCCAACCAGTAGAAATAGTTTATCTTTATCATTGTGGTGAAGGGGAGGCAATGGGCTTAGTGATATTATCACTAGACTATTAATCCACAACCATTCTTATCAAGTGGATGCAGTGGGCTTTGTTACATAGAAAAAGATATAGGTGCTATTGTAGTGAAGCTACCCATAAAACATATTGAGTAATGTAGTAAAAGCATAATCATGTGTTGTATTCTAAAGCGAAGTAATATAACGAAGTGTAGCCACTTATTAAATATTGAAATGGAGTTTTTAAACATACAACCATTGTGGGATCTAATTGTTTCCCTCTGAAAGTTTAGTCTAAGATAGATTGCAAAGACCCACTCAATATCAAAAAGGATGCTAGGTGGCGGGGTAGTAAGTGTCAAGACTCCAAAGTGGGCCACCTTGAGGGGCAAGGTGAGAAACTCTTTGATGGTTAAATAAACTGAAATATACTTCCAATCACACTTTGAGGGTGGGTTGGGAGACCTCTAGGGTGGTCACCCAAATAGTAATTCTTCAATGAAATGGATGGGCTGAATTGTTCTGAAAAATAGTCATAGGCCACCACGAGGAGTACCTTAATGTACAGGCAAGGCAAGTAACCTTTTGGATGGTTATTAAACTGGAAGTCATTCCAAGTCAAGGCTTAAGGGAAGGGTAGGAGGAACTCTGAGGGTGTTCCTCCCTATAGTAGAATTTAACAGAAACAATGGGCTAGTATGATATACTAAATTTCCCTACAAGATAGTGCACAGATGGGATCTAAGTCACATCTCAGGGAGGAGAGCACAGGAGGAGTCTAAGGTCTGTCCACTTGCTAATCTGCTAATCTTAAAAAAGATGGCCACAGTAGAAAGAAAACTGAATCCCTCACTGGATTCCTAACAGGAAAACACAATAAATGAATTGATCAAATGATTAACACTAATTGAACTCATCCACCACACAAATAGATTGGTGAAAGAACAAAAAAAAAGGCGAAAAGACATTAACATTAGTATGTAAAGCTCATGTAGAATTAACAAAATGAGTACTGGGACTGGGAAAAGCAGAACATAATTCCACAGAAATATGAGAAGGATAACTGGACCTCATTGCTTCATCTCACTTTGAAACTTGGAAGTTGATGGATCATTAAAAGAGCAACTCCCCAAGCAGCAGGTATTTATCACAGCTGAGATGTATGAAGGCAAACTCCTGGATTGTGACTGTGTACTATATCTGCTGGTTCTGGACTGTAAATCATTGGATGTGAAGCCATTTGTACATCTCACTCTTACTACGAGCAAAGGATAAGTTAAAGTTAAAAACAGAGACTGGAAGGAAGTGTTCATAAGTTGTAGGAAAAGGAGAGAAAAAGAGAGAAACTAGTATTTGTGTTTGATTGAGGTAATACATCTTTTCTGTTTGGATTTAAGTTCTTCGAGTGACCATAGTCACTGATCTAAATGTTAAACCTTTGTGGTCTGGTTTGTATGCATTTTGAACGTTGGCTGTTAAATACCATCTTGTGTAATTTCTGAGTTTCCCTTCCCCACAACTTGAGATCTAGGGATACTTTGAGTTTACATTTTGAAAGTGCTTAGTGATATGAGCACTTGGTGTGTACTTGTATCAGTCTAGAACATGTATGGTTATGTTGATGCCCCTTAAAGAATTACCAGTGGTCATGTTAAAAAAAGAAGCTGCTGCAAAATGTTGATTTGAAATTAGTTTCTGAAAGGCTTTGTCATTAATTAGTCATATAAAACTAATTGATGGAAGACGAAACAAGTCAAATGGCTTAACATATTTCCTCTTTCCTTAAAAAAAAGTGCCATCTGTGTTGTTGTTAGTGTGACAACAGAGTTCTGAATTAAAGGTTAGCTTCTGAACTTTTATGATTGAATTATCATGTTTGGAATTTCATTTTCTGGTCAGAATGAACTTCCAAATATTCTTTTAACACATGAGTGAATTTTTAATTCAGCATGATAAGATTTGCTCTTAAATGTTCATTGGCGTGAACTGGTGCATTCGAGAACAATAAAGAAATTTGAAATTTTGGAAGTGTAATTTTGTTTGAACAAAATTATCCAACGCGATGTTCTAAAATCCAAGAAAGCTGATAGCAAAGAATTTGACAAAAAAAAGTAATCAATAAAGGATATAGGCTTTCCTTTCAGACCAGAACAACAACACATGGCTATTATTTCTTTACAGGAAGAAGAGGGTATATTGATATAATTATGTCCAACTTTTTACTGCCCCTTTTAGATCAGCAATAAACTATCTGTACGGCTTGAGAATTTATAGCTCTCAATGCTTCATAATTTTTTATCAACAGAGATTCATGGATTAATTAACCCATGCTGCCTAAAGTGGAATAAATGGATGCTGTGTTTTTTAAAGATAATTGCAGCTTTGAATTTATGAATTTATCTGCAAAATTCTATCATTGCAATTCAGTGGTGGATGAGTTATCCTTAACCCATCAAGCTATTTGTGAACTATGTACCTCAGTATTGGAGACCTAATGTGAAAACATTTTAAAAATCAGGCATTTCAAAACCACTAAGCTTGGACAAACTGAAATATATAATAATAAGAAATTATATTAGGACTTGCAAGGCTTGGTTTTTTTTCAAGATCATTTAAAGGGAGCAATTACCTGAAATCTAAAAGAATTTTGGAATATAATAAAAATGTATTTGCATTGAGTATAGGAGTTGGGAGGTCATGTTATGGTCCTACAGGACATTGTTAAGGCCACGTTTGGAATAATGCATGCAGTTCTGGTCTTCCTGCTGTAGGAAGGATGTTGTGAAACTTGGAAGGGTTCAGAAAAGATTTACAAGGATGTTGCCAGGGTTGGAGGATTTGAGCTATGGGGAGAGGTTGAATAAGTTGGGGCTGTTTTCCCTGGAGTGTTGGAGGCTGAGGGGTGACCTTATACAGGTTTATACAATCATAAGGGCCATGGATAGGGTGAACAGACAAGGTCTTTTCCCGAGGGTGCAGGTGTCCAAAATTAGAGAATATACGTTTAAGGTGAGAGGGGAAAGGTTTAAAAAGGACCAAAGGGGCAACATTTTCACACAGAGAGTGGTATGTGTATGGAATGAGCTGTCAGAGGAAGTGGTGGAGCCTGGTACCATTACAGCATTTAAAAGGTATCTGAATAGGGAGAGATTAGACAGATATGGGCCAAGTGCTGGCAAATAGGACTAAATTAGCTAAGACATCTGTTTGGCATGGACAGGTTGGACTGCAGGATTTGTTTCCATGCTGTATATCTCTACGACTCTATGTACGTGTACAGTTTTAGTGATTTCAATGAACGGAAGAAATTGTGAAAGTTATTTCACCTACGGAAAAGATTGAGGCTGAGAAGCTTAAAAAGGGTCAATTCACAATGTTAAGTGAATAAACATTGATGGTTATAATAATAATTGGTTATAAATTGGTTGGAAAGCTACGAGAAAAGTATTTAAAAAAAAACACCAATTCAGAAAATTGGAAAGGCATCAGTATAAAGTGATGGATGATTCAAAAATAAGGAAGTCAGAAGAAGAGTTTATTAAAAACATTATTTTTCAGTGAAAAACAAATGTTTGTTTATTTAAGACCTGTTATCAACACAATACCATTTATTTTGGGGCAAAAAGGTCAGAGGAAAAAGCAGAAAAGGTACAAATTACCCATTGCGTTGAAAAAAGTCTGAACATCATAAAACAAAAATGGAAATGGCACAAAATAAGCCTTTTCTTCATTCTGAGAATTTAAAAAAAACACAGGAATTGCTGGTGAAAAAGCAGTGCTTAATGAGGTTCAGGTAGAGTGTCGGTGGGAGGAGAGATGAGTGTAAAGTGGAGACAAAATGGGGGTAGAGAGAGATATGAAAGGAATAGGTGGATGAGGGGATTATTGATAATAGGCCAGGACAAAAGAGAAGCTGAATAAGTGATAATGAGAGCTGAGAGGAGGAGAGAGAATGGTAGGTTGTGCTGAAATCAACCCAGGCCACGAGAAGAGTAGGATGTGGGGGATGGGTGAAACGCATGGAATCAGGCTGTAATGTTATTGAAGTCAATATTGATGCTGCAAGGACTCCAGCTGGAAAATGAGATGCTGTTCTTCAAGGTTACTCTGATGCTCGCTGGAACACAGCAGACCTGAGACAGAAATGTTGGCGTGGGAACATGGTGTGTTGAAGTAACAGACCACAGGAAGCTTAGAGTCATTTTTGGACAGGACATAAGTGTTCTATAAAGTGATTGCCCAGTCTGCGTTTGTCTCCCCACTGCAGGTGATACCATATTGTGAGCAGTGGATACATTAGACTAGATTGAGTGAAGTATAGGTAAATCACTGCTTTACCTGGAAGGTGTGTTTGGGCCTTTGAATAGTGAGGAGGGAGGAAGTATATGGGCAGTGTTACACACTCTGCAATTGCATGAGAACATGCTGTAGCAATGGGGGAGCTATTTAGAGTGGAGGAGGTATGGACCAGTATGTCTGGTTGAGAATGGTCCCTGTGGAATGCTGACAATAGAGGGGAGGGAAATATATGTCTGGTGGTGGCTTTCTACTGGACGTGACAGAAGTGGCAGCTGAAGATCCTTTGGATCTGGATGTTCCTGGGTTGATAAGTGAGGACAAGGGTGATCCAATCGTTGTTGTGAGAGGGAAGAAAAAGGGGCAAGGGCAGAGGTCAGATGGGTCAGATATGGCTCAGTGGCCTGTCCAACCATGATAGTGGAAATTCCTTAGTTGAGGAAAAAATGGAAATTTCTGTTATCCGTTCTGATGAAGAGTCACCGGACTTGAAACATTAACTCTGCTTTCTCCTCACAGATGCTGCTATACCTGCTGAGTTTCAACAGCAATTTTTGTTTTTGTTTCAGATGACCAGCATCTTCAATTCTCTGTTTTATTTTAAAAATACAATATTTATTTGGATTGAAATACAATCATGTAAGAATGTCCATTCTAGTATGCTGTCGTCACATGATCGCTACCATGAGGCTTACACCCTGTAGAGAGACATTTTACTTCAATAGCATCCTGCACACTTCTGCGCTGTACACTTGAAACATGGTGTCAGAAATGGCACTGAGGTAAGTGCAGAGAGATGCTTTAAAAAGCACAGCTGCAGGGCTGAAAAAGAAAGAAAAGATTACAGTGAAAATATCACTTCAGAAAAAATGGTTACAGCTTTCCACCAACCAGCTGCTGTTCAAATTTCTGGGGAATGAAACGGAACTGGGAATGTTTTCCACAAACAATGGCAGATTTTTACAATACCTACAGATTTAGTTTGCAAACCAGAACAAGTACAAATCGCCGCAGTTCTGTTACTGTTAAACAGTAGAGATTGTTTCAGAATACATTCCACTCTAAATCTTTTTGAAGAGAAGGACAAAACTTTTCAAATCGTTAAAGGTATACCTTCAGCCCCAAGTGAACATTGTGTACAAATGGTATGTATTTAATACACTGAATAACTTGAGAAAGAGTCCAAACTGAGCTTGCAGAAAATTGTGAATTTGTGCAACTCGGATAAGAATTTAAACTTTTTAAATTTTTTCATTCATGGGACGATGGCGTCACTGGCCAGGCCAACATTTATTGCCCAGAGGACAGTTAGGAGTCAACCACATTGCTGTAGGTCTGGAGTCAGATTTGGGTCAGACCAGATCAAGGTAGCAGTTTCTTTCCCTAAAAGACATTAGTGAACCAGATGGGTTTTTGCAACAATTGATTCATGGTCATCTTAATTCCAGACTTCTTTTACTGAATTCAAATTTCACCAACTACAGTGTCAGGATTCAAACACATGTCCCCAGGTCATTGCCTGTGCCTCTGGTTTAACAGGGAGAAAGTGAGGACTGCAGATGCTGGAGATCAGAGTCAAACCGTGTGGTGCTGGAAAAGCACAGCCAGTCAGGCAGCATCCGAGGAGCAGGGGAATTGGCATTTTGAGCATAAACCCTTCATCAGGCCTCAATGCCGATGAAGGACTTGTGCCCAAAACGTTGATTTTTCTGCTCCTTGGATGCTGCCTGACTGGCTGTGCTTTTCCAGCACCACACTCTTCCCCTCTGGTTTAACAGTCTAGCAATTATAGTCCTGGGCTGTCACCTCCCTGCTAATTAAAGACAGGATTGTATGAGGAATAAAGAATCCAAAAGTACAAGCACCCATTCTGAGAGAAGACATACCCCTATAAAATTCAAACAGGACTGGACAGGGTAAGTGCAGGAAGGATGTTTCTAAAGAGACTAAAACCAATTATCACAGTTTAAGGATATGGAGTTGGCTATTCACGACTGAGATGAAAAGAAATTTCTTCATTCAGAGAGTGGTGAGTTTATGGAATTCTCTATCACAGAAAACAGTTGAGGCCAAAACATTTAAAGTTTTCCAGAAGTTAGATATAGTTTTCCCTAACTAAAGGCATCAAAGGGACTGGGGAGAATGCAAAAAGAAGGATGATCATCTATGATCATATTTTATAGTGAAGTGGGCTCAAAGAGCCAAATGGCCTATTTCTGTTTCTATCTTCTACATTTTATGTAAACTTAGACTCAGGAGAGCAATTCTAATGTGCAGAAATACTGAGTTCATGAATCAACAGCTGGAGAGCTGTGTATGGCATATAACATCCCAGAGAGACCATGGGCAAAACAGAGAGTAGATCTCTTTAAACTTACTGGAAGTGATTATCTTGACACTGTTGACTGTTATTCTGACTACTGGGAAATGGACCAGTTGACTTCAATGATGACCATGGTGTTGGCCAAATGTCTGAAAGCACACTTCAAATGTTATGGCAATCTTGACATTGTCATGAGTGACAAGGAGCCTCTCTGCACAAGAGAAGAATTCAGTTGCTTCATGAAATAATTAGAAATTCAGCACCACACATCATCTCCATACTATCCTCCAGCAAATGAAAAAGCTGAGGTGTGAGTGAAAATTGCTAAAAGAGTCATGAAGAAATAATTTTAACACAGATACCAAGGTAAACCTTGAGTGGAGAAACATACATACTGATGGCATAGAATGTGATCCAGTACAAATACTAATGTCACACAACAAACTTCCAATCACAAGAAAGCAACTGATGTCAGATGTAGAAACAAGTAGGAGTGAAAAAAAATCAAGTTGAAATCACAGAAAGCTACATTTCATTTCAAACAAGATTGCTAA
Source organism: Hemiscyllium ocellatum (assembly GCF_020745735.1). Lineage (NCBI taxonomy): Eukaryota > Metazoa > Chordata > Chondrichthyes > Orectolobiformes > Hemiscylliidae > Hemiscyllium > Hemiscyllium ocellatum. Next base: position 24,609,331 of record NC_083425.1, on the reverse strand, counting down.
ATCTTTTCCAGAGTTGAGCATTGGACAGCCAGTCAGAATACAAGCATTCACCAGTCCCCACATAAAACAATTCAAGTGGTAATGTGGAACTTGCATGGGGCAGTTGTCACCTTGACTGTAAAATGGAATGACCAGCTATATCATTGCAGCCACAGACACGTAAGCCCAAATGTTGAAGCTGCCCCTCTACTGCAGGTGAGTAATTAGAAGGAGGTGAATGCAGCAATTATGCAGTGCTGGGCTTGCAACTGATGCCCACATGAATGAGAAAAAAAATGCATACATCAGCCATCAGAACCAGAGTTCTACAGTAAGCCAACAACAAAAATAGAACAAGAATGAATACCACCACAACAACAAGTGGTACAGGGAATTATGCTTGCTGGTAAATTACTTTCCCAAATGAATATCCAAATGAACATGCATGTGTCCCATTAGGAAACCAATAGAATTTAAAGACTATGTGTGCAATATATGATTGCACAGAGTTTAAAGGAATTAAAAAAAAACTTCCAAGGCATGAAAACAATACAGTATATAATTGTTAACTTGATTACCTAAAAATGTACATGATAATGCATGGCCTTTCTTTCTTTTTTGCATAAAATGGCAGATGTTCTCATTGTAATGCAATCATCTATAAATATCTGCCCTAATCTACATCTTAAGCTTCACTTCAATAAGATCTTTGTATGAACATACTGCTATGTATGCATTCGAAACAGTATTTGTTTAATTTAAAGCAATTGACCGGCTCAAGTTCAACACATGGCTAAGCATTGAGCATTTCTTCCGCCGCCTTCGCCTCCGTGCATACTTCTTCAACCAGGACTCTCGCCCACCCTCTGATGACCCCTTCTCCCGTCTCCAACACACCCCATCCACCTGGACACCCCGTGCTGGTCTCTTACACGCCCTCAATCTCTTCATAACCAATTGCCGCCACGACATTGACCGCCTCAACCTGTCCACCCCTCTCACCTACTTCAACCTCTCACTCTCACAATGCGCAGCCCTCCACTCCCTCCGCTCCAACCCCAACCTCACCATCAAACCAGCAGACAAGGGAGGCATAGTGGTAGTTTGGTGCACTGATCTTTACACCGTTGAAGCTAGACGCCAACTCACGGACATCTCCTCCTACTGCTCCCTTGACCATGACCCCACCTCCCACCACCAAACCATCATCTCCCAGACCATCCAAACCTCATCACCTCAGGAGATCTCCCATCCACCGCCTCCAACCTCATAGTCCCATAAACCCGCACTGCCCGTTTCTACCTCCTGCCCAAAATCCACAAACCTGACTGCCCCGGCCGACCCATTGTCTCAGTCTGCTCCTGCTCCACCAAACTCATCTCTGCATTCCTCGACACTGTCCTGTCCCCCTTAGTCCAAGAACTCCCCACCTACATTCAGGACACCACCCACGCCCTCCACCTCCTCCATGATTTTCTTTTCCCTGACCCCCAACGCCTTATCTTCACCATGGACATCCAGTCCCTATACACTTCCATCCCCCATCACGAAGGCCTCCAAGACCTCTGCTTCTTCCTCTCCTGCCGATCCAACTAGTACCCTTCCACTGACACCCTTCCTCGACTGAGTGAACTGGTCCTCACTCTTAACAACTTCTCCTTCCAATCATCCCACTTTCTCCAAGCTATGCCTGCCTCTTCATCGGATATGTGGAATAGTCCATCTTCTTCAGCTACACTGGCACCATCTCCCACCTTTTCCTCCGCTACATCGATGACTGTATTGGCGCTACCTCATCCTCCCACGAGGAGGTTGAACAGTTCATCCACTTTACTAACACCTTCCACCCCAACCTCAAATTTACCTGGACCATCTCAGACTCCTCCCTCCCCTTCCTAGACCTCTCCATTTCTATCTTGGGTGACCGACTCAACACAAACATTTACTATAAACTGACCGACTCCCACAGCTACCTAGATTACACCTCCTCCCACTCTGCCCCCTGTAAAAACACCATCCCATATTCCCAATTCCTTCACCTCCGCCACCGCCACATCTGCTCCCAGGAGGACCAATTCCAATACCGAACAACCCAAATGGCCTCCTTCTTCAAAGACCGCAATTTCCCGTCCGACGCGGTCGACGATGCTCTCCACCGCACCTCCTCCACTTCCCACACCTCCGCCCTTGAACCCCACCCCTCCAATCTGACCCAGACCTGACAGAAATCATGCAAGTTAACAATCATCCAGTTAACTTCAAATATGACACAGGAGTGGCTTACTCTATTTTGTGAGGAAATCTTTCAGTTAAGGAGAACAAAATTACAAATATCTGACTGAATACTGCATGCTACAGTTGGAACACCACAAAAATTCAAAAGAATGCTGAGAGTCCTCAAAAAATACAGAGACCAATATCATGTAAGTCAGCAGAAATCAGCATTTCTCACTTTGAGAACATAAACAGACTTTGCCTTTAAAGTTTAACAGTACATGGAAGAATCTCAACCAGTTCAGAAAAAAATCCATGCAACTTGACTATCAACAGAAAGATTTAAAAGTCTCAGAAGAATGTTGTCTGAACCTGAGACAAAATATACACCAGTTGAGACTATTTACTTCAGTGCCTGGTGAGTCTTCATGACTGTGAAATCAGATGGTACTGCTGATTTCACAAGTTTAGAAGAATTATTCAACGGTCTTCCCACCATGGACAAATCTTCAAAATCTGATCATCTGATATTTGTGACATTGCAACCATCAGGAGTTAGTAGGAAACTTTTTATACGGTCACTTCAGTTATTTCAAAGAAACAGTGGCAAAACAACTCAGTCAGCTTCACTGTCTCGGATTGATCCTAATAGAATAATACTCTTATCCAAAAGCATACACGTGAAAATGGATGGATCGCATGTAAGTCTATCTTATTACAATATCACAAGGGGAAGGTTGCTGTAATCAGAAACATGGCTATACTATCTGATATGATTTCAGTTAAAAAAAAATCCCCCAAGGGAAACAAACATTGGTTGCAACATCAACAGTGAAGAATGTCCTTTGTGAAAAGCATTCAGAAGTTTAAGGATTCACTAAGTTTCCAGCTCAGACTGAACCGCACATGCTGTAGGGGCAACACATTGACACGACTGGTTGGCTAACAGGAAGCAGAGATAGAAACAAATGGGTCTTTTCAGTTGGCATGTGCCATAGGGATCAGCACTGGGACTTCAGCTCTTTACAATTTCTATCAGTGATTTGGATGAAAGGTCTAAAGGTTTGGTAGCTAATCTCGCTGATGATACAAAGATAGGTAGGAAAGTGAGTTGTGAAGAGGATGTGAGGAGCATATAAAGGGATATAAATTAGTTAAGAGAGTGAGCAGAGATCTGGAAAATGTGGGAAAATGTGAAATTCTCTATTTTGGCAGCAAGAATAAAAAAAAACAAAGAATATCACCAAATGGTAAGAGATTGGAGAGTTCTGAAATGCAGAGAAATCTGAGTGCCCTGTTACATGAATAACAGAATGTACAGTTAGCAATCTGGAAAGCTAATATTGGGGGAGTATGGAGGCTCAGTGGTTAGCACTGCTTCCTCACAGTGCCAGGGACCCGGGTTTGATTCTAGCCTCAGGTGACTGTCTGTGTGGAGTTTGCACATTCTCCCCGTCGTCTGCATGGATTTCGTCCGGCTGCTCCTTTTTCCTCTCACAGTTGAAAGATGTGCAGGTTAGGTGGATTGGCCACACTAAATTGAACATAATGTCCAGAGATGTGTAGATTGGATGATTAACCATGGGTAATGTAGGATTACAGGGATAGAGTAGGGTTCTGGATGGAATGCTTGTTGGAGATTCAGTGTGGACTGGGTGGGCCAAATGGCCTGCTTCCTCACCGCAGGGATTCCATGATTCAAGAAAATGTTGTATTTAATTTCGGGGAAATTGAACGCATGTATAGGGAGATTATGCTTCATCTATATATGGCATGTGGTGGAAGCAGTTCAGAGAAGGTTTACTGGACTAATAATTGGAATAAGCAGATTTCCTTATGAGAAAAAGCAAGACAGGCTAGGCCTGTGTCCTTTGGAGTTTAGAACTCAGAGGTGACTTAATTGAAATTTGTAAGCTCCTGAGGGGACATAATTGAGTGGATGTTGAAAGGATGTATCCTCTTGTGAGAGAATGTATAACTATAGAACGCTGTAATGTTCTATGTTCTGGGGATAATGGTTTAAGGATAAGGGGTCACCCATTTACATCAGATGAGGATTTTGTTCTCTCAGGGTGTTGTGAGTCTTTGGAATTCTGTTTCTCAAAGATCAGTGGATGTAGAATCTTTTAATATTTTAAAGACAGCGGTAAATAGATTCTTGATTACCAAGGGGGTGAAAGGTTGTTGGTGTTATGCAGGAATATAGAGTTGAGGTTGAAATCTGAGCAGCTATGATCGTGTTAATTGGCAAATGTAGGCTTAAGTGGCCTACACGTTTTACTTGATCATATGATCATATTAATTATAGTGACACTTCCATTCATCAGACCGTATGGAGGCTCAGTGGTTAGACCATAAAAAAACTAACAGATCCAAGATCTTTGAGATAGGCTAGTAATATAATGGAGGAAGAACATAAGAAAGGGACAAAAAATGCAAAAAAAAACAAATGAAACTATAGATTAAAACTGGTTTAAAACTCAAATTTTTGAGGTAAAACAAACCACATTTTAAAAGATTCAATGCGACTATATAGTTTTCTGGTAAATTTGCATTAAAGTGAGTAAATAATTGATTTTTTTTATTACCACTCTTAATTCCCTACTTAATGAATTATTAATTCTTGAAACCTCACTTAATTTAACATTTATTATTCCAATTGACTGTAAACTATTCTTTTCCAAACTGCCACATACAACAGTTGGGATTTTTCAGCTGGAAATTTAGTCTTGCTTCAGAGCACATTTGCCTTCAGAATTCATTTGTCATTATTATAGCTTCCTTTTGGCAAAGTTGAGCAACTCCACGTCTTTAGCCACATAATTCTTATGAAGAGTCAGCTCAGTTGTTTAGCTAATGAAGTTCATGGATTGTTCGTGTACTTCATAAGTAGCCAGTCTTTTGTTTAAGGGCGCATATACATAAAGAACTCAGAATTCATGATGTCAGTGTGCAGATGCGAAATTCAATTTGGTCACAGTACCATAAACTGTAAAAAGAGATATCGGATGAATGAGAACTTCTCATGAGAAGATGATGAATATTTAAAATGTCAGCTTGGCTGTGTGGCACATTTTTATTTCTGAGTCAGGAACAAAAAATCTAACAGATCCAAGAAGACAAAACATAACAGTCAGAAAAACAATTCCTATACAAAAAGTTGCATTCCAGTATGAAAGTAAGCTCACATCTTAATGCCTTACTGAGGGGACACTGCATTACTGAAGCTGCATGGTGGAATGGATGTAAAGATTTCATGGCAATAATGGGAAACGAGTGAAGGATCATCCCTCAGTCTAAACAGATTTACTAATATGCAGCTTGTGGGATCGTGCATTTATTTGCAAAACACCTACTGTGCTTCAAAATGAATTATACTGTGAACTCTCCAGTCCAGAAATCTATTGTTCATTGAACATAGAACATAGAACATTGCAGTGCAGTACAGGCCCTTCAGCCCTCGAGGTTGCGCCAACCTGTTATACCAATCTGAAGCCCATCTAACCTATACTATTCCATGTATGTCCAAATGCTTGTCCAATGACGACTTAAATGTACTTAAAGTTGGTGAATCTACTACCGTTGCAGGTAAAGCATTCCATACCCTTACTACTCTCTGAGTAAAGAAACTACCTCTGACATCCATCCTACATCTATCGCCCCTCAGTTTAAAGCTATGCCCCCTCGTGCTCGCCGTCACCACTCTTGGAAAAAGGCTCTCCCTGTCCACCCTATCTAACCCTCTGATTATCTTATATGTCTCTATTAAGTCACCTCGCAAGCTTCTTCTCTCTAACAAAAATAGCCTCAAGTCCCTCAGCCTTTCCTCTTAAGACCTTCCCTTTATACCAGGCAACATCTTAGTAAATCTCCTCTGCACCCTTTCCAAAGCTTCTTATATTGCGGTGACCAGAACTGTACACAATACTCCAAGTGCGGCCGCACCAAAGTTTGTACAGCTGTAGCATAACTTCATGGTTCTGGAACTCGATCCCTCTATTAATAAAAGCTAAAACACTGTATGCCTTTTTAACAACCCTGTCAGCCTGTGTGGCAACTTTCAAGGATCTGTGTACCTGGACACCGAGATCTCTCTGCTCATCTACACTACCAAGAATCTTACCCAGTACTTTGCATTCCGGTAACTCCGACCAAAGTGAATCACCTCATATTTGTCCACATTAAACTCCACTTGCCACCTCTCAGCCCAGCTCTGCAGCTTATCTATGCCTCTCTGTAACCTACAACATCCTTCTTCACTATCTACAACTCGACCTTAGTGTCGCCTGCAAATTTACTAACCCACCCTTCTATGCCCTCATTTATAAAAATGACGAACAGCAGTTGTCCCAACACCGACCCTTGCGGTACACCACTGGTAACCGGACTCCAGGATGAACATTTCCCATCAACCACCACTCTCTGTCTTCTTTCAGCAAGCCAATTACTGATCCAAACTGCTATATCTCCCACAATCTCATTCCTCTGCATTTTGTACAGAAGCCTACTGTGGGGAACCTTATCGAACACCTTGCTAAAATCCATATACACCACACCAACCAGTTTACTCTCATCTACCTGTTTGGTCACCTTCTCAAAGAACTCAATAAGGTTTGTGAGCCACGACCTACAAAACCGTGCTGACTATCTCTAATCAAATTATACTTTTCTAGATGATTATAAATCCTATCTATCTCTTATAACCTTTTCCAACACTTCACCAACAACTGAAGTAAGGCTCACTGGTCTATAATTACCAGGGTTGTCTCTACTCCCCTTCTTGAACAGGGGAACCACATTTGCTATCCTCTAGTCTTCTGGCACGATTCCTGTAGACAATGACAATTTACAGATCAATGCTAAAGGCTCAGCAAACTCCTCCCTGGCTTCCCAGAGGACCTAGGATAAATCCCATCTGGCCCAGGGGATTTATCTATTTTCACACTCTGCAGAATTTCTAATACCTCTTCCTTGTGAACCTCAATCCCACCTAGTCTAGTAGCTTGTATCTCAGTAATCTCCATGACAAAATTATCGTTTCCTCGAGTGAATACTGTCAAAAAATATTCATTTAATGCTTCCCCTATCTCCTCTGACTCCACACACAACTTCCCACTACTATCCTTGATTGGCCCTAATCTTACTCTCGTCATTGTTTTATTCCTTAAATGCCTATAGAAAGCCTGAAGTTTTACCCTGATCCTATCTGCCAAGAACTTCTCATGTCTCCTCCTGGCGCTTCTGAGCTCTCTCTTTAGGTCTTTCCTGGCTACCTTGTAACCCTCAAGCGCCCTAACTGAGCCTTCACATCTCATCTCATCCTAACATAGACATGAGTTGTCCAGAAATCTTTTTGAACAGATCCAAGGGGCTGAATCTTACCATAGTTTGGCTGTTAGTTTTGGTGAGCTTCATGATGGCTGTCTCTCTGTGAGACCTAGATGAGTTGAGAAGAAAATGGACTAATTATCGATAGCATGTTTTTGTTTGGGGTAGATCATGCCTCACTAACTTGATCAAGCTTTGTGAGGAGGTGACAAAAATGATTGATGCCGGAAAAGCAGTTGATGTTGTCTACGTGGACTTCAGTAAAGCCTTTGACAAGGTCGCACATGACAGAATGGTACAAAAGGTGATGTCACATGGTATCAGAGGTGAGTTGCCTAGATGGATACAGAACTGGCTTAGTTATAGGAGATAGAGGGAAGCAGTGGAAGGCTGCTTTTTGGAATGGAGGGTTGTTACTAGTGATCTTTCACAAGGATCAGTGCTGAGACCTCTGCTGTTTGTGGTCTACATAAATGATTTGGAGGAAAACACAGCTAGTCTAATTTGTACATTTGTGGATGATACAATGATTGGTGGAGTTGGTTAAACGAGGAGGATTGTCAGAGGATACTGCAGGATATAGATCAGTTGAAGGCATGAGCAGAAAAATGGCCAATGGAGTTTAATCCAGCCAAATGTGAGGTGATGCATCTTGGAAGGTCAAGAACAGGTGGAAATTATAGACGTAATGACAGAACCCTTAGGAGTATTGATACGCAGAAGGGTTTGGGTGTGCAGGTCCACAGCTCACTGAATGTGGCAGTGCAGATAGGTAAGGGTGAAAAAAAGGCTAATGGCATGCTTGCCTTCATTGGAAGGGGCATTGAGTATAAAGTTATGCTGAAACTTTCTAGAACTTTAGTTAGGCCACACTTGGAATATTACGTACAGTTCTGGTCACCACACTATCAGAAGGAGGTGGATGCTTTGGAGAGAGCACAGAGAGGTTTACCAGCATGTTGACTGTTAGGGGGATTTTAGCGATGAAGAAAAGTTGGATTTGTTTTCACTGGAACACAGGAGGTTGAGGGGTGACCTGATAGAAGTTTATAAGATTGTGAATGGCATGGATCAAGTGGAAAGGATAAAACTTTTTCGCAGCATGGAGGGGTCAATTACTAAGGGACATAGGTTCAAGGTGCGGGGCTGGGTGGGTTGGGGGTGGGGGGGCTGGTGGTGAGTGGAGGTGAGGGGGCAAGTTTAAAATAGATGTGCAAGGCAAGCTTTTCACACAAAGGGTGGTGAGTGCCTGGAACACGCTACCAGAGGAGGTGGTAGAAGCAGACGTAATAACAGCATTCAAGAAGCACCTGGACAAATATATGAATAGGAAGGGAACAGTGGGACACAGATCCTGTAAGTGAAGGCAGATTTAGAACGGAAGGGCAGAATGTCATGGCGCAGGCATGGAGGGCCAAAGGGCCTGTTCCTGTGCTGCATTGTTCCTTGTTTTTTGTTCTTTGAGGCTGCACAAGTTGCTCACTTTATTATCCCAGAGTCACCTCATTAACTATCTGCACCATTCGTAACCACTTGTCCATTGCTAATTGGATTCTACTACTTGCTGTAGCTGGAAGAACTCACCATTGCTGGGATATCCCCGAACAGATCATCATCCCTGATATGGTATAATCTTTAAAAGGCCGGTGCGCAACTGGACATGTTCTGATATTCCTGACCTGCCCTGCATTGTCCATGAGATTTGACCCAGACTTGGCAATGAAGGGAAGATTGGCTCCTTGCTTTGTGGAGAGGGAACTGGAGATCCAGCTGAATGAGGTTGAACAGAGGCTAAACATCCACTATCCGCACAACTGGTAATGCAGGCCATGCCCGCAGACTTTGGGACCTGGATCAGTGCCATGTTAGCCACCTGAAGGTATGCTCAGCAGTGCCACAAGGAGGTCAATGACCTTCTCTGCTGTGCCAAGGTAAGTGTCACCATCTTCTGTCCAATACCTCACACTCACTCCAACCCTGCTGCTGCACCCAGTCCTCACCAAGGCTCACTCACTGACCTTCTCACTGTTGAATGCAATATACGTCCTCACGCATCCTTAACCACCCTACCACCTCCATGTGGCCTCTGTGCCTCTACATCATTCGTTTACAACATTTCACTGATTATCCCCACCTACAGGAGCACTATGCATTGCACCACCAATTTCTTCTCACTCACTATCATCCTTCTCCTCACTGTAGGAGAAACAGAGCATAATAGGTCAGAGAGCACTGAGATGTGTGGGGAGGGTACCCAATGTTAGTCTCCACCTGCGTAATGAGGAGTGGGTCCAGACCCTGACTGCCCTGTCAGCGGCTGACTGTCTGTGCCCAAGCCTCTGGATTGATATCAGATGCTGCCTATGACTTACTGTGTAAGGAGCCCCGGACTGAAGGCTTCTCCCGTGACATCAATGAGCATTGCTCCACTCACACTTTGAGGCATGGCCATTTGGTTGACACATGTGCAGCATCTTTGCCACGTCATTTGCTGGTACATGATGTAGGTATAACACTGACATAGGAGACAGTGAGGTCTGCAGATGCTGGAAATCAGAGTTGAGAGTGTGTTGCTGGAAAAGCACAGCAGATCAGGCAGTATCCAAGGAGCAGGAAAATCGACGTTTTGAGCCGAAGCCCTTCATCAGCCCTTCCTGATGAAGGGCTCCAGCCCGAAATGTCACTTTTCCTTCTTCGCGGATGTTGCCTGTCCTGCTGTGCTTTTCCAGCAACACACTCATAACACTGACATAGCAAAGTGCTTGAGGGCAACATGTCTACCTCCTGGATTGGTTCCTGCTGCCAGTCATGATCAGCTGCTTGGCTTTATGTCTGCAAGGCATGGCAATGCAAGGTAGGGCAGCGGAGATGCTGTGAGCATTCAGGATGGTGTTAAGTGAGTGAGCAGCCATAAGATGTAACTTGGTTCAATTGGTCAGCTAGCTGCAGCATTGCAATGAGAGCTGTCAGCTCACTTCACAGTGCAGCACTGCAATGCAGAACCATACCATGGGTGCCTGGGAAATGTACCATGATAGACAGGCAGGAGGTTGGAAGAACACAGTATGCCAGGCAGCTTCAGGAGGTTTAAAAGTCGACGTTTTGGGTATGACCCTTCTTCATGGCATTGAGAGACTGGCACAAGTTGAATGTCAGCATTTGTGAACATGGGGTGCTTGTGGCCAGTGCCTTGGAAAATGCCCTGAACCGTCAACGCTTAGTGTCCAAGATGAAAATCCACTTGAGGAAGTGGTGAGCTGGAGCTGTGGCTTTCATGTTGGGAATCCTAGGTGTTTAGTTTCTATCCCTTCTGTGGTACGATGGGAAACCCAATATTAGTGAGGCATGATTCCGGGTCAATAAAAGTGGTAATGAGCAATAATCGCTATGAATTGGTATCTCACCACTCCACAGTGAGAATAATGTCTTGATATTCCGAACTCTGTTAGAAAATGCAACTTGCTGCTCCTGGAGTTAAGAAAGGCCTTGGTTGATTTCTCATCATAGCCCATGCTGATCGGGGCACTGTCAAATTCTGCTCAGTGAATGTACGGCATCATTTTAGAACAATGTTATAGGAGCAGAAACCTAAAAGATACAGTGTTGAGAAAGTAAAAAAAACATTATTGTTACTTTATCATGTTTTATCACTCTTTTATACTTGAGGGTAAATATTTACATTGGGGGAATTTTTTGGTTCATAGGCACGTGGTTCCATAATTTTAAAAAATTCCGTAATCCAGAATATTTCCTAATCCAGAATTGATTTGGTCCCATATATTGTACACTAGTTATGGTGTTGTCAATTGAGATATACTGATGACACAAAAGGTGCTAAATAAATGTAAGTTCCTACTTTCTTTAAGTTGGTGCTGATTAACCTTTTGAAAGCAGCAAGGCATATTACAAAATGTCATACTGTGTCAGTTATAACTGGACTATAATTCAAAGGTCATTCTCAAAACACAAAAATTTATTGTTGAAAATTCTAGCAGCAAATTCCACTGCTCTGAACTTGAGTTGCACAGTCCTTTAATTGAGGCATTGTTAAACTTTGACCTTGCATATCTGCAATATCAATGAATCAGGAGTAAACAGCACATTGTACAAAAAGTGAGGAAAATGCAGTTCTTTAACAATGGTCATTTTCTTCATCAGACAGTTTTTAATCTATATTATCAACTTGTTGCTCATCTCTGAAATACCAGAGACTGCTTTAGGTTGAGATTGAATTGTCCAATTACTAAATCTGGTCTTTATCATCCAAGCAATAATAATTACAGAAACTTGTTCAAATGTTCTTTGTATTTATGCTCCTGGCAGCAATCCAAATGTAAGGTACAGGAGACTGCTCAAAGCTGGAGAGATAGAAATTGACCTCCAGATAATAGAAGTTTTGAAAAAAAAACGTTGTGCTATTTGTCACTGCCAGAAAGAGCACAGATGCAAAGCTTTGCGAATAAGACCTGGAAAGGATATTACTAAAAGGGTCAATTCAACCTCCCAGGTCAGGGCAACAGGGGATGTCAAATTCTAATGCTAACTGCAGCCATGCAAAGGAAAAGCCTGATGAGTAACAAGGAGAACCACGCAAAAAAATAGTCAATGACATCTTCCCTGAAACTGTCCTCATTTCATATTATGCTAATCTCCACAGTATTCAGGTACAAGGTAATCTCTGGAGTTTTCAAGGTGTGACCTGAATGCGCAATTTGAAAGTCAATCAGGAGCTAAGTAAATGCATAACATAATTTGCTAAGCTTGAAAAGAACAACATTCTTTGAAAACCACTTTCTTCTGACATAAAAAGAAGAAATTAAGTCCTGAGGGTGGTTATTTGTCAGAGGTTATTTTGATTATTGATAGAATTATAATGGGATGAAGAATGCAGAGAGGGATAATACATTAATAGTAACAATAAACAGAAATTGAAGACACAGTTAGGAATCACAATCAAACATTTAGAAATGACAGCATTAAAAAATTCCTTAAATAATTGTTTAACATGTTGGCATAATGTTTCTTCGACTGCAGAAGTTGCAGGCATGTTAATATCATGTAAATTAGCATTCATCAGCAAATAAAGTCCACAGTAGTTTCTAGGCTTATGAATCCCATTACTTCAGCTTCAGAGACCACTGTGCAACAAAGTATTGGGTCCCTTTGTCACTCAGATCCCAGAAGTGGGAATTCTTAACAGAATGGCCTAAGTTGCTCAGAGAAGGAGATGGAAACAGATTTGTCAATAGCAGTTTGTATTATTCACATTATTTTCTTTTGTATATTTGAAGAGTTTAAAGATCCTCTTTTTCGATGTACAAGGTGACATAGGGAACACATGCTTGAATAATCATTTCTTCTTATTTGGAGGCAGTAAATTACACCTGGAATAAAATTGACAAAGTAAATTCCATTGAGAATGTACATTCGCACACACAATTTTGGAGCAATGAATCAAATGAAAATTATATTTTTAGTTAAGATGTACATGCTTTTTACTGTTTCTGAACAAGCTCAGAATTATATTAGAACATGGCCTGAACACATATACAGAGGAACCTCGATTATCTGAACAAGATGAGCGGACACTATTTTGTTCAGATAATTGATTATTTGGTTAATCGATTCAATGCCTCTCCTCTGGGGCTCAGAGTTTTCTGTTAAGTCTTCTCCCCTTTCAGGAGACTGCAGCAGCACACTGTGCGTGAGCCCCGTCCCCATCCAACACTGGCCTTTTCCATCCAACCCCCAACACCGCCCTCCATCCACCCTCCAACCCTGGCCTGCACTGCCCCCATCCCCCGACCCCATCCAACACCACCCCTGTGGGATCCCAACCCTCCCACCGCCCCTCAACACCACTCTCCGTCTGTCCCCCCAGTGCTGGCCAGCACCGCTCCCCCATTACTGCCCACTGTCCGACCCCCGTCCGCGCCCCCGTCATCAGCACTCCCCTCTGCTATCCGGGGCAGTCGGAGCGGACACCAACAGTAAGGCTGCCGCTGCCTTTGTGGGGTAAGTCTCCAAATAGCACGCACACACACATGACATTTTGAGAAGTTCCACCTCTGCCCTCTACAGAACAATGTTAGAGAGAATATCTGGGGAAGGCGGGGTTTAAGGTTCACCCCTGTGTAGAACTCCAGGGAAAGTGTTGGGGAGAGGGAGAGAGGGCGAGAGGTCTGTCTTTTGGAGATTGTGTCTGGGCTCCCATCGTTGTTCAGCACTCCTCTCAGTAGCATTTTAATGAGTTAAGTTCATTTTTAATGATTGTAAACAAAAGACGCGATCAGGGTTGAAACAATTCTTTGAAGTAATGTTTCTACCAGGACCTTGAGATCTCCTTCGGATAATCCGATATTTGGATAACTAACATTTGGATAATCAAGATTCCTCTGTATATCCTGATGCTTCAAAGCTGACCTACCCACTTTGCATTAAAGCATTTGTGGCTAAAAAAAACAGTAAGTCCTTTTGCCATTATTTCTCTGTGGACAGTACTGTCAAGGACTGGAGAGATGTTATTAAACTTCAAAGGGTGCAGAAAAGATTTACAAGAATGTTGCCAGGGATAGAGGATTTGAGCTATAGAGAGATACTGAATAGGGTGGGGCTGTTTTCCCTGGAGAGTCGGAGGATGAGGGCTGACGTTATAGAGGTCTATAAAATCATGAGGGACATGAATAGGGTGAATAGCTAAGGTCTTTTTCCCAAGGTAGGGGAGTCCAAAATTAGGGGGCATAGGTGAGAGGGAAGGATTTTAAAAGGACCTCAGAGGCAACTTTTCACAAAGAGGGTGGTATGTGTATGGAATGGGCTGCCAGAGGAAGTGCTGGAGATGGGAACAATTACAACATTTAAAAGACTTCTGGATGGATACATGAATAGGAAGGGTTCAGAGGGATATCGGCCAAATACTGGCAAATGGGAATAGATTAGGTTAGGAAATCTGGTCAGCATGGACTGAGAGGTGTGTTTCCATGTTGTACTCTATGACTCTAATTTCCTAAATTCTGATCAAAATGAAATTGAGGCTTCTGCTGATTTAAATACCGAGAAACAAACTGACTGTCTATTTTCTGTCTGCAGTTGCTCTTTGCCAGGAAGGGAAAGAGTTGCAAAACAGATCAGATTTGGGCTTTGATTGTGTCCTGAATGGTGAATTGGGAAAAAAAGCTAAAGGGTCCATTTAGTCCTTGGGGAATCCTGAGGCATCTTCCAACCCTATTCTAAAAGACATGATTTCACAGAACAGAAAATGCAATTGACATTGTTGGCACTTGGGTAGCACCTCAGTACACCAGTGAGGGGTTTTGGGGTGTTCAACACAGTGGTGAAAATAAGCAATCTTGCATGGTAAAGTTAAAAATCACACAACACCAGGTTATAGTCCAACAGGTTTAATTGGAAGCACACTAACTTTCAGAGCGTCGCTCCTTCATCAGGTGATAGCGACACTCCGTAAGCTAGTGTGCTTCCAATTAAACCTGTTGGACTATAACCTGGTGTTGTGTGATTTTTAACTTTGTACACCCCAGTCCAACACCGGCATCTCCAAATCATTGCACAGTAAAAGCATCTTGTGATGTGAAGTCTAATATTCTGAGAATATCTCTTCATTTAACAAAAGCAAAAAACTGTAAATGCTGGAAATTTGAAATGCTGGAAAATTCTTTCCACCTTCTTCCGTCAGGCTGAAGGTATATATGTTTGAACACACATATGAATAGATTCAAGAACAGCTTCTTCCCCACTGTTATCAAACTTATGAAATGACCTCACAAATGTTAGTATTGATCCATCTCTCTGCACCTTCTCTGTGGCTGTAACAGTTTACTCTGTACTCTGTTCTGCTACCCTGATGCACTTTGTATGGTATGATCTGCCTGCAAAGCAGGCAAAACAACACTTTTCACTGTATCTCTGTACATATGACAACAATCAATCAATCAATCAAACTCAACATCTGGCAGCAACTGTGGAGAGAAACAGAGTGAATGTTTCAAGTCTAATATAACTCATCTTCAGAACCTTCAGATATAATATCTATTTTCTTTTTGTTAGAGAAGAGTTTGGAGATCCATTTACAATGAGACATGTCTTTGCATCCATAATGAGTTATTGCTTACTTATAAGCAGATCTATTCTCAGTCACTCTCGAGGGTGTGGAGTAGTCAGTTGATTCTTCTAGAGGAGCATTTCCTCATTGATCACCTTTTGTTTTGGTGTAGCCTTAATCTATGTATCTTTTTGATTTCCTCCTGTTGTGCTCTAATTCTGCTTCCAGCTTACAAATGTATATGGGAATATCTGCAGTGAAGAGCATGATGGAAGATCAGAAAGGAAAAGATGCTCCAGCCCAAAGCATTGAAGAGGAGCTGGCAGAATCCTTTCAGAATAGGACAGTCTGAGAAAATAATTTTTTAAGCCCTCTAGGGTCAAAGCTAATATTTTGGACAAAGTTTGTACCTGTGAATTCAACTACTTCCTGGACTGCAGGTAATTAATTGTTGTTCAGCAGTTTTAAGTTAAGCCAGGTGAAATTCTGAAAATTGCACACACTTTTGCCAGTACTCAGTTTTATTGGTGTAACTGGCAAATCTGACCCAGTAAAGGAAATACATGGACAGCAAGTTGGACCAGTATGTGTTTTTTGACAGTGTTAAGTATTTTTCTTTCTGAGGACTTAGCCCCCAAAATCCTGTCCTTGCAACTGAACTTCACCACTTTTTCCTCAAAGAAGGTAGATTTTAAGTCCTTTATATAATCCATCTTTGATACATTTCCACAGACCAACACAATTCTACTTAAGTCTGCACACGGCAGTATGAAATACATCAATGTCACCTAAATAAGTACCTCTTGTTCCACTGCAATGATCACATTAACCAGGCATTGTACACACTTGTAGGCATAGGCATATCCCCTCTTATGTCTTACAAATGCACACAGGATGTCTTGAAATGGGTAAAGGTGGATACATCTTCAGGACCTGATCAGGTGTACCCAAGAACTCTGTGGGAAGCTAGAGAAGTGATTGCGGGACCTCTTGCTAAGATATTTGTATCATCAATAGTCACAGGTGAGGTGCCGGAAGACTGGAGGTTGGCAAACGTGGTGCCACTGTTTAAGAAGGGGGATAAGAACAAGCCAAGGAACTATAGACCAGTGAGCCTGACCTTAGTTGTGGGCAAGTTGTTGGAAGGAATCCTGAGGGTCAGGATGTACATGTATTTGGAAAGGCAAGGACTGATTCAGGATAACCAACATGGCTTTGTGCGTGGGAGTCATGTCTCACAAACTTGATTGAGGTTTTTGAAGAAGTAACAAAGAGGATTGATGAGGGTCGAGCAGTAGATGTGATCTACATGGACTTCAGTAAGGTGTTCGACAAGGTTCCCCATGGGAGACTGGTTAGCAAGATTAGATCTCATGGAATACAGGGAGAACTAGCCATTTGGATACAGAACTAGCTCAAAGGTAGAAGACAGAGGGTGGTGGTGGAGGATTGTTTTTTCAGACTGGAGGCCTGTGACCAATGGAGTGCCACAAGGATTGGTGCTGGGTCCATTACTTTTCATCATTTATATAAATGATTTGGATGCAAGCATAAGAGGTACAGTTAGTTAGTTTGCAGATGACACCAAAATTGGAGGTGTAGTGGACAGCAAAGAGGGTTACCTCAGATTACAACAGGATCTTGACCAGATGGTCCAATGGGCTGAGAAGTAGCAGATGGCGTTTAATTCGGATAAATGCGAGGTGCTGCATTTTGGGAAAGCAAATCTTAGCAGGATGTATACACTTAATGGTAAGGTCTAAGGGAGTGTTGCTGAACAAAGAGACGTTGGAGTTCAGGTTCATAGCACCTTGAAAGTGGAGTCGCAGGTAGATGGGATAGTGAAGAAGGCGTTTGGTATGCTTTTCTTTATTGGTCAGGGTATTGAGTACAGGAGTTGGGAGGTCATGTTACAGCTGTACAGGACATTGGGTAGGGCTGAAAATGTGTTGCTGGAAAAGCGCAGCAGGTCAGGCAGCATCCAAGGAACAGGAAATTTGCCGTTTCGGGCATAAGCCCTTCATCAGGAAGGTTAGGCCACTGTTGGAATATTGTGTGCCGTTCTGGTCTCCTTCCTATCGGAATGATGTTGTGAAACTTGAAAGGGTTCAGAAAAGATTTACAAGGATGTTGCCAAGGTTGTAGAATTTGAGCTATAGCAAGAGGCTGAACAGGCTGAGGCTGTTTTCCCTGGAACGTCAGAAGCTGAGGGGTGACCTTATTGAGATTTACAAAATTATGAGGGCCATGGATAGGATAAATAGGCAAAGTCTTTTCCCTGGGGTCGGGGAATTCAGAACTAGAGGGTATACATTTAGGGTGAGAGGGGAAAGGTATGACAGAGGCCTACAGGGCAACTTTTCCATGCAGAGGGTGGTACGGTGTATGGAATGAGCTGCCAGAGGATATGGTAGAGGCTAGTACAATTGCAACATTTAAGAGGCATTGGATGGGTATATGAATAGGAAGAGTTTGGAGGGATATGGGCCGGGTGCTGGCAGGTGGGACTAGATTGGATTGGGATATCTGGTCGGCATGGACGAGGTTGGACCGAAGGGTCTGTTTCCATGCTGTACATCTCTATCTCCTGCCCAGGAAAGTTCCTGTGATGAAAGTGCAAAGGTATTGAAAGGACCATTGTTCTGCAGAATGGATGATGACATTTCAGTTGCTGCGAGAGTGCACACACTGAGTTCCACCCACTGACAGTTTGATGGAGGGGCGAGGGAGAAAGGCCCCAGGCAACTATCTATGCAAGAACAAAGCACTGGCTGAGTCACCAGCAGGACATGACCCTTGATCTCAGCAATAAGGATCATCGTGCAAATGCACAGTGAGGACTGCAGTAGTAGGTGGACATATAGGAAGCATTCATAGTGGAGAAGCTGGAATGAGGCAATCAATCCATCATCACACTGTCTGTTGCCATTCAGACCCTGCACAGACAGATTCCACACACCGTCTGTCAAAACTCAGACACTGTACAGACAGATTCCACAGACTGTCTGTCACTGTTTATGACACCACCCATACAGACTCAATCCACTTGCTGTGGTCACTCAGACACTGCCCAGACTGACTGAATACACTGCCCATCATTGCTCAGATGCTGCTAGACAGTCCATTGATACACTGCCTATTATTGGTCAGATGCTGCAGCAGTGTAGCCAGTCTTGCTACTGCCATCTACCTCCATAGACAGGTGGTTGTCATGAAAATGTTGGACCAGCATGCTTAGGGGCTGCTGAAGAATCGCTAAAGCAAGCAGTCTATTTGCAATGCATTAATCCTCAGGACTGGTGGTGGGGTAACAGTGGGTCTGGTCCAGTTACAGCCTCCTCACAAGGAGAGGGGGAAGTGCCAGGAGGGACCCAACAAGAAGAGGAGCTCCACACAGGCCTCTTGAATGACGACGGAGCTGGCTGGGCTCTCCACTTCAACCTGGCTGACCCTTGACCATTGGAAATTCCAACCAAGGAAGGTCAACTTGCCACTGACAGGAAGACCCTCATTATGTCTGGTCATTCCAAACAGTCACCGTGTCACACAACCAAACCTTTCAGCTCCAACATGGAGCAGGGTCCCTCCACCACATCTGTGGAACTGAGGAGCTCTGTGAGTCATGAGGGAAGGCAATGGGAAAGAAATGTGTACATGTGGGTGTAATGGTTAAAATTGCAATGTAAACAGTTTATTTTAAAAACTCTGTGTTTCAGCATTCATGTGATTGTCCCTGTCCTATGTATCATCTAGACAGCTTGTTCTGCTTTGCAGCATCACTGCTTGGCCATGAAGAAGGCATAATCAATTGTCATGATTTGGAGATGCCAGTGTTGTACTGGGGTGTACAAAGTTAAAAATCATACAACACCAGGTTATAGTCCAACAGGTTTAATTGGAAGCACACTAACTTTCAGAGCAACGCTCCTTCATCAGGTGATTGTGCAGGGCTCGATCGTAACACAGAATTTATAGCAAATTTTGCTATAAATTCTGTGTTACGATCAAGCCCTCCACAATCACCTGATGAAAGAGCGTCGCTCCGAAAGCTAGTGTGCTTCCAATTAAACCTGTTGGACTATGACCTGGTGTTGTGTGATTTTTAACTTAATAATCAATTGTGTGTGTGTGTGTGTGTGTGTGTGTGTGTGTGTGTGTGAATATATCCCGTGAGAGCAGCAGCAGAAATGTGTGAGCATAGCATCAACTCACTCCAACAGTCTGAGCTCCCCTCTTCATCATTGTCTATTGTTCAGTTGGCTGTGAGTGCACCTGAGGGAGTTCCCCACCAGTGATGGTGATAGAGACGTGCACCATACAGAGACAGTCGATGGAGCCTGATGGCCAGGCACAGGGAGGTTGCATACCTGTGTTTTTGAGATGACATGTGTTGGAGGACTGTTTTGTTCCCTTGTGTGGGAACAGATGCACCACAACTCTCACAAAGTAGCTGCCTTAGCTCACCCACAACGAGTCCCTTTGTAGCCATTCTCCTCAACATTGCGTGTTATGCAATTGGTTCAACATGAGTGATCCTCTGTGAGGGGCTTTCAACCTCAACACTAACATGCCACTGAGACTCAGGTTCTCCATTCCAGATGGCCATTCTGTTGACATCACAACTTCACATTTCCCTAGATCGTCGTCCAAGTCCTGTCCATGTCTCTTCAACAACATGCCATCTTCCAGCCCGAATTTCCATGAACAGAGGCAATGGGTTGACCGTGTCCCACCACCATGAGTGAACTGACCTACCCATATCAACCATCATCTGTCCAGGCTCCTAGCTGCTGACACGCAGGCTCTTGACTGCACTAATCCCCCAAACCAGGAATAATTCTCATAAAGACAAAGGACTGCCATATCCCATTCCCTGGAGCACAGAGGCACTGACCCCCTCTGTGCCACACTACTCTATTTAGATGCCTGACGATGGCAGAAACCCAGTACTGAGATAAAGGTTGCCCCTGACTATGCTAGGCCTCTGACAGATGGGTGTCACATGGACTTCCCTGTGCACTACTCCTGTCAGACGTTCAGGCATGTCCCTCTGCTGATTCCTGAACTGGCTGAATTATTTAGCCAGTTTGTTAATTGGTAACCCTTTAGTGAGGACTGATTTCTAAACTCCTGATGCACACAATGTATTTCAGATGTAACTCAGTTCTCATTAGGAGATTGTTGTTTCACTGGCTGGTTACAGCCTGTGTGTTACTCTTTTTGCTTTATCACTTTGAGAAAAGGACAATATTGATTTTGTGGTAGGGCTTAGCCCTTGGACTCGAGTTTTTTTTGTTTTTTGTATGTGTCTTCACTGTTTTGTTTTAGTGTTTTGACTGAGCCCTTGCGAGAAACTACAACTTTCTAGATGAGCTGTTCCCATGAGTAGGCCTGACCCTTGGAATAGGCCTCTGTAAAGACTGAACTCCTGTGTGTGTGCTGGGAGGAGAGCACTTGCTGTATCCTGGCGTTTGGGAGAAGACCTTACCTTCAGGAGTGGACCAAACCCCTGTGAGTTAACTGCACCTTTACAATGTACTGTGTTCCTGTGATTGGCCTGGTTCTCCAAGGATGGGCCAGGACTCCATGGAGACTGAATACATGTGTGCTGTGGGATGTGCATTTGCTGCCTTCGGAAGTGGACTCTGCCCTCAGTTGTGGACTGTGCTTTTAGCAACGGATTCTGCAGTTTGGCGTGGACTCCATTTCTGACAATGCACTATGTATACTGAAGGGGACTCTGTTCTTGGGAATGGACTCCATATTTTGAAGAAAGCTGATTATGGTAATGGACACTATGTACGCGGGAGAACTCTGTTTGTTGGTAATTGACTGTCTTATTATTTGTTGGGGTTATCACCTGCACTGTCATGTGTCACTGGGTCTCACAGGCCTTACTGTGAGCTGGGAGGCTCATAGATTGTCCTGAAAGCTGTCACCCTGAGAGCCGAAGGGTGGATAGGCCATCCTATGAACCTGAAGGTTGGTAGGCTGTCCCGAAAGCTGGGGGGTGGGTAGTCCACCCCGAGAGCCAGAAGGTGGGTAGGCTGTTCTGAGCGCTGTCATCCTGAGAAGGGGTAATCGGGACGGGCTGTCCTAAAGATGGTCGGTAGGTGTGTCAGAGCAGCGGAGAGCGAGAAGGCTTGTGAGGCAGGCTGAGATCTGGAAGGCTTATGGGCTACCCTGCACGCTGTCGTCCCAGGGGAGGGGCGGGTTGTTCTAGAGGTGGCCAGAAGGTGTGTTGGAGCAGTCCATGGGCCAGATGGCACATTGGGATAGGTAAGAGCCCAATGGTACGCTGGGGCAGACGGAGAGTCGGAAGGCGGGTAGGCCGTCCTCAGTGCTGTCACCCTGGGTGGGTACCTGATTTGGGCTGATCTGGAAGTGGTCAGAAGGTGTCAGGGCAGACCAAGAACTGGAAGGGGCTTGGGATAGACCAAGAGCCGGATGGTGCATAGGGGCGGGCTGCCTTAATGTGGCTGGAAGGTGGGAGGGACGGGAGGCTTGCTGGGTTTCTGGGGCTCTGTGTTGTATGCACTGTTTTATGTAACTGGACCGTCTTGTATGTACAAAAGTCATTGTTACTGTTTTGTAATGATTGAAACTGGGATTTGAGGTTACTCATTTCCCTGAAAACTAGTTGGACGGTAGGGTTTGGGGCCTGGCTTTGCTGCTCCTCTCCCTTGTAAAATTGCTGTCTCGCTGTAAACAACTGTTAACGTTAATTGTTTTGTAAACTGTTTAAATAAAAAAAAGCCAGGAGATTAGCTGTGTCAAGGCAGTCCACAGGCCGGATGGTGCATCAGGGCGGGTGAGAGCCTGATGGTACATAGGGGCAGACCGAAAACCGGAAGGTGGATAGGCAACAGGCTGTCCTCAGCACTGCCACCCCAGGTAGGTACCAGGGCGAGCTGTCCTAGAGGTGGCTGGAAGGTGTGAAGCCGGAAAGTGAGTAGGTCATCTTGACCGCTGTGGTCCTGGGCAGAGGAGGGAGTGGGGGGTGGAGTTGGGGTTGGGGTTGGGATTGGGGAAGGGGAAGCAGGCCGGGATGCCCTAGAGGTGGTTGAAAGATGTGTCAGGGCAGATCGAGAGCCAGAAGGGGAATGGGATGGACCGAGAGCCAGAAGGGGCGTAGGGTCAGGCTGCCTTGGAGTGGCTGGAAGGTGGGAGGGATGGGTGACTTCTGGGGGTCTGTGTTGTGTGCACTTTTTTGTCATTGGACTGTCTTGTATGTACAAATGTCATTGTTACTGTTTTGTAATGATTGAAACTGGGATTTGAGGTTCCTCATTTCCCTGAAAACTGTTTGAATGGTAAGGTTTGGGGCCTGGCTTTGCTGCTCCACTCCTTTGTAAAATTGCTGTTTCTCTGTAAACAGCTGTTAATGTTAATTGTTTTGTAAACTGTGTATTGTTTAATTAAATGAAAAAAACAGGAGATTCAGTAGGTCTCCTCAGTCTCGGGGCTGGCTTTGAGCTGGCTGGTCTGAGCCATGTACTGTAAATGAAGGGTAACTTGGTGACGAGATACCGGCCTCTGGGTAGTTATTTCAAATAATGAGCGTTGACTGGGAACCTGCTGCTGTTGAATGAGAATCTTGCCATGCAGTTTGAGAAAAGATGCAGTGAGTAGATCCCAGAGTCGAGAATGGCTTCACCGAATGTCTTGCCTGATTTTGCATTTCATCTCATCCTTGGCCACGCTGTTCAGAGCCAGCACATTGTTTTCACACAACAATGAAGTCAATAGTGTTTGTGTAAGTAGATTCAAGTTGTGAACTTATACTCCATTAATTGTAAACTATTTAGAAAGCTTGATTGAAATATTGTTAAATTCTAAATGCATAAATAATGCTTTATTTAGCAACAAAGTGCTAAGCATATTCTTTATCATTTCATTAAATGAGTTATTGAGATTACTCAATGTACATATTGTCTAATTTATTGTAAAGAATTTAAGTTTAAGCACAGACTTTTTAAACTAATGTTCACTCAAATAGTTACAATTTTCTTTGTTTTCTCCCCCCACAGTGCCTGACATTATATTGATTGATGGACTATCAAAAGCAGTTTAGATTGTGATATATCATCAGCTGCAGTAACACATTCTGTTATATTACTGGCTGCAACAATTGACACTACATCAGGATTCATAATGTTGATGGATCCATAACCTATCCTCATAATCCTCTTGGTAACCTCTCCTCACATATCCCACAATGCACTGTTGTCTTCCAGTAAGCCACAATCAATATTCTATCATGACTTCCTGTGTGCAATGTTACCAGGCAAATTTTAAATCCCAAGAACCAGTGGTCCAACAGTGATTCACACAGAAGAAAACTGCAGTATTTAAAGCAATATGAAATATTTTGATCCTTCCCTTCATAGGTGCCACAGATGTTTCAAGCAGGGAGGCATGATCTTACATGACCTTTCATTTGCTCAGTCATACGTGTAGGATGTAAAGGCAATCATGCAATGAATAGAAGAGGTAAAGAATGAGGACAGTGCTATGGAATGATGAGATTTGTGTAAATCATGATGATGTAGCTGCTCACATGATTCTGACATTGTTAAGAGTGAAGATGCCAATTTATATAGGAATGTGAAGTGAATGGTTTTAGATAATAGTAGCTTCTCAAATACAGCTCTCGTCTATGTAAGGATGTAAATGTAGGGGAATTACAATAAGTAAAGAGCCTTACTTAGTGATATGGATGAAGCAGCCTCAGAGACAGCATATATACAGAAACCCACAGCCTGAGATTCTCCAGTCTGGTATCTCAGTGTAATGAATATTGCCCCTTAGATCCATGGGGCATGAGGAAGCAAGGAGACAGAATCCTCAGATTCAAGAAAGAGTGACAAGGTAAGGCTGCCTAAAGTTTGACAATTAAAATTGGCTAATCTAGAAAATGCCTTTTATTAACTGATTATGTCAACTTTTAATTAAATATCAAATCAATAATTATTAAATAATAAAGGACAGCCATCATGGAGAAATTAAAGGCAAGTTATGTGCTTTAGGAAAAGGTTGGATTGGATACAATGGATCAGATTTCATCTTTTTGTGTTGTAAACTTCCATAGTTCAGTTTTATATGCCAAACAAACACACTGTTGAAACAATGGTCTCAGAATATAGGATCATGCTAAGCAACCTTTCCTATTATCCACACTTGTATTTTCACATTCATAATGTTCCAGCTTGATGCTCTATTATACAGATTTAAAATGTTTCCATGTCAAACATAATAATTATATTGTTATTATCCCAGTTGGTGTTCTTAATGGGCAAGTCAGATCCCAGACTAAAATCTGATTTGATAGATAATGTTTTGTTTTGTTTTTATTTAACAGCGAAAATCTTGTCAATGATATGCGAACACCCAATATGGCAGATTTGGTTCAAACAGTGGGATAAGAGTTTAGCAAAAGGAAAAACAAAATAGAACAAAAGCTATTCACATATAACTTGAGATTGTTGAAAATGCATGGTAAAAATACAATCACGTTCATCTTAATACCATCACTTTACAGTACTTGAATACCAGAGAAGATTCCCTCTCAATCACATGTATTGATTTCAGTTAAGTGATTTTTTTCAATTTTGGGTCTTGAGAGTTGTGAGCCTTTTCCTTGATTCATCAAACAATAGAACATATACTTTTCATCTTTGAATAACCCCTTCATGGTTCTAACCAAACACCTCTAGTCTGGAACTTTCAAAGTAAGATCTGTACATTGAGGTTACCTATTTGCAAGCAGTTCTCAATAATTTCCTTTCTTTGGAAGAAACGATTTCAAACATATAATTTTCTCTAGGACCATTGAGAACTGAAATATAAAAGCTTTGCAAGCTTTGGATTTTTCCTTTAAAAGAAACAAAATCCTCATCCGACTAAACAGAATTAACCTAATGCTTTTCAATATTTAGAAATACTGACAAGGTAATAATTAATTCCCTTCATACACAGACCAAAACTCACTAGTTCAAAATCCAAACTCTAAAATAAATTAGCTCAAAACAGATATAACTGATATACCTTACATTATTTTAGGTAGTTGCACTAAACAAGAATATGACAATACTGTTTAATCATTTATTGACAGGAGATCGGACATAAGCTGGGCCTGTTCCTTTGGAGGTTGAAAGCTTAGGCTTTGGCTGCAGATGAAGGACTATCCTTCAAATAACCACAGGAACGTGAAGGTAACCTTCCAATTTCCACATTGAGATTCTCACTAGTGAGTGGCCGCAGACCTATTTGGAGGCATTAACATCTCATTTTAAATTAACCTCACCTTATAAATATGCAGTTTCCCACTCTCCCGTCTGCCAGATGCTGGATTCATACACCCCATACACATGGACATTAGCATCTGACACATATCAGTTGCTCTGCAACATCATGTCACAAATTCAATCTAATTATATATGTTTCTGTACAATGTGTTTCCACACTTCTTATCATATTTGTACAAAAAAATTATTTTAGTTTTATACAATAACTCATTTCTTTCGTTGATCAAGATTGTTAAATTATGCAAGTAGACTTCATTCCTTGTAGAAAACACACAGGTTTTGATTTCTTTATATCACCTCTATTGTTCATCTGTTTTAGTAGCAAGATTTGATTTATTGACACATTTCAGAAGTAATAAATAGTTAACTTTTTTTATCATCAACTCAAACACTGCTGTCAGGAAACTTTGAAGATAGATGTGTTGAAAGTTGAGCTAATTCCTGGCTCCACAGACCTGCTCCATGTTAAAGTCACCCAGAGTTGAAATTTTTGTTCCAGGGATGGTTGAACTTTCTGAGAATCAGGTTAAGAAATCCCAGATTCAGTGCGGAGGCTATTGCATACTAAGATGGGCTGGGTGCAAGGCATGTATTAGTGGTCCAGTATTATATTGAAGCATTCAAATAAATTAATTAAATTTTTCTGCCATCACCTTTCACACACTTATCATTCATACACTCTCCACACTCCATCCAGACCAAACAATTCTTCCCCATGCCTACCATGCATGCCATCCAACTTTTTTTGATCCTCTATTCTTTCTTATGCCTTTCTGTCCATAATATGGCACTTTAGAACCTCCAGGCAAACCCACGTTCCTCTTTCTACTCCTTTACTCCTCCTATGGCAATCAGTTCAGCTCAGTTAGATGTATTGTTGGTTTGAAAATGTGTTGCTGGAAAAGCACAGCAAGTCAGGCAGCATCCAAGGAGCAGGAGAATTGACGTTTCGGGCATGAGCCCTTCTTCAGGCTCATGCCTGAAATGTTGATTCTCCTGCTCCTTGGATGCTGCCTGACCTGCTGCGCTTTTCCAGCAACACATTTTCAGCTCTGATCTCCAGCATCTGCAGTCCTCACTTTCTCCTGGATTGTTGGTTTGCTTAGCAGCGTGATACCAACAGCATGGATTCAATTCCGATCACTGGTTTCAGATTACCATGAAGGACTCTCCTTCTCCACCTCTTCCCTTGCCTGAGGTCTGGTGGCCCTCAGGTTAAATCACCACCAGTCGCTTCTCTCTCTAATAGGAGAGCAGCCTCACTGTTCTGGTAAGACTATAATGACACAACAACCCCTCATACTCTCCACACAATCCATGCAGCTCAACTCATCCATCCCCGCATGATCTACTATACTCTTCATGACAAATTATGCCCCTTCCTCATCTTCTTGATTCTTTATAGCCACTGCTTAAATAGATTTGATCCTGAGATGAGCTTTGTGACTTCTAATTCATGTCCTTACTAAGAATGCCTATTTTCTCCTTAACTTTTCCAGGCCTCATTCATGCCTCAGTTCATCTGCTGCTCAAAAGCCTCAGTGCCACCATGTCTATTCCAGTGCACACTTTGCTGATATCTCATGTCCCATTCTCTATTAATTTGAGGTAATCTAAATCACAGATGCCACTGCTTTAACTCACAGTATATCCTGCTCTCCTTTCACTTTTCCGACCTACGTTGGCTTCTGTTCAGGCAAGATCTTGTTTTCAAATCCGCCCATAGCCTTGCTCCTCTCTGTCTCTATAAGCTGCTTCAGTCCATCAACCCACAAGATATCTGGACATTGTTAATTCTGGTCTTTTGTATATCACCAATTTCTGTTGCTCCACCATTTGAATCCATGCTGTCAATTGCCTGAGACCCAAACTATGAAATATCCTCCTTGCAATCCTTTACTTCCTATCCTTGTTTCCATCTCTATGACTTTGTAAAAATCTACACCTTTGACCAAGCTTCCACTACTGAGCCAGAATCTATGTTTTGGTGTGGTTTTCTATGCTGCTGTGAAACATTCTATTTAAGTTATTGAAGGTTTTCCCCCTTAAAAGAAAGAACTTCCATTTTTACAGCACCTCCCATAACACAAGAATTTCTCAAGTCAAAACAGAACTCAACAAGTCTGGTAACATCTGCAGAGAAAAAGCTGAATTGACATTTTCAATCTAATGATCCTTCTTCAGAAATGTCTCAAAATGCTTTAAGGTCAACAAAATGCATTTGATGTGTAATGCGCTGTAATAATACAGAAAACACGGCAGCCAATGTACACACAGAAAGGTCATACAAATAACAATGAAATGATAACCAAATAATCTGCTGTTAGTGATGTTGATTGAGTGATAAATGTTGGCTAAGGTACTGGGAAGAACCCAACTGCTGTAGAACCTTGAAATCTTTCATATTGATCCAAGATTAAACTCTTACTATGACAGCAATATTAACAATGGGGCAGAGTGATGGTTTTTGATAGAAGTTACCAAAGTGTGATTCCCTCTAAAATTACTCCTAGCATAAATCATGATCCCCTTTTCATAACACTCTTTCTGAGATCTGCCATTGATGTAGACTCCCTTTAATATATTGCATCCTTTCATTGTTGAATCAAATAAAATAAAGTCTTTATCAACATTGAAATCTAAGACAATAAATCTGTCAAATGCTTAGCTTTTGGGAAGAAGATCAGGAACAGATTCATTCAAGATGTTTTCAAGACACATTAAATTGGGATAAGGAATTAACAAAACTAAAGAAAACTCCTGTGATAAGGTTGAACATAAGAATTATAAAATGGAAAATAGCTGGTGTTGCAGAGTTGGGCTTTTTCACACAGAGACTGGATCGTGTGTGAAATGAACTGCCAGAGGAAGTGGTGGATGCAGGTACAGTTACAACGTTTAGAAGTTCATGGATAGGAAAGGTTTGGAGGGATACAAGCCAAGCGTAGGCAGGTGGGACGAGTTTAATTTGAGAACATTGTTGGCATGGACTTGTTGGACCAAAGGGTCTATGTCTGTGCTATATGACACTATAACAATTTTTAAATAATTAAAAGTGCTACTGCATCAAATAATGGGGAAAAAGGGTTACAAAACACTGTTAACATTTTAAGCAATAAGTCATTGAACAATGGTCTTCTTGACATGAAATGATATTCCAAAAAAAATCCTGAAACAACTTGCATATACCTTGGCATTTAATGATTTAGTATAAGCCCCTTGTATGGATAAATAAACTGGCTCTACTGTGTCTGCTTCTGATTTGCCTGATCACAATAAAATGCAATCCAGTGAAAATAAAGCCTGGATCAAATCAATGAAGCTGACAAGCCCTGCCATAGTCCAAGTAATAACTTGGCTCGGTTAGTTGTCACATTTCTTTGAATTTAATCGGTCGGAGCAAATTTGTGACATTCAATTACACAAGACATGCCTGGGTCAGTCTAGCCTTTTGATTCAGTATCCTATGAGCCTGCAATTAAGGATTTTTACCTTTAGAAATCCTAACAGCATTTGATAATTTGCTAATTGGAAAAAAACTTAACATGTTTACGCATTACATGTATAAATTCATGCTTCACTCCGATAAATTGAATTCATGCTCCTATAGGTTGGAAGCCACAAGCTTCAACTCTGTGGTTAAATTCAATTCAATTTGCTGCTAGGAGTGTCATTGCAGAGGAAGAACAGCATCTAGTATTCTGAGTAATGTATTGTTGAAGATTTCAGCGTGGCTATTGTGTACATGTTCCAGACATATGTAGAGTTGGTGGATTATGAGGTCGATTAGTATCTAACACTGGCAGGATGCCCAAATTGCTGTTTCCAACCTTGCAACTTGAGTTAATAATATCGCTTAAACACACATAGCTGAATATTTGTTCACTCAGCCACATGAGGGAGTGTAGAAAGTTGTTAAAGATTACAGGGAGATTTGCTAGATGCGGGACAATATTGGATGCTCCTTTAACCTCCTATGGACTTACAATTGCAATGTCCCTTTTGCCTGGAGCACCACTGAGGGATGGAGCAGAGGCAGAAAAGCAAACAAGCTGCTCCTAAAGAGAAAAGAGGGCTATCACCTTACCCATGTAGGATCTTCAGGAGGGAATTCTGACCAGGAAAGAAGCTGGGAGCAGTGTGTTCAGTGACCTGCATTTAGCAAGGAGATAGCTGCAGAAATCTGAGAGGGACAGAGGATAGAGCAGGCAACAGCACACATCTGTTAATTGGCCACCATTGCTCCATCTAGGACAACGTTGAGACTATGAGCTGAATCTTACTTTTTTTGGCTAGTGCAAGTTGTGTCAATGTTTTTTGGAGGGATTTTCACTGTAAGGCTGAGCGCTGTATCTCATCAAACTCACCTAAGGTATGACCTACCTGGCTCCTATGGCATTAGTCACATCTGACTGCGTGCCATTCCTGGAACAATTCACCAGGTATCAATTGGAAAATGGTATTCCTTGCAACTGTGCCATATCTAAAAGGCTGCAGTACACTTGGACCAGCACTGGCATTCTGAAGCTGCTCTACTTGTTGGCATGCACAATCTGAAATGGTAGAGAAGGGGAAGATGGCATCATGATTCTCTGGCCTTCTACAGCCCTGGAGATCCTGGTAGACAAGTAGTACCAGAGAGAGGACTCCTTTTCTGAGAGGACTAGCAGAAGACTCTGTGTCACCAGATCATGCCTGATTGGGTAAGACAGGGTCATCATTTGAGTCTTGAGGCTGTGGAAGAACAGCCAGCAATGCAGAAAGAGATCAATGATCTTCTCAACTCCATCAGGTTTTTCTTTTCTCCTCACTCTGCTATTTCATATCATCTCTATCTCTGCTACTGCAACCACATCCCGCCAAGGGTCATGCTCTGCCACTCTCACTATTGCCTGCAACATCTTCTCTCACTCATTTTTCACCCACCTGCAAGAAACACACCTTGAATCTTACATGGCCTGCGCACTGCCTCACTCCTTTGGAGCACGTCACCCACCTTTCTACCAGCTGCACTAGTGCTAACAACTGTGCCTCTCATTCCAGGAGGAAACAGACCATCACATGGCAGAGCAAGGCCATATTGGATTATGGTGGGAGAGGAAAGGCATTGCTTGGTATTCAGTTCCTCACACCATGCCAGAAGAGAATCCTGGTGTTCACAGGAGACTGGGAATTGTCCTATGGGGATGCAGGGACATTCATGTTCCAACAGCTGAGTTAGTATTACCCAGCATTGCAATGCAGCTCTTCCAATATCCCCTCTGTTAGCTGCATCCATTACATACCATTCCGAGCCATTGGCCACAGTGTTTTCTCTGTCTTGTTTCTTGCAGGTAGACAGCATCTCCATGATATCTGTGGAGATACACCTGGTTCCCTCAGAAGTAATCGACTGGGTCTCTGACGATGAAAGTATTAAGAAAAGGTCCCCTAGCCTCCACCTCACCAGCTCAGATAGAGTTATTGGGTCATAGAGATGTACAGCACAGAAACAGACTCTTTGATCCAACTCCTCCATGTTGACCGAATATCATAAATTAATTTCGTCCCATTTGCCAGCACTTGGCCCATATCGCTCTGAACGCTTCCTATTCATAGACCCATTCAGATGTCTTGCCCGATTTAAATTTAACCAGTTAAGTAAAACCGTTAACAGTTCTAACTACTTCTGATGCCAACCATAATTCAGCCAATCAGCATCCTCTTCATAAGCAATATAAATTGTTGCTTCCTTTCTAAGTTGCTTTTCTAGTATTCCAGTCCTGATGAGTGCCAGATATAAAAACCTCATCATTATGCCTATATTTAACAATGTTACTATCAATAAAGTTAACAGTTAAAATAAAGTTTGCGTATTGCCTGTATCATTTTGAAAATCCTTGTGGTAATCGCACATCACAATCCCTACTCCTGGTATCAGGGACAATCCACTTTAGTTCATACAGTTTAGTTCACTTGAGTGTAATGTCTGATCTTCCAATAGGGAACAATCTTCCAATCAATCTCCCTTGACTTTTTAATCAGTGCAGAGATTTTAATGCCTTTTACAAGTACCCTGTTGGGACACAGACTTTCTCTTGATCCATATTTGATCATATTGTCTCCATAATTTTCCCCTTGGCTACAGACAGAAAGAAGGCAAAACTATCAATATCATGATTGGTCACTGTGTTCTCATACTCAATCACCACATTGAAAATTTGCATTTTCCAAGTCCCATCTGAATTTGACATATACAGAAAGGAGATTCAACCCATCTAATGTAATTGGGCACAACCATAAACTTCCTTGACTAAGGTTTAAATTACTGAATGTTATAACTTCACAATAACCACACATTCTAAGTATATATATGTTACATTTTACAGTGATCTACCACTATCCATGATATTGATTCACACTTTGATTCTTTAACCCTGCAAGTTAGAAAAATATATTTTAATTATGTTTTCAAATGTCCTTGGTCTAATAAACATTATTATATTCACAATCAAAGTTTGGTGTTTCTGGTTTGTCCTTTTCTTCTTTTTCACTTTATGTTTTTTTATATTTCTCAATTATACAGGCTTGTAAATGACAGCATAGATATTCAAACATTTCCCAAAACATTGGCATACCAAGCAAATAGAAATTAGACTCCATGCTCTTCCTGAAGAACTATCACGTCATGATTTGATTGCTTTCCACCAAACCTGCTATGGTATATTTAAAATGAATCTCAATGCAAAATGAATAAGAGCAAACATTGAAGACTGAGAAAATTGCCTGTTCCTTATTAAAATTGTCATAACCTTCTTAGATTTCAAAATCTTTCGTGGAGTGACTCAGAATGAATAATCAAGCAATTAAATGCTTCAACATTTGACAATGGAATTTTTATCCGGATTATAAGGGCAACTACAATAATAGAAACTAATGGAATGATTCTTAATTAAATAAAATAAAACTTGGTTATTTAGATGCAAATAATTAAGTAATCTTTAATGCATTGTCTCTGAATACCACACTTCCATTATTACCCTCAGATTGCTTGCAATCTGCTTGTTCGAACTTGTTCGAATTTTAGAATAATCTGGTCAGAGTTCTATGTTGCTTCTGTACTTAGCCAACAATTGATGTTGAAGATCCGTAGTCTTGAAGTTGCCACTCTTGAGTTACAATGCATTCATAATTGGGCATTCATAATCCATCAGACAACAATCCCATTTATGAAAGATATCTACATAAATAAATTTAGAAGGGATACATTTTTAATACCTAAAACTGGGTGCACTGCAATAAAAACAAATAATCTCAAATTTTACTCCATCCATTTTTGGTTTTAATTAAGTCGTGATGGAGAGCCACATGACCAAATTGCAGCCGGGCAGGTATCAGATTTAAGATTTCTACTGCTGCTTTGATGCTGGCCAGTTGGATTTTCTGAAGCACAGGGAACCAACAACTAAAGGGATGTGAGAACTCCTGCATTGAACACCTGATGCGTATTTCCAGCACTGCTTGTAGGCCAGTAAGAACTATTAACTAGCCTATAATCTCTTCTACTACTTCAGTAACACTTTCCCCATCTCCCCTGATCTCTCCAGCTCATTTTGCAACCTTTGCCATCTTATCCTCTTCCTTCAGCACTCTGTAATCTTTTCCATTCTTCTTTTAATTCTCTGGACTCTTCCATGAATTTCTTATTTTCTGCCTGATTCCTCCCATCTCTTTGCCTAGATATTTCTTCCTCTGATCTTTTCTGTTATCTGTTCTGTTCCCTGACAGTGGCTTTGATGCTAAAGACTTACAATCCAAAGATCAGACAACTTCTCAAACTGATTATCTGCAAGTTCGAAATGGATTCCACAAATGTTAATCTGGTCTTGCCATGTTTTTATGAGGAAAACCTGAGGGTTTGCAGACCTCCAGATTCTCTCTATATTGAAGATCTCAAGCAATTTATGGAGGGTGTTATTGTGTTCATTAATATATCGAGCAGAAATATCAATGGCCCTTCATCCACCATTGCAATATTTTTCAGTCTCTGAAATTCCGCTGACTAGAAATTCATTGCAAGTGTAAAGAGCTGACTGATAACCATGTCAAAGGTGCCTACGCATTGATCTGAATCTCATCCTCCTACTTCTCCTATAATACAATTTGAAGTAATATTTTAGGTCTACAATTTCTATATATCTCCCTAATTCATCTTTCTTTCAAATCATCTTTCAGATGCCACTTTCCCTGCTTAAAAATATTTTGGACTTACCTATCGTTTGCAGATTTATTGGTCAAGCAACATCCTAGCAGCTTGCAGCATTCTGTATACAATAGTTTATATCTCCAAATATACCTTGACTTTTTCTTCACTTCTCAGTAATGCTGAGAAGTATCCACCCGCCTTTAACTTGACAGAAAGAAGAGCCTTAGCCTTTAAAGTCAATAATGGCTTTCCACCATCTGCTGATCCTCAGGTACTCTCCACAAAATGCCACACCCAGCTCCTGCTATTTCTCATCAAATCCATGTCACTTTCTGAAAGAAAAACTGAAAGAACTGTGGATGCTGTAAATCAGAAATGAAGACAAAAATTGCTGGAAAAGCTCAGCAGGTCTGGCTGCAGGATTCTGAACAAGGGTCACTTGCCCTGTATCTTTAATTCTGATTTCTCTCCACAGATGTTTCCAGACCTGTTGAGCATTTCCAGCAATTTCTGTTAGTGTTTAATTTTCTGAAAGGATTGATCCGAAGATATAAATCAACAATTTGAGTGAAGTACTACATGTACGATTTGTTCTATTCATTGCACCTTAAGATGGAATCCATTATATTACAGGAGATTAATATTATTCTGACAGTGAAAGGTTCGAGCATCGGATTTTGGAAAAGAATCTATTTTCAAAATGTATGTGTTTATTCACTTTGTAATTCAACTGTAATTTTATTTACTGCTGCTTTTCTGAATGAACTGAGCAAGTATTAATGTTCCTGCATACACTTGGCAGATCTACAATGAGTGTCTTGCCTCTGTAATTTTCAACTGTTAACTCAGATGATTAAATCTGGGGCCTTTTACCTTTAAAATTAAACAGGAGGTACTACTGGCAAAACAACTGTTGTGAAAACCCAACTGGATGTTTCTCCTGATAGATACCTCCTCAAATTTACCCAAATTTTGTGGTGAAAATGTCTTCTTCAAAATAGTAATAGTATTTTAAGTAGATCTACCTGGTCACCTGATTTTATCTGTTAACAGGTTAATATTGACCATACAATTCAGTATAAAAATTATGGACTGAACAGAATTTCTTTTTAAGAAGTGAAGGGTGAAGAAACATTGTTATTTCAAAATTGTTTACTTAACTGATCCAACCTCAAAGACTACTTCAGCGATGTATCAAAAAAAATTTAATGATCATAGATTGTTGTATATAAGTCAACCCAATATATGTCACCTCATATTTTTGGCCACAATAATATGTTTTTCCATATATCTGGCATATATGTCAACCCTCCCTTGCATCTTTGCGAATCTATATATGCACCAATGATCCGCCTCAATTTTTCACTCTACAGATAGATATTTTGCTCACTGGCACTTATAACTGGGTGTAAGGCATCAAAAATAAGCCATGGGCTGCCTTGCAAAGATTTGCACAAGTTTAAGTTACACGCATACAGGTAAGATTCCCTGTGGTGACAGACAAGGATAGTAGCCACCCATAGCCAACAGTACATTTTTCTTCTCATTGTATAAGTTGACCCCCATTCTTAGAGGTATTTTCTGAGGTTTCAGACGTCAGTGTGTAAGTTCCCATCTGTGGTAAATTAATTCTTGTCTGTACACTTAGCAGGTATAGTCCTCTAAGAAGTTAACTACATACAGCTGTACGATATGTTTCTGGCAAAATACGCCTCTATAATTCAGTCTGTTGCTTACTGACTTAGGATTAATTCCATTTTTCATCTGGCTGGACACAATTTTAAATCCCCAGGCTGACTGCATCTCAAATAAGTGTTCCGCAATAAGGTACCATTTGCTTGGCTGGGTCTTGACAGGGACCACTTGCAACAACTTACGTTGAAATGAATTAATCCAATATCCAATTTGATTTTGCTTCATTAATTCAACTCATTTAACTAGATAAAAACCAATCAGACACAAAGCTGCAAACTTCATACCGAACTGCTTAAATTTTATGTTTGAACTGCATTGTGCTGCTGGTTATAAATGCTTACAGTGTGGAAGCAAGCCATTCAGCCCATGAACACACACTGACCCTCTGAAGAGCATCCCACCCAGGCACCCCCATCACCCCTACACCTCCCCATCCCCACCCTATCCCTATAACCCTGCATTCTTCATGGCTAACCCACTGAGCTTGCACATCTCCGGACACTGTGGGCAATTTAGCATGGCCCACACACCTAACCCACACATCTTTGGACTATAACAGGAACCAGACCACACAGTTATGCTCTGAGTAATTGTTTCATATAGCCTTTGCTTGTTGGAAACTGTTAACTTTTGTTGTAGAATACTGCTCTTTCCAAAAAAAGTTTAGTTCTAATAGGTAGCATGTTGTTGGGAAGGCATGGGTGTCATTAACTGGCTGACAGCCAGTGATAGACTTGCCTTGAATCCTTTAATCAATGCTTGCTAAACTTACGTTTGGGGATCACTGGGGGAAAAGGGCAAGCAACTCCCTCCAACAATCCCCCCACCTGACCTATGCCAAGTTTGTCAATTGGGCACTATTGCCTTTGATCAAGGTTCACCAAACTGCAGGTTAAATACTGCCTGTACAGATTGGCAGGTTGGTGGCATGCCATGTTGAATTGCCTGCTTATAAATGGTGGCATGATGAAGCCTTTGAATTGGGCAGATGCCGTTAGTGGTCCTGTATTGTCTACCTAATTATCTCAGTGGTGATGGGGTGGGAAGGTGGATCATAGACCTTCCTACTTTAGACCCAGTTCTGATGGAGCTGAGAAGCCAGAGGAGTGGAGATCTGGTGCACCACCACCTCACATAACCACACAGCCTTCCTGCTACCACCTCGGGGAGCAGATGATTCCACCCAAATTATCTGATGCCAGCACCTACTTTGACTATGCCAATACAAAAGGAGGTTGTCGCTGCTCAACTGGTTTCACAGATTTCCCAAAGTAGGTAGGTCTTTTTACAAAACATTGAATATGCAATAAACTGAATCCTTCAGGATTTATGGAAGTTATTTTCATTTTATGGATTAATCTGCCATCTATTTCTCAGAGACATAACGTCAAGTATTATTGCTGAAGGGTATACCAGCCTGGGAGATTGAGCCCTGAGGCACTGCTTCGGATTCATTTTCTAATATACTTCCAGAGAAAAGCAAATGTGGGCTTTGGGGAGGTGGATGGGTGGAAAGGAATTGTTAGTTGCAACATTATATAAATCATACAGATATTACTTGCATATGAATATTTTAAAAACATATTTACAATGTTGTTATACTATATAAGATTAAAAAAATGGAGAAAATAGTGCATGTGCCACAGAAATATGAGACTACAGCCGGATTTGCAAAAGCATTCACCACCAAAAGATATATACAAAGATTTAATGATCTTATCGAACAATGATTTACCATCTTGGGACAAGTAAAGAGGGTGTCTTGGTCTGCACCAGCAGTGATGTTACAAAGCAGTTAAACAGTCAATTAAGTTGAAGTATTCCCATAGACAGCAAATCAGAAAGCTAAATGTGCTTATACGTCCTCGCATTCCATTTAAATGTTCAGGCAGCAAAATAAATGCAATACTGTATTGAGATAGAAACTAAAATAAACAAAGTTAAAAAATGCTTCTTAAGACATATGAATGTTCATATTATAATGGAGAAAGTTGACATTCTACAGATATAAAATTAGCTTTTCACAGTCACTGAAGATAATCAACAATATTTGTGCAGTTTAAAATGTTAAATTCACACAACAATCTGTCGCTTTTGTGAAGGTTATTATAGCAAAACTAATACCAGTAGAGTGGATGCTGTTGTCAATTCATCAATGCAAGTAAGATACACACCTATGGCAATCTTTACACTGCACGTAAGCAAAAGCAGAGATGTATAACCAAGAATTTGTTAATTTTCATGTTATTCTGCACATGTCCAAACACCAGAAGTTTCTGTCAGTTTCAGTGGAATAATCATGGTAAATGCTGAGAGCTTATTTTGTTCATTATATACCATTACATTTTATCATTACATTTTACCATTACATTACCCTAGGATCTAATGGATTCTGGGACATGGAGGAAACTTAAGGAGGAGAGTGACAGATTTTTCATTAGTAATGGTTTGAATGGATTTTGCAAGCAGGCAAGAAAATGGAGTTGAGGCCAAGCTGAGATCAGCCATGGTCATATTCAATGGCACAGCAGGCTTGAGAGACAAAATTACCTACTCCTTCTCCGTGTTCTTATGTTCTCATATCTTATGGACAATATCCAAGATACAACAACTATTATCCCTGTGTATGTGCTGTTCTACCAGCAGGGCAGAGTAATCAGAGTTGGTACCACAGTGGGTTACCTTCAAGAGAAATTTTCCTTTGAGTTCTCGATTCTGACTCTGGACCTTAAAGTGTTTCATGGGATCAAGTCAAACATGATTATGGTCACCACCTGCTGTTACTACCTGATACAGCTCAACCGCCACCTGTCAGTTGATGAGTCAGTATTCCTTCATTTCAAAAACCAACTGGGGAAAGCACTCATGGTGGCAAGGGTCT
The DNA here is from genome assembly GCF_020745735.1 of Hemiscyllium ocellatum. Classification (NCBI taxonomy): domain Eukaryota; kingdom Metazoa; phylum Chordata; class Chondrichthyes; order Orectolobiformes; family Hemiscylliidae; genus Hemiscyllium; species Hemiscyllium ocellatum. The sequence goes on along the minus strand of NC_083425.1, from coordinate 24,570,683 downwards.
CAGAATATACTCTGTGTAGGGTGTACAATGTCCTTTTCTTTCTTTATTCATGGGATACGGGCATCATTAGGAGGGCCCATTAGTTGCCCTTGAGAAAGTGGTGGTGAGCTGCCTTCCTGAACTGCTACAATCCATGTGCTGTAAATAGACCCACAGTGATGTAAGTGAGGGAATTCCAGGATTTTGACCCAGCAAAATTGACGGAATGGTGATATATTCCCAAGTCAGGGTGTTGAGTGGCTTCGAGAGGAACCTTCAGGTGGTGGTGCTCCTATGTATTTGCTGGCCTTGTCTGTTCACATAATAGTGGTCATGGGATTGGAAGGTCAGCCAGCAAGCATACATCATCAAGAGTAGCTAACTCACACCATTACTGACTGAACTGTTTGCGTTCTAAAGGACACAGCTGTAAGTTTGAGTCTGCAGCACGTCTTAAAGGAACAAATAGAGGGAGAAATGTACTTGACATTTCCTTACCATTCTTTTGATTGTGTGACAGTATTAGAAGGAGTGACAATTGCACAACCCTTTAGGAGACAAAGTCTTAACTTCACTTTGAGGGTACCTGCCATTGTGTTGTGTGGCACTACAATTGTGCTAAATGGGAGAGATTTTGAACGGATCGAGGCATTTACGTTTGTTCATCCCTGTTGCACTGTGGGATATTACTGTTTCAAGTGATGCTTTTTAGTGGCCACAAAGAGAATTACAGCAGAGTTATAATTCACATGCATGAAGTAATTACATATCACTTGCTGAGATATTTATATCATCGATAGTCACAGGTGAGGTGCTGGAAGACCGGAAGTTGGCTAACAAGGTGCTGCTCTTAAAGAAGGGTAGTAAGGACAAGCCAGGGAATTATAGACCAGTGAGCCTGACGTTGGTGGTGGGCAAGTTGTTGGAGGGAATCCTGAGGGATAGGATATACATGTATTTGGAAAGGCAAGGACTGATTAGGGATAGTCACCATGGCTTTGTGCGTGGGAAATCATGTCTCACAAACTTGATTGAGTTTTTTGAAGAAGTAACAAAGACGATTGATGAGTGCAGAGGAGTAGATGTGATCTACATGGACTTCAGTAAGGTGTTTGACAAAGTTACCCATGGGAGACTGGTTAGCAAGGTTAGATCTCACGGAATACAGGGAGAACTTGCCATTTGGATACAGAACTGGCTCAAAGGTAGAAGACAGAGGGTGATGGTGGAGGGTTATTTTTCAGATTGGAGGCCTGTGATCAGTGGAGTGCCACGAGGATTGGTGCTGGGTCCACTACTTTTTGTCATTTACATAAATGATTTAGATGCGAGCTTAAGAGATACAGTTAGTAAGTTTGCTGTTGACACCAAAATTGGAGGTGTAGTGGACAGCGAAGAGGGTTACCTCAGATTACAACAGGATCTTGATCAGATGGGCCAATGAGCCAAGAAGTGGCAGATGGAGCTTAATTCAGATAAATGCGAGGTGCTGCATTTTGGGAAAGCAAATCTTAGCAGGACGTATACACCTGATGGTAAGGTCCTAGAGAGTGTTGCTGAACAAAGAGACCTTGGAGTGCAGTTTTAGAGCTCCTTGAAAGTGGAGTCTCAGGTAGATAGGATAGTGAGGAAGGCATTTGGTATGCTTTCTTTTATTGGTCAGAGTACTGAGTACTGAAGTTGGGATGTCATGTTGTGGCAGTACAGGACATTGGTTAGGCCACTGTTGGATTTTGTGTGCAATTCTGGTCTCCTTGCTATCAGAAAGATATTGTGAAACTTGAAGGGGTTCAGAAAAGATTTACAAGGATGTTGCCAGGGTTGGAGGCTTTGAGCTATAGGGAGAGGCTGAACAGGCTGGGGCTGTTTTCCTTGGAGCAGCGGAGGCTGAGGAGTGACCTTATCGAGGTTTACAAAATTATGAGGGGCATGGATAGGATAAATAGACAAAGTCTTTTTCCTGGGTTCGGGGAGTCCAGAACTAGAGGGCATAGGTTTAGGGTGAGAGGGGAAAGATATAAAAGGGACCTAAGGGGCAACATTTTCACGCAGAGGGTGGTACATGTATGGAATGAGCTGCCGGAGGAAGTGGTGGAGGCTGGTACAATTGCAACATTTAAGAGGCATTTGGATGGATATATGAATAGGAAGGGTTTTGGAGGGATATGGGCTGGGTGCTGGCAGGTAGGACTAGATTGGGTTGGGATATCTGGTCAGCATGGACGAGTTGGACCAAAGGGTCTATTTCCATGCTGTACATCTCTATGACTCTATCTCCATTTTCCTCATCCATAACAAAAAAACAAAAAAATGCAAACTATCATTGGCAGTTACACATTACCCACATTACCCAATATACAGGGTCTGTAAGAAAATCATAATTCCTTAACATAACTACATGTTAACTCAAGTTGGCATGTATAGTTGGTTGTTAATAAATTTTCAGAGATCTAGCTCAGTAAGAATCTGACTCTCTATGGTATATGTTTACTTAAACAAATACAGAAACGTCAGTTGCTTTTCTCTCAGCAGATATGCTTACCTGGCAGGATACCTTATGTGTAACACCAACCTATCTCTGAAATGATCATGCTTCAGTTGTGCAATCTGTCAGGATTCAGTTAAATGTATCAGTGCAGTTACATACTGCTCAATAATCTCCTTTTCCCCTTGAATATGTGTCTACAAAGTCTCGTTTCTGGCTTTTCTGCTTCTCAGTGAGATCAGACTGCTATTACACCCTGTAGCATATTTTTCCTAGTGCTGGTAAGCAGAGCTGTAACTCTTAGATGCTCATGTTTTGTCTTCAGTGATTCTGTTGATATTGCATAGTTTTGCCATTGAGCATGGGCCTAATCTTCCTAATCTAATCTACCTAATCTTCCTTTCATTTCTACAGCAGCAGGAAATGAAAATGCATAGCCTTTATGAGTCATCTAGTCATTAGAAGTTGCAGACTTCTACTTTTACTTCTTTATTGCTGTTTCTTTCAGAGGTGTTTTATATAACTGAAAATCCATACATGTTTCTGTTCACTCTCTGATGCTACCTTTCAACTGATGTGTTTTTTTGACTCATCCAAGGTTCTTCATCAGCATCTTCCAAACCTACAGTTTGTATCATCTAGGACGAAAAAGCAGGAGCACTACACTCTGCACATTTACCTCTAAACATCATCATGACTTCGAACTATATTGCCATTCCAACTGTATTGCCATTGCTAACTCAGAATCCTGGTACTCACATCCGATCAGTGGATATACTTCCTAAAGTCTGTAGCAGTTCGTGAGGGTGGCTCACTGTCACCTTCTCAAGTGCAATTGGGGATGTTCAATAAAGTCTGGCCTAGCCATTGCACCCACATCTTCTGAACAAATGAATTGAACTATAAATATGTATGTCTAAGTTGGATTGGGGTTGTGATTGGGGATGTGATAACCTCTACAAAGCCCACGGGGAATCATTAATTAAACACCTTGGGGAGCTCATTGAGTATGAGTTCCCTTAGTAACAGGTATTGGCCTGCCATGGTCCAGCAATGGCTGGAACTCATCACCTGAGCTCTTGAGGGACTCTTCCATGGTAGTGTACCTGCCCTTAAAGCAGGACACCCAGGTTCAAGTCCCACCTTCTCCAGAGATGTGTAAGAAATTTCTGAACAATTTGATTAGAAAAATAGGTTAAATAAAAAAGCAGACCTGATAGATCAAGGTACCTGGATATTGAGCTGAAATGTTTAACATCAGAAATTGATATTCTATCAATGAAAATACCAGCAAATATGAAGCCTTCTCATCAGTAATTTCCAAAGGTGAGAAGTCACTAAGTAAGGGAGAGTACCCTGGGCACTAACAGGAATCGTCATTGACCTTAGCACTGCCTCAAATGAAATATGTTAACCAGACAAATCAGAAAGTGTACTTCCTAATCTGTATAATCCAATCACATCCGTCAATATTCTTACACACTGAACCATCGAGAACAACTCTCATTCTGTAGTCAAAATTTTCACATTGTAGAAGTTCAGCAGAATAATATCAAAGCAAATGGTGGTATAATGGAGAGAAAACCTTTAAAAGGAAGTTTTACATTAGTCTGTAGGACCAGATGGAGCTGTAATATGAAGTAGATGGATTATGCAAGTCACACAGTGAAACAGAAAACAGAAAGACCTTATAATGTTACCAGATGGTGCTTATGTCTTTTTGTGCACTTCTCAGCTTCTTTTTCTCTCTGCTTGACTTGTGGTGCTGAAACAGATACATTTATTTCTTCAAGAAATCTGACAGCAACACAGTTTTCCATCATCATTACCTGTCAGAACTAAAAATCTCCATTTGATTTAACTTTCTAAGCCCATAAAGGTTTTGCAAAAGTTTTTATTACACAGATAAATCTTTCTACTTAAAACTAGACCTTACATGCTTTGGCAAAGTAGTTACAAACAGTCTCTATCAAATAGCATCATTATAGCAAAGCATGAACAAGCAGCTTCATAATTCATCACTGTCAATGTTTTATCAGATATCCAACAGAATTTGTACAATCTAAATGATCAACAGCAACACACGAGTAAAGGATTAGCCTGTATATTTGTCATTCTATAATTATGATGAAATAACTCAGCCAGAATTACAGCCTCTTGAGGCAGGTTTTATTCAATAATTGTTTTATTCATCTTCTCTCTGATGCACAGAAGAAAACAAAATCTCATATATTAGGCCAAACATTTTCTACAATTATTCATAATCTATGAAATAGAAGTAACTAAAATATGACGTTTTTTTAACATTGTTATGCGCTTCCACTGATATCGCAACCACAGAGTTACTCGCAAAAATAAAAGGAATTTAACATGTTGCAGTAGATATTGACTTGACATGACAAAATATAAGACGGATAATAATGAATTGGGCCATTGGTCTCTTCGGGTTTTGACTTCCATTGACTTTGCAGCATTTTGCTTTAAATAAGGAGCATTTTCAGTAACTAGATATCAGTGGACAAATGTTGATTAATTTGTATTAGTAATGAGTGTTGTATGTTTGAGACACCAATTACTACACCAGATTGTTGTTGGGCTGGTTAGCTGAAGTGAATCTTAATGAGAAGAAGCTCTTGGCTTAAACATAATGCATTATGATAGCAATCAGGTACAACTTTCGAAGGCAAGATAAGCATTGTTACGATACTTTGGGTGGGGGTGGGGTGGGGGGAGAGAGGTGGCGTGGTGCTATAGCTATAGGTCTTCACTCCATGTGATCCTAAGGAGTTCTGCTTTAATGTCACAACCTCAAGTGATCTAGAAGATTTTTTTCAATTCTTCTAGAAGGCTTGCTCTTCAGACTTTAAAGTTTTCAAGCTCTAGCTTGAGGACTGATACTGTCATTGACCATCTTGGCAGTGTAAAATCCCTCTGCAGTGGGAGAGATTTTAACCCTTGTCTGTCCTCCTCTGAGGAGAAAGTGAGGACTGCAGATGCTGGAGATCAGATCAGGGTCCCAAGGCAGAATATGAGACATTCCACCACCAGGCGTCGGGTGGTAACGATTCGGCGGTGGAAGAGGTCCTGAAAAGACTATTCCCTCCGCGACTGCCTCATCAGGTCCACACCCCCCCCCCCCACAAACCCACACCCCACTTCTGACATCCTTCCTGCCACCACCCACACCACTCCCCTCACCTTTGTCCAAGGCCCCATGTGGTTCCTTCCACATCCATCAGAAATTTACCTGTACCTCTACCAATGTCATCTACCGCATCCATTGCATCCAATGTGGTCTCCTCTACAGCAGGGAGACAGGATATCTTCTTGTGGATTGTTTCAGAGAATATCTCTGGGACACCCGCACCCACTAACCCTACCAACCCATGCTGAGCACTTCAACACCCCTCCCATTCCATCAAGGACATGCAGGTCCTGGGCCTCCTCCACCACCAAACCATTACCACCTGATGCCTGGATGAGGAACACCTCATATCCTGCCTCGGCACTTCACAACCACACGAGATAAATGTAGATTTCAACAGCTTCCTCATCTCCCCTCTGCTACCCGCCCCCCACCACCCCATCCCAAGCCTCCAACTTGGCACCTCCCTCCGGACCCATTCATCACTGCTCCCTCTGATCTATCACCGTCTCCCTCATTATCATCTACCTATTGCTTTCCCAGCTACCTCCCATTTATCTCTCAGTCCACAAGCCCTGATGAAGGGCCTACGCCCGAAATGTCGATTCTCCTGCTCCTCAGATGCTGCCTGACCTGCTGTGCTTTCCCAGCAACACACTCTTGACTCTGTCCTTTTCTGAGGGCATTGGACATGCTAAACAAAATATTTAGTCCATTAGGAACCTTAATCTCCTGAATTTAATTTGGAGTGGAACTCTTTGATGCTGAATAAGGATGTTGCCCAATAATATCATCTGGGTGACCCTGAACCTCATGAATTCCTGCAAGAAGAGGACTGTTTAATTGAAACAGATATTTTTTTGTTTTGGGTCTTGGTGTCAGGTAGCTTCTGCTTGACCATGTCCTGAAATAGTGGATATTTTTTCTCCCAAATCTGTGTTGGCTTCCATCTGGGTCTTGGTGTCAGGTAGCTTCTGCTTGACCATGTCCTGAAATAGTGGATATTTTTTCTCCCAAATCTGTGTTGGCTTCCATAGAGATACGTGCAGTTCACTTTCGATCTGTGTCAGTAAATTTTTATTCTCAATATATTGGTCTGTCTATGTTGAAATATGTAAGCTCCTTACTTCAACTTGTAGATTAGGTTGAACCTTCACATTTGCCCTCTGTTCTGGTCTTACTGGTGAGCCCAACATGTTTACATCCTCAGTCATGCTATTAAAGGATTGCTGCTTCCTAAGTTCTGGCACTAGTACTTTGCCTTAAGAAAGAAAAAGAAACATTTCTCGAGAACTTGAGTTGTTTGACATCAAATGGAAGTGCTCACAAACTTTGTTGGCTCCTGTTATCTGAATTTTCTTCAATGGTGATAGGTCTGTTTTCCATTACTGACAATCTTGAATAATTGTAGATTTCACAAAGAGTAATTAGATCTTTAGTCTATCCTCAGATCTCTGGCCTCTATGCTGCTGACTGAGCACTGGCTCCATGCCTGGCAATCCCTCAGTGTCTCTTGTGAACTGTTTCCAGGAGATCTTATCAAAAGGAAACTGGAATTACTAAGCTTTTGTCACATACTAGCGTGTTGCCAATGATTGCAAAAGGCTATTGCTGCTCAAAGTATGTATATTTGGGCAGCTTGCTGGCTTTTGGTCTGACCATCCTTCAATATAATATCAGCAAATGGTAGTACATTTTCAGCTGTTCTTTACAGATTTGCTCGAACCTGTTTTGGCTTGTTGGCCACTAGTTCTTCTCAATCAGTTGAAACATATATCCTGTGTTTTCATAGCTAATTTTGTTCGATTCTGTCCCCTTTTTGTTCTACAGTGAGTTTAGAAAGTCCGATGAGAACTTCTACAAGTTGTACCTTGATTTGGATACAGAACTGGCTCTACAGAAGATCCAAGATACAATGTGGTGGTGGATGGTTGCATTTCAGACTGGAGGTCTGTGACAATGATGTGCCAGAAGGATGGTGCTAGGCCCACTGCTTTTTATCATTTATACAAATGATTTGGATGTGAACATAAGAAGTATGGTTAGTAAGTTTGCAGCTGATACCAAAATTGGAGGTATAATGGACTGTGAAGAAGATTACTTCAGAGTAAAACAAGTTCTTGATCAGATTGACCAATGGAGTGGCAAATGGAGTTCAATTTAGATAAACAGGCGTGTTGCAATTTGGAAAAGCAAATCAGGGCAGGACTTAAACACTTAATGGTAAAGTCCTGGAGAGTGTTGCTGAACAAAGAGACCTTGGAATGCAAGTTCATTGCTCCTTGAAGATGGAGTTGCAGGTAAACATGATAGTGAATCTTCTATGGATGGAATTAAATCTGATAAAGAGTCATCAATCATTCCAACAACAGTTCGCTTCCTTATGAATTCTGAGTTCAAAGCTCCATTGTCTCAGTTTTGCACTGATTTGTAGAAATCACTAATGAAATAGTCTACTGATTTCCCCTGAATGGTGAACTCTTCTATTAAATGTTGGTCTTTTATGACTATTATTAGTTATGTGTTTATAGCAGCTGTCAAAAGTTTGTAGGCCTTCCTCAACAGTGTCTGTTGTCTCTTTTATTGTCAAGCTACACATCATCATCTGCCCAAATTGATTGACCAAACAAATGTACTCACTTATTCAGATCATGATTTAGTGTTTAGCTTAGAAGCAGTTCTGCATCACAGGACTTATCTTCTCCAAGGTGTTTGAGTCTACATTTATTTGGCCTGTTTATAAAATTGTTAAGCAGTGCTATTTCTTCTGCCATTTCTTCCTACTTATTCTTCTAATTTCAAACTCTATAATTATGCAGTATTGTAATGCTGCTTCATTATAGTTGATTTAAATACATTTAATCCTGCAATATTTCAATTATTGTTCTAATTTCCTTTTTTAAAAAGTGTTAAATTCTGTAATTTAGCAATGTTATATTGCTGTGCAATTTGCTAAGGCCTTTCCTAGGATTTCACTGTGAAAATGGAGCCCAGTGAAAGTTTTCCATTCTCCGTTCTGCCTTTCACAGCTGACTAAGCAATGGGCTTCCTTCTCTATGCTTTTCGAAAATGAAGAATAATACTTTGGGTCTTAAAAATATTTTTCCATCTGAACTGTCTTTTAAATTAAGTACTTTTTTCTTCTGTTAGGCTCATCTGTTTGGGCTTTTAAATTTTCATTTTGTTATGTTAATTCTGACTTTGCAACATCACTGATTCTGTGAATGTGTTTTTTAATTATTTCTACAACCCTTGTATTTCTCTAGTGTAACTATGTCCCATGGTGTCCATTTGCTCTGGCAGTGTTGTGGAGAAAATCATCAGCCTTAGAGTCAGAGTCGGGGTTCAATGACAGAGTTTATTGTACGAGGAAATACTGGAGCTCTGGGGAGAGAAAAACACCAACAGCACAGTGGTCAGTTGCGAGTCTTCTCTCAACACAGAGCACATGTCAAGATACTTTTATACATTTGTGATTATAATAGGTCAGTGATGATGTTATTGTCTCTGTAACATGGTTTATTTATTGTAAACATTGCAGAATTGCTAATAGTTTAGGTGTAGTCATTGTTAATTCCAGTGCAGCCTTTGTTAATTTCAGTGGGGTCATTGTCAGTTTTAGCACAGACATTGTCAGTTTCAGTGTCTGCACGGAAGTCCATTGCTATAGTAATGGGCGCTAATCGCTCTTCCTGAGAAGGACAATTACTGTAGCCCTGGCTATTATCACTCTGTATTGAGTCTATATCAGACTGTTTGCATTTCTATCAAAGGTATTGGCTGGACCCAGACACTTCAGCGGGCAGTACACACTACTCATGTGTATTCTTTCCCCCACCCGCCTTAAACTAATCAACTCAGTTGTGCTGGCATTCTGGTGGCCCTAGGCAGTACCTGTGTTTGCTCTGCTGTCTCTCTCCATATTGTGGTCTGGCAGCCACCTTATGTGTCAAGCGGCCAACTTATGGCTCAGTGGCCATCTTGTGTGTCCGTGTGCCTAGTGTCACCCTGCCCTGTGCCATCTCCCACTTCAGCAGCAATGCATGGTTTGAACTAGAGGTACTTCTTTTTAACTTCTAGCCTTCTCATCTCATTCTTCACCATTAATTTGAAGTATTCCCCTTACTATAGGAGCTCTGATGGCTGTTAGGTTCTGAGTAGAAAGCTTCATTGGGATTGCTTTTACAGGTCTTCAATTCCCAATGAATTTGCAATTGCCTAGTGTGGCTAACTTCTATCTCATACTTATTAGTGTGCTTCTTACTAAGACAAATGTAAAAGCTTTTGCCATTACATATTGTTTATCCTTTGTTGACCTCTGCAACAGATTTTAATGCAGCCTTATTCACTATTCAGCTGTTTCATTGATTCACTGGCTTTTTGGGTATTTCTCATAATGTTTTTGAAGCTTTAAATGTCCAGTTTTACTCTGAGAATTCTCTGCATTCGGGTGAACTGGAATTCTCCAAGTTGTTACCTTATTGTATGTTTCAAGCTAAACCAAATTCTAATCTAAATAGTTGCCATTCACATAACATTTTTTGGATGCCAACTATTGCCACTTGTGGCTGAAAGCAGTGACTCTTGACAAGGAGAGACGTTTTCAATTGAGCACAAGCTACGTTCATGGAATCAATGTTATTACTGAATCAATTGGGAGATCTAAGAAATATGAGTTACTGCCATTTTCCTCCATACGTTTCTACTTATTCTTTCCCTACAGGTAGTCTAACTTAAAGTTGTGATTCCATTCCTGAAAACCATGACATTACCTAAAATATCTTCAAGTGAATTGTGGATACCCATAGGTATCAATGTTAAAGTTGGATTTAGGGTCCTTTAATCTTTTCCTTGCTTGAAAGTATGAGTTGAAACCAGATTACCTGCTTTGTGTGGTATTCTATAATTTTGACACAATAACTCAATTTAAATTACATCCTCTGAAGCAGCTCTTGGCTTTATAATGGTTTTATTTCATCTTCGATAAGATGAAAAACAAAATCTCATAAAATGGGCCAAATTTCTTTATACAATTATTCATAATCTGTAAAATAAAGGTCACTAATTTATGATTTATTTTCAAGTGGGAATTAACTTCCATTAATATACATGTACTTTGCAACACTGTGCATTCCTAATTGAAGCAACTTAATAAAATAAAATAAATCACTGAGTGTAACAGAAGTACAGTATAAAATGAAGTGAGGTAACACACACAGGTCTCTCTGAAACACGCACCTCAATGGCTTCTGTGTCTCACAGCAGAATACAGTTCTCCCTGCCTCACTCTGTCTATCTCTCTCATTTTATCTCTGGCTCATGTTTGAAATGTTTTCAAGTCCTGAGCAGCACACTCTTAACCACTGTGAAGATACTAAGGATTTAAGAGGTGTATTTTGTCCTTTTTATTTGTGAAGGAAGGTTGAGACAGAGGCAATGTGCAGTCTGCACAAAGCCAATAAAGTAAACAGCTTGTGAAGGCTTGATTTTTTTTAAAGTTGGAACAATAGAAGCAGCCTGAATGGTACAATCAAGCTCCCACAGAACCAGGATTTTTTTTTTAGTTTTAGCCTTCTGTAACAGTTGCTTGGGTTATGAAACTGCATATTGAAGCTCTTATTCCTCTATTACAGCCAAAAGCTGTGGTTCTCTTCCTCCTCTAGAATTACATGTGAGGCAAACTATTTTGTGAACCTGCCTTTGCCAAGGTTGTGTTTATGTGATGTTACTGTATTGGAACAGTTAATTAGTTGCCGTTAATATATCCATTATTTTGTTAAGCATTTCGATAGATTTACAGTTAAGCCAATTCTTTTCTTTTCTTTTTATTTTGTTTGTATTTTAACTATAGAGTAAAAATAAAGTGTGTTTGTTTAACATCAAGTAATTTAAACAACAGAATTGCATCTGGAATACAACACCATGCAATTACCTTTAAAATATGAAAAGGTTAGGGTCTAGGCTGTCTCCTTAATATATTTTGAGGCGGTTTGGTCTGGTCCACAATAACACTTTTTTTTCTCCTTTTCTGTCTGTCTGTCTCTCTCTCTTTCTCCATTCTCATTGGTCTCCTTTCCTCCACAACATAGCATCAAATCGGTCCTTATGCTGATCCTTAGATGAGTCTGATATGTGATAGCGTGATATGCAAACAAAAGGATGTTGGCCTGAAAGTGAAGATGTGATTTGCAGAAACAGGCCTTCAAAATAACATAAGTAAAATAACTTTAGGTAGGCTGGTGAAAAAGGACAACCAAAGAATATTTGCTATTTTTAATAGTTGCTTTCTCTGCCTTCCTGCATATCTTGTACGTCATCATTTTCTGATAATTTACAATGAAGAACTATAGGTTGTTATGAACAAATCCAGGGGGATGAACAAGTGCTACTCTTTTAATTTGTATTACAGAATTTTGAAATTTTAAAAAGCTATGTTTTGAATCACTTCAATATGCCCTTGAACATGCATTAAATCCATACAATGCATCTCACCAAACACATTTCCTTGAGTTATTCAAAGTGAGAGAATTCAGCTCACTGTGACTCGATCAAGTGAAGTATTAGATTTATTTTAAAGAGAATAAGCCATCCTGAATTTTGCATTGTACACGTGCCCACCAGCGGAATAAGGCAGAGGATGAAAGAGAGTGGAATTCGGAATAAAATAATTAACAGTTCTTCAATGATGGAATTATATGTTGAACTGGAGGTTCTCCTGTAGACAGTTATATGGCTCATCTCCATATTTTTAAAAAAATCTCAATTAGTAGTTGGCTTTCTCTCAGAGCTGGTCACTTTTTGTAAACTGGACACTTATTTCAAAGAAGGCGAGAGACTCTTTATTCTTGACATTACTTTGAGAGTTTGGATGTTGGTCCATGTTTCTGGATGTCTTTTCTCTATGCAGCAAAAACCTCCAGTTTATTGTCATGGCTCCTTATCAGGTTTTGAGGAGTGAAAACTACCCTTTGATTCACAATTGGGTCAATCCACTTTCTAAACAGTTTAAACAGGTCTATTGTTAGAATCCCTGGTTGATACAGATAGGAAGGATAGCATAACAAGTTCCAGATTTATACTTTTATTCCAGCAATACTTATGGTCAAGAAGTGTTGATATCCCTGGGGACAGATGAAGATCTCATTATGAACAATGTGATGAACTTTAATACCCATTTAGTTGCCCCTTGGATAGCCTTTTCTGGATGTGGTAAGTCAGACCCACCCATAAGGCATCTTTTCTCTTTTTTTCTTTTGTGGGGGTGTGAATACCAACAACAACAGTTTGTTGCTAAAACTTAATTGCCTTTGAACTAAGAGGGTTACTAGGCTATTTCAGAAGATGGTTAATAATTGCCCACATTACTATGGGTCTGGAGTTACATTTGGCCAGACTTGATAAGGATAGCAGATTTCCTTTCCTGAAGGACATGAGTGGACTAGATGGGTGTTTACAGCAATTAATGATAGTGTTATGGCACTACTACAGAGAACTTTTAAAAATGTTATTGGGGTGAAATTTTAAATTTAATAGTATCCATTAAATATCATCATGACAAAGTGGATTTGAGGCTTCAAACAGCAGGAGTCTGACAAATGGGTCATCTTGTTACATTTCTGGTGAGTGTCTTCACTTTGGGTTAGATAGGGTGGACACGGAGAGCCTTTTTCCAAGTATGGTGACGACGAACATGAGGGGGCATAGCTTTAAATTGAGGGGTGATAGATATAGGACAGATGAGTGGCACGGCAGCACAGTGCTGCCTCACAGCGCCAGAGACCTGGGTTCAATTCCCGCCTCAGGCAGCTGTCTGTGTGGAGTTTGCACATTCTCCCCGTGTCTGTGTGGGTTTCCTCCAGGTGCTCCAGTTTCCTTCCACAGTCCAAAAATGTGCAGGGTAGGTGAAGTGGCCATGCTAAATGAACTGTAGTGTTAGGTGAAGGAGTAAATGTAGGGGAATGGGTTTGGGCGGGTTGCCCTTCGGAGAGTTGGTGTGGACTTGTTGGGCCGAAGGGCCTGTTTCCACACTGTAAGTAATCTAATCTAATCATGTCAGAGGTAGTTTCTTTACTCAGAGAGTAGTAAGGGTATGGAATGCTTTGCCTGCAATAGCAGTAGATTTGCCAACTTTACATGCATTTAAGTCAAACATATGGAAGTACACGGAATAGTGTAGGTTAGATGGGCTTCAGATTGGTATGACTGGTTGGCGCAACATCGAGGGCCGAAGGGCCTGTACTGCACTGTAATGTTCTATGTTCTATGTTATTGTTCAGGAACTGGGTTGTAAGGGAGTTGTTTATTAAGCTTCATTTGGGCTTAGAATACTAGAATATTGGGAAGCTGAGCTCTGAAATTACTAATGCCTGTTATTTGAATTGTGGGTTGCCTAGATGTATGTACAAATGCCCAATTTCCTGATATTTCAACTCCTGATATATCCCGTCCACTGGACATTTTCTTGCAGAGGTGTGATATCAACCTAAGCAGGTTAATTAAAGGTTCCTAAAACAGTACCAGCAGAAATTAGACTCATTTCTGGATAACACAAATAACCATCTCCAGAAAGAGAATACCTTAGAGAGAGGGTGAAGGGTATTGAGAGTGCAAAGGGATAGAAAAAAAAACGAAGAAAATATTTAAAGGAAAAAGGAACATTTTGTTGCTTGTGGAAGAGAGACATCACTGATTCAAGTGCTCAGTCTGGATCTCCATGTTGGTTGGCACATCAATAAGATAAACCACTTCATTCGCAAGGTTCCTGTGCCACGGGTTGATAATCCAAAATGGATGCCATGAAATTATTTCATATTTATAACATAAACCCATCAATGCTGCATACAAAAGGCTTATTGCTAGACGATAATTTTATTTTGGTGTAAGTTGTCCAGCAATTTGTAGCTAATCAAAACTCATGATATGTTTTCACCACAAATTGATTTTTACAATATACTCACTAATAAGGCTGGATGCTATGAACATACCATGATTTCTCCAGCAATTTCTGGGCAATTGAACAGTGGCCACATTTGCTTATGCAGGTAAGTGTAAACATTCTCAAAGCAACACTTAATAACAGCACTACTTAAAAAGAAATTAATTAGTTCTGACGTCTTCCGGGACATTGGAAGATATGAGAAATACTATATAAATGCAAATTCATTCTTCACCATTTTGAGGTAATCAGGCTAACAAAAAATTAAAGAGAGAACCTTGTAATATAAATTAGTTTTCACAACAGCAACTTAAGTCTTATGGTCTAAATTGTCAAATAACAAAATAAATGATAATGATAATGATCACGATTTTGGTTTTAAAAAGTAATAATTTCCAGATAGAACAACAATTAAAGGAGAATTGGTTTAGTATTTTTCCACTGAAAGAAATTTTAAAAACTGCAAATGTGTTGTTATTGATTGTATTGGTGAGATAAATGTATTTTTGGTGACAACTTGAATTTTTTTCAATAATTTGTTTGAAACTGATTTGAAGACTGTTGTAGGGAAATAGATGGTGACATCTTGAAAAATGACCATATTACAGAGGAGGAAGTGCTGGATGCCTTTAAACGCATAAAAGTGGATAAATCTCCAGGACCTGATCAGGTGTACCTGAGAACTCTGTGGGAAGCTAGGGAAGAGATTGCTGGGCCTCTTACTCAGGTATTTGTATCATCGATAGTCACAGGTGATGAGCTGGAAGACTGGAGGTTGGCAAACATGGTGCCACTGTTTAAGAAAGGTGGCAAGGACAAGCCAGGAAACTATAGACCGGTAAGCCTGACGTTGGTGGTGGGCAAGTTGATGGAGGGATTTCTGGGGGACAGGATGTACATGTATTTGAAAAGGCAAGGACTGATTAGGGATAGTCAACATGGCTTTGTGCGTGGGAAATCATGTCTCACAAACTTGATTGAGTTTTTTGAAGAAGTAACAAAGAGGATTGATGAGGGCAGAGGAGTAGATGTGATCTATATGGACTTCAGTAAGGTGTTCGACAAGGTTCCTCATGGGAGACTGGTTAGCAAGGTTAAATCTCACGGAATACAGGGGGAACTAGCCATTTGGATAAACAACTGACTCAAAGGTAGAAGACAGAAGGTGGCAGTGGAGGGTTGTTTTTCAGACTGGAGGCCTGTGACCAGTGGAGTGCCACAATAATTGGTGCGGGGTCCACAACTTTTCATCATTTATATAAATGATTTGGATGTGAATGTAAGCAGTATAGTTAGTAAGCTTACGGATGACACCAAAATTGGAAGTGTAGTGGACAGTGAAGAAGGTTACCTCAGATTACAACAGGATCTGGACCAGATAGGCCAATGCGCTGAGAATTAGCAGATGGAGTTTAATTCAGATAAATGCGAGGTGCTGCATTTTGGGAAAGCAAAGCTTAGCAGGACTTTTATACTTAATGGTAAGATTCAAGGGAGTGTTGCTGAACAAAGAGACCTTGGAGTGCAGATTCATAGTTCCTTGAAAGTGGAGTTGCAGGTAAATAGGATAGTGAAGAAGGCGTTTGGTATGCTTTCCTTTATTGGTCAGAATACTGAGTGCAGGAGTTAGAAGGACATGTTGCAGCCGTGCAGGACATTAGCTATGCCACTGATGGAATATTGCGTTCAATTCTCGTCTCCTTCCTATTGGTAAGATGTTGTGAAGCTTGAAAGGATTCAGCAAAGATCTACAAGGATGTTGCCAGGGTTGGAGGATTTGAGCTATAGGGAGAGACTGAACAGGCTGTGGCTGTTTTCCCAGGAGTGTCGGAGGCTGAGGGGTGACCTTATAGAGGTATACAAAACTATGAGGGGCATGGATAGGATAAATAGACAAAGTCTTTTCCTAGGGGTGGGGGAGTCCAGTACTAGAGGGCATAGGTTTAGGGTGAAGGGGAAAGATATGAAGGAGGCCTAAGGGGCAACATTTTCACGCAGAGGGTGGTACGTGCATGGAATGAGCTGACAGAGGAAGTGGTGGAGGCTGGTACAATTGCAACATTTAAAAGGCATTTGGATGGGTATATGAATAGGAAGGGTTTGGAAGGATATGGGCCAGGTGCTGGCAGGTGGGACTAGATTGGGTTGGGATATCTGGTTGGCATGGAAGGGTTGGACCAGAGGGTCTGTTTCCGTGCTGTACACCTCTATGACTCGATAACTATGTTTGGGATTTGTGAGGATGATTCCATTCATTTACTTGTCACAATTCCATTGATACATTTCTACAGCAAAAACCTATCAATCTCCACGTTGAAGAATCCTCTCAGCCTGGCTCCAAACCACTCTTTGGAAGGGAGTTCTGAATTCCTGCTACCCTCTATGTGTAACAAAAATGGCTGATTTCACTTCTAAATAGCCTCACATTAATTTTAAAATTGTGCCCTTTTGTGTGTCGGATCTAATGTAGTGCTATCTGAAAACTTGGATATACAGCTTTCCATTCCTTCACTCAAGTTAACAATATATATGGTAATACCTTAGTACAGATCCTTTGGGATGTCATGCATCACACGCCATCAATCAGCGAAGATTTTCTTTACATCTACTCTCTGCTTCCTAAATCCAACCAATTACCTACCCATGTCAAAACATTACCTCCAATTCACTGGACACTTTTTTTTTGCTTATAGTCTCTTGTGTGGATGTTCATATAGACCTCATCAACAGACACTACACTAAGCACCATGCTAGTGACACCCTCAAAGTTTCAAATAGATTAGTCAGTCTTAAGTTACACATTTATAAATCCTTCCTGACTTTCACTTTGTTCTTATCCAAGTAATTTATCATTTTGTTTCTCATGATAAATGCCAGTTACGTCCCCAGTTGATTTTTGGCTAAGAATTCTCTTATTCCCTGCATTTCTCGCTTGCTTCTGCTGTAGAAAAATCCTGGTAATTCTCTGATGCAAATCTGGAGAGCTTTGAAAATTAGGCTGAACGCATTTGCAATTTCCTTACTTATTTCTTTTAATACCCCATGTGGAAATCACCAAGTCCTCAAGTTCTCTCTAGCTTAATTATATTATTGTCTCCAGCCCCAGTTTCTCATATTAAACCCATTAAATTGCTCACTTTAACTTAATTTCAGTTTCTCTAGTACAATTGGTACTTTGTCCAGTGCAGTGAAAACAGATTCAAAGTACTCATTTAACAAATCTGACATTTTCGTCTCACCATTATCATTAGTGAGAAAAACAAGTCGCAATATAAACTTGACCAAAAGGTACTTGAACATCAAATCATGCAAATTGTTTGTGTAGAATGATCAGCATCAGATTTTAATAGAAGTGAATGGGTGAGCCACATTAACTAGATTGTTGCCTGCAGTAGAATGCAGGGGGCAGCAGGTTTAAAATCCTGGCCGGAACTCGATTATTATAAGAGTATGTTATCAATGTGATATTTTATAAGATGATGTATCTGTTTTGGACTGTCCCACAAATTTGACAATAAAATGAAGGAGGGCCATAAGAAACTTGAAAGGGTTTAGAAAAGATTCACAAAGATATTGCCAGGGTTGGAGGATTGAGCTATAGGGAGAGATTGAATAGGCTGGGCTGTTTTCCCTGGAGTGTGGAAGGTTGAGGCGTGACCTTATTGAGGTTTTTAAATCATGAGAGGCATGGATAGGATAAATAGACAATGTCTTTTCCCTGGGATGGGGGAGTCCAGAACAAGAGAGCATAGGTTTAGGGTGAGAGGGGACAGATTTAAAAGGGAACTAAGGAGCAACTTTTCATGCAGGTGAGCTGCCAGAGGAGGCTGGTACAATGACACCAATTAAAAGGGCATCTGCATGGGTGTATGAACAGGAAGAGTTTAGAAGGATATAGGCCAAATGCTTGCAAATGGGACTAGATTAGGTTAGAATATCTGGTCAGCATGGACGAGTTGGACTGAAGGGTCTGTTTCCATGCTGAACATCTCTATGACTCTATGACTGTATGTGACCAACTTTTGCTGCATAACAACCCTGGATAGTTTGGATACCAGGGGAAAGGCAATTGGGGGATAAGATGGGTGGATTGATCCAGCATTGGTGGATTGCTGCAGCATGGGTGGGTTGGTGCAGCATGGGTGGATTGGTGCAGCATGGGCGAGTTGGTGCAGTATGGGTGGGTTGGTGCAGCATGGGAGGTTAGTGCAGCATGGGTGGATTGCTGCAGCATGGGTGGGTATTTGTGCAGCATGGGTGGGTTGATGTAGCATGGGTGGGTTGGTGCAGCATGGGTGGGTTGGCGCAGCATGGGTGGATTGGCGCAGCATGGGTGGGTATTGGTGCAGCATTCATGGATTGGTGCAGCACGCGGGGTTGGTACTGCATGGGTGGGTTGGTGCAGCATGGGTGGATTGGCGCAGCATGGGTGGATTGCTGCAGCATGGTTGGGTTGGTGCAGCATTGGTGGGTTGATGCAGCATGGGTGGGTTGGTGCAGCATGGGTGGGTTGGTGCAGCATGGGTGGATTGGTGCAGCATGAGTGGGTTGGTGCAGCATGGCTGGGTTGATGCAGCATGGGTGGATTGATGCAGCATGGGTGGATTGGCGCAGCATGGGTGGATTGAGGCAGCATGGGTGGATTGGCGCAGCATGGGAGGTTGGTGCAGCATGGGTGGATTTGCGCAGTATGGGTGGGTCGGCGCAGCATGGGTGGATTGCTGCAGCATGGGTATAGTGGTGCAGCATGGGTGGGTTGGTGTAGCATGGGCACGTTGGTGCAGCATGGGTGGACTGCTGCAGCATGGGTGGATTGTTGCAGCATGGGTGGGTTGGTGCAGCATGGGCGGGTTGGTGCAGCATGTGAGGTTGGTGCAGAAAGGATGGATTTTTGCAGCATGGGTGGGTATTGGTGCAGCATGGATGGGTTGGCGCAGCATGGGTGGATATTGGTGCAGCATGGGTGGATTGGTGCAGCATGGGTGGGTTGCTGCAGCATGGGTGGCTATTGGTGCAGCATGGGTGGGTTGATGTAGCATGGGTGGGTTGGTGCAGCATGGGTGGGTTGGCGCAGCATGGGTGGATTGCTGCATCATGGGTGGGTATTGGTGTAGCATGGGTGGGTGAGTGCAGCATGGGTGGATTGGTGCAGCATGGGGGTTTGGTGCAGCATGGGTGGGTTGGCGCAGCATGGGTGGGTTGATGCAGCATGGGTGGATTGGCGCAGCATGGGTGGGTTGGTGCAGCATGGGTGGTTTGGTGCAGCATGGGTGGATTGGCACAGCATGGGGGGTTGGCGCAGTATGGGTGGGTTGATGCAGCATTGGTGAGTATTGGTGCAGCATTGGTGGATTAGCACAGCATGGGTGGATTGGCGCAGCATGGGTGGTTGGTGCAGCATGGGTGGTTTTGCGCAGTATGGGTGGTTCGGCGCAGCATGGGTGGATTGCTGCAGCATGGGTATAGTTGTGCAGCATGGGTGGGTTGGTGTAGCATGGGTGGGTTGGTGCAGCATGGGCAGGTTGGTGCAGCATGGGTGGGTTGGTGTAGCATGGGCACGTTGGTGCAGCATAGGTGGACTGCTGCAGCATGGGTGGATTGTTGCAGCATGGGTGGGTTGGTGCAACATGGGCGGGTTGATGCAGCATGTGAGGTTGGTGCAGAAAGGGTGGATTGCTGCAGCATGGGTGGGTATTGGTGCAGCATGGATGGGTTGGTGCAGCATGGATGGATTGGTGCAGCATGGGGGTTGATGCAGCATGGGTGGGTTGGTGTAGCATGGGTGGGTTGGTGTAGCATGGGTGGATATTGGTGCAGCATGGGTGGATTGGTGCAGCATGGGTGGGTTGCTGCAGCATGGGTGGGTTGGTGCAACATGGGCGGGTTTATGCAGCATGTGAGGTTGGTGCAGAAAGGGTGGATTGCTGCAGCATGGGTGGGTATTGGTGCAGCATGGGGGTTGGTGCAGCATGGGTGGGTTGGTGTAGCATGGGTGGGTTGGTGTAGCATGGGTGGATATTGGTGCAGCATGGGTGGATTGGTGCAGCATGGGTGGGTTGCTGCAGCATGGGTGGGTATTGGTGCAGCATGGGTGGGTTGCTGCAGCATGGGTGGGTATTGGTGCAGCATGGGTGGGTTGCTGCAGCATGGGCGTTTGGGGTGCTGATCAAGACCTATTGTGAACAAGATGCAAAATATTTGCATCTGAGAAGCGGCTGTGTTAGCTGTGGACAAACTTTCTGTCTCTGTGTCTTCCAGCAGAAATAGAGGAAAATATTTTAGAGACAAAGGATTGCAGCTGGAGGGGTAATTATTAAATTTGTGAGATATCTATAATCTGCTGAGTAAGTTGTAAGGACAGTCTGTGGTCAAACCCTCTCTTCCTGTGATGTTCTAAAGGCCCTGAGAAATTCACCCTGGCAAGGTTGGAAAAGGAATTTATTGGAGTGGGATTTAGTGCCAGTGGGAAATTCAAAGATTCACTGAAGATTGAGGGAATACCTTTCAACAGCCACTTAATATTACAACATGGTGAAACAGAGGAGCGATAAATCTTTTGGAAGCTGGGAAAAACTACAGACTTTTCTGTACGGACTGTAACCATGTAATGAGTATACTGTGATGTATATGTATGTGGCAGGGTTGTTAATTATGTAACACATTAATAAGAGTTATCATTTCTACGGTTTAGCGTGTTAATTCACCCAAAAGTTGTTGCTCCATTTAAATGTAGTTTAGCTCACAAATTATGTACTTGAATACGCATGTGATGTTTGCATGGATTAGAAGTGATAGTGTTCTTCTCGGCTAGAAGGTCTGGTTGAAGACCCACTTGAGATGTGTCAAACATGTTCAAACAGTTTGTTCAAAATTGGTTACTTTGGATTGAAGTTGAGCTGAATATAAACATTTCTTTCTCATCTTTCCCTATACTGTTTTTTTAATAGTTGTAACAATGTGATAGTTGAATAGAGTTTCCAGGATCAGAATTTTAACTTGGATTTGGGTGTAGGCTTACAGTAGCAAACTGATGCCAGGTCACCAAAATTCCACATTTAGCACACATGCGTTAGGCTACATGAGCTTCAATCCCTCAGGATATGTAATTTATCAATGATAATGTTTAGCATTTATCAGATTGCTAGACAGAAGTTGAATGACAATAGAGTTGGGCACACCACTTGACATCGATCCAAGTTTCTAAAACAGCAAGGGCTGTCTCTGCCCAATGGATCAAGTATAATCTTCTTCATGAACACCTTGGACCTGTGTCAAAGTTGAGTAACTGTTCCACAGCCAGACATAGCAATTCTCAGATGAATCATAGACAATGTGCCAGATCTTTCCAATACCTGGATATGTCTTATCAGTGCAATTGTATTGAGGATCTTCCCATGGAAGCATCAAAATTTAATCCGAACCTAGTGAAGTCAAATTGATGAAGTTGAGTCTGTTTCAGAAAATGAAATGTAGAACATAGAACTGTACAGTACAGGAAATGGCCCTTCAGCCTATGATGTTGTGCCGAACATGACACTAAATTAAACTAATCCCTGCTGCCAGCCCCCCCAAGATCCACAAGCCTGACCACCCTGGCCGGCCCATTGTCTCAGCATGCTCCTGCCCCACTGAACTCATCTCTACCTACCACAACACTGTCCTATCCCCCCAGTCCAGGAACCTCCCACTTACATTCGAGACACCACCCATGCCCTCCACCTCCTCGAAGACTTCCATTTCCCCGGCCCCCAACGTCTCATCTTCACCATGGATACCCAATCCCTCTACTCCTCCATCCGCCATGACCAGGGCCTCCAAGCCCTCCATTTCTTCCTCTCCTGACGTCCCTAACAGTACCCTTCCACCGACACTCTCATTCGTTTGGCTGAGCTGGTCATCCCACTTAACAATTTCTCCTTCGAATCCTCCCACTTCCTCCAGACCAAAGGGGTAGCCATTGGCACTCGTATGGGCCCCAGCTATGCCTGTCTCTTTTTTGGCTACATAGAACAGTCAATATTCCGTAATTACCACCACTCCCCACCTCTTCCTCCACTACATTGATGACTGCATTGGCACCACCTCATGCTCCCACGAGGAGGTTGAGCAATTCATCAACTTCACCAACACATTCCATCCTGACCTTAAATTTACCTGGACCATCTCTGACACCTCCCTCCCCTTCCGGGACCTCTCCATCTCCATTAATGACGACCGACTTGACACCAACATTTTTTACAAACCCACCGACTCCCACAGCTACCTGGATTACACCTCTTCTCATCTTACCTCCTGCAAAAATGCCATCCCGTATTCCCAATTCCTCTGCCTCTGCCGTATCTACTCCCAGGAGGACCAGTTCCACCACAGAACACACCAGATGGCCTCCTTCTTTAGAGACCGCAATTTCCCTTCCCATGTGGTTAAAGATGCCCTCCAATGCATCTCGTCCACATCCCGCATCTCCGCCCTCAGATCCCACCCCTCCAACTGTAACAAGGACAAAATGCCCCTGGTGCTCATCTTCCACTCTACCAACCTTTGCATAAACCAAATCATCCACCGACATTTCCACCACCTCCAAACAGATCCCACCACCAGGGATATATTTCCCTCCCCACCCCTTTCTGCCTTCCGCAAAGATCGTTCCCTCCGTGACTACCTGGTCAGGTCCACTTTCCCGGACAACCCACCGTCCCATCCTGGCACCTTCCCTGCCACTGCAGGAATTGCAAAACCTGCGCCCACACCTCCTCCCTCACCTCCATCCAAGGCCCGAAAGGAGCTTTCCACATCCATCAAAGTTTTGCCTGCACACCCACCAATATCATTTATTGTATCCGTTGCTCCCGATGCGGTCTCTTCTACATTGGGGAGACTGGACACTTCCTAGCAGAGTGCTTTAGGGAACATCTCCGGGACAGCCGCACCAATCAACCACACCGCCCTGTGGCTCAACATTTCAACTCCCCCTCCCACTCTGCCGAGGACATGGAGGTCCTGGGTCTCTTTTACCACCACTCCCTCACCACCAGATGCCTGGAGGAAGAACACCTCATCTTCCATCTCGGAACACTTCAACCCCAGGGCATCAATGTGGACTTCAACAGTTTCCTCATTTCCCCTTCCCCCACCTCACCCCAGTTTCAAACTTCCAGCTTAACACTGTCCCCATGACTTGTCCTACCTGCCTATTTTCTTTTCCACCTATCCACTCCACCCTCCCCGCCTGACCTATCACCTTCATCCCCTCCCCCACTCACCTATTGTACTCTATGCTACTCTCTCCCCACCCCCACCCTCCTCTCACTTATCTCTCCACCCTCCAGGCTCTCTGCCTGTATTCCTGATGAAGAGCGTTTGCCCGAAACGTCGATTTTACTGCTCCTCGGATGCTGCCTGAACTGCTGTGCTCTTCCAGCACCACTAATCCAGAATCTTGGTCCATCTCCCTCCATTCCTTACCTAAATGTGCTTACCTAAATGTCTCTTAAACATCCTTATCATATCTGCCTCCACCACCACCACAAGTGCATTCCACACTCCTACCACTTCCTGTGTCAAAAAAAAACTCCTCACATCTTCTTTGAACTTTCCCCCCTCACCTTAAATGCATGCCCCCTAGTTTTAGATTCGGACCATCAACCCTATCTATGAATCTCATAATTTTATAGACTTTTATCAAGTCTCCCCTCAGTCTCTGCAACTCCAGAAATATCAATCTGAGTTTTTTCCTTTGGGAGATGAAGGGTAAGAGGAGATTTTAGTCAAAGTTATGAGAGGTCTGGACAGAATGGACAGAGAATCAGTTCCAGTTTATAAATGGATAAAGGACAAGAGCATACAGATTTTGCCAATGCAAAAGAAATAAATGTGCTTAGTGAAGAAACTCTTTCATGCTGTGATTGACTCTGGTCTGGAATGCACCGACTGGTATAGGGTTAGACTGGAAGTATGGTGGAGGTATGTTCAATTGAGGCACTAGATGAGCATTTAAGTAGAAATAGTGCGCAAGCAAATGGGAAGAGATAGGATGTAACATAAAAATACAAATTCCCCTTTTACCCATCAATATTAATGAAGTATTGCAGTACTGCAATCATGCAATCAATCGACCCCTTCAACAACCTCCAACTGGTCCAAGCAATTCATGTCCTCAAGTTAGGTAAATTAGTTTTACTCCATTATTCATCTTGGGATGTGGGAGGCTGTGCCAGAATTTGTTGACTCTTATTACCCTTGAGATGGTAGTGGGGGGTGCCTTCTTGAACTATTGCAGTATGTGTGAAGAGACAGAAATTAGGATTTCACTGTTGGAACCAGTATCCCAACAAGATGGGGATGTTATTTTCTAATTTCCCTGTATTCCTATTCCTCTGACAGTGAGAAACAATATTTCCAAAGCAGATGGTTACTGATTTGGAAAGGAATTTGCAAGTGATGGTTTTCCCATGTATTTTCTGTCCGTGTCCTCCTAGACTGTGGGTGCCATGGATTTGGAAGGTGTTGTCTAAGGGATCTGTGTGAATTTCTGCAGTGCATCTTGAAGATAATGCAGAAAACAAAAAATGCTGGAGATCACAGCTGGTCAGGCAGCATCCATGGAGAGAAAGCTAATGTTTTGAGTCTAGATAACTCTTCATCAGAGTTAAGGTAGTACACCCTGCTATTACAGTGCAGCAGTGCCTCCAGGGCGGCATTTGAGAAGCAGAGTGGAGATTTTATCTGGCTCAATCCCATTGTTACACTCGTTCAGTTTTCTGACAGCCAACTCCAACTAGTCATACAATCATAGAGCTCATGATTTGGAGATGCCGGTGTTGGACTGGGGTGTATAAAGTTAAAAATCACACAACACCAGGTTATAGTCCAACAGATTTAATTGGAAGCATGCTAGCTTTCAGACCACCGCTCCTTCATCAGGTAATTGTGGAGGGCACAATTCTAAGGCACAGAATTTATAGCAAAAATCATAGAGCTGTACAGCATGGAAATAGACCCTTCGGTCCAACTCGTCCATGCCATCCAGATAGCCCAAGCTGATCTAGTCCCATTTGCCAGCACTTGGCCCACTCCCTCTAAACCCTTCCTATTCATATACCCATCCAGATGCCCTTTAAATGTTGTAATTGTACCAGCCTCCACCACTTCCTTTGGCAGCTCATTCCATACACGTGCCACCCTCTGTGTGAAAATGTTGCCCCTTCGGTCCCTTTTAAATTTTCCCTCTCACCCTAAAACTATGCCCTCTAGTTCTGGACTCCTCCACCCCTAATTAATTATTAATTACTCTATCCATGCCCCTCATCATTTTATAAACCTCTATAAGGGCACCCCTCAGCCTCCGATGCTCCAGAGAAAATAGCCCCAGCCTATTCAGCCTCTTGCTATACTTAAATCCTCCAACCTGGCAACATCCTTGAAAATCTTTTCAAAACCCTTTCAAATTTCACAACATCCTTCCAATAGAAGATAAGATTAGTGAGATCAGAATTGCACACAATGTTCCAAAGGTGGCCTGACTAATATCCTGTACAGCCACAACATGACCTCCCATCCCTTATACTCAATGTTTACTTCAACTTGAACATTTGGATTGTTCATTTTTAATGTTGAACTTAAATTTGGATGTTGTGGGACTGCATCAAATCTGCCTCCTCATCGGACAGAAAACCTAGCAATAAAATGGAGTTAAATTTGAATAAATACTTGGTATTGCATCTTGGTAAAACAAACAAGGGCCGAACTTATACAATTAAAAATAGAAAGTTAAAAATCACACAACACCGGGTTATAGTCCAGCAGGTTTATTTGGAAGCACTAGCTTTCGGAATGCAGCTCCTTCATCAGGTGGTTGTGGAGTATACGATCAAAGGACACAGAATTTATAGCAAAAGGTTACAGTGTGATGTAACTGAAATTATATATTGAAAAGGCTCTGGATTGTTTGTTAATTCTCTCATCTTTTAGAATGACCATGTTGGTTTCAGTTCTTTCATATGTAAATTCCAGAACTTTCTTAAAGTTACATTCTCAAGTGAACTTTAATAATAGGTGCAATGTTGGCCCAGATAATGCATTGAAAGTGTGAGCTGCCCTGTGTGAGGCTGTGTGTGCACCAACGTTCAGACTGATTCTAATCTAAAAAAGAGATTTACAGAATCTTACATGGATTCATACAGTTTTTGAGCAAAATAAAATGTAATTCTGCAAGTACAAATTCACCCCATAAACTTAGATATGTGTGTGTCTGCATGTGGGTGGGTGTGTGTGGTATGGGGGGGAGGGGAAGTTGGCGGGTATGTGAGTGTCTGTGAGAGAGTGTGCATATGTATCAATCAAAGTAGACCCTTGGGTACTGTTGTAGAACAGAAAGACCCAGGGTTTCTGGTACATAATTGTTTGAAGTTTGCATCACTGGTAGACAGGCTGATTAAGAAGTCATTCAGTAGGCTTGTCTTTATGCTGAGACCATTGAGTACACAAATTGGGACTTCATGTTGAGGCTGGGCAGGATGTTGGTGAGGCATCTACTGGAGTCCTGTGTCCATTTCAGGTCTCACTGTTATCGTAAGGACATTATTAAGCTGGAGAGGTTTCAGGGGAGATTTATCAGGATATTGCTAGAAATGGAGAGTTTGAATTATAAGGAGAGATTGAATAGACTGGGATTCTTTTTACTGGTGCATAGGACGTTAAGGAATGACCTTACAGAGATTTATAAAACCATCAGGGGTATAGATAAGGTGAATGGGAGGTGAATTTTCCCTCGGGTAGAGGATTTCAAGACAAGATTGTACATTGTATATTTTAAAGGTGCGAGGAGAAGATTTAAAAAAAGACATTGGGGCAAATCTTTTACACAGATAGCGGTTTGTGTTTGGAATGAACTTCCAGGAGAATTGGTGGATGTGGATACATATATAATGTTTAAAAGGCATTTGGATATGGACTTGAATAAGAAAAGTTTGGAAGGATATGGGCCAGGAGCAGGCAGGTGGGACTAGTTGAGTTTGGGGTTATGGTCAGCATGGACTGGCTGGATGGAAAAGTCTGCTTCCATGCTGTGAGTCTATGACTCTCTCAGTAATTTTACATTGATCAGCATCTCAGGAGAGAAAGCAGACCAAATGTTTCAAGCAAGTCCTGTGACCCTTCACCAGAACTGGTAGTACTCTGGTTTCTTCTATAGCTCTGCTGAGTTTCTCCAGTAAATTCTGTTTTTGTTTCAGATCTCCAGCATCCACAGTTTTTTGTTTTATTTTACTGTTTACTCAATGTTGCCTTTAGATTTTTTGCCTGAAGTTGAAGTCTTATAACTTTAAATCTTCTCATACAGTTCCTTAAGATGGTCATTCGGAATTAAAGGGCCCGGATTTTCCAAGGTGTTGTAAACATAGAATGTCACCCCACTCCTTGTTCACATTAAGGCCATGCTGCACATTTCTGACAGGAGATTCCAATCAGGGCTCCATAATTAAAGCTGAGAGGTAACCATTCAGCACAGGGTAATTTAGAAATTAAACCCCGCTGTTTTGTTCACAGCAGTCAGTTCCTTTATTCTGTGATTTAAAGGTTCAGCATTGCAGCTGGCTACTTTGACAGCTCCTGTGAAAGAGTACGTCCCTCGGATCAGTCTGAGGTTAGGGTGCCAGGACAGTAGGGTGCTGGACAGGTAGAATGCCAAGTAAGTAGGGTGCAGAATGTAAGCTGGGAATGGAGCCAGATAAGTGATGGAGAGATTAGATAGAATGGGGAGGAATTAGTTCCAGCAGGGGTGGTATCAGGTCACGTGGGGGCAGGAATTGTCAAGCTCCAGGGAGGCTGGCGTTTGGTCCAGTGGTGGGAGGGTGGTGTTCGATCCCAGGTGGAGGGGATTTGGTGTGGGTTTTGGTGGCAAGGGTGATGATGTTGAGTCTCAGGTGGGAGCAAGGTCTTAGCATCCTGGATTTAGGGGGACACAGATGGGTCTGGGGCAAAGGGAGAGGTTGTCCAATCCTGAGCAAAGAAGAGGTTGTCTTCTGGTGGCAGCAAGTTTCATGTGTTGAGTTAAATGGTGAGGTGAAGAGTGTTGTTGGGTTAGGATCTGGAGTCTGTAAAGGGGGAGGTATTGTTGGGCAAGTGGATGGTAAATTGAGGTTCAACTTAGTAGTTACATAGGAGTAAGACTAGGGAATTAATTGTCCATATTTTCCTGAATCACTGTTTAATTAACTGTACACAGTGTGGGGTTTGTGTGTAAAACAAACTTACAGAGAAAGTGATGGGTTTGTGTGGAATTATAACATTTAAAAGATATTTAGATAAATACATGAATAAGAAATGTTCAGATGGATATGGGCCAAGTGCAAGCAGCTGGGACTAGTTTAGTTTTGGATTATGGTTGGCATGGACTGGTTGGACCGAAGGGTCTGTTTCTGTGCTATACAGCTGCATGATTCTGTAAAACTCCAAAGTCTCTGACTTAAATGGATACTTTTGGAGGGCCCCAGTCAAAGAGGAATTGCCCAGTGGACTCGGCAATTTCTTGGACAATTCCCTCACAGTGTACTACATCAGAGATTCCACAGCGGTCTGAGTGCACAACTCCCAGCTGCACTGAAGAAACAACTATCTGGCATTTGGAAAATCTGAAAAAAAAAGAGGAATATTCACTTCAGGCCAAAATTGACTGACGAAAGATTTGAAATGCATTTTGAAATATTTCACAGAATTACTAAAACAAGAAAGGCTGGGAAAATGTTTAACAGTTTTAATACATGGTGTTTGAAAGCACTAGGAGGTTTCTTTGTGGCTTTTGAGATGAGTAATCTGGTGATGATGATACAGTGAATAACATGGTTCCCATTGCATATGGGTTAGGCCCGAAAGTTCATACAGAAAAATGCAGAAATTTGAGGGAAAAAAACAGAATCAAATTTTTGTGGGATTTGTTAGAGAAAAGACGAGGATATTGCATCGCTCAAGTAGGACTATGGACCTCGAGTAGGATTTTGAAAATCTGAGATGTGACACCAATGGAAATATTTAAAAATAATACACCTTGAGAAATAAGGCAGTACCTAAAAGATCACTGACTTTCTAAGATAAAGCTAGCTACTGTTATGCCCGGTGACTACAAATTGTCTTATAAACATGTGAATGACAGCAGAGCATTGTTGGCAAGTCCACATGGAAAGTGGAAAAATAAGAGATCTGTTTCTTGATTGAATTTTAATATAAAAGGTAGGAATTAGGTTATTCTAGAGCAGTGTTGTGAGCAGCAAGACCATGCTAACGCTGTGTTGCGGACATACAGGTCAACAGTGAGGTCACTTTTAGAATTATGTATTCAATTCTGGTCTCTCTGCTATAGGAATGATGTTGTTAAACTTGAAAGAGTTCAGAAAAGATTTACAAGGATGTTGCCAGGGTTGGAGGGTTTAAGCTAGAGGGAGAGGCTGAATTGGCTTGAGTTATTTAGCCTGGAGTGTCCGAGGCTGAGGGGGGTCGGGTGGGGGGGTGGTGGTGGGGGGTGGTGGGGGGGGGGGGGGGGGGGGGGGGGGGGAGGTGTGACCTTATAGAGATTTTTATAATTATGATGGGCATGGATAGGGTGAATAGCCAATGTCTTTTTCCCAAAGTTGTAGAGTCCTAAACTAGAGGGCATAGCTTTAATGTGAGAGGGGAAAGGTTTAAAAGGGATGTGAGAGGCAAATTTTCATGCAGAGGGTGGTGTTTGTATGGAATGAATCACCAGAGGAGGTGTAATTACAACATTTAAAATGCACCTTGATGGTACATGAAGAGGAAAGCTTTAACGGGATATGGGCCAAATGCTGGTGAATGGGACTAGATCAGTTTAGGATATCTGATCAGCTTGGATGAGTTGGACTGAAGGGTCTGTTACATGCTGTATAACTCTATCTGTAATTAACAGAGTGCTGATTACAGTGAAGAAGACAGCAGGAATGAAAAGACAGGTATCCTCTTACTGTTTTTCTAACTACGTGAAGGAGTAAATTTGATACAAGGAGAAAACCATATTATTTTTGTCATAAGAAAGAACATCTGAGGCAAATTGTTTGAAATTAAAAAGTTAAAATGGTAACATTTGTGGGTGTGCATTGTGTGATTGGAGGATTTGCACTATTTAGGTGACATGTGTGACAAACCAATGATTATCAACAAATTTACTATCAAAAAGGACCACACAGGAATGCAAAGATTTCACATTCAAAAGTGAAGTCTTCCCATTTTTGTCCTGGAAAGCCCACAAATAAACTAATATTCTTACAGATATAGATACCTCAGTCGCTAACAGTGATTGGTGAAGAAAAACACCCTCTTGAAGTTATGCTTCTTAACAGTGCATTGATTAAGGCAGTAATAGAGGTTGTTTCACACTCTGTTGGTTAAATTTAATTTAAAACGCAGTTTCATTTTTGGTGTTGTTGTTCTGACAAGTGTGTCAAAGTTTCTTATTAATAGGTCAATGTCTTTTCAAAAAATATTGGTCACTTCACACATCAAAACAGCCACCATTTTCACAAAAAAATCTTCTCGTTGGTCCTTGCAGTCAGTGACTACAAAAGGGAATGAGTGAAACACTTAAATATAGTACTATCATTTGTTAAATTTTAATGGTCTAGTTCATTGCTGAAGGACTCCTGATATCAGTGTTATTTTATGTTCATGTTGATTATAATCATCCATCAGTGCTTGAATTTCAGGGTTGATCTTTTATAAATCTCTGTTCAATGATGAGCTCCTGAAGATATATAATATTATCAAACTTAAATCAGAATATATCCAATCTGCAGCCAGGAGTTTAAGAATTTTAAAAATCTGAATAAGCTTGTCATGTCAAGAAATAAAACAAATATTCATTTGTGTTTCTAGAGGGAATTTCAATAACTCTTTCCTGTCTCTGGCAAATGACTAGATGCTGCATTAAACAGTTACAAATGGCAATGTAAAAATGTCACTTTTTAAATTCACCGTGTTTAAATAACAGCATAATTTGATGTTAATTGACAAGAGTGTGTTTTGCAAATCATATCAAGCACAGCAAACTTCTTCCCAGATTCAACCTTTGTTTTGATGTGCGCTTCAAAGAACTGAAAGGCTTTGAACTGATTTTGAACATGATGGTAAAATGAAGGTCTTATTACTGTCCAGAAGGATCAAGTGTCCCCTGTGGTATGGATTTCCCCTTTTCCCATTGTCATTGAATTTAGTGCAGTTCATAGAGTCATAGAGATGTACAGCATGGAAAGAGACCCTTCAGTCCAACGCGTCCATGCCAACCAGACATCTTAACCTAATCTCGTCTCACCTGGCCCATATCCCTCTGAACCCTTCCTATTTATATACCCATCCACATTTCTTTTAAATGTTGAAACTGTACCACCTCCACCACTTCTTCTGGCAGCTCATTCCATACATGCACAACACCCTGTGGGAAAAAGTTACATCTTAGGTCCCTTTTATATCTTTCACCTCTCACTCTAAGCCTATGTCCTCTAGTCCTGGACTCCCCCACCCCAGGGAAGAGATTTTGTTCTATTTATCCAACCCATGCACCTCATGATTTTATAAACCTCTATAAGGTCACCTCTCAGCCCTCAACATTCCAGGGAAAACAACTCCAGCCTATTCAGCCTCTGCCTTTAGCTCAAAGCCTCTAACCATGGCAACACCTTTGTAAATCTTTTCTGAACCCTTTCAAGTTTCACAACATCCTTCCAATGGGAAGCACAACAAAATTACACACAATATTCCAAAAGTGGCCTAATCTACGTCCTTTACAGCTAGAACATGACCTTCCAACTTCTACTTTCAATACTCTGACCAATAAAGGAAAACATACCAAATGTCTTCTTCACTATCATATCTACCTGCAACTCTACTTTCAAGGAACTGTGAACCTTCACTCCATCTATACGGACTTCAGTAAAGCATTTTACAAGATTTCCCATGGGAGACTGATTAGCAAGGTTAGATCTCATAGAATACATGGAGAACTAGCCATTTGGATACAGAACTGGCTCGAAGGTAGAAGACAGACGGTGGTGTTAGAGGGTTGCTTTTCAAATTGGAGGCCTGTGACCAGTGGTGTGCCGCAAGGATCAATGCTGGGTCCACGACTTTTTGTCATTTATAGAAATGATTTCGATGTGAACATAGGAGGTATAGTTAGTAAGTTTGCAGATTAAGTGTAATGATCAGCAAGGAATGTTAGCTCACTGTAAAACGGAATCTTGATCCAATGCATGAATGTGCTAAGTAGTGGCAGATGGAGTTTCATTTAGATAAATGTGAGGTGCTGCATTTTGGAAAGGCAAATCTTAGGAGGACTTCTACACTTAATGGTAACATCCTGGGATATGTTGCTGAATTCCAAGGGACCTCATGGTATCCTGCAACAGTCATCCAGCAGGGCATGTAGTCAATTATATTGATGTATCTTTAGAGATAGCAAACCAGCATAGAAATGCAGCAAATGTTTATTGGAATGGGCATTTTAGTCTCTGTTTGTTTATTTTAGTTAACCAGTGTTCCTTTCCGCTTCACATTTTATTTCTCTAAGAATACAAAAGTTGATGTATGCAATTTCGGACACAGAAATTATTCATCGTTTATACCTGACAGGAATAATATTCACAAAGGATGGAAAAGCTAATCAAATATTCTAGCAATTCTTCAATGCAATACTACTCAAACAGAATCATTGCAGCACTCATATTTAAAAAATACTGGTCTGACACTGGACAGCTTCACAATGGTTAGGTCCTGAGACAAAGTACAGGGTTCTGAATAGAAACGCTGTAGTGATTGATAGGTGCTGGGCAGCTTTGGAATTGATTTGTATCATAAGTACCAGCAACTTCCAATGGCCAATCTAAGCTCTGCAAGATTCCATTTCACTGGGTTCTCATCACTGTTAGATCATTTGTTTTTGCTTTATTTGAGCTTGGAATTGCACTGATCAATCTAGGATGTTACCATGTCCAGTTATTAAAATCATTCAGAGTCAGGTTCATTATGAAACAAATAAGTGTTTTAAGTGAGAGTCACACAGACAGTCAGAGGATGAAGGAGAAGGGAGAAAATAAATTCAAATACAAGCTGCAAGACAGACTGATGTTTTAAAATTTAGGCATCACGAACTAACCAAGGCAGTGACATCATGTTTATTTAAATCCTTCATGAAAAAAACTGCAATGATACCTGATGGGCTCTTATGCATAATACCTGGTACCTTTCATGCCACATTTCTATTGGAGGGAACATGAACTAGCACAAGTGAGGCAAGTGCAGTGCAGTAAAATATGGTATTACATACCTGCTCTTTTTCAGGCATCTTTCGAAAATTATGTGGGCACTTTCAGCGTGCACCAAGAATCAAAATCACCATAAATGGTATTGTACCTTTAAAGGGGAATATCTTAAATTAAAGTCAATCATTTCCCATTTTAACAAGATATGATGTATTAGTCCCTAACTTGGGCAGTCTGAAGCAGGCATGTATGATGTATTATGTTTTGTGCCCAGTGAACTTTATTTGTAAATAGTGTTATCTCCAACTGAAGAACCCACATAATTGTTTAGTTAATTATTGAGTGTGAATTGTAAGTTTACATTACAAGATGAATGTAATGGGGTGGTAGAGTTTCTTTGAAACAGAACACTTGGATATTTTAAAACCAGACTTATCTCCCCAAGTTATGCAAAAAACAAAACAAATAGTCTATTGTTGGAAGTCCACCTGGCAGAGGTGTTTGTGTAAGACTCCTGCTGTATAAATAGCATGCGGACTGATGCTGTGAGCCTGTGTAGTGATATCTACAGGACATTACGGTCAAAACCATGCTATCAACATGTCTATTGCTCTAGGATATGAAATGGGAGTGGAGAGCAGTAGTAGATATTCTGTTGTCAGGGGGAGGAACTGAAAATATTAGGAAGGGTATGCAAGAGCAGACAGAATTGGAGAGAAACCTGAAGTGAAACAAATTGCAGGGGTATGGAGAAGGAGCAAGAAACTGAGACTAACCAAGTTGCTTTTGAAGAGACCTCTGGCACGGACTCAATGGGATGAATGGCTTCCTTCCATGCCCTAACCATTCATAATTCCATACATCATCAACTTTGAATTTTTATTTATCACCAGTTATTGAATTGAGTGATTTATTGTCACTTGCATGTTACAGTGAAGAATACAATAAAGTACAATGAAAAGTTTCAACTGTCATCATAATCTGGTGCCATTTTGAATAGTTTAAAAATAAAAAGATATAACTGAAAAAGAGTTGATCTTTGTTCTGCTGTGTCCACCATGAATCCTGAATAGCTCACCAATGACACCAACCCTCCTCTACCTCCTTGCTGCTGCTTGTGCCAGACTCACCAATGTAGGAGCTGCCACTCTTTAGGTGCCATCTCTTTGCAAATGGGCCCACCTCACTGACACTGCCACCAAGTCCCATCCTGAACCCATACCCACTCCTTAACCAGGAACCCCTAGCTCTGCTGCAGCCACCACCTCACCGATAATCAGGAGTCCCGGTTCTGAGCCTATTGTGACCGCAATCAGGAATCCCTGGCTTCTCTTCTGTCTCCATGGTGCCAGGAGACTGATTCTGGGATTCTAACACTGCTTCAGTCACCACCTCACCAGCGCTAAGAGTCCCTACCCTGGACCTACTTTTACCAGGAACTCCTGGTCTACTGCCAGGCCAGGCCACTGCTGCACTCCGGCCAGCCTCTCTGAAATGTTGCCTTGCTGGTGCTGCCATCTTAAAGAGTCTGTTGTCACCTCCGATCACTGGAGGGACTTTGCTGCCAGCCCCAAATGCCAGGAAGACCTCTTTACTGCTCCAGCCATTGTCTCCAACCACCGAGTGTCTGCCATGACTCTGCGCACAGCCTGCTCTCGCTGCCACACCAATGATGCCAACTAACCTGCCAAAGAAAAGAAAACCAAAAGAAAACAATGAAAGGAAAACAAAGCAGAAGAGACAAAAGGAGAATAAAGAACTAGTAGCAGATCGACCCACATGCAGCCCTGCTACTCCATTGCCAGTTTGGATAAAGGATATAAAGTCAGTGAATAGAAGTAAATTACAAAATTGCTGTCATGGAAAGAAATAATAATAAATGGTCATGCAAAATACTTCAGATGCTAGAAATCTGCAATAAAACACAAACTGCTGGAGAAACTCAGCAGATCTGTCAGCTGGTCAGTGAAGAGAGAAATAGAGTTACATTTCAGGTGAAATATGACTGTTCTGGTTCACTAACTGTTTTGAATGATTTGGATAAAACATAGGTCAGCTATTTAATGAAATAGTATACAGTTGAATAATTTCTAAAATAAGGAGAAAGTGAGGACTGCAGATGCTGGAGGCTGGAGATCAAAGTCGAGTGAATGGTGCTGGAAAAGCACTGCAGGTCAGGCTGCATCTGAGGAGCAGGAGAATCGATGTTTCGGACAAGAGCCCTTCATCAGGATTCCTGATGAAGGGCTCTTGCCTTAAACGTCAATTCTCCTGCTCCTCGGATGCTGCCTGACCTGCTGTGCTTTTCCAGCATCCCACCCTCGACTAATTTCCAAAACAACCTACTAATTCCGAGGTACTGAACACATGAAGGAATATATCTCCAAGTAAAAGTATCAGTTGGTTATCCTTTCTTAAATATCATGGTAAGCATTCTTGTAAATCCTTAAATTTAATGTAATATAAAAGTATATTCATGTGAAAGGATATATTGAGGTTCTAATCAAACCTTGGTGTTTAGGTGACAATGATAAATTGCCAGAGTATAGACTATCACAATTGGGAACATAATTTAGATTTTGAAAATGAAGTATAGTTGAGCATCTTGTTTCCCCCTCTGTACATTACTCTGAAGGTTATACATTCAATATAACCTGATCATGCTTCGTGCATACCACATTCTGCCCACCACAGAGGAACCTTGATTATCCAAATGAGATGGACGGACACTATTTCATTT
Organism: Hemiscyllium ocellatum; assembly: GCF_020745735.1. Taxonomy (NCBI): domain Eukaryota; kingdom Metazoa; phylum Chordata; class Chondrichthyes; order Orectolobiformes; family Hemiscylliidae; genus Hemiscyllium; species Hemiscyllium ocellatum. The sequence goes on along the minus strand of NC_083425.1, from coordinate 24,534,137 downwards.
GGATAATTGATTATTCGATTAATTAATTCAATGCCTCTCCTCTGGGGCTTGGTGTTTTCTGGTTTCTTTTTTCCTCGCTCTACCTGTCTTGCTCCCTCTCTCTGGCTCCAGATTTGTTTCTGAGCAGACACACAGTTGTGTGTAAGGAGCCTGCTGCATTGCTGAAGCCTCCCCCACCCCCACACCATCAGTTCAATGGGATTGACACAGCGAGCACTTGCTATATCTGCTCCCCATTCAGGAGACTAAGCAGCAGCACACCACGTGCGAGCCCCCACAACCCTCTTCCACACCCCTAAACCCGTCCAACCCTGCCTCTCCATCCACCCCTGTCCCTGCCCCATCCACCCCCAACCCTGTCCAAACCCACCCCCATACACCCCCTATTACCGTTCACCTCCTTGTCTGCACACCCGCCCACCTGTCCTACCCTAAGCTTGTCCAAAATGGCCCCCATCCGTCCCTACCCACCTCACAACCCCTTCTAAACCTACCCCCATTTCCGCCCCCCCCCCCAACAGTAAGACTGCTGCTGCCTTTGGGGGGGGGGGGGGGAGTGGGAGGGAGGGTGAGCTTCAAAATAGCACACACACACACACACACACACACACACACACACACACACACACACACACACCTTCTTACTACAACGCTTTGACAAGTCTCATCTTTGCCATGTACACGACAATGTTGGAGAGATTATCTGGGGAAGTGGGGGTTAGGGTACACCACTGTGTAGAACTCCAAGGAAAGTGTGTGGGGGAAGAGAGAGAGAGAGATAGAGAGAGCAGTCAGTGTTTTCGAGACAGTGCCTGGGCTCCCATCAATGCTCAGGACTGTTTTCGGCAGCATTTCAGTAAGCTGAGTTCATGTTTAATCATTGTAAACAACAAATGTGATCAGTATTGGAAAGACCTCTTTGATGCAATGTTTTTATCAGGTATGAGACATTCTTCAGATGATCCAAAATTCGGATAATTGATAATTGGATAATTGAGGTTCCTTTGTATATACAATACGGATATTAGATCATAATTTATGACGGATTGACATGTATAATACAAGTGGGACAAATTCTCATTTGAATCTTTACTATGGTGACTTTTCACATTTCCGACTGAAGAAAGAATGCATAGGACATATTAGCTGAAATTTTGTAGGCGAAAGCGAATGAATATTAGTTTCTGTTCACCCGCTGACAACTGTCTACAAGATTTGGTTGGCTGCAGAGTGAAAATCTCAAGCCAATAGACTGCCTTTAGCCTTATGTGTCCCTTAAGGAAACTTGTTTTTTCTGTGCGTATCCAACTGAATGGTAAGGCTGACTATCTCCTATTGGTATTTCAGTGTCTACACCAAATTCTTTCCAGGTCAAACGGGTCGGGGGAGGGCAGGTTTGGATGGAGTTGGGGGATGGGTGGGGATGGACAGGGGCCATTTTGGACAAGGTTAGGGGTGAAGGGGGGGTGGGTATGCAAACAGGGAGGCAAACAGTAAGACTGTTTTTGGTCGGCACAGACCAGTTTGGGCCAAGGGCCTGTTTCCTTGCTGTGGGACTCCATGACTCAGTGGCAATATTTTGATATTCTTTATCAGTTTATATTCTAATTTATAGTCATCCATACAGCTCAGTAATAAGGAATTCCAGTTGGTATTCTCAGCGTATTCCATTGTTATTTTTCTCACCAAACTATAACCTCTACTTACTTTCTTATTTCATGCTGGACTATGGCTATGATTTCATTTGGCAATTTCACAATCTATTCTGAGGACCATATTAACATTCAGGACCAATTTGCAATCTAATACAATAGTTTCTGCCCTTTCACATCTTTACCTTATTTTGCCAATCCTTGGACCTTGCCTGCTGTCCCTCATTTTCATAGTTAACATTTGCTGGTGGCATTCCTGCTCTCCCTAGTATGGTGGCCCTACCTGATGTTTGTTACTTTTGCTCCAACTTTTGACTGCTGTCCTCTGGGGCAAAAAGCCTTGTCCTGTATCTAGGTTATTTTGTCCATAGTCAGTCAATCCTTCATCTTCCATAATCTGGTTCTCAATTCTCCAACCAATATGTATGTATGTGAAGTACATGGTGCCTTTCCATGACTTAGTCACATTAAAGAGTCATAGAGATCTACAGCACGGAGACAGGCCCTTTGGCCCAAACTGGTCTATGCCGACCAAAATATCCGTCCACACTAACCCCATTTCACTGCACTTCTCTTCTCCTTCCTGCCATCTGGCAGAAGATACCGGAGCCAGACTGTGCAACAGTTTCTTCCTCCAAGCCATCAGATTCCATCTGAAAATCTTTCGTATTGCTGCTAGAAAAATGTCTATTATTTATCATTCTTCTGTTATACTGTAACTTGCATGTTTTGCACTTATGCACTTTATGCTATGTACGATTGTATAGTTTGTGTTGTCTATGTAGCACCCTTGGTTACAGGAGGAGCGCTGTCTCATTTTTACTGTAACAGCTGTATATAGTAGAAATAACACTCTTCTGTACTTGGTCGATATCCTTCTAATGCTTTCCTTTCCATGTATTTATCCTTATGCCTTTTAAATGTTGTTAATGTATCCACCTCAATCACTTCCACTGGCAGCTCGTCCATATGTGTACCATCCTCTGTGTAAAACTGTTGCCCCTCAGGTTTCCTTTTACTCTAACCCTAAACTAGTGCCCTCTAGTCCTTGATTCCCCAATCCTGGGTAAAAGACAGTGCATTCACCCTATCCATGCCTCTCATTCTGTAAGAGTGAAGTGAATGTTAATTGACTTTGAAGGATGCACCCTGACTGTTTGCCATGTTCCAAAAGTACTGCTTTTACCTAACTTCTTATAATCTTACCTGGAGCTTTCCACTGTTTCTGCCCTTCTCTTTTGAAATATGTCATGCTTCCTGAATTCGAATTTACCTGCAGTCTCTCTAGGATCCTGTGAGGCTTGCTGAATTTTTATGGATCCTAAACCTGAATAAATTCCCTTCTTCTGCATTCCTCAGAAAAATAACGGATTTAACTGCAGTCGCTTGCCAAGCTAGGGGATGATCAGGCGTTACTTCAGGAATTTTTGGACTTTTCCCCAAAAAAGCAGTTGATATGGACCACAGACGCCTGCTACTTGAAGTGATTTCTTCACATGGATTGTCTGTGCTGGGATAGATGCTAATTTACATCATTGCCGTAAAATTTTAGAAAGCCTCTTATCTATTACTGCATAATTTCATTCACACTTTAACACTAAAGGGACTTTCTGTTCTTGTGTTCCTTACCACAAGATCCATAATTTCCACTTATATCCTGATCTTTGCAAACTCACTTTCATTGTTAGTTAGGAATTACACCGATGCCCCCAGTCTGCTCCCTCCCCATGCATTTTCCATGACTTTGACCACAATTACTCTTTTTTTCTTTCATATACATTACTGTAGACTGACTAAATCTAGCTGTTATTTCTCCTTATCCTTTATATCCTTATCCCATGACTTCAAATCTATTGCTACAACTTTGTTAAAGTGTCTTGCAAATGGGAGACTCACTGTGGGAAGTGATGGTGTCTCACTATATGTTTTATAAAAATATCACATAATTGTGAATCTCTTTTGAGTTTAGTGTACTCATTAACCCTTATTCCTGCATCCTTTAGTGCGGTATCTTAACCTGTGCGGAGCTGTATGGGCAAATGGCTGATGTAGTTTTAAGACAATGAGCCCTTTTTTTTCCCTTCAACTTTTATCTCCAGATGTCAATAAAACATATTTCGATTTTGTTAAAGGAATTTGATAATTTCTGAATTGTGACTATTGTGAATCCACTAAATTCACAAAAACAGTCGCCTTGTTGTGTTTGATGTTTTAAAGTGGCATCTCAAAGGGATTGAGAGTTGTTTGCCTGTAAATCAGCTGCTGTTAGGGATTGTGTTTGAACTCCCAGTGTTTTTATTTGGTTTGCAAAGTGTGAATTCTGACTTGCTTTAGAGAAGATGCAAAAATGTAGGCACAGCAGAGGAGATTTGTTATTGGGGGTGAGATATTTCCACTTTTGGACAGTCTCCAATTTGAATGTTGTAGGACGCTGATTTTTTTAAAAATATTATTTTAATTGGCTTTTTTTTTTGGTTTAGTAAATTATCTTAAATACGGTGGGGCAGCTCAGTCCTGTATATTGCACTGTCTGCATTATGTGAGACGTCTTCCTGAGCTCTGACAGGCTGGTTGACCACATTGGCAGTAAGTGACATCAATTTGACCAGCTGGAGTGTTTTGGAGCTGAGCGAGAGCTGGAAGCACTAGAGTGCATCCATGAGACAGAGAGTTGCAGGAATGGGATGGTTTTATACGTGGAAATCTCACAACTTGAGGAGGTCAAGTCAGAGACTGATTGGCTTACCAGCAGTCAGAAGGAGGGAGACAGGCATGTCTTCAGGAAACCCCCAGAGAGCACCTCACTCAAGAACAGTTTTTCTGTGTTGGCCAACAGTAAGACTGACTATTACTCTGAGTAGTACAGTGGAAGGGGGAGAATAAAAAGAGAGCAAGGGCAATAGTGGCAGGAAACTCAATGATGAGTGGGACAGACAGATGCTTTTGTGGTTACAGACCTACTTCCAGGATGATGTGTTGCCCCCGGGGCCAGGGTCAAGGATATTACTGAATGGCAGCAGGACATTTTGAAAAGGGAGGGAAAGCAGTCAATTTTTGTGATTCATGTTGATGTCAATGGCACAGATAGAATGAGATGTAGAGTCCTGCAACAAGAACTACAGGAGCTGGGTAGCAGATTAAAAAGCAGGACCTAAAGTGATGTAATTTTTGGACTACACCTGGTGCAATGAGAAAAGGAATTGGCAGAAGAAACAGATTAAATGGTGACTGAAAAGTTGGTGTTGGAGGGAAGGTTTTGGCTCATTAATTACGTTTTTAAGGAATTTTGGATCTGTTCAAATCACATGGGTTAGGTTTGAATTGTAAGGGGACAAAATCCTGGCAATGCTGTTAGTCAGGGTTTAAACTAATTTGGCAGTGGGATGTGATATGGAGTGGAGACAAAATGGTGGTGATGCACAGGCGAATGTCAAATGGAGACATGGTTGATTGAGGGACAGGGCTAGCAGCTCAATATCCCAAGATATAGAATCTTCAGGCATGACAGGGAGGAGATTATAAAAGAGAAGGTGATGTTACAATATTGATCAGACAATCAATTGCTGCAATAAGAAGAAATCACATTACTGCAGTACACTATAGACATGCAAAAAGTCAACAAGATATTGAAGAGCAGCTGCATAGACTTATCACAGAGAAATGTAAAAATAACAAGATAATGTTAGGGGATTTCAAATTCCCCAATATTAACTGGGAAAGACAAAGTCTGCAAGGCTTATGGAGGGCAGAGATTCTTGAAATATGTACAGGACAAGTTTTTCAGCCAGCACGTGGAAACTCCTACTGGAAAGGAGTCAATGCTAGACCTAATTTTGGGAAATGAAGCTAGACAAGCAGTAAATGTGTCAATGGGAGAGCATTTGGTGACAGTGACCATAACTCTGTCAGACCTAAGGTGGTGATGGCAAAGGACAAAGTCGGGTTGAAATTAAATTAAATTCTGAATTGCAGGAAGACTGCTTTCAACATGCTAAGATAGAATTGGGCCAAGTTGGAATGGAATCTATTATTTGTAGGAAAATCTACATTATACAGTGGGAGTCATTCAAAGGAAATAGTGAGAATGCAGGGCCAACATGTTCCTGTAAAAGTTAATACTGGAACCAACAAGTCCAGAGAACCATAAAAGTTGAGGAATGTACAGAATCAGACAAAGAGAAAATGAATGTTTTTGGTAGATATCGGGGGCTAGAACAGTAGAAAGCTTAGAGAAGTATCAAAAATGCAGGAGAGCAGACACAATGGGTCAAAGGATCTCTTTCCATGCTGTCATGCTTTATGACTTTATTCTGGATTAGTGGTGCTGGAAGAGCACAGCAGTTCAGGCAGCAGCCAAAGTGCAGCGAAATCGACGTTTCGGGCAAAAGCACTTCATCAGGAATATATTCCAGCACCACTAATCCAGAATCTGGTTTCCAGCATCTGCAGTCATTGTTTTTACCTTTATGACTTTATGTCCAGTTTCATTTCACTCTTTTTCATTGATGGTCTGCTGAACAGTAAGGGGATGTCACTTAACATCATATACAGAGGAACATCAATTACCGAAATTTGATTAACCAAACAAAAAAATTCCCCACCCATGACCTTCAGATAATCGAGATTCTCTGTATGTGCTGATAAACAAGGTTACGCCCAACTATGTTCCAGAAAATCACTAGTTTTTTGAGTACCTTCTACATATTGTCCTCCTCAATATTGAAGTAAAAATAACTTTCAGACTCTTCAAATTTATTTTGGTCCTAATTATTTAAAGAATCTAGGTAATATTTTCAGTCAGAGTTGATAAAGTTTTGGCACTGGAAAAAGCGCAATCAACATCTGAGGGGCAGTAGAGTCGATGTTTCAGGCTTAACACTTCATCTGTCCTGGTAAAGGGTTATGCCTGAAACATTGACTCTCTTGCTCCTCAGATGCTGCCTGAGCTGCTGTGTTTTTTACAGTGCCACACTTTATTGACTCTGACTTCTCCAGTGTCTCCAGTCCTCACTATCTTCGAACATCTTAAGTAATCCATTCCACACACTGTAGGGAACATTATAGGGGGCTGAACAATGGGGGCTATCATGAGATGTGTGACAAGCAGTGAGATCCATCTCAATGTTGAGATCATCTTAATATCCCCTCCCTCACCTTACCATCATCCACGTCCTTCTCCTTGATCATTGTGAAGTACTCATTGAGGACTTCATCTGCTTTCTCTGGCTCCATGCATAAAATCCCTTGTTTGTCCTTGAGTGGACCTAACCTTTCCTGAGCTACTTTCTTTGAGGAGAAAGTGAGGACTGCAGATGCTGGAGATCAGAGCTGAGAATGTGTTGCTGGAAAAGCGCAACACGTCAGGCAGCATCCAAGGAACATCCAAGGACGTTTCGGGCATAAGCCCTTCTTCTTTCCTGATTCTCAGCTCTGAGGTACTCTCTTGCTGCTAATATACAGATAAAATGCTTTGGGATTCTCTTTAATCCTACTTGTTAGGCATATTTCATAGCCCTTTTTAGCCCTCCTAATTCCTTGTTTAATTTTTTAAAAATTTTATTACATTCTTCAAAGATCTTATTTGATTTCGGTTTCATAAAGCTAACATTTGATTCCTTTTACTTTTTGACAAACTTAGTTTTCTCTGGACATCCAGAGTTTCTGACTCTTGTCAACCTTCTCTTTCATCCTCACAGGAACATGTTGGTCCTGAACTCTGATCAACTGGTCTTTAAAAGACTCTCCATTCCCCAGTTCCTGCCTAATACTATTATAATTAGTCTTTCTCCAGTTTAGCTCTTTCACCTGAAGACCAGACTCATCCTTATTCATAAGTATCTTAAAACTTGGGGAATTATGATCACTATTCCCAAAATGCTTTCCCATTGAAAGATTGACCACTTGGTCAGGCTCATTCTCCAATATGAGATATTCTATGGCCTCTTCCCTAGTTTGAATATCGACATATTGCTTCAAGAATCCCATGTGAATATACCTAATTAATTCTGCTCTATCCAAGTCCCTGGTGCTAGAGGAGCTCAAGTCAAAATTGGGAAAGTCAACATCACCCACTACAACAACCCTGTTATTGTTATATCTTACCCTAAACTGTCTATATACCAGTTCCTCTATCTCTTGCTGACTATTGGGAAGCCTAACTCCAACATATTGATTGTACCTTTCTTATTCCTCAGTTCTACCCTGATGGACTTGCTAGATGAGCCCTCCACGTTCCCCCTCTTAGTGCAACTGTGATATACTCTTTTATCAATAAAGCAACTCCCTCACCCCTTTTACATCCCTCTCTATCACTCCTGAAACATATAAGCCCTAGAACATTGAGCCAACAGTCCAGCTCTTTTCTCAATCCACCTGAGTTCTCAAGCAATTCTCCCAGATTTTTCACCACAGCCCACATTGTTCAGATTCCGCACAATGAGACAGAAACCAACATGCTTTTATTTTGGAATAGAATGTATTAACTACTCTGTTTTTAGTTTTCTTTAAAGCCAACTTATTCAGACACACCTCTGGAACAGGTTGGACTTGAGCTCAGACCTTTGGACCAGAGGTGGGGCACTAGCTCTCTGGACCCACAGACCTACTCAGTTGCTTTCACACATCAGCTATATCTCTTCTCCCTTTATAGATTTTTTGTAATTAACCTGTTCAGAGATGTCATTGCACATCTCTGGAGCAGGTTGGACTTGAATCTAGACTTCCTGGTCCACAGTAGGGACACTGAAACTTCTTCTCAAATGCCCCTCTTCCCACTTCTATTTTTGTAAAAAACAGATTAAAATCACAACTGAGTCATCCGTGTTTCTAATTAAAGGTGCAATTAACAGACACTGACCAACAGGAGCAACGCAACAGTAACAAAAGGAAAGGGAAGTCTCCCACTTTACATCTGCCCAGTCAATTAATTAATCAATAAACTCCAATTACTTGCTTGACTACTTGCTATGTTAACAGACTTGTGTAAATAAACAAACTATCAAGGAAAGGATTCACATCTACTCTTAAATTTGGCATCCACTTCACGGTAATTATAGAGTGAGAACTGATTTTAAGGAGCTTCAATAGATTTGAAGGACTTTTTTTTAACAGGAAACAGAGTACCTTCAATTTACAATAGGTGTGAATGAAAATATGCTTATTAACACGTTAAGTGCCCATTGCTTTAAAAATTCCTGCCAAAAGAAATCACAAAATGAATTTATGCTTTGTATACTTTTTAAGTCAAAGAATTATTACTCTGTAATGTTGAAAAATCAAAAGAGAGAATTGCAATTAATTGGTGATTTTAATGACTACCTGATATCTCAAAGCACTTTATAGCCAATGAAACATTTTTGAAGTACAGTCCCTTTTGTAATGCAGGAAATTCAGCCATCAATTTATGTACAGTAAGTGTTCACAAACAGCAATACAAGAATGACCAGGTAATCTGTTTTTGTGATATTGACTGAGGGAGAAATATTGGGCAAGATATCAGGGATAATCCATCACTCATCTTCAAAGTGGTGCCATTGGATCTTTTACCACCTGCCAGGCAAACAGCCTTGGTTTAATGTATCACTTGAGGGTTTGCTTTTTAGAAAAGCATATCAGCCTTGATTTTTGTGCTCAAGCCCTGAGATTTGGATCTGGAACCTGTGAATTTAGTGGTGAAAATCATGGCAACTGAGCCCCAGACAGCACATCATAGAGACTTTCCACTTTCCTATGCAACATTTACTTTAGATAGAGGAACTTTGTTTTTAAAACACACAAAAAAACAACTTTGCTTGTTTTTAAGGGAATGTAAAGCAGACAATCCTTGCCTTTGGATTACATTCTTCTTGTGGCTTCTTCCTCAGAGTTATCACATTCCAATTCAAAGTGCAAAACCTACCTGCATTGAATCCATATTTTATAAACACAAGGATGAGGAACATGTGGGAAGAAAGTGAATTTAAATTAGGTGGCTGGATGCAAGTAGACAGAAAATACATAGTAAATATTTAAAAAACTGAAATGGAGGCATTTCAAATTGGTGGAACTTCACATATATAAATATATATATATTGTTATAAGAGTTTTCACTGAAGCAGACAGCCCATATGACCTGAAGGTAACATAGAATTTTTATTTTACGCTACATTAAATACAATAATATTCGACTAAATTATGAAACAGCTGATAGTAGGTTTTTTTTTAATGCAATGCCACCCTGTTATATTTTCATACTTTTGCATGAGTGATTAGCTTTTAACATCATCCAAGAAGACAGTTAAAGCCTTTTAGAGACTGATTCCAGTGTGCAAGTTCTATATTGTTGACCATTCTTGAACTAATAAAATTCCTTTCCAAAAGAACCAAACCATCTTGCAGCCAGAATGGTTCATGTCATTGATTCATTTTCTTTTCTCTCTACGATATTCCAGTTCACATAAATCTGCAGTGAGAGGTGTTGAAAGGCTGAATTTTAATTTTCTTTGGAACAAATAGTTTCAGGCAGTTCCTCTAAATGCCAATTTATTCATCTCCTCCAATTTGTTTGAATCAAATAAAAATGGAAAATGCAAAGACACATAGTAAAAAAAAATCCATTGAAAACAGCGTTGCTGTGGGAAATCATTTCTTCACGATCAAGGCAAGAATACTCTGAGAAATGGTAGCAAAAATTGAATTTATTTAAAGCAGATTATTAGATTTACTGGGTATAATTTTTTAAGCAAATACCTATTGAAAAAGTGGAATGTAAATTTGTTGTGCCATTTGCTTTGTGCTGAACAGATAACAAATTGAGTGTGACAAAGTCACACCATGGCCTCTTGGATTAGTGTTGCAGAATTGCTTCTCCTTTCGATGGGAGGGACATTATTGTCTCATAATCTGAAATTTCCCACTGACGTAAAGGCATAACGTTTCTGCAGTTAATTGACAAGTTCTGACTTTTACTTGGAGAAAGTGAGGTCTGCAGATGCTGGAGATCAAAGTCGAGAGTGTTGCTGGAAAAGCACAGCATGTCAGGCAGCAACCGAGGAGCAGGAGAATTAATGTTTTGGGCCAGAGCCCTTCTTGATGAAGGGCTTTGGCCTGAAACGCTGATTCTCCTGCTCCAAAGTTCTGACTTTTGTTAATTAAGAATGTCTTTTTGGAAAGATTTTCTTCTGCAGAAGCTCAGCCCTAAAATAAAAGTCTGTATGTATTATGTGTAACTACTTTGTATATTTGCACCAGAAAACATGGAATTTGTCATTCAATAATTGCAGACGGTGGAGATCAGAACAGAGCAAGGCTGCTTCAAGCCAGTTACACTGAGGAGGCCAATGTTCAGGTGATCCAAAAGTAAAGATCTTTATAAAGAAAGAACTTGTAGGGAACATACTGGCTGGTAAAAGCTCATGCCTTCAAGGGGAAAAATGTGAATGAGCTGGAAGACCCAAAAAAAGACTTAGATGGAAGACAAAAGGAGACTTAATCAATGACACACATTCTCTGCCCAAAATTGATTCGGTGGTATGAGTCTTGCTTGAAACTTTAATACCTTATATGACAATCTCTGCCAGTTATCAACAAAATGTCATTGTGGTGTCAACTCAAGCATTAATATTGATACACAGGACTGTTCAGTCCAGTCATTACACATATCTTCAGATTGAGACCCGTTATCTATAAGCTCATGTGTATCAATTATTTTCATAACAAAACTCCCTTATTTTCCTCATTTCATGAAATGTTCCTTTAAGCAAAACCTCATGAAAATTTATTCCATTGAATCTAACAAGTATTAGTGCTGGGATGTTGCACATGAACCACCCAAAACTAAGCTAAATGAACACAGAGTCATAGAGGTGCACAACACGGAAACTGCCCCTTCAATCCAACTTGACCATGCCGACTAGATTTCCTAAACTAATCTAGTCACATTTGCCAACACTTGGCCCATATCCCTCTAAACTCTTCCTATTCATATACCCATCCAGATGCCTTTTAAATGTTGTAATTGTACCAGCCTCCACCACTTCCTCTGGGAGCTCATTCCATACACACATCACACTCTGCACGAAAAGGTTGCCCTTTAGGTCACTTTTAAATATTTCCTCTCTCATCCTAAACCTATGCCCTCTAGGTCTGGACACCCCCAACCCAGGGAAAAGACCTTGTCTATTTATCCTATCCATGCCCCTCATGATTTTACAAACTTCTATAAGGTTACCCCTCAGCTTCTGACACTTCAGAGAAAACAGCCCCAGTCTATTCAGCCTCTCCCTATAGCTCAAATCCTCCCATCCTCCAACATTCACGCAGGCGGTCCACTCCCACTCAAATATAAACATCTCAAAACAAGATAACAAAGTGTTCATTCATCAAGCTCTATACATATCTTCTGAAGTTGTAGAACAATTGTGGATGTAGATTTTGCAGGTGAATTGCTTGGTGGTTACTTGTCTTGTGCAGTAATTATTGATCTTTTACATTGGAGTATGCAATTAGCATGCAAGTGTGTGCTCTTCAGCATTCCCGACCTGCAAATTAATACTTAGCAGGCAATTTATAAGAGCATTAAGGTATTAATTCCTCATGAAACATTATGGATTCGAGGTTGTCAATCAGTTGTGTTCAGGAAATGTGACTCTTGTGTGTACTTTCTTCACACAGCCCAATAAACTAGGAGATGTAGTTAATCCGTAATAAGAGGATTTACTGGTCCTGCCATCCACATAACCTGCAGGAGCAGATTAAGCTACCATGTAGCTAAAGATATCTGCAATGAGCCTAAGGATGATCTGAAGCTATAGTTTATAGTTGTGTGTGAGCAGTGGGTGTAAAGTTCACTAATTCTTTGCAAAGCTTTCTAAACCCTCATAGAAATAATTATCTTAAATCAACAGAAGACAGTGAAAAACTGCCCACTCTGAAAACATAAATGACTGAATTCTTCACATTTAAATTCTGCCTCAGGTTAATCGTGGCAGACATTTTATGGTATGGGGGTAAGGGTGAATAATATGAAAATGGAGGTCAGCTGAGGGTCTGTTTCAATAATGTAAATGAAAATAGCCTTTCAGGGCCTTCTTGTGGTTCAATGGTAGTGAACCTACTCCTGAAGCAGGAAACCTAGGATCAAGCCCCACCTGCCCAGAGTGTGTCATGACATCTCTGAATCAGTTGACTAGAAAAATAGATGTAAGTAGTCTTTCCAAAGGATAATTTTGGGTATTAATTGATTTAAATAGGGAAGGGCTGTCTGAAGTTTTGATTTTGGAGAGTGGCCAGTTCATCTACTTTAAACAAGATCAGTAGAAATATTCTAGGAGTGAAATCTGTTAAATTATTAAACATTGCTTGGCCACTTCTTAAAATCTTTAAACAGAAAATTTTCTGTAGAACAGGTAGCTCTCATGTTGAATGAGTGATTTTACTTTGAAGGGAGGCTCCAGGATTATGGAGATTTGAGAGGCTTTAGGGATGCAGCCAGATAGGTGGAGAGCCCCCTTGGTTCCCATGGGGTCAACAAGGACCAGCTTCGGGTGGCCGTGGAGGTCAACTCTTAGTATCTGGACCTGAGAACATTACATCAGTCCCTCAGTTACTCTCATGACTTCACATAGATGGTCAGGATCAATGAATCTATCTTCACAGGACACCTAATACCCATCTTGAAGATGTATTTTACCCATCCCCATTAGCACGTCTTGGCACACAGGATTCTGTTACTCCAATTCCCTCTCATACACTCTGCACATGCAGCTAGCCTCACATCCATCACCCATTGCGTCCACATGCTGGCTACTATTCCGCTGTGGGAGGGAAATCAGCCAAAAATGGTGCAACAAAGAATTAATGATTTTCTATTCTCACCCTTATAGAATTTGGCAACACATACCAAGAGGGAGCGGATGCAAATTGGTGGGTATAACGGATGAAAGCATCTCCTGATTCCTAAGGAGAAAACAATTGCTTGCATCATATAAATCCAGATGCAACAGAACTCCTGGAATCCATTATTGCTGAAAACATTTATAGTGGTGCTACGTTCATGCCATGTATTCCTTCTCAACTCTCACCTTGTCCTCATTCTGCTATCTAGCCTGATAGCCAAGTTGCCGACTTGCAGAAAACCACAGACTTTGTAGTTTTCATCTCAAACTTCGCCTTTCATTTTCTTCTCTCAGAAATTTAAAAAAACCTGCAGGCTGACCAGCTACAGAAGCCTCAGAAGGGAGGAGCTGAGATAACAGTAGCGCAGCACTGAGGAAAGGGTGTCATCAATTGCTCTGACGTTCATTGCCACCAGGACTATGAGATATGATGGCAGCAAGATTTTGCAAGCCTGTGATACATGCAAGTGGAGGCACCTTCAAAATCTTTCCCTGCAAGGGGTGCAATGCAGGTTGTGCACTCGGAGTACTAGCATGCAGCGGGAGAAATCGGTTTGTCATCTACAGAACCATTTGTGGCATTTGGACCTGAATTGCACAACAAAACGTGTTACATAGCCAAATAACCAATGTCTCAAATGCAGAAAATGAATACAACTGTTTAGCGACAGACATGACTTTGCTATTAATTCCAGTTCAAGGGATTCACTGGGCTGACTCCTAGGATAAAATAAGATTAGCCACGACTTATCAAGAATGGTTAAATGGGTTAGGCCTTTATCATTCATGCTTAGAAGAATAAAGGGAGTTTTTATTGATATATACAGGACCCTGAGATGGCTTGATAGAGTAGATACTGAGAACAAACACAGAGAATGTACATTTCCAGTCTGAAAAGACTCATCCTCAGCTCAACTTCAGACCTAAGAAAAGTCATATTGCAGTCAATGTGAACTCAGCTTCTCTCGACACAGATGCTGTCAGACCTACTGACTTTCTCTACATTCTCTATCCTTGTTTCAGATTTCCAGTATCTGCAATATTTTAGTTTATTTGAGATGCATGTTGTACATCTCTATAACTCTATGACTCTATGTTGAGAAGATGTTTCTACTAGTGGAGGTCATCAAACTAGGGGGCATGGTTATGAATAATGGGACACTCATTTCAAACAGAGATATGAAAGATTTTCTCTCTCAGAGGGTAGTGAATGTCTGGAATTCTCTACCCCAGAGAGTTGTAGAGGCTAGATCAGCTAAAGCATTTAAAGAGGAAGAGGCAAGATTTTCGAAGCATCAGGGAGTTTAGGGCTATGTTGAACTGGCATTAAAGAGGAGCTGAGGACTGGGCAGATTAGCCATGATATTATTGCCTGGCAGGGCAGGGCTGAGGGGCTGAATGCCCTACTCCTGCTCCTATTTCTTATGGTCATATGCTACAATATTACTTGGACAACAGGTATCTGGATGGCAGGGAAATGTCGGGATTCTTAAATCTTGTTAGTTTTTAAGCTTGCTAATTTGTTAGTATTTTAAGTTAAGCAGAATTTTTGCTTTTCAATCAATTGAGTCTCTGATATCAGAAATAATGTCAACCAAGTTTAGCACAATGTGTATATTGTATAGTGAGAATGTACAGCAGTCTTGAAATGCTGGCAAGGCATATGATCAGTGCACTAGTTCAGACTGACTTGCAAGAATAACTTTCTTCTTTTCTTAATGCTTGCTCCAGGAATTTTAGACTGAAGTCTCCACAAATGGCTCTTAAGAGCCTTCCTTTTCACTATTTATTGCAATGGCTTCCATCAAAAATGTATCTTTTACATCCTTTTCAGGAGTGGACCAGTTGTTTTATTCTCTTAACTGTCCTGTCTAAGTACTTTTTAATGTAAGGAGTAATGGTATGTTGAGTTTTTTGTTTAAACCACAGCATTCTGATGAAGGGCTTATGCTCAAAACGTCGAATTCCCTATTCCTGAGATGCTGCCTAACCTGCTGTGCTTTAACCAGCAACACATTTTCAGCTGTGATCTCCAGCATCTGCAGACCTCATTTTTTACTCTTACATAATAAATCCAGCCAAGTTACATTCCATCTTCCATGGCTTACTACAGACTTTGCATGTACCCTCTTTCCTTGATCAACCATGTCTCGACATCATCCTCCACAACCTCATCCATGCTGTTGGCCAGGATCAATTTCCTACCAGAATTTCACTTCTAATGAAGAGTCACTAGGCTCAAAATGTTAACTCTGCTTTCTCTCCATCGAAGCTGCCAGACCTGCCGAGTTTCAACAGCAATTTCTGTTTTGTTTCAATTTCATAACTCCCTTGAGTATCATCCTCAGGCTTCATGTCAACTCTCAGGAACCTTATTATTTCCATTGTCAGCACTTATGTTGTAAACTGTTCATAAGACCTACTAATAATCTGTTCACAATTACTATCCAGTCTAAATAGTACAAACCCCTATCAGACTATTGGAACATTGAGCAATTCACTAAAGTGATTCTATTCTACCTCCACATACTAATTAACTTTTGCATTAGAGCAAGCACCTTAATTAAGTAAGGTTAACTGAAAATCATCAAATAGCTGTACTACAGAGATGAGTTAAGTATCTATCCAGTTATTCGTCCACTATGGCAATGGTTTCATTTGACCACAAACTTTTTTCCTGAATTAACTATAGCTCCCATTACCAAAGAAGAATTATTTGATTAGCTTGTTTTGGAGAAACAAAAACTTTAAGCAGTTTTCAGTTAAACAAAATTATCTGTCTAACCTAATCTCCTACCTATGAATATGATTATGTGTATACATGAGGCATATTGCTAATTTCCAACAGTCTGTCTGAGGAATATGTAAAGTTTTAAAGTTGGCATTCTGCACCCTCACCTTTCAGTTCATTCTCCCTTGTTTAAGCCAAAACATCTGTTTTCTGCGAAAATCAAAGAACTTTCTTCCACCATCTCCTTAGCCAAGCACACTTTTGATACCTAGCCTGAGGTCTCTGAGTCATCAGAATGGGAGGCTTTCTCCTCCACCACCCCCACCATCACATTACTCATATCTTCTGTCTAATTTATCCAAAGCTTTAAGGATTCAACATGATTATGTGTGTATTGCATATTGTGGAAGTGAATTTGTAATCTTGTAAACTAATCAGAGAAGTAGCATTCACATTCTGCAGTTCATTCCTTCCCCAGAAACATCTTGAAGTCACAGACCAGGAACAGTGCTGTCATGTGAGGACAGGAGCAGTGGTCTTTCAATTTTCAAAGTTTAAAATCACACAACACCAGGTTATAGCTTAACAGTTTTATTTCAAAATACAAGCTTTCAGAGTGCTGCTCCTTTGTCAGGTAACTAGTGGGGCAGAATCATAGGACACAGAATTTATAGTAAAAGTTCAAAGTGTCATACAACTGATGTGATGTATTGAACAAACCTAAATTGTTGCTTAGTCTTTAATCACTTAGGATGGGGGTGCAGTCTTTGATTGATTAATATGTGAATCCTTGAGATTCTTTGAAGTCACAGTCTTGAGACAACTTAAGGTTTTATCAGTATAAGATAACAGGTGACATCTCAGCTCAGACAATGCAGTAAAGGTGTAAGGTTAGAGTCTGTCTATATCCCAACCTTGAGTCAGACTGGTTCTATTTCCAAAATAGGAATTTATAAAATATTACATGAACTGACTGCCTACAGATTGTGGTCTTTTTGAACAAAGTAGAATATATCTGCAAATACAAATCTACCTTTTACTATAAATTCTGTGTCCTATGATCCTACCCCACTAGCTATCTGATGAAGGAGCAGCGCTAAGAAAGCTTGTACTTGCAAATAAACTTGTTGGACTATAATCTGGTGTTGTGTGAGTTTTTACTTTGTCCACCCTAGTCCAACACTGGCACTTCCAGATCACTTTTAATTTTCAGTATGGTTAAGTGGATATAGGTAGGAAATTCCTTATTGTTGTTTCTGATTTGCAGTTCACATTTTCTAAGGATGCTTATTGCCACTCATGTCATCATCAACAATCCCAAATGTTACTGAGAGGAAAAGAAATAAAATTGTATTCATATCCAACTCATTGTTTCACTTCCAAAAAAATGGAGAAACTGTACACACTCACAAAGAGGTTTGCTTCCAGCAGAAATAACAAATGCAAGATCTTCTCACATTATTAGGAGGATATACAGAAGGCCATAAAGATAATAGACAATAGACAATAGGTGCAAAAGTAGGCCATTCTGCCCTTCGAGTCTACACCACCATTCATTATGATCATGGCTGATCATCCCTAATCAGTATCCTGTTCCTGCCTTATCTCCATAACCCTTGATTCCACTATCTTTGAGAGCTCTATCCAACTCTTTCTTAAATGAATCCAGAGACTGGGCCTCCACTGCCCTCTGGGGGAGAGCATTCCACACAGCCACCACTCTGTGGGTGAAAAAGTTTCTCCTCATCTCTGTCCTAAATGGTCTACCCCGTATTTTTAAGCTGTGTCCTCTGGTTCGGGACTCACCCATCAGCGGAAACATGTTTCCTGCTCCAGAGTGTCTATTCCTTTAATAACCTTATACGTCTCAATCAGAACCCCTCTCAGCCTTCTAAACTCAAGGGTATACAAGTCCAGTCGCTCCAGTCTTTCAGTGTAAGGTAGTCCCGCCATTCTAGGAAATGACCTCATGAAACTACACATCACTCCCTCAATAGCCAGAATGTCTTTCCTCAAATTTGGAGATCAGAACTGCACACAATACTCCAGGTGCGGTCTCACCAGGGCCCTGTACAGCTGCAGAAGAACCTCTTTGCTTCTATACTCAATCCCTCTTGTTATGAGGGCCAACATGCTATTAGCTTTCTTCACTACCTGCTGTACCTGCATGCTTACCTTCATTGACTGGTGTACAAGAACACCCAGATCTCTTTGTACTGCCCCTTTACCTAACTTGATTCCATTTAAGTAGTAATCTGCCTTCCTGTTCTTGCCATCAAAGTGGATAACCATACATTTATTCACATTAAACTGCATCTGCCATGCATCTGACCACTCACCTAACCTGTCCAGGTCACCCTGTAATCTCCTAACATCCTCCTCACATTTCACCCTGTCACCCAGCTTAGTATCATCAGCAAATTTGCTAATGTTATTACTAATATCATCTTCTATATCATTAATATATATTAAAAAAAGCAGAGGTCCCAGCACTGATCCCTGTGGTACCCCACTGGTCACTGCCTGCCATTCTGAAATGGAGCCATTTATCACTACTCTTTGTTTCCTATCAGCCAACTAACTTTCAATCCAAGTTAGTACTTTGCCCCCAATACCATGCGCTCTAATTTTGCTCACTAATCTCCTATGTGGGACTTTATCAAAAGCTTTCTGAAAGTTCAGGTACACTACATCTACCGGCTCGCCCTCGTCCATCTTCAGAGTTACATCCTCAAATTTCCAGAAGATTAGTCAAGCATGATTTCCCCTTCATAAATCTATGCTGACTCTGACCTATCCTGTTACTACTATCCAGATGTATGTAACTTCATCCTTTATAATAGACTCCAACATTTTTCCCACCAATGAGGTCAGAGTAACTGGTCTATAATTTCCTGCTTTCTCTCTCCCACTTTTCTTAAAAAATGGTACAACATTAGCCACCCTCCAAACCGTAGGAACTGATCCCGAATCTATCGAACTCTGGAAAATAATCCCCAACGCATACACAATTTCACGAGTCACCTCCTTCAGTACCCTGGGATGTAGACCATCAGGCCCTGGGGACTTATCAGCCTTCAGACCTAACAGTCTCTCCAACACCAATTCCTGCCAAATATAAATTCCCTTAAGTTCAGGTCCTTCAGCCACAGTTACCGCAGGGAGATTGCTTGTGTCTTCCCCAGTGAACACAGGTCTGAAGTACCAATTCAACTCTTCTGCCATTTCTTTGTTCCCCGTAATATATTCTCCTGTTTCTGTCTTCAAGGGCCCAATTTTAGTCTTAACCTAAAAAAGCTTTTACTATCCTCCTTTATATTTTTGGCCAGCTTACCTTTGTACCTTATCTTTTCTCTGCTTATTTCCTCCTTAGTAATCCTCTGTTCTTTAAAAGCTTCCCAGTTCTCCATTTTCCTACTTTTCTTTGCTATGTTTTTTTTCTCTTTTAACTTTATATGTTTCTTAACTTCCCTCATCAGCCACGGCCACCCAGCTTCGTATCATCAGCAAATTTGCCAATGTTATTACTAATACCATCTTCTATATCAATATATATATCGTAAAAAGCTGCGGTCCCTGAAGGTCTTGTCCAGAAACATCTCGTTCTCTCGGATGAGCCTAAGGTCCTTGAGTTCTTCCATCAGTGCTGCAATATGCTCTGTCAGTAGCTGAACGTGCACACACTTTCCACACTTATATGAGCCAGACACACCAGAGTCGGTGACCTCCCACATCAAGCACGTAGCACACTGCACCAGCTTGGCAATCATGTCTTCACCCTCTTCAACTGTGGCATAATCACTTCACTCAACCTCCTTGTCAAAGACTCCTGAGCTAAAGCCTCACTCTTCAATCCGCAGGAACTTCCTTGGACCCTCTTTTTGGGGCAAGTCTGTGGACTTTTAATTTAGGTTAGAGGAGGAGGGAGGGAGAGAGGCCCTACTTTGTAGGACCTGGGGTCTAGAACACACCCACTCAAATAACAATAACTTACTTTCCCAACTGGCTTTGCGCTCCGACTTTACTTCCGCCCAGCACCCGTCGTTCTCTGCTGTTAACATTAACAGAGATTATGTTAATTCCTTGAAGAATAAATCACAACAAGTCGGAATCTCATATTTTGGAAGGAAATGTGTTGAGGAAGAGTTATCTAAGGATTTGTAAAGATGTTTGTGAGATAGCCCAAGAGGCAGTGAATAAATGTTTTTAATATGTCATGGGAAATTAAGCTATTTGATTAATTCTGATGCATACGTATATAAATATGAGCTAAATTATAATAGATTATACAGATGTCACGCTCTAAATCACATTTAATCTAATGTAACATTTTCTGTTGTTCTTAATACAATGCCAGAATATCTTGAATTTCTTCATTCATCCCACAGTCAGTATGTCCATTCTGGCTCTTGGCTGACATGAACATTTAAGAATGCAGGATGATTAACAGTTCCAAGTTCTTGTTTAACCAGGAAATTGGCCAAATTTGCAGTCTTTAATCCAGCAGTTTACAACCTGTCACTTATCTATCATCTGCTGCTATAGAGAAGCACAAAATATACCTCTTTTTCAATGTGAAAAGGTCAGCTCCTTTAGGGGAAGTTTATAATGTTTTCGATTAGTCAAGACAGCAGAGTAAGGGATGAGAGTTTTAAGATGCCAAGTCTACATTTAAGCTAGGCATCAGCAAATATTCCTTTGAGGGCAATCAATAACTAGAATAAGTTACCATGAACAGTAGTTGAGACTCAAGAATTGAACTCACTTAAAAAACACCTAGATGTCACCAGGGAAAGATAATTGGCTTGCTACTGTGGAAAGATGAAATCAAAAGGGCTGGAGGGCTTTGAGAACTTTTATCTTCCAAGCCTCTATAATGCTTCTTTGCAATACATGCAACTCAATAACTGTTATGGACCATGGACAAAGCCAGAAGTGGCAAAAGGTTAATTGTTTTGGATGTGAGGATAGGAAAGTTAAAACTTGTCCAAAACAAAGGATTTCGTAAATGATGTTTTCTCGCTACGAATTTCATGCTTTGAGCAGAAATCAACATTGTATGCTGGAGGATGACTCCTTACAAGGTTATTGCTCAGAGTGATCTCCTGTTGAGCTGAACTTTGAGCATCATATTTGATCCATTACTAGTACTGCCTATTTCCAGCTTGGCATTGGCCAGACCTACCTGATTAGATACGATAGGTTAAAGTATCCAATATGTTACATTTGGGCAATTAATGCTTTGGCCTTTCATGTATGTAAAGGGCTTTGTACAGATGGCTGTGACATTGGCTAAAACACAATGTGGTAAAATTTGCATGCAGGATAGAACATGCCCAAAATCTTAGATGCATGCTCCTGGTGGAATGAACATAGACTACGGCAAATCATAATTTGCTGATTTAGATTGACATGTCAAATTTGATTTTTAAAAA
This sequence comes from Hemiscyllium ocellatum, assembly GCF_020745735.1. NCBI lineage: Eukaryota > Metazoa > Chordata > Chondrichthyes > Orectolobiformes > Hemiscylliidae > Hemiscyllium > Hemiscyllium ocellatum. Next base: position 24,512,446 of record NC_083425.1, on the reverse strand, counting down.
AATATTTCCACGTCTCTTCAGTTGGCTACTTTGTAATAAGTTGCATAGAGGTCTTTTGTCACCTCACCCTCCCTCACTCCCAAGGGAGGGCAGTGGTGGAGTACGCATTGCCGTTCTGCCAATATGGCAGTTTGCCAGCGGCAAGAAAAGTAGAGAACAACCCTCCAACTTTACCATTCAAGTGACCAATTAAGTGTGTCTTCTTGTTGCTGCTGGCATTTTATCAGGAGTACATGAAACCTCCGCTGTATGGAGGATTGCCTAGTAAAACCAAAAGACTTCCCTCCAAACCTAAGTGGTGGGGCTCCTTATAATCAGGCTTCCTGTGCACAGAGGGGTCGTCTGGCTCCAAGTTTGTCCCTACAGTAACACCCTCCTTGCCTTAACCAACCATCCTCCCTCCCATCTTGCCATTGCCCATCAGACTGGCGGAAGACACCCAAGCTGGGCTCCTGACCTCTGACCTGACAAAATCCTGACCATTGCTGGAAAGCGATGAACTGTGATTGTGGCACAAATGTTCAGAAGTAAGACTTTTCCACTGCACTTTGACATGCAACTCATCATCCAATTCCAGTGAAAAATTCATGCTTGTGGTTGGAGCAATGAGAGAGCATCAGGATATTTTCAAATCCTGATGAATTAACATGTATTTCCCAGCTGAACTTCAACAGAAAACTCAGAGTGAATTCGAACCCTGCTCCTGGGCTCCATTTCATTTAGATATTGGCTAGGTCCGTCTCATCCTGAAGTTTATTTAATTGGAAATACATGTATTGTAGGTTTAAAACTTGTCACAAAATTGGATCTGTGACAAATTATCATCATTGACATTCATCTCCTGAGGGTTTCTTAAACTGGGACAAAATCAATGTCACCCTGAAGCAAAGATGAATTGTTCATGTTGGAAATGTTTTGATGAAGCAAGCCTTAGTCCACAAGTTATTTGCACATGAACATATTGCCAATCCCCACCATTACAGATTAATGATTAAGTAGAATATTGCCCTAAATGATCAATTTGTCACTTCACTGTTAAGCTAGTGCTCTGAGACAGATATTTACCTACCTGTATTTGTCAACTGTTGCTGAAAAGGAAAGAGCCCGTTTTCTTTTCCAGAAAGGTCATAGATACTAAACACTAAAAGTGCCAGAGAAATACAGCAGGTCTGGCAGCATCTGTGGAGAGAGGAGTTGAGTTAATGTTTTGAGTCCAATATGTCTCTTCCCCAGAGGTCACAGCGGATTCAAAACTTGAACTTTATTTCTCTCCACAGGTGCTGCCAGACCTGCTGACAAGTCCAGTATGATGCTTCTTCTGAAGCCTTAGTGCCGTAGGAAACAAATCGTACTGGATTTAAAGCCTTAATTCTGTTTCTGTCTCCACAAAGCCGACCAGATTTGTTTTGTTTCTCCAGTACTTTCTGTGGTTGTTTCAAATTTCCAATGTCTGCAGTATTTTGCTTTTATTTGAATATGACTTGGAGGAAACATTCCGATAGTAATGTTCCCATGTTCCTGCTGCCCTTGTCCTCCTAGGTGATATAGATCATGAACAAAAACAGAAATTGCTGGAAAAACTCAGCAGGTCTGGTAGCATCTGAGCAGAGAAAGCAGAGTTAATGTTTTGGGTCCAGTGATCCCTCTTCAGAACTGATTGTAGCTGGGAAAAATTGGAACATGTGCTGAAGTTGGGGTGATGGGGAGAAGTGGGAGGAGTAAACACTATTTGGAGCTGGAACCCAGAGAGAGAAAAACAGTTGGCAGACAAAGGTCATTCTGGGAGAATTGCTAACTGCTAATTGGGACCATTTAGTGGCTGACATTGGTTGTACATGGTAGCAGCCCATGTGATGACAAGGCCTGGTGTGTCAGGTACGACATGATGTTGAACTCTTCATCTGTTGCCTTCACCTCCATGCCCATTTCTTTGGACAAGAGTCCCTCTCCATCCCATAGCCTCTAACACCTCCCTCCACCTGAACCCCCTCCCTCTGGCCTTTTACCTGCACTTGACCTGTTCATTGACACCTTTTTACAGGACATTGTCACCACAATTTCTCTGCCTCCCAGAACCACCACCCCCACCCTCCCCTCATCCATTCGAACCTATCTCCCTCTGAACTGACTGCACTTCATGCTCTTACATTAAACCTAATGACAAGGGTGGGGCTATTGTTGTCTGGTGGACTGACTCCCCCAGTTACCTTCAATAGACACCCTGATTCCTGTAAAAGCTCCATATCATACTCCCAGTTTCTCTGTCTCTATTTCAATGATGCCAACTTTGAAAAGGGGGCCTCCAAAATGTCCACCATGTTCTTTAATAGATGGATTCCCCACAACTGTGGTTGACAGGGCCCTCAGCCATGGCAAAAGTGAGGACTGCAGATGCTGGAAATCAGAGTTTACATCAGAGTGGTGCTGGAAAAGCACAGCAGGTCAGGCAGCATCCGAGGAGCAGGAAAATCGACATTTCGGGCAAAAGGCCTTCATCAAGAATAGAGGCAGGAAGCCTCCAGGGTGGAGAGATAAATGGGGAGGGAGCTGGGGAGAAGGGCCCTCAGCCATGTCCAAACCATCTCCTGCACTTCGGGCATCATCCTCTCTCTTCCCTATCACAGCACCGATAGGGTCCCACCAGCATTCACATCAAAAGGATCATTTGTCACCATTTCCACCACTAACAGTGCAACACCACCACCAGCTCTTTACCTGCATGGCACTCAATCTAGTTTACTATATTCACTGTTTGCAATGTGGTGTCCTCGACACCAGGAGCCCAAGAACTGTCTGAACCACTGCTTTGTCGAACACCCATGTTCTGTCCAAAGAAATGAACCTGTGCTTCCAGTTGCCTGCTATTTCAGCTGTGTTCCCTGGCCAACATCTCTGTCTCAGCATGTTGCAGTGCTCCACTTGGGAACCCTGCAGCCTTCTGGGCTTAACATCAAGTTCAATCATTTGAAGGCCAGATTACCTTCTCCTATGTCCTTACCCTAACTCCCACACTCCTGATCTTGTCCTCTGAACGACCACAACCAACCTATTGTCAACCATTAATGGTCCTAATTAACAGCTTTTGATTTTCCCAGGCTGACCTTTATCCATTTCTTTGTCTGTTCAACTGTTCTTCTCTCTCTCTGGGGTTCCATCACCATCTCTGCTTACTCCATTGTTTACTCCTCCGCTGTCCCCTTACCCTATCTTCAGCATTTATACCAACCTCCAATCAGCTCTGATGAGTTTTTCCAGCAATTTCATTTTTTGATTTCCAGCATCTGCAGTTTTTTTGTATTTTTTAGTAGAGATCAGGAGTTTAGAAGGTGCTGTTGGAGAAGTGCAATTTATGGCTAGCCCAGATTGTTGTCACAGCATGAAGGTGAAGGAAGGAGGAAGTGTTGAAGGTGTTGGATGTGGTGCTGGTCAAAGGGGCTGCTTTGTCTTGGGTGGTGTCCACCTTCTTGGGGATCATTGATACTGCACGCATCTTGGCAAGTAGACAGTACTCCATGCTATTCATGTTTTATGAATTGTAAATCGTGGACAGGTTTGTGGGGGTGAATCCCAGCCTCCGACTTGTTGTTGTAGCTTTATGTGACTTATGCAGTTCAGGTTCTGGGAGAAAGTGAGGACCGCAAGTGCTGGAGATCAGAGTCGAAAAATGTGGTGCTGGAAAAACACAGCAGTTCAGACAGCATCCGAGGAAGAGGAGAGTCAACATTTCAAGCTTGAGCTCTTCATCAGGAAGAATCATTCCTGATGAAGAGCTCATGATCGAAACATCGACTCTCCTGTTTCTTGGATGTTGCCTGATCAGCTATGCTTTTCCAGCACCACACAGTTCAGTTTCTGGACAATGGAGTAGCACTTAGGATGTTGTTGGTGGATAATTCACTTATGGTAAGGCCACTGAATGTCAAGGAGTGATGGTTAGATTCTCTCTTGTTTAAGATGGGCATTGCCTGGCTCTACTGTGGCATAAATCTTACTTGCCACTTCTTCTGCCCAATCTCAAAAGTGGTCCAAATCTTACTGCACATGAACACAGACCGCTTCAGTATCTGAGAGGGTCACAAATGCTACTGAACATTGCACAATTATCAGTGAACATCCAAACTTCTGGCATTCTTATAGAAAGGGTGCCATCGAGGAAGCAGCTGAAGATGGTAACGCATAACATATACATTCAGAATGTGAAGCATGAACTTCAATGCTACCTTCAGTTGTAAATATCAAATGGCTTGTTGGCTGTGACTTAGAAAGGGTACACTGAACATTTCAAATCTGATCAGACAAACAGAGTTTTCATAAATGTACAAATCAGTGCAATAAGGCACTTTTACTTTTATCCATGTTATTGCAAATCTGTTCATCTTAGATATTTGAGAAAAACACATCAATTTGGATTTAAACATAGTTAGTACCATTTCATTCTAATCCTTCATATTGCCCCAATATTCATATTAACAACAGGAATCCAGTGAAATGTGAAGCCTATCAGTTGTCTGCAAAGCCCAGTAAACCAGAACATTCCCTAAACATTTGATAACAGGTCAAGTTTAAGACAGGAGAATCTATTAAAATGTCAAAATGAGAGATAGGTAGACATCACAAATAATCTCTAGTCTGCACTGCGGCTTCATTAAACTTCTTGTGTAGAGTTTTAGTGAGGTACTTCATTGTTAAGACAAACTAGAAAAACACTGTGAACCATTAAAATAATTCATGGCTATTCTTTAGAGTTTACTTTTCCCTCAAATAAATGGAAGCATGCATCCTTCTAGATTCTTCAGTCAGAATTGTTTTTTATCCTGCTACATGCCACTTTTGCCAGTCTTCTGCCATGATCACTTCCATTTAAATAAACAGTGAAATACCTCACAGTAGTGACTGTAATGAGGTCAGCTAAGTGGACCTATAGAATATGAGTTCGCTGATTGGGGCTGTTAACCTGGTCCAATCAGGGAGCCCTGGTTGAATGATAAGAACAGGAGGGTAACTGGAAGGGGCACGGGGTGGACTGAGAACAGGAAGGTGGGTAGGGGTGGTCTGCCTTAGAGTGGTCGAAAGGTGGGAAGGGTGGGGGCTTGCTGGGTCTGTATTGTCTGCACTTCTGTATGTAACCGTATTGTTTAATGTACAAATGTCACTGTCACTGTCTTGTTAAATGTGGAACTGGGATTTGAGGTTTGTCCTCATCTCCCTGTAAAATGGTTGAATGGTAGGGTTTGGGGCCTAGCTTTGCTGCTTCTCTCCCTTGTAAAATTGCTGTCTCTTGTACAGCTGTAAATGTTTATTGTAAACTGTTTTGTAATTTAATAAAATTAAAAAAATACAACTAGGAGATGGGATTTGAGGTTTGTCCTCATTTCCCTGAAAATTGGTTGAATGGTAGAGTTTGGAGAGCCTGGTTTTGCCATTCTGCTCCCTTGTAAAACTGCTGTTTCTTTGTATATAACTGTTAATGTTAATTGTTTTGTAAATTGTATGTTGTTTAATAAAAGCAAAAACATATGGAAAAAAAACAGGAGGGTAACTGGAAGGGGCACGGGGTGGACTGAGAACAGGAAGGTGGGTAGGGGTGGGCAGCCTTAGGGTGGTCGAAAGGTGGGAGGGGTGGGGGCTTGCTGGGTCTGTATTGTCTGCACTTCTGTATATAACCGTATTGTTTAATGTACAAATGTCACTGTCACTGTCTTGTTAAATGTGGAACTGGGATTTGAGGTTTGTCCTCATCTCCCTGTAAAATGGTCAAATGGTAGGGTTTGGGGCCTAGCTTTGCTGCTCCTCTCCCTTGTAAAATTGCTGTCTCTTGTACAGCTATAAATGTTTATTGTAAACTGTTTTGTAATTTGGTTAATAAAATTAAAAAAAAGAACAGGAGGGTTTAAAAGGAAAACAAAAGAACAGGAGGGTTCCTATCTTTCTGTTGGTGGAAATTGAATAAAGATTTGTGTACCTTTAGTCTCTCACTGTGTCTCATACCTGCACACACATATCATGGGTGCTGAGGAAAAATAAGCATTACCGCAGTGAGGCAGTAGAGTGGGGGTTAAAAAAACAGGAGTGTCAGAGATTTTGTTCACTAAAAAAAACAGAACAGGAGTGTCAGACATCCTGTTCACTTGCTTAAAAAAAAAGAACAGGAGGGTCAATGGGCTTTGTGCGCTAATGGTTCACATGGGTAATTTTTCCTCATTGTGCAAAAACATTATAATTTCACTATGTTGTCTTTTTACTGAGTCATTGCACATTCACATACAGCCATGGGTGATATGGGAAAATATAAGCACTTCCTCTGGGACCCTTTGGGTGCAAAAAAAAGAGAAAGGAAGAAAGGAAAAAAAAGAAAGAAAAATAGAACAGGAGTTCAAACATCATGTTCGCTCTGAGAGCTGGCTGTGAGGGAGCGTGATCAGTGTCAAGGACTCTCCATGAGTAGATAAAGGGTGATTTGGTGACGTGATACCAGCCTCTGTGGAGGTATTTCAGTGGTAATGAGAAAAAAAAACCACGCTACTGCAGAAATTCAATCGCAATAGTCATCTTTGAGTTGGGATAAGCATTTCTGGCATCATGCTGTTAGATGGGAAGCTGGAATTGTTTAATCCTACTATGTCGAAGACAGGGCCCAGTATGTGGAAAGAATGAGTTAATTTTTTCCAGACAAATAACTCTGGGGGAGATGAAAAGCAATGAGTAATCCTTCTGACAGCTTGTCGACTTGCAACTTTTTTGGTTATTAGGAGCCTAACTTTCCCTGAGGCACCAGAAACTAAAAGCGTGACAAGTTGACCAATTTAGTTAAGCAATATTTTGACTCCAAACTTTCTGTAATTCTGAGATGGTATCAGTTTGACTCAGCTATTCGAGAAACAGGGGAATCTGTATCAGGATTCTTGACTAGGTAAACACAAATGGCAGAGGCATGTGACTTTGGTTTAACCTTTAGTGAGATGCTGAGAGACCATTGGGAATGTGGGATTAATGATGCAATCATGTAAAAGCATCTACTGGCTGAAACCCAACTGGACTCAAGCAGGCATGACAACAGGCTTTGTTGTTGGAAAATGTGACAAATAGAGTATATGAGTTGTAGGGTATTCCGATATGGCTGAGCTTGGGGAATGGCGCTTGAGTGCAGGTAATTGCATAGCCTCAATCAGGACATATCCTGAACAGAGGGACTGTAGGTCAGCCCACAGCAAAACCCCAAAACAAAATCAAGCCTCAACCAAACAGATACAATTTTCTTCTGTGTAAGGGCCAGCCAGCCATTGCAGTTGCTGCTGATATGCGGATTTGAGAAAGCAAAAGAGTCCAACTAGATCTAAATTGAGTAAGCAAACTTATAGGCTGGTATCCAAGGAGATTGCACACCCTGGAAAGTTTGTCTACATCTAGTTTGAGTCTAATACTGTGTGCATTATTACAAGTTGGAAGACCGTCCAGGAGGCCAAGTAGCAAAAGATGATGCATCGAACCACCTCCTACTAACAGATACACCATTGACGGTACCGCCACTAGTGAAGTCTATTTAGGTTTTAAGTTTTCTGGACACGCTTCCAGTCACAGCAGACAATATCAGACCTTGGAGACAGAAAGATCCGGTCCTGGCAAAATTGAAACAGCTGGTGAAGATGGGAGAAACCAAAGAGCTGTCACAACCAGATTTGAAACCTTTTTTTGACCCAGAGAGACCAGATTACAATAGAGGATGGCATATTATTATGGGGAGCAAGAATGATTGTCCTGAGCAAAGGTCACTGCCAGATACTGGCTGAATGATACCAGGGTCATCTAAGGGTTTCCAAAATGAAGATGCTGGCAAGAGGTTATGTTTGGTGGCTGAGATTGGATGTACACGTAGCCATGTTGGTGAGGCAGTGCAGAGAGTGCCAACAAGGACAAATATTACCACCAGCCACTTCCCCACATTCGTGGAGATGGCTGGGTAAGCCCTCGACTTGGTTACACATTGACTATGCAGGTCGTCTCATGGATTCAATGTTCTGAGTCATTGTGGACACCCATTCAAAATGGCTGAATGTGCATAAAGTTCATTTGTGAAACACAGGAATGATTAAAGAAAAAATATGTGCATCTTTTGCAACATACAGACTCCTGGAAATATTGAGCACAGATAACTGGCCATCATTTAGCAGCAGGGTGTTTGAGTATTTTCAAAAATTGAATGGTATTTGACATATAAGAATGGCTCCTTACTATTCGTCATTCAATGGTCTGGCAGATGGTGCAGACCAAACTTTGAGGGCAGGTTAAAAAAAGAGCCTACAGCTTCATTTGATAAAAAAATGGTCCTGGTTCCTATTTAATTTTTAGACCACCTTCATGCAACTCCAGGGATAGCTCCAGCAAAGTTGCTAATGAGGAGAAGACTGTGCACCAATTTAAATCTGATCTTTCCTGACTTGGAGGAGGATGAAATGGGATCAGGAACACCAATGCCAGACACAAGACTCTGCTAAATGAGAGAGACAGTTTATTTCATGGGATCAAGTTTGGTATAGGGACCATGGGAATGGCTCTGCATGGGGAAGAAGCAAGGAGGACTCAAGGTCAATTCCAGTGACATATAAGTGAGGCGGTCCTGAACAGGTGTGTGGGCCGTATGAAAGCTGCAAACTCGCAATTGGTTCAGGAGCACACGCTCAACTGCACTTCCGACTGTTCCAGAACCCATGGATTCTCCCATGCGGTCAAGCGTTGAATGTCCCTCAGAATCTGAGATGGACACAGTGCTGCCTTGATGCCTTTGCCACCTGAAGAAGAGAATGAAATTTTCCAAGACACTGCATATACAAGAGGCGAGCTAATGTACATTACACCACCTCCTCCTCCCCCCCCCCCCGCCAATCAGAGGCAGGGTTGACCAGGCCAGGTGCTAAAACGCCCCAGGAAGAGTTACAAAGAAAAAGATCAAGTCAGAGGGGAGGGATGTACTGATTGTAATAACATTAACCAGCTGAACCTAATAGAATATGAGTACCCTGACTGGACAGGATTAACAGCCTCAATCAAAGAGCCCTGTTGACAGATAAGGATAGGAATGTCAGACATCATGTTCACCCTGAGTGCTGGTTCTGCTGGAGGTGGATCAATGTTAAGGACTGTCCAAGTAAAAAAAAGGGTAACTTGGTGATGGTATACAGGTCTCTGTGGAGTCATTTCACCAACAAAATGGCAACACACAAGACAATCAAATGTCCCCTTATCTGACACAATCTACTTTCCTGTTTTCTTTCCTATGCCAACCATTATTTTATAGATAGATTTGAATCAACCTGGTGAGAGATGTTGTACACAGCTCTGGAGCAGATGGGACTCTAACCCAGGCCTCCTGGCTCAGAGATAGGTCACTACGACTCTGCTAAAAGAGCCCTAAGTATTACTGTTTTTAATTCCTTTGTAAACTATGTCCAATTTCTGCTGATAAGTATGATAAGCATCATTAGGTAAATATCATTATAGTTTCTCTCTAGATTTTTCTTGGAAGCTATCACATTGGATTTTTGATGCATTAGTTAGAGGAAGTTACTTCACTGTGTTAACTACATTGTTGAAGTACATCAAAGCATCAGTCTGACCGCAATTATTTAGAAATGATTATTTCTGTTCATGGTGATTAATCTTTGTCAATTCTGTTTCTTTCATGAAACAAAGTAACATTTTGAAACAATTTTCTTGAAAGCTGCAGTTTCCTTTCACCACCAGTCAATACTACATCAGTTCTTTGTTCTGCCAATCTAGATGCAGATTTTTACATGAAGAAACATTAAGTTCTGATGATGTTGTGGCTTTAAGAGGTGTGTTAAGAGGTGAGATTGGGGGACAGATGATGAGCAGTCTATGACAATATAAACAACTTGCCCAGCCTTGAGTTTTTTTTAAAGCTAAAACAATAGAAGCAGTTTGAATGGATGAGGCCAAGCTGCCAGCCATTTAGTTTTCAACAGCAGTTACTGTTGGAGTCTTGAAGAAGTGGAAGCTATTTGTCCCTCTCTCAATTACAGCTAAAAGTTGTGGGTTCTCTACATGGGCTGCTGTGTTTGATGTGAGACAAGATCTGTTTTATGATTTTTTTTTTGTTTTGCCAAGAGTATGTTTATGGGATGTTACTGTAATGGAACAGTTAAGTTAGTAATAGTTACTGTGTCTAATATTCTGTTACATTTTCCAATAGAGTTAAGTTATTCTAAGTTCTTCTCTCTTTTGTTGTATTTTAACTATCGGGCATGAATAAATTGTGTTTTGGTTAACATCGAGTAGTTTGACCAATTGAATTGCATCTGGAACACTGAGCCACCTTCAAATTTAAAGTCAGACCTCTGCTACCTTCTTAATATATTTTGAGAGGGTCAGGTCTGGTCCATAATGAATTATATTTTAAAAATGGTAAGTTAGTTCCCCTCATTTTCTCCCCTTTGAGAGTTCACCAGATTTTTTAGTTAGAAAATTATGAGAGAGGGCTATGTGGGTTGGCACATCTGCACAATCATACTCTGTGCCAACTTATTGGAGAATAGTAAACTTACTTATACTGCTTCCTACATCTGACAAAATTGATATGTTGCTGCAAATAGTTTATGTAACTGTTAGGTTGTGATAAAGCATGATGGTAGGATGCTATTCTGGAGCATAAACATGGGAAACAATTAGTTAGACCCAGTGGCCCATTCTGAGTTGCATCATCCATGAAACGCTCTCACAATTATCCTTTCACTGAATTTACTTCCAGGCAGATGAATTTGTAGATGAGCATTTCTCCTTCATAACCATTTGATTTGGTTTCAGTAATTTCTCCTGTGCTCTCCATATAGCATGCTAGTTCAGAAACAAAAATTGAAACTGCTGGAAAAGCTCAGCAGGTGTAGCAGCATCCATGGAGAGAAATTAGAGTTAATATTTCAGGTCAAGTGACTCTTCTTCAATTTCACAGAAGTTCCGTTCAGAGAAACTGTGTTTACACTCATGCTTTATCATCTCTGATAAGATCTTTCCAAACTGTCTTATATATCCAGCTTTGTGTTTCCTTTCCTTGTGTAATAAACTTATGCTCTTCTGTTAAAAATATAGTGACAACCACTTGTGATTATGTTTAATGATCGACTACCAGAGTAACCAAATTTCAAAGCATAAAGCCCAGTTAAACTCTGGGATCTAACTTGCCCACTATTAACATTGGCTCTGAGCATAACAGTAAAGTATAATGACAGAGATGGGCTGCAAAGTAAGAGATGTCACAGTTATGACACATTTTAGATAAGGCTTTCAGAATTAATGCCTGGTGTCCCAGACTTCCTTGCTGCTTTGTTAGAATCATGACACTTTATACATTGTGCAATATGAAGGAAATTGGAATTATTCCATAAATTATGGGGACGTTGCATTTTTATATCATATCCATTTGGGTACAGACAGGAACCATTGTTTCTAGATAATAATGATGCATCTTGTGTTGGTTCTGGTTGGACATGATTGCATTATCAGGATGTTTTAATATTTAATATTATCAAGATGTTTTAATATTATCCCATTTAATTTCATAGCTTTAAGCTTAGGGCAAATGATTTTTTTCTATGAAGTATTCCAATTAATGTGATGTTGATTGTTGTCAACAGTATTTTCATTGAAATAAAGAAATATCTTTGAGGTCATGATAATATTATGTCTTTTCTGAGCATTTCTTTGTGAATGAAAATTTTAGGAAGGTTGTAGTGTTTGGTTGTTGGCTTGCTGTGGCTAGTCAGTCCTGTTGTGATCAGCAGATTCTCCCATAGAGGCTGCAAGTGATGCTGAAGTCATTGCTGGGGACACCTGGATCTATTCCCCTCCTTCTCTGTATCTTGCTGACTCTTCTCTCAGCTCCAAAGATCTCTGTAGTTTTCCTAAAGTAGCATCGCCATGTATCACAACCTGTGGCCTGTGCTTCCCACCGGGTTTCAATATGGCACATAAAGCAATACATGTTTGGGGAGTTCTTGAGATGTTTGCATTGTGCCCTTTTTGCCATTAAATAATGGTCAGGTCTCCATGTAATGTGATGTTGGACAAATGACTCATCCATTTAGGCAACATGACCATGCAGTGCAGTTGGCTTTGCAGAAGGATGCACTCGATGCTGGAGATGCTGGCAGTTTCCAGGACTTCAATGTTTGTGATATGGTCTTGACGAAGCTGTAGAGGCAGTGTTGGTGGTAGCAGTCTAGAAGACGCATATGTCGATGTTAAAGGACCCATGATCAATGCCATACAGAAGGATGGTGCGGACTATGGCTTTATAAACTTGATCAGTGCTTGAAGAGTTTGGTCTGTGGTTGCTACACACTTGTTTTTAGAGTCGGTCAAATGTGATGTTTGTTTCTAAAGGCCCATCTACCACTTGCTTGCCTTTAGTGACATCAAACAAGATGATTCTGTCCAAATGGGTCAATTGCTTGACAGCCTCTATGTTTAACTTGCGATACAGGCTGATGCAGGAGCACAATTTTCTTTGAATTTATTTTAGTCTAGAGAGCTGTGCTACCTCAGAAAATGTGTTGTTATAGGTTGCTGTGGGTAAGAAGAGTGCAGTCATCAGTGAAGCAAAGCTCACAGATGAACTTTTCCTGTGTCTTTGTGTGAACTTAAAGATGCCTGAAGTTGGAAAGACCTCCACAGTATTGTGCAAAGAGCATGGAGTGACAGCATAATTCTGAATTATGGGGAAGCTGTCAGTTCAGCAGACTTGCATTACCCTCTTGGTATAATAATGTTTTATTGAGGTACGAGTAACAGAATCATTGGGCGTTTTAAATAATTCACCAATGATCTCATGACATTGACAGTATAAGATTGGAAGGAAACTGATATTCAAAAACAGTACATAGTGCTTTGATGGCCACCAGCAAACCAAACTGATGTTCCATTTTGTGTGCAGGTCTTGACAAAGTTCCAGCTGTGTCACAAACAATGGCCACACAAACCCTGTGGCCAAAATTAATTACAAATTTTGAATTATTTATAATTAAATGAAGTTTAGAGCTGTGTTCTTGTCGTAGCATTTTTCAAATCTACAAATTACCTCGGGAAAGAAAGTAAGAGCCCGTACAATCAGGTCCAATTTATGCACAGCCCTTTTTATTATTTACAATTCTGTGTCTTATCTGTGAGAAGAAGGTTGAATCTTCAAGGAACATTGATCAGTTCAAGTCTGTTAGAGTGTCAGCTCATTTATAACTTCACTAGTGCATGTAGGGAGAAGACCTAAGGAAAATCCCAAACATTTTTCCGTATATAAGGAGCAAGAGGGAATTTATGCACGGTGTTTTGAAGACCATTAAGGGGGACAAGTTCCCAGAACCTGTTGGGATCTATCTTGGAATGCTGAGGAAGGTAGGTGAAGACATTGCTGAGGCTTTGTAGGGAATCTTTGTTTCCTCTTTAGAAACACGAATGGTCCCAGATGTCTGGAAAATAACCAATATTGTCCCCTTGTTTAATAAGGGCAACAGGGATAATTCAAAAGATTACATATCAGTGAGCCTTACATCAGTGGCAGGAAAATTATTGGAGAAAATTCTTAAGGACAGGACTTACTCACATTTAGAAAAATATGGACTTATTAGCAATAGGCAGCATGGCTTTGTGCATCTCACAAACGTGATTGAGGAAATGACAAAGATAATTGATGAGTGCAGAGCAGTAGATGTCATCTACATGGGCTTATGCAAGCCCTTTGACAAGGTCCCTCATGGCTGGCTGATACAAAAGGTGAAGTCATGTGGGATCTGCAGTGAGCTTGTATGATGTACACAGAACTAATTTGGAGACAGAGAGTAGCAGTGGAAGGGTGTTTTTCAGAATGTAGATCTGTACAAGTGCTTTTCCACAGGGATCAGTGGTGGGGCCATTGTTATTGGTAATACATATAAATAATTTGGAGAAGAATATAGATAGTCTGATTAGTAAATTTGCGGATTGGGGGACCTGCAGATAGTGAGTAGGATTGCCAGAGGATACATCAGAATAGACATAGGCTGGAGATTTAGGTGAAGAAACTGCAGATGGAATTTAATCCAGACAAATGTGAGGTGATGCATTTTGGAAGGTTTACTGCAGGAGGGAAGTATACAGTAAATGGCAGAAACCTTAGTAACATCAATATATAAACATATAGGTCCACAGTTCCCTGAAAGTTGCAACGTAAGTAGATAAGGTAATCAAGAAGGCACATGGCATACTTGTCTTCAGGGATTGGGGCATGGAGTATAAAAAATGGCAAATCATGTTGCGGCTGTATAGATTTTAAGTTAGGTCTCATTTGAAATATTTCATACAGTTCTGATCACCATACTGCCAGAGGAAGGGGACAGAAACAGTTTACCAGGATGTTGCTTGGTTTAGAAGATATTAGCTATGAGGAGAGATTGGACAAACCTGGCTTGTTTTCACTTGAATATCGAGGAATGAGAGGCGACCTGATAGACATTTACAAAATTGTGAGAGGCATGGATAGAATGGACCATCAGAGCCTTTTTCCCAGGGTAGAAATGTCAATTACTAGGGCACATAGGTTTAAGGAAAAAGGGGATAAGTTTAAAGGAGAAGTGAGAGGCAATTTTTTTTTTAACACGGAGCGTGGTAAGTGTGTAGAATGCACTGTCAGAGGAGATCATGGAGGCAGATAAAATAGCAACATTTAAGAGGGATCTTGACAGATATGTGATTAGGTGGGCAAGAGAAGGGTATGGACAGCTTAGAGGCAAAAGGTTTATAGTTGGAAAAGCCTCATGTATCCACACAGTCTCTGTCATGTTCTTTGTTTGACTTCTTTTAATGCACATCAAGTCTTGTAAAAGATGGTGATGTGGTACATAACCATAAAGATTCCTTTCCTAGGATCACCAAGGCAGATCAATTCTAACTCCCAATTCACTTTTATCCTGGAAAAATGAAGGATAGTTTAAGGAACAATTGGTGAGAAAGCTGAATTTGTATCAGTTCCCTCTTCAGCAACCCAAAAACAGGTCTCTGTTTTTAACAGAAGAACTGAGGTCTTTACAGCAATTTCTTGTTTTACAAAATTCCAATTAGTTGGCTGCAATTCTCAAAATAAAATTTGAACTATAAGAGGGGGTTTTGTTTATTAATATTTGCATTAATTGGTATGGTGAATGGGACAAATATACAATGAATAGCTTGCAAATATATTTTTAAAAACCATGATGTTATAATTGAGTAGCTATACACTGTAATAAAATGAATATCTTCTGACAATGTTGTATTTCAAGAAGAGCCACGCTATTCATCAAGGTATAGTACAGACACATGAGTAGAAATTTCTGCTCCTACAGGTGGCAAGCTTGGAGGTGAGAAGGGCTTTTAATGAGGTGGGAAGGTAGTGAACCTTGCCACTATTCCACTTCTAGGTGAGAAGTTTTAGGTGAGAAGACCTGTGTTTCACTTCCTGCCCATTGCCATAACTGAGGTTCATAAATGGTCAATTAGGAGCACCCAAGGGGCACATACTGCTGAAGCTGATATTAACACTGGGGTGAGCCTATTGCCAGCAGGCATACATGGCAGCTGCAACCATATGGCCACCTTCTCACCTCTGGGATAGTTCAGACTGTCCCTTAATTGAAGACACTCAGTGCCTCTCCTTGCTGTTGCTGCTGACCCAACTTACACACCTCTTCCTGTGACCCCACCCCACAAAACCCCTCCCCACACTTTACATATATGTGACCTAGGCTGCTCCATAATCCTGGGATTCTGGTAAATGTTATACCTGCAGCAACCATTGACTTCCCTGTAGCACTGCTGCTGCTGAGCACAGGAGTTATCAGGCTCTTAACTCCAAGGGAAGACCCACTGATGGCCTGGGCATTGCCTGATTGCTTTGTAGTTTGTCAGGCCTTCCAAAAATTAGAAAACATGAATTTCTTGTTGGCTTTTCAAAGACAGGTGAGATCCAGATGTCTCAGCAAGATTTTGTCTTATGTGTTAATCTCAAATGGAAAATAAAAAACATGTGTACCCTCCAGAAGTTGGTTCAAAACGATGGCAAATACCAAAGAACAACGTTTCACATGATATTCTGGAGTGTATTTAATGGTCAATGAAAATACATGGAGAGAATGTTTTCAGTTTGAAAGAACATATCTTTTAATCTTTAAGCTGTCTAAAGTGCTTCAAACTAAGCAGTTTTTGAAGTCTAAGCACGATGATAGCATGGACAAATGTGGCAAGCAAGGTATCTATCGCAAAATCCCTAATACACTAATGGTGCACGTTGAGTGATAAATTATTGGTTAGGTCTGTAAAAGAACACATTCTACCTCTTTGAAGAGACTGACTTGATCTTTTACATCCACCTGAGGCAGTAGATGGGGCCACTATTTAATGTTTCACCAAGGAGGAAGTATTTCAGACAGTGAAGCATTTTTGCCATACTGGAAAACAGTTACAGTTCCGATTAGGTGTTCAAGTCTTTCAAGTGGTGGATGTATTAGTTTTTGCTTTGAGTTTGAAGAGTGCATTTGCTCTAGTGTAAAAATCATCACACTTCAGACTATATGGTTCCATCAAGCAGAGATTTTATTTAAGCTTATGCTACATCTTCCCTAAAATATGGAGTTTTCAGCACATAGTTGTAGTTTTCAAACTCACACAGGCCCAAATTATCTCAATTTTCAAGTTGCTCATTTCCATATTAATTCAATTTCTTGTCTGGATTCTCATTTTTCCTTATATCCTTGCTCTGCATAACAATGAAAAGCAACCTTAGAAAGGTTGTTATCATTACTACATGGATGAAATCAAGCATAACAACAGCAATTAGCTGAAGGCTATCATTGCACTTTATTTTAATCCAACTAATGTTAATCCTGTCATCCTTCATTCTTCACAAAGTTACTTGCAAAACATAATCAGTACTCATGGAGTATCTGCAAAATAACCATTCAAATGGTTCATTTTTGTGTATGCTATAGTTATTTGTAATTTAATCTGTAAGAAGGGCATTAATCAGGGAAATGATATTTTTTGATATCTAAAAATATTGTTTCCACTATTAAACATTGCCCTTTAAGAGTTAAGAAGTATGAGTTCATGTTGACATGATGGTTTTAGCCCTGCAATTTAAGTGTGAAGGCATTGAGTAGAGAGTTAGACAATTATGAATGGAAATTATTTGACTTGCCTTTAACCACTGTTGACAAGCAAGAATACCTTTGCAGTGACGTTAAAGATGATGAATAAGTGTTCTCTGAAGTGTAACTATTATCCTCAAACTGGAAGCTCTGTGGGTTTCAGTCACGTAATTCCATACTTATACGGTAACTCAGAAAGTTTCATTCTTATCAGAAATGATAACCCATTTACACAATTATGTGTTTAAAATATAGTAAGGGAGTGTAACTTAATTGCAGCTAACTTTTTTTAAATGTTATATTTCACCCTGAAATTTCACAGATGTACTGTCAAATTGCATTGATCTAAAGCAAATTCCTCAGTCCGTATCAGACTGCTGCTTTGAGGATTTAGGTCATACCATTAGTCCAAATTGATCCAACTTTAACCTCTACTCCACCCTGTTGTCTGAGTGCAATTACATTCTCCTCCTCTAATCTGAAATGTGATCTTCTTTTGCATTTCCATGTGTAACATCAGAAGAGAATCAACTACTATTCCACACAGTATCAACTATCGGGGATTCAATTCAAAGGTGTAACCTTACCCAATGTGTAGACACTCCTCTCAATCTTCTTTTTTATCTTATGTTACCTGCATTCACAAACTAGATTACAACACTATTGCTCTGAGCTACCCATTATCTGACATGTAACTCATTTTTGTTCACCAATAGAGAAGTTATGCCAAATCCATTTAATGCTGATTAGAAGGCCAGTACTGAAAATAGGAAATATACATAAGCTACAAATATGCAATAAATCCTGCACTGTCTTATATTAATTGTGTTAATTATTTTGAATAAGCATTGCAAAATCAGTCAATCTCCTCCTGTTCCAGCACGCTGATCTGTACAACTCTGCACTGTGATTGGTCCAACACCTTTAATCGCTTCAGATACTTCTGTGATACTTCCAAGAAATAATTGATTGTAGATGGGAGGCAAAAGAGCTCATACACATTCAATTTGATGAAATAAATATTACTGAAATTATGACATTGAAAATACTATACAGTCATCTCCTTGAATCTAGTATTCCTGTTAACATGGACAAACCAAACTTTGAGGTCAATTGTGTGCTGAATTAATATGGCTCATGTCACTGTATTGGCTCCCTGGTTTCAAAGTATGGTCACACTTACCCTGCTAGCATGGAATGTGTATATGTACAAAAATTTCTCTTGTCAGTTTACACATAAAAATCAAAGAGTTATCACACATTTCCCAAAAAGGAGATGGTGGGGACAGAGATCTGGGAACAGGCTTCACTCATCTAAATGACAGAAGAAAGGTTAAACTAACTTTGAACTAATCATTCAATAAGAAGTCAATTTCCTCTCATTACTTTTCCAACTTGCATGTTTATAATGGCTTTATTTAATTCTTTTATGAATATAAGTTTATTATCTGTCAATTTGAGTAGGTTGAGGTTATTTAGAAAACTCACAATAGAAATGTGTAAGAGTTGGTCTTTCTTAGTATAGGATATAAAAATGAACAATTAATAGGCAAGCATGATATTCAAAAATGAAACAATATTTGGTTAGCTATTATTAACAGAGTTACATGTTCTGTATAATGTTGTGGAGGTCACCTCAGCACCAAAATCAATCTTTGTTTTATAACATAATTAGTATGAATTGCAGGGGCCAAATTGGAATTATAGGAAACCAACCTGAGGGGGTTGGTTTCATGCCAGTTTCAATTTGAGTTGATGCCAATAATGCCAGCAAATGGCTTACCCCCAATTATCTTGATTAGTTCAGCCAAACAGTAATCTCTGAAATACTTGTTTGGTATCCAAAATAAAGATAAAATGAATGAAGTGGAAAACGGAATGGACAACAAATTAAACCAACACCAACTCCTAGGATATGCTACACTGTAAAAAGATTTCAAGGTCATGTCAGTGCAAAGTTTTAAGTTTAGATAAGCAGCCTGCTCAGGATGTCACAGTTGATAATCTTACTATATTGATGTACAATGAGATTCATGAAAAAATTGGATTACAATCCAGTCCTAATAAAAATCTAATTAGTAAACAACAGCTGGTCTGAAGAAATGATAGCCCTTAACACATCCTTCGATTACTTTTTAGACATTTTAAGCATTATATAGGTGGAGATCACTTATGGAGAATGCTAGGGGAAAATAAGATGCTATAATAATAACAATGTCTTAAATAATTGAAGTACCCCGGAGGTAAAATATATCAAAAATAATGTTCTACAGAACTGAATGGAAAGCTTTCAATGTTGATGTTGTTCTTATCTAATTAAGTTATCTGAAACTGAGCAAGTTAAACTGGCTCTTATATTATCTTCTTAGCAAAACTGATATATAGTGTAATATTTTAAACAATGAACTGATTGTTAGTATGAAAGAAATTGCCTCAGGGGCACATTAGCGCCTGTTTCAGTGCATTGCCGAATAATTGGTACAAGCCTACTGCCATCAATACCAATTAAACCAGCAACACTTCATTATATTGGACTTTTGACCTAATTACTGATGGATCGTCAGCAAAAAAAATCTGGCTTAAAAGTCTTATCTGTAGCTTTGTGCCAGACACTTGGAAAGACTCTAAATAAAATGACCAAAATTTTCCTCAAGTCAGTAGCGATGTGTTTTACGCTACCAGCATTTTGTTTTTCTACATGTTTCTTAGCAAACTACAAGACTATAGGTTATCTAATTACTGTTTTGTACTTATATATACTTTAGGAAGGATAGAAAATGCTATTTTTGAATTGAAGCAGGGATTGGGGTGAAAGTGCTGGTGGGAAAAGCAAGCTTGAACTGTTGCTAGCATTTGGATAACAGTTACCAGTAAAAGATGGATGTAAGTGTCTTTTTCTAGAGGTCACCTAACGCAATGTTTCATATGATAAAGGCACAGGGATATATGTTCCTGGATTTTCTCACCTTTACTTCCCTTTTGGCTTCTTTGATGAAATTAATCACAAAATGCTAAGAGCAATACTAAGTACACATCGCTAATCAAAAGAACAATTAAAATACCAGATCCTGGTTTGACTACTTATGTTTGATATTACTGATAGTAGAACAAGTCAAATTTACTGACATTCACACTACATGATGTGCTTACTTTCAGTAATGAAGAAGTTATAAAGAAATATTTATTTCTTCTGGAACTGTTTTCTATGGTATTGGGTAAAATCACAATGGAATTGACCTGACTGTTATGCTCTTACTAAATAGACTGAAGTGCAAATGGCCATCAGTTTCTGTTCTTCATTGCTGGAAGCAGAAATTTCCTGCTTGATTGGCCAAACTCTTAAACAACTCACTGTTTTGTCTTCATAAATAACATTCTCTGGTTATTTTTAACACTGTAAAACTCAGTGTTTAGGTCACCCTTATTCTATACAATTTTTGATGTTCTACTGTCAAAATTACACTGACGGAAACATTTTAGAAAGACACATGACGATCCATTTCATGGGTCTAGGATATAAATTGAAAGAAGAAAAGTGAGAGGGTTCAGAGAGGACATAAAGTAGGGTTATGTTGCTGAAAGGTATAAATAATTCAAGCAATGTTGTTTAAATTATTCTGTAGTCATTGAGTAAGTATTTAAAGAACACAAGCTTTCCAAAATGCAAAGATACTTAACATGACTACTGAGTATCATATATAATACAAAGTGCATCAGGTTCTGCATATTTCTAAGTGCAACTGTAGTGAAGTCATTGATATTCTATATATTGATCACTGATTTTGCAAAGTCTAAAATGTCCAACAATTAATTATTTACAGTGGGCTCCTAGTTTGTATTGCGGTTGGTGTTGGAAACCCACCAAATCACTGACAAACCCATGTTAAATAGTCGGAGCCAAGATTTGAAGGGATACATCCACTTACAGTTAAGTAGCTACATATTGGAGTGATCTCTTATATCCTTGACAGAATTTTAATGGTGCATTATTGTGTAACTGCATGAGGTGAGTGTGACAACAAATGGGTTACAGCAGAATAACCCTTACATGTTCGAGGGAACTATCCCAAAGGACAGCTGTACACATACCTGACCAGAATCAGTAACTAAGATTGACTTGTGTACACTGGCAAAAAAGCATCAGATACGGATGAATATTGCATATCCTAAGAAAAGTGTCAAGGAAAGAATGCTCAACAGCACCTATATGCAACGAAGAGTTACCCATAAATCGAATCCACATTTATCCTGTTGCCTTGTACCCAAGCACCTTTGCAACCTGAGAGTTTTTACTGGTTATCATGCATATCCAGACAACATTGCAAATGTGAACTACACCATTGCAAGACTCATATTTTCAAAGGACTTTGCTACTAAAATAATTACAGTGCAGCCTACCTGTAAGACACAAACTTGTTAAGAATCAATGGGAGATCCAAAATTGATGCCATTACTATTTTTAATACCATAGACCACAAGGGATAGGAGCAGAAGGAGGCCACTCAGTCCTTCAAGTCTGTTCAGCCATTCAATCCATGGCTGGTCTGATAATCTTTAAGTAAAAAGTGAGGTCTGCAGATGCTGGAGATCAGAGCTGAAGATGTGTTGCTGGTTAAAGCGCAGCAGGTCAGGCAGCATCCAAGGAACAGGAAATTCGACGTTTCGGGCAAAAGCCCTTCCTGATGAAGGGCTTTTGCCCGAAACGTCGAATTTCCTGTTCCTTGGATGCTGCCTGACCTGCTGCGCTTTAACCAGCAACACATCTTCAGCTCTGATAATCTTTAACTCCACTTTCCTATAAGACTTGATTCCCTGACTGATTGAAAATCCCTGATGAAGGGCTTATGCCTGAAATGGTGACCCTTCTGCTTCTCGGATGCTGCCTGATCTGCTGTGCTTTTCCAAGACCACACCTTTCGATTGACTCTCCAGCATCTGCAGTCCTCACTTTCTTCTGGTTGAAAATGGGCTGATGTCAGCCTCAACACCTCTCTAAGGTAAAGATTCACAAATCTCCAAGAATATAAATTCCTCCTCATCTGTCTTAAATGTGTGACCCCCTTAGAACATAGAACATAGAACATTACAGCGCAGTACAGGCCCTTCAGCCCTCGATGTTGCGCCGACCTGTTATACCAATCTGAACCCCATCCAACCTACACTATTCCATGTAGGTCTATGTGCTTGTCCAATGATGACTTAAATGTACTTAAAGTTGGTGAATCTACTACTGCTGCAGGCAAAGTATTCCATACCCTTACTACTCTCTGAGTAAAGAAACTACCTCTGACATCAGTCCTATATCTATCACCTCTCAATTTAAAGCTATGCCCCCTCATGCTCACTGTCACCATACTTGAAAAAAGGCTCTCCCTGTCCACCCTATCTAATCCTCTGATTATCTTATATGTCTCTATTAAGTCACCTCTCAAACTTCTTCTCTCTAACGAAAACAGCCTCAAGTCCCTCAGCCTTTCCTCGTAAGACCTTCCCTCTATACCAGGCAACATCTTAGTAAATCTCCTCTGTACCCTTTCCAAAGCTTCCACATCCTTCTCATAATGCGGTGACCAGAACTGTACACAATACTCCAAGTGTGGCTGCACCAGAGTTTTGTACAGCTGTAGCATAACCTCATGGTTCCAGAACTCGATCCCTCTATTAATAAAAGTTAAAACAGTGTATGCCTTCTTAACAACCCTGTCAACCTGGGTGGCAACTTTCAAGGATCTGTGTACCTGGACACCGAGATCTCTCTGCTCATCTACACTACCAAGAATCTTACTGTTAGCCCAGTACTTTGCATTCGGTAACTCCGACCAAAGTGAATCACCTCACATTTGTCCGCATTAAACTCCATTTGCCACCTCTCAGCCTAGCTCTGCAGCTTATCTATGTCTCTCTGTAACCTACAACATCCTTTGTCACCATCCACAATTCCATCGACCTTAGTGTCGCCTGCAAATTTACTAACCCACCCTTCTACACACTCATCCAGATCATTTATAAAAATGCGGTACACCACTGGTAACTGGACTCCAGGATGAACATTTCCCATCAAACACCACCCCTTGTCTTCTTTCAGCAAGCCAATTACTGATCCAAACTGCTATATCTCCCACAATCCCATTCTTCCGCATTTTGTACAATAGCCTACTGTGGAAAACCTTATCAAATGCCTTGCTGAAATCCAAATACACCACATCAACTGGTTTACTCTCATCTACCTGTTTGGTCACCATGTTTGGAGATTCTGCCATCTTGTCCAAGACTCTTCCATAACAGGAAACAAGCTTTCCATATCTATCCTGTCAAGTTCTCTAAGCACCTTATATGTTTCTATAAGGTCACCTATCATTCTTCTGTACT
This sequence comes from Hemiscyllium ocellatum, assembly GCF_020745735.1. Lineage (NCBI taxonomy): Eukaryota > Metazoa > Chordata > Chondrichthyes > Orectolobiformes > Hemiscylliidae > Hemiscyllium > Hemiscyllium ocellatum. The sequence goes on along the minus strand of NC_083425.1, from coordinate 24,488,918 downwards.
TCAACAGGTACAAGCCAACTCAACTCAACCTTTACTCATAAGACAATCCCTCTGTACCTGGCATGGTGAACCATCCAATACCAGTATATCTTTCCTCAGGTAAGGGGCAAAAAATTGTTCACAAAATTTTCTGGCAAGATGGCATCAGTTCCTCTGCTCCACCTGTTCTATTTCTTTCTTTTCTTTGTTTTCTCATTTTAGCAATCCCAGAGCAGCACAAGGGTAACAAGTCCCGCAATGGGTGAGGGGAAGTGTGTCCCGGAGCGGGGTGAGGGGACTGAGCCTCAGAGCAGGAGAAGGAGAAGCGAGTCTTGGAGTGGGGCGAGGGGAAGCGAGTCCCAGAGTGGGGCGAGGGGAAACGAGTCCTGGAGCACTGTAACTTCCTTTGGTGCAGCTGAGCGCTGGTGCGAAGTGGATTGGGACAGTTGTTGGTCTGGGACCTGGTGTGTGTGGTCAGATCAGGTTCTGAGCTGCTGCTATTTGAAACTCTTTACTGGACTGTAATGTCACTCCTTTAACTATGTTCTAACTAACTTACATCTAACTTAGTTTTTTAGACATGCTAGTACTTTTCCTTTTAATCCTTTTTTGTATTTAAGTATTGTACTTGTACCAAAGATGGCACCATTAGAAGCAGCCATTGTAAAAATGATTCACTCTACTTCTGTGCTGGAGTACCTGTGACAATAAAGGATATTCTCTTCTGTTTTATTCTGTGATCTGACTAGGGTCTTATATAGTTTTCGCAAAACCTCCCTACTTCTATCCTCTGTTCCCTTTGAAATAAAGGCCAATGTTCCATTTGTCTTTCCTATTACCCACTGAACTTGGATACTCAGTTTTTGTGATTCCTGGATGAGAACTCCCCCATACCCCTGTGATTTGTAGTTTTCTGTGGTCTTTCTCCACTTAAACAATACTCACATGTTCTATTCTTCCTGCAATGTGCATAACCTCACATTTCCTCACATTATATTTCATCTGCCAAGTTTTTATCTGCAAAATTAATCTGTCTATGTCCCTCTGAAGTATCAGCCTTGCCACATGCCTTCCCACCTATTTTTGTGTCCTCCACAAACTTGGCTATTGTATGTTCTATTTTGCAAATTGTGGCCTCAGCACCAATCCTTGTGGCAGGATGATAATGTGCCCTTCATTCCAACTTCCAATCCTGTTTGTGAACACATCCTCTATCCTGTGCTTCCAACAAATTCCAACACTACATACTCTTAGCTTACAAAGTAGTTAGTGTATGGCACCTTTTCAAACATCTTCTAAAAATCCGAATATATTGCATCCACCTCCTCCCCTCTAACTATCCTGCTTGATTACTACCTCAAACAAATTGTAATAAATTTGTCAGGGAAGATTACTACCAGTGTATCCTTTCTATTCCTTTAAAAACAGCAGCTGATTCCAAAACAGTGTTCTTGAAAATAAATTATCTGGCACCTTTGTTCTTGTGACCCAAGATCCGAGAAGGGGAACTGTCATGTTTTACTTGCCAACTCAAATCTGCTGGAAACCAACAGTAGAATTTGATAGTGTTCCTCCAGGCTCCAACCATTAGAGATCACTTATTTCCTCCATCTCCTAACAGGGAATTCTGCACCAGAGTAGTTTATGAGGGGGATATCCACTAAGTCCCTGCCAACGCCCCCTCCTGCCTTTGACAGCTAGGTTACATCTTCAGACAGAACAAGTCAGCAGAGAGTATATCAATCAGACCGAGCCATTACAAATACTGTGCTGTCTTCCTACCGTGGAGCTGAAAACCTCCGCAGTGAATCTAACTGCCCCCACATCAACAACTTTTGCAGCAGATTATGTGTCCTATTATCAGAAACTATCTACAGGTATTACCATTGCAACTTATGACTTTTAAGTAGTAAGATGCAATTAAGCTATTTTAAATTTAGTGAAAATTACAGCACAAAGAAATTTCATTTTAATAAGAAAATTACAAAACTCTTGTCATTTGACCTTTAAGAACTCTCTGTAGACTGGAAAAAAGATGATGAGAAAATGAACCAAGGTAATTCTAACCTGAAAGTAAACTGAGAATTCTTGACTAATCTTGAAATATGTTTAAAACAATTCACACTTATAAATCCATTGCTAGCAAAGGATAATTAGGTTTTTCCAATTTAATATTGTTTGTAAGAATAATTACTGTGCTCAGGTTTGGTAAGTTTTTTTCTGCAGTGATAATTTCCTTTTGCATCAAAGAAGGACAGTGTCCTTTCGATAAAAAGTCTGATTGTCTAATGCTATTGAAGATTTGGGACAGGTGGTGCACAGGGGCTAGGCAAATTCCCTGGTGGAATGACTGCACTGAGCCAAGGAAGTTAAAGTTAAACCGTGTTGGAAAAGCCGCACAAAGGCTTAGAGAATTCAGGAGACAGTTACCGAGTTGTGGCTATATCTAATCAGTGCAGGAAGATTCACACAAAGACCTAGAGTAGAAGAAGAACAATCTTCATTGAACAATCTTCACCAGGCAGATGGACCAGAAGGGGAAGAGGAAGAATGAATGAGAAGTTCCCTCACACCACGGCTAGACAGTAAAATGCTGCCTTCCCATCACTTCATTGAGACTGGAACATTCCCATGCTTACAGCCAATTCCCTGGCATTTGTGAACCATCGTCACACTTGTATACTTTATTTGTCCAATTAACTAATATGTTATATCTAAACTACTGCCGCTTAACTAACACAATAAACTAACTGGAATTTACTTGCAATAAATTATTGACTGCTTATCTTGAGTAACTGTGATCACTAACCCCTGAAATCAACACTGCTCAATTCAGAGCTTTGGCTTACATTGGATATCCTTTTATCAGAGTTCCTCATCTATCATTCTCACAACTGAAGGTTTGGGTTCTCTGTATTTGACTCATGATTTCACTGTATCTGATGTGGGGATCCCGTGGTCCTGCTATTTCCTCCAGTTCCAATACAGCAAATATTAAGGAATGCTATCAACAATACAGAAAGGACAAAACATGTGAAATCGTAAATGTGATTAATCCCAGTGATACATTCCATACTACCATTAAAAGGTCAACTGCAATCTTGCTAGTTTTTGGAATTAAAAATGAGTGCCAATTTGCTGCTTACTTGTTTGCAAATGAAACTGAGAGCTTGAAGTGAGTAAATAAATATGAAATCAAAGTTCACAAAGCAAATAACATTGAAAGCAAACAGATTTGTTGGATTACTGAGGAAAAATCCTTGGTATTACAACATCTAACTTAATAAACATTTCTTCGTCCACTGATGGAGTACACAGGTTGTTTGTGAGATTCCTGAATAGTGCAACATGTGGCAGATGAAGTTTAATTTTGGTAATTGCAAGGTGGTAAGGCAAACTAGGGCAAGGTTTATACAATTAATGGTAGTCCCCTGTGGAGTGTTGTCGAACAGAGGGACCTAGGGGTTCAGATACACAGTTCCTTGTAAGTGGCGTCACAGGTAGGCAGGGTGGTGATGAAAGCATTTAGCATACTTGCCTTCATTGGTCAGAACATTCAGGAGTTGGGGCATCATGTTATGGCTGTACAGGATATTGGTGAGACCACTTGGAGTACTGCATACAGTTCTAGTCACTCTGCTTTAGAAGGATATTAATAAACTGGAAAGGGTGCAGAAAAGATTCACAAGAATGTTACTGGGACTGGAGGTTTGGAATGATAGGGAGAAGTTAGATTGGCTGGGATTTTTTTCCCTAGAGAAGCAGGAGGTTGAAGTGTGACCTTATAGAGGTTTATAAAATGAGGGGCATAGATAAAGTGAATAACCAAGGTCTTTTCCCTACAGTAGGGGAACTCAAAACTGGAGGGCAATGGTTTAAAGTGAGAGGGTAAAGATTTAAAAGGACTGCAAATGGCAACCTTTTCACACAGAGCATGGTGTGTATATGGAATGAACTGCCATTGGAAGTCGCAGATGCAGGTACAGTTACAACATTTCAAAGACATTTACACAGGTACATTAATAAGAGAGATGTAGAAGGATGTGTGCCAAATCCAGACAAATGGGATGAGAGTTATCGAGTCATAGAGATATATGGCACAGAAACATACCTTTTGTTCCAACTCATCCACGTCAACTACATATCCTAAATTAATCTCATCCCATTTGCCAGCACATGGCCCACATCCCTCTAAACCCTTCCTGTTCATGTACCCATCCAGATGCCTTTTAAAAATTGTATTTGTACCAGCCTCCACCACTTCCTCTGGCAGCTCATTCTATACAGGCACTACCGTCTGTGTGAAAAAGTTGTCCCTAAAGTGCCCTTTAAATCTTTCTCCTCTCACCCTAGACCAATGCCCTCTAGTTCTTAACTCCCCCAATCCAGGGAATAGATGTTGTCAATTTGTCCTATCCATACCCCTCATGATTTTATAAACCTCTACAACGTCACCCTTCAGCCTCCAATGCTCCAGGGAAAACAATCCCAGCCTACTAAACCTCTTCTTATAACTCAAACCCTCCAACCCTGCAAACATCTTTGTAAATATTTTCTAAACCCTTTCAAGTTTCACAGAAACCTTCCTATAGGAAGGAGACCAGAATTGCACTCAATATTCCAAAAGTGGCCTAACCAATGTCCTCTAGGCCGGAAACATGAACTCCCAATTCCTATACTCAATGCTCCAAAAAAAAGGAAAGCAAAACTAAATGCCTTTGCCACTATCCTGTCTGCCTAAGACTGCAATTTCAAGAAACTATGAACCTGCATTCCAAGGTCTCTTTGTTCATCAACACTGCCTAGGACCTTACCATTTAGTGTGTAAGTCCTGCCCTGAATTGCTTTTCCAAAATGTAACACCTTATATTTATCTAAATTAAACTCCATCTGCCACGCCTCAACCCATTGGCCAATCAGATCAAGATGTTGTTGTACTTTGAGGTAATCTTCTTTGCTGTCCACTACACCTCTAATTTTGGTGTCACCCGCAAACTTATTAACCATACCTCCTATGTTCACGTCCAAATCATGTATATAAATAACAAAAAGCAGTGGACCCAGCAACAATACTTGTGGCACATCACTGCTCACAGGCCTCCAGTCTGGAAAATGACCCTTCACCACCACTGTCTTCTACCTTTGAGCCAGTTCTGTCTCCAAATGCCTAGTTCTCCCTGTATTCTATGAGATATAACTTTGCTAACCAGTCTCCCATTAGGAAACTTGCTGAGTGCCTAATTGAAGTCCATATAGATCACATCCACTGCTCTGACTTCATCAATCCTCTTTGTTACTTCAAAAAACTTAATCAAGTTAGTGAGACATGATTTCCCACACACAAAGCCATTGTTGACTATCCCCAATCAGTTATTCCCTTTCCAAGTACATGTAAATCCTGTCCCTCAGGATTCCCTCCAACAATTTGCCCACCATTGGTCTATAGTTCCCTGTTTTTTACTTACCACCCTTCTTAAACAGTGGCACCACGTTAGCCAATCTCTAGTCTTCCGGCACCTCACCTATGAATATTGAGGATCCAAATATCTCAGCAAGGGGCACAGCAATCATTTCCCTAGCTTCCCACAGAGTTCTAGGCTACACCTGATCACATCCTGGGGATTTATCCACCTTTGTATATTTTAAGACATCCAGCACTTCCTCCTCTGTAATATGGTCATTTTTCTCAATGTCACCATCTATTTCCCCACATTCTGTATCTTCCATGTTCTTCTTCACTGATGCAAAGTACTCATTTAGTATCTCCTCCAATTCCTGTGGTTCCACATGTAGGCTGCCTTGCTGATCTTTGAGAGGTCCTATCATTTCCTTTGTTGCCCTTCTGTCCTTAATGTATTCATAAAATCTCTTTGGAATCTCCTTAACCTTATTTGTCAAAGTTATCTGCTGTCCCCTTTTTGGCCTCCTGATTTCTTGCTTAAGTTTACTCCTACTGCTTTTATACTCTTCTAAGGATTCACTCAATCCCTGCTCTCTATATCTGACAAAAGGAAGTTTAGTTTTGGGAAAACATAGTTGACATGAAGCAGTTGGACTGAAAAGTCTGTTTCTATGCTGAATGACTCTGTGACTTAGAATGTATTTCAAAGATGTGCTGTTTGATTCTGTGTGAAATTCTGAAAAAATTATCAGTGTTACATGCTTGATGAAGGTTCTGAAATGGGGACCAAGGCAGCAAAGCAGGGAGATAAAGAGACAAAATCTGTTCTATAAGATACATGATGACCTGTTGGGAATTGACAGAAACAAATATCTCTGACAATGACAATTCATGGGAAAGACATCCGCATAAACTAAAAAGGCCATTTCAAAGACAGTGTAGCAACAATCTTTCTTCCCAATAACAATCCCACAATGGAACAATCTGACACAGAGAATAGTCGCATGTTTATTACTTGAAAACTTCAAGACCCATCTTTGGATATTTCCATTTTTAAGCTTTCATTATCAGGACAACAATTTCAACATCACCTACTTTAGGTAATGCTATCCACATAGCTAATAGGGATATTAGATTGTAATGCCAAAATAAAGCAGAGGTCTTGGCAATAGCTTGATATTTAGTTTTCTCAGTTTATTCAGAATCTAGCAAGTTGTTACTAGGTGTGTGAGGATATATATACACACCAAAACCTTCAAGTAACTCTGCACATTCTTTTTGGCAGCATTCTGTGTCGATGGCTCACAGAATCAAAATTTCTTGCTTCCGACAACAAGTATATCAAGTGTTCCACAGGTCTTGTGAACACATATTTATTGTGTGGATGTCAAGTTACACATCAGGTGTAATTGAATTTGAAATCTTTATTGTGTCCAAAATCAATCTGAACAACTGATCAATTTGTTGCACTGTGTATCATTAATGTATCTGAAGTTTGACATTTATTTAGAAGAGTTCCTTTTTATCAATAACTTGAAAATAACATTTCTTGAGCATAGGAATCTTCATAACAAATAGGTAATTCCTCTCAAAGTAGGCTTATCCCCTTCTGAGAAAGTCTTGAGCATTAAAACCAAAACATCAGGTTACAGAAACAAGATAAAACAACAAATATTTGCCACATTGAATGTATTCCATTTGAGGAATTAATACATTGAAAAATCTTTGTAGTAATCCATTCCTTCATGAAATTGTGTGTTCTTCTACATCTCAATCTGAAGCCACCCCAGAGACACCTTGTATTAGTAGACGAAGTATAAGAGAAGTTTAGACAGGCACTATGGGCGCACACCCAGGGATACATCAGTGAATGGAATACAAATGCCTGTAAACCATTTTGGAACTCCTGTTATACAGCTTGGTGTACTTTACAGTTATCATTATTACTGGGGGAATTGGCTGTTTTATACTTCACATTTCTCCAGACTTTTGTATCAGTTGAATTCAATTCAATATCACTGATTTTGCACTACTACACAAAATCAAAATTATCCTCAACATGTCTTACTTCATTTTATGTTTGATTTGAGTGCAATTCCCTGGATGATGGAAAGAATAGAACTAATTGTTTTATGGCACTGTTGGGGAAAGAGAACAGTAATCTTAAGCCGAAGTGCTCCCATGTGATCTATTGTTACAGAGGTCTTGCAGCTGACAGAAGAGAGTCTTACTCATCATCCTCAGTGTGTTTCGTCTACATCTACCTCTGTATCATTCTCTGCAGCGTCTTGGTGGGTTGGCCACTCTGAATGATAAAACTGTTCAATGTGCAGAAGATGGCATGTTATTGGAGAGCCTCTAGAGATTAAACCACCTCACCATTTCCAGACTTATTTCAACAGAGAAGTGTTGCTTCTGTGGCCTATATCAGGCTTACTGTTAGCTCCAATGGATGGACACTGTTTGTCCCTAATCTTTGCACATTGCTTGCATTTCTGTGAGGTCAGCCTTGTCCCAGCAAACAGACAGCATCTGATCTGATGTTCAGATATGAGATAGATGGAATAAGAAATGATACAGATGGAACCATAATGGCAGACGCAAAGAAGCCCAGAACAGACTGCATAAAGAGCTACATGTTGTATGCCAGCAAGGTGCTCAGTGATTGAAATTCCCTTTTGAGTCATACAGGCTACAGGCACAAAATATTATGTGAGTGCCAGATGATGCTCATCATCTGAGGAAGCCCAGAGCCCTGTCGTGCTGGTTTATAGCTCGCTTTTTAGGCAAATTGGCTGTCACACATGTCAACTCAAATGATCTCAAGGCATATAAGGCTGGAGCCACCATATTTTAAACAGACACAGGAAAAGAAGGTTGTGATCTTGTTGAGGGCAGTCATTGGTACTGCAGTAGACAATGGTGTTACAACACGGAGAGAGACAGCTGAACCAAATTAGCCTTTCGACCTTTGTATTTGCAAAACAATACAATTAAACTGAAAAGCCCAGTGATTACTCCAATGGTTCCTAACCAGACTTTCAATAACCAATTTCAGACGTGCACATAATTAACTCAAGACACTGATTTTGTATCTCAAACAAAACAGTTGGATACTTCCGTAACTATGCAAAACTACTGCAGATTTAAAAAAAAACAAGATAATAGTATAAAATCATAGAGTTAGACAGCACAGAAACAGACTCAAAGGTCTAAATAGCCTGCGCCGACCAGATATCCTAAATTGATCTAGTCCCATTTGTCAGCGTTTGGCCCTTATCCCTCTAAACCCTTCCTGTTTATGTAACCATGTGGATGCTGTTTAAATGTTGTATTGTACTGCCTCCATGATTTCCTCTAGCAGCTCATTCCAGCCACATACTATCCTCTGTGTGAAAATGTTGCCCCTGAGGTCCCTTTTAAATGTTTCCTCCCCTCATCTTGAACCTATGCCCTCTAGTTTTGGACTCCCCTAACCTGGGAAAAAGGCCTTGTCTATTTATCCTATCCATGCCCCTCATGTTTTTATAAACCTCTATAAGGTCACCCCTCAGCCTATGACACTGCAGAGAAAACAGCCCCAGCTTATTCAGCCTCTCCCTATAGCTCAAACCCTCTGCCTACCATTAAACTTGAAAGATTTGTTTTCAATCTCCAGTAACATCAAAGACAGACAGACAGACATGTTGAGGGATAAATAAAAGAAAACTAACCAGATTACTTAAATCGTTTTCATGTTGTGATGCTTTGTGAGGCTACGTGTGTGCTCCATTGTTGTTTTTCTGGAAACATTGAACAGGGTTTGCTTCTTTATCACTCAGGTATAAGTAGCAATATTTCTAACTCAGCTTTCTATTTTTCGGATTTCCAAAAGTTGGCGTAGGAGATTAGGCAGGATCTTCCATCTCCAGCAGCTAAACTCAACTCCTCCAGAAACACAGTTTAATCACAACTCCACTTCTGCTTCCACCCTGATAGACTGGAAGCCTTGCCCTCAATTACCATTCAGCATCTGCTTGAACACAGACTTGCTGGAACCAGTTCCCACGTACTGAGCTCTTAATAGCCACCTCTGCCATCTATTTAAGCACAATGCTGTTCCTAAGGTTACTGTGTCCATAGGAACACTTTCAATTAAAAATCAGCCTACAATTAGCCCCCAGGCTTGGCCTTTCAAATCACCAAAGGCTTGTTTGAAGTATTGTTTTCTTTTTGCCACAAGCTATTTCACGAAGTCCACAAGTCTTCTTTGACTCCAAGCCAGAACAGATGAAAGGATAAAAATAATGAAAAAATTAGTGAAGGTTCTAACAATGGCACTTTGAAATCACCTCCAGTATCACAAAGTCTTCTCATACATGGCTCCTTGGTAAACTATAGCTACCACTGTCTTCACCTATACGTTCCTGTTGGGTATACCTTTTAATTGTACTCCTCTGCCTCTTTCTTCTCTACTTCCATGGACTCAATCCGTTTCCTCCTTGCATTCGGATCACAATGTTCCATGCTCAGTGAAACCAGAGTTTTGCCAGAAGCCCCTGAGTCAAAAGCCCTCTGCCAAATCCCCCCAAAATGCTCAGAAATATTGATTATCAGTTCCACAATCAATTCACCATATCTCAACAGCAGCACCAGAATATGGAACAGCAAATTAATTCAGCAATAATTTACCTAAGATCAGTGGTGACTTCAAATATCAGCAGAAATGGCACAGAACAATTGTTCATCCCCATGGTTTCAAAGAACAATTTAGAATTTCCCAATAGGTCAGTAGAGCTGCAAAGAAGTAATTTAAATTCAAAATCAACTGCAGATTTCTTATTAAATTTCTTGAAGCATGCTTGCCAATTTAAGAAGACTGGATGCTTACAAGTAATGCTATATCAATCTGATGACAGTTAGATTCTGAATGTAGAATGGGCACGCTGAATTGCATCCCAAATTTCATTCAATGATAACAGCAATGGTTTTGCTTTGCAGAACCAATAGAATTAGGAGCAAATTACTGCAGATGCTGGAATCTCTACTGAAAACAACAAATACTGGAGATCACAGCATGTCAGGCAACATCCATAGAGAGAGAGCAAACTGATGTTTCGAGTCTAGATGATTGGTCATCAGAGCTGGTGAGTTGAAAGTTCAACATTACAGTGCTTATCAGTGTAATAGATTGCCCAAATTGAAAGTCCTTCCTCATTGACTTGCAAGAATGTCAAATCATAACTATTTCTAAAATGGTAAATACAAACATTTGGAAATATTAGATTTTCAAAATTTGACATTTCACTAATCTGGTCTCAGATGCAGACAATGTGTGCCAGTAACTGCAGCTGTGAACACTGACATTTGCAAAATAGCAATGGAGAAACAAAGTGTTGTGTTTGCAAACAAATTTCATAACATCAATCTGATGCATCCAAAACCAACGGGCAGATACTTATAGGGACGCGAATGACATGGGCTATTATGAGAAATCATATGGAGATGTTAGGAGCAACTGGTTGCATTTTCCAACAGAATTCCAGATGTTGAGATGCGATTTTTACTTGAGAATGGTGAGATGCCTAGCAAAATGGTGTACTGCTTTTTGTCAACCTCATCAACTGCAGATTTCATTTGAACAGGGGAGATGATGGCCTAGTGGTATTATCACTGGACTGTTAACCTAGGGACCCAGATAGCATTCTGGGCATCTGGGTTGGAATTCAACCTTGGCAGGTGGTGAAATTTGAATTCAGTAAATTATCTGGAAATAAGGATCTAATGATGACCATGAATCCATTGCTGATTATTGATAGACACAATCTTAACATGATGGAGAGGAAAAAGATAAGAATAACCTTGACGGACAGGGAACTGGAAGTCCTGATGGATGGGCTGGTGCAAAGGAGAGGAGTCCTCTTCCTGAACAATTGGCAGAGGAGGCTGTGCCACCAGATCCCGTCAGCCTGATGAAAGATTGCCACCTAGCTCAGAACCTTCTTCCAGATTACAGAGAGTGATTCAAACCTTTTCACTTAGTTTTGCAGATGGGCCCTATGGAGAGACCATGGTCCACCCTATTGAGTGACCTGATCAGACAATCCATATCCGGTCCACTAATGTCTTTTAGGGAATGAAACTGCTATTCTTTACCTGCTCTGGCCTATATGTGACTCCAAACCTACAGTAAAGTGGTTAACTCTTAACTGTCCTCTGGGAAATCGTGAAGATTTCCTCCTTCATGAAAAATGTTACTCAATTCCTTCCTGTCTGCCCTTCCTGAAATATTGAGTACCCCTGAATGTTCAGTTCCATCTTTGGGCACCATGCAGATGGATCTCTGCAATTGCACCAAATCACAAATGTTTAGATCTATTTGTGCTGCCAATTCACCTGTCTTATTGTGAATGCAAACTCATAGATTTATTAGCTCTAACATGGATTGTCTGATCAGGTCACTTATTGGGGTGGACCATGGTCTCTCCATAGGGTCCATCTGCAAAACTAAGTGAAAAGGGATGGATCACTCTCTGTAATATAGAAGAAGGTTCTGAGCTAGGTGGCAATCTTTCATCAGGCTGACGGGATCTGGTGGCACAGCCTCCTCTGCCAATTGTTCAGGAAGAGGACTCCTCTACTTTGCACCAGCCCATCCATCAGGACTTCCAGTTCCCTGTCCGTCAAGGTTATTCTTATCTCTTCCCTCTCCATCATATTAAGATTGTGTATATCAATGAGCAATGCAGCTTTGGAGCGGACATGTTCTTCCAGCTGCACTGCACTTTCTTAAAGTTGGTGTTAAGCATCGGTGTAGCAATTGAAACTCTTAAGTTACCCTCTCAACAGGATGGTGAGCATAAAACCAGCTCAGTTGTCTACAGGACATAGAAAGACATGTGGATGAAGTCAACAGACTTGAGGGAATCGGAAAGGTAAGACTGAATCTGAAATCATGCCTACTAATTTGCTTCAAATTGTTTGCACAACATGCCAAGCTTTCACACAATGTTACAGTTCTATCATCAACATCATAGCATTCACATATCAAAATAAAACACACGATCGAGTGCCTTTATTTGGCAGAGAAAATATGTTGCTTTAGACCTAGCAAAGCACAAACATCTGAATTTTGGATTACGGAATTATTATCAACCTAATTAACCAGTGATTCTTTGATTTGGTTATCACATAACGTTTGGACTATTACATATGATTATGGGTACAAATGATCTTAGTACCAGGCTGTACCATAGATGGACCAGCCTTATAGATGGAAGTAGTAGACATGGAGAGGAATTTGTTAAGTGTGTACAAGAAAATTTTATGATTTACTATATGGATCATATTAGAGAAGGTGCAAATCTTGACCTACTCTTGAGAACTAAGGCATGGGAGGAGACTGAGGTGTCAGTGGGGGAGCACTTTGAGGCCAACAACCATAATTCTATTAGATTTAAAATAGTGATGGTAAAGGATAGACTGCATCTAAAAGTTGAATTTATAAATTGGAGGAAGGTAATTTTTACAGTATTAGGCAAGAACTTTCAAAAGCTGATTGGGGGCAGATGTTCACAAGTAAAGGGACAGCTGGAAAATGGAAAGCCTTCAGAAATGAGGTAACGAGAATCCAGAGAAAGTATATTCTTGTTGGGGGAAAGGAAAGGCCAATGCTGGATGATGAAAGAAATTGAGGACTTGGTTAAGAAAAAGAAGGAAATGTCAGGTATAAACAGGAGAGATCGAGTGAATCCTTAGAAGAGTATAAAGGCAATATGAGTATACTAAAGAGGGAAATCAGGAGGGCAAAAAGGGGACATGAGATAGCTTTGGCAAACAGGGTTAAGGATAATCCAAAGGGCTTAATAAATGTTTATAAATACATTAAGGACAAAAGGTAACTAGGGAGGGCCCCTCAAAGATCATCAATGCAGCCTATGTGTGGAGCTGCAGGAGATGGAGGAGATACAAAATGAGTATTTTGCATCAGTGTTTACTGTGGAGAAGGACATGGAAGATATGGAATGTGGAGAATAGATGGTGACATCTTGAAAAACGTCTATATTACAAGGGAGGAGATGCTGGATGTCTTAAAACGCATAGAAGGAGATAAATTCCCAGGATGTGATCAGGTGTACGTTAGAAATTCTTTGGGAAGCTAGGGAAGTGATTGCTGGGCCCCTTGCTGAGATCATTGTGTCAGCAATAGTCACAGGTGAGGGGCCGAAAGACTGGAGGTGGCTAACATGATGCCACTATTTAAGAAAGGTAGTAAGGAAAAGCCAGCGAACTGTTGACCGGTGAGACTGACTCGGTGGTGGGCACGTTTTTGGAGGGAATCCTGAGGGACAGGATTTACATGTATTTGGAAAGGCAATGACTGATTAGAGATAGTCAGCATGGCTTTAAGCTTGGAAAATCATGTCTCATAAACTTGACTGAGTTTTCTGAAGAAATAGCAAAGTCGATTAATGACGGTAAATGTGATCTATATGGACTTCAGTAAGGCGTTTGACAAGGTTTCTCTTGGGAGACTGATTAGCAAGGTTAGAGCTCATGGAATACACAGAGAACTAGCCATTTGGATACAGAACTAGCTCAAAGGTAGAAGACAGAGGGTGTTGGTGGAGGGCTGTTTTTCAGACTGGAGGCCTGTGACTAGTGGAGTGCCACAAGGATCGGTGCAGGGTCCACTACTTTTCGTCTTTTATATAAATTATTTGGATGTGAACATAGGAGGTCTAGTTAGCAAGTTTGCAGATGACACCAAAATTGAAGGTGCAGTGGACAATGAAGAAGGTTACCATAGAGTACAATGGGATCTTGATCAGACAGGCCAATGGGTTGAGGAGTAGCAGATGGAGTTTAATTTAGATAAATGTGAGGTGCTGCATTTTGGAAAAGCAAATCTTAGCAGGACTTAAACATCTAATGGTAAGGTCCTGGAGAGTGTTGCTGAACAAAGAGACCTTGGAGTGCAGATACATATTTTCTTGACAGTAGAGTTACAGGTAGATAGGATAGTGAAGAAGGCATTTAGTATGTGTTTCTTTATTGGTCAGAGTATTGAGTACAGGAATTGGGAAGTCATGTTGTGGCTGTACAGGACATTGGTTAGGCTACTGTTGGAATATTGCGTGCAATTCTGGTCTCCTTCCTATCAGAAAGATGTTGTGAACCTTGAAAGGGTTCAGAAAAGATTTACGCGGATGTTGCCAGGGTTGGAGGCTTTGAACTATAGGGAAAGGCTGAATAGGCTGGGACTGTTTTCCCTGGAGCATCGGAGGCTGAGGGGTGATCTTATAGAGGCTTATAAAATTATGAGCAGCATAGATAGGATAAACAAATGAGGTCTTTTCCCTGAGATGGGAGAATCCAGAACTAGAGGACATCAGTTTAGGGTGAGAGGGGAAAGATATATAAGGGACCTAAGGGGTAATGTTTTCACACAGAGGGTGGTACGTGTATGGATTGAGCTGCCAGAGGGAGTGGTAGAGGTTGATACAATTACAATGTTTAAAAGGCACCTGGATGGGTACGTGAATAGGAAGGGTTTAGAGAGATATGTGCCAAAAGTTGGCAAATGGGACCAAATGGTTGGGATATCTGGTCGGCATGGTCGAGTAGTCCGAAGGGTCTGTTTCAGTGCTGTACATCTCTATGACTCTATGTATATTTTCTGGTGCTCAGCTGCTTGATCTACTTAGTAAACGCAAATTCAAAAACTCTGAATTAATTTAATCAAGATCAATCTTTATTTTACAAAATGCAAGTACCTGGTTTTAAAATACTATGATCTATTTCCCCCAAAATATGCAACATTTATCTTCCCAAGTGCGATCAGTCAGTCAAATCAAAGTCACACTGACTAGGTGCTGACATAATCACATACCAGCCTATGGGCTCCAAGCTCAACGTGTTAGGGGTTTCACACTGAGTTCTTCTTTCTTCTTGTGATGGTTTTTCTTGGGTTGTTGCCGCAGTGTTCTGTTCACCAGTATCTTTCTTGAGGTGGTGTGTGGCTTGGCGACTGAAATTCTGCTTGTACAAGCCACCAAATCCCATCCCTTCAGCAGACATGATCTGACTATCCCAGTCAATCAGAGTACCTTCTCATGTTTAGTTCACCAGGCAGGATCCCGTGACCTTGGTTAATTAAGTTATATTCCATTGTTGGGCTTGGGGCTGGTTATGCCCAACTTTGGTTAGACCCACTTGACTCCTCCGAGTTGTCCACTTTCACAAGCATGCAATTTGGACTGGCCACAACTTGAGTAATTATTGACAAGTAATTGCAAACTTTCTCATTGTTAAATCATTTAGGAACACAAGTTCTTTGAGAAAATTACTTTGTTGTTGTTTCTAATTTTGAAAATAAGAGTAATACCAAACTGATAGGATAATATTAGACAAAGAGGTAGGCATAGAATCATTGATGCAGTCAATGGGAAAAATGGCATCCATTGGCAAAGGTTAGATCTAATTTATAACTGGATGTTTTGACTTATTTGGCACTATAAGTATCAAATCTCAATTAAAGCAATTCACAAAATACTTGCTTGTTGGCAAGTTTGGCTTCTCAAATTGAAATAAAAGATGGTTTTCCAAAGATGCACAACCATCGGGAGCTTGAATAAGTTTTCTTTCCTTATTTCTTCTACCTGCAACAATCTGCTTTATTTCTCCACTGAATTTCAATGAAAGATACCTTCATAAAGAATATAGAGTTATGTGTTTAAACAAAAAATCTATGCTGACATCAACTCGGCACATGTATATATTACTGCATGAAAACCTTTTAAACTACTTTAATCCATTTGCAGCATCCAATCCCCAAAACTGAAGGGGAACAAGATAAGCTCTGATATTTATATTCCTGCTGAGGAATATTCTCTCTCATATATTGTCTCTCATACTTACCTGTCTGTTGATGTATGAAGAGTTTCAAAGATCATATTATAGAGTCATAGAGTCATGCAGTACAGAAACAGACCCTTCAGTCTAAGCAGTCTGTGCTAACTCTAATCCCAAACTAAACTGGTCACATCTGCTTGCATTAATTTTATAATTTTCTAAGTGTTTTTTGGTGAGTTGGTTAAATAGAAATACAAACCAGATAATCAACTTATGTTAAAATGTTGAAACTTTTCAATTGGTGGTATTGCATTAGATCAAATACAAATAAGAAAATAATTGAGTATGTTACCGTAATAAAAATCTGTGAAGTTAAATAGCTTCCATTCCATGTTAATAACAAACTTGCTACATGCAGTACTGATTTTGCACTCATCCAGGCAAATGACTTTGGGAATTAACCCGATTCTGAAAATCAGAAAGTAGCAACTGTAAAATTTATGAATATTAATGAACAATTAATTTTTGACATGCGCCTAGAACAGTACAAGACTTGTTTTCAGATGTTCTGCATTGCCAATTGCTTAGACAAGTTCAAATGTCAAATATGTTCAAGCTACCAATTACCTAAGCCTTGTTTACCAGCTTTTTGTTCGTCCAGTATGACATAACAATGAGGACCAATTCTCAGTAATAATGTCTGAATACTTTTAATCAAAACTTATGTGTTTGTGATTTACTTTGATGAATTTCTGCCCCATTTTTCTATGTTAAATATTCAACACTTAATGCCATACCCAAAATACCTCCAGAAGTACTTGCTTTGACCTCTTATGCATTAAGAGCCTTTATGTAATTTTCCAGAGATGGCAGCTTTCCTTGAGATAACACTATTGTGTTCAAACATTATTTTCTGTGAAGTAATAGTACTATCAATTCAAAACAGGATCACAGAAATGAATAAGATAGCAAACTACTTCTCAGTTTAGTTTCAGAACAAATAAATGTGATGAAGTAGAGGTTTGAAGACATTTTTCAGAAATAATTAACAACATACAGAAGTGAGGACATTAATTCTTTGCATTGCCTTCTCTTAAACGCATTTAATAAAATGTATTTCAAAGAAAGAAAGAAAACTTGAATTTGAATTTATATAGAACCTTTCACAAAAGCTCAGGATCATCTAAAGGGTTGAACTACCTTTAAATTTTAGTCACAATCGTAATGCAGGAAACACAATAATAGCTCGGTCCCACCAATAACAATGTGATAATATTCAGATATTGTCCAGATTGATGATAAGATCAGAAAACCTGAGAGGTTTACCACTTCCCTTCTTTGAAATAATACAATGGGATGCCCTGAACAACTGAAAAAAATGAGGGGGGCTTAGTTTTACATCTTCTCCAACAATATTGGAGTGTCAATTTACACTCAGTGCTGTAATCCTTGGAGAGGTTTGAAACCCATAGCCTTCAGACCCAGGGATGAGCCATAGCTAATTCTAATTTATTGGAAAATGTCTTTGTCCGTTGTAACAGATTTATCTTACAGTCATCTTTTCATCAGTTGTTTTCATTCTGCTTTTGTTCTAATGATTCTGCATTACAAATGGCTGCAAGAGCGTTGTCATGGAATTTTAGTATTTTGAATAATGTATCCCATCTGGGGCCAGTCCAAGTAAACACATGCACAATGGATCCTAGAATTAAAATGCAATTAGAATAAAGCTAAAGCAGGAAACATTAATATTTTTAAAAAACTGTCTCCTTTAAGATTTGATTTAGGAAATGAATCTGAAAGAAAAATCCAGTCAGTCTCAGACATAAGAATGATTCAGAGAGGTTCAGTGCATAAGTGCGCATGAACAATTAGTAACTGATGAATGCTGCTGGCGTGACTACATCAGAGAGAGACATTTTAACCCTACCTGACAGCACATTAATGGAGCCTACTGGTTAAAATCTCCTATGGGTAGACAGGGAATAAACCGATACCCAGAATTTCTCAATGGAAACCTGCTGGGAATTGCAATCAGATCTGCGGTATCCTTCAGTGCACCCATGACATATTTTATTTAGTGGGTAGATTTAACTTTAAATTCAAATGTACCTTGGAAGCATGCTGGAAATTGCAAAAAAGTAACAGATGACAGTGAAACAGAACTGTGCATTATGGATAACTGAAGGAATTTTTATTCTTCAAAGGTATGGATTTGAAATCCAGTTGAATCCAAAGTATTGTAAGAGACAAATTTGAAATGAATTTGCAGTTATTAGTTGGTGCAAAGCAGAGCAGTGCCAATTATTTGCACTTAATTTTCTCACAGAAGCTAGCTTGTGTGAAAATTTGAGAAGGAAAGTCATTCTGGTGAAGTATACATTCTCCCAAGGTTGGTGGAAAGGCACACTGGTAGAAAATTATTTTGAAAATTTACTCTGCCTAATCTGTGCTAGACCAAATCCAGAAATAACAGTGCTGTTAGGTTGGACAAGTTATCCATTCCAGTTTTGAAAGTAATTGCATTTCTGACATCAATGTTCCCCAAATAGTGAAGCACAGCATTCGGAATTCCTCCAGAAAAATTCAGTTGTGAAGTATCAAGCAAACTTCAAATAGAACATTGTTGATCAGACATTAAAACAAATCCCAATCTAGTCTCTCTGATGATGTCATAAGCCTATGTTAGTATTGAAACAAAAGCAAAGAAGCTCTGCTTTGTGCTATCGCCAAAATTTAGTCTTCAAACCAATAACAAAAACAAAAAAATTGTCGCATGCAAATAGATTGCTGCATTTCCTGCAATAACAATAGCAGCCTCACTTCATTTGGTTACAGAGCACTTTGTGATGTAAAGAGGGTTTGAATGGTTCAATATAAAGGGTATTGTTTCTTCATTGGAGAATTGGACAAATAACGTGATGTTATAACTTTATACTTTGTAAGATTTGATTTCAAGTCCTAAATCTGTAGCAATAGTGGCGGAGATTTGTAGACCCAAAAAAGAACAAAGCTTGATAAAGTATAAACCTTATTCAAAGTTTTGATTTGTTCAATAAGTGTAAACCACCACCTTTCTAATGAATGAGCAGCCCTAGGTGTTTGGCGACTTTACTTTATAAAAAGAGATAGTTGTTTAAGCGATAGTCACAGGTGAGGTGCTAGAAGACTGGACGTTGGCTAACATGGTACCATTATTTAAGAACAGTGATAAGATCAAGCCAGGAAATTATAGACCAGTGAGCCTGATGTTGGTGGTGGGCAAGTTGTTGGAGGGAATCCTGAGGGACAGGATTTACAAGTATTTGGAAAGGCAAGGACTCATTAGGGATAGTCAACATGGCTTTGTGTATGGGAAATCATTTCTCATGAACTTCATTGAGATTTTTGAAAATATAACAAAGATAAATAATGAGGGCAGAACGGTGGATGTGATCTATAATGACTTCAGTAAAGCATTCAACAAGATTCCCCATGGGAGACCGGTTAGCAAGGTTAAATCTCATGGAATACAGGGAGAACTAGCCATTTGGATACAGAATAGGCTTGAAGGTAGAAGACAGAGGATGATGGTGAATTTGCCTCAACACAGCTGTAAATGGGCGCATTGTGTTAATTTACATGCAGATGAGATTCATTCTTAATTTTAAGACCTGAAGGAACCTTATAAATGGTTAGAATGAAATTAGGACGAGTTAGTGTGTTATTGTTTCAATGCTGGGACATCAGTTCTGAGGAAACTTGCTTTGAAATGCATGCTCAATGGCTGGAGATAATTCATTTCAAAGGCAAGAGTCACACAGGGCATGTGGCCCCCTGGTTGCATTGATATTTCTCAGGCTAGTTTGTCAATTGTGTTATTCAGGGTCCTATACTCTGCAGACTATGCAATTAAGTTGAGTGTCTGGAGCTTTAAAATCACTGAAATGAAAGTGTGAGCACAGGTGCATTCCTCGGTGGGCTTCTGTTATGATCAGGGTGTGTGTGTATATATATATATATATATATATCAGAACCAACTCAAGGTGTCATTTATCTTCTGTTGTTACACAATAACTGGCTTGCAAAATGATGCACGTCACATTAGGTGTGCATAGGTGAAGTTTTTTATCCATCCATTCACTGCTTTATTCTGAAGGTATTCTTGTGTGAAATGTGAAGCACCAAGGTCAAGAGTACTCGATTTTTAAAACCGTTTTAACATTGTCAGTTTAGTGATTTTGTATTTTTATAACTGAAGTGTATCACCACTCTGCTCCCACTACTTGTAGGTCACAACATAAAATAGAAATTCTTCCTCCAGCTACCAAGATGACCAATTAAATACTTATCTATATCAGGTTTTCACAAAACATTTTTTTAACCAATAAATGCAATGAAATATTTATTATAAAACCAAAACTTATTCAATAAAGGTGCAATAATTAGTTAACATAGTTTGTAATAAAGGAACATAAATGCATATCCCTATACATACCTCCAGAACATAACGCACATACACATTCACTCACTCTTCAGGAACAGGGAAAAGTAAACATATTTCTCAGCAGATAAATTGGCTTTCTGAAGCAAGTATTTTGGTTCATTGGTTACTCTTGAAGGCAAAGGGATGAAGTGTAATATGTTTTGGTATATGTTTCTCTGATGTTGTGGCATGTATGTGGTCAAGTCACAATCATGCATAGTTGTCACTGAAGTCTTTCAGACCCAGCTTGTTCCTGAAATACAATCTTGAGACATTCTCTCTATCACTTTTTGAAAAGAAGAATACATTTCACCCTGAACTGATGAACTTTTGAGAAATGAGAGAGTGCAGCTGGTCAGCTTGTTCCTGGCATGCCTTCCTCCAAAGCTTTGTTCATAGCAGGCTTCCCTTTAAATAAGTTACCAGGTTTTCTTTCAACTAAACCTATTTAAAACAAACCTTTCCAAAACAGGCACTGTTTCAAAACAGTCCCAGGCAGGGTCTATGGAAAAGCAAGCAATTCTCACAAGTCACATGATTTTTACAATGTCTTAAAGAAATCTCAACATCCACATTGAAATTTCAATGACTTTCTTTAAAGAAATCACTCAGGTACATCCACAAAATACAAAATAAGTTCCTTTCTTCAGAATCCTTTAAAACCCAAGCCCTGCAAGCAACTTTAAATGTAAAGCATCTTTGTAACAGTATGACGAATTGCATTGCAGTTTGTATTCATCGTGCAACAACGTGTTTTTAATTTAGTTTGACAGAACAAAATCTTTGACCTGACACTATTGTACTCTAATTTCAGATGCTTCTCTCCACAAAGGGGGAAAAAATAAATCACAATCCTTAAATGTTAAGACCTCAACTAAATATCAAAATTAGACGTTGAATACACATCTATCAAGCACACAGGTAATAATGTCACGAGATATCCCAACTAACATCTTTACAAAAACTAAGCAGTATATACGTGCCGTTGTGTATAAGTAGGATGAAAGAGTTTTAACAAAAAAATTATTTTTGTGGGGATGAAACCTCTTCATCTGTTGCCCTAATAGCTTGTTCAAGTTAAAATCATTACCAATTCCATAACAGAGAGTAAATAATTCTCAGTTTCAAAGTATATATGTGCTGTTATATGAGATTATCCATTTGATTAGATATGGCATCTGCAATAGCTGTTAGAAAAGTAAAAATGAGCTGTTAAATTGCAGATTTACTTTGAAAGGTTAGAAGAGGGAGGTGCATCTAATTATTTAAAATAAGCTTGAAGGCTTGAGTCTCTTGATGTGTTTTGACCTTATCTATTCAATTTAATTGAAGTAGAAGGAACGTTAAAATACCAATGAGCAGCCCTACTTTGGAAATACTAGTGACACTTTCAATGTTATAGAACTGACAATAGGTTTTTACAGGGCAAAAGTGAGGACTGCAGATGCTGGAAACCAGAGTTTAGATTAGAGTGATGCTGGAAAAGCACAGCAGGTCAGGCAGCATCCAAGGAGCAGGAAAATTGACGTTTTGGACAAAAGCCCTTCATCAGGAATGGTTTTTACATTCTTTCAACATCCCTTGGATTTTCCAAAGAACGCTGGCCAGATTTGGGATAGTGATAACTAGTTCTAAATCTCTGCTCAATTTAGCAGTGGCCAATTTACTTTGATTATTTATGATTGTGCAAGTGGCTGCCCTAAAAGGCATGGGGTATTTAAATAAGGCTCTCCTGACTAGATGATTATAGCATCAAAGGTGTTGGCATTACTTAGCATCGCAATCAAGATATATAATGTGGAATGAAGCTAACAGTGTAGGTTCAGTTCCTATGCTGGCTAAGGTTACCATCAAGGATTCTTCTCAAACTCTCCCCTCACCTGAGGTATGCTGACTCTCAGATTAAACACCCACTAGTCATCTCTCTCTAATGAGAGAGCTGCCCTATGATCCTATAGACAATGATGACTTTACCTTTGACTAACACCCATTTTGCATCATGACCAAACTATTTTCATTCAGCGACAATCATGGGCAAGTAAAATGGACATCCAATATTGCTATGCATTCCAATAAAACAATGTGGAGGTACAGTTAGATTTAAAACATTTAGCCAATGTTTTTTAAGGAATAAAATAAGGCTAATTTCTCAGGGAAATTTGTTTATGTTTTGTAGCTGGTAACTGCTTAATAGGCTTCCTTTTGATGTTGCAGGTTCTCTTCCTTTTCTAAAGACACACCATGCATTTCCTGTTAAGTTCACTTATATTTGGAAGTGGGAGAGATGATGCACTGCAGAGAAGCCTAGATGGTCACTCACACAGGTGATTATTCCCAATATAACCATCGAGGTATACTATGGTTTGATAGCCTTGCAGCAGTGCTTTGGGAGGAACTGCACCACATAGATGAAGAATGACAAACATTATAATCTGCCTACAGCCTGTTGCATGGGTATGTCTGCTCAATACACAGTACTATCTGCTACTCATGATGAATACTGCTGCCACTATCTCCTTTAAGTCAGCCTGTTTTGTCTAATGTGGTAGAAGAAAACTACTTTCTCGTCTAAGTTGAATAATCTCTTGCCATTTTCAAACTTTAACTTATCGCCTCTTAGCAACTAGTTAAAAGTTACATAGTTAAGAAGTTATTATTACAGAACTTTGAGGAGAACCAGATATTAGGTCTAAGATTCTAAGCTATCGTGGCCACAACCATCTCTTATGTTTGCCTCTATTGTAGAGTGTGGCCTGTGATGCATGGCAGGACTGTTGCTTACATACAACTTGATGGTCCTTGAGTTGGCAATGTGGAGTTAATTTCTTTGGTAGGTGGGGGGGGAGCTCAGTCTTCAGCATCTTGCCCATCAGCAAGTTTGATAGTGTTGGACCATGTTGAAGTGGGGTGCATCCATGAATTAACAGTGTTGTGTGAAAGTCCATACTAGTCTTCAAGAGCGATTTACCTGTTGTGAATCCATACTTGGTTTCCTTCTATGATTGTGGCTTGTGACAACTTCTAACCAAGAACTGGCTGCAAATTGGTCGAAGCACTCATTCGTGAACTGGGGCTGTTATCCAAAACAACCATATCAGGGATATCACACATTAAATTTAGTTATGTAAGACTTAGTTAATAGCATCCGGATTTGACTAGATTTCTTGGAGAATTCACACATTATTCAGATTGAACCTTTCTGCTTGAAAATGCTTTACGATTGCATGCACTCTCTGATCATGCTCTTTAACTGTTTTCTCATGTGGTTCGCCTGGAGAAATAATCAATGACAAGGAGGTAAGACCTTCCAAAAAAACATAAAGGTTGGTGCCCATACATTCCCTTGGCTTGGTAGGGAATGTGTGGGTCTTAACATCTGCCCTTGTTCAATCCAAGGATGGTACAAGTCTGACAATCAGTGATAAGGTCCTCAATATCATTGGAGATCTTAGGTTACCACACCACTGACTGAGCTCAGGTCTGCATTTGGTGACCTCCAAGTGTTTGTGATATAGCTTCCTCGAGATATCTCTCTGAAGTATGTCATCCACATTTGTAAAACAGCAATGATACTCTTGATATGTGTTCAGGGTCAACTTGTTACGTCTTTGGTCTGAGCACAACAGATATCAAGACATGCCTGGCTCCTCAATTGAGCGTATTGTACTTGGCTAAGTTGACTGTGACTAGCTGAACATTGTGCCACGAAGCATTGAGCATATGACTGATTTTGTGAATAAACTCAATACTATCCCTGGTATGGCTGTTGCCCAGTTTCTGAAGGGTGGTTCTGCTGCTGCCTGCGGTTTCCCTGCATTTGTACTGTTTCATAGGTGGATTGCATGAGACAAAGTCTTTATATTTTTGGAAGTATTATTGCTCATTTGTCCCATCCAGTAGAGAAATTAAAGGTTTCCATGACCAATTTCAATCCAAGGATTATAGATATTAACCTAAAATTGACAGGTTAGCCAAAATGATAGAAAATGAAATGAATAAAAATAACTTATGGAGCTGAATGATGACCTGATGGTTAGGTCATTATTCCCAGTTGCTATGTGTGCTGCACAAGCAGATAAATTAATACTGAGTCTGAAGATCTCACACACTGCTGCTCAGCATGTGCTGTAGAGCAGTCAAATCAAAACTGTACCCCTGTCTGCCATGTTGCATGGGTATGCCACATTATTGTTACAGAGACTTTGCTGAGGACCAGATTTTAGGTATCATTCCTTTGAGATCTTCCAGTGTTCTGTGATCACATGACATTATCATAGAGGATGGTGTTTATGGTAGTCCTCAATATTCTTTTTCAGGTCCACTTAGAACATGGGCCACCTCTATTGTAGTCACTGATCTATAATACAATCTCTACCAGAATCGACCTGAAATTTCATTCTGTGGTGACACTGTAGCTGCTGTTCAGAATTACACAACATTGTCAATTAGTTGTGTGTAAATATAGTAAGCAAATCTCAACTACTTCATTCGTCGCAGCAAAATATTTCGTCCACATACTCTTGGTTCATGGAGGTGGCAATATGGCAGAGCATTGTCAATTTATAAAGTGGTTGGATTTCTAATTGGCCAAGCTGTCACAGATGGCATCCACAGTTCCCTGGTCAACAGCATCACAAATGTCCACATAATGCCCATCCAGCCTCATTAGCGATCAGCAAATGAATGCTATAAGGATCCATGAATCTTTTATTTGAACCAGGATTCTCAGACACTGTGTGACTCTGGAAGATCCAAAGCTGGCCATTGTTAATAACCATTTGTACTTTCCCATGACATTAACCATGGGCCAATATAATGAGATGGACTCATCCTCCAGTTTCATCATAGAGCATACAATTAAAATGTTGAAGATATGGTTCAGGTGCTTGAATTGATCTGGGATGCTCAGCTATAGAATTCAGTCTCAAGGTTTATAATTATGTGCTGCCTGCTGCACACTTTGCATTACAAAGAAGCTTCATCATGAAGGCTCCATAGGAGGAAAGTACCCAAGGGCAGCAAGAGATCAGCTGTAGTGGCATGAACAAAGTATGAGGATGCTGCCAAAAAAGATTTTGCAGTTGAAATCAAACTTTATCAAACCCACAATAAAGAAGGAAATGTTTGGTAAAATTTAGAAAACATTTAAATGTGTGAAAAACAAATTTATTATCCCATGCAAGAAAACATTAAATATCATGGCTGTTATTTTTAAAAAGATGTATTTTGTTCAGTTACTTTTTGGGAATGTTTTAAACCAGCTTCTGATGTGTGTTTATTCTGTGATGTAAGAGGAAACAATGAGTTCTCATGCTGGAGAGCAACCATCTTTATTTAATTGTTTACACTTTATATAGGCATGTGAGTAAGGGAGAGCATGCTTTGAACATTGGTCCTAGTTCCATTGTGTCACTGTACAATTCATGAAAATAATGTGCTTGTCCATTATCCTACACCTCTCCCAGTCTAACCCTTTCCGTCATGCATGTTTAACTGCTAATATGTTTGTTAACATTCAGCCATCAACATTTTCCTCACTTCTACTGCAACTTGTCAAGCCTATTTTCGATTCTGTTCTCAGTCTGTCTTAGAGAATGATGTGATATTGGTGACTCACTTTCTGTTGATCGGTAAACAGATTCTGGAGCAGGCCAGGCTGGCACATGGGGTGCACCCATCCCAGTGACCTGAAGGTTTTGACAGTGAACAATGAGGCAAAACCATCAGGACTTGGTGGAAGAAAAGCAGAGCAGTTACTTGAGTCGTCTTCATATTCTGCACTGTATCCCACCAAGAATCTTCATGACCCTACTTTAGGAAATGGAGAATCTACATCTCTTGCTCTGTGTCTTTGGAATGGTCATGGAGGAATAACCCTGTGGCTCTACTGCACATCAGGAAAGATGATGCCAGAAGAGGGAGGACTTTCTGGGCATGTCTATGAAAGTCTCAGAGTAGATATCGTTGGAGACAGTGGAGTGGCTTCTTCATATACAGGAGCTTGGAGAGTGCTTCAGAGTGGAGGATGAGACCTCTAGATCTTAGATATGGGTTTTCCCTTGCCTCTGAAATAACGAGAATTTTAATCATACCTCCTCTGGGATAGTCATGAACAAAACTGAATCGATGAATATGATTAATTGGACAGTAGATGGTGTGGGGAGTGCTATACATCCCTGAATCTGGGATTGTACCTTGAAAGATACCAAAGTTCCCAGGCTGTGGAATATATGAGCTAGGGAAGATCCCAGTGATTCACTTTTTCTGGATACTATAATCAAAATCTGAAGAAGATAGATCTTTGGTGAGTCCCTCAACAGGAAAATGATCTGAGAGAATGACAGGTGTTACTTTGGAATAACATTAAAAGATTAAAAATGCTTTGATACATAATGTCTTGAGCAGTGGACTTAATTGAGGTCAAAGATCAGGAGAAGTGGAAGGGGGAGTTCAGGTGGCTGATTAAAGAATTCCAAAGACTCAATACAGCAACGTGACAGTACAGCACAGAGAGACTCCAGAGCAGACTGATGTCATGCTGAGGACAAAGGTGTCAAACTAAACGAAGATCTTGCTTATCATAGGACTCTGATGGCAGCATTGATCTGCATGCTGACTCATAGAATTAGGGAATTCATGGCACCCCTGTGAGAATCTGCTGGGGTATACTGGCTTATAGATACAGTGATAAGTTCAAAAGATTCGTCTGCCCTCAGGCAGTTGGGAGGCAATAGTGGAGGCATGTACCATGAGCATTTCTACAACATCAGGAAAGATTGCTTCTCTCACTTCTGGAAGGATGTCTAAGAGGATTCAGACAGATGTTCAGTCAGGCTTTGAGACAGAGGCACACCTGTATCCGTGCGGTCAGCAAAGGGTTGATACTGGTCAATGGGACGACAGAGGTTGTACAAGCATTGTTGATCTCTATGAAAGAGTGTCGCTATATCCACGGTCTTTTCCTCTATCAAATCATAAGCAATGGTGGCATCTTCCTTCTCATGTGTTCCATCATCAAAGAACAAGTGATAGTTTAACTTGGCATCTACATGCTACTGCATTTAACCTTGCCTGGAAAGAAAATGGAAAGTCCAGAAAATGCATCTGTGGTACCTGGGACAGAGTATCATAGAAGCAGATTGGCTCATAGTCATTTGCCACTGAGCAAACAAGACAAGCTTCTCCAGTCAGTGAAGAACACTACTGAATCCTGAAGAAGGGCTTATGCCCGAAACGTCGATTCTCCTGCTCTTTGGATGCTGCCTGACTTGCTGCGCTTTTCCAGCAACACATTTTCAGCTCTGATCTCCAGCATCTGCAGTCCTCACTTTCTCCAGTGAAGAACACTATTCAACAATATCATATAGGAGGTCCTAAACTCAAATACATTACAGTGAAGTGTGACATAAAACTGCCTCTTGACATTCAATTTAATACATGCTGCAAGAGTCAGATGTTCAAGGGCTGAAGAGGTAAATTTTAAGCCACGTTATAGTATCAGAAAGAGTGGACAACCTACCCTCGCTTAAAAAATGAGGTCTGCAGATGCTGGAGATCACAGCTGAAAATGTGTTGCTGGTTAAAGCACAGCAGGTCAGGCAGCATTCAAGGAATAGGAAATTCGACGTTTCGGGCATAAGCCCTTCATCAGGATGAAGGGCTTACCACGGTGGCACAGTGGTTAGCACTGCTGCCTCACAGCGCCTGTAGATCCGGGTTCAATTCCCGACTCAGGCGACTGACTGTGAGGAGTTTGCACATTCTCCCCGTGTCTGCGTGGGTTTCCTCCGGGTGCTCCGGTTTCCTCCCACAGTCCAAAGATGTGCGGGTCAGGTGAGTTGGCCAAGCTAAATTGCCCGTAGTGTTAGGTAAGGGGTAAATGTAGGGGTATGGGTGGGTTGCGCTTCGGCGGGTCGGTGTGGACTTGTTGGGCCGAAGGGCCTGTTTCCACACTGTAAGTCTAATCTAAACACATTTTCAACCTACCCTCGCTGCCAATTTAAAATGGTTCTTGTTGCTGTTGACAAAACATCTGAGTATCCCACATCTCATCCTTGAAAAAAAATTATTGCTATCTTAATTTGCATCCATTTCTCAAGTAGGAATACGTTGCAGCAATATGACTTTGCTGTTACGTTCCACTCCTGGAACTGTTCTCCTGCTGCTGCAGACAGTTCTGAAGTGGCCCAGTTTTGTTATAAGTGTGGCACAGTGCATTTCTGACAAACAGAAACATGAAGTGTTAGAGAAGTTCAGCAGGTCTGAGAGCGTCTGCTGAGAGAGAGAGAGAGAGAGAGAGTTAAAATTTTGAGTCTGATATGACTCTTCTTCAGAGTTTCTTCATGAATGACATAACAGGTTTCCAGCAAATGGGGTCATTCCCAGCCACACCATGGACAAGAAACGATAAATGATATCCTTACCTGACCCCATAGGTTTTTGGTTTCTCAGTGACCAAGTTGGATTATAATAGAGAAATTGGACAAACCCAGTTGTGGATTTGTAAGGAAAAGCAGTCTCTCAGAGAAAGCCTGCTGGGCTGAGTGGCCCAGGTTAATGTCAGGCCCTCTCTGGACTCTGAGCCTTACACAGGATAACAGTCTCGAAGCAGCTTGTCTCACGTCTTCCAGTTGTCACAGTGTTGAGCTAAGTGACAGCTCATTTATGAAAGAATCCACACTCTCTCTTGTTTCCTTGCCGTGCTGATTAAATGAAGAATGGTCAAAATGGTGCTTCATTTTGGACAGAGATAGCAGTTGAGGGCCTTGATTAAAACATCACATTGTGTCATTTCTTCCTCTATCCTGAGGCTGGCTACAACTGCATCAGCAATGTTATCAATGGGCGTAGAAAATCATGCTAGCCTGGTCTTTATCAGGTTTGGAAGTGGGGTCTGAGGTGGGATGGTATTGGGTAACCACCATACCCACTGAAGGGCTTAGTCTGGACCAGCAATGTGATCTAAATGCTCAGGTAAGGATAAAGACATATCCATTGATAAAGACAAATCTATGTTCTTCAGTCAAGCAAGCATCTAAGTTAGTTTGTTTGTGTTTAATCGCTGAGCAGTATCTTTCCCACCAACATTTTGCTTATGGGAACAGCCAGAGACTGCCTCACTGTTCATGCTTCTGCCTTCCCCTGATGATTTGGTTCAGACTGCTGACAGATTTAAATGGCCCCACCACAAATGGGAATTTTTACTAAGCTAAGGGGCCATTACTATTGTCATTATGTTAGCGGATCTTGCTGAGGCTGTAGTGAGAGGCAAGTCTATCTTTATGCTTAATCATTTACAGTATATAGAGAAGTGGATAGGAGGGAGCATTTTTGGAACCTTACATGCTTGGTCCTTGGTCCACATGTATCCCTATGTTGGAATCACCAATGATGAATTAAGCATAATGCGATTTATCCTTTATCTTGCAGTTTCTCAGGTACATACATTTCACTGAAATTTGGATCTGAAAGAAATTTTTACCTTCCTCTATCTAGTCCACATCTGACTTCAGCCCCAGGCCAATGAGACTGACTTTTAATCGCAACCTGTAGGTGCTAAAGCATAAAGACCTGCCCACACATACTCCTGGGAAGTCAGAATGGGCAATGAATGTTGGTATTTCCTGAGAATGACCACAGCAAATCAAAACTAAAATACTTTTACTGACACCTATTTATCTCAAAATCCCTGCTTTCTCATTAGCATAGTTGCATAAACAAGCACAAATCATCTGTTGACCAGATTTTAAGCCTTACAACATTCTGCAAGGTGAACTCCAGAATTTCAGGACAATTGGAGTCAGACTTCCAGTTGGCAACTCCAGCTTTTCAAGCTTTGAGTTTGAAACTTGTTCAGTCATTAAAATAAACAATACATTGGGTTCATTTATATTAGGGGTTCTATACCCTAAAATGGCTCCTGAAATGGTGTTTCTCAGCGTATGATTATTTGGAAGAACATAAAATAGCTTCCATATTTCAAATTGTGCAGAGTTTTATAATATTTATATGTCAATAAAACATTCAGAAATCACCTTATGTACTTTGAAGGAGAAAAGGAAAATATTATGCAAATATCTGTTCTTAATGGTCCTGCATGGAAGTGTGAACAACATACCAATATACAATTCCCCAATCTATGCTTGTGGAAGACTTATCCACTAGGTGGCTTAATATATTGTTAATCACAAACAATGAAAAAAATCAAGAGGGAAATTTCTGAAGTCAGAAAGCACACCTCTTTGCTAAATATGGAATCGTTTTGTCCTAATCTTCACATAATAAATGCATCAAAATCGTACTTTTCAGATGAACGGATTCAATCTCTCAGCATTTACTTTCTTGTCATGTGCAAGCACAATTTATTAGTTAATTTGACAAGAACTGGGCAAGAATACAAAGGTACCATAATTAAAATAGACTGAGTTTCCTTTTATACAGTACATGCTAGTAGGATATTTATTAATGAAATTTCTTCCTTATCACACAATACTGTGTTGCAATTTTTTACTCACTCATAAAATTCTTGAGTGTTTACCTTTTGTTGCTTCCTGATCTATTGCATTGCAAAGTTGATCTTTGAAATAGTACTGAAGAACTGTGGTTTATTTCATATAAAACATTTCATGATTTCATAAGAAACAAATATTTCATAGACATAATGGACCAAATCTTCAGATTGTTGAAGACCAGATATATGATTCAAGATGCATCCCAGAACCCTGCAGAAATCCTGGTCTTGGAACCTACGTGGAATTTTCAGATAAGCTTAACCATGTGACGGACATTCCCTCTGCTCCCTATAAATCTCTGCTAAAGTCATCAATTCTGAGTCAGGAGATTTTGGATAATTCCATTGACCTTCCTGGGTAAATATCCATGTAATATTAGACAGGTTAAAACCTAGAGTCGAGAGTTAGGTGCTGGAAAAGCATAGCAGGTCAGGCAGCATCTGAGGAACAAGAAAATCAAAGTTTTGTGCAAAAGCCCTTCATCAGGAATGAGAGGAATCAGGAATCAGAAATGTCTCATTCCTGATGAAGGGCTTTTGCCCAAAACGTCGATTTTTCTGCTCCTCAGATGCTGCCTGACTTGCTGTGCTTTTCCAACACCACACTCTCAACTCTACTCTCCAGCATCTGTAGTCCTCACTTTTGTCAGGCTAAAGCCTAATCTAACACTTGGGAAACTACATAACTGAACACGACATCAGTCTTATACCAACAACTACCTGACTAGTCCCACATTGCCTTCTCCAACCAGCAAAGTGATCAGCTACGACCACACTTAATATTGACTCAAACTGATCGACTATTGTCCTGACTCCTGACTACTCAAATGACCTGACCTAGCCCCATCCTGAATATACCCATTCACTCAACTAGTCTCCTGATCACTACTGTTTAAATACTAGATCTTACCGTAAAGAAGCTAGTGTCATGGCCATGAATCTTCTGCCTTGTGCAATCACAATTTATTAGTTAATTTAGTAAGACTTGGGAAGGAATGCAGATGTACCATAATTCAAATCAAACTTGTCTTGGTATTTTTTGGAAGGTTTGTTATCACAAGTTCTCAGGCATTCTTTTGTCTGATCTCATGAAACTCATTAATTACCTTTTATTCTTCACCATGGTGTTTCTCACCCAAATCTTGGCCAACCTTACTGTGCACCATTCCCAAAAAAAGCTCTTTGGTCAGTGGATATCTTGCAAAACACCACAAACTATTCGCTCACACCATCGTTGTGCACTGAGACAAACATGGTCAGTCTAGATCTGCTTTGTGTGGTTGGTGATATTTGTCATGGAGGTCCGCTGGCCAGTATAGTGCCAATTTGGAACTTTCTTCTACCCCTTTCCCAACAGCGGAGACCATAAAATCAGACCATGCCAACCTGACCCATATTTGCCACCCAGGTTAAAGCAATCTCAAATGCTTGGAGAGTTTCATTGTAAGATTGGAAGAAGGTTAATGACCTTTCCACTCTGTCAGGGTAATTTCCACCATCTTCTTTTTGATACCTCATGCTCAGTCTGTCTCTACTACTGTACCCATCTCCCACCAAAGCTTATACTCTACCATTCTCACTCCTGCCTGCAACATCCTCCCTCAGGTGGTTATGAAAGGCAAATCATGCTTAACAAATCTACCAAGTTTTTTGAGGATATACGTAGTAGGGAAAAATGGTGAATCAATGGATATAGTGAATTTGGATTTTCAGAAGGCTTTTGGTAAGATCCCTCATAAGACGTTAGTGGGTGAAGATAATGTATTGGCATGGATTGAAAATTGGTTGACAGACAGGAAAGAGTGGGTATAAATGGATCATTTTCAGACAGACAGATACTAACTTGTGGGGTACCCCAAGAATCAGAGCTTTGGTCCAACTATTCACAACATAACCAAATGATCCAGAAGAGGGAACCAAATGCAACATTTCCAAGTTTGCTGAGGGTTGGGGAAACTAAGCTGGATTGTGACTTGTGAGGAGATACAAAGGAGACTTCATAATGACTTAGGAATGTTAACTGTGTGGGAGATGGCAGATTGCAGATATAGTTCAATGTGGCTAGATATGAAGTTACACACGTTGGTGTGAAAATCAGGAAGAAAGAGGATTATTTAAATGGTGAAATATTGGGAAGTGTGGATATGCAAAATGACCTGAGTGTTCTTGTACACCAGTTAATGAAATTAAACAGGAGAAAGTGAGGTCTGCAGATGCTGGAGATCAGAGCTGAAAATGTGTTGCTGGAAAAGCGCAGCAGGTCAGGCAGCATCCAAGGAACAGGAAATCCGACATTTCAGGCATAAGCCCTTTTCCTCATTCCTGATGAAGGGCTTATGCCCGAAACGTCGAATTTCCTGTTCCTTGGATGCTGCCTGACCTGCTGCGCTTTTCCAGCAACACATTTTCAGCAATGAAATTAAACAGGCAGGTGCAGCAAATAGTTAAAAAGACAAATGTATCTTGGCCTTCATTGCAGGAGGATTGGTGTTCTGAAGTAGGATATGTCTTACTGCAGTTATGCAGTGCATTGGTCAGGCCATATGTGGAATATTGCAAGCAGTTTGGACTCCCTACCTAGAAGGAATGCAAATGAGGTTCTCTAGGTTGATATTGGGGAAGGCCAGACTGTCCTATGAAGAAAGACTTTTTGACTGGGCCTGCATTCACTAGAGTTTAGAAGGAGAGAGGGAATCTGACTGAAATATATATAATTGTATTATGGCCAGACTGACTAGCTGCAGGGAGGACGTTTTCCCTGGTTGAGGAGACTAGAAGTGGAGGACACAGTCTTGGGATTCAGGGTAGAGTATGATAAGGAAAACTTTCTTCACTCCATGGAAGGTTGTGCAGGCCAATTCATTGAATATATTCAAGAAAGATACAAGGACATCAAGGCTATAGGGAGAAAGTAGAAAAATGACATTGAGAGAGAGGATCAGCCATAATCCTATTCACTGGCAGTAAAAGCTCAGAAAGCCAAATGGATGACTTACTTCTCCTAGTTTCTATAATGAACAACCATTTATACTCATGCACTTACATCTTGCCACTGCCAAGTATGAAGCTTGCCACACCAGCTGTGAGACACATGAAAGATGATCTCTATGTTGAGATGCTCCTCACTGCATTTGTCACCAAATCTTGCCACATATCTCACAATAGCCCAAGTTGCACAGAGCCCTATAAAATCCTACATGTGGTCTAATAATCAATCACTCCTTGGGGATTGATCAACTCTGTGCATTAAATGGAGAGAGACTCAAAAAAAGTGCAGTGCAGAGGGATCTGGGTGTTCTTGTGCATGAAGCACAAAATGAATCTGCAATTGGGGTCATTTACATAAATGGGGTACGTGGTGTGAAGTGTACAGTTTTTGTATTCAGGAATCTTGGAAGATCTTGTTTTCTTCAAGTCCCACTAAATTTAACACTGACATGCAATTAACTTTTATACTGCATTATCTGACTTCAGTCAATCCCGTGGGAATACTGTTGATTGTTGAGCAGTTAAGCCTTTGGCACCAGACCATAACTAGTGAGCAGAGAAAAGAAAGACAGGTCAGAGGTCGGAGGGAGGATACAGAGATACCATTGCAATCTGATGTTCAAAAAGGGATTCAAGAATTTTGACTCAGTGGCAGTAAAACATTGAAACTGTATGTTCAAAACAGGATGGTGTGTGATTTACTGAAAATGATGTTTCATGGTAACAGTGCAGAAAATCCAATATGCTTGGGTGTGTGAACAACAGACTGTATTACAGAGTCACAAAGTTTAAGGTACAATGAAGTGGAGAAGATTTAAATGCATGATTCGTCTGCTGATATTTCATGAAAGCAGCGATAATCAGAAATAAATGATTTAAGTTCATAATTAATAAGTCTGAAGTGAAATGAAAGGTGAGAAGAATTTACTTCACATCAAAGCAACAGATAGATGGAATAATCTTCCATCAAAAGCACTTAGTAACGGGTCAAGTAACCTTTTGAATAGTGCTAGGTGAACATTTACTCAAATACGGGACTGAAGATTACATGGCTAACACAATGCTTCATGGAGATATCAGCTCTCCGAAATACAAGCAGATGGGAATACGCATCATGATTGCAATGGTAGGTAAGTTTTGTGAAGTTTTGACTGGTTACTGTGCAGAAATAGAAATCTTAGAGCTTTAACAAAGGCTTTACTTATCCTCTTTGTTCTTTCATTGATGTGATAACTGAGACTGGAAAATCTCAACTTACATACTTCCAGATATGTCCTCGTATTAAGTTGCAGTAACTGTTGCTTGTTTAGTTTCTTTAGATGACTGTGGCAGCAAGATGGAATACAAACTTTTCCAGGTATACAGTCAGGTTTGTAGTTTATTCATAATGAATAAAGACAAGAATGAAATGCTGACTGTAATTTAATTATATGACTTCTACTGTACGTGAACTTAAAGATGGAGCTGGAAAGTGGTGTTGGTATTTGATTCAGATTAATTTATGAAAGTAGACAAGTTTGAAACAGTTCAGGTTGATGCCTCCTGCTCCTTAATTAATCAATAAATAATTTATATGGTCTATAACTAGAGCAACACAATGAGGTATATAGATAGACATGACTATGAGTCATACTGATGAGAAGCACAGCAGGTAGATTTTGTAGGTAGGTACATGTTTGATCTCTGCTGGACGATGGAGACCTATGGAAACCATAGATCGCATTTGGGCTGGAACAGATCTTCACTGTAGACATGCTGGGGAAGACAGATTTCCTAATTCACTGACTCTGTTATGATAGTTAAATTGCTATTTTGTATAATCTAACTACTGTACCATGTTTTAATACCTCACAATGCCCATCCCTTCTCTGGTGCCCACTGAAAATTTCTTCTTTTTTTCCACCTGCCAATGCATTGGATTTTCAAGTTTGAACCGTTTACAAATCCCTTCTCCATCTTCAATCATGTATTGTCATATTTTGCCCATTTTATTCTTAGTAATTGATTATTTGGTAAATGCAGTAGATGAATAACACCCCCAATGCCATGTGACATCGTACACTGCAATAATCCTCAACTGGTCTGACCCCAGATTTTGTGTCTTCATTACTACAAATTTTAGCTTGCTGCAGCAATGCACCTTGTCTAATTAAAAATAAACTGCTACAGACTATTAATTAGAAGATAGTTGCATAATTATTGAAACTGGAACCACGACATTCACCTTGCAGTCCTCTTTTGTTATCATTAAATGAAGTCATTTAAAATAAATTACGAAATAATTAGGTGGATTTTACAGCGTCTGGGCTGTTGATTGTTTTGAATAGCAGTGAGAATGTAGCAGTTTGCCAGAATTCTTCACAAGAGACTCAGAAACAGCCCGAAGCCAATGTCCTTAATAAGTGAGATTTGGCATACAAGTGACTGTAACAATAATAGAAATTCTAATTGGTTCCTTCACAGTGAGAGCATAGAGAGTTTCTTTTTGGTTCTTTGTATAGTTGTTGAGTCTGTCAATGCTCAGTAGTTTTTAATCCACCAAGCAAACATCTTGCAAAAATAATTATCAATGCTCGAAAATACCAGATTTTCAAATGAAACTGCCCTTATTCCTTGCCTCCTACATTCTCTAGAGAACTAAGCAACAACACATACAAGATTTATAAATACGCACTTTTAATTAAAACAAATACCAGTTGTCAGACAAAGTGAAATAACATTGGTTCCAAATAAAAGGGCAAATAACGAAAGTATTCTGAAACACCTTCCTTCAAATACCAGTGCATGCTGCCCTGCCAAGTATTTCTTACTGTTCAAAAGGTGCTGAATGTGAATTATGTTGCAGCACTGGCAATGTAGTTGAAGGGAGCTGAAATGATTGCTGTTGGAATGATGGGCAGTAGTGCTACTTTGGCTGGTTCCAATCAGTGGGCTTTGGCCATAAGCTGTGAGTCCAAATGCTACAGTGACCACACTTGCTAAACATGTGAACACCAACGCTGGTAGGAATCAGCAGTGTGAGCGACTGGGTTTGCTGCATCACTTGGAAAATAGTTATTTGATAAAAACAAACAAAAAATGCAATTTAAAGAGCTTTTAGTTCATAAAGACTGAATTTTTGGTAGAGCTGCTTAAATTATTATTATCCCTCTCCCATCAGTAGCATTGCAAACCACTTAATGTCTATTACAGGCAAGCCATATATCATCAAATTTATTGAATTCAGTTTCTCAACTTGCCATTTCTCAACAATGTGAGCTCATGACCTTTTTTGTTCAGTCCAGTTTCAAACCAATGACAGATTAATGATAGTGAACTTGAACAACAATAATGAAATAATGCATTCAATTTCTTTTGAAGCTTCTTTCTATTGGTTATACAGTAGAAGGTGAATTCCCTCTGCCCAGAGAAAATGAGAAGCTATGGGCATTAATATTAACGCAGTTTACATTGTTTTGTGGAAGAGAAATCAGGATTAACCAATTTCTTTTAAAATTAAGGTTAGGTTTTATTGTCACTTGTACTCAAGTACAGGGTACAATGAAAAGGTACAAAGGTATTTAGGTATAAAATCTTAGAAAGAAAATAGAAAAACAAGATAAAAAGTTCAACATTGCAGTTCTTCTTAATATAAAACAGAATTTTTTTTAAAAAGTTAAATGTCCAGCATTACAATCTTTCTTTATTCATCAGTCTGCAAACATTTGACACTGGGCTTTTGCACGAAAGCTCATATTCCCCAGGAAGGCCTGATCTCTCCCCCTCACTGAGCTTGATTTCTCCCCTGTGCTGGGCTTGCTTGATCTTGTCAACGTTAAGCTTGATTCTCCCCTGCGCTGGGCTTGATCTCCTCCATGCTGGGATTGATCTCTTACCTAGCATGGGATTGATCTCTCCCCCCTGTTGGGATTTATCTCTCTCCCGCATGGGCTTGTTCTCTCCCTTGTGATGGGATTGATCTCTCTCCTGTGCTGGGATTAATCTCTCCCCCGTGCTGGGATCAATCTCTCCCCTGCGCTGGACTTGTTCTCTCCTCCGTGATGGGCTTGATTTTCTCTGCACTGCACCACACAGCCAGTCTCCTGCTCTTGCTTGCTGGCCACCTCACTGCCAACTGCCAGTTTCACCTTTTGAGGAAACATTCACCTCATCACCTCTTCAATGGGCAACTCTTCATATATAAACAATGACCCTTAATTCTAGATTCTCTAACTAGTTGAGACATCTTCTCTACACTAACCCTCTCAAGATCCCTCAGGATCTCATATGTTTTTGCCAAGACACCCCATATTCTTCTAAGCCCCAGCCTGTCCAACCCTTCCTCCCAAGACAATCCTTGTCTTCATCTATAAACCTTCTCTGAACTGTTCACATCATATTTACATACTTTCTGAAGTAAGAAGACCAATACACAGTACTCCAGATGGGTTCTCAGTAGCATTTTTTTCACTGATGCATAGCTTTCCTACTTTTGCATTCACGTTAAACAATAAGCTTTCCTAATTACTTGCTATTCCTGCATACTAACTTTTGTAATTCATGCACAAAGACACCAGTTCCTTCTGCAAATCAAAGATCTACACACTGTTATTATTTAAATAGAATGCTTCTTTTGTATTTTGTCTGCCAAATGGACAGTTTCCCACATACACTGTATTTGCCTGCTCTTTGCCCAACTTAACTTTCTATATCCCATTGTAGCTATCTTATGTCCTTTTCAAAATTTGCTGTCCTACTTTAAAGCGTCAGCAAATTTAGCAGGCATACCTTTGGACATGTCATCCAAGACTTTAGTATAAATTAGAAAAGCCAATGCCCAGCACTGATCCCACTGGTATACCATTCTTTATATCTTCCCAGCCTGAAAAAGATCCATCTATGCCTACGTTCTATGTTTTGATAGTAAGCCAAACTTCTAACCATGCCAAAATTGTATCACCTGAACCATGATCTTTGATTTTCCACAATAACTTTTGATGCAGTACCCCATGAAATGCCTTCATAAAATCTAAGTACAATACACCCTCCTGAGCCCCTTTATTCACAGCACATGGTACTTCTTCCAAAAGACTTCAGTAAACAAGATTGCGGTGGCAGACTAGGCAGGGTCTGGGCTCTAAGCCCGTGCTTGACCGCTCTGTCTGTTTTTATTTTTTCCTTTTATTTTCTTATTTTCTAGATTTTTTAGTTTTTTTTTTGTTTTTTGTTTACTTTCCTTCCGGACAGAGCTCGGTCGTGCAGGTGACAGCATTGGGGTCCAGAGCGGGACTTTGGCACTTGGCGAAGAGATGGCTGGTGAGTTCAGTGCGGAACTGTGATGGTTGGCAGCTTTGCAGCATCATTGAGGTCTGGACTGGTTGGCAGAGAGATGGCTGGCAAACGTGTGGGGCACTCTGGCAGTCGGCAGCAAGACAGCAGTGGGGAGGAGTATTCTTCAGATCCCTTCAGTATTCTGGGACAGATCCCATCAGGTCCTGGGGATTTGTTTACTTTAATGCTGAACACTGGGTGGAACTCCCCATCAAGCATGATGGACTAGATGACCCGCACAATCTTGCCGAATGTCTTTGCTGGTTGAGAATCAACCTGTTTAACCACACTGTGAATGTGTATTTCAATGAGATAGAATGCAAGTATTTAATAGCTTACCCATGCCAATGTGCACAAATTAGAGAAGCCTTTCACTGCTGAAATTTGGGCACATCTATAGGTAAGCTGACAGTAAAGCAATCAAGGGCTATAGGGAAAAGGCAGGAACATGGAGTTGGGGATTATCAGATCAGCCGTAATGTCATTGAATGATAGAGTTGATGGACTGAATGGCCTAATTTGCTCTTATGACTTTTGGGATGAAAATCTTTTCTACCTGTTGACTGCAAGAGTTACATGTGAAATTACTTTCCAGATTAGATGACCTACATGTGGAAACAGGCCCTTCAGCCCAACAAGTCCACACTGACCCTCCAAAGAGTAACCCACAACCAC
This sequence comes from Hemiscyllium ocellatum, assembly GCF_020745735.1. Lineage (NCBI taxonomy): Eukaryota > Metazoa > Chordata > Chondrichthyes > Orectolobiformes > Hemiscylliidae > Hemiscyllium > Hemiscyllium ocellatum. The sequence continues at coordinate 24,448,757 of NC_083425.1, read as the reverse complement.
CCCTCCCCCAACTAATGCACCTAACATCTATGGACAATTTAGCATGGCCAATTCACCTGACCTACACATCTTTGTGACTGTGGGAGGAAACTGGAGAACCCGGAAGAAACCCACACAGACACAGGGAGAATGTGCAAACACCACACAGACAGTCACCCAAGACTGGAATTGAACCTGGGAGCCTGGTACTATGAGGCAGCAGTGCTAGCCACTGAGCCACCGTGCCACCCTAAATCATTCTTTGATCATTCTTGATCCTTTTACAAGTGAGATGGGCCCTTAGCACGAAGCCAGGCCTACTGTGGAATTAAATGACAATCATACTGAGAGAAATTGAATAAGTCACACAGTTGCAGTCGGGGCAATTTTCTGAAGTTAGGACAGAAACAAATCGTTGAGTAAGAAAGAAACTGATTATATGATTGGAACTGTGTGAGTCTTTGATGTTTTATACCAAGACTATTAAATTTATCCCAGAGAGAAAACCAGTAAAATGATGAGTCCCCAATTTACAAGTGCCTAACTTACAAATCCCATAAAGGAGTGTAATTTTAAATATCTGACACACAAACATTTCCCCATCTTAGGAAAAGCTGCATTGTGTTCTGATGCACTCAAATCAACTTGCAAATGGACTCAGGAATGGAACCTGTTTTCATCTGGGGATGGCCTGCACTTGGAAATGTATGTACTAGTCATCCATCTTGAAGTATACAAGTTGAGTTGAGCCAGTTTGTCTCATTCACCAGTTTTACTGAATTTTCCTTTTGGAATATTTCACTGCACTAACATCTATTTCATTAATGCTCATAAAATTCATTAAAGCATTTTTTTTATGCACTTGAACATCTTTATGGAGCTTACCTCTGTCTTTGATATCTTAACTAACTGGCTACACTGAGTGGAATAAATTACTGCTGCTGAAGTGGATGTGGCATTTAGCTAAAGCTTTAATCTATGAGGAGCTGCATTTTGTAATGATGTTTCCTCAGTGATATTTTCCAGTTGATAGTTAGTGTTTTGTTCAGCCCTTAGTTGCACAAGGGTGCTTTTTCCATTGTTGCACGTCTCTGGATGGCAAAATGCAGTAAATTATGATAATCTCTCAGACCCCGAAAAGCATGATTTGTAAGATATGCCCAGTCCAACCTGCTGCTTCAAGGAGGTAAAAGGGGTGGAGGTGTTGCATTACTGGTCAGAGAGGATATCACAACTGTGCTGAAGGAGGGCACTATGGAAGACTCGAGAAGTGAGACAATATGGGCAGAGTTTAGAAATAGGAATGGTGCGGTAACAATGTTGGGATTGTACTACAGGCCTCCCATAATTGAATGTGAGATCGTGGTACAAATATAGAAGCAGATTATGTAAAGATGTAGGAGCAACTGGGTGGTGGTGATAGGAGATTTTAATTTTCCCAATATTGACTGGAATTCCCATAGTGTTAGAGGTCTGGATGGAGCAGAATTTGTAAGGAGAATCCTAGAGGATTTTCTTGAGTAGTATGTAAATAGTTCAACTCAGGAGGGGGCCATACTGGACAGTGTTGGGAAATGAGCTCAGCAGGTGGTTGAAGTTTCAGTCGGGAATTACTTTGGGAATAATGATCACAATTCAGTAAGTTTTAGAATAATCATGGACAAAGACGTGAAAGATCCTAAAGAGAGACTGCTAAATTGGGGGAAGGCCAACTATATAAAAATTAGGCAGGAACTGGAGAATGTAGATTGGGAGCAGCTGTTTGAAGGTCAATCCACATTTGATATGTGGGAGGCTTTTAAAGAGAGGTTGATTAGAGTTCAGGAGAGATATGTTCCTGTGAAAATGAGGAATAGAAATGGTAAGGTTAGGGAATCATGGATGACAGGTGAAATTGTGAAACTAGCTAAAAAGAAAAAGGATGCGTACTTAAGGTCTAGGTGACCAAAGATAGATGAAGCTTGGGAAGAATATCGGGAATGTGGGACCAATCTGAAATGAAGAATTAAGAGTGCTAACAGGGGTCATGAGATATCCTCAGCAAACATGGTTAAGGAAAATCCCAATGCCTTTTGTTCATATATAAGGAGCAAGAGAGTAGCTAGAGGAAGGGTTTGCCCACTCAAAGACAAAGGAGGAAAGTTATGCATGGAGTCAGAGAAAATGAGTGGGATTCTTAATGAATATTTTGCATTGGTATTCACCGAGGAGAGGGACATAATTGATGTTGAGGTTAGGGAGAGACCTTTAATTACTCTAGGTCAAATCAGCATAAGAAGGGAGGAATTGTTGGGTATTCTAAAACCCACTTGTCATTAAAGTGGACAAGTCCCCAGGTTACTGAGGGAAGCGAGAGAGGAAATAGCTAGGGCTTTATCAGTGTTTCTTTGCAGTATCTTTGAACACGAGCGAGGTTCCGGAGGACCGAATAATTACTAATGTTATCCCCTTGTTTAAGAGGGGTATCAGGGATAATCCAGGAAATTACAGAACTGTGAGCTTGACGTCAGTGGTAGGGAAGCTGCCGGAGAAAATACTGAGGGATTGGATGTATTCCCATTTGGAAGAAAATGGGTTTATCAGTGGAAGGCAACATGTTTTGTATAGGGAAGGTTATATCTTACAAGGTTATATCTTTGAGGAGGTGACAAATTTGATTGATGAGGGAAGGGATGTAGATGTCTTATACGTGGACTTAAGAAAGGCCTTTTATAAGGTTCCCCATGGTAGGCTGATGGAGAGTTGCATGTGGTCCACGGTGTTCTGGCTAGATAGCTAGAGAACTGGCTGGGCAACAGGAGACAGAGAATAATGGAAGAGAGTTTCTCAAAATGGAGACCTGTCACCAGTGGTGTTCCACAGGATCCATGCTGGGACCACTGTTGTTTGTGATATACATAAATGATTTGGAGGAAGGTGTAGGTTACCTGATTAGCAAGTTTGCAGATGACACTAAGATTAGTGCAGTAGCAGAGAGTGCAGGGGACTCAGATAATACAGCAGAATATAGATAGATTGGAGAGTTGGGCAGAGAAATGGCAGATGGAGGTCAAGAAGACAAAAGGCATGCTTTCCTTCATCGGGTAGGGTATTGAATACAAGAGTTGGCAGGTCATGTTACAGTTGTATAAGACTTTGGTTTGTCCACATTTGGAATACTGCATACAGTTCTGGTCGCCACATTACCAAAAAGTTATGGATGCTTTGAAGAGGGTGCAGAGGAGGTTCATTAGGATTGCCTGGGATAGAGGGTGCTAGCTATGAAGAGAGATTGAGTAGATTAGGATTATTTTCATTAGAAAGATGGAGGTTGAGGGGGGAACCTGATTGAGGTCTAGAAAATAATGAGAGGTATAGTCAGGGTGGAGAGCAAAAAGCTTTTTCCCCACAGTGGAGGATCAATTACTCGGGGTCATGAGTTCAAAGTGAGAGGGGAAAAGTTTAGGGGAGATATGCTTGGAAGGTACTTCATGCAGAGGTTGGTGGCTGCCTGGAATACATTGCTAGCGGTGGTGGTAGGGGCGGGAACGATAGTGTCATTTAAGATTTATCTTGACAGATACATGAATGGGCAGGGAGCAAAGGGATAGAAAATAGGTGGCAGGTTTAGATAGAGGATTTGGATCGACACAAGCTTGGAGGACCAAAATGCTGGTTCCTGTGCTGGAATTTTCTTTGTCTTTGCTTGAAGAAGTCTTTAACTGTATTCAATAAGTGGCAGCACGGGCTGCCTTGTTGCTCAGCTTCTGATAATCGTCGTACTGGTGTCATGAGCTAGTGTGGAAGAGATTAGTCTTCATCTCCTGAAAGCCATCCATGCAATCTGTCTTCCTCAAACTTCCTGTCACAGACTATAGGCTTCCAGTGAAGAGGTCATGACTGCTGTCTTGGAACTGGAAACCGACATGCATGATCCTTCTCATGAATCTTCTCAAAACTCGCTAAATTCTGTACTGTTGCTCACTGTGTTCAAAATATGATGATCTCAACAATATTCAATTCCTACATTTGATGTCTTTTGCAGCTCAGTGTTTGAGCAGAAGGCACAGTTCTGACACTTGCTTCTGGTGAAAGAGGGCCATGTGAAGGTAGATGTTGACTGACATTCTCCCAGGTAAATGTGCTGAGGATTGTAGAGAGCTATAAGGGTAAGGCTCACTTACCATTTCATCTTCCTCTTCCTTCAAGTAATATAAAAGGGAGAGGAATGCCAAATAAAACTCTTTTTCAGCTTATGTTTACTACAGAAACAGAAATCTCTGTATGAAAAATCTGGGATGAACTATCCATCCATAAACAAATCATTAGTTATAAATTTGGACAAATTTTAATCACCACAAGAATAAAGTGAAATTTCACTTTCATGTACACTAATAGGAAAGACAGCCAGTTATCCTTAAAACAGTGGGCACTATACTGATACTCATCTATAGGTGTGAACTAAGCAGGATACGCACTTCCCACCAGAAAATTGGGAATTCACATTCACGTTGATTTCCATCTTACTCTCATGTATTGCAATATTAAAATGAGGCTCTCTTTAATGCCTTAGGTTGTGGGACATGGAATGGCCAAATATCTGCTGAAAGCAATGTCTGCATCCAAATCATCCAATCCACCCAAATCTGGTTGCTTAAATGAGTAGACAAGTTACCCTAATGTACACTTGCAGGTACAGAATATACCTGAAAGAACAATAAATTTTGACACAAAGCAGACAGAGGCATCTAGAAATGAACAAATCTTTTGAAGCATCAAGGAATGATGAACCAACTTGTATTGAATACAATTAGTCAGTCACAATACTTGACAGTATATTCATCAACTCAAATGGCCAATGGAAGAACAAGTTCTTTCAGCCTTTTGCGACACTACAGTTGTTTTACTTAGACCATTGGATTGGCATGGACAAGATGGACAAAATGGCCTGTTTCTGTGCTGTACCATTTCTATGGTTCTAGAACATAGAACACGGAACATTACAACGCAGAAGAGGTCCTTTAGCCTTCGATGTTGCACCGACCTGTGGAACCAATGTCAAGCCTATCTATCCTACACTATACCATTTTCATTCATATGTTTATCCAATGTCTATTTAAATGCCTTTAAAGTTGGCAAGTCTACTACTGTTGCAGGCAGGGTGGTCCACGCCCCTACTACTCTCTGACTAAAGAAACTACCTCTGACATCTGTCCTATATCTATCATCCCTCAATTTAAAGCTATGTCCCCTCATACTAGCCATCACCATCTGAGGAAAAAGGCTTGCACTCTCCACCCTATCTAAATCTCTAACTATCTAATATGTCTCAATTAACTCACATCTCAACATTCTTCTCTGTAACGAAAACAGCCTCAAGTCCCTCAGTTTTTCCTCATAAGACCTTCCCTCCATACCAGGCAACATCCTAGTAAATCGCCTCTGAACCTTTTCCAAAGCTTCCAGATCCTTCTTATACTGCGGTGACCAGAATTGTACATAATACTCCAAGTTCAGCCACGCCAGAGTTTTGTACAGCTGCAACGTGACCTCATTGCTCTGAAACTCAATCCCTCTACCAATGAAAGCTAATACACAGTATGCCTTCTTAACAACCCTATCAAGCTGGGTGGCAACTTATAGGAATTGATGTATATGGACACCAAGTTCTCTCTGCCCATCTACACTGTCAAGAATCTTAACATTAGTCCAGTATTCTTCATTTCTGTTGCTCCTACCAAAGTGAATCACCTGACACTTTTCCACATTAAACTCCATTTGCCACCTCTAAGCTTATCTATGTCCCTCTGTAGCCAACTGTCTGTGTGGAGTTTGCACGTTCTCCCCGAGTCTGCGTAGGTTTCCTCCGGGTGATCCAGTTTCCTCCCACAATCCAAAGATGTGCAGGTCATGTGAATTGGCCATGCTAAAATTGCCCATAGTATTAGGTGCATTAGTCAGAGGGAAATGGGTCTGGGTGGGTTACTCTTCGGAGGGTTGGTGTGGACTTGTTGGGCCAAAGAGCCTGTTTCCACACTGTAGAGAATCTAATCTAATCCTTCAGCACTATCCACAACTCCACCGATCTTAGTGTCATCTGCAAATGTACTAAGCCATCCTTTTACGCTCTCATGGCAAATAGCAGTGGACCCAAAACAGATCCTGCCTGGCCTGCTGTGCTTTGACCAGCAACACATTTTCAACCTTGTAATACACCACTAGTAATGAACTTCTGGATGAATATTTCCCATCAACCACCATCCTCTGTCTTCTTTCAGCTAGCCAATTTCTGATCCAAACCACTAAATCACCCTCAATTCCGTGCTTCCGTATTTTGTGCAATACCACTTATCAAACGCCTTACTGAAATTCTTACAGCTGAAATTCTTATACACCTTGTCAACTGCTTTACTCTCATCCATCTGTTGGGTCACCTTCTCAAAGAAATCAATAATGTTTTTGAGGCACAACCTACCCATCACAAAACCATATTGACTATCCCTGATCAACTTATTCCTTTCTAGATAATTATAAATTCTATCTCTCATAATCCTTTCCAACAACTGAAGTAAGGCTCACTGGTCTGTAATTATCAGGGTTTTCTCTATTCCCCTTCTTGAACAAGGGGACAATATTTGCTATCCTCCAGTCTTCTGACACTACTCTTGAACAAATGACGACATAAAGATCAAAACCAAAGGCTCTGCAATCTCCTCCCTAGTTTCCCAGAGAATCCTAGGATAAATCCCATTGGTCCAGGGGACTTATCTGTTTTCACACTTTCCAGAATTGCTGACACCTCCTCCTTGTGAACCACAGTCCCATCTGGTCCAATAGCCTGTATCTCAGTATTCTCTTCAACAACATTGTCTTTTTCCAACATGAATACCAAAGAAAAATATTCATTTAGCATTTCTCCTATCTCCTCGGACTCCACGCACAACTTCCCAGTCCTGTCCTTGATTAGCCCTAATATTTCTCTAGTCATTCTTTTATTCCTAATATAACTATAGAAAACTTTAGGGTTTTCCTTGATCCTATCTGCCAATGACTTCTCATGCTCCCTAGTAGAAATGAATGGTTTTAATACAGGAATGGATATTGTTTACTATGATAGAAGTCTTGCTAACCTTTAAGAATAAAAAAAATAAAAAATATTCTCTACAGTGTGGAAACAGGCCCTTCAGCCCAACAAGTCCACACTGCCCCTCCGAAGAGAAACCCACCCAAACCCATTCCCCCACCCTACCTTTGAATGCAGATTTAAGCCAAATGGCAATCAAACTATCAACAATATACAGTCTTAGAGTCATACAGCATAGAAACAGGCCCCTTAGCCTCCACTATATTCATGCTGACCAACAAACACCAGACTAAACCAATCCTCTCTCTCCTTCCCTTCTGAACAACAGGGACAGACTCTGTGTCAGATACCTGTACCCTATGGCTTATCCCTGGTAAGTCTGCCCCCCAACAGTAATCAAAACATTACACATGTTATTGAGGGGAGCGGTTACAGGGGATCCTTGCACTATCTGCCTGTTCCTTTTCCGCCACCTGACAGTAACTCATCTATCTTTTTCTTGTACCTGAGGTGTGACTACCTCCCTGTAACTCCTCTCAATTACCCCCTCAGCTTCCCGAATGATCCAAAGTTCATCCAGCTCCAGTTCCCTAACAGTTTCCGAGGAGCTGGAGTTGGGTGCACTTCCTGCAGATGAAGTCAGAGGGGACATTTGTGGTGACCCTTATCTCCCACATCCTCCAACAAGAGCATCCAACTGCCTGACAATTCATTCCCACTGTTCTGAATTCCCAAACAGAATACATAAAACAAAAACTAGTATCCTTACCAAATTGGCACTCAGGACCATTTCTTCGGTTGGAGATGGAGGAAGGTTGGGAGACCCTACCCGACTGTTCCGAGTAAAGCAAGTGCCCAAATATATTACTCACTTATTCAGCCAAATTGTGTCTGCTCCTGCTCAGCGTGTGCTCCGCTGAGCTTACATGAGGTAAGCTTTTAAGCGATTAACTTTCCTTATTATAACACGAGTAAACTCTCCTGCAACACAGAAAAAAAATTATCCCAGGCAGTAATCTGTGAAAATCCTCCAGGCCAAGAACCATTTCAAGTAAAAATTAACAACTTTATTTCTTAAAGTATAATAGAGAATAATTAACTAACAACTATTTACAACTCCTTTGTCTAACCTGTCTTTTACTTTCCCTTCTATAATACTAATGTGATAAACCCCCAATTAGGGTTTACTGATAAATTCAAATTTCAAAACCAGCCAGCAGTAGAATCTTCCCTTTATATCTTTCTCTGTAGAGTTGCTCTCCAGGTTGGTGTTGATGTTTTATCTGTGAAAACTCCTTCTCTAGACAGATACCTTTCAGAGAGTTCTGACTAGCTGCTTGTATCTATTGGTCTTTTGGCAGTTCTCTCCCAACTGTTCATTTTTTCCTGGTCTTGTACCCCAAAGCATTCGATGGTGTCATTGGCTTTTAATATTGTCAACATACTCAATTCAAACTTGATTGGAGTTTGATTTTTTGGGGGTGTCTAATTTAAACTGATTGGCCTAATTTAAATTTGTTTTTGTCTCCAGGCAACCAGCTACACTAGCCGCTGGACCACATGTTACATTGTATCTTATTCAGAACATTTGGTGCTCTCAGGTAGTTCTGCTAGCCTTTAGCTTTCTTAAAGGTACAGTACATCTACATCTTCATAATATTCCCTTAAGAAAAAATGAACCATTATAATGAAAAGATGGCTTTATTTAATTCTTTAAACACATTAACTGAATCTACAGTTAACTTTCATCGCAATTTACCTTTACTTCTTCCCATATATATATTATATATATGCTTCTTATCTAAACTTTATCAATTAAATCCACAATAACGCATCTGCGATTACATTCTTATGAACTGCTACATGTACAATTTCTAAATTAAAAATCTGTAACATAAGGCCTCCTAATAGTCCTAGAGAAGTAGAGGATAATATTGCGAGGATGATTCAGGAAAAGAGTGAAGGTAGCAGGGTGGTTTTTATGGGGGACTTTAACTTCCCAGATATTGACTGGGAGAGCTATAGCTCGAGTTCATTAGATGGGTCGGTGTTTGTACAATGTGTGCAGGAGGGTTTCCTGACACAATATGTCGACAGGCCAACAAGAGGGGAGGCTATATTGGATTTGGTTCTAGGTAATGAACCAGGCCAGGTGTTAGACTTGGAGGTAGGTGAGCACTTCGGGGACAGTGACCACAACTCGGTGACTTTTACTTTAGTGATGGAGAGGGATAATCGTGTGCCGCAGGGCAAGAGCTATAGCTGGGGGCAGGGAAATTATGATGCAGTGAGGCATGACTTAGGATGTGTGGATTGGAAAAACAGGCTTCAAGAGAAGAACACTAATGAGATGTGGGGAGTGTTCAAGGAGCAGCTACTGCGTGTCCTCGATAGGTATGTACCAGTCAGGCATGGTGTAAAGGGCCTTGTGAGGCAGCCGTGGTTTAGTAAGGAATTGGAGTCCCTTGTGAAAGGGAAGAAGGCGGCATATGTAAAGATGAGGCGTGAAGGTTCAGTAGGGGCGATTGAGAGTTATAAGGTAGCCAGGAAGGAGCTAAAGAGGGAGCTAAGAGAAGCGAGAAGGGGACATGAAAAGTCTTTAGCTGGTAGGATTAGGGAAAACCCAAAGGCTTTCTATAGGTATGTCAAGAATAAAAGGATGACTAGGGTAGGTATCGGTCCAGTCAAGGATAGTAGTGGGAAGTTGTGTGTGGAGCGGAGGAGATTGGAGAGACATTAAATCAGTACTTTTCATCAGTATTCACTCAGGAACAGGACACTGTTGCTGATGTGAATATGGAATCACAAATAATTAGAATGGATGCCCTGGAAATATGCAGGGAAGAGGTTTTGGGAATATTGGAAAGGATGAATATAGATAAGTCTCCTGGGCCTGATGGCATTTACCCCAGGATCCTATGGGAAGCTAGGGAGGAGATAGCAGAGCCATTGGCCTGGATTTTTATGTCGTCGTTGTCAACAGGAATAGTACCAGAGGACTGGAGGATAGCGAATGTGGTCCCATTGTTCAAGAAAGGGAGTAGGGATAGCCCTAGCAACTATAGGCCAGTGAGTCTGACTTCAGTGGTGGGCAAAGTCTTAGAGAGAATGGTAAGGGGTAGGAACATCTGGGTAGGAATAACGTGATCAGGGATAGCCAGCATGGTTTTGTGAAGGGCAGGTCGTGCCTCACAAACCTTATTGAGTTCTTTGAGAAGGTGACCAAGGAAGTGGATGAGGGTAAAGCAGTAGATGTTGTGTATATGGATTTTAGTAAGGCGTTCGATAAGGTTCCCCATGGTAGGCTAATGCTAAAACTTCGGAGGTATGGCATTGAGGATACATTAGAGGTTTGGATTAGGAATTGGCTGGCTGGAAGGAGACAGAGGGTAGTAGTTGATGGATTATGTTCATCTTGGAGCGCAGTTACTAGCGGTGTACCACAAGGATCTGTTTTGGGACCATTGCTTTTTGTTATCTTTATAAATGATCTAGAGGAAGGACTTGAAAGCTGGGTAAGCAAGTTTGCGGATGACACAAAAGTCGGTGGAGTTGTGGATAGTGAGGAAGGAAGTGGTAGGTTACAGCGGGATATAGATAAGTTGCAGAGCTGGGCGGAAATGTGGCAAATGGAATTCAATGTAGCTAAGTGCGAAGTCGTTCACTTTGGTAGGAATAACAAGATGATGGATTACTGGGCTAATGGTAGGCTACTTGGTAGTGTGGATGAGCAGAGGGATCTTGGTGTCCATGTACACAGATCTCTGAAAGTTGCCACCCAGGTAAATAGTGCTGTGAGGAAGGCATATGGTGTACTGGGCTTTATTGGCAGAGGAATTGAGTTCCGGAGTCCTGAGGTCATGTTGCAGTTGTATAAGACTCTGGTGCGGCCTCATCTGGAGTATTGTGTGCAGTTTTGGTCGCCATACTATAGGAAGGATGTGGAAGCTTTAGAACGAGTGCAGAGGAGGTTTACCAGGATGTTGCCTGGAATGGTAGGAAAATCTTATGAGGAAAGGCTGAGGCACTTGGGGCTGTTCTCATTGGAGAAGAGAAGGTTTAGGGGAGATCTGATAGAAGTGTATAAGATGATTAGGGGTTTAGATAGGGTAGATACTAAGAACCTTTTACCGCTAATGGAGTCAGGTGTTACTAGGGGACATAGCTTTAAATTAAGGGGTGGTAGGTATAGGACAGATGTTAGGGGTAGATTCTTCACACAGCGGGTTGTGAGTTCATGGAATGCCCTGCCCGTATCAGTGGTGAACTCTCCTTCTTTATGGTCATTTAAGCGGGCATTGGATAGGCATTTGGAAGTTATTGGGCTAATATAGGTTAGGTAGGATTCGGTCGGCGCAACATCGAGGGCCGAAGGGCCTGTACTGCGCTGTATCCTTCTATGTTCTATGTTCTATGTTCTATAAGACTCCAACAAAATAGTCTCATATTCTTGTCTTTAAAGTGTTTTAAGAATGTAAGAGGATTGTGATCCGTATACACAACCGTCTCTGACACATTGTTCATGATAGACACATTAAAACGTTGTAAGGCCAGTACCAAACTCAATCATTCTTTTTTAATCATGGAGTATTTCCTCTGGTGGATGTTGAGCTTATTCGAAAAGTAACCAACAGGCAGTTCAATCCCATTCCTGTAGGAGTACAACTCCAACTCCTATGTCACTGATATGGATGTCAACTTTAAAAGGTTTTGAAAAGTTTGGTGTCGCTAAAATTGGTTTGGCAGTTAATATTGATTCCAAATGTTTGAATGCCTCCTGGCATTGTTCTGTCCACTGAAACTTTGTGTTCTTCATCAGCAAATTGGTTAACAGTGCCACTAAACTGGGTAAAAACAAGGACTGCAGATGCTCCTCGGATGCTGCCTGACCTGCTGTGCTTTTCCAGCACCACTCTAATCTAGTGCCACTAAACTGCTGAAATTTGGAACAAACTTCTAATAAAATCCTTTATCTTTCCACCCTGGAGGTTCCCAGCCTCATTCCTGATGAAGGGGTTAGGCCCAAAACATCAATTTTCCTGCTCCTCAGATGCTGCCTGACCTGCTGTGCTTTTCCAGCAAAACACTCTCAATTCAAGTGATAGAATCCGTTGTGTCCTAAGAATTGAAACACCTCTTTCTTCAAAATTGGTCATGGATTTTCTTCGATGGCCTTCATCTTTGTATTCCATGGGGTCAACCTTCCATGACTGATGTCATGTCCCAAGAACATCATCTTTGCTTCCGCGAATCCAGTTTTATTTAAGTTTATCATCAGTTTTGCATCTAGTAGTCATTCAAAGAGGTCTGACAACTCTACCATGTGATCTTTCCAGAACTTACTAAAGATCATTATATCATCCAAATAGACTGCACAGTTTGTTAACCTGGCCACAACTCTGTTCATAAGTCTTTGGAATGTGGTGAGTGCTTTCATCATTCCAAAGGGCATCACTTTAAACTGATATAGTCCATTTGGGGTTACAAATGCAGAAATTTCTTTCACCGCCTCTGATAAAGGTACCTGTCAGTAATCACGCATTCAGTCCAATTTGGAGATGTATCTGGCTTGTCCAACTTTCTCGATGCAGTCCTCCAAGCTTGGAATTGGATATGAGTCCAATTTTGTAATGGTGTTGACCTTCTGATAATCCATGCAAAATCGTTGAGTTCCGTCCAGTTTGGGAACTGGACAGTTAAGACAGTCGGCGAACTCCACTCGCTCTGGCATGGTTCAATGATCTCTTCATCAAGCATGGCCTCCCCCTCCATCTGCACATGTCTGGCTTTGAAAGGATTAAGCCGATAGGGATGTTGTTTTATCAGAGCAGTATTTCCTCCATCTACTTCATGTACAATAGCATTAGTCCTGCCCATCTGATTCTTGCATATGTCCTGATACTGCAGTAACAAACCTTTCAACTCTGTTCTATACTCCTGAGACAGATCGCTTACTAATCTATCCCACTCCTTAAGGACTTCTTCATTTTTTAATCTATTCAAACTCCACGTTGTCTAGATTTAATTCTTTACCCTGCGGGGCAGTAACTAACAGCTGTTTCTCCAGTTCTTTCTCTCGAGTGTAATACAGTTTCAACATGTTCACATGACATACCCGATACCTTTCTTTCTATCTGGCACCTTTACTAAATAGTTCACTTGACTCAACTTTTTTTCAATTTGAAAGGGACCACTAAACCTGCCTTTGAAGGGATCTCCTATCACTGGAACAGTACTAACATGTTGGGAAAATGTCAGAGTCTCAGAGCTTTTATCTACCACCTGCTTCATTCTACACTATGCCATGTTTAGGTGCTACTTAGCTAGCTCACCTAATCGATTTAGTCTCTCCCTCACCTCTGATACATAATCTAAGTATGAGCTCTCCAACTTTGGTCCTGTCAATTTTTCTTTAATTAATTTCAAAAGGCTTCTCACTTCATGACTGAATGTTAACTCAAAGGGAGTGAACAGAGTAGATTCATTTAGAGCATCTCTCATGGCAAACATTACGAATGGGATACCTTTATCCCAATCATTGGGTAATGCTGACAGTATGCTCTCAACATGGTCTTCAAGGTCTGATGCCACCTTTCTAAAGCTCCCTGGGATTCGGAATGATACACACTGGATTTAAAGTGCTGTATATCTAAGCTGTCCATAACCTCTTTAAACAGTTTAGCAGTAAATTTTGATCCTTGGTCCGACTGAATCTCTCTGGTAGCCCATACCCAGATGATGAGACTTAGGTCTTTTTCAAAGTATACTTTCAGTTACATCACACTGTAAACTTTTGCTATAAATTCTGTGCGTTACAATCTTATACTCCACAACCAACTGTTGAAGGAGCAGTGCTCCGAAGCTAGTGTTTCCAAATAAATCTGTCAGACTATAATCTGGCGTTGTGTGATTTTTAACTTTGTACATCCCAGCATAACACCAGCACCTCCAAATCATGACTTTAATAAAACAACAAGTTTTCCATTTTGAACAAGCAAGGTAACAAGAAAATAACTGAATCAAATTGAAATGCCCTGAATTACATTTGATACCGGACAGATTTTAGTCCAGACATAGCAGGAATAAAAGTAGACTGGTGGGAGACAATGAGCCTTTGGGTAACAAGAGGCCATCACTGAGCATCCGGAATGGCATTGTGACCATGGAGGAAGGGAGGGAGCCAGGAGCACTCCTGTCCTTCTTGGTTTGCAAGGAAACTATCAGATCGATTATTCAAACCCCACATTTTTGGGTCTCTCCTTGTCTTTCTTTCAACTTTCTCCAACTTGCTTCAGCCTCAAAGCCCCAGTATGGATTAGGATATGTACTTCTCTGGTCTTGTGTGTGAATATGAAATTCATTGCATTTCTGCAATTATTGACAGCATGCCTGAATAAGAACTACATAACTGTCGAGACTGTTAGGAGGATAGTAGCCTCAGGCTGTCTCCTGCTCAGTCCTTCTTTACTCTGACCAACTCCTGTGGGTAATACTTACAACATTCCTTCAAGCATAACCCATTCACACCCTTGTAGACCAGATATATCACTGCCTCGGGTTAAGATTGCTTTGGGTCAGGAGGCTGGATTGGAATATTTATTTACATTAACATATGTCTTTCACAGAGTCAAGAAATTCCAAACTACTTTCGAAGTGCAGCTTTCTTTGTGATATGTGCAAAGTATTAACCAATTTGAACACAGAAAAGGCCCTCAGTCAGGAGTGAGGTGAATAATGAATTAGTCTCTTTGATGGTATCGACAGATGGTTGAATGCTGGACAAGTAGGATCATGGGATTTTACAACATCATGTAAAGAGCTTAGATTAATGCCACATCCAAAAGATGGAGCTTTAAGAATGAAGCACCGTACCAAGGTGAAGTTCTAGAATAGTTCAAGTCCTCAAATGCACCCTGAACCAATAATTTGTTTTCTCTCTCAAAGGTGAGGATTTAGCCACTGAACTAACCTGATAATTCCCAAAGTCAATCAATCAACCTGGCTGCGAGGCAATAACATTAATGTTGTTTTCCATTGTATTTATTGCATTTTATGAATACTTATGCATAATTAGGCAGGGAGCAGAGGGTTACAGATCCTTTGAAAATAGGCGACAGGTTTAGACAGAGGAACTGGATCAGCGCAGGCTTTGAGGGCCAGAGAGCCTGTTCTGTGCTGGAATATTCTTTGTTTTTTTTATGTGTATATAAATGCAATGTATCAAAAGGGTAAGTAAAATGGGGGTGTTTGTGGCCAGATGTTTATGGATACAAAGTGTACCTGAAATTAAATGCGTTATTTCCAAATAATTTACCTGGATCAGCTCATGATCAAAAGTCCCATAGCCATCAGGGATGAATGTAGGAGCACATTCATCACGGAAACTGATGAAATACAAACATTTAATGAAGAATACTAGAGTACGGCAAAGATCCTGCATTCATGAAAAGATTCTAAATCAAATCAAACCATTGATGACATTTACCCAGAAGGGGAGGCAGTTGTTGTGGGTGGGGCATTTGAATGGGCATAGAGACATCATATTAGGACAGAGCTGGTAAAAATAAGGGCAAAGGGACCAAAATCAGAAATTGCTGGAGAAACTCAGCAGGCCTGACAGCATCTGTGGGTCAAAGCAGAATTAACATTCTGGGTCCAGTGACCACTTCTGACCAAGGGTGACTGGACTCAATGCTAATTTCGTTTTCTGCTGAGTATCTCTGACAATTTACTTTCCTGTTTCAGATTTCCAACATTTGCTTAAGGGCAAAGAAATCTAGATTGCAAGGATGGTTTACCAGGAAAATATTGGAGCAGTTTGGTGGGTGCTGAAGAGAAAGTAGTGCAGCATGAAATTGATGCAAATAGAGTGGCTTTTTAGGGGTCAACCATCTCTATAGATCAGAACAGAAATGTTCAATGCCATTGCAGACTGCTAACATTGCACAGTGATTCTTTACAGAAGGAGACTTAACACTGCTCCATGTTCCTTCCGGATCCTATGCCCGACGTCCACACATGGTCATTGCCAGTTTGGTCCAATGATGCTTGCTGAGTGTTTGGGGATGTGGCCAATCCAGCCGCACGTTATTAAAGATTATAAGAGTCAAATTCAGAGTCATATGTAATGATTCAAAGCTTGTTTCATTTTATGCCACAGGGAACACTGTGAAGTAGGTGACAGTTATGTAGACATTTTCAAGTCATAACTCAGACTGCCGCCACTCTGTATTAATTTTCATATATGTGGCAGGTTATATAGCTCAACAGTAGAGTTAACTTCTATATTAATCAATGTAATGGCTTGAAAGAAACCACTTGCTGGATGTTTTTAATGCACAGGATGTTATATATAGGGAGCAGGCTTTAGAATAAATTAAACTAAGCAATAACTGGAACATTATCTTTAGTTATGGAATGCTTTGATGGATTCTTTGGTATTTATTCTTGAGTTTGTTTTTGGATTCTAAGCATCTATTCTATTTAACATCAATATATTCAGATCAAAGCTTCAGGTATAATTAATTTTCTTCTCCTTCATTTCAGATTCTTTGAATAAATGTTTATCAGATGCTTTAATTCTCACAGCCAGACAAATTCTTACAGTCTTTTGGGTAGACTCAATCTCCTCAATGATTATTTTGCATTACTTTTTCTTGTAAATTTACATTTGTGTTGATGTTACTTCCCTTATCTGACCCGATTTCTTTTTTCTAGCCCTTGACCGGGTCACCTATTACAAGCAGGAGGGAGGAATTCTTGTCAAATGGCCTCTGAATGCTTCCTAATGGCATTCAGCCAGGAAGAGTGGCCTATAGGTGAGGAACACAAAAGCATTTCATGCTGGAATTGGAAGATTTAAGATGGGCCACCAGTACAGGCTGTGTTTCAGATTTGGTTGATTTGGTGCAACACCATCACAGAGGCGACAATTCATATTATACACAAAACAACTCAGTTGGGAAGTTAAAAATTGAATGAATAAATTATTAGCAGTCAGATGCAATGGGAATTGGACATTCAGAATTGGCTGAGTTTTAAGTGGTCGGGAGAAGTTCACAATGCCGCCTGCCCCCAGTCCTGAGCATGCTCACATCATGTCACCAGGTTTCTGTGACATCACCTAATGCAACATATCCCACAACACATCCAGTCAGAGTTGGCAGCCCTAATCTGGGCCAGTGTCCGCTTGCATTGGCTTCAATGAGAACAAAATGGCCACCATCGATGGGTGGCTAACTCAGAATAGGCCATTTGGCAATCTTGCCAAAACTTTAAAGATCTGTTTTTGATTTAATATATTTCAATCTCAGAATTTTTAACAGAATAAAAGGAGTGGCAATGTTTCCTTAATGCTATCTCTTCAACTTCATAATATTTCCCTTAATTTTGCCCACTGTTCTTTTTATTTTCACTTTCAATTTTATATTTGCAGTTGCCTTTAAAAGCTGCAGAGGTCCTAAAGGTCTCTATTTCCAACCCTAAGAATCTATGAGAGCCTGTGGCGATTAGGCTCACACTCTAATCACCCATTAATCCATTTCTTTTCCATCTACACAGGGACTGGTAGGGAGAATCTCTTACATCAAACCACTGAAGGTCAGTGGCCAGATCATCCTCAGAGACAAAACAGAATTTGGTTTGTTTAAGCACAGTGCCAATATCACAACAGGCAGATTGCTGATCAAACATTTAGATCAGAAGATAAACATTCACAAAACAACCTTCTTGTATTGAACAGCTGCCATCCCCTAGAGTTATAACTATCCAATTGAAATGCCAAACAGCTGAATGCAGTTGGAAGCCCTTATAAATCACAGAACAGAACTGCAGGCAGCTGAACTGCAGAAATGATCGCAGGTTGCTGATGTTGTTTCTTTTATTGTTTCACAGGATGACAACATTGTTGACCATTTCTAATTACCTTAGAGAAGGTGGTGCTGAGCTACCTTTTGAAGTTACACCCACAATGCTGTTAGGCTGGGAATTCTGGGAGTTTGACCCAGGGACAGTGAAGAAATGGTGATAGTTAGAAGTCAGGGTATTGTGTGCTTAGATAGCAACTTACAAAATGGAATTAGAATAGCGAGGTGGTTGTTAATCATCAGCGTGGATGTGATTGCTTAAGGCTCTTTTCTGTGCTGTAAATATCCGTGAATCTAATTGGTGGTGTTTCCATGTATCTGATGCCCAATCCTTCAAGATGGTGGAAGTTGTGAGTTGAAAAGATGCTGTTGAAAGTGTCTCAGCAAATTTTAAATAAAACAATAGATTTGTGACCAATTATATCAACTTGTGTTCCATTTTCAATGTTAAACCTTTGCTTGTTCCATTCATATTATCATAGAAAGCAAAGACAAACCTAACTGCTTGAATAACTGTGGTTGGAGGTCTCCCATTTGAATGGACATATTAAGACAAAACTACAGCTGTGGAATTTACACCTGATATTACATATGGATCTACCCCAAAATTTAGTATCTCTAGGCCAAAGTCTTCCTGTCTCCGAGCTCAATACTTAACAAAGAAAGTTGCAGAAGATGATCCACAATAAGTAGGTGGGAACAGATCTCCATCTATTCTCCATTGTACAGTGCTTTCTCACAGTGTGTGTTATGATGTGGAAAGCAAATTAGTTTAGCTCAGTTAGCTGGACAGTTAGTTTGAGATATAGAGTGATACCAACAGCTTGGGTTCAATTCCTGCACTGGCTGAGCTTACCATAACAGACACTTCCTGTTAAGTCTTCCCTCAGCTGGGGCATGGTGACCCTCAGATTAAACCACCCACCAATCATCTCTCTGTCTCTAATATGAGAGCAGCCCTCTGGTCTAGTAAGACTGCGGCAACTTCCCTTGATATAGTCAGGAACACAATGCCTGAAAGTGTTCAAGAAGGCATTGAATGATTTCTGTTTAAATAATGCACAAGGTTGTGAGGAAAGGCAGGAGATTAGCGAAAGCTCAGTGGGTTGATATATGCTCAATGGGCTGAATGGCCTCCTGCACCATAACAGTTCTGTAATAAACATTAAATATCTTTTGTCCTGATGAAAAGAAATCTATCTATAGAACACCCATTGTAGAACAACAGCAACAAAGGCAAAATAATATCTGTGCTTCTAAAATCTGAAGCTTGCTACACCTTAAATTCTCCCACTTAAACTCTATTCCTTTTCAAGTGCACTAATATAGAATGTTGGCTTCCAAATAAGGAAACCACAAGTAATCAGTTTTGAGGCTTCATAAAAAAAATCCATGTCTTTGGAGAAGTCCTGCTATAACTCTGACAGATTATTCCAGCCATTGAATGTATCTAGATGAATCTTTCGGAAAGAGTATCCTAAACTGACTGGCAAAATACACTTCTTCCTTAAATGATCCAAGCACATTAACTTTGAACTACTCTTGTTCACAACTTGTAAATGTGCATTCTTCTGAAGTTTGGGAGATGTGGTCTATGGCAAGATGTGAGTATTGAAACCACAGGGTTCTCTCCTGTCTGGAGCCTGGTGTCCTACTGCCCTCTGAGTGACAGCAGCTTGGGTGTTACTGCCTCAGCCAGCTGCGGAGCTGCCTCCATCAGCTGCTTACCAGCTTGTGTACTCTTACTCTCTGTCAGTGCAGTTTCCGATGTGTGAATTGGTGCTACTGTCTTTGAGCCCTCGGTCCTCCCATCCTCAGAGGTTCAGGTGGAAGTTTTTCCACTGTCAGCCATTTCTCTGCAGACACCATGGGAACATTTGCAGAATGTAATCCAAGATGGAGGGTGGGAAAAGTTTCTGGCTGTAAGAGCTGCTCCTTTTTTTGAGGTATTTTAGGTGCTGGAAGCGATTTCCTCGAATTCCAGGAGCAGAAATTACTGTTTTATATACTGTGGCATTGTTTTGGAACTTTGGAAAAAAAAGGTCAAAACAACAGCAGTTTTAAAAGGGAGAAGAACAGACAAAGGAAGCACATGGTGAGGACAGTGCAGGAGAGAGAAAGAACCTGCACAGTTACTGCCTTTGCTGTTTGAATTCACGTATCGTTGGATATCAGAGTGCATCTGGGAAAATTAACAAACAGTGAAATTCACAACTAATCTTGGAGGAATTGTTTGTCAAAGTTCACAGCACAGAATCAGATAAATTAATTGTTGTTTTAAGTCTGTCCAAGAGAAAGGCTGCAGTAGTGAGTATACTTGATTCTTTCTTGATTATATGTTTTTGGAGATAAATCTCTTGATTAAACTTAAAATATAAGCCATAGCTATTAATTTAACCTGGGGCAGTGTTTGTAGAGGAGGTAAAAACAATGACTGCAGATGCTGGAAACCAGATTATGGATTAGTGGTGCTGGAAAAGCACAGCAGTTCAGGCAGCATCCGAGGAGCAGTAAAGTCGACGTTTTGGGTAAAAGCCCTTCAATGTTTTGCCCGAAACATTGATTTTACTGCTCCTCTGATGCTGCCTGAATGGCTGTGCTTTTCCAGCACCACTAATCCAGTGTTTGTAGAGGAATAAGATGATGTTATTTTCTGGGTCTGTAGAATGTGAAGGAGCAAAAATGGCCTTTGCAGTGATGTGTACTTCTTGTCAGCTGTGGGAGTTTAAAGAGAGTTTAAGGGTTACTGCGGATTATATCTGCCATAAATGCTGTTGGATGTGAATCTTATCAGATTGAGTGGATCAGTTGGAGAGATAGTTAGAAGCGATGAGGAATTTGCAACAGCAACAGTATGTGGTGGATGGCAGTTATAGGAAGGGGGGAAAGTCTCAGATACAGTCATATAGATGGGTTAACTCCAGAAAGGGTAAGAAAGGTAAGCAGCTAGTGCAGAGTCTTTTGTGGTATGCTGTTTTTGAAAATGTAGGGGGTGATGAATTCTCAGGGAAACGTAGCACGAACAGTCAAGTTTCTGGTATTGAGACTGGCTCTAATGCAATGAGGGGTATGTCAGCTTCCAAGAGAGCAATTGTGTTAGGGGATTTTGTAGTCAGAGATACAGACAGACGTTTCTGTGGCCAGCAGAGAAATAGTAGAATGGTGTGTTGTTTCCCTGGTGCCAGGATCAAAGATGTCTCAGAGAGGATGCAGAGTGTTCTCACGGGGGAGAGGGGCCAGCAGGAGGTCATTGTCCACATTGGAACCAACGACATTGGAAGGGAAAAGGCTGAGATTCTGAAGGGAGATTACAGAGAGTTAGGCAGAAATTTAAATATGAGGTCCTCAAGGGTAGTAATATCTGGATTACTCCCAGTGCTACGTGCTAGTGAGGGCAGGAATAGGAGGATAGAGCAGATGAATGCATGGCTGAGGAGCTGATGTATGGGAGAAGGATTCACATTTTTGGATCATTGGAATCTCTTTTGGGGTGGAAATGACCTGTACAAGAAGGTCGGATTGTAGCTAAATTGGAAGGGGACTAATATACTGACAGGGAAATTTGCTAGAACTGCTTGGGAGGATTTAAACTAGTAAGGTGGAGGGGTGAGTCAAACAGTCAGGGCAGGCAGGAACAAGGTAGGACAAATAAATTAAACTGCATTTATTTTAATGCAAGGGGCCTAACAGGGCAGATGAACTCAGGGCACGGTTAGGAACATGGGACTGGGATATCATAGCAATTACGGAAACATGGCTCAGGGATGAGCAGGACTGACAGCTTAATGTTCCCTTATCAAAAATGCCACTCCCCCTCCTCTCTTGCCTCCTTTCTATCCTTCTGCTACTGCAAGGATAGAAAGGAGGCAAGAGAGGAGGGGAGTTGCATTTTTGATAAGGGATACCATTATTCCCAGAAATACATCCAGGGAAGTTATTTGGGTGGAAGTGAGAAATAAGAAAGGGATGATCACATTATTGGGATTGTATTATAGACCCCCCAATAGTCAGAGGGAAATTGAGAAACAAACTTGTAAGGAGATCTCAGCTATCTGTAAGAATAATAGGGTAGTTATGGTAGGGGATTTTAACTTTCCAAACATCGACTGGGACTGCCATAGTGTTAAAGGTTTAGATGGAGAAGAATTTCTTAAATATGTACAAGACAATTTTCTGTTTCAGTGTGTGGGTGTACCTAGTAGAGAAGGTGCAAAACTTGACCTACTCTTGGGAAATAGGGCAGGGCAGGTGACTGAGGTGGGGGAGCACTTTGGGGCCGGTGACCATAATTCTATTCGTTTTAAAATAGTGATGGAAATGGATAGACCAGATCTAAAAGTTAAAGTTCTAAATTGGAGAAAGGCCAATTTTGACGGTATTAGGCAAGAACTTTCGAAAGCTGATTGGAGGCAGATGTTCGCAGGTAAAGGGATGGCTGGAAATGGGAAGCCTTCAGAAATGAGATAATAAGAATCCAGAGAATGTATATTCCTGTCAGGGTGAAAGGGAAGGCTGGTAGGTATAGGGAATGCTGGATGACTAAAGAAATTGAGGGTTTGGTTAAGAAAAAGAAGGAAGCATATGTCAGGTATAGACAGGATAGATCGAGTGAATCCTTAGAAGAGAATAAAGAAAGTAGGAGTATACTTAAGAGGAAATCAGGAGGGCAAAACGGGGACATGAGATAGCTTTAGCAAATAGAATTAAGGAAAATCCAAAGGGTTTTTACAAATATATTAAGGATAAAAGGGTAACTAGGGAGAAAATAATGCCCCTCAAAGATCAGCAAGGTGGCCTTTGTGTGGAGCCACAAAAAATGGGGGAGATACTAAATGAATATTTTGCATCAGTATTTACTGTGGAAAAGGATATGGAAAATATAGACTGTAGGAAAATAGATGGTGACATCTTGCAAAATGTTCAGATTACAGAGGAGGAAGTGCCGAATGTCTTGAAATGGTTAAAGGTGGATAAATCTCCAGGAACTGATCAGGTGTACCCGAGAACTCTGTGGGAAGCTAGAGAAGTGATTGCTGGGCCTCTTACTGAGATATTTGTATCATCAATAGTCACAGGGGAGGTGCTGGAAGACTGGAGGTTAGCAAACATGGTGCCACTGTTTAAGAAGGGCGGTAAAGACAAGCCAGGGAACTATAGACCGGTGAGCCTGACCTCGGTGGTGGGCAAGTTGTTGGAGGGAATCCTGAGGGACAGGATGTACATGTATTTGGAAAGGCAAGGACTGATTCAGGATAGTCAACATGGCTTTATGCGTGGGAAATCATGTTTCACAAACTTGATTGAGTTTTTTGACGAAGTAACAAAGAAGATTGATGAGGGCAGAGCAATAGATGTGATCGACAAGGTTTCCCATGGGAGACTGATTAACAAGGTTAGATCTCAAGGAATACAGGGAGAACTAGGCATTTGGATACAGAATTGGCTCAAAGGTAGAAGACAGAGGGTGGTGGTGGAGGGTTGTTTTTCAGACTGGAGGCCTGTGACCAGTGGAGTGCCACAAGGATTGGTGCTGGGCCCTTTACTTTTTGTCATTTACATAAATGATTTGGATGCGAGCATAAGACGTACAGTTAGTAAGTTTGCAGATGACACCAAAATTGGAGGTGCAGTGGACAGCGAAGAGGGTTACCTCAGATTACAACACGATCTGGATCAGATGGGCCAATGGGCTGAGAATTGGCAGATGGAGCTTAATTCAGATAAAAGCGAGGTCCTGCATTTTGGGAAAGCAAATCTTAGCAGGACTTAAACACTTAATGGTAAGGTCTTAGGGAGTGTTGCTGAACAAAGAGACCTTGGAGTGCAAGTTCATAGCTCCTTGAAAGTGGAGTCGCAGGTAGATAGGATAGTGAAGAATGCATTTGGTATGCTTTCCTTTATTGGTCAGAGTATTGAGTACAGGAGTTGGGAAGTCATGTTGCAGCTGTATAGGGCATTGGTTAGGCCACTGTTGGAATATTGTGTGCAATTCTGGTCTCCTTCCTATCGGAAGGATGTTGTGAAACTTGAAAGGGTTCAGAAAAGATTTACAAGGATGTTGTCAGGGTTGGAGGAACTGAGCTACAGGTAGAGACTGAACAGGCTGGGGCTATTTTCCCTGGAGCGTCTGAGGCTGAGGTGACCTTGTAGAGGTTTACAAAATTATGAGGGGCATGAATAGGATAAGTAGACAAAGTCTTTTCCCTGGGGTCGGGGAGTCCAGAACTAGAGGGCATAGGTTTAGGGTGAGAGGGGAAAGATATAAAAGAAACCTAAGGTGCAACTTTTTCACACAGAGGGTGGTACGGGTATGGAATGAGCTGCCAGAGGATGTGGTGGAGGCTGGTACAATTGCAACATTTAAGAGGCATTTGGATGAGTATATGAATAGGAAGGGTTTGGAGGGATATGGGCCAGGTGCCAGCAGGTGGGACTAGGTTGGGTTGGGATATCTGATCGGCATGGGCGGGTTGGACCGAAGGGTCTGTTTCCATGCTGTACATCTCTATGACTCTATGACTCTGTAAGACAAAAGAGGGGGAAAGCATCAGGGATAGTGGAGATGATGGAGATTGGTTGTGCACTCCCCCCACCACGGTCAATCATCCCTCTTTACCTGGTCACAGCAGCTGGTTATTCAAATTGATCGAACACTCAGGCGATGTGAAAGACCTACACCTTCTGATTCCAAACACACTGGTTATAGGCTGTGGGGGAGGGGGCAAGGAGCAGGATTTCAGTTCACTCTCTTCCTTGTTCATAACAGTCGGATTGTATTGGGTAGTTGACCACAAATGCATCACCTGCATTGTAAGCCTGGGCCTCACAGAGAATCAAAAGGTCCCATGATTACTCGATGTGTGATTCAACAAGGCCCATGAACGGTTACACTGTTAAGACATTTTTCGAAGCTGCCTTTTAGTGTCTAATTTGTTTTTTTCTGGGCCCATCATTGAAAAAGCAGTAATTTTCACTGAGAAATCATCATACCTTCAAAATCTACTGTCTGACACTCATGTACAACTTGCTGCGGGAAAATCTTGGACTTACTTACTGTAAATTACACTGTTTAGTTCATCCAGGTCTATTGGTCATATTAAAGAATCATGTTTTGCATAAATGCAATGTATAAGTCAATGCTTCACTTTCAACCATGTGTGCTATACTTACCATTAGTGCTCAGCCTCAATTTTTCACCCCACAAATGCACGTTTTACTGACTGGTACCTTATGACTGAGAATACGAATAAAACAGTTATTACAGTTGTACAGCTATGGGGGTACCTAAGACATACCCACTCTTTATGTTGGATGCTGAGGATACTTCAAATTAGCAAAACCCACGTCCACCTTTACGTCATGTCATGCTCCATAAAAAGACAATCTCAGTTTTTGGAGCATTTTCTGAGGCTTCCAATGTTTACTTCCCCACTGGTTTCATTTGTAATTTTTCTAAGCAGCCTCTGGTTCCACCTTCCATAAAGGGGTATGGAATCAAAGCAAATGGATGATGTTAAGAAGCAGCTCAGCTCCAATTTCATTGAACCAGTGCAAAGGGCTGATTTCTCCATTTCTTATATTTGAACTGGTTTCAGTTGCTTATATTGACAAGCTGCAATGGTTGTAGAAGAGCAAATTTATTTTGTGAAATGCTAACAAGCTGCTACATGGGTTGAACACTGAGTATCAATTTAAAATTCTGTTGGTTGACAAGTATGTTGTCTGTGGTAGATCAGATATTGCACTACTCTTTAGTTATAATGGAAAATAATAGTCACGGACCCTGTTGGTCTACCCAACAGATGCCAATATTAAAAATATTCCAGTCTCTGAACTAGGAAACAACACTAAAGTTGCCTGTCCGCACTTCTATGGATTTATGTCTCAAAACTACTTGATGTACAATCCTGCCATGTGTGGTTATGAGCTGCTTTCTTAAATCCCCTGTTATCAACTAAAAAAAGTCTTCCAGATTGCACAGTCTCATCTCTGGGGGAGGGAAAAAACTGACAAATGTGACAGGGGAATGCAATTTTTCAGGAATCTGTTTAATTTCTGATGTTCTTTGGGGAGTCAATCACTTGAGCTGTTCAATATTTTCTTTACTTCAAACATTGTTATGCAAAAGCTGTGGCAAGCTGTATTCTTTTCAGTGAAAATTGCAAGTGGGCAATATTTTATCCCAGAATGTGGTTTTCACCTACAGTTGCTCACAGACCCCTCATTTTTGTCAAACATTTCTCAAAACCTGTCTTCACATCCCTTAGAGTTGTCTGCTGCTGCTGCTGCAAGATGTTTCTTGTCGGCTGTGTACTGAGTAATATTGGTTTTGAGGGCATCACAACTTCTCACAAACTCCCACAGTTCATTTTCCTCTGGCACAGCAACAAGATTGGAAGCAACACCTGCTTCAGTTTATCATCCAGCAAAAGTAACTCCCTGCAATGGCTTTGACACAACCAAATCTCATACTGCAGCAGAAAATTGCTTATCGCAATTCAAGAAAAGTAAATGTTTTTAATTTGTTTGTATATCAAATTATCATCCACCAAAGGTAACTCTCTGCAATGGCTTTGACACAAACCAAATCTCATACTGCAGCAGAAAATTACTAATTGCAATTCAAGAAAAGTAAACGCTTTTAATTTGTTTGTCTATCAAATCGAAGATCAGAAGGAAAATTGCCCTTTCTGTCCAAGCACAATCATTCGTTATACACCACTTACGTGTTCAACATTAGCTGGACTCTGTTGTGCAAATGTTTGTTGGTTGGGTGATGTTGTACCTCCAACATGGGAGTACAGGAACGTAGGCCTAAATCAGTTTGCCAAAGCAGGGAAAGGCAACTTTTAAAATAATGGAAAATGGTTCACGTTATTAACACTTGGATTGCAGAGTGGAAATAATAGATTGAAATTCATTTCAGGATAGGGTACAGAATGTTGGATGTGTTGCAACTTGTAAAAGTGTGAATGATTTGACATATTTGAGTCAGGAGGCATAATGGTGTAGCTCAGTTCCTTGAAGTTTGTGGGGAAGGGACAGACAATGTTGCAGAATGAAATTGGGCTGTCTTAATGAGAACTGTGAAAACATGGCAATTGCCACACATTTCAGGGTTAAACAGGACACTGGGATTCTGGACCACTTCACTGAATCTAAATAAGCTGATGGACATGGAAGAGACAGACACAAGTATATAAAGTCTTCGCTGGAAACCAGCATAATGGGCTAAAAATTCCATAAGGCTTGTTAACGAGCATGAAGATCACAACATAGGCTTTGTGCTGCAGACTCATTTCCATGATTGGGGTATGCAGCTGAATGGTAAACAAGCTGCTCAGTAGTTGCACACTCACCACGGAGCCCAAGTTCATGTGAGAACAGCTCCAATTAAAACCAACTTACACTTATTAAAACTGAGGTACATTCTGGAAGCAACAATGCAGTAAATGGCTGGGAAAGGCATTCGCCGTGAAAAGTGACGAGAGTAATCGAGTAGCAGATCAGTGAGAAATCTACTGGTCATTGTCCCACAGGGACTCCAGAAACCCTTTACAAAGTTGTTGCGAAGACAATGGGAGAACTCAGTGCCAAGAATCTGTCTTCAAAGACTCTAGATACAGTTATGTATCTTCAAACGCCATTTTCTTCCAATGGCAACTTGTCTCACACACACTGCTCATTTTCCCTACAGCCACATTGCTCAAATATTCAGATCTCTAGCAGGCCAGACTGATGGTTAACAATGCATATGCTTTGCGTCACACTCATTAGCACTGCTGCAAGTCTCATGTGTAAAATTGTGTGGCTTCCACCTAGCTGTTCAGCAGTGACAGTCACATCATCCAAACACATGATAGCGCACTGACAACCTCTTCCTATTCTCTTGTAGGACCATGTTCACCAAAAGCAGGAGGCAGCACAGAAATGAACCAATGAGGAACCGGCATGACTGCACACCCTCATCCTTTTGGAGGAAACGATATTTGCCATTTTTGGAGAAGCCAGCAGAAGGGGAGGCAGTTGGACTATATCACTGGACTATTAATCTAGAGACTCAGATCATGTTCTAGGGACTTGGGTTTGAAGTCTGCATGGCAGGTAGTGCAATTTTAATTCAATAAAAATTTGAATCTAAACATCTAACAATGATCATGACACCGTTGCTGATTGTTGGACAAGACCATCCTGGTTGACTCATGTTCTTTATGGAAGGAAACTGCCATCCTTACCTGGTCAGGCTTACATGTGATTCCAGACCCATAGCAATGTGGTTGCTCCCTACACAGTTAGGGTTGGGCAATAAATGTTGGCCCCGCCAGCTATACTCACATATCGTGCACTTTGGTAGAAAGAATCAAAAGGCAGACCACTCTATTTGTGTGGACCCCAAAAGAGTGCAGCACAGTGTGTATGTTCTTGCACACACAGAACCATATGAAAGGGATATGGAAAATATTTCTGGTTCTCTTCAGGTTTGAGTCCTCATTCTGTGTAATCTAATGTCACAATGGCATAGTTCCTTATGCGTATGTTTGACAGCCATGCATGGTTTTATAAATGCCTGAGCCCACTGATAATGGATTAAAAATGTTTCTACAACTGGTACGTTAGGCTAACTGGCCTATGGTTTCCTGCTTTCTGTCTGCCACCTTTCCTGAATATGGATGTTACAATTTTAGTTTTCCACCCTGCAAGGATACTTCCAGCATCTCAGGAAGTACAGAACCTTACAGCCAATTCATCCAGTATCTCTGCAACCTGAATTTTCAGGCTTTGGCAAGCAGGAAGTTTTATTGGTGCATTTATCGATCTAAACCAAAATGACAAATACTTCAGTAAAAAGCTCAGTACCAGATTTTGTAAGGAATGAGCTGACATTGCCAAACCCATGGGGATGCCTGTGCTAGATTTGAATTTTCAATTGTAAACACCAGAAATTTGAGGAGCTACTGGTATGTTCTTTTTTCAAATACCAGAATTTTTAAATTCCTTGCCTAAGTGTTTCGGGAGGGGGCTGGTTTGTGAATCATTGAAAATACTTATTCATTTTCCAGGCCAGTGTTGACAGATTGAGTGATTAATTGGCATTTATATCTTATCCCTGGTGCTAGCAGTGTGTCTGTTGTCTGTCAGCATACTGCAAGCATCTGTATTTCTTGATGGCACATTGGGGAGGTTTATCCATCTGCTTGCCTGTGAGATTTGGATTAAATCCTTGGCTTCAGCTTCACATTTATGCGTCTGTACACATTATTGGACTTTGAAGCACTACAGAAACAAATTATTCATTCCCTGAACAGGTTTTCAAGTTTGAATCTCAGCCTTAGATTATTTGGGACCAGTGTTGGGGTTAAGTTTGGTTGATTATCAAATGGGATACTTGGACCACTGTGGAATGGGATTAGCCACAGCATTGATTTGAGTCTGTGTGCACACCCATTGGGATGGAGGCAGGAAGCGGTCATGGTGGGCTTAATGCTCAATCGAATGTGGTGGGTGGTCAGACTTGGCTTCGTTCTTGCAAGCATATGAACTCGTTGTCTCATTCAACGTCTGCAAGCACTGTGACAACACAAAAGCAGTGGATAAGTGTTTGAAAGGCAGAGCTGGGTGTCATCAGTCCACGTGTAGATCTTGATTCTGCTTCTCTGAATGATGTTAATGAGAAGTCCGTGTGCATGAGACAGATAAGAGAAACAAGGTTACGATAAACTCCAGAGGCTATAGACTGAGGGCAACACTTAACTGCCCTCTGAAATGGCCTAACAATCACTAGAAGTCTCATAAAGGAAATGAAACTGGATGGACCACCTGGCATTAAAATAGGCACTGGAAATGACAATGGCAGAAACAGTCCTGTTGACCCTATAAAATCCTCCTTGCTGATATCTGAGAGCTAGTGCCAAAATTGGGAGAGCTGTCTAACAGACTAGTCAAGCAACTTTCTGACATAGTCTTTCTCACAAAACCATACCTCATACACAATATCCCAGACACCACCATCACCAATCCTGGGTATATCCTGTCCCACCGGCAGGACAGACCCATGAGAGCTGGTAATACAGTTTCCACTCAGGATGGAGTTGCCCTGGGAGTTCTCAGCATTGACTCTGGATACCATGAAGTCTCATGACATCAGGTCAAACGGAAGCAATGAAGCCTACTGCTGATTGCCATGGACCATCTTTCTTTGGCTGAAAAATCAGTACTCTTCCATTTGAATAATATTTGGAGGAAGCACTGAAGGTGGTAGGGAGCAGGTACTCTGAAGAGGATTCATTGTTCACCACCAAGAGTAGCACAGCAGCAGTAACTGCAGATCAAGCTGGCCAGGTCCAAAACGACCAGCTGCAAGACTGGGTCTGGGGCAGGTGGTGAGGGAACCGAAAAAGAAGGAAAATCATACTTTTCCTCATTATTACCAATCTGCCAGCTTCAGATGCATCAGCCTGTGACTATATTGGTAAGAATGACCACTGCACAGTCCTTGTGGAAATGAAGTCCTGCTAGATATTGATAATACTTTACAAGATGTTGTGTGACACCATCACCATCCTAAGTGGGGTAAAATTCAAAAGATCTAGCATCCCAAGATTGGGCATCCATGAGTAGCTGTGGGCCATCAGCAGCAGAATTGTACTCCAACAGAATGTATAACTTCATGATTCACCTATCCCCACTCAACCATTATCATTAAACCAGGAGATCAACCCTGGTTCAATGAAGACTGCAGGAGGGCATACCAGAAGGACACCTGACATACCTAAAAACAGGCAGTCAACCTGGTGAAGCTACCAAACAGGACTACTTGAACACCAAACTGCATAAGCAGCAAGTGATAGACAGTTAAGCAATCCCACAACAACAGATCAGATCAAAGCTCTGCAGTCTTGCCACATTCAGTCGTGAATGATGGTGGAGAAGTTAAGCAGCTCCACAAAAATTCCCATTCTCAATGATGTAAGTACTCATCACATCAGTGCAAAAGATAAGCCAGAAGGGCCATGTGGATGATTCATCTTAGCCTCCTCCAGTAGTCCCCAGCACTACAGATAATTCACCTCAAATGACTACATTCCAGCAATAGAACTAAAGATTTGTGCTCCGCAACTTGCAAAACCCTCAGCCAAATTATTCCAGTACAGTTACAACACTGGCATCAACTTGGCAATGTGGGAAATTGCCCAGATATGTTCTGTGTACAAAAAGCAGGACAAATACAATCCAGCCAAATACTGCCCCAGGAGCCTACTCTCAATCATCAGTAAAATTATGCACAGTGTTTTCAAGGAGAACCTGCTCAGCAATAACCTGTTCAGGGACACACAGCTTGGGTTTCACCAGGGGCAAACCTCATTAAAGCCTTGGTTGAAACATGGACAAACAAGCTGAATTCCAGAGCAAGGTGTGAGTAACAGCCTTTGACAGCAAGGCCACATTCAACCGAGTATGGCATCAAGGAACTCCAGCAAAACTGCAATCAATTGATATCAAGGGGAACTTCACCACAGTTAGAGTCATAGTCTGCACAGTGGAAGATGTTGGAGATCAGTCATCTTAGATCCAGGACACATCTGCAGGCGTTCTTCAGGGTAGATATTTTCTAATCAACCTGGTCTGAGATATTGGAGCACATGGGCCTTGAACCCAGGCCTCCTTGAACAGAGGTGCCACAAGAGCCCCATTTCTCAGGGTAGTATCCTAGGTCCAACCATCTTCAGCTGCTTCCCACCAATATAAGGTTATAAGTGGAGATATTCACCAAGGATTGTACAATGTTCAGCACCATTCATGACTCCTCAGACACTGAGGCAGTCTATGTTCAAATGCAACGAGATCTGGACAATATTCAAGCTTGAGCTGACAAGGGCAAGTAACGCATGTGCCACACAAATGCCAGACAATGACATCACCAATAAGGAATAATTTAAACACCATTCTTTGACATTCAATTGCATCTTCACTGGCATCAACAACCTGGGGTTACATTTAACCAGAAACCGAAATGGATTAGCTATATAATACAATGGCTATAAAAGCAGGTCAGAGACAAGATACTCTGCATTGTGTAATTCACCTCCTGACTCCCCAAAATCTATCTACTATCTACAAGGAACGAGTCAGGAGTGTGATGGAATACTTCCACTTGTCTGGAAGAGTGCATATCCAACAATATTCAAGTAGCTTGATACCATCCAGATCATTTTCACCACATCCACAAACATCCACTTCCTCACCACTGATGCTCAGTAGCAGCAATGTGTACCATCTACAAAATGCAATCCAGAAATTCAATAAGACTCTTTAGACAGCACCTTTCAAACTCATGGCCACTTCTATCCAGAAGAACAAGGACAGCAGATTCATGGAAACAGCAACAACTGCAAGTTCCCATCCCAGCTACTCATCATCCAGTCGCTGTTTCTCAGTTTCACTGGGTCAAAATCCTAGAACTCCCTCCCTAACAGCATTGCGCGTTTATCCACACCAAATGGACTGCTTCAGCTGAAGAAAGCAGCTCACCACCGTGTTCTCAAGAGCAATTCATCATGTGCAATAAATGCTGTCCCAGCCAGGAATATCCATTTCCAGTGAATAAATGAGAAAGGGTTAAGCAGTTGAGTTAGAATGGGATTGAGAGAGAAGAAGATTGTCATAGTCAACATAAGCTCGAAGAGGTCTTATTTTGTAGCTCTGTATTGTGCAAGTTATCCTTTTCATGTGTATTTATACCACAGTTCCTGTGTTGTTAAAGTCCAGCTGATTCATTCATGGTGTGTTATGCTGATTTAGGGCAGGTGGTGAAGTGATTGAAGTGAGGTTCAAGCCAAACTTGTTGTAAATGAAAATAAATTGCTGTAGTAAAAATCATGCCAATGCTGAAACAAATCCCTGATTAAAATACAAACAGTAATAAAAGTACTGTAAACATGCACCATTGATATTGGATTTAATGTCATAACAACATTATTTTAATTAATCCAAAAACCTTTAAAAGCCGATTAGACAAAGATCTCAAGAATGTTATTCTAAAGCTGAAATACATTTATATCTTTTTGGATATTATTTATAAATTTCTTCAGGTATTTTTAGCAATTCTAGGAGCTAATTATTCTAATATATTTGGAAGTTCTGGATTGACTGTGATTTTAACTGTCCAATCTCATTAAATATCTCTAAAACAATTGTCAAAACATCATCTATTTTGTATCATTGTCAGCTAAATTCAAAAGGGTTACCTGTCATACATGTAACTGAGAAAATCATTGAAAAATTTACATTCAAATTGCATTATTTTCTTCTCAAGCCAATGGAAAAATGCAATGTCTTAGCACCAGGGTCATAAATTGGAGCAAAATTAATTTTTAAATGGAACTAAAAAGTAGGAATGTATTTCTAGACATTAAACTTTGTTTAGACAACACTTCTAGAAGCCTGATTACCAAAGGAAAGCATTGGAGAGACACTGATAATTGCCATCATATTTAATAATTATGTCTGAATGCACTGACATTTGCAAATTTCTCCTCTGATGCTATTGTGTTTCTGCTTTTGGGAGAGGTTACTTCAATGTAACAGTTCTCTGAGATGCAGTTTTGCTCCTGCCTTCATTGTCATCTGCCCTTTGTAGGAAAGTCAAGTCTTTAATACTTAGCCATAGGTGTTAATAATTGCATTATTCATAATTTATTCTACAGTTAAATTAAAAGTATGTTGGCATTCTTCCTTACTGTATGAAGGTGGGACACCATTACATGCCAACCTGAATTCACCACTAAGTGGAATCTTTGGGGAGTAGGTGGAGGCTCTGTAGAGGGGGTCATGAGAGAGGGACAGCAGCAATGGTAGCTGGGTCACTTTGCCAGTCACCAAGTGCCTTTGAATGAGGTTCCCCTGGAGCCCGCAGCAATGTTGTAAGGGATTGCATGTTGTGGTCTTGCATGGTAAGGTTTCTCATCAATGGCAGTGAGCTGAGATCCTTAAGTGGTCATAATTGGGCACTTCACTGCTTCAAATAGGGAAAGCATGATGTGTATTTTTAATCTCGTCTATATTTGCCTTAGGGATACAACACAGGTGTATATTCAGATTAGACAATAGAAATAATTTGGATCTTTTGTTATTTGCACAATTTAATAAAAAGTTGCATTGGCATTATCAATAAGACATATAGGAAATGTTTCCTAACCATTACTATTGAACTACTCAGTCACTTCTTTTGCGATCTTTGTTTTGTACCTGGTGACAAATTGGTTGCTAAACCACATACCAGGCACTGATAATGTTAAAAATCTAGCAATGTACGAACAGACCATTCAGTGATAGACGATTCAGCCTCTCAACCCCGTTACATCATTCAGTTGGACCATGGCTGCTATCCATCTTACTTTTATTTGCTTTCTTGTTCTAAAACCCTAACACAACAGAATTCTAACAACATTAATTTTGAAATTCAGTCATCAAATCTCAACAGTTTTATGGCGGAGAGAGTTAAAGTTTCGCACTACACTATGTGTCGAGGTATTCCTTCATTGCTCTGGTATGGTCAAATCTAATTTTAGTGTTGTGTCATTTGTTTTGGACTCATCCACCAAAGGAAATAATTTCTCTCTATTCAACTTGGCAACTTATATTATTACTTGATTTTTCCATTGTGGATTGATACAATTTGCTAGACCATTTCAGAGAACTGTTAAGAGTCAACTGTGTTACTATTGTTCTCGAGTTGCTTGCAAATCTGTCGAGGTAAAGATGGTAGATTTCCCTCTCTAAAGGGAGTGTAACAGATGGGTTTTTTTTAATGGTAGCAATCTGATAGATGCATGACCATGACTACTGAGAACGCTTTTTAAAAAAGAAAATGATAGATTTATTTAACGAATTAAGTTTGAATTCCTCAGCTGTCGTGGTGGAGTTTGGATTCACATTGTTGGAGCATTAGTCTAGTCCTCTGTATTACTGTCCCAGCAACATTGTCACAATGCTATCATTCCCTCAGGACATTGACAGCAACTTCCAAAGCAGCAACCTCAACCACCTAACAGTACAAGAGCAGGAGATACATGGGTTCATCACCATTTGAAATATAATGGTACTCATTCACTGCTGCTGGGTCAAAATCTTAGAAATCTCTCAATAATGGCATTGTGGATGTTGGTACTGAGGAGGAGATGGTCGAGTGTCAAGTTTCTGAGAATATGATCAGCAACAATCTGTCCTGGTCCATCCACATCCTCTCAGCAGTCAAGAAAGCACAACAACGTCCCTATTTCCTCAGGAGGATAAGGAAATTCAGCATGTCCACAAGGACTTTTCCTAATTTTTGTAGATGGATGCACTATAGAACACATCCTGTCAGGCTGCATCACCCTAGTGTATGGTAACTGCTCTTCCCAAGACTGCAAGGAACTACAGAGAGTTGCGAACACAGTCCAGTCCATCACACAAACCAGCCTTCTATCCATTGGCTCCATCTGTACTTCCTGCTATCTCGGGAAAGCAACCAAAATAATCAAAGACTCACCCTTGCCCCCACCTCAGTTATACTTTCTTCCACCATCTTCCATCAGGCAGAAGATATAAAGTTTGAATACACGTACAAACAGATTCAAGAACTACTTCGTCCTGGTGTAATCAGACTTTTGAACAGACCTCCTAAATGTTCATTCTAATTTCACTCTCTGCAGCTGTAACACTGTATACTGCACTCTGTTCTACTACGCCGATACACTATGTATGTGTAAACTGCCTGTAGAGCACAGAAAACCACACTTTTCACTGTATCTTGATAACATCTTACAGAGGAGGTAATGCTGGATGTCGTAAAATGCGTAACAATGGATAAAACCTTGGGACATGATCAGGTGTACCGTAGAACTCTGTGGGAAGCTAGGGAAATGATTGCTAGGCCCCTTGCTGAGATATTTGAATCATCAATAGCCACAGGCGAGGTGCCGGAAGACCTGGAGCTTCACAAATGTGGTGCCACAATTTAAGAAAGGTGATAAAGAAAAGCCAAGGACCTATAAACCAGTGAGCCTGACATCGGTGGTGGGCAAATTGTTGGAGGGGATCCTTAGGGACAGGATTTACATGTATTTGGAAAGGCACGAATTGATTAGGGATAGTCAGCATGGCTTTGTGCATGGGAAATCATGTCTCACTAATTAACTGAGTTTTTTGAAGAAGTATTGAATAGGATTGATGAAGGCAGAGCAATAGACATGATCTATGTGGACTTCAGTAAGCTGTTTGAAAAGGTTCCACATGGTAAACTGGTTAACAAGGTTAGATCACATTGAATACAAGGAGAACTAATCATTTGAATACAGAACTGATTCAAAGTTAGAAAACAGAGGGTGGTGGTGGAGGGTGTTTTTCACGACTGGAGGCCTGTGAACAGTGATATACCACAAGGGTTAGTGCTGGGTCCACTGCTTTTCAGCATTTATAGGAATGATTTGGATGTAAACATAGGACACGTGGTTAGTAAGTTTACAGATGACACCAAAATTGAAGATGTAGTGAACAGCGAAGAAGGTTTCCTCAGAGTATAACAGGATCTTGATCAGATGTGCCAATAGGCTGAGGACTGGCAGATGGAGTTTAATTTAAGTAAATGTGAGGTGCTGCATTTTGGAAATCAGAGCAGGATTTATACACTTAATGGTCAGGTCCTATGGAGTTTTGCTGAACAAAGAAATCTTGGAGTGCAGGTTCATCGTTCCTTGAAAGTAGAGTCGCAGGTAGATAGGGTAGTGAAGAAGGCATTTGGTATGCTTGCCTTTATTGATCAGAGCATTGAGTATAGGAGTTGGGAGGTCATGTTGCAATTGTACAGGACATTGGTTAGGTCAGTTTTGGAATACTGTGTTCAATTCTGGTTTCCCTGCTATAGAAAGGATGTTATGAAATTTGGAAGAGTTCAGAAAAGATTTGCTAGGATATTGCGAGGGTTGGAAGGTTTGAGCTATAGGGAGAAGCTGAATAGGCCGGGGCTGCTTTCCCTGGAGCATTGGAGTGTGAGGGGTGGCCTAATAGGGATTTATAAAATCATGAGGGGTATAGATAAGGTGAATTGCCAAGGTCTTTTTCCCATGGTAGTGGAGTCCAAAACTAGAGGGCATAGGTTTAAGGGAGAGGGGAAAGATTTAAAAGGGTCCTAAGTGGCATCTTTTTCATGCAGAGGGTAGTGTGTGTATGGAATGAGCTGCCAGAGGAAGTGGTGGAGGCTGGTACAATTACAACATTTAAAAGGCATCTGGATAGGTATATGAGTAGGAAAGGTGTGGAGGGATATGGGTCAAGGCCTGGCAAAATAGTTTAGATTAATTCAGGATATCTGGCCAGCATTGACGAGGTGGACTGAAGGGCCTGTTTCCATGCTGTATGGCTCTATGACTCTAAGTGTCAACAATAAGTCAAACTAAGCCAAATCAAACTATGCTATGTGGACAGCAACAGTTCAAGAAGGCAGCTCACCACTATATTCTGCATTCTGACCTATTACCCTAATGTACTTATATAAGGTACGATTTGTCTTGGTAGCATGCAAAACAATACATTTCAGATGTAATCGGTACATGTGACAATAACAAATTAAATCAAATCAAAAATCAAGAGGACGTAGTAATGAGTTATAAATAATGATCTTGTTCGTGATATCCATGCACCACAAATAGATAAAAACAAAGATTCCCTCAATCATCTTCAACCCTTCAGTTTGACCATCACTTTTTATCCCATCAGAAATAAAATTCTACACAATGTAACCCATTCTTGTGATGGACCCTTTTAATCCCAGTATCATTTTGGTCAATCTGTGCTATATTCATCCCAAGTTCAATGTATGGTCTGATACCCAGAATTGAACACAAGATTTCATATCAGGTTTGTGCAGTGTTATTTTCACTGTTTATTTCATTCTAGATGCTTCTTTTTTGAGTACATTATGGATTTCCATCAACTCGAATCAACTTCATTTGTGCCTGTGACTTCAGTGCTTCTTAACGTACCCATAGGTTTCTTGAGATTTAATTTAGCTCTCTCATATCTCTGACTTCAAACACAATAGTTTCATGAAACAGTGTATCCTTCAGATCCCCCTGGAATCAGTATCTGCCAGATGCCAAATCAGAGTAATGCAGTGATCAATCAGCTTCCTTTGATTTCTGAGTTAAATGTATGCATTTCTCATAAAGTTTTTTTTTGTTAGATAGGAAAGCTTTCAGATATCTACTTGATGTCTTTCCTGTATGAGTGATATTACTGCATTGGCACAGGGTTCTGAGCAAGTTGTGGGGGAGGGAAGGGGGGGGGACTGCATATGCAAAGCCCAGCGATGAGCTCAGCAGGTCAGATTCTCTGATTTTGGTCTGATTGAATCATTACATTCATTTTCCTTCTGGCTTTTACATCTCTGTGCTGCACAGTAAGTATGAATCATACCCAAATGACAGAAGCTGAAGTTCACTATTGAAAGTGTGAAGGCAGAAATCAAATTTGGAGGAAAGATAACGCTATTAAATTCACAACGATTGAAGGTGGCACTAGGTTTAATGATACATCACTGATAATAGAGCTGGGGAAAGGTAGGAGCAGGAAGAAAATACTTTTATGTGGCAACAAGTGGAATAAATCACTGGTTCTCATGAAGTAATTCTGCTTTGAGGTGGCTAAGGAGGTAAACAAGAGCATTGTGTCTTTGTTTTGGGTGTGATGTGTCATATGTCCATTGAACCAACGTCAGGCAATTTTGTGGTTTGTGCTTGATGATGTGGTGCAAAAATTACAATCTCTCTATCAATGGCAGCAAAACTATATGACATCTTCGACTTCAGGAAGCAAGAAAGGGTATGGTCCTATCTACATCAATGGAGATGGCCAAGAATGTTAAGTGCCTAGGAGTGATGATTACTGACAAGCTGTCCTGGATCACACACATTGAAGCAGCGGTCAAGAAGGCACAGCAATGCCCCTTCTTCCTCAGGAGGCTGAGGAAATTTGGCATGTTCACAAGGATCTGCACCAACATTTACAGATGCACTACAGAAAGCATCGTATCTAGTTGCCTCATGGCTTGGTATGGCCAGGCCTGTAAGAAATTACAGAAAGTTGTGAACACAGCCCAGAGCACAGACAAGCCAACCTCCCATCCATTGATTCCATCTACACTTCTTGTTGCCATGGAAAGGCAGCCAACATCATCGTAGACCCCTCACACCCTGGTTATAATCTCTTCCAACCTCTTTCGTCAGGCAGAGACAGAAAAGTTTAAACACGAGACAATAGCTTCTTAATATGTAAACACATAAACACATGGGCTTCTTCTCTGCTGTTAACAAACTTCTGAAAAGACCTGGAAAAGCACAGTAGATCAACAGGCAGCGTCCGAGGAGAATGAGAATCGACGTTTCGGGCATAGGCCTGATGAAGCGTTTATGCCCGAAACGTCGATTCCCCTGCTCCTCGGATGCTACCTGACCTGCTGTGCTTTTCCAGCACCCCCACTCTCGACTCTGATCTCCAGCATCTGCAGTCCTCCCTTACTCTTTCTGAAAGGACCTCTCAAATTTCAGATCTCCTATTGATCTTGCTTTTTGCGTACCTTCTTTGCAGCTGTAACTTTCTATTCCTCCTTCTGTTCTATTCCCCTATGATCTTTGTCTGGTATGATCTTCTTGTACTGCATGCAAAACAAAACTTTTCACTGTAGATAGGTACATGTGACAATAATAAATCAAATTAACTGGTTTTAAAACAGCTATGCAAAATACCATTAGTACTTCAAGCAAGGTGTATTCTGCCAGTTGGATAATCACTGGCAAACCCCAAATTCCTCTGTTTCCTTTTCTTTGTCAACATGATCCTGATGAGATGATACATGACTGATCATCCTCGACCTCCAGTTTATTATTCTGCTCAGTGCTAGGAGGATGTAGCATAATACTGCAATGCTACACATCCTCATTGGGAAGTTCTGGAGTGAAGCTTTAGATATAACTGGGCATCTGAAATGCACATTTCACAAGATTTGGTCAATAGTGCAACTAGTACCAAATATAGTTCTGGTTGGAAAATTCTCTGCCTACTGACTGGGGTCTCACAATCAAGGTCAATAGGCCAATCTCTTGTCTGTTGTAAGTTAGTTCTGCTGTCTATCTTTTGAAATGAACAGGTTTGAAAGGTCAAAATCATCAAGACTGTTCCAAGGGAATCATCTTGATAGCACTCTGCATCCGAGGAGGTGAAAACATTCCTCTCTCATTCTGCTATGGTCCTCATGGGGATCTGGTTGTAAATAAACACCCTGGCATATGAGTGCTGAGGTATCCTTTCCTTAATTCATTCTCAGAATCTGGGTATCGCTGGCAAGACCACCATTTATTGTACAGTCCTAATTACCTTTGAACAGGCGGTGGTAAGTAA
Source organism: Hemiscyllium ocellatum (assembly GCF_020745735.1). Classification (NCBI taxonomy): domain Eukaryota; kingdom Metazoa; phylum Chordata; class Chondrichthyes; order Orectolobiformes; family Hemiscylliidae; genus Hemiscyllium; species Hemiscyllium ocellatum. The sequence goes on along the minus strand of NC_083425.1, from coordinate 24,408,416 downwards.
CTGACTGGCTTTCTCGGCCACGTGTCCAATGGCAAACTGGAGTCGCAGATATTGAGTCAGAATTCACACGACACCAGGTTATAGTCCAGCAGCAGTCTAGCAGCTTGGATTTCAAATAAACTTGTTGGACTATAACCTGGTGTTATGTGACTTCTGACTTTGTCCACCCCAATCCAACATTAGCACCTCCATATCAAAGATACTGGGGCAGTGGTAATAGTAACAGTCAGAGAATGGTGAAACATCTAACAGGGAGCAATTCTTCTGGTTGGAGTTCTTCTGGCTAAATAAAAACACTGCTTCCTAGATAGATAGATCAGTCAGTTCATCCTCTTGTGCATATCCTGCAACTTCAGCATCTCCAGCGCTCTCATTCTGTGCTTCTCTATTCTTCCCTCTTCTGGCATGTACCCTTCTCTCACATTGCACTTGCTGATCCCACTGCAGCATTGTACTTTCATGAGTGGTGGGTGATCATTGTCGTCCTCCTCCAATGGACTGCCAAGAACTCTCAGGGCCATTGGCCCTTCATTCCCACAAGCCCGAGTGCAGCCATCTTGCTGGTGTCCACCTGAGAGCATTGAAACTTTTCAAAAATCTTCATGCTGAAAAGAACTTTCTGTGAGTTGTTGCCAGAGAGAAATGGCAAAGTGCTGTAATTGTTAAGGTTTTATCGAAATTGGGCAACCTGAACTCTAAAGACCCCCATTATGTGCTGTTCAATCTCACCTCATTTTTACTGCTGAGTTTCCTGAGCACCTGGAAACCCATGCTGGAGGCGTCAAATGTAAATGCCTGTTTAATTCAATTGAAAATCACCTCATTATGATGTGCTAATGATGTTAATGGTTGTGCTAATTACTGACCTGCCTGTCCTAATGATCATGTTGCCTCTGGCAAGCAGGTTGCTCACATGCCTCTGTTAAACTGGCAAGTGGGTGCACTGGAGTTGGGTTGTTTCGATTTTCTACACTTTTTAACTTTTTTAACCAGGCTCAATCCCCCTGCTTTAAGGGATTAAAATACATTCCCATGTCTCACACTCAACCATAAACTTCAATACCTTCATTAACAGTGACAGTAAAGGGTATTGTTACCCTCCTTTCTGTGCAGCACTTCTGGTTACTATAATCATTAATCAAGCTTTGTCTGAACATCTACTGAGCCCAGGCACTAATAAACAGTTCCTAGGGTTTAATGGTGATCCATAGACATGTCGGTTTTTTATTGCATTAATTTTCACCGTCAATCTGCAATTAGCAGAAAGTATGACACCATGTGATGATTTTGACTATTCACAACTGTCAATTCTTAATTCCATGATTTATGCAGCTTCTGCTAATTTATTCTGGCCATTCGTTCAGGTTAACAAATGCTGTGAGGTGTCAAATTCCAGCAACTACCAGATGTTTGAATGGACATTATAAAGCAAACATATTATTGTGGCAATTAGCTGTCAGAATTTCAAAATAATATACAATTTGGCCAAAGCTGACTATTGTTTAAAAGAGATGGTAGTCTTAATTCAAAAATGCAGCTTGCTATCTCATACATTGTATTCACCAATAAAAGGAACTTAAACATTGTTTTGCCTGCTCCCATTTTAAAATAAGGAATCATACTATATTGCAACCACTGTTTTGCAAAGAGATTAATTCCTCCTTTCTTCAGCCAGTTTAATCTCAGTGTAGTTAAAAATCACACAACACCAGGTTATAGTCCAACAGGTTTAACAGGAAGCACACTAGCTTTCAGAGCGTTGCTCCTTCATTAGGTGATTGTCGCTCCGAAAGCTAGTATGCTTCCAATTAAACCTGTTGGATTATAACCTGGTGTTGTGTGATTTTTAACTTTGTACACCCCAGTCCAACACCGGCACCTCCAAGTTATAATCTCAGTGAAAGACGTCTGTGTACATTCCTGCTGACAGAATAGTGTAGTGACCCTAAGATAAATAAAAACTGACCATGCTAATCACACTTCACAGATTTACACTTTCCGTCAGTTAATCATGAAATGCCAGTGAAAAGGACAATGAAGTTTCCTGCTGGAAATCTCACATTCCCAACTCAGACAGATCAATGTCATAAAGAAGCAAACAAGGGTACTGGGAGGCAAAACAAAGAGATAAGAATGGGAGGGCAAACATCAAACTAAGGTTAAAGTAAATGTGCCTTTAAGACCAGAACAAAATGGCAATCAGCAGGACAACAGTTCTGCAAAAACAGCAAACACAGCTGTCCAAGCACTAGGAGCCTGTGATCGATTGGCCCATTCTTGCTGTGATGTTTGATGCTCTTCCCTCTGATATGATCAAGGAGATGGAGGTTGTCATGGCAGTTGGAGCCTAGAGTGAAGCAATATATTTAATCAGGCAACAGATGGGGGATTGATAGACTGTGTAGAATCCAGATTCTGTGGACAGCCTGACAGCTCTTCTATTAACTCTTACAGAAGCAATGCCCTATTTAGTAACCTCCACAGAACATTTTCCACTACCGATGGGCCCAGCAGTATTTTTCTGTCAGATTGCAATCATTCCATTCCTTTCAGGCTCAGAGAAGTCAGCCACAATGCTTGTCTTTCATTACATAATTTCTTCTTCTGTAGTGCACATCCTTGAAAGACAGATTAAGCTGTGACTTTTCAGGAATTAGGAATTTGAGCTATTCAGTATTTTTTGGAAGCAAAATGTCCTTACAATAAACATTAGTGACAAGGGGTAGAATTTTCTGTTGCTCCTGGGAAAGGGAAGATTAGTAGCAGTGGAGATCAATAGAACAGGAGGTCAAAAATCAAATTCCTGATTATAGGAGGAAAGTAATGGATTAAGTTCTTGGAATTTTGAATGTGGGATGAGTTTCCAGTGGCAAGCATCGGAAATTACTCATGCAGGCACTTGTGTGTGTTGTGTAACTATAAGGGTCAACATCACCTGAATTAAGTGTACCTTTCCAATTAAGATCCATGTGAGTGAGAAACATATGCCGTCAGATTCTTGTCTGTAAATAAGTGGTGTACATCAGGCAACAATCATCAATTTGCCTGGAACTGGAAACCAGCTGCTGGTTTCCTATGTTCAGCGACGTTGTTTCACAAGAGACCAGGAAGCTGCAGAAAAAAAGCAATGGGGAGAGAATGGCTGAGGGAGGAAAGGAAGGCAATATTGCAGACATGTCCAGATGAGGGATGGGCCTGCTACCATGGATATGGAGATTCTGTTTGTGGGGAGGAAGGGTGTTTTTCAGGCAGGGATGGTCAGGTAATGACTGTCCTAAAGGGCAAGGTTAGCACTGTCCCTGGTGAACTGAATAGGCCAAGCAATGGATAAAGTCATCAGAATGAAGGGGAAGTGAGACGCAGTAGACTGAAAGGTCCAAGGGGATGGCCATTCTGGGATTGGTGGAGTGGGAGCGGGGAAGAGTGGAATTGGTGTAGAATTGCACAGTGCAAGTGGCACTGATAACATGAAGGGTCAGGGTCAGGATGAGGGGACAACAATAGTATTGCTCCACGGAGCAAAAGCAAGTGAAGGGTGATGAGTATACAGTCAAGGGTAACAGAGGGGAATGGATTGTCAAACTGTGTAAACAGGCAGGGAAATGTTAACGGGTGAAGGTAGTGGTGGAGACTGTTTGCAAAGGGACATATGCTACTCTTAAAATTGGTCCTCAAAACACTGATACTGGTGCCAAATTGGCTGACTTAAGGAACATCCTGATACACATGCAGTAAATGCAAGGAAACATGGTCATGAATAGATCTTTGGAATCATTGTCTAAACTCAATAGCATTGCTGCACAACGTAAGGGCCTCAGACAACTGGTACCTAAGCAAGGCCAGGAGAAAGAAGAAAAGGTGAACTAAACCGCAGCTCTTGTTGACCAAGGGAAGGAGGTGGAAACCTTTTGAGCTTTGGTGGAGGAGAGAGAGGGTGGATACTGGATCATTTAAGGAAATTCAATGCTAGAAGGCTGTAAATCTAAAAATGGTTATGGGGCAAACAAAGTTTATATTGGGAAGGTCAGTCCTGAAGTCCTGAAGTTTAAGTGTATCTATGGGAAGTGCAAGCCTGATAGAGAGAGGTTGAGGTAGGTTGAGTTTTACGGAACAGGGTGTTGATGTACTGTGTTGAAGAGAATCCTGAGCTTCCCTGATGGGTGGCTCTGGCTCAAAAAAGGGGGATGTGTAATTTATGTAAGGACAAGGCATGCGTGTTGGACTGAAAGGTTTGCAGAGAGGGAGATGGAGAGACCAGATGAGGGTGAGGGTGATGCTGCTGATGAGGGTGTGGATGTGTGGAAGATGCCAGGATCATGGAATGATGTAGCAGACAGGCCCATGACAATCTCATCAGCATCAGACTCCATGCCAAGTGAGGTTTGCCACTCTAGTTTACCAGCCTCTGCTGGCTGGGATCTTGGAGTTCTCTCTTGAGTGAGACATTGTCATATCATTGCTCAAGACTTCTTAGTTTTGGTGGCTGCATTGTGCCATCCGGGCAGGAGCAAAGCATACAATGACTCAGCTGCTGTACTATTCAGACATTAGCCTCAGAGGGATGAGAATTGGGTAAACACCATCTGCTTGGTTGGCAGAGGCATCCCAAACCTACAACTTTACAAATGATGACCAAACATTAATCTTACACATGTCATGGTACTCAGAGATACCACGCACTGAAGAAGTGACATGATGAATGATGAATCCATTGGCCCATGCCATCTGAAACAGATCAAGAGTAAAATACAAGATCATTATATATGCACAAACATTGCAGCAACTAGAAACATAATCAAAATGCAACATTTTAAAAATAAAGTGAAATAGATGTATAAAGAAACAAGATTCATGTTTGCAGTGAAACATCTGTTTTATCTTAAAGCTCTTATTATTACTTTTTTAAAATTACTATACCTCTATGCAGTCCTAACAGCCACAGGCAATGTGCAGATAGTCTGTTAACTGCTGTACTCTGTAGTGTGAGATGATTTGTGGGCGTCCTTTTATGGTCTGAGACTCCAGTATGCAATGCACCTCCCACACAGGTACAGATACACTCTCCCCTGCCTGACCTGCTGCTTGTGGTAATGGTTGAGTGGAGGATATACCGGGCAATGGAATTTTAGATAGATTTTGTAAATATCCCAAAAAGGTTAGTAAACACAATTAGAGTGCATTGACTAGGGAGTAGTATACAGGCCTGGATGGCATGGTGGCTTAGTGGTTAGCACTGCTTCCTCACATCACCAGGGATTTGATTCCACCCTTGGACCCTCTGTGTGGAGATTTGCACAATCTCCCTGTGTCTATGTGGGTTTCCTCCCACAGTCCAAAGATGTGCCAGTTAGGTGAATTGGCCATGCTAATTTACATATATTATCCAGTGATGTGCAGGTTGGAGGATTGGACATGGGAAATGCAGGGTTATAGGAATAGGGAGGGTCTGGGTGGCACTTTGTTCAGAAGGTACATGTGATTCGATGGGCTGAATGGCCTGCTTCTGCACTGTAGAGATTCTATGGAATTTATGATTGGTTAATGGAATGTAAACATGCAGTCAGTATAAATGCAGACATTTCTGGAAAAGCTCTAGAAGGTCCAAAGAAAGAATGATTGGACCCAAACTGTTAACTGATTTCTCTTCAGAGATGCTGCCAGACCTGCTGAGCTTCTGCAGCAACTTCTGTTTTTGTTTCTGATTTCCAGCATCAGCAGTACTTTCGTATTTCTTTTCAGTCAGTATAAATAGGTCAGTCTTAGGTTGACACAGTGCGTGCTTAATGGGTGTGAGGCCTACCCATATTTTGTTTGGAAATATAAACTGGAAAATTGAAGTTTAGATCATCAGCTGTTTATTTCACAGCTGGAACGAATAGTGGGGCATGTGGTATTCTTTTGATCAAATTGAATTGATACTTTTGTACAAGCACCAGATATCTTCAGAGAATAGCGAGTAACTACTGAGCACCAGCATTTTGGATTGGTTTCAAGTAATGGTTTGTCACAGAACTGAGAGAGACATAGTGTCTGGTGACTCAAACCATCAAGTCTGCCAGCAAAAATAATCTCTGTCTCTCAGTCTGAGTGGGAAAATTAACAACACTCAAAGACTTAGCAAAAATAAAGAAACCTTCTAACTCAAGCCAAGACCTAGGTCCAAATGATTGGCTATCGATTTGAGGATCACCCAGTCAACACAAACATGGTATCATGGCCTTAAACCAATAAAGGAATTGTGAGAAAGTCTTCTGATTCCAACCCCCTTTTAACTTGCGCTTTGATCAATAAACATTGCGCTTTTTTGCTGATATACTATCAACCCCAATATTCCTCTGTGTCTGGTTTGATCTTGTCTATCCTGCGTGTGCCTGGATCAGTGTGTTTGGATTTAATTGGGAAGGTGATAGGCTGAGTGGTATAAACACCAGACTGTTAATCCAGGTAACATTCCGGGTATCTGGGCTGGAATCCCATCATGACAGATGGCAGATGGTAGATTTGAATTCAATAAAAACTTGGATTTAAGAGTCTAATGATGACCATGAATCCATTGTCAACTGTCAGGAAAATACCCATCTGCCTCACTAATATCCTTACCTGGTCTGGCCTACATGTGACTCCAGATCCACAGCAATGTAGTTGACTCTTAACTGCCCTTTTGGATGGGAAATAAATGCTGGCCTGGCCAGGGATGCCATCATACCACGAATGAATAAAAAACAGGAGTATTGTACAAGTTTGCAATGGTAATTAATAATCTGTTTTCCCATATGTTACAGAATACGTCTATTATGATGGTAACATTTCTGGTTTTCTTGTTAGTGATGAAAGCTGGTATGAGATTCTTTTATGGTCTTATTCTTTTATTGTGGTTACAATCAGAAAAGATCCACCCAGAGATTAATTTGGTCATTTTACACACTGGTGTTGACTTGTGGAATAATGGAGGTTGTTTTCCAGCACACTCAGCATCATGAAATGGGGTTCCACAGAAATCAGTGCTTGAGCCCGGGCTACATGCAATCTATGTCAATGATTTGGATGTGGGAATCGAATACAATATTTCCAAGTTTGTGGATGACATAAATCTTTATTTAGACAAAGGTATATAATGCTATTATACATCACAATTGATTCTGCTTCGTAGCACTAATGTACAACTCGATGGAATGAGTGTTTTGAAGTACAAAGACGCTTTCAGGGAATTTGCACAGGCTGAGTGAATGGGCAAGAGCATAGCAAACGTGGCACTGTGGGTGGCATGGTGGCTCAGTGGTTAGCAATGTTGCCTCACAGGGCCAGGGACTGGGTTCGATTCCAGCCTCAGACAACTGTCTGTGTGGAGTTTGCACATTCTCCCCATGTCTGCGTGGGTTTTCTCCGGGTGCTCCAGTTATCTCCCACAGTCCAAAGATATCCAGGTTAGGTGAATTGGCCATGTTAAATTGCCCATAGTGTTCAGGGATGTGCAGGTTAGGTGCATTATTCAGCGGAATGGATTGGGGTGTGATACTCTTTGAAGGGTAGATGGACTTGGGCTGAAGGGCCTGTTTCCACACTATAGGGATTCTAATTCTAAATAAAATATCATATGAATAAGGGTGAGGTTATCCATCTTGGTAAGAAGAATGAGGGTGAGACTATTTCTTAAGTGGTGAGAGATTGAGAAATGTTGGTCTCCAAAAGAAGCTGGGTGGTCTTGTAAATATGCCGCTGAAAGCTAACATGCAGATACAATAAGTGAATAAAAAGCCAATGATTTTTTTGCCCTTCATCACAGGAAGTTTTGAATACAAGGAGATATCTTACTTCATCTGTACTCTACATACCTTGGTGAGACCCCATTTGGAGTACTGTATGCAGTTCTGGTTCCCTTGTCTCAGGAAGGACATATTTGCCATTGGTGATTTATAGCGAAGGTTCATCTGATTGATTCCTGGGATGGTGGAACTGTCCAAGAAGAAAGAGTCAGGTGAAAGGACTTACATTCTCAGGAAGAATGAAAGGCCCACTCTCTGAATAGTAGGAAATTCTTAAAGGGCTAGACATTGTAGATGCAGAAATATCAGGTGGAATCTTATTCAGGCCTGAAGAACAAATGGTGGGAGCATTGTATGGGAAGTCAGTGAGGCCGACCTCAACATTGGGAGCAAATGGCTACCTCTTTTGACTAAGTTACCCGCATTGAGGTGAGTTTCTCACTCAGGAGTGACAAGTTGCCTATTAAGGGGGATTATGTCTTGTTATCAACCTTATTAATGATGATCTTACTTAATTTATATGCAGCTTTCCATCCTCATACTCGCCAAACTAGACACAGGCAATTGTTGACATGGAAATCAAAGTGGGTACCGGGTGAATTAAGCTTGCTGCTTGCTCTGAAGGACTTCCATGTTGGACTCTGGGCACCAAAATGTCAGGGCATGCTCCATGGGTATCCACATCTCCTCAGACGTGCTAGGCTGTAAGAATCCTCATGGTACATCTCCAGTCGGCTCACAGGATGCTTCTAAACTTTGTTGCTGCATCTCTGGGTGTCATCATAGTGCTTTTGCAAGGATAGTTTGTGCTCAGGGATGCATACCCTGCTCATGGATTGGACTAGGCTAAGTCTCTGGTCTCCTCGCTTCCTTGCTACAAGCCTACCTGGATGCTGAGAGCATCCCTGCCTGACCTGGCTTTTTTGGGTCCAGCCTCTCAGCCAGAGAAAAGAAAATCAGAGAACTGCTGTTGTGCCTTGCAGTTTGGCAAAGACACAAAGCCAGAAAGCCATGGTAGACAGCAGACCCCAGTCAAGTCAAAGGAGCTGGCTTTCAGTCGGGGGTCCCAGTGCAGGAAGTCAAGAGCTACCTCTAATACTAGTCAAGGATTTTGGACACAGTCAGCCACTCAAGGTGGTCAGATCCATGAAGCTCTCCACATAAAGGGTGAAGAACTGAATGAAGGTAGTTCATCATGGCTCTTGTTGCTCGATTGGGTATGTTTTCCTGCCGGAATGAGAGAGAAGCAGATAGTAGGGTGATGAAAATGGATGGCACAGCTTTTACTTTTCCTGCAAGTGGGGAGGTCCTCCAAATGAATGAGTGGGCAGTGCAGAGGACATGCAGGATTCATGTGGTTGTGGACTGGGATGGCTGTCATCGAGTGAGGGAAGATGTTGGAGGCAATAGAAAGCATGGTAGAGCATGACCCTTAGTGGGAGGTGGGTGCAATAGCAGAGATAGAGTCTGTGTGAGGAGAGAAGGTGGTGGCACTTGCACTGGCAGAGTAGAGAAGGTCGTTGACTTTCTCCCTGCAGTGCTGGGCATTTTTCCAGATGGCTGAAACAGCACTGATCCAGGGCTGATTTCACGGTCTCCCTGCTGGTCCTCGGGGAGATGACATCTCACATTGGCACGATCCTATCCATCAAGACTTTCAGGTTCTCACCCACAATAATGTGCCAAATTCCCCTCGTCTGCCATTTCCAGGCAGATATCAGCAACCGTGCAATGAGATTCCAGACGGACGGTGTTTGTCCAGTTGCAATTACAGCCTTTTCAAAATGGTTCCAATTCTAGAATGCCAGTTCATTCCAGGATATCATGACAATGGTGAGATGTTCCAGATCTGATGAGGCTGAAGATGGGCTAGAATCAGGAGGATAGTTACTTATTGAGGCAGGTTTGGTAAAATATGAGGAAAAAAATACACTAGGCCTCACGGTGAGAAAGCCTACATGAGTCATAGGGTCATAGAGATGTACAGCACAGAAACAGACCCTTCGATCCAACCTGTCCATGCCAACCAGATATCCCAACCCAATCTAGTGTTACCTGCCAGCACCTGGACCATATCCCTCCAAACCCTTCCTATTCATATACCCTGTCTTTTAAATGTTGCAATCATACTAGTCTCCACCACTTCCTCTGGCAGCTCATTCCATATGCATGAAATTGTTGTCCCTTAGGTCTCTCTTATATCTTTCCGCTCTCACCCTAAACCTATGCCCTCTAGTTCTGGACTCCCTCACCCCAGGGAAAAGACATTGTCTATTTATCCTATCCATGCCCCTCATGATTTTATAAACCTCTATAAGGTTACCCCCCAGCCTCAATGCTCCAGGGAAAACAGCTCCAGCCTATTCAACCTCTCCCTATAGCTCAAATCCTCCAACCCTGGTAACATTCTTGTAAAGCTTTTCTGAATGCTTTCAAGTTTCACAACATCCTTCCGATAGGAAGGAGACCAGATTTGCATGCAATATTCCAACAGTGGCCTAATCAAAGTCTTGTACAGCCGCAAGGTGATCTCCCAATTCCTGTACTCAGTACTCTGATTTATAAAGGAAAGCATACCAAATGCCTTCTTCACTATCCTATCTTCTTGCGACTCCACTTTCAAGGACCTATGAACTTGCACTCCAAGGTCTCCTTGTTCAGTAACACTCCCTAGGACCTTACTATTAAGTGTATACATCCTGCTAAGATTTGCTTTCCCAACATGCAGCACCTCACATTTATCTGAATTAAACTCCATCTGCCACTTCTCAGCCCATTGGCCCATCTGATCAAGATCCTGTTGTAATCTGAGGTAACCTTCTTCATTGTCCACTATACCTCTAATTTTGGTGTCATCTGCAAACTTATTAACTATACCTCTTATGCTCACATCCAAATCACTTATATAAATGATGAAAAGTAGTGGACCCAGCACCGATCCTTGTGGCACTCCACTGGTCACAGGCATCCAGTCTGAAAAAAATACTCCACCACCACCCTCTGTCTTCTACCTTTGAGCCAGTTCTGTATCCAAATGGCTAGTTCTCTCTCTAGTCCATGAGATCTAACCTTGCTAACCAGTCTCCTATGGGGAACCTTGACGAATGCCTTAGTGGAGTCCATATAGATCATGTCCACTGCTCTGCTCTCATCAATTCTCTTTGTTACCTCTTCAAAAAACTCAATCAAGTCTGTGCGGCATGATTTCCCATGCACAAAGCCGTGTTGACTATCTCTAATCAGTCCTTGCCTTCCCAAATACATATACATCCTCTCCCTCAGGATTCCCTCCAACAACCTGCCCAGCACAGACATCAGGCTCACTGGTCTATAGTTCCCTGGCTTGTCCTTACCACCTCTCTTAAACAGTGGCACGACATAAGCCAACCTCCAGTCTTCCAGCACTTCACCTATGACTATCAATGATATAAATATCTCAGCAAGGGGCTCGGCAATCACTTCCCTAGCTTCCCATAGAGTTCTCAGGTACACCTGATCAGATCCTGGGGATCTGTCCACTTTTATGCTTTCCAAGATTTCCAGCACTTCCTCGTCTGTAATATGGACATTTTTCAAGATGTCACCAACTATTTCCCTACATTCTATACCCATGCCCTTTTCCACAGTAAACACTGATGCAAAATACTCATTTAGTGTCTCCCCCCTCTCCTGCAGTTCCACCAAAGGCCACTTTCCTGATCTTTGAGGGGCCCTATTCTCTGCCTAGTTACCCTTTTGTCCTTAATGTATTTGTAAAAAACCCTTTGGATTTTCCATAAATCTATTTGCCAAAGCCATTTCATGTCCCCTTTTCTCCCTCCCGATTTCCCTCTTAACTATACCCCTACTGCCTTTATACGCTTCGAAGGATTCATTTGATCTATGTTTTCTATACCTTACATATGCTTCCTTCTTTTTCTTAACCAAATCATCAATTTCCTTTGTCATCCAGCATTCCCTATACCTACCAGCCTTTCCTTTCACCCTAACAGGAATATACTGTCTCTGGACTTTCATTATCTAATTTCTAAAGGCTTCCCATTTTCCAGCTGTCCCTTTATTTGTGAACATCTGCCCCAATGAGCTTTTGAAAGTTCTTGCTTAATACCATCAAAATTAGTCTTTCTCCAACTTAGAACTTCAACTTTTAGATATGAAACTCAATGCAACATAAATGTCAGCCCAAAGTTTGCCCTGTCTTGGGAGTATAGCTCCTGGGGACACAGACTCAGAATTAAAGGCAATCCATTTAGGACTGAAATAAAGGAGAAATTTCATCACTGAACGAATAGTAAATCTTTAGAATTCTTTACCCGGGAGGGTTTGGAACCTCAGTCGTTAAGTAGGTTGAAGACAGTGATTGATAAATTTCTCAATATTAAAGGCATCAAGGAATATTAGACTCATGCAGGAAGTGGAAGGTTTGGAGGGATATTGGCCAGGAGCAGACAGGTAAACTAGTTCAGTTTGGGATTATGTTCAGCATGGAATGGTTGGGCTGGAACCTCTGTTTCCAGGCTGTATGACTCTATGATGATCAAACACGATCTAGAATAATGAAGCAGACTCAAGAGGCTGAATGTGTTGAAGAGTGTGGTGCTGGAAAAGCACAGCCGATCAGGCAGCATCCAAGGCGAAGGACAATTGATGTTTTGGACATAAGAACTTTACTAGGAAAGAGGCTTGTGGGCCAGGGAGGCTGAGAGATAAATGAGAGGGTGGTGGGGCTGGGGCAAAGGTAGTTGGGAATGTGATAGGTAGATGAAGGTGGGGGTGAAAGTGTTGGGTCAGAGAGGAGGGTGGAGCAGATAGGTGGGAAGGAAGATGGGTAGGCACGACCATTCAAGAGGGTGGTGCTAAGTTGAAAGGTTGGGACTGGGATAAGGTGGGGGAAGGAGAAGTGGGAAACTGGTGAAATTCACATTGATCCCAAGTGGTTGGAGGGTCCCAAGGTGGAAGATGGGGCATTCTTCCTCTTGGTGTTGGGTGGTTTGGATTTGGTGATGCACGAGGCCCAGGACCTGCATGTTCTTGGCAGAGTGAAATGGGGAGTTAAAGTGTTCAGCCACATGGTGCTGGAGTTGGTTAATGCGGGTGTCCTGGAGATCTTGTCTGAAATGATCTGCAAATTGGCGTCCTGACTCGCCACTGTAGAGGGGACCACATCGGGTGCAACGGTACAGTAGATGATGTTTGTGGAGGTTTAAGAGGCTGAATGGCCTACTCCTGCTCCACTGTTTCAATGTTTCTAAATTTCTTTCCTCAACAACATTTCAGGCACTTGTCCTCGAAGTTTATTTGTCAACATAGACTGGAGGCATCCTCCATGGATGGCTGAGAAATTCTTGTCTCTCCATTGGTGCAGGTTCAATCCCAGTCCTCTCAAAAGTGGTCAAAGATTAATGACACTTCCACCTGCTTTATTATGCTCATTCTGATGATGAGTGGGTTTTACCTGCAAACAGGTCAAATAATTGAGTCACCTCAATGGGGTGGATACCATTTTATGAGCTCGGAAGAATGAGACAGCTCTTGAGACCTCCCACATCTCTCATGACTCGTGCACTTAAGTTGTTTGATGTCCGTACCACTGCCACTTTTCAGTGACTATGCGATGCCACTTACACTGGTGGAATGTAGTATATTGTTCATCTTCTTCTTGTACAGCACCCAGATGGTGGAATAGTTTCCATTGTGGCAAGCCTTCGCAGTGAGCTCCAACCAGATCAGATCAATCTGACAGGAAGGCATCTCACTGCCTTCCTTCATGTTGAGGGAGGTTTTCTCTTAAAATCACCTTGACTCATTGAAGAACAGACTGAGACATTTAGACATTTTACCAGTGTCTGTTTATATATACGTGAGGGAGATGCACTCTTCCCAGGGAAAAAAATGATCCACCCCAAGCTGTTGTAGAACATTAATTTTTAACTACCTGTCCATGGGTGCTACAATATTCGAGTGTACCAATTACCAATAACACGTGATTCAATTCATCCAATTGTGGTCAAGTTCCATTGATGATGTTTGAATAGTAAATGAACACCAGGGCACATGCACAGCAATGATAGAAGGTAAACAGATGGCCCATGTACTCTGCCTCTGATTTTGTTTTGAAAGGACATTTAATCTTTCTTATTGCAACATTGTGTATATTTACTTCTCCATTACAATGCCTTAATGTCTTAGGATAGCACATCTGGCCTTGTCATGGGAAAGAAGACATTTGTTTAACCCTTTTTCCTCCATCTGTTCTGCTAACATGCCTGACTCCAAGCAACCTTAATATTCTGGATTAATTTGATGATTGGACTGCTGTCCAGATCTTAGGGTTGGTTGGATCGGTCAATAAACACACCTATAAACGACTCTTTGTTAATCACACAGCAATCGTTTATTCTTTGATAAGGCCGGGCCGGTAGATTCTAATCAGCCAGAAGTATAAGGACTCCAAGACCAGCAAAAGAGTTGGACAACTTATAGTTTGCATAGGGTTTATGTACATTGTTCAGAGTCAGACATGGAGCATGATCACATGGTAACAATCAATCACATCCGGCGAGGTCCGCGTGCACTTTTGCCGTAGCCTATCATGATTTCTTGTAAACAACCTGTTCTTAGAATTGTATTTGTCCTGTCTTGTGGTTAGGGTTAAACTGTGACTTCTGCATTCACAATATTCTATCGGGCCTATATTAGTCTGTGGTTTCTTGTTTGTACTGAGTCACAAATATCTGACTGACTCAGTACAAGCCAAGTTAGCCAAGCAGAAGCCATTTTGTGCAGATCCTTCAGCCATTTTGTCCTACCTCCTAGATGCCCACATCCTCAAATTCAACTGTCTTTCTTAAGCTACATTGCTTGCTCCAAAGACTATCCTAAGATTTATTAATCATTTAACCAATTTTGTCCTTTTAACCTGGAGAACAGCATATCCTACCAATCCTGAAGAAGAGCTTGGACTGAGGTGTTGCTGAACTGTGGGTCACTCTTTGTCAGCTCTGAGACATGATGATAATGGGAGCACCATTAGATTTTAAACAGGAGCGACTAAGTGTCAACACCTCCAGAACGACAGCCAGACTGATGCTCCTGATTTGCATGAAATGAATGTTTACTGCTGATTAAATATTTCATGAAAGACTTTGACCCTGCGAAGTGACTGCAGGGGTGTTGATGTCCTGCCTGCCCCTTTTGCATAATTCACTCACTTGTCACCCATGCATAGATAATTGACTGGCCACTATATGGTCCCATGTAGCTAGCCTTCCCACTCCCAAGCAGAAGTGTCGCTCATTTCTTGTCCTGCTGCCAACAACCTTGCCACTATTGGGATATTCTATTAATGGTCTCCTTTGCTTTGGAACAATCTGTTTAACATGTGTGGAGATAATGACGAACAGACACTGAAATATTACTTTGAAAAGGAATTGCAGTTATTTAAGTTGGAGGTCTTTATATAAGCAGCATTTCTAATTTTAAAAAAAAGTTTATTCCGTGTAATAGTTCCCCTCAGTGTATACTCATGTCCTTCAAGTGGGCAGGAGGAAGAATCTTCCCAAAGGTATTTTTAATCGTCTTAATATTTAGCAGTGCAATCTCGGGAAATGTGATTTCCTGCTGGGTAACGATGCTTCTGCCAATCTTACCTTCCTATAGAGATCACACACTGCTACCACAAGCGACTTAGCATATGGAACTAATGAAACAATGGTGAAGGTGGACATCATCAAATAGAAATTGAGGCTTGGAATTTATATTGACATCACCTCAATGATCATTCTCTGTATTGCTACTCTTTTGTCCTGTGTTTGGTAATAATTAGCTTTGTGATAAAGAAAACTGTCCAATGTCAAAATGTTCTACTCTACGTTTGAGGCTGAAGTGCACATTATGGAGATACCTTTGCTTTCTGCATTCACTAACCGAGAACAAAGGGAACATAAAATGACTATAGCCCCTCTCTGGCCAATATATTAGATTTTGGCTCATTTATACCTGAACTACATTGCTTGAGCCCCTTACCTAGAAACATTTATTGACTTTAGTACTGAAGATTTCTATTGCTTTAGCAACCATTCCCTTTTAGAGATGGAGCATGAGGCAAATGACATCCCAGCTTACACTGCCTATTCAGGTCAGTCCTAACTTGTTCACCCCTAGTTTTCAGATTATCTTCCCTTCTTCCGAGCTATGCCAGTTGAAATATACTTGCCTATTGCTACCTTAATGAATCCCTAGGCCCAGGTTTTGTAATAAAATATGTTTCACTTTTCAGTTAAGTGCCTTTAACTTCTATGTGAAGGAGGTTAATGTCTTCCTTGCTTTCTATGTGACTGGCTGCCTATCTGTTTGTTGACGTAATTGCAGCTAAAGGTCAAGACGTCGCCTTGAATTTATGCCGAATTTAAACTGCTGATGGAAAAGGAGACATTTACCTCAAAGAAATTGCTAAAGCTTGTTAAAGAATTCTTTAATGTTAGCAGTGATTACAGTTGCTTCAGTGCTGACTGTAAAATCTCACCCTTGTTTAATTTTTAGATTGGATACATGATTATAGGCCAACCTCTCTTCAATGCTTTTCAAGTGATTTAGGTGATGATTCAAGTCTGGGCCAAATCTCCAAATAACCTAAATATTGAGGGATGTAACAACAAAAAAAATTGTAGCTAATTTCAGAAAAATGTTGGAATTTCCTTTAAGGCAGTCAACAAAGTCCAACTGATAGCTGGGATAAAATTAAAAGCACTTATTGTATAATTAATGTTTTACCGAGTTGGCAAATAACATCTATAATTAAAGTCTGTTAGATATATCAATGCATTTTAAATATCAGCCCCATTTGCTGTTTCCAGTTATAGAAATAGAGCTGATTAAACTTTGACTTGCTTGTCTTTCAACTGGTGTAGGAAATGACATTACCAGAGATAAGCTGATCAAGGAGAGATTGCAGAGTAAGTGACACAGACAATGGAGTAAAATATAAAACAGTTCTCAACTGCCAGCCATTGGAAATTAAAATCCTGGGCATAAATATGATTCATTAATGTTTTATTATCTAGTGAAGTAGGTATTGCTAGAGTTTCTTGGGGCAACTTTAGGGAGACAAATGTCAGAAACATTTTGGTGACGGTCATAGCATCATTGATAGTAAATCTATACAGAGCTGTGTACGTTTTGCCGTTCAGGCTTTAAATACATGAATGGTGAGGAACAAAATTATTATGGCAGTATGTTCACAACACTACTTTTTCCATCAATCATCTAGAGTGATATACATAAATAAATAATTGAGAGGTACAAAGTGGAGGAACACAAAGTGAATTTCATAATAAGTGGAAAATAATATTGGCTGCACTAGGATATAAAGATTAGAAAACAGGAAGATTGTTGATTTAAACATTTTAATTTAGTAGGCAAAAGCAAGGACTGCAGATGCTGGAGATCAGTGTCGAGAATGTGGTGCTGGAAAAGCGCAGCAGATCGGGCAGCATCCGAGGAGCTGGAGAATCGACATTTCGGGCAAAACCCCAGCCTCATTTCTGATGAAGAGCTCTTGCCCGAAATGTTGATTCTCCTGCTCCTAGGATGCTGCCTGGCCTGCTGTGCTTTTCCAGCACCACCCTCTCGACCCATTTTAATTTAGTGTCATGAGACATGACTACACAAACACAAAGCAGCATTAACTGTGAAATTGGAATGTGACTACAGAAAGCAATTAAACTGTACAACATAATCTGTTTAATCCAGATCAGCTGCAATCCAGACATTTTTTTTTGACTGCAAATGAACAGATTCTTTTGTAGACCTTATAATAGTTACATTTATCAATCATTTGATCTTGTCAGAAGGATCCAAAATACTTTACAACAAGAATTACTTTGGAATGTTGTAAGTAGGCACCCACGCTGGTTATTCTATGACAGTAATGTCTTCTGAGCAACAATGAGATGTTTGCCCATCTTTTGGAGGTACATTGTAAGCTCTCCAGTCTAGGGATCTGAAATCTTGAAACACCAGTTATCCAGAGTTTCTTTTGACGAGTCCGTACAACTGACAGACTTATCACTTATAGTGCTGCAACAAGTAGTGAATGTGATGACTTTTACAGCTATTCTAATAGTCCTGCAACTACTGTATATTATTTTATATTTGAGGCACAGCTTCAAGGAGGGAATGGAATAATGACTGCAGAAGGTAAGAGTCACAACCTTTGATTGTTCATTAGGAAGACTGCAGGAAAGGAACAGACAAAATAGAGGAAGAAACATTAGCTAATTGGATAAGAATTAAAATTGTAGTTAATCATTCTAATATTATTTGATAAACTAGAAAATTTCTAAATTCAGGGATACTTTGGTCCACAGCATTTCAGATTAGGAAGATTTTGATGCATTAGTTGGAAGAAGGAATATCAGACAAGGTACTAAAAGAATCAATAGGACTATTTGCACTTCTCTTAATGGTGGTATGAGATTTTCAGCATGTGCCTCAAAAACTTAAACAGGCAAATAAGACCTCTCAACTGAAAGTCCACACACTTGGAACAGAAATGGAACCAGAAACAAATTGCATTATATAGTATTTTAATGTTGCAATATGTGCCAGGTTGCTTCCCAAATGCATTTTCAAACAACATCTCACACCAAATCATATAGAGAGACAATAGGGCAGATGAACATAAGCTTTGTCAAAGAGGTAGTTTTTAAAAGTATCTTAAAAGAGAGAGTTGGAGGCAAATGGTTTGTATTGAGGAAATTCCTGAACTTAATTCTTCACTGGGTGAAGGTGTGGCTGCCAATAATAGAACAATTAAAATCAGGGATGCACAATTGGCCAGAAATAGAGAAGTATAAACGTTTTGGAGGGTTATAGGACTGCAGGTGTTTACAGAGAGAGGGAGGAACAAGATCTTGGAACAATGTGAGAACAAAAGTGAGTTGTGTAAAATTGATGTATTGATCAACACAATGGTTGACCTACACCAGGTCTTAGCTCCCAGCCCTGCTAAGTTTTCACCATCCCCCCAGACTTTCCCCTCATTGAGGACGAACAATCAGTCTTCAGCTAAAGCCTTACCTTCATCCCCTTCTGCTCTCAGGCCAATGAATAATTCCCCTTCCCCCCCACCCTGTCCCAGTTCCAACCTTTCAACTCAGCATCACCCTCATATTCTGTCCTGTCTGTCCATCTTCCTTCCCACCTATCCACTCCATCCTCCTGTCTGACCTATCACCGTCACCCCCACCTCCATCCACCTATTGCACTCTCAGCTACCTTCCCCCAGCCCCAGCCCCCTCCCATTTATCTGACCACTCCCTCAGCTCACAGCCTCATTCCTGATGTAGGTTTCTTGCCTGAAATGTCGATTTTCCTGCTCCCCAGATGCTGCCTGACCTGCTGAGTTTTTCCAGCGCCACACTCTTGACATAACTTTAAGAACATTCTAGTATCGGCTCAATAGTTGCCATGCAGAGGGACGGAAACCAGGGAATGGAGAGAGTTGGAGATGTACGGTGTTAATGACTTGGCACAGGAGTTTATGCTATGTTCTCCTTTGACCAGCTATAATATCATCCATATCCTGCCTCTAAGCTTTACTGCAAGTCCCAGGTGGTAAACATGTATGTGTTGGCTGTGAGTGTGAGATTGCGCAATGACATTTCTTTGTCATCATTACCTCTTTGTTATTGCTTTTCTTCCATTTCCTGGGCATGCTGCACCCCTTGGGTATCTGAAAGGAGAAAGATTATATCGAGATAGGAGAAGCAAGTATGTGGGGGTGATTTCACAATCTGCAACATCTAAATCAGTAGAGTGTGTGTGATGAAAAGGGTGGGATATAAAGGAAGATTAGGAATGAGGATACCATTGCCTTGACTGATTTTAGCCACTGACCAGAGCCTCAGCAACAATCGGTCCATTGATGAGCAGCACAACCTTTTCAATGGGGGTAAGGAAGTGCAGTACATCTGTCTCCTATTAGTTCACTCCTGATGCCTGTGGTCATCCCTGATCTTGTTTAGCAGGAAAGAGGCTAGTATATCAGTGAGTGTGGTGCAATCTGTTAAAATAATAGGGCTGTCATGGTTGAATAGCTGATAGTGTATGCAACATGTAAGACATAGACACAAGCTTGGAGCAATGTTACATATGTGAGAGTGAAGTGAAAACATGAATGTAATACATGAGTCCTGAATGATTGAGATTGTTGGTAGATGATGCAATCTGCTGTATGATGTGAGATTACTGATGCAGACGTGAGAAACGACATTTAAAAATATATTCTCTGACTGGATCATTGCATTCAGGTCTTTGACTCTTGGCATAATGGTTAATTGGGTGCCCATATCTTTCAAAGGTTTGCCTGGATGACTTGATGCCCATTATGTATAAAGGACATCTGTTTTCCTCCTTACCCCACTATACTAAGCTTTCTCAGGTAGCGTAGGTAAAGCTTGTAGTCTGTGCTCTCCCAGTTAGTGTTATTGTTGAGCCTTTCCCAGGTCAGAATCAGCTTGTCGTTCAGCATTTTTCTAGCTATAATTCACCTTTAAAAAGAAGTTGGCTTGAAGTCCTGTAGCTCATCTTTAACCAGTCTAAATCTCATATGTTTTGGGGGCCCTGTTCAAATGTGAAGTCATTCAACAGTATAGAATTAAATGACTATGGTGCCCAGATTATTCAATTCAAGGGTCCACTTTGAAAATGTCAACAGTTTATTGGAAGATAGTAAATACATAAGAAAATCTATGTTGCAAAATACTAAATAAGGCACAATATTACATCACCTAATAAACAATATAATTGCCTTTTTAAATAACTCTGTATCACCTTTAGACTTCTTTCGAAACTTTTAGACTAAGTCAAAATTTTGGTGTGGGCCATTTACTGAACCCTGCAGCACTCACTGACCTGCCCTTAATGTGTTGACAGTCAACATCCTTCTGCAATAAAAAAACACAAAAGGTCATAACAAAGAGAAAATTAACTTTGCCCAGGCAAGTTTACTAGTAAACCTAAAGTATTCTCATCTTTGCTTATTGAAAAGAAATGACCACTTCCCTTACAGTTTTGCCACATTAATGCCCTTGTTCCAGGAGTGATGTGATGTGTTAATGTGGGCACTGATGAGATCTATTTCACACTGTTTGCCATCCTTGTACAATGGTAGATATCAAAGGGTGAGTGATTAATTTCCTGACCTTAGAATGTTTACAAATTTAGGTTGCAAAAATACTAAGCACATTCCTAACCTGTTAGAGTATTTGATTCATTGCTACATTATCTGGTATACTTCATATAAAGTCAACCAAGTTTCCCCTCACACTGGAAACAATGCTGAAAGAAAGAAATAGCCTCGACTTACACATTTATCTGCAAAATAATCCATTTACTATTTCTCAGACTTGATGTTTAATTAATCAATTATTTAAATGTTTAATTCAATTGCTTACAGAATCTAAAACACATTGGTTATTGTCTGCTAATTTAAAACATCCAATTTCTGGGTGCAGTGACTATTTGTATAAAATTCACAAGTGGATTTATGGTGATATATTGGTCAGTTGTTTATCGCACTCTGAGTTAGCATTAGATTGATGAGGCACATCGTTCTTTCAGAGTAAGGAAATACAAACTTTTTCTAAATCTGCCAACTCAGAATTATTGTTGAAAAGCAGATACTATCACAGGCACTACATTCGCTTTAATGTTATTGATTGGAGAAAATTCTAACCTTTAGATTTAACTGTTTGAAAAAAATGCTTGTGCAGCAAGTTTTCCAAATAAATGCAATATTCACTTCAAAGCAAGTCATCATTTAAAGCAGATATCAACTTTGGATATGATCCTGTGCTCCTTAACTCACTCGTTAATCATTTCCTAGTGCCAATCCAATTTTTATGACTCATCAGATCTCCAGGAAAATGACCCCAGTTTCAATCATTTTTTACCCCTCTCGTATTTGGGATATTGACTTCCATTCAAAGACCAGGTTCTGGTCAAATTTAATAGAAGTATCACTGAGATATTTGACATGATGTTGTAAAATTGATTGAAATGCTGCAAAGTATAGATAATAAAACAAAAATAACATATACAAATTCTCATGACAATTATCAAATCTAGATTAATGGCATAGAATGACATAGTGCATTCAGTATGATTAAACAATTAATTTAAAGGCACCTTTATGATCTCAATTGATGTTATGACCAGACAAGTCAGATCCCAGACTGACATCTGGCCTAACATGTCATTATATTTATTTAATGTAGTGGCCTTTCCCTAAAACACAAGCACACGATGCTGCCAATTTGATTTTAACAATAGAACAGAAGTTGAATATTCAAAAGAAATGACTAGAAATAAAAAAAAAACTATTTACCTATCACATAATTTGAAAGATTTGGGAACACATAAAATAAAATCCCATCAATCTCAATACTATAATTTTATAGTACTTCTTTATCATGTCCATATATTTGATTTAACTGCCTTTTTTTTTCAATTTCATTTTGGCGATTGATAGCCTTTTGCTTGTTTAATCATACAGTTGAGCTTAAATTTTCTTAGCTTCAAAAACCCATTCAAATTTCTAACAAAACCTCTCATCTGGAATTTTCAACTAAAACCTGTTTTTTTTTAATCAAATCCCTTCTGCAGGAGAAAATGTTATTACCTGAGAGCAAATCAGATAGAATTTCTCCATGAGTTACCTGTTGCCAGCTGAATGCCTTTTGTTTAGAACTCACTCCCTGGCTCCAGTTCATCTACAACTAAATGTCCCCCACTGGTTCAATAAGAAACATTGTAAACCAAGCTTACATAAATGGTGGCAGCTTTCTAATTTCAGGCTACAATTTAAAATACAGGCAAATTAAAAGATATAATATTTATATAACTAAAACAAATGCCCATTATCATTAGAGGAGCTGCTCTCTTACACATGCTCATTTAAAAATCATGACTCCAGAAAAACTGACAAGTTAATTATGAAATCCCCTCACCCACATACACCAAAATCCACATCGCTTCAGGTCAAAAGCCAAACTCTAAAACAAATCATACTAATGTAAATAAATTATACATCTTGCATCACAAATCATAAACTATATTCATTTTTCAAAAAATCAATTCACCTAAAACTTAACTCATGGAATCTTTTTATTTTTTAATGTAACCGATACCAATGTCATGAGAAATGTCTAAAGAAACAGAAAACATTTTAAAGATCTTATTGGTGATAAATAAAAACAAAATCTCACTGAAAAATATCCCAATAAAAATAACAGCAAAATGGCTTTTTGTAAGTCTACCCAATTACCTTGATCTCAAGGCATGCATGAAACCATTTGTTCCAGACATTAGTGCCTCAATTGTTTGAAATCTTCATTTCAGGTAAGTAACATAAGTGACACACAGGAAAGCAATGTGCAGCACAATAATCTAAACAAGTAATGCAAACCCAAAAGGTTTATGAAATGTCTAATAAGAAATTTAAAGTGATGAGGTAACGAGGCAAAACTTTATAAATACTTTTTCACATTTTTGAACAAATCTAAATGTTAAAAGTAGGTGGAAACTAAACGTATCATGTACAACTGTGTTTTATGTTGAATTATAGCAAGGCTACAGAATGGAATTAAGATATTCCACCCAATTGAGGTATGTCAGTGTTTATGCTTTACATGAGCCTTTTCCCATGCTTCTTTACTTCAGTCAATCAGCATACATTCCCTTCGTGCCTCCCTCATATACTCATACAGCTTCTCCATAAATTAATCTATTTCATTCCCTCATACTTATCACTACTTTGGTGAAGGAATTTTTTTTTCCAAATCCTGTATTGGATATTTTGTTGAACTTACTCTTTAATTTTTCTCTTCTTTATATTTTCTATATCGCATCTACACCATCAAACACTCTGATAATCTTAAATATCTCTGTCAGTGGTTGAGGAAAACTAGCCCCAGTGCATTCAGTCTTTTCTCTCAGTTCTAACCTTTCAATTCCGTAAATCCTTTTAAGACCTTCACCAAATGTCTCCATAAGCTTTTCATAATACAGAGAGCAAAACTGTGCAGAGTATTCCCATGTGTAGTCTAACCAAGTTTCTGTACCAGTTTAATATCACTTTTCTGCTTTTCAATTCTATCTTTCCAGCAATAAATCATAGTGCTTGTGTTTTCATATTCTTAAATTTTGTAGCTGGTTTTAACAATCTGAACATTTGGTCATCTTTGCTCCTCTACCCCAATTCTTATTATCCTTATTCATCCTATCCAAGTTTCAGCACTGCTCAATTTGATAGTGAAACATTTATGATGCGATTTTTAATATCTTTCTGCATTTTGATGCATTACTTCCTGATATTAACTATAACCTTTAACATCAATTTGATGAAGTCTGCAATTTTGGAAATATTTCTGATCTACTAATCCAAATTGTAAATGCAACCCCACCATCTCAATGCGAGGAACACCAACTTCTGCTAATTCGACAAGTTCCTCCAAAGCTTATTTCCCATTTTCATACTGTTGTTAGTTTGCTATCTGTCCCCAGCCTTCACATGCTCCAGTATTAGCCATGAACATGCTATGTGCTATTTTAACCCAATGTTTGAAAATACAAATAAATTACATCCACTTTATTATCTTTATCCACTTTATCAGTTATGTTTTCAAGCAGTTCAATAAGATTCTTCAAGCATGAACCTTCTTCTTTGAAATTCATGCTGATCACACCTTGTTAGGGATTTGATTGCATCTTTGATTAATCATTTGGTTTACACCTCTCCAGGCTTATTCAATCTCCCTTTTTATATATAGGTATAATGACAGTTTCCAGCAATTGTCGGGCAGCCTTATGGCCAAGTAACTATTCACTATGTCTGTCATCGTACTGTCATTTTCAGTGAGTTTAGTTTGTGCATACTTAACTGATCATATTGGTTTCTGATCTTACATTTAAGTTTATATATAACACCAATATTTATTTTCTTGCTCCTTGATTTTTATTGTTCTGTTTTGCATTTCTACTTGTTTTATTTTTGCTGACTTTCTTAATCACTTCTTACTCCTATTTGACACTTTTCCATTTGCTGTATATCGACTTAGTTTATGATTCTTTCTCACATGATGTAAGGTATGTTATTCATTTATATTTCTAATATCATTTATTACAAGTTTGATGTCTTGAATTCTGGGTGAGAGACACAAGTTTTTTTTGTTTGAGTGAAGTTAATAATTAACTTGTAAGTATTTCTCATGCCAAATGATTTATTTTTAAACAATTTTCGATGTCAAGCTTTATAATTAATGGTTGAGTAAATTGATAGAATTTTATGACTGAATAATATAAGTAAAGTCCTGTTTAAAATGTCAGGAGAGATTTTTTTAAGCTCAAAGGAAACACTCTTAGCTTAGAAACAGAGGTTTATTCTAGTTTTTTCTTTGACTTTTGAGTAGTACTGTGAAGTCCTGAGATGAGGATGGCAATTTAGATTAGTGCTCCTGAGAACAGAAGGATATAGTGAATATAGATGACCTTAGAATAAAGAGGTAGAGATGGCCCCAAATCAGAAGTGTTAGGTAAAAAACCCTGAAGAGTTTAATTGAAGCAGAGTATGTTTGAGGTCAGGTGCATAAAGAGATCTACAAAGAAGCTATTTGCAGTTCCAGTCTATAAGTTAAACTCACAAGTGATTTAAACCTACTGAAGTGTTAGAAATAGGGGCTATGGTGTGAGTACAACCTGAGCAGTGCTTTTGAGTGCTAGAAAAGTTATATTTTTTGGATACTTTACCAGGAGTATCTTTTAATCAGCATACAAAGCATTTTTTAAAATTTCAATTTATAAAGGAGTGTTTAATGTTTAATGGGATTAAACTTGTACTGTATGTTTCAAGGTCTTTGAATTTGTGTTTTAAGTAGATAATTTGGTGTGTTCTACTTTATTTTTATTTCTTTTGCTAATAAATATGTTGTATTCTTTAAAAAATGAGCCCCATTTTAGCAAGAGAAGACTTCATTAAAACCATAACAAGTCAAAATATGATCTATCAAGCCACGTTGCAATCTGTGATCTGATTGTTCAACAATAACATCAGCTGGGATCATAACACTTCCCTCCAGTGAAAGCACATTACTTTAATCATCTCTGGGGTTTCATTACTGGCTAGTTTCTTCATTTCAATGCCATTGATCATTAGCTTAAATATGATCCGAAAGAACTGCAGATGCCATAAATCAGAAATGAAAGCAGAAGTTGCTGGAAAAGCTCAGCAGGTCTGGCAGCACCAGTGAAGAGAAATCAAAGTTAACATTTTGGGTCCAGTGACCAGTTTAAATATGTCGTTTACTCTCTTTTACCAACAATATTTCCTTGTTTATTTGTCAAGATCTATTCTCATAATTTTAAAGAAAGCTTCTTGCTTCCAATCTATTACTTTTCATACTTAAGTCTTTTACCACAATTTCTTTGAATCTTATTTAGTTTTTCCTATTTCAGTCATGAGATACGGGCAACAGGATGAGATCAGCATTCCTTGCCCATCTTTAACTGCCCTGGAGAAGGTACTGTACTTGGGTTATAGAAACAACACAGTGTTGAAAGGAAGGGAGTTCAAACATTTTGACCCAGCCACAGTGAAGGAATGGTGATATAGTGCCTAGTCAGAATGGTGTGTGACTTGGAAGGTTACTTGCAGGTAGTGGTTCTCATGCATTTGCTGGCTTTGTAGAGGGTACAGGTTGTATTTTTTTTGAAGGTGCTATTGGAGTGGTCTTGGTGAATTATTAACATTCAACTTATTGCTGGTACACTTTGCTGCCATGGTGCATCTGTGGTGAGGGGAATATATGTTGAAGGTGGTGGATGGGATATTAAGTGGATTGTTTTGTCCTGGATGTTCTCAACCTTCTTCAGTTTTGTTGGAGCTGCACTCATCCAGACAAATGGAGAGGATTTCATCATATCCCTGGCATATACCTAGTAGAAGGTGGATAGGCTTTGGGGAGACAGGAGGTGACTGACCAAGTCACTGACCTGATTTTGTAGCAACTGTATTTATATGGCTAGTCATGTTCAGTTTCTGGTCAGTGGTAACACCCCAGAATGTTGACAGTGCTAGGTTCATAAATGGTAATGCCATTGAACACCCAAAGGAGACAGTTAAATTCTCTGGTTATTCCCTGGTACTTGAAGGTAAAAATGTTACTTTCCATTCATCAACCAAGGTCTTGCAGTTTATGTACATAATCTGTTTCTTTTCCTGAGGAGTCATAAATATTGCTAATCATTGTTCAAATATCAGCAAATATCCTCACTTCTGACCTTATGATGGAAGGAACATCCTTTATGAAGCAGTTGGAGATAGTTGAGCTAAAGACACCAGCCTGAGGAACTCTTGCAGTGTGAGGCAATGGCCCAGTGGTATTATCGCTGGACTGTTAATCCAGAAACCCAGATAATATTCTGGGGACCTGCGTTCAAAACCCACCATGGCAGATGGTGGAATTTGAATTTTAAAAAAATCTGGAATTAAGAGTCCAACGATGACCATGAATTGATTGTTGTAAAGCCCATCTGGTTCCCTCTCCTTTAGGGAAAGAAACTGACATCCTTACCTGGTCTGGCCTACATGTGACTCCTGACCCACAGCAATGTGATTGACTTTCCACTGCCCTCTGGGTAATTAGGAATGGACAATAAATGCTAGCCTTGACATGTGAATGAATAAAATAAATCCCGGGTCTGAAATGATTGACCTTCAACAACATGATCCCAACACCCATTCCCTCCGGGACACCTTGTTCCACTCCTCCTCCCCTCCCTACACTCCCAGAGCACCTTCCCATGCAATCATAAAATGTTCAAAGTTTGTGAGAAGATTTGTAGCTCGGGTGCTCATTGTTGTGGTTCTGTTCGCCGAGCTGGGAGTTTTTGTTGCAAACATTTCGTCCCCTTTCTAGGTGACATCTTCAGTGCTTGGGAGCCTCCTGTGAAGCGCTTCTGTGCTGATTCCTCCGGCATTTATATTGGTTTGAATCTGCCGTTTCCAGTTGTCAGTTGCTGTCCGCTGCAGTGGTCGGTATATAGGGTCTAGTTCAATGTGTCTGTTGATAGAATTTGTGGATGAGTGCCATGCCTCTAGGAATTCCCTGGCTATTCTCTGTTTGGCCAGCCCTATAATAGTGGTGTTGTCCCAATCAAATTCGTGTTGTTTGTCATCTGAGTCTATGGCTACTAGGGATAGCTGGTCGTGTCGTTTCATGGCTAGTTGGTGTTCATGGATGAGGGTTGTTAGCTGTCTTCCTAGTTGTCCTATGTAGTGTTTTGTGCAGTCCTTGCATGGGATTTTGTACACTACGTTGGTTTTGCTCCTGCTGGGTATCGGGTCCATTGTCCTGGTGAGTTGTTGTCTGAGAGTGGCTGTTGGTTTGTGTGCTGTTATGAGTCCTAGTGGTCGCAGCAGTCTGGCTGTCAGTTCAGAAATGCTCCTGATGTATGGGAGTGTGGCCAGTCCTTTGGGTTGTGGCATGTCCTCATTTCATTGTCTTTCCCTAAGGCATCTGGTGATGAAATTGCGCGGGTATCCGTTTTTGGTGAATACCTCGTATAGGTGTTCTTCTTCCTCTTTTTGTAGTTCAGGTGTGCTGCAGTGTGTTGTGGCCCTTTTGAATAATGTCCTGATGCAACTTCGTTTGTGTATGTTGGGGTGGTTGCTTTCATAGTTCAGGACTTGGTCTGTGTGTGTGTGGCTTTTCTGTATACCTTCGTGGTGAATTCTCCGTTCGGTGTTCTTTGTACCATCACGTCCAGGAATGGGAGCTGGTTGTCCTTTTCTTCCTCTCTCGTGAACTGGATTCCTGTGAGTGTGGCGTTGATGATCCGGTGTGTGTTCTCTATTTCTGTGTTTTTAATGATTACAAAGCACTACATAGGACAAACAGGAAGACAGCTAACAACCTGCATCCATGAACACCAACTAGCCATGAAACGACACGACCAGCTATCCCTAGTAGCCATAGACTCAGATGACAAACAACACGAATTTGATTGGGACAACACCACTATTATAGGGCAGGCCAAACAGAGAATAGCCAGGAAATTCCTAGAGGCATGGCACTCATCCACAAATTCTATCAACAGACACATTGAACTAGACCCTATATACCGACCACTGCAGCGGACAGCAACTGACAACTGGAAGCGGCAGATTCAAACCAATATAAATGCTGGAGGAATCAGCACAGAAGCGCCTCACAGGAGGCTCCCAAGCACTGAAGATGTCACCTAGAAAGGGGATGAAACGTTTGCAACAAAAACTCCCAGCTCGGCGAACAGAACCACAACAATCATAAAATGTGTAATACCTGCCTGTTTACTTCCTTCTTCCTCACTAACCAAGGCCTTAGACACACCTTCCAGGTGAAGCAGCACTTTAACTGCACTTCACTCAATCTAGTCTACTGTATTCGCTGGTCTCAATATGGTCTGCTCTACACTGGGGCACTTATGTCTGGCCATAAAAAAACTTTGAGCTTCCAGTTGCTTGCCTTTTCAACACTCCATCTTGTTCCCTGGCCAAGATCTCTGTTTCAGACTCGCTACAGTGGTCCAGTCAAGTGCAAGTTGAAAGAACAGCACCTGATTTTCTGCTTGGGAAATCTACAACCTTCTGGACTTAGTATTGAGTTCAATAATATTAGGACACAAGCACTTTCTCCCAAATCCTTGCTCCAAGCCCCACACACCAAAGTACCACTGACAATCTACTAATGATTCCCATTAGCGCAGCTGAATTTTACCCTTTCCTTTGTGTATCCAACTGTTTTTCTCTCCCTCTGGGCTCTATCTCCCCTATTGTTTATCCTTCCTCCTCTCCCCTCCCATCTCCTTCACCAACATATATACCAACCATTTCCTAGCTACCATCAGTTCTGAAAAAGGGTCACTGGATCCAAAATGTTAACTCTGCTTTCTCTCCACAGATGCTGGAAGCTCTGCTGAGTTTTTCCAGCAAGTTCACTTTGTCTCATCATCCCTTATGCTCGGTTGGACTTCAATCATCAAAGAGTTAACCACTGATTTCTACTGAAACTAGCTTTGATGTCATACTCAATCAAATGTTGCCTTGATATCAAGAGTAGTTATTTACCTCTTGACATCACTGTCCATAACTCCCTCCATCACTTTACTGTTGATCAAGAGTAGAATGATGAGGCAGTAATTAGCTAAGTTAGATTTGTCCTGCTTTTTGAGCTCAAGGCTTATCTTGACAATTTTCCACATGGTTTGATAATGTCCGTATTGTAACTGGGGGCGTGGTTAGCTCTGGAACACACATCTTGAGTACCATTGCCAAAATGTTGTCAAGACCTATAGTCTTTGCAGTATCCAGTGATTTCTTGATATCATGTGAAGTGAATTGAACTGGTTGAAGACTGGCATCAGTTTTCCTGGAGACATCTGAAGGAGGGCGAACTGATTTGTGGCTGAAGAGATGCAAATACTTCAGCCTCACCTTTTACACTAATATGCTGGGCTTTCTTACTATTGAGGATAGGAATATAAATCAAGTCTCCTCTTCTCGTTAGTTGTTGAATTGCCCAGAACCATTGACAATGTGATGTGGCAGGACTGCAGAGCTTAAATCTGATCCATTGGTTGTGGGATTGCTTAGCCTTGTCTATTGCATGCTGCTTCTCTATTTGTCATGCAAGTACCTCAGCATTGTAGCTGCACCAGGTTGGCTTCTCATTGTTTGACATGTGTTGTACAGATCTTGGCATAGCCTCCTGCACTCTTCAATGAACTGGTGTTTTTCCCCTTATTTGATGGTAATGGCAGAGAGGGAGGTATCCAGCCAAAAGGTTACAGATTTGGGTTCAATATAATTCCGTTGCTACTGATGGCCCAGATTGCCTCACAGATGTCCAGTTTTGAGTTGCTAGTTACGCTCAAAGTCCCACTTAGTGTGTAGTCATGCCACACAACACATCGAAGGGTATCCTCAATGTGAAAATGAGAATTTGTCTCCACAAATACAGCTATGTCACATCTGCAGTAAGTAGACTGGTAAAGATGAGGTCAAATAGGTTCTTCCCTCTCATTGGTTCTCTCACCACTTACTACAGACCAAGTCTAGCAGCTATGTCCTTTCATTGGACTTTTCATAAGACACTTTCTTTATTAGCCTTGTAGCCATTTGATACATCTAAATGGCTTACTAGGACATTGCAGAGGGCAGTTGAGAGTCAATCATATTGTTGTAGGTGTGGAGTTACACGTAGGCCAGACCAGGTAGGGGTGGCAGATTTCCTTTTCAAAAATTATGAATGAGCCAGATTTTTTTTTCATGCCAGTACACTGTGGTTACATGGTCTTTATCAAGCTGCAATTGCAAATTTATTTTGATGCATTTAAATCTAACCAGCTGCCATGATGGGATTCGAACCTCTGTCCCCCAGAACATTTGCCTGAGGGTCTGGATTACTAGTCCAGTGATATTACTATTACCTTCTTTATTAACCTTTCTTAACAGATTATATGTGTCAAATTTAACTAGCAGTACTACTCTTCACATAGCCAGATTTTCATTTCCTCTGGCTCCTCGCTATCAATTATTGCCTTCATTTCCTTTGTTTTGTTTTGGTTCCTGTGTATGATGCTACAGAGACAAGTTATTTTGACTTATAATCGTTTCCTTATTTTATTTTGAATAATCATTTTAAGCTTATGTTCAATAGCTGAATTTGTTCCCTGGTCTTTAATGTTATGCTTACTCCTTACCTTGGCCTTACCTTTATTTTGTTACCTTCTATCTTATATTTTTAAATGTACTATGGTCCCCAAATTCCTTCTCCTTTTGCCTGTTTTCATATAATAAAGTCCTAACTACAGCATAGAAATATTTCTAAAATTAAGTCGGTCAGCATGTTGACTTACATTATATGTTGTTTTATTGAAATGCACTAAAATTATAATTACAAAAATAATTGTGAACCTTGTCATGAGTAGGATATATTTCACAAAAGCTGCCAATATGGAATTTGGTTTCTCTAACAATATATCCTACTTATACTGTGAAAACAGTTCTTTTCCAACATTCTGCCCTGGTACAACGACATTTAATCAAACATTTGATTAATAGTTGGTCAATCCGATGATGAATTAAAAGTTGTGAATCATACTATTGATCTTCTGCAAAAGGCCAAATTGCTGCTGTACTTTATCATTTCCCTTACAAATTCTACTGCAATACCATAGTAAAAGCCACTGCATCACTTTCTTTTATTTGGTCAGATCATTGCCAGTGGGATCTGGTTTTTTTTCTGTGTGGTAAAGGAGATTTCAACCAGGTCAATATAGTTGGAAGTGACACAGGGCAAATGCAAAGTGACACAGAAGCTAGCACCAAATCTACCCGGCATATCTGCTGGTTCCAAGAAAAATTCTCAGAATAAGCCAAGACCCACAATCTTGAGTGCTTCATTTCTACTAACATTGCTGCGCACAAATTGATTCCTCGTTATTTTAATATTCCAGCCCCGACCACCTGCAAAATCAAAATGAATAATATCTGTTGTTCTGTGTTCATAAATTTGAGATCAGCAAAAAAAATCATGAGATGTAAGTGCAAAGGTCGGCCATTTGGGGAGACAGTGGCCTCCTGGTATTATCACTACACCATTGATCCAAAATGTCAACTCTTGATTCCCTTTCTGATTAACTTGAAAGGGTTCAACAAAGATGTTGCTAAGGTAGAAAGTTTTGTGCTATAGGAAGAGGTTGAATAGGCTAGGGCTGTTTTCCCTGGAGTGTCGGAGGCTGAGGGGGTAACCTCATAGGGGTTTATAAAATCATAAGGGGCTTGGATAGGATAAATAGACAAAGTCTTTTCCCTGGGATGGAGGGAGTCCAGACTAGAGAGCATAAGTTAAGGATGAGAAGAGAAAGATTTAAAAGGGACAAAGAGACAACATTTTTTTTACGCAAAAGGTAGTGTGTGCATGGAACGACTGCTAGAGGAGGCTGGTACAATTACAGCATTTAAAAGATATCTGGATGGGTATATGAAGGAAATAGGAAGGGTTTAGAAGGACATGGACCAGGTGCTAGCACATGGGACTAGATTAATTAAGGATATCTGGTCAGCACAGATGAATTGGACCAAAGGGTATGCTTTTGTGCTGTATATCTTTTTGGCTCTATAACTCTAAATAGACACAAATCTCTGGATGGTGATCACACCAACCATCCAATTGACCGTGACCAACTCCCATGAACTGAGATTAGATAATGCTCTTAACTGAGTCTGACAGTGGAGGAGTGAGCCGTCTGGAAATAAGTTTCAGATGACAGCAAAGTTCAGGCACTTGGTAGTTTATTCGAGCAAGCGTTGGTACCTTGCAAGGTGAGACACTCGAGACACACCATGCAGGACTGTGTTGAATGTGTTCTGCCTGAGTACAAGCAGATTTTTATTTTATACATTTCCTGTCCTTCTGACATTGTTGCATATGTCCTCTCCCCTGTATATTATTGGTCAATAAAACTGGATTGTCCAACTATGATTGGGTCCTTCATAGGTCATGCTATATTAGAAATTTGCTTGCTGCTATGTTCTGACTGGGCTGTTTTAGTACATATAAGTAATTTAATTTTGAATGAATATTCTGCTACTCTCAGATAGCAAGCAATCCTTACCTTCTAGTTATGGCAGCTATGGTCTGCGTAATCTATTATCTCGTAGCAGGATGTTCCAGATACAGGGACATTTAAATTTTCCCACTACAGGGAATATGTTGTGTTTCAATGTGCATTCCAGTCCTGGTAGTCTCTGTCCTTGTTAAAAGATAAGAGAGACCCCTTCTTTTGCCTGAAATTAGTTCTTGAATCTTTCCTCCTAATGCTTTTGGTGATTTTTATATATATGAAGATCCATAACCACTTTGCATTCTATATCTATGATTATCTAGAAGAATCATAACTAAAACCTCATCGTAATATTATAACAGATTCATTAAAAGACTCAAAAGAAACAACTAATTAGTGTGGAATATTCTTATCTATGTTGGCAATTGTAGCTTTACTTCTATCACATTTAAGACAGACTGGCTTTTGTTTTACTTGCTGAGAAGTAAAACACTAAGAAAACATTTTCCCGCACTCTTTAACTTCTGTCAGCCATGTTCTACAAAGCTTCTCAGGGCAATCATTGGCCATTTTATGCTGCGCGGTCATGGGCAGCCCAACAGGCGGCAACTCCTGATTCACTATAATTCCCCCTTCGTTTGGCTAAGGACTACTCACTTTAGATTTTCAGACCATTGAGTTGAAGCACATACCACATGTTTTCCATTTAAACTGCTGGCACATGCTGCAGATGTGACATTTATGTAACACAGTGCCATACACCAACATGTTCACCTCTAACATGAGAAGCTGCTTGGCAAGATGGAGTCGCACCAAACTTGTAAGATCTGAATGAAGTAGCTGTGCGCAAAAAGGCAAGTCAAGGCAGAGATGCTGTGAACATTCATGTCAGGCCAAAATGAGTGAGCATTAAGAAGGCAAGCTGGAAGTCCTGAGATGCATCCTGTGCAGATACATGAACTAGAGTGTGTCCCTGTGCTCTGACTGGCTTGACAGGAATATTGCAACATAAGATGTCAGTCAGCTCCAAAGTGCAGTAGAGAAATTTGGAAGTGCCTTGGCCTTAATGATGTGGTGAGACTGGTATTTCATCAATGCCAACTTCTTTGGATGAAGGTTGGAGGTGATCACTGCATATGGAGCATGCCATGAGATACAACTGAACATAACAACCTGAGAGCTTCATCCATCAGGTAACAGCTTTGACATTCAAGTCAGGAACTGGTATCATTTAGTTTCGCACCATAGCCTGGGAGAATCATTTAATGCATGAAAATGAGGTGAGGTTAGCTGTTAATCATATGCAAATATACAGACATAAGGTCACTTACTCGTGAGATTCTCATCTAAGCTTTTAAATCTGAAGGGAAACATTCAACATTTATTTTCTTGATGTTGAGAATCTGATTTCTTTTATTCACACTGCGGTCTCCCAAATTACAATTGCTCATCCCCTGAAAGGCTGCAAAACTGCCAGCCAACAAGTTTCTCCTGTGACCAATGCAACTTGTTCAGTTCCCTGTTCTTCACTGAGTTAACTGACACCAGGCAAAGCAATGGGAAGTGTTACAACATGGGGAAAACCTCCCCCACCCTGCTAATTTAAACCAGCAATACAGAAAAGATTTACCCCGTGCACCATCCCAAAAGTCATCATTTAAAGTAAAAATTAACAACTTTATTTTTTAAAGTTAAAATTCATGCAACACCAGGTTATAGTCCAACAGGTTTATTTGGAAGCACTAGCTTTTGGAGCGCCGCTCCTTCATCAGGTGATTGTCTTGACTTTATTTTTTAAAGTCTAACAGAGAATAATTAACGAGCAACTATTTGCAACTATCTAAACCTATCTTTTACCTTCCCCTCTGCAATACTAGTCTGATAAAACCTCCGATTAAGATTGACAGAAAAATTCAAATTTCAAAACCAGCCAGCTGTCGAATCTTCTCTTTGTATCGCCCTCTGTAAATTTGCTCTCCAGGTCGGTGTTGATATTTTTTTCTGTGAAAACTCCTTCTCCAGACAGGTACCTCTCAGTGAGTTCTTATAGCAGCATGCAGATGTTGGTTTTTTTTGGCAGTTCTCCTCCAACTGTTTTTTTTTGGTTTTATACCCCAAAGCATCGGTTCACTTCATTGGTTTTAATGCTATCAAAATAATAAATTCAAACTTGATTGGCATTTAGTATATTGGGGCATAATTTAAAATGATTGGCCAAATTTAAATTTGATTTTTCTTTCATAGCAACCTAGGTACTGCTAGCTGCTGGACCTAATGTTACATTGTAAATTCTCCAGCACTGTGTGCTTGTTAAGTCCTTCAACTCTCAAAGGTACAGTACCTCTCTACACCTTCACAACAGAAGAGATCTATATTTGGCCCATGGGTTGAGAGTGGGGTGAATTCCAAATCTCTGGTTCCTGATTTCATGTTGAATAGGGCTTGTTGGATGACAATGCATGAACATGAGAAGATTGGCCTATGATGGATCCATAGGCACTAGGTGTAAGTATGAACAGAGAGGTGGCATCTGAGCAGAGACAGGGGCGCTTAAGGCAACTGAAAAATACTGATTGTGGTATGTATAGGAATATCCTTAGATGTTTCACAATAAAACATAGATTTACCCAACATAAGCTTAGGATTTGACATCGGCCAGTTAATGCCTTATGAGAATTTTCATTTTAAGAAGTTAGAATTAAGGTCTTTTTTAGACCACTTGAATTATAGTTTATTATAACATGGCTGACATTAATAGTCAGAAGGTCTTTCACTGGCCTGAATCTGCTGCTCTGGAATAAATTGGAAATCGGGATTCTGACCCAGATCAGTCTAAACATTGCTTATTTAGCTTTGGTGTTTTCTGGATGAATCTCTAGCCCAGGAGCCTTCAGAGACACACATCATAGTTCAGTTGAGGAAGACATACACACAGCAACAGCAAAGAGCATTGGCACTGAGACAGCACCCTGATTTGCAGCAATAAGTGCTGCATTCTGTGTTTAAATTTCCTGAACCCACCTTGACAGCCGCTGAGGTAAGGTAAGTGAAGGGGTAAGGTGGCGGATGGGTGAAGGGGTGAGGGAGTA
This sequence comes from Hemiscyllium ocellatum, assembly GCF_020745735.1. Taxonomy (NCBI): domain Eukaryota; kingdom Metazoa; phylum Chordata; class Chondrichthyes; order Orectolobiformes; family Hemiscylliidae; genus Hemiscyllium; species Hemiscyllium ocellatum. Next base: position 24,371,899 of record NC_083425.1, on the reverse strand, counting down.
GAATGGAAGGTGGGTAGCTTGCCAGGTGAGTAGAGAGTTCAGGTGCCATATGGATTAAGGGGCAGGCAGCCAGGTGGGACGGCTGTATGGATGCAAAATGGGTGAACAGTTGATTGCCAGGTGATTGGAGAGTCAGCTGGTAGGTAACTGGGTGAAGTAGTCAATGGAGGAGGGAGGTGAAACCTGTTGGATCCTGTTTAGTCAATGAGGAGTGTCATTGTGATTCATGGCTGTCGTGGGATTTCTGGCATGGGGGTAGTGGTGAAATTGGGTTAGATCAGATTGTGGATTGGTAAGGATGAGTGGGAGTTAAGGGGGATGGGGGTTGGTTACATAGGGATGTGTCATGTCAAAAGAAGTCTGGGGGAGGTTGTTGGGTTTGAGGGTGGTGCAGGGGGTACAGTTTAATACTTAGCCAGGAGTTAGAGCAAGTATCATTCTTTGAGCATTTCCTACCATAAGAAAACCATTAGAAATAAGAACAGGAATAGGCCATTTGGCCCCTCAAGCCTGTTCTGTTAATAAATAGGATCAGGGCGAACCCAAAATTTCTCACATCCACTTTCCTGCCCTTTCCCGTAACCCTTGATTCCCCGACTGATCGAAAATCTATCTTTTTCAGCCTTTCCTCCCCACCCGGTGGCCCCGGTAGCAAGTAGCTCCAAAGATTCACAAACTTGTCAGAAGAAATCCTTCCTCCTCTCAGTCTTTATTCGGTGTCCCTTTCTTTCTATAACCTCTGGTCCTAGCCTCTCCCATAAAGGGAAATATCCTCTCAGCATTTACCCTGACAAGCTCGTTAAGAATCCTTAAGCTGAGTAAGACCTGTTTGAAGCCTATTTTTGAGGACTTGGGAACTTTTTCAGAGAAGTCTAGCAACTGCCTAAGAGCAATCACTGAGCAGTCCCTGTGGAGTTATTAACCAAACTCACTTTAGCAGTCACTATCGTCCTATCAGAAAATATTTCCCAAACAACATATTTTCATGAATTTAAACATCTACTCACTGGTAACACTTTTCATCATGATTAAGATTATAAGTGCAAGGTTCCATTCAATGACAAAGATAGCTTCCAACTATCTTGCCACCACTTTCTGACTTAATGAAACTTTCAGCTTCCGTTAGTTCACAAAAGAACTAATGAAATATTGCATGTGCCAAGATTTGACAGTATATCAGTGACAGGATATTTTGAGAGTTATCTAATGAAGTTGAAACAACTATAATTCACGGGTGCTGCAAGTGAGTTATAAAATAATTTTTTATCAAGTGAAACATCATCAGCAAAACCCTGTTAGTGATGAGTTTTCTTTGATCTGTTGAATCCCATTAGAATTTATATGCATTCTAGATCTTGCCTCACAGATGGAACTGCTAAGTGATAATTCATTGGGGTGAATGATTGTTTTTAATTGCACTGTAGTGAATTACCACATCATTGGGCAGTGAAATTGTCATTCAGAGCTACAGAATGTATTTGAAAACAGCTCAACATAAATCCTATTAAATAAAATCTCATAATAAAAAAAATCTTATTTGCAGACACAACCCTTATTTGCAGACTTCCAAGCACTAAAAAAGAAAGTGAATGAAGTAAATATTCCTTGAAAGCACGTCAGGAGTTTTACTGTTTTACTCAAGGAATTACTATGTCGAAGATGCGGTTGTTGCCATTTTTCATTTGCATTTCCCAGTGGCAGATTGTACACCATTTCTGCAGGGAGATATCACTGCTTAAATGCCAAGTGGGTATAGCTGTTGCTTGCTGCAGCATTTACATCTGTTCCTGCTGCTAACTGGTATTTCCAAGTTCATACACTCCCCTTTTATTTGTCCTTGTATCCCTATCCCTGCAGTGTCTAATGCAGATGGACAGAATTCATGAACTAGCCTAATTCCACAGTCCAATCGTTCACACCTGGCAATAAGCAGCTCAGTCATGCTTGATGAATGTGCTTTCTTTGTGTACAACGCACATATGTTTTATTAAGTCTTGACGTATTTGAGCTTTGTCAAATATGTCAACATTAGCCGAAAACACAATCTGATTTAATTATAAAGACGTTCCAATTTTTGTTTTTTGGAGGGGCGAGATAAGAGGTTGCTGGTGCAAGTATAATCATAGAATCCATACAGTATGGAAGCAGGCCATTTGGCCCATCAAGTCCACTTTGACCATCCGAAGACCTACCCCCCCTCCCCCCTACCTGTCCAGGGCTAATCCACCCAGCCTACATATCCCTGGATACTACAGGCAATTTAGCATGACCAATCCATCTAACCTGCATATCTTTGGACTGTGGGAAAAAACTGGTGCACCCAGAGGAAATTCACTCAGACACGGGGAGAACAGCAAACTCCACACAGATCGTTGCCTGAATCCCGATGCTGTGAGGGAACAGTGCTAACTACTGAGCCACCATGCCAGCCCAATAATGATGAACAATATAACACTATATTCATGGAAGTAAAATTTTAATGAAGTTATAGCTCAAAAACAGGCTAATTGGCTCAATTGATCTATGCTGGGCTTTTTTCTGCTTTACATAAGACCACTCCCACCTGCCTTCATCTGCTTCGTATCAGTATAATCTTCTGAGCCTGTCTCCCTTGAGTTTACCTAGATTCCACTCAAGTGAACCCGCACCCTTTCAGTCAACATTGAAAACTGATCATTTATCACGTTTCAGTTGGTGGGATCTTGTTTGTATAAAGCAGCTGCTGCATTTACCTATATCTCACAGTCATTGATTCAAAGTAACTCAATCTATGGCCAGTTTGTGTTGTCATGAGGAACTGCATGAATTCAAGTCCAGCTATTGGTTCAAGTCACAATTCAACACTCAAAATGACACACTCTGCTGTACATCATAATTCAATCTGGCTTTGAAGGGCAATAAACTCATTGGAAATTGGGAATAGGTTTACTCTCTTCATACTTTTTCACTGTCAAAATAAGCAGGCATTTGCTCTTGATTCAGATGTGGTCAGTGTGATAACAGATACCGGACATCATATACTGTGTTGATATTGTGTATGGAACATTGGTCTGATATGGATGAAGTGGTGATTGTACCACTGGTCATCATTTCTAATAACATTAGAATCTCAGAACCCCAGCAGTGTGGGAGCAGGCATTCAGCCCATCGAGTTAAGACTGTCTCTCCAAGGGGTATCCCACCCCTATAACCCTGAATTGCCTCATGGCTAATCCATCTAAACTGTATATGCTTGGATTGTGGGAAGAAACCAGAGCACCCCGATGAAACCTAGACAGACATGGGAAGAATGTGCAAACTCCACACAGACAGTCCCTTGGTCCCTGGTGCTGAGAGGCAGCATTGCTAACCACTGAGCTACTGTGCTGTTCAAGGAAAGGAGCTTTCTTTAGAAATAGCACAGAGCATCATGTGCTGGATGAAAAGTAGTGAAAATGTACATCTGATGCCATTAGGCATACAGGTGCTGATGATGGAAAGTGGAAGCAGATTTTGCACTTTGGAATATAAATTGCCCAGTAACAATTTTGTTCAATGGTATAACATAACAAGGGGAATATTGTGAGACTGTACCTTTCATTTGACTTTATTTTTCATTGTAGACTGAACTGGGAAAAGGTCTGTCCTACATCAAAGGATTGAGGGAGAAGTTACCATACTTCTAAAAAAAAAGTTACTGAAACTCATTGTGAGAGACATGTTTACTCTGCTGTTTTGTTCAAGCATTAAATGAAGCTGTTTGTGGATGGGCTGTGTACAATATAAGATCCAGCTGGTGACAGGTTGCTGATTGTCACAATTTCACAAACCAAAGGGCATCATTGTTCCTTAGGACGGACACCAAGACAAACATTGACTGTGCCTGGTTTTATGAAGTTGAAAGCATGTACTGTACCTTTAAGAGAGAGTGAAAGCTGTTTTGTGCTGAGAGCTTGCAGGCACATGCCATTTGACTGACTAGCAGTTTCAGAGTATACTGGAAAATTGAAAAATCTGTATCATTTGGCTATGAAACAAATACCTGACTTTTGGTTGCTATGTTTTCACAACAGTTCAAAATTAGCCAATCAGCTTAAACTATGCCCCAGGATACTAAAACCCAATCAATTTTGAATTTTACTATTTTGCCAGCGTCAAACCAATGAGATGATTAGGTTATAAATATGCCAGCATTTTGAGAATTAGCCAGAATAGTGACCAACTGCCATCGTCAGAGTAACTGCCAGAAAAACACTCTCAATCAAAGGTACTTTTTTCATATGAAACACCTTTGTAACAAAAGTCGAAGACGACCTTGGGAGATCTACAGTGAGAGAAAGGTGGACACTGGAGATGACAGCTGCTGTCTGGTTTTGAAATTAAGCTGATGTAATTTTAATATGGGTGGTTATTGAAACAGTAGATTGTTATAGAGTTGGAGGCAGATAACAAGCAGTTAGGAGAAAGGAGATTTATAGTTGTACATAGTTGTTGTAAATAGAGTCAAGAATAAATAAATATATTTTTCTTTAAATAATAGAATTTGGGAGTTCTCTGTCACTCGTAGTTAAACACATTATGATGTAAGGTGAACAATGCTGGGTGTTTTCTTTAATTAACAGGCGGGTTCACCGCTGTGTCGTAACACTGGTAAACCATCAACTCGGTGAAAGAGGCTCTTTGGTCTACCCAAAACTTGTTGGTCTTGCAGTGTAAAGAGTTGACCCTGACTGGGTGTTACAGACTGTCACATTCCAAGGTCTATGACTACGTGCTGAGGGACACACTAGAGCTTGAGGCAGCTGCTGCCAAGGCAGAATGGGGGCAGACAACTGTCTAAAGTCTTTTTGCCAAAATATAATGAGGGCCTGTTACATTTCAAGATAGGTTCACAGCTCTAATGGAAAAATTAATAGTTTCCATTCATGTTTAGAAAATGCCTTTTCTTTGCAACTGAATTGAAGCTATAATGAGGAATGTTGAAATTCCACTGTACTTTCTGCAGTGTGTTTTGTATTTCTGGTATTTATTTATGCATACTTTATTTCAAAAACAAAATCCATGAATTAAAATAATTAGTCTGACAACAACTACCTGATTGGCTCCTGAATAGCTGAACAGCTTGTGGATGAGAAAAATACTGGCAGAAGCCTTTAGACTGCTAACTGTTCTGATGAAAGATAATCTGAAATGATGGGGAAAATGTAATGCAACCAAATTTCTTTTGCAGCAGGAAACATAGTAGCCCAGCCCACTTAAGTTTTGAAAAGGGCCCAAGGTAGCCTACCTGTGGTGGGGACACTTGCCTTAAAACCACCCCAAAGAGTGGACTGGGCTGACAGGAGATTACACTCACTACTATCAGGAGGTTAATTAGCCCCAAAGACCAATGCACATCCATTGCTACTTCAATCATCACAGTTCGCAGATGCAGATATTTTTAATCAACTTCTTCAGCCAGTTATACAGAAAAAAGATAAATTACATGCACACTAGAGTTTTACTGAATTGAGCATTTTGGTTTTCATTTTTGATGGATTGCTAAGTGTAACACCAACATTATAGATTCCTTTGTATATGTTAAAGCATATACACTTAAAGAACCCCACAAGCAGCTGTAAAAGAACACACTAATTTTCATATCTTCTATATATAATACATTAGCAGATAGGAAATTGAAATGCATTGAACTGTTCAATTGAATTAGCTGATAATTGTATCCAGGCAGTATAGATCAGAGGTGGGAACAATACCACTATACCACAATTCTTCCTTTCAATTATCATTCTAAGTGAATAGAAGAATTCAGTGTACTATAGATATTTTCTATTCAGAGATGTTATGACTCCCCTCTGGAGCATGTGGGAATTGAACCTTACCCTCCTGATTCAAAGATAGGAATACTACCTCTGTGCCACAATACCCTCTCACTGCTGCCCCCTACTGCCCCCCACCCCACCAACCCCACAAAAATTTAGTGTATAGCATCTTAATCACTGGTTACCATGTGTACGAATTGTTCATCATTAGTCCCTATTCAAACCATTAAGGTTTTGCCCATTACCCTTTAGCTCTTTAAACCATAAACTTTGGATAATGTTTGGTTTTGTTGCTTACACCATAATTCCTGAATAATTCACCCACTGAATGTCTTACTGATGTTTCTATCAAATCTTGAAGAGTCAAATCACAATTTTATATTACGTAAGCTTTGCAGGTACAGCTAGCATTTAGGGAGAATATGATATGTTAACATTTATTGATAGAAGTTTGAAGTATAAAAGGAAGGAACTCTTTCTGATACAGGACCTTGATGAGACCACACCATAATTATTCTCATTCCCGAAGGAAGCTTGTATTTGCCTTAGACTGGGTGCAACAAAGGTTCACTACATTGATGGTGAGAGGAAAGACTTGTCCTATAAACAAATTTGATTAGAATGGACCTGTATTGTCTGAAGTTTATGAAAATGAGAGATTCTCATGTGAGTGCATAAGATTCTTAGAGGCCTTGATTAGGTATATGCTCAAAGACTGATTCTCATGCTGCAGAGTTCAGAATTAGATTCCATTGTCTCAGGAAAATGGGTCAGTCAATTAGGGCTGAGATGAAGAGAAATTTCAGATGATTATGAATCTTTGGAATTTTCTACCCCAGAGGTTTGGGGATATTCAACTGTTGTGTGTACCCAAGGATGAGATTGACAGATTTTTTGATACAAAGGATCTGAAGATGGGGGTTGGGGAGAGAATGGGATTGGGTGGAGTTGATGTAGAGATTCAAAAATGATCATATTGAATCATAGAGCAAGCTTAGAGCTCTGTATGCTGATTCTGTTCCATATTTGATATGTTTGTGCAAACAATTTCTTCTTTTTGCTTGTTGTTCCTGAACTTTCCCTTATGTAATATTTCATATTATTATATTTTACACTCCATAAATCTATAGTTAGATAGAAATTACTTTGATCATGACATTTGGACCCTTGTTAACTGACTGTGAGCTAATTCAATTGAACAGTTCGATGCATTTCAATTTCCTCCCTGCTTATATACATTATAAATATGAGACATGAAGAAAAGACAAGAAAATTATTCTTTTATAGTTGCTTGTGGTGTCCTTTAAGTATGAATGCTTTAAAATGTACAAAGGAATCCATTGAAAATAAAAACCAAAATTCAGTAAAACGCTAGTGTGAATGTGATTTATCTTTTGCTGTAAATCCCGATAAAGCATTGTCACTAAATACATTGTGAAGGATGACCCAAGCATGCTCTTCTGGCTGATTGTTGCAGTAATAACAATCACTTTGTGACCCTGTTATACAGTTCAGCACCCTAGGTTGCATGGTACTAGAACTCACCAATCAAAACTATGAGGGATTTGGATCAGTTCTCACCAGGGCAATTGGTAAGTTACCCTGTCGTAACTGAGCATACCTTACATAATTCATCTCTGCTTCCACAAAGTCAGTTGAGAATTCCATTTACATCCATCAGGGAAAAAATACAGCCAGCTTGCCTAGACCTTTCAGTTGACATCACTTGTATGGAAATAACGGGAAAAGAAAAGGTTGGTATAAGAAAGTGTGTCGATGGCATCTGTCTGCAGGACAATTGTATGTTTTTATTACAGAATATCTAAGAGGTTTGTGTATGATTAGATAAGAAAAACAACAACTTGTGTTGATGTAATGCCTTTAATGGATTAAAGTATGCCAAGGTATTTCACAGGAGTGATATAAAATTTGGTAACTCATTATTCAAGGATATATAAAGGTAGCTGGGATTTAATGACTGGAGAAAAAGGAGAAACAAGAACTGAAGAGCATTAGAAGAGGAAGCCCACAGTTTAGAAACTTGGCAGCTTAAGGGGTAGCCAAAATAGCAGAGAGAGAATTTGAAGATAAGATTAGATTCCCTACGGTGTGGGAACAGGGCCTTTGACCCAACCAATCCACACCAATGAGTGACCCACCCAGACCCATTTCCCTCTGACAAATCACTTGACACTATTGGCAATTTAGCATGGCCAATTCACCTTAGCTGCACACCTTTGGACTGTGGGAGGAAACCAGAGTACTTGAAGGAAACCCATGCAGACATGGAGAGAATGTGCAAACTCCACACAGACAGTCACCCAAGGCTGGAATCAAACCTGGGACCTTGGTGCTGTGAGGCTGCAGTGCTAACCACTGAGCCAAAATTGTCATTGCTGATCACTGTGAGATATATCATCAACCCAAGTGCTTAGGATGCCTTTGGTTTTTCTCTATGTTGAATAAGAGTGCACTAGTTTGTTTTTATGTACTTTGGAAGCATATAGTCTACATGACTTCAATATCAGAGTAAAAAATGAGGTCTGCAGATGCTGGAGATCACAGCTGAAAATGTGTTGCTGGTCAAAGCACAGCAGGCCAGGCAGCATCTCAGGAATAGGGAATTCGACGTTTCGAGCATAAGGGCTTATGCTCGAAACGTCGAATTCCCTATTCCTGAGATGCTGCCTGGCCTGCTGTGCTTTGACCAGCAACACATTTTCAGCGATGACTTCAATATCAGGCAGATAGGTCTGAAGATACAGCTCTTACAACATATTTATTCTTAGGATTTGGAGTCAGACAGCATCAGAAATAGTTAGTTTGTCTGGTTGCAGGTATTTTTACCACCCATGAAAGTGAGTGCATTCTAAATTCATCCTGTAATTACCCAATTACTATATTTTATTTGACCTTGAAAAAAAATCGACAAACTTGCTTTGCTAGTTATCTATATGCTATTCGAGATGTAGCTCGAAGAAAGGATAAGATTTTACAGAAATAAGTTGCAAAAACAAAGTAGATAAAGGAGAAATTGTCTTCCTGGAGGCAGTACTAGGGGATATTGATAGAGGGTAAAAAATGAATTTTAATTTTACCTGCAGTTATACAAATATTTCCTGCCATCTGAATCCCCACTGATGTCTGAGATCTGATTAATTTTTATGGGAGGTCAGTGATATCATCAGTTGGCTTTTAATCCTGTTATTGCATCTTTCTGGGCCATTTTGTGACACGTAATTAAGCTCCTTAGTTGTTTTAGCACAAACCGTCTTGAATGATCAAAAATAAAGGATTTTTCATGACGTAATTCAGTGAATAACCTAATATTAAACTTGTCACACAATTTCTCTGTAATCAAAAGAAAACAAAGAACTGTGGATGCTGGAGATCAGAAAGAAACACAGAAATTATTATAAACACTCAGTAGATCTGGCAGCATGCTTTCACATCCACAGATGCTGCCAGACCTGCTACTTTTTTTTACAGCAATTTCTGTATTTGATCTCTCCATAATAAATGTAATGTGTGAGCTGACAGCATTGATATGGGCTTCTGATGATGCTCATTGGATTGAGACCTCAAAACTGAGGCGACTGCCAACCAGCAACTGAAGCTGCCAGGTTGGTCACAAGGTCATAAGGTAGAGATCCCAGAGTGGCTCAAGCAATATTTGGAGGCCATGAAAGTGTAGTTTAGCACTTATTGTTGGTCGGCATCTTCAGTTACATTACTGCAACTGCATAGTCCAAACTCCAAACACTTCTCATCTAATATGGCAATCAGATTCAATTGCACAGTACAGTCCTGATACACATTAAACAAGATGGACATTCCAGACACTATTTGTAGTGGAAGTTAATTGCAAAGTTAGAGCAGCAGATCAGTAAGACTCCCAACTTTATGTGGGAGCTGTTACCACTCCTTTTATACAAAGTGAAAGCAATCCAAATCAGCTTCAAATAGTATATCCAGTGCACTGTCAAATCTGGTTTGCAAAGCGTTCGTGTGACCATGAGACCTTTGGAAACCTTGTAAACCCAGCAAACTTTAATTTAAATGTATGGAGACTAGTGTTTCAGGTGCTATAAGTACATTCAAGGTGTGTTGGTCTTGGTTTCTTTCTGTTAAACTACACAAGTTTTTTTTGAAAAGGTTCATTTATTGAAAATATTCCGATTACCATTGATTAAGAGTAATGACTAAACAAAGAGCACTTCTACTGAACTATACAATAGTGACCTAAGGGGCACATTTTCATGCAGTTGGTGGCCATTGTATGGAATGAGCTGTCAGAGGAAGTGGTGACAGCTGGTACAATCACAATATTTAAAAGGTGTCTGGATTGGGACATGAATAGGAAGGGATTAGGCGCCAAATGCCAGCAAATGGGACTATATTTATTTTGGATATTTGGTCAGCATGGATTAGACCAATGTGTACAACCCTATGACTCTATAACATGTAGGAAGACAACAATATAATTGATCACGTCAAAGGTTGCAGAGAAATCAAAAAGGAATCAAAGGATAAAAATGCCAGCGAGAGCATTTCAACTGAGATTTTAAATGGATTTATTTTGCAGCTTTAGCATGTCAGTACCCTAACTATACAGATTTACAATTGGAATTCTGGGAAAAGTGGGCATAGATTCCAGGTGACAATACAATGGAGGAATTTGGGATGGAAAGGTTGCTTGGATATAATATCCATGTTTGTAAGGACCGAGAAGACAAGAGTAAGTTCTTTGAAGCTGTGGTAATAACGACGTTTGAACCATGAGTTTGTGGTAGATGAGGAAAGTGAACTGTGTCAGCCATCATGGCAGGTGAGAAAGGTGAAGTGGATGGAAAACCAGTTTAGCAAGAATGATGTCAATGGAGGAGTTTAATTGGACAGGCCAATCAGAATCGACTTGTCCCCTCTGAGAGGTAACATTAACAAATAACTGTTTTTGCAGCATCTCTATGCTAATGATGACTCAACCAATCAGTTGTCTCTTCCCAGGCTTCATTAAAAGGTGTCTCTTTGTTCAAGGCTGTATCTTGCATCCTGGTTCTGAATAGTGAAAGACCAAAAGCTTTAACATGCTGTTTTATTTTAGTAATGTTTAAGCTCTGTAGTACTGAGCAATTATTCATCTATCTGAAACAAAGGAACAAAGACCATGTTGGGGATGATGACAGAGTTAGAATCATGGGAAGGTCGCCACTGATGATGTGACCTAGCCAGCTGATGAATTGTCTGGATATTAAACCTATAATTCAGGGAGCAAACCTACACCCTAAATCACAGGAAGGTTTAAGAGGAATCAAATTGAATTTCTCCAAAAATGCATTGAGCGGAAAGTCTTGTCAGTGTTCATTTCCAAGCTTAGTGAAAATCGTAGACATAGTTCTACAATTTTATGCAAGAAAAGATGGAACAAACTAGTAACAGCAGGTTGAATCCTATGAGTTTTCTTCCTGTCAGTTCTATTCTTTTATTTGGAAGGTTTTGGCTGTGAGGCCAAGCAAGATTTCTCACCCCATCTTATAAAACTTGCATCCTTAAATACTTATCCTACTCTTATAACTTCTCTCATGTCCAATTCTAGATCTAACTTACCATGTGCTGTTCCCAGAACAACTTACCACTCAGCAGATTCCTGCCAAAAGACTAGTATGCCTTGCCCCTGCGTCACCTTTGTGCAACCGGATAAGTGTTGGCAATCTGGCATTGCCCCTCACTGGCAATATAATGGCACAGCATCCACAAAGCCATGCTGCTTAAGGCCCATAGCCATCATGGCTGACACTCCCTCTCAGATACAACCCTATTCTCACCCCCTAGCCACAAAAGCTAACAGAAATGAAATGAGTAGAGAGTGCAGTTCACTACAAATGCTGGCAAGATGACCATAATTCCTTGATGATCTACTGCACCCACTACTGAACTGGGTGTCAGTTGTGTGCTGACTTGCTTGTAGCATTCAAGACAGCTGATTTCTGTGCACTGACAGCTTCCTCCTCCTTAAAGCACAGGGACTCCTGACTGATAACAAACAGCTCTTGCTTGATTGGACTAAAACCTAACTCCTATCCAGTTTATGACATGGACACTTGGGGAATAAATGTATTGGCAGATGTTAGAGTGACGTTTCAATGTGCATTGGTGATGGAGAGGGATAAGTGTGCACTGCAGGGCAAGAGTTATAGCTGGGGGCATGGAAATTATGATGCGGTGAGGCATGACTTAGGATGTGTGGCTTGGAAAAGTAGGCTTCAAGGGAAGGGTACAATCGATATGTGGAGCTTGTTCAAGGAGCAGTTATTGAGTGTCCTTGATAAGTATGTACCTGTCAGGCAGGGAGGAAAGGGTCGTGTGAGGGAGCCGTTGTTTAATAAGGAATTGGAATCCCTTGTTAAAGGGAAGAGGGCGGCCTATGTAAGGATGAGGCGTGAAGGTTCAATTCGGGCGATTGAGAGTTATAAGGTAGCTAGGAAGGATCTAAAGAGAGAGCTAAGAGCAGCAAGGAGGGGACATGAAAAGTCCTTGGTTGGTAGGATTAGGGAAAACCCAAAGGCTTTCTATAGGTATGTCAGGAATAAAAGAATGACTAGGGTAGGAATAGGACCAGTCAAGGATAGTAGTGGGAAGTTGTGCTTGGAAGCTGAAGAGATTGGAGAGACACTGAATGAATACTTTTTGTCAGTATTCACTCAGGAACAGGACATTGTTGCCGATGTGAATATTAAGTCACAATTTATTAGAATGGATGGCTTTGAGATACGTAGGGAAGAGGTGTTGGAAATTCTGGAAAGGATGAAAATAGATAAGTCCCCTGGGCCTGATGGCATTTATCCTAGAATTCTCTGGGAAGCAAGGGAGGAGATTGCAGAGCCATTGGCCTTGATTTTTATGTCCTCATTGTCTACAGGAATAGTGCCAGAAGACTGGAGGATAGCAAATGTGGTATCCTTGTTCAAGAAGGGGAGTAGGGATAACCCTAGTAACTATAGGCCGGTGAGTCTCACTTCTATTGTGGGCAAAGTCTAAGAGAGAATTGTAAGGGATAGGATTTATGAACATCTGGATAGGAATAATGTGATCAAGGATAGTCAACATGGTTTTGTGAAGGGCAGGTCATGCCTCACAAACCTTATTGAATTCTTTGAGAAGGTGACTAAGGAGGTGGACGAGGGTAAAGCGGTAGATGTGGTGTATATGGATTTTAGTAAGGCGTTTGATAAGGTTCCCCATGGTAGGCAAAAAATACGGAGGTATGGCATTGAGGGTGCATTAGAGGTTTGGATTAGGAATTGGCTGGCTGGAAGAAGACAGAGGGTAGTAGTTGATGGTAAAGGTTCATCTTGGAGTGCAGTTAGTAGCGGTGTTCCGCAAGGATCTGTTTTGGGACCATTGCTGTTTGTCATTTTTATAAATGACCTAGAGGAGGGGCTAGAAGGTTGGGTGAGCAAGTTTACAGATGATATGAAAGACGGTGGAGTTGTTGACAGTGAGGAAGGATGTGGCAGGTTACAGTGGGATATAGATAAGCTGCAGAGCTGGGCAGAAAGGTGACAAATGGAGTTCAATGTGGGTAAGTGTGAAGTGATTCACTTTGGTAAGAGTAACAAGAAGATGGAGTACTGAGCTAATGGTCGGATACTTGGTAGTGTGGATGAGCAGAGGGATCTTGGTGTCCATATACACAGATTTCTGAAAGTTGCCACCCAGGTAAATAGTGCTGTGAAGAAGGCATATGGTGTACTGGCTTTTATTGGTAGAGGAATTGAGTTCCGGAGTCCTGAGGTCATGTTGCAGTTGTATAAGACTCTGGTGTGGCTGCATCTGGAGTATTGTGTGCAGTTTTGGTTGCCATACTATAGGAAGGATATGGAGGCACTGGAATGGGTGCAGAGGAGGTTTACCAAGATGTTGCCTGGTATGGTAGGAAGATTGTATGAGGAAAGGCTGAGGCACTTGGGGCTGTTTCATTGGAGAAAAGAAGGTTTGGGGTGACTTGATAGAGGTGTACAAGATGATTAAGGGTTTAGATAGAGTTGACAATGAGAACTTTTTTCCTCGTATGGAGTCAGCTATTACGAGGGGGCATAGCTTTAAATTAAGGGGAGGTAGGTATAGGACAGATGTTAGGGGTAGATTCTTTACTCAGCGAGTCATGAGTTCATGGAATGCCCTGCCAGTAGCAGTGGTAGACTCTCCCATTTTATGGGCATTTAAACAGGCATTGGATAGCCATATGGAGGATAGTGGACTAGTGTAGGTTAGATGGGCTTGGGTCGGTGCAACATCGAGGGGCAAAGGGCCTGTACTGCGCTGTATTTTTCTATGTTCTATGTTCTATATACTTGCGTCCCTCCCACAAACAGATTGCTACTGAGAACCAACTGTCTGTGTGTCTGTGCAAAAGAGCACATCAATACAGGATTACTGAGAATGTTTAAACTCTGGCTAAAGCACCAACACCCATGGTACAGCATAGCAAGGCAAGGCAGGGATGCTGGTAGGTGCTAAGTAAGTAACTCTAAGAGAAAAAGTAAGCAGCACTGAGATGCAGCCTGGTCCAATCTGTAACTTGAGTGTCTGTCTCTGCACAGTGTCCCTGCAGCAGTCTTTCAATGCTGGTTGCTGGTGTGCCCTGCAATGCATGTCTTTGCTTCCTAAGCATCCTGCACGTGGACTGGAGAGGTACTATGAGGTTTGTAAAGGGATGTTAATGACAATGAATCAGAACTGCATGTAGCTGGTACCAAAGGAATGTACCTTGAGATACTATTGGGTCATGAGCTACATGGAGGAAGTTGCTGAAGTCACAGGATACCCACTCTGATTCCATGCTGAGAATTCTTGACACCTAGTTTGCTCAATGCATTTGGTAAGGTAGGCGATATTTTAATGAGTTACTATTAACAAGACAAAGTGTATACTTAATAAGGCCATTGCCAAGCAATAGTCACCTTAATTGGCAACTCAACACTGTTTAACTCAACACTCAGCAGATACATTAAACAATGCAACCAGTTGCTCCTGACGTCAAGGTAGACCTTATCAAATGTTCAAATTATGCCACAAATCTCACCATGGCCTACATCGTGCAAATCTGCATAAAATCCCACCCAATTTATGTTGTGTTTTATTCCATGATTGGTATGAAATACCCACATATCTTTCAATTTTTTATTTAATCTAGTGAGGTGCCAGCTAGTTATGTAGGCCATACATCTCAATGACTGGCAGACCACATCCTGTTGACCCTTCACAGTAAATAACATTCTGATTGTGCTCGACCAGCCTGTACTTGCAAATCTCAGAGACATATATCCACCATTCCAGGTACTTCGGGTATTGGAAATCATTTATTAAATAATCGAGATTGTGCTAAACATAAGACTGGAAACTAATCATTAGTCAGATCCAAGTGTGCTGCATTTATACATGCCATAAGTTACAGATATAAATACACAGAGCCCTGTTTTATGCCAGCAAAAGAAATTTGTGCGCCCATTGCACATTTCTCAATGAAACAGTCACAGAGACAGCCAAGCTCTACTGCATCCCCATTGCAATAGCTTAACCAATTAGAAAGGCTGCTGCGGTCCCAGTACTGATCCCTGCGGTACTCCACTGGTCACTGCCTGCCATTCTGAAATGGAGCCGTTTATCATTACTCTTTGTTTCCTATCAGCCAACCAACTTTCAATCCAAGTTAGTATTTGCCCCCAATACCATGTGCCCTAATTTTGCTCACTCACTTGGGGATTGATCTCCAAGCACATAAAAGTAAAGATGAAGGACCTTCATGGAAAATGGAGATCAAAAGGCTTGGTCATTGAAAATTTGGATTTGCAAATGGAAATTAATTTGAGGAAGTGCTTTTTCCAAAGATATATGCAGAGGAAAATGCATCCAGAAAGGGTTAGTGAAATGTAGATGATCAGGGACATTGAAGTGGTCAGACAGTTAGAGATTAGGAGCACAGGAATGGAGGAATTACAGAGAATTGGAAGGTTGAAAGGTTGCTGCCCACATGTTTTGGGGAATTTGTATGGTGGGGGAGGTCTGAAAAGACTAATAGAGCAATGAATTCAGGGTAAAAAGGCAGCAACTAAGACAAAGATTGAAATTATGGGATTCAGAGAGAGAAAGGGAGGCAGAACCTCAGGGATCAATGCATGATAAAGGGTAAAGATGTTAAAGGAAAGGTCAGAGGTATGGAAAAGGGCAAGGTATGTGTTTGAGGAGAAGGGACCAAAGAAGTAAAAGGAAGAGGTGTTACTTGGTGATGAAGACCAAACCACCATAATGGCATGTTAGGTGAGGCAGTTAGTGGAATATATAGTCAGCAAGGGAGGTGTCTAAAGGGAGGAAGATGTTGTCCCCTATGAACCAAGTTTCAGCCAAAACTATGATGTAAACGTAACCAGTATAATAAGGTTAAGGATGGCAAGGGCTATGCCTGCTTGCAAAACAGGTATTCTGAAGCCAAACGTGTTTTGGAAATTCTGAGCCTCAAAGACATAGTAGAATATTTCAATGACAGTTTTCATGTTGGAACTTTGTGATGGAATCTTCAAACTCATAGAAAAAGATTGTAAATGTCAATAGTTCCAGC
Organism: Hemiscyllium ocellatum; assembly: GCF_020745735.1. Classification (NCBI taxonomy): domain Eukaryota; kingdom Metazoa; phylum Chordata; class Chondrichthyes; order Orectolobiformes; family Hemiscylliidae; genus Hemiscyllium; species Hemiscyllium ocellatum. The sequence continues at coordinate 24,355,483 of NC_083425.1, read as the reverse complement.
ATAAACTAACATTTCCCCCAGAATTGCATATTTCATGTTGTTTGAATTCTGATCCATGCACAGTGTGAAGTACCTCATAAGTTGTGGTGATCTTGATTCAAATTACTCACAGGGTGGAGGGAAGCAAAGTCTAGCTACTGTTTTAATTTGACAGGAACAGTTTCTGAAGTGACTGCATTTAAAAATTATTCATGGCAACCAAACTTTTTACCTTCTAATCAATTGAATGCTGCATAATCCTGTCTGGAACATCAGTTTACAAGCTACACATGAGAAGATTAAACCATATTTCTAAAGCTTAACGACTGGAAAAAAGACTGTCAGAGATTCCTAATTGTGTATCTGTCACTGATTTCTCAAAATATTGCTTTCGGCATGCTGTGATACTTATTGAGTTGTTCATTTTAGATTTATTATCTGTCAGCCTTCATGATATGTTCTGACAGTCAAGATTTTAACATCTCAGCCTTATCTCAATTTAACTCATGTATATCTTTATTTTGGGAGTTTGGAGTTTGATTTTGTTAATTTGCAGAGTACGGTTGAGATCTGTGGCTGCTGAATATTTTTTTCCACTCTCCCCCCATCACCATTCATCAATACCACAACACCTTAGGCCTGAAAGTCAACTCACTAAATAAATCAGTGCTGTATTTTTCTCCTTTGAAAACATGCTGAGTAGAACTCAACTTGCAACCCATTGTAAAAATACACAGTTTGTACAGTCTGGGTGGATGGATTAAGAGCAATGTTTTGTTCAGAGGTAGGTTTTGAAGTAATATGCTGCTGAACGCCAAAATCCTTTCCCAAATTGTCTTCCAACAAATCTGGTCAGCTTCAAAAGTCAGTTCTTCAATTACCTCAAAATCTTCTTCTAACTTGTTGTTTTTGCTGTATTGAAATGCGTTATATTATTTGTATTTAATGTTGTTTGGTAAACTCATGGTATTTTCATTGTTATCTACTTTATTTTTCTAAAGGTAAACAAGCCTCTTCTGTTTCTTTCCTAGTTCTGTCCTTCACCTGTGGAGATGATATACTGCAACTCCCCACCATCACTGCATGAAGACAGTCTAATGATTAAATCATCAGCAAGCAGTACTGCAATGATTCTGCCAGATCAAGAACAGAAACAGTACATAGTAAGGAAGGAAGGTTGTTAAAACACAATGTACTGATGAGATGCAAAGCAGCAGACATTCATTCAGGATCCATTGGTTCCGAACTTATTGATATATTTGCATAAAAATAGCACAGGGCCTCAGAGAGAGGCAGGATTGCCTCAAAATTAAACCAGGGCAAAAATGTCAATATAAATATGTCATTGTGTTATATTTACTTACAATCAGAAATGTTACTAATCTGTCACTAGTTTATTTACAAGACAGTACTTTAGCAGCATAGAAGACAATTATGAAGATTTTTTTGATCACGTGATTTTCCTTCATAAGAGGAGGTTTGCCAGGATTCTGCCTGGATTAGAGGGTATAAGCTATAAAGAGGGGCTAGAAAAATTGGGGTGTTTTCTCTGGAGCGGGGGAGGCTGAGGGGAGACTTGACAGAAGTCTATAAAATTATGAGATGCATAGATAGGGTTGGCAGTCAACCCAGAATTATTTGCATTCACTTTCCTCAGTTTGTATCATTCGTAAACATCATGGCTTCTGTCCCTGCGACTAAATCATTTATGCACAATGTGAACAATAATAGCTGTCATCCCAGATTCTGAACTTGACACACTCTACCATCTTCCTTTATGATGAAGGGTCATGTATAACTATCTACATTTCCATTCAACTCAAACAATCTTTGATTAATTCAAGATTTATTTCAAAAAGCTGCATGATTTACCTTTGTCTATTTTTTCCACTGTATATTTATTTAAACATCAAGATCTCTGCACTTCTGTGCTCCTGGCCTCTTATACAGCTCTGATCTTTACTCCTTCACAAGTAGCCAAGCCCTTACCTTCATGCTTGTAAATGATCTCCCTAAATTCTCTATCTTTCTTACCCTTTCCTCCTTAAGATACCCCTTAAAAATATGAACAGAGTTCTTGTCCATTTTCCAATGTGCTTTGGTGACAAATGTTGAATGGTTATTCAGTTATCATCTTGGGAAGTTTACTAGGTTAATTATGAAACTAAGAAAGTGTGAATTGCTGTTATGTGCACAGCCTGAAAACAACAACAGCATCAAAATTCAGTCTGATTGTAAAACTACAAAATTTTGTCAGACTTTCCATTGAAAGAGATTCTTTCATATTTTACGGTTGTCATAGAGATGTCCAGCATGGAAGCAGACTTTTTGGTTCAACTTGTCCATGCTAACCAGATATCCCAACCCAATCTAGTCCCACCTGCCAGCATCCAGGTCACTTCCCTCCAAACCCTGGTGTAGGTGAAAACTCAGCAAGGCTGGGAGCTAGGACCTGATGTAGGCGTGGATTTGGTAGTATGGGGCACGGAACACATAACTGGAGTGGGCGTGGTGGTAGGTGGAATGGGGTGTTCATATGCCCATCCAGATGTCTTTTGAATGTTGCAATTGTACAAGCTTCCACCACTTCCTGTGGCAGCCCAATCCACACAAACACCACACACTGCGTGAACAGGTTGACCCTTAGGTCTCTTTTATATCTTTCCCCTCTCACCCTAAACCTATGCCCTCTAGTTCTGGGCTCCCCCACCCCAGGGAAATAGACCGTCACCTTCATGAGTATGCTTCATCATTAAATTGTAAGACTTGATGGTGCTCAAAATCAAAATGGCACTTTTCCGACCCAGTTACATTCAAATGGTACACTTCAGTCTGAAAAGGATAGGGAGGTTTGGACTGATAGGGCCATAGACAGAATTTGCACCCCTACACGGAATGAGGTATGGAGGCAGGTTGGTGTGAAAACACTATCCCTGTCCCAGACCATTCTCACAGAGGCAGGATCAGCAGCTTGCTGGTGCCCACAAACATTGCTCGCCATTTAAGGGCTTAGGCCTATTGTCAGAAGCCAACTGGACTTTTCCAGTCTGCTTGTGGGTCACCAAGGTGTCAGGAAATAGGTGAGTTGCTCCATAAAGGTGTTGAGAGACTGTATGGGCTGAATACCAGACATACTTAGACAGCTGCTTCACCTGCATGGACTCAGTTGTGTCCAAAGGCTGTAAACACCTATACAATGGTGGCCTGGCTGCTGTGGTCTTTTTTAAATTTTAAAAGTGGTTAGAAGTTGCGGAGGAGGTGCCTCAGAGGGTGGTACCCTTTCAGTCTCTTACCTGAACCATAGAGTAGCACTCCATCTGAGCTGAATGCTCCTATTGGCTGCTCAGCTTCAAAATCCTGTGGGGTATCTTTAATTTGATGCCAATCCCACCTTCAGATCTCTTAATTGGCCAATTCAGGGAAATTCGATGCCAGTTTATAGTTATCAATTGTGTGGGCTGAAACTAAACATTCACAGACCATCAGCTTGTGGTGATTATTACAGACTGATGATAAATAAATACTATACAATAAATAGCTTTCAGCTCAGATGAAGTGATACCATGTGGTTCAGGTTAAGGGACAGAAAGGGTGCCTCCCTCTGAGACACCTCCTTTGCATCTTTGAAATATTTTTCAATGAACCTTCTCTTTCTGTTCATCTCATTGTAACTTTGCTCAATTGAACAATGTTACAAAACACTCTCCCCTTCAGATGGTACAAAACAACAAGGCCAAATGCTGTCACTGAATTACCAGCAACCAGCAAGATTAATGAAAGGTGGAATTTATGTTGGTAAACCTTTGGTGGAAAACTCAAACAAAACTAAACCACATATGTATTATTCATAAAATGACCTTTGGGTCTGTTGCAATAAAGCAATACATTTCTAGCATTTACTTCAGATATAAATTGCTAAGACCAGTTCACAACCTAAATTGAGTGTTTGTTAGTGAACGCTTGAGCTTCCAAAACCTTTACTCTGGAAGCTACAAGAATACATTATCAGATAACGTACCACAATGTAACTAGCATGCTGTATAAACTGGATTTTCCTACTTATTAAATCTCAACTTTTTTGTTAACAGTATTCAGCATGTTGCTGACATAGGTTGAGCTATAAGGAGAGGCTGAATAAGCTGAGGCTTTTTCCCTAGAGCATCGGAGGCTGAGGGGGCGACCTTACAGAAGTTTATAAAATCATGAGGGGCATGGATACGGCGAATAGACGAGGTCTTTTCCCCAGAGTAAGGAAGTCCAAAACTAGAGGGCGTAGGTTTAAGGTGAGAGGAGAAAGATTTAAAAGTGACCTGAGGGGAAACTTTCCAAGAGGATAGCTTAACACTTTTAGACGGGCTAAAATCCATGTCAATGTTTATGGGAGGGTGCAGGAGTAGGGTACTGAGCATGTTGATAGGCAATGATCATCATGAATAGTGAAGCAGGCTTGAGGGTTTGAATGGCCTACTCCTGCTATCTTCTCTATTTCTGAGACACACTTTTTATACCTGGAGGGTTCAGTATAGCTATCATGTTCATTTCCAAGTATTCCTGTTTACTTTTTAAACTGTGCTTTTCCCTTTGGGCACCGACTCTTCGGGTCGTGGGCTCAGCAGCACTGTCATCTGAAAGCACCAGTCCCTGTGGAAAAATATTTGACACCTATAATAAGTTGACAGTGGAGATCAATTCATAAATTGGGAAACACCCTGATCAAACATTGCACATAGAGGAGGTTACTCTGAATCTCTACTTGCTCCTTCCTATAAGTGATGACATTTCTCATTGCCGTTAATTTATTCTTCCTGAGATGCCGATTGGCTAATTTATAATTGATTGCCTGAGCCCTTCCCTTTTAAATGAGGAGTAGCTTTTTTGAATACTTTCTGAAAAACCACTGGCCAGCTTCCTTTCACTAATTTTTCACCTCTTCAAAGATTTCCAGTAAATTTGATAGTCATGAGGCATAACCTATTGCTTCAGAAACCATGCTCACTCCTCATGGCCTTTGTGCTGTTCAGATTATAATGGATTGTATGCCATAAAATGCTCTTGAGCATTTTCTCCACTACATAGATTTCTACTTTGGTTAACAGGAAAAAAATTGCAAGTGGAGTAAAAAAAAATGTCAGCGTGATTGACGCTCTCAGCAGATATTTATTTAAATCTTTCACAGCAGCACCACGGCTTTGCAAGGATATGATCTTAGGTTTATATGTGGAGTGCCATTTGAATGGTTTACAATGTCTCATTTTATTACAGATAAATTTGTATGGCTGTGTTAATCAACTTTCACCTATTTGCTTTTTTAATGTACCAGAGATGTAATTAGTATACCTCCAATTAGCTGGATTGATGTAGCCTTTCCCTGACATCAGAATATTCATCCAATTAAAAAACTGTTCAACACTCAGCCATTAATAACATTTTGTTTCTGTGGTCGAAACCAATAGCAGGACATATTATATTTCCAATTATTAGAATATTGTGCAACTGATGACAAGTGTTGCCACAGAGAGTGAACCTTTGGCCAACTTTAGATAGTTTCTTGGAACCGAAATAAAAACAAGCAAACCATAAATCTTACAATTCCTTCCTTTTCAAAAAAGCAATCGATACATAAAACAAGAACAGCTACACTCACAAAAGTCATGGTGTTGTGTGCCTAGAAGGAACGTTAGGAAAAGCTGTGAATAATTTATGCCCTACTTCCCATCACCTCACCCAAAATGGTGAATGTTCTTCACTAACCATTGGAAATGATTATTGGAATTACTTCTGTAATTCTTCTGTAAAGATGTTTTTTTCCCACTCCAGAACGATAAGCAAACTGGTTTAACAAATTTCACATTACAAACTAAGGATAGAATGAAAATGTGAGCTTTTATTTACTCCCTACCTTAGAAAATAAAACCTGTTGGAGAGGGGTAGTTAAAATCAGAGCAGTCACTTACCCCTCTAATTCCCAATGTCTGAGCCTGCATTTCCCAGCAGGTGAGAATGTGGGTAGGAAGGCAGCAAGATCCTCCTGTAAACTGAAGTATAATGGAGTGTTGGACAAAGCCCCATAAAGGACTAACTATAATTGACTGCAATTTCATAGAAGGAAATGACACACATGCGTAATCCAAGAGTCTAAGAGAAAGAAGCTGATGTAAAGGAGTGTTCTCATAAGAGTAAATATGTTCACATAAAGTTGGGGTGTTTTATAGCTCGCAGTCTTCCAGAGTTATTGAAGCTACCACAACCCAACAACACAATAAAATATGAATATGATGATGATCTCTGCTCCTGTTATTGTGACCCAATCTACAACTGAAGTCAGAGGCTTGAAGAGAGGCTACATAAGTTGGCCTACCTTGTTCCAGGTAATCCCCTGCCACATCATGACCAGTGTACCCCCAACAGCACTTCTTGCACTAACTATAGTGAGCATTCTGATGGGTACCTGGCTGGATCCACCAAATGTCTACACTCATGTTCAAGCTTGACGGCAGCAGCCAGCCCACTGTGGCCCAGATTGTGCGCTATCCCACAGACTGATCAAGCAACTGCCTGGCATGGTCATCCTTACAGAAACATACCTTTCAGCTGAAGTCATGATCTCCTCCATCACCACCCCTTGGCATGCACTGAACCATTGGCAGGATAGACCTACAAGAAGTGGTGGGTATGCAACGAGGAAGGAATTGCTCCTGGGCATTTCCAAAATCAATTTCAAACCCCAAGACATCTGATGATAGAACATCAAACATGAGCAAAGAAATTTCCTGTTGCTTATCACCTACCACCTTCTCAGCAGATGAATTGTGCTCCTTCATATTGAACTGCATGGAATAAACAAGGTGCAGTAAGGCACATAATGTACACTGGGTGGGCATATACTATGTCTATTACCAAGAATGGCTTGGTGATAAGCTAGCTGAATCCTGGATGATATATTTATCAGACTAGACCTTCAGGGAGTGTTGAGAAACTAACACAAGAGAGAAACCTTCTTGATCTAGTCCTCAGCAATCTAATTCCAATTCCTCAACAATTCCATTTGATTGGAGGGCACTCTTATTTGATTGGAAGACGGCAAATGTTACTCCCTTGTACAAAAATGGAGGGAGATTGAAAGCAGAAAACCACAGGCCAGATAGTTTAATGTCTGTCATTGGGAAAATGCGAGAAGCCAATATTAAAAAAAGACTTTGGAAGGGAACGAGGACATAATATAGGTAATCAAATGCAGTCAAGTTGGTTTTGTAGAAGGGAAATCTTGTTTGACCAATCTAATAGAGTTCTTTGTGGAGACCATAAAACAATTAGGTGTAGGAATAGGACATCCTGCCCCTCAAGCCTGCTCCATCATTCAATAGGATTATGGCTGATCCAACATTTTTCACATCCACTTTCCTGCCCTTTCCCCATTAACCCTCGATTCCCTTATTGATCAAGAATCAATCGTAGCCTTAATTTTACATGAAGATGCTGCCTCACAGCTCTCTATGGCAATGATACCGAAGGACTCTCAACCTTCGGAGAGAAGAAATTCCTCCTCATCTCAGTCTTAAAATGGCAACCTTTCATTCTGAGACCATGCCCTCTGATCCTAGGTGGTAACAGATGCTGTGAATAAAAAGGGAACAATGGATCTATTATTTTTAGATTTCCAAAAGGCAATTGATAAGATTATTGCTGAAAATGAAGCTTGTGGTATGGGGAATAATCTATCGATATGGATAGAAGATTAGCTGGCTAACAGGAAGCAGAGAGAAGGTGTAAATAGCTCTTTTTCATATTGGCAAGGTGTGATAAGTACTGTACTTCAGGGATCACTGCTGGGACATCAACTAGTTACAATTTATACACGATGAATGATGATGGGATATAGTTGCCAAATTTGCTGACATCACAGAGTTATGGAGGAAAGTAAAGTGTGATAAGGTCACAAAGAGGTTACAAGACAATATTGAAAAGTTGAGTGAGTAGGCAAAAATGTGACAAAGGGCAAAGATGTGGCAAAGGTGCGGCAAACATGTGAAAATGTGAAATTGTCCGAAAGGTTGGACAGTTAGGCCTGCTTCATTGGAGTTTAGAAGAGTAAGAGGCAACTTGATTGAAACATAAGATCATAGGATGGATAGATTCTTGTTAAGTAACTTGTTTTAAGGAGTTGGATATGTAGATTTGAGATTACAATCAGATCAGACATGAGCACTTTGACGGCTGACTGGTCAAACTACTGCTACTGATTTGAAAAAAAATCAACTTTCACATCAATGTCACCCTCCATTGTGTTGAACAGAATTACCACCATGCTAAATGGGATCGGTTCAGAACAGAATCTTGCAGCTCTAGCCTGGACATCTGTTATCACTCACTTGGAGTTGTATGCTGATTCTCAAGCCCCTTTACTCCAGCATCACCACAAAAGTTAATGATCTAATCAAAGCACACAAAGTCCCTGATTTACCTGTCTGATGGAACCAAGTGACCAGGTTCCTATTCTCACTTACAGCCAAAATAACTGACTTTCCTCAGGCTGGAGGTATTTTTTACTGCAGAGACAGTGAGAGACATACACCTTGCTCTTCCTGCACTTAGAGGCAGCAGCCTCCAAGAAACCAATCAGAACGTTGCCACCAGACTGATGAGGGGTGATTTCTTTTCTCAGAGGCTATGGAATTCTTTACTGTATAGGGCTCTGTATACCGGTCATTAAGCATATTCAAGTATGAGATAGATTTTTAAAGGAAGAAATAAAGGAATAATAAAAGGATAATAAATGAATCAAAGGTTCTGGGGAAAAAGCAGGAAAGTGGTGTAGCAGGTTTTCAAATCAGTTATGATCTCATTGAATGGTGGATCAGAATTGATGGGCCAAATGGCCTATTTCCATTCGTATGAGCATCATACCAAATATGGTATGACCATCTATAAAAAAGGGAGAATATAATTATCACAGTGGACATTCATACGATCACTGAATTCCCCACATCAGCATCCTTGGAATCACCATTTGTCAAAAACGTTAAGTGGACCAGCCATATAAATACAGTGGGGGGAGGGGGCAGTTTCCTGAGGTTTTCACCATCCAGGAGAAAGTGGTCCTTTCAATTAGTACCCCACCACCACCTTCCCTTCATCTACGTCCTGCTCAGAGTATTTACAAAATGCACTGTGTCAACTCAAGAAGCCTCTTTGACAGCAACTTCCAAACTCTGGATTCTACCACCAAGAAAAACATAGGTATTTGTGAGCACCATCACTGGAGGATTCCCTAAAAGCCTCACACAATCCTTTGGGAACCATACTGCCATTCCTTCAGCTTCATTGGGTCAAAATCTTGGAATGCCCTCCTCAGCTGTGCTGTGGTGCACCTACATCACCTCGAATGTGGTGCTTCACAGCTTTGATCTCAAAATCAATTAGGGATGGATGATAAATGCTCATTTTTCCAGTGATACACACATCCAACAAATGAATAAAACTAAAAATCCCTTGTCTGCCACTATTTCAGGACTCAGATGTCTCAACCTGCACTTGTGTAAAATTGCAGTCTAAGGCCAGATATTCCCTCAGAGCACAGGAAATGGATTGCTTCCGAATGTACCCTAGAGAATAAGAGTCACTCATTGGATTTATCATAGATACAAACCCACAATTGGCTTTGGTACATTCTCTCTTTCCAATTACGGGCTTTGGGTGGTTCCCAAAGCTGAAGGGTGAGGCTGGGAAGGGTAAGCAGGAAGGGTAAGCTGGGAGGGGAGCAGTCAGAGGCCTCTCGGCTTGAAAGGAACAGCAGACCTCCTTAAATCCCTCATTGAAAACTACATTCAGCAGCTAGGCCTCCACTCTGCAAAAGTTGGTGGGGAGGGGGAGGGGGAGGGGGAGGGGAATTCACTCATTCTACAGGGCAATACGTGGCTGCTTGTGCACATAGGCAGGTGAGGAGGACCTCCAGCTCTGCCTGTCATGCTAAGCATGTGATATCTGCCTCTAGGCACCTTAACTAACCTAATGCAGGTGCAGGAACCTGGGGACCAACTGGAATATCACTACCACTGCACACATCATCCAGTGTCCAGGATTATAACAGGTTTGGATAAATGGCAATGATTACAGGCTTGGATAAATTGGGATTATTACACATTTGGATAAGTTAGACAAGGAAAGTCTGTTTCCATTAGATGATTATGTAAAGTTGAGGTGTCAACCAAGAGATGCAGGGGGAATGGAAAGAAGTGCATTTTGTTAATGCAGGCAGTGGTACTGACCTGGAACTCTGTGCTCAGAAGGGCATTACATTTGAAAGCAATGATATCAAAGAAATATTAGAGAGGCATTTGATCTGCAGGATCCCTGGAATCAAATGGGAGATTGGACTGAACAAATTTCTCATCAAGAGCCGATGTAGACATGATGGGCCAAATGGTGTCATTAATGAACCCACAAGATCATTTGGAGCTGGAGAAACAGAAGGCAGATTGGCAGAGCTTACTTTCAGCCTGCCTAACTCAGATCTTGGCTCCAGTGGGGTGTTGAAAGTTCAGATCTATGTTACCGGAACTTGTAAATCTAATCATTCTCTAATGCAATTACATTATTGTAAAAATGATGCTATTTCTGCTTAGATCCTAAAGGGCAGAGATAGCAAAATGTCACTTTAAGGGAGAACTCAAGAAGCAGATATTCATTCTTTCATATTTGTCAGGCTATTAATGATGATAATTTTACACCACTTGCAACAATTATAGTTTCAGTCCTGCAGGAAGCCCTATTACAGCGTACTAATGACATGCTATCATACAGATAAAGCACTTTATCCAATGTTAACACATTATTGACTTTCATTACAGATAAAGGTCAAGACTCTTGAAAGAAAATTTGAAGCTATAGTACAAATGTATGATTTTTAAAAACATCTTGCATACTTAATAGGGATTAGTAAAACCTTTAAAAAACACAGTTTTTTCAAAAATAATTGAGCTTTCTACATGAGGAAAACATTTTCAATCTTACCTTTCTTCCCTGGGAATATTTCTGACAGTATTAATGGCTGCACCAGTGCTCAGTTTAATGCAGTTCATTAGGAAATTACCTGGTTCAAAATAACACTGTTCAGAAATGACAATGGAATCCTCTGGCTATCACCTCAGGTCAGAGTAAACAGCATGCACATCAAATCCCCCTCTGAAGATCACTGTACCCAAACTAATTTGAGGAGAAAATCCAAGCTGTTAGTCCAGTGCAGCCAATATTGAGGGAGTTGCACTGTGGACGTGCTATCTTCCAGGTAAGGCACTGGACCAAAGCCCTAACCACTTCCTTAACTGAACATGAAACAGAGCAGGAAAGAGGTCCTAATGTCATGGTCAATGCTTATACCCCAATCAACACCTGGAACAGATCGAATGTCAGGCAGCTCGCCAGTCCCAGCAGCACCTCTGGGAACAGTGACCTCTGCTGGGGCAACAGTCCAGCTGCATGTAGCTATGGAGCCTGAGTAACAGGGAAATGAAAGGAGGGGCATGGTCAGGTTAGAGGGTCACAGCGAGGTAGTATGAGGGGTGGGAAGGTGAGAAAACAGATAGGCTAGAGAACTTGGGGGTTGGGGAGAAGAAAGACCTGAGTGGGTCTCCTAACAGGCTTGGGGAGGCCTATTAAATCGACATTCTGACCCCTTCACACTCAATCCTTGGGGCTAGTGGTATTATCCCTTGGCCATTAATCCAGAGACTTGGCTGATGTTTTGGGGTCCTGTTATCGAATTCCACCATGGCTGATGAGGGTGACAGGCCTTGATATCGAGGCCTCATTCAACCAAGTGTGGCATTACCATGTCCTAGTAAAATAGGAATCATTGGGTATCAAGGGTAAAAACTCTCCACTGGTTGAAGTCAAACCTAACACATGTGATGACAGTTGTGTTGTTCGAGGTCAGTCATCTCAGCTCCAAGACATCTCTGCAGATGTTCCTTAGGATAGTCTCCTAGGCCCATCTTCAGCTACTTTACTAATAACCTTCCTTCCATCAAAAGATCTGAAGTGGGGATGTTCGCTGATGATTGCACAATGTTTAGCAACATTCATGACTCCTCAGATACTGAAACAGTCCATGTTCAAATGCAACAAGAGCTGGAAAATATCCAGGTTTGGGCTTACAAGTAGCAAGTAACATTCGCGCCACACAAATGCCAGGCAGTGTCTATCTCCAGTAAGAGACAATCTAACCAAAGCTCTTTGACATTCAATGATGTCACCATTACTGAATTCCCCACAATCAATATTCTTGCAATTAGCATTGGCCATAAACTCAACTGGACTTATTATATAAGTACAGTGGCTTAACGGCAGGTCAGAGCCTGGGAATACTGTGGTGAGTAACTCATCTTCTGATTCCCAAAGATTGTCTATCATCCACAAGGCACAAGTCGGGAGCGTGATGGAATACTCCCCATTTACCTGGATTAGTGCAGCCCCAACAAACACTCAAGAAACCTGACACCACCCAGGACAAAATAGCCTGCTTGATTGGCACTGCATCCACAACCATCCACTCCCTCAACCAAGGATGCTCAGTAGCAGCAGTGTGCACTATTTACAAGATGCACTGCAGAAATTCAAAGGTCCTTAGAGAGCATCTTCCAAACTCATGGCCACTTCCATCAGTGACCCTTCACTGTACCTGAAACGTTAACGTTGATTTCTCTTCATAGATGCTGCCAGATCTGCCGAGCTTTTTCCTGTCATGTATCATTTGGGAGAAGAAGGAGAAAGCTTTAGACAGAGCAATTCAGTCATTCAAAAATGGTTTCCCCAAGGTCAAAGCATCAGCTCCATCAGCAAATTTCAGCTCACTGATCAACTTGAATGGCTGCTCATTAGAAGTTTATTACATGAAGAAAGAAAGTTTATTGACAAATGCTTCTATTGCAACAAAGGTCCATAGCTGATGTAGCTGCATGCTTAAATGATGATAACAATGTCAATTGATTGATTTCATTTTTAGGGTGAACATGATTTTTTTTTAACTGAATCAATAGTTAAATCTCAAAAACAGTACAATAAAAAAACTGATCTGTGTGATCCTTACAGGTTATTGAACATTTTTAATGGTGAGAAGATATTTTTAACCTGTCATCACTTTATTTTAAACACATGAAGTGGGAATGAAACAAGGTCATATGCGAGGTTGAGTAATACTACCATTCATTGGTTGGATTTAGCTAATGTTATGATCACTGAGGACATTGATAACATTTATAAAAGAAATAAATCCCAATGATGCCAGCAGACGGAAAACCAATGGAGAGAATTTTAATTTTAGAAAAATGTTACAACAAGAAATTGATAAAAATCAATAAAGCTGAAATACTAATTAACAAGTTAAGGATATTTCCAATAAAAAGACAAGTTTCACTATAAATCACCAATACATAAAGAAGAAGCCTCATTGGCATTATTTTCACATGGAACTGGAACCATGCATAACTTCACTGCCTTTCCAACTTGAACTATATTTTGTAGATACTTTTTCACTTCTCATTGGTTTGGCTCACTTTCACCAGCAACATTGTTCCAACCATAGGTCCTGATCACAATTACCACTGGTAAGGCAGTGTCTACAAACTCCACTCAAACGGTTCATGTTAGTCCTGAAGGTTCAGGATGCCAAAGATTTTCTTCCCTGCCCTGTTTGAACAGTCTGGGTGAGTGCTGGTACCACTTCACCAGCAGTCATGGACACTGTTCCATCCACAATCCCTCTTTCACTGTTTTCAGTACTTTGTCTATTCTAACAGTATAACACATAGCAACACAATCTCTGCTCTATTTTCAGATACCCACTTCTATGTAAGAATCAGATCTAAAACTGAAAACAATGGGGTGGCACTGTGACTCAGTGGTTAGCACTGCTGCCTCACAGCAGCCGGGTCTCAGGTTCAATTCTAGCCTCGGGCGATTGTCTGTGTGGAGTTTGCACGTTCTCCCCATGTCTGTGTGGGTTTCCTCCCACAATCCAAAGATGTGCAGGTCAGGTGAATTGGCCATGCTAAAGTACCCATAGCGTTAGGTGTATCAGTCAGAGGGAAATGGGTCTGAGTGGGTTACTCTTCAGAGGGTCAGTGTGGACTTGTTGGGGCAAACGGCCTGTTTCCACACTATAGGGAATCTAATTTAAAAAAAACAAGAAAGAACAATGTTTTGTTTATTAGTGTTCTAAACAGCCAAAACAAAAAAAAAGGCCTTACCCTCCCCTTGCTATTAGCTTTTAATTTAGCTTTTTTTAAACTATTTATCCATGACAATCTCAGGTAACGTAATGATATCATAATCAGTAAAGCAATTAATCCTCTTTCAAAATACTCCCCAGCACTTTGTGCTGAAAAGAAGATCCTGATAAAGAAAGTACAGAGTTTGCCAGACTCATAGATCAACATACTGAGTCATGAAATGTATCATTTGCAGAAGGATGGCGGACAGAAGTGAATTTGGAGTCAAGCTGCTAAAGCGTAATAATCAAAGAGATTGAGCAAATTGCTGCAGATGCTGGAATTTATATTGAAAACAAGAAATGCTGGAAATTATGGTGGGCTAAGACAGCATACGTGGAGAGAGACCAAGCTAACATTTTGAGTCTGGAGTCATCCAGAATTGAAACGTTAACTTACTCTCTCTCATGGATGCTGTCTGACCCATCATGATATATAGCAATTTTTGCTTTCAGTCATAATAGGATTTGAAGTCTGCTGATCACAGACTGGTGAAATTGGAAATGAATGTGAGTAGCTTGATCAACAAGTAAAGATAATAAATAAAGATAGAATGCTTTTAGTGTATGATATGTAAGAAGAAGATTCATTGTCTGAACATTGACTGAAAAGCTTCAAAAGGGAAGTCAAAACTCATATCAAAGACAAGCACAACATTTGTAATTCAAAAAGGGAAGGAAAATATGCATTCAATTAAAAGTTGCATATTAGTAATGTTGTACAAGATAGTGGGATAAAATAATTTGAGATTGCATGATTATAGTGGACATAACTTGAAAGACTCATGCATTTAAAAACAAAGATGGAATGTAGAAGGGAAATAATATGGCAGAAATATGAAATGCTTTAATAAAAAGCTAGTTCAAAGTGGTGTGCCCTTTGTGGTTGTTGGGGAGGAAGCTGAAGGACAGGGAATTTATGAATTCTTTGAAATGATTATTAAAAATTATAGTGCCTGAATATTCATAATGCAGTTGGACCAGCTGGAGTGCTTCTAAGAATACTGAAGAAAATGAGAGTAGAAGTGGAAGACGCTGTGTTTGAGATATTTTGCTACTTAATAAATATAGGGGTAGCTTCAGAACATCAGAAAACAGCCTAATGCATGATTTAGAGAATTACAGATGTTTTAGCTTGTATGTGCACTGAGAACAAAGCAAGAGACTGTTAAACAGGAAGCAATTCAAGTGGATTTAATTGCACTAAATACAATACTCCCACGCTTCCATGGATTGATGAAAGGCAAATTATGCTCAACAAATCCATTGTAATGGACCAGATTTTCCTGTGTAAATAACAGCGAGGATTTTGATTCTCACCATTATTTGAACACCAATTTCCCAGTAACGTCAGTACAGGGTCAGGTGTGTCATGAAATGCAAATTTCCAAATTTTAGCCTCCAAGATGAGCTATAGCTTTTCACTATTTATATCACTATTGAATTGCAATGAATGAAATTACAATGCAGTGTCTTCAGGACAGAGATGAGCCAAACAAGTTGCATTTATTTCAGCCAAGCATTTGAAAATGCATGTACCCTAAGGGCAGTAAAAATTACTCACCTACTGACTTTCAAAAGCCATTTCACCATCTACAAGGCACAAATGAGGAGAGAGTTGGAATATATGCAAAGGAATGTTGGAAATCTGAAATAAAAACAGAAAGTGCTGGAAAAACTCATCAAGTCTGGCAGTATCTATAGCAAGACGAACTTCCAATGGCATTCAACATCCAGGAAAGAGGGTTACCAAAGACTGAATAGGACTAGCCATACAAATACTACAGCAACAAGAGTGTGGCAGATGCTGTGAATTCTGTGAAGAAAGTGTATGGTGTTTTGGCTTTCATTAACAGTGGGATTGAGTTTAAGAGTCGTGAGATCTTGTTGCAGCTCTATAAAACTTTGGTTAGACTGCACTTGGAATACTGCATCCAGTTCTGGTCGCCCTATTATAAGAAAGATGTGAATGCTTTGGAGAGGGTTCAGAGGAGGTTTACCAGGATGCTGCCTGGACTAGAGAGCTTATCTTATGAGGAGAGGTTGACTGAGCTAGGACTTTTTTCATTGGAGAAAATGAGGAGAAGAGGGGACCTAATTGAGGAATACAGGATAATGAGAGGCATAGATAGAGTCGATAGCCAGAGACTATTTCCCAGGGCAGAAATGAACAACACGAGGGTCATAGTTTTAAGTTGGTTGGAGGAAAGTATAGAGGGGGTGCCAGAGGCGGGTTCTTTACACAGAGAGTTATGAAAGCATGGAATGCATTGCCAGCAGCAGTTGTGGAGGCAGGGTCATTAGGGACATTTAAGAGATTCCTGGACATGCATATGGTCACAGAAATTTGAGGGTGCATACATGAGGATCAGTGGTCGGCACAACATCATGGGCTGAAGGGCCTGTTCTGTGCTGTACTGTTCTATGTTCTATATTCTAAGGGCAATTAGGGACACCATAGGATATAGCAACATAAATACACCAGTCAGCTCATCAAGTCTGCTCTGTCATTCAATTAAATCATGGCTTGTCTGATAATCCACAACTCCTTTTTCCTGTCTTTTCCCTATAACTGATGATTCCTTTGCTGATTAAAAATCTCTCTCTTGAAATATGCTTAAGGACCAAAACTCCATAGACTTCTGCAGTAAAGAATTCCACAGATTCACTCGTGTCAAACAAGAAGAAATCCTACCGCATTATTGTCTTAAATAGGCAACTTTTTACTCTGAGCATCGACATTTTAAGGGGAAACAAACTTCCTTCATATACCCTGACAGGCCACCTAAGAATCTTTAGTGATTCAATAAGATTTGTTCTCAATCTTCCAAACTCCAAAGAGAATAGATCCAAACTACTCAACCGCTCCTCATAAGATAATCCCTCCATATTGTGATCGTCTTAGTGAATCTTTCCGAACTGCTTCCAATGCCCATATATTTTCCCTTAGATAAGGACCTAAAATATTGTTTTACTTCACACAGGATATGGGCATTGTTGGTTGGCCAAACGCGTTCCCCCAAGAAGGTGGTATTGAGCTTCTTTCTTGAACCACTGCAGTCCATGTGCGATAGATAGACCCACAATGCTTTTAGGGAGGGAATTCAGGATTTTGACCAAGTGACAGTGAAAGAATGGTGATATATTTCCAAGTCAGGATGATAAGTGGCTTGGAGGGGAAATTGCAGATGGTGGTATTCTCATGTATCTGCTGCTCTTACCTTACTTGATGGAAATTCTCATGGATTTGATAGGTGCTGTTTAAGAATCTTCAGCAAATTTCTGCAGTGCATTTTGTTGCTACTGAGTGTTGGTAGTGGAGGGAGTGGATGCTTGTGGGTTAGAAGTTTGAATCCCTATGATGTGGAAGAAGGCCATTCAGCCCATTGTGTCCACACCAACCCTCCAAACAGCATTCTATGCAGACCCACGCCACAACCCTACGCTTTTCATTCTGCATTTCCCATGGCTAACCCACCCTAGCCTGCACATCCCTGAGCGCTATGGGCAATTTAGCACAGCCAATCCATCTAACCCGCACATCTTCAGATAATGGAAGAAAACTGGAGCATCCAGAGGAAATCCAGGCAGACATGGGGAGAGAATGTGCAAACTCCACACTGACAGCCACCCGAGGCTGGAATCTAACCAGGGTCCCTAATGCTGTGAGGCAGCAATGTTAGCCACTGAGCCACTGTGCTGCCAAGATTGTGTGATGCCAGTCAAGTCATCTGCTTTGTCCTGGATGTTATCAACCTTCCTGAGTGTTGTTGGAGCTGCATCCATCCAGGCAAGTGGAGAGTATTCCATCACACTCATGATTTGTGCATTGCAGATGGTGGACAGGCTTTACAGAGTCATAAGGTCAATTATTCACCCAGTATTCCAAGCCTCTGACCTGCTCTTGTAGCCACTGTACTTATATGATGAATCCAGTTGTATTTTTGTTCAGTAATAACCCCAAGTATGTTGATAGTGGGGATTCATGATGGTAAAGCAATTGAATGTGAAATGGTGGTGGTTAGATTGTCTCTTAATGGAGATGGTTATTGCCTGGCATTTGTGTGTCACAGATGTCACTTGCCACTTCTCAGCCCAAGCCTGGGCATTGTCCAGATCTTGTTGTATTTGAACATGATATCTGAGGAGTTGCAAATGGTGCTGAACGTGATGCAATCATTAGCAAACATCCCCACTTCTGACTTTTGATGGAGGGAAGGTCATCGGTGAAGCAACTGAAGATGGTTGGGCCTAGGATACTATCCTGAAAAACTCCCACAGAGATGTCCTGGAGCTGAGAAGGCTGACCTCTGACAACCACAAACATCTTCCTGTGTGCCAGGTATGGCTCTAACCCTTCTCAAAACTGTTCACAGTATTCCAGGCTGTCATAGTGTCTTGTGTAATTTAAGCAAGAACTCCTTATTCTTGTCCTCCATTCTGTCGAAATAAAGGGCAACATTCCATTTGCCTTCCTTATTATGTCCTGAACATGTAAGCTAGTTTTTTTTGTGATCTAGGCAAGAAGACTTCCAAAGCAGTCTAAGTTCTGCTATCTGCTGTCTTTTTTTCCACTTAAATTCCTCTATTCTTCTGACCAAAGTGCATGACCTCACATTTTCCCACATTACATTCCACCTGTCATTTTTTTCCCCACAGTCACTTAGTTATTATTATTATTATTATTTGTGTCATCCTCACCACTTGTGTTCCCACTTACTTTTGTGTCATCTGCAAACCTGGCTATAGTTTATTCACTTTCCTCATCCAAGTCATTCATATATATTGTGGATATCTGTGGCCTAGACATTGATCACTACCATGTGCCACTAGTTACACATTGCCATCGCGATAAAGCCCCATTTTTCTCCACCCACTGCCTTCTATCTGTTAGCAAATAGCCTCTATCCATGCTCATATACTACTCCAAACAATATAGACTCATACAACATGTTAAGTTACTTAATAAAGGTAGCTGAAAATGTGTTGCTGGAAAAGCGCAGCAGGTCAGGCAGCATCCAAGGAACAGGAGATTCGACGTTTTGGGCATAAGCCCTTCTTCAAGAATTATGCCCGAAACGTCGAATCTCCTGTTCCTTGGATACTGCCTGACCTGCTGCGCTTTTCCAGCAACACATTTTCAGCTCTGACCTCCAGCATCTGCAGACCTCACTTTCTCCTACTTAATAAAGGTACCCTATCAAATGGAGTCTAGAAATCCAAATATATTACATTCACTGTTTTCCCTTTTATTTCTCATGCTTATTACCTCTTCAAAGAATTCTAGCATGATTTCTCCTTCAAAGCCAGACATTGTATTTGATTATATCATGGATTTGTAATGACTGAAAGTTAAATGCCAAGCTTTGTTTAAATTCTCAACAAGGCAGGTTGACACTGATTGATCAAAGCATTGCTCTGAGAAACAAACCACAGAATGGCTGTCACCTGTTCTGTTGAATTGAAAGAGGCACAGTAAGCCTACATGTTCTGTTTGCAAAGATCAGGGCTCTGTGCATTAAGATATGCGATTTCTAGGACATGCAGGTGCACCATACTGCGAGCCCAACAGACAGACAATCTTAAATTGGCTGTCAGCATAACTCTTCACACAATCAGCAAATGTTTTACAGTTGTCCAATGTCCAACGCATTTCCTAGGTTGCACGAGAACAACAATATCAAAAAAAAGGAGGAAATATTTTCAGAATTTGCACAATGTACATGGCACAAGTCAGGAATCGAATGGAATATCCCTACTTGTCCGATAAGTGCAATTCCTGCAACACTCCAGAAGCTTCACACTATCCTGGACAAAACATCCTGCCTATCGACACTGCAACGTCAGTGGCCATAGTGTGCACCATCTACAAGATGCACTGCTGAAATTAACAAAAGCTCTTTAGAAGGCACCTTACGTACATACAATCATCAGCATCTAGAAGTATAAGAACAGCAGATAACTGCAAAGGACAGGCAATGCTGTAGCGGCACAGACAGGATGCAGCTTTCATTGGAATCAAACAACTGTCAACGTCAGCTCAACACGCTCTGGAAGTCATCGACCCAGCAGATGGGCTACAAAAACAGAAATTGCTGGAAAAGTTCAGCAGATCCAGCAACATCAATGGAGAGAAATCAGGTTAGAGGTTTGGGTCCAGTGACCCTTTCTCAGAAGTGAAGACAGGCTACCTCATTTGAATAGACATTCAATGAAAGCTGTTACATAGGAGGCGACTAAATAATCTAACAGCCCATAATGTTAAGGGCAAGGTACTTGCATGGTTAAAGGATTGGCCAACTGGTGAAGGCAAAGAATATGCGTAAAGAGGTCTTTTACAGGATGGCAGCCAGTGAGGAGTGGTGTTCCGGGGGGTCACAATTAATCATGTTTTACATTAACAATCTGGATGAAGGGACTGAGGGCATTGTTGTTAAGTTTGCAGATGACACAAAGATAGGTGGAGGGCAGGTAATGAGAAGGAAGTAGGAAGGCTACAGGAGGACTTGGACAGGCTAGCAGAGTGGGCACGGTGGCCAATGGAATACAAAGTGGGCAAGTGTGAGGTTATGCATTTGGTAGGAAGAATAGAGGCATAGACTACTTTTTAAGTGGGAAATGGTTTTGTAAATGTGAAGCCACAGGGGACGAAGGAGTCCTATTTCAGGACTTTCTTAAGTTTAACATACAGGCTTAGTTGGCAGTTCAGAAGACAAATGTGATGTTAACATTTATTTCAAGAGGGCTAGAATACAAGAACAGTGATGTATTGTTGAGGCTGGATAAGGCTCTGGTCAGACCTTATTTGGATATTTGCATATTGTGAGACCTTGTATCCAAGGAAGGATGTGCTGATGTTGGAGGAGCTCCAGAGGAGGTTTATAAGGATAATTCTGGGAATAAAGGGCTTGTCATATAAGGGGGAATTGAAGATTCTGGGTCTATACTCAATTGGGTTTAGAAGGATGAGGGAAATTCTGATTGAAACTTGCAGACTACAACAGGCCTGGATAGAATGGATGTGGAGAAGATGTTTCTACCAGCAGGAGAGACTAGGACCAAAGGATACAATTAGAGAGGCATGACCCGTTAGAAATGAGATCAGGAGGAATTTCTTCAGCCAGAGGGTGGTGACTCTGTGGAGCTCATTACTGCAGAGGCCAAGTCATTGGGTGTATTTAAGACAAATAGATAGGTTCTTGATTGGCAAAGGGCTCAAAGGTTATGGGGCGAAGACAGAAGAATGGGGTTGAGAAATATATCAACCATTGAATGATGAAGCAGACTCAATGGGCTGAATGGCCTCATTCTGCTACTATGTCTTCTGGTCTTTATGCAAAAACAATTTCAGCGAAGAAACATCACTTCAGAACGTAGATACCAGACAAACTGACATGAACGCATTTGCATACTATTAAAAGACAAAAGGGAGTATGAATGAAATAACATGCAGAGACTGATGAAAGTGGTACTGACTAGAATTAACATTTTTGTCAGGGAATCATCAGTTTTGTCACTGACTATGCACATTAGGTAATTTGTAACAGCAAATCATGGAGCAAAGAAGTTTTTCTTTTTCATTGAAAAAGGGATAGTTAGAGAATATCATTTATACGCTGTACACGTGAGACTTGCTATTGTCACATGAGCTCTGTTGCAAACTATTTTCACTTTAGATGGAGTAGCCACTAAAATGTGTTCTAAAAAAAGTTAGCGTGTTGCTATTGTTGGAGGATCCCAACAAAAGAAAATTAGCTGCTGAATATATTTAGCTTGGATTCGCAATCTGGACAAGCAAGAACAGTTCTGACCAACTTTACTGCTGCCAGTACTACCAATCTCAAATTATGGACTTAATCACAACACTAACCTGCTTACCGTGCCCACTCTGCTAGCCTGTCCAAGTCCTTCTGTAGCCTTCCTACTTCCTTCTCATTACCTGCCCGTCCACCTATCTTTGTGTTCCATGAGGGGCTGTCTGTTTGATGCAGTTATTAATAGTACACACTGCTGCTACTGAGCATTGGTGGTGGAGGAAGTGAAAGGTCCTGACCTCATTATAGCTTTGGTTCAAACATCAACAAAATAAGATCTGAATTCCAGAGGTGAGGTGATTAGATTAGATTACTTACAGTGTGGAAACAGACCCTTCGGCCCAACAAGTCCACACCAACCCGCTGAAGCGCAATCCACCCATACCCCTACGTTTACCCCTTATCTAACACTACGGGCAATTTAGCATGGCCAATTCACCTGACCCGCACATCTTTGGATTGTGGGAGGAAACCGGAGCACCCAGAGGAAACCCACGCAGACACAGGGAGAACGTGCAAACTCCACACAGTCAGTCGCCTGAGGCGGGAATTGAACCCGGGTCTCTGGCGCTGTGAGGCAGCATTGCTAACCACTGTGCCACCGTGACGCCCCAAGGAAACGTGAGAGTAACAGTACTTGACATCAAGCCTTGCTCAAAATGCTTGACTCCATCCAGTAGAAAACAGCCTACTTGACTGGCAACAAATCCACAAGCATTTAGTTCCTCCACCACCAATGCTCCATAACAGTAGTGTGTACTATTGATAAGGTGTGCTGCACCAAACATCCTTAGTCAGCACCTTCCAAATCCATGACAACTTCCATCTAAAAGGACAAAGGCAGCAGATATATGGGAGTGCCACTACTCACAAATTCCCTTCCTCACCATCTTGCATTCTTGCAGCATTAAGAAGCCCTTGCAAAATAACTGGAAACAATGCATGTCAGGGGAAAACTCTCCTCTGGTTAGTATTATATGTGGCATACAGGAATTTGGTTATAGTTGTTGGAGGTCAGTCATCTTAGCTCCAGGTCATCTTTGCAGGAGTTCCTTAGTGGAATGTCCTAGGCCCAATCATTTTCAGTTGCTGCATCAATGACTTTCCCTCCATCATAAAGTCAGAAGTGGGGGTGTTAACCAGTGATAGCACAATGTTCAGCACCATTCACAACTCCTCAGATATTGAAGCAGTCCATGTTCAAATGCAACAAGATCTGGACAATATCCAGACTTGGGCTGACAAGTAGCAAGTATCATTTGTGCCACACAAATGCCAGGCTGTGACCATCTCCAATAAGGGATAATCTAACCACCATCCTTTGACATCCAATGGTGTTGCTATCACTGATTCTCCACTATTAACATCCTTGGAGTCACTATTAACCAGAAACTCAACTAGACTCACCATATGAATACAATGGTCACAAGAACAGGGTCAGAGGCTAGGAGTACTGCGGTGAGTAACTTATCTCTTGACTCCCACAGCCTTTCCACCATCTAAAAGGCACAAGTCAGTTGTGTGATAGAATACTCCCCACTTGCCTGGATGAGCAGGCTCCAACAATGCTCAAAATGCTTGAGTCCATCCAGGAGAAAACAGCCCACTTGACTGGCAACAAATCCACAAGCATTTAGTTCCTCCATCACCAATGCTCAATAACAGTAGTGTGTACTATTGGTAAGGTGTGCTGCACCAAACATCCTTAGTCAGCACCTACCAAATCCATGACAACTTCCATCTAAAAGGACAAGGGCAGCAGATATATGGGAGTGCCACCACCCGCAAATTCCCTTCCAAGCCACTCACCATCTTGACTTGGAAATATAACGCTATTCCTTCCCTGTCACAGGGTCCTGATCATGGAGTTCCCTCCCTAAGAACATTGTGAGTCAACCTAGAGCACTTGGACAGTAGCGGTTCGAGAAGGCAGCTCAGCACCACCTTCTCAAGAGCAACTAGAGATGGGAAATAAATATGGGGCCAGCCAGTGATGCCCACAACCCTTTTTTAAAAAAGTTAGCATCTCATTGTGTTTTGTTTTATAAACCTGCTAATCTGTCTGCCTTCGCTGAAGTCTCTTGACTAACCTGTCAAGATAAGAATGAGAACTGGTGCCACATACAGTGCTGCAAGATTGCTTCACACAACATCACTTTCCAGAGAATTTGAGGTCCATCTGCTTCTGCAGAAGGAATTTTCCCTGAAATATTGCAAATATTGACATTACTAATTTAACTTTAATATCCTGAACATGAAAAGTGCAACACTGCATACTGAAAGGAATAAATAACCTCACCATTTTGTTTACAGTTTAAGTTTTTCAACATAAGTTTTCTTCTATCATCGCTAGAAAACTGAAACTGGATTACTCTTTTTGAAAGAACATCACTTTTTCCCTTAGGAAGAGCTGACTGCTGCTGAGATTATTCGACAAGCATTTGTCATCCTCTGGTACCATCACACAAGTTCTCACTAACCTGACAGTACGTCCCAAACGTTCAAGCTATTCCATTTCAAAATGAGAGTGCATCCGTCCAGAATCATAAGCTCCCGAACACTGTGTAACCTGCGGTTACACATACAGCCACTAAAGATCGCTGAATAATTGCTTCACAGTGGTCCTCAGTTAAGTGGATCCAAACTTGCTTCCATTTCAGGGACTGAGGGTGGTTGGTTGGATGTGTTAGGGACCAGTATCAGAATTGATTAGATTCCCTACAGTATGGAAACAGGCCCTTCGGCCCAACAAGTCCACACCAGACTCCTTTCCCTCTGACTAATGCACCTAATACAATGGGTAATTTAGCATGGTCAATCCACCTGACCTGCACATCTTTGGACTGTGGGAGGAAACCGGAGCATGCAGAGGAAACCCATGCAAACACGGGGAGAATGTGCAAACTCCACACAGAGGGTTGCCTGAAGCTAGGATTGAACCTGGGACCTGGGTGCTGTGAGGCTGCAGTGCTAACTACTGAGCCACCATGCCACCCATGAGATAGGAGATAAGACAAAACCTCTTTGTCAGTGCTGGCATTGAGATATAGTAAATAGCGGTCAGCAAGAGAAAGATTGGCTGACATTCAGGTAGGTTGGTTACCTTTTATACTGTAGGTAATCTCTGGGATGATTTGTGTCAGTACGGTTTGTGACAGTGTTGCTGATTTGCCTCCGGTCAAAGGGGATCTCAAACAGAGCCTCTTGTTTATCCTTCCCCAATATGGCAAGAGAAACACATTCTGTTGTAGGCCTGCTCCAATGTTCCAATCAAGCACAACACAAGTCAAAGGAACAATACCCCATTGTCTGCTCAGGCAATTTACAGCCTCAGTCTCAATATTGAATTCAATAGCTTCAGAATCTGAATGTATAATGTCTGTTCTCCATTTTTATTACTTTTCTCTTCCCCACCCCCACGTCTCACAACGGCTTTATTTCTGTTTGCATCTTATTTACTGTTCTCTAATTAGAAAGGACCCATTCTTTCCCTTTCAGACCTTTACCATTTCACATGTTTTTCTCTTTCTCCACAATTAGTGGTGTTCGCACTGGGCCTCTTCCTCAGTCAAAAATATATCAAAAAATAATTCTCAACATCTTTCTGAAGAAAGGTCATACCAAACTTGAAACATTAAGTCTGTTTCTCTCTCTGGTGAAGCTGCCAGACCTGCAGAATTTCTCTAGAATTCTCTGTGTTTACTTCAGATTTTCGGTAGCCACAGTATTTAGCCTTTATCATGGCAATTGATATACTTCCAGTCAAACATTTTAGTTCACCATTTTGAAAATTAAAAAAGCCACTTAGCAACTGTAAACAGATGCCACATAGTGCTATTCTAGGCCTTGGCATTGACAAACTAATCAAAACTACAGGGCAACGTTAAACAGCCTAGCTTTCCTAGATTTCAGCAACAGTTACCTGACAAAAGTCAGAACAAGAAACCCTGGCTGATTTTTCACTTCCCAGAAATGATGTCTTAAATGATGTCTTAAAAGCTAGAATTGGAACTGAGTCTATCTGGCCTGTATTACAGTGGGCAGCATGTCAGACACCAGGTTTCAGCAATGGATTTGTATTAAATTTATATATCCTTGGCACTGGACTTACTTTAGCATATGTGAGAGGGAGATTACATTCAAGTGAATTGGTCTTCGGCAGCATCTGTGACTCCAAACTGTGAAAGAGCAGTGAACATCATGTCAGAACTCTATTTAGTTTTATTTATATTACATTATTATATTATACATTTATAAAGATCTTGGAGAAAAATATCATGATTGACCACTTTGATCGCATTTAATGCAGACAGGGTTCGCATTTCATCCTGCCTGAATTATAGTCCCATTAATTCTTTGAAAAGACAAGGCTCAGTACTGTGAAACAAACTCTCTTAGAGTCAGTATGATTGGGTTTGTGGTAAATGTGGTCTTTCAAGGTGAAAATAGTGATGGAAAAAATGAATTCAACATCCATTATAAGACTATTTGGTTTTAAAAAAGACCAGGTGCCATTGTATCTTTTGTTTAACAAGGCTCTGAGAAAATTAGACTCAAATAATCCTGTGAGCAGGATGGAAAGACGTTTTTCTGAGGATCACTGGAAAATAGGAGTTAATTGATAATTTTTTATCTAGGCAGAGATACACTTGAATATTTTAGTTTCCAACACAGCCACAGTGAGTAGATGAAACCTTAAGGTACATCTTTGTCTTTCCAACATGGATTGTTCTTCATTAAAGTGATTGTCTTCTCCTTATACAGCCTGCTCAATTCTAACTCCGTTGAGTCTAAGTTTTATTTTACTGATCTGTGTGACTTGTGTTGCCAAATGATAGAAATTGATGATTTTGTACATGGTGCAAGTGAAAAGTTCGGTAATCTGATGTGATCTGTTGCATTGATTTTTCACTATTATTTACTTTCTACTGTACCATAAACTTGATGATAAGAACATGAAAAATCTGTGACATTTGAAGAAACAAAAGATGATGTCAGACTCTTAAATCTTGCACAATGGAGAAAATGCAATTTTGTACAATGTGACATTACAGCTCATGGCTGAAAAACTACACATGTACATATCCTCTATTTCACTGCCCAGGAGATAAATAGCAGATAAAACCCTAAGATGGAATGAGTGATGGTAGCAGGTGCAGATCATAAACAGACTATTCAAATTTCAATTGAGCAGTAACAAACTGCCCTGTTTAGGCTGAATCAGTGATTAAGATAGAAGTAGCCTGATTAGTAGAAGAGAAAAATAATGAAAGAAAGCTATAGCAATTTGATGTGGTTAAATCCAGACTCAGGCAGGAGAAGGAACAGGTTTGAGGAAAAATAAAGGAGAATCAATGTCTGAGTACAGAAGATAAATAAAGTGAAGAGGAGAACTACCAAAGCCTTGCAACAGCTGGACAACCTGTAACAAAAAAAAATCAAGTACAGGTGACTGATGTCCATGGTCTAGTGCACATCTAATCTTATTGCAAAATGTAATAGTGAGGATGACACAGATTGATCACATAAATTAAACCGTGGAACATGGACAGAGTCTGTGCTGTCAGTCATTGGGAATATTTTAAATTTGAATTTGCGTGCGCAGAATATGAACTCAGTATAGTTTAGAATGTTATGAAAAGTGAAATGTGAACTATTTTCATCTCGCATTGGCAGTTTACTGGCAGAACAACATAAGAATCAGATCAAACATGCCACGAATTTGTCTGAAGTTGCACACGGTATGAAATTTTTGGTTACGAGAACTGGGGAGACACTATATATTATTGATATTATTAAAGTGCATCATATTTATGGAGTAGCTCAATTGATATTCTAGGAGCCCTGAATTCTCTATGTTTTCTTCAGTGTTTTCCTTGACTTTTGTTTCAGAATCTCTGAAGCAGAATTTTCCATCATCAGACAATGATATTGGTTTTATGCTGAATGCTTTTCCTCAATGCAGATCACTGCAAGGCTTTAGTGCTTTCTAAAGTGTGAATTAATTGGATTTTATATCTATCGCACCTCCGAATCTAATCT
This sequence comes from Hemiscyllium ocellatum, assembly GCF_020745735.1. Classification (NCBI taxonomy): domain Eukaryota; kingdom Metazoa; phylum Chordata; class Chondrichthyes; order Orectolobiformes; family Hemiscylliidae; genus Hemiscyllium; species Hemiscyllium ocellatum. The sequence continues at coordinate 24,327,385 of NC_083425.1, read as the reverse complement.
GGAACAAAAAGGACTTGTCAGCTTTATCCAGGATTTGTTTTGACGTTGAAGCACAGGGAAATTTCATTATCTTGGGCATTGTGCAGCAAAAGTTTAAGAAGTATTGGTTTGTGTTGTTGCTGTTGCTGGCAGTGAGATACAAATAAATTTGATTTATGTGATTTCCTACACAAGGTGTGCAGTCGAAGGAGATACTTTAAAAACTCGCTCAAATACTTCAATGAGTTTCATCAGTGGTTAGCTGAACAGTGCAGATCAGGAGAGTCGAAGATTCAATCCCTGATCAGTAATGAGCTATCTGAGCACATCTGGGGCAGCAGTCAGGAAATAATTGGCCCCAGTTCTCCTGAAGGGAAGAAATTGGTTAGGTTTTCCTGATCCTTCTTCGATTTGTTAGAGATGGTGGACATCATGCAGAAACTGAAGCTGAGATATGAACTTATAACCTGACAAAAGATGGGAACTCTAGAAAGTTAAATCATCTATTTCTTTTGTTGCCTACTTTTTGTATTTACAAAAGAAAATGTGAACCTCGTACAAAAATCTCCATCTATTCTTCTTAATTAGAAGATGTCAAATTTTAAATCTTCTTAATGGGGCAGTCTATAATAAAGTGGTAAATGGTTCCCACTGTTTTAACTGTATAATACAATGTCTTGTTGTGGCTTTTCTTTATTTCACAGGCTAGTTTCTGATTCTCAAAGATCCATCATGTTTCATCGGGTAAAAGTTCAAGATACTTTCTTTGCCACTTGAAGAGTTCTAACAAGGTAATTCAAAAGTCTGATTTAATAACAGAACTACTTTTAGCAATTTATGACATACAGCTCGGATAACAACAACTTGCATTTAGTGTTTAATAAAACCTTCCAAGGTGTAAGAATTTTACAAAACAAACTTGACACCCAGCTGCTTAAAAAGTTATTAAGTCAGATGCCTAAGCCTTTAGTTAGAGGTACGTTTCAAAAAGGGGGGAAACAGGTATTATTATATCACTATAAGAAGAAGCATGTTAATCATGAAGTAACCAGGATGTAGACCATGTGACTAGCTGCATTTGTCAATCTAATTTGCAATGTGTAATATGAAGGAATGTGCATTCCTGTAATATTAGCTGCTGAGATTTTACAACAGATTTGTTTGCTAAGCAATCCTACAACAGACCTTCAAACAAATAAAATCAATGACCACATATCAGTCCAGCTTTGAGATTAGTAAGCTTGTGTAAATAAACAGAAAATCACATTGCTATAGACTTTGCTTTGAAAATAGAAATTTCTTTGGAGAGGGTTCAGAGGAGATTTACTAGGACATTGCCTGGTATGGAAGGAAGGTCTTACGAGGAAAGGCTGAGGGACTTGCGGCTGTTTTCATTAGAGAGAAGAAGGTTGAGAGGCAACTTAATTGAGACATATAAGATAATCAGAGGGTGGACAGTGAGAGACTTTTTCCTTGGTTGGTGATGGCTAGTATGAGGGGACAGAGCTTTAAATTGATGGGTGATAGATATAGGACAGTTGTCAGGGATAGTTCCTCTACTCAGAGAGTAGTAGGGGCATGGAACACACTGCCTGCAACAGTAGAAGACTCACCAACTTTAAGGGCATTTAAATGGTCATTGGATAAACATATGAATGAAAATGGAATAGTGTAGGATAGGTAGACTTCAGATTAGTTTCACAGGTCGGTGCAACATTGAGGGCCGAAGGGCCTGTACTGCGCTGTAATGTTTTTTGTTCTATGTTCTATCACATTTTGATCAGTTTTAGTTTCACTTAGACAAGAAATGGCAGAAAATATGAAGCCTTTGCAGCCAGACAAGATTAGTGGCTGCCACCAGTATTACTGGAATAGCCAGAATGCATAAAGCAAGCAAGTCATGTGGGAAGTATGATCTGTTGCACCTATCATGAAGCTGTCCTATGTGAAAAGATTTTTATAAGTCACGCAAAATGGACGTACACTGGACTCATCAATATGAAAAAATTGGTTCCAGTGATGTGATCAGAGGTGACAATAACATGCAAGAAAACAAATGTCATGTGCAGCATACTGGAAGCAAAAACAGGGAGTATGCCAGAGATCTGCATAAATGTATGCACATACATGAGGCTGGCATCCCATCAGACCAGAGTAAAGGTTCCCAGTGGAAGTGTCTTCAACCAGAGGTGACTAGGTTTTCCACATTGTGAATCTGACAGGTTTCTTGGACAAAAAGAAACACTTAGAAATGTTTGCAACTATTAGTATTACATGCATGAACAAATATGACAACCACATTTTGAGAACCAAAGTCAACACAGGAACTATTGCAAACACTCTACCAGTCAGAGTTCTGAATGTTCCTGGATCATTCAAAATCAATGATACAATCTATGACAGCCAAAGCAAATGTGTAAAATGAATCACCTATTGCTTGGATTGGTGCAATAATGGTAAAATACAGCTGTGGCAAATCTAGGTTTAGAAGTTGTGCTTGTCACAAAGCTAGTCCTTTTTTTATCTAAAAACTGTTCCTTGGCTCACGAATACTCTGTTATTGATTCTTTTCAGAGGGATAATAAACCAGGCCGGGCTCTGATCTGACTGGTTTGGTACAGAGATAAAAAGGGTTTTAAGAGGCTATCTGTTTATATGTAAACAGATGAGACTTCAAGCCAAAGTGGTCATGTTTTAGAAGTGACCTGTATAATGAAAGTGGCGTGGTCAGCTTTCTAGCTGGGCAGTTTAGTTCAGTGCAGAATTGGTTGGGAGTTCAACAGGGAGCTGTGTGGGAACTCTCTCATCTGCCCTTCTTCCTTCAACCTGTAAGCATCTGACCCTTTTTTGTACTGTGTTTTGAAGGGACTTTGCTTATTGGGACTGTTGTGTATATTTGGAACAGCATACTTAAGTCTAGTTTGGATAGACTGAATTCTGTAGGGAATCTTTATTCTGTTCTTTGTGTTTCATTGTGTAATTTTGTGAATAACGTTTTTTGTCTGTTTTAAACCTGGTAGTCAATCTCGCTAATTTAACCGGGTAATCTGAAACAACAGATTGTCTGGGCTGCCTGCTTAAGAATGTTTTGAGTGGTCTGGCCTAGTCCATAACAGATTGGGGGCTCTTTGCAGGATTTTAAACAGCGAGTGGTAGGTGCTAGTGTCATTACTTTCGGATGTTGGTTTGGTTGGGTGGACAAAACTTGGGATAGTAATGGCTCTTTCAGTCACCAAAAGTTTTCTGGAAGTGGATGCAGTGACCTTGGAAGTTTTTCAAGAGGTGAATAAGACCAAGCTGCAGGAATTAGCAGAGAAGCTGGAATTGGACCTGTCTCCTTCTGTCAGTAAAGGAGAGATAATTACATCAGTAGCTCAGCATTTAAATATGCTGGAGAAACTCTCAGAATCTATAGAGATAGCAAGAATTCAATTGCAAATGAAGCAATTGAGTTAGAGGCGAGAGATAAGGAAAGGGCAGCAGAAATGAAACTGTTTGAATGAAGATTAAAAGCAGGAGAGAGGGAAAAAGAGAGAGCAGCAGACCAAGAGAGAAAAGAGAGCAGCTGAAGAGAGGAAAAAAAGAGCAGAAAAAATGGAGAGAGCTTTTGAACTTCAAAAATTGACGCTTAAAAAAGGAAAGTCAGCTTAAAAGGCTGGAGATAAAGGCTGAAGGTAACCTCAGTGAGGAAGCCGCGCACACTCATGTGGAAGAGCAGAGAGTTAAAACAGCAAGGTTAGCAGCTGAAGTGGCCGATTATTATGAGCTGGTCCATTATAAACGGTTTGGCTTCCAGAATCAATTTTAATCCATGTGGGATAGGAATTGGGGCAAAGAGAAATCCTCACGTGGAAAGGGAAAGGTAGATCTCAGTGAAAATCACAAGGATAATTTACCACAGGGTAAAAAAGAAACCCTTGAGGGGGACAAAGAAGTTAAAAAGTTCTGGTGCTTTCGTGAAATAAAGTGGGCCACAAAAAATCACAGTGTTGGTAGGCTAGGAGAAAGCCAGATGTAGGAAAACCAAACAAGCTTGGAAGTTTTGTTGAACTAGTAACAAAAGGCACAAGGGAAGTTAGACAACTGCCTCAGGGTGTATAAGATATTCAGAGGTTGATTAAGGAGGAAGTGCCAGATCTGCTTAAAAAATATACGTGCAAGGGTAAAGTTTATTCACATAGGCCAGGAGCAGTAGGTAAGGAGGTTACAAAATATTAAGGGGCACAGGATCCTCTTAGTCGGTTATGCTGAAGGATGAGGAGATATGTACTTCTGAGGCACTATTGCCAGAAAAGGTACTGGTAACAGGAATTCACAGTGAGACAAAAAGTACTCAATGATGTAAAGTGAGGCTTTATGTAAAGAGAATCCAGAGAAGAGTGGAGAATTTGTGGTAGGAGAACTGGACAAACTCTTAGCTCCAGGAATACAAATTATCCTTTCAAATGATAAGCTGATTCACCAGTAGGCATGCTGCCTAGTCTAGTTGAAAAGCCAGTGGGGATGCAGGCAACTAAAGAAATAAAGGATGCTTATCAAGGAATTTTCCCAGATTGTGTGATCTCAAGATCACAGATGCACAAGCTGATGCAGGAGGGATCAAAAGGCACAAATAAGGAAGCTGACATAGCATTAACTGAGACCTTTTTTGATCAGATAAGTGGAACAGAGAAGGAGCAGATAGGTAAATATGCAAGTATCTTTAGCTCTGCTAAATTGATTGAATAACAGCAGAAAGATGAAAATTTAAAACAGTTATATCAAAGGGCATAATACAGAGAAGGAGAATGAATGCATCCCTGTGTATTATTACTGAACAAATGATGTCTTAATCAGGGAATGGAGAGCATCACACATTCAAGCAGATGAGAAATAGGCAGAGAATCATCAAATTGTTTTGTCATTAGGGTACAGAAAGGAGGCGCATGAGCTACCATTTGGAGGTTCTCTAGGGGTGAGGAAAACACAGGCTAAAATACAAAGACATTTTTACTGGTCTGGGCTACACAAAGATGTAGTTGAATTTTGCCAGATGTGTCATATATGTCAGCTAATTAGAAAACCACAGGCACCTTTAATACCTCTTTCAGCAGTTGAGGAACTTTTCACAAGAGTCATGATTGATTGCATAGGTCGCCTACCTCAAACGAAAAATGGGAATAAGTATTTATTAACAATAATGGATGTGCCAATGAGATTTCCAGAGGCAATCCCATTATGCAACACCACAGCAAAAAAGGGTTGTTGAAGAATTATTTAAATTTTTGTCTAGATATGGACTGCCAATAGAGATCATCCAGTCAGATCAAGGATCAAACTTCACATCCAAACTATTCAAGGAGGTTATGAATAACTTGGAAATAAAGCAATTCAAATCTACTGTGTACCATCCCGAATTGCAGGGACAACTAAAGAGATGGCATCAAACATTAAAGACCATGTTGGGGCCTATGGTTAGGATGATCCAGATGACTGGGAGAAGGGAGTTCTGTTTGTACTTCTTGCAATCAGAGATGCACCAAATGAATGGACTAAATTCAGTCCATTGGAATTAATTTTTGTGCATGAAGTAAGAGGACCATCAAAATTGATTAAGGAGAAATTAATAAGTCAGAATTCAGAGACCACCCATTTGGACTATGTGTCAAAATTTAGAGAACAATTAAATAGAGCTGGAGAGTTGGCTAGACAGCATTTAAAAGTATTACAGCATGCAATGAAACTAGAAGCAGATAAGAAATCACAAATTCACAATTTTGCAATTGGAGATGAAGTATTAGTGTTACTTCCTGTAACAGGGACCCTTTAAAAGCCAACTTTCATGGGCCGTATCAAATTGAGAGGAAATTGAGTGAGGCAAACTACTTGATAAGGACTCCAGACAGGAAGAAATCTCACAGAGTGTCTCATGTGAATATGCTCAAAAGGTATTTTGATAGGGAAGGAAAGCAAGAGGTGAATGTGTTATTGATTACAGCACAGAGGGATGAACCAAGCTCAGAGGATTCTGAATTGGACATTCCTCAAATCAAACTGGACAATGAGGAAGTTGTCAAAATTGGAATAAATTATTGAGTTACCTTCCAGGAGAAAATCAAAATGACCTGAAAGAGTTATTACAATCACAAGGGGAGATATGTGGAAATAAACTGGGTATGATGTAGAGATAGGAGATGCTGTTCTGATTAAGCAACATCCTTATAGGCATAACTCTTGACAGTTGGCACAGGTTCAGAAGGAGATAGAGCGCATGCTCCAAGATGGCATAATTGGAGTTATGTTGGCTGGAGTTCATGGTGCCAAAGCCAGATGGTACCCAATAGTTATATGTGAACGATTGCAAAGTCAATGCTGTTGCAAAGACTGATGCATATCCAATTCTACAGTTGGAGGACTGTGTCGAAAAAGTAGGCCAAGCAACTTAAATTTCTACGTTGGACTTGCTCAGAGGCTACTGCCGGGTACCTCAGTCAGAGAGAGCAAAGGCGATTTTGGCTTTTGTAATGCCAAATGGATTATATCGATTCAAAGTCATGCCATTTGGTATGAAAAATGCTCCAGCCACATTTCAGAGACTAACTAATAAGTTCATTGCTGGATTACCCAACTGTGCGGTGTGTATTGATGACCTGGTGATTTTTAGTCACTTGTGGAAGGAACATTTACATCATTTATCGGACTTGATTGATCGACTTCAGAAGACAGGCTTGGTGGTAAACCTAGCTAAAAGTGAATTTGTTAAAGACCAAGTCACCTTCCTGGGCCATGTTATTGGACATTGGCAAATAGCCTCATGAGATGCAAAAACAAAAGTAATTGGAGAATTTACCACACAGTCGATGAAAAAAAGCAGTACTACAGTTCCTGGGACTGAGTAGATTTTACCAAACGTTTGTGCTGAGCTTTAATTGTTAATAAAGGACAAGAGGTTTCAGTGGACAGGGGACTGTCAAAAGGCATTTGATAACCTAAAAACTGTGTTAACCACTGCCCCAGTATTAGCCACACCTGATTTCACAAAGCCTTTCAAGGTGGCTATCAATGCCAGTGATGTGAGTGACGGTGCGGTGCTCCTGCAGGAGGATGACAAGGGAATAGAAAGACCCATCAGGTATTTTTCCAGGAAGTTGAGCATTCATCAACAGAAATATTCAATGGTGGAGAAATGGACTTTAAACTTGGTGGTAGCATGACAATATTTCAGTGTTTATATTACCAGCAATGCATCTGAGACAATCATATACACTGATTATAACCCATTGACATTTGTGGAAAGATTTAAGGACAAAAATGCCAGACTATTTGGATGAAGCTTGTTGTTGCAGCCATTCAATTTGACAATAGTGCATTTGGCAGGTCGCAAAAATGTGATTGCTAATGCGTTATCGAACCTCAATATGGAGGTGTTGAGTGGTGGGTGTACTGCAGCCTGAATTTGCATTTGATTGTGCATGTCTGCATGTTTATCATTAGTAGTGTGTGTGTGTGTGTGTGTATGTTTAGACCATTAATCGTGTTTTTGAAGGGTTGAAAATGAAGCCATCTTTTGGTATTGATGGTTTTTTTTAAGGGGGGAGGTGTTACAAAGCTAGTCCTTTTTTTTCTGAAAGCTGTTCCTTGGCTCAAGGAGATTCTATCCTTGATTTTTATCAGAGGGGTAATAAACCAGGCCGGGCTTCGATCAGACTGGTTTGGTACAGAGATTAAAAGAATTTGAAAGACCTTTTTGTTTATATGTAAACAGATGAGACTTCAGACCAAAGTGGTCATGTTTAGGAGTGACTTGTGTAATGAAAGGGGAGTGGTCAGCTCTCTAGCTGAGCAGTTTAATCCAGCCGAGAACTGGTTGGGAGTTCAACAGGGAGCTGTATGTAAACTCTCTCGTCTGCCCTTCTAACTTCCACCTGTAAGCATCTGACCCTTTTATTGTACTGTGTTTTAAAGGGGTTTGCTTATTGGGACTGTTGTGTATATTCAGAACAGCATACTTAAGTCTAGTTTGGATAGACTGAATTCTGTAGGGGATCTTTATTCTGTTCTTTGTGTTTCATTGTGTAATTTTGTGAATAAATTTTTTTGTCTGTTTTAAAGCGAGTAGTCAACCTCACTAACAGGGCGGCATGGTGACACAGTGGTTAGCACTGCTGCCTCACAGTGCCAGGGTCCCATGTTTGATTCCAGCCTCAGGCAACTGTCTGTGTGGAGTTTGCACATTCTCCCCGTGTCTGCATGGGTTTCCACCAGGTGCTCCGGTTTCCTCCCACAGTCCAAAGATGTGCAGGTTAGGTGAATTGGCCGTGCTAACTTGCCCATTGTGTTAGGTGCATTAGTCAGAGGGAAATGGGTCTGGGTGGGTGACTCTTTAGAAGGTTGGTGTGGACGGGTTGGGCCAAAGTACCTGTTTCCCCACTGTAGTTATCTAATCTCAAAATCTCAACTTATATCAGGTAATTTTCACTGTACACTTTGCAAAACAAATTGCAAAGTTATGGTCTAGGCTGTCTGCTTAAGAATGTTTTGAGTGGTCTGGCCTAGTCCATAACACGCTCTAGTACAGAAGTACAAGAGTACAGTGAAAAGTGTACAATGTCACCATACACAATGCCATCTTAGTTACAAAGTACCCAGCTATAAAAACTTTGGTGCGGAAGTCAAAAAATAAAGAAGTAAATTTACATGTTCAGCACTACAGTCCACTTAGTATAGATGTACTGTATATGGAAACCCAAAGTATATAACTTGATGGAAATGAGTGAGTGAGCAATAGCAGGGGTACTGGGGAGTACAGAATTCAACATTTTGACTATTCACAAGGTCACCTTTATGCAAAGTGAGGGCAGAAAGGCTAAGAACAACTGCATCAACTTTGACGTAAAACAGATATGCCCAGATAGATTTTCACCAGAGCAAATTTCGAAGATGATGCTGTACTACATTCCAGAGAGGATGCCTTGGTTCACCCTTCTATGGTGCAGCACACTCATACAGGAGAAGGGGAGGGTGAGTTGGATGACATAGATCATGATAACACTATCTGTCATGTGCAAAAGCACATCAACGAGAGCAATTGTGCTGAAAAAGTACGGCACAATCTGGATACATTTGGACCCAAGACATTGTGGTGACAGTGATAGATTGGAGGGGAGGGCAGAGTGGATAGGTGGGAAGGAAGATGGCAGGTTGGCCAGTTCATAAGTGTGGTGCTGAGTTGGAGAGTTGGATCTGGAATGAGATGAGGGTAGGGGAGATGAGGAATCTGGTGAAGTTGATGTAAATACCGTATGGTTAGAGGGTCCCAAGGCAGAACATGAGGCATTCTTCCTCCAGTCATTGTGTGGTTTAGATTTGGCTGTGGAGGAGACCCAGGACCTGCATGTCCTTGGCTGAGTGGGAAGGGGCCAAATCAAAGAGAAGCACAACCAAAATCTACATTCACTGATGGCAACAGTTCATCATGACGGACATGTCTTCAACATCAAGAAATTCCAGGTGAATGTAGGCCAGATCAAATTTTTGGGGACTTAGCGATCTATCCTGACCGGGACAAAAAATTAAAGATTTATGACATACGTCTATTCCACAGGATAAACAGGAAACTGCATATTATGTTTTGGAATGTTTAGCTTCCTAGCAGTATGTATACTAAACTTTGCTATAAAAAGGAGGTTTTTTTAGATTACTTACAGTGCGGAAACAGGCCCTTTGGCCCAATAAGTCCATGCTGACCCTCCAAAGAGCAACCCACCCAGACCCATTCTCCTACATTTACCCCTTCACCTAACACTACAGGCAATTTAGCATGGCCAATTCACCTAACCTGCACATTTTTGGACTGTGGGAGGAAACCGGCGCAGCCGGAGGAAACCCATGCAGACACGGGGAGAATGTGCAAACTCCACACAGACAATTGCCCGAGATGGGAATTGAACTCAGGTCTCCAGCGTTGTGAGGCAGCAGTGCTAACCACTGTGCCATCCTTGTTGAGATATTTCTTCTGGAAGAAAGTTCTGTATCTATAGCAAGAGAACCATCAGCATGTGGTCAAATCACTTAAGCAAGCTTTGTCATAAGGGACATGTATTCTGCAATACTACAACAGAAGGTATGAAACAATCTTGAAGATCAGTATAGCTCAGAAAGCTAGAAGCACAAAATCATGTAAGACGGCATGCCAATTGTATTTCACTCCAAAGGTCTACTGCACATGCAGTCCAGTCAATCAAAAAGCATAAAACACTTGCACTGGTTTTGAACATCACAAGATTCCATAACTTACATGATCGATCTGCAAATTGTTGAGGGAACTGATGACAAACCATTGAAAATTATTTGGCACAAGTCCACAGTGGCAGTGGTACGACATTGACATCTGTTAGAAATTGGGAGTAAAATGGTTCATTCAGACACACTGAGAGGAGACCAAATCCAGAAAAGACCACCAAATTTTATGAGACAAACAAATCCATAGTATAGACATTGTTAGATGATAGATTCAATGTTAGCCTGATGAATTTTGGCCAGCACAGATCAAACCGATTTCAGGAAACAAAGGCAAATTATCTCTGACTGAAATGTCATTACAAGAGGCTGATTTGACAGAAGGTGTAATTCTCCAAGGCTCCTGGCCATACAGAGATGAATTAGGCATCTCAAGATACATCGTTTTTAAAAGGTGTTTGTAGTAAACTCTTACGCTTCCATTGTACTTTTCATCTAAAATTTAAACAGATTTATTTTGTTAACATGGTGGTATTCTAGCACAGTGTCTTAACTCTGGGTCAGAAGTTCTGCATTCAAGTTCCATCTACCACAGAGACAAGTTGAAAATGCCTGAACAGGTTCACCTAAAAATATAAAGTTTTGGAGAAACATAAAGTCTTTCAGCAACCACGGAGAGAGAAAAAACAGAGTTAACGTTTTGACTCTGATATGACTGTTCTTCAGGTGCTGAGATTCTCCAGCACATTCTGCTTTTATTTCAGATTATCTGCATCTATAGCATTTTGCTTTTATTTAATTAAAATAAAACGCTTTTACATGGTGATGATTTTTTTTCCCCTAATCCCTAGTCACTGATTATTGCTGTAAATTTACAATTATTAGACAAGTGAAGAATACTTTAAGTTTCGGGCAGGTCTGGTTAGTAGAACATTCAGTCAGCTTGTTATAGCTGAAGAGATTATGTCTGATAGATATCAAATACTGGCATACCTTTCTGAGATATGTGCCAAATAGGGTATAAACCATGCGACAACTTCACTACACTATCCCAGATCCTATGGTCTGCTGACCAGATGGCTCGCACCATTTAAAGCACTAATCAGCAAATGCATTAATCAGGAAGGGTGACAGTTAATTGCTAAGAGATACTTGAAAACAACACTCCTAAACATGGGCTTACTGTCATGAGTGGAAATCATGTTTGGAAGGCAGCTGGGGGAAAACACATGCCAAACCATTACTTGTCCAAGTTTTCAGAAATATGGGACATGTTTCTCGAAAAAAACAAGAGAAGATGATGATTAAAAAACGACATGCAGATGCAGAACTGCACGTAGGATAATTGGTTCGGGCCATTTTTCCCAGCCAGGGAAACTGTCGCCTGTAAGAGTAACGAGAGTGAGCTGAGCTCCTACAATGTCCCAAAACCAAACAGCACAACAGTAAGAAGAAACAGAAGAGAACTCAGGAAGTTGTACGAGTGTATAACAACTGGCAATGAAATTGTGCAGAGAACCCAAAAAAATAAACTTGGACAGTAAAGTGATAAAGGACCATGATGAAAACAAGCAGCACTCTAAGGATACATAAGGTATTAACAAGTCTACAAGTCAAAAATGTTCATGTGACAAATCTAGATTTCAGGAATGTGAGAAATCTGAGAGGGTTGTTCACCCACATATACAACTTGCAGCATCTTAAATACTTCAATTCTTATTTTTGTTCATATAATTATCACAGCTACCGATACATGAAAGTATTTCCATTCTTACAGCATTTAATTTTATCTTGCAAAAATAGGGAATGTTGTGATGCACACTTTAAGAAGTCTAACTTCCAATATTATATGGTATGAGGGAGTGAACTGTGCTTTCCTGTAATAGTAGTTGCTGTGATTTCATACTGAATCTGTGTGCTGAGCAATCCTGCAATAAATCTTCAAATAAACAAAAACAACATGAAATTACAAGACCTGTTATGAAGTTTGTGTCAGTAAACACAAAACTACAACAGCGTGAAAAGTAGATGGACAAAATCAGAAGTCACATGACACCAGGTTATAGTCCAACAGGTTTACAGTATTTGAAATCACAAGTTTTTGGAGCGCTGCTCATTCGTCAGTTGAAAAAAAGTTGGAAAGGTTTGAAGGAATTTCAGAGATTATTAGCGGCAGCAGAATTCAGTCTGAACAATTAAAATCAGCAAAGTTGAGAAACTAGATTTTGATGAGCTCAAATATCACAGAGGGGGTGTGGAAAGCCAAGGGAGAATATATGTAGGGAGTGATGAGGTCACATACTCATTCAAAAATAAGCTCAGAACTTTAAAATTGATGTGCTGCTGAACCAGGAACCCCATGTATGTCACTGAGTACAGGTTGGTGGGTTAATGGAACTTGGCATGAATTATCACATAGGCAGCAGGGTAGACTTTAAGACATCAACCAAGACAGCAATACATTGAAGTAGTCAACTTTAGAGATTACAGATGCATTGGTGAGGTTTCTACAACAGGTCAACTTGACAAGTTGGGGGTTGTTGTTGAACGGGGAGGGTGGCATGTTGGATAATTGGAGTTGTTAATAGATGATGATCTTAATGACAGCTGATCAGACGGTTAGTTTAGTTTTGAGTTAAATATGACACCAAGGTTGTAAGCAGTCTGGGATGGAATAAGTTTCAAGAGACTAATGTTTGTGACAAGGAATAGAGTCTTTCTAATATTTATTTGGAAGAAAGCTGATAAAATATTTATATTGATAGAAATCTGAGTGACATGCTTAAAACATGGTGATGGGTTGAAGAAACCTATTGAAGAAATATGTCAAAACCCAATGAAATGATATTTGTGATAAGAAGTCTGAAAAGTATTTGAAACCGTATTGAGAATGAATTTAATGATCTTCTGAAGTCTTTTATTTTGAAGAAAAGAACTGCAGGTGAATATAATGGGAATGGGAGAAGAAAAGCAGCAAGAGAGTGTTACCTTGATAAAAAAGACCCAGTTGAAAGGAAACAGATCTAGTTGTCAATCAAAGAATCCTCAAACTGTCAGGAAGACCTTTAGGAGGAGATTTCTACCTTACCTGCCAACTAAAGTCTGCTACAGCTGCTGAACAGCCACAAAGAAATCCTGAAACAAATCATATTTCAATATTACACAAAATAAATCAAATCCAAAAATCACGAAGTGTTCTCATAGTGCAAAGAGATAATGTAATCATTAAAAGAAAGAGAAGACAAGCAAGAAAAAGAAAGACCATTGGTGCTAATTGAGACCTGTGACAGCCCTATAGGTTCAGTGTTGCATTTGCCATTTTGATTCTAACATAGTATCCCCACAGTGTGCACAGAATCCAGGTGTAGCCCATGTCAGATGGCATTTTTAGGAGGTCAGTAATGCAGATGCTAAGAGACAACAGAGAGCAAAGTAGGCTGCTTCAATTCTCTGGGTAAAAAATGAAGTCTGCAGATGCTGGAGATCACAGTTGAAAATGTGTTGCTGGTTAAAGCACAGCAGGTTAGGCAGCATCCAAGGAATAGGAAATTCGACGTTTCGGGCATAAGCCCTTCATCAGGAATGAGGAGAGGGTGCCAGGCAGGCTAAGATAAAAGGTATGGAGGAGGGACTTGGGGGAGGGGCGATGGAGATGTGATAGGTGGAAGGAGGTCAAGGTGAGGGTGATAGGCCGGAGTCAAGGTGAGGATGATAGGCCCTCCCCTCCCCTATCAGCGAATATTTCCCTCCCCTTCCCTATCAGCGATATTTCCCTCCCCTCCCCTATCAGCGATATTTCCCTCCCCTCCCCTATCAGTGTTCCGCAAAGACCACTCCCTTCATGACTCCCTCGTCAGGTCCACACCCCCCACCAACCCAATCTCCACTCCTGGCACCTTCCCCTGCAACCGCAGGAAATGTAAAACTTGCGCCCACACCTCCTCCCTCACTTCCCTCCAAGGCCCCAAGGGATCCTTCCATATCTGCCACAAGTTCACCTGCACCTCCACACACATCATCTATTGCATCCGCTGCACCCGATGTGGCCTCCTCTACATTGGGGAGACGGGCCGCTTACTTGCGGAACGCTTCAGAGAACACCTCAGGGACATCCGGACCAACCAACCCAACCACCCCGTGGCTCAACACTTTAACTCTCCCTCCCACTCCACCGAGGACATGCAGGTCCTTGGACTCCTCCACCGGCAGAACATAACAACACGACGGTTGGAGGAAGAACGCCTCATCTTCCGCCTGGGAACCCTCCAACCACAAGGGATGAACTCAGATTTCTCCAGTTTCCTCATTTCCCCTCCCCCCACCTTGTCTCAGTCGGTTCCCTCAACTCAGCACCGCCCTCCTAACCTGCAATCTTCTTCCTGACCTCTCCGCCCCCATCCCACTCCGCCTATCACCCTCACCTTGACCTCCTTCCACCTATCACATCTCCATCGCCCCTCCCCCAAGTCCCTCCTCCCTACCTTTTATCTTAGCCTGCCTGGCACCCTCTCCTCATTCCTGATGAAGGGCTTATGCCCGAAACGTCGAATTTCCTATTCCTTGGATGCTGCCTAACCTGCTGTGCTTTAACCAGCAACACATTTTCAACTGCTTCAATTCTCTGACCAGAACCTCAACAAATGTTTGATTTACTCCAATTGGAATTTCTAATCAAGTTAGAAACTCTTAGTAGTCAACCTAGTTAAGCTTCTGAATCCAATAAGGTTCTACAGAAGGATCACTGGACCCAAAACGTTAACTCGGTTTTCTCTCCACAGATGCTGTTTGACCTGCTGAGTTTCTCCAGCAATTTCTTTTCTTGATTCAGATTTCCAGCAACTGCAGATCTTTGTTCATGTTTTCCTCCCTTAAACTTGCATAGTATTACTTAAAAGAATCATCAAAGACTCTCAGGTTAGTTCTGAATATTTTCCACTCATGGGATATAGGCGTTGCTAGATAGATCAGCATGTATTGCCCATCCTAGTTGCCCATCAGAGGGCAGTGGTGAGCTGCCCTTTTGAACCACTGCAGTTCATGTGATGTAGATTGACCCACAATGCCCTTAGGGAGAGAATTCCTAGATTTTCACCTAGTGACAGTTTAGGTATGCCGATATAGTTCCATGTCAGAACTGGTGAGTGGTTTGGAGGGGAACTTGCAGGTGGTGCTACCCTCATTCTTCTAGCTGAAAGTGGTCATGGACTTGGAAGGTGCTGTCTAAGGATCTTTGGTGAATTTCTGCAGTGACCTTCTGCAGTTTGTAGAAGTGATTGGTAGTTTTCAGAATTGTTTAAAGTTGGTGAATAAAAGTGAAAAGTGCTGCAGGTAGAGACAGACTTCATTTTGGCTTCAAGCATTCTAAAAGGTAAAGACAATGACTGCAGATGCTGGAAACCAGATTCTGGATTAGTGGTGCTGGAAGAGCACAGCAGTTCAGGCAGCATCCAAGGAACAGTGAAATCGATGTTTCGGGCAAAAGCCCTTCATCAGGAATAAAGGCAGTGAGCCTGACGCGTGGAGAGATAAGCTAGAGGAGGGTAGGGGTGGGGAGAAAGTAGCATAGAGTACAATGGGTGAGTGGGGGAGGGGATGAAGGTGATAGGTCAGGAAGGAGAGGGTGGAGTGGATAGGTGGAAAAGGAGATAGGCAGGTAGGACTGGTCCAGACAAGTCATGGGGACAGTGCTGAGCTGGAAGTTTGGAACTAGAATGAGGTGGGGGAAGGGGAAATGAGGAAACTGTTGAAGTCCATATTGATGCCCTGGGGTTGAAGTGTTCCGAGGTGGAAGATGAGGCATTCTTCCTCCAGGCGTCTGGTGGTGAGGGAGCGGCAGTGAAGGAGGCCCAGGACCTTTCTGGTCAGACCATTTGCTCCCAGTCATAAGTGTTGTTGTGGTCATGCACATAGTTTTTGGAATAAAAAGGCAATAGAGAAGCAGGAAATGTTATCCATGCAGGGTGGGTGGCATAACGGCTCAGTGGTTAACACTGCTGCCTCACAATACCCAGGACCTGGATTTGATTCCAGCCTTGGGTGACTGTCTACATGGAATTTGTACATTCTACCTGTGTATGTGTGGGTTTCCTCTGGGTGATCTACTTCCCTTCTATAGTCCAAAAAGGTGTAGGCTAGGGATTAACAATGGAAAATGGAGGATGGGTTAGATCTATGTGGGATGATCTTCACAGTGAACTCAAATGGCCTGCTTCCACACTGCAGGGGTTCCATGATTCTGGAGCATTTCTCTTATCTCTGGTTCTCGGTAACTTTACAAAAGAGATTCTCATGGAAATCTGCTGCCTCTGGCAAACTGGATCATTTTCAGGTTTGCCGTCCAACACTGCATGAGGGAGGTGACTGATGCTCTTTTCACTTGGATAGGAGAATTCATCATCTTTTCTTTCAATTCAGAAAAGCAGGCAAAACACGTACGCGAATTTGCATGTATATTGAGTTTCTCTATGGTGTAAGTGGACTATTGACCACACACAAGTGACTTATCTAAATGATTTAACATCCTGCGGCCATAAAGATTTTCACTCTGAATGTGCAGTTGGTTTATGTCAATGCTCAGCATATCAGATAAGTGAATGGTAACTATCGTGGCAGCAGTGACAATGCATTTATTCTGCATTTAGAGTCATAGAGTCCTAGAGATGTACAGCATGGAAACAGACCCTTCGGTCCAACCCGTCCATGCCGACCAGATATCCCAACCCAATCTAGTCCCACCTGTCAGCACCCGGCCCATATCCCTCCAAACCCATCCAAATGCCTCTTAAATGTTGCAATTGTACCAGCCTCCACCACATCCTCTGGCAGCTCATTCCATACACGTACTACCCTCTACGTGAAAAAAGTTGCCCCTTAGGACTCTTTTATATCTTTCCTGTCTCACCCTAAACCTATGCCCTCTAGTAATGGACTCCCCAACCCCAGGGAAAAAACTTTGTCTATTTATCCTATCCACGCCCCTCATAATTTTGTAAACCTCTAAAAGGTCACCCCTCAGCCTCCGACGCTCCAGGGAAAACAGCCCCAGCCTGTTCAGCCTCTCCCTGTAGCTCAATCCTCCAACCCTGGCAACATCCTTGTAAATACTTTCTGAACCCTTTCAAGTTTCACAACAACTTTCCGATAGGAAGGAGACCAGAATTGCATGCAATATTCCAACAGTGGCCTAACCAATGTCCTGTACAGCCGCAACATGACCTCCCAACTCCTGTACTCAATACTCTGACCAATAAAGGAAAGCATACCAAACCACGGTTCCCTCACTTTGTTGAGCAATCCATTGCGTTGCAGAATTCCTTATAGATTACCATTAATCATGAGAGCTCTTATCTCCTTTCCAAATTATTACACTGGAAACAATGTTTCTTCAATCATAGAATACTCTCTAATAATATAGAGACACTTCCTTCAATTACCTTCCTTCCCATCATAACGTCAGAAGTGGGGATGTTCGGTGATGATGGTCTAATGTTCAACACCATTCATAATTCTTCAAATACTCAAGCAGTCCGTGTCTAAATGCAGCAAGATTTGGACAACATCCAAGGTTGGAGCTGATAAATGGCAACAACATTCACACAACAGAAGTGTCAGGTAATGACCATCTCCAATAAGAGAGAATCTCATCATCACATTTTGACATTCAATTCCTTCAATGATTCCCTCACTATCAACTTCCAAGAGGGCTATAGAAACTGAGCTGCACAAGCCATATAAATAAATGGGAATGAGATCAGATCAGAGGCTAGGATCCTGCAGCAAGTAGCTCACCTCCTGAATCCACAAAATCTGTCCACCATCGACAAGACACAAGTCAGGTATGTGATGGAATAATCCCCACTTACCAAGATTAGTGTAGCTCTAACAACACTCAGGAAATTTGACACCATCCAGGACAAAGCAGTGTTGGTTCACAAATGGTTAAAGAGCTGAATGAAGAGAGTCATAGAGTCATACAGCACAGAAACAGACTCGCCAGCCCAACTTGTCCATGTCAACCAACTTTCTTAAACTGAACTAGTCCCATTTCCCTGCATTTAGCCCATATAATTCTCAACTTTTCCTATTCATGTACCCGTATAAATGTCTTTTAAATGTTGTAACTGTACTCACTTCTATCACTTCCTCTGGCAGCTCATTCCATATATGCACCATCTTCTGCATGACAACATTGTCCCTCAAGTTCCTTTTAAATCTTTCCCTCTCACCTTAAGCCTGTGCTCTCTAGTTTTGGATTCCCCCACCCTCAGGAAAATACCTTCACTAGTTACCCTATCCATGCCCCCTCATGATTTCTTAATGTCTATAAGGTCACCCCTAAGCTTCTGATGCTCCAGGGAAAACAGCCCCAGTCGAATCAGCCTCTTCTAACACATCAAATCCTCTAGTTCCAATAATCTTTTTGGCACCCTTTCCAGTTTAATAATATCCTTCCTAGAGCAAGGCAACTAGAACTGTGTACAATACACCAAATGTGGCCTTACCAATGTATCATACAGCTGCAACATGATGTCACAATTACTATACTCAATGCATTGAACAATGAAGGTTAAGTGTGCTAAACGCCTTCTCCACTGACCCGTCTATCTGTGATGTTACTTTCAAAGAATTATGTACCTCTACATCTCTCTGTTCAACAACACTCTCCAGGGCCCTACAATTAACTGTGTAAGTTCTGTCCTAGTTTGTCTTACCATCGCAATTATCTAAATAAAATGCCATCTGCCATTCCTCGTCCCATTGGCCCAGTTGATTAAGAGCCCATTGTACTGTGAGATAACTTTTCATTGTCCGCTATTCACCAATTTCGGCATCAACTGCAAACTTACTAACCAAACCTGCTATATTCTCATCCAAACAGTTTATATAAATGACAAACAACAATTGACCCAGCACCAATCTTTGTAGCACACTGCTGATTACAGGCCTCCAGTCAGAACAACAACCCTCAACCACTACCATCTGTCTCCTATCATCAAGCCAATTTTGTATCCAATTGGCTAGCTCTCCCTGGATTCCATGTGATCTAACCTTAGTAACCAGTTTACCATGCAGAATCTTGTTGAAGGCCTTGCTAAAGCCTATGTAGACAGCGTCTATCATTCTGCCTTCAATCTTATTGGTCATCTCTTCAAAAAACTCAGTCAAGTTTGTGAGACATGATTTCCCATGCACAAAGCTATATTGACTATCCCTGATCAGTCTTAGCCTTTCCAAATGCATGTAGATCCTGTCTCTCAATCCCCTCCAACAACTTCCCCACCATTGATGTCAAGCTTACCAGTCTGTGGTTCCCTGGCTTCCCTTGCTGCCTTTCTTAAATAATTGCACCACATTTTAGTCATCCTCCTTTCTTCCGGCACCTCACCCGTAGTTATCAATAATACAAATATCTCTGCTATGGGGCCCTCGATTTCTTCCCTAGCTTCCCACAATGTCCAGGGATACACTCAACAGGTCCCGGAATATATCTACCTTCCTGTGTTTTAAGACTGCCAGCACCTCTTTCTTTTTTCTTACCCATCTCCTGTGGTTCCACACATATATGGCCTCATTGACCATTAAGGATCCCTATTCTCCTCCAGTTGCTCCTCTATTTCAAGCAGACTATTGTGGAGGCCTATAGTACAATCCCATTGAAGTGATCACCCCTTTTTATTTCTCAGTTCCACACATATAGCTTCCACCCAGGATATGCTCTTTAACTACTGCTATGCTGCTTTCTCTATCTATCTTACTTCCCCATCTATCTTACTTCCCCTTCAATCCTTCCTTTTGCATCTATACCTCAGAACAGTGAGCTGCCAGTCCTATACCTCCATCAGCCATGTTTCTGTAACAGCTATGATGTCCCAGTCCCATGTTCCAATCCATGCCCTGAGTTCATCTGCCTTACCTGTCAGGCCTTTTGTATTGAAATAAATGCATTTAATTCATGAAAAGATCCCAATGAGCTAAAAATTTGAATTATTCCCTCCTGCACCAGCTCTGCAGCCACATATTCATCTGTCTTATCCTCCTATTGCTACTCTCACTAGCATGAGGCAGCAGAAATAATCCTGAGATTAATACCTTTGAGGTCCCACCATGGTGATTTCAGGGTTCACATAAATAGGCAAAGTCTTTTCCCTGGTGTGAGGGTGTCCAGAACTCGAGGCCATAGGTTTAGGATGAGAGGGGAAAGATATAAAACAGACCTAAGGGGCAACTTTTTCATGCAGAGGGTGGTACGTGTATGGAATGAGCTGCCAGAGGAAGTGGTGGAGGTTGGATAGGTATATGAATACGAAGGGTTTGGAGGGATATGGGGTGGGTGCTGGCAGTGGGAGTAGATTGGGTTGGGATATCTGGAAGGCAAAGACAAGTTGGACTGAAGGGTCTGTTTCCATGCTGTACATCCTTAAATATCTAAAACTCTAAAACCCAATCATCAAAACAGCCCAGCAGAAGGTGGACCAAATTCAGGGAAACAATCCAAATATTCTGAAACATAGGCTTTCAACAGGTCCAGGACACAAATGAAACAAAACAGAAATTGCACGGCCGTTAAGAAAAGTATATTCCTGCACATAAAAGAATTGATATTCTGCCATGCCAAGTTGCTAATGCATTCATTTGTGTGCAATTCCTCTGTTAGCATTTTAGAAAAATCTCAATAGATTAGGCATTCTCTGAGGAAGGTTCACCGAAACATTAATGTTGATTTCTCTTCACAGATGCTGCCCAACCTGCTGAGCCTTTCCAGCAGCTTCAGTTTTTGTTTCTGATTCACAGCATCTGCAGTTCTTTCTGTTTTTATTTCAAAACCGGGTTATAGTCCAGCAGATTTATTTGAAACCACAAGCTTTTGGAGCCTCACTCCTTCTTCATGAAGCTGGTGAGAGGTTTTTATTTAGATTTCCCAGTTTGTGAATTTAACAATCAAAGGAACCTAAAGTACAATTTCAACCAACGTTATATTATGGCACTGAATATCAATGCATGGATGTTATAAATTTAAAATAAAACATATAATTAGCACACTCATCAGTGAATATGAAAAGGATGCATTGGAGCATTGATATAATTTGAATAATTAATGGTAATTTACTGACTGTGCTTTCAATGGGAAGTCATGGTCAGTCAATTGCTTTGCAGTATTCTAATTCTTTCTCTGACCTCTGCTCCCTCATATGTTGTGTCAGTGAATTTCCCTGTTATACTTTCTTACACATTGTGGTAAATTTGACGATATTAGAACCATTTGGAGCAGCTTCTTTCACAGAAACAGAAAACCACATCATTTACAAAAAAAATCTTAAAGCTGGACATTAAAGAAAAACACAATTAATCACAAATAGTTGCAAACAGCAAAGGTAAAATACTTACATATTTCACAATAGATTAGTGAGACTGTCTAGCAAAACAGCCATACATAAGATGCCTGCATTTACAGATTGTGAAATCAAGCACCGACAAATGAATTAAAATCATCAGCTTGCTGCAAGTTCAGCAATTTAGTTTCCAGTTTAAAATATTTCACCAAAAAATGGATTGCTTTCCTCTGAATTGGACAGAAAGGGAGGAATCTTACAGGGTTCCAAGTGAAGTGGGCGGTGGAGAGATTTCTGTCAGAATCATTGCTTATTAAGTGCCTTGTTCATGGTTCAACACACCTCATTAATATTGAATCTTTTATCTTACTAATCATTCCATACAAGCTAAATGTTCAACAAACTCAACACGCACCTTTTGTCTCACGGTGGAAATCCCTCAAAAAACCTCAACACAACTTGGACTTATCCAATGAAACATAAGGTTCAGCCCATTGAGTGAAACTAAATTACTACCTAAAAGTCTTGACTGTCCTGGACCATTCTACTACTGGGGGGAATATTGAGGTCTTAGAATGTGCTTTGGCTAGTTTTTAGACAGTGACATAACATGATGCCAATTAAAGACATCAACATTTTTAATTGAAGAAGAAAGAGAATAACCTCTTGAGGTTATGGTTTTCAAGGCCAACTGGAAATTGGCCTTTACTCTCCCTGAATGCATGAAGAACCATTCGCCTTTCAAAATAAGCAAGGTTTGGTACAAACAGGAATAATTCATACCTGCCTTTAATTTTACACACAAAGTTGACAAAATAAAATATAGCATAAATATATCATAAATCACAAAATGCTGGTGACTTTTTTACAGAAATGTCATAATGTAGCTGTCAGCTACATGAATGGTATTTGTCCTTTTTTGCAATAACTTAATGGCTGCTCTATATTCTTAACATTTTACTTAAAATAATGATGTGAGTCTCATTGTAAAAAAAATTTCCGTTTCTTAAGCAATGAAACTTGACAGGGTTCTTCTGCCCTCTGACATGCTTTGGTGAGCTTGGGAACTTATGAGAAAGTGAGGACTGCAGATGCTGGAGATTAGAGCTTAAAAATGTGTTGCTGGAAAAGCGCAGCAGGTCAGGCAGCATCAAAGGAGCAGGAGAATCAACATTTTGGGCATAAGCCCTTCTTCAGGAATGAGCTTGGGAACTTTAATTGTTGCGATGGTGTTCTAATTATCACTGCTTTAACATTGCGTTCTATAGACTGGAGTTAACAAACGCATAAAGCACAACATTTCCTTTTATGTAATTGCAAATGTATACTGTTTATTAAAATGCATCTGTGAAAATACATATGGGGGGGTGGAGTCAGTTAACTCAGTTCGCTGGACATTTGGTTTGTGATACAGAGTGACATCAATTGCAGAGGTTCAATTCCTGCATTGGCTGAGGTTACTATGAAATTCCCACCTCCTCAACCTCACCCCTTGACTGAGGCATGGTAACCTTCAGGTTAAACTCAACATCACTTCTCTCTGTCCAATGGCCTTCTGAGTCTGTCATGACTTTACATTGTAAAATACATATGTTTATGCTCTCATTTTGATATGGTCATTAAATTAAGACACACATAGACATCATAGGATAATGAACTGCAATCAAATCTTCTTAATTGTATTTGTATCAGGAACAAACAATCTTTCTGAAGTAGATTGCATTATTGGCACTGCCAATGAGATCACTTCTCATGGGAGCTATTATCCGATGCTTTCAAATATGCCAAAAACTGAGATGTTATGGATTCTATGTTTACAGTTCTGCCATCTCAATGGATACAAAGAGTAGCCAGTGGGGGATAGGAGATTTGTCAGGCTTCAAGTCATCAAAAGCTCTGTTTAAATGTTATTGAGCTTTTACAGTCGGCTTCCATTGCAGTAAGTTGAAAATTTGGCAATAGCTGTGACAGCAGAAATGACCAAGAGGAAAACTAGATTCCTTGCTCCATTAGATAGCTTGATGACTTTCCATTCTCATTATTTCTTGAAAGTGCTATTTATATGCAGAGAAATATAAAAAATGGGTAGAGCAGGTGGTTTTATAGCTCTTCTGCTCTGCAACTAAAAAATGATGTAAAAGTTCATTTCAGTCAGTTCAGGTTTATTCACATTTCCTCAGTTTATGGAACGGTTGATGTCTGGATATGACGTTCATATTTGGACTGGTATGTGAAAAATAACACTTAAAACATGAACGTAATTATTTAATCAATATATTTTGATAAACTAGCACAAGTACAATGGCTGGAACAGTCTGCTATATCAAAATATTTGCGATTTATATTTCTACTTGGAAGATGCAACAAGAAATTTCAAACTTCATTCATTTGCCACTTGGGGAATTACTTTTCTCTCATTTCTGCTATTAACAGAAACACTATTACTTAGATATTTGCATTTTTTGATCCGGTAGGAACCAGTTGCAAAAGAAAACTTCTGAGATGGTCAGATTGATGTGCATTAATTAACAAGTAGTGTCTGGCTACAGCATAATCTTAACTACATTTATTCACTTATTGTGAATGTGATTATTTATGAGCAACTGTAATTTACTGTGGCCATTTGTGTACCATAGTTTTCCTATTTGAAAAAGTCAAATTCATTTGATGTTTATGGTCTGTGCATGCAATGCAATTCAAAATTGCCATGTTTGCAATAGCCAGGTTTCCAATATAGTACTGAAAATTGGCTTTGAAAATTAATCCCCCTCCTTCAAAAAAGAGCAATAAATTATTTTAACACACAGCAGATGGCAATTCAATGTGAAATATGCCAAAATGCTGACTGATTGAATAACTTGGAAGATAAGATAACGTTGGGAGAACATGATGCTGTACAACTGCAGGGGCTTCATTCAAGTTGTGATGAATCCAAATGGCATGATTTAGCTTCTCCCAGATGTACCTGAATCAGCCAATTTCAACGCAGTTCAGATTTATGATTCACATCGATGTTCAGTCTCAGACATCCTGTGATTTTTACAGTGAGTAAAATACATTATGATAAATGAAGTCAGCACCTATGGGCAACTGCAACTTAATCCCACTCAACTTAATCCCATTGAGAGGAGTTGAAAATCAATGTCAATCACTTTTGCTGAAAGATGTTAGTTTTTCAATTTGTTCCACATCCGCCCAAATAATACTGTGATGCTATCATTTCAAAAAAGAATACAGACTTTTGTTGGCAATTACTTAAAGACATGAAAATACTTTGTGCTGTCCAAATGGCATTAAGATGATGTTTATCAATGTTTTGGCACTGAGTGAAGTCATGGTGGAAAATACTTTGGGGGCTATCTGATTGAGGACAAGAAGTGACCAACTGATCATTCTCCATACAGAGTCTAACCAATCATTGAAGACAGAAACAAAAACCAAAATTGAATTGCTCTGTATCATTTTCAGTTGCCTCCAAACTGAGCGGCCAAGGTAGTGGGCTAATATTAGTTTTTGTACCTTTACCTTCTTACCTAAAGAATGGTGAAATTGGAGAATTGTACACTTGGGGATTGAGGATTCAACTTCCAATTTATCTATCAGAGTAATGATTACAAAACTACTTTAGTGCCATGGAGCTTTGTAAAATCTATATGCACAGGTCTCTTGCTAATTTTGACAATTGGACATTGTTCAAAAGAGATTCATTTGACTGATTCTGGGATAAAAGGGATTGAGAATGACTAGGGAAATGTTGAGAATATATTTCCACTAATGGGAGAATCTTGGAACTGGGGAACGTAATTGCAGAATAAGGGGATATTGAGTTGTGAAGGAGTTTCTTCTCCAAGGGTAGTGAATGTCTGGAACTCTCCACCCAAGAGAGTTCTGAGAGATAGATTACTAGAGGTATTTAAAGAAGAGGTAGAATGATTGTTTAACAGGCGATGAGGACAACAAAGGGCTAGCGCAAGGGAGAAATTGAAACCTGCGACAGATCAGCAATGAATTTATAGGTTAACAAAATAGGCCTGAGGTATTGGATAATCTAGTCCTATTTGTTATGTAATATTATATGTCTGATTACCAAAGAATTCAATGGAGCTGAATTTCTATTATTACTACATTCCTTAAGGAATTATACACTTCCCTGACAGCTTTGGCTTAAGGTTTTGATTAATTATGATTATGCTAAGGTTTACACATATAATATATCAGATTTGGAGAATTATACTTGCCAGGTTTTCTTCTGAGAAAATACCACTAGCCCTATATTCCTTATCAGTGTCATTACGGAAAGGGGTTGATTAAAATGTTAATAGCCCTCTGATCCTCAAGCCTGAGAGCAGCATTACATTTAGTGGATCATTTTTCACTTACTGTGCTGTAAATTTGAATCTGCATGTCAGCTTGGAGAAATACTGTCAGCTAAAGGTCAAAAATCAAAAAAGTAGACCCTTCTGTACTCTGATTTTGATCAGATGACAAAATAAGAAATCTCTTCAAAAGATTGCATGACATATGAGGGACTGTCACAAAATCTTACATCCTACTTTAAAATGCAGCAACGTCCAACCATTGACAAAGGTTACGCTCTTTGAAAAACCCATGAATAGGGAATTCACAAATGATGAACATATTTCATAATGTGTTACAAAATTGGATAGGTTCCACCCATCCAAAACTTGGATACATACAGTACACAATAGAAGACAAAATACAATAAAATAATGTTTTAATGAATTTATATCCCAATACAGATATAGTTCAATGAAACAATAACAATGTAAAAATTGTCAGTTACTCTTATTCTATGGTTCACCACTAGAATGTGATGCATGTGCAGAAGTTAAGGGAGGTTTCCTTGAAGGTGGTAGTGGAGGGAGCAGCTGAAGTTAATGATGTTGCAGTGGCAGTGTTACTTCTGACTGCTTGAACTTATGCATTTGAATTTTGTAAAGTCCACAGTAAGGAGAAATAACAGCGTCAATCATTCTACAAAGGACATTGGGTACAGTTTTCACCAGTTTCAATGAAATTCACAGTGTCTGGTCTGCTGTGGTTTGACAGTCCTCATGCAGTCTTATACCTTTAACAGTATTCATTATGCATCAAGGCTTTTCAGCTCCACACACATGGAATTGGACAGTAGAAGAAGCAGTAGGGCTTGCCACTGCCTGGCCTTTGGGTGTTCATGCTGCCTTTGCCATACTTAAAGCCCAACTATACACCAGTTTCAGATGCTATGACTTAGCAACCAGCTCTCACCCTTTGATGCTTGTCCCTAAGACCATATGATGTCGGAGCAGCAATAGGCCATTCAGATCATTGAGTCTCTTTTCACATTTGTAAATATGTCTTCACTGACATTGTTAAAATACCTGCACTAATTTCCTTTGAGTTGTGAATATATATTTGTGCAAAACTGAAAGATATGGAATTGTTTGAATATTTTTAGGATTAAAAAGGCATTCACAACTGGGAGTTATACAATGGCCAGTTCACACACATACTCCCTCATAGCGCAGTGGTTTGCTGAGAAAAAAAAACTACACAAAGCATCATCTTTTGCAGATTCAACACCCTCAAAGTGGATGTGCAAATATCTAAGGGCTACTAAGCATTGTACAGACACTCTGAAACATTGACGTGTCAAAGGAAGGTTCCTCAGTTTCTTTCAATCTGCTGCTATCATGGGAGAGGTCACTGCCCAACACTTGAATAGGATATAAAATGCTGACTAAAGCTTTAAGAGCTATCTAACCACACAATGTCGTTGCATAATCTCATTCAATGCTGCTTTCTCTCTAACGGCCATTAGGAAGTGCAAAGTCTGTCATTCTCTCAGTACTTTCCCATCTTTCACACCATTGCTCAGATAACAATTCTGCCCAATACTTCTTTTCTTGTTTGTACAATTGTCTGTTCCTTCTTTTTTAAAAAATTCTTCAGCTGATCTTATATGACCATAAGACATAGGAGTGGAAGTAAGGTCACTCGGCTCATTCGGTCGGGTTACAAGGATGTTGCTGAGGTTGGAGGATCTGAGCTATAGGAATAGGCTGAGTAGGCTTCATTTTAAAATGAAGCTCTTCTTCCTTTTCCTCATTATATTCACTTGATTTGATTAGTGCTATCATTTATTGGGCGCAGGATTGTACTTGACAGTTCTGAAACGACTTCTGTATCGTGTCTGTGGTGAAGTCTTTGAATCTCTCCTCGCGCATTTGCTTTGACAGCTGAACAATATTGGCTACTTCAACAGTCATATTGAGAAACCCCAGGACAAACTATTTTCCAGCTGGCATTTAGATATTTTCCTAATCAACTTCCAGAATGTGATAACATCCCTCTGGAGCAGGTGAGACTTGAACCCAGGCTTCCCGACTCAGAGGTTCGGATGCTGCCACTGCACTACAACAGTCTGTTCCAAATGGCATTTATGGTTAATTCTTTGAACTCATTCCACAGGTCCTAAATCCTCTTTATGGATGCAAGGTTATTGAATACCTTCCTATAGCAAGAGGCAGTGTTTGAAAGATTTGGTTCCATGAGGTTGTGAATGTGGATGAAACTTCTATTGGTGGAGCATGCTTTGAAGGTTGCAATGACTTGCTTGTCCATTGGCTGAGTGGATGAGGTTGCCTTGGAGGTGAAACAAAGCTTCAGTATCTGATTAGCTATTTGCTACAGAAGGTGGATGTTGATTATTAAGGCTAATTATGGACAAGTTCTTTTTCTTTAAACTTGTTGTGACTGCATAGAATCCCTGCAGTACCTGTTGTCTTTTCACTGTGTCTCATACCTGCACACACACAACATGGGTGCTGGGGAAAATATGAGCACTACCACAGTTAGACAGTAGTGTAGAGGAAAAGAAAAAAGAAAACAAAAACAGCAGATTTAGAATTTCCTCAGTTTTGGGGACTGACTCTGTGCTGGCTGATGTTACTGTCAGTGTGTTCCTACTGCCCATCTCTGTGTTTTGGAGGAGGACAGTTTTCTTTTTCTCCCTCCCCCACCCCCCACCTCACCTTTTTCAAGAGGGAAACATAGAATTCCTACAGTGCAGAAAGAGGCCATTTGGCCCATCAGGTCTGCACTAACCCTCTGAAGTGCATCCTACCTAGACCCAGACCTATCTCCCTACCCTATCCCCGTATTTGCCATGGTTAATACACCTGGCCTGCACAAGGAAACAGGTGCACCTGGAAGATACCCATGCAGACTCCACACAGACATTCATCCGAGGCTGGAATCAAACCCGGGTTCCTGGCGCTGGAAGGCAACAGTGCTAACCACTGAGCCACCATGCTATCCTAATTGCAAGCTAAAAGCAATTTTCAAATCAATCAACAAATACCTCTAATGTAACTCAGGCATTGCTTTAGTCTTGTAAAAAAAAAGATGAGATGTATTATTTTCCTTTAAGGGCTCAAAGCACTTTAAACCTAAAACCAGCTACACTGGCACACAACAGAAGTATTAGATTGTGTTTTTGCTGAATTTAAACCAGCTGCTGTCAATTCTTCTTTGGATATGAAGGCCGTATTTGCATTTTCTTCCACAGCAGCCAGTTTTGTCTTCTGGATGGTACCAAATCTCCTCAAAGTTTGCCTGCAGCTCCTTTGGAAACTCTCCCGCAACTGTGTGGTGAACACTTAAAAAAAAATATCGATTCAATATAAGCATAATTCAATATGACCCCAGTTACTGCCTATCCCTAAATCGCCTCAAAACAGTGCAGGAGAGTTTCCCTCTGGAACTGCTACATGGTACAGCAACTGCACTGTTAGCAAAGCAGTTCCAGGTTTATGACCAAGTGACAGTGAAGGAATGGTAAAGTAGTTGCAATAAGTGGCTTGGGAAATTCTTGCAGGTTGTGATGTTCCCATATTATAAATGCCTTTGTCCTCCAGGCAGCAGAGATTGAGGTGAAAAAGTGCAGTCAAAGGAACTTTGTGTGTTACTGCAGGGCACAGTGTAGATGATACAGATATCGTCACTCCTGCACATTGGTGGTGAGTTACTAGGATTCCTAGCCTCAAACTTTTTATAATTAGGCTACACACTGGGATTTTTCTCGATGGTATATTAAGTAGCTTATTCATTTCTTCAACTAACAAAAATTTACTTGATGATGCACCTTCCAGAAACACTAACACTGGCCCTTATTTTTTCTTCAGGCAGCTTAATGTATCTAACTTCAGATTCATTAACACTATTCATGGATCCACATGAAACCATTAGTGCTGTTTTTCAGTCCAGTACTGGCATTTTTATGGCAAATGTCATCATTTTTCTAACTTGTTTATTGCTTGGTTAAAATTCATTTATTATTTAAAAATGATGACTCACCAAACTGTACCTAATGATACTAATGGTATTGTATCTGTATCATAATGCACTGTACACTGCACTTAAACACAAATCACTGTAAATCATAATAATAATATGGTCCCATTTGTAAACACTCTAGTAAGCAATGTAACAGATGATCTATGTGCAGTGCAGGAAATACAGTTTTAGTATATCATCCAGACATTTATATCTTAGGTTTTTTTAGGTTATTTATTTATTTGATATTTTCAGCAAGTTTTCTTCTATTTTGCTTTCAGAAATCCTACAAATAAGTGATATTGAGCCACACAATGGATGAAATTTTGTAAACAGTGCTTTACATGGACAATTTGCAAAGTCACAAACAGTAGAATTTTATTGTAGTGACAACTTACAAGTACTTCATGGATTGTAAAGCAATTCTGAAATGACCAGTGGTCAAGAAGGCACTATATAAATACTCATCTTTCTTCGATAGTTAAATACATACTTCAACTGCTTTTAAAATGGGAGTATGGAATATATTTTCAGTATAGTTTGAGTTCCATATTTACGTTTAACTATGACTTACAATATGTAAAATAAAATAATAAGATAGAAATGTGAAGATTTGTAATGCACTGTATGTTATATATTTACATAACATTACACAAAGAAATTGTTCTTCGGGTAACTTAGTGTATTTATCTGGGGGGGAGCAGTCTGCATCTTATCAGTAGAAATAGTGATATGATATTGAATAACTTGTAAGAAATAAAAATAATGGCTTAGAAACTGGTTATCCCTGGGTCAGGGTGTATTCCTAGTGCTGTGCATGAGGGT
This sequence comes from Hemiscyllium ocellatum, assembly GCF_020745735.1. Classification (NCBI taxonomy): domain Eukaryota; kingdom Metazoa; phylum Chordata; class Chondrichthyes; order Orectolobiformes; family Hemiscylliidae; genus Hemiscyllium; species Hemiscyllium ocellatum. The sequence continues at coordinate 24,296,696 of NC_083425.1, read as the reverse complement.
AATGTGGTCAGCCACACCAACCCATAATATATATTGAAATAATGCCCTTAATGAAATAAAACATTGCACAGGGTCCCACAGAGCATTGAAATTTAAAATGTGACACCAAGTCACATAGGGAAATAGTAAGTCAGCTGACCAAAGGTTTTGTTTTATAAAGTTAGGAGTAATGTAGAATATTAAAAAGAGGCAACAAGGTAAAATGATACATGGAGAGTATTCTGCAGCTTATTATTTGCAGAGCTGGAGACCACCATTGGTAAAATGCTTAACATTGGCAATACTCATAGGCAGGCAGAATTAGATACAGAGGGATTTGAAAACCAGCACGATAATTTTAAAGTCAGGACTTTAACTGGGAACCAATATGAGTCAGCAAGCAGAGGTGAGGGGTGAACAGGACTTGGGAGGGACGAAGCAGTGGAATCATGGTAAATTAGTCCGCAACCTCATTTTCTCATTCTTAATAAACAGTTGGGTAGTTCTGGCTCTGAGATGCAGTTTTGTCCTCACAAAGAGGAGCAAATATAGACCAGCTAGGAATTCAGAGTCCAGAGGAGGCAGCAGCTCATAGATTTCAATTGGAACCAGGAGAAATTTACATGGTTGGCAGCCACAGAATGTTTATACACATGTCATTAGCAGAAACTGAAACAATATTATACCACCCGTGGTTAAACTCTACAAGTTATTGGTAAATGAGAATGATATTGCTCTATGTGCAGCCACAAGATTGAGCAATGCCACTTTACCACTGTGGCTGCCATAACAAAATCAAAACTAAAAGCTTCCTTAGAACTAAAGTTTATTACCAATGACCACCATAAATTATCAATCATAGATCACAGGGATAAGCTGTTGTTACCAGCAATGGCAAAGTTGGGCAATTAAATATTTTGACTTATACTATAGGTCTGACTACCTGGGACTTTTCATGGACATAACTGGATTAAAAAGAGAAATAAAACTGATTTAAGACGTCTGTAATTATCACCTGATCAGAGGTTGGGCCAGTTCATGAAACTATCAATAATCAAATACAGTCTGAATTGAAATGAACATGTCAAAATTATTGAAACAGTCACTCATATCCAATATTTTATTTGGTTTACACCTTTCTAGAAGTTTCACATATTGACATGGAAGAGCAGCATGGGGAAAAAAAGTCAGAAACAGGAATAGACAAAGACATTATATTTCAGCAATGGTTTTTAGGCACAGAGAAAGAGAGAGAGAGAGAGAGAGAGAATGTTGGCATAGCAACAGAAAATTCTGAAGAAACTCTGTAGCATCTGAGGAGACGGAAACATAGTTAACAGTTTGTATCTATTGTGAGTCTTCTTCAGAACAAAATGATGAATTTATAATAGCAGAACCAGAATGCTTGTTCACTCTCTCTATCTCTCTTTCTATCTCTCTCTCTCTCTCCATCTCTCTCATACTTCCATGAACGCTGCCCAAAAAGAAAACCAAAAAAAATCCATTCACTGAGAAGTCAAAGGAATCTACAAATTTGCTATTGCATTCAAGTCATCAATTAAAACAACGGTATCTTGGATTAGACCTAACTCCTCAAGAATTCTGAACACATTTTAAACTGCATATTCTTGATCTTTTTGTATGAGCCATACGTTTTTTAAAATTGCTGTATTTGGTTGATATGTTTTTTTCCTGGGTTAGTAACTAATAAAATTTCTCTTCCTTTCACTTGAGATGGTCGTGTTAAATGATTCCTTAATTTTGACCAGTGCTATGTTTTAACTAAAGTGTGATACAGTTGTGTGTCAAAAAGAATGAAAAATTCAGGGGGGCTACAACATTATACTATCAGGGACACTGAAAGGATGTTTCAGCTACTAAGTGATCATTTTTGCCTCTCATTTCAGAGCTACAGCAGCAGTCGTTGACTATTGAAGAGTCTTTCTATTGGGTCAGCTATTTCCCCCAATCTCCACCTATTGGAATATTAATCTGCAGATGGTGTACAGCTGCTTTTCAGTATTTGAATAAATGTTTCCAACATTCCAACAGAATTCCAGAGATAAAAAAATCATATTCCAGGATTGAGAATTGCAGCTTTTTTTCAAAACATTTCAATTTTTCATCATTGAATTACATCACAGAAATTCACCGAAGCTCCTTAGACTGTACTTGCAAACCTTCAGCCAATAACATCTAGAAGGACAATGGCAGCAGATGCCTGGGAACACTACCACCTACAAGTTCCTCTTCAAGTCATTCAACAATCCTGACTAGGAAATTGGGTAGTGTTAGGGTTAGGATCCTTCAGTATTGCTGAATCAAAATCCTGGAATTCCCTCCCTAATAGCGTGATGGATCTACCAACACCAGAGAGACCACAGAAGTTCAAGAAGACTGCTCATCACCGTCTTCTGAAGGGCATCTAGGGGTGGGCAATAAATAATGCCCACATCCCATATATAAAAAAAATCTAGTGGACATCTATCGATATTGATACCTGATATTTCAGCAATTTTAAGCCATTCCTGTGGACATCCATACTACATCTTACCAACAAGATCTTTGTTTTATTGTGATTTCTGAATCAGCATCTCACATGATCATTTTCAAACATTAAGATAAAATTGTGAACAAAAATTGCATCAGTCTGGAGCAAAATATAGGAAAATACTCATCCAAAAAGTATGATGCCCAATTATGTGAAAACAAAGTTGGAGACTGAACCTAAGTGATAAAAAATGAACAAAGGAAATTGATATTACCATACAAATTCTCATCTGCACTGTGAGTCATGTGCATGGTTCCATTCGAACTCCTCTCAAAGTTTCCCATAAAAAAAATCAAAGATGTAACTTTCTCCGAGAAAGGATTGGTATTGATGGAATCTCAATATATCAGGCAGATGCCTGTTAATTTTGGCAGTTATGAGTCAGATAATGTCAACACAAATATGCAGATTCAGCACTGTCTACTGACACTCTGAAGAGCCATGTGATTTAAAAGTTCTCAAGTTACACTTATCCCTGATTATTGATTAATGTGCTCATAAGAGGATGATATGCTGTCATTATCATTAAAAAAACCCCGATACTCATTGACCATCTTTCATGTGCATCAGAAGTGCCAAAGTGCATTTTAGCCAATGAAGTACTTTTGAAGTGGAATCACTATTGTAATGTCAAATGCACAGCAGCCAATTAATGTGCAGCAAACTTCCACAATTAGCAATGCAATAATAAGAAGGTAAATCTGGTTTGTGATGTTGACAGAAGGATAATTATTGATCAGAGCACCCAAATTAACTCACCAACTCTTCGTTAAAATAGTGTTATGGGATCTTTCACATCTACCTGAGAAACCAGGGAGACCTTTGGTTTCACATACCACGGGAAGAAAAAGCACCACCAACAGTGCAGCAGTCTCTCAGTACTATATTGCAAAATCAATTTAATCATTGTCTTCAAGTCCCTTTTTGGGACCTTTCTATTTAGAGGCAAGAATGCAACCAGCTGGGCTATTGTTAATGTACAATAGGAAAAAGACAAACTTTAAATATTCATCCACAGAGAAACCTTATGTTTCCCTATATAATAAAGAGTATTTTATAATCGTGTTTACAAAGGCAGCTGCAAGAATCAGGAACTTTAATGCTGCACAAAGTTTCATCCACATTATCATTTCATTACCATTCATTTATGGTTTATTGTAACCCATCAGCAATAAAAAAAAGCAGAACAGTATCAGTTTATTTTTGTGTTCTGTGTATTAACCTAGATATAAGCATAACTCATTCATATGAATGTTTTTGATTCAGTATTCTGGTCAAGAGGTTGATCTGTTGAAAATAAATAGGGAACTATTGAATTAAAATGCAAAATGTCTACATTATATAAATATATAGGATAACAAGGGAGGTGATGGTGTAGCATAGTGATAATGTCAGTGGACTAGCAATCCAAAGGGACAGGCTAATGCTCTGAGGAGACATCTCTGAGAAATACCATGTTTTCCTGGCTGCTATCAGTTCTGATGAAGAGCCATCAGACTCAAAACATTAACTCCACTTTCTCCCCACAGATGCTGCTAGATCTGCTGAGATTCTCCTGTCATATCTGTTTTCATTTCAGAACTCCAGCATCCTGAGTTCTTTGCTTTATTCTAATTCTCTGAGAACATTGATTCAAACCCCACTTTGGAAGTTGATAGAACTTGAATTCAGTTGATAAATTTGGAATTTAAATTTGGTCAAATGCCAACCCATGGTGGAAGCTTTATAGGGGTCTGAGTAACAGCGGTTGTGCTGAGAAATGTGACACAGTCATGTGACAAATCCAGCGAGGCCTTGAACAACATTGGGAGCAACTTGATGTATCTTCCAATTAAGCTCCACGCACCAAAACTTGATTTTTGCTCAGCAGAGGTGAGTTGCCTATTCCGAGGGATTATTGCATATTAATAACCATACCAATCTGCCCATCATTATGCAGCTTTCTATCATATCATCTACCATGAGCAAATTGGGTGCTGTGAACGTGAGTAACTGATGACTTCAGCTCACCACTTGCTCCCAAAGGTCTGCCATGTTGGACACCAGGCACCAACATCTCAAGGCAAGATCCATGAGTATCTGTCATTCCCATCCCTTGTTCACAAATACTGACATCTGACATGTGCCAACCTCTAAGAACAGTTATAACATTTCTCTGAACCACTTACAGTCTGTTTCTGCGCGTCAATACTGCAGCGTTGGAAACGGGGCAATTGTCATTGTGTTATTGCAATGAGAACACTGTGCACTTGGGGACACACACCCAGTTGTTGGTCTGGACCAGGCTACATCACAGGAGCTCCAAATTCTTCCATTTTCATCTTCAGAGTTGGGGGAGCCCAGCACATCCATTTAAAATAAGGCTGCATAATTGGCAATCACTTCAACCAGAAGCACAAAATGGATAGTCTATCTTGGCCCTATCCTGAGGTCCTCAGCATCACAGATGCCAGTCTATGGCCAATGCAATTCACTCCTTATGATACGAAGAGAGAGCTAAAGACACTGGATATTGAAAAGGTTATTGGTGCTGATAACATTCCAGCAATACTACAAAAGACTTGTTTTCCAGAAGTACTACCACCCACAACCTAACTAAGCTGCTCCAGTACAGAAACAACACCAGTTTCCCAGGTATGTCTTGTATATAAGCAACAGGAAAAATTCAATCTGGCAATTACCATCCCATCATTCTCAACCAGTAGCAAAGTGATGGAAGAGGTAATCAAGAATGCTATCAAGTGGCACATGCTCAGTTGTAACCTGCCTTTCAATGCTCAGAGTGACTTCTGCCATGGTCACTCAGCTCCTGTCTCCTTCACAGCCTCAGTCCAAAGACTGAGAAGATTAGTGAACTTCAGAGGTGAGATTACACTTTGACATTAAGTTAAATTGAACTGAGTTGGCATCAAGAAGCCCTAGCAAAAGTAAAGCGAATGGATATCAAGGAGAAACCTCCATAGATTGGTTGTGGGTTGTAGGGTCAGAAATGAGTATGTTTAATAACCCAAGGTTCAGTATAATTTCTGACTCATTAGATAATGAAGTAGTCCATGTCCATGTGCAGAAAGACTTAGAAAACATTCAGGCTGGGACTGACAAGAGGCAAGTAACTTTTATGCCACACAAGTGCTGGATAATGAAAATATTCAAAAAGGAAATTCTAACCATCTCCCCTTGACTTTGAATAGCATTATTATTGCTGAATTCACCACTATCAACATACTAGAGGGTTACCATTGACCAGATATTGAACTAGACTGGCCATATAAATATTGTGTCTACAGGAACAAATGAGAGGCTGGAAATCTGTGGAAAGTAACTCACTTCCTGGCTCCCCCAAGTCTGTCTACCATCCACAAGTCAGGGAAAGTAAAGTAATATTCTCCAATTACCTGGATGGGTGCAGCTCCAACAACACTCAAAAAGGTCAACACCCACTAAGACAACACAACTCTCTTGATTGACACCCCATTAAATACCTTTAGAATTCACTCCCCCACCCACCCTTGCACATTGTCAACAGTATGTGTGATCTTCAAGACAGCAACTCACACAGGTTCCTTTAACAGGACCTTCTAAAACTGAAACCTCTATCATCTAAAAGGACAAAGGTAGCAGATTTGGGAGCACCACCGTCCACAAGATGTCTTCCAAACCACACACCATCCTGAGTTTGAACTATTCTCATCATTTCTTCATTATCACTGAGTTGAAATTATGGAACTCCCTCCCTAAAAGGATTGTGGATATATCTTCCCACATGGACGGCAACAGTTCAAGAAGGTGGCTCCCGGTCACCTTTTCAAAAACAACTACAGATGGGCAATAAATGCTGACCTAACTACTAATGCTACTCATCCTATGAACAAATGTTAAAAAATTGAAATTATTTTCTAACCTAAATGTCCATGTCAAAATATGCTGTGAATATAGTGCATCCAGATTTTAAAATATACATTCTTTTTTGTGGGATTTTTCACTGTCAACAGAAATTTCTCAACAACCTGCAAAACATAGCACCTTTGATGAAATTAAATATTCCAGTTGTTCCAAGGCATTTCACAGACAGCACAGATATCTAATAGTTAGATGAGTTTGGAGAAATATTAAAGGCTTTGTAGAAAAGAAATATTTTGAGGAGACTGCGGAGTTTGTGAGAGAAGTAGCAAGCCAAAGCCATTTAGGTAGGGAATTTCAAGGAATTAGTCTGATGGTAAAAAAAAACAAGTCATTGCTTCCTTTTGCCCTTACATTTAATAATTATAGACCTAGAAAGTGGGACTTCAAACTGTAATCAGCCAAGGGGAGAGAATTGCATGATGGCAATGTTAATCTCTGAGAGTAGTGAGGCTGATATCACTGCGAAGTCTAAATAAGCAGTCACTCTTGCTTGCAGGATGGACTGAGGTCATTCTATGTTGACTTCCCAGAGCTGACTTCAAGACAATAATTATGATGAAGCCATAATATAAGAGCATGGAGCCAGGGCCGTTTATGATCTCATTAGAGTTCCTTGATTGAATAACAGACTTGGAGCTGGAAAAAAATTGCATTACAATTTTTCAGTCTAACGCAAAAATGAATTTGTAATTAATGTACCCTTATGTTTTCTTGTTTCAAATCTAAACACCATTATTATTTGTCAATCTGTAGCTTGTCTGTAAATATGGTTTCTCTAGTTCTGCAATCTGCTCACGTTCATAACATAAAACCTTCACAAGTTGTCAAAGCTAATATATGGTATTATTTGTCAGATAACAGAAGATCAGAGGTGTATATAATCCTTCACTGGCTATGGAGGTACATGTGCATGGCTGGTATGGCCACGTGTGCCAGTAATGTCCCAAAGTAATTGAGAATAAAGGTCACATTTATAATGGTCACAGCACCTCACATTATTGCAAATATATTTTTGAGTATACAGCAAACATTCAGAATGCAACATAATTTAGATGTCAATTTCCTTATTCTTAAACTGTACAGATGAATTCAATGATTATAATTCACAAAATGTTTATGGTATTTGAGGTGCATATCCAGACACCTTTTTAAGTGCGGTGCAGGTTTCTGTCTTTACTATTCTTTAAGTAAGTGAATTTCAGACCCCATCCACCATCTGCGTTTAGTTTTTCTTTCTCTATATCTGCATGTATTATTGCACATAACTGAATGATCTTTCTCAGCCTTGGGTCCTTTCACTTATTATTTACCACCACAAAACTGTTTGTGTCTCCAATTAATCAAATGATATCCAATGCCTGGCAAGAGTAATGCAAGCTACCAGTGGTGAGGGAGAGAAGGAGAGAGCCTCATTTTCTCCCTAATCTATCTGTCAATCGAGGGAAATCTCTCACTTCTAGGTCACTTAGCTCTCCATCCACTCCATCAAATCCCTTCTTAATGTTACCTTTCAAACATCCTCTTTTCTTTAATGAACAACTCCAGCCTATGGAATCTTTTCTTCATAGCTGTGTTTTTCTATTTCCTGGCAACATACTCATAAACCTCCTCAGCATCACCCTCTCTATATTCTATGCCTCAGCTAATAAAAGAAATGATTCTGTGTGCCTTTGTTGTCACCTTATCAATCTGTCCTACTACCTTTTGGGATCTGTGGATATTCACTCCAAGATATTTAACTCTGTCGACCTCTCTCAATATTCTCTCATTATCGGTATGCTCCTTTACGTTGTTTGACCTCCCCAAATGTATCATCTTACACTTCTCCCCAGTGATTCCATTTGTCATTTTTATCCATCTGACCATCATTGTTGGCTCCCATTGAACCAATTTGTATCCAGCTTACTTATTTCCCTGGATCCCACGGAGTATTTTTTGCAAACCAACCTGCCACATGGGACCTTGTTAAAATTTCTTTATAAATCGAAATAAATCATTCAACTGCATGGCTGTCAGCAATCTTCCTTATTGAATTTTTTGAGGGAGTAATCAAATTAGTCAGATATGATTTTCCCCTAACAAATCCATGATTAGTCCCCATCTTAAAAAAAATGACAGATTCTTTTTTTGAAAACTACTGGAGTTTCAGGCAGTGGTTTATATTGGATTCTCTTAATCATTATGAAAAATGTTCCACCAATGAATACATTTTTTTTTCATTTTGGGTCAAACTTTTACATTGAGGATTTGGATTGAGCCATTGGATCTCTATCTCTTTCATAGGTACTGGTAAAACAACAAAACTAGGAAGTGTAAATTTGCCCTGGAGACTAGCATCTTTCCCCCTCATGGAGAAAGCGAGGACTGCAGGTGCAGGAGAGTAGAGTTGAGAGTGTGGTGCTGGAAAAGCACAGCAGGTCAGGCAGCATGTGAGCTGAAGGGTGGAGAGATAAATGGAATGGGAAGGGGTTGGGGAAAGGTATCTGAGAGTGTGATAGGTCGATGAATGTGTGGGTCATGGTGATAGGTCAGGCAGGAGGGTGGAGTGGATTAATGAATAGGAAGATGGACAGGCAGAACAGGTCATGAGGGTGGTGCTGAGTTAGAAGGTTGGACGTGGGATAAGGTGAGGGAGGGGAAATGAGGAAATGGGTGAAATCATGTTAATCTTGTGTGGCTGGAGAGTCCCAAGGCGAAAAATGAGGTGCTCTTCCTAAAGGTGTTGGGTGATTAGGGAGTGGTGATGGAGGAGGCCCAGGACCTGCATATCCTCTGCAGAGAGGGAGAGGGGAGTTAAAGTGTTCAACCAAGGAGCGGTGGAGTTGGTTAGTGCGTATGTCCCGGAGATGTTCTCTGAAATGTTCTGCAAGTAGGCATCCTGCCTCCCCAATGTAGAGGAGACTTCATTGGGAGCAACAGAAACAGTAAATTACATGTATAGAAGTGCAGGTAAATCTATGATGGATGTGGCAAGCTCGTTTGGTGCCTTGGGCCAAAGTGAAGGGAAAGGTGTTGGCGTGGGTTTTGCAATTCTTGTAGTGACAGGAGAAGGTGCCAGGATGTGGACCTGACAAGAGAGTCGCAGAGAGAATGGTCTTTATGGAATGCAGATAGGGGTGGGGAGGGAAATATATCTCTGGTGGTGGGGTCCATTTGTAGATGGCAGGAATGGTGGACGATGATGCAATGTATATGGAGGTTGGTGGGGTGGAAGGTGAGGTCCAGGGCAGTGCTGTCCTTGTTGTGGTGGGAGGGGGAGAGGGGTTGAAGAGCGGAGGTGCAGGAAGTGGATGAGATGCGCTGGAGGGCATCATCAACCACGTGGGAGGGGAAATTGCGATCTTTGAAGAAGGAGGCCATCTGGTTTGTCATTTTTATAAATTACTTGGAAGCAGGCATAGGTGGATGGGTTAGTAAATTTGCAGATGACACTAAAGTCGGTGAAGTGGTGGACGGTGCTGCAGGTTGCAGCAGGACTTGGCTAAACTGCAGAATTGGGCTGAGGGGGGCAAATGATAAATGTGAGGTGATTCACTTTAGTAAGAATAACAGGAAAGCAGAATACTGGGTCGATGCAAAGAGTCTTGGTTGTGCGGATGTGCACAGGGATCTTGGTGTCCATATACATAGATCCCTGAAAGTTGCCACCCAGGTTGATAATGCTGTTAAGAAGGTATACGGTGTGTTAGGTTTTATTGGTAGAGGGATTGAGTTCTGGAGCCGTAATGTCATGCTGCAATTATACAAAACACTAGTGCGGCCACATTTGGAATATTGTGTATAGTTCTGGTCATCCCATCACAGGAAGGATGTGGAAGCATTGGAAAAGGTGCAGAGGAGATTTACCAAGATGTTGCCTGGTCTGGAGGGAAGATCTTATGAGGAAAGGCTGAGAGACTTGAGTCTGTTCTCATTGGAAAGAAGAAGGCTAAGAGAGGATTTGATAGAGACATACAAGATGATCAGAGGATTAGATAGGGTAGACAGTGAAAGTCTGTTCCCTCGGATGACGATATCAGCTTGTACAAGGGGGCATAGCTGCAAATTGAGGTGTGATAGATTTAAGACAAATGTCAGAGGCAGTTTCTTTTCTCAGACAGTGGTAAGAGGGTGGAATGCCCTGCCTGCCAATGTAGTTAACTCAGCCACATTAGGGAAATTTAAACAATCCTTGATAAGCACATGGATGAAGATGGGATAGTGTAGGGAATTGGGCTTAGATTAGTTCACATGTCGGCGCAACATTGAGGGTCGAAGAGCCTGTTCTGCGCTGTATAGTTCTATGTTATATGTTCTATGGCCTTTTCCGTGGTGGAATTGGTCCTCCTGGGAGCAGATGTGGCGGAGGTTGAGGAATTGGGAATAAGGGATCGTGTTTTCACAAGAGGTAGGGTGGGATGAGTTGTAGTCCAGATGGCTGTGAGAGTCAATGGGTTTGTGGTAGATGTTCATGTTGAGTCAGTCACCATTGATAAAGATGGAGAGGTGCAGGAAGGGGAGGGATATGTCTGAGATGGTCCGGGTGAACTTAAGGTTGATGTGGAAATCTTCCAGCCCACCAACCTCTTTATGCATTGCACCATCCTCTTCCATTTCTGCCATCTGCAAACGGACCCCAACACCAGAGATATATTTCCCTCCCCTATCTGCATTCCGTAAAGACCATCACCTTCATGATTGTCTTATCAGGTCTATGCCCACCACCAACCCACCCTCCCCTCCTGGCACCTTCTCCTGCCATTGCAAGAATTGCAAAGCCTGCGCCCACACCTCCCCCCTCACCTCCGTTCAAGGTCCTAAAGGAGCCTTCCATATCCAACAGAGATTTACTTACACTTCCACACATGTCATTTACTGTACCTGTTTGCTCCTGATGTGGTCTCCTCTACATTGGGGAGCCAGGACGCCTACTTGCAGAACACTTTAGAGAACATTTCTAGGACACACACACGAAGCAATCCGACCCCCTGTGGCCGAACACTTTAACTACCCCCCCACTCCCCCAAGGATATACAGGTCCTGGTCCTCCTCCATCGCCAGACCTTAATCACCTGACGCCTGGAGGAGGAATGCTTTAACATCCACATTGTGACCCTCCAACCACAATGTGGATTTCACCGTTTCCTCATTTCCCCTCCCCCCACTTTATCCCAGTTCCAACCTTCTAACTTGGCACCACCCTCATGACCTGTCTTACCTGTCCATCTTCCTTCCCACCTATCCGCTCCACCCTCTTGTCTGACCTATCACCATTAGCCTGACTTATCACACTCTCAACTACCTTGCCTCCAGCTCCACCTCTGTCCCATGTATCTCTCCACCCCCTCGACTTATAGCCCCATTCCTGATTTGTGCAAAATGTCAATTCTTCTGCTCGTCAGATGCTGCTTGACTTGTTGTGCTTTTCCAGCACCACATTTTTGACTCTTCCCTCTTTATGTCAGTTTTATAAGTTGAAGTTAAGTATGTATAGATAGAGTCATAGTGGTAGAGATTTACAACACGGAACCAGACCCTTTAGTCCAACTTGTCTATGCTGACTATAAGACCATAAGACATGGAATGGAAGTAAGGCCATTCAGCCCGTCGAGTCCACTCCGCTATTTAATCATGGCTGATGGGCATTTCAACTCCACTTACCCGCACTCTCCCCGTATCCCTTAATTCTTTGTGAGATCAAGAATTTATCAACCTCTATTTTGAAGACATTTAACATCCTGGCCTCCGTTGCACTCTGTGACAATGAATTCCACAGGCCCACCACTCTGGCTGAAGAAATGTCTCCTCATTTCCGTTTTAAATTGATCCCCTCTAATTCTAAGGCAGTGCCCACGGGTCCTAGTCTCCCTGTCTAACGGAAACAGCTTTCTAGCATCCACCCTTCTAAGCCATGCATTATCTTGTAAGTTTCCATTAGATCTCCCCTCAACCTTCTAAACTCTAGTGAATACAATCCCAGGATCCTCAACCATTCATCATATGTTAGGCCTACCATTCCAGCGATCTTCCATGTGAATCTCCACTGGACACGCTCAGTATGTCCTTCCTGAGGTGTGGGGCCCAAAACTGGATACAGTATTCTAAATGGGGCCTCACTAAAGCTTTATAAAGCTGTGAATTTGTGTTGCAGATGTTTTGTCCCCTGTCTAGGTGATATCCTCAGTGCTTGGGAGCCTCCTGTGTAGCGCTTCTGTATTGTTTCCTCCGACATTTATAGTGGTTTGTCTGTGCCGCTTCCGATTGTCCGTTCCAGCTGTCCGCTGCAGTGGCCGGTATATTGGGTGCAGGTCGATGGCACTCATCCACAGATTCTATCCACAAACACATCGACCTGGACCCAATATACCGACCACAGCAGCAGACAGCTGGAATGGACAACTGGAAGCGGCAGAGACAAACCACTATAAATGCCAGAGGAAACAACTCAGAAGTGCTTCATAGGAGGCTCCCAAGCACTAAAGGTGTCACCTAGACAGGGGATGAAATGTCTGCAACACAAATTCCCAGCTTGGCAAACAGAACCACAACAACAAGCACCCAAGCTACAAATCTTCTCATAAACTTTGAACAGAGCTTTATAAAGTCTCAGAAGCATATCTCCGCTTTTATATTCCAACCCTCTTGAGATAAATGACAGCATTACATTCACATTCTTAATCTTGGACTCAATCTGCAAGTCAACCTTTAGAGAATCCTGGACTAGCACTCCCAGATCCCTTTGTACTTTGGCTTTATGAATTTTCTCACCGTTTAAAAAATAGTCCATGCTTATATACCTTTTTCCAAAGTGCAAGACCTGATAACCTAAATTAATCTAGTCCCATTTGCCAGCATTTAGCCCATATTCCTCTAAACTCTTCTTGTTCATACACCCATCCAGATGCCTTTTAACTGTTATAATTGTACCAGTCTTCACCACTTCGTCTGGCAGCTCATTCCAAACATGCACCACCCCGTGTGAAAAAAGTTGTCCCTTTGGTCCTTTTCAAATCTTTTCCCTTTCACCTTAAACCTATGCCCTCTAATTTTGGACTCCCCTACCATGGGGAGAAGACCTATTCACCCTATCCATGCCATTCACAATTTTATAAACTTCTGTAAGGTGACCCCTCAGACCCCTATGGAGGCATTCATTATATATATTCAAGTCATTACTCAAAAAGATGCATATTGACATGGGTGCAGATTTGTAGAGTTAGAAATTATACAGTCATAGCATCCCACTTTCTGAATAAATCTAAAACTGAGTGAAGATTGAACTCAAATTATTTTGTCCTTTGCTCACAAGCTGTGGGGAGTTTAATGCTTCATAGTAATTAGGAAGTTGATACCATTGGGTTCTGATTCTTGTTTTGAAGATTTACAATATCAGTTACCCACAAAGTTGAAAATTTAATTTAATTATCTAGGACACTGAGCGGGCCTTTATACACTGCTAGGCAATATTTAGCCAGCAGAAATCTGATAAATATACTGTCACTAGGTATTGGATACATCTCAAAGTGTAACGCAGGTGACACATACTAAATAGATATGGAAGAACAATTAAACTGTCAGACATGTATCTATACTCCATAGTAATTAACCAGTTACAAAAACATACATGTGCATGGTATTCAAAGTATTAAACTACAGGGGTAATTGGTTGCAAAACCTGGAATAAATCCAACAGTTCGATCTACATCTTCCCAAATTACTATAGATCAATGAAAGATAGATTCATGGAAATGGGCACATTTTATAATGCACAAAGTGGCTTTAGTACGCAAAGTAGTCACTGAAATGTTGAAAAATGGTCATGTTTCATGGAGAATATTTTTGAGCACTTATAAAGGGACATTTTGCTTATTACTATTGTAAGGCAGCGAATGTGGCATTAAAGCTAAAACAATGTACGGGATTAAAATAACTTCTTGTCAACTATTTGTTTTGAATTCCGATATCTTTCCTTCTAAAGGAAACAGTCTATTAAAGATCTTCATACAGCAATTACATGTTGCCATTATCTGCAATGTAATATCTCAGTTTCACATCTGACTCTCCCTCCACCTGTACCCACACTGAATCTACAAAGTTATGCTTTTATCATATTATCACCCTCTCACTCACTTACTGCTGCAATATGAGACATTTACATGAATTGTTCTTAATATGGATGCACAATTTATAATGACAATTTAAAAATATTGACAGAATGTGTGACTTTAAAAAGCAACTGAATTCCATCTGGATTATTCCCTATGCTTTAAACATATTTCACCTGCAGGGACTACAATGTTGGTTTTTTATGGCCCATGGCATAAAAGATGGTAGAGGGGAGTTGATTCAGCTCAATTGGCTGGACAGTTAGTTTGCAAAGCAATGTGATGCCAACAGCATAGGTTAAATTCCCCACCACTGGCTGAGGTTACTATGAAAGACTCTTCTTCTTAACCTCTCCCAGTGCCTGAGGTTTGGTGGCCGTCAGGTTAAATTAGCACTAGTCATCTCTCCCTCTCTAAGACTATTATGATACAAATACCAAATGCATACAAGATGGTCCAAAGTAATAGATGTTAGATCTGCAATATTTGGCATCTCTATCTCACACTTAAATAGGAAACCTTTGTAAAATGCTTTACAACAAAACTTGACAACAAGCTACATAGATTTTTAAACCAACATTTATTACCCATAATTGCCCTTCAGAAGGTTTTGATGAGCTGTCTTTTGAACTACTGTTGCCCACTTGGTGTAGGTACCTCCATATTGCTGATAGGGACGGAGTTTCAGGATTTTGACACAGTGACCTTGAAGGAATGGTAATATTTTTCCAATCCAGGGTAGTGAGTCCCTTGGAAAGAAACTTGCAGGTGATGGTGTTCCTATGGATTTCCTTCCCTTGTCCTTTTTGACAATATTGGTTGTGGATTTGGAAGGCACTATCTAAGGAACCTTGTTGAATTTCTGCAGTATATTTTGTTGATGGTGTACACTGCTGCTACTGAGCACCAGGGATGGAGGGAGTGAAGTTTTGTAGATGTGGTGTTAATCAAGTGGAGCTGCATTCATCCAGGAAAGTATTCTATTACAATCCCAACTTGTACCTTGAAGTTGATGGACAGGCTTTGGGGAGTTAGGAGATAAGTCACTTACTGCAGGATTCCTAGCTTCTGACCTATTCTTGCAGCTACAGTATTTAAAATAGCTAATCCAATTCAGTTTCTGGTCAATGGTTATCATTAGAAGGCAATGCATTGATGTGAATGCCATTGAATGTCATTGAAAGAGATTTACTCTTGTTGGAGATGGCCATTGTCTGAACGTGAAACGCGAATGTAACTTGGCACATGTTGGCCACAACCTGGATATTATGGGAATCCCATGGCATGTGAACTGTGTCAGTATTGCTATCATTGTGAATGGTGTTGAGTGTTGTGCAATCATCAGTGAACATTCTGCTTCTGACCTTAGGATGGAGAGAGGATCACTGATGAAGTGGCTGAAGATGGTTAGGCTTGGAACACTATAGGAAAATAAAAATGTAAGAACTAGGAGTAGAAGTAAGCCATCTGGCCCTTCAAGCCCGCTCCACCATTCAATATGATCAGGCTGATCTTTTCATGGCCTCAGCTCTACTTACCTGCCCTCTCTCCATAACCCTTAAATCCTTCACTACTCTGAGGACCTTCTACAGAGATGTCACTTTTCCTTTATGTTAGGTATGACTTCAACCAGTGGATCAATTTCCATCCAATTGCATTGACTCCAGTTTTGTCGGGCATTTTGATGCTATGCTCAAACACAACGTTTAAGTCAAGGGCAGTCACTCTCATTCTCTGGATTTCATTTTTTTTGACCATGTTTAAACCAAGGTCAGGAGCTGACTGGTCCTGCTTTCATGATCATCATTGGACTCCTTAAGTTATTCCAGTTTTTTTTTGATTTTGTATTCCACCATCCACCGTGGCAGGATTCGAACCTGGGTCTCTGGGATATTACCTGGGAATCTGGATTAACAGTCCAGTGATAATACTACCAGACCATTGCCACCCCTTCAATCAGATCAGCCTCTAACCTTCTAAATTCTTACAAAAACAGGCCTAATTTGAATAATCTCTCCACATAACTTAACCCTAAAATCTATATAACATTCTTGTAAACCTATGTTGTATTCCCTCCAAGGCTATTATATCCTTCTTAAAGTGTGGTGCCCAGATCTGCTCTCAGTGCTCCAAGTGAGGTGTAACCATGGTTTTGTAGAAATGTTGTACTCCAGTCCTCTAGATATAAAGTTCCTTGAAGTCTTGAGTTGCTAAGTCTGTTCTAAGAATATTCCATTTAACCCAGTAAGAGTGCCATACAACACGATGAAGGTCATCCTCAACGTGAAGTAAAGACAATGTCTCCACAAGAATTGTGGCAGATTAGTGAGGATAAGGTCAAATATGTTTTTCCTTCTTCATTTTTCCCTCACTGACTGCCACAGGCCAAATCTAGGACTTGAACAGTACTGGTGTTGTCAAGCCCATCTTTGTGATGGACATTAAAGTCCTCCACACAGGGTAAAGTCTAATTCATTGCCTCCCACAGAACCTCTTCCAAGAGTATTAAACATGGAGGGGTACAGAGTTATCAGCCAAAGGGGTAGGTAAATTGCGATTGAAATATGTAGTAACATGCTTGCCCACATTTTACCTAAGTCCATGAGACTTTACGATACCCTAAACCATGTTGAGGACTCCCAGGCAACTTCCTCCCGACTGACAGTGGAACAGGACATATCCAGGAATGATGATGGCATTGTCTGGGACTTTGTTGAAGGTATGATTCTGACAGTATGATTATGTCAGACTGTTGCTTGATTAGTCAGTGAAACAACTCTCCCAATTTTGTCACTCATCCCCAGATGTTAGTGAGGAGGGCTTTGAAGGGGCGCGAGGGCTGAGTTTATGGTTGTCATTTTTGGTGCTTTAGTTGATACTAGGTGGTCCATCCAGTTTCCAGTTATTATTGTAAGTGACAAGAAGCTCAGATAAAGAGGTAGATTTTAAGGAGCATCTTAGAGAATGATAGCTAGGTGGGAAGGTACAGGTTCTTGAACTTAAGGCCTAAAGAACTGGTGACATAGGCACCAATGGTGGATTGAGGAAAAGCAAAAATATGAAAGATGCTTGAATTAGAGAACACAGAACTTTCAGAAGGTTATAGGATTGATAGAAGCAATGTGAACAGTGAGGGATTTCAATTTAAGGAAGATAATTTTAAAGTCAAAGTACTGTGAGACTAAGTGGCAATGAAGGTCAATGAGCAGAGGGGTAATATATGAATGTGAGACAAGTCAACAGCAGTCACATTTTGGATGAGTTTGAGCTTATGGAAAGTGCAAAGTAGGAGATCAGGAAGGAGAGCGTTGGAGTATTTGAGTCAAAATGTTGCAAAGATTTCAGAAGCAGATGAGCTGAGGCAGGACTGGAAACAGACAATATTACAATGGTGCAAGTAGGCATACTCAGTGACAAAAAGAGGATGGGATTGGGAACTTCAGTAACCTTGTATACCAGAGTGATGCATAAATGTTTCTCAAGTTTATACTGCAACACTACCAGAGCAAATCGAAAGGGTACTCTTATGTGGAGATCCCCAGTGCAGAATGGGATAAGATAATAGCTAGTATACATTTACAAAGAGCCATTTGGAAATATTGTTGTCATTTGTGATGAAATCTTCATAGTCCTTTCAAACATGCAGCTTTTAAATTATGTCCTTCCAGATCTAACATCAATCAAGTACCTGAAGATTACATTTCTCATATCTGTCACATGTTGGTTCTGGCTCACCATGTCATAGAGTCATAGAAATGTACAGCATAGCAACAGACCCTTTGGTCCAACTTGTCCATGCCGACCAGGTATCCCAATCCAATCTAGTCCTATCTGCCAGCACCCAGCCCATGTCCCTCTGTGGTAACTGGCTCCAGTCCATACTGACCTGGATTAGCAATACACTGCATACTTTTTTCCTTGATCTGTAAATTCTTTTGAATGCCCACTTCTTACCCAGGGATAGCTTATATTTCAAAAATTGCTGAAATTCCACAAAATTGTCAGTGCCCTATTTATATCAATTCACAAAATATTCCAGATTGTCTCTACTTATGTACCATAGAAGGGACATTGCTAATCAATATACGATTGGCTAAAAAAGTAACTATGTTTGATGTCATAACCAATCTTAATTGTACATTAAACTACAACTAGTTCAAGGATTGGGAGAAGGTAAAGGAGTCAGGAACAGTCATGGTGTGAGGACCTGTTAACCCCTTATCTCTATTGTTACCTAGTACCTGGAATCCCCTAGTAACAGCAGGAGGTCTGGTTGCCCATATTTGAACTGATGTCATGAGACTTCATGGGATCCAAAATCAATGTTAATTTGTTGTTGATTAATGAACTCTCATTTTTAGCTCCCTAGGCTCAAGATCTGTCCCAATACATACTTGCCAGGTGATATCATAATTGTGAATAAGCACTCTTTGTCCTTGTAAACATCTTAATTTTACCTCTAGGCTGTTGAAGCTGTCTTAAATTTTGCAAGCCATCCCAGATTACAATAAAGTTACATTTAATAACAAACAAAATCATTTATTTAATGTCTTAACTGTTTTTTTTAAATTTTCAGTAATACCAATATTTATGATCTCAGGTAATGTTACTACTAGACAAGCTAGAACCCAGAAAGCAATGTCCTCTGATAGCCCTTTTTAAAAATATGGTATCATTTACTGTGACACTCTTCAGTCTTTCAATAATTTTCAGGGTTTTACCAAAACATTTCTGGCCTGAAAGTCTCACAAACGTATACCCATTTGCTCAGGTAATTTATTTCTTTAATCTCCTTTCCGAGGATTGGTTAGGCCATCTTTGGAGTATTGGGTGCAATTCTGGTCTCCCCGCTATCGGAAGGATGTTGGGAAACATGAAAGGGTTCAGAAAAGACTTACAAGGATGTTGCCAGGGTTGGAGGGTTTGAGCTATAGGAAGAGGTTGAATAACCTGGGGCTGTTTTACCTGGAGCATCGGAAGCTGAAGGGTCATCTTATAGAGGCTTATAAAATCATGAGGGGCATGGATAGGGTAAATAGATAAGGTCTTTGCCCTGGTGTGGGGGAGTCTAGAACTAGGGGGCATAGGCTTAGGGTGAAAGGGGAAAGATTTAAAAGGGACATAAAGGCAACTTTTTCATGCTGAGTGTAGTATGTTTATAGAATAAGCTGCCAGAGGAAGTGGTGGAGGCTGGTACAACTACAACATTTAAAAGGTATCTTGATGGTTATGTAAATAGGAAGTGTTTAGTCATTTTCATAAAGATGTACAGCATGGAAACAGTGTTTCAAAGGATATGAGCCAAGTGCTGGCAAAAGGGCCAAGATTAGTTTAGGATATCAGATCGGCATGGACGAGTTGAACTGAGGTGTACATCTCTGTGACTCTATGAGTGACTATACTTGCACGTGAACTCAGTCAGGTCTCTTTAGAACTGTCCAAAAATATTTCAATCTTTGGGTTTTTCTAAGCTAAAATTAATCATTGATTATTATAAACCCAAAAGCAAGCCAATGTCGTTCAATGATCTCTCTCCATTGTCACAAACCCCCTAAAGGTAAACAAACTTCCATTTTCACCCCAGGATGCTCATACAGGTTTAAGATCATGGTTGTGGAATAACTGAGCAAGTTAATTTTTAAACCCCTTCACAAAAACAGACCAACAAATATGCGCCTAGCTTGAAATACAAACTCAAAAAACATATCAATTCACATAAATTGTAAATCCTTCATCGCACAGTACACTATGTAATAAAAGATTGAATTTTATTTAGTCAGGTTACCTGACTCAGAAGTTTTGATCATACTTTGTGCATATTACATAATGTTCCTATTATTATGAAATGGTGTTTTTTCCCAATTCACTATGAATAATATAATGGTAAATTCATTTGTATGTTGGTATGTTCTACACAGTTCAAATGGATGCTGATTCCCTGTAGGATAAAAATAAAATTGGCAAATTCAGGTACATCATGACATCAGTTACAAATTGACATAGGTAGTCTTGTCACGCAAACTGCCACATGAAGCATTTTCCAGCAAATTAGCTAAAATTCAGTCAAACACCAAGGAACTGAAACATTTAATTTCTTTTAGGGACCACCAACACAGTTTTACAAAATTTAATTTCCATTTGAAATCAAACTTTTCCAATTTTCAAACGATTTGGCATCAGGTGATATTTGCAAACAGCTGCTTTCCTTGTAGTGCAGCATAGCAAATTCCTTTTTGTTTAGTCCTCAGAGAGCAGTATTGCTGCTACAGACTACTGAAGATTAATTAACCATAGGTCTCAATGGTGTTGGATCACATGTTTTAATGTCATTCCACACTGTACCAGGGCTATTACTGAATAGAACTGAAGGCTACAGGAGGGCAATGAATGCAAAAAGCAACACTCTATCATCTGAGTAAATAGCGTTTGTGTTTTTTTTCCTTAATACCAAATAGTTACACACTGTGAATTATTGATGCTGTGCACTGAGCCCTCAAAAATGTACTAAAAGATTTCGCCACTCTGCCATTAAATATGACAATGTTGGCATTTTTCATTTGAATCTGAGTATTCTTAACACCTTGAGGACTTCAGAGATATTTATTGAAGCACTGAAGAAATAGAGTGAGTCCTATTCTTCTGCTTAATGTCATTAAACTGTCACCTGTTGCAAGCATCCAATTTCCCCTCTGCTCTCAAATGTTCTTCATTTAATCACAGAACCAGCAACTAAATTAGTTTGACTTCCATCAATCTGCAGGCAGTCATCAATAAAACGTTCACTGTGAATGGAACATGTAACTAGTTTATGCAGCCTGTCTCAGGCACACAATCAGAAGCTAACCCATAATTTTAGCAAGCTATGACATTGAACATGTTCAATTGTTTGGACTTCATTATTTTTTATAGAAATATAACATCAGCAAATTTGCGACTATCTAATTACAGTAATATTCAAATTCAATGGTTTTTAAGAAATAGAAAAATCCAAGCATGACAGCCTTTGTGATCCTGATTACGTTGAATACTGAAATAATGTAAGACATTGCTGACAGTTGGCAGTAAACTGCCTTGGTTTAAAGTTTATTCTGAATATGACCTTCTGATACAGGTACAGTTAGCTTGTTTTTAATGTTTGAGCAAATAGTAGTCAATATTCAGTATGTTGAAGCCCAAATGGCCACTCACTTTGTTTTACATTTCAATGGTTCTTGATGTGATGTTGCTTTCTCCATGTAAGCCCACACAACTTCTACTTCAGAGACTCACATTTTTATTGAGTCTGATGTCAAAAGGGTGATGAAAAACTCTGTCAATTTATATGACTTCTCAGATTATAAATACTCTGGGTTCTATACTTATATTATTATTAGATTCTATAAATAGTTGATTGGTTCACTGACTAACTGACATAAACACGGGCATTTTTATAAACATAGAAAATAGGAACAGGGTTAGGGCATTTTGCCCTTTGAGTTTGCTTCATTTTTCACTAATTATCACAGCAGACCATTTAACTAAATAGACTGTTCCCACTTTTCTCACATATCCCTTGATCCCTTTAGCTCCAAGTACAAATCCAACTCCTCCTTGAAGTTATACAATATATTGGCCTTGATTGCTTTCTGTGGTAGTGAATTCCACAGTCCCACCACTTGAGTGAAGAAATTTCTTCTCATCTCAGTGTTAACTAGTTTGCTCCATATCTTAGACTGCGATCACTGGTTCTGGACTCCTAGGCCGTTGGGAACATCCTTCCTGCAGTTAATCTGCATTCTCATTCTGTTAGAAATTTATACGTTTCCAGGTAATTGACATTCATTCTTCTGAACTCCAGTGAATATAACCTTAATCAATTCAGTCTCTCCTTATAAATCAGGCCTGAAACGTCGACTCTCCTGGTCCTTGGATGCTGCCTGACCTACTGTGCTTTTCCAGCGCCACACCTTTTGACTTTCCTTATACATCAGTCCCACCATTCCAAGAATCAGCTTGGAGAGACCGTAGGACATATGAGCAGAATTAGGTCACTCAGCCCATCAAGACTGCTCCACAATTTGTTCATGGCTGATCTGTTTCTCAACCCCATGCTCCTGCTTTCTCCCCATTACCCTGGATCCCCTTACTAAAGAACTTACTTATCTGTGTTGAATACACTCAATGACTTGGCTTCCACAGCCTTCTGTGACAATACTTTCCACTATTTAATCACTTTCTGGATGAAGAAATTTCACCTTATCCCAGTTATAAATGTGATCCCTTCACTTTGAGGCTGTGCCCTCGGGTCCTCATCTCTGCTACTAGTCGAAACATTTTCTCCATATCCATTTTATCCATGCCTCTCAGTATTCTGTAAGTTTCAATCAGAACCTCCCTCATCCTTCTAAACTCCGTAGAGAGACCTAAATTGCTCCTCATGTGACAAGCCCTTCATCCTTGGCATCATTCTTGTAATTCTCCTCTGGACACTCTCCAATGCCAACACATCCTTTCTTAGACACAGGACCCAAAACTGCTCACAATATTCAAAATGCTATCTGACCAAAGCTTTGTACAGTGTCACCAGTACTTCTCTGCTCTTGCATTTTAGTCTTCTCAAATTGAACTAGGAGAAAGTGAGGAGTGCCTTCAAGCAAGTCATTAATGGATAATGTAAATAGTTGCAGACCCAAAACGGACTCCTGTGGATTTCCACTAATCACTAGCTTTCATCCTAAGAAAGACCCCTTTATCCCTACTCTGCATTCTGTCAGTCAGCCAATCCTCTATGCATGCCAATATTTTACCCCTAACACCAACTTTTCTTAAATAGAAGCATCCTGTACAGCACCTTGTAAAAGGCCTTTTGAAAATCCAAATAGACCGCATCCATTGGTTCTCATTTGGATAACTTGCTAATTTCCTCTTCAAAGACTTCTAATAGATTTGTCAGTCATGACTTCTCGTTGACGAAACCATGCTTATTTTACAATGTAATTGGAAGTTCTCTGCAATCTCATTTGTATAATGGACTCTAAAATCTTACCAAAGAGTGAGGTTAGGCTAACTCACGTATGGTTTCTTGTCTGCTGCTGATGAATGGCCAAAATAAGAAAGAAACAGAAACGCAGTCAAGAATGCATAGATATTAGAGGCCTGTTAAGGCATAGGAGTTTGGCAAGGCTGAATGGCATTTATTTCAATGTGAGTCTCACAAACAAGGTATAATACAATTGGATTTAGTCCTTAAAGAATTAACATGTCTTGACTTCATCACTTAACTCAATAATGTGATGGCTGTCATTGTAGATGGATGTGTATTATGCATCATAGATGTATGGTTACTGACCACTATGATCCTTTCAAGATGTGTTGAGGGCACAAATTAAAACATGGGGGCATTGTGTAATTGCTGTTACTGAGACATGGTTGAGAGAGGTACAGGATTGGAAGCTCAATATTCATGGATATAGGGTCTTCAAGCAAGACAGGGAAGGAAATAAAAGGAGGGTGTGTCGCAGTATTGATCAGGATATCAATGACAGCAGTAAGGAGGGATGACATCTTGGAAGGCTCCTCAAATGAAGCTATATGAGCAGAACTTACAGCTACACCACTCCATTTCCCAATGGGGAATAAATTCCCAGATACTCACACTCACTCTGGCTCTGTCTCACACAGGATGTGCTCTCTCCTAACTGCTCATACACAAAATGCACTGGGGCCAATTGGCTGTTAGCCTGACTGATAATAGTGTAACTGACTGCTTGTTTAACAGATTGGCTGTACCGACAATAGCATGGAGACTTTTATACTGAGTGTCACATGTCATGTTGTCAGCTAGCTGTCTTGAAGGTATAGTGCCTGATATCGATGCAAAAATATAACAGCCCCTTCTTCTATGTGAAGAATAGGAAATTTGTTCTGATAAGTAAGTACAAATAAGTACACATACTTTGTCAGAGGTATAATACAACTGGATTTAGTCCTTAATGAATTAACATGTCTTGACTTCATAGTTCAACTCTATAATGTGATGGCTGTCATTGCAGTTGGATGTATATTATGCATAATAGATGCATGTTTACTGACCATTATGATCCTTTCAATATACAAGTCATCAGCCTGTATTATGGGTGGTTGATCATAAATTCTGATGTGTCATCTGTTTCATCACATGATTTGATCACTGTTTATGATAATGTTGTATTACCTGAGCTGGACACAATACTATAGCATCCTTCTATAAACTCATGTATTCTTAGCAAGATTTTGAACTCCGTAATTTTGTCCTGGTTCAATTTGCATGCCTGTTATACCATTTTCACACTTCTTTCAACAAAGCATCACATATGTGTGGCTTGGTAGTACGGGTGTGTGAGGGAAGACTCTGAGAGCTGCCAGTGAGGGTTAACCATTGTCTTGAGGAGGAGCTTACCTTAAAAAGTAGCTTTGCTTTTAATGACCATGGATTTTACCAAGAAAAAAATGCTTCTGTGAGATTGTTAGGTTTAATGTAGAGGAGAACAGGAGGTAATGCGGTGAACACTCCATTTCCTGTATGCATTTTGCAAGGCACACTAGTACTCTGTGGACTGCAATTGGACACAATTTGCGATAGATACCAAACAAACTGAATACAATGGTTAATATGTCAACAACAATGATTTTGTGTTAACTTTGATTTGTCTTATAGAAGAGAATTTGGTGATATAGTTACCAGAATGCAGTTGTAGCTGTCAACACGGAAAATAAGAGTGGTCATTTTCCACTACAGCTCAGAAGGAATGTGGTGTGAAGTTCTTTTGACTGCCGAAGTTGATAGAGTTGATATGTTTCACCTGAATTGATCGGTTGATCAATGTTCTTATCGAGGCTGGTCCAACAGATAATTCCACATGCCTACATTTTAGTTTGTTTTTATGCCAACGTGGTCTCCCTGCATATGGCCAAGCCATTCTCAGCATTGAGCCTGTGGAATAATCCCTTGTTTGCCTTTGAAAATTATATTCTTAGAATGTGCTAGTTCATGTCTGAATGACCAGATAGAACACGCTTCCTCATGGACCTGTTGATTGAGTTTGTCCCACCCATTGATTGTTTGGGCCATACAGCGATGGTGATCATTTTAAGCTGCTGTCACTGGACATGATCAGACTTAACTAATTGAATCCACTCTGGTTTGCTCTGCTCAAAGTGACTGAGATCAATGTAGAGACTGTCTCCTAACCCAGAATCAACTATATTCACTTATAGGTCTAGAGGAATATCGTTCAGCTGAATTTGGAAGTTATGTCAGAGCATCAGGAATAACCATCTCTAAAGCTTATAATGTACTTCTCAACCATACCATTGGATCGTTACGAGACTGTGTTGTGATCATGGAAGTGCACCTGAGATTTTCAACAGATAATTTCTGACAGTTTTTAGTCAGTATTAACAATAAGTTGCTGAATAGGTATATGTGAATCATTGTATCATCCAGAATAAAAAAGGCCATTCAGCCCATTGAGTCTGTACCAACAAGACTATTGTAATCTACAATTGTCCCACTTTCCAGCATTTACCCCATAGCTTTGAATATTATGCATTTCAAGTGCTCATCCAAGTACATTTTCCAGTGATTTCCTGTGTCAACTATCCTCCTATTTGAGATTTCCATCACCCTCTGGGTGAAAGAATCTTTTCTCAAGTCCCTCTAAACCTCCTGCCTTTCACCTTAAAATTGTGTCCTATTGTTACTTACCCTCCAATTAAGGGGAGCATCTGCTTTCTAACCATCCTGTCCACGCCCCTCAATCTTAAACACTTCATTCAGGTCGACTCTCAGTCTCCTCTGCTCCATAGAAAACACCTCAGGCCTAACTAGCCTCTCTCCATTGCGAAAATGCTCCAACCCAGGCAACATCCTGGTGAATCTCTGAAATAGAGGCTTGTTTTCCCAAAAGCTAGGGAGAGAGTTTCCTTTTCTATGCTGGAGTGGTTTGTCTAAGACATCATCTAAACTTTAGAACAAGATGCAACAGGCTTAGTACCCTGTAAAAGACATACTCTAAGTCTTGCGGATATGCATCCATTTTCAATGTCATAAGATTGGTGGGATCATAAAGATAAGTGCAAGACAAGTCATGGTTAGACTTGGTATTGCAATCTGGAATCTTTGTTGTTGGAAAGTTTGAGTTCATTGCCTTGTGAATCATAATAGTGTGTGGATCTGTGCATGCTGAAAGAACAATGATAGAAAGTCCTGCTACATTAACAATATTAGAGGTTTCCAATATTCATCCCTCAGAGTCTTACTGACATTCTTGGGATGTCAGTATGATCAGCTAGGCCAAATGTTCATTGTCCATTGCCCAGAGGAAATTTAAGAGCCAATCACATCACTGTGGGTGTGGAGTCACAAGAAAGCAAGACCCAGTAAAGATGACAGATTTCCTTCCCTGAAAAACCAGATGGGTTTTCTTAACGATCGACAACAGTTCCATGGTGACTACTGAACTCTTGATTCTAGATATGTAATTGAATTCAAATTCCACTATTAAGTTACCAGAATATGACCTGGGACTCTGGACTAAAACTCGAGTGATGAAACCACTAGGCCATCACCTCCCCATAAGACACATAATGCCAATGTATGTGATTATAAACCATTTGTAAGCAGTTAGCATTTTAAATGTGAACAGTGGTATATTGTGCCAGTTTTCTCAGTATTTCTTATATAGGATGCATAATGGAATGGCTTTTTGTATTTGCACCACTGTGATTCTTGGCATGTGGCACATGTTGTCCATTTCTTTTGGGATATACTTGGATGGAGGTAAGGTTTCAGCCTTTCTAATAGTGTTCATGTGGTGTATCAAATTGACCACATATGCCATCTGACTGGAATCTGTAAGCTACAAAATTGCAGTTATCGCTTGAACTGCATTGCTTGAGTGCCATGGATGAAGAATGGAGACATCTTTGACATTGTCCCATGATTGCCCCTTCTTTATGTACTACTGTGGAGCATTGTGCTGAATTTTGGCTTCTTTTCAAGTACTTGCACTACTTGTGCATTTTTTTTATTTATTTCAAAAATATACATTGTTCATAGAAATCTTTTGATATCTATACAATTAGCAATGCCATTCATATATACATTACAGGTCTTTACATACAGAGGACAGACTTAGTCATTTATATTTACAATCTGTGCATTTTAGCTCAATGTCCTCTTGTAGAACATACCTTGCATTAGTGATGAAATGGTGGACTCTGTTTTGGTGGATGGGCCAATCCGCATCTCGTTTTAGTTTTAGTGACCCTGTTGATAGCTGCAAGTCAGGTACTGAGTCAGGTACCAGCTGAGTCAGGTACCAGTTGATGTTGTGATTTTGCTGTAGCTACATTGAACATGTGGTCTTCTTCTTCATATTAATGGTGCAATCTTCAGGTTTGTCCAAATTGATTAGTCTTGTCAGTTGTCCATTCAGTTACCCAAAGTTACAAGTAACAGGCACCAGGACTGTGCATCTCGCAGTTATAACACTTTGTGACTCTCATTCATTGATTTAGTATGAATCTAGTTTTCATAATGCAAGATTTTCATTATTCTTTCTAACTTGTCATAATTTTTGAGCAATATGTTTCAGCTTACAAATAACGTGAGAATTCTCTAACATTTTACTGCATATTACTGGGCAAATTACTGGGCAAAGTCTCCTGCAAATTGGAATTTACAGATAAAAGACTGGCTGAAATAAAGAAAATGATCTGACTGAACCATAATTCCTGATGCATATTCAGTCTGTGAATTCCAGCATATGTAGCTTGGATACAGTGTGATCATACCAAAAATAGTTATCAAATGTGTATCAATGTGTCAGTTTCCATTAACATTGAGAATTAGAATTGTTGTATTAATGTGCAGTTTGCATTAAAGCACTATAAATTTAAGATGGCTAGATGGCATCACGACATGTGGTGGTTCAGTGGTTAGCACTGCTGCCTCACAGCACCAGGGACCAGGGTTTGATTCTACCCTTGGGTAACTGTGTGCATTTTGCACAATCTCCCCGTGTCTGCATGGGTTTCCACTGGGTCCTCCCACAGTCCAAAGATGCTCAGGTTAAGTGGATTGGCCATGCAAAAGTTGCCCATATTGTCCAGGTTAGGTGGATTAGCCATGGGGAATGAATGGTTACAGAGGTGGAGACTGGGGTGGCATGCCCTTCAGAGGGGCGATGTGGATGTGATGGGCTGAATAGCCTGCTTCCACACAACAGGGAATGTATGATTCTATGTGATATTCTAGTATAAGCCAGTCTACAGACAAACTGTCAGTCTGTCATTTAGAATTACAGTCAGTCAGACAGACAGCCAGTTGTCTAGACAGTCGGTTTGTTAGTCAGCTGATACATAAGATGATATTGATGTAAATCTGAGATGTTATATCAGTGTAGAAAGTTAGTTGTTAATAAACCTACAAATACCTGCCTCCATAACAGCCTGAGACTCTGGCTGATTTTGTTGTTCATTCATTCATAGGATGAAGGCATCATTAGCTAGGCCAGCAGTTATTGCCCATACTTAGCTGCCCTGGGGAACGTGGTAATGAACTGCCTTCTTCTATAATCTTTGAGGCATAGGGTCACCAGCAGAACTTTTAGAAAAGGAGTTTCAATCCAACAAACAAAAGAGTGGTGAAATACTTCCAGGTCAGGGAGGTGTGAGGCTTAGATAGGAAATTGCAGATGATGATGTTCCCATGCATCTGCTGCCCTTCTCCTTCTTAATGCCAGGAGTTTAGACAGTGTTGTCAGTGCAGCCTTGGTCAGTACAAAAAACCGCAACAAGTCACAGTGGTAGCAAATGGGATTGAAAGTTGTTGCAACAATTTACGATGAGATGTTTGTTGCAGCAAGTTGCTACCAATGGCAGAAAAAGTGATAGCATTAGTGGCAGTTGTGAAAAGTTCTTTTCTTAACTATCACCTGCTATCTGTCTGCATTCAGAGCTGAAATTGATAACGAACTACCAGAACTGAAGGCTACACTTATATTAAAACACAGTAACCACAATGGACAAACATTTGCAAGTGCATTCTTACTTTCAATATTATAAAGAGGAGGTCACAAAGTGGCCAATTTAAAAATGGCTGGAGGTCTAAGTCAACTTAAGGACAAACAGGTTTGAGTTCATGTTGTATTGCTAACAGAAAAGTTAGGTAATTCATAGGCAGAATTCAATGCAAAAGCATGGAAAGCTAACTCAGCTAAAGGCTATGCAATTGGTCATGGTCTCTAAGACAGATACAAGAATTGTCTCAATTACTATCCCAAGCATGATTTGGAGATGCCAGTTTTGGACAGGGGTGTACAAAGTTAAAAATCACACAACACCAGGTTATGGTCCAACAGGTTTAATTGGAAGCACACTAGCTTTCGGAGTGTCGCTCCGAAAGCTAGTGTGCTTCCAATTAAACCTGTTGGACTATAAATTGGTGTTGTGTGATTTTTAACTTTATCCCAAGCATGTAAAGGTCAGTAAATGCTGGCCATATGCCTGGACATCTCAATGCACAGAAACAATAGCTCCTTCATTATTAAAGATACACATTTCTTAACAGCTTTTTTTGTCGAACCCAGTTCTATAGGAATGTGTTTTGTTTTACCTTGCGAGGGTTGTCATTGGGGTTAAAAGGAGTCAACCATCAGCATTTCCTATGATTGTTTTGCAATTCTCCTCAGACCCATGTGTGTCTGTGTGTGTGTGTGAGAGAGAGAGTGTGTGTGTGCGCACGTCAGGGGGAGAGAAGGGAGGGAGTGAGTGCTTATAAGCTTTTTGTTTCAATGCAATGCAGGTTACACCAGCCATCCTTAAAGCCATCAGTGCGAACACGTCTGATAGCAACAGTAATAGAATTTCTGGCATAGTCAACCATGCAGCCAAACAATATCACTTTCAGCAACATATAGAGTCTGTTTTCTTGTCAAGCAGATGAGATACACTGGATAAAAGGCTGGGATATTTAATTGTTACTGCACTGATACAGACATATTTGAGTGTCATTTCTTTGTTTCTTAATCATAATTCAATTTGATCAAATTCATTCTATTGCATGATTTAAATTGTTATCCTGTAATGTGGTGAGAAAAAAAATGATATCTTATAAAATTGAAAAATTCTGGAAACTTGCAGTAGGTCAGGCAGCAGCTGAGGAGAGAAAAACCAAGCGAATGTTTCGGGCTGAACTTTTAATCGGAGCAAAGTGGACTAGGTTTGCAAATCAGGACCATTTACAAATTCAGATCAAAACCTCAAATTCTGGGAACACTAATTTAAACTATTTTGGTCATTCTTCTCATTATTTATGTCTGTGGCTAATGAGGACCATTCATGTTGTTTCTTAAGTGGACTCAGACAGGAACCAAAGTTATATTGGTTAAGGTGAGCAAGTCGGATAGATTTTTGTACACCTGATTTTTGATTATTTAAGAGATGCATCCAATCTATTAAATCGGGGTCACACTGTCTCTCTCCACAAATGTTCTCTAACATGTTGAGTGCTGATTTTCCTTGAACTGAGTGCTTAAGGCATTTTCTGTCTTTATTTCAGGTTCCCAGCATCCACAGTATATACTGCCCTTGTTTTAATTAACTGTGTGCAAGCTTTTCTTTAGCTACTTGCTCTCATCACTGGCAGAAACATGCATGGAATACCATATCAGGGAAATAGGCAGGCAAGACAAATTTCAGCAGTTGTGTGGCTGGAATGAATAACTGTTACATGCATTGTTATGTAGTTACTTCTATTTTTACAGACTTCAGTCCAAGTCTCCCAGCTAAACCATTACTGCTTTTCTACCATTGAATGTCTCATCAGATCTCATGCAAATAACATGAAAAAGAAACCCCCAAGAGCTCATTAAAATTGTTTTCTCCAAAAGTTTTCATTCAAAATGATCTCCATTTGATCTTTCTCTCCATTCTCTGTGGGCTTAACTATCAATTCACAAATTCTTTGTTGCTTTCTCAATATTGTACACAAAAGCCAAATCAATCATTGAAAGGCATCTCTTAAACAATCAAAAATCAGGTTTACAAAAATCCATCCAACTTGCTCACCTTAACCAATATAACTTTGGTTCCTGTCTGAGTCTGCTGAAGAAACTACATGAATGGTCCCCATTAGCCAAGGACATAATTAATGAGAAGAATGACCAAAATAGTTTGAATTAGTGTCCCCAGAATTTGAGGTTTTGATCTGAATTTGCGGATGGTCCTGATTTTCAAATCCAGTTCACCTTGCTCCAATGATTACCTTCCCTTCACATCTCTGCCAATGTCCAGTATATCATAAATACAATGTAAAATCAGCCATTAGTTCTAATTTTGACCAGCAATTAAATAGCCAAATGCGGTCCCTAACCTGCATGGCAGAAACAAACCCAGAATGTAAAGTCCCTCATCTTCCTCATTCACAGCAGCTAAGATTTCTTGACATCCTTCATTACCCATCAAAGTGAAAACCTCAGATGCAGAGTGAACTCTTATTCATTATAGCAACATATTGCGGCAGAAGGATGAAAGGACTCATCCCAGCCAGATTCCAAATGTAATAAAAACAAAACCATTTCAAAAGCGCCAAGGGGTCTCCAATGTCAATTACTCTTCAGGAAACCAGCAGTCCTGCTGAACAATAATTCAATCACAGAAATAATCTATAAAATATTTTGTGTCAGACACAGAATAGAATATTATAGCACACTTAAAGTAATGCATGATTTATATTAACACAATCTATGATTATCCAGTATTTTCTTCATACGTTTTATTTGGGTTTATATTGAGCTGAGTTGCGGCTCCACCTGCCTAAGTTATTCTCTTTTCAGTTAATAACAATGGGCCAAAAAGTGAGTCAATCAATTTTTGCGCAATCACATAGATAAAATGGATTGGATGTGTATTCAGCCTGTCCAATCAAAAGTAAACCTCACAATCCTTTCATCGCAGTATCTAACTGTTTCTTACATGGTGTTTGTGTTGTAGCTACTAGTCTCAGGCTGATATCTAGAGAACTGTCCCAACAGAATCTTTTTTATACTGCATGGCTATGAATCAAATTCACAGGCGTGGAAGTGAGATTTGACTGAACACAGTGTAAACCTCCATTTGCAACAAATGGATTTTTAATATAATGGGAGCATGGAAATTCCCAATACACTTCAATGTATCTGGGGCTTATAGTACCTAACAATTTTTTTTTGGCATTAAGTCTGATATTACATTGGAATATATGATGGAAAATTTAAAAACAATGCAGAGTTTCTCCAAGGATATCAGCATTTCCTATTTCAGATCACTGTCTAATTTTAGAATTCTAAGTATAGAATTTTAGGCACACTGATTTGCTTTGGTGCATGCACAAGGCACAGGGAAATCCTGCCTTCACTACCAAACTCTGAGTTACGCTCACATTTTAACGGTGAAAAGACCTGAGGCCCAATATCGAGTGGATGTTGAGCTGTTCCATTCAGGCACAGGGATGGTTCCCTGAGTGCCCTGAACACCCACAAACAAGTTTATATCAGAAATGACCCAACCCAAGCACTTTAGCTTTGTTTATCTCGTCATTGCTATGCTGTTTTCCCTATGCGAATTGCAAAAACTAAAAGACTTCCATTTTACATCACACACTCTCTGCAATTATTACAACCCCAAACCAGTCCACCAAATTTCTGCCACAATCTGGCTGGAGGCTATTAAATTCTATTTTTAAAGTAGAGAAAGTGTCTTACTGAGAAAGTAAAGGTCAATATTCAATGGTTTTGAATAAACAACAATCAACTTTACAGTATTAGAGCAATAATGCCACTTATAATACATGTACAATTTATTTCTAACACCCAGAATTAATGTGTGGTAAATATCACTAATAGACTGTGACTGAAGACTCAACAGCTCACATCAAATAGTAAATGCAATCAAGACAGATCACACAAATTTCTCAGCAATTCCTCCTGACATTAATAATATAGTTGGTTATCAAATCTCATTAAAATGTCACAAGGGATCACAGTTCTTCACTTTTGTTAATCGGGCCTTCAGCTCCCTCTCAAGAGCCACTTTATCATTGACTGGCTCAACACTTGGCTGCTGTTCTCATTAATAATATTCCTTACCTTAGTTTATATTCCCCTGGACACTGAAATTGCACTTCAGTAGTCAGTCACACGAATAACTCCAGTTATTCACTGGCAGCTAGCTTCACCTGGCTAATCCTGCCTCTGGGTTTTGCCCTGAACTCTAATCATACTCAGTAGCATCCAGTAAATACTGCTGTTACCTCTCAGCTGTACCAAAGTATTATGGCTTAGAGTTCTTTTTCCTGAGATCCTCACAGCTTCCACCAACACAAAACCAGTGACCCTCCCATTTTCTCACTTTCCTGGAACTTCTTCTGAATCCTAATTTTAATATTAGCTACATATAAAGGAGGAGTAATTTGAAGCAGAATGATTTTGATGAGTAGTGAGTTATTAAGCCTCACTATCTTTCTAAAAGTGTGGCCAATAGTCAGCATTTAACTATATTTTACTGGGCTAAGAGTTAAAGTAAGGTAAGAAAGTAAAGTAAGTGTCTTCAAGCCTTAAACAGGGTAGGCTAACTGTACTGGAGAGTAGATGATTAGTTATTTTGGTAAACTGGTATTGCACTGTAACTACAAAGAGTGTAAATACAAAAGTCTCTGTGCAGCTTGGAAGTGGAGTGCAGGTTTCAAGCAGAATACTTTGGTTCATAGTGAATTAGGGGAAGTGAGGAAGAAGTGCACTTTTTAAAATTTACTTTCTTCAGCATCCAGTACTTGACTCCTACTTTGAGGCAGCAGAGGAGCTGTTGGTGCGTAACTGGTTAACTATTGTACTTCCAATAGATGGTTGGCACCAATATTTCCTCTTGCTGCTCGAAGAGTCCATGCACATCATTTAGTATGTGGACACATTAACTTCTAGATCTGAAAGGCACTGCCAGCCACCATCCTTGGGTATCCATGCAATAGCAGGAAATGTCCGAGGGAACATAAGTCGGTACAGTTAAAATATGGCAGGGCAACTCAGTTGTGTAAAATGTACAGCCTGTGGAATGTAGGAAGTCATGGATGCATAATTTGTCTGAGATGATCATATCTGCCGGAAGTGTCAACAACTGCATTAGCTTGAGCTGCGGGTTTCAGAATTTGAGTGGTGCCTGGGGTACTGGAGTTAACACTAGTGAGGCCTTTGCAGAATCCTGCAAATTCCCCTAGCAGGATAGGCATAGCAATGTGTGTGACCTCTTCCAGGCCAATACCCCCAATATTGAGCATGACTAGTTGCAATGGGTGAGCCACATTGTCCACATGCCCAACACAAGACTCACTAAACAAATGCTCTACTCCAAGTTCTGCAATGGTAAGTGATCACGAGGAGGGCAGAGGAAATGCTACAAGGACAACCTGAGGACCTCCCTAAACAAATGCAACATGCCCACCAACATGTGACCATCACTTGTCCTAGAATACCCAAACAGAAGAAGGCACATCCACAAAGGCACCAACCCTACTTTGTGCATCAGCAAATGGAGCACATGGAGATCGTGTGCAATTTGTGTAAGGCAGATTGTGCAGCTCGAGGATTGAACTATTCAGCCACAACAGACAAGCACACACTCATAGACACACACACGTTCCACATGCTAATAAACATAGAAACAAGTGACAAAGATGGAACTGATAAAGAACTAGAGTTTTGAACATAAGAGTATAAGAAATAAGAGCAGGAGTAGGACATTTAGCCCATTAAGGCTGCTCCGCCATTTACTAAGATCATGACTGATCTTTTCATTGACTCAACTCCACTTACCCGCCCACTCACCATAACCCTTAATTCTGTTACTATTCAAAAATCTAACAAGCTTTGCTGTAAAACATTCAACAAGGTAGCTTCACTGGGCAGGAAATTCCACAGATTCACAACCCTTTGATTGAAGAAGTTCCTCCTCAACTCAGCCCTTAATCTGCTCCCCCTTATTTTGAGGCTATGCACCCTAATTCTAGTTTTACCCGCTGGTGAAAATAACCTCTCTGCTTCTATCTTACATTTACCCTTCATAATTTTATATGTTTCTATAACATCTAGTCCCCTCATTCTTCAAGAAGGGTCATTAGACCTGAAAAGTTAACTCTGCTTTCTCTCCACAGATGTTGCCAGACCTGCTGAGTTTCTCCAGCAATTTCTGTTTTGTTTCAGATTTGCAGCATCCACAGTTCTTTGTTTTTTGTAAAAGAAGTTGGAAGATTTGTTCATTAATACTAAAGGCAAATGAAGCAGTGGTAACTATTGAATAGGATCAAAACAGAAAATGTGTTTAAAAAGTCTGAATTAAAGACTGTCTGAATGCACATAGCATCCACAAGAATGATAAAGATTTGAATGCATGTAATGAGGTAATGGGATATGATTTCACTGTCATCACAGAAGTGTGACAACAAGATGACCAAGAATGGAACTGGATTTGCAAGAATATTCTAGTGGGAATAGACAACAAGTAAAAAGATATTGTGCGACACTCCTTGTTAGTGATGGCATCAGGATGCTAATAAGGGAGCAACTTTGATCAAAGGTTCAAGATGTAGAATCAGTTTAGGTGGATGCAAGAATCAGCAAGTGAAAGCAACATTGGTGGGATTTGCAGTATTAATGTCAGCCACATTATAAGTTAGGAAATTGGATATGCTGTCACATGGGTAATACAATACTAATAGGTGATTTCAATTTACATTAAAAAACTTGATTAACCAAGACAGCACTAATGCTGTGAGGATGAATTCCTGACATGTGTATGAGAACAGTATGTGAGGGTTAACTAATGATCATTAGATTAAATTCCCTACATTATGGAAACAGGCCGTTCGGCCCAACAAGTCCACTCCAACCCTCCAAAGAGTAACCCACCCAGACCCATTCCCCTACATTTATCCCTGACTAATGTACCTGA
Organism: Hemiscyllium ocellatum; assembly: GCF_020745735.1. Lineage (NCBI taxonomy): Eukaryota > Metazoa > Chordata > Chondrichthyes > Orectolobiformes > Hemiscylliidae > Hemiscyllium > Hemiscyllium ocellatum. The sequence continues at coordinate 24,260,177 of NC_083425.1, read as the reverse complement.
CACTATGGGCAATTTAGCATGGCCAATCCACCTGCCCTGCGCATCTTTGGACTGTGGGAGGAAACCCACACAGACAGTCACCTGAGGCTAGAATCGAACCCGGGTTCCTGGTGCTGTGAGGCTGCAGTGCTAACCACTGAGCCACTGAGAGCTGTTTTGGATTTGATGCTCTGTAACAATAAAGAGATAATTAATAGCTTACTGTTAAGGAATCTTTGGGAAATAGTGATTATAATCTGATGGAATTTTATATGATGTTTTAATGTGAAACTGTTCATTCTGAAACGAATGTCTTAAATCTGAGCAAACGAAACTATCATGGTACGTGAGGAAAGTTTGCAAGGGTGGATTGGGAAAACACACAATGAAATTTGACAGGCAATGCTGAGTATTTAAAGAAATACCATAAGGTCTACAACTGATAAACTTTCCTTGAAGGCACAAACACCCAAAGGGAAGGGTACATCAAATAGCTAACAAAGGAAGTTAAAAAGAATGGATTAGGTGAAAGGGCTCATAAAAGATTTACAAGGATTTTGCCAGGTTTGGAGGATTTGAGCTGTACGGAGAATAGGCTAGGGCTGTTTTCCCTGGAGCGTCGGAGGCTGAGGGGTGACCATATAGGGATTTACAAAATCGTGAGGGCAGGGATAGGACAAATAGACAAGGTCTTTTCCCTGGGATGGGGGAGTCCAGAACTAGAGGGCATATGCTTAGGGTGAGAAGGGAAAGATATGAAAGAGTCCTAAGGGATAACGTTTTCACACAGAGGGTGGTACGTGTCTGGAAAGAGCTGTCAGAGGAAGTGGTGGAGGCTAGTACAGTTTCAACATTTAAAAGTCATCTGGCTGGGTATATGAATAGGAAGGTGGGATTAGGTTGGGTTGGGATATTTGGTTGGCATGGACGAATTGGACCGAAGTGTCTGTTTCCGTACTGTAAATCTCTATGACTCTAAGTGGCTAATGAGAATGCCAGAAATAGTGTTAAACCTGAGGATTTGGAGAAATTTATGACCCAGCAAAGGAGGGCCAATAAACTGACAAGGAAAGGCAAAGAGACAACGAAAGAAAGCTAGTGAGAAACATCATGACAGACTGTAAAACCTTAGAATAATATGTTAAGAGAGAAAGAATATTAAGGTTAAAAGTTGGCACATTACAGGTAGGGACTGAAGAAATTACTGTGAGGAAAATTGGCAGAGAAAGTAAACAGCTATTTACTACCTATCTTCATTGAAGAGAATACAGAATCTCTCCCAGAAGTACGAAGGAACAGAGGAACTAGAGAAATGATTTGGAATGAGGTAGTACTTGGAAAATTAGCTTGATTAAGGGATCATAAGTCTCCTGGACAAATGTTCTTCATCATTAAAGGAAGTAGCAACAGGGAAACTGATTGCATGGTTGTTATCTTTTATAAATCTAAAAGTTTGGGAAAGGTTTCTGTTAACAGAAAGGTAGCAAATGTCACCCATTTATTTAAGAAGTGAAGATGGAGGAGAATGGAGAATTACAAGCGTGCTGACATGATGTCATCATAGGCAAAATATTAGAAACCATTATAAAGGATGTGAAAACGGAACACTTGGAAAAAAAGCGGCAAAATTGGGCAGAGACAGCATAGTCTATGGAAGAGAATCATATCAGACAAATGTTTTCAAGTATTTTGTGGATCTTATTTGTATCATTGACGTAGGAGAACTAATGGATATGATGTAATATGATTTTTAGAAGGCTTTTGACAATGTCCCACACAGGAGGTTAGTAAATAAAATTAGTGCTCTTGAGATTGGAGGGAATATAATAGAGAGCAAACATTGATTAATAAACAGAAAACTGCATGTTGGAATAAACAAGTCATTCACAGGATGGCAGGCAGTTACTAGTGGGGTACTGCAAGGATCAGTTCCAAAACGGATCACAATCTATAGAAATGAATTAGATCTAAGGACCAGTTTTAAAATTCCAAAATCTGCTAATGACACCAAACAGTGTGGGAATGTAAATCGTGAGGAGACTGCAAGGAGACTTACAAAGGACATGAAAAGGTTAAGTGAAAATTGAAATAAGTTGTTCACCTTGCTTTAAAAAAAAACAGGAAGGCTAAATATTTCTTAACAGTAGAGATTGTGAAGTGTAGGTATCCAATGGGATCCAGCTGTCTGTGGTCATGAGTCACTTGCTTGTGCAGCAAATAATTAGAAAGGCAAGAAAGAAAAACTATGATGGCATCCATTTTAAGAGAACTTGAGTACATACGTAAAGATGCCTTTACTTCAGTTGTATAGAGCCTTGGTGAGGCCTGACCAGGAGAATTCTGTACAGTTTTGATCTCTTCATCTAAGGATGGATAAATTTGCCAAAGTGGGAGTGCAACACCTCATGATGAGAGATTGAGATAACTGGGCTTATATTCTCCAAAGTTTCAAAGATTGACAGATGATTGCATTGCGACTTGCAGAATCCTTAAAGGTCATGACAGGGCAAACACGGGCAAGACTTTTCATCTGACTGATGATGATAGAACCAGTGAATATAATCTCTGGATAAGGGGCAAGCCATTTAAAACTGAAATGAGGAAGAACTTCTTCATTCAAAGGGAGGTGGATCTTTGGAGATTGCCTACCTCAGAGGGATGCGGAAACTCAATCACTGGGCAGGTTCAAAATAGAAATCCATGGGCTTCTGGGTACAATCATCAAGGGATATGGAGATAGTACAGGAAAATGACAGTGAAGCATGATCAAGAATTGGAGTAGGATTGATGAGCTGAAAGGTTCCTCTCTCTGTCTTACATCCTCACTCTCAGCCTGTAACTTTTGAACTCCTCTTCAGTGACCCCTGGATTGCCCTGAGTGACCTATCAAAAATAAGCTCATCCCTATTACTGGGCAGAATTGAAAGCCACCACCTAGCAACTCTTGGGACTAAATGTGCTCTGCGTGTTATAAATCATAAATTGCTGGCTTCTGAGCACACAAAAATGCTTACAAAAAGTAGGATTAACCATGCAATTACTGTTTGAATCTGTGCATTTTATACTGAAATTGGCATGCACCCAATGTGGACAGGTATAATTGGCATGAAGAACTTTGCAGTCCAGAATACCGAATCCCCTTTGCACTTTTAATTAGAGGATGTTCACGAAACCTTGCATTCAGTAGTATTTTAGCCTAATACAAAATGTGGATTGCAGACGTTAAGATCTGATTGAATTATTTTCAAATCGAAACAGCCCTAGGTGTAATTGCTGAAAATCTGCATTGCAGAGAAGTTTAATCAAACTCTTGAATGCAATGCTGAAGATGGACATGAGAAGGAAGAGAAGATTTGCACCTCAGGCTGTGTATATTTTGCTTGACAAGAAACGAGTGTGAATAAAATGTCAGTTGTTAAAGCAAATAGGCATTATCGCCAACTTCAGTAACAAACAAAAAGGACAGAGAATGGAAATATGAAGCCTTACTGACCCCTCCTCAGTATTTTTGATAGGCCACTCAGGGCAATTCAGGGGTCACTGAAGAGGAGTTCAAAGGTTACAGGCTGAGAGTGAGGATATAAGACAGAGAGAGGAACCTTTCAGCTCATCAATCCTACTCTAATTCTTGATCATGGCTGATCATTGCTTCACTGCCATTTTCCTGTACTATCTCCATATCCCTTGATAATTGTATGTAGAAGCCCATGGATATAGATAAGGCATCCATACATTTTCAGTCCTTAATTTATAAATGATATAATTTGTGTTATTATTTTGTCAATCTGCAGCAATATCAATGCTGATCAATCTAATTTTGGAATATCTTATCTTTGGAATATCTCATGCTCTGATACTGCTGCAATATTTAGAATGAATTTACATGGAACACACCTGTGAATCAACATTAAATAAAAGTACAAATAACCTTCAAAATGAAAGAGCAGCACAATGAAATTGCTGAATGCCAATAAGACTTACTCACAGATTTATAAAGCTTCACTTTCTGACTTCCTCATTATAGTTTATCCATACTGTAGGCAGCAGTTTCCAATGATTGGACACCACTCTGCTTTGGAATGATTTTCTAAAGATAGCAGCTAGGATCAAACAAATTTCACTGGCTATTTCTTTACATCTCCTTCTACAACATCCAGCCGAGTCTCCTGGCTTCTTTTCTTTCACTTTCTCTGTCCATCACTGTCATAGAGTTATAGAAATGTACAGCACGGAAACAAGCCCTTTGGTCCATTTTGCCCATGCTGAAATTAATCCAGTCTCATTTGCCAGCATTCAGCCTATTTCCCTCTAAACCGTTCTCATTCATGTTGTATTTGTACAACATTTAAATGTTGTAATTGTACCAACTTCCATCACATCTTCTGGCAGCTCAATGTCTTACGTGATATATCTATTATAGAGCCATAGAATTATACAGCATAGAAACAGACCTTTCGGTCCAACCAGTCCAAGCCAACCATTTTCACAAACTAAACTAATCCCACCTGCCAGTGTTTAGCCCACATCTCTCCAAAACTTTCCTATTCTTGTACTTATCCAAATGTCATTAAATGTTGTAACTGTACCTGCATTTACCACTTCCTCTAGCAGTTCATTCCACGCACAAACCACACTCTGTGTAAAATAATTGCCCCCATGTCCTTTTTAAAACTTCTCCTTTCAACTTAAAAATATGCCCCATAGTTTTGAATTCCCCCACCCTGGAAAAAGACCCTTGCTATTTCCCTCATCCATGCCCTTCATGATTTTATAAACATCTATAATGTCGTCCCTCAGTCTCTGGTGCTCCAGTGAAAGAAGTCCCAGCCTATTCAAACAGTTTTTATAAATCAAAACTCCAGTCCCGGAAATACCTTGGTAAATCTTTTCTGAACTCTCTATAACTTAATAACACGCCTTCCTATTCAGGGGATCTGTGTTGAGTCTAAGTAACATGAGGGTCCCCGATTCGATTCCAACCTTAGGTGATTGTGTGGAGTTTGCACATTCTCCCCGTGTGTGTGTGGGTTTCCTCCGCGTGCTCGGGTTTCCTCCCACAATCCAAAGACATGCAGGTCAGATGAATTGGGCATGCTAAAATGACCATAGTATTCAGGCTTGTGTAGGTTAGGTGCATTACTTAGGGGTAAATGTAGGGAGAATGGGTCTGGACAGGTTACTCTTTGGAGGGTCAGTGTAGACTTGTTGGGTCGAATGGTCTGTTTCCACATTGTAGGGATTCTATGATTCTATGAAGACAAACAACAATGTGACTTTTCAATCAATTTGATTAAAGAATCCTTACTGAGACACACACTGAACACACAAGCAAAGAACAACAGTAGACCACACAGTCCTTCAGGTCTGCTCCACCATTCATAAGATTGTGCTTGATCTGATTTTAACCTCAACTCTACATTCCTGCATGTCCCGGGCAATTTTTCATCTTTTGGTAATCAAGAATCTAACTAGCTCTGCCTTATAAAGTATTTATAGAATCGCTATCCCACACATTTTGAGGGAGGAAATTCTCAGTCTTGCAATTCTGTGAGAGAAAAAAAGTATTTCCTGTTTCAAACTTTGCCATAGTTTCAGATTTGCCCAAAAGAGGAAACATCCTTTCTGAAATAACTTCACAGAAGTTGGTATCCCATCACCAAGTCATCCTTTATTTACATGTAGAGGGGCCTTGACTCTGATTCAGCTCCCTTAGAACCAGCTCTCAGAGTGAACAGAACCTCTGACACTCCTTGTCAGCCAGGGCTCCTTGATTGGACCAGATTAACAGCCCCAATCAGGGAACTGATATTCTAAGGATTACGTCCAAGTTCATGTTGCCACGTCTGGGGAAAATAATAGGAACTGTGCATGGTGGCTTGTGACTGACAGCAGTTGACCTGGTCCACTACTGCCTTTTAAAGATGGCACCAGCACCAGGAACCCCAGCAGTGATGAGTACTTCCATCTCTGGCAAGGGATGGGGGGATGGCGCTATCTGGGCATGGTACATAGGTAATGAGGTGAATTTGGAAAGACAATGCACGGAAAAGCACTCAGCCTTGCGAAGAGAAACCTTCTATGAAACCTGTCAACATTGATACTGAGTTGACTATGAGTAAAGTTCAACCCACTGTTTTCTTGACCAATTATTTCATGTTGCTTTCACTGGAGCACCAGAGACTGAGAGAATGCTATCGAATTGCTCATAGTTTTACAAAATTTCCTTGACAAATTGAAGTTATTTATAAAAACTGAACATGACTGAATTGTTCTACTTTCTCCTCTTGACCTGCTGATTTCCAGCAAACACTCATCATGAGTTTTTTTCTCTCATGCATTTCAGTCTCATCAGTGAGTTCCACCTTACTTGCAGCAAGATCAAATATGTTCATCTCCATTAGAATCAAATATCCTTCAAAGTACGTGGCTATTCCATACCCGATTTGTCTTTTTCATCTCTCTGGCCAAACAAATAGTTCAAAATACTTGAAATCATTTATACTAATACAGGTTTTAGGGTCTAACAATGGCATCAGATCCACCCCAAAAGCAATCTTAGTTTGGTTCTGAAGGTGGACATTTCCACTGCTTTCCAACTGGGGAATAAATATTGTGGAGAAGACTGAGATTTCCCAGATAAAGTATTGTTTACCTCTTTATAGCCAGGAACACAGAATTGCTCAGACAAGAATCATAGTAAAACTTTAGGCCTTTCCTGCACTGGGCTTGTCTCCTGTATCCCTACCTTGATGCCCCTCCAGAACCTAATCTCCAAAATTACACTAGTACTACCCAACAGGAAATGTACTGGCAACATGTTGCTGAGGTCCAGGGGTTAATTTTGCTGTGGTCTCCTACTGACATGGGAAACTCATCGAAACTAGCAACTTTGAAAGTCTTCAATTATGCCAGAGTGAATTTGCAAAGAAAGTCATAGACTCGTAGAGTCAGAGATGTACAGAACGGAAATAGACTCTTTGGTCCAACTTGTCCGTGCCGATCAGATATCCCCACCTAATCCAGTCCCATTAGCCAGCACTTGGTCCATATCCCTCTAAACCCTTCCTCTTCATATAACCATCCAGATGTCTTTTAAATAATGCAATTGTACCAGCCTCCACCACTTCCTCTGGCAGCTCATTCCATACACGTACCACCCTCTGCGTGAAAAGGTCGCCCCTTAGGTCTCTTTTATACCTTTCCCCTCTCACCCTAAACCTCTGCCCTCTAGTTCTGGACTCACCCACACAATGTAAAAGACCTTGTCTATTTAAACTATCCATGCTCCTCATGATTTTATAAACCTCTATAAGGTCACTCCTCAACCTCCGACACTCCAGGGAAAATAGCTCCAGCCTTTCAGCCTCTCCCTATACCTCAAATCTTCCAACCCTGGCAACATCCTTGTAAATCTTTTCTGAACCTTTCAAGTTTCACAACATCCTTCCGATAGGAAGGAGACCAGAATTGCATGCAATTTCCCAAAGGTGGCCAAGCTAATGTCCTGTAGAGCCGCAACATGACCTCCCAACTCTTGTACTCAATACTCTGACCAATAAAAGAAAGCATAAAAAACACTTTCTTGATTATCCTATCTACCTGCAACTCTACTTTCAAGGAGCTATGAACATGCACTCAAAGGTCTCTTTGTTCAGCAACACTCCCTAGGACCTTACCATTAAGTGTATAAGTCCTACCTTGATTTGCTTTTCCAAAATGCAGCACCTCACATTTATCTGAATTAAACTCCATCTGCCACTTCTCAGCCTATTGGCTCATCTGATCAAGATCCCATTGTAATCTGAGGTCACCTTCTTCACTGTCCACTACACTTCCGATTTTGGTGTCATCTGCAAACTTATTAACTATACCTCCTATGTTCATCTCCAAATCATTTTTATAAATGATGAAAAGTAGTGGATCCAGCACCGATCTTTGTGGCACTCCACTGGTCACAGGCCTCCAGTCTAAAAAACAACCCTCCACCACCACCCTCTGTCTTCCACCTTCAAGCCAGTTCTGTATCCAAATGGCTTGTTTTCCCCATATTCCATGAAATCTAACCTTGTCAAACAGTCTCCCATGGGGAACCTTGTCGAATGCCTTACTGAAGTCCACATAGATCACGTCCACCAATTTACCCTCATCAATCTTTTTTGTTACTTCTTCAAAAAACTCAATCAAGTTTGTGAGACATGATTTCCTATGCACAAAGCCATGTTGACTATCTCTAATCAGTCATTGCCTTTCCAAATACATGTAAATTCTGTCCTTCAGGATTCTCTCCAACAACTTGCCCACCACCGATGTCAGACTCACTGGTCTATAGTTCCCTGGCTTGTCTTTACCACCTTTATTAAATAATGGTACCACGTTAGTCAACCTCCAGTCTTATGGCACCTCACTTATGACTATCAATGATACAAATATCTCAGCAAGAGGTCCAGCAATCACTTCCCTAGCTTCCCACAGAGTTCTAGAGTGCAACTGATCAGGTCCTGGAGATTTATCCACCATTACGTGTTTCAAGACATCCAGCACTTCCTCCTCTGTAATATGGACATTTTTCAAGATGTCGCCATCTATTTCCCCACATTCTAGATCTTCCATGTCCTTCTCTACAGTAAATACAGATGCAAAATACTCATTTAGTATCTCTCCCATCTCCTGTGGTTCCACACAAAGGCTGCCTTGCTGATCTTTGAGGGACCCTATTCTCTCCCTGGTTACCCTTTTGTCCTTAATGTATTTGCAAAAGCCCTTTGGATTCTCCTTAATTCTATTTGCCAAAGCTAAATCATGTCCCATTTTTGTCCTCCTGATTTCCCTCTTCAGTACACTCTTACTGCCTTTATACTCTTTTATGGATTCTTTCTATCTATCCTGTCTGTACCTGACATATGCTTCCTTCTTTTTCTGAACCAAACCCTCAATTTCTCTCATCATCCAGCATACCCTACACCTACCAGCCTTTCCTCTCACCCTAACTGGAACATACTGTCTCTGGACTCTTGTTGTCTCCTTTCTGAATGCTTCCCATTTTCCAGCCATCCCTTTACCTGTGAGCATCTGCACCCAAACAGCTTTTGAAAGTTCTTGCCTAATACTGACAAAATTGGCCTTCCTCCAATTTAGAACTTCAACTGTTAGATCTGGGCTATCCTTTTCCATCACTATTTTAAAACTAATAGAATTATGGTCACTGGCCTCAAAGTACTCCCCCATTGATACATCAGTCACCTGCCCTGTCTTATTTCCCAAGAGTAGGTCAAGTTTTGCACCTTCTCTAGTAGGTACATCCACATACTGACTCAGAAAAGTTTCTTGTACACTCTTAACAAATTCCTTTCCATCTAAACCCTTAACACTATAGCAGTCCCAGTCTATGTTTTGACAATTAAAATCCCCTACCATTGCCATCCTATTGTTATTACAGATAACTGAAATCTTACAAATTTGTTCCTCAATTTCCCACTGGCCATTACGGGGTCTAAAATCCCAATAAGGTGATCATCTCTTTCTTATTTCTCAGTTCCACCCAAATGACTTCCCTGCACGTATTTTCGGGAATATCCTCCCTCAGTATAGCTGTAATGTTATTCCTTATCAAAAATACTACTCTCCTCCTCTCTTGCCTCTCATTCTATCCTTCCTATAAATGAAACATTCTGATCAAAGGTCATCAATTATATCTGATTCTCTGTTCACAGGTGCTGCTAGATCTGCTGGACATTTCCAGCAGTTTCTGTTCTTATTTCAGATTATCAGCATCTGCAGTATTTTACTTTGGTAAATAAAATGGCTCACTGGATTTAACAACATCAGAAGGTCGAAATAACAAAACATTAACAACAGGAAATAATTTCTGTGTAGCTGTGAAATCAAATCAATAGTAAAAACATAAAATAGTTAACTTTGCGGTGTGCTGTAATACCATTGTGCTATTATTGTGCTGGAAATGGGGCCTTGAACAATAAAGGAAATGTTCACATTATTGTGAGACAGATGTGTTGAAAATTAGTTAGAAAAGGAACATGACTCATGAAAGGCTCCTTGATCTAGCACAAAAAAGGAAAATAATGAAACTGTTCACGATGAAAGAACTAAAATACTATGGCACAATATTCTGGACTCAAAACTATTTGTTTTGATTGTTACTCTCTGGAAGGTTTCTAGCAATGAATGAAGTACCTGGTTGAGAAGAAGCTGGCTACATAGTGCATTGAAATAGGAAATTATTACACCAACGACTAACAAAATCAATCTCGAGAGAATTAGAAAATATGGAATATATTGGTAACCACTCTTTAGAGCAGTGAAGCCATAAAAAGATATACTTGATGGTGATTAATGTTTACTTGATTTATTTGATTTGCAATGTGAGCATTGTTGGCAAATCTGTTTCCCAGCCTTGCTGCTGTTGAGAACATGGTGGTGAGCTGCCTACTTGAACCATAGTATTTATGTCGACACACCCACAGTACTGTTTGAAAATTATTTCCATAATATATAGATATACTCAATACTTAAATTATGTTTTACAACCATATGAAAATACCAGACAGGAAAAGACCAGCTCCTAATGAAGGACTTTTGCCTGAAACGTCAATTTTCCTGCTTCTCGGATACTGCCTGACCTGCTGTGCTTTTCCAGCATCACTCAATTCTAGATTCTGGATACCAGCATCTGCAATCCTCATTTTCACCCAGCTGTTTATCAAGCCTGCCCCACCACTGATGGAGTTTTGTGCCAAGACACTCACCTTACCACGAGACCATCTGAACTATTCGTGTCATCTACCTCTGTCTTTTAACATTCCTCCATATTTATGACCACCATTTTCCTGCACTTTTCCGAATGAGCATGACATCAAAATGGCTACCAAGATATGACATGCCTTGTTGGAACTTGATCACTTGCTTAATTCTCATAGTCCTCCCCAAGTCTTTTAGTTAGGAATTCTCAGAATCATCTTACTTTAAAATCAAAAGAAACACAAAGTCATGACCAACAAAAGTACTTAAGAATACATCAGTAATAATATTCATTTGTCATTTAAATGTAGCACAATGAGAAGCAAAGTAGTAAAATTAGTTGTACAAAAGTAGGGATTATACAGTTTACAAGTTCAGAAATCTGAAAGTCCATATATCACTTCTGCATTTTGACAACTCACCCAGATCTTATTGTGGTGTAACATTATGGAAGTGTGAATTTTGCCCTTGATTCTTCTTGGTCTGCAGATGTGTGGTCAATGTGTTGTCCTGGTGTTCCATCACACTATTGTCATCCAGATGTGTTCTTCTGTGTTGGTTGTACACAATTGCCACATTATACACTTCCCTTCACTGGGTTCTGTTCATCTGGATATTTTTTAATCAACCTGTTCAGAGATGGCATTTACACCACTGTAGCAGACAGGACTTCAATCTGGCTGAGAGGTAGGGACATTACCACTATGTGACTAGAGCCCTGTCTGTTCCTCTTCAGCATTGATCCATTAGGCATGGCAATTTCATAATAGCTGGGGTCACTGGGCACTATGGAAACCTCTGTGGTTACCATGTTACTTATATATGGTTAAGGTACTTGCACATCTGCATACTGATCATGTACTATCCCTTTATTGAGAAAAGTTTCTTACATCTGAGAGAATTTGTACAGGTAGTGGCTTGGCAAGATTGTTCTCACTTGCCTTCTGAATGTGTTGGTAATGGGTTAGCCCATATCCAAAGCTGTAGCTTAGTTGTGCAACAGGGTGACACAAAAATCTTGTTTCATTGTCCCACTCTATGGAATGAGTGATTTAATGGTATGAATTATTAACTCAGAAAGAATGATTGATCCATGGTAATATTGTGAGGATATCACAGGGTTCATGTCACATTTAGCGCACATTTCCCGAAAAGGGTTGTCCATTTTCTGCAATGTACTCTCAGAAATGATTCTACAGATACATTGAACAGACAATCAGTGACTAAGATGAAAATATTTCCATTTATGGTGAATAGTTGAATAGATGAGAGGCAATTTTGGCCTAAAGAACTGATGGAATATACATGGCTTGGAAAGGGTGGACGCTAGGAAATTTTTTCCATTAGGCGAGGAGACTAGGACCTGTGGACGCAGCCTTAAAATTAGAGGAGGTCAATTCAGAACAGAAATGCGGAGATATTTCTTCAGATAGAGAGTGGTGGGCCTGTGGAATTCATTGCCGCAGAGTGCAGTGGAGGCCAGGACGCTAAATGTCTTCAAGGCAGAGATTGATAGATTCTTGATGTCTCAAGGAATTAAGGGCTACGGGGAGAATGCGGGTAAGTGGAGTTGAAATGCCCATCAGCCATGATTGAATGGCAGAGTGGACTCGATGGGCCAAACGGCCTTACTTCCACTCCTATGTCTTATGGTCTTATGGTCTTATGGAAATTTCTTGCAGGTGTTGAGATCCTCTACTTCAATGTAGCTGTGGTCTATGACATGTGACAGTTCTGCTCACTAGTGTTTTAATGTCACTGCTATCCTCGCCTGTAGACCATATCAGCCAGTCCATCCTATTCCCACATGTCTGATATGGTTGCAACAATATGTCCTGGTGAAGAGATTCAATCACAAGTCCTTGTTTTCTTTTGAAGATAACTCTTCTCAAGATACTGAGCTAATCTTTGTAAAACCAAAGCATCTCAGAGTGTCCACCCTTAATCCTGTCAAGCCAAAGTGCCTTCAGTTGTGGGCCAGAAGTCATTGTAGTCTCGATGGTACACCTGAAAGTGGTTTGTAGCAGATCATTTCCAATGGTTTGGGATTGGTTTCCACAGTGAATTACTTCTGAAGAGGTACATGTGGAATCCTGTGATACAAAATATTAGAATGGGTGCTTCATCGTCTATGTTGGAAAAATTGCATTATGTCTACAATATACTTGTGGATCTAAATGCAATTGGTTTACCAGCTTGCGTGAAGCACAGTTCTCGCCTTTTATACAAAGTATTGACTTCCAGGATTAGCTTCTTCCTTGGGTCATGGTACTGCAAGGTACAGTTTTCTGCTGACAGTGCCCTTTGAGACGCATGTTGATGATCCTCCTCGTAGGCAACTTCCTTCAGCAGCTCTGTTGATGATGTTGCTTTGTCAGAAAAGCTTAGAATGTATGGTTTAGATCAGAATGGTGCTGGAAAAGCACAGCAGGTCAGGCAGCATCCGAGGAGCAGGAAAATCGACGTTTCAGGCAAAAGCCCTTCATCAGGAATAGAGGCAGGAAGCCTCCAGGGTGGAGAGATAAGTGGGAGGTGGGGCCAAGAAGTTGAAGAATCTAAGACAACACTGATAACTGAAACACAGAAAATGATTAAGAAACTCAACGGATCTGGCAGCATCTGTCGAGAGAAAAGCAAAGTTAAAGTTTTGAGTCCAGCATGATGTTTCTTCTTCAGGACTTAGCATTTTCAGTGCCAGTTTAAGATTTGCAACATCTGTAGTATTGTGCTTTAGTAACACTAATAATTTATTTCTTTTGTTGGGTAGGCAATTGTTGTACATTTTCAACTTTATCTTAGATGGGACAGATACTCCTCCAGCCAAAAGGTTGATCTGACCTGGCACTTCTCTGATTCTTTTCTTGGGCCTGCCTTGCTGAAAGTTCTGACATTATCTATGTTTATGCAGGTCTCTGCTGTATCCTTGGCACCAGATTTCTTGCATAGGTGGGCCCAGCATCGTTTTGTATTCCCTCTTTCCAAGCTTATGTAGAGCTTGGAAAGAGGGACAGCTTTCTAGTTGGTGCACTACACCACGTAACTTGCTTTCTCTGAATTGGCTACAGAGTCAATACTATTTGCTGCACCTAATGTTTGCAGATGCTTTTTGTCCTGCTATAAATGCTTTGTATTTTCTATTATTTGCTAGCAGTGAGTTAATGTTGTGACCTTTCCTTTTTCTTTCCCCCGAAGAGGATTTTTCTGAGGTTTTGAAAGGCGTTGAGGCAATCATGAACTCCAATATCCACTCTGACAGTTTAGCCTCTGAAAAGTCACTGTGGTTGTCTTTATTGTAGCTCCTATTGACAAATTGATAAATTGATTCTGATGGCTTTTGCCTCAAGGACATCAGTTCCAAGTGATGAATTCTAAAGTGGACTTTCAAATGCAGTTCATCTTCTCGCAGTTGCAATAACTTTGGGAGATTTTTCTCATCTTTCTCATAGGATGAGAATCTGCTGAGAGTGTTTCACAGCTTTGCCTAAGCTTTCCTGCTACTGTTGGAGCTGTAGCAGAGTTGCATCATTTCTTTCAGGCACTGGAATTTGGACAGTAGATCAGTGGCTTTCCGACTCATGCCTGGAGGACTTGGTATCCATCCTTTTGTGCTTTCGGCACCATACTTAGTTATCCTTTTCTATGTTTTGGCTTGAAACCTGCCTGAGGGCTTTTTTTTTTGGCTCTGTATTGTTCCTGTATTTGGGCTGCCTTTTTTATTTAATAATTTGAATTTAGACACACTTTCTCTTTGTTCAGCACAGTGCTGACATCTAACGTCTGCTCTAATTTGAAATGGCCTTTAGCTAGGGCAGGATTGATTCAGCTGGCTGCCTATATAAAGCTGGCAAAATCAGAGATACTCAAAGTTTGCAAACTTAAATATTATTTTCTTCTGTTTTCTGTACTGTGGGAACTTCTGTATTATTTTTACATTTTGTTTGTGGCTGCTCCTGCTGACCTTCAAGCTTTTAAGGCTGGTTTATTAGCTACACGCCATAAAATAGTATTCTTGTGTAATCTAAATGTAACAGAAATGAAGTATGTGGAGTTTTTTTTTCACTTTACAATCTCTGTAGGAATTATATTCCACTAAAACCTGTATCCACAGTACAAAGTAATCTTCAGACAGCCTGTACCACTTCCACTGAAGAGAGGTTGTGTCTGTAGTATTGTGACAGTATTCACATACTTGGTTTATTTGCATGTTGAACTCTTAAACGGACATTACTCTGTTGGGTTCATCATAACATCAAAAACAACAGCAATCTTTCTTCCAAAATCCTGCACATCTGAGTGATTTAATCAGTCATATGTTAGAAATTCACTATTTCCTTTGGGTTTATAAAGAAAGGAAACACATGCAAATTTAGTTCCAATTTGTATGATCCTTAGGATGGTTAATTGTCATGTGACTACTTCATAGAATAGAATCCCTACAGTGTGGAAGCAGGCCATTTAGCCCATCAAGGGCACACCATCCCTCTGCAGAGCAGCTCACCCAGACCCCTACTCTATCCCTATAACTCCGCATTTTCCCATGACCCTTCCACCTAACCTACACATCTTTAGGGTGGTACAAATAACAAAATTTCTTTTGATAAGATTTATATTTAAGTATTTTCAATATATCTCCCACAAGTATGTAAAGAATAAAGCTCGACAGAAGTCAAACATTAAAAGGATTAAATCTACATTGTTATTTAACCACACAAAACAACTTCCTTTTGCAACTCCTATTGTATTCACATCAGTCACTCAGACATGATAAAAGTGTCACTTACACATTAATTTTGAAATATCAACGCTGAAAGCCTTTATTATTTTTGACAGTTTGGATATAAATGCTCCGAGTGGCTTAACTAAATGAAATAAAAGGTTATTTTATAATATTATCCTTTGTGAGAACTGCTGTAAATGGGAAAAAAAAGCTCCAGTAATTGAACACAAATGGCATTTTTGAGATTTGTTCAATTCTACATTTTTGAAACAATACTAATGTGAAAATGTCATTGTGGATCTGCCTGCAATACTACAGATAAGGGATGTACAGCCCAATTATTTTAATAATGTGATATACTTGTGAACACTATTCATCTGTCATGGTTTAAGAATTATCTCTCTTTGTCATTCAACCCTTCAGCCTTTTCTGACATTCACTCCACTTAACCACCTTTGCTCCTTACTCCTTGGTACTGTTGCAAATAACAATCCATTAATCTCCGTCTTGATTCACAGCATCCACAGCCTTTGGGTGCAATGTGTTCCAAATTGTCATACCATTATATGAGAAAGGAGGTTCCTAGTTTTGCTCCAAAATAGCCTAGCTATAATATTCATAGATCATGTTCTGGATTTCCCCTCCCAAGAAAATTCCTGGTGAATCTATCAATCAACAACGATTCACGATTTATGGAAGTGGGTGCATTGTGTGACATGGCCCACAAGGTGACCTGTAATCATTGCAAACTCCAGAATCTGTTTTTCTCCTTCTTCTGGATATCCATGGGGCATGTATTGCAAAGCAGACATTAATCACTTGTTTACAGAAGCATGGCCCATAGACTGACTGACTGGCTCACACTGATATCCACTATGAGACCCCAGACAGAGCTGGAAGCGAAAATGCTCAGGTTTACAGTAATCATGACTATAATCGGCAGAACTGCATGAGCTGTACCACTCAGCTCAGTTCTTATTTCAGGGCATGACACCACTCTGTCAACATCTGCAAATAAAATCAAATACCCCATTTGTACTGTCACTATGAGAATTTCTGTCCTAATAACTTCTGCTGGGAAAGTCACAGTTCTTCTGAGCATGCCAACAGCCCTGCCTCCAGTTCCAATTGTCCTCATATAGTTTTTAATTCATTTAAAAAGAGCAGCACAAGCAAGGTCTGGCGCTCAGCCTTTATTGCCATTTAAAAGGTATGGACAGCCTTTCTGAATTACTGCAGTCGATGTTGACTCCCCATACTGGGAGGAATTGGGTGCTGGATTCTTAATACAGCAACGGTGAAGGAATGGCAATATCGCTCCGATCATGAAGGAGAATGCACAGGTAGTGGTGTTGACATGCATCTGTTGCCTTTGTTCTTCCAGTAGGTAGAGGTCATAAGTGTAAAAGATGCAGATAAGGAATCTCAGCATGTTGTTGCAGTTGATATACACATAGTTGCTAGTGTATGTCAGTGGTGGAGGGAGGGAATCTTGAAGTGGTGGACATAGTACCAATCAGAAAGGACTTCCTTGTCCGGGATATAGGCAAATCTCTTGAGATCAAAGTTTGTGAGAAGATTTGTATATACAATCTGTATAAGACTGTATATACAATCAACACAGGAATTCTTGGACAGCATCAGAAATATACACATAGACAAGGAAGAAACCATGGTCTCATTCGATGTAACGGCACTGTTCACCTCTATCGACAAAACCCGAGCCAGAGAAACAATAGCCAACCTGCTGGACATACAGAACAGACAACAGGACGTTGAACCTATCAACAAAGACGGCATACTCAAACTACTGGATCTGTGCCTCACAACACACTTCACATTCAACAACCAAATATATGAACAAATCAACGGCACACCCATGGGCTCACCCATCTCTGGACTCATAGCAGAAGCGGTAATGCAAAGATTAGAACAAACAGTCTTACCGTAAATTCAACCCAAACTCTGGGTCAGATATGTGGATGACACCTTTGTAATCATTAAAAACACAGAAATAGAGAACACACACTGGATCATCAACGCCACACTCACAGGAATCCGATTCACTAGAGAGGAAGAAAAGGAAACCAACTCCCATTCCTAGTCGTGATAGTACAGAGAACACCTAATGGAGAATTCACCACAAAGGTATACAGGAAAGCCACACACACAGACCAAGTCCTGAACTATGAAAGCAACCACCCCAACACACACAAAAGAAGTTGCATCAAGACACTATTCAAAAGAGCCACAACACACTGCAGTACACCAGAACTGCAAAAAGAGGAAGAAGAACACCTATACAATGTATTCGCCAAAAACGGATACCCACGCAATTTCATCAACAGATGCCTAAGGGAAAGACAACGGAACAAGGACATGCCATAACCCAAAGGACTAATCACACATCAAGAACATTTCCAAACTGACAGCCAGACTACTGCGATCATTAGGACTCATAACAGCACACAAACCAACAGTCACTCTCAGACAACAACTCACCAGAATGAAGAACCTGATACCCAGCATGAGCAAAACCAGCGGAGCGTACTAAATCCCATGCAAGGACTGCACAAAACACCACATAAGACAAACAGGAAGACAGCTAATGATCAGTATCCATGAACACCAACTAGCCACGAAACGACACGACCAGCTATCCTTAGGAGCCACACACGCAGATGACAAGCAACATGAATTCGACAGGGACAACACTACTATTATAGGACAAACCAAACAGAGAACTGCCAGGGAATTCCTAGAGGCATGGCACTCATCCACAGATTCAATCAATAAGCACACCGACCACTGCAACAGACAGCTGGAACTGACAACTGAAAGCAGCAGATTCAAACCACTACAAATGCCGGAGGAAAGATCACAGAAGTGCTTCACAGGAGGCTCCCAAGCACTGAGGATGTCACCTAGACAGGGGACGAAACGTCTGCAACACAAATTCCCAGTTCGGCAAACAGAACCACAACAAATCTCTTGAGAGTTTACTCAGGCAAATAGGGAGCATCACACTCCTAATATGCCTTTTAGAGAGTGAACAGACTTTGGGGAGTTAAGAGATGTGTCACATGGCAAAGAATTTCCATCCTCTGACCCACTCCTCTCACCATAGTGCTCACATAGCCCAGCTAGTGAAATTTCTGGCCAACAATCAGACTCCGGATGTTGATAATGGAGAATTTGGAATAATAATGCTTTTGAATATCAAAGATTGTTTCTTGAATATAGCCATTGTCTGGCATTTGAATAGTACAAATGTAATGCAAATGCCCTTTCTCTCTCTATTCATTTTCCTGCTGCCCTCTTTATCCTCCTCTGGAGTAGAATTCCAAGTCAGAATATAACAAGAAACAATTGCAAAGTCAGAGACTCTTTACAGCTCACAGCTTGCAACAGAAACTGTTAAGTATTTTCATAATTTTGAGGGGTTAAAGAATATACAAGCACAGTGGTAGGAAAATATCTCTTCAAGATTCATGTAGCTGAATTCAAGGGCAATGGAGGATTTCTTTACACCAACTGCTTTTTCATAGCACAAGGGAAACAATTTTGCAATGGTCCTGTTATTGGTTTCGGAATGGTAGCTGACCCTCACCAATGAGTTCATAGTCACAGCCAATTGAAAACCAGTTACTCAGCCATTGAGGCCCACAAACATAAACCAATTCAAAATGGAGTAACTATATTAACTATACCAATATTATAGACAATAGATATTGCAGACGCACAAAACAAGCTATGTCATCATGATGTCAGATCACATAGAACTGAGACCGCAATCAGTCATATCATAATGAATGACAGAACAGGGGCGAATGGTTTACTCCTGTTTTTTTAAGTTGTCACTGAGACCTGATGGAGAAGCCTCTTGCTGATCTCAGCTTTTATGTATAAGATTATTAAGACAAGAAATGTTAATGCTTTATACCTCCTCATATGTCTTGAACTCTTAAAAATTCCTAATGATATTCCTACACTAATAACTAAACATTTTCTAATAAACAATGGCTAACATGAAATTCAAATACCTCAGCTAACTTCCACACAATACCACATGTTCTGAATTAGCCAGTGCTCTGAAATAATTTTGCAGGAAGTGTCCTTGGTTGCACAAAATTAATATTTGTGTTAGAAAGGCAGTACAGGAAGGAAGCAAAAGGAGGTAAAGGTGTGCTGATAGTAAGGAATTGGTTCAGTACATTCGTAAGGGAGGAAATTGACTAAAGGAAATTATGAAGGCATGAGACACAGGCACAAATTGGATGAGGTGGATTGGAAACATTAAAAGGCATGTCTACACGGACAATTTAAATAAACTACCTAATGTTCTATAAAGAACTATTATTTGACTTACAGTCATAGAGTCACAGAGATATACAACATGGAGACGGACCCCTCGGTCCAACTTGTCCATGTCAACCAGATATCCCAAGCCAATCTAATCCCACCTGCCAGCACCTGGCCCATATCTCTCCAAACCCTTCCTGTTCAGATCACCATCCAGATGCCTTTTAAATGTTGCAATTGTACCAGCCTCCACCACTTCCCCTGGCAGCTCATTCCATATACGTACCACCCTCTGCTTGAAAAAGTTGTCCCTTATGTCTCTTTTATAACTTTCTACTCTCACCCTAAACCTATGCTCTCTAGTTCTAGACTCTTCCACTCCAGGGAAAAGACCTTGTCTATTTATCCTATCCATGCCCCTTATGATTTTATAAACCTCTATAAGGTCACCCCTCAGCCTCTGATGCTCCAGAGAAAACAGCCCTAGCCTATTCAACCTCTCCCCGTAGCTCAAAACCCTCCAATGCTGGCAACATCCTTGTAAATCTTTTCTGAACCCTTTCAAGCTTCACAACATCTTTCAGATAGGAAGGAGACCAGAATTGCATGCAATATTCCAACAGTGGCCTAACCAATGTCTTGTACAGCCACAACATGATCTCCTAACTCCTGTACTCAATACTCTGACCAATAAAGGAAAGCATACCTCATGCCTTCTTCACCATCCTATCTACCTGCGACTCTACTTTCAAGAAACTATGAGCCTGCACTCTAAGGTCTTTTTGTTCACCAACACGCCTAGAACCTTCTCATTAAGTGTATAAATCCTGCCCTGATTTGCTTTCCCAAAATGCAGCACCTCACATTTATCTAAATTAAACTTCATCTGCCACTTCTCAGCCCTTTGGCCCATCTGATCAAGCTCTCATTGTCCACTACACCTCCAATTTTAGTGTCATCTGCAAACTTACTAACTGTACCTCTTATGCTCACATCCAAAGCATTTATATAAATGATGAAAAGTAGTGGACCCAGCACCAATCCTTGTGGCACTCCACTGGTCACAGGCGTAGAGTCTGAAAAAAATACTCCACCACCATCCTCTGTCTTCTACCTTTGAACCAGTTCTGTATCCAAATGGCCTGTATTCCATGAGCTCTAACCTTGTTAATCAGTCTCCCATGGAGAACCTTGTCCAATGCATTACTGAAGCCCATATAGATCACATCTACCACTGTACCCTCATCAATCGCAGCAGTTATGCATTCTTTTATGGTGTATAGACTCATTCAACTGTGGCTGGCAAAAGAAATTGTAAAAAGCAAAAAGAAAATATACAGTAAATGGCAGGGCACTTAAGAATGCTGACATGTAGAGTGATCTTGGGGTGCAAGTCCACAGCTCCCTAAAAATGACAACTAAGTGGATAAGGTAGTAAAGAAGGTATACAGCATGCTTGCCATCGTTAGTTGGGGCATTGAGCCATAAAGGTCGGCAATTCATGTTGCAGCTGTATAAAACTTTAGATAGGCCTCATTTGGAATATTGTGTGCAGTTCGGGTTGCCACACTATAAGAAGGATGTGGAGGCTTTGGAGAAGGTGTTAAAGAGGTTTACCAAGATTTTGCCTAGATTGGAGTTTATTAGTTATAAGCAGGATAAACATGGATTGTTTTGTTCGTGTATTGGAGGCTGAGGGCTGACCTGATGAAAGTATGTATACGTATGAGCAACTTGGATAGAGTGGACAGTTGAAGTCTTTTTCCCCGTGTAGAAATTTCAAATACTAGGGGCATAGGTTTAAATGAACAGGGCAATAGTTTAAAGGAGATGTGCAAGGACAGGTGTTTTACACAGAGGATGGTAGGTGCCTGGAATGCATTGCCCGTGCAGGTGGTAGAAACAGATATGAAAGCAACATTTAAGAGGCATTTAGACAAACACATGAAGTGGTAGGGAATAGAAATCTGGCACAGACATATTAATCTGAATGGCTTATTCCTTTGCTCTACTGTTCTATGTTCTATGTAAATCACAGAAATCTTAAGGTTTGGAAAAATGGATTAGTAACACTAACAGCTTCTCTTGCAATAGATGCTTTCCAAACCTATGGATTCCAATCTATTATTACATAGGATACACAGGAAATGTAGCAGAGAAATAATCAGTTTGCTCAATCAGTCCTTACTCATGTCTATGCCCCCACCTTTGCTCATCTAAGCCTACCATCATAAACCATCTATAGTTTGTTCAGATTAAATAAATTAGTTCTGGATCCATTCCTGCTTCTAGAATACACTAAAAGTACAATATTTATGAAATGGTTTGTGAATTGTGAATAATGGCCAAAGTAAAACCTACCTTTTAAAACAATTGTTGCTTGTAGCAAGAATTTGTTGAATCAATATTGATCTACCCATGTACAGATGAAGTGTGGGTTTTCACTTAATTTCTGTTTTACTGTCTCCTAGCAACAGGGAATGACTCAAAACTCTCAGGATGCCAGAATATAAATAATGCTGTTACAAGATGAAAGTCTGAAAGAAATGATATTTGCTAATTTTTTTTTAACCTGCATGAAGTTTTGTAAATTAAGCAACTGAAAAATGTAAGTCCCCTAATGCCTTCATAGTAAGGAATAATTACATATTTTTCCTTTTATTTTTAAGATAGTCAGACCCAATGAAATCTTGCTGTGATTTCAATGACAAGAACTGACCACAAGTCCAGAAAAGACCTTGAGTGGTATTTAGCTATAACCATAAAACTATTGGAAGGCAATGAGGAAATTAGTTTTTATATTGCATTTGTATTAGATGCATCCTCCAGATTCTATTAGGTTTCTGTTCTATGGATGAAAATTAGCTGTGCACTAATTTGGCTTAATTTCATTTTCCTGTCAGATATATATCTTCTGGATTACCCACAATATTACAGAGTTTTCAAACTCTGGGCAAAACTGCGTCAGTGGAACATGCAAAGAGAAGACGGTAGCATAAAGCTTTTCATATCAAATGTGACCCATAATTAAAAAAGGATTAAGAATTTGCATTAGGACTGAACAGCAGAGCTTGTTGACCGTTCATCAAATTTCTGTCAATGTGGTTGTTTTGGACAAGAGTAAGTCAGTTTGACCAGCTAGGAGCTGGCAAAACTATTGCAAGGCATCAGACAGTGAAGGCATAAACCAGGCACTTAAATTAAACTGTTGGCTGTAGGCGGTTTGTCTATGTGAGAGGCTGGAGATGAAATAGCTGAGAACATATGGATAGCCATCTCAAAATTTATAATACTATGAGAATACCACATTTGAGCAAATACAAAAAAAGGCTCCAAGTAACCCAACAACTTTCTCTCTCTGTTAAAAACGACACAGGGTATTTTTGTGTGAAGGAGGCAAATTTCAACTCATCTGCTTTCAATGTTCCAGATACCAATTACATTATCTTGGCTTTACAGTATCCAGCTACTTCTTAAATGACTCGGATGTTCTGGAGCTGGCCATTGTTTTGCCAGAATTTGTTTATCGCCTGAAAAGTAGTAAAGAGCAGTATTCAATTGGTGCGTATTTATGTGAAACTTTTCTTTGATTCCAAAAATAAGCTGAACCAATCAAGCATTTAGGTTTACAAACAGAAGCTCACAAAATTCTAAGAACACTAGGACGATCAGGTAGCAACCGCAGAGAGACAAGATAAGGTACTTTGGGTATGGATCTCTCATCATATCATTAAACAGAAGTCCAAGGAGGGCAGGCTCCGTATGACTTGTGAAATCAAAAGGATTTGATGAGCTTAATCATCTTGTCTTATTTCATATATTCTATTCAAAATTATTCATTTCTAGTCTGACTGAATCATTTAGAGATAGGAAACATCAAGAAAGAAAGCTCTATTTTCAAATTAAACACTTTTTAATCGATAATATGCACATATTAAAATGTGATTTGTAATAATATATAGATGAACCAGATGGACTGTAATTGTCTTTTCCATCCCTGTACATTATTTGAAAAATGCTTTGTATTTTTAAGGCCTATCTATTCATTGCAACTACATAACAACAGATAGATATCTATTTCTGTTCTGACATATGCAGGCCTAGATTTTCAAAATGCAAACAACCTATCTATGACAGAATCCTTCAAAACCCATCAAGCATTTTGTAACTGCTTGGCTGTCAAATTAAGAGTACTTCCAGCTAAGATTAAATCTCCTGATTTGTGCTCAAAACTTGTACAAAACCATTGCTTATGGCCCCTTTGATTTGTGCCACTTGACAGCAAAAATATTCCATTATTTGCAACAATTTTTAAAATATGGCTTACCACATGTTTAAGACATATTAAGGGTATGAAAGTTTAACTGAACTTTTCTATTGCAATCGTGAGTTGTGACAATCTCTTAATAATTGTTCACTTCAAGGTTTCAATGGGAGAGTCAGCAGGATAATGTGCAATCAATCCTCATAGATTTCTGTATTTTATATTTCTGTTCTTATATGCTACATCTGAAGAATTCTCCAATGAACCTAGTTTATTCCTCTGAAAATCTGGTTTTGGTCTAATGCAAACATGATTTTTTTGCACTATGAATCAATAGTATTCCACTAAGTCATAAAACATTTCCTGAAATAGAATTTTAGGGACCTTTCTAGGCATTTTAAATATTATTTAATGGTTTGCCATAATTCAGGTAATGTTTAGATTAGATTACTTACAGTGTGGAAACAGGCCCTTCGGCCCAACAAGTCCATACCGACCCGCCGAAGCACAACCCACCCATACATTTACCCCTTACCTAACACTATGGGCAATTTAGCATGGCCAATTCACCTGACCTGCACATCTTTGGACTGTGGGAGGAAACCGGAGCACCCGGAGGAAACCCATGCAGACACGGGGAGAACGTGCAAACTCCACACAGTCAGTCGCCTGAGTCGGGAATTGAACCCGGGTCTCAGGCGCTATGAGGCAACAGTGCTAACCACCGTGCCACCGTGCCTGTTATACATTCATGTTGACCCCAAACCCCAGGACTTGAATACAAAACTGTTGTCTGTGCTTCAGACACTTTGACCAGTTTATTAAAGACACTTCACCCAAATGCTTTGGTCAATGAGGTTGACAAAGGGACACAATTTGGTTTGTGGTTCAATTCGATTTTATTAATAAAATATTCTTCATTAAAACAGCATGTGAGCATTTCCCAAACTCCCACACAAATGGTTAATCAGTGTTTTTGGAGGTGGAAGTAGTTCTTGGCCTTAAGATTGTTGGCATTCCTTTCTCAGTTCCTTTTCCATACTTCCTCTTGTCACCGCATGCTATCAAAGAATTGTGTTCCAGCTGACAGAACATTTCTCCAAGCCAGTTTCCCCTAAACAAGGGTCTTCCTTGCATTGACATTTATGTTGCATTTCTTGAGGGATGCCTTCAGGGAGTCTTTACAATGCTTTCTTTGTCCTCCTCTCATTCAAGTGCCTTCCTTGAGCTAGGCGAAGAAGATTGGCTTTGATAGTCAGAACTCAGGCATCTTAGATTAGATTAGATTACTCACAGTGTGGAAACAGGCCCTTCGGCCCAACAAGTCCACACCGACCCGCCGAAGCGCAACCCACCCATACCCCTACATTTACCTCTTACCTAACACTACGGGCAATTTAGTATGGCCAATTCACCTGACCCGCACATCTTTGGACATCCTAAGTATGTGGCAGGTCCAGTGGGGTTAGTATCAGATGATCACTGACTTCGGGGCAGATCGGTGGCTCAGTGGTTAGCACTGCTGCCTCACAGTGCCAAGGACCCAGGTTTGATACCTGCTGTGGGCAATTGTCTGTGTGGAGTTTGTACATTCTCCCCGCATCTGTGCGGGTTTCCTCCCATGATCCAAAAATTTGTAGGTCAGGTGAATTGACCATGCTAAATTGTCCGTAGTGTTAGGTGCATTAGGCAAGAGTAAATATAGTGTAGGAGTCTGGGTGAGTTACTCTTTGGAGGGTAGGTATGGACTTGTTGGGCCTCATGGCCTGTTTCCATACCTAAGGGAATCTAATCATAAGGCACATTATGACGATGGGTGGTTGTGAAAAGTTGCATGTCTGTTTTTTAACCTGTGATTGACCTTTGTTCAGGTCCTTGGAAAGCAACAGATTTGGAACACTGCAGTGATGGATGTGTCAACTTGGAACGAACTATCAAGTTTTATCGTGTTAAATTCGACTTCCTTCCCATGACATCAGTTGAACCACCAGAAAAAAAACATGCCAAAGTTCTAATATACGAAACATTTACAGGAAAGCCAATATATAAGTCAACAACATTAATTTCCAGCCAAAAAAAGCGATGGTCAAAAAAGGAGAAGAAAAGTGACAGAACAGAAGGCAGCTCAAATGTAGTATTAACTGTCTATACTTTTCTGAGCTGCTGCCCTTTATCTGAAACCAAACTCCTGTGCCAAATTTCTCACCTACTGTGCACATAGACGCTGTTCTCCTGTAACATGTTCAAACCTAAGTGTTGCATTATTTAACAATTATATCAGATTTTTTTTTAGGTAAATAAAAATTGATTTTTTTTCAAATAAACTACTTTAAATGCATGTCTATTGTTCATGATTGTAGCTCAGCTCAAGATAAGCTGAATATTTGCTTGGTGTTATCAAACTATGTTTTCATTTCAACTTTCCTCAGAACATATTTATTCCCAACATTTAGATAAAGCCCTTCTTTTTATCTGACTTTAGGTAATGATCCACCAATGCAAGATTTCCTCTACTGATTTCAGGCAGGTCTTGGGAAGGATTTTCACACTGCCAACGTGAATTTTGCTCAATAGGTCACAGATTAATCATTTTTTTTCTAAAGTGTGCAGGATAAATGGTGTTTGTAATGGGAACATTCAAACATTTTACTTTGCTTCCTCTGTTTCTTTCATTTTAATCTCAGTTTATTCTGTAAATTGGTGTGAAATAAAAGATAACCATTGTTCACACACAATCAATTGCAACAGCAGGCAGCCCGTAGTTACATGTGGGGAGAGGTCCAATTTACCAAACGTGCCCCTGTTGAGATGGATCTCTGGTTGCAAAAGAACATAATCCTCTTTTGATTCATCTCTGTAGGAGTGACAATAATCATTTTGTACTGTGATTAACACAGGTCTGGAAAATTTTGTGTTTTATTGCAACTTTTCATGCATCTAAAAGCGAGCATGAGCACTTACATTTTGACATATAGTCAAGCTCCCACTTCATTCTGCTCACTATCCCTGTGCAGAAGACTCTCAATGTATCAATACATTTGGGCAAATTAATTGGAAGTGAATAATGAGCAAAGAGTCAGAGGCTTTTGCATCAAATATGAAGTGAAACCATTGATGGTGACACAGAGATTGTTAAAACTGCTGTCTCATTCTGAAACTCAATTATTTGAAATGTCATGGAAGAAGGTTGCAGCTTGAGGCTTAAACACAGCTTTCCATTAGTTCATTAAAGCTGTCCAGCTGGAAACAAATCCAAATGTGAGACCCAAAAATGAATGACTTGTTTTCAACAAAGATTATCTTACTCATCCAAAATATCACCTGTAGTTATTCAAGTTCCAATGATTTCTTTTTCTCCTCCAGCATGAAAGCTGAAATTTAATTCTAAATTATAGCAGAAGAGACTGTCACATTGTCTTTGAAGCAGAAGGGGGAAATGTTCAGTAACTCCCATCATTGTTACATTGTCTTTTTTAAGCAAGGTGCATCAAATGTCTATTTCCAATTCAAGATGCTAATTGTCATGGTGTCCTTAGATTCTACATCTATCATGAAATGGTTTACCAACATTCTGATTGAACATTGGAATGTGACCAGATCAAAGACCTTTGAAAACTTTTTCAATCAGATACACTTGAACCTCAAAAAATATTTAGCTCAACAGATGAATCTAATTGAACAGAGTTTAAATCTGTTTAAATTCCCATAAACTCCCCTTCCCCCAATGGCAATCAGGCAAACACTTTCCTCTTCACTCCTCTTTGCACATAAAAGGCATTAAATGTAATTAAGAAATAAAATTCTTGCCTGATGCCAGTTATGGCTCCACTGTACATCTACATTGGAATTTAATAGCACTGGCAATCTTTATTCTCACCTCAAAGGTAACACCAATGCTGGCAAGACCCAAAGGATAATTTTCATCTTCACTTTGACCAAAGAATTCACTATTCATCAAACTCAGGCTGGCATCAATAACATGAAATCAACTGTCACCTCTCTTGTGTTTAGGTTCATACTCCAATTCCTACCAATTGTAGACCATTGTTCAGTGACCAGTGAATCCCTTTGTAGGGTGCTGGTTTGCAATCAGTTATTTCTGATTTTAGGTGGTTTGAATCACCTCCAGATCCTGCTTCTAGTCATTGGACGTATTTAAGGAATGTGAAATGAAGAAGACAGTAGACAGGTGTGTCAGGGCAAAAGAATCCCTGGGTTTATTTACAATGCAAAAGGTAAGTACAATACAAGAAATACAGGTAAATGCAATAGACAGGCGAATTGACACGGTTAACTATACAGAGAACAGTAATCTATCAAATGCACTATTAGCTAGATTAAGCACTATTAGAACCTAAAAGCAACAGTTTTAATTATAGAACCCAAACTCAGGCTTCCTACCTTTGGGATCCCATGCACTGTCACCATCCGCCCTCCCTCCCTGCTAGCTAGGTCGGACCTTTTGGGATATCAGGAGTTTTAGCTCACCGCTGAGGAAAACACAATTTTGAAATACACCTGGCTGTTCCCGCTTACTGTACCTGGAGCATAGATGAAGATTTCAGACTGCGTAGGCTTTTCAGTTTAGGTTGAGTTCACACATGTGGTAAGGTGCTCGTAGATCTATCAGGTAAGTATTTGGTTTTCTTTACTTTCTGCTGGTTTTGTGGGACCAGTTTTCACTTCAGGATGTGCCTGAGGCCTTGTGGTGTTGGTTGAGTCAACTGGTTTTTGGAGATGGCCGTGGTCGGTTGCCGTTTGTTCCACTGGTTCGGAACAGGCCTGTGTCCGGTAGCACTTGATCAGAAGCTGTTGGGATGTACTTTCACAAAATTGCCGCTGGAATTAGCTGTTGGTGTTGCTCTCAAATTGCTGCCTGAATTACTCGGAATTGCTCTTGTGGAGATAGTTCTTTGGAAAGTTCTTTCAGGTGAGATCGGGACCTGTAATTGTACTAATTGTGGACCCCTTATGTTCATTCCAAATCTATGCTTTCCATTGTGTTTCTGGTGTTCCTTCCCAAACTTCCCAATCTTTAAGAGTATTAATTAGATTCCCTACAGTGTGGAAATAAACCCTTCAGCCCAACAAGTCCACTCCAACCCTGCAAAGAGTAACCCACCCAGACCCATTCCCCTACATTTATCCCTAACTAAAGTACCTAACACTGTGGGCAATTTAGCATGGCCAATTCACCTGGCTCGCACATCCATTTGGATTGTGGGAGGAAACCAGAGCAACCAGAGGAAACCCATGCAGACACAGGGAGAATGTGCAAACTCCACACAGACACCAAAGGTGGGAATTGAATCCGGGTCCCTGGTACTGTGAAGCAGCCATGTTAACCACTGAGCCACCATGCCACCCAGTATGTGTGAATGGATTTTGATTAACGTTGAATGTCTGGCATCTCTGTAGACCTATATGTCTGTGCTGGTGTAAAAGCTGTCTTGGGCTGGGTTTATAAGGTTTGCTTGTTTATTCTTTTAGAGAGGAGATGTAAATTAGAGTTCCAGGCTGAGCAATAAATCCCCAGACAGAAATCCCCATTCTGCAGGTGCTGTTATGTATTTGCTGCAGACTGAGTCCAGGGTTCTGCTCAGTACTTTAGATATTGGAAAAATCCAGGCTATTGTCCAGTACTTCACATAACCAGGATTTTTGCTCGATGCTACACCTTCTCTTCATCTTCTTGTACATCTTCAATCTTAAACAGACTGCTGAACATATTTTTCTTACATTGCTGGTAAATTTACAAACTCCCTTTTCAAATTAAATTCTAATGGGTCATGTGGAGGTTATATTTGTTCCAGCCTCCAACCAAAAACCTAACATTTGTCAGTTCTGATAGAAGGTTATCATTCCCCATTGATACAGTGTAACCTAATGCAATCCCCAGCCACCATCTTTTTGAATTTTTCTTTCCAAATTAAGTCTTCAGAATGAAATATGTACCTCGTGAGTGTCATTTTCACAAATGCATCACCAACTTTCTCTAAACTTGCAAGATTAGAGATGTTAAATTCAATCTCTAACTTACTGGTTTTAGATCAGTGAGGTTCTTACATTTTCCTAGCTCTAGCAATTGAGATTTATCAATACCTTCTTGAAGTCAGGGTTTGAAACAATCAAAAAGCTGCCTTCCACCTGTTACATTCAATGTAATCTTTCACATCCAATGTCAAGACAGTCCACTAAATAGTTACAAACATTGCAGCCTTAGTGTTTTCAGACATCTGTTGAGGCCATAATTATTGAGGATGGTCATGGAGCTTTTTCCTCTCATTAATTGCTGATTAGTGGCAAGACTTTGAGACTTTGATCCGATCTGTTAGTTGTAAACCAATTGGCTCTGCCCATGGTGCACTGTTTTTCTTGTTTGGTGGGCACATAGTCCTGTGTTGTAGATTCATTTTGTCTCCAAACATCTGGTACTGGGCACTATGGAATTATTGATACTAATATTACTACTCCAAAGAAAAATATTACTGAAATGGGTTTTTGGCAGATTTCTACAGAGACCTCACACTTTTGATTTCACTAAATTATTCAACCTGGACTACTATACAACCTTTTACCTCAAGTCAACAGCATAAAGCAAAGAACACAGAATAGAGAAAGTTGGAGCAGAATTAGGCCTTACAATCGGCCCAATCAAGCTTGATCTTGGCTTTAAACTTTCCCATACTGTTGCATATTCTTTCAGTTCCTGAGATATTAAGAATTGCCTATCCCAGCTTTAATACAGTCAATGACAAATCACTTACAATCTTCTATGATGGAGAATTCCAAAGATTGACATCACTTTGAGTGAAGAATTTGCTCCTCATCTCAATCTTTGAAGTTTGGCCCCTTATCCTGAGACTGAGTCCCATGTTCTAGATTCCCATCTACGCAGGGGCAACAAGACTAACCAATAAATTCTGACTTGCTGCATGCCGTCCACATTCCTAAAATGAATTTTTAAAAAAGCCTCTTCCAATGGGGAAGTCATTGCTGATCTCATTAATGTCTTCCCTTTATTTCAATTCTTACTGTAATTTGAAAGAATCATAGAATGAGGCAACATTGGTGGAGAACATTCAAGTGGAAACAGTTACCTAAGTATTCCAATTCCTTGCTTTTTCCCCATGTAGCCTTGTACTCTGTTTTCCTTTTCAAGTATATATCCAATTTTCTTCATAAAATTATTGTTTAATCTGCTTGCAACACCCATTCTGAGCGGATTAAAAAGTCTTCCCACCTTTCCTTGATTCTGTTGCCATTGACCTTATGTCTGTGCCCTCTTATTATTGATACCACAACCATTATTTTTTCTTCATTTATGTTGTCAAAATCCTGCATGACTTGAACATTTCTATCAAATCTCTCTTAAACCCTCTGTTCTAAGGAGAACAGCTTCAACTTCTCTTGTCTGTCTTAAGAAGTTCTACATCCCTGGTGCTATTCTATTGTAAGTCAATCAGTATTCCTTGTAAGACAGTGACATCCTCTGAGAGTCTTGAAGGCAGAATTGCATCTTCTGTGAAGCCCACAATGAGTTCTTAAAGTGTAGCCACAGCGATAATCAATACAGCGGTTGTAATCTTCCAAGAATTCTTACATTCTGGAAAAGTCCCTTAGGTTAAGAAAAATGCCAACGTAGCACACTAATTTACAAAAGAAAGAGGACAAAAAGCAACTTTAAGTCAGCTAGCTTAATATCTGTGGGGAAAATGTTAGAGTCTATACTGAAGGATGTAATAACAGAGCATTTAGAAACCCTTAACATAACCAAATAGAGTCAGCATGGCTTCATGAGGAATAAATTATGCCTGACAAATTTCTTACAGTTCTTTGAGAGGTAAGATAGTTAAAGTAGTTAAGATAGTTAAAGGTGAACCAATAGATGTAATCTATTTGGATTACCAAAAGGCATTCAATAGGGTACCACACATAATGCTACATAGTACAGTAAAATGTTGATGAAGGTAGCATATTTCATGGATAGAAAATTAGTTAGCTAATAGAAGATACAGAGTTGGGATAAAAGTGACATTTTCAGGATAATCACCTATGACTAATAGAGTGCCACAGGGATTAGAGCTGGATCCAGAATTATTAATAATACTGTATATCAGATTGTGAAAGTGAATAGTTTGCAGATGACACAAAAATAAGTAGAATGGCAAGTGGTGAGGATGACACAAGGAATCTACAGAGGGATATAGACAGGTTAAGTGAATGGGAAAAACCTGATAAATGAAATATAATGTAGGAAAATGTGAGCATTTTGGCATGAGGAATAGAAGAGATGAACATTATATAATTGGGGAAAGGTTTCATAAATCTGCAGCACAGAGAGATTTGGGAGTCATTATACATAAACAGCTAGTGTCCAAGTTCAGTGAATAATGGGGAAGGCAAATGAAATGTTAGTCTTTATCTCAAAGGGAGATCTTGCTAAAAATGGCCAGTTAGAGTACTCTGAACAGTTTTGGTCCTCTCATTTATGGAAAGACATACTAGCATAGAGGCAATGCCGAAAATATTCACTAGATTGATCCTGAGTATGGGGGATTTTCTTATAACGTGATAATGATAGGTTGTAATTAGGAGAAAGAGCAGAGATCTCATTGAAACATATGAGGCTCCCAAAGCTCTTAACGGTGTAGCTATGGAAAGGTTACTTCCCCTTGTGGGATAGTCATAAGGTCATACAGCATGGAAACAGACCCTTCAGTCAAACTTGTCTATGCTGACAAAGTTTCCTGAACTAAATTACTTCCGATTTGACTGCCTTTGGTCCATTTCCTTCTAAACCTTTCCATTCCAGTACCTGTCCAAATGTCCTTTAAATGTTGTAACTATACCTGCATCTACAACTTTCTCTGGCAGTTCATTCCATATATGCACTACCCTCTGTGCAAAAAGATTGCCCCTTGAATCCCTTTAAAATCTTGCCCCCTCACCTTAAAACTATACGCTCTAGTTTTGAAATCCCCTACCCTAAGAAAAAGACCTTGGCTATTCCCCGTAACCATTTCCCTCATGATTTTAGAAACCTCGATGAGATCGCCCCTCGACCTCCTATGTTCCAGGGAAAATCATCCTAATCAGAGAGCCTAACCAGCTTGTCCTTACAATTCAAAGTCTCCAGTCCCAGTAACATCCTTGTAAAGCATTTCTGCATTCTTTCCAATTTAATAAAACCCTTCCTACTGCAGGGTGACCAGAGCTGTACACAATACTCCAAAAGTGACCTCACCTGTACATTTGCAACATGATGTCCAACTCCTATACTCAGGATGTTGATCAATGAAAGCATACCAAATGCTTTTTTCACTAGCCTGTCCACCTGTGACGCTACTTCAAGGAACTATGTACCTGAACCTCTAGGACTTTCTACTGACCGACTATGAACTCTGTAAGTCCTACTCTGATTTGTCTTACCAAAATGAAACATATTGCCTTTATCTAAATTAAACTCCATTTGCCAATCCTCGACCCATTAGCCCCACTGATCAAAATCCCATTGTAGTTTTAGATAACTTTTTTCATTGTCTGCTGTACACCAATTTTGGTGTTATCCACAAACTTACTAGCCATGTCTTCTATATTCTCATCCAAATAATTCATATAAATGACAAACAACAGCGGACTCAGCACTTATCTCTGCTGTACACTGCTGGTCACAGGTCTCCAGTCCAAAAAATAACCCTCCATTACCACGCTGTATCTCCTACCATCAAAATTAAAAATCAGACAACATCAGGTTATAGTCCAACAGGTTTATTTGGAAGCACTAGCTTTCAGAGCACTGCTCCTTCGTCAGGTAACTGTGGAGCAGGACCATAAAACAAAAAATTTATAACAAAAGATTTTATCATCCTACCATCAAGACAATCTTTTATCCAATTGGCTAGCTCTCCCTGAATCTCATGTGTTCTAACATTACTAACCAGTCTACCATGTGGAATCTTGTTGATGGCCTTGCTAAATTCCATGTAGACAATGTATATCATTCATCTATTGTCTTGGATACATTCTTAAGAAACTCAATCAGGTTCATTAGACACAGTTTTCCATGCACAAAGCCGTGCTGACTATCCCTAATCAGTCCTTGCCTCACCAAATGCATGTAAATCCTGTCTCTTAGAATCTCCTCCAACAACTGACGTCAGACACATTGGTCTATAGTTCCTGAAATTTTCCTTGCAATCTTAAATAAAGGTATAATATTACCAACCCTCAAGACTTCTGGCACCCACCCATCCATGACTGTAAATTATATAAGTATTTCTACTAGTGCCACTGCAATTTTTTCCTTAGCTTCCCACAATATCCTGGGATACACTTGATCAAGTCCGAGGACTTATCTACCTTTATGTGTTTTAAGATCTCCAGCACCGCTTTTGTAATGTGGACTCTTTTCAAGACATCACTATTTATTTCCCAAGTTTCCCTCACTTCCATGTATTTCTCCATAGTAAACACTGATGCAAAATATTTGCTTAGTATCTCATCCATCTCCGGTGATTCCACACATAGAAGGCTTTCGTGATGTTTAAGGGGCCCTATTCTCTCCCTAGTTGCTCTTTTGTCCTTAATGCACTGTAGAATCTCTTTGGATTCTCCTTAGCTTTCTCTACCAAAGCTATCTCACACCAGCTTTTTATCTTCCTGATTTCCCTCTCCATATGCACCTATCCCTTTATACTTGTGAAGGGATTCACTTGATCCCAGCTGTCTATACTTGATACATGACTCCTTCATTTTCGTGACCAGAGTCTCAATTCCTCTAGTTGTCCAGTGTGCCTTGCCCTTCACACTAACAGGAACTTACTGTCTCTGAATTCTCATTATCTCACTTTTGAAGACCTCCAATCTGCAGGTAACATTATCCTTTTACCTGTCAAAAGCCTTGCCCGTCAACTTTTGAAAGTTCCTCTTTAATATTGTCAAAATTGGCCTTGCTCTAACTTAGAACTTTAACTTTTATACAAGGCCTAGTTTTTTCAATAACTATTTTAAAGTTACTAGAATAATGATCACTGATCCCAAAGTGTGCCCCACCAATACATCAATCACTTGCCCTGCTTTATTTCCCATGACAATGTGAGTCTTGCTCCTTCTCTAGATGGTACCTCTACGTATTGTTAAAGAACATTTTTTGAACAGATTTAACAAATTCCTCCCATCTATGCCATTTAGACTATTACAGTCCCAGTCTATATTTGGAAAAATAACTATTACGACCCTATTATTCTTACAGATATCTAAGATCTCCCTTCATCTTTGCTCTTCAGCTTCACAGTGGCTTTTGGGGGCCTATAGTACAATCCCATCAAAGTGATCACCCCTTCTTATTTCTAGTTCCACCCATTTACATTCACCGGACGATCCCCCAGGAATATCCTCTCTCAGTACTGTTGTGATGTTTCCTCTAATCAAAAATGCCATTTCCCCCTCTTATCTTCCCTTCCTATCCTTCCTATAGCATCTATACTGTAAAACATTGAGCTGCCAGTCCTGTCCCTCCCTCAGACATGTTTCATTAATGGCTATGATGCCCCAGTCCAATGTTACCATACATGCCCTGAGTTTATCTCCTTTACCTGTCAGGCCTCTTGTAATGAAATGAATGCAGTTCAATTCTTCAGTTTTACTTTGTTCTCTGCCATGCTCCTGCCTGCTTTGTCTATTTGCCTTGCTCCCTTTAACTTCGGAACCATTCTCAACCTTCTCTCTTTTCTCACTACTGCTTAGGATCCAAACTCCCCTATTAGTTTAAAGCATCCCAGGTAGTACTAGCAAATCTCCCTTCCATGATTTGATCCCCACCAGTTCAAGTGCAACCCGAACCTCCTGTAGAGATCTCTTCTGCTCAAAAGAGATCCCAATGATCCAAACATCTGAATGCTAGCCCCCTATTTTTTAAAAATTCACTCTCAGGATGAGACCGTCACTGGCTAGACCAGTATTTATTGCCCATCCCTAATTTCCCGGAGAACAGTTCTGAGTTAACTACATTGCTACAGCTCTGGTGTCATATGTAGACCAGACTAGACCAGGTAAGGATGGTAGTTTTCTTCCCTAAAGAACATGAGTGAATCAGATGGGTTTTTCCCAACAATTGACAATGGATTCATGGTCATCATTAGCCTCTTAATTCCAGATACTTGTTGAATTCAAATTCCATCATCTGCCATGGCGAGATTCAAAGTCAGGTCTGAAGAACAGTACCTGAATTTCTGGATTAACAGTTCAGCGATAATACAATTAGGCCATTGACCATAGATATTGATGCAGAAATTAGGCCATTCAGCCCATCAAGTCTGCACCACTATTCAATCATGGCTGATAAGTTTCTCAACCTCATTTGCCTGTTTCTACCTGTAACTCTGGATCTCCTTGATAATCAAGAACCTATTAAGCTCCGTCTTAAACATATTCAATGACTTGGCCTCCACAGCCTTCTGTGACAATGAATTCCATAGATTCACCACTCTCTGGCTGAAGAAGTTTCTCCTTATCTCCATTCTAAAATGTCTTGCCTTTACTCTATCACTGTGCCCTCAGGTCTCAGTATCTCCTTCTCAACATTTACTCTGTCCACACCATTCAGTATTCTGTAAGTTTCAGTTAGATTCCACCTCATCCTTCTGAACTCCACTGAGTATAGACCCAGAGTCTTCAAATGTTCCTCATATGTTAAGCTTTTCATTCCTGAGACCATTCTCGTGAACTTCCTCTGAACACACTCCAGGTCCAGTATATTGTTCCTGAGATACTGTACACAATACTCCAAATGTGATCTGACCAGAGCCTCATTGAGCCTCAGAAGTACATCCTTGCTTTTATATTCAAGTCCTCAAAATAAATGCCAATATTGCATTGCCTTTCTAACTACTGACTCAACCTGCAGGTTTACCTTGAGACAATCCTGGACTAAAACTCCCAAATACTTCCCTTTATCCTCAGCCACTCACTAATCTGCCCTATCCTCCTATTTCTATTCTTGGTAACACATGGCATTGAGAGTAATCCAGAGTTTGCTACCCTCAAGATACTGCTTTTTGACCTGTCTGACTTCCTATATTCACTCTGCAGAATCCCTTTCGCTACCTATGTCATTGGTATCAATGCGTACAACATCCTCTGAGTGCTCACACTCATCTTAGAAAATTTGCTGCAACTACTCAGAGATGTCCTTGATCCTGGCACCACACCATTCTGAAATCTCGTTCACTATCGCCTGCCTATGGCCCTGACGGGAAAGTCCTCTATAACAATTGTCGTTTGAACTTTGACAAACCTTTCTTAATAGCAGAGCTAGCCATGGTGTCCAAGAGATGTTAACTCCTGAATAGTAAGCAAAATGGTATGTTTGTTTGAAAGAGAGATAGCCACAGGAGACTCCTGCACAACCTTCCTACATCTCCTTGCAGTCACCCATCTACCTGACTGTACCTGCAGTGTGACCACCTCTTTAAAGATTCAATACATCACTCTAGGCTTCCTAATTGTTCCCCAATGACTCCAGCTACCTCTCCAGTCCATCTAATCAGCTGCATTCAAACACACTTCCTGCAGACAGTCTCCAGAGACAATCAGTTGTTCCATGATCTCCCACATGCAACAGGAGGAGCATATCACTCCACTGACTGCCAGCTTTGCCCCTTTAACAATTCATGAACATAAAACTCCCACACTTAGCTCAAGTGCCAGCATTTGCACACTCTTGCTGCTCACACTCTTTTATATGATAATGTCTGCAGGAAGCATGTGTAAGTACAACTTTTAAAAGAAATCTACCCTTCTCTTGCCCAGAGTTTTAGAATTTAAGTGTAGAAAAAAATAAGATTTATATTCTTAAATTCCAACACTTAGCTCCACTCCCGGAATTTGAAAATCATTACTGATCATCAGATTCACTATCAAGCACAGCCTTCTCCTGCTCTGAGTGACAGTGTGCTGCTTCCTCAGGCTTCTGGATTCAGCCTTACAAAGACAATGGTTCCGGGAACCCCGCTTCCCATTGTGATTCCTTGCCCATTGCTGCTAAGACTTTTCCCTCTGGAGCCCTTGACAATTGCTTGAACAGACTGCCCCCCCTGAAAACTGTCTCTCCTGCCTCTCCTTCCTCCCATTTCTTAACATTTGTTTGGTCTGTAGAAGTTCCAAAAGCAATTCTAAAACTTCTCAAAAATATTCTGCTCTGGACGGAGGAAATCCAATTAACAGCCTCCAACTCAGGTACAATTCTAGGATCCACTCTACTGTCCTTCCACCATTTTCTTTTGACAGTCTAGGACATAATCTCAGAGTAAGAGGTGACCCATTTAAGACAAAAGTAAGGAGAAGTTTTCTTCTGTCAGAGTGTGGTGAATCTGTGGAACTCTTTACCATAGTAGGTTGTTAAAAGTGGGTTGTTGAGTATGTTCAGATACTTGAGGTAGTCAGGTTTTTAAATAGTAAGGCAATCAGTGGTTTTGGTAAAAAGACAGGATAGTGGAACTGAGGATTATAGATCAGCCATGTTTTTATTGAATGGCAGAGTAGAGTCAATGGGCTGAATGGCCTTCTTCTGCTCCTCTGCCTTATGGTCTTATGGTGCAGTCAGAAAGTCTCAGACCTCAGTCTAGCATGAAGTTTGTTACGTTTTCATTAAAGCCACATAATTGTGGACCCACTGTTTCAAGATTCCACCTTGCAAATCGAACGACAGAAGCAAGTTTCAGTTCTTGAATAGCCTTAACGCTATCTAACTCTACATTAATTGAACGCAATAACTCAATGATCTGCCATGTAGTTCATCACATATGCTGATAAGGGCCGATAAAAGCCAGCACTTAAAAAATTCTATATCTAAGCGGAAGTTAGAATTACAGCTATTATCATTCTGGTAGAGGGCCAAAAGTAAAATGAAGGGTCATTCCAATTCCATAGCTACATCTGGGACTGCTTCCTCTCAGGTACCAGCTATTGCCACTTGAAACACTGCAATATGCATCTACACATCTTTATGAGACAGTACCATTTAGACGAAGCTGCCTTTGAAAGACCTACCTTTGGCAAACTCCCTGTTCACCCAGTGTTGAAGTGAATCCTCTTAAATGACATGACTATGAATTGTTTCTGCAAAGCTGAAGCCCATGGAACAGAGAGGAGAACGGCAATGTGGACATGAGGTTGGCTGGAAACAGAATGGTGATGAAGAGTTTTTTTTGGGAGCAGTGGAAGATATACAATGAGGTTCCATTCTTGTCATTCCGAGGACCACTCCATTTCTTGACATGTCTTAATGATCAAGTCTTGGGTATATAGGACACAATTCCAAGATTTACAAATGAAACATAAAAGATATTCACTTTAGTAAAGAGGAAATTTTGATGGAGGTATTCAATTGTATGAAGGGTCCAGAGAGAGAGAACAGAGGAAAACTGTACCTGTTGGTAGAAAGGTCAAAAACCAGAGGGCACTGATTTGAGGTGAACGGTCAAAGAGCCAATGGTGACATGAGAAATAGTTGGGATCTGAAGTACGTTGCTTGCTTGAGTGTATGGTGGAAACAGATTCAGTCATGGATTTTGAAGTGATTTGGACAAACACCTGAAGAGAAAATGTTGTCAGACTACAGGTAATGCTCAGGACGTAGGACTAACTTTGTTGCTTTTACACAGAACCAGCAATGACACAAGGGCTCAATAGCCTCCTTTTACTGTAACAATTCTGTGATTCAAAGAAAGATAGAATCTTCTATTGGTACAGTTTTCATGCTATTTTATAGACTCTTGTTAGGATTTCCAAATCACAATCATACACCTAAATAGATTCTACAACAAGGATCAAAGCGACCTGATGATCAGGTGTGCTGCT
Source organism: Hemiscyllium ocellatum (assembly GCF_020745735.1). Classification (NCBI taxonomy): domain Eukaryota; kingdom Metazoa; phylum Chordata; class Chondrichthyes; order Orectolobiformes; family Hemiscylliidae; genus Hemiscyllium; species Hemiscyllium ocellatum. Next base: position 24,220,299 of record NC_083425.1, on the reverse strand, counting down.
TCACTTTCGTGAAGGGCAAGAATAGCCAATCACATTCCAGTAAGCAAATACATGACACTGCTAAAATATTCAGCTTGTGAATTCCCTGGACTTTACTAGATCCACGAATGATTGCCATGATGCATGAAGAATGAATTAATTACAGAATGAAATGGACGCCACCAATGTTAGCACCAGCCAATGTAAAGCTGAGAGAAATGACCTTCACCGTAGAAAGGCTAGGCCTGAGTACACCCAATATTGGGTTTCATTTACAAGGCATTAGAAAGCTCTAAGCACCTGCTGTGTGTCACTAGGTAATTTACTCGTGAAAAAGATTTCAATTTTGCACCGCTCTGTCATTACCAAAAGGCCTCAGAGCACTCTTGGAGGAGAGGGTGCTGTTGTATATGGTAACAGTTCTGGAAGAGTTCATGTTGAAATTGCATTAGCCCCACCCAGTCTGATGATGTTACACTTTCTGTGGGTGGAGGCATTTTAGTGTTACACCAGCCATTATAGGGAATTTGTGAATTTTGGATAGCTCCCAAGAGCCCAGAGTAATTAAGCTTTACTACTAATTTAAGTAGTACTTATTGTTATCGTGCAATAAACTACCTTGTTAACTGAGACAAGTGCCTATTCTGTTTAGACTCATCATTGAAGGATCCTCCTTCATTGATAATTAGACAGGTTCAATATGTAATATAGACATTGGAGGATTGGTGGTAATGAGCTATGCCAATCTCTCCTATCTCAGTGCCGCCTACTGGCAGTGATGGCAAATACTACATGGTAGCAGTGAGTTGGATTCAAACTTTATACGATTTGAATTCCAAAGAGACCCACACCAAAAGGAGGAAATTCCAATTGAAAGCATATTTTGAAGAATAATGAATTTACCACTTCCAGAGTACAATTGTTTCAAGAACACACAAACCAACAGCAGCTGGAACAGGATCACTGACAGAGGAACAGCAACAGCCTTGGAAGCAGCAACAGAACTGACTCAACACATCAAAGACAAACCTTCACCAAGGGACTGTTAAGAGGTAGAGTGAGAAAGGTTTGAACTGGGATAAAGAGAAAAAAAAAATCAGGTGCAGGAGAAGTCTCTGGCAGTAAACGTTAGTATCCCTGGAGTAAAAGAGGATAACTTGATGAAACAGAAACAACAATCAGAAAGTGAAGGTAAAGGTATGTAAAAGAAAGCTTTGCACTGTCACAACAATCATCACTCTACCATGGATATGAGAGTTAAGGGGCAAGAGGCAGTGAAAGGACCAATGAAGTAATTTATACCAGGCTGTAAAATTGGTAAGGCCTCAAAATATACTGAAGCTCAAAAGGAACAAATTTAGAAAATTCAGTAAAAGTATATGGCAGAAAAAAGGACAGATAGGCAGCATTAAAGATTTAAGAGGACTGAAAGACAACAACTAACTGTGATTTTGGCAGGAAAATTGATAATGTTTCCAGCAAGAGAATTTTATTGAAAATTTTGTGGAAGAGGAAATTTGGCATTTCTTGACACTTCTTGTCAGGTCAACAATTCTTGACATGACAATTGGACATTTTCAAGGGACTTATGTACCTTTTACGAACAATCTTCATCAGAGTTAACAATTCCACAGGGTACCTAACCCTCCGCAAAGGTTTCCTGATGACACCTCACAAAAGATCTCTGACCCCACCCCCCAAGGTGACCTGGAAACATATCCACTGGAGTAGTTCAGCTCCTCAAAGGAGCTGACTATACAAAAGAAACACATTGAGAACAGGTGTGCAGTTATCTGGTCTGATCTCCACACTCCAGGAGATACCAAAATCTGATTTGAATGGAGGCAGCTAATTGGTTAAATGGACGACCGACTCCATAAACCAGGTAGGTGTGATCCTTGGTCTACTCTAATTCAACCCTCCACAAAACTAGAGAATGTCAGGTTTAGGAGTGGGACTTAGGATTTTGAAATCCTCTGGCATTTTAACTCCAACAGAAAGGGCCACTGTCAGAGTAAAAAATTGCGCAAAGGTCGAGGCAGAGAATATTAATACAATCTTGTGTGGTACAATCTACAAAGGTGAGGCTCTGTGGTGTAGGCAGAATAACTACATAGAAATGTTCGAAGTTACACTGCAAAGCAACATACATTAAACAGGTGAAAATGTGTATGTTTGCAATCAAAAATCTCTACTTTTAAGCCTGCACCAATTTCTTGACTCTAACTCTATTAGAAGAATTAAAGGTTATTGACTACTTCCTGAACATCCACTCATCCAAAGAGAAACAGTTGTCAAAACACTGCTCCATGAACAAACAATGGTTGAACATTACAGCTGTGCTGAGGGAGGATATTCCTGGAAATACATTCAGGGAAGTTATTTGGGTGGAGCTGAGAAATACAAAGGAGATGATCACCTTATTGGGATTGTATTATAGACCCTCTAATAGTCAGAGGAAAATTGAGAAACTAACTTGCAAGGAGATCTCTGGTATCTGTAAGAATAATAGAGTGGTTATGGGGGGGATTTTACCTTTCCAAACATTGACTGGAACTGCCATAGTGTTAAGGGTTTAGATGGAGAGGAATTTGTTAAGTGTGTACGAAAAAGTGTCCTGATTCAGGATGTGAATGTACCTACTAGAGAAGGTGCAAAAATTGACCTACTCTTGGGAAATAAGGCAGGGCAGGTGACTGAGGTTTCAGTGGGAGAGCAGTTTGGGGCCAGCGACCATAATTCTATTAGATTTAATATAGTGGTGGAAAAGGATAGACCAGATCTAAAAGTTGAAGTTCCAAATTGGAGAAAGGCCAATTTTGAGTGAATCCTTAGAAGAGTTTAAAGGCAGCAGGAGTATACTTAAGAAGGAAATCAGGAGGGTGAAAAGGGGACATGAGATAGCTTTGGCAAATAGAATTAAGGAGAATCCAAAGGGTTTTTACAAATATATTAAGGACAAAAGGGTAACCAGAGAGAGAATAGGGCCCTTCAAAGATCAGCAAGGTGGCCTTTGTATGGAGCTGCAGAAAATGGGGTAGATACTGAACAAGTATTTTGCATCAGTATTTACTGTGGAAAATGATATGGAAGATGTAGAAAGTAGTGAAATTGATGGTGACACCTTGCAAAATGTCCATATTACAGAGGAGGAAGTGCTGGATGTCTTTAAACGCATAACAGTGGATAAATCCCCAGGACCTGATCAAGTATACCCTAGAACTCTGTGAGAAGCTAGAGAAGTGATTGCTGGGCCTCTTGCTAAGATATTTGTATCATCGATAGTAAAGATGAGGTGCCGGAAGACTGGAGGTTGGCTAACGTGACGCCACTCTTTAAGAAGGGTAGTAAGGATAATTTGGAAAGGTAAGGACTGATTAGGGATGGTCAACATGGCTTTGTGCATGGGAAATCATGTCACACAAACTTGAGTCTTTTGAAGAAGTAACAAAGAGGATTGATGAGGGCAGAGTGGTGGATACGATCTATTTGGACTTCAGTAAGGCGTTCGACAAGGTTCCCCATGGGAGACTGTTTAGTAAGGTTAGATCTCACAGAATATGCCACTTGGATACAGAACTGGCTCAAAGGTAGAAGACAGAGGGAGGTGGTGGAGGGTTGCTTTTCAGACTGGAGGCCTGTGACCAGTGGAGTGCCACAAGGATCAATGCTGGGCCCTCTACTTTTTGTCATTTACATAAATGATTTGGATGCGAGTATAAGCTGTACAGTTAGTAAGTTTGCAGATGATACCAAAATTGGAGGTGTAGTGGGCAGCGAAGAAGGTTACCTCAGATTACAGCAGGATCTTGATCAGATGCCAATGGGCTGAGAAGTGCCAGATGGAGTTTAATTCAGATAAATGCGAGGTGCTACATTTTGGGAAAGCAAATCTTAGCAGGACTTATACACTTAATGGTAAGGTACTAGGGAGTGTTGTTGAACAAAGAGACTTCGGAGTGCAGGTTCATAGCTCCTTGAAAGTGGAGTCGCAGGTAGATAGGATAGTGAAGAAGGCGTTTGGTATGCTTTCCTTTATTGGTCTGAGTATTGAGTACAGGAGTTGGGAAATCAGGTTGCGGCTGTACAGGACATTGATTAGGCCACTGTTAGAATATTGCATGCAATTCTGGTCTCCTTCCTATCGAAAAGATGTTGTGAAACTTGAAAGGGTTCAGAAAAGATTTACAAGGATGTTGCCAGGATTGGGGGATTTGAGCTATGGGGAGAGGCTGAATAGGCTGGGGCTGTATTCCCTGGAACGTCGGAGGCTGAGGGATGACCTTATAGAGGTTTACAAAATTATGAGGGATGTGGATAGGATAAATAGACAAAGTATTTTCTCTGGGGTGGTGGAGTCCAGAACTAGAGGGCAATAGGTTTAGAGTGAGAGGGGAAAGATATAAAAGGGACCTACGGGGCAACATTTTCACAGAGAAGGTGGTACATGTATGGAATGAGCTGCCAGGGGAAGTGTTGGAGACTGGTACAGTTGCTACATTTAAAAGGCATTTGGATGGGGATATGAATAGGAAGGGTTTGGAGGGATATGGGCAAGGTGCTGGCAGGTGGGACTAGATTTGAGTACGGATATCTGGTCAGCGTGGATGGGTTGGATTGAAGGGTCTGTTTCCATGCTGTACATCTCTATGACTCTATGACTCTATAACTGGTCAAGGGCAACCAACAGAAATATTCATTTATCTTCTTAGACTCATGGTGAAACATAAACATAAAAATGGATTCAATGGGATTACTTAGGTTAGCATAAATGAATTGTTTCATATTGTCAACAAGAAAGATGTCACAGCCTTTATTGGACAAATTGAGAGTTTGGTGAGTTAAAAGGAACTTGCTGAGGCCTAGGGAGGAGGTTCTTCTTTCATCTACCAATTTTAAGTTCCCGCATTTGGCTGTTACTTCAGTTCAGGGAGGGATGTTGATTGGTGAGTACTGGCAAGTTATTCTGCTGTGTAAATTGGAATATATAGATTTTAAAGAGACCATCTGGTAGCTCAGCTTGGCTAAGTGAAGTGGACATTCTGTAATATGTGAAGCATGCAGGTACAGCAGGCAGTGAAGAAAGCTAATAGCATGCTGGCCTTCATAACAAGAGGAATTGAGTATAGAAGCAAAGAGGTTCTTCTGCAGCTGTACAAGGCCCTGGTGAGACCACACCTGGAATACTGTGTGCAGTTTTGGTCTCCAAATTTTAGGAAAGACATTCTGACTATTGAGGGAGTGCAGCGTAGGTTCACGAGGTCACTTCCCGGAAAGACGGGACTATCTTACGTTGAAAGATTGGTTGACTGGGCTTGTATACCCTTGAGTTTAGAAGGCTGAGAGGGGATCTGATTGAGACGTATAAGGTTATTAAAGGATTGGACACTCTGGAGGCAGGAAGCATGTTTCCACTGATGGGTAAGTCCCGAACCAGAGGACACAGTTTAAAAATACGAGGTAGGCCATTTAGAACAGAGTTGAGGAGAAACTTCTTCACCCAGAGAGTGGTGTGTGTGGAATGCTCTGCCCCAGAAGGCCGTGGAGGCCAAGTCTCTGGATACTTTCAAGAAAGAGTTGGATAGAACTCTTAAGGATAGTGGAATCAAGGGTTATGGGGATAAGGCAGGAACAGGATACTGATTGAGGGTGATCAGCCATGATCATAATGAATGGTGGTGCTGGCTCGAAGGGCAGAATGGCCTACTCCTGCACCAATTGTCTATTGATACACCAATATCCCAGGTAAATTTACCTGCCCAAGCTGAAGTCCAAGTTTTGGATTATGAGCAGTAGTTGGAGTCACTGTTGTATATCCATAAGGCAGAGATAGTCACTCCCTAGGTCAGAATCATACAGACACCGAGGGAATTGGTCACTGCAAATTGGGAGGCCTCTGAGCCATCTTGCTTGCTAATTGGTATTTCACTTTAGATACTGGTGAGGAGGATTGTTTCTCAGGAGAGAGCAAGTACAGTCAGACCATTATTACCATGAGCGGTTGAACAGAGAAAGTAGAATAGAAGAGCAATAGTGATAGAGGATTTGATTGTTAGGGGATCAGGCAGGCACTTCTGTAGCTATTTATAAGACTCTGAGATGATATATTGCCTCACTGGTATGAGGGCCAAGGATATTATGGAGCAACTACGGGGCATTCCTCTGAAAGAGGGTGATCCAGCAGATGTCGTAGCCCATGTTAATACAGGTAAGTTGAGTAGGAATGGGTATGAAATCCTAAAAGCAAATATCAAACATCTATGTAAGCAGTTTGGAAGGCACAACACTTAAATGTCAGTTTCACAGTCACTCCTAGTCTACTTGCTAGTGAACATACAAATAGGAGAATTGAGTGATTTCACAGATGGCTGAAAAGCTTAGCATCAGATCTCTGGTCATTGAGACTAGTTCTGAGGAAGGTGGGATCTGTATATGCCTATACCTGTAGAGAATTAGGATAAATATCCTTGCAGAAACTTTTGCCCATGCTACTTTCAATCAAGCTTGACAGGTGAGGGAACCTGAGGGCAAATTCAGAGCAGCAAATTGGAGGCAGAAATTTCGGGAGTGACTCTGAGAGACAGAGCACCTGAAGCACTGTATCCTGCAAGACTACAGACCAGGTAGTGGTAAATGTGATTAGAATAGGCAGCTACTTTAATCAGATGGAGCAGACATGAATGGCTGAAAGGCTTCTTTCAGAGCTGTAATGTTTCTATGGTTTGGTGGAATACTAGCAAATGTAGTATCATGAAAGAAATTGAATATATAATAATAAACAATGGGAAAAAAAGCTATGGGGAAGATGTTATATAAGGCAATGATCCTGTAAGGGTTCATTTTTATTTTGCATTAGCTCCACACAATTTATTGATGTCACACTGTCTTGGGTGGAGGCAGTTGAGATTTATACCTGCCTTCAGAGGTAGCAGATCTATTATATACAGCTCGCATTTAATAATTACATTGACTAGTAACGTAAGTTGTGCTTATTGCTATCATGCAATAAACCTCTAGCTAACTGAGGTAAGTGGCCCTTTTGCTTGGACTCACCAGTAGTTTATCATCTACCACCGACAATTAGAGATGCTGTTGACACAGTCTAGATAAAGGAGAATTTGTGGAGCGAACTTATCCCAACTAGCCCTTGTCCATTGGCAATGCTAGCAAAGTCTACAGCTGTAACTGGAAAATTGAAGAGTCATATTGGGATATTGGGAAGTTATGAAATTGTAAAGTAGTTGCTGTTGGGAAATGGAGCCGGGTGTGGGGATCAACAGCATCTACAGTGTACCCAGGAGGAACAGAAGCAAGTCTTTCCTTAAACCTACCTTTTAGGTTGTCTCCATATATGATCTTCATATAACCATGTAAGAATATATCAGTGGAAAAAGTCAATGCATATATGATTTACTGACCTGTATCCTTTCTATATTTGTACTCTTTGATGTTGTTAATCATTCATTTATGAAATTCCATTTTAGACTAAAATACGTATTTTTGACATACTGAACATAAATTCTGTCTCCTCCTTTCCACCCTACAGATGGGGACATCCACTATCCCATTAGAAAACCTGGAAAAGAAAAACTTCTTTTTGGTTGCTGCTCTCTTGGAAACATTCAGTACTTCTTGAGAAACATTTGGAGATAGTTCTACCAACTGCTGAATTTAGAATGTTCCCTTTAAATAGATGCAGGTTTTGTTTAAGCAGTGATATAAATTATGCTGGCATGCTTGCATCTGAGGCTGCCTTTGAGTATGTAGTTAGTCAGCAGGATATTTGCAGCATAGCTCCATGTTGTCATCATGCTGATGGGCGGGTAGCACAAGGTTTGCACGTTGCCTGCGCCTTCTCAGTCAGCATCATGATCCACATGCTCTATAAGTGGCACTGTTTAGATTTTAATCCAATGATCCTTACTGATCATTTTGGTTTTACAAAGAGCCATTTATCACAGGATTGTACAGAAGCATTGGGTGATACTGATCTCCAGTAAGGTTATCAGGTACCTCTGATAAGTTGCATGTTCCATGATCCTATACAGCAAGAACGTAAACAGATTCCTTTGAATTAACTTACAAATATGGTTCTACTTTCAAGGGTTAATAAACTAAAATGCATTATGATTACTACTCGTCAGAGGAGATATTTTGCATAGATTTATGACCAGCTCATTTGTTTGACCATCACTAAAAATGCTGCTACTTAGCAATGGCCCATGATAATGTAATAATTACTGGACATTACTCCTGTAAATAAATCAGATTCATTTTATTTGAGTTAAAGCACATACTCATAAAAGCAACAAGGAGGCACTAAATATGTGTGGGCTGAAGTATCTCCAGTTAATAAAGGGAACTTTATTTTCCTGCAGCTTTCTATCTGTTGGAGACTGAGGGAGAAAACAAAAGCTCTGCCAAGCGGCCTTTGTTCAAAATTATGACTGAAGGCAGATGATTTCTGTAAATGATTCCAGAATTCTACCTACATCGAAAGGGATTACACATCAAAGGTGCCTAATTGATTATAAAGAGCTTTGGGATGTCTTGAGGGCATGAGAAGTATTCCATAAGTGCAAGTCTTTTGTCGTTTTAAGTTGAACAAAAGCAAATACATTTTTACATTTAATCATGAGCTCATTTCATTTATTCTGCCATTCAAAGCAATTTATATTTACAGGGGCAAAAATTTGCATTCAGCGGAAATGCCATTATCTTGCCAGGCATCCATTATGCACCCGACTCATCAGGAACTTCCTCAAACGTCAACAAAACTGAATAGCAGAAGAAGGGAGTTGTAAAACTTAGATGGGCAGACAATGTTAAGATACAGGTCAGGTGTGATCTATCTAAAAGGTGGCACAAGCTGGAAGGGCTAATGACTTATTGTCCATTTTGTAATTGCACACAAATAAAATTCCTAATCTGGCCATTGGTCATCTATCAATCATGCCCGATTTAATTTTTAATCAAGCTGTTCAGAGATATTATTACACACCTCTAGATTACATGGAACTTTAACCCAGGTCTCCTAGCTTACATTACAACTTTGCCACAGGAACTTTTCCCCCCCATTTGCATTTTTGGCCATAGAAGTCTGGATAACTTTGGGATTTAACTTCTTAAACTGAACTGTTTGGTAAATTATAAATTTCCTCTCAATAAACTTCGAACTCAGGAAACCCAATGTTTGAAAATGGAATCAAATGTTTGAAGGAAATAAAGATTTGTGAGGAAAAGAATGAAGAGTGATATCTTGACAAGTGTCCATATTACAGAGGAATAAATGCTGGACATTTTAAAGTGCATCAAGGTGGATAACTCCCCAGAACTTGATTGAGTGTATCCCAGAACTTTGTGAGAAGCTAGGGAAGTGATTGCTGGATACCTTGCAGAGAAGTTTGTAATCATCGATAGCCATGGGGGAGGTGCTGGAAGTCTGGAGATTGGCTGATGTGGTGCCATTATTTAAGAAAGGTGGTAAATAAAAACCAGAGAATTATAGAACAGTGAGCCTGACATCAGTGAAGGATGTGTTGTTGATGGGATTCTGAGTGTTAGGATTTAAATGTATTTGGACAGGCAAGGATTGATTAGGGATAGTCAACATGGCTTTGTGTGTGGGACAAATTTGATTGAGTTTGTTGAAGAAAAAACAAAGGAGATTGATGAAAGCAAAGCAAGGATATTGCCTGTATGGACTTCAGCATGGCATTAGACAAGGTTCAGTATGATAGATTCGTTAGTAAGATAGGTCACATAGAATCTAGGGAGAGCTGGCCATTTGGTTATAAAATTGGCTTGAAGGTAAGAGACAGAGGATGGTGATGGAGGGATGTTTTTCAGACTGGAAGCCTGTGACCAGTGGAGTGCCACAAGGATTGGTGCTGGGTCCACTGCTTTTTGTCACTTATGTGAATGATTTGGATGTGAATATAGGGGATATGGTTAGCAAGTTTGCAGATGACACCAAAATGAATGGTGTACTGGACAGTGAAGAAGGTTATATCAGAATACAACAGGACCTTGATCAGATGAGCCAAGGAATGGCGGATGGAGTTTAATTTAGATAAATGTGAGTTATTCCATTTTGGTAAGGCAAATCAGGGCAGGACCTGTAAGGCCCTGGGGACAGTTGCCAAACAAAAAGACCAGAGGGATGACATGGTGACTCAGTGGTTAGCACTGCTGCCTCACAGTATCAGGGACCTGGGTTCAATTCCACTCTCAGGTGACTGTCTATGTGGAGTTTGCACATTCTCCCCATGTCTGCATGGGTTTCATCTGGGTGCTCCGCTTTCCTCCCACAATCCAAATATGGTGACCTTATAGAGATTTACAAAATTATGAGGGGCATGGATAGGACAAATAGACAAAGTCTTTTCCTGGGGTGAGGGAGTCCACAAGTAGAGGGCGTAAGTTTAGGGTGAGAAGGGTCATATATAAAATAGACCTAAGGGGCAACTTTTTCACACAGAGGGTGGTGCATGTATGGAATGAGCTGCCAGAGGATTTGGTGGAGGCTGGTACAATTGCAACATTTAAAAGGCATTTGGATGGGTATATGAGTAGGAAGGGTTTGGAAGGATATGGGCCAGGTACTGGCAGGTGGGACTAGATTGAGTAGGGATATCTGGCCGGCATGGATAGGTTGGACCGAAGGGTCTGTTTCTATGCTGTACATCTCTATGACTCTATGACTCGATGGGCAGGTTGGGTGGATTTGCCATGTTAAATTGCCCATGTTATCCAGGGAGCCAATGGCTAGGTGGATTAGTCATGGGAAATTCAGGGTTACAGGGATGGGGTGAGTCTGGACGGAATGCTGTTTGGAGGGTCAGTGTGGACTTGATGGGCCAAATGGCTTGCTTCCGCACTGTAGGGATTCTCTGATTCCCTTAAAATTGGTGTCACAGGTAGACAGTATGGTGAAGAAGGTGTTTGGTACACTTGCCTTTATTGGTCATTGCACTGAGTATCAGAGTTGGGATGTCTTGTTGCAGCTGTAAAGGATATTGGTTAGGTCACTTTTGGAATGGTGCATTCAGACCTGGTCTCCCTGCAATAGAAAAGATGTTGTTAATTCTGCAAGGGTTCAGGAAAGATCGACAAGAATGTTGCTGGGATTGGAGGGTTTGAGCTATAGAAAGGGCTGATTAGGGTAGGGCTATTTTCCCAGGCACATCAGAGGCTGTGGGGTGACCTGATAGAGGTTTATAAAATCATGAGGGGTATGGTAAGGGTGAATAGCCAAGGTCTTTTTCCTAAGGTATGGGAGTCCAAAACTAGAGGCCATAGGTTTAAGGTGAAAGGGGAAAGATATAAAGGGACCTGAGGGGCAACGTTTTCACGCAGATTGTAGTACATGTGTGAAATGAGTGGCCAGAGGAAGTGGTAGAGGTGAGTACAATTACAGCACTTAAAAGACATATGGGTGGGTGTATGAATAGGAAGAGTTTAGAGGGATACGGACCAAACGTTGGTAAATGGGAATAGATTAATTTAGAATATCTGATCGGCATGAATGTGTTAGACTGAAGGGTCTGTTTCCATGCTGTACAAATCCATGACTCTATGAATCCTTGTCTATGTCAAGGAATTCAAAGGGTAAATATCACGGAACTTGTTGTGCACCATTTTACATTGTTTTGGAGGCGTGGAGCAAGTCTGAAGTAGATTAATGTATCGATTGCTGAAGCTGTTGCCTTGTTGTTATATGAAGCAGAAGAATGAATTCCTTCACATCACTTGTGTTATACTTTTCCAATAAGCCCTGCTTCTCTTACTGCACGCGCAGATTTTACACTTGCCATTGAATCACAGAGCTGCACATGCCTCCACGCAGGAGGAGCCCAAGGGTTATTCAGCTGTTTAACCTCAATTTATCTTCACAATTATCTACAAAATCTCTGGAGGTGACAGAACACCACTCAATTCTGTGACTATTAGCATTTTGTTTTAACGGCAATAACACCAGATTCTACTTAAATGGTTCAACCATCAGATGTTTTGTTACTGAATTAAAATGGCTAGATAATTGTCATGAAATGCCATTTTGAGTAATATTTCATGGCGTTTGTGGCTGTTTCCCATGAGACCCATTATGGTAATTTCTTTACAATAACCAGTAAATTGTATAAGTAGTCAGCAGATATAATGGAGAGGAAGCCAAAAATTTGCATTTTAATACATCTGTCTGATCTGTTTTAGAGGCTGAGAGCTGAGTAGGACAAGCCTCAGCTCCGCACACATTGTTGAGTGGCATGAATTTTGATTAGTTTGATCATATTAACACTTAAAAGGACTGTACTTGAATCCATTTATTGTTAGTTTTCCATGATCCCAAATGACCCTTCTTCGTAATAAAAAGCAAATTATATAAAATATATCCTTGCACAAAATATTTCCTTGCAGTGATTTTTTTTTGTCAACAATCTGGAATCTTTTTTAACTGACACAGTTCTTCATTTCAGGCTGACCTTAGTACTAAACCTGAATTTAATCAGTTAACTTCAGTCAAGCTATTTTATAAATCTTGATAGGTTGAGTAGGCACATGGAACATTTTAGCAGTTATCACCACTAACAAAATGTGCCAGCCGTCTGGGCCAAATTGCAAACAATAGCGATAAGATTTTGCTCATCAATAATTTGGCTGAAAAAGTGAGTATGAATAAAAACCCAGAAAATCTTCGATTCATTTCAAATGCTCCAGTGACATTAGTTAACTGGAATTTCACCCTCCAGCTTGTTTATCTGAAAACATATGATGCATGCTGCAATACCTTTAATGCTTCACAGGAGTACCAAAGCAGAAAGTAACAAATAGCAGGTGCTCAGAAACAAATTGTACAATTACAAATTCCAGTATTAGAATTTATTCATAAGCACACGGGAAGAAATATAAGATCATTTAGTGCATAGCAATGAAAGATGATCATGTGGAGGAAAATGAATAATGCACTGGGTTAAATACATTGCTTATTTGAGATCTCATTTTCGGTCCAGCAATGACTAATGCATGAAAAAATCATTCAGTCAGTTATGGAAGTACTAAGTGAAATATGCTTGGGGGGTGGAATCTCAATCCCTTTTGTGATTAGTTTCAAGCCCTCCTAGTCCAAAGGAGCTTCTTATCTCGAAAGGCCAGTCAAACATCCGGTTTTGGCTAACTGGTGCAGTTGGGTTCTATTCTGTGGTTTGCATTAAGGTATATTCAGGAGCTAGTTTTCTTTGGCATTTAACTGTGCTTTTCCGAAGCAAAGAATTTCCAACTGTTAGATGACAACTATTTCCAGAAGAGGCACAAGACATAACAAAGAAATCCAGCAACACTTTTGCAATCATGTGTTCTTTAAAAAGAATTCATTCATGGGATATGAGCACCACTGGCAAGGCTGCCATCTATGGCCCAACCCTAAATGTTCTTGAAAAGATTGTGCTGAGCTATCCTCTTGAACAGAGGTTTATGTTATTATGTAGGCATTTTCTGGGTTTTGATCGATGAATGTTTAGTTCATCTATGACGTCTTAGTTAATTAGGTATTCCATGACCTCGACAACACTCAGTCATGGACTGATAAGACGTGAAAGTGAGCACTGCAGATGCTGGAGATCAGAGTCAAGATTAGAGTGGTGCTTGAAAAGCACAGCAGGTCAGGCTGCATCCGGGGAGCAGGAAAATTGACGTTTCGGGCAAAAGCCCTTCATCAGGAATCTGTTGAGTGGCATGATGGAGGGCTTTTGCCTGAAACATTGATTTTCCTGTGCTTCACATGCTGCCTGACATGTTGTGCTTTTCCAGCACTACTCTAATCTTGACATGGACTGATAAGAGGCAAGTAACATTTATGCCACAAAGGTGCCAGCCAATAATCATCTCCAACGACAGAGATCAAACAGCCAGACAATTAATCACTAAGACTTCTTCTACAACTTTGGCGCCGGCTTTAGCTCAGTAGTTACTTCGATTTCACTCAAACTTTCATATACATAATCTCTATCACCGGGTTAAACAAGGGCAACCAATACTTCAGAACACCACCACCTGCAAATTCCTCTTCAAGTCACAAATCACCCTGAATCATAAATATATATAAGGTGGTTAAAATTCTCAAACTCCCTGCCTGTGAACAATGTTGATAGGTGTGATTTCAGCACTTATAAGTAGATCAGGTATAATGATGTTGAGCTACATCAAGCATAATGGCAGTAGAAAGGTGCGCAGATGAAAGAGAATGGACAACACATCATCAGAACTTTAAATTAGAGAAGGAATTAAAGATAGGACAACCAATGCCACAGTAACCAAATAACATTGTTGCCAAAATATCCTAACAACTCAATAAGGTGCAACTTGGTTTGGCTCATGCAAGAAAACATAGGAAACAAGAATCTTTGGCTAAATCCCACCATAAGCATCACAACCTCCTCCATGTTGCTTGACATTAAGCTGTCCTTAGGTCATGCATTCATTCAGTCGATGGATATTTATCATGAAAAAATGGAAACAGAGATTGACAATTGGAACAAAGGAATAGGTGAGCCCCAAGTGGTGCTAATCAATTAATTTGTTCAGATAAAAGAAAATAAACTTAGCTACAGCATGTACTTTCCTGAATCATAATGCACATTTCCTCCCATTCACCTTCAGTGATTTCTGCAAAGGTAGAGGCAGACTGCTCAGAGCCTTGGTTTGATGATTGAGATGCACTCAGCCTGAGATCTCTGTGTTTCAGAGCTCTTGATGACAGCATTAAAAATCACTCCTCTTCCGCGATTAGAAGAATTGAAAGCATGTTGAAGAACACAGAAAGTTAATGAGACAAAGGAGGTCATTCAGACTATTGTGTCAGTACCAGCACTGGCCTGGGTGATTGTGGAGTGTGGGGAATTGAATGTGAAATTACAGCTTTTTAAATAGCATTCCCATGTCCCATTTTGTCATCATCATTCTCCTGGACCAGGCCTCCCTCAACCCTACCACTCTGCTGTACAGCAGCTTGGGGGAGATCATTGACATAAGTTCATGCATAAGCTACCAGTCTTCCCATTGTCATGGTCATTGCTGTGTCAAATCAACCAAAAGCCAACTTGAAGCTCCATAAAAATGGTGACAAACTCCAGGCTTTACATTCTAACCTGCCACCACCAATCCACTCCTGATCAAGTTGGATTTCTCAACCCTCTCTGCTATTGTGAAGAGTGTGTATGGCATATCTGTCTATAACCAGCTAAATGTCTGATGTGCCACTAGCATTCACCTTTTCAATGATAGCCACTGACATCTGTGTTCCTGTCAGCAGAGTTTGTGGAGGATTATATGCTGACATGGATCGACCGCAACTAATCCTGCAGTGGCTGTAAATCCTGTATCAGTACGCCCTAAAAGGAATGAGACCCTCTTAGGAATTATCCCTGTGCATGTCCAGTGACACTTGCTGTATGTAGGAAGACCTTAGAAGATAAAGGAAAGGATTTTGATTCAGTCGTGGCAGAGTTAGAAAATGAACAATCAGCCTGCTCAGATTGCTTGTATTTCAGTCATCGATGAAATGAATTCAGAACGTGTGTCTGTGTTATTTGTAATTCAAACACCAGCTAACTGGGTGCCCACTACCTCACCATCTCCAGTTGAGAGGGACACAGATGTATGATTATCTCCAAGGCGTTCTTCTCTCCATTTCTAAATTGTATAATAATGATGTGTCCCCTCCAGTTTGATACGATCTTCCTTGAATTTTACACTCTTCAAGGTTTGGTACAATTGGATACCTATAAAATCCCAACAGGACTAAGCTATGTGCAGGAAGGGTGTTCCCTATGACAAAGGACTCCAGAGCAAGGGGTCACAGTCTAAGGATGTAGGGCAATCCATTTTAGGACAGAGAGAAGGAGAAATTTCTTCACCCAGAGGGTGGTGATCTTACAGAAATTACTACCAAAGAAAGCAGCTGAGGCCAAAATATTTCTTCCACGCTTTATGCAACATGATTTCAAGACCTGGGGTCAGGGAGTCCAGAACTAGAGGGCATAGGTTTAGGGTGAGAGGGCAAGGATATAAAAGAGACCTCAGAGGCAACCTTTTCACGCAGAGGGTGCTATGTGTATGGAATGAGCTGCCAGAGGATGTGGTGGAGGCTGGTACAATTGCAACATTTAAGAGGCATTTGGTTGGGTATATGCATAGGAAGGATTTGGAGGGATATGGGCCGGGTGCTGGCAGGTGGGACTAGATTGGATTGGAATCTCTGGTTGACATGGACGGGTTGGACCGAAGGGTCTGTTTCCATGCTGTACATCTCTATGACTCTCTATAAGGTGTTGGATACAGCACTTGGGGATATTGGAATCAAGGGATTGGGGGGAAAATCAGGAACTGGCTACTGTGTTGGATGATCAGCCATGATCATAATGAATAGCAGAGCAGTGCTGAAGGACTGAATGGCCTACTCCTGCTCCTACTTCCTATGATTCTAAGTTGGTTGATGGGAAAGTGAGAATGTCACAAAGATCAAAGAAAGTAGATTGGGTGTTGCTCAAACATGAGTTGTATGGAAAGGTTAACTGTACCTTTCCTCTAATACTGAGCATGTGCATAAGGAACGGTGTCCAGAGGACATCAGGTCACATGGATCAGAAATTTGCGGTTATAGAGTTTCAGAGATGTTCTCCTGTAGATAGTGCATGTATATAATAAGAGCTGTTGATATTCAATTTTAAAGGCATGGACTACCTTCTATCAATAACACAGATATGATCTTATTACAAGTTGGCAAGAGGAGAAAAGTGATAAAGTACAAGTCAGAAAGAAAGAGGATGGGATTTAAGCCACAGATTGTTGGTGAGTCAGTAAATGTACTCAACTTTCTTCATCTAGTTAAGACATCCAACTGCTTCTTGTACTACACCCAAAGCACAATGACCACGCTGCTCAACTCCTCAGCTGCTTTCAACCAATCCTCTTGGTAACGGCCATTGGTTTTCTCCTCCCATTGTCAGGGAAAAATAAGATCTTCCAGTTCCTTAGCAATAGTTCTGGGGATCGATCAATAAAGTTGCAAGTTTCCTTTGCTCTATGTATGTCCACCTCCCAATTCCTCCAAATTCCACCTGAGGACTGTCTCTTCAAACAGATCTGACATCATCACATGTGGAAACACAATATCCCATGAAATAGCTGCCATCAGATTTATTTTGGGAACAATCAGCAGACAGGAGACTTTCAACCTGGATTGGATTTGAACCTTGGACATAGATTTGACATATTATCGTTTTAAACACTTGTAAGACCATTTTATACAAAGATCACATCTCACATGCTACGATAGTCAGGTTACAAGTTACAAGGACAAACTCAGACACACAGAATTCATTTTAATTTAAAATGCTGAGAAGAGTAGATAAAGTAGTTTGTACTTGCGAATACAAAAACAAGCCCCAAGCAATTGTTGAGGAAATAAAGAATTCCTTCTCCCCTCAAAAGTAAGACAGACTGAGAAGTAAAGCAGTTAATGGTCTATTGATTAACGCC
Source organism: Hemiscyllium ocellatum (assembly GCF_020745735.1). Classification (NCBI taxonomy): domain Eukaryota; kingdom Metazoa; phylum Chordata; class Chondrichthyes; order Orectolobiformes; family Hemiscylliidae; genus Hemiscyllium; species Hemiscyllium ocellatum. The sequence continues at coordinate 24,202,785 of NC_083425.1, read as the reverse complement.
CTAAAGAAGAACTGGATGAATATCTAAGTAACAGGATCGATAATTAGAATGACAATTTAGATAATGATTATTGACTGCTACATAGAACATGATGGTTCTCAAACTGCTAGAACTAGAGAAAGGCTGTGCTGAGACAGAAAATTGGCCCAGGGTACATCATGCTGGATGAAAGCATTTGGTCATTTGGAACTCAACAATTCATCTTCCCAAGGGAGGAACAAATCTTGTTGATCCAATCCTCAGGAGGAAAAGAGAAGTTGGATGGAGTTCATCACTGTACTGTGAGGAGAATGGGCAAATTGATCCAAATGATTTTTGTTTCATTTTACATATTTTTATGTTCTAACCCCAGTTATGGAAATGGGAAGTGATAGTCTGAATCCCTTTAATTCTGCTTGCCTTCTGTATGTAATTAAGGTGGTTTAATTTTGAAGATTGAGGTTTGTTTCCAAAAAACCTGTTTACATAAATTTAATTTTAAATTGAAACAGTCACTGTAAACAATCTTAGATTGAAACAGAAGTAATTTTTATCCTTACATTCAATCCCGCAGTGGTTTAATGTGATTTCTCACTCATGCACATAAATACACACACATATATACACACACACGTACACACATGCACACACATACACACACAGTCACACACACAAACAAGATACAATAAAAGAAAGGAATTTCACTTCTATAAACATTAAAACCTAACAATATAAATGAATGAATGACTGAATGATTTATCGTCACTTGTATTTTACAGTGAAAAGCTTTCACTTATCTGCATTTCTAATGCCACATTGATAGTTTCAGAAAAGAAAATGAAAAGGTATTGCTTAAATGAAAGTCCATCTCTGTACGAGTTCTGAGACAGCTCAAACCACAACAGCATTGCCAGACCCAACTAACTGCAAAGTTGCTAATCCTCGGGTGCCATCTTTCACTGCTGTGCCAATTTACCTTCGCCACCATCCACACGGGCACATCAATCTCAGAGACAATTGCTGCAATCGATATTTTCACTGATCCTCAGGCACCATCTTTTGCTGCTGTGCCTACCTCACGGATGTCACCTCAGGGCTCGCAGCAAAGTTATCAAGTTTGCTGGAAGATCAGAATCCAAATGGCTGTGTCAGGAGTTCCTTCTAAGTTGGGGATACAAAGGTGAGATGGCAGTTTCTGACAAAGGAAGTAGACTGATGATGAATTGCTTTTCCAGGTGAATTCAAGATCATTCGGAAGCAGGTTTTAAGGTTCAAGATTTGAGGCAGGCGTTGTAGTTCGGCAGGATTCTGTTGCTGTCTTGGCTGATGGGATCAGACTGACTAGTTTAAAGTTCAGAGTATGTAATTAAAGACCTCCACATTCAAAATTTGCATCAATCATGATGTTAGCCATCAACAATCGATGCATTGCCATTAATGAGCTATTTATGTTGTATTATGGCATTAACCGCAGAGTAGACATGCCGATACTTTAAAAATAGTGGTGTGACCTCACTACATATGATACTCTAGTATTAAAGTATTCACCTCACCTTCAGTCACTCTCTGTAAACTATAGAATCAGTGTAGTCTCTTCATTAAGTTAGATATATGTCTGTGATGTACATTAACATCAGTAATCAAAGTACCCAAACCATATGTGTAAGTCTATGACATTGTGTCCATGTAAATACTTAATATTTGTTTTAAACTTCAACATGTGTCTTAACAAGAATCCCATTCTCTGTGGTATGTTACGTGGGCCAACATATACAAAGCCAGAAAGTGCGTCACAGTTGCAGTAAGTAAATGAACGTCAGTCATGACAGGGAGTTCAGAGCTGAAGTTACAACCAAACTAAGACTACAGTGCAACAACAACACTAAAGACTACAAACTGTACAAACTAGTCTTTTTGAATAACAGTTCTGATCTAAGAAAGCAATCATGGAACAAAGTACAAAAACAAATACTAAAGAAACTGCTTCATTCACTTAAAAGACTTGACCTGTGTCCAGATGTCAGTCAATTTTACTTTTTTATTTTCCACAATGGCACAGAAATAAAAATAGATGTGATATCGTCAATACTTTTTTTTTGGTTTGAACACTTACTATAGTCACAAACTTGTAACTTTCAAAGTGTAGCAATTTATGCCACTACATAATAAGAGAAAAGGATAAGGCAAAAAAAAAGTACAAGCACTATGCTCATAAAGTCATACGACATAGAAACAGGCCCTTCAGCCCACCATGCCTTTGCTGACCAATTAACATCAAACTGCAATAATCCCATTTACTTACTCTTAGTCAATAGCCTACTATGCCTTGGCACCTTTAGAGCTCATTCAGATACTTCCTAAATGCTATGAGAGTACCTGCCTCCACCACCCTCTTCCCTGGCCAACATCGCTCCAGTGAAGCTCAGCACAAGCTGGAAGAACAGCCCCTCATTTTCTGCTGTTCTCAGGACCCTGCAGTCCACAGGACTCAATATCATGTTCAATAATTTTAGTGCCTGAAATCTTCCATGTCCCAGCCCCCAACCCCCACACACCAGGCCTTGTTATCATATAGTCTGCCATTACACACTACCTATTGTTAGCCACTAACAGTCTCCATTAACAGCTATTCACTCTCCTAGCCAGATCATTATCTACTCCATTGTCTGTACCAATTGCTGTTCTCTCTCTTTGGGCTCTATCCGCACCTATCGTTTACTCCTTTACCCCCTCCCCTCCACATTATCCTTTGCATACAAACTGACATTTTCCTAAATACCATCAGTTCTGAGGAAGGGTCACCGGACTTGAAACGTTAATTCTATGTTGCCAGACCTGATGACCTTTCCCAGCAACTTCTGTTTTTGCATCTGATTTATAGCATCCACAGTTCTCTCGGTTCTCATCATCAAAACATGGTCTGATTACATCCAACAATTCCCTAAACAAGCACATTCTTTTTGGTCGTTCATTTGGACTCCCCAAGAACATAGTCTTCAGAGGCAAAAGAATCATAATTCTGGAAAAGTATCATAATTCTGTGAAAGTATAATTCTGCATGCTCTACATACAGGTCGAAAATCTGGTGCTGGAAAAGCACAGCAGGTCAGGCAGCATCCGAGGAACAGGAGAATCAACATTTTGGGTATATGCCCGCAACGTCAATTCTCCTGCTCCTCGGATGCTGTCTGACCAGCTGTGCTTTTCCAGCACCACACACTCGACTCTAATCTCCAGCATCTGCAGTCCTCACTTTCTCTTGTGCATATAGGTGACATGGGTGCAGAAAGAAAAAAGTGATTGGGCATGCGCATCCCTCCAGTTGCTTAGTATTAATAAGGACATGAATCAAATAAGCAAATTATGTGAAACATGTCACATCTGTCAAATTCAAGAACTGAGGGAACCCCTGTGCCACATGAGATTTGTTTTGAGACCGTGGTGCAAGATTTCATTGGAAGTTTCTATGTCCAAGAATATGATTACTTTCTAGTATCTGATTACCTCACAAATTCAATTTTGTAGAACAAATTAAAAGATACTACCAGTGCAACAGTTGTTCGTATGTTGAGCACCATATTCAATCTGTTCAGTGTACCTCCAAAAATTATGTCTGTCATCAACCCACATAATATGAGTGCATCTACATCGCTGAGATGTTCAACATGTCCTATGCTACATCTCCTCACTGAATGGTCTCGCAGAATGTCCTGTTCACCAAATTCATACTTTTGAATGTAAAGTGATTTGCCAAACTTTCAGATAATAATGTTAAATTTGTGACTTATTCTTCTAGGTAGGGGTCTACCTTCAACAGCGGTTCTCATGTCTAGGAGACAGATTCACACAGTTCCTCCCTCCAACACTCTCACCACCCAACCCCATTGTTGGAAAGTAGGGAGAAAATGGTGCAAGAGCTGACAGTTACCCTGACTGAACCATGAACTTCGCTATCTCTGGCTCTTTCCAGGGAGTGGCAAGTGACCTGCATGGAATCTCTCAGTCGTGCTCTCACGAATCCATCAGGAGAGTCACTGTTGCCATCTGTATGAGACCCAGCAGATCATTCCATTTCCTGATGATGAGGTCAGTGCTGCAGCCAAGCAGTAAGATTTGGAAATGTAGCTGGGTTTTCCCAGGAGCAGAGTGTCATTGACAGTACACGCACTGCACTGAGTGGGCCGTATTACTATGCTGTGGAATTCATTGACTGGGAGGGGTTCCATTTACTCAATGTCCAGATGAGCTGTGATCACTGTGACCACTTTCCAGAGATGTGTGCCCACCCTCTTGGCAGCTGTCACAGCTCCTTCATCCTGCAGCACTCTCATGTACCTGCTGAGTTTGAGGATTCAGGTGCTTTACAAGGCAGGTTACTGGGGACAAGGGCTACCTCGTGTAACCATGGATATTGACACCATTGTGTAGCCCCCTGACTGATGTGGAGCACAGGTATAATACCACCCTTGCTTCATCCAGCACCATAGTGGAGCAGACAATGAGGCTGCTGAAGATAAGATTCCACTACTTGAAGTGCTCTGGGATGCCCTCCAGTACAGTCCAGATGGAGTGTACCACATCATCCTGGAGTGCTGTGCTCAGCACAATTGCAGAGGGCAGTGAGGCAATGTGCTGAATGCTGAGGAAGTGGGCAAATGGGGACAGTCATCCAAAGAGGAGAATGAAGATATTGAGGAGGAGAGGGCTCTCCTCATCCATGAGAGAGCTCAGCGTAAGGTGCTGCAACCGAGACAGGACCAGATTGACAACGGATGAGAGCTGGTTACAGCAGACCATCATTGGCTGTAAAATACTCATTAATTATGTAGTTTGCCTTGCGGGGATGAACTGCAGCTTCTATTCATTTTGTTTGTGTTTGCTTTTGTTGGTTGTCTTTGGAAGTTCATCTTTGGAATTGTTCTACTGTTCGCCTGTATGTGATACCCCCTCATGGACAATGACAAATGTGGGTCTACAGTGGACACTGCGGACAGAGTATTGGTGATTCAGAGAGGGTGTTTAGACGGGATGGAGCTCAGCATGGAGCAAAGGATAGGTAAAGTGTCCTGGTCGTTAAACAGTGACTAAGGGACAGAATGGTTTTGTACTTAAGAGAGAGTGTCAGCCATGCTGTCTATGAGCTTTGTGGATGCTGTGACTTTATGTTGCTGGTAAGTGGAAGTGCCTGATTGCCAATGCTTGTCTTTGTGCACGGTGACTTTTTAAAGATGGCATGTGTGCCAGGAATGCTAGCTTTTTTGGTCAGTTTGCTCCAGGAATGCTCCATGGAAAGATGAGGCGAGAGTGAGGCTGGAGTTGTGCCTAAGGGGTGGAGTAGGTAGTCCATGAGGAGAGCTTTGTAAGGTGCAACAAGGGATCTTGTTAGGTATCAATCAAGAAATCCTCCTAAAATCTCAACGACGCTGATAGTTAGCCAAAAAAAATGGAAGTTTCAGCCCATTGGTTCTGTACATTCAGATAATATGTGATGACATTGTATATATTTCATTGTACTCCTGCACTTTGTACTTGAGTACAAGTGACAATAAACCTAGTTCGAATTCTAATTCTGATTCTTTGAATAACACAACTAGATGCAGTTCTTATACAGACATAATGAAATGACAGAATAGTTTTACTCTGAGGTGCACTCTGCACTCCCCCTGTGCAGGCCCCAGTGGTGAGCTTCTGTCTTTGCTGTTCTGATGATCTGTAATCCTCATGACTGTTTGTGATGTCTCTACAGAACTGGCCATGACCCACTCCCTGGACTGTCGTCAGACAGCTCTCCTGACTGGCATTGCCTCCAGCAAAGTTTGAACAAGCTGTAGTTGATGTTTGAGTTGTATATGTTTTGAAGCTGAGGGGGTGTACAACTGCAGCTCTGGTTGACAACAAGAAGTTGATTGGTCTCTAGACTAGTGACCAGTTATTGATGACAAAGGTCTTCTGCCTGCCAACAATGATGATGTGATTGGTTCTTACGTAACTAAGCAGTTTCAAGTTGGATACAAGTTAGAGAGAGGGAGAGACAGAGAAAGAAGTGTTCAGTTCTTCTGAGCTCAGGAGTAGTATTGCTGTTCTCCACAATCAAATCTAATTTAAAACCTGAAAAAAACCAATGAATCCATCCTGTAGCTGGTGTATCCTGGTGTAAGTTTTGACTATTAATTGGTACATTTGATAAGTAAACCAGCTGCCCTGTATTTCCACCAACCAGTAGACACACCCAGGGAAATGTGGTTGCAAAGCTTTGTGGTAGCCATCAGAACAGACATAAAGAGCATTGCAACCTGGGAACAAAACTGATTGAACTGGCTTTCCAGTTTCCCTCTATGACCCACTAACCTGATGTCTCCATTTGTTTGCCTGTCTGTGTGTGGTTAAGGAGACTTGTGTTTTAAGTAATAATGTTATATGTCAATGGTTTATAACTGTTACCTGTAGCAAGAGTCTAATTTATTTTCATGTCAAGTAATTCTTGTTCAGCCTAGAAATCTGTTTTTGTTTTCTATCAATCTATGTCTGAATATCAAGTAAACTGGGGAGCTTTGTAGATTTTGTACCATTGTTAAGTCTCTAATGGAATGCACTGGCTAATGGAAAGGTTTGAATACTTCCAATAAATTACAGAATCTCAACCGAGCAAGAAACAAAAAATGCAGGGCTGTGTGGAAAGAGCAATGGAGAGAAAACTAATTGGTTCCTCTAACAGACAGCCAGCACAGATGGACTGAATGGCCTACTTCTGTGCAGTATAATTTGATGATTGCTCTCACTTTCCCTTCTCCACTGTGTTGGCAATTAATTACCCAATTAATTCTCTGTTACCTGTGAAATTGCATGCCTGTCCAAGTTGTTTTTTACCCCCTGCAATTTATTTGTGAATATTACAAAAAAGCTGTTGGTAGAAAACTATAAATTGCAAATATTTGTGTGTGGTATCACAATGGTTGGAACTCGCCTCATTATTTTTAGTTTTATTGCGATGAAATAGCACCACTGAGAGGAAACATAATTCTCATAATAGTGTTATTCTGTGCATTCTCATCTGGAGAGAATCTAAAATACCAACTGGCTGTCCAGTTTTACAGCAGCAACATTATAATAATACCACATTGAATCACTTAAGGGCTTTGGCCTCCAGGGAGTTTTTTTTTGTATTTCAAATTTTACTGAAGGGATATCACTCATACATAACTCTTTCATGTGTTTTCTAAATATTATAAATATGGCAGCTGTACATGCAGTGCAATTTGAACACAACAAATCCTTAATAAATAATTGCAGAAGATGTGAAAACCATCTGGGAGTAACTAATATTCTGGAATATAAATTGAAGTGATTTGATCACTTGGCTATGATCTCCTCAGATCAATAATGCTCAGAAATGTATCCTGGGACAGGGAAATAAGCAAATGAAAATACTAGAACCAGAGTTTGGAAGTAAAGTTATCCTCTTCCTTCCAAAAATTTATGTAAAACCTGAAGTGAAAAGAAAAGATGGCTACATTGAGATACTTTCACTTTCTCCCCAGGGAATAATCAACTGTGACAGTATTTTTGACCCTGTACCTTGGAACATTCAGACTCCAGTCCTCTTCCATTATTATTCATTCATTAAGTGCTGATCAAATAAATATTTGATAGCCTTAAAACTAATGTTCCAATAACTTTTGCAGTCTTCAAACACCTCCTTTCTATCATGCAGCATATTTTAAAATAATTTGTAATAGTGTTTAATGTATATTAAACCAATTGGTGACTGAGAGCTGTGGTTGCCGACCTGCAAGCATGCAACCTAAACTCACAATTACTCAATGTTGGGACTCCATGCAGCAATGGGTAGCAACTTGGTTAGCCTCGTGAAGTATTTTTGAAAAATTATATGATTTCGTTGATGAGCTTTTGCAATGAAAGTAAATTGACTCCAGCTTCTTGGAATCACCTCTGATCTAAATGTTGCCCACTAATCTTAAGAACTTAAGAGTTGTGTCTTGTTCAATAATGTCTAACTTTCCCCAACTGTTTTTACCCCACATTGGAGAGGCACGGTGGCTCAGTGGTTAGCACTGCTGCCTCACAGCACCAGAGTCCCAGGTTCGATTCTAGCCTCGGGTGACTGTCTCTGTGGAGTTTGCACATTCTCCCTGTGTCTGCGTGGGTTCCTCTGGGTGTTCTGGTTTCCTCCCACAGTCCAAAGCTGTGCGGATTAGGTGAATTGCCTAAATTTCCCAGAGTGCTAGGTGCATTAGTCAGAGGGAAATTGGTTCTGGGTGGGTTACTCTTCAGAGGGTTGGTATGGACTGGTTGGGCCAAAGGGCCCGTTTCCACGCTGTCGGGAATCTAATCTAATCATTAGCACAAGAATGGGAGTTCTAACCATTTCTATTGATTGTAATCTAGAGGTCCTCACCTGCACATCCTCAGAAGAAATATGGAATCATGGACAGCAACCTCACCTGCACATCCTCAGAAGAAATATGGAATCATGGACAGTGATTCTGGATTCCTGCATTATTCTGCTGTTGGGCACAATGTATAACTTTAGGTTTCAATTCTATGTTGTATTATTTGTGTTACAAGGGGAGAGAAATTGTTTTAGTTTCAGTTTTAGAGTTGGTTTTGTGAGCTTGACACCAACAGATCTGGAGTCCTGTTTGTATAAATGCATTTTTAATATGATTTTACAAGTCTCGAAGTAATAAAATGGGATTCAGTGCACAAAAACAGTAGGAATAAAACTGTGGAGTTGCCCAGCAATGGCATCTAGGGACACACACAGGGACAGAACAGTGCAGAAATCTGTGGAGCTACCAAAGAGTTGAAGCAGGAGGGTTATACGTTTTCGTAAGAAATCCTGCAGTATTGCTGAAAACTGAATTTAGAGAACTTGCTTGTTCACACTGAAGGTCAATTAATAGAGAGCTTAGTTTGTAGTAAGTTTCTCAGGGAGAGATACCAGATGAAAAGAAACATCTAGCAATTGCATAGGTAAATATTTTCTAATTAACCTGTTCATGAATATTATTACTTGCCTCTGGAAGAGATGGGACTTGAACTGAGGTCTCCTGGCTCAGCAATAAGGACACAAGCACTGTACCACAAGAACATCTCTGCATGCAAATATATTTACCAGAAGAAAACTGGTTGCAGCTGTACCAAACTGAACAAGAAGTTTTAGCGTGGAGATAATGGGGAACTTGCACAAAGGTTTTCTATTTGCGAAAGTTTTGCTGAAATAAATTTAATAGTGAGAGTTGGAATCTTTTGCAGGTGTATGCACTGAAATTTTTCAGCCTTTTTGTCAATGTCATGTAGTTTATTTTCTCCCTTATTTAGTAAGCATTTTATTCTATATTTTAGAAGTATACTTGAAGTATCTTGTGAATGTATTCAGTAAAACACCTCCAGAGTTAGAGAAACACCAAAATTAGGGGTGAAGCTAGGTGTTAACATTAACTGATATCCTAACAAACTGGAGTGTATGTCCACTTTGGAAATCCTGAAATTTTTGATAGATCTGTGAATCCTTAAGAAAATGTATGCATGGAGGTGCTGGCCAGAGGTTCAAGAGTTTCAGTGAAGTATGTTGGTGGATTGGAATTTCAACATGATTTGACTATGTTGACTAATGGCTTTGAAAGTAGAAGATGTAGTTATAAATCATTTCAAATCTTTGACACTGGAAGTGCTAATGGAAAAAAATTGAAGAAAGATCTTGTACGGATGATGTGTTTAAAGTGTTTACCCAGCATTTAACACTCAAAGGAGAAAATCCAGGAATTGATGCATCACAGCTAGCATTAGCTACAACTGGAGGAAAAAAAAGAGAAGAGAAATGGAAATTTTAAAAAAAATTGAATTGGCAAGACAGAGGAAAGGAAAACAAAGAAAATGGGAATGCAAACATATAAATATATATATGGAGAGAGAGAGAGACAGACAAAGACAGAGACAGAGACAAAGACTGAGAGAATAAGTAAAAAACTGCAACAATAATTTAACTAAAAAAAAATTGGAGTAAAAGAAACAGTTAAATGGTTGCAAAACTCAAGTTTTGGCTGTATTACAGGATTTTATGAGAGTGTGTAACCCTCCTGCTTCCATTTTTTATTATTACTACAGACTTCTGCATTATTCTGACTCTGCATGTGCCCCAGGATCCTCATGGCCACAGATCTTTTTGTATAATTCAGATACTTTGTACAGTTCAGATACCTGAACCTTGATCAGATTGTTTTAATTTGGATTATTCATATCTTCCAAAACATTGAACTGATTTCTCCAGTACCATTTTGGCTGTACCTTCCCAAGAGATACTATTTCAGGTTATCTTTTTGCAATAGCCATTGTTGTTGTTGTGGACATTGATTCCCACTCCTGATTTTTGGTAGAAGTTCTAACAATCTGTTAACAGTTCTTCAAAAGCTGGTTTCAAAAATAAAGATAGATATGTAGCATGCTTGGCAAAATATCACCACATCTTCAAGGAAATCTGGCCAGCAGAGATGCTTTAGTACTTTAGTCCGCGTTTTCTTAATACCAAAGTGAAATACAATTAGGATTTTGTGAGCCACAAAATGTCCCCTGCATTCTGGAACTGGATTGAGCCATGCCATGAGGATCCTGAGAGGTTGGCAATGAATGTATACCACTAATGTTCACGGATGAGGGCTGAATGCAGATGGTGCCATGGATCGTGCCCTGGGATATTGTTGCATGGTGAGCAGTGTGGAGGCTCTGTGCAGCCAACTGTGATCCAAAGTTGCCTGGGCTCTGCTTTCATTTCCATGTTAATAATTCTCAACATTGAGCTTGTTCATGGCAGATGGTAGATTAGGAAGCTGCTTATTAATGAGGTGCAATGTTCAGTTAATAAGATGCTAACAAGCAATAAACCCCTTTAATTGGCAACTTACTACTGCCTAATGAGAATATCAGCCCAACGCGTGGAGCTTCCTTAACATAGGAATTAGTTTCAAGTGTAGGCAATTCGGCCTTTCGAGCCTGCTCCATCATTAAACATGTTCATGGCTGATCTTATCCTGGTCTCAAATCCACTCTCCTGCTCACTCCCCATAACCCTTTATCCTGCTTTTCATCTGTTTCTTTCTTTAATCTGTTGATTGATTCTACCTCCATTGCACTCTGGGGCAGTGAGTTCTGCAGATCGATAACTGTCTGAGAGAAGTAGTTTCTCCTCATTTCAGTTTTGATCCTGCCTTGTCTCATTCTATACCTATGACCTATTGTTTGAGACCCAACAAGGGAGATACTGCAAGTGTTGAGATAGGCCTCAATGGACTTCTGATTCTGCCACATTTTCCACCATAGTCCACAATGTTCTGGACTCTACAAGATTCTACTCTTTAATTGAAAATGGTAATATTCAAGCCTATGGTGAAAGATCCTGCAATAATACTAAGCAATGAGTTTAGCAAACTAGTATTTGCTCTGAAGTTAAAATAATTGTGAATTCAATTTGTATTGTGTCTCAGGTGTTTCAGTGAGAAATTCTTGATGATAAAAAGCATCTAGAGAATGTGCAGGAATTTGCAGTAAGGAAACTGGCTGCAGCTGTACCAGGCTGTGCAGGGAGCTTTAATGTGGGGATGATGGTGAATTCTCCCTGGGGATTTTCAGGATATTTCTGAGACAAAAGAAATAGTGTCAGTTTGAATCCATTTGCTGCATGATTGTACATCAATCTTTCCAATTTTCTTTGCCAATGTAATGTATTCCATGTTTTTCTTCTCTGTTAATATTTAATCTTTGTGTTTAAAGTATACTTGCACATTCTTGTGAATGTATTCAAGACCTCACAATTAAGCTGTAAAAAAGTTAGGGTCAATCAAACCAGATTTCACTCTGGGATCTGACTTGTCCACGATTAACACTAATGAACAAGACAACATTGTGGAGTCTCAAAATTACTCTTAGTTAAAGTGCACAGTGACAGCAACAACTGGTGATTTGATTGTCACCAGTGCAAAATCCTGGTCATAATATTTTATCCTTGGGATGAAATTTGTTTGAGGTTAAATACCCTCAAAATGTAGGACTCCACAGACATGGGTCAAATGCGTGATTTATTATTATATGGGAAAAAGCCAAAGAAGCCATCATTGTTCCCAATATCTGCAAAACCATTTAAGTACCTGTTTGAATTCCAAGGGCTTCATATAACCTGAAAAGATTTTCATTTAGCAGACAATTTCAAATACAGTGTATTCCTTCAGAAATGATGAAAATGATTGACAGCCATTCAATTAATGGTCAGTCAACTGATTTTTTTCAAGATAATTTGTGCCTCGACTTCTGTAAAGATGCACCTGGGTAATAAATGAAAGTGTGCTATGTTTAACTCTCTGTATTGAAAATACAAAAATGAGTAGCTTACCTCTGCCCAGACCATTTCCATTTTCCCAACTCTCATTTGTTCTACAAAGGGTAGTATGCCTTTTTCTTTATCAATAAGTCACCCTGTGGGTTCTGAAATGTTGACTCCAATACAATTTATTGAGCAGTATTTCTGAACTTCAAATATTCAAAACTTCGAGTTGTGAAAAATACCCACCTGATGCATTTTCTGCAACATAGAAGCATTCAAACTTCTATTCTTCCCAATTTATATCCCCAGAAAACTTGTCATTTTGATACACCTCTTGAAGAGATGAAATGTCATTTCTAAAAGTGTTTTATCACAAGAGAAACACAACATTTATGAAACAAAATATAGAAAAAGCACATTAATACACCCTCATTGATTCTTATGCAGGATTTATACATTTATCTGTCATCTTTTCTTAAATTTTCAACATCTTCCACCATCATTATATTCTAGATATTCCATCTGCAATGATATTATCTTTTCCTGTATTATGAATAATGCTTATGTTGCAAGGATGGATTAACAACTCAAGCAAAATAATCTTGCACTTGGAATTTGAATTTTTTTCTTACCATGGATGAAAGGAGTCTCTTAAGTGTATATTAGCGTTTCTTTGTGCTTGTAATAGACATAAACCTACTTATCAAGATAGCGGCAGAGTAGCAGGGCTTCATGTAGGCTTTTGCCTGAGGATCAGCTGTTTCTGCATGATTTCCTTCTTCTTTTTCTTTTTTTATACTTCTGCTCTTTTACTTTCATTTTGTTCTTTTGCTTTTCTTTTCTTTGGAGCCATTTGCAGTGGGTTAGTCAGAGACATCGACACGGCAGCTGCAACGGGCCTTGTGCGCAATGACAGCTCCTTGTGTTGAACAGAGGATGCGATGGCGGACACAGCTCCCCACGGTGACTGGAGACAGCAGTTGTGGAGCTGTCTTCCTGGCGTTCAGGGCTGCTGGCGGCAGCAATGGCGGCTCCCAGCGATCGGAAGGGGATAGCGGACTTTTCAAGATGATGGCACTTGCAAAGCAACATCTTGGAGGAGGCTGGCTGGAGCAGGACTCTTGGTGCGAGAGCGGTGATGACCTGGTCTGGCAGTGGAGGCAGGGATTCCTGGTTGCAGTAGGCCCAGGGTGGGGACTGTTAGCATTGGCAAGGCAGCAGTTGCTGTGGCATCGGCATTGATGGTGGCATCAGCGAGGTGGGGCCCAGAGGCAAAGAAATGGCCACAAAGGAATGCCAACTCCTGGTGCATTTGGTGAAGGCATGGTGAGGTGTTGGAGGTGGGATGCAAGTGCAGGTATCGGTGGTAAATCAGCTCAGGACTCTCTTTCAGTTATTCATCCTTTTTTATTCTTAAACTATTCAAAATGGCACTGGCTTCTAGCATCTACTGAAGCTTTTCACTGTACTTTACTGTATTATTCATTGTAAGATAAAAGTTACAATAAATAAAACATTCATTGAAATCTTTCAAACTTCAAAATGTTTAAGAGCCAGGAACAATCTCAGAGTCTTCTTTGTTGCTGAAGAAAACTTTTTCTGATACATCTTTAGATACTTATGTAATTACTTGGAAAAGGACCCCGCTGACCTCTCTATTCCCAAATCATACTTTTGCAATAAGACCACACCACCCTCAAGACATTAACATCAATTGTTTTGTTGAAAGATTTAGTAAAGTCAAGGGCAGCCAATGCTAAGTTATTCATGAGGATTGCTTTCAGCTTCTGAATAGCTGTTTGGAATTCTTTTGACCATATTATCTTTGATTGTTTCTGCAACATATCTGTTACAGGTGGCAGCTACAGTATTGAAGCTAGGCACAAATGTCTGGCAAAAATAAGCCCCCAGCAATGTCATGATTTCCCATTTGATTTTGGGAATGAGATAAGTATTCCAGTATTTAAATATTGCATAATAGGAGTATAGGCAATTCACTTTGTAAACTGTCTACCCCTCCTTTACCCTCACTCTTACTGACTCTGTTAATTTCTACTAGCTTTATGGTTTGACGTAGTTGTGCTTTATTATTTTCTTCTCTCAATGATTCCGCTTTAATGTGGTTATGTGACGTAATCATTTCTTCTCTTTTGCGATCTGGTGTATTTAAAAGATGTTATTTTACTAATCTTCTTAATTAACTTGTACAAACCACTCAATCTCACATTCAGAGGTTCACCTTGTAATGGTAACAGCGCTAACACTTAGTATCCTATTTGAAATGCTGTAGCTGCAGCACGTTTGTCTGCCTGTTCTTTCACCTTTGCCTGTGAAGCTTTTAAATGTTCCTGCGATATTTTTAATCTGCCTGCTCACAGCACTCTAACGCTTGACTGAACAGTTCTTCAAGAGCTGGTATGAAAGGAGCCAGTTTGATTTCATGTGGAAGTTTTCTTACTACATAGCGTGTATGGCATGTTTTATAGAACTGCAAAACCTCCTTATGAATTCTTGGCCGAATAAAATGCCTGTTCATTGATGCTTATGTTTTCCAAATTCCTACTATCTCACTGTCAACATTTCATGTGTTGTTCCTGGCATCTCTGTACGATATCATTGTAGTACTACTATCTGATGAGCATCTGTTTATTCCTCAGCTGCAGCTCTCTGAAGACATCTCCACTTTGGTATCAGAACTCCACTTTTAACAAAATAATGCACAGACGTTCCTTGAACCTCAGCTTTAATGTGTGCTGATTGTGTTAACTTACTTGATTCTGGCTCTATTTTCTGAGCCTCAATTAAATAAGATGCACCAAAGGTTTCTTGTAAATTATCCTTATCCTTAAATAAAGTTTTGACTACTCTAACAATTGCTTATGGTATTTCTTTGACTTATGATGGTGGACTTTAGTTCGTCATAACTCTGGACACCCAACATGATGGCAAAATAACTGAAACTTGTATTCCATCTCAGACTCTCTGCAATTAACTTACGCACTGGCCAAATTGTTATCTAAGACCAAGTCAACTCTGTTCAGAGAAAAGTTTTGAACCACTCCTACTTTTGTTGCTCCAGGCATTCAATTACTTTCTATGTGTAATTAGTGGAACAGAACAGGTATTCACTTATTCTATTTATTAAAATTTTGGCTTTCAATAGACTCTGGAGGAAAACTGATATATTTCTCCAACATAAGAGGTTGAGTAGCTCCTTTATTCCTTCATATAGTTATGGGTTGCTGTATCATTTGAATAATAAGGGGTGACTCCTTCTTTCAACAAAAATCCTATATCTCTCATCTATTCACCTTATTTACCTCTCCTGCATTCATAACCGTATCTATGTTTAGTCTGACAGTTGTCATAAAACCTCTAAATTGATCCATAGTATTTTCCACATGAATTCCTTTTTTGGACTCAGTCTTATGGGACCGCAGTAAGTCCCTGGCCTTTCCTCACAACTCAGAATTCAGATCAAAAGTGTGCCACTTTGTTATAATGGGAACACTTAGGCCTATGATACACACTTCAACCCTCAGCACCTTGAATTTGAAGAAGAATTCCTGGAGCATGCCTAACTATTTTCTCTAATTGTCTTCCTTTCGCTCTTCTTCCTCTATTGTTCTTCAGTTTATGGAAATGGATCAGCTCATAATTCTCAGTTAGCAACGGTGCTTGTCCCACTGTTACAGCCCTCCTGTACTCAGTATGAGTTCTAATTACTAAAAGTAATGAATTTTTAAATTCCTCCAAGAGAATCATTTCTCTGAAAGCTTCATCTATGGTATTCACTCCTAATACAAATGTCCATTGGTCAAAAGAATTTTTCTTTAACGTTTCAATTTCAATATACATTTGTCTGCACTGTTTCCTTAAGATTAGATTAGATTAGATTACTTACAGTGTGGAAACAGGCCCTTCGGCCCAACAAGTCCACACCGACCCGCCAAAGCGCAACCCACCCATACCCCTACATTACCCCTTTGCCTAACACTACGGGCAATTTGTCCTGGCCAATTCACCTAACCTGCACATCTTTGGACTGTGGGAGGAAACCGGAGCACCCGGAGGAAACCCACGCAGACACGGGGAGAACGTGCAAACTCCACACAGTCAGTCGCCTGAGTCGGGAAGTTTCAAAACTTTTACCTGCATCCTTCAGAAACGAACTCAGAAACAAATGGAATAGCCCCTCTAACTGTATCACAATCCATAGAACTCTGATGCATAAATCACATCACTCAACCTGTCAACCAGCTCTGAATTGACAGTGTCTGGTTTTCCTTCAGCCACTTCATTTGTTTTGCTACTTTTTCATTCATCGTCAAGAATTATTCCATATCCTTTTCCTCAAATTTTGGTGGCGTCTCTATAAATCAAACCATTTCCTTACTGGATTTTAGATTTTGTCTCGGGTTTTCCTTATCAGAGCCTTTTTCTACATCTGACGCCTTGTTTTCTAGCCGTAGCCTTCCAAGCCAGTACTTGTTCTCTTTCATTTTCTTTCTCCTTCTCTGCCATGCCTCTTCTCACTTTTCCTTTGCAATTTAAGTTGTAGTCTCTTAAAAATCTCTTTCTCTTTCCTTTACTTCTCTTTAAAGTGCACATTCCTTTTCTTTCACATTTTTGTCAATCTCTTACATTTTAAATTCCATTTCCCTTTCATGCTTTTTAAAATTCCTTTTCCATTTTAAACTGCTTGTTGATTGCAGACTTAAAAATCACAGAACACCAGATTATAATCCAACAGGTTTATTTGTAAGTACAAGCTTTCAGAGCGTTGCTCCTTGTACTTCAAAATAAACCTGTTGGACTATAGCTTGGTGTTGTGTGATTTTTAACTGTGTCCACCCAGCCTAACACCAGCACTTCCACATCACATTGATTGCACAGTGGCAGAAGACCCTTAATTTAATAACTGATCAATTGGACCTAGTCATTTGTTTGAATTTAAAAAGTTATTCTTTTCTGAGTCTTTGAGTGCTTTTGTTTCCTGGCAGAGGGTAAGAAAGAATCAGAGAGACTGTCTTTGCTTGCAGGTTTTCTGGACATCAGCATTCAAACACCCTTATCAGTTCCATGACAGGTCTGGAACTCAAAAATTCAGAATGCTGTTGTTAAGCAATCTTTCAATATTAACCTAATGGGTACAAGCTTTTGTCATGAGAGCATTCAATCCAGAGTCTAGAGAAGTTAAATGACCTTATGTAACCAATAAGTGAAGACCACACAGTTCCAATTCTGACCTTTGAGTTGCTTTTTAAAACAAAAAAATACCTTGCACATTCACTGCAACACTGCAACACCCAAACTTCTATTGTATATTCCAAAAGGATCTGTAACCTTATACACCACAGATTTGCCAGCTACTCCTCTCAGGTGTTATTGATACAGTGGACCATCAAATCTTATTAATCTTCATATTTGTTGATTGGTCATGAAACCTACTCTCAAGAATCACTCCATCATGGAATGCCTCAATGGTTGCTCCTGGTCTGTTTGATCATCCTCCTTTCCTGGGTATGCACTCTCCTGGAGTCCAGTATTCATTCACAAGCATAACCCCAGCTCACCTCACTGAGCTAGTCTTCTCTTGGATTTTGCCGTGTTCTAATTTTGCTTAGTTGCACAAAGCAAATGCTGCCTGTGAACGTTTCAAGCCCCATTCCTTCAGTAATAGTGAAGTATTAAAGGCTGCCACTGAACACCTCACAGCTTTCCCTGATGCAAAGCCGGTGACCATTCGATTTTTGTTGTTCCTCGGGGTGGATTCTGAGTCCTTCTTCATGAGTCTACTATCGCAGAGACATGCAACTGCTCTTAACTGTTTACTGAGCCTTCTGGACACAGTCTGTGCATTCAGTTAAATTCCCAGCAGTTGAGCTAATATTGGACTTTCTGTTTCCTTGCTCATGATTGATAAACTCCTTTTCAGTGACTCCCAATACTTCTGAACCAAACACTTACAAAGACCCACCCTATTACTGGGCTAAAGAGAATGTTACTTCTATTCGCTTGTGTCTTGTGGTCAGTATGACTTTAAGAGACACGCTCATCATATCATCTCTGCATCACAACATGTGAGGGCATAAAGATCACATTCTCCATGTTATGGGACATAGCATAAGCATTATCAAAACTGGTAAAACACTCAGACACAATAAGGACTGTAGATGCTAGAAGCAAGAGTCAATAGGCATGAGGCTGGAAAAGCACGGCAGATCAAACAGCAACCGAGGAGCAGGAAAGTCAACTCCCTGATGAAGAGTTTCGATCCAAAATGTTGACTTTCTTGATGCTGTCTGACCTGCTGTGGCTTTCCAGTTTCACATCTATTGATCCCCATTGGTAAAGCACCCTACTGGAGGTGAACCAGGCACCTAGCAACTTTTGTTTCATGCTTATTACCAGTCATTGATTACTGACTTGTTCAGTGTCAAAGAAAAGATACCTATACAGGTTTTCATGATTACAAAAAAAGGAAAGTTTTACTTCGACTTCAAAACTGTACAGCTTTTCTTCAGACTGGTAATGTGATGATTGTATGATGTATTGAACAAAATTTTTTGCAGGCATTCTCAGCTGTCAGAGATAGATAATTATTAATCCTTTGCAGGAATCACTTAAATATAATTTTTGGCTGTTTAATACATTGCATGCTTTTTTATATTAAATAGAAAATTGCAAATTATGTTCAGCCATAATACAAGAATAGAATCGAAACAATTATTTTCCACCCACCATCATAGTGTTAAAAGATCATCTGCAGTAATTGCTGGAGTTACTTTGAACAGTTTTTTTCTCCATTTATATTTTCACCTCTTGTTAGAAGAATAGATCTGTAGAAAAGTTGCTGTACAGACAGAGATCATTCAGTCCATCATATCTGCACTGGCTAAATAAACAAGCCGGCCATTATAATTTCACTTACCAGCATCTACTCTGTAGCCTTTCATGGGCTTCAGGGGCAGATTTAGTTTTCTGCCTCAACCACCAGATTGGGTAGTGAATTGCAGGCAACCACCACCCTCTGGGTGAAAAAGTTTTTCCTCATGTCCCTACTTTTCCTTCTCCCAATCACCTTAAATCTGTGCCCCCCTTGAAGCTCGAGCAAACAGGTCTTCCCTGTTGTTCACTTTTTTCCTTTGCCAACTTTCTTTTCTACCATTTGATGATGCATTTGCTCCCAGGTCTTTCTCCTTCTATATTGTGGATGGCCACCAGAAGATGCATGAGAATAGGAGAGCATCGGTCTTTCTTCTCAAAATTTAAATGCTTGAGCATTGCACAAATCGATCCAGCTGTATTGGGCATTTACCAAAGCCTACACCCCCCCCATAATGGGGCATGAACCTAAGTGTAATCCATACATGGTCTTAATTTCAGCATTACCATTTAAAAAAGAACCCCTTTGATTACCTCCATACACCAGGTCATTTAATTAATAACTGTCCCTTTGTCAAGGATTGTTAAGGACACAAAGACATCTTTGAAAAGATAATTGCAAGATAAATGGAAAGAAATTATATAAAATATAACTACTTAGAAATCTCAAATGTAAGATGAATTGAAAACAGAAATTAAAACCTTTATTCATCACTTGATATGTCATAATTGTCTTCCTTTAATACTTCACTTAGGGTAGGTTCAGAAACAAAACAGGAGTGCTCATGTACTGTTCATTTTGACATCTCTGACTTCACTACAATTAAAGAGCCTCTAAACCTGATGCAGCAAAATGTTACATAAGACCATATGTAATCAATGTGCCATTTCATCATTCATTTCAGCGCCATCATCGAACACGAGCACCTTTAATCATACTTGCATACCAAACCATTCAACTAATCCGGGAAATATTCTACTTTAGCAATGATGATGAAGAACTTCACTCTCTTGAAGCAGCAGTATAGAAATTGTATTTTTTTTTTCACTCCATGGTCATTGGTCCTTCAAATTTGACAGAAAATCAGACTGGGCTCCACAATTCTAAATTGAAATGAAAAAGTTGCCAATGTACAATTTTTTTGGCAGAGGTGTGTTTGTGTCAGCTCGGTGTGACCAATTTGATTTATTTCCTTTTGATCATCCAACACACGCAGATATGGGTTGTAGGGAGTGAGCAGAAAAGTGGGGTTTAGGCCAAAATGAGATTAATCGTGATCATACCAAATGGCTGAGCAGGCTCGAGGGACTGATTGCCTACTCCTGATTTTAGATTGTATTTCTCATATTCTATGTATATACCTGCAAATTATCATGTCATTCCTTTAACTGGAACAAACCTGCCAAAGTAGAAGTTGAGCAAAAGCTGGCACCAGCTTCAGAAAAGTTGACCTGATTCCAAAGATTAATGATTCAAGAACAACCCTGGCACACAGGCGTTGCCACTTAACCTTCAGACTTGTACCACAGGACATCGATGAGACTGAGGTGAGTTGCAGTAGAATGGAATTTCATTGAGATGTAACCATCCAATTTCTGACCCATAACAGCATCTCTCACCCTAGAAATCCCACATGTGAGCACTTCATTCCATTTCCGTTTGATTTACTGAATCAACGTCTACCCAAATGTTTCCATGTCAGTCATTCTGTCATATCCAGCCCTGTTCACAAACGATGATCAACCAATTCACAGCTGCACTTCATCCCATCAAATTTCTTATACTTTTAGAAATACAAACCCTGTTGGTCATTCACCCTCATTGTCCTCAATTCGCCTTTTCCAACTCAGTTAAGCTAGCACTGCACTAACTCCAGGACTTCGGGTTTGCACACCTCCTTTCACATTCCCTCTTGAATACTGATACTTCATCTCCTTCTTTCCTTTCTTATACCAAAACTCTGTTTCCAACTTCAGGTTCCTTTCTGATCTCCTTTCTAATTAGCAATCTTCCTTCTATTTGACTCTTATCACTCCACTGAAATCCATTTTCCATTCCCCTTTGCTGGCGTTCTTCCCAACTTGGTTGCTGTCTGTGATCATCTCAACATCTGTGATCCATTTCTCCCCTCAACAATCTTTACTTTCTTCACTTTCTGCTCAAAAATATTCCAGTGGAGTGTGATGCTAGCACAACCAACTGGATTCCACCATTATCTCAGTACCAGCAGGGACAACTGATCCAGATTTCCCAGTCTCTGGATGACTGAGGACTGGCCTTAGCTTCACAGGTGCACAATGGGACACCGTGCAAGTATCAACTATCTGGGAATTGTTTAGGAAGTTTGAACATCCAATGGGCTCTTACCCATTGTCCAAATGCCTCTGAAAATGTCTCCAACTCTGGTTTCTGGAGTGTTACCCAGGAAAGATTAGAGGGGGAATAAAAGCTGCTTCACCTCTTGGGGTAACAATGAAACTGACCCTCAATCACTCATACCGCAACACCTCCCTGACACATGACCCTTACCTCAGCCTAACACCTATCCCTACCCTGATCCCTTCAAAGCCCGACACTCTGAAAACCCTTTAGATTTGCCCTAGTTCCTGAATCCCACCCATCCTGAGCCATCCTATCTCCTCATCTTTTCTCTGGTTATATTACTACATTAGCTACCCTGCCATGTTTTCCATCCACCGGCCACCCTTTCCATTTACCCATCGACCCTCACTCTTTACTCACCCACCTGCACCCCTCTCCATTTACCCATCCAACTGCTCATTCCTGATGAAGGGCTTATGCCAGAAATGTCGATTCTCCTACTTTTCGGATGCTGCCTGATCTGCTGTGCTTTTCCTGCATCACACTCTCAACTGCCAACCTGTCCTGTCATGCTACTGCTACGCTTCACCCACCTGCCACCCTACCACCTCACTCACTTACCTTATATACTTACTTTCCTACAGCAGTGCATCTAAGTGGCCTTACAACTATTAAACGTGCTTACTTACTGTAATATGACAGTGAGTGCTATAACAAGGGGCAGATCATTTAGAACAACTCAGTAGAGGTTTCCTGCGATGATTGCTGCACTGCTTGAGGTAAGATGGTCCCTGCATCAGAACTTGGTCCAGGAAAATTGTGGGAAGTGCATTATAATAAAAAAAGAAAGTGATGATAGTGTAACTCATGATGTAACTTTGGCATCAACAGAGTAGAGTAGAAGATATAACACTGGGGGGAAGTGAACAAAGAGCAGAGATTAAACCCTACACTAGACAGCTATATTTAGCAACTTGTTAATATATCAGCATCAATAAAGAATGTTACAGTCCAGGAGAAAGTGAGAAAGTCTTACTCAAGGATAAGGATAAACTAGGAAGTGAAATGACCGAGAAGAATGGTAACCTAGTCAAACAGGTGCAGCCTCAAAGAGTGTATGTGTAGACACCCAAGATGTACGGATACTGTCAGTTCTGCTATAACATGGTTTTTCCATTGTTGTGTAATCCCATGTTATAAGAAAATTGCGTCATAGCAACACCATTTAAAATAATGGGTCTGGAATCGCATTATAACCAGTACATGTTTTAAAATTTCACACTTTAGAAACAGTGTCCCCAATTAGTAAATTGTTTACAGTCAATTTGTATTAATGAAACGTGTTATAGGAGAACAAACTGTACATTGAAGTATGCACCAATCCATGGTAGCTCCATATTAAATTATAGTGAAATGAGGCAGGAGGGTAAGTTGGTATTCTTTTGACTGGTCTGGGTTGGATGTATTCATTCTGACACAGATCAGGAAGATTCAGGTCCTTGGGTATTGCAACAACTCTGAATGTAAGTAAATGAAGAGTTCCTACTCGGACAGGGCTCAATTCCTGCCATTACTACAAATTGCGGCATTGAAAGGAAATAATGTAACAATTTCTTTGAATACATAAAAGCACAACCAGAGATTTACAGTCCAACATAATCACTACCATGGCAGCTCAGTTATCAGACAGTTGAATGTTTTGTTTCTTTTAAAATAAATGAATGTTTCCTGATATAAAACAAATGGGTCAGTGGCAATAGTTCTGAAAGAAGTGGAACCTATCATTTCAAAATGGGTTTTAAGAGGTACAAGATGAATATTGACGACAGTTTTAAACTATAATTTATATAGTGTTTGTCACTACTACACCAGCATCCATTATGAAGAATTAAAAACTCTATCAGTCATTTTGATCGTTAAGACAAGAGTGAAACCTATGGCCTGCTATAAGAACACATAAATACACAGCAAATGTTCAAAAAGGCATTTTTAAACCATCTATTCCCTTGACAAAAGCAAATTCCATCATTCTCCCGGTTTGTAACCTGATCTAATCAAGAAATAGTATATCGACACCCTGCATTTCTTCAAAACTTAGCCCTCATATGTGACTGTTTTTCTCATCAACATGTCATACACTTTCTACAGAAACTGTTATGGAAGATAATGTGCAGCACTTGACTTCAGGCTTTTATTGGTTTACTCACATAATTCTACTGTCTCCTCTATTTGTCCAAACCTCCAGCTCACTTCCAAATGGCCACTCTCCAACAATCGTCAGCTTTTTCTCCTAATCTTCTGAAGTCTCTCTTTCATGAATCTCATTGTTTTAATTGTTTATGAATCAAACCGATGCTTATGAAGTTTCTGTTGTATGGTCCCACATCAAACCTCTTAGTACTCATTGTTACTAGATCACATTTCTTTCAGAACCACTGCCATTGCCCCATTTCTCTTTACCTCAAGTTTAACCAGTCCATTTCTTCAAACTTCTGTACCATTTGCAATCTGCCCTAAATATATTCTGCTAACAAAAATCTAGCAGTCTCAATTTTAACACTGACAATTGATCAGAAGAAAGTTCCAAACTTTTATTACATTTTATGTAGTAATGCTTTCTCATTTCACCTCTGAAAGATCTGAATGTTAGTTTTAAGATATGCCTCCTGGTTCTAGACTATCCAGCCAACAGAAATAGTTTACTGATATCTCCCCTGCCTGTTCCACATATCTTGAAAACTTTGATCAAATCATCCCTTGACCTGCTAAATTACAGAACGTGGAAGCTTTATTTGTGTCATCTCATCTCTTATTTTAAATTTGGTGTTGAGGTTTCATTCTGATAAACCTAAGCTGCATTCTCTCTAAGGTCAATAGATTCTTCCTTGTGTAGTACTCAAAGCTCATCACAGCACTCTGGGTGACTGTCTAGTCAAGGCTTTTCAGCACTGAGCCATGACTTCCATCCTCTTCCATTTTAGTCCTGTGGATCTTTATCTCACAGCCCGACAACCTCCTGGCCCACAAGCCGCATTCCTGATGATGCGCTTATAACCAAAACGTCAGTTCTCCGGCTCCTCAGATGCTGCCTGACCTGCTGTGCATTTCCAGCACCACACTCTCAACTACAATCTCCAGTATTCAATTAACCTTTATGATCATTTGCTGTAGCAAATCATTAAATTCTAATGTCTTAAATGTTTGGACCCAACTTATTTTGGATATCCTCAGTGACAAACTCTTAATACTTTGCAAGCATCCTCTTGAGTCCTTTTTAGGTCCAAAGTGGATATCCTCACATTTTTCATGGTTGAAATCCATTTGCTTTAGCTTTACTTATTCACTTAATTTATCAGTACATTCTTTGTAATTTTATGCCTTCAGGTAAATGCTGCTTACAATTCTGTGCATCAACAGTGAAACAATTGCAGATATAAGGGTTTCTTTCCCATTGTCCAAATCATTAAGAAACATAGTGAATATTTCAGACCAGAACACAGATCCTTATTGGAAACTGCTACTCCCTAACTGCCAATTAAATACCTGTCCATTATCAATGCTTTCTGACTTTTGCTGCTCAACTAATTTCTTTGTCAAGTCATAGAGTTTTTTTTAGATTAGATTAGACTTACAGTGTGGAAACAGGCCCTTCGGCCCAACAAGTCCACACCGACCCGCCGAAGCGCAACCCACCCATACCCCTACATTTACCCCTTACCTAACACTACGGGCAATTTAGCATGGCCAATTCACCTGACCCGCACATCTTTGGACTGTGGGAGGAAACCGGAGCACCCGGAGGAAACCCACGCAGACACAGGGAGAACGTGCAAACTCCACACAGTCTGTCGTCTGAGTCGGGAATTGAACCCAGGTCTCAGGCGCTGTGAGGCAGCAGTGCTAACCACTGTGCCACCGTGCCGCCCAGTTATAGAGATGTACAGCACAAAAACAGACCCTTTGGTCCAGCTTGTCCATGCCGACCAGTTATCCTTACCTAATCTAGTCCCATTTGCCAGTACTTGGTCCATATCCCTCTCAACCCTTCCTATTCATATACCCATCCAGATGCCTTTTGAATGCTGCAATTGTATCAGTCTCCACCACTTCCTCTGGCAGCTCATTCCATACATGCACCATCCATGCCCCTTAGGTCCCTTTTATATCCTTTCCCTCTCACCCTAAACCTATGTCCTCTAAATCTGGACTCCCCCACCCCAGGGAAAAGACTTTGTCTATTTATCCTATCCATGCTTCTCATGATTTTATGAACTTGAATAACATCATCCCTTAGCTTCCGATGCTTCAGGGAAAACAGCCCCACCCTATTCAGCCCCTCCCTATAACTCAAATCCTCCAATCCTGGCAACATCCTTTAAAATCTTTTCTGAACCCTTTCAATTTTCGCAACGTCTTTCCGATAGGAAGGAGACCAGAAGTGCACGCAATATTCCAACAGTGGCCTAACCAATGTCCTGTACAGCTGCACATAACCTTGCAACTCCTGTACTCATTGCTCTGACCAATAAAGGAAAGCACACCAAATGCTTACTTCATTATCCTATCCACCTGTGACTCCACTTTCAAGGAACTATGAGCCTGTACTCCAAGGTCTTTTTGTTCAGCAACAGTCCCTACGACTTTACCATTAAGTATGTAAGTCCTACCTTGATTTGCTTTTCCAAAATGTAGCACCTTGCATTTATCTAAATTAAAGTGCATCTGCCATTCCTTAGCCCATTGGCACATCTGATCAAGATCCCGTTGTAATCTGAGGTAATCTTCGCTGTCCACTATACCTCCAATTTTGATGTCATCTGCAAGCTTACTAACTATACCTCTTATGCTCACATCCAAGTCATTTCTATAAATGATGAAAAGTAGTGGACCCAGTACCGATCTTTGTGGCACTCCACTGGCCGCAGGCCTCCATTCTGAAAAACAACCCTCCACTACCACCCTCTGTCTTCTACCTTTGAGTGAATTCTGTATCCAAATGGGCTGGTTCTCCCTGTATTCCATGAAATCTAACCTTGTTAAGCAGTCTCCCATCAGGAACCTTGCCGAATGTCTTACTGAAGTTCATTTAGATCATGTCCACTGCTCTGCCCTCATCAATCTTCTTTGTTACCTGTTCAAAAAACTCAATCAAGTTTGTGAGACATGATTTCCCATGCACAAAGCCACATTGACTATCCCTAATCAGTCCTTGCCTTTCCAAATGCATGTAAATTCTGTCCCTCAGGATTCCTTCCAACAACTTGCCCACTACTGATGTCAGGCTCCCTGGTGTATAGTTCCCTGGCTTTTCCTTACTACCTTTCTTAAATAGTGGTACCACGTTAGCCAACCTCCAGTCTTCTGGCACCTTACCTGTAACTATCAATGATACAAATCAATAACTGGTCTTCAGTGTAATGAGCTTCAACTTCAGATAAGATTTTTTTATAGGGGACTTTAACAAATGCCTTTTGGATGTCTACTTTAAAAAATACCCATGGACATTCCCTGTTCACTGTTTTAGTCAATTCCCCAAAACGTTAAGTCAGATTGTGAGGCTTCTTCCTTCTAAATCCACGTTGGCTCTCACTGATCGGCAGAAAATGTTCAAAGTGCTTAGTCACCTTATTTTTAATTGTAGACACTGCTAATTTCCCAATAGCAGATGTTAAGCGTGGTGATGCTGCCCCTTTTAACAACGTTATGTTGTCCTTGGTTTCTTTTCAGGAGAGATCGTGAAGGCAGAGGTGCCAATTTGTCTGGAATCATTTGTGTTCATGAGCTCTAGTCTTCCCAAGTTCCACAAACACCTTTTCTCCAGCAAATCAACATCAAGGTCCTTACATTCCTAATCCATTTCCTTCACAACCTTACCCCAGCTAAATGTTCTTTACCAGCTATTAAAGAACTCTGAACTAGTGCATATTCCCTTTTCCCCGGTAAGTCAAACTCTTACCAATTATGATCTGCTTTCTACTTTTTTTTAGATTTGATTAGATTAGTTACAGTGTAGAAACTGGCCCTTCAGCCCAACAAGTCTACACTGACCCGCCGAAGCACAACCCACCCAGACTCCTTCCCCTACATTTACCCCTTCACCTAACACTACAGGCAATTTAGCATGGCCAAATCACCTCACCTGCATATTTTTGGATTGTGGGAGGAAACCGGAGCACTCGGAGAAAACCCAAGCAGACATGGGGAGAGTGTGCAAACTCCATACAGTCAGTTGCCTGAGGTGGGAATTGAACCTAGGTCTCTGGCGCTGTGAGGCAACAGTGCTAACCACTGTGCCTACTGTGGTTCTGTGACTATTTTTCAAAGACAATTTTGACAACTCTGACTAAGCACACCCCTACATCAACTAACAGCTTTTTATTATTCATTGTTCCAGATCTCCCCTTCAAAGCACCAAGAGATTTTATTTTATTTGGGAAGATGTAACGTTATTGTGGTCATTGTCATACAATGTGAAACAACAATCCCCTCCTTGATGCTTCAGCTACAGCTGCATGAAGAATACTGGTGCCATAATGAAAGCAGTTAGTGGAGGAAAAGGAAAATATGTTCTGACTGAGGCAGTAAAATGTCAGAAAGGCAAACCAAAATCAAACAGGTACAGCATATTATAATGAAATATAATTAGGAGAGTGGGTGGTTTTAAACAATGCTATTCTCCATTCTGCTCCTGATTTAATTTATCGTTTCAAGGTCAAACACACTTTTAGCTTTCCCTGCTGTAGTCAGGTAGTGTCAAATCCCATTGTATATGCTTCTGTTATCTCACTGCATTGAAGAAAATATTTCATACTGTTGTTAAAGAGGATATAATTTGGGTCAGGATATAATGTGACAACTTGGAATCAATTTGAGAGGATTATGTCACAAATGGCTTGACCCTAAGTCATATAAATGTATAAAACAAGAGTTTGCAGTATTTCATTGATATAATTCACCGATAAAATAATTACATTATTCACTTGTAAAGTGGTACCTTTCAGTATCAAGATTATGTTGAGTATTTGTTCAATCATATTCCAATTATTATTTAATATAACTGTCAATCCTTAACCAAGGTTTTAAGTCTTTCCCAATCTCTGAATAATCTAGAGCTCCGTAAAACATAATTCAGCTTCTGATACAATTCTGTAGCATCAGCAGCTGCAACTATTCAGCTCACAAGCTTCTCCTCCAGATGATTTATGAAGACTACGATTAGCAAAGGTATCAGCCTTATCCCTGTGAAAGCTCAATAATCACTGTTCCCAAACCTGAGTAATATCCATTTATAAGCACCCTCTGTTTCCTCTTTTCAAACCTCTGAATAATCATTTTGATTCACAAACATTTATAAGATGCTTCACACATATTTTTTGGCTTGAATTTTCATTGGTCTCCTGCAAGAAAACCTCACAGAAAATATTGAAGTTTACAATGAGGCTTTCTGGCAATACATTTGAAAGTAGCATTAAGGTCACAGCACCCACTGACTAAGTGTAATTTGTGTTGCTAATTTAAATAAACCTATGCTTATCATGTGAGCCTTTCTATGTCCTTAAATGAAAAGAAAAAGCACTGAAACAGCCTTGGTTTACTCTGTCTTTAAAATAGGAGGACAATGTCCACTTGCAGTGGAATGATTGTTAAATCCGAAGAAGCAGTACATTTTCACAAAGATAAATCTTGGGATACATTTGAATATTTCAGCAGCGATACAAGAAACCAGGAACTGCTGCAAGGAAGGATAATTGATCCAAAAGATTAAGTCTGAAATTAACTCTTTCCACAGATTCTACCAGACCCAGCAATTTCTGTTTTTGTTTCTGACTTACAGCATCCACAGTTCCTTTGGCTTTTATTTTTAGAAACTGCTGCAATGCTAAGCTTGACAGAAAATAATTTTAATATGAATTTCATGCTCACTAGTGATACTGCACTTCATTTGCATCATAAACTGCTGAAATATCGATCAATATTCAGTCATATCAAACTCCATGCTCAGTGGCTCATCTTCAGAAACAATGAAACAAAAGTGTAGAGAAGAAACAGCAGGATCTTGCTATTTGAAAAAGGCTATAATTGCATCAGAAGTATATCAAAAAGGGTCCACTCGATCATTCCTGGAAGGAAAGGCTCATCTTATGCTGAAAGGTTGAACAGATCGGTCCATTTGGAGTTTAGAAGAATGAGAGGCGATCTTATTGAACATAAGATCTTCACAGTGAATGCTAATAGGATGGCTGCTTTCATGTGAGAGCTTAGAACTAGGAGACATGATTTCAGAATAAGAGGTTTCCCTTTTAAGATGGAGAGGAGGAGAAACATTTTCTGGTGAATAGAAAAGGTTCAGAGAGATATAGACCAAAAGGCAAAAGGAAATAGTTTAGTTTGGGAAACTTGGTTGGCATAGATGAGTTGGACAGAAGGGTCTGTTTCCATGCTGTATTTCTCGATGATTCTTTGAAAGGTATAAGGATGCAAAATCAAATTAAAATTAGAGACAGCAAGAGGGCAAGAGACCAGAGTTGATAAAGGGGAAGAGAAAGAGAGACACAGACAGACAAAAAGGAAAAGCATGAAAAAAAATTTAGAAAAGGATTAAAAAGAAGATAACGTGTTCACATGTTGTGTTTTGAAATTGCTGTTTTAGGCAGCAGCAACAACAGTAAATAGATTTTTAGCTCTTGACTTACCATAGTAGTTTATTACTCTTCAGGAGGCCGGAAATGACTGAGATTAATTGGAGTGCTAGAGAATTTGCTGTATGCCCTGTATCAAAACACAGGTAAACAGTACTTCAAAATGTTATTACCTAAAAGAAACCTAGTTTGCTTGAATGAGTGACCCTGTTCTGATGGCAGAAACAGCTTGCTGTCCTAAGAATGTCGGCCTTACCAATGCACCTCGGGGGCATTTCACCAATGTTCTGGCTACATCCTCGCTAAGTCTCTGAAGCGTTTAAGAGCCTGGGGATCACTGCTGTCCACTGAAACATGATCTTACCCTCAAGTTCCAAATCCTGGTCCATAAATATTCTTTTCCTCAGAAGGCCGAAGACCGAACTGGTACTTTGGAGACAGTGATTCATTTCATTTTTTATGTCTGCCTTTGTTGAGGAAAGGTTCTCATTTAGTGAGTATGTAGTGGATAATTAGTGAAGAGTCCATTTTCTCATATGCTTCAGAGGTGTTTTCAAGAATGACCTGGAGCTCAGTTTCTTCCTGAGTCCACACATTAGTATTGTATGTATATTGAAGAACAATGTTTGAAATCTTAGTTTTGGACTCGGGTTGAATAGTTTCCCACATGGTCTGTGGGTTATTTCCAGATCTGTGGATAATTTATTGAGGTGAAGTGTAATGTTGCAATAAGGAAAATGGAGAAATGACTTGATGCTATGATACAAGCTTATTTGATCCCTTTCTTCACTGAGGTAGGCTCTGGGGTTGTTTAGGCGATGGAGATTACAGCTACTATGTCATTGTGGAGTTGTTGAAGAATGGTTATAGTTTCTGATGAAAGTCAGATTTATGGAGCCTTTCCCATTGACAGAGTTTTTTTTGTAGGTGGGAAAGGTTATTCTGTTGGTTGGCTCTGCTCCTTGTATCTTTCTCAAAGTGCTGTGTAGTGAGGATTAGGTATGTGGTAGCCTCTTAATCTCAAGTCTACTCAGAAACGAGTCTTTGGCCGATGAAAGGAAGCAATTGAGGTGGATCCTTGCAAGACAGCAAAGAGACTCTCTGTTGTTAGCACAGTTAGATGCAACTCCCGTCCTGAATATAGTCACCTTAGAACATAAGAAACATAAGAAGGAGTTGGCCTTTTGTCCATTTGGACATGCTGTGCCATAATGATCAGTCTGATTGTGGCCTGGACTTCACTTTATTGCCACTGCCCATAAACCTTGAGACTCCTGTTGATCAAAACCTATCTGACTTCATCTGGAATATATTGATTGGCTCAGTTTCCACAGTCGCTATGGGTGAGAATTCCTCAGATATATGACCCTCATACAGGAAAATTCTTCTTCATCCCAGACTTAAATTGGAAACTGCCTGATGTTAACTGTGCTGCTGGTTCTAGTTCCCAGCACAACACCAGTGGTCCAATAGCAGATGCTTTGACCAAAACAGCACCCTCAGCATTGAGGCAGTAATCAGGAGCATGGTGTTTGCCTGCCTGCCATCAGGCTCCCAAAGCAGCATTTCCACTGGGATTTCATATTGCAGCAGGAGGTTTTTAGAAGGCAAGTGGAAAGGCGAACATCCCTGAGAGATGAAGCATCAACGCCAGATCATTGGAAGTGCCTGATTCACAACTGATCAAAATAGAGAAGGTCTAATCAGAAACACAGCACAAGGTTTCATTGAGAGGATGCAGTGGAGGAAGGGAAAGCACCGAGAGAATGCACAAACCTCGAAGCACATCAACTTTCTAACCTATACAGCACTACGTACCTTGCATGTGTCAGAACTCGACATTAATGCAAATGGTGGACAAATCAGATCCTGGAATAAAATCTGGCTTCACAGTCATGTTTTTTTTAAGAGGTGTTCTCTCAACTGGAACACAAATAAGCCAGGCTGAAGATTTGGTTTTAACAATAAAACAGACAAGAACCCAAACCAACTTATCTACATATAATTTACAAGATTTCAAACACCAGCAAAGCAAAATCCTATCTAACCTCCCCCTCCCCCTCCCCACCATTCCCAATGCCTTCATATACAATTAATCAGAATACAGAGCAAGTTTCCTTCCCTTCAAAACTTGTGAGCTGTGATGCCTTTCTCTGTGATTCATGCAACTGACATCCTTATATTGAGGTAACTTGTTACTTTAAGTTCTCTGAACAAGTTGCTGTTTTCTTGCGGAAACCATTCTTAACACCTGACTTCAGTCTGGTCCCCTTTGAATGGATCAAAGCCTTTCCACCACTGGGTCTTTCTAAGCTAAAATCAAACCTTGACTATTCTAGCCCCCAAAGTATGCTCACATCTTTCAATGTGTTGCAAAATCCCACAATCTAAACAAATTTCCTTTAACTTTCCTGGAGATGTCCAGTCACCTGCCCTCTGACACATACAATTTTGAAATCATGGCTCCAAAAGTAAGGTTTCTGACTTTGTTCATTATTAAGCGGCTTCACAAAAAATAAGGGAGACTGGCATGTGTATGCCACTAGTTTGAAACCCAAACTCTGAAAATAAATTATAATACTGTCGAGAAAGCACACAATTTTTAACACAGGATCATGCGTTGGACCTATGCAGCATTTCAGAATGCATTGAAACTAATGGGAAGCAAGTTGTGCTCAATCCTAAGGGGCTGCTGAAGAAGAAGAGTATCTGAAGGTTTATTGCCATCTGCCACCAACCTTGGTTGGTGAGATAGAGGAGAGCATTGAAAATTATTTTTTGAAGTATTTTGAAGAACAAATTACTACCTGCTGGACACTCCATAGCTGCAGTGGTCCCTTCATATAAACTTGTAACAGGAGAGTCAAGCCAGGACCATATATTATATCATAATCAACGTCCACTACAGTGTTTGAATTCTAGCCCTAAGTAGCAGTGGTGATAACAATCCATTATGATATGCTAAATGAACAATTTCATGATTAACATTACTTTCAATCAGAGGCCTCAAAGGAACATATTTTTAATGTTGGCAGGGCTATTGAACAAGCAATGGAAACTACCCAGTGATATGTAGAGGTTTGGAGCTCATTGTGTATCTCATTTTCTCTGCAGATTTTCTGGTGTTTGGAGTCATAACTTACACATAGGACAATGATCATGGTTGTTCGAGGTCAGCCATCTCAGCTCCAGGACATCTTTGCAGGAATGTCCTACACCCAGCCATCTTCAGCTGTTTCACCAATGACTTTCCCTCCATCATAAGATCAGAAGTGGGGAAGTTTATCAATGATTGCACAACATTCAGCACCAATCACAATCCTCAGAAAATGAAGCAGTCCATATTTAAATGCAACAAGATTATATTAGATTAGTGATACTGTGAAAACAGGCCCTTTGGCCCAACAAGTCCACACCAACCCTTCGAAGAGCAACCCACCCAGACCCACCCCTCTACATTTACCCCTTCACCTAAATCTTCGGGCAATTTAACATGGCCAATTCACCTAACCTGTACATTTTTGAACTGTGGGAGGAAACCGGAGCAAACCCACACAGACACAGGGAGAATATGCAAACTCCACACAGTCAGCCGCCTGAGGCAGGAATTGAACCCAGGTCTCTGGTGCTGTGAGGCAGCAGTGCTAACCACTGTGCCACCGTGTCCCCCCCCCCACTAATCTGGACAATATTCAGGCTTGGGCTGTCAAGTAGCAAGTAACACTCATGCCACGCAAATGCCAGGTTGTGACCAGTAAGAGGCAATCTAACCACTGTCTCTTGACATTCACTGAATCCTCCACTATCAACATCCTAGGGATTTTCATTGAGCAGAAACTCAGCTAGACTCACCATATCAGCACAGTGGCTACAAGAACAGGTCAAAGGCTGGGAATACTGCGGTGAGTAACTCACACCCTGACTCGCCAAAACCAGTCCATCTACAAGGCACAAGTCATGAGTATGATGGAATAAGCTTTATTTGCCTGGATGAGTGCAGCTCCAACAACACTCAACAAGCTTGACACCATCTAGCTCAAAGCAGCCTGTTTGATTGGCACCTCATCCACAAGTATCCATCCCCTCCACTACTGACACTCAGTCCCAGCAGTGTGTAATATCTACAAGATGCACTGCAGAAATTCACCAAAAATCCTCAGACAGCACCTTCAAAGCCCACGACCACTTCCATCTAGAATGACAAGGACAGCAGATACATGGGAACACTGCCACCTTTAAGTTCCAATCTAAGCCACTCACCATCCTGACTTAGAAATATATCACCGTTCCTTCAATGTTGCTGGGTCAAAACCCTGGAATTCCTTCCCCAGTGGCATTGTGAGTCAGCCCAAATCAAGCAGTTCAAGAAGGCAGCTCACCACAACCTTCTCAAGTGGGACGGGCAATAAATGCTGGCTAGCCAGCAATGCCCGCATCCCACAAATGGATAATCAAAGAAGTAACCAAACGTTTATAACTTAGTAATGGACTCTCACTAAACTTACCTGAGCAATTTCACTATTGAATGTCACAACCATTTAATTGAAACCTTGAATGGCACACTGAGGAAATAGCGGTTAAGCGATTTTTGCCATTTGGTGATGCTTCATATTTTCTTGGAATATATTAACAGTTCTATAGTTACTCTCACTAAAAATATTGAAACATTTGCCTCTGTACTAATAAAGTCAGTCATGACCATGATTTTACTGTATTAATGCCTGCTTCCCTCCCATTACTAATTAGCTTAACTAATAAAAGTGCTCTTGGCCCATTGGCATGATTTATTGCTCCTAGCTTGGTTCCTTATACATATTTCTAATACACACAGAAAACCTATTGTCTTTAGCAATGGCAGTTGTTTTAGAAGCATGGATTTCATGTCTTGAAATCAGTGCTCTGTGTGAACACTGTATGTCAGTCCTGGTGTATCCAAGATATTTTGGAGCTATCTCTGAAATTCAGCTGTCCTGCCTACTCTCACTTTGAGATGTAGGTTGGATTAGTGCAAAATTGCTGTACCCTGACTTCTCTTGTTCAAATTAATGGAGAGGGCTCTGTGGGAAGTAAAAGTAGAAGTGACCATAAGCTCTAAGAAAGCAGAAAAGGACTCCAAAGTCCTACATGCAATTGAAATAATGTAATTTCAATCAGAATAGCTCAGAAAAGACCACAAACTAGTAAAAAAAATCCCTGAAGTTTATCAGACCTGCTTCAGTTTTCATTCTCTTGCTCAAAGCAAGATTCAGGGTTTTATCAATATCCCATTCAATTATACACACACCACCCAGAAATCTAATTGACACCTTACCGTGTCCAGTGGTTGTGCTGCTTCAGGATTGTTGCTGTACTCATAGTAATGTATTCAAACTAAAACTGGAGGAAAATATAGAGTAAGTTATCAAAGGTGAATTCAATACTTTACATAGTAGAATTTATAATAAATATCATATATCTCACTATTGCATAAAAATCTGGATCAATTAAAATACTTTAACTTTCTTACCCAATGTTATTTCTTGTGCAGCATGTCAAAAATCAGCATTCTTTCAAAAAAAATGTCAAAAATTTGCTACATTACAATGTTATTTCGTTTTAAATTGATACAAATCTAAGCATTTATGCTCCATTTATCTTTGACTAGTTTTACTTGCTGAGTTCAACTCTATATTATCTCTTGGACCAGACCCCTACCCCACCACCAACTGCAACACACAGCACAGCTGACCTAACTCCAACAAGCTGACAGAGAAAGAGGAAGATATTGTATAACAATCAAGCCAGTTTATTGCTGAAATGAGTTTTTACCCTTGGAAAGCAATTTACAGCCAAGTCAGAAAGCGTAAATCTCAAAATACAAGCATATTGCTTAAGCTATAAATAAGTACGTGCAGAGATGCTGGGGTGAAAGAAGATAAGGGGATTCAAAGCCTAATAATCTTAAGCTGCTAAAATCTGAATAATATAAGCATAAATACATGCATTCATATGTTGTTTGGTCATTGGCGAAAGATGCTGAGTAAAAACTTCTGATTCTCCCTACATTGCAGGGACATCCTGTGACCTTTGTGATTCAGTAATAATGTGGAAATGACTAGTAG
This sequence comes from Hemiscyllium ocellatum, assembly GCF_020745735.1. NCBI lineage: Eukaryota > Metazoa > Chordata > Chondrichthyes > Orectolobiformes > Hemiscylliidae > Hemiscyllium > Hemiscyllium ocellatum. The sequence continues at coordinate 24,166,521 of NC_083425.1, read as the reverse complement.
AAGCTGAGCTGGAAGTTACGATATTGTCAGGTGATATTATTGGGGTTAACTTTGATGCACCCCCTTTATTACCTGACAATTACCTTTTTTATTTAAGAATGGCATTGTAATTTCCAATTGGAGGACTGATTAAATAGTTGAAACTTCTGGCGCAGCATGAAGTAGAATACTGAAAGCTCACTACAAATATCAGCATCTTAGCTGCAAAGGCAAAGGTCTGTGAAAGCCTCAAAACCAGTTTCATTGTAATGGCAGACTGGAGAAGGTGTCTGACTGCCAAAGTAGCCTTCTTTTGAACCTGGCGCCAATACTTAGGGAAGGGGTCATTTGCATAAAGCTGCACACATAGAAATAGCCCAGAACTAAATTAGACATTAGACAGAAATGTGGAAATGTACTATTCCTTTGGAGAGTATGGTGCAGAGAATAGGTTGGCTTCCTCTTGTTCTCCTGGATTGGTAACAAAAATTGGCGTGAGATGTTAACTCAAAGCCAAAATTTATTCCCCCAGAAACCAAGAGAAAATACTTCACGTGTTGCTACTGCCGACACAGATCAACATCGAACCATAGACACTTCTGGCCCAGTAGAAAGTTGTTTGACCCATTATATCTGCAAGTTGTTTGGTATATTGGAAGCATACAATCCTGACATGAGTATGTAGCTAATGAACCAGAAAGGACAAAGGGCTCGAGCAACTTGCTTTCTTTAAAAAAAACTAACATTTACCACATACCCCATATGCGCTCAATAGTGTTCTGTATTACATTTAACATGTCAGTATGCCTTTAAGGGATATCCTCATGATATCATCACTATGCTATAGTGACCTGAGGATATAAGGATCTCATACTCCAGCTATTCTCAAACTTTTGAAGCATGACACACCACGGAGAGCATGTTCCTCTGTAGTAACCTAATAGTTTAATATTATCTCAGATAACTATATTCCTGAGGAATGTAATGTTAAAATATAATAGTTGTTGTAATAAATGTTTGTTGGATTCGACAATAACATAATATTCACTCCCAGTTTCTTATGTTAGGGGAGTTAACATAAACACTGCTGCACCAGCTAAAATGCACTATTGGAAGCAAACTCACACTCTGGTAGTCTCATCTATAAGAGACTCTAATTTATCCTGCTTTGGACAGCAAAAAATTTGGGCAAAGAAAGTTTCTCATCCTTAATGATATCTGTTTATATGAGTGCAGACAGCTATGCAGTGCCATAGGTAGGGTATTAAGCAGACAAATTAACAGAGTTAACTTATTTTTGATTAGAATAGAAGTTCTTTTAAGACAAAATAAATTTCTAAGATTGCCTTAATTAAAAAGAGGCTGCAATGCACTCATGAGCTCAGACACAAGGCCAGTATATTGTCCAAAGCAAGACATATTTGGATCATTCGGGAGGTGGAAAGGGCTATTTAGAGCAGTGACAGAAAGGTAGTCACACCTCAGGTAAAAGAAGAAGGTAGATGGGTTACCATCAGTGGATGGAAAGGGAACCAGCAGGCAGTGCAGGGATCCCCTGTGGCAGTTCCCCTAAACAACAGGTATACCCTTTTGGATACTGTTGGGGGTTGACTTACCAGGGGTAAGCAATGGGGCACAGGTCTCTGGCACAGAGTCTGTTCCAGTTGCTCAGAAAGGAAGGGGGAAGATGAGCAGAGCAGTAGTCATTGGGGACTCCATAGTTAGGGGACAGATAGGAGGTTCTGTGGGAACAAGAGACACTCATGGCTGGTGTGTTGCCTCTCAGGTGCCAGGTTTGTAATGTCTCTGATTGTGTTTTTGGGATCCTTGAGGGGGAGGGAGAGCAGCCCCAAGTCATTGTCCACATCGGCACCAATGTCATAGATAGGAAGAAAGATGGGGGTTTAAAGCAGAAATTCAGGGAGCTAGGGTGGAAGTTTAGATCTAGAACAAACAGAGGTGTTATCTCAAGTTTGTTGCCTGTGCCAGGTGCTAGTGAAGCGAGGAATAGAGAGAAAGTGGAGTTGAACACGTGGCTACAGGGGTGGTGTAGGAAGGAGGGTGTTGGATTCCTTGATAATTAGGGTTCTTTCTGGGATAGGTGGGACCTCTACAAACAGGATGACCTTCACCTGAACCAGAGGGGTACCAATATCCTGGGGATGGAAATTGTTAATGCTCTTGTGGTGGGTTTAAACTAATTGAGCAGGGGGCTGGGAACTGCAATTGTAGTTTGAGTATAATGGAGGATGAGAGTAGTGAGGTCAGATCCAAGATTTCGTGATCGCAAGAAGGCACCGGCAGGCAAAAAGTTAGTTTGAACGGTGTCTACTTCACCGCCAGGAGTATCCGGAATAAGGTGGGTTAACTTGCAGCATGGGTTAGTACCTGGGAATTTGATGTTGTGGCCATTTCAGAGACATGGATAAAACAAGGACAGGAATGGTTATTGCAGGTACCGGGATGTTTCAGTAAGAACAGAGAAAATGGCAAAAGAGGGGATGGTGTGACACTGTTAGTCAAGGACAGTATTACTGTTGCAGAAAGGATATTTGAGGACTCCTCTACTGAGATTAGAAACAGGAAAGGAGAGGTTACCCTGTTCTATAGGCCTCCAAATAGTTCCAGCGATATAGGGGATAGAATAGCAAAGATGATCCTTGATAGGAACGAGAGTGACAGGGTAGTTGTTATGGGGGATCTTTAACTTTCCAAATATTGACTGGGAATACGATAGTTCAAGTACTTAAACTGGGTCAGTTTTTGTCTAATGTGTGCAGGAGGGTTTCCTGATACAGCATGTAGACAGGCTAACAAGGAGCGAGGCCACATTAGATTTGGTACTGGGTAATGAACCTGGCCAGTGTTAGATTTGGAGGTAGGTGAACATTTTGGTGATAACGACCACAATTCCATTATGTTTACTTTAGTGATGGAAAGGGATAATATTTACCGCAGGGCAAGAGTTATAACTGAGGGAAAGGCAATTACGATTCGATTAGGCAAAATTTAGGATGCATAGGATTGGGAAGGAAACTGCAGGGGATAGGCACAATTTGAAATGTGGAACTTATTCAAGGACCAGCTATTGTGTGCCCTAGATAAGTATGTATTGGTCAGGCAGGGAGGAAATTGTCAAGTGCGAGAGCTATGGTTTACTAAGGAAGCTGAATCTCTTGTCAAGAGGAAGAAGAAGGCTTATGTTAGGATGAGACGTGATGGCTCAGTTAGGGTGCTTGAGAGTTACAAGTTAGCCAGGAAAGACCTAAAGAGAGAGCTAAGAAGAGGCAGAATGGTACATGAGAAGTCATTGACAGGTAGGATCAAGGAAAACCCTAAGGCTTTCTGTGACTATGTCAAGAATAAAAGAATGACTCGAGTAAGATTAGAGCTAATCAAGCATAGTAGTGGGAAGTTGTGCGTGGAGTCAGAGGAAATGGGAAGCATTAAATGAATACTTTTCATCTGTATTCACACTAGAAAAAGACAATTTGGTCAAGGAGAACACTAAAATACAGGTTACTAGACTAGAAGGGATTGAAATGCATAAGGGGGAGGTGTTAGCAATTTTGGAAAGTGTGAAAATAGATAGGTCCTCTGGGCCGGATGGGATTTATCCTAGGATTCTCTGGGAAGCTAAGGAGAAGATTACAGAGCCTTTGACTTTGATCTTTATGTCATCATTGTCTACAGGAATAGTGCCAGAAGACTGGAGGATCGCAAAATGTTGTTCCCTTGTTCAATAGGGGGAGTAGAGACAACCCTGGAAATTATAGACTGTGAGTCTCCAAAGTGTTGGAAAGGGTTATAAGAGATAGGGTTTATAATCATCTTGAGAGGAATAAATTGATTAGGAATAGTCAACACGGTTTTGTGAAGGATAGATTGTGCCTCACAAACCTCATTGAGTTCTTTGAGAAGGTGACCAAACAGGTGGATGAGGGAAAAGTGGTTGATGTGGTGTATATGGATTTTAGTAAGGTGTTTTATAACGTTCCTACAAAAGGCTATTGCACAAAATGGGATTGAGGGTGATTTAGCGGTTTGGATCAGAAAATGGCTAGCTGAAAGGTGATGATTGATGTGAAATATTCATCATGGATTTCAGTTACTAATGGATCTGTTTGGGTCCACTGTTGTTTGTCATTTATGACCTGCACGAAGGCATGAAAGGATGGGTTAGTATATTTGCGGATGAGACTGAGATCAGTAAAGTTGTGGATAGTGACGAAGGATGTTGCAGGTTATAGAGATACGTAGATAAGCTGCAGAGCTGGGCTGAGAGGTGACAAATGAAGTTTAATGCAGAAAAGTGTGTGGTGATTCACTTTGGAAGGACTAACAGGGATGCAGAGTACTAAGCTAATGGTAAGATTCTTGGTAGTGTCGATGAGCAGAGAGTTTTCGGTGTCCAGGTACATAGATAATTGAAAGTTGCCACCCAGGTTGATAGGGCTGTGAAGAAGACATGTGGTGTGTTAGCTTTTATTGGTAGAGGGATTGGGTTTTGGAACCATGAGGTCATGCTGCTGTTGTATAAAACTCTGGTGCGGCCACATTTGGAGTGTGGTGTACAGTTCTGGTCACCGCATTATAGGAAAGATGTGGAAGCTTTGGAAAGGGTGCAGAGGAGATTTACTAGGATGATGCCTGGTGTGGAGGGAAGGTCTTATGAGGAAAGGCTGAGGGACTTGAAGCTGCTTTTGTTAGAGAGAAGAAGGTTGAGAGGCGACTTCATTGAGACATATAAGATAATCAGACGGTAAGACAGGTTGGAGGGTGAGAGCCTTTTTCCTCGGATGGCGATGGCTAGCACGAGGGGGCATAGCTTTAAATTGAGGGGGATAGATATAGGACAAATATCAGAGGTAGCTTCTTTACTCAGAGAGTAGTAAGGGCATGGAACACTCTGCCTGCAACAGTAGTAGACTAGCCAACTTTAAATTCAAATTTAAACTTTAAATGGTCATTGGATAGGAGTATGGACGAGAATGGAATAGTGTAGGTGAGATGGGCTTCGGAGGTTACATAGGTCGGCACAACATCGAAGGCTGAAGGGCATGTACTGTGCAGTAATGTTCCATGTTCTATGTTCTATGCTCTAAATTGGAGTCTCTTATAGATGATCACAGCTACAATAGGGTACGTTTGCTTCCAATAGGGTGTTTTAGCTGGTGCAGCAATGTTTATGTTAACTCCCTGAACATAAGTAACTGGGAGTGAATATAGTGTTATTGTCAAATCCAACAGAAAAGAGGAGCTTCTTGTCAAGAGGAAGAAGAAAGCGTACTTAAGGTTGAAGAAGCAAGGATTTGGCACAGCTTTAAAGGATTACAGTGTAGCTCGAAAAGAACTCAAAAATGAACTGAGGAGAGCTAGGAGAGGGCATGAAAAAGCTTTGGCGGGAAGGATTAAGGAAAACCCAAAGGCGTTCTGCACTTATGTGAGGAATAAGAGAATGATCAGAGAGAGGGTACAGTTGATAAAGGATAGTGGAGGGAACTTGTACCTGGTGTCGGAAGGGGAAGATGAGTCCTTAAATGAGTTTTTTGCTTCAGTGCTCATTAGACAGAGAGACCTTCTTGATTGTGAGAACACCATGGACCAGGTTAATAGGTTTGAACAGATTGATATTAAGAAAGTGGATGTGCTGGAAATTCTGGGAAGCATCAAGATCGATAAGTTCCCAAGGCCAGACCAAATATATCCAAGGTTACTACGGGAAGCTAGGAATGAGATTGCTGTGCCTCTGGTGATAAGCTTGGCATCCTCACACTCCACGGGAGTGGTACCAGATGATTGGAGGGAGGCAAATGTTGTTCTTCTGTTCAAGAAAGGGAATAGGGAAATCCTAGGGAATTATCGACTAGTAGGTCTTACATCTGTGGCAAGCAAGGTACTGGAAAGGATTCTGAGAGATAGGATTTATGACCATTTAGAAAACATGATTAAAGATAGTCAGCATGGCTTTGTGAGGGGCAGGTCATGCCTCACAAGTCTTATTGAGTTCTTTAAGGATGTGACAAGACAAGTCGACAAAGGTCATGCAGTGGATGTGGTGCATATTTCAGTAAGGCATTTGATAAGGTTCCCCACGGTAGGCTCACTCAGAAAATTAGGAGGTATGGGATACAGGGAAATTTAGCTGTCTGGATACAGAACTGGCTGGACAAAAAAAAAGGCGAGTGGTAGTGGATGGAAGGTATTCTGTCCGGAGGTTGGTGACCAGTGGTGCCCCGCAGGGATCTGTTCTTGGGCCTGTGCTCTTTGTAGTTTTTATAAATGACTTGGATGAAGAAATGGAAGGGTGGGTTAATAAGTTTGCCAATGACACAAAGGTTCGAGGTGTTGTAGATAGTGTTGAGGGCAGTCGCAGGCTAAAACAAGACATTAATAGGATGCAAAGCTGGGCTGACAAGTGGCAGATGGAGTTTAACCTGGATAAATGTGAAGGGATTCATTTTGGAAGGTCAAATTTGAATGCTGAATATAGGGTTAAAGACAGGATTCTTGGCAGTGTGGAGAAACAGAGGGATCTTGGAGTCCACATACATAGATCCCTCAAAGTTGCCACCCAAGTTGATAGGGTTGTTAAAAAGGTGTATGGTGTGGCTTTCATTAACTTGGGATTGAGTCGTATGAGCCGAGAGGTTTTGCTGCAGCTTTATAAAACCCGGTTCGAATATTGTTTCTAATTCTGGTTGCCTCATTATAGGAAGGACGTAGATACTTTTGAGAGGGTGCAGAGGAGATTTACCAGGATGCTGACTGGATTGGAGAGCTAGTTTTATGAAGAGAAGTTGAATGAGCTCGGGTTTTTCACACTGGAGAGAAGAAGGAAGAGAGGCGACTTGATAGAGGAATACAAGGTAATGAGCGGCAGAGAGAGAGTAGATAGCCAGAGACTTTTCCCCAGGGCAGAAATGGCTGACACGAGGGGTCATAACATTAAAGTGATTGGAGGAAGGTATAGGGGAGATGTCAGAGGTAGGTTATTTCTGCAGAGAGTAGTGGGTCAGTGGAATGAAGTGCAAGATGGAATTATGAATAGCAGAAACCTCATTATGAATCAGACATCAGTCACATCCTTCTGAATTACAACAGTTCAAATAACATTTGCAGTTCTATTTTATGGAATTTATGATATGTAATCCTAAGAAAATAATTGCAAAAATCTTGTTTGTCATCGACAAAAGGGCATTTTGCACAATTAACATGGATGACCAGAAAGATCCAGCAGTGATCTTGAAGTTTCTTGAAGCTCAACTTGAGGTATGAATGAACTGAAGGATTAACAAACTCCAACTCATGTCGTATATGCAACAACCTGGTAAACCTCCTCTGCGCCCTCTCTAAAATATCTACATCCTTCCTATAATGAAGCCACCAGAACAAGACACAATATTCCAAGTGTGGTCTAACCAGGGTTTTATAAAGCTGCATCAAAACCTCGCAGCTCTTAATCACAACAAAGACCATGAATGTAACTTTTCCAAAGAGGAACTGTGAGGACCATCATTGAGTTACTCATCACCTCCACATCAGTTAGAGCCCTTTGGAAGGAATTTTTGGGTGACCACATAGACAATGCCTTTAATGCATTACCTGAGGATGGAAATAAATATGAAGCCATAGCCACAGGACAACAAGAATGCATTTTAGATGTAGTCAATACTATTGCTATGATAAATTTGGTTTGTTGTACTGACTAACAGCTGTCCGACATTTCTTGGATTTTGTAAAGAATGTGCCATCAGGGGACATTGGGCACTCACATGCAACAAATCTGGTTGCAAAGGCCAGAACAAAATACAGGTGACCAACACTTTGGTACAACACGATAATACCACCAGCAAGGTGAGTGTTAAAAAAGTACACTAAGTGAAGCATAGTCAGAGTCACCCAAGCAAATTTCAGAAGGTGATGAAGCTTTCCATATTGTTAACGTCACACATTATGTCAACAATGATAAGGTGATCAAAAGTGTTTACAACCATTAATGTCATATATCTTAAAAAGGCAGGACAGCATATATTAAAAGGTAAAAGCCTCAGGGGAGTTCGAGCCAACATATCACCACTTGCATTCTGAATGTCATGTACCTTACCACTCCATAATACAGCCCTTGAGATTCTGTCTCACAATATATAATGGATCACTAAATCTGCACATTGGCAGAATTACACTGTAGTGTCACTACACAAGTTCATCTTAACTTCCAGAAATGTATTTGGCAGGTACCAACAGTCCAGCAGTGGTAGGTTGACGAGTAGGCATCGATCTCAGTGTAGTTATAATTCATTAGATTCAAACAACGCTCACCATGGAGAAACAGAGCACACATGACACAATCATTGATCTCAAACATCTCAACTGAAACGTTTTGACATAATCATGAATTTTAAGTGTATTGCAATACTCCACAACATTGTAAACCCATTCCGTGATCCACCAAGAAATGTAACATGCGCATTTTGGAGACGTTTTGAGTAGAATTGAAAGCGATGGAGCAAAATCGTATCATTCAGAAGTCAATCACCATGGACTGACACCACATGCACTGACATTGCAGGTGCCTCAAACTTTCACTGAAAGAATGCCCATACTAATACTAGAAAAATTAAATCCTAAAATTAGCAGCGAAAGATACGATCCCAAGCTGAAGAGAAGCATGGATACTAGTCTGTTCATTTAGCAGAAGAATTTCAAAAGGTCAGTATTTTGCACAGTACTGTTTCTGACAGTTAACATTCAGGCTATCAAACAAGATCTATTCCAACAGCACATGGACAGAATCATTGAGAATGGGGCTGGTTGTATTTGTACAGCTGATCACATTGCAGTCAGAGGTAAAACAAAGGCAGAATATGACGATGACGGTTGGTATTTTACAGCACCAAGGTCAGGTCAGTATCAGCCAGATAAACCTCTGAGGCTTCATTTACTCGTCTGTGAAGACCATGTAAGATCAATGATGTAAAACAAATACCAGTCCTTTAGGATACGGCGAATCTATGATTTGCCTCAGATATTTTAAATTTTCTCACACTATATATTCCCAACTTTGCGGAAAGGTTTCTCTGCTCAAGAAGAATGGCTTTATGTGTGACAAGCCAAACATCTTTGGTACTCTCAACTAGGTTCCATTGGTAAATTCTGGCTTACTTCAATACTACGACCCCAGGTAAGTTTTAATTCTTGAAGTGAATGCATTGCAAAACTTCTAGGTGCACATCTCTTGTGAGACTGAAATCCTATCGCCTTTCATTCAAATATCTGCACGAGCCAACTATTTCAACATAGAATCCAAGTCACTGTCATTGGTATTTGGCATAATGCGGTCTCACATAGCAAGAAATTCACCAGTGAGACAGATCATAAGCTGTTGGAGATGAATTGCCACACATAGAAACAAGGATATGACTTTCAAGTGAGATAAAAGCCAATTACCAGGATAATTACATCGGAGATGCCATGCAGATTACCCAACCCACATGAAACTATGATATTCCTCTTAATTTATAGGCTTTATAATAGGCTCTGAAGTCAAAGACATTCTCAAGGTCTCTCTGTTACACTTTGGCCAGAGCCACTGTGACAGTTGCAATTGATAACCACCAAAGATGACCATACAAAGGTCAATGATCAGAGATGGCATACATGTACTAAAGAAGTGCCAAAGAATGTTTCTTCATTTTAGCTGTATGGAGTCAAATTTGATATTTCATGACAAATAATTTTCAAGCATAAACAAGCCCTAATGCCATTTGTATTAAATATACAAAATGGTTAGCATGGGAGCCTGAATATTTGCAAGGGAAATCAGAGAATACATGTGAGACATGTCAAACATATCGACCTGAGTAGTGGAGGGAGTCTCAACATCTATACAACCTTCAATCCACTCCTTGGACGCAAGTAGCAATAGGCCTATTCATGGTGCAGAGAGAAGATTACATTGCTGTGATGGACCATCAATCTCTAAATTTCTCATTGCTCCATACAACACAAGGACTGTGACCATCACTAACATGATGAGTGCTATTTCGGTTTATTCAGTGTCCTGGAATGAGAGTGTCTGACAATGAACCATGGTACACTGGCAATTCAATTCAAGACATTTATGTTAATAGAGATTGACCCAAATCATATTATCACCCCACTATTCATTGTCAAACAGTCTAAGAGAGCATGTTGAACATATATGAAATCAATGATCATTAAGTTTCAAGCAATAAAACAAGATGTTCCCATAGCATTCTCCAGCACCATTGGAGAATGAATTACCAGCCCCAGCAGAACTTACAGCAGAATGCAACTGCAAATGATATTAACAAGCAACCATTTGTAAAGCATTCCAAGACACAGGATATTCTTCCTTAAGGACAGAAGAGAATGAAAGAGATACACAATGAAAAAGCAAATGGAGAACTGTTTTCAGGCAAAGAGTATAATATCAAATGCTGGGAGACAAATAATGGTTTCTAAAATATGCAGGCAGTCCTGATCATACAAGCTCGTAGCTGATTATGGTGCTACATTGTGAAGGAACAGAAACCAGCTCAGACCAACGTACGGTACATCATTCATAAATGAAAAACCTGTTAAAGACAACCCTAACGATGATGATTGTGAGTTTACGTCGAGTGACAGCAAACAGCAGCTACACAACCAAGTTGTCAAACAAATACAACAGGAAAGGACATATATCTGAACAGGCAGGATTTCAATAACCACATCAGGATGAGTTTCAAATCTGCAAAGCATTACATTGAAGTTTGAAACGCTGGATTTGTAAACTCTGTTTGAGCTTTGTTCAATAAATGATTCAAAATCTCATGCTGATGTACAAACACGTATATCTATTTGAGATGACCTTTCCATCTTTAGAAAAAGTGGGATGTCCTGTTATGTCAGTATAACTTTAAGAGATATGCTGATGATATCATCATTATGTCGTAGCATGTGACTTGAGGGTATAAATGTCTCATACTCCATGATAGCTCAGATCATTTGAAACATGACACTCTTTTGGAAGTATATCTGTTGTAATAGCTTAACATTAACTCAGACATTTATATGTCTGAGGAATTTAATGTTTGTTATAGTGAATGTATGTTGCATTCTTCAGTAACATAATATTTACAGCCAGTCTCTTATGTTACAGAAAATAACATTAGCATTATTGCATCAAGCAAAACATGCTGTTGGAGGCAAACTCACACAAAATAATATATATTCACTTTTACAATTAATTACAATGGCCTTTATCTTCTGACCAGCCAGGGATTCAAAGTCGGAAATTCAAACCAGGAAAGTGTTTTGCACTGTTTACAAGAAAATTTGGGATTATGAATAACATAGAAAAAGAACAGCTTGCTTTGAAAAAGGAGCATGTTTGAAGAATGGGTCATGTTTAACCAGCAGTTTTTAATTGATGTTGTATCCTTAAAAGTAACTTTGAAAATAGAAACTGCAATTATGGGACAATACAACCTTAAGTGATGAAAACTGAGCTACAATTAACAGCTGAAGAATTAATTTAATTTTTTAACTAACTACACAAATTTAGTCTAAAGTTAATAACCTTTAATCAAAACAATAAATAATTGCAAATCTGAAACTTTGAAAAGCTTCCTGTAGGCCTAACCATTTCCTGAAAATCAGAGTAAAGATCAGCCAAATGCAAATCAAAAACTATCATTTAAACTGAAGTGAAATTCTATTTTACCAACAGCATAGCAACTGCTGAGGTGAATTGAACTGAAACTGAATTGAATTATAATTTTGCTTTAAATAACTGTCACTGCTTTTTACATTGAGTCATTCCAAATGCAGACGTACTACACAGATGTGATTGTTTTTATCTTTTGTGTTCTAATTTCATGAATATTTATGTAGCAATTTTGCAGTCTTGTGCCAAATTTGTGCCAACGTGCTGTAAACCCTGTAGCAGCAAACCCTCAAAATTATCCCTTGCTGAAATCATTATTAGACCATGAATTTCACACATACATTTTAAATGCTTTATTATAAATCTCCAACAACAATGGAGACCTGAAGGAATGATCCTCCACCTTCGTAACAGTTAATTTTCAATGGCAGGATAGTTGACTGATTATAATTAACACTAACCAAAATGGTACTTAGACTGGAATAGACAAACTCATACTTTCTATGGAATTTAACACTTAGATACAATGCAAACACAGGAACTTCATGTCAGTTGATTGAATTGAATATGGGCAGGATAACGAAATGGCATTTTCATAATGCAGTAAATCTCAAACACACAATTTGTATGTTTCATCACACATTGGTCCCTGTTTGAAATTTGATGTGCATCTTTCACTGTGAATGACAATCACCTCCCCAGCATTGTTTGGAACAATATCAAACCTATACTTCAAGAAGACACTGGTTAGACAATAGATGCATCAAATATTGTTCCAACTTCATGCAATAACTATACCAATATAATCATTGGGAACTGAATCCATATCTGCATATTGTTGTTACACGTGACAGTTCTTTCCTGGGAGATATTTCCTGATCAGTAGCTTACAACTTACAACATTTCATCTGAGGTTACTGGAGGTCTTTTTATTGCTCACAGAGCTGACATATAAGAGACAGTTTGACAGATTCTCTTACATGCTGCATATCTCAACTGCTCTGGGAGTTTATTGGTCAAATAGAGAAAGTACTTTCCCTTCAGTCACAATAATTTCAGCTTATATAAATCAGTATCCTATAGTTGAAAGAACAAACAAAAATTAAAGGCTTTTTACTTACTACATGATATATTCTTCCAGTTATGGAGTCCCTAGTTTCATTTATTTTCATTGTCATTTTTCTTCAGTAAAGTTTCAAAGTTTGTTTTAAGTATGTTGTAAGCATCAAATAACCCTTTTTTAGGAAAATTGTTACTGACCTTTTGATATAAACTGATGACCACAGTGAGCAAGCATGCAACAGGTTTTTATTTCGGGCTTTTATATACCAATGAGATTTAGAAAAAGGGTATTTACTTGTGATGATCTTGGCCATTCATCACCAGCTGGGGACAAAATTGAACTTAAACCCCAGAGGGTTCCTGGATTTCTGTGCAGTACAATTATCCAGAAGTACGGGAACACCATTATGTAATGAGCAAAACTGCTTTGTTGTCAGGCCGAATGTACAGAATTTAGCAAAAATTATCAGCACAGTAGAAATTACGTTCAATATATTTTGTACTCACTGAATGCCTGAGTATTCTTTCATATACAAACCTTTTCAACAGTGCGATTCTCCCATATCTGAACAATTCTCTTCAAGATGCCATTAACTTATATTGCCCACTTGTATTATTTCTGCCTTTCTTAAAGATAGTAACTTGCAATGTCTACTCAGCAAACATTTGTCTTTTGAGAAAGGAGGGGACTCATAAGAGGCACAAATGAGGGATTTTGGCTTGATTGACATAAAAGACTGAACAGATTGGAATGAATTTCTTTGAAGAAATAGAGGCCCAATAGATGTTTTTAAGATGATAGAGAATTTTATTAGGTAGGAGTAAGGAAAACATTTCCACATCTAAACATCCCAAAACTATTCAGAAATAAATCCAATAAGAAATTCAGGAGGGAATTCTTAACCTGTAGAGAGATTGAACACAGAACACGCTACCACAAGGAGATGAGTAAATAAAATAAATTAATGAACATGAAAGAGAAAAGAACAGAAGAAATATTGTCAAATGAAGAGGGTTTTGAAAGATGCAGATGAAGTATAAATATTGACATGAATCATCTAAGCCTAAAGACCACATTCTGAGTTGTAAATTCTGATATGTGTGTATGTTTGAAAATAGAGGAAAGATACTTTAGTGAACACTTGCGGTGCTGAGCAGGATCTCCTTGTAGAAAAGGCACATTGTCACAAAATATTCAAAGATGTTAATTCTGTGCCTAAGTTACTGATCAAATGCCTAACTCAGGCTGCTGTTCAATATCTTTGATCATCCACCCACAATCATTAATTCCACTTGTTGATGTGTATTTGTCTTTCAGAAGAAGTTAACATTCTTTTCACGTCTGAACAGTTAACGTGACCAGGGAGCTAAGAAACTGTGGAACTTTAGGGGCACCAATTTTGAAGTTCCAAGACTTAGTACTTGCTAACTCCATTTTCTGGAGTTATGTAGTTGAATGATGGTTGTGCAATTTGGACACTCAACTAGCATTGAATTCTGTAGAGTTTTGGTTCAGAATTTGTTAAAGCTGATGATAGGTTTCTGTTGGGTGATGTACTTCTCTGATGACCGAAACATGAAGGCAGTAAATCAAGCAGCAAAATTTAGCAAACGATTGACATCTGGGTCAGATTTTCTGTGGAGTGGCGATCTCACACTGATAGTCTCTGTGCCCCTTCTTTTACTAAAGGAAAGAGCTCCGTGTTTCTAACAGAACATTCTGATCAGGGCTCCTTCAGGTTCCTTCATGCCTTCCATTCTACCTTTTCTTTCATAGTGCAGAAACTCTATGGGTAAGACAAATTATATCCCCTTTTCACTGAAGTAGTAGCATTATACTGAGATTTCTGACAGCTGTTGTCAAACGGTAAGTCTATAAGGTAGGTGTAAGGGCAGTGGGCTGAGAGGGTAGGTGCCTCTCAGGTTGGGGGTAGGGTAACAGGTAAGTAGGATGCCAGGTGGGATAGGATGCCAAGTGGGTAGAGGTAGAGTGCCAAGTGGGTATGAGTTGAGTGCCAGATAAGAGTGCCAAATTGTTAGAGAGTAGGGTCCAGAGTGAGACAGCAGAAGGCAGTGGATCCACAGTAGGTGAAGACAGGGACAGCAGATCCAGAGCAAAGGAAATGGAGAGGTGGCGGCGGTGTTTCAGTGGTTTGGAAATGGGGCGTTGGATCCAGGCTGGTGGTTGGGAGGGGGTATTTTAAGACAGATCAGGTACAGGTGAGATTGGTCCAGAGTAGGGTGGGGCATGTCAAATCCCCATTGGGGCTGTCAGGTCAAGTTCTGGGTGGGTTTAGGGTGCATTGAATCCAGGAGGTGGGGATGAGTACTTTTGGGGTGGATGTGGAGTACATATAGATACAGTTGAATAGTTACTCAGGAGTTAGACTTCATATTTCATAGTCTAATTATTCCTGAGTAATTATTTTCTTAATTTCAACAGAACTCCTCAAATTCTCTGACTTAAAAGGGGACTTTTAGAGGGTCCAGCCGTAAAGCAATTATTCAGCAAGATCTTCAAATTGCAGGCAAATCTATTAGAGTTTGCTAAGATATGGATTCTACAGGTCTCCACTCACCATTCCGTTGAAATAAAGACGGTCCAGTCTTTGGAAAATCCAGGCTCTGCTTTTGTTCATCAAATAGCTACAGACAGATTTGACGTTTATTCCATTATTAAAGAAAATGAGGAGGTTCCATAAAAAGCTGTGATGCTACAGGAACAGCTGGTCCCTCTTCATAATTAACTTTGAATTTAGCCAGAAGAAAAGGAGGGGAATGGCTGAGAAAGATTCGACTGAAGAATTAGAGACATCCAAGGAACACCAGATAGCATTCACAAATCATTTAAGCTGGAAAGGTGAGAAAAAAAGTGGGGCAAAGCAAGATTCCAGATGAGACTGGGCATAAAAACACATCAGAAAGGATATGGTCACAGCGAGAGAGAGAAACATACACATGAACCAGAGGCCAGGAATACGTAAACGCAGGATATTATGTAAAAAAGCAAATATACATTGAAATTATCTGTGACAATAAGCCAGTTATCAACAATTAGCATTTGCAAAGAGAGCCTGATGTCTGACTAACTTACATCTTTTATTTGATATCCAGGCTCTGTTATGGTGTACCTTCATTTGACCTTCATTTGGCTTTTGTTACAACTTCCACATAAAAAACTAGTAATTAAACTCAAAACTGTAGGGCTTTCATTAATGAATGAATAAATTAAACAAAACCAACTGAATATTAGGAAACAATAAGTACATCTTAAAGCAATTACGTCAAAATGAAGCACTGAGATGACTCAAAGCTTGGTGCTGGACCAGTACTCTTTCTAATGTTTGCAGAGAGACTTGCAATCAGAACTTGATTCAAAGTGTTAAAAGCTGTAGCTTTCATTAAGCAATAAGAAAGAAAGATTTGCATTTCTATAGCATCGTTCATAACCACTGGATGCCGAAAATGCTTCAACGGCCAGAAAAATAATTGTTTGAAGTCAGTATTGAAATGTAGGACCATGACAGCCAATTTGTAAACAGGAAGTTCCCACAAACAGCAGTAATAATGCCCAAAGAATCTGTTTTAGTAATATATTGATTGTGGGATAAATACTTGCTAGAAAAATGGGGATGTTTCCTTGATCTTAAAAATTGTGTCACACGACCTTTAGTGTACAACTGTGAGAACAGTCTGGGCTTCAGCTTAATCTTTCATCTGATAAACAGCACCTCAGGTGTGGTACCTCCTCAGTACTACACTAATATCAGTGGGATGGCCACACTTAATGCTGGTGGGACACTTGAATATATAATCTTGTGCCTTGGAGTTAGGATCTAAGATTAAGCCCACAAGTAACATGAGAGGCAGTGAAATTAAAATAAAGAACTCGGAGATTACAAATGTGCTAGATAAGATGTAAAAGAGGGTGCAATGATACAAGAAATTCAATAAGCCAGTAATGTAATATGAAAAGAAAAAAAATGTTGGTTGAAGCAAGAATGAAATTTTAAAATGTTAAAGAATCTTAATAGACATAGGTACTCAGGGGCAGTTGTATGCTGGAGGGAACTGGCTAGGGTTTAGTTGGGGTAGTTGGTGCTGGATGTGTAGTTAGAATTGGCCAGGATTTAGTCTGGGGTAGTTGTGTGCTACACCCAGCTATTGGATAAGTAAGGCATAGTTGGATGGTTGGGGTGGAGTTAGGTTTGGGTGGAATATGGTCAGAGTTAGATCATATGACCATAACATATCAGGGCAGAATTAGGCCATTCATCCCATTGAGTCGGCTCCACAATTTGATCATGGCTGAATTCTCAACCCCATTCTCCTGCCTTCTCCTCATAACCCTTGATCCCTTTACTAATCAAGAACCTATCCACCTCTGTCTTAAATACACTCAATTACTTGGTCTTGACACCTTCTGTGACAATGAACTCCACAGATTAACCACCCACTGGCTGAAGAAATTCCTCCTCATCTCAATTCTAAAGGGTCACCTTTCACTCACAGGCTGTGCCTTTGGGTCTAGCTTCTCCTTTTGTGGAAACATCTTCTTTACATCCATTCTATCCAGGCCTCTCAGTATTCTGTAAGTTATAATCAGATTCCCCCAACTCAATCTTCCAATTTCCATTGAATACAGACCCAGAGTTCTCAACCACTCCGCACCCAACAAGCCCTTCATTTCCAGGATCATCCTTGTAAACCTTTTCTGGACCCCCTATGGTGCCAGCACATCTTTCCTCAGATACAGGACCCAAAACTGCTCACAATTTTCCAAATGCAGTCTGATCAGAGCCTTATCCAGCCTCAGCAGTACATTGCTGTGCTTGTATTCTATCCCTCTTGAAATGAATGCTAATGTGCATTTGCGTTCCTAATTGCCAACTGAACCTGCATGTTAACTTTAAGAGGATCCAGTACTAGGATTTCCAAGTCCCCTTGTGCTTCAGATTTCCAAAGGCTTTCCCCATTTAGAAAATAATCTGTGCCTCTATTCTTCCTTCCAAAGTGCAAAACCTTGCACTTTTCCACATTGTATTCCATCTACTACTTCTTCTAGCCCACTGTCTTAGCTTGTCCAAATACTTCTGCCACCTCGTTGCTTCCTCAATAATTCCTCAATACTACCTCAATACTACCTGTCCCTCCACTTATTGTGCCATCTGCAAACTTACCAACAATGCCCTCAGTCCTTTCATCCAGATTGTTAATGTATAAATACTTGTCATTCCAAAATGGAACGCTGATGAACTCTACAAGTTACCATCAGAAGTCACATGACACCAAGTTATAGTCCAATTTATTTAAATCAGAAGCTTTTGGAGTGCTGTTCCTTTGCCAGGTGATGTCCTAATGTAGGTCTCTTTTCCAATTATCTGGAGACCAGAAGCTTTAAGCCATTAGTTTTTGGTGAGAGTGTGGGATGTAATTATTCCATAGGCAACACAGCACACACACAGGTTATTTGGCCAAACCTGTCCATACTAGCAAGATTCTCCATTCAAGCCTCTCCCATTCTCTCATAAATCTTTCTTTCACATCTGCTACCTTCTCCCTCTTTTGCGTATCTCACTTCCCCTTAAATGCATCAGATTATTCTCTTCAACTACTCCCTGTGTCATGAATTCTGCATCCTCAACATTTTTTGGGTAAACTGTCATCTGAATTCCCCATTGGGTCTCTTTGTGATCACCTTACATTGATGGTCTTTCGTTATTCTCTTCCCTACAGATGGAAACATTCATTTTCATCTGTAAAAATCTTTAATCATTTTAAACATCTTGTTGAGTCACCCTGATAAAAGGTACAAAAGTCTATCAAACATATCACGTCATCTTTGGCTCAGCCAATGCATTTATTCATAATGACTTGATGCGCACTCCATCAATTCTACAGTTAAAAGTAAAAGTTAGGCATTGAATCTTTCATTTGGAGGTCCAAATGTATATTATCAAATCATAGTCACAGAGAAGACATCATGCTGATATTTTAGATCAATGGAGAAATTTGCTGTGCAGTTACAGTAGGTTCTGTTTCCTTAGTATCAACATATAGGTTTGCTGAAATGTTATTGTCTGCTGTGCTGCTGTAGTTATGAGCTTGTACAGCAGAAACAATTCAGCTCAACCATTCTGATAACAAACCAGATAGGTTTCTGAGAGATTTGAGTATCATTGTACGGGAGTGAAATGGAGCCACGTTTGACTTCAGTTCTAAGACTCTTCTGCCATTGAAATAATTCAGCTTCAAAATATACATTTCTGCAAAGATGAACAAAGGGATTTTTTGATAAAACTTCAAAGATCGAAGTTGTGATTCGCCATTCCCTGAACTGGCAAGCACGATGAGTCAATTGAATGACAGCCTAAATGTCAGATTCTTGCCCTCACGTTAAACTTTTGCAAATAGATGCTCCATCCTCTGATGGTGAGATTAAATTTTTTCCCTCAGATGGTGAAAGCATATTTGCATATATTTACATCTCATTAATTATCTGCCTGACCACATTAATACTCAATAACCTCTCCCAAGTTGAGAAACTCAATGCTTCAAAAAACTCAACTGTAAAAACAAGTGTTTACCTAGTGCATCTACCTGGTGTCTGAGTAAGCTCATGGATGTAGTACTTATATCAATAGAACCGTGGGCGGCACAGTGGCACAGTGGTTAGCACTGTCTGCGTGGGTTTCCTCCGGGTGCTCCGGATTCCTCCCACAGTCCAAAGATGTGCGGGTCAAGTGAATTGGCCATGCTAAATTGCCCGTAGTGTTAGGTAAGGGGCAAATGTAGGGGTATGGGTGGGTTGCGCTTCGGTGGGTCGGTGTGGACTTGTTGGGCCGAAAGGCCTGTTTCCACGCTGTAAGTAATCTAATCTAAAAAAAAAACCATTACATCTTCAGCCAATGCTTCCATAGTCAACATGGTGTCTCTCTGGTCACTCCACCCACACCACAGAGCAACAGCAATGCATCCGCATAAGAATATAGGGTTGATGGGTAGTGAACAGGTCCACGCAACACTTGTTCTCTCACAACCTGTTTTATCTGGGCAGTCTCAGGCATCTTGGAGGTAGGTGCAGCCAACAAGCTGAAGGTAGATCTGAGGTATTGTGAAGGGAAATACAAGCAACTTGGGCAATTTGGGAATGCAGAGGCCATGTAACAGCCGGGGTGGAGTTAATGTCACATGACACTGTGCAGGGTCAGTATCTGAGATGCAGCATACACCAACAGTTTATATGGCAAGCATATTACATGTGCATGAAGAAAAAGGTGGTTTGAAAGTCCAAGCGGAGGAGTATTTAGTGGTCAGTCAGGGGATACCATCGGAGGCAGTCCAGAGGCTGACCTATTTCTAGTTCACAGTCAGTCAGGCATTCGGTCCTGTGCAAGTCCAGGAATCGAACCAATCAATGTTTTGGGCATAAGCCTTTCGTGACTCTCCTGCTCCTTGGATGCTGCCTGACCTGCTAATTTTTTCCAGCGCCACACTCTCAACTCTGATCTCCAACAACTGCAGTCCTTACTTTCTCCCAGCACCACTGTCAGTTCTTTCAGTCAAGTTAAAGCAATCTGGGGCATGTAGGTCAATCACTTGGGTTGTCATAGCAAGCTCAGGTCAGTGGGTAGACAATTGTCAGTCAGGGAGGGTGGCTTGTAAGTTATTCAGAGGTTTTCAGTTTTCAGCCTATGGTACAGTTGAGAATACAGACACATCGAGTCAGGGCACTAAGCTTATTTTATTCAGTCTCTGAGAGAATGTTCACAGTGACAAGATAAAACTAACATATTAGCAACATATCAGATCTACCTTCAGCTTGTTGGCTGCACCTACCTCCAAGTCGGCATGGAACCTGGTGGTGTATCAGAAGGGACTTCATGTTCTCAAAAGTAAGGAGTGATTTACTGAGAATAATGATCATATTGGCCGCGATTTGGGGAGGGTGCAGGGCCAGCGAGGGCAAAAGATCCTTAGAACAAGCACATTATTGTGAGGAAGGAGAAGCAGGCACCTTAATGTAAGATTAGATTAGACTACTTACAGTGTGGAAACAGGCCCTTCGGCCCAACAAGTCCACACCGACCCGCAACCCACCCATACCCCTATATTTACCCTTTACCTAACACTACAGGCAATTTAGCATGCCCAATACACCTAACCTGCACATCTTTGGACTGTGGGAGGAAACCAGATCACGTGGAGGAAACCCACACAGACACAGGGAGAATGTGCAAACTCCACACATTCAGTCGCCTGAGGTGGGAATTGAACCCGGGTCTCTGGCGCTGTGAGGCAGCAGTGTTAACCACTGTGCCATTGTGCCGCCCACAAGGTAAAGTAGCTCAACCAAAACAGGGGAGGATGATGGGTCAGAGGATGTATGACCATCCTAACATATTAGCAACATGAAAAGCATGGGATAATTTGTGGAAGCTCACAAAATGTAGAATGTTACTGGAGTCAATAAGGTCTCAATGTGGAAAGCAATACTTGCAGAGTGGGATGATTAAGCTTCAGTTTTTTTTCTGAGAGTCAGAGTGTAGCAGTGTAGTATCAGGCCCTCTGCAGAGTTACTGTAGTCATCAGGACTATACTGATTAGACAGTGCAATTCATATGTCTTCAATTGACAGTTCACCTGCAGTCGACATTCATCAGAGCACCCAATGCGCAGTTGAAGTAATTATTAGAAGTACATTCTGCCCACTGATTAGCACCTTGCAATCTCAGATCAATAGGTCTCAATGGTGCAAGACACTCAGTCACAACCACATTTTCCCAAATGGCCAAGGTGCACAGTCCCACTGACTGCAGATCAATGCAGCACATATCCTCACACACCACAGGAAGTCTGCTAGGGTAGGACTACTGCATTACTGAGGTAGACAAGTGACGAAGGGTAAGGAAGGACTGGTGGGACCTAATGGCAGTTCCATTCCAGCAGCCCTCAAGGGGACAGCAGTCCTTAATTTTTAAGCCAGGGAGCAACTGAGGACCTTTGTGTTATTTCAGAAGTCTCTACAGTCATGGACCAGGTTGGATCCTCTCAAAATAACCTAAGAAGGTATCCTTGACCCTAACATTTTCTTATTTGTAAAGGCAAATATAATGTGATGTGTTCCAGGTGCAAATTATTTGGTCAGACTACTCGACATTAAGCAAAACATTATTTATTTAAACACTATTGTTAAAATACGACAAAAGAAAGAAGAACTGAGAATAATTTAACTCTATTGGAAAACCTAATAGATAATAGATATGGTAATTATTATTAATAGTTTCACAGGAATAGAAGCAGTAGGTGGCCATTTGGCCCATCAAGCCTGCTCCACCATTCATTAAGATCATGGCTGATCTAGCCATCATCTCAGCCTCTCTTACCTGTAATAACCCCATAACCCTCAATTCTCCTACCATGCATAAACCCATCCAACTGTGTCTTGAATATATTTAGTAAAGCTGCCTCTACTGCTTCCTTAGACAGAGAATTCCAGAGATTCACTACTCTCTGGGAAAAGCAGTTCCTCTTCATTTTTGCCCTAAATCTACTCCCCCAATGTCCCCACGGCCATGTCCTCTAGTCCGAGTCTCAGCCAACAGCAGAAACAACTTGTCTACCTGTATCTTATCTATCGCTTTCATAATTTTATATGTTTCTCTAAGATCTCTTCTCATTCTTCTAAATTTTAGTGAGTACAGTCCCAGGCAGCTCAACCTCTCTTCGTAGGGTAACCCCCTCAGCTCTGGAATCAACCTGGTGAACCTCCTCTGCACCACCTCCAAAGCCAGTAAATCCTTTCTCAAGTCAGGAAACCAGCCCGGCCTCACCAACACCTTGTTCAATCGCAGCAGAACCTCCCTGCTCTCACATTCAAGCTCTCTGGCAATGAAAGCCAATATTCCGTTTGTCTTCCTGATTACCTGCTGCACCTGCAAATCAACTTTTAGTGATTCATGTATAAGCCCTCTTAAGTCCCTCTGCACAACAGTATGCTGCAACATTTCATCATTTAAAAAAACTCTGAGCTACTATTTTTACTTCCAAAGTGGATAATCTCATATTTACCAACATTGTAATGCATCTGACCCTTGCCATATCATTTAACCTATTTAAATCTCTCTGCAGACTCTCCACAGTGTGGGTCTGTCCGTGTGTGTGTGCCTGTGTGCGTGCATGTGTTATATTCTGATCATTTTAAGTGCACCCTGTTACCAACCAGCAATGTTCTTGAACAGAAAAGGATTCTGTTTCCTTAATTTTCAACTCATTTGTGACCAGAACAGACAGATTTTGCAAGTGTGTGCTAGATATCCAGGGAACTGACATCACGTTGTATATACTGGAGTACTGTCAGGTTCCAGCTTTCTCCAGGCTCCTCAGACACAGACAGATGCACAGAGACAGACAGATGCACACTCACAGACAGATATACACTCACAGACACTCCTAGAGACACACACACACACTCCTACAGACCCACACACTCACGCAGATCGTCTCTCATACACAAGCTCTCTCTCATACACTCCCACACTCACGCATACATGCACTCTCTCACTGGTTTATATCCCTTTACACTCACACACATACACAGACTCTCTCACAGACACTCATCACCTGATGAAGGAGCGTCACTCCAAAAGCTAGTGTGCTTCCAATTAAACCTGTTGGACTATAACCTGGTGTTGTGTGATTTTTAACTCTGAAAAAGATGCAACATCTTCATTAATTCATGGGAAACTCATTCCCAAAACCACTCAAAATGGATAAGAAATGTCTACAAAGCAGCCAACCATTTCAAGTATTTATCAACAGACCCAGGCAGGGCGCTAACACTCTCTGTGGTGGAGTGGATGAAAAGCTGAGTGTCACAGTCACCCACACACCTGTGATAGGGCAGTCGGACCCAGCATTGTTTAGTCACCCCAGAACCCACAACGTCGTGAAAGAAAAGCATAGTTTGGTCCTGAGACAGTGCCAATGAAGAAGAAGAGAAAGCACTGCAGCAACTCACTAAGGAATCAACATGAATCAATGAACAATTGCACAGCTTTGAGCAGACCACCAAGGTCAGTTAAAAAACAGAACCAGAGATTGAAAGCAAAGCTGGAGTCAAGTCTGTGGCATGGGAAATCTGAAGTTAGCACATAATAGAATAGAATAGAAATGTATCGTCATATATGCTTTTACATGGAAAATATGGTGAAAAATTTTATAAGTCGCTACACAACGGCACTAATATTCATGTTAGACGTCATGCATAATATTGAACAAGAAATGAAAATTAAGATGAAGTTCTCACATTTCTGTTAATGGGTCCTGGGCTCAGAGACGGCTGATTAAAGAACGAAGGAATATCCTGAAAATGCAACAAAGACAAGATCGCCATTACGGGACACCCAGAACAAGACAACCATGCCAGGCCGCTGGAAGCCACCGCATCATTGGGCCATGAGATGCCTGTTGTTCCCCAACAGTAATTTGCATATACTTGCTATATAGTAGCCTGAAGACCACCCTGACTCTGAGTTCCAAGTAAAGACAGTTAACAAAACACTATTCAGCTCATTATTTCAAATATCTCCTGGCTCCAATCTATTTT
Organism: Hemiscyllium ocellatum; assembly: GCF_020745735.1. Classification (NCBI taxonomy): domain Eukaryota; kingdom Metazoa; phylum Chordata; class Chondrichthyes; order Orectolobiformes; family Hemiscylliidae; genus Hemiscyllium; species Hemiscyllium ocellatum. The sequence continues at coordinate 24,142,198 of NC_083425.1, read as the reverse complement.
CTGTAGTGTACAGCTCACTGTGGTTACCTACTCAGGAACCCCCCCCGCCGAAGAATTATAGCTTCAGCTGGATCCCGATAACCCGAACAAACAGATTAAAATCAAGAGTAGTCAGCAATAGGTTTGCCAAGTCACCTGACTGACTCTAATTGCCCAGCTTCCACGTGCTTCTGGTGAATAGAATTAGTTAAAATTTCCCCAATTGTTTTGCAACACAGCTAATTATGTCCCTAACTAATATACACATTCAAAACTGTGCAATAGAAACGTAAAGTTTCTATTGGCAAAAATTACAAACACACAAGGCAAATAAACGTCAATTAATGTCTACATTTATCATGGAAAATGTATCCATGCACAATTAAACAATATGTTCTTATAGCACATCCAGATAAAAAAACAATAAATCCACAACAAAAAAAAAGTCTCTACATCATTCACAGTAGAAAATTTTGTTTTCAATGTCTTGGTGTTAATGATGTGGATAATAGAGATGCATGGCACTATGGGAGTACTCCCACAGTTTATTTGTAGCTTGACACAGGATTGAACTTTAATTTTCATCTTCTGCCAATTCAGTTTCACAGCTGACTTATAATGAAAGACTGAGATGACTATCCACATATGGCATTAATAGTTAAAATATCCTTCTCTTGGATATGAAATGTGAACGAACAGATTAGGTCCTGATCAGCATGATTGATACTTTTATCACCACAGGTATTCAGTCATTGCTTTCATGATTGTGTGCGCTATAGTCATGAGCTTGTATATTAATCCATGCTTCCCCAGCAGAGGAAAGTCTGAATATGTCTCAGAGGTAAGAGGGCACAGGACTATGAATTTAATTATTGTCTTCAAAATTTAATGGAAAGTGAGCTCTCTTATTAGAAAGAGAAAATGGGTGATGGGTTTAGCCTGAGGTTTCAAAGAATTCAGGTGATGTTGAAACAGCAGGCCTGCTGTGTTTTTCCAGCACCACCCTTTCCAACAGCAGGCATCATGGTGACCCCAGCTGGTAAGGGGACTGAACCAATGCTTTTAGCATCATCCTGTATTGGAAACCAGTCAATCAACACCCCAAGTACACAAATATCCACACCTTTTGTACACTATTGTGTTTGAGCGAGAGGTGGGCATTTCATTAATATTTTTAGAAATAGGTTTTGACAGTGCATTTGGAAGCCATGATTCAAAATTCATTGCTGCTGCACCTCTGGAGGTCAAAAAACCAATGGTGAAAGGGAGGTAGGATTTAGGTCTGCCTTGCAGGCCAGGTTTGTGGGCTGGGGTCTCAATAAATCAGGCAAAAGTGAGGGCTGCTGGAAACCTGAGTTTAGATCAGTGTGGTGCTGGAAATGCACAGCAGGCCAGGCAGCATCCGAGGAGCAGGAAAGTCGATGCCCCGGGCAAAAGCCCTTCCTCAGGAGCCTCAATGAGCCAACTGCCCAGTTTTGATATTCCCTTACACCCTTTCCAAGTGCAAGTCAGCAACTTTTCCCTTAATCCCAGTTGCCAGGGGTATCATTAAGGATTTCTGGCTGAGGATTTTGTCACTAGCTTTCTCTCCTGGCAACATACCAGGCTGTCAGTTCGGTCAATTGCCAGATGGAGAATAGAATTAAAAATAATAAGTTTAACAAGATGTATACACCTTTAACCTTACTGAGATCTTTGATCATTTCTGGTCTCCCATTTGCCCTCAATTAACCCCCTTCCCTGCTCTTAACCACACCCATCACCCATAAAGATGCAAACACTGCTGCAATGCTGATAATGGCCACAGTTAAATTTTAATCAATTACTTAACCATTACAGTTGGTAGTTAACACAAGGTTTCTTAGAACCTGAATGGTTGCAGGTACCCATATTGATCTATATTTTGCTGTCAGTGCTAAAGCTGCGATGTTCATTGCTAAATATTCAAGTGATATTTGTAGGGCAAATTTCCCCTCAATTTGAATTTGGCAGTATTTTGAGCAAAGGTCTAGAAACAATGATGTTATTCAGCAGCATTAAACATTAAATAAATAAACATCAAGGCATAGTCAAGAAAGCAGTCAGTGAACAGTGAGCAGCACAGTGGTTAGCACTGCTACCTCATACCGCCAGAGACCTGGGTTCAATTCCCACCTCAGGCACCTGACTGTGTGGTGTTTGCACATTCTCCACATGTCTGCGTGGGTTTGCTCCAGGTGCTCCAGTTTCCTCCCACAGTCCAAAAATGTGCAGCTTAGGTGAATTGGCCATGCTAAATTGCCTGTAGTGTTAGCTGCAGAGGGAAATGGGTCTGGGTGGGTTGTGCTTTGGCGGATCAGTGTGGACTTGTTGGGCTGAAGGGCCTGTTTCCACACTATTAGCAATCTAGTCTGTTTCTAAAATTTAACTTTTAAAAACGTTTCTTTTCTATGAGTGAAATAAATGATTGGGATTTGCATGTGGGATTTTAACTGAAGCAGCAATTTATTAAGAAATGTGGTTCTTACCCTCATGGAAAAAAAATTGACTTTCTACTATTTCAAAGTTCATTTTCAGGGCCAGTGAGGATAGTCAGAAGTAATCAAAAATTTAGTAAATCAATACAAACGTAAATACATCTCATTCAGAAACATATAACGTTTTAAAGGTTTTGTCATGGGGCTCAATAGCACAAAAGTGAAGATGCTCATCAGTTCAACGGTGTCCATTTGATTGCCTTTTAAGAAAACTACAACAACACCCACTGTAGGAAATACATAGTCACTGACAGTGACTTCTGGATATCTGCAATTAATTGTCTGTGTGTGGACTCAAGAGGTTTCTATCAGTTTCAAAGGAGTTTGATGGTTAAATATGGATCATTTTGCCATCAGTTTTACTGCAAAATCTGAGCCACTTTAAAACAAATTCAGTTCAATGTCATTGAATGTCACAAATGAAAGAAACTTGAAATTCCCAGAATACGCTGCATGCTATTGTCTAACAAGCATATATGAGTCAAATATGCACCTTGTTCCAATATTTTATCTATATCCTCAAAACAGTTTTTAGTTCACTTGCAGTCTTCCCACCCATCAAATGGTGTAACACATTAACAAATCTTCGATTTTATTCATTCAGAGGATAAGGACTTTGCTGGCTCGGGCAGCATTTATTGCCCATCTGAGAGGGCAGTTTAGTGAACCAGATGAAGTTTTCCTGATAATAGTTTCATGATCATCATTAGATGCTTAAATCCAGATTTTTATTGAACTCAAATTCCACCATCTACTATTGTGCATTTAAACTCAGATCCCTAGAACATTACCTGGGTCTCTGGATTAACAGTCCAGGAAGATGAAGGGCTCCTGCCCGAAACATTGATTTTCCTGCTCCTCGGATGCTGCCTGACCTGCTGCGTATTTCCAGCAGCACTCTAATCTCGACTTTAATCTCCAGCATCTGCAGTCCTCACTTTAATAATACCATTGGGTCATCCATAACACACCAGTGAAAAGCTTCAGTTCATTTTGCAACATTATAGGTGTTCTATATATACATGAATGTGGTAGATGTGATATTTATAAACTTTAGACTTTTTAATGATACACTCAAAATCTAAGTTCGAGAAATACATCTTTAAGTTATTACTCCTGAACAGGCAAAATGGGCCAAATGGCCTGCCTGTACTATAAACCTCAATTTCTCCAGAGTTAATTTTATTCCAAAAGCTTTGTTTTGCCATTTCATACTTTGATGTTTTCCTACTGACTACAATTTGAACAGCAACAGGGAACTTAATGTTATTTATTCAATTATACCGAGTTTCTAGAAAGCTGGTGTAATTTGATTCCTAAGTTGTGCTATACCTTCCAGATATGAAAGGGCACTGGAGGAAGAGCTGATTAAATTTGCTGTAAAGAAATGTATTTTCCATGACAGTCATTGAATTTATACACTTTTGTCTATTAAATTATTTGAAATGAAAAGTATTACTCTGCAGAAATTGAATCACAGTTAATGTGAAAATAATTATATTTGATAAGATTAATTTTAACATTTGAATGAACTATTCAGATATGTGGTCAGTTTTCTACAGAAGCAAAAGGATGAGAAGGAATTTATAGGCAGAATATATTGCTGGCATAAATTGAGGATAGCCACAGGAATTTGTTAAATCTAATTAGAACGACCGCTTTAAGATATTATTTTATACATATGTAAAGTCAGCCTGTGAACAGATAATGTAAGGTACATGTTTGCTACAACGATTATGAGAATATCTCAATATAAGTGACTAATCCACAACTTGGCTTATTATGCTCCACCAACATAACAATCTATACAAAAGGCATCTCTCCAGAAGGTTGGTGGACCCAACTGAGATGGATTAAGGGTGAATTTAAAATACAATGCTGCCAAACTGTCTGTGTTTTTCAAAGCAAGGTTAAAGCTGTGCAACTTAATGAGGGTGTATAGATTACAGCTTGCAGCTAGTTGCAGATGTCCTGCAAGTACTCAGTGAAAATTAGCCTATAAAGCTAAAGCTTTTTAATACTATTAGGAGCATCAGAGAGTAATAATCTCACCACTCAGTACAGAGAAGACATCATTTGCCTCTCTACCAGAAATAGAGACAAGAATTCATTTTGTTCTTAATCCTAGCCATTTAACAGTTAAGCACTCTTTTGAACATCAACTTTATGAGAGATTCCTCAGCAAATGAATGAAAATGAACAGTGAATGATATGCAATTCTTTTCAAAAATTTAAAACTGTCAGATATTGGTACCAGTCTACCTTATCTGTCTTTAAAGATTGTGGAGACATTGTAGACCAAGAATTTAAAATTATTCTAGGTCTCTCTAAAGCTACCATATCTTCTCTTATACACATTCTGTGCCAGGAGTCTAGAATAATGAGGGCTGCTCTACATTGCATCAAACTGTACTAAAAATATGATCAGCATGCTTGCATGGAGAGGGAATAAAGCATATTAATATATAAAATACTATGTAAAATTAAAAGTTATCAATCAACTAATTTATATAATTGGTGATAAAATGAACACAAATACATGATTGATATAAAAACTCACACCATTCAATGTAATAACTTATTGTCTTTGAGCTTGGAGTTTCTTGCCATGATAATGACAGTACTATTAAAGTTCAATGTAACTCCAGGGGAGATCAAACAGCAATTTTGAGTGGCCATACATACACAATTAAATATTCGCATGCGGCTGTCTGCAATAACCTGCTCCTACATAAAGTGCACTTTAGTAGATATCACCAATGTTTGCAGCAGTGTAATGATTATAATGGTGTGAAGCCGGGGTACTTTCCCGCTAGCTCCACATTAAAACTGGTTCATCAAGTTAAATTGATGTATTCAGTGGTAGGTGAGACTTTAACCGTGTGTTAAATGATAATTATTGCCGAGCAAGATATCTGGCCCTGAGATATTTTAGAAGCATAGAGCTTCATTCATTAGAAGAATTTTGATGTTGAAAAGCTAAATAAAACTGTCTCCTTTACCACTCCCCTTTTTTATCATCATTCTTTCCCAATCTTTATTTCTTTTCTTGCACAAGAAATAATTTTAATCTTGTCATGCTAATACAGGCATGAAGATATTACAAAGTTTAAAACTATTATTTATAAAGTGGACACCAATGAACTGTTGAGATACAAAAATAGAAGTTGCTAGAAAAGCTAAGTAGGTCTGGCAGCTTCTGTGAGAGTAATCACAGTTAATATTTCAGGTCCAGTGATCCTTTCTCAGAACTATTAAACGGTTATCAAGTGAATCAGGTAACCTTTGTAAAAGTTGTGTTGTCTTCACTTATCAAGAGCCAGAAGGTTTAAAAGTTTTTTAAAAAAATCTCCCCACTCCAATTTGAAAAATCTAAGTTCATATGTCAACAACCAGACCTCCTGAGAAAATATTATGCATGTGTGGAGAGGGTGTCTATGTGATATACTGAATATTCTTCACTTCTAAGGACCCTACAATTAATCTAAATCTGAATTTACCTGAAATGCAACTGAGTAGGAAAAAGCTCCCTCAGAGCCATGTGAGCTGTTAATTATTCTATTGGTCTAATCCTTGTAAAATGACGTACTTTCTTTTATTGAGTGGGTGGTATGTGACTGATGGAGTATTACAATTTTCCAAGGCTTTTGTGTGAATAATAATTATTTTAGTTGAAACTTATGAAAGACTGCTATTTGTGATTTGCAAATTGACCACATATGAATGGCTTTGGAAATACAGGCAGCAAACACTTCAAAAATAAATCATACTGATAACGAATGAAAGAGGAGGGCAATTGGGTATTTCAGTGTATCTCCCCTCCCCTGTTTGTAGCAACTGCCTGCATTATACATCCTGGGTTGGACTCTAAGAACAAAATCTGATGTGTAGCATGACCTGCTTTGATTCCCTGGGGCAGATGTTGCCTCAGGTCATCATTTGTGTGACTTTCTTCAATGAGGTGAATAATGAATGTTCTGCAGGCAGCAGCCTGTGGCAACACCTGCATGCACCCTTCCTCACTACCCCCACCTACCCAACCCACCACTCCCACCCCGTAAGAATTAATGCACATCTCTGTAGCCATTTATAACAGTGTGACCTAACCAAATTTCCACATTCTTTTTTTCTGAGATTGAACGGTGAGCTAGATTCTTCCTTGCTCAGAGTTACTACAGAGGTGACAGTGGAAAAGCACAGCAGATTAGGCAGCATTCGAGGAGCAGGAGAGTCGCTGTTTCGGGCATAAGCCCTTCATCAGGAATGACTGGTGACAGACTGGAAGATATGTCAGTTTACAGGAAATCGGCCCGGAGAAGACTTGAAAGATCTTCCTATAGACCTCTATTACCGTGGTGAATAAGGAATGCCATACCTTCAGCAGTGAGGGGAAAATCCATTATCTTACCTCCTTGTCGACATATTGAACTGTAAGGTCAGAGCATGATCAGAAAGGAGGACAAAATAAATGCTGACACTGTATTCTCAAAATGAAGGCAAATATCTTATATAAATATTAGTAAATTATGGGCTCTATGGTGTGCAGTTCTGGGTGCCACATTACAGGGAGATATGGAAACTTTGGTGGGGTTGGAAATAAGGTTGACCAGGATGTTGCCTGGTTTGGAGTGCACTAGCTGTTAGACAAACTAGGATTGTTTCCACCTGAGCTTCAGAGGCTGAGATGTAACCTGATAGAAGGTTAGAAGGTTATGAGAGACATCAATAGCATGGATAGTCAGTCTTCTTCCCAGGATGAAAATATCAAAAGTAGTGGGGCATAGTTTTAAGGTGAGAGGGGGAAAGTGTAAAAGAGATGTGCAAGGCAAGTTTTTTTTTATTCAGAGGGTGGTAGGTGCCTGGAATACATTGCCAAGGAGGGTAGTAGAAGCAGATACAATAGCAATGATTAAGAGGCTCTTCAATACACACATGAACAGGCAGGGAATAGGGGGATACAGACCATGTGCTGGCAGATGGAATTAGTTGAGAAAGGCATCATGGTTTGCACAGACATGGTGGATTGAAGGACCTGTTTCTGTGCTGCACTGTTCTCAATGTTCTATGTTCTATTCCATATCCACAATTGTGCCCTTAACATGTGTCAGCATCACGTCCTGAAACCAGGTGAGACTATTAGCTCAGTTATACACAAAATGTTGCTGACTGATCAGGTGCAGAAAATACTTACGTTGCTCATGCTGTTCACTGCAGTTTGAAACTATCTTTTAATGAACACTGCTGCCAGTTGCAATGAAAAACGTGCACTGCCAGAGGTAATGTGTAAATTAGCATTAAAGTATGACAGTGGAATTACTCAAGATAGTTCACTGCAGTGACTAAGAGATTTCAACAATTACCAATGTTATTCTTGCTCGATTTGAATGTGATAAATATGTTTTCCTTTTTGTTTAGCCATTGATGATATAATGATAAGACCAACAGCCAATGTGTCATCTTAATTTATTTTTAAAGGGCAAAAGATTGTACACAGTACATGTACCATAATGGTACCACTTAACCTTCAAAGAATAAAGATTAATCAGAGAATCATGAAGGTGGGTAGTTTTATTAAAGAAATACATCAACAGTCTCTTGCAGAAAGCAACATAGATATTTAGTTCTTGGCAGTATTTTCAGATGTTTGTACTCTTTCCTCCACTTGTTCTATTACATGGGGCACAGATAAACAGCCCTCAGGATAAATGTTCGGACTCTCATCCTTTAATTTAAATCCTTTCATGGTCTCACTGCTCTCTGTTTCATTACAATCCTCCTGCTTGTTCCATTCCCATAAATTGACCTCTTGTACTTTCTGCTTCATTACTTAATTTTCTGTCATGTCTATAGCCCACCTGCTTCCTACAATCCCAAAATTCCTACAAGAAAAATCATATGTTTCTGCCTCTCCATGTTTTAAGTTTTCCTTCCACCATTGTAATGTTTCTTTTTTTTCCAGAACAAAAAATATTGTCCATTCAGCTCATCAAGTCCGTAGCCAGTCTTTTTAATTAGTCCCACCCCTTTGCCAAATTCCTTACAATTTTTTTGCAATTTTACATCCAATTCCCTCTGTAACTCAATGTTGAACTTCCTTCCACCAACCTTCCAGGAAGCACATTCCAGATATAAACAACTGGCTGTGAAAAAATTCTCCTCATCTCCTCTCTGGTTCTTTTGTCAATTGTCTCAATCTTACGTAAAATAACACAAAGCACTTTAGATGCTGAAGATCTGAAATAAAAACAGAAATTGCTGGAGCAACTGAGCAGGTCTGGCAGCATCTGTTAAGAGAGAACAGAGCTAACATTTTGAATCCTCTGAAGAAGGGGGTCACTGGACTCAAAATGTTAACTGTGCGTTTGCTCCACAGCTGTTACCAAGCCTATGGGTTGCTCCAGCATTTTCTGACCTTAACCTTATATCATTTGTCAGAGGGTTCTTTTGGTGCAGTGGCAGTATCTATAAGTCTGTGCCAGAGGGCTTGGACCAAGTTTCACCTGCTTCAGAGGTGTGTCATAATATGTCTGAACAGATTGAATAAAAATATCTATATCCTTTATTAGTGAAGAATGTTCCTCTCTTTGACACAACAAAAATCTTTCGTAATTTTAAACAGGTTGAATACATTTTCCTACCTTCCCTGCAGTAAGGAAATCAAGTAACTTTCTTTGAGCCTGTCCTGTTGAAATAATCATTATCGGTTACAAGTTTGTAAAGCAGTTTGAAATGTTGATCCCCATTAAATGCATGGTTTAACTTTAAGTTGTTAATGTGTTAATTTAATTTTGCTTCCAAGAATCTAACAACCTTATGTAAACAACTTTACTAGTCAAATATTGCAACAGCTGAATAACAGAATTTTAAGTTAGATTATGTATTAAAATCCTGGAGCAGAGTTTGAATTTCCAACCTTTGACGGTCAGGCAAATATGTTAATCTCCAAATAAGTTAAAATAATGTGGGAAAATGTGAGGCTCGTATTTTGTCAAAGTTGCAGCACAGAGGGATTTGGGATTCCGTCTGCGTGAATTATAAAAAGCTAATTTCCAATTTCAGCAGGTAATAGAGAAGGCAAATGGAACATTGACCATTATTCCAAAGTGAATGGAGTATAAAAAAGGAATTTCTTGCTAAAGAACTAATTAGTCTACACCGAGAATATTTTGGAGACAGTGAGGCCTGTAGATGCTAGAGATCAGAATCGAGAGTGTGTTGCTGGGAAAGCACAGCAGGTCAGGCAGCATCCAAGGAGCAGGAGAATCGACATTTTGGGTATAAGTCCTTCATCAGGAATGAGGCTTGTGGACCGGGGACTGAGAGATAAATGGGAGGGAGGTAGGGTCGGAGGAATGGTAACTGAGAAAGCAATAGGTGGGTGAAGGTGAGGGAGAAGGTGATAGGACAGAGGGGACAGTGATGGACAGGTCAGGAGGGCGGTGCCTTGTTGGAGGCTTAGGACTGGGTTCATGTGTGGGGAGGGGGAATGAGGAAGCTGTTGAAATCCAAATTTATCTTGTGTGGTTGCAGGGTCCAAGGCGGAATATGAGGCGTTCTTCTTCCAAGCATCGGGTGGTAATAGTTTGGCAGTGGAGGAGGCCCAGGACCTGCATGTTCTTGACGGAGCGGGAGGGGAAGTTAAAGTGTTCAGCCATGGGGCGGTGGAGTTGGTTAGTGCGGGTGTCCAAAAGATGTTCTCTGGGATGATCTTCAAGATGGTATCCTGTCTCTCCAATGTAGAGCACGCCCCTCCACCAACTCACACCCCACTCCTGGCACCCTTCCCTGCCACCACCTGCACCATTCCCCTCACCTCCATCCAAGGCCCCAAGGGATCCTTCCACATCCATCAGAAATTTACCTGTACCTCTACCAATGTCATCTACTGCATGTCTACATCGGGAGACAGGTCACCTTTTTGCAGATCATTTCAGAGAACATCTGTGGGACACCAGCACCCAGCAACCCCACCACACCGTGGCTAAACATTCAACTCCCCCTTCCACTCAATCAAGGACATGCAGGTCCCTGGCCTCCTCCACCGCCAACCGTTACCAGTCAACGCCTCGAGGAGGAACGCCTCATATTCCGCCTTGGGACCCTGCAACCACACGGGATCAATGTGGATTTCAACAGCTTCCTCATTTCCCCTCCCCCTACATTATTCCAAAACCCAGCCTCAAACTCAGCACCGCCCTCCTGACCTGTCCATCACTCACTCCTCTGACCTATCACCTTCTCCCTCACCTTCATCCACCTGTCGCTTTCTCAGCTACCTTCCCCCAGTTGTACCCCCCTCCCATTTATCTCTCAGCCCCTGGCCTACATTCCTGATGAAGGGCTTATGCCTGAAACGTCAATTCTCCTGCTCCTCGATGCTGCCTTACCTGCTATGCTTTCCCAGCAACACACTCTTGACCTTGAATATTTTGAAGTTATCAAATGAAATACATATTGGCTTTGGATGCAGTTCAGCAAAGGTATAGTAGGTTGATCCAGGATGTGGAGGGATTGTCTTACATGGAGTGATTGAATAGGTCATGTCTGTACTTATTGGAGTTTAGAATAATGAGGTTAGATCTTAAAGGAACATGCAAGATTCTTAGGGGCCTTGACAGTGTAGATGTGGAGTGTCTAAGACCAGAGGGCATAATCTCAAAGGTGAAAGACAGAGATGAAAAAGCATTTCTCATCACAGATTGTGGTGAATCTGTGTAATTCTTTATCACACTGGGCAGTAGCGGCCATGCCATAAAGCATATTCAAGACGGGGAAAGACATGTTTTAATTAGTGAGGGAATTAAGAGATATGGGGAAAAGACAAGAATTTGGAGTTGAGGGTTATCAGATTAGTTATGGTCTCATTGAATGGTAGAGCAAACTCAATGTGCTGAATTGCCTATTTTTGCTCTAACGATTTATGGTCCCATGGTCAAGTTAGCACCTGACAGTGCCATGAAGAACAGCTGCAGACCTGCTTTACCTACAGCAATGTTCCCTTTCAGACTTGACGTCACTGGGGTTTTATTGAAGTAATGCAACCTTATTTGCATTAATTTATGATGTCCCATCATACCGCATAAAAAAGATGCTAGATGAAAATAATTGGGCCATCAATATGCTCAGTAGATGTAGAGTTTTATTGAAGTTGATTTTATCACAAAGTGGTCTTTCGGCAAGACTAGTGCAATTTTCACTTGCAGGCCTATTTTCCAAGCCTGGGACATTTGAACTCCTATGCTTTACTTACATGCTGTCACTCAATTCCATAACCACAACTGGCAGAATTAGTCAGCTGACCAGCAGTTCATAGACAAAATTATGTCACATGGGTGTGCCTGCTCACTATGCTATATGAGCTTCCGGTCACGATGAAGGTTATCGTCACCAGCCTCTTTGAGGGCCTGGTTATATTGGTACAGCAGAGGAAAACCACCACCTAATCTAACTAGAAGAGTCTCTTGTAGTTAACAAAATGTAATTTATTGCATGTTAGCAACCTTAGTTCAGGCTATGTTAATATGGCACATCATTAGACACTTTGAGATTTAGCTCTCAGTCTGTTGAGATACTAAACTATCCTGCTAACATGTCCATATGCTATCATCATACTTGGTAGTACATAGACCTTTTCTCTGTATTAACCCTATATACAACAGGAGTGACCAAAGGCTGGAGGACAGGTCAAAGGGAAAATTTGTAGTGATGTATGTCATAGTAGACAGGATGTTTGAAGGGTCTCTTAGGAGGAGAGGGAAAATCATAGAATCCCTACAGGGTGGAAACAGGCTATTAAAGGCCCAACAAGTCCACAATGACCCCCAAAGAGTAATCCGCAGAGACTCATTCCCCTACTATTCTACATTTACCCCTGACTAATGAACCTAACCTACACAGCCCTGAACATTATGGACAATTTATCGTGGCCTCACCCACACATAGGATCATAGTCACAGAGATATACAGCACAGAAGCAGACCCTTCGGTTCAACTCATCCAAGCCGACCAACTGAATCTCGTCTCACTTGTCAGCACCCAGTCCATATCCCTCTAAACCGTTCCTATTCATATACCCATCTAGATGCCTTTTAATTATTGCAATTATACCAGCTTCCACCACTTCCTCTGGCAGCACATTCCATACATGCACCACTCTCTGTGTGAAAAAGTTGCCCCTTAGGTCTCTTTTATATCTTTTCCCTCTCACCCTAAATTTATGCCCTCTAGTTCTGGACTCACCCACCCCAGGGAAAAAACTTTGTCTATTTATCCTATCCATGCCCTTCATGATTTTATAAACCTTGATAAGGTCACCCCTCAGCCTCCGACACTCCAGGGAAAACTACCCCAACCTGTTCAACCTCTCCCTATAGCTCAGGCAACCGGAGCACCCAGAGGAAACCCACACAGCCACGGGGAGAATGTGCAAACTTCACACAGACAGTTGCTCGAGGGTGGAATCGAACCTGGGTCCCTGGTGCTGTGTGGCAGTGCTAACCATTGTGCCGCAGAGAGGATTGAGGGAATATGTAGTTCCACAAAGGAAATATTTTCAGTCTCCTTGGACAGCCACCTCTATCTGAGGGCTCTTTCTAATTGAACATTAAAATCTTGAACATTAAAATTAGTAACATTATAAAAAAGTTAAAAGCAGGCACAGCAGCTCTTTCATTGTAAACTACGCGCCAGCTAAGATATGTTGGGCAAATAGAGTTAAGATCAGCTCCATTGTGTGTAGGTAGAGCATAATTCCTTTAACTGTACTGTAATACAAGCTAATATTAAAGCATACTTGAACCTAGAACATCTTTGTTCAGAAATAAAAGCAAAAAGTATTGCAAGTATTTCCCAGTTTAGACAGCATCAATTGGGAGCTAAATCGAATGAACAATTCAGGCTGTTCACTTCTCACCAAAAACAGGAAAAGATCGAAATGTCATGCTTTTGTTCAGATTTGGCCAAGACAAATATTACCAATATTATGGTCAAATGTACAATTAATTGAGATTAATATCTGAGTGAACTTTTCTCATAATGCACATCACCCTAAATGAGCCCCAAGTAATCAGTGTGATTAATGAAGCTGTGCAGCAGAATAAAAGGTCTTACCCCAGGAAAGGCCATCTAGGTCATTTAATCTGACTGACAGGAAACAATACTCAGGAAGGCACTGTTATCTACCCTCTGTGTTTACTAACTGTATGGACTGCAATCACCATTCTGACAAACTGGCTGGCACTCAGCTTGACAGTGATTAATGACCAGACTTACTGATAATTTGTCGCATGCAGCAATACATCTGCATTAATCATGTTCCAACCACTTCAGCTTAATCTGGAAATAGCCTAATACTTTATGGAAACTCTGTTTGAAACTTTACCCATGGTGTTTCTTTACTAAGATTATTACAAGGACCATCTCCATGATGTATATGAAGTACACAGGTAATTGCTAGAAGTGTGAGCAGCGTAATGGTAATAGTTTGAAGGAATAGATCTACTCTTGGTTGAATGTTCCCAGCCCCCGAATAATGTGGTCAGTAGTGAGTCAGTGAGAAAATATGGTGAGATCAGAAAAATAAGTTTCTTAATGTCAACAAAACAAAATCTGATTTTCCACCCAAGTTTTGAACTGCAAGATGAGAATGTATGAATGGCAAAAACCTATTTGCATGCATTAAACATCTCATTAGTACCTAATCTTGCCTCATTTATATGCACATTCCTCTTCGCTCATGCAATGGAGAGAAATAAACACTGATCTCAGCTTGTCGATGAGGTCCAGGAGATCCAGAGTCTATTGTGTTCAATGCTATTTCCTCTAGGTGATTGACATACATTGTCACCTCAGACTGCCAATTTCCAGGGACTCTGTCACAGAACTATGCCATCTACTACAGAGGGACCTATAACCTGGAAGAGTGAGTGGTCAACCTATCCCAGTAGTTGTCAAGGTTTGATGTGATCTGATTTATTGTTGTCACTTGTACCTAAGTACAGTGAGAAATTTTGTTTTGTGAGCAGCACAGGCAGAACAAAGCACACAAGAACATACAGATCATGGGGTGTTTAGACAGAGAGAGGTGTAAAAGGTTATGGCTGCTCAGGATGTGCACAAAAGTAAGATCAACATGACATCTGAAGTTAGAAAGGTCCATTCAGGCAGTGTAATAACAACAGGAAAGAAGCTGTTCTCTTGAACCTATTGGCATACAGTAAGCTCCTGTGTCTTCTGTGCTAAACTGTGTGCTCTGGGTTACTCAAGGGGACATGTGTGGGATCTCTCAATCTCAATGTCAAATGTATGATAATTGTTACTGATGCAATTTGTGCTAGGTCACACCATTTCATCTCATTTGCCGATGGCGTGTTCAGTGTTGCAGCCAAGCAGTAGGCTTGCCAACATAGCTGGATTCCCCAAATGCAGGCACTACCGGTGATACATGCATTTCACTGAGAGGATGATGTCAGACTTCATCATTAGAAAAGGGGTTCATTCCATCAATGTATAATTCACCTGTGATCATTGGTACCACATCTTCAAAGTTTGTGCCAATAGTGGGCGGCACGGTGGCACAGTGGTTAGCACTGCTGCCTCACAGCGCCTGTAGACCTGGGTTCAATTCCCGACTCAGGCAGACTGACTGTGTGGAGTTTGCACGTTCTCCCCGTGTCTGCGTGGGTTTCCTCCGGGTGCTCCGGTTTCCTCCCACAGTCCAAAGATGTGCGGGTCAGGTGAATTGGCCATGCTAAATTGCCCGTAGTGTTAGGTAAGGGGTAAATGTAGGGGTATGGGTGGGTTGCGCTTCGGCGGGTCGGTGTGGACTTGTTGGGCCGAAGGGCCTGTTTCCACACTGTAAGTCTAATCTAATCTAATCTAATCCCCTCTGAGTTTCTATGAAGCCTATTTCCTAAGGAATTCTCATGTTTCTGCTTCAAGGACCAGATACATATCAAGGATGATTACTGAAAGACAATGGTTAGTGGTGTCAATAGTAGTCATGATTTGATCATTTGGAGATGATTTGAAAAGACAACAGTTACCTTCTACAACCATGGCCAACATTCCCTCCAATTATATTTTCTTCTTTGCGGATTTCTGAGGTCAATGGCAGTGACTTCTGAAACCAGGTGTCAATGCTGGGAGTGGAATGAGCATGTCAGTCAATGGTACTGACCCTTGGAGTAGCTGTGCAACCACACAGCTTAGAAGGAACGTTGACCATGGCTGATGACTTTGTTACTCAAACCCATAATTGAGACTGAGCATAGATACAATAGCACCATCGCAACCCATTCTCCCACCAGGGCCATAGTGGAGGATAAAGTAGGCCCCTGAAGGTGGTGGTCTGATGCTTAGATTGGTCTTGGTGGGTGGGGGGAAACATGCGTGCTTGTAGTACATTGCAGCCATTTCATCCTAATGTGTTGTGCCCTGCACAACTGAGACAAGCAAAGAAGGGATGTGATGGATTCTGAAGAGCATGGAGAGTGGGAACAGTCTCCTAAGAAGGATCATTCAGCAGGAGGAGGATCATCATTTTACAACATCAAATGCAACAAGTCAGAAACATCTTAATTGACACCTGCTTCCAATTGGTGTATTGGGGAACAGTGATCATTTTTGGCTGTTATATTATTCTTGGTCAAAAGGCAAACAGTCCTTGTTTGCTCCAGGGGAAAATGCAATGATTTTTATTTGTTTTGGCTGTTGCTTAAGAAATGCTGACTTTTCAATAGTTTGAAATCTTTCGAGCATGTCAGGCCGCCATGTTGAAAAACGACAAGATGTTACACTATTCTGGGTGTGAGGGAAAGAATGGTATTCTTTTAGACTGGTTTCAAATGTCATATTTGTCTAAGTCTGGGTAGTCTATGCAGCTTCATTTTTGTAGCTACAGTTCCCATGACAATCGATCAGATAGATTTTTGATGTAAAATACATTGTCAGATTCTATTTCTAACAATGTGTCACCCATGCCCTTATGTGGCCTCAGGGGTTTTTTGTTCTTGTTGCCCTCTGACTACGTGTACTGTGAAGAGCTATTCCTTACTGACAGCATTTGACCTAATGCTTGGCTGTGATTTAAATATGATGCTGACGTTAGAAATCTTGAAGGGTGCTAGCAGTGGCAATTACAGCTACTGCTGGTGAGTCCCAAACAGCCAAAGAATTGTACCATAGAGGCATGTTCCAAACATAGTGAGGTGAACAGCAAGTTGCACTTAATCACCAATAGTATGTTCATAAATTGCAGGCAATGTTCAGTTTGCATTTGCTAAGACCATGCAGTTCTAAACCTCATTATAGGAGCAGGAGAATCGACATTTTGGGCATAAGCCCTTCATCAGGATCCTGATGAAGGGCTTATGCCTGAAACGTCGATTCTACTGATCCTCGGATTCTGCCTGACCTGCTGTGCTTTCCCAGCACCACACTCTCAACTCTGATCTCCAGCATCTGCAGTCTTCACTTTCTCCAAACCTCATTATAGCCATAATCTCACTGAACAGCAAAACAGGCTTAAAGGGCCTGTCACTCTTCAGCCTTGTTTGTGTGAAATAAGCTTACAGGGCTATGGGGATAAAGTAGGGATTTGGGATTGAAATGATTCCAAGAACGTGTCATTAACTCGATGGGCTAAATGGCCTTACATTGCATAATTCTGAGAATTCTTTTTAAACATACCTACATTAAATTATTACATGTAGATGAACTTTTTTTTCAGTGTTGCTGGAAAAGCGCAGCAGGTCAGGCAGCATCCAAGGAGCAGGAGAATCGACATTTCTGGCATGAGCCATTCTCCAGCATCTGCAGACCTCACTTTCTCCGTTTTCTTTTCAGTAATCAGCATTCTAATTTACAATATGATTTGTTTAAGTAATGCTGAAAACAGATTCATTTTGTCAAAGCTGTTCATCTTATGTACATCAGGATATTTCACAAGAATACCATATCAAGGGAAACAATCTGTTTTTACTATATGGGGAGGACAGATGAATTGTCAAGTCTGATTGATAGATGCATTGCCATTCCACTAATTCCAGCCAATACAGTAAAATACTGTATTCATACACCCCAAATTCATTTCATATCAGTCAGTTATAAATAAGTGTGTACACCTACAACCAATTGTCATTCCAATTGTTTGTCATCCTTTGAGAGGCAAGATTCACAAGGATAATTAAGTCAAATCCGAGCTGAAAATGTGTTGCTGGTTAAAGCGCCGCAGGTCAGGCAGCATCCAAGGAACAGGAAATTCGATTTTTCGGGCATAAGCCCTTCATCAGGAATTAATTAAGTCAAATAGTTTGGCAATATTTCAAATGTAAACAAAATAGATGTAACCAGACTTATTCAAAAGGAAATCTTAACAGCTTTCCCATTAATTTTGCTTCTTAATTGGCCATGTCAAAGAACTTATCCCAAATAAACTTGTTTCGGTCAATAGCTTTGGAAGATCTGTTTTTAAAAATAATTATTAGTATCAATTTGCAAAATTAGTTTTCATAGTTCCCATATCTATGGAGTGTAAATCTCATTTACCCATCTGCATGATAAATATTTTAAAATGGAGAAATCAGGCCCAAACATCTGGAAGTTATCTAACCCCATCTTGTTACAGAACTAATTATGTTAAAACATCTGTGCGAGATTAAATCAGGCTTCTGGACAGAAATGGTCAATTTCATAAGCATCGATATATCACAAAAAATTATATTCTTAAAATGAAGCTTAGTCAATGAAAAACTTCTGGCACAACTTAACATGGGCAGCAACTCACCGTAGGGTCAAAAAGTGTGATGCTGGAAAACACAGCAGGTCAAGCAGCATCCGAGGAGAAGAAGTCGATGGTTTGAAGTAGGTTCTGTGTTGAGTAGGTTGCTGGAGATGGAATGAAGAGACCAGGAAGGGGAGGGTGGTGTCCGAGATGGTCCAGGTGTACTTGGGTCAAGGTGGAAAGTATTTGTGAAGTTAATGAACTGTTCAACCTCCTTGTGGGAGCACAATGTGGTGTCAATACAGTCATCAACGTAACGGAGGAAAAGGTCGGGAATAGGCCAGTGTAACTGTGGAAGATGGACTGTTCCACGTATCCAACAAAGAGGCAGGAATAGCTGGGGCCCATGTGGGCATCTGTGGCTACCCCTTTCGTCTGAAGGAAGTGGGAGAATTTGAAGAAGAAGTTGTTGAGGGTGAGGACCAGTTCCACAATCGAATGTGTGTGGCATTGGAGGGGTACTGGTTGGGTCAGCAGGAGAGGACGAAACAAAGGGTTTGGAGGCCTTCACCATGGTAGATGGACAAGTATAGGGACTGGATGCAACTCACCATATTCAATAATTTAATTGGAAAATTGATTTCTTTGCTTTTGGATTGTTCCAAAACGTTTTGCTTTGGAAAGCAATATTCAAGTCGATTCATAATAAAGATAGCTAGTACTGCAGAATTTTAACAGGTCTGGCAGCATCTGTGGAGAGAGAAATAGAGTTAACATTTCAAGACCAATGTGACTCTTCTTCAAAACTGAAAATGGCTGGAAAATTATGCTTTTTATGTTGTTGGCAAAGAAGGAGGAAGTTCAAAGTGACAGGTGGTGAGAGTACCCAGAGCAAAAGGTGAAGGGAAGGCTATTGGTGGAAGAGGAAAGATAGAGATCAAGAATAGGTGTTAATAGCAAAATTAAGGGCAGCTCTACTCAAAGCAAACCCATGCAATACGACACCGTGGGTGAAGGGGGTGTCGTCAAAATGGGGGCGACTGGTCATGCTCTGAAATTGTTGAACTCAATTTTGAGTTCTGAGGGCTGCAAAGTCCTAATCAGAAAATGTGATGTTTTTCCTCCAGCTTAAGTTAGGCCTCACTGGGATGCAGCAGCCAGCCTGAGAGAGAAATATTAGCATGACAGTATATTGGACTCAAAATGGTAATTCTGTTTGCCTCTTCACAGATACTGTCAGATTTGTTGAGTTACACCAGCACTTGCGTTCTTTTTTCTGATCTCCAGCATTCACAATGCTTTGCTTTTATTTGAAGTAAAAAAAAATCTCATTTGCATTTGATGCTTCAATAAGCTACTTACTGCTGTTCATGTATTAAGCATGCTGGAAAATTCATTAGATTCTTAATATTTGGATGTAGACCAACCATTTTTTATTATTCACTTGAAAGTCACTATGGAAGCTTCCCCGTCTCTAAATCCAAACAGTCTGGATAATCAATATGCACCTCTGGTTGGAAGCTAGACCCCCGAGGATTAACCATTCAATATGCTCACAGAAGATTTTCATCAAAGATGCAGCAGAGCTATTGGGTGAAATGTTAATCTGAGGTGGTACACCTTAACCTTAGGGAGAAGATAGTCTTTTGAATTTCAAATGCTGCATTTCATGCATCTTCTTCCCCCATTTAAAGAGTCTCTGACACAGCAGAAATAATTTATGGCACATTGTCAATCCTTTTCTTTCCATTTACACATTGATAATTGTGTCATCACCATTCAAGAAGGGCACATTTTAGATTCCAAAGAGTACTATTCCTGCCAATGTAAAGATTCTTAAATTTTACTTCCAAATGATTATTACCATAATTAATTAAGACTTTGAAACCTAAGAGTCTATTACTTTAAGTAGAATGTCTAATGTATTTTTGATATATCAGTGCTATGGGAATCTAGCTTGAAACTAAGGACCTAGAGAAAAAAAACAAAGAAGTTCTGAAAAATTGGATAGTGTAACTGTTAGGCCACAGAGCACTGTGTGAAATTTTGCACAGTCCATCACTGCACAAGTTTTAAACCACAGAAAGCATAAATCATAGAATAACAAGGATGTTAGCATGAATAAGAAAAGCGTTAAAAAGGGGATTGATGTATTTAGAGCATTTTGATAAAGTGAGAGATTATTTAATAGAACATAAAACGTTAGAGCACAGTACAGGCCCTTCGGTCCTCGATGATGTGCCGACCTGTGAAATTAATCTAATACCCCTCTAACCTACACTGTATGTGTGCCTAATGCCCATTCAAATTCCCTTAACATCGGTGTGTCTACTATTGTTATAGGCAAACTGTTCCATGCCCCTACTACCTCAATGTAAAGAAACTACCCTGATGTCTGTCCTAAATCTATCAACCCTCAAATTAAAGCCACGTCCACTTGTGTTAGCCTTCACCATCCAAAGAAAAAGGCTTTCATTTATCTAACCCTCTGATTATCTTATACGTCTTGATTAAGTCACCTCTCAACCTTCTTCTCTCCTACAAAAACAGTCTCAGTTCCCTCAGCCTTGCCTCGTAAGACCTTCCTTCCATACCAGACAACATTCTAGTAAATCTCGTCTGAACCCTTCTTCTCTTGGGAGTTGAGGAATTAGAGCCAATTCCTCCTCCCCCAGTGTCTTAAATGTCACATCCAAGAACCTGTGCAGCCTTTCCCTAATTCCCTGAGCTATCCAGAAGAGAGCATATTCCACTCCATGAGACAAAATGCACACTGTACATGCAGCTCACCCACATGGCTAAGCAATCAGCTGGAGTGCTAAACTGCAGTTGCCTGTCTGGATGCCTCCAGGCAAGTTCAATTTATTACAATCAGTAAGGACACCCAAAGTTTTGGTTTAAAACCAGCCATGTCCAATTAGCTCACTTACTGCCAGTTTCTCCCTCTGACTAAATTAACACTCTGAGATTCTGCATGGGATTTTGGAAAACAGCCATCACGTGTAAGTAAATTCCCAAGGTGAAGTTCCTGACTTTCTGAATGAGGATGCACATTAACAGAATAAACTTAGTGATGTGATCAAAAACTGAAAATTGCGCATAAGAACTTGGTCATGTGTATTATTTCCATGATATATTCAGCATACCCAAACGCCATCAAATAATGGGGTGAAGGGATTGTTCCTTAAGGGAGCTGTTGAGGTGCAGTGGTGCCAAACCCTCTGGACCAGGAGGCCATGGTTCATGTCCCACCTGCTCCAGAATTGTATAATTAATTTTGTGAAGAGGTTGATTAAAAGTATCTATAAATGAAAGGGCCTTGAATCAAAGAACTGCTAATAAAATAATTTAATCCAAAATGCAACCCATTTAGAATGTGCTACAGTTGTCATTAGAGAATTCAACTTAAATTCTATTAATGTCCATCCACAGCAAAATCCTTTGTTTTCAACTGATGTGTTGTATTTTTAAAATTAATCTCAATAAATGACACACAAATCACTGGCAGGCCTGAATCCTTGCTTTGGCTCTACATTTTAACAACCAAACATACTGAAACTAGACCAACCTGAATCCAATGAAGATCAAGACAGATTCTGAATCCTTTTGATGATGACCTCGTCTTTTCAGTTCTTAGTTTAGCTTAAGAAGGAACACTCTCACTCTTCTTTCCCAGACCATAACATTTTAAAATAATTTGGTCATGAGATCACTGATATTTGTTGTCCATCATTAATTGCCATTGAACTGATTGGCTGTCCAAGCCATTTCAGTGGGCAGTTAAGATTCAACCACATTTGTGTGGATATGGAGTCACTTGTAGGCCAGACCAAGGAAAGATGGCGGATTTCATTCCCTTAAGGAAACTAGTGAACCAGGTCGGTTTTCTTTTTAAACTCCACATTTTATTGAAATCAACTTTCATTATCAACAAATGATTCAAATCCCATACCCCAAAGTATTAGCTGGGGATCTTGATTACCACTGAAGAAGGATTATCACTTGATTTCCTGAAGAAGGGCTCATGCCCGAAACGTCGATTCTCCTGCTCTTTGGATGCTGCCTGACCTGCTGAGCTTTTCCAGCAACACATTTTTCAGCTCTGATCTCCAGCATCTGCAGCCCTCACTTTCTCCTAGACGTTCTTGATTACCAGTCCTGTGACATTACTGCTGCTCCACAGCCTCCCTCTGGTTGTTGCTAGTCAGTTATCTAAAATCAGTGGAGAGGGGTGGCTATCTGACGAATGGAAGTGGAATGTTAGGTGGCTGACATTTACTGTTTGGAACCAAAGCAAAGGTTGGGGAGTGAAGTGGAGGCCTAAATTTTCTTTGTGGCAACAGAAAGGATTTCAATTCCTCCTGGTTGCACTTTCAAATTTTAAAACTGACCACATTTACCACTGTTCTTCCACTGGCATCACTTAAAATCACTGGGCGGCACGGTTTCCTCCCACAGTCCAAAGATGTGCGGGTCAGGTGAATTAGCCATGCTAAATTGTCCGTAGTGTTAGGTAAGGGGTACATATAGGGGTATGGGTGGGTTGCGCTTCGGCGGGTCGGTGTGGACTTGTCGGGCCGAAGGGCCTGTTTCCACACTGTAAGTAATCTAATATAATCTAAAAATCACTGAATCCCCTCTCAGGCCATCCATTAAAAAATGTTAAAGACCAATGAAAATTGGTGTCTCTCAGAGTCAGAATAAAATATCAGTGTGCAATTGTCTCTTGGCCAATTTCCAAAAGGTGAGCAGGGTTCACATTGACCTGTTGTTAAGCACTTATTCCAACATTAAGTTGATATTTTCTACTATCATCATCATAAGTTTTCTAATCAAGTTTTTTTACATAATGGACTGAATGGTGTTATTATAGGCTACCATACGTAATGATTAAAAATGTTTAGTATTTTAAAAAGAACCACTGGACAAGTATCAAGTGCAAAGTTCCCTGTTGCTGCCAAAACTCTGCACAAGTCTTTAATGAGTTCAGTCTAAATTTTGAGGTATCCTATTTAGATATCAATTTTTCCTGGTTATTTTTGTCATTTTGGCAGGCAGGACTTTTTTTATTTGTAACTTGTTCTAAGTACTGATCTCTCAGGTAAAGAAACCATTCACTTATGTCCAGGGTGAGAACACCCATTGCTATTTGAATGATGAAACAACATTGGTGCGTGTTATGTTCCAGTGAGTTTGTCCCCAAATTAACAGAAATGTCAATTTGTACTGTAACAAGTCATTGCAATCTTGTTGTAAAGTAGAGATAGGGTCACTAATGAATGCAACTAATAAATTAATAGGTAATAACAGCAACATGCAGAAAACTATATATTTTATTTCCCCTCATCTATGGAAACTAACATAGGGCCAGATTTTCATGGGTGTTCTGAGAAGATCGAGTTGAGAAACTTTCTAACTCAACAGTCTTGTCTCCTTTAAAACAAAACCAACCAAGATATTTTCATCCCAATAAGGTAGTGGTGGGCTGGAGGCATGTCCATGTTGGCAATGGACACAGTTGGATCCTGCAGGCAGAACATCCATTGTTGTTCACTGGGCCATTGGCCCAATTGTATTGATAAATGTTAGGCTTTAAAAGGCTGTCCATCTCCCTCATCCACTCCACATGACCCTCCAAACTCATACTGTCGTGCACCTGTCCCTTCACACCCCATGTTTCCCCCTATATTTTCCATTGTGGCGCACCCCGTATCCATTCTGAACAGATCCCAGCAGCTTTCACCATGTGTAGTGCCACTGTGTGCCGTGCCACTCTCTGCAAACTTCTCCATCTTTAAAAATGAGTAACCTCAGAAGACTTCCATAAACTCAGCAGGAGCCAGTGGAAATCTAGAAGCAACTGAAAGCAGTTGATGTTTCCCTTAAAAAAACTGCTTTAATAAGGAATTGGGGAGATTGGGGTGGTGAGGCAGGGGAGTTTTTGTTTATGTTCAACTAATGTGTTCAATTATATGTGTCTACATGAAACTGTTAGCTGGAATATTGAGGTGAAAAATGACACCAAATTGGTGCATCATGCTGATTGACAATACCACTAATACATACATCTGGCACATGTTCCTAACATTAGAACTAATAGCCTCATCAAAATGGCATCCACATGAGCACTTTAGAAGTGGGCACCTGCTTTGTCAATGCCATGTTGCATTCAAAGTTGCACCGATAGTGACAAAAATGTGGGCTCCACAGAACCAAGTTTATAGCACACAAGCTTAACAGTCCAGTCTTGACCCTTAGAAACTAGCAAATTCTAATTAGTGGTGGGTCAAAACATACATTTCGTGATTTTCCCCAGAATATCGCTTGGTTGTGCTTTATAAAATCAGTAACTCATTGGAAGGGAAATTGCATTGTACGTCTATGCAACTTACAACAAACTTAGACCAGGTCATCAGTTGTAAATACTTTTTGCTATGCAGTGAATATCAAGAGGATATATTAACTTCATGCCTAAACACGGATTGAGATAACACACTGCAGCAAATCATCCACTATGGTATTAATATTCATAGGCTCTACAATGGGAAAATGTAAAATATGGAATGTATTCATAAATGAGGAAGGCCAGATAATTCAGAAACGGACAAAGTCACATGTGAATTATCATGTTTGCCTCAAAAGTGAAATTATTTCTTTATGTTACAATTAATAAGCCAGCACGATTAAATTTTAATTTTAAGTTTTAAATCCATTCCAAGCATTAAAGGAATTTTAATAATGTTCCTTCATAGAATTCCTGTGTTATACCAGAGGCAGTAGCCACCTCTAAGGGTGTTAAAGAAGTGTATTAATGGAATTATCACATCAATTACAGGGTTAGGGTAGAGGGTGTGGATCTAGGTAGGATGCTCTTTGGAAGGTTGGTGTGGTCTTGAATGGCCGAATGGGCTGCTTCCACGTTACATTCAATAATTCCATGATTCTAAATGAACAATATAATGAGAACTTGAATGAGCAATAAATTCCTGTTATGATGATAAATATGGTGAGAATTAACATTTAGAGTTTATTTGCTGCATGGCATTAGATGTCCTAACATGATTTCCGGACTAAAGAATGATCAAACAAACATAAAGTTAATATCCACAAGCACAAAGTTTTCTTTCCCCAATTTAAATCTTCACTACACCTCAATGCTTTGATAGTGAAATATTTAATTTAAATCGAGATCAGGCCATGAATATTATTCTTACTTCTCTTTCCCCAACAGGGACATATTATCTCTACCTTTTGATTCTTCAATGCTTACAGGGGTAGGGGAGTACACTGAGTTATTGACATAACAGTGTGAATACTAAAAATGATTTTGGTTAAGGGCTGAGGCAATTCAGTCAGTCCTGATCCCTGAGGCAGAAATGATGCTGTGAATTCCTGATAGATCAGTTGCAGGCAGGATGTTTGCGAATGGTGTTTACTAAGCGATCGTACATTGGTGGAACCAACACTTTCCTGCACAAAGGCAGCTTTTCAGAAGTCCATTACCTTGTTGATCACCAATTCCACCGTTAATTTATTTAAAAATTCACAAAATAAAAAAAAATGCATATTTTCAAATGTCCACTTGAGATATTCATTGATCATTTTCCTTTAATTTGTGGAAAAGGAAACTGGGTAAATCTGAATAATTCTTAAACCTACCCTCCTGCAAAGCAAATCCAAGCTATTAATAGTGTTCCAACCATGGGAACTGACATTAAAATAAAGTGAGGGTCAGGAAGGAGAAACCAAACATTGGTTATTGGAAATTAACATCAACTGACAGCATTATACTGTGTACAGGTGGTTTTACAACATCCATCTTTAAAGGGCTCCCAGCACCACTTTATTATCTACTGAAGGCATTAGAGTAGATTGAGTTGGATGGGGGTAGAGAAAGGCAGAGTTAATAAAAAGTAATAGGGAACAGATGGAACATATTTTTGATAGCAAATGTTGAAGGGAACATAACAGCCTTTGAGAGTTGGGGAAGAGCTTAGCAAGAACAATCAAGGAAGATTTCCAACCGATTTCATTGTGCACAACTGA
Organism: Hemiscyllium ocellatum; assembly: GCF_020745735.1. Taxonomy (NCBI): domain Eukaryota; kingdom Metazoa; phylum Chordata; class Chondrichthyes; order Orectolobiformes; family Hemiscylliidae; genus Hemiscyllium; species Hemiscyllium ocellatum. The sequence goes on along the minus strand of NC_083425.1, from coordinate 24,115,936 downwards.
TAACTCTGGGGTGAAACAAGGTCATTCAACCTTTGGATTCTACTCTATTCAGAGTCCCTGCAGTTCAGTCATGGACTCTCCCTGCTATGTTCTTATATTATTTATAAAGAAACAGGAGCATGTTCTTCTGAGACATTACAGCCCGGGAGCCACATTTACTGCAGTTTGACACTGAGGAACAACATAGCAGTTCAGCAGCTACATGAGGAACTGCAAAAAATATACTTGTTCAAGTTCCAGCATTTTGAGTCAAAAACTTTGATTATTTTTAACTTTAGGGAGCCATAAGGGTGGTCATGAGTATCTATGAGTAAAACGTCAAACATTTACATGGAGTAAATGCTGAATTAGATTTACATATTAAACACGAATAGATGCGAGAAGAAAACTTAGCAAATCATGCTAAAGTGAAATTGTGGCTGTTGCAGCTTGGAAAGCACAGCTACAGCTCATCGTGGGAGCCCGGTGATGGTGTAGAGGCAGTTAAGAAGTTCAAACAAAATAGCAGACTAAATTTCTGAAAGGCAGCAGTCAAGAGAAAAGGATCATCCATGGCCTATTTTTGCACAGAAAATTGAAGAGTAAAATTTGGTTAATTGTTAACATGAGTGAGGATGAAAGTGAAAACCCAGAAAACTTGATTGAAAAATATCGTATGCATCACAAGCTAAAGTTGGACCATCGGATCCATTGGCATGAATTCTAAAGCCTGAGGCAGGAACCAGGTGCGACTGTTGACAGTATCATAACAAGTTTGGAAAAGACTGTCAAAAAATGTAAATTCAGTGGGCGGCACTGCTGCCTCACAGCGCTAGAGACCCAGGTTCAATTCCTGTCTCAGGCAACTGTCTGCGTGGGTTTCCTCCGGGTGCTCCAGTTTCCTCTCACAGTCCAAAAAAAATGTGCAGGTTCAGTGAATTGCTCATGCTAAATTGCCTGTAGTGTTAGGTGAAGGGGTAAATGTAGGGGAATGGGTCTGGGTGGGTTGCTCTTCGGAAGGTCGACGTGGACTTGTTGGGCTGAAGGATACCACTTTTAGCATTCTGCAGAGACCATTCCTTCCATGACTCCCTTATTAGGTCCACGCCCCCCACCAACCCACCCTCCACTCCCAGTATCATCCCTAGCCCCTACAAAAGGTGTAGATTTTCTTGCACCTCCAAACACGATCGATTGTATCCTTTCCACACTGTAACTAATCTAATCAAAGAAACAGTCGAATAGCTGATGGATCAATCCACTTGGAGCTCTGTATCCTGAGTTGCAAAAAAACTGAAATGGAAAGGACAAGCCCATAGCACTACAGGCTGCAGATGCTACCAGGGCACATTAAGCTACATGTAGATAAATGAAGATGCTGAACATGCAAACAAATTGCCTTCAATTAAGTCGAGAGGAAGGATGCAGTAGCATTGCAGCAAAAGAATGTCCACCAGAGAAAAGATGGCAATGCTAAGGTCTGAAAAGAGGTTACTGGTAAGGTAATGCTGTGCTAACTTTTCAGAATTTCTTAGATTCAGGGAAGATCCCACTGGACTGGAAAGTAGCAAATATAATTCCTCTAATCAAGAAGGAGGAAAATAAAAAAAAACATATAATTCAGTAAGCTTGATTTTTATCATGAATTATTCATTAAAGAGAATCTTGTTGGGCATTTCAAAAAACTGAAGGCATCTGGGAAGATTTGGCATAGTTGCAATGATGTAGTGGTGTTATCTTTAGATTATTAATCCAAAAGGCCAGGTAATGTTCTGAGGACATGCGTTCAAATCCTACGTTAGCAGATGGTGGAATTTGAACTCAACAAAAATCTAGAATTAAAAGTCTAATGATGACAATGAAACTGTTGGGGGGAAAGGTGGTTCACTAATGTCCTTTACGAAGTAAGTTTTCTGTCCATACCTGGTCTGGTCCAGAACTATAGCAAATGTGTTTAGCTCTTAACTGTCTCTGTGCAGTTAGAGATGGGAGATAAATGCTGGCCAAGCCACTGATGCCCACATCCTGTGAATGAATGAAAGGATGGAAAAGCTTTGGAAGCAGTTCAGAAGAGGTTTACCAGATAGATGCCCGTCCCACATGGTCAACTATGCCCTCCAGCACATCTCCTCCACATCCAGCACCTCTACCACTAAACCCCACCCCTCCAATCGCAGCAAGGATAGACCCCCCAAATCCTCACCTTCCACCAACCGATTTCTGGAGACAATGCATTATTCTCGCCATTTCCACCACCTACAGTCAGACCTCACCACCAGATAAAAAGATTTCCCTCCCTACCACTTTTAGCATTCTGCAGAGACCATTCCTTCCATGACTCCCTTATTAGGTCCACGCCCCCCACCAACCCACCCTCCACTCCCAGTATCATCCCTAGCCCCTACAAAAGGTGTAGATTTTCCTGCACCTCCAAACACGATCGATTGTATCCTTTGCTCTCGATGTGATCTCCTCTACATTGAGGAGACAGGACACCAACTTGCGGATCACTTCAGAGAACATCTCTGTGACACACGCAGTAAACAACCCAACCACTCTGTGGTTGACCACTTCAACTCCCCCTCCCATCTGCCAAGGACATGCAAGTCCTGGGCCTCCTCAACCTCCAAATCATAGCCACCCAATGACTAGAGGAAGAATACTTCATCTTCTGCCGTGGGACCCTCCAATCACACAAAATCAATGTTGATTTCACCAATTTCCTCATCTCCCTCCCCCCACCTTATCCCAGATCCAACCGTCCAACTTGGCACCGCCCTTTTGAACTGTCCTCCCTGTCCAACTTCCTTTCCACCTATTTCCTCAACCTCCCAACTGACCTATCACCATTACCCCACCTTCATCTACCTAATGTCTTCCCAGCTACCTCCCCCTGGCATGAAGACTTTGTGCTTGAAACATCGACCCTCCTGCTCCTTGGATGCTGCCTGATTGACTGCTTTTCCAGTGCCACACTTCTTGATTCTGATAGCCAGAAAGGAAAGGGTATGAATTATGAATTAGTCTTATGAATTTTTTTAACAAGTCATTCATGGGTTGTGGGCATTTCTGGTTGGACCAGCATTTATTGCACATGTTTAAAGAAGGTAATGCTGAGCTGCTTTCTTAAGTTGCTGCAGTCCATATAGTGTCGTTACACCCGCAATGCTGTTAGCCAGAGTGTTTCAGGATATTAACCAAATGAAGGAACAGCGATGTTTTTCCAAGTCAGGATGGTGAGTCACTCAGAGAGAATTTACAGGTGATGTTCCCAGGTGTTTGCTGCTCTTGTCCTTCTAAATGGGAGTGGTTGTGGGTTTGGAAGATGCTGTCTAATGAACCTTTGGTGAATATCTACAATACATCTTGGAGATGATACACATTGCTGCTCCTGAGTGTCAATGGTGGAGGGACTGAATGTTTGTGGATGTGGTGCTATTCATGCAGGCCGCTATCTCCCAGTGTTAAGATGCTTGAGTGTTGTTGGACCTGTACTCAGCCAGTCAAGTGGAGAGTATTCTGGCACCCTCCTGACTTGTACCTTGTAGATAGTTGGTATAATTTGAGTAGTCAGGAGGTGAGTCACTCAATGCAAGATTTCTAACCTCTGACCTGCACTTGTAGCCAATTGTTTATATGGCTAATCTAGTTCAGTTTCTGGTCAACCCTACTGATGTTGATAGTGGGGAATTCCATGGTGGTAATGCTGTTGAATGTCAAGAAGATAAATTTTAGCTATTGTTTTCCTTTTTGGAGATGGCCATTGCTTGGCATTTGAGTGGCATGAATGTTACTTGATATTTATCATCTCAACCCTGGGTACTGTCCATGTCTTGCTGCATTTGGGCATGGACTGCTTCTGTATCTGAGGATCATAGATGATGCTGAACATTGAACAATCATCAGTAAACATCCCCACTTCTGACCCTATGATAGGCAGAACATCATCAATGAAGCAACTGAAGATGTTTGGGCCTAGGAAACTACATCAAGGAACTTCTGCAGAGATGTTCTATAGCTAAGATGACTGACTTCCAATCACCACAACCATCTTCCTATACGCCAATTATGACTCCAACAAGTGGAGAGTTTTTTTTAACTGGTTCACATTGACTCTACCTTTACTGGGTTTCTTGATGCCACACTGCATCAAAGGTGACCTTGTTGTCAAGGGCTGTCACCTTCACTTCTGGATTTCAGTTCTTTTGTGCCTGTTTAAACCAAAGCTGTAATGAGATCAGGAGCTGAGTGGCCTTGGCAGAACCCAAATTGAAAGGTTTATGCCTGAAACATTGACTCTCCTACTCCTCTGATGCTGCCTGACCTGTTGTGCTTTTCCAGCACCATACTCTCAACTCAGAACCCAAATTGAGCACCAGTGTGCAGGGTATTGTTATGCAACTTCTGCTGGAGAGCACTATTGATGACGTATTCCATCACAGTACTGATGTTTGAGAGTAGATAGGTCAGGCAGTGACTGGTAGACACTTTTGCTCCCTAGCCACCCTCCGTGCTTCTTCCAAGTCGTCTTCAACATTGAAGTAAATTCACTCATCATTCAAGGTGTGTCAAGAGATTGCCTTGTTCATGTTTGACCTGATGCCATGAGTCAATGTCGAGGACTGCTAGGGAACCTCCTTCCAGACTAGTTTTGACCTTATCCTAGTCTGGACGGGCTTCAAAAGAATGTTTCCTCTTGTAGGTCAGTCCAGAAAGAGGGAAATGTTGTAGAATTAAGCCCCATCTTTTCAGGACAAGTGGAGAGAGTTTCTCAAAGGTTTGTACATCTTTGGAACTTTCAGCAACAAAAGGCAGTAGAGGTGGGGAATTCCTTGAATATTTTTAAGTCAGCCATGGATAGATTCTTTTTAAGCAAGGATGTCAACATCTGTTGGAGGTTATTGGGAATGTGGAATTCAAAACACAAACAGATCAGCCATGATCTCAGTGAATGGTAGAGCTAGCTTGAGAGGCCAAATGATCTACTTCTCCTGCTATGTTGATCCACAGACTAAAGGAAATATACCACATATGCATTCATCAGTAGAACTCTGTAAAGCTCCATCACTGGGAAGTGATGGTAAAGGAGTTATCAGTGGCAGAGCGGGAGCACAAATGAGAGGGAAAATCATCTAAATCAACCATTCTCTGGAAGATGATAAAGAGTTGGAAAAGAAACACTAGGCAGAGAAACTAAACAAGTACATGAAATGACTGCATGTGACAGCTCCTAGAGAAAGGAAATACACAAAATCAATTCAGATCAGAAAGAGGGCACACAATAAGGCTCTGATCACAAATCTGAAGCCTCAGTAAGTTCAACACCATCCTGCTTAGACTTTATCAGAAGCTGTTTCCTGAAAATTTAAAATAAAACTTTTACCCAAGGAAACATGGTTTCTCACAAACTTTGAAACATGGTGTAAAAGCAAGCACTGTTGTACTCTTGACAGCAGAGCTACGTTGAGGTTTAAGCTATATTGAGGTTCGACAGTTAACAACAACTCAAATCAGAGGAGCACAAAAAGGAAAATGTGTTAACTGCATTTCTACAATGCAGAACCAGCTAACCCTGCTCTCCTGGGTGATGCAGTTGCCAAGAGCTGCAGCTTCACTCAGTACAATGTGATGGGAAGGTGACAGCGCTGAAGGTTGAAGGGAATACTCCTATTGAACACCATTCTGTGATTGGAAGCATGAAAGGGATCACCAGTCATTGAAACCACAGATTGGAGGAATTGCATTTTTATGACAGAATATTTGCTTGACAAATGAATGGGCCACATTTGAATTTCAAAGCATATATTGAAATACATAAAGTGGTTTAAAAGAAATTGGAACTGAGCTCATTCAGCAAGTTCAGACACTTCCAGAAACTCTCAGAGCTGCCGAGCTGAAAAGTTAGAGCTAGAGAATAAAGTTGCTGACCTGGAAAGGCCGAAAACTGAACAAGACAGAACACGACAAGCTGAAAAGGAACTTGTGGCAGAGAAACTGCACGCTATACAGACTTGGCAGCCAAGAGGCAGATCCTGAACCTGAGGTCAAAGCTTCAACAGCACAAGCATCTTGGAAAAAAAAAGAACAATGATGCAGAGTTCAAACAGAGAATTAATGAATCACATTTGGAGTTTATCACTATATCATGATTTACTGGAGACTAATAATAAATTGAAAGAAATGTTGGAGCATTTGAAAGAAGAACTACAGAGAGCAAAAAGACAAATAGAGTGGGCACAGCATGAAGCTGAAAGAACTGGTGTAAATTTGGTGATTCGAAGTGAAACATATGGTGCAGAATCATAACACAGGGGTCAGGGAAGAGTGTGGACAAAGACCCACTGCAGAACACTGCTTTCGGTTCGAGAGGTTCAATATTTCACCATCTAAGCAATACTGTGCATCAGGTTTTCTTTGATAAACAGACTCTAAAGGTGTTCAGCGTAATTATAAAACAAAAGGACTCAATCTCTTTATACTTAGCTTAAGAAAAGTTCAACAATTGGAACAATTTACATAGAGATATTGGGCCGAGTTTTGCCAGAAATTGGCTAAGTGTTATTCCTGATGAAGGGCTTATGCTCAAAACGTTGACTCTCCTGCTCCCCAGATGCTGCTTGACGTGTTGTGCTTTTCCAGCGCCACACTGATCTCTAGCATCTGCAGTCCTTACTTTTTCCTATGTGTCATTTTACTTCATTTTCATGGACACTTTCTCTCTGCGAGGCCTAGTGAGTTTTCTCAAACAACTAACTATGCCAGGTGAGTTTTCTCAAACAACAAACAGATCCCGTGTCAGATCTCTCAGCGGGAGAGCATTTCAGTGATAGTGATCACCACTCCATGACTTTTACAATAGTCATGGAGAGGGCTGGGAGCAGACGGTATGGGAAAGTGTTTAATTGGGGGAGGGGGAATCACAATGTAATAAGGCAGGAACTGGGGCACCTAAATTGGGAACAGATGTTCTCAGGGAAATGCACAACAGAAATGTGAAGGTTGTTTAGGAAGCATCTGCTGATAGTGCTGGATAGGTTTGCCCCACTGAGGCAAGAAAGGGATGGTAGGGTGGAGGTAGCTTGGGTGACAAGGGATGTAGAATATCTAGTCAAGAGGAAGAAGGAAGTTTATTTAAGGTTGTGGAAGCAATGATCAGTCAGGGTCGCAGAGGGTTACAATGTAGCCAGGAAGAAATTGAAGAATGGACTTAAGAGAGCTAGAAGGTGGCATGACAAAGCCTTGGTGGGTAGGATTAAGGAAATCTCCAAGGTGTTTCACACTTATGTGAGAAACAAGAGGATGGCTAGAGTGAGGGTAGGGCTGGTCGGGATATTGGAGGCAATTTGTATCTGGAGTAGGAGGAAGTAGGGGAGGTCCTTAATGAATATTTTGCTTCAGTATTCACTACTGAGACAGAGATTTCTGAGGACAATGTTAAACAGACTGATATACTCAAATAGGTTGATGTTAGGAAGGAGGATGTGCTGAAATTTTTGAAAATCATAAGGATAGATAAATACCTTGGGCCAGACAGGATATACCCTCGATTACTACAGGAAGCGAGGGAACAGATTACTGCATCACTGTCCACTGGAGTAGTATCAGATGATTGGAGGGTGGAAAATATTATTAGATTAGATTACTTACAGTGTGGAAACAGGCCCTTCGACCCAACAAGTTCACACCGACCCGCAACCCACACATACCCCTTACCTAACACTACGGGTAATTTAGCATGGCCAATTCACCTGACCCACCCATCTTTGGACTGTGGAAGGAAACCAAAGCACCCGAAGGAAACCCACGCAGACACGGGGAGAACGTGCAATCTCAACACAGTCAGTCGCCTGAGGCGGGAATTGAACCCAGGTCCCTGGCTCTGTGAGGCAGCAGTGCTAACCACTGTGCCACGCACAGTTCAAGAAATCCTGGGAATTACAGAATAGTTAGTCATATGTCTGTGGTGTGCAAAGTATTGGAGAGGATTCTGAAAGACAGCATTTATGATTATGTGGAAGGCCTTAGTTTGATTAGAAATTGTCAGCATGGCTTTGTGAGGGGCAGGCCATGCCTACAAGTCTTGTTGAATTCTTTGAGGATGTGACAAAACACATTGGTGAAGGCAGAGCAGTGGATTAGTGTATATGGATTTTAGCAAGGCATTTGGTAAGGTTCCCCATGGTAGGCTCATTCAGAAAGTAAGGAGGTATAGGATACACGGAAATCTAGCCCGATGCTAGCCCGATTCCCTTAGTTGCTGGCGGCAGAAGTATTCCCCACAGCCAGGATACTCCAGGATCCCTGGCACCATCTTAAAATATCCTTGCACACCCGGGTCATGTGTTATCAGTCCAAAGCTGCTTGGTTAGAAATATTCACCCCAGGTACTGAAAAATTTGTGCCCCACTTTGTAGACTGTGACCTGGAGGTGCAGGTGGACGAGGTGGTGCACAGAAGGGATGCCCACTCCCTCACAGGATTAGAGGAGAAGATCATGATTCCAGAACATGACAGTGTACTTGAAGTTCTGCCTGTGTGTCTACAGTCCAGAAAAGTGCCTGGTAATGCCAAAACAAAGTGAATAATCGTCTCTCTTCTGCCATGGTAAGTGTCACCATCTTTGTTTTGTTATGTCGTTCAATACTTCCAAGATGGTGGTGAAGTAGGACCCCGACCTGAAGCTTGTCTACTCCATCCATTTCTTTTCTTTTTTCTCTCTTTCTTTTTGGGCTTTTTTTTTTCTCTCTTTTTGCCTCCAATTCTTAAGCAGCATTAATGATGTCTGGGATTAAGGTCAGCATGGACACCCATCTTAGTATCGCCTCACACTCCCGGTCTCAGTGTGAACTCACACGCCCGGCCTCAGTGTAGACTCAAACTCCCGGTCTCAGTGTGGCCTCATCTCCCGGTCTCAGTGTAGACTCGGACTCCTGACCTCAGTGTGGGACTCACACTCCCGGTCTCAGTGTAGACTCACACTCTCAGTCTCAGCGTGGGACTCACACTTCCGGTCTTAGTGTGGCCTCATCGCCCAGTCTCAGTGTGGACTTGGACTTGGAATCGAACCTGGGTCCCTGGCGCTGTGAGGCAGCAGTGCTGACCACTGAGCCACCGTGCCTCTGTTCTGAAAGGTCCTGACATACTGACATTCCAGTCTGTATTAACCATCTGGCTGTTGGAATATCTTGGCTAAAGAAGCTGCAACATTGTGCATCTCTAATGATGATTATAAGACCTGAGGAAATCAGAAGACACAACATGCCCTGTTTAAAGCTGTTTTAAAAGAAAACCAAAATTCCTTCCCTTATATTATCTGAAATGAAAATAAATCAATTATCTTCATTATCTTCAATCTTTCTGACTCCAAAGAATAGAGTCCTGGCAATATTTAAAACTAATTCCTCTGAAATGAGTTATAGCCATTGTACATTTTCCCAACACTTTGTATAAGTTAACCATAATAAATGTGAGATCTAAATAGGATTCTAGTCCAATGATAGAACTCCAAATAATCCATTGTATTCATTTACATTTTGCAGAATATTAAGCTGAGCACATATTTGAATTATATATTTATCAAGGATTGGGAAGTAGTCAGATTTGGCCAAGGTTGATTACAATCATTGGAACTGAAAATGTGTTGCTGGTTAAAGCACAGCAGGTTAGGCAGCATCCAAGGAACAGGAAATTTGACGTTTCGGGCATAAGCCCTTCATCAGGAATGAGGAGAGAGTGCCAGGCAGGCTAACATAAAAGGTAGGGAGGAGGGACTTGGGGGAGGGGCGATGGAGATGTAATAGGTGGAAGGAGGTCAAGGTGAGGGTGATAGGCCGGAGTGGGGTGGGGGCGGAGAGGTCAGGAAGAAGATTGCAGGTTAGGAGGGCGGTGCTGAGTTGAGGGAACCGACTGAGACAAGGTGGGGGGAGGGGAAATGAGGAAACTGGAAAAATCTGCGTTCATTCCTTGTGGTTGGAGGGTTTCCAGGTGGAAAATGAGGCGCTCCTCCTCCAGCTGTCGTGTTGTTATGTTTTGCCGGTGGAGGAGTCCAAGGACCTGCATGTCCTCGGTGGAGTGGGAGGGAGAGTTAAAGTGTTGAGCCACGGGGTGGTTGGGTTGGTTGGTCTGGGCGTCCCTGAGGTGTTCTCTGAAGCATTCTGCAAGTAAGCGGCCCGTCTCCCCAATATAGAGAAGGCCACATCGGGTGCAGCGGATGCAATAGATGATGTGCGTGGAGGTACAGGTGAACTTGTGGCGGATATGGAAGGATCCCTTGGGGCCTTGGGGGGAAGTGAGGGAGGAGGTGTGGGTGCAAGTTTTACATTTCCTGCGGTTGCAGGGGAAGGTGCCGGGAGTGGAGGTTGGGTTGGTGGGGAGTGTGGACCTGACGAGGGAGTCACGAAGGGATTGGTCTTTGCGGAAGGCTAATAGGGAGGGGAGGGAAATATATCCCTGGTGGTGGGGTCCGTTTGGAGGTGGCGGAAATGACGGCGGATGATACGTTGTATACGGAGGTTGGTGGGGTGGTAGGTGAGAACCAGTGGGGTTCTGTCTTGGTGGCGGTTGGAGGAGCGGGGCTCAAGGGCGGAGGAGCGGGAAGTGGAGGAGATGCGGTGGAGGGCATCGTCGATCACGTCTGGGGGGAATCTGCGGTCCTTGAAGAAAGGAGGCCATCTGGGCTGTGCGGTGTTGGAACTGGTCCTCCTGGGAGCAGATGCGGCGGAGACGAAGGAATTGGGAATATGGGATGGAGTTTTTACAGGGGGCAGGGTGGGAGGAGGTGTAGTCCAGGTAGCTGTGGGAGTCAGCTGGTTTATAGTAGATGTCTGTGTTGAGTCGGTCTAGGAAGGGGAGGGAGGAGTCTGAGACAGTCCAGGTGAATTTGAGGTCGGGATGGAAGGTGTTAGTAAAGTTGATGAACTGTTCAACCTCCTCGTGGGAGCACGAGGCAGCGCCGATACAGTCATCGATGTAGCGGAGGAAAAGGTGGGGGGTGGTGCCAGTGTCGTTGCGGAAGATGGACTGTTCCACATATCCTATGAAGAAACAGGCATAGCTGGGGCACATGCAGGTGCCCATGGCAACTCCTTTAGTTTGGAGGAAGTGGGAGGATTGAAAAGAGAAGTTATTCAGGGTGAGGACCAGTTCAGTCAGTCGAAGGAGGGTGTCAGTGGAAGGGTACTGGTTGGTGCGGCGGGAAAGGAAGAAGCGGAGGGCTTTGAGTCCTTCGTGATGGGGGATGGAGGTGTACAGGGACTGGATGTCTATCGTGAAAATAAGGCGTTGGGGACCAGGGAAGCGAAAATCCTGGAGGAGGTGGAGGGCGTGGGTGGTGTCCCGAACGTAGGTGGGGAGTTCATGGACTAAAGGGGACAGAACCGTGTCGAGGTACGCGGAGATGAGTTCGGTGGGGCAGGAGCAGACTGAGACAATGGGTCGGCCGGGGCAGTCAGGTTTGTGGATTTTGGGCAGGAGGTAGAAACGGGCGGTGCGGGGTTGTGGGACTATGAGGTTGGAGGCGGTGGATGGGAGATCCCCTGAGGTGATGAGGTTATGGATGGTCTGGGAGATGATGGTTTGGTGGTGGGAGATGGGGTCATGGTCAAGGGGGCGATAAGAGGAGGCATCCGCGAGCTGGCGTTTGGCCTCAGCGGTATAAAGGTCGGTGCGCCAAACTACTACCGCGCCTCCCTTGTCTCAACCCCGTGGCTCAACACTTTAACTCTCCCTCCCACTCCACCGAGGACATGCAGGTCCTTGGACTCCTCCACCGGCAGAACATAACAACACGACGGCTGGAGGAGGAGCGCCTCATCTTCCGCCTGGGAACCCTCCAACCACAAGGAATGAATGCAGATTTCACCAGTTTCCTCATTTCCCCTCCCCCCACCTTGTCTCAGTCGGTTCCCTCAACTCAGCACTGCCCTCCTAACCTGCAATCTTCTTCCTGACCTCTCCGCCCCCACCCCACTCCGGCCTATCACCCTCACCTTGACCTCCTTCCACCTATCACATCTCCATCGCCCCTTCCCCAAGTCTCTCCTCCCTACCTTTTATCTTAGCCTGCCTGGCACCCTCTCCTCATTCCTGACGAAGGGCTTATGCCCGAAACGTCAAATTTCCTATTCCTTGGATGCTGCCTGACCTGCTGTGCTTTAACCAGCAACACATTTTCAGCTGTGATCTCCAGCATCTGCAGACCTCATTTTTTACCCATACAATCATTGGGAGAAAAGCTAACACTATAAATTAATGCTTAATTCCGACTCATGCATTAACTGGCTCGTACTTGCTCCATTGAATCCATTTTTGTTGCTCTCTTTGGCTCATGTCCATCATATACATTACTTCCTATAGCAGTGAAAAGGCTTGACTTGTTAATGGTATGACCATTTTCTTTGCTCCTGAAGCCACCATGAATAAGTCTTAAATCAACAATACAACCTGTTCAGAATGATGAATCCGTTATGTTGCACTGAAAATTAAAAGTAACCTATACTTTGTGTTCCAGTCTTGGAAATCCCCAGCAATCTGGAAGAATTATGTTATTTTGTACAGTAAAAATAGCCTTAGTTACAGTGGAGAAGCTGAAAATGTGTTGCTGGAAAAGCGCAGCAGGTCAGGCAGCATCCAAAGAGCAGGAGAATCGACATTTCGGGCAAGAGACCTTCTTCAGGAATCCTTGTAGAGGGAGGAAGAGAGCTTCTTCAAGGAAGGCATCCTTGCAAGAGAATTTGCAGTAGGTTAAGACCTGAAGAAGGACTCATGCCCGAAACGTCGATTCTCCTGTTCTTTGGATGCTGCCTGACCTGCTGCGCTTTTCCAGCAACACATTTTCAGCTCTGATCTCCAGCATCTGCAGTCCTCACTTTCTCCTCAGTTAAAGTGGACTTCAGAATTAGTAATGTCCTAAAATAAAACACATTTCCAGGCTTTCACAACATTGGCTAGGACCAAGCTATTGCCTTAATCTGTTTTCTTCCAGGCTGATAATGAAGAATGTTAACGAAACTGTTTCCACCAAATCTGGAAACTAAAATCGCCCAATCTGAAATAAATTATGATTATTTTAAATTTCTTATCTGGTGAAGGCAACTTTGGATTCAAGTTGAACTAGTCCATTAACAAAATGATGGTCTTCATTCACATAGGCATCAATTGTTATCTATTTAAAAGTAGCCATGACTTGAAAATGCTGGTGTTCAACTGGGATGTGCAAAGTTAAAAACCAGACTTCACCAGGTTATAGTCCAACAGGTTTATTTGGAAGCACTAACTTTCGGAACGCAGCTCTTTCATCAGGTGGTTGTGGAGAATAAGATCATGATTGCAGAACTTATAGCCAAAGGAGATGTGGCTAGGAAGAACTGTTTGTTTAGGCGACCGACTCAACACAGACATCTACTATAAACCGACTGACTCCCACAGCTATCTGGACTACACCTCCTCCCACCCAGCCCCCTGTAAAAACTCCGTCCCATATTCCCAATTCTTTCGTCTCCGCCGCATCTGCTCCCAGGAGGACCAGTTCCAACACCGCACAGCCCAGATGGCCTCCTTCTTCAAGGACCGCAGACTCCCCCCAGACGTGATTGACGATGCCCTCCACCGCATCTCCTCCACTTCCCGCTCCTCCGCCCTTGAGCCCCGCTCCTCCAACTGCCACCAAGACAGAACCCCACTGGTTCTCACCTACCACCCCACCAACCTCCGCATACAACGTATCATCCGCCGTCATTTCCGCCACCTCCAAATGGACCCCACCACCAGGGATATATTTCCCTCCCCTCCCCTATCAGCGTTCCGCAAAGACCACTCCCTTCGTGACTCCCTCGTCAGGTCCACACCCCCCACCAACCCAACCTCCACTCCCGGCACCTTCCCCTGCAACCGCAGAAATGTAAAACTTGTGCCCACACCTCCTCCCTCACTTCCCCCCAAGGCCCCAAGGGTCCTTCCATATCCACCACAAGTTCACCTGTACCTCCACACACATCATCTATTGCATCCGCTGCACCCGATGTGGCCTCCTCTACATTGGGGAGACGGGCCGCTTACTTGCGGAACGCTTCAGAGAACACCTCAGGGACGCCCGGACCAACCAACCCAACCACCCCGTGGCTCAACACTTTAACTCTCCCTCCCACTCCACCGAGGACATGCAGGTCCTTGGACTCCTCCACCGGCAAAACATAACAACACGACGGTTGGAGGAAGAGCGCCTCATCGTCCGCCTGGGAACCCTCCAACCACAAGGGATGAACTCAGATTTCCCCAGTTTCCTCATTTCCCCTCCCCCCACCTTGTCTCAGTCGGTTCCCTCAACTCAGCACCGCCCTCCTAACCTGCAATCTTCTTCCTAACCTCTCCGCCCCCACCCCACTCCGGCCTATCACCCTCACCTTGACCTCCTTCCACCTATCACATCTCCATCGCCCCTCCCCCAAGTCCCTCCTCCCTACCTTTTATCTTAGCCTGCCTGGCACCCTCTCCTCATTCCTGACGAAGGGCTTATGCCCGAAACGTCAAATTTCCTATTCCTTGGATGCTGCCTGACCTGCTGTGCTTTAACCAGCAACACATTTTCAACTTATAGCCAAAGGAGTCCAGTACCATGGAGATGTGATACATTAAACAATTTTAAATTAAATCTTTCATCTTTTCGAATGGGATATGCTGGTTTCTGTTCTTTGATATGTCAATCCCAGAACTTCTTTAAAATTACACTCTCAAGCTATCTCAGCTTTTCTAACAATAGGTATGAAGTCTGTCTTTGTGCCAATGTTGAGTCAGACTGACAAGCCTTCTACATAGCTTTACAGAGTTTTGCATGGATTCATGCAGTTTTTAAGCAAAATAAAATTTAATTCTACAAAAACAAATTCGCCTCGTGAACCTATATGTGTACATGTGTAGGAGCGACAGAGTGAGTGTGCATGTGAATGTATGTGTGTGGGTGTGAGTACACATGATAAAGTGTGTATGTATATGCTTGGTTAAGTGTGTGTGTGGGAGCGTCATGTGGAATGTGTCTGTGAGTGGGTGCATGTGTGGGTGTGAGTGTGGGGATGTATGCGTGTGCATATGAGAGAGAGCTTGTGTATGAGAGAGGGCCTGGATGGGTGTATGAGTATGTAGGAGTTTGGGTGTGTGAGAGAGTGTATCAAGCAGTGGGGTCACCTGTATTGTGACATGAACCCAAGGTCCCAGCTGAGGCCATTCCCATGGGTACCGATCTTTGCTATCAGCTTCTGCTCAGCCACTCTGCATCCCAAAGTTCACCTTGGAGGATGGTCACCCAAAGGTTCGAGGCCCAATGTCCTGGACTGCTGAAGTGTATTCCAACTGGGAGGCAACACTCCTGCCTGGTGTGGTGTCTATTCATCCGTTGTCATAGCATCTGCTTGGCCTTGCCAATGTACCATGCCTCAGGGCATCCTTGCCTGCAGCATATGAGATAGACCACGTTGGCTGAATCACATCAGTACCTGCTGCATACATAATGGGAGGTGTTCTCAGGTGTATTGGTGTTATCCATGTCGATATTGTGACATACCTTGCAGTGGCTGCTGTGAGGGATGTATGGTGTTACTGCTGTTAAGTCTAGGCAGTTTACTGTGAACAATGGTCTGTTTAAGCTTTGATGGTTGTTTAAAGGAGGGAAGTAAGAAGTGGGGGAGGTCTTGGTGAGTTGCTCATCCTCATTGATAATGTGTTGAGGCTGCAAAGAACATGGTGCAGTTGTTCAGCACATCCACACTCCTACATACTTATCCACACAGAACCTCTCTCATGCACAAGCTCTCTCTTACATGCACCTCCCGAACTCACACCCACACACGGACCCGTGCACAGACACATACCATATCACACTCATACACACACTTAACCAGGCATACACATACACATGTAGACACACACTCGACCACATGGACTCACACCCACACGTACACACTCATATACACACTCACTCTGTTGCTCCTACACACATATAAGTTTATGGGATGAACTTGTTTTTGCAGAATTACATTTTATTTTGCTCAAAAACTGCATGAATCCATGCAAAACTCTGTAAAACAATGCAGGCAACTTGTCAGTCTGAATCAACATTGGGACAAAGACAGACTTCATACCTATTGTTAGAAAAGCTGAGATAGCTTGAGAATGTAATTTTAAAGACATTCTGGGATTGACATATCAAAGAACGGAAACCAGCATATCCTATTCGAAAAGATGAAAGATTTAATCTAAAATTGTGTAATGTATCACATCTCCATGGTACTGGAATCCTTTGGCTATAAATTCTGTGATCATGATCTTATTCTCCACAACCACCTAATGAAGGAGCGGCCCTCCTTCCAAATAAGCCTGTAACATTTTTGTGTGATTTTTAACTTGATTTAAAAGTAGTTAGCTTCTTAAGAAACACAATGGTAACAAAAGGTAAAGGTTGCCACTGTCCCACTGGACTATGAGGGCTACTCCCTCGTTGATGTGTGGCTCACCACACCTCAGGTGAGGGAAGATGTTGAGAAGGAGAATTCTTCATCATTTTGTTGGCATCATTCTGCCTCACAAACCAGCCATCCAAACAACTGAGCTAACCAACCCCATGTTATTGTAGAAGGGAACCATTCAATTGCTGGAGGCTTTGTTGACCAGAAGCAGAAACATTCTGTCATAATAAAGATATGAGCTAGGAGGACAGGAAACATGGACACTTGTGCCTTGTTGTAGACACTCAGGAGGTAATTTCGTGTGAGTACACGATAATTCATAATGTAGGAAAGGTAAATTCTCATATTAGGATAATGTGAGAGAAATTTGGGTTGATGAGGGGCAAGTTTAAAATGGACATTGTGGAGTTCTTCTCCACATAATGATCAATGTGTGGCATAGACTCACAGATAAAGTAATAAAGAAAATACAAGTGAATCATTTAAGAAATAATTAGATGCAGGAATAGGGCAATTTTTGCCTCTTTCCAGTTATTAAGACAAAATGGACTAAGTGGCCTTCCTCATCTGCAATTAGGTTGTCATGTGAAGTCTCACTTTTTAAAGTCTTAAAAATACACCAAATCTTTACATCTCTTTCTGATTAAAGAAAAATCTTATGTATGATTTCTGATCAGAACGTTGCTATAAGACAGAATTTTGTGTTTATTCAGCTTCAGCTGCCTACAACCCTCATTATTTTTGACCACCTTATCCTCTTCTTCTGGTAGCTTCCCATCATTTTTATATAATAGATAGGCTCTGCTAACTTTCAAGATGTATTATATTAATGTATATTAATGTGAATTTAATTCAATCACAATGAGCAATAATATAATGTCAGTCTGCACCCCCCACCCCCACTTCTCTCAAGGTCTAAGGAATTGAAACCTCTAACTCCAGGTAAAACAAATTATGTTTCTTACCATTAACAAATTTAATTGTTTTGAAATGAATTTGCATTTTTTGGTGGTGATCTACCAGCACATATACTACCCATTGAGCTTAAAACATTTCCAAATAGCAACATTCGGCTTTATTTGGAGGAAAGTTTCTATCATTGGCCTTCCCAGAAACCGTATTTTAATTATTTAAATACTTAATGCACTTACTGTCAATAGATTGATACAAATCACATTACCTAAGTGCTTTAAAAAGTTCAAAAATGCTTCCTAGCTTTGTTTTATAAAAGTACTTTTAAACCCCTGAAGGAGAGAAAAATTAATGAAGACATCACAGAACAGGCCATGCTCCCAAAAAGTAAGATTTTATTTCCCTCTACCACTATCCTTGCTCACACTTGTTCTATACTCTACCTCTAGGAGTGTGAATAGAATCTATTTTTCTTAATGACTTCCCATTCCCCATTTCTTTAATTCCTTTATTGAAAATCACATTTGCCTTTTCAAAGCTACTCATTCTTTAATAAATTACTCATTCTATTCCTTTTTTCACTCTACGACTATCTAACTCAAACCAATTATCCTTCCCGGCAGTTTGCTATCATACATCAGCACTGGCAGTAACCAGCTCTCAGCACATTTATGCTTCTATCCTGAAATCTACTGTCATATTTTGCTCCAATTACCTGATATATATTTTTTTGGGACTGCCACAGAGATCTTTCAAATTTTAATCTGTCTGCGTTTTAAATTGTAATTTACCATAGCCTTCTGTAAATAAATGGTTTAGCTCATCACCTCTCCATACCTTCCCCAGATCTAATGAAAGAATCATCAGTTGTTTGTCCTATTTGATGCCTTGCTGTCTCAAGCTTTACTTGCAGGACTTGAAACATCTTGCCTCATTCGACACTGCTATGTTTTTTAAAAATTATTTCAAAAGCAAAATGTTGCGGATGCTGGAAAACAGAAATATGAACAGCTTAGGCCTATATTCTCTGGAATTTAAAATAATGAGATGAGATCAAATTCAGGTATGCAAGACGATAAAAGGTGTGGATAAAATAGACATGGAGCAGATGATTCCTCTTGTGGGGCATTCTAGGACGAGAGCTCATATGATAAAGGGTAGCAAATTTAAAACACAGTTAAGGAGAAATTACTTCTCCCAAAGGGTTATGAATCTGTGGATCTTGCTACCCAAAGTACAGTGGATGCTGGGACAGTGGATAAATTTAAGGAGAAGTTAGACAGGTTTTTAATTGGTAATGGATTAAAGGGATATAGAGAGAAGGCAGGAAAATGGGGGTAAGGAGCATATCAGCCATGATTGAATGGCAGAGCAGACTTGCTGGGCCAAATGGCCTAATTCTGCTCCAATATCTTACAAATTTATGAAACAGAAAGTGATGAAGAACCTCAACAGGTCTCGGAAAATCTATGGAGAGAGAAACATTTTGAGTCCAATCTGACCTTTTTGGAGCTGAAGCAAAAGGAGAAAAACAGATAGGTTTTCTATTGTAGAAAAACATGAGATGGAGGCAGTAGAACAGAAGGCAAGCTTGGGAAGGTTAAGTGTGGGAGAGAGGGTCCTTGTGGCACAATGCTAGTGCCCCTGCCCCTGAGGCAAAAGGCCTGGGTTCAAGTCCCACCTGCACCAAGTCACAGAGGGAAAGGTCCCTTTGGAATGTGGACAGTTGAGGGGATGAAAAGAAATTAGGGCCCACCTTTCAAGGGAGAGATGTGTAGGAATTTCTTCTCTCAGAGTGTAGTGAATTGGTGGAATCCTTGACCATTAGAACACTGTAGAGGGTATGTTGATAAGTATATTCAAGGCTGAGACAGATTTTTAATCAGTAAAGGAATCAAGAGTTGAGGGGCAAAGGCAGGAAAGTGGAGTCAAGGATAATCAGATGAGTCCTGATCTCACTGAGTGGTGGAGCAGATTCAATGGGTTGAATGACCTGCTTCTGCTATGACATCTTGTGGCTCATGTGTTTGTTGGCATCATGCTAGAAATGGTGGAGATGTGGTATATGAACTTTTCAATATGGAGTCTGATGGAGTGGCAAGTGAGGACAAGGAGAATTCTGCAACATTTTTAAAAGGGAAGGGAAATGTGAAGGTCAGCAAAGACTAGGTGCCCTGTCCACCATAGGTGGGGAATCCTCAGATGAGGAAATATGTCAGAAGAACCATTGTGGAAGGTTCATCAGGATAGAGGTGATAATGATGGAGGAACTGGGGGAAAGGAATGGAGCCCTTGCAGGAAGCAGGGTGGGAGGAACAGGAAGCTGTGGAAATCACTTGGTTTGTGTTGGATATTAGTAGAAACAAATCCTGGGAAATGGTGACAGAGAAGTCAAGGAGGGGAATGAAATGATCAGATACAGACTAGATGAAGGTGACAGAGGATTGGAAATTGAAAACAAATTTGATTTTTTTTCCCAATTCTAGGCCCTAACTATCTTCTCTTCACTTTGGACATCCAGTCCCTCTACATTTCCATCCTCCACCAAGATGGTCCAAGGATTCACCACTTCTTCCATGAACAGAGGTCGAAACACTCCCCATCCAATACCACTCTCCTCCAGGTGGCTGAGATAATTCTCTACTTGAACAATTTCTCATTCAACTTGACCCATTTCTTTTAAATAGAAAGTGTAGCCATGGTTATACACACGGGCCTTAGTTATACCTCTGTCTTTTTGTGGAATTTGTGTAACAGTCCTTATTGCAGGTCGAGGTAGGTCCCCTTCCACAGCAGATTTCTGACATGAAAGTGACCATTTCATAGAATCGGTCCTGTTTCCTGCTCTCATCCACTTTCTCTTTTCAACATTTTAGTTGTATAATTATGGTTTGTTCCATCTTCCTACCTTAAAATTACTTGTCTTCTTCAAAGTGAGGAATATGACGTGACATTTTTGCATTTTCTGTATTCAGTATCAAATGCTCTTAGGACAGCTATAATTTACATTACATAAAGCTGGACAACTCCTGTGACAGCAGTTTATGACATTGTCATTTTCATACCAATCACTCTTCCAGTCTTGTCCAGTTCTAACAGCAAACTTACGGTTAGTTATGCACTGGAAACTACATTGAAATTACACCAAATTCATTCTATCGATCCATTTCACTTGGAAACATTACTCTGTTACAACTAAGTGAGGAGGAGAAATCAGCGTCTTGCTTTTAAACTCCTTCCAGTTGGTTGAAACAAACATGTTGTTTTATTCTGTGTTTAGCATACAGCTAGCAATTTCAGTTAATACATAGTCAGCTAAATCAAAATGAAGAAATCAGTTAATCATAAATTTTCTTGAAGGAAAGAAAGAAGCATTTTATTGCTTACTATTGCTCCCAAAAATAACAAAAACACATCAAACACACACACACACACACACACACACACACACACACACACACACACACACACACACACACACACACACACACACACACACACACCAACACACACAGATGCACACACATACCAACACACACACCCCAATACACACCCCAACACACACACACCAACACACACACACACCCTAACACACACAACACACCCCAACTCACACACCCCCCAACACACACAGACACACACACACACACACACACATACACAGACACACACACACAAGACACACAGACACACACCAACAAGGAAGCTGGGATGCCCAGAACAGACAGGAGTATAAAGAAAATTACAGGTTGAAGTTTTTAGAGTCTTTGAGTTGAGTGGACAAACTTGATTGAGTTTTTTGAAGAAGTAACAAAGAGGATTGATGAGGGCAGAGCAGTAGATGTGATCTATATGGACTTCAGTAAGGCATTTGACAAGGTTCCCCTTGGGAAACTGGTGAGCAAGGTTAGATCTCATGGAATGCAGGGAGAACTAGCCATTTGGACACAGAACTGGCTCAAAGGTAGAAGACAGAAGGTGGTGGTGGAGGGTTGTTTTTCAGACTGGAGGTCTGTGACCAGTGGACTGCCACAAGGATCCATTACTTTTTGCATTTATATAAATGATGTGGATGTGAGCATAAGAGGTATAATTAGTAAGTTTGCTGATGACACCAAAATTGGAGGTGTCGTGGACAGTGAAGGTTACCTCAGATTACAATAGGATCTTGATCAGATGGGCCAATGGGCTGAGAAGTGGCAGATGGAGTTTAATTTAGATAAATGTAAGGTGCTGCATTTTGGGAAAGCAAATCTTAGCAGGACTTATACACTTAATGGCAAGGTACTAGGGAGTGTTGCTGAAAAAAAACCTTGGAGTGCAAGTTCATAGCTCCTTGAAAGTGGAGTCACAGGTAGATAGGATCGTGAAGAAGGCGTTTGGTATGCTTTCCTTTATTGGTCAGAGTACTGAGTACAGGAGTTGGGAGGTCATGTTGCGGCTGTACAGGACATTGGTTAGGCCACTGTTGGAATATTGCATGCAATTCTGGTCTCCTTCCTATCGGAAATATGTTTTGAAACTTGAAAGGGTTCCGGAAAAGATTTACAAGGATGTTGCCAGGATTGGAGGTTTGAGCTACAGGGAGAGGTTGAATAGGTTAGGGCTGTTTTCCCTGGAGCGTTGGAGGCTGAAGGGTGACCTTATAGAGGTTTATAAAATCATGAGGGGCATGGATAGAACAAATAGACAAAATCTTTTCCCTGGGGTGGGGAAGTCCAGAACTAGAGGGCATAGGGTTAGAGTGAGAGGGGAAAGATAGAAAAGCGACCTAAGGGGCTACGTTTTCACTCAGAGGGTGTTACGTGTATGGAATGAGCTGCCAGAGGATGTGGTGGAGGCTGATACAGTTGCAACATTTAAAAGGCATCTGGATGGGTATATGATTAGGAAGGGTTTGGAGGGATATGGGCCGAGTGCTGGTAGGTGGGACTAGATTGGGTTGGGATATCTGGTCAGCATGGTCAAGTTGGACTGAAGGGTCTGTTTCTGTGCTGCACACCTCTATGATTCTATGAATGACTGGATTCCTGACTATTTAGAGATTGTTTCATTTTTTTCTCTTGAAATTTGTAAATCTTAAGGTCTCAGTGAATGATGGTTGTTCCAAGTTGCTTTTTTATAAGGCAAGAAATTTTGAGGTTGAGGGAGAAAAGATCTTTCAAAATCTTTTATATCATTAGTCCATGTTATTTTCTTTCTTGTTGCTCAAGAGCAGGCTACTGAAATATAGTTTGTCTGTATATTCCAAATCCATCTTCATTGTCCTGTTCAAACTTTCATCACCTTCTATGTAAACATCTTACCCATGTAAGAGTAAAACAAGAGTTGCAAATGTCTTGGCTGAGTTTTCATGTCTTTTTGATAAAATGATAATTCTGATGCAACTGGTTTCATATATTCCATGTGGGTTGTCCAGGGTTGTTAGATGATCACAGCCAGTTTTAGTCAGTAATGTCCTTCTTAAAATGATTTTTTGTTCATAAAAGTCTCGAGTATTAAAGTCAACTGATAAAAGTTTCATATTAATAATCCATTTTCACTACAATTCTAATGTGTCAAATAGAGAAGTTATATGAAAGAGGCTACAAATCCAAATTGAGAAATAAAAGAAAAATGAGCTAATCTGATTTGGAGTTGTTCTTTCCAAGATTCATTGCTAGGTGTGGATTCTGAATACAACAGTCATTTGTCACTGGAATAACATGATATTAAATTCTTTCAGTGAACATTTTATTCTACTTTAATTTCCATGGAACAATCAACTTCACTGTAAATGTAATTTTCTTCATTCTAAAAATAATTTGTTATTATAGTTAATGTTTATAAATATATTTTCAGACAATTAGCTTTGGAACCAAACAACCTCTCGGCAGCTAATCTTAGACAGCATATTAAAATTAGGAACTAAAGCTGAGCACACTGAACATTTCTCCATTTGTGGAAAATCTTGAGAGAGATTTTTGGCTCAGGTTAAAACAATTGCAATATTGATGCTGCACCCAACTTAACCTAAGCCCCTGGTTAGAAGGTCCAAAAAGATTGCATGTCCAGATCTCATTTCAATGTTATACAGTGAACTTTAGGTATCAGTCAGGCAATCATCTGCAGGCCACTGATTTGCTGATGCAAATGTTGGGAAACAGCACATGACTAACAGATATTTCCATGGATGGCTGTCCTGCAAGTCCCCACAAAAATCCGAAAAATAAATGAAAGAACATTGCCTTTTCAGAGTGTTTTCCTACAGTCTCTTGAAAGGGTATTTTCCTACAGTCTCTTGAAAGGCCAAACATGCCTGAAAAAGATGTTTGCATTTTGCATTTCTGCACCCTGAACTGGATTGCACTGAGCCTCACTAATTTGCACAGTAAAGTAGGTTTTTCTTCAGGGTACAGTGATTTGCTGCAAATTCACTGCTTAATTCCTAAAGTTATTGGCTGAAAATATACTTGTAAACATGAGATACAATAACAAATTGTCCATAATCAAAGCTTGCCTGAAAATTGAGTGATGTGGATAAAGAATATCCATGTTGTTTCTATTTGCAGCCCACCCATGATTCAGGAAAGCTGGTTACCTTTCGTCATGTGTATTGTATTGTGGTTAGACAGGCTTCAGGCATATTTCTACTCAAAAAGTTTAATTTGGTGCAATCACTATTCAGAATCTGCTTTGCAGTTGTCCATGCGTTACAATCAATACAACTCACAGTCTGCTGGCAAAAGGTAGGATTGAAGTGGGAGGATCAGATCTCATCAGTTCCCCTGTATCCATAGATAAGTAGCTCATGTTGGTAAAGTAGCAAAGTGCAGAATTGGAACTCACTAGACCAAGGAATTAAAGTTCCAGATATCAGACCAAGGGCACAAACTCAAACTCTTCCAGTTTGGGGTTATGTTTTTAAACTCTCTAGCTTGCAAATCACGACTAAATAATACCATTCTATCATAGATTGAAAAGAAACAATCTCAATTGCACGACTCTCAAACCATTCTTTCAATTTTTCCAGTCTTAAAAAGAAACCCCTATTGCAGCGTACTATATTTCTCAAAGCAAAGCTTTATTAGATTACTTACTTTACTTACTTACTTACAGTGTGGAAACAGGCCCTTCGGCCCAACAAGTCCACACCGACCCGCCGAAACACACCCACCCAGACCCATTCCCCTACATTTACCCCTGCACCTAACACTATGGGCAATTTAACATGGCCAATTCACCTAACCTGCACATTTTTGGACTGTGGGAGGAAACCTGAGCACCCAGAGGAAACCCATGCAGACATAGGGAGAATCTGCAAACTCCACACAGATAGTTGCCTGAGGGTTTTTATATATGAGGGTCTCTTTTATTTCTTAGTTAAGCAACAGGAGAAAGAATGCAAAAAGTATAGAAAGCAATCAACTTGGTCATGTTTATGCTCACTCTAGGTGTATTAGTTTTCAAAATAGTCAATCTTTCTGTCAAGGTCTCTTTTAACCCCTGAGATTCTCTTTGTAATTGTCTTTCTTTCCTTTCTTCCACTTTTGATTATTCCTGCTCAAATTCATGGTGAAGAAAAAACTCATTGTAGTCAGTACAACTGAACAAACCACATCAAAGCATTATTGTACAGCAGAGTACATTGCTTTGGGACTACAAACATAACACATTGTAGTGAGACATGACCATGGCAGCATAAACATTCCCCAAGCACAAGATTTTATGTTTGCTTCTCCTTTGTAAAAAAGTTATAATGATGGATGACAGCACCGTAGTAATTACTTTCTCTTACTCTGTATCCAGACACAGTGTGACAGATTACAATGGTACAAGATGTTTATACCACAACTAAACCCACCCATGCAGCCAACAAGTGCTAAGATCAGTTGCATTACAAAAATCATGCCGAGCTACAGCCCACCATCTGCTCACTTTGTGCCCTAGTTTTAAATGGACTGTCATAAAGGAAAGAGCTACAAGTTCGAAGGATGTATTACATGATAAATGGCAGCCATTTGGTTTTCCTTCATCAATTTATTGCTGTAATGATCCTATTTACCGAACTCCTCTGTAGAATCCTCTGTGGAGGCATTTCAATGGAACAGGTGCTCTGAAGTGACAGGATGAAAAAAAGGACTCCACTACACAACACCCTTTTGTTCCTTTCCCAACGATCTACAGTGATACAGGAGCAGCAATAATTACTGAAACACCTACTGACATCGGTGATACATCTCACCCATGTTGCAGAAGAATCATCCTGCATTACATCACTGTTATACATCTACACCAGTGAAATGGATGCACGCAATAATATGCTTGGCAATAACTTGTGATTCAGTATGTGTGTAACATAAGGATTCTGATTTTAATTGTCTAGCTTAATTGCTCACAGTGACACCTACTGAAACATACCTGATTGTGTTCAGGCATATGGTTGAATTTGATTCACTTTAATGTACTAATTTACAGAGACTAAACAGGGTAGGGGTGTCAGGACATGTCAGGGTGACTCGATGGGAACACAACTGCCTTCTGTTGAATGTTTTCAGGTTTAAATCCCGTAGAATAACTGAGGCTGATGTTTGAATGTGGTGCTGAGAGAATACACCTTATTGGGTCATGTTGTTTTTTTTTGATGGAGAAGGTAAACAAGACCCTGGACATCTGTTCATGTGAATATAAGCAATCGCATGGCTCCTTTCTGATAAAGAGATGGATGCTTTCTTATTGTCCTGACCAACATTTTTCCTCAAAAAACATCACCAAAGATAGCCAGTAAACTAACATTTGTGTCTGTCTACTAAAGAGTGTTGTGTATATACGTATCAACAAGCAATTAATTCTAATAGCTGTTTCACTGGGTACATGTATATTGTCCATCCTTCCTCAAGATCTTTTCCACAGCCATGGGACAGCATCGCCTCCGATGCCAGAAACAGTGATTAATGTGCTTAATACTGCTACATGATACATAGAACCTTCCTGGCTTTATCTAGCACTTGACTCAAATCTAATTCAAATTATGTGCCAGATTAGATTGAAAAAGGAAGCTCATCTTCAGTAGCTCTTGCATTAAAGAACTCAATAAAAATGGAAAAGTTAAATTTTCACATACATACATGGTGACATTTGCAAGTATCTTTTGGTTAATTAACAGCTTCCTGAGCCTCTGTAAATGGAAAATGTGCAAACTCAGGAGCAACTTCTAGTCAGGCCCCTAGGAGTCCCCTCCAGCCTTCAGAAATGAGGAACTTCACAATTCAGTTTATAAACAAGATTTAGAAGCAAGGTCAGAGACCCTCGAGGTTTAGAATGACGTGTTGTTACAATTGATGGAAATGTAACAGAAAAGGAAGTAAATTGGTATCTCTGACTGTTATTCTCGATAGACAGATGAGAGTAGGACCTATGAACTGTGAAATTGCCTTCACCAGCTAAGGTCAGATTCACATCTTTCCATTTCAGTTCTATGTTGCTTGTTTACAAGCATTTAGAACACAATAGTCACATTTGATAGAAATGCCAGGAATTCTTCATTGATCACATTTTGCATTGTGCCTAAGGAGCAACCTACAGAATTCAGAAAACTGAGGAACAATTTCAAACAGCCTAATTAAAGTAAGTGAAAAACAATGCTCAACTAAAGTAACAGCCCATATTATGGCCCTTTTACTTGATTATTATTCATTCACAGAACAAGGGTCAACTGGCAAGGCCAACAATAATTGTGTATGAGACAGTGAATGGCTTACAGGACTACTTCAGAGGACAGTTAAGTGATGCATGCATTTCTATGTGTCTGGAGTCATGTAAAGATGAACCTTCATTCTGTTATGATGATACACAATACAGACTAGTAACCTTTATATCTTATCAACTAACATGGACTTTGGTTTGAGACAAAATAGTTAAAAGTGAGCTGGGTCACTTCAAAATAGCTACCAAGCTTAGAGGACCTCAAAGTAGCCAATTAGGCAGGAATTTACAAAGGAATGGCTCAATTACATGGCCAAAGGGCACATTGCTCTCTGAAATGGTAATATTATCTGGAAAGCATAATGTGCCTGTGCATGTCATTGAATTCGAGATGTGTGTTAACTTTTCATTTGCTGATTAGATTACATACAGTGTGGAAACAGGCCCTTCGGCCCAACAAGTCCACACCGACCCGCCGAAACGCACCCACCCAGACCCATTCCCCTACATTTACCTCATCACGTAACACTACAGGCAATTTAGCATGGCAATTCACCTGACCTGCACATTTTTGGACTGTGGGAAGAAACTGCAGACACATGGAGAATGTACACAGAGAGTTGCCTGAGTTGGGAATTGAACCCGGGTCTCTGGCAGTGTGAGGCAGCAGTGCTAACCACTGTGCCACCGTGCCGCCCAATGCTTACAGATTTTATGAGAGAAGTTATGATAAAGGTAACTCTAAACTACCAAAGTAACTACTAAGACTCCTCTCTAGCATCTCGCTGTCTGCAATTTTACTGCACATCCAAGTACATATTGAATTGAGGAAAAAAACCACATTTGTTTATGATTAAAAACACTGCTGTACCAACCTCAGGAATGGAAGGAGAGCAGTTTGAGATTTGATCATAACAATTTCTAAAAGACATTACTGAAACAGATGGGCTTCATATAATGGTCACCGTTATTGACATCTGTTTATCATTCCAAATTTATTTAACTGAATTTAGACTCCTCATTGCTGAGGTGAGAGTTTATCACAAAATGGGAGATCATCAGTCGAAGTCTCTGCGTTCTTAGTACAATAAGATAACCACTGGGAGCAGCATGGTGGCTCAGTGGTTAGCATTGCTCCCTGACAGAGCCAGAGACTAGGGTTCAGCCTCAGGCAACTGTCTGTGTGGACTTTGCAGATTGTCCCCATGTCCACATGGTTTATTCCAGGTAGTCTGGTTTCTTCCCACAATCCAAAGATATGCAGATTGAATTGGCTATGCTGAATTGCCCTGTAGTGTCCAGGGATGTGTAGCCAGGTGGGTTGGCCATAGGAAATGTAAGGAGAAAGTGAGGACTGCAGATGCTGGAGATCAGAGCTGAAAATGTGTTGCTGGAAAAGCGCAGCAGGTAAGGCAGCATCCAAGGAGCAGGAGAATTGACATTTTGGGCATGAGCCCTTCTTCAGGAATGAGGAAAATGTGCCAAGCAGGCTAAGATAAAAGGTAGGGAGGAGGGACTTGGGGGAGAGGCATTGGAAATGCGATAGGTGGAAGGAGGTTAAGGTGAGGGTGATAAGGTGAGGGTGATAAGGTGAGGGTGATAGGCCGGAGTGGGGGTGGGGTGGGGGTGGAGAGATCAGGAAGAAGATTGCAGGTTAGGAAGGTGGTGCTGAGTTCGAGCAGTTGGAAATCAGAATTTGATTCCTAATATTTGTCTCCTTAGGAAGTAAACTCATTGAGTTGAATAATCATAGCTAAAATGCAGGTGTTACAACTTTTAAGGGAGAGGTTAGTGTATTTCAAAGAAAAAGATGGAGTAATATATTGACAGGGATAGATGAAGTGTTGGTTTCGTAGAACATAAGCATCATAATAAACTAATGGAGTTGAATGACCTATTTATCTGAGCTGTCTATTCTGTGTTATTCTATGTAAGGATGTAATATTGAACGAGAAACTCAAACACAAATTGAAAGTCTGGAAAAGATTCCTCTGCACTTAAATTGAGAAATTTCCTGGAATTGTACAGTATAATTACATTTCATTCAGACAAGCTTTGTGTGCAAGGAATTTGCATGGGGCCGTTGTGGCATATGTATTTTCTTATGTCAACTTTAGAACAGTATTGGTTAAAATCCTCTTCCACTCCTCATTAATACTGTTTCATCCACTATCCATGCAAAACTGTGATAGTGCAAAGACTCCTGGTAAGACTTCCACGTCTCATTGACTGAAGTAAACAGCAGTGCCCAAAGGGGTTAAGGTAAAACCAGGAATAAGGTATCCATTTCTCAGATAGAAATAAGGAGAAAGTGAGGACTGCAGATGCTGGAGATCAGAGCTGAAAATGTGTTGCTGGAAAAGCGCAGCAGGTCAGGCAGCATCCAAGGAGCAGGAGAATCGTCATTTCGGACATGAGCCCTTCTTCAGGAAGGGCATGAACCTTTCTTTCCTGAAGAAGGGCTCATGCCCAAAACGTTAATTCCCCTGCTCCTTGGATGCTGCCTGATCTGCTGCGCTTTTCCAGCAACACATTTTCAGCTCAGATTGAAGTAATCCTAGGATCCAGCGAGAATATTTTCTGATCTCTTCTATGACCACAAATTTCAGCACCGACTTTCTCAGCAGACTTTAGTTGAATTATTTTGTCTCTCACAGTATGCCAGCCCAAAAGGTTGCTGACTACAAGCCATCTTATTACTGGTTGTAAATTTACCACATAGCAGTAACGCATTCTGCTACATGGCACAGTTAAGCAGGATTCTAACAGGAAAACGTAGAAACTGTGGTCCATTTTTGAACAATGATGAGACCTCTCCCTTAAAAAATAAGAATGCTGTGGAAGTGACAGTATAAAAACATGAAACTCTGAATTTCTTCCAAAGGCTGCCTTAAAATTGAGAAAAAGAATGTTCTCAATACAGTTGATTGGGGTTAATCAGCTGCCCAAGAATCCTTCCACTAATTTCCCAACATATTACAAAAGAAAAGGAAGTGTATGCCTGCTAATCTGTCAAAAAAAAATACTTGCATAAATTGTAATTTTTCTTTGAAATCTTCATTATTTTAATTTTCTATGCCTGAATTTTTATATTTATAGAGAGTCATAGAGATGTACAGCATGCAAACAGACCCTTTGGTCCAACTCAGCCATGCCAACCAGATATTCTAAATTAATCTAGTACCAGAATTTAGCCCACATCCCTCTAAACCCTTCCTATTCACATATCCATCCAGATGCCTTTTAAATGTTGTAATTGTACCGGTGTCTACCACTTCCTCTGGCAACTTATTCCATACATGCACCACTCTGTGTGAAAACATTGTCCCTGAGGTACCTTTCAAATCTTTCCCCTCTCACCCTAAACCTATGCCCTCTAGTTTTGGACTTGCCTATCCCAGGATAAAGACCGTGTCCACTTATCCTATCTATATCCGTCATGATTTTATAAACCTCTATAAAGTCACATCTCAGCCTCTGATGCGCCAGGGAAAATTGCCCTAGCCTATTCAGCTTTTCCCGATAGCTGAAATCCTCCAACACCAGCAACTTCCTTCTAAATCTTTTCTGAACCCTTTCATGTTTCACAACATCATTCACATAACAGGGAGACCAGACCTGTACACAATATTCCAAAAGTGGCCTAACCAATGTCCTGCACAACCGCAACATGACAGCCCAACTTCTATACTCAATGCATTGACCAATAAAGGCAAGCATATTCCTGAAAACTGCTGTTGGTGATACAACTAGTAACTGATTCTAATGAGAAGACATACTTCTTTCGATATGGATTACATGGCTGCCCTAAAAATGAAAATATATTGGAGATTG
Source organism: Hemiscyllium ocellatum (assembly GCF_020745735.1). Classification (NCBI taxonomy): domain Eukaryota; kingdom Metazoa; phylum Chordata; class Chondrichthyes; order Orectolobiformes; family Hemiscylliidae; genus Hemiscyllium; species Hemiscyllium ocellatum. The sequence continues at coordinate 24,085,073 of NC_083425.1, read as the reverse complement.
TCACACATCACCTGGCTGTGATCCACTTAGACACCACATTTCCAATTTGACTCCAGTGTTAAATTGATATGTTTTGCATTTGAAAGCCAGCAACAGGAATTATCTGGTATGAGCATTTTCCTGCAAGGACCTGATAGCGCATGTGAAGACCAAATGGTAAAATGGACTGATCATAGCTGTGAAAGACATGTCACATGATTGTGAAATGAAATGTCTTCTGTATGACTGGACTCTGAGCCTCTGAACTGGCATTAAGCTAGTTAAACCAACAGAAACGAAGACCTGAAACCAGCACAAACATACTTCGAAACAGAAAAGATTTTCCAGTAATGATTACAAGGGGACCCATCACTATAGTACTTGACTTCATCTCAGCATCTCCTACTCACATAATTCCAGCAACAGACACTGAATAATGGACAGAAATAGTAACTCCTGACTCACGGACACTGAGACTAATTATATTATCCCCACAACTCCTTCAGCTAAGATCAGCCAGCTCAACACAGAGGGAAGAGCTGGCCTGGTATGTGGCTGAGTGCCACACTATGTGCTGTGCTGTTGTGCCATCTGGGAACTAAAGGAAGTTAATAGACAGTGATAATTCCCATCAACAAGTGATGATTTACAGTAGCCTTTACATTTTAACCTTCAATTGACTGTCCAATGGTGTTTTGATGGTAAAAGATAAGAGATAGGGTTGCGATAGTCCTACTGGACTATAGGGCTGTTCTCCTATTAGAGAGAGACAATGGGTGATGGTTTAACCTGAGGGTCACCATGCCTCAGGTGAGGGGAATGGTTGAGAAGGAGAGTCCTCCATGTTGTTCAGGCATTGAACTCATGTCGTTGGTATTACCTAGCATTATAAACCAACCATTCAGCCAAGAGAGCTAACTTACCTCCTTATTGTGATAGTATTGGATAAGAAATGTTGCAGGAAATAAGGACTTGTCAATGACAAAGTAATTTTCTTTTATAAATATCCCCTTCACTCCTCCCCATGATTACATGCACATGAAATCCTACAAGTATCATGTTCAGCTATATTGGAAAGCATGTGCCTTTTCTGTATCATTATGATGTGTAAGTTGTTTATCCTGATATTTGAACTTGTAATTTGAGAGATAAGCCTGTAATTCACCCTCCCTCAGCTACCCTCATTTGTAGCTTCATGGTAACCATTAGCGCCAGCAGGAAAAATCAATTTTCTTTAGTTCCCAGACAGCACAGCACATGATGTGGCACTTAGCCACATACCAGGCCAGCTCTTCCCTCTGCGTTGAGCTGGCTGATCTTAGCTGAAGGAGTTGTGGGGATACTATAATTAGTCTCAGTGTCCATGAGCCAGGAGTTAGTATTTCTGTCCATTATTCAGTGACTGTTGCTGGAATTATGTGAGTAGGAGATGCTGAGATGAGGTCAAGTACTGTAGTGATCCCCTTGTAATCATTACTGGAAAATCTTTTCTCTTTCGAAGTATGCTTGTGCTGGTTTCAGGTCTTCTTTTCTGTTAGTTTGACTAGCCTGATGCTAGTTCAGAGGCTCGGAGCCCAGTCACTGAGAAAACATTTCATTTCACAATCATGTGACATGTCTTTCACAGCTATGATCAGTCCAATTTACCATTTGGTCTTCACATGCACTATCTGCTCCTTGCAGAAAAATGCTCATACAAGATAATTCCTGTTGCTGGCTTTCAAATGCAAACCACTGGAGTCAAATTGGAATGTGGTGTCTGAGTGTATCGCAGCTAGGTGGTGTGTGACAATCTCTAATATATTTCCATTTTAAAAGCAGTTAAGCAATCCATAAACTGGGAACTTATTAAAAGAATCATGTCTTCTTAGTAGAATCAGTTACTGATTGAATCACTAACAGCAGATGACAGGAAGTTATAATGTGTTATGAAATTTCAGTGGTTTCATTGAAAGTCATGATTTCTGGCCTTTTGTTGACAAACTGCAGGCCAAGTTGAGTGCTTCACTCCTGAACAAACAAGTGCAACTGTCCGCCAAGGTAATGTACCGCTGTTAACCATCGGTGCTAATCTTCAACTGCTTTGCCTCCATTCCCATTGTATACTGTTTACTCACTAACTTTATGAGAAGTAAAAATAATTGTGATTAACCACAATGCCACAATAACTCTTTGAAAGTTATGGGTGTGCTAAATTATTCTTAATGCTGCGAGTTTGTGCAGTTCCATGAATGCATAGGTTAATATTTATGACATTTACATGTTTGGATTATAATACATAGATTGTTGAATGATTGAAGATACTGCAGTGACAGTTCTGAGCAGTCCTTGATTTCTGTCTCCTTGACTATCTTCCACCTTTTCCTTTCCTTCCCGCTGACTTCCAGCTGTCTGATACTCATATACTGCTGCTACCTGCCATCATCTGTCAATCTCTCTTCCCATCGCCTTACACACCAGCTGCTGCTGTAAGACAAGCCTTTACCTAGAACACAATTATTTCTCCATGCAGCCACCATTAAAAGGGGAAAAGGGGCACAGTTTAACCTCTGCTTTGACTCATTGAATTTATCTAAACAAAAAGTCAAATGAAATCAACAGAAAGCAAATGCTAAAAAGATCAGATTCTGACTAAACACATCTTAATTTGTTCTGTTTACTGAAATAGAAAATCCCTTAGCAAAAAAAAAACAATTCTACAATGTTTACAATCAACAAAATATATCCTTTGGGATCATAAATTTCCTTGATAACTTTCAAAACATTCTAGAAGTCTGCATAATTGTATTCATAAAACAGCATGCTGCAAGATAGATCGATGAAATTAACTGTAATTTCTGATCATGAACTTTATTTTTACCAAAATGTGCCCATAGTTTACAAAATTTAATAAAGTTAAAACAAATCAGTTCAAAACAGCTTAGTTATGGTCTTCACTGCTATATGTCAAATTCTGACATGTAATAAATATCCAACTTCTAACGTTTTAGATGGAGCATGATGTGCTTCCCATTTATCCACCAGTTTCAAGGTAACAGCAATCAAAAATACATTCATAGCATTTGCAGTTTTATTTTCTAAACATTCTGCTGTATGTTAGCCCATTTCAAGCCTATGAGACATCCAAATTGAGTTTATTTCCATCAAAGCTGCAAATGCAGTTAGTTTTTACTCTTGGTTACATTGATGAGACCATTCATGTTAACACTGGTCCATGCTTAATATCAGCTCTACTCTCATTTGATCATCATGATAGACTAGATACCTGGCAAGGATCTCTTCCTAGCTTTTTCTCTTGTGTAGAATTATCTGAGGTAGAAAACTTAATTTTAGAATAAATTGCCATGTATTAATTCTCTAATACCATTTTCAAAACTTTGCTAATTGAAACACAAGTGTAAAAATCAAAATAATAGGCAAATAATGATTTAAATGAAATCCTTACTACATTATCTGAAACTTCAATCCAAATATATAGGTTAAGTTTTCAGAACTTGTGTTGAGAAGTTCAGAATGACAAAGATCCAATTTTCTATGCTGAGAAACAAATTTATTTTCACTTTTAATGTTGCTAAGATGTTTAATAGTCATCCATTTTTATTGACAATGATTCAGTAATTGATTTTCTACGAACACACCATACAATTATGCAAATGTCTTTTACATGCCATTGTTTACCATGGTCCTTCAGTGACTGGGATTTTATCAGGATGATGAGAGTCTTGCCACCAATCAGAGAACCAGTGGGGAATTTGCCCTCACTTTCAAACATTAAGTTTGATGGAATTAAGTGCCCTTTAGATAATCAATTGGACACCGTTGGACTTCCCCAAGGATTCCCCAACTGGCATCCTGCCTGCCAGAGTCCAGCAGCTCCTTATGCCATCAGGTGCAGTGGGTATTGTTGGCACGGTACCAGCAAGGACCTAGAATAACGGGAAGTCCCTAGTGAAAGCAGGATGGGGTTCTTGAATGGGGGCAATGAGAGGGGATTAGACTCAAGGGCAGGAGGGTGAGTTTCAGCAGACATATCCCTGCCTGACACCTCAGACACTGAGTGCTTGTTACCAAGGAACACCCCTAGGCTGAGTAGCCTTCCGAGAATGTGGGAAAGCTGGGAAGCCTCTATCCAAAGAACTATCATGTGCTTTGGGATATTGGGTGTCATTTTGCACATTAATGAGCCTCAATGACATTCTGCCATCCAGTCTGGCAGATCCTGGTATCAACTCATTCCATTCTTTCTATAGCAGAGGAGGATGCATCGGATGTCATGCATTCAACCACAAAAGGCTGCATTAAATCAAGGCCAATATCATGAGTAAAATTATGTTTTCTGCTACCTGTCCCTTTGATAAAGAAGAGAGTTGGCCCTCAACTGCAATGATGATTTACATTAATAGTCCAAAAACCGAACTCGGCAATTAAACTATAATATGTATATACAATATCCCAAAAAACACATTAGTCAATTTAAAGATGACAGCACAGCTTTTAGGCACTTTAGACCATAAGACATAGGAGCAGAAGTTAGGCCATTCAACCCATTGAGTAAATCATGGCTGATAAGTTTCTCAACCCCATTCTCCCACTTTCTCCCTATAATCTTGAGACTACTTTTTGAGACTACTTTTAATTCTCCAAGGTGACAAAACACAAATCAACATTGTTCTTGGCCTTAGTAGAAAATAACAAAAGGTTTTCAATATGTCACTGAAGTATTTGATTACAAAATGCCATCCAGACTGGACTAGAGCGATGAACTGGTAAATGTTTTCTCCATTAACCATTGGTGGGTGAGCAATATATGTTGGCAAGCAAGGTATATTTTTAGGTTAGTTGTTCCTAAGATATTTTATTTAATGCAGCTGGTAACAGCAATCAGAAGTGGACCTAATATGAAAAAGGATAAGGGAAAAATAGATTGATATTTACAATGAAAAAGCTGCAATTTGCATATCCATAAATGTTTACTGTTGCAATTAAAAGTTATTACAAATGTGTAGTTTTAATCATATCAGACAAGATACTTCTAAGTAGCTTTATTGATAGAAGTAATGACTAAATTCTATATCATACACTTCTATATAATTTATTTTTGGTATGAGAAAACATAATGGGAGACTGGTTACCAAAGTTAGATCTTATGGAAATCAGGGCAAATTAACCACTTGGATACAGAACTCGATCGAAGGGAGAAGACAGCAGGTGGTGATGGAGGATTGCTTTTCAGACTGGACGCCTGTGACCAGTGGAGTGCCACAAGGATCCGTGCTAGGTCCACTACTTTTCTACATTTATATAAATGATTTGGATGTGAGCATAGAAGGTATAGTTTGTAATTTTGCAGATGACACCAAAATTGGATGTGTAGTGCACAGCAAGAAGGTTACCTCAAATTACAATGGGATCTTGACCACATGGGCCAATGGACTAAGAAGTGGCAGATGAGTTGAATTCAGATAAATGTTGCATTTTGGAAAAGTAAATCAGAGTTGGACTTATACACTTAATGGTAAGTCCTATGGACTGTTGCTGAACAAAGTGACCTTGGAGTGCAGGTTCATAGTTCCTTGAAAGTTGAGTCACAGGTTGATAGGATAGTGAAGAAGATGTTTGGTATGCTGTCCTTTATTGGTCAATGCATTGAGCATAGGAGTTGGGAGGTCAAGTTACTGCTGTACAGGACATTGGTTAGGCCACTTTTGGAATATTATGTGCAATTCTGTCTCCTTTCTATCAGAAGGATGCTCTGATACTTGAAAGGGTTCAGAAAAGATTTACAAGGACATGGCCAGGACTGGAGAATTTGAGTGGTAGGAATAGGCTGAATAGGCTGGGGCTGTTTTCCTAGGAGCGCTGGAGGCTGAGGGGTGAGGTTTACAAAATTATGAGGGGCATGGATAGGGTAAATAGTCAAAGTCTTTTCCCTGGGATGGGGGAATCCAGAACTAGAGGGCATAGGTTAAGGGTGAGAGGGAAAAGATATAAAACAGACCTAAGGAGCAACTTTTTCACACAGAGGGTGGTACATGTATGGAATGAGCTGTCAGATGGAGTGGTGAAAGCTGGTACAATTACAGCAGTTAAAAGGCATCTGGATGGGTTTATGAATAGGAAGGGTTTAGAGGGATATGGGCCAAGTGCTGGCAAATGGAACTAGATTAGGGTAAGATATCTGGTCAGCATGGACGAGTTGGACCGAAGGGTCTGTTTCCATGCTGTACATCTCGATGACTCTATGACTGTACAGTGCAAATTGGCATGGCAAGCAAACAAGTAGCAACTGTTGTTGTTGATAATACATTGCCCTGAAGGTTGCTAATTTTTGTGATGGAGACCATTTAGGATCAGAGTGAAGAGGGCAAAAAACTGTACATTCATAAGCAAAGAGATTGAAGCAGTGTGAATTTAACACGTGGCTGATCAGAGTGCATTCCAAGTTCCACATTCCCATCTGTTCCTGATAGTCTTTGATTCCTTTGCCTAATTTGATTTAAAGTGAGCTGCAAAAGAAGCAAGGCTGAAGTGGGGAGCAGTATTTTCCCTCAGTAGCCAATTGGAACATATTATAAATAGGGCAATCTAATCGAGGGATTGAAGGGGACATTAAATGATTATTAGGATAATAGAAACATATCAGGATCTGAGGGTCCTCTTGTGGTACAGTAGTAATGCCCCTACTCCTGGACAGGGAGGCCCGGATTAAGTTCCAACTGTTCCAGAGGTGTGTGCTGACACATCTGAACATGTTGATTGAAAAAGTTGTGCAAGGATCTGGGGAGAAAAAGCAAGAGATTGGCACTAGAAAATAATGTTCGTTTAATGAGCTGGTGCAGGGATGATGGGCCATATTGCCGCCTTCTGTGCCATAATACTTCTGTGATATTATAACATCCTAATATACTTTACCTGCCTTCATCACTTACTGAAATAGAGTTCCAAAATCACACAACTTTCTAAGAGACAAAATCTCCCTGTTTCTATCATAAAAGGGCAACTCCTAATGCCCCTTAGTTCTGGACCCTCCCACAGAAGTAAACATTCTTTCCACATCTACTTTGATCCATTCAGGGTCTTATAAACATCAACTAAATCACCACTTGCTGTCCTAAACTACTGTGAGAACAAGCCTAACCTGTCCAATCTTTCCTCATAAGACAACTTGCTCCATCCAAGCATTAATTTCTGAACAGCCTCCAATACATTTACATCCTTCTTCAAATTAGGAGCCTGAAATTGCACACAGTATTTGAGATGTCTTATATAATGGAAGCATAATATCCTTAATGGTCACTCTCTCTCAATGGGCTGAAACTTACATTTTACTTGACTAATTTGCATCCGGTCTTGAAGTGATTCTCGTCACAAGACAGAGCCAGCTTACAAGAATTTCTTTCTCATATCAGCCTTGTATTCAAAGCCCAGGATGTTTTAGCTGCATCCACTTGACCTTGTACCATCAGTTTATGGAAACAGCCTTACTTTGTCTGCCTTACCTAAACTAGGACTAACCTTAAGAACCTCTACCAACCTCCCCCAACCTGAAACCAGAACAGTTATAACTTCTCCAGCCTAACCATCTCTAAAATCCCTTCTGTTTGAAACTTTTCCTGTAAATATCCTCTGCATCCTCTCAAAGACCCTCATATCCTTCTGAAAGTGTAGTGACAAGAACTGGATGTAATACTGTGACAAATCTGCTCCTTTGACAAGCTTATGCAGTCCTTGTTTTGTTTTAAAGAGTGATCATAAATGACACAGACTCCGAAAAGTTTCGGGTGTAGGATTTTAGGGCCAATTTGATAATAACTAACAGATACAGCCTCAGACAGAGCCTTTCAAGTTTAAAACAAACACTTGTACAATGAAAGGAGTGTGGCCAATTCTCCTAGCTCAGCTTTTCTCTGATTCCGTTTTCTTAAGCAGGAGAGTGAAAGAAAAGCTGCTGGACCCACAGAAACAGGTCCAGGTTGGTACTGTCTCTCTGACTTCTATCTGGTAAGAACTTGTGTTTAGAACAGAACAGAATCTCAACGGTGTGGAAACACACCCTTCGGCCCAACAAGTCCACATCAAGCCTCCAAAAAGTAACCCACTCAGACTCACCCATTTAACCCTGACTAATGCACCCAGCCTACACATCCTTGAATACTGTGGATAATTTAGCAGGGCTAATTCACCTAATCTATACATCTTTGGATTGTGGGAGGAAATCAAAACATTCAGAGGAAACCCACGCAGACACGGGGAGATTTTACCTTTTGTGCCAAGGGGTGTTTATGGGGATTGTTGCAAGTATTTGGAACAGTATCATTAAATTGGGATGATCTGTTGAGTTTTCAGAGAGGTTAAGTTATTTGGTATTCTGTTTTCTACTGTTCATGTTTCATTCAGTAATCTTGTAAATGAATTCTGTTTTGCTTAAAACTAAATGGTTTGACCAGATGATTCACTCCTGGAATATCCACTGTACACCTGCTTAAAACAACTAGCCAAGTTAGGGTCTGGGTACCTTCTTGAAATGTTTTGAGGGGGTCTGGCCTGGTTATAACAGACTGGGGGCTCTTTGCAGGATTTGGATCCGTAGTTCCAAATTGGGATTCAAGTTGTTGGACTCGATGGGAGTGGGTGGTAGGTGTTAATGTCTTTTGTTCCAGGTGTTGAATTTGTTTGTTTTAAACAGTTCTTCAGATAACAATGGCTCTTTCAGTCACCAAGAGTTTTCTGGGGGTGGAAGAAGTGCCCTTGGGAGTTTTACAAAGGTGATAAGGACCAAGCTGCTGGAATTAGCAGACAAACTGGAATCAGAGCTGCCTCCTTCCATGAGGAAAGAAGAGATAATTACAGCAGTAGCTCAGTGTTTAAATTTGCTGAAAACACCATCAGAATCTTTAGAGATGGCTAAAATTCAATTCAAAATGAAGCAACTTGAGTTAGAGGCAAAAAACAAGGAATTACGATTAAAAGCAGAGCAAAGAGAAAAAGAGAGAGAGAAGGGAGAGTAAGGGAGAGAGGGGAAAGGAATAAAGAAAGGAAGTTTGAACTTCAGAAATTGACACCTAGACAGGAATTCAAAAATTCACTGTGTGAAGTAGTGAGAACTCATGTGGAAGAGCAGAGAGTTAAAACGGCAAGATCAGCAACTGAAATGGCTGATGATTATGAGTTGGTCCATAAAGCAAAAGTTTGGCTTCCAGAATCAATTTTAATTTGTGGGGGATAGAAATTTGGGAAAGGAGAAGGTAGATCTCAGCGAAGATCATAAGGATAACTACCACAAGGCAAAAGGAAATCCTTGAAGGGAACAGAGACGTTAAAAAGCTCTGGTATTTTCACTGTAACAGAAAACACAGTGCAGGCTAGAAAGCTGCACCAGAATGTACAAGCTGGTCGGAGGCTTAATTATGGAGGAAGTGCCAGATGTTCTTAAACCATATACCACAAAGATAAAATTTATTCGCATAGGTCAGGAGCAGCAAGTAAAGAGGTTACAATATTAACAGTCACAGGATCTTCTTCTTAATTTGTGATGCTGGAAGATGAGGAGATATGTGCTTCTGAAGAATGATTGCCAGAAATGGTACCAGTTACGGGAAGGTATGGTGAGACAAAAAAACACACAATTATGTAAAGTAAGGTTAGAGTGTCCAGTGAAGAGTAGAGATTTTATGGTAGGAGTACTGGACAAACTCTCACCTCCAGGAATACAATTTGTCCTTGCTAATGATATAGCTCATTCACTGGGGGGAGTGCTGCCTACTGTGGCTGAACAGCCAGTGAAAACTCAGGCAACTGAACAATTGCAGGACACATAACCTGGAATTTCTCCTGACTGTGTGGTAAATGAGGTCACAAAGTCACCAGCTAAAACATGAGAGATCAAAGAGTACAGATAAGAAAGTTGAAGTGGAATTAGCAAACACCCTGTTTGATCAGATGGTTGTGGCAGGCCAGGAGCAGATTGATGACAATGCAGACATCTTTAGCTGAGATAAATTAATTGAGTTACAGCAGAAAGAAGAAAATTTAAAGCAATTGTATCAAAAGGCAAACACAGAAAACGAATCTGAATGTATCCCTGAATATTATTATCTTAAAAATGATGTCTTAATGAGGAAAAAGAGACCATCACATATTCAGGCATATGAGGAAATGAGCAGATATTCATCAAATCATCTTGCCAGTGGGTTATAGAAAGGAGGTGTTGCAAATGATGCATGACTACCACTTGGGTGTCAGAGGAAAACACAGGCTAAAATACAAAAACATTATTACTAGCCTGGACTGCATAAGGATGTCATTGAATTTTGACAGGATGTGTCATACATGTCAGGTAATTGAAAGCCACAGGCAGTAATAAAACCCATATCTTTAATATCTATACCTGCATTTGAGGAACCTTTTACAAGAGTCTTAATTGATTGTGTGGGTCCCCTACCTCAAACAAAAAGTGAGGATAAGTATTTATTAACTACAATGGATGTATTGACTGGATTTCTCGAGGCCGTTCCATTACACAATATCACAGCTAAAAGGATTGGAGAGGAATTACAGAGATTTTTCACTAGATATGGACTACCGACAGGGATACAATCAGATCAAATATCAAACTGCACATCAAAATTATTCAAAGAAGTTATGAACAGCTTAGGAGTAAAACAATACAAAGCTACCACATATCATCCAGGTTTGCAGGGAGTTCTAGAAAGGTGGTATCAGACATTAAAGACCATGTTGAGAGTTTATAGTCAGGACAATCAATTGATAGGGATAAAGGAATTCCATTTGTACTTTTTGTGAACAGAGATGCACCATATGAATCAACCAAATTCAGTCCATTTGAAATAGTTTTTGGGCATGAAGTGAAAGGATTATTAAAATTGATTAAGGAGAAATTAGTAAGTCAGAATTCAGAGACTACAAATTTGGACTATGTGTCAAATTTTAGTCAACGATTAATTAGAGCTGGCGAGTTGGCTAGAAAGCATTTAAAAGTATCATAGCATACAATGAAACAATGTTGCTAACAGGGATAAGGTATTTGTGTTACTTTTAGAGATAGGTGAATCTTTAAAAGCAAAGTTTAGTGGAACTTACCAAGTTGAAAGGAAATTGAGTAACATGAACTACTTGATAAGGACTCCAGACAGGAAGAAGTGCCATGTGAATATGCTCAAAAGGTATTTTGACAGGGAAGGAAAGCAAGAGGAGAATGTGTTAATGATTACAGCACAGAAGGAAGAACCAAGCTCAGAGAATTCTGAATTGGACGTTCCTCAAGTCAAATTGGACAATGACTGAGTTGTCTAAAATTGGGATAAAATATTGAGTTAACTTCTAGAGGAAAATTAAAATGACCTGAAAGAGTTATTACTATCACATTGGAGATAAGTGGAAATATACTAGGAAGTACTAACCTAATTGATGTAGATATAGGAGATGCTGTTCTGATTAAGCAACATCCTTATAGGCATAACTCTCTAAGGTTGGCACAGGATCAAAAGGAGAGTGAACGCATGCTCCAAGATGACATAATCAAAATGCGTTAGTGACTGGAACTCACCCATAGTAATGAAGCCAAAACCAAATGGTACCCATGGTTGTGTGCGGACTATTGCAAAGTCAATGCACATCCGATTCCACATTTGGAAGACTGTGTTGAGAAGTTGGGACAAGAAACATCTTTCTAAGTTGGACTTGCTCAAAGGATACTGGCAGGTACCTTTGTCAGAAACAGCAAAGGGAAATTAAACTTTCATAACACTGAATGGACTGTATCAGTTTAAAGTCATGCCATTTGCCAAAAAAAAAGCGCCAGCCACACTTCGGAGTCTAACCAATAAGGCCATTGTCAGATTACCCAACTGGGTCATATATATCAATGATCTGGAGATTTTTAGACACAGATGGAAGGAACATTTACATTTATTAGACTTGTTCGATCGACTTCAGAAGGCAGCCTTGGTGATACACCTGGCTAAAAGTGAACTTGCCATAGCCGAAGTCACCTTCCTGGGCCATGTTATTGGACATGGACAAATGGCCCCACGGGATATAAAAACAAAGGTAATTAGGGAGTTTCCCATTCCATTGAGCAGTACTATGGTTCCTGGGAATGAGTGGATTTTATTGAAAATTTGTATCAAATTTAAGCAGTGTGGTTGCTCCACTCACTGAATTGCTAAAGAAAGGCAAGAGGTTTCAGTGGACAGCAGATTGTCAGAAGGCATTTGATAGCCTGAAAGTTGCATTAATCACTGCCCCAGTATTAGCCACACCGAATGACACAAAGCCATTCAAGGTGGCTATCGATGCGAGTGATGTGCGTGTCAGTGCTGTGCTCTTACAAGAAAATGACAAGAAGATAGAAAGACGTATTGGGTATTTCTCCAGGAAGTTAAAACATTCATCAGCAGAATTATTTGACAATTGAGAAGGAGACTTTGAGCTTGTTGTTGGCATTACAACATTCCAGTTTTTATGTTACAACGAACATATCTGAGACAATCACATACAGGGATCATAACCCCGTTGAGGTTTGTGGAGAAATTTAAGGACAAAACTGTCAGACTGTTGAGATGGAGATTGTTGTTACAGCCATTCAATTTGACAATTGTGCCTGTGGCAGGACGAGAAAACGTGATTGCCGCGTATTGTCGAGACTGGAATAAGAAACAGAGGTGTTCGGTGGCAGAAGTACAACAGACTGAAACAGAATGTAATGTGCATGTTTGCACATTTATAGTCAATGTAACATATATGTGTGTTTTAGTGTAACAGCAAATTTTTAAAGGGGTTTTAAAATGAAGCCATCTTTGGATATTGATGGTTCACTTTTTTAAGGGTGGGGGGGAGAAGGTGTGACAAAGCTGCTCCTTTTACAGAGTTATAGAATCATGGAATCCCTACAGTGTGGAAACAGGCCATTTGGCCCAACGAGTCCACACCAAAGAGTAGCCCACACAGTTCCACTGCCCTACACTATTACTCGACATTTGCCCCTGACTAATGCACCTAACCTACACATTCCTGAATAATATGGGCAATTTAGCATGGCCAATTTACCTTTGGATTGTGGGAGGAAACCAGAGCAACTGGAGGAAACCCATGCAGACACAGGGAGAAATATGCAAACTCCATACAGACAGTCACCTGAGGCTGGAATCGAACCTGGGTCTCTGGTGCTGCAAGGCAGCAGTGCTAACCACTGAGAGACTTTGTTTTTTTAAGAGAGGTCATAAATGACACAGATTCTGAAAGGTCTGGCATGTAGGGTTTTAATGCCAAATTGATAATAACTAACAGATACTGTCTCAGGCAGACATTTTCAAGTTTTAAAGCAAACACTTGTACAATGAAAGGGGTGTGGCCAGTTCTCCCAGCTCAGCTTTTCTCTGATTCCGTTTTCCTAAGCAAGAGGGTGAGAAAAAAAGCTGCTGGACCCACAGAAACAGGTCCAGGCTGGTACTCTCTCTCTGACTTCTATCAGGTAAGAACTTGCGGTTGGTTTTGCCTTTTTGTGCCAAGGGGTGTTTATGGGGATTGTTGCAAGTATTTGGAACAGCATCATTATGTTGGGACGATCTGTTGGCTTATCAGAGAGGTTACATTATTTGATATTCTGTTTTTCTGTTGTTTGTCTTTCATTCAGTAATCTTGTAAATAAATTCTGTTTTGCTTAAAACCAGCAGATTTTCTCCTGGAATATCCACTGTACACCTGCATAAAACAACTAGCTAAGTTAAGGTCTGGGCTACCATCTTGAAATGTTTTGAGGGGTCTGGCCTGGTCCATAACAATTCTCCATTTGTGATCTAGCCAGGGCAACATTTTTACATAAATTCCCTGCTTTTGAATTCAATGCCTCCATTTATAAAGCCCAGCCAATGAAATTCTTTCCTAACTATTCTCACAAAATGGCCTGCCACTTTTAAGGAGCTCTGCAGATGAACCTCCAGGAGTCCTGGCCCTGGATACTCTTTAGAACAATGCCATATATTCTATATGGCCTCTCACTAATCTTGCCAAATGCATAATCTTTCAATTCTCTCCCTCTATTGCTTTGGTGCCCAACCTGTTAGCCTATGTATATACTTCTAGATTCCTATCAAGAGGAACAGTGAAGTAAGTAATGGTTGCTAGATTGTGTCTGTATTCACTGCTGTTGTTGTGATAATCCATTTCTGGTCCATGACATCACCTGGGGAAGAATTTTATCAATCCCTGCCAGTAAACTTTGCTGAGTATGAACTCCTGATGTCCTTCACCCTGCCTCAACCTGCTCACGCATTTCAGTGGGGTTAGGGTTAGGCCCCTCAACCAGGGGCCCTGAAGTGGCCAACTATTGGCCATTTAAGAACTGCTTCCTGTTAGCCTCAATTGCAAAGTTGGGGAGGAGTTCAGGGGTGGGGAGGGGGGAAGCCCTAGAGAATACCCTGTTCAGCCCTTGGACAGGAAGGATGAGATAAGTGGGCACCTCACCCAGTGCTGCCCTTCAAACAGCAGTTGCAGTGTATATTTGCAAAATCTGTTAAAACACTGCATCAACTTTGGATCTCCTGTCGTGAATTCAACAAGGCTGGACCATTATCTGAAGTGATGCAAATGCTCAATCTGATATTCAAGATGCAGCCTGGAGTTTGGGGTTGGTACTCATAAGATCAAGTTGATTAGATTAGTGTGGAAACAGTCACTTCTGCCCAACAAGTCCACACTGAGCCTTCGAAGTGCAACCCACCCAAACCCATTTCCCTCTGACTAATGCACCTAACACTACAGACAATTTAGCATGGCCAATCCACCTGACCTGCACATCTTTGGACTGTGGGAGCAAACCGGAGCACCCAGAGGAAACCCACACACAGCCATGGGGAGAATGTGCAAACTCAACACAGACAGTCGCCCAAGGCTGGAGTCAAACCTGGGTCTCTGGCACTGCGAGGCAACAGTGCTAATCACTGAGTCACCATGCCACCCCAAAGGAGAAAAGGGCAGAAAGAAAGTCTGGAAAATTTGTTTAGCTGAAAAGGAAGAAATGTACAATGATTCTCAGGGAAAGGTCTCTACGGCACCTTTTTATGCAATTGGTGTTCTGGGAGTATTAAACTTGGTTTGAAATCATAGCAGCAGATTCTTCAGAACCAAGAATATTTGCTGATGTTTGAAGCCACTGCTCAGGAGACACAGGGAGGCTGTGTTTAAGCTGTGAAATCATCAGTCATGTGGTTAAAGGAAAGTTGGTGGGTGGCTTAGGCAAAAGTAAATGGAAGGGTAATCACAAAACATTAGACAATGGAGAATTGTCTAATTAGACATGAAACAATGAAGAGAAATCAGATTGGAAAAGAACTCTGACATACACTTTGTGTTGGTCACAGGAAAAAGTAATGAACCTTCAAGATTTTCTAAGATGAAAAGACTCTTGGAAGTGGTTGGCAGACGGGAGGGGAGTGGTGTTGTCAAAAGTATAAATTGGAATTGAAGTTATTCCATAAGCCTTAAAAGCTACACTCTTAAGTTAATAGTGATTCTATTGATGTATTCTTTTTGCTTTACAATGAAGTTTGGTTTCATTTAAAAACATTAAATCATATGATATAGTTCATTTGATTAATTGTTGGATGTTCAGATTTTTTTACAGCTTTGAACAGGATTGTTACAGATATCAGTAGTTACATCTGAAATGGAAAGATTTCTCATTGTGCAGATAACACAAGAGATTTAAATGATGAGAATAAAAGGGTAAGGCTGAAGAGAGTAGATCAAGGCGAAGTATCTGTTAGTAAACTGACAGCCAAAGATTCAAAGAATTAAGCCAATTATTTATTACCTTAGAAAAAATGTATAGAAAAATTCTGGACCTCCTAAAAAGAATGACACTAAATCAAATGATACAAGTCAATGCATATGTAAAATTCTGGCAAATCAAAATATTAGCATATCAAATCAGCTTTCATGCTCATGAATGAAAGCGATCGATACCAAAATGTCCTTCTTCACACAATGAATGTTAGAAGTATACAACTCTTCTTCCCAAAAAGCAATTGAGTTTGGTTCAATTGAGAATTGCAAATCAAGCCAAAAAACATGAGTTAAGCTACAGTTAAGTCATGACCTAATTGCAAATCAGGCTCAAAAGATTGGATGTATTATTTTCTATGTTACCTCTTTAGTAAATATGAAAATAGAGTAATGAAGGGAAAAGCAGAATGTACTCAAGCTTGTTAAATTATGAGAACAATATTCTCTTCGATAATAAAATGCTGATCAGCTGCTGGTGAATGATAAATCAAAACATAATGTGTGCACTCAGAGTGAGGGAAGACAACCGACAGAATAGGCTGAATCTTCAATTGTTTTTTTACCAAAGTGTCAGTTTCATCAAATCTCTTGGATTTTTCTTGCCGTGAAGCTGAGTGAGACCACCCACTGTATTTTCTCAAACCCATCTCATTAATTAATTGGATCTTCCCTATTGCACCCCTGTTCTCTGATTCTAACCCCATATTACCACACGCTGGTCCTGCAGGAACTCACCACATAGCAGATATCTGTATGTTATCCTTAGCATTCGTGCTATCTTTAAAAGGCTGCTGTGCACCCAGACAAGCATTGGTAAAATGATCTCGCGTTTCACCAACAATGTAATGCACAGCAGATACAAAGCCATGCTGCTCACAATACATAGTCAGGGGTTTTGCAATGGTGTCATGAGTCGTGGAGTGAATAGCCCTTGTCCCCTAATAACCAGCCTTGCAAGACACCTTGATCCTCAAATGCACCAATTACACAAAAGTGCTCCAGAATGTAGAAGCCATGACAACTGCCTGGGTAGTGGGCACCCAACTCCGGGAAATGGTAACAGAAATCACAGAGGACCGAGCATTGTTATAATGAACTTCCTACTGATGAATTTACAGCGTAGTGATATGACCCTCTGAGTGCAATGTGCATCCAGTCGATGTCACCTTTCATCATAGGAAACTCAGCCATGTTCCTGAATCACTGAACTTGTCATTGGGAACGGAAATGAACCAGTGTGATCTTGTACAGATGGCATCAGTCACCATCCTGATGGATGAGTGAGAGCATGACTGAGAGATCCCACACTGGTCACCATATCCCTCCCTGGAAGGAGCCAGTCACATTGGCATTGGACACAGCTGTCACCTTGACAACCATAAAAAGAGGATGGCATTCACACCAACAACTGCAGCCCTCAGGTCTTGATCCAGCACAATTCCATCACTGTGTCCTTGGACAAATGGAGATTCACACATCCTCTGAAAATGGAATCAGGATAAAGAACTCTCGTTCTCCTGTGGACCACAGCATCCTGACAGCCCTACAGCTGTGACCTCTCCTTGAGCTGGGTTCTCCTCAGTTTCTGGGACAGTTGCTGCTGCTGCTGCTGCTCCTGCGCCATTGGTCCTGGTTCTTCGGCATCGCCTTTTTAGAAAGGCAGCCTCAACAAGCAACATCCAACCACCAGCTGGGTGCATGATACTGATTGGAAATGACTTCTGTTGGGGACACAAAGAGCAAAGCAGCTTGTTAGCTGTTAGACTCGTCAGTGGGAGAATATTCTGGGTATGAGGGCTGCACTGAGACATGTAGCTGGTAATGGACACTGACAGCACGGGGCTCCACCAGGTTGCCAAATATCCTCTCAGAGCATCCAGGTTCCCTTTTACATCACACTAGCCTGATAGCCCATTTACACCCATTTCCTCATGTGGAGATGCACCACATTAAACTGTCGTCCTTACTCCCAACCCCTGCCTTCGCACCCTAACGATGCCTATGGTATCTTCTCTGCAACCTTTTTGGAGGATCTGCTGATGAATCTGTACCCTACTATACCCTCAGATACCCCTCCCATGTACCTCGACATGCCCATTACCATCTTTGTCACAAACTAAATACATGCCTTTGTTTTACCCTCCAATCTTGATAGCGTATCCTCTTTTGGCAGACCTCCTTCCCCCTTTTCCTCTTAAAGCCCCCTTCTGCACTCTCCTCCACAATCCAATGGATGGACCCCCAGTATTGTATTTGTCCCAATCTCTGACCAACTTCGTTGCTCAGTCCCCTAGACATATGTGATCTGAACTCTGCATTAGCAGCTCTTAGACTGACTGACTGCTTGTGCTGCTCCTAGACAACGGACCATTGCCCACTCTCCTGACTGTAGTCAGACAGATACCCTGAACGTGCCTGAACAGCCAAGCAGATAGCTGTCTGTGGCTAATCCCGTCATCTGTGTTTAGACGTTGCCTATGACTGACGACATTGAGATCCAATGATTTTCAGCCGTCAACACCTCTAACCCCCCCAAATAGACTGAGAACTATCTCCCACATATTTCCAAATGGCCATTTCATTGAATAAAAATGCATTTTGTCACACAGGTAGCTGGCATATACTGTTGTATTAGGTTGAAATCTCAGTGAGCCATACAGCAAGGACCCCACCCCTTACACAGCAGCTTGCCTGTACATCTGTGCAAAGAAGCACATCAATATGACAAAACTGATAACCCTTAGGCTATGGTTCAAACACTATTGCACAAAAAGTCAGGGAGCACGTGGGTGGGTGCTAAGGCGGCACGGTGGCTAAGTGGTTAATACTGCAGCCTCACAGCGCCAGGGACCTGGGTTCAATTCCAACCTCAGGTGATTTGTCTATGTGGAGTTTACACATTCTCCCCACGTCTGCTCAGGTTTGCTCCAGTTTCCTCCCACAATCCAAAAGATGTGCAGGCCAGGTGAATTGGCCATATTAAATTGCCCATAGTGTTAGGTTCTATGGATGAGGGTGAACATGGGGGGGTGGTGGAGGTGGAAGGTGGGTTGCTCTTTTGGTCAGTATGGATATGTTGGGCTGAAGGGCCTGTTTCCATACTGTAGGGAATCTAATCTAAGTGAGCCTGCAAGCAGTCTAACATTTAACCTCATCCAATTTGTGAGCTGGGTGTCTGTCTCTGTGCACAGTGTCCCGGCAGCAGCCTTTCAATGCTGGTTGCTGGTTTGCTTCTTAAGCATCCTGCAAGTGGATTGGAGAGGTGCCATGAGAATCGTGGTGAGTATCCGATGCCAACATCTGTGAACGAGGTGCGCGTGTAACATGCCCTGAGGTGCTGTTGCTTGTGAGCAACCTGAAACTCTTTTCAGCCACTGAGGAGATGAAACAGCCCAGTACCCGCCCTGCCTCCCATGTTGCCAATTGTCAGTATCGAGTTTGCTTGTCACTGGTAGGATGGAAAGGTGCATATAAATGAGGTGAGATCTGCAGTTTCTCAAACCATTAACAAGTTATAATCCTCCAACACGTGCTGCATTGTAAATATCCCACCTCAATGCCTGGAACTTTGTTAAAAGATGCAGTAAATTGTTCCTGACTTTGAAATAGCCCTCACTGGACTTTGCACATAATTCTGACAGATTTCTTACCATAGTCCACTTTGTTCAAGACTCTGCAAAATTCCACCCAATGAGTTAATTACTTTTCACTTTATTTGAAACAGCTGAATTAGCAAACCCAAAGGTTGGATTTATGAGCTTAAATACCAAGTAATGTGACAGATGGGATGAGGGAATATACTATCATTAATTGCAAGTAAAGCTAAACAAGATGACTGAAGCAACACAACGGTGAATGAGATGACTGACAATGAACTGAAAAATGGGATAACTGAATACAAACAGCAAACGATGAGATAATAGGAGAGATGTTCTAGCCTGGTAGATTGACTAGGCGAGAATGCAGCACTTGCAGAATGCGCAGCAAACTGATTGTACAGAAATTTACATAAGTCATCAGCACTCTATGGAGCTGTAACATAGTTCCAAGAGAAACTCCCACTTAAAGTCAAATTTAGAACATCGCGTTCATGCAGAGGGAAATTGTTATGTGTTAAAGAAAACTACTTCTCAACATTAAGGACATTTTGACCAGTTCAGGTGGTGGGAGAGAGGGGGAATAATGCCACCAAAGGTTTTTTAGATTAGATTAGATTAGATTACTTACAGTGTGGAAACAGGCCTTTCGGCCCAACAAGTCCACACCGACCCGCCGAAGCGCAACCCACTCCCCTACATCTAACACTACGGGCAATTTAGCGTGGCCAATTCACCTAACCTGCACATTTTTGGACTGTGGGAGGAAACCGGAGCACCCAGAGGAAACCCACACAGACATAGGGAGAATATGCAAACTCCACACAGAGTCGCCTGAGGCGGGAATTGAACCCGGGTCTCTGGCGCTGTGAGGCAGCAGTGCTAACCACTGTGCCACCATTGTTTAATGTGGAAGCAGGAAGTGCTGAGAAACAAACCTCCATTCTATTTCTGATGGGGTCAATGCATGAGAACAGCACAGGAAGCTAAATGTTGTATAAGGTAATGATTCAGAAAAGGTTAATATGGGAGACTGCATTAAGTTTCAACCAAGTTAGTAATGTCATGTGTATTTATTTGAGAAAATTGAGAGAGTAATTTCAAATTTCAAACAGGACAGATGTGTCATCTGTTTCCCAATTGTCTGAGAAACAATGTCTAACCAGCTAATGTAACTTGCACTTACGATCCTGCAATAATCTACGTTTTGTTAATACAACAGCCTCTTCTTGTGAAGACTCACTAGTGGTTGATCTTCAAGCAATGGCACAGTGGTATTGTTGCTGAACTGCAGCTCCGCTTACCCCAAACCTCCCCAGTCCTGAAGAAGGGTTATACCTGAAACATTGGCTTCTCCACCTCCTAACGCTGACTGGCGTGATGTGTTCTTCCAGCCTCCTGCTTGTCTACCTTGGATTCCAGTTTTTTTGATCTAAAAATAATAATCCAGAGACTCAGATAATACTCTGGGCAACCAGATCCAATACCCACGGTGATGTCAGAATTTGAAGTCTATCAAGCAACATTCGACTGAGTGGGGGACATCAAAGAGCCTTGAGGAAAAATTAAAGTCAGTCGTGTTACGAAGCTGGTCCTTTTGTTATAAAAGCTGTTCCTTTTCTCAAGGATACTGTGGCATTGGTTTTATTTCCAGTGGGATCATAAACCAGCTCCCGGTTCCAATTAGACTGGTTTGGTGCAGAGATTAAAGGGTATTAAGATGCCTTTTTGTTGATATGTAAACAGATGAGACTTCAGGCCAAAGTGGTCATGTTTTAGAAGTGACCTGGATACTGAAAGGGGAGTGGTCAGCTCTCCAGCTGGGCAGTCAGTCCACAACTAGTTAGGAGTTCAACAGTGAGCTGTGTGGAAACTCTCTCTCTCTCTCTCTCTCCTTCTGCCCTTCTAACTTCAACTTGTAAGCATTTGTTCCATTTTCTTCCACTGGTCTTTAAGGGGGTTTGCTTATTGGGACTGTTGAGTATATTCGAAACAGCACAATTAAGTCACGTTTGGATAGACTGAGTTCTGTAGGGGTTCTTTATTCTGTTTTTTGTGTTTCATTGAGTAATTTTGTGAATAAATTTCTGTCTGTTTTAAAACCTAGTAGTCAATCTAGCTAACTTACTCTGGGTAATTCTTACTGGACACTTATCGAAACAAATTGCAAAGTTATGGTCTGGACTGCCTCCTTAAGAGTGTTCTGAGTGGTCTAGCCTAGAGAATAACAGACTGGGGTTTTTTTGCAGGATTTTAAACAGCAAGTGATAGGTGCTAGAGTCTTTATTTCAGGTTTGGTTGGTAGAGATAGTAATGGCTCTTTCAGTCGCCAAACGTTTTCTGGAAGTGGATGCAAAAAGTGAATAAGACCAAGCTGCTGGAATGAGCAGAGAAGCTGGAATTGAAACTGCCTGCTTCTGTGAGGAAAGGAGAGATAATTACAGTAGTAACACAGCATTTAAACTTGCTGGAGACATCATCAGAATCCATAGAGATGACAAGAATTCAATTGCAAATGAAACAGCTTGAGTTAGAGGTGAGAGATAAGGAAAGGGCAGGAGAAATGAAACAGTTTTGAGTGATGATTAAAAGCAGAAGAGAAAGAAAAAGAGAGAGCTTTTGAACTTCAAAAACTGACACTTAAAAAGGAAAGTCAGCTTAAAAGGCTGGAGATAAAGGCTGAGGTAAGGCTTAGTGAGGAAGAGCGTGAGGTGGAGCAAGTCCCTGGTTATTAGAGGTTCAGTGAGAAACTGTTCAAGTATGTTGCAAGCATTGCCTAAATTTGATGAGAAGGATGTGGAAGCCATTTTCATTCCATTTGAAAATGTGGCTAAATAAGTGCAGTGGCAAGTGGCAATGTGGGTTTTGTTGATCCAAATGAAACAGTGAGGTATTCGTATCACTATCAGAGGAGGTATCAGGCGAGTATGAGGAGGTGTAAAAAGCTATTTTAAGTGCATACGAGCTTGTACCAGAAGCCTACAGACAATGTTTCAGGAACCTAAGGAGGGACCCAGGTCAAACCTACATTGAGTTTGAAAGGATCAAACAGAGTAATTTTGTTAGATGGATAAGAGCTTTAAAAATCGAGCAAACCTATGTTGCCCTTAGGGAGGTAATTATTTTGGAGGAATTCAAAAATTCACTGCCTGAAGTAGTGCAAACTCATATGGAAGAGCAGAGAGTTAAAACAGCAAGGTTAGCAGCTGAAGTGGCTGATGATTATGAGCTGGTCCATAAAACACAGTTTGGCTTCCAGAATCAATTTCAGTCCATGAGGAATACAGATTGGGGCCAAGAGAAATCCTCACGTGGAAAGGGAAAAGTAGATCTCAGTGAAGCTCGTAAGGATAATTTACCACAGGTAAAAATGAAACCCATGAGGGGGACAAAGAAAGTAAAAAAAAAACTCTGGTGTTTTCATTGTAATAAAATGAAATCACAGTGTTCATGGCTAGGAGAAAGCCAGATGTAGGAAAACCAGACAAGCCTGGGACTGAGGTGAACTAGTTGATAAGGACACCAGGCAGGAAGAAATCTCACAGAGTGTGTCTTGTGAATATGCTCAAAAGGTATTTTGATTGGGAAGGAAAGCAAGAGGAGAATGTGTTATTGATTACAGCACAGAAGGAAGAACCAAGTTCAGAAGATTCTGAATTGGGCATTCCTCAAATCAAATTGGACAATGAGGAAGTTGTCAAAAATTGGGATAAATTATTGAGTTACCTTCCACAATAAAATCAAAATGACCTGAAAGAGTTATTACTATCACTGGGGAGATATGCGGAAATAAATTAGGAAGTACTAACCTAATTGCGAATGACGTCGAGAAAGGAGTTGCTGTCCCAATTAAGCAACATGCTCATAGGCATAATCCTCTAAAGTTGGCACAGGTTCAGACGGATATAGAGCACATGTTCCAAGATGGCATAATCAAAGTTGGATTACAGTGACTGGAGTTCACCTATAGTCATGGTACCAAAGCCTTCACCATTACAAAGACTGATGCATATCCAATTCCATGGTTGGAAGACTGTGTCAAAAACATGGGATAAGCCTGCAACTTACATTTCCAAGTTGGACTTGCTCAGAGGTTATTGGCAAGTACCTCTGTCAGAGAGAGTAAAGGCAATTTTGGCTTTTATGTCACCAAATGGACTATATCAGTTCAAAGTCATGCCATTTGGTATGAAAAAAGCTCCAGCCACTTTTCAGAAACTAACTAATAAGGTTATTGCTGGATTACCCAACTGTGTGGTGTATATTGATGACCTAGTGATTTTTAGTCACTCATGGAAGGAACATTACAGCATTTATTGGACTTGTTCGATCGACTTCGGAAGGCAGGCTTGGTGATAAACCAAGCTAAAACAATTTGCCAAAGTCCAAGTCATCTTACTGGGTCATGTTACTGGACATGGATGAATGGCACCACAGGATGTGAAACGAAAGTAATTGGGGAATTTCCCAAACTGTCAATGAAAAGAGCAGTACTATGGTTCCTGGGATTGAATGGATTTTACCGAACTTTAGCAGTGTGGTTGCTCCACTCACCGAATTGTTAAAAAAGGTCAAGAAGTTTCAGTGGACAGTGGACTGTCAAAATGCATTTGACAACCTAAAAACCATGTTAACCACTGCCCCAGTATTAGCCCCACCTGATTACACAAAGCCTTTCAAGGTGGTTATCGATGACAGTGATGTGGGTGATGGTGCGGTGCTCCTGCAGAAGGATGACGAGAGAATAGGAAGACCCATCGGGTATTTTTCCAGGAAGTTGAGCATTCATCAACAGAAATGTTCAACAGTGGAGAAAGGAACTTTAAGCTTGGTGTTGGCATTACAACATTTCAGTGTTAATATCATCAGCATCTGAGACCATTGCATACACTGATCATAACCTATTGACATTTGTGGAAAAATTTAAGGACAAAAATGCCAGACTATTTCGATGGAGCTTGTTTTTGCAGCCATTCAATTTGACAATGTGGCAGGTCAAGAAAACGTGATTGCCAATGCGTTATCGAGACTCGAATGAGATATGGAGGCGTTTGGTGGCGAGTGTGCTAAGGCCTGAATTCGCATGTGGTTGTATGTGTTTGCATGTCTCGTGTTAGTATAGTGTATATGTGTGTTTTAGACTATTAACCAGTTTGTTTTTGAAGGGTTTTAAAAATGAAGCCATCTTTTGATACTGACAATTCTTTTTTTAAGGGGGGAGGTGTCACAAAACTTTTTTTCCCTAAAAGCTGTTCCTTTTCTCTTGTTTTTTATCAAAGGGGTCATAAGCCAGGTTCCAACTAGACTGGCTTGGTGCAGAGATTAAAGGGTATTGAGAGGCCTTTTTGTTGATATGTAAACCGATGGGACTTCAGGCCAAAGTGGACATGTTATATAAGTGCTGAAAATGTGTTGCTGGTTAAAGCACAGCAGGTTAGGCAGCATCCAAGGAACAGGAAATTCGACGTTTCGGGCCAGAGCCCGACGTTTCCTGATGAAGGGCTGTGGCCCGAAACGTCGAATTTCCTGTTCCTTGGATGCTGCCTAACCTGCTGTGCTTTAACCAGCAACACATTTTCAGCTCTGATCTCCAGCATCTGCACACCTCACTTTTTACTCAAATGTTATATAAGTGACCTGGATAATGGAAGGGGAGTGGTCAGCTCTCCAGCTGGGCGGTTCAGTCCAAAATTAGTTAGGAGTTCAACAGTGAGCTGTGTGGAAACTCTCTCTCTCTCCTCTGCCCTTCTAACTTCAACTTGTAAGCATTTGTTCCATTTTTTTTCACCGGTTTTTAAGGGGATTTGCTTATTGGGACTGTTGTGTATATTCGGATCAGCATAATTAGGTCTAGATTGGATAAACTGAGTTCTGTAGGGGTTTCGCATTCTGTTCTCTGTGTTTAATTGTGTAATTTTGTGAATACATTTCTGTCTGTTTTAAACCTAATAGTCAACCTAGCTAACTTACTCTGGGTAATTCTCACTGTATACTTACTGAAACAAATTGCAAAGTTATGGTCTGAGTTACATGCTCAAGAATGTTCTGAGTGGTCTGGCCTAGTCCATAACAATTGCAATTAGGGGTCAACTCTCCAGTGGTTGAAGTCCAACCTGGTCCAAAGGGAAATAGTTATCGTGAGCGCAGGTCAGTTCTCTCAGCTCTAGGGCATCACCACAGAAATTTCTCAGATTAGTGGCCCAGCTATCTTTAAGTACTTCATCAATGATTTTTCCTCTATCATAAGGTTCAGAAATGGAGATGCTCTCTGATTATCGTGCAATGTTCCACACTATTCACAACTCCTCAAATACTGAAGTAGTGCATGTCGAAAGGTGGCAAGACCAGGACACAATCCATTCTTGGGTTGACAAGTGGCAAGTCACATCTATGATCCACAAATAGCAGGCTAAGATCATCGCCAAAAAGACAGAATCTATCCAACACCCCTTGATATGCAATAAATCTCCCACTATCAATATCTTGGAGACGTTTGAGCAAAATAGAATGTATCTGCAAGTAAAGTTCTGCAAATGCAAATTCTCCCCATGGACTTATATGTCTATCTGTGTGCAGGTGAGAGAGATAAAGAGACAGAGAGTGCATGTGTGTGTGCGTGTGTGGGAGAGAGAGTGTGTGCGTATGTGTGTATGTATGTGCATGCATGCTCAGTAGAGTATAAACCTGTGAGAGGGTGTGCACGTGGATGTGAGTGTGGGGTGTGTACGTGTGTGTGTGTGTCTGAGAGAGAACGTATGCATGAGAGAGGATTTATGTGAGTGTGTGAGTATGTAAGTGTGTGTGTGTGTGTGTGTGTGTGTATGTGTGTGTGTGTGTGTGTGTGTGTATGTGTCATGGAGTATATAGGGTAATGGGGTTACCTGCAGTGTGACATGAATGCGAGATGCCAGTGGAGGCGATTCCATGAGTACTGAACCTAGCTATCAACCTCTGCTCGGCCGCTCTACATTACTGCATATCCCAAAGTCTGTCTTGGGGGATGGCTACCTGAAGGTCCGAGGCCAAATGCCCCTGACAGCTGGTGTTTCCCGACTTGGAGGGAACATCCCTGTCTGGCAATTGTTGTACGGTGTCCATCCATATATGACATCATGGTTGTAACGTCTGCTTGATCTCACCAATGTACCATGCCGTGAGGCATCCTTAACTGCAGCGTATGAGATAGACAATGTTGGCCGGGTCCTATGGGTACCTGCCGTGCACATGGTGAGGGTGTCCCCATGTATTTGTTGCTCCTCTGTTCAAGAAGGGAATTACAGATAATCCAGAAAATTATAGACTGGTGAGTCTCACATGAGTGGTTAGGAAGCTATTGGAGAGAATTCTTGGGAATAGGATTTCCAGATGTGTTTTTGGAAAAGCCTGGCCCAATTAGGGACAGTCAGCATGGCTTCGTGCAGGGCAGTCTTGTGTTCCTAACTTGATTGAATTTTTTGAGGAGGTGACAAAGGTGATCGATGAGGGTACAGCAGTAAATGTGGATCTTAGTAAAACTTTCTACAAGGTTCTTCATGGTAGGCTCATCCAGAAGACTAAGATGCATGGGATCTATGGTAACTTGGCCACTTGAATTCAGAATTGGCTTGCCCAGAGAAGGCAGAGAGTAGTGGTGGAAGGTTCTTTTTCAGACTGGAGATCTCTGACTAGTGGCATTCCGTAGGAATCCGTACTGGGATCTCTGCTGTTTGTGATATATATATAAATGATTTGAATTGAAAATGTAGATGCGTGGGTTAGAGACGATAGTTTGCAAATAATACAAAGATTGATGGAGTTCTGGATGTAAGGTTGTCAAAGGATACAGCAGGATATAGATCAGTTGCAGATATGGGTGAAGAAATGGCAGATGGAGTTTAATCCGGGTAAGTGCGAGGTGCTGCACTTCAGGAGATCAAATGTTAAGGAAAATTATACAGTTCATGGCAGGATCTTGAACAGTATTGATGTGTCCACAGATCCCTGAACATGGCCACGAACATAGGTAGGGTGGTAAAGAAGACGTATGGCATGCTTCCCTTTATTGGTCAGGGAATTGAGTACAAGTGTCGGGATGTCATGTTGCAGCTTTATAAGACTTGGTTAGGCCACACTTAAAGTAGTGCATTCAATTCTGTTTGCTACATTACAGGAAGGTTGTGGACCTTTGGAGAAGAGGTTCACTAGGATGCTGCCTGGGTTAGAGAATATGAGCTAAAGGAGAGGCTAGAAAAGCTCAGGTTGTTTTCTCTGGAATAGCAAGACTGAGTGGAGATTTAATAGAATTATGATATACATAGATAGGGTTGATGGTCAGAAACATTTTCCCAAGAGTTAAAATAGCTAATACCAGGGGCATGCATTTGAGGTGAGAGGGGAAAAGTTCAAAGGAGATGCGAGGAACACGGAGAGTGATAGGAGTCTGGATTGCACTGCCAGGGAGGTGGAGGCAGATAGGGGCATTTAAGGAACTTTTAAGTAAGCACATGAATATGCAAGGAATGGAGGGATATAGAAGCAAGGCAGGCAGAAGGGATTAGTTCCATTTGGCATCACGTTCACCACATTGTGCTGTACTGTTCTATATTCTATGATATTGGTCTAATTGACCTTGTGAACCACTATCAGTCTGTGGCATGACTGTGCTTCACGTTGTATCTCATTCACAATTTTCACTTCTTATATACAGCATGCATTGGGTTAAATGAAGTGAGACACACTTTCGTAGATTTTGAGAATGGGAGGTGATCATCAGTCCTCCTGTGCAACAATCCCGATCGCCTGGTATTGTTGTATTGCTCCTCTTACCTCCACAAGGTACAATTAAAAGGTGGATTGCCAGGTCAGAAAGCTAGTTAGTTCCATCTGGTGTGTAACAGATCAACGGCAGTGCCACAATAATTGATACAGAAGGCCCTGACCAATTAAATACAGACAGGGAACTCCTTAGAAATGCTAAACGATTTTAAAAAATGAACTTTAAATCATTTTATTGGACTTTTACAGTCCACTTTCATAAGCAGAACTGTTTTACGATGATAGCTGTCTACTTAAGTAGACAGCTAAGAGAACTGTCTCGTGCTGGGAGATTATATAGGGTACAAAATGATGTCAATTTGGGCTTTTATTTGGACAGATTTATTGGAAAATTGGCAGATGATTTTGGTATCAGTGTAAAGAGTTTGTAAAAATGCAGTATTCGAAGAAATGAAAACAGTAGAAATACAACAAAATCGATCTTCACATCATTTTACAATTGAATACCAACTTTTTGCCTGCATCACAGATGAGAAAAGTACCTTAACCAAATGGTTCATGAGGAAAACAGTTCATGGAATTCCTGGGTGCCTCTTTCAAGACTGAGATTGATACAGTTTTTTTTAATTAGACCATCATGGGATACAATGCAAACTTAGTTAAATGCAGTTAAGGTATTGATCAAACGTGATCTAATTCAATGATGGAACAGTATTGAGGGGCAGAAAGGCCTGCACCTGTTCCTATGTTGCTCTGATATGCCTGACAAGCAGATTCAACTCTGAGAAATTTAAGAATATGCAACAAAGTTAATGGGGGAGAACATGTCATGGGAGCAACTTAGAAGAAGAGAGGACCAAATTTTCACAAAATCAACTTCAGAAGGCCTGAATAAGTTAATACAAAAATATAGTATTTAGCATAACCATAATCCTGCTAAATTTATTAAAATACCCGCTGTACACAAATATCACAGCCACCTGCTGTACATAAATACCACAGCACCAATTGAAATGAATCTTAATGATCAGAATTTGTTTATATTAATTTAAATTATATTAATATAATCTAATCTCGTTCAGGTATTGGACTCTTTCATGTGTTCATGCCTATCTATATATACATATATATATATAAAAAAAATATATATAATATATATAATATATACAGTGATTTAATTGCAGATTTGCATTTGAACCTTTTGAGTCCATTGAAGGGATCAGTTCTGCACCCTTGTTTATTATGCTGTATGGATTATACTGGTGAATAATGATGGGGGATACATAAATGTATGTTCCTGGGAGTCTTTAGAGAGGGAAAAGACATATCCATATCTTGCAACAATCTAGTGTGGACCATATGTCACTGCCTGATAGACAGGTGGAGGATGAAAATTCTCCAACAATCAATGGAGATGAGATCCATGTTTTCTACTGATCTGATTGGGAACACAATATTAAAAGTTTGGATTGACTACGATGATGGTATAATCATAGAAGTGCAACAGGTACGTGACTCAAGACTTTGGATTAATGAACACCCAGATTAATTATAATGTTGACCATTTATAATGTCAATAATAAATGTAGAGCTACATCATTCTGAAGGTAGAAGTACCTTAAGTATGGGAGGATATCTTAAATATCACTTTAAACAAGGCTATTCATTTATAACTGTTTCAGAGAGTTGACATAAATGGCCTCTTTCTGGGTAGTATACTTCTGAGATTCTGCCAACACAATCTTAAATGGACTATTAATCATTATATACAAGGACTCTATACAATGATAGTTTCTGATAGCAACACCTGTAATGGGTTTTCAATTGAAAAGTGGAACCTATGAAAAATAAATTAAACTGTTTTACAGTATCACAGTTTTTGTAGTTCTTGCACCACAACGTCAATGAGCATGCAACTGGTGTCCTCACTAATACTTATACAGATTAAATATCAAAGAGTTGGAAATTTACCAATTTAAAATCCTGGTCAGGTTAGATTCAAAAGTGGATAAATACATCACAGACTTGTTTTGCATAAACAATAATGTATGCTACACTTGCCATTCTGTATTACATCGCAGTCCCCTTCCTGACATCTCGATCTATCTTTGTCCGTCATACTCTGTAAGACTGTCAGCATCATCGATCATTTATTGATTAGTTTAAATAGAAGTAATGTCAGTTCTGAGGGAGAGATGCAGCAGCAGACATAGCAATGCAAATTCATAGCCGGGCCCTGCATATTATTAACATAATATTGCCAACTTACAGTCATTCACTCCTTCTTTATCCAGATTGAAAATAAAAATTTCTGCTTTCAAAGCTTCTCCTGGAAACATTTATTCTTAAAGGGGAACTCAACCTTGACAAGCTTGTTCAAAATAGCAGACAATGCATTTTCACAGGAATTCATTCTTCGAACTTTTCAAGATGACTTGAGAGCCTGAATCAGTAATGTTCCATTCCTTGTCCTCCTTCCTCCTTCCTGCAATGCCTATTCACTTTCAGGCAGTAATTTCATTAATTGGCAATGAACCTTTGCAAAACTATTAATGGCTTATTTTGCATAAATCAACCTCATATCTAATTTGCAAAAGACATGGTCAGGAATTTTTGAAAATACCTTTCATTGATCCTTTAACAAGTTTTAAGGTGTGTATTTTGTTACACAGATGTGCTACATACCTTGCAATTTCAAATAGCATTTATAAAGCATTGTTTAGAATGAACTGGAGTCCCAAAACGTTTTGAAATATTATTTCAAGGGATTTAGGCATTGCTTGGCAATTTGTTGTTCATCCTGAATTGTCACAGAGTCATGTGTTGTACAGCATGGAAACGGACCCTTCAGTCCAACTCATCCATGCCAACCAGATATCTTAAATTAATCTAATCTCATTTTCCAGCACCCGGCCCATGTTCCTATACCCATCCTATTCATATACCCATCTACATAACTTTTAAATGATGTAATTGTACCACCCTCCACCACTTCCTCTGGCAGCTCATTCCATACACGCACCACCCTCTGCATGAAAAAGCTGCCCCTTAAGTCCCTTTTATATCTTTCTCCTCTCTCCTTAAACCTATGCCCTCTATTTCTGGACTCC
This sequence comes from Hemiscyllium ocellatum, assembly GCF_020745735.1. Lineage (NCBI taxonomy): Eukaryota > Metazoa > Chordata > Chondrichthyes > Orectolobiformes > Hemiscylliidae > Hemiscyllium > Hemiscyllium ocellatum. The sequence goes on along the minus strand of NC_083425.1, from coordinate 24,053,830 downwards.
CCTACCCTGAGAACAAGATCTTGGCTATTCACCCAATCCATGCCCCTCATGATTTTATAAACCTCTATAAGGTCACCCCTCAGCCATTAACATTCCATGGAAAAATAGCTCCAACCTATTTCGCCTCTCCCTACAGCTAAACCCTCCTACCACAGAAACACCTTTGTCAATCTTCTCTAAACCCTTTCAAGTTTAAGAACATCCTTCCTATAGCAGGGAGACCAGAATTGAACACAATATTCCAAAAGTGGCCTCACCAATGTACTGTCCTGCTTCAACGTGATCTCCCAACTCCTACACACAATGCACTAAATAATAAAGGCAAACACCTTCTTCATGACCATGTATACTTGCGACTCTACTTTCAAGGAACTGTGAACCTGCATCCCAAGATCTCTTTATTCAGCAATACTCCCCAGGACCATACAATTAAGTGTAGGAATACTCCCCTGATTTCCAAAATGCAACACCTCACATTTATTTATATTAAACTCCATCTGCCACTCCTCAGCCTATTGGCCCATCTGATCAAGGTCCCAAATTGCTCTTGAAGTGCATGACTTCCCAGGTCACTTCCGAGGGCAGTTAACAGTGTATCACACTGTTGTGGGTTGGGAGCTTAAAAATGTGTTGCTGGAAAAGCACAGCAGATCAGGCAGCATCAAAGGAGCAGGAGAATCGACGTTCCGGGCATAAACCCTTCTTCAGTTGTTGTGGATTGGGAGTCACATACTGATCAGACCAGGCAACAATATCAGATTTACCTTCTTAAAGAACATAGATGATACAGATGGCTTTTGCAACAATCAATTTCAAGGTAACCATTACTGGCACTAGCTTTTAATCTCAAGTTTATTTGAATTGAAATTTCATCAGATGCCATGTTGGAAATTGAACCCATGACCTTAGAGCATTTGCTGAAGTCTCGGGGATCATGAGCTTAGTTATTACCAGCACAACACCACCTTCCATGGAAGGTTAATGTTCACTGATTAGCCATTCAGAATGTATAAAATATATACTTTTACATTAAATAATTTAAAATGACCATTTGAAACTTTTATTTAAAGAGATGCGTTCTTAGATAAATTTCTGTTTAAATAAATGCTCAGTACAAACAGTTACTCCAAATAACTGGTGGGATTTTCTTGCAGAAATATTAACATTTAAATCCACTGTGTTTATATTATAGTTTAAAACTGATTATTTCAAAAGACCAAATTTCTTTGCATAAAGCTGGAGCTTTATCAGGACAAACATATTAAGTACAATTGAATTCTGTATTTATTGTGAAATGCAGCTGCCTGCCAGCTTCAGAATGCACATCGATTTAGAGTGTAATAATCAGGGCAAAATGACTTGTTTCATGTGGGGGAGGATCTGCCTAATTAGTCACATTTATCACAATTATTCCAGTGGCAATGCTGATTTCAGTCTGAAGGACAGCTTTCCAAGATAATATGAACAGTTTATAAATCATGCTGTTCATCAGCCATTGCTGAGAAAATGGAGGTCTAAGTGGGAATGTAGTGAGGAAAACAGTAGGGCACAGTGAAGAGAAAATGTTGTTTTGTTGTTGTACCTGTGAGCTCTATCTTAATTTTATAACTTTGTGTCATTGAGATTTTTCTGGAAGGCTTCTCACGGTGAGGAATAGCCAGATCTCCTGCTAAATCCCGCCAAACTCGCCTCGTAAGTTACATATCCCGCCCTGTCATTCCTTCTCACCTGATTCTAGCCCCTTTTTACCATGTACTGTTCCCAGAATAACTTGCTGCTCACGGGATATCCCAGAATTGATCAGAATCCCTGGCATAAGGTTCACTTTGAAAGGCTGTTGTGCACACAGACAGAATTGTTAGTCTGAGGCTGTCCTCAATGACTCCTGACATTTGGCCCAATTGTGGCACCTGGAGATCCTCCTGCATGGGATAGGGATGTCATTATCTTCCAGTGCTAGATATAGGTCTCAACCATCTGCAGAAATGCACAGTAAAGAAGGAAGGAGATCAATTACCCTTTCCACTCCACCAGCATATGTACCATTCTCTTCTATCCAATACCTCATGCTCACTCCATCTCTGTACTTTACCTGCCTCCCATCAAAGTTCATGCTCTCCCACTCTCACTACTGCATGCAACATCCTCTCCCAATCACTTTTACCCACCAGACACAATAAAATCTGCATGCCCTCTGCACTGTCTACTCACTCATTTGGGCCAACTCCACCAACAATAACAAGTGTGCCACACACTTTCGTCTCCATTAATACCTGCCTGTAGTCTATAACAGAGCAGATAGACTGGTGGTCTGCCCAACATTCTGCTCTAGGAAGAGAGGATCCTCACCCTGAACATCCTGAGCAGCTGATTGTGTCTATATCCAGCTTTTCCAGCAGCATGCTCTCGACTCTGATCTCTAGCATCTGCAGTTCATTACTTTTTCCTAGTTGATTTGAGCCTAACTGTGTCTATATCCCTGAACTCCTATCAGAGGTTGCATTTAACATCTGTGCCATTGGCCATTGGCTATTTCCCTTGACTGAACTGGGAGTATTGACACCATGAGAAGCTTCCTGACTTTGTGTCAGTGCTAAAGCATTGTAAATGAGTGGGCAGAAACTCAGCAAAATGAATATAATGAGGGAACCTGAAGTTATACGCTTTGGCAGGAAGCATAGAGGAGCTGAATATTATTTGAATGGAGAAAGATTGCAGAAAGCTACAGAACAGAGGGATCTGGGAGTCCTGGTCCATGAATCATGAAAAATTGGCCCCCATTCAAGTGCAGCAGGTAAATGGAATGGAGAATACAAACAGGGAGATTTTGTTAAAACCATACAAGACAATAGTCACGCCACACCTGGAATACTGGGAATAGTTTTGGGCCCATATCTAAGGAAAGATATACTGGCTTTGCAGGAAGTTCAGAGAATGTTCACTAACCTGATACCACATTTGGAAGGACTGTCTTATGAGGAGGGATTGAGTTGACTGGGCCTTATTTGTTGGAGTACAGAAGAATGAGAGGCAATCTTACTGAAAGTAATGAGATTCTGAGAGGACTTGACAAGGTGCAGAAAAGTTGTTTCCCAGGTTGGCTCAGGATGAATAAGTGCCATTCATTGTGCTGTGAAGAGCCCAAAGCTGCAGCCTGGTTTAGTCCACGATCTGGGTGTGTGGCCCTGAGAGCACAACGTCATTGCAGCAGCATTACAATGATAGGGGCTGTTTCGCCCTGAGGTGCAACATTGAAGTACAGAGGTGTACTGTGAGTGGATTGTAGATGTGCCTTGAGGGTTCTTAGAAGCTGGCACAAGTCAGATACCAATGTCCATACGGGGATGTAGGGAGCATGTGATCAGTGCAAATGGAGCATGCCCTAAGATGTTGGTGCCCGATATCCAACATGGCAGAACTTTACAGACGAAATGACCAGGAACCCGCTCTGACTTCCCTATCAAGAATTCTCTCATTAGGGCTCCTCATGTCAGGTGGTAGGATCGGAAGCTGCATAGTGATGAAATGAGATGCCAAGTTAATACGGTCATCAATAAACAATAATCCCTATGCGAAGGCAACTCATTGTCCCTAGCAAAACCTCAGCTTGATCCCTAAGAAATGCACCAGGTTGTTCCTGAGGTCAGGATAGGCCTTGCTGGACTTCTCACATCACTCTACCACGTTTCTCACCATAGCCCATATCATTCAGGCTCCAAAAAAAATTCAACCTTGTGTTTTAGAAGAATCTTTACAAAATGGAGCAGGAGCCCTTAAGCTCAGGGATTACAAAGGTCAATTCTACATCTGTCTGCTGAAATGGAAGCAAGTTTATTGGGCAGTCACAAGTTCTCAGATCATTCTCCTCGAAAGACATGTGTTCACTTTACCTCTTGAGTCATTTTTGCTTCTTTGTCAGTTCATTTGCTTCTTTGTCAGTTAAACATTTAAAACAAGATTCGCCTCTCAAGATGTGTGGAAGAGTTGTTGGATCCCATTTCGCCTCACTGAGTCAGTGAATAAGTGTGCTTCAGCGTTATTTGGAAACTTGTGTCAAAAAGGTTGCTGTGGCAACTGGAGAATGTTATGTTGGTGGAAGGTATGGTTGGTCCATTATGAAGAACACTTTATTCTGCAGAATACCTGCCCTGGGAGTTATCACAATGAAAAAACTGCGCCATTACTAGCACTGGCAATACATACATCAAGAAAGCTCAAATAGTTATATAGCTTGGGCCTCTGTGAGGACAAATAAATTATTCTGAACACCCAAGGAAAACAAACCTCAGCATTCCAGTTGTCTTTAGAGAATTCTACTGAATCCCTGTTTCACATGCAAACAAATACTTGACAAACTGGCTTTCATTGGTTAAAACAGACAGCTGGCAAATATGGTTAGTAGATTATAGAGGGTAGCAGACACTTTGCAATATTTAAAAGAACAATCATATGGGGGTCACAGATACAGGATTAACTAAGAGAAGTAGGATGCATCAAAATACATGGCGTGTTGAGAGGCTGCAAACTGTCAAACAGCTCCTGCATAAACGCAGGAGCCATGGAGGGAACAAAAGATGAACTTTGTCCTAACGTTGACTCAATTCATAAAAAACTATAATTTCTGTAATTAAAGTGGTGCCGAATGGTGGTGACGTATACACATCCTACTGTATTTTCATAAATACAAGTGACAATAAATTGCTCTACTATTCTGTACCCAGGTACCTTTATACCTAAGATGGCACTGTGAGTGACAACCTGTAAACGTTTCACTGTACTCATTTGAGTACCTGTGAAGATAAAGCTAATTCAATTCAATTTATTCTATTCTATTCTATCATTGAGACAATGAGCTATCAGGGAGCCCATCCACACTTGAGTCTTCATGGAAGACCCTTGCCAACATTCACCACAGACCTTACATATTCCCATTAGCTTGTCAGCCAGCTGCCAGTTGAAGATGAGCCTCCCCAGAGGTACTTGCCTGTACTCAGCTACTTTAATACAGGATAGACAGGCAGGAGACTGGAAAAACACAGCAATACAGGCAGCATCAGGAGGTCAAGGAGTCAATGTTTCAGGTGTAACCCTTCTTTAGGACTGAGGGGGAAGTGTAAAGGGAGCTGCAAATAAAGGGAGAGGTGGGGCAGGATGATGAAGTGGGGATAGGTGAAGACAGGCAAAAAAAGGGTTTTTGCCCGAAACATCGATTTTCCTTCTCCTCGGATGCTGCCTAACCTGCTGAGCTTTTCCAGCACCACTCTAATCTAAACATAAGTGAAGACAGGCAGAAGGTATGATCTCGTTTGGTATATGGGAGGAATGAATCTGATTGGTGACAGGGAGCAGTGGAAGGGAGTGGGGAGGGGCTGGGATGGGAGGTTATTTGAAATTGGAGAACTCAGTGTTGAGTCCTCCGGGCTGTAGGCTGCCCAGGTGGAAGATGAACTGTTGTTCCTCCAATTTACGATTTGGCACATTGCGTCAATGGAGGAGGCAAAGGATGGTCATGTCAGAAAGGGAGTAGGAAGGGGAACTAAAATGGACGGTGACTGGGAGGTCCAGTCAGCCCCTGTGGATCCTTTCTCACTGCCACAACACCATGACCTCCTCAGTCCTCCAGCTCTTTGCCTCTTCATCACTCTGCCTCGCTATCCCATTTATCTTCAGCTCCCCCTACACCCAACCCCATTCCTGAAGAAGTGTTACACCTGAAACATTGATTTCTCCACCTCGTGATACTGCCTGACCTGCTGTGTTCTTCCAGCCTCCTGCCTGTCTACTTCGAGTTCCAGCATCTGCAGTCTTTTTTGTCTCTGACCATGTTAATACAGGGAGCCAAAATGTGGCAAGATCCAGTGGATAAAGGGAAGACTAGTGAAAAAGTCCAGTGTTCCTTTGGAGAGGCTGATGGAACCCTGGGAGACACAAACATGAGTTTAAAATTTACTTTTTTAGGCCACTCCCACTCAGTGGACCATTCGTTTGCAATCAGATCCTATGTCTGTCACCCCAACGAGCACATATTAAAAAGGTTTCCACTGGAATGAAGTGAACACCCTGGGGTTGGCAAAACTAGCAGGTCAGAGCTGCTGCACAGTGAGAATACAGGAGAAAGAATAGCCACTTGATTTTCAGTCCGTTAGCATCCCCAATCCCAGAATCTGTCAGGTAGAAGAAATTATAGTACCCCCTTCTGTTACCAAAATGTCAGATAGGTAGAAGAGGGGTGAATGGGACATAGGAACTGGTTAGATCAATGTGGTTAGATTTATTTACACCAACATGACCCACTTGACATCACTTCATGCCTAATGTAATGTTAAGAGCTTGTTCAGTGTGTGCTCTGAATTTTAACACAGCTCTGATTTCTATAACTCCTGTTTTGCTTCGAAGCAACATCCTGTGTTGTGATCCTAACTATGATATTAGCATGATATTCAAATGGTCACAGGAGTCTTGGTCAATGAAATAAAGTGATGGATATCCATGATTGATATTGAAGTCAGAAGCTGGACATATAATCTCTTCAGTTCTTTCTTTTCAATTTATTCCCAGAATGCAGGTATCACTAGAAGGATCTGAGAAGAGGTTGATGGGGCTTCTTTTGATACCATTGAATGGACATTTAGGCTACAGGGAGCAATCAACAGCCAACCACTTGGCATGAGAGTTAAGGGGTCACAGCTTAAAAGTAAGGACTTCCCTTTAAGGACAGAGTTGAGGAGAAATGGTCTGTCTCGGGGAGGGGGGGCAGTAAAGGCAGAGTCATGGGATAGTTAAGGCAAATGTAGTTAAGGCTAGTTGGACCAACTAGCCACGAAACGACATGACCGGCTATCCTTAGTAGCCACACACGCAGATAATAAGCAACCTGAATTCAACTGGGACAATACTACTATTTTAGGACAAGCCAAACAGAGAACAGCCAGGGAATTCCTAGAGGCATGGCACTCATCCACAGATTCAATCAATAAGCACATCGACCTGGACCCAATATACCGACCATTGCAGCGGAGAGCTGGAACTGACAACCAGAAACGGCAGATTCAAACCACTACAAATGCCGGAAGAAATATCACAGAAGCGCTTCACAGGAGGCTCCCAAGCACTGAGGATGTCACCTAGACAGGGGACGAAACGTCTGCAACACAAATTCCCAGCTCGGCAAACAGAACCACAACAACGAGTGCCCAAGCTACAAATCTTCTCACAAACTTTGGATATATTGTTGTTTTTGCACTAAATCAAAGCCTGGAATTCCCTCCCTAACAACATTGTGAGTCTACTTACAGCACATGGACTGTGGCAGCTCACCACCATTTCCTCAAGGATAACTAGGGGCAGGTCAGTCAGAAATGCCCACATCTCATGAGCGAATGAAGAAAAATACAACAGCTTCATAACTCCCGAGAGAACTGCGGATGTTGTAAATCAGAAACAAAGACAGAAATTGCTGGAAAAGCTCAACAGGTCTGGCAGCATCGTTGGAGAGAAATCAGCATTAACGTTTCAAATCGAGTGACCAGAGTTCTGAGGAAGGGTCACTGAACTCGAAACATTAATTCAGATTCCTTTCCACAGATGCTGCCAAACCTGCTGAGCTTTACCAGCAATTTCCATTTTAACTTCATAATTCCTTTTATTGAAATGAAGATGTTGCATGATATTGATATGAGGACAGTAATTCTGCTTTGTAATCAAAAGGACAGAAGTGCAGCCCAACAAGAGATCATAAATAAGGGCTAACACTGTATGAACTATTCCTGATCAGCGAACAGATGTAGCAGTACCACATCTTTGAAAATTGCTCGCCTAAGTATCATGTACTGGATGGATAACCCAGGTATACACATCACAAATTATTACCGGTCATCACTGCACATTTACAGCTATTCCAAGCCAAACTCTCCCACAACCTTATAGTTATTTTTATAACAACCTATAGATCTTTGATTATTTCTTGTGTATACTGAAATATATTTTCAAAACTTCACCCACATAAAAGCAATACTACATAATTCTGCTACCTATTATTGATAACTAGAATGGACAGCGGATAATGTGTATGCCTAGTATTGTGAGTTTCCCCTTTCTACTTGCAATATGCCTAGTCTTAACAACAACATAATAAAAACAGCAGAGACGTAAACTAGAGGATGCCTCAGAACTGAAAACTGTTGTTTCCAAGGTGGGCAGACAGTCACCATCGCTGTCTCCTTAAAGAAAGCTACTTTCTTATGTAGTTGTCTGCCCACATCTAAGAGTTTGGCTTCAAGACAGACAGGTTGAGGAAAAAACAAGATCAAACATTGTCACAGGCATGCTGCAGTGTTTCACTGAACAACTTTGCATTTTCCAGCCTTTAGGACTCTATGTCAAGTTGAAAGCAATTCCATCTTTCCATGTATTTTGACCACACCATACCCACTCTAAGTTTTGACTTAGTTTATTTTTAACACAGTCACCCTTCAAGAAGTACAAGGAATAAAAACATCAAAAGCCATTACAAAAATGAGTTAAGACAAATTTTTAAAAATGAGTTAAGACAAATAAAATAAAACACACTTACTGCCCTTATCCTTATAGATGAGGCAGTAGTAAATGAAGAGGACATTTTTGTAAACTAAAAAGTCTAAATATTGACTGATACATTCAAACATTAACCACGATTAATGTATTTACAAAACTTCAACAGGAAAGATTTTGTAAAGAACACACAGTTTCACAGGTGTGATGGAACTTCATAATATTTTATTAATTGAAAACATGGGTTTGAAAATAGAGGAATATGACTATTTCGTTTTCAGTGCTGTGAAGGTCTGACTTAAAGAAGTGTCAGAAAGTCATTTGGAACAGTGAGCTAAAGACAGCCTCCTTCAATAAGTCAGGTGATTTAAGCTAAGTGACTAAATAAGTTATCTCGTGAGATAATTGCTGCTTATTATTCATTTGGGTTATTTATAACCAGGGCAAGTGAGGCATTGGCCTACTAGCAGGATGAGTTCAGAAGAAAATATCCTTACCAGCAGGAGAGCAATTTCATTCTTGGCAGCCTCCAGGCCTATTCCACAGCTGGAACAAAATTATTAGCTGTCTTAGCAGCTTCAATGCATTCAAAGTCAGAGAAAAGTTGGCCAGTTAGCGTGTCTGTGTTTCTCAGGGAGAGACACAGAGAATTGTACATGTGCAGAAAGTCACAGAAAATAAATATTTGTTTCCCCACTGGTTAATTAAGAAATGTTTAAGTAAAGATGTGAGTGATATAATTGTGCAATTATTTCAGAGGTCGATATCCCATCATAAAGTCATCATTTATTTACATGTGCACAGTACACTGGCTATGGTCAGTCACCTCAGAGTCAGTCCCTGAAGTCAGGAGACTTTCTGAATCCTCTGTTAATTTTTTTAAATATTTCTTTCCCCAGCACCCATGGTGTGTGTGTGCAGGCGTGAGACACAAAGTACATGAATCTTTATTCAATTTCCACCACCAGGAAGATAGGAAAACACCCAAGTAGCCAGTGACAAGCAGTGCCCTTTACATCGAAGGGCAATGCTGTGTGATCAAACAGTGAAGGAGAGGGCAGGGACTAAATCAAAATAGAGTTGGAGGAGGAAATAACGCACTACACTCCCTGCAGCGCCCACCTCTCCCTGAGCAACTCCAGGGTGTTGGTGAACACCGCGTGCTCCTTCTCCAAGGACACCCGGGCTCTAATGTAACCCTCTGTTTATATCTGTCACCCAGGGCTCCCTGATTGTCCCAGGTTAACAACCCCAATAAAGGATCACATAGTAAATAAGATCTGCCTGGTATCCTATCACTACATCCCTCCACCGTCTAAGTCTGTTGTTGTAGGCCTGGTCTTTCTCTGGGAGCTTCTCCTGGGATGTTTTGACCCCAGGTCTGGTTTCTCTGATTCAGACTCAGTCACGGCAGTGTGCCCAGACCATCTCCTGTATCCAGAGTGTCTTGGGAGAGTTTCCTCTCTTCTTCCAGCAGTAAAGGTATCAAGATAGCATCCATCTTGGACTCTAAGGGTTTCTCAACATTAGACAGAGGGAAGAACTACTGTTTCTGCCTTTCTGGCTGTTCAGGGCCCAGGTCTGTTTTGCTCCTGCTCCATTTGAGAGGTAGCTGCTTTCAGGTGAGCTACATATTTGCTCAAGACCACCTCACCTACCTGAACTTTGAAAGTCATGCGACCTGACCTCGTGTTGACCTCACTTCATATCCACACAGGGCCATTTCTGTGGTTCTGGCACCAAACCTTGTCCTCTGAAGTAAACTGTCTTTCTCACTTAGAGGAGAATATAATCGACACTGGCATTCCTGCTGCTGTTTCACCTTCCCTCCAGGTCCAGGAATATTAGGTTTAACTTGGTGCGGAACCTTCTGCCCATCAGCAACTCTCCTGGAGCTATTCCTGTTGTTCAACAAGGAGTGGTCCTTTAATCAAACAGGAACTGGGACAGTATGGTATCTAGTGAGGGTGTAGGCTGCTTCTTTTAGCCTGCCTTCAATGATTGGACCACTCTTTCCATCAGACTATTGGACAATGGATGGTATGGAGCTGTCTGAACATGCTGAATGCCATTTGACTTTAGGAAATACTCAAATTCCCTGCTAGTAAATGACATCTTATTGTCCACAATCAGTACTTTTGAGAGTCCATGTATCACAAACAATGTTTGTCGCTTCTCAATTGTCATCCTTGATTTTCCAAATGAACGGTATGCATGTCCAATCAACTTGAGCGGACATCCACAATGACCAGGAACATTCAACCCATGAAAGGACCAGCATAGTTGACATGTAATCAAGTCCAGGGTTTACCTTACCATTCTCACAAAGGTGGGGGCACAGCCAGTGGCAACATTTGTCCTTGTTGACACTTTGGGCACTGCCCCACTTTTGGGGATAGAAAAGAATTATATAGTGGATGACTCATTCATAGTGGTCTAAATTAAAAAAACATTTCTGTCTTTATTGACTGTTTATTCGTGAGCTCACGGGAGAGATAAGTCAACCTAATAGTCACAAGTTGCTCTCACGTGATACAGAGAGTTGCGTGATTATATAGGTTACAATCATTTAACAATTAGCAAACTATTGTCGTATAATGAGTAAATGGGTGCTTTGCCCAGTGACTAGACACAGTCTGGACAGTGCTGTTTAGGAGCTGATAAGCAAGTGTTAGTATTACAATAGATTCTTGTAAAAGAAGAGCATTTCCATGCTTGGAAAGAGCTCACTATCAGGTATTATTACAGCTGCAAGGTCAGCCACCTCACTGAGCCTGGGAATGTACAAGCAGACACTAATATTAGATTTAAAATGGATTCCAGGCTTTTAATGTGACAAGATGGCTGTTTTGGTTATAAAATATCTCCCACACCTTCCAATATGGCTATGCCTGTATCCAATCCTGGTGATCAGATATAACATCTTGCCAATATCTTCATTTTGGAAACTCTGGATGACCCCTGGTGGAGTTCAGCCAGTATTTGGTGGTGACCTTTACTTGGGACAATTACTTTGGCTTCTCATAATATTATGCTGTCCTTTACAGTGATCTGATCTTGCCAGATCTAGACAGGTCTCAATCTGCATTGTGATAGCCCTTCTGTTTCTCCCATTACCACCAGTTGTTCAGTTTCAATAAGTCAGGATCTTTTGTGTCCACAGTCAGAGATTGTCAGCAATGACCAGAAGGACATCCAGAAAATGTAAAGCCAGAACGGACTCTTTCAGTGGAGTTACCGCAACTGGAGTATCTACCAGTGGGAAACAGTTCAAGACATCTGTATTAGCCGGTTGGCCTCCTGGACAGAGTTCCAACTTGTATTTTTATGCACTGAGAATAAGGACTCACTGACGAACTTGACCAGAAGGCTAAGTCACACAGGTGAGGGTGTCCACTTCCATTGGGATGCCCTATATCTCCCATGCTCCACTCACTACCTTTTCTAATGACAAAGCCAATTGTAGTAGCTGTTTGAAGTCCAGCTGAGCTTCAGCGAGTTGGTGCTTCTGCGTGGTTACATCTTAATACCACATACCAAACAGTCTCTTCGCATCTCATTCAGGGCACACCCAAAATCACATGCCTCTGACAGTCTTCTTAGCCTCATCAAAAATTTCCCTGAAACTCAAACAGCCAAATAAAACTAATGGTGTCTCAGAATCAGAAGAGGTTTTGGGTTGTAATACTCCTTAACCAAATCCGTCAACTTTTGGAATCTTTTTGTCTGGTGCTTCTGCAAAAGTTAAGCCCCTAATAACCAAAAATGCTTCACATCCACAAGCAGTCAGAAGGATTCTCATTGTTTTTCATCTGCCCCAACGTAATTTGCTCAGGAAATATATTGCATTCTTTCCACATATTGGGCCAAGTCTTCAACGGCAAGATCAAAGTAGTCAAGCTTCCTAAATAAAGGCATGATGCCAAGAAATACTTAGCCCAACTCAAAGATGACTGGAGCGAGTGAATGTTCTTCAGGCCTGTCCTGTTTCCTTCCAATGCCACTGAAATAACTGCACAGATGCCAGTGTCCCATCACTAAGATACCTTTTATTTACATGTGAACAGCGTGGACTCAGTCCCTGAAGTCAGGAGACCCTCTGAATCTTCTGGTTATATTTGTCAGCCTGGGGTCCCTCATTGTCCCAAGTTAACAATCCCAATCAAGGATCTCACAGTCAATATGATCCACCTGGTTCCAATCACTACAGTAATAAACTCATGTTATTTTGTTGAATGTACACTGATAGCCTGTTGTGAATATGTTCAGTGCCTGACCACAAAAATCACAAAAATAAAAACTGACATCCATCAAGCCAGGCTTTGCTCTGGAATCTGATCTGTACAGAATTAACAGCAGCTTAGGTCATTACACAGACTTTCACCTTTCTCTGCTCGAGCAATGAATTCTTTTTATATAGAGAGATGATAATGTAAACCTTCCTGGAGGATGTCAATGGTTTCCATTTTTGTAACTGCTCCAGTTCATATTGACTTTTTTTAAACCATCATCTTGTTCTTGGATGGGCATGTTTCAGGTTGAATGAAATGTTTCAGAAGAGAATAAACATTTTGCGGCTAATATTTTCCTGGAATTTATGAAGCAATGTGCAACAATGCTTGTGTGGAGCATAAATATTCATTGAGCTGTGTAGGCCTAATGATCTGTTTCTGTACTGTATCATTCTCTGTAACTTAATTTTACAAACAGCTTCCCTTAAGCCCACATCAAACAAACAGGTGAAGAAAAGGATGATCCTGTTCTAAATGGATGGAAAAATCATCCAGCACTTAATTAAAATGCATTTTAATGCATAATGATATTGAAATGAATATCATTTCACTTGAGAATGCTTCATCCTGGCCCAAGAGTCACATATGGTGCACAATGGTAATGATTTCAGCCTATGTTTGCAGCCAACCACTGGTTAATTCAACTATTGCCATGAAATCTCTACCCTGTTTTTTCCTTAAGATTCTGTTTCTAGACAATTAATTTTTTGACTTGGTTCATTTCTCACTCTATTTCTTTGTAATTATTTTATTCTCCTATTTTGTAAGTATTGATCTTAAGCTTTTTTGTTTCTATTTTTGATAGAATTAATGAGTCGAGTTCCCAATTTCTGTTGCTAAAACCAGTGGGAAAATCATAATGTTTTTGTTGGGTCTCCAGTCACAGTGAGCAAGAAATGGAATGGACAATGTTTTTATTCTAAAATCATGTCTAGCTTGGACCAGAGGAGTGAAGAGGCACTATTTATGGCTGAAATTTTTTTGTTGTTCTTGATTTCTTTCAATAAGATTCTTCATTTTATGTGAAATCTCCTGTCTTGATTCAAATGCTTGCAGCATTACATTAAGCTCAGAGATGGTCCCAGTTCTCTAAAATTGAGTAGTGAGGGAAATTGCCATTGCCACCAAAGATACAATTAGTAAATACTGTTTTGTTAAACGGGAAAGTAAATAGGCAATTAAATCAGTTATTAAGGGATAAGACGACTTGAAATGCACCCGGGAACTATTTTCTGTCACTAAATTAAACCATAATTAGGAGTGATATTGAGTATTTTCTGAGCTAAGTTTTAAGTGTACAAACTCTATTTGTAACTTGATTTTAGCAAATTTGCAACTGTACATTATAAAGCTATTTTGTCATAGAGAATAATTCCAAGTGTCTGTTAGATGATGAGCAAGGAACAACCAAATATTTTAGCAAATTAAGAATTAAATAAAAAAGAAATAGCTAAAACTGCCTTGTTTTCAAGGTAACAACAATATAAATAATAATGTCAAAATAATAACCTATTTGCTTAAGGGGAATGGAATATAAAAGTAGGGACATTTTGCAACTTACTAAGGCTGCTGGGAAAACCACACCTTGAAAACTGTGTACCGTTTCAGTCTTCTTATTTGAAAAAGGATGTAGAGTAGAATAGAATAGAGTAGAGAGTAGAGTAGAAAGTGGAGTGCAGAGTGGAGTGTAGAGTGCAAAGTAGAGAGGAGAGAGTAGAGTGCAGAGTGGAGTAGAGTAGAGAGTAGGATAGTGTGCAGAGTAGAGTGCAGAGTACCGTAGAGAGTAGAGTAGAATAAAGAATAGAGTGGAGTGCAGAGTAGAATGTAGAGTAGAGTGCAGAGTAGAGTAGAATACAGAGTAGAGAGTAGAGAGTGCACAGAAGAGTAATTTTATTTGTTGTTTCTACCATACATAGATGGTATAATAAAAATGAGACAGCATTCCTGCAGGACCAAGATACTATAAGAATACACAGACTACACGGGAGTGCATTCATTCACAGGGCAGCATAAAGTGTATAAAAAGTGCAAAGCATGCATGCAGCACAGTACTTCCTGACAAGATAAGACAATAGGCACAGTGGTGAACAAATTACAATGTAACAATGAATGATCATTAATAAAACATTGTTTTAGCAGCAATTCAAACAGTTGTCCAAGAATTGCAAATGGAATAGAGTGTGATCATACTGTGTTAAAGAGCCTGATGGCTTGGGGGAAGAAACTGTTGCACAGTCTGGCCATGAGAGACCGAATGCTCCAGTATCTTCTACCAGATGGCAGGAGGGAAAAGAATTTGAATGAAGGAAGTGCTGGGTTGTCCACAATGCTGTTAGCCTTGTGGATGCAGCGTGTGGAGTAAATGTCTATAATGGAGGGAAGAGAGACCCTGATGATCCTCTCAGCAGTCCTCCCTATCCATTGTAAGATCTTAAGATCAGAGACAGTGTAAGTCCCGAATCGGGCAGTGATGCAGTTGCTCAGGGAATCTCAATGTACCCTCTGTAGAAAATGGTGAGGATGTGGAATGGGAGATGGGCTTTCCTTAACCTATGCAGAAAGTAAATGTAGTGGAGCCATTTTACAGAAGCTTCTTCCGCATGTTAACTGTGTTGGGATGTGCATATCTTTAAGGAGAGGGTGGATATGTATTGATAAGAATTTAAAAGGATGAGGTGTGGACTTATGAAAACACAATAGATTATTATTGGGAGGAGAGAGCCTTTATTTTTCTGTCGGCAAGCAGAATTTATTTTTAAGTTTTCCTCCTGTTCCTTTTGAAATAAGCTGTGATGTGTTTCCTCTAAATCTTCTGGGCTGAATTTTATTAGAAGTTGGGGAAAGGTCAGTTTTAGTGAGTTTCATCAAAGTTTTCCATCTGTGCACTTCAGTGGGTTTTCTCAAGGTATTCTCTGCAACTCACTGCATTACCTATGCACCACATTACTACGATGCCCATTTCATCCTAACTTCCTCCTTGATTGCAGCAGAAGTACTTTCTACTGCTAGGACCTCCCAGGATTCCTGGCACTAGTGCCATGTAAAGGTCCACTGTGCACCAATCAAAAGCTGCCAGCCAGCAGTTACCCTTCACCATGCATGTATTTTCTCAGGGCACATAGGTGGCATAGCTGGCACTCTATTGCAAACACAAGTGCATGTTCATGACTGTATTGTTATTTAGGAACAAAGCTACACAGGCTGCCTGTCTTCAATGTTATCCCATCTTAGAATCCTGTTGAAGGGAGTGTTACACTTTTCCTAATACCCAGTGTCACCTAACATCTTCAATGTGGGACCATCATTTATTGGAAAGCCTTTCAAATGGTTGAAAATTTTCACGTCTATTCAGCAAAAGCAAATTTAAAAAAATAAACAAAAGTTGCATTTGCCTCTGGGAACAGATAAGGACTGCTTACCTTAGGAACAGCAACAAATTTACAGTCAATGAGTGATCACTGCATTCAGCTCATAGCTCCATTAGACTTTATGCCATGATCATTTGTTTGATGCAACATACAATGTGCTTGGTCTGTACAAAGCTGGCACCTGGTGCAGGTTTGAAATTAAGGTCACACTGCACCTCACAGGAACATGCTTCCCCTCCCTTAACTGATCAAAGCCGGAAACCATGACAAGCTGCTTGATTCAGTGTCTCCACTAAACATAAATCAATAGAAGTACTGCGAACATTTACCTTTAACTTCTTGCAGAGAATGCAAGAAAAGAGGGCATGATAGAGAAAGACAGAGATGCTGTGAGTATTCAAACAGGTGCAAAGTGTGCTAAGAGAGTAAATGAGCATCTCTGAGACACACCGTGGTCTAATCCATGAATTTTGTGCCTATACCTGTGCACAAAGCATTCTAGCAACAACATTTCAATGAAAGGTACCATTGAAAGTGCATTATTGAAATGCAGAACCACACTGCAGTTGGATCAGGGATGTGCCCTGAGAGTGTGATGAGGTTGTTGCATTTCCAAAACCAGGGTCCATGGATGAAGACTGCATGTGGGTGCTGCACATGCTGTGTTACCTGAGATTAAGAGCCAGAGGAGCAATGGTGAACTGAAGTCACTAGGTAACCATTCTGACTTGCATGAGTGAGAGTTGTTTAATGTCTATCTGGCGAGTAGGGGAATAGGAAGTTGCATGTTAATGAGGGGAGATTTAATAATGAGATTTTTTTTAGATTAGATTCCCTACAATGTAGAAACAGGCCCTTTGGCCCAACTAATCCACACTGACCCTCCAAAGAGTAACCCACCCAGTCCCATTTCCCTCTAATGTACCTAACACTATGGGCAATTTAGCATGACCAATTCACCTGACCTGCACATCTTTGGACTGTAGGAGGAAACCAGAGCACCCGGAGGAAACCCACGCAGACACGGGGAGAATGTGCAAACTCCACACAGACAGTTGCCCTGGTGCTGTGGGGCAGCAGTGCTAACCACTGAGCTACCGTACCATTAATGTATGCTAATACATACAAATAGGCCACTGTTGATCATTGGCGAGAATCTTATCAGAGTGTTTCACACTTGGTTGGAAATTGGGACATTTTGATCTCAACACTGAATAGCTTCTCATTGGCCATCTCAAAGAATTCTCCCAACTTTCTACCAATACTACAAGTCGCTCCCTGGCTGGGATGTTTCTGCCCATTGTCAGGAAGGATGGCCAGGGTACACCACCTAGTTACTTTATATGTGAAACAATATTTTGATCAATGGAAATACGTTGTGATTATAAAAGATTTATTAGTCTTTGTTGTCAATTTGGCGAAACAAAAAAGCACTCAAGTGAAATTCTCCAAAATATTGCATCGGGGTCATCGAAGAATATCAAAATGCCTAGCGAGAGCTAACTGTCTTTTTCCAAGTTATTCCAAAAGCTTTGTGAAGTGGGCTTGTCTCTGTGGTATGTAGCCAGTTATTAATTTCTGATATTACACATGCCTGACTTGATAAAGTATCGCAGTATTGTTTGGTTGAGCCAATCTTTGTTATATACAACACAATACTATTGATTCAGTTTTAATGCAACTTATTTCTTAAACTCTTATTAAAAAGTATTGTAAGAAGAAGGAATCTTTTGTGTAACCTTGTGTTGTCACTTATCATATGCTTAAAAATTCCCAAGTTCCTAACTGTATGTTGTACGAACACATCATTTTCTAATGAAATTCTTCATTTTGTCACAAAATCACATTGCATCTCAAATTTCTAATTTTAGTGTGCAACTTAAAAATAATCTGCACAGTTCTATGATATTAACAAAAATAAGTCAATAGAAGGCCAGTAGAAAATTAGTTGATAAGGAAATTAGCTTCTGGCCTGTTGAAGTAAAGTAATGCTTAACAACACATACTGTGAAAGGGGACCTGAGTAATTCTGTATGATGTTATAACTTGCAGTATTAAAAGCTTTTTAGTATGAGTCCATCTGTTTTTCGGGTAAGCTTAGGTCAGACCTCAAAGTATTTCTTTTAACAAATACTTATTAATAATCAGGATGGCATGCTGGCCTGGAGGAGCACTTGTTGCTATCTCTTGGGAGAGTGTCTATCACATCATTACTGAAGATATCATGGCATATCCCAGAGGCTCATCTGCACAGTAATTTAACCCCATCTCAACAAGAAGATCACATAAATGGAAATTAAACGGTAATAGTTTAAACGAAATGTATGCCAAAAGTTTTTATATCAATGATATATGATACAAAATCCTTACATCAATGATGCAAAAGCAACAAAAGATATTGCTTGGATTTAAACAAGAAGTTCTTATTCACAATCATTTCCAGATGGTTTGACCACTGAAGGCGTTCCAAAGTGAGAAAACAACTTCAGTTACTGTCTTTTCTTTGTAGGAATATATTCCCTCTGTCATAAATTATGGTTACTCTTCAATTACTGTTCACATTTACAGAATAGGCCCCTGCACAGAACTTTCTTTTATCCTTAATCATTCTGGCAGCACAACTCACAAAAGCACTAGGGTGTCTGTAAAATAAATAAATATGATGCTATTTCATGCTTTTCTGCTTTCAACAATGGAAGAATGATCTGCCCATATAAAGTTGAAAATAGGCCAGATAAAAGACCAATTATTATCCTCTTATCTTAGACCAAGGTGTCACTTTTCAGTGAATTCCTTTGTACAATATCTCAGCTGAAAGGGTTTGGAAGCAACTAAGCCCTTGAGCAACTGTGCTTCAACACATTACGTGCAGAAAGTGTATGTATGCCTTTTAAGAAATAGTTGTGACTTTTTCAGCATCAGGACCCAGAGCAGAGGTATCTTTATGTAAAATATGCTTGGGGCTTTTTTTGCATATTATCACAAAGGTATAATTGATCATTTATCTCACTGGTAGAGTGAAACATGCTGTGTGCAAATTGGTTGCTGCATGTACATACAAAATAAACAGTCAGCATATCTGACTACACTATAATTCTTAAGGAATTTCTTAACACTTTTGTGCCTGACTTTTCATAGAATCCTTATAGCATGGAAACAGGCCCTTCAGCCCAACAAGTCCACAACAACCCTTCGAAGTGTATCCCATCCAAGCTCATTCCCCATTACTCTACATTTACCTCTGACTAATGCACCTAACCTACACATCCCTGAACACTAGAGTCAATTTTAACATGGCCAATTCAACTAACCTGCACATCTTTAGATTGTGGGAGGAAACCCCCGCAGACACAGGGAGAATGTGCAAACTCTACAGTCACCCGAGGCTGGAATTGAACCTGGGTCCTTGGTGCTGTGAGGCAGCAGTTCTAACAACTGAGCCACCATACAGCCCTGAGCAGATATTAGTTACTAAATGGTCGATGGCTGCCTTTAATGCTGTACCATGACTTTTCAAAAAATATATACATTTCAAATCACTTGGGGCAGAGTTATCTAATTCCCACTTCCAAAATTAGAGTTCATACAGAGGAAGATCCAGTAACAAAAATAGGACTTACGTGGAGGTCAGGGTCACTTAGCGATGAATTATAAGGGCTCCCTTGAATTGCTATTTTCAAATGAGTTCTAAACATTTGGAACATTGTTCAGATGTTAGGTAAGTAATCAGGTTGTTCCCGAATATGTACTATATTTGAAGTCCATGCCTTGTTTTGTAATTGATTAGATTAGACTTACAGTGTGGAAACAGGCCCTTCGGCCCAACAAGTCCACACCGACCCGCCGAAGCGAAACCCACCCATACCCCTACATTACCCCTTACCTAACACTATGGGCAATTTAGCATGGCCAATTCACCTGACCCGCACATCTTTGGACTGTGGGAGGAAACCGGAGCACCCGGAGGAAACCCACGCAGACACGGGGAGAACGTGCAAACTCCACACAGTCAGTCGCCTGAGTCGGGAATTGAACCCGGGTCTTCAGGCGCTGTGAGGCAGCAGTGCTAACCACTGTGCCACCGTGCCGCCCCAATGTATGGGACTGATAGCTTATGCAAACAACCAGAACTAAAGTGATGTCAGATCATGTGGGACGAGGAGCTAGAGAAGGAAGGTTCCAATGAAGTCCTTTTGTGTTTAATTTAATGTTTGGTAAGTGTTACTGGATTGCACTAATATGGTGTTCACTCCCCAATTATCTATAATTCCCACTCCTGCTTGTGACAGTCTTACTTCTTTAACATCAATATGTCTATGTAGGACTCTGTATGTGGTGGAGAGTAAGCTACATTTTTTTTTGCAGAATAACGCAGTATTCCACTGTCCTCAATATAGTGCTTTCCATTACATTAAAGGCTTCTGTGAATAATTTCTGAGATTAAACACCAATGATTTGTATGACCGAGTTCCATATGTTATGAGCTGAAAATCCTCACTCCTGTTTATCGAACCTCACATTGTCACAAGTTACTTATTCCTGGTCCATGTTAATATTTTAGAGTTTATTTTTAGTTCTGGAGGATTCAAATCATAAAAGTAAAGTAATTAAAGTGCTGTTGCTTTAGAGTTTACCAGTAGAACTCAAGAACTGGAAGTTAAAAGTGTGATGCAGGTTTGTTTAATAAGGTTGGAAAAGTAGATATGGAACTGTAAAATAGCAGGTGGGTACACTTAGCTAAAGCACTGGAAATGAGATTTCTGCAATCCTTGCATTAAGTGCATTCCAGAAAGCTGTTTTTGTTTATAGAGTTAGAAAAAATTAAATTAGAAGCATTTAGTGAAATGTTGTAAAACCCATTTACTTCAACAGATCAGAGAAGAAATTGCAAGTGAATGATAATTAATGGAACTGTGGTTTTGAAGTTAGCACAGGGTAGGTCACACTGCTATGGGGATGGATGAAACATAAGAATGTGCTCTGGTTTCAATTTATCCCCTGTCTGCTCAAAGACTTAGTTACAGTTTTACCCTGTGTCGTTCGTAGCTAGCACACAGCTGAAGTAAATGATGGTGATCTAAACCTGTACTGTAATCAAAGCAAAAACTAATTTTATTGTCTACTGCATGAAGTGCAGGTGAAACTTGATCTCAATTTAAATTGTGTGAGGAAACAGAAGCTGACACAGATTTATTTTATTCATATATTCCTGGTTCATTCCTCATAGCAATGCCTTGATCAATCACTGTCAACCTGCCTTTTTAAAACTCCAACAAATTTTGGCAGTTAACTGCCAATCATCAGCTAACCAGTGCACTCTCCATGGCAACACCCTTAATAATTAAAGACTCTCTTATCACACAGCATAAAATGTTGCTCTCCTGATGAGTGCAAAATGAAAAGCTTTAACAACGTCTTTTTCAGTAATATTCATGCTTTGAACTACCAAACAGTTTAAAAATAAGATATATTCTGAAGGTATGGGTTGTGTTATTTATCTTGTGTAACTGGTGATGTGCTTCCATTTCACATTGACCTGCTGGAATGTTCCGTGGGATTTGCAAAGAGAATTGTGCCTGAGTCACCATTATTTCTGATGGAATATACACAAGGCACGGTTACAGCGAACACAAGTTAGTTTCAAATTTAAAAGAGGATAAAGAAAATACTCCAGTATGGCTCTTGACCCAAAACTAACTGGCATTTTCTGTGTTAAAATTGCTTGTATAAATTATTATTGCAGATTAAATAGTCTGTTCAATGAGACACAGGAAGCCTTATTTCAGTAAAATTGTAACAGATCTTTCACTAATGGAATTTGCTGGGTTGCCCTTTTAAACATAAGGATAAAGAACTAATAGATAAAGACAGAGGTTTTAAATTTCAGGAACCAATCTCCATAGTAATGAGATTTAGTGGTTAATTGTGATTTGGACAGTGAAGACAATTAAACTCCACCTGAACTGGCCAGTATGAAAAGTGCCATGAGTGTCTAAATGGAAACCATGTTTGTATAATTAGAAATTAAATCTGACCTGAATTAGGAGATAGTGGACAATAGTACAGATAAATCTAACAGCCTCTAACAATCACCACCTTGGGGCTATAGAGGGTCTGGCGTGCTCTGACGATCCCTTGAGCTATGTCACTGGGGACTCTTGCTTTTAGCTTCTGGAAGGTGTCAGACAATGTGCAATCCAAGAGGTCATCAACAGCAAAACAGTTGAAGGGAGTGTCTGCATTTTATCAGCTCTGAAGGTGGATAAAAGCTGCAGCAGTAAAGTTGTTCTTAACATCATTGTTTGCCATACCTGCTTGCCAATAAATCAAGATAGGAGGAGAAAGTGAGGACTGCAGATGCTGGAGATCAGATCAGAGCTGAAAATGTGTTGCTGGAAAAGCGCAGCAGGTCAGGCAGCATCCAAGGAGCAGGAGAATCGACGTTTCGGGCATAAGCCCTTCTTCATCCCAATTCATAAGTCAAGATAGTATGGGCAATGACATCACCCCAAGAACCCATGTTAAAGCCTGATACACAGGCATTGCATAATGTTCAGCACTCTATATGACTCCTTGGGTAGCACGGTAGCTCAGTGGTTAGCACTGCTGCCTCACAGCACCAGGGACCCTGGTTCGATTCCGGCCTCTGGGCGACTCTCTGTGTGGAGTTTACACATCCCTCCTGTGTCTGTGTGGATTTCCTCTGGGTGTTCTGGTTTCCTCCTACAATCCAAAAATGTGGGGGTCAGGTAAATTGGCCATGCTAAATTGCCCATTGTATCAGATGGATTAGTCAAGGGTAAACATAGGGGAGAGGAATGGGGCTGGGTGGATTACTTTTTAGAGGGTTGGTGTGGACTTGTTGGGCCAAAGGGCCTGTTTCCATACGGTAGGCAATCTAATCCTAATCCTCGGATATTGAAGCAGTCCATGTTAAATACGACAAAATCTGAGCAAAATCCAGG
This sequence comes from Hemiscyllium ocellatum, assembly GCF_020745735.1. Classification (NCBI taxonomy): domain Eukaryota; kingdom Metazoa; phylum Chordata; class Chondrichthyes; order Orectolobiformes; family Hemiscylliidae; genus Hemiscyllium; species Hemiscyllium ocellatum. Next base: position 24,030,676 of record NC_083425.1, on the reverse strand, counting down.
CTAGGGGTGACAAATAACATTCACCCACATGAATGACAGGCAATGACCATCTCCAATAAAAGATAATCTGACCACTATCCATTGACGTTCAATGGTGCTACCATCACTGAATCTCCTCACTATCAACATCCTAGGGGTTACCATTGACCAGAAACTCAGATGGACTCAACACATAAATGTAATGGCTACAAGAGCAGGTCAGAGGCTAGGAATACTGTAGTGAGTAACTCACATCCCAATTCATAGTATCATCGAGTTATACAGCATGGAAGCAGACCCTTCGGTCCAACTCATTCATGCCGACCAGCTATCCTAAATTCAGCTAGCCCCATTTGCCAAAACTTAGCCCATATCCCTTTAAACCCATTCTATTCATATACCATGCAGATGCCTTTTAAATGCTGCAATTGTACCAGCCCCTACCACTTCCATACATGCACCAGCCTCTATGTGAAAAAGTTGCCCTTTCAGATCTTTCTTCTCTCACCTTAAACCTATGCCCAGTATTTTTAGATTCCCTACCCTGGGGAAATGACCTTGGCTATTCACCTTATCCATGCCCCTCATGATTTTATAAACCTCTATAAAGGTCAGTCCTCAGTTTCCGACAGTCTAGGGAAAACAGTCCCAGCCAATTCAGCCTCTCCCTATAGCTCAAACCCTCCAACCCTGGCAACACCCTTGTAAATCTTTCCTGAACCCCCTTTCAAGTTTAACAATATCTTTCTTATAGCAGGGAGATCAGAATTGCACACAATATTCTAAAAGTAGTCTAACCAATACCCTGGGCAGCTGCAACATGACCTCCCAATTCTGATATTCAATGCACTGACCAATAAAGGCAAATACCAAATGCATTCTTCACCATGCTGTTGACCTGTGACTCCACTTTCAAGGAGCTATGAACCTGCACTCCAAGGTCTCTTTGTTCAGCAACACTCCCCAGGACCTTACCATTACGTGTATACGTCCTGCTCTGATTTGCCTTACCAAAATGCAAAACCTCATATTTACCTAAATTAAACTCCATTGGCCTATCTGACTAAGGTCCCATTGTACTCTGAGGTAACCTTCTGCACAGTGCTATACACCACCAATTTTGATATCATGTGCAAACTTACTAACAATGTCACCTATATTCACATCCAAATCATTTATATAAATAACAAAAAGCAGTGGACCCAAAATCAATGCTTGTGGTGCACTCCTGGTCACAGGCCTCCAGTCTGAAAAACAACCCTCCACCACCACTCTCTGTCTTATACCTTTGAGCTAATTTTGAATTCCATGTGATCTAACCTTGTTAAAGCAGCAGTATGGACTATCTGCAGGCTGCACTGCAGAAATTCGCCAAAGATCCTTTGACAGCACCTTCCAATCCACAGTTACTTCCACCCAGAAGAACAAGGGCAGCAGGTACATGGGAATATCATTCACTACAAGTGCCCCTCCAAGCCACTCACCATCCTAACTTGAAAATATATTGCCATTCCTTCACTGTCACTGGGTCAAAATTCTGGAATTTCCTCCCAAATGGCATTGAGGGTCAAGCTACATTACATGGACTTTAGCAGATCAAGGATGCAGCTCACCACCACTTTCTCTCAGGCAACACATGCTGGCCAGCCAATGCCCACAGATGATTTTTTAAAAATTAATTAAAAACCCCTGTGGTTAGCATTGCTGCCTCACAGCGCCAGGGACCCCGGTTTGATTCCAGCCTCAGGTGATTGTCTGTGTGGGCTTCCTCTGGGTGCTCTGGTTTCCTCCCACAGTCCAAAGACATGCAGGTTATGTGAATTGGCCCATAGAGTTCAGGGATATGTAGGTTGGGTGCATTAGTCAGGAGTAAATGTAGAAGAATAGGGTTGTGAATGAGTATCGGTGAGTTACTCATCAGACAGTTGGTGTGGACTTGTTGGGCTGAATGGTCTGTTCCCGTACTGTAGGGATTCTATGAATTTATGAATTCTGTGAAAAAAAATCAACTTCAATGGACTCAACACAATGGCTGAAAAGCATCTTTCCCAACTAGTAACGTTTTCTCAACTCTCCGATGGCCAACATTCCAGCACATTCAAAGACATTCAGAAGCTCTACTTGAAATGAGACACTATTGACATTAAAAGCTGGAAGGAGCTTACTATCAATCATTCAAAATGAGAAATTAAGAAAGAATAAAAGACATTGTGATATGTCCTGAATCTAGACACGGAATATACAAGAACAATGTCAATACTATAATGACAGGAACAACTTGCACTTACAGCATTTTTAATGCAGTAGATTCTTCACAGGAGCATTAGCAAAATGTGACACCGAGCCATGGAGGTGTTAGGGCAGATGGTCAAAAAACTTAGACAGAGAAGTTAATTATAAGGAATAGGATAAATGCAGAATATAATAGAACACCCTGTGTACATCTTGAGTTAACTACAAATGGACAACATCATCCACAGTACAGGAGAAAATATTTTTAATAAACAGTAGGTGAGCTGAATGAATATTTCATCGATGCACTGCACAGGAACTTTGGAAACCAGATGTGAAGATCAGGGAACTTTGTTCTACTGGCACTTATATATTCTTATTTGTTGATTTTTCTTGTTCTTATTTTGTGGCTTGGAGACATAGAAAGAACTGTCCTGAACATTGATGGTAGCGAGGAAAAGGATTCCCCACCACCATGGGTTGACAGTGTCCTCAGCTGGATCCGATCCATTTCCAGCACTTCGGCTCTCGCTCCTTCTCTTCCCTTCCACAACCGCAGTAAAGTTCCCCCTGCCCTCAACTTCCATCCCACCAGCACCCACATCCTTAGAATCATCAGCTGCCATTTCCACCACCTCCAGATGGATATTACCACCAGACGCATACCATCTTCCCCACCTTTGTCAGCCTTCCTCATGGACCATTCCTTCCCAGACACCCTAGTCCACTTCTTCTTTACTCACACTGCGCAGTGGCCCCTTTCTGTATAATAGCAGAAGGTATAACATCTGCCTGTTTACTTCCTCCCACCTTACCAACCAAGGCCCCAGACGCACCTTTCAGGTGAAGCAGCAATCAAACTGCACTTCACTCAATCTAGTCTGCTGTATTCGCTGTTTACAATGTGGTCTCCTCTACACTGGGGAGATGAAGTATAGACTGGATGGCCACTTTACAGGATACCTCATTATACTCCATTGGCAGGTCTTTGCCCACCCACTTAACCTATCTATATCTTTTTGTAGCTGCCTTACATCCTCTTCACAAATTACTTCCCATGTCACGTCATCAAACAATTCAGATGACAGTGCCTGAGGGTTTTTTAGCCTTAACCAATTAACCTCCACAATTTTTTACTACTGAAACAGCAAGGTGGACAGAATGCGAAGTCTTCTCCAAGACATGTGGGATCTGAGGGACATGATAAAGATCTGGAGCTTCTTAACTAATCAAATAGAAAGATTGTGAAATTAGTACATTATAAACAGGTGAGAAGAATTCAACTGGCTTCCCTCTTTCTCCAATCTCCAAAGTATTTATTGTAATTAACCTGACCTAAATAAAATAACATTGCTCTAAAATTCACATGCATTCAAAGTTCACATATACACACAACTGCAGATTTGGAAGATAGATTAACTGTTTCAATTCAAATAAAACAAACAAAGAAATGCAGATGCTGGAAATCAGAAACACAAATAGCAATTAGTGGCAAAACTCAGCAGATCTGGCAGCATCTTTGGAGAGAAGGCAAAGTCAACATTTTGGGTTCAGTGACCCTTCTTCAAAGCAGTTCTTCAATAGTTCTGAAGTGTCATGGACCCAAAATATTATCCCTGCTTTCTCTCCACAGATGCTGCCAGACCTGTTGAGTTTTGTCAGCAATTTCTGTTTGTGTTAAGCAATTTAATGCCCAGTAAGGTCAAAGGATATGCTGCTTATAGTGATTGAAATGAGGTCAGCCAGGTGAACATTACAGAATAAGAGTTCCCTGATTGGGGCTGTTAATCTGCTCTAATTAGGGGGCCCTGGCTGACGGCTAAGAAGAGAAGTGTCAGAAGTTCAGTTCTCTTGGAGAGCTGGCTCTGAGGGAGCTGGATCAGTGTCAAGGACTCTTCACATATAAACAAAGGATGACTTGGTGATGGGATACCAGCCTTTGTGGAGTTATTTCACTGCTCTTGAAAATTTGTGACTTAGTTGATTCCATACTGAACTTAGCTGTCCGTGGTATTCAGAGTAACAATGATTGAAAAATATTGATAGATCGTGTGTCTGATCTTCTTAAGATATCGCTTGTGGGTTGGCTGTTTTATGTACCTGCAGCATATGGAAAATCAAAAATAGCAGACAGGGTTCAAAAGATGCACATTATATGGAGAAAGAGAGAGCTACGCTGAGGTTTTTCTTCCCAGGAATCTCATTGTTCTCAATCTACAGAGGAATCAGGTTCTTACATACACAATGTTTGCTGGTCATATGGCCATCTCCCACCAACTGCCCAGTGACACAAATTCCACTTTTCTTGTTTATATGTAATTACACAGAGTCATACAGCATGGAAACAGACCCTTTGATCCAACCAGGCAATACCAGCCAGAATCCCAAACTAAACTAGTCACACCTCTCTGTGTTTGGCCCACACCCCTCCAAACCTTTTCTAGTCATTAACTTATCAAAAACTCTTTTAAATGTTACAGCTGTATAATACTTGAACTTCAAGAGTTCCAACATGATTCAAAATATGTCTTATGATTCTGAAATGTAAAATCATTAAGAATTACACAAGAAAACCTGCAACTCAGGAGCAACTGCACTGTCCACTCTACTCTCAGGCCACCATTATATCTGGGCAAATTCCTATCATTTCCAGTGTTCCATTGCCAAAGTGATAATGTTTAATGGTTTGTCTCCATTGATTGAATACCTAGACAATTGTCTACATGCTGTATGCCAGCATAAGTACCCATTTGTTGTTGCCATTGAGAAGGTGCTGCCTTCTTGAACCTCTGCTATTCATATGCTGGAGGAAGACTCACAATGCTGTTCGGGAGGAAATTCCAACCTGTCAATTCATTTTTGTTTTCCTAAAGCATGTCTTTATTTAGGATCACATACGTGTTACAGAACCATTTGGTCTATCACCCTATGTCAGCTCATTAAATCACCTTGTTCCGTATATTTATTTTATTTTATATATTGTCACTTGTACCTAGTTACAGTGCAAAGTGGATAATGGCACCATTTTCCAGTGCCATTTTGGATTCCAGAATTAAATGTATGATGAGTAAAATACTGAACAAATTAATATTAAATTGATATTACTAAAACTGAAACAGTTTGAAAAGTCCATCTCTCAGTAGACTTCACCATTTGTACTCTTCCAGTCAACACTGTCTGACATTGTCCCCAGGAAAACTGCAGATGCTGGAGATCAGAGTCAAGAGTGTGGTGCTGGAAAATCACTGCAGGTCAGGGAGCATCTGAGGAGCAGGAGAATCGACGTTTCAGGCAAGAGCCCTTCATCATGAGCCGAGGAGGTGGAGAGATAAATGGGAGGGGGGAATCAGCTGGCGGGAAGGTAGCTGCGAGTGCAGTAGGTGGATGGAGGTGGGGGTAATGGTGATAGGTCGAGAGGAGGGTGGAACAGATGGTGGGAAGGAAGATAGACAGGTCATTACGGCAGTGCCAAGTCGGAAGGTTGGAACTGGGATAAGGTGGGGGGAGGGGAAATGAGGAAACTGGTGAAGTCCACATTGATGCCATGGGGTTGAAGTGACCCAAGGTGGAAGATAAAGCCTTCTTCCTCCAGGCATCAGATGGTTAGGGTGTGGCGGCGGAGGAGGCCCAGGACCTGCAAGTCTTTGGTGGAGTTGGGGGGGTTGAAGTGTTTGGTCATGGGATGGTGGGGTTGGTTGGTGAGGGTGTCGTGGAGATGTTCTCTGAAGCACTCTGCAAGTAGGCATCCTGTCTCCTCAATGCAGATGAGATGCAGTTAATGGCATGTGTGGAAGTGCAGGTAAAACTCTGATGGATGTGGAAGGCTCCTTTAGGGCCTTGGACAGAGGTAAGGGGGAGGTGTAGTTGCAGGCTTTGCAATTTCTATGGTGACAGGGGAAGGTGCCAGTAGGAAAGGTTGAGTTGGTGTGGGGCATTGACCTGACAAGAGAGTCGCTGAGGAATGGTCTTTAAGGAAAGCAGATAGGGGACAGGAATATATCACTGGTGGTGTGGTATGGAAAGCGGATAGGGATAGGGAGGGAAATATATGTCTGAGGTCCCAGTAATGTGCTACTTTCCTGCTGTCCTTTCCACATCCGTCACCTCCAAGCTAGAGATACATTGATTGAAGGGTCCTTGCTTCAAGTTGACTGATGGGTGATGGCTCATTTTCAAACATTGCCAGCCAAGATGGAGCAGAGATGCAGATATACAGGGTCCCACAGCCTGCAGACGGACATCAGGAGTAGGCGCCAGGGCAGCCAAAACAATGATGGAGCCATGTGGATGTGGTAGAATGTGTCGCGTGACCCGTGAGTGGCCGAGCCCCATGCTCATGAACCAAATGCTGCTGACCCCACCACCACCTTGGAAAGATGGGAACACTCAGCTGGAGGGAGCGAAGTGGAAACTGAGCTTAACTCATTACCCAACTGAGAATACAATTAAATTATAAGGACAGAGAGAAAGAGAGATAGAAACACAAAGAGCATGAAAGGCAGACAAGAGCAAAAAGCAGACAGCAGTAGACAGAAAGACAACACAAGACAGAGAGAGCTACAATGGCTCAGAGAGCTCGAGTGAGACAGAGAGAGAGCAAGTGAGACAGAGAGAAAGAGCAAGACAAAGAGAGAAAGAATTACCTAGTGCCAAAGTGTAAGAGATCTAAACAAAATTAATGGAACTTAGAATGACAAATCAGGTACAGAGAAAGAAATGGAGACAGCAGGCTTAGATTGAGAGGAAGAGAAATAGGGATTTAGTTAAAGTACAACAATTAAAAATGAAGAAACCAGACTCCACACTTCTAGTAGCTTTACTTTAAAAGATTGAAAGGTTGACTAGCAACAAATAAAGTACAAGATGCTGTTCAAAATAATGCATTGGCTTGACAAGGCATGACAATTCATTCAAATTTATTTCGTGCCTACAGTACAAGAACTTTATATTAATAAGTATATTTGAACAAGGAGTCAGACTGTGAGATACCATTTTTGCAAAGTTTATAGAATAGAAAGCAACTTTTTAATTTCCACATTGTTAGTTACATAGCTGAGCTGTCCTGAAGTTACTGTGGCACGCGTACACAAATCAAGGTAAACACCATTAGTCTCATCATCATTTCAGCAGCACTTCTAAAGCTAAAGTTACAATTTTGCTTCAATACTTAAACAACAAAAAGTATCATTTTATCCATCACATTTCAAAGGGTTCACAGGCTGTAATTGCTTGTTTTTGCGAAACCACATGTGACACACAAAAGCAGCAGCAATGTTTAAGATGAAGAGGCAGAAATGGTGATCGATCTGCACATATTCAGTAAAGGGAGAATGAAGGCAGAATGTTCTCAAACAGATGGCATGAAATAGAAACAGAGGGATGTGTATGGAATGGCTTTCTAATGTCACTCTTAAAAGTTCTGTCTGACTGTCATATCCTCTAGACTAAGATTCCCCAAAGACAGTAGATACAGAAATGATTACATACCAGATCATCTTATCATCCTGTAAAAAATGATCAATTCACTCTCTAATCGATTAAGATTCTAGAGAGTGTAGTTCTAATCATGTAATTGCTCATCATGATTTAAGTCTTAAGAACCAGAGATCATAAATCTATTCTGTACTCCTTCCAAAGCCAATATATCACTTCCAAGGTTTAGTTTCCAGAAATGCACACTGTATTTGAAGTGAGGTCAAACCAGAATGCTTCTACCCGCTGTATTTCAGTCCTCCAGATGCATGGGTTAGCATTTCATTAGACTTTACAAATAATATTTTGTGTGTCCATGACATTTTGATGATGTGGGTGCATGGGTCTCTCAATCTCTTTGCACTTTTGTATTTCTGATTGTTGGCAAAGTTCTCCTTTCCACCAGAGTCGTTTCCACCAGCCTCTTCCTAATTTCATGAAAATGGTTCGATGTGTCATTAAACAAGTTATAACTCTAAGAAAAAGTGACAATAGATTAAAATCTAAATTAGAAAAATTTCATTGCTCTGTAATAACTGGAACAACCAAATTTTAATAGTAACAATAAGACGAGTTTAGAAAGCATAGCAATGTTAATTAGAGAATAAACGAGGTCGTTTATTCAGTGCTATCTTTTCACTCCATTGACTTACATTGTTAGCTGTTTAATTGTACAATCTATCACCCTTTTTGGAAAATGAGAAACAGCATTACATTACCTGGGTTATTAAAATTCCATTGAAAATTGTTGGTATTAAATGGGATAGATTGGGTGCAGTTAAACAGCCCTGGCAAGTCGTCACTTGTTTGCTGCAAGACTAATTTACAATATGAGTCATATTTCTTTTAATGTTACAGGTGAACTTTCAGGGCTGAATCTTACTTTTTTTTGGCGAAGTGTTTGTTTTGTCGAGTTTCCTAGAGGGTTTCTTGTCATGAGGTCTAACGTGATCTTTCACCTTATTTTACTAAACTTGGTCGTTTGGAGCACCTCTCACCTGATTTGCACTGCCTTTGGTAATTTTCTTCCCAATTCTAGCCCCACCCTTCCACCCACCAGTTAATTGCGAAAGGATTGATTTCCCTGGCACCCACATCATCTTTAAAAGGCTGTTGTGCACCCAGATGAGCATTGGTAATCCGCCATTTCTCTCACAGAAAACAGCATGACATACCATCCACAAATCCATGCTGCTCACAGAGTCGGCATGTCTAACACTCCCTTCAACATACAACTCTCACCCTCGTCACTCTCTAACTATCAGGCCACACAGTTTACCTATCCTTAACTACATCCTATTTATATATCATCACTATGTAACTCTGTGTCCAATGGCAACTCTAGTTGTGCATCATGTAGCTATCCAGCAGGAAAATATCACATACAGCCAAATAATCAACAAATTCCAAAACTGAGCTTTTATTACAGATAGCAAAAGCAAGCACAAACAAAATGAATAGAGACTGCAATTGTCCCCCGTTATGCAAACCAAATGCTGGCAACATAACCAATGATTACTTTCCAGTCCATGCTGGTCTGCTGTAGCCAGCTCCCTAGCCCACTAGAACAAGGGGTCTTGTCTAACTGCACTAGCTGGTGCAGCTGGGTCTCTCATGGGCAAGGAGAGCTTCCTCCTCCTCAATCTCCTCAGAAGACGGCTTCCACTTCCACTGTACTTCGATATAGAGAACATCACCTCGTTACCTGCTCCAATGATGCAGAGTACAGCACACCAGGATGATGTGACACCCTCTGTATGGACATACTGGAGAAACCCTACAGAACAGGCCAAGCAGCATCATCATCAGCAGCACTATATGCAGCTCCATCGCAGCTATGGTCGAGGCATCGGCAGCACTTATCTGCACTCCACATCAGTCAGGGACTGCCCGGTCAGGGGACTGCACGGTGCTGTCATCACATTGGTGACAGTGGGCAGTCCTTATCCCCCAGAAACCAGCACCTGGACCTTCAAACATATGATAGTGCTCAGGCACATACCTCCAGGAAATGGACCAGTGATCATAGATCACCTAGCTCCCTTTGTAATGATAAGCTCCAGTGTTGTGATACTGCTCTACCTGTGCCATGTGTGTAAAGTGTGCACTCACCACCTGGGGGAAACTAACTAACCTCCTGAATCCTAATGCCTGGACTATGGCATTGACCCCATCATAGGAAAATGGAATGAACCAGTGTGACTGTGCCCACATAACATCAGTCAAAGTCCAGATGGATCTGTGGATGTACAACTGAGAAATCCCATACAGGTCATCCATTGCTCCCTGGAAGGAGCCAGTAGGATAAACAGTCAAAATGACTGTTGCCTTGACAACCACTGGGAAAGGATGGTGTCCACACTCCTGCACTCTCAGGTCCCAGTGCAGCATCTGACACTTTCCATCACATTGTCCCAGGATATATTGAGCCTGCATTCAAACTGCAACTCACTCATCCTCAGGAAATGTAGCCGGGGGCAATAATTTCTGATATCCTTCTGTGAACTCTAGACATTCGGAGGCTGCACCCACCACCTGGGATGGATGTTCGTCCACCTCCACACTGTCCTGGTCTACCTGCACCCACCTTCACCTTCTCAGCAAGACTGCCACAGCAATCAACATGGAACAAAGGCTGTGGACACATCACTCTTGCTGGAAATGGCCTTTATTGTGAACGTAAGGAGCAATATTCCCTGCTGATGAAGGGAATGACGCTGTGAAATATGCTGCACCCTGATAATGAAGACCACGTCTCCATCATTCATTGAACTTTAGCCTCAGCATATGCATCAACTTGTTGAAGGTGTTGTGCCTTCTGAGGGAACAACACATTACATCAAAAAGGGAGTTTCTGCTTTGCTCTGACTCCCATGCCATCACAGACCCACTTCAACCATGAAAACATTTCATTGCATTCAGTAGAGTCCATGATAATGCTTGGGTAATGAAGCAATCATCACCGCCTCCCACAGAACCTTTGCAAGTTTCATAAGCAATGGGTTATTATTGGCCATATTTCAACTCTTTGTAAGTCATTGCAATTAGGTTCTGCAACATTGAGAGGCCAATGTTCAATTTGCAAGGGCCAATGGCATGGTGCAAATCACTTTTAGTCAGCATTTGAACACTAAGCGCATTCACTCTGCATGCATTGCAGAAGTGCAATGAAATTATTGCGAATTAAATGTAGGTGCAGTTTGCAAGTTGAAACTTCCATATATATGTTCTGTCAATGTCCTAGCATCCGATAGATATGGATGCTGTGCTTTAACCTGTTAAACTGACACTGATGCCACCAACCTTAGACATCATGCAAGCCATTTTCCTGTTGCACAAAATATCTAGTGAACAGAAAGCAAGGATTGCAGTTTATGGTGGAAACAGTGAGCACAGGACTCTGTATGGTTGTCAAGTCTCCACCAAAGCCTCCAAGGCAGGCAAATGGAGTTGAGGGTTATCAGATTTCCCATGATTTCATTGAATAGCAGAATAGACTTGATAGGCTGAATGCTCGTATGTCTCATCATAGTTTTTTTTTGTTGTCACATGTACCGAGATACAGTGAAAAGTGTTGCTTTGCATACTCTACAGGCAGATCCTATCCTACAAAGTGCATCAGGGTTGCAGAACAGAGTACCGAATACAGTGTTATAGCTGCTGAGAAGGTGCAGAGATGGATCAGAATTAGCATTTGTAAGGTTTGTTCAAAAGTTTGATAACAGTGTGGAAAAAGCTATTCTTGAATCTATTTGAACTTGTATTCAAGTTTTTATATCTTCTACTCAATAGAAGGGGATGGAAGAGAGTACAACTGGTGGTCTCACATGTCTTGCACCAATGTTCTAATGTGTTAAATGCTATTTCTCGGAAGATAAACAAATTAATGATTAGCCTTAGAGAGCCAGCCATCCAGCACCTATTAGAACTTTGCATCTTCCACCACATTATCCTTCAAACTTTTAATAGTTAATTTGAGGAGAATGAATGAATGAATGAATCACAGAGCAGGGATGAGTGCATGGTGGTATCAGAGAAAAAGCAGAATTTCCCTGGACAGTGTCATTTAAAAAAAAATACTGTTCACTGTGGCATGCATGGCAACATCAATGTTGAAGCTACCAGTGACACACATTATTTCCATAATGGGTACATTTCTCATGAAGTCTTATACTGCTGCTTGAGTTCCAATCTTCAAGAGTATTTCCTATTTGGTTTCAACATGTTGGCAGGATGAATGACAAGCGACTTTGCAGAACTTCACTCTTTGTGAACTAGGCGTGCATTTCGAAGCAGATCCTTATATATTTTGAAGCAGATTTCAGCAGTGCAGAATGGATGACACATGCACAGATAAAGCTACCCATATCATTGCACGACCCATCTTTGCCTATTAAAATGTCAGTACACCTACCAGAAAAAAGGCCACCACAGCAACTGTTGCAAGACAATCTCATGACCCAGATTGTGGTTGTACTCAAACTCAAGATGACCCTAATTCCATCCAACTGTTAGCATCCTCACTTACTCACAACACAGGAAGGTGCAAAAGACGAGCTATTGTAGCACATAAAATGTGTACTATCATGTCAGGAAGAAAATGTCACATTTTTAGAGACACTGTGTATAAATTATTTTGTTGCTTCAGGTTAAATTTTAGCAGTTGAAAAAATTGGTACCCATAGCACTTGAGATCTTTGCTGGGGACCATGTATTCAAACACCACATCATACATAAATAGCCATTAGTGAACATACTTCATCAAATAAGGTACTAAAGGTATGTTTATGTTGGACAAATAAGATACATCACCTTTGAGAGATCAGTATATGATTCTTGTTACATGCACACATTATATCTGGCTAATTGCCAGGACCTTAGTGTGCAGCCATGAGTGGGCTTTTTCTCATTTCCCATTGGTTGGCTGCTTAGCTAGTACATTTCCACACTGAGGTAATGTTGGCAATCTCCAAGGTTTGTTGATCATAATGATAATAACATGCACATGGCTGAAGAATGAAGTCGAAAGATGGTTGAGATATGCATGGGAATAGCAAAGTGCTAGTCTTGGAAAGCCAAACTTTTTTTTTATTCCATCACAGTAAAGAAATAAATTTTCTCCCTTCACACTACATAATGTAGATAGTTCTGTAACAATTACAAAACTACTTTTCACCACAGATCTAGCTGTCCCGCATGCCATGTATTCCTCTAGCTCTTAATACACGGGATCTTTTCTCCATATTTCACATGAACAATAACCAGCATTAAGTAACCATCTATATCCACTCTAAGCACAGTTTCTTTGAAACAAGAATAACCTACAAATGAGAATAACATACAGGAAGCTGATTTAGAACATTTAGTTTTTGATATAATAGAAGGAATGATATTTTTCCAATTTGTATATACTATTTTACAGAAGCCAGTTGCACATTCTTAATTTAACCAGACTTTTAGAAATATTACTTTCAAATATGGTTTTTAAATATTAACAAGCCAAAATAAATAGAAAAGGTGGAAATTTTTCTCACAGTTGACAACCGAATACCTAAAATCTTCCCTAAGCTGTTTTTGCAGTCAGTAACTTAAAATCAAAGCAAAAGTATTCTCGTAGTGAAAGGAATTAACAAGCTGTAAGTATAGGATCCTGCTTTTTGTGAATTATACCAAGTGAAAATGTACTGAATATTTTTTATCTCCAAGGTATAAATATGTACAATGAATCCAAATGAGGTTTTGATACAGATTACAATTATGTAGGATGACCCAATAGCAACTCCAAGAAAAGATACTGCCTACTCCTTGGTATTAGATCATTAGGAGAAGTGAACAGTTGACCTAGTCACATTATACAGTAGGTTCTTAAAAGAAGTACCAACTTGCATTCATCTTCATATTTTGAGTTTACCTCCTGTAACCTCCACCGCCTTTCAGGTTATTTTACAAAAAAAACCCCAGGAATTGCTCTGCAGTTTTACAAAGTAGTTCTCATTATTCATTGAACTAAATTGGCTCCCAGTGGTATAATCTATTCTGGGCCAAATATACTTCCTTCACAAAACTTAGCTGTTTTTCTTATTTGCAACAAATGGATTATGATGAACGGCAGGAAATTCATCTGCTGCTGCAGTCCTCACTTCCAAGCTTATAAGACCTTACAAATTATTTCAGAAAATTTAATCTCAAATGAAAAGATTTGGAATTCACTTTTATTCATTACTACTGGATCTCAAATCTCCCATCTTTCCAAGTAAAGCCATTCAAAAACTTCCTGCATCCTGAGATATGGCTTTGAAGCTGGGGCTAGGATCAAGATAAGGGAGCCATACGGGAACCATACACATTAGATCTCCTGGTAATCATGCCCATGGTTAGTAAACATTAGTAACGATACACACCTAGCAGCAGTCAAGTCGCAATTTCAGTACTTTATGAGGGGGATGGGGAGGACTTCACAGGAATCTACTTAGTGACAATGTGTCAAATCTGCTGAGTGTGGTTCAACAAATAGTATCATGTCATTGAACGACCACAGCCACAGTTAGAACAGATCCTCTGGAGGGGTTTCCTCTTCACTCTATTTTCTAACCAGCTTCAGGGCCTCTAGTTTTGAACTTTATCCATACTTCTCAGGCTGCCTCCATTTTGAGTCCTCTCCTGCCAGCAGGAAGAGCTGGTACAGCAACTGCTCTGACCAGGACCATAAGAAACTACAGAAGGTTTTTTGCACAGCCCAGACCGTGATGGAAGCCAACCTCCCATCCATGGACTCCATTTATACTTTTCATTGTGGTGGAAAGACTGCCAATATCAAAGACCCCTCCCACACTGATAATGCTCTCTTCCAACTTCCTCCATCAGGCAGAAAATACAGCAGCTTGAACACGTGCACCAACAGGTTGAAGAACAGCTTCTTCCATGCCATTATTAGACTGACAAATGGACATCTCTAACTTCTGCTAAGTTGATGTTGCGTTGTGCATCTCCTGTGCAGCCTGTAGACCTCACTCTGTCTAAGCACCCTATGATCTGTATGTCCTTGTTTGCTAAGATCTGCCTGTACTGCTCACAAAACAAAAGTTTTCACTGTACCTGGGAATATGTGATTGTAATAAAGAAAGTCAAATCACCTCACCTACTGGAACCGGCAATCTCCAGCTGCAGACCCTCTGATATGTTTACATCCTAAGCAAATTAAGCTCAGTAGATGAGTATTAGGAGGCCAACACCTGGACAATCACACCAGAGGGTGCACAACATATACATGCAGGGGTCAGGACCATTGGGAAAAAAAACTACCACAAGATTAAAATTGCAGAGAAAGACTGTAACTGGAGCATTTTATAACAATAATATTTAGGATGCAAACAACATTTTTATAAATCAGCATGCCTTATACTTGAGCATGACATGGATTTTAATTGCATTTCCACCAAAAGGTCACAGTCAACTTGCAAATTGTCACTATGTCACATCAGCTTATTCACACATTTTAATCGCAATAAACTGCTTTGAAGATAATGCAAGCCCAAATAATATCTGGTATCCTGAGAGTGCTGGAGCAAAGAAATGCTGATTGCTGCAAAGCCAATACCCTTTGCATTAGATGATTAATCTAATTTTTCATGTAGATATATATGTTCAAAGTTTGTGAGAAGATTTGTAGCTCGGGTGCTCATTGTTGTGGTTCTGTTTGCCGAGCTGGGAATTAGTGTTACAGATGTTTCATCCCCTGTCTAGGTGACATCCACAGGAGGCTCCCAAGCACTGAGAAGTGCATTTGTGATCTTTCCTCTGGCATTTATAGTGGTTTGTCTCTGTCACTTCCAGTTGTCAGTTCCAGCTGTCCGTTGCAGTGGTCGGTATATTGGGTCCAGGTTGATGTGCTTATTGATTGAATCTGTGGATGAGTGCCATGCCTCTAGGAATTCCCTGGCTGTTCTCTGTTTGGCTTGACCTATAATAGTAGTGCTGTCCCAGTCGAATTCATGTTGCTTGTCATCTGCGCATGTGGCTACTAAGGATAGCTGGTCGTGTCGTTTCGTGGCTAGTTTGTGTTCATGGATGCGGATCGTTAGCTGTCTTCCTATTTGTCCTATGTAGTGTTTTGTGCAGTCCTTGCATGGGATTTTGTATACTACATTGGTTTTGCTCATGCTGGGTATCGGGTTCTTCGTTCTGGTGAGTTGTTGTCTGAGAGTGGCTGTTGGTTTGTGTGCTGATATGAGTCCTAGTGGTCCCAGCAGTCTGGCTGTCAGTTCGGAAATGCTCTTGATGTATGGTAGTGTGACTAGTCCTTTGGGTTGCAGCATGTCCTCGTTCCGCTGTCTTTCCCTTAGGCATCTGTTGATGAAATTGTGCGGGTATCCATTTTTGGCGAATACATTGTATAGGTGTTCTTCTTCATCTTTTTGCAGTTCTGGTGTGCTGCAGTGTGTTGTGGCCCTTTTGAACAGTGTCTTGATGCAACTTCGTTTGTGTGTGTTGGGGTGGTTGCTTTCGTAGTTCAGGACTTGGTCTGTGTGTGTGGCTTTCCTGTATACCTTTGTGGTGAATTCTCCGTTCAGTGTTCCCTGTACCATCATGTCTAGGAATGGGAGTTGGTTGTCTTTTTCTTCCTCTCTAGTGAATCGGATTCCTGTGAGTGTGGCGTTGATGATACGGTGTGTGTTCTCTAATCTGTGTTTTTAATGATTACAAAAGTGTCATCCACATATCTGACCCAGAGTTTGGGTTGAATTTGCGGTAAGACTGTTTGTTCTCACCTTTGCATTACCGCTTCTGCTATAAGTCCAGAGATGGGTGAGCCCATGGGTGTGCCGTTCATTTGTTCATATATTTGGTTGTTGAATGTGAAGTGTGTTGTAAGGCACAGTTCAAAAGGGCCACAACACACTGCAGTACACCAGAACTGCAAAAAAAGGAAGAAGAACACCTATACAATGTATTCGCCAAAAACGGATACCCACGCAATTTCATCAACAGATACCTATGTGCACATACATGAATCAAATACTTTGGGTTTTATTCGATGATAAGGATTTGCACACTTCCCAGCATGAGAGCTGATTTTCTTGACTAGAAAACATACATTGCATTTTTTATAATTTTGTATTCATACAAAGAAGTCAGTTATTTATCTCTTTCAATCACATTTTATTCCAGATTTGGTTTGGTTTTGCTCCATTGCACATCACAATTCTTACAGCATATTCAGTGGAAGACTGTCACTTCCAGACCTGTTTAGACATGTAAATACCTTTAGGTTTCCTATAAAAGTGGTACTTAATTTGTTTACTTAGCCCTTGAATTAATAATTCATTTCAAGATCAAATTAAATATTCAAGATTGTAAACCAAAAAGATCAACATATGTTACAATTCCATTTGCAGCCTTTAATTGCCTTTAGTTCTCAACATTTATGGACCTTTTTCAATATTTCGACCTAATTTGATAACATAATGGAAGAGTACAGGCATTTTTTTTGGCTAATCAATCATCCAGACCATGGTCCAAAGTGCAAGATGACTAATCTGTCATTCAAATTGAAATGCATTCACTTGAGCTCTTAATTTTAGCTCTGCTTGTAAATCAGAAAGTCTATCCTCATCTGTGTATTGGAAATCTTACACAATGTTTGGTTTGTCCCTTACACCCATCCCCAGTCCTGAAGAAGGGTTATACCTGAAACTTTGACTTCTCCACCTCCTGATGCTGCCTGGCTTGCTGTGTTCTTCCAGCCTCCTGTTTGGTGTCTTCTTATCCCTCCGGCAAAGAGCTTCACAAGTAGTTAGCTTTGGTTAAAATTGCCTTCCTTTACCTCACTCAAGTGCCTTCTTTTGTGCAGAAGGGTGATAATAGGTCATTGGCTAAGGAAACCATAAAACCATTCAATGTGTATAAAAGGATGACCAAGGCTCAGTTCTAGTGTTTAAAAATGGAAGTCTTGCTACATTTTCCTTTTCTAATGGAAGATCCCAGGATTAAATAAAGTATTTGTGCTTCCATACCAACCAAAACACACACCATTAATCAAATGTGGAAAGTTTCTTAGTATTTAGGCTCCATGGACAATTTCTTTATAGGCAGCTGTAGATCGGTAAATCAATGTTACACACTTTGCAGATATCTCTTGATTCTCATTTACATATAACTTTAAATACTGTGTACAGTTTAACGTTGTATCAAAGATTTTCTTTGAAAACAAAACAAAGACACCAGTGCGATAAAATAATTCATTTTTGTTTGAGACACATAAAAATAACTTTTAAAATATCATTCCTTGCCTCATTTCATTGGGTCTGTGAGTTCCCAAGAGGAAATAAGGTCTGTTCTTGGAGTGATGCAAAATGAAATGTTGATTATTGGTCCATGTTGGGATTTCAAGGAAGCTTTGAATAGCTTAAATTTTCAAAATTATGAAAGATATATGGTTCCATTAAAAGTGGAGAAAAAGCCTTGAATGGGTTGATACAGCTGGCAGTGTAGTATTGCAAATTGCAAAAGGCATTGCAAAGTTAAGTAGGAAAATAATTAGATAGTGGTTCACAGTAGATATCCATTTGGTAGTATCAGTTTCCTTTTACGATTGAAATGTTTGATGTGACCATTGCAACAAGGAAAGAAATCA
Source organism: Hemiscyllium ocellatum (assembly GCF_020745735.1). Taxonomy (NCBI): domain Eukaryota; kingdom Metazoa; phylum Chordata; class Chondrichthyes; order Orectolobiformes; family Hemiscylliidae; genus Hemiscyllium; species Hemiscyllium ocellatum. The sequence continues at coordinate 24,012,360 of NC_083425.1, read as the reverse complement.
ATTCACGTCTCCTAATTGGATCATTACAATATATATTTAAAAGTTGATAGTAAATAAGAAAGAAAAATTAGCAAACAGTCCAACATTAAAGCTAAGGGAGTCATCACGAAGCATTGATGCACTGTTGCTTAAATTTGAAGATAGGTTTAGTAAATATAATCCATAAGGTAGGGTGTCCAGAGGAAGGGCTCTTGTGGTCTGGGTTCAAATCCCACTTGACAAACATCTCTAAACAGCTTAATTAGAAAGTGTCTTAGTATCCAAAGGTTTTTGAGAGCAAATTGTCAGAGGACAATCTTATCAAAGTAGTTTGATGGGAATGGTTGCATGAAAGGAAGATGTTCCCCTTTGATGTCAATTGAAACTGAGGATGATTGGAGTACAAAACTAAAATTCCATTCAATCTCTTGGTACACCCACCTGTCATGTAAGTTAAAACTAATACAAGATCAGTGACTTTCATTTTGTTTGAAATACCGCAGCAAGAAAAATGGTCAACATTTCTAGCACACAGCCAGCTTCCACAATGAAGGTTGTAATTGCCTACATGTGGGCATCTTCGATGCAGCCCAATTCAATTGTAAATACTGTTCCCTCTCCGTAATTGTACAATTGCTTCGCAATTATAGGAACAGAATTTTCATATCAGTTCGTATCACCTCCTGAGATTCTTTTATCCTGAATGATCTCATCTAGAAATAAAAATAATCCACAATGTTTTGTTCTGTGATGAGTGCTTCATTGTTAAAATGAATTGTAATCCAATTAGTTCTCAACATATCAATTGGAGATCATATGCAGTTTTCTTGTAAATGTGTCTCTTGAAGTCAATTATAAAGACTTTCTTTCGGCCTCTTTAATCGATTGATTAGATTAGATTTGGACAGTGTTCAGGCCAGAGGTCAAAATAGCCTTTTATTTTTTAATGATTTTTTTTTAAGTGTGGCACAGAGATATGTGCATTTATCTATATGAGACAGAATGGCACCTGAAGTTTGATGAGAGAGATAGGTGTTCAACGTAACATCCTTTATTCATAATGGTGAATCTGCCTGAGGATTAAAAGTGGAGAATGTCAATTACAGCTTCCATTCTTCCAATAAGTGGAGCACTGGAATCTGAAAGTGGGAGACATCTATTTAGGAAAGGCTTACAAGACAATAAATTGTTACATCAGAAAGGCCCAACCCAATGAGAAATATCAGAATGATTACAATGCTTACAATTTCCTTTCAATGCTGCTATTTCAGAAACAACTGTCTATATGAAACTTGATGCTGTTCTAACTACACAAAGCTGGAAGTACAGATGTAGCAGAAAAAAATCCTGGAAAAATATTAAGCAAAAATTGAGAAAATCTGAGCTCCCAAGAGAAAAGTATTAATGTAGGTCAGCAAAATTTACAGACAACTGTTTACAGACAAGTGATTGAATACAAGTGTTTCAATATTTTTACCACTTACCTTTGGACAAGCTTACCTTTACCAATGAATGGTGGAATTTTCATGAAAGGGAAAATAATGGGGTCCAAGGAGAGCTAGCCAATTGCATACAAAATTGGCTTCACAGTCTGGGACAGAAGATGGTGGTAAGGGGCTGTTATTCATATTGGAGGCCTGTGAATAGCGGTGTGCCACAAGGATCGGTACTGGCTCCACTGTTGTTCACCATTGATATAAACGCTTTGAATGAGAATATCGGAGGCATGGCTAGTAAGTTTGCAGATGTCACCAAAACCGGTGGTCCAGTGGACAGTGAAGAAGGTTATCCAAAATTACAATGAAATCTTGAGCACCTGGGTCAGTAGTCAAGGAATGGCAGATGAAGTTTAATTTCAATAAATGTGAGGTGTTACATTTTTGTAAGATAAACCACGTCAGGACTTGCACGGTTAATGTTAGGGTCCTCGGGAGTGTTGTTGAACAGAGAGACCTAGGGGTGCTGGTGCATAGTTCCTTGAAAGTAGTGTTGCAGGTAGACAGGGAGATGAAGAAGGTGTTTGGCACACACTGAGCAGAGGCGTTGGGACATCATGTTACAGCTGTACAAGACAATGGTAAGGCCTCATTTAGAGTACTGCATTCAATTCAATAGGGATGTTATGATGGAAAGGATTCAAAAACAGATTTAGAAGGGTGTTACAAAGACCGGAAGGTTTGGATTATAAGGGACTGGATAGGCTGGATTTTTTTTTTATCCTGAAGCGTAGGAGGCTGAGGGTTCACCTTATAGAGGCTTACAAAATCATGAAGGACATAGTTAAGGTGAATAGCTAAGATCTTTTCCCCATGGTAAGATTGTCCAAGACTACAGGTTTGAAGTAAGAGGGGAAAGATATAACAGGGACCTGAGGAGCAACTTTTTCACATAGAGGGTGGTGCATGTATGGAATGAGCTGCCAGAGAAGTGGTGGGGTGAGTACAATTACAACATGAAAGAGACTTTTGGACAGGTACCTGAATAGGAAAGGTTTAGAGGGAGATGGGCTAAATTCAGGCAAATGGAACAAGTTCAGTTAGGGAACCTAGGTTGACATGGACGAATTGGGTCAAATGGTCTGTTTCTGTGCTATATGATTCCATGACTCTCATGGACAAAAAGAGTAAAAGAAAAAGCATGCTGTAACAAGGTCAGCCAGGTGGTCCTATAGATTATGAGATCCTGTGAACTTGGTCCAACATGAGAGAGGAGCTGACCAGTATTGGTTGGAAAGGGAGCCTAGCAGGAAAGATGATGGAGCACCAAATGCAGGGGTTTCTGGGGATAATTTGATCGGCACAGCAGAAATTCATTCCAAGGAAAAAGAAACAAACTAAGGAGAGGACATGGCAACTGTGGCTGAGAAGGGAAGTCAGGGACAGAATAAAAGCATACATTGCAGTGTAAATTAATGGGAAGCTGGAGGATTGAGAAGGCTTTTAAAAAAATACAGCTAAAAAAAAAGTAGGAGGGTAAGCTAGCTAGAAATATAAAAGAAAATTGCAAGAGTATTCTCGGATATATAAAAGGTAAGAGAGAAGCAAGAGTGAACATTGGGCTCCTGGTAAATGAGGCTGGAGAATGGGGAATGAAGAAATAGCAGTGGAACTGAATAGGTACTTTGCATCAGTCTTCATGGTGGAAGACACCAATAGCATACCAAAACTTCAAGAGAGTCAGGGGGCAGAGGTGAGTGTAGTTACCATCACTAAGGAGAAGGTGATGGGGAAATTGAAAGGTCTGAAATTGGATGTCACCCACATCGAATAGACTACACCACAAGATTCTGAAGGAGATAGCCAAGAAGATTGTTGAAGCATTGGTGGTGATATTTCAGAAATCACTGGAGTTAGGTAAGGTCCCAGAGGACAGGAAAATACCTAATGCAAAACCACTGTTTAAGAAGGGAGGGAGGCAAATGATAAGAAACTATGGGGCTGGTTAGCCCGACCTCTGTCATTGGAAAGATTTTAGTGCCCATTATTAAGGATGAGATAGTGGAGTACTTGGAACTGCATGGTAAAATCGAGCTGAGTCAGCGTGGTTTCATCAAGGGGAAGTCATGCCTGACCAATCTGTTAAAATTCTTTGAGGAGGTAACTCGCAAGTCAGACAGAGGAGAGCCAGTGGACATGACCTATTTAGATTTCTAGAAGGTCTTTTATAAATTGCCACACAGGAGGCGACTAAATAAGAGCCCATGGTGTTAGAGGCAAGGTACTGACATGGATAGAGAATTGGCTGACTGGCACAAGGTAGAGATTGGGAATCAATGAATTTTTTTCAGGATGGCAGCTGGTGATTAGTGGAACGCTGCAGGGGTCAATGCTGGAACTGCAATTATTTATGTTATACATTAACGATCTGGACAAAGAAACTGAGGTCGTTGTTGCTAAGTTTGCAAATGACATAAAGATAACAGAGGGACAGTTTCCATTGATAACACCAATGCATTATTTTCAGAAAGCATCTCAAAATACTTTTGGAATAACCTGATCCTTGATTTCTTCTGCCAAGGATAAACACCAGACTCCTCATCTCTCTGTGCCAACATATGTTCTTCCTCCTGACTTGTGCTGGGCATGTATCCCACAATTAAAATCTCCTGGTGCAAATGTATATGAGTTTGAGAGGGATAGATGAGGTTAGAGTACAAAGTGAGAACTGAATACAGATCTGGTGTCATTTGGACCCAGCTTTATCTTCCTTTGACACACCCACAGAGATGGAGAAAAGCATTACTGATATACATTAATAGCATTTCCACACAGCTTCCAATGAGAGAATAAGAGTAGGAAGAAACAGTTAACACAAAGGTTGAGCTTTGACCAGTGCTCCTGCTTCACACTGTGCAGTCTGTCTATGGTCTCTCTCTCCCCTCCAAAGGTTTTTTGCACATTTAAAGGACATCCTGATGCACATTGTTTCTGGCTCTAGTTTGTGGCTGTCAACTCTGGCAAGGAGAGTAGATGTGATAAGAAAAAATAATAAATTTTGGAAATTATACCAATCCTGAAGATGTGTACATTGCAATTCACCCTTTAAGAGTGATTGTTCTTCTAATAATATCTTATTTCTCAACTTATCAATAGCCAATAAGATAAACTGGACTTTTGCAACATGTTCCTTTGGGGAATATGACTAGTACTTTGAAATTTCATGCATTACATAAAAGCAATAGTCAATATGTTCAGGTACCAAAGGTGAAATATTACAAGTTTATGGAAAGTAACTTGAGCTTCGTCTTAATAAGCTCAAAACTTCCTCAACTTTGTGCACGAAATGGCATTGAATTGGAAAGTTCACTTAGCGATATTGTACAGAACAAAACTGGGAAATGTTTTTTATTATTATTTGACATTTAGCTTCTTGGCATTAAAATAGAAGTACAGAAAGACATAAAGCATCCATTATCATAGATCATCTTTTATTAAACTAAATTTAATAACATTTATATTATATTAATTTATAATACAAAAAATCATGTTTTGCATGACAATAGATCATCTCAGTGAGATATAAAACAATAATTGAATGAAAAATATCTAATTAGTTCATAAACCAAGAAACTAAAGTTCAAGTTGCTGACAAATTCATCAGAATCCCTAAATGTAATTACTCCTCTTTAAATTATCATTTATATCTTCCACTTTGATTTATAATGCTTGTTACCTTTTAATTTAAATTGACATTTTCCTTCAGTTTTACATAAATAGCTAAAATAAAGAAAAGTAACAACACAGACTTGATGGGCTTTTGTGCTGAAACATTTTCTGATTATCACAATTTTACACAAGTAAATTTTTTACAGGATCTGAAGTGCAGGTCGTTGATTGATTGATAATATAATAAATAAGTTTTTTTATGGAAACACTGAGAATGTCATTAAGGTGGAACCAATCTGTAGTCTCTCCTTGGAGTATGAATTAAACAAATTAAACAAAAAAAAAGTTTCTTTTTTGGCCTGTAGCATTCAATTGTGTCCTGAAAACTGTTGCCAAGTATCTACATCTGCACATTATACGTACTGGCTGTGCTGTTAATAACAAAATATTACATATGTAGTATTTTCATCACCTGTAAAGCTACTGTTCCTGTTACATAATGTTACACAACAAGACAGAATACCCACAAAGACTGCATCTAAAGATAACACAGGATACAAACTCAATCCATTGCCCAGTCACAAAAATACATTTGTTGGTTTGTCTGAAATTATTCATTTTCTGAGGACTGAATGAAACTGCTGAATTTTATTGTTGCTGTTTACAACAGCAGAATGTCTTAGCTGAGTTACCACCTATTTAAAGATTTAGATGGTTGCAATACATATTTTGAAGAGTTACTTCAAACTGAATGATGAATAAAGGTGCACTTGCGCACACCTTTTCAACAAAACTAAAATAGCATTTTGCCAATCCAGAGTTAAGGGCCCACTCTGGAAAGGATTGGAAAGCCTGTAGCGCTTTGTTATGTGTTGATGAAGATGATACATTCTGATTTAAGCTACATTTATATTATGATTGCAGTATAAATTCTGTTAAATCAGGAGTCAGAATCATTTCCCATCAATGCCAGTTGTAATATAAAAGCTCCATCCAGAAGACTGAAATTACTGTTGTTTTCATTTTGCACTCCTAATATCTGATTTTATCTCCACAGTGAAACATATTAAAGCAGTCATCAATCATATGCAGATCAAATATTTACAATACAATAAATATAGTCTGCATTGTCTCATATTTTCCTATTACTACATCAATTATAACATACTTTGCATTCAAACAAAACCTCTGATATAAAATAAGCCACTTAACTTCGGTCATCTTTGAGACTGTGAACTTTGTGCCATAAATCATTGAATATCACTAACTAAACTCCTGTTCCTATAATTTGTGGAATAAAAATAATCTGCTAACATCAAGTCGAGTTATTTGAATACTCTATGACAACATATAAATACTGAAGGTGCAAAAATTTATTGATTGCAGATTAGATTTTGTTGATCCATGGATTAGATTTTGTTAATAAAATTATGTCAACATATGTTTACCTTTCCAAGTAAATATTGCTGATAATATTTTAATTAATTGACACAGAAAAAGAAAACATTAAAGAAAAAAAGATTTTTAAAAATTATTGCAGTCCAATGAATCCATGAATGCGTGATCTGCCAAAGAGCTTGGATTATATTTATATAAAGGAAAAAGTGAAACAGATTGAGCAGTTTGAAATCCAAGTGTGCAAAATAAATGCTTTCAGTTGGAAATGAATAAAAGTTCTATTTTCATGCTCCCTGATAGAGATTGTGAGTTATGCCAGACACCTGCAGTATTTTCAATGGCAAATTGGAAAGAACTCAAATTTCAGGTGCATTTATTCTTGTTTAACAGGAATCAATATTATAACAATTACTTTTGTAAATTTAATCTATAATTGAAGATAACATCTTCTGTATGGCAGAGATAGTTCAAACTTACAAGAAATATGAGTAGAGAATCCCATGTACCAGTAATTTATAACTATTGTACCAATAAAACCAGATATCATATAGCTTCCATTCCAGACTGAAATGCTTTTAACTTGTGACTGTGAAGAAAGGAAACATTACCCGCAAAATTGCCTGATGCCATCCTAATCGCTGAACTGTGCGATTTGTAATTGAACATTCTTCATATTTGTGGCTTTTTAAGGGTCATTTTTATTTCACCAGCAGAACATTATAGGTGACAGTGAAAATGGGGTATGCTCTGTTGAGCAAAAAAACTGATTACACATTACCAAGTTTTGTTCTTTACACTGTTTGTCTTTCACTAACATTTGTTCTCTGTGCAATTCTGGAAGGAGCACCTATGAAGAACAGCAAGCTTAGTAACAGTGATAAATAGCCCTCAATGAAACATGTGTACGATGGATGAGTGTTCATTAACAAAGATGGGAAAGGAGTAAAATTCTGGTGCAATTATTGACCATGCACTGCAAGTATCCAATCAATACAGGCTGTCATCAACAAGGTTAATCGAGCACTGAGATGTTCCGTGAGGACAGCTGCTTAAAAGACTGCAAAGAGCCAACTTAACCATTTTGATCACAAACTGTTGATGCGGAGATTTACCTGATTAACTTTGGTCATGAGAAATTACAGTTTTATTTTAGAAAAAAACACATTTGAAGTTTTAACTGGGGATAATTTACTCTTCAAATGAAATAATGTGAAAAAGTAATTTCACACTGTCTTTTTGAAGAAGTGGATTTGATGAACTGAGAAATATTTCAGTGCTGTGTGCAGATGATGATCCATTGAGAATAGATGAGATGATATTAATTCAAAGTTATCTTGAGGCTCAAGGAGAGGGAAAGCTGGTTTTCCTCCCAAGACTGAGCGAATTAAGAAATTAGCCATATTTACTGTTCCCTGAATAGGCAATACATTTGAATATCCCAGCTCTGGATAATTCAAAAATACAATTACAGAAGTGACTACTTCCATCATTTCTATAATCTGTGCATTTATAATACAAACATTTTCTAAGCTCCAATCAGACATATTTTCTAATTGCAAAGTAAGAAAGTAGTATCCAGGAGTTGATGTTGTTATGCCATTGCTTTGTGATGTGATACAATAACAGATATAATCAGTGTTGACATTTTTTTTCATAAAAGATTCCTTTAACTTTCACCTGATGAAGGGGCTACATTCCAAAACCTTGCAGTTTCCAATAAAGCTGTTGGACTACCACCTGGTGCCATGTGGCTTCTGACTTTGTCCACCCCAGTCCAACGCAGGCATCATAACTCCACCATTTAACTTAATACTGAAGAAGCCATCAAAGACAGCACTGAAATACAGTTGGAAAAGTGGGAAACTCTTCAACTAAAATTAAACCACAAGAAGAAGTTCATGAACAATTCATTTTAATGTAAATATTGCATTAAAGTAGCTAATGCATCATAGTAAAACATGACTATCTGCATCAAAATAAAGAGAACAGTCAGGTCAAGCTCGATGATACATACAAAGATGTTTTGACAGTGCTCCTGTGAAGATGAAAGACATTTTGACACAGTCTCAGAACTTCTTTCAGTCTCAAGGACAAAGAAGACAGGCACAGATTTGCACACAAAACCTGAGCAAATAAAAATAGCAAATCTGTTGCAATGTGGAAGACAGAGAAGAAGATGATCTAAGATTACAAAGAGATCTTGATCAATTGGGTCAATGGGCTGAAGAGTGGCAGACGGAGTTTAAATTTGATAAATGTGAGGTTTTGCATTTTGGGAAAACAAACAAAGGCGAGACTTATACAATTAAAATTAGGGCCTTGCTAATGTCATTGAACAGAGAGACCTAGGGGTTCATGTATATAATTATTTGATGCTTGTATCACATGCAGATAGGGTGATAAGAAGGCATTTAGCATTCTTGGCTTCATTGCTCAGATTTTTGAGTTTAGGAGTTGGGACATTACGTTGAGGTTGTACAGGATGTAAGTGAGGCATCTTCTGGAATACTGTGTCCAGTTCTGGTTGGCCTGTTATAGAGTCATAAAGATGCACAGCACGGAAACAGATCCTTCAGTCCAACTCGTCCATACCGACCCAATCCAATCTAGTCCCACCTGCCAGCACCTTGGTCCATATCCCTCCAAACACTTTCTATTCATGTACCCATCCTGATGCCTTTTAAATGTTGCAATTGTACTAGCCTCCACCACTTCCTCTGGCAGCTCATTACATACATGTATAACCCTGTGTGTGAAAAAGTTGCCTCTTAGGTCTCTTTTATATCTTTCCCCTCTCACCCTAAACCTAAGGCCCTCTGGTTCTGGATTCCCCCAACCCAGGGAAAAAACTTTGTCTATTAACCTATCCATGCCCCTCATAATTTTGTAAACCTCTATAAGGTCACCCCTCAGCCTCTGACACTCCAGGGAAAACAGCCTCAGCCTGTTCAGCCTCTCCCTGTAGTTCAAATCCTCCAACCATGGAAACATTCCTTGTAAATCTTTTCTGAACCTTTTCAAGTTTCACAGCATATTTCCGATAGGAAGGAGACCAGAATTGCACGCAATAACAGTAGCCTAACCAATGTCCTGTACAGCCGCAACATGACCTCCCAACTCCTGTACTCAATACTCGGACTAATAAAGGAAAGCATACTAAACAACTTCTTCACTATCCTTTCTACCTGCGACTCCATTTTCAAGGAGCTATGAACCTGTACTCCAAGGTCTCTTTGTTCAGCAACACTCCCTAGGACCTTACCATTAAGTGTATGAGTCCTGCTAAGATTTGCTTTCCCACAATGCAACAACTCGCATTTATCTAAATTAAACTCCATCTGCCACTTCTCAGCCCATTGGCTCATCTGATCAAGATCCCATTGTACTCTGAGGTAACCTTCTTCGCCGTTGACCACCCCTCCAATTTTGGTGTCATCAGCAAACTTACTAACTCTTATGCTCCCATCCAAATCATTTATATAAATGATCAAATGTAGTGGACCCAGCACCAATCCTTGTGGCATGCCACTGATCACAGGCCTCCAGTCTGAAAAACAACCCTCCACCGTACCCTCTGTCTTCTACCTTTGAACCAGTTCTTTATCCAAATTGTGAGATCTCCCCGTATTCCATGAGATCTGACCTTGCTCACCAGTCTCCCATGGGGAACCTTGTCAAACACCTTAATGAAGTCCATATAGATCATATCTACTCCTCTGCCCTCATCAATCCCCTTCATTACTTCTTCAAAAATCTCAATCAACTTTGTGAGGCATGATTTCCCACGCATAAAGCCATGTTAACTATCCCTAAGATATTATTAACATGGAAAGGGTTCAGAAGAGATTTACCAGGATGTTGCCAGGAATGGAGGGTTTGGGTTACAAGAGGAGGCTTTGTCAGCATTGCATCCCTTGAGACCCACTGAAGATGTTACATAGTAGTGTAATGAAACGTCCAGAAATGAACCTTCCAGCTCAGCAAGTAAACCTAGGCTGGGACTGTTTTCACTGGAATGGAGAAGATTGAGGGTGACTTTATAGAGGTTTATACAATCATGAGGAGTATGGCAGGTGTCTTTTCCTTTAGGTGGGGGATTTCAAGACTGGGGGCAATTTTTAAGGTGAAAGGAGAAAGATTTAGAAAAGAATGAGGAACAATTTTTTTTTACACAGAGAGTGATTCATATCTGTAATTAACTTCCTGGGGATGTGGTGGATGTGGGTACAGTTACAATGTTTAAAAGACATCTAGATAAGTATATGATTAAGAAATGTTTGGAGTGATATGGGCCAAGTCCAGGCAGTTTGTTGGGATTATGGTCGGTATGAACTTGTTCGACCAAAGGGGCTGTTTGTGTTGTCTGACTCTATTACTCTATGTTAACAGACTATCGAAATGGGACAACAAATTGTATTGAACCTGAGATCTCAGAGGAGCAGACAAGCAAGACTAGAGAAATTTTTAAATGCTGAAGATCCAGTCTGAACCTTCTATTCATGTTATTTATGAATGGTATTTGAGAATAACACTGTCCTCATGTTCAGAAAGGGAGGATGAGCATTGATCAGTATGTGTTGGCACTGATAAAGGGCTTATGCCCGAAACGTCGATTCGCCTGCTCCTCGGATGCTGCCTGCCCTACTGTGCTTTTCCACGCCACACTCTCAACTCTGATCTCCAGCATCTGCAGTCCTCACTTTCTCCTAGTTGGCACTGAAATGTCCAGCTTAATCTTATGAGTGTGAGCAACTGAAAGATGATCTCATCAGAGATAGGATTTGTTACAAAATTTTAAAAATCCCACTGTAAGAGACATCTGCTAAGAGAAGAGAAACATTCACTCAAAAAACCGATAGACGTTTGCGATGTCAATCATCAGTTCAAGAGCATTAATGAGAGAACAGATGAGCTTCAGGACTATCAACAACAATGGAGAGAAGGGAGAAATATTTTACCCAATATATCTGCTGGAAAGAAGCTAAGCAATCCTCTTAGGATCATTGATGGAGTCATATCAGGCAATGAATCACTCTACATTATATAACTGGTTGACATTGCCTTGTCTCAAGGTGACAAATAGCTTGTGACTGTTAGAATGCTGACTTCTGAGGAAAGCATCAAATGAACGCGAAGTGTCAAATAGACACTGGTGCATCGTACAATATGATGAGCATCACAGACTGGTGTGAAGTTGCACAAGATGGTAATCTAAAATGAAGCGACCAGATCATATTAAGTTGATATAATGAAATAATGCTCAGCCAAAGAGAACACAACAATGAACCTAATGCAATGGGAAGGAAGACAGGAAAATTGGTGCCCCACTTTATGGGCATTGTCCTGGAGTTGCAGGTGGATGGGCTGGTGCACAAGCTTCTTCCCTCAGAACCAGCAGTGAAGGCTAAGGGAGCAGATCATGCCAGCCTGATCAGAGGTTGGCAACCAGGTTAGAGCAGTCTCAGCCATCTGGAACAATGCCCAGCACTGTAGGAAGAAGGTCCATGTTCTTTTCCACTCTGCCAGCATAAGTACCAACATCTTCTCCCTCTTTCCACCCTACCTCTTGCAAAACTGTCAACCCATATTCCCAATTCCTCCGCGTCCGCCGTATCTGCTCCCAGTTCCACCACAGAACACACCAGATGGCCTCCTTCCTTAGAGACCACAATTTGCCTTCCCATGTGGTTAAAGATGCCCTCCAACGCATCTCGTCCACATCCTGCACCTCCGCCCTCAGACCCCATCCCTCCAACCGTAACAAGGACAGAACGGCCCTGGTCCTCACCTTCCACCCTATCAACCTTCGCATAACCAAATCATCCGCCGACATTTCCACCACCTCCAAAAAGACCTTACCACCAGGGATATATTTCCCTCCTCACCTCTTTCCGCCTTCTGCAAAAAACCGTTCCCTCCGTGACTACCTGGTCAGGTCCATGCTCCCGTACAACACACCCTCCCATCCTGGCACTTTCCCCTGCCACCGCAGGAACTGCAAAACCTGTGCCCACACCTCCTCCCTCACCTCCATCCAAGGCCCTAAAAGAGCCTTCCACATCCATCAAAGTTTTACCTGCACATCCACCAATATCATTTATTGCATCCGTTGCTCCCAATGTGGTCCCCTCTACATTGGGGAGACTGGACACCTCCTAGCAGAGCGCTTTAGGGAATATATCTGGAACACCCGCACCAATCAACCACACTGCCCCATGGCCCAACATTTCAACTCCCCCTCCCACTCTGCTGAGAACATGGAGGTCCTGGGCCTCTTTCACTGCCGTTCCCTCACCACCAGACGCCTGGAGGAAGAACGCCTCATCTTCCGCCTCAGAACACTTCAACCCCAGGGCATCAATGTGGACTTCAACAGTTTCCTCATTTCCCCTTTCCCCACCTCACCCTCGTTCCAAACTTCCAGCTCAGTACTGTCCCCATGAGTTGTCCGGACTTGTCCTACCTGCCTATCTCCTTTTCCACCAATCCACTCCATCCTCTCCTCCCTGACTTATCACCTTCATCCCCTCCCCCACTCACCTACTGTACTCCATGCTACTTTCTTCCCACCCCCACCCTCATCTAGCTTATCTCTCCACGCTTCAGGCTCACTGCCTTTATTCCTGATGAAGGGCTTTTGCCCGAAACGTCGATTTTGCTGCTCCTCGGATGCTGCCTGAACTGCTGTGCTCTTCCAACACCACTAATCCAAAATCTTCTCCCTGTTACCTAACACTCTCTCAGTCTCCTCTACTCACCCACCTCCCAACAAGGGTCACTCTTTAGCATTCTCATTAATGGATGCAATGTCTTCTCCACTCACCCACCCCAGGCTGCAACATCACTAACCCTGCATGTACTTTGTATTGGTTACTCACTTGGGAAACTTCCACATCTGCTCCAACAGTAATAGCTGTACTATCCTCTTTCATCTTCAACAATACCCATCTCTCTCTCACACACACACACACACACACACACACACACACACACACACACACACACACATTACAGCAGGACAACAGCACACAATAGGACAGAGAGATTCAAGATGAGAAGTGGGGAGCTGCACATGCCTTGTGCCCTGATCACTTTGAGTGGTGTCTAGTCCGGGATTGGAGGTTGCTCTTGGCTTCCTGTGTTGCAAACTCCTGAATGAAGTCTATTTTCCTTGGCTGGACTGAGGCCTGCTCACAATTACAAGTTTGTGAAAAAAAAACAAGGAAACGTGAATGCCAGAAATAAGAAACATCAACAGAAATTTCCGGAAAAAAACTCAGCAGGTCTAGCAGCACCTGTAGGTAGAAAGCAAAGTTAACGTTTCTTATCCAGTGACCCTTCCACAGAATTGATTGTAGTTCAAGAAGTTTGTTTAATGTATTGGAGATGATGTGGAAAGATAGTAGGGGTGGAAATATGAGCAGTGCATTCCTGATGAAGAGCTTAAGCTCAAAATGTCAACTGTCCTGCTCCTCAGATGCTGCCTGACTTGCTGTGTTCTTCCAGCACCACACTTTTTGATTGTGGGCAAGACAATAAATGATAGGTGAAAATGGAGCTCAAAGAGAGAGAGAGCAGCAGTTGATCTGACAAAGGAGTAGCTAAAAGTCAGCCTGGGGAATGAATACCTGCTCATGGGGACCATTAGTAGCTGACAATGGGTTGTGTGTGGTAGCAGCCCATGTGATGACAAAGACTGGTGTGTGGAGTTTGGGTAAGGAAATGGGAGAAGGTGCTTGGGTCATCAAATTATTGAACTCAATATTGAGTCTGAAGGCTACAGGGTACCTAAGTGGAAATTGAGATGTTGTTCTTCCAGCTTGCACTGGGTTTCACTGGAGCACTGCAGCAATAAGACAGAGATATTGGCCAGGCAACACAGTGGTGTATTGAAATGGCAGACAACAGGAAGCTCAGGATTTGTTTTGTGGACAGAATGTAGGTTTTCCAAGAAGGGGTTGCCCTGTCTGTGCTCAGTCTCCCCAATGTAGAGGAGAGCACATTGTGAGCACTAAATACAGTAAATTAGATTGAGCAAAGGGCAAGGAAATCACCTGCTTCACCTGGAAGGGGTGTCTACAGCCTTGGATAGTGAGGAGAGAGGAGATAAAACGGGCAACGTTCTGGGTTGTGGGAAGGTATTGGGAGGAGAGGACGAGTGAACCAGGTGCCCCAAGAGAATGATCCCTGTGGAAGGCTAACAGGGAAGGGGAAGGGAATACATGTCCAGTGGTGGCATCCTGCTGGAGATGGTGGAAAAAGGCTGATGATCCTTTGGATGTGGATGCTGGTGGGATGGTAGATGAGGACAAGAGGTTGTATGAGAGAACAAAGGGGATGAGGGCTGAACTGCAGGAGATGGGTCAGACTTCGCTGAGTGTCCTGTCAACTACGGTGCTAGGGAATCATCAGTTGAGGAAGATGATGAACATTTCAGAGGTTTCCTTATAGAACAGATGCGATGGAGACAGAGGAACTGGGAGAATGGAATATAGTCTTTACAGGAAACAGGGTGCGTGGGTGAATAATCAAGCTTACTGTGGGAAGTTGGTGAGATTATAGCAGATATTAGTGGCCAGCCTTTTCCCGGAGATGGAAATAGAGATGTTGAGGAAGGGAAGGAAGGAGTCAGAGATGGATCAGGCGAAGGTGAGAGCAGGATGGAAATTGGAATGAAATTGATAAACTTTTCCAATTCTGGAGGAGAGAGGGAAGCAGCATCAAAGATGTCATCAATGTACTGGAGAGAGAGTTATGTGGGGGTGCCCGAATAGAACTGGAACAGGAGCAATCCAATATCCCACAAAGAGACAAGCAGAACTGAGCTCGGGCAGGTATCCATGGCCACCTCTTTGTCTAAAGAAATCGACAGGAGTTAAAGGAGAAATTTGTTTAAAAGGAGAAGTGTGCTACACAGCAAGGTATGACAGTAGTAATTGGAGCCTGGTGCCCCTGGCTAAGAGGGCAATGTCCAAAAAGACAAAGCAAGGATAATGCAAGGCAGGGTTGCTGCAAACATCTGAGTTGGCTCAAAGTGAGTGATCACTATTCCAGTGAGCATAGAGCCTAGAGATATAGCCTGGTCAAGTACATGAGCTGGATGTGTATCCCTGTGGGCACAGTGTCACTGCTGCAGCATTACAATGAGAGTTGTCGGTGCAGCACTGAAGCCCAGAAGCATTCTGTAAGTAGATTGGTGATGTACCAATAGAGGCCAGCATATATTAGATGCCAATGTCAGTGGATATCAGATGCATGTGGCTGGTGTTCAGGAAGGGTGTTGATGCCTAGTGTCAAATGAGGAAGTCTTTGGAGCAAGTGATAAATGAACCCACCAAAAATATGCTCGGATTTCCATATTGAATGAGTCCCTTGGCTAGCTGGTATGCTGAGTTTGGTAAATTTGCAACCTGCAGCAACTTGGGATGTTAACAATGTTAGCAATAATGAACATTAATTGGAATTTAACAACGTTTAGCAAGAATCTTGCCACACCATTTCAGAAAAAATACAAGATGCAGCAAGATGACCTTGACATTAAGATGGGCCTCACCCTGAATCTCACCAGATTCTGCCACACATAGACCATGTCACTTGAGCCTGATAACATCAGGTAAATAAAGGACACCCAGATAAATCCAGATATCCAACATATTCTATATGTGATTAAAGTTCCTGATGTATTACTGAAAGCAATGCAGATTCAAAAGTGGGATAGACTAGAATAAACAAGTTTTGTTCATGAGTGATCATGTTCTGTAGGGAATATGTATATTGTGTAAGGAATCGCTGGAAATGTTACTGCATATTATTCTTTTTAAAATGGAAAAGGAGACATTTGGAGAAATGTATTTGTACCCTGTAGGACTGGAACTTGGTGACATCATCATGTGGCCTTGCATGAAGGCAGAAGCTTTGAAAGCCAATAATGTGATATGGTCCCAACTGATGATACTAAGGTACAAGTCAGTTCTCAGACTGAAACCTTGCTTGACAAATCAAACAAAGAGCAGAAGAGAGTGTACATTTGGGCTGTTGCCTAACAACAACATGTCTTATGACACAGGAAGACAAAGACAGAAACAGAGAACCAGCAGGTTATACAGTAGTAATGCTTAGTCACTGAATGCATTCACAATATGTTGTCAATGCATTTTTAACAAAATACTGTCAAAGTTTATGACACACGAAGGGAATAAAATACACTAACCATTAAAGAAAACTACCTTACATGTAAGAAATACTGGAAACGGTCTTTATACAAGTATCAGAAATAAAGATTCAACACATTTACCTGTAGATTGACACTATAGTCACTCAAACCTCAATAAAGGTCATTGTGTTTCTATTTTGAATTTGCCTTGTTCATTTGGCAGCTTTCCAACAAATTTCTACATTCACATGATGTTACCTTCATTCATTAACATCTTTTCATGAGGCCCTTAATCAGTTGTATTCACAGGTAACATGTATCTTAATACAAATTCCTTGAACTCCTTTTCCACAGCCTTCTGTTTCTCCAGCTGACATTAAATAATCAGGACGTCTTTTCTCCTGCCCTGATTGTACTGGAGACTGCTAAACTGTAATCTACTCGGATCCACTTTCTTTCTCATTGACTGGCTGGCTTCTATCTCTGAACAAAATCTTCATATTCACCAACCTTCCTGCTCGTCCTCTGTTTCTGTCTTTGGCTTCCTGTGTCATAGGACATATTGTTAGGCAACAGCCCAAAGGTGCACTCTCCTCTACTCTTTGTTTTCTAAAGTGCTTATCCATTTACTTCAAGATTATATTTTTAAAGCCTCATTTACCTGCAATGCTCATAGAAATCAAAAATGGAACTCAGGCCTTCCCTTCTTTACCCACACAGCATAGGAACACAAATCAGACTTAAAGCTATACATGTCTCTGTTCACCTTAGTACCAGCATTCCCTCTGATTTCCTTTTCTTTGTGCAAACATCGTGGGTCCAGAATTGGAAGTCAACACTGTGACCGTGTGAGCATGCCAATTGGGATGTGTAGAATGCACAGCAGCTGCACCAGCTTCGAGGGAACATTGCTCAGAATCCAACAATAATAATACATCAGGAACTTTAATCACATATGGAACATGTTGGGTATCAGGATTTATCTGGGTGTCCTTTATTTACCTGATGTTATTATTTGCTAATGCTCTTAAGGATCCATCTGTTCATTAGCAAACAAACAAAGACATTCTAATTGCAAGGTCAATGTGACCAGTCAGCATCTAAAATAATATTCGCTTTTCACTGGAGTAGAAACTGTTCAAACCGCAGAGTTCAAGAGTACAGGAAGGATTACATTACACTCTATCTATGCTGCAAGAGAGAACAAAATTCATCTGTCTACATCAGTTGGAAGATATCCACATTTCTGAGACAACTACTATAATTCACTGCATTGGCCTGAGGCCAATTTTATAAATTCAAAATGAACCAATTAGTGATTTCCTATGCATTGGACATCTAAGTATTGCAATCCATCTGGAATTCAAAGAAATAAACTAGAAGTGACATAAAACGATAAAATGTACTTCGATATATATATATACTTTATGTATAATTGAAAGGTTTTAACAGTACTCTGGAAAAAAAGATTATGATTTGTATTTTAACAGCACATCTGAAGAGATTAAAAAACCATCTGCTTCTTCCATTTCAATCACATGTAATTCCCTCATAAATGTAGATCTTCACTGAGAGTCTCACAGCACAGAGGAGGCCATTTGCCTCATTGTGCCTATGTTAGCTCTTTGAAAAGTTATCCAATTAGTCCCACTCATGTACTTTTTCTTCATAGCCTTGCAATTTGTTCCTTTTTAAGTATACATCCAATTCCTTTTGAAAGCTACTTTTGAATTTGCTTCCAACACCGTACCAGGCATTGCATTTCACATTGTAAAAGGTCACATTATTAACAAATTTCCCCTTCTCCCCTTCAGGTTCCTTTGCCAATCTATGTTCTCCTACTCGCCTGCCAATGAAAACACTTTCACTCTATTTTCTCTGATTATGAGCACTCTTTTAAATTACCCCTTCTGCTTTAGGTGATTCACTTAAAAACAACATTTTGTAAAGATTGCTTTAAATTTTGGCAGGCTTAGATTTTGCTGTATTTCAGAGCTTACGCTTACTGAGTTTTCAGAAGGGTGGGTGGCACAGTGGTTCAATTCCCGCCTCAGGCATTAGTCTGTGTGGAGTTTGCACATTCTCCCCGTGTCTGCGTGGGTTTCCTCCGAGTGCTCCGGTTTCCTCCCATAGTCCAGAAATGTGCATGTTAGGTGAATTGGCCATGCTAAATTGCCCTTAGTGTTAGATGAAGGGGTAAACGTAGGGGAATAGATCTGGGTGGGTTGCGCTTCGGCGGGTCAGCATGGACTTGTTGGGCTGAAGGGCCTGTTTCCACACTGTAAGTAATCTAATATCAGTGTCACGCACAACGGGAATCTTCAAACAATTAGCAACCTTCAAACAATTTTTTTAGGTCATTTTGCAGCAGTCCCACACAACTGAAGTCCAAATCCTGGCTCTGGACAAAGAGGAAAAAAATATATATAGTGAGTAAAATAAGGAAACCAGTCTTTGTCACCTTTAGCCACCCTCATTATCATCTTATATTCACTTCGAAAATCTTTCTTAGTGTCACAATGACATAAGACATGGAAGATTGGTTTTGACTTCCATCAACAAATTTCATATCTCAGATTTTCAAAGTCTGAAATTGTTTTAAAAAAAAGGGACAAAAGTTTTTTAATTAAATGTTATGAAGAGGCTTGTTTGGCTGAGAATCTTTCCATTGGAGTGTAGGAGGTTAAGGTGTGACCTTATAGAGGTTTATAAAATCATGAGGAGCATAGACAAGGTGAAGGGCAGGACTCTCTTCCACAGGGTTGGAGATTTCCAGACTGGGGGCATATTATTAAAGGTGAGAGGAGAAAGGTTTTAAAAACACACAAAGAGCAACTTTTTTATACGTGAAATGAACTTCCAGAGGAAATGGTGGATGTGGGTACAGTTACAATGTTTAACAGACATTTGGATAAGTACATGAAGAAGAAATGTTTGGAAGGATATGGGCCAAACATAGGCAAGTGGGATCCATTTAGTTTGGGATTATGGTCAACATGGACTGGTTGGACCAAAGGGTCTGGGACCGTGCCATATGACTATCACTTGACCCACACAGGTTGGTCAAGTTTCATGAAACCACTGTGGATTAAACAAAAGACAACATGAACTGAAATTAAATTCCATCCAAAAGATAATGGAACCAGTCAATACCACCATGAGGAATGTTCAAATGTCCCCAGTTCCTGTGTTATGTAAACTGTGACATGAGTCATCACTTGTTGCAAATGGAACCTCGCCGACAATGATCAAGCCTGGGAAAAGAAAGCTTCGGTAGACAGGGAATACATGATCAGCTTGTCTGTCAGTGAGCTTTTTGGAAAAAGGCAGACAAGATGCATTTTAGACTGCAAAACTGAAACAGCCTGGAGAAGACTCTCTCTCTGCCTCTCAAAGAGAAAAGCTAGATAAATACTAACCAGAAAGAAACATCAGAAAACTGAGAACTATAATATTCACTACTGCTGACAACCAAGAATCCAGCTATAATCATATCTCATTTACTGTGGAAACCATTGACTACATTTTAATAACAAGAAAGGTACAGCCACTTGGGGAAATGAACACAAACCTTGCAACAAAACTGAGGGGTTAAACAGAAGGGAGCCAATACAATCTCTACCTGTTATAGCACAAGGCACTCAAAGAGTGGTATTAAAACAAATGTTGACATTGAGCCACGGGAGATATTCAATTTGATAACAAAAGCGGCAGATTTTAAGGAGCACATTAAAACAGTGGAGAGGAGAAAGACAGAAATATTTAGACAGGGATTTTCATAATTTTGGACCAAAGATAATTCAAATGGACATTCAAATGGGACAGTGCTGTGGCTCAATGGTTAGCACTGCTGCCTCACAACACCAGTGTCCCAGGTTCGATTCCAGCCTCGGGTGACTGTCTGTGTGGAGTTTGCACATTCTCCCCGTGTCTGCGTGGGTTTCCTCCACAGTCCAAAAACGTGTGGGCCAAGTGAATTGGCTATTCTAAACTGCCCATAGTGTAAGGTGCATTAGTCAGAGGGAAATGGGTCTGGACGAGTTGCCCTTCGGAGGGTCGGTGTAAACTGGTTGGGCCGAAGGGCCTGTTTCCACACTGTCGGGAATCTAATCATCAGTGGTGCAGCCGTTAAATTCAATGGTACACAAAAGGCTACAATTGGAAGAGAACACAGAGCTGGGAGCCTTGTAGACTTGGAGTAGGGGAAAGCAATAAGAAGAACCAAGGCAAGGAATCGAGAACAAGGGCGAATATTTCAAACTTTGGGTGTTAGCCAGCACAGTAGCAACAGGTAAACAAGATTTGATTTCAGCAGGTCAGTACTAGATGCGCACAAAGTAAATTTAGGCAAATTCCCTCCAAGAATTAAAAAAAAATGAGGATTTCAAAGTAACAGCAATATAACCGCATCACCTGCCCTAATTGAGAAGACATGGTCCTGGTTCCGACCCAAGACCCTCAACTCTTGCCCTACTCCATAAGAACTAACCCAGTATGTCCTCACCCTTGGGTCAGTCTTGAACTGAACTCTATCCTTTCCTCCAGGATTCCACCCCCATTGAAGCAGACTTCTGTCCCCAATCAAGCTAGCCCACCAACCTATACATATGCCCCCCGAGCGAACTCCAACCCTATCCCACAAGCCAGCTCCCCACGGACCAAACTCCCCCCTCCTGAATCTAACCCTCTCCAATCTACCCAATAAGTTCACCCACCTACCTACCAGCCTGTCTTAAAAAATGTACCTTAAATGCTTACTTTCTCATAGTATCTACTAAGGTAGTTTCAGGACCCTTAAACTTTGAAGTACAACAGGGATTGCCATGAGAAAGAGGCATGCTTTCAGTGGTGATCCCCTTTGCTGCTAACTGCTTGAACTTCTAAAGTACACTCAACTGCTTCTGCTGAGAAGGCTCCTGGCCCATAAGATCATATAACTTCTCATAGGCTTCACTCTTCTCAAGCATCAATCTTCATTATGGCAACATGTAACTACAAGTCAGAGACCTGCGATTAAGTGTGTAGCTGAATTGGAAACATGTATGCCATGGAATTGAACAATGTAATCAGAGTCCATGTTCACATCTGGTGTTAGAAGAGAGCTATAACCTGAGGGATAGCCACCAAGTAAACAAATTGGAAGGTAATCTACTCCCAGAATACTTCTGACAAGTGTCTTTGGTACTTCTAACAAGTTTGTAGGTAACAACTTGGTTCAGATGCAAAACGTGATCCAAATTGATCGAAGTGACAAGAATTTTTACCACATTGCCCAAGTACTGAAGATGCACATTATCCCAGTCTGTACCCAGAGTAAGACTGGAATGCATTTTCAACATTCATTGCAAGAATGGAGGTTCTTGGAAACTCACTTTTACTAAAAGCAGCCTTTTTCCAATTTATACCTACACACAATCATGAAACAACTTCTAACCTTCAAGTGGTTTGAAAAATTAAAAACTCTACAGAAGATTGAAAGGAAAGAAAGCAAAAAAAGCTTGATAATCAATTATTACATACTTGTCCAAGAACTGTGAAGAGAATTGAAGAAATTATAACTAAACATTGAAAAGAACATGATTACAAGCAATTAATGTAATATTTCTGGAGTAATGGCAGTAGTTTGCAGTGCAAATATGATCCAACACTACACAGAATGTATCGGAGTTCCTAACGGGACTATTTATGACATGAACTACAGGGACCATTACAGAGATTGAATATACTCAGAACTCTCAGTTCTTGTTCAAGAAGATGAAGTCTAAATTTACAGCTGTACTTGGTTGAACATGTACAAAATAATTTATACTCACATTCAAGTCATTCAATGCTTCTACTGTTTCCACGATTTCATCAATTTTGTCTGGCTAGGTCTCTTGGTGTCTCACTGACTGTAGGCTGATGCTGTCAGTGATAAGTGAAAACAAAAACAATGGAACTCGTGATGTGCTTCCAAGAAGAGAGTTTCATTAACGTGCCTGTTGGATGCATTTATCTCTGAGCTGGAGCAGGCATGAGAATATCTTCAGGGATTCCAATATTTGAGGAAAATAATTCAGGAGGCACTGAAGACTAAGGATAGTTCAAATCAAGTGTGGTTAGAATATGGTGTGCAGATGTAATTCAACCCCAATATTAAATATTGTGTCTCATTTTTTATGTACATTATTTATGCTTCTGCAGCAAGATTGTGGGACTGTGAAGAGCAGAGAATGAGGGCTAATTGGAGCATGAGGGATTCTTTTTGAAACAGTCAAAATAGCTGAGAGATGGAATGGTAAGGTACTACACATTATTATTGGCAGGAGGCTACATTTACAGGATGTCAAGTTGACATAGGCAATTTTCACATGAGCAAAATAATTTATTGTGGAAACGTGATACAAAAGTATAAAATCAAGAAACAAGGATTTGTAGACAAGAAATAGTCAGAGATATAAGAACAATCGTGCATTACAAATGAAGTCTCATTGTGTATGGGCAAAAAAACACAATAAAACTGCCAAATCAATACAGATTAATTTTTGTCTAGAGTTAACCATTATTGAAATGATTTTCTGATGTTTCCATAATTCAAATTATCAGAATCGGTATTACATCATGATTTGAATGAAATTTTTGAGGCACTCAAAGGTGACTATTTCACCAATTACATTTTCCCATTTTGACACACTTTCACCTTCAAGGTGTTAAAAAGCTTGAAAGTTCACTTGCAATGAAAAATACATTTCTTTGAAAAGCTTCAGTAATATGAGAACATAAAAACAAGGAGGAGTAGGAAATTCAGCCCCTTGAACCTGCTCCACAATTTAATATAATCATAGGTTATCTCATTTCAGCCTCAAGTCCACTTTTCTGCCTGCTCTCCATAATCCTTCAACCCATTATGAATTGAAAATCTGTCTATCACCTCCTTAAATTTACTCAATGTCCTCGCATCAATCCTATTCTGGCGCATTGAATTCCACAGATTTTCAACCCTTTGAGAGAAGTAATTTCTTCTCATATTAAGTCTTTTCCCTGGGGTTGGGGAGTCCAAAACTAGAGGGCATAGGTTTAGTGTGAGAGGGGAAAGATATAAAAGAGACCTAAGGGGCAATTTTTTCACACAGAAGCTGGTACGTGTACGGAGTGAGCTGCCAGAGGATGTGGTGGAGGCTGGTATAATTGCAACATTTAAGAGGCATTTGGATGGGTATATGAATAGGAAGGGTTTGGAGGGATATGGGCTGGGTGCTGGCAGGTGGGACTAGATTGGGTTGGACGGGTTGGACCGAAGGGTCTGTTTCTGTGCTGTACATCTCTATGACTCAGTTTTAGGATGAGACGTAGGAGATTTAAAACAATGGCCTCTAATTCTAGGAAACATTCTTTCCACATCTACTTGACCAAATTCCTTTAGCATCTTATATATCTCAATTAGATCTCCTGTCATTCTTCTGAACTCTAGAGAGTATAGGCCTAAACTGCTCAATGTCTCTTCATAAGACAAACCCCCTCCTCTACAGAATCAATCTGGTAAACCTCCTCTGAACTGCTTCCAATGCAACTACAACCCCCCTCGAGTCAGGGGACCAACATTGTATGCAGTACTCCAAGAGAAGTCTCATCAATGCCTTGTTCGGTTGCAACAACTTTTATGCTCTATCATTTTAGCAATAAATGTCCAAGTGCCATTTGTCTTCCTTATTACTTGCTGTACCTAATTGTTTGTGTGACTCATGCACAAGGCCACCCAGATTCATCTGCACCAAAGCATTCTGCAATACCAAATAGCAACTTCATTTGTATTACTCTTTTCACATTCACACTTTGGTAATTAATGCAAATTACTTTAGATACTGGTAATCTGAAACAAAAGTAGAAAGTGCTGCAAGCGTGCAATTCAGTGAAAAGCTTTCTATTTTCCCACAGATACTGACTGACAAGTCACATGTTTCCAATACATTAGCAATGAGGAAACAACGTCAGTCAGTCATTACATTGCTCGTAGATTTATTTTTGTGGATTTGGCATTAATTCAGCCAAGAGAATATCACCTTATAGAAAGCCTGTGGAAACGAGTGAAGCAACTATATATTTCCTTCAAAAGAATTGCTATGGCCAGCAGAGGCTGAACCAAGAGTGTCAGTTGGAACATTTAATTCAATGTAAAATCAGGAATAGAAAGCAAAAAAAAGGGGGATAAATTGCTTGGGGAGGAGAGAAAAAACACAATTCACATGTTTTCCCTTTCCTTAATTCTACAATAATAATTAAAATTTAAAAGAATGAGACACCACAGTGTTATATTAATTTTCCATGATAGAGAGTTTGTAGGATAATAACTTTGACTCATCATGCCATTAAAAAGGTGATTACACAAGGTTGGATCAGTCCTAATGTTATCTCATAAATTTGGTACATATGTGTTAACCAAATTTAACAATTTCATGCCAGTTCAAAGCTAGGTGTCTCAGCAAGATGTCATTATCATCCAGCTTTAAGAAGAGCAGAGAATCAAGGATAATAATTTTATGATTTGCAAACAACTGCACATTTGCAGTCATTGAAATTTGCTGTCTGATTCACACATTAGTATTGCTGAACCCAGATAGGCACACAATCATGTTTACCACAAAATCCAGTCTAATTTCTGGCTTTGTTTCATGCTCAATGCCCAGTTTGATAACTCTAAGTTATGTTCCATCCCTTAACTGCCTGTGATGGAATCCATCACATCAAGGTAACAGCTCATGACACAGACATTTGCAATGTCATTATATGTTTTAAAGGATGACCAGAAGGATGAGTTTCAGTATAACTGCTGCCAACTTTGAATCTAAAGAACATCAATATGAAATATAGCAAGAGTTAGTTACTTAAGAGTACTGCTTCAAAATCAGACCCCTCTGATGGACAGCCTTTGCATCCTGGGTTGATACACTTCTCTACCATATCTCGACCTGATTGATAGTACTGCATATCCAGAAATGGGAGCATTATTAATCCCAATGTCAGCTCTGTACAGTAGGCTGCAGGATTGATTCAGCTCTCAATGCAGCTTTTAAGTTTTAACATGTGGAGCACTATGGATTTTTTGGATGGTCATTACTAGTGTAAAGTTAACAACAACATTGCACTCACTGAGCTTGTTCCCTTAATCTGGCAGAAACACAAAAGTTTTATTTTATCCAAGTATGACATTGTACACAATGAAATTGCAGTTATTTAAATAGAGCTGATAGCCATGCTGAATAAAGTCAATCCAATGAATAAGGTTTTGGAATAAGTGTTAAATGGTTAATGAATCTGAAGTTTGGAGATATAATTCAGAAATTCAGTTCATTTTTTTAAAATCAGTGATTACGAAATCATAAATACAACAATGTATTTGCAATTATGCCATATGCTCTGTGTAGGTTGATTATGATTTTTAAGAAAACATTAAAGATTATGAAAATTAAAAAATCATTACATAAATATTTTCCAATTGTTACAATCCTAGTGAAAACAGACTACTGATATTCAACTTCTATCATTTGATTGTAAGACCTCCAAGACTTTCATGGACTGAAAATCAGGTCAGTAAAGGGTGCTATTTACCTGAAATGTTTGTTGTGATTACCAGACATCCATGTGTAACCGACCTATGATTACCTGACATCCACCTGTAACTGGCATGTGATTACCTGACATCTATCTGTAACTGACCTGTAATCACCTGATATCCACCTGTAACTGACATGTGATTACCTGACATCTACCTGTAACTGGCATGTGATTACCTGACATCCACCTTTTTCACAAATATGGAATATACAAAACCATCTGCATTGGAATTTCCATTTCAATCAAGAGGCACTGAAACTCTGAAATGAGTACATATAACAGGGCAATCAGAAATGGAGACAGTACTCCAGGAGAAGACTCATCAACATCCTGTACAACCTCAACACCTACCTTGAAAGGTCTGAGCAGAGACGCATTGTAGTCTTGAGGCATAACGTCTATGTAGGAATTTTGAAAGTAAGCACTCAGAGCCTTTGCTCTTTCCATTCCAACACCCCTCTCACAAGCCAGTTGGGCTATGTACCTGTCAACACTCATCAGAAGCACTCTTTATTTATCATTACCCAGTCTGGTTGTCCCAATTCCTTGCTAAGTGCTTTCAGATATTATTCAATACTGAAGACATTGTACAAATGCACATTGGTGTACCCCTCCAGACAGTTTTGATTATGACAGCTAGCTACTCCATAACGTACTATTTTAAGCCCAAAAAAATTTATCACCGCTCTTGTTGTGTGAGTCCCTGCTATGCAAACAGATGGGTGAATCATATCCAGATTTTTTCAGAGCATAATAATAGCAAAAGTCAAAGTGCATTAATGTGTTGTGAAGTGGGTAAACATTATTTGCAGCTTTACATTTTAAAATGCTTTCACTGAAATATGGGTTAGAGGAAATTGTTGTTGTTTGTATAAATGAACAAGCAAAACAAAAATTAGCCAATAGAAAGAATTACACATAGATTATGGAGAGAATCCACAGGTTCACTCAGATCAATAATAATCGTAACAGCCCAAGAAACACACATCACCCATAAAATAGTGACATAAGTTCATTGACGTCACTCAAATTGAACTCAAGCAACTTGGAAAAGACAGAGAAGAATATCTTTACAGTGCGTTCAATACAATAACAATGTCATAGGAAGTCATATAAATCAGAGAGGTGACTAATGGCAGGATAGAAATTTGAGCCACCACTCCTTGAGGACTTCCAAAGTGTCACCTCCTCTAAGTACGTTCTAAGAATAGATTTACCAATGGACTGTTTGTCCTAAACAGGACCTAAGCTTGACATTAATAAATGATTGTAAGTGATACCTTGGAATCCAGACTCCAAGCACACTATTAGAGATTGGAACTAGCACAGTGCAGGAATGTGTATTCATTGCCATTGGTTCTGCACAGTGCAACTTAGATTCTCCAATCTAACAACTACCACAAAGGTGAAGTATGTGAACTTCCTGTCCTTGGTAAGGTTGCCTGCAATAGCACTTTGGATATGATACAGGAGAGGAAGAGAAATGAGAGGAAAAGAGAAAGAACAAGAAAAATGAATCCAATAATTTCAATCTCACCAAAATTATTTTTGTTTAAAGTATCTGTAAATCAGGCAGAGATAAAAGTAATGATCTATTGGTCCTGATTTTTAAAGTCATCTTTGTTGGGGGGTGGGGTGGGAGCACAGCGGCTCAGTGGTTAGCACTGCTGCCTCACAGCAGGGACCTGAGTTTGATTCCAGTCTCGGGCGACTGTCTATGTGCAGTTTGCACGTTCTCCCAACATCTGCGTGGATTTCCTCCAGGTACTCCGGTTTCCTCCCACGGTCCAAAGATGTGCAGATCAGGTGAATTGGCCATGCTAAATTGTCCATAGTGTTAGGTGCATTAGTCAGAGGGAAACGCTGGGTGGGTTACTCTTCGGAGTGTCAGTATGGACTTGTTGGGCCAAATGGCCTGTTTCCACACTTGTAGGGAAACTAATCTTTATCCCAACTGTTCTTTGGTTGACATTGCATTTAGCTATTGTAAGCAAATGACGCAGTGAAGAATGGTATCAGCTGATATTGTTTCAAGGATTCATGAACTTACATATTGTTTATGCCCCTAGAACTTCATTTAGAATCTTGCTTTGAGGAATGCAATTAGCACAAAATCATTTATAGAGGAGACCAGAGATTATATTAATACATAATCAAAGAAAGTCATTTGAACGAATAAGATGAATTTTACCAATGCTTTGGGAATAAACTCAGTGATCGAAGGCAGAGCAAGTTGCCATGCCATTCGCTGAGTGGTGGGAAGGGTGATCTAGGACCAGTCCACCAATCAAGGTACCAATGGAGTCACTTGAGTAGTTAATTCTTGGCTTCTTCCCACCACTGCTGGCATTTGACTGCAGTTGACAGGTCATGAGCACCTGAGGTGATGCAACAAGACCTGATATTGAGGATGGCACCTCTTTATCAACTATTTGGCCCATGAAAGGGTCCTAGTAAGAATGCCTGGCCAGCAGTAATGGTGCTACTAGCCCTCAGTAACTTCTGTCCAACCGAGCAGAGCCTGGTTGACTGACTCTGATGCCTTCAAACTCCACTTGTCTCACTTGGTGTGCTCACAGCCATTGCTGCATCTTCATTGTGTAGATGCTGATCTAAGAGTAGTCAACAAGAATGATGGTGCTGCTAAGACTAGTGAGCTGCCTATCCATTGAATTGACTGACTGCTCTTGTTATTGGGGGGGGTTAGAAGGGGTGGGGACCGACAGTGGTAGGGCCAAGTCACTGGCCTTAATAGGCCACTGGGAAAACACAGCCTGAAGTTTCTCTAACGGCTGAAACAGGACCACTTCCTGTTTTAATATCAGCAGCGGAACCCCTGAATTCAAAGTCACACAACTCCATTAATACATTTAGATTTGAAGATTTTACAGCTGAACGAAAAAAGGATCAGAGTACCAATAGCGCATTTGCATCACAGCCAATAAGAAACCACATAAGGCTCTTCTTAAACAAACTATGCTGCTATCCTTCTGGATATTTATTATTTCAGATACCAGCTGAGGACACCATGAAGGTCACACCTTCTTGACCACATCATTTGACACAATCCAAAGATGTGCGGGTCAGGTGAATTGGCAATGCTAAATTTCCCATAGTATTAGGTAAGGGGTAAATGTAGGGATATGGGTGGGTTGTGGGTTGGTGTGGACTTGTTGGGCCGAAGGGCCTGTTTCCACACTGTAAGTAATCTAATCTAAGTAATCTAATCTGAGGTAAGTAATCTAAGGATTATTGAACTTAGTGAAAATCCCCTAAAAGCTTTGATTCTTTATTTAATATTTGCTGTTACACATTATAAGCCACAAATAAAATTCTTCAGAGCTAATTGTATTTGTTTTTTGTTCTGAATGGCAATCTTGATTCAGCACCGATATATAATTACACAGAAACAACAACATAAAAAAGCCATTCCACCTGCAAATCCATGCTTGTGCACATCTTCCACATGAGCAGTCATCCTGTTCCATCCTGTTCCACTTGCCCTGTATTTTCTCATTTCTTTTTATTTCCCTTTCCTTCAAACATACATTGAATGCATTGTTCAATGTTACCATGGTTTCTGCTTCAATCAGTTGCTTTGGTCCTGTACTGCACAGACTCAATCTTCTGTGCAAAACAGTTTCTCCTTCTCTCTGTCCTTAGATCCAGCATTAATTATTGGAGTTATTATATTTCTTCCAGATCCCTCAAAATCCAGAACAGTCCATTTGCAACCAGTCACATACTTTCTCTTCCTTAATTTTAAGTAGCTCTATCAAATCAGCCTGTTATTTCTGTTCAGACAAAAAAGCCTAAATATTCAAGAGGAAATCCTGAGCCATCGTTAAACCAGAGGGAACTCTTTTTTTTCTTTTTGTTTTTTTCTTTTCTTTTTTTTTGCAGCAGAGAGCGGCGGGTGCTGTGCGGAAGCGACGTTGGAGCGCAAAGCCGGTTGGGAAGGTAAGTGATTGTTATTCGAGTGGGTGTGTTCTAGACCCCAGGTCCTACAAAGTAGGGCCTCCCTCCCACCTTCCTCCTCTACCCTAAATTAAAAGTCCACAGACTTGCCCCCAAAAGAGGGACTAAGGAAGTTCCTGTGGAGTGAAGAGTAAGACTTTAACTCAGGAGTCTTTGACAAGCATTTCAATTGTGAGCAGCAGTGGAGGTAGGACGAACTCGGAAGACTGCAGGTAAGGTAAGGCAGTTTTTATTAAAATTACATACCGGTAGCGGGCAGTAGCGTTTTTCACTATCACAAAAGGAGTGGGAGCAGTGGAGGAAGTGACGGGACTGGTTAAAAATTTACTTTTTATGGTTTATCTATTAATTCTTTTTTAGAAAAAGACTACAGCAGAGAGGTATCAGAAAGTATTTTAACTGAAATTTATACAAAGTAATAAAGTAATTAACTAAGCTGAGATGGCTGGGCAGGCGATATGCTGTAGCTGTATGATGTGGGAGATGACCTGTTCCCATTGTGAACGGCAGTGACCACATCTGCAGCAAGTGTTGGTTGCTGGAAGAACTCCGGCTCAGAGCTGATGATGTGGAATCTGAGCTTCAAACACTGCGGCACATCCGGGAGGGGGAGAGTTACCTGGACGTTTTGTTTCAGGAGGCAGTCACACCTGGGAGATTAAGTAATTCACATTCAGTTAGTGAGCAGGGACATCAGAGTGTGACTGTAAGTGAGGCAGGTAGGGGGAACCTGAGTTCAGGAGTGCAGGAGCCTCAGCCCTTGACCTTGTCCAACAGATATGAGATTCTTGTTCTCTGTACGGATGAGGAAAAGGGCTCTGGACAGAGTGAGCCAGCTGACCATGGCACCATGGTGCAGAAGGCCATTCACGAGAGGGGAGCAAAAATACAAGTAGTTGTTATCGGGGATTCTATAATTAGGGGGACAGATAGTATCCTATGCAAGCCGGATAGGGAGTCTCACATGGTGTGTTGCCTGTGCAGTGCCAGGGTGTGGGACATCTCCGACCGACTTGAAAGGATATTGGAGTGGCAGGGGGAGGATCCAGTTGTTGTGGTCCACGTTGGGATTAACAACATAGGCAAAGCTAGGGTAGAGGACCTGTTTGGGGACTGTCAAGCACTAGGAAGGAAACTGAAGTACAGGTCCTCAAGGGTCATAATCTCCGGATTACTGCCCGAGCCACGTGCCAATTGGCATAGGGATAAGAAAATTAGGGAAGTAAACATGTGGCTAAGGGATTGGTGTGAGACAGAGGGTTTCCACTTCATGGGGCATTGGCATCAGTTTTGGAACTGGGGGGATCTGTACATTTGGGATGGTCTCCACCTGAACCGATCTGGTACCAATGTTCTAGTGAAGAGGATAAATAGGGTGATCAGTAGGACTTTAAACTTCTGAGTTGGGGGGAAGGGAAAGCGAAAGCGACAGGGAGTATGGAATTAAATGGAAAGATAAGAAGGAGGATTTAAGCTTGAGGCAGACTAGGAATGCAACAAAAAGGAAGGATAACTTAGGACATCTTATGACTTCCAATATCTCTAATGATAAGAAAGTTAGCATTAAGGCATTTTACCTGAATGCTCATAGCATTCATAACAAAGTAGATGAACTAACGGCACAGATCATCATGAATGATTATGATGTGGTAGGCATCACAGAGACATGGCTGCAGGAGGTTCAGGACTGGCAGTTAAACATCCAAGGATTTACAACTTATCGAAAAGACAAGAGAGGTAGGCAGAGGGAGCGAGGTGGCCTTGTTAGTTAAGAACAAAATTAAATCTATGGCACTGAATGACATAGCGTCGGATGATGTGGAGTCTGTGTGGGTGGAATTGAGGAACCACAAAGGCAAAAACACCATAATGGGAGTTATGTACAGACCTCCTAACAGTGGTCAGGACCAGGGACGCAACATGTACCGGGAAATAGAAACGGCATGTCAGAAATCAAGGTCACGGTGATCTGGGGGAATTCAATATGCAGGTGGACTGGGTAAATAATGTAGCCAGTGGATTCAAAGAAAAGGAATTCATGGAATGCTTACCGTATGGCTTTTTGGAACAGCTTGTCATGGAGCCCACAAGGGAGCAGGCTATTCTGGACCTAGTGCTATGTAATTAACCAGACTCTATAAAAGTTCTTAAAGTAAGGGAACACTTAGGAAGCAGCGATCATAATATGGTAGAGTTCAGTCTGCAGTTTGAAAGAGAGAAGGCAAACTCGGATGTAATGGTGTTACAGTTAAATAAAGGTAATTATGAGGGCATGAGAGAGGAACTGACAAAAATAGACTGGAAGCAGAGCCTAGCGGGGAAGACAGTAGAGCAAAAATGGCAGGAGTTTGTAGATATAATTGAGGACACTGTACAGAGGTTCATCCCAAGAAAAGAAAGATTATCCGGGCAGGGATTAGACAGTCATGGCAGACAAAGGAAGTCAGGAAATGTCTCAAAGAAAAAGAGAGATCCTATAAAATGGCCAAGAGCAGTGGGAAATCAGATGATTGGGAAGGCTACAAAAAAAAAGGATAACAAAGAGAGAAATAAGAAAGGAGAGGATCAAATATGAAGGTAGGCTAGCCAGTAATATTAGAAATTATAGTAAAAGTTTCTTTCAATACATAAGAAACAAACGACAGGCAAAAGTAGACATTGGGCCACTTCAAACTGATGCTGGAAGCCTAGTGATGGGAGATAAGGAAATGGCTGGAGAACTTAATAAGTACTTTGCGTCAGTTTTCACAGTGGAAGACATGAGTAATATCCCTACAATTAAAGGGAGTCGGGGCCTGAGTTGTGTATGGTTGCCATTACAAAAGAGATTAGATAGATTACTTACAGTGTGGAAACAGGCCCTTCGGCCCAACAAGTCCACACTGACCCGCCGAAGCGCAACCCACCCATACCCCTACATTTACCCCTTACCTAACACTACGGGCAATTTAGCATGGCCAATTCACCTGACCCGCACATCTTTGGACTGTGGGAAGAAACCGGAGCACCCGGAGGAAACCCACGCAGACACAGGGAGAACGTGCAAACTGCACACAGTCAATCGCCTGAGTCGGGAATTGAACCCGGGTCTCAGACGCTGTGAGACCACTGTGCCACCGTGCCGCCCACAAGATAGTGCTAGAAAAGCTAAAAGGTCTTAAAACTGACGAATCTCCTGGCCCCAGTGGGCTACATCCTAGAGTTCTGAGGGAGGTGGCTGAGGAAATAGCAGAGGCGTTGGTTGAGATCTTTCAAAAGTCACTGGAATCAGGGAAAGTCCCGGATGATTGGAAGATCACTGTTGTAACCCCCTTGTTCAAGCAAGGATCAAGACAAAAAAATGGAAAACTATAGTTTACCAACAACCTCAGTTGTTGGTAAAATTCTAGAGTCCATCGTTAAGGATGAGGCTTCTAAATTCTTGGAAGAGCAGGGTCGGATTAGAACAAGTCAACATGGATAAGTGGAGTTGAAATGCCCATCAGCCATGATTAAATGGCTGAGTGAACTCGATGGGCTGAATGGCCTTACTTCCACTCCTATGTCTTATGGTCTTATGGTCTTAATTGTAGTATGTAAATTTGTAGAAACTGAACTCCTTTTCCAAAATATTGAACATTCTAATCACAGAAATCATATTGTGGGGAAGCAGGTTATTTGATGAAAATGTGTTGCTGGAAAAGCGCAGCAGGTCAGGCAGCATCCAAGAAACAGGAGATTTGATGTTTCGGGCATAAGCCCTTCTTCAGGAATGAGGAAAGTTTGTCCAGCAGGCTAACATAAAAGGTAGGGAGTAGGGACTTGGTGGAGGGGCGTTGGAGATGTGATAGGTGAAAGGAGGTCAAGGTGAGGGTGATAGGCCGGAGTGGGGATGGGGGCGGAGAGGTCAGGAAGAAGATTGCAGGTTAGGAAGGCGGTGCTGAGTTCAAGGGATTTGACTGAGATAAGGTGGGGGGAGGGGAAATGAGGAAACTGGAGAAATCTGAGTTCATCCCTTGTGGTTGGAGGGTTCCTAGGCGGAAGATGAGGCACTCTTCCTCCAATCGTCGTGTTGTTATGGTCTGGCGATGGAGGAGTCCAAGGACCTGCATGTCCTTGGTGAAATGAGATGGGGAGTTGAAGTGTTGAGCCACGGGGTGGTTGGATTGGTTGGTCCGGGTGTCCCAGAGGTATTCTCTGAAACGTTCCGCAAGTAGATGGCCTGTCTCCCCAATATAGAGGAGGCCACATCGGGTGCAGCGGATGCAATAGATGATGTGTGTGGAGGTGCAGGTGAATTTGTGGTGGATATGGAAGGATCCCTTGGGGCCTTGGAGAGAAGTAAGGGAGGAGGTGTGGGCGCAAGTTTTGCATTTCTTGCAGTTGCAGGGGAAGGTGCCGGAAGTGGAGGTTGGGTTGGTGGGGGTGTGGACCTGACGAGGGATTCACGGAGGGAGTGGTCTTTTCGGAACGCTGATAGGGGAGGGGAGGGAAATATATCCCTGGTGGTGGGGTCCGTTTGGAGGTGGTGGAAATGACGGCGGGTGATACGCTGTATATGGAGGTTGGTGGGGTGGTAGGTGAGAACCAGTGGGGTTCTGTCCTGGTGGCGGTTGGAGGGGCGGGGCTCAAGGGTGGAGGGGCGGGGCTCAAGGGCAGAGGAGCGGGAAGTGGAGGAGATGCGGTGGAGGGCATCATCGATCACGTCTGGGGGGAAACTGCGGTCCTTGAAGAAGGAAGCCATCTGGGCTGTACGGTATTGGAACTGGTCCTCCTGGGAGCAGATGCGGCGGAGACGAAGGAATTGGGAATGTGGGATGGCGTTTT
Organism: Hemiscyllium ocellatum; assembly: GCF_020745735.1. Lineage (NCBI taxonomy): Eukaryota > Metazoa > Chordata > Chondrichthyes > Orectolobiformes > Hemiscylliidae > Hemiscyllium > Hemiscyllium ocellatum. Next base: position 23,977,350 of record NC_083425.1, on the reverse strand, counting down.
TACAGGGGGCAGGGTGGGAGGAGGTGTAGTCTAGGTAGCTGTGGGAGTCAGTCGGTCTATAGTAAAATGTCCGTGTTGATTTGGTCGCCCGAGATAGAAAGGAAAGGTCTAGGAAGGGGAGGGCGCCCGCAGGTTATTTGGCCCATTGAGTCTACACCAACCCTCTGAAGAGCATCTCACACAATTTCCCAAACCTCATTACTGAACCCCTGTGCAGAACTCAACAGTGATTAACCATACACATACAGTCATTGGCCAACTTGGACTTTGCATTAATACATCTGCCAAAATCTGTTGTTTCGACTCCAAAACAGTAAGTAGGAAAAGGATCAGTTCATTCTATTAATATTCCTATAGTCCTTATGCAATTTGAGTCTTGTGTCACATGCCCAATGAAGAGCAAACTGCCCAATCCAGAGTCGATACTTGTTCAGATTAAAGAGATCCAAGCTCAGACACAGCCACATTACTTTCAATCCTTGTAGGCTGCAATATGAGGATGGGTCAGAATTCATGGGCAAGGCCAAAACGATTGACAACAGAGTGCTGAGAAATATATTGGGCTCTTGAGACAAAGGGCAGATAGGCAATATGTCCTGGTGCTGAATATGGGCATTCAGCTGAAATAGGCAAAAGTGAGGACTGCAGATGCTGGAAACCAGAGTTTAGATTAGAGTGGTGCTGGAAAAACACAGCAGGTCAGACAGCATCCGAGGAGCAGGATGCTGCTTGACCTGCTGTGCTTTTCCAGCACCATTCAGCTGAAATAGAAGAGCATAAAGCAGCTTGCCATCTTTGACACATCAGGGCACCAACACAGCTCATACACCCCTGAGCAAGAGATACTATTCAGGTTGAATGCTAGGCATTGGAAGTACAGGTCAATATGGGACAAGGTGAAATACACTTAGAAACCTGGACAAGATCATTCTCTTTGAAACTTTGGATTTGATGCACAGCTACATATAACTTTACAGCACAGAAACAGGCCACGGGGTTCAACAGATCTATTTGCTCATATCTATCTTCCACCTGAGCTTCCTGCCATTTTAATTCACCTATTATTATATCCTTCTAACCCTTTCTTCCTTGTGTATTTAACTAATTTTGCAGAAGTACATCTATGCTATTTTCTTCAAATACCCCATAAGGTTGGAAACTTTGTGATGCACTGGGTAGTGTCCATGTGTCTAAGCCAGGAGCTCTGGATTCAAGTTCTACTTCAGGACTTGATGACCAATAAAGGTTATTCATGACATGGCCAAACAAGATGAGAATCAATCTGTAAATTGTTCCAGTTCAAAGTCAGGTGCTAAGAGTGGGAGAGGTTCGCAATCAGCAACGTGGTGGAAAAAAAATTGGACAGTCTACTAATTACTATTCATAGCTCCGAATCACAACTTACATGTATGTGGTTTGATCTGAAAATAACTCCACAGAGAGTGGTATCCCATCATCAAGTCACCTTTTATTTACACATGGAGAGTCCTTGACACTGATTCAGGTCCCTCAGAGCCAACTCTCAGAGTGACCAGGACGTCTGAACACTCCTATGTATATCTGTCAGCCAAGGCTCCCTGATTGGACCAGATTAACAGCCCCAATGACGGAACCCATATTCTGTGAGGTCGACTTAGCTGACCTCATTACAACCAGTGTTCCAGCTGGGTGGATTTGGGACCGGTCTCCTTGATCTTTCTATGATAGCGATCATTGTGTGGTTGGTCGGACATGCCTTTGGACTGCGAACTATAAAAAATGACTCCATGTGATCACAAACTTCTCCATACTATTTATACTCAATCCCAGTTTAAGATCAAGTTATCAACCACCTTCATGAACACATCCTCTTTGATATAAAGAATTTGTTTGTTCTTTTCATCCCTACAGGTACTTACGTCAGACGGAGGGAGATGCAGAGACAGAGAAGGACAGGCAGAGAGACAGAGAAAACAAAAAGAAGAGAGATGCAAGTGGAATAGTGAATAGAGCAAGAAGTAGGCTGATGAAAATTTATAGAATGAGAAGAGACAAGTAAGAGAACAAGAAGACAAGAGTGGCATCTGACAAGAAATAAAGTCAAAGACAGAAAAAAAAAGGAAGAGACAAACAGCACTCTGGGTCAATTGAAAAATCACATTTACATAAAAGAAAAGCCAACTCTGATTCCTAACACAGAAAATCATCAATATTTTAAAAATATACAGTTCATTATAGTAACTAAGGATAAATACTTGAATTCAACTATCACTCCATTTGGACACAAAATTTACAAACTTAACTCTCACACATTACAGTGGATAAATGTATCTCAAAAGATTAGCATTTTTGACTATAATGTTACATTAAGAAATTCCTTAAAACCTACCTCTTTGGTCAGGTTTTTGGTTACCATTTCTTTAGATTCCCTCTGATTTGGAGTCAATTTGATCATAATCCTTCTAACAAAGTGTAGGAATTGTTTTCCCAACATTAAAAGGTGCAGTGTAAATGTCAGTAGAGTTATTTGATTGGAAGGACAACTTATTTTCTATGCAACCCCGTGTCATTGAATGAACTGAAGGAAAAATGCAAGGCTTTTTTGGCACAAGCGTAAAAACAACAAACTTGGAAGGGAAGACTTGATCTTTTTCAGTCGACCCACAAATTAATCGAGTTGCCACAGAGCAGCTTTTCTAACACAAAAAGGCAGCATACATGGTACATACTTGGAAGCTTCCTATTCCTCATATACCAAGATCTTAATTTATTCAAACAACACAAAGAGTTGAATGATCAAGCTGTAAGTATTCATTTGTGTATGTCAGGGAAATGATTAATATCTTTATTTATTTAAAGAAACAGTTGGTGGTAGCCTCTTTATAAAGACAGCAAAGGTGCAAACCTATTTCCCAAGTACAAGGTAGAAGGTTGCCTCCAGTCAACTCCAGACCTAATGCATGTAATCAAGGCTGACACTTCAGGGCAGTACTGGAAGTGTTCTCTATCAGATTGGACTTTAAATTAATGTCTCATCTGCTTGCTAAGGTGAACATAAAAGGTCCTATAGCACTGAGTCAACTAGAAGAGGGAGTTCTCTTGCTACTGTGGCGAGCAGTTAACTTACAACCAACGTTACCAGCAAAAAGATCAATTGTTCCTTTTGTCATAATAGTAATTATTACTTCAAATTATGCATAATAGATGCAAGTTATTTACTGCTTGGATTTGAATTCTGTATCAGCCAAAGCTGTCCATCACTCTCATGATGATGAGCTGTTGCATTGTTGAAGTCTGCACACGATAATTTCTACATTCTGCACACCTCACATATTACACTAACATTTTCTTTTTAACCATTCACAGGCAGTGGATATCACTGGTTGGCCAGCATCTACTGTCCATCCTTAATTGCCCAGAGGGCAGTTCAAAAGTCATTCAATAAATCCATCCACAGAAATGTCTGTACATTTTGTGGTTTATGCAGATCGTAATATTAAAAATGACAAACACAAAACTATATTACAATAAGCATGATGAGATAACCAAATATTAGGCTTTGTATTTAGTAATTATATCTTTATAGAGTCAAAGTTTACAGGTACATAGTGAACAACAAAGAAAACCAACAACATTAACTGGGGAAAATATTGATAATTTCATTTTGTTCATTGCCAGGATATGGACATTCCTGTTAAGATTATTGTTGACTGCTAATTGCAAATTATTCTGAGATTTAATACAAGTGTATAAATGTATTGTGAAGATACATTAGATAGTAGTTAAGTGTCAGTCACAATGGTATGGAACTGGAGGCACATAAACCAGAATGAGCCATGATGGCGGTTTTATCTCCACAAAATACAATAAGTGCAATAAGATTCTTGAAAGCATTAAATGTAGTTATATCATCGCATATTCAGTAGTTTTCATCACTTAAGTTTGTTTTTCTTCCTTTGAGTTTCATTTAATATTAATTGCTTCAGGTTTTACTCACTAATGCCACCTTGCACTTTTTTCGAGTACAATAAATTGAACAGCAGGAGTGAATTGGTTTTATGTAAAAATAAATTCTTTAGACTGATTGGCAATTAGAGATGCATCCTGCGAATGCATGCTTTCAGGCAGTGCTTGATAAATTGCCTGCAACTTACAAAAAGGGGGATGATTGCTGATGAAGTGCACAAGCATGTCACAACTTAAGAACACTCCACAATTAGATTAAATACATTTATGCATGAGTGGCAATGACAGATCTTTTGATTGTGGTGAATACCATCATCACCCATTTTCCAGAGTGGATCTCAATTAGTGGTAATTCTGATTCTAGCAGGTGGCGTTTGAGAGATTGCTGAAGTCCATAAATTAGTCCTAAGTGTTCAGAATAATTAAATGCTTTCTTCCTATTATCCCAAGAAGGAATACAATATGTATTGAAGAATATTGATACAAAATTTCATGGAATCAGTGCCTGCAGATTTCTACCAATCCAAACTATACTTCTCTGAAATACAACTTATAACCTGAGCAAGAAGATTTGGAATGCACCATTATAAATAAAACATTCAATAGGATGAGCAAACACAAAGTTCCTCATAATTGTATTCTAAGTGTCCTTGCAATGAATTCTTGAAATTGAATGGTAATGAAAACTGTTAAATACCTTACAGGATATGGGAAAACTGTTAAATACCTTACAGGAAGATAGTAAATGAAGCATTCTACTTCTGCTCTGCCGTTCAACTAGATTCTGGTTAAACATCTACCTCAAGAGTATTTCCCTGCACTATCTCATATCTTTTAATATCTTTAATATCCTATAAATCTATCAAAGGTTTCACAGTCCTTTGAAAAAGAGAATTTCAAATATTTTTCACCTTCTAAGTTCCTTCATATATCATTCCTAAATGGCAAACAATTTATTCTGAGGTTGCGTCCCCAAGTTCCAGATTCGTCTCTCACACCCCAGAAGCCAGGGGACACATCCTTCCTGTAAGAATCTCAAATGCTGAAATGAGATCACATCACATACATCTAAACTCTAGAAAATACAGGCCTGATATCCCTCAGAACAAACCTGTCATCTCAGGAATCAGTCCAGTGAGCCTTTATTTCACTCGCATTAAATATAAAAGATCAGAAAAAACGTGAGATCAAAGGGAAACAGCCGCAAGCCATCAGGAGTTGAAAAACTGCACAAAAGGGGGGAGTTTGAAAAATATTCAGAGAGCAACTATCTTTGTAAGTGAGATCAAGTGATTATTTCTACTGTATAGTCTTTAATATAAAAACTGGTCTTTGGTTTAGATGAAGACTGATTAAAGCATACGGAATGAAGTCAGGTACCTTTATATATATATTTAACAATACTTAAACTAGAAAAAAAACAGAAAGAGGGCAATTTAACTGTAAGTCATGGACAGGACAGCACAGCTCAGTGGAATGTTCCATCTATGAGATGTAAGATTCTACAGAATTTTGCCAGCAATTTCTGTTTTTGTTTCAGATTTCCAGCATCTTTGTTTTATATTAATATAATAAGCTTTACTTCTATTTACTATTGCTATCTTATTAGTAAACCCTACTACTATCAATTAAACCTTACAATTACAAAACAAGTCAGAGTTTTGAGAGATAAATGAAAAATAAATTACCAATCAATCAGCTACATATTTCCCTGTGACACTTGTTTGCTTTTTATCACCATACCTGATCAATCTACTCTGCAGCTATGGATTGAACAGGACTAAACTAGATAGCTCTATTATGTGCAGCTGCCTGTCATATTAGTAAATAACTTACATTTCTCTCTTGTGAATTCTTACTCCATGGACATAATGAAATCACAGTTTGTTAATTGAGAGCCAACAGTTGTATCAGGTAATTGCTGAGTGGTCATTTTTCTCAAGTCTGCTTTCCCAGCTTCTGGAATCAGTGCTGAGATTAACATGCCCATCAGGGTGTATACATACCTGATAATGTCTCACTCAACGAAAATCTATGAAACATCTTTTAAGGAACTGACAGCAGAAAATTACAATATTGATGATTGTCAATTGTGACGTCAACTGCAAAAGTTAAATTGAGGGATATTTTCCTGTCAAAACTGATTCTTCTAGAATCTGATACCAAATGTTCAGTAAAAGTTATTGAGTCATATTGCCTGAGCAATGCGCATTCATGTGATATGGAAATCTGTAGAAGTAAGAGAGAATACTTTATGCTATGTTTATAAGCTCCTTGACTTTCTAATGCATTGCAAATATTAGACAATGCAGGGCACTCTGAAACAAGCCCAACTAAGCTTAATGTTCTACCTTTGGCACTCTTGAAACCTATTCCAATACTAAGGTCAGATATGTTCTCTATCATACAAGTGGATATTGCTTTGGGCATCAAAGCATTGGCAGTTGCAAAGCGCTTTGGGAATTGTGTTGTTTTCATATGGAAAAGAAGTACGCCTTAACTGGTGAAATACTCAACACAGTGGAGGAATGAAGATCTAGTGGTGTTGCTCCTGCAAGTGTTCTCATGACAGTACATGGCTGACAAGAGGAAGTTGATGAAACATCTCTAGTTTCAATAAGATGGTAATGGACAAGGTACATTTTCAATCCCTATGGTGGTGTTACACCCCAGAGAGTTTTGGGTCAGATACAACAACCACGGATGAAGAAACAGCAGTATGCATTATGTCAAGATGACATAAAATGTCTCACAAAACAGCCAATCTTTTTCTAATGACTGTTCACTATTTTGGATGAAGAACTGGTCTCTTTTTCCACAGATCCTACCTGATCTGTTGACGAGCTTCTAGGTAAAAACTTTTTAAAAAAATTCAACCACCTTCACAATGTTACATTCTCAACAGGGGTGACAAAATTAAAAAGGAACTGTTGGATAAAATGAGGCCTTGGAAAATATGTTATTGAATGTAAACTCAAAACATCTGCTCAATGGTACAGAATGTTTCAAACCATGAACTACTGAAATAGTTCCATATCCTCCCCACCATGAAAAATAACTGAATTTGTATTTAGTGTGAAGGCTGCATTAGTAATTAAACAAATACTATTTTACTACATTATCATTCTCCTGCTAAAATATTAGTGCAAATGCCAACTAATATAACCTGTGAACTTCAGGATTACATATCAATCAAATATGTCAACCTGATAGTAAATGGGGTATGCTTTTAGCAGGAACAAGTACGAGACAGTAGATATTATTGTCCTTCTCCTGCACTATTGCTGTTTGTTGCAAAAACCGAACATAGAATATGTCTGACCAGCTAGCCGAAAATATCCCAAGGCCAGGAGCTAAGAGTTATAAATAATATGTAAAAATTAAAATTACAAACTCAAAGTTTTAGATTCATTCATTTTTCAGAACACCTCTACAAAAGAGTCTTGATTTCTTCTGCAGGATATATCTAAATTAGTTTCTAGAATGCTATGTCAGCTAAACTATCAAAAATAATCAGTGAAGCCATTTTCAGTAGAATGGAATTAGAATAAATCATCAATCATTCTACAGTTGGGAGCCTTTTGTAAGAATTACTGTGCACAAAGATCCCCATCTTTTTCTTCCTGCTTGATATTAACCTTTGCCTACAAGTTATTTCCATACAAAAGAGCAAAGCAAGCTGGCAAACTGGATCCCACCAGCCCTAATGGTCATCTCATCAGTTATTCCAATCTGGCAACCAGTGAAAGGGTCTGTCAACTCCCTCCAGCTAACATTTCACTTATATTAACACACAGGCGGACCACATTGTAGCTCTAGCTGTTTTACCACCAGTCTGTCCATTATTCATCAATCTATCTTACCAATGGCTTCATTTGTTATGAAATCTAAATTACCACTAAATATATTCTCTGTTTGAGCCTAGTGACCACGACCGAGACTGGGAAGCCAACATCAAAAATATAACGTACATCAGGCAGATAGTGGAGTCATTTCCCAGAGATTATCAAACACTCTTTCAAATACAGGACAATACCTGCTCAAGTGGCCAAAGATGCATTTGGCTGACTACTGAACTGCTTCAACACTGTGAAATAATGCATGAATCACAACATATCACTAATTTTACATTTGAATTTTTGTCACAGGTTTTGCTTGATGGTTCTTATTGATCTTGCCCAATTAAGTTTAATTATAGCCAGGTTTCAGAGATATTTTATTTTCAATGTCATTGACAACCAGGAATTAAATTAAGAATTTCAAAACTCATTTACTTCAGGGCTGTAAGCAGCTCTCAGGGAAAGGGCACATCAGTGTATTTACATTTTAATTTCAGGGTTCTAGTGAGGAGAGGTCTGTCTCGTATGGGTACTCTCTCTAAAAGGTCTCAAGGTCATTTTGCTGATGTTATTTTAATAATTATGGTTACATCCAAGTTTCTCCAAACTTAACTGACCTTAAATTTTGATTAGGTATGAAATTCAGAGAGGAAACATGGGCCCAAATGTTACTTTGAGATTTGGTTGCCTTCATTATCCCCTGCAATACAGCTCTCAAACCTTGGAATTAACAGCATTGTTTCATCTCCACAATCATAGTATTCAGACACTTGGATCACTGAGGTTTCCTGCAATCCCTCAGCATCATCATCAAAATGTTGTTGGGTGGGAGATGTCTATCAGCTCAGAATTCAATGCCTTGTGCAAGCTGATTGGCATATCAGGGTTATGCGTGAAGAAGGGTTATACCCGAAACTTTGACTTCTTCTCCTGATGTTGCCTGGCTTGCTGTGTTCTTCCAGCCTCCTGCTTGCTCCACTTACGAGTGACTGGAGCTTGCTAGCCTTTAGTGAATACTTCATTTCAGCATAAAGACTTTAACCAAATGGTTTGTTTTTGTTTACTGTTTTAAGTGAGGGGAGGTGATGGTGTAATTTTAAACTCACTGGACTGGTAATCCAGGGCCCTACGCAAATACTTTGGGAATATGGATTCAAATTCCACCAAGTTAGATGGTGACAGTTGAATTAATTTTCAATTAATTAAAGAAAAATAACCTAATGCTGAGCATCTAGCTATTGTTAATTGTTGTAATCACCCATCTGGTTTACAAATGTCCTTTAGGAAAGAAAATCTGCTGTATTCACCTGGTCTGGCCTACAGAGCTTCCAGATCCACAAAAATGTGGTTAACTCTTAAGTGCCCTTTGAAATGGTGTAATAGAGTCACTCACTTCAAGAACATTAAGGGATGGGCACACAAATGCTGTCCTTGCCTTTGATGCCCAAATCCCATGTAATAATTTTGAAAGCATTTATTTTTGGTGTTTCAACTATTCAGGAGCACTTGTAAACAGACTTTAGGCCCCTCCCATTTCTTCTGCATATTCTCAGTTTAGGACACTCTTTCTTTCAACCTACTTCAAGCGAATACAGGCTCATGTCATTATCGCTTGATTCCCCCCCCGTAACCTACACTCTTTCCCCTGTCACTGTAGACAGGTCTTTGCCTTCCTCTGGTGTTCAATCTATATAGAGCATCTTTTGTGTTGAACTCTCTTTGTGTTGGACCCTTTTTCCCTGGTAAAGCTTACTGATGTCTGCCAGTGCGGCTGCCTCACTTGGGCAAGCTGGGTAGACCACAAAATCTGTATCCCTTACAGTTTCAGCAATGTGCAACAATGCCTTGCCAATCTGGTCATAAAAGAGACTTCTCATGAGCTGATGGGACTTGGCTATATGCCTGTAACAGATGATACAAAGATTGACTTTGTTTATGAAGGACCCATGCTGCTGAACAAATATTGCACTCACTAAAGCTTCCAGGAAGAAGTCTATCCAGCTGGGTACATATATATATTTGGTCAGGTTTGTGAATGTAGGTTTTTCTTGCATTTGTCAAGATTATGGCTTCAAACATATGTCCAGCAAACTGAGGTGTTAATGAAAATTGATACCAAGCTAATGAATGCATAGAACCTCAAAGTTTCTGAAAACCTAATTTTGACCTCAATCAATTAATATTTTCCTTCTGCCTTTCTAAATACTATGGGTGGGCCAAAAAGTTTCTGCCTAATACCACTAATCACCCAGCACCTTAAGGAGAAGATAGTTTAAAATTTGATAGCAATCTTCCACACATGCAATATTATATGTTTCATTTTTTAAATACTGAGCCACGTTCTGTTGCCTTTGTAATATTTTCATTTCACAATTTACATTTGCAGCATTACCCATTTTCTTTTGTTACTGCATGTTTAAATATGTATGTACAAATCAACAAAATATGAACAGACTCAACTAGACACACAGCTATAGATGGTCATATGCATGTAGAGAAGATACCATTAGTGCTTCAGATCTTCATGACCCATATAGAATAGCATCGCTGTTCCCTAAATATTGCAGATACTGGTTTGAACTATCTACCAAGCACTTTACTTTCTGTGCATATTTTATTTGTTTCAAATTTATGCATCACATAAGAAAAGGGGTTAATTAAACAGAGAGGATGCCCAAATTTAATCAGAAGATAAATGATACCATTTAAGATTTTAACAAAAATGTGATGTATGAGCCAATGGATTATCTGTATTCCTTGGGAACTGAAAGAGCTTGCAATACACTTCATTTACTTTTAGGATGGATAGCCTCAGGCACTGCAATATAATAGCCTTTATTCACAGAAAGTGTACAAGTATAAAAGGTAGCTTACAACCACTCAGCATCTCGTTGAACATGTATGTTAACATTACTTGAATTTCCTTTTCAGAATTAGAACTGGGAATGTGTTCCAAAGACATGGCAGCTGGGGAGAAACATTATGCATACTTAACAATGAAACACAACTCCAGTGAATTCAACTCTATTTTAAACACTGAATGCAAGGAAATTGTCTTGTAAAAATCTGCATTAGATGAAAAATACACTTTTAAAATAAAACATTTTTTCTCAAACTTTCATGAACAAAGCTCAACAGCAATTTGCAATTAGCTTGTCAGGAGGATGGGAATCTGAGGGGTCACCCAAATTACAACGAGAGTAAGTTGATAACGAGAAAATAGAAATGCTGCAAGGGAAGTTAAAAGACAGGAAAAAGCGACATTGGGCATTGGGCCTGCCTCAAATTCAGAATGATATCAGAAAGGCAAAGTTAAGGGCTTTTTGCCTGAATGCATACAGTATTTATAACAAGACAGATGATCTAAAGGCACAAATAGAGGTTAAATGGGTATGATCTCCTTGTAGAATTTTGCATTTTGTTTGAAACTGAAGCAGCTCAAACTAAGGCAAGAGTGTTGCCTGTGATTAATGGAAATTATTAAAGCATTAGACACAAATTGGCTGAGTTGGATTGGAAGAATACATCAAAAGGCATAATTATACACAGGCAAAGAATTATTAAATGGCTTACAACAACAATGCCTTCTTTAAAGTATCAAAACTCAAAGAAAGGTCAGACAACTGTGGCTGATGAAGGAATTAAAGATTATGTGAGATTAAAAACAGAATGCTAAGAAGTGCCCAGAAATTGTATTACATCTGAGGATTTGACAACTTTTACAATGCAGCAAAGAAAGCGATAAGGATAGGGAAAAATAGAAATGGAATAGAATTTAGCATAAAACCAAAAATTGGACTTAGCATAAAACAAGTGATCAAGTTTTCAGGCATTGTCCTCAATATCTCGTGGAACCAATGAATCATTGACTTGGAATCATTTCCTTCTCATGTTTATGAAGTGCTTTGGGATGATTTTATAATGTCAAATGTGTTTCCATAAGTGCAAGTTATTGTTGCTCCAAAAATGCTTTGTTTTTATTAACAGGGGTTGACTAATATTTTTTGAGAATGATAGAAACATGATACAAAAGTATGACAAAAGGCCATTTGACCTAAGCCAATTCTTGGTAGTGTAAATGAGCAGAGAGATCTCGGTGCCCAGGTACACAGATCCTTGAAAGTTGCCACCCAGGTTGACAGGGTTGTTAAGAAGGCATACAGTGTTTCAGCTTTTATTAATAGAGGGATTGAGTTCCGGAACCATGAGGTTATGCTACAGCTGTACAAAACTCTGTCGCACTTGGAGTATTGTGTACAGTTCTGGTCACCGCATTATAAGAAGGATATGGAAGCTGTGGAAAGTATGCAGAGGAGACTTACTAGGATGTTGCCTGGTATGGAGGGAAAGTCTTATGAGGAAAGACTGAGGAAAACCTCTCAAAGAAGGTTGAGAGGTGACAATAGAGACATATAAGATAACCAGAGAGTTAGACAGGGTGGACAGGGAGAGCCTTTTTCCAAGTATGGTGATGGCGAACACGAGGGGGCATAACTTTAAATTGAGGGGTGATAGAGAGAGGACAGATGTCAGAGGTAGTTTCTTTACGCAGAGAGTAGTGAGGATACGGAATGCTTTGCCTGCAACGGTAGTAGATTCGCCAACTTAAGTACATTTAAGTTGTCATTGGATAAGCATATGGACGTACATGGAATAGTGTAGGTTCGGTGGGCTTTAGATTGGTATGACAAGTCGGCGCAACATCGAGGGCCAAAGGGCCTGTACTGCGCTGTAATGTTCTATGTTCTATATAATTCAATTCCAATCATTTTTAAAGAGCACAATGTCTGCTTGGTGCAACAGGATTGGGTTGGCTATAAATAGAGAACCTAACAGGTAGGCATAACATATCTGTCATTAAACATTTATCACCTATTCATTCAATAATCAATTCTTTTTTAAACAAGTCAGGGTTGCAGTATTCAAGCTGATAAAGATGTTTGAGGCAATCACAGTATTGTTACAATGGAGCAGGAGATTATTGCAGGAGTCCATTGTAACTGCACTGGTTTTCACAGCATTTTAACTTAATGCCAATCTTCTGTCTTGGTAAACCCAGTACACTGTTTCCAGGTCAATAATATTTCAATGTTTCAATAAACCTGCCTCCACACAACATCCAGATAATGCATTCCAGACTTAAGCCAATCTCTGTAAAAGTTGTTTCTCAGCTCAAATTTGCTTTTTGTGCATAACACTAAAAATGGAGTCTTCTGGCTCTCAATAGTTTTACAAGTGGGAAGAGTTTCTACCTATCTACTCTGTCCAGACCTCTTGAGTGTTTGCAAACTTACATCAGATCTCCTCTTTACCTTCTCCTCTCCCAGAGAAACAATTTCAACTTCTCCAATCTTTCCTCAAAACTGAGAAGTTTCATCCCTTGAACCACTCTTATAAACAACTTCTGTAATTTCTCCAATACATTCATATTCTTCCTCCAATGTAGCACCCAGAACTGCACACAATTCTCCAGGTGTGATCTAACATACATACATATTCACCATAACTTTTAAAAATTCACTCGTGGGACGTGGGCATATCTGGCTGGTCAGCATTTATTGCCTGTCCCTAGCTGCCCTTGAACTGAGTGCCTTGCTAGGCTAATTTGGAATGCAGTTGAGTATCAACCACATTGCCATGGTTCTGGAGTCACGTGCCAGATTTTCTTCCCTGAAGGATGTCAGTGAGCCAGCTGAGTTTTTCTGACAATCATAGTCATCCGTAGGTTGCTGTTTCCAGACTTTCTTTTCTAATTATTGAAATCAAATTCCACCATTTGCCAGAACAGGATTTGAACCTGGATCCCAGAACCTTAGCTGGGTTTCTGGATTTATGGTGGTGGCATCCAGTAGTCTTGCAAGACCATGGATCTGCGCCTGGGAAGTCTTGCTTCAATCTTTGTGGCTGTAGATGCTTGCATGGGAGTGACAGTCCCGGCTGCAGTGAGTGCACTTGAATGCACTGTCCTCTGGTGTTGTCTTGGTGCTGTTTAATCGGCAGCTGCACTTTTTTCAGCAGCAGGCCTCAGCTTCTCTTCTCCTCTTGTGAGACCTCTGCATAATTCCAGCCTCCAGTGAGAGTGATCACTTGCAATGTCCTCCCACTTCTCGACGTTCATATTCAGTAATTTCATGTCTCTCTTGCAGACATCTTTGAAACTAAGGTGGAGCTGCCCTTGTGCTCTCTTGCTGGAGGCCAGTTCCCCATACAGCTGGTCCTTTGCGATCCCCACTGCCTGACATGCGGTGTATATAGCCCAGCCAGCAGAGATGGCATTGTTGGAGCAGGGTGAAGAGAGTGGGTATCTGGGCGCAGGCCGTAACCTCATTGTTGGTGACTTGGTCAGTCCGCTTGATATCCAGGATATGTCTCAGGCTGTGAAGATCCTGAGGCATTGCATTTGAGTGTGTTACCAGTGTAGTGTCATCTGCAAACAACATGATGAGTCCCTGGTGAGTACTTCATGAACCTTGGTTTTTGCCTTCAGCCAGGTCAGACTGAACAGCCTCCTGTCCAATCTGGTGTGGAGGCAGACACCATCAGTTGGTGTTGAGACGCTGTTCTTGTCTGGAGTAGAGGCTCCAGGTCTCGCTGCCGTGAATCAGAGTGCTGAGGCCCATAGACTGCAACCTTGGTGACGTCATCAGCTTTCTGTTCTCCCAGACTCTGTCAGCCTGACGAATGTTGAGGCTGCTCGTCCGATCTGCCTGTTGATCTCTAAGTCCAGGGAGAGACTGTCCGTGACAGTGGAGCCAAGGTATGTAAGCTCGTGGACTAGCTCCAGCTCATAGTTGTTGATGGTAATGGTAGGGGGGTGCTCAACGCCTTGTCCCAACATGTTGGTCTTCTTCAGGCTGATGGTCAAGGAGAAGTCCTGGCAGGCTCTTGAGAAGCTGTCCCTGAGGCATTGCATTTGAGTGTGTTACCAGTGTAGTGTCATCTGCAAACAACATGATGAGTCCCTGGTGAGTACTTCATGAACCTTGGTTTTTGCCTTCAGACAGGTCAGACTGAACAGCCTCCTGTCCAATCTGGTGTGGAGGCAGACACCATCAGTTGATGTTCCAAAGTTGTGCTTCAGCAAGACTGTGAAAATGATGCCGAACAGAGTCGGGACTAGCACACAGCCCTGCTTCACACCGCTGCCAACGTTGAAGGCCTCCAAAGAGGAGCTGTCAAACTGAACAACACCTTTCATGCCTGTGTGGAATGACTGAACTAAGAAGGCTTGGGGGACTACCAATCCTGGCAAGGATTTTGAACAGGCCATCTCTGCTTTAAAGGTCAAAGGCCTTTGTGAGGTCAATGAAGATGAAGTGGTCATTGTCCCAATATTCCAGCATCTTAATCTGAGTGCTGACTTCTTTCTTTGTCTTCTTGTTGCTTTTGGTGCAGGGTTTACAGTCTACAGTTCAAGCTACTTGTATCCCTGAGCCCCACACACTCAGTGGTGCGGGCGGACTGTGGCGGGACAGCTTGAGATGGGCAGTAGCTGTCCAGTGAGGTGCAATGGCCTCTCATTCCATCGAAAGCAACCCCGGTGCTTTGTTCTATGGCAATCAAGTGCAGGCTTGTGACGGGTAGACTGCTGCTTTCCATGTTGTGCCATCACAATGAGGCGACACTGGATTGGCCTCTCAGGGGAACAGGCCTGAGCAAGTTTGTATGGAAGACCAAAAGGTGCCCATGCAGCAGGTCTCCCCTCTCCATGCCATCGATGTTATCCAAGGGAAGGGCAAGGGCAGATGCAGCTTGGCACCCGTGTCATTGCCGGAGTCGCCAGAGTGAGGTTGAAGACAATGTCACACTGAGTTTGGGAATCCAGCTCCGGATTTGTCCTCAGGGTTTACTTCCCAAGCCTTTTCAATGATTGGGTACATCCACAATGTAGCAGAGGCTTGAAATCAGAGCTCCTCACCGCACAAGTAAAGATGTCCCCCTCCCTCCCCATCCCCTCAGTAAAAAACATTCCTCTCCCTCACCAGCCACCCTCCCAAGTAAAAATGTCCCCCTTCCTCATCACTCCCTCCCAAGTAATAATCATTTCCTCCCATTAAAAACATCTCCCTCCCTCATCACCCTCTCTAAGTAAAAACATCACCACCTACCGCCCAAGCAAAAACATTTCCCTCCCTTCCTCACCACCCACTTACTCCCCAGTAAAAACATTCCCCTCCCTCACACCTCCTTAATTAACCCTAACCCTACCCCCACCCCGTGACTCTGAATGGAGAGAACCCAGCACTTGGGCTCCAGCAGCATTGCGGGTAAAGGCCAGGACTCGGGACCCAGGGCCCAGTGAACTGCTCAGGGACACAGGCCAGACCCGGGCTATGTGCAGCAGAGCTTTCAGGTCCCATGGCAAGGCGTGACAAATAGAGCCCTGTGGGCTAATTAAATGCACCATAATCTTATAGGTCTCTAGCTTGGAGTTACATAGCAATGGGTGACTGATGTATTTATAATACCACTAGGCCATCACCTCCACTAACTTATGTGCTCCTGCACTCTATTATTAATTATTATTAAAGCTTAGAACACTGTATACAGTACTTTGTTATCAGATCTTTCTACCTGCCCTGCCAAATTTAACAAATATATATAAAAACACCAGGTCTATCTGCTCCTGTATACATTGTCTCTCCATATTCATTGTACTAAAGCATATCACCTCATTTGCCAACTCCACCAACACATCAATGTCCTTTTCAAGGTCCACACTATGTTCTTAACAGTTTACAAATTTCCAAGCTCAGTGTCAGCTGTAAACTTTAAAATTCTGCTCAAATGCCAATTATATGGAAAACCAAAGGGCCAGTTACTAACCCCTGGGGAACACAACTACAAACCTTTTTCTAGCCAATAGCATATCCATTAATCATTATTCTCTGTCTCCAATCCCTCAGCTAATTTTGTATCCACAAAGCTCCTGTCCCTTTTATTCCATTACCTATCATTTTCATCACAGTCTGTTGTTGTGTGACAGTATCTTAAATGCCTTTTGATCCATATGCACTTTACCCTTTTGTACTCTCTCCATTACATCTCTAAACAACTCCAGCTAATTAGATACAATTCCCCCTTAACAAATCCATGCAGACCCTTTCAAATTAATCCATTATTTTCCATGCAACTATTAATGCCAGTTGTTTCTAAAAGATTTCACACCATCAACTGACTGAGAGCAGGTCCCCAATTTATGAATGTCGGATTTACAAATGCTTATACTTACAAATTCAATCCCACTCAGAGCGTAATTTCAAAGCCCGACATATGAATATTTCCTGTGCTCACATTGTCCTGCATTGAGGTTAGACTTGCATACAAATTGACTTGCAAATGGACTCCAGAAGAGAGCCTGTTTGTAACATGGAGACTGCCTGTAATTGCTGGGCCAACCTTTACACAAGATTTTTAACCTTTTGAACAAGGGCATAATGCAATTCTCCAGTCCTTTGTTATAAATCTAAAATCCAAGGAAGACTGAAAAATTATTGACTCTGCATTTTCCACTCTCACTTCCTTCAATAACCATTTCATCTGGTCCCGCTGCCTTTTCAACTTTAATGACAGACGTCCTCCAGATGAATTCTAAATCTTTCTTATGGCTATATTTTCTCCCCTGTCACTGTGGCCTGGCAGCCTCTGCCTCGCAAATAAAGACAGATACTAAATATTCATTTCACATTTCTGCCATACCTATTGCTCCATGGGTAAATCCTCTTTTTGGTCCCTCAACCCATCTCCTCCTCTTCCACCCTTTTACTAATAATGTATTACAGAAGAGTTTGTGATTTTCCTTTACCTGTTTGCCTTTATATTAGCATACACACATTGGTAAATTTGGAGACTTTGGAGGCATGCACTGAATACTGGCTTTTTTCCCACTCAGCATCAGATGACCCTGTTATCATAGCTGTAGGTCATAGAGGTTGTGTCCTAGATGTAGTTAAAGTGACTACTAGAGTCTCAGCTATTGGTAACATGATTTTTTAAGAAAATTCTGCAAACTATTCAGCTGAGCATGAAGCTATGCATAGAATCACATGCCTCCAGAGGCTGCTCTTACATGATCGATTCTATGAACACTGTTACCTCTTTACTCAACAATATTCTTGAAAGCTGCTCCTTTAGACTAAATGGCTGGACATGCAGCAAGAAGCTTTCCTTTGAACTCTGCTGGAAAATGCATTGTTTTTAACTGGTTAAATTGCAACAGTACCTATGCCAATCAATCAGAAAGACATTTGAAATCTAGGCTAGATGGATCCACTACAGTGTGGAAGCAGGCTATTCGCCCCATTAAATCCACAGAGTCTCGGAAGAGCATCCCACCCAGACTCACCTACAACCTTGCATTGCATTGCCCACGGCTAATCCACCTAAACTGCACATCGTTGGACTGTTGGAGGAAACCGGAGCACCAGCAGGAAACCCATGCAGACACGGGGAGAATGTCCACACAGACAGCCAGTCACCCAATGCTGGAATCGAACCCAGGACCCGGCTGCTGAGGCAGCAGTGCTAACCACTGTGCCATCCAATATAGAAGGGTTTACCTTGGACATTAACAATGACAGATAGGAAATGACCTTCTGACTTATTCAGCCTATCCCACACAACTGTAATGTCTTGAATATCACATGCATCCATGAGGTTATGGCCAATCAATGGAGCACAGATGAATAATTTCTACTCCTTGTCTTCATATAAACCAATTAAACAAAGGTTCCAGATGACAGAGGGGTGTTTGAGCCTCAGCAAACAGATGCACTGCCCAACATGGAGTGAGGTTATACAGATCAACAATTGCCTGATTCAAGTTGCAGCCTATGCTCATGATTAATATCTAATGCCTCACTCTGTAAATAGTAGTCATGACTTGGAGATGCCGGTGTTAGACTGGGGTGTACAAAGTTAAAAATCACAACACCAGGTTATAGTCCACCTGGTTCAATTGGAAGCACACTAGCTTTTGGAGCGTCGCTCCTTCATCAGGTGATAGTGGAGGACTCGATCCTAAAACACAGAATTTATAGCAAACATTTACAGTGTGATGTAACTGAAATTATACATTGAAAAATACCTTGATTGACTGTTGAGTCTTTCATCTGTTGTTTGATTATCATGATAGTTTCACTTCTTTCATGTGTTAATCACAAAATCTTATTTTTAAAAGTTGCATTCTCAGGTTAGCTGCAACAATGGGTGATAGCTAGACGATATGTTGAAGGTGTTAGCCCCCTGTGTTCTCTGTCTATGCCACGATGTTTAGATTGATCTCACTTTTTAGATTAGAATCACAGAGTTTTACATGAATTCATGCAGGTTTTAAGCAAAGTACAATGTAACTCTGCAAGTACAAATTCACCCCACAAAATATATATGTGCATGTGGGTCTTTGTCTGTCTGTGTGCGTTTGTCTGTCTGGGTTTGGGGTTTGTGAGTGTGAGAGAGAGTGTATGTGTGTGTAGTGAGTGTAGAGTGTCTTAAGTCTGTGTGCGTGTGTATGGGATGGGGAGTTGTGAGTGTCTGTGAGAGACAGTGTGTGTGTGTGTGCATGAGTGTAGAGTAGTCTAAGTCTCTGAGAGGATGCCTGTGTGACTGTGGGAGTATGTGTGTCTGTAAGGGTGTGTGTGGGTGCCTGTGTGGGTGCCTGTGTATATGTGTATGTGTGTGTGTGCGTGTGCATGTGAGTGTGTGCGTGTTGGAGTGTCTGTGTGTGTATAGTGCAATGGTGGTTGCACCACACACACACACACACACACACACTTTGTGGGGTGAATTTGTACTTGCAGAGTTACATTGTACTTTGCTCAAAACCTGCATGAATTCATGTAAAACTCTGTGATTTCACTCTTTAGATTTGAATCAATCTAAACATTATGGCATAGACAGAGAACACAGGGGGCTAACACCTTCAACATATTGTCTAGCTATCACCCATTGTTACAGCTAACCCGAGAATGCAACTTTTTAAAAATAAGGTTTTGTGATTTACACATGAAGGAAGTGAAACTATCATGATAATCAAACAGATGAAAGACTCCACAGACAATCAAGGTATTTTTCAATGTATAATTTTAGTTACATCACACTGTAAATTTTTGCTATAAATTCTGTGTTTTAGGATCGAGTCCTCCACTATCACCAGATGAAGGAGCGACGCTCCGAAAGCTAGTGTGCTTCCAATTAAACCTGTTGGACTATAGCCTGCTGTTGTGTGATTTTCCACTCTGTAAAAGTACTGACATGTTTGTGCTGGGGTTGGAAAAAGACTAGGCCACATGGGTATACACACCATCAATAATCGAGTAAATTTTTTAAGACAGCGGGCAGTTCACCCACTATTTTCTGAGGCATTTCTCATTGCACAATGAGCCTCACTAGAGGTGTGGAGTCTCAAAAATAAAACTCTTTCATTATTTAGCTCTGTCAATGAAGAATAGCAAAATCATTAAATAAATATAGTCGCCATAGAACAGTAATGGGAGGTGTTGTGACACAGTGGTAATGACCTTACCTCTGGGCCAAAAGACCTGGTTTTGAATACCACCTGATCCAGTGGTGTGTCTGACCTGTCTGAACAAATTGGTTAAATCATCCACTACAGTAACACCACTAAAATAAATCTTTCAAGAAGAGAGATGCACAGAAAATTTGGATTTTTGTCATTTTAATAGAGCTGCACCA
Organism: Hemiscyllium ocellatum; assembly: GCF_020745735.1. Lineage (NCBI taxonomy): Eukaryota > Metazoa > Chordata > Chondrichthyes > Orectolobiformes > Hemiscylliidae > Hemiscyllium > Hemiscyllium ocellatum. Next base: position 23,956,873 of record NC_083425.1, on the reverse strand, counting down.
TGTCCAGCATGCTTACAAACGTGAACTGCAAGCCAATACAGTTAAGGAATGTGGTAATTTGCTGTTATTTTCTTAAATTAAGTGAGATAGTATCTCCCTCCTTTGCTTAGAGAGACCAGAGAATATTTCAAATGGTATTAAACAGAAAGGATAAGAGAAATCAATTTAATGAAGCTGAGCAAGTGTCGATTGTAAAGTTCCTTCATATTCATGAAAAAGCCATTTGGGAGTACAGTTAGCCCGAAGGCCTGGGTCCACTAATTAAACGTCTGTCTCTTTGCGTTATCAGAAGATGCCTGTATGAAATTAATAGCGGTGCTACAGAGCATTTGTCTTATCTTCTCTCATGTGGCAAAAACAAAACAATGCTGTACATTTGCTTTTGAAAATTACAAATCCATAAAATTTAATCACTCACAAAATTATCATATCTAAATTTTTTTAATTATTCGTTGCAGATGCACTCTATAAACATAGTATGGTGCTATTAAAATATTGCAATTCACCAAATAAAGCAATGTATAGACACAGATAATGCAGAAATAGAGTAATGAATAGCTGGAAGATGCTGCCAAAATATGTGATGAAAACTCTCAAACTATTTACGTCATAGAGTCACATAGTGATACAGCACAGAAACTAATCCTTCAGTCCCACTCATCCGCACCAACTAGACATCCCAATCTGATCTAATCCCGTTTCCCAGCATTTGGCCCATGCCCTTTAAACCCTTCCTATTCTTATACCCATCAAGATGCCTTTTGAATGTTGTAATTATACCAGCTTCTGGCAGCTCATTCCACCCTCAGATCCTTTATAAATCTTTCACCTCTCACCTTAAGCCTACATTCTCCAATTTTGAACTCCCCAACTTGAGAAAAAACAATCTTGGCCCTTCACTCTATCCATGACCCTCAGGATTTTAAAAATCTCTGTAAGGTCATCCCTCAATTTGACACTCCAGGGAAAAAGCCCCAGCCTATTCTGCCTCTCCCGACTGTTTAAACCTTCCAGTACTGGCAACATCCTTATAAATCTTTTTTACATCCTCTCAGGTTTAACAAAAGCCTTCCTATAGAAAGAAACCAGAGTTGTACACAGTATTCTAAAACTGGCCTCTCCAATGTCTGGTACAGCCGTAACATGACATCCCAACTCCTTTGCTCAATGTTATGACCAATGAGGGCGAGCATGCCAAACACCTTCTTCACCACCTTGTCCACCTGCAACTCCAGTTTCAAGGAACTATGCACCTGCACCCCTAGGTCTCTTTGTTCAGCAAGACTCCACAGGCCCTACCTTTACAGTACAAGTCCTGCCCTGATTTGCCTTACCAAAATGCAACAACTTACATTTATTTATATTAAACTCTATTGCCACTCCTAGGCCCATTAGCCCAGCTGATCAAGATCCCAGTATACTCTGAGATAATCTTCTTCATTGTCCACAATACTATCAATTTTGGTGCCATATGCAAACTTACCAACCATTCCTCCCTCATTCACATCCAAATCATTTATATAAATGACAAAAAGTCATCTGAATGGAAATTAGATCAGAGTATCTAAATAATGCCTTCTTTTATAAATCATGAGTCAGAAATCAATTATGCTAAATTAGCAAAGATTTTACATAAGTGTAGAAAGAAATACCAGATTATTCCCTTGTGCTCTGCTCTTGACTATCACTAATTGGACTGGCATGATTCAGAAAGAATTCTGGTGGTATTGTAGATATAAAAGCTCACTATTTGTGACAAGCTTAGGAAAGAACCTTATTTGATTTCTTCAAAATCGGATATTTTACTAAAAATTACAATTTTTTTGAAATGGAATCACATTATTTAAAAGTCCAATGGGTAAAACATTATGCAAATGTGCAAAATGTATTGGCTCTTTCAAAAGCTGTATTTTTTATCTTTCAGCTACAAGTAATGTCAAATTCTTTTGAAGTTTGAGCAATTATCGCTCACAAAAAATATGTTTTGCAAGGAGCTCCTCAGCGATACCTTAGAGAACTTTTGCATTGTTAAATATTTCTGATGATGCAAATTGCAAATTCATAACTTCCTAAGAGCTCAAACTGTCTTCATTCTTTGACAGCAGGACAGCGATTACTCTTTTCTGTCACCTTTACAAAAGGAAATACATTGTTGCTGCCATTCCAGTGATCTGAGAAGGAATTAAATTCACAATATCATCCAAACTCCCTCCACCTTCTAAGCATTTGTGAATTCCAAACACATGCTTGAAGGAACATGAAATGTTATTTACTGAACCAGCCTCTGTTCAAAAGATCAATCACATCTATAAAAGACAGTTATTTTGATGTGGCTTCATAGTAAATGGTTACATATGGGCGGCACAGTGGCACAGTGGTTAGCACTGCTGCCTCACAGCGCCAGAGACCCAGGTTCAATTCCTGCCTCAGGCGGCTGACTGTGTGGAGTTTGCACAATCTCCCCGTGTCTGCGTGGATTTCCTCCGGGTGCTCTGGTTTCTTCCCACAGTGTAAAAATGTGCAGGTTAGGTGAATTGGCCATGCTAAATTGCACGAAGTGTTAGATGTAGGGGAATGGGTCTGGGTGGGTTGTGCTTCGGCAGGTCGGTGTGGATTTGTTGGGCCAAACGGCCTGTTTCCACACTGTAAGCAATCTAATCTAATCTAAATTTGCAGTTGGTGCTCATCATTCTCAGTACATTTGTAGGAACCACATGTTTAAAGAAGTCTCGGCAGTAATAGTAACAGTTTTGGTCCTCATATTTAAGAAAGGATATATTGGTATTGGAGGCCATTTGAAAGTGATTCACTGGGCCAGATTCCTGGGATGAAGGGATTGACTTATCAAGAACAATCAAACAGGTTAGGCATTTATCCATTGGAGTTTCAAAGAATGGAAATGATCTTATTTAAACATATGAGATTCTGAGGAGGCTTAAGAAGTAGATGTTGAAAAGAGGAGTCTAAAACCCAGGAACATTGTGACAGAATAACAGGACACTTAGTTAAAATTGAGATGCGGGAGAATTTCCCCTCTCAGAAGTAATGAGTATCTAGCATTCTCTACTCCAGAGAATGTGGAGAAAAAAATCACAAAGTATTCAAAGAAGAGGAAGATGCGCTTTGAAATATTGAGGAGTGGAGAGCTATGAGGAGCTGGCATAAAGAGGAGCCAAGGCCTGGGACAGATCAATCATCATCCTATAGAAAGGCAAACAGACTTGATGGACTGAATGGCCTATTCCTGCTCTTACTTCTCTTTTTTTTTAATTTAAGTGCAGCAGAAATAAAAGTAGACACATTAGTTTTAATTTTCCAAAATTCCCTACATTCTGGGAAGTTCTCACCAGATTTCAAAACAATGAATGTGATTCCTTTATTCAAAAATGGGTGGAGATTAAAAGAAGGAAGCCATAGTCCAGTTCACCTAACATCGGTCATAAAGGAAAATACTGGAATCTATTGTTCAAGGAGATTTCCACCCCGAACCTCCATGGCAATTTCTGTGAGGCATATCTCATTCAGCCCATCACCTCTAACTCCCCCCAGAGATTCCGGCCAACTGCCTGGAATTACAACTACAATTTTCATCCTCTCCCCAAATCCCACACATTAGATGCTAATGTCTATGGAAGTGGGGTGCACATGACAGATGTCGGTGTTAAGTGGCCAAACTGGAAGTCTGAACAAGCAAGCAGTGAGCTGGAGCTGCCAGATATTCACCCGTTCTTACATGTCGAGTCTTTGCAGCACTTAATTTCTGTCTGTTCGAAAGCAAAATGGAAGCCTGCATATTAATGAGGTGAGATCAGGCAGTAACAGGAAAGATAATCCCTGTGAATTTGCCTCTTGCTGCTCTCTGGCAAGAATCTCATTTGGATATCCGGAACTTGGTTGGACAATGCAACTTCTTGGTCTCAATATTGAGAAAGGCCTTGCTCAATATTTCACCCAATTTTCCAAAATTTTGCTCCATAGACACATTCAGCACCTGAAAAGTTTCTGTCCACAAGCATCCAGATGATACAAAAATATCAAAGCTTTGGTCTTTCTATTTTTTTGAGAAATCAAGAGCAGATGATCCCTGTGAAGGAGATGGAAGGTACAATGGACATACATTCACTACCACTTATGAGGCCAGATTATTCAATCTAAGTATTACAGGCAGGTCATGGATCATCCCAATAGGTCTTCATTATTTTGTTTATATAAACTAATTTCTACAACAGAAATATTGTCAGACATAATTATAATCATTGAAATTAGTAAGTGCTATAGAAAAGCTGCAATTTTCCAAGTTAATGTTCGACTCCTGAGCAAAAGACAAATTCAGATGTAGATCCAATGTCAGGAAATACCTTTGCTGGACAGGTTAATAAAGCTCTGAAATATTTCAGCAGACTTTGTAATGAAGAGGCTGAGATTATAACGCAAGCTAACAGAAGTAAATAGCCTCCTCAATCTCATATTATCGTTGTAATAACCTGGATCTAAAAATGAGCCCTTCTTCAGGCTCATGCCCGAAACATCGATTCTCCTGCTCCTTGGATGCTGCCTGACCTGCTGCGCTTTTCCAGCAAGACATTTTCAGCTCCGATCTCCAGCATTTGCAGTCCTCACTTTCTCCTCCTCCATAACCTGGATCTACCCTATCTTGCAGTAATGCATCATTGTATTCATTGGTATCACAATAAAACAGAGATAATGGAATTCAATATCATTGAATAGTCTACTTCTTATGGAAAAAAAAACATATTTCCAAATAAATCTTGATCTTACAATGGCTTATTCCATAAGCATGCCATTGATTATGGAACCGAGCTACACAGACAAGAAAACCTTTGGTTTGTATCAGATGGTGCAAAAACTGGAATATGCGATTGACCAATATATCCCTACACATTAGGAGAAAACAAGCAGTAATGACTCCCAATAATAATCATTCTTCAGGGATTGCATTGACACTGAACACTGTTATCATCTTGTCCTGCCACTTTTAAAAGACCTGTGTTTGTTAATCCCAGGTTCATTGTAACTGCAACAAAAACTGAAAAGCTCAGCAAGTCTGGCAACATCCCTGAAGAGATTTGGGTCCAGTGACCCTTCCTCAGTTCCATTTTCGTTTCTGACTTACTGCATCTATAGTTCTTTTGGTTTTCTTTATAGTGCAACCTGGTGCCAGGACAGAAATCATGGACTTCACGCTGCTCCTCTAACCTGAGCATAATGGTCCAATAGCATTCACACTGCCCACCCCCACCCATGAACTATCCCCTCAATCTCAACAGACCTCCTTCTCCATCATGCTAACCTCTGACCACTTCCAAGCCAACAAGCCCACTACCCAACCTGACTAAATCCCCTCAACATGTTCTGACTAGCCCCGGTCCACATCATTCCCTACATACTTGCTTCACACACTGTATGACCCTACCTGTTCACTTATTCATCCACTCACCCATTCAACAACATTAACATTGGACATTTACTTGTGCCTCAGAATAGCTAGATCTGTAAGAAATGGGCATCTCTTCCATGTTGGTACTCTGCACAGTTTGCAGCATGGATTTCTGTGCTGAAGTAACCTTTGGGAGACTGCAACAGAAGTTGAACCTTTTTAAACATAACGGCACAGTTTCAAATAAAACACTGTTGGAAACCAGAAACACGAACAGAAATTGCTGGAAAAACTCAGCAGATCTGGTTGTATCTGCAGAAAGAAAGTAAAATTAACATTTCAGGTCCAGTGACCCCCTCTTCAGAACTGCACCATTTTCTGATTAATCAGTGTTAAATGGAGCAGTTCCAGTGTTGAATCAGCCTTTACTGAATAGGTTAGTGAGAGGATGGGGCTGACAGCCTCTGGCTCTGCACTCATAGTAAACCCTCATTCACCAAATTTCTTCAGTAAGATCAGGACACATTCTTGCCTGGGTCAGTGATCTCTCTGTTCAAGAAACAGCTGCTGTCTAATATCCATCAGAGAGTGGTCCCCTGGATTTGTTTCAAAGCTTGAGGGTCAAAAAGCAACTGACAGATTTGTTTCCTGCCCAATTGTTTTGAATTTTCAAATCCGGTTGGCCTTGCTTGGAACTACTGATTTTTGAGTGGCATAGAGAGGTTGGATGGATCAGTGGGTTTGTGCTTGTCTATTGCTGTTCTTGTGCAACTAACCAAGCTGAAAGCAACATATGCTTGCAAAGCATTTCAGATCTGCCAAGATATAGTTCTGAGAGCATCCTGTCCCTGTGAACTGACCTGGGCACCCCCACAGGCTTCGCCTCCTCCAGCTGTAAAGTGCTGCCTGTCAGTGCCCCATTTGGGAAGGTGTCCTTCATGAAGAATTTTAAACTGCAAACTCCAGCTGCGAGCTGCTTGAAAATCATTACTTTCTGCCAGATGTGCTTCTGCCTCTCTGCAGAAATCATTGAATCATCTTGTATTATATATTTTAAAAATTGCACTCCAAATTGGTTCCCAAATAAATTTGGCTGACCAAGTATTTGTTTATGAACCTTGCTGAAGAATACTTCTACCTTCAAATGTTTTCACTGCATTGTCCATTCCCTCAATAAATATCACATCCCATTGTGAAGTAATATATTATTCTGCGGTGACCCTGTTTGAAAGCAGTTCATGCCTCTGTACTCTAATTTCCCAGTAATGCTGCACCTTTGGCTTTGGTATATTATAATCCTTTGCACTGCACCATAATCGACCAAGGAATGTAATGGATTGGATATAAGTGTGCTATTTTATCATATCGAAGCACTCAATCCCAATCCCATGAGGCAAGGACTAAATCCACCTACATACATCTATTTCATCTACAAATCACAGCCAACTTCTTCACTACACTAAAAAAAAACCAAAGGACTGCAAAAGCTGGAAATCAAAAGCAGAAATTCCTGGAAAAACTCATTAGGTCTGGCAACAACCATGAAGAGAAAGCAGAGTTAATGCTTTGGTCCAATGACATCTTTACTTAATAATTGTTTGTGCGGAAGCAGACTTTTTTTTTAAACAGCTTGATAAAGAGACATCTGAAAAGAATCATTTGTGGTGTAGACAGTATGCATGAACAATAAGATTTCGATAGCCAAGGACAAAGCCATATATGTGAATGAGAGTGTCATTGCAGGTCCATCACCAATTTTGTAACATAAATCATTGAGGAACTCAACAATAATGATGCCATTTGGAAAATGTGCTATGTAAAAAGTTATACATTTTACTGTACATTAACTACTTAAGTACTATAGTCTCTGATACACTAAACATAAGGCACAGCTCCACTCTTAGGTGTGAGAGATTTTGGTGTTCCCTGTTACTTTTATTGTAAGACCTAAATCAATTATGCTTACAGACAAAGTTTGTGAGAGTTTCACACAATTTACAGTTTACTAAAATAAAAGCAAGATACTGTGGAAGTTTGAAACAAATATAGAGAATTCTGGAAAAACTCACCAGTTTTGGCAGCATCTATGGGAGTTAATGTTTTGTTTCCATTATGACTATAGCCCAGATGTTATTTTGAACAAGTATTTGATATCTTCCAATGAGACTTTTCTTGAGTCAGGGGAGCTATTGTTACATTCAAATTTAACTAAATCAATGCATCAACTCTCTCACTTGCCACTTCATTTCAGACTCTAGGATGAAGTCCATCAAGACCCGGGCACTTGCCAGCACACAGCACTTGCAATCTTTGGTGCTTGTAATTTTCATAAGCTTATCCCTTCCTTCCATCTCCTGATTTGTCATTGTTTCGAAGAAGTTATATCCTTTATAATGATGAAGACAAATGCAAAATTTCAATTCGTCTGCCAATTCCTTGTTTTCAATTATAGACAATAGACAATAGGTGCAGGAGTAGGCCATTCAGCCCTTCGAGCCTGCACCGCCATTCAATATGATCATGGCTGATCATTCCTAATCAGTATCCGCTTCCTGCCTTATCTCCATAATTCTTGATTCCACTATCTTTGAGAGCTCTATCCAACTCTTTCTTAAATGAATCCAGAGACTGGGCCTCCACTGTCCTCTGGGGCAGAGCATTCCACATAGCCACCACTCTCTGGGTGAAGAAGTTTCTCCTCATCTCTGTCCTAAATGGTCTACCCTGTATTTTTAAGCTGTGTCCTCTGGTTCGGCACTCTCCCATCAGCAGTAACATGTTTCCTGCTGCCAGAGTGTCTAATCCTTTCATAATCTTATGTGTCTCAATCAGATCCCCTTTCAGTCTTCTAAACTCAAGGGTATACAAGCCCAGTTGCTTCAGTCTTTCAGTGTAAGGTAATCCCTCCATTTCAGGAATTGACCTCGTAAACCTACGCTGTACTCCCTCAATAGCCAGAATGCCTTTCCTCAAATTTGGAGACCAGAACTGCACACAGTACTCCAGGTGTGGTCTCACCAGGGCCCTGTACAGCTGCAGGAGAACCTCTTTGCTTCTATACTCAATTCCTCTTGTTATGAAGGCCAGCATGCTATTAGCCTTCTTCACTACCTGCTGTACCTGCATGCTTGCCTTCATTGACTGGCGTACAAGAACACTCAGATCTCTCTGTACTGCCCCTTTACCTAAATTAATTCCATTGAGGCAGTAATCTGCCTTCCTGTTCTTGCCACCAAAGTGGATAACCATACATTTATCCACATTAAACTGCATCTGCCATGCAGAAGCCCACTCACCTAATTTGTCCAGGTCACCCTGCAATCTCCTAACATCCTCATCACATTTCACCCTGTCACCCAGCTTTGTATCATCAGCAAATTTGCTAATGTTATTGCTGATACCATCTTCCATATCATTAGCATATATTGTAAAAAGCTGCGGTCCCAGCACAGATCCCTGCGGTACCCCACTGGTCACTGCCTGCCATTCCGAAATGGAGCCGTTTATCACTACCCTTTGTTTCCTATCAGCCAACTAATTTTCAATCCAATCTAGTACTTTGCCCCCAGTACCATGCGTCCTAAGTTTACTCACTAACCTCCTGTGTGGGACTTTATCAAAAGCTTTCTGAAAGTCCAGGTACACTACATCTCCTGGATCTCCCTCGTCCATCTTCAGAGTTACATCCTCAAAAAATTCAAGAAGATTAGTCAAGCATGATTTCCCCTTCATAAATCCATGCTGACTCTGTCCTATCCTGTTACTACCATCCAGATGTAGAATTATTAGTTCTCCAGTCTCACTTTCCAAATTGTTAATTCTTTAATTCTTTGAAGATTTATAGCAACTTTTATTATCTGTTTTTATATTTCTGGATAGCTTTCTCTCATTTTCTATTTCTTCCTTCCATATTAATTAGTTTGGTCATTCTTTGCTGTGTTTTATATTCTGCCCACTCCGTTGACTTGCTGCCTGCTTTTCTTTTCTTTTAGTTTGACATTATCTTTAACATGTGTTAACAATGGATAGTGGGTCCATCCCTTGGAATTGTTCTCATCTGTGTCATGTAATTGTTCTGTATCTTCTGAAATATCTAGTTAAATGTCTGCCACTGATTTTTATCAACATATACTTTAACATTATTTACAAATGCACATTTGCCAAATCTGTTTGCATGGCCCCATAACTCCCCTTATTTAAATTTGAAAATGTAGTCCCAGACTACTGCTCTTTCTCTCTAACTGAATGTAAAATTCAATCATATTATGGTTGCTGCTACATTGTTGCTGCTTCTCTATAAGATCATTAATTAATCCTATCTCAATGCACAATACCAATTCTTGAATTGTCGGTCAGTTCCAGAATGTACTATTGTAAGAAAATATCCTGAAAACATTCTATGAACTCCTTATCACAGCCAGCTTTCTCTATCTGACTCTTCCAGTCTGTATGGAGATTAAAAACACCAATCATTATTGCCCTGCCTCTCTGAAATAGCTCCCATTATTTTGCCACCCTTACATGTGGTGACTGTCACTCCCACAACTAAATCCTTGCCTTTATCATTTCTATCACAACTGTTTCCCCAATTCCATTTCCTGAATTTACATTGTTCCTCTTTATTGTGCTAAGAACATCATAATGTTATGTTTCAGACCAAGCCCCCTCAAAATATTTAGAAGGTAGTCTAGACCCTAACTTTTTCTTATTTTAAATGTAAATGTAAGGTGTTTCATTCCAGGTGCAATTTGATTGGTCAAACTATGGGATTTAAGGCAAAACACTTTATTCATCCACTATAGTTAAGGTACAACAAAAGAGAGAAGAACTTGGAATAACTTAATTCTATTTGAAAACCTAACAGAATAATAGACCAACTATTAATAATTAACTGTTCCAATACAGTAACACCCCTGGTAAAAGGTAAACTCATAAAACAGATTGTCTCACATGCAATTCCAGTAGCGCGCAGAGACCCCCCGTTTTGGTTGTAACCGAGAAGGAGAGAAAAATAGTTTCCACCTCTCAAGACCCCAACAGCAATTCTGAAAGCTAAATCCAAAAATTCTGATTCTATGGGAGCTTGAGCACACAGGTTCAGGCTGCTTCTATTGTTCAAACTTTTTTTTACAAACACAAGCCTTCACAAGCTGTTTACTCTAAATGCTTTGGTAAACTGTTCAATACCTCTGCCTTAAAACGTCTCCAAAGAAAAAGGACAAAATACCCTTCTTAAAGCCATTGTACCATCACAATTAACTAAGAGTCACATTCTCACCTTTTTCTAGTTTCCTGTCATTCTTAGATGTCCTGCAGCTTTGCCAACATGCAGGCATGTTTCTGTAGTGACTATCAGTTAATATTTATTCATTCCTATTCACACTCTCAGTTCACCTGTTTTGTTGCAAATGCAATAGACATTCAGATACAGTGTCTTGTGAGGGGAAAGGTGTGAGGTACACACACATACATATATACCATTTGGACAAGCGGCATATTGGTTTTCAGTATGTTGCAAGGGAATTAGTGATTCATTTATAAGTTTTTTTTCTGCAGCCATGGTAATGTATTTTTCAAAACAGTCTGAGGGATATAGTTTTTGAGGCTAATGAAAATTTGCTTACATTTGGAGAATTTATAAGTGAACAAAGTAAACAGTGTTATGCATTCAGTCTACAACTAGAAGATGTTTTGCCTAAGCACAAAATGAATAGTTTAAACAAACGAGCTTTACAATGAGTTTTGGTTTTGACAGTTCTGCATGGTTCTGAGTGGAAGTTGAATGTGTAAACCATTTGATTCTGTGAAAGGGAGAAAATAGTTGAAAATCTTTAAATAGGTTGCATCAATATCAGGAATCTAGTTCAAATGTTCCAGGAAGGAAGTATTTGGTTGAAATCCAGAAGGATTTTTTTTTAAGCTGAGAAAATTTAAACTCAATTAAATGACAAATCAAAGAAGAAGCTATTAAATTTTTGCAATCAGAAATAGAAACCACAGCTAAGTCTAACCCAATGTGAAACAGAGAAGGGCATTCTCCCTGCTACTTGAATATGACAATGGGATGCTATTGGAATAGATAGCATTGCATTTTTACTGTGTGGTTTGGAATCTTTAAACGTGGGCTATCTATAAATAGTTTAATTTAGTTTATATTATCTTCATTTCTTTTGCCTAATAATTTTTTGTTTTATTGTTAAAACCAGTGCAGTCACATTGCCTGCTTATTTTTCAGTGAGAGACCACTTCACTAAAACCCAAAATCTAAACAAAATTTAGATCTATCAAGTCAAATTTCAGTCTAGGGTCTGTTCTTTCCAGTCATAACATCAGCTAGGACCATCATGATTTTGGTTTTGTCCTCTTATTCTTTTTGTATGTTTGAGTCTTATCCATTGGTTGACCCTCAAATTCATATTGTATCTCTGAGGAGATGGTGGTATAATTATATTGTCACTGAACTAGCAATTTACAGCTTAAACTACAGATTAAATCTCTAGGGACAGAAGATCAAATCTATCACAACAGCTGGTAGCACTGAGATTGGAAGAAATGTACCTGGCCACGGAATGATGATTAGAGTAAAAAAGACTACAGATGCTGGAATCCAAAGTAGACAGGCAGGAGGCTGGAAGAACACAGGAAGCCAGGCAGTATCAGGAAGTGAAGAAATTGACATTTTGGATGGAACCCTTCTGCAGGGCTGAGGGCAGAAAACAGTGGAGAAATAAATGGATCATTTTCATATTGACAGGCTGTGACTACTGGGCCATTATAAGGATCAATGCTTGGATCGTAGGTGTCCATAATATATCAATGATTTGGAGTGGGGAGTACTGGAAATGTAATATTTCCAAACTTGCACATGATATAAAGCTAAGTAAGAATGTGTGTTGTGATGAAGATGTAAAGCAATTTCAGGACGATTTGGGCAGGCTTAGTGAATGGACAAGAGCAAGGCAAATGGGATATAATGGAGAAAAATGTTAGGTTATTGATGTCGATAGGAGAAAGAGATATGCATAGAGTTACTTAAATGATATAGGATTGAAAAATATAAATCAACAATGGGACCTAGGTGTCTTTGGTAATATGTCACTTAAGGCTGACATGCAGGTTCAGCAAGCAATGAGGAAGGCTGATAGAATGTTAGCCTTTATTGCAAGGAAATTTGAGTACAGGAGTAATGACGTCTTGCTTCAACTGTATAGGAGCTTGGTTAGACCACACTTGGGGTACTGTGCAGTTTTGGTCCTTATCTCAGAAACATATTATTGCCATGTAGAAAGTATAATGGTGGTTTTGTTGGACGTGTTCCCAGGGTGACAGGACTGTGCTATGATGAGAGATTGGGCAAACTGCACTTGTATTCTGTAGAGTTTTGAAGAAAGTGACATGCTCTCATTGAAACCTACAAAATACTTAAAGTATGATGCTTCCCCTAAATGGGGAAGTCTAGGAATAAGGGTCACAATTTAAAAATAAAGGAGACTTCAACTTACTTCTGAGATGAGGAGAATTTTTTTCTTAATTCAGAGGATTCTGAAACTTTGGAACTCCCTATCACAGAGAGCTGTGAAAGCTCAATCTTTGAGTACATTAGGTTGAAATTGATAGATTTCAGTGGCATACAAAGATAGGAGGATGGGGTGAATTAAAGACATTGAAGTGTTTGATCATCCATTGTCATACTGAAGGGCAGGATAGGCCCAATAGCCTGAATGGCTTCTTGCTCTTCCTAATATTCCCACCCTTTCCTGTCATGAATTTTTAAAACCATTTTTGTCATAATGCATTTCTCTCTGGCTTTATCATTACTCTTTTTTAAAAACCATATCTTCCCATACTTTGTCCCTTAATTCAGTTTAATATCCTCTCCCTGATTATATTCCCTGTTGGACGAGAAAGTGAGGTCTGCAGATGCTGGAATATCAGAGCTGAAAATGTGTCGCTGGAAAAGCGCAGCAGGTCAGGCAGCATCCAAGGAACAGGAAATTCGACGTTTCGGGCATAAGCCCTTCATCAGGCTTATGCCCGAAACGTCGAATTTCCTGTTCCTTGGATGCTGCCTGACCTGCTGCGCTTTTCCAGCAACATATATTCCCTGTTGCCAAGTACACCAGCAAAATTCGGGTGGACTTGAATAAAGGTGGACCTGAATAAACGTGGACCTGAAGAAATGTCATATCAGATTTGAAATGTTAACTCTGTTTCTCTCTCAACAGAAGCAGCCAGACCTACTGAGTACTTCCAATATCTCCTGTGTGTTTGTTTCCATGGACACAATCTCACCCAAAATATAAACAAAAATTGCCTCCATCGAGTAAGTGGAGCTGCAGGACAAAAATCTTAAAATTCTGTCCAATAATCATGAACAAAATAATAACTCATTCTTCTTGCAAAAATAAAAAGCACTGTTTCTAACACTACCTGCAATAACAGTCAAGCTTAGGGAGTTAAATCATTCAATCAAGTGAAATGTGACTGGTGAGAATAAACAGCTCTGTTGTCATCAGTTTCAAAGTTAATGCTGTTTCTGAATCTTGCATATTTCTAATACCATACAAACCTGAACCCACTTCGCCCCCACCCACCTTTCAGCCACTCATTCATCTCTCCAATCTGATTTGGAGAATTCAATTTTCTAATAAGTAACAATGCAGAGATAAAGAACTTTGAGGCTTTTGTTCTTAGTTTGGAGTTCAACGACTCATGCTGCCTATGCAGAACCTCTTTCTTTGCCATGTCCTGTCATTGGTACCTATACAGACTATGAAAATCATAAGACATAGGAGTGGAAGGCAGGCCATTCGGCCCATCGAGTCCATTCCCTATTTCATCATGACTGACGGACATTTTAATGCCACTTACCCGCACTCTCCCCATATCCTTAATTCCTTGCGAGATGAAGAATTTATCAATCTCTGCCTTGAAGATATTTAATGTCCCGGCCTCCACTGTGCTCCGTGGCAATGAATTCCACAGGCCCACCACTCTTTGTCTGAAGAATCCTCTCTTTCTGACTGAAAATTTCTCTAAGAGATTGATCAGACTCTCAAACCCTGGATATCTGAATTCATGCTTTTTGATTCAGAAAACAGTGTCATTCCTCTTCATTGATTTTCCCCTACTCCAATTCCAGTCCTTGTTACATGCCCCTGGATTGGCTTCTCATAGCATAATGTTATGGACAATTAGCCCACAAACTCCACAGTCCTCACCATCAGTCACACAAGCTGAAAAGCTGCAAAACCTGTTGGAAAATTGCAAAGGCTGAGACTCCTGTCTTCATACCTTATTGGTTCCCTTAACTTCTGCTCTTACAGTTAAACTTTCCATTTCCTTAATTTCGGTCTACCTGGTACAAATAATCCAGGTAATTTTCCCTTCCCAATTGCATCAGTGTCTGTCATTCAGCTTTCAGTTCCTAAATTCTCAGCTAAAGTTTGTGAATTTAAAACACACGGTGCAGATGTATTGACATGTTTGCTCTAGACCAAATTGGAATCCAGAAACTCTCACTTTCACTGCCATCCTTAATGTGTTCCAAGGAACTACTTAATTATTGTATTCCATTCTACATTTACTAACTTTTTAATATATTTTATTATCTATTTGTTCCTATACTATATTTAACCTTAAATAGTGGCATAAAAGATTAGATTGGATTCCCTACAGTGTGGAAACAGGCCCTTCAGCCTAATAAGTCCACACCGATCCTCCAAAGAATAACCCACCCAGACCCATTTCCCTCTGACTAATACACCTAATATTATGGGCATTTTAGCATGGCCAATTCACCTAACTTGCACATCTTGTGACTGTGGGAGGAAATCACAGCACCTGGAGGAAACCCATGCAGACATGGGGAGAATGTGCAAACTCCACACAGACAGTTACCTGAGATTGGAATCAAACTTGGGTCCCTGGCGCTGTGAGGCAGCAGTGCTAACCATTGAGCCACTATGCCACCCTTAGTCACTTATCAGATACTCACTAAATTACTGGATTCTTCTCTGGTAGCAAAGTAAGAATCAATTCCTGAGCCTGTAAAAGGTCCACAAAAAACAAAAGCAACTGATAACTTATTTTCCTTTCTTTCCTATCTCTCTTAATCACTTTGAACAGACGCAAAATTTAAGTCATACAAAGATGGCTAGTTTTGTATGCTCCTCAGCCAAAAAAACCTCACTGACTCCTTTAATGAAAATCCAGTTTCAGCCACTTCTTAATTACACCCAACAGCTCTTCCAGCAGAGGCCTTGTTAAAATCCTGCATAAAAGATGACAACTATGGAATTTAAATTGTAAATTTCAGTTTAATTCTATCTACAAACCACAACAAAATTAGATTTGCACAATTAAACATTTAAACTTTCCTATGGAACAATTGTAAGGATTCAGTCCTAGTGTCAAATGCAATTGTCTCTTGGTTGGTATTTGACATGTTCTTCACTTTAAAACATCCAGGGGTTGGTTAGCTCAATTGGCCAGATGGCTGGGTGGTGATGCAGTATAACACTAATGCTGTGTGTTCAGTTCCCACTGAGGTGGGACTCTCCTTCTCAACCTGAGGCATGGTGACCCTCAGGTTGTATCACTATCGGTCATCTCACTCTGATAAGAGAGCAGCCCTTTGGTCTATTGAGAGTACAGCGACTTTACCTTTACATCCATTTTAGACTGGTTTATCGTTCTTAGTTTTCCAACTTCAAAAATTTTTACCAAGATAAATGGCCTCGTGTAGATACATCTAGAGTACATAGTATTACGTCTTAATGATCAACTATGATCTCAAATGAAATAATTGATCCATCTAAACATTCAAAATGACTTTAAGATTACAAAATTCACTACAGAATCTTATTTTAAAGCAAAATCATAAACACACACACAAAAATCCATAAGACTGAGATACATTTTACATTTCAGAGCTAAATCTACTTAAAACATAGCAATGTCCTTGAATAAAAGCATTTTACCTCAAAGCATTCTGACATGTAGCCCAAGTTTACATCTTCCTGACCCTGTAAGATGACAACAAAACCATGATGGGCCATATGGTATTCTTCCCTACAGAATCATAGGATCTCGACAGGACAGAAAGAGTCTGTCCTTTGAGTCTACACCATCCCTCCAGATCCAACGCCCTAACATATCCCCATAACCCCACATTTATTATGTGCCAATACACCTAACCTGCATATATTTTGGCTGCACTCAAAGGAAACCCACGTAACCATGGGAAGAACATACAAACTCCACATAGACAGTCACCTGAGGCTGGAATCGAACCTGGATCCGTGGCACTATGAGTGTAGCAATGTTAGCCACTGAGCCACCGTGCCACTCTTACAGTGTTTATAATAAACTCCAATTAAACAAAATATAATTAAACACCTTCACTTTCTTAATCAAGTCATAACATTAATGGTCAAATTTTTCACGTGTGAACTAAAGAGCTAAGCTGAAAAACAAACAAATACTCTATAAGAATAGCAGATAAATTACAAATCGCCCCTTTTTTTTCAAATAATAACATGATTTTCACATGATAAATACTTTTGTGATCTTGGTCATTTCAGAAGAGCTATTAAGTAGATTACACATTGCAGATATCATAAGGTTATATTAGTGCATCTTGCTGGCTAAAGAGGCATCATACTTGATGTAGCAGTTTTCTTGACAGTGTAGATCTATTTTTCTAATGATAACTTTCATTAAAAAATAATTATGTTCCTCCCGTTCCATTTTCAGCAAAGTTATACTCACTGTTATATCTTTATTATATTTAAGCACCTGTTTGCATAATAACACATTCCCAGCTACATGAAGCTTTTTCTCTCATCAACAAACTTAAGTAAGCATTTAAAAATCATGGGGAAATTCTTATGATATCACATAAATTCATATATGTTCTAAATTCCATTAATATCTCACCTGTCAACCTTGCAACAGTTTTCCATTAATTGTTCGCATTTTTTTCTCATTGTGCTTTTAGCTCATTTCTTCAGCGAGCTGGTTCAACTCCTCTCCAACCTCTACTCAATTCCTGTCATAGAGTCATAGCGTTGTACAGCATGGAAACAGACCCTTCGGTCCAAATCATCCATGCTGACCAGATATCCTAAATTAATCTAGTTCCATTGCCATCATTTCACCCATATTCCTCTAAACCCTTCCTATTCATATACTCATCCAGATTTTTTTAAGTGCTGTAATTGTACCAGCCTCTACCACTTCCTCTGGCAGTTCATTCCACACTCACATCATCCTCTGCATGAAAAGATTGCCCCTTAGGTCCCTTTTAAATCTTTCTCCTTTCACCTTAAATCTATGCCCTCCAGTTTTGGACTCCCCTACACTGGGGAAAATACCTTAACTATTCACCACATCCACATCTCTCATGATTTCATAAACCTCGATAAGGTTACCCCTTCAGCCTGTGTCAACTCTGTATAGTATTCAATATATTCTACCATATTCATCAATTTTCTTCTTTCACTTCCTTCTGTTTTCTCAGCTCTGTCTGTTTACCTCCTCAATATAATTTATCTGCCGGATCTCTCCTCAGGCTTTGTTACTTCTCTTGTTACCATAGAAAACTTTATTCTCTATATATTTCAAAAGCTTTTAGAATCGAAGAACTGATGTGTTAATGCAATGTGGTCTAAATATTGATATTTAGATCACACTGGATAAGTTAGAATTCAAATGACCTGATTGCCCTTTAATTCAATTTCTAACGCATTTTTAAAAAGATTTTCTTTAACGTCACACTTAAGGTGTTCCTTACAGACATGTCTTGAAATATTCCCCATGATGTAATAAGATACTTGTTACATTCAGCACATTGCAAATTTTGAGAGGAAAAATAATATCAGAAATTCCCAAAATATAGAGGTTACATAGCCCTTTCACAAAAGCAGGAAATGCCTTATTTTGTTCAACAATTCATTATTAATCACTTTTCAGGAAGCTGCAGCTTTAGAGAATGCAACTTCTAAAAATGAAATTTCAACAACAGATCCAACGATGAGACAATGCAACTTGATCAACTGGAATTGCTTTGAACTGTACTGAAAATGTGCTGCTGGAAAAGCGCAGCAGGTCAGGCAGCATCCAAGGAGCAGGAGAATCGACGTTTCGGGCATGAGCCCTTCTTCTCCTTATTCCTTAAGAAGGGCTCATGCCCGAAACGTCGATTCTCCTGCTCCTTGGATGCTCCTTGGATTACTAGAAAATGAAACTGTGCGAATATATCCTCTCCAAAACTATTCCAGACTTTGTATAGTGTTGTTTGGCCAAATACAAATTATTTACAATAACAGCAAGTGGTCTCCCTCTGCTCACTATCATCATTTATGATCATTTGCCCTTTCAACTTAAATTAAGTAACAGGCCCTGCCATCTTTATCACATTTTTTTCATTGTAATGCTAAATTAGAAAAAAAATCTTTAAAAGTGCAGAACGTAAATGGTGCTAAATTAATCCATAATGCATTTTTAAAAATAGGATGAATGCCATTTACCATAATACCTGTGTGGAAGATTGAAATTGTTTTTATGATTTATTAAAAGAGACACATCATTCTTCATGTTTGTTTAATTGCATTTTTAATAGCTTCAGCTTCATTGTACATGGTGTGGCATTCAATCAATCATGGTGGCAGCTCCTGACAGGAGTGAAAATCCACAGCACAAATCGTTTTACCTTCCCATTTAGAGGCCAAAACATATTAGGTTTTTGTGCTTTGTGAATTGGTTTCCAGCACGACATAACATACTGTTCAATTTGCTGATTCTCATCAAGTAATGCATTTTCAAATCCACTGAGCTTTGATTTAGGTCACAGGTGCTGCCTGCCCTCCCAACCTTCAGTGTTTCAACTTTTCTCCTTATACACATTCTTCACTTTATTAAAAGCAACTTATGCAACTGTTCATAAGACCCCTGGAAGATTTGAAATTGGAGAGGACAGTTTGCTTCTTAGCTCAATGCTCCCAGGAGGAACAAGGTAAACACGCATGTGACATGTGATTATACAAAGGAAAAACCTTAATATGATCACCTTTTATCTAAACATAGAATGACTTGGAATTCTGAGGTTCAGAGGGATCCAGGTTCGTGCACGAGTCACAAAACATCAGCACATAGGTCCAGAAAATAATTGGAAGGCTGATGGAATAATATCCCTTATTTGAAATGAATTGAACATAAGACTAAGGAGGTAATGCTTCAGTTATACAGAACATTGGTACAAGCACATCATGAATTCTGTGTGCTGCTTTGTTCTCCTTATTCAATGAAGGACTTAAATGTACTGAGCACAATTCATAAGAGATTTATTAGATTAATACCCGGATCGTGTGGGTTATCTTATTCGGAAGTGTTCAGCATAATGGTTTTCACTGGAGTGAGGGGTGACTTGATTATTGTACTTAAAATTCTGAACAGTCAGGAGAAGGTGAATGATCTTTCCTCTTCTGAATAAGAGCAGAGCCAGGAGGCACTGTTCTAAAATAAGGGGTCACCATTCTTGGACAGATTTGAGGTAAATATTTTTCTCAGAGAGGATTGAGAGACTTTGGAACTCTGAACCTCCATAGAGAGACTCTGAGCCCATTGAATATGGTGAGGTAAGGTTAAATAAACTTCCTCGAACAATGGAATACAGAAGAACCTCGATTATCTGATCAGGATGGGAGGCAGTATTTTGCTTGGATAATTGATTATCCAGATAACTGAGTCAATGCCTCTTCGCTGTGACTTGGAGTTTTCTGAAATTTTCCTTTTTCCTCGCTCTGCCTGCCTTGTTCCCTCTCTTGTCTCTGGGTTTCTTTCTGAGCAGACACACACTTGTGTGTAAGGGACCTGCAGCATTGCTGAAGCCTCTCCCCATCACTGCTTCACTTCAGTAGGATTGACAGAGTGAGCACTTGCTAAGTCTGCTCCCTGTTCGGGAGACTATTGTGCACCCGGACAAGCACTGGCATTCTGAAGCTGCCCCGCTTGAATGGCAGTCATTCAGAAGAGATTGGAGAAGGGGAAAATGACATCATGATTCTCCGACAGGGACCTGGAAGTCTGGATAGATGGGGTGGTCCAGAGCAAGACTACCCTCTTCTTGGGAGGATGGACAGAGAGAACAGGAAGCGACCAGATCCTGCTATCCTGATTCAAGGCTGCATCAAGGTCAGTGCTGTTTCTACATTCCAGAGAAATGACCAGGAGTGCCCAAAGCAGATCTGATTTGGAGGTGTCTGTGTTGGACTGGGGTGTACAAAGTTAAAAATCACTCAATGTCAGGCTATATTCCAACAGGTTTATTTGGAATCACTAGCTTTCGGAGCGCTGCTCCTTCAGCGCTTTGAAAGCTAGTGCTTCCAAATAAACCTGTTGGACTATAACCTGGTGTTGTGTTATTTTTAACCAAAGAAGATCAATGACCTTCTTTATTCTGCCAGGGTAAGTGCCACACTCCTCTCTCTGCAGCCTCACATTCACTCTAGCTTTGCCACAGCACCCATCTTTGACAAAGGTTCATGCTCCACCACTTGCACTATCAAGTGTGACATCTTTTCTCATTGCACTCCTCTCCCTCCACCAAACCACTAACCCTACCACATCTTTGCACTCACTAACCTGGGATACCTCACCACCTTGAGATTAGCTGCATCAGTGACAATAGCTGTGTCAGCCACTTTCATGTTACTTTCATGTAATCCCTCCCCCTGTCCTATTGTAGGCGAAAAAGCCAGTACCACAGCCCTCCATAATCTTGTATAGCTGGAAAATGGGATTTAAATAAGTAAGTGATTATTGAAGGGCCTATTCCTGTGCTGGAGATTTCTAGGACTCCATGGCTGTAACAGGGTGGATATAGCCAGGACATCCAGAAGGTACCCAACTTTAAGCTCCTCACCCATAACAAGAAGGGAACCCTTTCCATCAGCTAGCCATGTCCATATCTCTTCAATGGAGTAAGCTCCATTCTTCATTCCACTTCAACTCTAAATTAACTCGTTGGCAGAATCATTCATCACTTCTAATCATTTTCCACATGCCTTCTGTCCTTTGCAGGTATCAGTGGGGTGGCCACCATCCCTGGGAAGAAATGGACTACTCCACAACAAGACACCACCATGACCTCTGAGGAAAAAAGGTCTGAGGCCTCAGACCCTCTTTTGTTGGACATGATAATTGCCTGACACTTGTGTGGTGTGAATATTACTTTCCGCTTGTCAGCCCCCAAGCCTGGATATTGTCCAGGTCTTGTTGCATTTGTGCGTAAACAGCTTCAGTACCTGAGGATGGTGTTAAACATGTGCAACCATCATCAAATGTCCCCTGATTGGACGTGGTGCAGATGTGAAATCAATGCTAGATGATGCTATTTGAATTTGAATTTATTGTCACATGTACTAAGGCACAATGAAAAGCTTTGCCTTGCGAGCAATACAGGCAGGTCACAGAGTGAAGTAGTAAAGATGGTAAATAGTAAGTAAACAGCAGCAAAAACAAATACACAGGTACAGGTGAATGTTAAGAGTTTGAGAGTCCATTCAGTATTCTAATAACAATAGGGTAGAAACTGTTACAAAACCGGCTGTGCATGTGTTCAGGCTTCTGTACCTTCTCGCTGATGGTAGAGGTTGTAGAAAAACATTGCCAGGGTGGGATGGATCTTTGAGAATGCTGGCGGCCTTTCCTTGACAGCGGGCCTGGTAGATGGATTCTATAGATCGGAGATTGGTCTTTGTGATTGCCTGGGCTGAGTTCACCACTCTCTGTAACCGTGTAAGATCTTGAACAGTTCAGTTGCCATACCAGGTAGTGGTACACCCAGACAGAATGCTCTCTATGGCGCTCATATAAAAGTTGGCAAGGGTATTCTATCATGCCACATTTCCTCAGCTGCCTGAGGAAGAAGAGACATTGTTGGGCCTTTGTAACCAGTGTGTCCACATGAAGAGTCCAAGAAAGCTTGTTGTTGATGACCACTCCCAGGACCTTCACATTCTCCACTCGTTCCACCTCTGTGATGTTAATGTGTGGGGGGGGGCAAGCGTAACATCCCGTCATAAGTCAGTAATGAGTTCCTTGGTTTTGCTGGTATTGAGAGCTAAGTTGTTTTCAGTGCACCATTTTTCCAGGTCTTCCACCTCCTGTTTGTAGTTTGTTTTGTCGCCATCTGAAATTTGACTGACTATGGTGATTAGATTAGATTCCCTACAGTGTGGAAACAGGCCCTTTGGCCCTACAAGTCCACACCGACCCTCCGAAGAGTAACCCACCCAGACCCATTTACCTCTGACTAATTGGCAATTTAGCATGGCCAATTCACCTAACCTGCACATCTTTGGACTGTGAGAGGAAACTGGAGCACCCAGCGGAAACCCACGCAAACACGGGGAGAATGTGCAAACACCACACAGACAGTTGCCCCAGGCTGGAATCGAACTTGGTGCTGTAAGGTGGCAGTGCTAACCACGGAGCCCCGTGCCACTGATGTAATCAGAGAACTTGTAAATAGCATTAGCCTGGTATTTGGCGGTGATCATGGGTATATAGTCAGTACAGTAGGGGGCTGAGTACGCACCTCTGGGGTCTCTAGTGTTGAGTGTTAGTGACAATGAACTATTGTCTCCAATTTTCACTGATTGTGGCCTGTGCTACATATTAAGATGCGCATCCCCTTCACTGCGAACCAGCAAGGTAGGCAGCATGGATGTGCGAGTGCACCAATTAGCAAAGCAAGGCAAGGCAGGGTAATGAATGGTGCAAGCATGCAACAACTAAGCAAGCATTAAGAGAGCACGTAAACACTCCCGAGATGCCGCCTGTTTTCCAGGTGCCTGTCCCTCTGATTACCAAGTGTTCATGAGGCAGTCTTTCAATGCTCCCTGCTGATGCATGTTGCAATGCAGATCTGTGCGGCCTAAGCACCCTGCCAGTGGATCAGGGAGAATCCAGAGGGATTGGCAATTATTGGATGCCGATTTCCTTAGCTGGGGGCTACATGTGGCTGGTGCCCATCAATCTTACTTAAACGCTCAGAGAATAGAATAAAATTGAATTGAATTAACTCTATTGTCACATATATTCAAATGCGTACAGTGAAAAGTTTACAAGTCACCAGTTATGGCACCATCTAATTATCTGACAAAGATAATTAGGTACAGATTCTTCAGAAAACTAAATTATAAATGTTACTGCCATTATCTGAGTGATTTGAAAACATGACCCTGAACAAGAGGGGTATGGGTCTGGGTGGGCTGCGCTTCAGTGGGTCGGTGTGTACTTGTTGGGCCGAAGGGCCTGTTTCCACACTGTAAGTAATCTAATCTAATCTAATCTAATCTAAACATCTTCAAAATAAAAATCTGTGGAATAACACTGCTTGAAAACCATTTCAGTAATCTGGTCAGTGTTGTTTTTTTTATCCTCTAAACTTTTTTTGTTTGTCGGTCTTTTGTGTACATAGGGCGGAAAATAAGAGCTTTGCGGTATATAGCATAGATCAGTTTGATTACTTGTTGTTTAATTTTGTTGCAATAAATTGTGAAGTCTTTTGTTTAAGATACAAACTGGTGTCTGAAAT
The DNA here is from genome assembly GCF_020745735.1 of Hemiscyllium ocellatum. NCBI lineage: Eukaryota > Metazoa > Chordata > Chondrichthyes > Orectolobiformes > Hemiscylliidae > Hemiscyllium > Hemiscyllium ocellatum. The sequence goes on along the minus strand of NC_083425.1, from coordinate 23,932,871 downwards.
TTGGTATTCGTAGAATGTGGGACTGGTTGTTTGAAAGTCTCATTAGAAAACACTTCAGAGGGTTTTTGAAGGTTTTAGTTTTACTGTGTTGTGAATATACAGGCAGAAAGGCTGATTTAGTTCAGCTGTCAGTCTCCATGAAGTTACAATCTTTATTTGCCCTCTACATTTGTCTCAAAGGTATCCTTTATTCATAAAAATTTATAAATATACAATGCATGATCTTTCACAATTGAAATTGCTTGAGGCACAAACCAAATTGGTATATTACTTACTGTATTTACAAATACAGTTAATGTTCACAAGATTAATTGCCTGTCAAATGTATAGACCAAGGGGCTTTAGCCAGTTTCTAACCTTTTAGCATGCCTTCATGATAACTGCTCTGAGCTTTAGTGCATCCTTCAGCATTTAGTCATGGACTTTGGAATATCCCAGTTTGCAATGCTCAGTCATGCACAACTTGTCAGAGAAGACCAGCAAGTTCTAAGTTGATCAAGAGCATTTTTCCGCAGAGTTGTTTGCCCTCCAGCCATGACCAACATTAATCATGGTGAGTGTCCCTGAGACAAAGTCCTTCATTGCATGGATCTCTTCAGGGTGACCCTTGACAAAACCACTGCATCACTGTTCTGGCCTGCTTTAAAAACATCCCAATGTCAATCAAATATATAGGCAGGACCATCTGTACCCAAGCAAGGATACCTCAAGTTCCTTTATAGCATTTGCAGCAGAGGTCCACAAACAGGTCATTCTCCAATCTTTTAAGCAACAGCATGTGGAATTTTGAGGATGGGGATGAGAAAAGCAAAAGAATTGAAAGGAAATTTAAAGTAAGTCAAAATTAGTATATCAAAATAAATGAATGAACAATGAGCATGCATGTTATTTAGTCATATTTCAAGTGGACTTGCCATCTGTGATGTTTACAGACTATTGTTGAGATGCTGAGCCTTTTAGAGAAAGGGCATACTGTAACACCATGAGGCCCTCCATTCAATTTCTTAATACTGGGACTTTGGAAAACAACTCCAAAGCTTCCAAACTGCATGCATTTTAAAGTCAAGCTGATAAGGCACTAGAAGGAGTCACAACAAACTTGCCAGCAAAGTAAAAGCACAAAGCAGAACCAATTATGCTTACAAAATACAGAGAAGGGATTAATTTTCCAGGTGCTACAAATATAAGAGTTTAAGTTGCTTCTTTAATTGCTTAAAGAATAAATCAACTGACTTAGCATTTTCACTATCTATTCTGTACTTTATTCATCATGCAGAATGCAAACAATTGAGCATTAAGAATTGCACTACTTGTTGCACTGTTTGATCTTTACAAATCCCAATGTTCAAAAAGAAAGTACTGACAATGGTAAAACTGCATACTTGACAACATCTTAATGTTAAAATTCCCATCCTCTAAAATTTTTGTTTGTCGGTCTTTTGTGTACATAGGGCGGAAAACAAGGGCTTTGCAGTAATTGGCTTTCTCTACAATCTCTATCTCTGCGATCTTTGAGGTGTTTGTGCTGTTTTAATTCTGATGGCTTTCATATTCCCAATTTTCACTGTTCCCTAATGGACAGTTACACCTTAAATGCCTCAGGCCCAAGCTCTAGAACTCACTCCAGAAACTACTCTCTTTTGTCATGTGGTTTAATGTCCCAATCCCTTGGGTCCAAGACAGACTGGTCAGAAGAAGGCAAAGTCAAGAACTGTCTTCTGGCTTAAGCTTCTCTATAATACTATTTAAGATTAAATGCTACAGTTCATCATAATAAAAGAGATTCAGTTCAAATCCTACTATTACATTATTAAAAGACTATTCCACAAACTCAATCGTATAATGCTGATCAGTCTACATCATATGCTTTGCTGCACTTCTTTCTATCTAACTCTTCACACACTGTGCTATTTATGCCCGGTGAGGAGCAACTCCGTGACATTCTCGCAAGGTTGCTCCTAAAGCCCCTTCACAGTTCTCTCTGCCCTACTTCCATCTACTTCTTCACCTAGCTTTTAAAAAAGTTTTTGATCATTTGTTTGAAATCTTATCAGAATGTTACTTGGTGTTGAAGTGTGTTCAATAATGTTCCTGAACAAGCAAATGCAGAGTTTAAAATGATGAAATTTCAGAATTTATTTTACTTATTTCACATTATATACACATTTCCAGTTTTTCACTCACCATTAACCATCATTGTAAGGTGATGGGAAAGTACTCCCATTTGAAAAATTTCTTTTGAATCACAATGCGACTGCTCTATTAACTATCAACATCGAGGCACAGATGTCCTCTTTGGTTATAATTGTCTTTTGACACCTAGACACAACACTAACAAACAAGACTAGCATGGTTCTTAAGTCACCAGAACATTCTTGTTTTGGTTAACTCAAATGGCTAAACTACATTCAGTTTTCTCTGTTTCTGTTTTGCATTGCCCTTCAAATCAGGCAGTCATTGAAAACATGCCCACAGCTATTAAGAAAGCAGTTGAAGCAACGATAGAAAAAGGTGCTCTCCGCTAATGAACCAGCAAATTATATTGAGCTATCACAGCCTCCAAATCTATTTCTCATGTGGAGAAAATAAAAGCCTGCTAAATCTATTAACTAAAGATAAAGGCTACCACAACATCCCAAAGTAAAGCTCATTGCTTCTCTATGATACACACAATTTGTAAGGTCAAATAAAACTGTTTTTATCCTGTTAACCAACAGCTTCAACCATTAATTAACAAAGTTTACTTTCATCATTTTTAATGAGCCATCTCTAATGAGTTTACTAAATAATCTCTGCATGCTACAAAGTTCTTTGAAAATTCATATTTTAGTGTAACTTGATCTAGTATTGAAAGTTCTAACGGGCATTGCCAGATTGCAAATTAATTACCCCATTTTTGATGCATATGAATTGAAAATACTGGAGTCTGTAAAATTCATCAGTAAAATGATGTTCCCCTCTGGCTCAATAGCATCAGGATAAGCTCTCAAGTATTTAAATTATCCATTTCAAACGTATGGTAAACAATGCATAACATTACCTCATTTGGAATTTGGATTTTGTTGAAGTGGGCTTAGATGTGTTGTTCAGTTCTGGGAAGATAATTTATTTTAAGAGGTCAGAAGGTTATTTCAAACAATGAGTCAGAAAGAATTTCCAGGAATGTGCACAATTCAATCAACTGCCTAGCTAGGTTTTGGTGGTGTCCACGGGCAAAATGTTTCGGCTGCTGAATTTATTACATACAGAGATAAATAGTTAAGAGGCCATTAGTTCAGTTCAGAATTATCAGGAATTCAGTTTGAGAGGCAGAATACTTACATCCTAACTGGATGGTCAAACCTTCAGTTTTGGAAACCCATGACCTGAGCAGAACTGGATTTAGTTTGTAAAGTTTCTAAATTATGGAATTTTGTATAGAAGGCTTCAAATTAATTGAACTAAAAGAAGTTTAGGCCACTAGAATAAAAAAGGATTCATTGTCATAGACTTAGGAAGAAATTGTTAAATTTTCACAGCAGTTCAAGGAGGAGGATTGAAAAGGGACAATTAATAAGAAATTAAAGATTTAAAATAGAAATGATATTTCTCTGGGATTGAGTATCTGTAAAAGGATAGTTTTGGAAAGCAGATTGAAACTTTACTGTTTATATTAAGATCTTACTAAGCTATGATATATGTTTAGGTATTTTATTCTTTTGTGTAATGAATTTATTTCAGTGGCCTTATGGGAGTATATTTCAGTGACTAACTACCATGGTAACTAACTGCAAAAATTAAACTAATGATCTATGAAGCCAGGCTTCATCTGGAATCTGATTTGGCCAGTGGTACCATCAGTTGGGATCATAGAAAACATTGACATCTTGACCTTGGTCATAATTTTGCACAGTCGTTGATTCTCATCAGTCATTGGAAGCAAGGGCACTCGAGTGTAAAAATACTTACTAGTGGGCAAAATATCTTTCATTTACGTTAAGTTCTGTAAAGAACAGATGGAGATGTGATCTTTTCAAAGATTCTACACTCATTGTCATTAGGAACAAGGATCCATGAAAATCACTTTGGAGGCTGAACACTCCAAGATCCATAAAACAAATACAATAAGACAAATCTTCAAATTATGCACAAAGCAGCAATTCTATTCTTTTGATATTTTTAGTTATACTTATTCACAGCATTGGGTTTTTCTTGTATCATGTGGCATTCCCCAGATAACTCTGTCCCCAGCATGGCACCCTCTGTACTTTTGAATCAGCTGTTGTGAACATATGAAACTTGTTTGGTAATACTGTACAGACTATTTGTTTTCTTCATCCCTCTGTGAACCCTTGCCTTTAATGGCCTAGTCAGGAACCCATTAAGGGGAATCATAATCGTACTATTCCAAATCATGTACTCATGCACTGCAGTGTGAACATTCTCTATGAGCCAACAGATAGCTCACTAAGTGCTTCAACATGTGACATAGACATCTTGTATAAGAGGAAATTGCAGCATGATTAAAATTTTAAACCAATACATAATGCTTTAAAATAGGAGACATTTCCAAGGAATGATTTGCATTTTATAGCCAAATAAATCTTTGCCAAGACACAACAGGTACTCAGTCAACCAAACTTACTTGTTGTGATTGAGTACATCTATCAACAATTTTATTAAAGAAGAATGCATCAGTCACAACAACAGAAACCCATGACTTTGCAATGCATCACTGAATCCTGCACAGGTGATATGGAAATTTATGTATCGCGTTTGTTCATTTTTCTTCATATAGTCTTTTTAATATGCTACATTAACCATTTGTAAAGCTGTTGTTCCGCCACCTTAAACACATTAATGTACAAACCTATATAAAAAGGGTGCATTAAAATCTAGTTTGGTGGTTACATTTCAGTGTTGATATACTGTTTAGAACTGAGTAACTGCAATTTGTAACCAAAATAGCTTGTTAAGAAAATAGGCGATAGAGGCTTCTATTTCTATCCAGCATTTGTCAATCATTTTAAAGAAACATAGCAGTAACTTAAATTGCATATCATTTTGAAAAAAGCAAAATGCTTTGGCAAACTAAAATTTGATTGCCTCATTTAAAGCCAAGTTATTGGGTTTGCCACCTTTGTTCTTCTAACAATAAAGGATCACTTCCATTGACTGAAGCCTCTGTAGTCACTTCTTCATATCGTCTGCCACCCTTTCCAATCCCAATTCTTTCTGCGCTGACTTTGGAAAATGTCTTGAGAGTAATTCTATCTGTAACCAATCTTTTTTACTCTGCTACCAGTTGCAATATTAAACTCCACTCTCTTACCCCTGCACTTTGAACATCATGTGAAGGTTAGAGACCATTCATTTAGCTGTTTCTAAACTTTCCATTCTGTTAGCTCCTATTGCAAATGGTTACCTCTCTTCCGATATTAGCTTTGTCCATTTCACACCATGCCACCCAGAAATAGCCGCACTTAAGCCCTCTGACAGATCTAAATATCACTTAATTTGTTTCACTCATGAAGGTCATTAAAGATGGTGTAATCACAAAGATCAATACTTACCTTATATCAATCCCTCATTGAAACCTGGACATCAGATTTTCATCTCTCTCAATACCTAAACAATCCTGACCAAAAGCTCACACGATGTTCCTTGACTATACACCACGATGTACTCTCCTTGATCAATTCATCTGATTCATTCATTCCTGGGACATGGGCATCGCTGACTAAATTGGCATTTATTACCCATCCCTAGTCACCCTTGAGAAGGAGGAATGTGAGCTGCCTTCCTGCACCGCTGCAATCCATATGTTGTAGGAACACCCACTGTGCTATTAAGGAAGGACCCAACAACAATGAAGGATTGGCAATATATTTCCAAGTCTGGATGATATGTGAATTGGTGGTTACCAAGCAGGTAATATGTTTCCATGTATCTGCTGCCCTTGCCCTTCTATGTGCTGGTGGTCATGGTTTGGAAGGTGCTGCCAGAGGAGCCTTGGTAAGCTCTTGTAGTACATCTGGAAGATCAGACATTCTGCTAGCACTGTGCATCACTGATGGAAGGAGTGCAAGGTGAAGGTATTAGATGATGTGCTAATTAAGCAGGATTCTTTTCCCAGAGTGCTATTGAGATCTTGGAGTGTTGTTGGACCCCCCCACTCATCCAAACAAGTGGAGAGTATTCTAGCACATTCCTGACATGTGCCTTGTAGATGCTGGACAGGTTCTGGAGAGTCAGGAAATGCATATTCACTGCAGAGCTCCCAACCTCTGACCTACACTAGTAGTCACAATATATTATGTGGCTGATTCGGTTCAGTTTCTGGCCAGTGGTACCTATTGGATGTTGAAAGTAGGAGGGTTAAGTGATGGTAATGTGATTAAATATCAGGAGGTGATGGTTGGATTCTTCTTTGATAGAGTTAACCATTGTCTGGCACTTGTGTGTTATTCCTCCTTATCAACCCAAGACTGAAGCTTTGACAGATTCTGCTGCATTTGGACTTAAATTGCTTCAGTACATTTTGCCGAACACCGTACAATCATCAGAGAACATGTCCATCTCTCACTTTATGATGGAAGTAAGGTCATTGTTGAAGCAGGTTGGACCTAGATCACTAGCCTGAGGAACTCAGACAGTGGTTTCCTACAGCTAAGTGCTTAGTTGACAACCACAACTATCTTCCCTTATTCTTGCTTAATGCCCTCACCATCGTTATTGCTGGAGATTCCATTACAACTACACATGAATCTAATTAACAGAGGGTTTTTCCCAATTCCCATTGACTTTAATTTTTCTTGTTCTCCTTGATTCTGCACTCAGTAAAATGCCACTTTGATGTCAACAACAGTCACTCTCACTTCCTCATTTTCGACAAGGTTTGACAAAATTCTTTTTGATGTGTCTTCTTCATTATCTAGCTTCAGGTGAATAACTTTCTTTGGGCTGATTTTACTTATTCGATCATATCTTAAACATTTCGATCATTACTTTCCCTTCCTGCATGATAAGCCTGGAAATCCCTCCTTGGATATTCACTTTCCTCATCCATATGTCGTTACTAATATGGGATTGACATTCAAAATATATGTGCTAGCAATAGCCTGCTCCACCCTTCGCAAACCCTCCTAAGTGCATCAATGATATCACACTATTTATCCAACAATCAGTGCTGGATGAGATGGTCCATCATTTCCTTTGGTTAAACACAGAGGATGGAGAAGTTATTCTTCAGCTACTGGTTCTCTGATTCTCATCAGCCATTGTCTCAGAATAAACCATATTTCCAACTAACTTTGAGCCGTAGTCAGCGAAGTGTCTGACCCAATATTCACGGAGGCTCCCTGCTTTCACCTTCATAACATTACCTGCCACTGCTCCTACATCAGAGAATCTGCTATTAAAATATTCCTAATCTTGTCACCTTCAGATTGGATTACTCCTGTTCCCTAAGTCAGTGGTGTAGCCTCTACCCTTTATAAAATCTTGTCAAACGTCTTTCTGCTGTCTGTATCCTGTACAATACTAAATACCACTTACTAATCAACCTTACGCCCATCCTTGCTAATCTACACAGACATCTTGTCCAACATGGTAACAGTCTTAAAATGCTCATTCTTGGATTAAAACACTCTGCAGCTTTTCTTTTCCCCATCTCTAATCTTACAACCCCTCCAGTGCTGTCTAATTCAATACCTATCTTTCTCTGCCCCATTCATTACAGTTCATGCCTTCAGCTGCTAAAATCTAATTTTCTCAACTCCCCACTCCTTAACAACCTTCTTTAAAATTAATCTCTTTAACCAGTTTGCCTTCGGCTTGGAAAGATTTTATTTCTCTTCTCGCTTTTGAGATTTCTTCGGACTTACCCCTGCATTAAACATTATGTATAAATGCAAATTGTTATTGCTGTTACATAATGTTATCTAGTGATCTTTTGAAAATAATGTCAGCTCTCTCAAATATTGCTGTTTTTTTAATTTAACTTTTCGGATGAACACCTCAGATGCCTGTAAGCAAGTCTTTATTCCCGAGTAACCATGTGTAAATAATGGCTCCAAGACCAGAGGTCAGCTTAATCTTTGAGGTATTACTGGACTACATGAGTAACACTAACAAATGGTCCATCTGTACAGCAGGAGGTTCACTATGGCCTGAAACCACACTGAACAAGGTTGCTCCCACTCTAATGGGATTCCAACGCATATGTACATCTTTCTTGGAAGGCATATGGTTTCCTTGTCTACAACTGTCACTCATCCTTTCTAAATAAATGTTACAGGGTTGATTTTGACCAATCAATAATACAGAATATTGCATTCCTTCAATTTTTTCTGAGCTCATCTCTTCTCAGTATTTTTCCAGTTCTCGAGTTTAGAAGACTGAGAGGGGATCTGATTGAGACATATAAGATTATTAAAGGATTGGACACTCTGGAGGCAGGAAACAGGTTTCTGCTGATGGGTGAGTGCCAAACCAGAGGACACAGCTTAAAAATATGGGGTAGACCATTTAGGACAGAGATGAGAAGAAACTTCTTCACCCAGAGAGTGGTGGCTGTGTGGAATGCTCTGCCCCAGAGGGCAGTGGAGGCCCAGTCTCTGGATTCATTTAAGAAAGAGTCTGATAGAGCTCTCAAGGATAGTGGAATCAAGGGTTATGGAGATAAGGCAGGAACAGGATACTGATTAAGGATGATCAGCCATGATCATTTTGAATGGTGGTGCAGGCTTGAAGGGCAGAATGGCCTACTCCTGCACCTATTGTCTATCATCTCTCACTTTTATTATGTGGGCTTGGTCTAACTATGCTTTACTGCCTTGATTAGACACATTTCATTGAGAGGGAAAATGCTGGAAAATCTCAGCAGGTCTGGCAGCATCTGTAAGGAGAGAAAAGAGCTGACATTTCGAGTCAATTTGCTTTTATTTTAGACACACTTCATGGTTTGTTCTAAATTCAGTTTCCACATTTGCACCTGCATGCACTTTTCACCTTTTCATTCTATCTTTACTTTAATGCTTTATCGCAGTTATACCCGAGTCAACTCATTTGAATCTGGCTATGTTGGGTAGAATTGGTTGTACTAAATCTTTCCTCATCTCATCCATTTGCAATCATGTCCTTTCATTCTAAGGTACTTTGATGTAAAGTTTATTCTGTTGTATAACAGATAAGAACAGAGAACATGTGTTCTCACTGCCACAGAGGCAGGTCATCAGCAGGGAAGTCATCCAAAATGACTTGGGATGGGATCAGCTTTATCAGAGTAGGGTTGGAAATGTAAGAGGGAAAAATAGATAGGGCATCAATCTAGAGAGAAAGACCAATAGAGGTTAGAAATAAGTAACAGTTCAAATTTCCTGTAACAACAAATACATGTTAACAGTATGAGATAAGGACATAAAATGGTATATTTGGACAATATAACCTGATGTGTTAGTTTTAATAGGATTGGATAAGATAGTCAAGTTTACTGACTTGGAATGTCAATTTTTCAACCATGATGGGGTAGAGATAGTAGCAAATAAGTGTGCAACTTTTTCATTACTTTTAGGAATCGTTGATAAAGAGGCCTGTTATCTGTATGAATAGTACAAAACCTTTGTTCTGGCAATGAGATTTGAGTTATATGCCATCTTTACATATGTACACCTCCCGTACACCTCCTGTAAATGTTTAAACAAAGAAACAAAATCTCGTCTCACCTGAGAAGAAATAAAAGGTTAAGACTCAGCGGTACAAAGTGCAATAGAGAAACCATCAGGCTGAAATGAAAGGGAAATTAGGAGATATTTTGCACATAAACTCTTTCTTTATTAACAATGCAAGGTTTTCACCTGAGGATTCACAATCACACTCACAGGTTTAAGATGAATGCAAACCAACAACAACATCCTCAATGAAATTTAAAAAACTGAGAAGGGCTTTGATTCTGCATAAAGAGCTCCAACCATGGTCAGGGAAGCAGCAGCAAATTCAATACACTGCTCCTCTCAGAAAGGGCTGTCTCTGCTTAAAGGCAAAATACTGCTGATGCTTGAAATCTGAAACAAACACAGAATGCTGGAGAAACTCCAGCAAGTCTGGCAGCATCTATGGAGAGAGAAATCATGTTTTGAATCTCGCTTTGACTCTTCTTCACTACTTACAAGTGATGGTCATCTTCTAGAAAGCCATTTCATCCACTCATATTCTATTGCTCGCTGCTACTAGACTTCAGAACAGCATGGCAACAGCTTATAAAGCTCCAGTGCCAAAATCTGTTTGGTGTCAGGGCAGAAGCTCAACATCACTCACTGCTGTAGGAAATCCTTCTGCAGCTACATATTCTCTCCCCAGAGCATATAATGGCCACTGAGATCCAGCTGGAAGCAAGTAAGGTCCTTCACACTGAGTCTACAAGCAGACAATATGTTCTCGCAATATGTTTCAGTGCCAGCGCTTCAGGACGCTCTGGCTGTTACATCAGTTCACTGCTGCCACCAGCTGCTCACGGAATGGATGGTCTTCCCAGAGTTGGCTGCTCAGCTGGGAATTTGAGGTTCCTGCTGAGGGAAGTATTGGAGCTGCAGAATGTGTGGATGCGAGGTCTACTGTGCAGGAGTTTACTGGGAAACTCAATGGGGAGATTGGCATTGTGAAAGTGAAAAACAAAAGTAAATTTAGTATATTCATTTATAGAGTCATAGAGATATACAGTACAGAAATAGCATGGAAATTGTCCATGCCAACCAGACATCCTAACCTAATCTATTCTCATTTGCCAGCACTTGGCCCATGTCTCTCTAAACCCTTTCTATTCAAAAACCCATCCAGATGCCTTTTGAGTGCTGTAATGGTACCAACCTCCACCACTTCCTCTGCTACCTCATTCCATTCACGCACCACCCTGTGCATGAAAATGTTGCCCCTTCGGCCCTTTTAAACTTTTCCCCTCTCCCCTAAACCTATGCTCTCTACTTCTAGATTTCCCCACCCCAGGGAAAGGACCTTGTCTATTTACCCTATCCATGCCTCTCATGATTTCACAAACCTCTATAAGGTCACCCCTCAGCCTCCGACGCACCAGGGAAAACAGCCCCAACTTATTCAGCTTCTCCCCTATCACTCAAATCCTCTAACCCTTGCAACATCTTTGTAAATCTTTTCTCAACCTATTCAAGTTTCACAACATCCTTCCTAAAGGATGGAGACCAGAATTGCACAACTATATTCCAAACGTACAACACATTTTCATAAAATAATGAAGATATTCTTAAGCATCACTAGGTTATCATTACCTATTGTCTATATTGAGTACTGGAATCTATACACAACTGACAGACAATATTGTCACAAGGTATTATGTGCACCAACAAATATTTATGTTTCTTGTTCTTGGCCCTTGATATCAGCTTTTAAAAATGATTACCAGTATGAAGTGAATATGATTTCAGGCTGTCACTTTAACTTAGGGTAAAATGGAAGAACAAAAGGTCATCTGACCTATTCTGAATTCCACCCAACAACAAGCTTGGGATGCTTGGTTGTTCAAGATTAAAGCTGGGGTCAGGCTTTCTTAGCAAGAAAACGATGCAAGTTATTCACACTTGTAAATAATGACCCGAGCTGGTATGCCGACAGTCAATGAACTATTCGTCTCAAAGTCCCAGAGAGTTGTACACTTTAAGTTATCTATTTAATTTAAACATAGAATGAAGCTGAGTATCTAGAGGATATCTAGTTAGCAGTTCTACCTAGATCCAAAGCCCATGTGAATCACATTTTCAGAAAGTTGGACTTTAGGAAGGTTGGAAACCTTTGTGTGATCAGGTAGTAGGATTTTCTTAAAACATGTATGAATCTAACAGACATAAACTGTCTGCAAGAATCTGAGAGAGAAGAGACAGACATATAGATAGACAGAAACAGAAACAGAGAGAGAGAGAGAGAGAGAGAGACACATAGAGAGAGACACACACAGACTGACAGAAAGAGACAGACACAGTGACAGAGACAGACAGAGAGAGACAGTGAAATAGAAATAGATAGAGACAGAGACACAGAGACAGACAGTCTCTTATAACTTTAAACGTGAATGGAATCTCTTGCTTGGATTGAAGAAGTTACATCCATGAGGATTTAACCACGTTTGAAAGATTTACCAAGCATTGGCCAAGAGGTGGGATTCTGGGGTAACACACATGGTGGATGTTAAGTTAAGGATTAGGTGGTTCCCCAACTGGAAAAGGACAAAGCAAGACATTAGAACTTGAAAACAGCTTTAAACTGGTTCCGAGAAATTGATTTGTCCACTTAAAGGACAAAGTAAATGCAGAAGATACATTTTTAGTTATTTTAAATGTTCAGCAAAAGATCTTTGTTATAATTGAAATAGTGTTTGGTCAAAGTCGCTTTAAGTTTATCACAGTAACAGTCCGAAAACCCGAAATCATGCCATGTGATCCTTTCAGTCATTCACTGGAAATTCAAATTTATTCTAAAATGTTATCAGTCTCTACAGGTGTAGTACATCAAACACATATCAAATTCTGATCCAATATCCCCTTTAGGGATTGATTAGGACACAAAGTGTAAAGCTGATCATGAAGGTGACACAGATACAATCTAAAAGCATTGCTCTGTCATTGCAGAAGACAAAGATAAATCATATTGTTTGCAATTTTGGATTGGAGATCTCTAATCTTCCATAGTATTTTACATATTAAGCTACAAAGGTTCATCGTTTCTTCATGGTATAAACTGTAGGCTCCATAACTCAGAGGACATTGATCTTGGATCGATGATTTATGCTAATATCCATGGAAGAGGAATTAATCCAACAGCTTTTGCCAACACACAAAGACATGACTTTGACTCGGGTGGAGAATTTTATTCATCAATAGATTCTCCCACTCAAAACAGCAGGGAATCCCATTCAACTAGTTCTAGATTGTGCAATGAATGACACAGACCATTGCATTTTATCTGTCTTTGTTTCCGTCTTGGTGCTGGTAGGCAGCATGGTGGCACAGCAATTAGCACTGTTGCCTCACAGCGCCACAGACCCGGGTTCAATTCCCGCCTCAGACGACTTTGTGCAGTTCTCCCTGTGTCTGCATGGGTTTCCTTGGGTGCTCTGGTTTCCTCCCACAGTCTAAAAATAACCAGGTTAGGTGAATTAGCTATGCTAAATTGCCCGTAGTGTTAAGTGAAGGGGTAAATGTAGGGGAATGGGGTCTGGGTGGGTTGCGCCTCAGCGGGTCAGTGTGGACTTGTTGGGCCGAAGAGCCTGTTTCCACACTGTAAGTAAGTAAGTAAAACAATACGAATTTCAAAAGGAATCAGCAAGAGACAAATTGAACAATTCTTTCATGTCCACATAGCGTTTGAGATTTCTACCCATTTAACATACAGAGGTGCTTTCATCTCAAGACACCTATGCTCATGCAACCTAATGTTCTGTACTTAAAAGGAGTGACCCCAACTGAAGTAGTCATATCAATCTTAAGCAGAACAAGCAAATACAAGACCAGCAGCCTGAGGGATCATGGCAGCGTACAATATTAGCCACCAAAAGATGAACAAGATTGATGTGTACCTTCTACAGAGATCAATACTTTATTCACAAACCTCATTCTCCTGCATTTTAAATATCCATATCATGTCCATGCTCCAGGGTTTGACTTTGGAGTGTGCCACATCATAATAGTCACACACGCTATTGCTTCAGCCCTTCCAAATTTGAAAGTTGCTTCACTGAATTTTCCCAGATTCCTTCTTATTTTGGCATTTTGCTCATTCTATGGTCACAAATCGCTTCATTTTTTTTTACAATTCACCATTGAAGAGTGGAAAGACTGCATTCCCTGTGCCAGCTGGTGCAGGAGGTATGGGGCACTGGACAGATAAGGATGAATAATTCATTTTCTTTGTAAACAAACTCAAGCTTTAGTTTGTTGATGATGGGGTTAATATTCCGACAAGGTCTGCATGCACCAACGTGTCTCAGTTTCCCAAATGGTCGCATCGTTCCCCACGCGATAGTGATTGCCGCACCGGCAGGGAGGCAAGAAAGGACAAAAGGAAGGAAGGAGTTCATATTCATGAAGGAACCTTGCACAGACAGAACATCCCTCAGTGTTCTACAGCCATTGAAGGAGAGTTACTGTTATCAAGTGGCAGCCAATGTCAAGGCAGCAAGGAGTAAACAGCACTGTGATAATGAGCAGATTATCTGATTTTTAATAATATCGCCCGAGGAATGAGTAACTGGGAGAACCCCACTGCTCAGGAGAGTTGTTCATAGGCTGTTATAAACAGTAGTCCCTAATTTACCAACTGCTGGCCAGTTACAGTGAGCTACCAAAAGGGTCAAACATGGTTTACAATTTCATATATAAAAGGAAATACTTGATGTGCAAGATTCCTGAAGGTTTTTATTTTCCTTCCATGAAATGTGAAATCTCCACTGAATGGAACATCCCAAATTGACTAGAACAGTGAGGTTTGCTAGGCCATTAGAGAGTGCATAGAGTTACAGAGTCATACATTACAGAAACAGTCCCTTCGGTCCAACCAATCCATGCCGACTATGATCCCATTATCCCAAACTTTGCTGGTCCCACCTTCCTGCGCTTGACAGATATTCTTCAAAACATTTCTTATTCGTGTACTTATCTAAAATGTCTTTCAAATGTTGTGACTGTACCTGCATCTACCACTACCTCTGGAAGTTCATTCCATCTATGATTGACTCTGTGTAAAACAAAAATTACCCCTCATGTCTTTTTTAATATCTTTTTGCTCTCAACTGAAAAATATGCCCCCAAGCCTTGAAATCCATTAATTAGTCAATTGCATTCTTGTGAGTGGGTTCACTGCTTTTCATCATTTATATAAATGATATGGATGTGAACGTAGGAGGTATAGTTAGCAAGTTTGCAGATGACACCAAAATTGGAGGTGCAGTGGACAGTGAAGAAGGTTACCTCAGATTACAATGAGACCTTGATCAGATGGGCCAATAGGCCAAGGAGTGGCAGATGAAGTTTAATTTAGATAAATGTGAGGTGCTGCATTTTGATAAGGCTAGACTTATACAGTTAATGGTCGGGTCTGGGAAGTGTTGCCGAACAAACCAACTTAGGGGTGCAGGTACATACTTCCTCGAAAGTGGAGTTGCATGTAGGCAGGGTGGTGAAGAAGGCATTTGCACGCTTGCCTTCATTGGTCAGTATATTGACAATAGAGATGAGACATCATGTTGCAGCTGTACAAGATACTGGTCAGGCTAGAATACTACGTGCCAATATGAAGGATGTTGTTAAACATGAGGGTTCAGAAAAGATTTACAATGATGTTACTGAGGTTGGAGAGTTTGAGCTATAGGAAGAGGCTGAATGGGCTGTGGCTTCCTTCCCCTCGAACATCAGAAGCTGAGAAGTGACCTTTTAGACATTTATAAAATCACAAGGGGTATAGTTAGAATGAATAGCCAAGGTCATTTTTTTCCCAGGGCAGGGGAGGGCATAGGTTTAAGCTGAGGGGGAAAAGATTTATAGGGACCCGAGGGACAACATTTTCAAACATGATGATGCATGTATGGGACAAGCTGCCAGAGGAAGTGGTGAAAGTGGGTACAATTACAACATTTAAAAGGCATCTGGATAGGTTTAGAGGGTTATGAGCCAAATGCTGGAACTGGATAAATTTAGGATAACTGGTTGGCATGAATAATTTGGACCAAATGATCTCTTTCCATTCTGTATAACACTCTAATTATATAAAGCAGATTGGATAAGGATAGCAAAGTCCATTTTCTACAGAGAAAGGAGTGAACAATGAGTTCTCATACAGCTCCTGTGGTTAAAGGGAGGAAGGGATATGGGGGAGGGGGGTAGGATTAAGATATTGAGTTTGATGGTCAACCATGATCATATTGCATGGCAGAGCAAGCTGGGAGGGGCCAAATAACCTACTCCTTGCTCCTACCTTCTATGAGGTTTTACAACTCAAGACAGTTGTCATAGTCACCATTGATGACTAGACTTCGATGTCAGATTTTATTCATGAAGAGACCCTGATTGCTGTGGCTGGATTTGAAGGGAGAGGGCATGTTGTACAGACAGAAAGTTAATAACAAATATAGTTACAGATCTTAAGAGTCTTTGGGTTGAGCGAATGAAAAGATCCGAGTCTAAGTTTTCAGCAGTTGTCCTGTTTCTTTAACAGTGGCAAAGTTCATAAATCTTGAGTTCTCGGTGAATGATGATTTTTCCAGAATTAAACATTGAATGCAGAATAAAAACCAAAAGAACTGCAGATGCTGTAAATCAGAAACAAAACTGGAAATTGCTGGAAAAGCTCAGCAGGTCTGGCAGCATCTATGGAAAGAAATCAGAGTTAACGGTTTGCGTCTGGTGACCCTTCCTCAGAACTGTTTCTGGCTAGGAAAATACAAAGTTTCTTGTTAGCGCAGTGATTGAGCCAGAGGATGAAATGGAACTTGAAGTGGTGCAGCTCTGTGCCAGTTCCAAAGAAGAGTCAAATTAATCTCGAAACATTAACCCCATTTTACTCCTCATAGCCACTACCAGACCTGTTGAATTTCTCCAGCACTTTGTCTTTAATGCAGATTTCCAGCATCCACAGTCTTTTGCTTTTCTCAAGATGATTTTTCAAGTAGCTTTTCTAACAGCACAGGTTTCTGAGAATGAGCAAGCGAGAAGGTGAGAGAGAGAGAGAGAGAGAGAGAGAGAGAGCGCGAGCCTTGGCTTGTTGTGTAATCATAGCCGCCATCTTAGATCAGCAGTTGTGTAATCACAGCCACCATCTTAGATCAGCAGTGTTTTTTTAAAACAGCTTATAATATCTGAGATTTTCATGGACAAATTCAAATTACGGAAGCTTGAATACTGCTGGTACATTTTCACAAGGATGACAACACTTTATAGTTACATACAGTTACACTAATGCACTGCAGATGTTCACTAAAAATCCCCAGACCACAACCTATCACCACTTCCATCTAGAAGCACAAGGGCTGCAGATACATGGGAAGACCACCACTTGCAAGTTCCCCTCCAAGCCACTCACTATCTTGACTTGGAAATATATCACCATTGCTTCAATGTCTTTGGGTCAAAACCCTCTCTAAGGGCATTGTAGGTCAATCTACAGAACATGGACTGCAGCTGTTCAAGAAGGGAGCTCACCAGCATCTTCTCAAAGGCAACTAGGGATGGACAATAACTGCTGGGCAACCAACAAGTGAAGTAAAAAAACGATGCGGTGAGACACGATCTGTCGTTCATGGAAGGACTGGCTGTTTCCATAGAAAGAGACAAAGTTGACTAATGATAACAGCTTCTGTATGACAACAAAGATC
Organism: Hemiscyllium ocellatum; assembly: GCF_020745735.1. Taxonomy (NCBI): domain Eukaryota; kingdom Metazoa; phylum Chordata; class Chondrichthyes; order Orectolobiformes; family Hemiscylliidae; genus Hemiscyllium; species Hemiscyllium ocellatum. Next base: position 23,915,503 of record NC_083425.1, on the reverse strand, counting down.
TGACACTCCATGTTCATGCAATTTTAATACAAAATTACAGTACAATATTAATTGGTCCTGCATATTGTATACTTGATCTTGAACTAGTTAGCACTCAAAAATATTTTCAAAACACAATCGAGGCAATTAAAATGATTGACATCACAGACACAGACACATTTCGCCTTCTAAGGTACAATCAAGCTGATCTCTGCCATAATAATTGTGACAATGATTGCTGTAGTATCAACCTTTGGTCAATTAAGACAAATTTAAAAGTACTTGTCTGAAACAGAGGGAGACCAATAAATTTGTGTCTCTGTCAGTGTAACTTGTGTCTACCAAGTACCTAAGTCAATGAGTATCAAAATCAATCAATACATTTTGATAGCCCCTTCAGAAAAGAGCTATTTTTAAAATTACAGATCCAGACCCCTTCCCTTCCAAACAAAACTCAATTTCCAAATGACCATTACAAACAAGGAATTTTTGTTCAAACAATAGTAATAACTTTTGTCAAAGTTATTGCTAGCAAGCTGCTCCTTTTGCAAATAACTCATACTTTAGAATGTTCCACTGAAATTAGGAATAAAGCAGAGGAATTATTGATACATAAAATCTGTCAAATAAAATTCTTAAGAATCATTATGGCTATTAAGTAGTCTGCTATGCTCCTGTCGAAGATTTATCACCAAAGAAGTGTTGTTCAGTTAATTTTGCTTCTATCTAACTTGGATTGTTGTCTTTCCCCAAGGCACCTTTGGAAAATGACTAGACAATTTGGTCTCAAGCTTATTCACTCTTCCAATTATTACATTCCTGGTCTAGAATACTAACTCCATCTACCAGCCCCAGTTTCATGAGCCTGAATGATTTTGCCTAATAAAAATCTATTGATTTCAGGCTTGAAATTTTCCATTGAGTTATTTTAGGAGAAGTGTGCGTCAGATTTCCATGTGGATTTGTGCAAAAAATCTGCTTTTGAAATCACTCCAAATGTTGGAATCTTAATTTTAAATTTATGCCCCCTTTTTTGGGTTTTATTGCTTCAACTGAAGAATAGTTTCTCTGATTGCTTCTTTCAATTGTCTTAAATATGTTTGTTAAATTACTTCTTAACTTGCAAAATTCAAAAGAACACAAGCCTACAACCATCCATTCTAATACAAACCTGTTAGTTAATTTCCATCATCAAAACTCCTGGACACACAGCTTTCCGCAACATGAATAAATCCTCATGCGCAATTCAGCTTCTGCAAGGTGAAGAGTGTTGTGTTACAATAAGTTGACCAAATCAAGCACCAAATTTTATGACAAATTAAAATACATTGTAGTTGAGCAAGTACAGGGTCAAAAATTGAACATTATAAATTGACCCACAGCCGGAGAAATTGGGCCTGACAGGAAAGTAGCCAAAATAAATGAACAGTATCCAGCAGCTATTGGCTACAGAAAACAGTGGAAATCAAGATCAAAGAGGTTACAAAGGTTCAAGGGGAACCACTTTATAACCAACCCCCGGGTTGTGTATTGGAGAAATGTTGATCAGATATTCTGATATCTTGACTGCCTGAGTATGTGTATTTTACACCTCCCAGTATGATAACAACAAATGGTGTTAATTGAATTGTATGAATTGAATCTAGCTCATGAACCCATTGGCCAAATGCTGCAGAACGTTCTGGATGGTCGAGGGCAAGAGGGACAAAAAACATACCTGGAAGCCGGTCTCTCAGTGAATACTCAATGAAGATTTGACAATAACTCGCAGAGAAGTCTTGCAACAAGTCTCATGACAGAGGACCATGTGGCAGCCCAAGAAGACCCAGGAGAAGATCCACCCTCATCTGTGAGACTGACCTTCATGGAAGAGAGTCAGCCCTACATTGGAGAGAAAGGAGATTCCAACCGCCTTACTAAAATGTGTAACTTGTTGCAGGTAATAGCTTTTCTCAGGTAGGTAGAGCTAGATAGAGAGCAAATATTGTGGGAATTTAGAAAATGCTTCAATTTATGTCGAATTGAACCACAAACTGAATTGCGTCCCTTTGTCCGCTTCACTGATAAGGCTGCCCATGTAAAGGGTTTTTAATACATAATCTGTTGAAGTGTCGAAAGCGCAGACAACAGTGTTGAGTAGACAAATAATGAGATATATTATTGCCTCTGTTGATCTTCGAATAATGCTTGACCCCCAAGACTGGAGGGAAACAATAGACATCTCTATCGGTTGTGTGTAGACCTAATTGAAACTGCAAAGCAACCCAGCTGTTAATACCCTATTACCCTCCCATTACTATGGAGGAAGGGTCACTTGGCTTGAAAAATTAACTCAGCTTTCTCTGCATAGATGCTGCCGGCCCTGCTGAGATTCTCCAGCAATTTCAGTTTTGCAGATTTTCAGCTTCTATAGTTCTTTGTTTTATTCTCCGATTACTCCAGATGTGGTTCTAATAAAAACCTATTTCTACAGGATAATGATTTACTAATAGGAGTTATTCACATGGTAAAAATAGACGGTCACCTTTAGAAATTCCTAAATGAACAAAGTTATCAAGATAGCTTTGGGGAAGTTATAGGCCTCAGTAACACAGACAGCAACCCACTTCCAAAGTGCTGAGACTCATCCAATTATAGTTTTTGATCCATATGAGAAAGGTGTCATTTAACAGCTGGAGATAAGAGAATCATTATTTTAATTTTCTAATTGTGGAACTACATCAGTGATGATGATCACCATCCTTATAACTGAAGAAGCCTTTTGCTGTAACCCTACAGCATGGTTTGCAGGTAAAAGGAAAAGAATCACAGTTTTGAAATGAAGCACCTCTTTTCCTCCCCTCCCCCCTAAAGACAAGCCCAAAGCATCATTATTTCAAGTACTGAACTTGGGCCAAATTTCCTAGTCAGACTCCAAATGCCCACATCTTTCCAGCCAGTGATTCCCACCCCACACCCCCCCACACACACATTCCCCCAGCTCAGGGACTGATTTCACCCCCCCACCTGCCCTGCCCACAGTTCCAAGACTGATTCCTCCATACCAGTCACTGCTCTGGGACTCACCTTCAGCGGCCACCTGCTCCTGCATTCAAGGGGCAAAAAAAGGAGAGAGAGAAAATAAATGAAAAAGAACTACAGGGCAGAGGGGCTCTGGCCAAGGCATCTTAATCTGCTGCCATCTTGCTCAAGTAGACAAGCAGGAGGCTGAAAGAACAAAACATGCCAGGCAACATCAGGAGGTGAAGAAGTCGATGTTTCGAATATAACCCTCCTGATGCCGCCTGGCTTGCGGTGTTCTTCCAGCCTCTTGCTTGTTTCTACTGTGGATTCCAACATCTGCAGTTTTTTTTCGTCTCTAGCCATCTTGCCAAAGGCTAGATTAGAACAAAGCTGAATTGAGCGGCCCTCACAGAACCCAAACTGAGCAAGGAGCATATTGGGTGCTGATCAAGTGCTGCTTGATGGTGCTCAACAATACTTCCATTACTTTGCTGGTAAAGTGATAAAATGGTAATTAGCACTATTAGATTTGCCCTTTTTTTCATATGCTGAAGATACCGAAGCAATTTTCTCATTGTCATGTTAATGTCAGTATTAAAGCTGTACTGGAATAATTATAGAACAGTAAGGATATTATGAGGGCTAATATCCTTTGCAATGTCTCTTGATATCATACAGAATGAATCAATTTGGATGATAGTGATATCTGTGTTGCTGGGAACCTCAGGGAAGAGGTAGAAATGGATCATTCACTGGCATTTCTGGTTCAACCTCAAGTTTTTCACCAACATTTGGACTCCATGTATCATTGAAGACGAGCATGTTTGTGAAGCTTCCTCTTCTGCTTAGTTACTAAATTCTCCATCACGATTTTCAACTGGATGTGATAGGAATTGAGATTTGAGTTAAGATTTCTCCCTGGTACACAGACCATATTTGTTTTGCGTTCATAAATCAAACTACTCAATTTGTTTCCTCTTGTTTCCCTTTCTTTTTCAACTGCCTTGCAAGAATATTTCTGTCCTTATGGTTCAATTCTGTGATTATTACAGAAGTTTTACAATGACAATAACCCTGTCATTTAGACTTTTGCTGCATTTAAGGTAGAAGATTTTATTTTCAAAAGGGTAGTACTGAAAACATCCAGTGCAAACCACGCTTGAGAGTTTTGATTCGATAATTTTCAAACATGGTATCGAGGGACAAATCTGATCTTCTCTCATCTTTACTGTGAAGTGCTAAGTGCTAAAATGTCAATCTGTGATGTGTAATCACACACAAGTTCAGCCACAAAGGTCAGAAATTATTTAGTCCAATCAGTTACCTAATGGTGCATGTAAGTATATTACAAAAGATCACGATGAGCTTGCCGAGGTTCTGCAGCACAGGTAACATTCAACTTACCTCGGAAGAAAATGTGCTTGGAGTTGAAGACTCCATTTTCCTTTGCTAAAAAGTAAAGCATTCTTCAGTAAATTAATTGAACAACTGCAAAGCTAGTTTCATATCACATGACCATATCTTAACTAATTATGCTTGACACGATAGCCCAGGGAAGTAATGATAAATAACACAAAAGCTTAATGAAGCTCCATTGATACGATGCTCAAAGAGCAATAATAAATTGCTAAGCACTGCTATCTTTTTCATTCCAGTCTATAGCTGTTAAACTGAGATCAAAAAGTTAACCTTTGTGTATGTATAATATTAAAGCAAAATTAAAATGGAAATTGAACAGAAAGGTGCATTTGTTTTGGAAGTAACTCAGAATTTCATAGCTTTCCATTAATGCCACAGATTTATTACTTGGCTGCTTTAGAATAGGGATTATTACAAGATTGGAGGATCTTTTTTAAACTGCATTTAATATTTGCAGCTGAATTTTGTATGCTTCACTTTGCAAAAGGTATTTTAGTGATGATTAAGCTAAGAACTCAAAGGCAAAAATAATCACGCCAATATTTTACCGTTCATTGTGCAGTTAATATCAATATTTAGCTTCTAACAATCACAAGCATTTTGAAAAAAAAAGCATTACTAAAACAAGGACTATGATAACTCTGTTTCTTGACAGTAACAGATTCATATTTCATTCACAAAAATGGCTTTTATTTGGAAACAATAACTTACACCTTCTACAGATGAAATTTGTCAAATTGGTGGAAGAGACATGCATTAAGAAATCAAATCAGCTTTATAAACACAAGGGTAAAATTTAAGAATTAATGTTCAGTGAAACCATTTTTCTTTATTTCAGGATGCAGGCACTGTTGAAAACAGATTTGCCTTCATAATGATGCTGCGATGCACCTTGTCCTTGGCTGCTGTAGTCCCTATGTCAATGGTGCTCCCATTACAATGTTTGAGGTGGAGCTGCGATTTCCACGATTTTGACCCAACTAAATTTCACCATTGGTACTACAAAACAAAATAATTGCTGCTAAAACTATGAAGGCTTATGTTTTTCTGAATTCATTTTAATATTTTCATTGGTATTTAATTTTTCAAATCAGTAGACTGTTGTTTTAAATGCATAAATATATTTTGCCACTGTGGATTTCATTGTCATTTATTTTTCAAAAATATGGCACAGAGAACAGCATAATTAATCAGTAACTAAATTAAAGATTCTAGTGGTAATTATCCTGAAAATTGCATTGTTTAAAGTTGTTTTTCCCACTTTCCTCTGGGATATTCATGAAGGATGTGGTTGACAGGTCATTCCCCTGACAACTTCAGGAAAGATACAAATGTAGACGAGAATGATAGACTCGCGCCCAACTGTGTGGTTTTGAGCTCAGTCAGTTGCTGCCTCATTAGAAAACATATCTACGTCACTGAACATAAGCATGGGCAAAATGTACTTGTCAATTATGAAATTGATTGATTTAAAACCGTAATCCCTTTACCAGCTGCTTGACAAGCTTTGTTTGTTTGTTTGAGCGGTCTATTTTCTTTAAAAAAATCACAAGTAATCTATACAACACATTTTAATCTGTGAGGAGCTTTAAAAGAATTATGGAATTAACAGAGTAGATGGTGTGCAGGATTAATACACAACAAAATACCAATTATATTAAGTATTTAACTTTCAGTCGACCAATTTGTACAGTTTACGTTTGCACAAGTTATTTGCTTTCTTACTGAATAACCTGAATGTAGTCTTGCAGTAGTAAAGAATTCAGTATGTTTCAATGAACAATGTTGCAATTTTTCAACACCATATGGAATGCTGTTGCTTTTTTCTTATCTGAGTTGATGTGGGTTAGATGACACTAAGCTAGTCTAGTAGCTATGCTGCTTAATTAAAATGGACTCTCTGCCAAAATCACAGAAATTGTTGGAGAAACTTAGCTGTTCTAGCAAGATCTGCAAAGAAAGAAACAGGGTTAAAATGTTTTGAGTCTGGTACAACTCTTCTTTGAAACTGAATGCATAATGGGATGTGCTACAAAAGAAATAGGAAGGATGAAGCAGAACTTAAAAGATGAAAGCTTGCTCCAATGACGACTTTAATCAGAGGCAAAGCAACAAAATCATATCCAAATGCAATGCTACAATTTGGATTTTTGGCCAACACAACTCAATTGAGAAAGGGCATTCACGAGTGAGTATGCGACTGAACTTTCAAATAAAGTATGGAGACTGGATTATTATTTCTAAAATTATTTTTGTGTTCTCTCATTTGTGCAAAATGCTGGTAAACTATGAAAGGAAATGCTACAGTCCTTCAAATAGCAGTAAAGGAGTAGCTTCAAATTCAGGGGGGAGCGATGTAGTAAATATCTCATCAGCGAGTCTCTGAAGATCTTGCATTACCAGTGGTGCTTACTTAGCTAACCCAGGAATTTTCCAGATGACACACTCGCCCACCTATTTGCAGACCTTGTATTTGATCAGTCAACAGAAGTACTTGTAGATTGTCATACTTAATCCCAGCACAAACAAACAATAATAGGCCTACATTCTCACTCTCACATTTCATACCCACTAGACGAATAGATCTTTATTCCATTAGCAATACATCAAGTCATCAACTTTTTACCATATAGTGCAATATATAAAATGTATAATGAGATTTCCTCTGAGATATCGCATGTTAAATCACACCTATTTGCATAAATGGTCAAAAGATTAATCAGGACAGCCCAATCTTTGCAATATTTCAATATCTTGTTCTAATGTTTGCTCCCGCTTGGAGATTTTTGTAATTTTTTAAATTCACATAGAAGAGAACAAACAAAAATAAATCCAAGCAATGAGGCAGTTATCACAGTTTTCTTTGTGTGATTTTCCTCATTTGTGCAGGTTTATTTTTAAAATGTCAAAGACTTTGCTTTATTTCTAACTCCGTGTTTAACTCTCATCTTTTCACTGTAAAGTTTTCTCACCTAATAAGATGACGTTGAGAAGAAGGTAGTAGGTGATTGTCTTCAATAAAAGCAGGTACAAGGTAAACCAGCAAATCATTCTTTATCTAGCAATACAGATTATTTCATGTGACTAATCTCATTGCAGTCACTTTGCACCATGCTTATTAAACTCTATATGTGTGTGAACAGAGTAAATGGGAACTCTGATATGCACTTGCAGCTTTTTCATAATACACATCTGCTGGCAAAAAAAATGTCAAAATACAGTATTGTTGAGGCAGCCAGGGTCACCATGATAACATCCTGAAAACACTTTCAGTAGTCACTGGGAATATGTTCCACAAAAGATTGCTGACTTTGGCTCAACAAAGCTTTTAGACTCAACTGTCAAACACAAACTGCACCTGAATGGAATTGCTACGAAAATGCACGTCCTATAGAAAAATGCTGAGTAGGCAAAGAATTGGGAATGTGACCAAAAGCACAAGCAGAAAGATCAGTTTTATAAGATCTTCCGAACATGTGTGAAAGTGAGGGTGGGGGTGGAGGGAGAGAAGAGGCACAGCACGAGCAGGATTTAGGGCAAGAATTTCACAAAGCAAGCCTGAAGTGGCTGAAGGCACTAATATTAATCATGCAGCAGTGTCAAATATAAAAGCAAAGAGGCACAGCAGCCTGCACCTGGACAGCTTTACACCAACAGTCCCCAGCATACAGTATCCATAATTCATAAGGGTGATGGCTGCTCATCATCGCAAATGACAGAAGCTCACCTTACAATTTTTTCTCAAAACAAATGTTGACTTGCTTCCATAATAACGTACTTCTATATTACTGCTAAACTAAAGAATCCACAAGATAAATTTTGATTCATTAAAATGATAAGTTGCCATCGGTTGCATTAAATGGTGCCCTCATTTGGCTGTTCTGAAGAAAGATCCCTACTCCTCACAACCACTATTCCTTATAGAAAATGCACTTGCCCTTATTCCCAGACTCTGCATCTTCCAAAGTCCTGGTGATCACCAAAGATCATTAGGATTAGGATTAGTCAATAAAGCAATCAGATAAGAGTCCCACTTTTGTACATCAAGTAGTGCTTGCTGCAGGATACCACAGTCAAAAAGGTAAAGCTTCAATGTTACAGACCTCTCTTGAAACGTCTCACACAATACACTGTCAAAAAAAAGCATCAAAGTGCAGATTCAGGAGTAGGTTTGCTGGGTGTGAAAGATGGAGCAGAAGGGTTAGTAGGAGCTGAAGGTGTGACAATACTGCTCCTTTAAGTTGTCCTCGTTTTTTTCAAAAGGGATTGTGAAGGGCAGACGTTCCAATAGGTCTAGAAATGTCTCCTTGAAAAGGTTAAAATCACACAACACCAGGTTATAGTCACAGAGATGTACAGAATGGAAACAAACCCTTTGGTCCAACTAGTCCATGCCGACCAGATATCCCAACCCCATCTAGTCCCACCTGCCAGCACCCAGCCCATATCCCTCCAACCCTTCTTATTCATTTACTCATCTAGATACCTTTTAAATGTTGCAATTATACCAGCCACCACCACTTCCTCTGGCAGCTCATTCCATTCATGTACCACCCTCTGACTGAAAAATTTGCCTCTTAGGTTTCTTTTATATCTTTCCCCTCTCACCCTAAACTTATACCCTCTAGTTCTGGACTCCCCCATCCCAGGGAAAAGATTGTCTATTTATCCTATCCATGCCCCTCATGATTTTATAAACCTCTGTAAGGTCACCCCTCAGCCTCCGACACTCCAGGGAAAACAGCCCTAGCCTATTCCACCTCTCCCTATAGCTCAAATCCTCCAACCCTGGCAACATCCTTGTAAATCTTTTCTGAACCCTTTCAAGTTTCAAAGCATCCTTCCGATAGGAAGGAGACCAGAATTGCATGCAATATTCCAACAGTGGCCTAATCAATGTCCCGTACAGCTACAATATGACCTCCCAACTCCCAGTTTCTTCACTATCCTATCTACATGCGACTCCACTTTCAAGGAGCTATGAACCTGCACTCCAAGATCACTTGGTTCAGCGACACTCCCTAGGACCTTACCATTAAGTGTGTAAGTCCTGCTAAGATTTGCTTTCCCAAAATACAGCACCTCGCATTTATCTGAACTAAACTCTGTTGGGACGGACGCGTAGGGCCTCGTCTCCATGTGTTCTTTGGAAGGAGAGATCACACCGGCTAGAGTTTGGAGCAAAAACACCGTTTATTACAGAATCAAGACTGGCAAACTATACAACGAATTCAAAAGCATGCAATTCGTTGGAGAAGGCGTTCTGTCTTCCTCTGCGGACCTGGAGCAGTTATACTTCGCGCTTCCTCGAGTTCCCGGTCAGGTTCCCCTCGTTCGGTTCTCTCATTGGTCGGTTCACCTGTCTGTGAAGGGATTAGTGTCTCTATTGGCTGCCCCGAGATACCTGTCCAGCTCCTGCTGTGCTGAACAATGGGTAGACATCCTGGGTTCAGCAGTTTCCGATCTTGTAATTTAAAAGTTTATTGTTTGGAAGGGTTTCCTCATTGCTATGCGCCTGGCTGTCTGGGCGTTCACAATAGTTCTCCATAGTTGAATATACAGGTATTATCATTTAACACAGGACCCGAATGAGTTTGACGTCAGCGGAGGCATTAGCAAGTACTTTATCAATCAAGTGTAGTATCGGTGCGATTTACACTATCCGATAGTTACCGGTTTCCTTTATTAACAATGAGATTGTAACAGGATGATCTGAAACTGACGGACATGTTCTAATCCCCAAGGAATGTGGCCTGCAGCGGCTGGGTTTACTTTACATGGCTGTGTTTTAGCTGGTACCTGACAGTGTCTGCTTTAATAATGGTGCTCCCCTCCCTAGCCCCAATGTAGGTACCCCGATAGCAGATTATCCCCAACAACTCCATCTGCCCCTCCTCAGCCCATTGGCCCATCTGGTCCAGATCTTGTTGTAATCTGAGGTAACCCTCTTCACTGTCCACTACGCCTCCAATTTTGGTGTCATCTGCGAACTTACTAACTGTATCTCTTAAGCTCACATCCAAATCATTTATGTAAATGACAAAATATTAGAGGACCCAGCACTGATCCTTGTGGCACTCCACTGGTCATGAGCCTCCAGTCTGAAAAACAACTTTCCACCACCACCCTCTATGTTCTACCTTTGAGCCAGTTCTGTATCCAAATGGCTAGTTCTCTCTGTATTCCGTGAGATCTAACCTTGCTCACCAGTCTCCAATGGGGAACCTTGTCAAATGACTTACTGAAATCCATATAGATCACATCCACTATTCTGCCGTCATCAATCTTCTTTGTTACTTCTTCAAAAAAACTCAATCAAGTTTGTGAAACATAATTTCACACGCATAAAGCCATGTTGACTATCCTTAATCAGTTCTTGCCTTTCCAAATACATGTACGTCCTGTCCCTCAGGATTCCCTCCAACAACTTGCCCACCACCGACGTCAGGCTCACTGGTCTATAGTTCCCTGGTTTGTCCTTACCACCTTTTTTAAATAGTGGTACCATGTTCGTCAACCTCCAGTCTTCTGGCGCCTCACCTATGACTACTGATGACACAAATATCTCAGTAAGAGGCCCAGCAATCACTTCCCTAGCTTCCCACAGAGTTCTAGCGTACACCTGATCAGGTCCTGGCGATTTATCCACTTCTATGCATTTCAAGACATCCAGCACTCCCTCCTCTGTAATATGGACATTTTTCAAGATGTCACTGTCTATTTCCCTCCATTCTACATCTTCCATGTCCTTTTTCACAGTAAATACTGATGCAAAATACTGGTCTAATGTCTGCCCCATCTCCTGCGGCTCCACACAAAGGCCGCCTTGCTGATCTTTGAGGGGCCTTACTCTCTCCCTCATTACCTTTCTGTTTGGAAGCAGTAGCTTTCAGAGCACTGCTCCTTCATCAGATGATTGTGGAGAATAAGATCACGATCACAGAATTTATAGTCAAAGGAGTCCAGTGTCACGGAGATGTGATACATTAACCAATTTTAGATCAAATCTTTCATCTTTTAGAATGGGATATGCTGGTTTTTGTTCTTTGATATGTCAATCTCAGAACTACTTCTAAATTACATTCTCAAAATAGCTCAGCTTTTCTAACAATAGGTGTGAAGTCTGTCAGTGTCCCAATGTTGAGTCAGACTGACAAGCCATCTGCACAGTTTTACAGAATTTTACATAAATCCATGCAGCTTTGAGCAAAATAAAATGTAATTCTGCAAAAACAAATTCATCCCATAAACTCATAGGTGTGTAGGAGCAAGAGTGAGTGTGCATGTGAGTGTGTGCGTGTGGGTGTGAGTGCATGGGTTAGAATGCGTGTGTAAGCTTAGTTAAGTATATGTGTGAGTGTTATGGGGTATGTGTCTGTGAAAGGAATGTCCATGTGTGCATATGAGAGCTTGTGTATAAGAGGGGGTCTGGGTGGGTGTGTTAGTATGTGGGAGTGTGGGTGTGTGAGAGAGTGTATCGTGCAGTGGAATCACCTGTAGTATGACATGAACCCAAGGTCCTGGTTGAGGCCATTCCCATGGGTATCAAACTTTGCTATCAGCTTCTGCTCAGCCACTCTGCATTGTTGCTTGTCCCAATGTCCACCTTGGAGGATGGTCACCCAAATGTCTGAGGCCAAATGTCCTGGACCACTTTTATTATGCTCAAAAACTGTATGAGTCCATGTAAAACTGTAAAACAATGTAGAGGGCTTGTCAGTCTGACTCAACATTGGTCAACAGACAGACAGACTTCACACCTATTGTTAGAAAGCTGAGCTATCTTGAGAATGTAATTTAAAAGATAGTTCTGGGATTGACATATCAAAGAACAGAAACGAGCATATCCCATTCTAAAAGATTAAAGATTTAATCTAAAATTGTTTAATGTATCACATCTCTATGACACTGGACTCCATCAGCTATAAATTCTGTGATCATGATCTTATATTCCACAATCATCTGATGAAGGAATGGCACTCCGAAAGCTAGTGCTTCCAAATAAACCTGTTGGACTATAACCTGGTGTTGCGTGATTTTTTAAAACTTTGTCCACCCCAGTCCAACACCGGCACCTCCAAATCACACTTGAAAATGCTTTAAGTTTATTTTAAAAATACTTACACAATGAAAGGGGTGCAGCCAATTCTCTCGGTTCAGGGTTTGGTTTGGTTTTAGTAAGCAGTTTTTTGACGCTTCTGGTCAAGGTTTTAACTGGGAACCCAGAGAAGCTGCTGGACTCAAAGAAACAGTTCCATGCTGATCCTCTCTCTCTCTCTCTCTCTCTCTCTCTCTGTCTCTGACATCTTTCCTATAAGAACCTGTCTGATTTTACCTTTTTTGCCAAGCAGACATTTATGGGGATGCTGCAGGTATTTAGAACAGCATCATTAATTGCGATAGAGTCGATTAGGTTTTCAGATAGGTTAAGTTATTCTAAATTTGGTTCATTTTTGTTCGTGTTTCATTCAGTAGTCTGTAAATAAATTCTGTTTTGCTTAAAACCCAGGTAGTTTGACCAGCTGCATCGCTCCTGAAATATTCACCTTTCATCTGCTTAAAACAACTAGAGAAGATAGGTTTTGGCCAATCTTCTTTAAATATTTTGATGCACTCTGGCCTGGTCCATAACAAAAGGTAAGGCTGGCAAAATATAAACTTTCACCAGCCCAGGACAAGTAGAAGTGGCACAATTGCAAGCTCATTTGCATGTAAGAAAATGGATATTTTCTTGAGTGCCAACAAAGAAACCAATTTTTTTTAAAAATTGAATCCATAGGTAGCTTCCACTAATGGCTGTGGAGTGCAAAGCTATAGAGTCAAGCAAGCATTATTGTGACTGGAAGATTTATAACACATTGCTCCATACTACTACCTAGAATGCCATTCTATTCAAAAGATCAGCTTAGGTCTGCTGTTATAAAATCTCCTACTTGGCAATGTTAGAAAATCAAAATACCCTGGAGATAGCTAGAAATTCTTCATTTGAACACCCCAGCTCTCAATGACAGTGAAAATTAATTGATGCCAAAAAAGAAATCACTTTATTGTGATACAATGTCTTGAACAAGTTCTGCTAATTAAACTTTCGGCAGTATTTCTAAAATACAATTATTGAACTGGGATACTGGTCCCTGGAGTCGTATTACAACATGGCTGCACAATGCAGTAATAGAATGTAAAGCTGAGGCACTTGCAGTGGCTAAAAAACAAATCAAATGTGTGACTGGGTAGAGGTCTGGGAGAAAGAACAAAGTTAACTTTATTTTTGTTATTTTTTAAGGAAAGGAGATGGTAATACCTCCAACTATCATTGATACTTATCCTCCCAAACCCAAAATTTGTAAAAAGTCGTCATTTTAGTTTCCTCCCTAAACCTCTCTTTTCTCCTCAATGACAATCCTGAAAATCTCTCTCTTTGACCAAGTCTTTGGCTCTTCCATGACTTGTCAAATTAAGTTTGATAACACCCCTGTGCAATGCCATGGGACATTTACATTGTTTAAAAGGTGCAAGTTGTTGCCAAACCAGGTTGCTTGTTTTTTGTAATAGAATTATTATTATTAATTCTATTATTATTAACTATAAAAATATTAATTAATATAAAATTAAAGATAAATTCTAAATCTTAAATGCCACTGTACTTTGCTGATGTGGAGGAGCAGCTGTTGGACTGGGGTGGACAAAGTTAAAAATCACATAGCACCAGGTGATTTATTTTACAGTACAGGCTTTCAGAGCGCTGCTCCTTTATCAGGTAGCTAGTGGAGTAGGTGTCATGTGATTTTTAACACTAGTTCCCAACATTGAATAGAATCCTCTGGGACATTTTCAAAATGTTAAAATAAATATCAGGTGTTTTTTTTTAAAAGTTGAGTTAGATAATATAGCATAATGTTAACAGCAATCTCTTTCTAGAAAATAAATTCATTTTTTGAAACTTATCAGGTTTCTGTCAAGAAGCCCATGCATATATCTCCTCTCTTCCTCACCCCTTAAGCAATGCCTTATGCTTCTCTTCAATAAATTGGCTACACATAACAGAGACACTAATTAATTAGCAAGTCTTCATTTGCAGCTTCAAAACTGTAGCTTATTAAAGCCTCCTTAGGCCTGTCATTTGCTAAGTGAAGTGTATGAAGAGTTTTTGATGGCCCATTATGGCTGCATTATCAAGCACAGTGATACGCAACAGTCACTGACCTTCCGCATTGTTTTGCCTGAGATTGCGGAGTCATTTCTCAGTTTGCAATGCGTGGAAGGTAAAGGAAAGTCCAGTATGTAGCTCAAGAAGCTGGACAAATCCAAGTTCTGAACGATTTCACCTGCCTTTCAAAACAGGTCCCTTGATTGCCAGCGGAGAGAGAATCACTGAACTTAGTTATTAGTGGAGTAAGATTTTTTTAAAAACATTAGCTCTGCTTTCTCTCCACAGATGCTGCCAGACCTGCAGAGTTTTGGTTTATATTTAAGATTTCCAGAATCTGCAGTTTTTTGTTTTATTTTTTAAAATCTACTTTTTCAAACAAGATCATAGCTTCTCCAGTATTTGCCTAGAAGCCGTAAGCAAAACTACAAGCAAAACAATTGCATAGGGGCCAAATACTGGAGCGATTGTAACAAGTTCAGGCCAGTGACAGTCATAGAATATGAGTTTTTTGATTGGGAATGCTAACCTGGGGCTATTAATCTGGTCCAATCAGGGAGCCCTGGCTGACAGCTATAAACAGGACAGTTGCCCTAGAGGTGGTCGAAAGGTGTGCTAGGATAGCCCACTGGTCGGAGGCGCAACGGGGTGGGTGAGAGCCCAATGGTACGTAGGGGCAGACCGAGAGCCTGAAGGCAGGTAGCCGTCCTCAGCGCTGTCACCCCGGGCAGGTACCAGGGCGGGCTGCCCCAGAGGTGGTCGATAGGTGATGAGGGTGGTTAGTGAAGCTGGAAGGTGGGTAGGCCGTCCAAACCGCTGTCACCCCGGGCGGGTACTGGGGCGGGCTGTCCTAGAGGTGGTCGAAAGGTATGGAAGGGCGGACCGACAACTGGAAGGGGCACAGGGTGGACCGAGAACTGGAAGGTGGGTAGGGGTGGTCTGCCTTAGAGTGGTCGGAAGGTGGGAGGGGTGGGGGCTTGCTGGGTCTGTATTGTCTGCACTTCTGTATGTAACCGTATTGTTTAATGTACAAATGTCATTGTCACTGTCTTGTTAAATGTGAAACTGGGATTTGAGGTTTGTCCTCATCTCCCTGTAAAATGGTCAAAGGATAGGGTTTGGGGCCTAGCTTTGCTGCTCCTCTCCCTTGTAAAATTGCTGTCTCTTGTACAGCTGTAAATGTTTATTGTAAACTGTTTTGTAATTTGTTTAATAAAATAAAAAAAATAAACAGGACAGTGAGAGAGGTGGGCACCGCAGGGAGTGGAGTGCATTATTTCCCCTTCCAACTCTATTTTGATTTAATCCCTGCTCTCTCCTTCATTGTTTGAACACACAGCATTGCCTTTTGTGAAGGGAACTGCTTGTCACTGGCCACTCGGGTGTTTCCTTTCTTCCTAGTGGTGGAAATTGAATAAAGATTCATGCATCTTGTGTCTTTCATTGTGTCACACACCTACACACACACACACACACACACACACAACATGGGTGCTGGGGAAAACGTAAGCACTATCGCAGTTGGGCAGTAGTGTAGGGGGAAAAAAGATAAACAGAAAAAAAAAGAAATAAACTGGAGTAAAAAAAAACAGGAGGGTCAGGGGTTTTGCTCACCCTGAGGAAAAAAAAGGAGAGCCACAAAACTTTAAAAAACTAAACAGAAGAGTCAGAGGTTCTGTTCATTCTGTGAGCTGGCTCTCAGAGAGTTGGATCAGTGCCAAGTACTATGCACACGAAGTGCTCTGAAAGCTAGTGCTTCCAAATAAACCTGCTGGACTATAACCTGGTGTTGTATAATTTTTAACTGTGAAAATATAGGGTGACTTAGTGACAGGATACTAGCCTCTGTGGAGATATTCCATCTATCAGCTCACCTCATTCTTTATATGGGAGCTCCAGTCAGTAAATGGGTGCACACACTATATCCCAGCATGGTCATGTCTTTGACCAACCTGCACCCACTTTTTAAAATGGGTAACTGAGCAACATTTAAGAAGCCAAACCTTGAATCCATGGTTAAGACACTAACCTGTTGCTGAGGATAGTTGATGTTTCCCCAGCTGATATCAAACAGTTCAACACCAGCCTAGAAACAAACCTACTGTAGTGTATTACTAATGAGCAGAACAGTAGCAGAGCGATTTTGTTATGGACTGTTATCAATAAAGTAATTCAGAAACACAAATTCAAATACCATCATGATGACAGGGAATTTGTGTTAAAATTAGTGAATTCAATGCTGAATTAAAAAGCTAGCATCAGTAATAGTGACCACTATTTTATGGATGGTTATAAAAATATATCTGTTCATTAAAGTCCTTCAGAAAAGCAAACCTGTCATCCTTACCCATTCAGTCCTAGACATGATTCCAGATGGACAGAAATGTATTGACTCTTACCTGTCCTCTGAAATGGCCTAGCATTTTACTCCATTAATATTCAAGAAGATGCTCACTACCAGCTTCTCAATGATAATTAAGGATGGGCATTAAATGCTGATTCTGCCAATGGCCACATCTCATGAATGATGAATGGAAAATATGATGATCAGAACTGCATTGGAAGGGCCAGTCAAGGCTGAAAATGTGTGGTTGGAAAAGCGCAGCAGGTCAGGCAGCATCCAAAGAGCAGGAGAATCAACGTTTCAGGCATGAGCCCTTCTTCAGGAATCCTTGAAGGGCCAGTCAAGCCCAGGAATGAGCTCCCCATCCCTAATCCAGCTTTTACAATTTTGTACAAAATCCCATTATCACCCCAGTTGCAATATTCAATATTAAACAAGAGAAAGCCTCTGACAATGCAGAATTATCGGCCATTGCCTCAATTTCTTGCAAGTATTCCTAACTTTAGGTATCATTAAGGGAAGCATCAACTCTCAGCTGTCCTAATACATTGACATGACCTATTTTTGAAGGCCAATTTTAACACTGTCTAGTTCATCATATCTTAAGACAGACTTCCCAGAGTAAGAAATATTTTCCATGCTTCAGACCATCACCCCCAGAAATGACTTCTTAAGAAACAATTAATGTCATTTTAATATTCAAGTTGTAACACAAGGTTGAAGTGTCACTGAGTTTATCTCTGATTTTGCAAGTAGAGTTACCAACTGGACATTGAGCATATCTCACTAAGAAGGAAGGCAGACAAGAATGACACTTCAGTTCACTCTCATCCATCTGCTTGTGGGCAGCTCATGTACAAGAGCCATTAGCAGAGCCTGTCACAAACGTGACCAGCCATCTTGCAAAGCCATCACTTGTTGCACTGCAATAAGTTGTTAAATAAACAGACTGAGAGGAAAAATACTATGTGATAACTCACACACCCACAAAGGCATAAGACATGTTCAAACATGCCCGAACATACAATGTTCTAATAAAGCTTTGAAAGCTACTACACAGCCACTAGCTGTAATAATATCAGAGAAACCAGGATCAGCCACTTCTTCCACAGTACTCTAATACAAATTGTTACAACTTCCTTCTCAGAGGTTCTGCACATTCAGACATTTTCTTCCCTTAAAATGTTTATTTTGAGCAAAACTGATTGTTCGAACCATTTGTGACTAAGCGTCATATATTAAAATGGAAATGTTTATAGCTAGACATGATAAAACATATCAATCAGATGCAATGATTCTTTGCTCAATGCCACCTTGCAACCTCTTCCCCACATAACACCAATGAGTCTGATGCAATGTCTATTGCATGATTAATTTGAGTCGTGCAGCACTTCGGGATATTTCAATGATGCTAAACTATTTCTGTGGATATCGGTTCGATTGTTCAAGCTGAGGATTATACCATTTGTGGGCTCAGGGGATTTATTGCAAAACCAAAAAGTATCGACATCAACTGCATTAAAAGCAGAACAATCTTACTTGGGCTCCTGGGTGGTTAACCTAAATGTTACTAACCTTAACTGTTGTACAATTGATTACCCAAGCAAGGCAGCAGGATGCAGATAATAAGATTCGACAAACATAGATCCAACCATCTCACAGGAGGTATTTCCGAAATGAAGGTGGTGAGGAATCATTTTGGAAATTGTGGGAATATGAAGTGATTGTAGGTTTCCAATCTGAGGCTGGGATGGATGGTGGGTAATGGGGATATTGGACATGGGAAGTAAAGGGTCGCTATTGCTTCGTATGCTGTCAAATATGTTTCAGTGTATGTTTATTGAGAAATGAGGAAAAAAACAAGAAGTGTGGAAGGCTCAACATAATCGTGGAAACAATGTGTTAAAGAGCCAACAGCTTTCATGAAGTAACAGCAATTTAACAGGGCAAAGCATCCACAAACAACAAAGACAAATTGCACTGAAAACTGTTCATTGTATTTGTGTGCATCATCATTTGAATCATTACAGGTAAATTTAATGGATGCTCTACATTTTCTAAAACACAAATTGTACTACTATTAAGAGGCAGTAACATCATTGCCAAGGAAGAACAAATCCAGCTCATTAAAAATGAAACATATTCCAAAAAAGCTGCACAGAGTCATTGATGGACAATTACTACCTCCAACAATAGCTAACTATTTCTCCTGAATAAATAGTATCAAAAGCACCATAAGGTGTCCTGCCATCAACATCTCATGTTCACTATTGATTAAAAACTTACCTGGACTGCAAGCAAGAGTTTTCTGTTGCAGTGATTCACATCCCAGTCCCTCAAAGCATTCATCAGGCTGTTCAGGAGTGCAGTGGAACTGGGTTGGTGCTACCACAACCCAAGAAGCTCAATTTCATCCAGTACATAACAGCCCAATGCAGCTGCACCCTAAATACCAAATCGAACACAGCATATTACTATCTATGTGGCTAGCTACCTACCGAGTTTACGTCAGCACTAAGTACAAACCAGTAACTTCAGCCACCATGAAAATCAATGGCATTGTGTGATTGCCAATTTTAACATACCAGTTTAACTTGACTTGAGCAAATGCTCCTTCATGTTTGCAGGATCAAACTCCTGCAATTACCAGTCACCACCACCAGATGCAGTACCATCAACATGAAGATAGTAATGACTAATACAGAAACTCTACCAGCAATGTAATTAGAGATACACAATGAACACTGAAGTTTCTGTAATTCTGACATGGCCATCACAAAATAAATCAATGCAAAATAACAACTTCTTGATCCATGATGCAAATTCAAATTGAAAAGAAATGCAAAATAAAAATTGCAATGCTTGAGAGGGGAGGATAAGTTGGACACGGTTTTCCAAACCAAGAAAACGTAAATCTGAATCTTAGGTTTTACTTGCATTAATAATTGTGTTTTCTTTTATCTGAGATCATTGTCTACTGATCTTAGACAGAAATAGTTTGGTTGCCTATTTTTGCAATTATATCTAAACCACTAATTACAAGATATGGTGGTTGTAAAAGTCTAGGGAGTTGCTCCTTCAATAAATGATCCTATTATTTCAACAATGGATATGTTTACAGATTTTGAAGAGAGGCAAAAGGGTGATGCAGGATTTACCTAATACAGTGTCAATAAATAAAAATGTAAACTTAACTGACTGTGTTTAAAGGAGTCCTCATCCATTTTATTTATAAAAATGTTTTGCAAAGTGACCAAAGACGTAGGGCCAGATTTTGGAAGAAGTGGTAATCTCACACAACTTTTTTTTTAAAATGCAAAGGAAATATTTCATGTTTCTGACAGGAGGTTTTGATCAGAGTTGCTTCAGAAATGTAGAGGTGTAATTTCTGAAAGGGGCTATAAAACCCTGTCCCCATTTTCACAGCAATCAGTTGCCAGATTCTGTAGTTTAAAGGTTCAGTATCACAGTATCACTTTGATAACCCCTGTGAAAGGGCAAGTGGGTGGCCCGGTGACTCAGTGGTCAGCAATGCTGTCTCACAGTGCTGGGGACCTAGGTTTGATTCCACCTTCCAGTGCCTGTCTATATGACATTTACAAGATTTTTTTTGATTAGATTACTTATAGTGTGGAAACAGGTCCTTCGGCCCAACAAGTCCACACTGACCCGCCGAAGCACAACCGTACCCCTACGTTTACCCCTTACCTAACACTAGGTGCAATTTAGCACA
The DNA here is from genome assembly GCF_020745735.1 of Hemiscyllium ocellatum. Taxonomy (NCBI): domain Eukaryota; kingdom Metazoa; phylum Chordata; class Chondrichthyes; order Orectolobiformes; family Hemiscylliidae; genus Hemiscyllium; species Hemiscyllium ocellatum. Next base: position 23,894,878 of record NC_083425.1, on the reverse strand, counting down.
GTCAGTCACCTGAGGTGGGAATTGAACCCAGGTCTCTGGCGCTGTGAGGCAGCAGTGCTAACCACTGTGCCACCATGCTTCCCATTCTCCCTGTGTCTGCATGGGTTTCCTCTGGGTGCTCCAGTTTACTCCTGCAGTCCAAAGATGTGCAGGTTAGGTGGATTGGTCATGCTAAATTGCCCATATAGTGTCCAAGAATGTGCATCAGCCATATACAAGGATAGAGTAGGTGTAGGTCTGGGTGGGATGTGCTTCAGAGGGTCAGAGGGTGGACTAAATCGGCAAAATGGCCTGCTTCCATACTGTAAGGATTCTCTGATTATACGTAAGACAAGTGTGGCGTTTGAAGGGACTGGGATTGTGTAAAAGTAAGCTTGATGGGATTGCTCAGGAGATTAGTTACTCAGAAGTTAAACTAGTGTTATGCACCAGGCCAGACCCTCTCAAAATGTTTTCAGAAAATAGCCTAGACCCTCATGTTTTATTTTCTTTTAGGTAGATGTAGATTTGATATTCCAGGAGCGATGCAGCCGGTGAAACCACTCTGCTTTAAACAAAAACAGAATTTATTTCAACATTACGGATGAAACAAGAACAAAAGAAAACAGAATTTAGAATAATAACAAATTCGATAACCCAACCAACATGATATTGCTACTTAACAAAGATGATCCAATCCCTACAACATCCCATAAACACACCCCTTGGCAAAAGGTAAACTCAAACACAGGTTCTTACAGCAGGAGAGGTTTCAGAGATAGAGCTCAGGCAAGAAACTTCGGTTAGAGCATGAAAACTCTTTTCACTGTAGCTGCTTCTCTAAGTTTCCAGCAGTTTGCTCAATACCTCCTTAAAATAAACTAAACTAGAAAAGAAACCTGAACTGGGAGAACGAGCTACTTCCCTGCCATTGTTCAAAGTAACCATTTTTAGACAGAATTGGCACCTCTGCCTTTACAACCCCTCTTGGAAAAAAACGACAACATAAACCTTGCTTAGCATTCAACAATCTAACCTTACCTGAGGAGTAATTTACTTAAATGCAGCAGAGCCCTCCAAATTCACCAATTCAATTGGCTACTTTCAGACAGCTCCAGACCCAAGGGACTTGCCCAGCAGAATCTTCAAATTCCCAAGGCAATTCCCTGAGCATCAGCTATGATGGGGATTCTTGGGATCACCCCATGTAACTCCCACCCACGCCTCAGAAACAATTATCCGGTCATCAGAAAATCCAGGCCACACAGTTTCCAATCATTATTTCTGAGAAACAGCATGAAACCATCAGAGCTAATGTAATCAATTAGCAAGTTCTTGGTTTGAAAGTGCTGGAAATCTTTGGAAGATATTTCAGGACAAACCACACCGTTGTTAAAATGCCTCAATGGTAATTATTTCAATTTCATTCCCCAATGCAAGAAATGTATGAGCAATTTGAAAGTGCTTCCCATCTTTCTGACCCTTATATAGTTCAAAACCCCATTCTCAGATTTTCTTTCCTTTTCACGGCACCATGCAGTTCCCACCAGGATTCATGGACGCGCCCACTAGGATGAGTAAACCTCGAATCAGACTTTCTGCTCACAGACAAACCAAGCTGTGCATTTTCCCAAATCCGGTGGATTAATGCTACTATTTCTCATTCCGAACAGAGGGCCTGTAGAAAAAGAAAACAGCTTTTCATTAATGACTGACAATTCCGTATAAAGCCTCTGAATTATTTATTTTTCAAATCGCCCACATCAGCATGGAAAGATTCTTTATCCGCAGGAAATCTCAGTTCCAAACAGGCTCAAGTGAAAGCAATAGGCTGTCAGATTGGATGGTCTGCCATTTACAACTAACAGACTCCAAAATCAGAAAAAGACACTAGTGTATGACTGAATATATTCTATTATGGCCAGGGCATTTTGAGCTGATTAAAAAAGACTCCTCTATCAGCTGTACTTTAATCGTCTCCTTGTATGCGATTACACAGCAGAGTTTACTGAACCGTACATTACAGCAGTATCATCGATGTTCAGAAGAGCCCCAGTGTCTTATAACAGCTAGTTTATTACTGACAATATGGTTGCATAGAAACCAGGAGAAAACAAAAGAGAAATGATTTTTTTTTAAAACCACAAATCAGTATGTAGGCTTTAAGACAAGGAATTGAGGACTCTAATCCTACAGCAGTGCAACTTGTGCAACCTTCTATTTTAGCAGAATTGTCTTCCACTCTCTAACTGCATACCTCGGAGTTTCTAAAAAAAAAGGGTTTTGTCATGTTTTCATTACTACAGAATACCCAAAAGCGATTTACATTCACTGTAGGTGTGTTTTGAACAGTAGTCACTGCTGCAGTGTAGGAAATGCAGCAGCTAATTTATGCATGTCTGTTTTAACTCTGTTAATTGAGGTTCTAATGTTTAGATTAGATTAGATTACTTACAGTGTGGAAACAGGCCCTTCGGCCCAACAAGTCTACACCAACCAGCAAAGCGCAACCCACCCAAATCCATTCCCCTATATTTTACCCATTCACCTAACATTACGGGTACCTAACCTGCAAATTTTTGGACTGTGGGAGGAAACCGGAGCACCCAGAGGAAACCCACACAGACATGGGGAGAAGGTGCAAACTCCACACAGTCAGTCGCCAGGAATTGAACCCGGGTCTCTGGCGCTGTGAGGCAACAGTGCTAACCACTGTGCTGCCCATAGACATTGGGAACAATACCTCTGCTTTTCTTTGAAATAGGGCCATGGGATCTTTAACGTCCATTCACGTAGGAGCACAGGGACTGGGTTTAACATCTCATCCAGAAGGCGGTATCTCTACCAGGGCAGGGCTGCCTCAGTGCTGCATTAAAAGGCCAGCTTGATTTGTGCGCTCAAGTCCTCAAGTAGGAGCTGAACCCAGAGCGCATTTGGGCTCAAGTGATGGTAGTGCCACCGGGGAAGGCAGGGCTGACACGTGAGGAATCACACAAAACAAAAAAAAGGTCATCCAGCCTCTGGAAGAAATAACCGCCAATTGCCCTTTCTCTTACAAATAGTCAGGTATGCCTGTGCCCAAATCTACTGACAAGATCTTGTAGCATGTATCAATCAGCTTACTTCAATGACAAACATGTCAAGTAACATTGAACATTACTGAGACTCAATCAATAAGAACTTTAATCTGAGTATGTTTATTTATAACCTGGAAACACTCGATAAGAAAATAGTTGAGACATTAACTCATTTCACATTATTGTATTGTAATTTATTCATGTACCACATTACAATTCCAAAACACAAGAAAACTGATTATTCCACAGGGGTGGACTAAGAGAAATATTATGTTTATGAACTGAGAGAAATATTAGCAATGAGCAGCAACACAGCTGAGCAAAATTTCTTCCAAACTCACCTCTGAGATTTGGACAAAGACAGCAATTCTCACACATGGGTACAGATGGCCCTTGATGTGTGGAAAGTTCAGCTGTATTTAAAAGGACAGGTTGGTTTTATCAAACAGGCAGAGTTTTAGCACTCCTCATCCTTGTTTTACAGCTTCCATAGTTTGCCTTGTCTCTGGATCACCCCAATCAAACATGACCTGCAGCAAATAGAAATAACTAGGCTTTGCACCAAGGCTTCATTGCAGGACTTAACACTGCGCACAAGCTGACTCCTCAATACTCTGGGGAACACAGTCAAAGAGCACTCTGCAGTTAATGGTGTGCAAATTGCTTATTTGCTTTAGACCTGGAATAGTAAAGTTTTTTTAAAAAAAACGTACTATTATAAGGAAGGTAAATTCAAGGAGGTTCTACTTAGTGGCAACCTCAGGAACAGGACCAGAGGGAGATAGATGTGATATCCTCCCCAGGTCAAATTTAATAATTGGCTTTATATTGAAAGGTATTACTCATCCTCACTGTAAAGTGTTAGCAGTGTAGGATTTCAAATTTGCAGGAAACTTAAATTATTGGATTTGGTCCTCTAGCTATTCAATGAACCCATTTGCTTCTTTTCCAACTGTATTGCTTGTCATCTGTTACTTTATTCAAAATAAAGCATCATGATAAGATGTTGGTGCTGCTACCCATTTCCAAATCCCTCTTAGAAATGGTTACAAGTTCAAATAATTTTAAAAGCAGATCTGTCTTCATGTAAAATAAAGAAATTCAACATTTAGGAAGGATTAATGTCAAAAGAAATCCATTCCCTGTACAATAAATCCAAAATGTATCCAAAGTACTCAATAACAAAAGCATGTGGCCACAAGATTAAACATGACCTTTTGGCGAAAGCAAAAAATACTTGTCTCTGCATATTACATCAGGTGAATCCAATTCACGCATTGTATTACGAACACCTGAACTATGTTACTTTTGTGCCCTCTAGTGGCAGTTATCTTCCATAACAGAAGGATTCTCAGATCAAAGTCCCAAGAACAGAATGGATTCCACACCAATCTGCAAAAAAAGCTGAATAGCAGCAAGCACCTCGCATCTTACGAATAGATACTTTCAGAGTAGAAATCATTTAAGCCCCTACAGTGTGGAAACAAGTCCATGCCAAGCCTCCAAGCAGCATCCCACCCAGATCCACCCTATCCCTGTAATCCTGCATTTCCCATCACTCATCCACCTACCCTGCACATTGCTGAGCACAATGGACAATTTAGCATGGCCAATCCACCTAACTTGTATATCTTTGGACTATGGAAAGAAACTGGAGCACTCAGAGGAAGCCCACACAGACATGGAGAGAACAAATGTAAACTCCACCCAGACAGTCACCCAAGGGTGGAAGTGAACTGGGTCCCTGGCACTTTGAGGCAGCACTTAGGCACTTGCTACCAATAAGTGATTCTGAAAATGAAAAAGGGCAAAGCTAGTAGGAACTGGACAAGGCATTGCAGAGGGTCACCAAAAACAAGCTTGGACACCTTGGACAGTGAGGAGGAAAGAGGAACAGAAGAACTAATACAGAAGGTCATTATGAGAGAAGCAGAGGTTTCTAACAGCCACAGAAGGCAAATGTGGCCAGGCTAGAGGGAATGATTTAGTGTCACAAAGCTGGTCCCACTTTGCTAAAAGCTGTTCCTTTTCTCAAGGATATTGTGTCCTTGGTTTTTTTTCAAAGGAGTTGTAAACCAGCTTCCGGTTCTGATCAGACTGGTTTGGTACAGAGATTAAAGGGCATTGAAAGGCTTTTTTGTTTATATGACAATAGATGAAACTTCAGGCCAAAGTGGTCGTGTTTTAGAAGTGACCTGTATAATGAAAGGGGAGTGGTCAGCTCTCCAGCTGGGCAGTTCAGTCCAGAACAAGTTAGGAGTTCAGCTGTGTGGAAACTGGTTGCAAAACCCTCTCTCTCCTTCCTACCTTCTAACTTCAACGTGCAAGCCTTTGTTCCACTTTTTACTGTTTCTTAAAGGGGGTTTGCTTATTGGAACTATTGTGTATATTCAGAACAGCACAATTAAGTCTAGTTCTGATAGACTGAGTTCTGTAGGAGTTCTTTATTCTGTTCTTTGTGTTTCATGGTGTAATTTTGTGGAAAAAATTTCTGTCTGTTTTAAAGCTTGCTAGTCAACCTAGCTAACTTACTCTGGGTAATTTTCACTGTACACTTAAAGTCATAGAGATGTACAGCATGGAAACAGATCCTTGGGCTCAACCTGTCCCTGCCATGCTGACCAGATATCCCAACCCAATCTAGTCCCACCTGCTGGCACCTGACCCATATCCCTCCAAACCCTTCCTATTCATATACTCATCCAAATGCCTCTTAAATGTTGCAATTGTACCAGCCTCCACCACATCCTCTGGCAGCTCATTCCATACCCGTACCACCCTCTGTGTGAAAAAGTTGCCCCTTAGGTTTCTTTTATATCTTTCTCCTCTCACCCTATAACTGTGCCCTCTAGTTCTGGACTCCCTGAAGTCAGGGAAAAGACTTTGTCTATTTATCCTAACCATGCCCCTCATAATTTTGTAAACCTCTATAAGGTCATCCCTCAGTTTCCGACGCTCCAGGGAAAACAGCCCCAGCCTGTTCAGCCTCTCCCTATAGCTCAAATCCTCCAAACCTGGCAACATCCTTGTAAATCGTTTCTGAACCCTTTCAAGTTTCACATTTTTCCGATAGGAAGGAAACCAGAATTGCACGCAATATTCCAATTGTGGCCTAACCAATGTCCTGTACAGCCGCAACATGACCTCCCAACTCCTGTACTCAATACTCTGACCAATAAAGAAAAGCATATTAAACGCCTTCTTCACTATCCTATCTACCTGCAGCTTTACTTTCAAGGAACTATGAACCTGCACTCCAAGGTCTCTTTGTTCAGCAACACTTCCTAGGACCTTACCTTAAGTGTATAAGTCCTGCTAAGGTTTGCTTTCCCAAAGTGCAGCATCTTTCATTTGTCTGAATTCAACTTCATCTGCCACGTCTCAGCCCATTGGCCCATCTGGTCCAGATCCTGTTGTAATATGAGGTAACCCTCTTCACTGTCCACTACACCTCCAATTTTGGTGTCATCTGTGAACTTACTTACTGTACCTCTTATGCTCACATCCAAATCATTTATGTAAATGACAAAATATTAGAGGACCCAGCACCGATCCTTGTTGCACTCCACTGGTCACAGGCCTCCATTCTGAAAAACAACCCTCCACCACCACCACCACCCCCTGTCTTCTACCTTTGAGACAGTTCTGTATCCAGTTGGCTAGTTCTCCCTGTATTCCATGAGACCTAACCTTGCTAATTACCAAAACAGATTGCAAAGTTATGGTCTGAGTTACCTGTTCAAGAATGTTTTGAGTGGTCTGGCCTAGTCCATAACACTAGAAATAAAAAAAGAGAATTCTAGAAATAATTTGCCAGGCCCAGTGAAAAGAGATGTGCAGGATCATGCAGAGGTAAGGAAATGAATGCAGCAGGAAGGTAGCAATCTCACTGCATTGACAGCATGTCAGTTGTTTTTTGAGATCAGAAGATATTAAACATTGAATTTGTAGTTAACGTATTGAATTCAAAAGATCATTACTGGCCATATTGTAAATTTGGTGAATAATTTCTATGCTGCATAAATCTTATTTAGTCCTTTCCTCATAAAAGCCACATATTATTAAAAATAGAAGTTTATAATTCCATAATTAGCACTGAAATGATAAGGCTAACTTGGCCTAACAAGTGGTTCATTAGCGGTTAACAGAACTAGTCCAAGTCATGTTATTATTAATAAAGTCTCCCCACTGCCTCTTCTGATACAAGCCATTTTCTATTGTCATGTTAATCCTTTTGTCTTTTTTTAAACAGCGTCACATCTATGTTAATTAAATGCACAATAAAAAAATTGAGCTCATAACACTATCTATTTATAACATCATTTGAATGCAGCTCCCATGCCTAGGGAGACTCTTTGAATATCATTTACACCGTTGGATGTAGAGCAAGGAGAGTGTTTTTACTACTGTTTCACCTTTTGGTCTCTGTCGCCCACTTTCTTCTATTATAATCATTACGATCACGGCCAGTGCACCTTTGAACTTTTATTCTGTCAAGTACCACTTTCATTATTCAGCATTATTGGCCCTATTCTTTTTCCTTTGAGTTGCGAACATTACCAGAAAGGCTGCAAATATAATCCTATCACCTGATTGCCTTCAAAAAGTTGCTGGTGGGCCACATTCTTGCAGCCCAGGTAATGCAAGCACATCCACAGTGACTGTTAGGAGGGGAGTTCAAGGACTTCACCCCAACAACAGTAAAAAAAATCATAGCTCCAAGTTAGATTGGCATTTGGTTTGGAGGGAAATTTGCAGAGGGTGGTGTTTGCAAGGTTTGTAGCTCAGGTTGAGGTTTAGGGTGTAGGTTTGCTCGCTGAGCTGTAGGTTTAATATCCAGGGAAAATAGACCCAGCCTGTTCAGCCTCTCCCAAAGCTCAAATCATCCAACCCTGGCAACATCCTTGTAAATCTCTTCTGAACCCTTTCAAGTTTCACAACCATCTTGCTGATAGAAAGAATTACATGCAATATTCCTACAGTGGCCTAACCAATGTCCTGTACAGCCGCAACGTGACCTCCCAACTCCTGTACTCAATACTCTGACCAATAAAGGAAAGCATACCAAACGCCTGCTTCACTATCCTATCTACTGCGACTCCACTTCCAAGGAGCTATGGGCCTCCACTCTATAAGTCTTTCGGCCCTCCAAACCTGCGTTGACATATTTTGCCTTTCCATACTACAACTGCCTTCACTTCCAGGATCCATATCCCTCTAATCCCTTCTTATTCATGTATTCGTCCAGCTGATTCCATCTCAGTTCCAAAGAGTTTATGCATTTTTAAACCCATACATTTATGCCTACATTGAACAATCCCAAAAGGCAACATGCACTTCCAAAAGGTCTCCTGGGACCATATCCAAATGGACTCCTACATTTTCAGAAGTATCTGAACTAACTGCAATGTTTAGACTGGGCCTTACTAGGATTAAGCTACACATAACAACTTCCCTACCCCTAGCTCATGAAACTCAAACATGCTGCTGTTCTATATGGCTAGCTGCCTCAGTGGTCCATGGACATGCATTTTAGAATCTGCTTACGTTGTTCCTCATCATTCTCAAAACCCTTGAAAACAGTAAAGTCTGAACTTGGTGAGGGAGACGGGCAATGCCTTCAGCTCTCTACCTCCAGAGGCCATAATTTCAGCAGATGAGAAAAATAAGAACAAGCAAGTATTTCAAGAAGTGTTGTCTTTGGCACATGAAAGGCGATAAATTATAGACAACAGAAAAAAACACAAATAGGAGAAGTGTGTCTCTGTCGGTTTAAAAGAAAAGTAACTACTTCTACTTTGAGTAATTAGGAGCCAGTTGCAAGATTTCTTCTTTTGCATCAAGAGGAAAGTTAACTGTTTTTCTTGGGGCTAACAAATAATGAGGATGCATTGTGCATTCACTCGGGCTTTCTGACACACACACACACACACACACACACACACTGTTATGTCCAGTACAAAAGGAAGATTAAATAATACTGTATTTAGCATTTTTTGGTGTGTCCTTGAGATGTGAGATTTTAAACTGAGGTAACAATTGGTTAGTTGGTTTCATGGACTGTCAGCAATATACAATCTTAATCCCTTATGTTTCTTTCCAATCAGTGTGGTCATTGGGTACTTTTCTTCTAAACACACAGACACACTCCGCCTACTTGTGTTAATTTCTGTTGTCTATAATCCATCTCCTTTCATCTGCCAAAGACAAAGCTTCTTGAAATAGTTGCTTGTTCTTATTTTTCTTATCTGCTGAGGTTATGGTCTGGACTTGATAATTGTAGGCCGAGTTTCATCTCCAATATGTTAAGATTCTCATTGTGGTGTAAATCAAATAGGAGTTAAGGATATTTTCATACATCCCACAGGCGAGGTCCTCAACAATTGGTTTATTTCCTTGGGCAAAAAGTGTCAGCTCAGATTATCTTTAACGTAAACCTCAACTTGCCTTGAGTGGATCAGGTGATCCCTGTGGCTATTTTACCCCAGTTTTTCAGACCCTTTTTAAATCCATTTCAGTTTACAAAGGTCTGACATTAAATTGGCCAATGTAATTTAAAGGTAAATAGTTTATGTCTTATTTCAATACGACAGTATTATGAGCACCACTCTTACAGAAAATGTTCAAACTAGACAATATTGTTGACACCATGAGACCAGAAGATGTAAGACTAGAAGTAGGCAAATCAGCCACCAAGCCTGCTCTAACAATCAATGAGGTCATCACTAGTCTGATAGTGCTCAACTCCACTTTCCCATTCCTAATCAACAACCAGAAATTTCTGTTTAAAAGATACACGGAAATTGGCAAGGTATGGACAGAAATGGGTCTGGAAGGTGGTAGACTGCCTGCCACTCACCTCAACACATCAGTCACAAAGTTTATATACTTTGGGGTGCTACCAGAAGGTAACTGGGGCCCATAAAACTGTGCTCCAGCATAGAGTTAGCCACCAAGCAAGGAGAGCAGAAAACAAAGTACAAAAGATAAGAAGAATAATATAATCTTATTCATCTGTAGTCATAAAACAGTTGGGGGAAAAAATAAAAAGAATGGCCACTAATGTAGCATGATCATACGTGGATTGATGATAGAAAATGATCCACCTCAATGTTTGTGAACAGCAGCAAACATTATTGAATGTACACACTATATACAAGAGGACATCTCTAAAACACCACACACATAATATGGCATCACAGCGTAGCTTCTTGTGCACATGCTCAGTAGCTATTATTAGAACAAAAGTATAGCTCACCCTTCACTCCACCATTAATCACAATTCACAAGGAGAAAACATCTAATTGGCTCTATCAGATATTCAGGATGTAGTGACCATTAACAATTATTGAAGGGTAGAAGCACCAGAATGGAAGAAGGAACATAGCAAGCTAAATGCACAACTGCCAAAGGCCCAGTCTGCGTATAGATTAGATTACTTACACAGTGTGGAAACAGACCCTTCGGCCCAACAAGCCCACACCAAACCCACCGAAGCGCAACCCACCCAAAACCCTTCCTCTACAGTTACCCCTTCACCTAATACTATGGGCAATTTAGGATGGCAATTCACCTAACCTGCACATTTTTGGACTGGGGGAGGTAACTGTGGGAGGAGCGCCTGGAGGAAACCTGCGCAGACATGGGAAGAATGTGCAAACTCTACACAGTCAGTCGCCTGAGGCGAGAAATGAACCCGGGTCTCTGGCGCTATGAGGCAACAGTGCTAACTACTGTGCCACCGTTTCATTATTTGTACTGTGCCCTAGTTCCATCAATTTGACTCATTAAAATAGCTCCACACCCACACAAAGGCAAGAGAATGCAAGTTCCTGTATTTAGACCAGTTCTGAATGGGTGTTAATTTACTTGTGAGGATGTGGGCACAGTAGTAGCCCCCAAATGAAATGGCCATTTCTGATGCTATATCACAGTATTGTTATATATAAGTTATCAACACATAGCTTGAAGTGTGGTGGAGGCTGGTTTAATTGAAGCATTCAAGTAGGCATTGGGTGATTATTTTGATGGAAACAATGTGCAAGGTTATGGGGAAAAGGCAAGGGATTGGTACAAAGTTAAAATGCTCAGACAGCCAGTACAGTTACAATGGACCAAATGGCCTCTTTCTGCACCACAACAATTCTGTGATTCTGATTCAGTGATAGAATCATAAAATCCCTGCAATGTGGAACAGGCCATTTCACCCAACAAGTCCACACCCAGACCCATTGCCCTACCCTATTACTCTACATTTACCCCTGACTAATGCACCTAACCTACACAAGCCTGAACACTATGGTAATTTAGCATAGCAAATCCATCTGGCCTGCACATCTTTGGACTGTGCGAGGAAACCAGAGCACCAGGAGGAAACCCACACAGACACGGGGAGAATGTGCAAACTGCAGACAGTCACCTGAGGCTGGAATTGAACCCAGGTCTCTGGCGCTGTGAAGCAGCAATGCTAACCACTGAGCCACTGTGCTGCCCATTTGAATATTTGAATCCTTCGTCATAGCATCACAATTTCTTGTGTTAAGAGAAAAATTTCCAAAGCTATGTATCCATATATGTGATTATGTTCATTCATGATGGTTTGATGGCTTCAAACTTTCAATTTCAAATTATCAATTTTGTTTTAAAAAAGGACTCAAGAGAAGGAAGAAGGCATATGCCACATTCTTTCATTCTCCCAAATCACTCACATAGATTTCCGCTCACTTTACCCTGAATTTTATATCCCAATGAACAGGATTAGGGTTATCAGAAAATTTTGCTATAACCTGTTTGTCAGATCACTGTGGAAACCAATCTCAATTTAAAGGTCAGAATAGTTCAAGTCGGATTAAGTAAATTCCATGTCAACATTGTATTTCTTAAACTATTTGGGATGCAGCAGACAACATTTGTTTTTAAGCTGCTTCAAGATAGCTATATTTTAACATTGACCGTTAACAGTTTGTGTAAAAACAGTTAGCCATACAAACCCCTATTGAAAGAACAGTTGTAGCAACACTTGTTAAGACATTTAAATCAATTGCATTGATTAAATTCCAGAATAAAAATCAATGGACTATACCACTGACTTGACAAATAAGAATTGGGAACAGCCAGCTGACCTTGCACCATTGAACATATTTTTGTGATAGAGATTCCAAAAGGATGTAATACAATTGTTAGAGATTAGACTTCTGTTCCTGTTGACACCTCCAGTTATCGTCAGATCATATGCAACGCATAACTAATGAGGTGACTGGCTAGAAATGATGATTATGACTTGGTAAATTCTTACAAAAGTGTCTGTATCATCACTCAACAGACAACTCAGAGGATTAGTTTATAGATGTTATATTAGTTTTAATAGTTTATAAAGAAAATGGGATTGCAGGAACTGTAAGGAATGGTAAAATATAAAACTTTGAAGGAAGTCCAGGCTGTTACCAAGACTTTTTTAAATTCAGTTTTCTGTTAAATATATTTTGATAGGCTTTAAAACTCTTTCAATCTGGAATTTAATTCCCTAGAACGCCAAGGGGTAACCTGATGGAAATAATACAAAAGGATTTGATAGAATCGATCGAAGAAAATGTTTTCGCTTGTGGAGAACCCAAAAAATATTTATAAATGGCACTGATAAAGCCAACAGGAGATTCAGAAAAATACATTTACCCAAAACATGGTGGGAGTTTGGAATGTGCAGCCAAGGTAAATTAAACAGAAGCTGAGTATGTCCACTAGCGTGCAAAGAATAAAAGGACATATAGATAGTGTTAAATGAATTAAAACAAGAGTAGGGTCATATGGAGCATTAATGCTGCCATAGATCACTTGGGTCAAATGGCCTGCTTCTGTGTTGTACACCTAACATGGCTTTGGAGTCAAATCCCACTGTCAGTGTGATGTGGCATGACTGTTTCCTGGATGTTAGACCTTGTAAGATATGCCATGAAGACTCAGCTCTTGAGACAGATGTCGAAGTTTATTGATAACACTAATTACACTTCTATAAATATCTCAGATTTACACAGAGTCTGGTTTTAATGCTTTTTACTGTTACTTTAGACTAGTGCTGCTATATCAATAGCCACTGAAGTTGAGACAAATATCTTCATAATAGAATGATGCATATAGTGATATCAGCAATCCTCCATTTTCCCTTCATAGAATAGATTCCAATTCTGATAAATATCTACAATGGTGGATATAGATATATTACCTCTAAACATTAAGATAACAGGTTGGTAGATTTAGGACATTATCAGATCTAGTCCTTATACAGTTTTCATGAATTTTTTTCATAGCTTCACTCTGTGATGGTCTTGTCTGTCATTGCAGATGGATGTATATATTTAAGAGTGATTGCAACTAAATATGACTGATTGCTTTCTGGCACTAAACATACTCTCAGAGTTCAATTCATCATCTTGTATGATAGGCTATTGATCATTTGCAGTTCAGATTTGTTGCCCATTTCTTCACTGGAGTTGACATTGCTTGTTACAATGTCATGTCACCTAGGGTGGACACAACTACAATCTTTCTACTAATTCATACATTTGTGTGACTATCTCAAACTCTTGTGATTTTTCCAGATTTAGGTTGGGTTCACTGACTGCATGTTTGTTGATGGTGATCTTTTCCCTTTTCCCAATGCTGCATATGGTTGGATAGTAAGAGTGGGGGAGGGAAGAACTTTGTGGAATTATCTTCATAAAAGAGCTGCTGGTGTGCGTAAGCCATCGCTTTAAAGGAGTAGCTGATGGATTTAACATTGCTATCCAAAAATCTCGGAAAGTCATTTTACACTTGACTATCGTGGATTTTGCAGTATGGACAATGCTTTCTGTGAGACCATTACACAGAGGATAGTGATCGGAGGAGGTAGTATATTAAACATCCCATTTCTTGCACTTGTCTAGGAAGGGTACGTTCATGTACTCCAGAACATTGCCGGATACAATTCGTTGAGGAATGTTGAACAAACTGAATATGGCGGTCAACATGTCAACTAGCATTACATCAGAAGTATCTTTTCATCATGCAAAAAGGGGATTTGGTAACATAGTGACTGGTATGTGACCATATGAATGAAAAATCTCGTTTGCAATCTTGCACCATGGCTCAGAAGGAATTTTGTATGGTACAAGAAGTTCTCTCACTTGTTGATCCTGATGGATTTAACCCATTTCATGATTTAAATAGTTGATCAAAGTTTTATTGGTGCTGTGTCAATAGACAGGTTAATATGAATTAATCGCTTCTTTTTCCTTAAGTGTCCACATGAACCAAATGGGCAGGGCCTCACTTGTCTTGACAGGAGCTTGTGAAATTATCATTTGCTTGTCTTTAAAAGCTATGTTTTTGGATAAACATGTTTATCTTTGATTGACCAGAAGGAACTTACTACCTCAGGGATCTGTTGAATGGTTCAGGCTGACCACTGATTTTTTTTTTAAACCTGTTTTAGCTGGTTACCATCTGATGTAACTCACTGAATCTACTGTTCTTGGCTCTGAACAAAATACATCAGATCAATTTTGAAATAAACACATGCTCACGTTTAGATCTAAAGGAAAATCTTTGTTCTTAGCAGGATGTGGAAGTTGGCCAAGAGCATTAGAAAAAGTCATTTAGGAATCTGGTTTTTTATCATACTTCCAAACACTAACTTTAGATTTTTATCCTCACTACCTTCTATTTCCTGGGATAATATATGTATCCTCTGTAGTAAAGATTGATGCAAAATACCTATTCAATTCACCTTCCATCTTCAATAGGAACACTGCTGATTCTTTCCCTTAATAAAATATTTTACTAGAATATTTTACTTACTATTTTTATGGTGTGGCTAATTTTCAAGTACTTCAATTTTCCCTCTTTTTGAATCATTGTCATTTTCCATATTCTGAACAATTTTATAAAAAGCATATAATTGAGCAAAGAATTCTCAAAATGTTTGATATTGTCTTTAACCTTGCTAGTTAAGCACAGGTCTGGGCCTATTCCTTGGAATTCTTCCACTTATTGGAATGTAATAATTTTGTAATATTCTGAAATATCCACTTCAATGTTTGCCACTGCAACTCTACTAATCTGTCTTTTAACCAGGTTTTGCTGACTCTGCCTTCAAGCCCTTATAATTGCTCTTATTTTAAGAAAATGCTCTCAGATCCATTTCCCTCTCATTCAAACTAAATGCAAAATTCACATGTTATTGTCACTGCTACTCAATGGCACCTTTACTCCAATACGATTAATCAAATCTAATTGCTTCGACAACACCAGGCCTAATATAGCCTGCTTTGCTGTAGGTTCCAGAAAATGCTAGTCTAAGAAGTTTTAGATTAGATTACTTAGTGTGGAAACAGGCCCTTCGGCCCAACAAGTCCACACCGACCCGCCGAAGCGCAACCCACCCATACCCCTACATTTACCCCTGCCCCTAACACTATGGGCAATTTAGCATGGCCAATTCACCTGACCCGCACATCTTTGGACTGTGGGAGGAAACCGGAGCACCCGGAGGAAACCCACGCAGACACGGGGAGAATGTGCAAACTCCACACAGTCAGTTGCCTGAGGTGGGAATTGAACCCAGGTCTCTGGCGCTGTGAGGCAGCAGTGCTAACCACTGTGCCACCGTGCCGCCCTGAATGTTCTCCAGGAACATTCTGTAGCTCTTCATCCAGACTATCTTTGCATATCTGATTTTTATATCCAAATGAAGAAGATGAAGATCAGAAGGAAATAAACATGGGAGATAAGCTCTCATTATTCTGCCCATATGCTTTACCCTACCATGTTGTCACTGCTATTGGGTCCTTTTGACTTCTCTTTGTCTTTTCTTATCTCTATCCAAATCCTCCCTACATCATGGCTTTCTTAATGTAGGTTACCCATCTCTATCATGTTAATACCATCATTAACCAATAAACTTCCAACATTTTCTAGCTTCCTGTCATTCCTAAATTATTAGATTAGATTACTTACAGTGTGGAAACAGGCCCTTCGGCCCAACAAGTCCACACCGACCTGCCGAAGCGCAACCCACCCATACCCCTACATATACCCCTTACCTAACACTACAGGCAATTTAGCATGGCCAATTCACCTGACCCGCACATCTTTGGACTGTGGGAGGAAACCGGACCACCCGGAGGAAACCCACGCAGACACGGGGAGAATGTGCAAACTCCACACAGTCAGTCGCCTGAGGCGGGAATTGAACTCAGGTCCCTGGCGCTGTGAGGCAGCAGTGCTAACCACCGTGCCGCCCAAAACATCCTGTGTTTACAAGAGCAAGTCAGATGTTAGGGGAACTGTGGAGAGTAACTCACCTCCTGACTTCCTGAAGCCTGTACACCACCTACAAGGCACAAGTCAGGAGAGTGATGGAACAATCCAAGTACAAATCCGTCATCCTGCAGCCATGCCTCTGTAATGGCTACCAGGTTACTGCTATAGGTCTGGAATTATCTGTGGAACATGGCTAACGTTGAGTCCAATATGGCCCTTCACCATCCACAGCATTTTGCTTTTATTATCATATCATAGTTAGCAACTTCTGTTTGCACTTTCAGTGCGTCGGTTTTGTTTTGAATTTTTAAAAAATATTTTACTCATGGGACGCAGGCAACATTGGCTGGCAAGCATTTTATTGCCCAGCCCTAGTTGCCCTTGAGAAGGTGGAAGCGTACTGCTTTCTTGAACCATTAATAGTCCATGACCTGTCGGTTGACCCACAATGCCATTAGGGAGGGAATTCCGAGATTTTGACTCAGTGAAAGTGAATGAATGGTACAATATTTCCAAGTCAGGATGGTGAATGGCTTGGGGAGGAATTTGCAGGTGGTGGTGGTGCTCCCATGTATCTGCTGCTCTTGTCCTTCCAGATGGAAATAGTTGTGAGTTTGGATGGCACTGTCTAAGGATCTTTGGTTAATTTCTATAGTGCATCTTGTAGATGGTATACACTGCTGCTACTAAGCATCAGTGGTGGAGGGGGTGAATGTTTGTGATGCGATGCCAGTCAAAAGGATTGCTTTGTCCTGGGTGGTATGAAGCTTCTTGAGTGCTGTTGGAGCTGCATCCAGGTAATTGAGAAATATTCCTTCACTCTCCTGACTTGTATCTTGTAGATGGTGGACAGGCTTCAGGAAAACAGGAGGTGAGTTACTCTCCACAGTTCCCCTAACCTCTGACCTGGTCTTGCAGCCACGATATTTATTGGTGAGTCTAGCTGAGTTTATAAATCAAGGATAGTGGGAAATTCAGTTATGGTAATGCCACTGAATGTCGAGGGACGGTGGTTAGATTGTATGATATCTGAATGGTAATTGCCTAGCATTTGTGTGGTGTGAATATCACTTGCTACTTATCAGCCCAAGTTTGAATATTTTTTAGGTTTTTTTGGATTTGAATATGAGCTGATTCAGTATGTGAGGAGTCATGAATAGTATTTGTATTCGGATACAGACTCTGTAGTCATATCCTTTTTGCATTGTTTAGTTTGAGCTTTCTATTTGTTGTGAATGCTGGTGGTTAGGCCAGTATGTACTGCTGGTCCCTTAGTTGTCCAGAGGGGACTTAAGAGTCAAACACAGTGCAGAGAATCTGGAGTTACATGTAGGCCACATGCAAGGTAAGAATGGCAGATTTAATTCCTTGGAGACAATCAACATGGGCTACATAGGTGCAATTAGACCAGATTTAAATGGAATTCAAAATCATCATCTGCAATGATGGTACCATGCCTCCAGAACTATTATTAATTATTAATCCAGTGACATCACCTCGACATCACTGTCACCCCTCTGTCCATTCTCTCAGATTTGTAGTCTCTATCTGTCCCACATTCTCTTTAGCATTTACTGTGTTAATACATTTCTCTTTTGCCTTGACTTTACTCAGATTTACTACATCTTCCTAAATGTTCTCCCTTGGCCCCACTATTTAGTTTTCAATGCTCTCTCGCATATCTAGTTATAGAATTCACAAGAACATTGGTCCCAATAAGACCCACATTTCTCATGCACAAAACCATGTTGACTATCTCTAACCAGCCCTTGCCTTTCCAAATACACATAAGTCCTGTTCCCAGTTCTGATGCCAATGCCCCAAGAACTAGAACCCACTTCTCCCATACCAGTCTTTGAGCGATGCATTCCGCTCTATAATCCGATTTGCTTTATGCCAATTCGCATGTTGTTCAGGTTAAAATGAGTCCAGAACATACTTGGATTCATGGTCTTTGTTGAAGGGAATGGTGTCAATTCCTCTGACTTTACTGTTTTCTCACCACACACAAATGGCTCCCCATACTTTGGTGCAGTGTTGCATTGGCACATCCACCCTGTGCCCATCATGTCACCCAAGCAGCTATAAGGAATCACAATCTTATTGAACAACTGCAAAATGGTGAGGTTCTTGCAAACTGGATCCCCTTACCTGGCTCACTCTCAGTCTAATTCTCCTGTTTCTGAAAGTTAACAAAATTACAAGCCCTTTCATAAGAAATGACACTCCTGGTAACTATTCCCCTTCCCTATAGTTGCAAATCTATTGTTCAGGTACCAGCTCAAGCCTTGGACCAATGCTGCTTAAACTTCAAACACTTGGCGGGCAAGTTGAGGGAGAGAAACCTGACAGACAGGATTTACGTGTATTTGGAAAGGCAGGGACAGGTTAAGGGTTGTCAACATGGCTTTGTGCATGGAAAATAAGGTCTCACAAACTTGTTTAAGTTTTTTGAAGAAGTAACAAAGATAATTGATGAGGCCAGTGCAGTGGACATGATCTATATGGACTTCATGATATGGAGGTTCCAGTGTTGGACTGGAGTGGACAAAGTTCAAAACCACACAACACCAGGTTACAGTCCAACAGGTTTATTTGAAAAGTACAAACTATTGGAGCACTGGTGTTTCATCAGATAGCTACATGAAAATAAACCTGTTAGACTGTAACATGGTGTTGTGTGATATTTAACAATATGAACTTCAGCAAAGCATTTGACAAGGTTCCTCAGTGTAGACTGGTTAGCAAGGTTAGTTCACACAGAGTAAAGGGAGAATTAGCCATTGGATACAGAACTGGCTCAAGGTAGAAGGCAGAGGGTGGTGGTGTAGGGTTGTTTTCAGACTGGAGGCCTATGATTAGTGGTGTGCCACAAGGATCATGCTGAGGTCCACAGCTTTTTGTCATTTATATTAATGATTTGGATATGAACATCAAAGGCATGGGTTAATTAATTTTCAGAAGACACCAAAGTTGGAGGTGTAGTGGACAGTGAAGGTTACTTCAGAGTAAAACAGGATCTTGCTCAGATGAGCCAATGGGCTGAGGAGTGGCAGATGGAGTCTAATTTAGATAAAGGTGAGCTGCAGCATTTTTGAAAGGTAAATCAGGGCAAGACTTATACACTTAATGGTAAGGTCCTGGGTAGTATTGTTGAACAAAGAGACCTTGGAGTGCGGGTTCATAGTTCTTTAAAAGTGAAGTCACTGGTAGATAGGATAGTGAAGAAGACATTTAGTATGTTTTCTTTTATTAGTCAGTGCATCAAGTGTAAGAGTTGGGAGGTCATGTTGTGGCTTTACAGGACATTGGTTAGGCTATTATTGGAATATTGTGTGCAATTCTGACCTCCTTGCTATAGGAAGGATATTGTGAAGCTTGAAAGGGTTCAGAAAAGATTCATAACAATGTTGCAGGGGTTGGAGGGCTGTTTTCCATGGAGCATTGGAGGCTGACAGGTGACTTTATAGAGGTTTATAAAATCATGAGGGGTATGAATAGGAGGGTGGGGTGGGTGAGTCCAAAATAAGAGGATGTAGGTCAAGGATGAGAGGGGAAAGATTTAAAAGAGACCTAAGGGGCAACCATTTCACACAGAGCATGGTGCATATATGTCAGAGGAAGTGGAGAGTGGTACATCTGGATGAGTAAAGGAATAGGAAGCATTTAGAGGGACATTGGCCAAATCCTGGCAAATGGGACTAGATTAATTTAGGATATCTGTTCAGCATGGATGATTTGGACCAAAGGGTCTGTTTCTGTGCTATACAGCTCTATGAGGCTATGACTTACTGCAGACATGTTTGTCCCAGATCAACCTGGCATCCAGGAGCTCCCATGTGCCATCATTAATGTGCTTTAAGAAATTATTTAATTATTTTATTCAATTATTAACATGCATTTTATATATTTTCATAACATTACCAGTTGATATATTGTTTTGAACTTTAGAAATAAAGAAATCCTGGTCACTTACCGGATACTCACTTAAAACTTCTCATTTTGCAGAGTACGACCCAATTCCTGGAGGCTGAAAAAGTTAGAAATAGCAAAACAAAAGAGCATCTCTTTCCTTTTTTAACTAACTCACTTAATTACCAACTCCCAGGGCAGTATTATAGATTCACACTCAAGTACGAAGTCACAACAAGCTGTCTAGTTTCATATGTTTCTAACACAAAACAGCCAGCTAAAACAGTTACAGATACTTACGAAGCAACACATTCAGAGATGTTATGTACACACCTTCGGAGTAGGTGGGACTTGAACCCAAGACTCCTGGTCCACAGGTCAGGAGAATACCATTGCACCAAAACAGTCCTATAAAATAATGTTCTTAAACCTGTTCAGAGATGTTATTTACACACCTTTGGAGTAGGTGGGACTTTTACAAGGTAATGGCACCATGTGTCATCCAATGGCAGCATTGCTATCCAAGAGCAGTAGAAAGCCAAATTTCCCAGTCAGTCTGATTCCTCTCCTATACAAATATTTTCCTCAACCTTGAAATATACTCATCAATTGAGTACCCACAGGCATTTGGCACAGAATTCCAAAGATATCCAATCCCAAAGGGGAGAAATTCCTCCTCATCTCAGTCCGAAATATTCCACCGTCTACTCTGAGACTACTGTCTTTAAACCTGATCCCCAGCCAAAGGAATTCCTTTCATCAAATGTTATTGAACCATTAGTTTACAGCACAGTAGGAGACTCATTTGTGCCAACACTTTGCTGGAGTCATTAATGCCAATGCAACAGCTCTACATTTTGTTGTGGTTCTGTTCGCCGAGCTGAGCAAAATGGAATGCATCTGCAAATACAAATTCACCCCATTGACCTATATGTATGTGTGCGTGCAGGAGAGAGAGAGAGAGTGAGCATGTGCATGTGAGTGTGCACATTTGTGTTTGCATGTGTGCACACTTGGTAAAGTGTGTGCATGAGTGTGATGGGGTATAAGCCTGTGAGAGTGTGCGAGCGTGGGTGTGAGTTTCGGGGGTGTATGTGTGTGTGTATGAGTGTGTAAGAGTGTGTGTGTGTGTGTGTAGGGGGAGACAACGTATATTGCAGTGGGGTCACCTGTAGTGTGACATGAACCCAAGGTACCAGTTGAGGCCATCCTCATAGGTACCAAATTTGGCAATCACAAAATGGATAATATGTAGCTTGGAGGGGAACTTGTTAGTGGTTGTGTTCCCATGCATTGGTCATGCTTGTCCAAGATGATAGAGATTGCAGATTTCAGAGAAGAAGTTGTCAGTGGAGGTTTGGTTACTTCCAAACATGCTGATCCATTTTACCATTATAGCAGAGCATAATCTCAGGTTAGCTGGCCACATCTTTAGAGTTTGTTGTGGTTCTGTTGGCCAAGCTGGGAATTTGTATTGCAGACGTTTCGTCCCCTGTCTAGGTGACATCCTCAATGCTTGGGAGCCTCCTGAGTAATGCTTCTGTGATGTTTCCTCCGACATTTATAGTGGTTTGTCTCTGTCACTTCCAGTTGTCAGTTCCAGCTGTCCGTTGCAGTGGTCGGTATATTGGGTCCAGGTCAATGTGCTTATTAATTGAATCTGTGGATGAGAGCCATGCCTCTAGGAATTCCCTGGCTGTTCTCTGTTTGGCTTGTCCTATAATAGTAATGTAGTCCCAGTCAAACTCATGTTGCATGCAAGGACTGCACAAAACACTACACAGGACAAACAGGAAGACAGCTAATGATCTGCATCCATGAACACCAACTAACCACGAAACGACACAATCAGCTATCCTTAGTAGTCACACACGTAGATGACAAGCAACATGAGTCCAACTGGGGCAACACTACCATTATAGGACAAGCCAAACAGAGAACAGCCAGGGAATTCCTAGAGGCATGGCACTCATCCACAGATTCAATCAATAAGCATATTGACCTGGACCCAATATACCGACCATTGCAACGGACAGCTGGAACTGGCAACCGGAAGCGACAGAGACAAACCACTATAAATGTCGGAGGAAACATCACAGAAGCACTACACAGGAGGCTCCCAAGCACTGAGGATGTCACCTAGACAGGGGACGAAACGTCTGCAATACAAATTCCCAGCTCGGCAAACAAAACCACAACAACGAGCACCCGAGCTACAAATCTTCTCACAAACTTTGAGTTCGACATTTTCTTTTCTTCACAGCCTTGTGTTCACATTCATTTCAAATGCTTTCCAAATTATCCTGACAAAACCAATGACTTCAACCCTTCTAGTGCAAAATCTTCTGTGCTCTAACATTCTCTGTTCAAAAAAGACAAACTTGTTTTGCTGTCCCCGTCATAACTTTAAATTCTTAACATTTCATCACTGACTAATCATCAGTGAAAATAATTCAATAAAGCTCTTAATTTTAAAAAGGTTTATTAAATGTCCTCTTGGTTTTGATGGAAAAGGTCTGTTTTCCTACTGACTGAGTATTTATCTATCAGTGAAGAAAGAACACATTGCATTGTGAGCCCAGGGATTCTACATTGTAGGAAATGGAGAAATTCCTGTTCCTATGACAACATTTACCATTGCAAAAGCCACACTCCATTGCACAAAAAAACATAGAACTGGGTGTGTGTATGCAGCACCTAAACACATTCACATCTCTAAAGTATTAAGTGACAAAAAAATAATTCAACATGAACAGAATTTTTGTTCTTGCCTCCATCAAAAAAGCCTGCAATTGTAAATTAGACAATTATTTACAAACAGGCTGCTCTTGGTTGTGGCATTTTGTTGTTTTAATCGTGGTTGTGTTATGATGCAGATTATTATTATGCCATCTAATTATGCCAATTATGTTATTAGAAGTGTTACGCCTCCATAAACTATTGAATTTGCTGTCAAATGAACAATCAATATATTTAAAGTTTTGCTGACTATTCAAGTATGTGAAATGGCTATAGCACAGAGATTCTTTATAGACTGGCAATGCTGCGGTGCCAGGGATCTTTATAGACATTCTTTTAACTTATTCATCTAAACATTCCGAGGCTGTCAAACATTGAAATCAGAAAGTCCCAAATCAATGTGATGCAAAAATAATTGAAAATGATAACACTAATGTTTATACATTTTTCTAATTATCCTAGGACAGTAGCACATCTAGTGAGATTGTCTTGTTGATTAGTTGGGACATTCAGTTGGATTTTCAGATCTAGCTTGTTATAACATTACCTTGTTACCTGTGCACCATTCAAATCCTACTACAACGAATTGAGCATATAATCTCAACCAACAGTTCTTGTGGTATAGTGATAGTGTCCCTCCCTTTGGAGTAGGAGACAAAGGTTCAAGTTCCAGCTGTTCCATATATGTAACATATAAAGTAACTATAAATCGAAGCTGACACTTCAGCACAGAGTGCTGTACTGCTAGAGGCGCTGTCTCAAAGGGAAGGTATTAATCCAAGACACTCTCCATTCTTTCTGGTAGATGTATGTAAAGTTTCTTTGGCACCGTTTCAAAGAAGATTGTCCCCCGTGTGTCATCCAATATATTTCTTTCAACAAACACCTCGGGAAAAACACCACGTCATTATGACCATTTCTGTTTCTGTACTCTTAATTGTGCAACTGATTACCACCTACACTGCAACAGTGATTACACTTTCATTAAACTACTTAATTCATTGCAGTCTTAAAGAACTCCATTGGCTGTGTCATGTGTGACAAATGAATGACAGCCACATTTCCAAATGGCAGCTGATCATGGCAAGCTGACTACCAACATGTCACTACATCTGCAACACAAGGAGGTCTACAAGCAAAATCTTAAGCTGACTGGGACTGTGGTCAATTCATGGAAAGCCCTTGCTGCGGTTTGAGTGCCAGGAACGGTGTGGAAAAGCAGAGGACAAAAAAAAAACGACCAGGTAGCTGAAATGAGCTTAGAAATAAAAATAGAAAAATTCAAACCACCAGGCCAATACTTTTAATCAACCAACGGGGGGAAAGGATTGCCATTCATTTTGACCTTTACAGTCACAACAGGCCATGATCAATCCAGAAAGAAACAAATAGCCCTGGGTGCAATCCAGCACCTTCAAGACGGACAGGTGCCTGCAACATTAATTCACCATAGTATGTTGGGACTCTCTGAAGTTGTGTAACATATTCCATAAATGTATTACATTCAATAAACAAAGCATCCTGCTTCTTTTCCTGCCAATTCCCAAGCCTGATAAGACAAAAAAAGCAATAGTTCAACCTTTTGACTCATTGTGCTGACGACGAAGTACAACAATAACAGGAAACCTGGATGTAGGAGATGTGTAACTGCAAAGAACATCGATGCACAACAACTTCATAAAATATTGATTTGCCATCTTAAGACAAGAAGAAAAAAATACAGTTCCTGGATAATTTAATAGTTTCTTATATGAGCCAGCACTATCACAATGGGCTGAAGGAATCCTTCCTGATTTTAGGTCAGTAACATGTGCCTGAATTCTATTTATTTACCAGGCAAGTTTAAAACTAGGCAATTAAGTTCAATATTTTGTCAGAAATTCTTTATCTGACAAAAAAAAGAAAGAAGGGAAATGAATATTGCATGGGCATTTAGAATAGTCATGTAAATATATCTGGTGGAAGAGATATCCGGAAGCAACTACATGATCAGAATTCTAACACTATTCTCTCCTTCATAAGCATCCTCAACTCAATACAAAATACTGAGCCTTTCTTCTCTGTAGATAAAGAAGGTTTAATTTACATTTTGTGAATCCAATTTTGGTCCCAATTCCTTTAACATAGCTTAGCGAGTGAGTGAATGCGCTGCCCTACTGTGGAACTGAATTGCATTTTAACAAGGAAAGTAGCGGAATTTGATTCGGATCTTGAACAACCTCGCTGATTTCAAACTATGGTTAGATGAGGAGAGGGGCACAGCTGGAGTTAGTGGGCCAGGAATCCTATATATCAGCCAGAGATTTCTGTACGGGATTGATCCCTGCTACAAACTGCGTATGTAACATTGTTAAAAGGTGGGACTATTGTAATGCCCAAAAGGTAATGCCTGTCAAAAAAAAAATTGCTGTCTAGGCTGCAAGCAATCCTGTTTTCAATCAAGACATCTTTATTTTTTCCACCAGATGTGGGCATCATTGTCAATGCTAGTGTTTGTTGCTAATCCCTGATTGCCCCTGAATTCAGTGGCTTCCTGTTTTTTTTTATAATTCAGTCATGAGATGTGGACTCTACTGACAAAGCCAGCATTTACTGCCCATCCCTAGATGCCCGAGTAAGTGGTGAGCAACCTTCTTGAGCCACAACAATCTATTTGGAAGAGGACGTTCCAGGTTTCTAATCCAGTGACAAGGAAGGAATGGTGATATAGCTCTAAGTCAGGATAGTCTGTGGCTCGGGAGGGAACTTGCAGATCGTGATGTTCTCATGTTTGATGGTGTCTTAGATTAGACTTACAGTGTGGAAACAGGCCCTTCGGCCCAACAAGTCCACACCGACCCGCCGAAGCGCAACCCACCCATACCGCTACATTTACCCCTTACCTAACACTACGGGCAATTTAGCATGGCCAATTCACCTGACCCGCACATCTTTGTGACTGTGGGAGGAAACCGGAGCATCCGGAGGAAACCCACGCAGACACGGGGAGAACGTGCAAACTCCACACAGTCAGTCGCCTGAGGCAGGAATTGAACCCGGGTCTACAGGCGCTGTGAGGCAGCAGTGCTAACCACTGTGCCACCGTGCCGCCCACTAAGGTGTCCTTCAGTGAAGTCCCACACAGCTTCCTTGCCACCCTCAATGCTTTTTCCAAGAGGTTTTCAACAAGAAATTGATCAGCCAAGGGGACAAGGGATTGGTACATGGTAATTGGTACAAGGCTCAATTACCCATGCTTGATTTAGTGTCATGAGACTTCATGGTGTCTGAAGTCAATGCTGAACACTCCTCAAGCAGCTCTCTTTTGACTGTGTACCACTGTGCCACCACAGCTGCGGAGTCTGTTCTGCTTGTGGAACAGGACATGTTCAGGGATGGTGGTGATGTTGACATTGTCTATAAAATATGATTGAGTGAGTACAACGACATCAGGCTGTTATTTAGCTCTCTCAATTTTGGCACAAGACTCCAAAATGTTAAGAAGGTGGACTTTGCGAGATCAAAAACCAGATGTAGTTTCCAGTTCCTCAGTCAATGCCATGTAGTCTGTTCATTTTCATTCCTCCTTCCCTTTCTAGAAATTGCTACAACTGAGTGTATTGCTAGGCTGTTTCGAAGGGCAGTCAAGAGTCAACAACATTGCAATAGATCTGGAGTAACATGGAAGCCAAATCAGGCAAGGACAGAGGTTCTCGTTCTGTAAAAGGACATTAGCGAACCAGATGCCTTTTTGCAATGGACAATGACTTCATGGGCATCATTAGACTGCTAATTCCACATTTAATTGATTTTAAATTCCACCATCTGCTTTAGGATTCAAGTGAGGGTTTTTGGATAACTAGTCAAGTGTCAATTCCACAGTGTCATTATTTTCCTTCACTTCGGAGTGCATTTGCAAATATTAAAAAGTACTCAGCTAAAACTGTTAGCCCTTAGACCACATTCAGAATCTGATTTTTGCACATTCCTTAAAATCAGAGGAATAACAAACGTTAATATTCATGTACATCCTTTTGCAAGGGAAAGAAAAGTGTCAAAAGGATCACAATTACAAACAGCTTTTCTGCACCAAAGAACAACACAGTTACAAAACAAACAACTAAATCAAATCCAAGAGAGTTTCATCATTTTCCAAGATGAATGCTATATGAAGGACATCCCCAACAACCCTGTACTCAAATAAAACAATAAATTGAAATAAAAATAGAAATTGCTGATGAAACTCAGCAGGTCTGGCAGCACAGTTGGAGAGAAAGCAGAGTTAACATTTTGGGCCCATTGACCTTTCTTCCAATGTTTCATGTCCCTGGATCCAAACAATTAACTCTAACACATCCTCACTCTCTCAGCAGAGCAGGTAAGGGCTGTTTGGCAGTGGCTGCTTGAAGGCTCGGTGATGTTTGTTTAACGGTTTAAATTTGGAAGTATTTTTTTTTAAAAAGCGCGGAGCGGACCCAGAAGCTGGTGTAGCGCAAGCTTACCTGGGTAAGTTGTTTTCCTTTAAAGGCGCGCAGGAGAGGAAGCCGAGGCATTACAGAGGTAGAGCCTCCCACCCACCCTCCTCCTCTAACCTAATAGTAAGACCCGTTGTGGTAAGAAGGTAAGTGCTGCATTTTGCTTATTCTAGTGTTGAGACCTAGTTTTTTTTTAAAGGTTACTTTTAGAGGGACGGCAGTGAAGGCTGTGCAATGTTCCTCTTGCAACATGTTTGAGGTGAGGGATGCCATGGTCATCCCTGCTGATTACATTTGCAGGAAGTGCACCCATCTCCAGTTCCTCCAAGACCGTGTTAGGGAACTGGAGCTGGATGAATTTAAGATCATTCGGGAAGCAGAGGGGGTCATAGATCGCAGCTTTAGGGAAGTAGTAACTCCAAAGATTGCAGACAGATGGGTAACAGGAGGGGGACTGGGAGGAAGCAGCCAGTGCAGAGACCCCCTGCGGCCGTTCCCCTCAAGAACAAGTTTTGGATACTTGTTGGGGGAGGGGGGGCGACTTACCAGGGGTAAGCAATGGCGCTCAGGCCTCTGGCACAGAGCCTATCCCCATTGCTCAGAAGGGAAGGGTGGAGAAGAGCAGAGCAATAGTTATTGGAGACTCGATAGTTCGGGGCACAGATAGGCGGTTTTGTGGGGGCGAGAGAGACTCACGTTTGGTATGTTGCCTCCCAGGTTCAAGGGTACGTGATGGCTCTGATCGTGTTTTCCGGGTCCTTAAGGGGGAGGGGGAGCAGCCTGAAGTCGTGGTCCACATTGGCACCAACGACATAGGTAGGAAGAGGGATGAGGATGTTAGGCAGGCTTTCAGGGAACTCGGTTGGAAGCTCAGAGTTAGAACAAACAGAGTTGTTGTCTCTGGTTTGTTACCCGTGCCACGTGATAAAGAGTCGAGGAATAGGGAGAGAGAGTAGTTAAATGCGTGGCTAGAGGGATGGTGCAGGAGGGAGGGATTCTAGATTCTGGTTAACTGGGGTTCTTTCTGGGGAAGGTGAGACCTCTGTAAACAGGATGGTCTACACCTGAACCTGAGGGGCACCAGTATCCTTTGGGGGAGGTTTGCTCATGCTCTTTCGGAGGGTTTAAACTAACTCTGCAGGGGCATGGGAACCTAGACTGTAGCTTTAGGGTGCAGGACCTGGAGTGTAGGGAGGTTAGGAACATGGCATCAATCTGGAAGGAGGGTGCCTGTAAACAGGAAGGTGGCTTGAAGTGTGTATACTTCAATGCGAGAAGTATACGAAATAAGGTAGATGAGCTTGCAGCATGGGTTGGTACCTGGGAGTTCAATGTTGTGGCTATTTCGGAGACATGGGTAGAACAGGGACAGGATTGGTTGTTACAGGTTCCAGGGTTTAAATGTTTTAGTAGGGTCAGAGGTGGGGGTAAAAGAGGGGGAGGTGTGACATTGCTTGTCAAAGATAGTATTACAGCAGTGGAAAGGACAATGGATGAAGACTCACCATCTGAGGTAGTTTGGGCTGAGCTTAGAAATAGGAAAGGTGAGGTCACCCTGTTAGGAGTTTTCTACAGGCCTCCTAATCGTCCTAGAGACGTAGAAGAAAGGATTGCGAGGATGATTCAGGAGAAGAGTGAAAGTAATAGAGTGGTTGTTATGGGGGACTGGGAAAGCTATAGCTCAAGTATGTTAGATGGGTCGGTGTTTGTCCAATGTGTGCAGGAGGGTTTCCTGACACAATATGTAGACAGGCTAACAAGAGGGGAGGCCATACTGGATTTGGTTCTGGGTAACGAACCAGGCCAGGTGTTAGAATTGAAGGTAGGTGAGCACTTTGGAGACAGTGACCACAATTCGGTGACCTTTACTCTAGTGATGGAGAGGGATAAGTGTGCACTACAGAGCAAGAGTTATAGCTGGGGGCAGGGAAATTATGATGCGGTGAGGCATGACTTAGGATGCGTGGCTTGGAAAAGTAGGCTTCAAAGGAAGGGTGCAGTCGATATGTGGAGCTTGTTCAAGGAGCAACTATTGAGTGTCCTTGATAAATATGTACCTGTCAGGCAGGGAGGAAAGGGTCGTGTGAGGGAGCCATGATTTAATAAGGAATTGGAACCCCTTGTTAAAGGGAAGAGGGCGGCCTATGTAAAGATGAGGCGTGAAGGTTCAATTGGGGCGATTGAGAGTTATAAGGTAGCCAGGAAGGATCAAAAGAGAGCTAAGAGCAGCAAGGAAGGGACATGAAAAGTCCTTAGTTGGTAGGATTAGGGAAAACTCAAAGGCTTTCTATAGGTATGTCAAGAATAAAAGAATGACTAGGGTAGGAATAGGTCCAGTCAAGGATAGTAGAGGGAAGTTGCGGGTGGAGGCTGAAGAAATTGGGGAGACACTGAATGAATACTTTTCGTCAATATTCACTCAGGAACAGGACATTGTTGCCGATGTGAATATTGAGTCACAATTAATTAGAATGGATGGCTTTGAGATATGTAGGGAAGTGGTGTTGAAATTCTGGAAAGGGTGAATATAGATAAGTCCCCTGGGCCTGATGGCATTTATTCTAGAATTCTCTGGGAAGCAAGGGAGGAGATTGCAGAGCCATTGGCCTTGATTTTTATGTCCTCGTTGTCTACAGGAATAATGCCAGAAGACTGGAGGATAGCAAATGTTCCCTTGTTCAAGAAAAGGAGTAGGGATAACACTAGTAACTATAGGCCGGTGAGTCTCACTTCTGTTGTGGGCAAAGTCTTAGAGAGAATTGTAAGGGATAGGATTTATGAACATCAGGCTAGGAATAATGTGATCAAAGATAGTCAGCATGGTTTTGTGAAGGGCAGGTCGTGCTCACAAACCTTATTGAATTCTTTGAGATGGTGACTAAGGAGGTGGACGAGGGTAAAGCAGTAGATGTGGTGTATATGGATTTTAGTAAGGCGTTTGATAAGGTTCCCCATGGTAGGCTACTGCAAAAAATACGGAGGTATGGCATTGAGGGTGAGTTAGAGGTTTGGATTAGGAATTGGCTGGCTGGAAGAAGACAGAGGGTAGTTGTTGATGGTAAAGGTTCATCTTGGAGTGCAGTTACCAGCGGTGTTCCGCAAGGATCTGTTTTGGGACCATTGCTGTTTGTCATTTTTATAAATGATCTGGAGGAGGGGTTAGAAGGTTGGGTGAGCAAGTTTGCGGATGATATGAAAGTCGGTGGAGTTGTTGACAGTGAAGAAGGATGTGGCAGGTTACAGCGGGACAAAGATAAGCTGCAGAGCTGGGCAGAAAGGTGGCAAATGTAGGTAAGTGTGAAGTGATTCACTTTGGTAAGAGTAACAAGAAGGTGGAGTACTGGGCTAATGGTCGGATACTTGGTAGTGTGGATGAGCAGAGGGATCTTGGTGTCCATGTACACAGATCTCTGAAAGTTGCTACCCAGGTAAATAGTGCAGTGAAGAAGACATGGCATACTGGCTTTTATTGGTAGAATTGAGTTCCGGAGTCCTGAGGTCATGTTGCAGTTGTATAAGACTCTGGTGCGGCCGTATCTGGAGTATTGTGTGCAGTTTTGGTCGCCATACTATAGGAAGGATGTGGAGGCACTGGAACGGGTGCAAAGGAGATTTATCAGGATGTTGCCTGGTATGGTAGGAAGATTGTATGAGGAAAGGCTGAGGCACTTGGGGCTGTTTTCATTGGAGAAAAGAAGGTTTAGGGGTGTACAAGATGATTAGGGGTTTAGATAGGGTTGACCATGAAAACCTTTTTCCACATATGGAGTCAGATATTACGAGGGGGAATAGCTTTAAATTAAGGGGTGGTAGGTATAGGACTGATATTAGGGGTAGATTCTTTACTCAGCGAGTCATGAGTTCATGGAATGCCCTGCCAGTAACAGTGGTGGACTCTCCCTCTTTATGGGCATTTAAACGGGCATTGGGTAGGCATATGGAGGAAAGTGGGCTTGGATCGGCGCAACATCAAGGGCTGAAGGGCCTGTACTGCGTTGTATTTTTCTATGTTCTATGTATATTACAGGTTTTTGTAGATTTGCTGAATTTACAAAATAGGAGTATATTATAGAATCACTGAACTTGTTCTGAAATCATGTCTGAGTACAGTTCTAAAATGTCTGAAAACATTTCCAGACACCAGCTCAATCTATTTTTTTCATCATTATATGTCTGGAGATTTTGTAATTTAAGAACATCAGGATAAATGATCACCGAGACCTTTAATCAGCCAAATATTAACCTCTTCATTATAACTTCACAGTTGATGTTATTGACAGGCACAAGGATTAATTATTTTCTCTATATTTTTCCTTCCCCTGGGTTTACCATAAAATGCCTTATGCTTCAGGTTTTGATAATTTGAAAATTTATGTAGCAAGCATTATTGTCACCTAGTGGCAACTAAAGTGGCAGAAATAATTTAAAACAATTCATCTATGCTGCAGGCTTGTACTGAAAACATCATTTATCTCAGTTAGCTCTGCAGGACCCATATCTGAATATGTGTCAAGGATATGCAACAGTCATAATCTCATCAATCTCAATAGCTGGACAATGGTTTTAATGTGTCACTTGTGCGGAGTGGTCACTTGGCTGGTTGGGTATCACAGAAATCTAAAGCACAGTAAGAGGCTCTTCAGCCCATCACACTACACCGGTCAAAAACAACCACTTAACTATTCTAATGCCATGTTCCAGCACTTAGCCCATATTCTTTTATACCTTGCCATTGTAAGTGTACACCTAAATACTTCTTAACTGTTATGAGAGTTTCTGCCTCTACCAGCCTGACAGGCACAGAGTTGTAGATTGTATCCACCTACTGGGTGAAATGGTTTTTCCTCATATCCCCTTTAAATTTTCGGCCCCTTAACTTAAATCAATGCCTTCGGTCAATGATCCCTTCATCAAGGGGTTGCTTGACCTGCTTCATGTATGCCCCTTATCATTTTATACATCTCTCCTGTTCTAAAGTAATTCAAGTCTGTCCAATCTCCCGACAGAACTGAAACACTTCATCCCAGACAACATCCTAGTAAACCTCCTCTGCATTCTCTCTAGTGCTATCATATCCCTCCAATAATGTGGATTCCAGAACTGTACAAAATACTCTACCTATACACCTAACCTATGTTTATATCGTACCAATATCACCTCCCTGCTCTTAAATGCTATGTCTTAGCTAATAGAGGCAAGTATACTATTTGCCTTCGTAACAACTTTATCCACCTGTCCTGACACCTTAAGGGACCAGTATACTTGCAAACCAAAGGTCCCTCTAATCCTCAGCACTTCTCAGGATCCTACCATTCACCATATATTCCTTGCTACAACATAATTTTTGCCAACCTCACAAACAGCCACAAAGTTTAAATGATCTCAGCTCAATTAAATATCAAGAACTAATTATCAATAAATTCAAGTTTTTATTGTATGGAGCCTAGAGGATAATTAACAATTCACATTACTATCAATAGTCACTCTGCAAATTCAAACCAAAATGGCACCGGTATAAAACATATTCTGTTCTATTCAGGGGAATAATGGCATGTAAATATGGAATGTTGGACAAAGGGTTTGGATGTAGTACTGGCGTGAGTTTGTATCCAATGGGCTGATTTATCCGATGCAGCAAAGTTTATTCTATCTTCCAAAACACTAGAAACCAGAATGGATAACATGGTATTGAAAAATCCAACAGACGTTTGTTTCAACAATTATATCAAATATTACATCCACAGACTTAAGTGTCACATCTAAAATTAAGCCATCAGATTACAATAGTGGAGCAATTTTTCCTGTAGAGTTTCAGGTGATCCCAGGATAAAATGGAGTGCGAGACATCTATACCGTCAGGTCACATACCATGAAGCAGTGATGATAACACGAAGATATCTCTTAAAGACATACTGTCTGTGAGACAGAACACAGCAGCCTCAAAAGTAGCAATAGAAAATTGTTCCATATCTTGCAGTTAACGTCAAAGTGACAGCACTCATCACTGCCCTCAAAGAAAGTTGTTTACGACTATCTATTTCTGTGATTTGAATTTCACCTTTTACAACATTAATTTCAACTCTGTACTCCAGCACACATACAGGAGCCTTGGCTTAGTGTCTCATTGGAAACTGGTCGATTCAGAGTGTGCAGTTCTCCCTTGGTACCATACTGGTGTGTCAGTCTAAGTCTTTGTGCTCAGCTCTCTGGAGTGAACACATGACATTCTGATTCTGGTAACCATATCGCCATTGAACAATGGCTGACATGGGAATAAAGGAAAAT
Organism: Hemiscyllium ocellatum; assembly: GCF_020745735.1. Lineage (NCBI taxonomy): Eukaryota > Metazoa > Chordata > Chondrichthyes > Orectolobiformes > Hemiscylliidae > Hemiscyllium > Hemiscyllium ocellatum. The sequence continues at coordinate 23,861,133 of NC_083425.1, read as the reverse complement.
TTTAAACTTTTATACTGGATGTTCTGCTTCTCCTGGTTTATAAATTCAAGTATGTATTCAAGTCAATTTCATAGAATGATGTGTTTCCTGGGAACATATTAGACTTAGTGATGAGTAACGAACCAGAATTAGTTCACAATTTGAAAGTAAGGACTTACCTTGGAAACAGTGAACGTCATTTAATTGAATTTCTTATTAAATTTGAAGGAGATGTGAGCCAGAATTTTTGAATTTAAAGGAAGGTAAATTTCGAACAGAAGAAAAACAAATTGACTCCAGGAAAAAGGGCTACATTGTAGATAGGTAAATTTAAAATCACCAGCAAATATTCAAATTTCCTTCATGTTGTAAATAAGGAACTTGTGAAAATCTATTTAATCTATATGGGACATACACAAAACTATACGTATTGAATTAATTAGCACCATGTAGTAAGGTGAAAGATACTATGACCAAAAGCAGTCGAGAGTGTGGAGCTGGAAAAGCACAGCAGGTCAGGCAGCATCTGAGGAGCAGGAAAATCAACATTTCAGGCAAAAGCCCTTTATCAGGAATGAGTCTTGGAGCCTTGGTTGTGGAGAGATAAATAGGAGGGGAGCGTGGCTAGTTGGGGTGGGGGGGAGCTAGCTAAGAGTGCAATAGATGGATGCAGGTGGGGGTCATGGTGAAAGATTAGAGAGGAGGGTGGAGCGGATAGGTGGGAAGGAAGATGGACAGGTGGGATAGGTCATGAGGATGGTGCCGAGTTGGAAGGTTGGAACTGGGATAAGGTAGGAGGGAGGGGAAATGGGGAAACTGGTGAAATCCACATTATTGCCAAGTTGTGGGAGGATCCTGAGGAGAAGATGAGGCATTCTTCCTCCAGGCATCGGGTGGTTAGAGTGTGGCAATGGAGGAGGCCTAGCATGTCCCCAGCGGAGTGGGATGGGAGTTGACAGCCACAGGGCGGTGGGGTGTCCTGGAGATGTTCTCTGAAGTGAGTAGGCATTCTGTCTTCCCAATATAGAGGAGACCACATTGGGAGCAACAGATACAGTAAATGACGTGTGGAAGTGCAGATGAAAGTCTGACGGATGTGGAAGGCTCCTTTGGAGCTTTGGACAGAGATGTGGGGGTGGGGGAGGGGGCGGTGGCGGGGGGGGGGGGGTGGGTGTGGAGGTGTGTGTACAGGTTTTGCAATTCCTGTGGTGGAAGGAGGTGTAATCCAGGTAGCTGTGGGAGTCGGTAGGTTTGTAGAAAATGTCAGTGTTGAGTCGGTCACTGTTGATTGAGATGGAGAGGTTCAGGAAGAGGAGAGAGGTGTCTGAGGTGGTCCAGGTGAATTTACGGTCGGGGTGGAATGTGTTGGTGAAGTTGATGAACTGTTCAACCTCCTCGTGGAAACACAAGGTGGTGCAGTCATCAATGTAGTGGAGAAAGAGGTAGGGAGTGGTGCCAGTGTAACTGCAGAAGATGGACTGTTCTATGTAGCCAACAAAGAGACAGGCATAGCTGGAGCCCATGTGGGTGCCCATGGCTGCCCTTTCATCTGGAGGAAGTAGGAGGATTCAAAGGAGAAATTATTAAGGGTGAGGACCAGCCTTAATGTTTGTTCAGCCAAACAACTTAGAGTGTCAGTGGAAGGGTACTGGTGGAGACACCCGGAAAGGAAGAAACAGAGGGTATAGAGGCCCCAGTCATGGCGGATGGAAGTCTATGACCAGAAGCATGCTATTCCATTAACAGGGGGTTAATTGGTTCAGTTGATGGGATGGATTGTTTGTGATTCCATATAACCCCAACATGGTGGGCTCAATTCCAATTCCAACTGAGGTGACCATGAAGGTCCCAAGTTCTCAAGTTCACCCTGCATTGGAGGTGTGGTGACCCTTAGGTTTATCTCACCATCTCTCTCTTTACCTAATGAAAAAGCAACTCTCTGGGTATATGGTGATTTTACCTCTTCCAACACCAGACTATAATAGCTCTCTCTATCAGCTTATCACACCACGTGTCCTCTAACATAAACTGTGAACTTTTGCTATAAATTCCGTCTGTTACAATCTTATACTCTACAACCACCTAATGAAGGAGGAGAGCTCCAAAAGCTAATGCTTCCAAATAAACTTCTTCGCACAAACCTTGAGGTTCCAAATAAACTTGTTGGATTATAACCTGGTGTTGTGTGACCTTTTTTAACCTCAAATGAAGTCATCCATAAAAACAAAATAACTTATACTTTTAAAGGTAACTGCATTTACTTTTGTTGATTATGTATAGTTCATATATTTGTAAGTTAAGGCAATAGTATTACAGCATCAACTTAGACTCACACACATTAACAATTCGATATCAACAGCAACATTGATGCCAAGGGCTACATAAGAACATGAACAGCAAGAAATCCTTTTAAACTGCTTGCAATCAAAGTACACAGCAGTGTGCAATAGACAAGATTGTACAGTTAGGTAAAAACAATGACTGCAGATGCTGGAAACCAGATTCTGGATCAGTGGTGCTGGAAGAGCACAGCAGTTCAGGCAGTATCCAACGAGCAGCTCGTTGGATGCTGCCTGATCTGCTGTGCTTTTCCAGCACCACTAATCCAGAAGATTGTACAGTTATACAGCACAGAAGCCAACCCTTCAGTCCAACTCATCCATGCTGACCGAACTTCCCAAAGTAAACAACTACTTTTGCCTGTGTTTGGCCCACATCCCTTGAAACCTTTCCTATTCACATTCCTGTCCAATTGTCTTTTAAATATTGCATCTACCACTTCCTCTTAGTAGGACCTAGGACCCCCTTACCTTGTAGTTGATAGTGTTGAAAGATTTTCCCTCTTCACTTTCCCAGCAGAAAACGGATCACCCAGCTATGAATGGCCAGAAGCTAATGTAACTGTGATCAAATTCTAACTACACTTCAACTTATAAATTAATCATTTTTGCCTTTCCCTTACAATGTAATTGCAAAACTCAAAATTACTTTCCAATCCATTATTTCTGCAAATATTTACAGACAATTCACTGAAGCAACAAATTTCAGCACATAAAATTTACCTTAGCTTTCAGTGAACAGCTAATTAAGTCACTAATCCCAGTACTGAATTGTCATGTGACCATTGTAACCCTAAACTTGAAAATCATTAAATTAAATTCTTTAATTGACAAATCTCTATTTACACTATAATCTGCAGTTTATTACAAAAAGTAATTTAAAACAGAATTAATATTTTATAAAGTCCCAGGAGGCCCTGGGCACAGATATGTTTATAAATTAAGTTTGCTAAGGCCTATGTTTGTTCCCTAATGTGGATAGTAGTGATAGAGAGAGAGAAAAAAAAGTTAAATTGTAACAGTGAAAGATGCAAGAGTTGGTAGCTGGTTTACAGATGATGAGATTTGATTTTGAAGTTGTTCTGGAGCAACAGAGAGGAATTATGGATTTGCCATTTTCTGGCATGGATAGTAAGGAGTTCCTTGTCATCTGAAAATAAAACTTGGGGGGGAGAAACTCATTCTTGTGCATAATTGCCTTAATTATTTAGAAAGCATTCCATTGTTTTCACGGTCATAAAAATGTAATTGTATTTGACACAAATTTCACTGTTCAACTCTTATATTCTTGTTTTTTCTTGTTTGCTTTTCTTTTAATCCCTTCAAGGTAAGGCCAGCATTAATTGTCTGTGAAGGTAATGGTGAGTTGCCTTCTTGAACTACTGCAGTCTATGTGGTGTAGCCAAACCTGTAGCACTATTAGGGAGTTCTGGGCTGTTGATGCAGGACAATGAAAAGCTATTTTGGAAATTGAATTGGGTCAGATGCTAATGGAAACTTGCAGGTGGTGGTGCTCCCAAGTCACCTACTGCCTTTGTCCTTTTAGCAGTAGTTGGTGCTGTGAAAGGAGTCATGGTAAGATGGTGCATGTGGGTGGTGTACACTAGATCAGTGCACTGCAATGGATATGTGCAGTGGATTTGTGGGTTTCTTTGTATTGGATGATATTGATCTTCTTGAATGTTGTTGGAGCTGAACTCTCTGGGCAAGTGAGAGACTGTGTGTTTTTCTTTACAGGCTGCTTTGTGCCTGAAAGAGATCAGTCTTTAGGAAAGGTTTAAAGGTAATATTTTCTGATATCTGAAATTGTTGAAGGAAGATTATGCCTTGACCTATAATAAATTATCCTGTTGTTCACTTGTTCAAATTTCACCCAATACTTTGAAATGGAGTTTCAAACACTTAAAGTTGATGACAATCTCAATGATGCCATGAAAGTTAATAACAAGATATTTCCCCTTGGCCAAACTCCTGTAAGTCTGAATCCCTGTATCAATGTTTATTTTGCCCTTGTAAGTGTTCATGATTTTTTTTTAAAGTGAGGGTTTTGAATTTTTTTCTAGAAAGAGGACTAGATTGAAAGATGGGCAGCACAGTCGTTAGCACTGCTGCCTCACTGTGCCAGAGACCTTGGTTCAGTTCCCACCTCGGGTGACTGACTGTGTGAAGTTTGCACATTCTCCCTGTGTCTGCATGGGTTTGCTCTGGTTTCCTCCCACAGTCCAAAAATGTGCAGGTTAGGTGAATTGGCCAAGCTAAATTGCCTGTAATGTTAGGTGAGTGGGTTGCGCTTTGGTGGGTCAGTGTGGACTTGTTGGGCCAAAGGGCCTGTTTCTACAGTGTAACTAAACTAATCAATTTCAGCAGATGTGACTTGAGTTTTTAAATTAATTAGGACTTGAGTTCTAATTAATAAATAAATAGAACCTGATGCTACTTAATGACTGCATCATACAACAAAATGGCAGTTCATGATTTTGGTTCCAAACTATTCAGCAATTTAAGTATTTATCTCAATTAGAGAATTCTAATGCCTTTGTTGGAAATGGAGATTGGGCTTTAGGCTCTTAGTAGGGACTGGGTAGGCTCCAGGATGATTGGCCTAGAGTTGGCTGACTGTAAACAACCTAAAACTTTACATTATCTCAAATCTAGAGTACACTGTGGCACTCCGGATGATTCACCAGCCAGTTTGGTTTCTTGATGGGGAGCGATTTTTCTTTTTTTCAACTGACTCCTGCTAGCTAATTCCCTAAGAGAAAATGACCAAACCTTGCAGGTTGGGCAGCAAGAAATATTAAAAATAAACTGGATAGTTCTCCTCCCTTTGACACCAGAAACATTCCAACTTGTATTTAAGATATTACTTTATCGTTTTACTCTTGGATCTTTGATTATAGATGTGCATTTAATAATAAAAAGGTAAATGGTGCACTCCAGATTAAAAAAATGAAAATTTAAGTTATGTGAATGCAATTGTTACTAGTATGAATTTTGGCAAATTATTTAAGCACTTGCTTATGAAGTGCATCTTGATGAAGGTATGGCTAAAATACTAGATGCTTAGGTTTGTATCAGCACAATAAAAGCTCAACATCTTCAGTGTACACTAGGACATTGTTCTAAGTTTGTAAGGTAGTTGGTGTCCCTGTAATACAAAACTGGAACAGCTAGACGAATGGTATAAAATGTTAGCTCTTAATAGGTGTGAGCGGGGGAAAAAAAGTTAGTATTGTGTATTAACAAAGATGTGAGAAATCCATTTAAGCAAAGTGCTGTATAAAAAAGCTCATGGATAGTGAAATATATGCCAGTAATAGTAGTCTTGAGTTCCCTATAAATATTGTGATCTTTCTTTGCAGGATCTAGTTCAGCTGTTTGTGAGCTTTTCATTAAAGGTAAATGCTTAAAAGGTAAGATACTAATGAAACAAAAACATCATTCAAGTATTGAGATGCAATCCCTTGTTGATAAATAGAACTGCCATCAGTTATAGAATTGGGCTGAATCAATTTTGAATCTTGAATGAAAACTTAAGCAAGTGTAGTTTGGAATGATCTGTGACCATGTCATTAATATGTGGCAAGGGAAATGTTGATCTGCACACTAAGTCTGTTTTATAATGTGACTGATGCAAAGTGGAATTGTTATTTATTTTAAAGCAGTTCCATTTATCACCAGCCACTTTGACCACTGCATTTTCAGAATTGCTCTTTTCATTGGTGATCACCACAGTGGCTCAGTAGTTAGCATTACTGCTTCACAGTAACAGGGACTGAATTTGATTGCATCCTATGGCAACTGTCTGTGTGGAATTTACACATTCTGTTTATGTTTGCCTGAGTTTCCTCTCCAGTTTCCTCCCATAGCCCAAAATGTGCAAGTGGATTGGCCATGTTAAATTGCCAAGTGTCTGGGACGTGCAGGCTAGGTGGATTAGCCAGTGAAAATGTGGGATTATAAGGATAGGGTAGGAGCATGGGTCAGATGCTCTTTGGAAGGTTAGTGTGGGCCCAATGGACTGCTTCCATACTGTAGGTGTTCTGATTTAGTAAAACAAAATACATAACTCTCTCCTTCACGAATTTCCAGGAAAAAAAAATGTATTCGACTAGGCCAAACCCCTTCAAAGTATGTTAGGATAGCCTAAACCCTAACCTTTTTTCTCTTAAAGGTAAAATGCATTCCAGATGCAAATTAAGAAAAACATACTTCATTTTTATTTTGTCAGTGTTTTAACTGTGTGGTTTAAGAATAAAAAAAATGGTTTAACTGTAACTGAAATGTTTATCAAAAGAATATGTATTCAGTACTACTAATTAACACTTCTAATATAGTAACATCCCATAACCACACCCTTAACAAAGGCAAATTCAGTCAAATAGATTGGGAGGGGGAGGACAAAATGCACTTCTTAAAGCTATGGTATTGTCAAAATAATTATAATATAGAATTGTTGGTGTGTAGTATTGTGAAAGCATCAATGTAGGGAGTAGTGAGATAATAATTTGACCATAATGAAATGACAATCTGCCCCTCTAAGGTGGCACACTGGAGGAAAAAGAACATTTTAGTTAAGGTTTTGTCCACAATAATTAAGTATCTATTTTAATAAAATTATTACAGCTTAGCCTTTTTTTCAGAAATATATTATTGAAAATAAATTGTAGACTTTTACTTTTATCCCCAGTTACAACCCTTGGGGGATAGTTAATCAAGTATATTCAAGGGTTTAACCAGCTTTACCCCATTTACTTCTTTAAAAACTTGGCCTGTAAAACTTTCCCACTTCCCCAACTGAGCTGGATGGAAATACTTGACTATGTATAATCTGATATCGTGGCAAAGAGACTTTGTTTGTTTCAAATCAGTCTCCCCGTGCCCACCTTTCGTCATTGAATAAACAATTTTTATTCAATGTCCAGTTGAACTCTAAAACTGAGGCCAGTTACTATAGAAGTGAATCTCCATATGCAATTAAACCCTGGCAGTGATCACAAAATAAGGTTGCCTTCATTTCTTCAGTAACTGGGATGGTGTCCTGTGATTTAAAACAAAAATTGAATTTTAGAAAATTATGGAAATATTTAAAACAAACCTCGAAAATGATTTTTTATCGTGTAAATTGACAATTCATTACTATATCAAATATTCAGGCAATATTTGATATTATTTACTAAACCGATAATTGCTAACTAGTTTTCACATTACAATATCTATGTTCAAACTTGCTGTGTTGCTGTAATGGTAAATGTTAACTTGGTTTTCTTACTAGTATTGCAGGATCATTAGAGAAGCTTTCCATATCATCATCTCATAATAGGCATCACCAAACTGAATCTCTCTCCTTTCTTTATAACACTACTTTTGTTCCAGTGAATCTCCACTTGTAACTATAACAGTCTTTGTTAATTGTAGAACAAATGTGCCCATTTCGACACACGTGTGGTGACAAGAATGTTGTATGCAAACACTGGCTCCGAAGCCTGTGTAAAAAAGGAGACCAGTGTGAGTTTTTGCATGAGTATGATGAGACCAAGATGCCACGATGCTACTTCTATTCAAAATATGGTAAGCCAATAAAACAAGAGCAGATGTAGACCATTCAGCCCTTCAACTCTGCCACTCAATGAGATCACAGTATATTTATTTCTATACATAACTTTGACATGAAAAAAATGATGCCTGACATGTGATGCCAAGGGCTGAAGTCTCAAGTAGTCATTCATCAAATATGGAAAGATCTGAAAGAACTCCAGAATTGAGGTGGTCTGTAGAAAGCATAGAAGCTTACAGAAATAATTGCAATTAATGTTGAGCCCGACAAATGAAGATCAGAATATTTCCTGTTTTAGCTAGAGTTTCTGCCCGTTAACTAGATCACTTTAAAATCGGTACACTGGAAAACGGTCATTGACAAAATAAGTCTGAATGTACATCATTGATTCTTATACTGACTGGGAAATACATAAAATGGAAAAGTTAGTTGGTTAGTGTTTCTGGAAAATCCTGGTTTACATTTTTGGTACAATTTCTAACTGACAACATTGCAAGAGCAAATCACTGGTCTGATGTTTTACATAAAAGTACATTTTTGAATAATTGACCTGAATTTTAACAAAGGATGTTAATACATGCAAGTCTGCCTTTGCATTCACTTGCAAGATTCTCATGTCTCCATTCAAACCCTTAGTGCAAAGTCAGACTTTTTGTATCGAAATGGATAAGCAAATATTTCCAATCTGTCATGTTTTACCAAATAATTCACCATTGTTCACATCTTTTGAGGGCTTGGATAATACTGTTTGGGTTTTCAAATACTTTAGTGGGCAAATGCCATTTGGTGTGGAATTAAATTGCAAAGACTGCAAACATTTAAAGTTCCATCATGGTCTGCCCCTCTAAGGTGGCACAATGGAGGATGGGAGGCATCAGTTAAGGTTTTATCCATAATCATGAAGATTGAGCGAAACTAGGATTGGGGATGGCTGCACAGATTCAACTGCAGGGAGTTCTGAAGAGGCATGCTGGACTCTAAGCACTAACTCTGTTTCTCTCACCACATGCCTCCAGACTTGCTGATTTTTTTTTTTTGCCCAGCATTTTGTTTCTGTTGCTTGGAGCACCTATTGGAAAATGACCTTTTTTGCTCTCTTACTTTTCAAATAAATAAATGGTCAGAAATTATGGGCAGATGTTGGTAGATGTTTTGATTGGTGCTTATCCTGGAATCCATGATGAAGGGCTTTTGCCCAAAATGTCAATTTTTCCTGTTCCTTGGGTGCTGGCTGAACTGCTGTGCTTTTCCAGCACCACTAATCCAGAATCTGGTTTCCAGCATCTGTAGTCATTGTTTTTACCCACTTGTAGGGGAAAAACATTTGACTTAGGATGATAGTGAAAATCTAGGCCGTGCTTTTAAATTTCACACACACTGAAAGGATCTTGACCAAGGTGCTGGAAAAAATGTTGTAACTTGTGGCTCTTTTCCCCAGCATGAGATGCTGCCTTCAGGCATAGGGCAAGGAAATAAATATGGAAGAAATTGCATTTATAAACCTGTCTTACAATACTTGTACTGTTGCTCCCTTAAAATGATAAGGGATTGAGAATGAGGAATCCATAGCAATTCTGAATAGGCCAAAAGAATCATTGGGGGAGGAGATTTAAATAAATTTTGTTACAACCTCTTCCATTTTCAAAGCAGCAGGGCTTGTTCAATCTGTCCATATCTGGGAATCCATGCATCTTCTTTTTCTTGACACCTTCCCAGAGTCCTACTAAGATTTAAATCTTCAATATGGTGCATTTCAGTCAAAATCTTCTCCATCCTTTTAAATACAAATAATAATATTGGGGCACAGGCCATACTGAGTCACATGACTTGCCTATTTTGGACACAGGTGAATGCAATAAGCAAGAGTGTCCTTTCCTACACATCAATTCGCGGATACAAATTCCAGACTGCCCCTGGTATGACCGAGGGTTCTGTAAATATGGTAAGTAACTGCAGACTTTAATTTTTCATTTTGCTCAATACTGGCCTTGTTACTAATTCTCTACTGCTACAAATGTGAATTCATCTTTGAGCACAAACATTCTGACTATAACAAACTATATTGCTGTTCTCTCTCTGCTGCTGTTGAAATCCTAGAATTTTCTCCAAACAGCACTGGGGAGGTACTTCATAAGGACTGCAGTGATTCAAGAAGTCAGCTCACTACTACCCCCTTGAGGACAATTCGAGGTGGACAATAAATGTCAGCAATGTCCACGACTCATGACCACTTTTTAAATGTCCTTCACAGTCCAAATTCTGACCAGCACCCTCTTAATTCTCTAGAAAACATTTTTACACTCCTGCAGGATTATTCCATATTATATTAATGAGTTTAACTGCCGCTGTTTACTTCTATAGAAGTATCTAAAAATAAACTGTTTTAACTCATGCTGGTCATCTGCAGAGCAATTAGCACTATATTATTGTGTTCAATCCTCCTGCTGTTTATCAACAGAAATAGTTTGCTACTCACCTGCAGTGTTTTTTTTATTCACTGATGGACTGTGTACATTACTGGCTGGCCAGCACTTATTGCCTGTCCCCAGCTGCCCTTCAGAAGATGAACTGCTACAGTCCATGTGCTGTAGGTTGACTCTCATTACTCCTTGGGGAGGGGATTCTGGGATTTTGATCCAACAGCAGTGAATTAAGAACTATCTATTTCCAAGTCCAGATGGTGAGTGCCTCAATATATTAGGATCTGGACAATATCCAGGCTTGGGTTGACAAGTGGCAAGTGATATTCACACCACAAAAGTGCCAGGCAATGACCATCTCCAATAAGAGACAATTGAACCACTGCCCCTTGACATTCAATGTGGGATGGTGGTGTTCCCATGTATCAGCTGCCCTCTTCCTACTAGATGGAAGTGGTCTGTGGTCTGGAGGTTGAAGAATTTTTGCAGTGCATCTTGTAGATACTACACACTGCTGCTACTGAGCATTGGTAGTGGAGGGAGTGGATGCTTGTGTATGTGGTGTCTATGAAAATACTTGTTTTAAAGCTTTTTGAATGTTGTTGGAGCTACACTGATCCAGGCAGGTGAGCGGTTTCCATCACATTCCTGATTTGTGCCTTATAGAAGGTAGACAGGATTTAGAGTTACGTAGAACATAGAAAAGTACAGCACAGAACAGGCCCTTTGGCCCACTATGTTGTGCTGAGACTTAATCCGAATGTAAAATATAGTAACTTAACCTACGCACCCCTCAACTCTCTGCTATCCATGTGCATGTCCAGCAGTCGCTTATATGTCCCCAAAGACTTCACTTCCACCACCTCAACTGGCAATGCATTCACAACTGTGTAAAGAACCTACCTCTGACTCCTTTTATACCTTCTTCCTAATATCTTCAAACTATGACTTCTCGTACCAGTCACTCCTGCCGTGGGGAAAAGTCTCTGGCTATTGACTCAATCTATTCCTCATTATTTTGTACATCTCAATCAGGTTTCCTCTCTTCCTCCTTCTTCTCTCCAGAGAGACAAGTCTGAGCTTATTCAAACTTTCTTACAGCAAGCCCTCCAGTCCAGGCAGCATCCCGGTAAATCTTCTTTGCGCCCTCTCCAAAGCCTCTGTATCTTTCCTATTACTCACCATCGTATTCCTATTCCTCTGACCTGCTTTTGCAGCCATTGTCATGTGGTGAGTTTCTGGTCAGTGATAACCCCAAGGATGCTGATAATGGAGGGTTCAGTGATAGTAATACCATTGAATGTCAGGGGGCAGTGATTCAATTGTCTCTTATGGGAGATGGTCATTGCCTGGCACTTTTGTGGTGGGAGTATTACTTGCCACTTGTCAGCCCAAGCCTGGACATTGTCCAGATCCTAATATATTGAACATGGACTGCTTCAGTATCTGAAGTTGCGAATGGTGCTGAAAATTGTGCAATCATTGTTGAACATCCCCACATCTGACCTAACCTTATGGTGGAGGGAAGGTCATTGGAGCAACTGAAGATGGTTGGGCCTTGGGCACTACCCTGCAGAGATGATCTATAGCTGAGGTGCCCTGTAATTTTCATTCTTTTTCAGTTAATTCTGATTTTTTTTTCTTTTGAAAGATCCATTGAATCTGTCTCTTCCATGCTCTCTCATTTCCAAACTATAATCACTCACTGCATTAAAATGGTTTGTTCTCCTTTTTGTTGTTCACCCCAATCAGATCAAGTCAGTATCCTGTAGTTCATGAACTTTCCTCCAAAGGAATAAATAGCTTCAATTTCTACAGACTGAATCATTGGAAATTTCATAGTTTGTAAACAAGCATAAAATGTCTTGCTAGCTTGGTTACCACGTTTTCTCAATCGGAAACAGCATGTACATAACACAAAGTAGAGTGGACAACATTTCTGATGAATGCTGAAAACTCTTGCATTAACAAGTAACATCAAAGAGAAAATAGTTCTGATCTGATTAATGATGAAATTGGGAGAATTGGAAACCTTGAGACACAATCTAAAGAAACTGTTTTCAGTTTTCATTAAACTGTTTGATCCAATTTGATTGAAGCTTAAGGTGAAGATAGAGTAGTTTAGAACACATCTCTATCTTTAATAAATTGTGTATTCAACCCTTTTATCCTTTTTTTTTAGTATATTTTTGATTTTGTTGTCGTCTCTATTTGTATTATGATTATTATAGTAAGTTTCCATATGTTTCTCAAACCCATCTTGAATCTGTCTTCATACATTTTCAAATATAAAAATAGAAATTACTTCTGCAGCAGGTCCATCATTTCAAGAGCAATAATGTAAGTTGATACTTCAGATCCTCCAGAAAGGGTTCAATAGAAAGAGCAAACTAATGTTTTTTGACACAGATGTAAACTTCCAGAGTTTGAGGTATCTTATTTGATCTCAATTATTACAGGTAGTCTTTCCAGTTTACAATCCATTGAGAATGTTGACCCCCCCCCCCCCCCCCCCAAAAAAAAAATCATTATCAGCTTTGCATTTTGAAGTAATTTTATTTTCCCTTCAAACCAAAATTAAGTTTCACTTGCTGAATGAATAGTTCTTTTGCTATGTTTATTACTGGTAAATTGTATATTGGGAACTAAGAGCTGTGTCAATTGTAAGCAGAGGGCTAAACTCACAATAGTCATGGCATCTAGACTGACCTTGTGTGACTTTTGTAAATTGCTTGGCTTTAGTACATCAGATTATTGAACAGCCTGAATGTAGGGATGGACCTTCTATACTCTTTTTTTTTGCAAAAATAACAACTGGGAACTAATGACAATGCATTGACATTTTTTAAAAGATGTGCATGCATAAATTTTAATTTTGCAAAAGTAGTGTGAATTGACAATATAGTTTACAAAATTCACTCCACTGATCTATTTCTGTGGCAGGCCCACTGTGCAAAAACAAACACACCAGGAAGATAATCTGTGAGAATTATCTGGCTGGTTACTGCCCTGAAGGAACAGCATGTAAACTTTCACAGTAAGTTTTCTCCAAATTATATTAGATAGTGCTGTCCTTGGCTAGTTGTTACAATTGATATCTGGACAAAACTTTTTAATTAGTTAAATTAAAATTAAATCTGTTGAAATATCAAATAACATTCTCAACTGTTTTTGTCAAACATTTGAGTCTTTTAATCAGTTGAGTCAGTACTGCACTTGCATCTGACTAAGGAAGTTGTGGGTTCAAACCTCCCTTCAGCACTTGTCCATGTAAAGTCAGAGCTACTGAGGGAATGAAGCATCATTAGATATGCTCTAATTCATGAGGCATTTACCGGGCAAACTCTAGATCTTGTTTTGCGTACAAGACTCCATGGCACTTTAAGGCTGAGGAGCTCTCCTTCAACTGACATCAATTGCTCACTTCTATCTTTTGTGGTTTGTGATATCTTGCTGGGTACAACTTGGTAGCTGTGTTGGCAACCCAGCAAGCTGACTGCATGGCACTAGATGGTTAACCAGGAGTGAACTACAATTGAGGTGCTCTATTATGCCAAGGGATATATAATTACAGGTTATATCAGACCAATAGAATACAGTCATAGTCATAGATGTACAGCACAGAAACAGACCCTTTGGTCCAACTCATGTTGCAACTATGTATGCTCCATCACTTTTTCTCTGGCAGCTTATTCCATACACTCTTCACCCTCTACATGAGAAAGTTGCCCCTTAGGTTCCTTTTAGATCTTTACCCCCTTTCCCTAAAACTATTCCCTGTAATTCTGGACCTGCATGTTATCAAGCTTCCCGAGTGATGTTGTAATTGCATTCACCCAGATATGTAGAGGCTATTCCATCACACTCTCAATTTATGCCTTTTTTAGATAGTGGATAGGAGTCACTTGACAGGATTTCAGCCTCTGACCTGCTCTTGTAGCCATGATGCTTGATTGGTTCAGTTTCTACACAATGGTAACTCCACAAGAAGAGATTGGGGAAATCAATGCTTGAAATGCCTTTGAATGCTAAAAAGTAATTACAGGATGCTGTCTTGGAGATGGGAGTTATCAGCGCAAGTCTCAATTTTGACCCATGTTTTGTTGCATTTGGACACCAAATGCTTCAGTACCTAAAGAGTTATGAATGTTGCGGAATAGTGTGCAGTTATCAAAACAGCCCCATTTCTCACCTAATGGTGGTGGGGAAGGCATTAATGAAACAGCTAAAGATGCTTGGGCCCAGCATACTAGCTTGAGGATCTCCTACAATGATGTCCTAGAGCGGAGATGATTGGCCTCCAGCAACCACAACTATTTTCCTTATTCTAGGAATGACACCAACCAGCAGATGGTTTTCTACTTGATTCCCATTTGACTTCAGTTTTGCTAGGGTTCCTTGTTACCTCACTTCTGAATGTTGCCTTGATGTCAAGTGCAGTCACTTCCCTACCCCCTATCAAAAGGAAATATGCAGTAAGGGGAATAAAAGACTTGTATCAATGCAGGAAGAACTTTGTTTTTCTGGATTCAAATAGTTAATAACTAATTACTTATCCCATGTTTTTCAGTCCAGGTAATGAATTTACTGATTGGAACAATGACCTAAAGGTACATTTCAAGAATGTATTTTCTCTTGAATAGGCTTCACTGAAGCACTAGTTGTTGAATGTGTGCAGTTACTGATACAAAAATGATGTTTGTTTAATAACTAGCAATGTTTATAGTGTGGTCTATTGACAAAAGAAAAATCATACATTTAAGATACCTTAAAAATTCAAGGACAGCCAATTCAACTTAGAATCTAATGGTTTCATCATTTATTTACAGGATTTAGCATCTGGGGTTGATTATGTTGATGCTGATGGCTAAATACAAGTCTAGATATTCTTTACTTCAGAAAAACAAAATATATATTGTGAATAAATATTTTTTAAATTTGCAGAGTGCAAAGCTTTTAACACAAATAAAGGAGTGGAGTCAGTAGTGTTCACTAGCCTGCCAGGTTACTTCAACATATTTACCAGACACATTTAAAAAGTGGTTGGAAGTATTTTAATTTGAAGCCTCCATTCTAATTCTGAATGGGCAGAAATGTTTCACTTCAATTACCACATGAATAGGACTGATAACATAATTCAGTTGGTATTTTAAAATACACCAGTCATTTTGATTGGCATTCATGATATTAATTTCATTTCATTTAAAGTGAGAAGGTAGCAAACTGTCCACTCCCTAAAGATCATTTAGAAACCGTATCCCTTCTCTATTTTTTTTAGTAAAAATGGAAGTGAAATGTGAATGTAAAAAAAAAATAAATTAAATGAGCTAATCACTCCTAAAATAACTTAAAAGTAAATTGGATTCCTAAAGGTCAAACTGGAGTTAACACCATGAAGAGAAGAAATTCCATTACTTTTATTTTTTTGAAAAAAATGTATGGAACAAGTTGATAAAATTATTTTTTAAGGTCCCCTGGGCCAGATGGGATTTATCCAAGGATTCTCTGGGAAGCTAGGAAGGAGATTGCTGATCTTTGTCCACAGGAATAGTGCAGGAAGACTGAAGGATAGCAAATCTTATCCCCTTAAGAAGAGTAGAGACACCCCTTGGAAATTATAGACCAGTGAGCCTTACTTCGGTTGCTAGTAAAGTGTGGAAAGGGTTATAAGAGAGGGTTTATCTTCCTCTGGAGGGGAAGAAGTCGATGGATAGCCAATACTGTTTCGTGAAGGGTATTGCATGCAGTTCTGGTCACTGCATTATAGGAAGCTTTGAAAAGGGTTCAGGAGATTTACCAGGATGTTACCTGGTATGGAGGGAAAGTCTTCGAGGAAAGGCTGAGGGACTTGAAGCTGTTTCATTAGAGAAGGAGGTTGAGAGATGACTAATTGAGATATATAAGATAATCAGAGGGTTAGATAGGATGGACAGAGAGCCTTTATCCTCTGGCGATGGCTAGCATGAGGGGACATAGCTTTAAATTGAGGGGTGATAGATATAGGTCAGATGTCAGGTAGTTTGTTTACTCTGTAGTAGGGGCATGGAATGCACTGCCTGCAACTGTAGTAAACTTGCCAATTTTCAGGGCATTTAAATGGTCATTGGATAGGCATGTGGACGAGAATGGAGTAGCGTAGGTTAAATGGGCTTCAGATTGTTCCACCAACCTGTGGATCCAACAAGGGTCAAAGGGTCTCTACTGCACTGTTATGCTCTAATAATTTTCAGCCATAAAATGTTTACTGTCCAATGGGATTGAATGTTTGGAAACCATTTAATGTTTGCATCAATTCACTGATCTAGTTTTCAACAGTATCAATTGTTAAGTTTTAACTTGGAGTATCAATCCAAGTGTGCATTTTTATAATTCATTGATAAATATGAAGAAACTTCCCTCCAGTGGAATGACATAAGTGAAGATTTCTTTCAGGGAGCAAATGGAAAATTAGTCCCTATCAAAAGATAAGATTGTTCTTAGCATGAATTTCAGATGTAAGATTGCAAGGCAGCACATCTGAAAAATGTATGATTAAATCATTACTTCCCACCAACTCTGTATTGAGGATTTTATTTCCCCAGCAAACATGATATTGGCTTTGAAATGGATTTTGACCACCAGCATCAGCGATATACAAATACTTGTACTGGCCATAGCTTGAACACACAGCACATAATTTTTGTGAACTGATTTGTGGAAAACACACAACACAGCTCATTGGTTGAATGTTTGGTTTGAGAAACAGCATAAAACATGAGTTATGTTAACATGGTAAAAATCAAATGAAGGCAAGCATTTATTGATGTCCTTTGCCTGGGCCACTTCCAAATTGTCACTGTTTTGCTGTTAGCTTCCAGCAAACATTAACATAAATTTCCCATGGAGAATCTGTACAAAGGTCCAATTTAGCCGTTTAATACATCCTCTTCCATGAAGGAAAATCGGTTATGATATTCTCCCAAATTTAGCTTAAGGTCAGAATTACATGTTGAATGTTCTAAAAGGACCTTGACTGGCAAAGTTTCTCAATCTGCTGTTGGAATATAAAGATCTATGGTAATTATTGAATATTGGAATGAAGAGGCTTCCAAAATTTTTCTTCACTCAATAGCACTGATTTTTTTTTTACCTTGGCTGTTAAATAAAAAAAATTGCATTCTTCAATAGGAAATGTCTGAGATCCCACTTTTCACAAAGGACAGCACCGTGGAGACAGGTCTGGGGAGGCTGAGTCTGTCAACAAAAATGCTTCAAGGTATAGAACATTTATTTCACATCAACTATAAATATTTAAAATTTGCTACCTCCTAAATGATTAACAATTGATTACAAATTTTACCATTTTTTTTGTAAAATTGATTATGATGAGGATGTCACTGGCTAGGCTAACCGTTATTGCCACAGGGCAGTTAAGAGTCAACCACATATGCTATGGATGTAGAGTCACATATGGATCAGACCAAGTAAGGATAGCATTACTTTTCGCATCCCCACCCCCACCCCCAACACCTCCTACATCCAGCCCCACAAAGGAGATGAGCAAATAGATTCCTGGTGATCATTAGACTCTTCATTCCAGATTGTTATTGAATTCAAGTTCCACCATTGCTGTACATTATCTGGGTCTCTCAGTTAACAGTCCAGTGTCAATACCACTGGGCTGTCTCCTCCCCATATTAATGCTAGTTATTTGATAATGGTGTTACTTGAATCAAAAACTCTTAAGTCTCCAGGTTTTATATATCAATACTATTTTGTAATTCTACCCATTTTGGTGGGAAGGGAGAAGAGGAGGGCTGAGGATAAAGACTCAAAACAAAATTCAATTTTTATTTGAGCAAGTGTTTGTCGCTCATCTGTTCTTTCCATTATGGAGCAATTTAATTTTTTTAACAAATTTGTATGTTTTAAGGAGAAAAATACAAAAGTGCTTCATGCTATGTTGATCAAGCTGTCCTTGTACATTGTTGTGGTACATTGGACTTCCTCTTTGTATCTAACAAATGAACTAATTGAGCTTGATTTGTTTAAAATAGCTGAAGTAAAAATGTATTCCTAGATCAAATATGAAAATAACAGTTTAAAAGCTAAACAAATATTGCTGCTTGAAATGAAATAAATTATTGTGCAACTCAAATTTGAAATTTCTCCTCTGCCTTCAGTGCAGGGAAAGGGACACCACCTGAACCAAAGCAACGACAAATGTCAAACTCTGACAACTACAGCAACTGTGTAACTGGATCTGAAACCCAGGACTGTCAAACAATCTAATGTGCAGAATGACTTTTATCCAGTATTGCAAAAGTTCAAAAAATGATGAAAATTTTATTCTCTTTTGCCTTAAGCTACATAAAATTGAGCTTAAAACGGTTTGAATGGAAAGTAGATTATTGCACTAAATCACTGTTTTCATCTCTTCTGTCTGAAGTTTTGTTCTCCTTCCTCGAACTAATTGGATTTATTGTTTGGCTAGTTCCAAGAGGGTGCTCACTCAAGAGGTTATTATCCACATGTGGATAATGCTCCTGTAAAGTATCTTGGAGTGGTTTATTATATTCAAGAGCTATATAAATAGAAGCTGCTGTTGTTATTTGCAGATCTGCACTTAAAGCATGAACCATGGACATGGGTCAGGGATCAATCTCCCTATCTGAATTTTTTTTTCCCTGACCTGATAACTCCAATTAGTCCATTCTAGAATTGCTATGACTGTCCCCTACTATGCTGACCCTGGTCTGCTCCACCAATGGACTCTATATGTCAGATTCACACAGGCTAAAACTCTTAGAGCCACTTAAGTTGCTGCAAATTGTTCTTTAAACCCCATGTGACCTGTAAAATCTACATAACCTACATAAAATGTAGGAAGCCTAAATGTGGGAGAAAGTCCTCTTGAAAAGGAGACATTATTGCTAATTTTAAAATGTATGCTTGAAATGCTGTTCTGCAACACATCATCAGGAACGTTAGTTCACTATTTCAGTACAATGGTGCCTCTTAAACTAAGATGTGTGGGATTAATGCCATTTAGTAACTCCATTCTATGCTTTAGGACACTTTCCTTCAGATTTATTTTATTTTCTTAAGCATCCAGCAAGACTGAGATAATGGAGCAAAAGTAGGTCATCTGGCTAATTTTTTGTTTTACCATTCAATAAAATCATGGCTGATTCTAACAATCCTCCAATCCATTTTCCTGCTTTTTCCCATAATCCTTGCTTCCCTATGTCCATCTTAAATATATTTAATGACACTGCTTCTACTGCATTCTGGTACAAAATTCCACAGATTCACTATTCTGAGAGAATTCCTTCTCATCTGCCTTAAGTTGGTGATCCCTAATTCCAAGATTATACACTCTGCTCCTAGACTCTTCCACAAGTGAAAACCATCCTTCTGCATCTAACCTGTCAACTCCTTTAAAAATAGGCTATAATTTATAATGAAGTAGATGTAAGAAATAGTTTAATGGTACAGAATAGGTTATGTGGCTGAAACACTATCTCAAATTAATTAACTGTTTGACTGCCCATCGTAAAGTATTCTCGTATCTCTTTCTTGAACTTAAACACCATTATGCAGTGTTGGTGCTGGGTTTATGTGAACTGTGACTTCAATATTCCATTGGGAATAGCTTCCAATAAATCTAAGAATCCTGTCTGTTTAATAAGCTTGTCCTTATTCTTCTTAATTCCAATGACCACAACCAAATGTACACACCCTCTCCTCCTTGTTACATGGGGAATTTAAACCAGCCACACACACAATTCACCTCGCGTTGTAATCTCTTAAAATTCAAGAGGCAAAGAACTATTCCAGAAGTCTGTATTTAACAATTTTATTATTTAATTTTTACTTTAAATCCAACAGAGAATATTAAAACCAACAACTATTTACAACTCCTTTCTCTTTAACCCATTTTTTCCCCAGGTCTGAATATCTTTTTTAAAAGTCCCAATTTAAGATTTACAAAAAAAAACTTGTTTCAAAAGCCAGTCAGCTTTGTCGATTCTCCTTTGTAGCTTTTCCTTCGTAGATATTTTTTTATCTAGGTTGGCTTCAATGTTCTGCACACACTACTTAGTGACAGATACCATTCAGAGAGCTCTTCAGCTAATAGTCTGGTGCTGGCTTGGCTGTTTTTGCTATTCAAAAACAACTGGTTTTATACCTCAACATTGGATCATTTCATTTAGTTTTATCAAAATACTAAATTCAAATTTGGTCAGATTTTGGTGTTGAGGCATAATTTAAACTGGCTGAATTTGAATTTGTTTTTGTTTCATGGCAACTTATCTGCAGCTATTTGTTTCAACCAAATGTTACATTCTTGCTTTGTTCAGGACTCTCTATGCTTTGTCAGTCCTTGCTAACTTTTCAAATCTCTTAAAGGTACAGTACACCTTTACACTTTTATAACACCTCCACCACCCCACCCCCAGAAATGTGAAACCAACATAATGAAGTCATCTCCTTTTTTTTCTCTTCCTTCACTACATTACCATGATATACAGACTTTAAGCTCATTAACTTCTTTCTACATCTCTATATAAAACATTGAATAGATGCTAACCTTATCTATACTTTCAGTTAAATCTGTGATAACACATCTGATTACATTTGTATTTGGTACGTATTGTAAAGTCTATAACATAAGACTCCAACAAAATAATCTCATTTTTCTTTAAAGCAATCCAAGAATATAAGAGGATTGTGATCATTGTACACAACTATCTCCAACACTGACTAAGATGTATGTGTTGTAAGGCCAGTACCAAACTCAATAGTTCTTTTTCGATCGTGAATGTTGAGTTTCTTTGAGAAGTAACCAACTGGCAGTAAAATGCCATCGTCGTCATCCCGTAGCAGTGTGGCTCTAACTACTATGTCACAAGCAACAATGGCAACTTAGCAATTGGCAATCAGTTAATGGTGGTGTTACACTGCTGAAGTTTGGAACAAACTTCTGATAGGATTTGCTTAGTCCCAAGAATCGAAGCACCTCTTTCTTTGAGGTTGATCATGGAAATTCCTTGATGGCCTTCGTCTTTGCGTTCCATGGGGTCAACCTTCCATGACCGATTGTTATATCCCAAGAACGTCACCTTTGCTTTTGCGAATTTGCTTTTGTTTAACTTTATCACCAGTTTTGTTTCTCTATCATCCAGAGAGCTCTGCCAACTGTACCATGTGATCTTTCCAGGACTTACTAAAGATCACTATATTGTCTGAATAGACTGCACAGTCTGTTAACCCAGCCATGACTGTTCATGAGTCTTTGGAATGTGGTGGGTGTGTTCTCCTCCTTTCCCAAGGGCATCATTTTAAATTGATAGCCCATTTGGGGTAACAAACGCAAAAAAATTCTTTTGCTGTTTCTGATAAAGGTACCTGCCAGCAACCACTCAGTAAGTCCAACTTGGTAATGTAACTGGCTTCTCTAACATTCTCAATACAGTCCTATCAAATAGAAGTCTGATTTTGTAACTGTTGAGCTTTCAATTATCCATGCAGAACCATTGAGTCCTGTCTGGTTTGGGAACTAAGATGATCAGCAAACTCCACTTGCATTTTTTTTTAATTCAAATTCCCTACAGTGTGAAAACCAGCCCTTTGGCCCAACAAATCCACAGTGACCCTCCAAAGAGTAATTCACCTAGACCCATTCCCCTAGCCCTGTCTAATGCACTATGGGCAATTCAGCATAGCCAATTCACCTAACCTGCACATCTTTGGATTGTGGGAGCACCCAGAGGAAACCCACACAGCTATGGGGAGAATGTGCAAACTCCACACAGACAGGCACACAAGGCAGGAATTAAACCCGGGACCCTAGTGCTATGAGATAGCAGTGCTACCTACTGAGCCACCATGCCATTCCTGCCTTGCTCAGCTCGACGATATCCTCATTGAGCATGGTGTCCACCTCCTTTTGGACCTGCCTGGCTTTGAAAGGACTAAGCCAATAGAGGTGTTGTTTTATTGGAGCAGTATTCCTTACATATGGTCCTCATACTGCAGTTCTTTGTTCTTGTGACAGATAGTTTACTAATCTATCCCACTCCCGAGGACTTGTTCATTTTTAAAAATATTTTGAGGAACATCAAAATCCACAACATTTGGATTTGGTTCCTCACTCTGTGGGGCAATCACTAACACCTGTTTCTCCAATTCTTTCTCTCTAGTATAATACAGCTTCAATATGTTCACATTGACACACCCGATACAGTTTCTTTCTATCTGGCATCTTTGAGAGAGTTCACCTGACTCAACTTTTTCTCAATTTGATAGAGACCACTAAACCTACCTTTGGGATCTCCTATCACTGGTAACAGTACAAACATGTCATCCCCTAGGGAAAACATCCGAGTCTCTGGGTTTTTGTGTCATTTGCTTCATTCTATGCTATGCCTTCTTTAAGGCTGTTTAGCTAACTCGCCTACACAATTTAATCTCTCCCTGACCTCTGACCTCCGATACATAATTAAGTGTGAGATCTTCAACTTTGGTCCTGTCAATTTCTCTTTAAGTAATTTCAAAGGGCCCCTTATTTTATGCTCCAATATTAAACTCAAAGGAGCGAACTGAGTAGATTTATTTGGGACATCTCCAATGACAAACAAAATGAATGGGATAGCTTTATCCCAATCATTTGGATAATCCTGACTGCATGCTCTCAATATGGTCTTTAAGGTCTGATGTCACTTTCCTAATGCTCCCTGGGATTCAGGATGATTCACACTGGATTTAAAGTGCTGTAACTTACGATAGTGGGATCTAGTTACTATACAGTACGGGAAAATACCAGGATATTTCTGTTTTAACTACTCAGTCTCTTGATCTTCCTTGGGCTTCTCCACAATAAGGGGTGTCACTCCCACCTTGGACCCTGCTAAATCGTTCCTGGAACTGACACTCTGTTAATCATTCCCACTGTTATTTCCCCAGTCTTGAGTTGGCACTTCAACCTGATCTGACAAAGGGGAACACTAAATTTCTGTCAATCTATCCCACAAATTGCCATACTCTCAAATAACAAATCAGAAGGAGTGCAAATTTGCTATTCTCTGACTATCAGTGACTGGTTAGATTCTGTATCTCTCAAAATTATAACTTTGTGCCCTTCTCCCCCTGTTCTTGCTGAGTAAACTTTACCCACGGAGATAAATTCTTTGTAGAGATCAGGTACTAACTCCATACCCAGCCCCTGCCCAGGCTGTAACACACTCCTGCATTCCTTGGCTTTTCTTGGGTCTCCTTTACTACTTTCACTATTGCCACTGGCTTAGTTTCTTTTACCACATCTTTTCCCACAGTGCCTTTCTTTAACAACCAACACTGTGACTTTACGTGTCCCACTTTACCACAGTGAAAACAGCTGAGGCCTTTCACCTTCTTTCCATCCTCTTAGGCATCTTTAACTTGTGGTAAACTCTTACCAGTGCTCTCTACTCTTTCTTTCGTAGTGCAGGATCTCCATCTCCCAATTTCTATCCTTCGCAGGATGAAATTCTGGCCAGAAGCTTGCCTTATGCACCAATATGTATTCACCTGCTAATTCTGCTGCCCTTCTCATTTCCTGAACCTTCTACTCTGTCACATCAATTCTTACCAACTTTGGAAGTGAGTTTTAAAACTCCTCCACCAAAATAACCTCCCTTAGAGCCTCATAGATCCTATCTATCTTTAAAGCCCACACCCATCTATCAAAATGACTATGTTTAATTCTTTCAAACTCAACATAAGTCCGACCTGGTTCCTCCTTTGAGTTTCTGAACCGCTTTCTATATGCTTCTGGTACCAATTCATAAGTCTGTTTGACCTCTTCATAATCTCTTGACCCCTCATCTGACAGCACAGCAAATACCTCGCTAGCTCTGCCTACCAGTTTGGTCTGAAATGGCATTACCCATAAATCCTCGGACCACTCCATCTGCCTAGCCAACTTTTCAAATGAAATAAAGAAGGCGTCAACATCTTTCTCATCAAAATGTAGCAGAGTTTTGACATATTTGTATACCCAGTATACCCTTTAATCTTCATCCTGTTAGCTTGACTTTGCTGACTAAGTCACAACTTCTCAAGTTCAAATTCTCTTTTTTTGCTCAGCTAAGAACTGCCTCTCTTTCTTTTTTCCTCCCTCTCTTCTCTCTCTTTCTCTTTCTCCCTTTGTTTATCTTCTAACTCCATTTTCCTCAATTGTAATTTGTTTTTCTAACTCTACTGCACTTGTCTGTTTCTTTGACACATCTAAGTGTTTGAACAATTCCCCTACAATTTCAGCTTTACTTTTGTCCTTAGTTGAACCCAAATCTAACTTATTTGTTAATTCTAAACGTATGTCCTTTTTCTTTCCTTCTAAATTTCCTTGGCAAATTTGAGAATTATCTTCAAACTCCAGAACCTCTTTAGCAATTTTAACAACCATTTCTCTCACTTCTAATTTAACCAACCGCAAGTCACTGAAATTAAACAAATTGTCTCACCTACGTTTAATCTAAAGATCTAGGAGACTAATCTGCAAGTGTTTAAATCTACTAGGCTTTCTTCAGAACCCAAATCTATTCAATCTGTCCAAATCTAGAACGGATCTATCTAAACCTGTTCAAACCATGAATCCAAGACCCAAACTGTTCAAATCCTGGCGATGAGCCCCTAAATCTTCATGATACATAGAACATATAGAACATAGAAGGATACAGCGCAGTACAGGCCCTTCGGCCCTCGATGTTGCGCCGACCGAGTCCTACCTAACCTATACTAGCCCAATAACTTTCAAATGCCTATCCAATGCCCGCTTAAATGAACATAAAGAAGGAGAGTTCACCACTGATACGGGCAGGGCATTCCATGAACTCACAACCCGCTGTGTGAAGAATCTACCCCTAACATCTGTCCTATACCTACCACCCCTTAATTTAAAGCTATGTCCCCTAGTAACACCTGACTCCATTAGCGGTAAAAGGTTCTTAGTATCTACCCTATCTAAACCCCTAATCATCTTATACACTTCTATCAGATCTCCCCTAAACCTTCTCTTCTCCAATGAG
This sequence comes from Hemiscyllium ocellatum, assembly GCF_020745735.1. Taxonomy (NCBI): domain Eukaryota; kingdom Metazoa; phylum Chordata; class Chondrichthyes; order Orectolobiformes; family Hemiscylliidae; genus Hemiscyllium; species Hemiscyllium ocellatum. The sequence continues at coordinate 23,835,788 of NC_083425.1, read as the reverse complement.
AACAGCCCCAAGTGCCTCAGCCTTTCCTCATACGATCTTCCCACCATTCCAGGCAACATCCTGGTAAACCTCCTCTGCACTCGTTCTAAAGCTTCCACATCCTTCCTATAGTATGGCGACCAAAACTGCACACAATACTCCAGATGAGGCCTCACCAGAGTCTTATACAACTGCAACATGACCTCAGGACTCCGGAACTCAATTCCTCTGCCAATAAAGCCCAGTACACCATATGCCTTCCTCACAGCACTATTTACCTGGGTGGCAACTTTCAGAGATCTGTGTACATAGACACCAAGATCCCTCTGCTCATCCACACTACCAAGTAGCCTACCATTAGCCCAGTAATCCATCATCTTGTTATTCCTACCAAAGTGAACGACTTCGCACTTAGCTACATTGAATTCCATTTGCCACATTTCCGCCCAGCTCTGCAACTTATCTATATCCCGCTGTAACCTACCACTTCCTTCCTCACTATCCACAACTCCACCGACTTTCGTGTCATCCGCAAACTTGCTTACCCAGCTTTCAAGTCCTTCCTCTAGATCATTTATAAAGATAACAAAAAGCAATGGTCCCAAAACAGATCCTTGTGGTACACCGCTAGTAACTGCGCTCCAAGATGAACATAATCCATCAACTACTACCCTCTGTCTCCTTCCAGCCAGCCAATTCCTAATCCAAACCTCTAATGTATCCTCAATGCCATACCTCCGAAGTTTTAGCATTAGCCTACCATGGGGAACCTTATCGAACGCCTTACTAAAATCCATATACACAACATCTACTGCTTTACCCTCATCCACTTCCTTAGTCACCTTCTCAAAGAACTCAATAAGGTTTGTGAGGCACGACCTGCCCTTCACAAAACCATGCTGGCTATCCCTGATCACGTTATTCCTACCCAGATGTTCATAAATCTTATCCCTTACCATTCTCTCTAAGACTTTGCCCACCACTGAAGTCAGACTCACTGGCCTATAGTTACTAGGGCTATCCCTACTCCCTTTCTTGAACAATGGGACCACATTCGCTATCCTCCAGTCCTCTGGTACTATTCCCGTTGACAATGACGACATAAAAATCCAGGCCAATGGCTCTGCTATCTCCTCCCTAGCTTCCCATAGGATCCTGGGGTAAATGCCATCAGGCCCAGGAGACTTATCTATATTCATCCTTTCCAATATTCCCAAAACCTCTTCCCTGCATATTTCCAGGGCATCCATTCTAATTATTTGTGACTCCATATTCACATCAGCAACAGTGTCCTGTTCCTGAGTGAATACTGATGAAAAGTACTGATTTAATGTCTCTCCAATCTCCTCCGCCTCCACACACAACTTCCCACTACTATCCTTGACTGGACCGATACCTACCCTAGTCATCCTTTTATTCTTGACATACCTATAGAAAGCCTTTGGGTTTTCCCTAATCCTACCAGCTAAAGACTTTTCATGTCCTCTTCTCGCTTTTCTTAGCTCCCTCTTTAGCTCCTTCCTGGCTACCTTATAACTCTCAATCGCCCCTACTGAACCTTCACGCCTCATCTTTACATATGCCGCCTTCTTCCCTTTCACAAGGGACTCCAATTCCTTACTAAACCACGGCTGCCTCACAAGGCCCTTTACACCATGCCTGACTGGTACATACCTATCGAGGACACGCAGTAGCTGCTCCTTGAACAATCCCCACATCTCATTAGTGTTCTTCTCTTGAAGCCTGTTTTTCCAATCCACACAACCTAAGTCATGCCTCACTGCATCATAATTTCCCTGCCCCCAGCTATAGCTCTTGCCCTGCGGCGCACGATTATCCCTCTCCATCACTAAAGTAAAAGTCACCGAGTTGGGTAAACCCCTCTGCTAATTTAAACCAGCCACACAGAAAAAGCTCACCTCGTGCCGTAATCTATTAAAATTTGAAAGGTAACAAACTATCCCAGAGGCCAACAGAGAATATTAAAACCAACAATTATTTACAACTCCTTTCTCTTGAACCTATTGTTTACCTCTCACTATATAATACTGATCTGATTTTTTTTAAAAATCCCTATTAAGATTTACAAAAAAGTCTCCTTTCAAAAACCAATCAGCTTTGACAATTCTCCTTTTTAGCTTTTCCACTATAGATTTTTCTCTAGCTCAGCTTTGATGTTCTGCTGCACAAATGTCTTATAGATAGCTCTTCAGCTAGCAGTCTGTTTGTTGGTGCTGTCTTTGCTGTTCAAAATGTCTGGTTGTACACTCCAAAACATCAGATTATTTCATTGGCTTTAATATTATGAAAATACTAAATTCAAATTTTGATTGGAGTTTGGTGTTGGGGAATAATTTTAAACTGGCTGAATTCGAAATTTGTTTTTGTTTCATAACAACTCAGCTGCAGCTATTTGTTTCAACCAAGTGTTATGTTCTTGGTTTGTTCAGTTTGTCAACTCTTAAAGGTACAGTACACCTCTACACCTTTATAACATTACCTTAAAAACAATCTTTCCACACTTGGAATTAACCCGGAGAATATTCTCTCGACCACCTCTGATGTCATTATATGCTTCCTTAGATAATGAATCCAAAAATGTTCAGTGTACTGGGCGTGGTCTAAATAGTGCCTTGTACAGATTAAGTTAGACCTTACTATCTATATACTTAATTCCCTTTGAATTTAAGGACAATATTCTATTTGTCTTTTCAATTGCCTGCTGAATGTGTATAGTGACATTTTCTGATTCATGCCTTTGGACCCATTTATGTCTATTTACCCTATCCATGCCCCTCCTGATTTTGTAAACCTCTATGAGGTCACCCCTCAGCCTTCGACACTCCAGGGAAAACAGCCTCAGCCTATTCAGCCTCTCCCTATAGCTCAAATCCTTCAACCCTGGCAACATTCTTGTAATCTTTTCTGAACCTTTTCAAGTTTCACAACATCCTTCCGATAGGAAGGAGACCAGAATTGCATGCCCAACTCCTACAGTCAGTACTCTGACCAATAAAGGCAAGCATACCAAATGCCTTTTTTACTATCCTATCTACCTGCGACTTCACTTTCAAGGAGCTATGAACCTGCACTCCAAGGTCTCTTTGTTCAGGAACACTCCCTAAGGCCTTACCATTAAGTGTATAAGTCCTGCTAAGATTTGCTTTCCCAAATTCCCTCACATTTATCTAAATTAAACTCCACCTGCCACTCTCAGCCTATTTGCCCATCTGATCAAGATCCTGGTGTAATCTGAGGTAACCTTCTTCACTATCCACTACACTTCCAATTTTGGTGTCATCTGCAAATTTACTAACTACACCTCTTATGTTCACATCCAAATCATTTATATAAATGACGAAAAGTAGTGGACAAGCACCAATCCTTGTGGCACTCCACTGGTCACAGGCCTCCAGTCTGAAAAACTACCCTCCACCACCACCACCCTCTGTCTTCTACCTTTGAGCCAGTTCTGTATCCAAATGGCTAGTTCTGCCTGTATGCCATGTGACCTAACCTTGTTAACCAGTCTGTCATTGGTTTTCTTGAGCAACTGTAATGTTTTTGTAGTTTATTTTTTAATCTAAATCTCAGAAGTTTTCCAATTCAACTTTTTTTAACTAATTAAAAATCCCCCTCCAGTTATACTGTAATAGGCACCTCATGCTCCTGGAATCACTTCAAAGTTACTCTCAGACTCCGATGACTTGCGTCTTTTCCCAGCTGATAAGGTAGGGTGGCACGGTGGCTCAGTGGTTAGCATTGCTGCCTCACAGCACGTCTGATTCCAGCCTTGGGCGATTCTGTGTGGAGTTTTCACATTCTCCCCGTGTCTGCGTGGGTTTCCTCCGGGTGCTTCGGTTTCCTCTCACAATCCAAAGATGTGTAGGTCAGGTGAAGTGACTATACTAAATTGCCCATAATGTTAGTTGCATTAGTCAGGGGTGAAATGTGGGGGGAATGGGTCTGGGTGGGTTACTCTTCAGAGAGTTGGTGTGGACTTGTTGGGCCAAATGGCCTGTTTCTACACTGTAGGGAATCTAATCTAATAATTTCTAATCTAAAACTGGCTTCCAAGGCAAGGTTTATGCTGAAGATCCCTATCTCTAGGTAAACCTTCTCACCTCATTTAATTCCGTAAGACCTTAGTGTCTTCAATCTGAGCATAACCTCTGACTTGCATTCTGCTTGAGCACCCGCAATTTTTTTTATTCAGTTGAGGGACATGGGTATAGCTGGCCAGAATTTATTGCCTGTCCCTAGTTACCCTTGTGATGAGTCAAGTCCACTTCCATCTAGAATGACCAGGGCAGCAAATACATGGGAACACCATGACCTGCAAGTTCCCAGGAAGCCACTCACCACCCTGAATTGGAAATATATCATAACTTCTTTACTGTTGCTGTGTCAAAATCCTGGAATTCCCTCCCTAAGGGCATTGTGGGTCAACCCACAGCATATGGACTGCAGTGGTTCAAGGAGAAAGCTCAGCACCACCTTCTTGAGGGCAACTAGGGACAGGCAATAAATGTCCAGCCAGTGATGCACATGTCCCACAAGTGAATAATAAAATATTTACCAGCACTTTCAAGACAATTAGGGATGTGTGAAAAATTATGTCCATATTCCATAAAAGAGTAAGGAAAATACTAATTAGAAAATGACAACCACATACCATGAGGAAAATTCTGACCATGAACATAGTTGAGCTTCTAATGACAATGAATATGATTCCCACCCAGGATTACATATACAGAGAAAGCTCGATTATCAGGCATTAGATTATCTGAATATCAGATTATCCGGCAAGTTTGCGACATCCTGATGCTTGGGTAAAGTAGGTTATCTGACATTCGATTAACCAAGCGAAATACTCCCCGCTCGTGTCCTTCGGATAATCAAGTTTCCTCTGAATACTGCATTGTTTGGAAATATATTTCAATGAATGGTCTCCTTCAACAGCAATTTAAGCAATACTCCATTTAAACTGTAGCACAGAGTCATAGAGGTATACAGCATAGAAACAGGCCCTTCGGTCCACCTCGTCCATGCTGACCAGATATCCTAAATTAATCTAGTCACATTTGCCAGCACTTGGCCCATATCCCTCTAAACTTTTCCTAATCATATCCCCATCCAGATGCCTTTCAAGTGTTGCAATTGTACCAGCCTCTACTACTTCCTCTGGCAGCTCATACATACATGCACCACCCTTTGTGTGAAAAAGTTGCCCCTTAGGTCTCTTTTATATCTTTCCCCTCTCACCCTAAACTGAAAAATAATCCATGTTAGTGATTATACTTCTGCTATGAACTGTGAAGTTAAGAACAGCATCATTAATCCAGTCCTACTGCAGATTATAGCTGATTAGATTTTAACTGTTTGTAATCACTGATAGATTCTCATCCTGCTTAATGTCCGCTGTCTGTTCCCATCTTAAAACAGTGTTTTGCTATTTCTCACTCCAAAGTCAAAGTCATATATAGTATTGGTTAGCAGAATTTTAAATACTTCAAATTCCAAGGCCATAGTTCCAGCAGCAATGTGATGGCATTGTCAAAAAGCTGATTTGTTTGGTGGCTGATAACAAAAGGTGAACAACAAAGCATCACTGCTATTGCATAGATCCAGTAGCAAAAGCCCCTGTATCATAGTGTCTGGTCCAGAAGTGATTGTAAAAAACAAGAAAACATATTTCTAAAAGCAAATAAATTTACTATTTGTAAGTTATGTACAATTAATACAGACAAGCTCCTCATACAAATTTGAAGAAAGCACAAGATTATCGTGATTAGTGTCTTTCAAAACGTAAACATTTATTGCTTGTTTGAGCAAATGCTTTAAGATAGAAGAAAATCTGCAATCTCAAGTGATAAATGATATTGCCTACGCAATGCTGATTTTTTTTAGGCAAAAAAAAAATCTGGAATAAGATTTTGATGGTTGAATACCAAAAACCTTAGAAACAAGACTATTTTGCTTATTGCCATTTATTTAACTACTTACAAGTCAGTTTTTCAAAATACTTTCTTGGAAATTCCATTTATTTTAAGTTCTGTTTCTATCTGCAGTAGTTAGGAAAGTGCACTTTCAAATCACTTTACATAAACAATGACAAAACAAGTGACAAATGACAATCTTACAAATAATATTTTTATTTACAGCTTGTAAAATCTTAAAATATCAGAGTAAAGCAACTCAGGTATATTTTATCTTATTCATGCTCTCTCCTACACATGCTAGTCAGAGTAACTAAAAGACAATTAAAATCCAATGTAAAATTTTTAATCTTTTTTCTTCACATAATGTCTTCAACTTTTTCATGCTGGAATGGAATGAATCAGAAAAACATCGTCGCTCAAAATTCTCAATGGTATTTTCTTCTGTAATCATGTTCTAAAACAAAGGTTTCAACAGCTGTTAAAGCATTAATGGATTTTAGCACCAACTTCCCTTACTAACAGGCTGAACAGGAGTGGCTACTTGGTCTTTTCTTTAAAACAAAGGGGTGGGGATGCGATGACATGAAAAACAGATGTTAGTTTGTGGTCATTTGGACACTAATGAGATCAATAGAAACATAATGTTAACACCATAATGGAATATAATTAACAGTATTTCTCTCCGATATCCCAACATCTGTCAAAAGACACCGATGTACTCACTGATCAAATCATAATTCCAAATGTAGCTGAAGAGCGCACATCCCAAAACTAAAGCGATCACACCTCCAGCTCCTCTTCTCCTTGGGTTCATATATTTATTGCAATACTTATTATAACCTGCAGGAAGTAAGTTTAAAAAATATTACTTCTGTTTTACGGACAACTTCATTTCTTCTCTAATGTTCTCCTATTTTTAACCATTTCCCTGAAGAAACTTGCCGCCTATGAAGCAGGCTGTTACTCGTTATGTAATGCCAATCAGCAATCGATTGCCAGCTTTTGATCAGAACTACTTTTGTAATTCTCCCCTTTCAGGCAGAAAATTGCAAGTTCAAATTCCAACCCACAGACTGAGGGAATGTTGTACTGTTGCAGGTCCTAGTCAATCTTAGCACCAGAAGACCTGTGCCATTAAACCACGGCCTTTCAAATCAATGCAAAAAACCCCATTGCACTATTTTAAAGGTGGGGGAATTCTCCCCAGTGAGGTCCTGCTCAACATTTATCCTGTGTGACATTATTAAAGAGAGGTTAATCTAGCAGGAGCGTTTCAAACACAAATATGCTTCTGTATTTCCTACATTAGTTGCCTGCAAAACATTTGGGATCATCATGAGGTCAAAAAAAAATTAAAATTTAGATTATTAATTCATTGGAATTTTGTAACAGGATTACATAATCTGTTTTCATAGGGCTGAGTGCACCTGAAGGATCGTCTGTCATTAGTGCTAATAAATATGAAAGCTGAGATCTTGTGTTCTGTTTAGTCTACGGACATGTAGTTTACTGTATCCAATTCCTCCCACTTTATACCACCACCTATGTACACAGTGAGATTATTTCAACAAGAGACCAATGGCTTTATTTGAACAACAAAACAAAGGGGCAGGTAATGAACTAGTGGTATTATCATTATACTATTAATCCAGAGATCCAGGTAATGTTGAGAGGGCATGGGTTCAAATCCTGCCATGGCAGATGTTGGAGTTTGAATTCAATAATAATAATCTGGAAATAACAGTTTAATGAAAAGCTCATCTGGTTCACTAATGTCCTTTCAGAAAGGAAATCTGCCATCCTTACCTGGGGTCTGGCCTACATGTGATACCAGACCCACAGCATCTGGTCCAGCCTGTGATACCCAACATCCCATGACTGATTAAACAAAACAAAACAAAACCACTGACACCCACACTACATCCTACTTCTGTTCCAGTCACAATGCAAGCAAATTACACAGAACATATTTGGATAATGACTCCCCTTTGAAACAGTGTCTACATACAAAAACTTAGCAACTCACTGCATAAACATAACTTGCAAAATGGATGCAATTTTGCTTTCACTTTACCAATAGAATAGTTTATCCAAGGCACATCATCAAAATGACTTCAAAAGAAAAAGCAAAGAATTTTGGATATCATTGGGAGTCGGTAAAGTAAATTGTACATTTGAGAGGAATCTAGACAAGCAGATGAGAAGGAAATAGAGGATTATGCTGGGAGATTTAATTAAGGAAAATTGAGAGCAGGCTGAAATGGATCAATAACAGCAACATGAACTGATCACAAAAGACACATGACACAAATAGGTCAACATAGATATACTTCAAGCCAAAAGACACTTATAGCAGTATTAGCAAAGGGAATACTGCACCAAATTTCAAAATTAAATTGGGTGGGTTGCGCTTCGGCGAGTCGGTGTGGACTTGTTGGGCTGAAGGGCCTGTTTCCACACTGTAAGTAATCTATTCTAAATGAAAATGTGATTTACACAACAATAGACGTCGACTTTTGTTGATATAATTTCATTTGTCAGTGTGCAAATATTGCGGATATTACTTCGTTAAAGATTCAAGGCATGCAAGAAAAATATGGCGCAATCTCAAAGAACATTACATGAAATAGTACTTAAGTTCAACATAGTTGCACAAATCAAGAAAGATGTATAAAAGTGACTACCCAATGCAAACAATAACCCAATTCATTTTTGGATTTCCAGGCTACCTGTCTAATCCTGTGAAGTAATTTGGACATTTCACTTCTGCAGATTTGTAGGAAGCAACAGTTTAAATATATCCTTGATGGAAAAGGGAATAGCATGTGCTTGCACCCACTGGACCAAAACAAACCAATTTGGCATGGTACAACAACCTCCATAAATATGCGCTGTGTTTGGCTGAGCCATTGAGAAGTTAGAGAAATGACATCTTTTAATGTAAAATATTTAACTACCTGAACATCCACAATAAGGCAAAGTTGACAACAGTCAGCAAAACAGAGGGTAGAGAAAGAGAAATATGATTATGACAAAATATGAAATTAAATAATTAACTTTATATTTTGAATTATTGAAAATTATTTTCCCCAAAGCAAATATCACAAATGTCCAATTAAGTCATGTCACAGTAGACAAATCAAACATGGCAGAACCAGGATAAAAACATTTTAAACATTCTACTAATTGTACCTTTTATTTTTTCAAGCCAAGTGGCAGACAATCTGATTGGGGTTTCAAACTGTTTAGTTTGTTCAGGAAGCATTCTCAGTCCAATGCTATGGTATCCTGGGTACAGTTCAGGAAACCACTCCATCCCTATTCCAGTTTTTGTGCAAAGACTAGGGTGAAGTTCTTTAATCCTTTTATCCAAACGTACTGTTCTCCTGCAGCTTGTTGATAAGAACATGTCTTCTTTCCAATCATTTTTTCTTTGGGACAAATGCACATATTCAGATTTTATGGCCCCAGTTGTGTTCCAGTCACTTGGTTCTATTCCCTTCACAGCCACAAGATCAATACTTGGATTGCCTTTCTCTTTATTTAAATCCTTCACTTGCTCAGAAGTCATGATTCCACTGTAAATGTGATTATTCGCAGAAGAATTACATTTACTGGTCTCTAAAACATCAGCTCCAAAACTACCTTTTATCTCACTTGCGTTCACTTTCAACATAAATTCCTGTTTTACGCTGGTCCTTGCTTTACACAAATTATTTTCAATGTGATGCCACACACTAGTTTTGATGTTGCTTACTGGAGTTCGTTCAGATACTGATGTATTTGAGCCCATCCGTTCTGTGATTTCATTCTGGCTGGCTTCACATCTTATGCCATCTTGAGAATCTGCATTCTCTTGGCTCGTAAAGTGAAGTGAATTTGACTTGATAGCACGAGATAGCTGAGGTACAATTTCATAGGCTTTCAGATCCAACACAGTTGTCTCCTTTTCAAATTCTGGTCGAGTATAAATTTGTTCTAAATTAAGAACTGATTTCCCTTTTGGGCAAAATATACTTTCTGATACCAAGTCAGTGCATCCTTTTTCATTCAGTGGAATCGTTAAAGAACTATTTTCTTGTTTTTTCTTTAAAGATATATCATTTACAATCTTTTGAGAACTCTTCACTTTTGCTCTAGCAGCACCTTTTAACTGTGCATCTACCTTATCCTCATCCAGTGTTAAAAAATGTTCATTTGACTTTGATTTTAAGACCGTTTCTTTCTTTGCCCATTTAGATTGTCCTTTAGTTGTCTGACTAACAGACTGTTGACTTTTTTTTCTGATTTGCTCTCTCCTGTTCATCAAATCTTCTTGACCTGATTGTGGCTCATTCATATCTTTGTTCCAAACACTTTGTACAGAAGTACACAATTCATTTCCTAAACCTATTGAATGATTGCTCTTTTTTGGTGATGCTGCTTCTTCCTTCTGTGTTAAAGTCTTTGCTGAGTTTGCTTTAACTTTTGTCTTCTTGTTAGATGATGCTGGAGAGCTAACAGATTTGCAACTTAATTTTTGCTGTGGAATTGCAATAGGTTGCTCTGTCTCTTTAGAATTAGATTTACTGTTCACAATTCTGGCCACCTTACAGTGAGGAAGATGTGTTTTCAGTCGCTTAAAAGCTTTACCACAAAATGGACACACTTGCATTCCTGGTGAAATATGTTCCATTTTAGACTGGAGAGAAAGACAGTGTAGTCTTAAACTAAAAGCGCAAAGTGTGTAAACCCGTCATGATTGGTTGAAGCTGTTGGCACGTTTGTAATGTTTAAAAACCAAGTTTCCCAACATCATAAATGTTTCAACATTATTGCTACAACTCCGGATTCTGTCCTTTTCCTTGGAGCTTTCAGTAATGTAATCAAAATTTAACGAATGACTTGTTCATCTACTATTTCTTCATCACAATATGACCATCTTAGAATTAGTTCCTCCCCTGAAGATTAAATGTTTTCCATTAAAACAGAAAAATATATCAATGAATAGGTCATGATAACTGGGTCACAGTTCAAAGCCACGTGTCATACTTTTTCCAGACCGTTTCACTATCATTTTACATACCCGGACTCTTTTACAAACAGGCAATACAAATGCCAAGCATCTTGGTGAGATTTCAAGCAAGAATCACTTTCTTCACAGCTACAATGAAACCCGTTTAACAGTTTATATTTGGGCAGCATGTTCAAGGTTTTAAAAGGCATTTTTAAAATAAAATATGGCACCAAATTACATAAAGGAGAAATTAGAGCACATAGTCAAACACTTGGTCAAGGAGGGTGAACAAAATGCCAGAATTAGATAGACACAAACATTGCAGCAGTGTTGCAGAGTTGAAGAAGATCACAAATAATGAGGAAGAGACAAGCCCACGGTAGGATTTTAAACAAGGATGAGATTTTTAATATTGCAGGTACAAAATCAGCTAATCCAGATCAGGAACTAAAATTTATCAAGAGCCTGGCTTTGTCATTTTGTACAAGACTTTGTACTTTAGGACCGTTTCTCTTCTAATGCAATTCAATTTTAGTTCTCAAATGCCACAAAGGGTGAAGAAATGCTTGACCCAAGACAGGATTAAAACAAAACTGAAAACAATACCTTCATTAATACCAGCCATGGCTCAGGTGGAAGAAATATTCCTTCTAATTTTTCTTGTTGTGTATGGTCTGTTCAACTGAATGTACAGTTCCAAATACAACATTATTGCATGGTTGCACAACTGCAGCATCTCAAAAAGGACAATTTGTGAACAGCCAGCGTGGAACTTTCAGGTCTTTGACAGCACAGGTAAGTTTGGTTGGCATCTTTATTCTGATTCTGAAAATTGGGGGTTCAAATATTCACACAAAGTCTAAGCTGACACTCCAGCGCTGTGCTGTAGGTGCTGCACTGTCAAAGATGCTGCCTGCCAAATGACACAATAAACTGAGACCTAGTCTGTCTTCAGCAGGATGCAACAGATTCCCCATGCTATTTCAAATAAGTTTACAGGAGTTATCCCAAATCCCAACCAATATTTATTTCTCAATTGACATCAAAAAAGTGGTTATCAAGTCATTATGAACATTGCTATTTGAAAGATAATTTGAATACTGCAATTCCAACACTACAACAGGGACAATATTTCAGTAAGATTTAATTTCCTGTTAAGTGCTTTGGGATAGTGAGTGTATTCATATAGGTTCTATATAAATGCAAGATTTTCTTTTTCTTCATGCCTACTGAAACAGGAAACAAACAATAAAAAAAAACTAACAGCATAGAATTTGTATCTTTTTTGCAGGCACCAGTTAAATGCAGATTATTGGCGAATCATGGAACTGGAATACACTTGGGCATGATTTAGAGAAAAATAAACAACTCAAACTCTCAGCAGTAGATGGGGAAGGAGAACACAAAAAATTAGTAAGTCAAGAAAGGAAATTGGACAATTTTATTTACACAAAGGTTAGTAGATTTCTGAAGTGTATGCAAGATATTGAAGCAGGCAACTTACATGATTCTTACCAAAATGGAAAGATATTGTGTGGTTCTGTTCTTAAGATCCTGGATGAAAGTTGTAGCAACCTAGCAGGTGGAGATTTTATAATCAGCTAGTTCTTTTCTCTAAACTAATTTTATCTTTCTCAAATGATTTAAGATTGCTTCTCTATCTTGAGCAGTAGTAAGCTCAAATCCTAACTAATGACTGCAACACCCACGATGGGAGAATTTGGAAAATCGTCCACTGGCAAGAAATAGGAAGTTTTAGAATCAAGGCCTGGGTGATTGAGGAACAATCTATAGCTCAGAGGCTCTTGTGGCACAATGGTAGAGCCCGACCTCTGGACCAGAAGCCTAGGTTCAAGTCTAACTTGCTTGTGAGATATATAATTCATCTCTAAGCAAAATAAAAATAAAAAAAAACTGTGGATGCTGTAAATCAGAAACAAAATAGAGACTGCTAGAAAAACTCAGCAGATCTGGCAGCATCTGTGGAGAAATCAGAATTAACTGATGGGGTCAGGTTCTGAGGAAGGGTGACTCAACTCGAAACATTAACTCATTTTTCTCCACAGATGCTGCCAGACCTGTTCAGCTTTTCCAGCATATCTCTGAGCAGGTTGATTAAAAAATATGTACAGTCCATAGCTCAGCCAAGTACCTTAGCTTGTTGGAAGGAGCACTTTTGGCTAGGCTTTTCTTATCTCTTACCTTTCTATCCTCAACCCTACTTCCACTAAACTGCTACCACCAAGTTCCACACTTTGTCCCCAGGTGCTGATAGTGTTCTTAGCTCTGACTCGTGGCATATGAGCCCTTTCGCTTTTTATCATCCTCATCAATTCACTCCTCAAACCAAAAAAGTCCTTTTCCCACTGTCCTTAAACTGCTGCCCATTCCCTGTCTCACTTTTCAAAGTCCTTAAACATGTTCTGCCTCCCTAAACCATGTCCAGCTTTCATAGAATTTCATGTTGGAAATTCTCCAATCATTGCTGCCATAGTGTCAAAGGTTACAACTGACATCTAATGCAACTGGGTAAGGGAAAACTATCCGTCCTCGTTTCTACTCAACTGGTCTGCAATATTTGACACACAAACCCCCTCCAATATATCTCTCTGTCATCTAGCTGTGCGAGACTGCTTTACCTCAGTTCCATTCTATATCTATTTAATCATAGCCAAAGTATCGCTGGTATTGGCGTATTTTCCTTCTCCCACACCATTACCTTTGGTGACCCCTCAAGGATCTAACCTATTTCCAATTGATATATTGTCCTTCAATTACATCATCCAAAAGAGCATTAGTTTTCACATGTAAACGCATGAGATACACACAGATCTACGTGGTGAATTTGTATTTGCAGATACATTCTATTGTGTTCAAAAACCACACACAATCTGTAGGCAGCTCTTATAAATTCCTACTTTGGAAGCAGATCCAGTCTGATTCAATGTTGGAATACAAACAGACTCTAACCTCACATCTTCATTGATTTGTCTGAGCTGAGATGTTGCCTTTCTTGTCACTGGACTACAACTTGAAAGAAGTTCTGGGATTTACATATTAATCAATCGAAATGTGCATCTCCATTCCATTCCAAATTTAAGTGATTAAATACTTAACAGCAATTTAGGTTTGGTCAATATAATGCATCAGCTGTATGACACTTTGATCTTTTACTACAAATTGTGTCCTATGATCTTGCCCCACTAGTTGCCTGACAAAACAGCAGTGCTCCAAAACTTGTACTTTCAAATAAACTTGTTGGACTATAACCTGGTATTGAGAGAGTTGTAACTTTGTCTACCCTAGTCCAACACGGGCACCTCCACATTATGGACACCATTCACAACTTCTCTATTGTTGCTACATAATCAAACTTTATATATGACAGCCAAAACTGAATAAGCAGAAAGTTCCTTCAGTTAAATATTGGAAAGACTGAAGTCTTGCTTTTTGTCCCTGTTTCAAACTCCATTCCTGAACTACCAATGCCATTCCTCTCCCCTGGCAACAGTTGGAGACTAATCCTACCATAGTTCACCCAAGAGAGGCATCCAACCACATATTTGTGCCATTACTAAAACCCCCTAGTCCACCTCTGTAATGTCACTTGACTTTACCTTTTTACAGTACATCTGCTGATGATTTTCTCACTCATTCCACTGTAATGTCTGTACTCAACTATTCCTTTACATTCCTCGCTTCTCTCAATTAGTCCACACGCTGTAAACTTGAGGTAATCTAAAATCTACTGTCTTGGCTTGCGACAAACCCGTTCATCTATCCACGTATTTTCAAACCTGCATTGTTTGAATGAGTGCCAAGTCTTATTTTCAAATTCTCACAATAATTTTCGAAGTTCTTAACATATCACCACCATAACTTTATGAAAATATATTTTACTCCAACTTTGGTCACTTACACATCCCACATTTTAAATTATCCTGCTACCCTCAGAGCTTTAGCTGCTCAGCTCTAAATTGTTATACCCCATGGTATAACCTTAGGATGTTTTACTACATTAAAGAGGTGAGATTTATGTAGCTATAGTCAAAAATGGGGATCTCACATTTCCCAATGCTTCAATGCAGGTACTTCATTTGGTCAATTATCTTACACATGCCCCAAAAAGGATACATGACTGTAAATATGAGCAATGATTAAAGGCAAACTGAAATACTCAGGATAGTATAATTAGGCTACTGGAGGAATCTGGGGAATTATACAAATGCAAAGACATCATTCTTAGAATGATAGAATTGTTACAGCACAAAAGGAGACCTTTCAGCCAGTCAAATCTGTGCAAGATCTCTCGAAGAGCAACTTAATCAGACTCCTCTACTATCTCTTTCTGTAGTTTTGCAAATATTTTCAATTTTTTTTTGGTATAGTGGCTCAGTGGTTAGCACTGTTGCCTCATAGCACCAGGGACTTGCGTGTGATTCCACCTTCAGGCGACTCCATATGGAGTTTGCACATTCTCCGTGTCTGCGTGGGTTTCCTCTGGATGCTCCTGTTTCCTTCCACAGTTTTAAAATGTGTTTAGGTGGCTTGACCATGAAAAATGTCAGGTTACAGGGATAGGATAGTGGGGTGAGTCTGGGTGGGATGCTCTTCCGAGTGTCGGTGCAGACTCGATGGGCCAAATGGCCTGTTTCCACACTGTAGGGATTCTATAATTCACAATTATCCATTACCTATTGAAAGCCATAATTAAATCTATCTTCACTCAAGCAATGCGTTCCAAATCCAAGCCACTAATCCTGTTAAAAACATTTTCTTCCCTTGCTTTTGTTCTATAATTCGCCCAAACCTTCTGCCAAAAGGAGTTTCTATTTATTTGTGTGTCCAGATCCACGAGTTTGAACACCGAAAGTCTCTTCTCGACTTTTTCTTCCAGAAAAGTTGAGGGATTTTCCCCAATCCACTCACAAATCCCAAGCCCTGCCACCGACCACATCTTTCCTGCATCCAACATCACCACATTGATGGTTCTACTTAAAGATACTTACAGTGCTTCTTTTATTGTATCTCCAGCCTGACTCCCAACCTCACGTGTTAAAGTCAAAATTATTAACATTGTTACATCATGGCAATAAATATTTCAAAAATTTGACTCTTGCATTTTCTTAAAACTCTATGCAACCGCCTGCTTAGGGCCTGAATACCATATTCATCATTCCTTCCTCTCGTTTTAAAACTCACGGAAAGTAACTGCACCTCTGTTTTGTTCATCTGCACAATGTTTCTCAGACACAGCGGACTCAATCCAGTGGGACACCTTCCGGTACGGGGAGCGAACATCCGGTCCGTCTGCTTTAAGGTCCCGGCTGAGGAGGAACGGGGCATCTGCGCGAAGAGGTTGAACAGTGTCCGGAAGGAGAAAGTGACAGAGTGCGTTTGTGAGAGGGAGAGAGATGTTGGGGAGGAACAAGCAGCCACACTACAGGCTTTTAGTAAATAAAACAAAAACGGAAATTCAACATCTGTGCAGAGAGAAAAACAATATTAACTTCAGATTCTGTGTTCTGAGAAAGGGTCACAAGACTCAAAACATTAACTCTGTTCCTCTCTCTCTCTCCACAGATGCTGCCTGACCTGCTGAGTTTCTCCAGTATTTTTTTATTTCCAGCAGCATCCCGCAGTTGTTTGGTTTTGGTTTTGTTATGACGGGCTGTTTGGAGCTTGGTTTACATCGGTCACGCCCCAAATCGCTTTGTCCCGCCCCTCCACTGACCACGCCCCGCCCCCTTCCCTGACCATGACCACGCTCCGCCCAAACACCCCCCTTCTGACCTCGCCTCCAAACGCTGGTCACGCCCACATACCATGACGCCAAACTGGGCCAACGCCACGCCCCCTCCACCCACTTTCCCCCCTTAGCCCCGCCCCCTCTGGGCTTGCCGTGTAGTCCCATTGTGCCGGCTCCGCTTTATTATTCCCTGGCCCCGCCTCCATCTGTCATAAGCTCTGCCTTACCCGGTCGGACCGTTTACCCGCAACCCCGCCCATCTGTGGCCATAGCCCCGCCCCTTTCCTGGCACCGATGGCGAGTGTTTGCTGCGCCCGCGCAGTCGGTGGACTACGTGGCGTCACTATTAGCGCGTCATCGTGCATGTCCCGCCCCTTCATCTTGGCCCCGCCCCCCCGGCCCAGGGACTCTCAGACAGCGAGCAGCAGCAGCCGGGGTTAGATGTTATCTGACGGCAGGTGAGCGGTAGCTCGGCTCATTCCATTACCCCCTTGTACCGCGCCTACAACCCGCTCTCCCCTCCCCCCGGGCGCAGAACTCCCCGAGGGGAGACTGAGGGACGGGGCGGGGGGTGGCGGCTGTGAAGCCGGGCAGATGACGTGCAGGCGGCTCACAGCGGGCGGCCTGGAGTGGGTCCGAGGCCCGTTGGCCGCTCAGTGACGCTGGGCATCTCCACAGCTCCGGGGCCGTCTGAGCCCTGCGGTGGGGCACGGGGTGGGCAGGAGCAGCCGCCTTGTCCGATGGAGCTCCGGGCTAAAGGAGGAAAAGAACGGGGCTGTATTAAGGCTGAGGCCCCGATGGCGCAGGCAGGCGGCTGCCTGTAAATCCGGGGTCTGCAGGCCTTGTGACTGAGGGAGGGCCCAGAGTGATCCATCAGCTCGGATCATTCTCCCCTTTTCCTGCCCTTACTGTCACCTCGGGTGGAGGTATTTAAAGGGACGCCCCCCCTTCCCCGGCCGGGGCTGTATTGTCTTTGAGTCTTCACTCCTCCTCCTCCTCCTCCTCCTCTCCAATATGGTGGCAGCTCAGTGAGAGTTTGGGTTTCACTATGGGAGAAAGTGATGCAGTTTTGGCTTTGTACTCGTCGGTGGGTGCAGCTCCGACGTTTTAATACATTGAGAAACTTAAATGTTCAGAATTACCTCGTTGCCAGTAACTTTATAATGTTTTGCAGCACCATTAGTCTCTCCAGTCATGTTCTTGGGATCATTGAGTTGCCGCGTTTATTCAGATTACAGCCAAACAATAAATTCTTTCATACTAAATTATCAATTATGCAAATTGAGTATGACTATGTTACTCAGTTTTCGTTCTCCTCCGCCCCCCCTCAAAAAGATGAAAATGTAGGTACTCTTCTAAATCGTTAAGATTCATGAATTGCTCCAAAAATAAGAAACATTCCAATGATTATGCTGAAATGAAATTTTAGTGCTCCTTTCTAGTTGGCCTGTGGGTTTTCCTTCTGAGACCTGGTGGATATTTTCTTTCACTTGCTGATAAGTATACAAAGGCAAATTCTTGCCAAAGATAACCATTAAGCTCTATACAAGTTCTTCCTCATGGCCATATTTATCACTCCAATAGAAGTTTCATAATCAAATAATTAACAATTTACCAGCCTGTTCATGGCTTCAGGTCCAAAGCAAAATTTTTAATTGAGTGGTAGTTATATAGTGAAATGTACATTGTCTCTGGTGTAGTTATGAGTGTTCTGACGTAAGAGGATGTGTGTCTGGCATCTGATAACTCATTTGATGTGTAAAAACACTTTAAATGTCTTGCCCAATTGAATTTGGAAGATGGAGGAGAAAGTGAGGACTGCAGATGCTGGAGATCAGAGTGGAAAATGTGTCGCTGGAAAAGCGCAGCAGGTCAGGCAGCATCCAAGGAACAGGAGATTGGACGTTTCGGGCATAAGCCCAATTTGGAAGATGTCTTAACTTCAAACCTGGCTATCCAAACTTGGAGTAAGTGGGGACTGCAGGTGCTGGAAAAGCAGAGCAGGTCAGGCAGCATCCGAGGAGCAGGAGAATCGATGTTTTGGGCATGAGCCCTTCAGGAATGAGGCTTGTGGGCCGGGGGAGGCTGAGAGATAAATGAGAGAGTAGCTGAGAATGTGATAGGTGGAAGGAGATGCTAGGTCGGAGAGGAGGGTGGATAGGTCAAGAGGACGGTGCTGAGTTGGAAGCTTGGGACTGGGATAAGGTGGGGGGTGGGGGGGAAATGAGGAAACTGGTGAAACATGCATTGATCCTGTGTGGTTGCAGGGTCCCAAGGCATAAGGTGAGGCGTTCTTCCTCCAGGCGTTGTGTGGTTAGGGTTTGGCGATGGAGGAGGCCCAGGACCTGCGTGTCCTTGATGAAGTGAGAGGGGGAGTTGGTGTTCAGCCACAGGGTGGTGAAGTTAATTGGTGCGGGCATCCCAGAGATGTTCTCTGAAACGATCCGCAAGTTGGCGTCCAGTATCCCTGATGTAGACGAGACCTCATCAGGTGCAATGGATACAGTACATGATATTTGTGGAAGTACAGGTAAATTTGTCAGATGTGGAAGGATCCTTTGGGACCTTGGACAGAGGTGAGGAGGAAGGTGTGGGCACACTGGTTCATCACTGTAGTGTTAAAACAAATTTTATTTTATACTTAAACTGTTCCAGTTTTGCCAATATCAGGCTGAAGTGCAACATAATTGAACACATGGTAAAAGTCTTTGTACATTGTGTCACTAGTTTTAAATTGAGAAAAAACGCTAAATGTGCTATTTTTGACCATATTTTTATACTAAGAAGTGATGCTGTATTCAAAGATGTGCTCCACATATTAAAGTATGATGTTTTACAAAAAGAATTATTCATCAAATGACTAAAATAAAGACTTTTATCCCTAGTAATCTTCCATTAAATCTTTTAGGGTAATGGTGAGAAGAGTTATGCTGAAAATTAAATATTTTTGACTGTATTTTGCCGCATTTATTACTCTATGGAATATTTTTGCCTTTCTTTTTGGGGAAATGCTGAACTCACCTGCTTAAATGGAAGAACCTGAACAAAGTTTTACGTTTGTAAAATGGCTGTTAGATAATCTTAAAACATGAGATTTAAAAAATAGTGCTGCTGCTGTATGTGCACAGACGATCCCTAATATAGATACTTTCTAATCAATCTGAGACTGGAAAGATGTAAATGAATGGTTGAAACTAAACTGAATGTTGTGTAGGCATAATCCAGAGTGAAAACACATGGAGGATCAAACCTGCATAGATTGAAGAAAAACATTTTTAGGAGAATGACCAGAGATGGAATTGTTGGTTTGTGACTGATGCGCAATTCAATTCAGGCAAATTTTTTCTAAAATCATACCAGAAGGAGTGCAACTAAAGGTGTCACTGCTAAATCGCAATACTTGGCTGGAAGGGTCAATTATGCAGGAAATAGTCACAGTGTGACAACTTTATTTTATGAATAATATAGACATTTGAATTCTGAGGTTAAAAACTGTGTCCTAGTTAGGACTGATCTAATGATTATGAAGCATGGATTGTTCCACAATACTTTGCAATGTATTGTTTATTTAATTCTACATTTCCACAAAACATTGCTGAAATGCTTTCACGTCAATGATCTAGACCTTGAATTTATTGTCTAACATATGAATTAGAAGCAGGATTTAATAAGATCATGATTGATCTGTTTTGGTCTCAACTCCATCCTACAACAGGATGAACATGTAGTTTAGTCACTAACAAAAGGGTGCCACAGTCTTTTTTGTATGGTTTTTCAGCAGTGATAGAGCTTGTGTGCCAATTCATCAATTTTATTTAGAAGAACAAACATTCCAATCAGGAGTAGGAATATGTTACTTAACCCCTTAAGTCTGCTCTGCTATTCAGCAAGGTCATCGCTGATCAAATTACTCCACATTACCAACTCCCCCAATACCCCTTTTCCCTTAGTTATCAATAATCTATCTCTGCCTTAAAAATATTCAAAGACTTAAGACATTTCCAAAGATTTGTGACCCTTTGAGGAAAACAAAATCTTACCTCTGTCTTATAGCCAAAAATAGCCTCTAATTTTTAAGTCACCCTGAGTTCAGATTCCTTTTATGTTCACCCTGTCAAGATTCCTCAGGATCTTATGTTTCACTCAAGTCACCTCTTACTGTTCAGAACTCTAGCAGATACAAACCTGACAAACTTTTCTTCATAAATACTTGGAATGGACAGGCTATCTTATTATTAGATTACTTAGTGTGGAAACAGGCCCTTCGGCCCAACAAGTCCACACCGACCCGCCGAAGCGCAACCCACACATACCCCTACATTTACCCCTTACCTAACACTACGGGCAATTTAGCATGGCCAATTCACCTGACCCGCACATCTTTGGACTGTGGGAGGAAACCGGAGCACCCGGAGGAAACCCACGCAGACACGGGGAGAACGTGCAAACTCCACACAGACAGTCGCCTGAGTTGGGAATTGAACACGGGTCTCAGGCGCTGTGAGGCAGCAGTGCTAACCACTGTGCCACCGTGTTATCTAGTAAAGCTTCCCTAAAAGAAAGCCAGTGCTTTTTCCAGAATACTGCCCAACACTAAAGATTACTCTTGGTGACAAGTTCCTACCTAAAGGACTGTTGCAATTTGCAGGGCAAAGACTTTGGAGTGGGAAATGGGAAAAAAATGCAGAAGTACCAAATCAGTGCGATTATACAGTCCTGCATTTTGTTAATGTAGGTGGTTCATTTCCATAATATAAACTAGTCCCACGTAGAACAGATTTTGGCAGCATTATAAGTTTGGCAAATGTCTATAGAGGTTTATGTGGATGTGCAGCAATAAAAATTAATTTATTTTGGAAAGGACATAATTTGGAGTCAGTAATATCGAAAATATACTTGATTCCATTCGAGTTTTAACATCATCTTGAGGAAGAGACAAAGATTAAGTGTTCAGTTATAAAACTTGAATCCAGACTACAATTGGAAAAACAGGAGAAAATGAAATAATTCCAAATGTGTTCGCTAGCCAGGCTCAGTACTTAAACTTGGTACAGTTTGTACTTTACAAGTAAGTGATGCAGAATATTTGTTTATTTTATCTAAGGAAATGCTTCTAAAACCACAAGATCAATCACAGTTGAAGCATGCCACAAACTTCGATATAAAGAAAGAGTTTGCATGTGTCTCGTGCCTTTAATAACCTCTGTCTCAAAATGCTTAATAGACAATAAAATATCTTTTGAAATGTCACTTGTAATGAAGGAAATGTGGCAACCAATTTACACACAAATTCTCAAACAGCAAAATGATCATGATTAGATAATCTCTTTCACGTGTTCGTTGAAGTATGAATATCAGCAGGAACCAGGGGAAAACATTCTTGGTCTTTTTCATATGGTTCTGTGGGATCTTTTATGTCTACCCAAGAGAGCAGAACTCACCTTGTTTATCCAAATGGTGACAGGAAACCTCGAAGTTCAGCACATTGTCAGTAAATATTGATTTGAGTTATCTGCTCAAGCATGACACTATCATAAGTAACATGCAAAAAAAAACTAGAGATTGTGCAAAAGAATCAGCTGTAGCTTTTTAAATCATCAGGTGTGGGTGTTACTGGCAAGGTTAGCATTTGTTCCCTATCCCAAATAGCGCTAAAGATGAAGGCAATGGATTTGCTGTCAGTCCGGCTAAGAAGGAAGCCCCAGGATTTTGATGCTGATAACAGTGAAGGAACAGTGTTGTGGATCCATGTCACAATGATGTTTTATCACCATTCAATGACATTGTCACCAAAATGATCAAGAAAGTAATTGAGGGCTGTGGGATCATTTAGGAAATTGGAAGTGAGGTAGAAAATCGTATTAAATGGCAGAGCAAACTCCTGCTCCCATTCTTATGAAAACAGATTATTGTAATTTTCAACCATTCAGCATCTTCCTTCCTTAGTTATAGCTAACCCTAATCTCAGGAGCTAAGTCTGGTTTACTGATTGAAAGAGGAAGAGAGGGTTCAACTTTAGATTTGGCAGAGTTCCAAATTCCTATCACTTTTGCATAGAATGCAGTTGGAAATTGCAAACTGTACAATGCCAACTGCCCCAGTTTGGTGAGCAAGATGCAGGCAGTCCCTCAAAGCTATGTTAACTGACCTCATAATGATAGCAGGAGTTGAGGGGGCATAACCCAACTATCCTCTGCAGCTAAAACATGCTATACACCATATAGTATTGGGTTGGATATCTCAACACTACTGTTCATGATTATTAATTTTATATGACACCAAGACAGTGGGCACTTCCTTTTTTATTTTACTTAATGTTGAGCTTGGCTAACTTGCTAGTCGAGACCTGCATGATTATTGAATACAGCTTTAAAATTATGTACCATTATTGAAGGCTTTTTTTTTGTGAAAATCAGTAGTTAAGTTGAAGTAATTGTACACTTTAATTGGTGTCTATGGATATTAATTAATGTTTGTTCTCTCACTCTTTCTGTCACCACTGCCAACCCAACCCATTTCAGGAAGCGGCGACGGAACTGTAACAATGAAGAAAACCATTCTGTCCCACCACCGAAACGTCTCAGCAACAGTACATTGTTGCAGGATCTACCAAGAGACAGCTGGGACTGTGAGGTTAGTACAATTTTATAATTTGTTTCTATTGTCACCCAAGGACTGTGACCTTCGATCAAGCTGTCTGAAAGTTAACCGCGTGAATGGGAACTTGGTTGTTGTAATGATTTCTCATGCTCCAGAATAAAAAGCTAGCTAGCAAATACTGTTGATTGTTTCGAGAACGCATTTGGTCACTAAAGTCCTTCAGGGATGGAAATCTACCATCTTTACCTGGTCTGATTTACATGTGACTTTAGTCCCACAGTAGTGTGGTTGACTCTTAACTACCATCTACAGTTAAGGGTGGACAGTACATACTGCTCGAACCAGTGATGTCTATATCTCACGAGCACATTAGAAAACATTTTCCCAGCAGATAAAAGTCATATTTAAACCAATTTCTGATGAATATCAGAACACTACTGCCTTTTGTAACCAAATTAATAAAGTTAGATTTTGTGGTTTTTGAAATATTTCTAATTAACCTCTTCAGAGATGTTGTGACTTCCCTCTGAAGCAGGTGCAAATTGAACTTGGGTCTCCTACCTCAGAGGTAGGGACACTACCATTAGAATACTTTGAGGATTAAAAACAAATCAATTTTATTTAATCTGTTTTTCTAATCAATGTGTTCAGAGATGTTATTATGTACTCCTGGAGCAGGTGGGATCTGAGCTCAGGCTTCCGGATCCATCACAGGCTCTTGATTCCAGATTTTTTAAGTTGACTTTGATTTCCACCATCTGCTAGGATTCGAATCCAGTTCCTTAGAATATCACCTGGATCCCTGGGCTGAGTCCAGCAATAATACCACTAGGCCTTTGCTTACCCTAGGGATACTACCACAAGAGGGTCCTCATTGAGGTTTTTTATTTTAACTTTTAATTTAACCTACGTTTCTAATCAACTTGTTCAGAGCTGTTATTACACCCCTCTGGAGTAGATGGGGCTTGAACCTGGGCTTCCTAGTCCAGGGTAGGGGCACTACCTCTGCATTACAAAAGGATCCCCTTTGAGATTTTTTTTTAAACATTGGCTGATGTATTCTGGTGAAGGCAGTTTCAGAAACATAAAGGCTCTTTAGCCAACAGTGGCTGAGTTAGATACTTTCTGAACTCTGGTTCAGCAGATCTTTAACTAACTTTGGCATTCTGCAGGGAAGGTGTTGCTGTCTGGTGAACTGAAAGGCTATCTAAAATGCTGGCTTTCCCTCCACATTCAGGTATAGCTGGCAATCCGTTGTTGTAAACTTCACATTGATTTTAGTATTAGTAACTCAGCTTGGTCAAATTGAATGATTGAGACAAATTAAGCCTGCAATCTCTGATTAGCTGGCTGTCAAATTCTTGACTGAAGATTTAGAAAATCTTTTTCTCTGAGGAAGAGTCACTGGACCCGAAACGGTAACTCTACTTTCTCTTCACGGATGCTGCCAGACCTGCTGGCTTTTCCAGCAATTTTTGGTTTGGTTCTTTTCGTCCGCTAGTTGGTTTCAACATTTTTGAACTTATCTAATCTGGAGAATTAGAAAATTGTACTCCACTATATGGTTAATTTGAGTTTTAGTATTTCTAACAAGGGAGCAATCTTTTCAATCCTATGTAAGTGGAAACTTCAAAATGAAATAACTAGCATAAGAAACACCAGTGAGGCAGCAAGCAAGAATGGATAGTGGAGCAGGCTAGGCAATTAATCAGACTGACGTTGTCATCTTTCCCAGTACATCCATCTCCCTGGATATGGACTGCAATAAAAAAAAGATTTCCCCCAGCCTGTCAAATTTAGCATATGTCCATTTAGGAACCAGATTCCTGATGACTCTACCACTGCCTGTTTCTCCCCAAGCTGTCTTTACAAACTGCTTGTTCCAATGTAATTTGTATAATTAGGAAACTAGTGAACTTGATATTCTTTATATAAGACGATACTTGTCTGTTGTTTGACTGAAGTTTCTTAGTGTTGAAAGTTGAGCTGCTGTCTCGTTTCAAACTGACATCTTGCATAGTTGAGCTGGTAACCTGTGAAAGAATCCTGCAACCATTGTGTAATTCCACAAAAGAATGCCCGTTTCTTTATTAAAATATATGGGGATGATATTGGTATTCAATGATGGTTAAGGAAGTTTCTGGCTTCACAATGATATGATGTACAAAATGCTAATAAGTGGAAATGTGCTGTAAAGTTTGTTGTATTTGTTAGTAGCATTCTAGAGTTTCTCTCACCAATTAAACACACTCTTCTTTCTGCAGTCCTCAAGCAGTGACAGCAGCAGTATAGTCAGTAGTCCTGACAGACCGAATGGACACTTACCAGCTGAAGCCAATACTAAATCAGGCAACAGCTCGACTACGCTTCCGTTTTCTGATTCGAACGAACAGTCTGCACAAGGCCCGTACTTTCAAATCAATCAGATCCTGAGGGAGGCACACTTCTATAGCTTACATCAGCGTGGACACCAAACGTGACCAGAATGTGGGACTGTGTGCCTTCAATGAAGGACAGGGACTGTAAATGTAATCTTTTGGAGTGGATGTTTGTACTTAGATGATTTAAATTGCACAATCTTTTCCCTTTTTTGCTCCATTTGGTTAAAAGTTTAACATCTCTTCACTTTTTAAATGCCCTTGAACAAATGTAATATCAAAATTGTGCGGGCTATAATGGCACAACTGTAGCCTTGATTGCTTCATTTACCCCATTTGGCACCATTCTAATTTACTAATCTGTTCATTATGGAGTTCATCTGCAAATAAGCAAAGTCCTCCAGTGATGTTGCAACAGACGTTCTTGAAGAAACAAGAAGAAAATGGCTACTTTTCAAACACAGTAAGGTCAACTTGGTCCAAAAACGTTTTTGCATTCCACTGAATTTTAAGTGATGTGTACCTGGATTACGACCAGCTTGTCTTTTAAAATGATCTTAACTGTATTAGGCTTACAACGGTTTCCTTGGTATTTTACAACCTGTTTTTCTTTGAGACTCTAATACTATAAGCTGAAAATTTCCACTTATTGTGAAATTGGATTGCCATTCAGAGACCGAAGCAGATACAGGAGTGGAATTTCTATAATTATTTGAGTAAAAAATGAATGCCTCTGCAGATCTAGGCTCTATATTTGGAGTTTTTTAAAAAATCTGTCTTCATTCCAAAATTCATTTAACTAAAAATATGTCAAAAAGGGTTGTGTCAATCTAGGTTTCCGTACTCTTTTATGTTGTGTTGGGTCTGCATTTGATACAAATCCTAACTTGTACTAACCCTGAACAATATTGCTTAAAGGTTTTCTTTAAATTATGCCTCCAGTTATAAGCAGATTATAGATATTTATGTTTTGCCAGTTTCACATGCAGATGTGATTGGTGTAAGACATTCAGCCATCAAGAGCTTCCTCAGTGACTAGCTAAGCTGCACAGACCATAAAGGTTTCAGTTGTGATCCCTGGTGTACATTGTTAATTTTCTCAGATGGGGCAACCGTATAGAGAATCTATATTGGAAATGTCCATGTGGGGACAGATTCAGGCAAAAACAGCACAAGGTTCAGTCACAGTGATCCTTGTGTTCAAATTAGTTGCTGACAACTAGATGTGTCAGAGGATGCCTTTGGAACTGTATCCTACCTTGGAGTAACACTTCTAGGACAATGTGAGAGTAGTCACAAAAGGAAAGATAAACTTTTCTATTTTTAATTAATTTTTATCCAATCATAACAATATAAACAGGTATGACACAGTCAATGACATTCCTAATTACTCAAACCTCAGGGTGCACATGCCTGACTCTTGATTTGGAATGGGGTTGGGAATTTGTTCTTTGTCAGGGATTTTTTTAAACTTATTCTAGAGTCTGAAATTATATTTTATTTGTAAGCCTAAAGATACCAAGTTTAACCTTCAGAAGTGAGTTTAAAATTATTGTAACTTGCGTTCAGTAAAATCAATGAGATCATTTGAAATGCAATCAAGAATACAGTGTGGAAGCCCATAGTACATGAACAGAATCTTTCATAAAATCTTCAAGGTATGTGCTTTTCTAAGCAACAACTGTTAAATTTTTATATACCACTTGCACTGAAGATCACATTCAGTTTGGAGCACTGACAGGATAAGATTCCTGACAATTTTCTCTTAAGTTGTCCATTTCTGGCTGGTTGTGGAAGCAGCTTGGCTCTGCTTAAATGTGTGTTCCTATGACCAGTGATTTGCTGAGAAATAAATCCCATCAATTTGAACCTTTTTATGGTTTGTGGGTTTTACAGTCCAATTGCACTCAGTTTTATTCTTAATATCACTGATCAATTTCAGTCAACAATTAACTTTACATTTGAGCTGCACTTTATCTCCAAACTAAATTCGTGTTGATGAGTAATTGTGGAATTACTCTTCTGGACTACAGGTAAAGTTCTATTTTGGTACCTGTTGTTTTAATTTATGGAAGTGAAAACTTCTTCTGTTGGTAGATCTGCACTTCACAGTTGTCTTTATGAACATCTAGGATCGGATTGCAACAAACAACTGGGACATCAAAAAATTGCAGCCAATTTATTTTCCAGGAGTATTTTTAGAAATACTGTAATTCATTACATCACACAGTGAGTCCAGTACAATTCTATGCCTGTAGTTCCTTTTAATCATATAACTGAGTAGCTGCGAAATAGAAGCCATGAACATCACAGCAAACTGCTAAAAATAAGAATATTGTTTTCTGTATTTGAAATGTTATAATCTTTTTCAAATTACATTCCATTTTCTTTGCTATGAAGCAGAACAAACAGGAAAATTATACTCTTTCTAACTCACTGAATTTTACATGGGTAGGTCATTGATGCAGCTCAGTAGTATAATATGTGGAGGGTCACAGCTGAAGAAGCAGGCAATACGATGAGTCGTGTGCATTTCAACTTTAAAATGGAATTTACTTGCTGACAACAGTTCCTAGTGGATAGTAAGGCACAGGTTACATTTTAACCTGGTTTGTTTACATCAGCCAAGTTATGATTTTTGAAACCATCAGCTTTGAACCAGAGAGGATAGTTTGGTTTTTTTTTGTTTGCCTTCAACCAACTTACTTATAGTGGAGTTTGCAGTTTAGAGTTCAAATTTAGTGTTCTGAGTTAAAAATGAATTTGCTTGACATTTAAAGTATTTTAAAAATCATGGCTGTTCAAGATCTCAAACATATTGTTATAGCCAAAAATGCATTTGTTTCTTAGAGATTCAGGTCTCTTTTTCAAGAAAATCCATTTCTTGCTTTCAACAATTTTGAAATAAAATTTATTTTACCTAAATTTCTGACTCTGTCTTTAATTTCAGAGTTATTGAAAGCATTGTTAATTTTGTAATGCTGCATATTTTCAACATGCTTTGTTTTGAGTTGCCTTGGTTCACCACACTATGAAAATGTTATTCTTCCCAGTTAGTGATTCTGATACTCTACAATCCTTGAATATAATTTAAACAATTGTTAACCAAATGCTGATGCAAAGAGTATTAACATGCTTCCTTAATATTGAAGTTAGCTCTCTCTAAATACAGATTATGTGACAATGTGTTGTGGAAGAAAGCACCTGAGTTCCTAATGTGGCATAAAAGAGTGATTGAGAAGGGGGTTTGCTTGCAGCAGGAAGGTGAAAGAAAATCATTTATAAATGATAGCAAGGAAGTTATTTATACACTTGAATCACTGGCATAGTGAACAAAAGTTTGTATACAGGAGACCCTTGTACCCATGGGAGACACATTCCTAAATCTACTGTGGAAGCCCAAAACCATGGATAGGAGTGAATCCATGTATTTAAATGGGAAATTTACCTTCCCGGCAGCCCCTGGTTCTGGAACGTTCCCTATATTTGGGCCACAGTAAACAATTCCATGGATTCGGGCATGGAATCACCCTGTATATAGAATCCCTATAGTGAAAAAAAACATTCAGCACAACATGTCTGCACCAAACCTCTGATGAGCATCCCACCCAGGTCCATCCGCCTACCCTATCCCTACAACCCTGCATTTCCCATGGCTGCCACTCATAACCTGCACATCCCTTGACACCACAGCATATCATAGCCAATCCACCTAATCTGCACATCTTTGGACAGCAGAGGAAACCCATGCAGGAATGTGCAAATTTGAATTCCACCCAAGGATAGAACTGAACCTGGATTCCTAGTGCTGTGAGGCAGAAGTGCTGCCTCACATTGTGCACAGAAATGTAGTCTTCACTGACCTTCCAAATAGCATCTCATCCAGGCCCAACCCCTTACCCTATCCGTGAAATCCTGCATTTCCCATGGCTAACAAATATAATATGCTGATGCTTTGTTATTTCTGGATGCAAGTTTCAATATGGTCAAGCTGACGAGTGTTTTCTTTTCAGGGGTAACAAAGCATACAGATGTGATTTATGTGGATGCGGTTTTCATAGTTAACTGGAAAACCAACACCAAGTTGCAAAGAGACAATGTAGACATATTGGAAAATAAATTTTTGCAGGTGCAGTAACTTGAGATTAAACAACATTTTAGATGTGGCTAGAGATATGTATTGTTATGAAGGTGTAGGTGTGAATTGTATCTTTGAGAGAGGCTGGTAGCTGGCATGGACTTAGTCGCACAGAAGATTTGAAAATGTAACATTTGGTTGACACAAATATCTGATGATGTGTTGCCGTGTACAAAAACAAATTCAAATTTGGCCTCAGTTTAAATTATGCCCAAGACACCAAATCCAATTGATTTTGAATTTTACTGTTTGGGATGACATCAAACCAATGAAATAATCCAATGTTTTGGGGTATAGAACTGGACATTTTACAGTTAGGGGGAGAACATTGCTAGCAGCAAACAGACTGCTAGCCGAATCACTCTCTGAAAGGTCTATAATAAATTTGTGCAGCAGAACCCCAAGAGGAATCTACAGAGAATGTTCGACATCCAAAGACTCAGTTTGAAACTGATTTTGCTATAAATTTAAGAAGGGATTTCATCAGACCAGTATTCTAGAGTGGGAGGTAAAAGATATGTTTAAGAGAAAGAAGTTGTATATAGCTGTTGTTTTGATGTTCTCTGTTGGACTTAAAGTAAAAATTAATGATTTTAATTTTGTTAAGTAGTGACCTCTGGGCTAGTCCTCTGCCTCTCAAAATTTAACAGATTGTGGCAAAAGGTGAGCTTCTCTGGGTGTCCGGTTTAAATTAGCAGAGGGGTTGTAATCCATGTTGTAACAATTTTGGAGGCTCCCAGCCGTGATTTGAACATGTGTAGGCAGAGCGAGTCTGGGATTTGGACAAATTTCAATAGATTTGGGGTACAAAAAAGCCCAGTAGATACAAGCACTTGTCATTTAGTGTCTGAGATCTTTAAATAAAATGTAGGTGAGACAATTTGTTTAATTTCAGTTACTTGTGGTTGGTTAAATTAAAAGTGAAAGAAATGGTTTTTAAAATTGCTGAAGAGGTTCTGGGGTTTGAAGATGATTCCCAAATTTGCCTGGAAAATTTAGAAAGAAAAAGGGCCATACTGTCAGAATTAATGAAGAGGTGAGAATTGGGTTTATAGAAGGACAAAAGTATAGCTGTAATTATACGGAAATTACTCAAACACTTGGGTGTGTCAGACAAACAGGCAAGTGCAGCAGAGTTAGAAAAACTACAATTGAGAAAAATGGAGTTAGAAGATAAAGGGAAGAGAAAGAGAGGAAAAGAATGAGACTTCTTAGCTGAGCAAAAAAAGAGAATTTGAACTTGAGAAGTTGTGACTTAGTCAACAAAGTCAAGTTAACAGGATGGAGATTAAAAGAGAAATTTGTGATATAAACAAATTTGTCAAAACTTAGCCACATTTTGATCAGAAAGATTTTGAAGCCGCCTTTATTTCATTTGAAAAAGTGGCTCTGCAGATGGGGTGGTCTGAGGATTTATGGGTAATGCTAGTTCAGACTAAAGTGGTAGGCAGAGCTAGTGAGGTATTTCCTGCACTTTCAGGGGAGAGGTCAAGAGATTGAGGAGGTCAAGCAGCCTATTTTAATTGCTTGTAAATTGGTACCAGAAGCGTATAGACAGTGATTCAGAAATATAAAGAAGGAACAGGTCAGACTAATGCTAAGTTTGAAAGAATTAAACATAGTCATTTTGATAGATGGATGCAGACATTAGAAGGTAGAGAAGACTTATGAGGCTCTAAGAGAAGTTATTCTGCTGGAGGAGCTTTAAAACTCCAAAGATGGTAAGAATTCACACAGATGAACAGAAAGTTCAGGAAATGAGAAGGGCAACAGAATTAACAGATGAATACATGTTGATGCAGAAGACAAGCTTCTGGCCAGAATTTAGTCCTGTGAGGGATATAAGTTGGGAGAAGGGGAGGGAGCACTGGTAAGTGTTTACCACAGGATAAAAAAGAAGCCCAAGAGGGTGGAAAGGCGGTGAAAGGCCTCAGGTGTTTCCACTGTGGTAAAGTGGAACATGTAAAGTCACAATGCTGGTCATTCAAGAAAAACATTGAGGGAAAAGATGTGGTAACAGAAGCTAAGCCACTGGCATTAATGAAAGTAGTAAAGGAAACCCCAAGTGGTAAAGTAACTGCAGGAGAGTGCACAGCCTAGGCAGGGGCTGGGGATGGAGTTTGCACCTGATTTCTACAAAGAATTTGCCTCTGTGGGTAAAGTTTACTCTGAAAGAACAGGGGGAGAAGGACAAGGTTATAATTTTGAGAGATACAGGATGTAACCAGTCACTGATAGTTAGGGATGAGCAAATTTGTACTCCTTCTGATCTGTTACCTGCGAGTGTGGTAATTTGTGGGATAGTTGGACAGAAATTTAGCATTCCTCTATGTAAGATCAGGTTGGAGTGCCAACTCAAGACTGGGCAGTGATTGACAGAGTCAGTTCCAGGAATTCAGTTTGTTTTTGGGAATGATTTAGCAGGGTCCAAGGTGGGAGTGACACCTCTTGTGGGGAAGGCCAAGCAAGATCAAGAAACTGAGGAGTTAAAACAGAAATATCCCGTTATTTTCCCAGACTGTGTAGTAACACGATCCCACTAACATAAGTCACAGCACGAAGCAAAAACTAAAGAGAAAGATGAAGGAGTTGAGGTTCAGTTAGTAGATATCCTATTTGATGTGATGATGCAGGAAAAACCTGAACAGGCAGAAGGTCAGACAGAAGTGTTTCATCCTGAAAGGCTAATGTACTTGCAAAATCAAGACAAGATGATAAATATGTGGATGCGTACTCTGGAAAAACAGGCAGAGGATATTCTTGAGGGTTATAATCTGAAAGATAGAATCCTAAGTTGAAAATGGAGACCACGGCAGATTAGTGCAGAGGAGAAGTGAGCTGAAATACACCAGATTGTGTTGCTGGGAGGATACAGACAGAAAGTGTTATGATTAGCACATGAACTACCTGTCAGAGGTCACCTGCAGGTAAGAAAGACTCAGGCTAAGGTACAAAAACATTTTTATTGACCTGGGGTGCACAAGGATGTGGTTAACTTTTGCCATACGTGTCATACATGCCAAATGGTAGGTAAGCCACAAGCAGTAATAAAATCAGCACCTTTGTTGCCAATTCCCGCATTCAAAGAACCTTTCATTGATTGTGTAGGTTCCCTCCCAAGAACTAAAAGTGGGAACCACTAGTTGTTAGCCATAATGGACGTGTCCACCAGATTTTCTGGAGGCAATTCCATTACGGAGTATCAATGCAAAAAGGTTGGCAGAGGAGTTAGTAGCTTTTTTCACGTGGTATCAGCTACCCAGAGAGATTCAGTCGGACCAAGGGTCTAATTTTACTGCTAGGCCTTTCAAGGAGGACATTGACAAGCTTAGGTATATAGCATTTTAAATCCTGAATCCCAGAGAACTTCAGAAAGGTGGCATCAGACCCTGAAGACCATACTGTTAGGATTACTCGAATGAATAGAATAAAGGTATCCTGTTCGTATTGTTTGCCATTAGAGATGTGTCAAACAAATCTACACAGTTTACTCCCTTTGAGTTAATACTTAGACATGAAGTGAGAGGCCCTTTGAAATTAATTAAACACAAATTGACAGGACCAAAGTTGGAGACCTCACACTTAGATTATGTATCGGTGGTGAGGGAGAGATTAAATAGAGGATGTGAGTTAGCTAAACAGCACCAAAAGATGGCACGGTATAGAATGAAGAAGGTGGCAGATAAAAGCTCTGAGATTCTGACATTTTCCCAAGGGGATCATGTGTTAGTAATATTACCAATGATAGGCGAGGGTGGGGGAGGGTAGCAAAGAGTACAATGGGTGAATAGACTGTGTCCACTTTCTTTGTACCAACGTGTTGGTCATTGGTTAGTTCATTTGGCTAGACAGCTGGTTTGTGACACAGCGTGACACCAATAGCATGGGTTCACTTCCCACCCTGGCCTCTCTGAATGGAGGTGGGAATGAAGGTGATAGGTCAGAGAGGAGAGTGGAGTGGATAGGTGGAAAGGAAGATAGGCAGGTAGGACAGGTTATGAGGGCAGTGCTGAGTTGGAAGGCTGGAGGTGGGGGAAGGGGAAATGAGGAAACTGGTGAAATCCACATTGATGCCATGGGGTTGATGTGACCTCAATGTCCTCGGCAGAGTGGGAGGGGGAGCTGAAATGTTGGGGCACAGGGTGGTGGGGTTGATTGGTGTGGGTGTCCCCCAGAGATGTTCCCTAAAGCACTCTGCGAGGAGGCGTCCAGTCTCCCCAATGTAGAGGGGACCGCATTGGGAGCAATGGATACAATAAATGATATTGGTGGATGTGTAGGTGAAACTTTGATGGATGTAGCAGGCTCCTTTTGGGGCCTTGGATGGAGGTGAGGGAGGAGGTGTGGGTGCAGGTTTTGCAATTTCTGTGGTGGCAGGGGAGGGTGCCAGGGAGGGAGGGTGGGTGGGTTGTTGGGGGTCGTGGACCTGACTAGGTAGTCACAGAGGAAACGGTCTTTGCGGAAAGCAGAAATGGGTGGGGAGGGCAATATATCCCTGGTGGTGGGGTCCGTTTGGAGGTGGCAGAAATGTCATCGGATGATGTGGTTTATGCGAAGGTTGGTAAGGTGGAAGGTGAGCACCAGGGGGGGATCTGTCCTTGTTATGGTCGGAGGGGTGGGGTCTGAGGGCGGAGGTTCGAGATGTGATGAGATGTGTTGGAGGGCATCTTTAACCACGTGGGAAGGGTAATTGTGGCCTCTGAAGGAGGCCAACTGGTGTGTTCTGTGGTGGAACTGGTCCTTCTAGGAGCAGATACGGCAGAGGCGGAGGAATTGGGAATACAGGATGGCATTTTTGCAGGAGGTAAGGTGGGAAGAGGTATAATCCAGGTAGCTGTGGGAGCCGGTAGGTTTGTAAAAAATGTCAGTGGCAAGTCGATTGTCAATAATGGAGATGTCCAGGAAGGGGAGGGAGGTGGCAGAGATGGTCCAGGTGAATTTAAGGTCGGGGTGGAATGTGTTGGTGAAGTTGATGAATTGCTCAACCTCCTCGAGGGAGCACGAGGTGGCACCAATGCAGTCATCAATGTAGCGGAGGAAGAGGTGGGAAGTGGTGCCGGTGTAACTACGGAAGGTGGACTGCTCCACGTAGCCAACAAAGAGACAGGCATAGCTGGGCCTCATACGGGTACCCATGGCTACCCCCTTAGTCTGCAGGAAGTGGGAGGATTCGAAGAAAAAGTTGTTAAGGGTGAGGACACGTTCAGTCGAACGAATGAGAGTGTCAGTGGAAGGGGATGTTGGGAGAGGAAGAAGTGAAGGGCTTGGAGACCCTGGTCATGGCGAATGGAGGTGTAGAGGGATTGGATATCCATGGTGAAGATGAGGCATTGGGTGCCAGGGAAACTGAAGTCTTGGAGGAGGTGGAGGGCGTGGGTGGTGTCTCGAACGTATGTGGGGAGTTCCTAGACCGGGGGGATAGGACAGTGTCAAGGTAGGTGGAGATGAGTTCAGTGGGGCAAGAGCAGGCTGAGACAATGGGTTGGCCAGGGTGGTCAGGCTTGTGGACGATAGTATCGGGTATGTCATATGAACATGTTGAAACCATATTATACTAGAGAGAAAGAACTGGAGAAACAGATGGTAGCTACTCCCCTGGAGAGTTAGGAATCAAATTCAGAGGATGTGGATTTTGACATGCCTCAAAATATGTTAAAAAAATGAACAAGTCCTTGAGGAGTGGGATAGATTAGTAAACTGGATGCAGATTTGCTCGCTGAGCTGGAAGGTTTCGGTTTCAGACGTTTTGTCGCCATACTAGGTAACATCATCACTGAGCCTCCGGATGAAGCACTGGTGGTATGGCCTGCTTTTTATTTTTTTTTCAGGAAAACACCTGAGTGGCAATGCCCCTCACATCAAAAGGGCAATTCTCCTGTTTATATATTTTTTTCTTTTTGTAGTGCTTATTTTTTCCCCAGCACCCATGGTGTGTGTGTGTAGTTGTGAGACACACAAGGTGCACAAATCTTTATTCAATTTCCACCACCGGGAATGGCCTGCTTTTTATTTATACACTTAGGTTTCCTTGGATTGGTTACATCAATTATTGATGTATAACACCGGACATTTTGAGCAGTTAGGGGGAGAATAGCAATGAGTACTGACAAACAGACTGCTAGCCAAATAACTCTCTGAAAGGTACCTGTCTATAAATCGACCTAGAGGAATCTAGAGAGAAAATTCGACATCTGAAGACCATACTTCAGTTTGAAATTGATTTTGTCATAAATTTAAGAGGGAATTTATCGGGCCAGTCTTATAAAGTAGGAGATAAAAGATACGTTTAAGAGTTGTAAATAGTAGTTGTTTTAATATTCTCTGTTGGACTTTAAAGTAAAAAGCAATTTTATTCTTTTAATAGTGATCTCTGGGTTAGTCCTTTGACTCTCAAAATTT
This sequence comes from Hemiscyllium ocellatum, assembly GCF_020745735.1. Taxonomy (NCBI): domain Eukaryota; kingdom Metazoa; phylum Chordata; class Chondrichthyes; order Orectolobiformes; family Hemiscylliidae; genus Hemiscyllium; species Hemiscyllium ocellatum. The sequence goes on along the minus strand of NC_083425.1, from coordinate 23,799,607 downwards.
AACAGATTGTGACACAAGGCGAGTTTCTCTGTGTCTGGTTTAAATTAGCAGAGGGTTGTACCCCATGTTATAACAGTATGCTACCTTTGATTCTAAATGACTCCAAAAAGTCGATGTCCTATCCTTTGCTGTGAGTAGTAGATAGGGGCTGGCTTTCATAGTTACTGGTTGCCTCAATATCTCAAAGAAGATTCTGATCATTGTTACAGTATTTCCCTGCAAATCCACTGGAAACATGGAACTGTAAATTTTATGTTGAAAAAGTGATAAAGTTAGAGTGGAATGGATAGGTGGCTGATGGAGTTCAATGCAAAGAAGCGTGAGGTGATAGACTGTCTCCACTTTCTTTGTACCAATGTGTTGGGCATTGGTTAGTTCATTTGGCTCGACAGCTGGTTTGCGACGCAGCATGATACCAACAGCATGGGTTCATTTCCCACCCTAGGCTCTCAATCTCACCTGAGGCAGGATGCCTTTCAGGTTAAACCAGCACTAGTCTCTCTCAAATGAGAGAATCCTTCTGATAAGTCACTAAATCAGTGCTCAGAGAGCAAGTGCAGACAGTGGGCCAATGGCCTCCTGTACCATGACACTTCTGCCACCAAACCTTCCGACAGGCCAACATCCATCTCTCCCTTCACCTCAAACTCCACTTCGTAGCATCCAAATCAACTATTTCTACCAAAGCAGCACTGTCTGTTTCCATTCCTATTTTAATATTAGCAAACCCCCAGCACATGAGTAAATGAGTCTTGGTATGTTTAGAGTATGGATATCAGAATTCTGTCAAAATAAACAATTTAATTCACATAACAAATAGGAGTAAGATTATACCACATGCTCTGTCCATACTCTACCATTCAATATGATCATGGCTGACCTTGGGCTTCAACTTCACTCTCCCACTCTCTCCAAACATCACTTGGTACTAAGACACCAAAGGTCTGGCCATCCCAGCCTTAAACGTTTTGAACGACGAAGCACTCACAAACCTCTTGTTGGAAATTCCAATCACACTTAACATGTTGAGTCAAGTAATTTCTCCTCCGTTCAGTCCTGTGTGATCGCTTCCTTATCCTGAGACTTTCCCCATCATGTAGATTCTATGACCAGCGAAAATAATCTCAGCATTTACCCCATTGGTAGTTTTCCTAATCTTTCAGAGAACTCCAGAAAACACAGGCTTAATTTAGTGAGCTTCTAATCAGGACAAATCCTTCAACCTAGGAACCAACTTAGCAAGCTTTTTTGTACTACCACATTTTGTAATGTACACATACCCTTCCTTAAATATGGAGTCAAACTGGACATAGTGTTGGTACTATGTATAAGTGTAGCAAGATTTGTTTTTATTCTTGTATTCCAAAGTTTGCAATAAAGACATGTCATATATTTTCCTAAATGCTTCTTGCACCTCCATGCTAACTTGCTATGTTCCTTGCATGAGAACATCCAAATATTTTTGACAGCAACACTTCAAAGTTACACAGCTTTCAAAAAGTACTGAATTGTAGTTTTACAACTAAAATGAATAAGTTTTGCATTTTTCTATATTATATTCCTTCTACCATTTTATTGCCCATTCAATTAATGTGGTTACCTCCCTTGACAGACTCTGTCCCATAGCTGACCTTTTCGCTTAGCTTTGGATCATCAGCAAACTGAAGATACATTATTCTGTCTCTTTATCTGTCTTTTATATTTAAATAGCTGACGCCCCAACACCGATCCCTACGACACACCACTAGTCTCAGCCTGTTGACTTAAAAATACCGTGAGTATGCCAATTGACTTTCACGATTAACTAATCTTCTGTATTGATGTATCATCCCCCAAATACAAGCCTTTTATTAAACTTGTGTGGAAACTTACCAAACTGTGGGCGGCATGGTGGTTAGCACTGCTGCCTTACAGCGCCAGAGACCCGGGTTCAATTCCCGCCTCAGGCGACTGTGTGGAGTTTGCACATTCTCCCTGTGTCTAGGTGGATTTCCTCCGGGTGCTCCGGTTTCCTCCCACAGTCCAAAGATGTGCAGGTCAGGTGAATTGGCCATGCTAAATTGCCCGTAGTGTTACGGGTATGGGTGGTTGCACTTATGTGGGTCAGTGTGGACTTGTTGGACCGAAGGGCCTGTTTCCAAACTGTAAGTAATCTAATCTAAATACATTTTATTCTCCTTTATCCACAAGGATCTCATAAATTTGTCAAACAAAACTTCTAATCATGCTATACTTTTCCAAGTGGGAGAAAGTGAGGACTGCAGATGCTGGAGATCAGAATCAAGAGTGTGGTGCTGGAAAAGCACAGGAGGTCAGGTAGCATCCGAGGAGCAGGAGAGTTGACGTTTCGGGCAGATTACATTCCAGCATTTTCCCAAATACCAATATTTAGCTAATTGGCCTGTAGTTCACTTTTCTTGTTTTTGAAAATACAGCTTTAGAACAACCAACTTCCAATCTGATTGGACTATCCTAAATCTGAAGAATGTTGGAAAGTTATAATAACGCATATACCAGCTCTGCTGCATAATCTTTTTATTAAAAACAGTTCTATTGGGTAGAGTATCTGTTCGCAGAGATTTATTAGATTTTAGTCCCTCCAGTATTTTTCCTGCTGATAATAATCATTAATTTTCTCATTATTTTTTTCTCTTAAGATGCCCTCATTCTGGTATTCAACTTGTTTCAGGGAACAATATTTATTTTAATTGCTTTTTAAATACTTTAAAGAGAAAAATAGCAAGGGTATGAAGGCCTTTATCATACTTTGGGTGACACTTTTCTGGTTTCTAAAACACTCCAAACCTCAGAATTGTTCTGTACTGTACAGTTTTTTGCAACATTATAAGCCTCTTTTGATCTAAAGCTATGCATAAGCTGGAGTCATAGAGATATACAACATGGAAACAGTCCTTTTGGTCCAACTCATCCACGCTGACCAGTATCCTGTTAATCTGGCCCCAATTGCCAGCACTTGGCCCACATCCCTCTCAACCTTTCCTATTCATGTACCCATCCAGATGCCTTTTAAATGTTGCAATTGCACCAGCCTCCTCCACTTTCTCTGGCAGCTCATTCCTTTGCGTGAAAATGTTGCCCCTTAGTTCCTTTTAAAATCTTTCCCCTCTCACCCTAAACCTATGCCCTCTTAGTTCTGGACTCCCCCAATCAGGAAAAAGACCTTGACTTTTTACCCTATCCCTTCATGATTTATAAACCTCCATAAGGTCACCCCTCAGCCTCCGACGCTCCAGGGAAAACAACCCCAGCCTATTCAGCCTCTCCTTATAGTTCAAGCCCTCTAACCATGGTAACATCCTTGTAAATCTTTTCTGAACCCATTCAAGTTTCACAACATCTGCACTTTCTCCCCGTGTCTGCGTGGGTTTCCTCCGGGTGCTCCGGTTTCCTCCCACAGTCACAAAGATGTGCGGGTCAGGTGAATTGGCCATGCTAAATTGCCCGTAGTGTTAGGTAAGGGTATGGGTGGGTTGCGCTTCGGCGGGTCGGTGTGGACTTGTTGGGCCGAAGGGCCTGTTTCCACACTGTAAGTCTAATCTAAACATCCTTCCTATAGGAGGTAGACCAGAATTGCACACAACACATTCCAAAAGTTGCCTACCCAATGTCCTGTACAGCCCCAACATGACATCCCAATTCTTGTACTCAATGCTCAGACCAATAAAGAAACAGCCTACTAAATGCCTCCTTCACTATCCTATAAACCTGAGCCTCCACTTTTAAGGAACTATGAACCTGCACTCCAAGGTCTCTTTGTTCAGCAACACTCCCCAGGACCTTACCATTAATTGTGTAAGTCCTGCCCTGATTTGCCTACCAAAAATGCAGCACTTCACATTTATCTAAATTAAACTTCTTGAGTGAACTGGATGAGTCTTGAGCCAGGGGTGCATCATCCTTGCTGAGCTTTTCTTTTTCAGGGATGCATTTTTGCTGAAAATTTCGAATTGTTTCCCATTGTTTAATTGCCACCATACACATATCTATTTAGCTATTCAATCTTAGTTTCCCCTGATACTTTTGCAATTAGCTTTGTTTAAAGAATCGTATTTGACACTGGAGTATTTAACTTCCAAACTTTACACAGAATTTGTACAATGATTGCCATTTCCCAGTGGATGTTTTACAATGACATTACAAATTAAGCCTGCCTCATTACACAATATTAGCCCCGTCTACAGACCAAGTTAGAGATATTTTATAATCAAAATCTGGTTAAGTTGTTACTACACATCCCAAGACCAGGTGGGACCTGAACCCTGGTTTAGGAGTAGGAACTACCACTGCCACCAAAAGTCTTCCTTCTTACATCATTCTTTGAGCCATAAATTTAGTCTCTAGTCTGCTAGACACTTTGGCAATTGGCACATAGCTCCGGAAACAACTTAGGTATGATCATCTTTAATTTAGATCCTCACTAGGCAGACTAGGAATGATGTTCAGATATGACATAGGTTCTCATATGTACCACTGGAGGCTCTTCTCCAGCTTTAATTCTGGAGAATAGCAAACAACAACTTACAGTTCCCAGTCTTGGCTGCAGAGAACTGCAACATTACAATCCTTTTCATTCCTCCTGACTTAAATAGCATCCTGCACCCAGGATCAGATCATTCACCACCCTGTAGTCTTTCTCAGCCGTACAGGTAGCAAGCACCTCACACCTGTGGAAAGGTCTGGGGCAGAGACCACTCCATTACTCCAAGCTTGTGTATTTCTTAAATCTTTCTCCTCTCACTTTAAAAGAATATGTCCCTTAGTCATGAAATCGCCCACCCTAGGGAAAGACACCTCCATCACTTCTCATCTTACCAAACTTCTATTTGGTACCTATTTCTTCCTCTGTCCCATCTTTCTGAAGCACCTATCATTTTGAAGTTACAAACTTTTTGTACAAGTCCAAGCTGTCATTTGTAAAGCGGCTATTGATCACAGCAAACAAAATGGTTTGGAATGCATAAATGCACTGACTGGAAAGACAATACAATGTCAGCATTCACCTTCTCCAAATCCCTCATGATTTTATAAAACTCTAAACCAGGGAACGCAATAATCTAGTGGACTGTTAAACCAGAGACTCAAATAATATTCTGGGGACCTGGATTCAAATCCTGCCATGGCAGATGGGGGAATATGAATTCAATAAATATCTGGAATTAAAAGTCTAATGATGACCATGAATCCATTGTTGACTGTTGAAACAAAATCTGGTTCACGCATGTCCTTTAGGGAAGGAAACTGCCATCCTTATCTTGTCTGGCCTACATGTGACTCCAGACCTACAGTAAGGTGGTTGACTCTGAACTGCCATCTGGGCAATTAGGGACAGGCAACAAATGCTGCGTAGCCAGTGTTACCCTCATCCTGTGAGTGAATAAAGAAACAAAACGTAACCCCTCAACCTCCTATGCTCCAGTGATAAAAGTCCCTGCCTTTCCTTAAGACATAAAACTCTCATTCCCAGCAACATCCGTGTAAATCTTTTCTGACTCCTCTCCGGCTTAATAATATCCTTCCTATAACAGGACGAGCAGAATGGACACACTATTCCAGAAGAGGCCTTAACAATGTCCTGAAAAACCCTCAAGATGACATCCCAACTCCTGTACTCAAAGGTCTGAGCAATGAAGGTGCGTATGTTAAATGCCTTAACTACCATGTCTACATGTGACGTAAATTTAAATGAGTTATGTACAACACAAATTTTAACTGCATAAATCCTGCCCTTATTTGTTTTACCAAAATGCAGTACCTCGTATTTATCCAAATTAACTAAAATTTCATCTAAACTCCCCACCTTCCCTTCCCTTTCACTGCAAGCGAAAGTCTCCATCACTTCTCATCTTGCCAAATTTATATTTGGTATCTATTTCTTCCTCTGTCCCATCTTTCTGAAGCACCTATCATTTTGAAGTTACAAACTTGTTGTACAAGTCCAAACTGTCATTTGTAAAGCGGTTATTGATCACAGCACACAAAATGGTTTGGAATGCATAAATGCACTGACTGGAAAGACAATACAATGTCAGCTTTCAACACATTAACAGGCTTAAGACACTCTAATTAAATGTCAATCCAAAAAATAACTCCTTAAAGACAATATGTGGCTGGCAGCTCTACTCTTGGAATATATTAGCACTATTTCTCTTGCACCGTCTCCAAAAATTCACCCCTCAAGGTAATTAAATTCTATCTTTGGCTGTGACATCTCACTAGCACTGCACTTGGTTTGGTTTTAGGTAAAACAACAAAAGTAACAGAAACTACTCAATGAAACATTAAAAATTGCACTTCTTTTAATCAGCAGCATTTGTAATACATTGAAACCATTCCTTGTGAACTTGATTTCGCAGACACTTATAAGCAGAACCTTATTCAGAAATGAGAATATTTCCATCTTCACATACCTGCAGTAAGCAGCTAACCAACCTGATCTCTGCACTTAGCAAAATGACAAGTTGGCACTCCAACTGAACAACTGAAATCTGCACTTGACCTTTTATCATATTAGTATCATATATTCTTTCAAAGCATGTCTTGATTATTATATGTGAAATTAAATAGATCTTAAATTCTTTCCAATTCATTGAAATAAAATATTAATTTGCATACCACAAACATATTGTTCCTAAAGTATGTTGCAGAAGAATGTATGACATCCAGGTTATGATGGTTTTGCGAACAAAACAAATGTTAGGCAACTACCTTAAACACAGTAACATTAAATACCACCATTTTTGTTGGTTTGAAGGCACAAAATTCATCATTTGCATTCAATGGGTACTTAAGCCGCCAGTTTTGCAGTCTGCTTGAAAGTGTCTGATGTCTTTGCAAGTATCAGGATTTTAATCAGCAGGACTGGTTGGACCAAAGGGTCTGTTCTGTTCATGTTCATGTCTTAGTAGAAACAATCAAGGAAACCTGTTTGCGAAAATTTCATTTTGGTTTGTCGTTGGGAGAACACAAGGATTCAGACATTGTGTGAAGAGGAAGATGTATTAAGAAATGAGAATACAGATAGCTGATTACATTCAGAATCAGTTTGTTCTTGATTACCATGCAGAAGTTTCACCTCAGTTTTACTGCATGCTGGTATTTTCTTCTGTTCTGGTAATGTGTGCATTTCTCTGCATGATTCTTGGCGAAGACAGGACTTCGGAATTGGAGGTGTTTCATTTACCAGAAGAACCATGTCAGCAAACAGGGAAAGTTTACTGTCTGCCATGTCTTCATAAGCTGTGCTCTGGCATAGTACAGACTGCAACTTAGATTCTGCAGTTACTCTCTTTTGCAGTTCACAATGCGAATGTTGCTCAGTCATAAAAGGGAACGTGCTTGGGTTTACAATTTGTGTTTCTGAATGTGTTTGACCAATTTTAGTATCAGCTGAATTTGATGTAACTTCAGTTACTTTTTCTGTGTACTGGGTTTTAATGTCTGATGCTGGAAGAGATGGAAATACTGGTCCCTGGTTTTCCTGGGAGATTGAGGCTCCTGATTGCACAGGTAAACTCAGTGAAGATTCCTGTTTTTTCTCCACTAGTGAAGTCTTCTCTAACCCAGGATGAAACTGCAATGGTTGAATCAACATTTTCTCTTTCAACTCTGAAGTGAAGTTGGTTTGAGGTGTCACATCATTACATGACAGGGTGTCAGTGGAAATAGACAGAGGTATTTCTGACGCTGAACACTGAGTTGCTGGCCTATTCCCAATCAAAGCTTGAAACTGCCTCAGAATCTTTAAGAAAGAACAAAACATTAATGTTATCTGCATCTTTGATCATTGTACCTTGGCACCTCTTCAGGTGCGCACTGTCATGCGTTTTTAACCTTCCAGCCTGTCAGTCATTATTCTAAGCAAATACTGAGTGATTCTCTTTTACAATGGAATGGTTGTTCCAAATACAGGAGACAGCACTTTGAAGGCTATTCTCAAGGGTTCCTCCAAAATGTGCTTTCATTTATTTTTGGCTCTTATATTTAATTATAATACACTGTGTTTTGCTGCTGGATGTGAATTTAAAAAAAAACACACTCCAGTTTTATACAGATGCACAGTGTTCCACCTAGCTGTAGCCACGAACACAGCATATTAAAAAAAAATTGAATTATTTTTCTTCTCTGCTTAAGAGCGTCACCAGAAACAGGCAATTCAATAGCGCTTTTAAGGTAGCGAGACATCCCAAAAGGATTTGCCCTCACATCCTCCATTCTATGTCACTTCTCAGATAAATGGTAAAAGATCAGAGCTCTTCCACAGGTGAGAGAGGCTGATAGCAGTTATAACTCCTACAAGCTAAGTCTGACAACTATTTGCAGAAGTCTTTAGCTGGAGCTGCATAGAGTTCTTTGTTCTTTTACCTTCACAGCTTCTTCAAGTATGCAGCACCAAGATTTTCCATCCCTGGCTGTACTCCATCCCAAACAGAAATACTCTTCCCACATTCCCAACACCATTAAGAAATAACTCACATTTATGTTACACTGCATAAAATCCAAACAATATAACAAAGCTCTTCACAACCAACGAGTTGGTGAGAAATGCAAAGAGTGTTGCATAAGCAAAGAGACAGACAATAGTGTGATGTACAGAAGCAATCTGTTTTTGGTTGAGGGAAGAATGTTAGCTATATACAAGAATAATTTTCTGTTCGTTTTCAAATAATACCATATGCATTTAAACAATCAAAGTTCATAACAGTGCCACATTTTCCTATGATCCCACTGAAGGAAAGTTTATGTCTTGAATGTAATATGGGGATAATCACAGCTGAACATCATGATTCATATTTTTTTATCTTGAAATCAGATATCCATTGTCAGAACTATGATATATAAAATTGTTTTTGGACACTAAATTCTGAAGGGACTGAAGATATGTTAGACTAAAGCACGAACAGTAGTAAGAAAGGAGGAGGAGGCTGGCTTATAATAAGTCACAGTCATACAACACGGAAACAGACCCTTTGGTCCAACCAGTTCATGCCAAACATAATTCCAAACTAAACCACTCCCGGCCCACATTCCTCCAAACCCTTCCTATTCATGTATCTATCTAAATGTCGTTTATACATTGTAATTGTACCCACATTCACCACTTCCTCAGGAAGTTCATTCCACACACAAACCACTCTCTGTGTAAAACGTTTGCCTCTCATGTCTTTTTTCAATGTCTCACCTCTCACCTTAAAAATGTGCCCCCTAATCTTGAAATCCCCCATCCTAGGGAAAAGACAACTACCATTAACTCTGTTTATACCTCTCATTATTTTATAAACTTCGATCAGGTCAAGTAAACAAATACAGAGTAGAATCATGGGCAATAAAGTACAGACAACATCAGTTAATGCTGTAGCAATTACAGAAAAACCAACATTAACCTATTTCTCAAGACTGTAAGCATATGACAATTATTTTAAAATACTGCTCTTGGGTTTTAATTATGAATGTGCTGAATTCGGAAAGAAAATATTTTCTCAACAGTGAAAAAGTGAATATTTTGATCATTAACTTACCTTAGTGGCTCGATTGGTCACAGGCCCTGCTCCACCCTCACTCAACTGTTGCAAGGACTTGTGGGTAATTGCAAATATCTGGTCATGTGATAACAAGTCTGAGCACATGAGAGTGGAGAGAATACTCATTGACCTCTGCAAGAAATAAAAGCACCAAATAGAATAGATTAAAAAATAGCAAAAGCAATACCTTTAGACACAACACACAGATACAACTATTAAAAGCTGTACATCTACTTTGCCGTTCTTGTGAACAAACTACTGAGGCATTTAAATAAATACAAGCTGAAGGAATCCAAGATGCCTGCAAAGGTCCAAGTTTACCAACTTCAGTCTAAACAATAATCATGTTCAGGAAGAACTTCAACCTTCAGCAGGAGCCTCTGCTGAGTTGGTGGTGACTGTGCTTCTTTTAAGCTCATGAAAACTCCGTTAAAAACATTGCTGCTCTAAAGTACTTACAGTAATCCCTTTGCACATGTGAAAGAAACCCTGAGCTCCACACAACAATTAGTGTTATGAATGAGTTACCTTTCCAGGACAGTGGAAAATTAATAGATTGGGATACCTTCTTACTCCTCTTTCATAAGTTAACCTCTATTCCTAAATTAATCTGATTATCTGAAATACACGGTCAGATATTTAAGGTTTTCTTTGTTTCCAATTTTATGAGTTGCTGGTATTGTAGTACCTCACTACTACAACTTCTATACAACTAAAGGTATTCAGCAAAGTGTCACATCTAAGAGTTCATTCAAAAGTGGTTATTAACCTGACTTTTTTGAATAGCAAGTCTGAGGAAAATGATAGACATGAATTTATCTTGTGCCACATTTCAAAGTGCTTTGCGTATGATTATTTGCTCTGGAACTAAGAACTTAAAATAAATTTTTAAAGAAAATACCATATTGACAGAGTGAGAGGGATCTTTCAGTTTCTCATTGAGAAGCTCCACAACCACTTCACAGTTCAGTAATCCACATCTAAATTTGGGAAGAGAAAGATACTGTATGAAAACATAATGAATTTTACAAGAAATAAAGGCCCAGAACAAAGTTCGAAACTGTTCAGTAGGTAAATTGGTCACTGCTGAAAACATCTTTGAAAACATTTTTCTTCAATGAGTAGCAATGTTATTGATGTCAGATGGAGGAGGATCATGGCGTAAGAATGTTTCACCAAAACACATGACAGGCTTGATGGATTAGCTTTTTTTTGTCACTTTCCCATTCACGTTTGTTAAATTAAGACTTTTCCTCACATTATAATTAAGTCAATTAATTCCTCAGAAGCATTGGGCAAGCTGGAAAAGCTCAGCAGGTTTAGCAGCATCTGTGGACAGAAATCAGATTTAATGTTTCAGGTCAGCATCAATTCCTACTTATATCAGTTCTGAAAGAGGGTCACTCGACCCAAAATGTTAACTCTGATTTCTCTCCACAGATGATGCCAGACCTGCTGAGCTTTTCCTGCAATTTTTGTTTTTGTTTCTTATATACAGCATCTGCAGTTCTTTTGGGTTTTTAAAAATTAGGATCATGCTTAGGATCAAATCCTGGAGCTGCCTTTCCAGCACAACTGTGGACTTACCGACACCAGATGGACTACTCAGTTCACCTTCTCAAGGGCAACAAAGGTTTGCCAATGAAAGAATAAATAAAATCTATTTGCATAGCCTAATGAAGTGATATCACTGAAAAACCAATGGGAAATGCACCGACATGGTGAGCCTAAATTTAAATCAGTTAGCACAATGGATATTCTCCAGAATAGCAATTTTGAAAGCTGTTCTGAGCTCCACATTACAAGTAGTTTATTTAGTTTTTTTTGAGAGAGCATTATTTCAGAACAAATCACACCTGAGCATTTTCTTAATAAGATGAGTGAGAATAATCAAGGTGTCTTATTAAAACTTACAATTCATAATTTTAATCAGAGGAGTGTTGAATTAAAAAGTTAGGACTACATTCCTGGATTATACTCTTATGGGCATTGCTGTTTGCAACCAATTATTCATTTCAGTGCAAGTCAGAAATTTCAAAGTCTACTGCTTTTTACTTATCCCAGAAAGTCAAAGTGGTTTAGTCAAAAGGCTCATTAATAGAACCATACTCACTCTTTGATAAAATGTTGTGTTTCTTCTCTCGTCAAAAATACTTTTGACCCTTGGATCAGGTTGTTTACCAAGGTTATTTCCTGAATGCAGTCATTGAGGTTTATTGATTCAACTCTGTCAAATAGAAATCACATAGCTATCAGTTGAATAACACAACTTTAATTTGCAAAACATTCCTAGAATAAAATCAAGTTACAGTCTTGTTTATCTTGAAATGTTTACTGAATCATACTGAGATTAAAATATTCACTGTTGATTTTAGCTAAGTAAGAAATTTTAAAAAGTAGATGCTTATTATAGCATTTTAACCACTTTATTATTAAAGTTGACTTAAGAACTGAAAGTATCAGAAAGATGAATTGAACTTGTGGGTGCATATATCTATACTGACAGCCCACTATCAAAACTCAGACAAATGACTACAACTAAACATGAAAATCTTAATTACAGGGATTTTCTATATTTCACAAACTTCTGCTCACATTGTATAAAATTACAATCTTCTCTAATTTTCAATACTGCGTAGAAATTCAATCAGACAAAAGTAATGACTGAAACGTGTAGCATTTTCACACTAAAAGCGTAACATAACAGAAAGTAGATTTGCTGTACAGAATCCTCAGTAGAAACAAGAAACTCTTTCAGCATGCTTTTCTGTTCCCTCCCCTCTAACCGGTATGATTTTTAAAAATGTTTTTGAATATAATCGTCACTGTACTGTGAGCAGAAAATAAGTTTCATTTAAAACACACAAGTTTGTACATGTACTTAACTTCACTATAGTCTGGCACTAAAATAGCTCATTGATATTCTGTTAAATTTTCATTTACCTTTCCATCAAGTCTCCACTCTCTCTGCTGCCCCCTGACTGGCTGTCTGTACTTGTTTTACTGTTGCTGCCATCTGAGATATAATTGGTCTGTGAGGACTCCTGGGAACTGTGCCCACTGTCATTTTCTTCCCAGCCTCCCCCTGGCAGACCAGGTTTATGATGAATCGCTGCAAAGGAAAATGAACCATAATGATACCCAAGCCAAAATTACACCTCTTCTGTGCACCATGTTCTAAATGCTTCCAAAGGAATTTGTGTTTGCTCTTCACTGTTACTACTTGCCAAGCAACCTTAAATCAAAGTTAGTGTAAAAAATATCTTCTACTTTGTTTTTAGGTTAAATTCTGATTAGCTTGGCTCCAACAGGAGAATAGGATACACAGGGAATTACTTCACAGTCTTTTATATTGACCAGAAGTGCATTATTCAGATGTGAGTGTTCATGAATGAATTAATCCATTGTAACTTCTGAAGATCGACTTGCCTTTTGTACTGTGTCTAGCAACAGGACTTTTAGGAATTGGCTTCACTTGTTTTGCTTCAGAGGCTGTTGACAATACTGGCTGGTAGCCCTCAACATGATAACGGCTTCCACAATTTTTGGGGCAATCTTGAGGAAGTACAGCATTCGCCATAACCTCTGCTGCTTTCTGTATCTTATTAAGAATTGCATCACTGGTAGAACCTGATAATGAAAGAAACATTATTTTTAATTTCTGATTACGATTTAACAGTCAGACTCATTAAAAAAAAAGAAAAATATAAAAAATAGAAGTAGGTAAATAGGGCATTTGAACCTGCTCCTCCACTCAACATGATCAGGGCTGATCATCCAAATCAGTCCCCTGTTTCTGTTTTCTCCTTATACCCTTTAGCCCTAAGAACTATATCTAACTCTTTCTTTGAAACATTCAATGTTTGGCCTCAACCTCTTTTTGTGGCAGGGAATTCCACAGGGCTCACCACTCTCTGGGTGAAGAAATTTCTCAGCTCAGTCCTATATAGCCGACCCCATATTCTTGAACTGTGACCCATGGTTCTGGACTCCCTGCTCATCAGAATATTCGTTTTGCATTTACCCTGTCTAGTCCTGTTAAATTTTATAGGTTTTTATGAGACTCCCCCACCTCATTGTTCTGGACTCTAGTGGGGGGAGGCGATGGCTACAGGTATTATTGATTTGATTAGATTAGATTAGATTAGATTACTTACAGTGTGGAAACAGGCCCTTCGGCCCAACAAGTCCATACCGAACCGCCGAAGCGCAACCCACCCATACCCCCACATTTACCCCTTACCTAACACTACGGGCAATTTAACATGGCCAATTCACCTGACCCGCACATCTTTGGACTGTGGGAGGAAACCGGAGCACCCAGAGGAAACCCACGCAGACGCTGGACTGTTGATCTAGAGACCAGGGCATATTGTGGAAATCGGAGTTAAAATCCTATATGGCAGATGGTGGAATGTGAACTCAATAATAAAAAAAGTCTCAAAATGATCATGAAATAGTTGTTGGAAAAAACCATCTGGTTCACTTTTAGGGAAGGAAACTGCCATCTTTATCTGGTCTGGCCTACATGTGACTAAAGATCCACCGCAATTTCCCTCTGGGAAATTAAGGATGGGCAATAAATGCTGGCCTAGCCAGCCATATTCTCATCCAATGAGTGAATAAAAAAAGGTTACCAGGTCCAAGGGTTTATTGGCTTTAATTCCATCAATTTCCCCAACACCATTTACCTACTCCCTCTCACAAGATCCTGTGTGCGTCAACATTTTTGTGAGTTTAATTGTGTCCTTTGTGAAACCAATATATGTATTTATTTGAATTGCCATCTCTTTGTTCCCATTATAACTTCCTTGTTTCTGACTGTAAGGGATATACATTTGATTATCAAAACTTTTGTGTCAGTTTGTATGTTTCCTGCACTAACCTCACACTCTTTTCCCCCTATTAAACAATTCCTTTGCTGAAATTTGAACTGGTCAAATTCTCGGGTCTGCAGCATTTTATGTTGATTTACAGGCTCCTTCTCTAGATCTTATAGTATCTCAAATTCCCCTTGTTAGCCATGGTTGGGCCACCTTTCCCATTTTAGTTATGTGCCAGACAGGAATAAAACAACTATTGTAGTCCCATGTCATAGAGTTGTACAGCATGGAAATAGACCTTTCAGTCTAACTCATCCATGCCAATCAGATCCCCTAAATTCATCTAGTCTCATTTGCCAGCTTTGGCCCATTTCCCTCTAGTAAAAAATGAGGTCTGCAGATGCTGGAGATCACAGCTGCAAATGTGTTGCTGGTCAAAGCACAGCAGGTTAGGCAGCATCTCAGGAATAGAGAATTCGACGTTTCGAGCATAAGCCCTTCATCAGGAGTAAGAGAGAGAGAGCCAAGCCGGCTGAGATAAAAGGTAGGGAGGAGGGACTAGGGGGAGGGGCGATGGAGGTGGGATAGGTGGAAGGAGGTCAAGGTGAGGGTGATAGGCCGGAGTGGGGTGGGGGCGGAGAGGTCAGGAAGAGGATTGCAGGTTAGGAGGGCGGTGCTGAGTTGAGGGAACCGACTGAGACAAGGTGGGGGGAGGGGAAATAAGGAAGCTGGAGAAATCTGAATTCAGATTTCTCCAGCTTCCTTATTTCCCCTCCCCCCACCTTGTCTCAGTCGGTTCCCTCAACTCAGCACCGCCCTCCTAACCTGCAATCCTCTTCCTGACCTCTCCGCCCCCACCCCACTCCGGCCTATCACCCTCACCTTGACCTCCTTCCACCTATCCCACCTCCATCGCCCCTCCCCCTAGTCCCTCCTCCCTACCTTTTATCTCAGCCGGCTTGGCTCTCTCTCTCTTATTCCTGATGAAGGGCTTATGCTCGAAACGTCGAATTCTCTATTCCTGAGATGCTGCCTAACCTGCTGTGCTTTGACCAGCAACACATTTGCAGCCATTTCCCTCTAAACCCTTTCTATTCATATATCCATCCAGATGCCTTTTAAATGCTGTAATTGTACCAGTCTCTACCACTTCCTCTGGCAGCTCATTCCACACACGCAGCATCCTCTGCATAAAAATGTTGACCCTTAGGTCCCATTTAAATCTCACCTTAAACCTATGCCCTCTAGTTTTGGACTCCATGACCCTGAGTAAAAGATCTTGGCTATTCACCCTATCCATGGCCCTTATGATTTTATAAACTTCAATAAGATCACACCTCAGTGTCCGACCCTCTAGGGAAAATAGCCCCATCATATTCAGCCTCTCCCTATATGTCAAACTTTCCACCCTGACAAAGTCCTTGTAAATCTTTTCTGAACCTTTTCAAGTTTGACAACATCTTTCCTATAGCAGGTGGACTCGAATTGAATGCAATATTCCACTAACGACTGAACCAATGCCCTGTACTGCCGCAAGATGACTTCCCAACTCCTATACTCAATGCACTCACCAAAAAAAGGCAAGCATACCAAACATTTTCTTCACAATCCTGTCTACCTGACTCTACTTTCAATGAACTATGAACCCGCACTCCAAGGTCTCTTTATTCAGCAACACTCCCCAGGTCCTGCCTTGATTTGTCTTTCCAAAATGCATTTATCTAATAAATCTCCATCCGCCACTCCTTGGCTCATATGATCAAGGTCTCATTGTACTGAGGTAACCTTTTTGGCTGACAATTACACCACAAATTTTGGTGCAAATTTATTAACCATACCTCTTATGTTCACATTCAAATCATTTATATAGATGAAAAAATGCAGTGACCCAACACAGATCCTCGTGGCCCACTGCTGGTCACAGCCTGAAAAGCAACCCCCCCCCCACCACCTCCTACCTTCAAGCTAGTTCAGTGTCCAAGTGTGTTCTTTAAATGTTTGTCATTGCGTATTCACTATCGTCTCAATAAGTAACATTTCCCAATTTATTATAGCCACCTCCCCCATCAGACCACTGTAGTTTCTTTTATTTAAGGTTCAGGACCTTAGTCTCAGAAACAACTACATCAGTTTCCACCTTAATGAAGGATTCTATCATGTTATGGTAACTCTTTCCCAAGGTGTCACACACAGCTGGATTACCAATTTTCCTTTATCATTATATAATATGCAGTCTAAGATGTCTTCTACAGAATAAAAGACAAAACAAAACCATGCAAATACTGGAAATCCGAAACAACAACAGAAATTCCTGGAAAAACTCAGCAAGTCTGTCAGCATATATGAAGAGAAAGTCGAGTTAATGTTTTGGGTCTAGTGACCCATCTTCAGACACTTCTCTAGGTGGCTTCTTGGATTTATTGATCCAAAAGACAATCCTGTACACACCCCAGAATTCTTCCTCTACTGTACTGTAACCAATTTAAGTTGTCCTATCTATATGCAGATTAAATCATCCATAATTACAGCTTGCATCTCTAATTTCGTGTTTAATGATTCGCCAACATTACCACTACAGATCTATATATACAATCCTAACAAACCCTTGGTGTTTCAAAGTTTTACCAATACAGATTCTACTATACCAGAGCTAATAACTTGCCTTATTCAAATTAATGATCTCTTTAACCAGCAATGCCATCCCACTGCCTTTTTGGCTTTTGTTTGTCCTTCTTAAAAACTGAGGAAGATTGGAAATTCAGTTTCATCCCTAGTCACCCTGCAGCCAAACCCTATAATCCCAAATACATCATACTGTTTATATCTATTTGCAATAATAATCCATGCAGTTTATTGATAATTCTCTATGCATTAAGACATAAGGCCTTGAGGTCTTTTTAACATTCTAAATCCCATTCATATTATTTTGCACTGTGTTCTTGTTTGATTATTGCACTTTAATTTTCTGTCATCACTTTTCTTATTTCTCATTCTGTCTTTTATTCTTGTGCTGGTTTCCCTCTCCTCTCTCCCTATATAGGTTCCTACCCCCCTGCTATTTTAGTTTAAACCCTCTCAAACACAGTCGCAAATACATAGGTTCTGGTCCTGGCCCAGGTGCAACTTGTGCAGCTTGTCCTGGTCTCCCAGAACCGGTCCCAATATCCTAGGAATCCAAAACCCTCCCCCTCCCTTGCACCATCTCTCCAGCCATGTATCCATGTGACTCAGTAATGACCACCAGGTACAAGCTGAGACAAATCCAGTGTTGATAAATTCAGTTGCAAGGTTTGTAGCTCAGGTTGAGGTTTAGGGTGTAGGTTTGCTCTCTGAGCTGTAGGTTTGATATCCAGACGTTTCATTACCTGGCTAGGTAACATCATCAGTGGCGACCTCCAAGTGAAGCGAAGCTGTTGTCTCCTGCTTTCTATTTATGTGTTTGTCCTGGATGGGGTTCCTGGGGTTTGTGGTGATGTAATTTCCTGTTAGTTTTCTGAGGGGTTAACAGATTGTATCTAGATCTATGTGTTTGTTTATGGCGCTGTGTATGGAGTGGCAGGCCTCTAGGAAATCTCTGGCATGTCTTTGCTTAGCCTGTCCCACAATTCTACGGACTACCAAAAATCCATAAACCAGGAGCCCCCCTTCAGACCCATAGTCTCACTACCCGGAACACTAACTTACAGACTGGCTAAAGAACTACACGCAAGACTGAAATACCCAGTAGAAGAGTCACAGCATTCCATCCACTCCACCCAGGAATTCCTAAAAATCATCAAAAGCACCAAAATAGAGGAAGACGAAACAATGATCTCATTTGATGTAACAGCACTGTTCACCTCCGTCAACATTGACCTGGCAAAGGAAACACTCACCACACTTTTAGAAGAGACCATCACACACACCCCCAACCACCATCAATCACATTACCAACGAAAACATCATGAAGCTAGTGGACCTGTGCCCCACCATCCATTTCACCTTCAACAACATATCTACAAACAAGACAACAGCAGACCCATGGGATCTCCACTATCAGGATTCATAGCAGAAGCGGTAATGCAAAGACTAGAATAAACAGCCATACCAACCATCAAACCAAAAATCTGGGTCCGCTGTGTTGAAGACACCTTTGTCATTACAAAACGAAACAAGATAGAAGAGACATTTAAAATCATCAACAACACCCTCACAGGCATAAAGTGCACCAAAGAAGAAGAAACCGACAACAAACTCCCATTCCTGGATGTCACAGTCGAAAGAAAGATCAATGGAGAACTACAAACCTGCGTATACAGAAAACCAACAAACACTGACCAAATACTTAACTAAACCAGCAACCATCCCCATACACACACAAACAAAGCTGTATCAGAACACTATTCCAACGAGCCACCACACACTGCAGCACAGATGAACTTCGGAAAACAGAGGAGAACCACCTATACAACATATTCAAGAACGGATACTCAAAAATACAGTCCGCAGATTCCTCAAGAACAAACCACAACAAGCAGACCAAACACAGCCAGAAACCCTAACCGCCTTACCATACACCAAAAGTTTCAGAAATGACAGCCAGACAACTAAGACCCCTTGGAATCCTAGTAGCACACAAACACACCAACACTCTCAAACAAAAACTAACAAACTTAAAAAACCCAGTACAACCCATGGACAAAACCAACGTCATCTATAAAAGTCCATGCAAGGACTGCCACAAACACTACGTAGGACAAACAGGAAGAAAGTTAGCCACCAGGATACATGAACACCAGCTAGCCACAAAAAGACACGACGCTCTCTCCCTCGTAGCCCTACACACGGATGAAAGAAAAACACCATTTTGACTGGGACAACACATCTATCCCGGGACAGGCTAAGCAAAGACATGCCAGAGAATTCCTCGAGGCCTGGCACTCCAACCACAACGCCATAAACAAACACATAGATCTGGATACCATCTATCAACACCTCAGAAAACGAACAGGAAATGACATCACCACAAACCCCAGGAACCCCATCCAGGACAAACACATAAATAGAAAGCAGGAGAAAATAGCCTCGCTTCACTTGGAGGTCGCCACGGATGATGTTACCTAGCCAGGTAATTAAACTTATGGATATTAAACCTACAGTGCAGCGAGCAAACTTACACCATAAATTCAGTTATTTACATCTTAGAAAAGCGCATTTTTACCACACTCCAATCTATATCACACTGGTATTACCATTCCTGTTTATGTAAACATGAAACAACTCTTTGGTCTGTCAGCAATTTGCACTTTGGGAAACATTTATTTTTGTAGTGTTACCCATTCCTGGGGCCAGCACATCAGACACACATTATTACGCTAATTAATGTGCTTACGATGGCACTGTTAAGATTACTACAGAAAGATATGATATTTTCAAGTTTAGCGTTAATCCAATTATCATCAAATGGCATCTGGAAAAATCAAGAAATGGAGCCTACACCAGGATAACCTAACCTAGACAGGAGAATGTATAATTCATGATTAAATTGCTGACTGCATTCTTTTAGATAAGGCTGAAGTACTCTGCAGCAATCTGTTTCTGCACTTACCTGAAAGGCTTTTCCCTGCTGTGTTTCCAAAGCCTTGCATTGTGGAGCCAGATGAAGGACTTGAACCCATTCCTATAGAAAAGAAAAATCAAAACTTATCTTGCCAATTAATTCCACTAAACTTTGCATTGCACTGTACTTACAAAAGTCTATTCAGAATACCGAGTTTAACATTTGATCTTAAAATATTTTAAATTTGGATCAGTTTTTACTCAATAAGGCTTTTCGTTGAATTGTAATAAATTAAGTATGATGAGAAATCGGGAAATTAAAGAATCTGTGGAAAATTGCCTCGTTTAAAAAAAGCAAAGGTTAAACAATTTCAGTTTCCAACCGTGGAATTATTAGATGCCAAACCCACTGCAATACCAACTTTTGAGGAAGAACTCAGTGAGCAATTAAGAAATAGGAAAGACAATAGAAGCAAAAATGGGCATTCATTATTAATTATATACATTAAATATCAAAGAAACGTGTAAAATTAATTGCAAGTTGATTTTGGATTCACCCATTACATATAAAAATGTGCCATTACCCAACATCTTGCTCATTACTGAGAATGATGAATAATCAATTAGCAGAATTCACAGTTTCAGTAAGGTTCAAAAGAACAAAGAAAGATGGCAATATAAATCAAGGAACTTAGAAGATGTCAGAATTGGCTTAAGTTTGCAAAGGTAAGTAAGGTGGAAGTCATTAGGTCCCAAAAAAGGGATAAAGGAGGAAGTATTAGAGTATGTAGATTTCTACAACGTAAGAATGAAGGGAAGAAGGAAAGCATGCATTGGTAAAATTTTGAAATAAGGCACTAATCTGCAACAAGAAAATTAAGTTTCATGTCAACTCAAAAGCAAAATATTACAAATCCTGGAAGTCAGATATAAAAACATTCACAAACTCTGGTGGGTTTGCTACACATTTTGAGCATTTTTGATTTTTATCTGTTTAACTCTTTTTTTTGTTTACCAGGTAGCTTACCCTAAGCAAACCTCATCTGTAATTAGAATAGTTATTCCTCAAAGTTGGAGTCTTAGTTAATATCAAAGTGAGACAATTCTTCTTTACAAATCATATTAACTTTAATGATCTAATTTAAAAACAAACAAGTGGACAAGGGCTCATCATGTACAGGTAGTGTCCCTAGTTCTGAGCCAGTAAGTCCAGTTTCAAGTCCACCTATCCCAGATATGTACCAGATCATCTCCATTCAGGTTGATTGAAATAATTGCACAGGAGCTCGTGGCTTATGTTCCCTCCAATTTCTGCTGCTGCACAGACTCCAGGGGCTGTGTGGCAATGAATTTTGGAAGTGAAAGTCAATGGGACACACTAAACGGCCATGCAGCTTAGAGTGAACATGGCTGTCACACAGTGATAATGTTTCTGCTTTTGGGTCAGAAGTGTTCAAGTCCAACCTGCTTCAGCGCTGTGAGAGGACATGTCTGAACAGGTTGATTAAAACTTTCTATACAACCACAGAAGGGCTTTTGTGGTGCAGTAACAATATTCCTACCAGAAGGCCTGGCTTCAAGTCCCAAGTGCTCTAGAGCAGTGTCATAAAATGTCCCAACAAGTTGATTAAAATAACTCTAAAAGCTGTGAGAATATAGGCCACAAGATACAGGAGCAGAAATAGACTATTCAACCCACTGAGTCTGCTCTGCCATTCAATGGGTTGACATATTTCTCAACCCATTGTCCTGCCTTCTTCCTGGAACCTTTGATCCCCTTTAGATTATTAAAAACAGTGAACAATTTAAGTTTAAACAGTAATTTATATTGACATTGTTTAAATTAGGGTGAATGGATGCATTAGAATAGACCAAAATTTAGAAACTCATCAGTTGTAAAAGCATGTCAGTTTTGCCCATATGACAAATGAGTTGCCACAATTTCCACTGTTTAAGATAAATACAAAAACAATAGATTTCTTATGGTGTTACTCATAAACAAAAAAAATGAACTTTTTGCCTTTATTTCTGATCCCTTTTTTGCTTATCTCCATTCTACTTTTGAGTTTTTTTCGTTTCCGATCTTTTAATCTAAAATGTTACAGAAAAGTCAAACGAATTTTATAATATACAGCTCATTACACTCTTCGCAGAATTTCACCAAGTTAGAACAATCTATTGGGAGGAATAGTCCAGCAATCTTGCACCCACTGGTCACAGAATGCTTTCTCAACTTCTCTCCCTCAGGAAGACTGTTTATGAAACACATGAGCCACAAGCTCAATGAGCTCTATCTGAAAAACCTTATGTCTGAAAATCCAAAATAGAACTGCAGATGGTCTATAATTGTGTCCATTTAAATTCTTTGGCTTAATTTCATAATTTGAAAAACATTTGGTAATATTGGGATACAATCTTCTAGCTTTTGGATATTGCACTTCTTAAAATGCTTTTAACATGCAAAATGGAACCACAACTGAGGCTGCGCCGTGTGGTGCCAAAATGTTAAAATTCGTACAAACAAACCCCAGTAATGAATTCAATGGCTTGTCTTGGAATTTTTAGTGAATCCTGATGCACTAATGCTCTAAAGCCACAGCATCTGACATTTAGTAAATTAATCTAATGAACTAAGCTAATATCTCCATGAATGAAAGGCAAATCACTGGAGAAAACAAAAAGTGATCTTTGTGTGTGTAAAGTTCCTTTTGGTATTAAAAAATGAGGAAAGCTGATTTATTTCCAACATTGTAGTTTACAGCATGTACAACAGAGTTATCGGTGACTTTAATCTGTGCATAGAATGAACAAACAAATTACACTTGGAGAGCCCAGGTTTCTGGAGTGTCTCAGGCTGGTTTTCTAGAGCAGCATGCTGAAGAGCTGAGTAGCAAACAGGCTATTTTGGATCCAGTATTATGTAATGAAAATGTGCTAATTTATAATTAATTAATAAGTAATTAGTAATTGGGTTATAAAATAATCTTGAGGAATGAGTGACCATATTAGGAGATAATTTTACATAATGTTTGAAAGTGAGGTAGTTCAATCTGAAGCAAGAGTGTTAAATTTAAATGAAGGAAATTATGAAAGCATTTTGTACGTTAGCTGAGCTGGCATGACTGTACTTGGGTAACTAGCCACAAAAAGACATGACCCTCTCTCACTAGTGTCCTTATACATGGATGAGGAAGGACATCACTTTGACTGGAACAACACAACCATCCTCGGACAAGCCAAACAAAGACACGCACTAGAATTCCCGGAAGCATGGCATTCCAACCAGAATTCTCTATCAACAAACACATCGAGTTAGACCCCATCTACCATCCCCTAAGAAAAGGAAAAAGGAAGTGGCCACCACAGGAAATGACATCACCAACCGATATATATATTATATATATATAGGAATTATCACCAACAGGAATTATCTGCAAAGGTACTTGGGTGTCCTGGTCAATAAGTCATTGACAGCTAATATGCAGATGCGGCAAACTATTAAGAAGGCTAATGGAATGTTAGCCTTTACTACTGAGTTCAGGAGTATGCGAAACTGATTAGACCATACTTGGTGTACTGTGTGCAGTTTTTGCCTTCCTATCTGAAGAAAAATATTATCATAGTGGGAGTGCAATTGAGGTTCATCAGATTTCTTCCTGGGGTGATGGAACTGCCCTGTGAAGAGAGATTGGGCAAACTGGACCAGTAATCTCTAGAGTTTTGAACAATGAGAGGTGATCTCATTGAAACCTACAAAATATTAAAAGAATAAACAGGGTAGATGCAGGCAAGAAGTTTCCCTTGACTGGGGAGCCTAGAACCAGGGGCTTAAAAATAATTGTTGGGAGGAGAATCCATTTTGGACCAAAGAAAGGAAAACTTTATTTTACTCAAAATGTGGTCAATCTTTCGAATTCTCTACTCCAGAGTGCTGTGGAAGATAAGTCTTAGATCATATTTAGAGGTTGAAAAAGTTTTGGGTATAATTGATGTCAAGTGTTGTAAAGATAATGTGGGTAAAAACATTTATCAGTTCCATTGTCATGATCATTCTAAATGGCAGGTCAGACTCAATGGGTTGAGTGGCCGACTCTTGCTTCTATGTTCCTATTACATATCATATATGACTCATAAGAATCCTTACTTTAAAAATAACCAGTTCCCTGTGATTACACTGCAAAGAGAAATCAAGCTGTACTTGAAACATTAACTCGTTTCTCTTCCACTGATGCTGCCAGATCTGCTGAGCTTCTCCTGCACTTTCTGTCTTAATTTCACACCTCCACTTTTGCAAAGTCTTTCGCTTTCATATAGATTGTGTACTTGACTACACCAAATATTTACAATTAGTTGACTGGAGACTCTAATACAGTATCATTTCAATGCAAGAATATGTAAGACGAATTATAAAACGATTTGAGGGCTTGTATGTCTTGCCAAGTTTATGAACAAGATTTACCTGTCTGCAGATATGATCTGGAAGGGGACAAATTGCATGAGGCTTGATATGGCAAAGCATCAGAGAACAACAAATTTGCTAAATCCTGCCAAGGGAAAAGTAGACATTAATCACTGGTCTCAGGGACTCCAGAACCCATTTTCTGTACCTCTCTCAAAACATGTAGCATAAATTAAGAAGCACAGCCATAGAACTGATATTCTCCAAGTTCTGAACAATAGACTTTTGAAAACATTTAAAATGATTGGACCTAGACTTAAGAAAGTAAATACCTCAGCAGTTGTTCGGACCCTCTGATATAGGGCATTTCCATGAAGCACATCTGGAGGCCCACTAAAAACTAGCAGGAAAGAAATGCAATAAATAATCAGAAGCTACAGGACAGAAAACAGTCAGGGCATGAAATTTATTTCATGAATAAGACCAACCTTTAAAACATTGCTGAGTGAGTCATTGCTTTACTCGTGAAGAAAACTGTAAACATTTTATAACAATTTTCTTCTGTTTCAAATGATATATATTAATTTTAAAATTAGGCATATAAATTATTCTAGATATTTAGCTATTTATCAAGGACTAACTTAAACCTTGAAAAACCTATTAAAAATATATTGCCAGGTAAGGAAAAGGGATTTGTGGTGTCTGAAACTAACTTGAGCATTGAAATTCTGAAATCATCACTGAAAACAATGAAAGAAGGTACTTTGACATTCTCTCTTTAGATAATGAGAGAAAGTGAGGACTGCAGATGCAGAGGTCAGTTGAAAAGTGTGGTGCTGGAAAAGCACCACAGATGCTGCCTGACCTGCTGTACTTTTCCAGCGCCATACTTTTCGACTCTCTTTTGATAATATTGGGTTGTAAAGTCAATCCTCAAAAATTTTTTAACAACCAGAATGGAATATAAAAATGATTATAAACAGTTATATTGTACATAATAGAAACAATGGGTGTTCTGCCTACCAGTTGGAAAATTACCTTTAGAAGGGCAAACTCTATTACGAGGTAATTACAAACCTAACCAGTCAATGTTGGGTCTCCCACAATTAAGTCCTGAGCAATGCAGACATCTCACCTTCGAGTAGTGCATGCCTAATACAGGGCAGCAGCAGCTCTCCAGTACCAGCAGTGCCAACAGGAGTGGTGGCTAACGCTGGCAAAACACTCAGGCTTGCAGAATTCATTGACCTTGGATTTCTAGATGAAGCTGAGTGTGGTTGGGTTGGCAGTGGCAGGGAAGATGGGAGTTTAGTAATAATTCTGGACTTCTCAATTAGTTATAGATTGGTTGAGAATGATGCACCCTTTCTCCCCACACTCTCTATCACTAGGCCAAAGGTAGGCCCATCATGATTTACTAGGCTGCCTCCCCACATGGTGACTCTTTCATCCATCACTGTTTAATAAGGTCTTTAAGTGGCCACCTAATAGTCTCAATTAGTCTCCAGGTAAGAAGGCTGCCCACTACCTTTCCTGCCCTCAGCTCAATCACAGCGAAGCAGAAAGGCTACCAGGTGGCCACAGTACACCCTCTGCCCATGTGATCAATGATCACTCCTAAACTTGCCACTAAGGGTGGATTCAAATTCGAACTTTTATATATCAATAACTTCCTAACAGCCAAAACCATTTTTCACATTTTCCTATTTTTGTTCAGTTACCAATAATCAATTGGATCAATAATAGGCTGGCATTCCTTTTCAATAAGCTGTTATTCCTTCATTTCTCAACCAAACAACTCATTGTATTTTCAATATTTACTGAAAGCCTATTTTGCTTAATGTCTTTCAAAAATATTGTCAAAGCAAAATTCCGATTATTATTATTTCTGGCATCTAGCTGTTATATCCAATGTCCACCTAATAAAGTAATTTTATTGCATACTTATTTTAACCTTTAGTTCAAATTTGCTATGGTGTTGCAATTACACTATTCATTCCTTTTTCTGTTCTAATACTAAAGAGGTGATCTTCATAAGTTGCATCCACTGACTCCAGCTTTGGTTAAAAAAAAGTTTGCTGGTCTATTCCTTTCTCCAACTTATCTTCTTTTGGCAATGAGTATTAAATCTGCAAATGTGTTGCTGGTCAAAGCACAGCAGGCCAGGCAGCATCTCAGGAATAGAGAATTCGACGTTTCGAGCATAAGCCCTTCATCAGGAATAAGAGAGAGAGCCAAGCAGGCTAAGATAAAAGGTAGGGAGGAGGGACTAGGGGGAGGGGCGATGGAGGTGGGATAGGTGGAAGGAGGTCAAGGTGAGGGTGATAGGCCGGAGTGGGGTGGGGGCGGAGAGGTCAGGAAGAGGATTGCAGGTTAGGAGGGCGGTGCTGAATTGAGGGAACCGACTGAGACAAGGTGGGGGGAGGGGAAATGAGGAAACTGGAGAAATCTGAATTCATACCTTGTGGTTGGAGGGTTCCCAGGCGGAAGATGAGGCGCTCCTCCTCCAGCCGTCGTGTTGTTGTGTTCTGCCGGTGGAGGAGTCCAAGGACCTGCATGTCCTCGGTGGAGTGGGAGGGAGAGTTAAAGTGTTGAGCCACGGGATGATTGGGTTGGTTGGTTCGGGCGGCCCAGAGGTGTTCTCTGAAGCGTTCCGCAAGTAAGCGGCCTGTCTCACCAATATGGTAGTAAGCGGCCTGTCTCACCATATTGGTGAGACAGGCCGCTTACTTGCGGAACGCTTCAGAGAACACCTCCGGGCCGCCCGAACCAACCAACCCAATCATCCCGTGGCTCAACACTTTAACTCTCCCTCCCACTCCACCGAGGACATGCAGGTCCTTGGACTCCTCCACCGGCAGAACACAACAACACGACGGTTGGAGGAGGAGCGCCTCATCTTCCGCCTGGGAACCCTCCAACCACAAGGTATGAATTCAGATTTCTCCAGTTTCCTCATTTCCCCTCCCCCCACCTTGTCTCAGTCGGTTCCCTCAATTCAGCACCGCCCTCCTAACCTGCAATCCTCTTCCTGACCTCTCCGCCCCCACCCCACTCCGGCCTATCACCCTCACCTTGACCTCCTTCCACCTATCCCACCTCCATCGCCCCTCCCCGCTACCTTTTATCTTAGCCTGCTTGGCTCTCTCTCTTATTCCTGATGAAGGGCTTATGCTCGAAACGTCGAATTCTCTATTCCTGAGATGCTGCCTGGCCTGCTGTGCTTTGACCAGCAACACATTTGCAGCTGTGATCTCCAGCATCTGCAGACCTCATTTTTTACTCAATGAGTATTAAATGTCTAGGCTGTACATTCTAATTGATCCTCATGACTTACCTTTTTTAAAATCCTTCCACGTTCTCATCTTATGCTACATGATGCGTTCTTTGTATTTTGACAGTCGTGGTCTTACTTGATACAACATCATTGTTTGTTCTAAGCCTTTACTCAACAGCAACTATCTTCATAATAGAACTATCATCATAATAAAACTGTCTTCAAGCATATTTTTACAAGACATTTTGGCCTATTTGTTTAATCTGGTAATATCGCTAAACTCCTTTGTATTGCAATCAACAGTCATAACAGATGCAATTATGATCTCATCCACAACTCATTATGATTCAAAGATCTAATTTACCTAAATTGTGAAGTCGAGATAATCATATTTTAGAATGTAATTTGTGTTCCACCACACAATCGTCAGAATAACTCTAAAGGAGGGGCACCAAAAGTTTCATAGAGGTTTTGCAGAAGACAGAAGGTAAAATTGTATCATTGTCTTTTTAGCATTGCTTTAAGAAAACTTTGGTTCATTCCTACAGAATGTCTTCATACATTGAATTGAGTTACCTACTGAATCCTGACGAAGACATGGAAAATACTTCATTTTTTGTGAACTTACAACTTCTGATAAAAATCTCTTCCCAACACACCTTCTCTCTTCCTCTTCAAATCATCAGAATCATTTTAAATGAACAACATACAGGTGGAGGTTAGATTGAGATGTTCTGCTCATCAGTAGGATTTTGTTTTTATAATTATTCATTCAGAGGAATATGGACATCAATATGCTTGGACAGCATTTACAGCCAAGCCTTAAATGCTCTTGACAAGGTGGGGATGAGCCATCTTCTTGTACCACTCCAGTACACGTGATGTTGATACGTTACTGTGGTGTTACAAAGGGATTTCTAGAAGTTTGATCCAGTGGCACTGAAGGAACTGCGAAATTTCCAAGTCAGCCCAGTGAGTAGCTTCAGTGGACTTGTAGATGGTACATTTGCTGTTCGGTCCTCCTGGATAATAGAGGTGACAGATTTGGAAGATGCTGTCGAAAATGCCTTGGAGAGTTGCTGCAGTGAGTCTTATAGATGGTATACACTACTACCACTGTGTGTCAGAGGCAGAGGACGTGAATGTTTAAGGTGATGGATAGAGTGTCAAGAGTGCTTCTCCTGGATGGTGTCAAGCTTCAGGTTTTGTTGGAATAGGACTCATCGAGGCCAATAGAGAGTATACTATCAGATTGATTATTTAAGTCTTGAAGATAGTTACCAGGCTTTGGAGTAATGGTTGGTGAGTGGCTCACCATAGAATTCACAGCCTCTGACCTGTTTTTACAGCAACTATATTGATGTGACTGAACAAGTTTGGTTTCTAATTTAGAATAACGTACACATCTCTCTCTTGTTAGTCAGGAATCCTAATTATAAATCTCAGCGTTAGCAAACTCTTCGGAACACAGAAAAGTGGCAAAAATGTCTGAAATAAATAGACTGTGGATTTGCATTCATACTTCAAAATTGGTTGAATTTATTGCAGAGGAAGCACTAAACAATGTTTATTATGACTTTATGGATGGTTTTACAATAATTCTGTAATATTAAATGTTAGGGAAGTGTTTTTTGAAAACTTTTCAAAAATAATTATTATCCATGATTTGCATGGTGGAAATGTTCGTTGTCACTTAACTGCCCAAGTCTGGATGCTATCCAGGTACTGCTTCTTACAGAAGCACACTATTATTATATCTGAAAAGATTGCTTTTGGTATTGAACTTTGCTGCATTAATTTTTCGAAGTACAACAAATGTACTGAGACAGAGATGATTGACCAATAATGATAACCATCTTCCTTCGTGTTTTGTTAGGGTTCCTTGATGTCACATTCAGTCACCTTGTGCTGCGATGTGACGAACAGTCAGTCTCATCTCACCTTTTGATTTCAGCTGTCCTTGTCTACGTTTGGACCAAGGCTGTGATGAGGTCAAGAGCTACATAGCCTTGGTGGAACCCAAAGTGAGCATCACTAATCAAGGTATTGCTGAGTAAGTGCCACTTGATAACATTGTCAATGAGACTTTCCATCACTTTGGTGATGATTGCGTGCAGATTAACAGGGTGCTAATCAACCAAGTTGGATTTCTCCAGTTCTTTCTAGCCATCGAGTTCAAGCATAAAGCTGGGCAATTTTCCATACAATTCAGTTGTAACTGAAATTGAACAGCTTGGATCAGTTAGCTTCAGAACACAAGTCTTCAATGGAATTCCTGGAATGTTGTCAAGATCAAGATTGCAGTATACAAACAAATTGACTGAAGAGTTCAACTGTGATACTGGAGTCCTGAGGGACTCTGCATTATCCTGATTATTTGCTTTCCTATTTTTTATCTCAGCCACAGACCTGGTAATAGTACAGTCACTTCTGTCACCAAGTCATTAATATATTGTGAGTAACTATGGCCCCAGCACTGATGCCTGTGGCATTCCATAAGTTACAATGCCTTCCTGAAAATGTCCCCTTTATCCCACCTCTCTGTCTTCTGATAGTTAACTAGCCCTCCATCCAAATGAATATATTATTCCCAATACCAAGGGCTCTCATCTTATTTAAAGAGCCTTATGGAGAATATCTTATAGAATGTCTTTTGGATCCGCAAATGTATTCTATCTACCCATTCGTCTTGATCAATCCAGCTTGCCACCTCCTTCAAAACAGTAATAAATGCATTAGGCATGAATTTCCCCCTTCATCAAGCCATGAAGATTTCTTGATTGTATTATGTATTTCTAAATGGCTTACTGTTGCACCCTTTATAAGAGATTCTATTATTTTCCCAATGACAGATGTTAAGATAGTTAATAGTTAAGTTTTTTTTTAATCTCCCTTCCTTTTCAAATAAAGATATTATATTGATAGTTTTCCAATGCTCTGAGGCATTCCTGGATTTAAAGATACTTGGAAGAGTAATACATTACCTTCACTATCTCTGTATCTGGTTCCTTTAAAATGTTAGGGTGAAACCCATCATATCCAGGGGACCTGATGGTCATTAGCTTCATTACTTTCCCCAGTACTTTTTCTCTAGTGATAGTTATTGTGATTATTTCCTTTCCCTCAACCCAACCCCTTTAGCCTTTGATTATCTAGCATTTTTGCAAAGTTATTAAATATAGTCTACCATGAAAACTAATACAAAGTACTTATTCAATTCTTCTGCCATTTCCTGGTTCCCAATTATTATTTCTCCAGCCCTGTTCTCTAACAGGCCAATATTTACTTTGATCTCTCTCTTCCTTTATATACATTTATTGAAGCTCTTACTGTCTGATTTCATATTAATTTGTCCTCAGTTTATTTTCTCTTTTATTTGGTAATCTTTTGTTCATTTTTACAACTTTCCCAATCCTCTAATATACCAGTAATATTTGCCACATTGCATTTTTTTTTCTTTCAACTTGACATATCTTGGTTAACCACAGTCAGTTCATCCTCTTGCTAGAACCCTTCTTCCTCACTGGGATAAATCACTGCAAGTCAGGAACTATTTGTTTAAACGTCTGTCTTGCTCATCAATTCTTTTCTACTCCATTCCCTTCTCAGTCTACTCAGCCACCTCTGCCCTCATCCTTATTGTTGAGCACAAATGTGTCCAGACCAAGTTTCTCACTCTTAAACCAAATGCTAAACTGCACCATGTTACCAAGATTGTTCCCCAGAGGATCATTTACTCTGAGATTGTTTACTAAACCGGTGTTATCACGTATTATCAGATCCAATACAGCCTGATCTCTAGTTGGAGCTACTGTATATTGTTCTCAGAAACTGTCCCAAATACATTCTATGAAGATTTCTCCTTGTCAACCTTTGTCACTTTTATTTATCTTAGTTAAATAAAGATTAAAGTCACTATGATTAAAGTATTGCCTTTTTACATAACCTCAATCTCCTGTTGTTCTCTGTCTTACAATACAGCTACTTTTAGAGGGCCTATAGACTACTCCCAGCAGCATATTCATACTCAGTATATTCTAGGTGTATTCTACCTCTACCGTTATGGATTCCACATCATTCAATTAGAGATAATTTCATGTCATCATACTTATCGCATTTCCTAACAACAGTTACCCTTCTACCCTTCCAGGTTGTTCTTTTGAAATATCTTGATATTTTGTTCCCAGTTTTGGTCTCCTTGTAACCAGGTCACCATAATAGCTCTGAGATCTATACCAATTAACCTCTAAATGTGCTGTTAATTTATTAATTCTGTTTAGAACACTGTGCATATTTAAATAATGAATCATTCATTTGCCTTCTTTCCCCCTTTTGACACTATTTGCTGTGGTTTTAATGCTTGAACACTCTGTTCCTTCTTGTCCCACGCTGAAATCATCACCAACAGATGCCCTGTAAAGTCACCATGTTCTTTCAGTTTGTAAATCTACTTATCCCCTTTTTGAACTTTCCCCAACTCCCAACATTAATTTAAAGTTCTCTCTACAGACCTAGAAATTCAATTCACCATACAGTGGTCTTAGAACAGTTCAAGAAAAGCCCAGACCATGAGACCAGCTCCCACCTACCCAGTGCTGGTACCTGTGACCCTAGATCTGAAGCCTATTTCTACCACATCCTTCTTTAAACCATACATGCAACTCCCTGACATAAATTATCCTCTGCCAGTTAGTTCATGGTTCAGGTAGTAATCCTGAAATTACTATTTTGGAGATTCACAATTTATTTTAGCTCTGAACTGTTCAAAATCTTTCAGCAGAGTTTCCTTTTTAGTTCTATCAATGTTGTTGGTACCGACATGGACAAATACAACTGGATCCCTGCTCTCCCCCTCCAAGTTCCTCTCTAACCCTGAGGAGTTGTCCTTAATTCTGGCAGGAGGCAAACAACACAGGCTTTGGGATTCAGTCACAGCTTCAAAGAAAAGTATTTAACCCCTTAATTATACTGTTCACTAACAATACCATATTCCTATTTCCTACATCACTTGCCCTCACTATTCACAATTTGATTTGGCAGAATTACAGAACTTAGATCAGATCTATTGGTTGTGGTATTACTTTTCCCTGCTTATCACATCCTACTTCTGCTGCATGCAATCTAGTGTTGCAGCTCATAGATTGATCTCTCATTTTTAGGTATGCCTGGTGCTGATCCTTGCATGTCTTCTTGCAATTTTCATTGAATCAGGCTTGATACAACAGCTTGATGATAATGATAAAGTGGGATATACCAGACCATGAGGTTATGGATTATGGTTGAATACAATTCTATTGCTGATTATCCCCATTGCCAGAATTGTTACATCTGTTGCAGTCAATCTCAATCAGCACAGAGATATAGCCATCTGAGATGACAGAAGGTATCCTCAATATTAAAATGGGACTCAACTTCCACAAAAATGGTGCAGGAGTAACTCCTATCATTATGGCTATTTACAGATCACAAGCACTGTGGTCAAGTAGATATTTCCCCTCTTGTTGGATCTCAAAGCAACTTTTGCAGACCTACTCTAACAGCCATGTACTTTAGGACTCAACCAGCTTAGTCCATAATGGACTCTTTTGATACCCATTGAACTCCCCCATCCTGGGTATAATCTGTGCCCTTGCCAACTTCCATTCTTCCTCCAATTGGTGTCCAACCTGGAGGAACACTGACTCTTAGCTGAGGAGGAAGGAGAGGGTAGTAAGTGGTAATCTGCAAGAGGTTTCCTAGTCCATGTTGGATTGGACGACAGAGTCTTCATGGGACCCAGTCACTGTTGAGATTACCTAAGGCAACTCACACCCAACCATATTCAACTGTGCTGCCACCTCTGGTGAATCAGTCTTCCAGTGAAAACAGCATACATGGGTGATGACAAAAGTGTTATATTTACTGAAACGGTGTCGCAAATCTTACTTCTCTCAGATACAAGCAGAATTTTACATAAAACAGAAATAACTTGCATTTATATTACACCTTGAAAACATCCAAGGTTTTTTCCAGAAGTATTATCATACAAATACTTGACAGCGGCACATGAAAGCGATATTAGGGCAGGTGATCAAATATTTGGCCAAAGGGGAAGATTTTAGATGTTGGGAGTTCGGTGAAAGTTATGACTCATATGGGAGACTGTGCTGATTCTCGGCACCCACTACTCAAAGATCACCACGAGTTAATGGCTTAGTCAAAATAAGCAAAGTCCTCTATTTACCAGTCTGTAACCTAACAGAAGACGCAATGCTTTTAAGAACTGCTATTTATTGCTAACAAATAAATACTAATTACAAGAAAAAGGCAAGGAGCTACTACCATACAGACCTACTAGTTTAAATCCCTTTTAAAATCTTGACATGCACAAACAGTCAGAAAAATATTGATGTTATAGGTTGGGGAATAAAACACTGAGGAAACATTATAATCTCTTGCCAGTCAGATCTCACCCTACACATGCATCACGATAGGTTTTAGTAACTCTTTTTCAAAAGTGCAGCAACTCCTTCTACAGTCCTTGGTTTTAAAATTGTCCATTTTCTATTTTAGCCCACATTAAAAATAAATTTAAAATTTTAAAATGCAATACTTAAAGCAAGGAATTCCAGAATTTTGGCATTGACAACTAAAGGCAGTGAAATAACTCCACGAAAGCCGGTCACATAGTTACACTTTATTTACATATGCATATTAGAAGTCACTGACCAAGCGAGCATAGAGCCAGCTCCTTCAGTGAACAAAATCCTTCATATTCCATTTTATCTGCCAGCCAGGAGAGCCTTATTGGACCAAGTTATCAGCTCCAATCAGGAACTGATAATCTATGAGACCCACCTGGCTAACTTTGTTCCATTCACTCCACCCCTTCTCCTGTAAATCCTGTGACAGTTCCTTTTCCTGTAACGTTTTCTGGGGTGTTTTCTCCCCAAGTCCAGTTCCTCCGACTCTGCCTCAGATATTGGCAGCGTGCGTTAGAACGCAGGCCACCTCTTGTGCCCGGAACGTCTAGGAAGAAATTATTCTTGACGGTTTTCAAGAAATTGACAGTTTCGACGCTGCAACATCAGCTGTGCCCATCTTGTCCACAGACATTTCTTTGACACTAGGTGTTGGGCCATGAGTTCTGATAGCCTTGTCAGATGTTCTGAGGGGCTGAGTATGTTTTGTTCCTGCCCTGTTTGCAAGGCTGCAGCTTTTATGTGGTCCACATGTTTGTTCAAGACCGTCTCTCCTGACCTCATATCGACCATGTCACTTACCAATACAAAACAATACTTTTCACTGTATCTCAGTAGGTGACAATAAATCAAATTAAATTAACATCAAATATCAGTTTACCAGCTATTATTAACTCCTACCTGTCACTTCCTGAATAAGAGTAACATTCCTCCGAAGTTCCAGAGTAAATTGAGGTGAACCATGATTACAGACATGCCGCAATATCTTGAGAACCTATCAATAAGCACAAAGATAGAGCAGACTGCTTTCTGAATGTAAGCCATGAAGTCTCTAACACAGCACAATAGAACCTTTTGTCGAATTTTCACTGTGCAACTGAAACTGCCATAAGCCAGCAAGAATATCCCCTTTATTTTATTTGGGATTAACACCCTGTCTGGCTTTTATGCAGCAGCCAAATTATGACACGTCTCAGAGATTATACAGCCAATTTATAACAAACTTTCTACACACCAAAGTACTGTCTTGCAAGAATTTTTAAATCAATTTATTTACCAGCTTCCCCTTAACTGTATTTATCAGATAACCATGGAAAATAATTCCAGCGAGATTGTTGAAAGTTGAGAAACCTATTTAGTTCGGCTTTCAGCAACAACTACAAATTTCCTTTGTTTCATATTGCTTTTTAATTTTCAAGTGTTATTTTATTGGCATCACTTCAAACAAAATAGCACTAAAATTCACACCTTCCATAAATTTAAAACCCAAGTGCTATTATGAGTGATCTACCAGATTTTCAATTTGAAATATCCAATTCAAACATTCCAAACATTCAAAAGGAGCAAGATAGAGCATACAAATTAAATATTCCTCAATCCATTGTCTATTTCATAGAATGTACACAAAATATATGCACAGCAATTTCTCACATCGTTGATCCAAAAACAACAATTCACTTTTATAAAGTGCCTTTAACAAAGTAAAGTCTTTCGAAGCACTTTACATTTCTGATTTTATTTTACATAAGACCACAGAAGCAGAAATCAACAATAATAACCAAAACCTGATCAAAGCGGTATGGTTTTTAGAACATTTTATGTGAGAGGTTAAGAGGCAGAGAGGTTAGCAAGGAATTTCAGAACTCAAGGCCTACTTAGGCAAATCCAGACGAGGCCACCAATGATAACATGATAGAAATCAGGACTCACAAGAGGACAGAATTGGAGGAATGCAGATATCCCAAAACAACGAAGTTGAACATGTTGTACCATTTAAAAATAACAGGATTAAAATTGAGGAAAAGTGGCAAGAATTTTGATTATTTATCGAGTGCCAACACCTGGTAAGACACAAATGTAGGAGGTATGAACAGTAAATTTGCAAATAACTCAAGAATCAGTGGTATGAGAAATAGTGAGGAGGCAAGTCTCAAACTACAGGACAATATAGACACATAAGTCAGATGGGCAGAAACTCAGTAAATAGAATTTAACCTAGAAAAGAGAGAGGTGGTACATTTTTGAAGGAATAAGCAATTAAGGAAATAAACAATGAATTATATTAGGCTTTGGCAATGCCACGCTGAGAATACTGTACCCAATTTTGATTATTGTGGTAGTTGGTTAGCTCACCAAGCTGTTGGATTTTTCATATTGAAATAAATGATTTGGATGTCAGCAAGTTTGCATATGACACCAAAATTGGGGGTGTAGTGGACAGCAACGAAGGTTACCTCAGAGTACAACAGGATCTTGATCGGATGGGCCAGTGGGCTGAGGTGTGGCAGATGGAATTTAATTTAGATAACGCATTTTGGGAAAGCAAATCTTAGCAGGACTTATTCACTTAATGGTGAGGTCATTGGGAGTATTGCTGAATAAAGAGACCTTGGAGTGCAGGTTCATAGCTCCTTCAAAGTAGAGTCACAGGTAGAAAGGATAGTGAACAAAGCGTTTGGTATGCTTCTCTTTATTGGTCAGAGTATTAAATACAGGAGTTGGGAGGTCATGTTGTGACTGCACAGGACATTGGTTAGGCCACTGTTGGAATATTGTGTGCAATTCTGGTCTCCTTCCTATTGGAAGGATGTTGTGAAACTTGAAAGGCAAAAGTGAGGACTGCAGATGCTGGAAACCAGAGCTTAGATTCCAGAATCCCATTCCTGATGAAGGGCTCCGGCCCGAAACATCGATTTTCCTGCTCCTCGGATGCTGCCTGACCTGCTGTTCTTTTCCAGCACCACTCTAAAACTGAAATTTGAAAGGGTTCAGAAAAGATTTACAAGGATGTTGCCAGGGTTGGAGTATTTGAGCTATAAGGAGAGGCTGAATAGGCTAGGGCTGTTTTCCCTGGAGCGCAACAGGCTGAGGAATGACCTTATAGAGATTTATAAAATCATGAGGGGCATGGATAGGGTAAATAGACAAAGTCTTTTCCCTGGGGTGTGGGTCCAGAACTAGAGGGCATAGGTTTAGGGTGAGAGGGAAAAGATATAAAAGTGAACTAAGGGGAGCTTTTTCATGCAGAGGGTGATACGTATATGGATTGAGCTGCCAGAGGATGTGGTGGAGGCTGGTACAATTGCAACACTTAAAAGGCATCTGGACAGGTATATGAGTAGGAAGGGTTTGAGGGATATGGGCCAGATGCTGGCAGGTGGGACTAGATTGGGTTAGGATATCTGGTCAAAATGAACGAGTTAGACCGATGGGTCTGTTTCTGTGCTGCACATCGCTATGATTCTAAGACTATGGCTCTGTGCAGCCGTTTCATACCGGTAACATCATCAGTGCAACTTCTGTGAAGTGTTTTGTTCTGTCCTGCTTGCTTCGTATTTGGGTCCGCTCTGTTGAATTGAGTGTTACGTATGGGCCTTCTCTGCAGTGGTTTGTGCACTGGGTCTATGTGTTCGTTGATGGTCTTTTTGGTTGATAACCAGGCTTCCAAGAATACTCTTCGAGGAGAAAGTGAGGACTGCAGATGCTGGAGATCAGAGCTGAAAATGTGTTGCTGGAAAAGCGCAGCAGGTCAGGCAGCATCCAAGGAACAGGAGATTCGACGTTTCGGGCATAAGCCCTTCTTCAAGAACACTTTCCTCATTCCTGAAGAAGGGCTTATGCCCGAAACGGACACTTTCTTCATTCCTGAAGAAGGGCTGATGCCCGAAACGTCAAATCTCCTGTTCCTTGGATGCTGCCTGACCTGCTGCGTTTTCCAGCAACACATTTTCAGTTCCAAGAATACTTTGGCTGGCCTGTACTAGAATAGTAACTCTGTCACAGTTGAACTGATGGGCCCTTGGTCTGTGTGTACAGAGATGAGGGAAAGTGGATCGCGTTGCTTAGTAGCCAGTTGGTGTTCATGAAGTCAGCTGGCTCGTTTTCTACCTGTTTGTCCAGTGTTGAGCATGTTGCAATTTTTGCAAGAGATTTTATATACCACGTTTGTCCTGCATGCTGTGGCTATGGTGTCCTTAGTCCTGGTAAATAGTTGGTGTAGTGCCGCTGTTGGTTGATGTGCCACCATAATACCTCTTGGTCTTAACGGCCTGGTAGTTAATTCGGATATGTTCTTCACATACGGTAGGGTGGCCAGTGTGTGGGTAGTACAGAGTATTTTTGGTGTACTCGTTGCACAGGCATCGGCAGACGAACCTGATTGGGGTATCTGTTGTTAGCAAAGATATCGTGTAAGTGTTGTTATTCTTCTATGTGCAGTTCTGGTGTGTTGCAGTGTGTCACAGCTGTTTTAAATAGTGTCTTCACAGAACTCCATTTGTGGACGTTGGAGTGGCTGCTATAGCATTTGAGGATCTGGTCTGTGTGGGTGGGGTCCGTGTACTTTGGATATAAATCCGTTGGTCATTCGTTCTACAACAGTGCGTCACAGAAGTCGCACTGACTATGTTAGCCAGTATGGGAACCAAGTGTCTGCACAATAACCCAGCAGCTCGGTGAGTTAACCTCATCCACAACCTGAGCAACAGATCTTTTGTGCAAACCCTTGATTATTGTCCTATGGCACAGAATAAAGTCTCATTGGAGTGGAATAAAGTGTTTCACAAACAAATAATCCACAGAAATTGACTAGAGATGAGGAGGACTAAGCTTGATCTCAGTCTTTAATTTTTTGAAGCATAGAGAATTGGATCCATGGAACTTCCTAAGTTACACACAGGACTACAGCAGTAGACAGCACAGCATAAAATTAAGAATATCAAACCAAAAATACAAAACATTGGTTTGTTTACTGAAAGGGCGATGGGACCGGGTTAACAGTGCCAATCAGGGAGCCTTGGCTGTCAGAAAGGAACGTAAGTGTCAGGGGCTCTGCTCACTTTTTAAAGCCGGCTCTGTGTTCCTTGGGTCAGTATCATATGCTATGCACATGTAAATAAACGGTGACTTGGTGACAGATATCAGCCTTCATGGAGTTATTTCAATGGCAATGAGAAAAACACACCCCTCAAGAGATTCACTTGCAACAGTCACCTTTGAATTGGGATAAGCATTTCTGTCATCATGCCACTATTTGGGATGCTTGACTCAATCCTGCCATTGAAGAATGGGTCCAGTATGTGGACAGAACGGGTTACTTTTCCAGGCAAATGACATTGCGGCAGATCAAAAGCAACAAATAATTCTCCTGACAGCTTGAGGACACTCCAGTTATTAGGAGCCTAACCTTCCCTGAGGCACCAGATATTCGGACATTTCAAGAATTACAGATTTAGCTAAGGAATATTACAGCCCCCAACCTCCCCTATTCTGAGATACTTTTGGTTTTACTCTAAGTCACAAGAATGAGGGGAATCTGCATTGAGATTTTTGATGAGGTTAAGATTACTGACAGAAGAATGTGATTTTGGTTTAAGCTTTAATGAGGTGCTAAGAGAATGTTTGGTTTCTGGAATTAATCATTTGACTGTACAATAATGCATACCAGATGAAGTCCAACTGGACTTCAAATAGGGACTACAACTGGATTTGTCCTTAGAAAACATAGCAAGTGTTTGCCAATAGAAGTGGACACCCTTGCCAGACCGACTGAGTGAAGGCAATTGCATAGCCTTCTCAGGACATATCCTGAACAGAGGTACCTCAGGTCAGCACATAGTAAAGCCCCAAAGCAAGGCCAAGCCTCAGCCAAACGATTACAATTTTCTCAAGGATCTGGGCCAGTCAATCATTGTTGTTGCTGCTGATATGTGGCCTTGTGATAGCAAGAGAATTCCATTCGGACTGAATTAAGTAAGAGAACTCTTTGACCAGTATCCAGGAGAGCGCACACCGTGGAAAATCCACTTAAAGCTGATTTGGAACAATTAAATTGATTAGCAACTTTCAGATAGAAAAACAAACAAAATAAACATCTGGTTAAATGGTCATCCAGTTGTAATGGAGGTCAATACCAGTGTGACTGTTTCAGTGATCATAGCACCAGTCATTAATAAAACTCACTCTGGGCTCGAATCCTAAAGTTTGCATAAGACCTTGACCAGGCTGAGAATCTATATCAGGGAACACCTACAGATTAAGGGTACAACTTCAATTCTGGTCTCTTATGAGAAGCAGCTGATTCAGTTACCACTGATTGTAGTAAAAGGTTTGGGTCTAAGCTTGATGAGCGGAAAGTGGTTAAGAGAGATTCAGCTTGATTGACTCAACATTTTCCAATTAGAAAATGGCTGCCGAAGTGAAGTCCTCATCAAATACTGGAAGGTTTTCAGGAAGATCTAGAAACTATCAAAGGGGCCAAAGCCAACTTATATGTTAACCAATAAGCAATTTCACAATTCTGCAAGGTGCCATTTGCCTTATGTATAAAAGTTGAAGCAGAAATCAGGTGGCTGGAAAGTGAAAGAATGATCAAACCAATACAGTTTGCAGAATAGGGAAAGAAGACAGGGCCGTGCCGCCCATAGCTTCAGCAGTGGGATCTCATTCTGACTGTATACAATTACAAGTTGGAACACTGTCTGGGAGGCCAAGTGGCAAATGCGGATGCTTTGAGCTGCCACCCAATGGAAGAGTTCGTTGTGGTTTCAACTTTCAGGACACTCTTCCAGTCATTGCTGACATCAGACTGCAGACACAAAAAGATTCCATCCTGGCAAAACTGAAATAGCTGGTGGTGATGGGGAAAAACAACAAAAGGGTCATCACAACCAGAATCGAAACCCTTCTGGACCCAGCAAGACCAGACCAACGTGGTGCCTCGCATATTATTTTGGGGAGCAACAGCGATTGTGCTGTGCAAAGGTCGCTGCCAGATACTGGCTGAACCCTACCAGGGCATCCAGGGGTTTCCAAAATGAAGATGTTAGCAAGAAGATGTGTCTGGTGGCCAGGATTGGATGCCGACAGAGCTGCATTGCTGGGACAGTGCCCAGAGTGCCAGCAAGTACAGAAATTACTGCCCACAGCTCCCCACACATTCATGAGAATGGCTGGGTAAATCCTGAACCTGGTTACGCATTGATGATGCGCCTCTATGCATGGGCATGGGCTTCTACGTTTTTGATTATTGCGGACACTTATTCAAAGAGGCTGAATGTGCATGGAGTTAGTTTGTCAAGCAGGAAGACGATGATGAAAAAACTGCAAGCATCTTTTGCAATACACTGACTCCTGGGTGTGTTGGTCACAGGCCATCGTTTACCGGCAGAGAATCTGAATATTTCCTCAAGTCAAATGTCGACATGTAAGGACAGCTCTATTACATTCATCATCCAATTGTCTGGCAAAAAGAGGAGTCCAAACTTTGAAGGCAGGCTTAAAGAAACAATCTACAGCTTCACTAAATACCAAACTGTCCCAGTTCCTATTTGATTATAGGACCGCCCCTCACACAACTACAGGGATAACTCCAGCAAAGTTGCTAATGTGAGAAGACTCCACACCGAGTTATATCTGATCTTACCGGACTTGGAGTGGAGGGTGAAAAGCATCAGGAATGCTAATGCTGGACACTGGCCTCTAAGCGAGGGAGGCAGTTTACTTCAGGAGACGAGGTTTGGTGCTGAACGCATGGGAATGGTTGATACAAGGTCAGGTCCAGTGAAGTACAAAATTCGGGTAGGAGAGACTGTCCTGAACAAGCATGTGAACCATATGAAAGCTGCAACCTAACAAACAGAACAGGAGCAAAACATACCCAGCCCCAGAGAACATCCAGCAAGGCCGTCAGAACCTGTGGGTTTTCCTTCTCTGCCTAGCATTGAGAAAACCTCTGAGGACATGATGGACATGGCAGATGACACCACCTCAATGCCGTTACCGCCTGAAGAAAATAAATTTCGGCTGAGATGCTCCAGACACAAGACACGGTCTACGATCTGGTACACGACACAGTATCTGAGGCAGAGTCAGAGCAACCGGACCTAGTAGAAAACTGTCCAGGGAGAAGCTACAGGAAAAGGAATGGGCCTATGTCCCAGGAGTTAGAAGAGATGAGATGTACTAATTGGAATCACCTCGGTGAGGCGAATCTCATAGGAATTTGCTGACTGGGGCTGTTAATCTTATCCAAATCTTATCCTGGCTGAGAGATATAATCAAGAGTGTCAGAGGTTATGCTCACTCTAGGAGCCGGCTCAGTGTCATGTACTGTGCATGTGTTAATGAAAAGTGACTTGGTGACAGGATACCGGACTTTGTGGTGTTACGTCAGACTCATTCCTATTAGGAAAAAACACTCAGGGTTATTAATCCCAGGATTTGTAAGAAGAAATGGATTGCAGATCTGGAAGATCAGGCTACATAGTTTCTCAAAACATTGTGGAGATTAAATAACTCCTGCACGGGGGGCAGAACTGTCAGTTCTCAATCAGTGCAATTCAGATAGCCCCTAACACCCCACTATCTGCTGTTTTAAATGATTGCTGCACATAGTCAGTACTTCCTATAATATACAATGCAGACATTAGTGGGGATAGCCTAATAGTACAAGAATCATAGAGTCATAGAGATGTATAGCATGCAAACTGACCCTTTGGTCCAACCCGTCCATGCCGACCAGATATCCCAACCCAATCTAGTCCCACCTGCCAGCACCCAGCCCATATCCCTCCAAACCCTTCCCATTCATATACCCATCCAAATGCCTTTTAAATGTTGCAATTGTACCAGCCTCCACCACTTCCTCTGGCAGCTCATTCCATACACGTACCACCCTCTGCATGAAAACATTGCCCCTTGGGTCTCTTTTATATCTTTCCCTCCTCACCCTGAACCTATGCCCTCTAGTTCTGGACTCCCTGACCCCAGGGAAAAGACTTTGTCTATTTATCCTATCCATGCCCCTCATAATTTTGTAAACCTCTATAAGGTCACCCCTCAGCCTCTGACGCTCCAGGGAAAACAGCCCCAGCCTATTCAGCCTCTCCCTGTAGCTCAAATCCTCCAACCCTAGCAACATCCTTGTAGATCTTTTCTGAACCCTTTCAAGTTTCACAACATCTTTGACAGGAAGGAGACCAGAATTGCGTGCAATATTCCAACAGTGGCCTAACCAATGTCCTGTACAGCCGCAACACGACCTCCCAACTCCTGTACTCAATACTCTGACCGATAAAGAACAGCATATCAAACGCCTTCTTCACTATCCTATCTACCTGCGACTCCACTTTCAAGGAGCTATGAACCTGCACTCCAAGATCTCTTTGTTCAGCAGCTTGGCCGTATTTACAAATGAGAAGTGTGACTGAGATTATTAACATTGCTCATGAATTATTTCATCAGATCTGGACAGAAAGGAACAGTCTGTGTTGCATCTTCCATCATTTGCTCCTCATACTGGTGCTGCTGGAACGATAGGTGCTTAACAAGGCTCTTCTCTCATAATGACCAACATAAGTAGCATACAGCAAATCACCATAAGTCTTGATACCAACTCAGCTAAGTACTACAGAACTACTCCAAAGTGGTCCAGACAGAAGTGTTGCATGAGGATGTCAACGTTACCTTCTATAATGTTCTTGTTGTGTACCTACTATGCATATAGGTGGAGGTTCCAGACTGGCATCATGAGCAAAGTTATGGATTGGTAACCTTGTTACCTGTTAGTCTTTGATTTACCATGCCAGGTGGAATACTATTGGCACAGAGTGCTGATGTAGAAGGAAACTATGACTGCTGCCACGATAACTAGCATGGATGATATGTTGCCTGTTATCATCTGCCTACTGCTCACTAGAGATGTGATTCAATTCAGAAGTACAGCTGTATACAAAGTAAGGCTCATGGAGTTAATAATACCCTATCCTAGAGGGAAGGTTCTATTCCAGTAAACTCTCCAGTACACTAAGCAGGTTTGCATTTAGCAAGTGGGAATGAGGTGATGCATGGTTTGTAAACAAGGAGTTCAAATACCACCCTTAAACAAATTATTAGATGATATGTTGGTTATGTCTCTATTAGTTAGCTTTGCACATATAAAAATTTAGAACTACAGTCACCTTGAAAGCCACAGCAATGCCTCTTGATGGTGGCAGCTGAGGTTACAGGCAGATGGTGGATTTGAATTCAATAATAATATGGAAATAAGAGTTTAATGATGACCATGAAACCAATGTCGATTGTCAGGAAAAACCCATATTATCCCTAACAGCAAGGAAATCTGCCATTCTTACCTGGCCTGGCCTACATGTGACTCCAGTCACACAGCAATGTGATTGGCTCTCAACTGCCCTCTATGAATTTATGGGTGGGCAATAAATGCTGGTCCAGCTAGTAACACCCACATCTCATGAATGAGTAAGAAAGAAATTGGCAGATTTCAGTCCTGGCCTCCTGAACAAGGTTCAGATATCTCGGGCACTAGTCAACACTGAAGCTGTGCTAACATTTATCTCC
Organism: Hemiscyllium ocellatum; assembly: GCF_020745735.1. Taxonomy (NCBI): domain Eukaryota; kingdom Metazoa; phylum Chordata; class Chondrichthyes; order Orectolobiformes; family Hemiscylliidae; genus Hemiscyllium; species Hemiscyllium ocellatum. Next base: position 23,754,995 of record NC_083425.1, on the reverse strand, counting down.
AAAGACGCTGATGGATATGGTTTACCAATGAGAGCCTTTCTCCCCCCAAATCTTCCCCTCTTTCTTCCCATTGTTTGTCTTAATTTCACAATTATCCTGAATTACAAGAGGAAGGTTACCAGGTCCCACTTCATTTAAAATCAACTTGGTTTCACCATTTGCTTTTACATTTCAGAGTCACAACAGTACAGAAGGTGTCATCAGTCACCAATTTTAAAAAATTGCAAGTTTACTTCCTGTACATGATTGGAACTTCAGTCAAATATAGGAAAGTTTCAAAAATGCACCACTTGCTAGAACAAACAACATAGCAATTGACCTGTAAATAGATCATGATCCCTTTAAATAAACTGGTGGGGGACACGGGAACTTCATTCTGCAAAAGTTTTGCTCAGAGATGAGAAACTTAGTGCAATGAACATCTCACCTGATCCTGTTATGTGATGCTATTGATTGACTACTGTCTGATTGACAAAAGTATTTATTTTTGTAAATTAAATGATATGAAGATGAACAAATTTGTTTTCCCTGCAGAACTAAGAACGTTATAAGTACAATGGACAAAGGACATATGATGCCAAAAGGAGAGTCACTCACCTTAAGTTTAACATGACAGGAGTTGCTCTGCAGTCGCTCCAACAGGTACTCCAAAAGGCACCGACACAATCCCACAGACTCAAGAGAAATTTCTGCATTTCCATCCTGTTAGGAAATAATACCACTGTCCAAAGAAAAAGTTTCCCTTGCATTTTCCGTGTAAGTTAAGAGGAACTGTTCAAGGTTTTATGTGAGAAGACACAAGTTGAAAAAATTTAAAGGACAGTATAAAAAGAGCTTTGAGTCGGATTTCCAGGGAGGGGCCTTCAGGCAAAATCTCTGACTTCAATGATAATGCAAAGATAGCAGTGGTAGAGACAGTGGTTGGAATGCAGGGAGAATGTAGTAAAGTTAGTGTTAGACGATGAAAGAGTAACATAAAGTAAGGAAATCCAGAGGAGGTTTCAGAGAAGGACGGCGTAAGACCAATGGCGGGATTAGAAAACAAAACAAAGGTTTTAAAATTGAATATCTTGGTGACAGGAAGCCAGTGTAGACCCAACTCATGGGTGAACAGAGAATTGTGCTTAGCAATGCCAGCTAGGAGAGCATTAGAATTAATTAGTTTAAAAATGACAAAAATCACAGATAAAGATTTCATCCATCGTATAGAGTATCATGGGTGGAACGTCTGAGGGTGGGGAATAAAATAAATAAATGAAAATGAAAATAACTGAAATGGTAACACAGAAGAGTGGATTATGAACCACTGCTCGGTACTGAACAGGACAAAAAGCTTTTGTTTAGCCTGCACAGGAGACCAAGGAGTGTGATGGAATTAATGTCAATGGGGGACAGTGTCTTCGTAGTCAAAAGCAACATGTTTGATCTTCTCAACGGGAAGTTACAATTCATCTAAAACATGAAGAGAAACAAGTAACTCTCAGTACCAAGGTGCAATTTTTGACGACTCCAGAAGTGATTATGTAGAAATGGAAGTTGAAGGCATTGTTGGGCATGTAGTGACTGTATTAGAATAGGTAGGAGTGGAACTATGGAGGGTCAATGCAACAGAGCTGGACAATGGAGAGCTGATGAGCATAACTGCATTTGTAATTATATTTAACTCTGCGAAAGGACAGTAGAGGCTAGGGAATAGAAAGAAGTCAAAGTGGAAGGATTTTATTACATTTGTTTATGGGAGAGTAGTAGAGAACTGAAAGGTGGTTTTATCCATATAAAAAGTCTAATCCTGTTGTTCTTCTAGTGTTTACAAGTTTGACTGCACTTTGCAATTTACTGGAACCAAAAACAATTTGTTGCCAGGATTCAATTTTGCTCCCTAAAGGCCCACTGGACAGTTAATCTCAGAAAGAATCCTGAATGCATTATGCAAGGATACTGGCAATCTCCTCAAACAGATATCCAGGACATGGTACTTCATCATCTGATGTTGCTTTCATCAACATAGGCAGCTGCAAAGAAAGAGTGCAATCTTTTTAAAAAGGAATCTAGTTATAGCAAAGGTTGCCCAAACTCTATGCTCATTTGAACTTCCCCACATAGCTGAATTTAGGTGAAGAAATTGCAGGAATTTGGGATTAGCAATCTGAGGATACCCATACAGCAACCTGCTCCCAAAACTCAGACAGGATGAGGTAACGAACTTGGATAATAAGAATGAAAGCAAAACACTGCACACTGAAGATCTGAAATAAACTCCTGCCCCTCACCTGCACTGTACCTCACCGCCTCCACTACCAAACCCACCTCTACTCCTCTCAACCACCTCATCCCTCCTCCTCTCATCTCCCTCCATCCCATCCTAACATCCCATGTGAACCACCCTCCAAATCTCATCCTCTCCCTCCTCTCACACTCTCTCTCCCCTCACCACCTCCCTCCTTCTCTCACTCCTTTTTCCCATCCCTTCCCTTGACTTTCTTTTCCAGTCCCCTCCATCTCCGACTCCCTCTGTTCCCTCCCCCTTTGACCCAGTCCCGGACCCAGCCCCATTCCCCTCCCCCACGGTCCCCTCCCACCGGCAACACTCGTCTCGCGATTGTCGCCCACTCGTCCTCCACGACTTCCCTCCGATCCCTTCTCCCCATTCCCCTCCCTCTCCCTCTCCCTCTCCCTCTCCCTACCCGCTGTACAAAGCCCACTTTCTCCCCGATCGTTGCCATCGTCCCGTCTCCTTTGACTGACAGCGGCCGCCGTCCAATGAGCAGCGCCCGTTTGGGTGCCCTGGGGTGGGGTTAGAATTGCGGAAGCGGAACTGCGTCACCGAGGCAAGATGGCCGCGCCCAGGGCGATGCCCCGGCGGGAAGTGTGGAGCCGCACCAGGGAAAAGCTGAGGAGCTTCCCACACCTGATGGCAGCGTGTGCCGCAGAGGTCGGTCCATAAATCATTTAAATCCCATCCAGCGATTGGCTAACCCAGCGCGAAACTATCTGCTTCGCTGCAGAGTTATACATGGATTTATAAAGTGTCCTCGGTGTTGCAGGACGGAGGTCAACAGGGGAAGAGCGTCCAGCTGTTAACCAGAGGAGGAGATGGGCAAACATGGGGATAGAGGGAGTGGAGTTCACCGAAGTAGGGCTGAGGTGACTGGAACTGAGACTGGACTGTGGAAGATGCACATCCAGACCAAATCATAAAGTCAAACCACTGTCAGGGTCGGAGGCTGTAAGTCTGGTCGAGTTTGAGCAAGACGAGCTTGTTGCTGCAGCAAAGGGGGCCATTAAGGCAGGTGTAGTGACAAATGGTGCAATGGAACTGAAGATCATCCTTGCTTCTCTACTGTGGTGTAAGTGTCCGCTCTGAAGATGGGTCACTGGATCCGAAACGTTGCCCCTCCTTGCTTTCTCTCCAGTTGCTGGCAGACCTGCTACGTTTCTCCACAATTTCTGTTTTAGATTCAGATTTCCAGCATCTGCAGCTCTTCAATTTTTTTGTATTTCGGGCTCTGCTAGGTTGAAGACGGTGATGTATGTGATAGCTAAGATGTTTATGGTTGAAGCAAAGTGCTTTATTGAACAGCACTTTTTTCTTTGCAAGATATCACTTTTTTTTTAGATTCCCTATTCATATGAATCAGTGTCCTGCAAGGAGAGTGATGTCCTTGGACTGTGAGTTTCATGGAGGGACTGAAAGTTATGGCTTCTACCTGCCCCCGGTGTTCAACTGGAGGAAAATGTACGCAGACAACATGAATAAGGCAGCCTGATAGCATAACGGCCTGGTCAGAAGAGTTAGGTGTTATGAGCATACATTTGGAGACTGGCCATTAGTCTGCAGAGCTGGCAAGAAAGATGATGTAGAGAAGGGGGCTAAAGATAAATAGTTTGACTCTAAAGGTTAAAGTGCAAACTTTACATAGACAATTATTTTTCAATAAATAAAGAAATATCTGCATGCCATACAATGTTGTCAGCAAACCTAGGGAATGATGCTTTTCAGCTATCTAATGTCAGACTTTTTTTCCCCCTCTTGCTGGGACTGCTGAGCCTATTTCTCTCACTCTTTGACTGAACTGCTTAATTATTTGTTATATAGAATCATAGAATCCATACCGTGAGGAAGCAGGTCATTCAGTCAATCAAGTCCACACTGCGAGTAGAGCATCCCACCCAGACCCACCACCCCCATAACCCCACATTGCCAGGGCTAATCTACCTAGCCTGCACATCCCTGGACACTAGGCAATTTAGCATAGCCAATTCACCTCAACAAAACATCTTTAAACTGTGTGAGGAAACTGGAACACCTGGAGGAAACCCACTCAGACACAGGGAGAATGTGCAGCCTCCACACAGTCACCTGAGGGTAGAAATGAACCCGGATCTCTGGCATTGTGAGTCAGCAGTGCTAACCAGTTACAAAATGATTCATGTATGTTTGTTATTTACTCTTGTATAGTCTTTATTAATAATCTTTCTCATTGCTATCATACTTATCTGTAGTGTAATAGTTTATTCCATCTCCCTTTTTGATTCTAAGGCATCAGCATATGGGAGGTGTGTGGCTGCAAATACTCAGGGGAGCAAGGACCTCAGAAAGGACAAGTGTGCAAATGAGTTTCAGGTGCTTAAGAACTGCTTTACAGAAAATGTAAGTTTTTGCTGGAAAAGAAAGACAAATTAAAAGTACAGCAATATCTCACCTGCAAAATAGTCTGAAAATTTGTGCATTATTATGTATATTTTCCATAATTTAACATTAATTTTCAGACTGCAGTAATGAATAATGCACTGCAGTAAACAATGATTATAGGTCAGTGAAGCTATATCCCTTGCACTTTTCTAGTATGTACATCACCTTTGAATATTTCCAGTTGTAAAATTAAAGTTCCAACTAAATTATTACAGTGGAAACCTTGTGCCAATATTTTTAAAAATAAGTTAGCAGCTGTAAATGCTGCTCATAAGTTTATTAAATATTTAGCTCTGGTGAATACTCTAGTTCTCAAATGTATGTGATCTTTCAAAGTCTGTTCCAGATGTATTATCATTGTGTTCATAGGGCTGTAGGAGCTGCAGTTATTTGGCTTAAACCTCAAATACTGGATTTTTCTCGGTGCTAGCCAAATAGACTTTAGTGAGACAAATAAGGGATACTAAAGTATGTTGTGTATAAATACCTGTTCCCATTCAGCATTTAACAATTCTCTGGTAAACAGAATATTCAGTAGCTAATACAGATTGTATTCTGAATGAAATCTGTTAACCTAGAATAACTCAGAGTCATAGAGGTGTATAGCACGGACACACACCCTTTGGTCCAACCCGTCCACACCGACCAGATATCCCAACCCAGTCTAGTTTCACCTGCCAGCAACTGGCACATATCTCTCCAAACCCTTCCTATTCACATACCCATCCAGATGCCTTTTATATGTAATTGTACCAGCCTGCACCACTTCCTCTGGCAGCTCATTCCATACCACGTACCACCCTCTGTGTGAAAAAGTTGCCTCTTAGGTCTCTTTTATATCTTTCCCCTCTCACCCTAAACCTATGCCCTTTAGTTCTGGACACCCCCACCCCAGGGAAAAGACTTTGTCTATTTATCCTATCCATGCCCCTCATGATTTTATAAACCTCTATAAGGTCACCCCTCAGCTTCTGACACTTCAGGGAAAACAGCCCCAGCCTGTTCAGCCTCTCCCTATAGCTCAAATCCTCCAACCCTGGTAACGTCCTTGTAAATCTTTTCTGAACACTTTCAAGTTCCACAACATCTTTCATGATCCAAGGAACAATTGAGAGAGTCAACAATAAAAATATTGATAATGTAAGTTTTTTTCAATATTTTGTCAGTCCTCAAAATTAACAACCATTGTAACAAATTTCTAAAAGCATCTTCACCCTGTACTTTGTCCCATTGGAGAAACACATTCACAACTCGTTTTGCCAGTTCTACCCTGGAGCCAACTGGGAACCCAATTGTACATAATAAAACAGAAGGTGTTGGAAAAGCTGAACAGGCCTAGCAGTATCTTTGGAGAGAGAAACATTTCAAGTTCAATGTGGCATTTCTTTCAATTGGGGAACCGAATTGTGAATGAAAAACAATTTTCTTTAAAATTATTGTGTAGCATTGCACTGAACCATTATCCTTTATGTTTTATTGGTTTTCTCTGTAATAATGCACATTTTTACTACTTCCCTCTCAGGCCAAAAAAGCAAGGTAAAAAGCAAGATTGATCTCTGCAAAGAAGTTCATACACCACTACTACATAAAAAGACCATCCCATCAGTTGGTTGTCAAGTAAATCTGAACATCAATTCCTGTAGCAGGAGAACCATGATTTAAGAGACAAATGTACTGAAGAGAAGCATGAACTCAACAGAACAATATATTGTTTATTTTCTTGGCTTGGTGCATTTTGTGAAAGATTTTCAAATATTAAATCTTTCATGTTGCATCCAATATTTGTAGAACAGCCATGACTTAGGACAAATGTGGTATATCTGTTCCTGAATCCCAAATACTGCTTTGGTACTGTGACTTCAGATTTCTCACTTTTAAAAGTGTAACCTTACTGACCACAATTGTTTAAAATAACACTGCAATATGAATGAGAATTAAATAGATTGAGATTTTTGTCTTGTTTGGCAAGTTATTATATGACTAGCTGTTTGCTTAATTAATTGTTTCCATATTTTGTATAATTAAATAATAAATGTCTTGAATACATTTTTGTGAAATCATGTATATTTTGAAAATATTTCTTGCAAGTCACATTGATTATCTGCATTTCCACGATTGGCTGAAAGAATTCATAGAAAATCTTGTGACAAATATATCCCTTTTTACAGTACATGCTTCTGCATTAATTTCTGTAAATACAACTCTTTTTCACGTTTTGTTCATTCATGGTGAACACTGTACGTTCCTCGAGCAAGGAGCAGTAACATTGTGGTTATGTTACTGAACTAGTAATGGAGGCCTGGACTAATAATGGAAAAACAGGAGTTCAAATCTCAGTATAGCATAGGGGTAGTTTCAATCCAGTTAACAATTAAATGCAGAATTTGTGGAATTAATTTTAGTAATAGAACCCATTAAATACATTGTTTTAAAAAAAAAAGCTGGTTTATTAATATTTATTAGGAAGGGAAATCTACAGTCCTTGCCTAGACAAGATACTTCTTTGTGTGTTTGCAGTGCACTGAAATAGACTGTCTAGCCTATTTAAGGGTGATACTCAGTTAAGGATGATAGAGATGCACAAAAAAGTACCACCAATGTCCATGTCCCCAAATGATTTTTGAAAATTTTAGATTGCTAAAAAATCAAATTTGAAAATTATACTAATTTCAACCTCTTGCGTATCAACTCCTTTCTGACATTTGGTCATAACTCTGCAGTTTAGTAAGAAATAGTTTTCTTCTTTTGAGCCTGCCAGTTATTAATTACCCCTGCACACATTCTGTCTCAGCTGAGGTGTTGGTTCAGATCTGTCTTGATATAATTCATTAGTAGTTGTGTCCAAGGCAACTAAAGCATGCTTTTTGAATGCCACTTTTAAGCCAAGTCCAGCTAAAACATTTGTGAGATTTCTTCTTAGCCCTAATTTCTTTAAATCTGCTAACAGCAGCTGCTTGGAGTCATTTCTGCTTCAGTATTCACCCAGCTCCAAACTGTAACTACTTTGTCCCAGCAAACATGCAGATAAATTGAAAGCAGAGAACCCCTTAAGCTTCGTCCAACTTCAATGATAATGAGGACTGTTCCATGGTGTCCTTCGTGTTTATTGACTGCTTTTCAGCTAATATTGTTCCAAATCATGCCGAATTGCAAGTTTTTCAGAGACCATGTTTTCATCTGAGTAAGACACCTGCTGTTTTTACTGCCTTGTCTCTTCTATTTTGATTCTATTAGACAAACATGGATAATCTTCTGAATTTGTTTTGTATTCCAGCATTTACTTACAATGTCCAGCATTTAAATTATCTTGTATTTCCAGCTGTGAATCTCTTAATTATATGCTAAAAATCATGAACCATAAAGTTCACATTCATGACACACTATCTTTCCTCAATGCCTTTGACTACTTTATGGATATCTGTGGTGCTTCATGTAGTACAACATTAATTTTGTTTCAAAGCTAATTGACTCGTGTTTTGGAATTCCCAGAAATTGTGAAAGGCCCTGAAAAAATGCAAATTCCATCTCTAGTCTAGTACAAAGTTGTGATAAATACATCAATATCATTTTTTTCTTTTACAGGTTGAATTTCAATGTTATGGCATATGGATGTTGGCTTATTTTTGTGAAGAGTTTCAAAAATGAAGTAGTTCAGTCTTTCAGGATCCATGATTTAAAACTAGTACCTGTCCAAAGCAGGTGACTGCAAAGCATGCTGGAGTGTTAATGAAGATTTGTTGAAATATCTAATTTTATTACAGGAAACAGGAAGTTTTCAGCCATTAATTGTAGCATAATCTGGGTTGAGCAAGTTTTTTTGAAAAAAAGTTCAATTGTTTTTGAGTGCAATTGAAAGGAGGGCTTACTAAAGCCAAGACACTAGCATATTCTCTCCAAAGAAAGGAGCTTGTTCAGAGCAGTAATGGAATAGCTTACCTCAGATAATTTGTGAAACCCTCCAGACCAGGCATACTTGGCTAAAACTATGCAGATTATTTTTTTTTAAAATTGTCTATGCTTTCAGTTGTGAGAATAATCCAGGGAAAATACTTCAACTCAGGACAGGAACTGAGAAGCAGTAAAGTCACATCTGCAGATTGGACAGGGAAGGACCAAATCTTTGAATTTGGATTAACTGTACATTAATGGTGTTTATCAGTTGATGGGATTTTTATTTACATTCAAAAGGCAATGCAAATGCAATGTATTTTATTTCAAATTAAATGGAATATAAAAGTAGGGAGGTTTTGCTCAAATAAGGCACCAGACCACGGCTGGAATACAGTAAACCATTTTGGTCCTCTTAGAGTCATAGAGATGTACAGCATGGAAACAGACACTTCGGTCCAACCCGTCCATACCGACCAGATATTCCAACCAATCTAGTCCCACCTGCCAGCACCTGGCCCATATCCCTCCAAACCCTTCCTATTCATATACCCATCCAAATGCCGCTTAAATGTTGCTATTGTACCAGCCTCCACCACATCCTCTAGCAGTTCATTTCATACACGTACCACCCTCTGCGTGAAATAGTTGCCCCTTAGGTCTCTTTTATATCTTTCCCCCCTCACCCTAAACCTATGCCCCCTAGTTCTGGATTCCCTGACCCCAGGGAAAAGATTTTGTCTATTTATCCTATCCATAGTTAAAAATCACACAACACTAGGTTAGGTCCAACAGGTTTAATTGGAAGCACACTAGCTTTCGGAGCAACGCTCCTTCATCAGGTGATTGTGATGAAGGAGCGTCGCTCCGAAAGCTGGTGTGCTTCCAATTAAACCTGTTGGACTATAACCTGGTGTGTGATTTTTAACTTTGTACACCCCAGTCCAACACCGGCATCTCCAAATCATATCCTATCCATGCCCCTCATAATTTTGTAAACCTCTATAAGGTCACCCCTCAGCCTCCGACGCTCCACGTAAAACAGCCCCAGCCTGTTCAGCCTCCCTGTAGCTCAGATCCTCCAACCCTAGCAACATCCTTGTAAATCTTTTCTGAACCCTTTCGAGTTTCACAACATCTTTCCGATAGGAAGATCAGAATTGCACGCAATATTCCAACTGTGGCCTAACCAATGTCCTGTACAGCCGCAACATAACCTCCCAACTCCTGTACTCAATACTCTGACCAATAAAGGAAAGCATACCAAACGCCTTCTTCACTACCCTATCTACCTGCGATTCCACTTTCAAGGAGCTATGAACCTGCACTCCAAGGTCTCTTTGTTCAGCAACACTCCCAGGACCTAACCATTAAAGTGTATCAGTCCTACTAAGATTTGCTTTCCCAAAATGCAGCACCTCGCATTTATCTGAATCAATCTCCATCTGCCACTTCTCAGCCCATTGGCCCATCTAGTCAAGATCCTGTTGTAATCTGAGGTAACCCTCTTCGCTGTCCACTACACCTCCAATTTTGCTGTCATCTGCAAACTTACTAACTGTACCTCTTATGCTCGCATCCAAATCATTTATGTATATGACCTGTTGAAAATGATAATGTAGAAGGAGCTTTACTGTGCATCACAGCTTGTCATTAACCTTTTCAGGCTATACTCGCCCTCTGCATATTCCAGTCTCTAGTTCCATATTTTCAGCAATTGTTTTCTTAATGTCAACATTCATCTCCATGCACAGAAAGTGTCAGGTTTTAACAATTTTTTAAAAAATTTCCAAACTGGCAGATGTGAATAAATTTTATTTGAATGGAGTTAAATCTACTCAAACGTGGATTTAGAAGCACTGAATTGTTACAGAATGGTGGACTTTAGACACGAATGCAATTAGTTTGTGATGATTTTATAACATATGTTTAAATGATCAACCTCCACACTGGTTTGAACATTTTACATTATTGAACTAAAGATATACAACGCTTCAATCTACTAGCATTACCGTGCTTACCCTCATGAGACCTAACGTCTAACCTAACAAGAACAAAAGGAAACTGCTTAAAGGCAGCACCTCTGATGTCCCCAAGCAGCAAAATGTACTTAGGGAAAGGTACACTGGCATTGGAAGCAGTCCAGAGAAGGCCTTATGACAGGAGGTTGGGCCTCTATTCATTGGAATTTAGAAGAAATGCAACTTTATTGAAACATGCAAGATTCTTCGGGGAATTGACAGGGTAAATGTGGGAGATTCTAGGACAAGAGGGCATAACCTTAGAAGGGGTTGCACATATGAATGTCAGATGAGAAAGAATTTCTTCTGAGGTTTGTGAATTTGTAGAATTATTTACTGCAAAGAGCTGTTGAGGGTGGATCATTAAGTATATCAAGACTGACATAGTCAGATTTTGAATTAGTGAAGGAATCGAGCATTCTGTGGAATAGGCAGGAAAATGGAGCTGATGATAATCAGAGCAGTTATGATCTCATTGAATAGCAGAGCAGACTTGATCGGCTGAAATTGCCTACTGCTGTACATCTTTTGCTTTATTGTTTTTGCCACATGTTTCAAAGTCTTTTAAACTTATAATCAGAGTTTGGTTTTTTTTTACTTCATACATGTAATCATTTCTGCTTTATTGTTCAATTTAAATCTGCATTGTTGTGTACTTCTTTGAGTGAGAGATGATCACATTAAAAGAACTACGATCTATCTGGGATCTGACTTACTCATACTAACATCAGCTGAGATCATAAAGGGAGCGCTTACCAGGTTCTGACTTCATTGAAATTAAGAGGGCTCTGTGTCTCCTTTAAAGAAATAGACATATGTCTGGACATAAAATGGCTGTAGCATGAAGTTCATTGCATATATTTTGAAAATTGCTCTGAATGTTGCTGAGTTTTCTAGGAGTACAAAATATGATGCATTAGGAAATACAGACTAAGCTTTTGCAAAATTGTTAAAAGATGTGGTCAAATTACCACCAGATTTGTCACACATCTGATAGTGAGGAACCTCAAATCATCAATTAAGCCTACACCTTTAATTCTGCTAAGCCATTTAGCAGGTGTTCCAAGAAAACTTCCTGAAGTTTTAGGGAAAATTGTCAAAAATGATAATGGAAAAAGTTAGTTCATTTTTTTTAAAAAACAAATTATGGATTACCTAAATAAATACAATAGTATCATGGTCAAATTTAATGCTGTAAAAATATTTAGAAATAATGACTGGTTTGGGAATAAAACAATTTTCATTCTCACATTTCTCAAACTCAAGGTACACTGTAAAGATATGCAGCTTTGACGATCATGATTAGAACACATTGTCAAGAATACACTTAGCAGGACTTATACATGTAATGGTAAGGTCCTAGGGAGTGTTGCTGAACAAAGAGACCTTGGAGTGTAGGTTCATATCTCGTTGAAAGTAAAGTCGCAGGTAGATAAGATTGTGAGGACAGAGTTTGGTATGCTTTCCTCTATTGGTCAGAGCATTGAGTATAGGGGTTAAGAGGTCATATTGCGGCTGTAAGGGACATTGCTTAGGCCACTGTTGGAATATTGCATGCAATTCTGGTCTCTTTCCTATCGGAAAGATGTTGTGAAACTTGAAAGGGTTCAGAAAAGATTTACGAGAATGTTGCCAGGGTTAGAGGATTTGAGCTATAGGGAGAGGCTGAACAGGCTGGGGCTGTTTTCTTTCGGACATCGGAGGCGGAGGGGTGACCTTATAGAGGTTTATAAAATGATGAGTGGCATGGGTTGGATAAATAGACAAAGTCTTTTCCCTGGGGTGGGGGAGTCCAGAACTAGAGGGCATAGGGTTAGGGTGAGAGGGGAAAGATATAAAGAGACCTAAGGGTGCGATGTGTATGAAATGAGCTGACAGAGGAAGTGGTGGAGCCTCGTACAATTGCAACATTTAAAAGGCATCTGGATGGGTATATGAATATGAAGGATATGGGCCAGGTGCTGGTAGGTGGGACGAGATTGGGTTGGGATATCTGGTCGGCCTGGACGAGTTGGACCAAAGAGTCTGATTCCATGCTGTACATCTCTACGACTCATATACAATAATAATTGGATAAAGCAATTCCCTTGTTAGTTTCTCATTAGGGATGCTTCTAATGAGCCCACAGCAATCAGTCCTTTTGAACTGATATAGGGACATGAAGTAAGGCAACAGTTAGATAGATTGAAAAAAAAGCAATAAATCAAACCTGGGAGACTACACTTCCAGCCCACATTTCAAGTTTGAGAGAGAAGTTAATCAAAGTGTGAGAGTTTGCCAAAAAGCATTTGAAGGATGCTCAACAAACAATGCAAACTAGAGTAGATAAAAAGGATGAAGTTCGTGGTTTTGTTATTGAAGATAAGGTGTTAGCATTATGTCCCTGGGGCACAATTAAAAGCAAGGATCACTGGAACTTATCAAATCCAAAACAAAAACTCAATGTTGTAAATTGAACAGCTAGTACTGTAGGCAAAAGTGAGGACTGCAGATGCTGGAAACGAGTTTAGATCAGAGTGGTGCTGGAAAAGCACAACAGGTCAGGTAGTATCCGTGGAACAAGAAAATCGACGTTTCGGGCAAAAGCCCTTCATCAAGAATAGAGGCAGGAAGCTCCAGGGTGGAGAGATAAATGGTGGTTTTTTTTTGGGGGGGGGGGTTTAATGGGGCTGGGGAGAAGGTAGCAAAGGGTAGGTGGGAAGGGAGATTGACAGGTCAGACAGTGCTCAGCACTGTCCTCATGACCTATCCTACCTGCCAATCTCCCTTCCCACCTATCCGCTCCACTTTCCTCTCTGACCTATCACCTCCATCCCCACCCCATTCACCTATTGGACTCATTGCTACTTTCTCTCCAGCCCCACCCACCCTCCCAATTATCTCTCCACTCTGGAGACTTCCTGCCTCTATTCTTGATGAAGGGCTTTTGCCCAAAATGTCGATTTTCCTGCTCCTGTGATGCTGCCTGACCTGCTATGTTTTTCCAGCACCACTCTGATCTAAACAGCTAGTATTGTAGACAGGTCCCAAAAAGTGTCATGTTAATATGGTAAGAAATATAATTGTGATAGAAGTCCTGGAAAAATGCAGATTTATACAAGTGAAAAAACACTTGGAGAACAAATTGAAAATTGAAGTTAATCCTCCAGCAATCAATTTGCATTACAGGGGTTCTTAATGTTTGATAGCATGGTTTTATTTCCATAAATCTTTTGAAAAAATGTAAAGCTATTACAGAATCATAATTTTTTTTTGTGAATAGACCAGACTAAAATTTCTTTGTGATATTAATTAGAGATCTGTTACCTACAAAACATTCTTACAGGCTCAATCTGGAAAAATCAGCTCAAGTGAAAGTAGTTATCAGGATCACGATTGTCAATGATATGATTCAACTTACTCTAGTAGGTGGAACGTGCCAATCATGATACCAAAATCAGACGCTTGTAATGAGTCAATATTATCTCAAAGTCAACATAGTAACCAAAAGACACTTGTATTCCATTCCATTGAATTGAAAGAATGGGATACAATCTTTCACCAAAATATATTCGCCAAAAGGATATTGACAAGTTCCATTGAATGATAGAACTATGAAATCAGCTTTTGTAACTCTAGATAGACTTATCAAATTAGCAAGTGTTCCAACCATTAGCCAACAAAGTCATTTAGGGAACTATATAATTGTGGAGTTTATATCAATGATTTGGTTTTCAGCCAAACCCAGGAAGAACAATTCCACCAGTTGACCAGACTGGTCAGCTACAAAGAGCCAATTTGATCCAATATCTGGCAAAGGGTGGATTTCCCAAACCAACAGTCTTATTTGGGATGTGGGACACGGCCAAGTAAATCTAGCCCTAACTCTATTGTGCTTCAGACAATTCAAAATTTTTGCAATATGTTTGATTAGTGAATTTTATTGCTAGTTTGTTCCCAACTTCAATACTGTTGTGGCTCCTACAGGAAAATTTTTAATAGCACAGAAAATTTAAGTAAATGCAAGAATATCAGAGCAGCATTCACAACTGCAACAGTGTTAGCAGTAATACTGTGGAGGTTTATGACAGGCCAGCAAAAACATTAGCTGTAGCAGCATCTGGGATGAGCAAACTTTTAAAAATATTTACATCAAAAGCTGTTGGGTGTAGCTTGAAGTCAGATGCAAGTATGATTTCTCCTAGTAAAGATGATTATTCAGAGCTGTTAATGGAATGTTAGCTTCACACAAGGATTTTGGTTTCTGAAAACGTCCAGACCAGGAGTGTTTGGTTAGAATGCCCAGCTTAAAAGTCTAAGTACTCAGTTGAGAGCATGTTCAGGGAAAGTACTTCACAGCACACAGATCAGGCACTGGTAAACAGTTGAGGTAAACCTAAAGATTGGAAAGGGAAGGAAAATATCTCTGGATTTTGATTAACTGCAAATTGACAAAACCGCAGTGGATGGGATTTTGCTATGCTGTGTTTTGAAGTCTTTCAAACTATTGTATTTAACTTGCTCAGTTTTGTTTTGATTTCTTTTGTGGAACAAAATTGTTTCACTGATAAAACTGAATCTGCAGCCACATGTTTATTTCAGTGTATTGAAGAAAATGAAAATATGGCCTATCAAGCCAGATTTCTATCTGGGATCTGACTTATCCAGTAGTAATCTCAGCTGGAATCATAACAGATATTAAAGAGTTGTACTGCATCATGTGCTGGAGAAGGCACGGTCTTTACTGGCACAGCTGCATTTACACTGTTGATTCACCATAAATGAAGAAAGCAGTAAATCAGAACTGAGGTTGTAGTAAATGAATCAAAACAAATTTGGCTCAAAACTGCTAATACATAATTACCAACTTATAAACATCAATATTGATGGCCAATATGAAGAACCTACCAACAAAAAGAAATGAAATAACCTTTTGAAAGCTCTCTTTGAAATAATTTGCCTTTTCAGAATAGGGTTTCATTATAGAATCCCACCAGTGTGGCAACAGGCCATTTGGCTCAACAAGTCCACCCAACCCATTCCCCTCCCCCATTACTCTACATTTCATATGACTAATGCACCTAACCAACTTATCCCTGAAGACTATGGGCAATTTAGCATGGTTATCTTAGATTAGGTGCACCTAATCTGCACATCTTTAGACGGTGGGAGGAAACACATACAGACACCGGGAAAATGTGCAAACTCCACACAGACAGTTGCCTGACAGTGGAATCAAACCCAGGTGCCTGGTGCTGTGAGACAGAAGTGCTAATCACTGAGCCACTGTGCTGCCACCAAGAATTTGTTTCAATTTGTTCCTGATGTGGACATTGTTTGATACAGGAAATGTGACTGTCAATTCGTTGGTATTTTCAGAAATACTTAATTATGGAAAAGCTGGAAATACATGGATGGAAATACATAGGACAGAATTGATATAATTAATGCAAGTTATGACAGCACCACATAAGACAGGAATTATTTCAGATTTGGTTGCTTGTGCGTGTTATTCTTACAATACAGATTCATTTAATGGAAATTGCTCAGCAAACTAGCATTATTCTTGTGATGATGAGACAGAAAAGTCAGCTTTTATCCAGTTGCAACATTTCCACAAAATACAACAGAGGAAAAAAAACTATGCCAAAGGTTTTTATTAATTGCACTTTATTTTTAAATGAACCACTTACAACTGGACAGAATACATGGTGTATCTGCAATTAATGTTCCATTTGATTTTACAACTGTAGCTGATATTCATTTGGAATGTTGCTTAACATTGGATTTCATCAGAAATGTTTCCCTGGCTTAAAGTGCCAATTACTTAGTCCTGCTTCACCATCATCTAGTCTCACTTGTAAATTCTTCGACTTAAGTTCATTCACTCCTTATTTCAAACATGAAGGATGACTGGTAAAAGAACAATCCTGACTTAGGATGAGTCAACATGGCCAAGAAATAGCGTAAAATGATACCAAAAGAAGATCTACCTACAAATATTAGGGGAAAGTTTTTGGTATGTAATGAATAAATTATAAGCAATTGTATTAAAAAGCTTCACAAATGGATGAAAATGCCAGCACCTTTTAACAGTGAGGATAAAAAACTATCCAAACTCTGCAAAATTCATGTGGGATAATGAACTGCAAAATTGACAGTTTTGAACCTTAATTTTTTTACTTTAACAATGTCTTCATTATAGTTTAACACAATGTTTTAAAGGAAGCAAAACATTAAATAGGAAAATGGATAGAAAAGTAGAAATAATTTGAGCCATTTCAATCACTCATACCAGGAAATATTAAATTAGATTTCAGCGCTTACTGAAACCATGCGGTAGAAGGTATAACTTATACTACCTATATAGGTTCACAAAACTTGATTGGACCTTGAGAAAAGGCATCAAGTGGAACTCAGGCACTTATCTACAGGAAACAAATAAATCCAGAGGCTAAGGAAATGAACACTGTCTGCTCATCTCCCATCAAGTAGCTTCAGCAGCATTTGCCAGGGTCTGAGTGCAGATTCATCCTGTTTGCTGAGATGGCGCAGAATATTATATCGTTTAAAAGTAGACAGGTTCTCTAATTGTCTGACACTAACAACAGATGCTCTATTGTTCTTTAAGTTTGCCAAAAGATAAATACATAAAATGCATGCATTAGCAAATTACATTTAAAATGAAAGGAGATTGTAACTGTAACTGATCCATTGACAATTTTAACCTTTGCTCTCCGACAACACTGGCAGTGACCAGATACCAGCTATCATTATTTTAAATATGGAACAGGTTGTAAATAGCTTTTTGAAAAATTCATTTAGCGGTCATGCTTTGATTTGATGATGTGCTAGAAAATTAAGAATTATTGGAAGATATTAATGGTCTAAACTTATATGCAAAAACAGTGACCATGTTTAGGCCAAAATAATTCAGGAAGTTACTATAACCTGATCCTCTGTCTTGATTAATTTTCATAAATAAAATTGATATTCTAACAAAGACAATTCTGAAACTGAAAACCTGCAGCGTGTACCAAGTCTACAGAGAATACGTGATACTATATGCTTTGAACACTATTTACATGTGTGCAGAGTTCATGTTTGTAATTGGTTTTTTAAAAATCTATTACTAAATTACATCTTTGAGAAACTATAAAACGGGGCTAACCTGGTGGCATCATCATGTTGAAAATTTTTGAACAGTCTAATTTATTCATGGGCTAGGCCATCAATTGGTGACCATCCTTAATTTCTCTTGAAAAGGTGATGGTGTGCTGCCTTCTTGAACTGCTGCAGCCTATGGGATGCAGGTTTCTCACAGTGTGCAAAATATCAGTAATGTAGGCCAGCAGAATTAAGTCAATTTTTTCAAATATATTTCGTTATACAATTTTATATAAATTTATCTTCTTGCCCTCACCTAAAACAGCCCAGATGCTGGTGACTAAATCTCACACTCAGTCTGATTTGACATTCCAAGTTTTCAAACTTTCAATAAAATATTTGCCAGGCAATTTAAAAAAAGTCAATTCTTTGCAAGGAAAAATACAAAAATGTATTTTACAAATGAACATGAGGGTTTAAAAACTGTTGTGTACAGGGCCTTATACATTTATTTACCTAAAACTGTATTAATCGGAGTTAATTTCCACTTGCGAACTTGCAGATGACATACGAAATATGGGAGTATGCTGTATAGGTCCATGAGGTAACGGTCAGAATTAAATATTGCACAATTAACCCTTAATGAAACATACAATGTGCTGAATGTGTTAGTCAGGGTCAGTGTCAAAATTATTATGGATGCAAAGAATTAATGCAGCAAGTTAAGAAAACAGACCACCACATTTTAAAGCATATAATATGAAAGGTGCTGAATTGGTTTATTTTAGCATGGAATGTTGAAAAGTTTGAAATCAAATTTTGAAAACTTCAGCCATTATAATATGTAAATCTGGGAGCTAGTTTTCTCGTGCACACTTGTAAACAAATTAGATATTAATTGCAAAGATCTTTACAATAAGATATGCAATCAACCAGCCTAATGAATAACCATTTAGAAATGCATACAAGAAAATTCTACTGTTTACAATGAAACAGCACATTGCCCTGAGAAGAAAAAGACACTAGGAATGGCATTTCCAATGTTTGAAAACAGACCTATATTCAGTCAACGGTACATTTAAATGTTAGAATCCCAACAGTAAAGTCATTTTCATTCAGTTTTGGTGGCTTCTGGGTGGATGTGCACAGAATAACAAATTGCAGTTTCCAGTAATTCAGACACTAAGTTTTCTGGTTGAGCAATGCCTTATAGTAAACAGCATTTCTAAGCAAGTAGTATACTGAGCTACACAGGTACAGTTATTGATTAATCTCCTTGTATTCATTATTTCAGCAGGCAACTAGGTTCTGATATTTATTTGGTTTTCTCTGAATTCATTTGACCAGTTATTTCAGAATTCTCATTGAAGTCTGACTTAATTGATCTGTGTTCAGCAGACTTTGCTCACACAATGCAATGCAGATGCGACACTGTATGAGCTGCACACAGGACACCAAGACAGCTTAACAACATCCAGGGAATGTCATTATTTGAATTTCAAAACAGACTCCCCCTAGAAGTGCAAAGTTGGAAATGTTGAATCACGTATCTTTTTCTGTATCTGTCACTTGCTTTATCTTTCGACTTTGAATTATCTGAAATGATGCTCCTGCTACCTGTTTTATTTGACTCTCCAGTGCACTTCGGAGATTATCGGTTTTAAAGTTTGGCACTGGATCAAGGCTGATGATCAACTTATCATTGTCACTTTGATAGCTTTCAGCCATGCTTGACCTTAGGTCTCTCTTTTTTCTACGGAGGTCACCACCTCCGTCAACTTTCAAATCTTTATATGGCTCACCATTCTTCTGGCTTGGATTCTTTTCCTTACGGTTTGATGGTGCGTTTGGGTCTGCATGTTGAAAATCAATATTTCCTTTTAAAGCCTTCTGCTCTTCCTCAATTTTCTTTTCATCAAGATTTTGTGCTTTGTTGTTAAGATTTTCTCCTTTACCTTTCTGAACGTTATCTGCATTCACAGGCCACGGAATCTTTTCCTTCCTGTTTTCAATGGGTCCTGGTTGTTTAGGGTTTTCCTGGAATGTATCCCCATCTCTGACTTTCAGATTCTCATTCCTATCGTAACTCCTATGTCTTTCTGCTTCTTCCACTTTTAACACATTGGCCTCAGCTTCTAATTCAATCTTATGAACCTCTTCTTTTGATTTTGCTTTAACATCAAGATTTTCAGAAATTTTTGGGACATTGGCCTCATTATCTGGAACATTTGGATTTCTTTCTCCAGGTTCAGGTCCTTTCTTTTCAATTTTAACCACATTATTCAATGGAACATCTGGGTTTCTCACTCCATGTGCTTGGATAGGTTTTGCTCCTTTGACACGTGGAACTGCTTTTGGGACTTCAGCATCAAGATGCGGCACCATCCTTTCACCATCTCTTCCTTTTGAGAGGTCTACAGCCTCAATTTTTTGGAGGTCTTCTTTAAAACGATCTCTAGACTGAGGGGTGACTTGAGCAACTTGATGGGGTTCAACATGAGCTCCAATTCCACCCTTCTGTTTCGAATCAAGAACCTGATCCTGGTTACCTGGGAGATGGCCCCAAGCTTCTTGTAGGGCATCTTTAAGTTCAACACCATCCTTATTGTGATCAACTGCTGGCAGATCCTGACCAAGTTGAGGAGAATTGACCTGGGAATCAGCATTGATCACATTAGGTTTCACTGCTTTCTGTCCATTGACAGAGTCAACATTTTTCACCTGATCTTCACTTGCTTCATCTGCTTGCTCTTTCACAGGGATTTCATTGTCTACAGAAGTTAAAAAAAACAAAGGTGATACAGTTGTTTTCCAGGAATACACACAGGCCATTAAATAATAAAAAGACCAACACTGCTCAATGCAATTCCACATGTACTCTTAAAAATGTCCACTAATTTCCAGCTCTGTTTTAACCAGAAGTAGAATGGGTGGTGCTGGAAAAGCGCAGCAGGTCAGGCAGCATCCGGAGAGCAGGAGAATCGATGTTTCGGGCATTAGCCCTTTATCAGGAATGAATTAAGTCTTTCATTACTGATGAAGGGCTTATGTCCGACACGTAGACTCTCCTGCTCCTCAGATGCTGCCTGACCTGCTGTGCTTTTCCAGCACCACACACTCAACTCTGATCTCCAGCATTTGCAGTCCTCACTTTATCTCGGTTTTAACCAGGACTTTGGTAACAGAACAATGATACATGTGACAGATTCAATACTCATGGCAATTGATAGCAGTTTATTCCATAAATTTACTATATTAACTAGCTTAATTTAGGTCAGTTTCTTAATCTCTACATATTTCACCCCAATGTCCTTTGAACAACTTCCCAAACTGACATTTAATCTATTCACTTCCTCATAACATTAAAGCCTCACATGTTCCCATACTGCTCAAGCAGGTTTTCCTAAGGGAAATAAACAAAATATCTCCAAAAGATTCTTTGCACAGCTCAACAACTTAAATAATATTTTGTTGCCTTTCCATGCCTTTTGAAAGTCTAGCAAATTAGTGATGCTCCAAGCAGCATAAACATGTTACAGATCAATGTTACATGTTTGGCTAGATTTAGTGAGAGGAGATGGAAGACTGGTATTGTCACAGAACATGGATTGAATCCTATTTCGGCAAATACAATTAATAAATCTGGAATTAAAGAAAGTCTAATGGCGACCATTAAACCATTGTTGATTGTCATAAAGTCGTTAGGCTCAGTAATGTCCTTTAGGGAAGATAACCTGCCATCCTTATTCAGTCTGACCGACACATGGTTGACTCTTACTGTTTATACTCGTGTAAAAGTCGACCCCGTATTTTTGGCCAAAAAATCTTGTATTTTCCACATATCTCATGTAAATGTCAACCGGGGAATATCACATTATAAACCTTTTACAAAGGAAACTGCATGTTCCCATTAACCTACTTAAACAAAATTGCATTCGTTCATTCATACTGGTAACTCTACCCATTGCGTCTCCAATCATTCATAACTCTAGTTAGCCACTTGGTTTACTACAGCACGTTCTGATTCATTCATTCAGGCCGGTACTAAGTCTATTGGTACTTATCGCACTTTGTTCACTACACGTCCCAAAGTTAATATCGTTAAGATGTTAATCATTATAATTGTGCCATTATATCTGAATAAAAGTGAGATATATTAGTTACATATATTTTTAATTCTTTTGACAGGTTGCTGAGGTTCATTACATATGAGTGTAAATGGGAGGGAAACTAAAGAATTTGGCTGGAAAGTTCAAGATGCTTACATATTCAGATTTTAATAAATGTTTCATTTTAAGTGTGCCGTTATACTAGGTCAAGACAATATTGAACAGTGAGATTTTGCAGGATTTCAATGAATCTTTTTATGTTAAATTTTCATAGTGATATGGATAAATAAAATTTACTACCAGTAATCCATTCTTATTTCACTTGCTTTTATCCAGTAATTACCTTTACAGAAACTCATTGTGTTTTTCTCCTTTACCTGGGATTAGTTGAGCGATCAAATCAACTTCACCAATGATATGGTATTGCGAACTGCAGCATGAATTTTAGCCCCTCAAAACTAATGCCCATGTAATAGTCAACCATATAAATTGAGTATAAAAATTAAAAAATTCAACTATTACACGAGTATATACAGTAATTGCCTTCTAGAATAGCCTAGCACTCCACTTGGATAAAGAGCAACCGATGTTGGCTTGGTCAGTGACGTCCACATCCTATGGAGAAAGTGACTGCAGATGCTGAAGGTCAGACTCAAAGTGTGGTGCTGGAAAAGCACAGCAGGTCAGGCAACATCCAAGGTGCAGGAGAATCGAAATTTGGGCATAAGCCCTTCATCAGAATGCCCACATCCCATGTTAAGAATAAAAACTATGCACAATTGCATGCCTTTTTACTTTGGCAAAATCTTTTGCTGTGGTGATTCTCAGACTGTCACCATTCAACCTACTTAATATTTTGTAAAATTTATCACTTGGTAGTAATTTTTAAAAAGTTGTACCTTACACATACCTAATATCTATTAATATTACATATTACTGACATCCATTCATACTATTAATTCATTTTACATCTAAATATAACTAATATTTTTTAAAAATGTAGCTACTAAAAGGATGTTTGATAACTGGCACAGACTGCTTGGGCTCTTTCCCTGCTGTAAAGCCTTTGACCGGACTACACATTACTGAATAAGTCACCTGCTTGAGGAGTAAAGCAGTAAATCTATTTACATTGTATAAAATGTCTTGTCACTTGTTTCACAATCCAAAATACAGATAATTTAATGATTTCATTAACATAATTAATAAATATTGACGCCAATATTTGCTCCAGTGATATGCTGGACTGCACTCCATGATCTGTACTGAACACGGGTCTAGCTTGTGTATTCTTACTCCAAAGCAACATGAAAAACATGGAGAGAAGAGAAGTCGTAGTTGGAAATTTCAGGTACGGCTTAAGCTGAAAATGTCAGGAGCAGAAGACAATTGGTTAAACTACTGCAAGACAGACGAATTCTACAGAAGACTCACGTGAAGTTTTGTGGTGGCACTTTTAGAAATTCCTTTCAAACATATATATTATCTCTTACATTCTTGTTACCTACTCACCACTTACAACTTCAGAATATTTGTTACATACCACTGACTTCCCTTAAAACTGAGTCTAAACTTAAACATGGCTTCAGCAAACTGTATTGTTTTAACAGAAAAATGCTACCTGATTGAATGTCTGAAACTATTCCTTTATATAGTTGTCCCATTCTATATATTCCCATCGCCCATCTACTGTTTAAAATTTTGTCAATAAGTGAAAATGCTGTACGATTACAAGAGCAGGTACAACTTCAAGGAAATTACAAACCAGTGCTCACACAATCAGTAAGATGAACATATTTCAAGATTGAGGTAATCAAAAAAGATAACAATAATGGAATGCACAAGACATTGTTTCAAATAGGCCTTGGTCTGATAGAACTTACGGTAGTACAGCAATAGTACCTTGATGCTTATGAGTAAGCATATTGTTACAAAATTTAAATATTTCCCTCCATGGCTAAATTGATGTGAGTTATGACAAATGATGGAAAGAAATGCAAGAGTTGTAATAACGAACAGATGGTATATCATGTATGTAAAAGGGCTGGCTGATAATATAGAAATATTCTTTGTGCATCATCTCCATTTATTTTAAGATGCCAATCAAACATGACTGATCGTAGTAAAGTTCTTGGCTAAAAGTTCTTACAGCAATTTTTCAAACATCAAATTATGGCCACTGAATTCATGAGTAACATACAAATGCAGACATTTCATATGCTTACAGACTAAAATATTGCAAATTCTAACATCCCATGTCTGCTCTGTGAAAAAAAAATCACAATAGCTGATTTAAAGGAAAATATATTGTAGTGTAAAACATTATAGAACCTAGCTATGTATCAAAACTGGTCTAAAAAAGGTATAATGTAAATTTTACTTTGGATTTCCAATGTTGAGAAATCTGTCATTTCAAGTTCCTTCTTCCAGCATTAAGCAACTTTGATGACAATTGATGCCACATCAGTACATGAGTGACTTGTCTCAATTTTGTCCCTTTATGCTAAACGAGTAAAAATGATCCAGATTATAAAGAGGAGATTCATCAGGCATTGGTTCTCAATGTGATAAAATATTGGTTACCTTTATTCTGTTCTTCATAATGATTCTTACCCTGCTGTCCTTTGTCCTCATCGATTCTTTGTTGGTGGATCTCCTTGTGCTGTTCCTGAATGACAGCTAATAGTTTCTCCTGTTGGTCCAAAAGCCGCTTTTGTTGCTGCTGTTGTTCTTTAATCACTTTCAGTAGAACTATATGATCCATATGTTTTTCACCAGCTGCATCAGAAGTTGGACAAGTTGGAAAAAAGATAAACATTAAATCAGCAATTTTTCTCTTGCACAACATTGCAGCTGAATTGTTGCTTTATACTTTTAAATCTACACAGTTGCTCATTTTTTGAACAGAAGCTTTAAGTTTGAGTGTGGTTGCACCTAAAATCATCTACTTTTTAATAAAATGGGGTGGGGACAAAATTGCAAATAGGTTAACAGAAATACTTTAATTCAAGATCTATTAATATGGTAATGAGAACCTCTTCAAAATTTCTAGTCGAGTACACGTTTGCCACTCAGCTAATTCCAGTAAGGAGATCTAATAACCTGCGCCAAGATATGGTGGGAAACCATGTGATGTTTGAGACACCCTACATTTTCACAGTAAACAATATATATTTGTCCACAACAGGAACACATCATCTGCCTGCAAGTTGCCTGTCCACCTCAAAATAGTAAACCTGCATGTCATAGAGGGGTTTGGGAAGCTAAAGCATAGAAATAAAGCACTGAAGAATTTCAATAAAATATGCATATTCTGCAGAATTCAATTTTGGATCTGCAGAGTTTCCTGTTTTATTTCTTGTTCTGCTTTGTTGAATGATGATTCAAAGGGGAAAGCTACAAGCAACATTCATTAGCATGCTATATTCTGTTTATCGTGTAAATAAAATAGCTACAGGCCAGAATTTCTCAAAAGTCACTTCATTTTGTTCTGCATCTATGAAGTAAAGCAATTTATGTTGTCATGAGAGCATAAGAACAATGTTTCTTTTATAACACTTTTTTAAAAAATGTATTTAAGTAGGGAATGGGGGAGGTGAGGTTAGAGAGAGCGGGAAGGACTGTATCAAAGGATAACAGAGACAAAAATGTGTTGTGCTTGCCATAATAATGCAGTGCTTCAATATCTTTAAAAATGCACAACTCAATCTACTTTGTCACAACTCACCCTCACCACCTTCAGCTGGCTTTCTATCTTGCTTTTCTTGTAAAACTGCATTTTCACTGTCTCTCTCATCACGAACATGTGGTTCCAATACTTTAGCTGCACCAATATTTTCCAGAGCTGGCAAATCCTTCTCATTTCCTTAATGGGACAGGGTGAAAAATAATCAAACAGACTTCTCCACGTGTGACGAATTGATCCACAAATGTCAACAGAAATCTGAATTAGTACAACATTCGGGCAAGAATTTTATCTTTCCTCAGTCAACTGCAGAAACAATTTTCCAACACTAGAGGGCTTCAATGTCCTTCACAAATCAATACAATTATATGAAACTGCTATGTAACATGCAGTAATTTATAAATCACACAACACCGGGTTGTAGTCCAACAGGTTTAATTGGAAGCACACTAGCTTTTGGAGCGACGCTCCATCATCAGGTGTTAGCGTCGCTCCGAAAGCTAGTGTGCTTCCAATTAAACCTGTTGGACTACAACCTGGTGTTGTGAGATTTTTAACTTTGTACACCCCAGTCCAACACCGGCATCTCTAAATCATCAGTAATTTATCATATTTTAGCCAGTAATCTGGAGATATAATTTTAGGTCAGTGGACAGCTCTTCTCTAATTAATATTGCCTTGGTGACTTGGTGGGGTAAGAGTTGACACCCAGAGGTAGACATGTATGAGTGTATTTAAATGTAACTTTTTTTTCCATTGAACATCAGTAAGCTCAGTTAATTGGACAGCTGCTTTGCGATGCCATTAGCGTGGGTTCACTTCCTGCACCAACTGAGCTTACCATGAAGGACTCTCCTCTCGAGCTCTACCCTTACCTGAGGCATGGTCACCCTCAGGTAAAACTCACCACCAGTCACCTCTCTATCTCGAAAGAGAGCACAGCCTTATAGTCTGGTAGGACCACGGTGACTTTACCTCTAATACTCAATTTTTTTAACAAAGTTATCTAAAATGAGATACTGTACATGTTTTCAATAGAATAGAAATTATTGGAGGTGGTGGTGGTTTGTTTGCTGAATTATGAAAACAAAAGTACCAACCAAAAAAGGATAATCAAGTTAGATTACGAGAATGAAAATGGACAGAAATATAATTGACATTATACAGATGAGAGATTCACCAATATGTGACTAATGTGAGAGATATTATAAAAAGCACAAAATCTGCTTGCACCACATGGTAGCAGAGTTATACCCTTTTAACAGATTAGCTCCACATTATCTGGGCAGTTTAATTTGAAGGATGTATTGCTCACCTCTGCACTCCCTTCCCCCCTCCCCTTTTGTATCCCTCTCATCCAGCGTGCCACCTCCACAACTTCAGTTTTTGTCCCTGACCACAGAAAGATTAATCAGATCTGAAAGGATGCCATTTTGCTGATGTTAGCTGCATTGCAGAAATTTAAGTCAGCAAATTAACAATATAAAACCACTTCTGCTAACAGGTCAACTGATATTAAAATACTTTTGGCCAAAGAAAACATCAGTCATCATGGAGAAGAAATGCCCAATTCCTACAAGAAATAATTTGATGCATGGATTCATTCGATTAACACACTTTAAATTGGCACATTGAACGCCAACAGGCAGGTTGCTGCAATTTCTTTTAGATGGACAACTCAATTTCTCATTGCTTGACCTAAAGGGAAGGAAGAGGAGGAAGAGGAAGTCTATTATTAAAATCGGGGGGGTGGTCACTCTTGACCAGCAGCTTGACCAGATGAGCCATATGACCATGATGATAAAGTTTGGTGCTCAAATGGTTCATTTTCATGGCTTTTCCGAGCCTATTAATTTGAGCCTTGTTGGTGGCGTGCGCACAAACCTGTGTGCCTGTGTGTAATGGAATGCTTATTTCTCATCTTTCTGGTGAGAAATTTACTTAAATAATTCCGCTGCCACACAGCTCAATATTGTTCCTCTGTCCCAGCACTGGTGCACTGCAGCAGCAGAATGTACTGGTTACAGGATCCATTGCAGCACAACCCAAGTTTGCAGGTAGATCTAATCAGGTGCAGCTTACCATTTTCCAGCTCTTTGTTCTTCATGTTTTCTTTATTCCCTTCTGGATTACGAATCACCGAATCATCTTCTCCAGGAACTGCTTCGTGGTCATCCTTCAACTTTTGTTGATGCAATTCTGCACCTGCTTGAGGAACTGCCACTTGTGCATGCACTTCAGGTTCCACCTGAGCTGGCTGTTCCTTTTGCTTTGGATCACTCTCTGGAGCATTTCTAGCATCATTGACATTCTTTTTAATTTCCTTTCCCTGTTCTTCTTCTAATCCAGGATTAACCATCTTTTCTTCCCCTAATTCTTTCATCTTTTCTTTAAACTCAATTTTCACCCCTTGTTTTTCATCGTTTGGCTGCTTAGCTTTCATTGCTGGATGTTTCTTCTCATTTGATTCATCAGCATCCTTTCCTTCATCAACGATGACTTCATCATGTGGAATGGGTGGTTCATGCCGATGAGCCTCTCCCACTGGATGAACAATCCCTGCAAATAAAAGATGAAAAAATAAACTTGACGGAAATCCTAAGTAATCTTTGACAACTTATCATACTAGCTGTGACTTTGGGGATTCTTCAGGCAGCTCTCACTAAATCATAAACTTTCAAAACATATAGTCATCATGGAGAGGAAATACCCAATTCCTACAAGAAATAATTTGATGGACAGATTTATTCAATTAACACACTTCAAACAGGCACATTGAAAGCCAAGAGATGGGTTGTCATCATTTCGTTTAGATGGACAAGTATTTATCAGCTTTCATTTCAGAAGATTTTCATCTTCTGTTCATTCTAATTCAAAATGAGAGTGTGCTAATATAAATTATGATTTAGAATAGCTGCACAGTCATGATTTCTGAAACTGTTTATAGTACATTTGATCATTTCTATCTCCAAACAGACGACATGCAGCTGTAACGTGCCAATCTGGCTTGGTCAATGATGACTCAAAAGCAAGATCACCAATATTTTTAGTTTAATAATATTCATAAATCTTACCAATACACCTGACTGTTGAGTTAATGAACCCAATACGTTATTCATTCCTGTGACATTGTTCAGGGAACAAAATCTAGTGATTCAATGGAACTGGAGCCAAGTTTGAGTTAAATGATAGTTAGATCTCAAGAACACATGAATGTTTCCAAAAGTTGTTGATTACAAGTGCAAACATGTTATAAATAAATTAAATAACCAGGTGTTAACTTTTTTTTCTGAATGCTTAAAAACCTTCGTTATCCGACCAGCAATGAATCTCCATCCAACACCAAACGTGTATTCGAGTAAACAGAAAAGTCTCTAAAGTTACCAGGCATGCTAGTCCTGTAAGAAAACATTATGAAGACGCACTGGCACTGCCACCTGAACATAGCTGGGTAACGTTGTAATACAACAGCAATGGAGGCACAGGGGAAACACCTTTTGAGGCTCAGTGGGAGTCATGGCTTGAAGTTTGGTGGAAGGTAAAACTTGTAGCTTAGATGGGGGGTTTGTAGAGCAATGGCTATTTGAAGCAATGTTTGAAGCACTATTTGAATCAGTATTAGATCGCTTTTTGAAAGTGACAGTCGATAACGAATGCGAGAAAGCAATGGGCATTGTGTGCTTTAAGTTTCTTTACAAATTGGGTTTTTTGATTTATCAGAGTGGCCCTGTTCAGACTTAAAAATTCATGAGACATGGGTATCGCCCGATGAGCCAGCACTTATTTATTGCCTACCCCTAGTTACCCTCAAAATGGTAAACTGCTGTCTGGAGCTGCTGCAGGCAATTTGCTTTTGCAAGATCCATAAGCTCAATACGTATAGCGTTTTAGGATTTTGACCCAGCAACATGGAAGGATTCCCAAGCCAGGGTTGCATAGGGCTTGGATGGGAACTTGCAGGCAAGTGGGGTTTCCACATATTTGCTGCCTTTGTCCTCCTAAATGGCAGAAATCATCGGTTGGTAAAGTGCTATCGAAGGGTTCTTGGAGAATTTCTGCATTGATTGTTGTAGGTGGTACACACTGCTGCTGTGTCAGTCATGTAAAAAGGGAATGTTTGTGTAAGTGGTGCCAATCAAGCACACTGCTTTGTCTTGGATGGTGTCAATCTTCCAATGTTGTTGGGGTTGCATTAATTCAGGCAAGTAGAGAATATTCCATCACATACTTAACTTGTGCCTTCTTGATGGTGAACAAGCATTGGAGAGTAAGGAGGGGAGTTATACACTACACGATTCCGAGCATAAGACCTGCTCTTGTCATCACCATAATTAGATGGCTAGTCCAATTCAGGTTTGTGGTCAATGGTAACTCGTTGGATGCTGATAGTGGGGGATCCAGCAATGGTAATGCCATGATAGTTGAAGGGTAGTAGTTAGAATTCTGTATTGTTGGAGATGGTCATTACTTTGATAGTTCAAATGTTATTTGCCATTTGTCAACCCAAATGTGGATATTGTTAAGGTTTTACTGCATTTGAACATAGACTACTTCAGTGTCTGAGTCATCATGAATGGTGCTATTTTACTGTGCTATGATTTTTAATTACTTTCCTTTCTTTATTTGGCCTTCATATACAAATTTGTGTTTTCATATGGGCTTGTTAGTCATACATTAGTGATTTTTTAGTGTTTTGTTTTAATTCACCTTATGACAGCAATCTGCTTTTCTAATTACACTGCTGTCAAATTGTTACATTATTAAAAACATTTAAGGGGTATTGTCTTTTAAAAAAAAGGCACCTATTTCTGATTCACTCATGGCAATGAGCAGTGACTAGAATTTTGACTTATTCAAAAGACACTTCCTTCAATACAAGTTTTTTTTCTCAAACAATACCTTTAAAATGTTCTCATTTTAAAAACTAACAATAAATGTGAAGGAGAATGTGTATCTCTTCCAAACCCTGGATAAATACTCTGCTAAGCTTAGTACTCCCTTACATGAAAGGGGGAAAATGGGAAGGAAATGATCCCTGGGTCACTCTGTAAATCTCCAAGGAATGGCTTGCAGAACACTGATAAAAGAACAAGGACAAATAAGGTTATCTTGTATTAAGCAACAGAACTGGAGCAAATATGAATATATATTGCTGTATGTACAATCAAGATGTCAGTCTATAAACAAAATATTCAATTTCAATTGAAAGTGATTTTCTGTACAGCCGCAACTTGCAATACCTTGGTCAGGACGATCCAGCTGCACTTCCTCGCCTTTGAGATTCCTGTCTTGAGGTGGATCTATTGGGACCTTTATCTGAGGTTGTTCTATGGCATCCTTGTCTAACTTTGGACGATCTCTGTCATCACTGGCTTCTTTAAGTACACTATTTTGAGCTAAACACAAACGTTCATATTATCAGAGAATTACTGTTCTTGTGTATGAACAATTTAAAATGTCTATTTATACAGAATTCACAAATCCAATATCTTTTTTCTTTTGTAAAAAGGTATTTTTGAGATGATAAATTGAACACATTTAAGCAATGCTCAGATGTTTGTGTCATTGTTTTTACATTTAAAACACATATCCCGTCTATGTCTGGACATAACTCAACTCTGTAAAGTACAACTTGTTCAGACTGACACCAAAAAGCGACTCCAGAGAACTTTTAACTGTTAAAATTTCATGTTCAGTTTACCGCTAGAAAATTTAGTTAACTATTTGCAAAGTCAAAAGATTGTTCACTTTGAAGATATATAAGCCTTGAACTGATCTCAACAAAGTGACTAGTTCAGCAATTGAAAAGTTTATGCCCCACCTGCTTTCAGTCAGCTTGTTTGAGTTGAATTAGCAGTCTTTCTTGAGCTGAACTCAGATAGGTCCAGACACAGGTAAAAACAATGACAGCAGATGTTGGAAACCAGATTCTGGATTAGTGGTGCTGGAAGAGCACAGCAGTTCAGGCAGCATCTGAGGAGCAATAAAATCGACATTTCGGGCAAAAGCCCTTCATCAGGAATAAAGGCAGAGAGCCTGAAGGGTGGAGAGATAAGCTAGAGGAGGGTGAGGCTGGGGAGAAAGTAGCATAGAGTACAATAGGTGAGTGGGGGAGGAGATGAAGGTGATAGGTCAGGAAGGATGGTGGAGTGGATAGGTGGAAAAGAAGATAGGCAGGTAGGACAAGTCATGGGGACAGTGCTGAAATGACCTGGGAGTTGCAGTGGGAGAGGGACTCCCTGAAATTCTTGTAGAGAGAGGAGGAAAACTTCAGGCTCTCTGCCTTTATTCCTGATGAAGGGCTTTTGCCCGAAACGTCGATTTTACTGCTCCTCGGATGCTGCCTGAACTGCTGTGCTCTTCCAGCACCACTAATCCAGAATAGGTCTAGACACAGTAGTATTAAAACTTCAAGACATTAAGTGTGATACTGCTCAAATCAATGTATTCTATTTAACAGAATCATGGTCACGAATGTGGTGACTGAAAGGCACATTCAAATGTTAAAAATGAAACTGTCCTTAAAAACTGAAACACTTAAAAATGATCAAATGGAAAATTTGATTTCATTTCAAAGGTTTTGCTTCTAGAAAAGATTGTTCCCAACATGATCAATAGGTGGCAATAGACACCATTCTAAGAAAATAGTACCTGAAATACAACATATGGGACTAATTCATCATATTTAACTCTATTACAGTATTTTGTTTTGCAGTTGAAAGTGTAGCAATGATATTTTGCTAACTCTCTGAATACTTAAAACAGAATTCAATGCCAAAGTATTCAAATCTACAAAGCAAATTTTAGAAATAAAAAGTTTAACTGTGTAATCCTAAATAAGCCCTTCGTGGGACCTGTTTAAAAAGAAAATACTGTTCTAATTTGTAGAAATCTGATTTCTGAATCATAACTTAATTTCAATTTTATTAATCAGATTTCTTTCCCACTAATCCCCTCCATCTCATTGCATAACAAATGTGATATCATTTCTTCATTCAGCATTCACCCATAAGCATCAGAAACCACAGGTGTAGTACAAGCCAGACTAATGGACCATAACAGAACCATACACTGGGGTAGTTTACTATATATTGATTGGTTTCAGGTGGAGGCTCCTCTATTTAAAGTTTACATTTGGACATCCAGCCAGTAATTGTGATCCAATATTCCCCCAGGGTTAAGCTTAGCAAAACAATACCAATTGTGAACCTGTGACTTGTGCTTATAGATCTCTTAATAACTAAATCAACACAATAAAAATTCTTAAAATATTGGCAATTATGATATCTAATATTACACACAGTTCTGCTCTGCAAAAAAGTCACTTGTCAGGAAAATGTTACTCTTTAACCAGCTGCTAGGAAGCAAGAACTTTCCTGCCTATTTCCTCTTGTTGTCAAGTTGATTTAATCATGATCTCTTAAAAATAGTGTTCCTGTTTACAACACAAACCTGCATCATACTTCATGCTAGCCAGTTACACTTTTGCTATCCAAATTTACTTTCTAATGGTGGAAGAAGAAAATGACTTCTGTAGGTATTTTCTTTCAATGGCCAATCCATTATACACCCAATCCATTATGCACTGCATAATTTTTATTTTAAAAAGGTGGTTTGAACTGTAATGCATCAATGATTTAGAAATTAAAATCCTGGATACGGTTTCTTAACACGTCTGCTTTCCTCTGACCCATTGCTCATACTTGATCTGCAAAACTTAATCTCCCATACCTTCAACAGGAGAAACCTTTAACTTCAAATTTATTAATACAAGCATAATAGCAAACAATGGTGAACAGCAAAGTAACATTTAGTTAAGTAGCAGGAGGCCTGCATCTCACAAAAATCCCACCTTGAGACATTTGAGTTTTATAAGCAGTATCATGCAAGTTCTTAAACAGCCAGCAATCAATACAGCTTTAAAATAAATGAAACATATTTTTAACAAGTGACTATCACACAATGTACAGCTAGTTCTACAGGAGAACAACAAACCTTATGATTAAAAGCTGTCAGTAATACATTTGTGCTTTCATCAGCTCCTGTATCATGTCCCAAGAAAGGACATATTAATGTTATATTATTCAGCATTGGTACATGATTAAAAAAATGTTTCAATCCTATCGAAAGGCCAAACATTTCAAGTTATGAAGGCTTGAGAAAGCTCAAATCTATTAGTGAATTAAACCAAGGGGAGAACTGCAGAGAATTTGTTACAAAATAATATAAATGCATTTGAGAGAATTCTTAATTTTTTAATAAACTTGTTTTTCTACATTGTCTCTTGGACTTCATTTTAATCTTATCATCTGCATAATAGTAAAAAAATTCTGAAAGTTGGTAGATTCAGTATTTATCAAATTTGTAAATTAAATCCAACTAAACACCAATGTTTCCTTTAAAATTCGTCACTTCAATATGAAGTGAAAGAACAACCAGTAAGTATTTGTATGAATCACAGGGAAAATATAACTAAATCCAAAATCAGGGTCCCCAAATTAAGAGCAAAATAGAAGGAAACTGCATGGAAGAATTATTTTCACTTCGGAATACGCAAAAACCCTTTTTAACCAACACTTAATTTGTACTGTGAATGCATTCTTAACAATGGAGTCGTATAAACTGATGCTTTGTTTGATGCATTGAACACGCAATTTTTAAATTTTTAAATGCAAATCCGTCAAAAATATAACTTGTGAAAACAGAAAAGGTAAATATTTCAAAACAACCACAGGTCCTAACCAGTTATTAATGTTTCCATACAATGAAATAAATATCTTCTTATAAAATTTATATATCAAATTTTGGTAAGAACTAGCTCCTTCAATGTTTATGGTTAATTAATGCAACTTTCAAAAGCAACTCATGATTATGGCATGCAACTATTTACTGAATACAATGCAGATCCAAAGTTTATTTAAACATTTATACTAAAAACACTTATGCGATAAGGTACAAAACCACACTCTTATATAATTAACTTTGTAGATGTCACAGAAAAACTCATCACATCAATAGGAATAATAAAATCACAAACTAATGCAGAGGGTTATCACCAATTTTATCAAGGTAAGAGATTTTTCTCGACACTAAAGAATCACTAACTAGTAATTAGGTAAGTCATTCTATGTAGCCTTGGCACAGATACACCAAAAGACCGAGGGCATTGAAATCACAAGCAACTATCCCACAGACAAGCTGATCAATGGCAGAAGAGACATTTTTTTTTAAAACTCCGATCCCAAGTCTGTGGAGAAAAATAGATTGCAGTATCAGTACTATGTCAACAATCCTACAAAAGCCCTTTAGCAAAACTGTGCACACAAGCAAGTCTGTTCAACCGCTTATATTAAGTATAATGTAAAGAATAAGACGACCAAATAAAAAGAAAAAAGGTCGAAGTCTTTAAAAAAAGGTTTTAAAAAAGTCAAGAACTGTTCAGAATGCTATGTTTCATAATGTATTTCTACAGAAATGATGTTTGGAATTAAAAACAAACATTATGATGCTTAGTTTCAGAAATATTCATATTCAAGTATGGCCGTTCATGTGAACTACCAATGATTCTGCATTTCCCCTTAGGACCTTTTGCTGAAGAGACAGCTATTAAACAGCAGTACACAAAGAACACTATTTAAGCTGAGGATACGCTAAACGGCGCATTTGGTCGATTTAGCTTAAAAACTACTGCTAACTTCAAAGGGCTAAAATACGTTACTTTGTGTAACTGTAAGGAAGACTGATTTGGAATTACAGATTTCTTTCATCAAACTCCAGAAGTTGATCAGATTGTTGCAGTATAATAAAATGCCTAACAGTGAATTTCAAATGCACCAAAACTGTTGCGTAAACTTAAATACATTTACTTATGTAACCTCACTTCTTCCTGAGAACTTTAATTCAATTGCAAAAAAAATTACTTCTCATCAATATTCCCAGTTTAATTAATACTTCACAGTCTT
The DNA here is from genome assembly GCF_020745735.1 of Hemiscyllium ocellatum. NCBI lineage: Eukaryota > Metazoa > Chordata > Chondrichthyes > Orectolobiformes > Hemiscylliidae > Hemiscyllium > Hemiscyllium ocellatum. The sequence continues at coordinate 23,719,551 of NC_083425.1, read as the reverse complement.
TACTCATTAATCTTCCATACTGACATGAAGAAATGTTTTGCTTCTGGTGAGGAGCTCTTCTGATAATTTGATCAAATTCAGAACTTAAGGTGATAATTGCCAGGTGGCAGCACTTACACAAAGACACAGCACCTTCAATTTTACACAAACTGAAAGATCGGAAAATAAAGCAGCATTTGCCATAGGGACTAAAATTTTCATCTCCAGTTCATTTGGCCTGTTCCCAATTGCAATTATACCTCCACCATGAAAAAAGGACAGAATGCAGATAAATACTTCCCAACAGGCTGAAAGGACAGGCTGCGAGCCATCCTGACCAACATAACTTGCGAATTTCCCCATGAGAGGCTACTTGAACAGCATGCATGGTAAATAGTTTGGGTACAGGAGACTCAATCACAAATCACGGGAGGAGAACTGTTGGCCCATTGTGGGAGTGTGGTTTTTGAACAGCATTCCAATTAATTCAAGATCCTTGTTCTTAAGAGTCATACAGTCATATAGTACAGAGCTTTCATCCCAACAAGTGAATGCCAATTTATCCACACTTATCTCACTTTCCAGTTCTTGACCGATAGCCACATTAGGACATTTCAAGCGCTCATCCAAGCACTTCTTAAAAGTTGTCAAGTTTCCCACTTTTATTATCCTCCCAGGCTGTGTACTTGAGATTCCCACCACCCTCTGAAAATATTGTTCCTCAAAAACCTCTCTAAATCTCGTGCCTTTTACCTTAAAATCTGCACCTATCTAATACAATTGTATCTTTCCTATAGCATATCCAATAGCCTTGCAACTATTTGTTTTTCTACTATTTATATTTTTGGAAGTTGCTATTGAATCTGTATTCACCATTTCTTCAGATAATAAATCAGAAATTTGCATTAGTCAGAGGGGAAATGGTTCTGGGTGGATTACTCTTTGGAGGGTCGGTGTGGACTGGTTGGGCCAAACGGTCTGTTTCCACACTATGGGGAGTCCAATCCAATCTAATCTAAAAATTCTTAATCTCAACTCACTGCAAGAAAATAATTCTCAACTTACTCATTATTTTGTTTTAAATCTTCAATTGTCTCCACTGGTTACTAATCTCCATCTGGTCCGAGGAGATTTGCCTTGTTTAGTTAATCAAATATCCTTGGAATCTTGAACCTTTGTTAAATCTCCCTTTTGGTACTAAATGGAACAAATGCCCCTCATCTCTGATATTATCTTGGTAAATCACTCTAAGATCCCCTCAAAGGCATGCCAAAAGTGTGGTGTCTGAATTGGTAAAAATACTCCAGCTGGGGTAAAATATCTTCATTGCTCTTTCATAATTATAAATCCAAGGATCCTGTGTGTTCTTTATTAAAATAAAAAACTTTACCTTACTTGTCCTGCCACTTGCAAAGATTTTTCTTGGTAACACCAACACCTAGCTCCATTCTTATTCTTCCTGCACCCGATTTTAAAATGTTTGCTATTTAGTTTACACTGCTTTTCCTCATTTTGCTGTCTTCCTTTTGAAACGTATAGTTAACAAAAGTTTAAAATTTAATTTGACATGTCTACCTGCTTTCCAAATCTGCATACATTCCAAATCTGCTACTATCCCCCGTACTGTTCATGCATTTTGCATGTCACTTGCAAAAATTGAAATTAGGCCACAAATGAAAAATAAATTTATGTAATTTATTTGAAATCAATAAAAAAATTGCATCATAGTATCCTCCAATGCATTACGAAGTCAGCTGTGGCTCACTTACGTGTCAGAAACTTTTGGGTTCAAAGCTCAATCAACAAACTTGAGCACAAAATTCAAGGCTGGTGCTCCAATCCAAGACTGAGGGAGTACTGCACAACCTTAGCAGTTGCATTGTTAAAGAATTGCTCCACCTGCTCTTTATGCTGCATCCAAAAGATGCCATGGTTTTAAAGAAAAGCAAAGGAGTTATCCCTCATGTCCTAAGCAAAATTAACTCTCAAAGACAGATTATGCTGTCATCTTCATATTGTTATGTGTTGGAGCTTATTGTGCACAAACTAACTATATCACAGAGTGACTGCACATCAAAAGAAGGTACTCCATTGACTGTAGAAGACTTTGGGGTGTCTTGAGGTTGTGAAAAGCACAATGTGATGGAACTCTTTCTTCTTTTAAAAAGGTACTTATAATGAATTACTTCAAGTGTCTTCACAACTGTTTGTGAGAAAATACACCACCAAATTGCACACAGCATGCATCCACGGACAGCAAATGAGATAAATTTTCAGTGGATCTGCTGTGATGTTGACTGAAGGCTGTGCTCTCGGATATTTATGCTCACCTTAACAGGAACTTAAGGACTTCCATTTACACACTGTCAATAAGAGGACATCGCTGTCCTGGAGTAAAGAGCTTAAATTCACAATCTTCAGAGTCAGAAGGCGAATGCACTGCCCATTGGACCATGGCAGAAATGAAATAATTAGAATATCAGTGCCCTACAGTGTTGACACACTGAACTTTCGACTCATGTTCTAAGGAGTCACTGAGTCTTCAGTTCCTTTCCTTTAGCATGTCACTAACTACTTGTGTCAACACAGGAAGTAGGAAAATACATTCAAGGAGGAATTATTTTAAACATTGCTCAGCTCAACTAATAAAAATATTGTTGTACTATCCAAGGAGATATTTGTTGTATGATCTTTAAATGATACTGAGCAAAGGAAAGAGGAATAGAAAAATCAAAATAAGTAGAAACCAAAATTAAACCAACTCCAGCCATCTAACGTATTTGGGGAATATCCTTCATAACATCCCTGTACTGACAACACTGAGGTTCTTTCAAATTTGTGAAATATAACCAGCCATAACACTTCTGGTGTGGATAAATTGTTGCCTTATTTTGTTTTTTTTTCCTAATATACTTAAGTTGTAAAATATTTAAATATTGTTTACATCTGCTTTCCAAAAATTGAAAGAACATTTAGCATGCAAAGACAGTCAAGTGTTAACAGAAACGGAATTAAAATACCAGCATTTCAAATTAATTAACATGGACAGATTTCAAGGAACTTAAGCGTGCCCAAAACTTAAAACGGCATGAACCATACCCTGTTCCGAATCTCAACCACACACAAAGAGGAACTTCCTGACCAGTCAACCTTTGGCCTTTTCATCAAGTGACGTACATTCAGTCTGACATATACAACTTTAATACACATTCTAACGAGGCCTCCACACTGAAAAAGGGCAGGAATCTACACAAAACCAGAGCATTTTCTGCATTACAAAACAGAAATGCTGATTAGACTAAGAAATTTCTTTCCTCAAAGCCTTGTAACACATTTGTGGAAATAAAAGCAAAGAACGGATAAGCTGTTCTAACAAAGTATAAACTGAAAGATATGTTTTGCAATCTTGAAAGGAAGGGACAGCTTTCAACTTAATATATTGAAGACACCCACTGCTACCACACATTGCCAAAGTACCTACACTTTCCAACATGCAATTTTAACAAGCTGTTTTCCTCATTCTGCCTACAATACTTGTCCCCAGAGGGAAGGTGTCTCATCTCAAATCTACATATGCGGCAAGGATTCCCAAAAGGTATTTTTAGTGCAATCATTTTTCCCTTCCTTAGACCAGTCATTGATTCACTTGTGCATATGTGACAATTCACAAGATATTGACTGGGGTAATACCATTATATACTTTTTCCTGAATCACAGATTACACCATTAGTTGGCTTTAGTGAGACAGTTTCCACTTATCTTTCTCAGAATACAGCACACCCTAGCAAGGCCCTTTTTAAATATTCAGGCATCAACATAAAAAATCTCTCAGATTTGGTTAACACCAAAGTTGGTCATTCACCACAGAAGCACTAAAACCCGTTCCTGAATTAAGCCAAAATTCATCATAACTTGCATGTAGCCAAAGAATTGACACACATCAGTAGTTCAAAAGTAGCAAAGTTGCATGATTATTGTTTACCTTTTTACTTAGTAGAGAGTGTATGAAGAGTCCAAAGAGGGATTAAATAGCACTTTTCAATCTAGCTTTGTAAAATAATTTAATATCTCTATCAATATAGAGTCTTCTTTTCATTAAAGAATATAGTTAAAAAGGTACTCTATAGTTTTAAGTGGTTCTGTTCTCAACTTCTAAGGTGACTGTGATGAGCTAGAGTAGCAGTCATCATCCATATCCAGATAATTTATTATAAGTGAACATTACATTAGGGGGAGGTGGCAGGGTATTGGTTATGTTACTGTACTGGTTTCAAAATCATAGACTAATGTTATGGGAAGGTGTTTCAAATTTCACCATGGCAGATGGCGAATTTTAAATTCAATAAAATTCTGAAATAAAAAGTTAACCTGATGGTGACCATGTAACCATCGTTGATTGTCATAAAAGCCAGCTGGTCTACTAATTTCCCTCAAGGAAGAAAATGTGCCACCCTTTAATTGGTCTGGCCAACATGTGACTCCAGATCCATAGCAATACAGTTCTCTCTTAGCTGTCCGCTGGACAATTACGGATGAATAATAAATACTGGACAAGGAAACGACACCCACATCCAATGAACAAAACTTTTAAAATACTACAGCAAAGGATTCCATCCACAATTGACTGAAGTTGTGTACCTCCTGCATCATGACGACATAGTAAATCTAACTAGAATGCAGAGGACCCAATATGTTGAAAATCTGTTGTAACTCAGAATTGTAACCTATAATACCAAGTAAATATTACTGTTAAAATCAGAGTAAGAAACATCATAATGAGTACATCTGATTTGAAAGCAAAACATTGAATATTAGAATCGGTGGATAAAAGCAAACACTGAAGAATCAGCTGTTTATAAGTGTTTATTCTCCTTTACAAACTGCCAATATTTTAAAAATTGGCTAATTGTGATACCAAAGAAATGCGTAATAAATTATATACAGATTAGAAATATGAATTATTGCTTTCTGGAATGCATGTTGTCCAAACCTGTACAGTACACAGTTGTGTTGGCAAAGGGGTAGACAGGCTTCTACTGTACAGTGCTTTAACAATGAAACCCAGGTAACAATTTGTTAATCTTAATAGCTAGTAAATCTAGCTGACTCCACAGAATTCAGTTCAACATTATTCAGATCTGTTGACCTGTGTCTGATTCATGTACACTCAGGACAAAATAAAAAATTAGCTTTCCTCAAAGAGGAGATTCAACTGATGGTGTAAATTACAACAAATCTGAATATGGATGCATGGTATGTTAGAGACACAATTGTATATTACTGGAAACAAAACTGTTGACATGGCTAGAACAGAACATGGTTTAACTAAAACAGATAGTAAATGTAAAAAGGAAGTAAATTGGAAAAATTCTTCATCACTTGCGCCTCCTGCTCATCATAAACTTCTGTGGCTGAATAACTGTTTTTAAATCTGACAGCAGGAGTTGAAAACAAGACGAATAGATGGGCAGTGAAGGTGAATAAGAGAGGACAATAAATTACATTCAAATCAAGCTGGACATAACTGAGTAGCTGCAATACTTCCCCAGTACCTGCACCCACAAGCTCATTCTAAAACTAGAAGCAAAACAGTTTGATCTAAACAGAAGGCTTTTTCCATTATATTTCCCAATGTTACATACAAAAGCGCCCACAATGCAAGGATATGACAGATAATAACTACAAAAATGAATTCCTACAAATGCATCCAAAAGATACAAAACCCCTCTAAATAACCAAAGTGTTAAGCAAACATTAAAAACGCTAAAACTCAACCTGGGTGACATTGAGGCTTTTGAAAAGATTCAGAACAGAAGAGAAAAACCTTAGCCATTCAGGTTAGCTTAAAGGTCTTAGTTCAAATACTTCAAAGTAGTGGGGACAAAGATGATTTGATTGCAATCAATAAAATAATCAAATGGACTAGATCATGTATAAGCTGACAAATTATTTCAATTAAATAGGCTGTAGAGGACAAGAAACATATGAATAAATTATGCAAGGGAGCAAATAGGTTAGATGTTGCATGATTTTCATTTCACTGAAAGCAGCAAGCCAATGAAACAAGTTGCTGTCTTGTGCAATGAATGCTGATTCCCTGTGTATCTTCAAGAAATGGCGAGATTTGTCTTGGCAGGCGAACATATCCAACAAAAGATAGGAAGCAAATAATATTATTAGGGTGCATATGGTCTTAAGAGTTAGTTTTGACATAAGAGGAATTCTAGTTTCTCTTTACCCGTAATTGACCTTGGATTTTTCCCTTCTTCTGGGAGACGGCACAATATCTGGATGATATGATGAGTTTCATGAGATGATCTCTAAAGACTTAGAACTGTACGGGACAGGCTGGACTGACCAGCTACTGGGTGAGAGATATTTTGTTTGTTCAGTGTTAACATGAATCTCTGGTAAGGGTCATTAAATTAGATTAGATTGGATTCCCTACAGTGTGGAAATTATATGCAATTTTCTTAAAAGTGAACTGTAAAGACAGCAAGAGTTGAAACATCACAGAAATCAGAGTCTGTAATTTTAAAGGTATGCAAATGAAAACCACAAAGCAACAAAATGATCAGCAACAAGTGGCTGATTTCTGTTCCATATAAGACAAAGGAAATACTGCAACTTTGAGGTTCCAAAAACTGTATTAAAGAATGATCATTATGAATGAATTTTGAACTGTACACAGTTCCTTCATTATGCTGGACTGCTGAAGGTAAACAAAGGAAATTGTATATGGAACTTTTATAGCATGGACTATAAACAGCACACAGTTGGTTAGAAATCAAGTTAAATAAATACATGCTTTTTTGACAAGAAAAGGAGAAACCCAAGGTCAATGGAAATAATGAAATACGCCAGGACAAATGCGAATTGAAAACTATATCTTGAACGTGTCTGGAGATCATCTTTTATATTACATATTTACAGAATAATTTCCCTCATTCATGAAAACAGCCATTGTTTTGTCAATGTTTATGTCCATATTGTCTATGTGATTAGACTCCAGACAAGGATCCACTGGTAAAGAACAACATTGGGGTGAAGAGTAATTGTCCATCACCAGAAATGAAAATGTCGAGAAAAATAATCTGCCATTTCAAAATAATGAACTGTAGTTTTCAAGTACATAATTTGCTTTTGAAAATATGGGGACAAAGTGCTTTTTTTATATTTGTACAAATCATTAATATTAGACCACATAAAACAATAAATATTGATGGCACTTGGAAGTTTTGTATACAACATTACCTCAGTGTTTGCAAAATTAATGGCATTTTGAACTTCTGCAGATTTTACATTTTTTTACAATTCAATGGGCAATAGTTTATTGTATGACCCCAGTTAATATTCATTGCACTATAATTTTCTTTATTTTTAAATGATACTGGGGGACAGTGTCCTTTAATTTTGGCATGTGTTTTCATAGGCTTACAATCTGTGCCTTTCACATCTGTCACATAGTCTCTGTTCTAAAGCTGTAATCTCAACAAGTACCACTCACTGCTTATAGATACCAATTAGGAGACAGCTGCAGCAATTACTGTGTGACACATGCCAACTCTTCAACAGTCACGTGTGTGTTCTCATCCAAATAAGGTAATTTTTTTCCTTGTCCTACTTCTACCCCTATTATCTCCACTGGGAAAACAAATTTAGGTAGGTAATAAGAGCCTGCGTTTATACAGTTAACTGGGGAAACAAATGTTTACTCCAGGTGACCTCTCTGGAAACCCAAGCTGAAAATCTGCATTATCTTTTTTGCTGAGAAATTCAGACAAGGCAGGTACCGCTGACTGTGTACTCCAGGAGTCCAGCAGAATTCTATAAAGTACATTGTTAGTCAAGACAAATGTGTCTGCTACAGGATATACGCAAGGTTCCCAGGCAAATGGTAAAGTGACAGCACAGATATTCTTGTGTTAAACTAAAAGAGACCAAATGTTTACTTTACTGCAATTCCTGAATTGAAATCAATTTACATTCCTAATAAAGTTCGTACTGTTTTTAGGCTTCTGTCCCCTTGACCAGTGTAAAAGTATAATTATTACTGGAATTAACACAAAAATAAGAATCTAAGACAGAGCTATTGTGCAACGCTGACTTTGGTGCAAATTTACACAAGTTTTGTGAGCTAAAACTGAGATCATCAATAGAAATCTGACATTCTAAATGAAAGACTTGGATTGTTCCAATGTAAAACTGTTAGGTTTCTTCTTGAAATTTGTAGCCTACTACAAAAAGACTCCTTTAGTGCGTAACAGTAATGTGGAAATTGCAGCAGGGTTTAATAAACAATTTAAATCTTAGATTGTGAAATACACTATTTTAAAGGAATTTGCATTGGGCACTTAAACTCATCACTGTTGATACCAAGGATCTTAAACCATTTTTAAAAATCCTTTAAAAACATTAAGTTGTATGGGAACTGTACAAGTTTCTCTCAAGTTAGCCATTTCCATAGGTGGAAGTAGAATTTAAAGGGAGCAAGAGAACATGAATCAACATATTCTTAGAGTTTAAATGATCTTCAAGGAGCTATATTCATCTGATATGAAACAATGAGAGTTGGAATGCAGAATAATTACGGCAATCTAACAATCACCCTGGAGGTTGTTTTGTATAATGCTGGCAAAATAGTGTAACACTTAAGACTTTATGAGTGGTGTCAGGTTTTACAAGCTGTGTGTTGGACTATAAAACCTCTGTTCCCCTGGAATTACAAACAGCCAATTCTCACAGGCTAAGCAAATTCCAGAAGCAGCGGTTACACACACGCACGCGCACAGGCATACACGCAGACCTTGAGGGCTAATCCAATATCATTTACTGGCTTGTCTGCACGTCTAATTAAGTAATAATCTTACAGACATACAAATAAGTTACAAAGGAAACATTCTAGTGTACAAAAACATTTTATGATACTTATTAGAAACCAAACTTTGAAGTTTTTGTTTCGTACATTTGATTTATTACACACAGAGCATTAGCACATATTACCGTAGACTCTGGAGATACAGCAAAGCATGTACATAGAGTCCCACAGCACAGAAACAGGTCCTTTGGCCAAAACTGGTTCATGCTGACCAAGCGTCCATCCATGCTAACCTCATTTCCCTGCATTTGGCCCATATCCTGCTAAGCCTAACCTATCAAAGTATTTGTCCAAATGCCTTTTAAGTGTAGTTCATGTACCCGCCTCAACCACTGTCACTGGCAGCTCATTCCACATGTGCACCACCCTGTGTGTAAAAAGGTTATCGTTCAGGTTTCTTTTCACTCTTTGCCATCTAATCCCTTGATTCCAAAACCCTGGGAAAAAGACTGAGTGCACTCACCCTATCCATGCTTCACATGATCTTATACATTTCTAAGCACCGCCCTCCGTCTTCTATGCTCTAATGAAAAAAGTCCGAACTTGTCAACCTTTCCTTCTAAACTCAGGCCCTCGAGTCCTGGCAACATCCCTGTACATTTCTTCGGAATTCTTTCCAGTTTACAGGAGGCATGTGGCTCAGTGTTTAGCACTGCTGCTTCACAGCACCAGAGTCCCAGGTTCGATTCCAGCCTCGGGCGACTGTGTGTGGAGTTTGCACATTCTCCCCTTGTCTGCGTGGGTTTACTCCGGGTGCTCCTGTTTCCTCCTACAGTCCAAAGATGTGCGGGTCAGGTGAACTGGCCATGGTAAATTGCCCATCGTGTTAGGGGCATTAGTCAGAGGGAAACGGGTCTGGGTGGGTTACTCTACGGAGGGTCGGTGTGGCGTGGTTGGGCCGAAGGGACTGTTTCCACACTAGGGAATCTAATCTATAGCAAGGCGACTAAAACCGAACACAATACTCTCAAGTGCGGCCTCACCAAAGTCCTGTACAACTGCAGTATAACTTCCCAACTTCTAAAATGTCCTGACTGAGTGCCAAAAGCTTTCTTCACTGCTGTCTACCTGTGATTCACTTTCAGAAAATTGTACACCTGAACTCCAAGGTCCCTACAACAGGTGTAAAATTCATATCAAACTTTGATTAGGCCACAGACAACAACTTCTGTCCCTGATACCAAATTTAAAAAAAAGGCGATGGAGAAGATAAAATGCATTTTATCAGAGCAAAACCAAACTGAAAGAATGACTTGGCGGATGGATGGGAAAATACTTGGCGGATGGATGGGAAAATACTAATAGAAACCTATAAAATTCTAACCGGATTACACAAGGTAAACACAAAAAGGCTGCTCGCAATGACTGCAGAATCCAGAACCAGGGGTCATAGACTAAGGATACAGGGTAGGCCACTTCTGACTGACATGAGGAGAAAAGGTCTTCCCCCAGAAAGTAGGGAGCCTGTGGAATTCTCGGCCACAGAAAGTGGTTAGGGGCCAAACTATTGAAAGTTTTCAAAAAGGAGTTAGATATATTCCTCAGTGCTAAAAGGATCAAAAGGGTCTGGGGAGAAAGTGGAAACAGGGGACTGAGTTGGATGATCAAGAGCTTGAGCTTGAAAGGAACTCCTTTTTGGGTAACATTAAAGGGCAGTGTGATCTCTTAATATCGTGCTGTGTTTACCACAAAATGAATGAATAAGTAACAATTACCATTTGAGGAGCTGTAGCCAAAGTTGTAGGTGAATATTCTATAATAACACAGGCTAATTTATTAGTCTAACTTCAAACCTTCACACAAAAGCAAAATACCATGGATACTTGAAATCTGAGATAAAAATAAAAATTGCTTGTGATATTCAACAGTTCTAACAGCATCTACAGAAAAGGAAACTCAGCAATTCAGGCTCAAAACCTATGAAGCTGGAAAAGTTAGCAATGTATTAGGTTTTAAGCAAGTGAAAGGGGGAGAGTGCGCGAGTGAGGGGGGGGGGGAATGGTACAGACAGAAGATTAGTCAAAGAGTGGAAGATGGGTAAGATTAAATGGTAAGGTATTTATGTTTCAAAGTCAAAGGGAGTTGCAATGGTGCAAGTGCCTAGAGGTGATGTGAATGGCCAAATGTTCAATAGCTACAATCTGAAAGCAAAAAAAAAACCAGCAAACAATAGGGGCTGAGGTGACAATTTTTAAAATTTTGAACTCATTTTAAACAAGGAAGGTTGTAAAGTTTTAATCAAAAAGATGGGTGCTGTTTCCTTGAGTTTACACAAAAGGTTCAGAACAGAGATGCCAGTGTGAAAGAAGCATGGAAAATTAAAATAAAGTATGTTCACCACCACACAGGGCAGCCTGAATGTCTACAAAATGTGATAAATAAAGGAATACTGTGTCATGGTTATTAAATAATTTAACTTCAGGAAGACTAGGAATATAAATGATTAATAATAAACTGCTCGTTAAGATATTTATTAAAAAGTGAACATTAATGCTCCAGAATTATTCAGCTTTATAAAAATCTCTAAACTCTCTGCTAAGTCCAAAACAAAACTCTTTCCACCAGTACTGCCATTAAATTTTTCCTGTGTTCTTTAATTACACTTTATAATTCAGGTTATTAGCAAATGTTTCACAGGCGCTACGTGAATGAAGTTTGTATTTTGGATAAAACAGCCTTAAAATATAATGAATGATTCTCTTAGGTCACTGAATATAAAGCAGGTGATTCTTTTAAAAAAAAACCATTAAATCATTTTACTAGTAAATATTAGTGTTGCATTACTCTCCACCGAAAGCACAATTGTCAGGAATGGGTTCAAAGAGCCTTGCGAAAGACACCAATGCCCATCGGTGCATCTTCTGCACCTTGGTCATAATTTTATTTTTAGCAGATTCAGTTTCAAAGGCTCATTTTGTGAATCACATTTTTTTGTGTTACCTCCGTTTTGGTTCATGCCATTTTCCAAGCGCTATTTTGAGTACATATTTCAGGGCAAAGGCAAAAGGTTCTGCACAATGTGTTCTGTGTTTAACAATCTCCCTAAGGTTCCTGCATGAATGGGCAATGGGACATTGGCAACTATGCAATCCAACAGCATACCTCTCTCTAAGAAAATTCTCACCTACAAATGGTCAAGAGAATTAAAATTCAAATGATTTTAAATTTCAAGATAAATTAATTCTATGCTCAATGAAATCAGTTCATTGAAACAAATTCATTATTTATTGCTGCAAATACAATTAAACTAACATACTTCATCAGCACAAATTTATTCATCAGTTACAGCAAAAACCTCCCTGAATATATCCATCGATTGGGTTCTAATAATTTTCCTTCGGCGACACAATAAAATTTCTCCTTATAGACACACTCTGGGCAAATCAAATGCATTACTAATACAACTCATAAGATTGCTTTTGAAAAGTTGCATATTAGTACTCCAAAACACAGAATCACAGACAACTTAAAATTCACATTCAAACCTGGTTATTCCCAGGCTTAGTTTGGTTTCAGCAAGTTGCTAGTTACAGTACTGCATAGACAGGTCTAACTCAAAAGGAGAAAAAAATAGTAAGAATTGAATGGAGACCTATCCACACCATGGTAAAGTGTTCTTGCCTCCCATTAGTTAACAATCCATAACTGATCATCAGGTTTATCTGAACTTCTGAAAACGTTGAATTATTATTCAACCATGTAGATTAGATATACGTCTCCAAACAAATAACCATAATGTAGAACTCCGCTTGCAGGTTAAATATTTGTACAGTAAAACAGACGATATGGCACATCACCACACTAGTACTGTGTTAAACATTAAGTTGAATGTATTAACATTATTGTGACTAGCATATTACTTTATACAACATTTGCTTCCATCCAGCACTAAAACTACTCCAAGGACGGTGGCTAATAATTTGATATTCCACAAGCACAGATGGACATCACAAAACTTCATTTACACTTTGTAAGCAATTAAAGACCTTTCACAACAAGTTGCACAGATATCAATTAAACATCAATTACTTAGAAGTATGATTTGCATTAATAACTTTTCAAACAAAAGATTTAGGCTAGCATTGAGTATGGGGTGTGTGTGTCACTACCTTCTCAATAATAAGCAGCCTTTCAGGTACGGGTAATATTCTATTCTCCTAGTTATTGCTATTGGGCAGAGTGCCTTCTGTTGCAGTTTTCCAGAGTATCAATTTATACCTTTGGATGGGAGAATGCCAAATTCTACCAACAATTTATCCTGTTTTTTCATTCTATTCTTGCATGCCCAACCCAACCCTTCTGAATTCCTTGCAAAAGTGCAATAAGCGCAACACAATCACTGACAGCACATAAGGAAAACCTTGTGAAGTACAGCATTGTGGATTTGCTGTCACTGAACCTCAACCCACACAAATCTTACACATTTGAGACAAAAGAGATACAAGAGCAGAGAGCACAGGCTCCGGGGTAATCAGAAAACACCAGACGTTGCAATAACTCACTTCGGGTATTTATGAGCTCTCTCTGGGATCCTCCACCTATTTGATTATTACAGTTGCACAACCTCCCCCTCCCAATGTCTCTCTCTCTCTCTCACACATTGTAAAACCGATGGAAGAGTGTGAATAGCTGCTGCTGAAGCTATGCTTTCCAATTATAACAGTTTCTTTTTGCATGTCATACGGCAGGCCATTGGGTTTCAATTTTCACAGAAAAACAAACTGAATTGTGGAATGTGATCCCAAAGCACAAATAAAAATCCTGAATATCAATGAAATAGAAAGCTATTTGACTTATTTGGTTACCACAAAGCCTTGACTCAGTTTTTTTAAAGCTCTACTTTCTTTTTGACTCTGAGACCACACCAATTTGTTTTGAAGCAGTTTGACAGGTTTTCTCAGCTTTGCAATGCTTCCTGTTTATTGGGTTCACAAATCAGATAAAGTTCAACAGATTTTAAATTTTGTGCAAATATTTAATGACAAACCAAAATTTGGAATTCTTATCCCAAAAGCATTTTACAGTCCTTAACTACCAATGGCTCTGATGTGACGTTCCAGAGAATCGTTCCTGCTTGAATGAGTAGAAATTGATTCCCATCACTTCATGTACTTGGTCGTTATGAACCGTTGTCAACTTCCGTTTACTATACAGATAAAGGGTGTTTAATTATCACATTTCACTCGATTTTTTTTAAGAGCTTGTATTAAAACTTATCTGACAAAAAAAATCAGAAATGTACATCGACAGCCTTGAATACTAGACTGAACTTAATTTTAAGTTGTAATAAACTCAAATGTACATTTGGAAACAAACATATTTCAGAAAATGGCAAGAACATTAAGTATTACTATATTTTCTTTTACATTCATTGAAACCTTTTGTATCATCAGAAGCTTCTGGTAGCAATTCCATACCAAATAATACAAGAGCAACATAATTTACACTGAAACAAATACTAAGGATACAGAAGACACTTTAATCTTCAATTATTGCTGTCTGCTAGTCATTCCATGACTTTGAGATAGTGCACAACACAACCCTGCATAAAATACTGAATGAAAAACAAAACAGTGAAGGTTTTCCATTATTTTTCTTTTATCCATTGAATGGACTATGGGCATCATTGGCGAGGCCAACATTTATTGCCCATTCCTAGCTGCTCTTGAAAATCTCAATAAGTGCAGTCTAATGTAAGACAAGAATATTTCTGTTGACATCACAGAAGTAAAACCTTATGTAGAGATGCAAAGGAAACAGTAGTCAAATTGTACTTAGTTTGATATATTAGCGGTCTGTACACCTCTATTCTATTCATAAGCATGACCAAAATGTTTCTTCCCATTTCAATTCTCTGCCCCACTACCATTCTGACCTTTTTGCTCTTGCCCAATTAAGCTCTTCCAATGGAGCTCAACAGAGGCCCGAGAAACAGCAACATATTTTTCAATAATATACTCTTCAACCTTCAAGAATCACCAGAATTCAACAATTTCAGAACCTAAATAGAGCTCCTAATTTCCTAGGTTCTGGCAATGATTCTACTTTATAACTCATTGGCCCTCAAAACACTTCTTTTCCTTTGTCTATTACCATTCCCTTTTTGTCATTAATCACTATGTCCCACCTTCCCACCATCATTCCTCAATATTTCCTCCACTAAGCACACCCATCTTTATCCTCTTTGTGGATTTACTTAAACCCATTTCATGTGTAACATTTTTAGTTCAATGAGATAATAAACCTAAATCTTTAACTCTGTTTCCCACTGCATAGTTCCACATGATTCCAAGTTTTATTCATCAGATTATGCTAATGTTGTGTCTTGGAACACGAAGCATCTTGCATTACAGTTACATCAACTGGTCAACTGCTGAAACTTACCCTAGCTGACTTAACTCTTCACACAACCCAAAAGAGTTGATAGAAGACTCAATGCAACAACACATTTGCACAGAAAGGATAGGCGACGGCCTAGTGGCATTATTGCTAGACTATTAACCCAGAGACCCAAATAATGTTCTGGGGGCCTGAGTTTGAATCCCACAGTGGCAGATAGTGGTATGTTATTTCCAGATTATCAATGGATTCAGAGCTTAATGACCACCACAAGCTCATTACTGATTGTCAATGAAAATCCATCTGGATCGCTATGTCCTTTAGGGAAGGAAATCTGCTTTCTTTACCCAGTTTACATGTGACGCCAGACTCATAGCAATGTGGTTAACTCTCAACTGCCCTTTGGATAATTAGGAATACGCAATAAATGGAGGTCCAGTAAGTGATGCTCAATTGACAAGCTAGGAATTTTGCCTCTTAACTTAATCAAATACATCCTAAAAGTTTTATAAAATCAATTTGTATTGTTCAAGAAGATTTGTTTTTATAGTGTCGTTGACGACTTAAAATTTCAAATCATACCATCAAGCCTCTGGTCAACATGTGGATAAAACCTAAGTTTTTGAGTAGTAAATAGAGGCCTTACAGAACCATGCAAGAGAAACAAACTCCGATACTCAAAAATGCCATTTTCAAAGTGTCATTGAGGTGGGAGGAGTAACTGTCTTTCTCTACTAATACTTCATTGGTCATAATAGAAACTTAATTGCTTTACCCAGCTACTAAATGGATAATCATAAGCTTCCTTTATATCAGAATCAAAATAAAAAGATCAACTTACTTTCTTCAACAAACAACTGATTTATTTTAAAAAATTATTCAATACTGATGCAAAACTACTTTACATACTGAGAGTTACAAAAATATAAATGATTACTCCTCTCAAAATGCGCAAACAGGGTAAAGGGAAAAAAAATTCTCTGCATAGGTTCATTTTGAGAAAAAGAGCTTTGACCAATGAGTTTTAGTTATTGAAGGTAAAATAAATGGTGTGGAATGGTCAGCTGTTTGTTTAGCTGGCATACTGGCACATGGGTCATGAAACACAGAGGCACTACACCATCCAGAATAAAAGGAACCCATTCATTAGCATCCTATCTACCATCAAAAGCACAGTGGCAACAGTGTGAATCATCTCCAAGGTACACTGCAGTAACTTGGCAGTTTCTCCCACAAGAGTTTCCAAACCAATGACCTCTATCACCTAGAAGGACAAGGGTCACAGATGCATGGAAACACCATCTCCTGGAAGTTCCCCGCCAAGCCACACACCATCTTGACTTAGAACTACATCATCATTCCTTCATTGCCACTGGGGTCAAAATCCTAAAATTCCCTTCAAAACAGCATTACAGATGCTCTAATGCTGCAAAGACTGCAATGGTTGAAGGTGTTAGCACACTGCCACTTTCTCCAGGGCAATTACATGCCAGCCTAGTCAGTGATACCCATATCTCATGAATAAACAAAATAGTCAAGCAGCTGTTTCTGGGATCCTTGCCGATGTTTTCTGAGCAAGCAGCATTGTCGAGGATCCTTCTGGACACTTTTCAGGAATCATTGTTGTAATATTGTGTTTAATTTCCATCATTAGTACAACCACTGCTACTGCCCTACAGACTAATCTGACACATTGATTGTACAATGAGAATAACATGAACACAACCATCTGTATTCAGTTTTGCAAAATAAAGTCATTTCTTCTCCACCTATTAATTCCAGCATCTGGTTCACCGAGAATTTGAAGCCAGTAAAAATGCATCCAATTTCTGTCAAGTGTCTACTTTTGTTCCACTTCCACCTTAGATTACTCTATGTATCTATATATCCTCTATTCATTCTGCAACAATATATTAATAGCCACATTGTATAATCCACATTTGAAAGCCAAGTAATCGGACTAGAAAAAACACAAATCAAAACATTCCATTACTGACAGTGGCAAAGGAACCCTTTAGAGCTACCTCTTCAGATAAGTTAAAATTTAAGAGCATTCATTTGCTTTGTCTCTATGCAAATACATGAATTCTAATTTTCTTCCCTCCTCTCCTGAATGTTTGACTCTATGAACATACATTAATGTGACAAACAGGAAAGGACTTGTTGATGCACAGTTCCAGCAGACCTGGATACACATCTTTCCTTGCTCAAGTGAATTATTTACTCACAGGATGAGGGCATCATTGGCTAGCCCAGCATGTATTGACCATTCCTAATTGCTGTTGAGGTGGTGGCACTGGCGTATATGAACTGATGCACTCCCTGTGTTGTAAACATACAGTGCTATTGGAAGTTTCAGGACTTTGACTCAGCAACAATGAAGAAACAGTGACACTACTCCAAGTCGGGACGGTGAATGGTTTAGAGGGAGACTTAGCATCTGTTGCTCTTGAACTCCTAGATTGTCGAGGTGATGGATATGAAAGGTGTTGTCTAAGGACCGTTGCTAAGTTGCTTCAGTACACCTTGAAGATAGCACTCTTGTTACTGTGTATCAGTAGATGATGATATGAATGCTGACGATTTTAGATCAGGTGACAATCAAGTGGATTTTGTCATGGTACTTACAAACATGAGAAAAAGGATCAGAAGCTGACCATTCAGCCCTTCGACCTTGTTCTGCCATTTTATATGCTCATGGATGATCTGTTTGTGCCCCCAATTCCACATTCCCGTCTGCCTGATAACCCCAGATTTCCCAGTCAAGCAAGAATCTGCATCTATCTTAATAATATTCAACGACCCCACCTTCATTGCTTCCCACGGCAGTGCATTTCAAAGTCATACAACACTGAAATGTTTATTGATAAACTCTACACTAAAAGCATAACTCCTAATTTTAAAACAGTGCTCCCTAGATCTGGATTGACACACAAGAGGTAATATCCTTACCATTTCACATTGTCAAGACTATTCAGAATTTTACGTCAAACAAGTCACCTTTCACTCTAAAGGCCGGTGGTAACAAGACCAGCCTGTCAAGTCTATTCCCATACAATAAACCACTCATTCTAGATGTTAATCTCTTAAATCTACACTGAACTGCCTGCAATGCATTTAAATCTCCCCTCAAAACCAAAATTGCGTACGTATTTATGATGAAGTCTCACCAATGTCCGACATAATTCAAGCATAATGTTACTTTTATGTTCAATTTCTCTCATATAAAAGGAGAGCTTCCGAGTTACCGCCTTGATGATACAGGTTGTTCTGCTAATAACACGTTTCGTCAATGTGAATTGGCTATAACGCGATTGATGAATAGGCAATGCTGCTTCTAAAGCAAGATCTTTTAAAATGCGTGTTGGCTATAAAGCAACTGCATCGCCAATATTTTAAATGCTATTTTATTGCACGATTTTTATTTAGCACAGGAACGCACAAGAACACAACCATTGTGGTATAGAATAACTGCCTCTATGTACTATCTGCATAGTGAATTATAACATCATGCACCAGAACACACAAATTCCCTTGCACCCGAGTTCTGTAGTTGTTCTCCAGTTAAGTAACCCTCTGCTCTTCATTCTTCTGCCAAAATGAATAACTTTATACTATCCCATATTTTGGTCTGATCTATGGACTTGAGTAAGGCATTCAACAAGATTCCTCATGATTAGGAAGGTTAGATTTCATGCAATACAGGAAGAACTAGTTGTTTGGATATAGAATTGATGGTGGAGGAAGGTTGCTTTCCAGACTGGAGGCCTGTGACCAGTGGTATGCCACGAGGATTAGTGTTGGGTCCACTGCTTTTTGGCATTTACATAAAATGTATTTGGCTGTGAACACAGGAGGTATATTTAGTAAATTTTCAGATGACAAAAAATTGGAGGTGTAGTGGATAGCAAAGGAGGTTACCTCAATACAACGGGATCTTGATCGGATGGGCCAATGGGCTGAGGAGCAGCAGATGGAGTTTAATTTAGATAAATATGAGGTGCTGCATTTTGGAAAGGCAAATCAGAGCAGAACTTATATACTTAATGGTAAGGTCCTAGGGAGAGAGAGCTTGGAGTTTAGGTTCATAGTTCCTTGAATACGATGTCGCAGGTAGATAAGATAGTGAAGGGTCCTTGATATGCTTTAATTGGACAGAATACTGCGAATAGGAGTTGGCAAGTCATGTTGCAGCTGTACAGGACATTGATAAGGCTGCTTTTGGAATACAATTCTGGTCTCCCTCCTATCAGAAGTATGTTGCGAAACTTGAAACGGTTCAGAAAAGATTTACGAGGTTGTTGCTAGGGTTTGTGGATTTGAGCTACAGGGAGAAACTGAACAGGCTGGGGCTGTTTCCCTGGAGCAACTGAGGCTGATGGATGACTTTATAGAGGTTTATAAAATCATGAAGGGCATGGATAAGGTAAATAGACAATGTCTTTTCCCTGGGGTGGAGGAGTCCAGAACTACAGGACATAGGTTTAGGGTGAGAGGGGAAGGGTATAAAAGGGATCTAAGGGGCAATTTTCTCACACAGAGGGTGGTGCGTGTGTGGAATGAGCTGCCAGAGGAAGTGGTGGAGGCTGGTACAATTGCAGCATTAAAAAAGACACCTGGGAAGGGTTGAGAGGGATTTGAGCCAAGTGCTGGCAAATGGGACTAGATTAGGTTAGAATATCTGGTTGGCGTGGATGAGTTAGACAAAGGTCTGTTTCCATGCTGTACATGTCTATGGCTATCTGCCAGATTTTTGTTCATTAATTCAAACCATCTATAGCTGTCTGCAATTTCCTTAATTTTCTTCACAACGTATTTCCCTATCTAGGTGTCATCTGCAAATTTAACTATGATAGCTTCAGTCCCCTCATCTAACTCAAAGATTTAAATTGTAAAAGTCAAGGTCCTTACAGGATCCACTTATGTTCTGTCAATTAGACAAAGAGCAATATAGATATAAAAGTGCTCAACGAATAATGAGGGTAATCCCATACAAGAGTGTAATTTTGAAGTTCAAACATATAAACATTTCCTGGACGTACAAATAGCTACTTTATATTGTCTGGTATTACATTTGGACTAAAAAAAGAGAATCAGTTTGCAACCCAGGGACTGCCTGCACTTTGGCGGGAAGAAAACAAATCTCTTTTCCATGCTAATGCTACCTGTACATCATGAGCTTTAATTTATGCAATAATCTTTGCTCAAGATCTAATTTCTTCCAAAAATCCAAGTGCAGTACATTTATATGTTCTGCTTTTTCCACAACACATTACTCTTTCATAGATTGATTTCTCGTCAATGAAACCAAGCTGACTCCTGAGATTACCTTGAGATTTTTTTTAAAAAATGTGAGCAGCTATAATCTCTTTAATGATCAATTCAAACACCTTCCTCATGACAGACATCAAGCTAACATACCCATGGCTTCTAATCTCTATATGGACCACATTGCAAGTTCCTTTCCAGCCCTGGGTAGATAAATTAAACACCAGGGTTCATTACAAACCAGGGTTCATTACAAACATTGCTGGAGCGGCACTCGTCCAGCCAATGGTCAATATTCTACCATATTCCTGACCTTTGTCTTGCAGATTAGCTTTGAGGAATCAAGTGGTAATTTACTTCAGAACTTGCAAACTCACATCTGCTTTGTAGCCATACTATTTGTATGCCTGATCCAGTTCAGTGATAGGTCAACCCCCAGGACTTGAAGTAACATGAATCTAGATAATAACTATCAGCAAACCATTTATCCTCAGGCATTCTCATTCAACATCTTTATGTAGATATGTACATACTTCTGGTAGAGCCCATTAGATCAATTGAAGCAGCTAGATGATTGTTTTCCTAAATTTTCTTTTCAACATTAAGGCGAACTGAAGTTCCTCTATGCTAAGCTTGATCTATCGCAGACTGGTAATGAAAATTTGAACCTTCCTGATCTGAGCTGCTCATTTACTAAACTGACTAAGCTATTTAGCTGTTATTTACTTCAAATAAACATTAATATCTTGACAGCCTTATTTCCACACTCTGAGCATTTTGCTATTGAGGCATGAAGTCAATGCAGCTTTTTTAGCTTAATGTAAAAATATTCAAACCAAGTTAACAACTGAATTGAAATGCAAATTTTATTTTTAAGAAATGAGCCTGAGCCATTGAACAGAGAGCTGCTCTCACCATCTCAATTACATATATCATGATATGAAGTGCAGTATAAAAGCAACACAACTCCCAAAATTAGCTTTGAATCTATCACCCTATCTTCAGTTACTAGACAATCTTGTTTTGCTTTGGGGGAGCTGCAGCAGTCTGCCAGCTGACGTCACAGAAACTGTCTGTCTTAATTATCAGGTCAGGAAAGTGCAAGAATTGAATACATATCCGAATATGACTGCCTTTAATCAACACAAAAATCCATTTCATAATTGTAAAAACAGTTATGTTTGCCATGGCATTCTACAAACCATACAGAATGCATTTAACAACATAAAACACTGCTAATTGAAATCAAAATACTGGTCAGTGATCAGGGTATAGATGAGAAAATTAAGGTAAGAAAATTCTGGACAATATGAAAACCAAGTTTGAAAACAAATGTAATAAAAGGAACACAATAACCAACACCATTTACTTGTGTGAATTAAGTTGAGATTTTCTTGAATTAAGGAATAAATTTGGCACGATATTAATTGGGAAAGGAGTTGGACTATTCAGCTCAGAGACTACCCTCTTCATACACTTCGGGATCTGCTTTTGACTGGATATTTTAAACCAGGATCATATAAATACCTATCAAGAGTTCGCATTATTACCCTCCACTAATAATTTAGCAAATTAATAATGGGAATCAACAAAGTCCTCAATACCTAGGGCTGGTTGGTTCCACAGAAGCCAACAACAGTGGTAATATCATGAGGAGACTAGCTTTCTTGCACCTACTATTGTTGCTGATGTTAAAGAATAAGTTTTAATCAGATTTCATTTTGGGGTGGAGATGAGGGGAAATAGGTAGCCATTACAACAGACAGTAGCTACTGCTTTTACCTGGTCTGACCTACATGTGACCCAGAGTTACAGCAATCTGGATGACTCTCAGCTGCCCTTTGGTCAATTAGGGAAGGCAATAAATGCCAGCCCAGCCAACATTTCCCTCTCCAGTAAATTGTAAATCTTCCTTGGTATCCAACATTACAATTACTGATGTAATAACTTCAAGCTATGGGTTTACAGATATGAAGCTACATTTTCATATCAGTTGCCCTAGCGTTAACAGCACAGAAGTGCATGCAAACACACAAGCAACATTTATCTTTCAACAAAAAAAAACTGTGATTTTGATTTTGCCGCATACATGAAGAAATCCGGATATCAGTAGGAGGACATACAGTAGAAGCAAAGGTTTATTGCTAAGTGGCTTGTCTTTCAAAAGAAAATAATTAAATCAATGGGAGTTCATCCTTATATTCTTAGCGTCATCTTTTCAAAGGTAATTAGGGATGGACAATAAATGCTGGTATTGTCAAATATGTTTGAACCCCACAAATGAGCTAAAAAACCAAGTCTCACTTGTCTCGCATTGATGATTCTCAGCTAGGCAATTAAAGCTTCACAACTTACCAAAATCAAGCACCTTATTGAGAAATGAAAAAAAAACAAGCACTGACATTCCCCTTCACCTAACAAATCTAAAACGGGGTAAAGATTAGTGTACAGACAGGGGTGTCATAAAATGATTTAAAGGATAAAGATATCATGAAATGGGATGCTGTATTTAATTTTCCTTAAGGTATTCACTTGCAATGTTCCTCACAAGGAAAACAAAGAATTTGTTCTCCTTGAGTGAGTTACACTGACAATTATTTATAGCAATTATTTGCCCAGATTAATTGGGCTAATTGAAAGTGGGACGAATTGCTAGTTATGACGACAACAGCAAAAACAAGCTTCATTCAAGAGATTACACAAGATGCTCCAGGGCTCTTAAGACATAGCAGTAAGATCCCTGCCTCTGAGCCAAAATGTCCAGGTTCAAGTTCCACCTGCTTCAGAGGTGTGCCATAGCACATCTGAACAGACTAATTAAAAATATCTTCAAGATGCTCAAGACGTCTTGTGGCACAGTGGCAGACTCTCTGTCTCTGAACCAGAAGGCCTGTTTTCAAGTGTCAATTGTCAGAGGTGTGTCATAGCATCTTTAAATAAGTTGGTTAAGACATACCTATAAGATGCTCCATTCACCATGCTTTCTATATGGTATTTCTGCAAACAAAATTCCACTTAAACTAACCTGCTTTCCAGCCATGTTCCTCATATCAGATTAGTCTCAAATGGGAGTTCCAGACAGACTTTGTAGTTGTTCATCAACAACTTTTTGTGCAATGCATGTTTTCAATCTCAATTATACGCAAGAATAGTAATGCCTCCTGTGATTTTGAATATAAGAACACTAGGTTTAAAAAATACTTTCTTTCCCTTCCTCATTTATCATTAAAGAATGTCAAATAGTTATTAAGAGCAGGTTGGCAGCTTTTGTTTTTATTCTTCACTAACAAAACACTGACCAACCCAGTGAGTCAACTTATTAATTAAAAATCAATCCACAGTGCAAAAACAAGGTACTTGTTGTTCAAAGTAAAAACACATGTTAAAATAAAACAAGCTTGTGTAAAGTGAATGGGAAACAGATGTTTATTGATTAAGGGGGCACAGGTGATGGAAAGACTGTGCTTGTATATAGTGCACATGCTGTTAACCAGAAAGCAGCTGTTTCCCAGATTCCAAGGCCACATCCATAATGGCTGCAATTTCATGTTAGGACTGATCTGATTATACCATAACTCACCCTGGCTGGTAGCCATTTGGCTATTTGAGTGCTTTTCCCCTTTAGAGTTGAAGATATACACAGAGGATGCACGGGGTTGAGTAGTGACATGCCAAGAGGAATCCACTAATGAGGAAGACTAAAAAACATTCTCACTCACATGTGGAACAAATATAGTATTCTTCATTGCTTCCATTATGTATTGTTATACAATAGAAAACAAAAAAACTCTCATCAGACACACAATTGTCCAAAGAGGGTACGTTAAGCTCTCAATAATGGCTACTACCGTAGAAATACAAATGACCTCCCCAAGAATTCTTGTGGCTTGTCTGGGTTTATGACTATCTAATCCTATCAAATGCGCTGTTTTATACTGTGGTCAACAAAGTACTAGAAACTGAATTCCTTCAAACTTAGTTTCCATCAGTTTATTTAGATTCAGTTTCACTTTTTTTAAAAAAGTGACAAAAGCAAAATGGATAACACTTAACTATTTGCTGATGCAGTTGAATTTGAACTGCTTCATTGACTATTTAAGACAGTTTAAAAACACAGTTATAATTTGAAATGTTAACTTAGTCTTTTTTTTCCTCTACCTGCTGGTAATAATAATCTATAATTTAATGATTTATACAAGAATTAGCTGGAAAACCCTTTGCAATTGGCAATTTGTCTCTCTCTTGCTTTTACGCAAAGTTCAACAAGCCAATCTAGAAGTGAAGAAATTGGAGAAAATTTAACCAGATTTCAGTAAAAAAAAAATCACAGCTTCCATGTCAAACGCAACAAATTGATATTCACGACCTGTTTTGGTTCCGGAATTCTCTGAAGCACCTCCAGTCAACACAAAGAATGCAAGCACTTCAACCTGATCTATGTACTGGAACTGAGTTTGATTTGTACATTTCATCAAACTGCCAGTTACATCGAAACAAAAAAAAGTGCCAGAGAACAAGTTTCAACTACTAAAGGGTTCTATTACGTAGTTGTGCTTTGATCAAATATTATATGCTGAACGCAGCCACAGGGCAACAACATGTCTCCTGACCTGTAAGGTTACCTTAGTGGGTGTGATTAAATACAAGATATTAAGTATGCTTGCAGCCCTTTTATTTCAAAACAAAAGAAATACTGCCTTCAGGGTATGACATGGACATGAATTTCAATTTATATTAAACGTCCAGTCAGCATTTCTCTCTTGAAGGGCCACACACTAATGAACAGAGAACTTATGTTATCAATAGTTCCATTAAATGGGTTTTGTTCTTTTAATCCCCTTGAGGGTGACTCAACTAGGACTTTGTTTGCTGCTCCCCCCCAGTTTTGCCATTTTCTACTCTGAACACAATACTTTTCAAGGGCATTCATTTACAATAACTTTGAACGTAGGTAGGTGGTAATGAAATACAAGATAAAGTGCTCATCAATTAAAAATATTGAAATTATATATGATTCCAAAAGCATTTTACCAAATCATATTCATAATACCAAAATTCATTAACAAACTTTGGTCACTATTAGTTAGATTTGCCATGCAAAATATTATGGAGATTAAAAAGGGCAAGATGCTGGGAGATTCAAAATGAAATGCACAATGTTCTCTATACATCATCTGGAATCTGAATGAATGAGGCAAAAAATTTTGCATTGCCTTAACTAATCAGACTGTGAATAATTGTGAAATGAACAGTGCAAAGTTTGCACAAAAAGGTACAAGCTAAAACGGGAGAATTGCATGTCAAATCAGGAACAGAAAGAAAAATTGAATTAAGATAGAAAAAATACAAAGTTAAAAACTTTTGTTTTGCAAACCTCCAATAATTAAAGTCTGTAGGATAAGAATCCACTGGTAACAGTTAACTTTCAGACCCATCGAATGTCCATAATTCACATTTATGGATTGTTAAAAGGATATAGACACAAAATTACATTTTTAACTTCCTGTAACAATTGCATTTTGAAGCTACAGAGCAAGCATAAAAATTTCACACTATTCAGCGTATTTGAAAAACAAAGCACATAAGTAAATACTGTTTTTGCAAAGTTAATAGCACTTCTTCATATCAATGTTTAAATCCAAGTATTGTTTTCACCAGAAGTTGTGACATTTGACTAAATAATGGCAAGTGCTATGAGCACTGCTTTAATGTTCACAGATGTTTTTGGGCTACTGCCTCTGTCTATTCATTTGTTCACTGATGCAAGATTTTCTGTCCGTTGTTTGGCTAAAACATTTCCTTACATAACAGCAGCTACACAGAAAAATCAGTTGGCAGTGAAGCATTTGAGAGGTACTAAACACATAATAATGCAGCAAGCAATTACAAATTTCTCTTTTATGTTATCCACTAAAGCTGATCCTCTTGGTCAATTGAATATTGAAACTAAATATTCTTTCCTCAACTCCCTGATTAGCAATTTTGAAGTGCTGACTCGTAATTGATACACATATCAATAATACCCTCTGTAGTATGATGGATCATGCAACAATTTATTAGGACACATTTCCCAGTTAAAAATGAGGTAAAGCACGATTTGCTTTATTTGTAATTTACACAGACGCACTACTAGATCTTATTTTGATTAATGAACAGGACAAGCAAGTTATTTGAAGACTGAAGTAGCAACTATAATTTCACAAGGCTGACTTGGAATTCATTTTGCCTCTGTATTTTCAAAAACAAAGATGCTGAGTTGAATAGTTGAACTGAGTTAAATCCAGATTGACAGTAGGTCAATGGAAAATATTTCAATAAGGAAGAATAAACTAGTTAAACATTCCGAAAAACAGTAAGGATGATGTGTCAAAGGCAGGGAATGAATAGTAAAGAGATCTTTTCAAAAAAAGGTATGACAATTATAAGGGGAAATACAGAGAAAAACTAAGAAATATAAACAGCATGGATGGAGGTTTTTAAAATCCAAAACAAACAGATAAGAATAGTTTTGATAACAATAGCATAAAAGAACAAATCAAAGGTGGTATAGGACTACTGAGATGAAGAGAAAGATTTGTCAGGATGCCACGAGTTATACAGTGATATGTCTTAGAGTTAATTGTGAAACCAGTAGCAGTGCCCGAGTACATGACATAGCAGCTACTGGAGACAAGTATTCAGAAGAAAATTAAAGTAGTGAATGGAATTAGAAGTTTCAAGGCTCAGATGAATTCAGAGTACAGAAGAGAGTTATAATTCCTTTATATTATTAAGATTTTCTTTTGGCAAATTGTGCCAAAAGGAAGGTATTCCAATTTCTTTGAAAAAAATGCAAAACATTGGCAGGCAGGAAATTAAAGAAAAATCAGTCCTATTTCAGTGCGGGCAGGCCTGCAAAATTTGAATGAAATTAGTGAATATTTAGGAAACTAATCAAGTCAAGCATAGATTTGTAAACAGCAGCTTATGCTAACAAATCAATTGTTTCAGACAGTGATGAAGACAGTCGACATGTATAAATAGATTTTAGTAAGGGCCATGAAAATTAAGACAGTATTAGACCAAAAAATAGAAAAACAAGATTGAAAGCAGAAGTGTGACACTAAACAAACAACTATTCTTCAGAAAGTTGGGATGTGGGCATTGGTAAAGCAAGGTATTTATTTTTCCTTTTATGTAAAAGAGAGTTGGAAGTAATAAGAGGAATTATATTGAGGCTAGAAGGATCACAATCTGTCAAAAATAAAGGAGAACATGGAAAGGTTA
Source organism: Hemiscyllium ocellatum (assembly GCF_020745735.1). Taxonomy (NCBI): domain Eukaryota; kingdom Metazoa; phylum Chordata; class Chondrichthyes; order Orectolobiformes; family Hemiscylliidae; genus Hemiscyllium; species Hemiscyllium ocellatum. Next base: position 23,691,821 of record NC_083425.1, on the reverse strand, counting down.
ATGAGTAGTCAGATAAATGACAGATCAATGCAGAGAAGTGTAAACTAGCATACTTTGAGATAATATTAAAACCATGCAATAAAAGCTAATGCTGATTAAAAGAATGAAATACAGAAAAATCAAGTGGTGCAAATATACAGATCTTCAAAAAGAAAAACACGACAATTGGAAATAGTTATGAAAATTAAATATAAAATTAAAGAAATGTTGGATTTACAGACAGTAATATTTACAAACTGCATGAAATAATCCAACACGCAGTTGTGTGTTGGACATTAGATCAATAGAAGAGTTCTGCAAGTCCTTCTAAATACAAATATCCCAGGGATGAAGATTATAATTTTTTGGGAAATTCAAAAACCCAGATTTTTACCAAAAGAATGCAACCACTATTTAAAAACAAAAAAAACCCAAAAAATTAAACAGAATGATTACACTCTCTGAACTAGTCATGCGTTTATACACTATTTACACTTCTCAAGTTTCCTTCTGCATCCATGTGACTTACACAGCCAAAAAAATCTCAAGTCAGACACCTATTAGAAACTACAAAATTAACCATTTGGCTTGTGTACCGTTTCAAATATTCGTGCAAACTTTCAGATTTGTTGGAACCTGAAGGCTGCCTCTTCAAATCTCCGCCAACAGGCATACAGTGTAAGATTCTAAAAACACCTTGGCCATCACAAGTATTTTAAGCACAGACACCCTACTCAGAACGCTCCTGCTTTTAATATTCTTTAATTCTGATATCTTGTAACCAGGAAATTACTCTAACTTTGAATAAGGCAGAAGTCTAATTCAGTATTAGTAGTGACCTGTAGCTATCAAAAGGATGAGAGGCAAGGTGGTTCAGTGGTTATCACTGCTACCTCACAGCACCAGGAACCTGGGTTCAATGCCAGACTCAGGCGACTGTCTGTGCAAACTCCACACATCCTCCCCATGTCTGTGTGGGTTTCCTCTTGGTGCTCAGGTTTCTTCCTACAGTCCAAAGATGTGCAAGTCAAGTGGGCCATGCTAAATTGCCCACAATGTTAGGTGCATTAGTCAGAGTGAAATTGATCTGGGTGGGTTACTCTTCGAAGGGTAGTGTGAACTTGTTGGGCCATGTATTCTGCTTCCACAATGTAGGGAATCTAATTTTAAACCCTGGTAGCAGCAGGAAGAATTTCAAGTGAATTCAGATTGAAAGCGATACTCCCTGCTGTCAGCTTCCTTAAATTAAGCAGGTTGTAAAAAAAACCACAATCTATTTCCCATCATTCCCTGCCAACCCCTGTAGTTAACTTGTTAGTTACTTTTCTTTAAAAGACTTTTTTTAGTTCATCTCTCAAGCAGCTTGGTCACATGATCAGTTACAGGAAGGAAGCTGCCATTTACAAGAATTAATCTTCCACAGAAACCTAGTTCTTAAAGCTCTTAAGCCCCAACTTAAAGTATTCCACAAAGTCTAATCAGCCATCACAATTTTGAAATATTCTTTTCTTCTTGTTATCTGATGTCTAACAACTATGTGGACTAAGGACCATTGGTCAAAGGAAAAATGGAAACTCCCTTTTCATTGAAAAAATAACATGGAACGTTTTTCAATATTCAAAATACTGACTTCACTTAAAAAGGGCCGAGATAAGTATTCGTAAAATAACAGTTAGATTTTTTTAAAACTGGGCTTAGTACCCAAAGAGACAAAAACCCTCCTTCTATACTGCAATTCAATTATTCCCAGACCACCAATTATAGATGCAACTACAATCCAAAAAGTCATCAGTGCATTGCAAGTACAGCTGAAATGATTAAAAATACTGATAAAGTGTTCAAGTCAGACATTGTAATTGGGAACTTTTCAAAATTTGCAAGCCATTATTTCTTGAGCAATAGCAATGTCTACATTTTAAACACCTTGTCTTTTTATTTTTCTTTATTTTTGGGTTGCTGACCAAAATTGGAAATGGTCTAAACTAAGGAAACTGTGAAAGATGATGTTGCAATTTTGAAAGAAGTTACTGAAACTCATTGGAAGTTCATGTACATTGTTGCCTTGTTCAAGCAGTGGGGGAGAATTGCTCATTGCACCACACACCAATGGCATATCTTCAGGGTAGTACTGCCCAGAAACAACCTGTTGATTGTTATATTTTAAAAACAGAACTAGCTCTGTGGGTCAGGAATGCTCAGCATGACAACTCTGGCTCCTAGGCAGACGGACAGCCTATGTGAACAATACAGCAGCAAGATGCCTCCAGACTCTAAAATAAAATCCTATCTCTTTGCAAAGAATTGACAAAGAATGGAAGCTAGCTAGGTGTACACTACTCACCATTTGCTATGAGCTGCTGCCTCTAATCAGTGACTCAAAGATTGAACAATGCGCGCACCAACTGCCGCCCCAAGGTTTTCAGTGAAGAGGAGATATGATTGGAAAAGTGATCAAAGAGGAAGACTTGGAGGAGCAAAAGGAAACCTCACTAAATTTTTGGGTGGTACTCCCCCATTTTTAACCCTTCCCCCATAACTTAAACTGTTTTTCCCCTCAATGTCTGTGTCTGTCTGCATGTGTATGTAGGGGTTTAAAAAGTGATAAAAATAAAGACTTAAGAGGTGACAACTTATATTTTATTTGTGGTAAGAAATCTGCTTAGGGTTCAATGTTAACCTGAATTTGGGGATTAAGTAATCTGACTAAATCTTGAAATCTTATGATGATTCTGGGTGTAGTAGAGCTCACTTTTCCAATGGGTCATGACATATTCTACAAAGAAAACTTATTGCTGAAAAAAAAAGGCATTTTGTCAAAGCTTTTCATCTGGTACTTATCAAGACATTTGCAGGGATACTAACATAAAGGGGAACACTATGTTAAGCTTTATGAGTAAAGAGTACTGATTGGTTGGCCAATGGACTCTGAACTCTGATTAGTAGAGGCATTGCCATAGAAAATGTACTAGTTAAATTAGATTACTTACAGTGTGGAAACAGGCCCTTCAGCCCAACAAGTCCACACCGACCCGCCGAAGCACAACCCACCCATACCCCTACATTACCCCTTACCTAACACCACGGGCAATTTAGCATGGCCAATTCGCCTGACCCGCACATCTTTGGACTGTGGGAGGAAACCCACGCAGACACGGGGAGAACGTGCAAACTCCACACAGTCTGTTGCCTGAGTTGGGAATTGAACCCAGGTCTCAGGCGCTGTGAGGCAGCAGTGCTAACCACTGTGCCGCCCACATGAGAACTGATAATTGACTACAAAGCTTTGTTTAAACTTAAGTCAGACAGAGAGCCTCTCATTCCCCAAATGCAATGCCATAATCAATAAACCAGAGAATGGTCTAGATCACATCCCTGATGGGAAGAATACATTGGAAATCAAGCCACACTTTTCCAGTCTTCACGAATGTATAAACGACCAATTTAATTCCCACTAGGATGGTTAATTTGCCTGACTTGGCCTACTATCCAAGATAAAAAGAAATGCAGACTGGGTTTAATCAATTAACAAAACATTACAAACAAACTTAGCCCTCAAAAAGAGGAAAGCAGGTTTTAACTCACATGCAAATCCTTAAAATATATCCCGTAAAAATCATTACAGGCACATATATATTTACATAAAACGAAGACATGGAGAACACGACAGTTCTGCAGAAATATCATGAATGCAAAACAAAGGAACTAATGATATGAATCCAGAATCCAAATCACAAAAGATGCAATGAACAGACTCTCTCTCATTTCAGTGATGACACCATATTGTTGTCAACTGGAGTGATTCTTGATTTGATGGGCAATTGAACCTAGTTTTTTTTTGCTCGAGTGGATGTTTTTCTTTGAATAAAATTTGAATGCTGCTTTTTTCCCCCTCAAGAGGGGCATGGATGTTGACATGCCTTGGCTTGCAGACTTTGCAGTCTGATAGGAACTGCCACATTCCTTCAGTTGAGACAAACTACAACTTAACTTCAAAAGATATTGCTATTGAAGAACAAGAGCAGAAGATCCATGGTAACAGCATCTGTCAGTTCACTTTCAACCCTCTCCCGCCATCCTGATGTTGAAACCAAAATTACCGTTCTTTCAATTTCACTATTAAAATCCTGAAACTAATCTCTGACCTATGCTTGCAACCACAGTACTTATGCAGCTGGTCCAATCAATTTTTGATCAATGGTAACCCCAGGTTGTTGACAGTAAAAGAATCAGAAACTGTTAATAACATTGCCTGTCAAGGGGCAATGATTAGATTTCTCTCACTGGAGATAGTATTGCCTTGTACTTTTATCTTCAAAAGAAAGGTACAATATCAAAACTCCCAAAACGTGAAGAACACTTCTGTAAACAAGCCCTTCAGCCCTTGGCTATGTGTGTCTGTGTAATTACCTCATTCCACTTCTTAAATATCTATTAAGTTTCACATAAAGTACTTCAAAATGCAGCATTGTATACATGCTCATACAACTATTTTGCATATACAAACTCCCACACAGTTGTGACAAGAGGTTTTGGTTCATTTATATTTGATGGGATTGTTTGAGAACACCAGGATAGCATACCACTTGAAACAGTACCATGCTCATTTTATGTTTCATTCATTCCAGGAGAACAAGCAGACTAACCTTTGGTTTAATGTAGCACTTAGTCTGGATTATTCACTCACATGTAGCTCATATGTATAAAAGTAGGACTCAAAAGAGTGCTACTAACTGAACAAAATCAATAATGTGGTAACTAGAAGATCAACAGTCTACCTTGAAGTCAAGAAATATTTATTTCAATATATTTTCTACTCCAGCCTTATCAAAAAAATGAGTCAGAGAATCATCAATATTCAGTTTACTGCACATGCAAAAAGTATCAAAGTTCATACTTCAAAGTTGAAGACTTGCCCATACATAATTGTACGATGTGCAGAATATAGATTAATAGTGGTGCATTTGATTAAATTTTAGGATGTTGGGTTTGTCCAATAAATTGTATCAAATAGCTCCTGGCAAATTTTCTATGGCATATTCATACAGAAAATATTGCATTGTTCAACTTAGAATACAGATGAAAATGTGAGTTGACAATTATGGGTTATGACGACAGCATACTGCAATGATGTTTGAGATGATTTGAAGCTCAGGTTGAGGTTCAGGTTGTAAGTTTGCTCGCTGAGTTTTCAGACATTTCGTCACCATACTAGGTATCATCAGTCTCCAGTGAAGCCCTGCTTTCTCTTTGTGTGCCTTGATTTCTTAAGATGGGTGATATCATTTCCAGTTCTTTTTCTCAGAGGATGGTAGATGAGGTCTAAATCGCTGTGTTTATTGATGGAGTTACGGTTAGAATGCCAGGTCTCTATGAATTCCTGTGCGCATCTCTGTTTGGTCTGTTCTAGGATGGATATGTTGTCCTTCTTCATCTATATGTAAGGATACTAGTGATATTGGGTCATGCCATTTGGTGGCTAGTTAGTGTTCACGTAGCCTGGTGGCTAGTTTTCTGCCTGTCTGTTTAATATAGTGGTTGTTACAGTCCTTGCATGGTACTATGAACAGCACAAGAAAAATACCTACACTGCATATTCAAGAAGAACAGGTACCCAATAAACACAGTCCACCGATTTCTCAACAAACCCAAACAAGCAGGCACAATGCACCCAGACACTCTAGCCACATTACCATACAAACAGATCTTTGAAATGACTTCCAAACTACTCAGACCTGTTAGCATCATGGTAGCCCACAAATCTACTAACACACAAACATGGCTGATGAACCTGAAGAACCCTATACAAACAACCAACGAAACAAATGTCATTTACAAAATATCATGCAATGACTGTAACAAACACTACACCAGACAGACAGACAGAAAACCAGCCACCAGGCGACATGAACACCAACTAGCCACCATGATCCACTATTACTAGTATCCTTCCGTACAAACGATGGATGACACCACTTTGACTGGGAATACACATCCATCCTAAGACAGGCCAAGACATGTATGGGAATTCCTAGAGTCCTAGCATTCTACCCAGAGCTCCGTCAATAAACGCATCAATTTAGACCCCATCTACATCTTCTGAGAAAGAGAATCAGAAATGATATCACCCACCTTAAGAGATCAACACACACAAAAGTAGGACATAACAGGAGCACTTACCAGAGGCTCACGGAGGTTCCCTAGTATGGTGATGAAACGTCTGCAAACTACTTTTCCAGCTCAGCAAGCAAACTAACAACCTGAGCATACAGCAATGTCTGATGTCACAGCAGGGTGATATCTTCTCAAAGCAGTTAATGAAAATCAAACATCCTTTTACAGTTGTCATTGCAGGAAGTATTTTAGTTCATGTGTCTCAATATTAGCACGATTGGTATGGAAATATTTGTTTAAGTCACACGTGAAGAGTTAACACCTGTCAAGACTTTAAAGAGGACACATTGATACTCCCAAAACAGAATAAACATTATCAAACTTTATAAATTAAACAATGCCTGTTCCTGTAAATTGAGTTATGCAGACAGGTTAAAATATCATTTTCTACTATCAAAACAATGGAACACTGGTCATTGAAAGGTACACCCATTTTATTCTCTTAGATTAGCTTTAAAATTTAATTGTTTGCTCCCAGACATCCATTAAAAATCTAAAAATCCTGTGCAAACAGTTATGTATCATACAACATAATACTGCAAACACTGAAATATGAAATAGGAAATGTGGAAATACTCAACAAGTCAGACAGCATCTGTGGAAAGAGAAACAAAGTTAATGATTTAGCCAATTACATCAATCTGAAATATTAACATTTCTCTCCACAGATATTGCCGGACATCGAGTATTCTCAGCATTTTCTGTTTTTTCTTATTGGTACTCAAAGTAGTTCATTACTCCTTTATCCTTTAACTCTAAAATTTATTCATATTATAACAAGGCCAATCTATTGATTTCACAGGAATACAGTCACTGGATTTGTACATGTACTCTGCCAAAGCTAATGTCTGTCCGTGGCACAAGCACTGGATTTATGCACTGTGAAAATGGTAGGTTTCTGACAGCAGAAGAGCTATTACAGATAAAAGGAATAAGGACGCTTAGCTGTGTTCAGAACTGATAATTGCTGTGGCATTGACGCCGGTCTTGTATGTAAACCAGATTGATCTTTGATACAGTATGCACCTACTTTTGGTTAAGCATAGAAGTGTCAAAGCATAATTTTGCAAATGGAAATATCATGCTTGTCTATCACCACTTAGCAAAGAAAAAATGTGCATTCAAACAACTAAATACAACAAAATGTTACAGATTTCTATTAATGAAATGAGACTTAACACAAACCACATTCACTTCTGCTCTTTCACAAGAAAACAATTAGATTCCCTCCGAGAACCTCAGGAAATGTCACGTGAAAAGATTTGGATACAATTAACATAGTGACAATTACTGCCACATCTCGTACAATTATCACATTAAACATTACCATCATTATGCTAAAAATAATCAATATTTAGTCTCATCAGGGCTGGTTAATTTGGTAATAAATTATTGTGACAGCCCAATGTTAGGATAATCCCAGGGCGCATGTTTTATATTTGCTCCTTTTGAATGCAGAATTGGAGTATTTTTGCATCAGGAGAAACAGGACACAGATGGTGAAGGTCAGAGCAGGGTCATATCACACCTGCTTAAAAAGACCTTGCTGACAGACTTTCACCGGGAAGGGGGGGTTGCGTAATCTAAAACCCAAGTCTAACCACGACCTAACTATGCATTCAAGTACATTTAGAAACAGCTACACCAACAAACTGGAGCATGTCTGACTGGTAATGATTCTTGGAACTTAGACTGGACGACTAAACATTGTATTCTTCTTGATTTTTTGAGAACATTCAATACATAAATTCAGCAATTTGAAGAAAGGTTATATTAATATATTGTAACTTAATAGATAGTTGAAAAATATTATGATGGATTTGCTCGGAAATAACTCCACAGAGGCCAGTGTCCCGTCACCATGTCACCTTTTATTTATATGAGGAAAGTCCTTGACACTGATCCAGCTCCCTCAGAGCCAGGTCTCGGCGTGAGGATGTTGGCACTCCTGTTTTCAAGCTGTCAGCCAAGGCTCCCTGTTTAGACCAGATTAACAGCCCCAATCAGGGACCTCATTACAATCACAACATCCCTCCCACCTAGCCTGAGGAAAAGGGCTTTTTTGAGAGTATGCGCATTTCATCCTGGGGTGTTTTAACACTAGGTCAGGTTCCTCCAACCCTGTCTCTGATACTGATGGGGTGTAACAGTTTGCCTCTTGCGTCCGAAGCATCTAGGAAGAAATTTGTTTTCCTCCTCAGGCAGCAAAGATATCAAAAGGCTGCAACATCTGCAATGTGCATCTCAGAATCGAAGGTGTCTTCAATGCTTGATGGGGAGGGAGAACCAATGTGCTTCCGTACAGTCGACAAGGCAGTCGAGTTTTTGCTCCCACACGATTTGCAGCTTTCACATGGTCCACGTGCTTGTTCAGGACTGTTGCACCTAACCGAGCTTCACTGGACCTGACCTCACACGTTGGCAATGCCTCTTACCAATGAACATGGGGGAGCTGCTGGCAGTAATTTTGTCATTGTTGACACTCAGCTGCATTGATACAACAGTGCGCAAAGTCTGAATCCAATCCTGGCAACCAGACATAACCTCTTGCCATCTTAATTATGGAAACCCCTGAATGATCTTGGTGGAGTTCAGCCAGTATTGGGTGGTGAACACAGCTTGAGACAATCACTCATTCCCCAGAATGTGTCATCTAGCACTGTGACATAGTATCGCAGAATCAAAAGACTTCGATTCTGGTTGTGACAACCCTTTGGGTTTCTGCTAACATTACTAGCTGCTTTTGTTTTGCCAAGGCTGAATCTTTCTGCATCTAAAGTCTGATATCGTCAGCTGTGATTGGAAGTATGTCCAGAAAATTTAAAACCATTACAGACTCTTATAGTCACGGTACCAACAGCAGTGCATCCGCCAGCACAATGCATCCATATTTGCTACTTGGCTTCCCAGTGTTTCAACTTTTTATATGCACTTAGCATTCAAGCCCACTGCTGAATTCGCTCTGAGGCAATGAACGGCACTGCCTTGATCTCTTTCAGTAGATCCAGCAGGGGTTTCTGGTCCATTACGGTTACAAATTTACATCCATAAGTGTATTGGTGGCATGTCTCACCTCCAAACACAAACGCCAAACCTCCTCCTCTACCTTGGTGAGTTTACGCTCTGCACTAACGGAAGTCCTGGATATGCACATTACTATGTGTTCCTTTTCATTGGGCCAAGTATGAGCTACTACTACTGCAATGCTGTAGAGTGAGGCATCACATGTCAATACCAGATCTCGCTTGTGATTGCATTGTGCCAATACATTAGAGGATGCAAGCTGTTTCTTGACTTCCCTGATAGATATGGCTTGGCTATGTGACCATTTCCAAGGCTGGCATTTTTTCAAAAAAATAATTGATGCAAAGGTACCAGGATGAAGGCTGGGTTATGTATGAACTTTCCGTCACAATTCACCACCCTAAGGAAAAATCGAAGCTATGGTACAGACGTGGGTGCAGGGGCACCTTCGATTGCCCTCATTTGATCTTCCAACAGGTGTAACCTGGTCTTGTCGGCTCTGTAACCCAAGCACATCTATTGCAGTATCTGGAACACATGTTTTGTCCCCTAAGGTAGACACTCACCTGGGAGAAACATCTAAGAACATGGCCCACATTCTCCAAGTGCTCCTTGTTTGTCTTCTTGATTATTAGCATATCATCTAGATAATGGCAAACTGGGTAGACCTTGTAAAATGCTCTCCATCGTCCAATGAAAAATTGCCATTTAGGGTATTGTCAGCCTGTGCAGTCTCTTATATTGGTACAAACCCCTATGGATATGAATTTAGCATTTTTCAGGAATTCAGGAGCCACACAACTGCAAGTCTGTGTGGCTCCTGTCCAGCTTCGTGAAGAAGCTCTCCCCCACAAGCTTTGCATATAAATCCTCTAAGCGAGGTACTGGGTAGTTATCCAGCTGTGAAAAACGGTTTACCGTTTGTTTAAAACCTTCACAAAAGGCAAACCGACCCAGCATGCTTCACAGTCTGTAGGACTGGTGCAACCCATTCCACTAGTTTGATGATTCCTTCACTTTCCAAACTTCTGATTTCTGCCTCTACTTTTGCCAAAAATGTTAATGACACAGGCAGGTCTTGCAGGCTCGTGGAATTGTTTCCTGGTGAATATGCAAGGTGGCCTTGGCTCATTTAATACTTCCTCAACCTTCCGAAAAAAAAAATTTCCAGGTATTTAATTAGGACTTCACTCAGCCAGCCATTTTCTAATCAAAAAATGTTGAACCAATCTAGTTGAATCTTTCTCAACATATTTCATCCTATTAAGCCTGGGCCTGCGCCTTTTACGACAACCAGTGGTAATTGAACCAGCTGCTTCTCATAGCAGACCGGAACCGAAGTTGTACCCATAATCTGTAAAAATCCCCTGGTATAGGTTCGCAGTCTAACTGAAGTCTCGCACAAATGCAAGGATTGGAGTCTAAAGCGGATTTTGCTAAAGACTGGTTTTGAAACAGCCTCACCAGTTTCAACCTCCATCAGAACCAGGCGACCATTTAACCTGACATTTGTTTTATTTGGTCGAGTTGGATGTTGCTAAATAATTTCACTGTTCCAAATCAAATACAGGTGGACTTTCCAGACTGTGCACTCATCTGGATACTGACTTGAGTTTTCTTACTCAATTAGTGAGACCGTTTTATTGTCTCAAGTCCACATACTGGCAGCAACTACGGTGGCTTGCCAGCCTAGATCATGAAAAAAATATTAATTGTTTGTTTTTGAGTTTTGCTTCGGGCTTACCTAGAGTTCCTTAGTTCAGGATAAGTCCTGAGTGAGGCTGCGCAATTGCCTTCACTCAAGTGGTGTTCCCAAAGCTCAGCAGGGCTGGCAAGGGTGGCCACTTCCATCAGAATACCCTGCAACTCACATGCTCCATTTGCCACATTTTTGTAATGATAAAGTCAGTTGCAGTGCTTGTCCGAAGTTCATATGGGCTTCAGCTCGTAGGCACTTTGCATGGTTATATCACTAATCCCAGTATCCCATCACCAAGTCACCCTTTATTTATAAAGTGCCTGAGATTGATCCAGTTTCCTCAGAATGAGCAAGCTCTCAGTGAACTGAACCTCTGATACGCCTGTTTACATCTGTCAGCCAGAGCTCTCGGATTACACCAGAATAACAGTCCCAATCAGGGAACTCACTCGATGAGATCTACCTGGCTGACTTCATAACATTTACTACAGGCCCAAATATAATTATTCATAGTTTTTGAATAATTACACATTCTGATCAGTTTAAACTGCTATAAGTAATTTTTGAACTACAGATAAGGCAGATGAAGCAAAATCTATTATGTCATTCCTGAAAAATCTCAGATTTGCAGCTTGAAGATTTTGTAATCTATTGAATCATTTCTCAAGCCCTAAATTTGGGGTTAGAAAACTAAGAGTGCATGATTTTTGCCAAGTGCTTTTATTCTATTTGACAACACCCCAAGTACATTTTCATGGGAGGAAAATCTACGAAGTTCCTTAAAGCAAGGCAAGATCGCAAATTTAGCCAGAGTGGATATACAATTACCATATTCATTTGACGGCAGTTAAACTACATAATGTGATCAGCTGCAGAGAGAAGAACACAAACAGATGTAATAGATTCATTGCATGATCTTGTATAGCGTTGGCATTATCACTTTACATTCATCAGTTTACATTCAAGGAGTTACACAAAGGCACATTAATGGATCTAAAACCAAAAAGTCAGCACTTAATAAATTTATCCACTGTTTCACCTTCAAGGGAAAGACTGTATAAGTCCATTTTTACCAATAAAGTAGAACCGAAGTGATGGCAGAATCTGCAAAGGATTATGTCTTTCCTCTTGATTACAGCATAATATTTTGAAGGAGGCAAAGTGAACACTTAATATTGACTGGAAAAGGGTTCAACACTTTATAGTGATGTCACTGACACCTATGTCTGGAAACAGACATTCTTGAAGAAAATATCCATCATTCATGATTTTACTGCAGCTTCTTCATTGTTTGTGAAAGGGAATTACATTTTGGACTTTACAACAGGGTCCTAATTTCTGTTTCTCTTTAAAGATATGTTTATATACAAGTACACAAATGATGGAATCCCTCATTGGGACTGTAATGCCAGTATCAATGACCCCTAAAACAAGCTCAGGTTATTAGTGTCATGGGACTTCCACAATATTTGTCTCAAATGAGATGGCCATAAACCAATGAAAATGTGTCTTATTAAAAATGAACAATGAAATCATCGCACACACATTAGGTTATCACAAATCTGGGAATGGGGACTAAATTAGGTTAGGATATCTGGTCAGCATGAATGGGTTAGAACATAGAACAATACAGCACAGAACAGGCCCTTCGGCCCACGTCCTAGCTTAAGCACCTATCCACGTAACTATCCAATTGCTGCTTAAAGGTCACCAATGATTCTGCCTCTGCCAGTCCCACAGGCAGCGCATTCCATGCCCCCACCACTCTCAGGGTAAAGAACCTACCCCTGACATCCCCCTATACCTTCCACCCTTCACCTTAAATTTATGTCCCCTTGTAACATTCTGTTGTACACGGGGAAAAAGTCTCTGACTGTCTACTCTAGCTATTCCCCTGATCATCTTATAAACCTTTATCAAGTCACACCTCATCCTTCGCCGTTCCAATGAGAAAAGGCCTAGCACTCTCAACCTATCCTCGTACGACCTATTCTCCATTCCAGGCAACAGCCTAGTAAATCTCCTCTGCACTCTCTCCAAAGCTTCCACATCTTTCCTAAAGTGAGGCGACCAGAATTGCACACAATACTCCAAATGTGGCCTTACCAACGTCCTGTAAAGCTGCAACATCACCTCATGACTCTTGAATTCAATCCATCTGCTAATGAACGCTAATATACCATAGGCCTTCTTCCAAGCTCTACCCACCTGAGTGGCAACTTTCAAAGAGCTATGAACATAGACCCCAAGATCCCTCTGCTCCCCCACCTTACTAAGAACCTTCCCATTAACCCTGTATTCCGCATTCTTATTTGTCCTTCTAAAATGGACAACCTCACACTTGACAGGGTTGAATTCCACCTGCCACTCCTCAGCCCAGCTCTGCATCATATCGAAGTCCCATTGCAGCTGACAACAGCCTCACTATCAACAACTCCACCAATCTTCGTACCGTCTGCAAATTTACTGACCCACCCTTCGACTCCCTCTTCCAAGTCATTAATAAAAATTACAAACAGCAAAGGACCCAGAACTAATCCCTGCGGAACTCCACTTGTAACTGGGCTCCAGGCTGAATATTTACCATCTACCACCACTCTCTGACTTCGACCAGTTAGCCAGTTCTCTATCCAAATGGCCAAATTTCTCACTATCCCATGCCTCCTGACTTTCCGCAAAAGCCTACCAAGGGGAACCTTATCAAATACCTTACTAAAATCCATGTCCACTACATCCACTGCCCTACCTTCATTCACATGCTTGGTCACCTCCTCAAAAGAATTCAGTAAGACTTGTAAGGCAAGACCTATCACTCACAAATTCGTGCTGGCTGTCCCTAATCAAGCAGTTTCTTTCCAGATACTCATAATTCCTATCCCTCAGTACCCTTTCCATTACTTTGCCTACCACCGAAGAAAGACTAACTGGCCTGTAATTCCCAGGGTTATGCCTATTCCCTTTGAACAGGGGCACAACATTTGCAACTCTCCAGTCCCCTGGTACCACCCCCGTTGACAGTGAAGACGAAAAGATCATTGCCAACGGCTCTGCAATTTCCTCTCTTGCTTCCCACATAATCCTAGGATATATCCCGTCAGGCCCGGGGGACTTGTCTATCCTCAAGCTTTTCAAAATGCCCAACACATCTTCCTTCCTAACAAGTATCTCCTCCAGCTTACCAGTCAGTTTCATACTCTCCTCTTCAATAATACGGTCCCTCTCATTTGTACTGTACCTCACAATGACTAACAGACAATAGTCTGCATAGGAATGCCAATCATGGCATGGGTTCTCATCACTGGTATTTTGGACCCACTCTGAATATTCATTAATCTATAAATATTTTCACTAAAACTGTGGTAATATTTAGAAGTGGAATAAAGTCATTGTTTATTGGTTAGTCTAGCAGTATACTGATCATCATAAAGAAATGCTGACATATCAATGACAATTTAGATAATCCATAGCATGGTACGAATGAATTTTGCCATCTGAATACATCAGAAACAAATTTGCAAAAAAAAACTAGTATTGTGCCTTTTGTGAAAAAATAATAATTTGACATCAAGTCACATTGCTAAAAAAAGGTTACAGCAAGTTGAAATTTATCAAATAACTAATACTCCTGGCATTAAATTCTGAGTAACTACCAATAAATTACAAGTAATTGTTGAACTAATTTTGTACATTTTCAAACTTATCCCCCAAAATAAATGTAATATGCTCAAACATTTTATTTCAGATTTCCAGCGTTTATAGTCATTTGCTCTTAAGTCAATATACCACATACTGAACATTGTGCAGTCCTGCATTAATAAGGCTTTGGAATGTCGAAGTAATTTAGTGTGTCTTAGTTGAGTTGACCTTAAGTTATTTGCCAGAAAAATGCAGTCTATGGCTAAATAGAAAAAAATGCTTTATTTTTGAATAGATACTGAATTTCAGGTCCTAGAACAAAGTGGCCAATTTCTGCATTAACAAGTAACAAGATTTCTTTATCAGAATGGACTAATTGCCTAACCAATATTTCCTTCAATCATCAAGACCTGACAGCCATCAGAAATATACACTGCGGGCACATGCCATGCAAAAGCAATGTTCACTTTAAGATACATATATACGCAATCTTAAGGGTACCATGCAGTGCAACAAGTTGGATAAGCATGGTAAACAGATGTCAGAGGGCAGATTTCATGCAAACATCAGGAAGTTTGGTTACATTTTGCTAATACAACAGCTTAGTTGAAACTTCGAATTGAATGCAAAATAGATGTAGCTAAGCTCATTTTACATGCTTTACCATTATACATATTTATGGCAGTTTATTCATAAATATAACGCAACTTATGGACCAGACCAACCTCCCCTCAAATGTAACACAAAGATTGCTGAGATCCTAACTTCTACCTTGTTTAAAGATGAGTGTAAGGCAAGATAAGCTGCAGAGCTGGGCTGAGAGGTGACAAATGGAGTTTAATATGGAAAAGTGAGAGACAATTCACTTTGGAAGGAGTAACAGGAATGCAGAGTACTGGGCTAATGGTAAGATTCTTGGTAGTGTAAATGAGTAGAGAGGTCTCAGTGTCCTTGGAAGTTGCCACCCAGGTTGGTAGGTTGATTTTAAGGCGGCATACGGTGCGTTAGCTTTTATTGGTAGAGGGACTGAGTTTCCAAACCATGAGAGCATGCTGGAGCTGTACAAAACTCTTGTGTGGCCACATTTGGGGAGTATTGCGTATAGTTTGGTTACCACTATAGGAAGGATGTAGAAGCTTTAGAAAGAGTTTGGAGGAGATTTACTAGGACATTGACTGGAATGGAGGGAGGGCCTTATGAGGAAAGGCTGAGGGATTTGAGGCTGCTTTCGTTATAATGAAGAAGGTTGAGAGACGACTTAATTGAGACATAAGATAATCAGAGGGTTAGATAGGTTGGATAGTGAGAGCCTTTTTCCTTGAATGGTGATGGCTAGCACGAGGGGACATAGCTTTAAAATGAGGGGTGACAGATATAGGACAGATGCCAGAAGTAGTTTCTTTACTCAGCGTAGTAGGGGTGTGGAATGCACTGCCTGCAACAGTAGTAGACTCGCTAACTTTCAGGGCATTTAAACAGTCATTGGATAGGCATATGGACGAGAATGGAATACGTTAGACGGGCTTCAGATTGGTTCCACAGGTTGGCACAACATCGAGGGCTGAAGGGCCTGTACTGTGCTGTAAAGTTCTATATTCTATATTATATTCTAGGCGCAATTTAATTACTCATGTTACTCAGCTCTAAACAAAACATTGCAATACAGTTAAAATCCAATAAAATAGATTGCCTCACATGCCATGTTTCTTCAGTCTAGGAGGAATGAATACCAAAAGAATATTCTGGCAGAGACAGAGAGAATTCAAGCTTTTTGCTGTCGCAGAGAAAGATGAGCGGCTTCCACAGGCAAGTTCAAAACCCCAGCAACTGCTGAAAGCTAAACTAAAACCCTGGTTCTATGGAAAACTAACTCTACTCATTCATGCTGCTTCCATTGTTCCAACTTTTAAAAAAAAAATCAGAAGGCCTCACCAATGTTTATTGACTTGCAACAGACAGCTCAGCAACTGAGGCTCAAAACCTCTTCAAAAAAAGGACAAAAATACACTTCTTAAAGCCATAGTATCATCACATCCAGAAGCAGTACTTAAAAACTCGTATTTTCTTTAAAATGCAATGGGAATCTGCAATTGTTTAAAACAATGTGCCAAACCTTCTAGTCTTTGAATATGCAAAGACTGAACGTAGGACTGAAGATATACTTAGGGCACTTGTGGAAGTCCTGATACATGGACCCACAGTAGAAGTGGACAGACTTAAAATGACAATCCCACTGCTCCTTAGGATCCTCTGCAAATGTCTCCAACTCTGAAGAGTCAGGTTACCAGACAGTTTCAGTGTACTTAGCTAGGCAGTTACCCAGGAAAGGTTAGACACATTACACATAGTCTCACACTTCAGTAATTATACAACAAAACACTTAACACTCCCAACAATATTATACCATTATCAATTCCGAGTCCTACTGTGTAACCCACAAGCCTCACCCACATACCACCAACCTCATCCATCAATCCCACCTGTCCATTTATTCACCCACAGAATCATCCAATCACCTCCTCATACATTCAATAATATTCAGACAGATCTTTAAATTTCAAAAATATCAGCTTATGCTCTAAGATGGTATACATTTTCCCTCCCACTTATTCCACTTAGCAGCATTCCCAGAGCGACATGCGCTTTGCATTCGTATGAAACCTGGGCTCCGAGGACCCCAGAAGAAATACACAGCAATGAAAAGTCAGGGTAGTTTATACACAGGTAACAATCTATCACTGCTGTGTACTCAAACAGTGGCAATGTGAGAAAAGGATTTTTAAAAGAGTTTGCATCATTAGTAAAGGGATAAATTGTAGCTTCCTGGGATAGGAAGAAATATTGGTTAATGTAAACTGAAGATTCTGGACCTGGAAGGAACATTAACAGGAAGTTGATTCTAAAATCATGAGGTCAGAACTACAAACAGATAACTTGAAGGTTGAACTCATGGATAAAGACCAAAGAGAAGTAGTCAGTATTTCTGATCAGCAGAAAACGAGAAATAAGTTTTTGAAGGCAATCTGTGACCTGGCTAAATATGGACTAGAATAAAAAGTAATGAGAATAGTTTGGAGGTGTGAAAGGGCTTGGTGTTTCCCACCGGCAGGCAAACTATAACCAAGAGCGTTATGAACATACTTACCAACATACAAATCAGCACTGGGAGTGTTATTGGTTGGAAAAGGAACTCTAGATTTATGAATATTTATTAGGAACAGGAATAGAAAATTCACCATCAGGGCCCTTGTGACCTTTGGGGGTGAAGGCTTATAAAAGTGTGCTTTATTGACAATAACTGAGGTCATGAAACCCAGAGGTGAAAGTTTTTATTGGTTAGGACTCCTGAACTACCCTGCGTGAATAAAGAATAAACTATGGAAATTTAGCAACACATTGCCACATTTATGAGGGTAGTGATGGGGATGGTTGTGGTTGGGCAAGATTAATTTTCACTGTCACTATTTAAAATACATTTTACTTATTACTTAGAATAATAATTCATCTGTTAATTCATGCAGAAATTGTATACATTCCAATTTGTGAGAAAGTAGAAACTAAAAGGTGTTTTTTTTAAAAACTTATTCATGGGATGAGGGAGTCACTGGCTGGACCAGCATTTATGGCCCATCCCTAAATTACCCAGAGGGCAGCTAAGAGTTAAGCACTTTGTTGAGGATCCAGAATCATGAATGGGGCAATCCAGTAAGGATGGCAGATTTCCTTCCCTAAACAGGACACTAGTGAAGAAGATAGGTTTTTCATGACAATTGACAATTGTTTCATGGTCATCATTCGACTCAGGTTTCCAGATTATTGCTGAATTCAAATTCCACCATCTGCCATTCAAACCCAGATCCCCATAACATGAGCTGGGTCTCTGGATTAACAGTTTAGCAATAATATATCCCTAGGCCATCACCTACCCACGTTTCTTGTTGGAAATGTCTTCATGTGTGGAGGAGTCATTTGGTAATTCTAGGTAGATTGCTTTATGGTTTCCCACAGGTATCATAATAGAATTTGTCAATTGCATTTAAGAATATATTAAGACAGACTAAAAATTTGACTTCATAAGAATTGAGGGTTAAAGAGGTCACCTGCAAAGCAGCATCAGGCCATTCCAGAAATTTGCCATCAAGTCAACATACTCCACTGTCGAGACCCTCACAATTTTTCTCATTATTTTTGTTGAAACAGTGAAGGAAGTTAGGGCTAGTTGAATTTTGCACAGCTGTGCATTTAAAACTGAAAGAACAGATGCATTGCTGGTGTTGGTGATTTGCCCCGGTTTAAATGCATCTGCTTACCAAAGGTACTCTCCAGCTTATTAAACAATGTATGATGCCATGTGCAGGGATGGTAGCTGGTTAGATGTTAAGTTAGTTAATCATAGGAGGACCATTGTTAACCACAGAGAATACGGTTTAAGAAAACAAAAACGAGGGAGAAAACTGATCCTGACTGGTACGGCAAGAGGAAAGTGTGATTCTGAAAGCTGACAGACTAGTCTCCAGCCAAAAAGAATTGTTCAATGTTCTGAGAAGAATCCCAGTCTGTAAGAAATACATCGATACTTCTTGAAGTCTCTCAAATTATATGCAAGCCGTATGAAGTATAATCCAATCCAAAGGGATTGGTACTAAACTTGTAATGTCAGAGATTTTCTTTTGATATCTGAAATATTTTATCAAAAAGTATCTGAGCCATTATGGATTTTTCTTGTAATTATTTGTCTGCTCTCAATATTTGCTCCAGCTGAATTAGCTAAATTAATCTAAAGTTAATCACAGTTTGAGTTTCGTGAATCCACCCTAAAATGTTATAGCATACAATTATTCTTAATGCTGTTACAAAGCATGCAACACCAGTCTGCAAAGGGCAAATTGCTGGCAAAACTACAGATTCCAGGAACCAACAGAATGACAGGAATTGATAATATAATAGTTTTGTAAGAGAATATTTCTGTAAAATATCTAAAAGTGTAGCAGGCTCCTAATTGTTTTCTTTAGATTAGGCTAGTACTTTTCAGCGCATGCTATTTTAAAAGTAATGGAAATCTGTCACTATTACAGGAAGAAAAAATTACAAGAAGTTCACACTGATAATTTCTGGAAGCTAAATAGAATGTGTTTTATCACCAATTGCTGGAAAATGTGCATGTATACACATTATCAATATTTTTCAAGAGTTCATTACATCTATAATTTTTGTGCAATATATAAACATATTAACCAGATGCTCATCTGCATTGCTCCTCACCAATTCTATCTGTTGGTTTTTCTTCTCTATTATGGAAGGATTGGGTATAATAATCAGCTTGTTAGAACCATGAATACACCTAGCTCTGTACTACTAA
This sequence comes from Hemiscyllium ocellatum, assembly GCF_020745735.1. Taxonomy (NCBI): domain Eukaryota; kingdom Metazoa; phylum Chordata; class Chondrichthyes; order Orectolobiformes; family Hemiscylliidae; genus Hemiscyllium; species Hemiscyllium ocellatum. The sequence continues at coordinate 23,671,953 of NC_083425.1, read as the reverse complement.
GTCAAGAACAATTGTTAGGAGGTGTCAAATGATGGATAAGTTTAAAGGATAATCATCATTTATTCAGAAATACTTAACTCAGGGCTAAAGTACACACTATCATTGCTGCACCCAACTGAAAAAGCCTTTTGGCCCGTGTGTTCCATCTCTTCAATTGGAGAAGTGTAAATTAGTTCTGCTAAATTATTAGTAATTAGTGAATCCCAATGTCACCGATTTTTCTTTGAATCCTCTTAGATTTATACAATCTTGGCGTTTAAACTTCTTATCCAAATAATTTCTATTTCATTTCAACTAAGCTTTATTTGCTGCTCATCTGTAACGTTATGTGTCACTCTTCTCAGCTGAGGTAAAACAAGATTAAACATTTGAAAATCACCAATTCTCTCAATTACCTGAGATTTTCTGTTGCGGGTCCCCTTCATTTTGTAGCTTCTCATGGTTAATATCCTGAAGTGGCTTTTCAGGTGTCACTGATTGGTCACTTGTTGCAGTCAGCGTTGTAAATGTGCTGATCACCAGAATAACGAGACCAATACAGAGAATAATCTGTAGAAATTCAAATACATCGACAAATATGTAAAATTCACCAGCTTTTTTAAGCATTTAAAAACAAAGAAATAGGAACAGGAGGCGGCATTCGGACTTGAGCCTACTCCATCATTCAATACCATCACGATTGATCCAACATTTATGTCTATTTTCCTGCCCTTTTCCTGTAATCCTCAATTATCATACTGATCAAGATTTTCTCAGCCTTGAAAACACACACACACACACACACACACACACACACACACACACACAAAGACTATCCTCAAGCTCTCTACAGCCAGATGTTCCAAAGACACTCAAGCCCTCCGAGAACAGATTCCTCCTCACCGCAGTCTTTTTTTTAAAATAGATATTTTTATTAGAAATTTAACATTTTTACAAGTTTACAAAAATAAACAAAACTCTCAATTACAAACATTGATATACAATTAAATCTTAAATAAATAATAACCAAAATTTAACAAAAGAAAAATACTGAGAAAAAAAAACTCAACTAACTACTAATCTAACCTACAACTAACCAGAGTGTATAATTAAGTCTCTTACCTTATTCAAATAAGAGAAAGAGAAAAAAAAACGAGTAACACAGATACATGCTCGGAATGTGTTAACATCAAATATAACAAAACCCGTATTCATGCAGGATTCCTCTCCCAAGGGGCCCCAGACCAGCCAGGTTCGTAATCTCAATTAAATAAAAGCTCTTGCTAGGATAGCCGAAACAGCTGTATTTATATAATTCAAGGGCTGCCATATTTTATGAAATAATTCGGTCTTTCGGTGCACCATATTTGTAAGTAAGTCGAGGGAAATACATTCCATAATTAATCTGTGCCAATTTGAAAGTCCAGGGGGGCCCTCAGCCACCCAGTTCACCAAAATATTTTTCCTTGTACAGAAAAGGGAGAATAGAAAATAATCTCTTCCCATGCATATCCAGGGAGGGTAGGTTCAAAGAGCCCAAAAGGAGAGATACAGGGTCCACTTTAATTTCCGTTCCTAAAATTTCTGTCAGGGTACTTGCTACTTCAATCCAGTATCTACGGATCTTATGATAGGTCCATAGGCAATGTACAAGAGTGCCCACCTCTATTTTACATTTGGGACACATTGGACATGCTCCTACCTTAAATTTTGCCAATCCATTCGGTGCTATATGGGCCCTAAGTATCTTCAGCTGGATAGCCTGAGTTCTGTTGCAGATGGTGATTCTTCCAGCATTTTCCCAAATCTCATCCCACGTTTCTATAGAGACTTCTGGTCCCAAATCCTGATCCCATGTTTTAAGCAGACTGCCTATATCACCCGATATTTCATCATGTAGTAAATGATAAATAGTACGGACGGAAGATACCCCCATTGGTCATAGCACTCTACATTCTCTATCTGATTTATGAAGACTATCTAATAACGTAGTCTTCTTCTGTATATAATCTTGAATTTGGAAGTATTGAAAGAGGCCTCCATTAGGTAATCCAAATTTCTGACGCAACTGTTCAAAAGGTATCAGGACCCCTTCTTTAAATAGGTCCCCCAGACATGAGATACCCCTGGATCTCCAGAGCTTAAAAGTGGCATCTGTGGGGGATCCAAGATGGCGGCGACCCAGCAAGACTGAGTCCACAGTGCTCTACCCAAAACTTGGGAAAAGTGGGCTATCCACCCCCACCACACTCACTAAACCATTTATAATAGTTGTTAACCTTAAATAGTTACCTATTAGTACATTTAAATAGTCTAATACTAGCTGGAAAATGAGTAAAGGGAAGGGAACAGGCGGCTCTAAGAAAGCAGGACCCCTCCCCCACCCTCTCCCTCTTCAGCTGCAACAAAGGTGTCTTCAGCTACTGCAGGAGATTTACCAATGAAGATGAGCTTTGAGGAGAGGTTTGCCAGGTGGGAGGCGAAGATTGATGCTTTTATCGATGAGTCTCGGCAGAGCAGAGAAGCACTATCAGCCGAGCTGCAGAAGCAGGGCAGAGACATTCAGGAATTGGAGTGCCGAGTCAGAGAGGTGGAGTCGAAGGCCGCAGCCTCAGAGACTGGGATAAAATCAACAGCCGACCACATCCGTTTTCTCGAGAATCGAGTCCAGAACCTAGAAAACCACATTGATGACCTCGAAAATCGATGTCGTAGAAAAAATATTCGGTTGTTGGGCCTTCCCGAGCAGGAAGAGGGAGGCCAGCTGACAGCATTCTTAGAGCATTGGCTGCCACAACTTTTAAATCTGCAGGCTGGATCAGGCCAGGTAAGGGTAGAATGGGCCTACCGGGTCACAGTACGTGGGCCCGGCTCAACCCAGCGCCCACGCCCGGTCCTGTTCCAGCTGCAGAGCTATAGGGAGGGGCAGATGCTCCTGGAAGCCTCAAGAAATCTGGGAAAAGATCCCCAAGCTATGACCCACAAAGGATCCAGGATCATGCTGTTCCAGGACTTCTCCCCAGCTTTGGTCCGAAAGAGGAAGGCATTCGATGAGGCGAAGAAGCGTTTAAGGGACTTAAATATCCAGTACTCCTTACGATATCCAGCGACGCTACGCCTTAGCCACGAAGGATCCATATATAACTTCGGATCACCGGAGAAGGCTAAGGAATTCTTGGACTCTCTTAAATAAGCTGTAAGAGAGTGTGGACGCTGGTCTGCCTTTCCCATTATTTTGGTTTACATCCCTTCATCTTTTCTTATCTTTCCCCCTATGTGTGTATGTATATATATAGGTTGGGGCGTTTGGTTAATGTTGATGGGGGGAGGTGGTTACCTTATTCTATTTTACTTCTGTTTTTAGGAGCGGGGTTGTTTTTCTTTCCCCTGTTATTTTGTGGTATTATATTTAAGTATTACGTGTTGAGATTGTAATCTTATAGTTATATATGGTATTAATATTCCCAAATATATTTAGATGTGGGTGTGGGTGGGGGTGGGGTGTTCACTGTTAACTCTAGCTTTATATTATATTTGAATTCTCCTCATTTTATTGAGGAACACCTGGGTCAAGGGTGGGGCACTGGTTGGAAGAGGGTAAGATGGACTGTGGGAGAGTAAGTGACGCTCCCTGGGAACAAGGGAGAAAATCTCCAATTCGGAATGTTTTATATTTTTATACTTAGAAAGAGTTTTTTGTTATATTGTTTTGAGTGTATCAGAGAATCTTTACTTTTGTAAATCTTGTATGCTCCATGCTCGGGATGTTCTAGATGGGGTTTCCCCTCCCGAGGGGTCTCGGATCTGTCCAGATGATTATGGCTGAACAGTCGGTTAAGTGGTGCACCTGGAATGTCAGGGGGAGTAATTCGCCAGTTAAAAGGAAGAAAATATTATCAAATCTTAAGAAGGAGAGAGTTGATATAGCTCTCCTACAGGAGACACACCTGTCGGATAAAGAACACTTAAAATTACGACAGGGCGGATTTGATCAGGCCTTTTTTTCCTCTTTTAATTCAAAAAGCAGGGGAGTCGTTATCCTTGTCCGGAAGAACTTCCCTTTGAAAATTCTAAATCAGATAAAAGACGAATCTGGACGATATATTTTGATTAAAGCCCTCATAAATGGAGAGGAATATGGGATCTTAAATGTATACTGCCCCCCGGCACACCCCTTTAAATTCATAACGGAAGCTTTTTCAAAACTGATGGCCTTTGGTGCCCGTCATACAATTATAGGGGGAGACTTTAATTGTATTATGGATCCGGAAATAGACAGGATTCCCAAGAGTGCCGCTGGAGTATCTCCCAGATCTAGACAACTGGCGGACCTGAATAAAGAATTAGGATTGGTAGATGTATGGAGATGTCTCCATCCACAGGGTAGAGATTTTTCTTTCTACTCTAATCCACATAAATGTCACACAAGAATTGATATGTTTTTTGCCCCATCGACTTTTCTAAACTCTATAGCAACCTGTAAAATAGGTACTATAGCAATCTCTGACCATGCCGCTGTATACATGGAAACTAAGGTAAAGAACAATGGGACATCTGCTCGGCATTGGCGTATGGACCCCTTCCTGATAAAAGATAGCAAATTTTTAAAGTACTTCTCCCAAGAACTTAAAACTTTTTTAGAAATTAATACTGGTACGGCTAGCAATCCGTCAATGATGTGGGAGACCATCAAAGCTTATGCACGAGGTTTGATCATCTCCTATTCAGCGACCCAGAGGAAAATGAAGGGAGAGCAACAGCGTCTGCTCGAAGCTCGCCTAAAAGCAGCCGAAACAGCATACGCTGATAGACCTTCTATCACAAAATTGCAGAGGATTACAGCTCTTAGGACAGCTTTAAACACCGCGCTTACTCAAACGGCTAAAAGGGAAATATTATTTGCGAAACAAAGATTATATGAATATGGCGACAAACCGGGTAGATACTTAGCATTTCTTGCAAAGAAAAAGAAAGCCCCTCAAACTATTCCGACCATCAAGGAAAGTACAGGTACCCTGACTCATGATCATAAAAAGATCAATGCGACCTTTAAAGAATTTTATTCTGAACTATATAGATCGCAGGATTGTGAAGATAGGATCAGGAGGATGCAGTCATTTTTTAAAAATTTGACCTTCCCGGGCCTGACTCCGGAACAGGTGTCGGCCCTAAATACCCCTTTAACAGTCCAAGAAATACTTGAGGCAATTAGGCAACTTCAGAGCGGAAAAGCACCGGGCCCGGATGGTTTTCAAGCTGAATTCTATAAAGAATTTACAGGAATATTGGTTGACCCACTTATGGATACGTATAATTTTGCGCATAGTCAGGTCTGTCTCCCGCCCACGCTGAAAGAAGCAAATATTTCTCTTATCCTCAAAAAAGGAAAAGACCCAGAAGATTGTGCATCTTACAGACCAATATCCTCACTAAATGTAGACTTTAAAATTCTCTCAAAAATGTTAGCACTAAGACTAGAAAGGGTACTGCCATATATTATAAAGGAGGACCAGACGGGATTTATTAAGGGCCGCAGATCATCCAATAATATCAGAAGGGTCTTGAATATGATCCAAGCCTGTCATCAGGGAAAGATACCAGGAGTAGTCATTTCATTGGATGCGGAAAAGGCATTTGATAGGGTTGAATGGTCATATTTATTCTACACATTGGAAAGGTTTGGCGTTGGACAGGTGTTTACCAAATGGGTTTCAACATTGTATAATGACCCCAAAGCAGCTGTTATTACTAATGGGTTAAGATCGGATGGCTTCAGTGTGGGTAGGGGCTGCCGTCAAGGATGTCCTCTCTCACCATTGTTGTTTACACTGATAATCGAACCATTAGCAGAAGCCATCCGGACTGATCCTAATATAATGGCCCCGAGGATTGGTACAGGTAAACACAAAATTACCCTCTATGCAGATGACGTTCTCTTATTCCTCAGTAATCCTTTAATGTCAGTGCCTCGTCTAATTCAAGTTATTAATACATTTAGTGCATTCTCAGGCTATAAAATTAATTTTTCAAAATCGGAAGCCATGCCAATGGGTGGTCTGGCTATGATACCCCACTTAATGGACGGATCCCCTTTTCCCTTCCGTTGGTCCCTGGAGGGCTTCTTATATTTAGGTATTTTTATCACGCCAGTATTTGATCAGCTGTATAGGGCTAATTTTGTACAATTAATGGAAAGGATAAGGCAGGACCTCCAGCGATGGAGACACCTTCCGATTTCCTGGCTAGGGAGAATAGCATTAATTAAAATGAATGTTCTGCCCCGTCTCTTATATCCTATGAGAATGCTCCCGCTGATGCTGCCAAGGCTAGCCCTACGTAAATTATATGGCTGGTTGGGCTCCTTTATTTGGAACCATAGACGGCCCCTTATTAAGCTGAAGAAGCTACAGCTTCCACAGGCAAGGGGAGGACTGGACTTCCCAGACTTTAGGAAATATCAGTTAAGCTTCCTACTAAGTTACATAGCTGATTGGGTTTCATCTGATCCACAATCAATTTGGCTGGATATCGAAGCCTCCCAAGTAAAATACCCACTTATTAACCTTTTATTTTCAGATAAGAGGAAAATCATTACAGACCACTGTAAAAATCCCATAATATTAAACACAATTAAGGCCTGGAATAGAATGCGGCAAAATGAGGGTAACTCACATAAAACATCCCCCCATGCACCAATAGTAGGCGCATGGGGATTCCAACCGGGGATTACAGATGCCACCTTTAAACTCTGGAGATCCAGGGGCATCTCATGCTTAGGGGACCTATTTAAAAATGGGATCCTGATGTCCTTTGAGCAGCTGCGTCTGAAATTCGGAATACCTAATGGGGATCTCTTTCGATACTTCCAAGTTCGAGATTATATACAGAGGAAGACTACATTAATAGATAGTCTTTATATATCAGACAGAGAACGTAATGTCTTACGACCAGCGGGGGCATCCTCCGTTAGTACTATATACCATTTGCTACATGATGGAGTCTCAGGAGACATGGATGACCTGCTTAAAACATGGGAGCAGGACTTGGGGCTAGAAATCTCTGAGGATATGTGGAATGACATTTGGGAAAATGCTAGAAGAATTGCTATCTGTAACAGAACTCAGGCTATCCAACTAAAGATACTTCATAGGGCCCATATAGCTCCGGCTCGACTGGCAAAATTTAAGGCAGGAGCATCTCCAATGTGTCCCAAATGCAAAATAGAGGTGGGTACTCTTGTACATTGTCTGTGGACTTGTCAGAAAATCCGCAGATACTGGACTAAAGTGGCAAATAGCCTGACAGAAATTTTAGGAACGGAAATTAGGGTGGACCCTGTATCTCTCCTTTTGGGCTTTTCGAACCTCTCATCTCTGGATATGCATGGGAAGAGACTATTTTCTATTCTCTCTTTCTGTGCAAGGAAAAATATTTTGGTGAACTGGGTGGCTGAGGGCCCCCCTGGACTTTCAAATTGGCACAGATTAATTATGGAATATATCCCCCTTGACGTCCTCACAAATATGGTGCACCGAAAGACTGAATTATTTTATAAAATATGGCAGCCCTTTTTGAATTATATAAATGCAGATATTTCGGCTATCCTAACAAGGGCTTTTATTTAGTGAAGATTTCAGACCGGGCTGCTCCGGGGCCCCTTGGGAGAGGAATCCTGCGCGAATACGGGTTTTATTATATTTGATGTTTATACATTCCGAGCATGTAAGAGACTTAGGTATACACTCTGGTTAGTTATAGGTTAGATTAGTAGAAAGTTGAGTTTTTTTTTCTTTTTTCGTTTCTTTTTTTTTCTTTTTTTTGTTTTCTTTCTTTCTCTTTTCTTTGTTAAATTATGACTATTGTATATATGATTTAATTGTACATCAATGTTTGTATTTGAGAGTTTTGTTTATTTTTGTAAATTTGCAAAAATGTTAAATTTCAATAAAAATATCTACAAAAAAAAAAGTGGCATCTGTAAACCCCGGTTGAAATCCCCACGCTCCCACTATCGATGCATAGGGGGATGTTTTACGTGAGTTGCCCTCATTTTGCCACATTAAATTCCAAGCTTTAATTGTGTTTAGTATCATAGGGTTTTTACAGTGATCCGTAATGATTTTCCTCGTCTGAAAATAAAAGGTTAATAAGTGGACATTTTACTTGAGAAGCGTCGATGTCCAGTCAGATTGATCGGGTCTTGTCTGATCTGCAATCAGCTATGTAACTTAATAGGGAACTCAACTGATATTTCCTAAAATCTGGAAAATCCAATCCTCCCCTTGCCTGTGGAAGCTGTAGCTTCTTCAGCTTAATGAGGGGCCATCTATTATTCCAGATAAAGGAACCCAAACCAGCCATATAATTTACATAGTGCCAGCCTCGGCAGCATCACCGGAAGCATTCTCATAGGGTATAGGAGACGGGGAAGTACATTCATTTTAATTAACGCTATTCTACTCAGCCAGGAAATTGGAAGGTCTCCCCATCGCTGGAGGTCCTGCCTTATCCTTTCCAGTGAATGCATAAAGTTAGCCTTGTATAACTGACCAAATACTGGGGTAATAAAAATGCCTAAATATAAGAAACCCTCCAGGGACCACCAAAAGAGAAAGTGGGATCTGTCCACTAAGTGGGGTATCATAGCAAGGCCACCCATTGGCATAGCTTCTGATTTTGAGAAATTAATTTTATAGCCTGAGAATGCACTAAACGTATTAATAACTTGGAATAGGTGAGGCACGGACCTCAGAGAAATACTGAGGAACAGAAGAACGTCACCTGCATAAAGGGAAATTTTATGTTTACCTGTACCAGTCCTCAGGGCTGTTATATTAGGGTCAGCCCATATAGCTTCTGCTAGTGGCTCAATTATTAGCGTAAATAACAATGGCGAGAGAGGACATACCTGACAGCAGCCCCTATCCACACTGAAGCTATCCGAACCGAATCCATTGGTAACCACAAGTGCTTTGAGATCACTATACAGTGTTGAGACCCGTTTGGTAAACACCTTTCCAACGCCAAACCTTTCCAATGTGTAAAACAAATATCACCATTCAACCCTATTGAATGCCTTTTCCGCGTCTAGTGAGACTACTACTCCTGGTATCTTTCCCTGATGGCAGGCTTGAATCACATTCAAAACCTTCTAATATTATTGGATGATCCACGGCCCTTAATAAACCCCATCTGATCCTCCTTTATGATATGTGGCAATACCCTTTCTAGTCTCAATGCTAACGTTTTAGAAATATTTTAAAATCTACATTTAGCAAGGATGTTGGTCTGTATGACACGCGATCTTCTAGATCCTTTCCGTTTTTAAGGATAAGAGAGATATTTGCCTCTTTCAACGATGGCGGGAGACAACCCTGACTGTATGCGTAGTTATACATGTCCATAAGTGGACCAGCCAGTATTCCTGTAAATTCTTGATAGAATTCAGCTTGAAAACCATCTGGGCCAGGTGCCTTACCACTCTGAAGTTGCCTGATTGCGTCAAGTATTTCTTGGACTGTTAGGGGAGCATTTAAGACCAATACCTGTTCCGGAGTTAGGTCCGGAAAGGTCAAATTTTTAAAAAATGATTGCATCCTCCTAGTCCTGTCTTCACAATCCTGCGATTTATATAAATCAGAATAAAATGCAATCTTTAGAAAATTAATCCTTTTATGATCAGGAGTCAAAATACCCGTACTTTTCTTGATAGACGTGATAGTTTGAGGGGCCTTTTTTATCTTTGCAAGAAATGCTAAGTATCTACCCAGTTTGTCGCCAAATTCATATAACTTTTGTTTTGCAAATGATATTTCCCTCTTAGCCGTTTGGGTAGGCATGATGTTTAGAGCTGTCCTAAGGGCCATAATCCTTTGCAATTTGATAATAGAAGGTCTATCAGCGTATACTTTTAAGCGAGCTTCGAGCAGACGCTGTTGTTCTCCCTTTAATTTTTTCTGGGTCACTGAGTACGAGATGATCAAACCTTGCGCGTAAACTTTGATGGTCTCCTACATCTTTGATGGGTTGCCAGCCGTACCTAAATTAATTTCTAAACAAGTTATAAATTCTTGAGAGAAGTACTTTACAAATTTACTATCTTTCATCAGGAAGGGGTCCATACACCAATGCCGAGGGGATGTCCCGTTGTTCCTCGCCTTGATTTCCATATATACAGCAGCGTGATTGGAAATTGCTATACCACCTATTTTACAGGATGATATAGAATTTTTTAAAAAATCAAGGGAGCAAAAAACATATCAATTCTGGTATGACATTTATGTGGACTGGAGTAAAAAGAAAAATCTCTGCCCTGTGGATGAAGACATCGCCATACATCTACTAATTCTAATTCTTTGTTCAGATCCACCAATTGTCTAGATCTGGGAGATACTCCTGCAGTACTTTTGGGAATCCTATCTATTTCCGGATCCATAATACAATTAAAGTCTCTCCCTATAATTGTATGACGGGCACCGAGAGCCATCAATTTTGAGAAGGCTTCCATTATAAATTTAAAGGGATGTGCCGGGTTGTTGGGGGGGAGGGGGGGAAGAGTGTAATTTTAAAATCCCATATTCCTCTCCATATGTAAGGGCTTTCATCAGAATATTTCATCCAGATTCATCTTTTATCTGATTTAGGATTTTGAAAGGGAAATTCTTCCGAATAAGAATAACAACTCCCCTGCTTTTTGAGCTAAAAGAAGAAAAACAGGCCTGATCAAATCCACCCTGTCGTAATTTCAAGTGGTCTTTATACAATTAGTGTGTTTCTTGTAGGAGAGGTATACAGACCCTTTCTTTCTTGAGGTTTGATAATATTTTCTTCCTTTCGACTGGTGAATTACTCCCCCTGATATTCCAGGTGTACCACTTAACAGACCGATCAACCATAATCATCTGGACAAATCCGAGACCCCTCAGGAGGGGAAACCCTATCCAGAACATCCCAAGCATAGAACATATAAAATTTACAAAAATAAAGGCTCTTTAGTACTTGCACATTGATATAATAGAAGACTATTTTGAAATAAACAAAATATAAAATGTATTTAAATAGAGATTTTCCCCCTTGTTCCCAGGGGGTATCACTTCCTTACCAACAGTCCATCGTACCCTCTCCCAACCATGCCCCCCCCCCGACCCAGGAAAGCCTCGATAGGATGAAGAAAATTCAAATATACTACAGAGCTAGAGTTAACAGTGAGCACCCTACCTACCCGCGCCCCCCACCCACACCTGGATATATTTGGTAATGTTAATACCATGTATAAACATACATAACTATAAAATTACAACCTCAACAAGTAATAATTAAATATAACAATACAAAATAACAAGGGAAAACAACGCCGCTCCAAGAGACAGAGGTAAAATAGAATATGGTAACCACATTCCCCCCCCCCCCAACATTAACTAGACCCCCCGGCTTATATATATATATAATTTTTAAAAAACCAGAGGGGGGGGTTGGAGAAAATCGTTAAGTAGAGAACAAATAAATAAATCCCTCTCTCCACCCCCCCCAAGATATTATTAAACAGTAAGGTAAAGAAATGGGGGGGATACAAACCGGGGGGGGGGGGGGGGGGAGGCATACCAACATCTATTATCTCTTACAATTTATCTAAGAGAGTCCAAAAATTCCTTAGCCTTTTCTGGCGATCCGAAGTTATACACGGATCCTTCATGGTTAAAGCATAGCGTCGCTGGGTAGCGTAAGGAGCACTGAATATTTAAGTCCCTTAAACATTTCTTCGCCTCATCGAATGCCTTCCTCTTTCTGACCAGAGCTGGGGAAAATTCCTGGAATAACATGATCTTGGATCCTTTATAGATCATGGTTTGGGAAACTTTTCCAAGATTTCTAGAGACTTCTCAGAGTACCTGCCTCTCCTTATAGCTCTGCAGTCGGAACAGGACCGGCCGGGGGCGCTGGTCCGAGCCGGGCTCACATATTGCAACTCGGTAGGCCCATTCTACCCTTACCTGGCCTGATCCAGCCTCCAGATTTAACAGCTGTGGAAGCCACCGTTCGAGCTGTAAGCTGGCCTTCCTCTTTCCGTTCAGGAAGGCCCAGCAAACGAATATTTTTTCGACGACCTTGATTATCAAGGTCATCAATGTGATTCTCTAAGGTTCAGACTCGCTGTTCGAGAGTCCAGACCCGATCCACAGCCGCTGTAGTTTCGAAAGTCGCGGCCTTTAGCCCCACCCCTCGATTTCCTTAATATCTCGGTCGTGCTTTTGCAGCGCGGCCGAGAGTGAGTCCCATCGGCTTCGGGACTCTTCAATAAAAGCATCGATCTTCACATCCAGTTTGGAGAGGATTTCTGTGAGGTTCGCCACTGTTGGCAAGTCCCCTGGGGCGGCTGCGGACGCCTCTGCTGCAGCTGGGGAGGGGTTCCTGCTTGCTGAGAGCTGCGGGCTCCCTTCCCTTTAGTTATTTTTACTAAAGATTAGATTGTTTAAATTTAATACTAAGCAACTAATTAAATTAAACAGCTGTTTTAAATGATTTGGTGAGTAACCCACTTTGCCCAAGTCTTGAGAGGAGCACTGTGACTCAGACTTGCTGGGTTGACGCCATTTTGGATCCCCCCCTCACCGCAGTCTTAAATTGGTGTCCCCTTATCCGGAGATTCTTTCACACCTGAGATCATCCTTGTGAACCTTCTTTGAGCTGCCTCCAATGAAATAACGTTTTCATAAATAAGGGGACTCACCAGCAATTTGTACAGTAGAAAACTTCCCTACCCTTACACACCAACACCCTCGAATGCTTTATGCAAAATGGGATCTGGCCATAGTTATATCCAATAACTAATAGCCATTGTTTAATTAGCCATTTGCAGTCATATAAGCACCTATCTTCTAAATTACAGAACACACACATTAACAGTAGGATACATGATCCTTATTTGATCAAAACCATTGATTTGTTTATTAATTTGATGAATTAAATAATTTGATTCCAAAGCAAGACGACCCTATTTAAATAATGTTGCCTACTGTAATAAAGTAACTGCAAATTCAAAAAATTCAGCACTTAAAAAGACAAAGTAAATAGAGCAGACTCTGAAGCCATACTTAAATGGAGAATCACAGCTCAAATAGTCAGTTTTCTATGTCACCCTTCCGCATTCAAACTAGCAGGAATTGTAATTTATCAAATTGCCTTTACAGGTATGATTCAATAGTAAACACACAATGCCACAGAAACTCAGCCAGTCTGGCAGCATCTGTGCAGAGAGAAAGAATTAACATTTCAAGCCCAATGAGAGTCTTCTTCAAAACTAACAGGTCCAAAGAGTCACATAAAAATGATAATCATTTGTCTGTTCACAGATGTTTCAGACCTGCTGAGTTTCTTCAGCAATTCATTCTTTTTTTCACATCTCTAGCATCTGCAGTAATTTTCTTTGTATTTTCAATTTTAAATCAAATGATCAAAATCTTCCCAGGTACTGAATAATATGGACTAGAAAATTGGTAACATTGCAGGAGACTGGCAGTCAGGCAATTTTGATGCTGAGAACAAAAAGTATCATCTTTGAACCAAGTGTTGAATACAGACAGAATTCTCGCTGGTGAGTGGAGGGGGGGGAAGAGGCCTATTTCTATCCATTGATTTCCCATTCCCATATCCACGTGATAGAAATTAAACGACAATTCCTTACATGTAAAAGTGCAGTGACCCAGTGCTTCAAGCTCGCTACTTGCTTCTCTGGCCCTTATCTCGGGCAACATTCACCAATATGCTCCAAGGACTGCAATCACACTCTCCATGCAGAACATTGAAATCAAACACATACCAGCCTTAACGGACCTTCATGCCACATGCCCGTTAGTTCTGCACTATGCTGCACTTTGGAGTTCACTTGTACCTCTCATTGCAATTGCAATGCCGCTGTCAGGACCATTTGAACACAGGGAGAAGTATCCAACACATGGATTGGACCAGCTCATTTTCTCTATAAACACTAACTCACTTTGCACCTTAGATCCTCACAGCATCTGTCTTGTCTTTTTGCATGATGCACCTTCAGTCCATAAGACAACAAGATATAGGAGCAGAAATTAAGCCATTCAGCCTATCGAGTCTGCTCAGCCATTCAATCATGGTGGATAGGTTTTTCCACCCCATTTTCCAGCTTTCTTCCTGTAACCTTTGATCCCCTTGACAATCAAGAACCTATTGCTATCTTAAACATACTAAATGACCTGGCCTCCACTGCCTTCAGTGGCAATGAATTCTACAGATTCACCACTCTCTGGCAAAAGAAGTTTCTCCTTACCTCCGTTCTAAAAGGTCGGCCCTTTTCTCTAAGGTTGCGCCCTCGGGTTCTCATCTCACCCGCCAATGAAAACATCTTCCTGAAGTCCACTCTGTCCAAGCCATTCAGTATTGTAAAAGTTTCACTCAGATCCCCCCTCATCCTGCTAAACTTCATTGAGTATTGTCCTAGAGTCCTCAAACATTTCTCATGTTAAGCCTTTCATTCCTCGGACACGAACCTTCTCTGGACCCACTCCAGAGCAAATACTTCTTTCCAGACGTATTCGGTCCAAAATTGCTCATAATGCTCTAAATGTTGTCTGACCAGAGTTTTCTAAAGCCTCTGTGTAAAATCCGTGCTTTTACATTCTAGTCCTCTCCATATGAATGGCAACATTCTAATTGCCTTCCTAACTACTGACTCAATCTGCTAGTTTACCTCGAGAGAAACATTGACTAAGGCTCCCAAATCCCTTTGTACTTCAGATTTCTGAACTTTTCTCTGAATTTAGGAAGTAGTCCATGCCTCTGTTCTTCCTACCGGTCAGAGCTTAAAGGCTCACAACACTGTCTTGACTTTCCTTTTATCACAGACACAAAGCCTGGCAGTTTATCATGGTTTTCAGCAGCCATCAAACAACAGGTGGACATGTTGCTGTATTGCAGCATACTACATCAATCTCACATCTGCATCATGCACCAGCTCTGTACACAGCAAACATGCTGGGATATGGCCATTTGGCTGATGCACACGCAAAGTCTAAAGTGACTAGTCCTCAGTCAGAGGATCCCAGCACAAGGACAGCCTCTGATAGCAATTTAAGGGTGTGAACATTGTCCCAAGCGGTTGACTGACTGTCAGGATCAGAATCCTATCATCACAGGGCACAAGGTGACAAATGTCAGGTGTCAATTTCTCTTTGCACGACACGTCCACAGTGATTAATAGGAACTATAGTGGGCAGTTCCGGTTTGACCTGGTGCACAACTGCATTTTCAAAATGGTGGCAGCACTGGGAATCTCAGTAGGTCCCAGCACTCATTAGTATTTACGCCTAAAGCAAGTAGGAAAATAAAAGCGCGGTACCACAGAAGTGTAGTGCATAGGCATTGAGGCAATTTGGGAACATAGCGTGAAAAAGCATGCTGACTTCATGGTGAGAAAAACCTCTGAAATGCGTCAGAATTAACATAGCCAATTTCTAGTAAAATTCAACCCAATGGTTCCAAGCCATCCCTGCCAACAAGGCAAACCTACAAGACAGATCAGATTCTGCCAAAGCACGCTTGCTCATGAACACAAAAATAAATTAAGAAATCAGTAAGGTAGTCAGAGATTTGTTCATTTGATTCAACAAATTATGGTATTTGCCATAATAATGTGGGAACAAGCATCAGCCCAAATAGGTAGAGTATTTGCTGATTTACCCTCGGGATGTGAACAGAGTTGGAAAAACCAGCATTTGTTGCATCCTGAACTGCCCTGGCTGGTCTCCGCTGCTGCACATGGACCTTGCAGGTTCATAAAGGGGAAAGATATTAGAGTGAATGTGAGCAGTGAGCTTCCTTCTTGAAACGTTAGAGGTAGATATCGAGTTGTTAGGAAGGAAGTTGCAGAATCTTAACTTGTGACAACACAGGAATGAGAATATTGTTTCAAGACATAATTACGTGCAGTTTGGAAGATACTTCCATGCATCTGTCCTTCAAGGTTGTAGAGGACAAAGGTTTGTAACGTTCTGTCAAAGGAGCCTTGGTGACTTGCCACAGTGCATCTTACAAATTATATACTGCTGCCACTGTGCGTCAATAGTGGATGGGGTGTCAATCAAGCAGCTGCTTTGTCCTAAATGCTATTGAACTTTTGAGTACAGTGGGAGCTGTAGTCATTCAAGCAAGTGCAAAGTATTCCATCACATTCCTGATTTGTGCATTGCAGATTATGTGCTCAGCTGAAAAAGCCTTTCCAGCATTTCTCCCTCACCTCTCCAAATTGTGGAGTGCAAGTTAGATCTGCATAATTATGAGCTCTTAAATGAATTGATTGCACTAACCTTCCTTCATATCATCATTATAGTATTACATTGCTTTTATGCATTTAAATTCTTACCAAAGAAGCACATGTTACAATTTAAATATATCTGTGTTACTGTATGGCATCACGAAACTGCGGTTTACTCTTTGCAATGCCAAAATATAACAAGGGGCTTTAACACTTCTAAATCATGAAGGTAAGGAATGAAATAAACAAATTAAATACCTCATGTGAATGATGATGAAAAGGTAAAATTTAAATACAGAAAGTCAAAATTCAGTATAAACTCATTAGAAAAAATTCATTACTACTCCTGACAGTAGATTTCACACTCCACTCTCCCTTCACACTAGGTTGTTCAAGATGTTAAATTGTTCTTATTATAAAACCAGTTAGCCACTTAGTTCTTCTTGCTCATTGCTGTAACACATCAATAGTGTTGATATGGTGCACTGTCAGTTTACGAGTATATTGCCCTATTTATTGTGATAACAATGTAAACTAGAAAAATATTATACTTTATCCTTAATCTGTCCTGGTATAATCTCACACAGGGCAGTGATCAAGAGAAGTAATAACAAGAATGAAAAAAAACACTGACTTCCACTTTGAGCCTTTAACAAGTGAAAGAGGTTGTGTATTCACTTGGACCAGTTTTGGCTGTGACTCCTTCAACAGTTTGCAGATACTCACATATACACAATGGCTTAAAACGATGCTGGAAGATTGCTGGTATCAAGATAAAAGTGTGCTAAAATGCCTTGGTCCCATTTTGGATAACAATGTAGCAAGGAAGATTATGCATGAAGATATTTTTTGCAATAAAATATAGATAATATTTATTCAAACACTTTTCTCCTTACCTCTTCTTTCCAAAGAAATTTGAACTTATATCTTAACTATTCATATATCCTTGTTTCAACCAGCTATTTTTACGTGACATCACATCTTTGTGCAAGTTATAACAAAACAAATTACAACAATTTTAATAATAATAATAGCTAGAAATAATTCATAGCACATTAACTAACTAGTGCCTAGAAGCAAGTTGCCAGTCAAAAAAATAATCTTGGAATAGAGGTTAACAGTCATATAATGCATCATTCTTTTATGCATTTAAATTCTTACTAATATAGCGCATTACAATTGAAATAAATGTGCGGCAGCATCCATGAATACAGGTAACAGTCCTAAAATGCTCCAAACTTAACATTTATACAGTTGTCTGAAACTCTGCCCAGTACACTATCCTATGCATCAATTAGCATTAAGTGGTAGCAAATGACCAAATCCAGCAAGATAAATCCAATCATAACTCTAATAAACATCGACATTACCATCACTGAATCTTCACCAATCAATATTCCAGGGTTAGCATTGACCAGAAACTGAACTAGTGCAGCCATGTAAGTACTGTAGAAGCAAGAGCAACTCAAAGCTAGGAATTCAGTGGCAACAACTCATCGCCTGTCTCCCCAATGTCTATCCACCCCCTAAAGTGTACAAGCGTGTCAAGGAATACTCTTCACTTGATTGGACCAATGCACCTCCAACAACATTAGAGGTTTAACATGATTCAGGACAAAACTCCCCGCAGGATTGGCAACCCAATCACAATCTTCCATATTTAGTCCCTCTACCACCATGACCGACATACAATGGCAGCACAGCATGCAAAGGATGCACAGCAGTACTCCCCAGTAGTTCTTCAGCAGCATCTACCAAAACAGTAAACCCTGCCACCTAGAAAGTCAAGGGCAGATGAATGGAAACACCTTCAATCCATTGCTTTTTAGCCTTGGAACTCCCTTCTCAAGTTATGCAGAAGATATACATTTGCAATCTTTTATTCAATATGACAGAGCATTGTTGCTAGAATTTAAACCCACTTGGAACAAAATCATAATTTAAAATTAATTGTGGGGCTGGATTTATGGTTTATATATTTCATTATTTTTCATGTACATTCAACAGTCCACTCATCTGATTTGCCTCCAAAGTAACAATTTAGTACATGTATCAGTGTATTTGCAATAGTTTTCTGCATGGATGCCACTTCTGTGTTAGAAGATGAAGCAAAGCTAGAAACCAGCTGTCACAAGAACAGTTGACTGATTTCTGGCAGTAATACAGCAGTTGTTCAGCCAAAAGAAACATCTGGCTTTCCAGGCCGGAAACAAAAAAATTCACAGCAAATAATACACCATAAAGTCATGATTTTCTTTTAACAATTCCTTTATAAATTGAAACATGATATTTCCAATTTATTATTGTACATAGAACCAATCTGCGTACCCAATATAATTTAAATTCCTTAAACACAATAGCTGCACCCAGTTTCAACTTAACGGAATAAACATTGCCTTTGAAAAGCGATGGTTTGATGCAACAACCTAGATTTCAAAATTTGAACAGGCAGTAAGTCCCTATTTTCTCCCAGAACATTTTAGGGGAAACACTGCATTTGAATGAAGTGTAAAAAAGATTAGTGTGGTAGCTAATCTTTTGTTTGGGAGGCCAATGAAGTTGTCAGTTCCACAAAAATTGCTTGTCACTCAAATTTGCATGCTAATTAGTATAATGAGCAGCATCAATAGAAATATCTGGAATTGGTTGAGAAAGGAATTTTGATTTGTTGAAGTGTCCTTATAATTGTATCAGAATGAACTGTGCAATAAAAAAAAGCACATGAATATAAAAAGTGTATAGGAGGCATTAAGACATTCATGTTAGTATTAAGAATTAAGTTTTAAAATAAATCAACCATTCCCTTTACACTGAATATGGATATGAAAAATTTGAGTGATACATCACCTTAGCCTCAGCACTGACTAAAAACTGTCAGCGTATTGATGAACAATACATATTTCAATTTAACAATCAGTACAAGGTAAATGTAGCATGAGTAAGATGTCATCAAAGTCATGATCCAGGCTGTAAAATAACAATGAGTGTGAAAAGAATGGTATGAATTGATCTTACTTTACAGCATTGAATTAATATAATTTTTTCCTCATGGACATAAGATTCAATTTCAGAATAGATTTATTAGGGCAGGAAGAAAAAGAAGAACTCCAGTCCAGGATTCAGCTGTTTCCAAATTATTGTGACTGCTGGTCAAAGTCCATCATTTTTCTGTATCAGATAACGGCAATGTCCTTGATGCATCATATAATTTGGTGAGACATGCATAAGAACGTATCACCATGCTAAAGTGATTTCAAACTGGGAATTCCAAACAAATACAACTTCCATTTTTCCTCTTTTAAAACCGATCAAATGTTCTTTTTGGGACATACTTCATTTAGCCCACACCAAGAATAATCATATGCTGTGCAAAACTCAAGGGCCTAAGGAGTTGGCACACAATTAGCACAGAGAATGTAAGCAGCCAAACGCATGCAAACCTTTAGCACAATGGACTCTCAAATTTCTGCCATGGGTGCCTACCCACATTTTAGGGGTTTAAGTTAAAAGGCTTTCTAGAGACAACTTGGAATAATACTGACTCACCCCACGATAAAGTGTTAACGAGCCATCCTTCAAACATTTTTCCTCAATGGCATATAACTATGCTTAAATATTACAGTCACAGAGTCAGATGTACAGCACGGAAACAACCCTTCGGTCCAACTCATCCATGCCGACCAGATATCCTAACCTAATCTAGCCCCATTTGTCAGCACTTGGCCCATATCCCTCTATACCCTTCCAATTCATATACCCATCCAGGTGCCTTTTAAATGTTGTAATTGTACCAGCCTCCACCATTTCCTCTGGCAGCTCATTCTATACATGTACCACCTTCTGTGAAAACGTTGCCCCTTAGGTCTCTTTTATATCTTTCCCCTCTCACCTAAACCTATGCCCTCTAGTTCTGGACGCTCCCCACCCCAGGAAAACTGTCTATTTATCCTATCCATGTCCCTCATGATTTTATAAGCCTCTATAAAGGTCACCCGCAGCCTCCAACACTCCCGGGAAAACAGCCCCAGCCTATTTATCCTCTCCCTATAGCTCAAATCCTCCAATCCTGGCAACATCCTTGTACATCTTTTCTGAACCCTTTCAAGATTCACAGCATACTTCGGAGAGGAGGGAGACCAGAATTGCATGCAATATTCCAAAATATTCCATTGGCCTAACCAATGTCCTGTACAGCCGCAACATGACCTCCCAACTCCTGTACTCAATACTCTGACCAACAAAGGAAAGCATACAAAACACCTTCTTCACTATCCTATCTACCTGCAACTCAATTTCAAAGAACTATGAACCTGCACTCCAAGGTCTCTTTGTTTAGCTGCACTCCCTAGGACCTTACTATTAGTGTATAAGTCCTGCTCTGAATTGCTTTTCCAAAATGCAGCACCTTGCATTTATCAAACTCCATCTGCCACTTCTCAGCCCATTGGCCCATGTGATCAAGATCCTGTTGTAATGAGCTAACCTTCTTTGCTATTCCCTACACCTCCAATTTTGGTGTCATCTGCAAACTTACTAATTTTACCTCCCATGGTCACATTCAAATCATTTATATAAATGACCAAAAGCAGCGGACCCAGGATCAATCCTTGTGGCACACCACTAGTCTCACGCCTCCAGACTGAAAGGCAACCCTCCACTACCACCCTCTGTCTTCTACCTTCAAGTCAGTTGTGTATCCAAGTGGCGAGTTCCCCTCTATCCCGTGAGATCTAACCTTGCTAACAAGTCTCCCATGAGGAACCTTGTCAAATGCCTTAGTGACATCCATATACATCACATCTACTGCTCCATCCTCATCAATCCCCTTTGTTATTTCTTCAAAGAACTCAGTCAAGTTCATGAGACATGACCAAAATGCTATACAGCATCTAATTTGTCATCATCAGGCATGTTAACTAAGAACTAACTCAACCCCCAAACGACCTTTAATGTTTTTCATCCTCCTGCCTGCACACCATTTGTTGGTCATTTTATAATTGCTGTAGTGACCTTCAAGACTGCCTCTTATTTGTTGTGCGTGGGACATCATTGTATGCAAGTTGGCAATAACATTTTTCGACATAACAATGACTGCACTTTGAAAACAAAGCACTGGTGCAAAGCAAAAGACATTGCACTAATGGAAGTTCCTCCTTCCAATTTTTTCTCGTGTTGCTGCACAGTGGCTCCAGAAGCACGGATAGCTCTGCGTACTGCCAAATTCTTAGTCTTGATATCTGAACTTTGGCGAGAAAGTGAGGTCTGCAGATGCTGCAGATCAGAGCTGAAAATGTGTTGCTGGAAAAGAGCAGCAGGTCAGGCAGCATCCAAGGAACAGGAAATTCGACATTTCGGGCATAAGCCCTTCATCAGGAATGAGAAAAGTGTGTCTAGCAGGCTAAGATAAAAGGTAGGGGCTACCTTTTATCCTAGTCTGCTGGACAGACTTTCCTCATTCCTGATGAAGGGCTTATGCCCGAAACGTCGAATTTCCTGTTCCTTGGATGCTGCCTGACCTGCTGCGCTTTTCCATCTGAACTTTGGCATCAAGTTTGAAAAACTATTTAAATGTGTGAATAGCACAACAAGTTACACTGCTTCCATCAACAATTATCCACAGGCACTCGTAGCAGTGATCACAGAAAACTTGGCTAATCTTTCTATCTAAAGTAAAAGGTACTAGCATCAAATATAGCATTGCTACCTGTTCTACTTGAAATCAGTTGACTTGAGCAGATTGAGGATTAAATCTACCCTCCTTTGTTTCTATTTCTCATTTCGACTCTGAATAAACTAACAATTTGAGAGTGACATAGTGAACAGATGGAAGAGTTAGCAACAAAGTATGTTGGAGCCAGTCCAAGAGTGTACTGGAATACAAATTTGTCTTAAAAAAAGTACTTTATTTCACAAACAGTGACACATTAAAAGTATTAGTAAATTTGTATCTTATCTCATTGGATAAACTAATTGATTAGTAGTAGGCTTGCTTGACCAATGGCAAAAACTATGTGAACTGCTGTTGTCCCTGAACGTCTGTCATTGCAAACCTGTTGTCCAGATAGTCAAATTGTTCTACTCTTAGAAAAAAGCAAAAATGTCTTCAATTTAAACGTATGTACTAAGCAATAATCTGGTCACTAAGAAAATATAGCCAGCTGGCTTACTGTAAACTTTATTTAGACTGTATAACTTCAGTGACTAGGTCAAAGACAAAGACAGTCTTTTTTAAAATTTACTCTCGTTATAAAATTCCCACATGAACACACTAATAGGAGACATTTAAAAGAAAATACAAAGTGCTTTTACTATTTATGGTTGGTTTGGCCTCAGTTCAAGGAAACAACTTATTGAACATTTTTAAACATGTTTTAGCTTAATTAAAACAAAGGCTAAAATATTTTCATGTGGTTTTAAGTCCATAAGAAACTAAGTACCTTTGAAACATGTTTTGGAAAATGTACATTGTAATACCATATTACAGAAGTTAAATAAGTGCAAAAGTAAATAGGTAGAGAAGAATACAATTTACAAAGCACAAAAACAAGTTGCAACACTATTAGATTAGATTCCCTACAGCATGGAAACAGGCCCTTCGGCCCAATCAAAGGGTAACCCCCCAGACCCATCTCCCTTTGACTAATGCACCTAACACTATGGGCATTTGTACCATGGCCAATTCACCTGACCTGCACAACTTTGGACTGTGGGAGGAAACCGGAGCACCTGGAGGAAACCCACGCAGACACCGGGAGAATGTGCAAGCTCCACACAGTCACCCGAGGCTGGAATCGAACCTGGGACCCTGGTGCTGAGGCAGCAGTGCTAAATACTGAGCCACCATGCCAGCCAACTGTGAAGACCATCAGGCAAGATTTTCAGTCACTGAGGACAACTGGAGAATATCATTGAATATATCGCTTCAGTTCCAGTGAACTACTTAAATCATTTTCATTTTTATAGTTTGAGCTACCTTTAACCGATGTCAAGTACCCCAAATATTACCCCAATGAAGAGAAGATTAAAGTAAATTAACAACCCAAGATTAATTCTCTTCCTCCAACTCTACTTTGCAATTTAAATGTTATAAGACTGTTTTATTGTCACATGATTAAATGCAATGCATGTACTTTAAAGCTGTCAGTGAAATTCAGTCCTCATGACAACACAGCTGTATCATTTGGGACAACCAAAACAGATGCTTAGGAAAGAATTTCTGGTTGCAATTGCCCTAGGACAATTAAACTAGAAAAATTATGTACATATAAATCTGGTAAGACACTGATGTAATTCAATCTACTGCAAATAAAAGAATACCAGTTATCTTTCACTGCTATTCTGTCATCTTGACTAGAACTGCCTTTGGCAACTACCATTGAACTTACATAGCTTGACTGATAATAAAATTGAATATCAATTTTCCTAGTTCAAACTGTTTTTATATCCAGGTGTTCTCCAGCTCCTACCACAAAGGTAGCTGTGCTTCACAAAGTCTCTTTCAGACAAACTGGCAAAGCAGAGCAAATGACTGACTTTTGAAATTCTATTTCAACATCACTCCACAGAAGGGCATATTTGCAGTGGAGAGAAACTTTCAATTTCCACTTTGCTACTACTGCAGAACATTTAAGTGACGCGGACAAAAAGTGAGTTAGCTGCCACACAGAGATCACACAAAACACTAAGCAGATTGGGAAATCAACAGTGTACTACATGAATTACAGGGTTAACTGATTTTTAAAATTCTTTATTTGTCAATGTGAACTAGAGGCAATGGATTTTAAAAAATAAGGGAAATTAAATATTATTTGCTGTTTCTAAAGACTTGAAAACACGGAGGCAGCAGCTCAAGTGTGTAGACATGGAGTAACACATTCGAGCAATATTCACAATGTCAGTCAGGTACTTCATTTTTCCAATTGAATTTCAGAGCACTATTCAAGAGTACAGAACTGTGGGCGATATATTCTGACATATAACAAATGCACAAGATCCCCATTTTTAAATTATATTCCATAAAAGATCAGAAATAAAAAATTCACACAGTATGGATGAAAGGCAGAAGTAAAATGGCTTCTTGCTTATTTTAAGGATTAGTAAACTAACCTGTGAAATGAAACTATTCTTCTGGATTTTTCTGTAGATAAGTGCTGGGCAAACAAAACAGATGAGGCTCCCCATTGTAGCACCTGTCAATCCAAGGATTGTTTCCACTGACAAAAGGAGAAATAGTGTTAGACTTCAAAACTGGATCATCCTTTCCACTTTAAATGTACAAATGCAATAAATAGTTTGTCCTTTTATATTCACATACTCTTATGGAAATGAATAACTGATATGAACTGCAAATGAACAAAAAAATGCATCTCTCAGATGCACTCCGAGATCCAGCACACCCATATAGTGATCTCCGTAAGCCTGGATGTTTTCCTTTTTTTGACTGATCTGGAGAAATTACCCTGCTAATAAGCTTTAAAAAAATTGACAAACTCATTAGTGTTCTTATAGATAGGAAATATATCAATATTACCTGCATTGTACTCTTTACCATGTTAATATCAACTAGCATGCGAATGAAGCAATTGATCAATTAAGTTGTTGCCATTGACATTTAATTGGTAGAAAGTTATTAAGCCAAGCAATCAAAATGACTAAATGGCTTTTCTGAAATTTTCTGACATGGCATCTCCCACTAACCATTCCCTCTATTAATATAACACATCAATAATTTTCCACTACCTTTCACATGCACAATAGAACATACCAAAGATATATCAAGAAAGAACTTGAAAACAATAACAGCGACAATTTCAGAAACAAATCCAAATAGGACCATTTAACATTGCTGTATCAAATAATGTCAAGATATTTTACATTGCAAGTTGTCATAGAGATGTACAGCACGGAAACAGACCCTTCAGTCCAATTCATCCATGCCAAACAAACAGATATCCCAACCTAATCTTGTCCAACTTGCCAGCAGCTGGCCCATCAAAATTCTCCACTTTCAGAAAATCTAAGGTTGAAATAATGATTTACTACCATTTTATACCAGCTTCCATAAGTATGTGCAATTAGTTCAGAAAAACTAGTTAACTTGTCTGTGTGGAGTTTGCACATTCTCCCTCCGTGTCTGCGTGGGCTTCTTCCAGGTTCCTCTCAGTCCACAGATGTCATGTGAATTAGCTATGCTGAATTGCCCATAGTGTTAGGTACATTAGTCAGAGGGAAATGGGTCTGGGTGGGTTACTCTTCAGAGGGTCAGTGTGGACTTGTTGGGCCAAAGGGCCTGTTCCCACACTGTAGGAAATCTAATCATAATCAACTGGACTTGGGGCATTGGCAGTGCCACTTTTTAAGCTTAATACAACTTTCTCAAGTGGTGTCATGTCCATATACTGTGGCAAAGCACTGCTCAACTACTAATATGCTATACCTGCTTTCTACATGGAACAGCATCTCTTAAAACGCAACATTAATAAAGCACAGCCACTGTATGAAAGTGACGCATTAAATTCTCATATTAAACTTATCCTTACATCATTAAGTATTGTTGCCAAAATGTACTAAGGATTGTGCAAATCTATGAGCTGTGGATCTATTAGCTAGAAGCAGGCAAGCAGTTGCCCAAGTTGACTTCATCTAGGCTCCTGTGACCAACACAGAAAGAAAATGGTTTCATCATATGATAATGATGGTACCACGGTTTTGATTAAACAAACATTTTACAGAATATGAAGGATGAAGCTCTAGTCCAGAGTGCATTAGAACAAAGGCAGAGGTGGAGCTTTCAATAACAATGAGGAAGATATGCAGTGAACATAGGCTTTTTTTTGTAATGGATAGATTAAGGGTTTGGAACTTCAGCTTGCAGTTTACAGGACACTGAATTTCCAAGCAAGCTGTTTCAACCTGCGACTGCGATGGGTGGGGTGGAATGACAGGAAAAAAAAGGAACAGCTTCCATCTTCTGAATGTTTAATAGAAGAATGTGGTCATTTATCCAAGGATTGTTGGCATACAATGAAGGGTTGAAACAGACTGTGGAAAGTTAGAGTTAGTGTCATTGATAAAGTTGTAAAAGCTAATCACACCTCTGACTGTAATAGTAAAACTAACTTCACTACAGTCCCAGACGACCACGGATCTGCTCTCTTTATCAGAGAGGAATGACTGATGATGGTTTAATGCCAGGATGACTATGCTTCAGGAGGGGAGAGGTTGTGAAGGTGGAACCTTCATGGTAACTTCACCCACTGCAGGAATTGAACTCTCACTGTTGGTGTCACTCTGCATCACTAACCAAGTTTGTGGCTGATGCCAAAAAACAGCATGTAAATGTGCAATAAGATTAATTTTGGGGGCTCTATAGGAAGTGGTTAAATTTAAACCCACAATGCAGATTAGATCTACTTCAGTAGCCAACTGCCAGTGTTGATTAATTTATTACTCCTCAGTATTTGCCCGTGTGAACCTAAAACTTAACTTCAATACTGTCACTCAGCAGTTAAACAGTGCTAGAAAACAAGCCATCAAACATTACTCACATCCATGCAATAAAACCCAGTGCACCAAGTTCTTTCCACTATTGCAACTACCAGCAGGTGGTTACCAGTTTGGCCATTTAACATATTATCAGAGGTCAGGACTGAGTAAATAAGGGGAATAGCTGAAAAATGTGTTGCTGGAAAAGCGCAGCAGGTCAGGCAGCATCTGAGGAGCAGGAGAGTCAACGTTTTGGACATAAGCCCTTCTTCAGGAATGAGGAAGGTGTGCAAAGCAGGCCCCTCTCTTAAGTCCCTCCTCCCTACTTTTTACCTTAGCCTGCTTGGCACACCTTCCTCATTCCTGAAGAAGGGCTTATGCCCAAAACGTCGATTCTCCTGCTGCCTGACCTGCTACGCTTTTCCAGAAACACATTTTTCAACTGATTTCCAGCATCTACAGTCCTCACTTTCTGCTAAGTCAGGGGAATACACCGTTTTAAAGAGGACAACAACTTTGAGCTATGTGACACAATGCATCGTTCTGCTGAGGTGGCACTACATGCATTCTGCCCTCCCCTAAAGCCCCACAATTAACAACTGCAGTAAGCTAACACAAAATGTGGGCAAGTCCATAGATAGGTTCCAAACTCATTAGGCTTGTACTCACTCTGTACCCTGGACAAGTCATTATAAATCACTGAATTCAGTTCACCTATAGACTGAAACATGTCCATAGATTGTTTGCTCCCCTCAAGATTTTAGGGGGAGAGGAAGAGGAGGAAGAGGAAGAGGAAGAGGAGGAAGCAACAGAAAATTATATTCTCCATCTGCAACAAAATGAAATGAACTCATATTTTGTCATAAATTTAAAAATCCCTTACAAAGTGGCTGAGAGGTTGCTGAAATCTTAAATATGTCAACTTATACGAAACAAATCGAGAACAAGATGTTTTGTAACACATTTATAACTACAAAATCTATTCATACTTTTTCCAAACATTTTAAATCGTGAATTCTGCAATAATGCAAATTTATTGTAACATTTAGGTTATATAGCTAATCATATTCACACCTTAAAAATATGTCATGAACTTGACAAATTAAATTTCTAAGAGGAAGTCACCTACAGGTTTGAACACAACCTAATGAAGTCTTGAATTTATTGAGGTCACAAGTCAATGTTTACGGGTCAGTGTGTGAAACAGGAGCATCTCATGCATCACAATGAATCCCTGTGAGAAATAGCTGTCACAACAAATCTGTACAAGCAATGAAAATGGAAAATTATAGAGAAAAGGGAGAGAAAAATATCAGCAACTTGATGGTAGAATCTATATGATG
Organism: Hemiscyllium ocellatum; assembly: GCF_020745735.1. NCBI lineage: Eukaryota > Metazoa > Chordata > Chondrichthyes > Orectolobiformes > Hemiscylliidae > Hemiscyllium > Hemiscyllium ocellatum. The sequence continues at coordinate 23,643,864 of NC_083425.1, read as the reverse complement.
ATGTCCAGCTTCTGGGAGAGAGAAGCACTGTAGCAAGTCTACAAAAACGAGTGTTATGATGGATTTCTACAAGAAAACAAGACTATTACACTAAGTCACAGATATTACAGGGTAGATGTTGCAGGAAAGAGCAGCATCACATCAAGTTAATGTAAAAAGAACACTTAAGGCAAAGAAGGCAAATCACAGGGGTCTTCAGGAAAAAGAATGCTACAACTGTTCTGGTAAATTGTGCAGTGAATTTGAGAAGCAAAAAGGAAGAGAGTAACCGTGGAAACCAGCATGTTAGTATGATGAGAAATTGATACATATTGCAGAGAATTCTGAGAAGAGCATCAAACTGAATCATTACCAAGAATTTCAGAGCACTTTGCACTGAGTCAATGGGAAAAATGAACGCACATATGATTTGCTGGCAGAAAGGGGACTGTTATGACCATCTGTGGTAAGCTCTTTAAGCTTTCTTAAGACACAAGAAATTAGTGTCACTAACAATCACTGCAAACTGCACTTTTAGAACAGAAACACAAAATGGTCTGCTTCCAACCATCTACTGCACTTTTTGTTAGGCTTAAATTGAAAGATTGCCTTTGCAGAAGGGAGATTTAAATTGTGGCTCATCTTTTGACAGGGAGGAGAAAAGCAGCATTTATTTGTTCAAAATATCAGTTTCCCAGAAAGACTTAAAATGTGAGGGCTATTTTCGAAAAATTTCTGCAGTCTATGACGTGAATGGTACATAGAGCATTGGCAATATTGAGAATGTAGGTTTGTGGATTTTTAAAATTCACTCATGGGACACGTATCACTGCCCGGACAGCATTTACTACCCAATTCTAGTCGCCATTGAAAAGGTGATGATTAACTATCTTGTTGAACCACTGCAGTCGACCTGCTATGGGGTTGACCCTCAATGCACTTAGGAAGAACATTGCAGGACACTACCTGAGACACTCCTGCAGAGATGTCCTGAAGCTGAGAGGACTGACCTCCATCAACTATAACCATCTTCCTATGTGTCAGGTATAACTTCAACCAGTGGAGAGTTTGCCCAATAACCAGAGATTCCAGTTTTGTAAGGACTCCTTGATGCTATACTCAGTCAAACGTGATCTTGATGTTGAGGGCTGCCACTCTCATTTCACCTCTGAAATTTAGCTCTTTTGTCCATGTTTGAACCAAAGCTGTAAAGAGGCCAAGAATTAATTGAGGGGTCTTGGTGAAACCCAAACAGGGCATCATGGAGCAGGTTATTGCTGAGCAGGGGCTGCTTGATAGCACTGTTGATGACACCTTTGATCACTTTACTGATGACAGTGTATGGAGTGGCAATTGGCCGGATTAGGTTTTTTTGGCTTTTTGTGTACAGGACATACCTGGGCAACTTTCCACATTGTTGAGTAGATGCCAGTATTGTAGCTGTACTGGAAGAGCTTAGCTAGGGGAGCGTCAAGTTCTGGAACACTAATCTTCAGCACTATTGCCAGAATGTTGACAAGACCCGTAGCCTTTGCAGCATCCAGTGCCTCCAACCATTTCTTGGTAGCACATGGAGTGATTAGAATTATCTGAAAACTAATCTGCGATGCTGGGGACCACTGCAAGAGGTCAAGGTAGATCACCCTCTTAGCACCTGTGGCTGAAAACTTGCAAATGCTTCAGCCTCATCTTTTGCGTTGATGTGTTGGGGAAAGGCATATTTGTGGAGCCTCCACCTCCTCCAGCGAGTGGTTTAATTGTTCATCATCATTCACAAGTAGATGCCGCAGTATTGCAGAGATAACATCTGATCCTTCGGACTCACTTAACTGTGCCTGTCATTTGGTTATGCTGTTTGACATGCAAATAACCCTGTTGGGTAGCTTTGCCAAGTTGATACCTCATTTTTAGGTCCTGCATCCTCCCTTGTACCAGGATTGATATGCCATGATACGAGGTTACAGATTGTGCTGCAGTACAATTCTGCTGCTTTTGATGGCCCGTAGCAGCTCATGAATATCCAGTTTTAAGTTGCCAAATCTGTCCTAAATCTTTCCCATTTAGCACAGTTATACTGCCACAAAACAAAGAAGAACATTGCCAATGCGAAAGCAGGACTCTGTCTCCACAAGGACTATGCAATTTCCACTCTTACCGACACCGTCATGGACAGATGTATCTGCAACCAGCAATATGGTAAGATATCAGTAGATTTTAATTCCAGATTTGTTTTTACTGAATTCAAATTCACCATCTACTGTGGTGGGATTTGAACCTGAATCTCAAGCATTAGCTGAGGTTCTGGATTAAAGGTTTCACAATAATAGATCTCCCCATATGACAGCAGTCAAGCGAGTTGCTTTGTCCAAGCTCGAGTATTGTTGGAACTGCAGTCATCCAGGCAAGTGGGGAGTATTCTATCAGTTTTATGACTTGTGCCTTGCTTTGAGGAGTCAAGTGGTGACATTCTAAGCAGGCTTCCTTGATGTTTGACCTGAAACATGAGATGTCATAGGCTCCAGAGTCAATATTGAGGACTCCCAGCCAGTTCCCTTCGGACTGTATACCAATATGCTATCTCTGCTGGCTTTGTCCTACTTGTGGGATAGAATACCCAGGGATGGAGATGGTGCTGCCTGGTTTGTAAAGTATAATTCTCTGTATGGAATTGATTATGACAGGCATGTTTAACTAGTCTGAAAGAGCTCCTCCAATTTTGACACGAGTCCTCAGGTTGTTGGCGAAAACAACACTACAGCGTTGATATATCTGAGATTGCTTAAAAAGAATAACAAGTGGCATTGAAAGGTACAGGAAAGATGTTGTGAAACTTGAAAGGATTTAGAAAAGATTTACAAGAATGTGGCCAGGATTGGAGACTTTGAGCTTTAGGGAGAGACTGAATAGGCTGGGCTGAGGGTTGACCTTATACAGGTTTGAAATATCATGAGGGGCACAGATAGGGTAAATAGGCAAGGTCTTTTCACGGAGTTTGGGGAGGCCAGAACTAGACCGATGGGGCAACTTTTTCACATAAAGAGTGGTGCATGCTTAGAATGAGTTGCCTGGGGAAGTGGAGAAGGCCGGATGGGTATATGAATAGGAAGACTTTAGAAGGATATGGGCCAAGTGCTGGCAAATGACTCAAAATTCTTTAAGGAGATCTATGAACAAGTTGGACCAAAGGGTTTGTTTCTGTGTTGTACATCTCTATGACTCTAAGGGCTAGGCAAGTATTCATTCAGTAGCTCTTAAATTTCAGGAAGACAGTTTTCAAAAGAACTCCAGGCTGTATTAGATAAATTACATATGTGTGCTACAAACTGATATTTTAGGAATACAAGACTGAGGCAGTGGCAGCCATTTGAACCTTCAAGACTGCTTCCACATTCAATGGCATCTTTGCTGATCTAGACGTGGTCGTAACTCCACTTTCCTATCTGTCCCCAAAATTGTCAAATGCCTTTCCTAACAAAAGATATCAAATTTATTCTACAGCACTTTGATGACTCACGTTGTACTGCTTTATCGGAAAGATAACCAACAAACCAATCTAAAAGTTTCTCCCATCTCTAACTTAAAAAGGAAGCCTCTTATTCCTAAACCACGTCTCCTAGTTCAAAACGCTCCCATAAAAGGAAACATTCTCTTAGCATTCACTGTCAAGGTCTTATGTTTAAATGAGATCACCGCTCATTCTTCTAAACTCCAATGGGTTCAGGACCAATCTGTTCAACATATGATAAGCTTTTCCTTCCAGGAATGATCAATTAGCCTTTTTTAAAAAAAGATAGAGTTCATAATTGCATGAAACATTCCAGATCCAAGCCCTACACTGCTCCAGTCAGGCTTCCTGACTTCAATATACCACCTCCAGCAACAAATGTCAATATTCCATTTATTTTGCTCATCATTTGCCATATCTGCATCCCAACTTCTTCTGACCTATGCACCACAACCACCAGACTCTTCAACTCCTCTTCACAACTTACTTTCATATCCATTTTGGTGTACATAGCAAATGTTGGTCTCTTTATCCAAGTCAATAACTGGAGGTCCTAAGATTCCTGTGACACTCCAGAGCTACAGCTTCTCAAACCTGAAAATGACCCAATTATCTCTGCTCCAAGTTGACAATGTAATCCTTATTTTATGCTAATATATTACTCTTGCACCATGTGCTCTTATCTCATGTAGCATCCTTTCAAATGGAACCTCATGAAATGTCTTCAGAAAATAAGTAAGGCACAGGTGAAGTTGCCCCTTTATTCATCGTGCCTGTTGCTTCAAGAACTACATGGTAGATAAATAGAACATCTTTCACAAAGCCATATCAACTCTGCCCGATTCTTGAGTATCCTCCTATAACCTCCTTAATAATGGATTCTAGTAATTTCCTTAAAAATCTACAGATTACACATCAATAGTAATATTCTAACTGGCAATAGGAAACCTGTATAAGAGAATATAACAGCTTTGTTCTAAGGGACACCCCTTCAATCAAAACTATTGAATTCAATTGGACACAAATAGCTACACTGTGCTGATGTCACAAGGTAATTCAAACAGTCAATGCTGTTGGTCTCGCCCAAGCATCAAAGAATCAGGCAGCATCCATGGTTTGATTTGGCATGTTTCTATTTTCAGACTATACATCTTTGAAATATTTGTAGCTTTGTTTCTGCATTAATGGCATTTTATAAATGCAAGTTAAAGATTTGTAATAAAACATTCTAACTACAACATAAACCATAAGGACTATGGTAGCAATGGAGATGTGCTACACTGTCAGAGGTACTGCACAGCGAGACTTTGAATCAAGGCTTGTCTGTTCGGTCCAGTGGACACAAACTATCCCATTGGATTCAAGGGGAAACAGGTGAGATTCTATTCACCCTTCAACTTCTATGTCTTAAGCATGAAATGTTATTGAAGTATCCTTTCAACAACTAACCAGAGTTTTTTTACAATAGCTTAGTGAGAGATCATGACATAGGTTCACATGCCAAGATTATACAATCACCGATTAATATAATCAGAGAGTGTGCATAGCTTGAAGCTTTTGGAAAATAAATCTGACTGGGTGAATATGCCTCAGTGATTGGCTGTATGATTTGCTGTCAAGTTGAGTCTGCAGCAACGATTCATAGAAATTCATTGGATGACTACTTTTCTCGAACTAGAAAGCTACTTATTACATGCTGCTTATACCACTGATCAAATGAGGCGCAACCACTTCCACTACCCATTTGAAGGGAATCAGAGTCCCTACAGTGTGAATGCAGCTGCTATTTTCAGTCCAATTTTCTCCCAGACGTACAGGTTTGTCGAGGGATCAGAAAGTATCTGCATCAACTAACTCAAATCAGCTTTTAGGAGTGGTACTCAAACCTACAACATTGATGATTGCTAATTTATCAACAGTGATCCTTAACATGTCATTCCAGTTGTTGTTTGGGGACAGCGGAGAAATACATCTTCCATAATACATACTATGAATTTATCATATTGCATAAATTTGGCAGAAGGGATGAAAGTCCTCAAGCCAAAAGTATTCCCAGCCCTTTTGTCTCAAACTTTCAAATTTAAGAGAACATAACAGTTTTATTCTACGGGACACCCCTTCAAACAAAACTACTGAATGCAATGGAACACAAAATAGCTAAACTGTGCTGATGTCACAAGGCAATTCAAGCAGTCAATGTTGAGGTAGTTGGCTGCTTGGTCCCTCCCAAGCATACAGAATCAGGCAGCATCCAGGGAGAGAGAAAAGAAAGTTAATATTTCTGGTTGATGGCCTTTCATCAGAACATTTCTGATGATTTGAAAAATTAATTTGGTTTCTGTCTCCACAGTTGATGTCAGACCTGTGGAGTATTTCCAAAATTTTCTGGCTTTATATCATATTTCTAGCATCCACATATTTTACTAGTATGCCTTCAAGGAAGCTTATTTTAGAGGCCAAATAAAAAACAAGGAGAAAACACCAGAATAAGACTTAAAAATGTGATATTGGCTCCACAAACATGAACTATGCTCATTATTAGTTCAGAAGTAAAATGGGTGATAGATTTGGAAAACAACCAGCTATAAATTTTAGTTTACAAATGGGTTACAAAATGAGATTAATAGCCAGAATCAATCTGCCCCTAATTTTTAAAAGCTTTCTTTTTGATAACTACTGATGACACCACAGAAAAATGTTGCAATTTCTCCTTTAAGTCTTGCATTATTGAGCCAAAAATCAGTCACATTCGACACGATACCAGAGTTTATACCATTAGTTTATCCAGTTTTCACTTCTAGAATTTTTCAGAAATTACTGCAAAGTTCCTCTTGCTAAGCTGCAAAATGTAGGTCTAATGCTGGAGAGAAATGTTACTGACCACAGTAGTGAAGTACAGGTACAGTCCTTTATTGGAAATTCTGAAATCCGAAAAGCTCCGAAATATGAAATTTTTTCGTGGAATGTCATTTTGGTGTACAAACAGGTAACCCAACTCCACACCCACTCGAACTATGTCACTCAGATGTGACAGGGTGGCATGGCCCAGCACTGGCAGGCATCAATTGTGTCTTAGTGTTCGTAATATTCACATGCGTCTGTTGTTAGGTAATTTTTTTAATTTCACTGAAAAGGTAATTTATTCCAAAATCTGAAATATGCTGAATTTGAAAAAAAGTGACCCCAAGGATTTCGGATAAAGGATTGTGTATCTGTATTATAGAGAAGACAACCTGGTTAAAATGACATAATTGCAATCAATGTGAAATTCTGACTAAATGGATTTTTTTTCTGTTTAGTTTTAATAGTACTGATATTCTTACCAGAAAAAAATCAGATACCTGACTACAATCTGGTTTGGCAGATTATTTTGAACTTTTTTGGTTTTAACCAGGTGATCTCTCAGAAACAAAATGCAATGATGCATATTTAGTATTAACAATAAAACAGAAGTTTATTGTGCAGAAGAAATGAAAATAAAATAAGCCAAACTATCTTTTTGTGTATTTTTGTTAGTGGACTAAAATAGACAAAGACTTTAAAAACAAGTTAGTGGAACGCATTGAAAGTGGTATTTTCCCAGTTGCTTTGTTCAAATAGTGGCGATGGTTGGTTGGCAGATGGGACTAGCAACAGGGTGTCAACACAATGAGAGATTCAGCCGGCAATAAGTAGCTGTTTGATTTGGAGTGGTTAACTTGTTGTTGTTGATAAAAAAAATCAGTCTGCCAACAACTATGACTCCAGGGTAGACGAACAACTTGTGTATAGGAATTACACTGCTAGAAGCCTTTGGCTTCCAAAATAGGAGGCAGTGTTCCTCTCCCTGCAGTCGGGAAATATTAAAGCCTGAATTCTGGTCTGTATTTTCTAGGTTTAAAAGACTGCTAAAATTGGAGTGTGTGTACACTTTGACAAATCTCTAACTTTTGAGGGGGCTCTGGGAACAGTAGGACTTTATTTCCACCATGCTACACCAGTGAGATGTGACAATTTACAAATAACACAAGTTCAAAGATTTTGAAAGATGCAGTAAACTACAACCCCAATAACTCCAAAGGCACGTCTTTACAGGATTCAAATCATCAGAGAATAATCAGCATGTGACTTAACAGATATTTCAATTCCCAATCACAAGAATCGATAGCCTTTGCCATAAGCCTTCATACAACTGAGCATTCGTATCCTATCCGACCATGTCTGTCTATAGTCGTGAGCATAGACTTTGCCAATTTCAAACCACCTCTTCAGGACTTCAACCAACCCTTGGGACTGTTTTATGCATTCTGCTTCTGCCAAGAAGTCCGCAAACCTAACAAAAATCCAAAAGCTTTTTCCAATCTGAGTTACACTCTCAAGTCAGAAGAAAAAAAAGTCTGACCTTCTTAACTTAACTCTTAATGCACAACAGTTTATTTTGTTCCGGTACAAACTCTCACAAAGTAAACAAATTCCCATGAGCCTTCAACAACTCTCTTTGATGGCTTTAAAAGAAATCACCATGACTATAGAAATAAATGAAAGTTAATCATTAAACCCCTTCAGACATGGACCAAAATTCACATATCACTAGCTCAAATCATATCATTTTAGCTTGGAAGTTACAGGTAAATCACAGTATAATATACAAGGTTTTTTAGTGCGATCATGAAAAATACATGATTCATTAACTGTACTGCATTTTGCTCATCACTACAATTAAGTTAGGTTTTAGTATAAAACACGTACAAAGCAATGAATTTGTCAAGAGTAGCCATCTATATGAAAATGCTTTCAAATTAATATTGCCATCCAGCACATTTCAACCATTGCAAAGTATAAAGAAAATAATTTCTGAAGTATCGTCTTATAATTCAAGGTCTGTTAATAAAATCAAGACCTTTAATCTGAAAGTTTACATTGAGACTTCACAGAATAATCATACAAGACTACAAGCAGTGCATTTGCAATCTTATGAAAGTAATGGATTAATAATAGAGAAAGTACTAGAGACATACAAGATAAGATAATCAGAGAGTTAGATAGAGTGGACAGGGAGAGCCTTTTTCCAAGTACGGGAATGGCAAACACGAGGGGATACAACTTTAAAGTGAGGGGAGATAGGTATAAAACAGATGTCAGAGGTAGTTTCTTTACTCAGAGAGTAGTAAGAGTATGGAATGCTTTGCCTGCAGCAGTAGTAGATTCGCCAAGTTTAAGCGCATTTAAGTCGTCATTGGACAGGCATATGAATGTACATGGAATAGTGTAGGTGGGATGGGCTTCAGATTAGTATGACAGTGTGGCGCAACATCGAGGGCCGAAGGGCCTGCACTGCGCTGTAATGTTCTATGATAAGTAAGTGATCAAACTGTAGCAAATAGATGTCAATATAGGTGAGAGGTTGCCCATGCTAGATAAATAATGTAACTTAAAAAGTCAATTTTAAAATCAGAGCAGATCCAAAGAGATTAAAAGCTAATTAAATACTGGTTTTCATCATCGAATCCCTCGTGCTGAGGCAGGCCATTTGGCCCAACGAATCCACATCAATCCTCCAAAAAGCAGCCTAATCAGACCCACCCATATCATCGTAACCTTGCACTTTCCACGGCCAACCGTGCATATCCCTGGACACTATAGGTAATTTAGCATTGCCAATCCACCTACCTTGTACATCTTTAGATTGGGGTAAGAAACTGGAGCACCTGGAGGAAACCATTGGAGACACTGGGAGAATGTGCAAACTCCACACAGTGTGTTGCCCAAGAGTGGAATCGAATCTAGGTCCCCAGCGCTATGAGGAAGCAGTGCTGACCCCTGAGCCATCATGTCACCATGATATTTAAAGGAATGAAATACAAAGGACGGAATTATTATTTATAGGTGTACAAAGCCCTTGGTTACAGGAATGCTCGGGGTGGGGGGGGGGTTGCACGTCGGCTAAGTTTAACAGAATACTCAACTGGGGTCTAAGGGTTAAGTTACTTGGACAGACAGCACAAAGTAGGGGTATGGGCCTTGGGAGTTAGATGAGTATGGGATGATTTGATTGAAGTTTTCAAATTAATTAAGGGAAACATTCCTGTTGGTTGGGATGTCTCAGATTATGTCATAGTCTACAAGTTAGAGCCAGACTTTTCAGTAATACAGGGAATACGTCTACCTGAAAAAGGAGAGAGAAGTTTGGAACTCCCTTTGCAAAATGCAAATGATGCCCAATCAATTGTTGCACTTAAAATGAGACTGAAAAATTATTTACTTTAATTATTAAGAATTATGGGACAAAAGCAGGTATATGGAGTTAGGTTACAGATTAACCACGATCTTATCAAATAACAAAACAGACTCAAAGGGCTGCCTCAAATGGACCACTGATGCTCCAAGAATTGTGTGTCTGTAAACTCAACTGAAGATATGCATTTATAGTCTCATGTGTTTTCTGGAAAATTCAGGCCTCAAAATGCATGACTATGAAAAACATTTTGCAAGATGGACATTACTATATTCAGGTAGTGCAAAATTACCAGGATCTTGCCCAATAAAATCCAGACTGAAGTCGCTGCTGATGAGCCTGTTGAAAACTATTTCAGCTGCCATTCCAAATAATTTAGAAAAAGGGCAGTTGGAAAAGTATGCGCTGCCACTGCCTGCAGTCCAGAGAGTGTATGTTTTCTTTCGCCAAAGCACAATATTTTTGCATTAACAAAATAAGACTCATTAAATGTGAAGCAATCTTACCATTAGGAATCAGAATTCCACCTAACATGGTGCCAAACACTATTCCAGCTGTAATAAGTTTAAAACGTAAGGGTGGCATATATCCTCCTGCAGCAAAGGTACCGTCCTTCTGCTGAAATCAAGAGGGTGGAGGAAGTTGGTAAATTGCTCAATATCTTCAATTAAGAAAACATGAAAATCTAGCTAAGTGGGATAAAATGAGAATTCAATTGTGAAATCAAATCTCATCACTATTTAGATGGGCCATAACCTCCACTATTCTAACTAAAATACACTTGATTGGTAAGGACATTATGCTCGATCACAGTTGTGCACCACCTACCAAACACACTATTGACTTTCTCAGGGTCATATATAAGGTTACCATCAAGAGCCATGAATATTCATCCTACTGAATTGCTTTTACTAAGTAAGCCTGCAGTTGACATTAGCTTAACATTGACAAAGGATTTCACTTCTCAAATAGGATTGAGTTTTCTAAATTTCTCAACTTGCAGATATTTGTAAAGTAGGAAACATTAGTATACTTCAGAAGATAGTGGCCCAGAAATACTAATGGCCAGACAGTCATTTCTGCAATGTTCGCTGGAGTTGCGCATGAGGGCCATGTGAAAATTCCAACACAGCTGACTCTAAAAGAAATTGCCCTAGAAATGGCCCTACATCCCAAGCCTTCAAAAAAATCTCCTTAAAGTCAAAATTCAGTAAGTTCCAAATTCAGTGAAGCTTAATAGTTATCCAGGAAAGATTAGAGGATTAGACAACAACTGTAATACTGGTTAACTATTAAACTAATCCCCAAATGCAACACTGACCCTTCTACTAAATTCAACACCCTCCACCACACTGAGAACCCCAATCCAAATCCCTGCTCTCTGATCTGATTTTCTGCACCACTGCCACAACCCCAGTGGAACCATAGCTCCCTCCCAACACCAACCCCCGAACAGAAAGTCATTCCCTGGCCCTAACTGAACAGTCACCTGCCAGACCTAATATCACCTCACTACTTTGATCAAGCATTCGCGTTCTTCCACTCGCACAACCTCTTACCAGCACCTACATTAGGCACTCAAAAATTCAACTGGCACCCTGTGCACCTCAACCACTGAATATTATTCTCTTATCTATAACCCCCCCCTCACTTCCACACTTAAAATGGAATGGGGTCTTTATATAACTTAAGTCCTAAAAGAGCACAGCAACAGCCATGAATGCGGCAAGTATTGCAAACAATGCTGTTCTTGCAATGAATGCAGTTCTCTCTGATTTTCACCGATAATGCACTTGGACCAGCCAGGCTTGGAAATTGGGTTAGAAAAATAGTCAATAACCCAATGAGGACGACAGTGACTCGAAGGCAGCCCACTGCCTCCATCTCCAGGTCAATTAGGGATATGCAATAAATGCTATTCTAGCCAGTGATGTCCATATCCTTCAAACAAATGTAGAAAACCCACTTGCTAGCCACAAATAATTAATCACAGTTGGGGTTCAATTTCTGTATCAAAATTAACCTTAAACGCTGCGGCCCAAACCACCAGCGCAACAGAGTGAATGTGAGCAGACTGGAATACAGAAGTGAGTTTCAAGCTTAAAATAATTTTTAAAACTACTTACATTTAAAACTTATTATAACCCTCCCACAACCTCTACATTTAATACATACAGTTAGTTTGTTTTTCAATGTACTTACTTGCAACTGTTCAAAGAGAAAAGTGTTCAGAGCTTGTCGGCAAGGAAGAATCATCATGGGGAACCCCACAGCAACAGACATCATAAATCCTACACGAATCATCTCTGTGACCAAGTTGGACGGAAAGTTCATCATAACATTCCCAGCGATATTGTCAGTGTAACCGATGTAACCAAAAGAACCAACCTGTTGGGTGACGATGATAATAATAATAATAATCATCAAATAAGACCTTAAGACACAGCAGCAGAATTAGACAATTCAATCTAATGAATCTGCTCCACCATTTAATCATGGCTGATATGTTTCTCAATCCATTCTCCTGCCTTCTCCCTGTATCTTTTGATTCTTTTACTAATCAAGAAACTATCTTTATCTTAAATACATTCAATGACTTGGTCTCCACTGTGTTCTGCAGCAATGAGTTCCACAGATCCACCACCCTCTGGCTGAAGAAATTTCTCTTAATTCTAAAGGGGTTTCCCTTCAGCCTGGTCCAAGTCTTTTTTTTAAGTGGAAGCATCTTCTCCATGTCTCTCAGTATTCCATAGGCTTCAATGATATCGCCCTGCATTCTTCCAAACTCTCGAGTACAGATGCAGAGTCCTCAACTACTTCTCATGTGATAAGCCCTGGGAACAAAGGAGCATTCTTGTGAACTTCCTCTCCAAGGCAAGCACATCCTGCCTTAGAAATGGGGCCCATGACTGCTCACAATATGACCAGAGCTTTGTACAGCCTTAGCAATGCATCCCTGCTTTGTATTCTATCCCACAATTTTCCCTTCACGTTAATTGCCAAACACTCAAGCTATTATCCACCATTATCCATTTCTACAAGCATTTTGAGGAGACAGAAACTCCAGGTTCAAGCCCCAGCTCGGGACTGATAGGCATGAAATGTGGGGCTCATAAGATGAACAAAAAAATTAATTACAAGGCTATGAATCCTTCATAAGTGCATATGAATCTGGTCAGAGTAGGGAATTAGCTAGTCAATTATGCTATGATTCTCAGCTAATGATTGAAAATGTCTCGCATTTAGACGGACATTCAGCTGTAAAACCAACTCCCAAATCTAAAATTACTGTTGACATCAAGGTAATCAACCAGCATTATGGCAACTCCACATAACAGGAAAAACTTGAGAGAGAGAGAGAGAGAGAAGCTCATCTCCATGTTTACAATCTAAGCAATGTAGCCAGTGTAAAATATTGACGTCTTAAGTAACTTTTCAAACTTGTATTTCAAAACCTTTTCTTATATTACATAGCAGAAATAGTTTTTTTAGCACTGTATGCTCAAAACTTTTTAAAGAAAACTAAATAAGATACGTCATTTATCACCAAACTTCAAAAGAATGAGAAACAGTAACACAACAGGTATATTAAGACTCTTAATCCAAGCAAAAATTTAAACATTTTCTTGGGTTTATTTTTGATAGATAAAAATATTTAAACTAAGAATTCATTTTGAAATATACAATTTAAACTACACACTTTAAAGTCTTTACGGGTATTTGCCAGATGACCATTGGATCTTTCAATATTTATCTTTAAACAGTCCTACTTACACAAATGTAAAACCAAATCTCTTTACACAAAAAATTTAAATTGTTTTCAAACAAATTGATAGAAAAAAAATTAGATACATATGTAAATATTTGTAAGTTTTAAGGTTGCATTACTACACTAATTGACCAGATTTGTGAAGCATTAGATTTATCTGCTCCAATATATTATTCCAAACTCTCCAATTTAATTATATCTTGGGAATTAATAAGGGATCTTGTTTTTGTTTCGAGAATTATAAACACCAGAATGGGTTTTCTTCAATAATTAAAGTTACACAACAAGACTTGCGTATTATGTCGAATGCTGTGCCTCGGCTAAGCTCCCTCCCCACCCCCAACCACCATCCCCCCCCCCCAATTAAATTGTCCCTTAAGCTGCCACAAGTTAATTAGATATAACGATCTAGCATCTAAAAGTAACTAACAAACAAATATCTTTCTAAGCCTTCAGTCAGTGTTATTTAATCAGGAATAGTGATTGACAATAAAAGCCAAACAACTGTTGATGTTAGAAATCAGAAGCAAAAACGGAAATTCTTGCAAAAACTCATCAGTTCTTGCAGCTTCTGTGGAGAGAAATCGGTGTTAACTTTTTCGGTTCAGTACGTGTTCCACAAACTCACTCGCCCAAACACTCGCCACCCTGTTTAGAATAGTGCTGAAGGCCAAATATGAACTCTACTTTCTCTTCACAGATGCTGCTAGATTATTAGAATGTATTTTTTTAAAGCAATACCAGTGACACATCACATTTAAACAAACTCACCAAAGTGTGTTGCGCCAAGTTATAGCTATTCAAAAGATTTTCTATTTTAAAAAGTCTAGCTTTGCCATTGTTCACATGATTTAAGCTGAAATGTTGCAATACATATCATCTTCTATAATTCATCCCCAATACAAGCTGGTTCTATTAATTTTAAAAAGCTACTGCACAGTTATCTAGTTACATGCAATATGAACCACCAGAGACTTACAGTTATGTAAAACATATTAACCACATTCAGGGCTGATGAGAAGATTGTGCTCATCCGTTTAACAGAAGGTTCATCCAAGCTGTCATAGGTGGGCAACACTTGACTATGAGAAAATTATAAAAATAAACCCATCAGTTTAAGCAACATTTTGTAAAAACTCAAAATGACATCTGAAATAACTCTAAAACTCAAAAATTATTGACAATTAGCAAAGCAAAATACTGCAGGTGCTGGAGATCTGAGAAAGAAACAGAAATGCTTCAGAAACTCTAAGTTGGAAATATCTCTGGAAAGAGAAACAGAGTTTAGGTTTGCGTCAAATATATAATTTATTCAGAGCCAGACTTGTTAAGTTTCTCTAGCAACTTGTTTCTTCACAATTAATCCATTAATGTTTCTTTATTAAATTTGGATGTATGACTCAAAGCTCTTACTAAGTGCAAGTAGCTAAAAATTGTTAAGACTATCATAAGTAGATTTCTTCATAGCACTACGAATCATCTAAAAAAAAATGCACAACTAAAAAATGATTTAAGTCTAAGTCATAAGTCTCACTGTTAGGTGGTGAATCTATTTGTCATTCTGAGGTGTAACAATATATTGGTGTTACAACGCTACAAATTTGATTAATTAAAAAGAGCAACAGGAATATTCCTTGGAATAAAAGGGACTGAGCCAAGAAAAAAAACTATTACAGAAAACCATCTCGACAGCTTGGGAATAAAATTTAGTAGTATAAGAAGGCATATTGAAATACAGGTGATTTAAAATTCTAACAAATTTGAACAAAAGGTACAAAACTAAATTAGTGAAATTAAAAATTCAAATATCACAAAGAACTTCTATACCTAATGTTCAATAACTATTGAAAATAATCTGCCGAGCAATGCAATTGAGACAAAAGCCTTCGAGGAATTTGACATGCAGTTGAATGCCAAATTTTTAAAGTTCAACTTATTGAAAAGATAAGCTTCACTAGTTTAAATAATCTTAATTGTGATTGTTCTTAATTACTATAATAAAAATATAGCAAAATCATTTCAGGAATTTGAAGCTTTATGCTCCAGTAAATAGACTTAACAGAGGAGTGCAAGTGCAAGTTTGTACCTGTAGATTTAGCTAGAGTAGACAAAAACTGGGGGTTCCCTCTCCTCCATGATTAAACCAAAAATTGATAGTTAGCTGGAGAAAGAAAGAGGGCTAGATTCATCTGCAACTGGCTCAGATTTAATGGTGGTAATGACAGCAAAATTGTCAGTGTGCAATTTCATTATATAGACAAAATTAATATTAACTTTGGCAGTTCACACACGCACAGAATAATGTGGAAATTCAGAAGCTGCAGAAATTCTATGTTTCTCCAGAGGATGCACTGTTGCGGTTCCTCAAAATAACGTGACCATTCATTGTGCTAATTGCACAATAATGTTGTTCACAAAATAGCCTTGCATTGGGCTACATTACCATGAGAGCAGTTAACAGTAAAATCACGATGTACAAAGTAATTTTGAAATGAAAGACATCTGATAGTAGAAATTCTCTTAATGATAAACTCATTTTGCATCATAATACAGTTGAATCTGAATATTCAATGACCTTAGATACAATCCAGTTGAGTCAGGGTCAGAAGCAGATGTTTCAAATGTTTTGGAAATATGGCAGCAAGAGGGATTTGTGGGAAAATAGGAATTAACTTAAAAGATGCACAATCTGTTTGTGGAATTGATTTGAATATATTGCAAAGTCAACTAGATTTAAAAATATAAATTGTTATCTAACTGCTGATTACAACTTTAAAAAGATTCCCGTGAATCTAAGCAGTAACACATTGAAGAGTATATAACTCAATGGCAGCTTCTCATTTTCAGTGGATGCATGTATATTTTGAAGTGCAATTTACCTGTTTTGGGAGCACAAGAAGATTTCCACCTTAATACTTTTAGTAACAGTTTGCTAATTTTGTTTTTTCAGCACTGTGCAATAGAATGCATTTTAATGCTAAGCAATTTGCATATGGAGCACTGGCACAGAATTGCACTAGAGTAATGTTGTGAATATAAAATTTCAGTGTGGCCAGAGTTAAGGAATTTGCTTGTATGTTCTTTAACTGAAGCAGAATAACATGAATAAAATTTGGACAGCTTTCGGTTATTTGTAACAGTTCATTGGAGTTCAGATTAGATTACTTACAGTGTGGAAACAGGCCCTTCGGCCCAACAAGTCAAGTGCAACCCACCCATACCCCTACATCTACCCCTTATCTAACACTACGGGTAATTTAGCATGGCCAATTCACCTGACCCGCACATCTTTGGACTGTGGGAGGAAACCGGAGCACCCGGAGGAAACCCACGCAGACACGGGGAGAACGTGCAAACTCCACACAGTCAGTCGCCTGAGGCGGGAATTGAACCCGGGTCTCTGGCGCTGTGAGGCAGCAGTGCTAACCACTGTGCCACCATGCCGCCCAGCTGCATCAGTTCTACCCAGATTAATTACAAATTGATGGGTAACATTGAGGTTTAATAGACAGAATGGTATGACACGTTTAAAACAAGCAATCCCTTGCGAAGGCGATATCAAACTAGAATTATCTTAAATAATTTGAATTTCACACAGCAGCTACATCAATAACTGAAACCAACTAATAATAAGAATTTTATTTTGCTATATAAAATTAGTTCAACAAAATCTACAAGATAAGGGTGTCTTGTGTGGAGGACAGGTGCATCTTTATAGCCAAATTACCACTGTAAAGACTGAAAAAAATACTGGTCCTAAGAGAAAAGATGCATTTAGGTGATGTAACAAATTTCACTTTCATTTCTTACCCTATTTCAAATCCCACTCTTCCAATCAACACCCGATACTACCTAAACTGGATCCCAATCTTTCAACAACTCCAATTTACAATTTTTGTCATTGTGATTAAAACATGTGTTTTGCTAAACTCCTCTCTGAATAATCATTTCTAGTTCTATCGTTCCAACAATATCCTTTTGCACATTCATCTCTCTTTTCACCCCAATACGGGCAACCCTGCTTTAAGTTGAATTCGGATCAAAGGTGCTCGGCTAATCTGTACAACACTTCAACCTGCCACTTCCCTGTTCTACAGTAATGCCCTCCTGAAAACCCACCTCTAAACAAGCTCTTGCTCGCCTCTTAATGTTCAGGAAGTGACTAGGGAAATTTTTCTAAAATTAAGACACTGTAAATGCACGTTGTTGCTCAATTCCAATTCCTCCTGTAAGATCATGCAGGTCTAATTAATCCACGTTTAATGAATAACAACTAGTAAGCTTTAGGGATGAAATATTGTTGCTGTAGAAACAGCACAAAACAATTTAGAAAAAGAAAACAAAGCACTTACGATTGGCAAGCAAAAGACATGCCATAGATAGGAAGGCACTGAAAAAAGCCTTCCCAGCGAATGTAACTGACTCGGCTAAGCCACTGACCATTGAAGAGGCCGTGTTTGAAGGAAGACAGCACAATCTGTGGGAAGAGAAATCACCAAGGTTATCAGTCAGTAAATAAATAGCTCTAAGCATCACTTTTTAAGGATTACAAGATTAACAGAGCATTGCAAATGAGGGGGACTATTTTGTCCACCTCAATTCGTCCATCTGGACTGGCCCCAGAGATCACTGCAGTAACTTATCCTTTTGAATGATTCTTGGATTTGTGTCTGATGTATCTGGAAATCTATTCTACACTATTATAAAAGCAAAATACTTCAGATATTTGAAATTGGAGACAAAACCAAACTTCTGGAAACACTCAGCAGGTTCAGCAGCATCTGTGGACAGAAACAGGATTAACATTTCAGGTCAAAGGCCTTTCTTCATAATTCAAAACATAAAAATGCCATAGGCAGAGCAAGTGAAAAGAACAAGAGAAATCTATTGTAGGACGATGAGCAAGAGAAATTATATGGCAAAAAATTTCACAATGCAAAGAGCAAAGACAGTGGTAATGGTTATGGCAAAGAAATAAAATATTTGAGCAGGGTGGCATGAATGCCAGAATATCAAAATCATATTTGATAGCAGAGGCAAGGTTAATACTGACATATGCAAATCAAAATGAAAATACAACAGGAGAGTTTACTGTATGTTGAACACAATGTTGAATCTAAGTGACCAAATTGAAAAATGGGACCCTGTTTCACGAGCTTGAATTGAGCTTCACAGAAACTACAGCAGGCAGAGGACAGAGATGTCAGTGTGAGAACAAGATGGAGAATTCAAACGGCAAGATACTGGAAAGTCAGGATCATGCTTGTGAACTCAGCAGAGATGTTCCATAAAGTGGCCAGGAACCCCCCATTTGGTTTGAATGTAGAGACCATATTACAAACGGTGAACACATTAAGTTCAAAAAAAAAATTTCAAGCATTGGACAGTGAGAAGGTGAAGGTACCATGGGAAATATTCTTGGGAGAGTAAATGGACAGTCAGAGGAAAAGATCCTTCGGAATGCAAACGGAAAGGCTTAAGGTGTGCTTGATAGTAGCATTATGCTGCAGGTGAAAGAAAAGGCTAGAGATGAAATTTTAAATGTGGAGGTTGATTGAGGTGAAAGACAAGGACAAGGGAAACCATATTGCTATTCTGTAAGGGATGTTGTGAGAGGAGGAGTGAAGGAACAAGAGTGGATACAGTACAGATTCCTGACAATCATTTGGCGGGGGGGGGGAGCCTTCAGGAAAGATCTATAGATGTAAATCCTAAAACAAAGCACCTTGAAATATAAATACTCAGTCAACTTTTTTACATCATTTCAAATTTATAGAAATACAAACAAATATTTTTGATCAAAAGTAGGTAAAATGTAAAAGGCAGACATTTGAAATCTTAATTTGTAGATAGATGCCCTCGTGTTATCAAGCACACAAATCCTTGCAAGCTTCCCATACAACAGGGATTCCTCAACTTGGAGAAATTTTGAGGAGGACCACAATGCAGGGAAAATAAGCCTGAAGAGAACTTTAATCCAGGGTTTATGGGGCCATGAAGTGAAATTTTAGGGTCCAAGAGCACATTATACCAGCTGTGCTCCCACTCTTGCTCGGCCTCTGTACTCTATTCCCTCTGTTCTCACTGAGGAATTGAGACAACTTAAAAGCCTGAAGATGGGGTCAAAATGGGAAAAAAAATCTGGAAAGCACGGGCCTAGCCTCTCCACACAGTTGTGGGAAGATTCACCAAACAGCAACTTTCATTCAATGAGTGGATTACCATGATCATACTGAATGGCAGAGTGGACTTGCAGGGCTGAATGAATGGCCCGTTTCTGGGACTACTTGCTGTACCTGGAGTTGTCAAGACTCAACAGTCCCACTCTCAACTGAAGACAACACTAAGTTTATGGAACTAATTTGTGGAAAAACAGAAGAGATTTTTTTAAAAAATAGTAGTATATATTGTTCTTACCCTCAAGGGATTCTAAGAAAAATATAGCATTTTTGGTATTTCACCAAATTTCAATTCATTTGGTCAAAGCAAACAGGTTTTATATAAAATTGTGTTACATTCATTTGTGCCACAATGCCAGGGGAGCACTGACTGGTGATGCAGTGTTGTTCTCACTGTCACTATCTGAGTTGGTTGCTGCATTAAAACAAACCTGTTGGCTTGTCGCAAACTAATGTTACATATGCAGTCCTTAACTACTTACAAGTTCTTGAATCCATTTTAACTAACATGTACAACTGCTCCCCTATAAAATACACTTTTGATGCTTCAACAAGTACAGAATATAATCAAGATTATTTCAGTAATCAAACTTCTCAACTTTCAATAAGCTCAGCTTGTAATATTGTTTGGTAAAACTCAAATAAAATTGAATAAAATACATTACAAATGTATTCTGTTGTTGGATTCAAAATAATGCCTCTGGGTTTAAACATCCCAACTAAGTTCCGACTCAGCTATTAGACAGGACTGAAGGGGTTTCCTGCAGTCTTTTTTTGTGGGTGGTTAGTAGGGTACAGGCTGTAGGGTGAGGGAAGTATGGCATCTAATTTAGCTAATTTATTTTATTATTATTATAATTGCGGCAAGTAAATCAGTGCTGTGTGGGAGATTTGATGTCTCGGTAAGTGTAATACTTTACTGCAGGGCCTTTAGAATAAATCCACAGCCAATCAGTCTAACACTTATTTGCTGACAGTGTAGACAGGCAGCTTTACTAAACAATTTCACATAGTAATTCTGATATGGAAGATTCCAACTTGCCATTTTCTGTCACACTTCCAATTGGTAATAGAAGTTGTACTGTTTTTATAAATACTGCATGGTGGAAATGAAAGTTTTATATTCATGGTCATCTAAATTGAGGTAATTCAGAATAGCAAAAAAATGCTAGAATCTTATCTATGGTTCCACTTCTCACAGTTAACAAACAGCAATATAGATTATTGATTGTTTTCAAAATTTCATTGCTTGCAATAGGCACAGCTCAATGATTGGGAAGAAGTTCTAAAACATTTTAGCTTTTTAAAAAAAGTAAATCTGCACTCTAAATATTAATGTAGCATTTTGTTTGAATAAAGTCACTTTATAGACTGTACCATGTGGAGGCTCATAAATTATGATCTTGTAAATCACTGAGGCTAATAATGATCCTTCTTAGTGTATTCTATTAATCTAAATGGACCAGGGAAGAAAGGACATTGTTTGATCCGCCCAAATTCTGTCATTTCTTATTTGTGACCTTTTAGATGAAACTTATGATCTATTAAATTCAGCACCAAAGCAAACCAGAAGCAGAAATTAATAGCACTGGATCAGAGCATTGCAATTGTGGTCATAAGTGTAGAGTTTGCCAATTATTCTGGAAGTTTACACTTGCACGTTAAATTGTCATCACCTTCAAAACATAATGCATGCTTTTCAATCCTTCCTCTAATTGCACTTTCCATATTTCAGAGTTTTGGAAGATTCTCATACCATCAAAAGGAAAATTAAACAAATGCATTCTTCTAATTTACATCTATTTATTGCAATGATATCCATGGGCAAGTCCTGAGGTGTTCAGTCATTCCTTTGGAAATGCTTCATTGATATCTCCCAACTGACTGGGTGGAGTGTGTACTAAATCAGTGTCACTATGAAGCAGGCTGAGAGGAGTAGACAGCAAGTCGATATCACTTGTGAAGCAGATGGGGAGAATGGACCTGTATAACAGGGAGATTAACAACCCGCATCAGAGCCCCTTCAAACTGTTTCTACCTGTTGGTGCTGAAGAAAGAAGTCATAGAAAAGCCTGTAGGGGATTGGTGGGTATTTCTTACATGCACCTTTTGATTGGCTAGGTGGCTGAAATCAGATACCGTTACAACTGAGTACTTAAAATATTTAACATCTAAATTAATTAAGCAGATTAGAGATGGCTGGGCAGTTAAGTATTGTAGTTGTAACACGTGAGAGTTGGCGGATGCTAGTGTAATCCATGGTGGCTATATGTTGTGGCTCTGTTCGGCAAGCTGGGAGTTTCTGTTGCAAATGTTTCGTCCCCTTTCTAGGTGACATCCTCAGTGCTTGGGAGCCTCCTGTGAAGTGTTTCTGTGATCTTTCCTCCGGCATTTGTAGTGGTTTGAATCTGCCGTTTCCGGTTGTCAGTTCCAGTTGTCTGTTGCAGTGGTCGGTATATTGGGTCCAGGTCGATGTGCTTATTGATTGAATCTGTGGATGAGTGCCATGCCTCTAGGGATTCCCTGGCTGTTCTCTTTTGGCTTGTCCTATAATAGTAGTGTTTTCCCAGTCGAATTCACGTTGCTTGTCATCTGCGTGTGGGGCTACTAAGGATAGCTGTCGTGTCGTTTCGTGGCTAGTTGGTGTTCAAGGATGCAGATCGTTAGCTGTCTTCCTGTTTGTCCTATGTAGTGTTTTGTGCAGTCCTTGCATGGGATTTTGTACACTACATTGGTTTTGCTCATTCTGGGTATTGGGTCCTTCGTTCTGGTGAGTTGTTGTCTGAGTGTGGCTATTGGTTTGTGTGCTGTTATGAGTCCTAGTGGTCGCAGCAGTCTGGCTGTCATTCGGAAATGCTCCTGATGTATGGTAGTGTGGCTAGTCCTTTGGGTTGCAGCATGTCCTCGTTCCGTTGTCTCTTCCTGAGGCATCTGTTGATGAAATTGTGCAGGTATCCGTTTTTGGTGAATACCTTGTATAAGTCCACAGATTCCATCAACAAACACATCGACCTGGACCCGATATACCGGCCACTGCAGCAGACAGCAAGAACTGACCACCAGAAGCGGCAGAGCCAAGCCACTATAAATGCCAGGGGAAACAACACAGAAGTGCTTCACAGGAGGCTCCCAAGCAGAGGACATCACCTAGAAAGGAGACGAAATGTTTGCAACAGAAACTCCCAGCTCGGCGAACAGAACCACAACAACGAGCACCCGAGCTACAAATCTTCTCCCAAATGGTGGCTATATCTGCAGCAAGTGTTGGCTGCAGCAATTCGGGTGGGGGTTTGGGGCATGGTTGTTGTGCAAAGACAAGGAAGCAGCAGAGTGAGAAGGGAGGCAAGGAGAAGGGCACGAAATCATGGTTGGCAGTCATCTATATGCCCCTAAAGAGTTGTCTCATTGTAGAAGAAAGTTTAAACCAGAAAACAATGGAGACATGCAAGAAGGCCACTGCAATGGTTGTGGGCAATTTAATCTGAATACTGAGTAGACATATCAGATGGGCTAGAGTAACATGAATGAACAATTTGTCGAGAGCATCAGGGATTGTTTCTTTGAGCAGTACGCTCTACAACCTACCAGGCAACAGGCAATTTTACATACAGCAATGTGTAGTGAGGACAGTATTACTAAGAAACCTTATAGTTAAAGATCCGCTAGGAGTAGCCACCATTACACATGGTAGAACATCAAATTCAACTTGATGGAGAACACCGATCTGTTTCATCAAGTTAAGAAAGAACAGTTACAGTGGTACAAAAGAGCAGTTGCCTAAACTAGGCTGGGAAAATAGACTTAAGGGGAAGGGTAGTGGATGAGCAGCAGCAGACATTTCAGCACGTATATCATAACATTCAACAGTAATTTAATCCAGTCAAAAAAGTTGTACTCACTAAGAAGGATGAACCACCCAGGATTAACACAAACAGTTAAGGAGAATATCCAATCAAAATTCTATTGGTATATTGGAAAACATATGTAAAGTAGATTAGATTAGATTACTTACAGTGTGGAAACAGGCCCTTCGGCCCAAGTCCACACCGACCCGCCGAAGCGTAACCCACCCATGCCCCTACATTTACCCCTTACCTAACACTACGGGCAATTTAGCACTGCCAATTCACCTGCCCCGCACATCTTTGGACTGTGGGAGGAAACCGGAGCACCCGGAGGAAACCCACGCAGACACGGGGAGAACGTGCAAACTCCACCCAGTCAGTCTCCTGAGTCGGGAATTGAACCCAGGTCCCTGGTGCTGTGAGGCAGCAGTGCTAAGTAGCTGAGAGATCCTTCACAGATGTTACTAGAAATTGATAACAGCAACAGGGAAATGGCAGATAGTTTAAGCCAATATTCTGCAGTCTTCATGATGGAGAACTCTGAAAGTATCTCAAAGGTATCAGATAAGCAAGATGCTGAGGAAGGTAAAATTTCTAAGAGGCATTCATTAAGTTATTGTAAAAAATAGGTATTGTATTAGCATGGACTGAGGATTGGTTAATACACAGAATACAAAAATTGGGATTAATAGTTCTTTTTCAGGTTAGAAATATGTAACTGGTAAAGTGCCCCAAGGATTAGTCCTAGTGTCTCAATTATTTACTCCCTATAAAAAGTGCAGCACAGAAGGATGTCGGTGTTTCTGTGCACAAAACGTTAACGTGCTAATGCAACTGCAATAATGATGATAATTGGAATTCTGACGTTTCTTGCAAGGCGATTAGAGTTGACAAAAAGAAGAAATGTTAAAACATGGAGAATTGCATATAGTTTTGGCTCCTGTATTTAAAAAAGGAGACACAGACTTCGGAAGTATCTCCAGAGGGTTCATGCGGTTGATTTCTGGGAAGGGGTTGGCATATCAAGAACAGTTGAACAGGTTAGGCTTTCATTCGTTTCAGTTTAGAAGAATAAATGGTGCTCTTATTTGAAAAAAAATGTTGAGGGAGCTTGACAGGGTAGCTGTTTAGAAAATATTTCCATTACTGGGGATTCTCAAGCTGGAGGACACAGTTACAGTCATTTAAAACTGAGACACAAAGGAATTTATTTTCTCAGGAGGGTAATAAATGTCTGGAATTCTCCACCCAGAAAGTCATGGAGGCAAGATCATGGACAGTATTAAACAGGTAGACAATCTTGTTTTTAATAAATAGGGGAACTGAAGGATATGAAGGAATTGGCAAAAAAAGAGGAGTGAGACCTGGGGCAGATCAGCCATGATATTGTAAATTGACAGTGCAGGTTTGAGATAAATGTTCTACTCATGTTCCCAATTCTCATGTCATATGTTCTAACATCTGAACCCACATTTTATTTCTGATTTTTGACCCATTTATACTACATCATTTTAGTACTACTGAACCCAAATGAGAACACATGCACCTGAGGCAATTACTGTCTTTCAAGGGGGGACAGAAATAATACATGTTTGAAATGACATTTAAAATTGTTTTCATTAGGCAATTTGTTTCTCTGCTCAGAAATAGAAATAAGGTCAAACTTAAATTGCTAAAGTTAATGTACATCAATATGCATTTATTTTTCCTTTTAAAAGTGAAACATTTACTACATTTTTAAAACAACTGAAAATAAAGTCCAGTAATCACTGCACTTCGTATAAACTTTCAACAAATGACCAGATCTGACCTAAAGCAACTCGTGATCGTGTACACTAATTATCAGACAAAACAATTACCTGCAGATATTATGAGGATTGAAAAAAATGGTACGACCTCATATACATATTCATTACTCTCATATGAGTGAGCAATTGATGAATACAACGTATTACTTTACTATGTCTACAGTACAGTATTATAAAGGTTCCACTGTGGCAATAACTGCAATATGTTCCTCAACTGTGTCCATCCCAGAGTACATTCACACATCTTAACAATATAACGATAAAGATTACTTCGACATACGTTTACTTTAATGCTTATCCAACAAATATTGCAGTTACTCAGAAAATGCTACTACAGCATTTTATTGGAGAAATTAAAATTAAATATTTACTAACCTGAATTTAAATCCCTGTTTTATTTGTGCTTTGCACATGGCCATTAACAGAAGTAAAATTAAAACGGGAATGCTGTACAAATGTGAAATAAAACCCAGTACATAAACCTGGCTTTTACATAAATGCATTTTAAGAATTTCTTACTGTTGACTTAATTTGAACTTTGCAAGCTTCTAATTATTTTTTGATAACATTAAATGATAAGAGGGGCAGTGAATTCTAAGTGTTAGTTAAAAATTAGCTTCGCTACTAGAAGTACCTAAGTAATCGATTCCATTGTGATCTGTTATCCAAAATTTAATGTTGATTTAAAAACGTGGAAATATTGCAAAGTTTTAATTTTACACTAAAAATTTGTCCAGGATTGTTTTTTGATTTGAGATGATCAAACATTTTGCAAACAATCATAATTCCATAGTCAAGACAACATTCTACTTTGTTAACATGTACCAATTTAGTTCCAACACATTTATTAATTTCACATTCAATTTTATCCTACTTTAAACAAAGTATTTATAGCTTTAATTCTAGAAATTTGCAATATACAGCATTACTAGTGAAAGTTTGAAGTTCCAATAAATACCACACTTTAAAAGAATAGTTATACGGATGCTGAAAACCTGCACACCAGAGGAAATAAGAAATGAAAGATTTTGAAGAATTGATAGTCAAATGTAAAAGGTAGGATACTCACGACAAACATGAAGAGTGTGTAGAATATGAGAGCCATAGCACTGAAGGACTGGATAGAGGCCATCATGTTCCGTTGCAAACTCAGTGGCAGCACTATAAATACAGAGACTGCAAATAGCAAGAATGCTCGAAATCCTGGAGTTACCTAAAGAAAAAAAAAATAGTGAAAGTGCAAAATGATGTTAGAATTCCATCGGGCCAATAGGTTACTGCACAAATTCATTACTTATAACAAGGTATGGTCCTGTAGTAAACAGATTACATGAACAAAAATGCAATATACCTAAAAATATAAATCATTGGAGTAATAATATTATAATTTAATCAGAGCGTTCAAACAAGGTCAGAACTAAGCAACATGAATCTTGAAGGGTTTACGGTTGTCACTTGAAACTCAAGATTAAATTGTAGTCTTCTATTCTTCGTTTATCATCTATTTTTATAAAAAAATTCAGATTTGCTCAAGGGAGTACAATAATAATGTCAGTTATAGACAGCATCAGAAATATAACAGCAGCAGTTGGTGTAAGGTCATTGTAAGGTCATCATAGAAGATTATTACTGTCAGAAAATTCAAAAGAATAATAGAATGCTATAGAAATCAGGGAGTGAGTTACAAACCTGTCAATCTGTTGAGAACTTAACTGACTTCACAAGCATTCAGAATGAAACTCAGACTTTGGTAGATACTTGCACCCCAAAATGAAAATATTGCCAGAAAGATTTGGCAGCTCATTTATATGCATGATTTTAGAGTGGTTTAATTATAGTGCAGCTTAAGAATTGAAATCAAAATGACAAAAGAAAGATGGAGTACAGATCAAATGTTTCCAAGTTTATGATCTGCATAACATATTATTGAGCCACTTCAGGAAGATCACCTCATGACTGCCACCGCCCCATGAATGGATAGTACTTCTATTAGCTCATTGTTTGGAATAACTAGATCATAAAACGTTGCATATTTTATTTGGCTGAGGGGTGCAACTACATAATTGCATTTGTGTGCCACTTTTGAAAGTAAACCTTTTTGAACTCAATTTATACTCTATGCAAAATCCACTTACCTGAAGTCCAAGCAATTGAGCAAAGAAATTGGATCCTAAATCAGCAATAACGACGTAAAAAGCGATACAGGTACCTAACATCAAACCAATCAAGCTAGAAAGTAAACAGAAGCCCATAATTAATAGCCTGAAACAAAACTTAACCCTCACTATTGACCCTAAGCCATAGCAAACTTAGAGGTAGCTGCACCACATGATATAAACTCACAGAGACCAGTGCATATCTTAAGTTTTATATTCCATCTGCAGGGTTTTATAGATTATTTCAGCTGGAATGATAGCAGAAACCTTCAACAAACCTCAATAAAATGAGCTAAATGTAAAAATACAAACAAAAATACATGTCTCTTAGCTCATACATTTGATCACTATCTAGAAACCTTTGGAGGAAATTTGAGGGTGGTGGAGGAGGGCTGTTTTTTCAGACTGGAGGCCTATGACCAGTGGAGTGCCACAACGATCGGTGCCAGGTCTGCTACTTTTTGTCATTTACATAAATGATTTGGATGCGAGCATAAAAGGTACAGTTAGTAAGTTTGCAGATGACACCAAAATTGAAGGTGTAGTGCAGCTTAAGAATTGAAATCAAAATGACAAAAGAAAGATGGAGTACAGAGTACAAAATTGGAGGTGTAGTGGACAGCGAAGAGGGTTACCTCCGATTACAACAAGATCTGGACCAGATGGGCCAATGGGCTGAGGAGTGGTAGAAATCACAAACGTGGAAGCTGCTACTGAAGAAAACTTTGTTACGTTGCTGTAGTGCATGATAGACACTGCTCGTGCTACATGGTGGTGAAGGAGAGGAAATGAATCTTGAAGATGGTGGGTGGGGCTACCAACGCAAGCAGGATGCTTTGTCCTGGATTGTTTACGCTTCAATATATTCTTGGACCTTCATCCATCTAGGCAAGTGGAGAATAGTGCATTAACTCCTGTCTTGTTTCATAGACGGTGGGCAGGCATCAGAGAGGTAAGTCCTTACCATAGAAATTTCTAGCATCTGACATGTGTATGCACACACATGCACATCAGTGTGTGTGACTACTGCAACTCCATTTTTCTGCTCCATAGTAACCCAAGGGTTGCTGATAGTGGTCAGTAATATTCATGCCACTGAATTTCGAGGTGGTTAAGCAGATTTTTCTTTTTGGAAATGGTCAGTGACTGCAACTTGTGTCCCAAAAATGTTAGCAGCCCAAATCCGATTATTGTCCAGGTCTTGTCATTTGAACAGACAGCCTTTATATTGGAAAAAAAACTCCAAATGGTGCTGGAAATCGTGCAATCATCAATGAATGATCTTGTGGAGGAAGAAAAAGGTCGTTGATGAAACAGCTGAAGATGGTTGGGTATAGAAACTTCTGGAGTGACAGATCACATATATATAGAATAAACAGTTATGTGGTTGTTATTAGACGAGTTTATAATTTCAGATTGTATTGAATTCATGGCAGATGGTGAAATTTGAAAAGATTTGAATCCATGCTGCCACAACCTTTGCCTGGGATTCCAGATTACTCATCCAGTTACAATACCACTTCTCCACCACTTCTCAAAAACTATTTAAAAGAAAATCTCCCTCTGAGGACACAGGCTAGAGTAGTCACTCACTTCGGCAATGAAAAAGTCACTGCTTCACAAAATCTCAAATTCTTAGGCTTTTCCAGAAGTAGATTCATATCAATTATAATATACAACTTTAAAACTATAGGGTAAAGGTAAAGTCATCCACTAGAGACCATTTCAAAATTATGGCAAAATACTTAGAAAAGTCAAATCACCAACCTAGCATTCAAGTTCAATTTACTGCAATACATTTATGTGGCAATGTAAAAGCAGCCCAGTACATAGTTACAAAGCAATTTGAACCACATCTTTTCAGGAAGCATTTCACAATACTGCATTTTAACCGAAGATGCAAAAAAGATGCCAAGCAGTAGAGACCTGTCCTTTCAGTCCAAGTCAATTACACTCTAATTACTGAAGAAAGGAAGTCTATAATTAGTGAAGAACATTGCTCTACAATTATTTGGCTGCATGGATTAGTTGTCAAGACTGAAATATTACAGTTTAAATTGTAAACGACCTCTAGAGTAATGTGATCAGCGTTCTAATAAGATACAAGTGTTAACCCTTAACAGTCTAAGATGGAAGCTCTTTTGATTTTATGTACCTTAACATCCTACACTTATTTCACTTACTTATTTTGTCTTTTCTTATCTGTGGAGCACTCAAGGAATTATTTTTAGGTGAGGAGCTGGCCTTGTGCTATTTTCCCTAGGCTCCTAATTCAGAAATTCAGATAACGTTCTGGGGACTCGGGTTCAAATCCCACCATGAGAGATAGTGGAATTTTAATTCAATAAAAAAAACATGGAATTAAGAATCTACTGATGATCACAGAACCACTGTCAATTGTTAGAAACACAATTGTTAGTAACAAAGACAGAATGCCCCTGGTGCTCACCTTCCACCCTACCAACCTTAGCATAAACCAAATCATCCGCCCACATTTCCACCACCTCCAAAAAGACCCCACCACCAGGGATATATTTCCCTTTCCACCTTCCGTAAAGACCGCCCCCTCTGTGACTACCTGGTCAGGTCCAAACCCCCTACAACCGACCCTCCTATCCTGGCACCTTCTCCTGCCACTGCAGGAAATGTAAAACCTGCGCCCACACCTTCTCCCTCACCTCTATCCAAGGCTCTAAAGGAACCTTCCACATCCAAATTTTTACCTGCACATCCACTAATATAATTTATTGTATCCGTTGCTCCCGATGCGGTCTCCTCTACATTGGGCAGACTGGGCGCCTCCTAGCAGAGCACTTTAGGGAACATCTCCAGGACACCCGCACCAATTAACCACACCGCCCCATGGCGCAACATTTCAACTCCCCCTCCCACTCTGCTGAGGACATGGAGATCCTGGGCCTCCTTCACCGCCGCTCCCTCACACCAGACGCCTGGAGGAAGGACGGCTCATCTTCCGCCACGGAACACTTCAACCCCAGGGCATCAATGTGGACTTCAACAGTTTCCTCATTTCCCCTTCCCCCACCTCACCCTAGTTCCAAACTTCCAGCTCAGCACTGTCCCCATGACTTGTCTGGACTTGTCCTACCTGCCTGCCTCCTTTTCCACCTATCCACTCTACCCTCTCCTCCCTGACTTATCACCTTCATCCCCTCCCCCCACTCACCTACTGTACTCTATGCTACTTTCTCCCCATCCCCACCCTCATCTAGCTTCTCTCTCCATGCTTCAGGTTTTCTGCCTTTATTCCTAAGGGCTTTTGCCTGAAACGTCGATTTTGCTGCTCCTTGGATGCTGCCTGAACTGCTGTGCTCTTCCAGCACCACTAAACCAGAATCTGGTTTCCAGCATCTGCAGTTTTCACCCTGTTAGAAACACATCTGGTTCATGAATGCCCTTCAGGAAAGGAAATCTGCCACTGTCACCTGGTCTGGCCTATATGTGACTTCAGACCCATAGAAATATGGTGGAGTTGTATCAATTGTTACGAAGACCCAATAAAGAAATGACGCTGGACAAACCACCTAGTGTTGCCCTATGCACCAAAAAGACAGCAACAGAAGCAGCTCTGTCAACCCCTCAAAATCTTCATCTTCTGGGGGCTAGTGGTAAATTGGGAGCACTGTCTAGCTGACTTGTGAAGCAACAGCCTGACAGTTACACTCTCAGAATCATATCTTACAGAAAATGTCTCAGACATCATCCCTGGATATGTCCTGTCCTATCACCAGGATAGATCCAGCAGAGGTGGCAGAACAGTGGTACATAGCTGGGATGGAGTTGCACTGGGAATCCTCGACATTGACTCCAGACACAATTAAGTTTCGTGGCTTCAGGTTAACGGAGAAAGAAACCTTTTGCTGGTTACCATAAACAGTCCTCCCTCGGCTGATGAATCTGTACTCCTTCATATTGAACAACATTTGGTGGAGGCATCAAGGATGGCAAAGGCACAGGGCAAAAGCACTGCTAATCGTGCTGGTGAGCTCCTAAAGGGCATAGCAACTGGACTGCATCTGAAGCAGGTGGTGAGGAAAACACCAACAGGGAAAAACATACTTGACCTCATCCTTACCAATCTGCTGGCTGCACATGCATCTGTCCATGACAATATCAGTAAGAGTGACCACTGAACCATCCTGATAGAGATGAAGTCTTGCCTTGACATTGTTCCCAATCTCCATCGTGTTGTGTGGCACTGCCCCCAGGGTAAATGGCACAGACTTGAAACAGATCTAGCAACACAAGGCTGGACATCCATGAAGCACTGTGGGCCATCAACCTCATGCCTAGCATATCCCACACTCAACTACCATCAAGCTAGTCAATCAACACAAGACAGTACAGGACAGCATGCCAGGAGCAGTACCAGGTATATATTAACATGAGGTTTCAACCTGGTGAAGCTACCAAACAGGGCTATTTACATACTAATCAGCACAAGCAGCAAGCGATAGACTGGGCTAAGCGATCCCACAGCCAACGGATCAGATCTAAGCTTTGCAGTCCTACCACATCTAGTCACGAATGGTGGCAGACATTTAACAACTCACATGAAGGGACGGTTCCACGAATATTCTCAATGATGAAACAGCCCAAAACATCAATGCATCAGCCCAAAACATACGAGGTTGACGCATTCACACCAATTTTCAGTCAGAAGTGCTCAGCAGCCTCCTCTAGTGGTCCCCAGCATCACAGATACCATGCTTCAGCCAATGGGGGCACTGTATACTGCAAAAGCTATAGGCCCAGAAATCATTCCAGCAATAGTACTTAAGACTCGTGCTCCAGAACTTGCCACTCCCCTAGCTCACCTCTTCCAGTACTGCGACAACACTGTATCTACCTAACAAGTGGAAATTTGCCTAGATATATCTTGTACACAAAAAGTAGAACAATCCAGCCAGCCAACTGACACTCCACCAGTTGACTCCGAATCATCAGTAAAGTGATGGAATGTGTCATGAACAGTGCTACGGAGCTGCAACTGCTCAGCAATAACCTGTTCAATGATGCCCAGTTGGGTTCAGTCAGGTCCATTCAGCTCCTGATGTCATTACAGTCTTGGCTCAAACTCAGACAAAAGAGCTAAATTCCAGAGGTGAGAATGGTAGCCCTTGACATCAAGGCTGCAGTAAACCAAGCATGACATCAGGAAAGCCTAGCAAAACTGGACAGTGAGGCAAACTTTTCACTGGTTGGAGTCATGCCTGTCATAAAGAAACATAGTTATAGTTGTTGAAGGTTAGTCACCTCAGCTCCAGGACATGGCTGCTGAAATTCCTCTGGCCCAATCGTTTTCAGCTGTTCAATTAATGACCTACCCTCAATCATAAGATCAGAATTGAGCAAGTTTGCCTCGGATTGTGCAACGTTCAGCAGTATTCAAGACTCTTCAGATAACGAAGCAGTCCATGTTCAAATGCAGCAAGATCTGAACAATATCCATGCTGGAGTTCACAACTTGCAAGTAATATACGCACCACAAAAATGCCACTAAGATACAATCTAACCACTCTGCCTGGATGTTCTACAGTGTCACCATCACTGAATTCCTCACTATCAACATCCTGCACTTAGCAATGACCAGAAACTCAAGTGGGCTTGCCACATAAACACAGTGGCTACAAGAGCAGGTCAGAGGCTAGGAATACTGCGGCAAGTAATTCATCTCCTGACTCCCCAAAGCTGCCCAATTGCCCAATTACAATGCCAAGTCAGGAGTATGATGGAATAATCCCTACTTTTCTAGCTGGATATAGTTCCAACAATACTCAAGAAGTTTGACACCATTCAGGACAAAGCAATTCGCTGGACAGGTATCACAAATGGCCACTTCCTCCACCACCTACATTCAATAGAACGAGACGCACTACAGAAATTCACCAAAGATTCTTAGCCAGCACCTTCTAAACCCAAAACCACTTCTATCAAGAAGGACAATGGATCAGATACATGGAGATATTACCATCTGTAAGTTTCTTTTGAAACCATTCACCATCCTGATTTAGAAACAGATTATCGTTCCTTCACTGTCACTGTCAAAACCTGGTATCTCCTCCCTAAGGAAATTGTGGGTCAACCTACAGCATGTGGAATACAACCATTAAAAAAAAACTAGCTTCCCACCACCTTCTGAATGGCGATTAGGGCCGACAATAAATGCTGACCAGTGACATCCATATCCCATAAATGAATAAAAAACATCTTGCAATAGAGACAAGCTACTAGCTTTAATACAAAGCTATTAACGTTTCCTCCAGATTTTAACACGTCGTTCGTAGCTCCTCCTGTAAGGAAATTTGTCATGATATGTCATGCTGATCTATAACCCCCACACTATTTTGCATTCCACTACAATTAGGCCAAATTCCCTTTCTACTGCCCTTCTCCTTTCCCTCCAGAAGAGATTTCATTAACTTTTCAGTTCCGATCAAGTAGCTGAAGCAATAATACATTTTTCTGAAAGCCAATTCAGAGAAAGTGATGACCTTGTGATATTATCACTGAACTGTTAATTCAGAGACCCAGGTAATGTTCTTAGGACCTCGATCCAAATCCCACCACGGCAGATGGCAGAATGTGAATTCAATTTTGAAAAAGTCTAAACTAAGGTCTGAAGATGAAACCATTGTCAATTGTTGGAAAAACCATCTGGTTCACTCATGTCTTTTAAGGGAAACTTCCATTATTCCTCAGTTTGGCCTACATGTAACTCCAGACCTGCAGCAATGTGGTTGACTGCCCTATGGGCAATAAAATGCTGGCCTCACCAGCAATGCCCTCATCCCATGAATGAATAAAAAAAATTCTTCAACACAGACAACCAAAGTAGTATCCCTAAAAAGCATGCAGTACCACCTACACAATACATCTCCAAAAAGGTTAAAACAGAGGAAGACCAACTTGGATCAACACAGGAAACATATTTGTGGTAATTCCCCTCCAGCCTCTGAAGGCAATTAAAGGCATTCCAGGAGACCACAAAGACACAGTAGCACATCCCACAACAATCAGCTTATCTTCCACCTGCAAGTATGTTGGCCACTTTAGAACTATTTCCAGACTCTCTTGGCTTATCTTGCATTCTCCATCCTCCTTAAATAAAACTTCATCAAAAAATCCTACAGTCTGCATTATGATCTTCAAGAAATCCCTCTAATTCATCACGCCTGCTTTGCAACCTATACCAACTACTGGTCCACAAAGCTTCCAATTTAACACCCTACATAGGCTAGCCTATCTCTAGCTACAACATCTAAACTTGGAACACTTCCAAGAAATCTGCAGCCTTTAACTCTGGGATAGAGATTCCTCTGCTGTCCTCATCACAATACATGCCTACAGTTAATGAAGCATTAAGCTACAGAATTCCACTCTAAATGCAGTTCCTTTCTCAAGGCTCTTTCTGATACTGATCAAACTTTTAAATAACACTGCTAACTTCAGTTCATTTTTGTCTGCGCTTTTATGAAAAGTCTTGAAACATTTCTCTACAGAGTTATAGGCTCTCTTTGCACAAACTTTTGTTTTTGAATTCATTCAGTTCTGCTTTGAATCACTGCAATCCTAAGAATGGTCACTCACTCTACACAAAGTACTTACAATATATAACCCAAATCTATCTGGAGTCAACTTTAATTTCATATCCTCCCTAAACTATATCGCTCAAGTAGACTATCCACTTTTCTGAAGCAAAACCTTCTATCATTAAATATTTTAAGAGAATCTCCTCAAAGTTCTATGTTTTCCTAGGGTAAAAAGCGCCAATCCCTCGATCTATTGTAGTAACTGAGGAATCTTAAAATAATTGTTCTACAAAAACCTTTTCCAAAGTCTATATTTCGACTTGATAAAGGAAACAAACCATATACAGCATTCTAGATTTAGCCAGATAAATAATATTTATCGTTTTATATTCATTAACTTGGCAGTAGATCCTAATACTCTATTCACTCTTACAACAGTCTTGTTATATTGTTCATGGGGCTTCCACAACTAGTGCATTAAAATGTCCAGGTTCACTTCCCACTCAGCAGCCTCAAGCAGGATACCAGCAGAGTACAAGTGCTTGACATCACCCCTATCCAAGTGTATTATTTTGCTTTTATTCATCTCACAGTAAAAGACAAATGGCAAAACACAAGCCAATTGCCCCACAACCAATCCAAAATCTAAATACTAATCCAATAGCACTTAGCCTTGCTTACTTACAATTTGAGAATCTCTCTTTCCCATCAAACATCAGTTCAAGTTTAGAGCACTATGGGTAACATCCTGCAGAACAAGCTTAAAACTGTCTTTAAAACTAAGGATTAAAACCTCAGATTGGTTAACCAACTCATCTTTTGCTAAGCAACTTACAACGAGCAAATTAGCATGATTTACAGTCCTGACTTTAATTTGGAATAAATATTTTTATAAAGGCATTCAAGAAGGAATTGCATGATTAGTTGCTTAAAAATAGCATGCAAGGTATGGCAGAAAAGCAGGAGATTGGCACTAGATAATGATGCATATTTAATGACCAGGTCCAGACATGATGGGCCAAATGGCCTCCACCTGCACCAAAACAATTCTGCGATTCTGTAGAAAGTTGACCAGAAAATAGTAGTCCAACATCTTCATTAAGTTTCAAGTACTTCTGTTTTCAAAATTAGCACACGGAACATAGGTAGTTAAGACAACAAGTTTGATGAAAATCTAAACAAAGTTACAAAGAACACCTTTTTCACAGACATCCATGATTCCAAAAAGATATGCTCATTTAGAGAAGAGAACCAAAGTGTGTTTAAGATTGCCTTAAAATCACTTCTTGCCAATCAACAAACAATTTTGTACAACACTGAATGCCAGAGTGAATGCAGCTAATGTTTGAAAAAAGATTGACAGGTATGACTAAATGAGAGAAAAGTATTTACTAACTATGTTTAGATTCTGATGAAAACAGATTTAAGTTTTTGTAAATCGTGATTTTTAAAATCATGTTAGCTAAGGGAAATTTAAATTTTCCACTATGGATATGTGTTAAAAGCAAGCTCCCTTATGGTAGTCACAACAGTTAAATGTAGAGAGCGTCTAGCAGTCTTCTCCAATGCTTTGTTAGTTTCCCCAATATCAAAATCCCACCAAGTCAGCATGACATTTTTCATAACAACGACCGATTAAATCTGAATGTGTGCACCAACTGACAGAGTTCCAAGCTTGTGATACTTTGAGCTTGAGGCCTTTACTCTAAAACGACAAGGTTGCACCTGCCTTCACTACTCATTGTTGTTAAAACTGAAAGCTACTCATCCTTTCAATTAGATTTGATCTTAACCCAAGTCAGTGTTAAGGCCAGCAAGCTACTCAATGGAATTAAATCACCCAGGTGACAGCTTCACAAGAAAAACTGAGTATTTCGATACAAATGGGTGGTGCCTTGGTAAATATCTGTAACCTCTTGATCTTTTTCTCTATTACGAACTGCATAATCCAGATGCTTCAGGATTACATGATTCTCAGTAATCATATGTTGAACCTCATAAAAGACAGATTTTCCCAGTTGATCTCGTAACAGGCCTTCTTCAAAGAGACAATTAGCACAAGGTAAGGACTGGTGTGACAACAATTTCTTTGGTTCAATGTTAAACGTAACTGTTGCTGTGGAATCATGGCTTGACAAGTTATCTAGGTTTTATGACAGCTTTAAAGTGTAGTGCAAGTCTGCTTAATGAAAGAATATTATTGATTTTAAAAAAAACTACCTTGAATTGTGGAAGTCAAGCTTACCTGGTCTCAACCAACATTTTGCCTGCTTTTCCATAGGCATGAAAAGCTAAAAATTAAAAATAACTGATTAGAACAGCACAGCAGTACAGGCATTTAGAATAGATTTGAACTTATTTTCCATTACATTTCAGGATAAAATGTTATATGGCAAGTTAGATGCGACAGAAATAATTTGAATATATAAAAATTCCCAAAGTATACAATCAATCTTTGTTACATTTTGTACTATACAGAGAGCATTAGCTTCTACCATTGCTGAATTTTAGTGCAAGGCATTAAAGCACTAAATACCATTTAATGGTGAGTGTAATTCCACAAGGATACATTATTGTTAATAGGTGCTCTTGGCTGCAAATAACATTTAAATGCTGGTTTCAAAATATTATTTCAAGGCAAAGAGGAAGAACTCTATCTAAAAATATCAATAATTGATGGTACTTCCTTATGGAACACATTCCCTTCGAAGAGGAGTATATTAATAAATTCTAAAATACCGAAATATCAATTATGATTTGAACACCAGTCAGCAGAATTGTAGTAAAAAGTCCATTGCCAGGTCAGCTATCTCAAGTTCAGTAACATAAGACTGATGGTTTCTATGAGATATCAGGACACCTAATATGTTGGTAAAGTACTCGCACATATTGTATACTCAACTGCAATGACCATTCTTGCTTACATCAAGAATAGATTGACATAATGGTCAGATCATGAATTCAGAACTACTTTAAATAAAATGGCAGGGAAGTTGAAAAATCTCAGCTTGCTGGCTGCACATTATGAAGATTGCAATGTCTTCTCAAAAACTCAATAAGATAAGCCACCTACTGTTGCATGATGTTTACATTACAGCAGTATTCAGTCAATATTACAGATATCAACAGCTATACAATTGAAATTGTTATATTCTCAGCAGAGTGCAGCAAGAAAAAAATTAAAGTGGCCAGCGGAAAGGAAATTACGACATCAAGAAAACTCTATGGGTAAAGATCTATTAGTGATAATATGTACCTATGGAATCACCTATCCTAAAAGAGCACACACTGATGTTTAGAAATAAAGCTGCTGGTGGAAAAAGGTCAAAAATAGAAATCAGGATTCAGGGTTATTTTACACACAGGCTGGATGAAAAGTCTGTACGAGACATCAAAGTGGTCAGAGTAGAACATGTTACACTTTCACCTCTTCGCTTGCCACTTCTGTAAAGTCCTTATTTACAACAGTTTTCCCAAGTACCATTGTGATTTATTCAAAAATTAACCCATATGCTCTCCCACTAACTTTTAGGGCCAGTGGCTTATCTACTCAATCTCCTGAGCTTTCCCCTTTTCCTTTTTTCTAGTCTTATCATCCTACTTAACTGCAATCTGCCACAAAAACTCACCTCTACCCTTTATCATCTTGGATTCTGAATTTTATTCCTGATTGTGGTTCTCTTGGATAACCAGCTAAATTTAATCCTACCAGAATAATTGCTCTGTGACTTAAGCCATATTCCCTCAGTCCTTGCCTAATTTCCTCATTCAACTTCCCAACCTATGCCTTCAATAAATCTTGGCCTTCCCTTACTGATTGTGATCACCATGAAAATGGCACTCTTTAAACAACCACTGTTGCCAAATCCCATTCAAATAGCTATCAAATCCAACTCCATCTCCTCTTCAAAAAACTTCTCCAGTCCACCCAATTCAGTGGTCATCCCTCCAAAACCATACTACCTACTTTCTTTAAAACCCGTCTTTAAAAAAACTTCCTCAAAAAAACAAATCATCAAACCTTCTTTTTAAATTCTGTTATTTCACCACAGTTTCTTACGTGCAATAAATGCAAACTGATATTGTATCAAGATTGATCATTCATTTTATAAACGAGGTAAAAACAATGACTACAGATCCTGGAAACCAGATTCTGGATTAGTGGTGCTGGAAGAGCACAGCAGTTCAGGCAGCATCCAAAGTGCAGCGAAATCGACGTTTCGGGCAAAAGCCCTTCATCAGGAATAAAGGCAGTGAGCCTGAAGCGTGGAGAGACAAGCTAGAGGAGGTGGGGGTGGGGAGAAAGTAGCATAGAGTACAATGGGTGAGTGGGGGAGGGGATGAAGGTGATAGGTCAGGGAGGAGAGGGTGGAGTGGATAGGTAGAAAAGGAGACAGGCAGGTAGGACAAGTCCAGAAGAGCTTCAGGGCAGAGGAAATGACCTGGGAGTTGCAGTGGGAGAGGGACTCCCTGAGATTCTTGTAGAGAGAGGAGGATAACTTCTTCAAGGCATGCATCCTTGCAAGAGGATTTGCAGTTGGGTTAAAAACAAGGTAAAAACAATGACTGCAGATGCTAGAAACCAGATTCTGGATTAGTGGTGTGGAAGAGCACAGCAGTTCAGGCAGCATCCAAAGTGCAGCGAAATCGAGGTTTTGGGACAAAGCCCTTCATTAGGAATAAAGGCAGTGAGCCAATACAAACACAGAGTAAATCCACTTACGAGTCATTGAGTCAGAGATAGACAGCACGGAAACAGACCCTTCAGTCCAACCAGTCCATGCCAACCAGCTATCCCAACCCAATCTAGTTCCACCTGCCAGCACCTGGCCCATATCCCATGGCCCTTCCCATTCATATACCCATCCAAATGCCTCTTACATGTTGCAATTGTACCAGCCTCCACCACTTCCTCTAGCAGCTCATTCCATACATGTACCACCCTCTGTGAAAACGTTGCCCCTTAGGTCTCTTTTACATCTTTCCCCGCTCACCCTAAACCTATGCACTCTAGCTCTGGACTCCCTCACCCCAGGGAAATGACATTGTCTATTTATCCTATCCATGCCCCTCAGGATTTTGTAAACCTCTATAAGGTCACTCCTCAACCTCTGACACTCCAGGGAAAACAGCCCAAGCCTCTCCCTATAGCTCAAATCCTTCAACCCTGGCAACGTCCTTGTGCATCTTTTCTGAACCCTTTCAAGTTTCACAACATCTTTCCGATAGGAAGGAGACCAGAATTGCATGCAATATTCTAACAGTTGCCTAACCAATGTCCTGTACAGCCACAACATGATCTCCCAACTCCTGCAACCAATAAAAGAAAGCATATCAAACGCCTAAAGCAGGAAATATTAAAGAGGGTGCAATGGATTACATATAGTGAAACAGTTTCAATCATACGCAAACAAATACCCATTCAGAACAAATATATCTTCCAGCTACTGAATTCAAGTGAAAGGCAATTCAACACTTGCACTCAATTAACAAGTTACTAAAAAATTAGAATACAACCTAAATTGTTAGATTACCAAAGTCCTTAATGTTCTATAAGTCAACATTAGAAAAGAATTGTAAAGTGGAAATGAATTGCAACACCCCACCACCTGGACAGCTAGTAACATGGAATGAGTTGATTTCTGTGTGATTCAGCATCAGTGATACTAGAGGTTCATGTGAATGGGCAACAGTTCAAGACAGAACTGGGCACAGGTATAATATTTCTCAACTGTAAGATAAACAGTTGACAGCACACTGATAACAATATTTGAAGTTGCTGCATTTTAGTTTAATGGTGCAGAGGATAATTTCAACATTTAGAAACGCGTCTCTATTAGTGCAGTCCCACAAAATATATCTTACCTAGGCCTGGGTATGTCCTGCGCTTGCTGGTGTTTGCTGACTTCACCAAAAACATGCAGGACTGGTGAGTCATCCAGGAACAGAAGAGAAGTAGGACAACACCAAATGCGATTCCACACTGCAAGGTAAAAGAAAAATCAGGAGATAAGATATCCATGGTAATTTGAAAGCAGCAACAAGAGTATAGACCACGTAAGAACTGATCCCAAAGGTTGTACATTAGCAGTTTTAAAAATACCTATCAATAATTCGGTCCGGAGAAATTACCTGTAGTGTAGACTGGATTCAGAAATCTGAACCAGACAAAAAATTGCCCTCAAACAGTATTTGATAGGAATATGTTAGACTGTAAACTAAAACGAGAATTGAAAATGACTTTCAATTCAGTTCATCAAAACCTAAAAAAAATTCTAATATAATTCTAAAACAGTTGTGTAATTCCCTATTTACCAAAGATAACAGCATCATGAGACCTCAAAGAGCTGTTACCCCATTTGCAATCTGCCCAGGTCCAGCTAAGAGTTCCATACTCAGGATTACAAACAAACTTTCAGTCAAAATGGTAGAGTAACTTAACTTTTGCAGAACAGCGATCCTTCAGTAAAAGCAGTTGAAGATACAAGGAAGCAACAAAAAAACTAGAGACATGTTGGATTGGATAGGTTGAAGAAACTAAACGACCTACCCTTGAGCTGATCATTACTATAATCTTACTTACCAAAATACAAAGGAATAAATAAGGCAAAGCCAACTTTGGCCA
Organism: Hemiscyllium ocellatum; assembly: GCF_020745735.1. Classification (NCBI taxonomy): domain Eukaryota; kingdom Metazoa; phylum Chordata; class Chondrichthyes; order Orectolobiformes; family Hemiscylliidae; genus Hemiscyllium; species Hemiscyllium ocellatum. The sequence goes on along the minus strand of NC_083425.1, from coordinate 23,602,231 downwards.
AAGCTCCACCACCTTATGGTAAGTATGTGTTTTTTTTAGAGATTCCAGGTAGGATGGAACAAATTCTAAAGTGAAAGGAGGGGTCATTCATGATCTTTGTTGTTCTTCCCTGGACTAGCAGTCATGGGATGCACCAACACAAAGAACTCCAATGTGCGAGGTTGTGCATCCTCAAGGAGTTGCTGTAGTCCTTCCAGTCTGAGTAAACGATTAGTTAACCAAAGTGGAAGCAATACTTTAACTTGCTTGTTTTTGAACCTTGCATCATCCAATCTTTTTGGCTCTGGAATAACAAAGACAATATGCTACGGCGAGAATCAAGGCAAGCAATTTTAGGACTTCTAGGCATGCTCCTGCTCTCCTCCATTTCATACCCAAACAATAAATTATGAGGAACAGTCAAGTTGCAGGTTTATGCTGGAACCATTAGTCCATCAAGAATGCACTTCACTTCTGGGCCTGGTTTGATGAGAAAATAGCATGCACAGAGAAAGATTTTTTTTTTTAAACTCTTGCTTTTGTAAATTATGCAATTCTTCTACGGAACTCGTCATCGTCCCCATCTTTTCACCCGAGTCTGCACAAATCTGACAGACAGTCAGGATGATCTTTGGGTTTTTTGGGTGGAGTTTGGTGACAATTGCTCAAAAATGTAACTGAATCAACCATGTAAATCCTTGCAGGTATAAGAGCAAGTCAGAGGTTAGGAATTCTCTAATGAGTAACTTTCCAGCTGATTCCCTAAATGCTGTGCATTATCTATCCAGATAATAAATACCAAGAATCATTCTGACTTTCAGGTCTGTGTAAACTCAGGGAAAAAGCTAAAAGTCCAAGAATGAGGTTCACGGAGGCTGATGTTCAGATTTAAATCAGATTTAAATCAACATGGTAACATCTTCCAATGTGACGTTTGGAAATATAAATTCAATGCAAATAATGTGCAGTTGTCATCAAGTCTTGACAAAACATTGGCTGAATAAAAAGGTAATTGAGGAATGACCATGACCCAAACCTCCCTCCTTCCCTCTACTGCTGGGATTGCAAAATCATGAAAGTCACGATGATGCTTCAAGCTATTACTGACAATGTAACTTTACCTAGCTAAATACAACAAGACCGCCTGTGTATACTAATAATTTTCCTAATTATCCACAATTATAATAGAGATATCTTTGAGTTTGGAGACGATTTGTAGCTCAGGTTGAGTCCTGGATGTAAGTTTGCTCGCTGAGCTGAAAGGTTCATTTTCAGAAGTATCATCAGTGAGCCTCTGGTAAAGCACTAGTATTATGGTCAGATTTCTATTTGTGTTTAGGTTTCCTTGGATTGGTGATGTCACTTACAAGATACCTTGTAAGAACTAGAACAAACAGTAGATTGGACAAACAGGCAGAAAACTATCCACCAGGATACATGAATATCAACTAGCCATAAGACGACATGACCCACTATCATTGGCATCCTTACATACAAAAGAGGAAGGACACCACTTTGACTGGGACAACGCATCCATCCTAGGACAAACCAAACAGAGACATGCAAAAGAATTCCTAGAAGCATGGTATTTCAACTGAAACTATCAACAAATACATCAATTTGGATCTCATCTATCACTCTCCGAGAAAAAGAACAGAAAATGGTGTCACCAACCCAAGGAAACCTAAACACAAGTAGAAAGCAGACCATAATACCAATACTTTACAGGAGGCTTACTGATGATGTTATCTAGTATCGTGAAGAAATGTCTGAAAATGAACATTCCAGATATCTTTGAAATTACTATAAAGTATGTATAAGAAATGTGCTGCATGTCAGGCTAAAAATTGCTGATAAAACGCAGGCTAGGAAAGGTGATGAACAATCAACTTGTAATTCCTTTGAATACTAAAACACCAAATTGCTGTTGTTGAAACAAAGAAAAGGTTTGCCATAAATTTCAACAGAACAATTATTTCCTGGATGTAAGAGAACATGTATTATTTCTGAGCAAAATACCCCCTTTTTGTCATATGAGCTGAAGCCAGGTGGCAAGACAGCAGCAATAATGTCAGATATACCAGTAGTAACAAACAAAAAGTTGTCAATAAGAAAAGATATAACCCTACTGGCAACAACCCTGGATCCATTATGAACGTACATCATGGCAGGCATAGTGGCCTGTAATATGATCTGTACATATGAACTGTGACAGCAGTTGTTATTGAAACTCCTGGATCATATTTCCACAGAATTATTCACAAAGCTATAGGCACTACACACAAATGTTCTCTAATTAACAACTTTGGATTATTTCTTGATAAATCAGTCCTAGTGCAATCATGTCTTCAATGCAACTTCTGATTATAGACACCACATATGAAGACACCCAAGTACTGACAGTTTTTAACCACACGGGCTGCACAAGATAAATACAACCTCAGTTTGATGTTTTATGATAAACAATTTTACCAAGGAGGAGCTTCAAGGTTCCAATCTAATTCAGATGATGTCAAAATGCAAGATAGCAGTCATTTATAACCACTGAATCTTCAGAGTCCTTTTTTGATAAGCCATTTTGAGTCTCCACAGTTTCAATCTTATTACACATTCCAAGGAGCATTTGCAAAACTATAAACTAATCTCATGATTGAGGTATAGAAGGAAATTGTATCACACTTCCCTAACACCATACCATCCCCATCAGAAGTGACCCAAAGCATTTTCTTACAATGAATTCTTAAGAAGGACAGTCACTTTTGTACAGGTGAATACAGGACCAATTTTTTGGATACAAATCTCCCAAAAATCAGAGACAAAAATCTGTGAATTTAGCAACACCATCATCCAAAACCCACAGAACTTCCTGTTATTTTATAACTAGTGCCATGAAATCTTTAGCATTCAAGTGAATCACTTAAACAGGCCAGAATTTGCCCACAATTTAGATCATACAGCATTTCCTGCAACGTTACACTCCCTCAGTGTTACACTGAAATGTTTACAGATATTTTTCTTTCATCAAATTCTGGAGTGGAGTTTCAGTGCACAATCTCCTGGTTCAAAGCAAAATAAAGTTCTACAAAAAGTGAATTAAAATGACAGTAAAATTATTCAAGATTACAAGTCAGATATGGGTGATCCAGAGATTTCAGCACACCTTAGTTGATATTTTAAAATCTACAATAGGAATATGGAGCTTTAAATGTAATATTCTGCAAAAAGGAGTTTATTTACTTAGTACTGCACTGATATTCTAATCTCAAAAATGTGTTTAATTCTCAGAGTGGGGCATGAAACCATGGCCTTGTGACTCAAGGTACCTAATTTGCCAGTGAGTCAAACAGAAACATATGTGTAACCACATTCGTTTAAAAATAAAACATCCGCACGATGGTAAAGATGTTATATTTGTAAAAAAAAGACTTCCAACACTTCGTACTGCCTTGCGTTAGAGACCTGTAGCCTGACATTTTCACTCACCTGTTTGAAGCAGAACGGCATGGTGAGCACACTCACTCCCACGATACTGTTCACCACATTCATGATGAGGCCCCAGTTTGAAGTAGCCATGTTTAACCAGTTTTTTTGGGGGGGAAAGATATCGCAGAATCTCAAAATGCGGTTACAAAACACGTTAGACTTCTTGGCTCGTTTCTCTTCGACGTTGCGAATTAAGTTAATGAAGGACAGATACACATCATCAAGCAGGAAACAGCTGCCTACTGAATTTTGTCCTCATTAGCGGATGAGAATCGAACATTATGTTCCCAATCCCAACTTGTCATTTGCGAACAGAAAACTGACCCTGCTAGTTTGAACGGTGTTGCAACTTTTTAAAATTCTGCAAGAGCTTGAAAGGGTGAAAAAAAGCTGGAGCGTAAGATAAACAAAATACTGTACCAAACAAAACACTCCTGGGACGGGATCGATTAAGTGATCCTGGAACATAAGTTATATATAGCAAAGGAAATTTACCATGTCAAGTAGACTGAAATAAAGCAGATAGATAACAGAATGGGAATATTAGTTTAAAAATCAAAAGCTTAAGAGATAAAATGCAAGGATAAACAACGCCCAAAAGAAAACAGGTCTGAAAATTCAGCGTGCATCGACAAAGAAAAACAAAGGGAAAAGACTGCAAATCAAAGTTTGCCTGCAGGTAAAAGCGTGAAAGATTCAGCAAGTGAAACGAGGCGTGGAAGAGTATTCAAAATAAATTCAAATGGGTGTCGGAGGAGTGAGGGAGAAAGTGGAGCAGCTCAGCAGATGGAGGGGAAAGCACCAGGACCGTGACGTGGCGAGTCTTCGAGCAAAAACTTTAGCGAAGGAGGGCTTGCTGGGGACCGACGGAGCGGCGGCTCCTCGGGGAGAGGGTAGCTCTCACTCCCTGTCCACCGTGTCCGGCCTACCGGCCGCCGGCTCTCAAACGAGACCCTCCCCTGACCATCGCCACCACTGCCAACCCCTAAATTAAAAGTAACAGCCCGCCGCCTGGTCGCCAACTTCTTGCCGTCGCGAGGTTAAGGATGTCACAGGCTGAGCACCCACTTCCTGCAACAATAACTTGCTGTTCTTTTTCTTTACTACCTCTCTCTCTCCCTCCCCCCGTGGGGCTGCTGTCAACTCTCTGTCCTCTCCTCCCCTCCCCCCAACAATCACACACTCCTTTCACCGGCCCCGTCTCCAGGAAGTTTCCGGCTTAACGACAAGTGTACCGCCGACCAACGGATCGCCTCCCGCTTGGGGTCCTCCGAGCGCAGCGCCGCCCCTCAGGCGAGGAGGTCTCACGACAGTTGTCAGTCTGCTGAGGCGGGAGTCGGATTTGATTGTGGTTGCTAACCGACGCACCAGAGAGAAACGCCAGCAGGAAGGAGACGCCTAAAGTTTCCAGTCAGGTGTGATTTTTTTGAAAAAACAAAAGATTTGTTGGAGATCTGAAACAAGCAAAAAATGCTGGAGAATCCCAGCAGGTCTGGCATTTTTCGAATCTGGTCTGATTCTTGCATAAAAATAACACTAAAGAATGCTGGAAATCTGAAATAAACAAAGTCAGAAAATTGCTGGAGAGAGAACAGCATTATCATTTTGAGTCCTAATGAAGAAGGGTCAGAGCAAGAGTATTGTTTTCTCTTTACTGGTGCTACCAGACCTGCTGGTTTATTCTAGCAATTTCTTTGTTGGTTTCAAGTGAGAATGTTCTTTGGAATTTGTTTCAGATTTTCGGCATCTGTATTAATGTGTCTGTATATCTGTAGCTGATGATACACCATCACCACCCTCAGAAATAAAGACTATCTGTTTTCTTGAAGCTGTTGTGTTCCGACAGTCTGCTGCAATAGTCTTAGAATCAAGTCCAGCTCAGCACTATCCTCATGACCTATCCTACCGGCCAATATCCCTTCCCATCTAACCAATCCACCCTCCCCTCTGACCACAGGTAGTGCACAAAAGCAAGATCCATGTTACACATCAAGGAAATACTGAAGAAGGGTGATAACATACTCAAGACTGTTTCTGACTCCACAAGTGCAGACAATGCATAATGACAATAGTAGCAGTTGGGACTGTCTATTGGAGAAAATAAATCGAAGAGGAGATTTGTGAGCAAGCTGGACTGAATAAGTAGGGAGATGTTTCCCCTCATAAAAGAAACAAGAACAAGAAGGCTTAGATCTGATATGTAAAAGAAACAAGGGTGATATGAGAGAATCTGTGGGAACCTAGGGAAGTGATTGCTGGGCCCCTTGCTGAGATACTTGTATCATCGATAGTCACAGGTGAGGTGCCAAAAGACTGGAGGTTGGCTACCGTGGTGCCACTATTTAAGAAGGGTGGTAAGGACAAGCCAAGGAACTATAGACCTATGAGCCTGATGTCAGTGGTAGGCAAGTTGTTGGAGGGAATCTTGAGGGACGGGATGAACATGTATGAGAAAAGGAAAGGACTGATTAGGGATAGTCAACATGGCTTTGTTGTGGAAAATCGTGTCTCATTAACTTGGTTGAGTTTTTTGAAGAAGTAACAAAGTGGATTGTTGAGGGCATGGCAGTAGATGTGATTTTTATGGACTTCAGTAAGACGTTCAACAAGGTTCTGCATGGGAGACTGGTTAACAAGGTTAAATCTCATGGAATTCAGCCAGAACTAGCTATTTGGATGCAGACTGGCTCGAAGATAGAAGACAGAAGGTAGTGGTGTACTTTTTTTTCAGACTGGAGGCCTGTGACCAGTGGGTGCCACAAGGATCAGTGCTGAGTCCACTACTTTTGGTCATTTATATAATTGACTTGGATGTGAGCATAAGAGGTATAGTTAGTAAGTTTGCAGATGACACCAAAATTGGAGGTGTAGTGGACAACAAAGAAAGTTACCTTGGATTACAATGGGATCTTGATCAGATGGGCCAATGGGCTAAGAAGTAGCAGATGGAGTTTAATTTAGATAAATGCAAGGTGCTGCGTTTTGCGCAAGCAAATCTTAGCAGGACATATGCACTTAATGGTAAGGTCCTGGTGAGTGTTGCTGAACAAAGAGACTTTTGGAATATTGTGTGTAGTTCGGGTCTCCTTCCTATTGGAATGATGTTGCGAAACTTGAAAGGGTTCAGAAAAGATTTACAAGGATGTTGCCAGGGTTGGAGCATTTGAGCTATAGGGAGAGGTTGAATAAACTGGGACTGTTTCTCCTGGAGCGTCGGAGGTTGAGGGCTGACTTTATAGCATTTTATAAAATTGTGAGGGGCATGGATAAGATAAATAGACAGAGTCCTTTCCCTGGAGTGGGCAAGTCCAGAACTAGATGGTATAGGTTTAGGATGAGAGGGGAAAGATATAAAAGAGACCTATGGGGCAACCTTTTCACACAAAGGGTGGTACACGTGTGGAATGCGCTGCCAGAGGAAGTAGTGGAGGCTAGAACAATTGCAGCATTTAAAAGGCATTCGGATAGGTATATGAATAGGAAGGGTTTGGAGGGATATGGGCCGGGTGCTGGGAAGTGGGACTGAATTAGGTTGGGATATCGGGTTGGCGTGAACGAGTTGGACCAATGGGTCTGTTTCCGTGCTGCACATCTCTATGACTTTACGACTAAGTAATTAGGATATGGAATATGTTATTTGGAAATGAGGCAGGTTCGGTTGAGGCATTCAAGAGGGCATTTGATGATAATTTGGATAGAAATAGCCTGCAAGGGGTAAAAGCAGGAGGTTGGCACAAAGGTGCAGGCACAATGAGCCAAATGGCCTCTATCTGGTCTGTGACACTTCTGTGATCCTGTGACCTGCTGAGTTACTCCAGCATTTTCTGAGTTTTAGATTTCCAGCATCCACTGCCTTTTGTTTGATTTGGAATATTTAGCAGCTTCTATGTCAACTTTTGCAGATTTTTTAAAATTATAATTGTTCAAATTGTATAAAAGAAATCCTTGTTATTTTCTTCAGTTACTCCATCGCATGAACTGAATGTGCGACCATTGCCTGTTTTGCTGCTTCAGCATGAGGTAAAATTATTTGGCACCTAGTTTAACATTATTGTACTAACTGAATCAGGTAACAGTCAGGTAATCTGACCAGAAGTTCCCAAATGGTGGGTCATCACAAGATTATTATTCAGGAGGAGGATGAAATTGAAATGCATTTGATAAATGGTTGCAATTCATTTTCCAGTGAATGGCAAATCTTGTAGCATTTTCTTCTGCTGGAGGAACCTTGTCAATGTAAGGTTGCCAATTCTGATGGAACATATTCCTGGAGGTTTCATCAGGTGACATGCTGCCTCCAACAGCTTGACCCTCACACTTCCATAACTTGACACTCAACATATTCCTTCTCGTGGTTTACCATCTTCCAAGGCCACTCAAGAAGTAAACACGATAATTTTTATCAGATTGGAAGGTTCTTGATCATTGCCTTCCATTTTGAATCTTTTTATGTGAATGAACAAAACATTAATTTTTTTAATCACCCCTATGATTTGTTTCTCTTTGCACTCAGCAATAACCTGGAAATTATTTGCTAATTCCTGGATATGCCAGGCTAATCCTGGAAAGTTGATAATCCTATGTCAGTGGGAGCCACGCAAACTCATTAAGACTCATTTTCCAATCGTAGCAATCATGAGAGACAAGCTGGATGCAATCTTTAGTATAGGATCATGCAATCTGGTTTGTACCGGCAAGCCTCTCCCAATGGGCAAGATGACATCAACCAGAGATAGAGCAACATTGACAAATTAAGGCACTCACAGAATAAAGTTGTGAAACTTGCTAGACTGGCTCCACAAGAAACAACATTCTTGATGATGTGTGCAACATTCCAGCTCTTATGCAGCAAATGGTGACAGATCCCACGTACAACTGGAGAGGTCTCAATATGATCAGAGTGAGGATAGCAGAACTAGATGGTATAGTTTTAGGATGAGAGGGGAAAGATATAGAAGAGACCTACGGGCAACCTTTTCACACAAAGGGTGGTACATGTGTGGAATGCGCTGCCAGAGGAAGTAGTGGAGGCTAGAACAATTGCAACATTTAAAAGGCATTCGGATAGGTATATGAATAGGAAGGGTTTGGAGGGATATGGGCCGGGTCTCAGGCACAGTAAGACGTAGTGACTAATTTCTAGGCTAAGCCTTAATCATATTTACCCCAGAAGACTGTTACTTTCACTAATAACATCTATTTTATTGTGTCATGACTGCCTTCTCACAATGCATGGTTTGACTGATCTTCCATTGATATAGTGTAGTTTAGCACTGTTACCATTCTTGCTGTACATGTTGTGTCAGCCAAAGAAATTAGATCTTTTGTTCACGACAAAAATATTGTACATCAGTTTCAACTGTAGTTGAGAGTGCAAAATAAGTGCAGATCAGCTGTCCATTATATACCCTGTCCAATTGTTTAAGAAGTAACTGTCTACTTTCCTCAAAGTCAATTTTACAGTTCTTTCAACAAAGCAGACTGCAATGGTTCTTTTCTAAAGGAAATTCATTTTAAAAATTGTTTAGATATTTCTGTATCAGGTGTTTTAGTGATTTTTATATTTGTTTAAGCTTTTTGTAGAGATGATAAGAGTATGAAAAAGATTAATCAATGTTGATGCTAAGTATTTAATTCCTAAGTAAGCCCATTTGTCACAAAAATAAATGAAATGGCGTAATTTTGTTTTTTAAACTACAATCCGGTTATAAAGGTAGGCCTTTCTGAGATTGAAGTAATAATTTCTGAAAAGCCCAGGACAATTAGGAATGGTTATAAACTCAAGAAGTGCATTAACACCGTGGTACGGTGCCCTCACTCATTAGCTTTTCTCAATTTTCTAGAATACATATACATAAACAATTTATACTATATATAAACTGATTACCTTTTTCCAGGGAAGCTACACAGTAATTATAAGTAGAATGTATTGCAGCCAAGCACATGATACAATAAGTATCTCCGCTCATGAGGCTAATTATAACCATGCCGTGACTGTGTCACACAAGTTAGCCAGTCAGTCTTTCCAAAAAAGCTACTTGTCATAGGATGTGGCAGGCCACTATATATCTTGCATCTTAATTCTTTTATATGGTGGTGTCAGAAATAGTTGCAGTAACAGGGATTTGTCATTCAAAACACCACAATTGGAATCTAAAATATTCACGTCATTAAAGATTATAGACAGTATTTTCATAACAGCAACATTTGTTGCCAATAATCAATAGGATGAGTTGCTCCTGTCCTAGGAGCATTGTGTTTCCCATAATAATTTAATATATAAATTTGCTAAAAATATAACTGTTATTAAAAGATGTAAGTATGTTAGTTTTGTCTTTTGGCCGCCACTGCTGTCAGAGTGTCCTAATTGTCACTTTCCCCTTTAGATGCGTGTCATGTGTATCACTTGAGACTGAGGATACACGAAGTATTATAGAATGAACAGTAACATTAAAGACACTTGCAGTTTTGTCCTCAAAGTATTTTTTACCTCATCGACACAACTGCCACCTTTCCTGAGCTCATCATTTTTTTTAATTCCAAAAACACTGCCACAGTCTTCCGTGATGCATATCCATCCCCAAGGCCAGCATTGCCTACCACAGCTCTCCCAGGCAGAAACAAAATGCTGACATCACCTGTTGTGTTGTTGCCAATGACCCTTTTTTTTGATGTTTGGAAGATATTAAGGCCAGAATTTTCACGGTGGATTTAAGCAGTCTGTGGGCTATTAAAGTAAATGCTAAGCCATCTATTACTGTTTGTGAACTATAACAATCTGATATTGAAACATTTAAAAGACTAATCATCTTAATTGACAAATCAGTGTTTCTTTTGGAAGTACTATTGACAATATTGTGTACATAGGTTAATGTATGTAATTTAATATACACATAAGTATATGTTTAAAAGCCAGTCCATACCAAAGATCCAACCATAAGAGCCATCGTGTGATGCTGCATAACAGTGAAAACCTCACTCAGCTGATGTTCAAAGTAAACCTAACAAATTCACCCTCCTAGTGCTCTTGGCATGGACCTGCACATGAATATGGTCTTGGGCTGCTTTCTAGCTACGGATCTTTCGAACGTCTTTCTAATTACAGACAGATGAAACAAAGGAGTCAATGTGGTTTGGAACATTGGTACTGACTTTTTTATCCTTGTCAGAGGCACATAAATTATTAAAGTATAACGTAATCCCACTACATGTAGCAAGGTTAGTTCACTTTTGTCAGGTGTGTGAGAATGATCTTTCTCATGATGATCCCATAAACTCTCCTCTAGGATCATTGAATCAAACTTTGTATAACCTAAGGCACATAAAGTAAATAGACTTATGTTCCATTTGTGCTGCTGCTCAAGAAAAAGGACAAAGCTGCAGGATTTTCATAAGATGGTTATAATAACAAGCTCACAATGAATGATTTCAAAATTCTTTTTATTTTAAAGTGACATTTGAATTAACCTGATGGTGGCTCCTAAATCCCCTAAAATGGTGTTACTAAATCCTTCGAGCAGCCAGGAACTGAACTGCTGCTATGCTTCCTGGATATCCGTCCTTGCTTGTTTGCATGCTTGCAACAGGGAAAATTAATGATTCTGGAACTGTTAAGTATAAAACACTTGGCATCCATTCCTACTAAGCTGTTCAAATGTTATAAAAGAATTTAATTTAGTAAGCTGTGAAAATTTATAAAATAATAAAGGGACGCTGAGCTGCCATGACATTTTGGATGGGAAATGGAAAATGGGCAACTTGGGACTAAAAGTAAAAACCATGAAGCCAAAGTGAGGATTACAATACAAAGAGCTCACTATTAGTCAAATAATGTTTAACACTACAGTCCACTCTGTTCTTTATGTTGACATTTTTATATAAATCTCTCTAAATTTGTACATTTCTAAAGCATTTTGTTATCTTCAACTACAGTTGCATCTCACTACTTAACAAAGCCACAGAATGAGATACCATAAAATGAAGTTTATCTTGATTTTTATCTTCATGAATACAATTAATAAATGTGTTTTCAGCTAATTTATTAACCTAAAATTATCCTCTTACGAGTGAATTAATGTTTATGCTTTTATTGAATTTTCTGAGAAGTCCACTCCATGTTTATAATTTATGAAGAAAATTGACATTTTGATTGCACAGAGCTCATGGGAAATGCACTGATGCGTTCAGATTTCTGGATATGACTGTTTGTAATAGGAACAAAATGAGTCGAAAAGGCTGAGATAACTTGATTTTTCCAGAATACACAAGATACTTTTGAGCTGGAAACAAAGCAGTATGTCTACTTATCTCTGTGTCAGTTGGGATCTTCTCAGTGGGAAGGAGGAGAGATTACTATGCCTGAACAGTGGGGGACAAAAGCTGGTGTAAGCCTCAAACAAGGAGATAGAAATTTGGGCTGCAATTGAGTGCTCTGTGCACTTAGTATGTGGGCAGGCGTTTTCAGGGGAAATTAATTCCATTTCCACTAGTGAGAGAACCTTCAGGATCAGGCACTGGTACTGTCTGGTAAGCTGCATGTCTAATGAAGTGACATCACTGGAGTACGACTCCAGCTAAAGCACTTGGCAAGTCACCCTCACTTGTCTGTTGAGAAAACAACTACATTTCTTGTTTGTCAAAATGTTAGATAATTGGGACGGTAGCGGATGAACACTTTACGTGACCGTTACTTGACTACTTAAATGCCTTGATTGGGTGGTGGATCAAGAAAGTTGCCCATGATCCTACATTCTTAAAAATGTAAGAGGAGGGTAAAAGACAAGTAAATCTTCAGAGCTAACCCACCCAAATATTTGCCATTAAACCTCATTTATTCTGTCTGACAAATAATCATGTGTTTCAGCCCAGGGTTTGTTCGAAAAAAACCTGCAACTCACCAAAGAATAAAGCATGCACACTCTAACTTCAAGCCGCAAGAGAAAGTATTAATTTTTGTCAACATGAAGAGATCATACCACATACTGTTGGAAACTCTATTCATTGGAAAGCACCAAATTGGCCTGTTCCTATTACAATTGGAAGTCTTGAAAACGTTGTTGTAGAATGTCCAAATTGTTGGCTGTTTATTTAATATGTGTCAAGAGTGTGGTGCTGGAAAAGTAAAGCAGGTCAAGCAGCATCCGAGGAGCAGGAAAATCGACCTTTTGGACATAAGCCCTTCATCAGCCCACAAGCCTCATTCCTGAAACGTTGATTCTCCTAACCTGCTGTGCTTTTCTAGCACCACACTCTCAACTCTGATCTCCAGCAGCTGCAGTCCTCACTTTCTCCTGTTTATTAAATAAGCCACAATTCACAGAATTACATTCTCCATTTACATGGCATTAAAATAAAGGCAGATTAATAATATTGTATCTTTAATCCTTACATCTATCAAAAAATATTGTTATTCCAAGTCTTTAATTCAGGTCTTTGCACTATCCTTTGTTACGTGGAATAAATGTATTATTCTGACCACACCTTCTTACACAGTCATGGCCCCCTTTACTCATTCAAGAGCAAAGTATCATAACTCAATAACAGCAGTGGCAAATAGCAATTGCACATCACCTTTAGAATAATAAAACATTCCAAGGTACTTCACAGGAACATTATGAAACCACACAAGGAAATATTTGTGTAGATAGCTAGCTGCTTGGTCAGAGAGGTAGGGTTTAAAGTGTAAGTGAAAGGACAAGACAGAAGGTAGAGAGGCAGAAAGGTTCAGAGAGTGAATTTCAAGAGTTTAGTGCCAAGGAAGCTGAAAACATGGTCATCAGAACTAAAATAGGGGAAGTGCACAAGGCCAGAATTATTGGATCACATAAAACTTCTGGTATTGGGCTGGAGGAGATAGAGAGGAGCAAGGCCACGGTAAGATTTGAAAACAAGGATGATAATTTTTAACATGAGATGTTGTTAGATCAGGAGCCAATGCAGATCAATTAGCACAGGGGTGATGTGCAAAAATGGACTTGGTGTGGATTATCTGACTGGATAGGCAAACATAAAATCAGGCAAGGGCAGTTCTAACTACTGTACAATGGGAGAGAGATGTTGGGGAAAGAAGAGAATTCAACCATGTCAATGATTACAAAAGGATGAAAGGGAAGGCTGGTAGGTATAGGGAGTGCTGGATGACTAAAGAAATTGAGGGTTTGGTTAAGAAAAAGAAGGAAGCATATGTCAGGTATAGACAGGATAGATTGAGTGAATCCTTAGAAGAGTATAAAGAAAGTATGAGTATACTTAAGAGGGAAATCAGGAGGGCAAAAAGGAGACATGAGATAGCTTTGGCAAATAGAATTAAGGAGAATCCAAAGGGTTTTTACAAATATATTAAGGACAAAAGGGTAACTAGGGAGAGAATAGGGCCCCTCAAAGATCAGCAAGGCGGCCTTTGTGTGGAGCCACTGAAAATGGGGAAGATACTAAATTAATACTTTGGATCAGTATTTACTGTGGAAAAGGATGTGGAAGATATAGACTGTAGGGAAATAGATAGTGACATCTTGCAAAATGTCCAGATTACAGAGGAGGAAGTGCTGGATGTCTTGAAACGGTTAAAGGTGGATAAATCCCCAGGACCTGACCATGTGTACCTGAGAACTCTGCGGGAAGCTAGAGAAGTGATTGCTGGGCTTCTTGCTGAGATATTTGTATCATCGATAGTCACAGGTGACTCTATGACTCTATGAATGATAGTCACAGTCAAGTTCTCTTGTTCAGAAGAGCTAAAGAAATATATAATTTTATTTTCTAATTACCGAATGTAATCTTAGAAGTAAAAGCAGGAATCACTTATAATGCACCTAAAATGTTGGCTCATGCCTCTCTTCCATTTGCTAATTTCTGGCACTTAAGTGTTTTTGTTTGTGGTTTGTTGTAAGGACCCTTTTCCTTTTTAGCTCATTAATGACATATAAATTGGTTATTATTGTAATACATTTTGATTACAAAGTAGGCTCCATGTCATAGAGCTTGGTAACATGATCCATTATTTGAGTTTTCCACTGCCTGCTATCCTGCTGAAATCCCAACAGCTTTCGGACTAAGGTCCTGAGATTGAGGCTATGCCAAAATCCATTTAGTGTGGCATTTTAACATGAATTGTACTATTTTTACTATTCAGCAATGAGCCAAAACTAAAAGCTAGCAGATTGTGGTGGGTTTTCTGGAGCATTTTACTTAGTCCCAAGTGACATCCTTAGAAGTTAAAACAACAAAAAGACAGCAGTGTTAAAATCTTGAACATAACCTTTGTGTTTTCCCAGGGCTTTGCTCCTTACTTAGTAACAACATTATATAAAAATACAAAAGCGATGAAGGCCCCTATTTATAATGGCAGTTCACACAAGCATGATTATTGTGATTCAAACTATTTTCATTCCAAATCAGAATGGTTATATCATGGAAAGAGGCTATTCAGCCCATTAATTCAATGCCTGCAATAGCAAGAACATTGTTGAACAGAATGGTACTGATTTCTCTTGACTCGACACATGGTGATGTACTTAAACATCTTTTGTTGCACAAGGATGACCTGCGTGTGCATAATAATCCTCTTGGCAAACGATTCTCTTTGAAACTTGTAGCATAATTCTAATGACAGCCCCTGCATCATTTAAATGCATCAGCTGTAAATTGAAGAATGCTCCTTATTACTTAATCCTGGTAAAGTATATATCATGTTTGTTTCCATTAATACACTGGTGGACTATAGTGGGGGAGTATGCAGATAAAGTTCAGTCCACTTTCTGAAGGGATGGGTTCCACCTGAATCAGAGCTGAAAATGTGTTGCTGGTTAAAGCACAGCAGGTCAGGCAGCATCCAAGGAACAGGAAATTCGACGTTTCGGGCCAGAGCCCTTCATCAGGAATCAATTCCTGATGAAGGGCTCTGGCCCGAAACGTCGAATTTCCTGTTCCTTGGATGCTGCCTGACCTGCTGTGCTTTAACCAGCAACACATTTTCAGCTCTGATCTCCAGCATCTGCAGACCTCACTTTTTACTCAAAGATTCCACCTGAATCATGCTGGGACCAGGATGAAAGCTGTTGTTGTCAGTAATCACTAAATCTGTAATCTCAAGCCTGATTGTCCACTTAAGAAATTCCGTGTCATTGGTCCTGGGTTCTGTTGATCCTTGCATGGCTTATGAGTCCAATCCTAGAGCCACATCTCCCAACACACATTGGCAGGTGTTTCCAGCAGTTAAAGTTGGTCTTTGGCATTGAGATTGTTAGCATTCTTTCTCTGGATCCTTTTCATCCTATTGCCACTGAGTGTTCTCAAAGAATTGTAGCCCTCCATAAAGGAGATTCCACCAATTGGTTTCTTCTGAACAAGGGTCTCCCACATGTTAACATCTGCGTTGACTTCTTGAACGAAACCTTCAGGGAATCTTTGAAACCCATCCTTTATCTTCTTCACGTTTGAGTGCATTCCTTGAGCTGGGTGAAGATTTGTTTTTGCAATTGGATCCTAAGCATGTGGCTGGCCCAGCAGAATTGGTTTCAGATGATCATGGCCTTGATGTTAGTGTTGTTAGCTGCTTTGAGGACATTAACGTTAGTATGCCTAGCACCCCAGCTGATAGGAGAATCCATCTCAAACAATGTTGATGGTATTTCTGAAGGGCATTGAGTTACAGAGAGATATCAATAGGTTAAGTTAATGGGCAACAAATTGGCAAATGAAGTATAATGTGGAAAAATGTGAAGTTGTTCATTTTGGAAGGAAGCACAAAATAAAGGGATTATTTCAAAGAGGAAAAAGCTACAGAAAGCTGCAGTTCATAGGAAATTGAAGGTGTTTGTGCACAGAACACAGTTAGCATGCACACAAATGCAGCAGGTAATTAGGAAGGCTAATGAAATGTTAGCCCTTATTTCAAGGGAGTTGGAATAGAAGAGTAGGAAAGTCTTACCACAGTTGTATAAGGTGCTGATGAGACCACATCTGGAGTACTGTGAGAAGTTTTGGTCCCCTTATTTAAGAAAATGTATTATTTCATTGAAGGCAGTTCAGAGAATGTTCACTAGGTTGTTGACTGGTATGGAGGGTTTGTCTTATGAGCAAAGGTTGGGACTTTACTTATTAGAGTTTAGAAGAATGAGTGATGACTTAATAGAAACGTGCAGGCTTCTTAAGGGGTTAGACAGGGTAAATGCTGAGAGTATATTTCCCCTTGTGGGAGAACCTAGGATCAGTGGGCATAGTCTCAGAATTAAGGGGTAATAATTTAAGACTGAGATGAGGAGAAGTTTCTTCTCAGAAGATTCAGAATCATTGAAACTCCATGCCACAGAGGACTGTGGGACAGAGATCTTGTGCATATTTAAGGCTGAGATAAACAGATTCTTAATTAGTCGGAGAATCAAGAGTTAAGCTGATAGGGCGGGAAAATAGACATGCGGACTGTTGAATCGACCCAGATCCAATTGAATGGTGGAGCAGGTTGAAGGGGCCAAATGGTCCACTCCTATTTTTTTTATGGTCTTATGGTATGGAAGTGTGAAGTAACACACTTTGGTACAAAGCGTGCAGAGAGACAGTATAAAAGGTATTATTCTAAAGGCTGTACAGAAGAAGTTTGGATTGTTTTTTCTTGGAGAGGAGAAGGCTAAAAGAAGATTTGATATAAGTTTTCAAAATCTGGAGGGCCCTGGACAGTGTCGAAAGGGAGAAACTACTTCCACTCGAAATGGAATGAGAATCAGAGGGCACCGTTTTAAAATGTTTTCCAAAAGAAGCAAATATGAGGTGAGAAAATTTTTTTCACTAGGTTTCAGATGACTCATGGTGGAGGCAGGTTCAGTTGAGGCATGGGATGATTATTTAAATAGAAACAATATGCAGGGTTACTGGGAAAAGGCAAGAGATTGGCACTATTAAAATACTGAGAGATTCAGTAAAGATACAATAGGACTAATAGCTTCCTTCTGTACCATAACAATTCTGTGATAAAAATGACCATCATGATCCTTGTGAGCATGTATAGTTACACCCTGACATCATGCCATTACTGAAATGTAGCCTGTGATGTAAAGGTTGCAAAGCTTTGATGCAGTTTCACAAATCTGATGGACATTTAAACAGTTGTAACCACAAGTTGTCTTTTTTGTATCTTAAGCCATTATCTTTCTGAAGTTGATGGAATTTTTTAGATTAGATTACTTACAGTGTGGAAACAGGCCCTTCGGTCCAACAAGTCCACACCGACCCGCCGAAGCGCAACCCACCCATACCCCTACATATACCCCTTACCTAACACTACGGGCAATTTAGCATGGCCAATTCACCTGGCCCGCACATCTTTGGACTGTGGGAGGAAACCGGAGCACCCGGAGGAAACCCACGCAGACACGGGGAGAACGTGCAAACTCCACACAGTCAGTCGCCTGAGGTGGGAATTGAACCCAGGTCCCTGGCGCTGTGAGGCAGCAGTGCTAACCACTGTGCCACCGTGCCGCCCATAAATTTACTGTCAATAATTTGCTAGAAAGATAGCCCAACTCATTTGAGCATAATTAAAATAAGGCCTTCTGCCAGAAAATTAAAGAGAAAATGCTGAGTGCCATTGAGTGTACATACTGCAAAATGTACAACCCTTTGAAGGAGATCAGAGTTGGGAAATTGACAATAAAGCACGTAGAATAGAATCCCTACAGTGTAGAAACAGGCCCTTCAGCCCAACAAGTCCACACTGACCCTCTGAAGAGTAACCTACCCTGACCCATTACACTACATTTACCCCTGACTAATGCACCTAACCCACACATCCCTGAACTTTATGGGCAATGTAGCACAGCCAATTCACCTGACCTGCACATCTTTGGATTGTGGGATAAAACCAGAGCACCCAGAGGAAACCCACGCAGACACTGGGAGAAGGTGCAAACTGCGCGCAAGGTTGGAATCTAGGTCCCTGGCGCTGTGAGGCAGCAGTGCTAACCACTGAGCCACGATCCTGGCCCACGAATGTAGTTTCTGTTAAAACCTAGGAAACCAAATGTACAACATTCCAAACAAGAGTCAGCATTTTGAAGGCTAGATACAAGCATTTTTCCCAAATGTACTTTAATTTATTTGGCCATTAATTGCATTTATTTATAACTCATTGATACTGGATGGGAGTTTAAAAGCTGCTTTCTGATATTGTGCATATGCAAGCAATGCTCCACCTAGTGGTGGTGTGCCCCACAAATGCAGCCTTGATACATAGAGTAAACTGATGTAGTATTCCCCTAATTGCTGGAAGACAGCACCTCTCTGCTCACTCTCACCTAAGCAATTTCCTCTAAGGTGCGAGGTGGTGTCCACTTCAGACAAGCTGATCTTTACTGCTCATGCCCCAGGCAAATAGGACATTAACACTCTGAAGACCTTGGGGATGTGGGGAGTGAATCTCTGAATCTGAGGTATGGGAAGAAGTGGTGGGTCCAATGGTGAGCAAGGAGGTTGATTAACTTGGAGAGCTTGGGGAACCACATTTGCTCTTTCTCACTCACAAACAATGGTTGGTTATCCACTGTCACCACCCTATCCCCACCCTTCCATGACCAACCAACCAGCAGTCCCCCCTCACCACCACTGCCTTCACTAAAACACGTAAGAATCAGAAGTCGGTGTATTGGGAGTGTCCACCTGACTCAAGCCTGTAGTGATTGTTACAAAGTCAGCCAGGTGGACCACATAGAATATGGGTTCCTTGATTGGGACTGTGTGGCTGACAGGAGTGTCAGAATTCTGATGGAGCAGGATCAGTGTCAACGACTCTCTATATGTAAATAAAGGGTGACTTGTAATGGGATACTAGCTTCTGTGGAGCGATTTCAAAGCAGACTTTTTTGTGGTTAAAATTACTCTGTTGGTTTCTCTATTATTGCCCTTGTGAACTTTAATCTCCCTGAAATCCTCTACTACTATTTTTGAATCCTTGAAAGTTTATAAAAACATTAACAGCAATCAAGGTTTGTTCAATGTCTCATTTCAGTTGCATGACACTGTGATCTTTTGCTATAAATTCTGTGTCCTATGATCCTGCTGCACAGCTATCTGATGTAGCAGCAGCACTCTGAAAGCTAGTACTTTCAAATAAACATGTTGGACTATAACTTGGTGTTGTGTGATGTTTAACTATAAGAACATAAGCAGCTGCCCAGAGTTTGCTGTGTTGTTAAAGACCCTTGAGGCAATTGTCTGGACCTGGAAATTTGACTGGCTTCAGTACTTTAAAGATCTTGCCATTAAAACATTTCAGTTCAAGCTAATCGCTAAAAGCTTCACTAATCTCTTTTCTTCATAGCTCTGGCATTTTCTCTCCATTGTTCACTGTGGAGACTAGAATGAAAGCAAATCATTAACTTAACAGCTATACCCTGTTTTTGTTCATAACTGGGGTCATATTAAAATCTGATATGAATGCTCTCAGCTTCTCTCTTGACCTTCTTTTACTTGATGTACTCACACATAACATTCACTAATAGCCTTGATATCATCTGAAAATTTTATTTGTACTCCTTTGTCTTCACAAGTCTATCTCATAGCTATCCGTAATTCTCACAGTACTCATTCTCACCATTTCCTTTGTTTATGATTACATATAGATGCACACTCGAAACAATAAGCTGATTTTGTTGCTTTTCAGCTGTTGATGACTCTATGTTTCTCTAAAATTTTATGTCTTGTTTTTATTTTTAATTACCAGCATTTACAGTTTAATTTTACTTGTGTGTTTGAAACCACTTTGTGCCTGCTTCTTTGCACTGTAGATATATGCTGGAGAATCACTTCCTGACTAATTTTTCCATTATTATGTAAGAGTGCTAACTTGGGCTATTCCATTATGCAGTCTAATGGCTCTGATAACTATATTGGTTTAAGATGCTTCACAGACGCATTATAGACACAGACACAGTCAAATAAAATGTGACTTTGAATAACGTAAGGAGGCATTAGGAAGAATAACAAAAACTCAATCGAAGATATGAGTTTTAAAGAATATCTTAAAAGGGGAAATAGAAGTTGAGATACAGAAACATTGAAGGAGGAAATTTCTGTGTTTAAAAATGAAGGCACAGCTACTAACGGATGGAGTGATTAAAATCAGGGATGCTCAAATGGCGATAATTGCATTTTCACAAACACACTGAACCTCTCAAAGAGCTTTGCAGCCAATTAAGTACTTTTTGAAGTGTAGTCATTGTTGTAATGTAGGAAATGCAGCAACTAATTTAAATGCAGATAGCTTGGATGTTATAGAACTGGATGAGGTTACAGGGGTAAGGAGGGTGAGAAGGTAGAGAATTTGAGAACTTGGATGAGAAATTTTGAATTCAGACTTTGCTTAACCAGGAGTCAGTGTAGGTCAGAGAGCACAGGGATGGTGGAGGTGAATCATTGAATCCCTACAAGAGTAGAAACAGGCCATTTGGCCCAACAAGTCCACACCAACTCTCCAAGTAGCATCCACCCAGACTCACCCCCTTTCCTTAGCCCTGAATGCTAATCCACCTAACCTACACATCCCTGGACGCTGTTGGCAATTTAGCACAGCCAATTCACCTAACCTGTACATCTTTGGACCAAGGGAGAAAACCAGAGCACCCGGAGGAACCCGTGCAGACAAAGGGAGAATGTGCAAATTCCACACTGACAGTCACCTGAGGCTGGAATTGAATCCAGGTCCCTGGCACTGTGAGGCAGCAGTGCTAACCACTGAACCAGCATGCCACCCCAGAAGGAAAGGACTGCCATGCATTGGTCTGGGGGTGGGATCAAGAATTCTTCCACTGAACCACCAATGCAACATTGTGAATGGGATTTGGTGAGAGTTAGGACAATGGGAAGCAGAGTTTTGGATGAACACAAGTTTATGGAAGGTAGAATGGGAAGGCCATTCAGGAGAGGAAATGATTTAATTTGATTTATTGTCACGTGCACCATGAATAGCATTGTTTGCGAGCAGTACAGAAGATCATGGTAAGCAAGAAGATAAAGATCATAGGGTGAAAAAAACTTGGACAGAGTGAGGCATACAGGTTACACCTCACCTAAGAAGCATAAGGCAAGATCAACATTATCTTCTCATCACCGCTGTCTTGAACTGTCCTACCTGGCCATCTACCTTCCCATCTATCAGCTCCAACCTCCATTCCGACCTATTGCCATCACCCCACACCTTCATCTACCTATCGCATCCGTAGCTACCTTCCCTCCAGCCTCATCCCCCTCTCCATTTATCTCTCTGCCCCATTGCCCCCACACCTGCACATTCCTAACGAAGACTTAATGCTCAAAACGTTGACTCTCCTGGTCCTCGGATGCTGCCTGACCTGCTGTGTTTCTCCAGCACCATACGTTTTGACTCCAATCTCCAGCATCTGCAGCCCTCACTGACTCCAAGTCCATTCATAAATCTAATAACAGCAGGGAAGAAGCTGGTCTTGGTGCTGCTGGTGTGTTGTTCAAGCTTCTGTATCTTCTGCCTGATGGAAGAGGTTGTAGGAGAGCATTTGATTATGTTAAGAAATAGTGAGGACTGCAGATGCTGGAGAGTCAGAGTCAATAAAACATGGCACTGGAAAAAGGACAGCAAGTCAGGCAACATCCGAGGAGCAAGAGAGTCAATGCTTCAGGCATAACCTTTCATCAGCACTCCTTGATGACTGGCAGCCTTTCCACAGCAATGAGAGGTTTAAATGGAGTCCATGGATTGAGGGTTGGCTTCTACAATGTACACACAACCTTCTGTAGCTTTTATGGTCCTGGGCAGACCATTTGCCATATGAGGCCGTTACGCACCTGGACAGTTTGTTTTCTATAGTGCATCTGTAAATGTTGGTGAGGGTTGGTGAGGAGTGCAATGGAATAGTCATCTTGAGATTATGTCATGGACAAAGGTTTCAATGGCAGACAAACTTCAGCCACTTAGTGTCATCTGTGTTACGGAAATAGAAATTGGTCATTTCTGTTTAGTGATGATATGGTTATATGCCATTCCGAATAGCATGGAAATACAGTCATAGATAACAAAGAATAATCAATGTTGATTATGTTCTTCAGCCATTCATTCCACCAGTGACCAGATTTTTTTTTGAAGCTTTTAGTTTTGGACAGGATGCTGCTAAATGAGGCAACTCTTTTCAATGATGCTGTGGCTCAAAACTTTGGCAACATGGGCCAACTCTACAAATATTTAAATTATTGGTGTGACAACAGCTGACAATGATTAATTCCTAATAAAAATGCATATGAAAGATGTCAGGACTACTTGGAAATACAAATTTGTGAACCGCATATAAATTTGTGAACTACATACTATCCAATTCTCAAAGATAGAAAGTATTAGACATGCGTATTAGCACATCACTCACTATCTATGATGAGAGTAGATAGGTGAGCATTTCAGACATTAAAATGCTTTCTCAGTCCTGACAGCTGAAAGATAAGCAAGTAGGTGTGATGAATCTGAAACAAAGACAGCAAGCCTTGAAAAGACACAAGAAGTTCATTTATTAAGCCTGAGAAAATGAATGGGCAGAAACTGCAAATAATCAAGTCATACGGAGGAAAATAATGGGTTGAGTAATCTGCAAAGAGCCTGCATAAATTACAGGAAATTATTGGATGATGTAATGTGCCGCAGCAGGGAGACAGTTGAAAGATATCAGTGCAAGTAATTTTCTTAACCCCTTGCCAGATCACCCAAGGTGACTGTGCTGGAAGTTGAGGGCAATTGCTCAAGCAGGCACCACTTTGGGATTATGGTGATATTGGGCATCATTTGTGTGTAAATTCAATCCTTAAAGGATTAAGAAAACAACAATAACAACCAAAACTTATGGAAGCCCACAGAAAGACAAAAGTAAAATGATGCCATGACCTAAAAGGAAAGGTATCTGCAGCTGCAGGCAGTATGAAATGAGAGAAGTTTTAGAAACATCCATTGGCGTTAATTTTCATCATCATTACTTGGATGGAAAACCAGTTTTTAAAAAATCCACCTGATTTTAATTCTCCTGATTTCCCTTCTAAGCATAATGTGGGAATTCATTTTCAGCCTATCTGCTAATACCAAAACAAGTAATTGCCCAGTATGCCCAGGAACCAGATAGAGTGCTGGAGAATTTACAATGTAACTTTTGGTTCAGAACAGCTAGCACTAGCTGGGTTGCCTGGAGACAAAAACAAATTCAAATTCGGTCAATCAGTTTAAATTATACCCCAAAATACCAATCTCCAAACAAGTTTGAATTTAGGATATTGACAATATTAAAAACCAATGAAATGATCCAATGCTTTGGGGTATAAGACCAGAGAAACATTGGACAGTTGTGGGGGTGGGAGGCAGGGAGAGAACTGCCAAGCCATCAGCATGCACAGACTGCCCAAAGCACAGCTCTCTTAAAGGTACCTTTATCTATCAATGACTTGTAAAACAGAAATCCCCAAAAAGAAGAAAATCTACACAGGAAGATACAAAGAGAAGACCTGACAACTGCCTGGTTTTGAAATTGGAACTTTTTCTAAATATTATTCAGGGTAGGGAGTGGTTTATCAGACAAGTATTATAGAAGGGAAAGTAAAAGATAGGTTAGAGGAAGGAGTTGTAAATATTGTTAATTAATTATTTTCTGGTATACTTTAAGAAATAAAGTTGTTTATTTTTACTTTAAATGGTTCTTAGCATCTCAAATTTTCACAGATTACTGCACGGGATAAATCTTTTCTGTGTTGCTCGTTTAAATTAAGCAGGAGGGTTTACCCCATGTCATAACAATTTGGGGACTCATCATCAGGATTTGAACCGGTTTAGACAGATCCAGTCTGAGATTTAGACAGATTTGAATAGATTTGGGGGTATGAAAAATCCCAGCAGATTTTAACACTTGTAGGTTAGTGTCCTAGATCTTTAATTAAAACATAGGTGAGACAATTTGTTTAATTTTGGTGACTTGTAGTTGATTAAATTAAAAGTGAGAGAAATGGCTCTTAAAATTGCTAAAGAGGTTCTGGGATTTGAGAATGATTCTCAAGTTTGTCAAGAAAGTTTAGAAGGAAAGAAAAAGGCTATACTTTTAGAAATAGCAAATAAGTTAGATTTGGGTTTAACCAAGGACAAAAGTAAAGCTGAAATTGTAAGGGAGTTACTCAAGTACTTATTGTGTCAGAGAAACAGACAAGTGCAGTAGAGGTAGGAAAACTTAACTTACACTTGAGGAAAATTGAGTTCGAAGATAAACAAAGAAAGAGGGAGAGAGAAAGATAGAAGAAAAAGAGAGAAAAGGTTCTTAGCTGAGCAAAGAAAGAGAAGAAAGAGAGAGAGAAAGAGAGAGGAAAAAGAAAGAGAGAAGATTCTTAGCTAAGCAAAAAGAGAGAATTTGAACTTGAGAAGTTGAGACTTAGCAAACTTCAAGTTAACAGGATGGAGATTAAAAGAGAAGGTAGTGATATATACAAATATATATGTATACAAATGTGGACTTCGCCAGTTTCCTTATTTCCCCTCCCCCCACTCAACCCCAGTTCCAAACTTCCAGCTCAGTGCCATTTTCATGACCTCTCTGACCTGTCAATCTTCCTTCCCACCTATCCGCTCCACCCTCCTCTCCGATCTATCACCTTTACCCCATCCTCTATCCACCTATTGCACTCTCAACGACCTTCTCCCCAGCCCCTCCCATGTATCTCTTCACCCCCGAGGCTTCCAGCCTCACTCCTGATGAAAGGTTCCTGCACAAAGTGTCGATTTTCCTGCTCCTCGGATGCTGCCTGACCTGCTGTGCTTTTATGGCACTACTCTAATCTTGACTCTAATCTCCAGCATCTACAGTCCTCACTTTCACCTATATACAAATATGTCAAAACTCTGCTACATTTTGATGAGAAAGATGTTGACGCCTTCTTCATTTCATTTGAAAAGTTGGCTAGGCAGATGGAGTGGTCTGAGAATTTATGGGTAATGCTAGTTCAGACTAAACTGGCAGGCAGAGCTAGTGAGGTTTGCCACCCTGTCCAATGAGGAGTCAAGAGATAAGAACGAGGTTAAACAGGCTATTTTAAGTGCTTATGAATTGGGACCAGAAGCACACAGACAGCATTTCAGAAATACAAAGAAGGAACCAGGTCAGGCTTATATTGAGTTTGAAAGTCATTTTGATAGATGGGTGTGGGCCTTAAAGATAGATAGGACCTTTCAGGCTCTAAGAAAGATTAATCTGCTGGAGGAGTTTAAAAACTCACTTCCAAGAGATGGTAAAACTTCATGTGGAGAAACAGAAAGTTCAGGAAGTTGAGAAGGGCAGCAGAATTAGTGGGTGAATACATATTGGTGCATAAGTCAAGCTTCCAGCCAGAATTTTGTCCTGTGAGGGATAGAAGTTGGGAGAAGGGGAGATCCTACACTACGAAAGAAAGAGGAGAGAGCACGAGTAAGAGTTTACCACAGGTTAAAAAAGAAGCCCAAGAGGGTGGAAAGAAGGTGAAAGGCCTCAGGTGTTTCCAGTGTGGTAACATGGGACACGTAAAGACACAGTGCTGGTTGTTAAAGAAGGGCACTGTGGGAAAAGATGTGGTAAATGAAGCTAAGCCAGTGGCAGTAATGAAAGTAATAAAGGAGACGACAAGAAGAGCCGAGGAGCTGCAGTAGAGTGCACAGCCTAGGCAGCGGCTGGATATGGAGTTAGTACCTGATCTCTACAAAGAATTTGCCTCTGCAGGTAACGTTTATTCAGAACAAACAGGGGAAGAAGGATAGGAAGTTATAATTTTGAGAGATACAAAATCTCACCAGTCACTGATAGTAACAAATGAGCGAATATACAATCTTTCTGATCTGTTACCCGAGAGTGTGGTAATTTGTGGGATAGTTGAAAATAAATTTAGTGTTCCCCTTTGTGAGATCAGGTTGGAGTGCCAACTCAAGACTGGGGAAGTGGGGGGATCCAAGATGGCAGCCACCTAGCAAGTCTGAGTCTACAGTGCTCCTCCCAAGACTTGGGTAAAGTGGGTCACCCATCCCACCACACTCATCAAATCATTCAAAATAGTTTTTACTTAATGTCATTAGTTGCTTAGTACTGCATTTAAACAATTTAATCTCCAGTAAAAATGACTAAAGGGAAGGGAGCCTGCAGTTCTCAGCAGGAAGGAACCCCTCCTCCACCCTCTCCAGCTGCAGCAGAGGCATCCGCAGCCGCCCCGGGGGACTTACCTATGGTGGTGAGCCTCATGTAAATAATCTCCAAACTCGATGCAAAGATCGATGCCTTCAGTGAAGAGTCCCGGAGCCGATGGGACTCATTCTCGGTCGTGCTACAAAAGCGCAACCAAGATATCAAGGAAATTGAGGGCCGAGTCGGAGGGGTGGAGCTAAAGGCCGCGACCTCCGAAACTACAGCAGAATCGGCCGTGGATCAGGTCCAGACTCTCAAACAGCAAGTCCGGACCTTAGAGAATCACATTGACGACCTTCCCGAACAGGAAGAGGAAGGCCAGCTTACAGCGTTACTCGAACAGTGGCTTCCACAGCTTTTAAATCTGGAGGCTGGATCAGGCCAGGTAAGGGTGGAATGGGCCAACCGGGTTGCAATATGCGGGCCTGGCTCGAACCAGCGCCCCTGCCCGGTCCTGTTCCGGCTGCAGAGCTATAAGGAGAGGCAGATGCTCTTAGAAACTTCCAGAAATCTTGGGAAAGATGCCCAAACCATGATTTATATGAATTTGGCATTTCACGCAAAGAAAAAGAAGGCCCCTCAAACTATCACCTCTATCAAGGAAAGTACGGGTATTCTGACTCATGATCATAAAAGGATTAACGCAATCTTTAGAAAATTTTATTCAGATTTATATAAATCGCAGGATTGTGAAGACAGGACTAGGAGGATGCAATCATTTTTTAAAAATTTGACCTTTCTGGACCTAACTCCCCTCACAGTCCAAGAAATACTTGAAGCAATCAGGCAACTTCAGAGCGGTAAGGCACCTGGCCCAGATGGTTTTCAAGCTAAATTTTATAAAGAATTTACAGGAATACTGGCTGGTCCACTTATGGACATGTATAACTACGCATACAGTCAGGGTTGTCTCCCGCCTTCGCTGAAAGAAGCAAATATTTCTCTTATCCTCAAAAAAGGAAAGGACCCAGAAGATTGCGTGTCATACAGACCAATATCCTTGATAAATGTAAATTTTAAAATCCTTCCTCAAACGTTAGCATTGAGACTAGAAAGGGTATTGCCACATATCATAAAGGAGGATCAGATGGGATTTATTAGGGGCCGTAGATCATCCAATAATGTTAGAAGGGTTTTGAATGTGATTCGAGCCTGCCATCAGGGAAAGATACCAGGAGTAGTAGTCTCATTAGATGCAGAAAAGCCATTCGATAGGATTGAATGGTCATATTTGTTTTACACATTGGAAAGGTTTGGCGTTGGAAAGGTGTTTACCAAATGGGTCTCAACACTGTAAAGTGATCCCAAAGCAGTTGTGATTACCAATGGATTAGGCTCGGATACCTTCAGTGTGGATAGGAGCTGCCGTCAGGGATGTCCTCTTTTATCATTTCTATTTACACTAATAATTGAGTCACTAGCAGAAGCTATACGGGCTGACGCTAATATAATGGCCCCGAGGATTGTTACAGATAAACATAAAATTACCCTTTATGCAGATGATGTTCTTCTATTTCTCAGTAATCCTTTGATGTCTGTGCCTCGCTTAATCCAAGTTATTAATACATTTAGTGTATTTTCAGGCTATAAAATTAATTTCTTAAAATCGGAGGCTATGCCAATGGGTGGCCTTGGTAGTATATCCCACTTATTGGATGGATCCCACTTTCCCTTTCGGTGGTCCCTGGAGGGTTTCTTATATTTAGGCATTTTATTACCCCAGTATTTGGTCAGTTATACAAGGCTAACTTTGTGCATTTACTGGAAAGGATAAGGCAGGATCTCCAGCAATGGGGAGACCTTCCAATTTCCTGGCTGGGTAGAATAGCGTTAATTAAAATGAATGTACTTCCCCGTCTCCTATACCCTATGAGAATGCTTCCGGTGATGCTGCCGAGGCTGGCACTATGTAAATTATATGGCTGGTTGGGTTCCTTTATCTGGAATCATAGATGGCCCCTCATTAAGCTGAAGAAGCTACAGCTTCCACAGGCAAGGGGAGGATTGGATTTCCCAGATTTTAGGAAATATCAGTTAAGTTCCCTATAAAGTTACATAGCCGGTGGGTCTTGTTTGACCCGCAATCGATCTAGCTGGACATCGAGGCTTTCTCAGGTAAAATGCCCACTTATTAACCTCTTATTTTCAGACAAGAGGAAAATCATCGCGGATCAGTGTAAAAACCCAATAATACTAAACACAATTAAAGCTTGCAATATAAGCGGTAAAATGAGGACAACTCACATAAAACAGCCCACTATGCTCCGATAGTGGGAGCATGGGGATTTACAGATGTCACTTTCAAACTCTGGAGATCTAGGGGTATCTCATGTTTAGGGGATCTGTTTACAGAAGGGGTCCTGATGTCTTTTGAACAGCTACGTCAGAAATTTGAATTACCTAATGGAGACCTCTTTTGATACTTCCAAATTCGCAACTATATACAGAAGAAGACTACGTTATTAGATAGTCTTTATAAATCAGATAGAGAACGTAGAGTGCTATGGCCAATGAGGGTATCTTCCGTCAGCACTATTTATCATTTATTACATGATGTATCGGTAGATATGGACAATCGGCTTAAAACATAGGATCAGGATTTGGGACTGGAAGTCTCTATAGAAATGTGGAATGACATTTGGGAAAATGCCAGAAGAATCACCATCTGCAACAGAACTCAAGCCATTCAGTTGAAGATACTTCATTGGGCCCATATAGCACCAGACTGATTGGCAAAATTTAAGGCAGGAGCATTTCCATTGTGTCCCAAATGTAAAATAGAGGTGGACATTCTTGTACATTGCTTATGGACCTGTCATAAGATCTGTAGATATTGGACTAAAGTAGCAAGTGCTCTGACAGAAATCTTAGGAACGGAAATTAGAGTGGACCCTGTATCTCTCCTTTTGGGCTTTTCGAACTTACCTTCCCTGGATATGCACGGGAAGAGATTATTTTCTATTCTCCCTTTCTGTGCAAGGAAAAATGTTTTGGTAAACTGGGTGGCTAAGGGCCCCCCTGGACTTTGGAATTGGCACAGATTAATCATGGAATGTATTCCCCTTGACTTCCTTCCAAATATGGTGCACCAAAAGACCACATTATTCCATAAAATATGGCAGCCCTTCTTGAATTACATAAATACAGATATTTCGGCCATCCAAACAAGGGCTTTTATTTAATTGAGATGGTGAACCTGGCTGGTCCGGGCCCCTTGGGAGAGGAATCTCGCATGAATATGGGTTTTGTTATGATTTGATATTAACACATTCCGAGCATGTATCTCACTACCCAATTTCTGTGTTATCCGTCTTTTTTTTCTCTTCTTTGAATAATGTACGAGACTTAATCATACAGTCTGGTTAGTTGTAGGTTAGATTAGTAGTTAGTTGAGTTTTTTTTCTCAGTTTTTTTTGTTTGATAAATTTTGGCTATTATTTATTTAAGATTTAATTGTATATCAATGTTTATACTTTGTTTTTTTTTATTTGTAAACTTGTAAAAATATGTTAAATTTTCAATAAAAATATCTATATAAAAAAAAGGGAAGTAACAGTGGGAGTGATTGACAAAGTTCCAGGAATTCAGTTTGTTCTTGGGAATGATTTGGCAGGATCCAAGGTTGAAGTGACACCCCTTGTTGTGGAGAAGCCCAAGGAAGACCAAGAAACTGAGGAGTTAAAACAGAAACATCCTGATATTTTCCCAGACTGTGTGGTAACCAGATTCCACTATCGTAAGTCACAGCACAAAGCAAAATCTAAAGAGAAAGATGACGGAGTTGAGGTTCAATTAGCAGATATCCTGTTTTACATAATGGTGCGAGAAAACCTGACCAAACAGAAGTGTTTAGTTGTGAAAGGCTGAGGGACTTGCAACAGCAAGACAAGATGATAAAAGATATGTATGTGGATGCATATTCCAAAAATTAGGCAGAGAATATTCTGGAGGCTTATTATCTGAAAGATAGCATCCTAAGACAGAAATGGAGACCATGGCAGGTTGCAGAAGAGAAATGGGCCGAATTGCACCAGATTGTGTTGCTGGTAGGATACAGACAGGAGCTGTTATGGGTAGCACATGAACTACATGTAGGAGGTCACCTAGGGGTACAAAAGACTCAGGCTAAGGTACAAAAACATTTTCATTGGCCTGGAATGCACAAGGATGTGGTTAACTTTTGCCGTACGTGTCATACATGCCAAATGGTTGATAAGCGAGTAAAAAATGAGGTCTGCAGATGCTGGAGATCACAGCTGAAAATGTGTTGCTGGTTAAAGCACAGCAGGTTAGGCAGCATCTCAGGAATAGGGAATTCGACGTTTCGAGCATAAGCCCTTCCTGATGAAGGGCTTATGCTCGAAACGTCGAATTCCCTATTCCTGAGATGCTGCCTAACCTGCTGTGCTTTAACCAGCAACACATTTTCAAATGGTTGATAAGCCACAGGAGGTAATAAAACCAGCCCCTTTGTTGCCAATTCCCACATTTGAAGAACCTTTCATGTGGGATATAACTGATTGTGTAGTTCTCCTGAGAACTAAAAGTTGTAACCAGTACTTGTTAACCACATGGATGTATCTACCAGATCCGGAGGCAACTCTATGATGGAGTATCAAGGCAAAAAGGGTAGTAGAGGTGTTAGTAGCTTTCTTCACATGGTATGGGCTATCCAGACATATTCAGTTGGACCAAGCATCAGATTTTACTGCTAGAATTTTCAAGGAGGTCATGGATAGCTTAGGTATACAGCACTTTAAGTTCAGTGTGTATCATTCTGAATCCCAGGGAGCTTTAGAAAGGTGGCATCGGACCTTGAAGACCATGTTGAAAATATACTGTCAGAACTACCCTAATGATTAGGATAAAGGTATCCCATTCATATTGTTTGCCATTAGAGATGCTCCAAACAAATCTACTCAGTTCACTCCCTTTCAGTTAATATTCGGTCATGATGTGAGAGTCCCTTTGAGATTGATTAAAGAAAAATTGACAGGACCAAAGTCGGAGATTTCGCACTTAATTATGTGTCAGAGGTGAGGGAGAGATTAAATTGAATAGGTGAATTAGCTAAACAGCACCTAAAGAGGACAGTACAGAATGAAGCAGGTGACAGATAAAAGCTCTGAGACTTGGACGTTTCCCAAGGGGAACATGTGTTAGTACTGTTCCAGTGATAGAAGATCCCTTCAAAGCCAGGTTTAGTGGTCCCTATCAAATTCCGAAAAAGTTGAGTCAGGTGAGCTATCTAATAAAGATGCCAGATAGAAAGAAACTTTTGGGTATGCCATGTGAAAATGGTGAAACCATATTATACTAGAGAGAAAGAACTGGAGAAACAGGTGTTAGTTACTGCCCTGCAGAGTGAGGAATCAAATACAGGAGATGTGGATTTTGACATGCCTCAAAATAGATTAAAAAATGAAATTGTCCTTAAGGAGTGGGATAGGTTAGTAAACTATCTGTCTCAGGAGCATAGAATGCAGTTGAAATGTTTGTTACTGCAGTATAAGGACATATGTAAGAATCCGATGGGAAGGACTATTGCTATTGTACATGAAATAGATGTAGGGAATATTGCTCCAATAAAACAACACCCCTATCAACCTAAACTTTTCAAATTCAGACAGGTCCAAAAGGAGGTGGAAGCCATGCTTGACGAGGACATCATCGAACCAAGCCAGAGCATGTGGAGTTCTCTGATCTTCTTAGTTTCCAAACGGGATGGGACTCAACGATTCTGCGTGGATTATCGGAAGGTCAACGCCATTACAAAATCAGACTCAAATCCAATTCCTTGAGTGGAGGACTGTATGGATAAAGTTAGACAAGCCATTTACATTACCATGTTGGACTGAATGCGTGATTACTGGCAGGTACCTTTATCAGAGACAGTGAAAAAAATTTCTGTGTTTGTAACCCCAAATAGGCTATATCAATTTAAAGTGATATCCTTTGGAATGGAGAATGCACTCGCCACATTCCAAAGACTCATGAACAGACTTGTGGCTGGGCTAACAAACTGTGCAGTCTATTTGGACGATGTCGTGATGTTTAGTATGTCCTGGAAAGATCACATGGTACAGTTGCCAGAGCTCTTTGAATGACTAGGAGAAGCAAACTAGTAATAAAGTTAAATAAAACTGAATTTGCGAAAGCAAAGGTGATGTTTTTGGGATATAACATCAATCATGGAAAGTTGACCACATGGAACGCAAAGATGAAGGTCATCGAGGAATTTCCACTACCCCCCAAACCTCGAAGAAAGAGGTGCTTTGATTCTTCAGACTCAGCAGATTGTATCTAATGTTTATTCCAAATTTCAGCAGTGTAGTGGCACCATTAACCGATTTTCTGAAGAAGAACACAAAGATTCAGTGGACAGAACCATACCAGGAGGCAATCAACCATTTTAAAGCCATATTCACCACCAAACCAGTTTTGGTTATGCCAAACTTTTCAAAACCTTTTAAAGTTGCCATTGATGCTAGTGACATAGGAATTGGAGTTGTACTCCTACAGGAAGATGAGGATGGGACTGAACTGCCTGTTGGTTACTTCTCGAAGAAGCTCAACATCCACCAGAGGAAATACTCCATGATCGAAAAAGAAGTGTTGAGTTGAGTACTGGCCTTACAACATTGTAATGTGTATGTCACAAACAATGTGTCAGAGATGGTTGTGTACACACATGACAATCCTCTTACATTTTTAGAATACTTTAAAGACAATATGAGACTATTTCATTGGAGTCTTATGTTACAGACTTTTAATTTTAAAATTGTACATGTTGCAGGTCGTAAGAGTGTAATCGCAGATGCATTATCATGGTTTTAACTGATAAAGTTTAGATCAGTTTTGTATTATATAGAAGAAGTTAAGATGAACTTGGATTAAAGTTATCTGTATGGTAGGGTAATGTGTTTAAAGAATACAAAAAGATGAAGTCATCCTTTCATTATGATGATTCATTTTTTCTTATGGGGGGGAGGTGTTATGAAGGTGTAAGGTGTGCTGTACCTTTAAGCAAGTTGAAAGCAAGCAAGGACTTCGAGGAGCACATAGAGTGCTGGAGAATTTACAATGTAACTTTTGGTTCAGAACAGCTATTAATTTTTACTTTAAATAGTTTTGGCCTCGAAGTTTCACAGATGACTGCATGGGATAAATCTTTTCTGTGTTGCTGATTCAAATTAAGCAGGGCTGGTTTAATCCCCTGTTGTAACACTGTGGAATCATCACTAATGCTGTAGTCTCACTCAGAAGACAGGTGTAAAGGTGGAGGATGTGTGCAGGTCTGACACCAGCACAATCCCTGCACATTGTGTTTAGCAACCATGTTAACTTGCTTGCAGTTATCAGTATAATATTTTGAGGATCCCTGAGGTCTAAGGTTGTCTCCAATCAAAGAGTCAGTTGCTTGTGAGTGATGAACAATCTTGGGCCATTACTATTTCTTCCATCCTTGGGAATCTGAAAAAGGCATGCTCACCCTATCACATGGATGCAATCTAACCAGATCTGACAGCGACAAAGACGCTACAGCAAACATCTTAAAAGTATAAAGGCACATATGTTTACAAAAATGCAAGATTATTTACAATTTTGGAATGTATCTGCAATTACAATGCTGCAAATGCGAATTCACCCCATAGACTTATGTATGTGTGCATGTGACGGAGAGACTGTGTTGTTTTTGTGTGTGTGTGTTTGGTGTGTGTGAGAGATGTATTGTGAGTGTGCAGTAGAGTGAGATACTGAGGTGCCCGTCCTTGCTGGAGATCATGTGTCTAAGAATGAGACAGATTCTAAAGAGTAGTCCATGGTAAAGCTGATAGTGGGATGACACTTGTTAATATCATTGTGTAGTCGTTTCAGTGACTCTTCACCATGGGTCCATAGGAAGAAAATGTTATCAACATATCTGGTATATAGTGCTGTTAGGAGGTCCTGTGCAGCAAAGGTCCTTGTTCAAACATGTGCGTGAAAATGTTGGCATATTGGGATGTAAATGTCCCCATGGCACTTCCGTGTGTCTGGATGAAGAACTGGTTGTCAACAGTGAAGATGTGGTTGAGGATGAATTTGATGAGTTGTAGGGTGGTGTTTGGAGATTGGCAGTTGTTGGTGTTGAGTACTGAGGGTATTGCCACGATGCCGTCATTGTGGGGGATGCTGGTGTAGAGTGCTGAAACATCCATTGTGTCGAGGAATGTTCCCAGTTCAACTAGTCCGTGGGTGCTGAGTTTCTGTAAGAAGTCTGTAGTGTTGTGACAGAAGCTAGGGGTCACCTGTACAATGGGTTTCAAGATGCCCTCAACATAGCCAGAGAGGTTCTCACACAGAGTTCCGTTCTCTGACACAATGGAACAATGAGGTGTGTTGGCTTTTCGTATCTTCAAAGGCAGTAGAAGTCCCTTACACAAGTAATACATGGGATGAGGGTGTGCAGGGAACACACACACACACAGACACACACATGCCTCCTCTCTCTCTCTCTCTCTCTCTCTCTCTCTCTGTTGCATGCGCACAGACACACATATAAGTCTATGGGGTGAATTTGCATTTGCAGAACTGTAATTGCAGATATATTCTATTTTGTTCAAAAGTACATAATCTTCAGGCAGTCAATGCAAGCAGTCAATCCATGTAAGATTTTATAAATTCCTACTTTGGAAATGGAACCAGTCTGATCAAGGTTGGAACACAGACAGACTCTAATTTCATACCTTGTCTGAGCTGAGATGTCACCTTTTGTTACAAAACCTTAAGTTATCTTGAGAATCTGACTTAAAAGAAGTTCTGGGATTTACATATTAAAGAACCTAAATCAGCAAACTCATTCTAAAAAATGAAAGACTTAAAAATCTTGGTTTGTTCAAGAAATGGGCTGAGTGCTAGCAAGTGGGACTAGATTAGGTTGGGATATCTGGTTGGTTTGGACAAATTGGACCAAAGGGACTGTTTCCATGCTGTACATCTCTATGACTTTTTGGCTGTACATTATTTCAGCTGCATAACACTGTAATCTTTTGCTATAAATTCTGTGTCTTATGGTCCTGCTTTACAATCACCCGATGAAGAAGCAGCACTTTGAAAGCTAGTGCTTCCAAATAAACCTGTTGGACTGTAACCTGGTGTTGTGTGATTTTTAACTTTGTAATGGGAGAGCAGTGCATCACAATGAGGATTATTGCTTTGGTTGCCCATTGATGTCTCCCAATCCCACATGAACAGTCAGTCCTTCTCCTGCCAGTTCAAGTATTTTCTCCTCATTGTGAGAGGGACCTTATGTCTGACACTTCACTGCTGATCTTAGCCTTTATGCCCAGTTGTGGGTCAATGTTTCCTGCAATGAGACAAAGCGAGGGATTAAGTACAATAAAATTGGATGGAAGAGTTCTTAGTGGTGACGCAAGACCAGAAGAAGTTGTTGAGGTGTCCACAGTGAATGAGTCAGAAGCTTAGACAATAGGAAGGGTTAGCAGTTTGGGAGAATATAGTGGGCCAGAGCCATTGAGTGGACATACAATACTAAGTGTGGTAGTCTGTGCATCTTGGTGAGAGGTGGGTTCAGTGGCAGAGTGGCTGCTAAATGAGATAGCAGAGAGAAGATAGTGGCAATTACTCCTTATGGACTGCAAAACACTTCTCTTTGCACCACAGGGCACGCTGTTTTACCTGCAATGCCACTCTCTCTGTCCAGACCGGCTGTGTCTGATGTCATGGCCTCTTTTAGCTACCTGCAGGAAAAAAAATCACTGCCCTTTTCATGATTACTGAGTGTACCAGTACCTCCACGGCTCTGTCATTGACACATAGAGTGAAATTGCCTTTCTGGGCTATTTCCTCTATGTTAGGGGTTTTCCACTGGTGTGCTGTGGAGAAGTGTGCTGCAAAACGTTTAGGAAGCAGTGCTGCTTTAAGGTGCATTCACACTTCCGATCTCCTCCAGTGAGACACCAGGTGTTCCTATCGACTCCATACATGCAAATCTCCAGAGCCACATATGCATTTGATGCCACGCATGCGATGAGAGAAAGTGGATATACTGTTGAATTGTTTGTCCCATTGAAGTGTACCTTGATTCCGAAAAGGTTGGGAAGTATTGAACTGTGGTAATGATGATGCAGCACCAGCGTGAGGGCCAGTGCCTGGCTTGCAATGTCTGAAGTGGTGCACAGCCCAGAGTTAAATATGGTGACAGCAGCATGAATGTCAGAAAATCCTAGAATATACTTCAACCATTCCTTTCCATGTGATTCCATGAGAAGCATGCCATCGAGGCCAAATGTGTAATTAATGAGGTGAGGGGCAAAGGATTAGATACAAAAAGTCACTGAGAATCATGACAGACCTGATGCCCTGAATCTCACTTGACAAAACATACTTTAACTTAACATGGGAAAATGAAGCCCATTATCTTGTTCTTGTTTA
Organism: Hemiscyllium ocellatum; assembly: GCF_020745735.1. Taxonomy (NCBI): domain Eukaryota; kingdom Metazoa; phylum Chordata; class Chondrichthyes; order Orectolobiformes; family Hemiscylliidae; genus Hemiscyllium; species Hemiscyllium ocellatum. Next base: position 23,565,152 of record NC_083425.1, on the reverse strand, counting down.
CTTCTAGATATTCATTGAACTTGTCCTTATGTTCAATTTTCCTCCTCTTATTTCTACCTCAGGTCTAAATCCAGACTCTTTCACTAGTTTTTGCTTCAAGTGCATTATTAGTTCTCTCTTTGATGACCACTTTAATAAGATAACTCATTAAGCTGAAAGTTCTAAATGGATTGCTCTACATTGCTTTAGGTATCTGAGTTATCTTAACAAATAATTAATGTCTCAAGTCAGTTGGAACATATTTTTTGGTACATTTTTGATCACAAATTTCTATTACCACTTTTTAGATAACCTGCTGTTAATTGGTCTATGCCTGGAGCTTTCCCTGTACTCATCAATTTTAAAGCATTTTTTTACCACTGATATCATGTTTGGTCCTTTATTTGCCTTGTTTTGGACTATAATATTATCCATTTACCAAAATATGTCCATTATATTGCGACAGCCTCCCTTTCAGACAATACTTTGCCAAGACTATCTTATAGAGACAAAAAAAACTACAGACGCTGGAATCCAAGATAGAAAAGCAGGAGGCTGTGGGAATACAGCAAGCCAGGCAGCATCAGGAGGTGGAGAAGTCAACATTTCAGGTGTGACCCTTCTTCAGGACTATCTTCTATGCCACCGTGTTATGGACTAGGCCAGGCTACTCAAAACATTCTTCAGCAGGCAGTTCAGACCGTAACTTTGCTGTTTGTTTCGGTAAGGGTACAGTGAAAATTACCCGGAGTAAGTTAGCTAGGTTGACTACCAGGTTTTAAAACAGACAGAAAGTTTATTCACAAAATTATGGAGTGAAATACAAAGAACAGAATATAGAATACCCCCCAAAGTCAGTATATCCAAACTAAACTTAATTATGCTGTTCCAAAAATACACAACAGTCCCAATAAACAAACCCCATAAACACAGAGTAAAACTGAAACAGAGGCTTACAGGTCGAAGTTAGAAGGGCAGAAATAGGGAGAGAATTTCCAGTCTCATCTAACTGACTTCAGCAGCCTCTCTTCACATACACCGCTGCTGAACTGAACTGCACAGCTAGAGAGCTGGCCATGGCCCCTTTCATTAGACAGGCTACTTCTAAGACATGAAAGCCTAAAGTTTGAATACTTATTTGTTTAGGTATCAACAAAAAGCCTCTCAGTAAACCCTTTCATCTCTGTACCACTTCAGTTGATTCGGAGCCCAGGCTGTATTCCAACCCTGCTGAAAAAAATCAAGGACTCGGTAACCTTGAGAAGAAGGGACAGATTTTAGAAAAAGGGGACCAGCTTTGTGACAACTGCCACCTATAGTTATGCCTTTCCATCAATTTGTCATATTTTTTCCTTTGTGATGACTCTCACATTGTGATTTCTTTTCAGCTTCAATACTTCATCCTACATCTCATTATACCATTTCTCTTTCGACAGCCGACATGCATTCTTTATTTTCAACTGCATCAAACTCAGGTGTGCTTCTTCGCACTTTTTTATGGTCATTGTGAATAAGATGAACAAACATTTTGCCTCTTTCACTTTAGCAGTCCTATTAATATTTCCTTTTAGAGCAAGTTGTATACTCATGTGGGTTTCTCCATTTGCCTTCCATTTTTATTCTAATTTTTATGGTTCTGTTCCTCAAACCATCGCAAGACAGTATGTGGATGAGGGGAAGCTGGTCATTATCTTGATTCTTGTCTATTTTATTGCTGGTAAAGTCTGCCTCTCAGTGAACGCAGTAATTTTTTTTATCAAAGGCCTCAGTGCTCTGAAGAATTCAATTGATTTCATGCTTTTAATACAAATATTTACAGCACGATTCTGTAGTTGTTTATCTCACAAACATCACTGCTCGAAGCATAAATGTGATCTCAATCAGCATTCTGGCAATCATGAAAATGTAGAAGAAATAACATTGATCAAAGTAAATCTATAGGTTTTCACAAATTCTGTACACCATTTTCAAAAATTTCAGGCACAAAATTTAGCAACCTGAGAACCATAATTTCTATGTCCTCACTATTACAAAAGAATTTGTGAAAATCTATAGAGCTAATGGCGTCAGTATTGGTACAATATATACAAATGATATATTTGGTAAAACTTCGAAACATGTTTTTCTAAATCTGTAAATATTGTAAATTTTAAGGATGAAAGTCAAATTTAAAACTTTCAATCTCATTAGAATATTTTGAGGATGAATTATGTTACAGTATTGTGTTTTTAATAAAAATTCATTGTCTGTTTCCGTGCTGTACGTCTCTATGACTCTATATAGGGGCCAGGTGCTGGCAGATGGGACTAGATTCGGTTGGGATATCTGGTCGGCATGGGCGAATTGAACCGAAGAGTCTGTTTCTGTGCTGTACATCTCTATGACTTTATGAGTCTATTCATGTTTGCACAAAGTATAACTCATTGGAATCCAAGTGTTTGGAGTAGCACAGTGACTCAGTGATTAGCACTGCTGCAGCAGAGCACCAGGGATCTGGGTTCAATTCTACCCTCAAATGACTGTTGATGTGGAATTTGCACATTCTCCCCTCAAGGTGCTCCCATTTCTTCTATCAGTCTAAAGATGTGCACGTTAGTTGGATTGGCCATGTTAAATTGTCTATAGCGTTCAAGGATATGCAGGTTAGGTGAATTAACAATGGGAAATGTAGAGTTATAGGGATAGGGAGGTGGGTCTGGGTGGGATGCTCTTCAGAGGGTTGTGTGGACTTGATGGGCTAACTGGTCTGCTTCCACGCTGTCAGGTTTCTATGCCTGGTTTTCCAATTGACTTGCTTAGTATAGAGTGCAAAGCAAGTATGAAGATGTGGAAACATTATTTCAAATCACAGCAGATGACTGATTATCACAGCCTAGAACCGTTATACCCACAAAAAATGTCTCATGAGTCCCATAAGAGATAAACTATTCACAAACACAGATGGACTCTGAATAGTTCAGAGCAGGGAAAGTTACAAGAAATCCAAACTGAACCCATGCTGAACTTATGAACAAAAGAGTAGTGCTTCTGTCTGTGGGCTACATGTTATTGTGTTGTGCTTCAGGGTGGCAGATGAAACATTTGCATGTAAGTTGCTATGGTCCTACACATAAGAAGGAAAAATAGGTCACACAGTTCATTGTTGGTTTTGAAGCCAGTGGTGAAGCTAAAAATAAACAAGGAGTTTAAGTAGACTTGTTGACATCAAACAAGTCAAACTATTACTGTGTGATATTTAACCAAGTTAATCAGATAAACTAGAAACACAGCTGGTAGTATCTCAGTTGACGGCCTTTCATAACATCCGACTAAAATAATGTTGGCTCACATTACACACATTTAATTTTGAACAGAGTGCTGGGAGGTAGGTGAATAAGGGGAGGCATGGTCCTGAATTTGACCAGAAATTGGCTAACTGTAATTTTTGTTAAGTTTCGTAGAGGCATTCTCTCTGTAATTCCCTAGTGAGGTTTCTCAAACTATTCTCTGCAGTTTACCTCATTAGCTATGCATAACACCTCTTTAATGTCCCTTTCTTTTTGTTACTTTTCAATTTTTCTCTCTCTTTCAACAGTCCTGGAGCAGCACGAGTACCAGAGCGGGGCGTATGGGGAAACCTGAGTACCGGAGCGGGGCGTGTGGGGAAAGCCGAGTACCGGAGAGGGGCGTGTGGGGAAACCCGAGTACCGGAGAGGGGCGTGTGGGGTAACCTGAGTACTGGAGCGGGGCGTGTGGGGAAACCCGAGTACCGGAGAGGGGCGTGTGGGGTAACCTGAGTACTGGAGCGGGGCGTGTGGGGAAACCTGAGTACAGGAGCGGGGCGTGTGGGGAAACCTGAGTACCGGAGCGGAGCGTGTGGGGTAACCTGAGTACTGGAGCAGGGGGTGTACAGAAAGTCGGTTGCCGGAGCAGGGGGTGTACGGAAACCCGAGTACTGGAGCAGAGAATGTGAGGAAACCCGAGTACTGGAGCAGGGGGTGTACGGAAACCCGAGTACTGGAGCAGGGGGTATGCGGAAATCCGAGTACCAGACCAGAGCGTGTGGAGAAACCCAAGTACTGGAGCTAAAAATTCTTTGGATTGTCCTTCATTCTATTTGCCAAAGCTATCTCATGTCCCCTTTTTGCGCTCCTGATTTCCCTCTTAAGTATACTCCTCCTTCCTTTATACTCTTCTAAAGATTCACTTGATCTATTCTGTCTATACCTGACATTTGCTTCCTTCTTTTTCTTAACCAAACCCTCAATTTTTTTAGTCATCCAGCATTCCCTATACCTACCAGCCTTTCACCCTGACAGGAATTTACTTTCTCTGGATTCTTGTTATCTCATTTCTGAAGGCTTCCCATTTTCCAGCCGTTGTAAGTATTTGGAACAGTATGATTAAATTGGGTTTTGGTTAGGTTAAGTTATTCTATATTCTGTTCTCTTTTGTTTGTGTTTCATTTGGTAATCATGTTAATAAGTTATGTTTTGTTTAAAACTCAGGTTGGACCAGCTGCATCCCTTTACAACTGCTTAGAATAGCTAAGAAAGTTAGGGTCCTGGCTACTTTCTTGAAATGCTTTGAGGTGGTCTGGCCTCGTCTATAACATTTGTAACAACTACATTATCTCTAACTTATTTTTTTTCACACACTGTAAGTAATGCTCCTACGTTTCCTTCTAATCCTCTTTTGTATGCAAGATTTGTACCTAGGTATTTTTACCTAAGATGGTGCCATTAAAGGCAACCATTGAGAAACTTTTCGCTGTACTCCTGTACTTCTGTACTCGAGTACAAGTGACAGTAAAGGATATTCTATTCTACTCATACCAAGTCCCCCCTTGCCAACATATGGAGTACTCACACTTCCTGGGGCCTGCTCAAAGCACCAGAACCATATTTCAAGCCCAGCCATGAACAAGGTCAAGTGCTACCAGCCAGGAGTTGTACATTTACAGGCAATGAATGGTAACTGAACCCAGCTCTCATCTGTTGATATGCAGCACCATGGACAGTTTTGGTCCCCTCGTTTAAGCAAAGGTATTATTTCATTGGAGGCAGTTCAGAGAAGGTTCACTAGGATGATCCCCAACATAGAGGGATTGTCTTAGGAGCACAGGTTAAACAAATTAGTACTCTACTCACTTACGTTTAGGAGAAAGAGAGGCGATCTCTTTGAAACATATTCTTAAGGAGCTTGACAGGGTATTTGCTGAGAGGATGTTTCCCCTCATGGAAGAGTTGAGGACCAGAGGGCATAGTCTCAGAATTAAGGAGGAGCCAATTTAAGGCTGAGATGAGGAGGGATTTCTTCTCTCAGGGGCTTTCGAATTCATTACCACAGAGAGCTGTGGGACAGAGTCCTTGTATACATTGAAGGCTGAGATAAGATTCTCATTCAGTTGGGGAATCAAGGGTTATGGTGATCATATTGAATTGTGGAGCAGGCTTGAGGGGCCAAATGGCCCTCTTTTGGACCTATTTATTATTGTCTTACTATCTTATGGATGTCAATTTAGTTTTGTCTGGCTACATGCACCTGATGCTGCACCACTCTATCATGCAGAGGGTTATGTTCCTCCTGCTCAATGTTCTTGTTTTTCTCCTTGGAAGACTGCTGTCACTGTCCCAGCTCTGTCGCATGCATTACATCCCCTCTTTGCATGCTCCAGTAGTGCAGAGCACAGCATGCTAGGATTATGTAGCAGACTCTGTCTGGGATGTACAGCAAGACCCATACTGCTCCATCAAATTGATCAGAGCCTCACTCTCAGCGGATTTACCGTGTGCTCCATCATTGCCCTGGGCATCAATGGACAGCATTGTTTCTACACACTGCCTCGGTCAGGGTTTGCTAATCATCAGCCATGCCTGTAGAGCATCTGCTTTGTGTCACTTTAATCATCCTTGTAACACATCTGGCCTTTTGAAAAGAAGCAGGAAAATGAGAATTCTCAAGGATATATGCATCATGGAAGCTCCCAAAGAACTGGTGTAGCCTTCCAATATGTGTCACTGCTGATCACAGATGACTTGTAAATTGATTGGATGGAACCTTTTTCTGTTCATGAACTCAGCTGCATATGGCACTCTCAATGCAATGTGTGTGCAGAATATAGAGTCCTGTACCTGGAGGAATGCCAGCTATGTTGGCAAAGCCTACTGCCCGAACTGCAGCATTGACCTTGTCACAGAGAAACAAGATGTAGCAGTGCGATCTGGCGCAAATTGTATCAGTAACAGCCTTGATACATATGTGGGTAGAGGATTGAGAGATCTCATCCAGGTCCCCAGTGAATTCTTGAAAGCAGCAAATTATACAAGTTTAGCTCAGCTGTCACCTTGGTGACTGCAGAGATAGAATGGCCTCCCATTTCTTCATGTTGCAGGTCCCACTCCAGCACTTCACACTGTTCTGTAATAGTATCTCAGGACACTCTCAGTTTGCATCAATGCTGTGCTTTGCTAATCTGGAGAAAATGGTGTTGCGTATGATCGTCTCGAGGCCTCCTGCACTTTCTGGAGAGATTCAGCTACAAATTCTTCATGTATGGCAGCTTTGGGGGATTGCTGCTGCTCATGGGCTCACTGGCGCATCTGTTCCTGCTCCATTTCTCTGCACCATTGTTGCACTGTAACAATAGCACCAAAACCCTTGCTGTGGCTAGATCCATTCATCCGATTAACCTGGATTGAGAATATGAAAAGCAGAAGAGGCCCGTAGTAATGTGAGCAATCAGCATTAATCACAGTGGATGGTTTAACATGGTCCTTGGTACAGTGACAGTACCAAGAAAGGCCATGGAATGCCTCTACATTGATTTTTGACGTAACGACACTATTTCACTTGTGGTGCAATGATAACAACCTCTCTGTCAATGTTGTCAAAGCAAAAGTACTGATTTTTGACTTCAGGAAAAAAGGAGGAGAACATGTTCCCATCTAAATAAGTGGTGCGGAGATTGAGAGCATCAAGTTCTGAGGAATGATGATAACTGGCAACATAGATGAGATGGTCAAGAAGGTGCAACAACGCGTCTTCTTCCTCAGGCAGCGTAGGAAATTTGGCATGTCCATAAGGACCCTCACCAACCTTTACCATTGTCCGGATACATAACGGCCTGGTATGGCAGCTGCTCTGCCCAGGACCGTAGGAAACTAAAGAAAGTTATGTGCACAGCCCAGACCATAGCAGAAGCCAACCTCCCATCTATGGACTCCATTTACATATCATGTTGCCATGGAAAAGCTGCTAACATCATCAAAGACCTCTCGCACCTCGTAATGCTCTCCTACAATCTCTTCCATCAGGCAGACAACACAGAAGCTTGAGTACTTGCACCAACAGGTTGAAAAACAGCTTCTTCCCTGCTGTTATTAGACTGATGAATGGACACTCTGACTTCAAATAATGTTAATGTTGATCTTGCTTCACGCACCTCCTGCTCAGTGTAACCTGTATGCCTCACCCTGAGCATCCTGTGATCTGTATGTCCTTGCTTGCTATGATTTGCCTGTTTTGCTGGCAAACAAAGCTTTTCACTGTACTTAGGTACATGTGACTACAATAAATCAAATGTAACACCAGCCAGGCTAGGCAAACACAGTAAGTCATGGTAAGTGTGATAGGATTATTGATGCCTTCACCCTTCACCACTCCTCCTCGCATTACTCAAGAAAGGTAGCATTTTAAGCGGGCATTGGATAGGCATTTGGAAGTTATTGGGCTAGTATAGGTTAGGTAGGATTCGGTCGGCGCAACATCGAGGGCCGAAGGGCCTGTACTGCGCTGTATCCTTCTATGTTCTATGTTCTATGTTCTAATATTGGAGCATGGTGGCAAATATTTACAGTGCAAGGTGAGAGGAAACTAATTCTGTGCCTTTATGCTCTTCAATGGGATCTTGGACTGTCTAAGCAGATGACACATTTAAGGTCACATTCCTGATAAATATTGCCCCTTTTGCATCACGGCATGCTGTCTCCAATTCCTAGAATTGATTTCCCCAACTTCCCTACCATTGCAATGGCCCCTGATAACCCTCTTTACTTTAATTGAGCTGACTATTGGAACTGACCATGGCTCACATCCCCAAACAGCCCCAACTGTTGGGAAGTTAGGGACAAATGGAGGGACAGCTCTGTTAATTATTGACTGTGTTAAGAGGATAGAGAGCGAGAACCTATATTCAAGAAATCAGGCTGTAGTAGTAGTTTGGGTTAAAAAAAATCCCTCACTGAAACCCAAGCCAGTCTTCTCTCGTGCAAGCAAAGATTCCTCCTATAAATATCCACGTAGCTAAAGTGCCTGATCCAAGAATCAGGTAGATAAGTCTCTTCTCTAGTTCAATGATGAAATTCTTATGTGGCAATTACAATAAAATCATTGTGCTATGAGTACATTTTCCTCATGATATGTTTCAGCATCTAAATGTAAATGTTTAGGCATTCTTGGACAAAAGGCAAAGCAAGGATTATCAAAACATATTCTACAAAGTAGAAGCTTCTTGTAAATCCTATTGGCTTTCAGCTAAAACCTAAGATTTAGTCTGAGGTTTAATATTGCAGCTAGATTTTCAATTACCAACTGAGACGCAGAACATTCCAGATAACCAAGACCCAAACCAGAATTGTGTGCAATCTGCAATAGCTTTCCTTCAAAGAAATAAGCATTTTTCAATTCTTTCAGTCATTTGAGAAAATCTCAATCCAGCTAGGCAGAATCAATGTGGTGTGGTGTGAGGGAAATCTTATTTGCGAACTGGAGTTTGTTTGAGGATGTAGCAGACAATGTAGATAAAGGGGAATGTGTAAGTGTGTTGTACTTAGATTTCCAGAAGGCATTAGACAAGGTGCACACTAAGGGTTACTGCACAAAATACAACTATATGATTTGGGGTTGGGAGGGGGGAATGGATTAGCATGTAATGGTATGTATTTACATGATTGGTTGGCTAACAAGAAGCAGAGAGCAGGTGTAATTGGGTCATTTACATATTGTTAAGCTATAACTAGTGGAATGCCACGAGGATAGGGCCGCAACCATTTATAACTTACATCAAAGAAATCATTTCCCTAGAGTGCAGGCAGAATCACTGAATAGTTTTAAAATGGATGTAAATTGATTTTTTGCAAACAAAGGACTCAAAGTTTATTGGAGATAGGCAGGAAAGTGGAGTTGAAGTCGCAATAAATAGTCAACATATTAGCGAATGGAAGAGCAGGCTCAATGGCACCGAGTCCTTTGCTGAAGGATGTGAGCCATCAGGAAGGATGTGAGCCTGAGAGAGGTGACTGTTCCAGGTAAAGGAGGTCAGCTGTCAGTGAGCAGACTCATAAGAACACAAGAACCAGGAGTAGGCCATCTGGCCCTTCCAGCCTGCTCCACCATTCAATAAGATCATGGCTGATCATTTCATGGACTCAGCTCCATTTACCTGCCCTTTCACCATAATTCTTAATTCCTTTACTGCTCAAAAAATTATCTATCTTAGCTTTAAAAACATTTACTGAGGAAATTTCAACCATTTCATTGGGCAGGGAATTCCATAGATTCACAACGCTCTAGGTGAAGAAGTTCCTTCTCAATTCAGTCCTAAATCTGCTTTCCCTCATTTTGAGGCTATACCCTCTTGTCCTAGTTACACCCAGCGGTGGAAACATTCTCTCTACTTGTATTTTACCAATCCCTTCATAATTTTATACGTTTCTATAAGATTGCCCCCTCATTATTCTAAATTCCAATGGATATAATCCAGGTCTACTCAGTGTCTCCTCATAAGCCAACTCCCTCAACTATGGAGTCAACGTAGTGAACCTTCACTGTACCCCTTCTTGTGCCAGTAAATCCTTTCTCAAGTAAGGAGACCAAAACTGCACACAGTTCTCTAGGTGTGGCCTCACCAACACCCTGTACAGTTGCAACATAACTTCTCTGCTTTTAAACACAATCTCTTCAGCAATGAAGGATAAAATTCTTCTTGCTGCTCCTGCAGACCAACCCTCTGTGATTCATGCACAAGGACACCAAGATCCCTCTGAACAGCAGCATGCTGCAATTTCTTACAATTCAAGTAATAGTACTTCTAACTGTTATTCCTCCTGAGATGGATGACTTCACATTTATTAACATTGAATTCCATCTGCCATACCTTTGCCCACTCACTTAAACTATCTATATCCCTTTGCAAAGTTTCACAGTATTCTGCAAACTTTGCTCTACCACTCATCTTAATGTCATCTGCAAACTTTGACACACTACATGTGGTCCCCAACTCCAAATCATCAATATAAATTGTGAATAATTGCGGTCCCAACACTGATCCCTGAGGCACACCACTAGCCACTAATTGCCAACTAGAGTAGCACTCATTTCTCCCCACTCTTTGCTTCCTGTTGCTTAACCAGTCCTCTATCCATGCTAATACTTTGCCCATAATGCCTTGTACCTTTATCAGCCTTTTGTGTGGCACCTTGTCAAATGCCTTTTGGAAATTTAAATTCACCATATCTACTGGGTCCCCATTGTCCACTGCATTTGTAATGTCTTCATAGAATTCCAAAAGATCAGTTAAGCATGGCCTGCCCTTCATGAACCTGTGCTGCATCTGCCCAACAGGACAATTTCTATCTAGATGCCTTGCTATTTCTTCCTTGATAATAGACTCAAGCATTTTCCACACAACAGAAGTTAAGCTAAGTGGTCAATAATTCCCCATCTTTTCTCTACCTCCCCTTTTAAACAGTAGCATCACATTTGCTGTTTTCTAATATGGTGGAACAAAGTTCAATGAATTCTAGAAAATTACCACAAGTGCATTTGCTATTTCTCCCACCATCTCTGAAGCATCTGCAATGAATTTGAACTGGCCTTGGGAGCCAAGGTAAATTGAGGTAAAAGCGAGGCCGTGTTTTTTGGGAACTGGGCCGACTGATCCTTCATTTCCCTCACCGTCAGGACAGATTACCTGAAGGTGCTCAGAATATGGTTCAGAAGAGCTGGGGCATGCATGAAATCTTTGGAGGAGCGCATTGTCAAGGTGAAGCAGAAACTGGCCTTTTGGAAGCCCTGCTCCCTCGCCATTGTGGGTAAAAATCTGGTTATCAGGTGTGAGGCACTCTGTCTCTTGTACATGGCGCAGGTCTCACCTATTCCCAGGGCCAGTGTTGTTGCAGTCATCTGAGCCATCTTCTAATTCATCTGGAAGCCTAAGAAAGACCACGTCCACAGGAATTCCATGAACAAAACTCTGGCTAAGGGTGGGGGAAAGAATGTACCCAAAGTTGCCCTCATCCTGATGGCAACCATTGTGTGTGGCTGCATCAAGCTGTGCGTAGACCCTCAGTACGCAAACCATGTACTGAGATTCTACCTGTCTCCGATGTTGTGAAGGATGGTACTGGCCTCGTTGCCGTGGAAGGCTCCAAGTTGGACGTTCCATGTCGTCTGTCCCTTGTTGAGAAATTTGCAGATAAAAACACCTTTGATCATAGATCCATCAGAAAGTGGATGGCATGCAGCATCCTCGAGTCCCTGTGACAAAGGAGAGAGTGGATCCTATCGGGTTGTTCTCTGGGCAGATTGTGAAAGTCATTTGGCAGAATGCGTCATCATCAGAATTTTCTAATGAGCATCAAGACATCACTTGGCTGGTAGTGAGAAGGGCACGACCTGTGAGATCCTTTATCTACACCTGGTCAGTCTGCACCACCGCACATTGCCCTCGAAGCAGCTATGGATGGGCGGATGGGTGGAGACTGTCACACATCTCCTGCTGGTATGTGCCTTTGCAAAAGAAATCTGGAGAAAGAAGAAGCAGTTTTTGTCGAATTTTGTCCCGAGCAGCTCCATGACATGGGACTCTGTGCTGTATGGTGTGTTCCCAGGATGCGCACTGAGACAAACATTAACTGCACCTGCAGGACCATCAACTCAGTGAAAGATGCTCTTTGGTCTGCCGAAACTTGCTGGTCTTCCAGAAAAGAAGTTGACCCTGACTGAGTGTTGCAGACTGGCACCTTTCAAGATCCAGGTCTTGGTGCTGAGGGACGCAGTAAAGCTTGGGGCAGCTGCCACCAAGGCACTGTGGGGAAAGACCACTATCTGAGGCCTTCCTACTGAAGATAAATAGGGGATTGTTCATTTATCGGATCCTTCTAGCACCTCAAATATTTGTTTACATTAGCATTGTATATGTAAGAGGAGTCTTTGGTTTTTTGCAAAAAGTCAAAGTCCAATGTGTTGTTTATTTACTTGATATGCAACTGTACAGGATCGAACTGCTTTTGTGACAATGTGTATATACACAGAATTTTTTATGAATAAACTATATTTTTGAAATTTAAAGATGGGCTGAATGATCCACATACATACATTCATTGTTCAGTTGCTTGGATATGTGTATTTTGCAAGCATTATAAAAAAATCTGTAATAATCCAGCTGCTTCTGGTTGGTGCACAACACCTATTCCCCACCTTCACCCCAGCTTCCTGTTGTTACATACATGTCTAATTTGTGTCAAAAATAATTTGTCAATTAGAAGTGATGGCCGATATTTGTGTGTGGTCTGCAGACTAGAAAAATACATTCAGGTCAATATTGAGTTTGTCTGTAATTCTGCTCTATTGCAATTAGTTTTCTTTTGTGGTTTTATGCTAGATTGTTTTTATGTTCAGTGAGTTCTGTTGGTGTGTCCTCACATGCTACAAACCAATGTGTGTGTGTCAAATTTGTAGCAAGCCCAGGATCAAGAAAAAGAACACCGGCATTGTATTATGTTTCCTGGTTATATCGTGTTCTTTGACGTGATCTCTATGGCTTTTATGGGCAGGAATAAATATACCAGCAGGCCATGTGTATACTGCAAACTGACAAAGTGATGTAAGACCATAAGTCATAGGAATACAAGTAGGCCATTCAGCCCACCAAGTCTGCTCTGCCATTCAATTAGAATATGGTGGATCTGATAATCCTCACCTACACTTTCTGTCCCTTACCAATATCCCTGGATTCCCTGACTGATTAAACATCTGTCTATCGAAGCCTTTAATTCCACAGACTCACTACTCTCTGAGAGAAGAAATTCCTCCTCATCTCTGTCTTAAAAGAGACCCATTATTTCTAAGATTATACCCCCTGGTTTTCCCCTCATGAGGGGAAACAACCTTTCCACATCTACCCTGTCGAGCCCCGTGAGAATCTAATGTGTTCCAATAAGGTCACTTCTCACTTTTCTAAATGTCATTGAGTACAGGTTCAACTTACTTTACCTCTTCTCATACCTTGAATCAATCTAATGAAACATTCTCTGGACTGCTTTCAATTCAGCTATGTCTGTCCTTAGATAATGGGACCAAAATTGTTCACAGTATTCTAGGTGTGGTCTGACGTGTACCTTGTATAATTATAATAAGATTTCCTTATTCTTATACTTCATTCCCCCTGAAATAAATGTCAGCATTCCATCTGTCTTCTCTCATTCCCAATGAATTTTTATACTAGTGTTTTGTGATTCATGCACGAGTACTCCCAAATCCCTCTGTGATGCAGGTTTCTGCAGTTTTTCTCCATTTAAATAATATTAAGCTCTCTATTCTTCCTACTAAAGTGAAAACCATTTTCCCTTGTTATATTCCATCTGCAAGTCTCTGCTCGTTAGATTACCCTGTCTATAGCCCTCTATAGATTCTCTTGTCTTCCTCACCACTTGCCTTCCCACCTATTTTTGTGACATTCGCAAACTTGGTGATTGTACCTTCACTTCCCACATCCAAGTCATCAATGTATGTTGTAAATAATTGTGTCCCACCACTAATCCCTATGGCAATCCACTCGTTATGGGTTGTCATCTGGAAAAATACCCCCTTTATCCCAAATCTGTGAATTTTATTAGTTAGCCAATCCTTCATCCCCAACACATGGACTCATCTTTTATGTGCAGTACCTTATTGACACCTTTGGAATTCCGAATATACTGTACCTATTGGTCCCCGTTACCTATACTGCTTGTTACCTCCTCAAAGAATGATTTCCACTTCATGGAGCCATGTTTACTGTGTATGATTATATGTGTTACAAACTGCTGCACTGTTACACCTTTATAATATTTTTTTTCCAAGACAGGCATTAAGCTAATTGGCCTATTCCATAGCTGTTACCATTTTTATATGTCCCTCCCTTTTTGAATAATAATGACATGTAGGCAATTTTCCAATCCTCTGGGATTTTTCAAGAATCCAAGAATTTTTTAAATAACAAGTACCTAAGTGCTCAAATAAGATACTAGCACTATTAATTTAGAGGAACTAACATTATTATTTTCTGCAAGATAAAAAAAGTCATGCCTGCTGTGATAAACTAATTAATTTGACAAAAACCTCCACAATTTAGCATTGTCTAGTGATTCAGTTTTGTCCATCAGGTTTTTGTGGCTTGTTTTTATTTATCAATGGCATGAGAGGTTTAGATACATTTTGAAAATTCAAAGTTGAATCTATTATACTCAAAACAAATAAAGATTCTAACAAAGTCAAAAGCTCATTTGTATTTTAATTTTGTGGATTGACTTTTCATCAAATATGAGAGTGTGTTGCTGGAAAAGCACAGCAGGTCAGGCAGCATCCGGGGAGCAGGAAAATCGATGTTTCGGGCCAGAGCCCTTCATCAGGAATGAGACCAAAATTTCCCCTCCCACGTGGTTGAAGATGCTCTCCAACGCATCTCATCCAAGTCCCCCACCTCCACCCTTGAACCCCACCCCTCCAACCACAACAAGGACATCCCCTTCCCCCCCCCCCATCCTCATCTTCTACCCCATCAACCTCTGCTTAATTGCATCATCCGCCAACATTTCTGCCACCTACAAACGGACCCCACCACCAGGGATATATTTCCCTCCCCACCTCTATCCAATTTCCACAAAGACTGTTCCCTCCACAACTACCTGATCAAGTCCATGCCCCCCTAACAACCCACCCTCCCCTCCTGTCACCGCAGGAATTGAAAAACTTGCACCCACACTTCCCCCCCCCTTACCTCTATCCAAGGCTCCAAAGGAGCCTTTCACATCCATTAAAGTTTCAACTGCATTTCCACACGTCATTTATTGTTTCCGTTGCTCCCAATGCAGTCTCCTCTATACTGGGGAGACTGAACGCCTTCTTGCAGAGGACTTTAGAGAACATCTCTGGGACACTTGCACCAATCAATCCCACCACCACGTGGCCGAACATTTCAACTCCCCGTCCCACTCTGCCGAGGACATGTAGGTCCTAGGCCTCCTCCATTGCCATTCCCTCACCACCCGACGCCTGGAGGAAGAACGCCTTATCTTCTGTCTTGGGACCCTTCAACCCCAGAGCATGAATGTGGACTTCACCAGTTTCCTTATTTCCCTTCCCCAGTTCCAAACTTCCAGCTCAGCACTACCTTCATGACCTGTCCCACCTGACAGTCTTCTTTCCCACCTATCGCTCCACCCTCCTGTCTGACCTTTACACCCATCTCCATCCACCTATTGCACACTCAGCTACCTTCTCTCCCCCGCACTGCCCCCCTCTCCCCCCCAACTGGCTCCCAGCCTCATTCCTGATGAAGGGCTTTGGCCTAAAACATTGATTTTTTTTCTGCTCCTCGGATGCTGCCTGACCTGCTGTGCTTTTCCAGCAACACATTCTCAACTCTGATCTCCAGCATCTGCAGACCTCACTGTCTCCTTTTTAATTAGATACTCAGTCAGGCTTTTAGGCTGAAGCTGGATCTGTCAGATTGCATTCTAGTTGCTGCCAGGTGCTGCCTGATTGGGAGCAAATCTCTTGCCTGCATTCCCATCTTTGCCATAATCATTTTGGAAGTGTAGGGTGGCTGGGAGTTGGAGCCTTGCAGGTTGAAGCTCTCAATATATGCTGGTGAACTGAGATGGGTGTCTCCACAGCATGACAACTGGCTTCAGGCATTGAAGCTTCGAATATTTGTATTACCGGTTCCCAGGAGTTACAGTGATATCATTGAGCAGAATATGAGCAGAATGAGAGTACAACAATGTCCTTTCTGGAAAAAGGTTGTATTGACTGAGACTGAGAGAGTCTTAAGAGTACATTGACATGAACACAAAGAGTGGACAGACTAGTCCTTAACTAATGTAAGTATAAGACCAGACCCTGATATATCTACAATTACCGTATGCAGCAGTATTTAACATTAATGTGTAAGAAATTACGTTACTTTTAAGTCCAAATCTGAAGACAGTCCTTGACTTTGCTTTCTCCTTGACGAGTCTGCCTTGAATCCAAACTGATAATAACAACATCAAACCACACAATAAAAGATGACAGCAGTATAAGATTCAATGCCTGGAACTTTGTGGGAGAAGTGAAGGTTAAGAAACAATCTGGTCAGTGTCTGCAGAAGAGAATTCAAAATATAATTTTTACAAGAAATTGTCTTTGCAGCTATAAGACCAGCTAGTGGCAAAAAAAAAGCCACAGAGCTGAGCAGCTATTGTGAAGGAAACATCTCTGAACTGAAAACACCACCAGAACACAAAGTCTCAAAAAAGTCTTTTGCAACCAGTCCTAAAGAAAACAAGCCTTAAACAACATTGACAGTAGGGAACAAAGTCAAATCAAGTACTCATGAAAAATAACTACAGTAATTAGCAGACACCAAAATCAAGTTTGATCACTGGAAGAAGGGACATAAAAGGTTGTTTCTACACAAAAGACTAGGTTGAGGAGCAAACTTAAGACTTCTAACAGTGAGTTAATAAATGTTGAAATATCTAATTGATGACAAATTTAACAAGAGCAAAGTACAACCTTAAAGAAAATTGATTGAAAAAGGAAAAGAAAAATTGAGAGGAAGAATTGTTTTGTAATTTGAAGTATCAGAGGCCTAGCAATGAAGTTCACAAAATTTACATTATTTTAACAGATCAAATGACAAATTCAGTTTTCATTCAATATTTAATTTGTTTTATTGATTTTATGTATTTTTATGAATGAAAAATTAGAGGAAAAAGCATGTGGCTTTAATTGTGTGATTTGAAAATCAGCACAAAAAAAACAGAAGAATTGGCACAAATGATGTCAGCTTTGGTACAGTGTCAAGAAAAGGAAACCATTTTGAAAAGGTTTCACCACAGATCTTTTAGAAATCCCTCAGCCATCTTCAAAAAGAAATATCTTCATTCATAGAGATGTACAGCATGGAAAAAGATCCTTCAGTCCAACTCGTCCATGCTGACCAGATATCCCAACCTAATCTAGTTCATTTGCTAGCACCTGGCCCATGTCCCTCCAAACACTTCCTATTCATATACCCATTCAGATGCCTTTTAAATGTTGCAATTGTACCAGCTTCCACTACTTCCTCTGGCGGCATGGTGGCTCAGTGGTTAGCACTGCAGCCTCTCAGCACCCAGGTTCAATTCCAGCCTCAGGCGACTCTCTGTGTGGAGTTTGCACATTCTCCCTGTGTCTGTGTGGGTTTCCTCCAGGTGCTCTGGTTTCCTCCCATAGTCCAAAGATGTGCAGGTTAGGTGAATTGGCCATGCTAACTTGCCCATGGTGTTAGGTACATTAGTCAGAGGCAGCAGCCTTGTAAATCTTTTTTGAACCCTTTCAAGTTTCACAACATCCTTCTGATAGAAAGGAGACCAGAATTGCATGCAATATTCCAACGGTGGTCTAACCAACTTCCTGTACAGCATGACATCCCAACTCTTGTACTCAATACTCTGACCAATAAAGGAAAATATACCAGACGCCTTCTTCACTACCTGCGACTCCACTTTCAAGGAGCTATGAACCTGCACTCCAAGATCCCTTTGTTCAGCAACACTCCGAGGACTTTACCATTAAGTGTATAAGTCCTGGTAAGATTTGCTTTTCCAAAATGCAGGCCTTGCATTTATCTGAATTAAACTCCATCTGCCATTTTCAGCCCATTGGCCCATCTGATCAAGTTCCAGTTGTAATCTAAGGTAACCTTCTTCGCTGTCCACCTCCTTTTTCTTAACCAAACCCTCAATTTCTCAAGTCATTCAGCATTCCCTAAACCTACCAGCCTTTCCTTTCACCCTAACAGGGATATACTTTCTCTGGACTCTCGTTATCTCGTTTCTGAAGGCTTCCCATTTACCAGCCGTCCCTTTACCTGTGAACATCTGCCCCAAATCAGCTTTTGAAAGTTCTTGCCTAATACTGTCAAAATTGGCCTTCCTCCAATTTAGAACTTCAACTTTAAGATCTGGTCTATCTTTTTCCACCACTATTTTAAAACTAATAGAATTATGGTCGCTGGTCCCACTGTGCTCCCCCACTGACACCTCAGTCACCTGCCCTGCCTTATTTCCCAAGAGTAGGTCAAGTTTTGCACCTTCTCCACATACTGAATCAGAAAGTTTTCTTGTACACACTTCCTCTCCATCTAAACCTGTAACACTATGGCAGTCCCAGTCAATGTTTGGAAAGTTAAAATCCCCTACCATAACCACCCTATTATTCTTACAGATAACTGAAATCACCTTACAAATTTGTATCTCAATGTCCCGCTATTAGGGGGTCTATAATACAATCCCATTAAGGTGATCATCCCATTCTTATTTCTCAGTTCTACCCACATGAATGTATTTCCAGAAATATCCTCCCTCAGCACAGCTGTAATGCTATCCCTTATCAAAAATGCCACTCCCCCTCCTCTCTTGCCTCCCTTTCTGTCTTCCGGTAGCATTTGTATCCTGGAATATTAAGCTATCATTCCTGCCCATCCCTGAGTCATGTTTCTGTAATTGCTATGATATTCCAGTCCCATGTCCCTAACCATGCCCTGAGTTCATCTGCCTTCTCTGTTAGGCCCCTTGCATTGAAATAAATGCAGTTTAATTGATTAGTCCTACCTTGTTCTCTGCTTTGTCTGTGCCTGCCCTGACTGTTTGACTCGCTTCTGTTCTCAACTGTAGTCTCAGACTAATCTCTTTCCTCACTATCTCCCTGGGTCCTAACCCCCCCCCCCCCCCCCCCCCCCCCATTACTGGTTTAAATCGTCCTGAGCAGTTCTAGCAAATTTCCCTGCCAGTATATTAGTCCCTTTCCAATTCAGGTGCAATCCTTCCTGCTTGTACAGGTCACGTCTACCCCAAAAGAGATTCCAATGATCCAAAAATGTGAATCCTTCCCCTATTCACCAGCTCCTCAGCCATGCATTCATCTGCTCTATCCTCCTATTCCTACCCTCGCTGGCACGTGTCACTGGGAGTAATCCAGATATTACTACTCTCGAGGACCTCCTTTTTAAATTCCTGCCTAACTCACTGTAATCTCCCTTCAGAATCTCAACCTTTTCCCTTCCTATGCCATTGGTTCCAATGTGGACAATGACCTCTTGCTGGGCCCTCTCCCCGTGAGAACATTCTGCGCCCTCTCTCAGACATCCTTAGTCCTGGCACCAGGGAAGCAACACACCATTCTGCTTTTTCACTGCTGGCCACAGAAACGTCTGTACCTCAAACTAAAGAATCCCCTAACACAATTGATATCTTGGATCCCGACGTACCCCCTCGTTGCATTAGTGCCAGTCTCCATACCAGAAACTTGGCTGTTGGTGCTATGTTCCCCTGAGAATCCATCACAGCATACCTGTTTGAAATCTTGATGAAGACGCCATAGTTTTAAAGCAAAAGCAAACTTTACATTAACAGCAACAAAAACCTCAACAATTTTAAGTCTTTATGCCACAATAAAACTTTAGCTAATTCAGAATTCCACAAGTCAATTAAATGACTGTAGAACAGGAAGATTAAAAATACAAACAATGTGCTGAAATTCTGAGCCATGCTTGCTTACCCTGTTTAACACTGGAAGAAACTTACTTTAGCTTTCTTACTACCATCAGTTATTCACAAACCATGCTTTCAGGCATGTAATAACTCACAACTCACCAAATTCATTTTGCTTGAAATCTGCACTCCATTTGTATTCATACTGTTTGGAGCTACAGTGCTCTTGCATTTATACCCTCTACTCAGTTTATAAGTTAGTTTCCCTTTTCAAGTATGAAATGCAAAACGCACTTTTGTATGTTTCATCCGTGGGCGGCACGGTGGCGCAGTGGTTAGCACTGCTGCCTCACAGCACCAGGGACCTGGGTTCAATTCCCGCCTCAGGTGACTGACTGTGTGGAGTTTGCACGTTCTCCCCGTGTCTGCGTGGGTTTCCTCCGGGTGCTCCGGTTTCCTCCCACAGTCCAAAGATGTGCGGGTCAGGTGAATTGGCCATGCTAAATTGCCCATAGTGTTAGGTAAGGGGTATATGTTGGGGTATGGGTGGGTTGCGCTTCGGCGGGTCGGTGTGGACTTGTTGGGCCGAAGGGCCTGTTTCCACACTGTAAGTAATCTAATCTAATCTAAAATACATGATTTCCTCACCTTTATCCTGTAAGTCAGTGCAAGGGGGTCAAGCATGCAATATGGGTGGTGTTGTGAAGATGATATGTGTGGCAATTTAAGGCATGTCCACATTTAGCAGAACAAATAGAGCATGGTGAACAATGCAAAGAAGTGTTTCCTCACGCAAAAATGAAGTGTGAAGTTGCTTTAAATCTAAAGGTCACAACATTTGCTAATTCATCAAATAGCTATGCTGCTGCCAGGGAATGTGAAAGATTGGTGTGCAAAGAGTGGCACGGTGGCTCAGTGGTTAGCACTGCTGCCTCACAGCAGCAGGGACCTGGGTTCAATCCCAGCCTGGGGCAACTGTCTGTGTGGAGTTTGCACATTCTCCCCGTGTTTGCGTGGGTTTCCTCCGGGTGCTTCAGTTTCCTCCCACAGTCCAAAGATGTGCAGGTCAGATGAATTGGCCATGATAAATTGCCCGTAGAGTTAGGTGCGTTAGTTAGGGGGGATGGATGTGGGTGAGTTACTCTTCGGAGGGTTGGTGTGAACTAGTTGGGCAAAAGGCCTGGTTCCACACTGTAGGGAATCTAATCTAAAAAAAATGAAAGAAGGAGGAATCTGCTATGAACGAGATGCCCAAGACCAAACCTGACATAAGAACTAGTACCAGCTACTGGCTTGAACATGAGAAACTTAAGAAGCAGGGTTAATTTCTAATGTCACAGCAAAGGATCCACTGGGAAATAGTGATCATAATGCCATTTAATTCCATGTTAAGTTTGACAGTGACATACTCCAGTCATAAACAAAAACCTTGCCCTTAAACAAAGTTTATATATTGTGTAAGGTTAATTGGAGACATAGACTAAAAGGTATGGTAGTAATTTAACATTTAAACATTTAAAGAAGCAATTCAGACTTTTCAACAAAGATACATTCCATGGAGAGACAAAAGCTCAACAATTAGAAACTATCCATAACTCATTCAGGAAGTTAATTGACTAAACGGAGAAGCTTACAATATTGTAAAATAAAATTCTAGCAATTCTGAAGATTCGGAGTGCTTTAAGGGCCACCAATATGTTGATATAAAGGTTTTAAAATAATGAGGGAATTAACCAGCTAAGAATATAAAAATAGATTAAGAGCATTAATATGTATGTAAAAAAGTAAATGAGTAGCTAAAGTTATAAATGACCCCTTTACAAGCAAGAGAAAATAAAGTGGGACATGAAGAAATGACAGAGGCATTGAATAAATATTGGTATCTGTCTAATAGTAGAATACACATGGCTTGATACTGGAAATAGATGGTAACGTCTGGGTTAAAAAGAGTGAGGAAATTATGGAAAGTAATGCCAGTAGAGAAAAATTTATTTACAAAACTTAAGGAACTAAAATCTGGAAAAGAATCCTCAGGATCTAATGAAGGTACTTGCTAAAGAGGAAGTATATATCAGTGGAGATATATCAGATTGGTTCCTGGGAATGGTAGGATGAGGAGACAGTGAAGATACTGAGCCTATAACCTCTTACGTTTAGAAGATTGAGAGGTGATCTCATAGAGGCACAGAGATTAGTGCAAGTTCAAGACAGAGATAGATATCTAGTTACAAATGACATTAAGAGTTATGGGAATAATGCAGGAATATGATGTTTAGATGGAGGATCAGTCATGATCTCAAATGGCAGAGGAAGCGCTACTTGAGTAATGAATTCCCTACTCCTGCTCCTATGTTCCAATGTACCCAACTAAACTTTAAAAAGAGATAGTATATGCGCTACCAATGATTTTCCAACATCATTAGATTCAGGAATGGCTCAAGTTTGATATTAGCAAATGTTACACCACTTTTCAGAAAAAGGTGTGAGTGAGAAATTTGTGAACCACAGGCCTGTTAGCCTAATGCCAGTTGTCAGTAAAATGCAGAAATCTGTTACTAAAGAAAATTGACTGTCAGCCTCACCCAACAAGAAACCCAACAAAATTGAGGAAAAGATGGAAACAGCCATTTTGAAGTGTTGGCGCCATAATGCAAGAAAGTATCACAAATGACTCAATTGTCCAGCAGGGGGCATCCAGGGTCTTCACTGAGACAGATTTGGACATCTTCGACAGTGTTGCAGTGCTGCAGTGCAAGATCATCTCTTGAATGTAAATGCTACCTCCAGAGCATAGGAGAATCCAGTAAATGGAAGAAGACCATCAGGCATAGTAGCAGAAACAAGCTATTCAAACTGACAACTCTGCTCTGCTGTTCAATCAGACTATGGCTGATCTAGATTAGATTAGATTTACAGTGTGAAAACAGGCCCTTCGGCCCAACAAGTCCACACCGACCCGCCGAAGCGCAACCCACCCATACCCCTACCTAACACTACGGGAAATTTAGCATGGCCAATTCACCTGACCCGCACATCTTTGGACTGTGGGAGGAAACCGGAGCACCCGGAGGAAACCCACGCAGAAACGGGGAGAACGTGCAAACTCCACACGGTCAGTCACCTGAGTCGGGAATTGAACCCGGGTCTCAGGCGCTGTGAGGCAGCAGTGCCACCCACAATCCGATTATGCTCGACTCTACTTTTCTGCCTTTTCCCATAAACCTTGATATTCTTATTGATTTTTAAAAAATGTCTATCTCAACCTCGAACGTCCAAACTCAACAGCCCTCTCCAGTCAACAATTCCATAGATTTACTGCTCTTTCAGAGAAGAAATTCCTCCTTATCTTTGACTTCAAGGGACCCCTTATTTCAGAGATTGTACCTTCTGGTCCAAGACTCACCCACAAGGGGAAACAATCATGTTACAACTAACCTGTCAAGTCCCTAAGAATCTTGTATGTTCAATAAGATTGCTTTTCATTCTTCTAAACTCCAATGAATACTGGCCCAGCTTCTCATCATAACATAGTCCCTGCATATCTCCTATCATTCTAAAGGACTTTCTCTGCACTGCCTTGAATAGTCCTTCAAAGATTCCTAAACAAGAGACATGCCTCAGGAATAAATCAAATGGTATGCTACTGTCAGAGCCAGTTTCATCACTTCAAGAAAGCTCCAGTACTCAACAAAATTGCACAAAATCCACTTGACCAGACCCAGATGAGCCTTACCTCTTTCAAGATACCTCCTATTGAAGGGGCGACCTGACAACGAAAGACTGTTAAGTGGTGATGTTGTGCCATCAAAGAAGAACTGAAGAGTGTTCAGTCTTTGATGCAGTAAATCATGATCCCTCTGATACTGTTCTAGTTCAGAATTAGCAAAATTCTTCACCTACCATTACTGTGATGCTAGTTTGTATCACTAATTATATGATCAATGACAAAATATGGCATGAGTTTGTTGAAGATGTGATGAATCTTCTCGCATGATCAGGTTTACAAGATGATTATATTGATCTTTCATTTGGTAGCACACAGCATGCACCTGATGAGGTGGTTCAAGTGCATAGAGACCAAGAGCCTCCACACAACGCAGGAAAATTCTTCAACAACTATAAACATAAGAATGCCATTCTACTTTGATAATAGGAGCCCAAAAAATTCTTTCAAACCTTGTATTGCATAACCCTGGCAGATAAAACATAATCATCTCATAAACAAGTTCATCTCGTTTCATCTTTGCATCTAAGATGTTTCGCAGTAATTTCTGATACCATATCAAAATTCCAGACTGAAAATCTACCTGTGCAAGCAGCCACCTCAGAAGAGATTTTCATTGACTCCTCACAGTCCTACTGCAAATCTTTTGAAGAAGTTAATCCATACTCCGTAGTTTTCCCCAATGATTCACACCTCCCTTCAACCTTAACTTGAGCATATGGCACAAGAGCTTTACGTTATAATTGAACCACAGTTGAATGGTAACACTCTTCAGTTCTTCATTGATGGCACATCTTCACCGCTTAACATTCCTGATGAGGGGCTTTTGCCCAAAACATCGATTTTCCTGCTGCTTGGATGCTGCCTGACCTGCTGTGCTTTTCCAGCACCACTCTAATCTTGACTCTTCACCACATAATAGTCTTTCATTGTCACATTGTCTCTTCAATAGAAGAAAGTGAGGACTGCAGATGCTGGAGAATCAGAGTCAAAAAGTGTGGTACTGGGAAAGCACAGCAGGTCAGGTAATATCCGAGGAGCTGGAGAATCAACATTTCAGGCATAAACATTTCATCAGGAAAGTGGAGGGGGAAGGGGTCTGAGAAATAAATGGAGGTGGGGGGGGGTGCTGGAGAGTAGGTAGGTGGAAAGGCAAGTGGGTGGATGGTGGATATACACAGACATATTAGGGTAGTGAGGAGGGTGAGCGGATAGGTAGGAAGGAAGATGGGCAGATAGGATGGGTCAAGAGGGTGATGTTGCTTTGTAGGTTTGGATTTGGGATGAGTGGGGAAGGGGAGCTGTGGAAACTAGTAAAGTGAAGGTACCTTGAAAGAGTTAGAGCTAATCTGTGTCTGGTCAATTGGATTTGTGTAGTTTTGTTGAGTACCCATTCGTCTTTATCCTGATCCTCAGATAGGTCAGTCATGATCTAATTGAATGATGGGGCAAACTTGAGGGGTTAAATAGAACATAGAACATAGAAAAATACAGCGCAGTACAGGCCCTTCAGTCCTCAATGTTGCACCGATCCAAGCCCGCCTAACCTACACTAGCCCACTATCCTCCAAATGCCTATCCAATGCCCATTTAAATGCCCATAAAGAGGGAGAGTCCACCACTGCTACTGGCAGGGCATTCCATGAACTCACGACTCGCTGAGTAAAGAATCTACCCCTAAAATCTGTCCTACTACTACCACCTCTTAATTTAAAGCTATGCCCCCTCATAATATCTGACTCCATACGTGAAAAAAGGTTCTCATGGTCAACCCTATCTAAACCCCTAATCATCTTGTACTACTCCTGCATCTTTTCTTATATTTATTATATTCCTGCGTTCTTATGATGCAGCAGTTCACTGCCATCCAGTCATTTAAGTACTGTAAATATTGGGATACTGTTAGTATTGGTGAAAGTATGGTTTTAGACTAGATCTCAAACTCTTGGCCTCCTACAGCATTTCAAATGACCATTCTGGAAGAATTGTGAGATCTCCACAAGGTTTGATGCTGTGCACAACTGAATTTGGAGGGAGATGATAGGTTGGAAATACGTTCACCCATGAGGGAAATACTTTTAGTTGAGCATTTCAACTAATATTAAGACTACTCCTTTAGTTAATAATGTTGGAAACTGATGAAGTACTTGGGAGACAGGATTTAATGAATATGTGGTTAATCCTATAACCTGTCTATAACCTCATCACTGTATACTGTCAGTTAATGAACATTGTTTGAATGTAACCTTGACCTTAGTCCTGAGCTGTTGAGAAGATCCAAAGGACCCAATTAGAACAATGCTGATCAATTTAGATTACATTATATTGTTATGAAGTTGAAAGCGTGTATTGTACCTTTAAGAGAGAGAGAATGGCTGTTGTGAACACAGAGCTTACAAGCACCTGTGTATATGACTAGATGGCAGTCCCAGAGTGTACTAGAAAATTGAAAATGTGTAACATTTGGCTGTGAAATGGATGCCTGAGTTTTGGTTGCTGTTTTGACAACAATTCAAATTTAACCAATTAGTTTAAATAATGTCCCAGAATACTAAAACACAATCAAGTTTGTATTTATTATTTTACAACATTAAACTAATGAGACAACCTGATGTTGGGTGGGTATAAAAATGCAGACATTTTGAAAATTGGTCAGAGTATGACTGCTATAGAAAGAGAAACTCATGGAGAGCTAATTGCCCATATAACATCTTGCTCTCAAAGAAATTAGAAAACACTGTATCAAAGGTACCTTTTCACGTGAAACATACTCGTGGTAAAAAGAAAGAAGAGGACCCAGGAAAATCAACAGCCAGAAGACAGTATGTGTGGTTTTGAAATGAAGTTGATGTAATTTTAATCAATGTCTTACTGGAACAGCATGTTGTTATACAATTGGAGGCAGATACTAAGCAGTTAAGAGAAAGAGGGGCATAGAGTTGTGAATTGTTATTGTTTGATATTCAGTTTTAGAGTTAAAAAGTAAATTGATATTATTTTCTTTAAATAGTGAAATTTGGGAGTTCTCTCACTCATATTTTAACAGATTACAAGGCGACATGAGCTTTTCTGGGTGTTTGGTTTAATTACAGAGGGGTTCACCTCCATGTTGTCACAATATGAAACCTTTCCCTCATACACCATCTGGAGGGGTTACTGTGGTTTAGCTTTTCTGTGTGCTATGATGGGAGAGCCCTAAACTGCTCTGTTTGGTTTCTATGATCCTGAACTCAGTAACAGCCTTATGACTCACTTGCGCACCCTTACTGAGACCAGAACTATAAGGTAAAGTCATCAGCCTGTTTCTTGAGTGCTATACAAGTGCATGATAGAATTATACATATTAACAACAGTAGGGCTTTTAGTAGTTAACCTATAACTAAAATAAGTAGTGGTTAAAGTTTAATCTCTGACAATGCCCACGGTTAATGCATAGGGAACATTCTACCCTGGGAAGCCCTGATTTTATTAGATAAAACTTTCAGTAGGGTACAACCAATGCAACCTGTCTATTTTGAAGTTGGAATTGTTCATTGTTGAAAAGCAACATTTTACTGCAGATCTAATGCATTTCTTCCAAATATGCACAGCATAGTCAACGACAACTATATTTATTTGGAGCCTTTAGCAGAATTTAATCTCAAAAGATGTTTCAGAGGAGTACTTTAAAACAAAATATGACAGCAAGCAACATAAGGAATTATTAGTATAAATAAATTATAGTTTGATCAAAGAAATAGGTATCAAAGTATTTTAAAGAAGGCAGGTGAGAGAAAGAAAGGCAAAGAAATGTAGGCAGGGAATGCCAGAGATGAAGGCTTAGGGCCGAGGAAACTGAAAGGTATATGAAATTTGTGTAAAATGAAGTCAGTCTATGAAAACATATAATAAAGATGAAATCCCACTCGTGTTTTTCATATATTACAATATGGAAGAATTGTGAAGACAATGTTGAACAAATTGGGGATATTTGTATTTTAACATCTACACACACTGTTCTGGTGTAAAGCTATAAACATTGTTGAAACTATGCAGAAATTAATTTCTTTCCAACTGTTAACACTATTATTTTAATCAACCTGTTTGAGTATATTGTGGCACTCACCATGACAGATGGGTCTTGAACTCGGACTTTCTTGCCCAGAGTTAGGGACCACTATTGCGTCGCATATTCATACTTTGCATGATTGCTTCTGAACAGAATATATTATTTATTAATGAGTTGTCTTTATTCAATAACTAAACTGACAGATGGAAACAAAAGAAAAAGTGGATAAATTGATGATGTGAACTTGTACTTTAACTGTCCTCTCATTAATGCATTCAACAGCCCCTTAAGAGCTCAAACTGGTCAGTTGCTGAGCTGTTCACATCTCAAATATTTATTGATTTACACAGAGGGATTTAAACCTTATATGTCTGGCTGGAATAAGATGAGTAAGCAATTAAAGTTGTCCATGTTGCTTTCCTGCCAAAAATCTACCTGAGACACAACACTCAGAATTTTATAAAAGTGAATACTGCAGCTGCTGGAAATTTGAAACAAAAACAGAAGATGCTGGAAATACTCAGTAGGTCTGACAATCTCTGAGAAATGAGAAACAGAGGGCTCAATCTTGCTATGTTTTGTCAAAGTGTCATTTTTATCAAGTTTCATGAAGGGTTTCTCTCCCCAAGCGAGTTTTCTATCATCCCAAACTGCCTCATTAACCCTTTCATCCTATGCCAGCCTGATTCTCCCATTTGCCACAGTCAGAAGTACTCGTCACTGCTGGCGTATTCCAGAAACCCCCTTACCAGTGCCTTCTTTGAAGGGCTGTTGTGCACTAGGATAATCACGGTCAGTCCAGAGCAGCCCTTCACTGTTCATAACATTTGTTGACATAGATTAAGGGAAATAGGTGTCCCGCTTTGTGGACAGGGACAAGGTGGTTTGGATGGTGCAGAGGAGAGATGTTCTTTTCCTACAGACCACTAGAGGCAGCCATAACACCAGATCTTCTGAGCCTAGTTGAAGGTTGCTACCTGAGTCAATGCAGTCTCGTCTGTCTGAGGGATCACCAAGCAATCTGGGAAGCACGTCAATGAATTTCTCCACTCAGTCAGGGTAAGTGCCACCATCTCTCTATCTTACCTCACACTCACTTTATCTCTGCTGTGGCACATACCTCCCGTCAAGGCTCATGGTCTACCACTTCTCACTACTGAATGCAACATCTTCCCTCTCTTGCTTTTAGACACCCAATTCCCCCACATTACTCACCCGTATGTTCTTGGCACTGCCAATTCACTCACTCGGGACACCTTGCCAACTCTTCCCCACCTGCACCAGCCCTTATAGGTTTGCTACCCAACTTCACCTCACTCAATTCCTCCCCTTCTCTCCTTCCAGGAGAAAACAGTCCCAACAGGGCAGAAAGAGTTATGACAAGTGGTGGGGTACCTGACATTTGACCCCTCACTACTACAAGGTCATTGATCCTGATCACCTCAAGCAGATGAATGAAAAGCCCCTGGACTGATATGAGAGGGACATTATTACTGTGCTGGAGCCCCTGACAGGGGTTGACTTCCTTGATTTGACTGAGGACTATTCCCCTTAGAGTTTGTGACATAGCCATTTTGAAGAAGCAAATGTGATGTGTTTGCCGCATACACTGCTGGCATATTGTACAGGTGTGAGATTGACAATCCATGGTGCCATACAGCTATACGTCACCTTGCCTCTCCAAACTGATAACTGCTCACAATCATGACAAGCTCTTTGGCTTTCTGTTTACGCTAAAAAAAAGTCAAGACAGAGGTAGTATGAACCTGTTAGCTTTGGGTTGGCAGTCTGCTCCAAGGCAAGACAAGATAGCAAAGCTTTAAACATCCAGGTAGAAGCTAAGAGGGTTTGTGTTAAGAAAACAAGCAAGCAGCCTTGAGATGCAGCTTGGTCCAATCCATGAGCTGATTGCTAACCTCCATGAACAAGGTGTCCTGGCAACAATTTTCCAATGATTGTTGCCAGTGTGCTCCAAGGTACTTCACTAAAATGCAGAAGAGTACTGTAAGTAAATTGCAGATGATGCAAAGAGGCTAATGCATCTGGATGTAGATTTGTTCGCTGAGCTAGAAAGTTCATTTCCAGACGTTTTGTCACTCTACTAGGTAACATCTTCAGTGGCCCTGAGGCAAAGTACTGCTGATAATTCCTGCTTTCTATTTATACGTTTGGGTTTTTTGGGTTGGTGATATCATTTCCTATGGTGATATCATTTCCTGTGGTGAATTCACTTCCTGCTCTTTTTCTCAGGGGGTGGTAGATGGGGTCTAACTCAATGTGTTTGTAGCTGGAGTTCCGGTTGCAATGCCATACTTCTAGGAGTTCTTGTATGTGTCTTTGTTTGGCTTATCCTAGGATGGATGTGTTGTCCCAGTCGAAATGGTGTCCTTCCTCATCCATATGTGAGGATACTAATGAGAGAGGGTCATGTCTTTTTCTGGCTAGTTGGTGTTCATGTATCCTGGTGGCTAGTTTTCTGCCTGTTTGTCCAATGTAGTGTTTGTTACAGTCCTTGCACAGTATTTTGTAAATTACATTAGTTTTACTTGTTGTCTGTATAGGGCTGATGCATCTCAGATGCCAGCATCAATGGACATAGGGGTCTGGGCCAGAAGCTACATTTTCTATTTTTCTTATTAGCCAGGAGGAACAGCCTCAGGTCCAACATGGAAAGCTTAGATCTAGCCTGCCATAAGACTCCTCTCCACCACTTCTTCATTTGAAGATAAGATTTATTTAGCTTGTGTTAACAAACAACCTAATAAGAACATTAGAAAAAAGAGCAGGAGTTGGCCATTCAGGTTTCGATCAGGCCATGTCTGATCTGATGTGGCCTCGATGCTCCTGCCTATAACTTGTCAATTGAAAATCTGTCTAACTTAATCTTGAATATATTCACCTAGAATGAGGAGACTCCCTGAATCTCCAGTTTATATGTCAGCCAGGGCTCCATGATTGGACCAGATTAATCACCTCAGTCAAGGATCTGATAGTCAATGAGATCCACTTGGCCCTTGCTCCAATCACTGCAATATTCAATTACCTGTCCATTAATGCTCTGTGACGGAGAGAATTCCAATCACTAATGGTAAAATAAATTCCTCCTCAGCTGAAAATGTGTTACTGGTTAAAGCACAGCAGGTTAGGCAGCATCCAAGGAATAGGAAATTCGACGTTTCGGGCATAAGCCCTTCATCAGGAATGAGGAGAGTGAGCCAAGCAGGCTAAGATAAAAGGTAGGGAGGAGGGACTTGGGGGAGGGGCGATGGAGATGTGATAGGTGGAAGGAGGACCTCCTGCCTAACCTGCTGTGCTTTAACCAGCAACACATTTTCAGCTGTGATCTCCAGCATCTGCAGACCTAATTTTTTACCCCTAAATTCCTCCTCAACACTATCTTAAGTGGTAGACCCCTTATTTCTACATTCCCCATCAAATGGAAACATCCTTTCAGCATCTACCCTATCAAGCCTCCTCACAATCACCCCTTATTCTAAACTCCAATGAATATAGACTCAACCTGCTCAACAGCTACTTAACCCCTCATCCCATAATACAGCCAAGTGAACCTCCAATTCAAACATGTCCATCCTTATGTAAGGTGACCAAAATTCAGTACATCGTACTCTTAAGTGTGATCTCAGTTAGGTATAGTCTCTAGGCCACATGAGGATACTGTCACTTCCCAAAGACTCACTACTTATTCTGAGCAGCATTTCAACTGATAGGGGTTAAACAAGGCTGAAAAATTAAAATCAAAAGTGTGGCACTGAAAAAGCACAGCAGGTCAGGCAGCATCCGAGGAGAAGGAGAGTTGATGTTTTGGGCATAAGCCCTTCATCAGGAATGTGTCTGATTCGTGCTGTGTCACATTCCTGATGAAAGGCTTATGCTGGAAACATTGACTCTCCTGCTGCTCGGATGCTGCCTGACCTGCTCCACTTTTCGACTCTTGATTTCCAGCATCTGCAGTCCTCACTTTCTCCTGAAAAATTAAAATGATTAACTTGATTTCTGGATTGTCACAAGAGCTTCCAAATGACCTTGCTGCCAGAGCTATAACTGGAGTAAACATCTATGACTATTTATCTGATTACAACCAGGGAACTGCAAGTGGCATCCACCTCTTGGAAAAGGCAAGAGAAAATCAGGCAGGATTTCTTTTCTGTTTTAGATCAAGCAGTCATTCCTAGATATATATCTGAATGGATGTGTCTGAGCTGTTCCTGTGGTCAAATAATATGATGACACTATCAAACCTCAGATGAAAAATGAGTGCTTGCCTGGGCCAGGTACAAAAGGGTGATTGATGCCCGACAAACTGTGACTGTAATGTAAATGCTGATGTTCTGCATCAGTCAGAGGACCATTCCCCAAGATATCCTCTATGTTTAATTTACAAATTAACAAAAACGACATGAAATTGCAGTGCTATCATAATTGGTAACCCTCAAATTAGATCTCCATCTATATCCAGGAAAGCTCAATGATCTTTATTGATAAAACATTGTTTCAGGAATGTTCTGGGATTCCAGTTAGAGTGTGGGCTACCCTGAAATATGGGCACTGACAATTTTCCACCCACTATGTTTTGTACAGTTATTTCCATACCACTTCCAATAACTGTTCTTCTAGCATTCAATTTCATGCCCAACCAAAAAGTTATCTGACTTTTTTTTTGAAGAATTTAAGCAGCACAGTCTTAATTGCTTTTGACAAGAGTGTACTCCACACATCTACCCCAAGGGAATTTTTCTAATCTCTCGTCTTCCTTGAGGTTTGCTAATTTTGTCTTTTACTTTTGAGATATATTTGCATTATCCACGCCAAGGGCAAATGATTTATTACTTAAATCCACTTAAAAACCAGTATTTTCACCTTCTCTGGAATCTTTTATGCAAAATGGCAATGCTCAGGCAGCAAATTGTACTACATGTAGTTAACATAAAAATTCATAGGATTTGCGAAGTAATCCACCTAAATGCCTGAGCACTTCAAATAGTTGTATTTTATCCCTTTCTTTTCAGAAATGAAAATCAAAGTTTAACTTGGCTCCACACTCGACATCCCAGGGGGACTGGACAGAATTGGTGCAACATTCAACTCGCACCTGGATAGCAAGCGCAGAGGTAGGGTGTACTATCTCCTACATAGCAGGGTGGTGGTATATGAAGCATAGATTCAGAGTTAGATCAAATCACTTATTGGAATCAGAATCACCCTTCGAACTGTATTTATTCTAAGCTCTTCGTTGGCTAACTCTTGGTCTCTAATTTCCCGACATCTTTGGAGTTCAAGTCTTCTAAATTTATCTCCCTCTTTTCATTTCTAACTGTATCTCAGCTAATTACAGCTGTGACACCACAATTTTCAGACTTTCTTTCTTCTAATCCTAAATATCATCTTTATGAGATCCTGCTTTTTCTCCTACTTTCAATTTATCTAACTCAATCTAGCTTTAGTCAAAGATTTCAAAGAATCCACTATTATATCTTCCACTTACCAAAACCTCTTTGCAACCTTTAAAGCCATCTTCAAAATCCTTTGTTATAAACCGCACCACATTACACGTGTTTTATTTCCAGAATGACCCCCACGGTCATTACTTTTGAAATAAACACAGAAGTATCTCTTAAATCCAATGAATTTGGAAATTCTGCTGAGAGCCCCAATTGTTATGATCCCAGCTGATGTTACTGCGGGACAAGTTCCATCCAAGACTGAAATCCAACTTGATAGATAATAGTTTTCTTTTCATTTGGTTTTAATGTGGTGTCCCTCACTGAAACATAAGCAACAGATTTGAGTTTAATAATAGAACAAAGTTTATTATATTAATAAAAAGAAATGAAATGTATGTACAACATTTACATATAACAATATTCAAGGTATAATCCCACTAATCCCAAAATTATTCCTTTATAAATTTCAAAAATGCCCCTCTACAGTACTCACAGCAGAGAATCTCTTCCTCTACGAACTGTGACTACCTGCCTGGAAAATCTGGCAGCCTCTTCCTAGATCCTTCATATGCCTACGTTTAAAAGTTTTTAATTGAAATAACTCTTTCAGGGTTTTAACCAAACTAATTGATAACTAATACTGAACTCTTATCACTGAGTTAACCTATTTTTAACAATTCTAAACTTACTTCTTCTTTTCTCAGGAACAAGCAATTAGGGATGGGCAATAAATGCTGCCTTGCCAGCAACGCTGTCATCCCGTGAATGAATTAAGAAAACTGATTTATACATCCAGATTTGGCTAAGAAACCTGTCGAATTGCTCCAAACAATTTCAATGAAAATCGTTATTATCAGGATGTTGGGCCTTTCAATAATGGTCTTCAAATACCCTCATCAATCAGTTGAGGCCCCTGAACATCATATCCAGTTGTGCATCCTCAATCCAGTCTTCCATTGCAGGATCTTTGGGTGTTTCTGCTTGTCCCCCATATCTGTTCAACTTCCTGCTTCAACCTCATCAGTAAATAAAATACTTAACCAGTGGGTATTGCTTCCTTCTTCTGTAATGTCAAGGGACCACAAATGGGCTGCATCTGCATCTTAGGACCTGAACTCCTCCACAGGTACTCAAGCTACCAATGTTGGTAGAGCATCTTTGGTCTCCCTTGTGTTTCCTGCTAGTTTCATCAGCTCCAGCTCAGCAAGGTACCTTTCAAACTCAGCCACCACAAACTGATGCCTGCGTTGTGGAGTCGCAATGACAATGCCAGAAATTTAATATGAAATTTAAGCATGTGGACAGCCCACTGACCATGAAGAAGGAATTCTTTATTTCACTGGCATCAGGTCTTTACAAACATGAAGGGAAATTGAAATGAAGCTTGGAAACAAAATATTTACATGGAATTGAGCCTGTAGTTCACATCTGGTTGAGGAATCCTTTATCTGTCTCTCCATCTGCCAGTGGGTTTGCTATCTGACAAAGATACCCTTTCCTGCTGAGAGTGAATTGCTCATTTGCTTGGTGCTTGCCTTCACTATCCTCACTTACCACTGAAGCTCTAGTATGTATGGATGACAAAGGATCTATTATGTTACTTTTTGATGTTATGATTCCAGGATGCTTCACAAAAATGGCCATTCAAATAGATTTGACAAAGATTTTAGTCCTCAACAGCTCAAGCCTATCCACTGATGAAAGCCTTATCTGTCCTTTGAGCACATCCAAAACTCTGCTGTCTTTAAGTCCATTTTAAAAAATTTCTCACTGCATCTTCACTAATTCTTGTTGTGTGATCCCAATTTCTGTTTCCTTTCTACCAATTCTAAATGCTGTGTAATCATTCAAAGTATCTTATTCTTATGAGACTCTGCTTTTACTTTTACCCTAAATGTATCTGTTAATTTTTTCAGTTTAGCTTTAGTCAACAATTTTCAATAATCCAGTCGTATCTTTCACTTCCAGAAAACTCTGAGCATTCAAAACTATTTCAAATTGGATGTAATAAACCTCACCACAAAAAAGCTGCTATGCATCCAGAACCACCACACAATCATTACTGTAACAAGAAATATACAGATCCCTCTTAAATCCAGTGAATTCAATAATCCCAAATGAGCCCCCAGTTGTTATGATCCCAGCTGATGTTATTACTGGACACATTGACTCAAACCTGACTTGAGGGAACGTATTTTGTTCTGTTTTGATTTTAATTAAAGTCTCTCACCTAAACATTAGCACACAATGTTGCAGATTTTGCTTTAACAATAAAACCAAACTTTAAATATTTAAGTAAAAATAAAATGGAATAAACCAAACTATCCACAATTAACAGAAATTCAAAAATTTTAAACACAGTAGACTTTTCCTTTATTTCTTTACATTTTGGCTTTTATGTTTTATAATTGCGCTGGAGAGTAGCAACACTAAACAACACTTTTCACTGTATTTTGTAACAAGATACATATGACAATAAATAAATCAAATCAAATGAAACTGTAATCCCATTAATTTTGAAGTACTCTTTTAGAAACTGAAATGTAAACAACATTTTTGTATAGTATGCAAAAACACAATTTGTGCAGTACTCACAGCAGAATCTGTCTCTAACCTCTTGATAAGTTTAAGTCACTTCAATTTATGACTACAATTTATAGATTAGAAATACAGATTTTTTTTTATTCCTGGAGCTATTGTATATCTGAGCTCAAACTTACTCAGTAACCTCATTAGAGTTTTATTCCAACACTTCTGGTCTGGGTCAGTCACTTACTCATTACTCTAAGGTAATCTAGTTTCTCTGTAAATATCATTTGTCAGACCTACACTACATCTTTACCCAAGGTCTTCCCAAACTGCTTGGAACTCAAATTTAGACTAAAAATATTCTCTAAGCTTTGAGTATTTCATTTAAGCTTAAACAAACCTCTCCCGGCTGTCTAAACTTGAAATTGTTTATCTTGTTTGGTCAAGAAACCCTACCAATATACAAAAAAACTATTAATTCTGAAGTTCGACTTCAGATACTGTTCTAAAAGAAATCACCATAGCTATAGCAGTACTGATAAGTTAAAAGTAACTTCCGTTGCACAGAAAAATCAATATCTCTCACTAACCCAGAATCCACGAACTGAAACATGCAATAAATGATATTAAAATACTTCAGTATATCCTGATTCACATTAACTGTCCTTCACTTTTCACTTATATGATCGCTTATCTATATTCACTCCTAGTTCACTAAAATCTCACTTTTTAAAATCTTCAACTTCATGTTCAAACTCCTATACAGCCTTACCCTTCCCTACATCTGTAAGCCCTTACCTTCAACTCCACAAGCAGCCAGTATTGGAGGAATGTAAATACCCCAGCTCTAACATGCTAGAATTGGCTAAGGGGCCTTCTTTCATCTGGGTTCTACTTCTTGGTTTCCTTCTGTAAACCTCCACTGCCCGTCATGTTTCTCCTCCATTAAATGCCTGCTTAAAACCTGCATTACCAAACTTTTAGTCACCTGTTCCAATGATGAAATTCTTTAGTTACTTCTCAACAATTATCTGATTTTTCTGTGTGGCGCCTTGGGACATTTTTATATCTAAAGTGCTATGAAAATGTGGGTTGTCGTTGTCTGCCATTGATACAATGGATTCTTTCTGAATGGCCAGGTTCTTCATTCCGAGCAAAGGTACCATTTTCTCATTGAAATAAAGAGATGCATCGCTACTTAATCAGTTTGAAATGAGTAAAATCATCAAAATTAAAGCAAATTTGCAGTCTTCTATTATCACTACAACTCTCACACAGCAAAGACCTCACATATGCAAAGTTATAACAGTTTTCAAAGCAGTTAAACTGTAACAAGAAAATATCATCCTTATGGTACACCAATACATCTGGGTTTCCTAAATTGAAGAAAATAGAAGAGTAATTTTGGTTCAAATCATTAAAATCACATTCAAGCTAGTAATTAGTGTGATGATTAGATACTTTTCATAACACTGGAGTTAAAAACAAAAGTCAGATCATAGATTTTATCTCATTGGATAGTTTCAGAAAGAGTCTCATTCATTCCGGACCAGACTAACTCAAACAAGGCCCCTATGTGTCATCTCTGAAAATGATT
The DNA here is from genome assembly GCF_020745735.1 of Hemiscyllium ocellatum. Classification (NCBI taxonomy): domain Eukaryota; kingdom Metazoa; phylum Chordata; class Chondrichthyes; order Orectolobiformes; family Hemiscylliidae; genus Hemiscyllium; species Hemiscyllium ocellatum. The sequence continues at coordinate 23,528,053 of NC_083425.1, read as the reverse complement.
CCTTCACAGAATCTTCTTTTATCTTTTGGGAGTTACAGTTTCTCTTTTGGTTGACTGTAAAGTCTGGAAGGCACATGTAGCCTGATGATAAACGTTAATATCTCTCCCAGAGATATATTCTCCATAGGCATCAGACAGTGACAATTTTCTTTGAAGTCACACAGCTGTCCAGCACACTGCTGTACATAGTAGATAACAAAATGTATGGAGGATAGAACTAAATTGACTTACAAACGTTAGTTTTACTTTAAGTTGCACTACATAAATTCTCTTTTTTTTCACAGGAACTACAAATTCAGTTTGGTTTAAACTGTGACTGGTCTGCTTTAAAAACAACGGCTTACATTGATATAGCGCCTTCCATGACCCAGAGTATTACAAAGTGCCTTTCAGTCAATGAAGTACTTTTGAAGTGTAGACATTGGTTTGAACCATGACAGCCAATTCGCACACAGCAAGCTCCCACAAAAAGCAATGTGATAACCATCAGATTTTCTGTTTTAACAATGTGGTTGAAGGATAAATATTATCCAATAGTCCTGAGAGAATTTTCTTGTTCTTCTTTGAAAACAATGGGTCAACTGTGCATATGTCCCCATGAAATTCACGAGTGAACACTTTGGAGAGAGTGTAAATGCGATTTACAAGGGTGGTTCCAGGGATGAGAAACTTTAGTTATGAGGATCAATGGAGAATTTGGGACTGCTGTCCCTGGAGCAAAGAAGGCCAAGAGGAAATCTGATAGAGATTTTCAAAATCATGTGTGGGCTGGTTAGATTAGATTGTTCATGCTTATAAAAGGAAAAATAACAAAAGGGCAAAGATGTAAAGAGAACTGCAAAAGAAGCAAGGGTGGTATAAGAAAGAAGCATTGGGAAGGCAGATTCAATTGAGGTATTCAAGAGGGCATTGGACAATTATTTGATAAAAATAATGTGCAAGGGTTTAGAGAAAAGCAGTGCATTGTGGTATGAGGTAATGATACACATTTGCAGAAGTAGTGCAGGCAGGATGGGCCAAATGACCTCATTCTGCATTGTAAAACTTCTGCGATGGTTCACTCTCAGGAGCAGTTTCACCATGTCGAGACTGTCTCAATCTGCATTTCCTGCTCCAAAAGGAGAAATGCTCCCCAGAGTTTTTGATTTGGGTGATTGAGTATGCTGCTTTCTGCAAGGTAACTTGAAACACAGGTTCCCACCAAACTCTGGAGCTTGCTGCAATAACAGTTTATACAAGAGTTGTGTAGGAACACAGCAATGGCCAAACATGATTTGTTACATGGTGTTATGGAAGGAACTTGGGATCAGTTCAGTTGAGTAACACTGTGGGAAAGCTACCTTCTGCTGGCTTGGCCACATGAAGCTTTTACGAAATGAAACACGCTCAATGCCCAAAATAATGTAATAGGACATGGAATACAGAGGAAGGACATGCACAATATTTCACAGAAAATGTCAAAGAAAAAAAACTTGCTTGGAATGAGTGAGAATTTGAAAATAATAGAATGTTGAACTAAAATCAGGAGATGGCATGCCTGGGTTCTATAAAAGTTCTGTTAGCTCAAGTAAAACAGACTGAACACGGCTTTGCTTCCAAAACTTTATAGTGACTCATTCTCATTGTTATAGATGAAACAGTGGACCAAGATAACTATTACATTCGAAATGTTTGGGTACAGATACTTACTTTAATCTTAAATATTGTAATTTTATAGTAGATAAATGTAAATATTATTACTCTCTCAAATTGAGAAAAAGACACCATTGTATTGGTGGTGTCTGTTTGTTAATGTGGGGAAAATCACAGCTGAATTACATTAAAGAACCACCCACATGCACTGTATGGCCAATTACCTTCTGATTCCTTCCATAACAATTTTGCAACATATCATTACAGATGACACAGCTAGCATTTTTCAGTTAATTCAAACAAGCAGCTTTTAAATAAAACTGGCCAGGTTGAGATTCCAACCAGAAATGCCTTAATAACAAATGATTTAAAAAATCACCGAAAAAGAAACAAATCTGGTTTATTTAGTTATGAAATGAGTATAATATTTGAACATTGAGAAATTCTTATTTACTTTTTCCAGTTAAAATGAACCAATAGTTCAACTTAATTTATTAATTTTCTTCCAATAGTTGCTTTAAAGACTCAGAGGTTTTACAGCTTTGGATTGCATCTTCAGGAAACTTTACATCATATGCTAGACCTTTACTCTCAGATTTGTTTTGGTTTCAGTTGTCTTTGTTTTCTTTGTATTCCCTTCCTCTCAGAAGTCTGTAGCAGGATGAATTGAAAGCAGTGACCATCCTAAATAAGCCTCATTTTGTCTTTGCCCAATAATGCACATGACCCATTCCAATCAGCAACTGGCAATCAAGAGCAGGCACCCTGAAAATGTTTCAACTGTAGCATCTACCATACCTCTTGATTAGGCTCCCTGGAAACAAAGTTTTTTTTCTTGATCTGTATTCAATACTATTAAGACAACTATGAAGAGCAGCAGAAGGCAGTTACATTAACTTTCAAACACCCAGTGAGTTTATTTTCAAATGCGAAACAAGTGTCTGAAAGCCACCCTTACAATACCATGACCAATTTATAGTCAAAGATGGCTTTGGTCTTCCTAACACTCAGCAAGTTATGTCTCATTCACAATTTTATGTCACTGAGGATGCTAACAGGGTGGAGGTAGTTAAGTGGTTCAGAGCAAATTTAGAGCTATGAAAGCTATCACCATGGAGGTGATGTTGCCACCATGGGCCACCATAAGCAAGATGTTAATGATAGGTGCATGATGGATTCTGGATCCAAGAACTGAAGGGAGTCAATGGATAAGGCACTATCATCTACAGTCATAATGGTAGATCAATCAGAACCTTGGCTTAAAATTTTCTTTCGACACGATGATAGTGTGTTTGAGCAGCATTGCAGTCAATTTGGCCAAGATGCTGGGTGGCAATGCCATAGTTAATGAATTTTAAAGAAGAAAGGAAAGCTGGAGATTGGACAGTAATCAATGGGTTGTGAATAGTTTTATTGAAGATGGGCAGCTAATGACTCTTTTATAATAGAAAGGCATGGTTCTCAGGAAGAGGATGATTGGTAATATTGGCTGCATATGGGGTCGGAAGGAGAGCTGAATGGTTAGTTGGGAAGAGAATCTAGTGAGTAGAAAGTATATGTCAGCGATGAAAGGAAAACAGAACATACAGGATGATGGGCAAAGAATATAAAGATCTTTAGTCATGGGCTGAATTTTCTGCCTGATGTATGGAGGCCAGTGGGTCATTATGTTGTCTCCTTTGACCGATTTCTGGAGAGGTAGCTTCTGGAAGGAGACAGCCACCTTCCGATCAGCAGCTGGATAGTAAGTCAGCCCACGGAAAGTGTCAATTGAGGCCATTCTTCACATGTGGTCTGAATTTTCCAGGTGCTAGACAGATCCCTTAATGTGGTTGGGGCCCATAACAGGATGGTAGCTCTGCATGCTCATGATCACAGGTATTATTTTTGAAGGGATTCCTCTCTGCAATGATAGCCTGACAGTGTTTTTCATAATATTTACAATAGTTAAGATGGTGCTTTCATCAGGGGCTCCCATTCGCTGCAGACCCCACCATTTATTGAAAGATGCTCCAGAAGGCAGTCTCTTAGTGTCCATCTCCCCAGAGAATCTCCTCAGGGACCCGCCTCAGCCTTTCTGGGTACCCAACCCAGAATTCATCTCAGCTTCAGGATCAGGGGCCCAAGGTAGAAATTAATTTATTAGATCCTTGTGGAACACCGCTAGTAACTGCACTCCAAGATGAACCTATACCATCAACTACTACCCTCTGTCTTCTTCCAGCCAGCCAATTCCTAATCCAAACCTCTAATGCACCCTCAATGCCATACCTCCGTAGTTTTTGCATTAGCCTGCCATGGGGTACCTTATCGAACGCCTTGCTAAAATCCATATACACCACATCTACTGCTTTACCCTCGTCCACTTCCTTGGTCACCTTCTCAAAGAACTCAATAAGGTTTGTGAGGCACGACCTGCCCTTCACAAAACCATGCTGACTATCCTTGATCACATTATTCCTATCCAGATGTTCATAAATCCTATCCCTTACAATTCTCTCTAAGACTTTGCCCACAACAGAAGTGAGACTCACTGGCCTATAGTTACTAGGGCTATCCCTACTCCCCTTCTTGAACAAGGGGACCACATTCGCTATCCTCCAGTCTTCTGGCACTATTCCCGTAGACAACGACGACATAAAAATCAAGGCCAATGGCTCCGCTATCTCCTCCCTAGCTTCCGAGAGGATCCTAGGATAAATGCCATCAGGCCCAGGGGACTTATCTATTTTCATCCTTTCCAGTATTCCCCAGACCTCTTCCCTACATACCTCAAGGCCATCCATTCTAATCACTTGTGACTCAATATTCACATCAGCAACAGTGTCCTGTTCCTGAGTGAATACTGACGAAAAGTATTGATTTAGTGTCTCTCCAATCTCTTCCGCCTCCACGCACAACTTCCCACTACTATCCTTGACTGGACCGATACCTACCCTAGTCATCCTTTTATTCCTGACATACCTATAGAAAGCCTTTGGGTTTTCCCTAATCCTACCAACTAAGGACTTTTCATGTCCCCTTCTCGCTGCTCTTAGCTCTCTCTTTAGATCCTTCCTGGCTACCTTATAACTCTCAATCACCCCAACTGAACCTTCACACCTCATCTTTACATAGGCCGCCCTCTTCCCTTTCACAAGGGATTCCAATTCCTTATTAAACCACGGCTCCCTCACAAGACCCTTTACTCCCTGCCTGACTGGTACGTACTTATCAAGGACACCCATTAGCTGTTCCTTGAACAATCTCCACATATCATTTGTGTTCTTCCCTTGAAGCCTATTTTTCCAATCCACGCATCCTAAGTCATGCCTCACCGCATCATAATTTCCCTGTACCCAGCTATAACTCTTGCCCTGCAGTGCACACTTATCCCTCTCCATCACTAGAGTAAAAAATTAATTATGGTCATTTAAGCGGGCATTGGATAAGCATATGGAGGTTATCGGGCTAGTGTAGGTTAGGTAGGCTTCGGTCGGCGCAACATCGAGGGCCGAAGGGCCTGCGCTGTATTTTTCTATGTTCTATGTTCTCTTTGTTCTAATCTTCAGGGACCAGTTTTTCTGTTTTCCATGTAATTTTCCAAGTGAAAAATAAGCTCTCACTGTTTACTTACCTGTAAACGAATTCATCAAATTTGCATTTGTGTTCTTGCTGAGTCTCAGTCAACTCATGCATCATGAATTAGCACTGTTAATGCCACTCTCAGATCCACACAAGAGCCACTCTAGTGCATTCCAATGTCATTGTACATTGCTACTCAATGTATTCATGCAGCTCTCCTCAGGACCTGGAAGTCATTTTGTTGTATCTCTTCCTACTCCGTATTCAACCTCCCATTGTAGTAACCCTGAAGAGATAAGTTAAGAGACCCATCATTAAATTATAGGAGTGATCAATTACATTTTGTTTTACCATATTATACATTCCAATATTATATATGTCAATAAAAGTGAGGAACAGTGGAGTGTTTTACTCAGCTCAGCTTCACAATCACTAGTAAAAGTCACAGAATCAAAGAATTGGTACAGCACAAAAGGAGGCATTCTGACCATCATGTATACGCATGCTCTCCAAATCAACAGCGCATCTACTGCCATTCCCCTGCCATCTCTCTATAACCTTGCACATTCCTTCTTTTCCAATAATTATCCAATTGCTTTTAGAATGTCCCTTTGAAACTGCCTGCATGATACTCAGAGAATGGATTCCATATCTGAACTACTTACTGCATGAAAATATTTCTCTTCATGTCTCTATTCTTTCTGTTGCCAGTTATTTTACATTTATGCCCCCTTGTTCTTGATCCTCCCATTCAATTGGACGGTTTTCTCCTGATCTACTCTGTTAAATCTGCTCATGATTTTGAATGCTTTTGTCAAATATACTCAATTTTCTTTTCAAGAGAAACAGTCCTGATATCTATTGGTGTTACTGAAATTCTTCATCCCTATACCCATTCTCGTGAGTACTTTGTGCACTTTGGCCGGTGCCTTCACATCTTTTCTAAAATGTGGCACCAAGAACGGGACTTAATACTCCATTTGAGGTTTAAAATTCACAAGCTAATCTCATATAAAATAATTGCAACGCAGAAGAAAGGGCTGTTTCTAGCACTGTAAAAGGTTAGTCTTGTACTTAAGACATTAATAGTCTTTTATTTGATACCGAGAATAACAGATGATTGAATATAATCTTTAGCGATATACATTTGGAGATTTATTTGTCTAAGCACTGACCCTTCCCCATCACAAGTATGAGTGTAAGTCATGTTATTGAATTTCAGCTTGAAAGACAAACATATTTCAGAGTTCCAGGGAGTGCTCATATATAATGTACATAATGTATATATTCACGTATATGAGTTGTAGGCTAACCATAATTGTAGGACACAGAGTGCCTCTGTCTTCTGTATGTAACCATTTTACATTTCCTCAGAAGGAAGTGGACGACTCCATCACCTGTGAATGTTGTACAATGCAAAACCGGCCAGATAATTCTGGCAAGCCTTATGAGAAATATATTGCAACAAACTACCTGACCCAGTATGACAACTTACCGATACCTGCAAATAAGAAACTAATTATGTTATTCTAAATTTTGATGTCTAGAATGCATATTTGTGATTTATTGCATAGCGTCAAATGAGGTATTGGTCTTTATTGGAAAAATCTAAACTCATAGTTCAGGTATTATATTGAAGCTGTTATAAGTAGCTTTTAAAACTGTTTTTTGTTTGTCTTGTATCAAATACATTGAGCAGTGGATACAAGCCTGAGGCCAACTGCTGAGAAGTTATGCTTCAGCACTTCCAAACTGCCCAGCATGAGAAACAGTGGGGCAACAGTGACTTCATTCATGAGATCCTGAAGGAATTATTACAGTTTTAGAATTAATTGATTTTCTACACAACAGTAAAACATTTACAGAAGATTGATGCAATAGTGTTTTAAGAGGAAATGCTCTTCGATAAGACTGGTTATCATGAAGCTGTACTATAAAGCCACATCCATTAAAGGTGTAAATAAGTAAGATTGAGTAATTTAAAGGCATGAAACCAAAACTGGCTTGTTTCCTGTGGTCCATGAATCTGTGGGGTTACTTATTTCTGTAAATGCTTTTGAAATTGACGTAAATGGGATGGAATTAATTTTGTAGCAGATTTGTCAGGTAATTCAAAACACTGAAACAGAATTGTACCTCCCCACAATCACCGAACAAACAGTTGCTTATTCCTTATTTCTGCAAATGACTCAGTTAGCTCTAGGTTGAAGGAGGCCTCCGAAATGCCACAGTGGAAAATATTCACTCTGCACATAAACAGACAATCATAAATGCATAAGGAAAATTGAATGGCTGCTCTGTTGGTTTAGCTGATTAAAAATTTGAGTAACTGAGCTACACAGACAAGAAGGGTTCTGGGGGAGATATGGTCAATGTTGACTGACTTTATTTCAGCTGGGCTGATGATGGGGTTGAATGAGCATGTGCATGGAAATTAGGTGCAAAAAGAATTCAGTTAATTTGATTTTAAAAAATAGGTTTTGCTTTAATATGTTACATGAATATTTAGTTTGTTAACACTCATGATCTAGTTTCAGATGAAGAATAGACACTGGGCAGAGGTATTGGAAAGTACTGACCAACCATTGCAATGACAATTGGCAGAAAAGACCAAAGAGTATTGACACCAAGTCAACTTCACTTTACTCACACCTGTAGCACAATATTCCTTTTAATAATAGCTGCGACCAGTTTATGATCACTGGCAATTTGTTGTTCCTCATGTCGATAATGACATACCAGAATAATTAGGTTAATTTTGGCTGGTTCTGCTGAGAAGAAGTGACCACTGAATTTAGAGAGGTGCTGCATCTAAGGGCCAATTGCTTCTGGAAAGTATTTAAGGCACATGCATAAGGAATAAACACATGTAAATGTCTGAATCTGAGCACACTAGTACGATGAGTTGTCTTGGGTACAGTTTCACTGTTGTAGCATAGTATTTTTGAAGAGAATTCTAAACATGTTGTCATATGGCTGTCGTATTAATATAGCATCTTTCACAATCTCAGGATGACCTAAAATGCTTTATTTTATATATATTGAAAAAATTTTTACTCTTTTACAAAAGGAAAGAAAAAAAATAAAAATACAAAAATATAGAAAAAAATAGAAATGATGTCACACTATTATACTACAGTAACATTAATAATAAACTATTACTCTGCGGGATACAATGGTCTCATATTTACTTAACTGAAACTAAAATAAACTTCAATTAAATAAATTAGAATTAAACTAAATTACAACCAAATTAAATTAAATTACATTACATTACATGACATGACATTACATTACATTACTCCGCTCGCTGCACCTCCACTGAAGCTCCCGTCCATGGGAGCATAGTTTTTATACCCGTATTTACTCGGCCTCCAACCCCTGAGGTCCCCAGACCGCCATATACGGTGCTCACGGTTACATAAAGGCCCTAATCAGTATCGCCAATAGGTCTGTGTTTATGTAATTTAAAAAGGGCCGTCTTATAAAATTGCTCCGTTCCCTGGTGCACCATACTTGTCAGGTAATCTTGGAGGATATACTCCATCACAAATCTGCGCCACTCCACAAGACCTGGGTTTTCTGTGATATCCAGTTCAATAGAATGTTCTTCTTTGCACAGTGTGAGAATGTTATATAACCTTTTCCCATACTCGTCGAGAGAGGGCAGATTCAGCAGTCCCAAAAAAAGGGATACTGGATCCATCTTAACTTCAATTTCCAGGATCTTCCCCAGCTCATTCACTAAGGCATCCCAGTATCCACGAATCTTATAGCAAACTCAAAAGCAATTTGTAAGGGTGCCTATGCTAATTTTACGTTTGAGATATTTCGGAGAAGATCCTTTCTTAAACTTTGCTAACCTGTCTGGGCCGTGTGAAGGATCTTCAGTTGCATAGCTTGAGCTTTATTGCATATTGAGATTTTCTTTACATTCTTCCATATCTACTCCCATGATTTCAACAAAATTTCTTCCCCTAGCTCCTGATTCCCAATTCCATGAAGACTCTCCATATCCCCCAAGGCTCTCCCTCTCTGCAAATGGTATGTGATATTAACCGAGAAAGCGCCCTCACATCGGAGCACTCTTCTCTCTATATCCAACTTGTAGGACTGTGCTAAGAGCCTGGTCTTCTTCTGTATATAATCCCTAACCTGGAAGTATCAGAAAAGTTCCCTATTAGGAATCCCATATTTCTGACTAAGTTGGTTGAAAGACATCAAGACCTCTCCCTCAAATAAATCTCACAAACAGGAGATTGCCTTACCCACCCATGCTTTGAAGCTGGAGTCCATTGACCCCAGTCTACATCCTGGGGCTCCCACTAATGGGGTGAATGGTAAGGTATTAAGCAAGTTGCTCTCACCCTGCAGCATTATCCTCTATGCTTTCACCATGTTTACGATAATAAAGACTCTCACAATGCTCAGCCATGGATCTCATCTTGTCCATAAACAGTAAATTGACGAGGGGACACATTGCAAGCAAGGCCTCAACATCAAGCCATATTGACCTTGAGCCCTTAAGCACCTAGTCACCTACATATTGCAGCAGGGCACCTATTTGGTATCTCTTCAGATCTGTGAGATCCACCCCCCGCCCCCATATCCTGCAGAAGTTGCAATTTGGTAAATTTAATTAGGGGCTGCCTACTGCACCAAATAAAAGATCTAAGTCAATTGGTAAATCTCTGCAGCACCTGTCTGGGTAACAACAACGGGAGCATCCTCATAGGGTATAATAACCGAGGAAGAACATTCATTTAAATCAGAGCTATACGGACTAGCCACGATATTGGTAGCCCCTCTCACCGCTGCAAGTCCTGCTTTATCCTCTCAAACAATTGCACAAAGTTAGCTCCATACAGCTGGCGGAAGGTAAGGGTAATAAAAATTCCCAGGTTAATTAAACCTTTCTACAACCACCGAAAAGGAAACTGTGTCCCACCCTTCAATTCTGACACTTCCACCAATCCTCCCACAGGCATGACTTCTGACTTTGTAAAATTTATCCTTTATCCAGAAAAACTGCCAAATAACTTAATTTGTTGTATTACCTGGGGCACGGACTTTTCCGAGTTAGCCAGAAACAGAAGGACATCATCCGTGTAAAGAGTAATTTTGTGCTTCCCAACTCCCACCTCTTGTGTCACTATTTCAGGGTCCTTCTGGATGGCCTCTGCCAAGGGTTCAATTGCCAAGGTAAACAGCAGCGGCGAGAGAGGACATCCCTGACGGCTGCCTCTCCTCACACTAAAATTATTTGATTTGACACTATTCGTAATAACCGCCACCTTGGGGTCTCTATTTAACACCACCATCCACCTAGTAAAGGCAGCCCCCAAGACCAAAGCGGTCAGAACACCACTCCATCCGATCAAATGTCTTTTCTGCATCCAGGGAAACCACCAAGCCCGGAATCAATCTCTGCTGACATACTTGCACTATGTTCAATACCTTCTTGATATTATTGGAAGAGCTGCGGCCCTTGATAAAACCCGTCTGGTCCTTTTTTATAATAACAGGCAATACCTTATCCAACTTCAGAGCCAGAATCTTTGATAACATTTTGAAATCTACATTCGACAATCAGATAGGTCTGTACAACACACAGTCCGAGGGGTCTTTCCCTTCCTTTAAAATATGGGAGATATTGGTTTTCTAAGAGAGGGCGGAAGGCAGTCCTGGCTATACAAGTGAGGATACATCTCCAGAAGTGATTCAGCTAACATGTGTATAAACACCTTGTAAAACTCACTTGGAAACCTGTCTGGACTGGGTGCCTTGTCACCTTGGAGCTGCCTTACCGTTTCTTGCACCTCTTGTATTGTCAGAGGTGCATTCAAAAGGGAGGCCTGCTCTGCGTTTATACTGGGGAGGTCCAGGTTTTCTAAAATGCTTTATAACTCATGAAATACATTTGAAGCATGTTCACTGTTATCACCTCAGGTGCTCAGCAGCCAATTCGAGCAGAACGTTCCACAATTTGAGAATGATTCAATAACTTGTTATAACAATGCTGTGTGGGTCTTTTGGCAGATTGGTAGTGTCTTTATCTCTAGGTCATAAGGCCCTAATTCAAATCTCACCCAGCCCAGACATGTGTCATAATGTGCTGGTCGTTTAATAAGATGTACCAGGAGAACCTCCCATGTTCTTCTTCAAAATGTGCCCTGGATCTTTTCCAACGTGATCATAGCTGCGTAGTGTGGGATGTGCAAAATTTCCATTAGGTGTCCAAAATAGTGTTTGTAGCTTTCTTTAGTGGTGAGTCACTGTGGTTGTCACATTGGTTAGTGCATGCAATGAATGTCCATCAGACAATTGCAGGGCAGACAGATCATTATGGCAATCAGTATATAAGACCATAAGACCATAAGACATAGGAGTGGAAGTAAGGCCATTTGGCCCATCAAGTCCACTCCGCCATTCAATCATGGCTGATGGGCATTTCAACTCCACTTACCAGCATTCTCCCTGTAGCCCTTAATTCCTCGAGACAACAAGAATCTATCAATCTCTGCCTTGAAGACATTTGGCATCCCGGCCTCCACTGCACTCCGCGGCAATGAATTCCACAGGCCCACCACTCTCTGGCTGAAGAAATTTCTCCGCATTTCTATTCTGAATTGACCCCCTCTAATTCTAAGGCTGTGTCCACAGGTCATAGTCTCCTCGCCTAATGGAAACAGTTTCCTAGCGTCCACCCTTTCCAAGCCATGTATTATCTTGTACGTCTCTATTAAGTCTCCCCTTAATCTTCTAAACTCCAATGAATACAATCCCAGGATCCTCAGCCGTTCTTCATATGTTAGACCTACCATTCCACGGATCATCCGTGTGAATCCCCGCTGGACACGTTCCAGTGCCAGTATGTCCTTCCTGAGGTGTGGGGACCAAAACTGGCCACAGTACTCTAAATGGGGCCTAACCAGAGCTTTATAAAGTCTCAGTAGCACATCTCTGCTTTTATATTCCAACCCTCTTGAGATAAGAGACAACATTGCATTCGCTTTCTTAATCACGGACTCAATCTGCATGTTTACCTTTAGAGAATCCTCGACTAGCACTCCCAGATCCCTTTGTACTTTGGCTTTACTAATTTTCTCACCATTTAGAAAGTAGTCTATGCTTTTATTCTTTTTGCCAAAGTGCAAGACCTCGCACTTGCTCACATTAAATTCCATCAGCCATTTCCTGGACCACTCTTCCTAACTGTCTAGATCCTTCTGTAGCCTCCCCACTTCCTCAGTACTACCTGCCTGTCCACCTAACTTCGTAGAATGCCCCCAGTCCCCTCATCCAAATCATTTATATATAATGCGAATAGCTGTGGCCCCAACACTGAACCCTGCAGGACACCGCTTGTCACCGGCTGCCATTCTGAAAAAGAACCTTTTATCCCAACTCTCTGCCTTCTGTTAGACAGCTAATCCTCAATCCATCCCAGCAGCTCACCTCGAATACCATGGGCCCTCACCTTGCTCAGCAGCCTCCCGTGTGGCACCTTATCAAAGGCCTTTTGAATGTCTAGATAGACCACATCCACTGGGTTTCCCTGGTCTAACCTACTTGTCACCTCTTCAAAGAATTCCAACAGGTTTGTCAGGCATGACCTCCCCTTACTAAATCCATGTTGACATGTTCTAATTGGACTGTGCTCTTCCAAGAATTTAGAAACCTCATCCTTAATGATGGATTCCAGAATTTTACCAACAACCGAGGTTAAGCTAATTGGCCTATAATTTTCCATCTTTTGTCTTGATCCTTTCTTGAACAAGGGGGTTACAACAGCCATCTTCCAATCATCCGGGACCTTTCCTGACTCCAGTGACTCTTGAAAGATCTCAACCAATGCCTCCGCTATTTCCTCAGCCACCTCTCTCAGAACTCTAGGCTGTATCCCATCGGGGCCAGGAAATTTATCAATTTTAAGACTTTTTAACTTTTCTAGCACTATCTCTTTCGTAACATCAACCATACTCAACTCAGCCCCGTGACTCCCTTTAATTTTTGGGATATTACTCATGTCTTCCACTGTGAAAACTGACGCAAAGTACTTGTTAAGTTCTCCTGCTATTTCCTTATCTCCCATCACTACGCTTCCTGCATTAGTTTGAAGTGGCCCAATGTCTACTTTTGCCTGTTGTTTGTTCCTTATGTACTGAAAGAAACTTTTACTATCATTTCTAATATTACTGGCTAGCCTACCTTCATATTTGATCCCCTCATTTCTTATTACACTCTTTGTTATCCTCTGTTTGTTTTTGTATCCTTCCCAATCTTCTGATTTCCCACTGTTCTTAGCCACTTTATAGGATCTCTCTTTTTCTTTAATACATTTTCTGACTTCCTTTGTCAGCCATGGTTGTCTAATCCCTCCCCGGATAATCTTTCTTTTCTTGGGGATGAACCTCTGTATAGTGTCCTCAATTATACACACAAACTCCTGCCATTTTTGCTCTACTGTCTTCCCGGTTAGCCTCTGCTTCAAGTCTATTTTTGTCAGTTCCTCTCTCATGCCCTCATAATTACCTTTATTTAACTGTAACACCATTACATCTGATTTTGCCTTCTCTCTTTCAAACTCAAGACTGAACTCTACCATATTATGATCGCTACTTCCTAAGGGTTCCCTTACTTTAAGATCTTTTATAGAGTCTGGTTCATTGCAAAGCACTAGATCCAGAATAGCCTGCTCCCTTGTGGGCTCCATGACAAGCTGTTCCAAAAAGCCATCCTGTAAGCATTCCATGAATTCCCTTTCTTTGGATCCACTAGCAACATTATTTACCCAGTCCCCCTGCATATTGAAGTCTCCCATGATCACTGTGACCTTGCCTTTCTGACACGCCTTCTCTATTTCCCAGTACACGTTGCGTTCCTGGTCCTGATCACTGTTGGGAGGTTTATACACAACTCCAATTATGGTTTTTTTGCCTTTGTGGTTCCTCAATTCCACCCACACAGACTCCACATCATCCGAAGCTATGTCATTCAATGCCATAGATTTAATTTTGTTCTTAACTAACAAGGCAACCCCACCCCCTCAGCCCACCTCCCTGTCTTTTCGATAAGTTGAAAAACCATGGAGGTTTAACTGCCAGTCCTGATCCCCCTGTAACCAAGTCTCTGTGATGCCTACCACATCATAATCATTCACTATTATCTGTGCCATTAGTTCAACTGCTTTGTTATGAATGCTACGAGCATTCAGGTAAAGTGCCTTAATACTAACTTTCTTATCATTAGAGATATTGGAAGTCATATGTCCTAAGTTATCCTTGCTTTTTTCTGCATTCTCAGTCTGCCTCAATTTTAAATCCGCCTGGACACATGCTATCCTGCTGCTTACCTTTCCATTTAACACTATACTCCCTGTCGCTTTCACTTTCCCTTTCCCCCCAACTCAGAAGTTTGAAGTCCTACTGATATAATGCTAATTTAAAATCAGGGGTGCTCTTTTAAAGCTCAATACATCAATTAATGGGCTCTATTAAGCTCCCACAGCTAAACAAATGTTTAGCAGAAGAAAGGCCCACTTACTAGGTTAGACATGGAGTGGTGACAGAGGCGTATTTTTGTCATTTTATTTTGAAGAGGGGTTTTGAGCAAGAGCTGTCAAATTGTCTATTCAAAGGTAATAAAATAAATAGCTTGTGAGGCCTTGTGTTTTTTTTCAGTTGGAACAATAGAAGCAGCCTGAATGGGTGGAGTCAGTCTCCCACAGAACCAGGGTTTTAGTTTAGCTTTCAGCGGTTGTTGGGGTTTGAACTTGCCTTTGGAAGCTGTTACATCTCTCTCAGCTACAGCTAAACACTTGAATTTTCTGTCTCCCTCTCTCTCTCTCTCTCTCTCTCTCTATATATATATATATATATATATATAACCTCTCTCTCTGCCAGAAATTCCTATTGATACTCTTTCCTCCTAGAATGGAGAAACATTTCATGTAAGACAATCCATTTTTATTGAATTTGTCTTTGCCAAAAGTGTGTTTATGACATGTTACTATATTGGAGCAGTTGTTGTTTAATACTTAAATAATCTATTACTCTTTTCCAATAGAGTTAAAGTTAAACCAAATCCTCTTTCTTTTGTTTATACATCAACAGTATACGGTAAGAATAAAGTGTGCTTTACTTAAAGCTGAGTAGTGTGACCAACTGAATTATATCTGGAATACAGCATGTTACGCATACCTTTAAATAAGATAAATGTTAGAACCTATACTTTCTCCTTGATAGATTTGCAGGAGGTTTGGTTTGTTCCATAACAAATGGGTGCTTTTGTCACATCAAAATCTTTAATCCCAAATTTGGTTTAGGATTATTGAGCTCAGTGACAGTGAGTGGTGAATGTTGGTGTTTTCTTTTCGGGTGTTGTATTCAGTGGTTTAATCAGGGTGTGCCTTCAGTCTTTCAGTCACTAAGAGTTTCTGGGGTGGGGGGCGAAGGTGGAATGGCGAAATGGCTAAAATTAACTTGCAAATGAAGCAGCTTCAATTAGAGGCAATGGCAGAGGAAAAAGGGAAAGTAAGAATAGCCTTGGCAGAACGAAAAGGAAAAGGAAAAGAGGCAAAGCGAAAGACAGAGAGATTATTGCAGCTGAAAAGTGAACAAAAGAATTTTTAAAAAGCTTGTATATGAAAAGGGAATGAAATAGTTTGAGTCATGATTAAAAGCATAAGAAAGGGAGAAAGAGGAGAAATTAGGAGTAGTGATGAGAAAAGTGATGAAGAGCAAACACATCACAGCCAAACGTCCGGCAGGGATCCGTTTAAATACGTCCAGTGTTACCAAAGTTTGATGAAAAGGATGTGTAAGACTTTTCCTTTTAATTTGCGAAAGTAGCTGAACAAATGAACTGGCCAGTGATCATGTGGATACTGTTGTTTCAAACAAAATTGGTAGGTGGAGTTAGTAAGGTATTTGCAAGATTAGCAGCAGACATGGGAGATGATTAGGAGTTAGGTGATAATTACAAAGTTTGGCTTCCAACATCAATTTCAATCTGCAAGAGATAGAAATTGTGGAAAAGAGAAATCCTCAGATAGTAAAGAAAAAGGAGGTCGCATTGAAGATAGTAAAGGTAGTTTACTCCAAGTTAAAAAGGAAACCGATGAGGATAACAGATAAATAAAAAACCTCAGGTGTTTTCACTGTAATAAAGCAGGGCACATGAAATGTTGGTGGCTTAAGAATTGCACTGGGAAGATAGATGTGGTAAAACCGGATAAGCCAGAGAAATTTATTAAAATGGTAAAAGGGATTCTGAAGAGCTGCAAAAGAATGTACATATTGGTCAGGGATTGGCTAATAAGAAAGTGCCTGATCGCTTTAAAGAATGTACCTGTCTATTGGAGGTTTACTCACGTGGACATTGACGGGTAGGTAAAGAAATTAAAATTTTAAGAGTTACAGTAACAAGCCAGTTTTTCATGGTGAGCAATGAGGAGATATATACATTGGGAGGAGGATTGCCAGAAAAGGTGGGAGTATGTGGAATTCATGGTGAGAAGAATAGTGTTCTATTGTATAATGTGACGATGGAGAGTTAAGTGAAAAATGGAGAAGTGGTGATAGGAGTTAAAGAAATATTCTGTCTTCCGGAGATACAGTTGATCATCAGGAATAATATAACTGTATCACAGGTGAATCTGTGGTTGAAAAGCCAGTGGAAAATCAGGCAACTGAGATGTTATAGGAAGTATATCCTGGGAAATTTCCTGACTGCATGGTGACAAGGCCACAAAGCCACAGATTGAAACAGGAGGGAGAAAAACATCAAAGATAAGAAAATTGAAGTTCTATTATCTGAAATGATGTTTGATCAAGTGATTGAGGAAAAACAAGAACAGATGGTCTGGTCCATAACTCTGGTGGTTTCTTCTGGCTGTGGATTTGATTCTTCAAATGTGTGGTGCTTTCTATAATGGGTTAAGGTTGCCAATCTGGGAGTGCTATGTGCATCCTTGATACAGCACCAACATGTGCTGCACGTGAGGAGGAACTGTGCCAATAAAATGGACTTGTAATCTGCTCGGCTGGTGTGGCAGGTCAGGCAGCATCCAAGGAACAAGAGAATCAGTGTTTTGAGCATTAGCCCTATGTCAGGAAAGAGGCTTGTGACCCAAGAGGGCTGAGAGATAAATGTGAGAGGGGTGAGCCTGGGGAAAGAAAGCTGGAATGCAATAGATAGATGAAGGTTGGGGTGAATGTGATAGGTCGGAGAGGAGGATGGAGTGGATAGATGGGAAGGAAGATGGACAGGTAAGACAGTTCAAGAGGACGGTGTCGAGTTGGAAGTTTGGATCTGGGATAAGGTGGGAGGAGGGTAAATGAGGAAACTGGTGAAATCCACATCAATCCCGTGTGGTTGGAGGGTCCCAAGGTTCCTCCTCCAGGTGGTTAGAGTTTGGCAGTGGAGGAGGCCCAGGACTTGCATGTCCTTGGTGGAGTGGGATGGGGAGTTAACGTGTTTGGCCACAGTGCGGTGGGTGGCGCTTGTCCCAGAAGTGTTCACTGAAATGTTCTGCAAGTTGGCCTCCTGAATCCCCAATGTAGAGGAGACCACATCGGGAGCAAAGAACAGTGTAGACAATGTGTGTGGAAGTATAGATAAATCTCTGTTGGAGGTGAAAGGACCCTTTGGGGTCTTGGACTAAGGTGAGGGGGGAGGTATGGGTGCAGGTTTTGCAATTCTTCCGGTGGCAAGGGAAGGTGCTGGGAGTGAAGAGTGGGTTGGTGGGGGCTGTGGACCTGACAAGGGAGTCGCGGAGGGAATGGTCTCTCTGGAATGAGTTGAAAGGTTGGATCTGAGATAAGGTGGGGGAGGGGCAATGAAGAAATTGATGAAATCCACATTGTTCCCAAGTGGTTGGAGGGTCCCAAGGTCTAAGATGAGGCATTCTTCCTCTAGGTGTCAGGTGGATCCTTCCTCATCCAACAGAGATTTACACACATGCCATCTACTCTGTCTATTGATCCCAATGTGGTCTCCTCTACATTGGGGAGGCAGGACGCCAGCTTGCAGAATGTTTCAGAGAACATCTCTGGGTCACGCACTAATCAACCCCACCGCCCTGTGGCCGACCACTTTAACTCCCTCTCCCATTCCACCAAGGACATGCAAGTCCTGGGCTTCCTCCACCACCAAACTCTAACCACCTGATGCCTGGAGGAAGAACACCTCATCTTCCACCTTGGGACCCTCCAACCACATGGGATCAATGTACATTTCACCAGTTTTCTCATTTCTCCTCCTCCCACCTTATTCCAGTTTCAACCTTCCAACTCAGCACCGCCCTCTTGAACTGTCCTACCTATTCATCTTCCTTCGCACCTATCCACTCCATCCTTATGAGGATGAGGTAAAGCATGCATGTTATACGTGAACGCTGGAGAATAGAGATTGCTAATTGATGAGTGAAGGGCTAGCATTACAATTCACCAGTGTATGAGTCTATACATAGAGCTAGCATGAAATGGCATTTGAAGATGCAATCACTCGTGTGACATCGCTAAAATTCTTCTGGTACTGCACCCAGGTATGCAAGACTAGTCTTTGGGCACAGAACTCCACCGTTTAACCATGTGCTTGGAGGACACTTGGCTCCCAGTGGATAAAGAACATCTCTTGTCCTTCACTTCCAGCAAAAGCTTCCAGTTGGAAACGGAAGGTTCTTTCTCTCATTTGCGGCCATATTTCTGACAATTTGCACCAAGCTCACACAACATGCTGCAGCCACAATAAATATTCTCTTTAGGAGATGCTGACTAATTTTAACTGGTGTTAGTCATTGTTCTCTGGCTCAGGTATCTGGGCTAACCAATAATAGAATTGTCATTGGCTGGACATTGAAATTATCTAAAACAGCATAAAGTTCTGTCTGCCTTGTAGTGAAAGAGCATGAATTAATTATGCTTCACAATCCCAATATCCAATTTCTGGGCCATCAGATTTAGTCAATGAAATTCTGGTTAAATGTCTCATGCAAGATTACATCGCTAAAAAAGGCACAATCCCTTAGTACTGTACTGGAGTGTCAACCTAGATTTTTTTTGCTTAAAATTTGCAAGTTTTGAATGAGATTTGAACTCCATAACCTTCCAACTCAGAGGTATAAGTGCTACCACTAAACCACAGCTAACTCTCTAGTCGTAACATATATTAGTTTGAAAGAAAAAGATGGTACTAATAATTAGCAGATGCCCTGTTCATCCATTTCAAGCCCACAGCTATAGAAAATATTAACTGTGAAGTTTACTCTGAGGACATGCAAATATTTTAAGTAGCATTGCTGCGAGCAGAAAATAACAGATCTCAGCATGTTACCCCTATAGTGCTAGCAGGAAGAAAGTGTTATTATTTTATCTGGGGAATATTATGACCATTAGAATTTTATTTCTGTTCCAAAGCATCAGCTAATATTTCCCTTCCACTACTAATACAGTCAGCCAGAACTCAGTACAACAACTTATTTTAAATACAGGGCAGTCGATGGACATATTGAATAAATTATTTGGATTTGATGAAAAATGTTGATCAGTTGATAAATAAAAGTAACTATTTTGTTATATTATTTAATGCTGTAAACCACACAAAAGATCAGTTTTACTTAAAGCTCAATAATTTTGTTATTCTTTAATTCATACCTGAAGCTGTCCTGATGTATTACTCCTGAAACTAATATGAAGGGCTATATGATCAAAATTGCTAAGTCTGACACATGAGTGTGTGCACAGCAAATCAAATGGTGAGATTTACACCGGCTATTTGCATGGAAAAAATAGTTACTATCTTGGAAGTGATAGAGGATTCCCTGCAAAAGCTTCAAGACCAGTGTTTCCACAGCTCATAGTCATTCAAGAAACTTTGAAGATATTAGGTGTACAAATGAAAACACTGTCACTGAGAAGTTGTACAACTGTAAGATTGAAAATTATATTTTTTTATTGCAGAATCAAGCTACAAATGATTTTGAATTTTAATTTTCCTTTGTTATGGAACAGAGCTCATAGACTTGGTTGGACTGAGGTTTATGCGGAATAAACATATCTTTAATGATTAGAGTTCTCCAAGAGAAAACACTAGTAATTGCATCCAGTTCTCAATTATCCTTTGTTTTCTGAGCAATTACGTAAATTCTGATAAATTTTTGAAAATCTGACGTAATTTTTCCTTGGGTCTCCTTTACTCACATATCCAACTGTTTCACTGATTTGCAGTAAAACACATTTAGAATTCCATTACAGTTTGAATATTCCAAACGAAATTGCTGGAAAAGCTCAGTAGGTCTGCAGTATCTGTGAAGAGACATCAGAGTGAATGTTTTGGGTCCTTCCTCAGTTCTAACCCAAAACATTGAGTCCGATTTCTTTTCACAGATGCTGCCAGACCTGCTGAGCTTTCCAATCAATTTCTGTTTTTGTTTCTAATTTACAGATTTGCAGTTCTTTCATTTTTTTATTGAACATTCCAAAGTCTGAAGGCTCAAACCTTCAAAATAATTTGCTTAGCCATCACATGCCATTGTACCACCTTCAGCTTTTTCTATTTGGCATACATTTCTCCCTTAGTTTAGAATATGGATACAGGCTGCTGAGAGCCTGCCAAATGCTATCTATGGCAAGTCACTAAGAGGTGCATTAGAGCAGCCTGAAAAGAGTAATTGGTCCAAGATTACCTTTCTCCTGCCTTTCCTCCCATTCTAAGGAAACAGTACCTCACTCGTCAGTGACTCACTGTCACTTTATTCAAGTCATAATTTGGAGATGCTGGTGTTGGACTGGGGTACAAAGTTAAAAACCACACAAAACCAGGTTATAGTCCAACAGGTTTAATTGGAAGCATATTAGCTTTTGGACACTATCACCTGATGAAGGACCGTCGCTCCGAAAGCTAGTGTGCTTCCAATTAAACCTGTTGGACTATAACCTGGTGTTGTATAGTTTTTAATTTTATTCAAGGGCATGGTAGCAACTCATTAAACTGAAAGAGATTTGCATACAATTCCTTGTCTTTTCACTCTCTGGAGCTACAACATGCTGTGGCAACATGACACTCCCTGCAGCCTGCAACTTTAATGAGTTCCCTCAACAGTTTTTTACAGAGTCCAAGAACCATGGGTTTGAACCATCAGATTGAGTCAACATATACTATGGCTTAATTTCCCCACTATGATGTACCTAGATATACTATTGAAAACTACATCTTAGTGAAACTGAGAACGTGATGACCCAATACTGATTCAGAGCCAGGTTTCTTGTCATGCCATTTACTTTTGTGGAGAGAAAGCCATTTTGACATTGGGTAAAAATGGACAAAATGAATAGAGTCATAGAGATGTACAGCATGGAAACAGACCCTTCGGCCCAACTCATCCATGCCGACCAGATATCCTAACACTATCTAGTCCCACCTGCCAGCACCTGGACCATATCCCTTCAACCCTTCCTATTCATATACCCATCCTAATGCCTTTTAAATGTTGCAATTATACCAGCCTCCACCACTTCCTCTGGCAGCTCATTCCATACACGTACCACCCTCTGTGTGAATAAGTTGCCCCTTATGTCTCTTTTATATCTTTCCTCTCTCACCCTAAACCTATGCCCTCTTGTTCTGGATTACCCCACCCCAGGGAAAATACTTTGTCTATTTACCCTATCCATGCCCCTTATGATTTTATAAACCTCTATAAGGTCACCCCTCAGCCTCTGACCCTCTAGGGAAAACAGCCCTAGCCTACTCAACCTCTCCCTGTAGCTCAAATTCTCCAACCCTGGCATTATCCTTGTGAATCTTTTCTGAATCCTTTCAAGTTTCACAACATATTTCTGATAGGAAGGAGACCAGAATTGCACGCAATATTCCAACAGTGGCCGAACCAATGTCCTGTACAGCTGCAACATGACCTCCCAACTCCTGTATTCAATACTCTGACCAATAAAGGAATGCATACAGGTGCCTGAAACTCTTCTGATTTGCCAAATATTAGGTTTTACACTGAAGCTTGTGCATACAATGGTATGATTAGGTGGCTTTGTTGTAT
Source organism: Hemiscyllium ocellatum (assembly GCF_020745735.1). Taxonomy (NCBI): domain Eukaryota; kingdom Metazoa; phylum Chordata; class Chondrichthyes; order Orectolobiformes; family Hemiscylliidae; genus Hemiscyllium; species Hemiscyllium ocellatum. The sequence goes on along the minus strand of NC_083425.1, from coordinate 23,505,801 downwards.
GCAGACACATCTACTGTAATTTAGCAAATACTTAGGTATCTTTCTAGATACTTGAATGTATATCTTCGTTCATAACTTTTTTTATTTAATCAGTGTATCCATTGCAAAATACTTATACTACTTCAATGTCCTTACATTTAAAAATCAAAAAGTAGAAAATATTTTCATGTGTTCAATATTTTCTGGAGAAATTGGAAGGTGATTTAAAAATGCAGTCTTAGGAGCAAAAAGCAGAGTAGACCATTTAGCCATTTGAAACTGTTTTGTCAGAAAATGTACTCACTAATGATCTGGTGACCTAACCTCAGTTTCCTTCATACCCCTTTAAAAATTTTGATGTACAGAAATCTAATAACCTCCCTTTTAAAATTAGCAAAGAATCTAGCATTAACTACCATTTGTGAAAGAGTTTCAAATTTTTTCCATGTTTTGTACATAAGCTTATTTTTTAACTTTCACTTCTGAAAGGCCTGATTCTAATTTTTAGATGATATCCTCTATCCTAAGACTCCACAATCAGTGGAAGTGGTTTTTCATATCTAACCCCCCCTCAGTTCCTTTTGAACCTTAAAAACGTTGATCAAATCACCCCTTAACTTTCTAAATTCCACAGAATATGTCCCGAGGTTGTGTAATTTCTCTTTATAATTTAGTCCTTTGAGTTCACTTATCATTGTAATAAATCTACACTGCATTCCCTTCAAATTTAGTACATCCTGCCTAAATATGATGTGCAGAACTGGACACAAACATATCAAGACTTGTCTGACCTTGCAGCGCTATTGCATGACTGGTAGCACATGAATTCTAATCTTCTAGATATAAAGGCCAGCATAATATTACCCTTTTTGATTGTTTTCAATACCTGCCCATAAGACTTTAATGATCTGACTACATGGGCCCTATGTCTCTTTGGATTACCAGAGTTTCTAGCTTTTCAACATTCAGTACAGATTGGCTTCAATTTCTGTAGCAGTTGTGTTCCTGAAAATTATCATGTTAAACAAAACCACATTATTAGAAACACATATTCCCATAGAAATCCATGTAAATGTTCACATTACATTGCTAGAATGTCAAACAAATATAGAATACAAGAACAAAGTTAATATAAAACACCAAAAATATATATGAAAAGGTGCATAAAGAATGTCCTTTACTTAAATTGGTTAGATGGATATAGATCTTCAGCCAAGACATCTGCAGTTCTGGAAGTTGAAGGTTGAGGATTATGGACTGCACTTCCACATCTTTGGAGGTAGAGGATTGGGTCTCCTTGGGGGCAGTTTTTAAAAACGTATCCAGCCTTAATTGAGTTAGACAATGGCCAAAACAAGGTTAACAACGAGGAATTTTTGTGCACGTTTATTCGTCTGCACTGATGGGAATCGGTTAGGAACCATGTTATTCCAAATCTGGACCACATTATTGGAATCATGATTTAAGACCAGGTTACAGGGAAACCCCTTAATCATAGGCTCATCAAGGTCTACATCACAGGAAAAGACCCTTTCATCCATTGAGATTGTGCTAGTCATAAACAACCACCTAATTATTCCAATCCCATTTTCCAGCATTTGGCCTTTAGCATCTTATGCCTTGGTGTCACAATTGTTCTTCTAGATGCTTTTTAATTGTTATGAGGATTTATCACCCTTACATAATGAGTTCCAGATTCCCACCACACTCTTCCTCACATCCCCTCTAAACGTCCTGCCCCTTACCTTATGTCGATGCTCTTAGTCATTGACCACTCCAACAAAGGAAAAAAGTTCACCCCATCTGCCTCCTCTATACCCCACATAATTTTACACATCTCAGTCATATCCCTCCTCAGTCTCCTATGCTCCAAAGAAAACATATCCAGTCCAGCCAATCTCTCTTCATAATTATAATTCTCCAGCTCAGGCAACATGCTGGTAAATCCTCTCCGCACCCACTCCAGTGCTATCACATCCTTCCTACAGTGTGGATTCCAGAACCGCTCATCACAATCCAACTGTTCATACAATTCCAGCATAACCTTCCTGCTCTTAAACTTTATGCCTTGACTAATAAAACCAAGTAAGTATATGTTTTTTTTATCACTTTCCCTGTCCTGTTACCTTAAGGGTCTGATGGACATGCATAGCAAGGTCCCTCTGATCCTTAGAGCTTCTCAGAGTCCTATTATTCATCATGTGCTTCGTTCACATGTTTGTCCTTCCTAAGTGCATCACCTCACATTTATTCAGATTGAATTTCATTTGTCACTGATCAGTCCATCTGACCAACCATTAATATCCTCCTGTAATCGAAGGCTATACTCCTCACTATTTACTACCTCATCAATTTTCATATCACCCACAAACTTACTGATCAGCCCTCCTATATTCAAATCTAAGTTGTTTAGATATACCTATAACAGCAAGACTCCAAACATTGAGGGTGACTTTCGTGAGGACTTCATTATTCTGTTCCATGCTTTTTAGGTCCAAAGTGGATGACCTCACATTCATGTTATTCACTTGCTGTCTCCACCCCTCTCTGTGGCAACTGTCTGAGCCTGGATTAGATTACTTAAAACCTTAGTATCACATTTGAATCTGACCTAGGTATGGGCAGCACTGACCCTTCAGCACTCAGGGTGGAGCAAGAGTCTTATAGAAGATGATCTCCAGTTGTGAGCTGTCTGTCACCTGCACTTGCTGCTGGTAGGTTCATTAGTGGGCCTATCAGCAATAAACTTGAGAAAGAACAGTCTGTGATTGGAAGAACAAATTGGGAGGCATGTAAGTATAATGAGCAAGCCCCTGCAACTGCTGTCAATTTGGAACCAGATCCTGAGTCTTGCTGAGAGTGACTTCAGGTTTCCAGAATGGTCAAGCATGGACCAAGCCTTAGGAGATGGGTGTTGGAAGTGTCAAGAAGGGTTGGGGTTGAGGAGTAAGGATGGAGCAGGCAGTAGGGGAGGAAAGTATGAGAAAAGAGGAGGCTATAAGATAGCATAAGAAGAAGGAGAAATCTACAAGGAGTTACAATAAAGAAGAGGCTACAAAGGGGTGTAAGAGTATGGGGGGGAGGTTGCAAAGGGTATGAGGGAAAGTGAGAAGATTGTCATGAATGCAAGGCAGTGAGAAAGCTGCAAGAGATGGGAAGAAGAAAGGCTATAAGAAGATGGGAGAAAAATGTTGCAAACTGGAAGCAAAATGAAAACAACAAGGTGGGGTGTAAAGAAAAGTCTGCTGGAAAAGGTGTGGATGGAGGAGGAGTTCGTAATCAGGTAAGAACAATATTGCATGTGTGAATGATGATATACTGAATTCTCCTGGAGCCAGGAAATCTAGAAGTCAATGAATTCCTTGAAACCGAATGTGGAATCTCTAACTTAAGATTGCATAAGATCAGGAGCTACTATTTGACAAGAAATGTACTGCATGCTATTAAAAGCAACACAATCGATTGTTAACTTTAAATTTGCATATGAGATCTGAGATATAACAAATGAGGTAATAACTGCTAATTAAAATATTCCGCCTTATACGGCTGCAATGGAGCCACATTAGCTGTGACCTCAATAGTCTGTGAAGAATGTATTCAGAATCCTGGCAAAATCTTTAGTTGCTAAATTTTGTCCATCATCTTATGCCAATTTAAATACTGTGTAGTATTTAAATTAAGTAAATTAGTAAAATTAATGCTTTCCCTAAATGTTATGGCTTTAAGTTTAAATGACAATTGATAATTAACAATATTGGTGAATTCTTCTAACTCTATTTCTGTGTGAGTCCAAATACCCTATACATCAATTCAAATACAAATGGTATTGTTACATTGTTAATGAATTGCCTACTAGATGACTAAGTCCGGATGAAGAAAGAGACCCCAGAAACTTGAAGATAGCTTCTTGAAAAAATCTCAAGAAGAGTCTTCAAAACATATTATTTTAATATAAGGCCATTTTCAAGGAAGCAGAGCAATTGTGCAATTATCTGTTGAAGCATGGGTGTAAAGTGCATCATACTGAAAACTGAGCTTTTTATCAACTTTATAAATGGGATCATTGAGTACAAGAGCAAAGACATTTTGCTGAATTTATATAAAATAATTTGATCCCACTTTGAGCATGGTTTCAAATGTTTGGCATTAGATGTGAAGGTTTTATACAGGGTTCAGAAGGGATTGACTACAACAGCTCCAGGATGAAGGATAACAAAAAAAAACTGAGATCATTGTTCTAAGAGCCAAGATCCCTGAAGGGGTGTGTGTGTGTGTGTGTGTGTGTGTGTGTGTGTGTGTGTGTGTGTGTGTGTGTGTGTGTGTTGGAGAGCACTTTTAAAACTGACTGGATTTCTTTCTGAGAGAACTGGTGCAGCATTCATGTGATGAATGACCTCTTTCATCTGCTGTGCTATTCAATTGGACCCAAATAAAATGCCGAGGGTGCTTACTGAAGCTCTTATCTGTGATGAGGAACCTGGAAACAAGAGTTGCACCAGGGTCCATGGTTTCTCATCCTGGTCCTTGGCAGGCAATCTCCAGAAGCAGTTTCAGTTGCTTGCTCATCTTTCCACCCTTATGTCTCTGGTTCTAAGCTGTGACATTGAATATTCTGAGGCAAAGGGCAATCAGGAACACTGGACAAGGATGGGAAGTTTTGAGCTTTGGTTGAATTCAACGCTTCCTTCTGGCTTCACTCATCCCCAGCCCACACAAAGGATATTCTTTAATGTTCTGGGGAGTGACGAATGCATCTGTTCTTGGATAGTTATGGTACAGTACTGCTATCCCTACTTTAACCCTCTTTGATGTGTCGGGTGTAGTCCTATTTGCCCCAAAGTTTATCACACCACATAAATAGGAAGAAAAGATTTATTAATTGAAAGGATATGCTTTAGAAAGTCACACTATTGGCAGCACATAACAGGAATTCCAGAGTCACTCTCCAGGCTCTTAGAAACAATACTGGAAGCTATAGAGTTTAATGTGTACAAGGAACACAGTCCAACCCCACTGAACCAATATTGCCAAGCTTTTATAGCCGTGCTGCCTCTCACAGATGGAGATGAACAAATAATTCCTTGATAGGAGCTTCAGTGAACTGGGTGATGAGTAGTATATGTAAATAGCTTGGCAAATTGTATCCTTTGATGGGAGCAATAAATTAATTACCTCGCTGAATTGCCGAGGACTTTGGTAAACTTGAAAGCTCTTCCCTGCTGTGCTTTAAAACGGTCCTGTGGGTTGCAGCATGTAATTTTGGTTGTAACGTCCTGTCCCTTGAGATTTGAGCCTCCTGTTTTGAACTAAACCATGAAAGGTCAGCTGACATGATTTTCAATTACCTTTGCACTTTTCCATCCGTATATTTCCATAATATTTTCTAATATTACAAAAAAGATTCATGATTTCCTGCCTGATTTTACCCTGTGAACACTTACAATACACACTAAATTTGTACAATTCCAAAAGTGCAAAGAGTATCAGTATCATCCACATCCTGTAGCTGGATTATGTAGCTACCACTGACCCAAGGATAATGCCAAAATAGTTTTTCACAAAGTGGAGCTTTTAAACCAGTGCAGCGTTCTGTAAAAACAGGTCTCTCGAAGAAAATCCAATCTTTTCAACTCTAATTGACTTTGTTTTCTGTCCCTGTATTGCGTTGTACTCTTTGTCCACTTCTCCTTTCGTAGCTTTCCTGCAAGATATGATGCAAGCAGTTAGGTGCTCAAGCTATGGAGAAACTATTGATTTCTTTTTGCTGTTAAAGTGATCTTTCAATTATTAGAACAGCTAACAATATATTACACATTATTATTAGTTAAAGTTAACCATGAAGGAATTAAATTTCAGCCGCCCTAAAAAAACTCAGTGAAAAAGTGCTCCACAAAATGTTCTATTCTGTGATATAAGACAAGAATACAGTTTCAGATTCAACCCTGATCTGTGGTGAATTAACGTATCTCAACTGGAACAGAAATAGTGGTTTTGCAATTGGCGTCAACACCCTAGAGCTAGAGAAGATCAGACAACATTCTTTTGACGTTGATCCAATGATAACTGCTGGAAAGTGAGTACATATTGATGTTGAGTAAAGATAAGATCCATCTTGGCATTGGTAACACCCAAGTTCAAATGGCTTGACACCATCCACTGTCTTGCGTCATAGGAAGGGTAACATCCTGGGAAAGGAACCAGAGGAATCATGGTAATTGACATTCCCTCACTTCCGTGACTGAAAGCAAATTCCAGAGTAACAGAGGAATATTGGGTGCTGAGGTACGCCACATTGACTTCAGACTGCCTTGCTATGATCCCAGTAGATGGTAATCTGGACAAGTCCGATCCCAGACTAAAACATGGTTTGACAATTCATAAATTTTATTTTTGCAGTTTTGTTACTGTAGTGATCAGTGACTGAACAAAGTCACACAAGGCTTTCAATGTACTTTTAACAAAAAGGAAATACTTCTACTACTTAAAAAGCTAAATATATGACAATTTGAAAAGATCTTAAACGGCAAAAAAATGTCAAAACTTTTTCCTCATAATTTGATTAGATTACTTACAGTGTGGAAATAGGCCCTTCGGCCCAACAAGTCCACACCGATCTGCCGAAGCGTAACCCACCCAGACCCATTCCCCTACGCCTAACACTACGGGCAATTTCTCATGGCCAATTCACCTAACCTGCACATTTTTGGATTGTGGGAGGAAACCAGAGCACCCGGAGGAAACCCACGCAGACACAGGAAGAATGTGCAAACTCCAGATAGAGAGTCGCCTGAGGCAGGAATTGAACCCAGGTCTCTGGCGCTGTGAGGTAGCAGTGCTAACCACTGTGCCACCATGCTGCCCACACTATGCCTATCTTGCATAGGCACTTAATCCCAATGAAGTACCACTCCTACACCTTTCTGAACTGTTTAATTTCCTACTTAGTTAACAAACTGTCAAGTGTTTTTTAAAACATACTGCGCATTCATTCGTTGTGATTGTCTCTGTTACTGCAGTTCCCAGAGCTACACAAGAGCATGGACTAACCCATGACATTTTCTAGACCCTCTTCTTTGAATTGCTGAAACAGCTAAAACTTTTCCACCTCTGTTGGCCTGGAGTTAGTTTTCCACTTTTGACAATCTGAAGACTTCTACAAAATTAACTACAGGTATATCTTCTTCTGAAATCACCCCTGATAGTAGTCCCCTGACCATCTGTTTCTATATCATGCAAATACTGAGAATATGAATGAGTAGTACAATCCACCTCAGCTCACTGACAAATCTTTAACTGAAGGTGGCGAAACAGTCTGCTGGACAAATTCATAAAGGAGAACAGTCAATACCAGCAACGGAGACAATGCTGAGTGGGCAGCAATCTCACAGTAACATAACTGAGGGACTGAAAATGTCTACTTCATCAGTCAAACAGGAATTTGTTTATATGTAACCATTTCAATAGAGCTGGATTAATAACTTGAGGGAGCTCAGGTGCATATAACACCATGTGAGCCAGACCAGCATCTATAGATTCAAAGCACATTCAAGAAGGAGAGATTGCCTAGTTTTAACATTCAGGTTAAAGCAAAAAGAGATTACCTCTCTAACTTTAAAAAAAAGCCTAGTACAGAAACCAAAATATTGCAAGGAAGAAAACATTTGTTACAACAGAGCTGCTATTTTCCATGATGAACTTTCATAAATTTTAAATGTCCGCCAAGTTATCTTGTGAAGCAACCACCTGAGTTAGCAGAGAAGAGATCCTTTGAGAGGGAATTCAGCAAATCAAAGGTTCTTCAGGTAACGTGCTGGACCAACAACATTGTCTATCCAGTGATTAGTGATAGAGGATACTCAAAAACAATGTCCTCTCCGAAGAATATCCAAGAGTTAAAACATCCTCCAGTGGAGAAATAATCCACAGATCAGGACCGGAATCATAAGTCCTCAAGCAAAGACCGACCATTCTTTTAAGTCCCAAGTGGGAAAGGTGTACAATATCCAAAACACCTGCATTTATAAATCAAAGGCTTGAGGATAAGATAGGAACAGTGGTAAAGATAATATAGTCAATATAGTCTGTACAGTGAAGGATTATACAATCATTCATTATTTTATAAAGGATTAACTGCAGAGTTAAAAAAAAGCTTCAGAAGGTACATTGTATAAGGTAATGGTTCTGAATGTTTCATCAGCTCCATTCATTCTTTTGATGCGGTAACAGCCTGTTTTCGGAGACAAGGAGTTCTACTCTAGCTTTCAGAGGGAACAAATATATCCACAAGTTTCTAGTAATTATCCATGATCAAACGTGGTTATACATATTACTATCATGCAATAAACCTTTTTATTGTCTAAGGACAGTGCCTCTTCTGTAGATAATCTACAGTGCTGTATCCTCTACCAGTAATCACTGGATAGACCAAAGGCAAAACAAAGATAAAAGAGAGTTGGTGACAGTGAACAATCTCATGCAACCCTTAACCATTACCAGTTTCTGGTAGCAAATACCACAATGTATCAGTGTGATCATCTAAGGAAATACTGTCTCTGTCCAAACCTGGTGGATGCTAATGATTGCAGACCAGGAAACCAACTTAATACTCATAATTAAAGCACTTGCCCCTTAAGCCTGATATGTTTGCAGCATCTCACCCTGGTTAATAAGTCAGCATTTTCTGGAGATGAGGGGAACAAGCTAGAAATTTTTTTTTAATATACATTATAAGTAACCATTTTCAGCAATATTTTATTGTAAGCCCATCCAGATAATGTTCACCATTTAATCAGTGAAGTTTTAAAAATTGGAAACAGTTTTCTCAACATTACAACCCAAGTCAAAAATAATGTAAAATTTGAGAAAATGTCTAGTCACCATTTTCATTAGATATCCACCAGAGGGCGCTCTGCTACACATTGGAAGATAAATAATAAACATGTTATCTGCTGATGATACAGAGATTCAACAACAAGCATAATCACTTTATGAATATGTGTGCATGAAATCAATAAATTGTATTTCTGTTTCTTCCTTCTTCAAAGTTTTGCGGCTCATCTTAGATTTTTTTTCCTCTCTCCTTAGGTGGGTCATACTTGATTCCCCTGCCAATTGGGAAACCTGCCAACATATTCCCAGTCCTCTGCCAATGCTGTTCTACTACTGACTGAACAGAAACATGAGAGAACCCTTGCATGACTCACCCTTTAATTCTGTCACTTTCCCTGTGGGAAATCACCTGGTTGGTCTCCATTTGTCATTTCTATTGAAAGGCGCAGCCAAGAAAGGTTAACCCCTCAGCGTAAACCCTGTTGTATCATCCAATGGCACAGCTCCAGTGATCTACCTTGCCAACTCTAAATTTACAGTTAACAGCAGCTTGACAGGATTGTTAGTAAGATTATAAATCTGAGGTCACCATTGTTAGTGTGGAATATTAAACATATATGTTGCATATTCTTCCAAAAGACAACGGCAGTTGTGTGAAGCAGATAGGATGTAATCTTGAGAAAATAACAGTACAACTGCATAATTTTTTTTATTTCAAAATATACTTTATTCACAATAAATGGCTTTGTGTGTGTATATAAAGTCACAAATCCAGTTTGGTTCTGTATAATAGCATATCCAGTAAGCAAACAAACATTTGAGTTTGATTCTATCCTAACAAACTAAAGACATCTGTTACACATACAAGACTATATTTACAGGTATTGAGCTATGGGTGGGGGTGGGTAGGGGTTCTGATAACTGAACAGATCCCCAATTAACTTTATCACGAAGACCTCAAGTAGTGATCTTTCTCCACTGCAGCTCCCCCAATATGTTGTGCGTCGCTCCGCGTGTAATCCAACTACATAAACTTGTAATCTCAAAATTCTGATACTGGAAATGAAAACTCTTTCACTGAGATGTGAGTGATATACAAACCATGATTTAGTTCCATGAACTTTATACTGCAAGTTACTGTTACATAAGGATAACCATTTGTTCATCCCATGTTTGAAACGGGTCTGCATCATAACTTTTCTTAGATTTAGTAATGTCTATTGATGGTATTTGTTTAGCCTTCAATCTGTTAGCCCCTGGATTAGGTCAATAACAAAATACTTGTGTCCAGTAATGTTTAATGCATTTGTTTATGAATGATTATTTATAAGGTTTAAACTTGCCTATCAACCATATACAGATGATACCCATTTATGTCAACACTTTTGGGCCAATGTAAACTTTGTTGGAATAACAGGGTGGCAACATTATCTATCCAGGGTGATGGCAGACCTTGTGATATATATGCATATCTATCATATATGTATTATATGGATAGAAGACGTGAAAACAATTCTATAATCAATAATTCTTCATTAATCAATTAATTTCAAAATGAAAAGATGAGAATTGTAAAATCGTATTTTGCCAGCCCACAATCAATAATCACAACAGCAGCGATCCTTCTCCCTCCCCTATCAAGCATATATTAAGAAAACAATTTGCAAACAAAATGCATGCAATACAGTATGTAGTCTAAAACACTGATATCCATAGGTAATCATCAGTTAGTTTTGAAAATAGTTTTTAGCAACACTTGTTTTATTCTTGACAATTGTTCCTTCTCCAAAAGATTGGGAAGTTGATCCAATAACTTGAATGCTTTTTCGATTGTACTGGCAACCTTTTGAAAATGGCCGTACAACGAGTCTAACTTATTGAACTTCTGCACTGGTAACATGTGGATGTTCAGCTTCTGTCTATGCCCCATCTTCCTCAGTTCCCTCCTTGGAAGCTGCTGCCTTTATAACTGCTTCCACAATAGTGTTGTCACCCACTGGTGCAGCATAATTGTTGAGCATCATTACTAGCAGTAGCTGCACTGGTTAAACAGTTTCTAATCCTTTATAATCTTAATTTTGTGAAGAGTGCAGCACAGAGTCATTTTTGGCAACATCACATGCTGAAAATTCATCAAAGTTGTTATCATTTGCTTCAAACAAAGTTTCACACATGAAGAAATTCTGGATTGTTTCCTGATTTACCATATCCCGGGACATTTTCAGGATGTTCATTGCTTGAAAGAAGTCTGCATAGAAGTTTCCATTGGATTTCAAGCAGGCTATTTTCTTATGAGTAAGAATCTTGCGTAAAAGCATTTTTGAATTTTTAATCATACTTAGTCCATTAGTTGAGTAACTGAATTTGAATTAGAAGGAAAACCAGTCATATGTCTTTTAGAACTTCAGCAATTATCCTCATGTAACAGTTTCTTGATTTTTAAAACTTCACACAGCAGTCAAAACATTGAACCCATGAAGTAAAACCATTGATATCTTGACCTTTTGGTTTGACTCTTGGCTGACAGGCCAATGGGTGATATGGTTTAAGTACCTTGGCATTTGAACTTGATGAGTAAGAAGGCATGGTTTTTGATTTCGGACATGTTCGTGGCAACAAGATATCGTTTTTTTTTTAGTTGCTTACCATAAACTGCAGTTTGGCCCAGAGTGCTGTTAAGTTTTATCTGGTGTGCATTTGTAGATGAAAGCAGTTTTGATTATATTAAAGATAGCCATAAAATTATACTCTTGAATGAATGCATTTATGCCAGTTGTCCAAATTTGAGCCATCTGCAGATGAACCTTCTCCACAAAATCACTTGTGGAAAAGTGCTTTAAATTGTGAAAACTAACCATGTTAGAACAAAAGTTGGCATCATCAATTTCTTTTACAAATCTTTCAGGTTCCTTCACACTGTTCCTGGGTCTGCTTTAGCTTGATTGTCGTACCTAGCTAAGAGCACATTCTCCAATCCTGTATATTTGAGATATTGCATCTCTTTGGTGTTAGAATTTAATTTTCCATTCTCATATTCTTCCTTTATTTTTTCAGTGTTCTCTATCCACCACCCAGCATCATCTGTTTGACATTGAATTCGGCTTGAATTCTCTGTCATTTCTTCACTGAGTGTCTTCAATGCCTTGAACTTGGTTTCAGGTTCTTGAAAGTTAAATTTTCTTTTTATGCTACAGTTAGCTGTGATTTTTGAGACAGCAATAACCAAAGCACATACTTTCCAATCTAATCAACATGGGACAAAATTTTATTATGTCCCAAGCATTCAATTTCACTTGAAAGACTAATTTATGGGAGGGGGGCACTTACATCAGCTTCCTTAATCTGCTGCCTGTCTGATGATTTTAATGGGATTACTTATTTTTTATTTGAAACGTTAAATGCTGAAGATGTTTCAAAATGTGAGCTGTTTCAAATAGAAAATATTGGGGTGTGAGCAAAGACTGCTTGTCAACTCATCAGGTTAGCCCTCTCTGTCAATGTCATCATATCGACTGCAAATTGAACAAAGAATGAGAGAAATGGATTGGGGTTTTATTGGGTGGTCGACAAAGGCAGGCTGTTCACTTATGTGAGATTGAAATTAGTGGGCAGTACTGTATTTACAAAGAGATGCATCTAAACTGTATGTTTGCATATAGTTGCATGTAAAGTAGTTGTTTCCTTATGTATGGGTGCAGATAAAGAATCCATTGTGAGAAAATAAATCACTTCAGTTAATCTGACTCACTTTAATATCTCTATCAATCAGTTGAGTACTTAACCAGTGTGGGGTCAGTTTGCTGGGCAGCTTGTTTGTAATGTAGGGTGATGCCAAGAGTATGCCAGCTGAGGTCACCATGAAGGTTACACCTTCTCAATCTTGCTCCTGAGTTGGGGTGTGGTGACCCACAGGTTAAAGCACCACTACTTGTCCCTCTCTACTGGGAGAGCAGTCCTCTGGCCCAGTAGGGCTATGGCTGATTTACTAGTGTTACATTTAACTGAGTTAAATTATGAAATCTTCCCAATTTTTTCAAAAGATTAACTTTCTAACTTAGCAGTTAACAGTCTGAGGACAAAAACTGATTATTATTCCATCTTGAAATTTCGTGGTCCAAGTGCAATTTTGTTCTAAATATTACTCAGATAATTTTATAGCAATTGATCAGAAAACCCCATAAATCATATTTGTAAAATATTAAATTTTTAAAGACACAGTGTGACATTGTCCAACTTCTTGCCTTTTGAGTTTCTTTGGGAAAATGAGAGATATAAATCAGTATGCTGACTACTTAATTGATAAATGATTTTCAATTGACTCCCAAGCTGAATGCTTGTCATCTGACATCCTACATTGTATGAAGCAATGGTGTATTCTATATGTGGAAAGCTTATCTAAATATCAATAACAACCTCACTACAAAAATATTTACATGATCATAAGCTTATGATAAATGTAGTAATGTATTTTAATTAATTTTCAATTCCTTGCACTTTACTGTTAGTTTTATGTTGTTTCCTGCTGTTGCTGTTGGTACGATAAGTTACGTTTTTCACACAACTTGATTAAGCAACAGTCAGAGGCACATTAAAATAACAAAACATGAAAAGAAATAAATATTATGAACTTTTGCTCAAAGCATTATATTTTATTTTCCTTTATCATATTTTCTTCCAATTCTTTTTCATTTTTTTATATTACATTCGGTTTACAACTAAACTGTATCTGAGTAACCTTCTGGGACATGACTACTATGAAAGAAGTCACAAAAAATGTATATGAGTCCTCTTCCTTCAGGAAAACACAATTTATTATTTAAACACACAGTTCCACATAAGGAATTTAAGATTCAGATGGAGAATTTTCCACTTTTGTACATTGAATCTTAACAAATAAGTTCATAATGCCAACATTTAAAATATATATTGTAATATAGGGATAGCTTTAAAGGGAGGGTTATCCAAATGTTATAATTAAAGTTTATTTCCAGTGAAGGCTACTAAAGGCTACAGGCAGACTTCATTGTCATTTCAGGAAATGAAATCTAACGTTTTTGATGTTTGTCAATGCAAATGATGTACACAATGTAAGTGTGCATACCAAACAGTTGGTTTAATAATGTTACTTAATTATCTGCTTACACATACCCACAAAATATCATTCAGTATGTACCTATTCAAAGACAGGTGTATACTGTTCCTTCTATCAAACATTGTTGGTTCAAGCCCCACTCCAGAGACCTGAGCACAATATTTAGGCAAGTGTGACCATGAGTACAGAGCTGCACTATTGAAGGTGGCATCCTTTGGCAACGAGGTTAAAATAAAAGGTCACTTGTTCTCTCAGGTGAGTGTTAAAGCATAGCAATATTACAAAGGAAAGCAATGAAGTTTGGCCTGGTGTCCTGGCCAAAGATTATCCCTCCACAAACAATAGGAAAACAGATAATCTGGTTATTCACACTCTGTCTGTGGGATATTGCTATATGCAGAATTAGCTCATGCAATCCCAATAAAACAATATTGTTCATGCTTCAAAAGTACTTCTTCACACGTAATTTGTGATGCCATGAAGTCACAATAGGCACTATGCCAGTATATTTTTTTCCCATCATATTAATGTATTAAAATACAATTTCAAGGAATACAAATGATTATTTATATAGCAGTCCCCTTAGAATCTATGAAGGCAAAGTTAAGTTGATATTTTAGGTGTAGACCTTTGGTCAGAATGTTCTATTAAGGCAGATGTAGTAAGCCACATTACATGGATGAGCAGCTGAATATGATTAATTGCATTCTCCAATCCTTAAGAAGACAATCGAGTACAGCAAATAATCAAAAAGCCTATGGAGTATAGGCTTTTATACCTAGAGAAATAAAGCATAAGGGGATTAATGATAGATTCAAGAAAAAAATGATTAGAATCCATCTGTAGTCCTGTGAACAGTTCTGAGCACAACAGTTTTGAATGGATATATTAGTAGTAGGAAGAGTAAAGTGTAGCTTAAGTAGAAAGATATCTGAACTTCAAGGATTAATCAATAAGGTAAGATAACACGAACTAGAGTTGTATTTCCTGGGATTTAAAAGATTAAAGGACAATTTGACCAAACTTTACAAAGTATAAAGACGAACAGTTAGGATAGATTAGGAGAAACTATTTCCACTGGTTGAGAAGTTTAGGAATCAGTGCATTGACAAAACAATCGAACCTGACCTCTCAGGAATAAAACCAGGAGATATTTTTTCATGCAGAGAGTGGTAGAAATTTGGAAATGATGATTGATCAATTGTTAATTTTAACACTTGAATTGGATGGACTCATATTAGCCATAGCGTTAAGAGGTAAGGCTAAGGTGGGTTTTTGCAGTTAGCTGTGATCTCATTGAATGGTGAAACAGGCTGTAGGACCAAAATGATCTATTCTGTTCATAGCTAAAAATCACACAACACCAGGTTATTGTCCAACAGGTTTATTTCGAAGCACTAGCTTTTGGAGCTCTGCGCCTTCATTAGGTGGCTGTGAAACAGGATCATAAGACAGAGAATTTATAGCAATTCATAGCAAAAACAGAATTTTTGCTATAAATTCTGTGTTTTAGAGCCTGTTTCACAGCCACCTGATGACGGTGCAGTGCTCCAAAAGCTAGTGCTTCGAAATAAACCTGTTGGACAATAACCTGGTGTTGCGTGATTTTTAACTTTGCCTACCCCAGTCCAACACTGGCTCCTCCACATCATATTCTGTTCATGTGTACCTACATAATTATGATAAAGAAGCCAGGTTTAGTTCCCACATCCTCTTGAAGGCATGTCTGGACAATATGAATTGTTGACTGGCTGATGCCCATGGTTTCTCTGACTGGCATCTGAAAAGTGCTGGGAAAATGGAGGGAGAGATCTGTGATCTACATTACTGGCATCAGCAGTACATCATTGAGAGGAGAATGACTCTCCAAATCATTTTTACATCTGTGTGAAGTGGGCAGTCTTTTAAATTGAGGACTGATATATATAATAATACTTATGATATTGTTACTTAGAACCTGACAATCAGGTAATAGAATAACAACTGTTGTGTGTAATGGACAGAAATGATTCATTTCTATGAGTGCATAATGCATCATTACATAGCACAATTACTCTGCAACATAATTAGTGCAACAAACTGAAGGGAAGCTATATGTAGTAACTGTATATTGTTAACCTAACGCTAAATCGGACACAGGTGGGGAAAATGACACTCCAGTGTCTTCGCTTGTATTTCTATTATTCTTTAAAGGAGTTTTTTTTAAAAGCAGCTATCTCTTACTGCAGTAGTTTGAGTGCTTACTTGTACAGAACAGTGGTGATGAGGACAAAGGACAATACCTTGATAAAAAGAGGAAACATTGTCAAACTTTGTTAGCAGTCAGTGGCCTACTATCCTGATGAAGGGCTTTTTGCCTAAAATGTCGATTTCGCTGCACTTTGGATGCTGCCTGAACTGCTGTGCTCTTCCAGCACCACTAATCCAGAATATTTTTCTATTATGTCAGCATTTATTGGAAATTTGAAGAGTACCAAATGGGGTTGAGCTAAAGTATGTCGGAAAAAAACTTAAGTTGCTTATTATCACTGGTCAGGAGACATTATGATGTCCCCTACACCCTCAACATTGATCTCTAAATGGTGCTTAACTCCAATTTATTTGCAAATTACATTAAACCTGGTTCAATCTATTTGTGATGCATGCTGTTGTCCTTCTTCCTGCTTTATCATGAGCCACATTCTGACATTTGACTTCAACAGTATTGCTGCTTCAGCTCTGCTTTCCTGTAAATCAAGGGCCATGTCGTAAGCACATGCTACATTTGTGGCGTTGGAGGAATGGCATACAGGATACTGGCACCACAGGGGTTGTCTTGTAGGCGTTTTGTTGAGAAATAAAGTCATGTGTACGCAGATGTTTTTCACCGCAACGTTTGGGAAAAGAAAGCCTTCTTGCAGATGAAATGAATGGGTACTCTGCAAGCTGGTGTGGAGAGAAAAGGAGATTCTAGAGAAATGGGATTGTTGTGATAGGACTATGCAAGGGAGACAGAACAGTTCATGCAGTGGTCAGCCAAGAAATCATGGGCCGGATTTTCTGATAGTGAGATAGTTGTTTCTGCAGCTTAGACAGGAGTTGCACTTCAGGATCCTGTATAATTCCTGATGTTGCAAACGCTGATGGAATTGTCCAGGAAATTGAAAATTCTTATAGCCAATTCTCCCGTGTGTAGAAGCTTCTGAAAGTATCCATTCAAATTGGCGACTTTGGAGGGTTCCACTGTACTTAAGCTAATAATTGCACAAGAAAAGGTAGAAAATTAAAAGCCTTGTTTAACTCCTGGTTAACTACAGGCTGAATCATGATTGTTTTCGATAACTGCCAGTGATATTGCGAATTTTTTGCCTTGAGGCCAGGCAGGATTTCTTAGCACAAAACCGTGCCACTCCCACTATATAGCTGCTGTGGCTAACATTCCTTTCTGCATTCTCTCAGCCAAACTCAGTATTTAATCATCAGCCTACATCCCATCTAAACACCATTTCAAAGTCACTGTTACTCTGTCCCCATTGCCCACTGGACATCCACAATGTTATTGTCCAGGAGGGAATGTCACATACAACAAAATCAGACAATTCTAAAGACGTGCTCTTATTTACAGCCAGCAAAACGGAATACAAACTAAATGAGTCCAAGCCGCAGCTCGTCCCCATAATGCAAAACAAATACTGGCATCATGACCAATTTATTCTCAATTCTATGATGGTCTGCTGCACCCAGCTCTTACCCACTGGAGGCGGGTGTCACTCAGGTGCTGCGTGGCTTGGAGCACCCAGTTCAGCTGAGCTCTGTCATGCACAAGGAGAGATTCCTCTTCCATAAGCAAAGTGTAGTGATAAACAGGTCATTTTGGAATGGCAGGCAGTGACTGGTGGGGTACCACAAGGTTCGGGCTGGGACCGCAGCTGTTTACAATATACATCCACGATATAGATGAAGGCATTAAAAGTAACAGCAAATTTGCTGATGACACAAATCTGGGTGTCAGGGTGAAATGTGAGGAGGATGTTAGGAGAACACAGGGTGACCTGGACAGGCTAGGTGAGTGGAGGGATGCATGGCAGATGCAGTTTAATGTGGATAACTGTGTAGTTATCCACTTTGGTGGCAAGAACAGGAAGGCAGGTTACGATCTAAATGGAGTCAAGTTAGGTAAAGGGTAAGTACAACAAGATCTAGGTGTTCTTGTACATCAGTCAATGAAAGCAAGCATGCAGGCACAGTAGGCAGTGAAGAAAGGTAATGGCATGCTAGCCTTCATAACAAGAGGAATTGAGTATAGGAGCAAAGAGGTCCTTCTGCAGTTGTACAGGGCCCTGGTGAGACTGTACCTGGTGTATTGTGTGCGGTTTTGGTCTCCAAATTTGAGGAAGGACATTCTAGCTATTGAGGGATTGCAGTGTAGGTACATGAGGTAAATTCCAGAATGGTGGGGCTATCATATGTTGAAAGATTGGAGTGACTGGACTTGTATACACTTGAGTTTAGAAGGATGAGAGGGGATCTAATTGAGACATGTAAAATTATCAAAGGATTGGACACTCTGGAGGTAGGAAGCATGTTTCTGCTGATGGGTGAGTATAGAACCAGAGCACACAGTTTAAAAATAAGGAGTAGGCCATTTAGAACAGAGTTGAGGAGAAACTTCTTAGCCAGAGAGTAGTGGATATATGGAATGTTCTGCCCCAGAAGGCAGTGGAGGCAAAGTCTCTGGATACTTTCAAGAAAGGGATGGATAGAGCTTTCAAAGATAGTGGAATCAAGGGTTAGGGGAATAAGGCAGGAACAGGATACTGATTGTGGATGATCAGCCATGATCATAATGAATGATGCTGCTGGCTCAAAAGGCTGAATGGCCTACCGTTGCACCTATTGTCTATTGTCTACAATGTCCTTGTCCTCTTCCTCCACAGAAGGTTGCTCATGTTCCTCAATTCCTTAGCACCACACCACCTCATGATCCATTTATGCAGAGAACAGCATTTCAGGATGATGCAGCACCCTCTGTCCATACTATACTGGAGCTCCCTTTCCCCAGCCCACCTCCACTCAAACAGTCCAAGCATTGGAACCACATCATGAGCAGACCTAATATCTTTTGGGCATCATTCACCTCTTCTTAACTTGTTGCCACTAATTCTGCATTAACTGAGATGGTGAGGTAGATTTGCAAGCACCAGTGCATACCAAAATCACCTTTGACCAACATTTGGACCCTAAGCACTTTCATTCTACGAGCATTGAAAATGGTTGAACAAATGAAATCGAGCTGGAGCTTGCAAGGGCCTGCTTCATGCGCTTGTCTTTTCAATGTCCTTGTGTCTCGTGCACATGGAGCCCATGCTTTTACCCATCAAAGTGATACTGACTCTGCTGGCTACCATCCCAGCCATTTTCCAATTCCATTTCATCAAGAGACTGGTAAGTGATAGCAAGGGACACAACTGTCAGCATGGGCTCCATCTGATTATCAGATATGCCCCCTGATCCCAGGCCATCATATCCCCTTTTAAATTGTGTTACCCTAACAGCCCATTTCCACCCATTGTCTCATGTGGAGATCCACAGTGTTGAACTTTACCTCCAACTGGCCTCCCTGCCTCCTAAACCCTGACATTATACCTTAATGATGCCACCCTGCTTCCCGACTGTCCCCCTGAGAGGCCACAGTGGTAGTGACTGCCAATTACACCCGTCCCCTGGCCTATCATGTCCTTTGATGCTGTTGCCCATTCCTCCTTGCCCAGTGGCTCCTGTGTTCCCACCTCCACTCAATACTCTGCTCCCTTAATCCCTTCAACCCCACTCTTTTTGTTAGTGATACCCTCAGAGCTCTCACAGGGTCCCCCTTTACCCTCCTTAACAATCAACACACGTACCCACAGGACCCTATTCCTACCAAAACTCCAAATTCAACAAATAGCCCCTGGGTATGACCCATCAGATCACTGACCACTGTCTTGACAGCTTTCTGACTGAAGATACCTGATTATCTTTGGTTGCTTCTGTTGACACTTAAGGACTGACCATTGCCCACCCATCAAATTGTAGTCAGGCAGCTCTTCTGACTATGTTCAGCCTGAGCGGGTGACTGTGTGTGCCCAAGTCCCTGGACTGTGTGCAGACTATGCCCATGACTGTCAATATCAGGACCCCTGACTGACAGCTCCTCCCTTGACTGGACTCAGGACAAGCATCAACCCACTTTCCAACGTGGCCATTTGGTTGAATTTGACAGGCACATACTATGGTTGACATTATAGTGTGCTGAACGCCAAGGTAATGCCCCCCGCCCCCACCCCAGACAGATCTCTACTGACAAGCAAACTGTCTGCTGTGATTATACAAAAGAGCATGTCAACTGGCAGTAATTATAGCCTCTGGTGCTGGTTGAAGCATCAATGTGCTGACAGGAAGGCAAGGAAAGGCATGGATGCTATGAGTAAGTAGATAGGCACTAGGTGAGCGAGCACTGAGAGAGCAAATGAGCAGCTGTGAGTTGCTGCCTTGTCCAAGTTGTAAGCTGGGTGCCGGGCCATGCATGAAATGTGTCCTTGCAGTAGCTTTTCAAAGTTAGTTATTGGTACATCCAGTGGTGATCTATACTTTCTAAGCATCCTGCAAGCGTATCATAGATGTGCAAAAAGAATCCTGAGTGGTTGGCAATTTTTGGATGTCTCACCAGATGTCTTGCATGGTTCTGCCACAAACTGTGCCATTACACATACTATCCAGGCCCCTATAAGATAGTGCACTATCAAACTGACACCCAACTAACTGGTCACCCGACAATCACAGTGCTCCCCCAGATCCTGACCTGCCAGCCTCCCCAAGACCCAACATGCTCTTACCCAGGACCCGACGTACTGCCCCCTCCCTGGGACCCAACATAATCTCCTCCTCTGGATCCCAACACACAACTCTCCCTGGGAAACGACACGCACTCCTCCCTGGGACTTGACAAACTCCTATCCAGGACCTGACATAGCCCCCCCTTATCCAACATAATGCTTTCCCCTGGACCTGACACATTCCACACTCTCCTACCCAGGACATGATATACCCCCATCCCATTCCCTGGGACCTGACACCCATGCTCCTCTATCACTTGGCCCTACATTCCCCGATCTGAAGAAAGCCTCTGTTCCCAGGGCCCATCATCCTCTCTCCCCACCAAGGCCCAGTACCACATTCTTGTCCCTGACAGGGCCCTGATACCTCTGTCCCCATCCCCCAAACTCTCCATCACCTGCATTCGCCATCCCCCCCAACCCTGGGACAAAACACACCCATCCCCCATTGTCAGAGCTAACAGATTACCACCTCCCAATTTCCACCCCCACATTGCTGCCAGACCTGACACTCCCATCACCTTGCTGGACACTCCCATCACCTTTCTTGACCTCCCACTGGATTCAATATGCTGAACTATCCTGACCTACCCTAAATATTCCATCACTCACCGGGAACTCTACCCACCTGGCACCCTAGACCCCAGGTATTCTATCCACCTGGCACCCTACTCACCTGACACTGTATCACTTAACACCCTAACCCCACACAGCGATTGCCCTGGAGCATCCAGCTCCATATTGTCACACATCTTACAACCAGAAGTAGATTTTCCTCCACACCTCCTCCAGACTGCTTCCCTTCCATTTTCTAATGCAGTTATGCACCACAAGAGCTTCATTCTCTGAGGAATCTTCTACTTGTCAAATAGAAACTGTGCAGTATATTGCATGTCACCAGGATTAGAGCAAAGAATGATTATGCCAGACTCTAGAAGTACAGCTTTAGTATGGCTATGGTTGTGTTGTATACATCGTAAGAACATGTAAACAAGGACAGGCCATTCAGCTTGCTGAGCTTCTTCCACGAGTTAATTCAATTATGGTTATTCTGTATCTCCATTCACCTCTATTCCATAGCCATTAATATCTTTATCAGCCAAGATCTATCCATCTCAGCCTTGACATTTTCAGATCTAGCCTCAGGAGCCTTTTGGAGTGGTGTGAATGAGCAAGAGAAAGAGAATTCCATATTTCTAATTCCTTGTAGGAAGGAAGTCTTCCTGATTTCACTCCTGGTGGTCTAGTATCTAATTTGAGCATTATTTCCTCTTATTCTGGATTCCTCTGCCAAAGAAAGCAGTTCAGTTTTAGCTGTCCTATCAAATTCTTTCACTTTTTAAAGGTCATGATCAGCTAACACCTTAATCATCTGCACTCAAGGGAATACAAGTTTATACAAATGGCTCTTACCTTTTAACCCTTGACTCCCTTGTCAGATCCACACCCCCCACCAACCCAACCTCCACCCCCGGCACCTTCCCCTGCAACCGCAGGAAATGTAAAACTTGCGCCCACACCTCCACACTCACTTCCCTCCAAGGCCCCAAGGGATCCTTCCATATCCGCCACAAGTTCACCTGTACCTCCACACACATCATCTATTGCATCCGCTGCACCCGATGTGGCCTCCTCTATATTGGTGAGACAGGCCGCTTACTTGCGGAACGCTTCAGAGAACACCTCTGGGCCGCCCGAACCAACCAACCCAATCACCCCGTGGCTCAACACTTTAACTCCCCCTCCCACTCCACCGAGGACATGCAGGTCCTTGGACTCCTCCACCGGCAGAACACAACTACACGACGGCTGGAGGAGGAGCGCCTCATCTTCCGCCTGGGAACCCTCCAACCACAAGGTATGAATTCAGATTTCTCCAGCTTCCTCATTTCCCCTCCCCCCACCTTGTCTCAGTCGGTTCCCTCAACTCAGCACCGCCCTCCTAACCTGCAATCCTCTTCCTGACCTCTCCGCCCCCACCCCACTCCGGCCTATCACCCTCACCTTGACCTCCTTCCACCTATCCCACCTCCATCGCCCCTCCCCCTAGTCCCTCCTCCCTACCTTTTATCTCAGCCTGCTTGGCTCTCTCTCTTATTCCTGATGAAGGGCTTATGCTCGAAACGTCGAATTCTCTATTCCTGAGATGCTGCCTAACCTGCTGTGCTTTGACCAGCAACACATTTGCAGCTGTGATCTCCAGCATCTGCAGACCTCATTTTTTACTCGAAGATTTTAACCCTTTTAGTCTTGATAGCCTTCTTATGAATATGTATTATAGACCTTCCAAAGCCAATATATCCTTCCTCAGATGGAGTGCCCTAAACTGAATATTCAAGATGGGTTCTGACCAAGGAAATGCTGCCCTTGGAAGGCTCAGAGCCGAGATACAAGTTAAAAAGATGGACTATTAAAGCTTAAATTGTTGTAATCGCTGGCTAAAATGTCTATCTCAATGATTTATTGAGGTTCTAGAATTTTAAAAAAATGCATTGATAACAAATTAATTTAGGTTATGACGTAGTTTGGTGATTACAGGAGTTGGCTGAAACCTCTTTTTGAAATTCAAGGTGCAAATTCCTGAGGACTTGACTTCCACTGTCAGTATTTAGCAGGTTTCATGCCAGTGACTGACAGCCTGCATGATGTCGATGTGCTAAATGACAGCAGTGAAAATCTGTTTCACATCCATTTGCACTTTAAACTCTGTTGAGAAAATTCACCCAAATTTAGTTGCTGATTCAGAAAGACTGAGCTCATCTGAGATTGGGAATTTGATTAACTACTGATGCGCTGTACGAAGTATTAACAAAATCTGCAACAAATTATTCAAATGCATCATATATGGCACTGCAATAATTTAATATTTTAACCTGCCTTTGCAATAGCTTGTTACAATTTTGAATCTTTTCAGGGTCAATGGGTTCAGTATCTGTTGCAAGGAGACCTCATGTTCCCTATGATCAAGAGTTTACCCTAACTGACCAATACTTATTTCAAACTAACATGACCAGAGAGTCATAAAATGACAACAATCTCTATGTTACCAGCACTGGATGTTATAACATGTGCAAACACATGTATTTCTCCAACTTCCTGAATGGCTAATTTATAAATGTCTTGCTAAAACAAAGCCAGGTACAAATCTTCACTCAGGTTTTTATAACTATCAGAGAATAATACTTATAGCAAACTTAGCTTACTTGGGTTTATGGTGATTTTCAACTCGTGTCTGCCCATTTCTCAATTGAATATTTGCAAACAGCAGAGAAATATATGATGGACATTCATTTGCCTATCTGATTCAAATTTAAAGTAGACCACCTAATCCATGCTAATGCCCAAAACTGGCAAGAGGCTGTTTACAAATGTAAATCATGTCTGAGAACCTTACGTATCAATATTAACTTGCACTATAATTCCTGTACTACTGGTCATTGAGCAGACGAACCAATAGTCATTAAAGGGACTGATAGAATTGTTTCTGTCAAGATTTTATTTTTGTGGGTTTGAATTAGTCAAATATGATGTTTTAAGATTGTCTACTCACCATTCTGCCTTATCATAGTTGACATAAATATACGGGTCGTGCTGCTACAACGCATGTTTTGTTAATGAGAATTCACTATAATGCAATTGACAAATTAGAGATACTGTCTGTAAAGCATGAAATTTTGAAGTGTGTATTGGTTATAACACGATTCTGACCCCATTAGTTTAAGTGGTGCTGCTATTACTCGATTTTCTTATAACATGGGATTGCACAAGAACGGAACTATTGCATTATAGCAGGAGCAAATATAGATCCCCTCCAGATGAAAAACAACAAATGTAAATTAGGAAAAAAATATAAAAAGTATGTTATGTTTCAGGGATCATTTTATTCCTTCAAGACAGGTTGAATCGGAATAAGACAGAGGAAGGAAGGAACAATGCAATTCCTGTTGGTACCTGTGAAGCATTCATCCAAGAACAATTTAAATGACTGAAGAGGTGTATGTGTCTTTTGAGGTGAGATTATTTCGCTAATCCCTTGTAGCAGTGTGTGGAGGACAAAACTGACTGCATATTGCTGTGTTTCTGTACAGCTTGCAGCTCCATGCACCTGACTGTTACATGTTTATTAGAGAACAGGTTAGTTAGTTTGATAACAATGATGGGCCTATTAGACTTTCAATTGAAAATCAAGATGGCAGCATGTAGTACTCGTGAAATCTCTAAAGGTTCATTTTCAACTGATCTGAGCAGTAATGGTGTAGCGCTAATGTCACTGGGTTTGTAATCCAGAACCTGATACGAAATGAGATAACAAGAATCCAGAGAAAGGAAAGGCTGGTAGGTATAGGGAATGCTGGATGACTAAAGAAATTGAGGGTTTGGTTAAGAAAAAGATGGAAGCATATGTAAGGTATAGACAGGATAGATCGAGTGACTCCTTAGAGTATAAAGGCAGTAGGAGCATACTTAAGAAGGAAAGCAGGAGGGCAAAAAGGGGACATGAAATAGCTTTGACAAATAGAGTTAAGGAGAATCTAAACGGTTTTTACAAATACATTAAGGACAAAAGGGTAACTAGGGAGAGAATAGGGCCACTCAAAGATCGGCAAGGTGGTCTTTGTGTGGAGCCGCAGAAAATGGGGGAGATACTGAACGAGTATTTTGCATCAGTATTTACTGTGGAAAAGGATATGGAAGATATAGAAAGTAGGGAAATAGATGGTGACACCTTGCAAAGTATCCATATTACAGAGGAGGAAATGCTGGATGTCTTGAATCGCATAAAGGTGGATAAATCCCCAGGACCTGATCAGGTCTTACCTAGAACTCTGTGGGAAGCTAGAGAAATGATTGCTGGGCCTCTTGCTAAGATATTTGTATCATCAATAGTCACAGGTGAGGTGTAGGAAGACTGGAGGTTGGCAAACGTGGTGCCAGTGTTTAAGAAGGGTGGTAAGGACAAGCCAGGGAACTATAGACCAGTGAGCTTGTCGTCAGTGGTGGGCAAATTGTTGGAGGGAATCCTGAGGGACATGTTGTACATGTATTTGGAAAGGCAAGGACTGATTAGGGATAGTCAACATGGCTTTGTGCGTGGGAAATCATGTCTCACAAACTTGATTGACTTTTTTGAAGAAGTAACAAAGAGGATTGATGAGGGCAGAGCAGTAGATGTGTCTATATGGACTTCAGTAAGGCGTTCGACAAGGTTCCCCATTGGAGACTGGTTAGCAAGGTTAGATGTCACGGAATATAGGGAGAGCTAGCCATTTGGATACAGAATTGGCTCAAAGGTAGAAGACAGAGGGTAGTGGTGGAGGGTTGTTTTTCAAACTGGAGGCCTGTGACCAGTGGAGTGCCACAAGGATCGGTGCTGGGTCCTCTACTTTTTGTCATTTACATAAATGATTTGGATGCGAGTGTAAGAGATACAGTTAGTAAGTTTGCAGATGACACCAAAATTGGAGGTGTAGTGGACAGCGAAGAAGGTTACCTCAGATTACAACAGGATCTTGAACAGATGGGCCAATGGGCTGAGAAGTGGCAGATGGAGTTTAATTCAGATAAATGTGAGGTGCTGCATTTTGGAAAAGCAAATCTTAGCAGGACTTATACACTTAATGGTAAGGTCCTAGAGAGTGTTGCTAAACAAAGAGACGTTGGAGTGCAGGTTCATAGCTCCTTGAAAGTGGAGTCGCAGGTAGATGGGATAGTGAAGAAGACATTTGGTATGCTTTCCTTTATTGGTCAGAGTATTGAGTACAGGAGTTGGGAGATTATGTTGTGGCTGTACAGGATATTGGTTAGGCCACTGTTAGAATATTGCGTGCAATTCTGGTCTCCATCCTATCGGAAAGATGTTGTGAAATTTGAAAGATTTCAGAAAAGATTAAAAGGATGTTGCCAGGACCGGAGGATTTGAGCTATGGGAGAGCTGAACAGGCTGGGGCTGTTTTCCCTGGAGCATCAGATGCTGAGGGGTGACCTTATAGAGGTTAACAAAATGATGAGGGGCATGGATAGGGTAAACAGGCAAAGTCTTTTCCCTGGGGTCAGAAAGTCCAGGACTAGAGGGCATAGGTTTCGGGTGAGACGGGAAAGATATAAAAGAGACCTAAGGGGCAACTTTTTCATGCAGAGTGTGGTACGTGTATGGAACGAGCTGCCAGAGGAAGTTGTGGAGGCTGATACAATTGCAACATTTTAAAGGCAATTGAATAGAAAGGGATTTGGGCCGGGTGCTGGAAGGTGGGATTAGATTGGGTTGGGATATCTGGTCGGCATGGACGGGTTGGACCGAAGGGTCTATGACTCTATGACCAATGTTCTGAGGATATGGGTTCAATTCCTACCATAGTGGATGGTGAAATTAGAATTCGATGATATCTGGAATACTGACCAAGCCTAATGGTGATATCTGGTTTACTAATGCCCTTTAGGGAAGGTGGTCTGCTGTCCTTATCTAGTTTGGCCTACACATGACTCCAGACCTGTAACAATGTGGTTGACTTGTATGATCTGCCCTGTATGCATTTAGGGACAGGCATTAACTGGTGGATAGCATTGCCCACTTTGCATAAATAAATAAAAAAGCAGGTGCAAAGTTATAGCTTTGAACCAGATGAGATTCCAATGTATCAATGAATCTGAATTATCCTGAAATCAATTTTCACTCCCCTCCAGTCCAAGTGCTGATTCATGCTGGCGTCCAGATATATCGATGCCCACAGCTTTCTTACCCTTAATCAGTCTGGTTGAGTTTCCCCAAACAGTGCGTGCATCGAGGGTATTGAACCATGGAGCCCTATACAGTTGAACATGATCCTGTCCATTCCTGAGATGTAGGCACATACAGTTTCCAGCAGGGGTCATTCAGGAATGGAATGCATTCAGGAGCAGGAGTTGAGGCTGATTTCTGTCCTCCCAACCCCAAGGTAATGGGGCCAGTCATAAAATCCCAAAGGCCGCTCTTGCTGGGATCTGCTCATTCATGGCAACTAATAACTGAACTGGGGACTTTTCAGTATGAAATTACTTCCTTAATGGAGCTGTAGTATAGTTTTCTTCTCATGGCATACAAAATTATAGTGGATAGAGTAAGTTTAGAGATGAAGAATTAACGCGTTTGTCAATGTGTTTGTGATTTTTCTTCCTCTGTTGAATTATGTGGAGATGAACTAACACTTGATGAATATGAAAGGGCGCAATTCATTTAAAGAAATCAAAATCATCTGTGGAATGTTTCCAAAACTGTTTGGAGAAATATTTACATTTGGTTTTAATTCTATTGTCCTTGATATTATAAAGGGTAAACCCACAGGCATCTCAGACACCTGAAACTAATCAAGTGGTTATTTCAGATTAAAGAGGGTCCATACATCATATAAAATGATATCAGATTCAACAAAGTTAAGGCGATGAATGGTGTTCTTGTGAATGATGGACAATTCAAAGTAATCAACAGTGCCAGGAGATATTTGCAGCTAAGGACTTCCCAGTTTTGCCTTTCCTGCTCCAGTGCTTATTTCTCAGAGAATATTTGGTCTATCTTAATATCTTTTAACCTAACCCTAATCCCTAACCCTAACACAAACCCTAACCCTAAACTTCCCCCACCCCCAGCAGTGAAATCTCTCCATCATGTACTAGGGCCAAGTTAGGAGTGTGTGAGTGGCCCAATAACCTAAAATATGAACTAATGCAGATCCTGCTGTGAAGGAGAACGTCTATTTAGCACTCTGCTTGGAGGTAAGGAAGGGAAACAGCTCTCAACTCTGAGTTCTGCTGGCTATGCCACTGTTGAAAATAAGTGGAGGAGCTTCAATCATCCTGCAAAGCCAAAAATATTGAAATTTTCTGTTCAACCACCAACATTAACATTGTCAATAACATCCATTGTTACAGCCACCACTGTGTACTCTTTGTGAACAACTCAGAGACTAATCTGTGCATGTTTTTAAACAATTTGTTTTGGACTCACTTTCTATTATGTACTGTATATATGTG
Source organism: Hemiscyllium ocellatum (assembly GCF_020745735.1). Classification (NCBI taxonomy): domain Eukaryota; kingdom Metazoa; phylum Chordata; class Chondrichthyes; order Orectolobiformes; family Hemiscylliidae; genus Hemiscyllium; species Hemiscyllium ocellatum. Next base: position 23,477,043 of record NC_083425.1, on the reverse strand, counting down.
TGTTGCCTAATTATTCCTCACCATGTTTTCTAACTAATACACTCTTCTGTTAACTCAATAAAGTCTTTTAAAATAGAAATCCATTTCGTCTGGATAAAAAACATCAACAAGGAAAGAGATCCGTCTTTAAAAACTTAAAAATGTTTTCAAAGGGCGAGGTGAATAAAGAAGAGGAACCAGTTCACACACTTCACCAAAAAGTTTCAGGATTTGGATTAGCCCATCTGTATCAATAACGAATTGGGAAATCTTGCCTGGAGACTGGCCAAACGGTTTCTATGTTGCTGTTCACTATTGATCCCCTCCTTTATATAACATGCAATGCAGCAATTCACCATAGTTATTTTGACTGCAAGTTCCTTCTCTGTAACCAACAAGAATAACAAAACCAACAAATGGACAATAACCTCCAATTTCCTCTCATGTCATTGATACCCCTAATTCTTCACCATCACTAATATTCTGGATCAATTCTCTGGAATTCCCTATCTAATACTATGATGACAGCAACATTACCACAAGAACCCAGTTCAATCAGTGGGCTCAATTTTATTTCCTCAAAGTAACAAAAAGCAAACAATAAATATAACCTCACCAGCCTCTTCCCAAGGCTGTTTCTAATGTCTGATTCTTCTTCCTGGGTGGTCTCTCAGATTGGGAAATCGTGTCACTAACTTGATTGAATTTTTTGCAGTGATGGCAAAGAGGATTGATGAAAGCAGAGAGTAGACATTGCCTTTATGGCCTTCTGAAAAGCGTTTGACAAAGTTTTGCAAAGTAGAGCTTACTAAGTAAGATCTTAGGTTCCAGGGACAGTGAGCCAACTGGATACAAAATTGCTTTGAAGGTAGGAGGAAGAGGGTGGTGGTCTGTGACCAGTGGTGTGACACAAGGATCAGTGCTGGGTCCAATGCTTTTCGTCATTTATATAAATGATTTGGATGTGAATATAGGAGGTATGGTTAGTAACTTTGCAGATGACAGCAAAATTGGTGGTGCAGTTGACATTGAAAATGGACTTTGATCAGATGGGCCAATAGGCTAAGGAGTGGCAGAGGAGTTTAATTTAGATAAATATCAGGTGTTGAATTTTGGGAAGACAAATCAGGGGCAGGATTTACAAGTAAATGGTAGGGCCCTTGGGAGTGTTGCAGAACAAAGAGACCTCAGGGTGCAAGTGTATAATTCATTTAATGTAGAGTCGCACGTAGACAGGGTGGCAAAGAAGGCACTTGCCTTCATTAGTCATAACATTGAGTATAGGAATTAGGATGTCATGTTGCAGCTGTATAGGATATTGGTGAGGCTACTTTTGGAATACTGTGTACAATTCTGGTTGACTCCCTATTGGAAGGATGATGAGAAGATGCAGAATAGAGTTACAAGGATGTTGCTGGGATTGGAGGGTCTGAGCGATAGTAAGAGGCTGAATAGGCTGGAGCTTTTTTCTCTGGGGCATCGGAGTCTGGGGTGTGACATTATAGAGGTTTATAAAATCATGAGGGGCATGGATGGAGTAATTAGACAAGGTCTTTTCCCTACGGTGGAGGAGTCCAAAAACCAGAGGACATAAATTTAAGATGAAAGGGAAAGATTATTTATTTATTTATTTATCCGTTTATTCATTTTGTGGGATGTGGGTATAGTTTGCTGGCTAGCATTTATTGCCTATCCCTAGTAGCCCATGATTTAAAAAGGAGAAAGTAAGGACTGCAAATGCTGGAGATCAGAGCTGAAAATGTGTTGCTGGAAAAGCACAGCAGGTCAAGCAGCATCCAAGGAGCAGGAGAATCGACGTTTCGGTCATGAGCCCTTCTTCAGGAATGAGGAGGGTGTGCCAAGCAGGCTAAGATAAAAGGTAGGGAGGAGGGACTTGGGGCAGGGTCATTGGAAATGCAATAGGTGGAAGGAGGACCACCTGACTGGGACACCCGGACCAACCAACCCAACCACACCGTGGCTCAACACTTTAACTCCCCCTCCAACTCCACCAAGGACATGCAGGTCCTTGGATTCCTACATTGCCAGACCATAACAACATGACAGCTGGAGGAAGAGTGCCTCATCTTCCGGCAAGGAACCCTCCAACCACAAGGGATGAACTCAGATTTCTCCAGTTTCCTCATTTCTCCTCCCCCCCCCCCCCACCTTGTCTCAGTCCCAACCCTCAAACTCAGCACCACCTTCCTAACCCGCAATCTTCTTCCTGACCTCTCCGCCCCCACCCCCACTCCGGCCTATCACCCTCACCTTAACCTCCTTCCACCTATGGCATTTCCAACACCCCTCCCCCAAGTCCCTCCTCCCTACCTTTTATCTTAGCCTGCTTGGCACACTCTCCTCATTCCTGAAGAAGGGCTCATGCCCGAAACGCCGATTCTCCTGCACCTTGGATGCTGCCTGACCTGCTGCGCCTTTCCAGCAACACATTTTCAGCCATGATTTAAAAAGGCCTTGAGGGCTAACCTTTTCATGTCGAGTGTTTATGGAATGAGATGTCAGAGGAAGTGGTGGAGGCTGACAATTTCAATATTTAAAAGGCATCTGGATGAGTATGTGAATAGGAACAGTTTAGAGAGATGTGGGCCAAATGCTAGCAAATGAGACTAGATGAGATTGGGATGTATGTTTGACCCAGATGAGTTGGATCAAAAGGTTTGTTTCTGTACTATATAACTCTATGACTCTAAGACTGATTCCAGAGTGTAACCTGACTTGATAGGCCATCAGTTTTGTATTTGTAATTTGATTATTATAGTGGTCAGTCACTAAACACATCCAAAAGAGGCTATCAAGATTTCTTTAACAAAATTCTCAACAAAAACAGCAAAAAGAAAGATTCAAAGGTTTTTACAATGTTTTCCTTCAGGGATAGTCAATTGCTGCGAAGTATCATTCCTATTCTCATTTTTTTGTAAAAGGAAAAGGTTTTTGGATTTCTTTTTTACAAAATTACAAAATTAATACAAAACAGTGTAACCACTTTACAATATAATAACAGCATCAATATAAATTAAGAAGATTAACCACTAATCTACTCTACAAACTATCAAAACATAAAATAAGATATAAGAAAGAAGACTCTCTACATAAAAAACTACAGTATAGTACATAACTAACAACAAAAAAGAGATTTTAAAAAGTCAATAAATAAATAAATAAGCATTCAAAATAAAATTATATCAAATCATAACAAGACCTGTAGTTATACGGGATTCTTCCTCGCAGGGGCCCCTGAACCGACAAAAATCATCCTCACGGCTAAACAAAGGCCCGAGATAGTATGGCCAATACATCTACATTGGTGTAGTTGAAGAAGGGCCACCAGGTTTGATAAAATAATTCCAGTTTTTGGGGCACCATATTCATAAGGAAGTCGAGGGGAATATGTTCCATAACTATCCTATGCCAATTCGAAAGTCCTGGGAGACTTTCCGATATCCAGCTTGCCAAAATGTTTTTCCTCGCACAAAAGGAGAGGACAGTAAACAGTTTCTTCCCATATGTATCTATAAAGACAGAAGATTTGGAAAGCCCAAAAGAAGAGACACCGGGTCCAATCCAATCTCCATTTCCAAAATCTTTGTCAAGGCATTCGCCACACTGTCCCAGTGTCTACGAATCATATGGCACATCCACAAACAATGAGTGAGAGTACCAACTTCTATTTTACATTTAGGGCACATTAGGGACGCTCCTGCCTTAAACCTTGCAAGCTGTTCTGGTGCTATATGAGCCCTATGAAGTATCTTCAATTGAATAGCTTGAGTCCTATTACAGATCATTGTGGCATTTTCCAAGGTATCCTCCCACATCTCTAAGGAGATTTCCATCCCTAATTCTTGAGTCTAGGTTTTATATAACCGTTCTGTGTCCTTCAATACCTTATTACCTAGCGAGTGATAGAGAGTGCTGACTGAGAGTACACCCATCGTCCGAAGCACTCTCCTTTCCATATCTGACTTCTACAGATTAGCCATCAATGTGGTCTTTTTTTGTACAAAGTCTCGTACTTGAAAATATTGAAAAAGGTCCTTGCTAGGCAACCTGAACTTCTGACGCAACTGTTCAAAGGACATCATGACCTCCCCATCGAACAGATCTCCCAAACAGGAGATGCCTCTGGACTCCCAACTATCCTCATTCTTTAATTTCTTACAGAACTACTGAGGTTGCTTGGATGTTGGTGCACCTCTTCCAAAATCTCAACTTCACCTCTGCATGTCCCTGGTATATTCAATGCCTTTCTGGATATGCCTTCTTTATTTTGGGCAGTCACAGCCAGAGAATTTCATGAGTTGAAAAGCATGTCCACTGTCTGGCTGGGAGTGTCCTGTCAAAGCCAAATAGAACAGTTGCATCAGGATTCCAGTGTCCAACATTACACATTAGTTTTCCCATCCAGCTAATCTTGAGTGACAGGTACCTCAATGCTGAGTAAAACTACCTCAATTTTCCATGAATTAGTTTTGGAGAAGATGCTGCTTTTGGACCACTGTCTTACCACTGGATTTGAAGGATCTCTTGAAGGTATCGGAGATAACAATTTTCCAAGGCTTTGGGATGCCTGCTATACGGTATTCAAACCATGTGGGAATGTGGGATCCTGGCTGCCTGATAAACCATGATCTTCATGATGGTTTTGAAACACTGTTCCTGAAAAAGTGTTTTCCTCTGTTGACCAAAGGTGGAGTTGAAGCATTGGAGGCGATGATCAAATTAATTACTCATGTCTGTCTTTGTTGATGAGAGATTCCCAATGTACAGAAAATGGCCTACATTTTCCAGGATCCAGCATTGATCTTGCTGCAGGAGATTCAACTGCACTGAGCATTTTTTTCAAGAGCCAACCCTTGCTGAGAGCCACGGGTGAAGGGAGTTCTACAGGAGGGCAGGTGGGCAATGCTTGCTGAAGAGAACATTTTGAAGACTTCCTTCACTGATATTCTGTGCTCAGTTTGAACATCCTCTTCTGTATTCCAAAATATTACATCCAGTTTGGTCTCTGTGCTTTCCTCGTCTGGAGTAAAGCTGATAATGCCATTCCATTGCTAAAATACAGCACAGTCTCTGGAGCAGATTGAATCCCTGCTGAGATTCTGAAACACAGATGAATCGACAGTAAAAATTCTTCATAGGGCGCACCAGAGCAGCTTGCAAAGTTTAAGGCAGGAGCATCCCCAATGTGTCCTAAATGTAAAATTCTGTGTATATTCCTGGTACAGCTGCACATTTTCATATCCCTTATCTATGAAGAAGACTGTGTGGCTGGGGATCTCAGGATTACTGTGATTGTGACCATACTGAAAAAGATAGCTAAGTCTGATTGTGGTGACTCCAGATGAATTTCTTTCACTGTCTTTCACAGTGTAAATCATTGCCAGGACCCTCCTCATCCTCAGGCCCTCTGGCCAAGGAATTCTCCCAAACTCACAGAGCACTTTTTGCCGATTGAGAGGCACCACAAACATGATCTTCACTGCACAGCCTGTTCAAGAAAGTTGCAAAGAAAAGCACAAAATACTGGGCATGTCCCCTCTTCAAACGCAGGAAAGGCTTTTTCTCTGTAAACCGCTATAACCTCCTCAAATTTGCCAGTAGTTTGTCACCAGCCTCCACCTACTCCACAGTGATGGCTCTAACGGAGTCCAATGAAAGCAAAACTCTGCAGATGCTGAAACTCTGAAACAGACACAGTTTACCTCATTGAAGGCTGCATCAATTTACCAAACCTGATCTCCATTTTCTTTGCTGCTAGTCTGCACCTCAACTCCAGCAATTTGTGGCTGCCACTCGGATGCTACATTTCCAGCACCATTCTAATCTTCAGTATCTGCAGTCCTCAGTTTCATCCAGCAAATTGTGCGCAGGCAACCTTCCCTCTGATTTTCTTTTTTGGCTGTGTGGGCCTCTAAGATCTGAGCATAGCAATGCCTTCTGGAAACAAATGTCAATGCCATGATCATCGTGTCGATGCTGACCCTCCTGCACGGAACCTCGGAGACGCTGTGTATGTTTGCAATTGAGAGGGAACGTTGCCCACTGGCAAGAAGATAATGTACAGAACATATAGGACACTATTTGACCTTCACTGCCCTCAGTCAAAAATCAAAAACACTCCGCTCTCAGTCATACAGCTCCATTAGATAGATGATACTTGTGTGTATGAGCGTTTACTCAGAAACTGAGCTCCAATTTGTTGTTGAATATGCCTTCAAGGTGTATTAGAAAATGGGCTTTAAGTTAACACCTAGAAAGTGAAGGTACTCTTCCACACAGCTCTCACAGCCCACCATTAGGTCCCTCTACAGCCAATCATTGAGTAACAAAATTCAGTAAAACTAGCTGTGAGGGGTTCCCTGTGAGAAATCCTCACTAAGACAGTTATTAGCAGACACATGGGAGTCCACTGGGACAGCATTTTGCTGTTTTCCCTTTTCTTTCCAAGAGGAAATATTTGGCTTCTGTGTGATGTCTGGTTACAATAGTTATGTTTGATAATTTACCACACAGAGATCAACGGTCACTTTAGAACTTTTCTACCCACTACCAATGTTTTTATTAATATTGTTGATTGTGTGAAGCACAAAATAAGCCATGCAATCTGCGAATGCTATTGCTTTCAGATTAAATAACCTATCTGAACTCTGAATGGTGGATTTTTAATCATTGCGCCCTGTTGCATGATTAGGTCTGTATGTTTCAAACAGTATGTAATCATCTGTCAACTTGCTAAGCATACGATTTCTTGCAGAAATTACCTTTTAAGTTCACAGTGTTTATACTAGGAAAGTTCTAATAATGCTGAATGACTGCTATCTTTTCAATGTTTACACTGCATCTCTGCTTCAAAGTAATTCAATGTGTCAGAGTTCTGTTGATTTTTCATCTGAGCAAATAGGATTTTCTGACAAAAAAACTAAGTATAGCTGTTTTCATCAGGAATTCATAATTAGCTTCACATGTCATGGGCTTGACTTCAACTATTTCTAATGAGTAAGCAAAGGGTATAGGTCGCTGTAGATCATGGGGTGCGCTGGCATTAGGAGCAAATGTAATTATAAGTGAAACAGCTTACACTTCAGAGAAAATGAGTGCCATAAAGTTTAATAAAATCCATGTATGGAACAAATCTATCCTATAGTAAAGCCCGCTGTAGTTAGACTTGCTCTTAAAAGGACATCACATTTATCGGCAAACATTTTTCAGGTCTTTGCAAATGCATAATTCAATGATGTAAGTATAACATTTATTTTCCTCTCCCTTGTGCCTCAGTAACCCTTGGTTCTCAGGACAATGAGAAGTCAAAAAGAGCTGAAGACTGTGACATATGGCCTCTGTCATTTTTGGGAGCCCTGGAGTTTCCAAATAAGGCGTGGAGACTCAGATCTTTTGTGTTCCAAGCAAGCAGAACTGTGTGACTGAACTAAGGGGAACCTTACAAAGCTTTCTGCCTTAATTTCCTGTTAAACCAATCAGACACTACCCATTTCAATGAGTATCCATATGTAACAGTTGTTGGGCTTTGCATCAAACTTGCTGCACTTGGCTGCTCTAAGAAGGTCAGAAACCAAAATCAAGCGATCGATGAAAGTTCAATAACTCTTTTGTACAAAGAATCAGTTGAAAGACTGTAAGATCTGCATGTCTTCAGGCTGCTGACCATGGATAGGAGATAGAAGACTGAATTGCAAGTGACCATTAGATTTCTGATCCTAAATTCCAAGTGAAAGAAAAGGATTGACTTATATCATCTTGCCTTGGATCTAGCTAATGGCCAAACCTCACAAATACAAACATAGCTAGGGAGAAATGAACATTATTGCTTTGCCAAATTTATGCATAACATCATTATGATGAAGAGTTGGCAAGTCATCTTGCACCCCAATGAAAAATAGTCTTTGAATGCTCATTTACACAAAGGCTTCCTTACTTTACCTCATTTCTTCATCAATCTTTAATGACTTGGCATTAATTATGAGGGAACTGAAAGCATTAAATTAGGCTTTGCATATTACATGGGTCTCAGCCAAGGCATCCAAGTCAGGGGGGATACTTTATACTTTCTCAGTAGCCCACCTACAGCATCATCATTGCACCATAAACAGAGAACAGTGGGTCACTGTTTAAAAATAAGGGGTTGCCCATGTATTCCAGAGATAAAGAACTTTTACTCTCACAAACTGTCACGGGTCTTTAGAACTTTCTTCTTCAAAAGGCTTTGTGAGCAGCATCCTTGAATATTTTTAAGGCAGAGGTAGATGACCTCTTGATGAGCACGGGCTGCACAAATATCAAAAATAGGCAGAGTTGAGGTTACAATTAGGTCAGCCATGGTGGAGCAGGTTCCAGGGACTGATTGGCTTCCTTGTCCTCTTAATCCATATGTCTATGATTGCCTTTGCTCACATGGAAATCTATCCTAACAGGACCTTCCTGCATGCACTCCCATGGTTAAACCATTGGCTGCAGCTGGGCTTCAAGCACTAACTCCACTGGAAAATATCTGCTGTCATTTGGATGATCTGTCCATCTGTCTTTGTAAGCTTCCCCCCAGCCCCAAACAGGTAGTGAGACAAAATGTGTATTGCAATGTTGCAACTAATATTTTCAATTTCATTTGCAATCATGAATCAACTGAATCCAAAACTCTAGCAGCTTTAACATATTGCACACCACCAAATGATGAGGGGCATGGATAGGGTAAATAGACAAAGTCTTTTCCCTGGGGTTGGGGAGTCCAGAACTAGAGGGCATAGGTTTAGCGTGAGAGGGGAAATATATAAAAGAGACCTAAGAGTCAAGTTTTTCACACAGAGGGTGGTACGTGTATGGAATGAGCTGCCAGAGGAAGTGGTGGAGGTTGGTACAATTGCAACATTTAAGAGGCATTTGGATGGGTATATGAATAGGAAGGGTTTGGAGGGATATGGGCCATGTGCTGGCAGGTGGGACGAGATTGGCTTGGGATATTTGGTTGGCATGGACGGGTTAGACCAAAGAGTCTGTTTCCATGCTGTACATCTCTATGACTCTATAACTCTATGATTGTAGAATGTGATTGTAGCTGTACAAATGAAAAGAAAACACCTTGTATTGCAAATTGGCTGGTTGCTACAACACCCAGGAACTGAGTTGTTTTTGCTGAGTCATTTCCCAAAGCAATTATACACTCCGAACTAGCCATTGTGACAGAGCAACTCCAAACTAAATACTAGCCACTTAAATTTTCATCTCCTTTCTTTTGCCTTTACCCCAACCATCAATTAAGCCATTAGACACTTTAGCAGACTATTGTGTAAAGCATTTCACTGAGCACCTCACTCTCTATGGCTTCTTCTATCAGAAGCTTAACTCATAATCTTTTATAACATATGGAGCAAAAGAGGACTTTTTGGAACCACACTACGAAAGGGGTCAGAAGATCACAATGTAGAACTAAATGCAGATTATGCAAGCCATCTGACACATCCATCTAAACATGAAAGAAAGGAGCAAATATGTCAAGCTCTTTTATTTTCAACTAGCCACAGATGGATCAAAGTCAGGCCTGAGGCAGAAAGGAAGGTGGAGTGATGCCCAAGGTCAGCTTGTTATAAGGCCTGCCTTCATTCACTGCAATGTCAGTCCAATTTTGTAAATAAGATGGAAGCTTGCTTGTCCTGCTGCCAACAATTCCCTACCATACCCTCTACAAGTAATCTGACCATTATCTCAAAATAGCTGTAGTCCTTTCCATACAAACTCATCCAGTATCCGCTATGGACAGAACACAGACCTAGTAATAACAATGGGAAAGCTTTGAAATGTGCATGAAATAAATAAGTAATCATCCATTCACACTTCACTTGAAAAATATTGTTTCCCATAGGGACTTGTAAAACTATCAGTCAAAGATGCAGCAATTCAAATCTTCTTTGAATATTTTCACTCTTAAATCTGTCAAAATAAGTAAACAGCCATTCAGAAACCTTTTCAATATCCATTTATCCTATTGACTGCTCATAAAACTGTCAATCAAATAACAGTCAGTTAGCTGAATGGCTAGTTTACAATGCAGAGTAACACGAACAGCATGCGTTTAATTTCTGCACTGCCTGAGGTTACATGAAGGCTTCTCTCCTTCCCAACCTCTTCCCTCACCTAAGGCATGGTAATCTTCACATTAAACCACCATCAGTTTTCTCTTTCTAATGAGAGAGCAGCCCTGTGGTCTGTTAGGACTGCGGAGACTTTACCTTTACCTGTACCCTTTACAATTGTGTAAACAATTCATATGGAGCTAAATCCATTGGTGGACCATTGAGCTGAATCACATACTCGTAATGAGTTTCCTTGCACAGCTGAATAATAAACTCCCCAGAGCTCGAAATAACTGTGCCTTTTAATATGCCTGAATAGATGCCCATCTATCCATTTTTATATACAAAGACTCAACAGATGGATTTTCATAGCAGTCAACTATTCAGCTATTACAATGCTTCAACAGTCATTTGGATTTAAAATTCATGTGAAAAATCAAAGTTCAGGGTCCATACCAACTCATCCAGTATCCACTATATTCAGAATACAAACCTTGTAATACTTGATTCATTACAAGTTAACCACTGGAGAAAGTACTCAAATGCACTTGAACACTTACACAATGCCTGTCAATTTGATGGGCATTTACTATTCACTTCACTGAAAGCATCTTTAAATTTCCATATGACCCTTAATTATGACATTTGAATTTGACAAGACATTTAGAGCTGAACTATTGAAAAGTTCACAACTCAGGTTCCTGTCACCGCTGAGGTAGTATGAGTCACATCTCCTAACGAAACTTACCCAATTGTATGGAAAGAGTTGGCCCTTAAATGCTCACCCTGCTATGGAGAAGAGAACAGTCGAATTTCTGGACATGGGTTAGCCATATCAACCTATGCACCATATCAACCCCATAATGAGAGATGGTCAAGAATATTGGCATCAGGTTCCACCAGCCATTTTTCAACACGTCACCTCCATTCCAACATGTTTCGATAAAAAAAAATTCTGGCCCTATTAAGGGCTCTCTTACATCTCAATATCTAGAATTGGATATGCTACTCAATTCCATTTAGAACATTGCATGGTCTAGCATCAAGACAATCATTAAAAGAATATGGGACCATAGAACCATAGGGGACATACCGTGCAATCAGCTGATTTCTGATGTAAAGCCCATACAGTCACATCACCTCCACTGTTTTAAAGATAAGATCAGATATTTATCTGCTTCTTTATTAAAATCTCATCAAGATTCTAGTTCCATGGATTTTATAGGGTATTCCCTCTATAAAAACATTCCTTCTAACCTCTCTTTAGTCTTCTGGTAAATTTAAATTCTTTAAATTTGTGCCTTCTCATTACTCACACCAACCAATACAAATAGTTTTACTTACAATTTTAAACACATCCATCAGAGCTGTTCTTAATCTTCTTTGTGTCAGCAAACAATCCACAGATTGTAAAATCCCTTTTTTACAACTAAAGCATCCCATCCTTGAAATTGTCTTCAAGAATCTCTTCAGCATACACAGTACATCTGTGACCGTCTAAATCAGACAACCAGCAAAGGAATAATGGCCCAATGATATTCCAATGGTCAGAGAACTGTTCAAAGAACTGATACTGGAGCTGTGGTTGTACCTTGCAGAATTCTTGATACAGCTAATTCTATGTGACTTAACTGGAAAATTGGAACTTCCAATGGATAATTTCTCCACATAGGGAACTTTTTGAATATGTGCCCTCAATTCTGAGAATTCAGGGAGTTCTGAATCATTTAAACTAATGATGGAATGTCAAGAAGGGTGAAAAATTTGTTTTGGGTAATGATTAAACTGAGTCAGCACTGATCTACTTCCATCCCCACTATGCCCCCTGATCCAATGGCCTGCAAGCCTACCCTGTTCAATTCCAGCTAACCCAACACACCTGATGGCGCCACAATTTGAGCAGAAATCATACCCACCACTACCTCCATCCCCAGCCTGCCCCAACCCTGGTGTACCTAATGCCATCCCCTCCCCCTACACCAAACGCCACAAGTCCTCCCATCCTCTGTGGCCCTATACCATCCTGTCCTGACTAATCTAGCCCTGACACAATCAAACCAGCCCCCCCCATCCTTTATCCTACCTAGCCCCAAACCCATCAGTTATGTTAGGTACTTGTCCACCTACTTGGCTTTCAATCCTCTTCACCCATCAGCATCTTATCACTTGGCACTCATATGGAGCACAACTAACCCATCAAACTACCATGCGACCTCTTCATTTTTCTTAGACACTTTTGTTTCCTCAGTTGCTGTCAATGTGCCTTTGAGACTCCTCAAGAAGACAACAAGTGTCTTAAAACAATAGCATGCATTGGCAGGTAATGCTGCTGCCTGTGGTCAATGGTTTTCTCTTTGGTGTCATCCAAAGGACTACAAACAAACCAGTCTCAAACTCTTAGCTGAAAAATATCACCAATGGATAAGTGGGTAATTTTAAAGAGGAAAGTCAAATCTATACCACTTTGTGCAACATCTACGTTCTGTCTGCAAAAAATGACCCTGAGTTTTCAGTTGCCTGCCACTTCAACACACCACCATTTTCCTTGGCCAACACCTCTGTCTCAGGCTTGCTGCAGTGTTCCAGCGAAAGTCAGCACAAGCTCAAAGAACAATTATCATTTTCTTAGGAACCCTGCAACCTTCTGGACTCAATATCAAGTTCAATAATTGTCAGGCTTGAGTACTTTCTGCCATGTCTCATGTCCCCATTAGCAGCTGTTCAATCTCTCAGGCTGACCTTTACCCATTCCTCTGCCTACCCAACTGCTGTTCTCGCTGTCTCTGGGTTCCATCTCCACCTATTGTTTACTCCTTCCCCTTTCCCCACTCCTTCTCGATCATATATAACCAACCTTTTTCTTGCTATTATCAGTTTTGAAGAAGGGTCACTGGATCCAAAACATTAACTCTTCTTTCTCTCCATACTTGCTGCCAGACTTGCTGAATTTTCCAGCAATTTCTGATCTTGCTTCTAACTTCCAACATCCACAGTTCTTTGATGTTTTGATTGTAAATCTTTCTATTTACATTTTTTTCTGTAATTCTGGTGTTATTGATAACTGGTGTTATTGATCTCATTAAAAAATACAAAAATCATATTTTGTTTGAGGCACGGTGATAGCCCATTAGGCGGTATATCATTTGCAAGTAGTGGACAGATGTCATATATCTGGCATCGTCACATGATAAATCTCCATGAATGTATCAAGCAAGTGTTGGCATTCAGTTCAAGATCCAACTGCACCTTTATAAGACATTCGCTGAATGTTGAGGATAATGAAAGAGGAAGAAAAGGAGCTTAATTAGAGACTTTCAAATACCATTGTCTGATCCCCAGTAAGGCCCAGTAAACTTTCCTACCTTGGGACTTCAAGTTATGGGCATTTAAATGGGCGTCCTATTGTTCAAAAAAAATACAGTGAAAGAACTTGAGTAAAGACCGGCACAATATTGGTTGGATACATACATCAACTATTTTTTGTTGAACAGTGCTCTATGAATTGTTACCTGTGGACTCGTGAATTAGAGTTAAATGTGGTTTTTGCCTGAAGGCCCTGCTAAGGTCATTAGTACTAAACTTAGTTGTGCAATCAACTTAAAAGGTATTTCACTTCATTTTGGGGCTTGAGGTAATGAACCAAAAGAACAGGAAAATTATAGAATATCATTGTAGTATTAACTGAAGGTGGCATTCTGAAAGTGGAACCAGCCCTTCTCAATTCAGTCTCTTCATCTCATTCAGGCTCCTCCCCACTCTGCAGCTTGTAACTGTATTAGCATTATATTATATGCATACAACTGAATGTCTGCAGTGTCTACTCATGTGAGAAATGCATTGGTCCCAAGAGAGACCTTATGTTAAAGGGGGCCATTCATGCCCTTGAAACACTAATAAAATTCAATGCTGCATCTGCCTAACCCTTTAAATATTGCTTATTGAATTCTCTCATGCATTTGAAACTTGTAAATTAATGATTAAATCTTTTTGTGTGGAATTTGTTTTTAGTTAGTGAAATAAATAAATGAAACAAATAGAAAAGCTGCCTTGTTTGATGTGAGCTCAGGGCACCTTACATATTGTGCCATTACTTTACACTCACAACAGTTTCTTCCTGACTACTGTAACACTTTTCAATCCCTATTTCATTTTTTAAGAGCCATTTACACCAGTGCAATGCATCTACACCCTGCCTAAAGATTGAATACATCCAATCACTTGACATAAACATTAGTTCTTAGATTTTCCTGACATTAATATCCTTCTTGATAGTTGTTCCATAGCTTCTTTATGAAAATAAGCCTCATGCTGAAAGGCAGGCATTCAATATTATCCTTAATGTGTATTGGAATATCTTTTGTTTCAAAGCAATTTTCAATGCTTGTAACTGTACAGAGACAACCAAAACACAAAAGACTGAATCTCACTTTTTTTTTTGGCTAAGTCCAAGTTTGTCGGATTTCGACTTTCTTGCAGCTTCTTGCCAAATTCGCCACTTTAATTGCTGACCCTACCTCTGGCATCCAATTTCCATTCCATGTCACCATGTGCTGTTCAGAGAAAAACTCACCATTCAACAGATATCCACTCCTGTCACCAGCATCCGTATATCTATGCCACCCCTGAAAGCCCACTTCACACCTGGAGAAATGGTGGCATTTGGCAGTTGTCCTGCAATGTTTTTGGAGTCTATCAGGTGAAATGACTGAAAAGGGGAGGTTGGCTCTGTGCCTCTCCAGGGACCTGGAGTTGCAGGTCAATGGGATGGTGCAAATGAAAGGTGCCATTTTCCCAGGGGACACTGTGCAACTATACAATGCCAGCTGGCTCAGAGATTACCATCTGAGTCAGTGCCATCTGAGGATGTGGAGGACCATGCTGGAATGCTGAAAGAAGCTCAATGTCGGTGTCTACACAGTTAAGGTAAGTGCCATACTCTGTTCTCTGCTACTTCACACTCATTGTATCTCCGCTAACACACCACCTCCCACCAGAGCTCATGCTTTGACATCCCCTTTGTTTTCTGCAACACCTTCCCTCTCTCACTCTCGTTAATAGACTCCCTCACCTGATGAGATGGGATGGAAATTGGATGCAAACAGTAAGGACAGCAATTAGTGTGATCTTCCTCATGAAGGGCTTATGCCTGAAACATCGACTCTCTTGCTCCTTGGACACTGCCTAACCTGCTGTGCTTTTCTAGTACCACACTTTTTGATTCTGATCTCCATCAGTTGCAATTCTCACTTTCGCCCCCCTACCATCTACCCACAATGCTGTCATTGCATTCCCTCTGTGCTGCCTCCTCACTCCTTTGGAATACCTCAACAACTTTTCCCTACATGCACTGGGAGTAATAGCTGTGCCATCCGCTTGCATCGTATTAATTTGACCCCCTTGTGTCATTGCAATGGAAGACATCCCCTAACAGGGCAGTGATGCTGTACGATGTGCCTGTTAGCTATGTTCTCACCCACAATGAGTCACAAGTCTTTGCCCTCACAGGAGAAGACCGGGACTCCTCCTGTGGGAATGCAGAAACTTTTGTGCCCCATCAATTGAGTAACTATAATTTCCTGCTCCACTGCAACATTGACATTAATCAAACAGTTTGTGTCTTCCATTGAACTCCACTTCTAAACAAGGACCTCAACACCTTCTGTCTCATGTGGTCTCCAGCCTCCCAAGTACCTTTGCAGATGCCTCTCATCTCTCCCAGAAGACATGCCCTTGATCTCTGAGGGTGACAGCGGTGGCCCTGGAGGAAATATTGACAAGACTGTCTTCGGCATGCCGCACCGGCTCCAATACTGGCATCTCAATAAGGTTGATAGGTGCACAGTGTGTGGGATCAGAGGCTGGAGTCTACTGCACTGCAACTGTTCTGAAGGTATGTGACAGAGAAATGCACCATTGGCACTTGGAGAACTTTGGTTGCTGCAGTGTGCCAGGGTGGTGCAAAACCAAGATTGGTCAATGCTGCAGGATAGCAAGGCAGGAAGCACCCTGAGTGTTTGTGTCATAATGAACAAGAGTCTGCAGCCAAGGTTCTTCCCTTGTCCCCTGCCCAATGACAAGAGGTGCTAGAAGACTGGAGGTTGGCTAACATGGTACTACTGTTTATAAAGGTGGTAAGGATAAGCCAGGGGACTATAGACTAATGAGCCTGACATTGGCAGGGGGCAAGTCGTTGGATGGAATCCTGAGGGACAGGATTTACATGTGTTTTGAAAGGGAAGGAATGATTAGGGATAGTCAACATGGCTTTGTACGTGGGAAATCATGTCTCACATACTTGATTGAGTTTTTTGAAGAAGTAAAAAAGAGGATTGATGAGGGCAGAGTGGTGGATGTGATCTATGCGGACTTCACCAAGTGTTCGACAAGGTTCCCCCTGGGAGACTGGTGAGCAAGGTTAGATCACGTGGAATACAGGGAGAACTAGGCATTTGGATACAGAACTGGCTCAAAGGTAGAAGAGAGATGGTGGTGGTGGAGGGTTGTTTTTCAGGCTGGAGGCCTATGACCAATGGAGTGCTACAAGGATCGGTGCTGGGCCTATTCCTTTTCATCATGTATAGAAACGATTTGGATACAAACACAGGAGTTAGAGTGAGTAAGTTTGCGGATGACACCAAAATTGGAGGTGTAGTGGACAGCAAAGAAGGTTACCTTAGATTAAAACGGGACCTTGAACAGATGGGCCAATGGGCTGAGAAGTGGCAGATGGAGTTTAATTAAGATAAATGTGAGGTGCTGCATTTTGGGAAAGCAAATCTTCACAGGATTTATACACTTAATGCTAAGGTCCTCAGGAGTGTTGATGTGCAAAGAGACCTTGGAGTGCAGGTTCATAGCTCCTTGAAAGTGGAATCATAGTTAGATAGGATTGTGAGGAAGTCGTTTGGTATGCTTTCCTTTATTGGTCAGAGTATTGAGTACAGGAGTTGGGAGGTCATGTTGCAGCTGTACAGGACATTGGTTTGGCTACTTTTGGAATATTGCATGCAGTTCAGTGTAACATGAAAGGGTTCAGAAAAGATTTATAAGGATGTTGCCAGGCTTGGAGGATTTGAGCTATAGGGTGAGGCTGAATTGGTTGAGGCTGTTTTTCCTGGAGTGTTGAAGGCTGAAGGAGACCTCAAAGAGGTTTATAAACTCATGAGGGGCATGCCTGGGGCAGAGGAGTCCAGAACTTGAGGCCATAGGTTTAGGTTGAGAGGGGAAAGATATTCAAGAGATCTAAGGGGCAACATTTTTCAAGCAGAGGGTGGTGAGTGTATGGAATTGACTGCCAGAGTAAGAGGTGGAGGCTGGTACAATTGCAGCATTTAAAAATCATCTGGATGGGTATATGAATAGGAAGGGTTTAGAGGGATGTGGACAAGGTGCTGGCAAATGGGACAAGATTAGGTTGGGATATCTGGTCGGCATGGACGAGTTGGACCAAAGGGTTCATACTGTATATCTCTATGACTCTATGCCTGTAAATGGTTGTTGCAGCCCACACCCATCTGCTTGCTTATCCTGCCTATTCTCAATGTTTTCTTTCCCAAACACCACCATCCATTTCCTCTGTGCCTATCCCATCTACTGCACGGACTTCACACTTTTCCAGGTTCCCACCCACACGCACTAGTATCTACAGCTATCTGCTTCTCCTCCCACTAACTCCCCCTTAGTTTCTGTGGATGGATTAACCACGGCTCACTCTCTTACGTGACCTGACCACCAGGGCCAGGCAAGACCTATGCAGACCCCTGATCGGTGACCTCTGGCAGTTCTCCCCAATGAACTGGCCCCTGTGGAGACAAAGCACTCACTGTGGCCCAATCCCTGAACACTGTGCAGTGCCATCCTGATTGGACGCCTCGCCACATCCAAAGCCTAGGACCGGTATCGGAGGCTTCCCTTGACTAACTGTGCCAGGCCCCCTGCCTGACGGCTGTCCCAATGGCTTTACTGATTGCTATTTGCCCAAAATTTTGAGATGTGGCCAACTGCTTGCTGCTGATGCAGAGTGCTTGGCATAAACTCTGCTGCCACATAGTACAGGTGTGACATTGACTTGGCATACTGCCAAATGGCAGCATGTACACGCTCTTGTCTGAGGACTGCTGAGCAGCAGCTGCCTCATTGATTGGCTGTGCCAATTGCCACTGCAAGGCACAGCAGGTCGAGGCATACGAGCTGCGGACATGCTGGTCGGTGCCAGGTGAATGCATGCTAGGAGAGCAAGTAAGCAGCTGTGGTAAGCAACCTGGTCCAACCATGAGCTGCGTGTCAGTCCCTGTATGGTAACTGAGCCCAATGCAGCAAGGCACTGCTGGTTGCTGGTGTGCCATCCTATGCAAATCTGTACTGCAAAGGGCACACTGCCAGTGCATTGGAGAGGTGCCAGGATGATGGCGATGGTTCATTGAAAGTTGGATGCCAATGTGCAGCTGGTTACTGGACTGTTGTTTTGGTTGTGGGCAACATTGAGGTCTTCAGAGAAAGCTATAAACTGAATCTGCCAGGTACCTGATCTGGTTTCCATGTCAGGTTTGCCCTACAGACAGTTTACTGGGTGCATTTGGTAAAATCAGAAGCAGAGTATTGATGAGACCAGTTGGCCATCAACAAGAAATTTAACAAGCTTTAATCGCTGTCAATTGGCAACTTGCTGCTGCCTGGCAAGAATCTCACATTGTCACTTGTGCATAGAGTGAAATGACTTTGATGTTCAGATTTGCCTCTCTAGACTTTGCATTCAATTCTGCCACTTTCCTATCACATTGCTCAGGCCTGGATTAGATTTCGCCCAAAGAATTTACAAACAGTATGTGAAATAATCCCCACAACACTGAGTGTATCCAAGCAATGCAGAGCAGTAATTACTAAGGATGATGAACTACAGAGCCAAAATAGTGACAAAAACTTTTGAGGGAGACGTGATCAAGATATATAGTGCCATGTTCAGGCAATACCTTGCAACATTTAATTCAAGTTTTCAAAAAATCAAGCTTCCAGCACTTGTGGCATTGCAGAGACAAGTGATGGGACTCACTGATGTGCCTAGATCTGAGTAAAATTGACATTTTGGAGAATTTTAGACTTTGCCACTTGCAAGCAGGCATTCAAGGGATAATCTTACAGAAGGATACAGGATTGTTCATGGTTTGGAGAGTACTCACCTGAAGTATTACATTAAATGAATGAACCTTCAGGAGTAGAATGAAGAAACAGTTTCAAATTAGTAATTGGTGATTTTACATGAGATTTGTGGAAATTGTTCTCACAACATGTTGTATATGCTTCCAAACAAAACAATGCAGACAAACAAGTGTTTGAAAAAAAAGGATGCTATGATGAGTTGTTTTATGTGAATGTCTCTGGATGGATGAATTATAATAAAAATAATTTACCTTCCTCATCTTAAAATAGCTTGTGACTAATAGTGGTACCATTGCCCACGGTTTTATACCAATCCTTTATGGTATAATAACATAATATAACATAATATGATAATTGGAACTGTGACAATTACCATATGCAGCTTGGTACCTAATGGAGTTCAATGTTTGTTTATTCACAATTTGTTGCTGCACCTTTCAAATGTAAAATACAATGCTTTACCACCATAACAATGAACACACCAAACCAAAATTCAGTTTCCAAAACAAACAGAGATGTGCACCATGATATAGAATATTTAAGAGACAAGCACTTCAATAATATTTGTTTTGCAGAAGGATGTTCCAGATCCTTTCACTGGAGATCGAAGGTTAGTTCGCTGAATTTGGAAAATTGCAGGCAGGATCTGAAAAACTGGTTGAAGAGAGATTTTCAAAGGAATTTAAAGGAAAGGGGAGAGCAGCAAAGAGCCAATGATTAATGGCAAACTTTAGCCTTTGATAGGGAGTATGGTTCAGCCACAATTCGGAAAAATTAAGGAGGTGGACAAGATTAGAACTGGAGAAGGTCGCTGAAACCAGGTAGATTATGGAAGAATTTGCAAATTAGGACCTGCAACTCAAAACATTTGCGAGATTGCAAAGTATAACTTGGCAGCAACTGTGTTTATGGTTTTGTGGGACATTATGCAAAAGGATGCATAGCTAGATTAACAACAGTTCGCGAAAGGCAACTGGTGAGAACTGTATCGAGGAATTAATTGTAATACCTTATAAGTATTGATTTGCAAAATGGGTGAAGGTGTATAAACGTGCAATGTTTTAGAACTGGATCATTGGCCTGCTGTATACAGGATGTCACGCAAGACTGCAAGAAATTACAGAAAGTTACGAACACAGTCCAGTCCATCACACAAACCAGCCTTCCATTCTTTGACTCTGCTTATACTTCCCACTGCCTCGGGAAAGCAGCCAATATAATGAAAACCCTCCCGCCCCAGCAGATACAAAAGTTTGAAAACACATCCCAACAGATTCAAGGATAGCTTCTTTCCTGCTGTTATCCGACTTTTGAAGGGACCTCTCATGTACGAGTGTTGATCTTTCTCTGCACCTTCTCTGTAGCTGTTAACACTATATTCTGCATTCTGTTCTACTACCCTGTTGTACCGATGTAAGGTATTTGGGTAGCTCACAAAACAAAACTTTTCACTGTATCTGGGTACATGTGACAATAATGGATCAAAACAAAAAACATGGATTCAGCATAAAGCAGTATGCCAAGGTTGGGCATCATCCTGCTCACCCTGAGTTGGAAACTGAATCTTGAGTTACACTGGTACCAATGAAAGGCTTCAATATATAATATGGAGCCAAAGGAAATTTTAGTTCAGAAAAGTTCTGGATGAGATCTTACCAGATAGTGAATGAAGTGGGCAATGGCAAATCAATTGATAATATATGGTGAGAATGGAAAAATTAGATTCTTGATGTCTAAAAAGAAAAGCCTAACGTTACATGTAAGTGAAACAAGTCGCTCACAAGCAGGCATGAGATGCCTCTGCCTGCAGTAACATCCTATTATAAAGTAATCTCACCTCATCTGTCTGCAGTTTGCTATTTTCCCAGGCATTGGAAAGAAACTTGACAGTGACAATTCCCAACGTGAAAGTTGAAACAGGTTCCAGCTGGCTGCATTACACTGAGTATATGGGTATCTTTCTTTCCTCAATATCTCAGAGCATGTTCCAAGGGCAATGCCTGCGGGCGCCCTCTGTCTGAGGAGGTTGGTATCACGAAAATACCATTGTCACCACATCATCAGGGCATGTTAGGACTCACTTTTAATATAGTTCAGTACTTCAGTACTACACTTTGGAACTCACTGATACTCTATATTACAATGCTGCTGCCAGGTATCTCTGAGTGCAGGGACAGACACTCCTGTATCATGCAACAGAACAGGGTACAGAACAAACTCTTAAGATTTTTTCTTAATGCTCATTCACTTTGCACCTACTTGACTGCTCGCTGCACCCCTGCCTTGCCTTTTAGCACAGTTAGATAGTCATGTCGGGCAACAATGAACTGTCAAAATGGATTACAGTGAGTTGGGGCTGGTGTTTCATTCAGGAAAGGTAGTGAGATGCCCCTAGTGAGTGAGTAGAAAGGGCAGAGGGCAGGAAGGGTGAGTGGTTTTGAGGGGTAAGGTGGGTGCGAGCCATCCAATTTGATGCTATTTGGAATATTAAGGTGGACCATGAGCCTGGAGGAGGCATGGGTACAGTAGCAGAGCTAGAGTGAGTGGATGGCGACATGGAGAAGATAGTGGCATTTGCAGAGCACAGACGATTATACAATTGCTGTGCACTCCCCCAGACCTTGGACACCACACTGAGCCAGGTGACTTCAGACCAGGATAGCATTTGACACAGTGCAGAGCAGTACCCACAGTGTGAATGCCAAAAGATCCCAGCATTGAAGAGCATTTTACCACTGCTGAGCACAGCCATGGAGGTGTGGTACATACTTTATGAGGTGAGCTGCAGAGAATTGTATGAGATAACTCATTAGCGGCCATGGAGAAAGACCCTCAGTGAAACTCCCTGAAATTCACATGCATCCAATTGTTGATAAAATTCAGCACATGGTTTTGAATAGAAACAAATAACAGCTTTGTTGGGAGTGATATCAGCATACATGTGAAAACTATCTCCAAGGCTGATACACCAACAGATATTTGGTGGCAATGAAAATATCAAAGATGTAGACAGAACAGTTGTGGAATGCAATCAGACAATGAGGTGAAAATGAATGGGACTGTTACCTGTGCAGCTGCGAGGGTAAGTATAGAATTGTCCAAGAATGTGCTCTGCGGAACCAAATCCACTGAGTACTAAAATAAGCTGTATTTTCTAACCATGGATACTAACTCAAACTGGCATACAGCCAATTTGTTACTTGGAAAGCAAACATTCAGCTAGAGTTTTCCCACTATCTACTAGAACTTCAGCTACATCACAATAATTAAACAAAGCAGTAAAAACGGTAGTTGTTGAATAGCTTTTAAATACTCCTTATTGCTACCAGTTAATTATTACTGTTTTGTATACATGCACCAGAGTATTGAGGTTGATAGCAAGAGAGCCAATACTTTTCAAGTTTTCTTAGCACTGTATATGAATGAATTTTTCCATGTAGAATGTTTATTACATTTCAGGGCAAATTCATATTTAGGTTTTCTACATGTTTATTCTTGCTGAGAATGATTTCATTCGGAATGATTCTGGCTCATGCTCAGTCCTTTGAGCTATTTCTGTAGCTGGCCATTCTAAGCTATCTGATTCACAATGAAGCTTCTCTTTACAGAAAAGGTTCAGGGGTAAGCCATTGGGTACAGGTTTCTGTCCCTGTTGCTCAGAAGGGAAGGGGAAAGAGGAGCAGAACATTAGTCATTGGGGACTCCATAGTTAGGGGGATAGACAGGAGGTTAAATGTTTCCATAAGAACAGAGAAGATGGTAAAAGAGGGGGAGGTATGGCATTGTTAGTCAAGGACAGTGTTACGGTAGAAGAAAGGACGCTTGAGGACACTTCTACTGAGGTAGAATGAGAGAGACTCACGATTGGTGTGTTGCCTCCCAGGTGCCAGGGTTCATGATGTCTCAGATCATGTTTGCAGGATCCTTAAGGGGGAGGGGGAGCAGCACCAGTTGTCGTCCACATAAGCACTAATGGCATAGGTCAGAAAAGGAATGGGGATTTAAGACAGAAATTTAGGGAGCTAGGATGGAAGCTTAGTGCTAGAACAAACAGAGTTGTTAGCTCTGGTTTGCTGCCCATGCCACGTGCTAGCGAGGTGAGGAATAGAGGGAGACAGTAGTTGAACATGTGGTGACAGGGATGGTGCAGGAGGGAGGGTTTCAGATACCTGGATAATTGTGGCTCATTCTGGGGTAGGTGGGGTCTATGCAACTGGGATGGTCTGTACCTGAACCAGAGAGGTACCAATATCCTGGGGGGGAAATATGCTAATACTGTTTGGGAGAGTTTAAACTAATTCAGCAGGGGGATGGAAACCTAAATTGTATTTCCAATGTCCAGGAGGTTGAGAGTAGTGAGGTCATAATTATAGTTACAAGGTTACAAGAGTTCACCGGCAAGCAGGAAGGTGGTTTGAAGTGTGTCTACTTCAATGCCAGGAGCATCCAGAATAAGATGAGGGAACTTGCAACATGGATTGGAACCTGGGACTTTGATATTGTGGCCATTTTGGAGACATGGACAGAGCAAGGACAAGAATGGTTGTTGTAGGTTCCAGGATTTAGATGTATCAGTAAGAACAGAGAAGATGGTAAAAGAGGGGGAGGTGTGGCATGGTTAGTCAAGGACAGTGTTACGGTAGAATAAAGGACGTTTGAGGACTCTTCTACTGAGGTAGTATGGGTTGAGGTTAGAAACAGGAAAGGAGAGATTAGCCTGTTGGCAGTTTTCTATACCCTCCAAATAGTTCCAGCGATGTAGAGGAAAGGATAGCAAAGATAATTCCGGTAGGAACGAGAGTAACAGGGACATTGTTATGGGGGACGTTAACTTTCCAAATATTGACTGAAATACTATAGTTCAAGTACTTTAGATGGGTCAGTTTTGTCCAATGTGTGCAGCATGGTTTCCTGACACAGACAAGACAACACAGGGCAAGGCCACATTGAATTTGGTACTGGGTAATGAACCTGGCCAGGTGTTAGATTTGGAGGTAGATGAGCACATTGGTGATAGTGACCACAATTCAATTATGTTTACTTTAGCAATGGAAAGGGATAGGTATACAATGCAGGGCAAGAGTTATTGCTGGGGGAAAGGCAATTACGATGCAATTAGGCAAGATTTAGAATGCGTAGGATGGGAAAGGAAACTGCAGGGGATGGGCACAATTGAAATGTGGAACTTATTCAAGGAACAGTTACTGTGTGTCCTTCATAAGCATGTACCAGGGTCAGTCAGGGAGGAAGTGGTTGAGCAAGGGAGCCTGCTTTACTAAAGAAGTTGAATCTCTTGTCAAGAAGAAGAAGAAGGCTTATGTTAGGATGTGAAGGCTCAGTTAGGGTGCTTGAGAGTTACACGTTAGCCAGGAAAGACCTAAACAGAGAACTAAGAAGAGCCAGGAGAGGGCATGAGAAGTCGTTGGTAGGAAGACCCTGAAGCTTTCTATAGCTATATCAGTTTTAAAGAATGACGAGAGAAAGATTAGGCCCAATCAAGGACAGTAGTGGGAAGTTCTGCATGGTGTCCAAGGAGATAGGGCAAGTGCTAAATGAATATTGGGGAAAGATATAAAAGGGACCTAAGGGGCAAATATTTCATGCAGAGGGTAGTACATGTATGGAATGAACTGCCAGAGAATGTGGTGGAGGTTGGTACAATTGCAACATTAAAGAGGCATTTTTATGGGTATATGAATAGGAAGAGTTTGGAGGGATATGGGCGGGTGCTGACAGGTGGGACTAGATTGGGTTGAGATATCTGGTCAGCATGGACGGGTTGGACTGAAGGGTCTGTTTCCATGCTGTACATCTCTATGTCTCTATGTCTCTATGACTCTATTCATGCTGGAAAAAGACAATGTTGTTGAGATTACTGAGATACAGGCTACTAGGTTAGACGGGATTGAGGTTCACAAGGAGGAGATGTTAGCAATTCTGGAACTTGTGAAAATAGATAAGTCCCTTGGGCTGGATAGGATTTATCCTAGGATCCTCTGGGAAGGCAAGGAGGAGATTACCAAGCTTTTGGATTTGATCTTTATGTTGTCATTGTCTACAGGAATAGTGTCAGAAGACACTAGAATAGCAAATATTGTCCTGTTGTTCAAGAAGGGGAGTAGAGACAACCCTGGTAATTATAAACCAATGAGCCTTACTTCGGTTGTGGGTAAAGTGTTGGAAAAGGTTATAAGGAATAGGATTTATAATCATCGAGAGAAGAATACATTGATTAGGGATAGTCAACATGGTTTTGTGAAGGGTAGATCATGCCTCACAAACCTTATTGAGTTGTTCGAGATGGTGACCAAACAGGTGGATGAGGGTAAACCAGTTGATGTGGCGTATATGGATTTCAGTAAGGCATTTGATAAGGTTCCCCATGGTAGGCTATTGCACAAAATACGAAGGCATGGGATTAGATTAAATTAGATTAGATTATATACCCTACAGTACGGAAACAGGCCCTTCGGCTCAACAAGTCCATACTGACCCTCCGAAAGCAACCTATCCAGACCCATTCCCCCACCCTATATTTACCCTGACTAATGCAACTAACACCATGGGCAATTTAGCACGGCCAATTCACCTGGTCTGCACATCTTTGGATTGTGGGAGGAAACCGGAGCACCGGAGGAAACCCACGCAGACACGGGGAGAAAGTGCAAACTCCACACAGACAGTCGACGGGGGCAGGAATTGAAACTGGGTCCCTGGTATGGGATGAAGGGTGATTTAGCGGTTTGGATGAGAAATATGCTCGCTGAAAGAAGACAGGGGGTGGCAGTTGATGAGAAATATTCATCTGGGAGTTCAGTTACTAGTGGTGTATCACAAGGATCTGTTTTGGGGCTACTGCTGTTTGTCACTTTTATAAATTACCTAGATGAGGGCATAGTAGAAGAATAACACTAAGGTTGGTGGAGTTGTGGATAGTGCTGAAGAATGTTGCAGGTTTTAAAGGGACATAGATAACCTGCAGAGCTGGACTGAGAGGTGGCAAATGGAGTTTAATGTGCAAAAGTGTGAGATGATTCACTTTGGAAGGAGCAACAGGAATGCAGAGGGATCTCGGTAGTGTAGGTGAGCAGAGGGATCTCGGTGTCCAGGTACATCAAAGCCTGAAATTACCACCCAGGTTGATAGGATTGTTAAGAAGGCATACAGTGTGTTTACTTTTATTGGTAGAGGAATTGAGTTTTGGAACCATGAGATCATACTACAGCTATACAGAACTCTGATGCAGCAGCACTTGGAGCATTGCGTACTGTTCTGGTCACTGCATTATAGGAAGGATGTGGAAGGTTTGTGCGAAGATTTGTAGCTCGGGTGCTCGTTGTTGTGGTTCTGTTCACCGAGCTGGAAGTTTTTGTTGCAAACGTTTCGTTTCCTGGCTAGGCGACATCATCAGTGCTCTGGAGCCTCCTGCGAAGCGCTTCTTTGATGTTTCTTCCAGTATTTATAGTGGTCTGTCCTTGCCGCTTCCGGGTGTCAGTTTCAGCTGTCCGCTGTAGTGGTTGGTATATTGGGTCCAGGTCGATGTGTTTGTTGATGGAGTTTGTGGATGAATGCCATGCCTCTAGGAATTCCCTGGCTGTTCGCTGTCTGGCTTGCCCTATGATAGTAGTGTTTTCCCAGTCGAATTCATGTTGCTTGTTGTCTGCGTGTGTGGCTACTAGGGATAGCTGGTTGTGTCGTTTCGTGGCTAGTTGATGTTCATGAATGCGGATTGTTAGCTGTCTTCCTGTTTGTCCTATCTAGTGTTTTGTGCAGTCCTTGCATGGTATTTTGTAAACTACATTACACCAATAGAATAAATAACACACGAAGGAATCTACAAAAAAACGGACAGATAACCAAAGCTGACCTACAAAGAATGAAACTGGAAAGCAACAACACCCCCAGATTCTATGGACTACCCTAAGTACACAAACCAGACATCCCACTCAGACCCATAGTATCACTACCAGGGACACCAGCATACAAACTGGCCAAAGAACTACAACAGAAACTGAAACACCTGGTCAGCGGATCCAAACACTCCATACAATCAACACAGGAATTTTTGGACGTCATCAGGAATACACACATAGACAAAGAAGAAACCATGATCTCATTCGACGTGACGGCACTGTTCACTTCGATTGACAAAACCCTAGCCAGGGAAACAATAGCCAACCTACTGGACATACAGAACAGAAAACAGGAGGCGGAACCTATCAACAAAGGCGGCATACTTAAACTACTGGACTTGTGCCTCACTACACACTTTACATTCAACAATCAGATATACGAACAAATCAACGGAACACCCATGGGATCACCAATCTCGGGACTCATAGCAGAGGCAGTTATGCAAAGGTTAGAACAAACAGCCCTACCACAAATTCAACCCAAACTCTGGGTCAGATATGTCGATGACACGTTTGTAATCATCAAAAACACAGAAATAGAAAAAACACACCGGATCATCAACGCCACACTCACAGGAATCCGATTCACGAGAGAAGAAGAAAAGGATAGCCAACTCCCATTCCTAGACGTGATAGTACAGAGAACACCGAACGGAGAATTCACCACAAGGGTACACAGGAAAGCAACACACACAGACCAAGTCCTAAACTATGAAAGTAACCACCCCAACACACACAAACGAAGCTGCATCAGGACACTATTCAAAAGAGCCACAACACACTGCAGTACACCAGAACTGCAAAAAGAGGAAGAGGAACACCTATACAAGGTATTCGCCAAAAACGGATACCCACGCAACTTTATCAAAAGATGCCTAAGAGACAGACCACAGAACGAGGACATGCCACAACCAAAAGGACTAGCCACACTACCATACATCAGGAGCGTTTCAGAACTGACAGCCAGACTACTGCGACCCTTAGGACTCATAACGGCACACAAACCAACAGCCACGCTCAGACAACAACTCACTGGAACAAAGGACCCGATACCCAACATGAGCAAAACTAATGTAGTTTACAAAATACCATGCAAGGACTGCACAAAACACTATATAGGACAAACAGGAAGACAGCTAACAATCCACTTACATGAACATCAACTAGCCACGAAATGACACAACCAGCTATCCCTAGTAGCCACACACGCAGACAACAAGCAACATGAATTCGACTGGGAAAACACTACTATCATAGGGCAAGCCAGACAGCGAACAGCCAGGGAATTCCTAGAGGCATGGCATTCATCCACAAACTCCATCAACAAACACATCGACCTGGACCCAATATACCAACCACTACAGCGGACAGCTGAAACTGACACCCGGAAGCGGCAAGGACAGACCACTATAAATACCGGAAGAAACATCAAAGAAGCGCTTCGCAGGAGGCTCCAGAGCACTAATGATGTCTCCTAGCCAGGGGACGAAACGTTTGCAACAAAAACTTCCAGCTCGGCGAACAGAACCACAACAAGGATGTGGAAGTTTTGGAAAGGGTTCAGAGGAAATTTACTAGGATGTTGACTGGTATGGAAGGAAGGTCTTATGAGGAAAGGCTTAAGCACTTGAGGCTGTTTTCATTAGAGAGAAGGTTGAGATGTGACTTAATTGAGACATATAAGATAATCAGAGGGTCAAATGGGGTGGCCAGTGAGAGCCTTTTTCCTCAGATGGTGCTGGCTAGCAAGAAGGGACATAGCTTTAAGTTGAGGGTGATAGATATAGGACAGTTGTCAGAGGTAGTTATTTTACTCAGAGAGTTGTAGGAGCATGGAACACACTGCCTGCAACAGTAGCAGACTTGCCAACTTTAAGGGTATTTAACTGGTCATTGGATAGGCATATGGACGAGAATGGAATAGTGTTGGATAGATAGGCTTCAGATTGGTTTCACAGGTCAGCGCAACATCTAGGGCCGAAGGGCTTGTACTGCGCTGTAATGTTCTATGCTCTATGTTTGAGGTATGAAATATGCACCTCCATACCATTGTGCATCCTTGATCTTTCAAGGAATCTGAAGTGCCGGTTCAACAGACTGATCGCATGTTTCACAATTATCCTGGTAGCTTCATGTATCTTATCATATTGCTGTCTCAACAGGGTCACAGGTAAGTGCAAAATAAGGTATTTTTGATCACCTATCAGCCATCTGTCCAGTATATGTTCAATTTAAAATAACACAAGTATGACAGATTATCTAAAAATAAAAGGGTTTTGACTGTTGTATGATTCTGTGCTGTTGGCTACAAGGTACCTACGCTTTGATTGAATGGAACCCCCTGTGGCTCATGAAACTCATGAAGGCCATGCCAATTAGTGTAGGGGGCTGAATGTAATAACTTTTATGAACCACAAGAGGCTTTATGTTGGCGGCTTTTCATGAAGAAATGTCTGAATGTTAACCCTGTTGAACAGTCTGTAGTATGCACTGGTGAATTGCTGATTGACGCTGCATATATCTACAAAGGTGTCTTCAAGGATCAGGGGTTGTTCAGTGCCATGGTCACCTTCACAGTTGCTGATTGAGCCATCCTCTGGTCAATCTTGTCTGCAGAACTATGGAAATCTTATAACTTCATGTCTGTCTCCCTTGTGAAACCAAGCCTACAAAGACAGATTTCTCAGTGATTCCCATATTGTACACATGGTTGCTAAGCTAAGGATGGATGCAAATCATTCGGTTCCACAGCTCTGCTACTCATTCTCGTTTTATATTTTTGTGTTCCTCTTTGAAGCCACAAGAAAGAAAATGCGCAGAGGATCTTCAATTTTCTGAATTTTGATTGATGCAAGCAAACTTTCTAGTGTCAATAAATCCAGAAACAGCAAAGGCAGGCGAACCAAGGGTAGACTTAAATTAAGCAAACAGTGATGTTTAAAAAAACACCAAGTGAAAATAGAAAGCATCAACAGAACAAATAAAATTCCAATGAAAAATTTCCTAATGAGTTTGTTAAAGGCTGGAACACATCTTTTCATCAACCACCCATTTTGTGTCAAGTAGCAGAGCATTTTGGACAAGAAAAACAAAAACTTCCCTGACTTGTTTTCTGCTCATTTGAAAAGCCTTAAAAGCCTTCATGAAGGTTATGCCCATTCTCTACAAGACACTTCAGCAGTGATTAAATGTCCCAATGGAAAATATGTACAAATTGGGCAGGGATTTTGTGAAGTGTATTTCTGCCTGATTTCCCAGACTTGGCTTGCAAGTTCCATGTGGCTATGACGCAGTTCACTGACTGTTAAATCGAGTCTCTAGAGTGAAAGAAAGAGACATACATAACAAATATAAACATGAACATTAACAAAATTTTACTAATGTAATTTTGGATAAGCAGAATAGCAAGAAAGAAGAAACAAAAATGTTTTTCATTAACAATAAATCTAAATTCTGCACTGCAAGATCCCACAAACAGCCATGGGATAATGACCAAAAAGCTTGTCTTGGCTGCAGGATAAATATTTCTCAACACATAAAGGAGACCACACTTCCTCTTCTTTGAATAATGCCATATGATTTTTTTACATCTACTTTAGACGGCAGTAGAGGCCATTTAAAAATTCATTCAAAGCCTACCTGTGACAATACAATAGCTTCGCAGTACTGTAAAATAAGTCTATGTGACATGCTGTGTGTTTTGTAGTAGAATATGAACTCATAGCTTTCTGATCTGGAAGTGAAATAGCACTGCTGAATCAAGACTGACATTTATGTGAGCAAAATAAAGAATGAGGTACATTATGGTAGACCAGCCCCACCACCTCATTCAAAGCAGGTCTGATCTCTTATCCAGCTTGTCTTAAAAAGGTGACCCAAATTTGTCAAATGACTGTCTTCAGCAGTTTTTAGAATTAAACTTATCCAGCATTTTTCTCAAAACTGAAACACTAACTTCAACCCAAGATGAAACGTCCAAAAATTAACATACTTCACAATAACAGGAATAAATTCACCAACTGAATGTTCTTAGGTATCTTGTAAAATTTTTATCAAAGATTTAATTTCAGGACTCAAATCTGTATCAGGATCAGTGACTGAAAAAGTTCAACCAAGTTTCCGAGTATACCTATGCATTCTGAGCATGTGCAGTTGAAGTAGTTCTAGGCATGCATTAGTAGCTTTTCGATTTATGCTCGCATGAGGGATTTATGAGTTCCTCTGCTTTTTCCAAGACTTTCAAACAAACAGGAGATTGAATTCTCAAAGATTTATTCCAGGCAGGTCACATTTTTAAAAATTTGCAACTTTTTTATTATAAAGTGCTAAGTTAGACAAGACCTGTGATTAGTAACAGCTGTGGTTTCTTTTGTAGTCCTTTCTAACTGTCAACACAGATTATTTATTGAAAATGGATATCTAGTTCCTAAATTGAAAAGTTGGAAAGTCAGTTTAAATTGTTTTGAGGGGTGGGGAATGCTGGGTTAAATTAGTATGTATAATTTCCATAAAATGGGCAATTGTATAGACCATTAACTTTGGAGTCTTTGCTTTCATTTGGAGTAATTCTTATTCGTTTATGGAAATTTATGTTTTTTAATGATTCTGAATGTCAGTAAATTCACTAATTGTCCATTCTGTATGCAAGGTCATATCCAAAGTGAACTCTGTTTGAACAGAATCCTTTGTAGTTTGCTTATGGGACATTGCTGTCAATTCTGGCACATGGAGGTGATGTGTGCCATTGATGATACACTGGACCCAGGGGAACGCTGCCATTTAAAAGCTGCCTCATATTGGTCTGTTATGCCTATGGGGAAAGTTTGCTGTTGCCATCAGTTGCTTGCAGCAGTCTACTTCAGACTGTTGGTCTAACTGGTCCCTTTGTAAAAGCTATGATACAGTTCAAACTGTTTTGTTGCCTTCACTCCCAGTGACAGTAATTTACCTGCCAATTGTTTGGTTGTCTGTGTTCTTGTAGCAAGTTACACAATTGCAGTTACTGATTTCTAAATGGAGCGCAGTCTAAACATTTCCAGAAAGAGACAGGAAGACACATGATTTTGTTTTGCACTCATCAGGACTGAAAAGCAAAATCACAACTGACAATGAAAGCCAGCAGCTCATACAGCATGAGAAGGGGATGCTAATGGTTGGAGGATGAACCTAACAGATAATCTTAGCGCATTCTGGATTATTGAAGAAATGCTGTCCAATAGCAAAATCACATCTAATATTGGACACAATGTTCTGCATTCTTACAGAAACTGAACTGAACTAGCCATATAAATACACTGGCTACAAGAGCAGCTCAGAAATTAGCAGCACTACAATGAGTAACTCACTTCCTGACTCCCCAAACTATGTCTATCATCTACAAGGCACAAGTCAGGAGTGTGATAGAACACTCCCCACTTGCCTGAATGAGTGAAGCTCCAACAACACTCAGGAAACTTGGACACCATTCAGAACAAGGAAGCCTGCTTTGTTGACCACCACATCTACAAACATTCAGTCCCTCAATCACGACATTCAGCAGCAGCAATGTACACCGTCCACTGCAGAAATCCAACAAAAATTCCTCAGATAGTAATTTCCAAACCCACGACTATTATCATCTAGAAGGACAAAGGCAGCAGATATATGGAAACACATTACTTCAAGATCCCTTCCAAGCCACTCACCATCCTGACTTGGAAATACATGGCCATTCCTTCAGTGCCATTGGATCAAAAATTGTGGAATGCCTTCTCTGGCAGCATTGTGAGTATATGTACAGCACTTGAACTGGTACAGTTCAAAAAGGCAGATCAACACCATCATCTCTAGGGCAGTGAGAATGGCCAATACGTACTGACCCAACTAGTGACGCCCAATACACATGAGTGAATATGAAAAGAATGTCCAGATCCAAATGTCAGGGCTTCAGCACATGAAATATTAACCCAGATGTATTTGAACTTGTTGGTCCAACTTCCCAATCCTACATGTTACAACAGTAAAATGTAATTTCACATGTTAAGGGTATTTTCATTTGGTAGTTTGATCTGATTTGAAGGATGTTTTCTAAAGCTCTATCACATTCTGTTTCTTGGGATCAACTTACAGAACTACAAACTATGTAGAATCATATATCAATGCAAACTGAAAGTATTAGGTGACCTGTAAGATAATCTAAAAAAGACACAGTCCATCTTCTTCTCTTGAAGTATGCCTTGCAACAGAGAGTGATGACACAAATACCTGCTCCACAGGCCCCCCCCGCCATTTTGTCAAAAAAGCAGATTAATAAGGAATCATTAGGACTACAGTAATCAGTATTAAAATATACCATACATTAATGAGTTACCACTGAACTATCATTTCTTTCAACGAATATTTATTTTCAATTCACTGTAAGGGTAAAGTCAGTAATGGAATTATAATCCTCCTTGAGGTATTGTCATTCAAGTGTCATATTTCCCAAAATTCTGTTTGAAATGTGATCTCTGTGTGAGATGTTATAGATTGGTTGGAAACGTTTGGACCTTGAAGCATAGACATTGTGTACAATACACTGCTAACCCTTGCTCACCAGTCTTATCTCCGCAAATCACTCATAGAGTACAGCATGGAAACAGACGCTTCGGTCCAACCCGTCCATGCCGACCAGATATCCCAACCCAATGTAGACTCACCTGCCAGCACCCAACCCATATCCCTCCAAACCCTTCCTATTCATATAACCATCAGATGCCTTTTAAATGCTATAATTATATTAGCCTCCACCACTTCCTCTGGCAGCTTATTCTATACACATACTACACGCTGAGTGAAAATGTTGCCCCTTAGGTCTCTTTTATATGTTTTCCGTCTCACCCTAAACCTATGCCCTCTAGTTCTGGACTCCCCCACCCCAGGGAAAAGACTTTGTCTACTTACCCTATCCATGCCCTTCATGATTTTATAAACCTCTATGAGGTCACCTCTCAGCCTCCAATGCTCCAGGGAAAACAGCCCTAGCCTTTTCAACCTCTCCCTATAGTTCAAATCCTCGAACTGTGGCAACATCCTTGTAAATCTTTTCTGAACCCTTTCAAGTTTCACAACATCTTTCCGATAGGAAGAAGACCAGAACCGCAATATTCCAGCAGTGGGCTAACCAGTTCCTGTACAGCTGCAACATGACCTCCCAACTCCTGTACTTAATAAAAATGGATAAATCCCCGGGACCTAATCAGTGTACCCCAGAAATCTGTGAGAAGCTGGGGAAGTGATTGATTTATGACAAATAAAAGAAAGCATACCAAAGGCCTTCCTCACTATCCTATCAATCCTATCGAACGCCTTACTGAAGTCCATATAGATCACATCTACTGCTCTGCCCTCATCAATCCTCTTTGTTACTTCCTCAAAAAAACTCAATCAAGTTTGAGAGACATGATTTCCCATGCACAAAGCCATGTTGACTAACCCTAATCAGTCCTTGCCTTTCCAAATACATGTACATCCTGTCCCTCAGGATTCCCTCCAACAACTTGCCCATCATCAACGTCAGGCTCAGTGGCCTATAATTCCCTTGCTTGTCTTTACCGCCCTTCTTAAACAGTGGCACCACGTTAGCCAACTCCAGTCTTCCGGCACCTCACCTGTGACTGGTGATGATACAAATATCTCAATAAGAGGCCCAGCAATCACTTCCCTAGCTTCCCACAGAGTTCTAGGGTACACCTGATCAGGTCTTGGGAACTTGATCCACTTTTATACATTTCAAGACAATCAGCACTTCCTCCTCTGATATATGGACATTTTTCAAGGTGTCACCATCTATGTACCTACATCCCATATCTTCCATGTCCTTTTCCACAGTAAACACCGATGCAAAATACTCATTTAGTATCTGTCCCATCTCCTGCGGCTCCACACAAATACTGCCTTGCTGATCTTTGAGGGGCCCTATTCTCTCCCTAGTTACCCTTTTGTTCTTAATGTCTTTGTGGAAATCCTTCAGATTCTCCTTAACTCTATTTGCCAAAGCTATCTCATGTCCTCGTTTTGCCCTCCTGACTTCTCTCTTAAGATACTCCTACTGCCTTTATACTCTTCTAAAGGTTCACTCAATTTATCTTGTCTATACCTGACATATGCTTCCTTCTTTTTCTTAACCAAACCCTCAATTTCTTTACTCATCCGGGCGTTCCCTATACCTACCAGCCTTTCCTTTCACCCTGACATGAATATACTTTCTCTGACTCTCGTTATCTCATTTCTGAAGGCTTCCCATTTTCCAACCGTCCCTTTACCTGCGAACATCTGCCCCCAATCAGCTTTTGAAAGTTCTTGCCTAATACTGTCAAAATTGGCCTTCTTCCAATTTAGAACTTCAACTTTTAGATCTGGTCTATCTTTTTCCATCACTACTTTTAAAACTAATAGAATTATGGTCACTGGCCCCAAAGTGCTCCCCCACTGACACCTCAGTCACCTGCCCTGCCTTATTTCCAAAGAGTTTTTGCATCTTCTTTAATAGGTACATCCACAAAATAAATCAGAAAGTTTTCTTGTGCACACTTAACAAATTCCTCTCCATCTAAACCCTTAATACTATGGCAGTCTCAGTCTATGTTTGGAAAGTTAAAATCCCTTACCATAACCACCCTATTATTCTTACAGACAACTGAGATCTCCTTACAAATTTGTTTCTTAATCTCCCTCTGACTATTAGGGAGTCTATAATATAATCCTAATAAGGTGATCATTCCCTCTCTTATTTCTGAGTTCCATCCAAATAACTTCCCTGGATGTATTTCCAGGAATACCCTCCCTCAGCACAGCTATAATGCTATCCCTTAACAAAAACACCACTCCCCCTCCTTTCTGTCCTTCCTGTAGCATTTGTATCCTGGAACATTAAGCTGCCAGTCCTGTCCACCCCTGAGCCATGTTTCTGTAATTGCTATGATATCCCAGTTCCATGTTCCTAACCATGCCCTGAGTTCATCTGCCTTCCCCGTTAGGCCTCTTGCATTGAAATATATGCAGTTTAATTTATCACTGTATACTCTGCTTTGTCCCTGCCTGCCTTGACTGTTTGACTCGCTTTTGTCTTCAACTGTACCAGTCTCAGATTGAAATCTTTCCTCACTATCTCTCTGGGTTCCAACCCCACCACCCCCCCACCCCAACTATCTCCCCGCCCCGCCCTACCTTACTAGTCTAAATCCTTTAAAATCTGATTGAAGATTTGGAGCTCGGGTATCCGTTGTTGTGGTTCTGCTCGCCAAGCTGGAAGTTTTTGCTGCAAACGTTTCGTTCCCTGGCTAGGGAACATCATCATCGCACTGATGATGTTCCCTAGCCAGGGAACGAAACGTTTGCAGCAAAACCTTCCAGCTCGGCGAGCAGAACCACAACAGTCTAAATCCTCCCGAGTAGCTCTAGCAAATCTCCCTGCCGGTAAATTAGTCCCCTTCCAATTTAGGTGCAATCTGTCCTTTTTGTACAGGTCACTTCTCCCCCAAAACAGCTTCCAATGATCCAAAAATGTGAATCCTTCTCCCATACACCAGCTCCTCAGCCAGGCATTCATCTGCTCTATCCTCCTATTCCTGCCCTCACTAGCTCGTAGCACCAGGAGTAATCCAGATATTACTATTCTTGAGGACCTCCTTTTTAAATTCTTGCCTAATTCTCTGTAATCTCTCTTCAGAATCTCAACCTTTTCCCTTCCTATGTCATTGGTTCCAATGACCTCCTGTTGGCCCCTTTCTCCCTTGAGAACATTCTGCACCCTCTCTGAGAATCCTTGATCCTGGCACCAGGGAAGCAACACACCATTCTGATTTTTCGCTGCTGGCCACAGAAACGTCTGGTGAGTCCCCTAACACAATCAATCACTTGGAACCCAAGAAATTTGGCTGTTCGTGCTACATTTCACTGAGAATCCATCGCCCTTACATATTCCAGAACAGCATACTTGTTTGGTATGGGGATAGCCACAGAAGACTTCTGCACTAGCTGCCTACCTCTCTTACCTTTCTTGGAATTAACCCATCTATGTGACTGTATCTGAGACTTTCCCCCCCTCCTATAACTGCCATCCATCACATCCCTTTGCTCTTGTAAATTCCTCATTGCCTCTAACCATCTCTCCAACCGATCCATTCGTTCTGATAGGATTCACAACTAATGGCATTTATTTCAGATATAATCCTCAGTAACCCATTAACTCTCCCTAAACTCCCACATCTGACAAGAAGAGCATATCACTCTACTAAAGGCCATTTTTATTTCTTTCAATCTACAGACCCAGAAAATAGCCCTGTTTTATTCCTCTACAAAACACTGCTCCAGGTTAAATTAATACTTATGGCTTATATTTTAAGTTTAATCAAGAGACATAGCTCAATAAAACATATAATCAAGAAAAAACCCACTCTACTCACTGCTGCAGACTTATTTTAAGGCCGCACTTAAAATCCACTTGTCTGCTTCTGTGCTTTGACCACTCCCAGACAGATTCCTCCAAGATCAGTTGTGAATTTCACTGTGTGTTAATTTCCCAGATGCACTCCGATGTTCAGCAATACATGAATTCAACAGCAAAGGCAGTAACTGCTAACTCTGTCAGTTAGCAATGTGGGTTTCTTTCTCTCTCTCTCTGTTCGGCACTGACCTCACCATGTGCTTCCTTGGTCTGTTCTTCTCCCTTTTAGAAGTGCTGCAGTTTGGAACTTCAGGGACTGCATGTGTGTCAACTCCATCTCTAATTATAATATACCAAGCAAGCATTCAATCTGTATGAAAAATTTACTTACCTGTTAAATGAATTGTATTTCAAACAATGGTGCACAAGACAGTAACAGAAATTGCAAAATGATGAAAAATGTCTAATATCGAAGATGAACACCTAAAAATGCTTTCTCGCCTTTTCCTATCTAAATGATTCTAAAAGTGTGCTTGAATTATTCATTTATCCCTTTCTCAAAGCCTTTATGAGATTCC
This sequence comes from Hemiscyllium ocellatum, assembly GCF_020745735.1. NCBI lineage: Eukaryota > Metazoa > Chordata > Chondrichthyes > Orectolobiformes > Hemiscylliidae > Hemiscyllium > Hemiscyllium ocellatum. Next base: position 23,438,909 of record NC_083425.1, on the reverse strand, counting down.
TCTTTTACAATTCTTTGCCTTCTCTTTATATCTCTACATAGTCTTCAACCAACACATTCCCTCACCCACACACAGCCACACTGATGCCTTTCTTCTAAAAACCCTCCATTTTTTCTGTAACCTCCTCCAATTCTTACAGTCCTGATGAGAACCCCACACTCCTTCAATTCTGGACTTCTGTCTATCCAGTTCTTCTACAACACACACTCCAAAACTACTTTTTGTGCTTTCACTCAACTGATTTCACTAACTCTACAATTCCCTCCCATAACCTCTCACCCTTGCTAATTCTCTTTCTTCTTTTAGAAGCTCTTTAAAACTTATCTCTTTGAGTAAGTTTCCTGTTACCTGTCTGAAAGTCTCTTCCTTTGCTTCAATGTCAATTTTTGTTTGGCCATAGAGGAGCCCTTCGGACGCTGTACTTTATTAAAGATACTATATAAATGCAAATCGCAGTTTGCTTATATGTCATTATACCAATTACTCACACCATCAAAAAAACAACAGACATATTGCCAATTGGTCAAGTAAGTAAATGCACTAGATAGTGTGGCACTGATCCATGCAAATCAAAAAGGAACAAAAGTTCAGCTGTGTTAGGTTAACAGATCTCATCTGGGGATAACTCTTTCAATATCTACACTGCTGAACATGTCATTATGCTGGTTTGCAATGAGCTTTCTAAAGGAATAACTTAATAGAATTTTATGCAATGTGCCTTTCATTCAGTTAATATTAAAATTTATTCAGCTGAATCAGGACATAAATCCCGACAATTTAATAAATTTCAGTATCAGTTTTGGAATGTCAGAAGTTAGGTAGATGTATTGATACAATAATCAATCTATTGTTTGATAATTTCCTGATATACTATGATAGAACTGGCACATTTCTGTAAACAGAACTTTCAGCAAACTGTCAATGAGCAAGAGATATTCTATTAAAAAGTAAGCAGCACATAAAATAGTTTGTGAATTCCTGAAGTTCGTTTGAAATGCTAGCTTTTGAAGCTCAGCAGTAGTTTTACAAATCAATGTCCATATCTGATGCCATGTGGTGGTAATGATAAAAAAATCACAAGATTAGCTTCCTTAGTTCTTCCTGAGCATTATATAAAACTAAAGTTTAAAAACTTTTGTCTGTTCACCAGGAGCATCCAATTTATATCTTAAAGCGTGATAGACTTTCTTCGATCAAACAAACCTGTCAGTCCATTCATGAGAAATTATAGGGATTACTTCAATATCTTCACTTCCAGCCAAGCTTAACTATGACTTGAATATTATTGAAAGCATTAAGTACACATTATGCACAACATTTTGTCAAATAAAATGTATTCTGTTTTCATTTTGATATTTTTTATCCACTTCTGCCCAAAGCTGAAAACTGACATGTTGGAATCGAAACTTGGGGCTCATCATTAGTAATTGATATACCATCTTCGTACTACAATTTATAGATGTTCCAAGCAGACCTGAGAAGTCAATTTTGTTGCCAGTCTGTATTGCATTAGCTGGTTTTAGCCAGAGTGAAACTGAGACCAGAAATCTCTCTCGTTGCTGCCATTAGCATTTGCTAGAAGGGTCTACATATTGACACCCAGCTTTTTTGGACATGTTTTTTGAAGACATCTTTTTTGGCCATCATATTTGGAATGGGACTTGAATCCTGAGACTTTGGTTCTCAGTCAGGGACACTACTCACTGTAGCACAAGACTTCCTTCATTTTCAAAATGAATGACATCTGAAGAACCAATACATAAAGCCACTGGTTTGCTTTAATTTCAGATTCACAACACATGCAGTATTATGCTTCTGTTTCAACCCAGGCTACCATATGTTGGTGTTTCAGAAGGAAGTTGGCTTTTCTAACTCACTTTGCATGATATCAATGTCAACCACACATATCATTTCAAAGGGGATGCTGCATCCTGTTAGAACCACACATATCATTTCAAAGGGGATGCTGCATCCTGTTAGACAGGGCTGGATTGGAGGTTGTCTTGACCAATTCAGAGGTTTGGAGACTCTAACATAAGTTGTTGGAATTAGCTAGATCATTTAACAGCCATGAGATCAGTCAGATTTTCCCTTCACCCATTGTTAATCATGCGCAAACCTGTTACAATAAAACATTGAATGAGCTGTTGTTTTCTGAGAATCACTGCGGGATGAGTCATAGATTCATAGAATCATACAGCTGTACAGCACGGAAACAGAACCTTCGGTCTAACTCATCCATGCCAACCAGATATCCCAACCTAATTGAATCCCATTTGCCAGTACTTGGCCCAGTTCCATCTAAACCTTTCCTGTTCGTACACCCATCCAGGTGCCTTGTAAATGTTATAATTGTACCAGACTCCACCACTTCCTCTGGCAGTTCATTCCATATACGTACCACCCACTGCGTGAAAATGTTGCCCTTAGGACTCTTTTGCATCTTTCCCCTCTCACCCTAAACCTATAGTCTCTAGTTCTGAACTCCCTTACCTCAGGGAAGCGACTTTGACTATTTATCCTATCTAAGCCCCTCGTGATTTTATAAACCTCTATAACGTCACCCCTTAGCCTCCAACGCTTCAGGGAAAACAGCCCCAGCCTATTCAACCTCTCCCTCTAGCTCAAATCCTCCAGTCCTGGCAACATCCTTGTAAATCTTTGCTGAACCCTTTCAAGTTTCACAATAACCTTCCGATAGGAAGAAGACCAGAACTGCAAGCAATATTCCAAAAGTGGCCTAACCAATGTCCTGTACAGCCACAACATGACCTCCCAACTCCTGTACTTAATACTCTGACCAATAAAGGAAAGCATACCAAACGCCTTCTTCATTATCCTATCTACCTGTAGCTTTACTTTCAGGGAACTATGAACCTGTACTCCAAGGTCCCTTTGTTCAGCAACATCTCTAGGACCTTACCATTAAGTGTATAAGTCCTGCTAAGATTTGCTTTCCCAAAATGCAGCACCTCACATTTATCTAAATTAAACTCCATTTGCCACTCCTCAGCCCATTGGCCTATCTGAGTTCTGTTGTAATCTGAGGTAATCTTCTTTGCTGTCCACTACACCTCCAATTTTGGTGTCATCTGCAAACTTACTCACTATACTCCCATGTTCACATCCAAATCATTTAAATAAATTATGAAAAGTAATGCACCCAGCACCGATCCTTGAGGCACTCCACTGGTCACAGGCCTCCAGTCTGAAAAACAACCATCCACCACCACCCTCTGTCTTCTACCTCAGAGCCAGTTCTGTGTCCAAATGGCTAGATCCCCCCATAATCCATGAGATCTAACCTTGCTAATCAGTCTCCCATGAGGAACCTTGTTCGAGTGCCTTACTGAAGTCCATATAGATTAAATAGTGGTACCACATTAGCAAACCTCCAGTCTTCCGGCGCCTCACCTGTGACTATTGGTAATACAAATATCTCCGCCATGGGCCCAGCATTCACTTCCCAGCTTCCCACTTGACCAAGTCATGGGGATTTATCCACCTTTGTGCATTTCAAGACATCCAGGACTTTCTCCTCTGTAATATAGACAACTTTCACGATGTCACCATGTATTTGCCTCCATTCTATATCTTCCATGTCCTTCTCCACAGTAAACACTAATGAGCATTTACTTGGTGTTCATTTTCACTGCTGCTCAAAAATGTTAGAACATCAAACATACTATTAAAATATATCTTTAAAAATATTTTACTTCCTGTAAAAGCAAAGCTCTGGAGTATGATTAGATTACCTACAGTGTGAAAACAGGCCCTTCAGCCCAACCAGTCCACACCGACCCTCCAAAGAGTAACCCAACCAGACCCACTTCCCACTGACTAATGCACCTAACACTATGGGCAATTTAGCATGGCTAATTCACCTGATCTGCACACTGTTGGACTGTGGGAGGAAACCCACACAGAGAGAATATGCAAACTCCACACAGACAGATGCCCATGGCTGGAATCAAACCTGACGACGCTGGTGCTGTGAGGCAGCAGTGCTAACCACTGAGCCACCGTGCCGATTGACTGGTGTATTTTAGGAAAATATATTCAAGATTTGTTTCAGCTGCTTTTGTTTTCCTGAAATGAGGACACTTTCCTAGATAAGTATGTATTTAAAGATTTTACAGATGTACAGTCACACATATTTTATTCAAATGTATATTTCCATTTATTTTATTAAGTCATTGTATCTTTTGATTCTGTCTTGCTTATAGGAGGTATGAACTGATGCAGCCCGATTCTTGCAATGACTACACATGCAGTGAGTACAATGCAATTCAGTGGAACAAGACAAGTTCTTGATCTAGGCTTCAAGTTTTTTTCCATTGATCCCCCATACCCTCATGGAGCTCACCACCACCACTGGTGATTTTCAAGGGTTTAACCTTGGCTCCTTCCAATTCTCAGCGACATGCTGCTACTTGATAACATCGTTCAAAAGCACAATGTTAACTTTCATTTGTATGTCATTGACATCTCATCATTACCTCTCTCATTTCCTTTACAGGGGTTAAACCTTATTGTTGATCTAACATCCAATACTGGATGAGCAGAAATATGTGCCAATCAAACATTGGGATGATTGAATCCAATTGCAAGCCAAACACCATTCAGTAACTAATGTCTCCATCCCTGTCTTTGGCAACAGTCGGAGACTAAACCAATCTGTTCATAACCTTGATTTCATGCTTGATCTCACAATGAATCTTTATCACTAAAATGGCCTTATTTCCACCTCTCTAACAATACCCAACTTTGACCCTGTCTTAGTTCATCTCCTGCTCATGATTCATGCCTTTCTCGTCTGAAATATTCCAATATACCCAGCTGCTTGTCCACATTGTGTAATCCAATAGATTGAGACCATCTAAAACTTTGTTGCATGTGTCTTAACTCACACCAAGTCTGGTTCAGCTATTACTCATGAACTTGCTAACTTAGGTTTTGTTCCTGATCAGTGTGTTGATTATAAAAGTTTCATCCTTGTTCTCAAATCCCGCCATGCCCATTCCTTAACCTCTTCCCATCATGTAATCCTTTAAGATATCTGCATTTGTCTAATTTTGGCCCTCTGAGCATCATCAATTTAATTTACTCTATCATTGGTGACCGTGGCTTCAGTTGCCTAGGCCCCAAGCTTTGGAATTCCTTCCCTGCATTTCATCACTTCTGTATTGAGTTTTCTTCGTTCAAGACACTCTACTTCTTTGATCAAGTTTTTGGTCATCTGACCTAATTTCTTCTTGAGTTGCTCAGTGTCATATTTTGTCTTGTACTACTTTAGCAAATCACTTTGGGGGTAATGTAAAGAGTAATAGATAAACACAACCAATTGATTTGTTTAAGATGTCTCTTCAGGTTCAATCAGCTTTACTCATAGGCAGAACAGGCAATGAAATATAACACATAGATGGATATTTAGCATCATTGATTGGATATAGTATAGAAAGGAACAATTATCATTTTTACAGGGACAAATCAACCAAACAAGAAAAATCCTTCTCTAGCATTGTTATAATGTCCAACAATAACTGCATCAGAAGTAACTTAAAATTAAGAAATAGGAAGTACAGAAAGACCATTCAATCCATTAGATTTCCCAACTTATTTAAATTCCTTGGGCAATGAAGAAGCACATTTATTACCTGCAAGAAGATTAAATCAATTTAAATTTCCCCCTGAGACAATCCAGCATTACAATTTACATTTTTTAGTCTTGTTGGGATACAATACAGAAATTACATTTTCACATTTCCTGCACAATTGAAAATGTAGCATTTTATACAGTTGAATATTCTATGGTGATATGTATCATGTCGAATCATCTCAGTCAGTGATGGTTCATGAGACTTCATAAGGAAGCTAAGATCCTCAACCAGTAAGGTAGGGCGTTTTACTCTCAGACTTACATGACTATACAACACTCCAAACAGCAGGGAACTCTTTATGCTTTTAATCACCTGTCATGACAACACAAAATAGTCTGTTTTCCCAATTAATAAATACAATTGATCTTTTTTTTTCTATACAATTTAACTTTACCATGCTAAACCAACACATTCATCCAGTCCCAAAGTGGAAAGACCTTGACTCAAATCTAAAATTTATACAATCATGTTTAATATAACTTATCTTTATTACTGGAACAATAAGTAAGATTGACAGTTCCATACATTCAGATGAGGAATGGAAATATAATAAACGTAGATAATTTAATAACCAGCACTTTAAGTGACTTTAAATCTAAACAAGCATTTCACTTAATAATATTTTAATTAATGGTTATCGTGTTTAATTTTGTGAATCAATGAAAATTTTACTCTATTTTCTCTAATGTCATTTAGTTAAATCTTATTTATTTTAAAATAATATAAGGCCAAATGGTCTCAGGCTTCTTTCTCGTCCTTGGCTTTTACTGCATTGAGAGGTTTAGTTTCACAAGAAAAAAATCAATAAATGAAATCCTATTCTCAGTCAATCTTTCTAAACATATGGAACAGAGTACCGAAAGAGAGGCAGATAAAGGAACAAATAAAACCAGGAATAGATTGTTGAGTTAGTGTTGTGTTTCAAACTTATAGAAAGTGCATAAGGATTCAAAATAAATACATCACTCCAGCTAACCAATCGTTGTTTCTGTGTCCTAAAGGCCACCCTTCTGGTTGGAATTCCTTTGCAATCAAGAAAGCAAGTTGGTGAAGATTATGAACTTTCACTTTCTCTTTGGTTGCAATATGTAATTTGCTGTCATTCAGAGAGGCAAGACAGGTTTCTCTTTCTCCTGAAGTAAGAACTTCATTTTATATATTACTACATTACTAGCATCCCAATGATGGAAAATGTCAAATTCTGCCAACTTGATATCAGTTGGTTTAAGGGGCAAGCATACATGAAGTTGGGCCGAGGACATGGTTATGCAAGGCAGCCACTTTATTACATGTATTACTAGATCGTATTAACGTTTTATGTTTTTTTTACTGAAGCTACTCCTACAGACTCAAAGGGGTGGATATGTGCCTTCAGATAATGGATGACTTCCAACATTTATGTTTCATCAGGTTTCGTAGCTCCATTCTTGAGATAATAAACAATATAAGGTTTCAACATCAGATGGAATAGCATTATAAGACACTGGAGCAACTCACAAAGCCATCGAAACTTTAATATCACCACAACATTAATTAGCAATGTTTGGTTTTGTTAATTTTATTTTTCTCAAAACATTCTGTGGACTTGAAGCATTTAACTTGTCATTTGCATTGGCTACCATGGGTACAGCTCTGAAGTTTTTCTATTGGCTATACATCAAAACACAAGGAGATCAATTGATGGCAGTGTAATAAATTAACTGACAAAAAATGTTTGACTGAATAATAACATAATTTCTCACCAATTAGCCAAACATGCCAAGTCTCGTAGCTTTTATAATCTTACATGGCTTAAAAGGGTACAATTGTGAGTGGCTTCTGACTGGAACATAATGATGTTCATTTTGGATATGACATGTTAGGAATGGACAACAAAGACTGAAGGTAATAAACAAAATTGTTGGACAAGCTATATTTGGATGGGAACATGGCAAGAAGAGTGTCCCAGGGACAGCCACTGTTTCCAAATTGCATCAATGGCCTGGAACATTTACGTAGAAACTTAAGTGCTGATTGATCAAATTTGTAGATGGTTCCAAAATTAGGGGAGGCATTGAAATCAGAGGAATCAACGAAAGTATAAAAGGAGATGAATGAAATATGTTAACAAGTAGAAAGTTAGCACTTGAAATTTTAGATACAATTAAGGTAGGAAGAACAATGGGTAACACACATATATCATGATCAGTGTTAAAATAAGATGAAGTTAAAAGAGCACCTGAGAAGATTCTGTGCTGGACATATCAGAGCAGTGCAGAGCCGCAATGCAATGTCGAGTTGTATTCTGTATCCAGAAAACATAGAACATAGAACACAGAATATTACAGCGCAGTACAGGCACTCCAGCCCTCGATGTTGCGTCAACCTGTCATACCAATCTGAAGCCCATCTACCCTACACTATTCCATGTACGTCCATACGCTTGCCCAATGACAACTTAAATGTACTTAATGTTGGCGATCTACTACCATTGCAGACAAAGCATTCCATACCCTTACTACTCTCTGAGTAAAAAAACTACCTCTGACGTCTGTCCTATATCTATCACCCTTCAATTTAAAGCCATGCCCCCTTGTGCTCGCTGTCACCATACTTTGAAAAAGTATGTCCACCTGTCCACCCTATCTAACCCTCTGATTATCTTATATGTCTCTATTAAGTCACCTCTCAACCTTCTTTTCTCTAACGAAAACAGCCTCAAGTCCCTCAGCCTTTCCTCGTAAGACCTTCCCTCCATAACAGGCAACTTCCTAGTAAAGCTCCTCTGCACCTTTTCCAAAGCTTCCACATCCTTCTTATAATGCGATGACCAGAACTGTACTCAATACTCCAAGTGCAGCCGCAGCATAACCTCATGGTTCTGGAACTCGATCCCTTAGATTAGATTAGATTACTTACGGTGTGTTTATTACCTTGCCTCACAAACCTTGCCCTCTATTAATAAAAGCTAAAACACAGTATGTCTTCTTAACCATCCTGTCAACCTGGGTGGCAACTTTCAAGGATCTGAGTACATTTACACTACCAAGAATCTGACCATTAGCCCAGTACTTTGCATTCCGGTTACTCCACCCAAAGTGAATCACCTTACACTTGCCCGCATTAAACTTCATTTGCCACTTCTCAGCCCAGCTCTGCAGCTTATCCATGTCTCTCTGTAGCCTGCAACATCCACAACTCCACCGACCTTAGTGTCATCTGCAAATTTACTAATCCACCCTTCTATGCCCTCATCCAGGTCATTTATAAAAATGATGAACAACCGACCCTTGTGGTACGCCATTAGTAACTGGACTTCAGGATGAACATTTCCCATCAACCACCATTCTCTGTTTTCTTTCAGCAAGCCAATTACTGATCCAAACTGCTATATCTCCCTCAATCCCATTCCTCCGCATTTTGTACAATAGCCTACTGTAGGGAACCTTATCGAACACCTTGCTGAAATCCAAATACACCACATCAACCGGTTTGCTCTTATCTACCTGTTTGGTCACCTTCTCAAAGAACTCAATAAGGTCTGTGAGGCATGACCTACCCTTCACAAAATCGTGCTGACTATACCTAATCAAATTATTCTTTTCTAGATGATTATAAATCCTATCTCTTACAACCTTTTCCAACACTTTACCAACAACTGAAGTAAGGCTCACTGGTCTATAATTACCAGGGTTGTCTCTATCCCCCTTCTTGAACAGGGGAAACCACATTTGCTATCCTCCAGTCTTCTGGCACTATTCCTGGAGACAATGACGATTAAAAGATCAATGCTAAAGGCTCAGCAATCTCCTCCCTGGATTCCTAGAGGATCCTAGGATAAATCCCATCCGACCCAGGGGACTTATCTATTTTCACACTCTGCAGGATTTCTAATACCTATTTCTTGTAAACCTCAATCACACCCAGTCTAGCAGCCTGTATCTCAGTAATCTCCTCGACAACATTGTCGTTTTATAGAGTGAATACCGTCGAAAAATATTCATTTAGTGCTTCCCCTATCTCCTCTGACTCCACACACAACTTCCCACTACTATCCTTGATTGGCCCTAATCTTACTCTCGTCATTGTTTTATTCCTTAAATACCTATAGAAAGCCTTAGGGTTTACCCTGATCCTATCCACCAACAACTTCTCATGTCTCCTCCTGGCTCTTCTGAGCTCTCTCTTTAGGTCTTTCCTGGCTACCTTGTAATACTCAAGTGCCCTAACTGAGCCTTCACATCTCATCCTAACATAAGCCTTCTTCTTCCTCTTGACCAGAGATTCCACTTCCTTCATAAACCACGGCTCCCGCACTCTACAGCTTCCTCCCTGCCTGACAGGTACATACTTATATAGGACACACAGGAGCTTTTCCTTGAATAAACTCCACATTTCTAATGTGCCTATCCTCTGCAGTTTTCTTCCCCATCCTATGCTTCCTAAATCTTGCCTAATTGCATTGTATGTGCCTTTCCCCCAGCTGTAACTCTTGCCCAGTGGTATACACCTATTCCTTTCTATACATTTTGATCAAAATGTAACTCGGGGAACATTGCAATCAAAATGCATAGTGCTTTGGTCACACCATAATTGAGGTAATATGTTTACATTGAGCTTCAAAGAGAAGGATTCATGCACTGGAGACAATACAGAGAGAACCAAAACATTGTTGCCTGGTGTTACGGGTCTGAGATGGCAGGAACAACTGAAGAAACTCAAGATTTTTAACCTGAAAGGAGATGCAAGAAGTGAGCTTCTAGTAGCATAAGAGATACTCAATTGTATCGAGGAAAATATGGAATTGTTTTGAAGGCAACTTGTATGAGCAGGATAGGGGGTCATCGATTCAAACTGATAAATTTATGACTGATATTGGAAAGATTATGTTCATCCACAAGTGTTCAATACATGGAATAGACTGTCAGATGGAGTAATAAAGTTGAAAATCTTGCAATCATTTAATTGGATGCTATAATGGAATAAATACATGGTATTTCATTATTGATGAGCTGTGGCAGGTTAAATGGCTCCTCACTGACTTAGATTAGATTACTTAAAGTGTGGAAACAGGCCCAACAAGTCCACACCGACCCACAACCCACTCTCCTATATTTACCCCTTCACCTAACACTACAGGCAATTTAGCATGGCCAATTCACCTAACCTGCACATTTTTGGATTGTGGGAGGAAACCCACACAGACACGGGGAGAATGCACAAACTTCACACAGAGAGTTGCCTGAGGCGGGAATTGAACCCTAATCTCTTGCACTGTGAGGCAGCAGTGCTAACCATTGTGCCACCGTGCCGCCCACTTGGGATCATCTTGGGATCTTGTAAAGCAAATAAAATCACAACACTGTAACTTCATCATTTGCTGTTATTATTTGCACTCGTGAAAATCTGTTACAATGTTTGTTTCATGAAACAAAAAATTCAGAGGGTCGAGGAAGTCTAGATAGAAATGTGCAGACCAGCTACTGCTTTTGTTTAGTCATTATTAACCCTAACACGGTTAATTTATCCCAAAAGTGAATTTGAATACTGTTGAACATAAGCTTCTGATCAGGACGCATCTGTGGAGGGGCAAACAAGAGCTTTTGACGTTTTTACTTTTCGGGTTGCACTTGGGTTTCAGGTTTAAAGTTCTGAAGAAGGGACAGTGGAGCCAAAACATTCACACTGCTTTCTCTTCACAGATGCTGCCAGATACAATTTCTGTTTTTGTTTCTGATTTTCAGCATCGGCAGTTCTTTGTTTTTTTTTGTTCAGGTTTAACTGGGTGTCTCTCTCCCATTGACGCTGCCAAATCTGCTGAGCGTTTCTAAGATTTCCTGCTTTCATTTCAAACTTCCAGCATCTGCAATTCTTTTCCCTGTGTTCAAATTCTCTCAGTCATCCATAGGTTAACAACTCCACTATCGTGAAACAAATAGATAATGATAACTTTGATGACCCTCTGAGGGGATGTTTCTGGATTTGAGTTTAGGCCTTACTGAGTTTTTTTGATGACTCAGCATTAAAAGATTTTAGAAACTGTAGGAAAATTCATTAATCTGTTGACTGTGTATCTTTGTCTTGTAGTAATGTCATTGCAATTGCTGTTACTCCTCTGAAACTGACAGCAATTTCTGGAGATCTACATGTATAGTTCAACATAGAAACAAATTAAGATAAAGTTATGCTACATCTAGTGAAAATCAGAAGAACAATAACACCATCTAGGCTGGAAAAAGACAATTTGCCCACCATCCTCCACCCAGAGCTTATCTTTGTCTCTAATTTAATTACAGACGTTTAAAAATCTTCATCTTTCCTACTTTCTGTGGAAAGTTATTTCAGAAATTTACCATATTTTGTTTGAAAAAACTTTTTAGCGTTATCTAAACTTTCTTTTTGCTAATTTGCACCAAAATCTTTTCTATTATTTGAGAAGAAAGAGGGCACAGACTTTGTCAGTATTTCTACAGCATAAATTGCATTCTTTCTGTGCTGATGTTGGTCTCTTTATGAAATTTATGTGAATGTATTTTTGGCATGTCCGGTAAATGCCATAAACAACTGGTAAGCATTTGACCATTTTGAAGTGCTTCTCTCCAAATCAGCCAGCACTATGCATTTTCATGTAAATAGTTCTCATAAACTTTCTGTGGAGCAAAGCAGAAGCAGGTGCCGTGCTTTCACTGACTCCTAAGTCCTAATGAAAATGCTAACCCATTGCCTGGTCTGGGCCTTAGCTGAGGGTCACTGCTAGGGAGGCAGGTGACTTTAAAATCAATATCATAAGAGCAATTACTGCAGCTGCTGGAGATATGAAACAAACGAAAACAGAAATTGCTGGAGAAACTCATCGGGTTTGGCAGTATCTGTGGAGAGAAAACAGAATAAACATTTCAAGCTCGGTGACAACTCAGCCAGATCTGCTGAGTTTTTCGAGCAATTTCTCCAAGTTTTTGACTTTAAAATCAATCTTAGATGAGGGTGAGATCTCTGTGGACACCAGTAACTTGACCAAAAAATTAAGGTAATCTCAATCTTTGATTGAGATTACACGCTGCTGTGTAACATTGAGATTCGGATCAAAGGCAAATACAATCTCATTTTTACCTTTCGGAGTTCAAAAAATAAAATTCAAGTATGATGAAACCATATGAATGGATTTCAGATGAACATATGTGGCATAGTTGCAGACTGATGTAAGCGCTTATATAAAATGCATGAATTTTTTGATTGATGCATATTTGTCTTTCCGTTCTCCTTAACTGCTTCAGCCTTTTTTTTGTTCTCCTTTCCTTGGGCCTCTCCCATTTCTTCCTGCCCTTGTGCAACAATATAACTTAACTAAAGGATTTATATTTGTAATACACCCTTTCGTATAACACCCTTTTGTATTTGTATAACATCCCAAGCAATTCAGAGCCAAGTAAGTATTATTTGAAGAGTGTTGTAATGTAGAGAGACATGGCTGCCAATTTGCCCAAAGCGAGGCACTCAAACAGTAATCAATACAACATGACTGGATAGCCTGTATAATGCTGTTGGTTGAGAGAAAGTACTGGCTAAGATATAGGGAGTACTCTGATCTTCTTCAGCTAGTGCTCTGGCAAATTTTACATCCACTTGAGGAGTCATGTTAACATTTCTTTTGAAAGACAGCACCACCAGTTATGCACCAGTGTCATAGTATTGCCTGGAATATTACTGGACTATATGCTCAAGACTATATTAAGATACACATTAAAATATTGACTTAGCATAAGACCCAATTTACTCTTGTTTAAAATTGAGATGGCAAATTGTAGCAGAAGGCAAATAAAAGGATATCAGATAACTACAGATAATTAGGAAAGGAAATAAGGATACACTAAACAACCAATAACTTGAATTTCTAAAACATCTTCAATGTAACAAAATGTACCAAGGTGCTTTACACATTATAATGCAAAATTTACATTGAGCAATTTAAGACGATATTAGGATAGAAGGATAGATTAGATCGAAAAGGTAAATTTAAAGAGTGCTTTATAGAAGGAAAGAGAGCTTGAAGAGGTTTAGGGAAGAAATTCTAATACATTAAGGTCTTGCCAGCTGATTAAGCAGTCACCAACATGGCAGCAATTAAAATTAGAGATTCTCAACAGGTGAGAATTAGAGAGTGCAGATAAGATCATAACACATAGAAGCAGGTAAGGCCATTTGACATATTGAGTCTGTTCTTTCATTCAATTATGGCTGATATGTATCTTGACCCCATTCTCCTGTCTTCTCCCCAAATCTTACTAATCAAGAACCTGTCTATCTCTGTCTAAAAGACACTCAACATCTTGGTCTCCACAGCCCTCTGTGACTATGGGTTCCACAGATCACCCACCCTCTGGGTGAAGAAATCCCTCCTCATCTCAGTTCTAAAGGGTTGTCCCTTCATTCTGAAATTGTGGTCTCAGGTCCTAGTTTCTCCTACTAGTGGAAAAATCTTCTCCACATTCACTCTATCCAGGCCTCTCAGTAATCTATAAGTTTCAATTAGATGACCCCTTGTCCTTCTAAACTCTACTGAATACATGTACAGAGTCTTAAATTGCTCCTCATATGACAAATTCTTCAAACCCATGATTATTCTTGTGAACCTCCTCTAGGCTTCCTCCAAGACTTGCATAAGCTTCCTTAGACACAGGGTCCAAAACCACTTACAATATTCCAAATGTCGTCAGCCTGAAAGGTCGATTCTCCTGCTCCTTGGATGCTGCCTGACCTGCTGTGCTTTTCCAACAACACATTTTCAGCGTCGTCAGACTAGAGCCTTATACAGCCTCAGCAGTACACTGCTGCTGTCATATTCTAACATTGCATTTGTCTTCCTCACTGCCCACTAAAAACCTCAGGTTTGCTCAAGCCAACTGAAGGAGGGTGAGCTAACTTTAGTATTGCATCAAAATGCAGTCAACAGATAAAACATTTCCTTCCCCATAACTTGTACAGAGTATGACACATTTTGTTAGAACAGCACACTTTAACACCTGTAAGAAAGTTTTTCTTATCAATATCATCAACGTTACACAAGCAAATTTGTTATAAGTTGATTGAGGTGATCAAATCTCATCAACTCCATGGAAGATCCATACATTGTCTCTTCTGAATAATAGCTGTCCAATAATCATTTGTTGTTTAGAGACATTTTGATTATATAGTTAGAAGTTATTTTATTTTTGCTTTATTAAATCACATGACACTTGGAATATTTTATAGCACATTAAAAATAAACTTGTGAAGGATGGTGTAATGCAATTATAAACATTTTCCTCCCAGACTGAAACAATCTCTCCATTTTATTAATGACAATCTCATCTCTATTCCCAATTATGGACTACAATTTTAAACACAGGGGATATTTTCAGAAATTAAATTCATATATTGTACACAACATTTATTGTAGGAGTTAATTTAGCTAACTTGAGAGCAGATTTTTCTCATGATTTAAATGCTCAATTACCTAAAAAAGCATTAATTGTGTGCAAAACCCAGAGTAGATGAAGTGATACAACAAGTAAAGACTCACCTGTCTGTATTCTATCAACATTCTCTGAAACATTCAGAATTACATTTTTCATGAATGCTTTCCAATAAAAGTAAAAGCAAATGCTACTCATCAATATTCTCAGCTTCAATTAAGGAAATCATCGCCTCTGTGATTTCATAGATGCCAACAGACATCCAGTACTTGCCTCCAATATCCATCTCTCATGTCAATGCCATTAGCCATAGCTCTCTGATATCGTTTACAGCTCTGAGCCTTGAAGGGTGCAGGTTCATTCCCATCCCAGAAATTTAAGCACAAATCTTGGCTAATTCATACTACTCTGCTGCATTGTTGGAAACACTGACTTTCGTGTGAATGTACAACATCCTGTAATACTCTTTTAAAGAAGATGAGGGGTGTTCTTCCTAGGCTCCTCATCAATATTTATCTTTCAGTTAACAAATCATCTGGTCATTGTTGTATCGCTGCTTGTGGGACCTCACCATTAACAAATCAGTTGCCATATTTCCCAACATGATAGCAAATGACAACATTTCATAAATACCTAATTTGCTGTAACACCATTTAAGATGCCCTGAAGTCATAGAAATTGCTAAATAATATTCTTGCTATATAGATACAAATCTCCCTTTTACACACTGAGTATTGGCAGGATATTCAACAACAGGTGGCATAAAAACTGAATCCAATCTTATTGGCAATCAAAATCCATATATATAAAATCAATTTCCAGTAGGAATAACTGCATATTAATTATTAAGAAAAATAAACCCGGATGTTTACTAAGTTAAATACTCTCAAACAGCATTGCAGTGGGAGAATTAAAATTGGTTTGATTTTGAGTTGGAAAGATAGGGAAAATCATTCAATTTTCCCACCGTTGATCCACAAATACCTATTAAAAGTGTCCTTATCATTGGGCAATGAGTAGATTTGGGTTGGATAGGATGATCCCAGTATTTTAATCACCATGTGAGGAATGTATTTTTATCCATGTCTCTGTTAATGGCATTCTTAACTCATGAGTCATAAGGCACTGAGTTCAAGTCTAAACCAAGTGCAAAAATGGAAGCTACTACTCCAGTGAGCTGAGGGAACACTTGCCTTCCAGGTGATATATTAAACTAAGGCCTTACCAGCCAGCTTGGCTGAGTGTAATAGGTTGCATAGCACTACTTCAAAGCAAGGCTGTTATCTCTGATATCCTGGCCAATATTTATCCATCAGTCAATCTTAGAAGATAGATTATCTCGTCACTAACACATTGATATTTGTGTGAGTTTGCTGGATGCAAATTGCTATTTTTCCTACGTAAAACAGTGACTACAACTTCAAAATGTACTTCATTGGTTATAAACTATTTTGACTATTTAAGAGGTAAGGAAAAGCCAGGGAACTACAGACCAGCGAGCCTGATATCGGCAGTGGGCAAGTTGTTGGAGGGAATCCTGAGAGACAGGGATTACATGTATTTGCAAAGGTACGGACTGATTAGGGATAGTCAGCATGGCTGTGTGCGTGGGAAATCATGTCTCACAAACTTTATTGGGTTTTTTGAAGAAATACCAAAGTGGATTGATGAGGACAGAGCAGTAGACGTGATCTATATGGACTTCAGTAAGGTATTTGACAAGGTTCCTCATGGGAGACAGGTTAGCATGGTTAGATCCCAAGGAATACAGTGAGAACTAGCCATTTGGATACAGACTGGCTCGAAGGTAGAAGACAGGGGGTGGTGGTGGAGGGTTGTTTTTCAGACTGGAGGTCTGTGACCAGCAGTACACCACAAGGATTGATGCTGGGTCCACTACTTTTCATCATTCATATAAATGATTTGGATCTGAACATAGGAGGCATAGTTAGAAAGTTTGCAGATAATGCCAAAATTGGAGGTGTGGTGAACAGCGAAGAAGGTTCCTTCAGAGTAAAATGGGATCTTGATCAGATGGACCAATGGACTGAGGCGTGGCAGATGGAATTCAATTTTGATAAATACGAGGTGCTGAATTTTAGAAAAGCAAATCAGAGCAGGACTTATACACTTAATGCTGAAAATGTGTTGCTGAAAAAGCGCAGCAGGTCAGGCAGCATCCAAGGGGCAGGAGAATCGACATTTCGGGCATGAGCCCTTCTTCGGGCTCATGCCCGAAATGTTGATTCTCCTGCTCCTTGGATGCTGCCTGACCTGCTGCATTTTTCCAGCAACACATTTTCAGGTCTGATCTCCAGCGTCTGCAGTCCTCACTTTTTCCTTATACACTTAATGGTAAGGTCCTAGAGAGTGTTACTGAAACAAGAGACCTTGGAGTGCAGGTTCATAATTCCTTGAAAGTAGAGTCACAGGTAGATTGGATAGTGAAGAAATTGATTGATATGCTTTCCTTTATTGGTCAGAGCATTGGATATGAGAGTTGGGACGTCATGTTGCAGATGTACAGGACATTGGCTTGGCTACGTTTGGAATATTGAGTGCAATTCTGGTCTCCTTCTTATCGGAAGGATGTTGTGAAACTTGAAAGGGTTCAGAAAAGATTCACAAGAATGTTGCCAGGGTTGGAGGATGTGAGCCATAGGGAGAGGCTGAACAGGCTGGGGCTGTTTTCCCTGGAGTGTCTGAGGCTGAGGGGTGACCTTATAGAGGTTTACAAAACCATGAGGAGCCTGGATAGGATAAATAGACAAGGTGTTTTCCCTGGGGTGTGGGAGTCCAGAATTAGAGGACATAGATTTAGGGTGAGAGGAGAAAGATATAAAAGAGACCAAAATGGCAGAGGGTGGTGTGTGTATGGAATGAGCTGCCAGAGGAAGTGGTGGAGGCTGGTACAATTACAACACTTAAAAGGCATCTGAATAGGTATACGAATAGGAAAGGTTTAGAGAGATATGGGCCGGGTGCTGGCAAATGTGACTAGATTAGATTAGGATATCTGGTCAGCATGGACGAGTTGGACTGAAGGGTCTGTTTCTGTGCTGTACATCTCTATGACTCTATGAGGCATCCAATCATCATGCAAAGCCCGATATGAGCTCATGTCTTGCATTCTTATTTGTTGTGCCTGACATGAAAAGAGTGACCACTTGAACAAGGTGTTGGAACATGCCAAGTCTCTTTTGAACCACAGCGAGGAGCCGATGTCTTCAAAACAGGAGGAAGAAAACATTTCCAAAGAATTACGAATATTTCCTGTTCCAACTGCATGCATGAATGAGTTTCTTCTACTGGTTCAGGCCACATGAAATATCACAGCTTCATGAAAGGAGCCAAAACATAATCCCCTGTCCTTTCTTGACCTAATTTGTAAAATAACTTGTGGAACAGAGCCATACAGTGTGGTAAAATCCCAAGTTTCATCCCTGTCTTCTGTTAACTGATCTCAATTAGCTATTAGGCTGCATTGGCCTCACCGCTCAAAAGCAAATGGTGGGGGACTAGACTAAACTAAACTAAACTAGATAAAGATTTGGATTATTATAGTGTATTATTTAAGAATTTACAGAAAAATCAAAGAAAGACAGAGTTGAGTATGACTACTAAGGCCCATTGTTTGATCACACCACATGACTGCTTTTCCATTAGAGAGAAATAACTAGTATTGGTTTAATTAAGGGTCACCACACTTCAGGCACAGAGCAACCTTCATAGTGACCTTATCCAGGGTAGGAATTGAGCCTATGTCATTGTATCACTCAGCATTACAAACCAACCATTCAGCCAACGGAGCTAACTAACCCCTCTGACTGCTTGGCTGCTCTATGGAATGTTATTCACTTTGTAATTCACTGTCCCTAAACACATAGGAAAGAGGTGAGGTAGGACAACCAGAATTTCTGAAGAACCGTCACTGGAAACAAAATATTAACTCTGCTTTCTCTCAGCAGATATGCCAGGCCTGAGTTTCTCCAGGAATTTCTGTTTTTGTCTTGGATTTCCAGCATCCTTAATTCTTTTTTTCACAGAATGAATCAGCTCCTTCAAACACTAAAGAATGGTGCAGAAAATAATCCAAAAGAATATTGAATCTATCCCTTGTTTACCTCATATTAGAATAATATGTTTGAATGCATTAGCTCTTTGTAAACACGGCTTATATTAATATATTCCGACCAGTTTACCTCATGCACTTCTCACTGCAGAGATTTCTGTCCTGAGACGGCCAGTGTTTTTGTTAGATCAGCAAACGGGGGTGCACGTGGGAGGGATAGGTTTGTATAAAGGAAAGACAAGCATTTTACGAACGTGCCCAATGGGAGCAAACCTGTATGAAGGACAGATGATTAAAAACTTGCAAAACTTTGGGGTGCGTGCAAGGCTCTCCAGCTTTATAGCTGGGAGGCGGCCGTCTCATCCAAGGCACGTTATCTCATGGAGTCCAATCCTGTTCCAGTCACCAAATGAAATATTTCAAAAGAAATCAATTCCATGCCAAAATGTTTCAAAATTGTTCTGTGCTTTATCACCAAGCTTTTATTATTGGGTTAATTCTACACTTTGTTTTCTGTAGGACTGTGACTCTATCGTTTTTTTTGCAGGCTAATACAGTTTTCCTCTGTAGACGATGAAATTGTTTTTCATTTGATTGAATAAAAACACCACAAAAATCTATCAAGCACACCAATAAAAACATAATTATCCAATGATTAGAAGGATATTGGCTTTGTAAAGCCTTTATTTTAAACCTGCGTTTCTGAAAGGATTCATGCTGTTAAATATTACATTCGTGCTACAAGTTCATTACAGGTCAGATTGGATATAATTTTGGTTATTTGCTGTGGATGTGCAATTTTCTATTATTAAAACGCTGTTACCTTCCTGTATTGTAGCTTTCCTTATGGTTATTCGATCGAGGCCAATACTTAAAATTAGGACTCATTTATCAACTCATCCCATCCACAGCTCCCCTATTCACCATCTGTTTTCTATTTTTTCTTCCACGCTCTGTGTGAGCCTATGTGTGTTGCCATGATTTTTTTTACTTGCACAAATGTTGACGAAGTAAACCACCCTTTTTTTAAAAAAAAAGAAAGTGGTGTCAGCCCCTTTGTCAGTGGAATATATAGCAATCGATTTGGACGTAACACCATAAAAGTCAACTTCATCCAACTATTTCCTCAACAAAAGTTTTAAATCACATCATATATGACTTTAATTATAACGTTCCACCCGGTGGGAAATTGTGCAGGGACTAATCAGTCACCGTTGTATTGACCAGCACTCCTACAATGGCAGTGTTCAGGTGAATATTAAAATACCCCTAGAATGTTAGACGAATTATTAATTTTCTCTTCACAAGTAATACTGTCTTAAATGTAAGTATATGCAGCAAAAGTGGCTCTTCATTTAAAGGCGGTACCCTATTGCTCTAATCTATTTACTCAGGCCCTTGGTTAAGTGTACCACTTGTATCCCATGTTCTTTATAATTCGCCATCTTTAAATTTGAGATAGGTGTAACTTGGGAATGTTCAACCAGGTCTAGTGCACCAGCGCTATGTCTTTCCCGAGGTTGGGAGACGCGTTCCCGTTAGGCTGTGTCAGGAATAGGTTCGGGCTTTAATCGAATTTTGCTCAGGTTATATTTGAATGAGTGGCCGACTATTAGCGACTTCTGCAAATCGGTGCGATGTTGCAACATGTAATACTCCAGATGCTGAGTAGCACAGGTTACTTAAAATACAGCTGGAGTCACATTTCAATGTATGTCCTTGGCATCTATCTTTCTGGTGTCTTTTTAATGCTATCCAGCATTTACCGCCGACGCGAAATAACATGATGGAATCTCGGTCTGAGATTCTCTGTAACTAGTGAGATTGTCCACTGTGCAACTGTTACAGCGTCCACTGCGAAACTGTTACACCGCCTACTGTGAAACTAACTGATTCTACTGTCCACGGTGAAACTGACTGGTTCCACGGTACTCTGTGGAATTAACTGGTTATGTTGGGCACTGTGAAACTAACTGGTCGTATTTGTTCACTGCCAAATTAACTGATTCCACTGTCCACGGTGAAACTGACTGGTTACACTGTCCGTTTTGAAACTAAACTGGTTACATTGTTCACGGCGAAGATCATCTGATACTTCTCTGGAGTTAGCAACACTGGAGTCATAAAATTGTAAAATACCTCTCGATTAATGTAAAACATTTCAATGTATTTTTTTAAAAGAATTTTATTTTTAATTTAATTGAAAATCATTTTCATAGACAAACATCTCGCTAAAGATTGCTTCATCGCAGGTATATAAAGATTGTTCGAAGTGAATTGAAGGTAAATAGTGTTAGACGCGGTGAGCTAAGTTTTAAACAGAGGCCTACTTTCAGACGGTTCACAATTGCAGACGAGAACGATACGGCTTTAATTGCCCGTCATAAATGTCCGCAAAGCGGCAGACTGATTTCACGTTTCAGCGGGATCAGAGCAGCAAGTGGCTTTTAGAAATTTTTCAGGGCGAAGATGGGATTTTCCTCTCCCTCCCTGCGCTGTCCCCCTTCCCCCGAAAGGCGAACGGAGCATGGAGCGGTTGCGGCCGACTTTCGGTTCGACAGAGAGCAGCTCACTGCCCAGCGCGGGTTCAAGGGGGAAGGAAAAGAGCTTTCCTAACACCGCGGGACAGCAGCTCCTGGCACGGAGGGCTTGGAGGCGGAAATCAGGGGGCTACCGTCCCTTCCTGGGAGTCGCACACAAATTGATTTTCCCCCACCGCAGAGACTCTGCAGCAGCGGGCACTGCATACAGCACCTTCCGAATGGTCAGCGCGTCAGCTACCAAGCGTCCCCTTCCTAGTGAACCTGCCACTGTCAACCTGTCAGGGCGTTCAACTGAAAGTTCCTGATGTGTTTCCAAAAAAAAGGGACACAGATCTTGAGTATTTGACTGATGAGCAATGAAAAATAATTTCAACTGATCTTTTAATTTTGGAGCCTTTCAGCTTTGCACAGTAAACAGGCTCCCTAACGGTTCGAAGGCAGGGACAGAAAACCAGGGCCATTTGTGGTTTTCAGAATTAAATAAAATGTCAATCACAGAATGGGAGCTCATCACTCCTTTAATTTTTTTTATTCTATAAAATAAACCATTTGTACTACTAGCAAACAGAAATCCAAGCACATCTGCACCCACGAAATCTTTTTTTAAAATAAAAAATAAGCTAAAATGAATGTTGCTGGTAAATCTAGCTTTGTCGTTCCAGATAGGACATGTAAAGGTGATCTGCTCTGAATCGGTGCGATTTCCGTAAAGTCCCCAATAACATCCTGTTTTTTTTTGAAAACTTAACCTTTTGGTAATGCTCCGGCGGACTTGTGGACCGGGATACGTTTAGGCTGGACATTTGTTGAAAAGGATATTAAAATGTTGGTTCTGTTACGCTGCATTGTCAGCATTGTCATTAATCTTAGGCCTTTTCAAACAGTGTGTTCCACCCAAAGTTACACTTTGCAAAAATAAAGATAATAAAGAGACTTCGCGTATTTTTAAAATAAAAATGTATATTATCAATCAAAACGATAAATTAACAGCAAATGACAAAACAAATGAAACAGAGTGAAGACAACATCCCCGCAGCTGTGTGTACGTGGTCCACCTATATTGTCAAGACAATCTCCATTCTTGTTTCAAGCCGTGTGAACGCGGAATAAATAACATTGAGCAACCTCCGCATTTAACAATGGTTTGTACGTATTTCGGGACAGTTACAGAAGTTCTCCATCTTTTATGTAGTCTGGTGTAAGCCTTTGCCCGCAATTCATTCCCCCTCGTCAGCTGTGGGCTTCCTAAATCAGAGAAGAAAGTGTTCAGAACTGGATGAATGAAGGAGAGAATCGACACAATTTAGAATGGGTTTTTTTTTTGTTTCTCGCTTTAGCTCGAAACCGCCAGGGTTTCAAAGTCACGGGGAGAGTGTCACATCCACCCGGTGTGTGACGGCCTGAAAAAAAAACCATGTCTGCTGTGTGCCTAAAGTTTCAGACAAACCCATCCACCACTTTCTTGTTGGGACATGCTTAAATAAAAAGTCAAAGGCTTTCTCTCATTGTGTTTTAAAATACCACGTCCCAAACCTTTTTACCACCAGCCAAGTTCCTTCCAATAGCGCTGACGTGGAATTATATCAAAACCGATTCCAAGCAGAACAGACTTGCTTTGGAATTCAGCGCCTCTTAACAAAACAAAAAAAATGCAAGGCCTAGACTGTTCAGAACTGAAGAAGTGGTTTGATATATTCCGTTTCACTTTAGGTAATTAACTATTCACGTTGCCTGCGCTGAAATACTCGCTACAATCGCAGATCTAAATCCTTAAATGCTGGGACATACATATTCGAGATAATAGGTTTGAGCCACCAGGTCAAAATGAACGCGGAGCAGAATATTAAACCCCATACTGATAACCATTAATCGTTCGCAATGTCGCGAATCCTCCTGGCAGCTCAAAGAGCCCTAACACAAGTGTTTCCTCTCAGGAGGTAGTGTCACACGCGCTTCCTAATATGCCAGAAGTTCCATGAAAAGAAACTTAAAAATAGCTCTTGTTTTTATATGAAAAGTTAATGGGTGGGTTTGTGTTGTCAATGCTGGGCGCACACTTTGCACTAAACGGCTCGAACAAGCATATTCATCATTTCCTTTAAAAGAAAACTCAATATAATAAATCGAATTGCAGTTTTGAATTTAAATTAAGCCGCCAGTCATCAGTCCACCGTGGTGTCAAAAAAAACGTGTGGTATAATTCCAGCACCACTAATCCAAAATGTGGTATCATTCACCCGAATGGATTGCATTTCGAACAGTTTAAACTATAAAGGCACAATCTGTCCGGCCCTCACATAAAGTAGACGATTTAAAAAAGCCTTAACGCCAATTTTAGTATATCCTGTAACAAAAGCTATTAGAAAACACGGCTGTGTACAAAGGGGCGATTGTGAGCAGTGCAGAGCAAAGTCGAGAATAACAGCAACCAAAATGGCTGGAGCTATCTTCAAAAGACACAAGCCACAACTTTTGATAATTCTCAGAAAACGCTTTTTAAAACATTCTAAAATGTAACCTCTTGCTCTATTTCTAAACTACAAGTTCGCCTCGTGATCCAGGATTTTAAGTAGTGAAATAAAAGTTTAATACTGATTGGGAGAATCGAAAGCTCTTTAACACCCTGAAACTGACTAACCTCTTACTCGATCAATTTTGACAAGACTTTGCCCTTAAAAAAAATTAAACTCGGCAATTGCAAAAATTAAGGTTTGACTTGGCCTTGCCAACGTTCAGCAGTCTTTGGTGTATCATTTTCACAGTGAATTGAAAATCCTGAACATTAAGTGATTGCAGCATTCTCTATCTATCTCATTCCCTTCTTACATAATTGTAGTTGCCAACTAGAATTTTATTGCAGTTTCCTTTGCAAACTGTAATGCAAATATCAATTGATCCGAAACGAGACATTTGACTGGAAAACTCGATGAGAAAATCAAAGGTCTGAACGACTTTCAATTCCATGAAAGCTCAAATCGGCAAAAGTTTCCAATTATATTACGCAAGTCATGTTTGAGCTATGGTATGAAAATATAAATTGTAACAACTAAGATGTACTGAAATGTTAATACTTTAAAATGTGGTCATTGTAACATGGTCAGATTTCTCCTCCCGATCCAGTCGGCTGCAGTTAATTTGTTTTGTTGCGAATTTAAATTCATACGAAAGAGTCAAAGCCAACTCAAAAGAATACCCCTCCGTACTTGTTGTCCCACGTTATGTGCGACGAAGCGGGTGGAATTGCAACGTTAAAAACACTTGAGAAACCAACTTATCATTCAAACCGTGCAGAAAGGTATCTGGACCACATATGAATTATCTCCATGTACTATGAATCACCATATGAAGAAAACGCGTTTCCCAAACATATTATACATGCATTATCATAGACACGGAGCTTCGTTCTAATGTTTGTGTTAAGACACGTTTTAACACGCTTCCACACACATGGCGGGTGCAGAATAAATCCCTCGAAGATAGTGTCACTACCGATTAATATAGGGATTTTATATTTTATAGCTCTTTAACAATTGTAAACGGAGCTATAAAGGCAAAAGGACTCAAGCAACCTTTTCGGCTTGATCAATGGATCCGATTTCACTCCAAAGTTGCCCGTCTCGTCATCCAGAGAGTGAACTTTCGCATATATCCCCAAGTTTCAAAGTTAATTTCCACCACCCTGTCTTAATTGACTACGTTATTTTAACATGAATAATGCACTGCGTCAGAAATGAACACGGTTTTGATGGTCTGATTAAACGAGGTCTCTGCGCCTCCCCTTGTTATCGCCATGTGCTGTTTTGTTCTAAAGCAGAAGCCGTGTTGCTGAGGCGGCCTGCCCACTGAACTCGGCTAGCGCCGCTCTCAACAAGGCGGCTGCCGCGGTTTTGGAAGAGGGACAATGGAGGAGCGTTTTACCTTCCATTTTCTCACTTGTTTGCCGGACTCTAATCGCATTTCACCTTGGTCACATTTTCGCCTCGACCGCCTCTCTTTTGTTTTAATCAAAATGCAATTCACAGCACGTCCGATTTATTTTCACGATTCTCCACCCGTTCTTTCCTGCTCCTTCAGACTTTGCAGAATCCTTCCCGTCTTGGGCCACAACCGTCCAGCTGTCTTCCGTGTAGTTACACTTTTGAAAGTAAGAAAAAGAAAAACCATCTTATTTCTCCGTGCAATCCCGAACAACCGCTGCTCTTCGTTCCTCCTTTAAACTTTGTCCTTCAGCAATCCCCTTTCCGGTGACATGGGCTCTCTTTTTGGGACTGGGTAGATGTGTTCAGACGTAATCTCGCACTTGGCCAGAATGCATTTTGCAGAATTCTGGCGAACACGTGGAGTTTTCCATGTTGTGGTGAACTTGATGCACCCCACCCCGGACGAGAAAAGACTTCAATCAATTCGTGAAAAATTACAGCCAGCAGCCCGCCACAATTGCCCTCAGAAATAAGTTATAACTTATGTTTGTGTTTGGGGGGGGGGAAGATTCAAATTAAAAGGGGTGGGGGCGGAAATTGCTGCAAGTGCATCGTATTGATTAACCTATACTCCGTGCCTACTGCAAATGTTAGTATTTCAGAAAGCTACGCTGGCCACGGGGATTCGCCCCACCCCCCTCTCTTGTATTTTACAGATTGCATCCAGCCTCTGGCTCTTGTTTATTACCCAACAGGGGTCTGTGTGTGTGTGAGAGAGAGACAGAGTGAATGGGATGGGGGGGGGGGGGGGGGGGACACAGAGGAGGATTTGTGGCGGGAGAGGCTGGAACTCGAAGAAGTTCCGAAGGGCGGAGAGGAGGTCACTGGAGTAGCCACTGAATGGATGTGATGACTGTAGGGCCAGCCCTCATCTCGGCGCACTGACCAATCAGCAGCTCCTAAGCTGGCCCGGCCACTCACTCCACACACACACACACACACAGAGGGAGAGAGGCGCTTTCGCCCAATCTCGGCCGCAGAGTTCTTCTCGTTTCAATCAGATCCGCTTCTCTTGGTTCACCTTCCCCATCCCTCCCTACACACCCCCGTGACCAAAGCTTGACGCATCCAATTGCAGTCTGCGTTCTGCTCTTCCTCCAGTCCCTCTTTACAGCGATGCCGTTAACTCTTGAGCTGTCTTTGTTCCAGTTTCGGGTGAACCTGCGTCCTCCTGTCATTACAAAGTAACCCAGAGTGGAACAGTTGGGCCTCATTAATATTTGCCCAGTCTGCTGGACAGCGGCTATTTATTGCTTAAAATGATTATTTGATAGGGGAAAGCATTGCAGTTGTAATATAAACAATTGGACAGATTATGGAGGGAATCGAGGGGTCCATGTTTTTCACAAATCAGTAACAAACAATTTTGATTAATAATGTATTATCTGTCAACGTCAGGAGGTTTGTTGGGGTATTTACCGGTTTTTAACAGAATCCGATACGTATGAACCCACTGAACAAAGAAAAGGTTAACGCTGGGAAATCGAAATAAAATTGCAAAAACGGGGAATTCACAGCAGGACAGTCCGTCTCTGTAAAGAGGAAGAGCCTGTCATTTAGGGGCTGCTGGTACTTGCTTGTCCATGATGAGCCTTCTGATGATAATTCAGCTCACGCCAAGCTTTCGACCACATTCAAACTCTATTCCCAGTAACATTCTCACACTTTCAAAGGACTGAAGTGGACTCGACTAAGCCAGGCAGATGCTGGAGATCAGAGTCAAGATTGGAGTGGTGCTGGAAAAGCACAGCAGGTCAGGCAGCATCCGGGGAGCAGGAAAATCGATGTTTCCGGCAAAAGCCTTCCTCAGGAATGAGGAGATAAAGTTGACACGTTGCTGAGACACACCCATTTAAAAGCCACACGCACCACATCCAAAAATCATTGTTGGCTGGATCATTTAGGACTGATCTTAAATGGATTACCCTGGACTGATTTTCCTTGCAATAGCTGAAGTTGCATTATTTCATGGTTTTGAGGTGAGGAGTGCGGTTAGAAAGCAATAAAATAAGTAAACCCTAAGCGAGTAGTGAGATTCCAATGTTACTTTTGTAATGTATCATTTTTTACAGTTTGCTTGTTTTGCCTATATATTCCTGTTTTCAAATAATCTCTCCCAACACTTGATTCTGAGCTTCTCTCCACTTAATCGTTTGTTGTTTTTTTAAAATTTGTGGGATAATTTTCAACTGAAAAAGGGCGGCCAGCAATTGGAAAACCAGAAACGAAAACAGAAATTGCTGGAGAAATTCATAGCTGCAATTTCTGTTTATTGTTTGTTTTTTTTTATCTTCAGCATCTGCAGTTCCTTGCTATATTTTAACTGGAATCCAGGTTGAGAGAAGGGGGCACCTCAATTATTCTCTAAACTCCTATGACCCTCACGATGCAATGACCAAGTGAGCCTCCAAATGGCTCATTGGGCTGCGGCCTGCTTCCTGCATTCAGATTTGCCTATGAAATATGTATCACGCATGTCTCACCTATTTTCTACCAGCTAAGTAGCCTAACATAAAGGAAACTGACCGTCTCTAACTGACCGACTCCCACTCCAGAACTAGAGGAAACATTTCTGAGGCAGAATTGGTGTGGGGTGAGGGGCAAATGTCTTCCACCATATTTCCTCCTGGGTTGGTTGCAGATTAATATGAGCAAGGGTCCAGGAAGAGATGAGCTTCCTGGCTGTTATTTTTTTGTTAGGGAAGGATGTACCTTGTATACCCTTGGAGGAAATCTGAAAGAAGGGAGAGGCAAAAAAAAACGTAAAGGCAGAGGAAGGAAGCAGAATAGGAACCAAAGGAGGATTTGCACACCCCCATATCCGATAACAAACTATAATACATTGTTAAGGATGAATCAAAGCCGTTCTGTAAATGAACAGAACACTAACAATTGTTCAACATCTTTTATGAACACAATACATCACCAAATGCATGTGAATTAATTACTCAGAAAATTACTCACTATTATAAAGTTGGAAACCCCAAATCTTCAACTAACATAGCTTTTAAATTTGGCATATGCTTAGTGTAGCAGACTTTTTTGAAGGCAAATGTTTATAATGTTCAAGAGTAAAGTAATCTTTT
Organism: Hemiscyllium ocellatum; assembly: GCF_020745735.1. Taxonomy (NCBI): domain Eukaryota; kingdom Metazoa; phylum Chordata; class Chondrichthyes; order Orectolobiformes; family Hemiscylliidae; genus Hemiscyllium; species Hemiscyllium ocellatum. The sequence continues at coordinate 23,410,137 of NC_083425.1, read as the reverse complement.
CTGCAAGTATTTTTAAAATACTATTAATCAAACTCACGTTATATAGAATAATTGCAAAAATAGAATAGATTCCCTACAGTGTGGCAACAGGCCCTTTGGCCCAACCAGTCCACACCAACCATCCGTAGAGTAACCCACCCAGACCCATTTCCCTCTGACTAATGCACCTCACATTAGGGACAATTTAATATGGCCAATTCACCCAAACTGCACATCTTTGGACTGCGGGAGGAAACTGGAGCACCTGTAGGAAACCCACACAGACATGGGGAGAATGTACAAACTCCACACAGACAGTTGCCCAAGGCTGGAATTGAACCTGGGACCCTGGTGCTGTGAGGCAACCATGCTAACCACTGAGCCAACACTGGGAAAAAGGCAAGTATAAGGATTGATACTCGAAAGCAATGTGTTGTGATTGGGAGGAATTTAGCTTACATCTGGAATGTCCTTACTGTGGTGTAAACCTTAACCTTTCCCAATGGTGTAAATGACAACAATCTGTTGATCACTTGGAAATAAAAGTAACAGGAGTTGTAATACCTGCTACTGTTTCACTGTCACCCATTTAATAATATTGTGCAATGTCAGTATCTATCCCTGTAAAGTAGAACAGAAAGAAGTTAGTATTTGCATTTAAAGAGCACTTTTCATTATCTCAAGATATCCCAAAGTGTGTTACAACTAATGGAATGGGGCGGGAGGTGATGTAGTGGCAATGCTACTGGACCAGTAATTGAAAGCCATAGATCATCCCCTCCCCCATCTCATGTGAAGAGTGTATGGGCTCATATCCTACCATGGCAGATGATGAAATTTAAATTCAAGAAAAAGGCTAGTCTAATGTTGACTATGTTATGATTGTTAATTGTGGTTAAAAAGCCATTAGGGAAGGAAATGTACCATCCTTACCTGGACTGGCATACGTGTGACTCTAGATCAGTGATGATGTTGGCAGTTAACTGTCCTCTAGGAAACTCAGGGTGGGCAATGAATGTTGGCATAACCAGTGCACAAACACAAAACAAATTTTAAAAAGTATGTTTCAGGTGTAGCTGCTGCTCTAATATGGGAAACATGGTAGTGAATTTTTTCAGATCAAGATTCCAAAACAACAGTGACAACAATTAGTAATGCCTGTTGAGGGATTATTATTAGCCAGTAGAACTAACCTACTTTCTTTGACTAGTATCACTGGATCTTTTTTGCCCACTTGAGAGGTCAGACACAATCTACATCTGATCCAAGATATGACCTTCTGACAATAAAGTCCTGCTCCCTCAATATTGCACTGAAATGTCAGCCCACATTATACATTCAAGTTCTGTGTCAGAGGCAAGGAAACTACTGCCACACTGAGATTAATGCTAATTATGTTAGTAAGTTTGTAAAGTAATGTGGGGTTGGGGCCTGCTTAGGTGATTTTCCTCCAGGGAAAATGGAATATCTCAGTGAGCCAGACAGTATGATAACTTGCATATATTCCTGAGTTCCCATTTAAATAAGACTACAAGACAAGGTTTTTAAATAAGTCTTCAACCAGTGTTTTGGTTGATAAAGGTATCAATTCTGGAAGACTTCAAAGAGCATTTTTTTAAAAAAATGCCAACCTTTGATCTTTCAAATTTCTATAGCACCCATTTGAAATTTGTTGCCAATTGTGTGGGCAGTTTTATGATGTAGCTATATGGCAAGGCATATCAAAGCTGCCTGAACCATCTCACATATCAAGCAAATACAGCAATATTTGTTAAATTCAATTTGAACTGGCTGTGAATCCATATTCCAGAGTTGAATGCTTACAGTTTTATCCACTGTGCCATGCAATCAGCCTAGCATTGCATGTTAGAGAGATTGTAACATAGTGATTATCTTCCTGGACAAGTAACCCAGAGACCTATACTAACCCTAGGCGGAGAGGGGGGAGACACTTGTGTTCAAATGGGAGTTGTTGGAATTTAATTTTGGGTAATAATTCTAGAATGAAAAGCTAGTCTCCATAATGGTCAACAGAAAACTATTGTTGATTATTGCAAACCATCTGGTCTACCAATACCCATTAGAGAAGGAAATCTGAACTGGTCTGAACATGTGACTCCAGACCTGTAGCAAAATGGTTTACTTTTAATTTCCTTGCAAACCACTCCATTCAATGACAATTAGGAATGGGCACCAAGTACAGGGTTTGCTAGTAACGTTCAAATCTCAAGAAAGAATAAAGGAGAAAAATGGCTTAAAGATGTATGTGTGTGGCAATATTTCTTCATTTGTGTAGCAGGATGAGAAATTTGAATGTGGACAACTCTAGAATTGAACTTAACTAATTATTGAGCAATGGATTCAATTAATTTTAGTCAGGCAGCAATTTCAGTAACATGTAACATTTTGGATTTACCTGGAACTTTGTCAGTCCTGGTTTTAATTTGAAACAAGGTCAGTCTGATGCAAATGAATTGTTGACTGTTGTTGCATAATAATGTAATGAAAAGCACTAATCCTTTGTACTGATGCATTAATAAAAATGACTGACAAACACATTTTCAAGCATCATTTTATGTGCTTTCAACACAGTTTGTTTTATTGTAAAGATATATATTTGCTGAACAGCTACAGGTACAAAATTCCCGACAAATAGGTAATTGTATTTCCACAACTGGCAAAAACAACATCAAATAGTACAGTCTGACCTATGGCATTGGTATGAATGTGTTGCTATGGGCCAATTTTCAGTCATATTGTATTTAGCATTTACTTTTAAGGAATGGGATTAACTGAAAAGAAACAAAATATGATGACATGAACCAAGAGGTACTGAAAGCTGCCTATTATGTTTTGAAATTAAATGTTCAATTCAGAGCCATTTGTTTCTCTCATCAATATTTTATCATTGTTACTTATTTATACAAAATGATACAAGGAATTCATGTGCACACAATGAGATAATATCATTCACATAATTAAATGGTAACTGTTTTACTTGGGCTTGTCCTCTTTCCCAGTCAGGAGATCCAAAGAACAGCTCCTTTGAAATTTAGGTTGAGAGAGTTAATATTCGTCCAAGAACTTAGAATTGCCAGGGCAGAAAAGGGATTGACTCTTCAAAAGAAAAGGAAAACAATAAGCCACCCAAACAAAGAAGTAATCTCTCGAAGCGATGTTCACATGCAACTCAACCAACACAATGCATCAGCCAATCTAGTACTCTAATAACTCTACAATACAAGTGTTACTCCACAGTGCCCAAACCAGCTAAGTCTGCACAAGTTCAATCCTTACTTAGATGGTTTTATTAAAATTATAATGCAATAAATGTGATGATATTATAATTGTAATCAGCAGTTGTATCATACTGATTGCATGATTCACATTTTAAATAATTAATTTGTGAAAAATAATTCCTTAATCATTTTGAGGAAAGAAAATTATTTTCCCAAGTTAGAACAATTTTTTTTCAAATTAACAGCAATTCTTGCTCATGCTGTTTAAATTTTATGTTTCATAAATAGCAAAACTGTATCCTATGATATAGAGATCTGTGTAATTGAAGGAACTGTGACATAATGTTTTATAAAATTAAGCTTGAAAGTAGTTAATTCTAAAAGTTACCTGCGTTGGGTGCGTTTATAAAATAGCTATTCACAATTATTTCAGTTGGGTAATTGCATTTGTGATGTAGTGGAACTGACCAGTGAGTATTTTCTGAAAAGGATGACATTTTCCATTTTCTTGAAATTTAGAAAATTGTACTAAAATGGTTCTTCAATAAGGTAATTGCTTGTTGTTTTCTCAATGGAGAGATTTCAGCCATGCCCATTATCAGCATCTATGTTTAGGAAAACTATAGGGAATCATAGGACATTCCTTAAATCTCAAAGTTTCCTCAAAGCATTTTTTGTAGTAGCAGTACACATACAAGTCCTCCTTATGTAGCTCAATGGGGGTGCAAATGAACTCTGAAAACAGGGGAGTCACTGTTTAAACTTGAGAGTATTTTCGATGTTAATGAATTGAAAGTATTGCAAATATGTTCCACCTTTCTGAACTGGCTGAAATTTTGAAGTGCAATATTTATTTCCAGAACAGGAACTAACTCTCACAGGATAAGGGTAAATTCTTTTTTTTTGAAATAGGTAAAGTTGATTGTCCAAACATTGAATTTATCATTTTTGGCAGGAAGCTGGATTTAGTTTGCAGGTTTCTTTAACAAGGAGCAACAGGATAGCACTGATATTTAGTTGTGAAAGTATTGACATAAGAGAAAGTATTGACACATTATATACATTACAAAAATAGTGCATTTTAATGAGAGAAAAAAATCTCCACTAAATTAGTTGAAATGAGTTGTCAAAAACAACGATAAAAAAGGACAGCACTCCTTGTCTAGCAGAATAAAATAAGCATAACAAACATACACTGTTTTGTACTTTTAAAAGGTTTTCACTTGATTTTTTAAAAATAAAATAGTTTTGTCATTTTCCTGTAATAAAAGTTAATCTTTTCAATATAAACACCTGAGTTTATGAAAGCAATTGTTTCTTGCATTTTGTTTTAGAAAAGTATGAAATACTTTGAAAGGAAGTCCTGGTAATAGTTTTTTTGTTTATTTCACAAGGGACCAAGTCAATCTTGCAGACGGAAATCTAATCACATTGTATGGTTTCCTACTCAATGTTCTATATATTACATGTATATTATCATGAAGGGAGAGAATGAGAGTAAGCTATCTAATGATATCACTATTTTAATTGTAAAAATTCATAAATTTGAAATCACGTGTATTTTAAGGACTTCCAACTTCATTGAGAAGAGAGATAAAGCAAATGATAATCATTTGCAGAACTAAATACGATAACTGATCCAGTCCAGAAACAACCAAATGGGCCAAATGGTCTTACCATGCTACCTTTTTTTTGTTTAGAATTTGAGCTTTCATTGCAAATGCATTACATTCTAATTATTTGTTGGAGCTTTTTATAAAATTCCTAATTCTTTTCCCCACTTTATTTTTGCAAACATTCTTCCCTGACATATATATCCACGCCTAAAGGTTCTATAGTTCCATGTGTTTTCACTTATCCCTCTTTTGTGTTGGTATGAACAGCAGTAACCCTTTGATATTTTTAATAGCAATAACAACAGTATCATCAACTTCTATAGTACCTTAAAATAATAAACTGTCCCAAGTGTTATCAAATAAAAATTAACACCAAGTCACATAAGATGATGTGGTCAGGCACAATAGGAATTTCAAAATATGCAGATTAGATTACTTACAGTGTGGAAACAGGCCCTTCGGCCCAACAACTTCACACTGACCCATTTCCCTACACCAAGCACTATGGGCAATTTAGAATGACCAATTCACTTAACCTACACGCTTTTGGACTGTGGGAGGAAACCAGAGCACCCAGAGGAAACTGCCACAGATACAGGGAGAATGTGCAAACTCCACACAGTCAGTTACCTGAGGTAGGAATTGAACCCAGGTCTCTGGTGCTGTGAGGCAGCAATGCTAACCACTGTACCACCGTGCTGCCCTTTGTCACTAGAAGCATAGTTACCAAAGGTGGGACAATCAAAATTGGAAAACCACAGTCAACTGAGAGAGTTGTGTGGGCTAACAGAGATGAGGAGGTGCAATGCCATGGAGGGATTTGAAAACAAGATGGAGAGTCACTTAGCCTGAAAATCATAGAGATATACAGCATGGAAACAGACTCTCGGTCCAACCCGCCCATGTCAACCAGCTATCCCAACTCAATCTAGTCCTACCTGTCAGCACCCGGCCCATATCCCTCCAAACCCTCCCTATTCATATACCCATCCAGATGACTTTTAAATATTGCAATTGTACTAGCCTCCACCACTTCCTCTGGCAGCTCATTCCATACACGTACCACCCTCTGCGTGAAAAAGTTGCCCCTTAGATTTCTTTAATATCTTTCCTCTCTCACCCTAAACCTATGAGCTCTAATTCTGGACTTCTCCACCCCAGGGAAGAGACTTTGTTCATTTATCCTATCCAAGCCCCTCATGATTTTATAAACCTCTATAAGATCACCCCTCAGCCTCCGACGCTCCAGGGAAAACAGCCCCAGCCTATTCAACCTCTCCCTATAGCTCAAATCCTCCAACCCTGGCAACATCCTTGTAAATCTTTTTTGAACCCTTTCAAATTTCACAACATCCTTCCAGTAGGAAGGAGACCAGAATTGCACGCAATATTCCAATAGTGGCCTAACCAATGTCCTGAACAGCCACAGCATGACCACCCTGACCAAAAAAGGAAAGCATACCAAACGCCTTCTTCACTATCCTATCTACCTGTGACTCCACTTTCAAGGAGCTATGAACCTTCACTCCAAGGTTTCTTTGTTCAGCAACACTCCGTAGGAACTTACCATTAAGAGTATAAGTCCTGCTAAAATCTGCTTTCCCAAAATGCATCACCTCACATTTATCTGAATTAAACTCCATCTGCCACTTTTCAGCCCATTGGCCATCTGATCAAGATCCCATTGTAATCTAAGGTAAGCTTCGCTGTCCACTACACCTCCAATTTTGATGTCATCTGCAAACTTACTAACAATACCTCTTATGCTCACATCCAAATCATTTATATAAGTGACAAAAAGTTGTGGACCCAGGCACTCCACTGGTCACAGGCCTCCATTCTGAAAAACAACCCTCCACCACCACCCTCTGTCTTCTACCTTTGAGCCAGTTCTATATCTACATGGCTAGTTCTCCCTGTATTCCATGACATTTAACCTTGCTAACCAGTCTCCCAGGGGGAACCTTGTCAAACTTATTACTGAAGTCCATATGGATCACATCCACCATTCTGCTCTCATCAATCCTCTTTGTTACTTTGTCAAAAAACTCACTCAAGTTTGTGAGACATGATTTATAACACACAAAGCCATGTTAACTGTCTCTAATCAGTCTTGCCTTTCCAACTTCATGTATATCCTATCCCTCAGGATTCCCTCCAACAACTTGCCCACCACTGACATCAGGTTCACTGGTCTATAGTTCCTGGATTGTTCTTACCACTCTTCCTAAACAATGGCACCGCATTAGCAAATGAAGATATTCATGAAATAATGAATTTTAGGAGATTTGTTATTTTTTAGCCATTGAATGGCCTTCTTAATGTTGTCCAGGACCAGGGCAGGAGCATGATTGAGCCAGGCAGGCTATTGAGGGATGGAGTTGAGGAGTTTTGAGTTGAAGACAGAGTTTTAGTTAAGGAGAAGTTCCTCAAAATGTTTTCTCCAATTATCACTCAGCACCTACCATGCCGTGCTCCCTGGAACATAGATTATCTTGTTAATGCCAAAGGAATCAAATGTGTTCTTGGTGTTCTTGAGTTGTTGTATTTCCTCTCCTCATTTTACCCATCATTTCTTCTTCATGTCTCAGCTTTCATGTTATAGTATTGTTTTCAACCACCTGTACTGCTGTCACTTTTCTCCTGAGCCCTGGTGGAGTTTCCAGTCATTAAAAGCTGTTTACACTCAGTTTGTCCAACATTTCTTGGTTATTTTCATCAAACCAGTCACAATGCTCCCCTGGTACAAAGGCCGTGGACCCCTTCACATGTGTTTGTGATGCTGGACTTTAGGATTGACAAGGTATTATACACTCAGTGTAGGACCTGTGGCTGGAGGTGCTGAGTGATAGTGAGGCAGTAACTAAGGGCACCCTTGTGGAATCTTTTAAGTCTTCAAGACTCTCCAAAACCAGTGGCAAGAAAGATGGTCCAACAGCAGCTTCCTCTCTCAAGCCAATTGAAGCACTGATCATTCACAATAAGCTCCATGATTACATGCTTGAAACCAGACTCGCCAAAATAACTGCTCCACTTGTAATTTAGTGGCAGCAGTGGAAACTCTTTAGAGTTGTCCTGAAAGCACTGCTGAAGAGGCCAAACATCCCTACCAACTCCTGGGAGATTCTGGTTTGTGAGTGACCATATTGGAGAGCATTCATTCAGGAAGGCAATAGACACATTAATAGACTTCATTGGAAACATTCAAAGGTGAAGGCAAGGCATTGCCAGGACCACACAAACCTCTAAACAACTCACCAACTTAATCCTTTAAGCATCACATGGCAGATTCTGCTGATCATGCAGTGGACTTCTCAGCCATCTCTAGGACACAGAATACAGAACTTTGGAACACCACAAGTTTATGGAGGTGAAAGAGAGGAGCTGAGCAGAAGAGTGTGAGCCTAAACTATGAACTATTCAATGTTTAATAGTGCATTACATTGAAGAATTTGTTTCACTTTTGGCGTAAGATACTTGTCTATAAGGCAGTAAATTATGTGCTCAATCTAATATTTTCTCTTACCTGTATGGCAGCCACAGAGTTCCCATACTGAGTGTGCAAAAGTCAATCCCTCTAAGTTATCATGTGTGCATAGCCATGTAAATCATTTAAAGGACTCATGCGCTTTAATGGATCTCCTGCACATGAAAACAATAGAGAATGCATTGGTTCAAGACCCACTTCTGAAACATGAGCCCAAAATGTAGATGTCACTCAAGAGTACTATGATCGTGTACTGCAGTGTAGGAGTTTCTGTGTTTGAGCATGATGTTAAGTTGAGTCTAACCGAGCCTAATATGTAATTGTAGAAGACTTCATGTTGTTATGTGAAGAAGATTAAGGTGTCCTCTCCTTCTGACCAGGGCAACATTTATCCATCGTTCTCAAGCAAGTCTTCTGGTTGATTATTTAATTGTTGTTCATGAACATTGCTACAAGAGAAATTACAACAGTGACCATATTTCAAAACGTGAATGCTCTGAAAAATTCTGAGCATAAGAAAACCTTTATGTAAAATCCAAATTTGTTCTATTCAATGATGGGAGGATCACAGATAAGACTAATCCTGTACACCCAGCATTGCCACACAGGTCCAAATCTATCTTGGGTCATTTGAAAGTAATCAACAGCAAAAATTTTATGAACATTCCCTTGCATGGACTGAGGGCCCTGAGGCAGAATATGTGAACTCATGACATTAGAAATCTGAGGTAGCTTCATTATTTGTTGATTTTATTAGCCCATTTGGAAAATGAACAAAACTATATCTAACGACAAGAATTCCAAAAATACTACTTTACCTCTTCCATTTTTATTATTTTGATGCATAATGTACAGTGCAATTGTTTACAATTTGCATAAGTGATGGCGAGTTTGGGACCAAGTCTAGTGTGTGACAGTTTGCAGATGACACTAAGATGACTGGTAGAGCAAAGTGTGTAGAGGACACTGAAAGTCTCCAGAGAGATTTAGGTAGTTTAAGTGAGTGAGCAAGAGTCTGGCAGATGGAGTACAATGTTGATAAATGTGAGGTCATCCATTTTGGTAGGAATAACAGCAAAATTGGTTATTATTTAAATGGTGAAAAATTGCAGCATGCTGCTGTGTGGAGAGACCTGGGTGTTCTTGTGCATGAAACACAACAAGTTGGTTTCCAGGTGCAGCAGGCAAATAAGAAGGCAAATGGAATATTGTCCTTCATCGCTGGAGGGATCAAGTCTAAAAATAGGGAGGTTATGCTGCAGTTGTATACAGTGCTGTTGAGGCCATACCTGGAGTATGGTACACAGTTTTGGTCTCCTTACTTGAGAAAGAATGTACTGGCACTGGAGGGGGGTAGGGTGGGGAGGGCGGGGAGCGCTGCAGAGGAGGTTCACTAGGTTGATTCTGGAATTGAGAGGGTTGGCTGATGTGGAGAAAATGAGTAGACTGGGACTATATTCATTGGAATTTAGAAGAAGGAGGGAATTATATACAAAAATATAAAATTATGAAGGAATAGATAAGACAGAACCAGAGAGGTTCTTTCCTCAGGTGAGTGAAACTAGAACTAAGGGGAATAACCTTAAAATAAAGGGGAATGGATTTCCGACTGAATTAAGGAGGAACTTCTTCACCGAAAGGGGTGTGAATCTGTAGAATTCCCTGCCTAGTGAAGAAGGTAAGGCTACCTTGTTGAATGTTTTTAATGCAGAAAAAGATAGATGTTTGAAGAGTAAAGGAATTAAACGTTCTGATGAGTGGGTGGGTAAGTGGAGCTGAATCTACAAAAAGATCAGCCATGATCTTAGTAAATGGCAGTGCAGGATCATTGGGCCACATGGCCTACTCCTGCTCCAATTTCTTATGTTCTTATGTTCTTGTGTCTGTACAGAGCAGCTTTTGGATTCTTAAAAATATTGCTGAAAGTTATGGAATGCCTCAGCTGTTTCATTGAACAAATGGCTTACCTTGAATCATCTTTATGATTATTTTGGCATGAAATGCTGTTATGTTTGTTTGCTTGTGAAACTGAATGTGACAGAAACAAAAAAAGGTGTCAAAATTGAATTAGAGATCTGAACAAATCTATTTAATGGTAAGGTGCATGAAGAATTGGAAGGGGGTTGATCACAAATTTCAACTCTTGGCAGCCCATTTCTCCTGTGTAACATTAATGCTCGAACTCCAGATGCTATATTGGTTCAATCATCCAGTGCACCCACTTGAAACACACAAATGATATGTAAATTGGGGTTCTAAAACAAGTCCAAATGTGTAGTATGCTCACAGGGCACACTCTAACTTATTGTACAAGCCATTCAGCAGCAGTCCCAGCAACCACTCAACAAAAAAAAGCACTGAAAAATTTCTACATCTTTTTCATGAGCTCAGAAAAGCAGGGGTTCTCCTTCCAACACCACAGAAGCTATCAGGTTTTTTGGTGAGTTGAGTGTAGTAATGTCCTGATCCCCGTCATCTCTGACTGACAGGCTGAATTAGGCAAATAGTGGTATTTGAATGAAGCTCAGAGCAGAATTTGGCTCAAATGTGAAGTGTTCCTCCTATTGCTCCTCAGACTCCAAGTGTAAGTCCAGTTTCTTTTTGAGTTTATTCAAATCTTGAAATAAAAAGAAGCATTTAGTGTTGTGATATTTCTAAAATCTAATGAGAGTTAATGGTTATGCTTTTATCTATTTTTAGCAGAAAAACAATTCTAATCATGTTAAAGATATGTTCTCTATTATTTCTAAACCACAAGATAAAAACAAATAAAATGTACACAGGCAACTGTGCACAGATACAGACAATTTAGCTTGGGGCTTGGTGAAATGTGTTTATAAGTAATACTTATTGCTACCTGTAACTTCATTGTATAATACAAATTAAAACCACAGTTGTAAAAATATGACTATGACAACATATTGGGATTTATAGCCTTTAGTTTTGTACTAATGCTTTTCACTGTTCATGGTTGTTAATTACACACTCCACAAAAGTGTGTATATGTAAAGAAGAAGGTTCAGGATGGCTAATCCATCCCTTTTGAATAGATAGTGTGTCAGGAGTCAGATCAATGGCATATTCATGAATAATAATAACAATAATAAAAAGTAACAGAGGTGCAAGTGATGAAGGAAGGGGAATGAATTGAAAAGAAGAAACAAAGTGAAGAGACTGGACTTGCAAGAGGCTGCTGGAGCACACAGATATGGGTGTATATGTGTACAAACCATTAAGGTTTGCAGGGCTCCTTGTGAAAGCAGTTCGTTGGAATCCTGGATTTAATAAATCTTCAATCAGATTTTAATAAATTAGACTTTAAAACCAAAAAGTAAAACTATAATACTGCAGATCATGGAAATCTGAAATAAAAACAGAAAGTACTGGTCAAGACCAAAATTTGGATGGAATTTAATCCAACCCATCGCAATGGGAAACATAGTGGGCGTACCCACTTAGTTATTGTAGAACCTGCTCCTCTGTCTGCTGTAGGTGGGAAAGCCTCAGTGATTAAATCAGATGAGGGAATGGGATGATATGAGAAATTTTCCATTCTTGGGAGATGCCACTCAGGCTCATTATGAGCCAAAGGACAAAGGTTACCCCAGACCCATTACTATTTGCTAGTTACTCAGGGATTAAATTTGCAAAGCTTTCCTGTGTAAACCGAAGTCTGCCCAGTGTTGCAAATGTGAGGTTCTTTAAGATGATAATATTTTGGATAGCGTTGAATTCAAGATAAAATGGAACAGTAAAAAAGGTCATGTCATCTGCCATGGTGTCTGTTGAACAACCAATCTGCATGGTTCAGTTACAATGCACACAAGGAGGACTCGTTTGAGACTTACTGGGGGCAGTATGAAAAACATTCACACTTGAAAACAAATGCAAGAGTGTTTGGCTAATACAGAGCTGTTTGGACTCTAAGAAAGAAAGAGAGTGAAGACTTAGAAACACACAGTCAGAGAGATGTACAGCATGGAAACAGACCCTTCAACTCATCCATGCAGACTGGAGATTCTAGATAGATCTTGTCCCATTTGTCAGTATTTGGCCCATAGCCCTCTAAATCCTTCCTCTTAACATACGCATCCAGATGAATTTTAAATGTTGCAATTGTACCAGCATCCACCGTTTCCTCTTGCAGCTCATTCCATACATGCATCATCCTCAGCATGAAAACATTGCCCCCAGGTCCCTTTTAAATCTTTCCCCTTTCACCTTAAACCTATGCCCTCTAGTTTTGGACTCCCCACCCTGGGGAAAAACCACGTCTATTTACCTTATCTATGCCCCTCATGATTTTATAAACCTTTATAAGGTCGCCCCTCAGCCTCTGCCACTCCAGAGAAAATAACCCCAGTTCATTAGCCTCACCCTATAGCTCAAACCCTCCAACCCTGGCAAAGTCCATACAAATCCTTTCTGAATCCTTTCAAGTTTCACAACATCCTTCTTACAGCAGGGAGACCAGAATTATACACAGTATTTCGAAAATGGCCGAACCAATGTCCTGTAAAACCAAAACATGACCTCCCAACTCCTATACTCGATGCACTGACCAACAAAAGAAAACATACTAAATGATTTCTTCACTATCCTATCTAGCTGTGACTCCACTTTCAAGGAGCTATGAACCTGCACTCCAAGGTCACTTTGTTCAACAACACTCCCTGGGACTTTACCATTAAGTGTATAGTCCTGCCCTGATTTGCCTTTCCAAAACGCAGCATCTCACTTTTATTTAAATTAAATGCCATCTACCACTCCTCAGCCCATTGACCCATCTGATCAAGATCCCATTGTACTCTGAGGTAACTCTGTTCACTGTCCACTACACCTCTAATTTTAGTGTCACTTGCGAACTTAATAACCACTGGTCACAGGGCTCCAGTCTGAAAAGCAAGCCTCCACCACCACCCTCTATCTTCGAGCCAGTTCTATATTCAAATGACCATTTCTCCCTTTATTCCATGTGATCTAATCTTGCTAACCAGTCTACCATAAGAAACCTTGTCAAATGCCTTACTGAAGTCCATATAGAGCACATCCCTTACTCCGCCCTCATCAATCCTCTCAGTTACTTAAAAAAATTTGGTCAAGTTTGTGAGACACGATTTCCCATGCACAAAGCCATGTCCTTGCCTTTCCGAATACATGTAAATACTGTCCCTCAGGATTCCCTCCAACAACTTGGCCCAATACCAATGTCAGGCTCACTGGTCTATAATTCCCTTGGCTTTTCCTCAATACCCTTCTTAAATAGTGGCACCATGTTAGCTGTGGTGATACAAATATGATACAAATATATCAGCAAGGGGCCCAGCAATCATTTCCCTAGCTTCCTACAGAATCCTAGGGTACACCTGATGAGATCCTGGCAATTTATCCATCTTTATGAGTTTTTAGCCATCCAACACCACCTCCTCTGTAATATGGACATTTTTCAAGATGTCACTATTTATCTTCCCACGTTCTATGACTTCCAAATCCTTCTCTTCTGTAAACATTGATACAAAATACTCATCTAGTATATCCCCCAACTCCTGCAGTGTGTACATAGGCTGTCTTGCTGATCTTAAAGGGGTCCTATTTCTTCCCTGGTTACCCTTTGTTCCTAACGTAGTTACAAAATTCTTCTGGATTCTCCTAATTCATATCCTCTTTTTCCTTTCCTGATTTCCCTCTTAAGTACACTCCAACTATCTTGGACTCTTCTAAGGATTCACTCAATCTCTGCTGTCTGTAACTGACATATGCTTCCTTCTTTTCCTTAATCAAAACCTCAATTTCTTTAGTCATCCAGCATTCCTACACTTACCAGACTTGCCCTTTAATCTAATGGAAACACATTATCTTTGGACTCTTGTTATCTCATTTTTGAAGACTTCCCATTTTCCAGCTGTCCCTTTACCTGCAAAAATCTACCCCCAATCATCTTTTGAAAGTTCTTGCCTAATACTGTCAAAATTAGCCTTCCTCCAATTTAGAACTTTAACTTTTAGATCCAGTCTATCCTTTTCCATTGCTATTTTAAAACTAATAGAATTATAGTCGCTGGTCCCAAAGTGCTTCCCCACTGACACTTCAGTCACCTCCGCTGCCTTATTTCCCAAGAGTAGGAAGCTTTGAACCTTCTCTATTAGGTACATCCATATACTGAATCAAAAAAATTCTTGTACATAATTAATAAATGCCTCTCCATCCAAGCCTTTAACACTATGGCAGTCAAACTCTATGTTTGGAAAGTTAAAATCCCCTACCACAACCACCCAATTATTCTTACAGATAACAGAGGTCTCCTTACAAATTTATTTCTCAATTTCCCACTGACTACTGGGTCCGTCTATAGAACAATCCCAATAAGGTGACTGTCACTTTCTTATTTCTCAGTTCTACCCAAATAACTTCCCTGGACATATTCTAAGGAGTATCCTCCCTAAGTACAGCTGTAATGTTATCCTTAATCAAAAACACCACGCCCAGTCCTGTCTCCCCTTTTGATCCTTCCTATAACAAAGTCTGGTGTCAAACTACTAGCACTCTGTGAACTGCTAGGTGGAATGTGGGTGGGAGAACAGACTGTGGTTTAAAGATACATCTGTAGCATTTAAAGGCTGGAAAATTTGCCCAGTCAAGGCCAGGAGGAAAATGTGTTGGAGGAAGTCTTGCTACTGCAATCGATCCATAAATTCTCTCAAAGCTGAGAAAAGTGCCTTGTGCTGGTAACTCAGTTACAATGTCATGAAATGGAAATCTGAATCCATGAGAATCTGGGAGTAGTTCAGACTATTTCCTATAAAGACTATAGTCCTGTGGAGCAAAAACAGAAATTGCTGGAAAAACTCAGCAGGTCTGGCAGCACCTGTGAAGAGAAATCAGAGTTAACAATTTGGTGACCCTTCCTCAGAACTGATAGTAGCTTGGAAAATTTGGGTTTTATGCAGAAGGTAGGGTAGAGGCAGGGGGTAAGGAGTAAACAATAGTTAGGGATAGACCTCATGGAAAACAGTTGGACAGACAAAGGAGTGGATTATGATTTAGCTAAGAGGGTGAATTGCTGTTAATAGAGACTGCTAGTGGCTAACAATGGGTTGTGTGTAACAGCAGGCGATATGATTTCAAGGCCTGGTGTGTTGGGGTGGGGGTTAGGCCATAGGAGAGTTCAAGGAGAAAATGACGTCTGCAGATGCTGGAGAGTCAGAGTTGAAATGAGTGGTGCTGGAAAAGCAGAGCAGGTCAGCATCAGAGGAACAAGAGAGTCGATGTTTTGGGCATTCCTAATGAAGGGCTTATGCCCGAAACATCGGCTGTCCTGTTCCTCGGATGCTGCCTGACCTGCTGTGTTTTTCCAGCGGCACCCTTGTTGACATAGGAGAGTGTAAGCTGGAAAGTTATTGATCTCGATATTACGACCAGAAGGCTGCAGGGTCCCCAACCAGAAAGTGAGATATTGTTCTTCCAAGTTAGATGGCACTTCACCAGAGAACTGCAGCAAGCCTGAGGTATAGATATTGGCCAGGGAACAAGGTGGTGTGTTGAATTGGCAAGTAAGTGGAAGCTCATAGGTGTTTTTGTGGGCAGAACATAAGTGTTCTGTGAAGCAGTCACCCAGTCTACTCTTCGTTTCCCCAATGTAGAGGAGACCACATTGTAAGTAGTCAGTGCAGTGGACTAGACTGTGTAAAGTGCAGGTAAAGTACGGCTTCACCTGGAAGGTATGTTTGAGCCTGTGGATATTGAGGAGGACAGAGGTAAATAGGCAGGTGCTACATCTTCGGCTATTGCAGGGGAACGTGCTGTAGGGCTGTGGGGTTAGTGTTGGGAATGAAAAAAGACTGGGCCAGGGTGTCCCAGAGGGAACAATCCCAATGGAAAGTGGACAAAGGAGGGGAGGACTATGTGTGTCTGGTAGTGGCATCTTGCTAGAGGTGGTGGAAATGGTGGCTTTATGATTTTCTGGATGTGAATGCTGGTGGGATGGTGGGACAAGGGGAACCCTATTGTTGTTACGGGAGGGGTGAGAGGGGGTGAGGGCTGAAGTGCAGGAGGTGGGTTAGACCTGTTTGAAGCCCTGTCAATAATGGTGCTGGGGAGTCCTCAGTTGAGGAAAAAGGTGGATATTTAGGAGACTCCCTTGTCAAAATGCTAACTTGAAATCTTGTTTTCCCCTTCAAGCCAGTAACTGGGAATTCAAATGCCTTTTCGAAAGTTACCAAATCTATTACAGTAGTCTGGTGACCCTTAAATTTGAACAGGCTCCTCTATGGGTGCGATGTGAGTTTCTCAGTTCTGCAACTAGTGGGTTGTGGCAATATTATGGCTTTAAGATATATAGGTATACCAGGCCTTTTTGTTTGTATGAAGAAAGGTTGAGACAGAAGTGATGACCAGTCTGCTTAATGCCAGAAGTGATGACCAGTCTGCTAGACTGAATAACTTGTGAGGACTTGGAGCATTTTTTTGTTCGAGTTGGAACAATAGAAGCAGCCTGATTGGGTAGGGTCAAGCTCTTTCAGAACCAGAATTTTCAGCTTTAGTATTCAGTAGCAGTTGTTGGAGTCTTGAAGCTGGATATCAAAACTTTTATTCCTCTCTCTATTACAGTGAAAAGCTAGGAGTTCCCTTCCTGCTGCTAGAATTGCATGTGAGACAATCTATTTTCCTGAATTTGCCATTGCCAAGGGTGTGTTTATGGGATGTTACTGTATTTGAACAATTTATTCTAATTAATATATCTCTTCGTTTGTTAAGCATTTCAACAGAGTTACATTAAGCTAATTCTTTTTTTTCACTGCAATGTAAAAATAAAATGTGTTTTGCTTAATATTGAGTAGTTAGACCAATTGAAATGCATCCGAAATGCAATGTCTTACACCTGCCTTTAAAATAAGAAAAAACATTAGGGCCTAGACTATCTTAATAATATATTTTGAGGAGATTACTCTGGTCCATAACCGGGTGAGACATCCATTGCCAACATTAATACAGACTCTTAACTTACTCTGCACAGATTTGGTCTGACCCGCTAAATATTTTCTACTTTTATCACAAAAACCAGAAGTTTTAGGTAAACATTCTTAAACACTGGTTCTATCTGAACAAGAGCATTGTCCTAATTTTAGACAACATATTTTAGGATGGTTATGAAGGTATAAGAATAAATTCAGAAAAGGTTTACAAGACTGATTGCAGGTATAAGTAACTTCAGGCATGAGGACAAAATGGGAGAAGCTGGGGATGATCTCCTTGAAGAAAGTTCACAGAATTACAGAATTGTTATGGTGCAGAAGAAGTCTATTCAGACCATTGTGACTGTACTGACTTTCTGAGCATTTTGACTTAGTGCCAATCTTGTGTATTTCATATTAAAACTGTACATTTGTTTCTGTTTAAATAATGATCAAATGCTCTCTTGAATATCTCAACTGAATATGCCTCTGACACCCTTTCACTCAGTACATTCTAGACCCTAGGTGAGGAATGCACTGCCTGAGAGCGTGATGGAAGTAAATTCAATTGTGGCTTGAAAAGGATATTGAATAATGATCTGAAGAGAAAACATTGCAAGGCTATGGGGAAAAGGCAGGGAAGTGGAACTAGCTGTGTCGCTAATGTAGAGAGTCAGCACATACATTACAGACCTGATCAGCCTTCTGTGCAGTTATTATTTTATTCGAAGATATAATTCTGGAGAGGGAAATAATGGAACATTATATGCAAAAGCGGATAGGTGAGCATGGTGTATCATAAAGGAGAGGCCTAATATCTTTCACCAAAAACATCATTGTATTCTGCATTTTTCTGCATTTGACTTGATGTATATTTTAACTGAATTGCCATTTTAGCTGTGCACCCAAGAACTCTGCAGTCATTCAGAAAACCAAATGTACTTGTAATGCATAACAGACTAGCCTACACTGCTTAGAAGGTGCAGACCAGAAAGTGTTAACATCAGTACATTCAACTACAGCAAAGCTGATGTGAACATCTGTAGTGTACCCGAGAAAGAAAAGAAAGTGCTGTTTCAAATTAAACATACCAAAATGATATAATTGTACGTAAAACTGTAATATTCTTGTCCAGTAATCTGTTTGGCATTTTCAGGTCAATTGCATAAATTGAGGAGACACTAACTTGTGATCTCTACGAATCTGATTGGATTTGGGAAGGAGCCACCTACGAAACTGTACGATTGAAAATATAGATTTTTTAAAAATGGAATGAATAACTTTCCACTAATTCCAGTGTTGACAAGGAGCTCATTGTACATTACATTTGCGTGTGTTGTATTTCTAAGCATAATTAACATACATGTGCTCTGTCTAGTCAATTAGAGGATTAGTTGGATGATTAAAGGATGAGGTCAAAAATTGTATTTGTCAGTTTTCCAGTTGTGTCATGCTAGCAGTTGTAGACACATCTATATTGGGATTCACTTGCACTTTAAATATCTACTTTAAATAACATTCTTAATCATCTTTATCAGATATTTTGCTGTTTATGTTGCTTCACCAATCTGTGTATGAATTATCAGTGGCAGAATTAGTTAAGCACTGAATATTATGTGCTAGGACCAGTGAATAATGGAGAGTTTGCTCAGTATAGGTAATTTATTATTCAGCACAGTAACCAAATTAAACAAGATCAAAGTGTCTAATATTGGAAAGCAACTTTATAACATGGTTAAAGCACTTGAGTTAACCAAAGATGCCTCACAATCAGATTTTACTAAGAATTGTTTTCTAATGTAAGTAGATGTACTATAACTCCTTTGATAGCACCTTCTAAGTCTGTGACCTCTACCACCTAGGAGAACAAGAACTGCAAATATATGAAAACATCACCACTTGAAAACTCCCCTCCAAAGGACATCCTGAATTGGAGCTATATTTTTTATTTTTTCTGTTTGGCTGAGTAAAAATTCTGGAACTCCCTCCCTGATAGGCAGCAGCTCATGGACACTCTTCACCCCTGCCTTCTCAAGGGTAATTAGTGCTGGGCAATAAATCCTGGCCTTGTCATGTCTGCTTGCATCTCATGAACAGATAAAATAAAGAGTTCATATGGGAGAGAAATTGAGAGAAAGAGAAGAGACAGCAACAACTTGCATTTATACTGCACCTTTAATTTCGTAAAATGTTGCAAGACACTTCATGGGAGTGTTATTAAACTAAAATTCAACAAACTAAGTAATATTGATCTGCCAGTAAGCTGCTGTGCAAATAAGTATCTCCCAGGTACATTCTGGGATTACTCTATGGAAAAACAAGAACTACTAATGCCTAATACTTTATATTAAAATAGGGTGGAATATTACTGTGACATCATTAGCTCAAGCGTGCCAACAATGCCAGTTGTCAGAATGGGAGCAAGCTATTTGAGATAAGGCATACTTCAATGGCATAATTTGATCATTCTGATAGTCACCGCTGTCAGTGGTGTTATTACAGATTTATTCCTTCAGTGAGGATGTTGTCACACCTCAACTGATTGGAATGTCCTGGCCATCAATGTCAGCCATGACAATTGCCATCAAGGACAAAAGCACTGTCCACAGATTGCAACGGTAAATCAAACTTAAATGTTTATTGCTCAAAATACCGTGACTGTATTTATTGTTGAAAGTAACATTACATTTTAGTATGGATTACTCAGGAGATAGATGACAATACATTGGCCTTGTGGTTTATGAAGTCATGTGAGCCTCTCAATAAAGTGTTGTTATCACTGCCACCTAGTAGTCTGATAGACAAGTTTATTACCAGTAATTTAATTCTCAATAACATTAATTTTTTATGTTTTGATTTTACAATGATGAAATAAGAATTAAAATGTACTGAATTAAAAAAAAGGGTGATGATTAAACTGTAACTGTTGGAACGGTCTGTGTTGGACTAATAATTGTCTAAGTGGAGTGTGTCACCTTCCAGACTGTGGTCTACATGAGTTTAAAGTTGGATACTAACACTTGTAATCATCAGTGATTCTTATGGGATTTTTTTGTTTTTAGATTGCTGAAGCATGCTTATCAGATGTTCAAGTGGTCTACAGAATGGTAAAAAAAAACTGCGATGATCAAACTTCCTCACAAATTGCAACTACAGATTGTCCATAAATTGATCACAAAAGTCACACATAGACCAAATTCGAGTTGGATGGCAGGTGAACCTGTGGGCTATTACAATAGTTCTACTGTCTTTCTTACGAATGACCAAGCCCACACTTTTCAGTTGCCTAGCAACCAACAAGTAATTATTTCCCTTATCTGGGAAGGTAATTAGGATATCAATGAAGTCACAATAATATACCTAGAAGTTTAAAACCATTCAAACCTCTGTGTTCAATTCAATAATGCAATTCCCTAGCAAACAAGTCCATAATATTCCAGAGCACATTGGTAATTAAACTGAGATTTTGTGAATAATAGAACCTGGATAGATTGATCTGTCATTTGATTCTTTTCACTGAGTTTCAGATCATACAGTAAAAGAATCGCTATGGTTGAATGATAAACATTGTGCTTTTAACTAGGAGAAAGTGAGGATTGCAGATGCTGGAGATCAGAGCTGAAAATGTGTTGCTGAAAAAGTGCAGCAGGTCAGGCAGCATCTAAGGAGCAGGAGAGTCCACGTTTCGGGCATGAGCCCTTCTTCAGGAATGAGGAAAGTGTGTCCAGCAGGCTAAGATAAAAGGTAGGGAGGAGGGACTTGGGGAGGAGCATTGGAAATGCGATAGGTGGAAGGAGGTCAAGGTGAGGGTGATATGCCAGAGTAGGGGTGGGGGAGGAGAGGTCAGGAAGAAGATTGCAGGTTAGGAAGGCGGTGATGAGTTCGAGGGATTTGACTGAGACAAGGTGGGGGGAGGGGAAATGAGGAAACTGGAGAAATCTGAGTTCATCCCTTGTGGTTGGAGGGTTCCTAGGCGGAAGATGAGGCGCTCTTCCTCCAGCCGTCGTGTTGCTATGGTCTGGCGATGGAGGAGTCCAAGGACCTGGTTGAGTGGGAGGGGGAGTTGAAGTGTTGAGCCACGGGGTGGTTGGGTTGGTTGGACAGAACCCCACTGGTCCTCACCTACCACCCCACCAACCTCCACATACATCGTATCATCCGTCGTCATTTCCACCACCTCCAAATGGACCCCACCACCAGAGAGATATTTCCCTTCCCTCCCCTATCAGCGTTTCGTAAAGATCACTTCCTCCGTGACTCCCTCATCAGGTCCACACCTCCCACCAACCCAGCCTCCACTCCCGGCGCCTTCCCCAGCAACTGTAAGAAATGCAAAACTTGCGCCCATGCCTTCCCCCCTTACTTCCCTCCAAGGCCCCAAGGGATCCTTCCATATCCACCACAAATTCACCTGCACCTCCACACACATCATTTACTGCATCCATTGCACCTGATGTGGCCTCCTCTATATTGGGGAGACAGGCTGCCTACTTGCGGAATGTTTCAGGGAACACCTCTGGGACAGCCGGACCAACCAACCCAACCACCCCGTGGCTCAACACTTCAACTCCCCCTCCCACTCAACCAGGTCCTTGGACTCCTCCATCGCCAGACCATAGCAACACGACGGCTGGAGGAAGAGCGCCTCATCTTCCGCCTAGCTACCCCCCAACCACAAGGGATGAACCTAGATTTCTCCAGTTTCCTCATTTCCCCTCCCCCCACCTTGTCTCAGTCAAATCTCTCGAACTCAGCACCGCCTTCCTAACCTGCAATCTTCTTCCTGGCCTCCCCGCCCCCACCCCACTCCGGCCTATCACGCTCACCTTGACCTCCTTCCATCTATCGCATTTCCAACGCCCCTCCCCCAAGTCCCTCCTCCTTACCTTTTATATTAGCCTGCTGGACACACTTTCCTCATTCCTGAAAAAGGGCTCATGCTCGAAATGTCGATTCTCCTGCTCCTTGGATGCTGCCTGACCTGCTGCGTTTTTCCAGCAACACATTTTCAGCATTGTGCTTTTAACTGCCTAGACTCCAGGAATAATTCTGTGCACACTGTGGTCCCTCAACCTCTGACCTGTCATTGTTGACCAAAATCTCCTGGGGCTTTGGTACGTCGGGGTGTTCCATGCGGGAGAAATTGTTGATTCTTGAAAGACCAACCGAGCAGATTTTTCAATGGTTTAGTTAAATATTGGAAAGGATTTGGCATGTCGGAGACATTTTCTTTCCATTTATTCTTTTGTGGGATCTGGACATTGCTGGTTAGCCAGGGTTTATTGCCCAGTCCATTTGCCCTTGAGATGGTAATGGTGAGCTGCCTTTTTGAACTGTTGCAGCCCACATACTGTGGGTGATCTACAATGCCATTAGGGAGAGAATTCCAGGATCTTGACCCACTGACAGTGAAGGAATAGTGATATATTTTCAAGTCAGGATGTTGAGTGGCTTGGAGGGGAACTCACACATTGTGGTGTTTACACATATCTGCTGCCCTTGTCCTTCTTGATGGAAGTGGTCATGGGTTCAGAAGATGACATTGAAGGACTGCTAGCAAATTTCTGCAGAGCATCTTGAAGCTGGTACACACTGCTGCTACTGAATGTCGATGGTGGAGGGAGTGGGTGTTTGTGGATGTTGTTCCATCAAGCGAGCTGCTTTGTCCTGCATGGTGTCAAGCTTCGAGTGTTGTCAGAGCAGTACTGATCCATGTATTCCATCACATTCCTGATTTGTGCAATGTAAATGGTGGACAGCAGGAGGTGAGTTACTCACCACTCCATTATGCTGAGCCTCCGACCTGCTCTTGTAGCCACGATATTAATCTGGCGGGTCCAGTTGTGTTTCCAGTCAATGGTAACACAAGGATGTTGATAATGGGAGGGGATCAGCTGATCAAACAAATATTGTTATGTAAGAAATTGCAAAGCTCATTTACTTCATAAGGCTATCCTCGCTCATTATGCTCCATGAGCTGCTGTTAATGATGAAGGTTATAGCCATCATTCTGTTTAAGTATAAGAATCTACAGGATCTGCCTGCTCCATTGTGGAGAATCATTTCCTAGTCTGACCGAAAGAGACTGTTGTAGTTAACAAGATATAGTTTATTGCATGTTAGCACATCGTTACAGGCTATATGGATATGATAGAGAATTGTTACAGAGACTTTGAGAAGGACCAGATGCTCAGTTTTGCTCCTAAGCTCTCCTGTTCACAGTCCATATTACATCATTAAGGTGGGTAGTGTTTATATTAACCCTTTCAAATCATTTGATGCTCATATACAACAATTTTGCCCATTCTAGGTCCCAAGGTTGTTCTTCCTGATGTTTCTCAGGGAATTAAAAAAATCAGAACACTGTCAGGACTCACTGATCGTGTTCAAACAGTGCCATAATGTCTTTAAATGCAAGGCATAAGTTAAGGCAGTGACTGATAGTGCTAACCAGCAGTCAGAACTGGAATTCTGCAAAATTACAGGAATTACACACATATTGAAATATGACTTTGCATTCATAGTTAACTGCAGTTTCCAAAAATAGACCTGCACCTCCTAAGTAGCAAAATGTACAAATTAAAACTGCTATGTACAGAAGTGTTATTCCACAAGATTGAGAATTCTTCTTTTACTGCTGAATTACGTATTAGATGTTGCAGTGATTTCTTTCCATTAGTGCCCTCCTGCTCTCTGTGATAAGTGAAAAGACTATTCAGGGTAAAACTGTATGTTAGATTTATTATAAGAAATGCTCACACACAGCAGAACATGGCAATGCCAAACACTCACATGGAGAGGAGGTGGCATGGTTGTAAAATTGCGAGTGCAGGGAGGCATGGATTCAAATCTGCCATGGCAGGATGTGACATTTGAATTCAATTAGGGGAACAAAAAAAATTAAAATGCTAGTCTAATGGCAACTGTGTAACCAATGCAGATTGTTGTTAAAACTCATCTCATTCATTAATGTACTTTCGAGGAGGGACATCTGCCATCTTTACCTAGTCTGGCCTATAAGATCTGTGACTTCAAAACTAAAGTAACATCATTGTCTCTGAATTGCCCTCTGTGTAATAAATGCTGGCTCAGCCAGTGGGACTCACACAACATGAATAAATAAAAATATTATTTTACCCTAATTTGGAAACAGCTGAGTACTCAGAAGTCTCAGATTCCTTTTTGGCATTGTGTATTCTTATGGAGTTTTGTCTCACCATTATGACATAAAAGTAAATGGAATACAGCACAGTCAACTGCAAATATATTGCTCTATATGGATTTTTAGCATCTTAGATTAAAGTAGATCCCTTGTGTCACAAATGTTAATCTTGGGACATCAATGACTTTCTTTCAGAAGACCTCTTGATAAATCAGTCATTACAGATTATGACTTTGTCTCCTCTCACAAGAGCAAACTTACATGCATTTGCATTTTGCAAACTTAAGTATCAGCCCAATAGCCCTGAGATGATGAGGGCCTCTTTGCAAGCAATGACATAAATACTAATGAGTGTTTGATATATATTGTTAATTCCAGTAAAAATTTACTCGCAGGCCCTCAGGATAACGATTAAAGAAAATCCTTTCCAAAGCATTTAATAAAGTTTTGTGTTAAATTTGCAATTGTTGCATTGTTAATAATTCATGCCAGAAGACTTATT
The DNA here is from genome assembly GCF_020745735.1 of Hemiscyllium ocellatum. NCBI lineage: Eukaryota > Metazoa > Chordata > Chondrichthyes > Orectolobiformes > Hemiscylliidae > Hemiscyllium > Hemiscyllium ocellatum. The sequence goes on along the minus strand of NC_083425.1, from coordinate 23,385,201 downwards.
ACAGAAAAAGTTATAATATGATATATAACAAACCTTTTACCTCTGTCATGGTTCCATTCTTTATACTGAAGTGCAAGCCACAAATTTTAATATTTGGTACATTAATACTGTGCTCCTACAGTGAACATTATTATATTCACTGTTCCATATCCACTTACTGACACCACAGAGTTGTGTCACTTCAGTAGTTCAAAGAGATGTCAACTTTATAGCTATCGTCCTGCTATGGAATATACACTTTGGGAAAATAAGTTTGTTGAGTTATTTGGATACGACTGGAAGCAATGTGGCAAAGTATTATCTTTGATTGTACTAACACTTTTCTCTGTTGATCTTAATTGTCCATTTAACCTCAACTCGATCTGCACAACTGCAGGAAGAACAGAATTACCAGAACAATTCAGGCATTGTTACCGTTTTGATCGTTAAAATCTTCCTGTTGCAGAAAGAACCACATATATATTACTGAGATGCTTCTAACAAATTGCATTACACATTTCTTCTTTTAGTTTACTGATTCTGTCAATACCAGTATTGTTAAGTGGAACCTTCCAGGGGTCTGAGCAATATGGACTATGGCAATATTTGCAGTGAATTGGATGAAAAGTTCAGCAATGCCAATCTCAATGTTGGAAACAACTCACTATCTTTTATAGTGATATGTTGAGACTCTTGCTTGGCAGTGACGAGTTGCTAATTAAGGGGACTATTGCTCGTTATATGCCGTGTTAGAAACTCAACTCACCTCATTAATATTCAGTGCTTTATTTTACCTAAGATGATAAACAAACCAGAGGTTAAGCAAACTCGACTTGTTAAGCAAAGTCGGTGTGATACTGGCATCTTTAGCTTGCATCTCATTCCGTAATGCATATACTCAACTTCTCTGGGCATGATCCATAGGCAGCAGCTGCACACGCACCTCTGGGCATTGGCATCGAGTATTTACCAACCCTTCACAACCATCGTGGCACCTCTCCTATTACCCTTGCAGCTCCCTCATGAATCACACATTTGCAAAACAGGGTGCACAGGCAGCCAGCTTTGAATATCTGCAGCAGGGACACTCCATGTGAGTAGACAGGGAGCCAGCTCATGGATTGGGCCAGGCTGCAATTCAGGACGGCTTGCTTGCTCTTGTCCAGGGCTGCCTGGTTAGATTGCTTATGAGAGTGGATCACAGTTAGACTGTCGGCTACGTCCACAGATATGAAAGGAGAAGAGTTTGGGTACAAGGGAGGCTGGTGCTTAAGGAAGGAAACACAGGGAATCTACCAGTGGGGTTTGAGGGCTGAAGCCCAGAGGGTAGAAGAAGAGTGATAGTATTTTCAAAGGGAGGAGGTATTCTGTGAAGCATGATTGGGAAGAGGGTCATACGGGAAAGGAACTCACCCCTGGTCAGGAGCACCTAGGCTTTGAGGAAGGACGGTGTGTGATCAGGTGAAAGTGAGGACTGCAGATGCTGGAGATTAGAGCTGAGAGTGTGGTGCTGGAAAAGCACAGCTGGTCAGACAGCATCCGAGGTGCAGGAAAACCAATGTTTCAGGCAAAAGCCCTTGATCAGGAATGAGGCTGGGAGCGTTGGGGGTGGAGAGATAACTGAGAGGGGGTGGGGCCAGGGGGAAGGTAGCTGAGAGTGCAATAGGTGGTTGGAGATGGGGTGAAGGTGCTAGGTCATAGGGGAGGGTGAAGCGCTTAGGTGAGAAGCAAGATGGATAGGCCATGAAGGCAGTGCTGAGCTGGAAGGTTGGAACTAGGGTAAGGAGAGAGGATGGGAAATGAGGAAACTGGTGAAGTCCACATTGATGCCATGCGGTTGGAGGGTCCTGAGGCAGAAGATGAGGTGTTTTTCCTCCAAGCGTCAGGTGGTAAGGGACTAGTGATGTGAGGCCCAGGACCTGCATGTCCATGGCAGAGTGGGAGGGGGAGTTGAAGTGTTTGGCTACGAAGTGGTGGGGTTGGTTGGTGCAAGTGTCACTGAGATGTTATCTGAAGTGCTCTGCGAGTAGGTAAAACTCTGATGGACGTAGAAGTCTCCTTTGGGTCTTTGGATGGAGTTGAGGGGGGAGGTGTGAGTGCGGGTTTTGCAATTCATACAGTGGCAGGGGAAGATGCAAGAAGGGGAAGGTGTGTTGTTGGGGGGTGGGGCGCGTGGATTTAACGAGGTAGTCGCAGAGAGAATAGTCTTTACGGAAAGCAGATGGGGTGGAAGGGAAATATATCTCTGGTGGCTGTTTGTATTTGGCGGAAATGGCCGAGGATGCATATGGAGGTTGGTGGAGTGGAAGGTGAGGACTGGGGGGGGTTCTGTCCCTGTTGAGTTTGGAGGGATGTGGTTCGATGGTGGAAGTGCGGGAAGTGCATGAGATGCACTGGAGGGCATTATTGACCACATGGAAAGGGAAATTGCAATCTTTAAAGAAGGAGGCCAACTGGTAGTTTCTGTGGGGCAACTGGTCCTCCTGGGAGCAGATGTGGCAGAGGTGGAGGAATTTGGAATAAGGGATAGCATTTTTACAGGAGGCAGGGTGGAAGGAAGTGTAATCCAGGTAGCTGTAGGAGTTGGTGGGTTTGTAGAAAATGTCAGCGTTGAGTCTCCCACCACCAGACATATATTTCTCTCCCCACCCCTATCCACTTTCCGTAAAGACTATTCCCTCCGCAACTACCTGGTCAGGTCCAGACCCCCCAACAACCCACCCTCCCCTCCTAGCACCTTCTACTGCCACCACAGGAATTGGAAAACCTGTGCCCACACCTCCCCCTCACCTCTGTCCAAGGCCCTAAAGGAGCCATCCACACCCATCAGAGGTTTACCTGCACTTCCACACATGTCATTTACTGTAACCATTGCTCCTGATGTAGTCTCCCCTACATTGGGGAGACAGGATGCCTATATGCAGAGTGTTTCAGAGACACTCAGACCAATCAGCCCCACCGCCCCAAGGCTGAACACTTCTACTCCCTCTCCCAGGAGGTCCTGGGCCTCCTCCTTCGCCACTCCATTACACCTGATGCCTGGAGGAAGAACACCTCATCTTCAGCCTCGGGAATCTCCAACACCTGGGCGCTCTGGGGAGATGTGAAGCTATTCGGAGGTGGATTTGGATTTTGCAGGGCTCCCGAAGCATACAGATGGAATCTGGAAACCACGAGATGAGGAGGACTCATTGTTGCCTTTTGTCATACTGGAAATCAGAAAATGGATGCAACCACTTTTGTCATGTTCACGCAGGTGTCCCGGTCAATGAGGGAGGAGAATGGAGGAGCTAAAGATGAGAGAGTTTTTAAAGGAAAAGAACATTGCACACTGACCTATACACTATACATGACACAGACTTGCCTGCTCCATAATCCCTGGCTGTCCTAAAGCACTGCCCCTTGTTTGCTCTGCACCTCTGTCCCTTATACAACACTGAACAACTCATTCACACCAATGCTTTTGGATGCAGATGCCATGTAAAGAACAGGCATGTTGTAGGACGAGGCCTAAAGTTTTCAGTGGGACCCATTGACCTCTATATCTCCATTCCTCTTGTTTCCAGATACTGCAGCATGTTGTTTGCACATTGAACCGTCTTGTGTGGCCATGGAGTTACATCTCATGATGGAACAGTTACATTCAGGGTTACAAAGAGACAGAATCCATCAGATTTAAGGTGAATTTAATGTCATTTATAACAGGAGTGCCAAATAACAGACAATACATTGTCACATCTGCCTCCCAAATGCCCTCAATAAGTTTTGCTTTTCCTTTCTCTCCCTCTACATCTCAACATATCCCTGGTGCTGCAAAATGGGATGGAGGAAGCTGCTCAGCAATGGAGCCCATTGGCCCTGGAGGTTTGGTGGGGTAACCCTCAGGATGCTTGTGTCCGGACAGACCTGATGTGCCAAGGATCTTTATGTCAGAGGCAAGCGGACCTCCTCACTGAACTTCCAAGGGGTAAGAGAGGGGCAGGCAGGGTGGAGACAGAGGGCTGAGCCACCTCTGGAGTGTCCTAATGGAGATGGTTCTTTCTCTAGCTGGGTGCCCCTGGCAATGCCCTGTCTCCTTGTGAGGAAGAGGCACCTGGAGGGTGTGCAAGGTTCCCCAAACTCCTGCTGCCATTTGTTCATTCCTGGGTCAATGGAGTGTAGGCTTGAGCACCTCTCCAGGATACTCCAAGCCTGCCATCCCCATGGCAACCACCAACCTGTCAATGGAGGCAGACAGAGGGCTGCATGATTCGCTACATTGCTGCAGATTCTGACCAAAAAGGGTGTTGTACCCTACATACCTGTCTCATGGTCTCATTCCTCCTGTACATGTGGATAAAGTACCTGACACTGCACAGCCCTCTCTAGCCATGGCCAGAGAAGGCATCTAGTGTCCACAGTCCCCCTGAGTGCAAGTGAATTGGGCATTGCTTCCTCAGGCAGCTGTGTAACCAACCATAAGGAAATACATTAACTGACATTTGCCCCTCACCCCACAAAAATTCTGCCTAAGAAATGTTTCCTCTAGTTCTGGAGTGGGAGTTGGTGACTTCTTTAGAGTCAGTCAGTTTCCTTTAGGTTAGGCTGCTCAATCGGTAGAAAATAGGTGGGACATGCGTGCTACACATTTCACCCTTTTTCATAGGCAAACCTGATTGACATCATTTAGCAGGAAGCAGGCCGCAGCGCTATGAGCCATTTGTAGGTTCACCTGGTCATTGCATCGTGAGGGTCATAGGAGTCTAGAGAATAATTGAAGTGCCCCTCCCCCAACCTGGATTCCAGTTAAAATATAGCAATGAACTGCAGATGCTGAAACAAACAAAAAACAGAAATTGCTGGAGAAACTCAGCAATTCAGGCAGCAGCTGTGGAGAAAAAGCTGGACTTGAAACATTAATTCTGCACAGTGTTTTACATCTTAGATAGAGAAGCGCTCACCAGATTGCTGTCCCACATTTTCAAAGATTAACATTGTCAGTAAGGTGTCAGTCCCTGAGCTGGTGGGAGATTGCAGGAGGCAGCTTTGCCTTAGTACTCTCGTCTTCAGAGGTTCAGGATCTGGCTTCTGGGGGTGGAAACTGTAAAAGTTCACAACTGAGCAGGCCGGTTTTGGAATGCCATTGTTCAACTGGGTCACAGCGCCTATTAACAATGGTACAGACACAAGCGATGGTAAATACCCACTGAATAATGAGTTATAGAGTCATAGAGGTGTACAGCGTGGAAACATACTGTTTAGTCCAACTTTTCCACGCTGACCAGGTATCCAACGTCAATCCAGTTGCATTTGCCAGCACTTGGCCCATATCCCTCTAAATCCTTCCTGTTCATCCAGATGCCTTTTAAATGTTATAATTGTACCAGTCTCCACCACTTCCTCTTGCAGTCCTTGATCTGGTAACATGGCATAGTGAGATGAGGCTGGAATTGTTTGTGTGTGGGATAACTAGCTAACAAAGGTGAGTTCAGGAAGATACTATGAGAAAACGTATCAGACTTCGTGGTGAAAATTCCTCCAAATCAAGACTCAGTGCAACTCAAACTTAGTCAAACAAATGGAAGAATCAGTTTATAGATTTTGTCTCTGATGTCTTGCTCAAAAAACTTGCCACTCCTTTGGGCAAGACATCAGAGACAAAATCTATAAACACAGACTCTTCCATTTGTTTGACTAAGTTTGAGTTGCAGCTGTCAGAGCTTCTTGTTATTTCTTAAGAAACATTAAGCTGGTCAGTCTCTGGTGTTTGTGGGTTAACATAGCTAATTTCTGTATTCATGTTGCAGGGATGATTTGGCTGAGATGGCATTTCTTTGATAGGTAGCATCTGTAACATTCCTTAGCAATTTTATCAACACCTCCAAATCTGCCCAGACTTGCTTCACCAGGCTGCCTAGTCATAAATACATCGGCTACTACACATTGAGCATCTTCAAAGAAATTCATCAAGTCGAAGTTGTTATGGAATGAATCTAAAACAAATGCTGGAAAACTGGCAGCCTGTTTTGCACTCAATCCAAAATTACTTTCCATAAGTTAGGCTAAGGAGCAGAAAGGTCTGCTCAGGTTCTTGCTCCTATTCAATGTCCAGTGAATTTTCTCATTGTCTATTGTTGTTATTTGACAAAGATAAAATTAGGCTTGACTGTGAATAACCCATAACAGCTCAACCCCATGTCCAAATGGATAGTTGACATATCTATCTGGGTTCTTGCTGAAAGTGTGTTGCTTGGCTCAGATATAGAATGCATGTGCTACTTTTGTGACCATGATTGGCATGAGTTCTTGTGGAAGTTAAAGGAGGAATCAAAGTAGAAAAGTATTTTTTAAAAAGGGGGTTGTAGTGGACAGATTTGCATGTTTCCTATTCTACCATGATCTGCATGTTTTTGTGTGTACAATTTGAGTGTATTGTTATCCTCAGAGGGTGGAGTTCTGTTAAATAATATTAGCAGCAAGTTTTTGTGAGTTTAAAAATGGAGAAAGCTATTTATTTTCAAACATGCACTAACCGCAACAAGTTATTTCACCCATTCATTCTCACATAAAATGATTTCATGCATATAGAATATGTGGGCAAAGGTAATTCATGCAGTTAAAAATTATAATTATCTCAATCATTGATTTACTATCCCCAGTATCCTTGATGGAAAGTCTGCAGTTTCTGAAATGGTTTTGGTACTGTGGTTTCTTGATGATTTTGAGACTAAGTTTGAAGTAAAGGACTTGTAAAGCAAAAGGCTCTCTGCTATTTGTCAGTTAAATTTCCAGGACGTTTGTTCTCAGGTGAACTTGTAATTGGAACTGGCTGGGAGAGTCTGTGTCTCTGTTGTGATCCTCTGCTTTTAATTAAATCTTATTAGTTTCCCTGATTGTTTTAATTATTTGTTGAGAGTTTGATCGCTTTCTTTGAACTGTCTATCAGCCTCTGTTGCTGGATTTAAAATCAGCAAATCACTTTAAATCGGGAGAAAATATGGTTGCTTCATCATGAGACTTTTTTTACAAGTTCAATGTACTTTTTGAAACAAGGTAGTGTTCATGTTATGATTTCACAGTTTATGTGTTTCAGACAGTCAACGTCTTTGTTTTTGAATGACACATTCAATCTGATGATAATATCCATTTAATTGGTTTCAGGAATTCACATCAGTTTGGAATGTTCTCTTTGTTCTATTTTAAGATAGGGAATGGTTTCAAGTCCCAAAAAGAATCAGGTGGTCTTTGGTTGTTCCACCTTTTCTGGATTTTTGTATCTGGTTTTAAAATATAAAATAAATAACTAAAATTTTATAATGTGATGGGACATGACAGAACAAAATATTCTGATTAATAAATTATTACTCTGCACAACCTATTGTGTGTTCATGTGGGAGCAAAGGCAATCCCCTCTAGTTCACTTTTCCTCAACTATTAATCATCCTCTCTTCCTCTCCTTTCTTTTCCCTCAAGTATCATTCCAACTGAAATCTGGAAAGGTGGCCAATTTTCTCTTCTGTTGTCAAGAATGCAGGGGCTTATGCTGCACCTCCACAATTGCCCTTGCTGGAACTGCTGAACAAAGAGACCTTGGAGTGCAGGTTTAAAACTCCTTGAAAGTGGAGTCGCAGGTAGATTGGATAGTGAAGAAGGTATTTGGTATACTTTCCTTTATAGGTCAGAGTATGGAGTACAGGAGTTGGGAGGTCATGTTGCGGCTGGACAGGACATTGGTTAGGCCACTTTTGGAATGTTGTGTATAATTCTGATCTCCTTCCTATCGGAAGGATGTTTTGAAACTTGAAAGGGTTCAGAAAAGATTTACAAGGATGTTGCCAGGGTTGGAGGATCTGAGCTACAGGGAGAGGTTAAATAGGCTGTTTCCCTGGAGCATCAAAGGCTGAGGGGTGACCATATAGAAGTCTATAAAATTGAGGGGCTTGGATAGGAGGTGGGGGAATTCAGAACTACAGGGCATAGGTTTAGGGTGAGATGAGATAAAAGAGACCTAAGGGGCAACTTTTTCACGCAGAGAGTGGTACGTGTATGGAATGAGCTGCCGGAGGAAGTGATGAAGGCTGGTACGATTGCAAAATTTAAAAGTCATCTGGATGGGTATATGAATAGGAAGGGTTTAGAGGGATATGGGCCAGCTGCTGTCTGCTGGAACTAAATTGTGTTGGGATATCTGGTCGGCATGGACGGGTTGGACCGAAGAGTCTGTACTGTACATCTCTGACTTTATGACTCCAAATGCACATGCAATAGACAATAGGTGCAAGCGTAGGCCATTCTGCCCTTCGAGCCTGCACCACCATTCAATATGATCATGGCTGATCATCCTTAATCAGTATCCTGTTCCTGCCTTATCTCCATAACCCTTGATTCCACAATCCTTGAGAGCTCTATCCAACTCTTTCTTAAATGAATCCAGAAACTGGGCCTCCACTGCCCTCTGCGGCAGAGCATTCCACACAGCCTCCACTCTCTGGCTGAAGAAGTTTCTCCTCATCTCTGTCCTAAATGGTCTACCCCATAGTTTTAAGCTGTGTCCTCTGGTTTGGCACTCACCCATCAGCGGAAACTTAGTTCCTGCCTCCAGAGTGTCCAATCCTTTAATAATCTTATATGTCTCAATCAGATCCCCTCTCAGTCTTCTAAACTCAAGGGTATACAAGCCCAGTTGCTCCAGTCTTTCAGTGTAAATGCTCAAAGCATGATCAGGCTAAATTGGAATTTCTCCGCAATCAAAATATCCTTCACCTACGTTTTATCAAGGTACTCACATAAGGAATGTTCATTTGTGATGAAGCATCTGAGGATGTGAGAGACACAGGAAGGATTTCCCTTCCCAGGCTTTACTAGCATCAAGACAGAATGCAAGCAAGAAAATAGAAGAAAATTTGTACAAAGGAAACACCAAAATGACAATCAAAGAAATCTTGACAACTGTTCATCCTTGTCTTATGGTTGAACTACACTATTCCAACAAAAGTACGTCCAGATTAATTTTGAAAGTCTGCAGGATATTGATTGTATTGTGTGGTGGATGGCACTAAAATCATGTGCATGTGAATTAAATTGACTGTACAGCAATGCACACAGCACTTAAAATTAAATGGGGAAGCTGGAGGCAATAGCGTACAGTAGGGAATGCGATGAAATGGGAATAACTAAAACATGGCTACAGGTTACCCCATAAATAGTAGACTGTCAGCTAAACACTGTTGGTTATATAATATGATGCAAATGTACAGAGAAGCAAGAAGGGGCTGACCTGACTAGACATGACATAATGACAGTGGTTAAAACGAACACAACCAACAGCTTAGAAACAGAAAAAAAGACTGGAAATGCTGGAAAAGCTCAACTGGTCTGTTTGCACTTAAGGACAGAAACAGTGAATGTTTTAAATTAAATATTTTTTTCCTTGGTCAACACCAACAGCTTCAAAAACAGAAGCCATTTGATTGAAATAATAGTTAAGAAGGGAGCAGTCAGTCATTCTTCGAGGGGCATATTACAGCTCACCTAAAGAAGATAGGAAATATGATATATTAGGAAACATGTTCAGTGTGTTAAGGACATGGGATTATTTTAACTACCCCAAATGACTGACAAGAAATACCAAGAGGCTTAGAAGAAATAGTTTTCATGATGCATGGGACTTTTTCTTTATCATAAATGTATGAAAGCCATCAACAAGGATGCTGCTATACCGGGTATTGAGGATTGAGCCAGAATCAAAAGGAAAAATACGCAAAGGAGAACAACCAGGCTCTGATAATCAAAACACACCAAGGTTTAAGATAAAGATTGAGAAGGAAGACAAAGACAAAAATAAAAAATTGGTAAAAGTGTTTTTTTGTGTGGGATATGAGAACCTCAAAAAATAAAGTGGAAAATATTTGTGACAAACCAAAGGATGGAATACCAATGGGAACCATTCAAGATGGTACTCAGCAAATTCATTACAAATATAATAAAATATTATCAGTCTTGATTTTAAAAGTGAATGTAAGGTTTAACCAGCATTATTTATCATCTTTTAAAATAGCAAATAGAAACTGCAGATAAGGGCAATACAGTGGAAGTAATATATTTAGATTTTCATAAAGCCTTCAATGAAGTGCCACATATCAAATTCCTGAGTAAAGTTAGAACACATCAAATCAGGGGACAAGTAGTAGAACAAGTAGCAACTTGACTATAAAACTGAAAACAAAGAATAGGTGTTGAAGGTAGTTTCTCAAGCTGAGAAAACATGGCAAGTCCCATAGAGTGGCTAGAATGAGGAGCTTGCAACCATAGGGAAGTGTTTGGGTGATTAGCATTGATGGACATAAAGGGAATTCATGAGATAACTACATGAGGGAGAAAGGGATGGAAAGATAATTACTGGGGTTAGATCAGGGCTTCCTAAAATGGGGATTAGGATACCAGTTTGGTTGCAAGTTGAAACTTTGGTATCACAGACTTTGAGACAGCATTGGCCACATGGAATCATGTGAAGTTATAACAGCTATAATAGCTTCCCACTCCCATCTCCACCTCAATCCCCCTCCCCCACAAAAATCTCACTGTTCTGACAGAGGGGTCATGACAATTTTCAAATCTTAAAATGGGATCTTGGTGTGAAAGGGTTTGGTTGGCAAGGTTAGATGAAGCCGGATGTGAATAGGTATCTACAAAGCATAAACAGCAGTATACATCTGTTGTACTGAATGGCCCATTTCTGTGTTGTATATGCAATACAAGACTATGGAATTTTAAATATATCACCATATGTGATTAGGTGTGCCTTTTAAACTTTTGCAATACTTATAGCTTCTATTCTTGAAAGTAACATTTCTTGTACAACAATCCTTAGATTAGATTAGACTTACAGTGTGGAAACAGGCCCTTCGGCCCAACAAGTCCACACCGACCCACCGAAGCGCAACCCACCCATACCCCTACATTTACCCCTTACCTAACACTACGGGCAATTTAGCATGGCCAATTCACCTGACCCGCACATCTTTGGACTGTGGGAGGAAACCGGAGCACCCGGAGGAAACCCACGCAGACACGGGGAGAACGTGCAAACTCCACACAGTCTGTCGCCTGAGTCGGGAATTGAACCCGGGTCTCAGGCGCTGTGAGGCAGCAGTGCTAACCACTGTGCCACTGTGCCGCCCGTATCCTGATCCATTTAAAATAATTCTTGCTTCAATGGGGATTTAATAAATTTAAATATCCCCATGTTCCATGTTATCTTGAGCTCTGAACTTAATACACACTGTCACTTTTCACAACATGGGTATCCATTCGTCCAATACTTCAGAGGTGCATGCCCCTGAAATAAGCACATTGACTATTCTACTAAAACAGTTCACATATAAATTTTATGAATTTATAAAAATCTAGGATGCTACCAGAGTAAATTAAACTCTATTGTGTTCAGCTTTATTATATTTATGTTTGTCTATTTGAAATTAATCAATATCACTATAGAAACATGAGCCTTCCAACAAATACTGAGTTGAAAATTCCAAATGCATTGTGGATTTGCAGTTAGATCATGCTCCACAGCCAAGTATAAACAATACTGTTATTCACTTAATTATGCCTCAGAACAGAATTGGGGCAGCCCTAATTACATGCCGCGGGGAGATCACTTTAAGTTCAGGTCCTGACCTATAGTTAGTGTGATATTCACATGATTGTAAATATAAATAGGGTATTACTTAACTTACTCTCATATTTCTGCCCAAGGTATATTTAATAATTTGTTATAGTATTTGCTAAACACAATGGAAGCCTACACCATTAGAAGAAAACTCTACTAGTATCCGTGAACTGAAATGACCTTGAGTGCTTTCTAATGTCTTCATCACTGCTATTATTCTGCTATTATTCCCACCTACTTTACAGCAAACCTTTTGTCACTGCTCCAACTGAATTCATACAAGTTAGCATTGTGCCAGACAGCCTTAAGACTCAAATGCATGACCTTCTATTTGGGAGTAATGCACTCATCTGTATAATTTAGTGGGTCATCACCGTTAATTCAGATTTGATTTCAGCCAACAAGTTTGCAGCCTTTTTACAAACGCCCTTACAAACGTAACTACTCAGATAAAATCATTATTCATACAACAGCTCACATAAGATCTTTAAACTAACTCACACAGGCACTTAGGATCATCTGATGATTTTTCTCCATCATGTCTTCTGTCGATCAAATTCAAGATCACAATTCAGATGCATTCACATTATAGATGTACAGAAGTAGCTATGGTTTGACATAGATTGTGGGAGTGGCAAGTTTTCAAGATGATTCAGAACATGGGTTTACCTTATAAATTACATGTGTTTTTTTGTTAAATTTAGTCATGGGATTTGATGGCTGTCGTCAATGCCCATCCTTAATTAGGATTCCATGGGCAGTTAACAGTCAATCAAGGATGTGGCTATGGAGTCATTTATGGACCCGATCAGGTAAGAACATCAGATTTCCTTCCCTAAAGAGCATTAGTGAACCAGATGGGGTTTTCAGTTGTCAGCAGTAATTTAATGGTAATTAGGCCAACTCAATTCCAGATTTACAGAACATCCTTGATTATCCGGACGAGACGGAGGTGGAGTATTTTGTTCAGATAATTGGTTGTCCAGATAATTGATTGTTCGGATAACAGATAGTATTTTTACTGGACCTGGAGATCTTGTTCAGATAATCTGAAATTCAGATAATTGATGTTCATATAGTCATGGTTTTTCTCTATAGTGGATTCAAATTTCACCATCTGCCATGGTGGGATTTGAACCATGTCTAAGGTTCTGGATTACTTGCCCAGAAGCCCCACTTTATCACTATTCAGCTAAAAGCAGAATGAAACTACTTACTGCACTCATAGATTGGAAGGATTTCTCCATTGGGCTCAGTAAAAAATGACCTGATTTTTATGAACAAAGGAAACAAGGTATAATATCTTGATTGCTAATATCCAAATGAATAGCATCTTGAGCCAGAAACATATAAGAAGATCAAGATCACTGAACCTTGCATGCAGTATTTATTAATGAGCAAATCTACACATGTAGTATGACAGCACTTAACTTCAGATATGTTGGAGATTACTGCAATCAAGGTTTGACTGAGACCAAGGATACCAAACTGTAGGATCAGTGGAAACAACACAGTTGCTTAGCCACTCTGTACATTTAGCAGCACTGCAAGGTGCATTTCTTACCAAAAAAAGCATCAAAACTCACCGGAAAAGAGTAGAAAGATTTGAAAGGAACCTAAGGTGCAACATTTTCACACAGAGGGTGGGCGTATGTATGGAATGAACTGCCAGAGGAAGCGAAGGAGGCTAATACAATTACAACATTTAAAAGGCATCTGGATGGGTATTTAAATTGGAAGGGTTTAGAAGCCTGTAGGCCGAATGCTGGCAAATGGGACTGGACTTAATTAGGATATCTGGTCTGCATGGATGAGGTGGACTGAAAGGTCTGTTTCTGTGCTGTCCATCTCTCTGACTCTATAACACTGGAATACATTTTTTAAATTATATCAATTATATGACCAAATAGTAACTCCTGCTTGTAAATGTCAAAAAATTGCAGTTGTATACCCAGGGAGGCACAGAAATGCCACTTGCGCAGAACACTATGCAAAGCAAATACAAACTCAGTCTACAGCTCAGAAAATACCAATAATTAACAACAATAACAGTGGCAGCAGCAGTAGCATCAATATCTGTATATCATCTTCAATATGCAACATTTTTGATGCAATTTATATAATTGCAAAATAACAGATTTCTGTGTTGGGACACGTATTTGGGGGGGTGACCAAAGGTTTGGGCGAATATTTAAGAAGTTTTTTTAAACAAGATAACAGAAGCAGAGCAGTGGAATGGGTTAAGAATAGAAAACAAGTTCTTGCCCTCTAAAAACTTCGCAATCAATGATGGTACAAAGGAAGAGGATGGACTCAGTTGATCTGAGTGGCACCTTTTATAATTTGACTGCTTTTGGGAGTTCCTGGCACAGGTATCTCAATCTAGAACTCACCTAAAAACAGTCCAGTAATGGCAGTGAGCAAGAAAAATAGCGTGTTTTTACTAAATGGTTATTTTTGTTTAAGGACATTACCTTTTCATAAATTATTTTGGCATTTGTTTCTTCAGCTGTTTTATATCACTTTCTGACATGATTAAAATAATCTCTATTCTTGAGAGGTATGCTAGACTGTGAAGTGGTTCATGGTACATGTACTGTACTTTTACTTGAAGTGTAATGGGGCCTCATCTATCTCGTTGCAATAAATAGGGGGAAGTGGCACACAGCACCATTACGCAGCAATTTTTATCACTGTTTATTTGCAGTCACATTTGCAGTCTGTTACACGTGCTGAGCTTTCTCCCAACAGTTAGAAATATAAATGTTTAGAGAAAGAGGAAGAAAGAATCCCTGATCTCGGAATATTTGCACAAATCTCAAAAAGTGACTGGGAGGAGGGGTTAACAGAAGCCAAATTTACACTGTGGCATTCACATTGGTGTGAATTCAATGTACCATGAAAAATATATATGAAAGAAATGATTGTAATATGTCTATAGCCCACTTTACATTTCATAAAATAACTCAACCAAGAACGAGAGAAAAATTTGTAATTGTATCACACATTTCACAGCCTCAGGATGACCCAGTGTACTTCAACAAACCAATGAAGTACTTTGGAAGTGTAGTTACTGTCATCATGAAAATGCTGTAATGTTGTAAATACCTATTGAACCCAAAAAGTGTTGAGAATTTCCTGTCAGCATCGAATCATTACTGGGACGCATATGGTTTTTGATAAGCTCAGAGTGTTGCCTCCTCTTTGATTAAAACTGAACAATTGTGACAGATTAAGTAGCAATGCACATTAAATTAATTTACGTACATTCTGCTTCCCTCAAGAAGCACAAAACAAGTGACATGTTTTCCCAACAAATAGTGAGTCTCTCTGCAAAATAATCAAGATTAGGCAGACCTGGTAAGAATAAGTCCTCTTCTTTTGCTGAGTTTATGTGTATGAACAGTTGAACATGTGAAAACGTTTCTGTCCACTTTTGTCAGGTACAGACGGTAAGTATTAGGACTAGATTGACGTTTCCGTAAATAATATCGGAATTTTCCAATTATTCCCATTGCATTAATTATTGAGTGAATTGTCTCTTAAACATTCAGGTAATTTTGCCACTTCCTGATTTACCCTGCTTTGCCAATAAAAATTCCAGTTGAAGTTAAATCTATCCAAGCATTAACACTTAATAGGAAATTGAAAGCTGTGCTGTAAACAATGTTTTATTAGAGAAAAAAAGCTTATAAGCATCACTATGCTTCAGCTCCAATGCCATTTTTGTACGAAGAAACAAATCTTATCTGTATGGCTAGTTGTCTATAAAGATCATTTCTGGATAGTCCCTTGGGTGGCCATTATAGAGAGGTTTTTCTATACTTCAGTGCTTTTATTGCCATGATTTATAAATGCAGACTCACATGTTATTGCTATTTAGTATTTCTGCATAGAATATTAATAATATTTTTAACCTTTTCAGAACAGAATGCCCTTTGCCACTAACAAAAAAAATTTTCCTGGCTTTTGTTGTTGATAAAATAATTTTCTAAGTTTTTAATGTCAATAGCGATAAGGTAAAGCGAGAGACGTATATAAAGCTGTTGGGTATATCTTTATCCTTAGTTCATTTTCAATTTGTTGAGGTTCTTGTCTCATCATCTGCTGGTACTTAATTCTGAGCTGCTTTCTTTGGTACGATTTTCAGTGATGGTTTGTGTTGACTTACAATCTCAGGAACAGCGAGCAGGCAAACCCCAAGTCTACCTCCTCTGAATGGGGGAATAACTGTGTTCTATTTCTTTGTAAATTGCATGAAATATTTTAACCTGCCTTCTGTTTAAAATTGGCTTTGAAGTGACTGAGTGAAACAAATCAGTCATGTTGTCATCCAGTTAACTTGATGAAATTTCCAGGATCCATCCTTCTAAAGTGGGAATAAAGCAGATTCCGACTTGCTGGATGGAAGCGAATGCAACAGATGAATGGCAGATGAGGAGCATGAAAAAAGATAGGAGTGACATTATAATCTAGGGCAAGAAATGATCAGTTCAAACATTAGGCTTTTGTCATATTCTCAAATAGGGCTGTTAGGTTTGTTTTGTTCTGTATTCTAACTGGTTACTCTTTTTTTACGAATTCCAATGAATCAACCACAATCAAATAACAATACAACTAAATTCTCAAAATTACCATAATGTCAGTGTTTTGGTGTTCAGTTTAGCTCAGGTAACAGCTCACTCCAGAATCAAAACCCTAAGCTTCCTAAACTTGATCACTGCAACAAAGTTAATACTCTGATAAAATACTGAGATTTACCTTCTTACGGGTAAGATATTAAATGGAGGAATTGTGGCTGTTAGTATCTTCCAGAGCATCAGGCAAATTTTAGAGATTCCATGGCACCATTTCAAGAACATCAATTAATTCTTATGGTGTTTTGGGCCTCAACAAAATTCATTAGTTTTGGATACAGCTTTACAGAAATTAGCTGATGTTTTGTCTGCATAACTTAAGTTGCTTGAGCATTAGTTTACAAGGTGAGCAGGTTGAAAACTGTTTGAGATGCAACAAGGTATTATATATCAATTGTTATGACCAGATCCAGGTGAGGATTTCCATAGTTCCACATAATATAAATAACAGAACATAATAGAAAACATAAAACTTTCAAACCTATTGGTGAGGAGGGATAAACTGATTCTTTGTCTTTATCGACCCATACTGAAGCTGCTCACAATAAAGTTAATTTATAAAAGATCTTTTCTCCTTGAGCAAAAATAATTCATGTTTTAAAAATAGCCAATTTAATCAGACTTTCTGGAGTTAATAAGGAGTAAGTTTCTTAATTTCTGTTTGAGAAGAAAGAATAATACAACACACGTATACAAACATTATAAAGGAGAAGTATGTCCAAAGAAAAAGTTAAAATATATCTACATCAATCCTTGGGTCATTCATGAAGAGTTGATAGTGGGCATTGATAGAGTCATAGAGATGTACAGCATGGAAACAGACCCTTCGGACCAACTCATCCATGCCAACCAGGCATCCCAAACCAACCTAGTCACATTTGCCAGCACTTGGCCCATATCCTTCCAAACCTTTCCCATTCATATACTCATCCAGATGCCCCTTAAGTGTTGCAATTGTAATAGCGTCCACCACTTCCTCTGGCAGCTCATTCCACACATGCACCATCCTGTGTGAAAAAGTTGCTCCTTAGGTCCCTTTGAAATCATTCCCCTCTCACCCTAAACCCATGCCCTTGAGTTCTTGACCCCCTCACCCCAGGGAAGAGATTTTGACTATTTATCTTATCTATGCCCCTCACGATTTTGTAAACTTCTATTAAGTCACCTCTCAACCTTTGACAGTCCAGGGAAAACAGCCCCGTTTCTTTTGATCATGGCTGGCTGACAGGACACATTTCAAGAGAGTGTCCTATTTTAATTTGATTGGATAACTGGCTTTGAATGAAACGCAGTAATGCAGGGTGATTAGTGGGTGGCCTTGAACCAAGACCTTCACGACACACCAAGGTTTGAACTAAGCTCGCATACAGAGGTACCTCACATGGCACATGTGAGCACCACAGCATCCTAACATGGCTTCTTCCATTAACAGCTACAGACCAGAGCTGATTAGGCCTTTAATTCCTGTTCTTGCGTATTGTAAAAGGAGAAGACAAAATAAATCTTTCATTCAGCCTCCTGTCTTTTCTCCTGTCATGTTCACAGTCTGAGATAATTGTTAGGAGTTTACAGTTCAGATTGTAGAACATTTCTCTATTTTAAGTCCAATCTGTGGAAATTTTCTTGATAAATCATCAGGTATGACATTCCAGTGCTGTAATTAAATGTTCAATATGTCGATAAATAAAATGGGGTTATGATCAATTGTTATCATACAATGTAAATATTTTATTTTCTATTCATTTTATCGCCTTAGTTCATTGGATCAAACCAGAGTGATTTATATTGTGATTATGTTTCTGGTCAACTATGTTAGATTAATTACCTATTATTAATGAATAAAATGTCAACCATGCTATAAAGGTGATATTTTGGTAAATGACCAAGAATATTACTAAATTTGCATTGACAATGAATGTGAATGTTTGATGAGACAAGTTACATCCTTCGATATCTGTTACAGTCTAATCAGCTCCACCACTGAAAGTGGACTGCGGTAATGTTTTCATCTGTATACCATTTCTCTTTTTGTCAACAAATAATATATCTCAATAGCCAATGAGCAAATTTCAATTCAACTTGTTAAATAGATAGGATAAGGCTCAAAGATGATCTGATTATTGATAAAATCTATCTTTTTTCAGCAAGGAGCATTGCTTGCTCATCAGAATATAACAAGGAGAAAACAATAGCCATACAGCATGAGAGGAGGGTGCTAATTGGTTGACAAGTGGACTCTGACTGATAGAGGCATTACAGTAGAGAATACACCAGTTAATGATGACTGACTGCTAACTGCCAAGCTTTGTTTAGATTCAAGCCAGATAAGTTGACTCTGATTTCTCAGAGCAACATGCTGATCAATGAACCAACAAATGACTGTCCCTATTTTGTAGAGTCAAATGGGTTCTGCATGTGGTCACATGTTTTCAGTCTGTAAAATACAGGGCATTGTATTAATGTGTATAGCTTCCAACACACAACATATCAAAGTGCAAAGCTGACTGACAATCCTAAACTTGTTGTCAGTGAAATGCAACAATCAAAGGAGTTCCCTATGTTCCATATCTTCATTGGGAAATCAGCAGGGGAGGTCTCTCGTAGTGTCTACCACAAGCCTACCTTCACTGGTCTCATTGGGATTCTCCACAATAGAAGATTGGCCTTATTAGCAACCTCATAAATAGGGCCTGAATCATTTGTTCACAATGTGAGCTTGATGCTAAAACAGGACATACCAAAACTAACCTGCAGGATAATGGGAAGCTATCCTAATCAGATAATTTGTTGTATACCATGCAAACTCATGAAAGGCTCTAAGGCCACTTGATGTTGAAAAGTGGCCAGTCTCTCTCAGGTTAGCCTGGAAGGCAAAAGACCATTAAAAAATTACTGAGCAACAAATGATGCTAACGGTTTCATGCTCCCAATATGCAGTGGCAATACAAGTGATATTTGCCACTAAGGGGCTGCTCCCATCAAACCAAAATGATTTCCTGTCTATCACACAAATGAATAATGTGGTGTGTATTTCAGTGCTAATGTGATATTAAGTATGTTGGCTGTACATCCCAAAGATTGGTGGATTGTATCAGACAACATAACCTTTTGACTGTTTGGAACAAACAAGGTATTGGAATTATGAGGGGCATAGATAGGATAAATAGACAAAGTCTTTTCCCTGGGGTCAGGGAGTCCAGAACTAGAGGGCATAGGTTTAGGGTGAGAGGGGAAAGATATAAAAGGGACCTAAGGGGCAACTTTTTCACACAGAGGGTGGTACGTGTATGGAATGAGCTACCAGAGGAAGTAGTGGAGGCTGGTACAATTGCAGCATTTAAAAGGCATTTTGATGGGTATATGAATAGGAAGAGTTTGGAGGGATATGGGCTGGGTGCTGGCAGGTGGGACTAGATTGGGTTGGGATATCTGGTCGGCATGGACTGGTTGGATCGAAGGGTCTGTTTCCATGCTGTCCATCTCTATGACTATAATCGCACCAACACCATTCTCCCCAATCTCAAATTCACCTGGACCATCTTGGACACCTTCCTCTCCATCTCCGGTGACTGCCTAACCATGGACATCTACTACAAGCCCACCAACTCCCACAGCTACCTAGATTACACTTCCTCCCACCCTACCTCCTGTAAAAATGCCATCCATTATTCCCAACTCCTTGGCCTCTGCTGCATCTGTTCCCAGAATGACCAATTCCACCTTAGAAAGCCTCAGATGGCTTCCTTCTTCCAAGATCGTAATTTCCCTTCCCACGTGGTCGACAATGCCCTGCAGTGTACCTCCTCCACTTCCTGCACCACCACCCTTGAACCCCATCCCTCCCAACGCAACAAGAACAGAACCACACCCGGGCCTCACTTTCCATCCCACCAACCTCTGCACATATTGCATCTTCTTCTGTCACTTCCATCACCTACAAATGGACCCCACCACCGGAGACATATTTCCCTCCCCACCCCTTGCAGTGTTCTGGAGAGACAATTCCTTCTGCGACTCCCTCATCGGGTCCACACCTCCCCACTAGCCCACACCCCACTCCCAACACCTTCCCCTGCTACTGCAGGAAGTGCAAAACCTGCACCCACACCATTCTCCTCATCTCCGTCCAAGGCCCTAAAGGATCCTTCCACACCTGACATAAATTTACCTGTACCACCAATGTCATCTACTGTATCTGTTGAACCTGATGTGGTCTCCTCTACATCAGGGAGGCAGGATGCCAACTTGCAGATCATTTCAGAGAACATTTCTGGGACACTCACACTAACCAACCCCACTGCCCCATGGATGATCTTCTCCTCCCACTCCACCAAGGACATCCATATGCTGGGCCTCTCCCTTAGCCAAACCCTTACCAGCCAACGCCTAGAGGATGAACACCATCTTCCGCATTGGGAACCTGCAACCATACGGGATCAATGTGGATTTCAACAGTTTCCTCATTTCCCCTCCCACTACATTATCCCAGTACCAAGCCACCAACTCAGCACCGTCCTCCTGACCTGTCCATCACCTTTCCCATCTATCCACTCTAACCAGCTGTCCGACCTATCACCTTCATCTACCTATCACTTTCTCAACTACCTTCCCCCCCTCCCCCCCCCACCAATTAATGTTTAAGATCCCCGGCCTGTAAGCTTCATTCCTGAAGAAGGGCTGATGCTTGAAACGTCAATGCTCCTGCTTCTTGGATGCTGCCTGACCTGCTGTGCTTTTCCAGCACCACTCAACTCTGTTTTCCAGTATCTGCAGTCCTCACTTTCTCCTATAAACGCACTAGCTTGCATTTGCAAAATTTGCAATGCCATGTTCAACATTAGATGTGATTCTGCATTTGAACAACATTTGCTGGATAATCCTAAGTGTGCAGAAAATTACACTGATAATCAACTTAGTAGTCACTTGGGCTTCGAATTTCACACATTTGTGCACACTGGAAGTACAAAAGTGAAGAAAGGAAAATATCAAGGAATCTGTACAAAGTGATAGATTAGATTAGATTAGATTTAGATTTATTGACACATGTACATAAAAATAGAGTGAACAGTGCTTTATTGAATTCAAAATGCAAAGTGTCAACTTGAAACACTGAATATAATACAACATTTTCCTGTGAAAAAGTTCATCTTTCACTCTTCTTCTTGTTAACCTTTGCTACTCCTCTGTTTGCTGCTTAACATAGGCTGGGGTCTCTGTGTCAGGCTTTGGGGTCTCTGTTATGGGACCACCTACATCATTGCCATCATTTCCACAACCACCATCGCCACTGGTCATCGGTCACTGGGGTCCTTGCTCCGGGCCCCTCCTCACCTCAGACTCTGCAATTTCAGCGGCAGAGATAGTTGGCCATGGCCATGCATGGGGCCCAATCCCAAGGGACTCCTTTGCAGAATTTTGAAATCATGTTTACTGGAACACGTTGCGAGATGTCTATAACGTTGTCTTCTCCTGGAATGTTGAGAGCAGAAGCAGACAGTGTGAGTCTGATATCTTGTGAATGTAGGGAGAACAGTTAGACAGTATGTTTTGATTGGCTTCTGTCCACTTGACCGTGGCTTGTATAGGGCTAATGTAGCAGAAATACATAGCTCTTAAAGAGAAAGAATCAAAAAAACACTCCGTGTTCTCTCTCCTTCTTGAGCGGAGACACCAGAAAGTCTCCAGTAACAGCTATGTGGCTTCCAATTACATTTCTCTGCAAAACCATTTTGAAGGATTAATACAATGTCTCCAAAAACGTTGAAAGGATTAATTCTTGACTAGTTAGTATACAACAGAAAAAAGTTAAAAGGAATTGGAAGCAACCAAAGAAAACAATTAATCAAGTCTTGTATCCAGACTGTTGCTGGCGACAATGTTTCCCTTACTAAAAAAAAGTTCACGCTTAATATCGGTGTCTTCTCTGTCATTGTGTGTCTGTCTGTTTGTGAAGGGGGTGTTGAGGAAACTGCAAAGTTCAAGTTACATCATTAGCAATTCATATTTTGTAGTAAAATGTCATATTTTGGTAAGTACAGAAAACTTAAGGACATTTTCTTTTCACCTGAGTTTGTCAGGCAGGTAAATTGAGGACTTTGGAGAATGCGATTAAATTTATTTATATTTGTAAAAATACTGGACCTTTTTTTTAGGATTGTTGGCAGGTATTGTTTCAGTTAGAATATAGTCAATCATTTGAGATTATTATAGGTTGCCTTAGTTGATGTGATGGAATGTGGCTCTTAAAATGTGAACAGAATTTTCAGGTCAGGTTGTTGGATATAGATTAACCTGAAGCTTCCTCAGGGACATAGAAGCTCTTAATATAAGGATTTATTTTATCAGCTTTATACTTGTACATTAGCCAGTAAGGGAAAAAAGACTTATGGAAGAGTTCCATATTTGGAATAATATTGAATTAACACAACGTGGTCAGGATATGTGCTCTAGTGGGTGTCCTCTCCATCTCTGAAAATGAATACAGATAATTAGGTATTCTTTTAAAAGTTAAAATTTTCTTTGCTTCATAATGAGTTCTACCTCCTTTAGTTGCTCCAAGGTACAAATACAATGACAACAAGGCACCAATAAAAATCATAATTATCCATGATCAAGAGCACCAACTTCACTGTTAGTTTCCTTTAACATCTGGCTAACAATTAACAAAAAAAAAAGCGTGGCCAGTACATTTGTGTAGGCAGAGCTGGGTGAATGCAAACCCCGAACAGCAGGGTTATGACATAAAATTTCTTAATCACCATATTAGGTTCCAAGTGTGCAAATTACTTTTGGTTATAGTCACATTTCAGATAAATAGTCCCTGTTTCCTGTTCAAATGATGAATGGGAACCAGAGTCTTATTAATAGCTACATGCCAGTGGCATGATGACAACACAACACAACACCGGCGTGGAGAAGGTATTTGTCAGGCAAAGAAATTATTACCTCTTATATGCAGACAGATGTACTTTATGACATGCCAATGCATACTATTGAATAACACTGCTGTTGAGTAGCATGTCTTAACTTTAAACTTCTTTTTGATGTTATGGCGCAGATCTTGTTTCATCATGGTATTATTAGGTAGCTTACTTGCTACTGTACATTTCCACATATATCAAAGTAACATTTTAGCAAATGTAGCAGCGCTTTGTGACCCTGTTTGGTTCTGTTATATAATCAGAATAGAAAGGAATGTGTGCATGTACAATACTGAATAAGACTTTTAATCACTGACTTTTAATACTCACTCTTAGGCTCTGAACTATTGAGTCTCTCAAATCTACAGTTTTGCTGAATTTGAATACTGCTGGACTTTGTACAGGTTTTGTGAAATGCTTTGTCATCCCAAAGAAATGTTTTCATGTGAATTTCCTTCAGAGAAATCAAGTGACCATTTTAAAAACGTAAAGTCATTGAAGATATATTGTTTGCATCATATTTGCGCAAAAGGTTTCTCAGCAAGAAGAGTATCACGCCTTGATCAAGTTTATAGCAGAAACTTTATAACTTGGTCAAAATCTTGTAAGTGTTTGGTGCAGTCTGGTAAAGTTGAGGCTTTCTGCAACCAATGGGCACTCCAGGGAATAGATTTAGTAGTTACGCATCTTCTTTTTTAGTGCATTTTAGACTTTGCTGCTTTATGTTGAAGATATTCTAGTTTGACTGGACTACATTTTATTGTGATAATGAAGGTGTACTTAAAGGAACACTGACAGCTGCTGACTCCAGTCAGTGACTTTGAGGTAGCTCCCACTTAGTTCAAGTAAAGTAGACTTAAACCATCATAAATTTCCTGACAAAGGATGTGTTAGATAGCACCAAGGATGACTCTTCTATCTCCTTTCCAGAAGGAGAATCGGCAATCTCTGTCCAGAGCTGCTCTGCTCTTTTTAGTTAAAACTGGGAACTGAATGCAGATCAAACCTATGCTTCATTAAAAAAACAGAACTGTGGACGCTGGAAATGAGAAATAAAAACAGAAATTGCTGGAAAAGCTCAGCAGGTTTGGCAGCAGCTGTGTTGTGAACCTGGTTCTGAAGAAGGGTCACTGGACTCAAAGCTAACTCTGCTTTCTCTCCACTAATGCTGCTAGACCTGCTGAATTCTTTCCAACAATTTCAGGTTTTTGTTTCCCCTCCCTTATAATGTGGATTTGAGCATGAATACTATACTCCAGAGTGTGAATTTTTAATTTTATTTTGTCACAAATTGTTTTATATTTATGAGATTTTATTTGTGTTGTGTAGAAAGTATAACAGTGTCCTTCCTAACACAGGTTTAAAAGCAAAAATCACGGTTTTTTTTCAGCCAAAGTTGGATTTTTCTTACTTCTACAGTGACCTTTTGAAAAACCTTCAGTATAATTTATAATTAACTTGATAGAGTTGTTTGAAGAAGCGAGTGGCGATTAGACAAAGGGAATATGGTTGATATCGTGCATGGATTTTCTGAAGGCATTCAATAAGATGAATCACAAAAGACTTGTTAAAAAAGAATGGAAACTGGTGAAAAAGCAAATATAGCAGCATGATCAATCGTCAGAAAGCATTCGGGTAAATGAGCATTGTTCGAACTAGAAAATGCTGGAATTGCTATAATGCAGGAGTCAATGCTGGGTCAGCTTTTATTCTTCATATAACAGAGAATTAATAGGTAAAAGTAGCAGAACTCTTGAAATTTGCAGCTAAATAGCAAAGGCAATTTGTAAGGTCAAGGAAGCCATCGGCTGTTTAGAAGACTGGCCAGAAAGGTTTTAGTTGCAATTTAATGTGGGTACGTACAAGGGAAAAATATCAACTGCTGTGTATGCTTTCGATCGAAAGACAATGAAAATGTTGATTAATAGGGAAACCAGGAGTTCAAACACATCATTGTCTGTGAAAGTGACTGCAGATAAATAAAACCAACACACATAATGAGAAAAATTTGTTCTTACATGCGAAAGTATAGAGTTCAAAGGTCATATTGATGAATTTGTAGAAAACATTGATTCAACCACAATTACAGTAATCCATGCAGATTTGGGCATTGCATTGTAGAAAATGCATTAAAACAATAGTACAATGTTGATTCACCAGGATGATAGCATGGATGGGAAACAATAATTATGAGAAGACATGTGACATACTGGCATTGCTTCCAATGCAGTAAATAGAGGTAACACGAGGCTAGGTGGAGTTTTTTTCTAATTTTGAAGAGTTTAATAGAGTGAATACGGACAGGCAATTGCTTCTGGCTAAGGAGAACTGATAGATTGTCATCAATTTAAAATTGTTTCAGAGAATATTAGGATGCGCTTCCTAAAACATTGTTGCTGGCAGAGGGAACATTTTAACCAGGGAATGGTCAAAGCAGGTACTGCTAGATCTAAAGAAAAATATGATAAATATTTGAAACATAGAAATTTATGACACTGAGAAGAGAATAGGATAGTTGGAGTTGTGTTACATTGCTTCAGCAAGAAAACACCACAAAAAAGGTGATGGGTTACAAAGCTTCCCTCCGTGTTACAATCTTGTATGATTTTAAATGAATTACTAGAACTCCTTCAGTAATAAACCCTATCAAGCACAACCAAGCCTTCAGACATTTTGGCTGTCAAAGATTCATTATTATGGATTCAACATAAATACATTCTGTTACATGAGTCTTTTATATGCACATATTACGAGACCATGATTCCTTTGAATAAGTCTTAATACTTTCTCCAAATTAGCACATTGCTTAATACATATTTGATGTACGTTAAATTTATTCACCAAAGAACATTACAAAACTTTACATGTCAGTTACAAATAAAAGCCATTCCAAGCATGTTTTAGCAACTTGGCAAAATATTCTTATGTCATAATTACAAGAATGCATGAAGTGAGCAATAGTAACAGTTAAAGGCAATTGCCAATAACTAAAGTTAATTCATTTTTCAGGAGTCAGTATTGGATGCAGGTCTTCTTTTAACCTTGATTCTTAAACCCTTTATCCCCATATTATTTACTTGCTGTTTGGTCTGGACTTTCTGTAAAGTGTTATGATACTGGACAATGTTATTAATGGACAAATAAGATCCTCAACTAAAGTCAGTTTTGACAGATCATATTTTACTCTACTTTGATTTTCAAGAAGAGGTCTGATACTGAAACACGGGCATGCAAAACTGCGGGTTTTGCTTTAATAATGAAATAAGACAAATTAAAAATCAAACAGAATAAACCAAACTATCTACTTACATCAAGAAAACCTTGTTAATCTAAAATCCTCCTTTATAAATCGAAAGGAAACAAAACAGAGTGTTGTCTTTAGTACCTATTTCAACTTTTAGATTGGTACTGCAGAATTTTTTTTTACCCTGGAGCTATCATCCAGCTGTTGAAATGTACTCAGATTTAAGTAACCTCTTCAGGGTTTTTTCCCAACATTTTTGATCTGGGACTAACACGAACTCTTCACTCAAAGGTAACCTACTTCATTATGGATCCTCTCTTTCTTAGGAGCACCTATCTATACAGTCAGCTTATTCTAAGAACTTCACATGATCATTCTAAACTCAAAATAAATATGTGAAAATAAAAGCTTTCCACTTAGCTCTGGGCGTTTTTCTTAAAAATTAAAAAAATCTTCAGACGTCTCTGACAAACCTTGAGGCCCCATTATTTACCTTTCTCAGTAGCAGAACAAACGATCTAAAATATCGAGTAGTGGTGAACAAAACCAATTCACTCTAAAGTCAGGTCTCAAAACTGTTTGCAAAGAAATCATCATAGCTACAGACAACACATTAGTTTATAAGTCAAAAACCAGAAACCCACATTTATAATAGATAGTATCAGAGAGATCATGTAATCACTAACTTGTAATAACTTCAATGAAGTTATACTATGGGCCTCCCAATAGCCAGCAGGAGACAGAGGAACAGATATGTAAGCAGACCAGGGAGAAAAGTAAGAACAACATGTTTGTTGTCAAGGGTGCTTTTTTTTTAAACTGGTTGAATATATTTTAATTGAAAAAATAGATTTTTTAAATGTTACAAGTACAAAACAATACAATTTAAAACAGCGCAAAAAAAAAAGCCCAAATAAAAACAAAATCCCCAAACCATCCTCATCTACAAATGAATAAACATATATAGAAAAAAATCAAACTGGCTATTTAACTAAATAACCAACAACAAACTCATAAATAATAAAACTCAGCCCAGCCAAACAAAACGCTCATACATTCACAGTTCCTCCTCCCTGGATATTGGGCTCGTAAACTCAATCATTATGGCTATATAAAAGCCCTTGTTAGTGTGGCAGATAAATCTGTGTCAAGGTATTCCAAAGAGGGCTGCCATGTCTTATAAAAAGTCTCATTTTGTGGTGTACCATATTTGTAAGAAAATCTGGGGAAATATGCTCCATTACAATCTTCTGCCAACCCGACAGGCCCAGGGTTTTTCGGATATCCAACCTAGCAAGGCATTCTTTTTTGCACAGAATAGGAGGATATTGAAAAGTTTTTTCTTTTGTACATCTGCTGGAAATACAGTGGGCAGGCCCAAAAAGAGAGAGATAGGGTCGTTCTCCACCATTACACCCAAAATCCTCTCCATTGCGCCCACCACAACATTCCAATATGTTTGAAGCCTATCGCAAGACCAAAGACAAAGACAATGGGTAAGAGTGCCAGTGCAGATCTTGCACTTGGGACACACTGAAGACATGTTTAAATTTTGACAAACAGTCTGGAGCCGAGTGCACCCTGTGGAGAATCTTCAACTGTAAAGCATGTGTCCTATTGCAAGTTGATATCTTCCTTGCATTCTCCCAAATATCCTCCCATGCCTCTGAGGAAACTTCAACACCCACCTCTCTCTCTCTCACATCCTGCAGAATCGATCAAACTCATCTGAGGTGGCACTCCCCGAATTGATGATATAAAATATTGACAGAGAGTGCACTCTTAGCACTTAGAACCCAACCCCCCACCCCCCACCCCGTCAGATTTGCAGGGACCACTCAAAAGTGTGGTCTTTTTTTGAATACAATCCCTAACTTGAAAAAAAACGAAAGAGGTCTCTATTAGATAACTTGTATTTCCGTACTAACTGATCGAAGGACGTCATTATGTCTCCCTCAAGTAAATCACCCATGCAAGACCCCTAGCTACCCAATGTTTAAATCCTGAATCTATCATACCTGGTTGAAAACCTGGCATACCCACTAAAGGTGTAAACAAAGATGCTTTGCTAATATTGCCTTCCCTCTTCTGAATTGCCCTCTATGCTTTAACAGTATTGATGACTATTGGGTTATGGCAATATTCACTAACTGTCCTCATTTTGTCCAAAAACAACACACTGGTAAGGGGGCCCCTTGTCTGGGAGGCTTCGATATCTAGCCATATTGAAAGAGGATCTCCACAAACCCAATCACTCACGTAGGACAAAAATGAGCTTAATTGGTAATTTTTAATGTCTGGAAGGTTCTATCCTCCCTGTCTGTGAGGCAGTTGCAGTTTGGCTAGTTAAATGAGGGGCCACTTACGATGCCAAATAAAGGAACTGAACCAGCCGTTCAGCCTCCTGAGTGTTTGCTTCTGAAAATGAGGGGGAGCATCTGTATAGGGTATAGCAAACGGGGGGAGAATATTCATCTTAATAAGCACTATCTGACCCAACCATGAGACCGGAAGTGCCTCCCATCTTTGAATATCTTGTTTAATTTTTCCAAATAATTGGATAAAATTGGCTTTGAACAGCCTATCCAGAACTGGAATAATGAATATGCCCAAATACACAACACCCGCCTGTGACCACCTAAATGGGAATCTATAGTCACCCTCACGACCTAGCTCCTTCGTAAGACCACCCATAGGCATAACCTTTGATTTTGCAAAATTAACCTTGTACCCTGAAAAAAAATGCCAAATGCGTAAATGCATTGTATCAGGTGAGGCACTGAAACTGCTGGATTTGTCAAAAAAAAATTAGGACATCATCGGCATACAACAAAATCTTGTAATTTTGACCCCACCTCTGGAGCTGATATATTGGGATCCCAACGAATGGCCTCCTCCATACGTTCAATCACCAACGTAAAATGCAGTGGTGAAAGGGGATAGCCCTGTCGTCTGCTCCTAAAAATATTAAAGTTGCTTGATTGTACCCCGTTGGTGATGACTGCCGCAAGAGGGCCATCATAGGGAACCATCTTATGAAGACTTCGCCCAAACCAAACCGCTCAAGAGTATAGAAAATGTACAGCCACTCAACTTGGTCAAATGCCTTCTCTGCATCTAGAGAAATCACTAATCCCTGTATTGACTGCTGTTGACATGCTTGAATTACATTAAGCAGCCTCCTAATTTTATTGGAGGATCTGCGACCCTTTACAAAGCCTGTCTGATCCTCTTTAATAATAGAAGGTAACACAGTCTCCAACCTGAACGGGAGAGTCTTAGAGAGGATTTTAAAGCCCACATTCAAGAACGAGATGGGCCTGTGTGAAACACAGTCTTCCGGATCCTTCCCTTTTTTAAGGATAAGTGAAATAATGGCCTCTCTCAGAGATGGTGGGAGACAATCATGACTGTATGAATCATTAAACATATTGAGCATCAGGCCTGACAGTATACTTATAAATTCCTGATAGACTTCCCAGTGAATTCTGTCAGGACCAGGCACCTTTCCACTCTGAAGCTGCCTCACAGTTTCCTGCACTTCATGCTCTGATAATGGGGCATTGAGAAAGGACTCTTGTTCGGGAGTCACACCCAGGAGCTTCAGATCCCTAAAAAAGGATGCCATTTTGGCCTGCCCCTCCTCACAATTCTCAGATTGGCATAACTTAGAGTAAAATCTCTGGAACACCACATTAATCTTTTTAGAATCACATGTTAGGTTCCCAGACCCTTCCCTAATTGACGTAAGGCTTGTGAGGCACTCCTCTTTCTGGCAAGATACACTGAGTATTTGCCTGGCTTGTCACCATGCTCTATAACCTTTGCTTTGCAAAAGCCAGCTCCTTCTTTGCCGTCTGCATGAGCATGGAATTTAATGGAGACCGCAGTGCCGTAATCCTCTGTAGTTTGACCACCGAGGGTCTGTCAAAATAGGCCTGCTCAGCTGCCTTCAACCGTGCTTCAAGGAGACACTGCTGCTCACCCTTCTGCCGCTTTCTACTGGTGGAATGTGAAATAACTAACCACCCAGCATAGGCTTTGGCATTTTCCCAGAGAACGGATGAGCTATCAACTGAGCTTATGTTGATGTCTAGGAATGGCCAAAATTCCCTAGAGGAATACCCACAAACTTATTCTCCTTGAAGATAAAGGGATCCATTCACCTGTACCTCGAACCCTTAATCTTAACCAAAGGTACACTGGAGCATGATCAAAGATGGTAATATTACCAATTGTACAAGATGCCACCAAATCCAGGGTTTCCCCAGGGGTCAGAAAAAAAAATCCTGGTGTGACATCTGTGCAGATTGGAGAAAAAATGTAATCCCTACCTGTAGGGTAGAGACGCCCCCAGACGTCCACTAACCCTAACTCCCCACAGAGACCCACTAACTGGTTAGTTTGTACAGGGGGTATCGAGGGACTTTGGGCAACCTGTCTACTGTGGGATCCATGAGACAGTTAAAACCTCCCCCTATAATGATGTGCCAGGACTCAAGACTTATCAGCTTAGAAAAAGCATCGACCAAAAATTTAAGGGGATGAGCTGGAGGGCAATAAACATTTAACACACCGTACTCTTCCTCATTTATCAAGGCTTTAAGAATTACAAACCTCCCGTGTGTGTCTTTAACATACTCCAACAACTTAAATGGGCGATTCTTCCTAACCAATATAGCCACTCCCCTACTTCTGGTATTAAATGATGGACAATAAACTTAGTCAAAGCTATTCTACCTTCAGATGCTCCTTGTCATCCAAATGGGTCTCCTGTAACAAAGCAATATCCACCTTCTTCTTTCTAAGACTCAAGAGTACCTTCTTCCTCTTGATTGGTGAGTGACTTCTCTTGATATTCTAGGTACACCATTTAATCAAATCATTAGCCATAATCTTCTGCAATAACATTTAAGTTCCAGAGAGGTGGAAGCTGAACCACAACCTGTTGAGCCTTAGTGTCACATGATCCACCAAATATAAAAACAACTGCATTTAACAAATGTACAAAACTATTACGAATAAAAAAAAAACCAAAAAAACAAACTAATATATAAAGCACCAACAGCGCTGAGTAGGGGAACTCACTCACTACCCAGAGGGGGAAACTACCCATCCCAAACTGCTCATAAGTAGGCATCTAACCATCCCAACCACCTTCACTTCTCTCAGCTAGAGCTGCACCACAAACACAAGCAGAAAAAAATAAACACCCCGTATAATACCAATATGAATAAAAATAAATGTTTTTAGAAAGGGGGTAATAAATACCCCATCCATCCTTTGGTATGGGACAAACATAGTTCTGAATAAGACAATGAATGCAAAACTGGAAAGACTGAGCCCATACCACTGACAAACCTGAAATGCTGACTCTGTTTCTGTCTCCATAGACGCTGCCTGGCTTGTCGATTATTTGTAGCATTATTTTGCTTTGGCTTCAGTTTTCCAGCACTAACAATGCTTTGCTTTTGGAAAGATTGGGCCATTTGTCACTCTGTCAGAAAGTGCTGGCCTGACAGTCACATTTGGATCTGGCATCATGGACAAGAAGCCCAAGGGCAAATCCAGCCCAAATTGTCCCAGAACCAATTTGGCTGAAAGCATTTTTGTAGAATAAGTTGCTTTTATATTTCAATTATTTAAGTGGTGAAGTAAATGTGTTGAATTTTCTATGGTCAGCAACTGGTGAGACCCAGCATAATCATCAGGAACCAATGGCCTGATTACTAAATGCAATACAACCAGAGCTATAAACATGTCATCAATTGTAGACAGCTTCCTCAGCAGAATTTGTAACTAGCTTCTTATTAATGCTCATCTTTTTATTGTTTATCTAGAAGCATCACTATAACACCTCAATAGTCACTAACCACTATTAGCTAATATTAGAACCTTGCCAAACACTTGTTTCATTTTAGTGGGTGGAGTTAACACATGAGTTATTGTAATTTTGAATTTGATTACATTTTTTTAATCCTCTTCTATAACAGGCTACTTTAGGTAAAATGCATTTCTCCTTTTTATCCACAATATTGGCCCATGTTGTACTTGCAGCTCAATTAATTTTCTACCAAGAGAATAAAAATCAGACAGAAGATTGATGGGCAGTTGGTATAACTTCCCATGAGAGCCATAGAGAGCAAGGTATAAACATTTTGCTTTAGATAGATGGCATTGTGATAGCTATAGTATCAGTCTAGAGTCTGAAGCTAGAGCTTGAAAATAAATGCAAGAATGGCTCCCAGCCATCACAATATAAAATTCAAAAGAATGAAAATAGAATGCAAAATGTAGCACAACATAAAGTTCCTATGTGAAAGATAAAGAAACAATCTAAAGTCTACCTAACAAGAGCCCAAGACTGATGAAAATTGGTAATACTCTCGGAAAAATAATTTGAATGATCAATATTTTGCCCTTTCCATTAATTCAACAAGTAAATGCATTACATGGTTGTTGCTGAGACCCAGCAATTCCTTCCTTCCCCATAACCTCCATCAAGGCTCATGGGAGTGGAGATAGTATACTCACATTGAATGAGAAGTGGTTAACAGGCAGAAAGCAGAGTCAGGATAAATGGGTCATTTTTAGGTTGACAGGCTGTGACCAGTCAAGTACTGCAAGGATCAGAGCACTGCTTGTGCATCAACTATTCTCCATCTATGTTGATGGTTTGGATGTTTCTGTATTCTTATATAGGATGTAGGCATCACTAGCAAGACAGACACATTTTTACTCACTCTTTTTCCATGGACCGATTGGCTCACCGGGCCATTACAGAGGAATAAGAGTTAGCTACTTTACCTTTAAATTGGAGTCATGTGTAGTTAGACTGGGTAAGGATGGCATATTTGCTCCCTAAAAGTATACGAATGAATTAAATTGGTTCTTAGAACAACTGACAATGGTTATTTGGTCCTCATTAGACATGGTTTTAATTCTAGACATTTTATTATTGAAACAACATTTCAGGGTGTAGTGATTGGAAGCAGGTTGACCTCTTTGACTACGAGGCAGTTGTTTGGGGTTGTTAACCTGGATCAATCAGGAAAGCCCTGGCTTATAAACATGGGATTAGAATCTCCTCAGTTCAGTTGACTGACTGTGAGCTGGCTGGTCACAGCTAATGTATTGTACACAAGTAAATGAAGGTTGTCTTGGTGATGGGATATTGGTAATGGGTGAAAACATTTCATGTCTGAGGAAGATTCGTTCGCAACTGTCATCTTGGAGTTGGAGTAAGCATTTCTGGCATCATGCCTTTATTTAGGAAGTTTGATGCATTTGATCCTGCTGTCAAAGACTGGGTCCAGTATGTGGAAAGAATGCAATATTTTTTTCTGGGAAAATGACATTGGGGCAGATGAAAAGCAACTGGACCTGAGCGTTTTCAGTTATAGGAGGCTTACCTTTTGCAGAGGCACCAGAAACTGAAATCTTCCAAGAGTTGATAGACTTGGTTAAGGAATATTATGACACAAAACGGCCTCTAATTCTGAGACAATGTTGGTTTTATTTGACTGTTACAGAACCAGGAGAATCTGTATCAGGATTTTTGACAAGTGAGACAACTGGCAGAGGCCTGTGATTTCGGATCAACCCTAAATGAGATGCTAAAACTCTGTTTGGTCTTTGGAATTAATGTTGTAACCATGCAGATTCCTCATCCAATTGCAATTTCAGGTAGGTGTGGCTCTTGTCCAAATTTGTAAAGGACAGTCACCTCGGCCAACTTTGCATATGAGTCCTCTATGCTGAAGCCCAACTGGTCTTCAAACAGGCACTATAACTGGTGTTGTCATTAAAAAACGTGGCATGTGGAGCATGGAAGCTACAGGACATCCCAATGGAAGTGGGATGTCTAACGATGTATATGGTAAAATGTGTTCTCACAGCTCACTAAACCCACCATGTCTCACCTTTCCAACTGAGCTTGGGCAACACGCTTGAGTGCAGGCAATCACAGAGCCTCACGCAGGACATATCCTGACTAGAGGGACCCAAGGCCAGCACACAGCAGAACCCCAGAACAAAGCTGAGGCTTGGCCAAGTGGCTACAAAGTTCTTCAGGATCTGGGCCAGCAAGCCATTGTTGTTGCTGTTAGTATGTGGACTCGAGACAGCAATGAAGTCTTCCAAGGCCTGTCTTGAGTAAGAAAAATTATAGGTCAGTGGTAAGGACAGGGCATACTCTGGAAATTATCCTGACATCTGAGTTAGAACAATTAAATTGCTTACCAACATCCAAATCTGAACCATGTTTAGTTACATGGTCACCCAGTCCCTACGGAGGCTGATACTAGTACAGCTGTATCTGTGTTACAGAATGTGTCTTTAACAAGATTTGCTCAGGACTCAACCCTTAAGTTTGCACAAGACCTCAGCCAAACTAAGAACATACACTGAAGAACCGTTACAGATTAAGAGTACGACTTCGGTTCCAGTTTGCTATGAGAAGCAGTTGGTGCAGTTACCACTGATGGTAGTAAAAGGCCAAGGACCAAGCTATCGGGGCCAAATTGGTTGAGAAAGATTTACCTGGATTGACCCAACAGTTTTTGATTAGAGAATAGCTACCTCAGTGAAGTCCTAGTGAAATAGCCAGGAGTATTTCAGGAAGAACTTGGGACTATCAAAGAGGCCAAAATTACTTTACATGTTGACCAGGAAGCAATTCAGAGATTTTGCAACAGAAGTGGAAATTAGGAGGCTGGAGAGCAAAGGAATCATCAAATCAGTGCAGTTCGCACAATGGCAGCACCTGTCATACCATCAGTGAAACCTGACAGCTCAGTTCACCTTTACAGAGATTTTAAGCAAACAGTAAACTGCTTCTCGCAGCTCAGTAAGTACCCGATCCCTTGCATAGAGGACTCACATGCAGAGTTGGCCGAGGTGACTGTCCTTTACAAATTTGGACAAGAGCCACACCTACCTGAAATTGCAATTGGATGAGGAATCCCAGACGTACACTACAATTAATACTCATAAAGGTTTATATGAATATATAAGACTGCCATTTGGGGTATGGTCAGCCTGCACTCTTTCCAGTGGGTTATGGAGAACATTTTACAAGGGCTATCACAGGTTGCCATTTATCTGGATGACGTACTAATAACAGGGAAGACCAATGAAGAGCACTTGGATATGGTGCTTAAAAGTTGCTCCCAGGTGGGCGCAGGCCTTACTGATGGAAAAATGCGTATTCCAGGCATTCCAAATGACATATGGGTTATAGAATCAACAAGATTATGTTACACTCATTGGAAGAGAAAGAGAGGGCGATCGAAGAAGCCCCGGCTCCCACGTCTGTACTGGAGCTTAGGTCTTTCCTTGAGTTAGTGAATTATTATAACAATTTCATACATAATCTGGCCTCTACCTAGGCACTATTACACCTGCTATTGAAAAAGAATCAGCCTTGGAAATGTTGGCATAGCCAAGAAGTAGCCTTTAGGTAAGTGAAAAAGCAGCTATCATCATTTAAGATGTTGCCCACTACGATTTGAAATGGGAGGTAGTGCTGACGTGCGATGTCTCCCCATGGTACTGGGGAGGCGTTGGCTCACTGGTGGCCCAAAGGAGAAGAATGCCCGATAGCATCTGCTTCCTGAACTTTGGTTAATGCGGAAGGCAAGTAGGCCCATCTTTGGTGTGAGGACATTCCACCAGTACCTATACAGACAGGATTTGGTTACAGTAACAGATTGCAAACCCCTGCTTGGACTACTAAAGGAAGGCAAGGTGGTGACAGACTTGGAGTAAAAACATTGTAAGTAAAGCCACAAGTCAAATACCAGGCTATTTTTCCAGACTTGGGTGGGTGGGGGCTGTAGTGATTGGAATCATGGTGACCTCATTGACTATGGGATCGTGGGCTCAGGTTAACCACCCTAATCAATCAGGAAGCCCTGGCTGACCGATATAACCAGAAAATTAGAATCTCTTCCTTTCGGGTGAGTGACTCTGAGCTGGCTGGCTACAGTTAGTGTACTGTGCACAAGTAAAAGGGTGATTTGGTGATGGAATACCGGCTTCTGTTGCAGTTATTTCAAAGGGTGAATGTTAAACTAGGGTTCTGGATTTAAAGTCCAGTGACATTGCCATTATGCCACCATCTCCACCTCTTGATTTACAATATTTCCACATTTACAAGTTTGCAGATGATATAACGTTCGATAGAATATGAGTTGAGGAGGTTGCAGAGAGGTTTCAAGAGAATTTAGAGAAATGGAGTGAATGGTCAAGATCGTGACAGATGGAGTATTTTGTGGACAAGTGAGAGTTTATCCTCCTTGGAAGGTGGAACAGAGCTGCAATATATTTCTAACATGGTGAGAGATTGGAAATGGTATCCGTGTTCATATCATAGAGTGTTAGCATGCATGTGCAACAATCAATTTAAAGACAAATGATATGTTAACCTTTATCACAAGAAGATTTGAGAACGGGGACAAAGATTGTATAGAATACTGGTGACACCACACCTGGAGTTTTGTGTGCAGGAGAATATACTTGCCAGAAGGAGAGTGCAGCAAAAGTTCATTGGATTGATTTCTAGGATGGTTGGATACCCATGAAGAAAATTTGAGGGAAATCAGGAGGGCAAAAAGGGGGCATGAGATAGCTTTGGCAAATAGCATTAAGGAGAATCCAAATGGTTTTTACAAATTAATTAAGGACAAAAGGGTAACTAGGGAGAGAATAGGGCCCCTCAAAGACCAGCAAGTTGGCCTTTGTGTGGAGCCACAGAAAATGGGGGACATTGTAAATGAATATTTTGCATCAGTATTTACTGTGGAAAAGGATATGGAAGATACAGACTGTAGGGAAATAGATGGTGACATCTTGAAGAATGTCCACATTACAGAAGAGGAAGTGTTGGATGTCTTGAAATGGGGAAAAGTGGGTAAATCCCCAGGACCTGATCAGGTGTACCTGAGAACTCTGGAAAGCCAGAGAAGTGATTGCTGGGCCTCTTGTTGAGATGTTTGTATCATTGATAGTCACAGGTGAGGTGCCGGAAGACTAGAGATTGGCAAACATGGTGCCACTGTTTAAGAAGGGTGGTAAAGACAAGCCAGGGAATTATAGACTGGTGAGCCTGACCTCGGTGGTGGGCAAGTTGTTGGAGGGAATCCTGAGGGACAGGATGTACATGTATTTGGAAAGGCAAGGACTGATTAGGTATAGTCAACATGGCTTTGTGCATGGGAAATCATGTCTCACAAACTTGATTGAGCTTTTTTGAAGAAGTACAAAGAGGATTGATGAGGGCAGAGCAGTAGATGTGATCTATATGGACGTCAGTAAGGCGTTCGACAAGGTTCGCCATGGGAGACTGATTAGCAAGGTTAGATCTCATAAAATACAGGGAGAACTAGCCATTTGGATACAGAACTGGCTCAAAGGAAGAAGACAGAGGGTGGTGGTGGAGGGTTGTTTTTCAGACTGGAGGCCTGTGAGCAGTGGAGTGCCACAAGGTGCTGGGTCCTCTACTTTTTGTCATTTATATAAATGATTTGGATGCGAGCATGAGAGGTACAGTTAGTAAGTTTACAAATGATACCGAAATTGGAGGTGTAGTGGACAGCAAAGAGGGTTACCCCAGATTACAACAGGATCTGGACCAGATGGGCCAATAGGCTGAGAAGTGGCAGATGGAGTTTAATTCAGATAAATGCGAGGTGCTGCATTTTGGGAAAGCAGATCTTAGCAGGACTTATACGCTTAATGGTAAGGTCCTAGGGAGTGTTGCTGAACAAAGAGACCTTGGAGTGCAGGTTCATAGCTCCTTGAAAGTGGAGTCACAGGTAGATAAGATAATGAAGAAGGCGTTTGGTATGCTTTCCGTTATTGGTCAGAGTACTGAGTACGGGAGTTGGGAGGTCATGTTGTGGCTGTATAGGACATTGGTTAGGCCACTTTTGGAATATTGCATGCAATTCTGGTCTCCTTCCTATCGGAAAGATGTTGTGAAATTTGAAAAGGTTCAGAAAAGATTTACAAGGATGTTGCCAGGGTTGGAGGATTTGAGCTATAGGGAGAGGCTGAACAGGCTGGGGCTGTTTTTCTGGAGCGTCAGAGGCTGAGGGGTGACCTTATAGAGGTTTACAAAATTGAGGGGCATGGATAGGATAAATAGGCAAAGTCTTTTCCCTGGGGTTGGGGAGTCCAGAACTAGAGGGCATAGGTTTAGGGGTGAGCAGGAAAAGATATAAAAGAGACCTAAGGGGC
Organism: Hemiscyllium ocellatum; assembly: GCF_020745735.1. Taxonomy (NCBI): domain Eukaryota; kingdom Metazoa; phylum Chordata; class Chondrichthyes; order Orectolobiformes; family Hemiscylliidae; genus Hemiscyllium; species Hemiscyllium ocellatum. The sequence continues at coordinate 23,346,531 of NC_083425.1, read as the reverse complement.
AACTTTTTCATGCAGAGGGTGGTACGTGTATGGAATGAGCTGCCAGAGGAAGTGGTGGAGGCTGGTACAATTGCAACATTTAAGAGACATTTGGATGGGTATATGAACAGGAAGGATTTGGAGGGATATAGGCCGGGTGCTGGCAGGTGGGACTAGATTGGGTTGGGATATCTGGTCAGCATGGTAGGGTTAGACTGAAGGGTCTGTTTCCATGCTGTACACCTCTAGACTCTAATAAAAGGCATGTTTAGGAATGACGTCAGGAGGAACTTCTTCAGTCAGGCTGGTGATTTTATTTTTGGAATTCTCTACCCTAGAATGCTGTGGAAGCTCAATATGGAAGGGACTGATGTCTAGTTACTACTAACACCAAGATATATTAGGATAGTTTGGGAATATGGTGTTAAGATAGACGATCAGCCCATGATCTAAAGTGGCGGAGCAGGCTTGAGGGGCTGAATGGCCTATCGCTGCTCATATGTTCTCATGTCTTCAGTTGTTCATTTGTGTCATTTTAAAGGAAGACATGATTGAGGTTGACATGCTGGCATTTATATGTCTGTTTTAGTTATTCCAGTGTGATTTTGGATGGTTTCCCACTCTCCCATTAGCTTCAGCACATTCACAAATCTGTTGTTCTATTCGATGCCACAACAACTATCTTTGCCCATTAATCCTATCTGCCCTGCCCTCCACTGGTTTCTTGTACTACTGTTCTTCAAATTTAATTCTTACCTTTAGTTTAAATCCTTCTATGCCCTCTCAACTTTCCATGTGTGGGATTTTCACTGCACATTCAGTTCCACCGCCTCAATTAGAACTTTCCATATCTTGATTCTGGTGTTTTTGATAATTTATTTTTTCGCACCATCCCATTCTTGCATTCTTAATATATCCGCCTTTCTAAGACTTGCTGCCTTTTTAAACCTCTGTTTTAAAACCATTCTCATTAATTAGGATACAGTTGACCCTTGGTTATCTGACATTTAGTCTGGCACCTTGTCCTCATTGTAACTATATGCAAATCATAGGGATGTTTTATATGTTAAAGGTGCTGTATAGATAGATACAAGTTCTTAATACAGTTGTATGGATGATTGGCCTGTCAGCCTTTCCTGAGCAGGCTTAAACTATATCAAGTATATAAGAACGTTAGAAATAGAAGCAGGATTAGGTTATTGAGACTTCTCAGGCTGCCTGCCATTTTATAAGATCATGGTTGATTGGACTCAGGCCTCAACTACTCCACTACTAAATATTTCAAAAGTCTATCCACTGCCTCCTTTAAACACTTTAATGTGATCTAGCCATCAGAACTTTTCTGGGGAGAGAATTTCAAACATGCACTACTTTCTGAAAGAAGAAATTCCCTTTGTAGGTGCGGCACGATGGCTCAGCAGTTAGTACGGTTGCCTCACCGCACCAGGGACCTGGGTTTGATTCCAGCCTCCACAACTGTCTATGTGGAGTTTGCACATTGTCTCTGTCTGTGTAGATTTCCTCTGGTGCTCTGGTTTCCTTTCACAGTCTAAAGATGTGCAGGTTAGATGAATTAACATGCTAAATTGTCCATAGTGTCCAGGGATGCATAGGTTAGGTTCCTGATGAAGGGCTTTTGCCTGAAACGTTGACTTTCCTGCTCCTCGGATGCTGTCTGACCTGCTGTGCTTTTCTAGCAGCCCACTCTCGAATGTAATCTCCAGCATCTGCAGTCCTCCCTTTCGCCTAGGTTAGGTGCATTAGTCAGGGGTAAATATTGAGTAATAGGTAGGGGAATGGGTCTAGGTGGGTTACTCTTTGGAGGGTCGGTGTGAACTTGTTGGGCCAAAAGGCCTGTTTCCACCCTGTTTCATCTTTAAATGAGTGCCCACTTATCCTATAACAATATCCTCTTGTTTGAGATTTCTCTGCTAGTGGAAACATCATCTGAACAGCTACTTTGAAAAACCCCTCATGCATGTTTCAGTAAGATACCCTTCATTCTTTTATACACTAACAAAAAAAGTCCTAGCCTGTTTAGCCATTCTTGATAAGTCAACCCTTTCATTCCAGAAATCAGCCTTGAGTGTCTCCTGAATTACCTCCAAAGCCAGTATATCCTTTATTTAATATAGCGAACAAAACTGTCCAAAGAACTCTAGATTTGTCCTCACCAAGACTTGCCTATCATTCAACTCCAACTTCCTAGCAATGAAAGTCAAAATTCAATTTGCCTTCTGAACTACTTGCTGCACTTGATAACAAATGTTTTTGTTTCATGCATAAGTACATCCAAATTGTTCTATGCTGCACTTCTTAGTGTAGCTGCATTTATATAATAGTCTGCCTTTTGCTTCTTCTTACCAAAGTGCATGACCTCAAATTTTCCCACATTAAATTCTTATCTGCTAAGTTTTATCCCACTCATTCAACATATCTATGTTCCCTTGTAGATTCCTTATATCCTCATCGCAACATGCTCTCCCACCTATTTTTGTATCAACAGCAAATTTGGATATATTTCATGCTGTACCCTTCTCCATGTCATTAATATAGATTGCAAATAATTGAGGCCCTCGAAATAAAGTTTATGGCACCCCACCAGTTATATCTTTCAAATGCAAAAAAGATCCATTAATCCCAACTCTGTCTTCTGTATGTTAACCAATCCTCAATTCATGAGAGTACATTATCCCCAAAATTGTGAGCTCCTATCTTGTGCAATAATAATGTATCTTAATGAATTTCCCTTGGAAATCCAAGTACACCACATTTATTATCAATTCTCCTTGTTATATCCTCAAAGAACTCTTGCAAATTTGTCAAATGTGATTTTCCTTTCACAAGTTACATTGACTCTGTTTGATTGTGTAAAACCTTTTGAAATGTCCTGTTATTTCTTTCTAAAGAACGCTATCATTTTCTCAATGACAGATATGCGACTAACTGGCTTCTCATTTCCTGCTTTCTGACTCCATCCCTTCTTAAACAGGGGTGCCACATTGGTGGTTTTCCAATCTGCTGGAAACCTTTAAGAATCAAGTGAGTTCTGGAATATTCCAACCAATGGCCTCTACTGTGGCTGCAGTCAACTGGACAAAAGTGAGGACTGGAGATTAGAGTTAAGAGTGTGATGCTGGAAAAGCACAGCAGGTCAGGCAATGTCCGAGGAGCAGGAGAACATTTCGGCAAAAGCCCTTCATCAGGATTGAGGCTGTGGAGAGATAAATGGGAGGGGGGGAATGGGGCTGGGGGGAAGGTAGGTGCGAGTATGATAGGTAGATAGAGATGGGTGTAATGGTGATACTTTGGAGAGGTGGGAAGGAAAATGGGCAGGTAGGACAGGTCATGAGGGCGGTGCCAAGTTGGAAGGTTGGAACTAGCTTAAGATGAGGGAAGGGGAAATGAAGAAACTAGTGAAATCCACATTGATGCCTTGCGGTTGGAGGTCCCGAGGCAGAAGATGAGACTTGCTTCCTTCAGGCATTGGGTGGTTAAGGAGTGGTGATGATGGAGGCCCAGGACCTGCATGTCCTTGGTGGAGTGGAAGGGGAAATGGAAGTGTGCAGAGTAGGAGGGAGAATCAAAGTGCGTGGACATTCCACCCAACCTTAAGTTCATCTGGACCATCTCAGACACTACCTTCTCTCTTCCGGACCTCTCCATCTCTGTCAATGGTGATGGCTCAACACTGACATCTTGTACAAACCCACTGATTCCCTCAGCTATCTGGGCTACACCTCCTTCCACCCTGCCTCCTGTAAAAATGTTATCTCTTATTCCCAATTCCTCCACCTCTGCTCCCAGGAGGACCAGTTCCACCACAGAACACACCAGATGGCCTTCTTTTTCAAAGACCACAGTTTCCCTCCCATGTGGTCGATAATGCCCTCCAGAGCATCTCACCCATTTCCCACACCTCTGCCCTCGAATCCCCACCCCTCCAACTGCAACAAGGACAGAAACTCCCAGTCGTCACCTTCCATCCCACCAATCTCCACATACATTGCATCATCCTCTACAATTTCCGCCACCTACTAACAGATCCCTACCACCAGTGGTACATTTCCCTCCCCAACCCTATCCACTTTCCATAAAGACCATTCCATCTGCGACTCCCTTGTCAGGTCCACATCCCCCACCAACCCACCCTCCCCTCTGGCACCTTCCCTGCCACTACAGGAATTGTAAAACATGTGTCCACGCCTCCTCCTTCACTTCCATCCAAGGCTCCTAGGAGCCTTCCACATCCATTAGAGTTTCACCTGCTCTTCCACACATGTCATTTACTGAATCTGTTGCTCCTGATGCGGTCTCCTCTACATTGGGGGTGACAGAACACCTACTTGCAGAGCGCTACAGGGAACATCTCCGGGACACCTGCATCAACCAACCCCTCTGCCCCGCGGCTAAACACTTCATCTCCCCTTCCCACTCCGCCAAGGACATGCAGGTCCTGGGCTGCCTCCATCGCCACTCCCTTGCCACCCGATGCTTGGAGGAAGAACGCCTCATCTTCAGTCTCAGGACCCTCCAACCACATGGCATCAATGTAGATTTCACCAGTTTCCTCATTTCCCCTCCCCTCATCTTATCCCAGTTCCAACTTTCCAATTCAACACTGCCCTCATGACCTGTCCATCTTCCTTCCCATCTATCTGCTCCATCCTCCTCTCCAACCTATCACCATTACCCTGACTCCATCTATCTATCGCACTCTCAACTACCTTTCCCCCCTCCATCTATCTCACCATCCTCTCGGATCACTGATGTAGGGCTTTGGCCTGAAACGTTGATTCTCCTGCTCCCTGGATGCTGCCTGACCTGCTGTGCTTTTCCAGCACCACACTCTCAACTCTACTATGGCTGCAGCCATGTCTTTTAAGCCGGTGAATGTAGGATATCATCACCTCTGCACTCCAGCTCAAATCATTTGATTAAGAGAGGAGGACAATTAGTAATCCAAAGGAATGTAAAGGAAAATCTTAATTCAATCATAAAAACAATCAGGTACACAAATATTTTAATTTTTAACTGTACACCAAAATATTGGTCTCAAATACATGGTTCAACTTAGCCCTTCTCTTTATGCTAAACATCACTGAAAAAGAATATTATTAGTTGGAAATCCTTCATAATCCTTGCCTAAATAAACATTATCTAACTAACAGTCAAGGGCCAGTTGCATAGAATACATCAAACAATATTTGAAAGCCATAAAACTGCCCTGAGACCCTTGGTTCTGATTCTATTTTTTTTGCCAGTATAAACACAAACCATAAAAGATAACAGTCTGTTGAAGGTCTGTGCAATGTTTTCAAATTTGACATATTGCTTGCTGCAATCATCAAGGAATACAATCTGTGAAAATAATTTGAGTTGGGTGAGCCTGACTTGCAACTATCAAAGAATTTTGTAGGTCTGGAGTTTGAGAAGGAAGTGAATGAGTAAGATAATTAAAAGATGTCTTTTAATAATTGTCAATGGAAGTTCATTATCCACCAAATTTTGCTGAGATATATAAAACATTTTACTTATAGTCAGTTTGCACCCTTTTCCACCTGTTGGTTAAGGAGACCAATGATCGATAGTATTTTTAAATAAAAAGAAAGGTCTTTCTTTCTTTTTTGCTGTATCTGTGTCGTGTTATGTTAGTGACAATTTGTCACTCTGCACATGATCTTGGGATGAAATGTGCTGCTTAATATTAAACAAAGTTGTGTAAACCACGAAGATCACATGTATAATCATCTCTTTATGCTGAGTTATCTGGCTTCAGCCAGGTCAATAGTGAGGCCACTAAAATTGATTGCAAATAAAAAGTCAATTTAGTCTTCCATTCCTGATTGCTGTTCATTACCTCCTGCAGGAAATGTGTCTTTGTGGGTGTTGGGTGGACTGGATTAAATTCAGAGGTGGTGCTACTCACCACGTACTGTCGCCTCATATTTGAAAAGTCAACACTTTGATATGATACTCACTAGTTGCTACTGTCCAGGGAGCGTGTCTACTTAAATTTCAGGAGATGATCGGCAGAAGGGTTGGAGGATAGTAATCAGAGCTTTTATGTTCTTTAAGATTTAGTCTCAATGTATATGCAGTCTGGTTTTTTCATGTGATGCATGTGGAAGTGTGCAAGATATAATAAGAATGTAGTTAGACAGGTTTTATAGCAAGCCAGCAATCCGCTCTGTGAAGGTGAAAATTACCCCACTCCCTTTCTGATATTAATCAGTCAGTATGGATAAGCAGTGAAAGGATTAAAACAAAAAGCTGGAGATCTGAAACAAAAACAAAAATTCCGAGTTAATGTTAATGAAGAAGAGTCTGAAGAAGAGTAACCAGACTCAAAACATTAATTCTGTTTTCCCCCACAAATGTTGCAAGGCCTGCTGAGCAGTGAAAAGAAGCTGGACCCATCAATACAGGTAACAGCAATGATTTTGTCAAACTCATCACTTATGTTTCACTCTCACTCCTAGTTGATTTGCACTATCTCATACTTTCTCACACTCCCTGCTTATGCAAAGTCACTAAAATCACATCTAGTCTTCTGTGACCTCCTAAAGATCTGCTGTCTCTATTACGTTCTTCCATTTTTTTCATTACAAACTTCTATGACTGCATTGATAACAGAAACAATCTGTGGAAACGTTTCATGATGTAATTTCCTTTTACTGTCAGTAGGGGCACTGTAGTGCTGTTTCTGGCAAGCAGATCCATTTACTGGGTGACCAGTATAAATAGGCAATTTCCACCTTAAACATGACCATAGAAATTTTTAAATAGAATATAGAAGTACAATGAGAATAGATCATCTCAAAATAGGGTCTACATTACATCGGCATTCAATAGTCCGAATATACATTGGTACCTAACCTCGCCTGATCTGAGACTACATTTGAGTTCACTATTTATGCACACCAACACAAGTGCTTCACTAGAATTCACAAATTATTCCAAGATTTTACTGACATAATTGAAAATATGCCAACTCATGCCTGCAACCTGACTTATTTTCATAACAACAGCTGGTATGAGTTCAGATTGGATGATAACAATCACTCACAGACTTGTAGTTCATCAAAAAAAATCTTATTCCAACTTTTATCACAGTTAAGTAAACAATTGAATGAAAGCTAAAGAAAACATAAGGTGGTGTGAAGCATACATCAGGCAGGCCTTGAATAAGCTGCACGCTCCACCTGTCAGGGGCCCCATTCTTGTGGTCAGACCTCATTAATGTATAATTACTGAGCTTCCAGCATTTACTAGCCTTCCAATAGACAGCTCACTGATTGGGAGGGTGACAAATCTGGCAGATAGCCATTACATGGAGGTACCTAGCTGCTTCTTAAAGGGGAGGTGCATTTTTAAACAATGGTGAGTCAAGTGAAATCTTCTGAAGCAGCGGCGGCATAACTTTATGTTCCTATAATGTTTTGTTAACAAAGGTATTAAGTGATATTGGCCAAAGGCAGGTATGTGATGTTAGGCCACAGATCAGCCATGATCTTATTGAATGGCGGAACAGACTCGAGGGGCTGAATGGTCTACTCCTGCTCCTGTGTTCCTATGTGTCCTTCGTTCCTAACTTCCTTTGGGAACCCTGAAGATCATCTAATGCTACTATGTAGGTGCTCAGAGGGCATATGTAAGTACCAAAACTGACTTGTTTGAAATACTGAAGTGAGGTGCCTGAGGACACCAATAGCACGAACACTGTTCTCAAGCCATAGCAAATAATGACCTCAGCAGAATTGCCAAGTGCAAGCCCATTCTCCTTCATATTTCTCTTACTTTCTCTATAGCACTGCCACACTGACTTTAGTCCCACTACTGTGAAGCCTTCTATTCCCCACTCCCTTCCCTTACACTCTGAGCGGCTGCTACAATCTGGTTAACTCTTCTCTCTTTAACTACACTTACATAATGACAGGAAGAAGGTGTATACTGTGATAAGCTGCTTCAGATGTCTTCAAAACTCTTCAGTAGGATATGCACACATTTTTCTAGTAGAAAGGAGAATCGAGGAAGTATGTACATTCTGACAAAATGGAGCATGTGGTACGAACAGCAAATTAGATTTCCCTTCATTTTACATTTCTAAGTAATATTCTCAAATACATTGCATGAAAACCAATTCTTACACTGATCAGATACGGTCTACCTTTGCCAATGTCTCCTAACCTTTGTTCCTCTCATGTTTAGGACAATCAATTGCCTCAGGAGTTCTAGAATCATGGAATGAGGAGAAGAATCCTTCCAAGATTGCAGTGTCACTTGGTCTCATGCTCCCAAATATCAGTACTGTATAGAATCAGCAATTTGCATGATATAGCTTGAGTCATGTGCATTAGATCATTTACTGAAGTAACAGCAGATAAAAAGGATGGCCCAGGAAACAGCTCATAGGGAGCATCCTCATACACCAGCTTACCAGAACAAGTCAATGACACAGTGTTTGCAAACCCAATCTTAAAATAAAATAAGTTTTGTGTGCCAGCAATTGTTCAATGCATTGGACTGTCTGCTGGGCAGTTTACAGACCAAGTAGGATATTCTGGAGCAGCACACTCTTTGGGATTCTGAGATATTACATCTAAACTCCGCCAATCAGAATGAGAGTGATTACCTCAATAGACACGATAAAAGTAATCTTTTCTCTCAGAGACGTTTCTGTCAGGAACATATAGATTATAAATTCCACTACTCTTCTTCTCCTTGGATAGGCTGGAAGTTCAAATCAATATGGACATGAAACTGGATCATATAAGTCTTACAGTCTGCTTTCTCAGTGATCAATGGAAATAGTGCTAATTCACAGATAAACTGAATGAGCAGTTGTGCAATTGGAAAGAAACTTGTTGCTGACTCTTAAAATAACACATCTGGACACTCACTTTATCAGAACCACAGCCCATGTTTGGTTTCAGAAAGCCAGTAGCATCAATGACAATGACTGAGTTGTAGTTGCACTTGCCTCATGACCTATCAACTCCACGTTGCTCACCATAGTCATAAGGTCTTAGCACAGAAACAGACCCTTCAGCCCAACCAGTCCATTCTGAATATAATCCCAAATTAAACCAGTCCTACCTGATATTCCTAGCCCATATCTCTTCAAATCTTTCCTATTCATGTACTTATTCAAATGTCATTGTACCCGCTTTGTACCAACATCCACCACATCCTCAGGAAGTTCATGTGTAAAAAATTTGCCTCTTGTGACTTTTTAAAATTTCTCTCCTTTCACCCTAAAAATATGCCCCCAGTCTTGAAATCTCCCCTCCTAAGAAAAGGACAACTATCGATATCTCTCATTATTTTATAAACTTCTAACAGGTCACCTCTCAATCTCCCACACTACAGTGAGAAAAGTCCTAGTCTATCGAGCCTGGTTTTATTACTTAAACCTTCCATACCTGACAACATCATGGTAAATCTCTTCTGACCTCTCTCCAGCTTGGTAGTATCTTTCCTATAACTGGGCGACCAGAACTGAACACTGTATTCCAGAAGAGGTCTCACCAGTATCCACTACCAGCTCGAGGAGCTTTGGGTGAACCACAACAGTCTTCCATCACTGATGCTGATGTCACTGATATAGCACTTTAGGAAGCACATATACAAGTAGGAGAGCACTTACGGCAAATAGTAGGACCTCGCATCAGGATAATAATTAATGTTCAGGTTTTTTCTGAGCCTTTAAAGCTATAAGCTATTTTGAAATCACTTTGGGCAGCAAGTCTTCCTTTAATAGCTGTCAAAATGTTAATTGATATAAATGCCAATGGTAATATAAGGATAGGAAGATTGGGACAGTTAAAGGTATGACTGTTAAAGAAAGGGAGATAGGATTGTTCAGTCAAAGCATTCTTCGATCAATCAAGCACTCATCCTTTCCACCCCATCCTTTAAATCAATAGTGTCCTATTCCTCACTGCGTTGAAAGGGTTTTTCTTTTGGTGACTCCGTTGCAAAGCAAACCTACTAAACCTATGGAATACTCTTTGCAAAAGTGGCCATACCTGCCATTCATTGCGATTATTTAAAGTTCCAATGGTCTGAGCAGTGAGAGCTTCAGTTAGGCCATGAAGCTGACTGTAGTACAGTTGAGTGTGAGCTCCTGAAAGGACTCTAATAATCCTTATCTTCAATCAGTCAGCATCTCACTTGCTCTGCAGGAATGAAGAGTGAAAATGAAGAATATCTCCAACATAAATGCATCCATCACTTCCTTTATGTAAGCAGCAACTGCAGGTTGACTGATGTGATTTATATATTCTATCACAACCTGGAAGGTGTGTTTGTCAAAGAAGTTCTGGTCTGCAGTGGTTGTGGCTGCTTTAATTTATGCAGTTTTGACTCAGGCAGCTTCTCCAAAACTTGTTGACAATAAATGCAACAACAGAGTCTCCAGCGAAGAGTAGCCTTTCCTCCTGCGTTGCTTCTAAGGGAATTCCAGGTATGCTGCCCTGGGTCGACAGTCTGTGTGGGAAGGGGGAGGATTCTGTTTTTTCACCATGCAGCTGCAACTCTAATTATATCTCCTTTCTCTGGCCAGAATGGAATTGCCAGAAGGACCACCATGAAGTAGAAAGTGTATTTCCAGTTCCCATAAGTGATGAAAATGTTCTACAGTCACTTTTTACAAGTAGAAGTAGCCAAAAAACATAATAATACAAAATATCCCTGAAACCTCTTCAGCACTTCTCTTTAAAGCTGCTGAGGATTTGTTTAAATCCCATTGATAATGGGTAGATCCCAAATTTGTGCCACTTATGGCTTTTGGGCAGGGGGATAATCTGGCAGTACCATTATGAACAAAGACAAAACTTATGTTGAGTTCTTGATAAGGTAATTTAGCCCAGATTAACAAATAATAGGTTCCTGTCTGTTTCAGGCAGGAATCACCTACATTGAAATCCACCTAAAATACAGACTGAAAGTCAACTGGCAGTGGTAGGTTCACAGTTCTACACAGCAAAAGTGATGCCTGGAGATCAAAGACATATGCCATATTTCCAATTCCTGCGTGTCTGCTGTATCTGCTCCCAAGAGGACCAGTTCCACCACAGAACACACCAGATGGCCTCCTTCTTTAAAGACCCGTAATTTCCCCTCCCATGTGCATCTCATCCACGTCATGCACCTCCGCCCTCAAATCTCACCCTCCAACTGCAATAAGGACAGAACCACCTCCCCCCCACCCCCAAGTCCTCACCTTCCATCCCACCAACCTCTGCATAAACCGCATCATCCACTGACATTTCCACTACCTACAAACAGACACCACCACCAGAGATATATTTCCCTCCCCATCCCTATCCGCTTTTAACAAAGACCGTTCCCTTCATGACTATCTGGTCAGGTCCATGCCCCCCAATAACCCACCCTCCCGTCCTGGCACCTTCCCCTACCACTGCAGGAATTGCAAAACCTGTGTCCACACTTCCCTCATCACCTCTAGTCAAGGCCCCAAAGGAGCCATCCACATCCATCAAAGTTTCAACTGTGCTTCCACAAATGTCATTTATTGCATCTGTTGCTCCTGATGCAGTCACCTTTATATTGGGGAGGCTGGATGCCTTCTCACAGAGCGCTTTAGGGAACATCTCCAGGATACCCGCACCAATCAACCCCATCGCCCCATGGCTGAACATTTCAATTCCCCCTCCCACTCTGCTGAGGTCATGCAGGTCCTGGGCCTCCTCCAATGCCATTCTCTCACCACCTGACGCCTGGAGGAAGAATGCCTCATCTTCTGCCTCGGAACACTTCAACCCCATGGCATCACTTTGGACTTCTCCAGTTTCCTCATTTCCCCTCCACCCACCTTACCCTATCCCAGTTCCAACCTTCCAGCTCAGTACCATCCTCATGACCTGTCCTACCTGCCAATTGTCCTTCCCACCTATCCCTCTGCCCTCCTCTCTGACCTATTACCTTCATCCCCACCTCCATCCACCTATTGCACTCTTAGTTGCCTTCCCCCAGCCTGACCTCTCCTCCCATTTGTCTCTCCACTCAGGAATCTCCCAGCCTCATTCCTGATGAAGGGCTCTTGCCCAAAACATTGATTTTCCTGCTTCTTGGATGCTGCCTGATCGGCTGTGCTTTTCCAGCAGCACTCTAATCTTGGCAGTTGTACACTCCAACTGATTTCAATCCATCATCATCATCATCCCATTTTTGCTGTAAACTAAATCTGGATTTTTTTTAACTGGTAGTAAAATGAAACTGAAAGCAAATTGTTCTTGTCCCCCAGAAAGTACTCAGTAGAAAACAAGTTGGGTTGAATCTATCTTTTCAATGAATAGTTAAATACAATCTTTGTAAGTTACATGAGAAAGTTTCTGCCCACTATCTCAAAAATTCCATATTCACAAACGCTGGAGAAAGAATGTCTACAAGCAAGTCAGAATTTGGATTCATTGTTCCTCAGCAATGGATTCTATAGGACCTTATGAGGGATGAACCCCCTGCCTTCACCTCTCAAGGTAAGTTGTGTAAATCTGTGAAAGGCAGCTCATGAGCACAAAGGACTTAGATAATTTTCTTGCAAACTTGGCAATGGAGGTATTGCAGCAGAGAAATATATCTCAGCAGAACGTGCTACCTGTGAATGGCAATAGAATAATGAATGTGGAGGCTCGGACTCAAACTGGAAGTAGTATCTAAAATCTGTGAGCTGGCCAAAGAACATCTGAAGCACTATGCATTCCTTCACACTGCGCAAGCAGGAGAGTGAAGGAAATGTCTGCTCTCTAATACTGCACACAAACCTAGCGGACAGCCATACGGTGTATCTCAGGTGTCAACCATTTTATCCTGTATGTTACCATTGAGGAAGAATCTTATGACATCAATCACAAAACAGTACCTGTGCAGACTCGCAAAGTACTGATCAGCAGAAACAGCAATAGACTTCAGATTGAGTGAAAGTATTTCATGACCCTTCCAGCCAATTCAATAAATGAGCACTCATATTCTTTTGCACATAGTTATATGTTTAATTTTTGCTCTCTATCGAGTATGTTTTATTTGTTTGGCTTTGGACAACTGGCACATTTTTCTGCGCAATAGAGGAAGAACAAACTGTAAGGCTTATTAAAAGTGAATTAATTTTATTCATCTATGCGATGCTACTGATGTAGATTTTTAATGGGCTTTGCCGGTGAATTTGCCTCCAGTGTATCATTAACTTCTCTACATTGGTTGTGCATGTGTCCTACTATGAGTCTCTCATAGTTGAATGAATAGCATTGCAGATACATGATCTACAGGGAATACAGAACTTCCACATGCATCTCTGATTCACCTTGATGGATCTAGATCCGTGGCAAGGGTCATTTTTGTTGCAGTCTTGTGTGCTTGTGTTTTCAGAAACATTATTTAATGTATGTTTTGTTGCTGAACTGAATGTCAGTTATAGAGGTAGGGAAGAAAAAAGTGCAAATGTTGGATGTCTCATCTCAGACACTGATAAAATTGCTGCATCTTTTCCAGCATTTTTTGGTTTCATTTACAAGTATCAACAGACTGTTTCTGTGGTATTACATATGTTTTGTATGTGTTAGCGTTAAACAGTGGGCATTCATGAGGTACCATGAATGGTTGCCTGAAGCAATTCTCCAAATGAGTTGAAGCTGGTCATGATTGTGCATTTGATTTTGTGTACCAAAGCATTCCTAGCAACAGTTGGAACATTCATGATAAGTAAGAGAATTTCTCATTGAATGCTTCTACTGTATTTAATGCATACATAAATAATGGATCCATTGCAGATAATGTGCAGATTGCAATGCGAAAGCCAACACTCTTGCGCATCACTTTACATCGGAGATGGCAGTGAATGTTTGAGGTTTTGATTTTTCTGCTGAGAATAACTGGACTGTTGTATTTTGTTATGGGTAAGGAGACAAGTAACACCTGGTCATAATCTGGATGTTGTTTCAGTTTTAACGGTCCCACTCGGATGTGTTTACTGATGGAACTAAATGGGAGCAGTTGCAATTCCATACCTCTAGTTTGTAGCAATTGACATCTCACCGATAATTAACTACTGTTACCTCTTCTTCAATAATGCTCCATTTTTCACTTTGTGTTTCTTGCTTATCAGGTACTGGATTTACTGTACTGTGCAGGTATTGATGTTGGCTGCAAGTGGGGTGAAAGCTATATCAGTGGGATGAGAGGTGTAGCGTTACGAATGCATAAGTACCCTTATCTATTCGGGTACCTTAATGTTACTGCAAGCACCATTCTGTGCTTTTTTCACAATCATGTTTATGAGCACGATGATTTAACATTTTCTGTAAGTCATCATTGTAGTTCTGGTGATATCCTCTTTTCTAATCTCTATTAAATGGCAGCAATTTCGAAACTTTCCCTCCTAAATAAATGAGTTATTGTTTTCATGGATTAATTTAGTTCCTTAAAGTATTGGAGTCCAAAAACTTTGAACATTGGAAATAAGTTTTATGGCTCTTTATTTCTGTAAATCTGAAAGCAATAGTGTGGGTGGGAGTGATATTTGAAAAATAATACCAAAGCTGACAGATCTTTTTTCTACCTGCAGTTTATCTTCTCACCCCTCCTGGTGTGTGTGTATGTGTGTGTGTGTGTGTGTGTGTGTGTATAATATTATTTACCTGCAATACTTTCCTTGTTATTTCTTTTCTTACATTTCCATAATGTCAGACCATTGTTTTTACATCTATCATTTACAAACAAAATTTTGTTATCTATCATTTGGACACATATCCTTTGTTTTTATTTTATATTACCAGATAAATCTCACTTTGCACTCTTATTCACACATTCTCTTTTAGTTTTTTTTATGTTGCAAACATGTTGGGATAAATGTTCCAATTCACTATATGGGTAATAATCTGAAATAAATGAAATGAGTATTGGGTAAGTTTTATCTGGTCCATTAAGTTATAGTTCAGATGGTGAACATGCAAATATACCTTATTGCTGACCCTACAAGTCATGCCTTGTTTCTTTTTTGTGTGCACTGGGACCAATTTCTCTCACCAAATTTGGCACATGTCTGCACTACATACTGGCACTTCCAGAAGCTTGTTGCTAAATCAAATTTTTCCTGCTGAAATTTAGACTTTTTCTGTTACAATGTCATATTTCCCATTAGGATTATAGTGGCTAAGTGGCTCATTAGTTGCTCAACAAGTGTTATAAGATCATCACTGTAGGTGGGTTGTGATTAGTTGGCACCATTTTGCTGCCACTGGTGGAATCAATTTTTTTTTTGGATATCACGTCTATGCACATTGCTGAAACTTTATTTGCCTTTAGATGATGTTAATGAAGAACAAGCCTTTTTTTGAAATCAAGATGTTGGGCCTGGTTACTAAATATTCCAAAAGTGTCAATAAATTATAATAATGTTACCAAGTACACCACTCACTGTTTATTCATGAACGGGACTGGAATTTCAATGAACTAAAACTGATAGAAGTGTCTTCTCTTTGCCAGTCATAAGGTTCCTAAAGTGAAATGAATTTTAAGCAGTTTCAACCAACATCCTATTAGATGAGGATCTAAAGTGCAAAACTCATAGCAACATAAATTGACAATCTGGCTCAAAAAACTATAAGACTATAAGAATAGTTAAATTTGACATTGGAGAAGTTCCTATTGGTGAATTGGATGTTTATAAGAGTTGAGGAAGGCTCAAATCTGTGTTTAACTAAAAATCCAAAGAACTACGTTTGCTGGAAATCAGGAAAAATGTCAGAAATTTCTGAAAAATCTCAGCAGGTCTGGCAGGATTTGTGGAGAGAAAGCAGAGTTAACGTTTAACCTGGTTGTGAAGAAATGTCACTGGATCTGAAAAGTTAACTTTGCTTTCTCTCCACAGATGCTACCAGGTGTCTGAGTTTTTTCAGCAATTTCTGTAGTTTTTTTTCAAATTTGGATTTGTCAACTTGTCCAAAGGCCAATCACGAACTATTTTCTTGGGGTGGATTTTCAGTAGAGACCCGTTAGTCTCACAATGCTTCCATGGAGATAATGGAAGATTAGAACTGAATTATTCCTCTGTGGGAAACTTAACAACCAGATTATTGAGCCAATTAGGTCTGCAGTACTTTGTTACTCTAATAATGGTTAACCAACTTGTTCAGTAATTTAATAAGACTTTAAAACATAAACAATCATTGGTGGTTATAAGCTCATATGTAGGGGTAATCTTTAGTATATATCAAAGATTGGTAGGATTCTTGTGGTGCAGATGACGTGTTCCAATCTCCAGAGCATAAGGCCTGGGGGTTCAAGACCCACATGCTCAGGGGCGTGTCATAACATCTCTGAGCAGATTGATTAGGAAAATATCTACAGGGGATTAGCTTGGACCTGAAGGTCTGGCTTCAAATCTCACCCATTCCAGTGGTATGAAATAGTAACTCTGAACACATTATTTAGAGCTTACCTACAGGAGATTGGCTGGCAGAGGTGATGCATAGATGGGCCTTTCTCTCCCTGGCAGAATATGATGACTGGGATCTGTACTAGGGCCTTGGCCTTTTAGAATGTATATCAATAACTTAGATGAGTGGAGTGAAGCCATGTTTGCAAAATTTGCAGATGACATGAAGAGAAGTATGAAATTGTGTTGTTAACAGGACATCTCCTCTCCCCATTCCCCCCGCACCCCCCCCCCCCCCCCCCCATCTCCATCCCTCCTCCTTCTACAACTTGTGTCCCACGATACAGCATCAAACACACAAAGGCTGAGACAGAGAAAGTTAAGGAAAAGTCCATCAGACACTGATGAGCACAGAGAGAGAGAGAGAGAGCACACACCAATAGAGATGAGGCAAAGGGATTGACTGGCAAATACAGCAAGTGACAGCACACGGTAATGAAGCAAAAAACAAGAAGTAGAATTAGCTGAAGATCTCTGAACTGGATTATTTTTGATATCTATTTCAATGCCAAGTGCAGGCAGATGGACTACTTTAATTTGGGATTATGGTCAGCATGGACCAAAGGGTCTGTTTCTATGTTGAATGACTGTATGACTCTAAAAGGAGGTGGCAGATGGTTATAGGTAGGTTGAGTGAGTGGACAAAATCTGCCAAGTGGAGAATAGTGTGGGAACATGTGAAGTTGTTCACTTTTACAGGAAGAATAAAAAAGCAGAGTATTACCTGAATGGAAAATGACCGCAGAATTCTAAAGTACAGAAATATCTATATGCACTTGAACACAAGCCTCAAAAATGTAATGTACAGGTATAACAAGTAATTATGAAGGCTAGTGGAATACTATCCTTTATTTTTCTGTTTGGTTTGTCTTATAATAATGATATTATGCTTCAGTTTTGCAGAGCATTGTTGAGACAAATCTTGAATACTATGTACAGTTTTGGCCACCTTATTTAAGGAAGGATGGAAATGTATAGGAGGGGGTTCAGAGGAGATTTACTAAATTGATACCTGGAGTAAATGGATTGTCTTATGAAAAAAGATTGGACAGTCTGGTTTGTTTTCACTGGAATTTAGAAGAGTGATGAGTGAGTTTACTGAACGATATAAGATCCTGCATGTTCTTGAGATGGTGGGCATGGAAATTATGTTTTCTCTTGTTGATGAGCCTAGAATGGAGACTCCAACAGAGACTTTATTACACTGTTATAAGGTCAGGAATCACCGTTTTTGGACAGACATGGAGAGATTTTTTTTTTCTCGAGAGTTTTATGAATCTTGGGCAACTTTGCCTCAGAAAGCATTGAAGGGGGTGAGGTTTCTGAATATTTTTAATGAGGCAGATTGAATTTTGTTAGACAATGAGATCAAAGATTACAGGGTAGGGGTAGATGGAAATTTGAATTCAGAACAGAAATAGATCAGCCACTATCTTCTTGAATGGTAAAGAACCCTTGAGGGGCTAAAGGCAACTTTCGCTCCAAGTTCATGTGTTCACATGTAAGTTTGCATGATTCTCACTCTCATCTCGATAATGTGGCAGCCCAAGACCCAATTATAAGTTGTAAGAGGTTAACTCATAAAGCTTGGTTTTATTGAGCTGAGTGGTTTTAACTGTTTTAAAATTCCGGAGGACTCCATTCACAAGAAGGTTTGGCCTTTTCCATGTTACCCAGACTTGGTCAGCATGGTGTGGTCCTGTTTTTTTCTGCTGCACTCCTTCTCAAGTTATACAGAAAATGTAATGAAATCTTCTAAAGCAATTTGATGTCATGTTGTTTCACACTTAAGGAAAGTATATAATACAAAAATCATATACTATATTTATACTGGTGGAAATCATCAGTTCTAAATTCATCATAACAATTTGTAGGAAATATATCATTGTGGGCTAATAGCAGAAATATAATTCAGTAATGTTACCAGTTGGTTCACTAATGTCCTTCATTTGATTGCAGTCAATGCTTTATGGTGCATGAGGGCACACCCAAGAGTAGTGTTGGATGAATGTTGGATATGATTCTGTGAGTATGATCATGTATCTCTGAACTGGTCTGTCAAATCATATGCCAGTTATCAGATATTAGTGAGGGCAACTGGCTATGCCAAAGGATCTGACATTCCCCAAGTTTTATTGCCTTCAATAGTTTATTTTCACATAAATGTTATAGTGATTATTTGCAACTGTGTGGTCTTCTAAAAAAAAGTCAGAAATAAATGATTAAATCATGATTTGAAGACAATTGTTTTCCTCAAAGAGCTTGGCCCATGTCAAGATTAGTAGATTGTGTGATATCCCTTCCATCATTCAATTTAAGTGGAGGCACAGGGAGTAACTACAGTCATTTGCTAGTTTATGAATTGTCTTTGTTGAGTAAGATCAAAGGTGGCAGGTAAAATGTGATTTTGAGACAATTTCCACAATAGTGACGTAACATGAAGATCATACTTCGGAAATTTTTCAGTGATGAATGTCAACAGCATTTGAATCATGATAATTGATAGTAGTGTGAAAGTGGAATTGCTGAATCACAAAAAGAGAATTTCTTGATTGGATAGACAGTGCCTTTAGCATATTTTGAAAGCAAGCAAAGTATCCCATACCTCCATTGATTTATATTAAGAAAGCATTGTATGTATTCTCACAATCTCCTAAGGCAAAGTGTCTGCTTCTTGGTCCCAGACATCTGCTAATGTACTGGTTTGGCACAGTTGGAAGCACTGTCATCTGTCATAAAATTGTGATTTCAAATCCCCCTCCTTGATGCTCAATGTAAGCTGACACATCAGTGCAGTGAGCAGGGAGTGCTGCATTGCCATGATTGCCATCTTTCAGATGAAATTATAAAGGGAGACCCATCGGACTATTCACATGTAAATGTTCCCATGGCATGATGTGAAGAAGAGCAGGGGAGTTCTCCACAAGTCCTGTACAGCACATTTCTCAATCAACACCATTGCAGTAGACAAAGTGGTCAGTTTGTGGAACCTTGTGGTATGCAAATTGGACATTGCATTTCACTACCTTACAAATAAAGTTATTAGCTGCAAAATGTTTGGGAGTGTCCTGTGGATGTCCACTTTTTGTTTATTATTGATTAGCCTGTTACTAAAAGACAGTCAAAAGTAGCCCACAGTGAGTTATCTTTCCTTTTCCCCTCCAATTGGATAATTCCAGGCTTCTGCTTTTTAACATCCCACACTGGACAACTGACATAGCAAATCTTGTTTTGTAGGCAGTCCCTTTTATGAATTTGAAATGTACCATCTGTGAGTGCAGCATGTGCTGAATCACCAAGTAATCCAACAGCATCCTTCTTCTTAATTACTCTATAGTGTGCTGACAGAAGAGGGCCTCTTATTTAGTTTTAAAATATATTTAGAAAATTCATCTACTGGGAAAAACTGTCATGTAGGATTTCAGATAATATTTCCTATATTGAGCCAATAAAATCACTGAAATAAGAATTTTGAATTACCAAGTATTATCTGAGGGGGAGTTTAGGGTATCTAAGAAATCTGCTGTCAGACAAAACTGATACATACAAGAAAAGTTACTAGCACGCTTAATTTGCACCTCGTGTGGAATGCCTTGTGGAAATACTTCTCCAGTAGGTAGTACCATGAAATTCAAATCTTAACCAAAATGTCTGTACAACCACCTCACAAAGCAACTGGCAGTATATTGCTTTCATTGCTTTGATGCGGTCTCAGTTTGAGCTATAGTGTGCAAGATGTATCTTGGCAATGTTTTGGAACGACCACATATGAAATGTTGTGTAAACATACCACAGTGCCAGTAACACTGCTGTTTACAGTCATTTAGGTACATATGGCTGATGCCCCTAAATAGTCTTCCTGCAACAGTCACATGGAATTCAGACATTTATGCTGTTGGATGATCTCCATACTGATAGCCACCAATCTGGTACCCAGACACTATATGCATGACTACTGAATAGGATTGGGGATGAATGTTAGGAAGGCACAATGCTAATATAGTAGACTTTGGATAACTGGTGTTTTAAATGTTGCTTGTCCCACTTGTCCAAATTAGGAAGAAACTCAGTAATACATTTATAGACTGAAAAAAAATGGTTTGATAGAAATACAGAATGAACTATTATTCCATAGCTAAATTAACTGTGAAATAACATCAGTTTGGAGAAAGAGTTAAGGTAAAAACATTTCTGCTTATGGTCCATGTTCCATACAGTCCATACAGTTTTTTTTTGTTCCAAGTTCTTAACAGAACTGGAAGAGATTTAACCTGCCAGATTACTTTTAAACAGGTGATGTAGAAAGTTATTTCCATTGTTATTCTCTCAAACTGTTAGCAAACCAATAGGATAATGCAAAACTAACAAAAAAAATCTTCAGGTTGTATGTACATGAAGAATTTTTAAAAGTTCTCAATTACTTGTTAATTTTCTAATTGTGACAATATGACAGTTTAAATAATTAATTATTTGTAGGATAGCATTGTTTCTTATATAATTTTGAATATGTCAATGAAAGCAGAAAATCAGGAAAAATTAAACTTTTGTTTAATTGCTCATGAATTTGATGGGAATATCACATTCCGCAAACACAAATGATCCAGTATGATAAGTGGGTGGACAATGTTGTTAGAAAAGAAGAAATGTTTAATTGTTTTGTTTTCATTTAACAAACGTTATCTAAGGAATCAATTGTTTACTAATTGAAACTTAAGAGTATGCTAAGAATTGACTATAAATATGAAATGATGCATTTATAGGATAACTTCAAGAAAATGTTGATCAATGTATTATCCCCGTGTAGTTCTACTGGCGTACTTTCTTTCAATTTTGCTTTTATCACATGCCTGGGAAGGCTAAGGGTGCTTGGGTCTATCATAGCAGCACTCCACTTGTCTCTGTATCCACGCAGTTGCTGACTGACAGCTGCATCCATTTGCAGCACCATTTCCTCCTATGTGGATTCTCGCTCATCCTGGCTATGATGTAGGGTTGGGTGGGGAAAGAGAGAGAGCAAAGAAAGTCAATGTCCAGGTTGTCTAAATGCACCGGTGTGCATTTAGACCTGCACGATCATGTCACTTGTGCTGGCGTCATCCCGGGACTTTGAAAATGGGAACCATGCAGTCACCGAGCGTGGGGAGGCTCGTACTGGGAGGGGCGCGGAGGGTGGTAGCAGTAAGTCGATGTTGATGCCAATAAACAACGAGGAGAAAGTGAGGTCTGCAGATGCTGGAGATCAGAGCTGAAAATGTCTTGCTGGAAAAGCGCAGCAGGTCAGGCAGCATCCAAGGAACAGGAGAGTCGACGTTTCGGGCATAAGCCCTTCTTCAGGAATTAGTACAGGTTGTCCTGGTTGGGTCCAAATTTTGTTGGTCGGAATGTAGTCCGGAGTCCGTGTGGGATCAGTCGGTTCCGTAGGCAGGTGCTGAGGAGGGAGATGTGGCTGTGGTAGCGAGTCTGTTTGAGAACGTGGCTGAAGAGCTTCTGTGCAGAGGAGATGACCTGGGGTGTGCAGTGAGAGAGGGACTCGCTGAAATCCTTGTAGAGGGAGGAAGAGAGCTTCTTCAAGGAAGGCATCCTTGCAAGAGGATTCGCGGTACGTTAAAACCTTCGAGGAGAAAGTGAGATCTGCAGATGCTGGAGATCAGAGCTGAAAATGTATTGGTGGAAAAGCGCAGCAGGTCAGGCAGCATCCAAGGAGCAGGAGATTCGACGTTTCGGGCATAAGCCCTTCTTCAGGAATCAATGTGTTGCTGGGCGCTTTTCCAGCAACATATTTTCAGCCAATAAACAACGAGCCAACAACAAGAGGGGAAGAACGATGCAGTGAAAATGCAGGCGGCCTTTAAGTGGGGGGGGGGGGGAGACATTTGATAGTTACACTCAACGAGCTTCCGGGAAAAGGTTGACTGCAAATTTAAAAAGAGCAAGGGGTTAAAACATTCAGGCCATTCGATTTCCTGGTTGGGTGTGGGAGAGGGAGGGCGGATGGAGGGGGTCCAAGAGACGATGACATCAGGTGTGTGACGTCACGCTGCCCTAGTTGTGTGACGTCACCTGGGGGTCCCAGAATGACGTCAGTGTATTTCCCAGGGCTGTGACCTCAGCAGGCAGTTCAGGATAAGAACCTTATCTGGGGAGAGCTGTCTCCTCCAGCGCGCTGGCCCCTTTGGTCTCTCTCTCTCTCTGTCTCCCCATCACTATCAATGCGGGAAGCATTGCTATCGTCAATCTAACCAACATGAAAGAAGCAGAGGTCACAGATGAGCTTTTTTTTATATAAGAAGCAAAACAACAGTGAGCCCCAATTAGAATAAGTCGTAGCTCAGTGTGTACATGTGTACTCCATTCTTTAAATGTGCGGTTTTCTCTCTTAAAAGGGCTGAGTCGTATACCGGGGGGGGGGGGGGGTGCTGTGGAAATTGCTGTGTTGACCAGGTTCAATTGAAGAGTCGTGCCTTGAGCACAGTTCCAAACACTGTGGACCCAACAATAGCCGAGTTTAGGAAGTTGGCAGAATTTGTAGCTCCTTTCTTTTTTTCCGTTCGCAGTATTAGGATTTTTACCTTCACCCCCGCCACCACAAAAAAAAGAAATTCTCCGCCCACCCACCTCCCGTCTAAAAAAAATTCCCAACAGCGGCAAAAAAAATAGTGGCGGAAGCGCCGGGTTTGAGACAAAGGGAGTGGGGCTGCCTGCTCGAAGTGGGATACTGGAACCGGGAAAAAGCGGAGAGGATCTGGAAAAGAGATTAGATTTCGCTTCTCTCTCATCAATTTTATGGTTAATGTCAAGCGGCTCCATTGTGGGAGAAGAGGCACGTCAGCCAGCCATAAATTTGAGAGCGGAGTGGCAGCGCAGAACGCATCTGTTTGACCGAGTTCATTCCCTCTTTTACTGTATGGAGACAGGTAGAATCCTGTTTGCACACCAATCCTTAACAAAACAGAGGCAACCCGGGACAAAATACAAACCGTGCAGATATTTACAACTGGGCTTTCTCTAGGAAACAGTCTCGATCTGCCGCCTGCATCGATCGCCTTGGTATGTCATTTTTTTAAAAAAAAAGAAATCTTTTTTCTCCCCCGTCAGCGGTTTATAAATATACACAACGTCTAAGCGGGCGAAAGGGAACTATAACAGCAAAGGAAGGGACCACAGTGTATGTGAACAGTTAAATGATAAGAATGTCCTATAACCATTGTCCACACTGTCTTCTGGAAAATAAACAAGACGAGCTTTAGTGTTCGGCTCGCCTTCTACACTGCAAAGGAATGTGGGGGTTGGCGATTCATTTTATTTGAAAATAACTTTTTTTTTGGCTGTCCAATTCAAAGCTGTGCTTTAGTGTAAAACGAGCAGAAAATCAAACCCAGGTGAAAGGGGACAAGATAGATATTTAATTTCCTGGAAATCTAGACCCAAAAAAAGACGTGCAATTTTAACTGGGTTTTGAAGTGAACGCTGTATTTCATACAGAAGTTGGTTTGATTTCCATCAGGATTTGGGAGATGCATGTGGGTGGAATGGCGGAGACCCGCGGATTTTTATTTTCGCTTCATGAGCTCCCTACAATTCATCTTCAGATTCACAGAGCGATGGTTTGGTTTGGTTTGTGCTGGGGAGAGATAAGAAGGGACGTGTCAACTGTTCGTTTAGGGAAATTCTGAAGCAAATACTTCAGATTTTTCATTTATGGGTGCTTTTGTTGTTTTGCTAATTTGTAAGGATTGTTCCACCGGCGACATATATATATATATTTCTACCGTTGCATGATTGTTAATGGGGGGGGGGGAGGGCTGATGCATCGGGAATCAAGGCGAAAATGGACCCGTAATAAATTGGTGCAGCACACAACGTCTGGTGATTTATATCGTATTCATAAATATAAATCCGAAGCCGGCGAAAATGTAGTTAATACAATTCACACAATTGTGCCACATTTACAAGACAGGCAGCATGTTGTTTTAACTCAGGTTCTGTCCAAAGTTGTCACTTGGTACCATTCCATTCGGCGAGCACATTCTTTTCCCTGGTTGATAAATCCTTCTGTTTTAGTAATTTTTTTTAAAAAACTGACAGAGCTTCAGTTGCAGGATTACTAATACGTTGCCAATTAGATCTTGTTTTGCAGCTTTCGAACAAATAGATTAAACTCTTTTCAGCTGCAGCACATTTAGGACCTCAAACGTCTATTGTTTTTTAATCAAATTATAGCAGAAATTTGAGTATTTTCTTTGGCGATGAACAGATAGTCTCTGTTGGCATGGAGGAAGTTAAATCATGCAGAACGCTGTAATCCCTTCTCTATCTGCTGAATTCTCCCCCCCCCCCCCCCAACCTTTTTAAGGTTAACATTGATGGAATAAAACCCAATCTTGATTGTAGGCACATTACTGGGGAAAAGGGTCGGGGTGTAACAGCAGAACATCTTTACGCTTTTCAATTATTTATTTTACTGCGTATTGTGTCTCTAAACCACAAAAGAGGAGGAAGAAAAGCAATTTGAAAAGGAACCCCGCGGTTGGGGGAACTGTTTGTGATGGGGGGTTGGTTATAATCTTATTGTACTCTGCTGACTAAAGGCGAGGTTGCTAATTATCTCCTTAAAATGCAGTAGGGTGGGAGGGGGAGGTGAAAACAAAACAAGAGAAGCTCTGCTCGGCAAGGTCGAACATTTTAGCGCCTATTTGGGTGAAATTATTTTAAAAAGACGGTGTCGTCATGAGTATGAAAGGGGGCTCGATGCATTGCTGCAGATGTAAACGATGGAAGTACTTTAACATGAGGTGCACTGCAAGCCTTTGAGATAAATGTGTGCAATAAGTTTCACCTCAGTATAATTGCAGTTTGAACACAAAAAAAATCATTGCAACACGTGTGGGGGTTTCCCAGAACACTTGCAGGTCGGTCCCGGGGTTTTAACATTAGTATCTCAGGTATGTGTGTGTTTGATATGAAGAGAGCAGAGTTTTGCCGAGTGTGTGAGTGCATGTATCTGTTTTCAGTTTTATTCTAGGGTTTCTGCTCTTTCCATATGACGTTGGGTGAATTCTCCTGTGAGTAACCGATTCGGATCACACTGGCAGTGGACATAGTCTGCAGTGTGTTGCCTGAAGCACAAATACCCTCAAATCTTCCCCAGCGCCGCTCTCTGAGATCAAACATCACGAGGATCTGCTTATAATGTAAATCTGAGGGCTCATCGACTGCAAACAGGGAATGCTGCATTTGCGCCATTTTGCATTCACTCTCCCAAATAGATGGCAATGAAAGAAGCTCCGGCCTATCGGCACCAACCTCTACAACTGTGGAAAGAAAATAGACTTCTATCTGAAGCGCCACACAGAAACTGAGGCACTGAGCTCGGGGGGGTTGTGTAATGTTTCAATATATGCAAAGCGAGTGTTGCAGAGAGCACGCAGCGAGAGAGAGACAGGGGGAGAGATCACTGTGGATGCGTTGACTTTTATCTTCACTCCAATAGCGGGCTCAATAGTATTACTTAGCAGGCAAATGAGCTTGCATTCGGTGAAATATTAGCTCCAAAGATACATGGATCTTATTCCCGTTCCACCCCCCACCAAAAAAAATTAACTCCTCATAGCTCAGTGAGACACTATGGTTTTTCACCTAAATTACCGCTGTCGGCTGAGAAAGCGGACTGAGTATCGCTAGTCCCAGTTTAATCGTTGTACTCTTTTTTTTGTCAGATGTAAATTAGTTTTTCCTTTTGTCTTTTTTGTCCTTGTCCCCTGTCGAACCCTTCCCCCCACCCCGGCCCGTAGTCTCATTGCGGACCATTGTATCAAATAAAAGCATTTTGCTTTGATATATTGCAAACTCCCAGCCACAGTCTGTAGGGCATCCCACTGCTGAGGTTTGAAACGGAAAGTATTCTCTCGGAGGCAGTTCCTGCGCCCGGCAGTTTAACGTCGCCGTCCCGTTCTGCACATTTACGACCAGCCGCCACCGAATTTCCGTGGGGAGAATCCGAAAATGACCTGTAAAATCCCCAATTTACAATTTCTTGGGAAATATCACTCCTCGAGCCGGGTGGAGTAGGGGTTTGCAATCCGACAAGGAGACCGTTGATAAAGATTTTCAACAGCGTTAATTTTCACACTCTTTTTACGGAGGGTTCAACTAACGTGCGCTCACAACCCCCACCCACACAGTGACGGTGACTTCCATCGAACATGAGGTGCCCCTCAATCTTCCCGGGAAAGCGCGGAGGAAGGGAGCCTCTCCCTAGCAGATAGCTGGGGCTGCAGTTTGTATTGCGTCCACCATTCCCTCTTCGAAACGCTCCAGCAGCCTCGGGCAGGCTGAGTCAACGCGTGGACACCCCACACAAGATTAAAACAGCCCATCTCCATACAGTGTACAACATTTATTTACATCGGTAATTAAATTCATTACAATACATAAATTCATCACAGATAGCGATTGGTAATAACCACCCTAACATCTTGAACATCGTTTTGTGTTTTCAGCATGTTGCTGAATAGTAAATTGATCATTAACAGCCATGAATATCCACAACATGCATGTAGCAAGAGCACTAAGCCCTTGGATAAGTTTTGAGTGATGAACACTCAAATTCACTTTCCCTGCTTTAAAACTATTGATGTGACAGGCTCACTCGGTTGTAGAAAACCGTAAGCGAAGAAAGGGGCTTGTCTAACGTCCATTTCAACATCAAAAATTGACAGATCCGTCAGAAAAATAACCTCCCAAAATTGCTGCTCAATTGTAAAACAATATTTAATTTGGAATCATTTAAGATGTTTTTTTAAAAGGCGTGCATCTCTAGCTAGATTTTATTCCCACCTCCTCTACACATTGGTAAAGGGCGAATCTTGCTTTATATTATACAAGGATTTATTTAGAAAACGCCAAAACTATTTCTTTCAAAAAAAACCTCGACTAATATTTACAACATGAAAATGATGGTCACTCTTTCGAATTTCCTGGGCCGCCCACTTCTCATATGAAAATTTATAAATGAAGAGCATTTTTAAAAAAGGAACCTGTTCAAGTGATCAACAATTGTAAATGGGTATATTGTATAAACGCGGGACAAAAGCTGGTTCTTAGGAGCTTGACCATTAGTGAGCTGCTGTACAGTCCTGGCGTTAAAGCAGAGCTGATATTTTGTTTCGAGGGTCCGCGTTGAATTGACTAACTGAGGGCAGTGCGATTTATCACATAACACACCCTCCGCACATTCTCAATAATGAAACTTCTTGGTGAAGCTGCGAGTTCTGACTGTGCATATCAGATCTGTTTAATTTTCCATTGAATATTCCAAACGTGTGGCGAGGGAATCGGGATTCGAAACCAGATCATTTTTTAAAAACCCACCAGCAGAGAAACCGAGTTGGATATTGTCAGCACAGCATCTCCTTGGTTGGTTTGCAGTACATAAATAAACCTGAACGTGCTGGGAAGGGAATCTCTCCTTCTCCAGTTGATTTGAAAGCTTTCTACCGTCGAGTTCATCTTGAACTCTTTTCAGTTCGCACTTTCAAAGACCATCTAACCGGTATCTGTGCTGCACTTTTATAGAACAAAAAAAAATCAACCAACAAAAATTCCCTGCCGGGGGAATACATCACGTAATGCCCAAACTATTGGAAATTATATATAAAATAATTCACACATCCACAAACGCTGTTCTTTAACGTGGTGACTTTTCTTTTGGTGAAAACTAGGCAGAAAATGAAGAGATTGCGGTAGAAAGGTTAACTGGACACAAACCAGGGTTCAAATGGAATTCATTCAGTGTGGTCACACCGGCCCCTTGATTCCCTCCCTAGTCGAAGCAGTCTGTTTTAAAATTTAGCTGGTCAGATGGTTGATAATAAAACCCCCTCGGTTTTAGTAAATTGTGGCGTGCTCACAGATTCATTTGTAAAATAAATAAAAAGAAAGGTTTAGCACAAAGTGGCTTCACAGACGCCAGAAGAGAGGCTTCGCAGCCGTGAAAGGAGATTTGCTATCTTTATTTTCAATCATTTTGGCAAGTTCCCTTCATGCGATTGTATGTGAGTAACTTTTGTGATACCGTGTGAGAGCGCCATCGCACAATAAAGGGCCCTTTGTGCAAAATGTATTTTTTTTGTTGTTGATAAAAGCTGTTCGAGCCTAAAGAAGGAAATGTCTGACCTTATGAGGTATTTCGGTTTTGATACGTTTCTTTGATTTGCCGTTACAGTCACTCATACTAAGTTTACCCTTCGAACACTTTCTCCTAATTGATGTTTAAAAGTAGTCGTTACGCCTATCGGTAGGTTCTAACTTATTAAAGCTAAAACCAGATCCTTCTTTCCCACTCCACTACCCTCCCCACAAAACAAATGCTGCATTTTCGAAACGTGATCCGTCCAGATAATATCTTCGCAAATTTCTCTTCAACACGCGATTAAGAAAACGCAAAAAAAATTACACGGACTGAAACATTCACAGACAGCAGACTGCTTTTCAGTCCTTTCGAGCCCCGTTTACTTTTACGTTTTTCTTCAATAAAATGCATCGTAATGAAGCAGCCGTGCCAATAGCTTCTTGCATTTACGAGGGTGACCTCAACAGCTTATAATGCAACACAGATGCAGTGCCCTATTAGAGAGATTTCTCACATTCGCTCAAAGCTCCGTGGATTAAAGTAACAGTCCCTCTCTTTCCGAGACTCTTTTACAACCCATCCTGAAATCATACAGCAAAGGAACAGCCCGGTGCCTTGCTTGTTTGAATTTCAGTCACTTCAGAAAGAAAAAGGCGCTATTTCCTCTCTGAAACACATTGCCATTTTATTGCATGAAGCAGCTTTCTGACGGTCATGCTTCCGAATCGAGGTCCAAAGCCCGGAGCCCCCTGGTTGGTTGGTTTTGAATTTGTGAAGCCGGCCTAAAATTGACAATTCATGACGGAAATGGGATGGGGGGGGGGGGGGGGAACTAAGACTTGATGCTAGACTGTAATATTAACAAGTTTAATGCCTAGTTACCTCTGTAGCTCAGACCGATGTGGTCAATCCGCACACGAGCTCACAAAACGAGAGCCTAGGCAAAACATTTATACGGTACTGGAAAGTTTAAACAGACACATTATATACAACTATCATTTCCATTCTCAAATTTATCAGATTTTTTAATACCTATCCTTTCTTCTCGAGCTTCTTTTTTATTTAACTTTTTTTGTAAAAAGAAACGTCTTGTTTCTCTCTCTTCCCCTGTTTCTTTTTTCCTTTCAGCGTTTTGCCTTGCATTGCAAACATGCATGGAGTAGCCTCCGGCCTCTGGTGACAAATCCTCGTTCCGGTAGTTGGATCTGGGTGTAAGATCGAAGGAAACTGTCAGTCAGTGATGCTTCATTGATCACGCACAATCCTCTTTGCAGGACTTGCCTTCTTCAACAGCCATCAGTCATTTTGCATTAATTATCCTATCCACTGGTCCTCCAGGCTTCAACAGGCCTCCTCTGTTGGTGTAAAATGAGAGAGAGAGAGAGAGAGAAGGCAAAAAGGAGAGAATTACAAGTTAGAGAAAAGAGAGTAGAAAATCTAGAGGTGAGCAAGTTCACACCCACGTGTATAAATATACAAGAGACTGGTCTAGTTTTGGAAGTCATGGCAACGCAGAAATTGAATTAGAAATATTATTTTTAAACCCACCTCGATCTGTATTCTTCCCTTTTCTTGAAACTGCTGCATTGCAGAATGAAGTCTGCCGAGGCGGATGTAAGCACACACACACACACCATGTGTTTTCAGCAAAGCACAGAGCTTTCCAAACCTCCTCATCGCGCCAGGCATTGTGCATTAAACTTCTTCACCCCATATCGCGTACAATTGCTTATTCTTCCAGCTTGTTCGGATCTCACATATTTCTTTTTGAACTCTTTTCCTCAGTAAACTTTGAAATCACAATTATCCCTTTGGACACAGTTGTCCCTGCTTTATCTTTCTGACACTCACGCTTGCACATGTTAAGTAAGTTTAAAGTCTTCTATTCAATCTCTTTGCTGCTTCTCTGGTTCTGTCGCAATGATCTTCGTGGCTCCTTCCTGGTGTTGGAAAAGTCTGTTCCATTACTCTTCCTGTTTCCTTTCACAGCACTACTTTTTGCCTTGCAATTGTTCTGTCCCAGTCTGTCCATCTTTTCCACGTTGCTTTCTCTCTCTGGCTCTGGTCTGCAAATTCTGCTGCCTGGCGTTTCCACTGTTTTCTCTCTCTTTCTCTGTTGTGTGCAACTGCAGTTCTCCCTTCACTCTATTTCTCTGCGAAGATCACCTTCCTCCTGCACTTACAACTTCCACTCTTTCACTCTTCTCCCTTTTCTGCTCCTAGGCCATTTGGGTCTCTGTGGAGGCGGCCGCGAAACCGTCACTTCCCTTTATACCAGCTCTCCTTCAACTCGGCGTGAGGGGTGCCCCGAAACCGTCGCCGCGCCCTAATTGCTTTTCATGCAGCCCGGCGCGGGCTGGCCGCCAGCCAATCAGAGGCTTGTTTACACAGTTTGATTGACAGGGATCTGGCGGGCCGCCAGCCAATGGGGGTCTTGTTTACACAGTTTGATTGACAAGAGCCCAGGATTGCTCGCTGTGCGTGCCTCATTGTACAGACAAGTTGTTGAAGCAAAGAAATCTTTTAGTGCTCGTGCTCAACTGCAACCTTTTCAGAAGTGTAGCATGTCACATAGCGTCCAGATAATTAAAAATTAGTCTTTCTTTTTTGCTTTTTTTCACAATAAGGCAGTGTATACTCGGAATTGCAGTAAGTACACATTTTTGCTACATATATACAAGAAAAGTCAAAATACAAACATGATAAAAATTAAAATATTTGTTACTTTTAAGTGTAAATTAATGTATTTCCGTCTTTGTTTGTTATTAAAGAAATGTAATCAAAAAACCGTTTTATCCCCCCTTCCTTCTTCTTGCTGTAAAATACCAATTCCGTCTGTACAAAAAAAACCCCGCAGCTCCAGCTCCCAAGCGGGACGGCTGTGCTTATGTGCCCGCTCTCTGTGCTGTCTAGCCGGTTGGTATCTTGAAGACAGTGCGCTCATTCATGTACTTCCACTCAATACACCTTCTGAAATGTCGTCCTAATTTGCAATATAAATATATATATATATATTTATATAACAATGCGAAGTATTTATAACGGCCGCTGTGCCGTTTGCTTTTATCAAGTCGTCATTGAGAGGGAGCGGTCTTATCTCTTATTGCACTGCAATGAGGCGAAATGTCCCGTTCCTGTTCAGAATTTGGAAAGAGGGTATCATCTCAGAAAACCCTAAAAGCCGTAAGGATGAGTAATAATTCCACCGCTGTGTTGTCGGCGAGAAAATAAATGCCTGGATTTTAATTTGAAAGCACAGCAGTGTTAGATAATGAGACGGAGCACAGAAGGAAACGGTCGTCATATTGTGCTGTGAATTGATAACCGGACTCCGCAATTTTCCTTCATCAGATTCCAACTATTTTCAAAATGTTAATGGTAGCCTCTCGATTAATTGCTCCATCTTCGTGCAGAATACTTTAATCACGATCTGCGTGAGGGTATGCGATAGCTTCAACTGTAGGACGCATTGTAGTCTACTTTGTGTGGGTTTCTATATATTCGGTGGTTTTAAAAATAAAACTGACTTTTGAGATAAGGAAATTGATTGAGAAATGGGGTATTGCAGGAGGGGGTGGTGGGATGCTGCTGTTACCGTAGATTTCCTTCATATGAACATCTCTGTTTAGTATTTTAAACTATTCCTCATAACTCCCTCTGTAAATACGAGTGTGTTGTGGCAAAAAATTAATGTCAGATGGGAGTAGAGAAAGAGAGGAGGGAAGGGAGGGAGGATTGCTGAGAAATAGGGGAGAGGGATAAAAGACCAAAGACGGGCGAGTGAATGAACGATAGCCTCCTGCATTAAATTGTTCGTGCAGACCGGGAGCGCGCTCGCCCCAAAGCGGGGGGTGTCAATATATCTCGGACATCGAAGTGGACAGAATGGTAAAGAAAGGGGGGAAAAAATGCCGCACAAGTTCTGTTGCACAAACCAATTCGTCTTAGAAACGGGGCCGTCTTTAATAAACATTTCATTGTTTAATCCTCTGAATGTCATGAGTAATTTATGTCCCCGGGTGCCGTGCGCTAAATGCAGCCTCTGTAAGTGTAGATATTTGCTTTAATATTTCTCTCATTGTTGAAGCTACTAAGTGTTAAGGTAAATTGGTGTGATTTATAAGAGTGTGTGTGTTTTTTTTCTCAGGAATATGTATTATTAAAATGGTCTCGGGCGTTGGTTCTTCTGCTCCGTGGCTTTGAGTTTATCTTGGTTCCACTGTTCCCTGTCATTAGTTGGAAATGGAGGGGGTTTGAATGAACAAGATTGCTCGGAGTTTTCCGCTGCTGTTATTGTACTGGTGGCTGCAGTATGGCGGCTCAGCGAGCACGGCAAAGTTTCTTTGCCCCAGGTCTGAAATAAGACGTTTGACTGATCAATGTTTCTCCCATTCTTTCTAGAGGATGGCAGGCTCGGCTGGCTGTGCAAGCGGACACTCAGATGAGCTCAGATCAGCCTGAATCCCTCCCGGAGACCCGCCCGGATTTGTGGATCTTTACACTGGGGGTGATCTCGGCTCCGTTATGGACGGCAGGGAATTCGCTCCTCCTCCCCACCTCCTGTCTCATGCGCTCGGCGTGGAGGCAGCTAGGGAGCGCGGCGCCTTGGCGCACCGAGCCGTCGGACGGATCGCCTCGACCGGCCACAGCACCGCACCGCACCCGGCTCACTTTCAACCTGCAAAATACTTCCCATCTCCGCTCCCCATGGCTACACATTCAGGTGAGTGTCTGTCTACACAAGCTGCGTGTGTGGGTGGAAATGCAAGCTGCTTAATCGCGATAAATAATTTTGCAAATCGCTTTGGAAATATACGCAAAAGATGGTCTCGTATAGTCTTTTGTTAATTTGCATTAATGTCGCAGGAAGTAGCACTGACAAAAAGGGAATCGAAGCTTTTTCAACATAAAATATCTAAAATGGACCCGGGATAATGCTTAGGTTGAATAACATTGCTTTATATCGCTAAACATGCTGATAAGCACCTTACATGCTGTCCTGGAGTAGAGCACATCTCAGACTACAATACTGTTCTACAATACAGAGAGACACGATGAATACTGGGGCTGTTCACACGAGATGTGTATTTTGATACAGTGTTTGGCAATAGGAAAATTCTGACCGTTACGTTTCTGCACATTCTGCAGAAATGTAATCGTGCAAAGCGATACTGAATGGCACCATTCAAAATGAAAGACGGGAAGAGTTCACCCATCACGTTTAGTGTGAGGCCGAGTGGCAGTGTGTCTGTCTCCGGGGTGTGTAATGGTCGAAATTCCGCCTTCTCAAATGGTTTGCGAAGTGTGAGGGTGAAAATGGGTTCACTCGACATTCAGAGCCTTGGTCAAGTGTTTCTGGTATTCTGTTAAACAAATACAGCGCAGGCGTTAGAGCGAAAAGAAACTATTCTGCCGCCTGGTTTAGAGAGGTGCCCAATGTTCACTTGAGTTTGGTGAACAAACGCACGCAATCTCCCTGAAATAGACCTCACTCTGAAGATATGGTTTAATACACTTCGTCATAGATTTGCCACATTACTGTGGAAGGCACATCCTTATCCGGGCACAGGGTCCCCATTGCAGTTTCCA
The DNA here is from genome assembly GCF_020745735.1 of Hemiscyllium ocellatum. Lineage (NCBI taxonomy): Eukaryota > Metazoa > Chordata > Chondrichthyes > Orectolobiformes > Hemiscylliidae > Hemiscyllium > Hemiscyllium ocellatum. The sequence continues at coordinate 23,312,377 of NC_083425.1, read as the reverse complement.
AACTCCTTTATGTAAACTGTACATTCAGATTCCAACCTTACGGTCCTTCACAAAAGCAGTCCCCTATAGTCACAGCAATAACAACATTATCGAGCTTGTCAGTTCATGGGCTTTTTTTTGGTCAGAGCAGATGTTGTGAATGCCGGTGTTTCTGATTTTTTTTTCAGTGATGGTTTCTAAGTCTATAGTTTGGATCAAATTTCATCTTAAAACAAGAGAAGCGCGCGCGCACACACACACACACACACAGCCGCGTTCCTCGTAGTGCATCGGCGGACCCGGACGATATTTCGGTTGGTGGGGGGTGTTTTAAAAATCCAATATCACTTCAGTGTCACCATCGAGAATAGTCAGTGAGCTCCCGCCTCAACAAGCAGACCCCCTTCTCTCTCTCTCTCCCCTCCCACCTCCCAATCCTCAGAACTGCACACCTCTGCGTGCATTGACAAGTTGGGCAGATCAATAACACGTTTGGTGGGTTTTCGAAGCGCAAAATACGAGGGCGCGATTCTTCACGTGTTACACCCGGAAAACGCTTAAATTGCCATTTTTGAGATACTGCCTAAAAGCCCGGTCACCGACTGCGCTGTGAGGCTATCTCAGTAAATTGCAGACTTACTGTAAACCACATGGGTTTAAAAAAATACATTTCCACACGATATATATTAAAACAAATCATTCTGGATCCCATGCTAGTTTTGCTTGGAGGCAAATGGTGAGCAGATATTGCATTAGTCAAATGAAAGGAAGGTTATTACTTAGTAATGTTTGGATTGATATATCAGTGTTAAACAATATTTAATAGCGTATGGATGGATGCAAGTTATACCTAATGCGGCGGCAAATTTGTCTTCGGAAATGGCCAAATTTGTGGATTAAAATCCCAATTGCGAATAAAACAACTTTCATCAGGGGATTTGACCAGCAAGATGACAAGTTTGTGAAGGATATTGAAACCACGACCATGTTTGAGAACGCTTACACGCATTCTGAATAGACAGAGTCCTGTAATGTGTGTGTTTTTTTAACGTTTCGCTTGATGCACTTGGCACTGAGTCAAGACGTTTTATTAATCTGACTACAATATAAACCAATCGAAGCAGGCAGCCTCTACATTTTTGCTGAAGTGACCCAGCGCTCGCCATTGATTAAAGTCAAACAACTTTGTCCTTTTCGGCCAATGTACTCTCTGTAAACGCGAGGTATACCAAAAATGTTAAAGAGTTATGAATTTGTAGATATCCCTTTGTTCAGGCTTTCAACTAGTAATTGACCCTTGTATTGATAAACAATAATCACATTAAAGCAAATAAAGCGCTTAGAGTAAACACATTCTTCCGTTTTAACAAACTGCTATTGTATAAAAATTAACCAAATTTATTTGAATTATATGTACAAATCTTTCGTGTCATATTGCCTCATAGTAGGTTGTCATGTATATATCCAAAAGTGACAATGTGAATGGGTGTAATGTCTTCACAGCTTTAAAACTTAAGGCAGTTAAAATATAACAGTGAACACTGTCTTAGAAAGCGATATTCCTATTGTCCAATTACTCAGAGAGCTGAGCTCAACTAATGTCGAGGGTAGTTTTCCTATTTAAGTACTTTACTAAAGGTTATTAAGCACAGTACCATGGGCCCAGAATGTCCTAGGATTTGATCCTGGCCTGCAGCCCACGGGCTCATGTAGCCAATAAAATATAAATGGGCGAAACAGCAGAAAAAAAGTTATGCCATGACTGGATTATCTTAGTCGAAATTGTTTGCAGCTAGCTACCTGCTCGAGGGGTCAGTTCAGGGTCCGCATTCACCCAGAAACCCAGGTCTGAGTATCTGACTGATTTCCAGGGTCTAGAAATTTTGCCATTTGTGTACATTTGGTACAATGGTAGTAATGGCTGAGTTCAGAGACTGGCTTTGTGTGAATATACTGATACAGTTTCACATGGAGCTCTTTCCAAAATGGAAACAGTGGGACGGTCCGCTGGTTAGATGGCGGGCCGACGTTCACGGCACTTTAATTTATTTCTTTCTGTTAGACAAGGACCACCGGTTGAAGCTGGAAATGTATATTTTTCCTATCACTGGTTCAATTTAAAGATCGCAAGTGAAGTGTCCCGAGAATTAAACTAAACGGTTAAATGCCCCATTTTTGAATTCCGTGTCAAAGGGACTGGCGGTTAAAACAGGCAAGCCCTCTGTTTCCTTGATAAACTGCTCACAGAAAGAACTTGGTTCGTGTCTGCTTCATCTGAGTACAATTTCACTCCTTCTGTCTTTGACGATTTCGGTGCTTTTATTTTGTTAATGTCCTCGCCAGTCGATACAAAGAATCTCATTTTTCACCTCTCTCCTGCGTTTTGCATTTCCAGTCTGCTTCAATCAGTTATCCTGCTGGGGTTTTTTTTAACCTCTGTTGTCGAATTCTCTTTCTGTTTCTCAATGGTCCACAACACATTGCCCACTTGCACCGGTTTCTTACTTTATTTGTGAAATTGCCTGTCAATAGAAAAGTAGATCAATATTTAGATAGTTTTATTAGTCAAATAGATTTATTGGACAGACAAGTCGATAGACGAGTTGATTTATTACGTTTATCAGATGAAACAGATAATGGCGAGATGCAGCTAGATCTGTGTGTTGCACTTAGCAGAGAGATATGTACACAACACTAACGTTTCATTTTTTAGATCCAGCAGAAACAATAATGAGTACACAATCTCTATTTAATATCCCACAAGGAGAAATCGTGGCTGTGCAAGATATTTGCTTAGAAATAATACAGGGTGTTTAATAAAAATAATACCGAACTGTTCATTCATTAGATAACCCTAGTTTATACATAATATGAAACAAGTCATGATATTATCAATTTGGGAGAACTGCAATGTAACTGCAATCGACTGAATTTTTTAGAAGCACAAGGAACTCGGACTGTTCAGGAAGCACAGTCTCTTTTTCTCCTGTTTTCCCTCACACAGCAGTTTTTTTCTCTCTCTCAGTCCGGACGATTGGACACAAACTCTTCTACCACGAGTTGGGAAATGTCCCGTCGCTCTCTGTCTTCCTTTGGCGTTGTTAGCGATTCATCGAGGATATATTTTCCCTATTTCCACTCCCCCCCCCCCCCCCCCCCCACCCCATTCCCTTCCCTCCCGGAGAGCGAGTTTGGACTCCCCAGGAAAGAGGAAACTGTAAGATAAGAGCGGAGCAAATTCGGCTGAGGGATCCAATTCTGGACAAGTCTCCCCGGGGTGGGGAGGGGGGATGATCGGCGCGAGCGTGAAATCGCAGTGTTTGGTCGGGGGACGTTAACAGGACGCAATAAAAGGTTAATGCTGCTTGTGGAAAACGAAATGAGCTCAGGCGCTAGTAAACTTCTCGTACTGGGAGAAGTAGAAAGTAAAGGAAGCATTAAATGATGAAGTCACTTCTTTGAAATGTTAAATGAGAATGAATACGATCACGCCAGTGGAATAGGAATTCAAATGCTCGCTCCATCGCCGTTTTGTGCTGGTTGCTGTAATGGGAGAGTCCGGCATTCCCTCAAGAGGTTTTCATTTTGGCTAGAAAAATGTGCTCAAACAGACCCATTGATGCAATAGGACGTGCAAATTCCAATGAAAGCACCACGCAATGAGACACACTGAAGTAGCTATATTATTATATATCTGTGTAACCCGCTGCTCTGCATCTGAAAGCACCAAGAGCGGGCAATACCTTCCTGAAAGTGACCCTCTCCGCCTCATTTGCAAAGCCCATCTGAAAGCGCCTCGCCCTTCACAGGACACTCAGCCGAAAGGCCGGACTGCGGCCTCATTACACCGCACCCCGCTGGAAACATCCAGGTAAAGTTGTTTTTTTTAAATCCCCTTCAGTGACGATACTTCACCGTGTTTGTGCAAACAAAGCAACTTTCATTTTAGAAAATAAGGTCGGAAATGATACAGGAATCTGCATTCTCCTGGGTTCTGGATGAGAGATTCCCGAGCAGTTTCCAACTGAGCTCACTCCCCACCCTCCACCGGGACGTTCACCATCTATCCTTTACATTCGCAATTATTGCAGTTGCTTTAAAATAAAAGCTTGCAAATTCCTCAAGTTACCGACTCGTTTTTACACATTTGCAACGTCCCCTGAGCCCAGGGAACTGAAATGTATGATGAAGGGTGGAATAAAGCAGAAATCAGTTCGAAATGAAAAGCACGCCACTGAGAAAGAGCAGAAACCGCGCCGGGATCTGGAGTCACTGCTCGAGCAGTCGCGTCTACAAGATTGTGGGCAGATGATGCTATCTTGCTAGCTTGGATTATCAAACAGCAGCGCTATTAAGTTCGAAGTGTTAAATAATCGAGCATTGCGTTGAATCCCACCTCCCCCTCCCCATTCCAATTTCGCCAGTAAACCCCTCTCTCAAGAAGTAACCCTGAAATAAAACCATCCTTAAAGGGTTCTCCTCTCAGTTGCTGTTTTAAGCTCAGAGCCGAGCGTGCTAACGCTGTTGCACGCCTTTTTCTTTACTCCATCCCAGAGACAGAACAGCTTATTTGAATTTTCTTTGCAATATTCTTTTTTTTCCCCGCAAAAAAAAGAGAGAACACGGCGGCAGCTAAAGCTCCCGAGCTGCTGTATTGTGCAGAGTTTGAATCGAATTCCCCGCCCTCTCTAATCTTACTATTTATTTACTCTCTAACTCCCGCTGATCTTATTCACTCAGTCTGTTTAGAAAGGCATCGGCTGTTTTATTTTCCCCCTCATTTACAATAGCCTCCCCCCCCTCCACATATTTCATTTACATGAGCTTTAATGAGAACATTCTTAAACTGGTTTCTTCTGACGAAATTTAATTGGCACTATTTTATTTTTTTTAAAGTGCACTTTCTCTTCGTAACTGCAAATTGTACAGGACGGAGCGAAAATGCCCGAGTGAATTTCATTAGTCATTCCACATCGCCCTCATTCCAGTCTCCATCGTATCCACACGTCAGGGCGCGCGCTTTTGAAACACCACATTTAAAACTATTTTCCAACTTTAAAAAAAAGTCACAACGTCAAAACTTTCCTTGTAACAAGTTACATATATAAGGAGGGAAAAAAAGAAACCGTATAATGGATTGCAGATTTAGCTGTTTAAAATGTTCAGTCGTGGGCTCGACGAGGGGCTGTACGCTGTAATCCAATCTATCCACTTATCCGTATTAGTAAATTAATTGTAAATTGTTTTATAACACAAGCACGCGTATGCTTGGAGGGGGAGAAGAGATTTTTTAACATATGAGATTATCATTCAGAGATTTTTGGTGGTCCTTGAAATTTTGCAGTCAGTGTGTAGTTTAGTTCACAGTCCTCTAAGCTGATAGCAGCAGTTGAGGGCAACTGCTTCAGGCACTTTTTTTTGGTGAAGGGTCAATGCTGATCGTAGTGGGGAACCGATTGGGAAAAAAAAAGACCACAAATATTTTTTTCAAACAATGGCCTATTCTAAACTGTACCCTGAATTCCAGATTCCTGGTTGAAGTTTGTAAACAAAAACAAAATGGATTTACCTGGCTTTGAAATCTCTGAATGACATATTTTATACATCCTAAAGTTCACATCGGTTTTGCCAGAATAATGAATGATTCTGTTTCATTCTCTCTCTTTTATATAAACTATGGCTTGGTATTTCTTCAAAGTCTTTAATACATTTGATGCCTGCTGAACTGAAATGGGCTGCTGGAGTTGTGGTCTTAAGACCTCAGAATCTTGTGTAGTTTTCAGTTATTTTCAAATATGATTTTGTAAAATTGCTTCTCATTTTTAAATAGTTTTCCTAGCTTTTATTTATTGGGCATTCATCATTTCATTTGGTATTATTGTATTTTCATTCATGGTTTGGGGGTGCAGGGGGCGGGGTTGACATGATCAGCATTTATTGCCTATCTCTAAATGTCATTGAAAAGGCAAGTGATGAACTCTCTTCTTGAATGTATCTGAGTGGTTTGATGGCCCATTTCATGAAATAAAGTGTCAACCACAATGCCATGAGGCTGGAGTCACATATAGGTCAGACTCAGATAAGGATGGCAGATTTCCTCCCACAAAAATGAACCAAATAGATTTTCATGACAATCCGATAGTTTCATGGTCATTATTGCTGAGATTAGCCTTTTAATTCCAGATTAATTAATTAATTTAATCTAAATACCCAAGCTGCTGTGGTGGGATTTGAATTTGTGTGTTTATAATCATTAGTCCAGCCCTCTGGATTACTGGTCCAGCAACATAACCACTACGAAACTGTACTATGGTTAACTATTGCTATTATATTACTTAATTTTTTTATGCTAGTGACAGGAAAAGGGTGTGCTTTAGTATATGATACCAGGTTATGAAGAGGTCTGCAGACTGGAAAAGGACATTTTATGGAGAAATAATCATTATTTAAGGAGTAAATAATGTTTCAATATGCTGCTTGCTATATATTGCTATTTGGAGTGACATTTTTGCTTGCTATTTTCATTATTTGCCAACAAATCACCTGTGACTACAGCTTAAAAGTAATTAATTGACTGTGAAACACTTATGATGTCCTGAGGATACCATTTAAAGTGCCGATTCTTTTATTATACTGCTTTTTAAGAGCATTTTCAAAAGTAGCATCATGATAAGATTTAATGATTTGATTTGCAAAATCTCTTCAAATCGGTGCTATAATTTGCAAAAATAATTTAGTTTATGTATTTTTTCCAAATTAATCTCCCTCTCATAGCATTCAGATTACATCCCATTTCTGGATTTAATACATTCACAATGGTTTTTGGATGCTGCATATCATGGATGCAAAATATTGCTCCACAACCAAACTATTCTGTCTGAGATGTTGCTAAAACAAACATTTGTAACTGTGCTACATTAACTCTTTTAGAAAATAAAATTGACTTAGTTTTCACAATTGACACTTCTTATAACGGTCTGAAGAGTGTTTCAGTTCTCTTGAGCACATTTGAGTTGTAAGTAGGGTGTGCTTGGAATTGAATTAAAATGGATCTTGGGAACTATTTTTTTGAGAATGTATGTTGGGATTTGGGAATACATGATTAGAGCTTTATTTGGATTATTTTGGGATCTGTGTTGGAATTGTATCGGCTGTTTTACAATAAGCATATTGCACTGAGGCTGCATTTGGAGCCTGTTTTGGGAGCTGTGTTGAAGATTGTGTTGAGATCTGTGTCAATAGCTGTTCTATAGCCTTTTTGGAACTCTGGCAGCTGACTGCATAAACATCCCCACATATCACACGACATGTATAGCACATAAAGTATTCATTGACATAAAACACCTAATACTGTTAGACCTATTATGCTGTGGTTTTCCTTGGGGGCCAGAGTGACCGACTATTTGATTTAGAGTGTTTACACGAGGGTGATTTGAATTACTTTGATTTGCAGCTGGTTTTAAGCTCATATCAGGAAATGAACATTTTTATTCCAAACTAAGGTCGGAGTAAATATCTCCGCACTGTTTGTGCTTAGAGTTTAACTCGGACTTAGTCAGAAAATCACAATATATATTGATAGTTGTGGCCTAAGTGATGTTTAATGCTTTTCTGATTACATTTGAATTAGTGGTACGAACCCATAGAGATTAGGGAAGGCAAGTTTGATCTTTTGTCTATATTGGATTCATTGTTCTCAGCAGGTGTTGGCCGTGTGGGAGATACAGTTAGCCCTACTATTCCTAGACTAGAAGAGGGGAAATCTGCCAGTGCTTCCATTCATGATTACTGCCAAGTGACCCTTCTTCGAAAGTGCTTGTTCGTGGATTTTGGTGAATTAAGAATAGAGCTCAGTTGGTTGCCTCTTAGGGTCAAATGGGCTGCGAGCACTTTGTATTGGTGAATGTTGATACTCATTGTATTGGATGACCTCTTTGGTGAGATGCTGGATGGTTGCCATGTCTGGAACCAAACCCAAGCATGAATGGCCACTGTTATTTGATGAGGGGGAGAAAATGAGAAAACAAATGGGGTTTCACACTGCAGCATTTATTTATGTTTACTGTGAATTGATGCCTGAAGGTTTCTTTTTGACTAACTCATGAAAATAAACTTTTGCACAGAGTAATAATTGCTTCATGTACACCACATCCATAGTGTACCACACAGATTCTAAACCTTACTGTTTACACAGAAGACCTAAGATTTTGCTTCAAACCATGCATAGACCCTCATTTTGCTGCTATGAATTGTCTTTTTTCCAAATGCATGTCCATGCAACAAAGCATAATTTTTAAGCAGTAATCTTAATTAGATTGATCTTTGGTGCTAGCAGCAAAGGTGCTAACTTCAGAAGTGTTGTTAAAAAAAAATCAAGTAATTGATTAATAATGTGCCTGGAAAGACTTTGATTACTGAAAAGTTCATAGAGATCTCTTACTAATCTGAAGTCTGAAGTTTGTTGTAAATTAATAGCCTGTTAACTAATTTACCTGTAAGTACCCTTTATTGCTGTATGTGGCATATTTTTTCAGTGACTCATTTTGCAGATACCAGTTACACCTTTTGAAATATTTTGATCTCCAAAGTTTGCATCTGTATTGTACCTGACAATGACATGAGTGAAGGGTAAGTTGAAAGGTTTGGAAAAGTTGGTAAGATTGCTGCAGCAGCAGCATATCAGTTTTATTTAATAATGGAATGCTTAATTGGCAGAAGAAGAGTAGCATGATTTTGTCAAAAATTACGGGGACAGACATATTGTTACTTGTATAATACCAACTGATATACATTGTCATTGCTTATACACAAGACATTTTAAAAGCCGTGTATCTCAGTTTCCAGGAAAACACCTCCCCTTCCTCTTGTGTTCAACATTTTAGTTCTTTTTTTGTGTTTCCTTATTCTGTATTTTGGACTGTTTAAATTTTTTCTGTTGTTCTTTTTCCCTTTTAAGCCTCATTGATTTTTTTTTAATTCCATAATCATTTTATGCTCTCATTTTGTACAAATCATTCTTATCCCTGCTTCCCTCCGTGACTTTAACCCTCTCATACAGTTTCTGTCTTTCTCTCTATCTGACATTCTCTGCAGGTCTTTCACTTTTTCTTTATGTTTGTCAGATTTCAGATGCATCTCACTTTTAAATATTTCTTTCTGATATTGTGCTTTTTCATGTAACATACTTTCTCTTTCTCCTGTCACATGTCATGGTGATCTACTTGAGAACATGTGGTAACAGGCTTCTTGATAACCACAAGAACAATTTCTTCTTACTGTGTAAGTGAGGAATTACCATTTGCCATCTTGCTGCTTTCATTTGACAGAATACAGGGTAAAATAATGGCTGGGATGAAGAAGTGGGCTTTGTCTCAAAAGGAGTGTGGAGAGGAACAGAGATAGCAGGTGCATACTAAGGATTACAAAGTAAAATACAGATCAAGGTATGGTTGTCTAGTAAAGTTCCCAAGAAGCTGACCAGAGGCTAGATCCAAGCAGAGGAGTATAATTTGACCAAGATAACTAGGGAGAACTGATGAATTTGTGAAAATGGGTAGATGATAACATGAAGCCTGGAGACATGAATGCATACAAGGTAAGAGAGTAAGAAGAGTGAGGTCAGTGGACCAAGGTATTCATGATATAAACTGATGATCCCGCATTAGTGAGGTGACGGCAGGAATTGGGAACTGGGCTTGAGAGTGCTCAAGGCTGGTGTGCAGTCTGGGAGTGCTCAATTTCCAGATTATTTTCCTTGTGCAGGCACAAAAGGCAGCCAGCCAAGAGTGGGAATAATGAGGTCTTTGTGTAAATGTGCTTTCTTTTATGCATCACATGCACTGGGCCAATGCTGAGGAAACCAGGCTTGTGCCATGAAATATTTGGGAAAGGACATATGTCAGTTCAGGGTTCTTGGTGAGGCCTGGCAAGGGATGATGGGTTATGTGGGAAAAAATAGAAGCAATTGGAAGATGGCATAGATACGTTTCTGAATTTGTTTTGAGCTGTTGAATTTTTTAGGATGTTCACATTATAAATTTTATACTTGTTGGTATATACTGAGATGTTATGGAATTATGTATCATTTAAAAAATAAACACTTTTAATCATCCGACTAATGCTGTGGAATACTAAGTTTGCTATTTCTTTATACCCAGTGCTGTGCGAAGGCTTTCAAGGTAAAATGTAGTATAAGCAAATGCTGAGAACAGATCCCACTACTCTTCCCCAACTCCATGCACAGAAGAACATTCTCTTCTGTACCAATGTGAAATTTTTGCATTCTCCATAACACCCATCTGTGGTTCCTGTTAAATGAGTGCCGATTAGTGCTGTATTAGAAATAATTTTATGTCTTATACCTACACCCACTGGATTGAGATTGCACAAGGTAATTTCCCTTTGCAGCCAGAAAATCTTGTTGGCATTCTGAGTTGACTCTTGAAAGGTGAAAGTGAAGTATCTAATCCACTGGATCTCCAGAAAAGCTTTGAATTCTACTTTGAGGTTGGATAGAATTTTCTTTAAATGAACAGGTTTGATTGATATGATTAGGGAATAATAAAAGTAGAAAAATAATAGGAGAAGCCAATTTGAAAGAATAACAGCAAAGAAATATAACCATTGAAGATTTGAAAATTGGACAGTTACAGCAGACACAAAAGATGTTATTATGAATTACACAGAAATTTCAACACAGAAATTGATCATTCAGCTCAACTGGTGTATGTTGGTGTTTATATGCCACCTTTCTGTTTAACACTATCAGTAATATTTGAATATATAAAAATATATTCATAGATACATAAAGAGTGATAGAAGTAAAAGTTCATACAAATAACTGTAGTAGAACTTCATTATCCTTTTGTTTGGAATGGTAGTGAAACAGAAAAGGGAATAAATGCATACTGGGGCGGGCATAAGAAGGCAGTATGATACGTTTGGATAGTTCTAACATTTAGCTTGTTTGAAATGATGGGCTGAATGTTCTCTTTGTGTTACGTTTATTAATACAAATGATTGAACAATTGTTCTCCGGCTGAAGTTAACCTTCAATAAAGATGGACACTGTGATTTTGGGACATTTGCACATCTTTTTCTTCTTCAACTACTTTTAAAGTCTGTTCATTTGTTTAAGCGTTGGAGATAGGATTAACAATTACCATTGTTATTTTCATCATACAACACCGCATTGTGCTGAGGAAAGTCAGTTATGCTGCACTGCATTTTAACCAGAAAACAAAGTTTACTTTAATTGTTATAAATGTAATCCAACTGTTAGACACTCATGCAAAACCAAAGAGTAGCAGTGCTGATGTTAGTTGGTTGTCTGAATTATGTACAGTAACAGATGGATACAAGTGAGTTACACAATTGGGGGTTCTAGTTACATTAGAGAATGTGAATTACTGAGAATGAAGCTAATGGATTGTAGTATATATTTGCAAAAATATAAAATGCACTACCAGTGAAGATATAAGAAAATTATTGTAAATTCATATTATTCCAGATGATAACAGAAATAAATTATTCTTTCATCTATGATAGGGTATACCATATACTGAGTGAGAAAGGTTTGACACTTAAAATTCAAACTATCATACTTTTCAAACCATACATTGAATTAGACGAGAGTGCACACATATTGGATGTATGCAACAAGTAATGGTTAGGTTCAAAACCTACTAAATGTAGGATTATCCTTTGTAAAGCTACGCATTGTGATTTTTTAAAAAAGAGATTCATGAACGAAGCTTACAGAAAATGCATGAGTCACTTCTTATACAAAAGAACATAGGATGAATACACAGCCCAGTGGGTGGTGCTGATTTTTGTCATTACCTGACCTTTAATGAATGCCCTCATGTCATCAGGAATTTCTTGCTAGTGAGCAGTATAGTTCTGTGAACATGCTGCTTCTGGAGCAGTGTGTGTTTAGTTATAAGTAACATACATGTCTAATTTGCAATAATATTACAACCAATCTTGCTTTTAACTGAATTCAGTTAGAGTATGAAAGCACAACCTTAATTCTGAAGATTAATGTGAAATTCCGGGAAATTTAAGGAACTACAAAGCATATGCAGCGAAATAGTTTTGCCCAATAATTCCCAATCAGACATTATGTAGTGGTAAGTGTGCAACATCTGCCTGTTGAATAATATGTAATGAACATATGTTTGAATATTTAAGGGAATTGTTACATGTATACCCTTGACATTTGACATACACTTTAAGGAATATTTATTATAATCTTTTTGGAAAATTGTAATAAGAATCCCCATAAAAATATTAGTAATAAAACAAACGATTTTGAATAATTCCTTTCTGTTCTTCAGAAATACTACAAACACATTGTGCAGTGACCAGTTTTCCTTGACCATATGATCCAAAGATCGAGCTCCTGAGACTCAAATAGAAGAATGTGTCCTCCAGTATAGCTTTATCTCTTAAAAGAAGAAAATCTTAAAAAAACTGAATACAATTTAAAAATCTCTTATTCACTATAAATACCGTCTTTTAAGTAAAACTGCACATTAGCAAATAGAAATTCTGCCTCCAGCAATTTCAAACAGCTGTAGATATCAAATGAAAGAAGAGACATTAATTTGTGCAAAGTTGAATGACCACATTTCTGTTCGTAAGTTGCACGAGACAAACTCGTCTGTTGAGCATAGCATTACCCGTCAAAAATTTGATGATTTGACCACGACGAGTTTTAATTCTATAACTGGTAATATTTTATACCAGAAATTAGTTTTTTTTTCTCCATTCTAATTGTGTATATTGATTTGTGGACCTTTACTGAAGATTTCCTGTTTTGCCCACATGTCTATCTCTTCATCTTAATTTAGTTTCTTGGTTTTCAAGAATACTGTACTGTATTCTTGGATCAACCCTGTGGGTGTTATTGGGGTACCCTTAATTACGAAATCCAAAATTTAATTGCCTCCCAAAAATGACTAAAATAACATTGCACTATTATTTTCCAGACTACTTTATGATACTCACAATTGCTGCCTTTTTTAGTGGTTACTGTATGGTATCACTTACAGATATTTTAATAGTTAAAACATTTTGACAATACCCAAAAGGTTCCTAATAGATTCTTGCTGCTGAAGCTCATTAACAACAATTGAATTTTAGCAAAACAAACTTTTTTGTTTCTCCCAGTATATCCATTTTTTTAATTAAAAAAATATTTCCACTCTCGTGAAGGAATAGGTTATTTGCTACAGCTTGACTTCATGAGTACCAGTCACCTCAAGTACCTAATTTATTTCTGTCTTAGTCCAGACAGTCCAACTGTTTAACTGTGAAGAATATCATAATAGAGACTAGATTTGGCACTGAAGCACACTAGACAGACACTGGGCATAGGTACTTCACTGATATTCTATTCTCTGATCAGGGCATGGAGAACAGTTGTAACATTTTTCCTGTTCCTTGGTTAAGAACAGCTAGGCCACCTCAGATCTGACCTGGAGTGTACCTGATCTGTATTCTAGCTTTAGTTCACAGAATGCAGGGTATTTGGAATATCTATTCCATAATTTATTTTGAAAGAGTCAAGTTTAAAATTTTTAAACTGACAAAACCTGTAAACATTTTTAGATTTCTCTGTCATATGTTGTCCACGGTGCCATGATATTAAGATAGAGCATAGTATCTGATTTTAGATCTCTTGACAATGTAAATAAATTGTATCATCACAGCATTCCTTGCTTTTTATAAAAATGCAATCCAATAATTCTGTGTTCCTTTCGACACTCTCTGATTCAATCCTGCAATTAGGTAAAGTGCTTAAAGGAAGACGGGTTTGGGCTTGATCCATTCCACTGCAGATGTGAAGCTTGTCCAGGTTTCGAATGATAATTATGGCTTTGAACAGGTCTCACAGATGACATAATTAGAACTGAAAATACAAACATTTTAAAATGTATAACAAGTCATTATTTCTCTCAACAATGCAACTAATTTTAGTTTTTAATCAAAACAAAACTGCAAATGACCACTTTTGTTAATATGACGATGCAAAACAAAAATAAACTCAGGTCTTTTATTTTTAAAGGAATAGATCTCTTTCCCTTTGGGTTTTCCATTGAAAGTATAACATCACAAAATGACATCTTTTATCTTCTGTATGAGTCCCTCTAATTGCCGTCTGTGGATCATTTCTCATTTCATCGTTGAATCTTCTTACCAACTTTCATAGTCCTGTACACTAACATCTACCTTTGCTGTTTTTTATACACAACCCACTGTACAGACAGATTGGGAAGTTAGGGACAGGGTGGTTATGTGAAGAAAAATATTGTCCGAAGTGTTTTAGCGTATTATCATTATGTTTCAGTAAACGCACGCATATATACACACACGTATAACTGTATTTATGAGCTTTAAGTCTTTTTTGAAAGAAAATACTAGTATTAAAACTGTAAAATATCTTAAATGATATCTTGAGCCTTTCTGAGGTTTATTGTGGTCACCTAAAGTTCAGTTGCTCTGCTTGTTTGCTTTTCTAGCTGATTATTCATTTGTGCCTTTAGATTTTATGTGTGTGATACTATATGGAAAACACAAGCATCATGAGTTTAAAATATTTTAGGCAGCACTTCCAAGAATTTGAATTATATGCATTGCAGTGTTCTCACAAGCCTGTTTTCTTTCTTTATTGTTAATTTAGTGTACTTTCCTGAATAAAAAATAATCTTTATAAATTACGAAAGTTGCAAAACTGAACAAGGAAGTGCAGAATTATCGTCCAATAAAACAAAAACAAATTCTGATATGGTAGGTGGGGATAACACCTGTCATTAGTCCATCAAATCTTCTATGTGTTGAATGCAAATTGAAGAAATCTCAAGGAAGTTTATGATGGAATGGATTTTTTTTTGCTTAAGGAATACTGTAGACTGAGAAGTCTCTGTGACCCTCTCCTGATTGTGCTTCTTTCTTTTGTTTGACAGCCACATGGACAAATGTTTCTTTAAAAAATCTTACATGCAGTAAATATTGTACTCAGAATGGAACGAGGGTCACTCAACATTCAAGGGATCTTAGCCATGATAACTATCAATGCAATCAATAGTGGTATAGATTAAAACATTATATTGGGAAAAAGTTTCTTGTTTTTTCATTCTTGCAATGAATTCCTAACCATATTTATGTGTTACCACAACATACTTCAATGGGAAATGCTAGTGCTCAATATCAAACCAAATAACGAGAACTTTTGAATTTGTCTATTTTGAAAAAGCACACAAAATATGATGATTTAGTATTTTGCACTTCATGACCCACAGCGTGGAATTACACCCATTCTAGGATCATCAGTTAGTTGCATATATCTTTTTGAAATGCATCTCTGAAGTTTACAAATGCAATTGTAAATTGACTGCTTCAGAAACAAATTACATGTATTTAGTTTTATGTACAGTCTTTGATTCAGTTTTAATGTCATTTTATTATATTTTTCTTTATAGCTTTGGTGCAAGGTCTGAATGGAAACCAAATGCTCTTGACTAATTGGATCATTACATTTCTTTACAGTACAAACACTGTATCAGCATCTTTTAATATAATAACATATGTGAGGATTTAAGAAATAAAAAACAAATCTTGGCGATGTTGCTTTATTTATTTGACTAAATTTATTTGACCTTTTCGGCTCTGAGAAGATAGAAAGGAGTAGCGAACAGTACTTTTGGATAAATCCAGCATCACATAGATTTGTGCCTTCTTTCATATATATAAATATTTTAGTACAACCATTTAGAACCATGTGTCATTGTAAAGCAGAATCTTGCAGCCTCTAGTTACTTAATTACAGATTCTGGGCATTTTACTATTAGCTTTTGGTTCTGGGAGTCCTTGTATATACTCCACGAATGTGAAAAGATGCAACTGGAAAATCACTGAGTAAGGAGGAGGAGAATAGAGGAGAAGGTTAATCCCATATTTAGTGGGATAGTTAAATTATGAAAATGATTTGTTTTCTGTTTGGTTTTATCCCAGTGTATCAGGGACGTTTCATGCATTGAAAACAAATCCAAAATGGATGGCATTCAAAATGATATCTATTGTATTTTTATACATTTCTTTATGTGCAATACTAACTTTGTATAAATATAGAATTGCTGCCACTGAACACGAGGAAGACAGATTCATACTTGCTGTGAATGTTCACCAGGAACTTACAATTCTGTTGAAGGGTTTACACCAGAAATATTCACAGATCTCTACTCTTTTCAGATTCTGCTTGTGTATTTGAAGAATCTTTTGTTTTTTTTTGTTTCAAATCCCTAACAATAGTTTTCAGTTCAAACTATTAAAACTAAAAGAAATAAAATGGGACATCAGATTCTGGAAATAACACGGAAGGTACATCCCTGTCTGGAACTCATTACCTGTAGCAGCATTTTGTGTTTTGTTTCTCCCAAGTGTATAAGATGCATGGTTTTTCATTTATTTCCCCCAGTAAAATGTGCCAACTGTATATTTCAATTAAAAAACTTGTATTCAAATAATTCATATACTTTTTTCATGTACTGTCTCATTTGTAAGCTTGTTGGTGATGTTTTTAGAGAATTGAAGTTTGTCTTATGGTTCTGATATGTTGGAAGTTAAAAGAGTGGATTTATTATTCATACGTTAAAATGTAGCTAGTGGGCCTTGATGGTGCTTTGATTTTGAACTGCAAAGTAGCAGGTTTTCTGTCTGTTTGGGAACCCAACTGTTACTACTGATGGGTACCCAGATCAAAATTCAGACCTCAAAGTAAGTCCCCATCACTACACGGGTGGTTTAAAAAGGAGATAGTAGGATAGGTTGATTTTCTGTCAGAAGTCATTGTTTCCTTTTGTTTCAAGATTGTGTCTTTGAGAGAGACTGATGCACACACAGTTATGTTCTCATTGAAAAGAAGTTAGGAAGACTGCTGGAAAAAAACAGGATATCAGTTGCAGAGGATGGGAAACTGGCACTGAAGTCTAGATTGCTGGAGTTATGTGAGTGTTGGGAATGAGATTCATGCCAGGAGTTTGAGTCAGATGTTCAGTCGAGGCAGGAGAGAGTGTGAGATACTACAGATGCAATTCGTCTCAGGGCTAGAGCCAGGATCCCGGAATTAATTCAGCAGAGTCAAAATCATTTGGGACACAATGATAAAGCTGTACTCATTCCTAAAATGAACTGCACTCTATTAACAAGTCTGTGCTAAACTAATCCAACTGGACATGTCAGTGTAATGCATACTAGATTGGAGGTTTTTTGATTGCACAAAAACAAGTTGTACCTTTTTTCATGAACCAGTCATTCTTGAAATAAGGATGTGTATTATGTAAGAGAGTAGAGAAATCAGGAGCCTCTCCTTTGCAGTAACCCTGTGACCACTTGGTTTCTCAGGTTCTTTGTATTGAATTCATGCTGTGTGATATTTGTAACAAATGTATTAAACCATCTTAAAAATTAAACAAAAGCATGACACCTTTTAATTTAAGTAGTTTAGGCCTTCTTTAAGTTAGCAGAGAGATTTCAGACCAGCACTTAATATTATTGCCACTAATATTACACTGAAAAGTTTGAAACAATAAAAGTCCTTCCTTTCATTCTTGTGCTTCTGTTGAATTTTCAAAAGAAAGCAAAGTAATATTTTGTGATATAATCTTTGTAATAAAGTACAATCTGAGGCTCTCTAGTTACATACAGGATGAGTTCAAAATCATGCCTTATCTCGGAATCATGGCTGAGAAGTTGGCAATCTGGAGTCATGTATGTATTGTCCATGCTGCCTGTACCTGACTCCCTATAAGCACATGATAGCATCTAGCTCTCTGTTATGAATAAGTTCCCGATCTCTATGCCTTCACCTCTCCATGATGGCTTGGCTGGGTTCAGGAATGGTTCTTGTGGAGAATTTTACGCAGAGCTAATTTGCACCCTCCCACTCCCTGGCAGAAACCACAATGAGTTGCACCACCCACAGCTGAGCAATTCTATACATGCAAAGGAAGTTGAGGGAATGCACTGTAAACAAAGGAAAGACGGTGAATTGTCGCAAAAAGAAACTTTGTACAATAGTGGAAAAAATGCAGCTGGCATTGAAATGCTTATCTTCCTTAATTTTACTGGATAATTAGACATGAGTATAAATTCTTGAACCACAATTTATTCTTCAAGTATAGCTTTTGGTTAATGTACGGATAGACATAACCATGGATTCGTAGGTAGTTGGGAGAGAAAATAACCTTATTCCAATGTCTTTATGAAGGCAGAATTATGAGCAAAGCTGAAGCAATTTCATTTCTTTTACCGTTGAAATCACTTCCAAGCTCCAGTATTCATAGATTGGTATAGACTAGATTTTCTTGAGACTTGCAACATTTGATGTAAGGTTTCTTGAAATTACGGAATACATAATTCATGTCATTAATTGTGTAACTCCATTGTCTTCTTTTACATCATTCTGCCATTACCTTCACTGAAACCAGTTAGAAGGTAATCATCATAGCTCCGCCTTCATTAAAGTTAATAGCGATTGCAATTTTCCTGCCATTTCAGACAGTTTTCACGCTGCTGTGAGTTAGACTGAAAAATAATAGCATCGGTGGCCTGGCAGCAATATGATTTATTGATCCTGAATGTGGTCTTTGATTGCATATAAATGACATGGTAATGTGTTTGCTGATCATGGCTCATAGTAAGTGAAGTCCTTACCCATTATATTGTCATATGAAAAAAACTATTCTTTTGTCTTATGTATTTTCCACACAAAGTTTCCGTTTCGATCAGCTAATGGATCTAACTTGCTGCTTTGCAGATTTGTTTAATGAAAAGGTCCATTGAATTAAGTGAATACTTGGAAAAATTCAACAATTGTTTTATCTATATGTCTACAAATGTTTATGGTTTGGAAGTCAAAGCCAGCGTCAATTTGTGGTATCAAGCCATATTATGAAGTGATGGCCATTTGCTGTACCTGTTCCCTTCACTCCTACAAGAAACTAAGTGTATATTATTCCTTATGGGACTAACTAAATGGTGAAGTTATGGTTTGTGTCAACCATGGGGGAGGATTTGTTGTGCAATGGAAGCATTCCTGTCTCTGAGTCCGAAGCTTTGGGCTCAAGTCTTATTCAGGACTGAATGACCAGAGAAGGTGTATTCATAATGAGTTTCAACATGTGAATCCTTCTGACACATGCCAATGGCAGATGAAACAATTGGGAGAGGTTTCTAGTCAGCCTTTTGATGGAAAGAAAGTGAAGCCTCAACTATCACATTCGTAGCTCCAGGACCATGAAATGCGTGTAAAAGTAATATTGTCACAGCAATTTGAACTCCTTGGGAGGGGACCAGACTGGAACCTGCTTCCTTGCCTTACTCATGGTGGAGATGGTGTTGCTGTGGGGCAGACTTACTTTCAGGCTGATAACTGAAGAAAGTGTCAACCTTGTTAGGTCTGAGTTATAATTCTGCCCACTGTCCATTATTGGTGTGTCTCTGTAATGAGGCTCTCCCTTCATTCTTGATGTGTTTATAGAATCACTCATAAATGGCCATGATTGATTTATCCAAATCAGAAAAAATGTAATATGAGCCTCTCCAGACATCTTTATAGAATTGAAAGTGTTAACCAGTATTAGAAAGAAAAGTTTCTGTCTTTTGTTCTGACCTAGAGACAGCTTTATAAATATTTGCTAGTTTTCACATAGCAATTATACTCTGATTTCACTTTCCACTTGGAAGATTAGAGCATTGGCCATAAAATCAGGGTCAATGTTAGCAGTTAAATCAGGGTCCAGGATACCCCTGAGGAAAATCATGGGAGACCAGATGTGTGTGTTAATGCATTTGTTTATATATTTTGTGGTACAATTGTTCTCACATTTTTTTTAACAACCCTCTCCTTAATTCTGCCAAAGTCATTAACTTCTTGAGTTAGCTTGATACCACAGGCTCTAGTCATCCACTGATACCTCTCTCAAATTGTAATTATTTGTCTATTAAAGTGAGAACCAACAGTCTGTTGAATCATGCAAATTGTTAATCGAACTCCGTTGCGGCAGGAGTCTTTCAGGAGGATGACGGAACTCCTGTAGGGACATCCTCTAAGTATCTCTGATAAGGTCAAGCATCTGAGCTGACCCATATCCCTGGTTTGTGGCAAATCAAAATGGCCAGGGTCAATGAACACATCAGCAGACAACGTTGGGAGTGTGTAGAAGTGGTATTCAAGTATGTTGGGGGTGGAGGGGGGGTGGGGTTGCATAGGCCTCCACACAACACATTAATGACACAAACTGCCTTGCGTGGGGTTGCATGTTGGACTTATCAGCCATCTCAAAACATTTTAGTCAGAGTCAGAGCAAGTTATCCATGATCCCATGCAGAAGAACTGCTGCTTTAACTGAGATTAGCTGACTCAGCACAAATATAGGACCTTTGTGATCTGACTGCTTTAGCTATTGACTGTCAGTACTGTGGGAAAGTGTACAGTATTGTTTTTAAGCAGCAAATCTGAGTTGCAGCTCTCCCAATTGCTCAATTGATTAAGCCATGATGTGAAGGAGCTGGTGTTGGATTTGTTCAATACATCGCATCTGTTGTATGACACTTTGATTTTTTACTCTAAATTCTGTGTCCTATCAACTTGCCCACTAGCTACCTGACAAAGGAGCAGTGCTCTGAAAGCTTTAACTTCCAAATAAATCTGTTGAACTATAACTTGGTGTTGTCTGATTTTTAACTCAATTGATTAAGGAAGCCTGTAACTGAACTACACAGTCTAAAATGCGTTAGATGTAATTTCAGTCTGTTCCAGGTTGACTGATATTACCCATGTCGATTGTGGGGGCTCTACAGCCTTCTGTGACAAAGAGGGGAACACCATCCCATGTTATGGTCCCTGATTGGTATTTATTGACATTTGCTGGAAAGTGAGCTGGTATGGACCACAAAAGCAGACTCTCCAGTCAACCCCTGTGTTACAAACTCAGCAGCCTCTCATAACTAGAAAATGGTCTCAGGAGAATCAAATGGTGACCAGTCTGAACATTTTCAGGAGAGAACATAGAGAAGAAAAGGAAAGAAAGTTGTTGATTGATTTATGTCTGATCTGCCACAGTTGTAACTGCTAACCCTATAATTCATTGAGTGAATGCATGGTGACACCTTCATGACAAGATTAAATTTGTAAAACAATTGTTGTGTGATTACTGAAATTCAATCTGCAGTTATTACTCACCTATATCATCTGTCTACATATTGCAGTTTGTGAACTCAAAGTACATATTTGGTTATCACATCACAATATTATATATCAAACGATGGTTTGTTTTAAGAAAGCAGCAAGTGGTATAGTCTTGTGGTTCTTGTACAACAATACAAGTGTGTGGTATGGAGTGGAGCATGTTACATCTCAGCTAAATGGAGGGAGCTTATTGACAGAAGCCTAGGACCAGCTGGGCTGGTTTGTCCCTGGTAAATAGGGCATGGCACACACAAAGCAGGAAAGAGGCAGGAAAAATCTTGAAGAAAAATAGAGTCTGTTCAGGTGCCAGGAATGTGTATGTCTGATGGGGTCAGTAGAAAAGGTTGATTTATAGGACACTGTGATGGATTTCTGAACCTGCCATTGGTCTCAAGCCTGTGCTGAAGTGAGCTCAGTTGAGTCCAGTTTCTTTGTTGATAGCCTTGGATCTTCATCTAGAATTTACAGATGCAAATAGTGGTTGTCATCCAAACAGATAGCAAGTCGTGTGATCCTTTTCCCATCGGCAAGTCAGGGACTCAAGGTGATATTCATTTTAATAGCAGGAAAGAAGATCAAAGTGATTCTTAAAGAAGGGGAAGCTGAGTGATGTTTTAAATATATACCCATTGGGTATTCTGTTTTTAACTGTAGGTTTCCAAATGTTGCTTGTTTTCTGTGTTTAGAAATTCAAGGTTCTGTTGTAGTGCTTTTGACTTTTCAAAACTTGGTCCTTGGCTGCGTGAGACAGGGTCTTGAGAAATCAGGAATTTATTGGAGTGTTTCACTTGTCACAACTTGTATGAAATGATTGCTGAAAGTGAATTTTGAGTTCTGGGTTGGCAGTATTCCTTCAGTCGGTGATTTGACACTTTTGTTTCTTGCCGGTTTTCAAGATTTGTTTGAATTGCTCTTTCTCTGTCATGAGCTCTTGCTGCCTGATGCATTCCAAACAATTTGTTCCGGAATTCTCTTCCTGCTTCTCTTTTTTTGCACTCCAGTTTTCTGCTGCCTCCTTGACACATTCAAGAACACCCCTTATCAGCAGCCCTTTCAGCCGTCCATTCTTCAGGAGTGACCAGGGACATTGAATGTGCCTGAAGTACTTCCATTGGACGGGTATAATGACAAAGCCAAACCATGTCCTTATATGGCAGAAGATCTTGACTGTACGCATTAATGTAACACTAGTGATAGCCAGTAGGTAGATCATTTAACATTTTTACTGCTTTTGATTTCCATCAACTTAGGAATGTGGGAACAGGAGAAGATTATTCAAGCTCCCAAGTTTAAGACCATAAGACATAGGAGTGGAAGTAAGGCCATTCGGCCCATCGAGTCCACTCCGCCATTCAATCATAGCTGATGGGCATTTCAACTCCACTTACCAGCGTTCTCCCCGTAGCCCTTAATTCCTCGAGACAACAAGAATCTATCAATCTCTGCCTTGAAGACATTTAGCGTCCCGGCCTCCACTGCACTCCGTGGCAATGAATTCCACAGGCCCACCACTCTCTGGCTGAAGAAATGTCTCCGCATTTCTGTTCTGAATTGACCCCCTCTAATTCTAAGGCTGTGTCCACGGGTCCTAGTCTCCTCGCCTAATGGAAACAATTTCCTAGCGTCCACCCTTTCCAAGCCATGTATTATCTTGTACGTCTCTATTAAATCTCCCCTTAATCTTCTAAACTCCCAACGAATACAATCCCAGGATCCTCAGCCGTTCCTCATATGTTAGACCTACCATTCCAGGGATCATCCGTGTGAATCTCCACTGGACACGTTCCAGTGCCAGTATGTCCTTCCTGAGGTGTGGGGACCAAAACTGGACACAGTACTCTAAATGGGGCCTAACCAGAGCTTTATAAAGTCTCAGTAGCACATCTCTGCTTTTATATTCCAACCCTCTTGAGATAAGAGACAACATTGCATTCGCTTTCTTAATCACGGACTCAACCTGCATGTTTACCTTTAGAGAATCCTTGACTAGCACTCCCAGATCCCTTTGTACTTTAGCTTTACTAATTTTCTCACCATTTAGAAAGTAGTCTATGCTTTTATTCTTTTTGCCAAAGTGCAAGACCTCGCACTTGCTCACGTTAAATTCCATCAGCCATTTCCTGGACCACTCTCCCAAACTGTCAAGATCCTTCTGTAGCCTCCCCACTTCTTCAGTAGTACCTGCCTGTCCACCTAACTTTGTATCATGTGCAAAATTCGCTAGAATGCCCCCAGTCCCCTCATCCAAATCATTAATATATAATGCGAATAGCTGTGGCCCCAACACTGAACCCTGCAGGACACTGCTCGTCACCGGCTGCCATTCCAAAAAAGAACCTTTTATCCCAACTCTCTGCCTTCTGTTAGACAGCCAATCCTCAATCCATCCCAGCAGCTCACCTCGAACACCATGGGCCCTCACCTTGCTCAGCAGCCTCCCGTGTGGCACCTTATCAAAGGCCTTTTGGAAGTCTAGATAGATCACATCCACTGGGTTTCCCTAGTTTGTTCTGCCACAGGACTGCAATGGAATAGCCATTGGGAAAGATATAAAACATACATGTTAGCTTGTTATCGTCAGTTTTACTTTGTTGAATTAAATCAGGATCTGTCCCACCATACCCACATAACAATGATCCCAAAGATTAACATGCAATGATTAGCAGACCTGGCTAATTGTTGTCTTTATTTTTCCTGTATTCTATAGCTGCTACAGCTGTTTCAGTACAGGTCAAATGTGGATTCCTGAATTTTAAAGACGTTTCAGTACTAGACATTGTTTTAAATCACATACATGGTCTCTATCCTCAAATACTTGCTGCGTTGTTTGATCTTCTGTCCTGCTCTCGTTTGCATACCCTTTATCTATTTTTCTGCTAATTTCCTCTTATTACTATTCCTTATCGCAACTTGTACTTTACTTTTGGATATCTCCTCGACCATTAATTTTTCAGACAGTTTCCTGCTACAAAAAGATTGCGAAAGTGGTGAGAGCCAGGGCAAAATTAACCGAAACAGAATGAGAGAAGATTTGGCAGGAGAGAAAGTGTAATATTCATGATCCAGAAAAGAGGCAATATGAATATGCATACATCGAAGTAAAAATAAGGCATGAACAAAAGTGAACATGGAAAAATATGAAACATTTTGAGGAAATCAGAGAAAAATGACAAACTTTGACAAGAAAGAGAAAAGAAACAATGACTGTAATCAACAGGACAAGGCAGTTATTGAGTATTAATGTTCACACATAAAATATGTGGATTTCCCTTTAGCCTAATGCATAGAGAGTAGTGTTGAAATTCCAGCCTGCCAGCAAACAGTTGCGTCACTGGCAAGTGTTGGAACTTTGGACACCTTTTAATGAATTGTTTGAAAAACATGGACAATGTTGCAAGTACAGCCCTGCCTGGCAAGGCTCCCTACTATTAATGTAGACCCATAAAACTACTCATGTAATGTGGCTAATGTTAATGATTGGCATGTTTCACTCGAATAAAAACAACAGAAGTGATATGTAATAACAGCCAATCTGATATTGCCCAAGTTACATTATCGAAATAAGATAAATGACAATGAGAGACTTAAAGATATTCCTTGATGACTTTCTATACCACTTTTCCCTCACATAACTTGCACCCATTTATATGCACACCTGCTCCAGAAACATTCACATACCTATATAAGGTACAATCACCTACATACATACGGCAGCTATAATCAGGCACAGACTGATAACACACACTCCCCCATGTATAATCACACACCGCCTTTTTCAGTTTTATGTCAGAAGGCTTGAGCTTGACAATTATTTATGAACCATACAGAGTGTTGTAATTTTTTGACCACCTGCTGGGTGAGGAGGCAGACCTGTACTTGGGATTAACCCCCGTACTGGTGGTATCATTCTAATCCACACACTAGCTGTCTAAGCAACTGAGCTAACCTGCCAAACCCGAACCACAGACTTACACTATGTTTAATTCCAGACACATACACCCACACCCAACCACATATACACAATGTACACATACCTTTGTCTGGTTTAAATGCACATATTCACACCACACCAGGTATAACTGCACACTTACATTTTACTAGCCCCAATTGTACCCTCCTACTCAGTGTTTGCACAAGCCTTACCAAAGCTCTCCTGAAAAGTTGGCAGATACACCAATAGGAATAAAGTTCCAATAGAGACTTACCGAAATATTACACCAATCTGTGAACTTCATTACTTAAAAAAACATTCCCTGAAGTCTCCAGCCACTGTTAAAATGGCTAGGAATTTTCCTGTAATGTAACAAATACATTTTTGGCTTGGACTTTGCACCATCATTAAAAAAAAACGCTGCTCAGTACGCCTGTGTCTATTGATGTGAAATGGTTTTAAACACTGTGGGAACAGAGCTTCTTGATGCATCTCACTGTTTTGAGAATCTGGAATCACTCTGGCTGAAGAAAGTGAATGTTCCCTTTAGAAATGCTGGAAGTCTTGGACATTGTCATGGAAAAACACAACTGTATGAATTTAGCCACTTCTACAACGGCAAACTGGTGGTGTCTAAGCTCTGGAATAGGAATCCTTTCCCTAAATGGCATATTTGCAATAGATGTGCAATTTGAGTAATACTCTAATTTTCATGATAAAGGTAATATCTCATTAATAAATGCAATACCCGATAGCTTTTGCCATATCTTGATAAAGTCAGATCTAAAAGAATGTTTAACTAAATGTGATCACATTTTAAAGGCTCTGATGATTTTAACTAATTTTGCATCTAAGTTCAGAATTGATAACGAATTTGGCATGGACTCTCTGGATAGCATTTTAATTTAAGTACTTTGCCACAGATTCTCTAAATTGCCTTTATCCTGCCTTTTTAGATTGCATCATTACCTTCACTTTTGCCTTCCACTATATTCTCCTTCCTCTGTAGTCCCGAACCCTCTGTTATATCTGTTACTGCTATTCTTCTGACTTCGTCCTTGTATGCCCTAAGTTGCTTTTGCATTTTTAATGCCCCAACTTTCACATTTTTATAATCGGACATCAGACTATGTTTTAATAGCTCCAATTTCTGGTTCTATTAACATAAAAAAGTAAGTCTGTGTAAATGTTGGGGACAGGGGGATGGTGGTGGGAGCAGCAGCGGAAGCTGTGGTGACAAAGTTGTGCTTTCTGTGTTACTCATTAGAAGAATTTATTTTGTTTGTTATTTTTAACATTGTGCTACTATTGTGGCTTTATTTAAGTTGACCAAAGGAAAACAACTGTCTAGTTGTAAAATGAGCTAAACTGAAAACAAAACATTTTACAAATGTTTGAAAAAAATGTGATTCAGGCATTGTAATCCATCGTCTCTTGGTTTAATAGAACACATGACAGATTAGTTTGTTTCTGTAGCATTCTGCAGTTCCACTTTGGTGCTCAGAACAAGCAGTGTCACTGCACATTTGCCACACTTCCATTCTCCTGTGTTTTTCATTCTCTCCTCTTCCTTCTCCATCCTTCTGTTAATCTCCACCTGTCCCTGTAACTCCTACTGCTCCTACTCATCATTCCTATGTTTCTTTTCATCCTTGTCCATCTGCTTTCTTCAGCTAAAGTGGTTCCAGATTTTTGAAACAGCAGAATTCATCAGGAATCTCTGAATCACAGCATGTCATAATAAACCCAGGTTCCTGATACAGCCTAGTGCTTTTTAGAAGATCATTATTAATTATTAATTTTGGGCGTTATAATAGTGGGTGAATATTTGATCAGTTTGACTACCATTTATCAGGATGTCATTGAGGGAATGGAAACAAAATCCAGTTATTTTTGTTATCTTGCGTTTTGGTCCTTTATTTTTGTTATTGAACAAAATGAACCTGTGCATGAAAGTGTACAATGCAATAAACACTATTTATTAATTGCAAAAATAGTACCAAGGTCTAGTTTAAAAAAGAATCAGGTTCTGCACTGCATGCCCTCTCCTCTTGAAAAGGGAATGGAGGCTTGGATATTAGCTGGTCTCTGATTTTGAACAAACTTAAAGCATTAGAATGAAGATTATTTCAAAGGATTGGATCACGATATCAGGAAAAAAAAACATATATACTTGTGGAAAAGTCGATCTCATGTAAAAGTCGACCCTAGTGGATCGCATTATAAACCCCTTGCAACGGAAACTACATGTTCCCATTACCCCACTTAAACAAAATCGCATTCATTCATTCATTCATACCAGTAACTCTACTCTTTGCTCCTTGTTTACTACAGTGCATCTCTATCCATTCATTCATAACTCTAGTTAGCCCACTTGGTTTACTACAGCATGTTTTAATTCATTCGTTCAGACTGGTACTAAGTCTATCGGTATTTATCGCACTTTGTTCACTATACAGCCAAAAGTTAATATCATTAAAAATTATTTTAGTTAGTCATTTTTGTCGTGCCGTTATATCTGAATGAAATTGAGATGTATCAGCTATATATATCTTTAATTCTTTGACAAATTTGTTAACGTTGCTGATGATCATTACATACAAAAGTGGGAGGGAAACTGAAGAATTTGGCGGGAAAGTTCAAGATGTGTACACGCTCAGAATTTAATAAGTGTTTCATTTTAAGTGTGCCATTATACCAGGCCATGACAATGTTGAGTAGTGTGATTTTGCAGGATTTCAATGAATCTTTGACGTGTTAACTTTCCTAACAATATCTATAAATAAAATTTACTACCAGTAATTCATTCTTGTTTCACTTGCCTTTATCCAGTAATTATCTTTACTGTAATTCATTGTGTTTTTCTTCTTTACCTGGGATTAGTTGAGCGATCAAATCGACTTCTGCTAAATATTTCAAACTGCAGCATGAATTTCAACATCTCAAAACTAACGCCTGTGTAATAATCAACCCTATAAATGGAACCTTTAAAAATAGTCTAAAAAATTTGACCTTTACACGAGTATATATGGTATTAATGTTCTAGGAAAAACAGGTTGGCATGGTGGTTCAATGGTAAGCACTGCTGCCTCACAGTGCCCGTGACCAGGGTTCGATTCCAGCCTTGGGCGACTGTCAGTGTAGGGTTTGTACATTCTCCCTGTGTCTGCGTGGGTTTCCTCTGCCTACTCTGGTTTTGTCCCATAGTCCAAAGATGTGCAGGTAAGGTGAATTGGCTATGCTATGTTGCTCATAGTGTTCAGAGATGTATGAATTATCCATAGGAAATGTAAAGAAATAGGATAGGGGAATGGGTCTGGGTGGGATGCACCTCGGAAGGTTGGTGTGGACTTGTTGGGCCAAATGGCCTGTTTCCACAATGGAGGGATTCTGAATTACAATGTAGGTACTGGAATTGAGAACTCATCAGAGAACAGCTCCACTATGAACACTAGACTGCCATATAAAATATATGTTTATATATGAATATTGTTAATAGTATAAGATAAATAGAATGTGCTTGGAACATTCACAGGACACCAATAGATTTTGAATTCATTTCTTGTAACCGTATTCCAATATCTGAAAGTTGTTAATTTGCGCTTGATAGCTTAACAAATGCCTTTACAAACAATTACCCATGTTTCTGCCAGTTATCTAAGTTACAACTTTCTTCATGACTGCAACCACAGTGGTTCTTTTATTGGCTGGCTCCAGGTACTATTTAAGGATTTGCATTGGAAAATACCTTTCCCTCCTTTCTTTACTGTTAGCTGTGGACCCAAAAGAAAACAGATAAAACTCACCTGATTGAGATGGGAGGATTTAAGTACCAGGCAGTCCTTCTGGTCAACTGACCACTCCTAGCTGTTTATCTTAAACAGCATAAGGTTCAGCACAAAGCTGAGATAAGCAAACTGTGGTTACCAAGTCTCCACCTTTGAGGCCTGTAACTCAATCAAATTAGATTCATGTTAGATGCTAAAGCGGCACTTAGTCTTTTTTTTGGCAATTCACTACTTAGTGATGTACAGCATCTACATAAATAATTTTTATGTCATATGTTTCTCTGTAATACTCAGGACACCAGTAAGCAGGATTTGGAAGCTTAAAAGGAATTCTCAGAAATTCGTGAATGAATCAGTATTTGTGGTATGAAACTCTAAACCCAAGAAAACCTGAATTTAATTTTGTAATTGAATGCATATACAGTAGCAATGTGAAGAATCCAATGTCGATGTTTTTTAAGAATCTGATCTATCTTTTGTTCTTTTGTTGAAGAAGTATATGTATTTAAGATGACAATGTTCCTTTCTAGGCTTCTAGTACTGCCTGTAGAAATACTTCCCTTCATCATCTAGAACTGGGGAATCATAAAGAAGGATATTGTGTGGGATAGTTTCAGGACATATAACCAGAATGTATCCAGATTGGCTTTGGCTTATGTTGAGATTTGCCCATCTTCCTTTATTTTATTTTTTCTGCACAGAGTTTTTTCCCCCTTCTGAGCAGAATATTTCAACAGGCTTATGACATCCATCTATTCTTCAATATTTTAGTGAAAAACGTGTTTACTTTCTACATGCATCATATTGTTTGCAAATAAAATTGAATTCAGCGTCATAATTTCTTTTCCTGGGTTTAATGTATACATCGTATTCTGGCAAGGGTCAGTTCTTAATGTGTTTGCTGTATGTTAATGATTCTAAACTAGAACTGACAATTGGTAGATATTAACATGGAAATGCTAAACTTGTTTCCTGGGCATTCCTAGGTCCACTGTGTTACAGAGGTTATTGACCTGTTTATTTTAAGTGGTTTAACACCGATGCTGAAATAGCAGAAAGAGGACTGTCATCCGAGTGTTCAACTGCTATTGCAGAGCAACAGTAATTTCTAAGCCCATGTCTAAAAGAACTGCCGTTTTACAGAGACTGTGAGGACATTCACTCTCTATCGTAAAGTGAGTGCAATTAATACCTCAGCAGCTTAAGCCTCTCAGAGTGCAAAACGGCTTGGTGAAGGCAGGCACATTAAAATTTATGAGAAACTGGGGTGGAGTTATAAGAGGCTTGATCATATTGATTTCTAATGGGGAGGGAATGCAGACAAGTCTCCAACTATCCTGGGAAATAGTGATGATGGAGTTAATTGATTATTTCTTTTTCCTGCACAGTTAGTGTTTCTAAATTATCAGCTGCGGAACTTGCAGGGCTGTCTTAGGCATTTCTTAAGCAAGTGGCTTTGTATTGTAATCAGATACTATTCAGCTGGGAAAGATTTGGTGTATGTGACGCTCACGGCTAATGGGTGAGACTTGAAATATTGCTCTGTGGAGGGATCATAAACAAATGCAGGGTACATAGCTTCCTGTGTTTTGTCAAGTTATACATTCTTTCACTAGAATGTCATTGGTTTATAATGACAGCGAAGTCAAAAGTGTTTCCTGAATCTTGTGGCAGAGGAAGATATGTAGTTGGGAAGTACTTTTCATGTTAACCGTTATGCTCAGTATGAAGGCAAGGTGTTTGCAAAGCTGCAGAGCAGAGTGGGAGCAGCCAATGATTCAATGGATTGTTCAGTGGCTATAAAAATATTACATTAATATCACTTTTAAGAATCTGACATTAAAGATGTCTCAGACAAGAATGTGAGCAAAAACAGAACCAGTTCTCTAGGGTGGTTCATATAACAGATCAGGCCTCTGTTTTCTGGGACAGGGCACTCAGTAGGTGATGAAGGGCTTTTGCCCGAAACGTCGATTTCGCTGCACTTTGGATGCTGCCTGAACTGCTGTGCTCTTCCAGCATCACTGATCCAGAATCTGGTTTCCAGAATCTACAGTCATTGTTTTAACCTCACTGAGTAGGACAGAGCTGTCCTTCCACACCTGCAGGAATTCAGCAGAGATAAAGAACTTGGAGGTTTAGATCCAAATGGTTTTCTCAGAGAGCACAGCTAGAGTTAATGTACTGGTTACTAAGGGAAATATAAAGGTATGGCAGCAAGATGGTTAACAATGATGATCTTTATTACAGAGAGCTCTGCTTTCCAGCTTTTTAACGCTGAGTCATCTGTTGTTTCCAAGCCCTGTCAGAGGCTGGCACAAAATGGAAAAGGATGGTCTTCACATTTCTGCTTGACGACAGCAAAGCCAGGTGTAAGGACTGCTGTGTCTGTAGGTGTAGGAATGTAAACCACATCCAGCAGAATCATCTCATTGCTATTCAGCAGGCACAAGGCCTAATGTGGGCGGGAGCTGGCAACAGGTCGACAAAACTCAGATCACTTCCTTACTTCGAAACTGAATTAATCTCAGGCTCTTAAAGCCGCATGAGTCCAGAGGAAGTTATTATTAACATTTGTTGTGACTGATGTGTGCCATTATTAACACTTTAAGCTCCAAACTCCAAACTTAAGCTCCAAATTTGGGCTGTGATAAAAATAAAAAGATGTGAATGCTTTCATTTGTTTATCTTAAATCTGCATCTTCTGGACATGGACCTTGGCAACATTTAACTTGCTCAGGTATAACATTTTGTCATCAAATCATTCCAAACGTTCCTCAGTATTTGAAAGCTTAAAGAGGATTGGACTGCCACAAACCAGGTAAGTTGGGCAGCAGGTGAGGGCTCTTGTCACAATGTGTTAAGGTTCCTATTTCTAAACTAGGATCCGTATTTCAAATTCCACCAGTTCGAGGGGTATGCAATACCATCTCTGAATAGGTTGGTTAAGAAAGTATCTATTGCATGCAGCTGACACAGTGGTGATGCAGGGATTGATGTGGTCTGCATCAACCCCGTGAAACCTGTGAGGCTCTGTTGATGCTGTGTCATAGTCTGCCTGCTGCTTCGATTTTAACTGCCTTCAATGTTCCAACTGTCTCTGGGATTCAGTCTATATCCAATATGTATTCAGATTACACCAAGCCAGTGTTCAGATTGCAACAAGTTTGTAGCTAGACTGCATCCAGCCTTTATTCAAACTGTGTTCAGTGTTCAAACTATATTCATCTTGTTTTCAAATTAGATTCCCTGCTCAGGATGTAGTAAACCTGCATTTTGTCTGCCTGATGGGCAGACAATCATCTTGGGCCAGTGGCTAGTAGAAAATATGAGAACATTATTGTTTTGTAGTTATTAACTTAGAAGTAACTCATGCTGAAAAAATCTTACTGATATCAAATAACAACATGGAATTGGCACTTTTATCAAAGCATTTGTTTCGTGAAAAATCCTTTTACAAAGATGTGTAAAAGTTTATAAATTGTGAAGTTCACCTTGAAAGTAGTATAAGTAGATAAATTTGTTTTAAGAATGTAAAATCAGCAGAATTGCATTTACTACACAGAAGCACTAACAATATTAATCTTGAGATACTACTGATCTTATCACCAGCAAGCTTAATTGTTAGAATACTAAGGAGAACTGGAGTAATGTGAAATATAACTCCATTGCGATCATGCCATATTTGTGTCTGTTATCATGCCCACTGTAAACTAAAGTGATTGTGATATTAATAACAGTTGGATTAGTAAGATCATCAGTAAACTAATTTACTTCAATAGAGAAGGATCAAGTTACAAAAATATCACAGAACTGATTGTGTTTCAAGAACCACAGAAATAATTATTTCGCATAACTTCAAAACAGTGATTGCTCTCGCAACGAAAATTCTTAAGTCAAGTTATCAAATTTATTCATAGTTTTCAGGGATCTGCTTCTGGCAAATTTTCTTTCTTTTAAGAGTTTTAGAAACTTCTGCAGGTTAGCAGTATCTTAAATGTGAGAGATTCATTTTAAAATACAATATTAATAATTAAAGTTTTGTGGAAATGCATTTAATTGGCTAAATTTGTGATCCTTACCACTTTAATAATAACATGTAGCTCTGGTATCCTCAATACAAATAATACACTGTAGTTCAGTAATTATAGACAAGGGCTGTAAAATGGATATAAAATGGAGATAGTAGAAGGAGGTGTTTGGAGTGATAAATGACATATGCTGACCCTGAATCATTAAGTTTTAATGAATATTATGATACTGTTGCAAGGGCAAAGGTGGTTGAAACAGGTGTTTGGGATGAATTTTTAATTAGTTTTTAATTCTTCGGGGATGAGCTCTGAGTCAAAAGAGCCCATGTTCTTAATTCAACATTACACACAAATCAATAACAAGCAATTTATTTGCTAATTTTTTTTTCTTTGTACAGAATGAGGCTGTGGAAATTGTTTTGTACAAGTAAACGTTACCATTTGTGTTCAACAGAAGTCATTTTGTCACAATTGCATCTGACTAGACAGGGAATGACACATGAAAATATCTTTCCATTCCAGAATTTAGAAATGGTGGACTGGAAAGGGACCAAATACAGCATTTCTGAATTTGAGCATCCCAGAATAACTCAGTTCTGTAACTTATGTTCTTGTCTATTAAATCTGTGATTGAAATAACTCTACAGAGGTCAGTATTCTATCACCAGGTCAGCCTTTACATACACATGGAGCACCCTTGACACTGATTCAGCTCCCTCAGAGCCAGCTGTCAGAGTGAACACAACCTCTGATATTCCTGTTTCTATCAGTCAGCCAGAGCTCCTTGATTGGACCAGATTAACAGCCCCAATCAAGGAACTCATATTCTATGTTCACCTGGCTGAACTCATTACAGTCACTACAGTGATAAATACTAATTTAATCAGATAATGATATTTATATTTGATAATAAGTGAGGGAATAAGTGTGTGTACATTATGAATATGAGGATTCAGTTTTCATACCAATTCTGTACTTTGCATCCAGAGTCAGTTTGAAGTCTGCTTGAGTGCAATTTTTCCTGGTAGTTTTCTTGTCACCTCTCTTGAAAGTGGCAACTTGTGTTGAGCCATGGTTACTCAACAACACAGACACTTCTGCTCCGTTCACTTAACATGTGGTGATCCAGGCCATTTGACTGTGTTGGGTGGCTGTAATGTCCACACATGCACTTGCTCCAGCAGTGCTCACTGGATAACAATCAGGATACTCTTTAATCTTTAAGCCCAGTTGCAGCTTGTGGTTTATTGACTGTGTTAAGATCAGCTTTCATGAAAGAGATTTCTTGATGTTTTCAGTGGTGGGTGTCTCAATGAGGATAAATATAGGAATTCATAATACATTGTTGCAGATTGCCTAGAAAATAACACAGCTGATGACAATTAAAAAGATGTAGGGGGAGAAAGCAAAGTGACGTCACTTTATGAAGCCTTTCTGGGGGTGGTCTCATATGATACTTTCCAAATGTTATCTGAAATATATTTTATCTTGATTAATATTGTTTATTGTAACTCCTGCTCACTGGAATCATATTTCCTGACTATTCTGTATTGCTTATGAATAACCAGCTTATGCAGTGCTGCTATGTATTGCTGAAGATTCAAGTCACCCTTTTTAAAACCACTGAGGTTGAAGTAGCTGAAGCATTGTAAATGCATCATGTGTAAGCTCAATCTCTTTGCTGTGTAACCTAGCTTCCCACCATTGATGTACACAAAGGGAAGCCAGAACTTCAGACCTAAACACAGATTAATTCTGAGGTGGAGCCGCTTTGTTATAGGGGTTTATCTGCCCAACTGGAGCCTCTTATCTTAGATTTGATATGCTCAAAGTTTCCTCCTGCCCCTTTAGACTGTGGTGTTCCGCAGTTCAGCGCAGAGTTGGAAGTCTCTGCTATCAGATCAGCAGGAGAGCCTTTAGTAGCTCACATAAACCTTTTAAATTTTTATTGTCTGCTCAGGAACAGTATGTGGTGTGACTGCTTTTTCAGATCAGTCCTTTGCGATGATAAGAAATATTTGTGCCTTCCGCAAAACAAAGCGGGCTTATAACGAAGGGATGTCCTGCTCAGAATTCAGTGGTTTTGTTACTGAAATGGGTATGTTATCATAAATGCATCTAGATAAGAAGTTCATCAACATACCAACTTGCTGATTGCTTTATCCACTACAACCCTAGAAAATAGCTCTCCTGCAAAGTTGTCCCTATGTGGGTAGATGGGCAAAATCACAAAAGCATGCACAGGCCAGCAGATTCCAGTTGTGTACTGTCATGGTTGCAGGAGTCCAGGGGAGGAAGCATGACTCAAGTTCCACTTTGTGAATAGTAGTAACAGTGATCCGCACTGTGCAGTTCTGGTTTTTCATGTGTGGGTTAGTTCAGAAGCCTTGCTGACTGTGCTGATGAGAGCGAAGCTATTATTTTGTTATGTGAACCAGCGGTGTGTTTTTACATTACCTGTAGGCATTCTTCTTATCATATGAAATAATTCTGTTCAACAGGACCTACAACAACATAGCCAAACTGTATAAACACATGCAAAGTTTATTCACCCGGAAGAGTATGTTGTTGTTGAACATCACAAACAGGCCTTCTGAAAGAGTGTGCTTGCAGTGTGTACAAAATAAGAAAGGTTCGGAATACGGTTTAAATACCTGTTGGGAGCCTCCCTATAAATGAAGACTAGATCGTGTTTGATGTGTGTGATTCAGGGATGAAGCCTGCGTGCCCTTTCAAACAGCCAGAACACTCTAATCGACCTGTAGTGACAGAGGTTGAAATGATGCCAGCTGCTTTGGCAAGTTCCAGGCAACTCTTGAGCTCAGGTGCGCTGGACCCTTTAGTGTTCCAAAAGGATTCAGCAAGTAAGCATGTAATGCTGATATTTATTCACAGTAACTGAATCGAGGAGTAGTGAGCATCCCAGGAGTGAACACCATCATTTGACCATTGGGAAATAGATTCACATTGAACCCAAACATATGGAATAGTGGTTTCCTGTCTCAGTGGTGCAAATGTTATGTGAACAGTGTCCTTTGTCTCTGCTTTGACCTGTGTTAAAATCCAGCCAGAAGAGGGAGAATAACTATATCTTTGTGTTGATGGCTGTTAACCCCTTGAATGCAAAGAGGTAAATTTTCACCCTTGAACTATTTAAATCAGAACTCTGCCACAATTTCCTGTCTTATACTTAAGTAGACTCAAACTATTAACAAGTCATCCCGCATGTCACATCAACTTTGATCATACTTTATTGTTTTAACATGACCTGCTTTAGGTGTTTGATAAGAATATTTCTCTTGGTCTCAAGTTACTCTGTCAGTGAAATTTGTCCGAGTAGCTTCAAATCTGTTATGCGTAGTACAAGCACTGAGATGATACAGACTGGAGGGACTAAATGGCCTCTTCATTTCTCAATGTTCCTCAAGTTCTCCTCCAGCTAAACTAAGTATTTTGGATGCTAAGGAAAAAGAATCTACCTTGTTGGGCAATTCCTTTAAAAAAAGATTAAAGCTCACCTGTCTTTTTTTGCTGGCAACATTCTGCGTCATGCACAAGGCAGACATCATCCTAGCATTACTGACAGCTGGGGTCAGTTCTCTTGGATAGAAATGAGCTCTGAATAGTGAGCAATCATTTCTCGGCAGATACCTGACAAAACAGATAGCAGATAATTGCTGTTTCTTTATCGTCCAAGTTCAAAGGTGTAGTTTGTGCAATTAAGTGAGTACAAATGCACAAAATTCACAGGATTTGACACCTGCACTGCCGGGAAAATAAGTAATGTTAAGAGACTACCTCTAGGCTGCGATATGGAAAAGGTTTCTCATAAATCCAAATAATTGTAGCGCTCAATGGTTTCAAATTTGTATTAGGGTTTTTTGAATGGATTTGCTTCACTCAAAAAGAAAATGCCAATACAATTATTCTTGATATAGAATCAGGCATTGCCATGTAAAAATAACATTTTTAAATAAGCAAAGCGAAAGAGAGAGCTCCCCCCAGTTTTGCCGACTGGTTCCCAAGGAGTTTTGTGCTTTCCTCCATTTGGAACAATGCGGGGATTGACTGTGTATCGTAACATGTAATCCATTGTAGAGCATTTGCTCCATTTTTTGCCTTCCTTTTGTTTATACTGTGAGTTGAGACATATTCTTTGTTTATTTGTAGAAAAGGCCTTCAGTCCCCAGTGAAGGATGAGTGACTGTATGCATTTGATATAGCAGAGGGGGGATTCCCTTTGCTGCTGTGCTCCAAACCACAGCACTATACTCAGTAAAGTAATACTGATCTTTGATAAATCTTTTAAAGAATCTATTGTGAAGTACTGCTTTGAAATAACAGCAGCAAGATTAAACATGCTTCTGAAAGGTGCTTTCCACTTACAGCACTAATCATTGTCTGCATGTTGTGCTGCGGTGGAGCTATTGTTTATCCAGTAGGGTTGGGGTTAAAGAAAGAAGTCAAAGTGACACAGTTGGCTGTCCACTCTCCAGAGTTATATTGCGGCTCAGATTTCCTGTTGAGTACTGTAGGTTTCTTTGTCTTTAATGATGTTCAGATCTCCAGTAATAACAATTTAGTTTTTTGACTCCTTATAACTGCATTACTGAGGGTGAGGTGTGAATAAGGAACACACCATTAGCATCCTGAAGTCAAGAAAGGATGCAGTTGGGTGATCTCCAGTCTTTTAATAACATTCTTACAGTTGTCTATTGAAAATGAAGCAAACTGTTATTGCCATACAAGACAGGTAACTGGTAAGGGAGTAATAGCCTTTGTGATACTGAACTGTAGAGTCTGGCTTGATGCATGCAAAGATGATGGTTAGTCTTGATGCTAACCATCATCTTTGTGGGCAGCACGGTGGCACAGTGGTTAGCACTGCTGCCTCACAGCGCCTGAGACCCGGGTTCAATTCCCGCCTCAGGCGACTGACTGTGTGGAGTTTGCATGTTCTCCCCATGTCTGCGTGGGTTTCCTCCGGGTGCTCCCTTTTCCTCCCACCATCCAAAGATGTGCGGGTCAGGTGAATTGGCCATGCTAAATTGCCCATAGTGTTAGGTAATGGGTAAATGTAGGGGTATGGGTTGCGCTTCGTCGGGTCGGTGTGGACTTGTTGGGCCGAAGGGCCTGCTTCCACACTGTAAGTAATCTAATCTAATCTAAACGGACAAAGGAGGGTTGTGGAATACAGACAGAAGGTGGATGTGAGACAGCAATAGATCAGCTCAGGTCGTATTGAATTTTGAAACTTGCTCCAAGGGCCAAATGGATTACTCCTGCTCCTAGGTCCTGTCAGCTGATGTAAAGCTGACCCACTGCACATGTGCAAAGGATGATGAAAAGTGGCCAGGCTGTCTACTTCTGATTGTAAACACTGACTTCTCTGTGCAAATATGGAGATAGTGGAAATCCGAGGCTCTTTTCATCATGTGAAACTGATGTTTGGTTGTCTTGTTAGGGAATAACCAAGGGCCTTGGTACAAAAGTGGGGTGAGCCTGATACATGTTGCAGTTGTGTATATCTAATATTCGGGTAATCCAATTCTGGGTCAGTCTGATGTGTATAACAATAGCATCTTTTCTAATGACCTGGTCTTTAAAGTATGAGCTTCAGGCCCTGTTAACTGATTGATTGATGATGGGGATGGGAAAGAGGCAAAGTTTGCGAACAATATTTATTCAGCCGCAGGTGGTCAAGTGCTGACATAATGTGTGTATTTTGGTGATGAAGGGATTGCCTTTATATTTTTTGAGACATTGGGCAGGCTATTTCTTACCATTTGGTGACTGGCCATATGTTCACAAAAACTCAATTCAAACTTTTCCGACAACCAAAATTTAGGATTTTTATATTCTCTGAATCCCTGTTGACATTACTTTTTCAATTATAAAAGCACAACTATTGATATTTGTTGGCAAAACATTGGAAACAACCAGATTTAAAGCAAGAAAAATATCAGCTCTGCTTTTGAATGACGTTAGCTGAATGCATTGATCATGGGAAGTTCAGAGTTTTTCTAGGCTTCTTGCTTTCATTTCAATAGCCAGCAGTAAGGGATGTTGCGTGTCTTGACTTAGGAAAAAAATAAGTAGAATAAAATAAAGAGAAGTGACACAAGTAGCAAGAATGCATGTTCCTAATGATGTTCCCTATACATTAGGAGATGACAGCTCTACTTGAATGCTTTACCTGCCTGTGTTCCTGTGTTTCTTCAACTGAATCACATTAATTTGGAGCTTACCTAATCAGAAAAACAACTATCAGAATGCATGTATATTCAATATAACAAAAGATGCATTTTATGTTAAACAGAAGAATAGTAGAAATCATTGACCTTTACTAGTACATGGTAGACCAGCCACTCGCTACCATGTATTGTGAAATGCAATGATGTTTACCATTTTACGACTCAACATAAAACCCTCTTTCATTACAACACAGCCATTACTATTCAGCACAACACAGTGCACCTCAGCACCACTCGGCATAGTTTAAAGGTTGGGAATGGTTTGTCGTGTAGCATCTGTTTGGACCTGTGAATGCCTTGGAACATGTTTATAAATATTCTCACCTTAAATAAGCCTATTGCATCGCTAAATTAAACACAAACTGAAAATGTGCACTTTATTTCTTCCCTTCAGATTAAGTTATGATCTTGTGGCAGCGATTGAAAATGCGTTTAATAAATAGAAAAATAAAATCTGAAAGAGTTCAAAATCAGGAGGGCATAAGAATAAGTTGGTGATGAATGACAAATTTGTGCAGCCTCAATTCTAAATGTATTAGTGTTGTGATGAATAGAAACAAAAGCTGAGAATTGAACATGATAATATTGTCAAAGCATCCATTATAAGTATTCCAAGAAAAAAAATGACATTGGTTAATAGTGATCACACCATTGACATTTGAAGTGTTAAATTATTTTTTATAAAGTGCATTTCAACTCACCATTTAGACTATATAATAATGACTGAATGCACTTAAAAGACGTTTGATTCAGTGGCAATTGATCACATGGATTTTGATTACTACCATATTTTATGTATATTTCTAGTGAGATGGAAGCAGTGAATGCTCTTTAAAAGGCACAGACAATATCAGCAGATTAAATATATTGATAA
The DNA here is from genome assembly GCF_020745735.1 of Hemiscyllium ocellatum. Classification (NCBI taxonomy): domain Eukaryota; kingdom Metazoa; phylum Chordata; class Chondrichthyes; order Orectolobiformes; family Hemiscylliidae; genus Hemiscyllium; species Hemiscyllium ocellatum. The sequence goes on along the minus strand of NC_083425.1, from coordinate 23,272,267 downwards.
CTATCTGCCTAATTTCTTTTCACATTCCCATTTATTGCTTTGGAGAAAGTTCAGAGTAATCAAGAATGCACTTTAGTATATAGAATATAATTGCATTTGGCACCACAACATATAACCTAAAGGGAGCAAAATTTCCCAGTGTCTGTAAATGTCATGTTCATAAGGGTTGCAGGTATTACATGTCTGAACTTTGTAGCTATCAGACAGGTTCTAAAATGCTGTCTTTAGGAACTTTACATGAAGTGTGGTGGAGGGATGTCACAAGAATGATGTTTTACAGTTTCCAATCGAGCCAGAAATAATGTTATGCCAATGTTGGGAGTATGTTAGAGTGAAGCAGCATTCCTCCATTGAAGCTGTCTCATCTTGTGTAACCACTTGCATGCAATTTCACCAGCATGAGCTACTAGGTAGGATTGTCATTTTAAAGATCTCACTGGGATACCTTTTTCCTGGATTTTGTTTTTGTGCATTTTCACCAAGGGTCCATTGTGAAATTTTAACAGGCCAGAGACAAGGCTGTGGTAGTTAACATAACTAATTTAATCATTGGCTTGAGAATCTGGCATCCAAACATCTAATGCTAAACCGTCAGATTTAGATTCTAATAATCAGTCTGCAAGGAAAGCTGCAATTCATTTGAGCAGAAGCCCGAGAGGCAACCCAAGATGATGATGATGAGATGAGGTATATCTAGATAGTATAGTAATGCTGTGCCGATTAAATGGATTACTGCATCCATGGACATGGATGGCTAGGGACACTTAGAAGCATTTTAACCTTCAGCTCCAAGGGACTTTGAAACAAATGAGAGGCAATAAAGGTTGTGAACGCAGGACAGATGAAAACAGGCTGGCAGAAGGAATAACTCCAAACAAAATCAGTAGCATAAAAGAAAGAAATAAACAAACACAAATTGGACATTGCAAGTAGCCAGCTCAGAGGACTGGATTTTCCTGAAGTGGTGAGGCAGTTGGTGGTGGGCAAAGTAATTGTGGTGCTGGATAAATCATGGGCAAATCAAGTCCGGATGGATCCCTGATGCATTCCTCCATCAGAGAGCTTGTCGAGAGCTTCCTGGGGGAACCATTAACATTGTTCAGGCGCCAATAATTTTACTCCTTCATTGACAATTTGCCAGTTGTTGTACAGTCCCTGCTTTGGGGAGGCCATTGGAGCTTGTAACATTAGGGAATGGACTTCTGACGAGTAGGGTTCTCAACTACAGTTTCAATAAGCCACCTCAAGGGTTTCCATTTCTAGCCAGTGTTCAGTTTTCTGGCTCATACTAATGTTCTAATTGCCTCGCTATAGCCCAGCTTCACTTCACTTCATGTATATCCCTACAGCTTGCTGTCTCTTCAAACTGCAGATGTGTGTTACTACTGTACTAGGAAACAGTGAGCATCTGTACAAGTGGCTGAATGTGCCTGTGTCTCCAGCATCTGTGCTCTGTGGAAAATTGTAATGGGTGTACGAACTGGCAAAGCTGGATTCCTTCATGCCCTGTACCCGCTGACCCTCTGCCTCATTAACAATCGCTCCCAGTCTCGCAGTGAAATGATAATTGCTTAAATTGTTCAATAAGAGCTTTTGGTGTATCCTGCATGTGTTAGCGCCTACTCAGCATCATCGGATAGAGCAGATACTGTCTGACAAATGCTACATACAAAGAGGTTCTGCGGGGGGAGGGGGGGCACCCAAGGCATGCTTCCCACGAACATTCTTAAAATATTGCATGGTTGTAAAAACTGGCTGATGTATTTTAGAGTACCAGTTTAGCCTGAGGCCACATGAAGAATGGACGCCTGAATCAAGCAAAACACGTTCTTCCCCTGTGTATCCATGCTGAAACAATGCCAGCAAAAGTAGGACATATGATACCAGCTTCACTTCATTTTATCCATTAACCATGTCGTGTCTGCTATACAGCAAGGTTAAATGACCTCTTTTATTTGCAAGTCGATTTATTTTCCTTAAAACAAATGCAAAACACTGCAGATGTTGGAAATCTGAAATCAAAACAGTGAGTGCTGGAAACTCACAGTGAGTTAGGCACCACCTGTAGAGAATTAACCCTTGGGACATCAACCTGGAATGTTAACACTGTTTTTCTTTGTAGACGCTGCTTGTCCTGTTGAGTATTTCCAACATTTTATCTTTTTGTTTTGTGTTGAATTTTTTTTCTTTCAGTTTTTGTCCTGTTATCTCCCTGCTGTTAGTGTTTGTTAAAGTGCATCCTCTTCCCAATGGACAGAGAAAGGACATGCAATTTTACAGCGCGTTATCACATCTTGACGAATTGCTAATTGGCTTTGCAACCAATAAATTAACTCTGAAATGAAGTCATTGTTATAAGCTAAGAAAATGTGACAGCTAATCTTCACACAGCAAGGCCCAAAAACGGTAATGAGATGAATGGCTAGTTAATCTGATTTGGTGTTGCTAACCAAGAGAGTAATGTCTGCCAGGTGATAATATTGTCACTGTGAACAGTCTTGTAAGGTTATGCATTTAAGCCTCACTTGGATCACAGAATCTCAACAGTGCTTACGGGTAATGCATTGCTGGAAGTGCTACCTTGTTGTTAAACTGAGGTAAAAGATACTATCATGTTAGAAGAGCTGTAGACCTTTCTTGGTGTTTTAGCCAACATTTATTCCAAAGTCAACAAAACAGAGTAAACTGGTTGTCAGTCTCATTGCATTTATAAGGCCTTATAAATGTTTTGTCCCCATAACGACGGTGCATTAAAATATGAAAACTGTTTCATTGGCCATGATGCACAGTGGAATGATTTCTCTAGCTCCTCTTCAAATGATGCTCAGTTATCATTCTATCCATACCCTAATTCTGCATGTTATTCAGAAGGTAACACCTCGAAAAAAGCAACATCTATTCAAGTCTTCATCAAAGTGTCAAAGTGGTTTATGTGTTCAAGTGGTGAATAAAGCCATGAATTAACACAAATCTAATAATAAGGCATAAGTGTTCCCAAGTGAACTAAACCAAGACATGGATATGGTCATTTTGGATGCACGTTTTTCAGATCCAGCAATAATATTGGCCATGATCGGTCAATAGACAACAGTTCAGTGCACATCCAGTATATATGTCAAGGCTCTTTACTTACTCCCGGCTTTCTTTTGTTTGTGGATTTTTACCATATTCAGTTGACCTGACTATTTTTTGATAATGTAAATGAAAGCTGGGCTCCTTTCTCACATGCATGCAATCATCTACCTTTTAAATGTGTTTTGTGATGAGAAAAGAGCAAGTCTGAAACCTCAGTCATAATGTAACAGCAAGATACTGAGTTGCTGGAAATCTGAATTGAGACAAGAAAACGTTGTAAACGTTCAACAGGTCAGGTAGCATCCTTGGAGAGAGACGCAGAATTAACAATTCAGATCTATCCTTGAGATATTATCCCAACTGAATGTGGTGTGTGTGTGTGTGTGTGTATGAGTCTAAGTGCCCAATATATACACTGCTGGAAGTCCTCTTGGGGTTTGTTGAATAGGCTAAGGGATTTTCAGCCCCTTACGTTGAATCGAAGCTTGCTGACCAATGGTTTTGGTCACATGGTTTTGGTTCTGTATATTTCCTGAGATGTTATATCACTAGCTGGTACATCTCTCCTGTTAATTGTATCCATATGCATGTATTAAGTTCCTCAAAGAGAGAGATGTCATTGTGAAGTAATTAAGTATATTTCCAATTTTGCCGCTCGGGGTCAGCATCGGACTCCCACAGTTCAGATTTAGCTCAGACAGCTGCAAAACAAAGCTCCTTTCTCCCTGTCCCATGTTGCATTAACGCCAACCACAGAGAAAAAAGTCCTTCCAATCCCAACCATCCTGCTGGACTCTGGATGAGAACACATATTTGTGCCAAGTTGTGGGTGGTTTTACGCTGTGGGCTGCTCTAAGATCTGGATTGAAAGTGCCCAAACTCACATCAAGTGGGACCCTTGAGAGTTGGCTTCCATCCCAATACTGTGCAATTTTAAATGCAAGTACAGACCTAGATTAGATGGAAAAGAATGAGTTAGTTTTGGAGCTTGCAGAGCCCGCAAAGAAAAGAAGATAAACAACTAAGCACAATGGTTAATAATTACAGGTGGCAGCAGCCTCTCTAAGCTCAGTTTATTTGTGCCTAATGTCTCATTCGTACCCTGGGGTGTTTGCAACAGATTCATTATGATTCTAGCAACATAAGCAAGATAGAGATCGCTCACTATGGATAACATATAGGAAAATTGGGATCAATTGCAAGACAGAACTAACCTTGCCGGTATTTTATTCTTTTCTTTGGATCCATCAGGCAACGCATTGATGGGAAATTCATCAGCCACGTTCATGGGAAGTTTCCTAGCCAGCAGCTTGGGGTCAGCACCTGCTCATCCTGCGGGACCCACGTCTTCCCCCTCGGAGCCCGCCTTTCGAAGTCCACACTCAGCGACATCACAGATCTGGTTTTCCCACTCCCACGAAGGTAAGAAACACAGTTGGGGAGCACCCCAAGAGACTGAGTAAATCTTGTAAATTTAAATAAAGCCTCCCACTTTCAGCTGGAGTGATTCTGTACACATGACTGGGTGGAAGTCTGGGTGGTAAGACATCTGGTGGCCTTGAGCCGAGTATTATTCTCAGTGGGATTCCCTACACATACACACAAACAGCAGAGCTGGAATAATTATTCTTCATCGGACTGTGGTGTGATGTGCTTTGAATTGTAGGTCTGTGTGTGCAGAGCTTTCCTCACTGATGCTTGATACAGTATGGGCACAGACATCTGTGTCTAAGGAGCCAGGGACTGCATATACAGCTAGCATGGTGTAGATATCAGCAAAGTCTGGATTGTCTTGTACTCATATGCATATTTTAACAAATAATAATTATTTTTATAATCACAACAATTCTGAGAAAGTCCAAGTCAGAACTTATTTCAGGAATCATTTTGATTTAAAAAAAATCTGTAGTCTAGAAACTATTTTTGATGCTAATAATTATTAAAACTTAATGTACTTGTCTGATACTCTCCTCAAAGTTTTAATTCTGTCTTTAATGTATATTTGTATGTTAAAAAAGTAATATAATGATCAGATGAGCCTATAAAGGAAGGAATCTTGTGGAGTCTTCCATAAGTTCAGAATATCTCAGTGTTTTAGAAGAAAATGCTTTGGGCAGCATGGTGGCTCAGTGGTTAGCACTGCTGCCTCACAGCACTAGGGACCCGTGTTTGATTCCAGCCTTGGGTAACTGTCTGTGTGGATTTCCTCCCACAGTCCAAAGATGTGTAGGCCAGGTGAATTGCCCATGCCAAATTGCCCATTGTGTAAGGTGCATTGGTCAGAGGGAAATGGGTCTGGGTGGATACTCTTTGGAGGGCTCGTGTGGACTTGTTGGGCTGAAGGGCCTGTTTCTCCCCTGTAGGGAGTCTAATCTAAATGAAGTACCTTTTGAAATTCAGTCCCTGTTACAAGAGAGACAGAAGCCAATTTGCACAGAGCAAACTTTCACAAACAGCAATGTGATATTATGTATTTTTAAATTGAATGTGGGAATAGCTATTAACCAAGAAATTAAGGATAACCCTTCTACTGCTTACTTGAGACAATAGACAGGACAGCAAACATTGACTTAATATCTCATCCAAAGGCTGCACTACGGCCAATGCAGCACTTTACTAGCACCACAGTATAGTGTCAGCATAGATTTTTGGGCTCAAGTCTCCAGAGTGGGATTTGAACTCTCAATCTTCCAATGTGGGACTGTTACCAGTGGACCTGTAGCTGACATGTTGAATAGCTCCAAGACTGGAAATGTATTTTCCAAAAATACAAGCCATTGGAGAATATACATAGACAATGTACGTTAAGCTCTTAAAGTTGTTTCACATCATTGAATCCCTTTCAGTATCCCTCTTTTAGCCAAGTATATGCATCATTCATGAATGCTTGTATAGTTGCTGAGCGTTTGAATTGTGCTGAACACTACCATCTTGTACTATATAATGCAATGTTAGCTAAAGACATCATCACTTGATCAGCGGAAATATATTTCATTAATAAGTTTATAAATGGAAGGAATTCCTTCATTGCCTTATACATTGAAGTAGTTTGTGTTGATATTGTTTTGGTGTATCTAATTAAGGCTGACTTTCAGTGACATGTGGCATAGGCAAATATATTGATAACCATTAGTTTAATCAATTATTGTAAACATTACACAATCTTCAAAGCCTAAGATCACAAAACAAAAATATTGTGGAAACAGAATTTGCAAAGCAGAGTAAAATCTTTCGACCCATTAGGGCTGAGCTGATTATAACTGTTTAACTGCAATGATCTTTCTCATAGCCTTCTTTCTTTGTGAATATTTGCTCATTTATTTTTTAGAATTGTCGTGTAGTCACCAATTGTTTAATTTTTAAGAATTCTTAGGGAGAAAACATTTATTTTAACTTATTCTGTATTTTTCTGTTAATGATTATTTAAATAAATAGGAATTCTGACAAAAAAACAATTTGTTTTGTCCAGTTTGACCATTGTTGGTGTTTGGAATTGGAATCCTCCAATTCAGAGCCCAAGGTTCTGATTGTGATTCACCAACCAGTGAACAAAGTCATTCACTGTGGTATTTAACCTCTCAAAACCCTTCATCATTTTGCAAACCTCTAACGTGATCTGCTTTTAGTCTTTATCACCCCTGGGAAATGAGCCTTCGTTTTTAAAGCTTTTTTCCTTACCTAAGCTCTTATAGTTCTAGTAAACCTTCTTGTAATTCAAATACGTTCCTTAGTAATGCATGCCCAGACTTTACTGCAGTACTTCAACTTGATCAATGTCTTATACACATTTAATATCACTTCCTTGGTTTTATATTCAGTGCACCTAAGCTATTAAAGGCACCATTCTATGTTTCTTTTTTATGATCTTTTCTGTTTGTGTTCTTATCTTTAAAGATATATATTTCTGCTTGCTTAAATCTCAGCACCCTTTCATTTAAAAAAAAATAATATTCAGGGTTTAAGTTTTTCTGCACTGGACCTATCTGCCCACTCCTCAAACCCATCAGTAACCTCTGCATTTTTCCTGAGGGTTTTCCATATCCTCTCATTTGCAATTGTTAATAAACTTCAATATAATTCCTCTTGTGACTAATTCCAAAATCTTTTGCATGCATTGTAAGGAAAAGACATGTCCAATGCTGATTCCTGATGTATGCAGTTTCCTTATTCCCTCAATCTGAAAAACCTGTATTTTCTCCCATTCTTTGTTTTCTATTTACATGCACTTTCTCCAACAATGTAGCTCTTTTCCCCTCCACACACTTCTTTCAGTGGTGAGATAACATTTTACAGATGGATTGAATGTTTTCACTGATATGTCGCCAGAGGCTTCCTGTAGCTGTCCCGGGGATAAACGGAGAAACAGCAACATGGGAGAAAAATCTGTGTAAAGGCAGATGTCACAATGCAATTTTTGTATTGGACTGTAGCCTAATTGTCATGGACGTGACAATAAATATTGGCAATATTAACAGGAAATGTATGCAAAGGGGACTGAAGTCTCTGAAATTACACAAAGAACCTAGGGTTATGGAGGCCTGCTGCTGGCAAGTCTGGGTCCTCACGATTGTACTGCAAGGTTTCCTTCAGTGGGGGCAGAGTGTGAGAGAGAACAGTAATAGAAAGAGGCTGGGCATGGCATCTGGCAATGCAGAGGGAGTTTCAGATCCAGCCTGATGACCGTGGGATGGGAATCTGGGGTTGGGTGAGACCAACAATTTGAAGGGATATTTGAGATAAGCTGGGGAAGGCTGCCGCTCAGGTTGGAGAAACGTTTGGGATCGGAAGGGATCCCAATAATGGGGGAAGATTGGCATTTGGCAATAGGGATAACACTGAAGATCTGGTTGAAGGATGTTGAAGACTTTCTGAAGGGGCCTTGGATACCACTGCTCTCTTTGACACACAGAATGCTAACAAAACCATTGACAGATACAGAATGCTAAAGGAACTATGTAATTCTCTGTCACAGAAAGTGGTTGAGGCCAAAACATTGAATGTCTTCACAAAGCAATTAGATTATAGTTCTTAAGTGTAAAGGGGTCAAAGGGAATGGGAAGAAGCAGGAACTAGATGGTTCTACGTTCAAAGGTAGATTCAATGATTGAGGAGGCTAGTAAAGGATTAGGTATCTTTCATGTGGGCTCTGAGTAGATTTTTTTCTATAAAATGTGAACCATTTGAGATTTAAAACTGAATGGTTTTATGAGCTTCTTTCACTATGAAGTGTATATAAATGAGAACACTATTACATTGTTAGATTTTTCTTTCTTCATTGCATGGTTCCTGAAGTCTGCTGATGGTGGACAGGGATGGGGCTCTGAGGCATCATGAATGTTGGCAGAGACATGGGACATGACCTGGCTTGGGTATGATGTAGCATGTGAGTGAAGGTTTGTCATTCAGAAGAGGTATGAGGTGGGAAAATGAGGTGGGTGTGGTCATGCGTTGACATGAAGCAAAGGGCGATGAGTGTCATGAATGGATGGGTGAGGACCTGAGATAACATGGAGATACATAAGATGTATGAGGACATTACGTCCATGGAGGACTATGAAAGGGGCACGGAAGGGTGCACTGGGTTGTTACAGAGGTGGCATGGGGTACATGGGGCAGGACTTGAAATCCTGGAGTCACAGAGGAAAGCTGAGAGAGGTGAGGGTGAGCAGATCTGGCAGCTTCTAAAGCAACTAGTACACAGTGTCAGATAACTAAGCGGGCCTTTATAATCTCCATTCTGGAAATCAACTGCTCACATGACCATTTTGGATTTGCTTTCAGGGCCAGTAGGCCTGACTCTTGCCTCCATTACCCTTAGGCCAAACTTTGTCTAACAGAGTCCTTTAAGCTGAGGTGCTCTACCTGACTCACGAGTGAAATCTGTTTAAAATATAAAAGGGTGAGAATGGAATAGGGTTGTTGTCAGGTTGTCCAATGAAGATACCTTAGTAATTTTGTAATGCGCTCCATTAGTATTTGTTAGGCTAGATTGGACAGAGTAAAGCTGTTTCATTCACTGAAGTTTACTTAAATCAGACCTACCCAGGGTTGATACAGCAGCTGTGAACTAACTTTGAAAATGACTTAAATATCTAATATGGAAACAGGAAAGGATCCTTTCAAAGTGCCAAGAAGTAAATTTAACATTACCATGATTCAAGTCACCAGTTCATTGGAACATATTTATTGTTGCTCTGAAGCGTGACTAATAACGTTTAAAACTTCTTCAGACTACATTCAAACAGAAGTAATAATGAGTGCCATCAGTTTTACAAACCAAGTTTTACATTTCTTGAGCAACTAAATTAAAGAAAACTACAAATTGACATTGAACACCGTGGAAAGGGCACTTATTGTGGATCTTTGTGATTCAGGGTTTATAGACAGCGATGACACAGAATACACTCCAACTGTTATAGAACCAGATCCCCATTTTTGTAGCCAGCAGTGATCCCTCTGGGATGACAAATCAGTAACAACGTTGAAATTTAATTTCAGGTGAGTCAATAGCATTTCTCATGATGTACGGTAATTTTGTGCTGATACAAAATCCCGTTTTATACGAAGGGTTGAAGCTTCTCTTCCCACTTGAGAAAGCGTGAAAATGATTGTGAGCGATCTTATCATCCGACCACTTAACACACTTGTATCAAGTTTCCTTCTATTTTAATGGAAGCATTAATTCATTTAAAATATATTGTTCACGCCTTCAGTAAGATAGTAGAGAGGAATTTGATATGAGTACATTAAACATTTGTCATTTCCAGGCAATAATCCATACATTTTTAAAACATTAACTCACAATCTATAATCAATCTATGACAGACATTGAAGAAGAAGACAATGTTTTTAAAACACAAAAGCCCAATTCATTTCTTTGTCCTCATTGAGCTAAAGGTCTCACACTAACATACCTTGTACAATTTCCCCATGATAAAGCGATCACTGACAGATTTTTTTATCTCTCCGAAGACTGGTAAATCTAGCTGTCTTAAATTTGATCATGTGTTTTTACTCTATGATAGAATATAACCAAATTGCTGTCCAGCCAAATACAGTCTTTGCTATTGTGTGTGTATTTATGTGTACATGGATGCAGGTGTACACGTGTGAATGTCTATTTATGTGTTATTCTTAGTGGGTTTTGCTGAGGATTCTGATAACCATGTTTCAAAACCCCGATACTTGGCCAGTGCCACAAATATATCACGTGATCTTTCTGGTCAAACTGATGAGAAGGTCTCACTTCCTGTGAAACCAACTGACTTTCTGAAATATGATCTATTTAACAGAATTAGAGAAGTATGACTCCTTGTAAATGATACAGGTCCTATTCTGCATCTATAGGACCCCTTTGATTAATAGTCTCCCAATTGTCAGTTAGAAGGGGAACTTGATCTAATCTGTGGCCTGGTTCTTTTTAATAGTTTACCAACAGCTCTCTGCCAAGCATTCTTAAACCTGTTCATGTGTTGTGGAAACATGAGGCTGGTAATGTTGTGCCTGGGTGAGAAACCATTGCTTCCTTCTCTCTGTGGAAAATTCATTTCTGGAGTGTTGACCTTCTGGATTTGTTTTGCAATTTCAAGGAGAAATGTGTTCATTTACATTTATTGTGTGAGGAAAGGATTTTGTGGCAATTTGCATGCTAAAATAACAGACTATGCATCACTCTGGGATATTACTTGAAGTAGTGAGGTAGCTGTGTCACACAGGAGCAGACTCTGGCTAAGGATTCATGTGAGTAAACTAATGAAATCGGCTGTCATTCTTAATAAGCTTCAGCTCCCCCTTTTAGGTTAGCATCAGAAATTTATACCCAGCCAAGTAGTGATCTCTGCATACTTGGGCTGATTTACAAGTTAAACTATAAATCTTTACATTTATAAAGTTTGCTGGAGAATGTCACATTCATTTACAGAAGTGCATTCTCTTGGCTCTCTCGTGTACTTGAAAAACTATTTTATAAATCATTACAGTGCTCCTGGAAAGTAACTGTGGAGATGAAAAGGTTCATTAACAAGACATTTCAGATTGAATTTTAGATTAGCCGTGCAATGAAGAGACCCCACCCAATACACACAGTGAGTGGATTCTTGGAGTGGTTTACTGTACCTAAATGTATAGTACTTCTCAAGTGCATAATCTGTGAAGGATTTCACAATGCATTCTCACATTACAAAAGGTCACTATTAATTGCCTTGGTGTGACATGATGATTTGTAAAACATTGCTGCTATAACAAGTTTCACATAATACATTAAAATAACAGTGTAGCTAATAAATTAATACATCTCTATTAAGCTTTACTCATACTTTTGAAATAACTCAAATGAAATACTGTATCATAAGGTTGTGACTCCTTTAGAACCTGCAATTCCCTATTAGTTGGTTTTTTTGGGGGAATTGTGACTGAGGTTCATTTAAAGGAGTAATGTCACTATCCTGGTGAATTACAAACAAGTCCAAATTCCTGAACAAGGCTGTGCTCTGAGATCTCTGCTGTTACATTATTATGTTGACTCTGGAAGTTTTATACCTGTGGGATGTGAGCAGTTTCGGTGTGGCTGTAATATCTTTACATTGTATGTGCGACACGTGTGCTCTTCATAAAAATGAGAACTAGGAATGGTGATCATATAAAGGCAATTATACTACGTGAGAATGAACAGGAAGTACAAAAGAGGAACTAAAAAAGAGGGACAAACATATTCACTGTACAAGGATGATCAGTCACAGCACATGGTGTTAATATTAGTTTGATATACAATGGTATAAAAAATAATAGTGGACCTGAAGAAAGGTTGCATCCTTACAGTGTGAAAAGATGCAAACTAATAAATCTGCTTTGTACTATTTTTTGCAGCTGTTAATGAAGTTTGACTTAAGTTTTTACATTTAATGCTTGAAAGTCAGTCCTCTAATTATTTGGCAATCAAATCAGTAGAAAAGATTCCAATTCAATTATTATTAACTTAGGAACTTAAAAGGAAAGAAATTTAACCCAAGCTCTCCACAGATTTTGACATTGGTTTTACTCCTGTTTAAACTGAATATTAAGAGTCTTGCATAAATGTTCTCTGACTTAGAAATGATTAATTAGAATCCCAGTGTAGAATAGAATAGAATATCCTTTGCTGTCACGTGCTTCATTGTAGAAGTACAGTGAAAAGCGTTTACAATTTCTGCTTCCTATGGTTATGAGGTGCCAGTGTTGGATTGGGGTGTACCAAGTTAAAAATCACATGCCAGGTTATAGTGCAACATGTTTATTTGGAAGCTTTTGGAGGGCTGCTCTTTCATGAGGTGGTTGTCTGATGAAGAAGCAGTGCACCTAAAGCTAGTGCTTCCAAATAAACCTATTGTGCTCTAACCTGGTGTGTGATTTTTAACTTTGCTTCTCACGGTGCCATTTTAAGTACAAGTACCTAGGTACAAATCTTGGATAAAAAAGAGGAATACAAAGTAGTTGAGTTACTTTACAGAGTTTAAAAAAAAGTGGAATTAGACATCTTTAAAGGATTGACTTTACAGACAGGTTAAAAAAAATTTAAATACACATCACACTGCAGCAGTTCAGCGCAGGACCTCTGCATACGATCTGACACCTGCATCACACCCCAGTCCAACAGCAATCCCTGCTACACTTTTAGCCTCTAGTCTGCTCCATTCCAATTCTCAGCCGCTCCAGGGTATATTCCAGGGTTGCATCCCCTGCGCCAGTCGTTGCCTTGGACTCACTGCCCACTCACTGGTCTGGGACTCACCACCCACACCCTACTTCAGGACTCATTGTCCACATCCTGCTCTGGGACTCACTGCCCATACCCTGCTCTGAGACTCACTGCCCACACCCTGCTCCAGGACTCTCTGTCCAGACTCTGCTCCAGGACTCACTGCCCACACCCTGCTCTGGGACTCACTGCCTACACATTGCTCCAGGATTCACTGCCTACACTCTGCTCTGGGACTCACTGTTCACACCCTGCTCTGGGACTTACTGCCTACACTCTGCTCTGGGACTCACTGCCCACACCCTGCTCCAGGACCCTCTGTCCAGACCCTGCTCCAGGACTCACTGCCCACACCCTGCTCTGGGACTCACTGCCTACACATTGCTCCAGGACTCACTGCCTACACTCTGCTCTGGGACTCACTGTTCACACCCTGCTCTGGGACTTACTGCCTACACTCTGCTCTGGGACTCACTGCCCACACCCTGCTCCAGGACTCTCTGTCCAGACCCTGCTCCAGGACTCACTGCCCACACCCTGCTCTGGGACTCACTGCCTACACATTGCTCCAGGACTCACTGCCTACACTCTGCTCTGGGACTCACTGTTCACACCCTGCTCTGGGACTTACTGCCTACACTCTGCTCTGGGACTCACTGCCCACACCCTGCTCCAGGACTCTCTATCCAGACCCTGCTCCAGGACTCACTGCCCACACCCTGCTCTGGGACTCACTGCCTACACATTGCTCCAGGACTCACTGCCTACACTCTGCTCTGGGACTCACTGCCCATACCCTGCTCCAGGGCTCAGTGCCCACACCCTGCTCTGGGACTCACTGTTCACACCCTGCTCTGGGACTCACTGTTCACACCCTGCTCCAGGACTCACTGCCCACACCCTGCTCCAGGACTCACTGCCTACACTCTGCTCTGGGACTCACTGCTCACACCCTGCTCCAGGCCTCTCTGTCCAGACCCTGCTCTGGGACTCACTGCCTGCACATTGCTCCAGGACTCACTGCATATACTCTGCTCTGGGACTCACTGCCCACACCCTGCTCCAGGACTCACTACCCACACACTGCTCCACGACTCACTACCCACACCCTGCTCTGGGACTCACTGCCCACACCCTGCTTCAGGACTCTCTGTCCAGACCCTGCTCCGGGACTCACTGCCTACACACTGCACCAGGACTCACTGCCTACACACTGCACCAGGACTCACTGCCCACACCCTGTTCCAGGACTCACTGCCCTCACCCTGCTCCGGGACTCACTGTCCTCTCATGCCGCTGCTCAGGAATTCACCTCTGCCGTTAAGGTGAGAGAAAAAGAAAAAGAGGAAGGAGAGAAGACGATACACAAAAAAATGGAAAGGAGGAAATGGAGAAAGAAAGTAAAAGAATAGGTGGAGCTGCGGAACTCCTGAGGAACGTTATCCTCTGCTGCCATCTGTATTTCTGTCCAAAACTCATCTTTTCATCCCTGACACACACACAACATGAACTCTATATCATCTGAAGTTTTAGAATCATTCTGCTCCATGATATGTTGATAGTCTATGCTTATGTACACCTCTACAACATGAAATTACATTCTAAACCAGAGGTGGATCAAACTGTTTTTTTGAAGCTTGAGAGATTGTTCCAGATTTTTGGTGTTCTTTGGGGCAAGAAAACCTAATGTATGGCCTTGATTATCGATAGTCTGAGCTGAAAATGTGTTGCTGGAAAAGCGCAGCAGGTCAGGCAGCATCCAAGGAACAGGAAATTTGACGCTTCGGGCATAAGCCCTTCATCAGGAATGAATATCCTATCGATAGTCTGACATTGTTTCCTATTGAAGTTAAACTCCTGCCCATATCTGTATCACCTATTCTTTTTAATATTATAAAGATAGAACTCTATTTCCTTTCATGATCTTTCCCCAGTGAAAACAAGTTCTCTTGTTCAAATATCCTGACAACATTTCAAGTGCTGTGGTCTGAACCTTGTCTAATAAGCCAGTATGTTTCAGAATATACAATGCCTAAGACTAAACATGTAGTCTCTGTAAGTACACATTTACAGACAGCATGGTAGCACAGTGAGTAGCACTGCTGCCTCACAGTGCCAGCAGTCCGAGTTCAATTCCACCCTCGGGCGATTGTCTGTGTGGAGTTTGCATATTATTCCTCCGTCTGTGTGGGTTTCCTCCTGGTACATTCGTTTCCTCCCATAGTGCAGTGATGTGAAGTTTAGGTGGATTGGCCATGCTAAATTGCCTCTAGTGTCCACAGATATGTGCGCAAGGTTGATTAGCCATGGGAAATGCAGGAATAGGGTCGGGGGGTGGGTCTGGACGGTATGCTGTTTGCAGGGTCGATGTAAACTCGATAGGCTGAAGGGATTGGATAACGTGTGTCTTCTCCAGTTTCAGAAACAAGATCAGAATAATGTTTTTGCACCTACAGAGTTTCACACCAATATCTGGCCACAGATCTGGCTAGAAAATTTCAGTGATTACCAATCACCACACCCATATTTTCTTTGTGTGCTGTATCTGCGTGCACACATTACTCCAAATATGCATTACAGTGCATTTGTATTTAAATGCAATTTATCTGCCTGGTTATGTAATGGTTCAAGATCTCTTGACTGCAGCCACTGTCCCCTGTACATGTTAATTGATTACTTCATTAGGTGTAAACAGTGCATTTTTTTTACACTATTCATCAGCTGTGGGAGGGACAAGGGAGGGACTGAGATGCCTGTGGAATCTCAGTGCTCACTGCTGTCCCTCGCCTCCATCTCCCTCCACTCCACCAGCTCCATGTTTTCCATCTAGCATCACCTTGTTCGCCAAACCAGCTTTCAATTCAACAAGATGAGTTACAATTAGTTCCTTAAGAAACAAAGTTGGGACATTTTATTAAACATCTTCTGAAAATCTAGTTATGTCCTTTGGCTGTTCCTCCTCCAATAGCTTAATTGTTATTTAAAATAATCGAAACTGTGATTAAAAACTATGAATTCTGCAGTGCAGGATGTGATGCAATGCTACAATATCATTATCATTATTGTTTCATTCTGCCCTCCTTCATATATTTTAAGCAGTGTGAGATGTAAGACATTACACTATGAAGTGTTATACTTGGCATTTAATATATTAGGAACATACCACTAAACAAAACATTTCACTTGCACCAAAATCCTTTAATACTTTTGAATTTGGATTTCCTGTGGAATGTACTTAATTCACAATCTCGATTTACTTCTACCGGTGCCATCAATTGTGACAGATCTTCGCCATCATTTTAGTACCAAAATGGGAAGGTAGCAAGCTGGTCATAATTTAATGCACGAGACAATGGCAATCACTCACCAGCACAAATTAAATTTGTCTAAGTATTAGCTTTTAAATGTGAATCTTTTTGTTTATTGCTTATTTGACCATACTCAGATATTGGTGGGAAGCCTATCTCTTAGAACTGAATGTCATAATCACAAGGTTTGAGTGAAGAAAGCCCTTTGATCATTTAATCTTGCACCTTCAGAATAATAGCCATAGCTCATTGTTTTATTTAAAATCCTAGTGCTTACATGTTAGGTAAATATACATTATCATGTGAATATAAAGATCACATTGTTTAATGTAACATTGCAGTTTACCTTCTCAGGGAATTCTGATTTCAGGAATCAGTCCCCATCATGCCCCAACTAATCCCTATCTGCTTAGCTTAACACAGGACCTTTGATCATTGCTAACCTATGTAAATAGAATTTCTCTCTTCACAAATTATTTTTCCCCATCATTTTGCATCACATTCATTCATTTGCTTCCTACAAATTTTCTTTTATTATATCCAGTATTCAGTCTTTAATATTATCTTTTAGTTTGCTTGCATTTTTATTTAATCACTTTTGTAAATATCTTTTCTCTTTCATCTGATGTTCGTACTTTATGTTGCAATCTTTGTCTGACCTTACCATACATTTCAAAATAAGCACTGCCTCTTACAGGAGTTCCTTTGATTTGTTGTACAGTTTATTAAGTTATTGGGAGAAGTACAGGTGATGATCCTTATTCCTGCCCAGAATATTCAAATGTAATTTGAAGGCTCCACACTTAATAACATCTCTTCTCATGGGTACATTCCTGGAAATGAATAGTTATTGATTTTATTTTGAACATTTAAGTCATAGCTGTAAGATCTTACTATTTTGTTATAAGAGCAAAATGCTGCAGAATGCTACAATTTGAAATAAATACAGAAAATACTGAAGGAGTTCATCAAATCTGGCAGCATCTGCGGAGAGAGAAAAATAGAGTTAACATTTCGAGTTCACTGTGACTCTACTTCAGAACTAAAAATCACACAACACCAGGTTATAGTCCAACAGGTTTAATTGGAAGTGTGCTTCCAATTAAACCTGTTGGACTATAACCTGGTGTTGTGTGATTTTTAACTTTGTGCATCCCAGTCCAAGACCGACATCTCTAAATCATGACTACTTCAGAATTGTTTTTGTTAACCTCTCTTGACAAGATCATAAGATAAATACACATAAACTTTCCCACTTGGTCCACTTTAATCAATCCAAAAAAGATCGACAGTTCTTGCTAGTATGGTATGTTGAATGATTCCAGGAAGTTTTTCCTCTCTATATTTTTAACACCAGATTCATTTTGTCTTTTGGAAACTTGAGCCTATATCCTTTTGTCTTAATGTCAGTTAAACATGAAATAGCTACATGTATTTATAACAAAATGTACTTTTTATATGGATGCAGAAAAGTTTATCTTGTTGATTTGATCTGAAATGTTTGAAATGATTTTGGGCAGTTTGATGTGACGTGAAAAAGTGGGAATTGTTTAAAGTAATTTCTGCTGCGGAACGGTTCAGTGGGAATCCAAGAGCTTTGCCCAGAATGTTTTCTTAGTAAGTTAATTTCCCCCACCAGCCATTCATTTACAGAATAAATGAAACTATTTGAAAGGAAACATTGTGGTTTAATTATTCTGTTTCCTTTAATTAACATTTTAGTATAAATCATAAGCAGCTCTGACATGCAAGCATCTTACTGCAATGAAGACATCAGATTATTGACTTTAACGCTTACCATTCAATTATTAGAAACTTCTTTTGTTACTTCGTTATGTAGCATAACATTTTACCTCCCAAGTACTAGTTTTATCAATAAATAGATGAAAGGTAATGTCTTTGGAATAACGTGGAACAATGTGATACATATGAGACTGAAAAATACAGGAGTAAAATTAGTTTATCAATATTTAATGCAATAATCAAATGCCTCTCCTTGCTATTTTAATTGTAATATTTAGTAAATTTAAGTGAAATGGTTGAAACACCATCAAAATTACAGAGAGTAGTTTAATACAGATACACATTTTCAGATTTGCATTTCTCATACTCAGTTTGATGTTGTAGGGTTACATTGATTATATAAACTGTAAGTTTGATGTGGGATTCCGAAGAAGTAGAACAGAATCATTTTACATGTTTATAATTCATTCCTGCACACATGCAGTTATTGCATGTTGAATCTCAAGTTTGTACACGTAATTCTTTTTTATCAACCAAGCTTTCAAGTTGACAGAAATAATGAAAAAGTGGAAATTTGGGCAATGTTGAAAAATGATTTTTCATCATGTTTATCTCACAGTCAGACACTGAACTTGTTTCAAAGCAAAAGGATGAAAATAAATTGTGAGAGCAACCCAACGAAATACTGAGGTATAGAGTTTTTTAGCACTGAAGGAATACGACCATCTGTAACAGTAAGAAATATTATGTCCTTACAACAGAATTAGACAGCTATCTAGGACTGTGAAAAAAATGCCATGAATTTGAAAGTCACTGTAATAAAAGGGTACAGATAAACCACTAGCAATAGTGATCCTGTCCCCATTATCTTAAGCCTCTGTAAACATTATCGTGCATTTAGCTTGTGTATAATAGGAATTGCTGATCACTTTAGAAAAACATACTCTTGTGAACTGCAGACACCTGCTTGCTGTAGTCCTTTGATGTTTGCTCCTTTCCTTCCACAATGCATTTTTGAACCATTACAATAGGAAATATGATCAGACAGTGGTAATCAGCTTTTTATATTTGTATAGAATGTAAAACAAAACCGCCCAAAACAAAAGACAGTGGGACACACAAAAGGAACTGACCTCCATACACAACCAACAGCTAAACAATGTTCTAAACTTCTTCTATAATTACTGGAGTTTTAGGCTCAGACACTACATTGCAGAACAGTAAAATCAATGCATTCAACTTCCCCTGTTTTGCCTTCCAAATGAATGCTTCTTTAGTATTCCAAAGTCGTTTGATACACTCCAGCTGGATCATATTCATAAAAAAAAGAGCAATTAAAATTCACAGTATGGTTGGCTCAGGAGACAGTCACCCAGTTTCAAAAATGGATGCTAAATAAGTTATGTCCTTGCAACCAACGAAAAGAAAGGGAGCAGTCTTTCTTGTGGTGTGGCAGGCAATGCAATTCTAAAAATCGAGTGATTGATAGTAACAAAATGTTTCTTCCCTTTTGGAGGCTGTACTTCATTTCCCAATGGACTGGATAGGTTTGAGCAGGTTTAGATGGCAACATGTTTATCCTTGGTTCCTACAGCTCCAGTCGTTGACTTGATTTGAAAGGGTTATAGAGTAGTAACATCAGTTGGAGATTTTTTTCTTATTATTAATTATATTGCATTTAGGTCACCCACATGTAGGGAAACTAAAACATCTGGCAAATATTCTGCTCCACAAAATGGTGCAATTTTAACCCACTTGCAGTAAAATAAAAGCCAATTGAAAAGATCAAAGGCAAGTATATCAAAGCAAATTCCCCAATTCTGTAGGCTGTAACCTAATTTTGCACACCCTTAGCCACAGGCATCAAAGAAGAATAAACAGTGCCACATCTAAAAATCAAGCTACAGATCAGAGGAATTATAAGGTATACAATTGTAGACATGCAAATCAACAGCTTGTTTTTCTGCATATGTGCAAATAATGTTTGTTGGTCAAGGCTATACCCACATATCAGTTTCCTGTTTAGGGAAATTAAAGTGGACTGAATAGTGAGGTTACTACTGTTGGGCAAGTGCCAAGTGTAGTTAATGTATAGAGTGGACAGACCTTTTGACTAACAAGTCTTATGCTTTTTAAGGTGGATGAATGGTTGGCACATCAAATGACTTGTCTTAATCAGACAAGTTAAATACTGACAATTTCCTTATCAGATTTACTAATTAAACCATTCAGGGATATATTAGATGCTTGAATATTAGGAGCAGTTTTATCGCTGCTATTCTTCCTAATGTAAGGTCTTAGGGCATCTCAGGTCTAAGATTGTGTCCTTGTTTCTTTATTTCTATACACAAAACCCAGTGAATCTTAATCACCTCAGTTCCCCACTGAAGCATGTCATTATTAACACTAGGACGCTGACTACCCTATTCAGGATGATTACTCTCCACTGCTCTGACAGGCTGGGATTGAATGAGGACTCCACTAATACAGTTTAGGCAGCCACATGCTTCATAGGAGCAGGCCCTGGCATGTCGGAGCCAGCTGGCAAATTGTCAAACTGGATTTGGGCTTGATGCCAGCACTCAATACATAGTGCCAACAGTGCCTGTCTTTCTGTCTATCATTGAACTGACTTCACGAGGTGGTGTGTCTGAGGAGTTAAGAGCATTGTGTCAACCCCTTAACCCTTTGATAACCAACATCAAAATAACCAGGCATACGTGAATAAAAGATACAAAATATAGGATAAAAATAAATATATGACTCTTACACAATATATAACTTAGTTTATTTGGTTCTGCGTAAGCAAGCTGTAAAATTTATAGCATGCTTCCTGCATCTTAAATAAGCTGTAAGAGTATACTGGAGCACAAATAGGAAGAATTCAGAGCTAAATCTATAAGGTTTTAAAATGGCTTAGGAAATGTGGTAGCAAAGATAGTAGCTCACACACAGTTGAGCTTGGTTTTCAATCTCAGGGGGCTACTCATTACTTTATAAACCAAGAATTTTTTAGGGGTAATTACTTTGGATTCCAGAGATAGAACATGTTGCTAAAGCACAATCTTGTTCATAAAATAGAGTTAACTTATCCAACTAAGTTAAAGATTATTGAAGACTGTTGTGAGGTACACAACAGTGTAGGCAAGGTGTCTCTCTCTGTTGATAATGGGTCAATGGAGCAATTAGAATCTACATGTGATGTTTTACTTGGTCATTTTGATCTTTCACTCACAGTTTTCAAACTGGAACATATATCAGACAGCTTTATTACTTTTGAACATGAAAGTAGCCATTGTAGGGAAGAAATCAAATCTAGTAATCTGGCTACAAATTATTATGAGCTGCTATTTGTGCTTTCGGTTTTGAAGAATACAAATCCCTTAATCCTGAGCCTTACAGAAATCTGGCAACCTTTTCCACCCAGGATATAAATATTGGTGGATAATTTAACTACCAAGCAGCTAAATTATTAATATTAAAAATGCTGAATTAATTGTAAATTCTCTTGTTTCATTAAATCACAATATGGTGCAATAAAAATCATTCGTTGTTAAAAGTGATGGCTGAGGACTAGAGTCCAGTGAACTAATATTTTCAGTCTCAGCTGATGAACAGTGATAAAGAAATATGTGCCGACTTTATGACACTACATTTTGGTATCAAGAAACAGAGCTTAATTATTCAGCAAGAGATCTGTTGTTTTTTTATATACTAAGCATTGTTGCCTCTGTGCTTCGAAAAGAGGCTAAACAGGTCAACAGTGCAAAGATATTGCAGACCAGTAGAAAGGCTTCAGTGTTCTTATAATATTACTGCCCTTGTGATTGAATGACATTGTGAACATGTGTCTAGCAGTCCTGTGGATTGAATCTAATAACAGTACATTGTAACTCAGGCTTTGAGGTTTCTCTATTGCACTTACATTAATCTTTACAACATCACGACACATGTTTGGTCAGGGAAGCATTCAGAAGATTAAACTGGGGAAAAAAAACTTCACTGCACAAATTTAATTTAGCTTTGTTAAGAATGTTTGCGGTTTTAAATTTTTTGATTCGTAATTGGATCATTTTTGCACTGGACGTATTGGTCTAGCATTCAAAGAGCAATAAACAAGCCGCTTTTGCAAAATGCACTGCTCTTGCTTTAAAAGTATCCCTGCCAATTTGTCCAATTTGGCACAGTCGAAAGAAGATAGGGAAGTGATGCTGTTTTATGGGAATACAGTGAGTCTGTGCATTTGCCAGCTTATACCTGACCTCAGAATGCTTTCCACAAGGCACAAAATGAATCAGTGCATTGAAGGGACTGAACAGTGCCAAAGAACAAATAAAGCAATGTTAGACAAGTAAATATCTAGTGATATGAGCAACTAGATAGCTCCCCTGAAGTAACCTCTTCACCGACTCTCTAATGCAAGAAAAGCCCCTATCTTACTGATCGTGAACACAGAGGGAATTGATTAATGTCAATTAATTGATAGTTGCACTTAGATTTTCAAAGTACAGTACCTATTCAAAATTAGATCTAACATTTGAATTTGTTACAATCAAAGGAATATTACATTAAAGGTCAAAGAGCATTGACATGTTTTACAAATAAACTAAGATACTTTAGAAAATTATACATTAAAACTTATTAAAAGTGAATCAATTTTCTTAAACAGAGTACTAATCAAGTTCCTGCTGAATATGCTTCCTTAGTGACTTTCAATGCTCTAAGTTATAATCTTTGTCTGTTTGGTCGTGGACTTTATATTTGATATTTTATTGCCGTTTTCCACAAATCCCATATCTGAGATAAATCATACTGTAATTTGTGCCAATTAATGTAATTCTGATCAGCAACTTAAGAAGAATGACTGTGATTACTTCTTGAGAAACCATTCCATCTTGATTAAAAACAAATGTTTATAATAATAAAAATGATAACTTTTGTGGGACTTTTGTTCTTCTGTGATAGATCTTCTCACAAAAAAGAAACTTTTTCTGATACCAGTGTCACTGGAATTTTAACTGACTTCCTTGTCAAGCTCTACATCGTTGATGTGTTGCCTTGCCAATCCTTAACCGTAGCGATTATAAACAACCCCCGAAACCCCCATTCTCCCTGTCCTCTGAATTCTCTGCCATGACCTCACTGATAAATATACTTCACGAAAACCCTTCTATCCACATCCAGTGCTCATGCTCCTACTATATTATCTTCAAGGCACTGACCTCTGTTGTGATCATTTATCACCTGCTGCTTTTCCTTATTGTTCACATTCTCCTGCTTATATCTTCATGCTGTATCCCTGAAGGACAAACCCATCAGCTGCTTCAATAGTTTGCTTGCAGCTTCATCTCCTGTCGTTCTTACAACACCTGTTAACTTATTCAGTTATCCTCTTGACTTTGAAAGAAAGAAAGAGAACCTTTCTGGTGCAAAGCATGACCTCTGGACATCCCAAAGTTTTTTCTTGATAGCAATATACTTTTTAAGTGTGCACTTTGTCATACTGTGGGTTCCAAGACAGCCAATATGCATTCAGCAATCTGCTAGAAGCAACAGTTTGGTAGTGGCCAGACAGTCTGTTTTAAATGATGGTGTTCGAAGGGTAAGTATTGGGCACAGCACTGAGGGTAATACTCTTGTACATTTTCACAATAGTGCCATAGAATATTTCACCCCATGTGACGGGCCCAGTATGGCTTTAGTTTAATACCTCATTGAAAGGCAGCTGACAGTACAGGCTGGGCTCAGGTCTCTGGAGAGGGATTTGAACCCACGACTTTCTCAACAAAAGTGATACCAACTGAGCCACAGACAACATATGCTGCACAAGTGAAATTTATTGTTGTCTCAAGAATAAAACAATTGGGATTCATTGAAGTATCACTTCGACCATCAAATCGCCATATTTGGGGCATGTTCCTTCAAAGGTATTGCAGTGCTAAACAATACAACAGAATGAATTAATGATTTTTTTGAACTCATGAGTAAATTCAATTCGTAAACAGTGCATTTTCCTTGAATTTGAGAGAATTATTGATGAGCAACAATGTCCAAATCCCCCAAAGAAACAAAACAATTCAGTAACCAATGGGTTAACAAATTTAAATGCAATTGCTTAATCCACTTTAACTGACTATAAAATGTGAACATATCTGTTGCTAATTTCTAGCACAGCATATGTCCATGTTATTAGTGAGTATCAAGCTTCAAGGAGTAAAATGCTCTGTCTTCATGGACTGGTCAAACCAACTGGAGGATTGTCTTTTTCAATGAGGGTAGCCAAAGTCGGGTTTATCCTCAGAGTAATCACAACACTGCAAAACTATTGATGTGAAACATTTAAATACATTTAAATCAGATAGTTCAATAACTAGAATTACAGTACAATTACATATAAGAAGGTGAGTTATTGATGAGATTATGGATTTGAGTTTTTATTTGAGAGACTAAATATTCCACCAGCCGAGGTATGGGATATCAGTCAGAGAAACTGCTCAAAAGCAATGGGTCAATGGAAAAGCATGTCTCAATAAATACAATCACATTTAAGATTGATATATTTGATCTCTAATATTAGTGAATGGAGGAAGATATATCTATCCTGTTTTAAAATCCCATTTTCCATACAATTTCTCCTTCAGTTCCAGCTCTCAAAAGACATTGTGTCTCACTCAGATTCATGCCCATATATCTCTTGTGATACTTTCATTAAGCTGGCATTACAAGAGTGCCATTCATCAATTCCTCCTCTCCCTTCTGTTTCTTCTTCACCACTGAAGCGTTGATCTCAGATATTGAAAGTGACATCAGAGTTTTACTTTGTTTGAAATGGGAAATGTGTATGAAGAGAAAAAGGCCAATTGAATGTAAACCATCCAACATTCAGCAACCTGCAAGTGGGGAGGAATTGCTTCCCAAACAACAGGTTTGATTTAAGCCCCTAGACTGCTTGTGATTGAAGTTACCTCCATTGCTTTTAGTAAAGTGGTTGAGAATTACAGTGCAAAGCATCTGCAGGGGTCAAGGAATGGAGGAGAACTGGTGTAATCTGACCTTCCAGTTATGCATGTTGGTTTGCATGTTTATGGGAAGGGCATTAACAGCAACTTTTAAAGATGCCTTAGCCTGACCTCTGTTGCCTCGCTAATATGGATGGATTTAAAAACATTAGAGACTGGAAGAAAAATCAAAATCGACATATTTGTGAAACTGAAAAGTGTGATATATATTAGCGAGGGCATCTTGGCTCAAAATGTTTATAAAATCTTTGACTTGATTGAGAATATTTTCAATTGGAAGGTGAGTCTTGTAAAAGTTAGATGTATTTTATTTCAGTATATCTATTTTATCTGAAATACCTTCATTGTGAGGAAACAATGAGGACCGAGGATTAGCTTTAATTTCTCATCACAATACCCCTGGCTCTTGGACAAAGGGGGTCTTTTTGTTATGATTCACACTTCACCTGGCAAACGTCACTGCAATTATATTAAATTGTGGCTTCCTTTAGTCTCATCAATATTAAAGTGAACGTTCTGTTGCTGTACTACGTGCTATTATTTCTGTGAATCAGGAACTCATTTTAAATAGACACCCATCTCAAACAACCACTTCCGTTTATATCTGGCTCAAATTAATAGTTAATTGTGATTAAGGAGCAGTATGTAATAGGTCAGACTTAGTACATTGGAGGGCATTCAAATTAAAATGTGCCCTGAAGCAGTGATAGGCCATCCTTTAAAGTCACAGTGCACCTTTTAATTAGCATTTAAAATTACAGTAAATCTTGTGAAAGCAATGTTAAAAAAATCCACATTACAAGTAGCTAATTAAATTACAGCTGATTAAGAGATAGTTAAATAGAAATTCACTATTTGAAAGATTCCAAATATGCACAAAACATATTTTTTATATAAAAACTGAAGTTGCTGGACGAGCTCAGCAGGTCTGGCAGCATCTGTGAATAGAAATCAAAGTTAACGTTTTGGGTTCTGCCAGACCTGCTGAGCTCATCCAGCAACATCTGTTTTTGTTTCTGATTTACAGCATCTGCAGTTCTTTCAGTTTTTATACAGTTTGTATACATTGATACAGAAGCCCAATCTGTGAATGGAGACTCAGCAGGTCATTGATTGATTGTTTGATTGATTTATTGTTGTCACATGTACCGAGATACAGTGAAAAGTGTTGTTATGCATGCTAAACAGGCAGACTGTTCAATACAAAGTGCATCAGGATAGCAGAGCAGGTTGAGTCAGTAGTTAGGAAGGCAAATGTAATGTTGGCATTTATTTTGAGATGGCTTGAATATAAAAGCAGGAATGTACTTCTGAGGCTTTAGAAGGCTCTGATCAGACCACATTTGGAATATTATACACAGTTTTGGGCCGCACCTCTCAAGAAGAATGTACAGTCACTAGAGTGGGTTCAGAGGAGGTTCACAAGAATGGTCCCAGGAATGAAAAGTTTAACATATGAAGAACGCTTGAGGACACTGGGTCTATACTTAGTGGAGTTTAGAAGGATGAGGGGGATCTCATTGAAACTTTATGAATACTGAACGGCCTGGACAGAGTGAATGTTGGGAAGATGTTTCCAATGGTAGGAGAGACTAGAATCCAAGGGGACAGCCTTCGAGTAAAGGGACCTTTTTAGAATGGAGATAAGGGGAAATATGCTTCAGCCAGACAATGGTGAATCTATGGAATTGACTGCCACAGAAAGGACAGGTCATTGAGTAAATTTAAGATGGAGATAGATAGGTTTTTGATTGTCAAGTAGATCAAGGGTTATGTGAAGAAAGTGGGAGAATGATTGAATGGCGGGGCAGACTTGATAGGTTGAATGGCCTAATTTCTGCTCCTATGTCTTATAATCTTATGGTCTTACAGAGTACACTGTTACAGCTGCAGAGATGATGCAGAAAGAGAGATCAACATTTGAGAGGTCCATTCAAAAGTCTGATGACAGCGGGAAGAAGTTGTTCTTGAATCTGTTCATATGTGTACTCAAACGTTTATATCTTCTGCCCAATGGAAAAAGGTGGAAGAGAGTATAACCAGGATGGAAGGGGTCTTTGGTTATGTTGGTTGCTTTCCTAAGGCAGTGGGAAGTGTAGATGGAGTCAATGAATAGAAGGCTAGTTTGCGTGATGGAGTGGGCTGTGTTCACAACTCTCTTAGGAAGAGCAGTTGTCATACCATACTATCATGCATCCAGATAGGATGCCTTCTGTGGTGCATTCATGAGAAATAGGTCCTTGTGGACATGCTGAATTTCCCTAGCCTTCTGAGGAAGTAGAGACATTATTGTGCCTTCTTGACTCTTGCATTCATGTGGGTGGACCAGAACAGATTGTTGGAAATCATTACTCCCAGGAACTTGACCCTCTTGACCATCTCCATCTCAGCACCATTGATGCAGACAGGGGTATGCTATCCAGTTTGCTTCCTGAAGTCAGAGACCAACTTTCTTTGTCTTGCTGATGCTGATGGAGAGATAATTGCCTTTGCACCATGCCACTAAGCACTCAATTTCTTTCCTCTATTCCGTCTCAGTGTTGTTTGAGATCCAGCCTACAATAGTGGCAAACTTATAAATGGAGTTGGGGCAGAATTTTGCCACACAGTTGTGTGGATAAGGAGTATAGTTAGGGGCTGAATACACAGCCTTGTGGTAATTGATTATCCTACTTTGTGTTTTAACTGAACTCTTCTATACATTTTAATTTCCAACATCTTATTATCACTATGTGGTCCTGCCAAACTGTGCTTCAATCTT
The DNA here is from genome assembly GCF_020745735.1 of Hemiscyllium ocellatum. Lineage (NCBI taxonomy): Eukaryota > Metazoa > Chordata > Chondrichthyes > Orectolobiformes > Hemiscylliidae > Hemiscyllium > Hemiscyllium ocellatum. Next base: position 23,244,628 of record NC_083425.1, on the reverse strand, counting down.
TTTTGGCTGTATTCATGCAGTTTTTCAAACACTTTGTCAACACGGCTATGTAACCTTGCCACTAGGAGGTGCTCATGAATGTCTGAAGTTGAATTTTCCCCTTTCTTCATGGGCATCTGTTGGATGGATATTTATTCCAGACTTTGAATTTGATAGCACAGTGGATGGTGGCAATTTTTAGACAGAGATTATTAATCCATTATTCAATTGATGCCAAGCTGATCTGTATTTTAATTACATTAACTCATCTAATTTCCCAACCTTTAATTCACTTGCTGAACAAAAATACTTCAGTTAAACTTTGTGGGAAAATGATTAGGTATATAAATCTGAATTCCATTGTTCCAGCATGTTTTCATAATGGCGCGATGGCAACTAAGATAATTCATACAAGGTTCCTCAATTTGAAGATGTCCAAGATGGGTGTAAATATTCTCTTTGGGATGATTCTGTGAATTTCAAACATGGTATTAATTTGTTCAGTCTTCTTGGGAGGTTCAGTGCCTTTTCAGTAAATTTGGATCAAATTCATGTAAGTGCTGGATCTGAGTCAATTCTTACAACTTCACAACAAAATTGGGGACCTTTTGAATGGAGTCAATGCTACATCTATGGTACTCATGGTAGTGGAAATAAAGAGAAGTTTTAGATTTGGTACTTGCATAAAATTTGGATTCATCAAGTCATATTCTTTCATTTTAACCAAGGATTACGAGAAATCTGATTTTTAAAAAATATGACATTTCCGTATATATACATAGGGATTTAAAACAGCAGAGCTTTAAAAAAAAAGCTGCACTTATGGCTGAATTCAGCATGGCGCCAGAAATGTTTCTGCCTCTACCATTTGGCAAAAAACACAGGAAATACAGTGAAGGTTGTGGAAAAATGAAATTAAAAACAGAGGTCTCTGGGTCAGGCTGTTCTGGATTGGTGAATGACTTCAGATTTGTAGTTGGCACTGTTGGACAGCTCTTGAATCTGTGTTGGCTGTGAGAAACAAACTGTGATCAAAAACTAGGATTAAGTTTGCTAATTTCTCAGTGTACAGTGAAAGTCAAAACTGCAGAACAAGAGAGATCAAAAGTGCAATCGAAATATTTTATCATAGATTATCACAATGGTTAGTCCTATTTATAAAGAGTGACTTGGAAGCATTGTTTTGGAGCTGCAGAAGCGTCATAATAGAGGACGGTAACAAAAGATAAAATCACTTTAAATGTTCTCCTCTGGTTGACAGATTGTGAGGTCTAAGATCATCAGTGGAATTACTTGTTCTTAACGGCTGGGAGAGATTCAAGGGTTTCAGGTGCACTTTGCATTTCAGTCAACCCTTCGTGCATTGTACATATAGATTGCTCTTTTTAATTTTGTAACTTTTCCTTCAATCTTATACTTACTTTTGGGGAAACTTCACAAATATGAAAGCAGTGTCACTGAAAGTGGAGAAACCAGCAGGTTATATCTCTAATGCCAACACTTGCTCCTCTGTGCGTGAAGGAGCTAAAACACTTCTGTAATATTCATTATCAATGGGATTGCTGTAGCTGTTCCATAAGATTGTGAAATTGAATGCTGGTCACCTTGCTGGGAGATTTGGAGCTGGCCACATTCGCGTAGAGTGCGGGTTGCTGGGACTCCTCTGAAATTCTGAAATGAAAGTGCAACACATTTGTTCTTTTCCAACTGTTGCACAGTATAGCTGCAATTTTATCTATGTCCTGAATTATTTCAGATTATTGGGCAAACATCTGTGTTCTATTCAGTTTCGTGACTATGTGGGCATGCAAAAAATGTAAAGGGCCATACACTGAAAAAAACTATCCTTGCGCAACAAACAAAGGTGACCCTTCCCTCTGGTGTTGGTTGTGTAGTTCCAGTGTAAAGGCAGTCACAGCGAAACAAGATTTCGACTGAAATAATTCAAGCAATCTAGTTCAACCCTCTGGTCACTGAGCACAAACACTGACCATGGCACCACAGAGAGCTGATAATCTGGTATTGTCCTACACAATGACTGGGTCAGGAAAGATGAATCTGAGAGCAAAGAGTTTGCATTCAGTCCAGGCCACTGTAATGCAAAATCAATGAGATTTACTAAGGACCAAAGAGATTCTAGTGTGCTTTTATATCCAAAAGAAGAAATTTGAAACTTGCTGTTGTTCTGTCATAGCTAATCACGATTCCATCAACACTACTTTTCTTACTTTGGAAGGACCCTGAAATCAAAGAATTTTATCTTTTGATTTTTAGACCAAACCATTAGAGGCAAATAGTATGGACAAGACTGTGAGTGAAATTTTCCTATGAACTGAATCATTTAATTTTATGTTTCAAATTTAGCTTTGCTAATGGATTCTCAGTTCTGCCTTTTGCCATTCCTGATTACATGTATTGTACTGGGTAATGGAAGAATATTAAGCAGTTTGTTACTCTCTGTATTACTCAGGATACTGTCTACAAAAGGATATAGATAGGCTAAAGAATTGGAGAGAGACTGTGTCATGTTGCAGATGGTAGGGCAGATGCTAGAAGGAGTTAAGCCACAGTGTGATCCACCACAATTTCACTGAAATGGAGGAGCAGTTTTAGTTGGCTGAATGGCCTACTCCTGTTCCTATTTCTTATGATCTCATCTGACTTTAGTCATAAGGATATAAAAGTTGTTATTCTACAACTTGCTGGGTAATTTTACAACAGGATCTTCATTGATCCTTGAGCAGATGTTTAAAAATGTTGAAAATTCCCTATTTCTGAATTTAGCTGGGAATAATGTTGTTTATATACTAAATATGACATGATCATACAGCAAATGTGTAGGTTTATTTCCTTTACCAAATACAGTTTTTAAAAAAGTGTCACTGATTATTTTAATGAGGGTGTTGTAAACACTTAAAGCTGTGTGTGTGTGTGTGTACTGGCATCTACAGAATTTGTTTTCTGTTTTGTTTTGAAAGCAGCATCACCATTAATAGCATCTATATTTTGGAACCAGCGACCCATAGAAATTTACAGTACAGCAGGGTAGCTGCCTTGCCACATTTGTGAAGATGCTTTGCTAAAATAAGAGATTAGCGCCTTCTGCTTTCCTGCAGTTCTACGCCTTCCTTTTTCAATTGTCTATCTGCTCATCTGTTAAGGGATACAGTGGTCTTTGCTTCAACCATTTGCTGCAGCAAAGAATGGTGAAACAACTCCTTATAGAAGTTATTTTTCCAATTTCAAATTGGTTTGGGAAGAAAATGCAATAGCTTTTTACTCGGGCTTTCCTTTTGATTTGGTTGTTTGTGGAAGAGTCAAGTAGGCTGTCTTCACTTGTCCCAAATAGAAGGAGCTGGCATCCATGGACATCTCAGATTTGCATTCTCCATGCCCTCCCCGACACACGCGCGCGCGTGCACACACACACACACACACACACACACACACACTCTGCCTGTTGATTCCATCTTCAATTCGAAAAACTAATTAAAATTAAAATGGAGCTTGCATACAGAATTTTCATGTTCAGTACATTCAGCTTGTGCAGCAGGGGCTAATGGCAAAAGAGAGAAAATAAATATGATATCTATAAGAGCAACGTTGCATGTGCAGCTGTCAGCTTTTACTGCCCAGTACGTCCAAACGAGCATTTAGCAGAGACCTACACAATGTGGAATTCACTCATGCTTGTGGCAATTGTAAGCAGGTAGCAACAAACAGAACACAGGTTTTCAGCTGAATTAAAGTTACCTTTGCCATGCCAAATGATCCTTTTATTTGTGACTGATTCAGAACTTCTCAATGCTATGGGTTCAGGATGCTATGTCCGATTTGTATTGGCCTACACAAGCCAACACAGTTTCCAATTTGAGCATAGTCTGGTCTGAAAGGGGCAGAAAAGTGGGTCATTTTCACAGAGAATGCCATCCCTGTCACACTCTGTCAGATTGCAATAGTTCAAGAGCAGTTTGTGGGGACACCAGCTGCAGGGAATCCACAATAAAATTGACCTGGTTTCTCGATTCCATTTTGGACTCTAGAACAGCCATTGTAATTGACACAATCTGATCTCCATGATTGATGAAATGTTAGGAGAGTCCCTTTGAGGCAAAATGAAATATTTGTTCCCTAATGCAAAGTTTTGCACAAGTTTCATAACTGGGCAACTCAACCGTTCTGGAGATGAGAGCTCATTATTTGTGCAATGTTATTTTTCTTTAGAAATACTTTGAATGAATCGTGTGTACTGAATAATTGCATCATCAGAAACAGCCTTTGTTTTGGCACTTTAAGCCCAATTTCTTTCCATAAAAGAATGTAATATTTCCTTGAAAAACCTATTAACATTGAGTGGACCCAATGTTTGAACACTACACCAAAGAATCATGAGTGAATATATCTGCAGAGGTAGTCACGGTATAACAGCACTGTTTTAAATCTAACAGGGTTAAAAGCTTGCACTAAGTCAAATGCTATAACATATTTCTTTCTCCTCGATTTGAAACAACATTGCTTCTAACTAAGGCTTTGTGAGAGGGAGCAAAAAATTGCTTTCTTGATTTCCTTTACTGGATTTCAAGAATCACGATTCTTGAAATCCAACAAAGAAAATCAGGAAAGCAATTTTTTTTTAAAAGAGAGTATTCACTGAAGGGAACACCAAACTATTTTGCTAACCAAAGCCACTAACTGAAGGGCATTGCTTGGAGAGAACATGTTGCTCACTGCTCCCAGACTTGACATGAGTCAGAGTTCCTGAGTGGTTTACGAGTTCCATTTGAAATAAGCAACAGACATAAGTTAAACTAAGAAGTACACGTGTACATTAAAGGACTAAGCCTGATATGAATGGGCTTAAAATTGATTAAAGCAGATGGACATCATCCAGGTGTGAGTACAAGTCCCACATTGAAGCTAACTCCAGTGCAACATGTGATGGAGTAAAAAGCAGAAGATTAGTGCTGCCCAGAGAAAATTGGAATTGAGGTCAATTTACTGTGAGGTTCTCTGGAGCTGCATGGGGAATGCTGCTGAAAGCAACTTAGATTCATTAAAATGGTAAAAGAGGAGCAATACAGTAATATTCTGTGCATAAAACAATGATGGATTAGGTGAGTGAGTTTGATTCTTAGCTCCCTCAAATTAGTTTTTAATTTCAAACTGACTAACTGGCCTTTGTGGAGCAAAATATTCTTCAAAGGGGAAATGTTAACATTTTCCTACTGCCATAATGTGGGCCTAGTAAATTCAATCTTTATTTCTTGCTAGTTGGAGATAACAATGTTTAATCAGATTTTTCCTCTCGAGTGGCAAATAACAAATCCAAAGGTAATAGGGCTCACATAACTGGCAACAAAATGAGAGTTACATTGAAAATATGAGTGACTGCAAATGGAAGACCTGTCCCAGTGATATCTCTGTCACTAGTACAGATTTAGAATTATGTGTGCAATTCCAACTCTCATGTATTATAAGTCACTAATTGCTTCTAGGGGTATTTTGTATCTTTACAGACTAGTCTGCAAATACAATAGTTCTACCTCAAACCCAAAACACCAGATCAGCAGTAGTGCTGTTGAAGACATGGGATCAAGCACTTTGCTTGACACGAAAATGCTTATGTTTCAATTTAATGAAATGCTCCCATATACGTAGCTTAATAAATCTCTAACTCTCTTGATTATGAATGACCAAGACTCTGGCTTTGTCTTTCAGCGCTCAGAAAGTTGACTCTACATCGCCTGTTTTGTATGATGTAATTACAGTTAGAGATTTTCTTCAAATGGATGTAGGACTGGAGTTATCATGGCACTTATATGTTGATCTGAGACTCAGTAGTCAGGTCTGAATCTGCAACTAAATGATAGCGGGCCAACTGCACATTATATTTTGTATCATTCTAGGATTGTATTGTGTGCATTATAGCTGTAGTTCAATGAATTATAGCTGTAGTTGAATGCAAGGCTAATTGAAGACTGACTAGATGAGCCTAATGTTTTAAAAAATATTTTTGATATGAAGAGACGTTGAATACTTATCTTCTCCCTTCTCTGCCCCAACCTGTTCCCTAGCAGCATCCTTCCTTTCTCCCTAATCTTCCTGCCCACTTTCTCTCAAAGATTCTTTCCTCTTTCCCATGGCCTCTTTCCATATCCCCCATCCCCTAGTTTTGTCCTTATTGTCCCATCTTCTCACGCTATTTTCCCTCTGTCTTCACCACCCCTCCTATGCTTCACCATTTCCACTGTGACTACTTTTCTCTCCACAATGCTCAGCAGCTTATTTTCTCTCAGCTTCAGACTGGCGACTGTAGCACAGAGGTCTGCTATCTCTGCCTCCTGTGCATCTGACAGAATGTGCATATTGGAGTCTCATCCTGAGTTCATGTCACTTTACGACCATGAGTTTACGACCATGGCTGCAGTATCACTGCAACCTGTAAAAACATGGAACTGGCACAAATGGTTAACAGCATTTCCAAAAAAAATATATTTGTAATACACCCTCAGTTGTAACAATTTATTTGTTCAATTGTTTTAGTGGGTGTGCCACCTCCTTTAAGGAATATTAGAGGGGTTGTTCAAATTGTTTTGGAATGCTGTGTACAGCTGAGATGGTTAAGAGATGCTTCAGTTCAGTTTAGCTTTTTTTTTCAATTCTGAAAAGGTTTACTATTTTAACATGTACTTATGGTAGAGCTATATCTTTTACAATTATATCCCCTCCCCCTCAAAAAAAGAAAGGCCACAAACATTTGAAAGCAGTTTCCAGTGTTGTGTTACTCCAGTATTTTCCTCAATGTATAATTACTTGACCGGATGATGAAAATAGCAGTCACTCCCACAGAAAAATAAAATGATTTATTTGGTATCGAGGGAATGGGAATTTTTTTTTCGCTTGGAACCATTTTTGGTTATCCCTCCTTGTTGAACAATTTCACCATTTTATGTGGAAACGGAATTGCTGTCCTTTTCTGGAACTTAATGATGAGAGCACTTTTTTTTAAGGAGGGGATTTCTTCAGTGCCTGGGGAAAAGTGAATTTCTTTCATATGTTCTGGTTAGCACTGGCAATTTCATCAACTTTAGTCATTTATGAGTCAAAGATTCTTAAGAGAAAACTCCAGCCTTTTTATTTTCCTGAACAAAAGAACATTGAAACAATTATGTACTAGCATAGTATTATAGTGCCTGAGAGGGGATAAAATGAATACCAAGGCTGAAGAACAATTCTCTCACCCTCTGCCTGTTTTTAAGTTGGTACAAAGCAGCCCACATAAAGCTATCAATATTTCAGTTGCATAAGTCATATACTTTATAATTCTGCTGACTTATTTTGGATACATCTCTCCGGTTTGAGCATGAATTTTTTAAATTGCACAATCATGAACACATTTAGCTAGTTACAATATGGCTCAAATTGGAAACAAATGTGTAAATTCTTTTGTTTTAAAGCTTGTCCAGTCAAATTATCCTCCAGCACTGACACAGAAGCATGCAATTTCATCCAGGATTTTTGTTGTCCTCTGAAGTTTGAAGATTGCAGAGTTGGAGGCTGAGGAGTGACCGTAAAGAGGTTTACAAAATTATGAGGGGCATAGATAGGATAAATAGACAAAGTCTTTTCCCTGGGGTGGGGAGTTCAGAACTGGAGGGCATAGGTTTATGGTGAGAGGGGAAAGATATAAAAGAGACCTAAGGGGCCACATTTTCACGCAGAGGGTGGTACGTGTATGGAATAAGTTGCCAGAGGATGTGGTGGAGGCTGGTACAATTGCAACATTTAAGCGGCATTTGGATGGGTATATGAATAGGAAGGGTTTGGAGGGATATGGGCCGGGGGCTGGCAGGTGGGACTAGATTGGGTTGAGATATCTGGTTGGCATGGATGGGTTGGACTGAAGGGTCTGTTTCCATGCTGTACATCTCTATGACTATGACTCTATCTGCTTTGGGTTCAGTTGCTTCATCACCAGCAGCCACCTAATTCATGTGTCCAGCCTTCATGTGTGAGGCAGGGCAAGAGAACTGACATTTTCTAGGTATGTGCTGGAGGTCCGTAACCTCACTGGACAGTGATAAATAGTGGCAAATCACGGGTGTGCCGTGGTATATTTTCTCATACACAGAATCAATGTGGGTGGCACGGTGGCTCATAGCTTCAGGCATCAAGTTTGATTCCAGCCTGGGGCGACTGTCTGTGTGGAGTTTATACGTTCTCCCCATGTCTGCGTGTGTTTACTCTGGGCACTCTGGTTTCCTCCCAAAGATATGCAGGGTAGGTGGATTGTCCAAAGAAAATTGTCCATAGTGTCCAGGCATGTGCAAACTAGGTAGATTAGCCATGGGAAATGCAGGGATGGGGTGGGTCTGGGTGGGATGTTCTTAAGAGGGTTGGTGTGGACTCGATGAGCCAAATGGCCTCCTTCCACTTTGTACAGGTTCTATGATTCAATGAGGAAGGTTCCTTGTCAACATTTCCTACTTAGAAATGTCCCCCTGAAGTGGAAGCTGCTGGTGACCTCAGAACCAAGTGCGGCTGTTTCTTTACATAACATATCATTTCTGAAAATGTGTTGCTGGAAAAGAGCAGCAGGTCAGGCAGCATCCAAGGAACAGGAGATTCAACGTTTTGGGCATAAGCCCTTCTTCAGGAAGGGCTTCCTGAAGAAGGGCTTATGCCTGAAATGTCGAATCTCCTGTTCCTTGGATGCTGCCTGACCTGCTGCGCTTTTCCAGCAACACATTTTCAGCTCTGATCTCCAGCATCTGCAGACCTCACTTTCTCCCCTAACATATCATTTGCGGAGCTTACAAGGAAGATAGATAAAGGGAAAGCAGTCAATGTGATATATTTGAATTTTCAGAAGGAATTTGATAGGATACCATGTGTTAGGCTATTTAGTAAGATAAGAGCCTGTGGTTTTAGAGTTAGTATACCAGCACTGATGGAGGATTGTCTAACTCATTGAAGCCAGAGTGTTGGGATAAGGGGGCATTTTCTGGGGGATCACAGTGAGAAGTCATAATGAGAAGTCACAGAGATTGGTGCTAGGGCCACAGCTATTCGCAATGTATATTGACGACTTGGATGAAGAAAGTGAATGTACCATAGCCACATTTGTGGATAGCGGAAGCATAGGCAGGAAGGCAAGTGTGAGCATGACACAAAGAGTCTCTAGAGGGACATACACAAGTGAAGCAAGTGGGCAAAAACTTGGAAGATGGAATATAATGTGTGAAAATGTGAGGTCACGCAATTTGGCAAGAGAAATAAAAGAGCTGAATATTATTTAAATAAAGAAAGACTGTAGCAAGCTATAGTACAGGGGGATTTGTGTGCCCTCATGCACAAAACACAAAGTGCTAGTGTTCTAGATCTGTATGTAATAGGGAAGGCAAACTGAATGTTGCCATTATTTCAAAATGGATGGAGTATAAAAATAGGGACCAAACAAAAGCAAAAATTGCTTGAAGAAACTCAACAGGTCAGGCAGGATCTGTGGTGAGAAAACAGAGTTAACATTTTGAGTCCAGTCACTCTTAACAGTCGAGCTGTCTATGTCCATATGCAGAAAGACCTGGATAATATCTAGTCTAAGTTACTTGCCACTTATCCGCCTAAGCCTGAATACTATCCAGGTGGACACAGACACATTCAGTAGCTGCTTGGAAGAAAAGTTGATTAAAAATACCAAACAATGGCCGCTGTTCCACTTTCTGTGCACGGGTTTCACATACCCCAGATGCATAAAATACAGATCTTCCAACAACATAAGTACTACAGTACTACTGACTATTTTGTGTGAAATATGATGGTCCCATTTTGCATGCCTATCTGCTATCTTCCCACTTACATCTATTCATAATCCAGTCATCTCATAGTCTTGTTAGTATCGAAGGGGAGAAAGCATGAATTTGAAAACACACTGCAAACTGACCCACACTATCACCTCACAGTCCATTTTTGACACTTGCTCACCATTCTTGATTTTAACTAATTAAAAAAGTCAATTTAAAGTAAGAATGGTTAACTTTGAAATGAATGCAATGAGTGCGAGGGCAAGATTTGGCTGAGCTTGCAAAGGTCACCCTTCTTTTTGATACACGTATTTAAACAGGATTTTTCATTTGTAAAAGTGTTGCCATCAGATGTGTAGGTCTAGCTTCCAGGATGTGTAGAAGCGTATTGATGCCCTCAGAGTGCATGAGAAAATTATAAGGAGATTTTAATTTCACCATTAGTTGTCTTAGCATGAGAAAAATATCCTTTGAGTGTTCTGATAACATATTGCATTGATATTGAAAATTTGAAGAGAGCAGTTTAATGCTTTTTTTTGAATAAATATTTAATATAAAATGATAGTGCTTTAATTGCTTACTAGCATGATGTGGAACTGCTATTTGTGAATGCCAACTTATATGGCATTGGAGACCAATACCATATTATCTCCATTATAGTATTACTATGACAAAGGTATCTATATTGCCAACAAATTTAATGAGAGCATGATTCAGTTGTCATATAGAAATGTACAACAATCATATTTCAGCAGTTGAGTTGGAAACAAGTTGGTGTAATGCAGTGAACAAGAGAGTTGTTTTGGCATTATTATTTTGATTCTTATCAATATCTACAACATAAAATGAGGAATTGTAAAACTTTGTTCAAAGTCAGCTTGATAGATTGCAAATAATTACTGTTTCAGTTTGGATCTATAAGACAAGCAGTGTGATCTCAATCCTGTGTTTGAACCTAGACATTGTTTGCATTATTCTGGGAAGACCAATAGTATAGTTTCACATTGATCTTATTCAGAATACTGGCACAATTAAATGTGATATCGTTGCGTTGACTTGTTAATAAGTAACATGAAAATCATACAGTTTGACTTTAGCTTTTGGCTATATGTTGTTATGCCATTTTTTTAGTTCATTTTAATTCTTGGGTTCTGAGGACTATACTACAAGGATAGAAAACATTTTTCCTGTGTTGAACAATGTTATTATTTCATGCACTCACACACATATACGTTTACGGATGTTCATATATGTACACAAATACATACCACATGTATGAATGCAGGCACTTCCATACACTTACACACATACAGGTATTAGAATGTCATTGTAAGACTCAAACTCGCACTGAGATTTCATGGAAAAACAGCATTTTTCTGACCTGGATGTGTCCAGTGATGCTCTTCACACTTGTGTGTCATTATTCATCTGTGTTCAAATTATTTTGGCCCCCAAGAGTTAATCTTTGGCTTCCGTAAATCAAAATTCTTGTCTCTTATTCAGGACATGTGCGTTAATCTGCCCGAACTGTAAATGAGTTCCCTAGCACAGCTGCGTTGGTGCTTATTTTGTCACTCTTTGAAAGAGCTCCAGTGTTCAAACATTGTGAGGGTCATGGCTCCAGGGACAGCTGTTACTATTAAAAATGATTTTTTTTGATACGGACTTGTTCTCTCTCGCAATCTCCCTGTATGAATACAGAAGTCATTGTTCTTTAGTGTGTTAGTGGCTGCCAGCGAGTGCTGGAGCATGCTTTTGGCAGGGCATGTCACACTGGTGTATCATATAGTTCCTCTTCACTCTTAAAGCTGTAGTGCACTCTCATGGGAAAAGATAGACTTAAAAAATGACAAACATGTCAATTATAAGGGAATTGGCACTAGGTAGCGGGCACAATGGACCGAATGGCCTGTTTCTGCACTGTAATAGGCTGTGATTATGTAATTTTCTTTTGGTCTCTGTAGAATAATAATTAATTGAATGAAAATATAACTAATCTGTAACGATTTACCAACAAGTGACTTTGCCTATGTATGACCTATAGCAATGGAAGATATTCAAGGTACAAGTTAATCTGAATTTGTGATAGTTCTGTTAAGATCTGATGTATTTCCATATCCCTCCTCCCAATTAGATCTGCTGTAATGCAATGGCATTTTAGATATGCCATATTGTATGCAATTGTGCAAAATTATTTCATCATAAGGATTTCATTTAGGATGTGGAGGAATTCTGTCTCTCTATCTGTCATAAATCTCATTAGTGTTGTTAGATTGAACAGACTCGGGCTAAAGTTGTAGCAGAGATGGATTTAACTCAGCAGAAATGAACAGTGTTGAATGAGAATTTTATCATTAACTGTCTTGTGTTTCTTTGCCCTGACTGAAGAAAGGTACAATCTGATAATTATAGAAAACAGATGAAGCCTAACTGTTTTGTCAAGCTTCCATATTGGAAGCATGAGATGAGCAGAATCTGTCTTTAAATCAATCACATGATTACAATCACAACACTCTCCAGTTTGCCACCTGATCTAGATCCTTTCACAATGAGCAGCGTTACTGAAAGTTTAAAGCAACAGAGAAGGGTCCAGGATGCATTTTCAAGAAAAAGCTAGGATTGATTTGTAGGGTTTCTAGACCCAATCAAAGTACTTTACTGTAGTCTATTCCACAACGATTCCTCATTATTGTCAATCCTGTGAAAGTGGTTTAAGTAAAATCACTAAGGGTCACTTTTCCACAAAAATTATGTCACCAGCCCACCCACGAGTATAACCTTTGTCACGTCTACAACTTGTTCTTAACGTACCTCCAAATTAACTTTGGAAATTACAGTTAATGGGGCATCAACCACATTTCTACAGTAAAGTGGGTGTCTGATTTGTCTTATGGTAGTTGGAGGTGGAATTGTTACACTGTGCATTGAATGTACCAGCACAGATGTTTAATGTCCGTCTGTCATAATGGGAGTGACTTTCTGCAGTGGAAAGGTGACTCCATGTGGGAGTCAAGCATCTGCAGTTGGAATTTACAGACTCACATTTGCTCTAGTGAAACCAGTTAAACTTTTAACAACCCTAATTAAAGGAGACAGTTTTAATACAGCAACTACATATTAACCCTTTCAGCATGTGGATTTGTTTGCGATGTGTGAATTCTCATTGGTGTGGAAGCAGCTATTTCCATTATATTTTCATACCCTAATGCCACTGGAGTCAGACAGCAGATGAAAAACAAAACTGGCACAGCAAAGATTTTATAAAGGTGACTAATTCAACATAAAAATCTTTTTTTTTTAGACATAGATGTAATTCATAAATACATATTGAATAACTTTAGATATATATAAAATAAGCCAAATGAATTGTTCAGCAGACCATAATTAAATCCAAAGCATGCACAGTCTATAAAAACATTTACTGTATTGTTTTGATGAAGTTAAAAATCACACAACATCAAACCTGTTGGACTATAACCTGGTGTTGTGTGATTTTTAACTTTGTCGACCCCAACACTGGCACCTCCGCATCATGTTTGGTGAAGGCAGAATGAGGTGAATAGATCATCATTATATTAACAACACAAGCTGAAGCATAGATCGAGGGTTCTAAATTTTAGTGCTTTGGGTTTTACCTGCACCAATGTTGAATTCTGATCATAACATACTGTCTCCTTTCTGAATAAAATTAAACTATTTGTGCTGAAGTTATCTGAGTTACTTCTTGATATTGCTCATGTTTTGCTTTAAAAATGTTGAATTGTTTTAGGGAAATACTCAAATTGTTTCAGTAGAATGATGAAAACAGCAAAGCAAATAGGGTAAATGTTGAATGGGGATCAACATTAGATATACATATCCATTGTGGATTATTTATTACATTATCTCTTATTGATTAGAGTTTTTACAGGAGTGAAATAAAGTATTGATGTATCAAGTTCTGAGTGATATGTATTGTATTGATATATCAAAGATATTAATACGTGTCTCTTTCTTCTTTTTGTGGAACAAAAGTTAGATTAATTTACTAATGCTGGTTAAGTATAGAATAACTTATGTTATCTTGTTTATCAGTGTCTCCAAAAGCTTTCTGAATAAATCTGAATGTCCTAAAATTTCAGGTCTTGAGTACAGTCTTGCCATGATCAAGAGATCTCCTTCATATCTGCAACTGTAGGAATGGCTGGTCTAACTTTTGGAGACAAATTGTTTACTGTCCCTTTTCTGCAAGATATTTTAAAAAGAAATTTGGAAATTAATCTGAAGATGTTGATGGAATGCAATTAATTGAAGGCATATGATAACAGCTAGCCATGTGTAAAATATGTAGGCTCATGGGTCACTTTATGTGAAGGTCAACACAGGAAAGCATCTGCTGGTTTTGATATTTCAAGGAGAATGCAGAGGTTTTAATTACTGTAAACATTTGCTTATCTTGTGTGCTGTACTTGCTTAACGCTGAACAAACCTGACTTGCTCTTATAGCAGTCTTTATTCTTCTCCTGAACAAAGATCGTGTAGTAACGTGCTGGATGCTAGAGAGCAGTGACTTCGATGTTCTGGGTCTTGCAATAGGCACCGAGACACTGGACAGGTTCAGACACACGGCTTCCTTGGGGTGAGAGGTCTGGTCATGATAGTTCACAGTGCTGTAATCAAGGAAAATATCTAGAATTTTTAAAAAACCTGAAACATTTCACTGTGATTGCTCTACTTGTCAGGCAAGAAGTATTTTATCACCTGTCAATCTATTGCTGTTAATATTTATGCACACTTTGTGTTGTGCCTGCGTTCAAATGTTCCTGCAATTACAAACTGAATTTTTTTAAAGTTTTGGTACGAATGCAGATTGGATTAAATACTTCATTTGCTTGTCGGTTACTAATGCTAAATGACCACTGTACGGCCACAGGACAGTGTCACATCATTATAGACCAAAGTACATATTGATCTCAGTGAAAGGGTTAAACATAGAAACTAATAGGAGCAGGAGTACAGCTCTTGGAGCCTGCACTGCCATTTATTAGAATCACAGCTGATCCTCTATCACAATGTAATGTCCCTGCTTTCTCCCCATACCTCTTGATGCCATCAGTCCCTTGAATATATTCAGTGAATCAGTTTCTAAAGCCTTCTGTGGTGAAAATTCCATGGGTTCACAGCCCTTTGAGTGACGAAATAATGCCTCATCTTCATCCTATATGGTCTACCCGTATCTTGAGATTGTGTCCATTGATTCCAGACTGCCCAATCAGGGAAAACATCCTCCCTGCATCTAATCAGTCTAGCCCTGTTAGAATTTTATACCTTTCACTTGACAAAATTAATACAATATGTTTATAGCACAGAATGAAGCCATTTGGCCCATCATGTCTATACCAGTCATCAAGGATCTAACTACACTAATCCCATTTTCCATCTCTTGACACATAGCCCTGTAGGCAACCCAATCTCAAAGCTCCTTAAATGTTCCGAGAGTTTCTGACTCAACAGTCTTTCAGGCAGTAAGTTACAGACTCCCACCACTCTCTGAGTTTAAAAAAAACCTCCTCAACTCTGCTGTTAGCCTTCTATCTATTAGCTTAAATCCATATTCTTACTGTTGAATTTGATAAAAAATAATTCCTTATCTTGGGGAGTAAAACCATAGAATAACAGTGAGAACAAGGCTGATTATTGTAAATTTGGAATCAGTCCAGATGAAAATGAAACCCGACGTAAGATAGTTATATAAATTAACAAGAGCCTGAGTGAGATGAGTGGCTCAGAAAAGTAGAGTGACCGTGATTGGATATTTTAATCAATGATCATTAACAGCATTTTTTTGCTGGGTTTTTTAAAAGGCAAAGCCTAAATTTGAACCTATGTGGGCTGCACAGCCTTTTTGCATTATAATCATTTTTTTGTTCCTGTACGACTGAGTAATGTTGCTGGCGTTTCAAGCTGCAGACAACTCAGGATTTTGAAAAGTGCAACATTTCGAATGAACCATCTTGATTGTGATGCAGCAAAGGACAGGAAATTCCAAACGCAAGTACTTGCTAAGAGAGACAGGAAATTTTGTTTCAATGATTTCCTCAAATTCCGTATTGATAAAATTTTATTTGAGCAGTCATTTATGAAAATGAACTCAGAATTTAACCATTTGGCATAACTATTCCCAATATGGGTAATGTCTTTGAAAGAAGCTTCCTGTCCACTCATACATCACTAAGCCTTCTTACCCCTCCCACCCGAGACAATGATATGCTAATTCTAATTTTCATGAGCATGGATGAACTCGAAGCAATTTAGATTAATTGAATTGAACCTAGATATGAGTTTAACTGTGTAAGTTCTGGGAGAAGTAGAATGAAAAGGTTTACTGTAAGGATATAAGTGGGGTTGAGGACAAAGAAGCCTGAATAATTATGTTCCAGGTAGTCTGTTGAGAGAATTGAAAGGCTGTTGAAAGAAAGATTAATAAGAAAAAGAAAAGTAATATGGACCAAAGGAGTATATCAGGATTACAGTGTTTAGAAACACTAATTAGAGCAGGGGGATTTGATATTATAGTCTTTATTGAAACCTTGTTTCATCTGGGGTGGGACTCTTAATGAAATATTCATGGCTATTAAAAGTTTTCAGGAAAGATTCCGTAGAAAGAAAAGGATTGGCTTTGTTAATGACAGACATGTTTCATGCAATTGCATTGAAAGAAATGGTTTGAAAGAATCACAGTCCTGAGATAGGCTCTATCTGGCTTGGATTAAGAATTAATAAAGGAAGGTGTTGTCAAATGCGGAATACATTGTCAACCACTGATATTGGGGAATAAATATAGGATGTGATTTGTAATCAATTTAAAGCTATTTGCAGCAGGAGCTGAGAATAGACAAACATTTGTGACAATACGAGGTCTTCTTAGAATTGGATTGAAATTTGTTCCCTGAAGTGAGATGTTGCCGGTTGAGCAAAAGGAAAAGCTGCAGTGTCTGGTTCTAGTTAATAATAGGGGACAAGTAGAGGACCTGAAGGTATGAGAGCCCTTAGTTTATGGCCAGTTTGTGAATTCAGTTTGTAATGGAAATAGAATATAAAGAAATGAGAGTTGAAGCTAGAAGTGTTGTACTGGAAGTTACATCAATTTAGTAGGCTGAACGAGGTCAAAGCTTGGATTAATTGGTGATAGAAAAAAGTGATAGTTGAAGCATTGGACAAAGTTACATATGAGATGGATGAAAGTACAGATGGCCGTTTAAGATCATGCCATCTAAATGATTGGAGAGAAGGCTGTCAGTGGTGGATAAAGAGGATATAGGGGATACTTTGAACAGGAGGTAGAATTGGAGGAATAGACAGTTTGTGCAAAGAAAGACAGAAAATTAGGGAGATGCAAAATCACAGAGATTTAAGGGTAGAGGATGAGAGCTTTAAATTTGAGATACTGGAAACTATTATAATCAGCGAGCTGGCATTTAAAAAAAGACTTCATAGGATCTTGGTGTTGCTGGCCAGACCAGCATTTCATTCCTAATCCCAAATTGCACCTGAAGTGGTGGTGGTGAGCTGCTTTGAGTCACTATACTCCGTGTGGTATATGTAAACCCACAGTGCTGTTAGGGAGGGAGTTTTAGGGTTTGCAACAATGAAGGAACGGTGATATATTTCCACGTCGAGAAATACATGTTTCTTAGAAGGGACCTTGCAGGTTGTAGTGTTTCCATGTGCCTGCTGACCTTGGTCTTCTAGAAGGCAAGGATCCTGGGTTTGAAAGTTGCTGTTGAAGAAATCTAGGTAAGCTCCTGCAGATGGTAGATAGTACCACTCTTGTCTGTGTGTGGCAGTGGTGAAGGGAGTGAATATTGAAGATGGTGGATGGGTTCAAATCAAAAAGGCGACTTTGTCCTGGATGATGTTGAGGTTCTTGAATGCTGTTGAAATTGCACCAGTCCGGGTAAGTGGGGAATATTCCACCACATGACCTACTATGACTTGAAGATGGTGGACAGGCTTTGGTGAGATGAGTTACTTGCTTTCAGTGCTCCACCTGTTATTGACCAATTGTTGCACATGCCACTTTTGTTCTCACCTGATATCAGCAGTACATTTGGGAAAGGCTAAAATATTGATGTGTTCCCATAGTCCGGTGTCTACATCTCACTTTAATACTGTGGGCAATCCAGGGACATATAGCGTAAACTCTTGTAGTAATGTGGTAATTGGAAAGTAGGAGAGAAGGAGAACATTTGAAAGAGTTTAGGTGCTGGGACCCAATTAGAAGGCTGCACTGTCCCATTTTCCATTGCTTCCATGCACTCAATTTCAACTGGTGTAGTGAAGTGATATATAGAGCGCATCATGAGGGATAAATTAATGAATATTTATACAAGTGTGGACAGATTGGGGGCAGCCTCTGAGAACTTGCAATGGGTAAGTTCTGATAAACTACCTTAATAGAGATTTGGAAAAAACATCAAAGAATTACAAGATAAAGGGAATGCACTAGATGGCATATTGAAAAAAATTAAAAGGGAATTTGACAAGTGAACACATAATGGATTAGACAGTCAGCAATTTGGCCTCCTTTTGGGAAGATTGGCCAAACCATGTGGCAGGCAATGGTGAAGCATCAGGTGGGCCTTCATTTGGAATCAATGCCTTAGAGGCCGCAGTCTCACTCACTGAGAATTGCAGTCCAACTTTGCTCAGCAGGACCATGAAACACTGCATGCCCATAGCTTAAAGGACTGGCACCAGGGTCCCATGTCACAGTCAAGTAAATAGAGGGTGGAGAGAGGGGATTTCAGGAGCTGGTAGCTTGTGAGGAGAGGGGTGCAGGTGGATCAGCAACAAGGGCAGGTCAGTGGTGCCTTTCACTTGGTCCCCTTTTTCCCAACATGCAGTCCCTTGTTTAGGTGTTTGGTAAAGGAAGCCCTCTCCTGCTGGAAATGGCAGGTTGGCTGTGTGGTTTCTTGTGCTGTGCACCCCACATGGTAACTGCACCCTCCACAGCTGGACTAATTTTGATGGCAGTAGGGTTCAGTTCCCCACCTTCCTGCCTATTTAAATGCCCTTCCACCCTCAGGCTCACCATGAGACAGAGCAGAAGATTCCACCCCCGAAACTATTTAAAGAAAGGAAGACTGATGCTCTATGAGGCTCTATTGATGTATGGATAGAGAAAACAAAATAGGCACAGTTTTTCAAATTGATAGGAAGTGGTCTGTGGTGACTTCTAAAGATTCTATTTATATAGCATAATTAGAAGGAAAATTGGTTAATTATTTGAAATACAAGTTCAAAAGGAATAAATTTCAGTAGATGTCTCCAGTAAAAGAGCTGGCACTAGTACAGGTGCAGTCGGCTGAATGGCCTTCTTCTGTCTGTAATTCCAATAAATTTTATCAATAAGAACAGATTGTAATAAACTGAGGATTTTCAACTTGCCCTTAATTATAATTTATTGTTCGTTGCCATTCAGTAGTATTCCGAGAGATTGAGAAGTGACCTTTTTGATAAATCATCTCCAGTTGAACTGAGTCTCAAAGTGAAGGGCAACATGCCAGACTCCTCTGTGAAAGTGCAGTAGTTGAATCAGTTTTATCAGTCATAAATAAAGTACAGGGAATGTGGAGATCCTATCTTTTGTTATTCTTTTTCATCATACACAGAAGCTCTGAAACCTCAGCGGTTTCTTTTTCATGGTCTGTTTGCAATTACAAGACATTTGTTTGAAAACCACTTTATTGCTTGGACTATGATAACTGAAGTATAGTCTAAAAGGAAATACGCTTGCGCATTCTTAAGAAACTGTGCTATTCAACTCTAACCTTATATTTTCTTCAGTCCCAGGATATTCCAGGTTTTCAAGCAGTTTGGCCTCCACTTTCCTTCCAATGAGCCACCTGGATCACCATAGTAACGGCAACAATGTACTTTATGGCCAACACAGGTTCTATGATACGCAGAAAGGTGAGCAAAGAATCTGGACAAGTAAATGTGTTTTAGATTTTGTTCAGAAAATAATAATATCAATAATTATACTTTATTTCAATTTAAGAGAAAGTAACTCGTTTATCTATTGGATTTAAGATTCTTTATTTAGGCAGCGGAATACCATGTCTATCACTGTTAACTCATCATAAGCCTAATTTTGATCTGCATTGCAACACTTTGTTTTAATCAGAACTATTCAGCATAAGTATAGTTGCTGCATATGTTTATTAAATAGTACCTAATGGACTATTTCGGCTTCCAATTGCCACTTTGCCATTTATTTCAAGCAAAATCCAAGGGATATTGGAAAGAAAATATGTAATAAACACTGAAATTAGAATTTAATCATCATATGTAGAGTAACGATTAGATTACTTACAGTGTAGAAACAGGCCCTTTGGCCCAACAAGTCCACACCAACCCACCCCCCTACACTTAATACTACAGGTAATTTACCTGACCTGCACATCTTTGTGACTGTGAGAGGAAACTGGAGCACCCAGAGGAAACCCACACAGACACAGGGAGAATGTGCAAACTCCACACAGACAGTTGCCCGAGGTGGGAATTGAACCCGGGTCTCTGCCAGTGTGAGGCAGCAGTGCTAACCACCGTGCCACCACATATGGTGCTCAAGCTGAAATCAAGTTGGTGAACATTTGTGCAAGGTCTTTAGCTAAATACTAGCCTGGTTGTTGCTATTGTCTTGGTGAGGCATTTTGCCCTCCCCATTAAGAGAACATCTCTATTAACTTAGTCAGCACTAAATGCCACGGGTAAGCATTCTATTTAAGTGTTGAGTGCCCCTGAACAAGCCGAATTTTTCCATTTTTCTGTTAGCACTGAGAGGTGATTCATTCGACAGTCCAGTCCTGCAGTCATTGTCTGCCCACAGCAACCTAGCCAAATGACCATTCTTCACATATGCCTCTAGATGGTGGCAGGTTGCTAAGCACTTTACTTTTAGAGGGATGTGAGGCATTGCAGCCAGACCCCAATAGCCCCAATTTTGTTCCCACCTGTTGTTGCATCCCATTCATATGCAGAAACACAAAATCACCATTCAACATTGAGTTTGAATAATTTCTTCTTCAGGGTCACTATACATTTTCATTATTACCCAAACTGAGAATAATGCAAAGCAAAGTAGAAATATGTGAAATTGTCAAATTCCAGGAGGCAATGGTTTAAAGTGAGAGAGGAGAAAGTTCCAAGGAGATGTTTGAGGCAAGTTTTATATGCAGTGGGTGGGAGGTGCATGAAATACTCTGCTAGGGGAGGTGGCAGAAGCAAATACAATATTATCGTTCAGATAGATACATGAACAGGCAGAGAATAGTGGGATTTGGACTATGTGCAGGCAAATGGAATTAAGGTTAGAATGGCACCATGGTTGATACAGATATAGTGGGCCAAAGAACATGTTCCTGTTCTGTATTCTTCCTAAAATATAGAATTATCACTAACAGATCACAGTAATAGAGAGTCATTTGTTACTTTGAAGTTATTTGCTGTCAAGAAATTTAAATTTTCCAGTATTTCAATCTAAGCAATGTAAATAAAACAGCACTGCAGACTCTTTGTGGATAAAATTCAAATAAGTAGGTTATTCAAATGAAGTGACTCCATATAAACAATGGACTGTCCCAATGAAGTCATTAGGATAAGCCAAATAAATGAATTTCCTGATCAGCATTGGACTGGAGTCGTGGCAGAAAGATGTCAAATCCTATTTATGTGACCACAAAGGATTAAAAATGTTCACAAGGCTCAGCGCTTCCAGCAAAATAAAGATTTTCATTGTGATTATTATCCACTTCATAGACAAGAAATGGTGCAGAACAAACACAAAGACACAAAGCAATAAAGCAAATAAGGTGGGAGAGAGATGAAGCATAGAGGAGGGAAAAAGATGAAGCAGGAGACTAAAATGGAGAGAAAAGGAAATTCACAAGGGAAAGTCTGTTTTAAAACAAAAGTATCAATGAGTGATAGACATAACATCTTTCACAATGAGAGTGAGTTTGTGCCTGAGATATTTTTCATCTAGCCATAGAATAGTTACAATCATTCAGCACAAGGGGAGGGAATTCATCTCTTTGTGCCTGAACCTGCTCTTAGAAAATGTCCAGTGAGCCTCAGTCTTGCTTTTTCCCCATTTCCCTGATTTTTTTTTCCCATTTTACATACTATCCAATTCTGTTATGAATGATAGCTTTGAATCTGCTTCATATATATCTTTTAAAAATCAATGAAATAAAACCAAAAGCTTGTTATCTCCTAATTTTTTTGTTAATTACCTTAAATATGATTCTTTTGATTACCCATGTACTCTAACCTAATATTCGAAAGAAATCTCCTTTAACTTCCTTTACTTCATAAGGAACAAGCCCAGCTTCTCGAGTACTCCACATGACTAAAACTCCTTGGTGGAGAAAGAGAATTAAAACTGACTGTTTTGTCATAAGTAGGCAGGCCAGATTGTCTCTTGACTGGGAGATGTATTCTGTCATTACTATCTGTGCAAAATCCATTCCAACCCTGAAGTTTAATACGTTCGACCTGTTAGAAATCTCAAGCATTTCCTTGGCATTGAATAGAGACCAGTTGATCAAATTCACTCCTATGTTCTCAGATTTGCTTCACGTGCTTCAAGAACAATACACAGCAAAATCGTAGATACATTTCCATGTAATCATTTGGTAATTTCCACTATAAAAAGTCCTTAATGTTAATTTTATTTTCACATCCCTGCTTTAAGAATATTTCGATTAAAGCATGCACAGTTTTACAACATCAATAACTCCTATCTGTATAGCTCCCTTAACACAGCAAAACTTGTGTCTCACTAGGACTATTAACAAGAAAATTGTGACAGTAAATCAGAAATAATGACCAAATGCTTAGCCAAAGAGATAGTTTCAAGGAATGTGTTAAAAGCAAAGAGGTGCAGGGCAGAGATATTTAGCAAGGGATTCAGAGCCTGAGGCCCAGGAAGCTGAATAGTCGGCCGTGAGTGTTGGAGTGACTAAAACTGAGACTATGCAAATCAAAATGAATGCAGAGGTCTTGACTGATTACAGAACATGAGGATGTTCTTCAGATTATGACAGCCAAGGCCATAGTGAAAACATGAAATAAAGGATGCAAACTTTAGAACAGGTTCTTCTCCATTTAGGATCAAATGCTAGTGACCGTCAGAAGAAAGAGCAGAATAGGCCATTTGGTTCATCGAGACCTTAGCTGCCTGTAGTTATCCTTCCTGTCTTGGATTAGGGAAAGATCAATAAGCTAGGCATCCTCCTCTTGTTGCAATAAAAGCAAAGGAATGCAGATCTTGGAGATTTGAAGTAAAAACAGAAAGTACCTGAGAAACTCAGCAGGTCTGGCTGTATCTGTGGAGAGAGTAACATAGCTCGCATTTTGGTATTCTTTAGAACTGCTCTGAATGAGAATCCTATCAGACTTGAAACGCTAACTTGTTTTTCTCTCTCCACAGATGCTACCAGATCTGCTGAGTTTCTCCAGAACTATCTGCTCTTGTTGGAGTTTTAAATGTTTAATTTCATTAAAATCAACATTATGTTTGTCTGTGATGCAATCCATGGCTGAATAGTGCACTGAATTTTAAAAGTTGATTTTCCAGATTTACAATCCTGGCTCATCAGGAGCGTGTTTTAGGAAATAGCAAGTATACTCTCCATGTTGTAGCTGTCCATAGTAAGAGAAACTTGGAGGGTATCCCCAGGATTTCCATGTATGTGCTGGAAGAATCTATTCAGAAACCCATTTGGTGAGATACCAGATGGTACTGATGTTTTTGAAACATCCTGCAGTCTGTGTCATCAGGGGGAAAAGGGAAAGAAGAAAGATGGCAGAGAAAATTTTCAGGCAAAAATATGTTATCCATATATTTTTAAAAAATCATCTCATAATGGTATAGAACCGTGTGTTATAAGTTAAGCAGCAGGTGAGCAGTGGAAGAAAGCAGAAGGAAGTGTCATTAATTATGATGATATCCTATATTAGCCTGATCTTGTGAAGTCTTCCTTCATTTGCAGATGGTTTCTATCTGAGGAATTTACCTGGACAGCCAACCCTGCTCTCGACCAACCATAGTTTTCCTTCAATTTCCCGAGCCACACCCAGTCATCCCATTGGTTCCTGCAGCCGAGACAGAGAGATGAGCCACTCCCACAAAACGATCAAGGAAACTGACAGACTCCTGACCTCAAAGGAACCTAATAAAGAAAGGATGAGTAAAAATGAAGCCAACTCATTGAACAGTCAAAGAACACACAAGGAGAGACATTCAGAAGACGATGGAAAAGACAGGCATAAAATTGTGCTGCCTCTGACACCAGATGTCAGATGCAAAGAAGACATAACAAATATGCATAATAGCATGTGCGAGAACAGAAATAAACACTTCAATAGCTGTTTAACAAACTCCAAAGTTATGAACGGAGATTCCAATAAGACTTTATTAGCAAGCTGCACTAATATTGGTGGGATTTTACCGAGGCAAATGGACATCCATACCCCAGGCAGGTGTACCAAAGAAAGCTTAAGGTTTGAGAGGGATTTCCGAGAAAACGGCCCATCTGGACCAGTGCATGTCGAGTGCTCAGATAGTTGGCAAACCCCGCACCATTCTGTTGCGTACTCTGTTCCTTCTTCCCTGTCCAACATTCCTTCATCATCTAGCACAGCCTCTGGAACATTCCCCTGTTTGCAGGTTCATTCCAACTTAGACCTTTTTTACCCTACTCAAGATAAGGCCAGCAGGGAGCTCAAGGTCACTGGTCCTACGTACGTGCCTTCAGTGGGACACTTCAGTGACAAAAGCCGACCATTTCAAGTCACTGCAGAAAACTGCAAGGTCAACCGAAATATGGGGAAGGAGAAGACGCATGACAAAAGCACAGAGAGGTCTGATATTGGGACTGTTCCTAATTCGCACACATCTCTGAAGCTCGATGGTAAAGGAATGGACTGGCCCCACAATTCAGCCATAAAATCCAAACAACAGTGTGTTAGCAGCACTGGTGCACAGATGGTGATGCCATTCACACCTCAGGCAGCCAAGGGCCCCTCAGGGAAAGGTAGCACTTACGTAATGCCACAGTCTCAGGATTGTTTCTGTTCGAAGGAGCTGGAGACATGCTGTGCCAAACTTACCCATTCCAGTTACATGCTGGACCGGGAACATGGCAGTGACGCACACGAGAAAGCTTCAAAAGATTCACAGGGGCAGAAAGTGGCCAGGATACGGCACCAGCACCATAAGCTTCCTGAGGTGGAGCACATAGCAAGTGGTTCGGAGATAAAGAGAAGGCCACCAGAGCTCAGTTGTATGAGCTACAATGGATCTCACATACCATCATGGCAGAGTCCTCAGATTCCAATGGGCGAAGACAGGAAAAGTTCCTATCTTGACCCTTTCAGTTCAAGTTTACAACAGGCAGCAATGTTGTCACAAGGGTCTGTGCTCAACCAAGACATGTTAGGTCAGACTGATGAAGTCTCAGCCATGAAGAGTCTACTAAAATACAGCAGCTCATTTCCCCCAGGCACACAGGCATTGATCGTTGGCCAGAAGACCCCTTTCGGAGGCCTGGGAAACATCCGGGCCAGCTGTGTCCATCAGGAGATCAAATTCCAAAGTGGGAAATCGAACCTCGATTTGGAGCGTCCAGACTGTGCCAAAGGAAGGGAAAGCGAGTCATCTCAGGGTGACGGTGAGGTACGGCAGCCTCCAGTTGGCATTGCAGTGGCTGTTGCAAGACAAAAAGACAACCAGAACAAGCATGATCTGCCTTGTAGTGCAGAGTCCAACAGACAGCACCGGCATCTTCCCGGCTTAAAAGGTGAGGTATTGCTAAATACCAAAACAAATGGTCAACTAGTTTTTCAGTTAACAACCTCGACTAATTTTTAAAATTATTTTCATTATTATCCCTGGGAACACTGATGAAAGCAAGCCAGAATGATACCATGCATTCCAGATCACGGGGCAATATCCTCAATGTGACGTAATCACCAAATAGCATGGGTGCAATCTTTATTCCCAGAATAGTCACATATTCTATTTGCAAGTTAATTAAATTGGCCTTACTTTGGCTGCTTCAGCTTCATACAAAATTGTTTGTTTATTTGACTGAAGTGTTTCATCTGCAGTCATGGAAGGTTGACATTGTCCAGTACCCAATAGCTAGTTGTGTCCATCAATGTTAACAGCTTGTGCTTGCTGTCCTTCCTTCCAGTTTGAAGGTAACTTGTGCTGAATTGTGATAAAACTGACCCCCCCAAGTTCTCTAAAATCCAGAAAAGTTGTATCATGTCTGTTTCACAGTATCCTAGTATAATTTTGGAGTCTCATGATTAGCAGCGGAAGTAAACACATCCAGTTGAAAGTCTAAATGCTCAAAACTTTTAAAAGTTTCAACTTGAAAATATACACAAGCACCACATATGTTTGCTATTTTCTGATATTATCAATTAGCTCATAGTTTTCAGTTTTTATTGCTTTTGTGCAGATGTTTGACCAAAATTTACTCTTTATAAAATTTGTAAAGGATCTCAGTATTGGAAAGTTAATTCCTGATCCTACTTTTCATAAACCGTGCCATGGTGAATTTGATCCAGCAAAAAACTGGATGTGAAGCTTGAAAAATTTTTATTGAAAGTTTATGAATGAAGTGGCCCCCAAAACAACTAAAGGAAATCATTGATACCTTTTCATAAGGCATATGTGTGTTTTTCTTGTGAATTTTATGCAGTTACCAATGGCAATGTACATTAACTATCACGAAATAGAAGCACCTTGCATTGAACATCTTTCTTTGACGATTAAAACTGTTCATTTTGTTAAGAACCTGCTCTGACTGTAATTCATATTAAAACTGTACCACTGCAACAAAGTTAGCATGGATTTCCTTTTGCTGCTGGTTAGCTGCTTATGATAACTTTACTTTTAACAGGATCATCACGCTCTGCCTATGTCATAGATCTTGAAGCAGAGGAAGAAAACAATCATTTTCGTGAGGAAAGAATGGGGCTGTCACGTTTAGACAGGGAAAGGGATCAGCTACTTCGGTAAGGTCTTTCTTAGAGTAACACAACACAAAATGAACATACCTATCTTTGTTAATACTCTTCATATTGTCCACACACATGCTTTATTGAATAACTTGTGAGTTAGAATACTTCCATCTTTCACAATGCTATTAATTCTGGAACATGGTCTGCAAAGTGAAAGGTTGCAAATGTAACCCTACTGTTCAAGAAAGGCGTGAGAGAGAACTGGCAATGATGAACCTGTTTGCTTGATGTCAGTAACAGAAGATACTAGAAGTCAATGTCTAGGATAACTGAATGTTTAGAAAATAATTGTCTTACTGGCCAGAGTCAACATCAATTTAGAAATGTGAAATCAGATTTAACAAAACTGATAGGAGAATTTTGAGAATATTAGGAACAGAATCAATAAGGAGGGACAAGTGGATGTGGTGTATTTGGATAAAGCCCTGCAAAGGAGCTAAGTAAACAAAATTCAAGTTCATGGGATTGGAGGTAATGCCCTTCCATGGATTGAGGATTGGTTAAGATATAGAAAGTAAAGAGTAGGAATAAGTATGCCATTCTCAAGTTGGCAGGCTCTTAACAGCAGCCACTGCAAGGACTAGGCCCCAGCTGTGTGTGTCAATGATGTGTTATCATTGGGAGCCAATTGTAATATTCCAAAAGAATAATTAGATAATTCCACAATTAGTGAAAATGTGAGTTGTGAGAGGATGCACAAAAAAAAGTATTAAAATGATGTCCCTAAGAACATGGTTGAGTTCAGAATCCAAATACCAAAGATACGTTCAAAATATAGTTATCACTGGCATTTACTGCCCTTCTCCAGTTGATCTTGAAAAGTTGATGGTGAGCCTCTTCATTAAACCATGGAGGTCCAAGCAGTGAAAATGCTCCTTCTATGACAAAGAGGAGCAAATCGTTACTAAACCAAAATATTTTTATTGAATTCAGGGAAAACAAGGAACTTGTGGACTTTGCACGAATCCGTCCATCTAATGGTTGTCCTGGAGACCTAAATGCAAACCTGATGGTCACTGGAGGGTCATCTTTGCAAGCTAACCAACTAGGATCTGATCCCAATGCACATCCTCACCTTACGCCTCCACATTGGCTTCCAAGGACAGGCAGCCCCTCAGTGTGGATGGGTGGGCATTCATATGGTCAGTATCTTACATTTATTAACTAACAATGTACAAACTTATGGTAGAAAGTGATCCAGGACTATAACACGTTTCACACTGGTATCCAGTCCACAACCGATAACAATGGACAACTTTTTTTTTTCCTTTTGTATTCCATAAAATATAAGTGCATAAAATATATTTTGGAAAAGGATATAAAAAAGCAAAACTTAGTTTAAGAAATTTCCTAATATTACATTTATTGCTAAATGTTACATGTAGGTTGCCTGAAACCAGGAAATATAAACCCTGTAATTGCCTGCAGTGTTAATATTCTTAAATGTTTTGGTCAATGTACCAATACATCTTTCTCTCTGTCTGAGCTTTTATATACATTGGTCGATCATTTGATTACTCCAGCTGAGTGTTGATGGAAGACGTTTAGTTGAAAATTGCTAAATGATCAGGTTGACAGGAGACTAACCCCACATATATGTTACATGCAGTGAAGTGTAAAAGTACAAATGAACCAGTCATGACAGAAAGCTGTGGTGAAATCATGTATGGTTTTAACAGCCCAGGAAAACACTCTGACATCTCATGCAGCTGTTGAGGAGATGAGCAACTTTTATGGAGAATTATACTTGGGCTGGAGCAAAAATAAAACCCCACATTTTAAGTGAATACCGTATTATTCATGCTTCAGTCACAACATGAAAGACATCCTTTGTCAAGTGAAAGTCTGGAGTTACAATGCATAAATGTGAAGGAAAGCAGGAAGTTCAATTGGTACTGTCAGCTGCTTAGAATGTACACCAGCCAATTGCCACATGCAAATAGTTTCACAAATGCTGAAGTTGTCTCGAACCACGAAAATTAGGTGTGAGGGACATCTTGTGACTTCAAACTTAATATTTGCCTTAATTTTATCCAGGCAAGTGTGATTGCCAGAATATAGATATCTTTCAATGGAATTAGTCATTTAAGAGCTGCTGACTAAAGATCTGCATGGGTTCAATTTCTGTTTACCTAATGTGGTGGGCAGACTCTAATTATAATCCAGGGAATGAGGAAGACCCTTGGCTCAGAGAGCCCTCAGGTCAGTTCAGTACAGAACTGAATGGAGGCAGCCATGAAGGGAGTTTTTTTTAATGTCACCTTGAGTGCAGTATTCTCTCTGTAAGGTGCAATTCCATCTTGTTCAACAAAAATTATCCTGCTGCCAACCCTTTTTTGTTCTTTGTAGATTGTTTGGAATGTAACGTAGCCACATGAAGATCCTCTTTTTCAGGTCACGCTCAAATCCATACATGTGTTTTCACTTTTCAATCAGTATTGAAAGCTTCACAAACAAAACATTGAGCATGCAGATTCGTTACAAAAGTTGAATGGCTCCGTTTTATTATACTGGAAAGCAAACTGACAGGAGAAAACAAAATGGCTTACTCACCTAACCCATTCCCATTTATCATAACAAAAGTAGCATGTCGTTCCCAAAGGAAAAGCATATCAGGTGGTCACATTTGGTCGAGTGGGTCTACAAATTTTAAGCTTTCCAAAGTGGGTCTTCTACATCAGCTGCCAAAGTAATCCTGAAATTAGAATCGAGGGAGTATCTGATTACTACTCTTACAAGATAATCCTTTTTTGCTGGAACACACAACCCATCAGTAGGTCTCATTGCTGAGTTTGGGAATGCAGCATCTGGAATACAAAACGTGGCTGGGGCACCTGGATTTGTTGTGTTTAATATCAGAACAGTGCCCTAAAACAGATCATCAAATTTGCCTTTGATTTGAGCACGCTGTGAAGAAATATAAAATATGACTGCTCAGAAATGTACCGTTTGACACATGCAGTTTGTACTGTTGTTTTTCTCCATATGAACCACTTAATTCTGACCACACTCTCCTACTCCCTCTCCGTCTACTCGATTGTTCCATTTTCAATCAACTATCTAATTCCCTTTTCAAATAATTTATGGATTCTGTTTCAACAATAGCCTGTGGTAAAGAATTACAAAAGCTAATTCTGTCAGTGTGATGGCATTTCCTAATTTTGTCCTTAATTCACTTTGAGATTATTTGAAATTTATATAGAACTGTTTTAGTTTCTTGTCCTCCACCTTCATCAGTTAATAACCTCTCATAATTCAATGTGCTAAAAATCAGAGGGTATGAGAAAAACTAAAAATTATTGCTTGTTTTAAGCTAACGTAATCCAAATATTTGAATTCAGGGGAAAATGTGAAATTCTTCTTATTGCAGGAGATAAGAGATCAGTTTTCTGCTGGATTACAGAGAGTTCTTGTCATTCCTAGCAATGTTTGACTTAATGAATATTCTGGAGTTGTCCCAGAATCAGTGATGTGATTACCTGATAGCAGGAATATTGTGAGACATCAATGAAAATTGCGTTACGATTAAATTGACAAACCAACTGCATAATTTCCTTCAGATTTTTATTTAAGGTTTAGACCAAACCAGTGCTTTGTGGCATCCAGCAGAAAAGCCAAGCAGGTCTGTGATACTTAAGGTACAGAGTTCGATTGCTCAACCAGCCCACCTCACTGACTGGGCTTGTGACTGTCAGAAGGGACAGTAGGAGAAAGTAAGGACTGCAGATGCTGGAGATCAAAGTCAAGAGTGTGGTGCAGGAAAAGCACAGCATCCGAGGAGCAGGAGAATCAATGTTTTTGGCATAAGCCCTTCATCAGGAAGCCCTTCATTCCTGACTAAGGGCTTATGCCCAAAACGTTGATTCTCCTGCTCCTCAGATGCTGACCTGCTGCAATTTTTCAGCACCACACACTCGACTTTACTCGTACAATGTATTGTTTTAACTCACATAACAAATAGGAACATATGAATAGAAGTAGGCCATTTAGTCCTTGATCTTGTTCTACCCATTCAGTGAACTCATGGCTGATCTTGGGCCTAACTCCATGTACCTGCCTTTGGCCCATATGCCTTAATTCCTTTGCTTAACAAAAAAACTAACAATCTCATATTTAAACTTAACAACTGATCTACCATCCACTGCCATTTGTAGAAGAGCATTCCAAATATCTACCATACCACTTTGTGTGTGAAAGTGCTTCCCAACATCTCTTCTGTCTGGTCTGACCTTATTTCTTAGACTGTGTCCCCTAGTTTTAGGACGAGTGGAAATTGTTTATAGCTTTTCCTATTAATATCTTGAAGACTTTGATAAGATGATATGTTAACATTCTAAATGCTAGAGAAACAGGCTTAATTTGTATAATCTCTCCTCATAATGTACTCCCTGAAGTTCAGGTATTATTCTTGTAAACCTATGTTGCATTCCCTCCAAAACCAATATATTCTTCCTAAGATGTGGTGCCCAGATCTGCTCACCATACTCCAAGTAGGGTCAAACCAGGGCTTTGTATAACAGCAGCATGATGTCTGCATCCTTTTACTCCAATCCTCTAGATATAAATGTTATCATTCCATTAGCTTTTTTGATTATTTTCTGCATCTGTTTGCGACATTTTAAATATCTATGCACCTGAAACCCTTAGTCTCTTTGGACATCCACTTTATTTCACTCAATACTATCTAGAAAATACTCTGATCTCTCCTTTCTCAATCCATAATGGATAACCTCATAATTGCTTACGTTGATCTCCACCTGCCAAAGCTATGTCCACTTACCTAATCTGTCAATATCCTTTGTAATTTTGTGCTATCATCTTCACTGTCTGCATGCTACCTAACTTTGTGTCATCAGCAAATTTGATACATGGCTTTCTATGCCATTATCCAACTCGTTAATAAATAATGTGAATAATTGAGGCCCGAACACAGATCCTTGTGGGACATCACTGCCAATTTGAGTACCTACCCAAGATGCTCTTTTTGCTGCAAAGGCCAAAAAAAACCTAGCAATAATTCTTGTTAAAACCCAAAATTAGAGAGAAGGAAAGAGAATGTAAACCATGGTCTCCCCCTACCCAGGTGCCCCCCACCGCCTCACCTCCTCTCACATTTTTGGAGTTCCCTGAACCAAGAATCTTCAAGCTTTTTGGATTTGGCTAAATTGCATGTCTCCTTTCTACCTGATCAACAGAAATCATACCCATGTGGACTTTGCAGTAGTTTGTTTTGGAACCACATCAGTCCAATATGATTTACTACATTCATTGCTGATCAAAATAACTTATTTTAATGATATCTTTACCTTGAGTTTAATTCACTCAAATCTCCTACAGCAGAACGCATGTAAATATCATAAAAATATTCATAAAAGAATCATTCCAGAACAACTGGCAATTGCTCTACCACCTAGTAACATTAACCCACCCACTGTGTTATTATAACTGATCCCAATAATTGCCAGACGATTCCAACAGGGCAACATTACTATTATCCTTACAATTATTATTGTTGGTAGTTAAACTAATGAGATCAAATTTCAGAAGTACATTTATTTATGGTTAGGGACTAATGTCTTTTCCAAAATAATTACACGCATTTGTTAAAAATATTTAGCTGAAAGTGGTTATGCTAAATAACAATTTTACCTGTTTGAAGAGCAAAAGTAGTTCTCTGTTTTCAACTACAACTCTGAGAAATTTTTAAAAAGGCAGAAATTTCGATGTTTTGGGAAACTGTCAAAGTAATCTTGCTCTGTAAGCGATGATACAGAACAGAATGATGTGTGATTTGGATGGTAATCTGGATAAATTATATAATTGCTGTATGACTCATGCTGTTTTTCCCTATTTTTATGTGGCTCATTTTTAAACATTACAATGGCCTTTCATTTAGTTTCAGAAAACCTTTCCTGATGATCTTTATTTTTACAGGATTATTCAGCAAGTTATGCTTATTTTCCTTTGGCCCTTCATTTATTTTTGCTGTGTGTTTTTCCATTTTTCCCTTATAATGTTTATTCTAACTATTGGTGGAATGTTGCTACTAAAACTGGCATTTATTGTCCATCCTTAAGGCAACCTTAGAAAGCAGTTAGAGGACAATTGGGTGGGGTCAGCAGCTTTTCTTTCCCAAAGGGCAATAGTGCACCCGTTGGGTTTTTATAACAATTTGACAGCTTCAATTTCACTTGCTGCACCTCTTTATTTCCAACTTCTTTAAACAGAACTCCAGTTCTCAACCTGCCCTGGTTAGTTTTGAACATGCACACTTTGGATAGTGTGAATTCTGGCATTCAAGTAACTCATTTAGCTCTGTAATCAACATGCCATCATATCTTTCATAAAAAGATCCTTTGGCCTCACAACAGTTTTAAATCTGTAAAACAAAATTACATTGCAACCACCTGGCAAGCATGGCAGATAGAAATATTTACAAGGAAACTCTAAGGTTCTGACCTGAAATGTCGACTCCCCTACTCCTCTGATGCTGCCTGACCTGCTGTGCTTTTCCCAGCTGCACACTTTATCAACTCTTTTTGAGACACAAATAGTTTTGAAATGGTTGAGGAGAAGTTTTATTGCACAGATTTCAGGTGGACTTTCATTTCCTAGCTTCAGTGGTAAGGGTGAATGTCTCCACAGTCTTAGAATGATTGGCTTGATTAGCTTCTCTACTGTGTGGAAACAGGCCCTTCAGCCCAACTAGTCCATACCGACCCTCCGAAGAGTAACCCACTCAGACCCATTTCCCTCTGACTAATGCAACTAACACTATGGTCAATTTAGCATGGCGAATTCACCTGACCTGCACATCTTTGGATTGTGGGAGAAAACCAGAGCACCCAGAGGAAACCCACGCAGGCACGGGGAGAACATGCAAACACCACGCAGACAGTCACCTGAGACTGGAATTGAACCCGGGTCCCTGGTGCTGTGAGGCAACAGTGCTAACCACTGAGCCACCGTGCTGCCCCAAACCATAGGGCTGCTCTCTCTCATTGGAGAGGGATAACTTGTGATGGTTTAACTTGAGGGTCACCTTGCCTCAGGCAATGGGAGAGGTTGAGAAGGAGAGTCCTTCATGGTCACCTTGGTCAGTGCCGGAATTGAACCTATGCTATTGGCATTTCTCTGCATGACAAGCCAGCTGGCCAGCCAACTGAGCAGCAACAACAAACATTTATTTGGTGCCTTGAATCTACCAAGATGTCCCAAAACACTTCACAGAAATGCAATCAGATAAGTGAGGAAATAACGGGAGGGAAGTGTAAAAACAAGAAATGAAGAGGGAGAAAGGCATTATTGCTGTGTTAAAGTCATCTCATAATCTTGCTTTGTTGTTACTCCCTGTAGAAGGATATGTGCCTGTCCTTTCTTTTCTAAATTACTTTCTTTCTAGTTTCACTCCCATTCGCAAATTCATCAAATGAGTCAACTTAATTGGCCATAAATTATATGGAGGAGGAAGATTCCTGTGATACAAAATTTGCTGATAACACTGATACTGTGTGCCCAGCAGAACAATGAAAATCAGTAAGGTTCAAAGTGAACTAAGCTGCAAAAGTGAATAGCCCTTTATGTGCGTACATTTGATAGACCCTGGTTCAATGTGTATACACTTATCATTCATTCTCATTTAAGTTATGTCAAACTATCAGTTTATATTAGAAAATTGCATTACCCTTTTCCCATTTTGCTTAAAGCTAATACAAAGATCCTAGGAAATCAAGAATGTATTTTGCTTAATTTCTCTCATTATGAAGTTTGTTAGACATCTGATAGAACTGTGGATGATCTGTGGATGGAGCAAATAGTGATGGATCAGATGACCTGTTCTCTTTTCTTACTTCCTTTGGCATTATCACTGTGAGACATTTTATCAGCAATGTGCTTAAAAAGGACAAATATTTTACTAGTGAGTGATAGCTGAATATGGGAAGTTTGCACAAATGCTGGAACACATGGGAGAAGATTTTTTTTTGGTTATATTGTATAATGACACAGCAGATGCATTTAAAAGTAGGTGCTTGAGAACTCACTGCACATAATGACCAGAGCAATGCATTCCCTGTAATTGTGCATCACAATATTTACATTTTAACCTTTCTTTACTCAGTTTGTTTTTACAAATGATTGTTTTCTTTATTCACCAACACAGGAATCGGTCACCCAGCTCTGCATTCAAATCTACCACCTGGATTCCCAGCATCGATGCCAAGTGCCATGCAGACAGTATTCCCACTCTCCCAAGATCCCTCAGCCCAGCTTGTTATCCTTCCCACTGAGCCACCAGCACCACACCCAACTCCTCATCACCTCGGTAATGCACTGTGTTAATAGTGTGCAGATTAGAGGCGGAAAATTCATCTTTTATTTTTGACACTTTTTCCATGATTATTTCATATTATTTAAACAGGATGAACAGATGTAATTCAATTAGCATCAAAATCACTGTTCCTGAAAATGTGCATGCCTGACCCCATCCTTTTTGCCATGGTTACATAGTGCTTCATTTTACTGTAAACAGATGTGGTCGCGAAACCCTTTAGGGTGCCCGTTGGATGTGCTAAGACATATTTAAATATAAGTTCTGTCTTTTTCTCTCTTTAGCTTGCATGTACATGGGTGTAGTTCTGTAGAAATAAGGTGCACATTATAACGCAGGAAGCCACAATGTGAAAGAGATTTAATGATAAAGCAGTTCATTCGATATTTCCTTTCCTTTTCATAATTTATAAC
Source organism: Hemiscyllium ocellatum (assembly GCF_020745735.1). NCBI lineage: Eukaryota > Metazoa > Chordata > Chondrichthyes > Orectolobiformes > Hemiscylliidae > Hemiscyllium > Hemiscyllium ocellatum. The sequence goes on along the minus strand of NC_083425.1, from coordinate 23,209,022 downwards.
AATAAAATTAAATGAGCTTTAAAAGTCTACGTAATAAAGACCAGATGGGAAAAGGAAGTCCTTCCTAGAGAGTGTAGGTCATGTGAATCCGTACATATTGTTAACTTTGAAAAAGGTTACTTGGTCCACAAATAACTTTTTTCAAAAAACTTCAGGTGAATTGGATGTGTTGTGGTCTTCCTGTTATCTTTTGTGTTGAAGTGTCACAATAAACATAGCAAGGAACAATGAGAGAATAGGCTATTAGTTCATCATGTCATGAAGAGGTGAAACATATTCCCTTTCAAACCCCAGAATGGCCAAATTATTCTCCTTTTGCAGAATTTAATACCATATCATTTTCGGTTGACATATATAATTAGAACATATTTAGAAATGTATTGAAAATCAGATCCATATGTTTTGTATTTAACATTATCCGAATCTTCACAAGCATTCTTTTTTTTTCAAAGTATAAACAGATTTAAATAAAGTAACCCCTTGCAGAAAAACATGATTTTTCACATGGTCTGTGATCATAGCATCCATTTTAAAATAGATTTTAAAAATCTGTTGTGCCATGTATTCTTTGATCCTGCACTGAGAGGAGAAGGGATGACCAAGGGTCTTGAATCTGATCCTGTCACGATGCCCAAGGGGAAAATCATAAATCAAAACCACCAAATTTTCTGAATGACTTCTCAAAGAGGAAGTTACCAGCAAAATTCCACTCTTCATAGCTTTTTCTTTAACACAAGTTAGAAATACGTATCTGCATAGTTCCACAATATGCTGCTCTTCATTTACACATGGCAGGTCAGAAGAGTTAGTTGACCACAGCTTTCTCCTCCCAGTTTTATGAGTACAGTTATTGTCAGTAAGACGCACTCTTGTAAACCCCTCTCCCTTGATTTACAACAGTCTTGATGATGTAGTTTTGTAGAGTTATTTTTCAATCTACCAAACAATCAGACCCAAGTTCATTGTTTATCGTCTTCTGGAAAACTCCCCAGGTCTTTAATGTCTCTGAGCTGTTCATGTAGTTTTTAAACCTTTTTTAGCCAGCTTGCACAGTGCGTCCAAGAGCTGTTACCCCTTTGCTGTCAAACACCCGGAGGGTGATCTGCTCCTTCTCCTCAAGAATTCACTGTATTCCTCAAGTATCCTATTTGTGTGTTGATGCCGTCCATCCTTCAACTTCTTATCTTGAACCTTTTTGTCTATAGCTCCTTTTTTTGTCTGCCAGCCATATGGCTTCTTTCTTAAATTTCTTCCTGTTGATTCTCCTTCCAGGTTAAGTGTCACTGGACACATGGAACAGTGTTTATTGTCCAATATCCAATTTGATCACATTACAATTGATATAAATTCAATTTTTTTTCAAACATTCCTAAAAACAACTACAGATTATACCAACCTTTCAATGAATTACAAATTGCTTCACAGTACTAATTCAGGGTTCATAAGACTATAAGACATAGGAGCTGAAGTAAGGCCATTCAGCCCATCGAGTCTGCTCCCACTTTCATCCGGTAAGCTTTGATCCCCTTGACAATCAAGGTCCTAACTATCTCAGTCTTAAGCATATCCAATGACCTGGTCTCCATTGCCTTCTGTTGCAATGAATTCCATTGATTCATCACTCTCTGGCTGAAGAAGTTGCTCCTTACCTCCATTCTAAAAGGTCATCCCTTTACTGTAAGGCTGTGCCCTAGTGTACGAGTTTCTCCTAACAATGGGAACATCTTTCCAGCATCCACTCTGTCAAAACCATTCAATATTCTGTAAGTTTCAATCAGATCCCCCCATATCTTTCCAAATTCCATTGAGTATAGACCCAGAGACCTCAAACGTTCCTCATATGTTAAGCTTTTCATTTTCGTGAACCTCTCCTGAACATGCTCCAGGGCCAGTATATCATCTTGAGATATGGGGCCCAAAACTGCGCAAAATACTCTAAATGTGGTCTGACCAGAGCCTTATAGAGCCTCAGAAGTACAACCCCACTTTATATTCAAGTCCCTTCAAAATAAGTGCCAACACTGCATTTGCTTTCCTAACTACTGACTCAACCTGCAAGTTTACCTTGAGAGGATCCTGGACTAAAACTCCCAAGATTCTTTGCACTTCAGACTTCTGAATTTTCTCCCCCTTTAAAAAATAGCTCATACTTCTATTCTTCTTAGCAAAGTGCATGACCTCACAGTTTCCCAAGTTGTACTCCATCTGCCGCTTCTTTGCCCACTCTCCTAACCTGACCAAATCCTTCTTTAGTCTCCCTGGCTCCTCAATGCTACCTGGCCCACTACCTATCTTTGTAATGTCTGCATACATAGCCAGAATGCCTTCAGTTCCTTCATCTAAGATCATTAGTGTATGAAGTGAATAAAGGTTAAAGATTATCACAATCTAAACTTAATTACCCAGGATGAAAGTCATGGAATTATTGGGAGGATGAAGACCAGTGCTACCAATGTAGTTCCCAGCAAATAGGAATTCCTATCAAAACTGGTTCTGCCTTGACACCAATGAACATTAACAATCTAATTCAGATAACCTTAAATAAATAGACTATGTAAAGAAAGAAATTTACTCTCCAGGAAATTATGCTCAACCTGACTTGAAAGTAAGTACAAACAAATGCAGAAAGAGATAAGATATTTCATACCTCAGAATTTATCCTAACGCACCAACAAATTCACTCAATCACCTTTCCATAAAATGTTAAGATTAGCTCATTAGGCCTATAGATGAGCCAGATCCAAAAGGAGTGAATAGCTGAGAGTCTGGATAACAGTATTGCATCTTAATCACTGTATTCCCTATGCTTCATTTGAGAATGACTCTTGTTAAAAGCATGTAGTTCTGTATCTTAACTATAATCCGGCAGAGAATGTGTCAAAGCAGGTTGTTTACATTGTTGTGTAAATTGTTTACATACGTGTTACCAAAGAATTCTGCAAATTATATTAATGCGCTAATTCAAAAGAGATTCACTTGGCTGATTATTAGGAAGAAGGAGTTGACTTATCAAGAATGGCTAAACATGTCAGGCCTTTATTCATTGGAGTTTAGAAAAATGAGAGGTGATTTTATTGATGCATACAACATTTTGAGGGGGTTTGACAGAGTAGATGTTTAGAAGATGTTTCCACTAACAGAGGAATCTGGAACTATTGGACATAATTACAGAATAAGAGGATCCTCATTTAAACCTAGATGTGAAGGAATTTCTGCTCTTCAAAAGGAGTGACTGTCTGGAATTCTCTATCTCAGTGAATTGTGAAGGCTACATCACTGAAGGTATTTAAAGAGGAGATAACTAGATTTTTGAGCAATTGAAGAGTTGAGGACAATGAGGAGCTGGCATGAGTGAGGAGTTAAGACCTGGAGTTACGGAGTTAAGATCAGTCATGATCCTATAGAATGGTGGGACAGGCTAGAGGAGCTGTGAGAATGTAAGGACTGCAGATGCTGGAGATCAGAGTCGAAAAGTGTGGCACAGGAAAAGCACAGCAGGTCAGGCAGCATTCAAGGAGCAGGAGAATCGACATTTCGGGCATAAACCCTTCATCTCCTGCTACTATTTCTCATGCTCTTACAAATGAAAGTTCTGCAGCATTGCTCTTGCAAGTAAGAAATTTATAAACTGTAGCACGCTTGTCAAATTCAGGTAGTGGTCCAGAAGAACTCAATACTTCAAGATTGTTTTGCACTCATAATAAAACACAGCATCAGAAGATTTAGAAGTTCCATCACATCCTGTTTCTGTGAAAGGATAGGCTAGAATAAATACATGGTGTGATCTGACTTCAACTCAGTGGGGAGGAATGGAACAGCATAAAAGAAAGTATACCTAGTAGTTTAGAAGAAACAAGATGGAAAGGTTTTGAAGAGCATTGACCAAAATAATGTTGAAAACATAGAGAGATGTGATATAACCAAGAGATCAAAAACAAGACGTCATGACTGAGGACATGATTGCCCGCATGTAATAATCTTCCTTAGTCTATCTTCTATTTTGAGAGAGAAGTCAAAAACTCACTTCTGGAGGAAATTTACCAATGGATGACATGCAGGACTTCTGTTTGAGTTTAGAGTAGGTAGTGAGACTAAAAATGTTCATAGATGAGGTAGGAGAAGCATAGTGTGCTTCAGCATAATAGGTTTCAGCTATTGTCCAGACTTGACCGACAGCTAAAGAAACAGGTTTTGAAGAATTGACAGATTGGTATTGCCCCTTGAAGCAAAAGACTAGGAAGCATTCAGGGTATGTGGTCTGAAAGAATGTCACATGGATTCAATGGAAATTGGCTAGGATTGAATGATTGGTAATGAAGGAACAGATTGAGAATGTTGACCAGGGTCTTGGGACTCCTGAGTAAAAGGAGAAAAAAATCTGAAGACGAGTCAGATAGAGCAATTGAGCGAACACTGGATATGTCCATATTTTTTGCTTCGAGGCTAAATGGTGGTAACCTATTCAGAAGAAAATAGTGCCAGATTTTTCAAAAGTTGAGTTGAATGTGCACTCTTTGATCTGTGCTCTGCACATACTGCATGTGTGTGGGAGCAGGTATTGGCTGCAATGAGATGCAAAAGTTAAAATATGTTCTCTAATTCAGCATTTAAATTTGCCCAAGAATCTCACCATTGAAAATAACATTGTTAAAACCTCTGCTGTGTTATGAATGTCAGGAATCATTGACATGCACCAATGTAACCTAATGAAACCTACTGGGTACTAGATTAAGATTTACTCCAAATGTGAACCTTTTCTTTGTTCATTTTTGTATTAAATCATTCAATTTTATGAGGAACTAAGTTGGTTTCTATGTAAAATTTGATATCTTGTGAATTGATTGCAATGCAAAATGATTTCAGAATGAACACTGTAATATCTCAGAACAACAGGATGTCTTTGAGTGCACTGTGATATTATCTAAATGGAATTCTTTCTTTGCTGGGGTTCTCCAGCTGAAGTAATGGATCCTGCACATTCTCTCTGGCCTCCTATCTACCCGGCGAGAGCGCCCACATCACATATGCAGCATCCAGGACAGCTCTCGGTCTACCCTCGCTCCCCACTTCTTCGACAACAGGAACTCTACATGCTGCAACAACAGCAACAACAACAGCAACAACAGCGGGCACAAGCACTTGAACTCCAACGGCACTCACAACTTGTGGTGAGATTAAAATGCAATGAATGAATTTAGCTTGTGCAGTTTATTTATGACAATTTATATGTTTTGACCCTCATTCTCCTGCTCCCCAGATTGGTTTTTATTCCACCTTCAGCTATACAGTGTAAGGAGCACCTGGTTTTTTGTAGCTATACAGTGTAAGGAGCACCTTGTCATTTGTAGCTATACAGTGTTAGGAGCACCATGTTTTTTGTAGCTATACAGTGTAAGGAGCACCTTGTCTTATGTAGCTACTTTGTCTTTTGTAGCTATACTGTGTAAGGAGCACCATGTTTTTTGTAGCTATACTGTGTAAGGAGCACCTTGTCTTTTGTAGCTATACATCTGTTCCGTTTGACGACCAAAGATCATGTAGACTGGTTCCTGAAATGGAAAGTAATGATGGGCACCAAAGGCTCTGTTCTCAGCTGGAGTTTTGATCATGTCTGTCTATTCTCAGCTCCCTCTCTGGCTATGAGACTACAGTAATTGAGTGGTGCCATGGGAGTTCTAGAGCATGAGAGGAAGTTGTGAAAGAAGCTATCAAATTGGATGTGGGAATCCCCAGTGGAGCTTGTAAATTTAAAACATAAATGCACATTTCATTGACAAAGTGCAGCTCTATTTGATTAGAATAATTGTGTCTCTGTTACCAGTACAAGAGATAAAGTATCATTGCTGGGCAAATTAAAGTATTGTTGCTAGGCAAATTAAAGTGGTGTTGCTAGGTAAAGGTGGCACAATGGGTAGCACTGCTGCCTCACAGCGCCAGGGACCCCGGGTTTGATTCCAGCCTCAGGTGACTGTGTGGAGTGTGCATACTCTCCCTTTGTCTTCATGGGGTTCTGCTGGGGGTTCCTTGGTTCCCTCCCATAGTCCAAAGATGTGCAGGTTATGTGGAACGGCCATGCTAAATTGCCCATAGTGTCCAGGGATTTGCAGGTTTGGTGGATTAGCCATGGGAAATGTGGGGATAGGGTGGGTCTGGATGGGATGCTCTCCAGAGGTTGGTGCAGACTTGTTGGGCCAAATGGCCTTTATTTCCATTGTCGGAATTCCATAATTCAAAGTTATTTAGGTTACAATATTAAAGTAGGTGGGTGGTATTACAATAAAGAGAAGCCATGGTTTAACTGAATGGCAAAATAAGCTTGAGCAGCTAAATGACCACCTCCTGTTCTAATACTCTGAAGTAACTTAATGGTTCAATTGATGTGTTCTTACTTGCAGGAAAATGGCGACAAACCAGAAGCTTCAACCTTAACAGTCTGAGTTAACCGCTTGAATTTATCTTTTCTTCAGGATCATCGGAAGGCAGATGAACGTCGGTTAGAAGCCGAAGAACATACTCTGGAGAGGAATAGGAGGTCAAACAAAGCAGTTTCCTTAAGCTCTCCCAAGAATCTTTCTTCACCTGTCATACTGCCATCCAGTATGTGTTCTGCCAAACTTTCACCATGCCACCATTCTCCATCTCTTGGACCCAAGTCAGGGAGCCCCACCCCCCAGCCCAATGCTGTGTGTGCTTTACCTTCTTGTCCTTCTTCAGATCCTGCCACTGTCCCACAATCCTCAGCAGTCAGCCCTCCTTCCCAGAATTCCACAGAAAATCAAACAGCTGAAAAGCGAGTGGAGAGACAACCACCTCAACATTATCCAGGATCTTTTGAGCCAGGTATGTCGACGCAGAATAAGCTATTGTTATGGAACATACCGAATCCCCTCAAAATATTACAAAGGGATCTTGATCAAATGGGTCAATGGACTGAAAAATGGCACACTGGGTTCATTCTGAATAAATGCAAGTTGTTGCATTTTGCTACAACAAACAATTGTCGGGCTTATACAATTAATGATGGGTCTTGGGTCTTGGGTAGTGTTGTAGCTATACATCTGTTCTGTTTAATGACTAAGAAAGATCATGCAAAATGGTACCTGAACAGAGGGACCTTGGGGTTCAGGTTTGAGGTTTGCGACACAAATAGACAAGGTGGTTAAGAAGGTGCTTGGCACACTTGCCTTCATTGCTCAGTCCTTCGAGTTTGGAGTTGGGAAGATATGTTGAGGTTGTACAGGACATTGGTGAGGCCTCTTCTGGAATATAGTGTCCAGTTCTGGTCACCCAGATATAGGAAGGATATTATTAAGCTGGAGAGGGTTCAGAAGAAATTTAGCAATATGTTATCAGGTGTGAAGGTTTGAGTTATAAAGAAAGGCTGGATAGGTGGGGACCTTTTTCATTGGAACGTAGAACATTGAGAGGTAACCTTATATGAGTTTATAAAATAATGAGAGATATAAATAGACTTAATACTAGTTGTCTTTTCCCTCGGATGGGGGATTTCAAGACTAAGGGCACATTTTTAAGGTGAGAGGAGAGAGATTTAAAAAAAGATGTGGACAAATATTTTACACAGTGTGGTTCACCTGTTGAATAAACTTCCTGAGGAAGTATTGGATGTGGGTATAATTACAATGTTAAAAAGACATTTGGATAAGTACATGAATAGGAAACAATTGGAGGGATTTTGGCCAGGACCAGGGCAAGTTGGACTAGTTTAGTTTTGGATTATGTTTGTCATGTACTAGTTCAACCGAAGGGTCTGTTTCTGTGCTGTATGACTCTATGACTCTAAGATAGTCAAGACCCTGACTTTTTCTTATTTTAAAGGCAAATGTAAAACATTGTGTTCCAAATGCGTTAAACAAAACTCACTTTATCGTTACACTACAGTAAAGCTATAGACAAAATAAAAATTAAAGAATTGGCTTAGCTCTTGTGGAAATGCTTAATAAAATAGTATATATATTAACTACTACGAACAAACTATTTCAATATAGTGACAACCATAAACACACCTTTGGCAAAGGCAAATTCAATCAAATAGATTGTCTCACCTCAATTCTATCAGCAGGAAGACGGCCCCAGCTTTTAGCTGTAACAGAGAGAGTCAGAGCTTCCACATCCAGCTTCAAGACCCCAGCAACTGTAGAAAGTTAAAACTAAATATCTTGGTTCTTTGGGGGCTTGATTCCACCCATTCAGGCTGCTTCTATTGTTCCTTTTTAAAAAAATACCAAGGTCTCCCAAGCTGTTTACATTATTAGGTGTGGAGCAGACCACTTTTCATTACTGTCTCAATCTTACTTAATTGTAAAGAATAAAATCTACCTCTTAAAGACATAATATTGTCACACAATAAATATTTCGGATAGAATTGACGCACTTCATTTATTGTGAATCCTGGTAGTTCAAAATCTGATAGTTTACCTAAATACCTCAGCAGAGCACTAGCCAATTGAGCAGTGATATCCTCAGTATATTATTGTAAACATGTTAGGCTTCTTAATACTTAATTAAAATGAAGGAAAGTGGTGTTTGACCAATCTTTAGCTTTAATCTTTCATGGTATATGGATGTCCTTGGCAGAGCCAGCATTTGTTGTCCATCCCTAATTGCGTTTGAACTGATTGATTTGAATGGATTTGGCCATTTCAGAGGAAACAACCAGGAGCAGAACCAGGCATACTTAAAAATGAGGTTCCAACTTGGTGAAGCTACAGCAGAGTAAGACTTACGTTCTAATCAGCAGAAGCAGCATGCAATAGGAACACTGAAGTATCCCAACTACCAATAGATCAGGTCCAGTCACAAATGGTTGATGACAATTAAACAAGTAACTATGTGGAAGAGGCTCCAGAAATATCATCACCCGTGTTGATGGAGGAGCCCGGTACATCAGTACTAAAGACAAGGCTGAATAGAACTGCAATTTATTGTCACTTATATTTACAAGTGTTCACAACCAGAGATACCAAGTGGATGATCCATCCCAGACTTCTCCTGAGGTCCCCAGCTTCACAGATGCCAGCCTCAGCTAACTCCATGTGATACCAAGAAATGGCAGAAAGCACTGGCTACTGTAAAAGTTATGGGCCCTGACAATATCTCAGTTTAGTGCTGAAAGCCTTTGCTCGAGAATTAGTTGCACCTCTTGAGAAGCTGCGGTAGTACATTTATAACGCAGGTACCCACTCAACAATATAAAGAAGTAGCCGGATGTGTCCAGTCCACAAAAAGTGCAATAAATCCAATGCAGTCAATTACATGTCAGGGTGCTTTCAGTTATCATGAAAGAGATAGAAAATGTCATTCAGTGCTATCAAGCAGCTCTGAGCAATATCCTTCACTAATGCCCAGTTTGAGTTCCAGCAAAACCATTGCCTCAAGACTTCATTATAGCCTTGGTCTAAAGATGGACTAAAGAGCTGAACTCCAGAGATGACAGTGACTGTGCTTGATCTTAATGCAGCTTTTGATTGGGTGTGGCATCAAAAACTCTTAAATTGAAGTCAGAGGGAGTATTAGAGAGAACTTCCTTCTAGTTGGAGTCATACTTAGCACAAAGAAAGATAGTTGATATTGTTGGAAGCCCAACATCACATATGACAGGAAGATTAGATTAGATTACTTACAGTGTGGAAACAGGCCCTTCGGCCCAACAAGTCCACACCGACCTGCCAAAGCGCAACCCACCCATACCCCTGCATTTACCCCTTACCTAACACTACGGGCAATTTAGCATGACCAATTTACCTGACCCGCACATCTTTGGATTGTGGGAGGAAACCCACGCAGACACGGGGAGAATGTGCAAACTCCACACAGTCAGTCGCCTGAGTCAGGAATTGAACCCGGGTCTCAGACGCTGTGAGGCAGCAGTGCTAACCACTGTGCCACCGTGCTGCCCAAAGGAAGTTCTCAGGAAAATGACCTTGGTCCCATTACTTCAGCTGCTTTCTCAATGACCTTCCCTCCATCATGAGGTCAGAAGTGGGGATGTACGATGATGATTACACAGTGTTCAGCACCATTCCCGACTTCTGAAGCAATCTGTTCCTCCAGCTGATGAGTGGCAATTAACATTCATTACACACAATAACTACTTCCAATTAAAGAGAATCAAACTACCTCTGACTGATGATCAACAGCATTTCTATTGCTGAATATCCCACCATTAAGGTCTTGCAATTCTGTTTGACCAGAAAGCTAAGTGAACCAGCTATACAAATACAATAGCTAAAAGAGCAGATCATAGGCTAAGAATCCTGCAGCAAGTAACTCAACTTCTGACTCTTCACAGCCTGTTCACCATCTATAAGGCACATAACAGGTGTGATGTAATATCCCCATTTGCTTGGATGAGTGCAGCTCCAACAACACTTAGAAGCTTGTTCACACAATCTAGAATAAACCAGCCAACTGGCACCCTATCCACCACCTTAAATGTTTATTTCCTCAACCAGCAGTGCACAGTGACAGTAGTATGTGCATCTGCAGGATGCAGTGCTGTAACTCCTCAAGACTTATTTGATAGCACCTTGCAAACCCACAGCTCAACCAACTTGAAGAACAAGAGCAGCAGATGCATAGCACTGTTACCACCTGTGAGTTCCTCTCCAAACCATACACCATCCTGACTTGGTAATTAATCACCATTGCTTGATGGTTGTTGGGTCAAAATACTAGAGCCCCATCCCTAACAGCATTGCCATTGTGTTGACATCAGATGGACTACAGCAGTTCAAGAAGGTAGCTCACCACCATTTTCTCAAGGGCAATTAAAGATGGGTAACAAATACTGGACTTGCCAACAATGCCTACATCCCACAAATAAGTACAAAAAAAAGTGGGAGGATGCAACCTGAGAATATTAGTCATGGGGATGGTCCACCAACAAGTGGACACTGTTTTGTTCATTCACACGTTTCCCATTTTGGCATGCTACCAGGAATGTATTGATAAGTGGAGAACTTTTGAGTTTTAAATTTTAACGTTATTTACTGCCAATCACTGAGTAGATGATTTAGTAAATCAAATACTGTTTGACATTCCAAAAGGAATGCAAAACTCACCAGCTTTCAGTAAGTGAGAACTGCCAAGTTTTCACCTGGACAACAAGGAGAAGTACTTTGAGACAATGAGAAACTCACCCTCATGAGCATGGAGAAGCTCATTGCCTGAATTTTCAGCTTGCACTGTGGGTAGGAATGTTGTGGGGATGCGCTGATCTTGAAAACAGTGGCATCAGTTGGTGTGCCTGCTTCCCAACTCTGGCCATCTTTGTTGAGACAGATTCAGGGCCAGTGGAGTTTCTCATCCCCAGTTGTTCACCATCTTTAAAAGAGGCTGACTGGGGACTTCACTGAGGCAGCTGCCTGGAGATGGGTACCCAATGGCAGACGAGGGTATGGTGTGCCAGATAAACTGAGGGACCCTCTCTGGCTTGCAGTGGGTGCAGCCAAAGGCTATCCCTTAGAAGGGGTCCCTTTTCCTCACTTTGTCCATAGTTGTGGCCTGGCTGCTAAATCTATTTTTCTTTCATAAATTAACATTTTGAAAAAGTTGCGGAGAATGCATCTCCGTATTGACACACCCTCTCAGTTCCTTACACTTTGCCTTCGGGGCTGACTCCCAGCTTTGAGAGCACAGCAGCCGCACTTCAATTGGATGTGGAATCAGTTCCCATGTCAACTGTTTCCTGCTAGCTCCCCATCGCCTTCAAACCAACCCTCGCAATGAACAGTCCAGGACACAATCCCAGGACACAAACTATCTGACTTCTTTTGAGAGAGATAAGACAGGCAATCATCGAAGAGAAAGGCTGTTATCGACAAGCCTTGTCCTATGCTTTTGAATCTTAGCATACTTTCCAGGATGCTTAAAACTTACAGCCTGTCATATAAAAACTAGCTGAAAGTCCTTTTGCAGCATGCTAATGCATAGTTATTACAACCAGCAAACACACAAGGCACAAAAATCCAATATATTTTCTTCTAATTGTCAAGGTTAGATGATTCGCAGCTGATGAAATTCCTTTGTTTTATTTTAAAGGAAGAAAAAGAAAATGTCTGGGCTGTCTTTTGAGCTATGAACCTTTTTATCCTTCACCAGTCCTTGGGAAGGAAGCTGTGTGGTGGAAGGATACATTTTCATTTGGTGGTAATGTCAAGAGAGGTGGATGGATATCATTAATTACACTCTGTTGATGACAAGGTAGTCAGGATGCTGCCAACCAGGATAAAGTCAGAGGAACCTTCAGAGTTCTTGGGGAAGACAAAGTAATAACATTTATTTTGTTGCTTGAGTGCAGCGTCAGTTGTGCAGTCGGAGAGATTATCAGTTCAGGATGGAGGGTGTCGCTGCGATGAGGTTTAACCCTTTCACCCTAAAGTTTCCAATTGCTCAAAGTTTCTAATCATTACTAACTTCTGCTCCCACTTCCTGTGCATCCTATTTTTGTTCTGTTTTTTGTTAGTATTTTTTAACACTTACGTGACAGTTTGTGAACACGAGGCCAAAGTGGTTTTCTATTACAGTTTCAAAAGGTTAACATAAGAATAACTATCATGACATTATGATTCCAGTCACTGAAAGTGGTGATTCATCCTCTAAGCTATATTCACTTTATCAAATTGAAAAGGAGAATAAATTTATATGGACTTAATGCAGCAATTGCATTGTCCGATAGTCTTCCAGATCACAGTTGTTGTTTTCGTAGAACAGGATCACACAATAAAAAAATCCCCATGGACAATTATATACCAGAAAAAATAAATTCTTGATATCAGAAACCTCTCCCTGCCAGTAAATCCACATTGAATAGTTTGTTTTATTCACTCATGTGACGTGAGCATTGCTGGCTGGGTCAGCATTTATTGCCCATTCCTCATGGAACTGAATGGCTTGCTTGACCATTTCAGAGTTAACCACATTACTGTGGTAGTCACATGTTGGCCAGACCAGGTGAAAATGACAGATTTCCATCTCTAAATGACATTTTGAACCAAATAGGTTTTAACAACAATTTGGCTGTAGTTAAATGGTGGCCATTAAGTTGGCTTTTAATTCCAGATTCTCATTGATTCATGGTGAAGTTGAAATACATGTCCCCAGAACATTACCCTAATCTCTGGATTACTAGCCCTGTGAAAGTACAACTACACTACTGACTCTTTTTGGTAGTTATTGATAGTTGTGTTGGATAAAACATGCTCCTTTTCCCTCTCTATTCCAGATCTCCCGCCTGGCTACACATACACAGCCGTTGCAATGGGCTACAGTTCCCCTTCTCCACTTGTGCACTCTGCTGATCTAGCGGACCCTGAAACTATGCAACCCGTCACCACGGCAGCTGAACCAGAGCAGTCCAGAACCTTTACGCCGGGTGAAAAAATTCACTGTGATACTCAGTCAAACCTGGCGGAGGAGGTAAACCCTACTGACAAACAGATCACAACTAATAACCTGGATGTAGTAGAGCAAAAGATGCATAAAGTTCTCTGCACCTCAGAAAAAAAGGATACAGTAAATACATTGCTAGCAGAGAATTCAACTGTGGAGCAACTTGAGTCATCTGTGAAAGAAAACATGGAATGCTCAAGGCATTTGATTGCTTCTCAGGGAATTGTCACTGATGGAGGACTTACAGGAGAAGAAGGAGGACAAGACAATTCAGTGACCAAGTCACCTCACTCAACCAGTGAATCCCGGACACTACCCGATGAAACATTGGATGTAAGGAATTCTGATTGCTTGGGTTCAGTAGCTGAGATGGACTTAAACCAGGAATGCAGAATAGTTGAAGAAGCCAAACAGGTGAATCAAGATGAGGATTCAGAAACTAGCCACGATGCCTCAGAGAGGGATGAAGTGTTCAAATGGAGGTTGGACTGCATGGCAGGGATGGACGCCCTCGTGGCTGCTGGCCTCAGCATGGGTGAGCTCTTTGGTTTAGAGCCTGAGGTTCCCAGTGCCCCCATAGCACCTTCATTCCCTACAACCTCAACCTATTACCCCGGCTCAGGGATGCATGGAATAGCTCTGCTGAGTGAACTGGCTGAACTCGAAAGGCAGCGACAGAGCTATGATGGCACGAGTCAAGGTAATTACCTTAAATTATCTCTACTCTGCTTAGTATCAGTGTCTCTTCAATTACTCTTTCTGACTTTATTTAATCTTTGATTTTGATTGTTCCTATGAATGGATAATCCCCTTCCTCCTTCCAAACATACTGAAATCAAAGAAACTGAATGATGACAAAAGCATATAATTTTTGAAAATCCAGATGTCAAGAATGAAATTTCAAAATATAAATGAATTTGATTATCCAGCAAAGAACGAGGCAAAGCAGAACATCAAGAGAAAGAACAAAATACTATTGATGTAGCACCACATCAAGGTCTTCAAGATATCTCAAAATAATTACAGTAAAGGAATTAGTTTTGAAGTGCAGTGACTGATGTGGCAACCAATTTGCACACAGCAAGGTTATGCAAATTGAGACAGGAGCTAGGAGGAATATTAAGTAGAAAATGTTTCAGTCTTTTCATTCAGTCAGGGAATCTTTGTATACACCTTAGCTGGTAGACTGCATATTGGTTCCATGTTTTATCCACATTTATTGTCAGAGATTCTACGACTTGTGCTAAATTCAATAAGCTGAGCCAGAATGGTGTTAGGGATTCTGGTCTTAACACATCTCATATTAAAAAAAGGGAAGTCAGCCACAGTTGCTGCCTGCTACTTGTTATCCAGTAACACTTGGTGAAAGTGTATAAGTGAGGTCAGAGCTGTGCATGGCTATAATGTTGAAGGTTGCCTGTCAACACTCTCTATCATGATTCAGCCATAAATTCCGGACACTTGGCTAAACTCCCAGATGGTGCTCAGAGTCCATGGGATTCTACCAAGTAGTCAACACCTTCAAAGAGGGCAAAGGAGAACATTTATTGAGAAAAGAAAAAAATGCATTATCATGAACTAGCACGAATTCCCAAAGGAGTGAAGGCCAAATTTCTGAAATTCAAGGATTTTTCCTACTTGGTTTAACACTATCACAAATCTGGTATTTGCATTATATAAGCAAACATACAAGGTTATAACGAGCTGATAGTTTTTGGGTTATTAGAGAAATAATGTGTTTTACTCAACTAGGTTGGTGAAATTCTAGATATTTCAATAAAATGCAGATCCCAATTAAAAATCCTGTTTCAACTAGAAGTGAGATTTATAAAGATAATTACAACAATTCAATGATAAAGCTGCAAAGTGTCAGCCTTGGCTTAATGGCAGCATTCTGATCTGAGTTAAAAGGTCAGATGTTCAAATGTGATTCCAAAATCGTTTTCTGGGACTTCAGTTCAAAGATAAATGAAGGAGTTTCCAGATTCCTTAGAAACAGTTATCCCTCAGCCAGTATCTAAATCAGATGGTCAAATGATTTATTTTATTAATATTTTTTGAAGTATTGCCGTGCACAAATTGGCTACTGTATTTCCTATGTAATTAAAGTCCAGAATTGTTTAATTGACTATAAAATACTATAAGTACATGCAAAACTTTTCATTTTATAAAGCATCCACAAAGTAAATGCATACATGTGAAAAAGTACTTTCTCATTCGGAACATATGTGCAGCAGCAATATTGCTAAGTATTAGTAACTAGTCGAATAGCAAAATAATATAGATGCTTAAAATTTGACAGGAAAGGCCGAAAGTACTCAGCATGTCAGGCAGCATCAATGGAGAGATTAATCAGGACTGGAAAAAGTCAGAAATGCAACATGTCCTAAGCAGTTGAGATGACAGTGTACCATAATGGTGATAGGGTGGAAGACAGGAGAGATTAACTCATAAAAAAGTTGGCGTGGTAGAGTCAAAGGGAATGGTAATGGAAAACCTGAAGAAAGAAAGAAAGTGTACCTAGAAGAGGTGTGAATAATGGAGAATGATGGACAGTGACCACCCTAAATCTAAAAACCAGAGGAAAACAGGAGACCAAAACATATAAAGGAAACAAATGGAGTCCAAGATTACAACTTGAAGTTGCTGAATTTAGTGTTAGTCCATCTGTAATGTGGTAACTGTACGTAAATAAACAAAGAACTGGGATGCTGGAAATCTAAAACAAAACAGTTCTGAAGAAGAGTCACTGGACTTGAAACTGTTGACTCTGCTTTCTCTCCACAGATGCTGCTAGACCTGCTGAGTTTCTCCAGCAATTTCTGTTCTTGGTGACTGTACTTATTGTGCACCACCTCAAATACAACAAAATTCCAAAGGAAAGAAGAAACATTGAGTTAAGAGACACAGAGTTGAGAGAGGAGTTAAAACCAGTAGTTGAAAATACAAGATTTCAGGATGTTTGTGAAAATGGAGATGTCGCAATGCAGAGAGGTTTAGGAAATGAAGCCCAAATTAAAGGGGGACAATATCTGCCCAGATTCACTGGAAAGAACGTTTGCAGCCTAGGATGTGAGCCAATGAGATGTTTCAATAATAGGATGGGGAAAAGGCCTTCGAGATAAATGAGGTAACTACAAATGAGATCATTTATTCACCAAATTCTGCAGGGTTTGCTGAATAAAAACTATTTCGTGATGGAATAGTTTTGTTACCAGCCCCATTAAAATAGCTTGGGAGCATGAAATACATGATTAATTTTATGACTTATTTCAGTTTTTCAGAACATTTGTTTGTTTCCTTCATCGTTCGAAATAATGCAGCTACTGTCATTCACCAATGACATCAAAATGCTGCGTACATTTTAATTGAAATGATATAATCCATTTAAAATGAAGCTACTTTGCAATTGAGGATGTTGGGATTTATTGGTATAAAACAGCCTTTTTAAAACTCATGTTTTATTGTAGCACAGGTCGCAGTACAGGTCGCAGAAGGATGTGATGCACAGGATCAAATTAGTGGATCATTTCTTCTTTTGATATTTATAGAACAAACACGGCACAATGCAACAATGACTTATTTCCTGAATATCAAAACCTTCAAACTCTTGCCAAAAAAAAATCCTTAGAGCCTGAAGCCCCTCTCTCTTTGTGTTACAAAAAGATAAAGAATTTGTCTTGTAAAACGATTCTCCCCAAGGACCTGCATTTCACTCTGATCTCAAAACATTGAGAGAAAACAATGCCAAGTGACTGTGATGTTGGCCCAATGCAATCAAACATTTCCTGCTGCCCACATCAGCATGGCAGCAACCCTCTCTGATCACTTCCTGCAGCTTTCAGACAGCAGTTTCACACAGGGAGCGACTTCCCCATGAAATCACTTAATTACAAGCCAAACAACACGTAAACGCCTCATTTAGAAAAAAAAATGTAAGGTTCAGAAAAGAGAAGGCGAGCAAATTGCTTTGATTTAATGCTTTACAAATTGAGGACTGCTCAGCTGAAGTAAATGAAGAGGAGGTGCTGGTTTTGGACTGGGGTGGACAAAGTTAAAAATCCCACAATGCCACGTTATGGTTCAACAGCTTTATTTGAAAGTAAATGAACACAGCCAGATGCAACAGGGAGCTGGACAGTGTTTTACAACAGAAGGGATCGAGGGATATAAGAGTTGAGAATAGATTATATTATTATAAAATGTGGAACCATCTTCCCAGTGTTTTTCAGCCTCGTAGATTTAACTTCCGCTGGTTGCACAACTCTGCTTGAATGATTCTTGTAGAAAGTGAAAAAAAATGTTCGAGGCCTTTTGTTGTCAGAGTTTTTTTTCCTTAAGACTATGATTTTAGGTGTTGGTGTTTGCCTGGAAATGTGTGAGTCTGTTCTTACATAAAACAAGCATATGAATTAGGGGCTGAGCAAGGTCATTTGGCCCCTCAACCTGACCCACCATTCAATAAACTCACATCTGATCTAATTACTCCACATTCCTGCCCAGCCACAAGAGCCTGGCTTGAGGCCCACATTGTTATTCATTAGCAGTGGGAACCGATTGGTGAAAAGCAATTGAAAACAAACCCTGCAAATTACCTGGAAGCATCTGTTATGCAAATCCCACCTTCGGATGTAAATGGTTTCAGGAAGTTTCGAACACTGCCACGCTGTCCCTAACCGTGTGTAAATCTCAACTCCTTGACAACCCGCCAACACCCCTTTCCCCCAGATTGTATCCATAAGGTCAGGATTGTCATTGGCTATATTTCAAAATAAATAGGTTTGCAATTTCGAAATTGTTTGCAAATTAACTGTTGTGCTGTCGGGAAACACATTGCTCACAATGTGTCTCAAAAATAACAATGTGACAAGTAACCATATAGTCTTCTTTAATGGTCCGTTTTTGAGGGGAGGCAGGTGTAGGGGGCGAGGATGTTTAAATTTTCATTAGCGTTCAATTAATTAGTCACATAAGTTGTAAATAGACACAAGTGTCGATTGGCCTGGCACCTCTTAGTCCCCCTTAAAATATTGGACTGATTGGGGTGGGCAGGTAGATAGTAGGAGGTTGGCCCACTAGATTTTAACTTGCCTTCCCAGTTCCAAACCCCTGAGCAGCTGAGAGTAAAATCCAGCCCAGCATCTTATCTGAAAGCAGCAGCTCTCTTAGAACTGGATCAAAAGTTCAGCTAAACGTGTGTTGGAGTAGGGCTTGATCCCACAGCCTATGAGTCAGAGGCAACATTGTGACCATTGAGCCAAGGCTGACACCTTCAGGAAGTGGTTTTCAGAGATTTCTTGGGAGACCATGGTGTAGCTGACATCAGACAAACGTTGTAAGCTCATTCTGGCTGCAGGTGGACAGAATGTTGAGCACACACGCCACACAAGTCGTCAGTATGACTTGTCATTCCAGACACTTGCTGAAATGTCAAACACGCTGCAGTTGTTTCACAGTTGCCACCAATGCTCAGGATTCCAGCTCACAATGTGAACGGGCTGCTCATCAGGGATTAAACAACATGGTGTGCTGCAGAATTGTTGCACATAAAGTGCTGCCTATTGTTCTTTATAAAGCTTGCCTCATTCTGGCAAGGGTGTCACCAAACAACAGGTCACCTGCGCCATCACCCAAGAGCAATATCCTCTAACTCTTGGAAACCAGTGAGTAAAATCTCATTAACACCCAATCATTTAATCAAGGAATGGCACATAATTTGCAAATGGAAAAATTATAATCCTGGTTTTCAATGCTATTTGATATCATTGTTGATTGTTCAACAATGCAATGAACTGAGACCAAAATTATTCACTGATCTATCGGGTTTATATGTAAATGCACAGAGTTATGCTGCCTGAAAACTTTTCCTTATTAATCTGATAATGATGGACTTTGTCACATAAGACAAACAATACCTGTGTTGAAAAAAATCATTAAATAAATAAACTGCCATATATAATTCATATCATGGATGAAAATGTAAGCTATATGCACATTCACATATAGATTATCATAAACATGCACTCATTGGTGAAAGCAGGATGTCTATGTATATAATTTAATGGCCCTAGGTTTTCCTGGGGACTGGCATACGGCAATGGTCTGACAAAGGAACCTTTAAAATTATGGTGTCAATGGCTTATGCCATTACTTATACTCTGCCATGCTTTCCTGGTACTTTTAGGCTGTTCATCTATTACACTCGGCATGAACAGTGAGAGGTTAATTGTCATTACTCCCCTATATTAAAATAAATGCCAATAGCCACTTTCCTGGATTCATGCCAGGCTTCATGCTGCTGCTCCTTCGACTGAAAACTAATTGCGCTGGGGACTGGCAGCAGTAAAATTAACAATAATCACAAAACTGGAAAAGGAACACTACAGCTTAAACTGAGCAACAACTGGCAACCATCATTGTCAGTTGACAGTAAAATGTGTGGAGTGCCATCTAAAATTAATTGCGCCTACTACCTGAATACTCTTAGGGGACAGAGGTAGAAATGCACAGAGTCAGGTTTCTACATCTCAGCAGAAGTGTTGAACAAAAGTGTGAGGTGCATAAATGGATCGTCAAAACTTGTCTTATCGTTCATGTAAACAGATTTCCTTTACTCCTTTTCCATTTCTGTCTGTTAGAGTTACAGGAAGCACAAACAGACGGATACGGGTATGGAATGAACTGCCAGAGGAAGTGGTGGAGGCTGGTACAATTGCAACATTTAAGAGGAATTTGGATGGGTATATGAATAGGAAGGGTTTGGAGGGATATGGGCCAGGTGCTGGCAGGTTGGACCAGATTGGGTTGGGATATCTGGTCAGCATGGAAGGGTTGAACCGAGGGTCTGTTTCCATGCTGTACATCTCTATGACACTATGACTCCATACACCTAGGCCTATGTGCTAAGCATCATTCCATGTCAGGATTCCATACCTACAGGAAGGCGAATGCCTAATGTTTACAATCTTGTGCAGGACAGAATCAAACATTATGAAGGGACAGGCCTATGTCCTTTAATACTCTGTAATCCAGGCGATAGGGCAGGTCTGACTGGCTATTTCCAATGAAATTAATGTGTGTTTAAAAGATGGATGGTTGTAACTGACCAAAATTTACAAACTTAGAGTGAGGTCTAGCCCACCACCCTTTCAAAAGTTTACAAGAATGAACCTTATTGTTGAAGCAGTTGGGTCAGTGGGGAAGCTGAAAGAGACAGATGTCACCAACACTATGTTCCCCAAAATGGAAACAGCCTTACAGTTGCTGCTAAAGAAGTTTCCATGAATCAACAAGCATTCAGCTTCCATATGTCCTTAGTAATGACTTTAACACATAGGGAAGGCCTTGCTAAGATCAAGGATGTGAAATTGAGAATGATATTACGTATTAGCAGAAGTGGCTTACTGTTATTGGAGTCGCACCTTGTGTGGCACTTTTAAAACAAATTAAGATAAAACAAATTATACCTTTAGATATCAGAAGGCTTTGTTTGATCAATGCAGTTTCTTATCAATGCATATTGTTCACACCAAGCCATCACTGTCTAATCACATCAGGATATCATTTGAACTGGACAGGAAAGTGACTAAGGCAGCCTCAACAATCTGTGAGCATTGTCACTATTGTATGACTATTGCTAGGGTGAGTTCTGGTTTTTCCACCATCTGTGCTGCAGCATATCCCAATTAGAAATGCAGGAAAATATAGAATAGGTTATAAAGGAAGAGGTTGGACTATTAGCAAAGTTTACAGTGTATCCCTCTGCTTTCACAATTGTGAGAAAATCTAGGCCAATATATACACACATATATAAGATGTAGTCAGCAATACACACGGACACAGTCAATACATACCTAGCAACACACAGATTTGATCATATAAAATGTACCAATTTTGAGCATCGATTATTTCATTACAATTCACAATTCCCAGGCAAAACCATTTGAGTGTTCTGTTACTCACACTTGCTGGTTGCAGAATATAAATCTCATCACACACATATACACAGGATATTAAATTATTGAATCCATGTCGTCTCATTACATTTTTTAATCAATAAAAACTTTTATCAGCACAATTGATCACTTCTGGCCAAAATGATTGACTGTTCCTGAAGTATCTTAGGACATATTGAATGCATTAGTGATTCTTCTTTGGGGGAAAAAAAGGTGAGGTCATTCCTATAGGATAACCAAAGAATTGGAGAACAAGCATTGCATTTCAGTGCTCTGTGACATCATGTGTTTGTCTTGTTTAAGATGAGTTGACATAATTTGTCTATTTTTAGTCATTGCTCATTTTGAACATCGACACCAGCATTTTCCTGAAATTGGATTTTAACTCTTTGAGGATGGCCACGGTTTCATTCCAGAAACTGAGTCAATATTACTCTTAATGAGTATATTTTGAAAGATCCAAATTTACTAACATGATCTACCTGCTGTCATGTGTCAGCCTGGGATCAATGGCAGCACTCTTATCTCACATGAATAGGATGATTGTGAGTTCAAACCCCATTCCAATGATGTGAACATGTAACTGAGGCTGTTACTAGGAATGCACTGCTCTTTCAGAAATGCTACCTTCTGGAGGAGACATTAAACTGAGGCCCCACTTGCATTCTCAGATATTAAGCAAACTATTACTTTGATCGCTGACTGCCTTGAACGTCTTATCCTGGGAATAATGTTTCTGTTAGATAGTTCAATCTGAAGTTGCAACTGGGTGGGAAATGTTTTCTATATGTACTGAAAATAAAAATACTGTAGTTAGATTTTCCTGACCATTGCCCCTGTAGAACTTCCATTTACTTGGGAACCAAGATTAGGACAGTGAAACACATTTTACCTAGTCATTGTTACTGAAAGGTCACATACAGATTTCTCCCTGGATCCCCACTTCCCAACCCATTTAACAAACAGACTGTTCACTGCCGCCCGATGAAATATGGATCATCAGCTGACTAGGGGCTCTTGTGGTGCAGTGGTAGTGTCCCTACCTCTGGACTAAAAGGCCTGGGTTGAAGTCCCATCTGCTCCTGGATTGTCCAATAACCTCTCTGATAAGAGTGATTTGAAACAAAAACAGATAGTTATTCTCTTAGTTTAAAAACTCAATCTGCAATAATGATCTGAAATTGGGTGATTCTGGCCACTGACGACCATCTGTATACAATCAGATGAAAGGAGTGGAACTTCCTGCTCCTTCTAGGCACTGCCAGGCAATGAGCCAACACCTCCGGTTAGATACTGAAGATTCACTTGCTGCTGGCTATGACATTGATGGAGTTGGCAGTGAATCATACTGTTCCTTTCATTCTGGTTCTATTGATCCGGCCAGGCTGGGGGAAGCAAGTTTGGAGAGATCCTTTCTGGGCCAGATGACCATGAAGAACTTATTAAAGTGTGAAATCAGAAATATCAACCTGAATAACCCATTCACCAATGATTCCATGCTTCCATTCCCACTGCCACTGACCAGCAATGCACTCGTTTGGGCAAAAAGCAGAATTAAAGTTGCAACCAAGTAAATGTTCAAACAAATTTCTAACTGAAGTAATACCATACTACATCTAAATCTTATATCATTCTACTGCAGTCCCTTAGTACCTGTCTTCTTTGTCTGTCTTCATTCTTCTCAGCAGTGCTGTCTTAGTAGCTGTAGATAGCAAGTGGGAGGCAGCTGACGGTCATTGGGGGAGAATGAATAGTCTTCTAGTCGATGACCTTGAGCAGTTCAGGACCTAGAGGGCCTATATGAGGACTGCAATGTCTCAGCCTGCGTGACAGTTGGCTGGGTTGTGATGGATGTTTGCATCCTGAGAGAGGAAAGGACAGCAGGCTCCTCAGGGCCAGTGTCTCTCCCCCTATCCCAGGGCAGTGCCTCAGCAATCTAGTTACCCAGAGGGCAGCTTGCTGCATCATTGTGACATGTATCAAGCTCCTTTGCATTCTGTAATCAACAGTTTTGCATTCTGTGCCTCCAATGCAGCACTCCAATGTTTACTGGCTGATGCACATGTTGCAACATAAGCCACCAGCCTCTGCATTGTGGCAAGTTTCTTAAGTATGCAAGTGGAGTTGGCCCCCAGTTTCATGCTGAAAATGGTGAACTCCAAGCTCTGCATGAAGAACATGCAAACAGACTAAATTGGTGAGGACTACATTCATTGCAGTTTAGAAAGTTGTGTGGGGACCTCATAGAAACCTATAAAATTCTAGCAGCACCAGACACAGTAAATGCAGGAAGGGTGTTTCCAATGATCAGGGAGTCCAGAACCAAGGTCACAGTCTGAGGAAAGGGTGAGCCATTTAGGACTAAGATGAGAAGGAATTGCTTTACCTAGAAAATGGTGAGCCTGTGGAATTCTCTGCCACAGAAAATGGTTGAGATCAAAACATTGAATGTTTTCAAGAAGAAGCCAAATACAATTCTTAGGGCTAAAGGGATGGGCAAAAGTGGGAACAGCGTGTTGAATTGTGCGAGGTCATTAAACTTTCAATGCCACTGTATCCAAGTCCGTCAGAGCTTGGCTGCTGACATTCATCCGTCGAGAGTGTGGTGTTGGAAAAGCACAGCCGGTCAGGCAGCATCTGAGGAGAAGGAATCCTGATGAAGAGCTTATGTCCGAAACATCAATTCTCTGCTGTTTGGTTGCTGCTTGACCAGCTGTGCTTTTCCAGCACCACACTCTTGATTCTGATCTCCAGCATCTGCAGTCCTCACTTTCTCCCTGCAGACATTCATCCCCATAGTTAACTGCTATCCTTTCTGCTCTCACTGTGTTTTGATCTCGTGTACAGATACATAATGTCTCCTACTTCCAAGCTTCTCCATGTTTTGCTGTTCTTCATCATTTCCCTGCACCAATTCACATCTTTCTGGCTGCCAGTATCTGGACCTTGCTGTTCGAGCTTACAAGTTAACTTTCGGCAGTGCTTGGAAGTTATAATTTTAGGCCCCTGCTAATTCGTACAACAGTCCCTCAATTGAATAAGCAACGCAGTCAGTTGAATAGGCATGGGTTAGTTGCACATCACAATCTCTGTGCCCATTTTTGGAGCTATTCATTTGGCTGCTTTGGTGTTTTGCATGTGGCTCATGTCTGGTGAAATGTAGCCAAATTATGAAATAGTGAAAAAGTGTGGCTAAGGGCTTGGGTGGAGAACCCTGAAGATGCTGGTATTGCACCATGTAGGCTAGAAGCAAAGATGTGGTGACCTGTTTTTAAAATTGATATGGAAATCATCCCATTAATGATAATACTGCAGCCTATGTTATGACATTTTCTTGCCCATTGATGTAGCTTTGAATTCCAACAAATTATATTTGCCTTTGATTCTTCTAAGCTTGTCCATTAATTTTCCAAAATAGCTTTTCCCTCTGAATATTTATTCTTCTTCCTGCAGTTTCCTAATAATAGCAATGGGAAAAGAATAAACTGCAAAAATAAGTCAATGGAAAACTCGTATAAATTAGAATGAATTAGGAAGGAACAGCTCTAAGTAATTAGGCAGTAAAAGAGAGTGATGGTGAAACTTTGTGGCTGGTTCTGCTTTTGTGCATATTGAAAGAGAGAGAGAGCTTAACCTAGAACTGGAGAGCAGTGGGCTTGTATTGTGAAAGATAGTGTACAAGACAATGCATTAGTGCTAATGAAGTATGGAAATATATCTTTTCTCAACAGGGGAGGATGAGGCTATACTTACTCATGAC
Source organism: Hemiscyllium ocellatum (assembly GCF_020745735.1). NCBI lineage: Eukaryota > Metazoa > Chordata > Chondrichthyes > Orectolobiformes > Hemiscylliidae > Hemiscyllium > Hemiscyllium ocellatum. Next base: position 23,183,897 of record NC_083425.1, on the reverse strand, counting down.
CTCCAGAGCCTCGCAACTATTGCTGCTGCCCGTTCATTGGTGGAGGCAGTACCACTTGAAATGGATGATCCGCAAACTGACTTAGGGTCAAGCAGATCTTATGTAGTGCGGATCCCAAGGGTGCTGAATCTACGGCGGAAGTACTCATGGAGTCCAAAGGCAGAGACGGTGAGTTAATTGGTGGGCTTGGTAAAATTTGTTCCCAGTTTCACTGTGTTACACTCTGCTCCTCTGGAAACTATCACATGAAAAATAGTGCTATCTTAGGTTCCAAAGCACTGTAGGGCCTCGGTAATGTCACTCATCTGACTCCTTCTGCACGAGCCTAGGCCATCTCACTGCAGAAGGCACCAAGTTCAACAAATTCTGTGCTAATCTTTCCAAAGCTTAACATGCAGTAGCAACCCTCACAAATGCTCGTTACATTGGGAAATCGGGTCTTTGGCCACTTGCCTAACTCTTGATGTGTAGAGCCCACTTGAACTTAGCAGGAGCTTAAAGTTAAAAAATGAGCCAAAGAATGTCTCCAAATTCTGTCGGTTGACATATCACATTTTTCTGACAATTGATTGAAATACTCATCTATATCTAGCTTCAGTGTCAAGACACACAACTATGAAGAGAGGATTTAAGCTAAAGCAGTGTTACTGTAATTTATTTATTATTTGTATGTTAAGTTCATGGCTAAAGTGGGACACTTATAGAAGATATTCCTAAAGTTAGGTTAAGAAATGACAAAGAGGGAAAGCCACAGGGGCAAGATGACATTTGTTTCCATATATATAATGTGCATTGGGGTGCAGTCAATATAGGAATAACATACCAGTAATGACCATAAATGATTATAAATTGCGAGGATAACCCTTCTACGGTTGACTGTTTTATATTGATTCTTTGTGATCAAGGTTTGTCCTCTAAAGGTTGCAATTGATGGAATGGACACACAGGAGCTGGAAATGAGAATGAAACTAGCTGAACTACAGCGTCGCTACAAGGAAAAGCAACGAGAACTAGCCAAACTACAAAGAAGACATGATCATGAGTGGGTACCATCTCATATCACCCTTTTAAAACTGCAATTAGCAACGCAGTTTAGATAGTCAAAGAGATGTACAGCTCAGAAAGAGACCCTTCAGCCCAACTCATCCATGCCAACCAGATGTTCAAAATTAATCTAGTCCCATTTGCCAACATTTGGCCTATATCCCTCTAAATCTTCCCATTCATATACTCATCCAGATTCTGTAATTGTACTAGTCTCAACCACTTCCTGTGGCAGATCATTTCATACACGCATTACCCTCTGCTTAAAAAGGTTGCCCCTTAGGTTCCTTTTAAATCTTTCCCCTCTCACTTTAAACCTATGCCCTCTAATTTGGGACTCCTCCACAGCAAGGAAAAAACTTTGCCTATTTATCCTATCCATGCTCCTCATGATCTTATAAAGCTCTATAAGTTCACCCTCAGCCTCCGATGCTCCAGGGAATACAGCCCCAGCCTGTTCAGCCTCTCCCTATAGTTCAAACCCTTCACCCCTGGCAACATCCTTGGATATCTTTTCTGAACCCTTTCAAGTTTCACAACATCCTTCCTGTAGCGGGGAAATCAGAAATGCATGCTGTATTCCAAAAGTGGCCTAACCAATGCCCTATACAGCTGCAATTTGACCTCCCAACAAATATCCACAATTCACTGACCAATAAGGGCAAACATATCAAATACCTTCTTCACTATCCTGTCTATCTGCGACTCCACTTTCAAGGAGCTATGAACCTGCACTCCAAGGTCTCTTTGTTCAGCAACACTCCCTCGGCCCTTACCATTAAGTGTATAAGTCCTGCTAAGATTTGCTTTCCCAAAATGCATCACCTCACATTTATCTAAATTAAACTCCATCTCCACTCTTCAGCCTATTAGTCCATCTGATCAAGATCCCATTGTAATCTGAGGTAACCTTCTTCACTGTCCACTATACCTCCAACTTTGGTGTCATCTGCAAACTTACTAACCGTACCTCCTATGTTCACATCCAAATCTTTTATATAAATAGGATAAAACATTGTTCCAGGCAAAAAACTTTCCTCACTTTGAGTGTTTTGATGCAGTATTTTAAGAATAAGATACAATTTAGATCAGATTTGTTCCACTAAACAGTATTCTCCCATTATTAACTCAAATATTATTTTCCCAACTTCCTTGCTTCAAATTAGTTGATTTTCTCTCCTCACCTTCTGCACCTCTATGTTCCTTTCTTGTTACTCCCATTCTGAACACTTGAATAGGTTGCACCACTGGCTCCTACATAACTTCACTCAGTGATTAGCCAACTCCAGGTGGATTTGCATTGTGCCAAGTTATGGGTCACGGCTCAGTCTACAACAACAGCATAGCTAAGGCTCTGATACAGCAAAAGTGCAATTCATTCACCTTCACATAAAGGTACAAGAGTTCGCTGAGACTGTGGGATGTGGGGCTGCTTCAGCCTCAAAATGTTGAAAGCAATAGAGTGGAATTATCAAAGCAGCCACATCAAATAAGCTGTGAGAAATGTGCAATCCTTGCTAGTATTATACAAAACACAGTGTCATAAAGTGGCTTTGTTAAAAAGTCCTTAATAGAAATGCTGATCTTGGAACTTTATCAAATTGTTTATGGAATATTCAAGCATTCCTGTTAAGAAAGTTCTAATTCAGGGAGTGATTGCATGATGCAGAGGCCATCTGATTGAGCAAATCCAAAAGCTGTGTTGAATGAGCTGGTTTCTGGTAGTAGCAGTGGGATATTATAAATTTGCCTGAGTGCGCCAGAGCAATAGTGGGAGGTTGCTCAGCCAGGAATCCATCTTTTGATCATTACTCCAAAAGTGGACACCCCATGCAAGCTGGATCAGACCCTTGACAGCACATTAGAGATTAATGTCACTTCATGTTCATGCAGAAAAAAATCCATGACACCCAGAAATTTCTAGGAGGATATCATTTCATGTCAGGAGGGGAAAACTCAGGAGAACGCTTGCACCATGCTGACATACAACAATGTTAGACAGTCCCACATGATTCTGATGCCTTGTGCAACACTATATATATATTATATAAACTCTGCATTCTTTCCCAATTTTCTCCTAAAGCCAGTAATTCCTGCTGACTATGGTTCTATAGACAATGATCATCTTCCAATACCCTAACTTACTTTATATATGAATCTATGTCAGTGCAGATGTAAATGTTTGATTAGTTCTTTCAGAGAATGACATTCAGTCACGTTGTATTATTTTCTTCCTTTCATAGCCTGTCTAATAATAATCACAGAAAATTGACATTTCATCATATTTTGTGATAAACATCTTAGGTTTGTTACTTAAATTGCCAATGACCTTCCAACTGTTGGGGATGGGTGCATTTCGCCTTGTCGTAATTTGAGTGTTTGTGATCAGTTGCGGTATAATGTTAGTGGAAAATTGCTGGCTCATTGCATGACGTCAAAGTCTGACTTTTACTTCATTTGCCAGTTATATTTCTTGAGATGATTGCCCTTGAAGCGGAAGTGTGCTTGAAATGTGAATATTATCAATTAAATTGTAGTTTTGAATTGCAGTAAGGGAGAAAAGGATTGGGATAAAGACATTATTTTGTGCCTGTCAAAGTGTACCTTATGGCAGACTTCCCACGTAGTTAAGGACTTGTTCGATCCAAGGACAATGTTTCCTTCGTAACTTGCCTACGAAGGAATTTCTTCAGATTTCCTATCATCAACCAACTAAAACACAACAAAACAATGAGATACTTCATCTCATGGTACGAAGAGTTGACACAACTCAACTCAGCTTATTGTATAATTCCTTTTCCGAGTCAATTTTGTTCCCACATCATTTACACTGGCCCAGACAGTCTCAGCTACTAGTTGGAGGATACTTGGCAGTTGACAATAGCCTATAAAAGGGAATAATGAAGAGACATAAAGATGAAAACACAAGGTGAAATCCTGGCAATGACAAGGGTTGATAGCTCTATTTGCATCCCAATTTATAGGAGAGATGAAAACTCAAGAAGCCCAGCAAGGAGAGGACCTGGGCGACCAAGAAAACGCAAACATCTTTCCACGGTTCTTTCGTCTCTTGGACAGCTTAGTGAACTGGAGAAATGTGACAGCAAAAAAGCTAAGTAAGTGGTTCTTTCTTGTTTTAAAACTCCTGTTCCATGGTATATTGAGAACAATGTTGTGGCTCTGTTCGCCGAGCTGGGAATTTGTGTTGCAGACGTTTCGTCCCCTGTCTAGGTGACATCCTCAGTGCTTGGGAGCCTCCTGTGAAGTGCTTCTGTGTTGTTTCCTCCGGCATTTATAGTGGTTTGTCTCTGCCGCTTCCGGTTGTCAGTTCCAGCTGTCCGCTGCAGTGGCCGGTATATTGGGTCTAGGTCGATGTGTCTGTTGATAGAATCTGTGGATGAGTGCCATGCCTCTAGGAATTCCCTGGCTGTTCTCTGTTTGGCTTGTCCTATAATAGTGTTGTCCCAGTCGAACTCATGTTGCCTGTCATCTGCGTGATTTGCTACTAAGGATAGCTGGTCGTGTCGTTTCGTGGCTAGTTGGTGTTCATGGATAAAGATATACAGGAGGTATACACCACAGAGGTATACAGGAAAGCCACACACACAGATCAAGTCCTGAACTACTAAAGCAACCACCCCAACACACACAAAAGAAGTTGCATCAAGACACTGTTCAAAAGGGCCACAACACACTGCAGTACACCAGAACTGCAAAAAGAGGAAGAAGAACACCTCTCCAATATATTCGCCAAAAACGGATACCCCCGCAATTTCATCAACAGATGCCTAAGGGAAAGACAATGGAATGAGGACATGCCACAACCCAAAGGACTAGCCACGTTACCATACATCAAGAAAATTTCTGAACTGACAGCCAGACTACTACGACCACTAGGACTCATAACAGCACACAAACCAACAGCCACTCTCAGACAACTCACCAGGACAAAGGACCCGATACCCAGCATGAGCAAAACCAATGTAGTGTACAAAATCCCATGCAAGGACTGCAGAAAACACTACATAGGACAAACAGGAAGACAGCTAATGATCAGTATTCATGAACACCAACTAGCCACGAAACGACACGACCAGCTATCCTTAGTAGCAAATCACGCAGATGACAAGCAACATGAGTTCGACTGGGACAACACTACTATTATAGGACAAGCCAAACAGAGAACAGCCAGGGAATTCCTAGAAGCATGGCACTCATCCACAGATTCTATCAACAAACACATCGACCTGGACCCAATATATCGGCCACTGCAGCGGACAGCTGGAACTGACAACCGGAAGCGGCAGAGACAAACCACTATAAATGCCGGAGGAAACAACACAGAAGCGCTTCACAGGAGGCTCCCAAGTACTGAGGATGTCACCAAGACAGGGGGCGAAACGTCTGCAACACAAATTCCCAGCTCGGCGAACAGAACAACAACAGCGAGCACGCGAGCCACAAATCTTCTCACAAACTTTGAATTTAGAACAATGTTAAGTACAGGTGAAATTCTGGTCTTCAATGGCTTGAGATATGGCACCATGGTAGCACACTCAGTCTGAGTCAGAAAGTTGTGATTACATGTCCCACTTGAGCATAAGGATCAAAATTGATACTCCAGTACAATACTGATGGAATGCTGCATAATTGGGGGTGTTAGCTTTCAGATGAGGCATTAAACTTGTATGCCGTCTGTCCTCTCGCATAAATGAAAAACTCCACAGGATTATTTCAAGGAGGACTAGGGAGTTATTTTTGGTTTCCTGAATGAAAGATGTTCCACAATCAACATCATGAAAGCAGATTATCTGCGTAGCATCCCATTGTTTATTGTGTGAGCTTGCTGTGTGTAAATTGGCAGGTATGTTTTATTAACTTACATGGAAGGTACGTCAGAAATATTTAATTGGGTGTAAAGTGTTGTGTGATGTCATGTGGTCATGAAAGGTACTATATAAATACAAGATATGCTCTTTTTCCTCATTCAGACTAGATTTGGGAAAATATTCTAAAAGCACTAATGTTGGAGGTGCATGCTACAAGCAGATTTGCTGGGTGGGCTATGACTCATATATGTTCGGATGCTGCCTGACCTGCTGTGCTTTTCCAGCACCACTCTAATCTAGACTCTGGTTTCCAGCATCTGCAGTCCTCACTTTTGCCTCGTATATGTTGCCAGTATACCATCAGATACTGAAATGCAGATGCAATGTACATTTAATTGACAAAAGGGGAATTTGCTTTGGGCCAAGTCAGGTAGAATTTGTGCAGCTTTTGAACAGAGTTAAGTTGCATTGCTCTGATATGTTACCTTTTCCTGAACTATTATTAATTTAGAAAGCAAGCTGAAAAGGTCTGTAGCTAATGATCTCATTAACATACCAATTTAAATATTTTATATCATTTATGCTTTCTTTGCATCTTACAATGTGAGTATGGTTTTCAGGATATTATGTTCAATCCATTATTCCCCATACAAAAGATTTCAACTGCTTATTCCAAATTGCATCTTAGCTTGTCCCTCCTTCACTTTAAAGTCCTAATTGTTTCTTAATCCATTCTGGGGTTTTTGTCTCCACCTTTGCATCCTGCGTTGATCACAGCTTGCTTCATAAAGATCTTCCAAGCAACATTCTCAGAATTGGCTTTTACTAAAAGGTCAAATCACAACAGTCCCACTCCTTTAGTAGAGAGAAACACCTGATGGCAAATTTAACCTGAGGGGCACCATGCCTCAGACAAGGGGTAAGGTTAAGAAAGCAGGACATTCATGGTGAGCTTGTCGAGTATGGGAATTAAACTCATGCTATTAATGTTGAGCTATGTTGCAAGCCAGCTGTCCAGTCAACTGAGCTAATCAATCACCAACTAGTTTGTGCCCATTCTGTTCTCCTGGTTTGAAATAACATTCAACATCAATCTTTCCCATCCCATTTACTACCTTGTGTATTTCTGTAAGATCAGATTTCTATCCACTACCTGTCTTCATTCCATCCCTTCCCAATGTTGGGATACGTTCATAGAGTCATAAGTCCTGCAGCATGGGGGCAGGGTCTTTGGCCCAAACTGGTACATGCCGACCAAAATGTCCATCAACGCTAGCACCATTTCCCTGCACTTGGCCCAATTCTTTCTAAACCTTTCCTATCCATGTATTTGCCCAAATGCTTTTTTAATGTTGTTAATGTACCCGCCTCAACCACTTCTACTGGCATCTCATTTCTTATGCATACCACCCTCTGTGTAAATGCATTGCCCCTCAGGTTCATTTTTATTCTTTCCCCTCTAACCTAAATTGATACCCTCTAGTTCTCGATTCCCCAACCCTCGGAAAAAAGACTGAGTGCATTCATCCTATTCATGCCTCATGATCTTAATCATGTCTATAAGATTCCCCCCTCAGTCTCCTATGCTCTGAAGAAAAATGTCCTAGCTTGTCCAACCTCTCTGTATAACTCAGACCTTGTACGTCCTTGTAAATTTCTTCTGCACACTTTCTAGTTTAATAACATCCTTCCTATAGCAAGGTGACCAAAACTGAACACAATACTCCAGGTATGGTCTCATCACCATCCTGTACAACTGCAACATCACTTCCCACTTCCATACTCAGTGCCCTGACTGATGATGGCCAGTGTGCTAAAAGCCTTCTTCACTGCCCTGTGTACCTATGACTTCATTTTCAGAGAACCATGCATCTGAACTCCAAAGTCCCTCTGTTCCATTACACTCCTTACGACCCTATCATGCACCATGAAACCCCTACTTTGATTTGTCTTTCGAAAATGCAAGACCTCACATTTATCTATATTAAACTCCATTTGCCATTTCTCAGCCCACTTCCTCAGCTGATTCCGGGTCCTGCTACAATATCTGATAACCTTCCTCACTGTTTATGATACCTCCTATTTTAGTATCATCTGCAAACTTGCTAATCATGTGTTGCTGGAAAAGCGCAGCAGGTCAGGCTGCATCCAAGGATCAGGAGAATCGACGTTTCGGGCATAAGCCCTTCTTCAGGAATGAAGGGCTTATGCCCGAAACGTTGATTCTCCTGTTCCTTGGATGCTGCCTGACCTGCTGCGCTTCTCCAGCAACACATTTTCAGCTCTGATCTCCAGCATCTGCAGTACTCACTTTCTCCTCAAACTTACTAATCATGCCTTGTATATTCTCATACAAATCATTGATGTAGGTAACTAATAGCAATGGGCCCCGTACCGACCCCTGAAGCACTCCTCTAGTCACAGGCCTCCAGTTCGACAAACGTCCTTCCACTATTACCCTCTGCGCCCTACCATCAAGCCAATTGTGTATCTACTTTGCCAGCTCCCGTTGGATTCCATGCAATCTAACTTTCCAGAGCAGCCTACTGTGTGGAACCTTATCAAAGGCCTTACTGAACTCCATATAGACTATGTCTATCACCCTGCTCTTGTCAACCTTCCTAGTCTCTTCATCAAAGAAATCTAACTAATTTGTGAGGCATGATCTCCCATGCTCAAAGCCATGCTGACTATTCCTAATCAAATCCTGTCTTTCCAAATGCATGTATGACTCATTTCTGAACTGCCTCCTGGACTTCATTGATTGTGTTCTGTGTCAGTCACCACTGTTGGCAACATCACTTGAGGTGTGGTCTCATGAACATATCATTTAATTTGAGAAGCCTCCATCTGCCTGCTATTTCCCTTTCTATGGCTATCTAAATGGACTGAATTGGAGAGTTTACCACAATCTACCTCAAAAGTCTTGCTACTTCGAAAGGGTGTTGTGTCCCCTTCTCAATTCACGGTCGGAATTTTTCGGAGACATTGTTGGGCCCCACACAGTACCTCCACAGCTGAACATTCAGGAGCATGCACCTCTGCATAGGGCTGGGAAGCCCTAGCTTCACTTTACAACTGGTTGGCTGCTGCCCCATCCAGGAGGGTGTCATCCGGCCTCAGATCTCTCCAGTGCCAGTGGAATTCCTGGGAGTGGTGGCCCTAACTGGGACAGCAGCCAGTCCACCTTAAAGATCCATCGCTGGAAGGTCAGATAAGCCATGGCAAGAGGGCTGGTTGTGCCAGAGCTAGTGAGGGAGGCTCCAGCAAGAAGACTCAGGGAGGGGGACGAGTTACAGTTTAGAGTCCAGAATATGATGGGGCCTTGGATCACCATTGGTGGTGCTCTCTGTTGGCTGTAGGGAGCCTAATTAGGACCCACTTGTTCTCTCCCTCTTCAAGACAATGTTTACTTGGTAGTCTTGCCAAGTGGGATAGACAGCTTGTCCCATTGATAAAATACTAGTGATGGCAGAAGGAGATAATTGACCATATCAGGGCCTCAACTGCGCCAAGGGCAGGTGAGCCACCTTACATCTACCCCACCATAATATCATTCAAAATGACAAATATTACCAGAATAATTTCAGACGATGCTCCTGTTATGGGTTTAATTGATGTCAGAGATTGTACACAAATACCACAGAGAAGAATAAAGTTTACTTTTGATCTATGCTACCAGGAAACAGGCATGCCATTACACTGATCTATCCAGCACAGGTACATGAACAAATTGTAGAAGGTCAGAGACCAATAGTTGGGTAAATGCTGCAGACCTTGGTTCTTATCTCAGACACACGAAGGATGTGCTCTGGAGCTATTCCTTCTCCACTGCTATTAATGGCTGCTTAACTTGCAGGGTTTTTTTTCTGGAGTTCTCAATGTCAGCTATCTAGGTTCTAAACTTTTGCATTCCCCCTCTCTCCCTCTTACAGACACTTCTTAAAAGTTATGTATTTGGCTGAAATAATCAGTCACTTGTGCTTATATCATGGTTTCAAATTCTGTTGGATAATACCTCCAAAGAAATGCCACAGAATGCTTGAGAATGTCTATGGTGATAGATAAGTGAAAATTGCTATTGTCATGTTCAGTCTTACAGATTTCCAGCTCAGAACAAAAACTGAAGCTTCATTTATCTCATTCAGAGCAAGAATATCTGCTGAATTAAAAAATAATACTAATACAATTGCAAAATATTGTATTGTGAGAGCTGGGTGTCTGCAACAAAAGCAGAAAATTTTGGAAAAGTTCAGCATATCAGACAGCACAGGAAACAGAGTCAATATTTCCAAGTTGAGTGACATTTTATCAGAACATGTACAATCAGAAACAACTCCAATGTTGCTGCGCAGCATTCTTATAATTGGCCTGAAAGAGAACAGCAAAAAACTTAGCACACTGTAGACAAATGAATTTAAACTGTCACTGGAGGCTGGTATTTGTACCCACAGTATTTGAAGCTGGAGGTCCATTGGCCATGTTATCCCCAAAATACATGATTATCATTCCATGCATTTGGAGAATTACTGATAAATGTATTGACAGTAACTTGGTCATTCACAGGAGAACATGACCATTGCTGAATCAAGAAACCTGTTGCAGAAGCGTTTCACTTTGTCAGGTCAAAGGACCAAATTCGAAATATCAACAAGTTAGTTTTACTAAATTGCTGTGACTATGTGAAATTTGGCATTCTTGCCTTTGTCCTGATGAATGCAAGATGAGAATCTTTAACAACATATAAGTCTTATAAGCAACATAAATATTTTTATATTACCTGCAATAATTTTGTCACAAGGCATTGCCATTAAAGAGATTGTAAAATTAGCATTATTTTTACACATCTCATTATGATAAAAGCTTTGAAGACGACTATGTCAATCTCAAACATAATACTTTCTGAAAACCAATGTTTCAAAGGGATGGAGCAGGAAACTTCAAGACATGTTCAGCGTGCTGTCAGTTCTCATCGCACTGCCTCATGCAACTTGGAAACTGTGACCAAATCTGGATGAAACCTTCAGCTTTTGCGGAAACTGAAGTCATTGGTTATGCTGTGGTAGTGCTCATTATCACAGAGCCTTATTATCATCCATTATCTATGAAGGGATGGCATTCCCACACTGGCAAACTGTCTTCTGTTGAACCCTTTTCTCTCTCCTCCCCCCCCCCCCCCCCACTCCCCCCAACTCCTTGCAGGGTTGCTTATCTACATAACTCCTTAAAGCTAGTCAGTAATGTGATTGGTGTATGCAATGTATCAAACTCACTAATTCACAGAAGGTAGTATAATTTGTACAAATGGCCAATCACATTAAAGCTGAACAAATGGTTTAGTTTCCCAGTAGGAGACTTTGTCAAAAGTAATAGTTTAGGGATAAAAACAATCCTCAGTAAGCATAAGAGCACAGAATTGAATGACTAATTACTTCTTTTATTGTCAATAAATGCAACCTTGCTTGAGATTCTGAAACAGCCTCCAACAACAAATGGTTTACAGTCCTTGAGATCATTTTAAAACTGTTTTGAATCATGAAATTCTGAAACATTTGCTTAACAACTACAAAGCTAATTGTCTCAATGTCTCATTGGCATTCATTTCATTTGGTCAGAGCCAATTTACTCAAGTCTTTTAAGACCAAAAGGTTGAAATTAGTTTGCAAATAATTTTAACGTTATACTGCAGCCTAATTTCTCAGGCTCTGACCTTTCTCTTTGTCAAAACTTGTTAAGATTGTGCATAGAAGCAGAACTATACATTGTCATGTCTTAGATCCAACCTGTGATCACCACTAGTGAGGCTGCACTTCTGCACAAGTGCTCTCCTTACACGGTTTCAATTAGCGTCTGTTTTTACTTCGGATGCATCTTGCAACCTTTGTAAGAAAGAGATTGGGAGAAATCATTTTTGATGATGCACTTACCTACTTGCAATTCAAACAATGATTATAGGGGGAATATCTGGCTACTAAAATGTCTCAATCTGCTCGGAAACAGGGCATCGGATAGCCTAGCTGAAATCAGGAGTAAATCAGGCTGCAAAACATACCAAAAGAAAATAGATATTAGATTTATTTTAAGTGTGCATTTGAAAAAAATCACTATTAGGTACAGAAATTACAATCGAACTGTGAACTGATTCTTTTGCACTTTTGAAAAATCCATCAGAATGAACTAAAGCTGTAAGTTTTATATAGTGCAGAGCGTGATCAAATCTTTAAATAAAGTTGTAATTTATCCCCTAGCTTCCATTTAATCCAAAGTAAATGAGATACAATAAGCTGGACTGAGTAGCATAGTAACCCCCAAGACGTCAGGAATTGTTCTTCCACTTCTTATGTTTGCATTTCAGTGCAGATCAGACATGGAAGTTGAAAATGTTCTCCATCTCCAGTGGCTTCTAAAGATGGTAGTTGGATCTTCAGTCTACATGAGCTGAAAACCCACAAGCACATGTGGCTAAGAGTTACTTTCGTGTGAAATTATGACAATCGTGCAGCCTGGGCAAATGTTATGAAGCGGAATCAAGTCATATTGGGCGTATACACCGTTTTTTTCAGGGCATTTTTCCCAGTGGGCCAGATAGGTTGTGAGTCTGTCTGTTTCCATGTGGTTATCACAGGAAGGAGAGAGTGTAAGATGGCACATCCCATATGCACTGCTCTCATGTGCACTAATATCTGATCCCATCAGACAGTGGGCACTTTGTACAATTTAATAGCTGGTTATCCTACATCAGTGAGTTATAAAAATATGAATTAAATAGATCTTATGGCAAACAGAAATAGCCATTTGCATGCCATCCTGATCTGGAGCTATATCATCATTATTCCTTCATTGTGACTGGATTAAAATCCTGGAACTCCTTCCTAACACTTCCATGGGTTCAAAAAGGCAACTCAACACATCTTCTCCAAAGCAATGGGGATGGGAATAACTGATGGATTAGCCATATCCTATAGATAGATTTTTAAAAAGGCATCAAAAATCATGTAGGAACCAACCCAAAATATACTAATGTCCATGATCCCAGTGTTTAGGACAGAGTCAGAGCTCACAGAGTGGGTGAAAGTTCTGCCTTATCCCAAACCTGTCACCCGAAAGCAGTCACAGCACTTGATAAGGTTTACAATTAATCCTGTTGTACATGATATTTTCACTTGAGCATTCAGGATCAAATTTGGCTTGTTTCAACACAAGAATTAAAATCATTGTGCTGATAGCCCTAGCACTGACCGACAGGTTCTGTTAAACCTCTTATGAAGTGCCATTATTCAGGCCTTTCCTCTGAAATGTAGGATGTACAAACTCAGGTTTTGGACATCAGATAGACTTGCAGCACTGATCTTTTCTGGTAGCTGCTCACAAACCATTGGAACCTGCTTGTGTGGCCTGCAATTTGAATTATGAAGCCATAAACAAAAGGGAATGCCTGTGAACTTTTATCAGTCCTGTTACCTGAAGTGAGTTCTGGTGTAGTCATGCTGGGTTTGAATGTAGAAGTGCTTCATATGACTAATTGAAAGTCTCATCCGAATGGCATAGCCATCCTTAACCATCTGTGTGAGTAGCATGCTTCTTGTATAGCACTTTACTGTCTTCCCAAAGGAAAGCCTGTCAGGATGAGCAAGTAGCAAGCTACAACAGTTTCTTTTTTGTTATATTTCAGTTGTAATTTGTGTCGGAGATACAAAGAAGCCTGACCTGGAATATTCTCCTCAAACTGCTAATGGAGTGAACTCCTCAGAGACTTGCTCCAGAAAGTTGTATGATAGAGTAGCCTCTGAACTTTGGCCCCGACTAGGAGAGATAAGAATGGGAAGTCTGCCTTTGTGAATTCTAGTGGAATAGGCTTGGTGAAAACCTAATAATTAAAATTTAATTGATTGCATTCAGTCTGATGTTTCTGAGCCCTAGATTATGTGGGGAGTTTGAACCCTTTTGCCCTCAGCAGAAATAAAACTTCCTTCAAAGCAAAATGCTTTCTTTCAAAAACAAAAATCTCCTGGCGAGGACAAAGAGTTCACTCTCACCATATCTGAATTAGAGCAGGCTAGATATTATTTTCAGGTCAGTTTTCAAATGAACGTAACCAGTGATATATAACCAGTGATATAATTTACCACCCACTGAAAGGTTAATAGCGTTTAATTCCCTGTTTTTATCCTCTTTCCAAGTAAATGCTCTAAGACCTGATCATTATATCATCTATCAGTCTTTAACTTAAATTGAGCTGGCCAGATTTTGAACCATGTGTTCCTATTCTGCAAAAAGGCTAAATAATTTGATGAATGTTAGTTATGGCACATAGTGCTTTTATTTTTGTGTTGATACCACCAACACCTACAACACTTTTCAGATGCATTCGCCACCACAGTGAAGATCTATTTACTGTATTTATTTAGATCAGCAGCACGCTTGTCACTGGCTGTCATCAGTTTGTTATGGTGACAGAGATGTGTTTGAGTTCAACATGCACACAGGCTTGTGTGTCTATTATCTTCATGTTGACACAATAACAAAAGACATCACTCTCAAAATGTCTTCCTCACACAGAAAATGGCCACCAAGAGTTCAAAGATGGTATACAATGTGATCCCATTTTGTAACACTTTGAAACATCCATTATGCCTAGTGACTATGCAAACTGAGGTTTTATTAATTATTGGAGACTTATTTCCAGTATTGCAGTTGAACACAGCAAACGCCCAGTTCCCCATACTAACCACTCGATGCCACCTGCCCACCACAGAGTGAATATGTTATTCACAGATCCATGATAGCTACCAAATATTGCATTGAAATGATTCAAGTCCATTTTACTTGCCAACATTTCATAACTAGAACACACCCAAGGGTGCAATTTCTTTGATTAGGATATTATGTATTATTAAATTATTTTTTGAGATATAAAGCCTGTCACAAGGTATTTTGCAAATTATCCAGAAAGGTGGGAAGAGAATTGATTTCATTGAACAATTTATTAAGGCCTGGAATGCGGAACCTGATATTGTTTTAAATAATGGCTTTCCAAATAAATTGGATAAATACTTCAAGGTTAAAACTTTTAGGGCAATTTGGCAACAGCTATTGAGAGTGTCTAGTAAGACGGTTGTTACAAAGCCTAGACAGAGGTCCATTGGTTAGAATAACCTCCTTATGTACTATCTCACCCTAAGAAATCCTTTCCTATTATTCATAATACCTTCAGTATTATGGTACTGTAAAAATAGAAAGCAGAATAGGGAAGAGCAACAGAAATAAAGTTACCAGAACCAAATAAAGTTGTCAAATATTAGGCAACACCAGAATTGAAGATAATAGTCTGAGCCAAAGACTAAAACGATGAAAAGATTTATATGCATGATTCCTACTATGGGGCTAGTTTGTAGATCACGGTTGAACATTGCAGGTAAAGAGATGGATCATTATTCTGGAGTTCTGTTTGATTACATTTGGGGATCTGGGAGCAGTTTTCTTATGGAAATTAAATTGTTGGGGTGGAGTCACATATATGTGGTTATGTGAGAGGAAAAGGTTGATAAGCCACAGGACGTTTTTTATTCTGTGCACTTTTTTCCTTATTGTAAGTTTAATTTATGTACAAGCACAATGTATTGTTCAATGTATCTGAGACTTCCTTAGAGCCCATAACAGCAGTGATGAGGCACAGGGCTCATGAACAGAGGGTCAAAAGTTTAAATTCCAGGCTTGACTGACGTTCTGACCAGTTGTCCTCCATTACTGTTCTTTTTGTTAATTATTAGTCGGATTACTAACTTGAATGAAGTGTAGTAGTAAAGTGCTGCATTTCAGCTGACCACTGCTGCCCTATAAAAGGGTATCTCCTGCAAAATAATTATATGTATAGTAACACAGGCTAGTGAAGAAGGTGTTTGTAGAGCTGAAGGGCTTCAAAGGCAGATTGGAGACCACAAACAGGACAGATGGGAGTGGAACAAGTGTTGATACTGGGAAAAGGAAGGGAAATGAGGCAATTTTCAGATCAAGCTGATTTCAATTTGCTTAATTTACTCCTTGTCATCAGCACTTCAATTTAGATCAGCGTTCCTGTATCAGGGAAGCAGCAGGGTTTGCAGTTGTAGGTAGGAGCGATGGGAGGTGTTATCTGAAAGATAATTACTCTGCTGGGATAGATGAAGTCAACATTTCCCTGATTTCTCACATCTGCTGGCATCAAAGTAATTGGAAAGCAAAGTGACAAACCCGTAGAGGGTAGGAAAAGGAGGTTTTACACAGCTCATTTAGGACTGAGTGGGGTAAGGGTGATATATGTGTTACAACATACTCCCTTTGCTGAACATAGTTGCTGCTGAACATGTATAAAACCCCTCAGGTCATAAGGAATATCATGTCTCCCCTTGGAACTGTATTTTATAATTGAAGAGACAGGACAGTCAAATCCTATTTGACGAATTTTCTCTTTGACACCAAATATGTGTTCAGTTACCATGACCTAACCCTTCCACTGGTATTACAGGAGTCAGAGAGTAGTTGCTTGTTTGGATGTGAATTGACCCTTTTCTGAGTAAGTGTTTTAATGTACCAGCATGTACTTCATGATCTGTTCATGCAGGGCTTTTCAACATCAAGCACTGCTGTTCCTTTGCAAATAGAGCCCATAGTATTGTAATGTCCTTAGACTGTGCCTTTTGAGAAATTGAAAAACTTCATGGAGATAGCATTTGTATCAGTGCTTACAGGGACTAATATACAGTGGTAAAGAGCTATAGCTTAACCCTGCCTCTATTTTGTGCAATCAACCCTTTTGTCTTTGTCTGTTTTCTAAACAATACACATAAATCACGGGCCCTTGAGAGGAGACTTCAGTGAGCAAAATATGATTAATCACATACTCAAAATAAAATGGACAAGAATCCTTAAAGTTAACTTCAACGTATCTCGAAAAGTAATGGAAGTTAATAGTTATGAAGCTACACACTGATGTTCAGTTCTTCTTCTTTGTTCTGTTGTATGTGGTCCCCATAATTTTGAATCTTCATGTTAACTCTCACCTTTACCTTCTTGGAAGAAATGTACCAGATTTTTATGACTGGCATCCCTTGCTAACTTGAATATTTAGCTGGTGATAAGTGTAGGTGCCAGAATTACTTTTATTCCGATCAACTCCAGATGTCAGGTAAAATGGCTCATTCTGTGTAAACATTGAAATACTGCTGCAGGTGGAATTCTATGTTGTCCCTTAAACAGACCACTGTTAATCTCAGGTCACAGTTTTTTTTAATTTAAAAGATCTATAATACCTTTTGACCATGCTGCATCAGATACTGAATACATAAGCCAGTAAGAAATAAAATGACATGCGAGTGTGTTTTTCTTGGTACTTATAAGCAATTGCGATGATTTGACTAATTGTTGGATACTTTAACAATAGTTTCCAGTAGGATAAAGGTTAAGAATTATACTTGCCAATTCTGATCCAGGTCATACACTGAAAAGAAAAAATTATATGATCTTTCTATGTTCTAAAGTATGTTTAGATTGAATTTTTACTCTGAAAGTATGCAGAATTCCATGTAGTTTTCTGAAACTTTTGAAGGTTCATTCCAAAAGTATATAATGAATTTGGTGGCATTCATTTTAACATTCAAAATATTTCTAGATCATTATCTTGCTAAGTGAACTTAAAAATTGCATAATGATGAGTAAGAAGTCAGCTAACAATGATGGGAAACTTCAGGAAGTAATTAGTTAAATTGTGAAATTATGAATATCTTGATTTTCTGTTGCAGAAATTGAATTTATCAATGCCTGTCCTATATCAATGAAATTGGCATGATGTTAGTTTATTATAAAAATTAATATGGGGTTACAATGAATTAATAAGGCAAATTAATGTAAAATCACCAAAAGCATTGGAAGTCAGCCAGCATATACCCATCAATGATATTTCTTTTTGGTGTCAAATTAGTTTTCTCCCCTACATCAGTTTGTTGACATTTTAAATTTTGCCCTCAAGAGGTGAATGTGAATAAATGACTGAGAACCAGTTAAAAGAAGTAACCAAGTTATAAGTTATATAAAAAGGCGTAAGTCATAGAAGTAAGGAATTGATTAGTTGACAGTACCTTAGTTATCCCAGATTTCCTTTTGTGTATTAATTCAGCCTAATATCTCAGGTAGTAACATCCCATCTATGGGTCAGACGATGGATTCAGTAGACAGGTTTGAACACGTAACCTAGGGTGGCACTCCAGTGTAGTGTTGAAGAACTGCTGAAGGTGATTTTATTTGGATTAAATGTGAACCCAAGGCCCTGCTGACTTGCTTGAGTATACTTAAAGATGCAGCACACAATTTGATGAAGGAAGAGGGATTTCTGTTGGTGCTTTGTCCATTTATTTGGTCATTCAATTCTATGCCTGTTATGGCTTTACTGCAAAATATAAATTGGCTGAGATGTTTGTCAACTTCATAAGAGGTGCGAAACTCCAAAGTGATTGATCAGTTTTAGGGCTTTTTAATAACCATCTTAAAGATGCGACAAGGCACAAACAAATGAATATTTTCTTTAAGTTAATTTACCAAATAGCATTAATTCAGCCCATATTGAGGGTATTTCTCAACTTGACTGTGAGGCAGCCGTGTGGTAGGGCAGATTATTCCAACATTATACACCCCGGCTGATAATTTCCCTATTGCCATCAGGGGACGGAGTTGTTCAAGGACTACGTGATCCATTTTGTGAGGTTACCAGCCAGACAGCCAGATTGAAAATAAATGCTTTGTTTAGATAGTATAATTTAAATAAGCCAATCAGCAGGAAAAGTTATGTGCTGCCAATCAAGCAGGCTGCTTCATCCTGATAGTGTCAAGCTTCTTGAGTGTTGTTGGATTTGCGCTCATCCAGGCAAGTGGGGAGTATTCCTTCACACTCCTGACTTGTGGCTTGTAGATGGTGGACAAGCTCTGTGGAGTCTGGAGGTGAGTTACTCGCTGCAGCGTTCCTAGCCTCTAACCTACTATTGTAGCACAATTGATGCGGTGAGACCAGTTGAGTTTCTAATCAATGGTAACCCTAAGGATATTAATAGTGAGGGATTCAGTGATGGTACCGCTGTCAAGGGGACAGTGGTTAGACTATATCTTGTTGCAGATGGTCTTTGCCTGGTATTTATATGGCAGTAATGTTACTGGCCACTTCTTTAGATCTTGTTTCATTTGAACATGCAGTGCTTCAGTATCTGAGGATGCATAAATGGTGCTGAACATTGTGTGTTAATTGGCAAACATCTCTGTTTCTGACCTTATTCTGGAGAGAAGGTCATTGATGAAGCAGCTGAAGGTGGTTGGGCCTAGGACTCCACCCTGAGGAACTCTTCCAGAGATGTCCTGGAGCTGAGATGACAGACCTCCACAACCTCATTTTGTCATTTATATAAAGGATTTGGATGTGAACATAAGAGGTATGGTTAGTAAGTTTGCAGACGACACCAAAATTGGTAGTGCAGCGGACAGCAAAGAAGGTTACCTCAGAATACAATTTATCAGATAGGCCAGTGGGTCGAGAAGTGGCAGCTGGAGTTTAATTTAGATAAATATAAGTACTGCGTTTTGGGAAAGCACATCAAGGCAGAAGTTATACACTTAATGGTAAGTCCTGAGGAGTGTTGCTGAACAGCGAGACCTTAGAGTGCATATTAATAGTTCCTTGAAAGTAGAGTCACAAGGAGACAGGATAGTGAAGAAGTTGTTTGGTTTGCTTACTTTTATTAGTCAGGACATTAAGTATAGGAGTTGGGAGGTCAAGTTGTGGCTGTACAGGATATTGGTTATGCCACTATTGGAATACTGCATTCAATTCTGCTCTCTCTGCTACAGGAAGGATATTGTGAAACATGAAAACGTTCAGAAAAGATTTACCAGAATTTTCCCAGAGTTGGAGGGTTTGAGCTATAGGGAGATGCTGAATAGGCTAAGGCTGTTTTCCCTGAAATGTCAGAGGCTGAAGGGTGACCTTTTACGAATTAATATAATCATGAGGGGCAAAGACAGGGTGACTAGCCAAGGTCTTTTCCCCAGGGTAGCAGAGTTCAAAATTAAAGGGCATAGGTTTAAGGTGTTAGGGGAAGGGACCTAAGGGTTAACTTTTTCACGCAGAGAGTGGTATGTGTATGTAATGAGTTGCCAGAGGAAGTGGTGGAAGCTGGCAAATTACATTTAAAAGGCATCTGGATGGGTATATGAATAGGAAGGGTTTAGAGGGATATGAGCCAAATACTAGCAAATAGGACTAGATTAATTGGGATATCTGGTCAGCCTGAATGGAACTGGAACTGAAGGGTCTGTTTCTCTAATGTACAGCTCAATCGCTGTATGACTCCGTAACTGCAATCATTTTGCTGTGTGCCAGATATGACTACTACAAGTGATGAGTTTGTTCCTGAAACCCATTGATTCCAGTTTTGATAGGGAGACTTGATATAACATTCAGTCAAATGCGACCTTGATATCAAGGGCTGTCACTCTCACCTCACTTCTGAAATTCAGCTCTTCAGTCCATGGCTGCAATGAGGTCAGGAGTGGAGTGGCCCTGGTAGAACCCAAACTGGGCGTCACGGAGCGGGTTATTGCTGAGCAGGTGCTTGGTAGCACTGTAGATGACACTTTTCATCACTTTTCTGATAATTAAGAGTAGACTGACAGGGCAGTAATTGGCCAGGTTGGATTTGCCCTGCTTTTTGTGTCCAGGACTTATCTGGGCAATTTTCTACACTGTTGGGTAGAAGCCAGAATTGTACCTGTACTAGAAAATCTTGGCATGGGGTGTGGCATGTTCAGGAACACAAGTCTTCAGGATTATTGCTAGAATTTAGAAAGGCACCATAGCCTTTGCAGTATCCAGTGCCTTCAACCACTTCTTGATATCATGTGGAGTGAATCAAATTGGCTAAGATTGGTATCTGTGATGATGGGGGCTACCAGAGGAGGCCACAATGGATTATCCACTTGCCACTTCTGGCTAAAGATTGCTGTGCATGCTTCAACTTTGTTTTGCACTGATGTGCTGGGCTCTTCCATCACTAAGGATGGGATATTGTGGAGCCTCCTCCTCCAATGAGTTGTTTAATTGTCCACCACCATTCATGATTGGATGTGGCAGGTCTACAAAGCTTAGATCTGATCTGGTTGTGAGTTTGCTTTGCTCTGTCTATCACTTGCTGCTTATGCTGTTTGGCATACAAGGCGTCCTGTTTGGTAGCTTCAATAGTTTGACACCCTGGTGCCTTCCTGTACTCTCCATTGACCCAGGGTTGATCCGTTGGATTGATAGTAATGGTTGAGTGGGGGAATGTGTCATGGCATGTGGTGCTAAATTGTTGGAGTATAACTTTCTTCCACCAAATAGCCTGATGCTGGATCCACACATCCTGCCAGAGGTGGGGTAGGTGGTGTTTGAAGATCTGGGTGGGTGGATGCTCGGATTTTCACACGCTCCCTCTGCTGTTTCCAGCTGTTGGAGACACCAAAAATGGTTGGCACCTTCACAGATGCTTCTTCTCCAGTTTGGGTGGTCTTGGGCACAAGATTCTACAAGTCGGTAGGGAAGTTGCATTTTTTTCAGGGAGTCATTGAGGACAACTTTGAAGACCCTCCAAATAATCATTTGCTTGTGACAAAGCATGGTCTGGAAGTCTTGTGGCAGGCATATGGCCGGCCCAGCACAGGTGCTGGACTGTAACCAATGCTGGGGATGTTGGCCTCAGAGAGGACAATGATGTTGGAGTGCCATTGGATTTGCAAGAGACTGGCATGAACAAACATGGACCTGCAAAAGATAGTAAATTACAAAGTTTACAGTGAACACCTGGAGGAACACAATTTGGAACAAAAGCAGTGAGATATCTAGCGGTTGAGGTAGATTTCACAACTCAGTTGAGTTTACTTGTCAATCTGTGTGGCATCCTTTCCACCCCTTGTGGCTGCCTGATAATCCTCACCATCCTGTTGCTTTTGTTTTGCCTATTGGCAGCTTTTGAAAAGCAGCAGGAATGGGTTTTGACAACAGAACTGGACAGAATTCAGCTGATAGAAGCTCATTTTTATTTGACCATTCTTTTTAAAAATATTTCAAGTACACACACACACACACACACACACACACACGCACACATATTATATATGAAACTGTCGACAGGAAATGCCAAAGAATATTTTACACATGATCTGCCACATTAAAGTCAACATCTGTCAACAATATCTGCACAACTTCTTTGCATAAAATGATTAAGAGTTCCCAGTGTGTATTTGAATATCAGATTCAATTCATTCAGAGCCGTTGGGGAATCACATGAATCAACTCCTTGGTAACAGCACACATACTGTTCCCTTTAAAAATCCCCCCTCACTGTTTCCCATTGTTTTATGAGCTTGCCTCCAGGTAGGATCTGGGCTCAAAATGGAACATGACACATGGCTAGTGCAGAGAATTGGTCAAAACATTTCTCATTGTGCTCTACATTAGTGTCTGAAGTTTCAGAATTGCTCAAAGTTTTAACTAGTGTTTCTACCTATCCATTGTTCACATGTTAAATGCAGTCATTATGTGGCCTTATTTGCCTGATAATAATCTGGCTCTGTTCAACAGGTGGCAGGCATCTACATGCAAACTTTCGAGCTCACATCAGTCCTAAATCGCTCATTAAAGCAGAGATTTTTATCAGGGAGGTCATAGGCTGAGTGCATTAAAATGTTGGACATTAAATGTTGATTTAATTGTTTGCAACAAAGTAATAATGTATCTTCAGTGATTTCTAGTCCTGCTGCCACTGTACCCTTTCGTTGTGTAAAAACATTAGGTACATTTTTCTTACTGATGAGATATTTTACTGGCTAGGTAGACATGGAGGTAAAATCTGTGCATATCTACAGCAGATGGAAATAGGTTGAACTACTCCAGGTGGAGTATTGAGAATCCACTCATCTCTATGTAAACAAGCTTTAAAAACCATTTTGAATAAGCAAGTAATTCCT
The DNA here is from genome assembly GCF_020745735.1 of Hemiscyllium ocellatum. Lineage (NCBI taxonomy): Eukaryota > Metazoa > Chordata > Chondrichthyes > Orectolobiformes > Hemiscylliidae > Hemiscyllium > Hemiscyllium ocellatum. The sequence continues at coordinate 23,161,005 of NC_083425.1, read as the reverse complement.
ACCAGCAGTAACTACAGAAACATTGGGCTGAATTTAATGTCTCTGCCTTGGAAAATTTGGTGGTAGGATCGATGAATCTAGTGAAGTGCAGCACCTTCTCACTTCTGCCCTGAGTAAGTCAGTGTAGGGAGACTGGAGACATCCTTCTAGCCCCCACCATCCATTAAGGCCTAGAAGCAGGCAACTAATGAAGATGATCACTAGCCTACTGTTGGTAAGAAACCGGGTGTGTGGCAGTATGTCAGGATTGCTTGCAAACATCCTGCGGTGTCTTTCTTCAAAAATATTCAGTACCTGATGTAAGGACCAGTTTGATTAAGGTGCCTGATGTAAGGACCAGATTGATTAAGGTGCAGGGCAATGGGCCTTTCAATAAGCCCGGGCTTTGGGTGGCTGCACTACCAGTGGCAATTGCCACCTTTCTGGTGCTGCTGAGGATTGCTGACCAGTTAAGTGCCTCTTTGACACTTGATGTGCTGAGCTTTCAAAAGGAGAGGCAACACAAAGTTCTTACTGATTCCCTGACAATTTCCCCATTGTCTATACTAAATAATAACCATACAATTAAAATTATTACAGTAAAATTTACAGTCGGTTCTGCTATAACGCGATAGTTCATTCTCGTGCAACCCCATGTTATAACAAAATCGCATAAGAGCAGCACCGTTCGAACTAATGGGGCTGGAATCACATTATAACCAATACATGCTTTAAAAGTTCGTCCTTTAGAAACAGTGTCCCCAGTTTGTCAATTGTGTTATAGAGAATTCACATTAATAAAATGCATTTTATAGCAGAATGATATGCTTTTATGGGCTATTGTATACATTTATATATTAGAGATGAGTTGAGGGTAAATGTAAAACACTAATCCACCCATTGGCAGGGTAAGGAAGTTATGTTATTCTCTCCCATTTTCTATTCTCTATATTCCGACCAAAAACAATGTCCCACAAGGGGGGTCTACAAATGTAGCTCAAAGTGGCTCTCCTTTACTTCCTGGAAAAGTGTGCCTGGTCTCCACTTAGCTCTTAAAGTGGTGGCACTGAGGTTAAAAATTCATTGTGTGGGGATGCTAAATTGGAACCAACATATTAATCAGTGTCACGGGTCCCAGTACTCTTTTTTTCATAGCCAGTCCCTCAGAATTAAGGATGACTTGCTTTCACTCTGATTCAGTGGATTTTGAATTGGCTGATTAGTAAAATGCACAGTCTGCAAAAGTGATCACATTTTGCTCAAAGGGTTGGGTGCATGGGCTGTTTGGAAGCTTGTGCACTCCCTCCAGCACCTTGGCTTCACCTCTCCACAATTTCTGATGGAGTCTGTCAATGTGTATAGGACGTTCCCAGATGAGCCATCTCCATTTTGGTCAATCACAAGACCACATTTCCCATGGGTTGGTAGGGAAGTCTGATTCCTTCATTGCTGATATGAGGGTATCTGTAAAGCACTTTCAGTCCTCCTGAGAGCCTCCTGCCGTAACTGAGTTCAAAGTAGGACAATTGCTTCAGGAATCTGATATCAGGCTTTACAAATGACACGCTTTACCCTGTATAGCTGGCTGTGATTGATTGGTGCCTTAATGCAAGGCGTGTTGGCTTGGGAGCTGTCACTGATTATGGACTACCTTGCTTGTTACTGAATTCGGGTCCTAGTGCACTGTAACATCAACCATACAGCATATTGTTTAAAGTAGTCACATTCCAACAGGTGACCTTTCAGAATAGGCACATAAGCTGGGAACTATTGTAATGAAAAGGAAGGAATGTCAGTGTGCATATGTTCTGCAAGATTACACTGAGAAGTGACAAAAACAGAAGTTGCTGGAAGATCTCATCAGGTCTGGCAGCATCTGTGAGGAAAAATCAAAGTTAATGTTTCGGGTCCAGTGATGCTTCTTCAGAATAGAAGTTGATTGAGCCTGTCTTGCCTTCCATTTTTATGAATATATTTACCTCACTTCTCTCTTCTTGATCCAATTATAATCTCTAAACATTTGTTTTAATATTCTGCACATTAATTATGATCAGCTGTTGCCTGATGCTGGCATCAGCTGATATGAAGCTAGGGCCCAAAATCTTAAGCATTTAACTATCTGATTTCAGTTGGTAGTGACACAGTGATAACATCTCTATTCAACTGTTGGCACAGCTTTGCATTATGTAATCCAAAGTATGAAGTGCAATGCCAAATGCTGAAAGTTAAGCTCATTTGGAGTACACACTGCAGAAGTCAAAGGCAATGTGAATGGTTGAACTGTATCACACTGTAGTTGCATAGTAAATTGAACACATGTTATTGACATGTCAGTTATCTGAAAGGAGCATTCTTATTCTTGGCTGAGTTGTCATTTCTTCAAATTTTCAAACAAGGTTTAAAAAGGCAGAATTATTAAAATAATTATGCCATTTTAATTTCTGGAATGCAGAAAATTGAAATTTCTAAAATACCAATTCCCCGAATAAAACTTTGTGGCAAATAGTCCAATGTAAGCAATAACTTTACATTCAGTTAACAATGGCAGATCAGGAAGTTGAGCTGTTGGAACAGTGTCTGCTTGTCCCAGAATTAAGCATCTTTAAAAGAGTGATGTTATTCAATTGTATATAAACAAATCTCAGGGTAGTTTTGCCAGATTTACGCCATTATATTAAGTGTACAATGCAATTTGATGGAAACTGTCAGAAAAGCTGAATCGCATTCACTGTAATCTATGCATGAGTTGTAGATTTGGCTAGATAAATCCACATTCAAGTCCACTAGGATTTTTATCCAAACCATTTCTGGGAGACCTGCTCCAGTTAAGCATAGAATGCAGCTTTTCATTTCTGAGTAATATTTTCTTAAGTCCATAAAATGCTTAATCAACTGATAAGTGGTCCCCATTCTCACTACTGCATGCCTCACTTAACTATCCATCTAATTAGGTCAACTCAACATCTCATTACTCACGGTGCAGATCAAACATTCAATATAATGATGTTCATCATAGATTTCTCATCGCATTTGCAAATACACACACATATTGGAAATACATTAGGTTTTATTCTCCAGCATAACTTATTGTCTTTTTGAGAAGAGTCAAATTTATACACTTAGCAATGTGCCTATTTAGACATATTTATTATCAACAAGTGAGACTTTTAGAGAGACTGTTCTTAAGCTAAAAGCTTGATTCTGATTAAATAGAACTTGACAAGATACAAAGGTTGCACTGCAGTTTCTAGGCCTTCAACTTTCTGCTTTTGTTATACAAACCACGTAAAGTTTATTCTGCTAAATTCTATTAGTGCTCCTGTCATTGAACAGTGTTCTCCTTCCCTCTCATGCATGAACAATTGAGGACATTGGTGCCACTTGGCTATAAGGTCAGGAAAGGGCAACAGGCCTTAAGGTCAGTGTAAGAGCAGTCATGTGAGATTTGCTAAGAGAACCAATGCTGACTGTGCAATTTGAACCCAGGATCATGACCCATTTCATTCAGAATCCGATTACAAGCTGCTCATGCACTAAATTAAATAAATAAAAGTTGAAATTATGGACACAGTTTCTCTTTTGTTGGTCCAATTGGGATTCAATTAAGCAATAATTTGCCCTAAAGAGTTGTAGGTGATGTTGATTGAAAGAAGGGCTCAGAAAATTGAACCTACAATCAAGGAGTTTCTTTGGCAACACAATTGAGAGTCTAAAATAATGAACCGTACTGTTTTCTAACTGTTCTGTGTAATATAATCAATCCGTCCACGTCATATCATAATGAACACCAAAGTCCTGTGCTTCAAAAATCTGCCACTTAGAAGACGGCTTCACTTGACTGAAGGGGTGAGCTGATTCTGATTTGCCCGTTATATATTTGGCCAAAACCTCAAATGTCGGTACAGAATTATTCCCACAAATATGTCACTGTGGTGGTTCCAATTTATGGGATTGGCAACCCAAGTTAAGCTGACAGTTCTAAATTGTCATCTAGTTATTGAAAACGAAGTGTATAGTTCCATTATCCAACATCAAAGAAACTAATTCAACTTTGTTTCTAAACAGCAACAAATTAAATTGTTGTTTCTTAGCAATGGAAATATTAACTTTACAAAAAAAAATTCAAAGTTCAGTTGGTATCTGAATTTTTACAGACTCCATGCTTAGGGTGATCTGATTCAGTCAGCCTAACTTTGATTTGAATTACACTGCAAACACTATTGAAGTCTAGCTGGGAATCTCAGAGCACAAAGACTCCAATCACCACAGAATAAGAAGGCCATACATGAGGATTTCATTCTAGAGGGGTGGAATTGAAAAGAAATTCTGTATTGATAAACCTTTATGGAACCTTGACTAGACCACTCTGCAGTCGTAGTTGCTGTATTTTAAAAAGAAACAAAAGTATAAGATGGACAGAAGGTTTGCAAAGATAATACAGGTACACAGTCTTTTATCCAAAATCCTTGGGGCCAGTTGTTTCTGGGATTTCAGAATTTTTCAGATTTCAGAATAAATGACATTTTCACAGTAAAATAATAAAATCTTGCTGAACAGCAGACACACATGTGACTAAATACGAGTGCTGAGACACAATTGACGCCTGTCAGTGCTGGGCCATGCCGCCACATCACATCTGAGCGATGTGGGTCGAGTGGGTGTTGGGTTGGGTCACCTGTTCGTGTTCCACACAGCCTTGTTATACAGAAAAAAACTTTACAATAAAAGCTTCGGATTTTGGAGCATTTCCGATTTCGGAATTTCCGATAAACGGTTGTGTAGCTGTACCAGAAAGGCATGTGGATATATGTATTGGAAAGAATAAGGAGGCTGTGTCTCTTATTTCAAAACAAAAAGCAAACAGGTGACCTTATAGGTTCATCAAAGTTATGAAACATTTTCAGAATGTGGAAATAGTTAGAATGTTTACATTCATAGGGACAGACAGAACTAGATACCATCACATTAGATCTCCACCAAGAAAAAGAAATGTTTTTACCTGAAGAGTGGTGAGAATATTGAACTTGTTACTACAGGGAGGGACTGAAGCAAATGTTTTAGAAGCAATCAAGAGTAATAAGTATATCTGGGAGTGGGAAATATCATTATGATGTTAGATTCAGATGAAGCAAGTTAGGAGGAGAAGCCCTGAAGAAGGGCTTATGCCCGAAACGTCGATCCTCCTGTTCCTTTGATGCTGCCTGACCTGCTGCGCTTTTCCAGCAACACATATTTAAGCTCTGATCTCCAGCATCTGCAGTCCTCACTTTCTCCCAAGTTAGGAGGACGTCTGAGTAGAGCATAAACTCTGACATGAACTGGCTAGGCTGAATGGCCTGTTTCCGTGTCTCATATCCTAAACACATGCATCATTAGAAAATTAACATAGCAATGTAACAGCACAAAATGCGTGTAATAAGAGTTTTGATAAGTGATGATTTGGTTATTTGAACTTGCTACTGAAAACATTAAGTTATGTATTTTGAAAAGAGGAGCTACTTCTATACACAGTCACCTAAATAGGAGCTCCTTGTGCTGCCACTATTAGCTGAATTAGACTGTTGTATGATTCTCTTTGAATTAAGCCATTTCATGTACATTTATGGAGTCTAAGAGGATGTTCTATTTCTTCAGGCTGTAGGTGTAGAACAAGAGCCTATAGATAGGAGATTTAATATATGGGTGTGCTCTAGGCTTTAGCGCATGGTATTCACTGCTCAGCTAGTTTTACTCTCAGCAGTAGTATTCGGGTGTTGTGGAGCTAGGGGAAATGCCCACAGACCAAAGAACCAGCAGAAAAGCCTCTCCCTCTCCATTACCCAATGATTGAGGTTTGCTTTACTGTTTTCCTACTCCTGTGCGATCACTGACATTTCCAATCTGTGTATTAACCTTGCTACGAAAGCGCTCAAAAGGCAGATGCGATTGAACAGAAGTTTTAACAAAATTATGAGCCAAATAGCAAACAGATGGAAAGTTGAAACGGAACATCAAAATAACAAGAGGTCACGTTTCAATTCCATGACCTTACCTACCCAAATCTTGAAAAAAAAGTGAATTTTTTTTTGTGTGTTGGCTGCTATCCTATATGAGATTGTTCTGATCGAATCCAGATGAGATCATGCAGCTATGGTTTCACTGCAAAGCAGCACATCTCAGATTCCACCAGCAACGCTGAGGATCCTTCACAGGCTGTCAATATGAGGAAACCGTTACAGAGGATGAATAAACAGGTCAGCTTTGACTTTCCTGACTGCACCACATCCGAATGTCAGATTAAAATCATTTATTCCCTGAAACTACAACGTACAAGGATTTTACAGTAAAAAATGTTAGTGTAAGTCACCCTAGTTATTTCCCCTGACCCACTGTCATTTTCTGCTTCAAAGAAAACTGCAACACATGCATCAGGATGGTAATTTAATAGTGCCCGGTGCATGAACTAACTTGAGAGCAGAGGTGAGTGCAAATGCTTAGAGAGCATTTTTTGGTCATCACAATTCATCTGACCTTGAATTGAATCAGTACCTCCAGTGTTAGGGGAGGGGAGGGGTGGAAGGGGATTTGAAATGTATGGAAAGTGGAGTTGCTACCATCTGTTCTGCACATTTTTCTCATTGTCTTTTAATATCCATCAATGTACTTTTGCGAAGTGGGGCGGGGGGTGCGAGAGAGGGGAGAAAGAAATGAAAGGAAAATGCACCTAATTCTCTGAAAGTGGAAAATTCCTCAGAGTTAATGTGCCAGTGGTCAATTAGAAACTTAATGCTAAGTGACTCAGAGTAGAAACCTATTTATTGAAATGCTCGAAAGCAGCGGTGAATGGTCCAGTGTTAATCTAGTTTAATTAGTGATTCAGAGATTATCACTTTAAACTGGGGCTTGCTCAGCAAGACCAAGTTGCCCTGTCAGGATGTGTTTGTTACAGTAATCACCTTAGATAATGCAGAGTATTGAAGGCAGCCTTTTCTTTTGTTTATTTCTAGATCCATAAGGACAGGCCTGAGCCTCCTCTGTGAGGAACTGAGGAATGAAGGGGAGCCCAAGAAGAAGAAATGCAAACTTCCTGGGAGGGAAAGTAAGGAACAGGAGTACAGTGGAAATAAGACTGGGTCAGAGGTCAGTAAATCGTTCTTGATTGTGTAACAAAGAAATGTGTCTAATGTTTGAACTGTTTTCTTTTGATGGCTAAGTTAATAAAGGAAAGGTCATGTATGGAGCTGAACCACGTTGCTAAGCAATATTCCTCCAACTTCTTTTCCCACTTGCTCCTGGCCTCAGCTTATGGCTGAGGATACAGGTAACTTCATCAAGTTCAACGTCCTCATTTAGGGAGAGAGAAATCAGCCAGTGAATTCACTCAGAATTATGAATCCATGACTCCTACTGGAAAGAACATGCTTCTTAACAAGAAGTGAAAAGCAGCCCTCACCAGCCATGTCGACTGCACAACCGTAATGTTTACCAATGTTCTTTGTTCAGTGTGTATTGTATATGTAGTCACATGGGCAAAATACTGGACAGTGAACAACACACCTGCTGACTCCTATGTTACAACAGTGATGCAGCATCAAAAGTAAAGCACCTGAGGGCACAAAATGACTTTGGTTCTTTTACAAGTTGATCCATTCACAGGATTTCGTTAGATATTAGAGGAAAAAATATTTTACGGTGACAGCAAGATCTGCTAGATTCTAGGAAGAATTTGATTTGATTTATTATACTCACGTGCACCTAAGTACAGTGAAAAGCTTTGTTTGTGAGCAGTACAGGCAGATCATAGTAAGCAAGGACATACAGATCATATAGGGTGCTTAGACAGAGTGAAGCATATAGGTTACACTGTGCAGGAGGTGCGCAAAGCAAGATCAACATTAACAAGATCAACACTATTTGAAGTTAGAGAGTCCATTCATCAGTCTAATAATGGCAGGGAAGAAGCTGTTCTTGAACCTGTTGGTGTGTATGTTCAAGCTGCTGTATCTTCTACCTGACGAAAAAGGAGAGCATTACTGGGGTGGGAAGAATCTTTGATGATATTGGCAGTGCTTCCATGACAACAAGATGTGTAAGTGGAGTCTGTGGATGGCAGGTTGACTTCCATGCTGGTCTGCACTGTGCACATAACCTTCTGTAGTTTCTTATGGTCTGGGCAGAGCCGTATCAGGCCGTTATGCACCCAGACAGTATGATTTCTGTGGTGCATCTGTAAAAGTTGGTGAGGGTCCTTATGGACATACCGAATTTCCTATGCTGCCTGAGGAAGAAGAGTTGTTGTGCCTTCTTAATCATCGCATTTACATGGCAAGTCCAGGACAGCTAGTCTGTTATCATCACTCTGAGCAACTTGACTCTCTCAACCCTCTCAACTTCCACTCTGTTGATGTAGATGAGGGTACGTTTTCCTCCTTTCTTTCTGAAGTAAATGATCAGCTCCTTTGTTTTGCCGACATTGAGAGAAAGGTTGTTGCACCATGACACCAAGCCCTCAATCTCCTTTCTATATTCTGATTACAATACTGAGTCTGAGATTTTTCAAACATTGTACACTAAATTTCCTAACACGGTTTGATTCAGTACTTTGTTTTCATTTTTTAAATTCATTAATAAACCTTCAGCTTTAAAGACGTCATTTACCATTCTGAGCTCTGGAAGGCACGCTGAGTCTGACAGGGCTCAGGGATATTCTATAGCTGCATTTAATGCAAAGAACAAAAGTTGTTGTGGTAACAGCATAGTATAGCCAGTGTGAATGCATCAGGTACACAAACGAGGTGAAGGACAAGGACAGAGCTGTTTTCATTTCTGTCTCTAGGTCTCTCTGAAAAAGTCCTTTGGAAATTTGAAAGACTACACTGAGAAGAAAAAAAAGTAATCATTTCTCGTTGTTCATTCAGGAATGCACAATAATGAGTCATCAAAAGATGCCTAGGCTATGCCATACCCATTACATCAATCTTCAAATTTGTGTCTGACAATCAAATCTGTCATATGGCACTGAAGTAAAACCAATCTCCTGGCAGGGAGGTTTGATAGTGCCACTTGGGAGGGTTTTAGCTATTATGATGGAGGTGTGAAGGGGGGCACTGGGGCAGCAGGTCAATAAGTATAGAGACTGGGGAAGGGCTTGAGAGTAAGGCAAGTATAACTAAGAGGAAGATCAGTCAGGGAGAGGCTGGAACTGAAGGCTTGGGCTGTATTTGTTTCAGTGCAAGAAATATAATATGTAAGACGGATGAACTTAGAGCTGGAATAATGCATGCAATTAAGATGTTGTTGCTATCACAGAGAGATGGTTGAAAAGGGGACAGGATTGGCAGGTTAACGTTCCAGGATATTGATGCTTTAGATGAGACAGAAGAGGAAGCAAAAAAGGTGGGGGAGTTGCAATACTGGTTAGGGACGGTATCACAATTGTGTTGATGGAAGACACACTGGAGGGATCTTGCAGTGAGGCATTATGCATAGAGCTCAGGCATGGGAAGGATACAGTCACAATACTGGGATTATACTGCAGACCTCCCAGCTGCCAGCAGGAGATCGAGGAAGAAATATATAATCAGATTCTGGAAAGATGTGAAAATAAAATAGTTGTTGTGGTGGGAGATTTTAACTTCCCTCATATTGATTGGGAGTCCTTTAATGCCAGGAGGTTGAATGGTGAACGATTTATTAGGTGTGTCCAGAAAGATTTTTTGAAACAGTGTGTAGGTAGTCCAACAAAGGAAGTAGCCATACTGGACCTAGTTCAGCTAAACTTAATTAGGCAAGAATTGGAGACTGTGGATTGGAACAGCTGTTTGAGGGTAAATCCACATCTGACATGTGGAAGTTTTTTAAAGATCAGTTGATTAGAGTGAAGGAGAGGCATATTCCTGTGAAAATGAAGGACAGGAATGACAGGATTTAGGAACTTTGGATAATAGGGGAAATTATCAGCTTAATCAATAAAAAAGGAAGCATACCTAAGGTCTAGGCAACTGAAAACAGACAACGTCCTTGAAGAATATGGAGAAAGCAGGAAGGACCTTTGTTCACTCACCTATCATATCTATATCCATTTGCAACTTCTTTATATCTTCTGCACAATTTACTTTTCCACCCATTTTTGTGTCATCAGCAAATATAGCAACCAAACAAAAATCACAAAATGATTTCAGAAAGTTACTTCAGTTTCAAATTCCTATGTTTGTAAAGCTTTTGACTTCCATCTCACGTATATAAGAAAGTTATTGAGAACATTTGATGCTGGTGTGCAGGAAAAAAAACAATAAGTCCCTCAAGCCTGTCCCAACCATGATCAAAACAGGCACCTCATGATCAAAACAGTTTCTATCTCTAGCCCCACCTGTCCCGTCCCGTCCCGTCTCTCAGCCCACCTCCTTCCCCGCCCCCACTTTCCACCCATCGATGTGATTGGCTCAGAGGGGCAAGCAGACAGTTTTTTTTTATTGCCTTGATCGGGACTTCCCAAAGTGGGGTCCAAGCTCCAGGAGGCATTGTGGGGTCCATGACAGAAATGCCTGAGGCCTCTCTCTCCCGACTCTCATTGGGTATCTCCTCCTCCTCCTCCACTCACCATGACAAGTTTCAAGTTGCAAAATGGGGTTGCAGTGTGAAAAGGCTTGGGAAGCAGTGGTCTAAGAATATTTTGGTTTGTGGAGGACATTGTCACCCATGACCTCCTCTTGTGAATTCTTGTTCCTGCATCGTGTTCCTCTTTTATGAGTGCAGATGGATGAAGGAAATACAAAGACCATTCTCATTCTATGTTCTACATTTCAAACCACCTGTGTTTCCTTCAGGAAATATTTCAGATTCCCCATGGGGATCAGGTCCATCAGAAAATATATAAGTGATGAACAGTACAGTGGCAATTCATTTGATAGCATCCTTCAGGCAGATCAGAAAGGAAGTATAACTTTAACTGTTTTCAAACTGTTTACACTACAGTTTTGAGAAAGAACTAATTAGCTTTCAGAGTCACTGTTGATGACTTGGAATATTGGTATGAGATAGAATTTAGTGTTGTAATAATTAAACGCTGGCAATAAGCACCAATCTGAGCAAATGATGGCATTAACCTCACATGTATCGTGGATTTCTTTCAGATGAAACCAAAAGCGAAAAAGGACACTCCTCAGACCAACCTCACATCTAAGTTGGGAAAGTACAGCTCAAGGCCAAAGCAAAAGGTATTGGGTAAAGCTGCAAATAAATCACACACAACAGCCATTCTGAAATCAGCCAACACCAGCCATTTTAGGGGGAAAACAACAGCCCTGCCTGGCAAGATTCAGAAACAACTGGGAAAAGCAAAGACCGCCTCAATCCCACACAGCCAAGAGAGAGCCAAGCATAGTACAGCAACTTCTGAAAAGGGTAAGTGCACTGTTAGAAGATCTGGAATTAGGTTCAGAAAAGCAAAGGTTTCCATGAGTCAGAAAAACCACATTCACTCACTTCATGATATGAAAAATGTTGAAAACCTGAGACAGATTGTAAAAATGATAGAAATACACAGCAGGTCAGTCAGGATCTCAGAGCACAGGCAAGGAAATAATTATGAATGTAATCTTTTGTTGGGATGGGAGAAATGAATAACATTTGTATGGAAATGAAAGAAAAGAATAAGAAAGCATTCATTCTTCTCCTTTTCAGCATACTTTTTAAAAATTAATGTAAGCTTATTGGAATAAACATCCTTTTTCCTTCCAACCTCCATTGTTCTACATAGGTATTAATACCTAAGAGGCTGACCTTCAATCAAATGCAACAAATAACTGGTCATTGGCCAATGTTGTGTCTTTATTGGTACATGGAAATTATTTTGATCATTATTTATATGGGTCTTGTCCCATATTCACATGCAGCAATCATTGTATGACTTTGAAGCACTCATTCTGGAGCACACGTACAGATGGCAGGAGCTTAATTTTATATCTAGGTCACCTATGCACACAATCCATTTGTTATAGATGCTAAAGAACTTAGGCTCTCTGTAATTGCTCTTTGGAAACATAGGAGAGTTTCCCCACCAGCCCTCCAGCATATTTCCAGGTCAGGAATGAGGGGTGGGCAAGTAAAATTGAAGAGTTGGCTCCCCCACCTCCTGACCACCCCTCAGTTATTCCTCAAACTACCACCCACATCAAATCTGAGGGTAGGTGATTAAAGCATCAGTCACCAATAAATAGCCAGTTAAAGTTCTCTATCTGCCTCCGTCACAGTAGTCTATGCAGATGAGAAAGGTGGAACAAAGGAAGCAGGGACATGTTTCCTCAACCGTAAGCTAAATACATGAATGAAGTGAGTTGCCTCCTTTGGGAGATGTCCTGTATCCATTGGGGGCAGAATACTCCTTTAAAATGTTACTATCCCTCCAACCCTTTATGCCAACTCCCTTGGCCTCCAGGACCTGATGCTCCCCTCCTCCACTTCAGTCTCCGCCAACCCTCCCAGACTCACTGGTAAGTCTCAATATCACGGAGTGACTCCTCAGAGCTGCTTATGGTCCCAACAGGGGCAACTGAGCTCTCAAGTATGTGACCTTCTTTCTCTGAGGCTTGGATGTTCTATTGTCAGTCCATTAAGACTGTCCTCAGCATATTGGTAGCCATTTGTAACTTTTTCTCCTGACTGTGAAATTTACTCAATGGGGAGTTAGCGATTGATACAAGAATTCTTCCTGTTACATATTTCTGGCGTAAGCTCATTGATTACCAGGTATCATTGCCTTAAGGTGTACACTTGTAAGTTATTCAGTTTTATTAATTTCCTGTGATGTTTCACACTTTGGGGAATAAGCAGTCCTCTGGTTTGAGGGTGGGGTAACTGAATCAGAGCAAGCAAATACATTTTAATTGTCACTTTAACAATCATACTTTGAGCCATTAATTTGATTTGTAATACTTTGATTTTCTGTTACAGTAGTATAGAAAGCTTTGCAAACAAATTAAGCAGTAGAGCAGTTTGGAACAAAGGAGTGTCCATGCAGTGGTGACAGGATAGAGTGAGATATACAAAAATACCAAGGCATGACTCATGAGAGACACTACCATCAGTGTGACAGGATTAACTAGGTAGTGTCCTTCATCGATTAGCATGTAAGAAGTTATAATGGAAACGTTTACACAAAAGTCTAACTAAATGTGAGTCTTGTAAGAGAGAAAGTCTAAGTGAATGCAAGCTTTCAAACATAATATTGACCTGCTAATTAAAGATGCCAACTTTATTTTAAATCACAGCCTCAAAAATAGAATCAGGCGAAGAAGATGGTTTATCGACTAGTAAAGTTCCTTTTTCAAAAAGTAAAGCAGCTCAGAAGACTAACTCCGACATGAAAAAGAAACCCGGAATTCAACCAAAGAGACGGGCTGTTGGAGTCAAAGTGCAGAAAGCCACCAATAAGAAGCAGAAACAGGAAGCTCAGGCATTAGTGACTGAAAAGGAATGGATGTCCACAGAGAGTGATGGCTTCTCTTCAGATGCTGGTCAGCTAATTTCTGGTATAGTACCATGTGGAACCATTTAGAAATGATAACATGGAGACAAACCACTCAGTCCTAGTGTCTCATCTCTACACAAGCAGCAGTACTAATCTTCCTCTTTTTTTCATTCAACAAACTAAGTTGATGTGGTACCTGCTCCAGTCATTAATTCTGGCTGTGCATTGTGCACATTCAAAGTCCTTGGTTCAGAAAGTTGTTTTGCCTTTCATCCTAAACCTCATATCTAAATTTACATACTTGTTCACTCATTCTCAGTGAGCAGTCAGTTTCTGTATACTGCACCGCTTTACCTTCATCACTTTATACCCCTCCAACCAGTCTCCCCATAATCTTTCCTGATCTAACATCCTACCTTTTTAAGACTTTTCTCTGATTCAAAATATATGCTTTTGAAATAAAAGGGAGACCTTTCTATAAAAGTATTATTATGGCATTGATGGATTACTGCAGTGGCTTTGCACAGTACTTCATTAGAGCAGCACTAAGTTATCAATGCTGAGCAGGGTTACATCATTGGATGTGCTTATGTCTCCAAGTTAATCACAGATATCACCTTGACTTGAACAGGAGGTTACTGAGAATGAGTGAAGCACCTCAGTACAAAGAGGGAAGCTATTAGTTCATCGATCTGCAGTTCCTTGTCTCTTTATTCTGTTGTAGTGACAGGAGCTCAAAATCCGGTTGGCTGGCTATGATTTTCCTGGCTAAGACTCTTTATAAAGTTTCAAAAACAATACAAAACTTATAAAAACTTACTGCTCCAAGAAAGTGAGGAAATCAACTCCAGCACTGAACAAATCTAAACAAAAGAACAGGACTTATTCAATTAATACTTACGGGTATCCCCTGCTTTTCGAATGTTCGCTTTACGCCAATTCGCTTTAGTACCTGTTTTCGCTAAACGAAAGAGGATTTTCGCTTTTACGAAAAAGCATGTGCAGCGAGAATGGCGCCGCCAGGCGCCTTCACTGGGAACTACACTCAGGCATCTCAGCATCAAGCCGCCATAGCTTTGAACTGTGTCTCTGAGCATCTATGCTTTATCTCAATTTATTTTGTGCATCCATTAGCAAGATGTGTCCGAAGGTATCTTGTACCTCCCACAATCCCACCCTCAAATGGTCTTAACTATAAGTTAGTGCTAGTTTAGGTTTTATGTGTTATTTGGTATGATTTGATAGATTATTCTTTGGGTTTGGGAACGCTCAAACATTTTTCCCATTTAAGTTATTGGTAATTGCTTCTTTGTTTTACATCATTTTGACTTTCGAACAGTTTCATAGGAACACTCGATTTTTAGATATCGGAAGGACACCTGTATACAGAGCTGTGGGGAGTGTTGCCAGACAAGGAGACCTAGGGATGAAAGTTCTTTGTTCCTTGTAAGTGTAGTTACAGGTAGACAGCATGGTGAAGATGATGTTTGGCACACTTGCCTTTATTGGTCAGTGCATTGACTATACGAGTTGGGGGGCCATGTTGCGGCTGTACAGGACATTAGTGAGGCCACTTTTGGAATACTGTGTTCAATTCTGATCCCCCTGCTATAGGAAAGATGTTGTTCAATTTGAAAGGATTCAAAAAGATTTACAAGCATGTTGCCCGGGTTGGAGAGTTTGAGCTATATGGAGAGGCTGGATAGGCAGGTGCTATTTTCCCTGTAGTGTTGGAGGTTGAGGATTGTAGATGTTATATAGATCTTATAGAGGTTTTTAAAATCATAAGGGCATGAATAGCATGCATAGCCAAAATCTTTCTCCTTAGGTAGGCTAGTCCAAAACTAGAGGGCATAGATTTAAGGTGAGGAGGACAAGATTTAAAAGAGACCCAAGGGGCAACTTTTTCACACAGTGGGTGGTGCGTGTATGGAATGAGCTGCCAGAGGAAGTGATGGAGGCTGGTACAGTTGCAACATTTAAAAGGCATTTGGATGGATATGTGAATAGGAAGGGTTTAGAGGGATATGATTCAAATGCTGGCAAATGGGACTAGATCAGTTTTGGATATCTGCTCAGCATGGACAAGTTGGACTGAAGGGTCTGTTTCTATGCTGTGTAGCTCTATGACTCTGTGTTAAAGTAGAGGCTTCCCATCAACATAAACCCATTTTAATTGGAATGTTCGTCTTGCTTCCCAAATGGAAAACATTGCATCTTTCTTCCTAAGTAGCACACCCAAAGCAAAACAAGCTTATAAGCTTGTTCACCTGCTAAAGTGAGGTTGATATTAGTCAACAGGCACTGTTGCAAAATGAGAGAATCCATTTTGGAGATAGGAATAACTGAAATCTTGAATTATGTGTCTTCTTGACAGTTCGCAATGTATGATCTGAAACCCAAACCAGCTGTAGGATAATGCAGAGTGATGAACTTTTACCCAATAGTTTGTCTTCACATTGACTCATTGTCAAAACAAACACTGATGCAGTAACATCACCGTCAACTCTGTGTTTTGCCCAAATGATTTGAGTATTAAGGAATAATTGAATGGACGCCTGCACAAACCTCTTGACTAACTTGTCTATTTTCCCCCAATCTTTCTTTGCTTCAGATATGAGTGAAGATGACAACAACTATAACAGTGCTGATGGCAGTGATGCCATCACTGAACTGCCAATCAAAGACTCCAACCCGGGACTGCGCACAGAGTACTCAGCAAGTCTCACTGCAACCGACATTGGTCCATCACCTTCCTCTGTTGTGAAGCTGGAAGCCAATCAAAAAGCAAAGAAAAAGAAGGAAAGGCAAGGCCTCCTCGGTAAGTAACTGAACTTACATGGTATTGCTTGGCCATTGCAGTTCAGTAACATAAATGGTAAAGACTCTGGTCATGATCAATAAACATATTGAAATGGTGCCCTTGAATTTGATATTAACTTTCACTTTCCTATATAGTTGTATGTTTGATATGAAATAAATAAATGAATAAATAGTGCAGGTTTTGTCATGACCAAATGCTGCAGGAACCATTTTGAGTGTTACGCTGGAAGCAATGCAATTCAGAAATACTGTGCCGTGTAAGGTTGCGTTTCTCCCCTCTGCATCCCCCGATGTTACTTTGTAGTACTATGAGTATTTTCCCCCTGTGATTATCTCCTATCACTAACTAATGGAGGGATTATATGCAAAACTGGGTTTCCCACTGGCCGTGCCATTGGATAAAGCATTGACCTGTAGAATTTGTTATTGTTCATGACTTGAAGTGTGTGTCAGATCGTTCACATTTTGATTTTTGTCATTTCATTTCATTTCATTTGTGAGACTATTGTGGAATTCTTCTGTGCCCACCTTGGCCTGGCCTCAGGGGTGTGGGGGGATGTACAGAGTTCTCTCTTGGCTTCTGCAGATGCCCTTTGTAATGACTGACATCAGGAACCACCCAGATAACAGTAGAGCACGTAGACAGCAGTAGGTTACAAGAACACACTGGAAACTATGCAGTGAGACACTCGGCTCCAGACTCCCCAAAGCCTGCCTACCATCTACAAGGTGCATGTAGGAGTGTGATGGAATATTTCTCACTTTCCTGCATGGACAGTTTCCAAAAACTCTCAAAAGGCTTGACAGTACCCAGGACAAATCGGCCAGCTTGATGGCATCCCATCCACAATCTTATATATTCACCCTCTGCACTATTGGCCCACAGTGTGTAGCATCCACAACATGCAGTATTTTGCCAAGTCTCTCATAAAAGCATCTTTTGAGTCCATTGGTTCCATTATTTTGAAGGACATGAGCAGGGGACAATTGGAATAATCATGATCAACAAGTTCCCCTCCAAGTCACTGGCCAGCTTTGTTTGGAATTATATTGTTATTTCTTCAATGTTGCTGGATTAATTTCCTGGATCTCTCTCCTTCAGTGTACTTACATTAGTTGGACTGCAGTGTTTTATGAAGGCATCTTACCCCAAGGGCTTTTAGGGACTTCCCTTGCCAGAGATGTTCATATCCCATAATTAAATTTATAACAAATATTGCCATCCCAAATGTTTGTGATGGCTCGGTGGCTCAATAGTTAGCACTGCTGCCTCACAGTGCCAGGGACCCGTGTTCGATTCCAACTTCAGGCAACTATGTAAAGTTCGCGCATTCTCCCTGTGTCTGCATGGGTTTTCTCTGAGTGCTCCAGTTTCCTCCCACAGTCCAAGGATGTGCAGGTTAGGTGAATTGGCCATGCTAAATTGCCCATAGCGTTCAGGGATGTGTAAGTTAGGTGCATTAGTGAGGAGGAATGTAGAGTAATAGGTTAGGGCAATGAGCTTGGGTGGGTAACTCTTAAGAGGGTCAGTGTGAGCTTGTTGGGCCAAATGGCCTGTTTCCACAGTGTCGGGATTCTATTCTATGAAATCAGATCAGTCACAAAATGAATGGAATGCACATTTTCCTTCTTAAAACCTTAGCTGAGGGCAAGTCTCCCCTTTTAAATTTAATTATTGTAGCCATTCAAATGGGTATTACATTCACCCTCAAATGAGAGACAACTGTCAAAAAACAGCCGTAAAAGTTCCAAACAAAAGCCTCATAAATGTACTTTGCAATAAAATCTGTTAATGGGGACCACCTGCCACATGTAACCACAACTGCATATTTCCATTCCCAGTTATGATTTTATTATTAGGAAAAAGAAACATGTCCGTAGGAAACTTGCATGACCGGCACGTGGCCTAGGGCAGCTTCCAAATGGATATTGCAAAGAGCTGCTGCTGCTGATAAACAATGGCAGAGGGAATTCATTTATTCAAACCTCATTTTACTTCACAGCTGTGCAGAGGGACCACATACAAACAAGGACTTATTCTGCAGCAGCCATGAGTGGTCATTGTTAACAGTTACCACTATTATGAAAACAACTCATTTCCCCCATCCCATACTTCATATCGTCTTAAAAAAGCTCAAAGACTTGAGCTAAGTATCGATAATAATTGAACTCTCTCGGAACTTGAGAGTCCACTATAACGTACAGAGCTTTGTACATATGTGGTCATTCTCCTAAAGCTTTTGCTGCTGTGTGCCGGGATGATTAAAGGTTACTCGATGCATTGCTCATGTTTGATGACTAGGGAGGGCCGGGTTCAGACCATGGTGATTTCCTGCTTTACCTCTTGAACTGGCCAGTGGGTGAATTGTAAATTCTACTTCTTTGTGCTTTCAGGAACTCTTGGATTTTCCAGCGCAGATGGAGATGTGAAGATTAAAAAACGCCCTGCCAAGCATGGCCTGGAATCTAGCAATGCAGTTAAAAAGACCGAGAAGCTGCCGGCCATGAAGAAAAAAGCACTGAAAGCAGGGGAAAAGAATAAGAAGATGAAGAACTCCAAGGGGCCAGCGGAGGTGACGATTTGGCACCATTTTGAATCTGATCTGCGGCCCCTGCTGCATGATGGGAGATTACTTCCTGGCGGTTCTTCTGTACCTGCAAAATTGGCATCTAGAAGGCAAACCAGGAAAGGTTCTGCCAATAGATGTAAAAATGTCACCAGGAAAAACAAAGTGCTGCAAGCTACTTTTAAGGTAGGTTTACAAAAGGTAGTTGCCTTCAAATCCAAACAAAAAGTCCGACATTGTTCCCCATTAACCGCTGTGAGATTGCAAATATTTAACTCCAGGCATTTTACTGATAATTTGTATAACTTCAAAAGGTTTCAGTCACATTTATCTTCAATTCAAAGTGACAGCCACCTTTTCCCAGTTCTGCTGTAGCTACCAGTAAAAAAAAGTATGTCTTAATTGTTTTTAAAGTCCTTGTAATACTTCCAGCTTCAGTTTCTTTGCCACTTTGTTGCCCATGTTCATCTGACAAGACTGGAACACATTAGCTACAGCCAAGTCTCCAGCTGCTGGCATTGTTTCTTAATGTCAGATGAGAGGAAATCATTTTGCACAGCAGGATGGGTTTCATTGGGGATTGATCCTGTCCTGAGATGTGCAGTCCACAAGCACCTCAATCACTGACCAGTATCGATCACCCATTGAGGATAACTAAATCTGAAACTTAGTTAATATGTCAGCAAAGGTTCGACTTAGTATCACTTCTTCTTTTTTTAAACACACAGCTCCGGATCTCCCCCTGCCCCCACCCCCTGAACTTTAAAGCTTTTTATTTCACATGTGACAATAGCAGGAGAGATCTCGCTCTGAATTCCCTTGACTCCCACTGTTTGAACAGCAGTCCTCAGTTCTGTGTTTCGTTGTGATAGCTCAGCCATGACTGGAGGCTAACAGTGCAGAAACTCTCTGGCATGAACCCAAGACCTGCTACTGTGCGATACTGTGTATTACTACAGCAGTCTGCTGTGCTGAGAGGATTGCCAGAATCTTAAATCTATGCTGCCCACAATTCAACAGAAATGAAACAACTGCGTCTTAAGAGTTTCACCGGCTCTCTCTTCCCATGTCTGCATGCTACAGATTAATAAAGGACAGTTTCAAAGTGTGATATCAGTGATGTGGAGCCTGAAGTGGGTCACGCTCCCCACCATACTATGACACACCCCTCCCCATTGTTAATTCCAAGAACTCACACACCGTCCCAATGGATTAGCCTTATAGATATGAAGGTGCGTTAAAACTTTTAAAAGTTTCTTCTATTTTCTCTAACCATTGGCTGACACTGCCCACAGGCCTGAAAGACTCTGCCTCTCCACCTCCCTCTCATTCCTCTTTGACTACAGTTTTGGTCTATTCTCCCTGTATCTCCATTTGTCATATACTCGGCACTTTTCCTTTATGAATCAATTAGGACTAAATTAACTGAAATTTGGAGAACTAAGTGGGGAGCAGTGGGGAGAATCTCATAGCAACCTATAAAATTCCTACAGGACTAAACATATTCAATGTAGGAATGATAGTCCTGATGACCAGGGAGGAGTTCAGAATTAGAGGTTAGTGTCAGAGAGGTCACAGAAATGGGGTAAGCCATTTAGGAATGAGATGCGGAGAAATTCACCTAGAAAGTGGTGAATCTGTGGAAATCTCTGCTGCAGAAGGCATCTGAGGCCAAAACATTTAAAGAAAATGTTAGATGTGGTGTTTAGGGTTAAAGGGATCAAAGGGTGTGGGGAGAAAGCAGGACCAAGGGACTGTGTTGGACGACCAGCCATGATAATATTAAAAGGCAGAGTAGGCTTGAATGGCTAAATGGCCTATTCTGCTCCTAATTTCTATGTTCCTACATCCACGTGAAATACTTTGAGACCATTTTATACAAGTTCTTGTTGTTGGATGTGATAATAACTGTGTCCTTTGTATCAGCCTATTGCAGCAAGGAAGACTGGCTTCCATGTCTGTCTGCTTCTGTCTTGTCCGTGACTGTGGATATATTCTTGTCGGGTTGCAATTTATTTTTCAGTGATTTCTCAAAATATTTACTTGTTTAAAAAGCTTTCTGCTGCTCTGCGCCTGGTCATGTGATGGCATGTTTGTGGCCAACTTTGCTCCATGCTCATTGGTAACATTTTAATTTCAAATAAATAAGTTACAAAATAGCACCTTTGAATAATTCGCAGTCAGAATTGAATCCTTCATCTGTATACCAAAGAGAGAGTGAAAACACAGTATTGAGGTCTGATCACCTGCCTGCCAATTAATTAGAATATCTGGTGACTTCTGAATATCTTTATCACTGCACAAAATTAAGAGGTGAAACATCTTCGTGGTTTCTCAGTGAGGGTACAAAGGAGAATTACCTGTTTGGTACTCGAGCTGAGCTCTTCAACAGGCAACTTTCTGATGAATGGCAACTGTTTCAGAGTTGAATGAGTTTTAAACAAGTTGTTTTCTGTAGCTCAGCAGCTATAAATCAGCGCAGGTACACAACTTAACTAGTGAGGATGTTAGATTGCAGAAAGCCACCCTGTTCTGAGCGCTGTAAGGGATTGCGACTACCGACTGGCATTTGACATTAGAAGGTTCTTCAAAGACTTGCCATGAACTTTGGAGCGTTTGCTCTTCATTTGACTGTAATTAGAAATTTCCTGGACTAGTTGCTGCACTGTGGGCCCTCATCTTATATCGTGTAGTCAAGAAATTAAGACCCAGCGATCTGTCAGAAATATGAGTAGCTTAAAGGCTTATAAGCTTGGCTTTCAAGTCACCTCATATCATCACCAGTGAAAGTGACTCCATCATGTGCTTCAGTAAACACACTAACATGCACCCTGGAAAATCCCCTAAGTCCCATTCCCTCACAATCCTACTTTCAGTGATGGCAGAAGTGACTGTGAAGAATAGGAACAATGAACTACCACTAGCCAAATTGTGCCACTGTCAATGTAATCCTTTGAGTACTGAGGGAAAAATTGAATGTTAATACAGAAATAGCACAAGATTACAATTCAAATTATGCAAAAAATGTAGGAAAGAATTTTATGAATTCTGCCATCCTCAATAGAATTGAAGGAAGGGACATGTTTAAAATGCAGTGTGTGTTCTGACCACCGCCTATCCATTCATTAACTATGACAGAGACAGGTCTACTCTTAGTGGATGGTCTGGCATCTTTAACTGGGTGAGCTCATTCATGGGGAGGGAACCTTTTGGGATTCCCTTTACTCAGCAGAGGCATCCCTTGCTCATAGCATCCCCTTAATCTTCCCTAAACCCACACTTTCAAAGCAGATTTCTACCCCCTTAAGTCCTTCTACTAGAACAGCCCAGCTCCACTGGTACCCTGCACTTAACCAAAGTCTGGCCCCTGTTAGCAGCTCTTCTTTAGCAGTGCCTATAGTTTCAACAATGACCGCACTCAAACCTGGCATTGTGAGCACTGCCAGAGCCGGAGAGCAATCAGGTTGGTCAGCAGCTCTTTAAGGCAGGGCACCCAACCCAGATGGGGGTGGATGTTTTGCTCCAAGATAATTAATGCCACCCAAGTGATGCAGCGTGGCTAATGTTATAATATACATTATAATGTGTAGCATCTATAATATTCATCGTCAAAACTCTGGGTAGAGAAATGGGAAGCCTTGCTATCCAAATAACTCTGCTGATGGAAACATCTGATGTACCTTCCAGTGCTCTGGTCATTGTCTGCTATCACAGTAATCAAGTACTTGACAAATCATGACAGTCAGTATCTATCAGGTATTTGACAGTGTACTTCAAAGTGACATCAGAGAGACCCCAGTTTCGAAGGGCGTTGGACTCATTGCTCCAAAGGCACTATTTCCTTCCTAGGATGCTCTAAGAATGTTCCTTGTTTTTGTCCATCCTGTAGCTCTTTATTAAAATCGGATGTAGTTTAATGGTATATAATTAGAAAGTTGTCAATATTCAATCCAAAAACACAGCTGTGGAGCAGTTGACTGTAATGGCAACACTGGATTTCAAACAAGAGGCACAGGACTGCAACTTTCTATTTACGTTTGTAGTCACAGTGCTTATTTAGTTAATACACTAACCTGAAGACTTCAGCATTTACTTGTTGTGTGCCTTAAAGAACAACTCCAGTCTTTGAATGAGGAGAACTGCTTTGATTTTATATTGTAACCTTGTTCTGTTTTAGTAACAGGGCAAGGATCAGGTAGGTTGCCCACAAATTGCTGTACATTCACCAGTAGAGCTCATAACTTAGGAGAGAATTCTGTCTCAAAACTCTGACCTCATCTTCATCTCAATCTTAAACACCTTATCTACAGATGAATCTTTCACAGGGTGGGGTTGGTTTTGTTTATATTGGAGCTGAAAATGTGTTGCTGGTTAAAGCACAGCAGGTTAGGCAGCATCCAAGGAACAGGAAATTCGACGTTTCGGGCCAGAGCCCTTCATCAGGAATGAGGAGAATGTGCCAGGCAGGCTAAGATAAAAGGTAGGGAGGAGGGACTTGGGGGCGGGGCGATGGAGATGTGATAGGTGGAAGGAGGTCAAGGTGAGGATGATAGGTTGGAGTGGGGTGGGGGCGGAGAGGTCAGGAAGAAGATTGCAGGTTAGGAGGGCGGTGCTGAGTTGAGGGAACCGACTGAGACAAGGTGGGGGGAGGGGAAATGAGGAAACTGGAGAAATCTGCGTTCATTCCTTGTGGTTGGAGGGTTCCCAGGCAGAAGATGAGGCGCTCCTCCTCCAGCCGTCGTGTTGTTATGTTCTGCCGATGGAGGAGTCCAAGGACCTGCATGTCCTCGGTGGAGTGGGAGGGAGAGTTAAAGTGTTGAGCCACGGGGTGGTTGGGTTGGTTGGTCCGGGCGTCCCAGAGGTGTTCTCTGAAGCGTTCCGCAAGTAGGTGGCCCGTCTCCCCAATGTAGAGGAGGCCACAGCGGATGCAATAGATGATGTGTGTGGAGGTGCAGGTGAACTTGTGGCGGATATGGAAGGATCCCTTGGGGCCTTGGAGGGAAGTGAGGGAGGAGGTGTGGGCGCAAGTTTTACATTTCCTGCGGTTGCAGGGGAAGGTGCCGGGAGTGGAGGTTGGGTTGGTGGGGGGTGTGGACCTGACGAGGGAGTCATGAAGGGAGTGGTCTTTGCGGAACGCTGATAGGGGAGGGGAGGGAAATATATCCCTGGTGGTGGGGTCCGTTTGGAGGTGGCGGAAATGACGGCAGATGATACACTATATGCGGAGGTTGGTGGGGTGGTAGGTGAGAACCAGTGGGGTTCTGTCTTGGTGGCGGTTGGAGGAGCGGGCCTCAAGGGCGGAGGAGCGGGAAGTGGAGGAGATGCGGTGGAGGGCATTGTCGATTACGTCTGGGGTGAATCTGCGGTCCTTGAAGAAGGAAGCCATCTGGGCTGTACGGTATTGGAACTGGTCCTCCTGGGAGCAGATGCGGCGGAGTCGATGGAATTGGGAATATGGGATGGAGTTTTTACAGGGGGCAGGGTGGGAGGAGGTGTAGTCCAGGTAGCTGTGGGAGTCAGTCGGTTTATAGTAGATGTCTGTGTTGAGTCGGTCGCCCGAGATAGAAATGGAAAGGTCTAGGAAGGGGAGAGGGGAGTCTGAGACAGTCCAGCCTCCCCATCAGCGTTCCGCAAAGACCACTCCCTTCATGACTCCCTCGTCAGGTCCACACCCCCCACCAACCCAACCTCCACTCCCGGCACCTTCCCCTGCAACCGCAGGAAATGTAAAACTTGCGCCCACACCTCCTCCCTCACTTCCCTCCAAGGCCCCAAGGGATCCTTCCATATCCACCACAAGTTCACCTGCACCTCCACACACATCATCTATTGCATCCGCTGTGGCCTCCTCTACATTGGGGAGACGGGCCGCCTACTTGCGGAACGCTTCAGAGAACACCTCTGGGACGCCCGGACCAACCAACCCAACCACCCCGTGGCTCAACACTTTAACTCTCCCTCCCACTCCACCAAGGACATGCAGGTCCTTGGACTCCTCCATCGGCAGAACATAACAACATGACGGCTGGAGGAGGAGCGCCTCATCTTCCGCCTGGGAACCCTCCAACCACAAGGAATGAACTCAGATTTCTCCAGTTTCCTCATTTCCCATCCCCCCACCTTGTCTCAGTCGGTTCCCTCAACTCAGCACCGCCCTCCTAACCTGCAATCTTCTTCCTGACCTCTCCGCCTCCACCCCACTCCAACCTATCACCCTCACCTTGACCTCCTTCCACCTATCACATCTCCATCGCCCCTCCCCCAAGTCCCTCCTCCCTACCTTTTATCTTAGCCTGCCTGGCACATTCTCCTCAATCCTGATGAAGGGCTCTGGCCCGAAACGTTGAATTTCCTGTTCCTTGGATGCTGACTGACCTGCTGTGCTTTAACCAGCAACACATTTTCAACTCTGATCTCCAGCATCTGCAGACCTCACTTTTTACTTGTTTATATTGGAAGCTAGTTCTCCTGTACTGATACTTAACACTTCTGTTTCCCTTTGTTAGAAATCAAGTGGACTATGCCTCTCTCAAAAAAGAGCAAACCCCACTGACCATAATCGGAACAGACTGAACAAACTAAAGAGCAAGCTGCCAGTGAAAGAGGTGAGGAGTCGATGGAGAGAGCATCTTCGTACAATTGCAAACTGACTCTGTTCATGACTCACTAGTTCTGAGTACCCTCAGGAAATAAGAGTTGGTTTATTTTTCAGCCACCATTTATTTAAATAAACCATTTTAAAACTATTTGATAAATACAGGGGGAAGCATTGATGATTACCAAAACATGAAAATTGTTCTTTGTCACATGTACAAACAAACAAGTTCATTGATCTGAACTGAAATCAACAAAAACTATTAAAGGTTGGCATGCAATACTGAGAGAAACACCTAAAATTGATAAGTTATTAATTTTTTTAAAAAGTTCAGCTGCAGAGCTTTTAAAAGCGTGTGTTTAAAGAAAATATGTCTGGGAATGTTAGCTATCAGGTTGGTTTTCCTATTCTGATCCCTGCCCTGAAAATGTATTAACCATTCATGAAATAAATGTTCATTAGTAAGGATCAGCTTTGAATTCGATACAGAATCTGAAATGTGCGGAATGGGATTCATGTTTGCAAATAACTCCAGCTTGTCCAGTTTTCTTGTGTCCTTACACATGTTATGCCATTAGTCCACTGATCACAGCAGTCCTTTCCCATAATCTGCTTGAAGATAACAGAATCAAAATAATCAATTGTTGTTGTGATTTTGGTATTGCTTATCAAGCTCCTTAATCACTTCACAGTCTAGTTGACAGTATCCAGTTCACTAATGTTTCTAATGAGGAGAATTTCAAACCCTCCAATCTAATATGTGTTGTCTATATATCGTGTGTGTGTGTGTGTGTGTGTGTGTGTGTGTGTGTGAGAGAGAGAGAGAGAGAGAGAAGATGGATAGACAACAAACAAGCCATCTCAGATGATGTGTCTTTATGTGACACACCTTTTCATCATTGCTGAAGAGATCAATCTTTGAGAGGCTGGCTCTGCCACAAATACTGCTCATGAAGTTACTGGGCATCATTGTGGAGTTTTTCTTTGCCATTAGTGCCTATTGACAAGCTACCATAACACTGGTCATTGTGGAGGTGCATGCCTATCCACAGGAGATGTTGCCATTTCCCTCTGTCCCAGTAAGTAACTCCCAGAAGTGATGCAAGTCACACTCACAAGCTTTGAGGAAGTAACAAAGAGGATTGATGAGGGCAGAGCGGTAGAAGTGATCTATATGGACTTCAATAAAGTGTTCGACAAGGTTCCCCATGGGAGATTGGTTCGCAAGGTTAGATCTTACGGAATACAGGGAGAACTAGCCATTTGGATACAGAATTGGCTCAAAGGTAGAAGACAGAGGATGGTGGTGGAGGGTTGTTTTTCAGATTGGAGGCCTGTGATCAGTGGAGTGCCACAAGATCGGTGCTGGGTCCTCTACTTTTTGTCATTTACATAAATGATTTGGATGGAAGCATAAGAGGTACAGTTAGTAAGTTTGCAGATGGCACCAAAATTGGAAGTGTAGTGGACAGCAAAGAAGGATGCCTCCAATTACAACAGGATCTGGACCAGATGGGCCAATGGGCTGAGAGGTGGCAGATGGAGTTTAATTCAGATAAATGTAAGGTGCTGCATTTTGGGAGAGCAAATCTGAGCCGGACTTATACACTCAATAGTAAGGTCCTAGGGAGTGTTGCTGAACAAAGAGACCTTGGAGTGTAGTTTGATAGCTCCTTGAAAGTGGAGTCACAGGTAGATTGGATAGTGAGGAAGGCATTTGGTATGCTTTCCTTTATTGGTGAGAGTATTGAGTACAGGAGTTAGGAGGTCATGTTGCGTCTGTACAGGACATTGGTTAGGCCACGGTTGGAATACTGCGTGCAATTCTGGTCTCCTTCCTATCGGAAAGATGTTGTGCAACTTGAAAGGGTTCAGAAAAGATTTACAAGGATATTGCCAGGATTGGAGGATTTGAGCTATAGGGAGAGGGTGAACAGGCTAGGTCTGTTTTCCCTGGAGCGTCGGAGTCTGAGGGATGACCTTATAGAGGTTTACAAAATTATGAGGGGCATGGATAGGGTAAATAGACAAAGTATTTTCCCTGGGGTCGGGAGTCCAGAACTAGAGGGCATAGGTTT
Source organism: Hemiscyllium ocellatum (assembly GCF_020745735.1). Lineage (NCBI taxonomy): Eukaryota > Metazoa > Chordata > Chondrichthyes > Orectolobiformes > Hemiscylliidae > Hemiscyllium > Hemiscyllium ocellatum. The sequence goes on along the minus strand of NC_083425.1, from coordinate 23,133,516 downwards.
AGGGGTGAGAGGGGAAAGATATAAAAGAGACCTAAGGGGCAACTTTTTCACACTGAGGGTGGTACAGGTGTGGAATGAGCTGCCAGAGGAAGTGGTGGAGGCTGGTGCAACTGCACCATTTAAAAGGCATTTGGATGGGTATATGAATAGGAAGGGTTTGGAGGGGTATGGGCCGGGTGCTGGCAGGTGGGACTAGATTGGGTTGGGATATCTAGTCGGCATGGACAGGTTGGACCGAAGGGTCTGTTTCCACGCTGTACATCTCTATGACTCTATGACTGTCAGTGGAGATTTGGTCATCTGATTGGTCACCTTACTCAGGCTGCCTCACCATATAGAAAATCCCTGGATACGTGTCTGTCTCCCTCTAACAATATGCCCAATCCTGAAGCTGTCTCTGTTTGAAGAGCCCTAACAAGTTTGGGAGTTTTGCCTTTTTGAAGGATTATCACATTCATGACTTTGTAATGCCAGGCTCTGCCCATAATACACCGCACACAGTGAAAATGGAAATTATTGAGCTGCTCTCCTTGAAAGTTGAGTTACGCACATTTCACAACCACACGGCAAGGTGTTGGGAAGCTGATAAACCTGGAGGAAATATGCTTTGTGAACCAGCCAAAAGGATAGATGCACTTATCAACCTTTGCATCATGGGGCAGATTCTCTTCACGGAGGGAGCAGTATTTGTTAACCACTTCCAGTGGACTGTTATTTTGTTATTTTGTATAGTTGGGATAGAGATACAATATCTTGTCCCATGACCACAATTTTCTTGATGTTTAAAGTCAATGGGAACAATTTACACGCATGGGAGAGATAGTCCATGAGCCTGGAACTGAGTTTCCATGAGGGTGACGAGTATGGAGGGGTTGTGTCATAAGGATGAGACTCACTTTTTGTACTCACTTTTAGTCTCAACAGATTGCAGAGCCTGCTATCTGATCTAGTGAGCAAGGAAACTCCTTCCATATTTCCAGGGGAGACAAAAGTCAGGCATAAGGAGAATATCATGCCCAAAAGCCTGGGGACTGTGATATACCTCAAACTGTGCAGGACAGTGCATGTTATCATGGAGGAATGGATTAGTCTGAGGCACTTTGGTAAACAGCCAATTTACCCCAAAATCTTGCACTTCTGATGGTGTTGATTGCCTTAGTAAGGTCTATGAAAGTACACTGAGGTGTACCCAATCCCTACAATTCTCTTGTAGTTCAGTATAGAGAAAATGATAGGCTAGGTTGGTGATAATACACAATGCCTTCTTGGGCTTTGTACCCTCAATGGATTGTGTCTATCCCTTGAAGACTGAGACACATTGACCATCAATCATTAACTGCCCCAATACGTGCGTGGAAGTCACCCAGGTTGAAAGTCCTCTTGCCCTTTGGAATATTCCTCAAAACATTACCCAGGGAATCATAGAATTGCTCTTTGTTTGCAATACTGACTTACAGGGTTGGTATGTTGGTACACATGATGTTGACCATCAGATGGCAGTCACAGGAAGATCAAATGCTCTGAGTTGCTATTGGTTACACGATTGAGAGTGTTGACCAGTTTCTCAGTGCACAGCCTGCATCATGGTAATGGAGGATTTCAGCACTTTGTCTTTGATAACAGAGTATTTGTAAGCGTGGCTTTGAAAAGTGGGTACTTATCAAGAATCCATACCCCACTCTTGACCTCCAGGGGAAAGATGAATACCTATGTGCCTGGGGCCGAGACAGTTGCAGGAATTGCCAGAAGGTGCTAACCTGAGGGAAACCCTAGCCACCTAATGTTGTGTCGGCTTTGCTATTAATGCCGTTAACGTGATTTTGTGAATGTTGAGAGGAATCGGCGAGTGGGTCCCAGATCATCAAAATGTAGATGTGATCTTGTCCTCCAGATGTCTGGCCCTTCTTATCCCTTCTCATTAAAGAAGCCATGATTTGAGTAGAGTAGACATCTTGGAGGATTGTATGACTAGATTTGGTTACAGATGTGGGAGTGTGAGCATGGAAAGATTTGCAATTAAGGGTGAGAATTGTAAAACCAATGCTTTAATGGATTGGGTGCCAATATAAGACAACAAACGGAGGCGTGCTAGGTGAACAGGGCTTGGTGCAAATTAGGACAAAGGCAGGTGCACTCTTAATGCAGTATCTTTCACTCTGACATTGTGAGTAATAATTTTCATTTGTGTAATACTACACCCACACAGTGATAGGAACGATCAATTTAAGAGTGCATTTAAATGGGTTCTGTTCTTCTTTCACACAGTCAAAGGGACGAGCTGTCAGCAAACTATTGGAAAGCTTCGCTGCAGAGGATGATTTTGCATTTGATGAAGACAGCAGCTTTTCTGAGGAAGATGAGAATGCATCTGTGAGCTGTTCGGCAGATTTGTGCGGTAGGTGTTTTTTGTTTAAGTGTTGCTAAGTGCTGCATAACAAGCAAACAAAATTTAGAACCCAAAAGAGAAAATGCTGGAAAATCTTAGCAGGTCTGGCAGCATCTGTATGGAGAGAAAAGTCGAACTGACCCTTTGTCAAAGCTTAGATCTGAGCAAGTTGTAAGCCAGTAGTTCTGTATAAACTGCCTATTGGTGAGATTAATCTGGCAGCTTCCTTTGAAAATCATACAGAAGTGGAAAGTTTCAAACATTTTACAGGACTCTGAAAGTCTGATTCTGTCAATGTCAGGAAGTAAAGTACCTTCTATAGAAAGATAGCAATATTCTTATACTAACGCAACTAAGGGGATTTTAATCAAAAGTCAAACTGATCATACAACAGAACACCAGCCACTGCCACTTAAAGGGACAATTGATTGCAGGTTCTATATATTGTGTAGATTCTATGTTCCACTAAAATCTCTGAAGGCACTTTTCACCCTTAAACGCACTCTCGGTTTCTTACAGCATGTTGACTCAAGCTAACCCCACTTCTTTTCCTGGATGTTTCCAGAGCTCTGTTGTGTGTGAAGTAACTTGTATTTTATTAAACCCGATTTCTAAACATTGCTCCAGTTTACTGTCAATGATGTCTGTTAAGTTAAAACCATTGAAACGTGGACATTAAAAAAAGTTTACATTATTAAAAATGCAAGTAGCAAAGATTTCTTTGGACTTTCAATAATGTCTCCTGTAAAGAGCAAGTCAAATCACACTGGTCTTGTCTCAGTTTTTGGAGTCTATTGTTTGCTTTTGACATTATTGTCATATTTAAAAATGTTGAGAACTGTAATAATGCAATTATTGATCAGTTTATGTATGAAATCAGAAATATTTTGCGTCAGTTTTTACTTTGGAGAAAGAAATGGAGGCGCGAGAACTCTGGGAAATAAACATTGATGTTTGAAAACAGTTCACATGATAGAAGAGGAAGTGCTGGAAGTCTGGGTGAATAAATCTCTAGGATCTGATCAAGTGTATCCCTGGGGGTTGTGGGAAGTGAGGGAAGAAATTGTGAGGCCTCTAAGTAGAAATATTTATGTCATCTGTAACCACGGGTGTGGTGCTGAAGAACTGGAGGGTGTCTAATGTTGCACCTTTATTTAAAAAGGATGTAAGGAGAATCCTGGGAATGATAGACTTGTGAGTCTGGTATCAATGGTGGGTAAGTTGTTGGAGGTCATTTTGAAAAATAGAATTTACATACACATGAAGAGGCAAGGACTGATTAGGGATAACCAGTAGGGTTTTCTGTGAGGAAATTTGTGTGTCACAAATCTGACTGAATTTTTCGAAGAAGTAACCAAAAAGATTAATGAGGGCAGAGTGGTAGACGTTGTTTACATGGACTTTAGTAAAGCTTTTGATAAGGTTCCACATGGTAGACTAAATAGTCAAGTTTGATCACATGGGATTCAGGGTGAGCTTGCTCATTTGCTTGATAAAAGGAGACAGAGGGTGGTGGAGGAGGTTTTTTTTTTGGACTGGAGGCCTGTGACCAGAGATGTTCCATGGGGATTGGTACTGGATCCATTTTGTTTGTTGCTAATATAAATGATTTGGAAGAGAATATAGGAGGCATGGTTCGTAAGTTTGTGGATGACACCAAGACTAGTGGTATAGTGGACAGTGAAGAAAGTTATTTAAGATCACAAAGAGATCTTGGTTAATTAGATCAATGGTCTGATCAAAAGCTTTACTAAAGCCCATGTAAACAACGTCTACCACTCTGCCCTCGTTAATCTTTTTGATTACTTCTTCAAAAAATTCAATCAGGTTTGTGATACACAAATTTCCTCACAGAAAACCCTACTGGCTATCCCTAATCAGTGACAGATGGAGGTTAAATTGGATAAATGTAAGGGATTGCATTTTGGTAAAACAAACAAGGGCAGGGCTTATACAGGTAATGGTTGGGCCCTGGGAGTATCATAGAACAGACAGATCTAGGGATTCAGATACATAATTGTTTGAAATTTGCATCACAGGTAGACAGAGTGGTTAAGAAGGCACTTGAGATGAGAGGAGGAAGTTCTAAAAAAGGCATGGGGGCAACGATTTTACACAGAGAATGATTTGTGTGTGGAATGGACAGCCAGAGAAAGTGGTGGATGCAGGTGCAGTTATAACATTTAAAAAACATTTGGATAAATTCATGAATAGCAAAAGTTTGGAAGGATATGGGACAAATGCAGGCAAGTGGGACTAGCTTAGTTTAGGAACATAGTTGGCATGGACTAGTTGGACCGAAGGGTCTGTTTCCATGCTGTATGACTCTGTGACTCGATGACAAGGTTGAAGCGAATGAATCCAATAAGGTTAGCTCTGTGCCAAGACATTCCAGTGAATTAAAGGCTCTACCATAGTTGATTTTCCACATTGCATCTAGTAGAAAAAATGATCCAAATAACAATTTTGCACATTTTTGTTTTCTCTCAGTCCCTCAATCCTGTACCATCAGTAAAGAAGATCTCAAGGAAGGACTGCGCATTCTCATACCAAAGGAAGACAAATTACTGTATGCAGGATGTGTCAAAATTCTACAATCACCTGACATGTAAGGGGCAGTTTTACTTTTGTTCCATTTCACAGTAATTAGGTAACTTACTGCTGTATATCCCTCATGCTTGTTTTCAAAACAAGTGCAAACATTTCACTTTGTTGTGCAGGATTCCCTGTGCAATCCTGCCAACTGCAACTATCTTCTCTAATTGAAGGAATAAGCAGATATCAGAGATTAAAAGAGGAGATTTTGCTGAAAATACTAGGAAAGACTTGGCTTTGCTGATAACTGCATTATAGAAGAAATCTGATCTCATTTGAATGACAAATGACAGATCAAGCAGGATTTTCAATTTGAGGTATTGGGAGCCACTGGCTCTGATGCCTTGAATTGCGTTAACAAAAGCTGTTCTTTGCTCATGGACTAATCTTGGACTGGTTTGACCTCCAGGAAAATGGACCAGAAGTCAGGACCATAGGATGGAATTGCGCCACTGGTTAATATCAGGAAATCTCACACCTCTCAGCCTCCATTCCTGTCTCTGTATCAGCACCAAATCCTGCCCTTTCACTTTCACTTTGCTAAACAAAGATTTGTTATTGAAGACGTGTTTCTTGATTGCTGCAGAGCTGAGCAGATTGGATTTGACAACAATAGAATATTAGTTACGTAACAGAAAAATGCCTAGCAAGCATCCAGTGATTTATCTGTCGATCGCAAAATCAGAGGATTCCAAAAATCATCAAGGGCATTTGAAAAGCACCAATAAAGCTAACAAAGAGCACATGTTCACACTGATTGCAACATAATTAACCTGAACTACATTTACAGAGAGCTTGTTCCTTCAAGTTAACTTAGTAACCAGGGTTCATGTGAACTGAGCAGCAGGAATAGACAAAGATGGATGAATTCAGAAGTAAGACCTTATATATAGTGTGGAACAGATGCTAACATGGCGATTAAAGGTTGATTTCTCTTAGTTTTACAGATGTGAATAAGTGAATAGTTTATTAGTTGGGGAGGGTGGCTCTGGATGAAGTATTCATGTTAATCTGACTGCTGTCAGGTTCCAGATATCAAAATGATAACCATAAAATTTCCCAATAGTTCTTTAACTCTTAAAATAGGCACAAGAGAAAATTGATTATCAGCAGAAACTGGGTGGCAGAGTGGGTTGGAACATTCTCCCTCTGGTTATGGGCACAAGTGCTGACTGAAAGCAAGAATTTTGCAAAGGGAGCCTCAGACGGACTTGGGCTCTCGCATTGCACATTTAAAAGGCCCAATGCATGCTTTGAGTGTAAACATTGGACCTGTCTTTTCCTGACTTCAAAAATATCCAAGAGATTCAATTCCATCATATCACCCCACCCGATATTTGATCATAAGATAAAAGAGGAGAATTAGGCCATTTGGCCCATTACATATTTAGACATGATCTTGTGTCTGAACATCCTAGCCATTGTCTTTTCAGACGATGTTAAGTCTCTGTAATGACAAAACACACACGCACACATCGCTCAACATTTCCCCAACCCAAGACTGAAATACACCATTCATATCATGCCTTCGCATTGATACATTGGTTTCAGACAGAATTATTTTACCAGCAGGCTTCCACTGTCTTCCCTGTTTGTTTTCACCCCCACACTATTCTTTATTCAGAAGCTTCTGAATCCAATGGCAGTTCACAAGATCTACACATCAAGTGTTTGTTTTTCACTGCCCTGGAACAGGCATATCAACTGACTTACCAACTACATCTGACAGTGGGGGAATTGTACGTTTGACATGGCCACATTTGGCTTTGTTGAAAATGCTAAGGCTCCCAGGAGTTTCCTTCCATTCCTCCAACTAAGAAAACCATTAAAAGGGCTGCCCGGTGTCAACTGTAATGTCCTATCCAATTACAGAATTCATAAGTATTTCCATGCATGGATATATTTGTGTCAGTGACTGGGCTTTCCATTGTGCAGTTACAGTGTTGTGATTGAAGGAGAAAGAGGAAACCGACAGAGAATCTATTCCCTGGAGCAACTGCTGCAGGAAGCGGTGAGTTCCTCTTGCAACTATTTCCCTCTGCTTACAGTTCAAACCTTGTCCAGTCTGCTCATGAATGGTCAGAGGAGATTATGAATACTTTATACACTACAAGAAGGGTGAAGAACCTGTCATTTAGCCTGTGATATCTATTGAGGTAATTTATAGTTAATATTAGAATGCAATTAGTTTGCAAATTTAAACCTGGTATGGAGGGTTGAGTGGAAAGGATGACGCCAAGGCAGGTTGCTCTGGTTTAATTTTGGAATATTTCACCCATTTTTGACCCTATCTTCATTTTGCAGTGGTCTACTTGGTAAAAAAAAAACAGGAACAGGTGAGAGTCTATATGCCAAAAGTGTAGAAAAGCATGTTCAACACTTTTCAAAAGGAAATTGAAGAAGTACTTGAAAAGGGAAATGTTAGACAGCAATGAAGAAAGAGCTGTGACCAATTGGATCACTGTTTCAGAGAGCTGACACAGACACACCGGGCTGAATGGCCTCCTTCTGCACTCACTATTCCCTAATTCGTTGTTGCATCCACAGGGTGGAAACCAGCAATAAAAATTGTTTTTAAAGTATTTGCTCAATAGCGATGGGAGAGGAAATGTGAATGTCCATTGAGGACAGTACTCATCACTAAATCAAAGCATTCTTTTTAATTAAATGGGGATTTGAGTTTTACCATGAGAACTTTATAACTACCTCAATTTGGAATTAAAGGCTTATTCCTATCATTTATTTTTAAGGTTCAGTTTTGTGAGGGAACTTTTGCAATATGATGCATTGTCAATGTTAATTATTTATAAAATTAAAAAAATTACCTACAGGTACTTGATGTCAAACCATCCTCAACACAGTTCCTGCCGCCATCTACCAGGGTGTGTGCTTACTGGAGTCAGAAATCCCGCTGCCTCTATCCAGGAACCATCATCCAAAGTAGGTGCTCATTTTGACTCAAATATTCTCGATATAGTACATGTAATAAGGAAAGAGAGACAATCTGTTTGCTATTTACAAATCTTGGGAACTTGACAGAATCTAGGGATTTTTGGACAATTGCAAACCAATGTCTTTTTGTCTCAGCTCTCACTTCTTTTAAGAACCAAGGATATAGATATGAGCATCAGGAGATCTGTCAGCCTTTAATCCTATTAGATTTCACAATACCTTTCCCCTCATTGATTTATGTTCCTCCCTTCCTTTTGCCTTTTGATTTTTTGTTAACTGCTCAGGTTTTGTTTTTTTTCTTTTCAATCCAAGATGGAGGACGGGAAAAATTTCTGGCAGTAAGAGCTGCTCCTTTTTTTTGAGGTATTTTAGGTGTTGGAGGTGATTTCCTCGAATTCCAGGAGCAGCAATTACTGTTTTGTATGCTGTTGCTTTGTTTTGGAACTTTGGGAAAAAAAAGTCAAAACAACAGCAGTTTTAAAAGGGAGAAGAGCAGACAAAGGAAGCACATGGTGAGGACAGTGCAGGAGAGAGAGAGAGAACCTGCACAGTTACTGCCTTTGCTGTTTGAATTCGTGTATCGGTGGACATCGGAGTGCATCTGGGAAAATTAACAAACAGTGAAATTCACAACTAATCTTGGAGGAACTGTTGGGCGAAGTTCACAGCACAGAATCAGATAAGTGAATTGTTGTTTCAAATCTGTCCAAGAGAAAGGCTGCAGTAGTGAGTATAGTGGATTCTTTCTTGATTATATGTTTTTGGAGATAAGTCTCTTGGTTAAACTTAAAGTATAAGCCATTGCTATTAATTTAACCTGGGGCAGTGTTTGCAGAGGAATAAGACGGTGTTAATTTCTGGGTCTGTAGATTGTGAAGGAGATAAAATGGCTTTTGCAGTGATATGTACTTCTTGTCAGATGTGGGAGTTTAAAGAGAGTTTAAGGGTTACTGCGGATTATATCTGCCATAAATGCTGTTAGATGCGAATCTTATCAGATCGAGTGGATCTGTTGGAGAGACAGATAGAAGCAATGAGGAATTTGCAACAGCAACAGTATGTGATGGATGGCAGTTATAGGAAGGGGGAAAGTTTCAGATACAGTCACATAGATGGGTTAACTCCAGGAAGGGTGAGAGAGGTCGGCCCCCAAGGCAGGAATCTTTTGTGGATATATGAATTTCAAACAGGTATGCTGTTTTGGAAAATGTAGGGGATGATGGATTCTGAGGGGAACGTAGCACGAACGGCCAAGTTTCTGGTATTGAGACTGGCTCTAATGCAAGGAGGGGTACGTCGGCTTCCAAGAGATCAATTGTGTTAGGGGATTCTGTAGTCAGAGGTACAGACAGATGTTTCTGTGGCCAGCAGAGAAAAAGCAAAATTGTGTATTGTTTCCCTGGTGCCAGGATCAAGGATGCCTCAGAGTGGGTGGAGGGGGAGAGGGGCCAACAGGAGGTCATTGTCCACATTGGAACCAACGACATTGGAAGGGAAAAGGTTGAGATTCTGAAGGGAGATATTACAGAGTATTAGGCAGAAATTTAAAAAGGAGGTCTTCAAGCGTAGTAATACCTGGATTACTCCCAGTGCTATGAGCTAGTGAGGGCAGGAATAGGAGGATAGAGCAGATGAATTCATGGCTGAGGAGCTGGTGTATGGGAGAAGGATTCACATTTTTGGATCATTGGAATCTCTTTTGGGGTAGAAGTGACCTGTACAAGAAGGAGAGATTGAACCTAAATTGGAAGGGGACCAATATACTGGCAGGGAAATTTGCTAGAACTGCTTGGGAGTACTTAAACTAGTAAGGTGGGAGGGGGGGCCGGGGGGGGTGGGGGTGGGATCCAGGGAGATAGTGATGAAAGAGATCGATCTGAGACGGGTACAGTTGAGAACAGTCAGGGCCAGCAGGGATAAGGTAGGACTAATAAATTAAACTGCATTTACTTCAATGCAAGGGGCCTAACCGGGAAGGCAGATGAACTCAGGGCATGGTTAGGAACATGGGACTTGGATATCATAGCAATTATGGAAACATGGCTCAGGGATGGGCAGGACTGACAGCTTAATGTTCCAGGATACAAATGCTACAGGAAGGATAGAAAGGGAGGCAAGAGAGGAGGGGGAGTGGCATTTTTGATAAGGGATAGCATTACAGCTGTGCTGAGGGAGGATATTCCTGGAAATACATCCAGGGAAGTTATTTGGGTGGAACTGAGAAATAAGAAAGGGATGATCACCTTATTAGGATTGTATTATAGACCCCACCCTCCCCCAATAGTCAGAGGGAAATTGAGAAACAAACTTGGAAAGAGATCTCAGTTATCGTTAAGAATAATAGGGTAGTTATGGTAGGGGATTTTAACTTTCCAAACATCGACTGGGACTGCTATAGTGTTAAAGGTTTAGATGGAGAGGAATTTTCTTAAGTGTGTACAAAACAATTTTCTGATTCAGTGTGTGGATGTACCTAGTAGAGAAGGTGCAAAACTTGACCTACTCTTGGGAAATAAGGCAGGGTAGATGACTGAGGTGTCAGTGGGGGAGCACTTTGGGACCAGCGACCATAATTCTATTTGTTTTAAAATAGTGATGGAAAATGATAGACCAGATCTAAAAGTTCAACTTCTAAACTGGAGAAAGGCCAATTTTGACGGTATTAGGCAAGAACTTTCGAAAGCTGATTGGAGGCAGATGTTCGCAGGTAAAGGGATGGCTGGAAAATGGGAAGCCTTCAGAAATGAAATAACAAGAATCCAGAGAAAATACATTCCTGTCAGGGTGAAAGAGAAGGCTGGTAGGTATAGGGAATGCTGGATGCCGAAAGAAATTGAGGGTTTGGTTAAGAAAAAGAAGGAAGCATATGTCAGGTATAGACAGGATAGATCGAGTGAATCATTAGAAGAGTTTAAAGAAAGTCGGAGTATACTTAAGAGAGATATCAGGAGGGCAAAATGGGGACATGAGATAGCTTTGGCAAATAGAATTAAGGAGAATCCAAAGAGTTTTTACAAATATATTAAGGACAAAAGGGTAACTAGGGAGAGAATAGGGCCCCACAAAGATCAGCAAGGTGGCCTTTATGTGGAGCCTCAGAAAATGGGGGAGATACTAAATGAATATTTTGCATCAGTATTTACTGTGGAAAAGATTATGGAAGATATAGACTGTAGGGAAATAGATGGTGACATCTTGCAAAATGTCCATATTACAGAGGAGGAAGTGCTGGATGTCTTGAAACGGTTAAAAGTGGATAAATCCCCAGGAGCTGATCAGGTGTACCCAAAAACTCTGTGGGAAGCTAAAGAAGTGATTGCTGGGCCTCTTGCTGAGATATTTGTATCATCGATAGTCACAGGTGAGGTGCTGGAAGACTGGAGGTTGGCAAACATGGTGCCACTGTTTAAGAAGGGTGGTAAAGACAAGCCAGGGAACTATAGACCGGTGAGCCTGACCTAGATGGTGGGCAAGTTGTAGGAAGGAATCCTGAGGGACAGGATGTACCTGTATTTGGAAAGGCAGGGACTAATTCAGGATAGTCAACATGGCTTTGTGCGTGGGAAATCATGTCACACAAACTTGATTGAGCTTTTTGAAGAAGTAACAAAGAGGATTGATGAGGGCAGAGCAGTGGATGTGATCTATATGGATTTCAGTAAGGCATTCAACAAGGTTTCCCATGGAGACTGGTTAGCAAGGTTAGATCTCATGGAATACAGGGAGAACTAGCCATTTGGATACAGAACTGGCTCAAAGATAGAAAACAGAGGGTGGTGGTGGAGGATTATTTTTCAGACTGGAGGCCTGTGACCAGTGGAATGCCACAAGGATCAGTGCTGGGTCCTCTACTTTTTGTCATTTACATAAATGATTTGGATGGGCGCATAAGAGGTACAGTTAGTAAGTTTGCAGATGACAACAAAATTGGAGGTGTAGTGGACAACGAAGAGGGTCACCTCAGATTACAACAGGTTCTGGACCAGATGGGCCAAAGGGCTGAAAAGTGGCAGATGGAGTTTAATTCAGATAAATGCAAGGTGCTGCATTTTGGGAAAGCAAATCTTAGCAGGACTTATGCACTTAATGGTAAGGTCCTAGAGAGTGTTGCTGAACAAAGAGACCTTGGAGTGCAAGTTCGTAGCTCCTTGAAAGTGGGGTCGAAGGTAGAGAGGATAGTGAAGAAAGCGTTTGGTATGCTTTCCTTTATTGGTCAGAGTATTGAGTACAGGAGTTGGGAGGTCATGTTGCGGCTGTACAGGACATTGGTTAGACCATTGTTGGGATATTGCATGTAATTCTGGTCTACTTCCTATTGGAAAGATGTCATGCAACTTGAAAGGGTTCAGAAAAGATTTACCAGGATGTTGCCAGGGTTGGAGGATCTGAGCTACAGGGAGAGGCTGAACAAGCTGGGGCTGTTTTCCCTCGAGCGTCAGAGGCTGTGAGGTGACCTTATAGAGATTTACAAAATTATGAGGGACATGAATAGGATAAATAGACAAAGTATTTTCCCTGGAGTCGGGGAGTCCAGAACTAGAGGGCATAAGTTTAGGGGTGAGAGGGGAAAGATATAAAAGAGACCTAAGGGGCAACCTTTTTACGCAGAGGGTGGTACGTGTATGGAATGAGCTGCCAGAAAATGTGGTGGAGGCTGGTACAATTGCAACATTTAAAAGGTATTTGGATGGGTATATGAATAGCTTCTGTTTGTGTTGGGGACCGGGGAAGCGAAAATCATGGAGGAGGTGGAGGACGTGGGTGGTGTCCCGAATGTAGGTGGGGAGTTCTTGGACTAAGGGGGAGGGTATATGAATAGGAAGAGTTTGGAGGGATATGTGCTGGATGCTGGCAGGTGGGACTAGATTGGGTTGGGATATCTGGTCAGCATGGATGGGGTTGGACTGAAGGGTCTGTTTCCATGCTGTACATCTCTATGACTCTATGACTGAATGAAGACAGGTTAAAAAAAATTATTCAAGTCTCCACCATTTCCTTTTTTTTCTGATTGTTAGTCAAGCACTTGCATCATTAAGGAGCCAATACTTACTTTAATCAATATTTCCACTTTTATATTCGGCTAGAAACTTCTAATTTCTGTTGCTTGTTATAATTCTTGTGAGTTTTCCCTCATACTCTTAAATTTTTGTCTCAATTTCTTTTAGTTATCTTTTTCTGGTTTTGAATAAATTCCTTAAAGTCCGGCCTTCCTGATAACCTTTGCAACATTAAGGGCATTGTGGACAGATTCTCCCATGCCCCAAAGAGGATGTCATGGGCAGGATATCGAGGTCCCCACAATAGCCCCAGTCAGCCATTTGGAGGGCTCTCCCCTCTCAAATGGCCTGTCTGATCAGTCATTTTGAGTTTATATTTGAAACATGTCCCTTTGAGGGAGCCGACACATTATCGTTCGGGTCTTTGACCTGCTTCAGCCGTGTCCAGTTCTCTTTGTGCAACCAATAAAGTTTAAGAGCTGACGACCATTTTGGCTGGGGCCTCGGAATCCGGAGCCCAGCTGCCATCCTTACCTAAAGGGCGAGGTCAAAAAGATATCCCTGTGCCAGGCCTGTTGCCAATCAGTGCAGCCTCAGGATCTCCATTTGGTCCTGACGTCAGACTCCTGAAGGCCCATGAGAAAGTTCATTGTACGGTTTTTCATTCTACCCGTGATAAGATGATATCTGGCCGGGTTCTTGCTTCTGCCAGAGTTGAGTTTTGTTCTGCAGACTCTTTATTGAACTAATTAAATTCAATCCATTTTGTCACCATGATGAGAGCACCATTGAAAGGCTCCAGCTGACAATAGTTCTGGAGATGGTGAAATGAGTCGCTTTTTACAATCGAATATTTCATGCACTGTCTAACAGATTTCTCCCCAGTCAGCTGGGAGCCACTGGGACACTTTAATGTGACACGCAGTATTGGTGAGTCAAGAAGTAATGTGAGATTGAAGCTTTCAAGATATCAGCACAGAAACAAAGAGGTGTTTCTGGAAAGTCTGTCTCACTGGACTTCCCCTCTGCATACAACATAACCTTGTTACTCTCCTGTGCAGTTTGGTAGACCGATTCCCTCTGTAACCTGAGCAAACAGTTCTGATCTAATGTGCCCTTGTTACTGTTCATTAATCAGTATCATTGGTTTCAAGTTTTACTTTAAATTCCCCCAAACCAAAAATAACTTTCTAAAATAGAATTTCTGTGCAGGGCTTCCTCCCAGTTTTGTTTAATTAAACCTTGAGCTCCTCTCCAGCTGAAACGTCTTCACTTCCTGTCAGTGCACTATTGTGACTGCAGTCGATTTCCTGTACAGTAATACCACATTACTATTTTTTGGTACTGATTTTCTCTTCTGTTTGTATTCTGGAGCAATTGCTTTCCCTGTGAGCTCATTGTCTTCCTGGACATTATTGTGATGACTTTGATTCCCTTCGGAGTGTTATGATCATTCAGCTTCTCATTGTGCATTGTGACATTGCATTCCCTGTGGTATTACTTGTTCACTTGTGCGTTATTGAGCTGTTAGAAAGTACTGAGTAGTTCCCAGTTGCAAAGAAAACAAAATTATTTGCCTTAAGCAATGGGCTGGAATTTCTGCTACTCAAGCCCTTCTCCTGGACATCTAAAATGGGCAAGGGCTGAAAATTGGCCAGGAGTATGCCTCATCAGATGCATTTCTTTAGTGTGTAACATCACGACTTTCTGCTGCCCAAGTCCAACAGCAGGTGATGCTCCCATCCTTAAGTGCAAATAAAAGAAATAACTTGTTGCTCATCATAGGTATCATAGATGCAAGGGCCGCCACTTGGTCCCCAGGGCCAGGTGACAGGTGAGGAGGTCCTGAGAATGTCTGTTGGAATCCAGACTCTCAGAGTGAAGGCACACTTGGCCCCACTTCAGTGATACAGCATGGTCCAGGCCAGGGAGTCCGGTTTCAACATTAAAATATCCCCAAGGCTAGGAAATCGGCTGGGTCAGGGTTATACCTTCCTTGTGAAAACTTCCCTGCTCCCAACAAGTCCATTCCACAGATTAGAAAGGTATAAAATCTTGTGTCTGGAATCTTAAAGGGATATGGTGAGTTTTGTGATAAAGTTAAAGGAGAGGTCCAGCAAGCTCCATCTTAATCTGGTGCCATTTTTTTATGGTGCGTGCTGGATTTCTTGCGAGGCAGGGTGCCAGTTAAGGGGGTTTATTGCTTGTTAAAACAGCTTATTCATGGCCCAATTTACCTTATTAATATTCAGCTTACCAAGCAAGTTACAGATTGAGAAAACTCGGCATGGAACTGACAGCAGGTACCTGATGAATTCAGCTCACCACTTCCTCTGACAAGCCTCCATGTTAGACATTGAGCAGCAACATCTCAGGGCACATTGCTTAAGCACGGATAACATGCAGCCTACATCCACTGACATTAGCATCCTATATGCACCAGCCTCCAAGAACCCTCATATCACATCTTTGTTGCATTTACAGGGCGCTTCTGCACTTCAATGTTGCACCTCAGGCTGCTCCAGCAAGTCTCATTGTAATGCTGCAGCAAGGATACTGTCCACTCGGGGGGGACACATCCAGCTCAGGGACTGCATCAGGCTGTATGTCCACCCTGTTTGCTTGCTGTCAGAGCGCCCGCTCACTCTGAACCTTCCTACATGGTGACAACATCCCTGAGTTGCATGGCCTTGCCTTGTCCTTTTGTCATTTGCCCCTTCTACCAGAGATACCAGGCTCTTAGTATTGCTGTCTTGCCTTGCAATTAGTGCAGACACAGAGAGAGAAAGCTTATTGTGGTTGTTAGCAAGCCTCAGTTAAGTCAAGGGAAACAGCCTTCAGTCAGGGCCCCGGCATAGTAAGTCACAGGCAGCCTTAGTTGCGAGTCCAGCGGCTTGGACACAATCAGTCAGCCACTTGGGGTGGTCAGAGTTGGAAATTAATGCCGTCTGCATTAGGGGTGAGAAGCCAAATGATGTGCAGCCCACCAGCCATGTTAACTGGAGCAGATATTATAAGGGATTAAGGTGTAGGTTACAGATGAGGAAGTGTCCTGAGTGAGAGTGTAGGCAGTGCAGAGGGCAGGCAGTGGTAATGATGTCTGGGAATGTGGTGGGGGAGAGCACATGAGGGAAGATGTTGCACAGAATAGTGAGAGCGGTAGAGCATGAGGCTTGGTGGGAGGTGGGTGTAGTAGCAGAGAAAGAGTGAATGTCAGGTATCCGAGAGAAGATGGTGACTTTTAACTGGGCAGAGTGGAGAAGGTCATTGACATTCTTTCAACAGTCCTCCAGATGGATGACTCTGCTTTACCTGGATGGCAACCTTGGATCAGGCTGGCATGGTCCTGGGGGAAGAGTAAACCCAGCCTGTGCACCATTCCTATTCACCAGAAGCCCCAGAATAATGCATGCAAAACCCATTCCAGCGATGTAAGTAATCTTCAGGGGACTTGGTTCAAATCCTGCCTCAGGATAAATAAATAGAAAGAAAGATGATTTTTTTTCACACATGCAAGATGCTTGGTGTTTGTATCTTAAATGCAAGAGCCCCTCATTTTAGGAGAATGGCTAGCAAGTCCAAACTTTCTGATGAAAGTCAAACTGGACCCTCAGGATTAGTATCTGGAATTGTCCCCAGATTCTCCATCTGCAAGATGTAACTTTTGACAAATGTCTCGCAGTAATGAGGAGTCAGGCAGGAGGACCACAGAGAGGAATGGAAAAGGAGTAATATGTCATCACAGCAGAGAAGGAGGGGGGAAGTTGTGAGAAAGGGAAATGGAAGGCAGCAAGACAGGGGAAGGAAATGGTAATATATAGCAATGATTAAAGAAGATAAAAGGGAAACAGAAGGAAGAGGAAATAAAGTGAGAGTGATGGAATGATGAATTAGTGGAGAAACATAATGAAAGAGATGGACGGGCATGATATTAAAGTAAGGAAGAGGCAGGAATAGAGAACAATGAAAGAGAAAGGATAAAGGAGTTTCATGGCACTGTGGTAGTGACGTTGCCTCTAGCCCAGCAGATTTGGATTCACCTGCCACAAAGATATGTGTGAACAGTTTTTTTTTAAAGGGAAAGGAATGGGGAGGAGGAGAGAGAAAGAAAGGTGAAGCAGGAACCTTTAGGGTGTATTGGGTGCTGAAAAGGCCATGTCAAATGGAACTGAGATGGGGTGAGGGGTCAATTGGTGACATAATCTGCAGAGGACTGACAGTGCTCAGATGAAGCTTTGGTTTTCATATTGAATTCTTCTTGAATTATCAACCATTTGCAGACTATATCAGCAATTCTGAAACATTCAGTCCGACATTGCAATTTGATGGTGACTACATGACATATTGACTTTTTTTGACAATTTTTGTTGTGTTTAATCAAGGTAGAATCAAAAATTAACAATCACATCTGTGGTTCATGTATTGTCCTGTTCACAGCTGATCCCATCTGTGCTTTAAAAATTGCAAATCATCTGGTACAGAGGGTCACTTTGAATGTATTTAAATATTGTTACCTGAACTTTAGCCTGAGGAAGTGAATCATAACAAACAAAGCAGACCCAGACTTGGTGAGGGGAGTGGTAAAAAATTGCAGTCTGAGACAAAGGATCAGATGTAGCAAGAAATCCAGTATGGAAATATGATAAATGGAGACTGTACATTTATGTCTAAATAACTTCCAAGCTAGCAACTTTCTATTCGTTTTAGCTTCCCAAAGCTGAGCAATAACTGATTCCATATGAGTTTTGCAGTTGACATTTTCAGCTGTAACACAAAGCTGCTGGAAGGGCCTCTTCTTATGTCAACTTAATGGTGACCTAAGGCAAGACCTTATAAATGACTAGGCAGCACAGTAAACATACGGTGACTGTGTATAAGTGTAGCAATTGATTCACACACTTTGACATTGTGCCATTTTTGGTATGTGAGGGGAAAAGGCTGCACTGCTTAGTGCTCCGCTGCTCTTTTGATTGCAGACAACGACTGTTCACTTTGTTTTTTAGACATTTGTGTTATATTTAACCAGTGGAGTCAATTTGCTGTTACTGCACAGTCTTGCTATTTATGCATTTGTGTTAATTTACTCTAAGTTAAAACATTTTTGTCTACAAATGAAACATTTGTTTAAATTTGATTATTAATATTAATTCTCATTCATGTCTTCAAATCCACCCATGACCTTGCTTATATCTGTGCTTTATTGCAGCCTCAACACTCCAATATGTCTGCATTTATCCAAAACTAACCTGTTAAGCATTCCTGATTTTAATCACTTGCTTACTGTTTGGACCTTAAAAGCTCCCAAATATGCTCCAAACACCTCACTGTCTTTCTTACCTTGCTTTCCTCCATTAAGACTGTCCCCAAAACCTCCCTCTTTAACCAAGCCTTTGGTCATCTGACCTAATATCTCCTAATGGGCTTGATCTCATATTTTGTTTGAGAAAGCTCCCGTGTGGGACCGAGAGTTGTTTTATTACGTTAAAGCTAATATATACATGAAAGCCGTGGTAGTTAGAACCTCTTAGTCATCAGCGGTGATTCCTATTTATTAATTCAGCAGATCTCTGAATGTAACACTTTGCAAATGTCTTAACTATTAGTAACCCCATCGATGGGAGATTCTCCTGCAACACTGCAGTCTGTTCCATCTGCCACTGGGGAAAATAGGGGAAGGAGAAATTGGATTGGTGCATAAAGTCAGAGATATATGTAAAAAAAAGTCTGGCACTTGCAAGAAGGCATGAGTTACATCACTGAGAAAATTATATGGAATTTGGTATAAGGGTACGGCATTTGGAAAGAAGCCAGAGCACTTTGTAAAAATGGTAAGTCATTGCTCCCTGCTGTGACACATTAGTGAAATCACTATAATTTGCTTGAGTGCTGAAAGGACTCTGCTAAATAATGTGCAAGGTGGAGATGCAACTTGATGCAGTGAAAAACGTTCTTTTGTGTTTGGGGTGGAGATTGTATTGTATGGTTAATACAATGGAGGCTTAGTTTTCTCAGATACTTAATATTATTTCCACATACACATTTAGCAGTTTTGTCATTCATTTCTTTTGGTTTGCTTCAAAGGCCTTCACTAGCATTTTCACTAAAATGAAAACTGTTAAATATTTTAAATTGTTTGTAAAATTCAAAATATGAAGAAGGGCTTGATGGGCTTATGCTCGAAACGTCGAATTCTCTATTCCTGAGATGCTGCCTAACCTGCTGTGCTTTGACCAGCAACACATTTGCAGCTGTGATCTCCAGCATCTGCAGACCTCATTTTTTACTCGAAAATATGAAGAAGCCCATGCTCTGAAGAAGAAGTTAACTGTAGTAAAAATAATGAGGTGGACTTTTGTTCTTTTACTAAAAGAATTTAATTAACAATTAGCCCTTCAGTTTCCCTCCTGGACCCTAGGTAGCTGATTGTGTTAATGGTTCCTTATCTTCAGGTATTTAGTCCCATTCAAATTTATCATCATCAGCCCCTCCTCTAAAGAATCCACTCTTGATCCATCTGACCATGCAAATCACTGATCTATCTCCGACCTTCCTTTCCCCTCCAAAGTCCTTGAACATACTGCTGCCACCCAAATCCTTTAACCAACTTACCTGCAGACGTTTTTTTTTGTTTGTGTTCCTTCAATCAGGTTTCTGACGTGCCACAATACAAAAGAGCTCTTGACAAAGCTTGTGTGACTGTCAACATGGTAACCTATCCTTCCTTATCCTTCCCAATCCACCAGCATTGTTCAGCATTGCTGAACACACCAACTCCTATCCACTGCCGTCTGTGAGGTGCAACTACCCTTGTTTACTTCCTTTCTTATCTGTTGAACCAGAGCCATGGAGAATATGCTGTCTTCCTACTTGTATATCTTTAAAAACCTCACATGCACATACACTCATTCGCAATTAAGACAGACAAAGGACCAATGATGTTACTCGGGTACTATAGGTAAAAAAATAATAAAGACTGTGAACAAAATTCTGAAGATCATAACTCCAAATTTCCAGACTCAGGTATATTATTTCACACTGTCTTTTTTGATATTAGCCTGGATGACATGCTGCTGTCTGTAGGATGAAAGTCATTCTTTGATTTGTTAACAGGTCTTTTCCTGTTAGAACATTTTTGAAACTTCCTTTCTTTTGTCTTTTTTGCCCCACACACAGAGAGACGAAGGACAGAGAAATGGTTTCTGTTTGAAGGTTTGGTATTTTTCTCTGCTACACTGACACATGTAGCCTTTAGTACACTGCAGCTTAACCAATCAAAGAGCAGTTGTCAGGTAGTATTTTCTTTGCTCAAAAGACTCAATATGCCATCCAATTTCAAATTCTCCCCTGATTGCTTCAAAAGTCTACATTGCACTGCGCAATTAAAAAATATGCAACAGAAAAGATTTACAAGGATATTGCCAGGGTTGGAGGATGTGAGCTATAGGGAGAGGCTGAATAGGCTGGGGCTGTTCTCCCTGGAGAGTCAGAGGCTGAGGGGTGACCTTATAGAGGTTTACAAAATAATGAGGGGCATGGATAGGGTAAATAGACAAAGTATTTTCCCTGGGGTCGGGGGGTCCAGAACATATGTTTAGGGAGAGAGGAGAAAGATATAAAAGAGACCTACGGGGCAACTTTTTCACGCAGAGGGTGGTGCGTGTATGAATGAGCTGCCAGAGGAAGTGGTGGAGGCTGGTACAATTGCAACTTTTAAGAGGCATTTGGATGGGTATATGAATAGAAAGGGTTTGGAGGGACATGGGCCGGATGCTGGCAGGTGGGACTAGATTGGGTTGGGATATCTGGTCGGCATGGACGGGTTGGATCGAAAGGTCTGTTTCCATGCTGTACATTTCTATGGCTATGATTTTATGACTTGATTTTCAAGTTACAAAGCTCTCCTGGTATTTTAGTTCTGTCATAATCCACTTTCCATTTCAATTTATAATTCCAAAAATGAAAAAAAAGTAGTCTCCTACATTTCCAAAAGACCTCTGTTCTCCTTCAATTCCAGCCTGTTGTGCAATTCTAATTTTAATCACTCCATCATTGGTGGCCATATTTCCAGGTGCCTAAGCCAAACACTCTGGAATTCTCTCCATATGTCTTCGTTTCTCTCATCTTTTAGAATACTGCATAAAACCTACCACGTTGATGAAACTTTTAGTTATCTGTCCTGACCCTGACCTTGCCATCAGGGGTTCAATTTCTAAAATGCGTAGCTTGCAAGGTGCTATGCAGTTGCAAGTTGTCATTGTTGAAGGCATACAGGACTCTTCTTTCAATAACCTTAGTACAAATAGGAATCAGTGACACCATGGAACATGGGAGAATGATTATGCCCTTAGGGTAATGCCAGCTCTTGGAGTAAAGCAATTGATTGGAGTTAGTTCCATGTCTTTGCTACATGGGGCTCTATTGTATGGAAAGTTGTGAAAGAATTGAGAGAAAAGACTGAGGTCCATGAAGTCCTTATTATCCAGACAATGGTATAATCACTTATGACACTCTCTCAGCATTTTCTGGAAATGTGAAAGCCAGAAATGAAGTATACCTAATTCAGAAAAAATCACCAACTCCTGAAGGTGAACAGACTTCAAGGCCCAGGGAGACTCATAACTCTTATATTGAGAGCTATCTAAAAACGTACCCTAACTAGGAATATCCTCGAAGGAACATATCACATTCCTTATTAGTACATATACTATAACAACTTGGTAACTATTTCATCTGTCGATAGTTTGTTCCACAGCATGTTTATTCATAACTTCTCAAGGTGTAATTTGCTCCTTTGCCTGAGTATATCATAGGTATAGTTTCGAGTCCAATTCCTCTCCAATAATCTGTCCAATTACAATGAATTAAAGTTCTTAATTTCATTACAAACCTCAATCACACCTGATCTTTGTTTCTCTAAAGTAAAAGCACTAATTCTGGATGCTTATCCGAATAAATGAGGGCTGTCAGCATAGTTTTCATTCTCTTAGCTATTGCCCCCACTGGCTACAGGATGTTATTATCCTGAGAATTGTATGAAAGCAAAAGCCACACACGACACTGTCATGCATACTGGGACCTTCATGATCACTTTGTACTTAATGTTTAACCTAAAGCAACCATTTGTTTTCCCTTTTTGCCACCTACACTGTCCACCTTTAACTACCAATGAGCTGTTACCTTTCTGCCCCCGTATCCTCTTGCTTGATCTGGAACATTCACTGGGTAAACTGCTTGGAGTTTCTGAGTCACAGTTGTTTTTCTATAAGATTTGTCCAAATTAGAGCATGTCTGCTACATTGCAGTTCACTCCCCTGACTTGTCTACAATAAATTACAAGCTATTGATTTGGTCTGAGTTACCAACCTCGTGTACCTTTTCTTGACATTGACAAATTTAAGAATGGTTCCAATCACATCACCATGTAACTCCTGAAGAAAAATGATGAGCAGTAACCAGCAGCAATAACTTGCATTCATATAGCAACTTTAACTTACTAAAACATCCCAACATCATAGGCACAGTATATTACAGCATTTGAGACCAAACTCAGAAGATGGCATTAATGCAAATAACCGAAAGAATGGTCAGACAGGGAAGGTTTCAGGAGCTTCAAAAAAGAGGGAGAGGAAGAAAGATGGCACTGCTTAGGGAGGGAATTCTAGGAGACTGAAGACATGGCCATCAGTAGTCGACAGATTAAAATTAGAAATGTACAAGAAGATGTAGTTGGAAGAACACAGAAATTGTTGAAACTTGTGGAATCGGAGTACACTGCAGAGAAAGGAGGGGTGAGGACATGAACTTAACAGTGTCATGGAGAATAGCAATGGCATGTAGCTCAAGATCAGTTTCACTTCATAAGCACCTAAATACGACAATCAGTTTGAATAGTTTGTCTGGGGTTATGCGAAGGAGTATTGTTGAATTTGAAGCTGCCTAAGCACTCCTCACATTTCTCTGATCTGTAGAAATAATTGAAAACACTATGAGTATTGGTTAGAGTGCTGCATGAAGACCAGTGTTTCTAAGTGCAGAAGTGACAGCAAGATTTAGTTTATGTGCAAAATCACACATGTTATTATAGTTGTTCTTCTGCATGACCTTCACCATGTTCATCCTGTTGTCAGTTACAATCAGTCCCAAAGACAAATTAAATGGATGGACCCACTCATCACCGGAGAATGGGAGAGACTTTGGAACACTCGCTGTTGTGTGATTGCTCTCCTACAGTGTAACATTTAGAGGTGCAAGTCCACAAAAGGTTTCCACAGAGCAGCCATAGGTATGTGGTGTGAAAGTAACCGAGCATGTCATTAGTCTAGGATGGATGTTCAGTGCAGAGTTGTTCCATGTGTGACTAGTGAGATGAATGACTCCCCTCTCTCCTCATCTCAGCCTTTGTTACAAAAGACTTTTTTCTCAAATTGACCAGAGCAAATTGAATGTGAAAACTAAAGTGCAAAATGTATATTGATTGAAAACAAATCATCTTTGGAATCTCATATTTGGAATAGAATTTTAATTCAAATGCAGCGAGTTTACTTCCCAATTGCAAAATATAAAGCTCATAGACACTAAATTCAAACATGAGCTTTTTAATTATAGTGGACGGCATTTCAATTAGGATTTATTTTATTCATTGATGGAATATGGGCATCACTAGCTACTGCTGTGAGATACTGCAGTGTATCTCGTAGATAGTACATTTGGCTGCTACTGTGTATCGATGGTGAAAGGAGTGGATGTTGAAGGTGGAAGATGTCGTGCCCAACTCCATCGGGACTGCTTTGTCCTGAATGGTGTCACTTGAGCTGCACTCATCTGGGCAAGTGGAGAATTTTCAAGCACACTCCAGACTTTTGTCTTGTAGATGGTGGACTGGCTTTGGGAGTCAGTTTGGAAGTTACTCAGTGCAGAATTCCCAGGCTCTGACCTGCTCTTGTTGCCACTGTGTTTATACGGTGAGTCCAATTTAGTTTTTGGTCAATTGTAATCCCCAGAATGTTGATAGTGGGCAACTCAGGAATGGTAATGCCACTGAGTCTCATGGAATGGTTTGACATTGGCTTTTTTAATATTGCAGCACTTCAGTGTTTCCTGTTGAAATTCTTAGATCTATTGGAGTGAGTAGGAGAGGAATAAATCTCCAGCTTCTTGCAATTGGTTTAGGATGTCTATTTGATTTCAGATCTCACTGCACATTGTCAGCATTCTGACTGGTAATTTCTGCAATTGGATTGCACATGTTATGTCTTGTCTTTCAATGTATTTTATAAGTCAGTTTTGACAAATGCTGGTCTTACAGCAATTCCAAAGAGCTTTCAGATCATCATTGGGATAAAGGGAAAAATGAGTCCACACGTACACTTGTCTTCTATATCAGTATTAATCCAGTGTTCTAAATGTTCCAAGACAGATTTGAAACTGTGGAATGGACATGCAGGTAACCCTGTGGGATGAGTGGTCCAATTTAACAGCCGGGCATCATTAATATTCTGCCAACCAGTGAAAAGCCAACTATTTTCGAATGTGCCTCAAGGACACAGATGGTACACAGAGAGAACATCAGAATTTACTGTCAGTAAGGGAACAGTTTTTGATTTGCTCATGTGTCATACAGAGAAACATTAGCAAAATTGTATTCCACGGTGATTGTAAGGAAACTCTAATGTCAGGACAGTTCCCTAAAGTTAGCAAACCATTTTGATGTGAGCAGCCTCAAAAATTATGTCAGCTTGCAACACCAACTGCATGGGTTCAGTTCCTGCACCAGCTCAGGTTATTGTGAAGGACTCTTCTTAGCTTCACCCCTTGCCTGAAGTGTGGTGACTCTCAGGTTAAAATCACCAACAATCATCTCTCTGTAATGAGAGAGAAGCTCTATGGTCTGGTGAGGTTATGGTAACTTTACTTTGAATGACGGCTTGTCTAGGGGACCCAAAACCTCCAGAAATTGGGCCTCAGGCCTCATTAAAAATGAGCTGTCATTTTTCTCATCAATAATTACTTGGATTGAACCCAGGAAGACTATGATATCTTCCCCCCCCAAAAAAAAATGCAATAAACTTTGCAGCCTACGATAACAAAGCAGCCAGTAATGTTGATAACATGGAGCAAAAAGGATTTGATTTTTAAATTACTGTTTTGACACTGATTTGTTACAAAGTGAGCCACAGGCTACAAAACCAACAAACAATAGCATGTATATATTACACCTTGAACATCTAGGCTATGCATCAGAACAGAATAGAAAAAAAACTACTGTTGTAAAAATGCTTCAAATGCACAAACTTTAGGCTAGCAAAATCACAACTGATTAAGGGGATGGCAATGAACAGCTGCTGCTATTAACGTTAGCCCAGAATGTCTCATATTTATTCCACCAGCATTAGCAGTACAATTAGGCTTTCTTGATCACAAAGGATGTACATTAAAAGTTCCAGCTGAACGACTACAAAATCTACAGGAAGCATTTCCAGCACTTTACTGACCTCAGCTGGATCCATTTCTTTTCTTGCTGAAGCTGACGGGGAAATGAACAGCTTAGGAGAATCCTGGCTCAATGCAGTGCTCTTTCCTGGAGTAACTGGACTGTAACTCAAGTGTGGCAAAGTGAGGCTGAGCTCATATTGATGACCCAGCTTGACAGTGATTGTTAGACACAATCAAAACTGCAACATTCCCAGTTAAATTAAGGAAATGGTAATTGGCTCAGCATGGAATTCTGTATCACGTTTGTATGACCAACCACTTGAGTAGAAATCAATCTGCAACGGAACTGAGATACCATTTCTAAAACGACTGGAAAGAGCCAAACACAGTCCTATTTAATTAAAGATAAGTGGAAGCAGCACCTTGAGTGGATCAAATTGGGGTAATTGGACTTTTTTAAATTAATGTATAAATGAGACAAATTGATCTCTCAGCCCGGTATGAAATAGAAATAGGCTCAAGATGCATCCTAACATCAACCTGACAGAAGATCACTCCAGAGCAGTTCACAAAATTCATGTGCAAATACTCAATGCGTTCAAAATGATCACCCCACAGGAGCCAATTTTAATGCAGGTAAAAACACTTCATATAAAATTAGCTCACATACACAGGCACCTTAAGCATGTTTCATTGATCAAAATGTCTACCCTAGTTTGTGATTTATTCTGGATATGCATCGTATGGTCAGTTCATTGTGTTGGTTATGCACTGCATTGGTGTTGGCAGTAACCATATATTTGTGACTAGAAAAAAGAATAGGAATGGAATAATACAAATTCAATTTAGGCTACTTGGATTTCCAAGACTTTGGTCGGTGTTTCATGGACCACGTTCCATTTTAGGTGAATAGGAGCAGGAGTAAACCATTTAGCCCATCAAGGCTGCTCCACTATTCGAGATCATGGCTACCTTAATATAATTTTCTTGCAAATCTCCATATTCCTTGAATTCATTACTAACTAGAAATGTATCACCCCTATTTTGAACGTATTTTTTTAATTGAGCTTCCAGAACCCTCTAGGGGAGACATTCATTCTTGACTCAATCCAAAATCCTATGACTGTGTCACTTGGTTCTAGACCCTTCCAGCCTGTGGCACATTCTTTCTGAATCCACCTGACCATCCTTTTAAGAATTTTGTAAGTTAAAATAAGATCCCATCTCATTTTCTAAACTCCAGTAAATGCAAGCCCAGTCTTTCGAAACTCTCCTCATTGGATAGTCCTGCCATTCCACTCATCAGCCTAGGGACTTTCCAGTTCACTCTCCTCTCAAGAAAATATGTCCTGCCTTAGGCAAGGAGATTTGTACACATTATTCCAGGTATGGTCTCACCATGGTGCTGTAGAATTGAGGCAAGTCATTGTTACTCCTGTTCTGTCCATTTGTAACTAACCACAATAATTTATATGTTGTTCCAAGTAAGTCAGCTTCCACCATTGTGTATGCATTCTCCACTTCATTCATGGGCATAGAATTGCAAGTAACTTTGTGACATGATTGGTAATTATTGAAATAGGGGATTGAGGTTGAAGTTAAAAGAACTTCCGAAGGCTAGTGATGACAAGTAATATTCTCCATCGGCTGTGCGAGGGACCATGATTTGGAGGTGCCGGTGTTGGACTGAGGTAGACATAGTCAGAAGCCAGATGATACCAGGTTATAGTCCAACAGGTCTATTTGGAATCACAAGCTTTTGGAACGTAGCCCCTTCATCACCTGACAAAGGAGCAACGCTCTAAATGCTTGTGATTTCAAATAAACCTGTTGGACTATAACCTGGTGTTGTGTGGTTTCTGACTTTGTACTCAAGGCCTTCAACTTACAGAATGTAAATCAATCCACTTGGATGAAGAAATTAAAAGATGTATGTATCTGAGTGCAGATTACAATACCTGCTGTAGACAGGAGCAGAAAGTTAGAGATGGACATAGAAATATGAACAAACTTACAACAGATGGAGCTCGTGTGAGGAAGTGTAAGCTTATTAATTAGATGCAAGCAAGATAAATTGGAATATCTCCTTATTGGACAAAGACTAGGAACTGAGGAGGAACATGAGATTTGGGTGACCAACAATTTGGGTGGCCATACACAAATCACAAAAATCTAGAACACATACAAAAAGTAGTCAACAAACTCAATGGGAATATTGAGCTCCTACCTCAAAAGGATTGGAATGTACAGAAATGTATGTTCAGTTTTGCAGAGTGCTGGTCACAATAGTGTACTTTGTTTAGGTTCAGGCAGGTCATTGCCACAAAGGATTTATTAGTTTCACAACGTGCAGCGTAGATATCAGCATGATACTGTCACCTAAAGGGTTAAATTATGAGCACAGGTTGCAATTTTTTGCTTTGCATTCTGTTGAGCTTAGAAGATTAAAGGGTGATCTAATTGAAGTGTGTAAAATGGTTAAGAGGTTCAGTATGTACACAGGAATGATTTCCTCTGCTGCAGGAACCCAGAATAAAGCATGGTCTTAAAATTAGAACCAGGCTGTTTCGGAATAATATGAGGAAATACTTTGCCAGAGAAAGGGAAATGGAAAATTGGAACTCTCTACCCAAAATGTTGCTGGATCAGTTACACCTTTCATGACTGAAAGCAAGAGGTATTGAGCACTTGGGTGCAAATAGGGAGTTAGTGAATTTGATTAATAGATTATCCATGATTTGAATGGAATAGTGGAACAGCTCAAGGGCCTAAGTGCCCTATTCCTGTTGCAACATTTCTATTTGTTGATTTGATTCTTTTTTTAACAGGTATTTTAGAACATGTAGTCTGTGATTTGTCTGCTTTTTTTGCTGAGAACTGCAGATGAATCCATGGCCTTGCTCACAAACTGTGCTGGGGATATAGTGCAACATGAAATCAAGCATCATTTGATCAGTAATAAAAAAGGATAAAGAGCGGATCTGGTTAACTGGAATATTTCACCAAGAGATAAGGGGAGCCATGGGTCAGTTATGTGGCTTTGCTACAATTGTCAGCAGAAAAAAACAATATCATATAATTATCTACCGAAGGCCACTTCCACAGCCACTGCACAAACATTTAAATTTGAATTAGTACTCCATTAAGGTGATGGATTTGTGGAGCAAGCTGAATATTGCAAGCTGTGTAAATGATGCTCCTACTCACATTGAGAGAGGGGTGATGGATGTTGATAATATTGGAGTGAAGTGGAGAGAAATGCCGCTGGTATGAATGTTTGAGATGAGAACAGACTGGTCATATCCGTCACTGACGAGCTCCAAGGTCGAATGTGACTGGGGAGTGCAAGATCCAGATGTCGTTTATCAAAGCCTAGTGGGAAGTTGTGCAATTAACTCCCTCTGACTCAGGACTTTTGGCTGTAATAAGAGTAGTAGTAGTAGTTCAGACAGGCAGGTATTTGCAGCCTCTTACAATTGTTTTTTTAAAGAAAATGCCTCACATTTAGTCAACAGTTCCTTCTTCTTCTCATTAGGTATGACACACAGCCTTCTGTACAGCTGATGACAAAGGTCACAGGTACCTCCATGATGGCCATAATTAGCTGTTGGGAGGATTATTTAATCTTGGGTAATCTAAAAGGTAAAGAGACAGCAATTGGACCTTGCTGTGCCTGTGGAATACGATGAGGTCTTGTTTTGGACAACAATACTGTTGTAATCCAAGGATGTTTGAGTCTACTCTGAACTCGGCATGAAAATGGAAAATGCTGGAAATACTCAGCCAATGGCCAGCATCCATAGAGAGAGAGACACGAAGAGTTAATATTTCAGGTTGTGAGCTTGCATCAGAATTAAGTTCAATTGCATCAGTTTTCAGGGATCAGCTGGCAGCTGCCAAACCAAGTGTCCCTTCATGAGGCATCTAGTATCCATTTTAGGTTCCCATCAGAAATTTGGCAGAGCTCAGCGAAAGCGACACTTGCCAGCTACACACTAGTTTTTACAAAGCTTCATGTAGAATCAGGAATGGCGGCAGTCCTGCACAGACTTGACAGTCCTTGCAGTTGTCTGCTGTAGGCCCACTCCTGGGTGTTAACTTTGGGCTATTAAAAAAAGTGACAAGTAACTTCAGCTCATGGCAATACTTGAGCACAGAAATGTCAACTGACACTCCAGTGCAGTTCCAATGAAAGACTGTTCCATGATCAGTGGTGCTGTCTTGAGGGTAGTACATTGATCTGAAACAACTACTGCAGTCTAAGGTGGATGTGAAAGACCCCGCGGCACAAATTCAAAGAGAAAGGAAGTTATTGCTGGTGTGTTGGCCAGTATTTATTCCTCAAGCGCAAATAAACATTATCTGGTCAATATC
This sequence comes from Hemiscyllium ocellatum, assembly GCF_020745735.1. Classification (NCBI taxonomy): domain Eukaryota; kingdom Metazoa; phylum Chordata; class Chondrichthyes; order Orectolobiformes; family Hemiscylliidae; genus Hemiscyllium; species Hemiscyllium ocellatum. The sequence goes on along the minus strand of NC_083425.1, from coordinate 23,103,780 downwards.
ACATTACTGTTTGTGTAGCTTGAAGGCTTTGTCTATTACAACAGTAACCACACCTTCCAAAAAGCTGAATTGGCTGTAAAGTACTTTTGCAGTGTTGGTTGAGAAAGGTATTATATAGATATAACATTCCTTTGTCTCCCTCCTTCCCTCTGTCTCTACCCTCCTCCTTTTTCTTCCTCACATTCTTCCCTTCCCCTCCTGGTCTATCCTTTCCTTTGTTATGCTCCCAGGTGATGTTGTTAGTGATGGAATGTGAGGACTGCAGATGCTGGAGATCAGAGTTGAGAGCGTGGTGCTGAAAAAGCACAACGGGTCAGGCAGCATCCGAGGAGCAGGAGAATCAACGTTGCGGGCAAAAGCCCTTCATCAGGAAGTCCTTCATTTCTGATGAAGGGTTATGCCCGAAACGTCAATTCTCCTGCTCCTCGGATGCTGCCTGACCTGCTGTGCTTTTCCAGCACCACGCTCTCGGCTCAGATGTTGTTACTGGACAAGTTCAGATCCCAGGCAGAAATCTGGCTTGATAGATCAAATTGTATTGTTATTTTTGGTTTTAATGAAGTGCTCTCTCACTGCAATTTTACAGGTTTGGCTTTAACAATAAAGTTGATTACACAAAATAAATGAAGATAATGAAGACATGAACCGTGGATGACAGGAGAAATTGTATGACTAGCCAAGAGGAAAAGGGAAACACACATATGGTCTAGGCAGCTAAGAACAGAACGGGCCTGGAAGAATATTGGAAGAGTAGGACAAGTCTTAAACGAGGAATCAAGTAGGCTAAAAGGGGTCATGAAATAGCTTTAGCGAGCAGCATTAAGGAGAATCCCAAAGCATTTTGTTCTTATATAAGAAGCAAGGATTGGTCCACTAAAGGGTAATGAAGGAAGACTGTGTGTCGAACCTGAGAGAATGGATGAGATTCTGAATGATTACTTTGCATCAGTGTTCACTGAGGAGAAGAGCATGATGAATGTTGAGATTAGAGGTGGAGGTTTGATTAGTCTGGGTCACGTTGACATAAGTAGGGAAGATGTGTTGGGTAGGCTAGAGGTTATTAAGGTGGACAAATCCCCAGGACTGGATGGGATCTATCCCAGGTTGCTGAGGGAGGCAAGAGAGGAAATAGTTGGGGCCCTGACAGATACCTTTGTGGCATCCTCAAATACAGGTGAGGTGCCGGACGACTGGAAGGTTGCTCATGTTGTCCCCTGTACAAGAAGGGTAGTAGGGATATTCCAGGTAACTACAGACCAGTGAGCCTGACATCAGAGGTGGGAAAGTTGCTGGAGAAGGGACTGAGGGATAGGATCTATTTATATTTAGAAAAGAATGGGCTTATCAGTGATAGGCAACATGGTTTTGTGCAGGGGAGATCATACCTTATCAACTTAATAGAGTTCTTCGAAGAACTGACCAAGTTGATAGATGAAGGAAGGGCCGTTGGTGTCATATACATGGACTTTAGTAAGGCGTTTGATAAGGTTCCCAATGGTAGACTAATGGTGAAAGTGAAGTCACATGGTGTGCAGGGTGTTCTAGCTAGGTGGATAAAGAACTGGTTGAGCAACAGGAGTCAGAGAGTAGTAGTTGAAGGGAGTTTCTCGAAATAGAGAAAGGTGACCAGTGGTGTTCCACAGGGGTCAGTATTGGGGCCACTGTTGTTCATAATATACATAAATGATCTGGAAGAGGGCATGTTGGTATGATCAACAATTTTGCAGATGACACGAAGATTGGTAGCAGAAAGCATAAGGCACTGTCAGAGAATACAGGAGGATATAGATAGACTGGAGAGTTGTGTGGAAAAGTGGCAGCTGGATTTCAATCCAGACAAATATGAGGTGATGCATTTAGGCAAGATTAATACTCAAGCAAATTATACAATGAACAGAAATGCCTTGGGAAAAGTTGATGGGCAGAGATATCTGGGAGTGCAGGTCCATGGCACCCTGATGGTTGCTGCACAGATGGATAGAGTGGTCAAGAAGGCATATAGTATGCTTGCCTCATTGGATGGGGTATTGAGTATAAGAGCTGGCAAGTCATGTTAACATTGTACAAGACATTGATTTGGCTGCATTTAGTGTACAGTTCTGGTCGCCACATTACCAAAAGGATGTGGGCGCTGAGAGTGCAGAGAAAGTTTATGAGGATGTTGCCTGGTATAGAAGTTTTAGCTATGAAGAAAGGCTGAGTAGGTTAGGTTTATATTCATTAGATAAAAGGAGATTGAGGGAGGGACCTGATTGAGGTTCATAAAATCATGAAGGGTATAGACATGGTGGATAGAGACAATTTTTTTCCCAGGGTGAAGGATTCAATACCAAGAGGTCATGCTTTCAAGGTGAGAGGTGGAAAGTTTAAGAGGGATACACGCGGCAAGTACTTCACACAGAGGGTGGTAGGCATTTGAAATGCATTGCCAGCAGAGGTGCTAGTGGCAGGCATGGTAGATTCATTTAAGATGCATCTGGATAAATGCATGAGTAGGTGGGGAGTAGAGGGATACAGATGCTTAGGAATTGACCAACAGGTGTAGACAGTACAATTGGATTGGCTCAGGCTTGGAGGGCTGAAGGGCCTGTTTCTGAGCTGTAAACTTTCATTGTTCTTTGCTCTTTGTTCTATAAAATAGAATCAACCAAACTATTCACATATAACACCGGTTTAAAGATTTTTCAAAACACAAAGTAATTCTAAATGCACACTTTTATAATATTCACATCAGTGAGAATTCACTTCTTTTTCACACCTATAATCGCCTCAATTTCCTATCTTGAGAATCTGATAGCCTATTTTTTGAATCCTCATACTAATAGGATTAGACTTTCTCAGCTTCAAATAACCCTTTCAGGGTTTCAACCAAATATTTCTCGTCTGGGAATTTCAAATTAATTAACATTAGTTTTCTTCAGAAGCAACTATTTTTCATACACAGCTTGTGACAAAACCCTAAAACCAAAAGGGTTTTTGCCAAGTTGTGGGTGTTTCCTATAAGTCAAAAAGAAATTTCAGAACCTTCTACCTGAAACCTAATATACACTCATTTACTCTGTTTGCTCATAAAACTCAATAATGAAAACAAAACTTTATTACTCTTTAGGATGTCTCTCTCTTCTACTTTTTTAAAAAAAATCACCATGGCTACAGAAATATGTATAAGTTAATCATTAAAGCCCTGCACAGACAGACCAAACCCACATGCCATTGGTTCAAAACCAAGCTCTAAAATAAATGACATTATATATAAATCATCACCTTACATCACACCCCTATATCCCCTACCCTCCATTTCTCTTTTCCTTCTTTCCAATCCTATTTCCTCTCTCCTACCCTTCCTTCCCTCCCTCCTGTTACCTCTGTCCTTGCTTCTCAAAACTAAGTATGATGCTCCACTGGAGACACTTATACGGAAAGCAATTAGATTAGATTAGATTACCTACAGTATGGAAAGAGGTCCTTCGGCCCAACAAGTCCTCACCAACCCTCCGAAGAGCAACCCACCCAGACCCATTCCCCTACATTTACCCCTGACTAATGTACCTAACACTATGGGCAACTTAGCGTGGCCAATTCACCTAACCTGCACATCTTTGGGTTTAATAGGGCTCAGGGCCTAGCTTTGGCCCAGGCTCAGGTCTCTTTGCTGAGGCCATTGATTCTACCCCTGAAAGTGGGCAAAACTAATTTCTATCCTAATATATTAAGTTTCTCCTCTCCTCTGCGATATGTCCCAATAAAATATATCACTTCATCTTGTGTTCTAGAGAAAAGCACTCAAAGATATTGTTGTGTCAGAATGTTGTAATGGAAATTTCAAATGTGTCACCCTCTGGTTGAGAGGCTAGTGCAATTGCGCAGATATTTCACTAGTGCTCATCAAAGGTAATAATCATTCAACCTTGTTTAAAACAAAACAAAACTAGGTGTTGCCTTATACTCAATTGTGTGATGATTAGACCAGTAGTTAGTAGCATCTTTATGCTCATTTTATATATTATTTGACTAAATTTCAGATTGATGTTGATTTTTAACAGCTAAAGGTTTTCTAGCCCACAGATAGAGTATACAGCTGAGAACAGGTGTTAGATATTTGACACATATTTGATAATATATTGCTACCTGTACCTTTCATAATACTTTAATCCCCATTTGATCATTTGTCCAAATGTGAAGTTGTATATTTCTTTTTTAGGCCATGTGACAGAGTGCATTTCCTTCCAGGTTAGTCCAGGGGTCATATTCAGTTTGATAAAGGTAATTGCATGCAGTAAAAGATTGCAAGAATAACAGATTCTAGAAGGCAGAAACAAAAACAGAAATTGCTGCAAAAGCTCAGCAGGTCTGCTCGCATTTGTGGAGAGAAAGCAGAGTTACCATTTTGCGTCCAGTGATCCTTCCTCAGAACTGATGGTAGCTCAGAAAAAGTTTTTTTTATGCAGAAGATAGTGATGGGGTAAGGGGAAAAGGAATAAACAATAGGTGAAGATAGAGTCCAAAGAGAGAGAACAGTTGGATAGACTAAGGAGTGGATAACAGTCGGCCTAGGAGAATGAATGGCTGTTAATGGGGATTGTTAATGCCTAACAATGGGTAGTGTGTAATAGCAGCCCATGTGATGATAAGGGCTGGTGTGTAGGGGTTGGGTGAGGACATGGGAGAAAGTTAGCTGTGACATAGCTGCAATTGGTTAAAAAATGAACTTAAATCTGTAATCAATGCATTCATTTCATGTATTATAACTTGAAAATATCCCTTATAATCAGACTGGCATATAAGTAGAGCTCTGAGCAGTGTTCCCCTAATCATCTTCTGTGTGAACCTCCGAGGTTGCTCTGCGACAGCGACCTTTGGAATGGGAAGTCAATGCTGTGTTGCATATCGGCACACTGATCACTGTCAAATGGAGCGTCCGAGCGGCTGTACCAACCCTGAGGGAACAGTGGTCACAAGGCCAAAACACAGCAAATGATCGATCCATTTGTATTTAGGGATATTAGTAAATTTGCCACCAATCCTCAGTGATTGGTTTCTCCAGTCAAAGGGTGTTATATCTGCATTGACTGAATACTTAATTACTCTACAAAAACCCTTTCATTCTCGCTGACCTCGAGGATGTGCCCCCATCACTTTTAAATGTGTACAATACCAGACCACGTCCAGTATTTCCAACACAATATGTTCTCTGTTTTGTCAAATGCTTCATTTGAGGTGCTGAATCACATGTTGTGTGATTTTGGGGAAGAGTAAAGACTTATATTTATATTGCACGCTTCATGACCTCAGGATGAACCTCAGTGTTTTACAGCCAGATCAGTACATTTGATTTCTAGTCACTGTTGGAATTTAGAAAATTCAATTACAAATTTGCACACAGCAAGATCCAACAAACTGCATTGGACTATGGCAAGATATTCTGCGAACGGATTTTTAAAGAATGACCAAAAGTTGCCTTAACAAGGTTGTATTATACATCCATTGAACTAGATATATGAGAGGCATACATAGGCAGAGAATCTGTTTTTACAGAAGGGAAAGACTCCTACAGTAAGTGGGAGAGTCAGTTTTTGACTTTGTATTTTGTGCAATGAAATTGTAAAGAGTATTTAAGAACTAGAATGACAGTCTTTGAATGTATCATCCATCCATGAAATTTCCTTCTCTTTCAGGTAGTGCTGAGGTCTGATGTAGTTTAGCATTACAATACCACCTTGTAAACTTGAATTATAAATTTTTATATGTGTTGAAATTAAATCTTATGTTACAGGGAAAATTGATGCACCAGAAATTCTTAACTTATATGGCTTTCCCTCTAAGTGAACACCTTTTACGTTAACAAGTTTGTCTCAACATTGTAGACACAGTAGGAGTCTTGATTTGAATATGTACACAGTTATAAAATTCCGATGCTGGAATCTGCAATTTTGAAATGATTATAGCATGGCTAATGTTTAAGATGTTGTACATATATAAACACTTGAATTGGCGGTGAATGTTATTTTTTGTCGTAAATTCTGCACGTAATTTTATTTTCCAACCAGGAACCAACAGAAGAACAGAACATCAAATGCTCAAAGTGGCCACCTTGTTGTCTGTATCCTCCCTATAAGCAGAATATCACCTGATCCTTTTCTGTCCAGCAGGTAGTAGCAGTGAAGAGGAAGAAGAGGAGGATGCAAGTGATTTTGTCACGGTGGAGTTTGATGATGGTGACGTGGGGCGAATTTCTCTGTCAAATATCCGTCTCCTCCCTCCAGATTATAAAATCCAGTGTGAGTAATGGTGTAATACTGTCATTTGATCGTAGAATGTTGACATACAATTTCTATCTTTGAACTTGGAAAATCTCCCAAACATCTAACTCTGAAGGCAATGTTTTGTAAATTAGAAATGTATATTATTATTTCATAAATCTAGCCAAAGGACAGCTGATAATTATTTGGGTGCTTTGTAAAAATATTATTTTATACTGCAAGTCACATTAACATTAAGATTAAGACTAAATCAACACATTAAAGACATGTCACTGTGCAAGTTCTTCCCACCTCCTTGGCAGTGTTGACCTTTCCTCTCAGAGATAGTTCACAGGCGGCAGCCATACTTTGATTCCTTGCCCAGCAACCAATTTTCATGTATAAGCTACAGCAGTCAACGTTGACTGGCTATGTCAGCACAGCAGAGCATCACCCATTTCTTCACTCAGAACCCAAACATGTGCAGAGCCAGAAATGAGCTAGGAACAGGAACTGATATCTCTCCTCTAGTTCAAGGAGCAATGATAATTTCAGTACAACTACCATCATCCAGGCTGAGGTAAGTGATTCAGAACATACCACAAGTTGCATTGTATCTGAGGCCTACCCAAGCTATGTGGCTCAGTGATTTGTTCCATCACTCAATCATTATGCTGGCCTTTAGAGTCACAGCATGGAAACAGACCTTTCGGTCCAACCCGTCCATATCGACCAGACATCCCAACCCAATCTAGTCCTTTACTATATCTTTGAAAGACACCGAAGTGTACTTTGTAGACCATAACATAGATACTAGCAGTGAATGAGTGACTCTCTGAGAATGAATAAGGAGCCATAATTCATTAATACCACAAGCATGTGTATGAGTTTTATGTCTTATTCGACTGAGCAAACAATCACCTGTATCCCACTCCCCAGTGACGTAATTATTCCTGCTTGTCGAAATATTGATAAAAAAGCTGTTAATGGAAGGATATCATGTACTTCTAAGCTTTTGAAATCATGTTTGCTTAGTACATTGTTTAATATACCAAAGACTACAGCAATGATATTAAAATATTATAATAATGTATACTAGTTAATAAAGTTGAAAAATAATCCTGTTCTCTCTGATCTGGAAGTGAATTTCTTTTTGAGTTTTGTCTACCCCAACTCCCATCCTCCCTCAACGCATTAGTTCCTTGTTGGACTAAGGTTTCACGGGTCCTGGGCATCCATGTAGTTGGTGACCAAGTAGCAGTCTAAGCCATGCATATCAGCTTGATATCCATCATTACAAAGCCTAGTGCTGTCCTTATGGTTAGATTATCAAGTGGGATACAATAGATGGTGATTTGGACCAAGAAACATGGCTGATTTTCCCCGAGACTCCAAGGAAGCCTGAGGCCAATTTCCATTGTGATCCCTTCCCATTGGCAGCGTGGATCAGCTTTTGAATCTGAATAGCTCCGTTTGTGGATATAGGTCTGAAATGTTGTCAGTCTGGACATTTGACATAGTATTCCAGGTTAGTGTGGGTACTAGAATAAATTGGGATGCTTAGACTTTTTTAAGTACTGGATTTCTAAGGTTGTTTAGGTAGTAATTTGATTAAGGTACTGAATTTCCAAAAAAAAATACTGGGCTTATATAAACAAATACATCAGATTTATGCATAAGACAGAACTTGTACAGAGATTGATGTTTAGATTGAAGAAGAACACTACAGTAAACTCCAATGATCTTGAATTCAAGTTTCCACGGTTAGGCAGAAGACTTGAAGTATTAAAAGCAACGTGTCAAAAAACAACTTGTTGATGTTTATCTTCCATGTACAGGTACAGAGCCTTCCCCTGCACTGCTGGTATCTAATGGGAGACTCCGGGTTAGGAAGTTGCCCAGTGAGAAGCGAGAAATTGCAGAAAGCAGCCAGAACCACACATTGAATGGGAAAAATTCTTCAGAATTAAGCAAAAGCTCTGGCAAGAAGACGTCAGTAAAAGGGAAAGCTGGTGGGTTTATCTTTACTCAGCATGAATCTAATTGTAACACTGCAAATTAAAGTTATGTTTGCTGACACCCAGGATCAAGCAGAGTAACAGCAGTACTTCCTGTAGAGATATTTAAACAAAGAATGACAAATACCTAATAATGAAAGAAAAGAGTACATCAGGTAAGAAAAATAGTGTTGGACAAAGTAGCAATTTTATTTTAATTTTTAAAATCAGTTTAATATTGCACATATGTGTAGATATGTGCAGTTAGAAACAATTGGCAATGAGTATGTACAATCAGCACTATTGTCAGATCCAGGGAGTCAGCAGACACATTGATAATTTAATGCTGCAACATTACCACAATATTTTCAAGAGAGGTGAGTTCTTTCCATTTTCCATATTTGTGTAATTTATCGATACTGTGGGTTGTGAGCAACCTGGATCGTCAGCACAATTTCTTCATTAATTGCCACAAACAGAAAGAATCTCTTCTTAACAAAACATTCTGACCTTGATTTGCTGCAGTGGGGTTTTGAAAATTGTTTTACAAAGTATGAAATTTGTGGACAAACTCTGAAGCTCATTGAGAACAGATCAATGAATTTACTTTCATCAAGGAAATTGCATCAGTACTCACGGCAAGAGGTTCTCTGTATCGAACATCTAGTAGATATGGGTCCTATGCAACAAAGGATCAGTTGGTATTATTGATGTTGAAAGGAAACTGAAAGCCAAAGTTCAAATATCATATATGCTCATGTATAAGTTGAATTTATGAGACCAGTCTTTTTAGGCAAAAGTAATAAAGAAAATAATAAAAGCACAATATTGTAGATAGTGGAGATCTGAAATAAAAACAGAGAATGCTAGAGAAATGCAGCAGGTCTGGCAGTATCTGGAGAGTGACTGTTTTGAGTCTGATATGGCCCTTCTTCCAAATTGTTGAAAAGTTTTCAAGGGGCTCACATATTTTTGACTTTGACATAATAAAAGTTGTTATTTTGAAAACAGTAAAAAGTAGTAATACAAAATAATTCATAATAATTTTTACTCATAAACGGATCACTTTAATAACTTGGCTAAATAAAACAAAATATAAATATAGAAACATTTTGAGCATTTACTTACCAGCATCCATCTTCATTTATTTATACATTTAACAATGAAATCAAAACATTAATGTCTTCAGAATTATACTTTGCTTCTGAACTTTTCAGATTTTGATCCATAAAAGACTAACAGTGACTCGCACTATGCATTGGAAAATTATAGGGTGTTAGGCCAAAAATATAATCGGGGTATTTTACACAAGATCAACTCTTACACATGTGTATATGCAATTTTCTGCACTAATGCAAGTGAGAAATATTACCATAAAGTACTTTCTCATTTATGGCATAAAGAGTCAGATGAAGCAACTCTAAGACAAACGTTGCCTGCTCAGATGCAGAATAAAGAGCCCGCTATCTTAGCAGAAGATTTTGTTTCACTACATCTGTATGGGTTTGCCAAATTACGAACAGGGGTGTGCTGCAGGCCATTCACCTTTAGAAACTAGACTGAAACTATCCAAGCATTTTGTGTAAAACTCTTACAACAGAGGAGATTTTCATCTCATCCTTCTAGCCCGGATTTGAACTCAGCTGCCTAAGGTAAAACACCTGTATTTAATCTATTGCGCCACCCAATCCTCTGGAAGAGAAAATTTGATAGTAGCTAAAATGTAACCAAATCCTTCTCATAGTTACCTACGTTTGTTCAAAAGCTTGGATACATTTTGAAGCACAATCACACCCTCCTGTTAACATTTAAGTTCTGCTACCAGTTAAGGTGATAATATTATAATATGTATTACTTACTTATTATCACAGAATCACCGTATCAGAAAATCAAACATAGATAAATTATTAAGTTCAAAGTAGTTCAGAAGAAAAAAGTTGCGACTTCTATGCATTGAGCAACACATGAGTTTGGCTATTGGATGAATTTTGTAAAGTTATTACAGTGCCAGCACAAGTCAGATTACAACGGAACTAGAATGTAAACAAAGAGCTGGTAATGTGCTGGGGTTTCTACATTGGAGTGGGATCAAATCGGACAACAGACCTGACAAAATCATTGTGGGGAAGGAAGTAACAAATCTTCTTCTGGCAGTGTGCATGATTCACTTCATTGCATTGGCCAGAATAGCAGATAGTGTTCAGTTTATGCAGACAGCTCTGCAAAGCTTCACTTTGACTCTGTGTATACAGCAAGGCTTTTTCATCAGTCAAGCAATTGCAATAAATGTAAATTAAGTCAAGGTTGCAAGAGGAAGTTGGCTTGAATGTACAACAGAAGGGAATAGCCACTCCTACACTCACTTCTTCACGCCAAAGTAGCTGAGAGCAACAAACAGGCAAAAACAGTCGTGCCTGTAAAAAAAAAGCCATGAAAGAATGGTGCAATATTAAATGCACTTTCAGTTTTCACATAGGAAAGCAAATTTAATTGAATGGTTAAAGCGATCTTATACTTTTAAATGTGGCATTCAATTGGCAAAGGTGCTGTTGTACATGAAGAATAGTTCCCACTGTTGTCCATCAATTGATGTGGGCTCGCAATGGCCTTCAATAAGTGATGTTGGACAATAGACTAGCAACGCTTTTACAATGACATCACAAAAACAGACAGTTGCAACTCACAGCTGTGCTCAGTATGTGCATAGTAACACAATGTTAAGATCCCATGATAATTGTTTAGTACTTCCCTCCCATTGTGATTCATGCAAAGCAGGCAAGTCCTACCCTGTTCCAGGATATGCCCCCATTAATTTTTTTCTCTCACTTTGCCAAGCAGAGCACAGAAAAAGAATTAAAGCTAACAAATCGGGTTTATTTGCAGTACAAACAAAACAGTTTCTTCACTTTCTTTCCAGAACAGACACAGGCTGTACTGCCAGTTATTGAAAGACACACAATGCTACACTTCTTTGCACGAATGACTCCTTATGATCTGATGTAGGCTGCCCAGGTCCAGATTTTAACTCTAAACCAATTGTTGGCAGGAGTGCCATTAGAAACTCACCCATAGTTTTGGAAATGAAGCTTGGAGTGTTTTAACTCCTGCCATTGACTGGTGGAGGTGCTGGGAACAGAGAAAGGTTGAGTAAGCCCATCAACTAATCCACCTAGCAACATGAGACGAGTATTGGGATCAGTGCAGGGCCACAACAACAGGGCGGGGATGATCTGTAGGAGGAGAATCATTAGGTGGTAAACTTGATTCCTGGAAAAGTGATCCTATTCATCCAGGCAAAACAAGGAAATAATATTTAAAATTATTTTAAAATATTTTTGGGCCCCTTCTAACCCAATCCAGGATATAGCAGCAGAAAGCCTCTTCTCACTACTGCCCTCACCCACCAAACTCCCCAACCTTGCTGACACGCGTACCAGCCACACAAATTAAAGTCCCAATACCATCACTAAGAGCTAGACGAGCATGGGCTAAAGAAGGACCCCACCAACATCAGTAGAGTGCCCGTGTTGTCTAATCAGGAGAACAGTTGAAATTTCTAACTTTGTCAGCTCCAGGTTTTTGGTAATTACCATTGGCAATTTTGACTATTCAGTCACCAAGTTAATCCTCAAAAGAATTGTGCCAGTTGTCTCTAACTTCTTACTCAGCCCCGTAATTGTTCGCATGTAGTTTTACTATATATTTAAACATTTATATATTTAAACATTTCGACAAGTTCTCACTCCTGGATTGTGGCTTACCATGAAAAGAATATCGGTTCTCATCAGGTTCCCATTGTACTTCTCACATGTCCATGTGCCAAACAGTGTCACAGAATCATCACTTCACTATGGCTTTTGCATAACAAACATTGCTCTGTCACAGTTTACATGTCTCAAATAGAGTAATTTTGTTATTAATTAGTTAAAATATTTACTCCCAATTGGTTTGTTTGAACTAATATCAACTTCATTCTGAAGATGTTGGGAAGCAGTTGCGTTAGTTTTTGTATCATTTCCGGTTAGGAAGGCCTGGTTTCCAAACTCTGGAACCATCAGCTTAGATTTACCTCTCCCTATTTTAAATCCACCCCCAAATCTTGCAATTGATCCTCTCTTCTCAACTGTTTGTCCTAGACCAGGAGGAAAGTTAGATCGAGGCACCACGTCATAGAGTCACACAGCACTGAAACAGACCCTTTGGTCTAACTAGTCCATGCCAACCATGTTCCAAAACTAAACTAATCTCACCTACCTAATCCCTCCACACCTTCCCTATTCATGTACTTCTCCAAATGTCTTTTAAGTGTTGTAACTGTACCTACATCCATGACTTCCTCTAGCAATTCCTTCCACACATGATCCACTGTCTGTAATACAAAATTGCCACTCATGTCTTCTGTAAAATTTTCTCCTTTCACCTTAACAGTATGCCCCTAGTTTTGAACTTCCTCACTCTAGGGAGAAGGTCCTGTTATTACCCTTATCTATGCCCCTCCTGATTTTATAGAACAAAGAGACCTTGGAGTGCAGGTTCATAGCGCCTTGAAAGTGGAGTCGAAGGTAGATAGAATAGTGAAGAAGGCGTTAGGCATTCTTTCCTTTATTGGTCAGAGTCTTGAGTACAGGAGTTGGGAGGTCATGTTGCGGCTGTACAGGACATTGGCTGGCCACTGTTGGAATATTCCTTGCAATTCTGGTCTCCTTCCTATCGGAAAGATGTTGTGAAACTTGAAAGGGTTCAGAAAAGATGTACAAGGATGTTGCCAGGGTTGGAGGATTTGAGCTATAGGGAGAGGCTGAACAGGCTGGGGCTGTTTTCCCTGGAGCGTCGGAGGCCGAGGGGTGACCTTATAGAGGTTTACAGAATTATGAGGGGCAAGGATTGGGTAAATAGGCAAAGTCTTTTCCCTGGGGTCGGGGAGTTCAGAACTAAAGGACATAGGTTTAAGGTGAGAGGGGAAAGATGTAAAAGAGACCTACAGGGCAAAGTTTTCACGCAGAGGGTGGTACGTGTATGGAATGAGCTGCCAGAGGATGTGGTGGAGGCTGGTACAATTGCAACATTTAAGAGGCAGTTGGATGGGTGTATGAATAGGAAGGGTTTGGAGGGATATGGGCCGGGTTCTGCCAGGTAGGATTAGATTGGGTTGAGATATCTGGTTGGCATGGACAAGTTAGACCGAAGGGTCTGTTTCCATGCTGTACATCTCTATGACTCTATAACCATTCGACCTCCTATGTTTAATTTCTCCAGCATATTTTTAGATCTCAAACACTCCATTGTGGAGAGCCTGTACAACTGCTGAGTTGTGCACTTGTCATTTATTCATTCAAGGGACAGCATTTATTGCCCATCCCTAATTGCCCAGGGGGCAGTTAAGAGTCAGTCCATTGCTGTGAGTCTGGAGTCACATAGTCCAGACCATGTAAGATGACAGTTTCCTTCCCTAAATGACATTAGTAAACTAGATGGGTTTCCCCTGCAACAATCAATGATGATTTCATCATTAAACTTTTAATTCCAGACTTTTTTTGAATAGAATTGAATCCCCACCATCTATCATGGCAGATTTGGACCCAGGTCCTCAGAACACTAACTGGATCTCTGGATTAATAGTGTAGTGATAGTCTGACGAGCTCGTCAACTCCTCTGTGTCATCATGTGGGCTATAAGTTGCTGATACAAACTGGAGGAATGATTTAGGATCTTTTGACAGTATGAACCAAATCAGCATGAGTGAGTGAAAAACATATTGATCTCACAAAAATAGGACACACATATTGAAGGATATATTTCATAGTATTCATTTAGAACAATCAGGAATCAAGGTGTGTTATTTTCAGTTCTTTATTATGTCACTGTGAATGTAGAAGATTTAATTATGCTGTAATTTGTTTATTTCATGTCTGTGTTACATTTGGGGCTAAAACCCTTGAGTTAGTAAAGTGTCTCCTGATATATATTGACATGGGAAATCTTGCTTTGAAATAAGTTGTTTTGATTTAAAGAATGGTTTCCAGGAATATATCCATTCCTTAAAATGGAATATACCAGTATCCTGTTTATGCTTTCCACACATGTTGGAACCAAAATTGTGTACTTTGGTCTGAGATTCAGACTGTAGTCATTCAGCAGCAAAGAAGTAAAAGGTATTTGGGTTTTTTGTGTTCTAAAAGATGTATTTACAACATATGTAAACAATCACTGTCTTCGTTATGGATTTAACAGTAGATGTAAGGATATCTGGACTTCACTGATAACTTGCTGCTTACAGCCATTAGAACCTGTATTGTATGAGCAACTGCTCATTGGAAATCTTTTACCCTAAACTGTATCAAGTGTTAAAGGGACAATTGTCTGTTTCTGACCAATAAACTGGTGAACTAGTTACCATCCTCTTAACAGGTGTTCAAACTAGCATTTCATAATATTAAATGCCTCACAATATTTTATACAAGTGATAAAAGCAACTCAGTGAAATGAAGCTTGTACATGCAAGGCCTATTTATCAGGGCTTAACAGATCTATAAATAATTGCAGGAATTTTTTAGCATAAGGAACATGAATATTCAATAGTAACTTTTTACAAAGCAGTTATCTATCTAGAGATTTCCAATACTGTCATTTGTGTAGAGGGATGATTGATTGCCTTGCAATAATATTATTTGATTCTCAATTGAAATTATACAAGAATAATTGTTTGCTGTTTTCCTTTGCAAAAAGGTAAAGGAGTTTTGAATACCGAAGTTTCAACGTTGCTGAAAGCTGGGCACATGCTCAGTAAAAAGACAGATGTACTGATAAATTGGCCAGGGATCATCCAGACAAAGAAAAGGAATTCCAGTAAGAGTACGACTGCTTTAGAAAATCTGTTTCAATTGAATGGCAGCACAAAGAGAATGAGGGGTAAAGAACGGTTCCTTCCAGTGCAAGGCCTTCCTCCTCCAATTTTTAGTGGCGGCTTTGAAGTCGACTCTTTCAGCAGCATTGCCAACACCTTTGCTTCCTTTGGAAGCAGTTCAAGTCTTGCACCTAATCCTAAGGCCCTAAAGTACAGAAGAGTGGAAAAAATGGATGTATCAGTTCCAAAAGGTGGTAAGAGAAAAACAGGAGCAGAATATCTGGTTAAACTAGATCATGAAGGCGTGACATCTCCGAAAACAAAAAATGGAAAAGCCTTGCTCATGAGCGAGAAGGAATTTGGAGGAAAAGTTGCCACTGGCTACTCCCAGCTGAGCAAGGAGCGAAACGGAAGGATTGAACTTCTGAAAGGAAAGCATGCTCAACTTCAGAACCTTCCTATGAGCTTAGCAATGAATGAATATACTGGTCAGTCAGAGTTTGGCATGGATTGTGACACTGACAGCCATAGTTCGTACTCTTATGATGAGGAAGAAAATAGAAACTTGCAACAGAGTGTTACATCGAGATTTATGACTAGGCTGTCTGTCTCTTCATCATCTTCTGCATCGTCATCATCTTCAACATCTGGTTCTACCTCCACTTCCAGCTTGTGTTCATCAGACAATGACGATTCATCCTATAGCTCTGATGATGATTCTACAGTCTTGCTGCAGACTTGTATGACACACCCTGTGCCTGCAATGCTGACCCCCTCAGACCCACGACAAACAGAGCCAAAAATGTCGCCACCCTCCTTCTCAGTCAAGTCTGTGATGCCTGCGAATAAGATCAAATTAAAAAGACAGGAAGAATTCCGACTTCAAAAGGCCAAGGAGTTATCAAAGAGACAGAGATTACCATCAGTGGAAAATCGCCCGAAAATCTCCTCCTTTCTCCCAGCTCGACAGCTCTGGAAGTGGTCTGGGAAGCCAACTCAGGTAGATATCAGTGACTTATAATGCTGCAGATAATCCCTCCACTCCCAGTACAGTGATAGGTAAAGAGATCCCTGTGGATATGTGGAGCTGGACCTGAAATTTCCCTTTCAAGTCAATCTCCATGTTCACTTCATCCAGGAGAGCAACTGGCCAGGCAATTGATTGACAATATTGGTTTGAGATGGACCTATAGTCAAACATGTTAAATATACTGAACTGTACAGAAAAAGGTTTTCCTTGTTTATGTGTGTTCATGGGATGTGCATGTTGTTGGCTGTGCCAGCTTTTATTGCCTGTCCCTAATTGTCTTCCAGGGAAAGTTGGTGATCTGCCTTCTTAAACTAAGGAGGTGGGAGGTAAGAAGTCTGTCCAAGAATCAGAGAGTCATGCAATTAAACAGTATGGAAACAGGCCCTTTGGCCCACCATTTCAGGCCCACTATTAAACTTATGCCTCTGGTCTTAGTCACATCTGCCGTGGGGACAAAATTCTCATGATTTACCTTATCTATGCCTCTCAACACTTTGTATGCCTCAATAAGACTTGCACTCAGACTCTTTTGCTCCAGGGAAAATAAACCCAACCTATCCAGTCTCTCATCATAACTGTGACTTTGCATCCAAGGCAACATCCTGGTGAATATTCTGTGCACCCTCGCCAGTGCAAACGTGCCCTTCTAATAGTGTGGTGACCAGCACTGCACACAGAATTCCACCTGTAGTCTAAATAATGTCTTATAAAGTTGTAACAACATTTCCTTGCTCCTGTATTCTACGTCCACATGCCTTCTTCGCCACCCTGCCTACCTGTGCCAATACCTTCAGGAATCTATGGACTTAAACATCACAGTCCCTTTGTTCCTCAGTACTCCCTAGGGACTCACCATACATTGTGTATATTCTTATTAGACCTCCCAAAATGCATCACCCCACACTTACCGGGATTAAACTACATCTGGCATTGTTCTGTCCAATTTACCAGCTGATCGATATCAGACTGACGCCTAATACCATCTTCTTCACTATCAACAGCATCACCAATATTCATATTATCCTCAGACTTACCAGTTATCCCTTCTACATTCAGATCCAAGTTGTTAATATACATAGCAAACAACAAGGCTCTCAGCACCAATCCCTGTGGTACTCGACTGATCACAGGCTTCCAATCACAAACATACTCCTCCACCATTGCACTTTGCTTCCTACTTTCAAGCCAATTTTTGAATCCAGTTGGCTAAGTTGCCTTGGATCCCATGAGCTCTTACCTTTTGGAGCAGCCTCCCATGTGGGACCTTATTGATGTTCATTTAAACCATATCAACTGTACTACCCCTCATCAATACATAATCACCTTTTCAAAAGCTCAATTAAAGTAGTCAGCCAGAATCTCCCTCTAACAAATCCATGCTGACTATCCCTGATCAATCCATATATTTCATCCTGTCTCTCAGAATATTTTTCATTTATTTCCCGGTCTCTGACATGAGACAAACTGGCTTATCCCTGCTATCTTTCTTGAACAAAAAAAAACACATTAGCTATCCTTCAGTCACTGGCACTTCACCTGTGGTCAATGAATACATTTGTCAGGACCACAGCAATCTCTTTCCTTGCTTCCTATAGCAGCCTGGGACATATCTCATCTGAACCTGGGGATTTATGCACCTTTATGCCCTCTAAAAGACCTAACACCAGCTCCTAACAAGTTTTAAAACTTACCATCCCTGGCTATGATGTACTTCTTCTCTGTGAAGACAATTGAGAAATTTTCATTTAAGACCTCACCCACATCCGCTGGCTCCATACACGGGTTGCCCTTTCGGTCTCTTAATAGATCCTGCTGTTTTGCTGGTAATCATCTTACTCTTAATATACTTACAAAAAGCCAAGAAGTGGGATGAGAATTTCAAAATGAAGACAATGCCTGGCCAAAACACTGTAGGTCAACAAACACAGCAATGGGCGACAGGGTAATGGGACTTAGTGTGTGTTAAAATACAAACAGTGTTTTCGATAGCATCAAGTTTAAGGAGAGTAGATTAGCCAGGAATGCATTGAAATAGCTGAAAACGTGTTGCTGGAAAAGTGCAGCAAGTCAGGCAGCATCCAAGGAACAGGAAATTCGACGTTTCGGGCATAAGCCCTTCATCAGAAACCGCTGAGGCCAAATGCCAGCTCGCGACCGCTGAGGCCAAACGCCAGCTCGCATTGGCGCACCGACCTTTATACCGCTGAGGCCAAATGCCAGCTCGCGGACACCTCCTCCTACTGCCCCCTTGACCATGACCCCACCTCCCACCACCAAACCATCATCTCCCAAACCATCCATAACCTCATCACCTCAGGGGATCTCCCATCCACCGCCTCCAACCTCATAGTCCCACAACCCCGCACCGCCCATTTCTACCTCCTGCCCAAAATCCACAAACCAGACTGCCCCGGCTGACCCATTGTCTCAGCCTGCTCCTGCCCCACCGAACTTTCTCCTCATGCATTGAAATAGTCAAGCCTAGACAGAATGAAGGCCTGAATGAAGGTAGCTTTGAAAACAAATTAATTGATTGAAAGCTTTTTTCCAAAGCAATAAAAAGGTGAAAAACAGCAGCCCAAATTACAACTCACCCTGTTATCTTTCCAAGTGATGTCACTAGGACAGAAAACATAATCATGGTTTGAAGCAGTTGACTCTTCCCTCAGTGGTCAAACTACAAATTATCATAAGGGATGAAAATGAAGAACAAAGGAAAGGATGTACTGCAGATGCTACAGCACTTGTGTGTGAGATTAGCAAGGCAGTTGTCCTAACTCACTCTACAGATGCTGCCTGACTTGCTGAGTATTTCCAGCATTTCCAGTTTTTAAAATTTCTTAGCCAAGCCTGATTGTTTTCCACAGAGACGAGGGATGAAAGGCAAAGCAAAGAAACTTTACTATAAAGCCATTGTGAGAGGGAAGGAGACAATTTGTGTCGGCGATTGCGCAGTGTTCCTCTCTGTTGGACGCCCAAATCTTCCGTACATTGGCCGGATTGAAAGCATGTGGGAATCCTGGGGAAGCAACATGGTGGTTAAAGTGAAATGGTTTTATCATCCCGAGGAAACAAAATTGGGCAAAAAATGCAATGATGGCAAGGTGAGACCAATTACTGTAGCAACAGGCCACCGTGAGTGTCATTGTGACAATTGATTTTGTTTATAAGATCCAATATTAAAGACTCAAATCCATCATCTTAGTGTATTTCCTTTCTCAGTGTTACACACAATACTAATGCGGGTACAAGTGGCAACATGCTAACACCTGAATGTAATATTATGATTTTCAAGTTAAGTAACTGTATAAGGAGTGATACACTTCTGTCTTTGTGCCATTGACTTAGGAGCTGTAACTAAATACTAAAGCCACAATAGTTGGTTATCTTTGAGCCTTAACATGCTGGTTTTAAATTTAATTTCTTTTGTGTTGATATTGCCTTGTCCTAATAGGGACTTGTATTTGACTATTTAATAATAGTAAAGTAATAGTTTATTGAAATGTAAATCTCAGCTCTTGTTTTAATGAGTATTCCTCTTGCTGTTTCAGAAAGCATTGTACCAATCTTGTCACGAAGATGAAAACGATGTACAGACTATCTCCCATAAGTGTCAGGTGGTCAGTTTGGAGCACTATGAACAAATGATAAAAACCAAGAAGTACCAAGACAGCCAGGACCTTTACTATCTGGCAGGAACGTACGACCCTACAATAGGCAGAATCCTTAATGCAGATGGAGTGCCAAGTCTCTGTTAAAAACAAAATGTATGAATTAATGTAAAGTCTGGATTTGCACCACACTAACAGGGATTGAGAAACCATTCTGATTTATTAAAAAAAACTAACTAACCCAATGAACTTTTCAAATGATGCAAGATGGACAGGATCTGGAAACTTGTTATCAATACTTTGAGGCTCACATGTAGTCCTGGAATCATTAGCAGTGATCTCTTAAGTGGTTTGCAAAATGGTTTTTTTTTGGATACATAACAATTAAGCAGCATGGTTTTTGGATGCAAAAGAACTAAGCCTTTCTGGGGATCAGTAATACTGGATTTACCAAAGTGGAACACTTAGGGCATCAAGTAGGCTGGAATTTCAATGCATGACTTCAAGGCATCACTGGGTCGACCAGGCTGAATTTGCACACGAGAGCCTCAAACAATGGGGAAGCAAGGTTTTAGAGGTGAGCGCTGGGCCTCAAAGAATCAATGAAGCTGGAATGGACGCATGGGAACTGGACCTTGATGAGAGCAGGTTTCAACCATGGGTCAGACAGCATGGAATTTATTTCAGTGTGTGAGTGGGCGTGTGTGTGCGTGTGCAAGTGTGTATGTGTGCGGGCGAGTGTGTATGTAGATTGGAGAAAGAAGAAAAATGAGCATCATACAAGCCATACACTCCCAGTACCTCTGTCTGCTTTCGACTTTGCAAAGCAGAATCAGGTCGAACATGTTTTTGTTGTTACTTTGTTTCCTGGAGAGTTTTGTAAAAACCCAGGATTTTTTTTTAATGCA
The DNA here is from genome assembly GCF_020745735.1 of Hemiscyllium ocellatum. Classification (NCBI taxonomy): domain Eukaryota; kingdom Metazoa; phylum Chordata; class Chondrichthyes; order Orectolobiformes; family Hemiscylliidae; genus Hemiscyllium; species Hemiscyllium ocellatum. The sequence goes on along the minus strand of NC_083425.1, from coordinate 23,083,151 downwards.
GTGCATTACTCAGCTCAGCTGAGGCTGCTTGTTAGCTGGAACTTCTGAAGAAAACAAAGAAAGGGAAAAAAAAGACTTGACTTTGAAGAAGACTGTTTTCTTACCTAAGACAGTTTGTGGCATCATTCTGTCAGACTAATTCTAACCTCTTAACTGAACAGTAGTTGAGCGATTCGCTCTGTGGATTAAATGTTCCCTTTTTTAAAAGTGATGGGTGGAGAGAATTATAATCCCTATTGCTGAATATTGTATAGAATTCTGCACACATTTAGGGAATGGTCAGCCATGTTTGTTCCCTCACTGTTGCACAGATGTTAAAGAGACAGTCTCCCTTTTAGTGGCTTATGCGGGCTATGTATAAAAAGCTTCTAAGACTGATACAAAGAGCAATTCCACATGAAATAATGTGGTCAACACTTTGAAGAGAATCTTCTCGTAGTACACCTGTTACTTTCTGTCACCTGTAAACAATGGAAATATTACTATTGGAAGTGGAAGATAAGACTAAAACATACTAATGGATTACAATAGAACTCTGAAGGCTAAGGCTGCATCTGTTTTGCTGAAATGACTCATAAGGCATTACAATTTTTCATAAACATCTATTTCATCTATCCAGTTTATAAAGATTTTTTGAAACTATAATTGGGAAGAAGTCCCACCCATGAGTCATAGAGAAGTTAAACTATAGAAAGTAAGCCATGTTGATTGGAAAAGTCAAAGTCTTTGGATTGCTTTAGTTGCTATTTTAAACAAGCATTATGGAAAGACAGCCAGAAGATCCTTTAAAACCACAGTGTTCCCTAATATATCACCCGTGGACCTATGGCTAGGGTTGTTCCAGCTTCTCTTTGTGTTCTCCTTTACATCAGATGCCTCGGAGGTACCAATAGACTTCCTTACTCATGGTGGAGATCATTGTCCCCTGAATTAAGATCTGAAGGTGGTTAGATTTCTAAAACATGTCAAAGTTGATCACAAACTCTTTTGACATAAATAGGCGAACTCATGAGGAACAGGGCTATGGTGAGCTGTAAATCATTGCAATAGTTACAAATGCTAATCAAATATCAAAGTTCCCTATTTATCCATTTATGATCCAAGTATAATAACTAAGGAACAGAAGGTGTAGCTGAGTGTGTGTAACCTTGGCAATTATTAGGCGACACATTTGTCATTTTTACTTGCTGCTTTATTCCATACCTGCAAGCCCACTACTGTCAAAAACCGTGACTCGAGGTTTACCTATTCCTGTTCTACCAAAGTGTGACTTTATGTCAATTCACTTTATGGGGCATATAATCACATACATATTATATCAGGGAGCATAAAAGCAGAAAACTCTAAACTGGAAGTCTGTACCAGAGAGTAACAGAAAGTTGAAAAACTAAATCTGAAATTTGAAACACGAATATGCAGCAATATTGTTGTATTCCTAGCTGATGTTACTATCCAACAATCCAGATCACAAACTCAAATTTGGCTTAATATGTTTTAATGAAAATCAAACGCACAATTCTGCAGATTCAGGTTTAACAATGAAAGAAATTTATTATACAAAATAAATTAAGATAAAATAGAATACAGTCATAATAATTAGAAACAACACAAGCTTAAAGAGTTTGAAACAATAACAATACAATTCCACTAATCCTGAAAGCATTACTTTACAGTACTCACGTGACAGAGAATATCCTTATCTTTTACATTCATAGGGCTTAATTTGATTGTGGCTTCAATTCCCTATCTTGAACATCTGATTGCCTCTACCTGGATCCCTCATACAACAGAACATAGATTTACACTAAAACAAAAGAGAAGGAACTGTTGGTGCTGAAACAAAAACAGAAATTGCTGGAAAAATTTAGTTCTGAAGAAGGGTCATTGGATCCAAAACATTAACTCTCCTCTCTGTCCACAGATGTTGCCAGACCTGCTGAGTTCTTCCAGAAATTTCCAGTTTTGGTTTTGAGCTTAGACTTTCTTGGCTTTAAATAACTTCTTCAATGTTGTAACTAGACATTTCTAGTCTGTAGCATTAAAACATTACAATTGGTTACCTCAGTGTAAGGAGTTTTGTTTTCATAGAATCATCGGGATTCTATGATCTGTGAAGACAAAACTCCTGACACTTAGGTAACCTATTTCCTCATGTTATAAACTATCTTCTTTCTTTAGCAGCAACTGTGTTACACATCTAGTTCTAGCCAAGACTTCTACAATACTGCCAAACTGAAAGTTAAATGCTTTTTATAGTGGTTTGTTTTTGTCCTCTCAGCTCAAAAGATACTTCCATCTGAAAACCGAATGCACTGCACTCTTTTCTTTGTTCACTCATGAACTCTGCCAAGGTAAACAAAAGCACATGACTCTCCAGAAAATTGGTCTGTAAAATACTTTCTAGAATTGGCATTTTAGAATCACCTATAGGTTAACCCTTAAACCTTTTGGGATAGCCAGACCGAGACTCACATACCACAGACTCAAACTCTAAAATAAATGATACTAAAATAGAGATCAACCACACATTTTTCATCACAAAATGCAGCAGGCTGATTAGAATCTGAAAGAAAAAGAAGCAAATTTTTCAGGGGTCATGGTGTAATTGATCATTAGGATCTGATGAAGTCATCACCCCTTCATAAATTAACATTTTTTTTCTTTCAAGTTGAGAGCAACTTGCAGCATTTTCTGTTTGTCAATCCATTCCTGACCCAATTTTTATTGGGCCTCCTCAGACTTTATAAGTACCAATTTTTTGACTCTATACTGTGATGATTTCAAAATATTCCCACACCTTTCAGGAAAAAAAAGTCACAAACCCTCAATAATAAATAATACCCTGGTAATTAAGATGACTGTGACTTGTGGCTTCCTATGCTTGTTGTGATGTAATTGGCAATTGTCATATGCAATATGAAAACAGTGCTAACAGAAACGCTGCTTTTGAGTGGAAATGCTTTGCCAATTATAAGCTAAGGAGCTGTCTTAACTAGGTAAATAAGCAGTGATCCAAGAAACCCCACAAAATTCTTATGCCATTATTATTTGGAATGGAAGAAAGGACTTTTGAAAATCTGAGGCTTTTTTATTGGAGTGAAGTGAGCATTATTCTCACTGGCCCTGCAGTTGACTGTTCACTCTTGTGAAATAGAAAAATCGTTCACTCAGTAAATTATTATGTAATAGGTACTAGCTGTACCTACCATTCCAGAATTAATTCAATCATCATCTCCTTCCAATAAACAGAACTGCTAATATAAGCAGCTTCTTTTTAACAGTGAAGATGAGTTCAAGACGGTAGGGGGTAGGGACGGTTATTAACATGCAATAGAAGTGGGATATTCAGTATGTCTACAAGTCCTGATAATCCAGTCTTCTCCTGTCTCTATAGTTCCCAATACCATCCCCAATTCCTTCTCCTTCCATGTACTTCTTCAAACATTGAAGAATGCATGTGAGTGATGTCAAATGACTCACCTCCAAAAGGGGCAAGTTGAACAGTCTGTATCCAGACAGAGTGCCCCTCTGGACTTTGGCATTTCCCCTGATGGGATTGGAACTCATCAGATGAGGAAGGGTAGAGAATCTATATACTACCACGCCATAGACCAGCAATTCAGAACACATGCACACTACATCACCTGACTGACTGCCTGTCAAAGTGCTTGGATCAGTTTGATAATATATATTGTCAATTTGCCTTGATACAGCCTCAGATACTGGACTGAAGAACTATGGTAGAGATATAAAATGATATTTGCCTTATTAAGGCTGTGGTGATCTTACACACAGTGCCTGCACTGACATTGATCACATTTTTACCCCAGTAGTTGTTGTTGTTAACATAGCCTTCTGACTGGTTTCAATAAATCTTCATAGGATTGGAAAAACAACTGACGCGCACCAAATTGGAAATTAGGTTCATTTGTGTTGACGTAACGCAAAGGGATCAAAAAGATATTTCACTGCTTTAAAATCCAAAGCACTTTGCAGCTGGTATTAAACACCATTGAGACAAACCTTCCACTAGCACGGTCAGAGCAGAAAAATATGTTTGTCTTTAAAATTAAAACAGAATACTAATTAGCACTTCAGCATTACGACCAATCGTAGAAGAAATGGCTCTCTAGGACAATCAGTGTAAGGAAATGGGTTCCCTTTAAAGCCCCTTCACCTGATGTAATTTATATTATAGTGTTAAAACTATGTGTCGCATTTCGTGTGAATTAACTGTTGTACTAATTCTTCTTGAAACTGCATTCAGGAAGTGTAAAGAAAAAGCTAAAGGTGTAAAGTTGGCCAATGTTAGAAAGTGAGTTCTTGTGGTAGGAGTTTGGAAAGTCCTACAATTCATCTTGTTAAACTGCAAGGGAGTGCTTGATTGATCTTTAATTAGCTGCAAGCAGGCAATCCTATGCCATTAAGATCAAGTAGGCATGGACTACTACTTAAAGAAACAATTTTGATACTGCACTGTCATCAACATCCATTGTAAAACTGGAAATAATTGTGTGAAACTTAGACTGCAAAGATCAGCACTGTCGTGATATCATACTGCCACAAATCCAATGCCTGGACTGCAACAATATTGTCAGCCTGTCATTAGGAACAAGAAATCTCCCATGCGGACATTTGTGTATATTTTGCAATATAGCATAATACCTTTCAAGAGAGGTCCTATAACACTTTGTTGATACTGGTTTAACCTTAGAAAGGTGCTAGCTATAGCCTTCATTTGGGCTGTCCATTCTGACCACAATAAAAAACCTGCAGTGTGTTAATAAAAGAGGAAATGACATCCTGTTTGAGATGTAGAGGTGGAACAGTGGTTGGAAATGCTTAGCATATACTGTTTAATATTGTGATGTTTTCTCCCCCCCCTGTCATTTCCCACATGTGCTCTCACGGTGAGGTATGGCATTAGAATGTTTAAAAAGGAACAGTTTGACTTGACTCTTGCTGTAGACTGGCACTACATTCGAGCTTGTTGGTAACCCTGCATAGTTACCACAAAAGGGACACTGTCTCAAGAAAAAAAAATCACAACCACGGTTTACAAAAGGTGTTTAATAGTTTGAATTCATGTTGTTTGTTATTGCTTGGCATAGATCAATGTAGTATTTTGTTTTGAAACACTAATATGTTGTAAAAAAAAGTTTTTTTATAGACAGCATATATTACTGTTGCATCTCAGTTCTTGGGGTTTTTTTTCTTAAACATTTTGGTATGGGCATCATGCAGAGTCAGATGTATGCCTCAACCTTTCAAATAGTACCATGCTACAGAAACTCAACCTAGCTTAGGCATGATCTTCCTTTTGTTTTGTGTAACATGGCTGCCCTCCAGAAGAATTATTTGAGTTTGCCTCTTTATATTATCAAAAATATATTTAAGATAAATTGCAGGATGCTTTTTTTTTGTAAGACTAATCTTTGGCATTTGAACTTTCACTTAGTGACCTTCCTGCATATAGACTGGTGCAGTGTGACATCACAATCGCATATCCTGTATTTTCAATAGGTCAACCTCATCAATCAACTGGGTGGTTTAGTGAAACATGGTGATCTGAGACTCCATAGCAACAGCTGAAAGATAAAGAGAACCAGATTCCCGTGACGCTTCGGGCTCCTTTACATATACTGAATAAAGAACTTTTTTATACAAGAACGAATAACAGGAAGGTTTTTCTTTCAAGAAAAGCTGTATATTTTTCCTCAGCAAAATTATCATTGACCGGCTGTCTGGAAAGGTCAAAGGTCAGCTCAAGGGGGAACAAGGCAATTTTGTGAGAAATTTCAGATTTGTAAGTTAGATGTTCGTGCATTTTTGAAATAATGGTTGGGGCCTACAGGTGACTGAAGGAGAGATATACAAGGTCAGTTTCAAAAGTGTTTACTGCATAACGCTTAAAATCACAACTTTTGAAACAATGTAATATATATCTATATATATGTATAAACAAGGTCGATTTTAATTTCTACTGTCATGTGAGCTGGTCTATATTGACTATCACTTGTGTGCAAGAATCTTTTACCTCTGCATCGCAGAATTTTCTGTTCCATTCTGTACTTCAAATGAGAAACTGAAGCAGTGCTAAATGGGACCTAACCTAGGGGACCCAATTCTATGTGAAAGGGATTGATTTGATTTAGGATGGCCTAGTATTTAATGTTAAAGAAGTGCAGAGTAGAGAAGAATGGGAACATAACCCTGCATCGCTACCACCACCACCATATACACACACACAGTCTCCCTCACACACAGAGACAAATACATAGTCTTTCTCTCTCTCACACAGACACACACACACACAAACATATACAAAAGGAGGTTCAGCTGTACTCCATCTGGTATGTTATGTGATGTCACCATTGGACCAATCTGCTAGGCGTTGTATTACCTATTTGTTCAGTCCAGTGACACAAGTGCAATACTTCCTCACTGATGGCTGAGGTTTCACTTTTTTTTTGCTTGTAAAGTGAGCTTCTGGGGACTGGAATTGTGATGCATCATGAGAAATAAATGGGCAAGTGAGACGCAGGCCCGTCTGAGACTTGCTGAATAGTGTTTTAATCCTACAAGTGGTTAGGAGAAGTTTTAAAAAAATTATACAATAAAAACTACAATATTACAGAGTTATTTACTAGATATTAAAATATTTTGAAACTGAAAACCCAGGAGAGCTTTTTTTTTAAGCTTGTTGATTTTTGTTTTTATTTTGTTTTCAGTTTTTGTTGAAATGGAAGGAACTGTTATTCTAAAAAAAAGTGTTTAAATGTAGTAAAAACCCTATTGTAAATGTGTAAAGTATGACTATGGTCTCAGTTTTTGTGTAAACACTAAAAAAAAAGTTTTATGGACACGATCTCTATGTAAAAGCATTTTAGTATTAAGATTTTTATAGATAACTTGGCTTCTGAATAAATATTTTAAAAAAAGGTCTGGCAAGTATGTGATTGTTTCAAGGTACTGCAGTAAATATCGTCTGCCCACAATTTGGAGGATACACCATTGTGCTGATGTGGAAACGTTTTCCTAGATGGTTTAGAAATTCAGGGTGTAAATCATCTCAGTATGCAAGTTTGAGATTGCCTACTGTGCAGCATTGGACACTGGACATAATACTTAACACCCAGTTTTTTCTCAAGACTGTGCACTTGAAATGTTATTTGTTAAAGTAGACAAGAGTACTTAGTTTCTGAATATTGTGCTTAAAATATTAAACTGTGTAATGTGTTGTTTATATATACATGGTGTTTACCAGGAGGCAGAAAACCTTCCCTGTATAATTTACCTGCTCTATTTGAGAAAGGAAACATCAGTGTGTGAATACTATAGATAGGTCTGATTGAAAACAGATGATAGTTTTCAGTCTTGAAAATATACTTGCCCCCATTCCCCCCACCCACAATTTTCTGTCCCAATATCATTGCATGCTTGCTCTTGTGATTCATGGGTTGGGATGGCACGTGGCTCAGTGGTTAGCACTGCAGCCTCTCAGCACTAGGGACCCGGGTTCGATTCCAGCCTGTCTGTGTGGAGTTTGCACATTCTCCCCGTGTCTGCGTGGGTTTCCTTCAGGTGCTCCAGTTTCCTCCCACAGTCTAAAGATGTGTAGGTTAGGTGAATTGACCATGCTAAATTGCCTATAGTGTAAGGAGCATTAGTCAGAGGGAAATGGGTCTGGGTGGGTTACTCTTTGGAGGGTCAGTGTGGACTTGTTGGGCCGAACAGCCTGTTTCCACACTGTAGGGAATCTAATCTTTATTCAATCTGTTGACTAAAAGGTTAGTATCCATGTGCTGGTCATGCCATTGAGTAAGAATGGCCTGATTTACCACTGAGGACAATATAACCAATCTACCAGTCTTGTTCTCACTTGATACCCATGCCTGTGCCCTTCCTGTCAAGTAGTGTTCAGGAGCAGGACATCTTATCAAAGTTTCAAAAGAGTTATTAACTTTTCCCTCCACAAAATTAGTATTGACATGTTGACTGAGGTCATAGGTAAGCCAAAGGGGATAAGGTTAGGAACTACTGGCTGGCAACTGAGACGCTCATTCATCCCTTAAAATAGTAGTTTGGTGGGTACATTACAGCTGAGTGGCATAAATATCATAGAGCACTTCCATTGTTACCCACTAACCTCAGTTAATTCAGCAAATACTGACAATTGGACATGGACATTGTTTGCATGAGTTCAGGAGTAACTAGGTTAATCTATTATATTAATAAGAGTTTTGTTATCATTCCATCAGATAAACATGATCACCATAGAAACCAAAAAAAGGAACAGGAGTAGGCCATTCAGCTCTTGGAGCCTGTTCCTCCATGCAATACAATCATGGCTGATCATCCACCTCAATTCCCTATCCTCGCTTTTTCCCCATATCTTTTGATTCTTTTAATCCTAAAGCTATATTCAACTCAAAATTGAAAACACTCAATGTTTTGGCCTCAACCACTTTATGTGCTAGAGAATTCCACAGGGTTGCCACTCTCGAGCTGAAGAAATTTCTCCTCAGTCCTAAATGACCTGTCCCACTTGTTTAAAATGTGACCCCTGGTTATGGACTCTCAGGTCATCAGGAACATCTTTCCTGTGTTTACACTGTGGTTTGTTATGTAATTGCTTTTCCTTTTGACTGATGAACCAACCAAAAATAAATCGAGTAAAATATAACTTAGAGTAATGTAAGGCCACACATTGAAAACAACAAATTTTAAGCTTCAATCATTAATAATGCTTTATTTTTGATATGCCTTTTGAAATGCACAATACTGATAACTGGTAGCATAATTAAAGGCAGAATTAATTATGTAATGTCCATTCTTTCAGTAACAGGTATCAAGTAGCATCTACATTGGCTTCAACTTGATTAACCATTGCACCGATGTGTTTCGAAATGATCAGAATGTTGTTTGCATCTCAATTGGCATCTTCTATTGTCTTCTGTAAAATACCTGCTAACTCAAAACTTAAATAGCCATTATTCAGGCCTTTCCATCCAGACTGTTTTGACACTGCCTGTTGGCAAAGGGAACAAACACTTGTTTTAAAAATTTTCTTTTAATGTTGCATTTTTCTTTTAAAAAGTTACTTTTTATTCAACTTTCTTGATAAAGGTGTTGGTCATTCCTTCAGTATCTTTGTAGGCACAAGCTATCCTGTCCTGCTTCATTCCATTAGCCCTAACAGTATGACAGATAACATTTGTCTATGGAAACCAAGCTATGTGCTATTCTCCTCAGACAGCCAAATATACATTTTACAGTATGGAATATTGGAAAACAAGTGGAAATTATGTCTGTGTTTATTTCCTCTCTTCTTCAGCCAAGTTGTGGGAGCTGCTGGTGCAGTGGTACTGTCATTGAGCCTCTGATCTAGGCTATTGTTTTGTGTTCGAATCCCACAATGTCACATTGTGAATTTTGAATCCAATTAATAAATCGGGGTTTAAAAGGTATTCTAACTATGGAACAATTGCTATCATTAAAACAAAATCTAGCTCAATTAGGTCCACTGGAAATCAGCCATTCTGAGCTAGTCTGGCAAACATGTGACTTCAGGGCGACAACAGTGTGGCTGACTTTTAAATGGCCTAGGAAGCCCCTGAGATGTATCATCCTGCCACAAAATCTCATAAAAGGAGTTAAATCCATCAGTATTAATCTAGGCACCAAATGCTGTCACAGCCCTGTTCACTCTGCAAAGTTTTGGACACTAACACCTGGTGACTTGTTCCAGTTTCAGAGAGTTGTCCACAGACTAGTCAAGAAGCAGTCTGACCTTGTCTGTATGGATGATCCTGTGAGCATGACCATGTTCCAGATGCTGCCATCACCAGCTCTGGGTATGTCCTCCCACTGATGGTACAGATACACAGTGGTGGTGGCAATTACAGGGTGTCTGCGGATACCATGAAGTTTTATGGTATCAGGTCAAACATGGGCAAGGAATCCTCCTGTTGATTATAATCTTACATACCCCATTCAGTAGACAAATCTCTACTTCTCTATTATTGTATGTCACGAGGAACATTGAAGGTGACAAAGGCTCAGAATGTACTCTGGGTGAGAGACTCCAAAGTCCATTACCAAGAGTAACTTGGTGGTGCCATTACAGACTGATTTGGCTAATGCCAAGGGAAGAGCTGCTGAATGTGTTCGTTAGCAGATGGTTAGGCAACCAACAAAGACTTTAACTGATCCTCAACAGTCTAACTGTACCAATTGCAATCTGTCCATGACAGTATCAGTAGGAGTGACCATCAGACAGTCCTTGTGTGGAGGCAAGTTGTGACTTCACATTGTTGATAACTTCCACTGTAGTGGGCGGCACGGTGGCACAGTGATTAGCACTGGGTTCAATTCCTGCCTCTGGTGACTGACTGTGTGGAGTTTGTGCATTGTCCTTGTGTTTGCTTGGGTTTCCTCCCACAGTCCAAAAATGTGCAGGTTAGGTGAATTGGCCATGCTAAATTGCCCATAGTGTTAGGTGGAGGGGTAAATGTAGGGGAATGGGTCTGGGTGGGTTGTGCTTTGGCGGGTCAGTATGGACTTGTTGGGCCGAAGGGTCTGTTTCCACACTGTAAGTAATTTAATTTAATCTGTAAGTATTGTGTGATATTACCACAGTACTAATTGGGATAGATTTTGAGCAGACCAGCAACTCAAGACTGGGCATCCATGAAGCACTGTGTTCCATCTGTAGCAGCACAATTGTAATCAACTCCAAACTGTAATCTCATGGCCCAGCAAATCCCCCACTTTATCAATATGAGCATACCAGGGATCAACCTAGTTCATCAAAGAGTCCAGGAAAGCGTACCATGTACAGCAGATGTACTAAAAAGCAAGTGTCAACCTAGTGAAGCTACAACACAAGGGCTACTTACATGGGAAACAGTGTCAGCAACATGCAATAAACAGAACTTAGTGATCCCAAAAACAACAGACTAAATAGAAGGTCTCCAGTCCTGTCACCTTCAGTTGTAAGTAATTGTGGACAATTAATAAACTCACCGAGGAGGAGGCACTACAATCATCCTAACCCTCAATGTTGGGGCAGCACAGTATGTCAAGACAAAGGTCAAGCCTTGGAATTTACACGCATCTTCAACCAGAAACACTGAATAAGAAACACTGAGTGAGTAATCCATTTTGGCCTCTTCCGAGGTCCCAGTATCATAGATGTCAGCCTTCAGTCAATCTGAATCACTCTACGTGATATCAAGAAACAGCTGAAGGCACTAGATACTGCAAAGGCTGTGGGTCATGACAACATTCCAGCAATAGTACAAGTGCAGGCTAAAGACTGGGAATACTCTGGTGAATAATTCACTAATGATAACCACATCCTGTGGATGAAGAAGAAAATTAGCATCTTCAGTCGCTTCGGCTTGAGAAGTCAGGGTTCTCAACAGCAAAAGTAAGATTCAATTTTGCCCTTGAGTAAGTTTGAAGCAGTGATGTTCCAAACCTTTTCTCAAGGTTTTTTTTTGCCAGATTATTCACAACATGAAGACTCCTGCTCAAGCTTCCCCTCTCTAGTCCACGTGTTGCCAACCTCAGATCAAGGGATTGTGCCTAAATAGAGTGAATATGTGCATCTTCAGGAGTGTCAGCCTCTTTTTCCTCAAGTGACACAAAGACACAGATCATCACCAGCTTCTTCCCATCAAACATGGCACTTTCCATTTTCAGAGAGCAGAGTGTGTTCCATCCGTACATTTGAAGGAGCTGGCTGGCCATTTCAGTCATCAACTGCCTCCACTTAAATGGAACAAACAAAAGCAGAAATTCCTGGAGAAACTCAGCAGATCTTGGAGAGTGGAAAGAAAACAGAGTTCATGTTTCGAGTCCAGTGACCCTTCTTCTCAAAATGTTAACTCTGCTTTTTATCCACAAATGCTGCCAGACCTGTTGAGTTTCTCCAGCAATTTTTGTTTCTGTTGACTGCAGATCTCCAGCATCCCCAGTTCTTTGCTTTATTCCACTGAAGTGGGATTTCGGTAGCTTCAGAGTCTTACAGCCCAATTGTGCGAATGAGACTTTGTGAAAACATGACTGAACTGTGTAGGTTATTTCAATAGCCAAGGTACATCTTTGGAAAGGTACGTTACCCCATGGATCTTTGCAGGAGGAAAGGTCCCCGTTGAAATCAGGTGTCTTTTAGAATTATTAAAAGTAGGCAAAAAGTGTATATCATTCATAATTGGAATTACAATGCAGTATTAACTTACGTACAAGAGATGTAGGGTTAAATCTTAAAAATTTTGGCTAAGTGTTAATTTCAATGAGTTTCATGGAAGGTATCCTCCCAAACCTGGCTCATAAACTTCCTGCCATGCCCCTATGATGCTCCTTTTATCTGATGCCAGCCTAATTTTTTCACCATATATCGTGGAGTGGACCGGTATCCCTGGCACAAGTGCCATCTTTAAACCATGGCCAACAATCTGGTCAAGGATTGGCAGTCCAGAATTGCCCTTCACCAGTAATGTGGTGATACAGCAGTCTTAAACACACACTGCTATGTCTGCTAATGACTGGTGTGCCAGAAAGTTCATCACACATGTAATTCCACTTTCTTGCCCAAGTCTCTGTCTGATCACCAAGCCACGCAGCTAAGCTGTCCTTGGCTACATGCCATCTCATGCTTTGTCTGGGTGACTGCAACTCTGTCCCCAGTGCCCACTGTAGACCAGTCTATTATCGTTGTCCTGTGGGGGGTGTTGGATTTAAGATATGGAAATATTTAGACAATTTCAATGATGAGCTTTTATTAATAATTGCCAAATGTGAACACACAAAAAAAAGAATAGAGGCTGCGGTTTATCACCACAATAGACAAACTACTGGCATGATGACCAATGACTGTCTTATATCCATAATTGTCTAACATTCACTCAGTGTATTCATTGGAAGACTAGTCTCATTTCTCCACTTTCTCAGCATCCAGCACATTGCCTCACTGCCTACTGCAATTGTGCTGAGCACAGCACTCCAGGATGATGTGGTACACTCCATCTGGACTGTTCTGGAGGGCATCCCAGACCACTCCAAGTAGTGGAATCTTATCTTCAGCAGCCTCATTGTCTGCTTCACAATGGTGCTGGATGAAGCAAGGTGGTATTATACCTGTGCTCCACATCAGTCAGGGGGCTACACAATGGTGGCAATATCCATGGTTACACTAGGTAGCCCTTGTCCCCAATAACCTGCCTTGTAAAGCACCTGAACCCTCAAACACACCAGGTACATGAGAGTGCTGCAGGATAAAGGAGCTGTGACAGCTGCCAGGGTGCTGGGCTCACATCTCTGGAAAGTGGTTACGGTGATCACAGCTCATCTGGACATTGAGTGAATGGAACCCCTCCCAGTCGATGAATTCCACAGTGTAGTGATACAGCCCACTCAGTGCAGTGCGTGTATTGTCAATGGCACCCTGCTGCTCCTGGGGAAACCCATTTACATTCCCAAATCTTACTGCCTGGCTGCAGCACTGACCTCATCATCAGGAAATGGAATGAGCCGTTGGGGTCTCATACAGATGGCATCAGTGACCCTCCTGATGGATTCGTGAGAGCACGACTGAGAGATTCCATGCAGGTCACCTGTTGCTCCCTGGAAGGAGCCAAACATATTAAGTCTGACATTGGTGTTAGCCTGACAGCTCCCAGGAGAGCACCCACCACCAACCCCCACTCCCCCCACCCCACCATGGTACTAATGTTGTTGAAACCATCCAGGATAATGCCTTATGCACCTTTCCAAATTCCACAGGACCATGATGTTAAAATCTGGTATGGTGAATTCGCTCATTTAGTAAACTCATGCAAATTTTGCTTTCCACACACACTCCTTCTTTTACCCCTAACATCTACTTCTGCCTTTATAGAGTTACCAAATATATACAGAATAAAACTAGGCCTGTCAAGTTGGTGGCAGCTCCCTGCGGGACCAAGCTGGCTTGTCCCTCTCCCTTGCCCCTTTCCACATAGCACTGATTATATATGTTTTCCCTTCAGGTCCATTCCAGTCCAATCAATTCCCATGATTGCTTGCGTGGTCAGCCAGCACTGCCTCAGGATAAAGGCCCAGGGGAAAGTCCAAGCTCTGTGCAAGGCTAGAGATCATTAGGTCCAAAGATACTGGTCACTTCAGATGCAGCTCTGTGCAAGCCTGCCATTTATCAAAGAAAATTACTTTTTCACAGAAAGTGCTTCAGAATCCAATGAAGGGGGAGAGAGAAGTTATTTTGTCAGGAAAAAATTGCCAGTTTTGTTTGAAATAGATTGACCATTGAACAGTGGTATGTCGCTGCTGGCTGGCTAATTGGAGGCCCTTTCAGTAGAGAACGAGAAATGACTGTCATGAATGTCAGGACATTTTGTTAAAACATGTCCTTTGATGTATGAAAGCAAGAGTAGAGAAGGTATATTTCATTTGGAGCACATTGAGACCACAAAATATCTTATAAGGAGACTTGTGGTGTAATTCAAGATTAGAGTAGTGCTGGAAAAGCACATCAAGTCAGGCAGCATCTGAGGAGCAGGAAAATCGACCTTTCAGGCAAAAGCCCTTCATCAGGAATTGTAGTATAATTATCTGTACACCAAAACTACTTATTTTCCAGAATTTTAAAGAATATGGTGAATTTGATCTGGGTCAATGTATTCTGCTGTACTGATTCCTAAGGGTGCTTTTTAGCTCTTTGCAAAGCAATAAACTGGAAACGTCACTTCGTACCATAAAATGGAAAGTGTCATCTATAATATTGTTGATAGCTGTGAGTTGAATTACTGTGCGCCTCATTTTCAGATGACCAGATTATGGGCAATATTGTGTCCCTTGATCTCTGCTGGAAACCCTTTAGTTCCCCGTGTATCAAAATAATTTTAACTCAGTTCCATTGCCTGGGCAGTTATCTAATGGAGCAAGTTTCTCACCCAGTGGAGATCTTGGCAGAGTTTTTGCATCCCATTGCTTGCCAATGGAATAAAAAGAATGGAGTTCTGCAACAGAGGAGTGATCTGCTTTGCGAGATTATGGCACCAGTCACTGTGACAATTATTCCAATTACTAAGAATGTTAACTGAGTCAGCAAGAGATCAAAGAGTAGAAATCAGTTTGTGTGTAATCGAAACACTCAAAATTATGAGCTTGTTGTCATGTCACGTCCCTTCAAAATTCCCAATTGCCAAGATAACCCTAGAGGTATTTAAAAGTGGGAATGGAAGAGATGGAGACATCTGAGCATGAAATTCTTAGCAAGGCTGCATCTTCTAGGCTCCAAGACACCAGAAGATGACTATTCTTCTCAGCCAATAGAGCCATCCACAGAGCAGGCTCCCTCCACCGCACCTGCACAAGTCAGGACAGCACTTTGATGTAATGGAATCCAGAGGAAGAAGTCATTCTGAGAACACATTGGTGGCACGAATGAAATATCATTGTAAATAGCCTTTAAGGTTTGTAAATATATGCTTGTATGCGCTGTTAAAACTACATGCGCTCACATGTAGTTTTCACTCTCAGATCTGGTGATGTAATACTCTTTGAGAGGTGAGCAGCCTCCATAGATGAATGAAGTTGCAATGGTCAAGAATTGCTCATCTCTCACAAGCAACTGATTCCTTGATGGCAGCTAATTTCAGATGTTAGAAATCCTTGAGGCAAGATGGTGGAGACTGTAGTCAAGGTTTTGCATTTTAATATGAACAACTGAGGGAAAACTCAATGTGCAGGAATGTGCTAGGGCCTGGATTACATACACCAGTCCACACCTACATTTATCCTAGGTTAAAAATCACACTACACCAGGTTATAGTCCAACAGGTTTAATTGGAAGCACACTAGCTTTCGGGGCGACGCACCTTCATCAGGTGATAGTGGAGGGCTTGATCGCAACACAGAATTTATAGCAAAAATTTGCAATGTGATGTAACTGAAATTATACATTGAAAAATTGATTGTCTGTTAAGCCTTTCAGCTGTTAGAATACAGCGATAGTTTCACTTCTTTCATGTCTAAATCACAAAACCTTTTTTTTAAAGTTGCATTCTCGGGTTAGCTGTTAACAATGGTGATAGCTAGACAATATGTTGAAGGTGTTAGCCCCCTGTGTTCTCTGTCTATGACCTGATGTTTAGATTGATTCTAATTTTAAAAAGTGAGATAACAGAGTTTTACATAAATTCATGCAGTTTTTGAGCTCAGAATTCTACATGAATGTATGCAGTTTTTGAGCAAAGTGCAATGTAACTCTGCAAGTACAAATTCACCCCACAAAATATATGTGTGCATGTAGGTCTTTGTCTGTCTGTCTGTCTGGGGTGGGGGTTGTGAGTGTGAGAATGTGTGTGTGTGTGTGTGCGTGTATAGTGAGTGCAGAGCGTCTTAAGTCTGTGAGGGGGTGCATGTGTGAGTGTGGGAGTGTGTGTGTCTATTCGGGTGTGTGTGGGTGTCTGTGTGCGTGTCTGTGTGTACCTGTGTCCGTGTGTATGTGAGAGTGTGTGTGTGTAGGAATATCTTTGTGTGTGTAGTGCAATGGTGATCACCTGGAATGTGACATGAACCCAACGTCCCGGTTGAGGCCCTCCCTATGGGTATCGAACTTAGCTATCAGCCTCTGCTCAACCACTTTCCTCTGCTGCCTGTCCCGAAGTCCACCTTGGAGGATGGTCACCCGAAGGTCCGAGGCTGAATGTCCTGGACCACTGAAGTGTTCCCCAACTGGGAGGGAACCCTCCTGTTGATTGTTGTGCAGTGTCCATTCATCCAGTGTCATAGCCTTTGCTCGGTTTCCCCAATGTACCATGCCTCTGGGCATCCTTGCCTGCAACATATAAGATAGACAACGTTGGCTGAGTCATATAAGTACCTGCCATGTACAAGGTGAGAGGTGTTCCCACGCGTAATAGTGGTATCTATGACCACAATCTGACGCACCTTGCAGCGTCCACCATGACAGGATTGTATGGAGTTGTCCTGAGAGTTGTCATGACTACATCTATCCTGTGGGAGGATGGAATCAGTGATGATTCCACATGTCTTGCCAGATCCAGGTCCATTCTATCTGTTGATTTTCCAAATGAGAGCTCTGCCATTCAAGATAGGGCAATGTACAATGGGCATGTCCACCTCATAGCACGCACATATGTCAAAAGACTCTGCACAAAGCGCTGCCACTCGCAGGTTCAATGCTGTTCAATAGGATACTCAAACATTTCAGGGCAGGATTTGTCATGGAGATCCCTACGATTCAGTACTGGGACATTTACTTTCTTTGATCTGTATTAATGATATGGATCTTGGTGTTCAGGAAGTAACTTCAAAGCTTGCGGATGACATGAGACTTGGAAGAATTTTAAATTATCAGGAGGACTGTGCGGAACTCCAATAGGACATTGACTAGGTGGTGGAGTGGACTGATAGGTGGTAGCTGAGATTCAATGCAGTGAAGTGTGAGGTGATGTACTTTGGTTGGAAGAATATTGAAAGACAATATTAAAATAGGGTGTAGGAGCAGAGGAAGCTGGTTGTTAATGTGCACAGATCATTAATGGTAGCAGGGTAGGTGGAGAGAACAGTTAATAAAGCAGAAGATGATCTTGGCTTTATTCATAGAGTACAAAAGCAAGAAGGTGACTTTGAACTTACTTAAGATATTTGTTAGATCTCAGCTGGAGTACTGTGTACAGTGGTGGGTGGCAAGTTATACGAAAGATATGAAGTTATTGGAGAGGACACAAAAGTGAATTTTAAGGATGGTACCAGGAATGAGAAACTTCAGATGTGAAGGTAAATTGAAGAAGTTGGAACTGTTGTCTTTGGAGAGAAGAAGGTTGAGAGGAGATTCGATAGGAGGTTTTCAAACTCATGAAAGAGCTGGGTAGAATCAAAGAGAGGCTCTTCCCACTCGTAAAAGGAACAAGAACAAGAGGGCATAGATTTAAAGTGACATGCAGAAGACACAAGGGTGATATAAGAACAACATTTTTCACACAACGAGTAGTTAGAATATGGAATACACTGCCTGGAAATGTAATGAAGGCAGGTTCCGTTGAGGCAATCAAGAGGGCATTGGATGATCATATGAATAGAAATAATATGCAAGGCTATAGGGCAAAGCAAACGTTTGGCACGAGGCAATGATGCTTGTTTGATTTTGGTTGATTAGAGAGAGTTGGCTTATGAGGAGAGATTGAGTCAAATGGCACTATACTCATTGTAATTTAGAAGAATATGGCGATCATATAAAAATACATCAAATTACGAAGAGAATAAATAAGACAGAAGCAGGGAGGTTGTTTGCGCTGATGGATGAAACTAGAACTAAGGGGCATAGTCTCAAAGTAAGGGAGATCAGATTTCAGACTGAGTTGAGGAGGAGTTTCTTCACCTAAAAGGGGTGTCAAATTCTCTGCCCAGTGAAGTAGTTGAGTCTACCTCATAGAATGTTGGTAAGGCAAAGATAGTTAGAGTTTTGAACAGTAAGGCATTGAGGGTTATGGTGAGCAGGCGGGTAAGTAGAACTGAGTCCATGAAAAGATCAGCCATGAACTTATTGAATGGCAGAGTGGGCTTGAGGGGCCAGATGGCCTACTCCTGCTCCTAGTTCTTATGTTCTTATGTTTGAAGAGTCAATGCAGGCACACTGGGATGAATGGCCTCCTTCTGTACCGTAACAATTCTGTGATTCTGAAAATATATAGTCTATCATTTTCAAAAAGGGTCAAGAGAGTGGTGCTGGGAAAACACAGCAGGTCAGGCAGCATCTGAGGAAAAGGAGAATCAACATTGCAGGCATAAGGATTCCTGATGAAGAGCTTATGCCCAAACCATTGATTCTCCTGCTCCTCCCATGCTGCCTGACCTGCTGTGCTTTTGCAACACCACTCTCTCGATTCTGATCTCCAACATCTACAGGTTCTGGATCAGTGGTGCTGGAAGAGCACAGCAGTTCAGGCAGCATCCAAAGTGCAGCGAAATCAATGTTTTGGGCAAAAACCCTTCATCAGGAATAAAGGCAGTGAGCCTGAAGCGTGGAGAGATAAGCTAGAGGAGGGTGGGGGTGGGGTAAAAGTAGCATAGAGTACAATGGGTGAGTGAGGGAGGGGATGAAGGTGATAGGTCAGGGAAGAGAGGGTGGAGTGGATAGGTGGAAAAGGAGCTAGGCAGGTAGGACAAGTCCGGACAAGTCATTGGGACAGTCCTGAGCTGGAAGTTTGGAACTAGGAAGATCCCACCACCAGGGATATATTTCCCTCCCCACCCCTTTCCGCCTTCCGCAAAGACCGTTCCCTCCGTGACTACCTGGTCAGGTCCACGTCCCCCTACAACCCACCCTCCCATCCTGGGACTTTTCCCTGCCACCACAGGAACTGTAAAACCTGTGCCCATACCTCCTCCCTCACCTCTATCCAAGGCCCTAAACGAGCCTTCCGCATCCATCAAAGTTTTACCTACACATCCACCAATATCATTTACTGTATCAGTTGCTCTCGATGCGGTCTCTTGCACATTGGGGAGACTGGACACCTCCTAGCAGAGCGCTTTAGGGAACATCTCTGGGACACCCACACGAATCAACCACACCGCTCCATGGCCCAACATTTCAACTTCCCCTCCCACTCTGCTGAGGACATGGAGGTCCTGGGCCTCCTTCACCGCCACTCCCTCACCACCAGATGCCTGGAGGAAGAACGCCTCATCTTTCGCCTCGGAACACTTCAACTCCAGGGCATCAATGTGGACTTCAACAGTTTCCTCATTTCCCCTTCCCCCATCTCATCCTAGTTCCAAACTTCCAGCTCAGCACTGTCCCCATGACTTGTCTGGACTTGTTCTACCTGCCTGTCTCCTTTTCCAGCTATCCACTCCACCCTCTCCTCCCTGACCTATCACCTTCATCCCCTCCCTCACTCACCCATTGTACTCTATGCTACTTTTTCCCCACCCCCATCCTCCTCTAGCTTATCTCTCCACGCTTCAGGCTCACTGCCTTTATTCCTGATGAAGGGCTTTTGCCCGAAACGTCGATTTCGCTGCACTTTGGATACTGCCTGAACTGCAGTGCTCTTCCAGCACCACTAATCCAGAATCTGGTTTCCAGCATCTGCAGTCATTGTTTTTACCTCCAACATCTACAGTCCTCACTTGCTCCATTTCAAAAAAGGTCCATCTTAAATGAGAATCTTCCCTTTCCACCCCAAACCCCCACAATGTTCAGGAATGTGGGTGAAGTTCCAGGAGAAAAAATGAAAAGTATGACAAAATGTTTTTTTTCAGTTCATGATGCAGCAAGATTTCCAAATCTTTTGACCTGCTTAGCGGAATGGAACATAGCCACAAAATTGTGTAACTTGGAGATGGAAAGGGGATTTTTCCTCTGTGTGTGATTTACTCAGTTTTCCATACATCCGTTCTGGCCTGGCAGACACCGTTGACATACCATTGTGGCCCTTCCCACAATCTCAGAAGGTTAGGTGTTGGTTCCCGGGGGTCTGGGAATGGTAGATGGTTGGATCTATTGTCCCTGTCAAAGTACAAACCAACATCTCCGGAGTGGCACTTCCACCCACAATGCTACACTGAGGTTTGCCCAGACTGACTCCTTGTTAAATATTTTTATGCATCATTTTCAATTATGTTTATGAAATTGAAGAATAAACAGATGCATTACAAAGTCTTTAACTGGTTCTTTCACACTTATGAAGCTAGTCTAATAATGACACAAGCATCATTACAGGTTTTTCAGAATTTTTCTCTCTTGCTGTTTTGATCTTAGTAACACAGCTGGTTATAGAACCCACCCTTGGCACTTCCAGAGTCCTTTGAGATGTTCAAGATGAGAGAAACCCATTATGACTCATCTCTGATTTTATTTCACCCCATTACAGTGCTGTGCCTGAGCTCTGCTCATCTCTACACCTCCCTTGATGGTGTAGCTGAGATCACAAATTTGCCTTGTGGTTATTGACTAAGCAGTAACTCCATGACATGGTTTCACAGGAGCGTCCGTGCATTAACATACAAAACAACTTAGACAACAGACAGCCAACTACAGATTCAAGGCAGAAAAAAAACATTGTTAATGTTCCAGATCTGTGAGCTGAGTCCCAGGTCTGAGTGTTTCCAACATTTTCTGATTTATTTTGGATTCCCAGCATCACTGTAGTTTGGTTTTGGCTGAAAGAAACATCTTCTGTATTTACAGTCAGAGCCTGTTCTCTGTAGTTGCATCAGTTAAACCCCCAGCAGAGATTTGTCCCATTGAAAAACAGTCAACAGTCTACGGTCTATGGTTTGGTTGTAGTCATCTTGTCTGAACAACAATTAGTGTTTTAATCAACAACGTTAGCAATAACTGTTTCTAATCCATGTCCAGCCCCACTGAATGGGTATAAAAACATATTTTCATACCAGTGATTTGTCGTGACACTTCAAAATATTTGCATTGGAGCATGTCTGCAGTTAGGAATTTGTGAATCGTGTGTTTAATATGTGGCTGGTATACCGTCGAGTCACCCAGCAAATAAGTATCACTCTTGAATTCTTGTCCCAACAGGTCTGCGGTTGCCTGGCAGCAGAAAAACAAACCAGGTGGTATTAGCACAACTATAGCATGACCTCATTAGCATTCAGAGCATTTCAGAACTACCAGAGGATCTGTTGCCCCTCTATTGTCTTATCTTGGGGAACAGTACAGACTGGATAAGCCGCAGGGGCTCAAGTCAACTCACACCAATTGTAGACGTCATATTTGAAGGCATTTTTAGGTTTTTATTCAGGATGCAGGGAAGCAGCTCTTACATTACCTTGATGGCACAAACACACAGATGACTCAATTCCAGTCATTTGCCAATCATTTGATTGACAAAAGCTTTCAAGACGCAAAAGAAAACCTGGTTCCGTGATGCCATCAGATCTCAAGGTGTCTCTATTTGGGAGCGATGAAGGGTGGACAGGGCATCCATCATAAAACCATGCCCCCAGCTGAAAAATACCTTATAAAGGGTGAATAGGAGCCAAGTGAAGTTGCGCAGAAAATGTTGACTCGGTGTACAAGCCAACAAAGGATTACTGGCTTAGCTGCTTCAATAAACTAACCATGATCCCTGGATCCAAGCTCCTCTTCAATTCAGCATTGTAGTTGGTTTGTGATGATTCCTGATCCCTCTTTCTTCTGTTGGTCAATCAAGTATTGTTAGCATGTACAGCCAGTCGTGTCTGTGTGAGAGACCACAAACATTTTAAATTCCAGTCCGTGATGTAAATTACTGAAAGTTACCCAGAAGAAAATATTTTGCAACCAAACCTTGAACACTATTTGCTTCAAAATGGTGGCTTTGAAATTATGAAAACCCGTGTATTTTTGGTCTTGTCTGACCAACAAGGATGTGATTTAACACTAACAGTAGATCAGGGAGGTATTTGGAAAAAGAAAATGAAAGGTCTTTCAGTCTTCCATTACAGAAGACAGTGAATATTGTAAACCTCTTTAACCTCTGACCATAGCCTCAAAATGATCTTAATATGCAGACCACTGATAGTCTACTTTTATGTCTAGTTTACTCCTCATTATGGCAGGGTATTTGATTAAAACACAGTACTATAAAATTATATATGGATTTTATCTGCCATAAAGCATTTTTATTTGATTGCTTGGCTCTTATTAGAGCCTGCTCTAACCTTTTAACTACTGAAGGGCCTTTGCGGCAGTTTCAAAATGTCGTTTCCACCGTGTAAAACCCAAAATATTACACTCTCCAACTTGGAAACTGGAGAACTGAGGATGGAAGTAGAAACTTGTCCCAAAGTACTGAACAGTTTTTACATCCATTGCCTTTAACAACATAATTCTGTTTGCTGTATAATTCAAATTTTGATGTAAAAATGTCAGCATTGGCCTCAAAGAGTCATATATGCGTTTAGCCTGCTTTTGTCCTCTTTTTATTTTATGGTTCTGACAGACTGTAAGTCCCAATGGGTGATGTAAACTTTAGGGGAACAACGAGTAACGGTTCATTAAACAGCTACAGCTGCACTTGATTAAAATTTATCACAGTTGGTTAACCAGAGAAATAACTGTTTCCGCCTCTGACCTTTGCTATAGTCACTCTGCTCTCTCTCAATCCTATGCTTTGCATAAGGGGCAGGCTATAGTGGCCCATCCTTTTGTGGATTTTGTCTAGCATTCTCAGTGTAAGTAGCATATTTTCAGAGCAACAATATAAAATATCATAAAACTTTTCAAAGTCTTGCTTATTCATCCTGGGTTTATTATGGATAAATGCATCTTCCAGCCCAAGTGTATTGTTGCACCATTGCTTCATTTTGCCCTGCAGAAGTGTTCGTGTATGAAGTATTTCACTCCCAGTGTAACAGAACGATATGTTTGTTCAAAGAATTATGTTTTTGCGAGGTCATTAACAGAGCAGTGTTTTAAAAATTAAATCGAGTGCAAACTGGGCTCCTCACAGGAAAACTATAAATGTTATTATTTTTAGCTGATATTCTCAAAAGAAAAGAATAAGTATTGGTTGCATCTGAAGTGAGTTTGCCAAATTCCCAAAGCCATTTTGCATTGTGGCATGGCAACAGGTTTAAACTGTCAGACTCTTGAATTATTGATTGTGGTATACAAAGTTAAAAATCACACAACACCAGGTTATAGTCCAACAGGTTTAATTGGAAGCACTAGCTTTCAGAGCGTCACTCCTTCATCAGGTGGTTGTGACAACCAATTAAACCTGTTGGATTAAAAACTGGTGTTGCGTGATTTTTAACTTTGTACACCCCAGTCCAACACCATAATTGTGGTATGGTGGATATAGAGCCAAGATGTGTGGGAGCTGGTGTTGGACTGGAATGGACAAAGTTAAAAATCACACAGCACCAGATTGTAGTCCAACATGTTTATTTGGAAGCACTAGCTTTTGGAGTGCTGCGCCTTCATCAAGTGACTAGTGGGGCATGTACATTGGACATGGAATTTATAAGTAAAAGGTCAAAGAAAAAGCTATTCCTCCCTCCAACCAGATCAGAAAACCAAAGATAACATCATGTCAGGCCTTGGCACCATGGACTCCAACTCATTAGTTTGCAATGGTATTGGCAGAGACCTGGATGTAAAACCAAATTTAACGTGTGTTCATATATATTTTGTTCATTAGCGGTTAACAGTAACTTATTCAAAATAATGCCGTTAAAACTGGAGAATGTCCCAAGGCACATCACAGGGATATTACAAGATACAACACCAAGCCATATAAGGAGATATTCAGCCAGATGACCACCAACTTAGTCTAAGAACTAAGTTTTAAGGAAAGCCTATTGTTTAAGATGGGAAATAGAGATAATCCAGATAATTGCAAGCCAGTGAGCCTGATGTCAGTGGTGGGGAAGCTGTTGGAGAAGATAGAATTTATTCACATTTGGACATATTAGTGATAGGCAGCATGGGTTTGTGTGGGAAGATCAACCAACTTGAAGTTTTTTGAGGAAGTGACAAGAATGATTGATGAAGGAAGGGCAGTAGATGTTGTCTACGTGACTTCAGTAAGGCATTTGATAAGGTACCACATGGCATTTTGGTACAAAGGTACAGTCTCAAGGGGTGAGCTGGCTAGATGGAAACAAAACTGGCTTAGTCATAGAAGACAGAAAGTAGAGTTGGAAGGGTGTTTTTCAGAATGGAGATCAGTAACCAGTGGTGTTCCGCAGGGATCAGTGCTGTGACCTTTGTTGTTTGCAATATATACAAATGATCTGGAGAAAAATGTAGATGGTCTGATTAGTAGGTTTTCAGATGACACCAAGATTGGCAGACAGTGAGGAGGATTGTCAAAAGGATACAGCCAGATATAGATAGATTGCAGATTTGGGCAGAGAAATGGCAGATGGAGTTTAATTTGGACTAATGTGAGATGGTGCATTTTCAAAGATCAAATTCAGGTGTGAATTATACAATAATTCGCAAAACTTTTAGGAGCATTAACATACAGAGGGATCTGGGCGTACAGGTTCACAGATCTCTGAAAGTGGCAACACAGGTGGATAAGGTAGTCAAGAAGGCATATGGCATGCTTACCTTCATTGGCCAAGAGATCATATATAAAAGTTAGCAAGTTATGTTACAACTGTATTAAATTTTAGTTAGACTATATTTGGAATATTGCATACAGTTCTGGTTGCTATACCACCAGCAGAATGTGGATGCTGTGGAGAAGGTGCAGAGAAGGTTTACTTGGATGTTGCCTGGTCTGGAAGGTTTTAGTTATGAGGAGCAATTTAATAAACTTGGATTGTTTTCACCAGAAAGAGAATAAGAGGTAACCTAATAGAGGTTTACAAAATTATGAGAGGTGTAGATAGGGTGGATAGTCAATTTCCATTATTGGTCGTGGTATTGAGTACAGGGGTTGGGAGGTCATGTTGCGGCTGTACAGGGATTGGTTAAGCCACTTTTGGAATATTGCATGCAATTCTGGTCTCCTTCCTAATGAAAGGATGTTGTGAAACTTGAAAGAGTTCAGAAAGATTTACAAGGATGTTGCCAGGGTTGGAGGATTTGAGCTATAGGGAGAGGCTG
The DNA here is from genome assembly GCF_020745735.1 of Hemiscyllium ocellatum. NCBI lineage: Eukaryota > Metazoa > Chordata > Chondrichthyes > Orectolobiformes > Hemiscylliidae > Hemiscyllium > Hemiscyllium ocellatum. The sequence goes on along the minus strand of NC_083425.1, from coordinate 23,057,545 downwards.
CATAGGCTGGGATTGTTTTCCCTGGAGCATCGAAGGCCAAGGGATGACCTCATAGATGTTTATAAAATCATGAAGGGCATGGACAGGATAAACAGACAAAGTCTTTTCTCTGGAGTGGGGGAGTCCAGAACTAGAGGGTGTAGGTTTGGGGTGAGAGGGTAAAGATATAAGAGACCTAAGGGTTAACTTTTTCATGCAGAAGGTGGTGCATGTATAGAATGAGCTGCCAGACAGGAAGGGTTTAGAGGGATATGGGCTAAGTGCTGGCAAATGGCATGCTTACCTTCATGGTTAGGTTGGGATATCTGGTTGGCATGGACTATTGAAGTATAGGGTCTGTTTCTGTGCTATACTTCTCTATGACTCTAAAACAAAATATGACCTATCAAGCCAGATTTTAATTTGGGGTCAAAATGTCCAGTAATACCATCAGGATCATAGATACTGCCAGAGCACAGAGTTTATCCTCCACTTCCTGTTTAATTTCAGATTCCCAACATCCACTGTACTGTGCTTTCATAGGAATCAGTCTCATTGTCCTCTTTCATCTATAGGTGGGTCTATCATTAACATTTCCACTCCCTTGTTTAATTACCACAAATGCGATGTGAATTAATTTTTTAAAACCTTATCAAAATTATTTTTAATCAACCTATTTGGATATACTATAACAGACTGTCATGGCAGGTGAGATTTGAACCCAGATTGTTTGGCCCAGATGTAGGGGCAATATCACTGTGAAATACTGATGCTTGAAGTTATACAATTAATTAACAAACAGCATGACAACTTCATGTGAAGCTAATCTGTTCAGTGACTGGTGGCTGTAAAGGAAAATATTTATAAGAAACTTGTCTATCCTGTTTAGAGAGGGGATGGAAACAATTATGATCGGGAATTAGATATTGAAGGAGTGTTTTTGCACTGGGAAAATTCAACTCACATCAGTGCCAATGAATTAAAGTGCACGCTTATTATATCTTAACTAAGATTCATTGGGAAAATCAACATGTGAAGATTAAACGTAGCTGCCATTTGCTGGTACAATTGCAACATTTAAGAGGCATTTGGATGGGTATATGAATAGGAAGGGTTTGGAGGGATATGAGCCAGTTGCTGGCAGGTGGGACAAGATTGGGCTGGGATATCTGGTCGGCATGGACGGGTTGGACCGAAAGGTGTGTTTCCACGCTGTACATCTCTATGACTCTATGAGTGGGCTGATAATAAAACCATAATTCCATGAGTCGTCCCAAATCTTTAAATTGACAATTAAATTACTAAGGTAGTGAATTTGACTGACTTTGACTGCTATTTAATACAAAAGAATCTCGCACATGCATGAATAACCAAAAGATCTTATTTATTGTGGACAAGCTTATCCATCAAAAAGTGGCAAAGTAGATTATTTATGACTACTGTCTAAATTTAAGTTATATTCCCTTTAAATACAAAACACACATATTCATTCACTTATAGGACAAATAAGACAGATGGCTCTGCAGAAGTATCAAGGGTGGAAAATATAGGCAAAGAGGAGCATATTCTATGGATCAAGAGTCCAAACCACCCAAGTGCAATGGAATGACGTTCTCAGAATTCTAAGCTATGTGTGTTTCTCCTAAGTTTAAAAAAGTAATGTTAATTTTTTCTGACAAACGTTAAAGTGAAATAGTTTAGTTTGCCAGTATGTAAAACATTCTAAAGTAAACAAACACCCTTTAGTGCTGTCAAAGTACCTCTCACAAACTGTCTTAAAAGTAATCATCATGGCTACAGAAATACATACAAATCAATTATTAACTTCGAACACACTGAAAAACCAGATGCTACCAACATGAGCACAAATTAATGATGTTAAATATTTTATAAAGCACAGAGATTATATCACATCTTGCCCCAAAGAAAAATGGAAACGCATCTTAAAGTAGCAATTTTATTATTTATCAGAAGTTATCTTACTACTAATTCTGTGTCATATCAACAGTTTTAATGTGTTAACATTAAGTTGGTAATGAGATTTATAATACTCATTTTAAAATAATTCATTTAAACCACATCACCCAGTCTCTTACATTTCCACTCTTTATCCAGTTTTTGCAACACATTTTCTTTTCTAGGCACATGAATGATATTCAAATTGTGCAGTTGGAGAACTAAGCTCCTTGAAACAGTCATAAATTCTTATCCCACAATTTTTTCTAAGAAACTCAAAGAATGTGGTATGTATAAATAACAATATCTTCCATTTTGTTGCAAACCATACAGTTCCAAATGAGGCACAGCCAGCACAAGAATCATGACAATTGAATATTTTTGATGACGTATGCACAGTTTCTTTGAAAAATAACTAACCAGCCATTCAATCCCTATTTAATCATCTTGCAGTGAAAGAATACCCCTCCCCCTACCCCGACACCAATGTCAATGACATCAAAAGGTTGTTTCAATAGCTTTGCATAATTTGGTGAGGCTAGAACTGATGTAGTTGTCAGCACTGGTTTCAAATTTCCAAATGCTGTCTGACATCCTTGTATCTATTTAACTTTCCTGCCTTTTTTCAACGGGCTTGTTTCAGGATGCAATGGCTTCTAATATATTTGCCATTATGTATGCTTTAGTTTTTGATTGGACTTTCTCCTTGATCGCCTTTGTTAACCATGGGATTATCCTTCTAACTGAGTCCTTCTTTTTGACTGGAACAACCTTTTGCTGAGCGTTATGAAATATCTCCAAAATGAATGCCACTGCTCATCTATTGACCATCCCCGTGGTCTATTTTCTCAACTTGCTTTCGACAACTCTTTTTTCATACCTCTATCATTGCCCTAATTTAAACTGGGGCATTGGTTTGAGACCTGAGTTTGAAATTCTAACATGTTGTGATTACTAACCCCTAGATGACCCTTAACTACAAGATTTCTTATGAAGAGATTGCTTTAAGGATCAGTCTGAGGCTCTAATTATTTAGGATCTACATTAATGACTTGAAGAAGTGTAACCTATCCAAATTTGCTGATAGGACAAATGAAGAGGACACAAGGAATCTGTAAGGAATTACAAATAGGTTGAATGAGTGGACAAAAACTAGGCAGATAGAGTTTAATGTAGGAAAGTATAAGGTCAGGTACTTCGGTAGGAAGAATAAAAGAAAATGGAGAGACACATCTATAAAGTGCCGCACAGAGGGATATGGGTGTTCTTGTGCATAGAGCACAAAGTTAGCCCATAGATGTAGCAAATGATTATGAAGACAAATGGAATTTTGGCTTTTATTTTTAAGGATTTGAAGTGCAAATATAGGGAAATCTTAGAACATAGAACATAGAACAATACAGCACAGAACAGGCCCTTCGGCCCACGATGTTGTGCCGAACATCTATCCTAGATTAAGCACCCATCCATGTACCTATCCAATTGCCGCTTAAAGGTCGTCAATGATTCTGACTCTACCACTGCCACGGGCAGCGCATTCCATGCCCCCACCACTCTCTGGGTAAAGAACCCACCCCTGACATCTCCCCTATACCTTCCACCCTTCACCTTAAATTTATGTCCCCTTGTAATACTCTGTTGTACCCGGGGAAAAAGTTTCTGACTGTCTACTCTATCTATTCCTCTGATCATCTTATAAACCTCTATCAAGTCACCCCTCATCCTTCGCTGTTCCAATGAGAAAAGGCCGAGAACTCTCAACCTGTCTTCGTACGACCTATTCTCCATTCCAGGCAACATCCTGGTAAATCTTCTCTGCACCCTCTCCAAAGCTTCCACATCTTTCCTAAAGTGAGGTGACCAGATCTGCACACAGTACTCCAAATGTGGCCTAACCAAAGTCCTGTACAGCTGCAACATCACTTCACGACTCTTGAATTCAATCCCTCTGCTAATGAACGCTAATACACCATAGGCCTTCTTACAAGCTGTATCCACCTGAGTGGCAACTTTCAAAGATCTATGTACATAGACCCCAAGATCCCTCTGTTCCTCCACCTGACTAAGAACTCTACCGTTAACCCTGTATTCCGCATTCTTATTTGTTCTTCCAAAATGGACAACCTCACACTTGGCAGGGTTGAACTCCATCTGCCACTCCTCAGCCCAGCTCTGCATCATATCTAAGTCCCTTTGCAGCCGACAACAGCCCTCCTCACTGTCCACAACTCCGCCAATCTTCGTGTCATCTGCAAATTTACTGACCCACCCTTCGACTCCCTCATCCAAGTCATTAATAAAAATTACAAACAGCAGAGGACCCAGAACTGATCCCTGCAGAACTCCACTTGTAACCGGGCTCCAGGCTGAATATTTACCATCTACCACCACTCTCTGACTTCGACCGGTTAGCCAGTTTTCAATCCAATTGGCCAAGTTTCCCTCTATCCCATGCCTCCTGACTTTCCGCAGAAGCCTACCATGGGGAACCTTATCAAATGCCTTACTAAAATCCATGTACACTACATCCACTGCTCTACCCTCATCCACATGCTTGGTCACCTCCTCAAAGAATTCAATAAGACTTGTAAGGCAAGACCTACCCTTCACAAATCCGTGCTGGCTGTCCCTAATCAAGCAGTGTCTTTCCAGATACTCATAAATCCTATGCCTCAGTACCCTTTCCATTACTTTGCCTACCACAGAAGTAAGACTAACTGGCCTGTAATTTCTGGGGTTATCCCTATTCCCTTTTTTGAACAGGGGCACAACATTCGCTACTCTCCAGTCCCCTGGTACCACCCCCGTTGACAGTGAAGACGAAAAGATCATTGCCAACGGTACTGCAATTTCCTCTCTTGCTTCCCACATAATCCTAGGATGTATCCCGTCAGGCCCGGGGTCTTGTCTATCCTCAAGTTGTTCAAAATGTCCAACACATCTTCCTTCCTAACAAGTATCTCTTCTAGCTTACCAGTCCTTTTCACACTCTCCTCTTCAACAATACGGTCCCTGTTGCAACTATACAAGGGGTTGGTGAAGACAAATCTCACAATTTTGGTCCCCACATTTAACAAAGCAATACAAGCACATTGGAGATAGTCCAAAAGAAATTCATTCAGCTGATTCCTGGGATGAGACGGTTGACTTACCACTTAGGCTTTTATTCATCAAAGTTTTTAGAAGATCCTATTGAAACATACAATTTTTTTGAGTGAGTTCAACAGGATAGATGTTGAAAAGACGTTTCCACTAATGAGGGATGTCTCAAAATAGTTATATAATTACAAAATAAGGGGATATTCATCTAAACTGAGATATTTCTTTTCTCAGAAAGTAGTGAATGTCTGGAATTCCAGCTCAAGCCAGAAGACCGGCACTTCACTTTCCATTTGACAATTTTGTAATCTTCTGGACTCAATATTGAATTCAACAAGTTTATGGTTTGACCACTTTTTCCCAGGTTATTAGCCCAACTCCAACACAACAGCCTTGTTAACACATGGGCTGCTACCAAGCACAACCCATTGTCAGCTTCTAATAGTCTCCATCAGCAGCTATTCATTCCATAGGCTGACCTTTACTTAGTCATTTGTCTGTACAACTGTCTTTCTCTCTCTCCTTGGGCCTTATGTCCAGTATCATTTACTCCTCCACCCTCCCACCAACAACCTTTTCCTGGTTATGTAAGTTTTGAAAATGTGTCACCAGACCCAATATGTTAATTCCACTTTCTCTCTACAGATACTGATGAGGTTTTCCAGACATTTCTGCTTTTGTATCAACAACCTTAATTTCACCAAGGACAATCCCACAGTCAAACAAGCTGTCAAAGGAAATCATCACAGCCTCAAAACACATCATTAAATTATTTGCATTTCTATGTTTCCATTATCAGATGGCCATTTATCAACAATCATGCCTGGTCTGGTTGATGTGAACCACATAAATATTGGTAGAATACAACAGTTAGTCTTGTGATGTGAAGACATTCAAACCAAATGAGACACAGACAAAGTAGAAAGTTAGCAGATCTGGCCTAGACTGACTCCAGATCCATGGTCAACGCTTGACTTCCTTCCTAGCAAGTCACTCAGATCAAGATTATTTAGCAATGGTTAACAAATGCTGATCTTCCCAGTGACACCCACACCCCATGAAATTTTTTTTACAATAGAGGCCATATGATTGGTTGTGAGATTTTGCATTTTATGCAGAATGAATGCAAATGTCTATCGTATACAATGATTGCCATCAGATAAATGTATTAGGAAGGAATTGGAATTGTATGATTATGTTGGCTGATGTGCTGAAAAATTATATTAAACTAGACCATAATAGATCAACACATAAAATTGGAGAGATCCTTTCTTTCTCCCAGTAAGTTGTTGCACAGAATTCCTGTGTCGAAATGAGCGCTAGCCTTGGGCAAATGTAAATGTATCAATATCAAACAAATATTGTGAATTACACGTTTGTTCATAAAGAGTGTGATAAACTACAAATCAGTGTAAAACAAGCTTAACTGCAGCACATTGAAATGTTATAGTCACAGTCTTAACTTGGAATAAATAGCTGGTAATTGGGATTGGTCTATTTTGGTGTTTGTTGGTCGGAAGGGCCTGTTTCAAAGCTGTATAACTCTAGACTCTAAGTTTTGTTAAATGGAATGCCTGCTCACTATGCTGTTTCAGCTGTTGTGCACGACGAAGATTGCTGTCAGCTCTAATTTTCTTACTAGCTGTGTTGGCCTCCAAGGCCCATACGTGACCATGAACCAGAAATCAATGCTGGAATTGGCATGCTAATATGATAGACATTGTTAGAGACTTTGAGGAGAACTGAGAAAGTAGGTCTCACTTCTTGGAGATCCTCAGCTGTTCTGCCCAGTATGATTGTTGTGGCTGATATTTGTGGCACCCCTTTCAGACCCAAATACAACATTTTTTTCTTCATTCTTAATGAAGAATTAGATTAGATTACTTACAGTGTGGAAACAGGCCCTTCGGCCCAACAAGTCCACACCAACCCGCCGAAGCGCAACCCTCCCATACCCCTACATTTACTCCTTACCTAACACTACGGGCAATTTAGCATGGCCAGTTCACCTGAACCGCACAGCTTTGGACTGTGGGAGGAAACCGGAGCACCCGGAGGAAACCCACGCAGACACAGGGAGAACATGCAAACTTCATACAGTCAGTTGCCTGAGGCGGGAATTAAACCCGGGTCTCTGGCGCTGTGAGGCAGCAGTGCTAACCACTGTGCAACCGTGCCGCCCTAATAAGGGATTAAACTTCAGCCTTGGCGCTGAACATGATTGAAGGTTTATTTCAGGGATTAAGGCCTCATTAATGTCTTTTTAAAAATTTTGTGCAATTATAAATGCACGAGTAAAAGTCACAGTCCACCCAACTAAAAGGGACATTTTATTTGCTCTATGCATTTGCGGGTTTGATTGGATTAAAACTAATCAAGAATTAATATCGTCTCTCACAAGAAAACATATTAGGTCTATAAAGTATACAGTTTTTGATCCTTATTATTGCTTGTGATTTTCTGTCACGAACAGTATAGATTTTTGAATGGTACAGGATAATTGTCATTGCTGAAGTCACAATAATGGTGGGTACTTTCTAGGAGTAAAAAGTGAGGTCTGCAGATGCTGGACGCTTGCGGAACGCTTCAGGGAACACCTCTGGGACGCCCGGACCAACCAACCCAACCACCCTATGGCCCAACACTTTAACTCTCCCTCCCACTCCACCGAGGACATGCAGGTCCTTGGACTCCTCCATCGCCAGAACATAACAACACGACGGTTGGAGGAAGAGCGCCTCATCTTCCGCCTGGGAACCCTCCAACCACAAGGGATGAACTCAGATTTCTCCAGTTTCCTCATTTCCCCTCCCCCCACCTTGTCTCAGTCGATTCCTTCTAACTCAGCACCGCCCTCCTAACCTGCAATCTTCTTCCTGACCTCTCCGCCCCCACCCCACTCCGGCCTATCACCCTCACCTTGACCTCCTTCCACCTATCACATCTCCATCGCCCCTCCCCCAAGTCCCTCCTCCCTACCTTTTATCTTAGCCTGCCTGGCACACTCTCCTCATTCCTGATGAAGGGCTCTGGCCCGAAACGTCGAATTTCCTGTTCCTTGGATGCTGCCTAACTTGCTGTGCTTTAACCAGCAACACATTTTCAGTACTTTCTAGGAATCAGACTGAAAACTGTTGATGCAAAGGTTCAGATTTTTTGCCATGAAGCAGCTTGTGATTTAACAGCCTGCTGTTTCTGTAAAATGCACATGTATGAAACAATACCAGCCCACCCCACTCCCACCACGAGGAAAATAGGAACTATCTTGTTTACGGGTGGGGCTTTCAATTTTCAGTCACATCTACAATTGTTACCACGTAAAGCCCATTGGAACTGTCAACAGATCTTTCAAAATCAACATCAAAATGTCACAGCCACGTGTCAGGAGGACCTAACAAAGGGAACTGCAGTTGTCATGTTGTCAAAGCATTCAAAACCTTGCCTTTTAAATCTTCGAAAAAAATTAATGGAATAGTTAAAAATATAATTGTTTGCTATTTCACTCTATCTGTTGGCATAGGTCTGAGGGTTTCTATGACTGGGTTAACACTGTGTCACTGATTTCACAACCATCTATAATCACAGTATGGCACCTATATTTTAACAGTATGATTGACAACTACAGGCAGTTATAAACTCTTTGAAGTGGGACTATGTGTAAATTCTGAAGCTTAATATTGTAAGAAATTGTGTACTTGAATTAAATGTTTATTCTTATAAGACTTTATTTAGTTGAATTAACGTAAATGTAGCTTCTTTTTATAAATGAGCATTTTTTTCAATATACTGAAATCTTCAACAGACACTTAGAACTATCTTAAATAGAACTTTATAATTTTTTATCTCTGCAAGGATCTTGAGGTCTGCCATAATGGATACCAGTTGAGTTGGCTTGGAATTATATGGGGGGAAAGGTGGGGCATGTGTAGGAACTAAGCTGACGTAGAGCTTACAAGAGAACATGGGGTGTGGGTGGAATTAACATGGAAGGATATGGGGTCATGGGAATATGGCTGGCAGAGTGAGGACATTTTCTAGAACTATATAGACTCAAGCTGCAGTTCCATGTGATTTATGCCACTATGACATAGCTCCTTACTATACACATTCAGTAGATAGACTTGCAGTAAGGGTGTAGTTAACCCTTTATTCCATAGTTACGCCTTGACCTATAGGAGGATGGCTCTGTTTGCACTCTCTCAGAACCTCTCACAATTTTAAATACCTCTACTATATTAGGTCATGTTTCAGTCTTCTTTCTCAAGAAAAACAATAATCTATTCTATCAGTTAATTCCTACCATGTATACTCGCATATTTCTGGAATAATGGCCTGAGTCATATTGCACAAATGGAGTTATGAACTAAGTAAAAAGACAAACCAATAGTCAGAAAATGCTGAAGAAATTGAAAACATTTTGCCACCAAAGAAGAAAGACAATCAGAAAGTGATTCAATCCAAACTTTTCTTGTGCACTTCCAGGGGTTGCGTTGAGAACAGCAATTGCAGAGACCACAACAAAAAAAAAGATGGAGCAAGATAAAAGCACAGGAGTGCTCATGAACATTTCATGAGCCATCAGTATTTGCCTGGAATCTCAGTTGAATCATTTAGAGCAATTAATTATTTGTCCAAATGAAGCTTTAAAATGCAGTTATGATAAAAGTGAATAGGTGCTCTGACTCCTCCCCGAACCATTCTTCGAGCAAGCCATGGGTTTCAAGTATGTAGCATATGGTCTTCTCTCGGCAGTCTCTCCTCATGCAAACAAATGTCATTGGCAATGGGTCAGCAGTAATTTAATGATTGATAATGCAAATGGAGTGCAACTGAATAAAAAAAGCCAATTGGCCAGTTTTGAAATTCAAAGATAATTCATGTTTAGTGGCTTGACTTGACGGAAATGGTCAATTTTTTTTACCCTAAGTTAACTATATTTTTGGGTCAGGTTTATTTTACCCGGTCACCGCATGTAATTACCATCACAATCGTGCCGGTGTTAATGAATGGCACTAGCCTGTGGTCTTTCGATGTGGTTCACCATGTTCTTTAAATGAAGGTTTTGCATTTTCTTTTAGTGATTCGTCAGGGTTTTATTTATTTTTGGCTCTGAGACAATACTTGCTTCTTGCCCAGTTTCTGCATGATTCTAAGCATGAAGGATATTCATTATGGTGCCTGTGATGTCATGATATTTGTGCACTCACATCTGTTCCACATCTGCTGACAAACCTAGGGACCTTTAGAGGGGAAAAAAAACAGTATTTTTTTAAATGATGAAACAAAGGAAATTGGAGGCTTCTGGATCCTAGCAGTAACTCTTTATATTATCGTAGCTTAATATCCAGATTAATACATAGCTGATAGTGAATTATAGGGTTATTATTGGTATAAGAATTTGGGTTTGTAAATTAGAGATTTTGACACAAAAATCGTGAATGGCTTATTTTATGGTATTGATGTTTCATAGTGTAAAGGTATAATGTGTTTAGAAATGGCATAATGCACTTTGAAATAGTCAAAAGTGCTACACCACCGTAAGAACTGCAATGGGATGCACCCATTAGGAATATTGTTCAAATGGTTGACTATAAGATTTTACAAAAATTGGCTGCATCATGATACATGCATTCCTGTTCATTTTAGTCTGCAATGTTAAAGGGAACTGTAAAAATGAAGAAACATCAAACACTTCTGTCTTCATTTTCCAAAATTCAGTCTTTGAAGCAGTCTCCCGAAATTCCTAAAATACAGTGCAAAGCAAGTTTGTTAGTTCTTAATGATTCTACCAGCTTTTTCTTCCTCTTGACTGGCATTGGATCCTAGTGGATTTATGATTTTATATTCACTCGACTCCTTTTGGTGTCCTGCAGTAATTGTTGGTAAACTTCGGGCATATGGGGTACTACTGACTACATGCTGCTAGATAGTAGTTAACAGTGGGAATTCTGATTTATTTGTGTACTTTTTTCTCCATTTGTCCTGAAATCCCAGTTTCAGAACAGCTACACTAAGTATTAAACTAGGAAACTTGTTAGTCTGTCTGAATTAATGACTCGTCTTCAGGCAGCCCACTCATTATTACTTTCAGCTGAGATTAGGTAGATATATGCAAATCAGAATTATATAAGAACAAAGGGAACTAAAATACATTGCACTGAACTGGGAGCCAAGATTATGCGTTGAAGTGCTCCCAACTTTCCAACTTGACTATAATTGAGCCGAGTTGACACTTTATGAGTAATAGTTAAGTGGAATACTAGTACTGATTTCTGATCAGAAAATGGAACCGGAAGTTATCAAGTCAGTAAGTATTTAGAGACTATCAGTAGAGTACGGGGTTGCACTTATCCAAAAACATAAAGGGTTTATCTTGGTGCTGTATGAAGTATTCACCGGACATTAGCTGGAAAATGTGGGGTGAGACTTGATAGGGGTGGGGAAGAGAAACAGACTGGGTTGCATTGATTGCTCAACACACAACTTGCCTAAAGTTCACTTCCAGTAACAGCAGCAACAACATATATTGCATTTTCTTGATGTAATGAAATGTTCCAAAGTGCTTCTCAGCAGCATTACAAAAGAAAGCATAAGACTGAGTCGCATAAAGAGGAATTGGGTCAGATGACCAAAGGTTTTATCAAAGTGGTATGTTTTAAGGAGTAATCTTAAAGAAATAGAACTAAATAAGGAACAGAGAGCCGAAGAGAGGGAATTCCATAACTCGGGGCACATTGACAACTGAAACATGACCACAAAGAGTGAAGGAAGCATAAGTGAGAAATATCTGAGAGGTCAGAGGAGCAAAGATACTTTTGAAGTTGGAGAAAACTCCAAAAGTAAAGTGGCAAGGCCATGGAGAAATTTGAGAGGAGGATGAAAATTTTAAAATCAGAATGACTCTTGACTAGAATCCATTGTAGTTCAGTGAACACAGGGGTGACAGAGGAACATGAACCGTTAGGGGTTAAGACACTGGAGTTTTGGATGACCTCAAGATCTGAGTTCCCTCTTATTCTTTTTCCTTCTGCACAACCCTCCATGTACAGCAGTAACATCTGAAACCAGTGGTCAATGTTGGCAGTGATGTCAGCACGCTGATCAGCATGTGCAGACCTTTGGAAAGCACAGCTTAGAAGGGTCATTGCTCAAGACTACTGGAGGTAGCATGTGGGAGTCCAAACAGGACAGTGATGGAATAGTCGACTTCACAGTTAATGGAGACATGGATGAAGGTTTCAGAAGCTGATAAGCTAAGGCAAAGTTTGCCAATATTGTCCACAAAGTGGACATTGGCAGTCTTAGTGGTGGCATGATTGTCAGATCAGAAACTTATCTCAGGATCAGATGTGATGGCAAGGTTGTGAACAGACTGGCTTAATCTCAGACTGCTGTCAGGGAAAGGGATGGAATCAGTAGCTAGGGAATAGAATAGGAGTAGAGACCAGAAACAAGTGTTCCTTTACTTGATTGGAGGAAATTTCTACTCAAGTACTGAATGTTTGATAATTTACCAACATTGGAGGAGTCAAGATGGTAAACTGCAACAGGCCTGAATATCAAGCATTTGTGAACTTGCCTCCATTGGGGTGTTCTACCTGAGGCAACAATACTTAAGTTATCTCCCATAGCCTAATAAATTCGATGTGATTACTTTGGTATTGAAAAATCCAACAAATATTTATTAGACTTAACTAACATTAACAACAGAGGAGCCTGTAGCATCTTGTACAGTGTCATGCTTCAAGTGATCCAAGGTAAGCTGAAGTGTGAGACTATTAAACCCTCAAGTTACATACTATGATGCAGTAATATTATCTTAAGCATGTGTCTTAGAGGTTTAATGCCATACTGGCCATGAAACATAACACAATATTTCTCCCCATTTTGAGGCATGTTTAAGTTGATTTTCACCATCGATGTGTTAGCTGTCTAATTATAGTGTTTTTATGACAGTCTTGTCTGAGGACACAAAGGTGGGTCTGCATATTAAAAACATAAATCTTGAGGCAATGTGGTTTGCTAACCAAAGGGAAAGGATTTTAAAATAGTCGAATTGTAGTTTTTAAGGTATTTTAAAGGCATTGTTCCAGGCAAGTTATTCACATTTGAGTAGGTATGAAGTAGTTAGTGAACAAAATTAAAAGCAGAAGACTAATGGTAGGAAGAAAAGGCAGGCAAAAGTTACCTCAGACTTTTACTAGAGTTGTGGAATAGCTATTAGGGAAATATTGCAGGTTAAAGAGTCAATTAAATATGGGAGATTTTTAAGAGAATCTGTTATGGGATGTGGCTTTGCTAACAAGACCACATTGATCGCCTATCCCAGTTGCTTTGAGCAGTTGGTGGTGGTCTTCCCTTTACACCACAACAGAATATTGAGATCAGCTATAATATTGTGTCTGCTATTAATGACTTTTCTCCTGTTTCTACAAAAAAAACCCTTCCTTATCCTTCTGTTTTCAAAGCAATTATACGAGATTTTTGAGAAAATCAGAAGTGACATTGTCCAGGCAGAGAAACGGAGGATTATCCTTAGTGGAGGGAAATTGTTAGTGTTTAAATGATAATAAGCAGAACAGCTAAGTACGCATTAATAAAACCACAAAAACGATAATGTAAAGTGATTCTCAGTGTCATAAAATGTTCAAATACCTTTTCTTCAACTGTAGGATGAACTTTATATCTATTTAAAGGTGCCTGTCATATTCTTACAAGCAATAATATACAGAAAGCAAAGTAACCTCATTGGTAATCGCTGTTTTGTGTATTAAGACCACATAGTGACATGTTCACACACTGCATTTTAAGTGATAGCATTTTAACTTTACATTAAAATTTCCCAGCTCTATCAATGGGCTGAGGAATTCTGACACAGCACATTTACTATTTTGTATCGGCAGAGCACAGCCCTTGAAAATAAAACTCTTTTAGAATTGTAGTGTAATTGGAATGAGGGCCAGGTGGATCTCATTGAATATAAGAGCCCTGATTGGGGTGGTTAACCTGGGCGAATCAGGGAGCCCTGGCTGACAGAGATAAACAGGAGTTGGAGAAGGAGCACGCGGTGTCCACCAACATCCTGGAGTTGTTCAGGGAGAGGTGGGTGCAGCAGGGAGTGGAGTGCATCATTTCCCCCTCCAACTCTATTTTGATTTAGTCCCTGCCCTCCCCTTCACTGTTTTGATCACACAGCATTGCCCTTTGATGTGAAGGGCACTGCTTGTCACAGACCACTCAGGTGTTTCCTTTCTTCCTGGTGGTGGAAATTAAATAAAGATTTGTGCACTTTGTGTCTCTCACTGTGTCTCACACTTGCACACACACCATGGGTGCTGGGGAAAATAAGCACTACCACAGTTAGGCAGTAGTGCGGGGGTAAAAAAAAGAAAAAAATATATAAATAGGAGAATTGCCCTTTGATGTGAAGGGCACTGCTTGTCACTGGACCACTTGGGTGAGAGAAAAAAATAAAAAAAATAAACAGGAGTCGATCCCCAATGGAGGGCTGTCTACGCGGGAGTCCTCCCCCTTTCTCTCGGGGATCTGGGGTAGTGGGTGCAGCACACAGCGGTCCCCTGCAACCGCAGATTGCGGTGGTTCACAGACTCTCAACCCAACTGCCTGTTCTGTGGCGCTGTGGAGTCCGTGGACAACGTGTATATTGGGTGTGGGCATTGGCACTCCCTTTTTGATTTTCTGAAAAACCTTCTTTTCTGCTTTTGGTTGCACTTTAGTCCCACGCTCCTGATCCTCGGGCACCCAGTACGGAGGAGGAAAGGCAGGTCTGAAGACCTCCTCGTGGGTCTGCTCCTGGGCCTGGCCAAACTGGCCATAAACAGGCCCAGTTAGCGGGCCGTGGAGGGGGTCGTTAGGGCCGACTGCCTGCCCCTCTTCCGCGGTTACGTTAGGGTCTGGGTGTGCTTGGAGAAGGAGTATGCGGTCTCCACCAACACCCTGGAGTTATTCAGGGAGAGGTGGGTGCCACAGGGAGTGGAGTGCATCATTTCCCCCTCCTACTCTATTTTGATTTAGTCGCTGCCCTCCCCTTCACTGTTTGATCACACAGCATTGCCCTTTTTGATGTGAAGGGCACTGCCTGTCACTGGCCACCCGAGTGTTTTCCTATCTTCCTGGTGGTGGAAATTGAATAAAGATTCATGCACTTTGTGTCTCTCACTGTGACTCACACCTGCACACACGCACACCATTGGTCCTGGGGAATGAAATAAGCACTACCGCAGTTAGGCGGTAGTTTAGGGGTTAATAAAAAAAGAAAAAAAAAACAAAAAGAAGAAAAAAAATAAAATAAACAGGAGTCCTGCCCTTTGATGTGAAGGGCACTGCTTGTCACTGGACCCATTCAGGTGTTTTCCATTGCTTGAGCTGGATCAGTGTAAGAAAGAAAGAAAAATGAACAGGAGTCGATCCCCAGTGGAGGGCTGTCTACGCGGGAGTCCTCCCCCTTTCTCTTGGGGATCTGGGGTGGAGGGTGCAGCACGCAGCGGTCTCCTGCAACCGCAGATTGCAGTGGTTCACAGACTCCCAACCCAACTGCCTGTTCTGTGGCGCTGTGGAGTCCGTGAACCACGAGTATATTGGGTGTGGGCGTTTGCACTCCCTTTTTGATTTTCTTAAAAACCTCCTTCTCTGCTTTTGGTTGCACTTTAGTCCCACGCTCCTGATCTTCAGGCACCCGGTACGGAGGAGGGAGGACAGGTCTGAAGACCTCCTCGTGGGTCTGCTCCTGGGCCTGGCCAAACTGGCCATAAACAGGTCCAGGCAGCGGGCCGTGGAGGGGGTCGTTAGGGCCGATTGCCTGCCCCTCTTCCGCGGTTACATTAGTGCTCGGGTGTCCTTAGAGAAGGAGCACGCGGTGTCCACCAACACCCTGAAGTTGTTCAGAGAGAGATGGGCGCGGCAGGGAGTGGAGTGCATTATTTCCCCCTCCAACTCTATTTTGATTTAGTCCCTGCCCTCCCCTTCACTGTTTGATCACACAGCATTGCCCTTTGATGTGAAGGGCACTGCCTGTCACTGGCCACCCGGGTGTTTTCCTATCTTCCTGGTGGTGGAAATTGAATAAAGATTTGTGCGCTTTGTGTCTCTTACTGTGTCTCACACCTGCACACACACTCACCATGGATGCTGGGGAAAATAAAGCACCACCACTGTTAGGTGGTATTGTGGGGGTTAGCAGAAAAAAGAATAAACAAGAGTCTCTTTTTCACTGATTCAACATCTTGGAAATTCCTTAATTTACACCACTGGGGGCTGTAACACTAAGAGCATTAACTGGTTTGAGGAGCAGAGACCCATCATCATTTCTGAGAAAGGAGAAAAGGACAAGTAATGTGCCATTATCAGTATTGGTCTTAACCGTACCCTGAGTATATATTAAAAAAAGAGTCTCGCTGCTCCTTGGCCTGGCCAAACTGGCCATAAACAGGTCCAGGCAGCGGGCCGTGGAGGGAGTCATTAGGGCCGACTGCCTGCCCCTCTTGCGCACTTTTGCTGGAGCTCGGGTGTCTCTGGGGAAGGAGCACCCGATGTCCACCAACACCCTTGAGCTGTTCAGGGAGAGGTGGGCACTGCAAGGAGTGGAGTGCATTATTTCCCCCTCCAACTCTATATTGATTTAATCCATGCCCTCCCCTTCAATGTTTGATCACGTAGCATTGCCCTTTGATGTGAAGGGTACTGCTTTTCAAAAAATAAACAGGAGTGTCAGAGATTCTCACTATTCTAGTCATGTACTGTGCATATGCAGACTAAAGGATACTTGGTGATGGAATAGCAGCCTCCATGGCGTTATCTCAAGACTACTGTGTTCAGTAAGATGTTGTTACCTTAAGAGAATCCAGAAAAGTTCAAGAAACTTGGGCAATTGGAAGGTTTGAGGATGGGGAGAGGTTGAATAGGCTGGGGTTACTTTTCTGGAGCTTTGGGAGCTGAGGTGTGACCTTATAGAAGTTTATAAAATCATGAGGAGCATGGATAGGGTCAATAGACAAGGTCTTTTCTCCAGAGTGGGGCAGTCCAAAACTTGAGGGCATAGGTGGGAGGGGAGAAAATTGAAAAGGGATCTGAGAAGCAACTTTTTCATGCAGAGGGTGTTGCATGTATGAAATTAGCTGCCAGAGGAAATACTAGAGGCAGGCACGATTACAACAGTTAAAAGGCATCTGGATGGGAAGGATTTAGACAGATGGAACTAGATCAGTTTAGGATATCTGGTCAGCACAGATAAGTTGGACCAAATGGTCTGTTTCTGTGCTAAGATAATTCTGTGTGATGCCAGGTTTGTTCGGAAAAATCTGGAAAACAAGAAGTTACAAAACAATATTATTGTGAGAAGAATATTCACAAAAGATGGAGAATACAAATTTACATTTCTGCAAGTAGGATTACTCCTTTTCAATTTAAATAAATGGCCTGCATTTGGTAACTCAAGACAATTTTGTCAAATTTGCAGCTTAGTCTGACTAGGAGGGGCAGTGAAATCAAAGCAAACAGCTCTGCCTCTAAATGATAGCTGTGCAAAGTATGTGTAGAGGCAAAACAATGGCAGTGAAACTTAATGCAGACAGCTGCAAAACATTATATATAAAAATAATAAAATAAATGACACCTGTACTCCATTAAAGGTTTTTCATACTCAAAGCTAAACATGTCAATTGTGGCAGAGCAGCAACCAAAATAGCCGCTAGAGTAATGAAGTACACAACCAAAACAGCAGAGTACAGGCTGGGTGAAATCACGATCAAACTTTATCATGCCCTGCCAGTGCACACCTTGAGTGCCATAAGGAGCACAGGTCATTAAGAGCAGGGTGGATGTTTGGGCATAAGAAGCAATGAAGAGAATAATAGTTGAGAGACTTGGTTGGGATTTATGATTTAAAGGGCCTCTTATGGTTCCTAAATGGTGTCCACAATCTTCATTCACACTTTTGTCATGAAGTGCTCTGGAGACCATATCAGTAAATGTGTTAACATTTAGGCATCTAACATGCACCATATACATGTGGAGCAGAGAGATCATGAATTCAGTCAGTGAGCAATGCTGCTTTGATACCAGTGATGACATTGTGAAGCTGCAATTCCAGCTTAAAGCTTTTCTTATCCTCAAAGGGCTGAAGCACTGTTCATCCATCAGTAATATTTAAGAGGATCATCAACTATTTACAGTCAGTGGCTGTGGTTTCTTTTAAATGCTGCTCTAATTTCTGATGCTTTTCCCAGTTGTTCCAAGCATTATTAGTTTCTAAGGAATAGTGTAAGACTATGATGCAATGTTAGCCAGAACCTCTGGGTTTAAGGAGAAGAAGGGTGTGTGTGTTCATACTGCAGCCAAATGTGCTAAATATCCGGCTGCACATTCTGCCAATATACTCCAATGGCAGGCTGAGAGAGTGGGAGAACTTCCTGGACAGCCATATGTTGGAAGAAAATTGGACCCTCTAACATCAATATGCTTAGCTCAGGCCCTCAATGTGCACGTAAAAGCTCAGGGAGGTTCTGGTTGATTCAATCAGCTGGATGAGCTGTAAGGATCAAATTGATGCCAAATGTATGGGATTGATTCCCGTTTGGGTTGGGGTGAATTTGAGACCTGCTCCATTGTCTTACTCATGTTGGAGATCACAATGCTGTGATTCTGAAGAAGATAAAGGAAATAGCTCACAATTGCTGAAGAACATATGCTGCTTTCAAGGTTAATGCACAGCCTACTTTGTCTGAAAGGTGGATGCATTACACCTCTTGGAATTTGTATTTTTCTTGGAATTGAGCATGATAGTGCAAATGTCACACTGAGCAGGACAAACTACTAAAGGAGGGAGAAGTGACTGGGGGGAAAGAGCATTCAGTTGGAGGCCATGTCCAGCCAAGATATTCTGCTAAATTCCATAACCTGAGTTCCAGCATCAAACAGCGCTGGTGGTTTCTGTGCTTCACTAAAGTGAGCCATCACTGAACTTTTACAATGGCTGCAGCTGTAGATCTAACCTCCAAGCAGATTCAGGACTTATTGTCAATGGCTGTGAAGGTCACTGTGGTGATGAACCTTTATTCATCTGACACCTCTAGGATGTTTCTGGAGTTAGAAAAAGAAATAGTGCAGTTTGTAGGGGCTGTTGTATGAGGGAGGCCACAAAGGCTCTTTTTTCAATGGGCCATAACATCATTTTATTCCAGATCATGGAAATCTGTTTCGATGATGTGGCTGTCACTGTGGAATGATGAGTAAATCGTAGCACAATGTAGGACAACGTAAAGCAGCCATTTGTAAGTTTAGGAAGTGTTCTATGTCAGGTCTTTTAAAATGACAGCCTGTACCACGTTTGTAAATACAAATGTTTGTAAATCAGATATTTGTACATCAGGGACCCTGAGTAGATATTACATTTGGACTTTAAAGCTTGGAATTCTTCATCAGGAAAATAATAATCAACGATAAAGGACACTAGCTTTCAGAGCGATGCTCCTTCATCAGGTGATTGTGGAGGGCTCGATCGCAACACAGAATTTATAGCAAAAATTGGCAATGTGATGTAACTGAAATTATACATTGAAAAATTGATTGTCTGTTAAGCCTTTCATCTGTTAGAATACAGTGATAGTTTCCCTTCTTTCATGTGTAAATCACAAAACCCTTCTTTCCAACACCGGCATCTTCAAATAACGATAAAGGAATAAGCTCTCAGATAGATTAATGGTGGCAAAAAAAACTGAAACATTTGAAAAATAATTGAGTACTGTAGTCAAAGAATTTTCGGATTTTTCTTGATGGATGCATTAAGGTGGATCCAACGCATTTCTCAATGTAACAGTCGAAGGAGGGTGCCTGTAAACAGGAAGGTGGCTTGAAGTGTGTATACTTCAATGCGAGAAGTATGCGAAATAAGGTAGGTGAACTTGCAGCGGGGGTTGGTACCTGGGATTTCGATGTTGTGGCTATTACAGAGACATGGGTAGAACAGGGACAGGATTGGCTGTTGCAAGTTCCAGGGTTTAAATGTTTTAGTCGGGTCAGAGGTGGGGGTAAAAGAGGGGGAGGTGTGGCATTGCTTGTCAAAGATAGTATTACAGCGGTGGAAAGGACGATGGATGAAGACTTGCTATCTGAGGTAGTTTGGGCTGAGGTTAGAAATAGGAAAGGTGAGGTCACCCTGTTAGGAGTTTTCTACAGGCCTCCTAATAGTCCTAGAGACGTAGAAGAAAGGATTGCGAGGATGATTCAGGAGAAGAGTGAAAGTAATAGAGTGGTTATTATGGGGGACTTTAACTTTTCAGATATTGACTGGGAAAGCTATAGCTCGAGTACATTAGATGGGTCGGTGTTTGTCCAATGTGTGCAGGAGGGTTTCCTGACACAATATGTAGACAGGCCAACAAGAGGTGAGGCCATACTGGATTTGGTTCTGGGTAAGGAACCAGGCCAGGTGTTAGAATTGGAGGTAGGTGAGCACTTTGGGGACAGTGACCACAATTTGGTGACTTTTACTCTAGTGATGGAGAGGGATAAGTGTGCACTGCAGGGCAAGAGTTATAGCTGGGGACAGGGAAATTATGATGCGGTGAGGCATGACTTAGGATGCGTGGCTTGGAAAAGTAGGTTTCAAGGGAAGGGCGCAATCGATATGTGGAGCTTGTTCGAGGGGCAATTATTGAGTGTCCTTGATAAGTATGTACCTGTCAGGCAGGGAGGAAAGGGCCGTGTGAGGGAGCCGTGGTTTAATAAGGAATTGGAATCCCTTGTTAAAGGGAAGAGGGCGGCCTTTGTAAAGATGAGGCGTGAAGGTTCAATTGGGGCAATTGAGAGTTATAAGGTAGCCAGGAAGGATTTAAAGAGAGAGCTAAGAGCAGCAAGGAGGGGACATGAAAAAGTCCTTGGTTGGTAGGATTAGGGAAAACTCAAAGGCTTTCTATAGGTATGTCAGGAAAACAAGAATGACTAGGATAGGAATAGGTCCAGTCAAGGATAGTAGTGGGAAGTTGCAGGTGGAGGCTGAAGAAATTGGGGAGACACTGAATGAATACTTTTCGTCAGTATTCACTCAGGAACAGGACACTGTTGCCGATGTGAATATTGAGTCACAATTAATTAGAATGGATGGCTTTGAGGTATGTAGGGAAGAGGTGTTGGAAATTCTGGAAAGGGTGAAAATAGATAAGTCTCCTGGGCCTGATGGCATTTATCCTAGGATTCTCTGGGAAGCAAGGGAGGAGATTGCAGAGCCATTGGCCTTGATTTTTATGTCCTCTTGTCTACAGGAATAGTGCCAGAAGACTGGAGGATAGCAAATGTGGTTCCCTTGTTCAAGAAGGGGAGTAGGGATAACCCTAGTAACTATAGGCCGGTGAGTCTCACTTCTGTTGTGGGCAAAGTCTTAGAGAGAATTGTAAGGGATAGGATTTATGAACATCTGGATAGAAATAATGTGATCAAGAATAGTCAGCATGGTTTTGTGAAGGGCAGGTCGTGCCTCACAAACCTTATTGAATTCTTTGAGAAGGTGACTAAGGAGGTGGACGAGGGTAAAGTGGTAGATGTCGTGTATATGGATTTTAGTAAGGCATTTAATAAGGTTCCCCATGGTAGGCTACTACAAAACATACGGAGGTATGGCATTGAGGGTGAGTTGGAGGTTTGGATTAGGAATTGGCTGGCTGGAAGAAGACAGAGGGTAGTAGTTGATGGTAAAGGTTCATCTTGGAGTGCAGTTACTTGCGGTGTTCTGCAAGGATCTGTTTTGGGACCATTGCTGTTTGTCATTTTTATAAATGACCTGGAGGAGGGGCTAGAAGGTTGGGTGAGCAAGTTTGTGGATTATGCGAAAGTCGGTGGAGTTGTTGACAGTGAGGAAGGATGTGGCAGGTTACAGCGGGACAAAGATAAGCTGCAGAGCTGGGCAGAAAGGTGGCAAATGGAGTTCACTGTAGGTAAGTGTGAAGTGATTCACTTTGGTAAGAGTAACAAGAAGATGGGGTACTGGGCTAATGGTCGGATACTTGGTAGTGTGGATGAGCAGAGGGATCTTGGTGTCCATGTACACAGATCTCTGAAAGTTGCCACCCAGGTAAATAGTGTTGTGCAGAAGGCATATGGCGTACTGGCTTTTATTGGTAGAATTGAGTTCCGGAGTCCTGAGGTCATGTTGCAGTTGTATAAGACTCTGGTGTGGCCACATCTGGAGTATTGTGTGCAGTTTTGGTCGCCATACTATAGAAAGGGTGTGGAGGCACTGGAATGGGTGCAGAGGAGGTTTACCAGGATATTGCCTGGTATGGTAGGAAGATCGTATGAGGAAAGGCTGAGGCACTTGGGGCTGTTTTCATTGGAGAAAAGAAGGTTTAAGGGTGACTTGATAGAGGTGTACAAGATGATTAGGGGTTTAGATAGGGTTGACCATGAGAACCTTTTTCCACGTACAGAGTCAGCTAGTACGAGGGGGCATAGCTTTAAATTAAGGGGTGGTAGGTATAGGACAGATGTTAGGGGTAGATTCTTTACTCAGCGAGTCGTGAGTTCATGGAATGCTCTGCCAGTAGCAGTGGTGGACTCTCCCTCTTTATGAGCATTTAAACGGGCATTGAATAGGCATATGGAGGATAGGCATATAGTGGGCTAGTATAGGTTAGGTGGGCTTGGGTCGACGCAACATCGAGGGCCAAAGGGCCTGTACTGCGTTATATTTTTCTATGTTCTATGTTCTATGTGAACTACAGAAATCTGACATTTGTGAGGTTTTGTCCTACGTAATATCTTAAAACATCCATCTGCATTTACATTTGAACTTTTGGCTTGACTAATGCACTTTAAATGTCATGGTGTGGTGCTTGGAGAGGATGCACATTGTTTCTGAGCCTGAGGGTAAAGCCGTTCAAAATAATGTGGGAAATAACAGTTTGATGTGGCACTGTGGCGAGGGACTGGTTTAAGGAAATTGTGTCTTTTTGTGTTGTTACTCATTTCCTGAAGAAGGGCTTATGCCCGAAATGTCGATTCTCCTGCTCCTTGGATGCTGCCTGACCTGCTGCGCTTTTCCAGCAACACATTTTCTGCTCTGATCTCCAGCATCTGTAATCCTCACTTTCTCCTTGTTACTCATATGCTCATGAATAAGATTTGTGACCAATGTTCTCTAAACAAGTTTACTATCTTGTGGAATGACAATATGTAGAGGTCTCTCTTTCTCTCTGTCTGTCACAGCTATTAACTGGGGTGGTGGTTGATAAAGTTTCCAACAGGATTTCTTTTAAGCTGATTTTATTAACACACATCTTCACATAGCTTTTGGAGCTGTGATCGAAAGCTTCATTGATTTGATGATAGAATTAATTAATGACTCATTGAAAAGGAATGGCACAGTGGTTAGCACTACGGCCTCACAGCACTGGGGACCTAGGTTCAATTCCACCCTCAGGAGACTATCTGTGTGGAGTTTGCACATTCTCCAAGTGTCTGTGTAGACTAGGTGGATTAGCCATGGAAGATGGATTGGGGTGGGATACTCTCTGGATGGTTGGTGTGGACCTGATGGGCTGAATGGCCTGCCCCCACACTGTAGGGGTTCTATGATTCTAACTTAGAAGCTTTTTTTCAAAGAAACTATGCTTCCTAGAAGGACTATCTAGGTGCTTGGGTTGATCAGTTCTTTCAGGTATTTCATTGTTTCCATCTCAAGGTACTGCGGTAAAAACTGTATGATGTGTGTTCCACATCAGGACTAGGTTAAGGACGCCAAGCACTCTAAACTTTTAATATTTTAGGCTATGGAAACAATTAAGTATCAATGTAGATATAAACACTGGATTGTTTTGATTTTGTGTAAATTTATGTTTGTAATATAAATCTGATTTCTAGTTTTAAATAGCATATTATCATGGTGTTTTTCTACTTAGCAAAGGCCTGCATAGTATTGTTTATCATCCTTTATGCATTCTGACGCATAACAGACCAGTACAAGGGGTTGTTAACCCTAAGGCTTGCTTGGAGATGTCTGAGATTCTCAGCCTCAGCTCCTGTGTTCACCTACGGAAACTCTGCAAACATGAATGAAGCAAGTTGTGAGAGGGGCTAAATTATAACAGTTGACAGCAACTAAAGTGGGATGGATACCAAAAACAAACTGCTCAAAGTACAATTTAAATAAATTACAAGAAGCAGGCAGCAGTAAATATAACCAGTATGGCTCACAGTGACAGAGACAGAGCTACAACTGCTTCATCTGGCAGCACAGGAAAAGGATTAGGACTGAGTGTACCAATTAGATGTACTTAAATTGGGGGCCGCAAGGGCTTGGCTCAATCAGCATAGCCCAGCACAAAGAGTTTGAAAACGAGTGAGAAGGAAGTGGAACATCAAATGAAGGATGAGGCGAGAAACGGGAGATTCAGTGCCAGCTCTGTTCCAGGCTGAGGAAAAGCAGGAACGTCATTGACATACACTTGAACTGGCTAAAAATAACATACCTACTTCCATACCAATCAAAATTTAATTGATTCAGCCCATATCTTTTTGTCTATTTTCATGTATAATCTTCACTAAATTCATCTACTAACAATTTGATTATACTCAGTGCTCATTGATATGCTGCTTGTATGGCATTAAGTCAACAGCATTCATTTTCGTTATTGGCTGCTCATTGAATCCTCCATCATTAACCTTATAGTTGCACATGGCTTATGTCATATGACTTCCATTGCATAAATCACAGCTCTGATTACTTCCTTGTATGGTTCTATACCCACAACTCCTTTTGCCCTGACAAACACATTGCCCCCTGTGTCCACTCAAGCAAGAAAATCTTTCTCAATTCACTTACAAATGCAATTTGAAAATCCCAATTGCCCAAGCTCCATTCATCACAACATCTCTTTCTTGACACTGTCTTCCCCCAACACCATCTCTCTCATTCTCTCTCTCTCCCTCATTCGCTCTCTCTCTCTCACACATTCTCTCTCTCTCAGTCTTTTTTCTGTGCTGCCAGATGAAACAATTGTAGCTCTGTTTATGTCTCCCTGAGCCAGTCTGGTTATAGTTACTATTGCCTGCTTCTTGTAATTTAAGTGGAATGTTGAATAAATGTCAATTGTTGAGAGCTTCCCAAAACGAAACACAATTTGTGAAAAATACCTAGTATTTGGAAACTTTGTAGAAGTGAAAATAATGAAATTCTGACTGTCAGGTTAAGGTTATAAATCTACTCTCTGACCAGCCCCTTTCTCCTTTGATAATCTTTATTCTAGGCTGGGGATTCCCAAGGTCACAAGCTGAAATTTTGGAGTCCTGAACTCTGCGCCATGGTGGCTCAGTGGTTAGCACTGCTGCCTCACAGCACTAAGGACCAACTTTTGATTCATGCCTTGGGAGACTGTCTGTGTGGAGTTTGCACATTCTCCCCATGTCTGCGTGGGTTTCCTCTGGGTGCTCCAAAGAGGTGAGGTCAGGTGAATTGGCCATGCTAAATTGCCCACAGTGTTAGTTGCATTTGTCAGGGGTAATGTCGGGTAGGGGAATGGGTCTAGGTGGGTTACTCTTCCTGCGGTGGAAGGGGAAGGTGCCAGGAGGGGAGGGTGGGTTGGTGGGGGGCATGAACCTGACGAGGTAGCTATGGAGGGAACAGTCTTTACGGAAAGCAGATGGGGTGGGAAGGGAAATATATCTCTGATGGTGGGGCCCATTTGTAGATAGCAGAAATGGTGGAGGATGATGCAATGCATACAAAGGTTGGTGGGGTGTCAAGTTATTATAGTATGCTCCCTCTCTAATGGGTCCCTGGTCAAACAGACCCCCTTCTCCACTCTCACACTGCTCACTGAGAGCTCACAGCAATTTTCAGGGCTCTGGATATGGGGTCAAAATAGGAAAAACTTGGGGAAACACTGTCTTAGCCCAGTTAATAGGCAGAGTTAGCTCCCATTTTCAGTCTCTTGCGAAAAGAAAAGTATATACATGTACATATCACATGAACATTTGCTTGGAGCCTGAATGCTGTTGAAAAAGGAGATACATTACCAATGTTTTTCTTCTAGCACACAAGAACACAAGAATATCTGATTCCAAAAGACCACAGCAACTTTTATAAGAAAACAAAGGAATGCAGATACTGGAGACTTGAAACAAAAACAAAGTTTTAACGAAACTCAGCAAATAAGACAGCATCTGTCACAAGAA
This sequence comes from Hemiscyllium ocellatum, assembly GCF_020745735.1. NCBI lineage: Eukaryota > Metazoa > Chordata > Chondrichthyes > Orectolobiformes > Hemiscylliidae > Hemiscyllium > Hemiscyllium ocellatum. The sequence continues at coordinate 23,031,328 of NC_083425.1, read as the reverse complement.
AGCAGGGTTAATCCAATGGCAAGTTGTATTATTGGAGAAGTAGATAAACAGTATTGTTGATATCTCAAATTTGGTCATTGTTGTGTCTGATCACCTGTGACTTAGTGAGTTTACATTCAGAAGATTGAAGCAACAGAAAGCAGCAAAATCCCGGCTATGGTATACACTATTCTTTAAATGTTGAAGGGTTGAATCTTAGGTTTATTTGGCTCAGTGCAAGTTGCATTCGGTCTTTCAGAAGGTTTTTGCAGTAAGGCCTAATGTATTTTCTCACCATATCTTACCAAATTTGCCTCATTAACTACCTACCCCACCACTATGGCACCCCTCTCAGCTGATTCTATCCCCATTTTACCACAAACTGTTTCTAGAATTACTTACTACTCAGCGTCACTGGTGTTAGTGCCATTTTTTAAGTTGATTGTCCAGCCAGATAAGCACAGTGTGGCTGGAGCCATACTGCTCATGGCAGGCTCTGGGAAACTGGCACCCTCCTTTGTGTGCAGGGACCTGGAGGTCCTACAAGATGGAATGGCACACAAAATGGGATAATCCTTCTCCCCAAGACCACCAGTTGAGGCCATGACACCACCATGTCAGCCCGGTTTGGAGTGTAGTCTCAGCCACCTGGAGTAATACTCATCAATGCAGGAAGAAGGTCAATGACCTTCTCCACTCTGCCAGCCTAAGAGCCATCATCCTCTGTCTGAAACCTCACACTCGCTGTATCTCTGCTACTGTTCCCACTTCGGTTCATGGTTTATCACTCTCAGTGTTGCTTACAGCATTTTCCCTCATTTGCTGTCCCTCACCCCAATCCCTGATGCTACTAACTCTGCAAGCTCTCCCTGCTGCCCACTCACTCACTGGGCCACCTCCCCACCTGTACCTAAAGTAACAGCTGCAACACCCAACCTCACTATCCTTACTATTTGTCTCTGTCTCATTTCAAGTGGAAAGCAACACTCAATACGGCAGAAAGAATCAAGATGGGTGATTGGCTGCTCAATATTTGGCTCCTCACCTTCTTATGTAAAAGGATCTTGACTCTGACAGCCCCAAGTGGCTGACTGAGCATGTCCAACCCCCTAAATTGGAATCAGAAGCTTCCCTTGACTAACAGTACCAACAGCCCCTGCACAAAGGCTACTCCCCTGGGCAAAGAGCACTGGAAAACCAGGACCAGCTTCCTGGCTTTATGACTGTGCTAAATGGCAAAATAAGATAGAAGTCATGTAAGCCTTTTATCTCTGGCTGAGGGGACTTGGCAAAATGGTACGGCAAGGCAATGCAATGCAAGGCAAGGATGCTTCAAGCAGTATCCAGGTGGGCTCAGAGTGAGCGAGTGCTATGACAGTGAGCCAACTGGTGGAGATGTAACCTGGAAAGTCTACGAGCTGCGTGCATGTCCCTGATAGCACAGTATCCTTGCTGCAGCACTACCATGAGAGTCACTGATGACACTGACGTGCAGCATAAAAGTACAGTAGCATCCTGTAAGTGAAGCAGAGATGGATAATGTTAGAAAGGTGGCACATGCCAGAAGCTCATCCATGGATGTAGACTGCGTGTCATCAGTGCCTATGGACTGTGCCTTCAGGTATCCAACTTGGAATTCTTTTGGAGGAAGTAGTGAGCTGAAGTCACAAGGTTTTTGCTCTGACTTTCATGTCAACTTTCAACTCTCAACATTTAGGTTGGTTGGCATGTCTGATAAGATAGGAAGCTTAATATTAATGAGGCAAGTTGTGTAATGTGTAATGTGTTTAACAAGCTATAAACCCCCTTAGCTGGCACCTCCCTATTCCTTAGCGTGAATCTTGCCTTGCTGCTTGGCAAAAGATGGAACAAGATGCTCCCAGCATCAAGATAGGCCTCACTGGACTTCTCACCTGACTCAAATCTCTCCACAAACAGAAGTGGGTACTGCAGATTCCTGATGAACGGCTTTTGCCCGAATCGTTGACTTTCCTATTCCTTGGATGTTGCCTGACCTGCTGTGCTTTTCCAGCAATACTCAAATCTTGGCTCAAATCTCACCACAGTCCACTCAGACTCGTATGATTTTTAAATATAAATTTCACCCATAAATAAGATTTATGCAAATCTATGTGGCCAGATTTTCATTTATGCAATGCAAATTTGAAAACTTCTGTAGCTAGGATCAAACAAATGTAATACTGCACCTTTGATGGCAGCACTGCAATATAAGGAAGGCCTCTGGAGGAGATATGAGCTAACTCCAGGTGTATTTCTGTAAAACTCCTCTTAAAACAGCTGCTGTCGACAAGACTAGAAGTTGCGAGTTACCACATTTCTCTGGCTATGGATTGCTAAATAGATATGAACTGATATTTTTCAAACTCTTGTGTCTTTATATATCTGAATATTTGATACATAAACCTTCTAAAGTATATTCCCCTGGTAGGTGAACAAACATTTGTGGAAAATCAGTTACACTCTTAAGTGGCATACTCTGCTGTGGCAGTGAGGTTTATATAGTAATTTTGTTTGGACATTATACTCATTACTGACCCTGAGGGTCTCATAATCATCCCTCACTTTGCTTAGGCCGGTAATGAGCAGTTCAGGGTCAGTAATGACCATAATCTTCTTGAAAATGATGTTATTACTATCCTATACCCTTAATAATATGTTATCTTTTCCACAAAGTTCCCTCTATTTAGACGAGTAACATTTACTCACATGAAACAATTCTTACCAGACGCACAGTAGAAATTGCAATGGCTATTGATTTTCTTAATTTATGGAGCTGGAAGTGCCCCCAAATTGCTTCCAACACTCCAGGGGACAGAATGATGTTTGGAGAAAGGCTGTGTGCTATTAACAATATTCTAGTGATAGCACAAACATGTAGCTGCTATTGGAATGAAGTGTGTATGGGAGCTTGTATTAGGACCACACCCCTCTCCAAAAAAACAAATATTAATTAAGTGAAGGCCTCAATTAATTAATAGTTATTATGTTTCCGTATCAGTCCTTTCACACACACACACACACACACACACACACACACACACACACACACACACACACACACACACACACTTTCCTTCAGAACACTACTAGTGAGGCAAGAAACTCAAAATGTATCCTTATTGACTGGGTTTGTGTGGAGCCCTGCCAGAAGCTCAAGCCCACCCAAATAATGTTGATGAGCCCGGAGGCCAAATCTCTGGCTGACCTTATACCTCCGCATTAGAGAGCTTGCTTAGTGCATGACTCACATTTCACAGCTAAAATCTGACGAAGTGAGCAGTCTGTGAAGGAGGTCAGAGAAGAATGAGAAAAAATGTTGAAATGCTTGGCTGTGATTATTAATTAGGCATTAATGTTTTTCTCCATTAATGATCATGATCGAAGTTTAGCAGTAACCTATTATTATCATGCAGTACAAATGTAATATTAATTAGCAGATCTCCAATGGCATTGTATAATCTGGGGTTAAATTTATTTAGTAAGTAAAGGATACAAGTTGGGACCCTGAGCACAGCTCCTGATTGTTTTATTCAAGTCTCTCATCACTCTGAAACTAACAATGCAACAACTTTGCTCAAGAGGTATATCATCTCATAAACTCATTGAATTTTACAGAGCAGAAAGAGGCTATTCGGCCCATTATGTTGGAGCCAGTCAACAACAATCTGCTATGCTAATCAGATTTTCCAGCACTTGGCGCATAACCTTCATAATCTTAGACACCTCTTTCAGGCCCCTTCTCAACCTGTCCTGCTCCAAGGAAAACAAACCTAGCCTAGCCAAGCCTTCCTCAGAATTCAGATCCTCCAGCCCAGCTAACATCCTGGTAAATCGCCTCTGCACCCCCTCTAGTGCAATTACATCCATCCTATAATGTGATCAGAACTGAACGTGATACTCCAACTGTGACCTCACCAGCATCCTGCACAGTCCCAGTGTAACCCCCCTGTTCATGGCTCAAGTAATATAGGAACATATCTCACCCATACCTCCCTCCCCTGCTACCTTCAGGGATTTGTGGTAAGCACACCAAGGTCCCTTTGATCCTCACTACTTTCCAGAGTCCTGCCATCTGATAAACAGCAGAATAGGATGCTGCCCTTTCTTAAAGATACAGGCTCCATAAATGTAAAATATTATTTACATATCTTTAAGCAACATCAAATGTACAAAATAACGCATTAAATTTCGTGTTCGTCCACCTGCAAAGCCACTTGAGGTGCATGTATTTTTCAGCTGAGACCTGTAGTTGCAATTTGTATTCAAACCAAACAGAACACTATTTAAATTACCTGGCTCCTGTCTGGTAGTAACTACAGAAATCAGAACATGTCTGTGTACGTGCGCACATCAGATAAAATTTAGAACTTTTAAATATGTGTCCCTAATCTCTAAACAATTAATTTAAGGTTCCGAGGTCCAATTGATCTCAATACTTCACAAAGCAGGTCAAACACTGCCTTGAATTTAAAGTAAATGGAAGCACTGATATGACTGAGTCTGTGTTATCCATTCAGGGATGTGGCTCTGTGTTTGTGCTATCAATTCAGCATTGATTTTAAGCTTGCAGTATTAATGGATCCTTATTCTCAATTGTTCACATTGTATAGACCCATTATCATTGCATCATGTGACTAACAGGTTGGCAGAAAACAACTTAGATGGACCTTAGCTAATGTACAGCGTGAGTTTCTACCCTATTGTATCCTTACCACAAGTCCCAGCACAAATTTGCCCCATCAACTGAAAATTCAAATACCTGTTAAAATGTAGATTTTAACTATTCATATGATTAAAGAAATTGTTGCAAACCACTTTCAGAAGAGTTTTATTTTCATTATTGACTCTTCAATAATGAGGCAACTTGCCATGGATCTTATTTGGCTGCTGACTTTGGCAGTAATGTTCAGCTCACCATCAAAGGATCATAACAACATTTTTCTTCTGCCTCCTGTGCCAACATCTGTCACTGTTTCTCAAAGCAAGAACATTAGTTCACCGTTTAGCTTTTATTTTAGGTTTTTTTTCTTCTGCTATTCATGTCTCACCAGAATTTGCAAATTCTGTGCCCGGTTGTCATTATGCAGTTTGGCAGTGAATTCCTATACTACAAGGAATGGCACGATGGCTCTGTGGCGCACAGTGCAACTTCACAGTGCTAGGGACCTGGGATTGATGCCAGGCTTTAGTGACTATCTGTGCAGAGTCTGTATGTTCTCCTGGTGTCTCTGTAGGTTTCCTGTGTGCTCTGGTTTGCACCCATAGTCCAAAGGTATGCAGGTTAGGTGGAGTGGCTGTGCTAAATTGTCCATTGTGCAGGCTATCTAGATTAGCCATGGGGAATGCAGGGATTCTCTTCAGAGGATCGGTGGAAACTCAATAGGCCAAATGGCCTGCTTTCAAACTGTAGAGATTCTACTCTAAGTTTAAGGTCTGTGTGAAGCCCAAATTGCTTGATGCAATTCTGCCCTTTTATCCATAAGTTGTCAGATGAATACAGATCATTATTCTGTAAGATCTGTCTCGTGGCTTTGAGGCCATCGTCCTCTTTCTTGATTAGTATTACAGGGTCTAGTGTGCTTGAAATAAACACCAAGCATTTTATCAAGACAATAATGTTTTCTTAAAGAAGACGGAGTAAATAATATGATGGCAACTAACCACACGTTGCATTGATATAATAGAAATTATCACTGAGACTCTGAGGAAGACCTCATTATTTGGTTTTAGATCAAAAGCTGCTCCCCCTACCCAGGTCTATGTGACATAGACATATTGGGCAGAGCTGAATGTACTCCTCAGCATTAACCCTTTCAGACCCTTACAAGTTAATGCAGTGCTCTCCCAAAACTTTATTCCTCTTACTAACATTACGCCTTTGTGAATATAATTACATTTACCAGTAGCCCACCTATCCACAAAGCTCTGACTTCACAATCTCGCGTAGTCTGGAGATTTAATTATTCTCACAGAATGAGTTCTCTTCAGGTGTAATGGTTTGGTAAGTCTCCAGATTGAAGATTGTTTACTTTAATTCTGCCTTTGACAGTGTGAAGTTTCTAAGTCCATTAGAACTGGAGGACCTTCTTTCTCCCAGACTTCCCACACTGACAAAGTCACTTAGGGTTAGTCACAGTGCATTGTGGGTCTTGTAGAGAGTTTACTCTGTATCTGTGGAGTCATATTGACGTACAAAAATACATGTCCATGCCAACCAGATACCCTAAATAAATCTAGTCCTATTTCCCAGCTTTTGGCCAATATCCCTCTAAACCCTTCTTATTCATATACCTATCCAGATGCCCTTTAAATGTTGTAAATATACCAGCCTCCACCATTTCCTCTGGCAGCTCATTCCATACTCATACGATCTTCCACTTGAAAACATTGCCCTTTTAGGTCCCTTTTAAATCTTTGTCCTTTCACCTTAAACCTATGCCCTCTAGTTTTGGACTCCCCCCCCCATAGGGAAAAGGCTATTTATCCTATCCATGCCCCTCATGATTTTATAAACCTCTATAAGGTCACCCCTCAACCTTCAACGTTTCAGGGAAAACAGCCCCAGCCTATTCAGCCTCTCCCTATTGGTCAAATCCTCCAACCCTGGCAACATTCTTGTAAATCTTTTCTGAACTTTTTTAAGTTTGACAACATCCCTCTGATAGGAAAGAGACCAGAACAGCACGCAATATTCCAAAAGTGGCCTAATCAATACAGCCACATATTCAATGCACCGGCCAATATAGGCAAGCATACCAAACACCTCCTTCACTATCCTATCTACATGACACTCCACTTTCAAGGGACTATGAACCTGCACTCCAAGGTCTCTTTATTCAGCCACATTCCCCAGCATCTTACCATTATGTGCAAAGGTTGCAGATTTCCGGCATCTTTGTTTTCTGTTAGATTTGTATAGAAAATCTCTGAATCCAAAATGGTAGTTTAAACCATTCTGACAAAATAAATGGTGCTTTGTGATTGACAGCCTCTCAAGTGATTGAATTTCTGTGGGACTTTTGCTGTGCGTTTTTTAGAGAATCAGTACAGAGCAGTTGTTTATTTGAAGCAATATGAGAAGTATAATACTTCATTATTTCTCTCCTGTGCAGGGATTCAGTGTTTATACACAATTTTTCTAATTATGTAGATGTTTGACAAGAGACAATTTAGCCCACTTAGGTCATCAAAAAGAAATTCTGCAACCAAGTTCTGCAGAAAAGTTTTTCAAAACCCATTGGCATTCCATCTAACATTCCCCACCCATCTTCTGTCTGACCTTTGTGTAGGGTTTAATGGTTGAATGTTGGTCTAAGATTATTAGCAAACACTGGCAGCTGTAAAGGAGGAATATGAATGAGAAATTTAATCAGAAATGCCATCCACTTTGCAGGAATGCAATATACATCCTGACTGAAACCCTGGGGGTTTATCAAGGCTTCGTTCATGCCCACAAGCTCAGTCAGACTTTTTTTTATTCCTCTTTCTGATTACAATTGGAAATGTTTGCAGAATAAACAGTGAAGAGGAAGTTCAAAATGCCACGTGCTGTCACTTCTGCCCCAAGCAAATGAGACAACAATAAGTACAGTATTGAATAGACAATACCTCACATTTGAGTGAGAACATATATGACACAGTTCCTTAGCAAAAGGCAGCATCATGGAACATGAATAGTAATTGCTGCAATTCTCAAAATGTTAAGACTGTTTCCCTTTGCACAGTGCTACTGGTGGAAGTGTTTGGGTGGATTTAATGGTCATATTCCTTGTCAGTTCCGATTATCCTTTTGGTATTAACGGTTATGGCAGAGTGATCAAGAGCAAATTAATCTCATAATGAGAGGCTGGATAGTGGAAATAATGCTCAATTGTAATTTTCAATTACACATTTCAACTAGTGGTAGTTAGTCATAGCTAAAATAAGGCTCACTATCATTATTCGCTGACAATAAAGTACTGAATGTAGGAAAGAATGATAATTTTTTAAAGATCTTTCAGAATCACCAAATAATCTGCATTGAATTACGCAGCCAAATACAAATGATGTGACTGCACCCCTGCCATTAACTTTGAAATAGGTAAATAAACTGTAGGTGACACCAATAGAGCATGATTCTCTGACACTATGTACATTGAGTAGGAAACCTAGATGTTCAAATATAGGGCATTCTATATGCTGGAACCAAAAGTAACAGTCCATGGACCATGCAGAACATCATTGCTTGGCATCTTATTGTTTTCATTGCAGCAAGAAATAATGAACCAGTTTAAGTGAGAAATAGAACTTCATGTGACATTGTAGAGAGCCATATTTAATAACCAGAACATGTTTAGAGACAAATTCCGTAACCCAAGAAAATGAGCGAGGCAAGTTTTCAATAAACTAGCACTTGAGAGTTCTGGTGCCAGCGTCATGCTAATGCTTATGATGGTGGGAGCCATAAATGTTCATATACCTTCCTTGAATGCTACAAATTTCCTGCAAAAGTGGTGCAGCTGGTAGGAGCTTGTTCCAGCAATTTGTTGATCGGATCAATCCCATTTGCTACGGCCGTGCTGCTTCCTTTATATCCTGTCCATTTTATGTTGCACACAGGAGTCATAGGTCATGCTATCAGTAGGCAGCTTTTATCACCCAGTAGTCACCCCCTACTTTGACATGGTGGCTCAGATGCAGATGGCACTTCAGGCTGCCAAAAATGAGAGCATTATGGCTGCTGCCAAAACATTGAGTACAGTAGAACCTCGATTATCTGAACAAGATGGACGGGGAGTATTTTGTTTGGATAATTGATCGTTTGGATAATCGATCTTATCATAAACAAACGGTAATTTATGAGTGCCAGTTATCCGAACATTTCTCGGTTATCCAGCAAAACACGCCATAATGCTATTTAACCGATGACTGTTCTCTTGTAAACAAATGGCAATTTGAGTGCTTGTTATCGAACATTTTTTGGTTATTCAGCAATGTAGCCATAATGCCATTTAACTGAATGCTGAGTTGCCTAATGCTGTTTTTAACTGGACCTTGAGATCTTATTCAGATAATCAAAAATTCGGATAACTGACGTTTGGATAATCAAGATTGTACTGTATTCGCCTGCCTGATACTCAGTGTATGACCCACACAGAAGGTGGTGTGTGCATGGAATGAGGTGCCAGAGCAAGTGGTGCAGGTTGGTACAATTACGACATTTAAAAGGCATCTGGATGGGTACATGAATAGGAAGGCTTTAGAGGGATATAGGCCAAGTGCTGGCAAATGGGACTAGATTAGGTTGGGATATCTGGTTGGCATGGACGAGTCAGACTGAAGGGTCTGCTTGCGTGCTGTACATCTCTATGACTATGACTCTAAGTGGAATCCTTTCAGAATTGACATGGGCCAATTTCAAAGCAACATGTGTCCAGTCAGTGGCACCATGATGCAGCCTGCAAACCCTCACAAAGCCAAGTATTCAGTCTTTCTGCTTCTCTCCGATCAGACAGAATAAATTGTGCTCAATACATAGCCTCAAGTCGCATTTCTCATGAAATAGTGGATGGTGAGCTGTTTGCAATGATCAACTCTTCCTGCCTGTGTAGTTCTGAGCAGATCAACGTTCCTGGCCATGGTCACCTTCCAAGCTGCTTGCCATGTTGTTTCTGCACTCCTCTGTGACTGTAGTCCCTGGGAGGTTTCAGCAAGGACATCCTTCCTGAAATAAAGACGTTTTATACATTGTTACTTGCTGATGATCAGGTGGGAAAATGAACATGCTGGCTGGATATGTGCTCCCTCTGTGATCCCTTCTCACCTCTGTTCTGCCTCCCACTTCCAGCAGCTTGCCCTGTTCTGCTGGCTTCTGTTCACTTTCCCAACCCATGTTGTTTTCCAAAAGGGAATGTCCACTATTGCAGCTGTGTCTGGGATCAAAGTGGTTTGTAGTAAATGCTTGAACTGACGACCAAGCCTTTCAATGCCTGCTGAAACAATTCCTGGAAAGGTTAAATTTAAAAAGCCCTATAAACCACCGTAAATATCTGCAATTACAGCAAAATGTTAGGAGAAATCAATCAGTGACTAACCCAAAAGTAGTTTGTGCCTTTTATACAGCTATGCTGAACACATGCTCAACTGTGGAATTCACTACCCAAAAGTGCAGTGGATCCTGGGACAGTGGGTAAATTTAAGGAGGAGTTAGACAGGTTTTTAACTGGTAATGGATTAAAGGGATATGGAGAGAAGGTAGGAAAATGGGGGTAAGGAGCATATCAACTGTGATTGAATGGCGTACCAGACTCGATGGGCCAAAAGGCCAAATTCTGTTGCTATATCTTATGAACTGTACAAGGTTAAATCATAGAATTGCCACAACGCAGAGGATTCCATTCACCCCATATCAAGCTTACACCAGCTCTATTTCCTCGGGTCAATTTTCTACCATTCCGCCATATCCCTGCACAACATTTCTCACAAAATAATCTCCAATGCATTCTTGAATGCCTCAATTGAACTTGCTCCCGCCACATCCCTGGGCTGTGAATTCTAGACCTGAACAACTTGCTGGGTGAAAAAAAGATTTTCTCACACCACTCTTCCTTCGTTTGCACATCCTTTTTAAATCTATGCCCTCTTTTTCCTTTTGTCTTTTGCAAGCTTCTCCCTATCTGCTCTATTCAGCCCACTCACAATTTTGAAAATCTCTTTCAAATCGCTTCTCTACCTTTTTCTCTCCAGAGAGAACAGTCCCAACTTCTTCAGTTGACCCTCAGAACTCAAGTTGAGGGAATGTGATGAAGAGCTTATGCTCAAAAACTCAACTCTCTTGCTCCTTGGACACTATCTGACCGACTGTGCTTTTCTAGCACTACACTTTTTGACTCTGACCTCCAGCATCCACAGTCCTCACTTTCTCTCAGTTGATTATAACCTCACTGCAAAGCCTCTTTCAAGGATACCCACCATGAAGAAGTGCTCTTCCTCCTGCTACAATGAGTCTCTCTGTCACTGCACCCTCCAGGTCATCTCCTCTGCCCTGAAGTTCTCTCACCACATTTTGAAGCAAGCCCCTACCACAGCCACATCTCCTTCCTCAGCGCCTGCCTATGGAACCGACTGATCCTGCATGGACTCCAGTCTACATGCAGACCATCACAATTTGGACCTGACCAGAACAACCAGTACCCATAGCAAATCCAAAGCCTCCAGAAAAGATTCTTCCTCTGGATCCAGTGCTCTGCGCTCACAGCCATGTACTGCCACTTACTCTCCCTGCAGTCAGCCCTGCCCCAACTCAGGATCACATTCTCCCAGACCTGCAACATTCCCGATGAAGAGCTTATGCTCAAAACATCCACTCTCCTGCTCCTCAGATGCTGCCTGAGCTGCTGTGTTTTCCCAGCACCACACTTTTTGACTCTGGACTGTGAATGTGGGGGAATGTTTATATGAGAGGGGATTAGTTGGAAAATTGAAGTTCTAAAATGGCAGCATGAGCATCAAATCAGCCATAAACACTAAGATGGATACATATCACCATCTGTTATTTTGCTTGCCGTCTACATGCTAATGTCCCCCCTACAATGGTGTCTAGCATGACTCACAGCAGAAGTGCACAGCATTGACACCATCACAAGGCCAAAGGAACCTTTCCAGCATACATGCCAAGTGCTGAAAAGCCAAATTTTGTGGCCATGAAACTTTGTCACATTTATTCCTTATATGGACATCCACAGCTTCGAGCTGCTTAATGTAAGATTCCAGATACAGCAAAGGCCTGAAATCTCCAGGAACAGAGGCTGCTTCAAAAGTGATTGCCATGAGGCACTCTGATCCTTCATTCAATATCTGAGTTGCAATATCCCTGGGTTATTTGAGAGAGGATATCTGGGAAGGGACTGTCACACTTATGCACATGTGGCAGAGACTGATCTGAGTGAAATCTGCATCTTTCAGCCTGGGAAAGCTTCCTTGCCCGCTGAAACCTTTTTCCAGCATTCTTCCTTGTTGTTCACCTCTTTCGAAGACAGTGACTCCATGGCTGAATTTCAATTACTTGATTACCAGCTTCTCTTCCTCTAAGATGTCCAAGTAACTATTACTGATTAACTTTGAACAATATGTCAGGGCTAAGGAGGGAACGGTTAAAGTCAAACCTGATCCTGTTCTAACTCGATGGCCAGTCATCTGTAATGCTTGCGGGAGTAATTAAAATAATTGTTTTACAGGGCCCATACCTGATTTGAACTTTTTGCTTGTGTTTACACCCAACTGAGATCCAGCCAGAGCACTAGAGTGCCCCAGTGCATTGTTTCTTGGGAAATAAAATGGAGCATTCATTAGCTACAGCTATTGATGTTTTAGTTATTGCTGCATGGATTGACATACTGGTCATTGGATTCAACTCCAGCCAAGCCTAAAGAAATGAAATCTGTTTAATCCTACATTTAGAGGAATTAAATGCCAAATGGATATGGAACAACAGGAAAATTGACTCAATTTCATTACTCTGCTTTTCTTCCTCTGTTTTCTGTTGCCCTTTCCATTTTTTTTAAAGAAAGGATTATAATTGCCTTTAAACTTGTGCCTACTTTAGTTCTCGCTTGCATTCTTGTCTTAAAAATAACGTGCCATTAGAATTCTTTTGTTAAATTGCTGTTTCACTCACTCATTAGCTTTAGAGACAAAAAAAACATTGGCATGAATATAAAATCAGTTAACCCCCTTCAAAAAACCACTGGATGACTGGTGTCAGAAATGAACAAGTCGCATTCATGCAATCGAAAAGCACAACATTTCAGGTGAAACATATTTAATTCCATGATCACAGATCAGATTTTATCACTGATTGTGAGGCTCCCAAAGTAGAAAATGTCCCATTTCCCTTCAAAATGACTTGCTTTTGCAATGACAAAATTCCCAAATATCATTAAAGCAAAACAAACCACGCATGTAGTGTTTTATCACCATTACTATGAGATTCCTGCTAATTTTTCCAATCCCCAATTTCTCTGTTTTTTTAAAATCTGATCCATTTACTAAAGTTTGGCTAATGGATTAGAACAATCCATGTAGCCATCATCTGAGACTGATGACCTGGTGGGCATTCTGCAGTTGCACAACCCCATCAACCTTCAGACAAATATTCTCCCATTGTGCTACCCTGAAAGAATATATTCTCCTCAAGGGAAAGGAAAAGATTACACAATCTAATTCACTGCAACATCACTTCCAGTTCCAGGAAAGCCTAGTCCACTTTGGATTCCACATTTTCTCAGCAACCCAGCCTGAAGACCACGAGCAGCTCAAACTAAGGTTATGAAGAAGTCAATACTCGTGTGTACTACCAATCCTAATGGAAGGATACAGAGGGACAGTGACCAGCTTCTGGTGAAGTGCATCTGATTGTTCATCATCTTCACTAAAGAAAGATCCAAACGATCCATGCAGAGAAAACAGTGCAACCGAATCATGTAACTGAAGAATAATGCACATTTAATTGCAGTTAAAAGTATTTGTTGCCAGTTTATGCAAAGATTTTGCACTATACAGCAGTAGGAAAGTGAACAGGTTCTATTTTTTACAATTGTGCTAATGTTCTGTATTGGCAATCTGGAGTGCAGGCCTGATTTAAATCTGGAGTGAAACTTGAGTGAGACTTCCTCCATTTCTGTGCAGAGTAAACCCTGATTCTGAATCTAGTATAAGAGGGAAGCAAAACTCGCATTGCACCAACGCCAATGTGAATAAACCCAGGGGACCTTCACACACTGTACGGACAAAACCAGGAGCATCAAATCATGTTACTTTTTAGAATTCTGTCACCTGTGTTGAAGGATTTATTGCATTTCAGGAGCTAGATGAAAGCAAACTGCGAAATGAGTTAAATACACATCAAACAGGTGTAAGATGATAAAGAAGGAAAAGGCACACGGCTGAATGTAACTGCCAAGTGAATTAGATTCTGCTGGGATTTACAACTGCTGGCACAACGTATGCTTGAAATTACAGACTGCATTCACTTTACCCTCAGGTAATCTTTAATGGGCTTCCTCTTAATTCACTAACTTGGTTTCTTAATTTGCCCCCCATTCAGACAGTGCCATTTAGCTCCGGTCAAATATGTAATTAGCATACAAGTTTGTTACTTGTCTCCGAAAAAGGACAGGTTCTTCCCCATTTGAACCTGACAGAGGAATTAGTGTGTTCTGCAAGGGAGAGTCCATTTCATGATTAATCAGCTAAAGGAGAAATTGCCTGCATCAAAATAGATTTTTCTTTTTTCAAAAAAAAAGAACCGAGAGGTTTCTAATTTAATGTAACCATTAGGGTCTCAGCATGGAGGTTCCTCCATTAGGAGAGAGTATGACGAATGGAAGGTAATGAAGCTAATACTGGCCCCTGCCTTTACTCATTAACTCCAAATAAATTACAACTCTGTGTGTATGCATGAGAGTGCATAGTTGTGTGAAATGAGAGACGGAGAGAGAGAAGCTATGGACAGGAACCAAGTGGGAGAGAGAAAAAGAAATTTAATAAAATGAAAGAAAGAGCAAACAAAAAGAGCTGAAAGATGAAGAATTCCAGAAAAAGAAATGAATGATGGATGACAGTTATAAATAATAATTTATCCATGTGGAAGCAGGAAACTTTGGAGGGTGAAAGATGAAAAATGATGACTTCACACACAAAGGAAATACAAAAAGGAATTCTGAAATCTTCCAAATGTCCTGGTGACAAGCCAAGAGGATAATGATTCAGCAGCTCTCTGACTGCAGACACAATTTAGTGGGGACAATCTGGGCAAGTCCCCCTCCCCACCCACATACTGTTTTTGACACTGTCACAATATGCTTCTGTAGCCCGATGGAACATTATTGAAATTGGACATGGTTATACATTAAATTATTGCCCGCAAGATTAAATAAAAGGCCAACTCTTCACATTCCACGCAGTCAGCCCATTCCTCTGCACAACATGCTCTGGCACATTAAATGCTCAGTGCTTATTACCAAAATAGGGTTTCTCAATAATTGGCTTCAGAAAGACAGTGAAGTTTTTCTCTCTCTGGAAGTGGTGAGAGCAAGAAGGGCAAATAATTTGGCAAGTTGGCCCTGAAGAGATACTTGTTCCTTCTTGGCATCTCAGCAATTAAGTGAAAGGCAGCCCCACTGGGCAGATATTTAACTCACCATAAATTAAGGTCCTACATGATCAATAAATAGCCACTTAGAGGCCACAATGTACCTCTTGCTTGCTTGCCTACCTTCCTGGTGATATGATCCTACCTCTAGCAGAGTATTTTGACTCATGCTGCAATGCTTATTTTATCTCTCATAAGAAACTAAATGCAGATAACCCTGTGGCATTGAAGAATACAATAGATAATTATTTCAGCTAACTATTGTTCACAAACATTGCATTCTTCAGTCACATTGGGTCTGGGTTAGTAATAAGTAAATAAGTTACACAGAGCAGCCTGCTCCAGGAGCATGTCATGCTTCAAGTAATTCAAGGTATAATGGTGTATGAGACCTTCATCTGTTAGGTCACATGCTGTGGCACATTGATAATTTCATGAGCATATCTCTTAAAGGTATACTGACATACTCACCAGGAGTCTAAACATCACCCTTGACAAGAAGGCTGTGGAGAAGTGGCTTGTTGGGTAATCAGCCTGCAGTGTTGAGTTGAAAGCAGAGATTCATTTACCCTGATAAAGGGCATTGTAGGCAGGATTACAAGGGGCAAGAGATGGCCAGCAAAAGTCAGCCTCCTAAACTTGCCTCTGACATCCCCAACCCTCCTCCCACCACACCTCAGGATCCAAAATAAAAAGATCCACCTTCTCACGAATGGATCCATTGAAGAATAGGATTCCAGCAGAGAGCTCTCGTACACAGCAGCCTCTGATTGATTGGCAGTTTCTGGCAATGCAAGACCAAAACATCAAGGTCTGTAATTTGCCGAGAAGCTCATAGGCCCCAGCACTTAACCAGCTGATTGGGTCTCAATCTCGTGAAGTTTCCCATTGGTGGGACACACAGTGATGGAGATTTCAATCTCATCCTATGGAATGAAAGATAAAAAAAAAATAAACCCCCTGTGGCATATTCAATCCAGTACCTGAAATAGACTTTTTTTTATTTATTCATGGTCTGGAGTCACATAGAGGCAACACCAGATAATGATGGCAATTTCCTTCTCTCAAGGTCACTTCTGAACCAGATGGGTTTTACTGACAATCGACAATACATTCATGGTCATCATTAGATTCTTAATTCCAGATTTTTATTAAATTCAAATTCCACCATCTGCCATGGCTGGATTCAAAACTGCGTCTCCAGAACATTGTCTGGGCCTCCGGATTAACAGACAGTGATAATACTGCAAGGTTGTCGCCTCCTATAGTTGTGGCACCCCAAAGTTCTATTGCTAACTGACTGGTAAATGTAGATCTGAGGGGAGCAGCCATACATTGCATTAACAAGGGGTGGCTGGAATTTTAACCTTTCCACTCGGGGTAACTCTACAATGTTCCGTAATTATGTTGTTGTAAATGGGTATGCTTGTAAAGTAGGCCAGGTTCAGCCAATTGTTTTTAGTCATGTGAACTGCTTTGGGTTAATGGAATGTGAGGGAGAACATGCATTCCACATAGGACAACACAAACCATGTACGTAGGTGGAAATTCTGGGTGTTAATTTATGTCAAGAACCTGACAAGAAAAATAACTCCCAATGTGCAGCTTTGATTCAATAATGAGTTCAAGAATCATAACACAAATATATTTGTGGTCTTCGACCAACAGACTGGAGCACAGCTTTTCAAATTTAGTAAATAATTGGTCTATAAGGCTTTAAGTAGCCCCAAGGAGTACTCACAAAAAATGTCATCTTTTTCATGTGATTTCCCACGCTCGAATTTTGAAAACTAAAATACTTGCTTGAAAACACATCAGAATGAGTGTTGATATGAAATTTTATCAGCTGATCTTCAGGAGCTGCTGATGTTTGAGATAATGAAATACTAATTGTGTATGTGAGACAGAATGGTGCCAAGTAATGTGACTGAGAGGCCTCAGGGATAGTGTGGCATTCAAGGGGGAGAGGGAGTGGCAAAGGCCTTAGGAAAATCTGTGGCATTAATTTTTAGGTAGGGGAAGAATGATAACCTGGAGTGTAAGAAAGGTAAACAAGCTGAATAAATCAGGTCTTTGGACATAGGGCTGAATGTGACAATGCAAACTATACAGTACAAACCCATTTCACTTCATATAGTATGTTACATGATTTACTTTCCTTGGTTCATTTTGATAAATTATGACGACAGGGAATTAAATTCCAGAAATGCATATACACCCTACTCCATTTCACACACAGCTATATGCACCCTGCGCTCACACACGTACCTTACCCTGTCACACATACATCCTACTCCCCCAGAAGCACACATACCACCATACAGCCACACACGCACCCACCCTCTACAGATACAGACACATCCAGTCTAGATTCACGCACACCCGCCCTACTTGTACCTACCCTTCAGAAACATGTATCCACCCAATCACCTCTTACACATACGTCCACCTTACCTATTTTCAGGTTGTGTCCTTTAAGATATAGCCTCTTTCTGGCCATGCAAACAAATTTAAAGGTATCTGCATATTGAATGCACAATGAAACGTACCACACCTCCCTCTCCCCCCACCCCCCCCCATTCATATAGATCCATCCCATACAGAGACATGAAAACACATAAGTCACATCTCACCATTGTGCAAGTACTTCCTCAGATTGTGAATAACAATGCACATTAAAAAATGACACATTCAGGTGGCATTGATAAGCAGCTTTACATATCTGCTTTTTAACATCTGAACTCCAATTCATTACAGGTTTATGGTGCACAGCTTTTGTGGGAAGTTTGAAAAGTAAATGTCCAATTATATATGAGTTATCTCACTGAACTAGAGTGGGGTGCTTATTTCCTGCTTTCGTAAAGCAGATATTTTATTTTGGTAGATTTATAAATTTAATTTAAATACACTGCATGTAGCTTTGACAGCCAGGACTAAGCAGCACAGTAGACCCCACTTAATGTTATTTCATTCAATAATGGTTGGTTCTCATCTATCAGTACGCGTTCTGTATATAAAATGCCACTTCTTTTCAATAGTGCCCTCTTCTTTTTAATCTGAGCACATTCCTAGTTTATTGTTAATTCTGGCGTATTGTCACTTCTTATAAGTTCTTTTTTATTTCCAGGCTAACAACACTAACAACAAAGAGAAAGTGAATATTCCATAAATTATTGTACATTAATGATTGTTTTGAGGTCTACAAGGCCTGTGAGGAAATAATGCTCACAAATGAAAGTCAGAAGCTCACATATCACACAAAAATTTTGATTTGAGAGGACATAATTTTCTGTAATGCATTTATGCGCACGTCTGGATTTATTTTGCTGTTCAGCCCTCCTGCGGGCTAACAGTTAGATGCGAATGTTCACAGCTCCCTCTAAATAGACAGTGTAATCAAAATCTCTGCAAAATGGCAGCAGCCATTACTGCAAAATGTGATTTACTCATTTCATGGTGCTTTTGTTGCATAGTAGTTCAATTTGGATGTTTTTCTTGGGGGGAAAAAATGATGGTGAAGTGAACCCCTGTTGCTCCATTTCTTAGTTTGTGAATTGTAAAAAAGCAACAAAGGGATTCTATTATACTATTATACTCAGTTAGGTATTTTAGGAACTGTAGAAAAACGTATGCAAAGAACATTGTTATGGGGTGACTGCCAGTGTTTCATTTTTATTAATTCTGTAGTCATAAATAATATGTAAAAAATAATGAAGGTGAGATCTGCAGTCTGTATTTTTATATATATATATATATATATATATATATATAAATTAAAAGACTTTGAGCAAAATTACCTTTGTCAGTAAATATTGTGGCTTTTTCTTCCCACAATCACAAATACAAAATGAATTTTGTCCAAATATCCTAACTTTGCTAAATTTCTTCTGATCTCTATCACTATTTGGGCATTAGTTAGACTTATAATGATGCTCATGATTAGAACAGGTAAAGTAAAACCTTATTGGTCGGTTACAAAATCTTCCAATTACTTAATTTATCAAGTGGTGAATCTCATTTAGTTTCAACTTGACGCAGTTAGTGAATGTTGACTTTCACACTGACATAAATGTACAAATCAACTCTGGCAGAAGATTTGTGCCATTTGCTACGAAGTGCAAACTTATGGCTGCATGAAAAAGAAATCATGATTTTACTCTGACCACTGTTTAATGGGTCCCTTCCCATACAGTCCTCCACCTTATTCAGTGTTTGACAAACAGATAAAAAATGCAACTGTATAAAAATCTCACCTAACTTCTGCATGCAGGGTGGGATCAGTTAGTAGAATCAGGCAGGATCTCCTGTCTCCCTTAAGAAATAAAGGAATCTGTTTAGAGATCGCTAGCATTCAAGAATGAACTATCCTCATCTATCTGAAGGCATGGTGTGCTCAAATTGAACTGCCAAGGCTGAAAATTTGCAAGCTTCAGATATGTACACAGCTTCCCTAGCTATCAAGCCATTATCTCTCTAAATGTGACAGTGTCCTCCCAAATTCACGGAGGTGATTATGCTGGAATCGCACAGAACACGTCACAGTGAGTACAGCAGTTAATTGAAGCTTTTATGGTGAACTTGTTAAGCTTCATTTACACTTTTAAAGAGGGCAACAAAAATTGATGTACTTATAAGACATTGTCCCATTTTTGGACTGCATGCAAACTCTGACAGGACCACTCTGTAATAAAAGAAGGAGATTCCACCGTTTTAAGTTCCAGTTCCTCAAGAATGCACAGATTATGTTGCACAATGCAACTATTCAGTGTCCATTTACAATTCATTCATTATTTATAATTCCTATTTACCAACAAGAGGTAAAGACAACATAGCCCAGTGATCAAGGGATGTTAAGCTGTAACTATACAGTCAGGAGTTTAGGGCCTCTAAGATGATGTCAAGATGCTACATTAAAGCCATCTAATTAGCTGTGGAATGCCTCTTTGAATCTTTAAACAGAAAGAGAGGCGTCTTCTCTCCATGGATCACTTATCTATCAGAATGACTGACTGGGTTCAACAATCTACAATCATTGCAGCCAAGGGCAGGCCCCAGTGGCAAATAGGAGCTTCAGAATCTAGTCAAAGTCAGCTTTCAAGAGGAACTGAAATGCATTTTTCACAAACTATCTGCAGAACTGTGCTGACTCTGCAGTAGGATTTGATGGAGTTAAAATGTGGCTCATGTGAAAATCTGGATAATATCTGAGACTGAGTAAAGTGTAAATCGACACTTTGCATTGTTTGGGACCACGATTCAGTGAAAAAAAAGTTCAATAATTGAGGGAGCTTTCCAGCAGGTGAAGAGAACTTGATTTTTACTTCTATAGAGAATTTACTCTTTTCTTAACTTGCCTTCAATAGCTTGTGTTTTTTTTGAGCTTCAATGGACTTTGCTGGCACTATTCCATTTCCCCTAGAGCTGATGGATGCAGTAGATTGTTTGCTAATGCTCTTATTTCAAAGTCCTTTCTGTCCTTGCCTGAACTGCTTTTTTTTATTATTGCTGTTATTATTTTGTATATCAAGAAACATATGAAGTATATGTTCTTGCCCAATGGGCAAAATCTTCTGCTGGCTGAAGTACATAGAGAATACTGTGTAATGAATCAACTGTTCTGAACTATCTCTTGACGGTACTTATTTGTCTAAGCAAATTACTTAAGGATTAAGCATTGTTATTTGCCCCCTTTGCATAACTTAGTTCAAAGTAAATGGTGGCACGCAAGCCATTTTCTTGTTAAGTCAAGAACTCGGAAATATATGGAAATATCTTTGAGCTGTAAGCTTTTATTCCTCTATGTTTTTAAGAGATGCATAGATTTAGGTTGTCAATCAAAGCTGCTCACTCTAAGTTTAGGAAATTACATCAATGACAAGTCAAAATGAGCAGATCTTCAGAAACCCACCCTGTCAGATGCCCACTCTGGGTGTGATTTTGTCACTGCAGTGATGAATGCGCAGTTACATTATTTTTAGTTAACACTGATCCCTTGAGATATTGGGTGACCACCTAACTGCATACCATGGATCAGTGATTTTTAAAAAAATATGGTTCTCAGAGTTGCAAAACGTTTAAATATATAGAGAGAGATATTTATATATTGGACATATTATTTCTGGACTTTTTTTGATATGTCTTGAGTTTTATATTTTCAGTGATACTGTTTTATATTTTCAGCTGTTACTTCAGGTAGAATTGGTCCTTTCAGTTTTTATGTGGGTGATGTTATTCAATAAATTGAGTGTATTTGGATGCTGACACTATTTAGTAACTTCTGTTTGTATCGTTTTCGAGCCATTACTTGTAACCTGGGGCAAATCAAGAGACCTCAGCTGCAGAATTCACAGCTCATTTGAATTTTAAAAAAACAGTGGGGTGGATTTAGTGAATTTGAAGTCTCCTTGTGACACAATGAAGTGGAGTGTGCTAATGCACATTTTTCAGGTCAGTTTTACCCTAATTAGATATTCATGATTCCAGACACATGCAATCAGATGTAAAGTTTATTCCATAGAGGGGTAATAGTATGATGAACAAAAGGCTTGCCTTTCTGTAGTGTTCCTCAAGATTTTATCATACTCTTTGATCTGCCTGAAACTTGTTGGTCTTCCAGAACAAGGAGTTGACCCCTGACTGAGTATCACAGACTGGCTACTCCAAGGTCCAGGACTACGTGTTTAGGGATTCACTAAAGCTTGAGGCAGCTGCCATCAAAGTGCAGTGGAGAAAAACCACTGCTTGAGGTCTTCCAGCCGAAGTTAAATGGGGGTCTGTTCAGTCATTGGACCTTCCCAGTGCTTTAAATTTAATGTAAACATTAATCTGATATGTCTAAGAGAGGTCTTTGCTTTATTTTGATCGAGTCAAAGTCCAATATTTTGTTTATTTACATGATATCCAACTGTATAGAATCAAACTGCTTTTGTGACTATTTCATATGAATAAAGTATATTTTCAAAATTTACAAAAATAGGTTCCTATGTGAGGGCATCTGAGACCTAAGTTAGGCTAGGTCTACAGGAACTCTATTTACAAAACTCTGGCTGGGGTGGGGGCTAAGAATGTCTCCAACGTTGCCCTCATCCTGATGGCCACCATTGGGTGTGGCTGCATCAAGCTATGATGGACTCTCAGTACTCAAAACCAAGTGTCTCCACCTACTGACGTTCTACCTGTCCCCGGTATTGTGAAGGATAGGATTGACTTCGCCACCGCAGAATGCTCCGAGTAGTTGGACCGTTCTGTATCATCTGTCCTTTGTGGTGAAATTTGCAAAGAAAAACATATTTGACCACAGGTCGATCAGGAAGTGGTCAGCAAGTTGTGTCCTTGAGACCTTAAGGGAAAAGGAGACGATGGATCCTGCTGTATAGTTCTCTGAGCAGATTGTCAAAGTCACTTGGCAGAATGCTTCATCACCAGAGCTTTCCTATAAGCACCAAGACATTGCTTGGCTGGTGGTGAGAAAGGCACTATTGTGAGATCCGTCATGCACACCCAGACATTCTGCACAACCACACGCTGCCCTCTAAGTGGATATGAGGAGGGTGGAGACGGTCACACATCCCCTGCTGGAATGTGCCTTTGCAAATGAAATCTGGAGAAAGATACAGTGTTATTAGTTGAGGTTCATCTATTCCCTGAGATGTACACGGAGACAAACATCAACCGCACCTGGAGGACCATCAATTCAGTGAAGGATGCTCTTTGGTCTGTCTGAAACCTGCTAGTCTTCCAAAATAAGGAGTTGACCCTGACCAAGTGTTGCATGCTGGCACATTCCAAGGTTCAGGACTACGTCATAGAGATGTACTGAAGGGAAATCGACCCTTCGGTCCAACTTGTCCATGCCGACCAGATATCCAAACCTAATGCAGTCCCACTTGCCAGCACCCACCCTCCAAACCCTTTCTATTGATATAGGAGAAAGTAAGGACTGCAGATGCTGAAGATCAGAGCTGAAACTGTGTTGCTGAAAAGCACAGCAGGTCAGGCAGCATCCAAGGAGCAGGAGAATCAACGCTTCGGGCATGAGCCCTTCTTCCTGAAGAAGAGCTCATGTCATAAACGTCGATTCTCCTGCTCCTTGGATGCTGCCTGGCCTGTTGAGCTTTTCCAGCAACACATTTTCAGCTTCCTATTCATATACCCATCCAGATGCTTTTAAATGTTGCAATCATACTAACCTCCACCTCTTCCTCTGGCAGCTCGTTCCATACCCGTACCTCCCTCTGTGTGAAAAAGTTGCACCTTAGGTCTCTTTTATATCTTTCCCCTCTCACATTAAACCTATGCCCTCTAGTTCTGGACTCCACCACCCCAGGGAAGAGGCTTTGTCTATGTGCTGAGGGGACGCACTAATGCTTGGGGTAGCTGCTGCCAAGATACATCGGAGAAAGACACTGCCTAAAGTCTTTCTGCTGAAGTTAAATAGGAGACTGTTCAGTAGCGGAACCTCCTGGTGCCTCAAATGCATGTAAGTATCATCTTGTACAGATATGAAATGCTTTGGGTTTGTTTGCTGGACGCGGTCAAACTCCAATGTTTGTTTGCTTTTTCATATGCTACTGTAGATAATCAAACTGCTTTAGTGACTAGGTATGTATATCAAGATATTTTTACAAATAAAGTACATTTATGAAATAAGAAAAAGAGCTTTACAATGAATTCAGTGTTTTTAGAACCTCAAAAAGGAATCATGCTGTAAGGTTGAGTGAAATAGGGGTTGATAGGAAAGGTGAGGGCAGTAACAAATTAAAAATGCTATATATGAATGCACAAAGTATTAGAAATAAGATGGATGAGCTTGAGGCTCTTTTGGAAATTGGCACTTACGATATTGTGGGGATAACTGAGACTTCAAGTGGACAGGGCCTGGCAAATGAATATTCAAGGCTATACGTGCTATCGTAAGGACAGAATGATGGGCAGAGGGTGTGGGGTGGCCCTGTTGGTAAGGGATGATTTTCAGTCCCTTGCACGGGGGGACCTAGAATCAGGGGATGTAGAGTCAGTCTGGATAGAGCTGAGAAATTCTAAGAGTAGAAAGAACCTCTTGTGAGTTATCTATAGGCCCCCAAACACTAGTCTGGATGTCGGATATAAGTTGAATCAGGAGCTGAAATTGGCCTGTCGCAAAGATGTTACTACAGTTGTTATGGGGGATTTCAACATGCAGGTAGACTGGGAGAATCAGGATGGTATTGGACCTCAAGAAAGAGACTTTGTGGAGTGCCTCCGAGATGGATTCTTAGAACAGCTGGTGCTGGAGCCTACCAAGGAGAAGGCAATTCTGGATCTGGTATTGTGCAATGAGCCAGAATTGATCAGGGGTCTCGAAGTGAAGGAGCCATTAGGAAGTAGTGACCATAATACAAAAAGCTTCAATCTGCAATTTGAAAGGGAGGGGGTACAATCTGTAGTGACAATATTTCAGTTGAATAAAGGGAAATATGGAGCTATGAGGGAGCAGTTGGCCAAACTTCAATGGTGCAATACCTTAGCAGGGACGACAGTGGAGGAACAATGGCAGATATTTCTGTGTATAATGCAGAAGGTGCAGAATCAGTTCATTCCAAAAAGGAAGAAAGATCCTGTGAGGAGGCAGGGGTGGCCATGGCTGATGAGGGAAGTTAAGAAACGTATAAAGTCAAAAGAGAAAAAGTATAACATAGCAAAGATGAGTGGGAAAACGGAGGACTGGGAAGCTTTTAAAGAACAACAGAGGATTACTAAGAAGGAAATACGCAGAGAAAAAAATGAGGTACAAAGGTAAACTGGCCAAAAATATAACGAAGGATAGTAAAAGCTTTTTTAGGTATTTGAAAGGGAAAAAAATGGTTAAGACTAAAATTGGGCCCTTGAAGACAGAAACAGGGGAATATATTACGGGGAACAAAGAAATGGCAGAAGAGTTGAATTGGTACTTCAGACCTGTGTTCACTGGGGAAGACACAAGCAATCTCCCTGAGGTAACAGTGGCTGAAGGACCTGAACTGAAAGAAATTTATATTTGCTAGGAATTGGTGTTGGAGAGACGGTTAGGTCTGAAGGCTGATAAGTCCCCGGGGCCTGATGGCCTACATCCCAGGGTACTGAAGGAGGTGGCTTGAGAAATCATGGCTGCGTTGGTAATTATTTTCCAGAGTTCGATAGATTCGGGATCAATTCCTGCAGATTGGAGGGTGGCGAATGTTGTACCACTTTTTAAGAAAGGAACAGAGAGAAAGCAGGAAATCATAGACCAGTTAGTCTGACCTCAGTGGCGGGAAAGATGCTGGAGTCAATTATAAAGGATGAAATTGCAACACATCTGGATAGCAGTAACAGGATAGATCAGAGTCAGCGTGGATTTATGAAGCGGAAATCATGCTTGACTAGTCTTCTGGAATCTTTTGAGGATGTAAATCTGAAGATGGACAAAGGAGATGTAATGTACCTGGACTTTCAGAAAGCCTTTGATAAAGTCTCACATGGAGGTTAGTGAGCAAAATTAGGGTGCATGGTATTGGTGGCAAAGTACTAACTTGAATTGAAAATTGGTTGGCTGACAGGAAAAAGTGAGGACTGCAGATGCTGGAGATCAGAGCTGAAAATGTGCTGCTGGAAAAGCGCAGCAGGTCAGGCAGCATCCAAGGAGCAGGAGAATCAACGTTTCGGGCATGAGCCCTTCTTCAGAAATGAGGACAGTGTGCCAAGCAGGCTAAGGTAAAAGGTAGAGAGGAGGGACTTGGGGGAGGGGCATTGGAAATGTGATAGGTGGAAGGATGTTAAGGTGAGGGTGATAGGCCGGAGTGGGTTGGGGTTGGAGAGGTCAGCAAGAAGATTGCAGGTTGGGAAGGTGGTGCTGAGTTCGAGAGTTGGGACTGAGACAAGGTGGGGGGAGGGGAAATGAGGAAACTGGAGAAATCTGAATTCATCCCTTGTGGTTGGAGGGTTCCTAGGTGGAAGATGAGGCACTCTTCCTCCAGCCGTTGTGTTGCTATGGTCTGGCGATGGAGGAGTCCAAGAACCTGCATGTCCTTGGTGGAGTGGGAGGGGGAGTTGAAGTGTTGAGCCACGGGGTGGTTGGGTTGGTTGGTCTGGGTGTCCCAGAGGTGTTCTCTGAAACGTTCTGCAAGTAGGCGGCCTGTCTCCCCAATATAGAAGAGGCCACATCGGGTGCAGCGGATGCAGTAAATGATGTGTGTGGAGGTGCAGTGAATTTGTGGCGGACAGGAAATGAAGAGTAGTAATAAACGGCTCCCTTTTGGAGTGGCAGGCGGTGACGAGTGGGGTACCGCAGGGATCAGTGCTGGGACCTCAGCTTTTTACAATATATATTAATGATATAGAAGATGGTATTAATAGTAACATTAGCAAATTTGCTGATGATACAAAGCTGGGTGGCAGGGTGAAATGTGAGGAGGATGTTAGGAGATTACAGGGTGACCTGGACAGGTTACATGAGTGGACAGATGCATGGCAGATGCAGTTTAATGTGGATAAATGTATGGTTATCCGCTTTGGTGGCAAGAACAGGAAAGCAGATTACTACCTAAATGGAGTCAAGTTAGGTAAAGGGGCAGTACAGAGAGATCTGGGTGTTCTTGTACACCAGTCAATGAAGGCAAGCATGCAGGTACAGCAGGTAGTGAAGAAAGCTAATAGCATGCTGGCCTTCATAACAAGAAGGATTGAGTATAGAAGCAAAGAGGTTCTTCTGCAGCTGTACAGAGCCCTGGTGAGACCGCACCTGGAATATTGTGTGGAGTTCGGGTCTCCAAATTTGACGAAAGACATTCTGGCTATTGAGGGAGTGCAGCGTAGGTTCACAAGGTCAATTCCTGGAATGACGGGACTATGTTGAAAGATTGGAGCAACTGGGCTTGTATACCCTTGTGTTTAGAAGACTGAGACGGGATCTGATTGAGACATATAAGATGATTAAAGGATTGGACACTCCGGAGACAGGAAACATGCTTCCGCTGATGTGTGAGTCCCAAACCAGAGGACCCAGCTTAAAAATAAGGGGGAGGCCATTTAGGACAAAGATGAGGAGAAACTTCTTCACCCAGAGAGTGGTTGGTGTGTGGATTGCTCTGCCCCAGAAGGCAGTGGAGGCCCAGTCGGATAGAGTTGGATTGAGCTCTCAAGGAGAGTGGAATCAAGGGTTCTGGAGATAAGGCAGGAACAGGATACTTATTGATCGTAGTGAATGGTGGTGCAGTCTCGAAGGGCAGACTGGCCTACTCCTGCACCTATTGTCTATTGTCTTTTGCCTATTGTAATATATGTCAGAAACAATCCATCCACTATATTTCCATTCACAAATTTGGAAAAAGGCTGCCTTCATATTGTTCAAGCGGTTTGAATTCTAAAATACACTCACCACAGGTTGATAGTGTGACATAGCACAAGTTGACTGGATGTCTCTGGGTCACCTTCCTGCAAATTCATGGCACCATTATTGATGTAAGTCCAGTAAGTTTCTTGCAAATTCACAAAATCTAGATATTTGAGAACACATCAAACTAGAGTGGAAACATTGGATCCTCAAATTTGGGTGACTGTTTAAGAGTGACAGTAATTCGAATGTGGTATGTTCCCAGATGACCACCTCAGCACCTTATGGAATTTGCCTCCTCCTCGAGTGTGTGGTATTATGTAAGAATTGTTCAAGGTGATAGTTCACTGTTAACAATCATCTGTTTGTCTTTGGTTTGTCTTGGGCCTAAGTAATTAGTGGCAGTGAATATACCACCATGGAGTATTGAAAGAAGAGGCACTGATCCTGGATAACAATAAGGATTATTGCATGATCGCCTCAAGTACAACTACACCTGGTTGGACATCATTGCTAGGACCAAAAGGAGCAGGTGCAGATACATCTGCTCCCTCCTAAAGCTAGATTGGAACTCCTTGCCACCCAGTGTGTATGGCTTCGGTAGAATGGGTGGAGCCAATGTGATATGAATATTAACCCCTTCAGAATCATTACATACATAATAATGGAGGCCACTAAGGAGAAACTAAAAAATGAATAAAAATGAGATGTGTTTTGTAGTAACAATAGATTCCAACTGTTGCTAATGTACTGGTGTTTGTGAATGTGGACTGAAATCATAAGTCAGTAGCAAACATATCCTGCACCAGCCTTGCATTTCGCACTAACAGGAAAATACTGTCTCTCAACTCTTGTTACCTCATTTTTAAAGGCCTCCCATTTTCCAACCATTCCTTTACATGGGAAGTGTCTCTGAATCAACTTTTGAAAGTTATTGTTCAATAGCATCAAAATTGGTCTTAATTCAATTTGGAGTCATAGAGATATACAGCACGGAAACAGACCTTTCGGTCCAACTCATTCATGCTGACCAGATATGCGAACCTAATCGCGTCCTATTTGTCCAGACTATATCCTTCAAAACCCTTCCTATTCATATAGCCATCCAGATGTCTTAAATGCTGCAATTGTACCAGCCTCCACCACTTCCCCGGCAGCTCATTCCGTATACGCACCACCCTCTGCGTGAAAACGTTGCCCCTTAGTTCGCTTTTATGTCTTTCTCCTCTCATCCGAAACCTATGCCTTCTAGTTCTGGACTCCCCCATCCCAGGGAAAAGACCTTGTCTCTATACCCTCTTGCCTTTCCCTATAGCTCAAATCCTCCAACCCTGATAACATCCTTGTATATCTTTTCTGAACCCTTTCAAGTTTCACAACATACTTCTGACAGGAAGGAGACCAGAATTGCACACAATATTCCAAATTAGCCTAACCAATGTCCTATACAGTCACAACATGACCTCCCAGCACCTATACTCAATACTCTGACCATTAAAGGAAAGCATACCAAATGGTTTCTTTGCTGTCCTATCTACTTGCGACTCTACTTTCAAGGAACTATGAACCTGCATGCCAAGGTTTCTTTGTTCAGCAACACTCCCAATCAGTGGATTAAATCCTGCCCTGATTTGTCTTTCCAGCACCTCGCATTTATCTAAATTAAACTCCGTCTCCACTTCTCAGCCCTTTAGCCCATCTGATCAAGATTCTATTGTAATCTGTGGTAACCTTCTTTGCTGTCCACTACACCTCCAATTTTGGTGTCATCTACAACCTTACTAACTATACTTCCTATGTTTATATCCAAATCATTTATGTAAATGACAAAAAGTAGTGGACCCAGAACCGATTCTTGTGGCACCCTACTGGTCACAGACGTCCAGTCTGAAAAACAACCCTCCAGCACCAGCCTCTGTCTTCCACCCTCGAGCCAGTTCCATATCCAAATGGCTAGTTCTCTCTGTATTCCATGAGATCTAACCTTGCTAACCAGTCTCCCACGGGGAACCTTGTTGAATGCCTTACTGTAGTCCATATAGATCACATCCACCGCTCTGCCCTCATCAATCCTCTTTGTTACTTTACTCCTACCAGGAGACAGTCAAGTTTGGCTCCTACTCCAGTAGGTATCTCCACATACTAAATTAGAACATTTACTTGATCTCCACGGCATCATATCCTAAGGTGGGACTTCAACACAGACTTTAAGGTCTCAATATCGGGATATACCACTGTACCAGAAAACCTTTAGACCTCGTTAATACGATAATTGAGCTTGGGGTCACCTTTATTGCTATCCGTCATCTATGACATTACCACATTTTCACTCTGAGAACAGGAGCAAACAAGAACCAAATTCTATTCTTGGATCTCAATTTCCAATCAATATCCAAATAATTTTTCAACACGTGGTAACTGTTTTTCTCAGGCTTTGGTCTTCTTGTCAGTTCTTACCAGATTATTTACCTTGTTTTGCTTAAAATACAATTAGTTTAAAACAATTTTAACAAGACACTTCATTTTGTGGAGTAAGAAGATTACAGAAAGAAGTCAGTGATGGTGTAAATATGGTAATAAACAGAACACTCTGAATTGGAGTTACCAAGAGAAGGCACCATGCTTGAATTAGATTGTAGTTACATATATATTATGAATAAAAAGTTGGAATGACTTTAACATGCCTACATGGAGATTACTGGTAGAGTAGAGGAGATAATAGTTGATCAATTTACTCAAGCAGCACTAAAGGGACTGAGACAAAGCGACTCAAATATAGAGGATAGACTGCAGCATGGTCCCTTCCATGTTCAATGTAATCCCAAATTCTCCTTTTTCAAAACTGGAAAGGAAATGAAGGTTTAGTATTATTTCAATACCAGACTAAAGCTAGTTAGTCTGTTTGAAGAAATAGATAAGGCTGTGCCAGTGCTCTGTCTACTATGTGAAGGCCACTCCCCTTATTCTAATATCAGAAGTCACATGACACCAGGTTATAGTCCATCAGGTTTATTTGAAATCACAAGCTTTCAGAGCTAGCCCCTTCATCAGGTGGACTATAACCTGGTGTCATGTGACTTCTGATGTTG
Organism: Hemiscyllium ocellatum; assembly: GCF_020745735.1. Classification (NCBI taxonomy): domain Eukaryota; kingdom Metazoa; phylum Chordata; class Chondrichthyes; order Orectolobiformes; family Hemiscylliidae; genus Hemiscyllium; species Hemiscyllium ocellatum. The sequence continues at coordinate 23,000,781 of NC_083425.1, read as the reverse complement.
TCCACCCCAGTCCAACATTGGTACCTCCGCATCTATTCAAATGTAACCATGGTTGCACAATCATCTCCACTGGTCCTGGACTAAGAAGCCGAGCTTTTGACTCCGCTGTCTTGGTCTGGCCTGAAGCAGTATCATCTAACTGACTGGCAACGGCAAGGGCATTGCCAAAATGTCAGAAGTGGGAGCTGGACTGCTGTCATCCGTGGTGGCTCTAGTATTCCAGTGGGATGGCACCTGAGCAATCCAATATTGGAGGTCAGATTGTTGACCTGCTGTGATGATGACCAGTAGTAACCAGAACCACAATGACCGCCGCCAGAGTTTCTACCAAAACACTCAGACCTTCACCAGAAACTGTCGGTCCATCAGTGCAAACAATGAAATGGCTCAGCACCTCCTGCATCTCATTACAGTTCCACCACTGGTGTGATGGATGTGGCCACCCATTCCATGTTGGAAAGGATGAGCTCCTCCTATGTACCATGCCCTGTGCTAAATTGGTGCTTGACTCCTCCACACCCCTTGGCATTAGCCTGGCAGACCATTCAGTGAACCAAGCACTTGATCATGTCCTGACATTAGATTGTTTTTGTAACCTAATCAATCAATAGGCTCATCAACCCTTTGCAGTAGAAAATGTGTGACCTCGATCTCCTGTCAGCCAGTACCCACACTACCCTTGTCCTTCACTCAACCTCCTGGACACTTGTGCCCACTGATTTTCTGGATGTATGATCTCACCTCAAAGCTACTTCCTAAAGGATACACTCAGATCGTTTGAAACCATATCAGTCAATGATCTGTGGTGCTGGATACCAGTGGAGGAGACTGAGATGGATTATCCACTCAGCACTTCTGGCAAATACTTCAACCTTTCTTTTCCACTGAAGTGCTGGGCTCTGCCATCAATCAGGATGGATGTATTTGTTGCGCCTATTTCTACAGTGAGTTGTTTATTTGTCCACCACCATTCACGAGTAAATGTGGTGGGGCTGCAGAACCTAGATCTGACCTGTGGGATCATTGAGCTCTGTCAATCATTTCTTGCCTATGCTGTTTTGGAGCTTCACCAGGTTGACACCTCATTTTTAGGTATTTCTGGTGCTGGTCCAACTTTTGCACTCTTCATTGAAGTCCCCCAGTCAGAGCACATTCTGTGTCCTTGCCACAGTCAGTGCTTCTTCCAAATGCTGTTCAACATGGAGGAGCTCTGATTCATCAGCCAAGGGAAGACAGTATCTGGTAATCAGCAGGAAGTTTCTTTGCCAATATTTGATCTGATGGCATGAGACTTCATGGGGTCTGGAGTCAGTGTTGGGGACTTTTAAGGCAACTTTTTCCTGACTGCATACCATCATGCTGCTAGCTCTGCTTGGTCTGTCCTGCCAGTGGGACAGGACATATCCAGGGATGGTGATGGTGGTGTCTAGGACTTGGTCATACTCATCGAATCAAACCTTACTGACAATATTAGACTGTTGCTTGACTAGTGTGTGAGACAGCTCTCCCTGATGTTAGTAAGGAGGATTTTACAGGGTCCACATGATAGACATTTAACTGCCCTCTCACAGGACTGTTTGTGTTGTTGTTTCCACTGCTTTAGGCAAAGCAAGGTGGTCTATTTGGTTTCCTTCCTTGTCTCCTTTCTGATAATTTATACAACTAAGTGGCTTCCTATAAAATGTGAGAGGGCAGTTAAATGTCTATCATGTTGCTTTGGGTCTGGATTCACACATCGGCAAGTTCCCTCCATCAAGGATATTCGTGAACTCATGGGTTTTATAACAATCAACGTTTGTTGCATGGAGAAAGTGAGAACTGCAGATGCTGGAGAGTCAGAGTCAAAAAGGGTGGTGCTGGAAAAGCACAACAGGTCAGGCAGCGTCCGAGGAACAGGAGAATCGATGTTTTGGACATAAGCCCTTCGTCAGGAATTGTCCATGATGAAGGATTTATGCTCAAAACATCAACTCTTCTGTTCCTCGGATGCTGCTTGACCCGCTATGCTATTCTAGTACCAGCCTTTTTGACTCCAACATTAGTTGCATGATGATTGTCAGACTTTTAAGTTCAGATTTCTATTGAATTTAAATTATATCATCTGCCTTGGTGGATTTCAAACCTGGGCCCTGGAACATTACCTGGATCTCTGAATTACTTGTCTAGAGACAATGCTACTAGGCCATTACCTTGAGTTCTCAACGAATGATTGTTGACCCAACTTGCTTTGTTACTGAGCATTGACTTCAAGGTTGAGAGAGACAAGGAGAGAGAGGCTTCCTGTTAGCTATTATCAGTGCATTTTTTTTTTATTTGCTGCTTTACTGCTCAAAAACTGTTGTCTGAAATGCAGTTCTTTTGTGGATTCTGGTGTCTGACATCAATTTTTTTTCAAGTAGAATGATGTGCTGGTGACTTTTGTCCCAATGTGTAACTTTCATAATGGTGTGAACCAATCAGGGAACACACATCTGAGTTTCAGTCAAACTGATCTTGGTTTACTGATGGTTTTGCTAGCCCGGTGATCATTGCAGTCAGCTTAGATGGATATTTGTCCTTTTAAAAGTGATTTTAAAGTTCTCAGGTGTAAACTCAGATAAAGCAAGTTGAATATCAGTAATTCATAGTTATCACTATATATAGCACTAGTCAACATTCTACTACCTTATCACCACATTCATTCACATAGCAAACTGTTTTATAGAATATTTTCTGATCGTTATCTCAAAGTACAGATTGAAAAGAAACTTTGAGATTTCAATTGAATTCAAACATTATGAGTGTTGGGCAGTCTCTCCAGGTTAAACCCCCGATCCTGATCTTCTTGCACTGCTGTCATTTCACTGTTGGAAATAGAGTCTGCACATTTTGGTTTTAATGCTTTACAGTTCTTTCTATAATTAAGTCCAAAACTCTCCACACATTGCCTTTAAAGTCTTCCTTAAACTATAAGCTTCAATCATCCCTTTTCTATCAGTATTTAATCCTTCCTCCTTCATGTTTTTTTAATAGTGTTAAAGGTGCTATATTAATCTAAGTCATGGTAATCCAGTTAAATAGACACAGAATTATACAAGAGAAAGAAAATGACTTGACAGAGATTCAACACGATTCATGTCAAGGACAGCAATGACTTGGCCAAGGCGGCTAAGTTCACCTTTGGAGCTCAGATGCAATCCATCAAAGATAAACTAAGGAAACAATTCATATTTTTAAACAGCTCCATTATAAAAGAGAAATCTTTGGCAAGCTTCACTGTAAGGCTTGAATGTGTGCAATGCAAGTATTGTAATTCAAATGCTCGGAAAACTAACCCTGATTCACAAAACGGCATTGCAAAAAGAGCAACTGAGGCAGATTGTGTGGCTTGAATTCAAGAACACGTGGCACTGTCTGAAATGATCAATGACCTGGACTGAAGGAGGACTTAGGAACATCCTAATTATGTCCTCGGGCCTCATCGAAACAAATCCACACAGTCAGTGCCAATTCAGTGCCCCAAAATCCCAAGTCTTCCAATGGCTTCAGATCAATAATGGAAGGAGGGGGAAACAAGAGGTGGGAGAATATGCAAGGACATCTGCAATGTTAACGAGAAGGTAGGAGAAAACATTAATGGATTGAAGGCTTTGGACTGACAACCTAGTGAGAGCTGGTGGAGTGCAAAGAGCAAACGTCCTGAATTAAGCACAGGACTCACTGTGATGAAGTTAGCAGCAGCCCTGAGAGCTGTCTGATGGACTGTTATTTTAGCTGTAGGACGAGGGGACGTGGAGTCCAGGTCACAGTTAGGCATTCTCTTCATACATCCCAAAAAGGACCAAAGTTAGAGCAGCACGGCATTCCTTATCTGTGAGAAACATGCTGGATATTTATAGATTTTGCATATCCTTCAACCCTCACATTCGTGAGTGCAGCCGAGACATACTACTTTGGTGAGGAAATTACTGATTAGATAATCCAGAGGAACTTCTTGTGATAGGTCCTCTCATATTCCACACTTATGGCCACATTGTGTGTTTGAGTACATGCTCATTCATGACTGCATACTCTCTGGAGACAAATTTCGTTGTACCTATGATCCTGACAGGACATTCTTTTAAGGAAAAGTGATATCCAATACCCCATTAGCATCTAAATGCTGACTCATGGTGCATTGATCTGGTAGAAAAAGGGTTCTTAAGTGCTGACTGTGGAAACTTAGGCATTACATGACTATAGCATTGCTAGCTCATTTAGCAACATGTGTGAAACAGCAGATGCTGAAAGCTGAACAATGATGGGTAGGTGAGAAGGAATATCATCTCCGACAGATAATGGTCACGACAGAATGCATTGTTTAGCTCTCAGATACCTGATCATGAAGAAAGCCTACTTTATTTTGTGCTGTACATTGTTGGGACGCCCTCCTATCTGAGTGCTAATCTTTCCCTCACACCTATCAGAACAGACTGCTGTTGTTCTTGAATATGGGAGCAGTAAATGTTGCAAAGTGCTCAAGCAGTGGACAATGGTAACTTTTATTGCATAACAGGAAAGGTGAAGAAACAAGTAACAAAGAAAATGCATTTGCAATTTCCCATAAACAGGAGCTGTTTGCCTTTGTGATAACAAAAGTCTAAATTTATTGAACAATATGCTCATTCAACATATCTGTTCACTGCAGGTGTCAATGAAGTTCTGGATGTAGGTTTGCTCGCTGAGCTGCAAGGTTCATTTCCAGACATTTCGTCACCTCACTAGGTAACGTCTTCAGTGGGCCTCCAGGCGATGCACTGCTGATAATTCCTGCTTTCTATTTATATGTTTGGGTTTCTTTGGATTGGTGATGTCATTATCTGTGCTGATGTCTTTCCCCGGTCTTTTTCTCAGCGGGTGGTAGATGGGGTCTAACTCGATGTGCTTGTTGATAGAGTTCCAGTTGGAATGCCATGCTTCTAGGGATTCTCGTGCATGTCTCTGTTTGGCATGTCCTTGGATGGATGTGTTGTCCCAGTCAAAGTGGTGTCCTTCCTTAATTGTATGTAAGGATACCAGTGAGAGAGGGTCATGTTGTGTTGTGACTAGTTGATGTTCATGTATCCTGGTGGCTGGTTTTCTGCCCGTTTGTCCAATGTAGTGTTTGTTACAGTCCTTGCACAGTATTTTGTAATTGACATTCGTTTTGCTTGTTGTCTGTATTGAGTCTTTCAAGCTGCTGTTTTAGTGTGTTGGTGGATTTGTGGTTACCATGATGTCAAAGGGTCTGAGTGGTCTGGCAGTCATTTCTGAGATGTGTCTGATGTAGGGGAGAGTTGCTAGGGTTTCTGGATGTGTTTTGCCTGCTTGTTTGGGTTTGTTGCCGAGAAATCGGCAGATTATGTTCATTGGGTACCCATTCTTTTTGAATACATGGTATAGGTGATTTTCCTCTGCTCTGTGTAGTTCCTTTGTGCTGCAGTGTGTGTTGGCTTGTTGAAATAATGTTCTGTTGCAGCTTTGCTTGTGGATGTTGAGATGATTGCTTATGTAGCTCAATATTTGGTCAGTATGTGTTGTTTTCCTGTAGACACTGGTTTGAAGTTCCCCATTGGCTGTTTGCTCGATTGTGACATCTAGGAATGGAAGTTTTGTAGTTATTTTGCCCTCTTTCATGAATTATATGCCAGTAAACGCATTATCAATAGTCTTAAAGGTTTCCTCTAATTTATTTCATTTAGTGATGTCAAAGGTGTCATACATGTAGCGGACCCAAAGTTTGGATTCGATGGTTGGCAGAGCTGTTTGTTCAAGTCTCTGTATTACTGCCTTTGCTAAGAACCCTGATATCTGAGATCCCGTGGGTGTTCCATTGGTTTGTCTGTAGGTTTTGTTGTTGATGGTGAAGTGTGTGGTAAGGCATAGGTCCATTAGCTTGATGATACTGTCCTTGCTGATGAAGTTAGTGATGTTTGATGTATGTGTCTTTGGGTCTTCTAATAGTGTAGTCAGTGTTTCCTTGGCCAGGTTAATGTTGATTGATGTAAACAGGGCTGTTACATCAAAGGAGACCATTATTTCATCCTCTTCTATCTTAGTGTCTTTGATAGTCTTCAGGAATTCTTGCGTGGAGTGGATGGAGTGTTTTAGTCTTTGGTGTAGCTCCTTAGCCAATCTATAAGCTGGTGTTCCAGGTAGTGAGACTATGGGCCTGAGGGGGGCTCCTGGTTTGTGAATTTTGGGTAATCTGTAGAAGCGTGGTGTGTTGGATCCGTCTGGTTTGTTTTTTGGAAGTCGGTTTTATTTATTTCTCCAGATTTCTGACGTTTTTTGAGTAGGGCTGTGAATCAGTTCGCTAGTTGTGGGGTCGGGTCTATTGATACTTGTTGGTAAGTAGTGGTATCTGTAAGTAATGTGTTCACTTCTTCAATGTAGTCTCTTCGATTTAGAATGACTATCAAGTGTCCTTTGTCTGTAGGTTGGATAACAATATTTTTATTTTTGTTTAGTCTTTCCAGTGCTTTCCTTTCTTGTGTATTGACTGTGTTTCCTTCCTTTTTTCTGCTTAATGTTGGTGCAACTATCTGTCTGATAGTTTGCTGGGTTTCTTCTGTGAGTTGGTTATCTTTTAGTGTTGGTTCTAATGCTGCTAAGAAATCTTTCTTGTCCGCATCCTGGCAATTGTAATTTAATCCTCTTACTCAGACCCCTTGGCATCACAGTGGCCCATAAACCCACCAACACACTAAAACAGCAACTAATGAACTTGAAAGACTTAATACAGACAACAAGCAAAACTAATGTCATTTACAAAATACTATGCAAGAACTGTAACAAACACTACATTGGACAAACGGTCAGAAAACTAACCACCGGGATACATGAACATTCACTAGCCACAAAACGACATGACCCTCTCTCACTAGTATCCTTACATACAGAGAAGGAAGGACACCACTTTGACTGGGACAACATATCCATCCAAGGACATGCCAAATGGTGACATGCACTATAATTCCTAGAAGCATGGCATTCCAACTGGAATTCTATCAACAACAGATCGAGTTAGACCCCATCTACCACCCGCTGAGAAAAAGACCAGGAAATGACATCAGCACAGATAATGACATCACCAATCCAAAGAAACCCAAACATATAAATAGAAAGCAGGAATTATCACCAGTGCTTCACCTGGAGGCCCACTGAAGATGTTACCTAGTGAGGTGGCAAAATGTCTGCAAATGAACCTTGCAGCTCAGCGAGCAAACCTACATCCAGAAACTCAACCTGAGCTACAAATCTTCTCAAAACTTGCTCAGTGAAGATCTGTCTGCCTGAAGCCACATCACTCTATCATGATCAAAGTGATGTTTCTCCCAATGTCCTCATCATTCTCCTCAGAACACTGTTACTGCTCTCCCAGTTCCTCATCCCATTGTATTCCCTCTTTGCCTGCTTCAGTTATGCAGAGCACAGCATAAGTGGCACACTGTGTCAAGAATGTTCTCCTAGGGACCCTCCAACCACACAGCATCAACGCTGATTTCACCAGTTTCTTCATCTCTCTTCCCCCCACCTTATCCCAGATCCAACCCTCCAACCTGGCACCGCCTTCTTGAACTGTTCTATCTGCCCATCTTCCTTCCCACCTACCTGCTCCACTCTCCCCTCTAACCTATCACCATTACCCCCACCTCCATCCACCTTCCAAGCTACCTTCCCACTCCAGCTCCACCATCCTCCTATTTATCTCTCAGACCCCTTGCCCACCTACCCCACCTCCCAACCAACATTTCTGATGAAGAGCTTATCCCAAAATGTCGACTCTCATGCTCCTCAGATGATGCCTGACTGGCTGTGCTTTTCCAGTGCCACACGTTTTGACACTGTACTCCAGGACCATTCAAGATCAATCCAACTTCAGAACCTCATCTTGAGTACCCCTACTGTCTGCTCTACAATGGCCCTGTTAGAAACGTGGACTGTATTGTACCTGCATTCTGCCTCAGTCAGGTAGTCCTTCATGGTATCATCAGCCACTGGTGGAGAGGATGGCTCTTGTCTCACTGTTTATGTAGATAAAGCATGAAAGTTGATTTGGTGATTATATGCGTTGACTTGCAGAGCAGCTCAAGGGGATAAAGTTCCTATCTGTCCAATAGTTTATGGCCTTATGGTCTCCAGATAGGGACAGCTTTTGGGTGGTTTTCAGACTTTCAAACCTTTCAAAGATTGAGGCATCATGGCAGTTTCCAAGTTACCTGGAATGAATCGAAGAATACTTCAGAATTGATTAAATGCAATCCATTAATGAATCCAGTCATATTGTAATAAAGCACTCTCAATATTTATACATGTTTATGTGTGTATCCTCATGTGTACAGTCGATAGTGCCCAGTACCTGAGGCCAATGATGTTTACAAATCTCACTGCCCGGCCTGCAACACTGACCTTGTCACAGGTATAATGGATGCAGTGGTGTAATCTTGCATAAATTGAATTTGTCACATCCTTGCTGCATTTGTGCGTTGCGGATCAAGTGATTCCATACAGGTCTCCACTGGAAGATTGGACTGTACCAATTGCATAAAAATTAAATGTGGTTAGCACCTTGACAGCTACTGGATAGAGGACCAATCACTTCTTCAGAGCACAAACTCTACTCCAGCACATGACACCTATCTGTCATGGTGTCCCAGGCCAACCCCAGCCTATGTCTGCAATTTGATTTGGTTGTTTGGAGGAAATAACAGCAAGGTCAATACCATCAGGGCCTGCTAAACCTCCTCTGCATTCTGGGACTATCTTCTGTTGCAGCTTCTTCATATCTTCGACATCCCCTGGAGAATACTGTTGTTTCTGAGCTTGCTGATGCCTTTGAATCTCTCAAATTGTTTATGTTGCCTTTTTAGGACTACAACAGTGTCGATAGTATTTGTCTTTGCAGCATGATTGCAATGAACCCGACATGGGAAGTCTCAGGAACGTAACACCTCATTAATGATGTGACTCTTGAGCAGTCATATCAAACACAAAGGAAGCTTTAGCATAGGCTGCAATACAGCAAGACATGAAGGAGGGATGTGAAATGCCTCTACATATACCTCAGAGATATTCCACCTTATGTGTCACAAATCTTGTGCAAATAAATTGGGAATATCGTAAATATATGAGGAGAACCACTGCCTTGCCTTCAAACCTCACATCAGCCACAAAATACAACATTGATTATCAGGGCCCATGTTTTCAAGTACTGACATACTCTCTTTTGAAAGGAGAGTGGCTCCACACCCTTATATAGCTATGGGACCTTCAGGATGTGTGTTCGGAATTGCCAAATACAGGTAGCACTTTTAAAGTGACCTGCTATCCCTTCTGCCTCACAAAAGATTATTCGTTTCACATGATGAATGACATTGCCATGATTGCTTCTGATCAATGTTTGTAAGACACATTTTTAGTCAACACAGGAGCTGCATGTGCAGAGTGACCTGAGGGGAGGTGTATGTTGTCATTGTAGCTGCAGATGCCTGATTTACGCAATTGCACCTTGGACTGCCTCATATTAACGCAACTGGACACACCTCACAGATTCATCCCGCCCACTGTGAGTATGCTGGCAGCCATACCTCGTTGGTATTGCATTGCAGAGATTTGGTAGATGAAGACATTGTTTCCAACTTACATTCTTGAGAGAGAGTTCTGGATCCACTTGAAAATGAAGATTCCCTCTACAAACTCCTCATATACCCTTTTGTGTCACTGTCCTTGTAAATCCCAATAGCTTTGAGGCTTCCCATTTTCTCATCTCACTCATATCTAACTATTAATATCACTATTTTACCCCTCAATTTCTCATTCACCCTTTAATCTACCACATAGCCATACCACTATTGCAATTCATTGTACCCCCATTGAAGGCAAGGTGGTGGTGACTTCTAAACTCCCCCTACCACAGTACTCCATTGTCTGCCATGCTATATCAGATCAGTCCCTTGCATTTGGAGTTGTTGCCTCTCTATCAATATCCTATCTATGTCACAGCACAATTATTCCAATCCCACACACCCAAGTTTCTCACTTACACAAGATTTGAAATTCATAGCTGACCTTGGAGGGACCTGTGTGGGAGAGCTCACAGCACAGGAGCTGACAAGTGCACAGTTTGTAAGTGTAATCTTACTGTCTTATTTTTAAATAGTGAGTAGAGTGGGTTCTTTTTGGTTATGTGTTTTATTGAGATCTGTTTCTTGATTAAAATTTAAAATATAAGACATAGGGACTAAATTCACCTGGAGCTGTGTTTTTTTTAGAGCAGTGTGTTTTTTAGAGCAGTAAGACTGTGCTATTTTCTGGGTCTGTAGATTGTTAAAGCGCAAAGCTGGCCTTAGTAGAGTGATGTGCTTTTCTTGTCGAATGTGATTGATTAGGGAGACTTTCCATGTTACTGATGTTTATGTCTGCAGTAAGTGTGTTAGGTTGTGAATCCTATTAGATCGCATAGATCGGTTGGAGTGGCAGTGAGGCAATGAGGAATTTACAGGAGCTAGAGGGAGTGATGGATGGCAATCATAGGAAGGGTGAAAAGTCACAGACACAGTCAGGTAGCTGGGTTACCTCCAGGAAAGGTAAGAGGAGTAGGCAAGTAAGCTGGAGACTTCTATGGCCAACCCCATTTCAAACAAGTATGCAGTTTTTGGAAAATGTAAGGGGTGATAGACTCTCTGGTGAATGTAGTACGAAAGGCCAAGTTTCTGATATTGAAACAGGCCCTAATGTAATGAGGGGTACATCAGGTTCTAAGCAATTAATTGTGATAGGGGCTTGTCTAGTCAGAGGTACAGACAGGTGCTTCTGCAGCTGACAGTGAAAAAATCAGAATTGTGTGTTCCCCCCCTCCCCCCCCCCCCCCGGCACCAGCATCAAGGATATCTCAGAGAGGTTGCCAAATGTTCTCAAAGGGGAGAGATGTCATTGTACACATTGGAACTAACGTAGGAAGGAAAAAGGATAAGATTCCGAAGGGACAATGTAGGAAGTTCAGCAGGAATTTAAAAAGGATGTCTTTGAGGGTATTAATATCTGGATTACTCCCAATGCCATGATCTAGTGAGGGTAGGAATAGGAGGATAGAGCAGATGAATTGGCGACTGAAAAAGCTGGTGCACGGGGAGAAGGACGCACACTTTTGGATCATTGGAATCTCTTCTGGAGTAGAAGTGACCTGTATCAGAAGTACTTGAATTGGAAGGGGATTAATATACTGGCAGAGAGATTTGCTGGAGTTGCTTGGAAGGATTTAAACTAGTAACGTGTGGGGGTGGTGGGGGAGGTGGGACCTACGGAGATAGTGAGGAAAGAACTCAGTCTGAGACTGGTACGATTGGGAAAAGAAGCAAGTCAAACAGTCAGGGCAGGCAGGAACAAAGCAGAGAAAAAGGCAAGGCTGATAAATTAAACTGCATTTATTTCAATGCAAGAGGCCAAACCCGGAAGACAGATGAACTCACGGCATGGTTAGGAACATGGACTGGGATATTATAGCAATTACAGAGACATGGTTCAGGGATGGACAGGACTAGCACCGTAATGTTCCAGGATACAAATGCTATAGGAAGGATAGAAAGGGAGGCAAGAGAGGAGGGGGAATGACGTTTTTGATAAAGGATAGCAATACACATGTACTGAGGGAAGATATTCCTGGGAATGTGTCCTGGGAAGTTATTTGGTGGAACTGAGGAATAAGAAAGGGGTGATGACCTTACTGGGATTGTGTTATAGAACCCCTTATTCCCACCCCACCTCCCCCCCCCACCCCCCATATTCATCACGAAATTGAGAAACAAAATTTGTAAAAAAAGTGTGGTGCTAGAAAAGCTCAGCCGGTCAGGCAACATCCGAGGAGCAGGAGAGTTGATATTTTGAGCATGAGTTTATTCTCAAAACATCAACACTCCTGCTCCTCGGATGCTGCCTGACCAGCTGTGCTTTTCCAGTGCCACATTTTCTGACTCTGATCTCCAGCATCTGCACTCCACACTTTCTCTAAAACAAATTTGTAAGGAGATCTCAGTTACCTGTAAGAACAATAGGGTGGTTATAGTAGAGGATTTAAACTTTCCAACCATGGACTGGGACTGCCATAGTGTTAAGGGTTTAGATGGAGACGAATTTGTTAAGTGCATACAAGAAAACTTTCTGATTCAGTATGTGGGTGTACCTACTAGAGAAGGTGCAAAGCTTGAACTACTCCTGGGAAGTAAGGCAGGGCAGGTGACTGAGGTGTCAATGGGAGAGCACTTTGGGGCTAGTGACCATAATTCTATTAGTTTTAAAATAATGATAGAAAAGGATAGACAAGACCAAAAAGTTAAAGTTCTAAATTGGAGGAAGGATAATTTTGATGGTATTATTCAAGTACTTTCAAAAGCTGATTGGGGGCAGATGTTTACAGGTAAAGAGATGGTTGGAAAATGGGAAGACTTCAAAAATGAGATGAGAGTCCAGAGACAGTATATTCCTGTTAGAGTGAAAGACAAGGCTGGTAAGGTGTAGGGAATGCTGGCGAACAGGAGAAATTGAGGTTTTGGTTAAGAAAAAGGCGGCAGTATATGTCAGATATAGATAGCATAGATCAAGCGAATTCTTAGAAGAGTATAAATGCAGTTGAAGTATACTTAAGAGGGAAATCAGGGAGGCAAAAAGGGGACATGAGATAGTTTTGGCAAATAGGGTTAAGAAGAATCCAAAGGGATTTTACAAATACATTAAGGACAAAAAGGTAACTAGGGAGAGAATAGGACCCCTCAAAGATCAGCAAGGCAGCCTAATTGTGGAACCACAGGAGATGGGGAGATACTAAATGAACATTTTGCATCAGTGTTTACTGTGATATGCTTTCCTTCATTGGTCAGAGTATTGAATATAGGGGTTGGGAGGTCATGTTGCGGCTGTATTGGACATCAGTTAGGCCATTTTTGGAATATCGTATACAATTCTGGTGTTCCTCCTATCGGAAGGATGTTGTGAAACTTGAATGGGTTCAGAAAAGATTTGGAAGGATGTTGCTAGGTTTGGAGGGTTTGAACAGTAGGAAGAGGCTAAATAGGCTGGTCTGTTTCCCCTGGAGCATTGGAGACTGAGGGGTTGCCTTTATAGAGGTTTATAAAATCATGAGGGACATAGATAGGTTTAAATAGCCTTTTCCCTGAGGTGCGGGAGTCCACACCTAGAGGGCATAGGTTTAGGTCCCTTTTAAATCTTTCTCATCTCACCCTAAATGGCAATGTTTTCACGCAGAAGATGGTGCGTGTATGGAATGAGCTGCCAGAGGAAGTGGTGGAGGCTGACACATTTAAAAGGCATCTGGATAGGTACTTGAATAAGAAGGGTGCAGAGGGATTTGGGCCAAATGCTGGGAAATGGGACTAGATTTATTTAGGATATCTGGTTGGCATGGATGAGTTGGACACAACAGTCTGTTTCTGTACTGTACAGCTCTATGACTCTATGACACAAAATAGGGGGAAGGGAAAGGTAGTCCTGAGGAGGTGGCGTGGCTGCAGAAGGACTTGCAGGCTAGGAGAATGGGCAAAGAATTCACAGATGGAGTACAATGTGGAGAAATGTGAGTTTATGCATTTTGGGAGCAAGAATCCAGGTGCAGACTATTTTCTAAATGGAGAAAGGCTTCAGAAATCTGAAGCACATAACTACTTAGAAGTTTAGGATTCTCTTAAGGTTAATATACAGGTTCACTTTGCAGTAAGAAGCTAAATGCAATGTCAGCATTCATTTTGAGAGGGCTAGAATACAAGAGCAGAGATGTACTGCTGAGGCTGTATAAGGCTCTGGTCAGACCACATGTGGAATATTGTGAGCAGTTATGGGCCCCATATCGAAGCAAGGATGTGCTAGCCTTGAAGGTCCACAGGAGATGTAAGAATGATCCCCAGGATGAAGGGCTTGTCATATGATTAGCAGTTGAGGACTCTGGATCTGTACTTGATGAGATTTCGAACGATGAAGGGGAATCTTATTGAAACTAACAGAACATTGAGAGGTCTGGAAAGAGTAGACATGGAGAACATGCTTCTGCCAGCAGGAGAGATGAGGACCCGAAGGCACAGCCTCAGAGTGAAGGGATGACTTTGAGAACTGAAATGAGAGGAATTTCTTCAGCCAGAGGGTGGTTAATCTCTGGAACGCATTGTCACAGGCGGTTGAGGAGGCCAAGTCATTGAGTGTATTAACAACAGAGCTTGATTAGTAAGATTCTCAAAGGTTTCATGCAGATTGCAGGAGAATGGGGTTGAGAAATATATTAGCCATGATCAAATGGTAGGAGCAGATTTGATGGGCCAAATAGCCTAATTTTGCTCCTATGTTTTATGGTCTTTCCCCAACATCTGGTAACTGTAAACCGCATGATGTCTACTGCTGAAACCCCCAGGACTAACTGGTTCATGGAACCGAGTTACATCAAAGTCACAAAAGCTGCTGAATGAATGTATCTTTTCACCTTCCTGACGCCAATATTTACACCTGAACAAATATCATGAAAAACAAATTATTTAATCACTTACTATTTTTTTGTAAATTGGCCACTTTCTTGTCCACATGACAATATTGTGATCTACTTTAAGATATGCTGTGCACATACATGTCCTTTCTCTTCATGTGTCAAAGCCTAAGTTTGCCTGGCTCCAGTTTAAATTCATATTGATCATGGATCCATACCCGAAACGTTAGCTCATCTGTTCTTTGCACCGGTGGTGCCAAACTGGCTGAGTGTCTCCAGCGATCTCTGTTTGTGTTCCAGGGCATATTTCCCTGCTTCTGCAACAATCACCTTTGCTCAGGGTCCCAAGGATGATACCCATTCAATTGGGGTGAACCCTGGCATCTTAATGATGCCGTCCTGTGTAATGGTGCCACTGATATCGATGTCTGTTGCTTATCCCTCCTTTGTAAAAGAGAAAGCAAGATGCTCCTCGCCAAAACAAGGGCTGCTAAAAAAAAATTGCATTCTAAAAAAGATCTAAAGCATTCGACTCTGGATTACTTGTCTGAAATATGAGTCCAGTTCTGACACTACATCCCATGTCGGGCATGAGTAATGTTCACTTTTACCGGCAGTGACTTCTCGCCTCACTATTCAATGATCATCTCCTTCAGAAGAAATATCAGCAAGTCTTTGCAACGATAATGCATATCTTTCAATGCTGAAGATATGATGCCAATTATATTTCTGGACTGGTGACAAACACGACTATCACGAAAATTATAGAGGCTTCTCATGGCGGCTGTCATTTGAATTTGGGGCATTGGGGGTGCTTTAAAAAATTTTGCAATTATCTGACACAAAACATTGGCCCAGATTTGGGATTGGCCACTCTACTTCTGATCCAGATTGGACACTTGCCTTGTGAGGGGTTCTCTTCACAAAATTCCTGGACAGGGACATTCTTCCTCAAAGCAGCATAGACAAGCCCAGGAATTCATGGAGGCAGGAGCAAAAGAGATCAGCATGGAATCCGCACTCACTTTTTTGGCAGGAAGGTCCATCTGATTGAAAGGGCCTGCAGCCACTTTGACAACTGCTGAAAGAGTCAGGGGGAGTACAGTGCCTAAATGGATGAAGGTCACAGATTCCAGGTGAATGGGGTGGGAGATAAATGGGTGAGTAGTTGGGGATGGGGTGGGGAGGGTAATCAGGTTGGTGGGGATGCGTGTTATAGTTGGGGCTGAAATTGGGTCCAATCCGAAGAAAGATTCAAGTCAGGTTGGGGGAGTTCAGGAGTTGGGATGATGGGCTGGGAGAATGTTGCTCAAGAGTTCATGGAGGGGCTGGGTTGCAGATTTAGGGTGAGCTTTGGAATGGTAAGGGGGTTTGGGTTTAGTCTTAAGTCTGATGGGGATAGGTTGGAGGGGCAGGCTGGTTTGGTAGGTTGTGTATTGTCCAGTTGAGGGGAGTGGGTGTCTGGTTAGTGAGCGTGGGCTCTTCAGATCAGTGGGTGTGGGGCTTGCCAGGTAATTGGGGGGTGGGTGGTGTCATGTCAGTGGGTATGGGGGTGGGGATGTCAGGTCAGTGGAACTGAGGGGTGGGGTGGGTGTCAGGTCAGTGGGGATGGGGGCTGTCAGTTCATTCGGGTAGGGGTGGGGGGTGTCATATCAGTGGGGCTGAGGGGTGGAGAGGTGTCAGGTCAGTAGGGATGGCGGCTGTCAGGTTAGTGGTAATGGGGCTGTCAAGTCAGTGGGGCTGAGGGGTGGGAGGCGTGTAAGGTCAGGGGCAGCAGGGGAGGGGAAGGTCAGTGGGAGTGAGGGTGAGGATGGGGATATCAAGTAGGGGATGCATATCATGACCAGTCATGGAATGGGTGTGTGGGGCAGGTGGGTGTAGTCAAGGCGAGGTGTTCAGTGTCCTAGTTACCCATGAGTTGGAATAAGTTTTAGGCCTCTAGTATGTTCTGTGTAACGTCAATCAGTTGAAACCCCATTGAAGCAGAGTCAGTTGTGTTGGTCTGCATGGTCACTGTGCACCTCCAGTCTCTACTGTAAGAATGACAATCTTCCTGCGGGAAAATCTGGACAATTGTAGTCCCTTAAAGAAAGAAACATGCCTGCAGTCAGAGAACTCAATGTCCTCTAGTAGAACCTCTTCAACCATATAATTTAGTGTAACTTGAACAAAAAATATTTCTACATCTGTTATCAGTTAACATGTTTGCTCTGGCGTATTTTTTTCTCATTTTTGAATGTCAGCTGTTAGATAGGAATGAGCACAGGATGAAATCTATTCAAAATTTAGATTAGCCTCCCACTGGGAAACAAGTTTAAATTGGATCAAAGCAGTATCCAGAGGTTTAAAATAAATGTTAACATGTAAGGGAAGGTCTTAAATGTTATAGACTGCATGTATCTGCTGTAGCCAACCAAGGAATTTGAACGTGTACGCCTTTAACTGATAGTGAATTGGAATGCATCATAAAATTATCAAGTTACTATATAATGCGAAAAGATAGGCGGACTGCAAGAGAATACGATGCATTTTTACAGACACTGAGACACCACAAAATATTCAGATACACATGAAACACATTTTCATGGTCCACAGGCAGAATAAAATGTGAGGGGGAGAAATAATTAAAGCTGCTCCTGATCTACCTAATCCCTGTCTGCCAACAGCATCGCATATCAAACATTGAAGGTGTAGGTGAACATGTGATGAATTGTCCAAAATTATTTTCGCTGGTATAGAATAAATCAAATCTGACAAAACAGTCTATTTCTCTGCACTTTGCACCATTTCCTTACACAGGATATGTTGAGTCAGGCTGAGTTTTTGTTTTCATCCAAACAACTAAATGATGTCCCACTTTGAATTTGGCATTAGAGTTGAACTTTTGGGAATGTTTTTGTTGTACTGCATCTAATCATGGAACACTGCAGGAGGGGTCATGCCAGCTTATGGGTAGCTCTGATAAATGACAGGCCTTTCAACGGGCTGGGCTACTGCTGGTCAACAAGTCTGGTTCTCAAAGTTGTTCTTAACTAAGACATAGGTGGACAAGACACAGTTTCTTAACAACTGACTCTTGGGATATCTTTCCCACTCACACTCTTCCATCAAAGAAATTATCACCAGGACCTTGTTGGGCAAAAATATTCATTGGTGTACATCCCAAGCTTGTTAATCAAGTCATAAGTTACTGGAGAAGGTCCTGAATCAGCATTAGTTTGTCACCAACAGAAGATTAATCACAAATATATTTTCCTACCCTGCGTCACATTGTGGTATTGTTTTCACCTGAGCGTGATGTAAAACGGATTCTGTGCAGTGATGTGACAGCATTCTGGTAGAGGGCTAGGCAAGAAAAATTATGTTCTGTTATAAAAAGTGGATGAATCCCATCTTTAAGCACAACAACAACAGCTGTAGCCCACAGTTTGCAACATAAATCACAGTCACAAATATGGAGGCAGTGGAGTGGGGGGGGGGGGAATGAATCAATGCGCACTGCAGTACAGTGGCACTCTATAGCAGCAAGGCAAAATCCTGTTTAGCATTTAAGCATTCCGCATAACTGTCCAGAAATACATCTGAAATGAAACGCTGCTTTAATCTCCTTGAACACCAATCCATAAGGTTTAAGATTTGGCTTCATGTTTTAAGATCACTGAAATACATCTCATGCAGTTCACCTCTTGAGCTGTGCCCCCTTCCTTCAATCCAAGTTCGGTAAAGAGTATGGAATGGTGCAGGTCATGAGAAATTGGAGTGGGAATTTTACTTTAGCCTGGGATTCAATTTCAGGTTATCTACGTGGGCGCCAGATATCCTAGCACTGAAGCTACATGGCTGTTGCTGAGCTTTTTAAGAAACCTAAACAAATGTATGCCTATTGTGCTGGCAACATTTCAATCACTATTTTTGTGACCTTTAATCTCTATCTCACAAATCACTTTGAAAATAGTATGAGGTTTACCCTTTCAATGGTGATAATTTTGAGCTTGATATTGAAATCATCTCATTTGTAAAGTCACTTCTCATGCATTTTTTCCATTATTTGTCAAGCTATTTGAAAGTCTCTGTGGTGCAACTGGTCAGCACGTTTGGCTGCTAACCGAAAGGTTGATGGTTCAAGACCACCCGGCCCAGATCTTTCATTGTTCTAAGTTAAGCCATGGGGCCTGTAGTCATGGCTGACTGGTTAAGGCGATGGCTTAATAATCCTTTGCAGCTTCCCACGCAGGTTCGAGTCCTGCTGACTCCTTCCCTCGCTGGCTACTTGGGACAGCACAGCGACTCAGTGGTTGGCACTGCTGCCTCACAGCACCAGGGACCGGGGTTCAATTCCAGCCTTGGGCCACTGTCTGTGTGGAATTTGCACATTTTCCGGGTGCTCCAGTTTTCTCCCACAATCCAAAGACGTGCAGGTCAGGTGATTTGGCCACGCTAAATTGCCCATAGTGTTAGTCAAGGGTAAATGTAGGGGAATGGGTCTGTGTGGGTTGCACTTCGGAGGGTCGATGTGAACTTGTTGCGCTGAAGAGCCTGTTTCCATACTGTAGGGATTCTAATCTATATAAATTACAATCTGATTATGAAGTCTTCACAAATTTATGTTCAATATTTGGATCAAAAGGAAGGTAATGATTATCAAAGGCTAGTTTGCTTATTTTTAATATGGAGATTTTACTCTGAGCTGGTTCATTGCCTTTATTCCTTTTGGCATGAAGTGCCTGGTCAGATTTTAGGAAATAACAGCAGGCACCATTATTTTTATCGACCTGTTCTGACATGGTATGGCATCTCCATTGTAGATCCTGAACCTAGAACTTCTAGCCCAGAGGTAGAGACATTATCGCTGAACTACTAGTGCAGATATGGTGGTTGGATCTCCTGGGAATTAAAGGATCCTGGTCTTTCTAATGGAATAGGTGGGAAGCCTTATTGATGATACACTGGAAAATTTAATTTGCAAAGGTGTTTGCAATGTCCATATTTTGAGAAGATATGTCAGTGTGGCCTTTTCATCAAAAGAGAGTGAAATCCTTCCTGTCCTTCTCTGTTTCTTCTGCTGTTTCCGACTGAATTGTCCATGTGTCCCTCCTGGAAGCTGCTGTCTTCACTTCCAACCTTGCAAATTTAAATTCAGATACTGAAATTTGCAGTACAAAATGATGGCAATTCTACCTATGTATGTCAATGTAAATTGTGCTGACTAGTTGTTACTGTTAGAGCTTGTTTTCAGATGGATGGATATGCTGGTTAAACAAAATATATTTGAATTGTGTAATAAATGTTATGAGCTCTGCCAAAAGAAACTAGTCATTTAGTTTGATAATGCCTTCAACTCAATTTGATGTCTTCGAGGTCACTGGAATTGTGGATAAGGAAATCAACTTTTATCAAAATTCCTGCAATGATTAGAACATGGGCTGGATTCAACGCTATTGTTTGTTGTCATGTCTGATCAAACTAGAATGAATTTATAAATCGTAAAAACATTGCTAGTTTGATTGGGATTAGGGTTAAAATTAAAAAAAAGCATTACTGATAGACAGACGTTGGCTTGATACGTAAGTAAATAACTACAGTGGGAGAGCTAAGTACAAGTTTTTATAAGTTAGCTAATCACAGCATTCTCAAGAACAATAATTTAGGAAGAGGAATATGAACAAAGCTTCTTGTCTGATGTACGGGGACTTTATGTGTTGATTTTGAATGAGGAGGTAACTGGATATACCTAGCATCATGACCAAGCAATCTAGTAACAGTCACTCTGAAGGCTGAAAGATGGCCAAGAAGAAACAGGCCCAAACTATTGAGAGGAACTTAATGTTAGTGAACTGTACCCATTAAACAGTCAGTGCCTTCAAGACAAAAGACTAATTTAGCAAAAGAAAATTTGACTTAAAAAGGGACTAAGTAAAAATGATTGGACCATTGTGTTTCATTTTGACCGATAACTCTTGAAACCTGCTGAAAACACAGTTGCAAACTTTACAGATCCAGTGAAAGCCTCTTTCTCTATTAACCTCTACACGTTTAACAAAATATACCAGCATCTAAATGAAATGCACATAAGTGTAAGCACTACCCTCAAATACTTAATGCCAAGTACTGGAAATCTGAAACAAACACAGAAAATGTTGGTGAAACTCAGCAGATCTGGCACCAACTGAGGACAGAGATACAGTTAAGATTTTGAGTCTGAAATGACTTCTTCAGAACTGTTTTTTGTTGACCTGATTGTAGTAAAATGTTTCCTATCAGAAGTACAAGATGTTATAATCCCAGCTAATGGTAAGACTGAACAATTCAGATCCCAGTTTGAAATCTGGCTAGATCATCTGTTTTACTTCTGCAAATTGGTGAAGGTGGTGGTCAGTCAGTGAACATATTCACACAAAGTTGCCAAAGTTCCTTTTTTGGCAAAAGTATACACATTTATTACACAGAAGAAAAAATGCCAAAACTTAAAAAAAACCTTAAAACAGATAGCAAAAAGAAGGATCCAAATCTTTATCCTAGAAATTTCCTTTACAGTCATTTGATCTCAGTGAAGTATCACTCTGATCTTGATGTTTTAATTTCTTTCTCAAATGTGTCATTCAGCCCTTCGGTCTGCTGGAAGATGCTTCAGTTTTCTTCTCAACTCCTAGAGCCTGCATACTTCAGTCAAATTCTAACAGCCTGGAGATTTCCGACAACTCTCACAAGTCGAAGACTTAAAAAAACTAAACCAAAACTGCCCTTCTGCTAAGGTGCCTTCTCTTTTTCAGAAGAAAACATGTTAGTAGCTCCAAGCATCTGTTTCTGTATTAGTTACTGTTACAATTAGCTAGCAAACAGTTTGGCACTTTGAAAACAACTCATTTATCCTGACCCTCTGTTTCCTGTTAGTTAGCCAATCCTTTAATCATGCTAATATATCACACCCAACATCATGACATCATACGATACAATATTTTATCGAATATAGTTCAGAAATACAAATATGCTACATTGGCTGGTTTCCCAAAATCCACCTGCTTGTTACATCCATAAAGAATTTAATAAATTTGTCAAGCACAATTCCTCTTTAAAGACAAAGTGAGAACTGCAGATGCTGGAGATCAGAGTCAAGAACGTGGTGCTGGAAAAGCACTGCAAGTCAGTCAGCATCCTAGAAGCCGAGAATTTACGTTTTGGGCATACGCTCTTCATCAGGAATTCCTGCTGTGCTTTTCCAGCACCACACTCTCGACAGCAATTTCTCTTTCACAAAACCATGTTGAGGGCTGTTTTCCCCGGAACGTCGGATGCTGAGAGGTGACCTTATAAAATCATGAGGGGCATGGATAGGATAAATAGTCTTTTCTCTGGGTGGGGGAGTCCAGAACTAGAGGGCATAGGTTTAGGGTGAGAGGAGACCTAAGGGGCAACCTTTTCATGCAGAGGATGGTAAATGTATGGAATGAGCTGCCAGAGGAAGTCGCGGAGGCTGGTACAATTGCAACATTTAAAAGGCATCTCGATGGGGATATGAATTGGAAGGGTTTGGAGGGATATGGGTCAGGTGCTGGCAATTGGGACTAGATTGGGTTGGGAAATCTGGTCGGCATGGACGAGTTGGACCAAAGGGTCTGTTTCCGTGCTGTACATCTCTGTGACTCTGCTTGATTGTGTCATGTTGCTCTCTTGTTGATCAACATTGATTTCATTGGATAGTTAAATAGACCTCTAAGGGTAATACTTAACCAACTCATTAACTATCAGTGATCCCGCCTGAGGAAGACTTCCCCTGCAATGTAGTTTGTCCCATTTGGCACAGGGGAAATGGGGAAATAATGGGTAATTGTAAAATTCTAAAGTACTATAATTCTGTTGTTTTTATGGAACAGGTTTTGGAGTCTGTTCACATTTTGAAATATCTATTTTGGGCAAATTGGAAACAGCCCAAATTGGCTTGAAACCAGTTTAGCCTATGGAATAGGAATTAATATATTTGGAAACTAACAGTGTAGACTCTGTCTTGTTGTAGGGGTTTGTCTTCCACTTAAGCATTTCCCTCCTGCTTTCTTGGCTGTTACTTCTAACAAAAATGGAGAGGATTATTAAGCTGCCAGGATATAGCCACTGAATTCATATTTAAAATGCAATCATGGATTTTCTGATTGATATTTGGGGGAGACAATGGCCTAGAAGTATTATCGCTGGCCTGTTAATTCAAAAACTTAGGTAATGTTCTGTGTACATAGGCTCAAATCTCATCGTGACAATAGTGGAATTTAAATTCAATAAAGAATCTAGAATTAAGATTCTAATTAAACCATTGTCAAAGTCAAGAAAATCCATCTGGTTCACTGATTTCCTTTTGAGAAGGAAATCTGTCATCCTTACCTGGTCTGGCCAAAATGTGACTCCAGTCCCACAGCAATGTGGTTGACTCTTAAGTCCAGGCAATTCAGGATGGGCAATAAATGCTGGCCTAGCCAGAGATGCCCATATCCCATGAGTGAATAAAAATAGGAAGTCCCGATTCAATGACTGACATCAGGAAGAGAATTTCACATCCTCTCATACCCAGCCCACAAGAGATAACAGAGTGATGTCATTGTTGGCCTGCTCCATGTTTCCATAAATGGATTTTAAAAAGTGAGCCTGAAATAAGAAACAAAACATGAGCTCTAAAGCAAACTTATAAATAGATTCTTGTCTGAATTAGGACAATTCCTTCAAGAAGTAAGTTTCTGTTGACTTAGTTTGGATCTATCTTTAGAACAATGCTTGGTGTTCTGTCTATTCTGCTGATGTGAATATGGTCATGTGGCAGCAACATTACGTGAAACATCTACAAACAGTAAAGGAATCATTGGCATATGTATGTTTTTGGCATTTTTTGGGACATCCCCTACACAACTTTTACTTTTTGTAATTCCTGATATGTTAGTGTAAAAACACATTTGTTCTGAATGCTTTAATACATTGCAGGTGATTTTCTTCTGTGTCCCTGTCCAGCCCATATGTTTTATTTATTTGTGTGGGCTGTTGTGTCTAGGTTGGGCAGGAACAGTGTTATAATTGGAGCGATAATGCCATATCACAATGTATTTTGAATATTGTATCAGATCCGAAATCAACCCATTGTAACCAAGGAAGCATAGGTTCTGTTGACTGATTTATGTATCCGTTTCCCTGGTGGTCAGAAGGGAGCACTATCTGTCAAAGGCATCTGCTTTCCCTTCCAACTTAAGGAGGCTACCCAACCAAGACAAAAGCATAATACTATGGATGCTGGAAATCTGACATAAAAACAGCCAGTGCCACGAATACTCAGCAGGTCAAGCAGCCTTGAAGGAAAAGGAAACAGAACTAACCTTTCAGGTTCACCTTCTGTCACATCAAGGGCATTCATTTCTCTCAAAAGACTTTCCCTAGTGCAATAATTAGACTTTCTTTCAAGATTGTGGCTTTGAAAGTAACTTGACTGACAGTGAATGATATAAATTTCTGCTTCACATTAAGATAACCTAAAACTGGAAGGAGGGTGAAGCTGATATCCAGATAAACTCAATGCTCCCGTGTGTTGACCCTAATCGGGAACTGCTCCTGGAAAACAAAGAACAAAGAACAGAACAGCCCAGGAACATGCCCTTCAGAGAAGACCAAGACTGCACCAACACGTGGTGCCTTTCTCGACGAATAACCTTTTGCCCTTACAAAGTCCATATCCTTCTGTATTTCTACCCAGGTGCCTCTTAAATATTGCTGTTGTGCCTGCCTCCTCCACTTCCTCTGGCAGCACATTCCAGGCACTTATCACTCTCGGTGTAAAAACATGCCTGACACAACTCCTTTATCCTCTTTTCACCTTAAAACTCTGCCTCCTAATAATGGACACTCCTACTCTGGGAAAAATAACCATCCACTCCATCCATAATTTTGAAAACTTCTATCAGGTCACAGCTCAAGTTCAAGTGAAAACATACCAAAAAAAACCTAAAGTACAAAGGGATGTGTGAGTGTTCAGCAGTGCTAGCTGTCTGTTTTTAGTTCCAATGTCATACTTCTAATGTTTATCTGAGGACTAAAGACTAGTTGACAAATTCTTTACTTTGCTACAACATTCTAAAAATATACTCTTGGAACTGGCTACTCCTAACAATTCTGCATTTGTTCTTGCCCTGACTATTTTTATTCTGAGTATCGCGTTCATGGGAGTCAATAATTTGCAAGAAGATAGCTCAGTTAGTTCCACCTTTGCACCCAAACACGTCACAGCAACCCAGCCCCTTTATTTGCTGGATTGTAATAAGAGGTGTTCTAGGCTATATGCGGAGAGCCACATTACATCGTAACCCCCAGCTTAAACTTATTTATTTTCCAAACCTCCCCCCTCACTACGCCACCCATAACATGACACTTGGCTTTGGGGTGAATTAATCAGAATTCTAATCTCTTAGCAGCCCGAGAAATCTTGCTGTTTCCACTGAAGAAAGGGTCATTCAGGCCAAAAGCCTGAGGGTCAACACAATACGGGGTCAACACAAAGGAGAAGAGGAGAAATAAAACAAGTAGAATTTATGGCAATTGGCAGGGAATACGTGGGATTCTAAACTCCTGCCTGGAATCTCTTTCCATTAATGAGGAGGTCATTGGGGACCTGTGTCCACATAATCAATCAGAGCAACAGAATCTGTCAGCTGTTTCAGAGTCCTGTTACAATGCCATTTCCTCTGTTTTAGTGCTATTATTTATGGATAAATAAATACATGCCACATATTGTGTGTTCCACATGTTTGGTTAGTTGATTGGTCATCTTTAGCCTTCTGTCTAGGCTAGTCTTGACATTCAGAGAGTTGGTTATTGTATAGCCACGGTTCTAATGTGTTTTGGATGTTATAGCTGATCTAAAACCTAACCTCCTAAACATAGGTGATTTATGCATGGTGAGACAATCTTGCTAGAAATCACATCTGCCTGCCCTGCTTCAGTTCTGCCCAGTATTGCCTTCTAAGTTATCCAAGGGATCAAGTCCTGCCTATTGACAGACCCACTTGGACAAATTTTTTCTCCACATGAAATATTGAAGTGTGTCTGCCTGGGTAAAACATAATAATCTAGATTATTCAAGTAGTGGCATCATGGTCAGATTGCCACACTGCTCATCCTGTGTTTATGTTAGTACTGAGATCCGCAATTCCAGACGGGAATTCCTAACCTTGCTTCTTCACAAATGGAAAGCATAGGCTGAAGTCTAGCACAGTGGCAGTTGGCTAAGGGATTAGGGTGCCAGGTGGGTAGGACATAAGGGTGCCAGATGATTGGAGTGCCAGGTGTCAGTTAGATAGAGTGACATTTGAGCAGGGTGCCAGATGTGTACGGTGCCAGTTGATTATGGTGCCAAGCAAGTAGAGTGCCAGATAGTTGGAGTTCCAGTTAGTTAGGGTACCAAGTGTCTTGGGTGCCAGGTGGGTAGAGTGCCAGGTAAGTGACAGACAGCTTAGTACAGGTGGCAGTGGCGGGTGAAGTGGGGGTGTTGGCCTGAAGGTGATGTTTCACAGCCAGTTTGGAGGATAGGGCTGGGGGTGAGTTGGATATCAGGGTCACTGGTTGAGGTGGTGACAGGGCTGGTGGTGTCTGTATTAGTGAGGGGTGGGAGCAGGATGGTGACCAGCAGGTAGGAGGTGTTTACAATAGGGTGAATGAGGATTTTCAGGCTATGGCTTGGTGGGGTGGGGGAGGGGTGTGTGTCAGTGTCAGTCAAGGGAGTGTCAGTGTCAGTGTCAGTGGGTGAATGGGGTATAAGTGCGTGAAGAGGGTGGCAGCATCAGTGGGTGAAGGGGATGTCAGTGGGTGAAGGGGGTGTCAGTGGGTGTCAGTGTCAGTGCGTGAAGGGGGTGTCAGTGTGTGAAGGAGAGTCAGTGCCAGTGGGAGAAGGGGGTGTCAGTAAATGAAGGGGATGTCAGTGCCAGTGGGTGATGGAAGTGTCAGTGCCATTGGGTGGGTCAATGGGTGAAGGGAGTATTGGTGTCAGTGGGTGAAGGGGGTGTCAGTGCCAGTGAGTGAAGTGGATGTCAGTGCCAGTAGGTGTAAGGAGGTGTCAACGGGTGAAGGGGGTGTCAGTTGGTGGAAGGGGTGCCAGTGGGTGAAGGGTGTGTCGGTGCCAGTGGGTGAAGGGGGTGTCAGTGTCAGTGGGTGAAGGGTGTATCGGTGTCAGTGGGTGAAGGGTGTGTCGGTGCCACTGGATGAAAGGGATGTCAGTGTCAGTGGGTAAGGGTATCAGTGCCAGTGGGTGAAGGGGGTGTTGGCATCAGTGGGTGAAGGGGGTGTCGGTGCCACTGGATGAAAGGGATGTCAGTGTCAGTGGGTGAAGGGTATCAGTGCCAGTGGGTGAAGGGGGTGTTGGCATCAGTGGGTGAAGGGGGTGTCTGTGCCAGTGGGTGAAGGGTGTGTCAGTGGGTGAAAAGGGTGTCAGTGCCAGTGGGTTAAAAGGATGTCAGTATCAGTGGGTGAGGGGTGTATCGGTGCCAGTGGGTGAAGAGGATGTTGGTGCCAGTGGGTGAAGGGGGTGTCAGTGCCAGTGGGTGAAGGGTGTATCAGTGTCAGTGGGTAAAGGGTGTGTTGGTGCCAGTGGGTGCAGGGGATGTCAGTGCCAGTGGGTGAATGGCATGTCAGTGCCAGTGGGTGAAGGGTGTGTTGGTGCTAGTGGGTGAAGGGGTGTCAGTGCCAGTGGATGAAGGAGGTGTTGGTGCCGGTGGATGAAGGAGGTGTCAATGGCATTAGGGGGTATCAGTGTGTGGAAGATATATCAGTGTCAGCGAGTGGAGGGGATGTCAGTGGATGCAGAGGGTTTCAGTGGGTGGAGGGGGATGTCCATGGGTTAAGGGAGTGTCAGTGAGTCAAGGGGGTGTCAATATCAGTGAATGAAGGAGGTGTCAGTGTCAGGGGGTGTCCATATGTGAATGGGGTGTCAGTGCCAGTGGATGCCAATGGCTGTAGGGGGTGTCAGTGGGTGAAGGTGGTGTCCATGTGTGAAGGCCTGTCAGTGACTGTGGGTGGAGTGGGTATCAGTGCCAGTGGATGGAGGGGGTGTCAGTGCCAGTGGGTGGAGGGGATGTCAGTGCCAGTGGGTGGAGGGAATGTCAGTGCCAGTGGGTGGAGGGGATGTCAGTGCCAATGGGTGAACGGTGTGTCAGTTTCAGTGGGTGAACCGTGTGTCAGTGCCAGTGGGTGAAGGGGTTGTTGGTGCCAGCATGGTTTGGCCAGTGGGAGGTTGGGGGCTGCAGGTGTAGGACTAATCCCGAAGTGTAAGAGGTTATAGAAACTATAGCTGGGAGTATTTGTGGTAAGTTGGGGATGTCAGCCTAACAGCTACCCAGGAATTAGCTTGTCTTTTAAACTGTCAAACTTTCACTGGGGAGCTATTTACTGAATTAAAGTAGAACCCTCCGATTTCTCTGATGTTCACTATTATTTTGGTGGTTTCGAATGCAGAGAAATTGTCCACGAGGATCTTCAATTTCCCAGAGAATTCCCAGAGTGAGCCCTGTCTGGGATTTCATGGGGTCCCTGCTGTACAACTCCAAGTGAACCAGTTCCAAGGACTAGCTGGTCATTGGCAAATCTGGGTCAAGATTCTGCTGTAATGGCCTTTCCAATTCATCCACCTGCACAAATTCCTCGTTTGCATTCAGTTTTCGTTTTACTAATTTGAGATAAATCTGCCAATTAGAGGGATGACATTCACAAGCATAACAATGCAACAATAATGGTGTTTATCCAAGTTTGGAACATACATTCAAAAGCTGGTAGCCAGAGGAACAAAGTGTCACTCTGGCAGAAGGGCAACGTGCTGATGGAAGATGAAACCCCTCTTTCAGATCTCCAGGGTGGCAACTTCTGAGCTTGTTCACTGGTTTCATGAAGGAGTAGCTGTTAGAACGTCGTAGCAGTGGTCACTCTCTATTCCCTGGGGTAGCACATCAATACCAGACTGGAAAGCTGCAAACAGACTGGAAATAGATGTCTCTGCTACCACCATTTCAATCTAGGCGTTCTGACTTGTCATGCAATCTATCTTTGCTGAAAATATACCACAAAATGTCGCACTGGTTTCAGTTGGACAGTGATAAATAGGAAAGTGCGTGCTTTGTTTTTTTCTAGGTTTTAGGTTTAAATCTAAAATGCCTTCGGGCTCATTATTGTCACTGGATTAATGTTTTATGACTCTGCGGGGAATTATGTAGCAAGGGAGTGGCTGTATTGTAAGCAGATAACCTTGCTTCATCTCCACCTGCGTCACTGTTACTAGGCATAAAAAAACACATTTGTTGGCAGGGTCTTATGTCAAACCAAACACAGAAAAAATGGGGCAGAGCTCCCCCACTGGCATAGTGAATAAATACTGTGTCTGGTTGGAATACTAAATCATGTAGAACCAGGATGGAGGTCCCAGCTTTGATTCTGGATCCTTTTAGTGTTTTCCTCCTGCGTCTTATTTCTTTCTCTCTCCATTTCAGTTTTTTTTATTTCTCTCCCTTTATTTCAATTTCTACACATGATTTGTCATTTAATCAAACTTGTCTTTCTGGTTTGAACTCTACTTGGCTGTGTGAGAAATCTTCAATCTGATTGGTGAGTGAGAAAGACTTTGCTCAAATATGGAATGGGCCCCCTGTAGGGTGCACCATGCTGGATGGACAGACAGACAGACAGTCCTCAGGTCTGAACAATGCTCAGCGTGCACTGTTCTTTCTCCACTGATTACAAAATCCAAACTGTTACTACAAAGCTTGATGATGTCAATGCATTACTTCTTTCCAGTGAGAATCTTGAATGATTTTGGTTGCTTTGCATTATTTTGCTTTTATTGCAATGCAAGCTGAGGTTGGTCAATGCAACACAAATGAGGGACTAAATCCAGATTACAAACACACCAATTAGCAGCAGGCGTAGATCACTGGACCTTGGAGCCTGTCCTCCCATTCAGCAAGATCATTGCTGATTTGCTTACTCCATGCTGTCACCTGCCAAGATACTCTTTACGGTCAAGAATTTATCTTTCTGCCTTAAAAATATTCCAGAACTCTGTTTCCGAAGCCTTCTAAGGAAGAGATCTTGTTAGTTTGTATGACTCAATGCAGTTCTGCTGGTGTTTCCAAAGAGCTAGCTGTCGACTTCCAATACTGGCTTGCATTTCTCTTAACTAAATCACATCTGTAATTAGTTGTCAATTAAGCTATAAGTAATTATACAGGGAGCAATTCTGGGTTGCCTTTACTCAGCTTTGAAAATGGTCAATAGATGCCAGCCATAAATTTATCCTGGAAGTTGTAAAACTATTGGACTGAGGCTATCGCACAATGGAGTAAACACAGTCAACCCCAGTAAAGGTAAAGTGAGGACAGTATGAAGTCCCATTATGTTGACATTATATCTTGTTGAGCGGTGATGATACAGCTGAAGGCAGGAAGACTGACTCAAGTGGTAACTCTGTTCTTTTTCTTTCTTTCTCCTGCTAATTTTCCACATCCTTTCCCCCCTCTAATGCTGTTCTTAAGGGTTAAACTCCTTCCTTAAGTACGGCTTCCCTCGTGCTTAGATTGTTCAAATAGCCCTTATTAGCATGGAATTTTTGGCATTGAGTATTGGAGTCTATTTATGCTGAAAACTATCTTTTGTCCTTCATGTCTACCCAGCAATGGACGCAGAGAACAGTAAGAAGCAGGAATTTTGAGCATCTTTCTTTTCCCAAATCCAGGGAATTAAAAGACCAACATGAAAACAAATCAAAGATCAAAAAGACAAGTTGTTTTGCATAAGGGTTCCCAGAGTATGGACTGTTCGCATCAAGACTTTACACTTCCTGTTCACACAGAATGAATCTCTTGGGGACACATCAATCTGAGTTTTAAGTCTTTTACTATACCCTAAATATTTTGCTTGTGTCTTTTAATTTATGAAAAAAAGGCAGTAAGTTTAGTTCCATACAAATTGTTCCAAAAAAGGACTCTGTGCTTGTTGTGGAGACCTACAATAAGTAAGCATGAGCCAGAGTTAAGCCAGGCTAAAGTCAAGCTTGGCTCCTTTACATTAATTCAATACTCCATGAGGTAATGGACAAAAAAAAAACATTTCTTTTCTCCTACAATTGTTACATATCCTGGCAATGGAAATGCATTCTCATGCCTATGCAATGGGAGTTCCAGTTCAATGATGTCACACAGCCCACAACTACCCAGACAAAAGTTCTGCAGTGAAGCTTCAACTCCATTTACTCTGGTTTGCTTCCAGTGAAAAACTAGAGCAGCAAACTGCCAGTTAACTGCCTATGCCATAAAGCTTGCAAACACATTTAATTATTCTATTCTGGCTCGCTTTTGCACTGTTTCGTATCTTTAGCTTCATGTTTGATTCATCAAAGCAAATGTTGTCCTTCCAGTTAAGTTCTTCCCTCCACCAACACCACCTCCCCCACTCCCATAACCCCCCTTTCAGGTCCCCACTAACCTGCTGTCTCAGCCAGGAAAGTGGGAAGGCGCTCGCCCCTCTTCCCCATAGGCTTCTGCAGATCTCACTCTGCAATCAGTTGTTAATGCTGGAACAGACCGACTTTTGCTCTGGTTTTTTTCTGCGAGGAACAATCTCACTCACCATCCATCATCTTCCTCAGATTGACCTGACTGACATTGGGGAACGAATGGCCTGACGTCAGAGCTTGACTTGAGTGCAGGCAGTTTGGTGAATAGTGAAGTGAGGGGAAGGAGGTGCTCCTTTGCTTTTTCACCCTGTAGGAATTGTTTCTTAGCTGAGTACAGAACAGGAAGCTAGCTGTTTGTGGGTGTCTGGTAAGTGGTTAAGGTCTATTCTGTTACTATGGCTAAAACTAGTATTGATCTGATGGTAAGCTTAATAAAATATTTAAAAATAGGAAATAAATAAGCTAGGGATAGTTAAGTAGTGAATTCAACGACATTAAGAATTGTAGGATAGTTGATGTGTCATAGCTGCAGAGTGTGGGAGCTCCTGGATGTCAGTGAGACCCTGGGAGACATGTCTGCAGTGGGCATTTGTGGCTCAAAGAGCCTTGGCTCAGTGTTTATGAGCTAAAGGCAGAATAAAGGTACTGCAATGCATCAGGGAGAAGGAAAGTTACCTGGACACTTTATTCCTGGAGTCACAGCCCTTAGAGTCATAGAGATGTACAACACAGAAACAGACTCTTTGGTCCAACTCATCCATGCTGACCAGATATCCCAACCCAATCTAGTCCCACCTGCCAGCACGTGGTCCATATCCCACCAAACCCTTCCTTTTCATATATCCAATCCAGATGCCTTTTAAATGTTGCAATTCTACCAGCCTCCACCACTTCCTCTGGCCGCCCATTTCATGCGCGCATCACCCTCTGTGTAAATAAGTTGCCCCTTAGGTTTCTTTTATATCTTTCCCCTCTCACTCTAAACCTATGTCCCCTAGTTCTGGTCTCCCCCACCACAGTGAAAAGACTTTGTCTATTTACCCTATCCATGCCCCTCATGATTTTATAAACCTCTATAAGATCACCCCTCAGCCTCTGACGCACCAGGGAAAACAGCCCCAGCCTGTTCAACCTCTCCCTATAGCTCATATCCTCTAACCCTGGCAACATCCTTGTAAATTTTTATGGAAAGAACTTTCTGAGTTTGGCAGGTCGATAAGGAAGGTGTGGCTATGAATGAGGGAGGGACGAGAACCCAGAAGGCAGGAGTACAGGAACATGTACATATACACTCAGATTTCACTGCTCCTGTACATCCTTTAGAATGAATCCCTTTAATTTATACATATATCCATGTTCTTTCTACCAAAGTGCACCACCTCACACTTCTCCACATTGAACCTCATCAGCCACCTATCTGCCCAGTCTCAGTGCCCTTTTTGAAGTTCTACTCTGTCTTCCCAGTTTGTCTTTCTCCCAAATTTTGCATCATTCATAAACTTTGAAATTGTCCCCTTCTCACTAAGATCATTTTTAAGCAAAAACATGCATCCCTGGAGAACTCCATTGTAAAATTTTGACAGCACAAAAGCCACCCATTAATGATGACTCTCTGCTTCTGATCCTTCAGTCAATTTTGTATCCATATTGCTCCAGCACCTTTTATTCCACAACTTTCCTTACAAGGCTCTAGAAATGGGTTCCAGTTCGTGGGGCCCTGGCAACAGTATTAGGGAAAGTAGGGTTCGTATCAATGGGACTGGCAACACTTAAGATGTGCTGGGGCTGATGTTCCACATGAACTGCTTAACCAGGGAAATAGAAAGGATTTTAAACCAAATAGTGGGGGCAAGGAATCAAATTTGGAAAGATGTTGTCAATCAAGGCAAGAGAAAGATATTAATATGGGAATGGTGGTGTAGTGCAATAGGCTCACTAACATCCACGTTCTCACACAAGCCAACATTCCCAGCATGGAAGCAATGACCATGCCAAGTCATCTCCCTGGGAAGGCCACATTGTCCACATTGCCTATCACAAGATTCCCAAAATAAGTGCTCAATGTAGAGCTTTGCCATGGGTAGTTGACCCCAGAAGGTAGAGGAAACACTTCAAGTATACCCTCAAAGATTCTTTGAAAAAGTGCAGTATCCTTATTGCCACATGGGAGACAGTGACCTAAGACTGCCCAAAGTGGAGGGAAAGCATCTGGGAAGGATCTGTACACCAAATCTCATCACCAATGACAAACTGAAGTCAAGGGTCAACAGAGAAAGGAGCACGAGGCAACCCAAGAATTGCCCCCTTCCATTGCCCCAACTACCACCTGCCCACTCTACAACAAAAGCTGTATGTTATATATTGGATTCTGCAGTCACCTAATGTGGAACAAGTCATTCTCAACCACAAGGGATTGTCTGGGATGTAGGAGAGTTTTCCAAAGTTCCTTATTTTGGGAAGATTCCATGAGGTTGGAAAATAGTGAATGTAACGTTTTTCATTGGAAAAGGGAGACAGCAAGAAGGAAACTATAGGCCTGTTAGCTTGATACCTGTCATAGGGAAGATGTTAGAAACTATTATTAAAGATGTTATAGCAGGGCACTTTGAATAAATTAAGATAATCTGGCAG
This sequence comes from Hemiscyllium ocellatum, assembly GCF_020745735.1. NCBI lineage: Eukaryota > Metazoa > Chordata > Chondrichthyes > Orectolobiformes > Hemiscylliidae > Hemiscyllium > Hemiscyllium ocellatum. The sequence continues at coordinate 22,967,218 of NC_083425.1, read as the reverse complement.
CATGTTTTTGTAAAAGGCAAAGTTTAACCAATTTATCTGAGTTTTTGAAAAAGTAACATGTGCTGTGGATAAAGGGGATGAAGGGGAACCAGTAAATTTAGATTTCCAAAAAGCATTTGATAAAATGCCACGTCAAAGATTGTTGCAGAAAGTAAAAGTTCATAATGTACGGGGTAACATATTGTCATTGACAGATGATTGGCTGGCTTACAGCAAGCAGAGTAGGTATACATGGCTCATTTTTGGTTTGCAAAATCTAATGATTGGTGTGCCACAAGGATTGTTACTGGGGGTCTCAATATTATACAATTTATGTAAATGAATCAGATGAAGGGACTGAAGGTACAGTTGCTGATTTTGCTGATGAAACAGAGATAAGTGGGAAAGTAAGCAGTGAAGAGGATATAAGAGGGCTACAAAAAGATGTAGATAAGATTAATTGAGTGGGTAAAGGTCTGGCAAGTGGAGTATAATTTGGAACCTGGGAAATTGTCCATTTTGGCAGGAAGAATTTTAAAAATATATATTCTCCAAATAATGAGAGATTGAAGACTTCAGCTATAGAGAATCTGGATGTTGCATTGTGTGAATTGCAAAATATTTGTCTGCAGATACGGCAAGTAATTAGGAAAGCTAATAGAATTGTGAAAGGAATTTAGTATAAAAATAGGGAGGCCATGCTTCAGTTTTACTGGGTATTGATTACATCACCTCTTTGTAGAGTTTGGCTCTCCATCTTTCATTTCCTTATTTAAAGAAGGTGTTAATGCATTGGAACCAGTTCAGAAAAGGTTACTAGACTAACATCTACAATGGGGAGGGTTGTCTAATGAGGAAAAAGTTGGGCAAGCTATGCTTGTATCCACTGGCATTTAGGAGAGTAAGTGTGATTTGGTTGAAACATAGAGATCCTAAGGGGTCTTGACAAGGGTGGATGTGGAAAGGATGTTCCCTTGTGTGGGAAACAAGTGATAATTATTTCCAAAAAGGGTTGCCCATTTAAAGCAAAGATGAAAGGATTTTTTTTCTCTCAGAGGATCTGGAGTGGTGGTGGAAGCGAAACATTTAATATTTGTAAGGCTGTGTTCAATAGTTTCTTGATATAGGTGTTAAAAGGTTATTGGGTGAGGATGGGAATAGGAAGTAACCAGACCAACTTTCCCTTACCTTAATGAATGATGGAGCTGACTCAAGGGCCCTAGTTTCCTACTCCTGCTCCCTAATTCATATATTTGTGAGCCACATTTTGCTTTGTCACCAGATATTAGTGCAACACAATGATTGCATCATGCCATTCCGCATTCTGACAATAGCTGTTCCCGGTGAGGCTTTAGTTAAAACTGCATGAGAAAAAGAGAAGGGGAAAATGTAGGCTTAATTTTTGTTTTTTGACTTTGAATCAAGAACCAGGCCACTGTGGGACAAGTGCTCTGTGCTGCAGAATAATTGAGCAATGGTCCTGACACCTATGTGTGCTGTTTCAGAAAGGGTGTGTCAAAAAATAGAAAATCTAAGGGTAGGGCATATTTTTCAGCATCTGCCCACAGGCAGAGAGGTGTTAGCTGAATTATATTGTCCTCCTTGCTGTGCTGTTCCTATTCAGAGCATTATGCTGTGGGATTTTTCTTGCATTTTACATGATTACATATAGCTTGTACGTGTAAATTTGAAGGTGCATTCAGTACTCCTCAGGCATTATGAAGTAGGAGATGCTGGTGATCAAATTCGAGAGTATGGTGCTGGCAAAGTACAGCAGGTCAGGCAACATCCAAGGAGCAGGAGAATCGACATTTCGAGCATAAGCCCTTCATTTGTCACACTGGAAACCATAACAAAAAGAAAGTGAGGGAAAATACCCTCATTTTTCCACTAATTTCTTCTTCATCTTGTGCCCTGGATTTACAGGTGTTTATTGGTAACCGTTTCTGCTCCTGGACTTCAGAATGCGCATTGCAATTAGACATAGTGGACTCCACAAAAAGAGTCTTTAAATTTTCTCAGGGGATATCCTGAAATATTGATAACCTCCAGGTGACTCCTTTTGTAATTTTCAAAAGATTTTTTTAGATGTCCTCCCTCACCAGTAACAGAAATGTTGATAATATCAAAAATAACTATTTCTCTACAGTGACAGAAATGTTGGTAACTATACAAACAGGTACGGAAATCTGGTGACGAATTATGGAAAGTTAGATCCCCTTGTGAATGCCTGCAACCTTTGGATTTCAGGTTGTAAATCTGCTTCTTTAAGGAAATTGCTGCACCGCTTCCTTCGTTTGCAACCAACACATGCACCAACCTCCTGTGCCACATGAGATGGTCCGGTAATTTCTAAACATTTTAAGGTCGATGGGGAATTCTCAACTGTGTTACAGTCACCAATTTTAGCCACTGAAACCAAAACATGCTGTTTTTAAACGTTGTGTTAGTAATAAATTAAAGCCCCCAACAATTAGTCAGATTTAAAGTTTGATCAAACTGGGACTTGTAACACACAGTTAGTTTAAGGTTCAGTGATTTCAGAACAGTAATTTAATTGAATGCAATCCATTTCTTATCATTTGTTCAATTTATGTGTTTCTACCCGTTAGCAGTTTGTGTTTACTTGCAATATTAAACTCCTAACAGAAATGCAGATGGTGTCAAGGTAATTCTGCCATTTCACACTTGACAGTAAATTCACATAAAAATTAGCATTATATTGGAAGTGAGCCCAAGAAATGCAGCCCAAATTGGCCGTTAGGGAGGTGTTTGATCAAAATTTGTTTGTTTAGACAATATGAATTGAATCAGTAAAGGCCTAACCTAAATGGTATTAGCATAATATTTATTACCAATTTAGGAAAATTTTCCGAATGAAACTCTAAAACATCATGTTCAATCTCACTGGAATTCCCTGGAATCTTGCTGACCTCAGTTTTTAATTTTTAATTGCTCACTGCATCAATGGCTGAGAAAGCTAACATTACAATGATGCAACCCCATAGAATTCCACTAAGTCCTTGCTGAAAGTTCCTCTTTGTGACTGAGCAGCTCACCCTAGACATCGACACTTTCAGCCCACTTTAGTCAGATAACTGACAGGGTCCGGAAGTGAAAATACTCCATGACTCAACCTTGCAACAGCACTGTGCACTTGCCCTGTCCATCTGCTGGGGGTTCAAATCAACCCCTTGTGTTACAATTACATGGCAAGTTGAGTACTAGGCACAGACTCTGCTGGAAGTTGCATCTCACACTTGCTTCCATAGAATCCCTACAGTGCTGAAAGAGGTTATTCAGCCCATTGAGTCTGCACTGACACTCAGAAGAGAATCCCACTCCAAATGCTATCCCCATAATCTCACATTTCCCATGGCTAATCCACCTAGCCTGCACATCCATGGACACAACGGACAACTTAGCATGGAATATCCACTGAACCTGAGCATCTTTTGACTGTGGGAGGAAACCAGAGCATCCAGAGGAAACCCACACAGACACTGGGAGAATGTGCAGACTCCACACAGGCAGTTGCCAGATGCTGGAATCGAACTGGTCCCTAATGTTGAGAGTCAGCAGTGCTAACCACTGAGCCACCCTGAGTATCTATCTGAATATCTGGATATGAATATTTAGTCTGAATATCGCTTAAACATCATGTTCACTGCAGTTGGCTTCCTGTTACCTGTGGACACAAGTTAGTGAGGTTTTATGTCAACATTTTTTATTTAATTTTGTTCTATCTATGTCACTGGGTAGTTACAAGTTCTAGCACAGTACAGGCCCTTTGGCCCACGATGTTGTGCCGAGCATTTCTCTTAATCTAAGATCAACCCAATCCACACACTCTTCAATTTATTGCCGTCTATGTGCTTGTCCAGCAGTAGCTTAAATGTCCATAATATCTGACTCTGCTACCACCACTGACAGTGCATTCCACACACCCACCACTCTCTGCCTACCTTTAACATCTTCCCTATACTTTCCTCCAATCGCTTTAAAATTATGACTCCTCATGACAGCCATTTCTGCCCTGGGGAAAAGTCTGTGTCTATCTACTCTATCTATGCCTCTCATTACCTTGAACAGTTCTGTCAAGTCACCTTTCTCCCTTCTTCTCTCCAGTGTGAAAAGCCTGAACTTTCTTAACCTCTCTTCATAAGAAATGGCCTCCAATCCAGGCAGCAGCCTGGTAAATCTCCTCTGCACCCTCTCTAAAGCATGGACATCCTTCCTATAATGAGGCAACCAAAACTAGACACAATATTCCAAGTGTGGTCGAACCATGGTTTTATAGAGCTGCAGCAAAACCTTGCAGCTCTTAAATTTAATCCCCCGGTTAATGAAAGCCAAAACACCATACGCCTTCTTAACAACCCTGTCAACTCAGGTGGCAACTTTGCCGGATCTATGTACATGAACCACAAGATCCTGCTGTTCCTCCACATTGCCAAGAATCTTGTCTTTAACCCTGTATTCAGCATTCAAATTTGATTTTCCAAAATGAATCACTTTGCATTTATCCAGGTTGAACTCCACCTGCCACTTCTCAGCCCAGCTCTGCATACCTGTCAATGTCTTGTTATATCCTGCAACAACCCTCAACACGATCTATATCACCTCTGACCTTTGTGTCATCGGCAAACTTACTAACCCACCCTTCCACTTCTTCATCCACGTCATTTGCGAAAGCTATAAAGAGCAGAGCCCAAGAATGGAATCCTACGGGACACCACTGGTCACCAACCTCCAGGCGGAATACTTTCCATCCACTACCACTCGCTGTCTTCGTTTGGCTAGCCAGTTCTGTATCCAGACAACCAAATTTCCCTGTATCCCATACCTCTTAACTTTCTGAATGAGCCTACCGTGGGGAACCTTATCAAATGCCTTTTTGAAATCCATATGCACCATATCTACTGCTCGACCTTCGTCAACTTGTCTCGTCACATCCTCAAAGAACTCAATTAGGCCTGTGAGGCATGACTTGCCCCTCACAAAACCATGCTGACTATCTTTAGTCAAATTATGTCTTTCCAAATAGTCATAATCCTATGTCTCAGAATCCTTTCCAGTACCTTGCTTACCACATACATAAGATTGGTCTGTAGTTCCCAGAGATTTCCCGATTCCCTTTCTTAAACAGAGGAACAATGTTCACCTCCCTCCAATCATCTAATACTACTTCTGTTGAGAGAGATGATGCAAAGATCATCACCAGAGGTGCAGCAATCTCATTCCTCGCTTCCAATAGTAACCTTGAATATGCCTGGTCTGGCCTTGGGAACTTATCTATCTTGATGCTTCCTGGAATTCCCAGCACATACACTTCCTTAATATCAGTCTGTTCAAGCCTATTAACCTGGTCCATGATGTTCTCACTATCAACAAGGTCTCTTTCTCGAGTGAATATTGAGGCAAAATATTCAGTTAGGGTCTCCGCTCCCTCTCCAGTCTTCCAGCAACAGTTCCCTCCACTATCCCTGATCAGCCCCACCTCTCTTATCATTCTATTATTCCTCACGTATGTGTAGAATCCCTAATCCTTCCCACCAAGGCTTTTTCGTGCCCCCTCCTAGCTCTCCTCGGTCCATTTTTGAGTTCATTCCTAGCTATCCTGTAAAGCTGTGCCAGATCCTAGCTTCTCAACCTTAAGCAAGTTTCCTTTTTCCTCTTTAAGTGACTCCGCGGAGAGTTTCTGAAACCTTTCTCCTGACACCGTCAGCACCTTAGATACAGAAAGATTTGTTTGTCCGTTGGCAATGGGAAGTACAATGTATTAGTTATAATGCACTTAAAAGTTCAAAGGCTTACAAGTGAGATGTTGTTTCAAGAGGGAAGAAAGGATGGAGTGAGTACTCACAGGCCTTTCTTATATAGACTCTCCCTACAATCAAAATTGAGGCCGAAGTATGATCTTCCAGGCAATGAGTATTGGTGGTAGCGACCTTCAGGAGCAACTGACTGCCAGTCCCCATCAGCACGATGCCCCACGGGGTGTAGCTCCAGTCGGCCACTTAAGAACTGGTGAGCTCATGGCAAACAACAAGTCTGAGACTGACGTCCTATCCTACCCAAGGTTTCTGGCCACTCAGAGATTGGCAGTACCTGGGTCCCAGAGATTGTTGGTGGAGGTCCAGGCTCTAGACCTTAAACTGCACGAAGGCAAGTGTTTTGCTTTGTGAACTCTTTGGGAGTGTGGGTAGATGGGACCAGGGGGACTCAGAGGTAAGGGCAAGGTGATTGCTACCTAAGGCTGCCTGTTTGGATCCCTTCACTGTTGCAAATGGCCCCAGACTGGGTCAAAGGGAGGCCTAGCACCATCCTGGCAGAGTGGTCACTTCAGTTTGTCAGGTAGGAGACCAGCTGCTTTCCTTGCCTGTCAACGAGACAGCCAATTGGGCCCTTAAGTGGTGAGTCGAGGACATAAATCGACCCCTTAAAGGCCTTAACCGGTGCTGAGACAAGAAGATCACTATTCTTTTCTGAGGTTGCAAAAAGGGGCCAAGTTTCTCTTTGGGGCCACCTTGCCCAGTTATCCCTTCCCACCAGCTGCAGGGAGCAGATATTTGCAGCTTTACCTTGTAATATGGAACAAATGAGAACAAACTTTAAAGAGGCAATAAAAATGAGGAAGAAAGCTGGAGACTGCAGGAAGAAAGAAAAGAAAGGGAATCACGAGGGCAGAAAAGTGGCAAATAAAATTAAATCTGGGGAATTGTGATGTAATGAACTTGGGGAAGACTAACAAAGCAAAAGAACATGCAACAAGTGGAAATGTATTGAAAAATATATAGGAACAGAGAGGCAGTGAAAGACATGTGCATAGTTCCCTGAAGATATCTGGGCAGGTGTATTGGAAGTTTGGATCCCAATTAAAACTGTTCTCTTAGTATTTTATATTTAGTATCTCATGTGTAGCATGTGACCTTATTTAACCATGTTACAGTGGTAGTCGGCATTCTACAAGTTTAAACAAAAGATTCCCATGGTGCCAGACTGCCCTATTACAAGTACAGTATTTTGTCCTTGAAAGGAATGAAAACTAACTTCCAAATGGAGGCAGGCAAGGGGTCAACAGCTATCAATGTCAAAAGTAGTTGTCTCATTGCCACCGACCAAAAGGATTCTGACAATTGATTGACAAGGTATTGGCATCTAGAAATAGGGAATATCATATAGCGTGAAGGGGGAAGATAGCAGTCCTTATCAGATGGATCTGATAGGTAACTGTCCTCATCAGGGAACTGTCTTCGTCAGATGGAAGAAGGACTAGACGAAGAGTACAAAGACCCAGCAAAGAGTTCCCTAACAGGCTAGAGAGCAGACTGCTGCCTTCATGACCTAAATGAAATCAGCACATTCCATGCCAACAATCTGTCTACCCTCAATGTCAGTGAACCAACCCCAATTGTCATGTTTGTAGACTGTTTTTGTCTAATTAACTAATGTATCATATCAAACTACTGTTTCTTAATAAACTCAATAAACAATCAGGTAATTGCTACAAATTGTCGATTGCCTATCTTACATAACTGGACTCCAAAACCAATAGGTGGTTAATGAGTTAAGACGACAGAATGGATACTTTGCTATATCACAAAATATAAGGGCTGGACGATCCTGTCAAAACTGTGAAAAACAGCCAGAGTACACAAAAACTTTTGGTTACCACATCATTACAGGAAGGATGTGATTGTATGAGTGTACAAAGGACATTTACTAGGATTTTGCCAGGATTGAAAACTGTTAGTAATGAGAACAGATTGGCTATAGACTGAGATTGTTTGCTTTAGAACACAGAGTAGGCTGGCAGGAGATTGCATTGAGGAGTACATAAAGTACCATAGAACCCTTCAGTGCAGGAAAAGGCCATTTGGCCCATTGGGTCTGTGCCAACCCTACAGTTCTGAGGAAGGGTCACCAGATTCAAAACGATAGCTTTGATTTCTCTCCGCAGATGCTGCCTGACCTGCTGAGTTCTTCCAGCAACTTTGGCTTCTGGGTCATTAACCAGAAGAAACTGGCAGAAGGATTAGTGGAATTGAAGAACTTTTTTCCTATTTTAACTGGTGGGGTTTGGAACTCACTGGGTAGAAAAGACAGGAAACTTAGTTTCAATGCTAGGATTTGCATTTGGAGACCAGATTCTGGAAAATAAGGTTAGGCTGGATGGCCCAATTCTGGCCTGTGCAGATACAATGGACTAATGACCTTCTCTGTACAATACACTATTTATCTTTCTATGTTTGACTCAAGGGATTTGTGTCGAGAGTGTGATGCTGGAAAAGCATACCAGATCAAACAGCATCCGAGGAGTAGGAGAATCGACGTTTTGGACATAAGCCCTTCATCAGGAATAAGCCCTTCACAGATGAAAGGATCTGTGCTTCACTGTGGACCTGACACACTGCTCCCCATTCTGCCACTATCCAATATGAAAAAGTTCTGCCCTTGCCAACGCTGTTTCCCTTTCAGTTCACAACAATCTGAACTGTGTGCAGTCTTTGCTTTTTCTTTGAGCTGTTGCCTTGGCTCACTTTGCTTGCTGGGCAAGTGTCAGTTTCCAGCCTAACCTAAGCACTGGTATTTCCCCTGTTATCTGAGAAAGGCTCAAAGATTCACATTTGCCTATTTACCAGAAAGTCCGATGTAAATCCCATTGCTCCACTGCTGACTTCTATCTGACATTCCAGAACTGGGAGTTTTTACTGGGATCTGAAATTGAAGCAAATAAGAGCACCTGGTTTGTATTAATAATCTGCTGTGAATCAGCTGTGAATTCACAAGTACAAATCTGCAGCTGTGGTACAGAAGGGGATTTACGCAGCTGGCCATATAATAAGCAACCTTTCAGCTGTCCCAGATTTATGAGATTTAGCTCTTTATGCTTTGCTGTTTGGAACTGTTGGTAAAGAATGGTAGATTTACATAGTCATTACGTTACGTTTGACATCCTTTTGGGATGTTTTTGAATAAAGCTGATTAAAAGTATCTGGCTTTGAGATAACCAGGACTCTCTTTTCTGTCCCACCCCCACACCCGTTTCTGAAGAGAACCTGGATGGTAAGATCAACAGATAATAGTTACAAAGAAAACCTTCAGTCTGCTAAAGGTCTGGTGACTTAAAGCAGGACAGGAAGTAGTGCTAAACAGGTAGATGTTCTAGAAATGAATCATAATTGGTGCTGAGCTAACTAATCTTTTCAGGCAGAAGTTTAAGTGCAACAGTAAACTTCAATGCTAAAATAGAGAAGAGGAGCAGTGCTTTCAAAAGTGTGAATACTTGATGGCAACTGTGGTGGCCACTATGGTTAAATAGCCCGTCAATGCTCATGGTTTGGGCTTATGGGAAGAATGGCCATGTGCATCACATATAGTTGCTTGAACCGATTGTGCCTTTGATTTTTTTCTTTATTCATTCCCGGAATGAAGGCATTGCTGGCTAGATAGTAGTTATTGCCCATCCCTATTGCCACAGCCTCAATGGCAGAGCCTCAGTCCCACTTGAGCTCTCCAGCATCCCAAAGAGGAACCCTCTATCATCCCCATCTGTTTGAGCAGACCCACATGCCTACTCCCTCCCTTTCTGGATGAGTCTTCTTCTGTCTGCTCATGAAATGTCTTGGAAGGTTTCTGCTCTGTGAAATGCATATTGTACAGTCATTTGTCTATGTTTGGTCCTCATTATTCAGCCATAGGCAGGACCTTTGGAGCAGTATGATTGGAAAATGCATAAAAGCTAATTTGACATATTGACCATAAATGAAAAGATGCTGTTGGCAGCCTCACCCCCCTGTTACAGTCATGCCACTGTGCTGCTGAGCAGCAGCCAGCAAAAAAACATGAATTTCCAAATAACAAGTTAGGGGAACCACGTTGTCCTTGAGTATGAGTAAGGTTCATAAATTGATGCAGGCTACAAAAGTAAAGTTGAGCTTGTTTACTGCCATCTGAATCTCAAGATAAAAAAACTATTTTTAAAATAACCACATTCACCCATCTGTTTTTTTAAAATTCATTTAGCAGTTTTATTTTTGTTAATAATTAAGTTTCATCTTTTGCCAGAATGATGTATTATATGAAGACTAGAATATTTATCTGATGGATCAGGTTATTACTTCACATTTATTCATAGAATGTTGGCATCCCTGGAAGTCCGGGCATTTATTGCTAATCAATAACTACCAATAGGTATGACCGTCATGCCTGGCACAGTCATATGGTGAACCTCATATTAGGAAAGCTTTTCCAGGATTTTGACTCAGTAGTCAGGAAGGAATGGCAATTTAGCATGGAGTCTTCACAATCCAGGAATGATGTGAGCCATGGAGAGAAATTCAGAAATACTGGGTGAGACTTTCAATAAGGGCCTTTCTCACAAGACGATCAAAAAGTTCCATTTTGGAATCAAGTGTTGGATGGCGGGATGTGATACTTGCCAACAAGTGATGAGATGCCTATTCACGGGGATTAATATCACTCTCATTATTACTCAGCCCTGCCTCAGTACTTTATAGTTCATCATTCTCCTGACCACCAGGTAGAAACCTGATATTTTCAGGGAGAGGTGGGCAATGTGGTGTGTGGAGTGTTTTATTTCCATCTCCAATTCTATTTTGATTTAGTCCCTGCCCTCCCCTTCACTTTTTTTTATCACTCAGGCATTGCCCTTTGATGAGAAGGGCACTGCTTGTCACTGGCCACTTGGGTGTTTCTGTTCTTCCTGGTGGTGGGATATGAATAAAGATCTCTGCACTCATTGTGCTTCACTGGGTCCTACATCTGCACGCACATGACATGGGTGCTGGGGAATAAACAAACACTACTGCTGAAAAAGGGAAAACAAAAACAAAACTGGATGTTGAGAATTCCCAGCTGGATGGAAATCTGTGTGAGCACTTGCCAACTCCAGTTCAATACTTTGTGGGCAGCACGGTGGCACAGTGGTTAGCACTGCTGCCTCACAGCGCCAGAGACCCGGGTTCAATTTCCAACTCAGGCGACTTACTGTGTGGAGTTTGCACATTCTCCCCGTGTCTGCGTGGGTTTCCTCCGGGTGCTCCGGTTTCCTCCCACAGTCCAAAGATGTGCAGGTTAGGTAAATTGGCCATGCTAAATTGCCCGTAGTGTTAGGTAAAGGTGTAAATGTAGGGGAATGGGTGGGTTGCACTTCGGCGGGTCGGTGTGGACTTGTTGGGCTGAAGGGCCTGTTTCCACACTGTAAGTAATCTAATCTAATTTCCATCTTGGACACCAACAGGCACAAAGTTTGGGCAGCGATCACAGGCAGCCCACGTCCATGGACATTGGCATCCATCATAAACCAGACTTAGTGGATTGTCGTGGCACATTCCCGATCCACTCACAATATGGTTCTGCAAAACCACAATGCAGCTGTCAGGATGCTTGAGATACAGGACTGGCAGCAAACCCATGCTATGGACTAAGATGCATCTCAGGGCTGCTTGTTTGCTGTCTTGGCACTCACTCACTTTGAGTCTACTTTGATGTTCACAGCAACCTAGTCTTGCCTTGCTTGGTCCCCTCAGTTAAAAGCTCCCAGTACTTCTGTATTGCCTTGCTGTTCAGGACAGACACAAAGCAAGGCATTTTTCCACTGTTGTCAGCAGTCGTCACTGAAGATAAAGGACAATTGGCTGTACGGTGCTGTACTTCAACAAGTCTGACATCTGCATCATGTAACAGCAACTTACACAGCAAACACACAACCTGTGCCTTTAACCAATGGCCATGTCCCAAATTCAAGTCAAGGTGGCTCCCATCAGTTCAGGGGTTCTCACTGTAGTCAATAAAGGCAGTGTCCCAGATCAGTCCAGGGGTTTGGGGCATGGTCAGTCAGCCACTGTGGCAGTCAGTGTCAGGAAGTCTATCTCACTATAGCCCGGCAAGTGGGTCACAGTCAGTGCTGCAGGGACAGTGCAAGCAATCAGGAAACTCGCAGTTTGTCAGGGAGCTGCTCGGAGACCAATCAGGAGTCTGCTCAGTTATCAGTCCAGGCTGAGCATTCACATCTGTCAGTCACCTATAGGAGGCCAGAGGAATTGAAACCAACCGGGTTACCAGACAACACTGCTTTGTTGTACAATTCGGGAAGTCAATGCTGAGGATTCGAGGCAATTATGCTGAGATGTACAGGGGAAAGGATGGAGGTGGGGCGGGGGGGGGGGGGGATGTTTGCCATATAAGGTGGGGATATGAGATGCTGTGGGAGAGCAAATTATTGGGAATCACCACCACTCTGGCCTCAACAGGGGGAATATGCATCAAGAACACAGGCAGGATGATATCAGAGGGACAGGGCTCAGGGGGTAAGGATGACAGCTGGAGTCATAATTCCAAGAGGTAAGTGCAGGGGATCAGAGGTGATGGACTGTTGTGGGAGTGCCTGGTAGAAAGAGGTTTAGAATTGGGGGAGTTGGGGGGATGGTGGTGATGATGGCAGGGCTGACCTTATAACTCACTGAGCCACTCATGACCTGCACAGCTTTCTATGTGGACTAAATGTGGACTGTGAACTGAAAAAGCCTGAATGGAGAGAGTCAGTATTTAGCTTCTGTCCTGAAATGTGGATTTCACTTTTGAGGGATGGGAGACCCTTCAAGGGCAATGGTATCAATCATATCTTTGCAAAATACAGGTTGAAGTCATTTGTAATCTTATCACTGTGCCCGTGAAATGCATACAGTGCCCAAAGGAAGAGGTGCAAATGCCAGTCACAAGCAATCTTGACCATGTCATCACTGGTTGAAAATAGACATCTCTGTGAAGAAGACATTAACCACAGACGACATTGAAAGAGATACCTGCAGGCATCAAAACACAATGCTAATGTCATTAGGCCGTGAGAAATAGTACTAAAATTAGGCCATTCAGACGATTGGGTCTCTCTGCCATTTGGTCATGGCGGATATGTTTCTCAACTCCATTCTCCTGCCTTCTCCCTGGTACCTTTGATCCCTTTAATAATCAAGAATCTATTTATTTCTGTCTTAAATTTACTCAATGACTTGGCCTTCACAGCCCTCCACAGATCCAGTAGCCTCACTGAAGAAATTTATCCTCATTTCAGTTCTAAAGGGTTGTCCCTTCACTCTCAAGGTTATGCTCTCAGGGCCTAGTCTCTCCAGTAGATATATCTTCTTCACATCGACTCTACCTAGGTCTCCTGGTATTCTGTAAGTTTCAATCCGATTGCACCTCATCTCCTAAACTCCACTGAGGACAGACCAGAGTGCTCTTACATGCTCCTTATATGACAAGCCCTTCATCCCCAGGATCATTGTTCTAAACTTCCTCTGAATTGTGGTTCTGTACGCCGAGCTGGGAATTTGTGTTGCAGACATTTTGTCCCCTGTCTAGGTGACATCTTCAGTTCTTGGAAGCCTCCTGTGAAGTGCTTCTGTGATGTTTCCTCCTGCATTTATAGTGATTTGTATCTGCCGCTTCCGGTTGTCAGTTCCAGCTGTCCGCTGCAGTGGTCGGTATATTGGGTCCAGGTCGATGTGCTTGTTGATCGAATCAGTGGATGAGTGCCATGCCTCTAGGAATTCCCTGGCTGTTCTCTATTTGGCATGTCCTATAATAGTAGTGTTGTCCCAGTCGAACTCATGTTGGTTGTCATCTGAGTGTGTGGCTACTAAGGATAGCTGGTCGTGTTGTTTCGTGGTTAGTTGGTGTTCATGGATGCGGATCGTTAGCTGTCTTCCTGTTTATCCTATGTAGTGTTCTGTTGATTCAATCAACACGCACATCAACCTGGACCCAATATACCGGCCACTGCAGCGGACAGCTGGAACTGACAATCGGAAGCGGCAGATTCAAACCACTATAAATGCCAGAGGAAACATCACAGAAGTGCTTCACAAGAGACTCCCAAGCACTGAGGATGTCACCTAGACAGGGGACGAAACATCTGCAACACAAATTCCCAGCTCGGCGAACAGAACCACAACATTGAGCACCCGAGCTACAAATCTTTTCCCAAACTTTGAAAACTTCCTCTGAATACTGTCCAACGCCAACACATTCTACCTTAGATTCAGGACCCAAAACTGTTTACAATATTGCAAATGCAGTCTGACCAGGGCCTTATACAACATCAGCAATGTATCTCTCCTCTTGTAGTCTAGCCTTCTCCAAGACCTCTCAGACCACAGGGTGGCACACAAATGATTCTTCTCACCTTATATTTGGCAATTTGCTTTTATATGCAATGGTGATCAAAGTTAGAAATCACACAACATCAAATTATAGTCCAACAAACTTTTCTGGAAGCACTAGCTTTCAGAGCACTGCTCCTTCATCAGGTGGTTGTAAGAGTATAAGCTCACAAGACACAGAATTTATAGCAAAAGATTACAGTGTCATACAGTGATATATTGAACAAACTTCTCTCTCATATGTGCACACACACAGATACTCTGCCCCCCTCCGCCATCCCACATCCACCTTCTCACAGGTTTATAGTCCATCACACTCACACACACATTTTACCAAGCTTTCACACACACACACTCGCATTCTCTCTGTCTCATGCATGCACACATTCATACAAATCCATGGGGAGAATTTGCATGTGCAGATACATTCTATTTTGCTCAAAAAATGCACAAGCTGCAGGCAGTCAATGCAGTCACTCCATGTAATATTTTATTAATTCCTACTTTGGAAATAGAATCAGTCTGACTCATGATTGGGATACAGACAGACTCTGACCACATACCTTTAATGCATTGTCTCAGTTGAGATGTCACCTTTTTTTTAATCAAAGCTTATGTTAGCTCGAGAGGGTGACTTAAAAGAAGTTCTGGGTTTACATAAAAATGAACGAAAACCTGCATTCTAAAAGATGACAGACTTAACAATCCAGGTTTGTTCAATATATCACTGTATGACACTGTAATCTTTTGCTATAAATTCTGTGTCTTATGATCTTTATACTCCACAACCACCTGACGAAGGAACAGCCCTCCGAAAGCTAGTGTTTCCAAACAAATTTGTTGGACTATAACCTGGTGTTGTGTGATTTTTAACTCCATCCACCCCAATCCAACACTGGCTCCTCCACATCATTTCATGGTGATGTGAGGCTGGGAGCACATGGTCTCACACTCATACAGCATTTACAATCTCCCACTGTCTCTCTGCAACATGACCAGTGCTACATTCATCTGCAGTATGACCCCTATTCTGAGGTTCAAGTTCCATGTGGAGATATTCCACAGCCCTTCTTATCAGAGTACTGTATGGAGGAGTATTGTCATGTGAGTGATTTGAATGCTAATTGCTCACGTTACGAAGGACCTGGTCGACTTCTTATGTCCCCCACACAGGTTCATTGCAAGTGTGACTGATGGATCCAACCACCGCAGGGGTTATTGTCTCTGTCGCTAAGATGCAATGAAGGTGCAGAGAAATGGGGAAGGAACAGATGAGGCAGCAAGCCCAGGACTAGCAGAACCCTGCAGACAATGATGAATAGCCTCCACATGAAGAGGTCACAGCTGAAAGTCTCATCACTATGGACTGGAAGTAAAAGAGGGCCACAGATTTCCATACTAGATGCCATTTCCATTGATTAAGTGAGAAACAGTGCCAGCACAGATTGAGGATGTCCTGGGACATTGTTACAGAAATACACCACCTGCTGAAATAGGACCTGTCAGCTGAAGGGGCCTATCCTAATGGCCGTCAAGCTGACTGCAGTGTTGAACTTCAGTGTAACTAGCTCCTTCCAAGGATCCACTGGGGATCTGTTTGGGATCTCTCAATTGTTACTCACAAATGTATCAGAGCTGTTACTGATGTCATTTGTAGATTACACCACTTTGTCTCTTTTCGCAGTGATGAAATCAATGTGTAACCCAGTCTTTAACAACACGGCTGGACATGGTGCAGGGCATGATGGCTGGACATACATATGGGATAAGGGAATCACTGGATTGGCCTGTATTTAATGCCTATCCCTAATTACCCAGAGGGCAGTTTACAGACAACCACATTGCTGTGGGTCTCTAGTCACATGTAGGCCAGACCAGGTAAAGATGGCAATTTCCCACTCTAAAGGACATTAGTGAGCTTGATAGATTTTTCCTGACAATTAACAATGGATTCATGGTCATTACTAGATTCTTAATTTCATTTTTTTAATATATTGAATTCAAATGGCACTATCTGCCCTGGTGGGATTTTAACCCAGGTCCCCAAAACATTACTTCAGTCTTTGTGTTAATAGTCCACTGAGCCATTGCCTCCCATCATTATTGCATGATAGCAATCATGTACAAGCTTCATTAGTAAATGAGACATTGTTTCAAAGACAATAGATAGGCTAACAGGTCTGACTTGTTCAACATCCTAAAATATTCTGCTATAACCAACCAAGTCCTTATGACATAATCAAATTGGGTGCAGGGAATTAATTCAGCATTAATCCTTTCAGAGTCATTACTTTACACAATATGCAGTAGGCAGCTTTGATAGAACCCTGTTAGATCTCACCATGGCTGACTATTATTCCCATCTCTCAATAACTCAGACACTGAGACCTGAGACCCATTGTAGCTATTCTAGCCAGAGTCCTGCGATCAGTGAAATCTGCAAGGCCCAGCAATCTCCCTTGAGATTTTCTTACTCTGTATGTGTTACTTACTGAATTAAAATTGCCAAGCCGCTGGGAGTTGGAGTCTCCAGTTCAGCAGCTAAGAGCTTGAATTTAGCCTGGCTGAACAGATTACAGTGAAATTTCCTATCACAACACTATAGTACTTATACAGGCCCTCACACCACTATTTCAGAAATTCAAAAGGATGACTTCCTTTTTTAATGTTGATTTGATAAAAGTTTTCATTATGTTCTGGACTGCAGGCAACATTTTTTTTATTTATACTCAGATTTATTTGGCTTATATTTTTCCACCCTTTATATCATCAGTCATCCACACAAGCTGTAATCAAATTACAAGCCTGAACTGGCCTAAATTTGTCATAGTTAATTTTCAGATTATATGAATTTGATTTATTTTGGACATTTCAAATTTAGATGTACCTGAGTATGAAAAAAAAGTTCATTAATGTGCATGCAAGCATGTCGGTGTTCCTTGCAGTTATAGCAGGCAGTAAGTGAGAGGGGTCCTGAAAGGAAAGCAATATACAGAAGGTTCGTGTCTGTCTACCCTGTGGTGAGTGTAAAGCTATACTCTCTAGAGTTCCTATGGGAGTGGGGCAATGGTAAATGTACCTTAAATTGTTTATTTACATCAAACTTACAACAAGCTAAATTTCAATAATCTTACCTGATTAGCAAGACTGATTAGGAGAAAGTGAGGACTGCAGATGAAGAGAGCTTCTTCAAGGAAGGCATCCTGGCAAGAGGATTCGCAGTAGGTTAAAATCTTCGAGGAGAGAAGAGAGCTTCTTCAAGGAAGGCATCCTTGCAAGAGGATTCGCAGTAGGTTAAAATCTTCTAGGAGATTCCTGAAGAAGGGCTCATACCCAAAACGTCGATTCTCCTGCTCCTTGGATGCTGCCTGACCTGCTACGCTTTTCCAGCAACACATTTTTAGCAAGACTGATTAGCAAGGTTAGATGTCATGGAATACAGGGAGAACTAGCCATTTGGATACAGAACTGGCTCAAAGGTAGAAGACAGAGGGTGGTGGTGGAGAGTCGGTTTTCAGACTGGAGGCCTGTGACCAGTGGAGTGCCACAAGGATCGGTGCTGGTTCCTCTACTTTTTGTCATTTACATAAATGATTTGGTTGTGAACATAAGAGATACAGTTAGTAAGTTTGATGATGACACCAAAATTGGAGGTGCAGTGGACAGCGAAAAGGGTTACCTCAGATTACAACAGGATCTTGACCAGATGAGCCAATGGGCTGAGAAGTGGCAGATGCAGTTTAATTCAGATAAATGCGAGGTGCTGCATTTTGGGAAAGCAAATCTTAGCACGACTTCGACACTAAATGGTAAGGTCCTAGAGAGTGTTGCTGAACAAAGAGACCTTGGAGTGCAGGTTCATAGCTCCTTGAAAGTGGAGTCGCAGGTAGATATGATAGTGAAGAAGGTGTTTGGTATGCTTTCTTTTATTGGTCAGAATATTGAATACAGGAGCTGG
Source organism: Hemiscyllium ocellatum (assembly GCF_020745735.1). Taxonomy (NCBI): domain Eukaryota; kingdom Metazoa; phylum Chordata; class Chondrichthyes; order Orectolobiformes; family Hemiscylliidae; genus Hemiscyllium; species Hemiscyllium ocellatum. The sequence continues at coordinate 22,949,095 of NC_083425.1, read as the reverse complement.
GAGGGCAAGTTGCAGCTATACAGGACATTGGTTAGGCCACTGTTGGAGTGTTGCGTGCAATTCTGGTCTCCATCCTATCGGAAAGATGTTGTGAAACTTGAAAGGGTTCAGAAAAGATTTACAAGGATGTTGCCAGGGTGGAGGATTTGAGCTATAGGGAGAGGCTGAACAGGCTGGGTCTGTTTTCCCTAGAGCATCGGAGGCTGAGGGGTGACCTTATAGAGGTTTACAAAATTATAAGGGACATGGATAGGAAAAATAGGCAAAGTCTTTTCTCTGGGGTCAGGGAGTCCAGGACTAGAGAGCATAGGTTTAGGGTGAGAGGGGAAAGATATGAAAGAGACCTACGGGGCAACTTTTTCACACAGAGGGTGGTACGGGTATGGAATGAGCTGCCAGAGGAAGTGGTGGAGGCTGGTACAATTGCAACATTTAAGAGACATTTGGATGGGTATATGAATAGGAAGGATTTGGAGGGATATAGGCCGGGTGCTGGCAGATGGGACTAGGTTGGATTGGGATATCTGGTCAGCATGGACGGGTTAGACCGAAGGGTCTGTTTCCATGCTATACATCTCTATGACTCTATGACTCTACCCCAAGCATCCTGATTACCATCCCCATCTGTGTCTTCTGATCCTTACTGCCTCGCACTTCTGTTTGTCAGCACCCCACACCCAATTACTCATCACCCTGAACACTGCCTCATATCTACATTCCTCTTCTCTCCTGGCCAACTTTTGCCTCTTTCCCCACCCCTCCATGAAATTGCCCTAGCAAGTCCACTCCGGTGCCAACAGTAACTCCAAGCGTCAATCACATTTCACTGGTGGGAGGTCTGTCACGTATACACTTTATTTTGTGTGTCACCGTTCAGTCATGGTGATGATTTCTTGCGGCCACCCGCCATCCTCAGACGCTACCCTCTCCACCTTCCCACAAAGTGCCTAAACATTGGCTAGCCTCAGATTGGATCATCAAAAGTAAACATCAATATTTTGAAACAGTGAATAGCCCAATGATGTGAATTTTCTATTCTGGATAGTGTACTTTGCAACATATTTAAATCTTCATCTTTAATTTAAACTTGCAACAGGAGATTATTACTGTTGCAAACATGTTCTACACTCTATTCATGCCTAAATAGTTTGTTCAACAATTGCAGTGCCAAAAATACTCTGTGTTATCCAGAGTTGGATGCACTGATGGATTGAAGAAAATAGCAACAAGGGAGCCCAAAAAAATCGATAGCACTTTGCATTTGTGTGGAATAATTGTACATTCCGACCAAGCTCTGGTTGGTACTGTCTCTGCTGACATTTAAAAATTAGATGATCAGTGGGAAGTGAGCATCTTGGATCATTGCCACTGATAAGAGCTAGGCTGCCGTGAAATAACAATGTAAAAAGAGGTCAGTTCTGATCGGGTACCTGAATTGAACACCCAGCCGTTGCTGCACGATAGTAGGAACAAGCTCTCAAACATACTCAACCTTCAAGTTTAACACGACTTTCGAAGCCTGCAATTTGGAAATTTATGTCTAAAGTCAAGGTCATTTGCATGCAGCCAAGGTTTTGACATCCATCAAAGTACTGCCAATAGATGTCTGCGATCGTACATAAATACATCTCTAAATCACCACAGAGAGTGGCCCTTTGCTGTCACTGGATTGCCAGAATGCCTACCCCTAGAGTCTGTGAGGCTTACCGTTCTTCATCTCCTGGATCAGACATGGAAATAAACACCTCCACAATAAGCTGCTCAGAAACCAGACAGTCAAAGCCAGACTCAGCCATAATTCAATGGCTCATACTCTATCAGAGTTTTAGGTTAAAGCTTTATTTCACACACTTCAGCACAAATTCTAGGGTAATACTCCAGTGCACTACAAGAGTAGTCTGCACTGACAGAGGGCCTGCTGTTGGTATGAGATGCTTCCCAGCTGACACCTCAGGTGACTTTTTTTTTAAAAAAAGCAGTTTTAGTTCAAAGAGGAGGGGAGGAAGTTGCCCTCAGCTTAATCCTTTACTCAACTTTGTAAAAGTAGAAGACCAGGTAATTGACAACTTTCAGTTTGTCGGAGCTTTCTGTGCGTGAATTGGCTAATGCGTTGCCCATTTTAATTTGCCTGTGACAACACTTTCAACAAACACTTGGCAACAAATTAAGTTGTGACATCCTGAGATTATGAGCAATCTGAAACGAATTTTTCTTTTTAGGAGGAGATTTGACAAACACTAGTTCAGGGTGGTCAGTGTCTTCTGAAATCTGAGCACTGACAGTATCTATTACAAGTTGATGTGTGCATTGTACCCATCTCTGCCAGGTCAAGTGTAATACCAGCAACATATGTATCACACTGCTCTCCTCTTCAACCTCAGCATCTCCCTCACCAAACGTCTTCCCCAATTTGGAGATGAGGTTCAGCAGAAGCTGCAGTTAATGTGTGAGATCATGTTAAAAATCTGAACACAATGTGTTCATGCAAAGAGACAAGGTTTAACTTATCTGTAGTTTTGTTTTTGTCTGTATCATAAATAATCAGAGGAGAGGTTGTGAATCTGTGGAATTCTTTCCCGTGGAGGGCTGTGGAAGTTGGGTCATTAAGTGTATTCAAGCTGAGATTTTTAGTCAGTAAAAGGTAGGAAAGTAGAGTTGAGGATTATTAGATCAGGCATGATCTCATTGAAGGGCACAGCAGACTCGATGGGCTGAATGGCCTACTTTTATTCCTATGTTTTATCATCTTACTCGCATTTGAAGGTTATAGCAGCCAAGAGCAAATCTGCTGGTGTGGAAGGGAAGGTGGCAAACTTTACAACAATGTTACCATAAAGAATAAACAAGTTTGCATAAGGAAAATCTACCAGAAAATTTTCAATAAGTATGAATTTATATCCAATGCAGTGAAGGAGTTTCAATCACTGTATTAATACATATAATCATTACTCGAGCAAATCAAAACATACATACCACATAGGAGCTGTCTGTTGTTTATACAGTAGACATGCACTATTTATGAAGTGTACAGGACTTACACAACTACAATATTTATAGGAAGGGATCAAGAAAAAGAATCCACATACAACACAGCTTGTTGAACCCATTGATTGACTTCCCTGCTCTGCTGGACATGGTACACGTTTCAATGCTGAACACAATCCTTTGTTCTCTAATGTGGCCAGTTGAGAGTATATCCAGTTGAACCTGACAACACCACTAAGTCTGAGGTATGCATCATTTAGCTTTCACCCAGTAAATACCACAGGCAGATACAGATCTGTATAAAAAGCATGGTACCAATGGAAAAAGGCACTATTTCGAGAGAAATTGAAGCACTCTGCATTGCCATTTCGTCTCACAAACCAACAGCTTGCAATTGTAGTGAAAGTAGTGCAAGAATTTTCCAGGCGATGTCCGATGTTAAGTGGCTACTATGCTGCCATGATCATTCACTCATTCATCATCTGCAGTACTCAATGTGTCAGGCTTTGCTTTGAACTTTCAATTATTTACAAGGTGCTCCTGTCTTCTGCCTGCAAAAGGCCAATTAATCATGAGCAGGCCTGGCCCTGGAATTCTACACAACTTCTGAGCAAGTTCTAGTAAACAAGGGGCGAGGATGATATTTGATCAATGAGTCACTCTGACATTCTTACACTCCAATCAATAAAATATACCACTGAGGGGAGATGAGCCGAAGTTTTTTAGCACAGTGACTTGCGATGATCTGGAATGCATTCTCTGAAAGGTTGGTCGAGGCAGATTCAATAATAAATTTCAAGAGGGATTCAATACAGGATAGTTAAAAAAGAAATAATTGTCTAGCCATGGTGAAAAGGGAATGCACCAGGACTGACAGGAGAGCTGTTTAAAAGAGCCAGTAGACTCACAGCAGCCTGAATGGCCTCCTTTGCTGTGATTGTAACACTGTAAACATGAAATCTGTGAGACACTTTATTGATCACTGTGCCATTGTAACAATGATACTTAGGGGACAGGTTTCGCAAAAACTGGTCAACAATTAAAATGAATAATATTGGCAATCAGGGAAAAGGTTTTTTGTACTTGATGGAACTTAGGTGAATAATGGGCATGGCCTTCACTTTGTCTGTTCAATGGTGCCCATGCCATTTTCATGATCAAGCCTAATTTAAGGGAGATCAATGTTCTCCCAGTACTAAACCTCCAATTTAAAGGCAGTGTTTTAAAGATACACTTGTCAATGATGGATAACAAGCAAATATACTCTGGAGTAGGGTTCAACCAGAGCCCTCTCAGTCTCTCATGCTGCGCTGGACATGTTTATATAGCAAGGCTGCAGCAAATGGGAGGCCCTCTTTCCCTCTGGGCATCACTGGGGCCCCAGATTTAACAGCAGCCATTGAAAAGGCTCTTGGAAAGATGGAGGAATGCACAGATACTGCAAGCCATGGGGCCAGGAACTAGCAGCAGTGCAGGAGAAACGTAATGACTTCACTAGAACTGCAAAGTAACTGCTGCCCCATATCTCTCACATTCTGTATAGCACTGCATCACCCCAAATGACCATGATACTCCCTTCCTAGTGACATGCTCAGTACAACAACCTGGTGCTGCACTGAGTTGTTCTTTGACCGCTACCATTTGCACTTGCCACTGTACATGAAAACCATTGTTCCTTTCCTCTTTGTGGATCTTTAATGTGACTGTAGCATTAGCAGAGGGTCAAACATTTGCCAGTATTGCCCCAGAAGCTGCACCATCCACATTCTGTGACACTTCCAAGTACCAGGGCATGAGCCTGATACTTGCTGTGGGATACATAGTTGAAGAGGTATGCAGTGAGAGACACGATAAGAACAAGTGTCAGTGAAAAACACAAAGTAGCAGAGATTACTCTCACAGCACAGCTCTGCTGAAGTGAGTAGGGGTGCAAGCAATACTTATTCCCAAAGCTTTAAAAGAAAGATGTTTGCTGGGCATCTGAAATTTCTAAACGTCTTCGATGCCCACCAGAGATCTCCTGTGATAATCAAAAAATCTGAAGGACTGCACTATCAATAGGTATGGGTATTGATGTATAGAATTGGAACTCTGTGAATGTGCCAGTTTCCATCTCAATGGACGCTATAGTGTTTACTTGCAGAGGCATGTGTCACCAGCATGTTTTGGCATCGGTTACCTGTTTAACGTGGGGGAGTAATGAGGCTGGTGTTCCTGCTATCACTGCGGCAGGAGTAAACCAACTCAAAGATGATCAGAGTTCCAGTACCCTCCACTGAACCAAACAATTAAATAATTTTTAAAAAGCATTGATATAGCGCCTTTCATAACTCAATGTCCTAAGGCACTTTACAAACCATGAAGCACTTTTTAAAGTGTGATTACTGTTGTAGTTTGGGACTGTGAACTATGACAGGTCTGTGTGCCTCTCCTCTGAGAACTACAGGAATGTTATTAGAATCTTATAAATGCCATAGAGAATGGTAGAATTCCTACATAACGGCTCCTCCTAATTGCTTTCCCTCAGTTTCTGTTCTTTGGCTCCTTCCTCCTCCTTTTCCTTCGGTGAGAGTAGAATTGCCAGAAAGGCCTCCATGAAGAACAAAGTGTATTGCCAGAACCCCTAAAGAGTTCAGAATGTTCTGCAGCCACAGCTAGTACTTTCAAAAATCTCAATAACAAATAAAAATGAGATCTGGACTTTGCAGGAAGTGGTGAACAAGCAGCACTTGGTGTCCACTAGGCTTGTAGCTTCCCAAAAGCATTTTGTGGGGCATTTTCCAGTCACTGGGAGCCCCAAACATATGGTGCCCTCTGCAGGGGACCTGTGATATGAATGAACAAGATGAACAACAACATGTCTCCTCAACCAATCAAGTTGAAGAATCCTTACAAAGGAGCATCATGTTTAAACTAGGAAGTGTAAATTAGATTATTGGACTCAATGTCAAATCATGAACAGAAAGCAATACAAAGAGAGGAATAGAAGGATGGATGAAGAGGATGAGAGACAAAACATCAAAAAAGTAAAATTATTTTTAAAAACTCAAAATCCAAAGGAAGGAAACTCCATACTTGTGAAAATTAACTGCCATTGTCACAGAGGTTATTTACTAGGTGCTGAAGAAGTGTCACTGGACCCAAAACGTTAAGTCTGATTTCACTGCACAGATGCTGCCAGACCTGATGAGTTTTTCCAGCATTTTCTGTTTTTGTTTATGATTTCAAGCATCCACAGTTCTTTCAGATTTTTATTCAGTAGTATTTAAGACTTACTTCTGCAGTTAAAAGTTTGCTTACTCTAGATTTGACAAACCTTAACATTTTCTAGCATATTATGGGCAATTAATGGGTTACCACAATATCCTCACACCCTCCAGTCTGGGGTCTCTCAGTGACATACCCATCCAGCAAAGCTGGTGAAAGGAGAGAACAATGCAATCAGAAACCTCCTGCTTGCTCCATGTTATTCTGCCTGCAGTAAGAAGATGGAAGTTGCTTCCTCATTTTCTTGCTAAAATGGTAATGCTCATTGTCTTTGCTTCAACAACATCCTGATCATAGTGTTTCATACAATCATACAGTAATAGAGTCATAGAGATGTACAACATGGAAACAGATCCTTCGGTCCAACCCGTCCATGCCGAACAGATATCCCAACCAAACCTAGCCCCACCTGCCATATCTCTCCAAACCCTTCCTATTCATATACCCATCCAGATGCCTTTTAAATGTTGCAATTATACCAGCCTCCCTAACTTCCTCTGGCAGCTCATTCCATACACGCACCACCCTCTGCATGAAAACATTGCCCCTTAGGTCTCTTTTATATCTTTCCCTATCACTCTAAACCTATGTCCTCTAGTTTTGGAGTCCCCCATCCCAGGGAGAAGACTTTTGTCCATTTGTCCTATCTATGTCCTTCATGATTTTATAAACCTCTATAAGGTTGCCCCTCTGTCTCCGATGCTCGAAGGAAAACAGCCCCAGCTTATTCAGCCTCTCCCTATAGCTCAAATCCTCCAACCCTGGCAACATCCTTGTAAATCTTTTCTGAACCTTTTCAAGTTTCACAACATCCTTCCAATAGGAAGGAGACCAGAATTGCACGCAATATTCCAACAGTGGCCTAACCAATGTCCTGTACAGCCGCAACATGACCTCCCAACTCCTATACTCATTACTCTGGCCAATAAAGAAAAGCATACCAAACGTCCTCTTCACTATACTGTCTACCTGCAACTCTCCTTTCAAAAAGCTATGAAACTGCACTCCAAGGTCTCTTTGTTCAGCAACACTCCCTAGGACCTTACCATTGGGTATATAAGCTGAAAATGTGGCACTGGAAAAGCGCAGCAGGTCAGGCAGCATCCAAGGAACTGGAAATTCGACGTTTCGGGCATAAGCCCTCCTGATGAAGAACTTATGCCTGAAACGTCAAATCTCCTGTTCCTTGGATGCTGCCTGACCTGCTGTGCTTTTCCAGCAACACATTTTCAGCTCTGATCTCCAGCATCTGCAGACCTTACTTTCTTCCCATTGGGTATATAACACCTGCTAAGATTTGCTTTCCCAAAATGCAGCACCTCGCATTGTTCTAAATTGAACTCCATCTGCTACTCCTCAGCCCATTGGCCCATCAGATCAAGTTTCCATTGTAATCTGAGGTAACCTTCTTCACTGTCCTCTACACTTCCAAAATTCTGGGTCCATGTAGATGACACCTTTGTCATCACAAAACGAAACAAGATAGAAGAGACATTTAACATCATCAACAACACCCTCACAGGCATAAGGTTCACCAAGGAGGAAGAAATTGACAACAAACTCGCATTTCTGGACGTCACAGTCGAAAGAAAGGACAAGGGAGAATTACAAACCTGCGTATACAGAAAACCGACAAACACTGACCAAATACTTAACTACACCAGCAACCATCCCAACACACACAAACGAAGCTGTATCAGAACACTATTCCAACGAGCCACCACACACTGCAGCACAGACAAACTTCAGAAAACAGAGAAGAACAATGTATTCAAGAAGAACGGATACTCAAATAATACAGTGCGCAGATTCCTCGAAAACAAACCACGACAAGCAGACCAAACACAGCCAGAAACCCTAACCACCTTACTATGCATCAAAGAAGTTTCAGAAATGACAGCCAAACTACTAAGACCCCTCAGAATTCTAGTAGCACACAAACCCCCACAACATTCTCAAATAAAAACTAACAAACTTAAAAGACACAGTACAACCCATGAAAAAAACCAACGTCATTTACAAAATTCCATGCAAGGACTGCCACAAACACTATGTAGGACAAACAGGAAGAAAGTTAGCCACCAGGATACATGAACACCAGCTAGCCACAAAAAGACACGACCCTCTCTCCCTCGTAGCCCTACACACGGATGAAAAAAAACCACCATTTCAACTGGGACAACACATCTATCCGGGGACAGGCTAAGCAAAGACAAGCCAGAGAATTCCTAGAGGCCTGGCACTCCAACCACAACGCCATAAACAAATGCATAGATCTAGATGCCATCTATCAACACCTCAGATAAAGAACAGGAAATGACATCACCACAAACCCAGGAACCCCATCCAGGACAAACACATAAATAGAAAGCAGGAGACAACAGCTTCGCTTCACTTGGAGGTCACCACTGAGGATGTTACCTAGCCAGGTAATGAAACGACTGGATATCAAACCTACAGCTCAGCAAGCAAACCTACACCCTACACTTCCAATTTTTGGTGTCACCTGCAATCTTACTAACTAAACCTCCTATGTTCACAGCTAAAACATTTCACATCTAAAAATGACAAATGTAGTGGACCTAGCACCAATCCTTGCGGCGTTGCATTGGCACAGACCTCTCGTCTGAAAAACAACCCTCCACCACCACCCTCTGACTTTTACCTAGCCAGTTCTGTATCCGAATGGCTAGTTCTCCCTGTATTCCATGAGATCTAACCTTGCTAACCAGTCTCCTAGGGGGAACCTTGTCGAGTGCCTTACTTAATTCCATATAGAACATGTCCACCACTGTTCCCTCACCAATGCTCTTTGTTATTTCTTCAAAAAACTCAATCAAGTTCAGGACACATGATTTCCCATGAATAAAGCCATGTTGACTATTTCATATCAGTCCTTGCCTTTCCAAATACATGTAAATCCTATCCCTCAGGATTCCTTCCAACAGCATGCCCACCACTGATGTCAGGCTCACTGGTCTATAGTTCACTGGCTTGTCCTTACCACCTTTCTTAAACAGTGGCGCCATGTTAGCCAACCTCCAGTCTTCTGGCACCTCATGTGAGAGTATTGATGACACAATATCTCAGCAAGTGGCCCAGCGATCACTTCCCTAGCTTCCCACAGAGTTCTAGGGTACACCTGATCAGGTCCTGGGGATTTATCCACCTTTATTCATTTCAAGACATCCAGCACTTCCTCCTCTGTAATATGGACATTTTGCAAGATGTCACCATCTATTTCCCTACATTCTATATCTTCCCTGTCCTTCTCCACTGTGAACACCATTGTAAAATACTCCTTTAGTATCTCCCCCAACTCCTGCGGCTCCACACAAAGGCAGCCTTGCTGATCTTTGAGGGGCCCTATTCTTTTCCTAGTTACCCTTTTATCTGTAAGATATTTGTAAAGACTCTTTGGATTATCCTTAACTCTATTTGCCAAAGCTATCTCATGTCCCCTTCTTGCCCTCCTGATTTCCCTCTTAAGTATACTCCTACCGCCTTTATACTCTTCTAAGGATTCACTCGATCTATCCTGTCTATACCTGACATGTGCTTCCTTGTTTTTCTTAACCAAACCCTCAATTTCTTTAGTCATCCAGCATTCCCTATACCTACAAGCTTTTCCTTTCACCCTAGCAGGAATATACTTTCTTTGGACTCTCGTTACCTCATTTCTGAATGCTTCCCATTTTCCAGCCATCCCTTTACTCACAATCAGCAAGACAGCTTTTTTAATGATCTTGCCTAATACCATCAAAATTAACCTTCTTCTAACCTAAAACTTAAATTTTTAGATTTGGTCTATCTTTCTCCATCACTATTTTAAAACTAATAGAATTATGGTCGCTGGCCCCAAAGTGCTCCCCCACTGACACCTCAGTCACCTGCCCTGCCTTATTTCCCAAGAGTCGGTTAAGTTTTGCACCTTCCCTAATAGGTACATTCACATACTGAATCAGAAAATTTTCTTGTACACACTTAACAAATTCATCTCCATCTAAACCCTTAACACTATGGCAGTCACAGTCTATGTTTGGAAAGTTAAAATTCCCTACCATAACCACCATATTACTCTTACAGATAACTGAAATCTCCTTATAAATTTGCTTCTCAATTTCCCTCTGACTATTAGGGGGTCTATAATACAATCCCAATAAGGTGATCATCCCTTTCTTATTTCTCAGTTCCACCCAAATAACTTCCTTGGATGTCATTCCAGGAATATCCTCCCTGAATACAGATGTAATGCTATCCCTTATTAAAAACACCACTCCCCCTCCTCTCTTGCCTCCTTTTCTGTCCTTCCTGTAGCATTTGTATCACAGAACAGTCCCGTCCATCCCTGAGCCACGTTTCTGAAATTGCTATGATATCCCAGTCCCATATTCTTAACCATGCCCTGAGTTCATCTGCCTTCTCTGTTAGGCCTCTTGCATTGAAATAAATGCAGTTTAATTTATCAGTCCTACCTTGTTCTCGGCTTAACCTTTGCCTGGCCTGGCTGTTTGACTCACTTCTTTTCTCAACTCTACCGGTCTCAGATTAATCTCTTTTCTCACTCTCTCCCTGGATCCCACCCCACCCAACTCACCTTACTAATTTAAATCCTCCCAAGCAGCTCTAACAAATCTCCATGATAGTATATTAGTTCCCCTTCCAATTCAGGTGCGGTCCATCCTTCTTATATGGGTTACTCCTACCCCAAAAGAGATTCTAATGATCCAAAAATGTGAATCCTTCTCCCATACATCAGCTCCTCAGCCATGAATTCATCTGCTCTACCCTCCTATTCCTATCCTCACTAGATCGTAGCACTGGGAGTGATCCAGATATTACTACCCTTGAGAACCTCCATTTTAAATTCCTGCCTATTTTCGCTATTCTCCCTTCAGAATCTCATCCATTCCCCTTCCTATGTCATACAATGGCCCCTAGAGAACATTCTGCACCCTCTCTGAGACATTTTTGATCCTGGCACCAGGGAGGCAACACACCATTCTGATTTTTTTGCTGGTGGCCACAGAAACGTCTGTCTGTGCCTCTGATTAGAGAGTTCTCTATCACAATCAATCTCTTAGAACCAGATGTAGCCCTCATTGCATTAAAGCTAGTCTCGATACCAGAAACTTGGCTGTTCATGCTGTATTCACCTGAGAATCCATCACCCCTTACATTTTCCAAAACAGCATACTTGTTTAAAATGGGGATATCCACATATGATTCCTGCACTACCTGCCTACCTCTCCTACCTTTCCTGAGGTTAACCTATTTTTGTAACTGCATCTGTGGCTTTTCTCCCTTCCTATAACTACCATCCATCACAACCCCTTGCTCTTGTAAATTCCTCATTGCCTCTGTCGCTCCAACCGACCCATTCAATCTGATAGGATTCACAGCCAACGGCATTTATTGTAATACATAAACCCTCCCTAAACTCCCACATCCAACAAGAGGAGCATATCACTCTACTATAGGCATTTTTGCTTCTTCCAATCTTTAGACCCAGAAAATAGCACCATCTTATTCCTCTACAAAACACTGCTCCAGGCTAACTTAATACTTACGACTTAAGAGACATATCTCCATAAAACATGCAATCAAGAAAGAACCCACTCTACTCACTTTTGTCAATTTACAGCAAGACTATACTTAAAACTATTCACTTATCTGTTTCTATGCTGTGACCTCTCCCAAACTGGTTCCTCCAAAATCAGTTATGAATTTCGCTGTTTGTTAAGTTTTCTTGGACACACTCCAATGTCCAGCGATACATGAATTCAAACAGCAAATGCAGTAACTGCACAGGTTCATTACCGTGTCAGTTAACAGTGTGGCTTTCTTTCTCTCTCTCTTGCTCCTGCACTGACCTTTTGCTGCCTATTATCTGTCCTTCTCCTTTTAAAAATGCCATTGTTTTGACTTCTTTTCTGCAAAGTTCCAAATCAAATAGGTTGGATTATAGAATGGCTATGGAGCAGAAGGAAGACTTTCAGACATTTTGCAAAAACAATTCATCTCTTCCCACTCCCCATATTTTTCCTGTAAATCTGCAAATCTTTTCACCTCTGAGAACTGTCCAATTTTTTTTGAAAGTCTCAGTTGAACTTGTGTTCACCAAAATCTCAAGTGGGGCAGTCCAGATCCACACGTTACATAAAGGTTTTCCTCATCCTCACCATTCCTTCTTTAGCCTATGGTGACCACCTTATCTGATTCTCAACAATTTTACCAAAGGAAACAGTTTCCCCATATATAGTCTAGGCCTCTCATTATTATGTAAACCTCCATCAAGTCTCCTCTTAATCTTCGTCTCTCCCAAGAAGAGCAGCTTCTGTATTTTCACATACCTTAAATGCCTCTCAAAGCTTGCCCACATTTTGTCCTGGGAAGTTCTGTTGATCCTCTTACATTGTAAAGTAAATCCATTGATTACTTTTTCCTTTTCTTTTGTCTCCCAAGATCATTTGACACCTCCTACTTCCTCTTCTTACTTTAGTGCCGCTCCCACCGGCACTGGCCTGTTACCACTTGTCTCCAAATTAGACATCTGCCTTGCATTCTGCAGATGAGACACCAGAATTTGAAACTGGCTTCGTCCCAAGTTGCTGGGGTGAGGATGGTTTATCGCCTGCTTCAAAGCAGAAATGGTGCTGCAGATGCTGGAGATTAGCATCAAGATTAGAGTGGTGCTGTAAAAGCATAGCAGGTCAAGCAGCATCTGAGGAGCAGGAAAATCAATGTTTCAGACAAAAGCCCGATTGCCTGAAACGTCTATTTTCCTGTTCTTCGGATGCTGCCTGACCTGCTGCTCTTTTCCAGCACCATTCTAATCTTGACTATCGCCTGCTTCAGCCCTGATCTACTTGATCTCTGGCCAAATTACAACCAGGGCTGAGAAAGCTGCATTTACCTTTGCAACGTTGCCCTTTTTCAGTCACCAACATCCCCCAGAGTCAGTCAAAACACAGCAGTGACTAATGCCTCGATGTGTTTCCATTTAAAATGTAGGGCTCAACTCTTCCATCCATAACTAGCTTGTCACCATGTTACAATCAAAATAATATGGCGACCATATGCATCAAATTGATGATCAGTTGACAAACTGTAGATTTCCAGCCTCTTACAAAGTACCAAAGATATAGTTAGAAACCAATCCAAAGACCAACTCCTTTACAAGTTGTATCATGGCATCTTTTTCTTCTGCCTGAAAGTGCAACTGGGATCTGAAAAATGTCATTTCTAACTGCAATAATTTCTTCCTGCTGCATTGGAACAACAGCCTAGGACTCTGGGCTTACCTCTCTAGAGAGAGTCTTAAATCTATGACCTCTGAGACTGAGACAGGAATGTTACTACTGAGCTTTGGCTGACCCCTAAACATTCTTGTACTACCATCGAACTTCAGCTGTGCAACAGCCTTTGTCTCTGGTATTGAAGCTGGAGATTTTACCTAAGCACAGGCAATTTAACTGTTACTATCCTTGTTATTATCTTAATGAAGATAAAAGCTCAAGGATTGTTTTGAATATTATTGGTGTTCGGTTTAGATCAGTTTCTTCATCAACAGATCAACTGGTACAGCTAGCTTTGGATTATCCTTGGCAAAAATGCCAAGAAAAACTGTATTATTCCACCAGAAATTGGATACACACTTCACAAAATAATGATATTGCCAACAGGAACAAACAGAGGAAAGATCACTTTGGAATTACTGTTACTCTCATAGTTTTTCTGGACAGCCTTCTCTTGTTCATATAGAAATTGGATATTGTGACCAAGTTGGGATGCTGAATGATCATAAGTTAAGGTGGCATTGGTTGTCATGAAGTGCCACTACATGGTTTGAACACAAGATTTAGGCTTACACTCCAGTGCGGTAGTGAGGGAGTGCTATAATGTGCACTTTCAGGTGAAATGTTAAACTGAGGTCCTTCTTTCTGTCTCAGTGGACACAAAAGATCCTATGGCACAGCTCTCAACAATGACAGAGAAGTCTTTCTTTAGGTGCAGATCAATAGCTATCTCTTGGTCAACATCACATAAACGCATTACCTGGTTATTATGAAATAGTTATTTGAGGGCTACTGTGTGCAAACTGGCCAATCTATTCCCTGCATTACAGAAAGGCCTACACTTGAAAAGTATTTCACGAGCTGTGAACAGTTTGGGACACCCTGTGATTACAAAAGGTGCTATATAAATGAAAGTCATTGCTTTACAAATGAACACAGATGTTCATAATAGACTATGTTGTGGATTGCGCAGCTAAGCAAATGGAGTAATTTGGTAAGTCAATGTCCCTAAATTATTCATATCACAGTTGTTGAGTTTAACAACCGCACAAAAAGATATAGCAGCATATGTTTAACTGTTTGTTCTTGGTCAAATACAATTGTTTGACATGCAAATTGGTCTTTTTGTTCAAGCCAACATTTCATTGGTATCAGTCTCAGCTTCAAACGCAATGATATGGACAGAAGTGAGGATAGTGGAGCACTTAAAAAATAGCATACGTTCAGTAAATACCTACTTTGAGGTTTGTATGGTTGGAAAATGTCACATGGTTTATTCCCCTCCACCATGTTCATAATTTCTGATCAATGATTCAGGGCAACTTCCTCCATCTATTTAAAAAGAAATCTATAACGATTGCTCTAATGTAAGTAGCTGTGAATAATTCATAAGCTTACCTGCTTCTCTTCTCTCAGCATGCTTCAGTCCAGTCATCACAGATCTCCTCTCAACAATCAGGTTACATCCCCACTGTTGATTTCTGGAGAAATCTGCTACCCAGTTTCATCCTGTGAGGGAGGAAGAAGCACAATATTGGACCTAAACAGAACAAATACATTTGGCTCGATTTGTTTTGAACATTTCAAGAAATAATATCTTTTAAATTCAAGAGAATTAAGCATACTCTCCTTTCTTGATCCTTTATTTAGGACAATAGGATTTAGGGATGGGCAATAAACGCTAGCTCAGCCAATGAAACCCATATCCCTGAAAGAATTTAAAAAAAATTCCTTGTGGAAAATTAATCTGGATAATCTTAATCCTTTCCCAGAAGACAGTGGCCTACAGCATATTTCCTTTTAATTTATCTTTAATTGGAGCTAACTTGCCAACTCCATTCAGAAGGACAGATGGTGTAAGAGAATCTGTAATGTTGCAGCAAAGCAAGAAGAGGTACTCTTTAAAATGAGGGTGAAAGACACTTTGTTGAGGTCATTTACCAGAAACTTACATTACATTTAGTTCATGGTCTTTCAATTAGTGAGCGTGTGGTGCTGTCCGTATAAATGGACTAGCTCATTCCTAGTCTCCAACATCTATCATACTAAAGACCCTACTCTGCATATAATTCCACAATTTGATATAAGCACTGTGCAGAGTCAGTGGGGATAGAATCAGTTATGGCTGCCAGCAAAATAACATTGCCTACAGTGTCACAGTTACACAAGAGGTGACTCCATGGAGAGAGCTGTTTTGCAAATGCCTTTTTTTTAAGACTGATTCAATAATTTTACATTCAGAGTCCAGATGGACAAAGACTGTGACGTTCTCTTTTCTTTTATCCAAGGATTATGACTGAATTCTGACCTGCTGCACTTACTCTCATTGACGCCCACATTTGTCGCCACCTGTTACAGGCCTTGTTCACTCCCATGAATTACAAATTATCAGCTTTTGTCCTTCTGCCCAGCTGTTCTTAAACAGAGTCAGAGGTCACATGACACCAGGTTATAGTCTAACAGGTTTATATGGAATCACAAGCTTTTGGAGCGCAGGCCCTTCATCACCTGACAAAAGAGCAGTGCTCCGAAAGCTTGTGATTTCAAACAAACCTGCTGGACTATAACCTGGTGTCGTGTGGCTTCTGACTTTGTCCATCCCAGTCCAACACTAGCACTTCCACATCAAGGTTCTTGAACAGGGTCAATTTTACCTGTACAGCAGCAGTCAGTGAACGACCTTTGGAAAACTGATTTCTCCCCTTCTCCTCTGAAGGTGCTCAAGTAAAGGTACAAAGCCATCAGCTGCTTTCCCTCTACCCCTTATCCAAGTTCACATCCTTCCTGTGCACTAACATTCAATTGACAGCATCCACCTGGGCTCTAAAAAAAAATCAATATCCAACTTGGAGGCTGGTTTAATGAAAAGTTCACAGAAAAGCAAGAGATGCGGTTAACAACAACTTGAATTGCTAATAAAAACACATGTAGCAAGGTACTTAAATAACTTGGAGGTTGTGGAGGGAGGGGGATGAGGAAGAGAAAAATTTGCTTATTAGACATTTTGTTTGTAAAACTGTGTTGACCTTTGAGGACTTTGCTGAAATATTAGTTTTCTCATTCCATGTGAAGCTGCTTTGACCATTTCAGACACAGCTGATAAATTGGACTAGAGCTGAATACATTTCCCTTCCCTGAGAGCAGTACAGTCTGAGAGCCAACATGAAGCTAAGAAAGTGGAACACATTCAAACAGAATTTCATCAAAAGTGATTGACGGATGCCAGCAGGTTGCCAGGCGACCTGAATACAATGATAGAGTTTGCTGAATATGTAGATAGGCATCTAAAATAAGCAAGCTCAGTGATTATGTGCTTGTCTTCTGGTAAGAAATCGAACCTTGTAAAGTCTGAAGCCTCCTACTCTGTATCCTTACCATGGTGTACAGTGCTACCATGAACATGGTTTAACAGTTACTAAGAAGTGGGGCCTGAGCTTGTACCAATGGCTGAATAACTCAGGGGGGAGCATAATCAAACACTGAGGACATGCTGGGCAGAACAAGTCTCAGAAAGGCAGTTTACTTACAGTGCAGAGTCCCCTGATGTGAAAGTGGTCACAATCCTACCCCAGAGATGTGTGAAGGAAGTTTGGAAGTAGTAATTGTGCAACATTAACAATGACCAGTTCTGATTACCCTCTATACTCCAGTACAACTGGAATATCAGTTTCTTTCCAAACCCATGTGGTTGAATCTTGTGTACTTTTGTATTTGTGCCTTGCCTCTGGGAGAACAGAGTTCAACTGGAAAGCGTGACCTTCAAAGTTCTACTTTCCTCCACTAAAATCTATCTTGTAATCCAGCTATTTGGTAGCATATAGGTAAAAACAAGTACTGCAGATGCTGGAAACCAGAGTCTAGATTAGAGTGGTGCTGGAAAAGCACAGCAGGTCAGGCAGCATCCGAAGAGCAGGAAAATCGACGTTTCGAGCAAAAGCCCTATGGCTGGAGTCAGAGACAGTAGACCAATGGAGTTCTTTGGGACATTTCATAATGCTGAAAGCACTATTTAAATACAGGTTGCTGGGCTTTTTCCTTGGCCAGGTGAAGCTGCATTTGTTTTCCATCTCTCTGATTGCCATTCATCATGTCCCAAGATGCCCATGGAGAAATTAAACCAAAATCACTAAGTTCACTGCATCTGTGTGGTGAACACACTCACTTTTTGGGTCCTTTGTTTGAAATTCTTCTTTCTGGCTGCAGCTCTGTTTTGTTTTGTCTGCCAGTCATCTAGGTCATATAGTTTTTTTTCCTTACTGCCTTCATGTTGGTACATCTACATGGTCATAGAATCATAGAGATATACAGCAAAGAAACAGACCCTTCAGTCCAACTCATCAATTCCGACCAGCTATCCTAAATTAATCTAGTCCCATTTGCTGCGCTTGGCCCATATCTCTCCAAAACTTTCCTATTCATATACCCATCCAGATGTCTTTTAAATGTTGTAACTGTACTAGCTTCCATCACTTCCTATGGTAACTCATTCGATACATGCACCGCCCTTTGTTGCCCCTTGGGTCCCTTTTAACTCTTCCTCTCTCACCCTAAACCTATGCCTTCCAGTTTTGGACTCCCCTACCCCATGAAAAAGACCTTGGCCATTCACCATATCCACGCTCCTCATGATTTTATATACCTGTATAAGGTTGCCCTCAGCTGCAATGCTCCAGGGAAAATAGCCCCAGCCTCTCACTATAGCTCTAACCCCAGCAACATTCTTGTACATCTTTTCTGAATCCCCCTTTCAAGTTTAACAACATCTTTCCGATAGCAGGGAGACCAGAATCAAACGCAGTATTCCAAAAGTGGCCTAACCAATGCTCTGAACAGTCGCAACATGACCTCCGAACTCCTATACTCAAAGATCATCAGCTTACTTGGGCCAAATTATAATTGATTCCATTACATTTGGTGCAAACTCTTAAAAGTCATTTTCAAACTTTCGTGGTATCAATTACAGATCCTACAGAACTTTTAAGGAAATTACAAATTTATTTACTGCTCTGCTTCTGGGTTAAACCTTGATGCAGTTGGAGTTGTATGTCTCTTACATTATATTATTTTTCTCACACCAGCAGCACCTTATCAATTTAACAGTGTATCAAAAAAATAGGAATTCTGTGGGAAGCCTCCTTGATGAGTGATCAGGAAAGCCAACAGGAGCATGATCACAGATGTGGTTCGTGGAGCACTGTCGTCTCTGATGTCATGGGGGTCATACTGAAAGTTTGGGATATTTCCAACATGTTGCAGATATATAAAATTGGATTTTTTTGTGAACTTTTGTTCCTTTGGAACATATGACCCTCAAAGACCAATTTAATACACTAGTGGCAAGTTGAAAACCTTCTCAAAATCTCTAGTTAGTCATAACTAGATAGTAATGAGGGAAGTCAATGTTAAATATCTCACTTCAATATTAGATTGACACAGGTTTGTCAGCAGCAGCAGAATGCCAGTGAAGCCTTGTTAATTGAATGCAGAAAACTCTGACCAGTGTCCAGGTGCAGCAACAGCACTGTATAGATCTGTGAATCTCCACATGTACAGAATTACATGGAGCAGCAGTTAGGATTTTAATATTTGCAGAGAACAGTCACACAATGTCAGCTGAATGCTAACATTGTAATTGCAACTGCAGCGGTGAGTTTGAAATGAGTTGGCATTACATTCGCCAAGTCAAACTGCTGTGAATCACTCACTTCCTGGAGAAATTGTGCTCAGACGGCAGATCAGCTCTTGATACTCATATTCTGGGTCTAAAGCGAAGGAGCAACAGAGCCGTCAGAATAGCTGATGGTTCAGTCAATTCCACTCATTTCTAGGAGCTGCGTAAATAATGTATGTCAGGTAGAATCTCATGCTCTTGGAAAACCTCCAGGAGTTGAGGCATTTCTCAGTCAGAGATGCACAGGACTGAAGTACACCAATGGGGCGTGTTACAGGAGGAATCCATTTAAGAGGTCACCTCCTTGTTTGCTGTCCAATCAGAGATGGCAGGTGGGTACACAAGATCTCATGGGCCAGAGCAGCCGCTCCGACAATAGGACCAGTGTGAATGCTGCCGATGGCCAACCTGATGGGTCAGCAGGGAGCCACTGCAGCTATGAGTATTATCCATGGAGCATCCTCAAGGTGAAGGAATATGACCAGAAGAGGCACCTGCCTCCATTATTTCATATCCCAATGGAAAGGTGCAGACAGCAGTACCTCTACTTCAATAAAAACCAAAAGAACTGCAGACGCTGTAAATCAGAAACAAAAGTAGCAATTGTTGGAAAAGCTCAGCAGGCCTGGCAGCATCCATGGAGAGAAATCCGAGTTAATGTTTCGGGTCAAGTTCTGAGGAAGGGTCACGTGACGCGAAATGCTAATTCTGATTTCTCCCAACAGATCCCGCCAGACCTGCTGAACTTTTCCAGTAACTGCAGTATTTTGAATTGCTCTGAGTATTGCTGCAGCCTTAACAAATACATTGAATCCAAGTCCACTTTCACCACCTCACAGAGCTGGTATTACTGCTACACCCTTTGTGCTTTACACGAGAATGCCTGACATTCTGTGCAACTATTCCAAATTTGCATTATTCTTTGTCTGGGGTTACTGGCCAGACAACTACTCCCATTTGTCTCCCTCCTCCTGTAAATGCACAGAAGAGAGTGAGAGAGAGAGAGAAATGCTTTTGGGCTCAGACCTGACAGGCAACCTTCACAATTTACTCTTGTCTCCACCTTCAAATCCAGCTCACGAGGGCTGGTAAAATTCTGTCCATATTCTTTGTCATGCAAAGCTATCTGATTTCACCCAACTATTTGTAAATTGAAAGCTAGAGTAAATTCGTTACAGAACAAAGAACATACGGAGTCAGAGGAATCAAGATTCCCAGAAGAGACCATGTTGCACTATAAGAGGTTGAAATGGTGCAGTGACTGTGTCCCTTTCAGCTTTTACAGTAATGTGTGAAAAGATTTGTCATTAGGGTTCTGTCTGAATGAAATATGCTAAATTGTTGCTGGTTGGAACCTTCTTGAAAGTAAAGCCTAGCTCAGCATGTTTCTTTTAAATAATACTGATGAAAGATCTTTCCCACCTTCTGCAGATTTAGAAATGTAAGGCTGTCAGGTTACCACTATTCAAATGTAAGGCACAGGAATATAGTGCAGGCAAGTGAAGTGTTTGGACACATATTTTGCTGGTTGGAAGTTCTACCCTGTCATGTATTACAATGTTTATTTCATCCATGACATCACAAAGAAGAATTAAATTGGGAATGAGTTGCAGAGTATTATTAATCACTGTGGGATCCTTTTCTCATTTCTCACTTTTGATTCACAAATAGTCATTTGGTAGAAGAGTACTTGAGTCTAGCTAAAACAAAAATATACATTTTGTCAAGTCTTTTTCTCCTGTAGTCATCAGGACAATTCAGAGGAGTACCAATGTATGGGGGAAAAACAGCACTTGAGATGCAAAGAGGGGTGGCATGATGACACAGTGGTCAGCACTGTTACCTCACAGTGCCAAGGACCCAGGTTCGATTCCAGCTTTGGGCAGCTGTCTGCATTTCCTCCTGCAATTCAAAGATGTGCAGGCTAGGTGAATTGGCCATACTAAGTGTGAGGTTATGAGGATGGGTGATGTCTGGGTGGGAGGATAAGGCAGACTCAATGGGCTGAATGGCCTCTTTCTGCACTGTATGGATTCTATGAACATCTACACCACACGAGAAGAGTGCTAAATGGTTTGGAAGTGTACTCTGATTGACAGAGAAGTTGCCAAGAAGAATGCACAATTGTTTTGTTCATATTCATACATGCATTTGAGAGTTGCTGGCTAGGGCAATATTTATTACCCATCCTTAATTGACCAGAGGGGTTGCTGCCGGTCTGGAATTACATGTAGGCCAAACTATGTCTGGCGGATTTATCTCCCTAAAGGACATTCGTGAACCAAATATGTGAATTCATGATGACTGACAGTTAACTGCCAGTCTTGGTTTAAATTTTAAACCAGACAAGTTGACTCGGATTTATCAAGGCATCATCCTCAGAAATGAATCATCAAACGTTGCAGAGTTGAAACAGGCACAGGGCCTGCATATGTTCTTTCTGTCAGCAAAAAACTGGAGCCGAAATATTAATATATGCAGCCTTCAGTTTACGGAGAAGTGCCACACAATGAGTCCAAGTAACAATCCTACATTGCTCGTCAGCATATTTCTCTGCTCATTTAGGATTAAGCAGCAAATGTCGTTCAATCACAAAGACACACTTGGACACTGTCTTGTGCATTTTTTAAGCATGGGCAGATTGGAAACAGTCAATAGGTGGCTTCTTGCAAACAGCCAAAGGGATTTGTTAGTCTTAACAACCTGCCAGTCTTTGGGACAAAAAGCCTCCATACCTGGCATCAGCCTAGCACTGATATTCATATACCATATTGCCCATTGGTGTGACAGGGAGAACTTCTTTCTGGCTTGATAGCAGCATCTAGTTAGTGTTGAACACAACTCATTTTTCTCCTGCCATAACAACAGGGTGAAACAGCAGCTTCACTTACTGCTTCA
This sequence comes from Hemiscyllium ocellatum, assembly GCF_020745735.1. Taxonomy (NCBI): domain Eukaryota; kingdom Metazoa; phylum Chordata; class Chondrichthyes; order Orectolobiformes; family Hemiscylliidae; genus Hemiscyllium; species Hemiscyllium ocellatum. The sequence goes on along the minus strand of NC_083425.1, from coordinate 22,926,976 downwards.
ACTTTTGAGATACCTTACCCTTCCAGGGTAATCACGCTCTTTTCAGGACCAAGAATGACTTGGTCTCATGGCCTTTCACATAAGGTTGTGCAATATACAATGAGAAATGAGCTAACCATGGTAAATGTCACCATAGCCCTACCAAACCATAGGGTTTAATTACAGAGAGACAACTCTGTGGTGATTTAACCCGAGGGTCACCTCATCTCAGACAAATGATAAGTCTGAGAAGGAGAAATCTTCATGGTAACCTCAGCCAGTGCAACAATTGAACCCATGCTATTGACATTACAGTGCATCACACACTAGTCACTGAATTAAGTGCTCCCCTCTAATCAGGGTAACAGGACAGTTTTGATGCTCCTCATGTCAGCATCACTTTTGCAGCATGAGCTAATGGACAGGGCCCTATTAAAGAGGTTGCTGACAAAGCCAATCATATAGGGAATGGAACTGCAGGAATCACTAAGTATCTTATGCCAAGTAGGTTTATGATAAACAGTTGGAGAAATTTCAGTCTAATTTCTCAACTAGAATGTGGAGGAAGGGGATCTTTTGACTGTTCCATTTAAGGCATGAATTGGAGTACTGAACAGAGCCCATTAAGAAATTCTTACATATCATGCAGCAGTGCAGATGCCCTGTGGTTTCCTGTAGTACACTGGTGAATAGACTCCTAATGTTAAATGAGCACATGGACACTGTATTGCTATTGATATGCAAGTCCTGTACTGTCTTCACAAATCTGAAGGGATCCTTCCCCATGTAAGGAAACTTGCACATAACTGATCATTTATTTGACTGTTTAGCCAGTCCATGCTGTGCAGAACCAGTCATAGACAAGATACTTCATAAAGGGGCATCAATTTGGGTGTCTTAGGAAGTTTGAACACATAAATGGGCTGTGAGGAGAATCCTTACACAATTCCAGGAAATTCTTTTTGTAGCTTGCTTTCGAGTAAGGCTGTCCAGTCATGCTGAGCAGCATATCCAACAAATACAAATTTGGACCTGTCATTAAGGATAGTGTGCATTTTGTTGATTTAGTCACGCTTGGTAAGAATGACTATTCCAGTCTGTTAGTCGGATTTACTGATATGTATGTTTAGGTTGGCTTTGAAGCCACGCAACACTGCCAAACATTCTAGCTGCATGTGAAAATCAGACAAATAATTCAGAATCCTGCAATATGTGCATACTGGATCAGCAAGGCATGCCTTCAAGGCTTCACTGTCTTCAGTAGGTGCTGCTCGGTAGTTTGTGCTGGGGCAATTGAGGTCACAAGATTCTATCTCAGCAAATCCCAGTTCCATTTTGATGTACAATGAAGACATACCAACACTGAAGCCATGTGCAAGGACAAACTCCTCACGGTCAGACAATACATGCTCAAAGAGGTTGACCACATGTTCAGTGCCATTGTTAATTGCATTGCCAAACTGCTTGAGTGAGTTTATGGTATGGATTCATTTTAAATAGGTACCAATTCATGGTGCTGTCTATTGAAAAAATATAAACAGATCAAATTGAAAAATGAAAGAAATTTGAGCACTTCAGACCAAGCCCATTGTAGGGCACTAGGTATTACCAATCTGTTCAATCTTCATCCCACATAAATGCAAGATTTTGATAATTTGAAATAAAGGAAACAGAATTTTGGTTTATTGAAATATTCTAATTCTGCAGCTCCAGCCAATATAGGAATTGCCACAGCAGAACTTTGGAATCAAACTGACTTGTTTCCAGTTTGATTCAATGTGTTCTGAGAGGGTTGCTAAATGTAATGCACAATGTGCAGACATGTGAGGCAAGTGATGCTTTGAGGATTGTGTAGGAGAGCTGCTTGGAGGATTGTGTTGTATCGCTGACATACCAATTTCACCTCTACTCGTTCCTTTTAAATTCTCTCAATGTGTGCAATGCTTTGCTGAATGAATTTTCTGCATTGTGATTGGTCGTAATCCAGTGATTCCGATCAGTCAATCAGGATGTCTCCTGCCGTGACCGAGTTCTGAGTAAAGTAGCGGCTTTTCAAGGATCCTGGATTGCCTTTCTTACTACTAAATGTCTGATGGTACTTCTCCAGTCCTTTGTGGTTCCTGCTGTAAGTTGTCCAAGACTCTGTGGTTTGTAGGAGTGTAGGGATCACCCTCTGCCCAGGAAACCATAACCTTGGTCTCAGGTTTGAGATCCTGATTTTTAAATACTCCCCTCCTCAATTGGTCAAATGTTGAGTTGTCCCATTGGAAGACTTGAAGAATATCATCAACTCCACCTATCATCTGCCAAAGATGGGGCAAGATGTGTTTGCTGAAGTAGTGGGTGTGCACTTTGGTTCTATCTGTTCCTTCTCCTCTTTGCCAAGTCAACATAATTGCATCGTCCACCCGTTGTGTTAGGTGTAGAGTCCGGATGGGTTGATGTGGACTTGTTGGGCCAAAGGGCCTATTTCCAAACTGGAAATCTAAACATTTCTGGCTTGATCTAACAAGGCAGTTTTTAATCAATGATAAAATCTGATTTTTTTGCCTTGTATTGTTCTGTGTTAAAAATGTTTTTGACTCAATGCTCCCACTGAGGGAAATTTCCATTACACTGTGGCTGTATAATTTTAACAGATGAATGCTATAAAAACCTGCTCCTCTTTCTTTCTTAATGTAACTAGAATTGCCCAAAACCTGACTTATGTAATAGAGATATTTTAGGAAGTTGGTCTTTGAGGATTAATTGTTCTATTAGTTACTTAATAATGTTGTTGACTTTAAGGTGTTCTTCCAGGCATAAATGAGAAATGGTCAAAAGACCTCCTCCTTTCACTGGCTGGCTGTCCGATTTTGAAAAGGTAAATGTGTGTCTATTAATACCTGACCATATGGTCAGTTTAAATAAGCTTTTGCGATGTTAAATAAAGGGGATTATTTATTTACACGAGCGCCTGGAAAACCTAGCACTGTGTCTCTCACTTACTACTCAGTCAGTCAGACAGACACACACACACTAAAGAGGGTAGTGCACTTTTCCAAGTTACAAACAAAGGTGCCATCTTAATATGCAGAAAACAGGATATGAAGCCAAAAAAATGAAACTATAACATTAATCTTGCAGTCTTATATCAATAACGTTAGGTGGCCTTTGGAACAGCTCCAACTTCAAGCTCAGGTCCATGCTGGTAAAAGGACAACAATGCTGCAACCATAATTTTCCACACCACTGCTGCTGGAGCAAAGAGTTCCCACTCTCTACCAACATCTCACTCCACCAACAGCGCCACCTCGGGTTCACACTGGGCAGTTACCGCTGGTGCCACAAAGTCCTGGGACCAAAATTGTCACCATCTCCGCTGTCAAGCACACAGGCTTAGCCACAGAACTGGAGCCTAGGCTCAGCTTGTGAGTCTGGACCAGGGGATTAAACCTGTGATCTGCCCCTTGCTCTCCAGGAGTACCAGGGCTAGGATGGAGCCTTATCCCCCTCATCCTGCCATTGCTGCTGGGTTCACATAGTCATCTTCATCCACACAGGGCCTGCGCTCACTGATGCCACTGCAACCCGGGCTTTAAAGACTTTTAAAGAAAAGGAAAAGAAAGTTAGTAGGTATGGGATACAGGGAAATTTGGCTGTATGTATATAGATTTGGCTGACTGACAGAGGACATCAAGTGGTAGTGGATGGAAGGTATTCTGCCCCGAGGTCGGTGACCAGTGGTGTCCCTCAAGGATCTGATCTTCAGCTTCTGCTCTTTGTAGTTTTTATAAATGACTTGGATGAAGAAGTGGAAGGGTGGGTTAGTAAGGTTTGTCGATGACACAAAGGTCAGAGAGGTTGTAGACAGTGTTGAGGTCTGTTGAGGCCACAACTGGACATTGACAAGGATGCAGAGCTGACCTGAGAAGTGACAGATGGAGTTCAACCTGCATAAATGCAAAGTGATTCATTTTGAAAGGTCAAATTTGAATGCTGAATAAAGGGTTAAAGACAGGATTCTTGGCAATGTGGAGGAACAGCAAGATCTTGAGGTCCATGTACATAGATCCCTCAAAGTTGCCACTAAAGTTGATAGGGTTGTTAAGAAGGCGTATGGTGTTTTGACTTTCATTAACAGGGAAATTGAATTTAAGAGCCATGAGGTTTTGCTACAGCTCTATAAAACCTTGGTTCAACCACACTTGGAATATTGAGTCCTGTTCCGTTCACCTCATTTTCTGAAGGATGTAGAAGCTTTAAAGAGGGTGGAGAGGAGGTTTACCAGGATACTGTCTGAATTGGAGGGCTTGTCTTATGAAGAGAGGTTGACTGAGCTCAGACTTTTCACACTAAAGAGAAGAAGGAAGAGAGGTGACTTGATAGAGATGTACAAGGTAATGAGAGGCATAGATAGAGTAGATAGCCAGAGACTTTTCCCAGAGCAGAAATGGTTGTCATGAGGGGTCATAATTTTAAGGTGATTGGAGGAAGTAATAGAGGAGATGTCAGAGGTAGGTTCTTTATGCAGAGAGTGGTGGATATGTGGTAATGGAGTCAGAGATATTTGGGACATTTAATCTGGACAAGCACATGAATGACAGTAAATTGAGGGGTGTGTAGGTTAGGTTGATCTCAGATTAAGATAAATGCTCAGCACACCATTGAAGTCCCCAAAGGACCTGTACTGTGCTGTACTGTTCTATGTTCTAAAACAAAAGTAAAAATAATTTATGGGGAAAATCAAAAGTTATAGTGTGCAAGATGAGAGAATGATGAATTTGCTTGGTTGAGGCATTGTCATGGAAAATGCATCCATTCATCATGATTGACAGTTAACTGCCAGCCTTTGTTTAACTTTTAAAGCAAGCAGATTAAATCCAATTGGTCAAGCAGATTAAATCCCTGTAAAATGAGTTACCAAGTGGCTATCACCTATTTTGCTGAGATAATACAGGCACAGAGCATGTAAATGTTCGACAAGAACAAGGTCCCATAGACTAATATTTATTGCTTTCAATACATGCAGGTGCATCACTCTGCAAGCCTGACTGGTCAGCCAAAATCGGTTGTCAGAGTCCAGAGCATGGAGAAGACAATTCCAAACAAAGTGGCATGAAGACACAGCCCTATTTTCCTGGATTCTTCACTTTGAAATTCTCAGGGGTGGAGCCGTCAAACTGTGCAGCATTGTGCATGTTGTCATAGAAGGAATGGAAGAGGTCTGGTGGACAGCCAATTTTCCCCAAAAGTCTTTTAGAGTCCTGCTTTAATGAAGGTGTTGATGACATCTATGAAAGTGAAGGCAGTAGGAATATACTTAAGAGGGAAATCAGGAGGCCAGAAAGGGGACATGAGATAGCTGTGGCAAATAGAGTTAGGGAGAATCTAAAGGGTTTTTACAAATACAGTAATGACAAAAAGGGTAACTAGGGAGAGAATAGGACCCTTCAAAGATCAGCAAGGCAGCCTTTGTGTGGAGTGGCAGAAAATGGGGGAGATACTAAACATGCATTTTGCATCAGTATTTAAAGTGGAAAAGGACATGAAAGATATAGAATGTAGGGAAATAGATGGTGACATCTTGAAAAATGTCCATATTACAGAGGAGGGAGTGCTGGATGTTTTGAAATGCATGAAGGTGGATAAATCCCCAGGACTTGATCAGGTGTACCCTAGAACTCTGTGGGAAGCTAAAGAAGTGATTGCTGGGCATCTTGCTGAGATATTTGTATCATCGATAGTCACAGGTGAGGTAACAGAAGACTGGAGGTTGGCTAATGTGGTGCCACTGTTTGAGAATGGTGGTAAGGACAAGTACGGGAACTAAAGAACAGTGAGCCTCATTGGAGGGAATCCTGAAAGATAGGATGTACATGTATTTGGAAAGGCAAGGACTATTACGGATAGACAACATGGCTTTGTGCATGGGAAATCATGCCTCACAAACTTGATTGAGTTTTTTGAAGAAGTAACAAAGAGGATTGATGAGGGCAGAACAGTAGATGTGATCTATATCGACTTCAGTAAGGCGTTCAACAAGGTTCCCCATGGGAGACTGGTGACAATGTTAGATCCCATGGAATACAGGGAGAACTAGCCATTTGGATACAGAACTGGCTCAAAGGTAGAAAACAAAGGGTGGTAGTGGAGGGTTGCTTTTCAGACTGGAGGCCTGTGGACAGTGGAGTGGCACAAGGATCGGTGCTGGGTCCTCTACTTTTTGTCATTTACATAAATGATTTATATGCGAGCATAAGAGGTACAGTTAGTAAGTTTGAAGATGACATCAAAATTAGAGGTATAGTGGAGAGCAAAGAAGGTTACCTCAAATTACAACAGGATCTTGATCAGATGGGCCAATGGGCTGAGAAGTGGCAGATGGAGTTTAATTCAGATAAATGTGAGGTACTGCATTTTGGGAAAGCAAATCTTAGCAGGACTTACACACTTAATGGTAAGGTCCTAGGGAGTGTTGCTGAACAAAGAGACCTTGGAGTGCAGATTCATAGTTCCTTGAAAGAGAGTCGCATGTAGATAGGATAGTGAAGAAGGTCATAGAGTCATAGAGATGTACAGCATGGAAACAGACCCTTCTGTCCAACCCGTCCACGCCGACCAGATATCCCAACCCAGTCTAATCCCACCTGTCAGCACCCAGCCCATATCCCTCCAAACCCTTTCTCTTCATATACACATCCAAATGCCTCTTAAATGTTGCAATTGTACCAGCATCCACCACATCCTCTGGCAGCTCATTCCATATACGTACCACCTTCTGCGTGAAAAAGTTGCCCCTTAGGTCTCTTTTATAACTTTCCCCTCTCACCCTAACCCTATGCCCTCTAGTTCTGGACTCCCCGACCCCAGGGAAAAGACCTTGTCTATTTACCCTATCCATGCCCATCATAATTTTGGCAATCTCTATAAGGTCACCCCTCAGCCTCTGATGCTCCAGGGAAAACAGCCCCAGCCTGTTCAGCCTCTCCTTGTAGCTCAGATCCTCCAACCCTGGCAACATCCTTGTAAATCTTTTCTGAACCCTTTCACAACATCTTTCCAATAGGAAGGAGACCAGAATTGCATGCAATATTCCAACAGTGGCATAACCAATGTCCTGTAAAGCCGCAACATGACCTCCCAACTCCTGTACTCAATTCTCTGACCAGTAAAGGAAAGCATACCAAACACCTTCTTCACTATCCTATCTACCTGTGACTCCACTTTCAAGGATCTATGAACCTACACTCCAAGGTCTCTTTGTTCAGGAACACTCCTTCGGACCTTACCATTAAGTCCTGCTCAGAAGTATGCTTTCCTTTATCGGTCAGAGTATTGAGTATAGGAGTTGGGAGGTCATGTTGCGGCTGTACAGGACATTGGTTAGGCCACTGTTGGAATATTGCATGCAATTCTGATCTCCTTCCTATCGGAAAGATGTTGTGAAACTTGAAAGAGTTCAGGAAAGATTTACAAGGGTGTTGCCAGGGTTGGAGGATTTTTGCTATCGGGAGAGGCTGAATGCGCTGGGGCTGTTTTCCCTGAAGCTTCAGAGGCTGAGGGACGACCTTATAGAGGTTTACAAAATTATGAGGGAGCAGATAGGGTAAATAGGCAAAGTCTTTTTCCTGGGGTGGGGGAGTCCAAACATAGACGGCATAACTTTACGGTGAGAGGGCAAAGATATAAAAGAAACCTAAGGGGGAAAGTTTTCATGTGTATGGAATGAGCTGCCAGAGAAAGTAGTGGAAGCTGGTACAATTGCAACATTTAAAAGGCATTTGGATGGGTATATGAATAGGAAGGGTTTGGAGGGATATGGGCTGGGTGCTGGCAGGTGGGGCGAGTACGGGTTGGGATATCTGGTCAGCATGGACAGGTTGGACCGAAGGGTCTGTTTCCATGCTGTACATCGCTATGAGAGAAAGCATTATATACTAACGGCAGAGCTTCCAAAGTATGTTGGCACTAATGAAAGACAAGTGGCTTCATTGGCTAGGCCATGTCCCTACAATAGAAAGCAGGTGCATACCAATAATCTTTCGGTATGGTGAGGGAACTGGAGCAAGCTGACAAGATGGCAGGATGCTTCGAAACATGACACAAAGTCTCTTAACATTGACTGTAGTACTGGGAGTCACTAGCCACTTCCTGTAGTGCTGCACGGACCAGCACAATGACCAGTGGATGCAATAACTTGACAACATGTACGAACAAAATAAACAGTGAGCTACAACATTATCTGGCACTTGCAGCAGAACCTGCCTCTCAAGGATTGACCTTCACATTCGAATGCTGTCCCCTCCCATCTTGTCTCCAAGACACACACAGACACCAAAATGCAATACTTGTGCATGTTCATCAACTCTTATAGATGGAAAGATGTCAACACTTCATAGAATTCAGGAGAGGTTGATGGGCTGCCTTCCCAAGGTGTATTAAAGCATGTGGAGTGTAGTAAGCAGACAATAGAGAAAGAAATGATCTTATATAATCCATAAATACACTGGCCTGTTGTTTTATAGACCTGCAAGGGTTAAACCTGCCGCGATGATACATATTCTCCTAATCAGCATCTGCAAGCATGATGTGGTTTTGTTCTTTTTCCTAAGGGGGCGAGGCAGACCAGCGCTCCCCAAAACTAGACAGAACTGGTTTTGGCCCAGCATTGGCAGCTGCATATCTAGTCAGAGTGATTTACAATGATGCGTCACTACCACAAATGTAGTAAATTCCTTTTTTCCTCTTGTGTCTGTCTGTACAAAAAATGAATTATGAAGATAATAAAGTTTTAGTGTTGATGATCCTGACACTTTGAAGGACATTCGGCCCTTTGTTTGATCCCCATAACACTTAAGTTTCCAAACTACTAAAACAATAGGCCGACATCTAAAACTATAACAAATTTAATTTTATTCTGCCAAGCCCTGTTGATAGTTTCATTGCCCAGTGTCCTGATAATTTACAGCACTGAAATTACTCTCTCTAGCTTTGAATGGTTAAGAACAGCAACCTGTCCCCAAGTGGCTGCAGCTGGCCTCCTACAGTTACATAGGTTTGTTTTCTTAATTTGAACTAGTATCTTCAACTTTATATCATTGTAAAGAACAGCTTTGTTCATGGTCGTTAAGATAGGACTTTGTGGGGAGTTTGAATTTACTTGATGTCCTCTATGGTTCGGAGCTACATTAGGTTCCCTGTTCCCTTTGCAAACAAGGAAGGCACATTATAATGTAGTGAGATACGGCAAGGTAACCAAATGATAATTACTGCTGGGAATTAACACTTAATGAGACAGTGGTGAATCTTATGCTGGATTACGGGACAGGGAGCTAATTAAAGAATGAGGTAATAGTGTGGTGCTTTAATTAGTTCAAACTCCCCTATTCTAGCATAAAACTCACTGAATCAATTACAGGAACTATTAATACATAGTTGGAAATAAGCAGCTGTAAAACACTCTTTTCACAAATATTTTTTGCTCTGCACTTATTTGGCAGGTCTTGAATACTTTCAGTTTGGTTCTTGTGCTGTTTCATTGCTCTGCCTCTTGATATCATGTCAGGAATGTGAAATGTGTCTTTAGGTTTAGAAGGAAATCTATTTCCTTTTTCAATACTGAATTGCAGAGCCGGAACCACCCGCCACTGCACAAAGAGTGCCTCCTCATGGCGGCGTGTTGACTGGCGAATGTGCAAGGCTTTGAACATTGGGGAAATATTACAAGTGAGATTTATGAGCAGAAAGTGCGAGGCAGAGTGCAACACCCTTTTAAACATATGGAGGGAAGATTTTATTTTCTCTTGTGAGCTAAGCATAGCAAAATCGTAAACACGTTTATAAAGGACGGGTTTACGATTTCACTAAACTTAGTGCTTAGACGAAATCTTTCCCCACGGAGCAGTGTTTATTTTTTCAGAGTGAGGAGTCAGCAAAATAAACTTTGAAAGCTAAATAAGTGAGCGCTCACTGTTTATGAAGAAGGCTTGACAGGTAGAAGTGCTGTGTTTGGGGAGAACTGTACGGTATTTCTGAATGGATGAGCTAAAATAAGCGAAAGGCTGAGCTAAAATGGGCAAATTACTTTCAGCATCTTTAGTTCTGCTGCGGCCTTGTGAATGGAATTGTACAACACCAGCCAAGCAGAATACAGAAACTGAGAAAACCAGCTCTCAGGCTTGGAGGCAAGTAATTAACACCCACTGTTAATATTTTATGAATCATTCTTAAAAGCTGAAATCAGTTCATTAACATTTAATTTTGAAGGAATTATTTATTATAAACAAGTATACATAAGAAAATTGCAAAAAAAAACAGGTAGACTCCAATTTTAAGTATTAAATGATGTCGCCCAATTATAATAAATTCCGGATGAGACTCATACAATCTAAGAATATCTTTGTACATTTCACATCTACAGAATTTGGGATTAACGCTCTTGATTAGCTGAGAGTACGATGATGATTTAGATCCAGCATAGCTCCATCACTTATACATCACGAGTTGCATCTTGCTATCTCAGCTCACCTCATTTGCAGCATTATTGTCTGTAAGCCAGAAATTCGTAGGTTCTACAGTAATGTTAGGTCTATACACAGTTAGGTCTATACACAGTTAGGTGAACAGCAACAGACTTTATTCAGGATGATATTGAACTCAAGACAGTGGGACTGTATACACTCAGATCCACGTTCCATCTTAAGAGTTCTGCACCATGAAACTGAGCTTTTTGGGATTTCTTTATTGGGGGGGTAAGATCAAAAGAAGTTCCTCTGCAATATTCTGATCTGAAGGTTTGATGGGAGATAGGACGATCACAAGACATTCAAAGTCTGTCGTCTGCCACAACGCTTAATCTCACCCAAAAGTTTGGAATAGTTCAAAGTTGAGACTGTAATTTTTACAATTTCCCTTACATATTTTCTTATTCCTTCTTCAAAGGATCATAAATATTCTGTCGTTCATCTCGGTCATTACCAAAGGCTTGCTTTTCAGGGATAGTCTTCTGCAAACTGAAATTAAGGTCCTTGAGTTGCAGGGGCCCCCAGAGTGCTGCCAAAAAAGGAGCTCCAGGATTCTGACTCCCAAACAGTGAAGAAACAATGACATATTTCCAAGTCAGGATGCAGAGTGGTTTGGAAGGGAACTTGCAGGTGGTGGTATTCCATAGAGCTACTGCCCTTGCCCTTCTAAATGGCAGTGGTCAAAGGTTTGGAAGGATCTCCTCCTCCACTTATTATTGGAGCACAATGTTTTCTTTGGATAATAATTCATGTTTCTTTTGTCATCGGTTGTCTTACTTCATGACATACACAAATGTTCTGCAAGATAGTCTTCTAAAGCTAAACTCCAAGGCATTTACTGCACAGAAACCAAGCATTCAGCCCATCATCTTCACAACGGCCAATAAAGATTTAACTATACAAACCCCATTTCCAAACTCTTAACCCATTGTCTTGGAGGCAAGTGAATATCTGAACATTGCTGAAATATTAGAAGAGTTTCAGGCAGTGAGTTCCAGACTCCCACCACCCTCTGGGTGAAAGTAAATTCCTCCACACTCCTCTTATCCCTTTACCTCTTACTTTAAATCTCTGCCCTTGGTGTTTGACTCCTCTGCCTTCTTGTCAATCTTATTTTTGCCTCTCATAATCTTATACACCTCTATAAGGGTCCCTCTCATCTTTTGCTATCTCAGTTTATCTAATCTGCCTGTTTTTTATTTCATAAATATACTTTATTCATAAAAATATTTTGATGATCTGTACAATTGGTCATGCCATACATACGTAAACATTCCATTTCTTTTCATACTGAGATAGAGTAATCATTCCTATATACAGGTCTGTACGTTTACTATGCATATATTTAACTGAAACGTCAGTGGAGCCCCCTTACTGCGTGGACCCCCTGTTCTTTGGCAGGCAGACGTTACACGGTGGTCTTTCCCCACTGCACCTTGGCAGCAGCTGCCCCAAGTTTCAGCGCATCCCTCAACACGTAGTCCTGGACCTTAGAATGTGCCAGTCCACAACACTCAGTCGGGGTCAGCTCCTTCAGCTGGAAGATCAATAGGTTTCGGACAGAGCAAAGAGCATCTCAGGAGTGTGGGATACTGCACCTCAGCAGCTACAGGAGATGGTCGAGCTCGTGGGCCCATGGGCCATCAGTTTGGTTGAGGGGGCAATGATAGCCACGCCACCGGCCTGGGTATCCTGTTGCGTGGAGGCAACTTCATCATCTCTGAGGTTAAGGAGGTGGTGGGCGGGCGCCTTCTTGTCGCTGATGTCATGTATAGAAACCCTCCCATGAGACTGATGAATGTGTACGCCCCAGTGGGTAAGAGTGAACGGTTGGTCGTCCTGCAGCAGCTTCCACTGTTGCTGGCTACGTCCAGGCCAGTCATTCTGGCCGGAGATTTCAACTGTATCATTGATGCAGATGGACGATCCGGCAGGGGGGACAGTAAACTGGACACCATGTCCAGAGCTTGGTAAAAGATACCAAGCTGCACGACGTCTTCAGCACCCCTGCAGACGGAGCACAGCATAGATACACCTAGTCACTGGTCTATACGCTCAAAGATAGATTACCTGTTTGTGTCCTGAGCGTTCTCAGTCAGATCCACCTAAGTCAAGCCGGTGTTCTTTTCTGAGCACTGCCACCTGTTGGCCGACTGTCACCTACAGGACGAGCAGCGGGCTGGTAAGGGAACGTGGAAATTGAACACCAAGCTGTTGACCCTGGGAAACATCAAGGAGCTCAAGAAGGGCTATGCAAGTTGGAGAACCGTGAAGACCCTCTTTGAGTCCCCAGAGGACTGGTGGGAAACAGTAAAAGGGAACATCAAGAGGTTCTTCATCCTCAAAGGTGTTCAAGAGGCGAGAGAGAGAGGCGGGGAAAACTGTCCCAGCTCCAGGAAAGTATGCAGAACCTGCTCCTGCTGCAGACAATGGGGGCTGATGTCACGGAGGACCTCCAGGAGGTGAAGGGCCTGCAAGCCTCGGTCTTTGCCTCGGAGACCTCCAAGATAATCTTCCGGTCCAGAGTCCGCTCGGTGGAGCAGGACGAGACATGCTCAAGTTTCTTCTTCCAGAAGGTGCACAAAGAGAGCTCTGTGCTCAGCAGCCTGAAGGAAGAAAATGGCTCAGTAACGTCATCTCAGGCTGACGTCATGAGGATCAGCAAATCCTTCTATGCCAGTCTGTATGACGCGAAGCCAACCGATAGCACGCCCTACCAGCCGTTCCTGTCCTCTATCACGGAGGTCTTAGACGACAGGACATGGGAGAGACTGGAACAGCCGCTATCTCTGGATGAGCTGACCAAGGACCTCGAGTCCTTCGAAAAGAATAAAACTCCCAGAAGCGATGGCTTACCTGTCGAGCTCTATTCTGCTCTGTGGGACTTGATTGGCCAGGACCTGCTGGAGGTGTATGTCAGTATGCTTCTAGAAGATACCATGAGTGAATCCATGAGGAAAGGCATCATCACCCTCATCTACAAGCGGAAGGGGGAGAGGGAGGATATCAGAAATTGGAGACCAATCTCATTATTAATTGCAGATTACAAAATCTTGGCAAAGGTCATCACCGACCGGGTAAGGTCTGCCCAGGGATCGGTGATCCATCCTCACCAAACCTGTGCTGTACTGGGCACAAGATCGCTGAGAGTCTCGCACTCCTCAGGGATACGATTGCCTACGTGCAGGACAGAGGGTTGGACTGCTGAAAATGTGTTGCTGGTTAAAGCACAGCAGGTTAGGCAGCATCCAAGGAATAGGAAAGTCGACGTTTCGGGCATAAGCCCTTCATCAGGAAGGGCTGATTCCTGATGAAGGGCTTATGCCCGAAATGTCGAATTTCCTATTCCTTGGATGCTGCCTAACCTGCTGTGCTTTAACCAGCAACACATTTTCAGCTGTGATCTCCAGCATCTGCAGACCTCATTTTTTAACAGAGGGTTGGACACCTGCCTCGTCAGCCTGGATGAGGAGAAAGCTTTTGACAGGATATCACATACATATATGAGAGATGTTCTCTCCAAAATGGGCTTTGGGAAGGGAATCAGAAACTGGATCAGACTGCTCTACACCAACATTGTCAGTGCAGTCTCAATCAATGGGTGGGAATCAGATAGCTTCCCAGTCAGATCTGGAGTCAGGCAGGGCTGCCCTCTCTCTCCTGCCTTGTTTGTATGCTGCATAGAGCCATTTGCCGAGTCCATCAGGAAGGATACGAGCCTAGGATGGGTGACTATTCCTGGCAGCAGTGCCTGCAGATTAAGGCCTCCCTGTACATGGATGACATCGCCGTTTTCTGCTTGGATCCACTGTCCGTGCACAGACTCAAATGCATATGTGACCAGTTCGAAAAGGCCTCAGGGGCCAAGGTCAACCGAGGCAAGAGCGAGGCCATGCTCTTCAGGAACTGGGCCGACCAATCCTCCATCCCCTTCACTGTCAGAACTAACCACCTGAAGGTGTTGGGTATTTGGTTCGGAGGGGCTGGGGCATGTGCCAAGTCTTGGGGGGAGCATATCAAGAAAGTGAGGCAGAAAGAAGGTACGGTCGCTCTCCATTGCGGGTAAAAATCTGGTCATCAGGTGTGAGACACTGTCAGTGTTGTTATATGTGGCAAGGGTCTGGCCTATTCCCAGAACCTGTGCCGTCACAGTAACCCAGGCCATCTTCCATTTTGTATGGAGATCAAAGATGGCCAGAGTCCGAAGGGATTCGATGTACAAAGCTCTGGGCAACGGGAGAAAAAACACATCCAATGCCGACCTCACCCTGATGTCCACCTTTGTGTGCGGCTATGTCAAGCTGTGCATGGATCCCCGGTACGCAAACACAAAGTGTCACTATGTACTGAGGTTCTACCTGTCCCCGGTGTTGCGAAGGATGGGCCTGGCCTCGCTGCCGCGGAACGCTCCAAGTAGTTGGACCGTTCCGTATCACCTGTCCTTCATAGAGAAATTTATGAAGAAAAACACTTTTGACCACAAGTCCATCAGGAAGTGGTCAGCACGTAGTGTACCTGAGACCCTTCAGGAAAAGGAGAGGGCGAATCCTGTCGAACGGTTCCCTGGGCAGACTGTCAAAGTCATTTCACAGAAAGCCTCATTGCCAGAACTTTCCAAGACATGGCTTGGTTGGTGGTGAGAAGGGTTCTGCCTGTGAGATCATTTATGCACTCCCTGTTTTCTGCCGTGCCGCACCGCACCGCATGCTGCCCTCGAAGTAGCTGCAGAGGAGACAAGACTGTCACACACCTCCTTCTGGAATGTGCCTATGTAAAGGAAGTCTGGAGACAAATACAGTAGTGTTTGTCAAGGTTCATCCCGAGCAGCTCCATGACGCGGAGCTCTACGGTCTGTTCCCCGGGACGCACACCAAGATGAACATCAACTGTGCCTGGAGGATCAGCAACTTCGTCATCTCAGTTTATCTAGTCTTTTTTTTTATTTCAAAAATATACTTTATTCATAAAATAATGTGATAGTCTGTACAGTTGGTCATGCCATACATACGTAAACATATGCATACAGAGATCAGAATTTATCATTTGTATATACAGGTCTGTACGTTTATCAATCATATGTCCACATATTTAAATGAGGCGTCAGCAGAGCCCAAAAGACTGCGTGGACCCCCTGTTCTTCATCTCAGTTTATCTAGTCTGTCCTCATAATTCAGACCCTCAAGCCTAGGCAGCATTCTGGTGAATCGCCTCTGCACCCACTCTCCAGTGCAATCACACTCTTTCTATAAAGTGGTGACCAGTTTGCAGCAGAACTCCAATTGTGGCCAAACCAGTATTTTGAGCTATGAGTTCCTTCTTTCTATCTAACTACTTGCCTGCAGACCAATACCAACTCTTCCTGCTCTTGAAGTAATTGTTTTTGTTCACACTGAGTCACCTTAATGCAAATCTGACCTTTTGCCAGTAGCTTACCCATGTTGGAGTTTGAGATTGGGAGGTCTTCATTTTCTTTTGTTACCTTATCAAGTAGCTGCTGCAGACATTTGCTTTCTTTAGGAAACAGTTCCTTTTCATTCTCTGAGTCTTCCTTTCCCAGACTATGTTCTTGATGCATGTACTGAAGGTTCTGTTTTTCATGCAAAACTTCTATTCATTCAAACTGGAGTTTTAGATTAGATTACTTACAGCGTGGAAACAGGCCCTTTGGCCCCACCAGTCCACACTGACCCTCCAAAGAGTAACCCACCCAGAACCATTTCCCTCCTAACACTAGTGGGCAATTTAGCATTGACTGACTTTCACGTCTTTGGATGTGGGAGGAGACCAGAGCACCTGGAGGAAACCCACACAGACACAGGGAGAATGTGCAAATTCCACACAGACAGTCACCCGAGGCTGGGAGCGAACCTAGGACCCTAGTGCTGTGAGACAGCAATGCTAACCACTGAGCCACCGTGCCGCCCTGCCAAGTTCTGCAAAGGAGCATAGGAACAGGAGTCAGCCATTCAGTTCATTGAGCCTGGGCGATCTCACAATACAATTGCATTGCTTTTTTCCTATATTATCTCCATAAGCCTTTATACCATTGATAATCAGAAATCTACCAATCTCTACCTTAAACATGCTCAAAGGATGAGCTTCTACAGTTCTCTAGGGGACAGAATTCCAAAGATTTGCATCCCTCTGATAAAATGAAATTCTCCTCAGCTTAGTCCTTACTGGCATCCTGCTTACTTTTAAATTGCTCCCCAATTCTAGATTCCCAACCAGGGGTAACATCTGCATTTACTTTCTCTATCTATTTAAGTATTTTGTAGATTTCAATAAGATCGTCTCTCATTCTTTGAGACTGACAGGTCCAGTTTGCTTAATCTCTCTTCATGGGACAGACCTGGCATCCCTGAAACAAATCTAGTGAACCTTCACTGCGCTCCATCCAAGACAATAATGCCCATCCTGAAGGGCGAGGAGACAAAAATTGTACACAATACTCCAGATGAAGTCTAACCAAACTCCCCTAAAATTGAAGCAAGGCCTTACTGCTCCTGTGCTCAGAACCTCTTGTGATAAGGCTAACATTCCATTCACCTTCCTAATAACGTGCTACACCTGCACTTTCAGAAACTTATTAAGATGGACAGCTAGGTGTCTTTGGACATCTATACTTTCAAACCTCCTCTAACATATGTTGCTTCTACAAAATAGATAACCTCACATTATATTTAATATGCAATGTTCCTGCCCACTGACTAAGCTGTCCAAATCCTCCTATGAAGCTGCTTTACATTTTCCTTACAATGCACATTGCTACTTGCCTTTGTATTAGATATAAATTTGGAAATATTGCACTTAATCCCTACATCCAATTCATTCATATTTATTAGGAACAGCTAAGTCTCAAGTATTGATTCTTGTTGTATCCCACTTGTCACAGCCAACCATTCTGAGAATGTTCCATTTATTTTTACTCTGCTTTCTGTTTGCCAATCCTTAAACTATGTCAGTATATTACCTCCTATATCGTAGCTTTAATTTGCTAATCAATCACTGTGGAGACCTTACCAAAAGCCTTCTAAAGATCCAAGTATCTTGTGTCCAGTGACGTCATTTATTAATTTTGTCAGTAACATCTTCAAACAAATACCAAGTTCATCAAACACTATTGCTCATTTACAAATCCAAGCTTGTTATGGCCAATCATTTTATTAATATCCAAGTGTCCCTTTATTACATCCTTAAATTTTCACATTTTCCCTTCTTTTATGGTAAGGCTAACTGGTGTGCAGTTGTCTGATTTGTCACTCAGTCCCTTGTTAAATAATGGGTAACGTTTTCTAGGAACTACTGATCTACAGGAATCATTCCAGAACCTACAGCATTTTGGAAGATAATTACCAATGCACTGACTATCTCTATAGCCACCTCCTTCAACACTCTGGGATTTAAAATATCAGAACCTGGGGACTTATCAACTTTCAGCCCCATTAATTTCTCCAGGACAACCTTCTTACTATTATTAATTTCTTTCAACTTCTCATTCTCTCTAGTCACTTGGGTCTCTAATTCTGGGAGATTTCCGAAGCCTTCCTCAGTGAAAAGAGACACAAAATAATCACTTATCTGCCATTTCTCTATGCCCCATTATAAATTCTCCTGACTCTGCCTATAATGGACCACATTTGTCTTAGACAAACAATTATTCTTTACATACTACAGAAGATTTTATAATTCCACTCCTATGATTTTTGCATTCATAATCTATTCTCTCTTATCAGTCTCTTGATCCTCCTTTGGTGAATTCTGAAAAACCTCCCAATCCTCAGATTCACTGCTGTTTCTGGAAATTTATGTTTTTTTCTTTTAATCTTATACAATCCTTAGCTTTATTTATCAGCCAGAGATAACTGATCTGTTTTGGGGTTTCTGTATCATAGTCACAGAGTCTCACAGCATAGGAACAGGCCTATCAGCCCACCCTTCCATGCCGACAATAAACACTAAATTTAACTAATCTTTTGGACACTGGCACCATCTACATAATCTTTATAAAGCAGTTCCCAACACGCATGCCCCATACACTTTCTAAATTCTATCCATGTCAACTAAATGACCACATGGCCTCTACCCATGCCCCACACCCCACACCTCAATGTCCTCTCATAGCCTCCATACCAACCTGTGTCCCCTATATCCACTTCTAGGGTTTTCATGTCTTTCATTGAAACCTATGTCCCCTTTCCATTTCCCTGTATAGCTCAATGCCAACAGTCCTAACTCATGCCAACCCATATTCTTCACCCACCTCTATTTGTATAAACACCCCATGTCCATTCCTCAATATCCACTATGGGAAGACCTCATGATGAAATGAAATAAATAAAAGTATTGCCTATTGCAAATTTTATTTCTTTAAAAAAACACTAATTCACTATATATGCACTTCATCAACAACATAATACCTTATCAAAAACTTATTTAATTCAGGTGTCTAATCCCATATAAAACCATTTTATTCAAATGTTTTACCCCGTAACAATAAGCATTGCAATTAATAGACCCATATCAAAGAGTCATGACTTCTTGAAACTATCAATTAAATTGTAAAATTGTGCATACTCATATGCGATAATTAAAAGCTGTGAATCAGTCATGAAGCACTAATCAAGAAAAGCCTCAGGTTTATGTCCACAAACAGAGTGCAATCATAAACAATTATGTATTTTTACATTGCACAGTTCTTTATCAATTATTTTAACTAGTAAATGCATTGACAAATTTACAGTTATTTTTACCATTTTTGACAGTTCTTTTGCTTGTTCCAATGAGCTTCATTGTTCCATAGTTACACTTTCCACACGCATTCATGTCTACTTTTAGCAATTCCAAAAAATGCCTTACTTCCAAATGGCACCTGACCTCTTCCAAAAATATTCTAGGATCAGATCCATAAAGAAACCTTGCCTCTCCAAAAGGTTGCTCCACTCATAAACTAATGAAGCAGAGTCAGCATGGACTCATGAAAGGGAAATCATGTCTGACTAATTCATTGGATCTTTTTCAGGGAAGTCTCAACCAGAGTGATACAGGAGAACCAGTAAGTGTGTTGCATTTGCACTTTCAGAAGACATTGCTGAAAAAAATAAGATACTTCACAAAAAGTTAATTCATAAGATAGGAGTCCATTGTGTTGGAGGTAGTATATTGGCATGGAAAGAAAAATGAATCAGGACTGTGGTGCTGGAAAAGCACAGCAGGTCAGGCAGCATCTGAGTAGCAGGAGAATTGACATTTTGGGCAAGAGCCCTTCACCAGGAATGAGGCTGGTGAGCCGAGGAGGTGAAGAGACAACTGGGACGGGGGTGTGGGGGTGTTGTGGGGAGATGGGGTTACTGGTGGGAAGGTAGCTGAGAGTGTGATACATAGATGGAGCTGGGGGTAATGGTGATAGGTTGGAGAGGAGGGTGGAGAGGATAAGTGGGAAGGAAGATGGACAGGTAGGACAGGTCATGAGGGCAGTGCCAAGGTGGGAAGTTGAAATTGGGATAAGGTGGGGGGGGCGGGGAAAGGAGGAAATTGGTGAAGTCCGCATTGATGCCGTGGGTTTGAGGGTTCCAGGGCGGAAGATGAGGCATTCTTCTTCCAGGCGTCGAGTAGTTAGGGAGTGGCGATGTAGGAGGCCCCAGACCTGTATATCCTTGGCGGAGTGGGACGGTGGGTTGAAGTGTTCAGCCACGGGGCGGTGTGGTTAGTTGGTGCGGGTGTCCCAGAGATGTTCTCTGAAGCGATCTGCAAGTAGGTGTCTTACTATCCCAATATAGAGGAGACTACATCGGGAGCAACGGATACAGTAAATGATATGTGTAGAAGTGCAAGTAAAACTTTGATGAATGTGGAAGGCTCCTTGGGTCCTTGGACAGATGTGAGGGGGAAGTGTGGGCACAGGTTTTATAATTCCTGTGGTGGCAGGGGAAGGTGCCGGGAGGGGAGGGTGCATTAGTGGGGGTTAGGGAGGGTGTGGACCTGATAAGAGAGACGTGGAGGGAATGGTCTTTATGGAAAGCGGATAGGGTGGGGAGGGAAATATATCTCTGGTTGTGTGATGCATTTATAGGTGGAAGAAATAGCGGAGGATGATGCAATGTATACAGAGGTAGGTGGGCAGGAAGGTGAGGATCAGGGAGAAAAATGCAGAAAACTGCAGTGCAAAGGGACTTGGGTAGACTTGTGTATAAAACATAGAAAGACAGTACACTGGTGTAGCAGGTAATCAGGAGGGCTAATGGAATATTGATCCTTACTTTCAGGGTTTGGGGGTATAAGAGAAGAGCAGTCTTACTGCAACTTTATAATGTGTTGCTAAGTCTAAATTTGAAATCCCGCAAGCAGTTTTGGTCCCCTTATTTAAAGAAATAAATCATTTCAGTGGAGGCAGTTCAGAGAAGTTTTATTAGGATGATCTCTGATATGGAGGGATTATCTTATGAGCAAAGGCTGAAGAGGTTGGGACTCTATTTGTTGGGGTTTAGAAGAATGAGAGGTGATTGCATTGAAATATATCCAATTCTTAAGGGGCTTGACAGAGTAAATGCTGATAGGATGTTTCCCCTCATATGAGTGTTCCAGACCAGATGGCATCATATCAGAATAATGGGGTGCCAATTTAAGATTGAGATGAGGAGGAATTTCTTCTCACAAAGGGTTGTGAGTCTTTGGAATCCATTGATACAGACAGCTTGTGTCTATTTTCGGCTGAGATAGATAGATCGATTCCTGATCAGTCGAGGAATCAAGCATTACAAGGAAAATGGGTGGGAGGAATGTCAGGTTAGCAACGGTCCTATTGAATGACTGAGCAGGCTCAAAGGGCCAAACAGCCTACTCCTAATCCTATTTTATATAGTCGTAGAGTCAGGGATGTACGCAGGGAAACAGACCCTTTGGTCCAACTCCTCCATGCCGACCAGATATCTAAAATTAATCTAGTCCCATTTGCCAGTATTTGGCCCACATCCCTCTAAACCCTTCCTATTTATATACCCATTTGGATGCCTTTTAAATGCAGTAATTGTGCCAGTCTCCACCACTTTCTCTGGCAGCTCATTCCATACACACACCACCCTCTGCATGAAAAAGTTGCCCCTTAGATCTTTTTTAAATCTTTCTCCTCTCACCCTAAACCTTTGCCCTCTAGATTTGGACTACCCCACTCCAGGAAAAAGACCTTATCTATTTACCTATCCATGTCCCTCACGATTTTATAAACATCTCTCAGATCACCCCTCAGCCTTCAATGCTCCTTCAAAATAGACCTAATTTATTCAGTCTCCCCATTCAAACCCTCCAACCCTGGCAACATCCTTGTAAATCTTTTCTGAACCCTTTCAAGTTTCACAACATCCTTCCTATAGCTGGGTGACCAGAATTGCATGCATTATTCCAGTAGTGGCCTAACCAAGGTTCTGTACAGCTACAACATGATCTTCCAACTCCAATACTCAAAGCACTATCAATGAAGGAAAGCATGCCAAGTGCCGCCTTCACTATCCTATCTACCTGTGACTTTCAAGGAACTATGAACTTGCACTCCAATGTCTCATTGTTCAGCAATGCTCCTCAGGATCTTACCATTAAGTGTACAAGTCCTGCTAAGATTTGCTTTCCCAAAATGCAGAACCTCACATTTATCTTAATTAAACTCCATCTGCCACTCCTCGACCCATTGGCCCAACTGATCAAGATCCCATTGAACTCTGAGGTAACCTTCTTTACTGTCCACTACACCTCCAATTTTAGCTTAACTTTCAAACTTACTAACCATACCTCCTATGTTCATATCCAATTCATTTATATAAATAACAAAAGGCAGTAGACCCAGCACTAGTCTTTGTCGCACTTCGTTAGTCAGAGGCCTCCAGTCTGAAAAACAACCTTTCACCACCACTGTCTGTCTGCTACCTTTGAGTTAGTTCTGTGTCCAAATGGCTAGTTCTCCCTTTTATAACATGAGATCTAACTTTGCTAACCCATCTACCATGAGGAACCTTGTTGAACATCTTACTGAAATCCATATAGATCAAATCCACCACTCTGCCCTCATCAGTCTTCTTTGTTATTTCTTCAAAAAACTCAATCAAGTTCGTGAGACATAATTTCTCATGCACAAAGCCATGTTGACTGTCCCTAATCAGTCTTTACCTTTCCAAATACATATAAATCCTGAACTCAAGATTCCTTCAATAACTTACATCCTGTCAATGTCAGGCTCTGCGGTCTATAGTTCCTTTGCTTTTCCTTACCATCCTTCTTAAATAGTGGCATCATGTTAGTCAACCTCCAGTCATCTTGCACCTCACCTGTGGCTATCAATGACACAAATATCTCAGCAAGGGGCCCAGCAATCTCTTCCTTAGCTTCCCACAGAGTTCTCAGGTACACCTGATCAGGGCCTGGGGATTTATCCACCTTCATGTATTTAAAGATATCCAGCACTTCCTCCTCTCTAATATGGACATTTTTGAAACGGTTACTATTTATTACCCATGTTCTCTACCTTCCATCTCCTTCTCCACAGTAAACACTGATGCAAAATACTCATGTAGTATCTTCTCCCATCTCCCATAGTTCCACATATTGGCAGCCTTGTTGATCTTTAAGGGGCCTTTCTCTAGTTACCCTTCCTTATGGTCTTACTTCTCCAAAGGACTCCATAAGGTTTAAACGTGTGCATACCAGATCTAATCTGCACAGGTTATGTTTCCCACTCCTGACTGATGAAATCAGACGTGACTGGAAGGACCTACTGTTTTATATTGACTGCTGCCTCTATTAACCACAGATGGGCAATTTGGAACCAACTCCCATTCCCATACTGAGTGGGTCATGTTTGGGCATTGAGATTCCTGGTTTTAAGCCTCTGTTGCCATCTTTGCAGTATCAGAGAAGCTTTTCATTGTGAAAATGCAAACCTAATTCAGAATCAAATGATACATTGCATCACTAATCCTCTCACAAGTGATATATACATATGTGTGTGTGTATATATATATATATATATATATCTGTGACATATAATCACATCCATTAAGGTGTAGCAGAATGGTATACAAGCCCTTGTGAACCGGGCATCCCCAGTCACTAGTTATGGGGCAGTATAAAGTCATAATGAGGACACAGTAATATTGTGTATTTCAGCCATCTTTTCAGCTTTTTATTTTGTCCAGTAGTATTTGAATTTATGTCAAGTGAGATGTAAACAAATCTCAAAACCAAATCCAGCCTGCGCATTCCCAGATTTAATCGACTTGGAAAAGGGAGGCGAGGGTTTCACATGGAACAAGTCGGTGCTCTTCCAGAACTGCTTATGGCAACACGAGTCTCCAAAACCAGCTCAGAGAACAGGCTGGATGGCATCACACAAATGTTTGACTAAACAAGTGCTGAATGCTGTCTTGGCAGTACTCGTCACTGATTATATCACTTTGTCAGTGGCAGTGCATGATGGAAGACTTGCCAAGATGAACAACAGCCAGCAGAGCATGGTTGGCATTACCCATTTAGATGCCATCAACCAAATCTGTAGACATTGGTGCAACTATCTGACAATGCCATACCTTAACAGCATTTAGATAATTACAAAGCCAAATCCAAACCAGCACAAGGATGTCTGCCATTTGCTAATGGCATATGGAGCTGGCACATCCATTGACAGTGACAGTGACAGTTAGCTACGAGCTTACACCTAGATTCATCTCCTTACAGAAAATCTTTGCAGTTGACCTGTGGGATTAGTGCTGTAAAATGATACAAAGGACCACCATCCGTAGAGCTGTCTCATTTGGTCCATCTTCACTTCAGTAATTGTTACACATGAGAGACCAAGTTCCTCTTGTCATCTGGAGCTTTTGTTTTCATTTCCTTTTGCTTTTGTTTGTAACTTCTTAATCGTCTCCCTCTTCAGATTTGGTGCAATCTGCTAATCAGTTGAGACACCAGTTGAACCTTTCCAAAGGCATTCATATTTTTGTTACTATATAATGCCACTTTTTAATTATCCCCATCCCTTTAGCATAACACTTGAATGCAAATTTCTGTTTCTGTCAAAAGTGTGCTGCGCTGCATACAAGCAAATCTTCTACACCAGTGATATTACTAACAGACTGATCACACACAAACAGCCCAATTATAACTCTAAAATCTATGTCTGACCTTTTTGAATCTGAACTACACCAGGACCAGAAAAACAACAGACTACAAAACAAAGATTCCAGTCAAATGCTAAAATGTCCTTTCGGCACTCTACAATACAGCACTCCCAAACTTTGCTAGTTCTTTCCTCCATGATATGTTTTTATGACAATGTCACAGATGGAGATGGTCTTTATCTCCTTCCTGTGAGGACAATTTTCTGTTTAATGTCAATGGTCAACGATAATGGTCCTTTTGTTTATTTTAAAATGAGTGTATTGATTAATGTGCTAAATTTTGTAAAACACTAACTTCTTTGTGAAGTGCTAGTTAAGTGAAACACCTGTCATACAGAAAGCCGTTGATACATTTCTCTTCTGCAATTCGCGAGGGGAATTACAATTGAAAATATCTTGTCTGAAGAGCACTACACTTCCTCAAAACACTGTTTTTGTCTGTTAAACTTTAAGATTCATAACGGGCTAGGATAATACCAATTTCTGAAGCACATCAGATGTATATACAATGTTACCAGTAGCCCAAAATGTTTTATGGAGTCACATACAAGTCAAAGGGTCCCTCTTTGTGTGCCCCAAGGTATTCCCGTTGAAGCAGACATGACAGTGTTCTAGCTGAGTCAAAAAGTATGGTGTTGGAAAAGATCAGCTGGTGAGGCAGCAGCTGACGAGTGGGAGAGGCAGCATTTTGAGAATAAGCACTTCATCAGGAAACACATTCCTGATGAAGAGCTTATGCTCGAAACGTCAACTCTTCTGCTCCTTGGCTGCTGCCTGACTGGCTGCGCTTTTCCAGCACCATACTTTTTGACTCTGATCTCCAGCAGCTGCAGTCCTCACTTTCTCCTAAACTGAACAACAGTTCCACCTAGTTTGGATGATGATCTGGCTGAACTGGATGGTTGAATTAGACTGGAGCTCCAGTTGAGTTGCACAGCATTCCAGCTGAATTGGATGGTGTTCCAACTGAATGCAAGCAGATTGGCAGATAGCTGGCTAATGTTCCAGTTAACTGAGACAGGAACTGCAGCCTTGCATCATTGTGTTGACTTCTATTTGAGGACACACATGGAAGACGAAAAACACACTGTAAAATACCAGCACAAAGATGTTATCATCTGGCCTGGCATTGGAAAGAAATGGCTGCTGAGCTTCTGTTTTCTGATCACTATTTAGTGAATTCCTGATGATTGAACATTAAATTGTACTGGATACAGACAAGCATGAACCTAACCTTTCTCAGCACTTAGGTGATGTAAGTTAAAAGTGGTTCTTTTGAAACTTGGCATATTACTGTTTGTCCTTTTCGTGCATGTACTAAAGTCAGCTTTGGCTGGTAGTAGCTCTATGGAGAAAATGAAGACTGCACTTGTTGGAAATCAAAGTCAAGAGTGTAGTGCTAGAAAAGCACACCAGGTCAGGTAGCATCTGAGGAGCAGTAGAATCGATGTTTTGGGCATAAGCCCTTCATCAGGAACCACAATATCATGGTTTCAACTCCAGCTACAGGGCTTGAGTGCACAAAATACCAAGGCTGATGTGAAAGAGCACTGCAATGTTGGAGATCACTGATGAGACATTAAACCAAGACAGTGTTCAGCTGGATGGAAATCATCCAGTGACACCATTTCGAAGGCAAGGAATATTCTGCAAGGTTCTGCCAAACATCTGTCCCTCAATCCAACATCACCAAAAACATTGGTATAATGTGGCTATTAGTCTGTTGATGTCAATTCAGTGGAAGCAAAAGCAGAATACTTAACTATTCAAGCACATCAACTACGAATCTCCTAGGAACAAGTTCCACTCAGCGCTTGTAGAGATAGTTTCTGCTACGTTTTCAGTAGCAAAGTTGGAGCAACTCTGATGAAATTCCCAGTCTACTTGCTTTGGCTGCCAATGATCCAAATATAAACATTGGGATGGAATTACAAAGTCATTTACTGTGAGTGTAAAATGGATTCCCCATTTTGTACTCGCATCACTTTTCTCCATTAAAACTATTAACAGAATGTTTTTCTTCCCTCAATGGTCAGGCAAATGACTAACAGAAGGCTGGTACTGTACCCTATCAAAGCTTAATGTGTAAACTAGAGTCATCCTCAGTGTAGCGTAAGTGGTGTGATAAATACCACCTGGCAAAATGGATATTCAAACAGTTGGTCAAAAGAAGCATATCAAGAATAAACACTGAAAACCACATTCTCTTTATTGAAGTTGCCAATTATATGAAGCTCTAAACTATTTAGACATCTAATTGGATTCATACCAAAGGAAGTAGGTTAACAGCTAGCATAGAGACATGAACCATGTTTTGTAAGGTCATTTCAATCATGTCATAAAGCTAACTTTCTTTTAGAGTACTAACTTGGCTCAGTTGATGTTACTTCTGATTTTCCACACCTTCCAGGCTAACACCATGAGACTAATGTTCAATATCACATTAATCACCATTACTATCTAATGAATGAACACTGATTGGCCTAAATGCTCATTTTCCCTGCTTTTCATATATATACATGAGTTGGTGTTGGCTGGCAGTCAGACAAAGTCACATAGAATACCAGTGCAGAGGTAGAATTGAGTGTCAGTATTGAAGCTTAACCCATTATCACCAAGGGGCAGGAGTTAGTGGGTGTTGGGAAATATTTGAGGCAGCTGCAAGGACACATTGGAGACTTTTGATACTGGGAAAGGTAAGAAGGGATAGGGAATAGAAGGGATGTAGTGGAATGATAAAAGCCACAGAGAAGTCAAAGAGGGACACCCTGTTTTATGACTGGAGTCGCTTATAGCCAGTGAATTCAACCATGTCTGCCTCACTGCTATGGCAGGAGCTGAATCCAGTTTGCAACCATTTACACAGAATTTGAGGTCTCTGATGGGAGGGGGTCAGAAGTTGGAGATCCAGCAAGAATAGGAAGGAAGAGTGAATGAGTTGATGATGATGAGGGTTTTGACAGGGATGACGAAAAGCAGCTGAGGAAAGAGCAAATGTTGGCACATAACTATCCAAGGCAGATAATTTAATGGACAGGGATAGGTTGGGAAAGGACTGAAGAAGCAAGTGATGAAACTTGGAAGAAATGAACCAAACAAGAGCTGGAGGCTAGAGGAAGAATGATGGAGCTTTGCACATTTGGAACTGGCAAAGTGAGCGGACCTGGAAGATGGCAGGTGGAGATGATGGGTGAAGGGGAGCTGAGCAGTGGTGGATTGGGAGGTTGTGTTCTTGGGGAATTACTCAGGGAAGAGGAACAAAAGGGGTAACTTCAATCTTGAATAGAAAGAACTTATGAGTTCCTTACGCAGTACCAGAAGTAACTTTTGGTGTCAGTGACAGTGAGGGTTATGAACAGAATCAATGAAGCAATTATGTATTCACACACTTTAAATGATAAACAGCAGCATAAATTTACTTCTGATTTGTGCTGAGCTGCAAAACTGCAATTTGTGTTTCACTGTCCCGTGGTGTAAAGTAACTCACCGATTAAATCAGCTCAAAAACTTACATGCATGTTCATAATGCAGGACAAAATTATTTTTGATTAATCTAAATAATGTTGGAATACACAACGAATTAGAATTTTAACTTAAATTGTGTAATATTGGGATTGACTGCAGCTGTTATTGTCACATCAGAACAGTGACAGTAATTGAATTAATGGTTGGAGCTTGTCCTGGTGCTTGTGTGCACAATGGAGAGCTCATTTTTTTGGCATGCAGCAGGATGCAGGCAAAGGGCACGACAAAAACTGCACGTGCATGGAGCTCAGAGTATACAATGACAGGGAGAGTTAGAGAAAGACTGTGTGTGTGTGTGTGTGTGTGTGTGTGTGTGTGTGTGTGTGTGTGTGTGTGTGTGTGTGTGTGTGTGTGTGTGTGTGAGAGAGAGAGATTGAGAGGGAGAGACAGAGAGAGAGTGAGAGGGAGAGAGAGTGAAATGCAAATTGAAGCCATGAAGGCAGGTGTATTATCAGCTGGAGCTAGATTTAATTCACATTGCTTTAAGTAAAACGTATGACAGGAGTGTTAGAAACCAAACACTAGTCTTTGTCATTTTTTTTCCCATTCTCACTTATATGCTTGACCATAACTCACTCTTGGAAATAAAAACCATATTACACAGGCTGCCATTCAGTTTCCTCTATTTATTCAGTACTGTGTTTGGGGAGTATATCATTTTGACAGCCTGCCTGCTTCGAGTGTGTCTGTAATGTACTTATATTATCATTCTTTTCTTTTCGCTAGTAACAATGGCTGATTATAAAGATTGCTGCCATAGTTCAAACCCGGTTAGATGCTGTTCTGCAAGTCTATTAACACAGAAGACATAAACTACCATTATTTAACACTGATTAAATTTGAACTTAAATTCGAATTAACTACATACAACAATATTTTGGCACCAAATCAATGTGGTTAAAATGAACGACTAAATCCAGGTGGATTATGTTGCTATAATGGCTTCAGCTTTTCACACTTATAATTTTCAAATATGTTTTCAGTTGCCTGTTTGCATTTCTCTGAGGTGCACTTGAATTGGACAATTCCTGAGTGATTCAGTTCACTTATAAAACACCACTTCGGGAATAGAGATTTGATTGTGCCTAGATACCCATTTCACTTGGTCTCAGGTGGGTGCCAAAGGAACTGGCATAATAAGTGACATCACAGAAATGCAACCACGTACTACCTGACCAGAGTTTAGTTGTTATAAAAATTACTGGAGAAACTCAACAGGTCTGGCAGTATCTGTCTAGAGAGAAACGCAGATAGCATTTCAAGTCCGTTATAACTCTTCTACATTCCAAAGAAGGTCACAGTGGAGTCAAAATGTTAGTTCTGTCTCCCTCTCCACAGACGGTGCTATGCCTGCTGAGCTTCTTTCGCACTCACTGTTTTTATTTCAGATTTCCAGCTTCCACAGCACTTGGCTTTAGTTGATGCTCTGTGAGTACTGATAATAGGCCCCAAAGCCAGAATTCTCTTTTACCATTTGGTTTGATGTCACATTATTAGTTTGGGTTCAAGTCAGACTGATTGAGGAGAAGGCGAGGTCAAGAATTGTCTTCAGGTTTAGACATTAAGTAACATTATTTCTTGTAGGCTAATATTGATGACTGCTCTAAACAGAATGGTGGATAAATATACCAGGTTCAGATCTTATAACTATATTACACAAGGATTAATCTGTCATCGTTTTATGTTCATGTTCAGGTGTATTAAGCCTCTCTAATATTCTCATCTAATCTTGTCTAGCTGTGTCTAATTCTGCCCTGACTGTGCTATATATGTTCAATGATTTTCAACTCCATAATATTATCACAAACTTGCTATAGGGTCCTGGAGCCCTTACACAATGGATTTGACCTGACCTTGGCTGTTTATGGGATCCTGAACATGTTTGCCAGTTGACTAGCAACTAACTAGTTGTTGATGATACTTCTCTAAATGATCAGTACCTGCTTACTGGGCTGGCATCTCATCAATGCCACTGGGTGTGATGGTCTCTGGTGGGGTTGCACTGAAGCCCCTAGATGGGAACAGGCTGTTAAGTGAGGTCTAGTCTTGCAGGGATGCAGTCAAGTTCATCCCAGCAGTGGTATTGGTGGGAGCAGTTGAAGACTGCACAGTTAGAGGACACCCACCCCAAACCACAGACAGCCCATCAGAGTTTACCAGATGGGGTTTCCCTTACAGCAAAGGACTGGCCTGCCAGTGGTCAAATGCCAGAAGCAGTAGGAGGAGGCCTTTGACTAGCCACTTAAACAACTCAATCAACTCTGAAATAACTCCACAGAGACAAGTATTCCATCGAGTAAAAAATGAGGTCTGCAGATGCTGGAGATCACAGCTGCAAATGTGTTGCTGGTCAAAGCACAGCAGGTTAGGCAGCATCTCAGGAATAGAGAATTCGACGTTTCGAGCATAAGCCCTTCGAAGTATTCCATCACCAAGTCAAGAAGACCAGAAGACAGGAGTGGAAGCAAGGTCATTCGGCCCATCAAGTCCACCCCGCCATTTAATCATGGCTGATGGGCATTTCAATTCCACTTACCCACACGCTCCCTGTAGCCCTTAATTCTTTGTGAGATCAAGAACTTATCAATCTCTGCCTTGAAGATACCCAATGTCCCGGCCTTCACTGCTCTCTGTAGCAACGAATTCCACACGCCCACCACTCTCCGGCAGAAGAAATGTCTCCTCATTTCCACCTAAATTGAACCCCCGTAATTTTAAAGCTATGCCCACGGGTCCTAGTCTCCCCGCCCAATGGAAACAACTTCCTAGCGTCCACCTTTTCTAAGCCATGTATTATCTTGTAGTCACCTTTTATTTACACATGGAGAGTCCTTGACACTGATCCAGATCCCTCAGAGCCAGCTCTGCAGAGTGAGCAGGATGTCTGACATTCCTGTTCTTATCTGTCAGCTAGGGCACCCTGATTGGAGCAGATTAACAGCCCCATTCAGGGAATTCAGTCTATGAGATCTACATGAGTTACTCTCACTTCATCTCTCTCCCTGAGTCCCAGGACATAAGTTTGTTCTGCTCTTTCTGCCAGACCATTGGATGAAGGATGGTATGGAGCTATTATTATTGGTAAAATACATTTGACTTCAAGAAATACTCAAATTCCCTGCTGATAAACGATGGCCCATTATCTGTGACCAACACTTCCAGGAGTCTGTATACTGTAAAAGTTGCATGCAGTTTTTTCATCGTTGTCCCCATATTTGATGAATGAACTCTATGTGCATCCAACTACTTTGGGTGGGCGCCCATCAAGTCCATGAAAAGACCTGCATCGTTGAAGCATAATGAGTCCAAGGTTTACCCAACCATTCCCACGAGGTAATTCTTCTCCTTGTTGGCACTGTGGACACTACCCCACCAACACGACTATGCCTGCATCCAATCCTGGTGACCAGGCATAATGTCTCACCAGCACCTTCATTTTGGAAACCCTGGGATTACCCTGGTGGAGTTCAGCCAGTATCTGGCGGTGACCTTTGTTCAGGACAATTACTCTTGTTCCCCATAAGATACCACCGTCTACTGTGATCCGGTCTCTCCAGGTCCAAAAAGGTTTCAATTCTGGTTGTAACAGCCCTTTGATTTGCCCCATCGCTACCAGCTGTCTCAGTTTTGCCAGGCCCAGACCTTTCTGCGTCCAAACTCTGATATTTCAACTGTGACTGGAAGTGTGTCCAGAAAATTCAAAACCACTACGGATTCTCTCAATGGTGGTGCCATTGATGGTGTATCTGACAGCAGGAGGTGGCTCAATGGATCCGGTTTTGCTACTTAACCTCCGAGTGTTCCAACTTGTAATAATACACGCTTAGGATTAGAACCCACTGCTGAATTTGGCCTGAAGCTGTGAGCGGCTCTTCTTTGTCCTCTTTAATAGACCAAGTCAGGGTTTGGGGTCTGTTGTTATTACAAATTTACATCCATAAAGGTGTGTGTAATTTCCTGATTCCAAAATGACTGACAAACCATCCTTCTCTATCTGGGTGTATTTACGCTCTGCATTAGCCAAAGTCCTGAATGCGTACACTATTGGCTGTTCCTTTCCATTGGGCTATCCGCCCCTACTTCGATCTCTGTCCCCGCCCCTAACCCCGCCCCCAGCCCCAGCTCCAGTCCTAGCTCCCAACCATGCCGGATTTTCACTATCCCTCCAGATCTCCCCCTTTCTGAGGATGAAAGATCAGTCCTCAGCAGGGGCCTCACCTTCATTCCCCTACGCCCTCGGATTAATGAGTTCAACACGCGCCGAGATATTGAACAATTCTTCCGCCGCCTTCGCCTCCGTGCCTACTTTCACAACCAAGACTCCTGCCCACCCTCTGACGACCCCTTCTCCCGCCTCCAACACACCCCATCCACCTGGACACCCCCTGCTGGCCTCCTACCCGCCCTCGACCTCTTTATAGCCAACTGCCGCCATGACATTAACCGACTCAACCTGTCCACCCCTCTCACCCACTCCAACCTCTCACCCTCAGAACGTGCAGCCCTCCACTCCCTCTGCTCCAATCCCAACCTCACCATCAAACCCGCAGACAAGGGAGGTGCGGTGGTAGTTTGGCGCACTGACCTTTATACGGCTGAAGCCAAACGCCAGCTCGCGGACGCCTCCTCTTATCGCCCCTTGACCACGACCCCACCTCCCACCACCAAACCATCATCTCCCAGACCATCCATGACCTCATCACCTCAGGGGATCTCCCATCCACCGCCTCCAACCTCATAGTCCCACAACCCCGCACCGCCCGTTTCTACCTCCTGCCCAAAATCCACAAACCTGCCTGCCCCGGCCGACCCATTGTCTGAGCCTGCTCCTGCCCCACCGAACTCATCTCCCAATACCTCGACACGGTCCTGTCCCCTTTAGTCCAAGAACTCCCCACCTACGTTCGGGACACCACCCACGCCCTCCACCTCCTCCAGGATTTTCGCTTCCTCGGTCCCCAACGCCTTATTTTCACTATGGACATCCAGTCCCTGTACACCTCCATCCCCCATCACGAAGGACTCAAAGCCCTCCGCTTCTTCCTTTCCCGCCGCACCAACGAGTACCCTTCCACTGACACCCTCCTTCGACTGACTGAACTGGTCCTCACCCTGAATAACTTCTCTTTTCAATCCTCCCACTTCCTCCAAACTAAAGGAGTTGCCATGGGCACCCGCATGGGCCCCAGCTATGCCTGCCTCTTCGTAGGATATGTGGAACAGTCCATGTTCCGCAACTACACTGGCACCACCCCCCACCTTTTCCTCCGCTACATCGATGACTGTATCGGCGCTGCCTCGTGCTCCCACGAGGAGGTTGAACAGTTCATCAACTTTACTAACACCTTCCATCCCGACCTGAAATTTACCTGGACTGTCTCAGACTCCTCCCTCCCCTTCCTAGACCTTTCCATCTCTATCTCGGGCGACCGACTCAACACAGACATCTATTATAAACTGACTGACTCCCACAGCTACCTGGACTACACCTCCTCCCACCCTGCCCCCTGCAAAAACGCCATCCCATATTCCCAAATCCTTCATCTCCGCCGCATCTGCTCCCAGGAGGACCAGTTCCAACACCGCACAGCCCAGATGGCCTCCTTCTTCAAGGACCGCAGATTCCCCCCAGACGTGATCGACGATGCCCTCCACCGCATCTCCTCCACTTCCCGCTCCTCCGCCCTTGAGCCCCGCTCCTCCAACCGCCACCAAGACAGAACCCCGCTGGTTCTCACCTACCACCCCACCAACCTCCGCATACAACGTATCATCCGCCGTCATTTCCGCCACCTCCAAACGGACCCCACCAGCAAGGATATATTTCCCTCCCCTCCCCTATCAGCGTTCCGCAAGGACCACTCCCTTCGTGACTCCCTCGTCAGATCCACACCCCCCACCAACCCAACCTCCACCCCCGGCACCTTCCCCTGCAACCGCAGGAAATGTAAAACTTGCGCCCACACCTCCACACTCACTTCCCTCCAAGGCCCCAAGGGATCCTTCCATATCCGCCACAAGTTCACCTGTACCTCCACACACATCATCTATTGCATCTGCTGCACCCGATGTGGCCTCCTCTATATTGGTGAGACAGGCCGCTTACTTGCGGAACGCTTCAGAGAACACCTCAGGGACGCCCGGACCAACCAACCCAACCACCCCGTGGCTCAACACTTTAACTCTCCCTCCCACTCCACCGAGGACATGCAGGTCCTTGGACTCCTCCACCGGCAGAACACAACTACACGATGGCTGGAGGAGGAGCGCCTCATCTTCCGCCTGGGAACCCTCCAACCACAAGGTATGAATTCAGATTTCTCCAGTTTCCTCATTTCCCCTCCCCCCACCTTGTCTCTGTCGGTTCCCTCAACTCAGCACCGCCCTCCTAACCTGCAATCTTCTTCCTGACCTCTCCGCCCCCACCCTACTCCGGCCTATCACCCTCACCTTGACTTCCTTCCACCTATCCCATCTCCATCGCCCCTCCCCCAAGTCCCTCCTCCCTACCTTTTATCTTAGCCTGCTTGGCTACTCTCTCTCATTCCTGATGAAGGGCTTATGCTCGAAACGTCGAATTCTCTATTCCTGAGATGCTGCCTGGCCTGCTGTGCTTTGACCAGCAACACATTTTCAGCTGTGATCTCCAGCATCTGCAGACCTCATTTTTTACTTACCTATGAGCTAATACTACCCTGATGCCATACGGGGAGACATCACCTGTCAATACCATATCTTGCTTGGGATCACAGTGTGCCAACATCTTAGAGGATGATAGCTGTTTCTTCTCTTCCCTGAAAGTATGGCTTGACTACACGACCATTTCCAACGCTGACTATTTTTTTAAGAGTTAATGCAAGGTGCCAGGATGAGGGCCAGGTCATCTATGAATTTTCTGTAATAGTTCACCAGCCCAAGGGAAGACTGACAGATGTGGGAGCTGCTATCTTGGATCGTGTGCACTTTATCTACCAACGGGTGTAACCTGGTCTTGTCAATTTTGTAGCCCAAGTGGATTATTTAAGGGTGCATAGAACCCACATTTTCCCTTCTAAGGCGAATGTCTACCTGGGAGAAACATCTAAGGGCTATGTTCAAGTTCTTTAAGTGCTCCTTATTAGTTTTCCCTGTTTAGCATGACATTTAGATAAATGTAAGTATCTATCTCCATTAGAACCCGGTGGCTCAGTAGTTAGCACTGCTGCCTCACAGTGCCAGGGACCCAGGTTTGATTCCAGCTTCAGGCGACTGTCTATGTGGAGTTTGCACATTCTCCCTGTGTCTGCATGGGTCCCCTCGGGGTGCTCCAATTTCCTCCCACAATCCAAAGATGTGCAGGTTAGGTGAATTAGCCATGCTAAATTGCCCCATAGTGTTCAGAGATGTGTAGGTTAGGTGCATAAGTCATGGCTAAACATAGGGTAGGGGAATGAGTCTGGGTAGGTTACTCTTCAAAGGGTCAGTGTGGACTTGTTGGGCCAAGAGGGCCTGTTTCCTCACTGTAGGGATTCCATGATTCTAGAACCAGGTGACCATTTAGCCAGACGATTATTTGGATTTTTCTAAGCAATTTCACTGTTTCAAACCAGATGTAGGTGGACTTTCCAGGGTGCGGACACTCTTGGATACCAGCCTGTGACCTCTCTTACTTAACTTAGTTCTTGTGGGACTCTTTAGTTGTTTCTGTCTGCATACCAGTAGCAACTACAATGGCTTGTTGGCGCGGATCCTGAAGAAAATTTTAGCCATTTGGCCAAGGCTTGGCTTTGTTTTGGGGTTTTTCTGTGGGTCTCGCTTCAGAATATGTCCTGTGTGAGGCTATGCAATTGTCAAGTGGTATTTCCCAAACTCTGTTGGACTGCTGAGGGAATCCACTTCCATCAGAATACCCTGCAATTCATATGCTCCAATTGCTGCATTTTTCAATGATAAGGCCAGTTTGAAGTCCAGTTGGGCTTCAGCTCGTAGGCACTTTTTCATGGTAAGATCGCTAATCCCACAGACCAAATGGTCTCTCAGCATCTCATTAAGGGTGAAATCAAAATCTCATTTCTCTACCAGCCGTCTTAATCTAGTCAAAAATCCCGACATGTATCCCACCTGGTTCTCGAACTGCTGAGTAAAACCGATAGCATCTCAGAATTAGAGGAGGTTTGGAGTCATAATATTCCTCAACTTAATCTGTTAGCTCTTGAAAGATTTTAGTACCTGGTGCCTCAGGAAAAGTCAAGCTTCTAATACCCAAAAAAGCTGCAGGTTCACAAGCTGTCAGGGGAATTACTCATTGCTTGTCATCTCCCCCAGTGTCATTTGCCCAGAAAAAAACTAATGCATTCTTTCTACTTGCTAGGCCCAGTCTTCGACAGCAGGATCGAATAAGTCAAGTTTCTCAAATAACAGCACATCACCAAAAATGCCTACGCCAACTCAAAGATGATTGTTGCAAGCAAATCTTCTCCAGGAGCATGCTTTTCCCTCGTCGCCATTGAAATCACTCCACCAAGGCTGTCACCAAGAAACCTTTTATTTGCATGTGGAAAGTCCTTGACACTTATACAGCTGCCTCAGAATTCATACTCTATGAGATTCATCTGGTTGACCTTGTTACAACCACCACAGACTCCATCTCTCACTCTTTTATAAACCCATCCCCTCCCACACCGCCTGCCTCTCAGCCTCTGCTCAACAGTTTGGAAAAATCTAGGGGAGTGTGTCCTCCAGTTGAAAGTTGTTCCCATCACATCCTGCTCATATCCTCTGTAATTTGTACTTTTAACCCAATTTTTCATCCATTCTTGAGATAAACTGCAGATTCCCACCATTCATGCTGAAGGTTGTCACTGCTATTCTGAGAATCGCGATGTCAGCAACATCCTGGTGTGTTGTGCAGCGGAAGATGACAAGGGCATTGGGCAAGAGGGAAATTCGCCCTGTCGATGACAGGGGTCAACTGGTCAGGCACTAACAGGCAGACAGGATCTGACTGACACTTGCTTCCCATAGGTGGGAGCCTAAGGAACAAGCCATTATGGACCGTAAACCATTCGTTGGTTTTGAAGCCGAAATTTGGGTTGCACTGCTTTGGGGCAAACTTTGCCCTCTATTTCTTTAATTTGCATTCTCTTTTGCTCTCTGTGAGTAAAAGGTGTTGTTTGCATGTATGTGATGTTCCTCCACTGGACAATAACAATTGGGCATTGGGGCAGTAGAGCAGAGGTTCAGATGGTTGTACCCACCGACAGATGGCCTGATGATTAAACAGTAACCAGGGTGAGAAAATGGTGTGTGGAGGAGTGTTAGCCATGCAGGAGGTTGGAAGAACACAACAAACCGGGCAATGCAGAAGTCGACGTTTCAGGTGTAACCCTCCTTCAGGACTGCAGATGGGTCTGGGCGGAGCTGCAGATAAAGGGAGTGGGGGGGCAGGGTGGTGAAGTGGGGATAGCTGAAGACAGATAGAGGGTATGACCTGGTTGGTGGCAGGGTGCACTGGAAGGGATTGGGGAGTGGCTGAGAAGGGAATCAGGGATGGGAAGGGAGGTTATTTGAAATTGGAGAACTCAGCTGTAGGTGCCCGGGCAGAAGATAAGGTGTTGTTTTGACAATGGAGGAGGCCAAGGATGGTCTTGTCAGAAAGGGAGTGGTTGGGGGAATTGAAATGGGCAGTGACTGGGAGGTCAGGTCGGCCCCTGTGGATCCGACTGCGATGCTCAGTGAACCATTCCCTGAGGTTACACCTGGTCTCCCTGATGTAGAGAAGACCACATCAGCTATGGATGATGTGGGCAGCATAGCATTGTGGCCATATTTCTCCGTGTGCACGTTGGACTTTCAAAATTGGTTCAGGTGCAACAGCTGCTGGACTTTTTGCAGATATTGTTGAGTGGCACATTGTTGGCCACATTGGCAAGATGCCATCTGGTGCGATGGGGCCAGAATCAGATATGAGGAATGCCATGAGGGGGAAGGTAGACAACACAATAAGTTTGGTTAAGATACGTCAGGGGAACCCACTAGGCTGCATGGCAGAAATCCCTCCAAAAACCTCCACAGAACTTGGACTTAACCAAAAAACAAAACCATAATGTTCAGTCCCTCGTGTCTGAATCATGAGATTCTAGGACCAAATTCCAATCCAGGAACTGAGAGTAAAAGTCAAGCCTCCAGTGTAGTTTTCACAAAGCACTATATTGTTCAAGATATGACCTTTTAAATGAAATACTAAATTGAGGCCACATTTGCCTGCACCTACTGTAGATTTTCTAATGATACTGATTTGAAGAACAGAGAAGTTACCCCTCATATTTTGACAAATATTTATCCCTCAATCAACATCACAAAAGCAGATTATCTAATCATAATCACATTGTCGTCATTGGGTGTTTGTTATTTATATTTGCTTTGTATCTGACATTGTAACAGTGACTACAATTCAAAATGTATTTCATTGACCGTAAATTGTTCTGAAAAGTATAGTGGTCATGAAAAATGCTATGTAAATGCAATTCATTCTTTGTTATATCATGGAAAAAATAGTCACCTATCAATTGAGGTAGCTGTTAAATTAATTCAAATATTGGTGACGTTGTAAAGATGTTGAATGATATTTACATTTTTCTGTTTACCTGCCGAACAGCAATCCTTGAATATCTGAAGGATTCTTCTCAGGAAAGGGCATCTCTCAGGCACTACCCATTGTTGTACTTAACCATGACCTGAACTTCAAACTTCATATCTAGACTGTCATTAAAGTATTTTTTGTTCCCATCCCCATTTCACCTACACTTGCCACTGAAACCTTCATCGAAAATTTCCGCAGGCACAATATGAGCCGTTCTCTCCCAGTTTGCCAGAGATTCGCTCCGCAACAACTCCATTACCTTAAGACCTAAGCTGCCCCAACTCTGTATCATGCTAAATATCACCCAAGCAAAATCCCAGACATTGCCAACTTTCACATGCTTCCTGTACATTGAAATCAAATATTGCTATCCTTGCTTAGGAATCTCTCATGTCCACCTTATCTCTGAAAAAAATCCCAGTACTGCGTCTCAGCTTACTTTACAAATTTGTATTTCTGTGCAATCCTCGGCTTTCTACTCGACCGTCACTGGTGGAGGTAATGACCCTGAACTCTGCTGTATTCACCTGAAATATCTATGCTTTCCTACTGTTGCATGTGCACACCAGCCTGTGCATATAGGTTACTGACACCATTCTCTTTAAGTGTAATAAATGATAAGACCTGCTTGTTTAGTATGATAGAGAAAAACCTCTTCCTGACCTATTTAGTTAACAAGCCATAGTTTATTTCATATTAGGAATTAGTTACTTTGCTATGACAGACATCATTACATAGACTTTGACGGGGAGTTGAATGTTATGTCTCACTCCTCTGAGAGTCTATAAGACATCATCACAGTGGGAGCTGCTTTTGGTACTATTTGGTATTAACTCTTTCAGACTGGTATACCACACCTTCCTTAACTCTGAAATGCCACAACATTTATTTCTTCAAATAGTGACTTTTGCAGTTTTGCTTGGCATCTTTTCATCCCAGCTCATGTTTGATGTCTGTTGTTCCCTTGTTCCATTTTCTGAAACAGTTCAGGGCATGCCATGTCTTGACAAGCGCTGTGGTGCTGTATAATTTTTTTAATTTATTGTGTTATTGTTGTTTTCGAGGCTGACTCTCGTATTTCATCCAGGAGACAGCTCTTCTTCATCTCCTCTGGTAGTTGCAGTTGAAGACTTAGCAGGTGACCTACAAAAACAAGATGATCCCCGGGAGAAATTATACATAGTTTGTGTTGCTTACAAATTAGATCAATGTTATGCCTCTTTTTTGTAATATTTACACTTGAGTTTCTTGGCTTAGCATGCCTTTAACAGCATGAAGGACTTCCAGATTTTTGGTACTTACTTCTTTCAGAGCAGTGGAGAAGGTGCAAGAATGATCAGTGGGATGTGTCTCGCAACTGTTTACTATCCATGGTGCCTGGAGCAGTGCACAATTTTCAACTTTCTCAGCTTACATTGTAGAGAGTGTGGGTGAGAAGTGGAGAACAATAATAAGCCACAGCTCCTGGATAATGGGTTTTGCCAGGCTGTAGGGAATGGCAGTAAATTATTTTTGTTATAAAACATACACTGAGCCTTTCTTAATTTCTTTTGAATTTCCTTGAGCATTGGGCCTCTGTTCAAGCTCTCTGTCTGCAGTCATGAGTATATGGTGCGGTCATCTGTTCCTGCCAAGTCGGTCAGGGGGTGATGACCAGATACTGAAGAATTTCTCTCGATTGTATCTGAGTGAGCACATATGTTTTCAGCCTGAGCTGTCTCCCACAGTACTTTGACCCACTGTGGCTGGGTGAGAGAGTGCCATCTGCTTCCGCTTCAGGGGGAGGGATCCTTCACTGAGCTGTGGTGAGAAAGTACAGATGTTTCCCCGTGTTGGGGGATTAATAAAATTACTGTGGGAAACAGTGAGCTGGATCTGGTATGAGGGAGATCTGGATGTGATCGTTTATTGTTTGCAATTTACTCAGACAGTCATGTTGATGTTTTGGGCACATCTTGCCAGTGTGCAGAATGGGATAAACTCTTCTCATTGTAGATCTGTTCCATCCCCACCACTGCAAATTTTGATTGATGATGTGTGAAAGAAAGACAGGGAAAAGTTTATTTTGATGACAGAATTCATTGCATGCATTACTTGTGCTGTACCCACTGCAGGATCAATGTGATACTCCGGGCAAAGGTGTATCAGGTTAATCTATCATACACTGTATAAGCTACAAACAGCTACCAGCTCTTTCTGGGAGCTGTACTCTTAAATCTGTTTTTGGCATTCCAAAAGTGTTCTTCTTCAAATGCAATTTCAGATTGTATTATGCTTCAAATGATGAACTACATTTCAACAGTGCTATCAAGTAAAACTTTGTTCTTTAGCATTGTTGCCTACCAGCCAGCCATGCAAGCTGTCTTGCTGCATCTAGATAAAGCTACTAATGACAGAATCAGGGAGTCATAACAGAGTCCCAAGACAAACATATGAGTGGTGATATGTTGATTTATCAGCTACCTGCATGTTCAGAGTGCAAACCACGATGAAAATGTGGTAGCTCTCTCTGTTAAAAACACATGGTTCAACATGTCAAAGTGCCCAGTTAGTCCAGAGCATTTTGAAGAGTTGCAGTTGTTATTTTATTGTTCAGGGCTTCTTGTTTTAAAAATGTGAGGATCTGCTGCTCTACTTCATACCCTCAGATAGCATGGACTGATTATACTCATGAGAGAAAGTGAGGACCGCAGGTGCTGGAGAGTCTGAGTCAAAAAGTGTGGCGCTGCAAAAGCACAGCAGGTCAGGCAGAATGCGAGGAGCAGGAGAGTCAACGTTTCGGGCATAAGCCCTTCACATTCCTGATTCACAGCCTGACCTGCTGTGCTTTTCCAGCACCACACTTTTCAACTATGATTGTATTTGTGTAACGTTTGATTAATAATCTGAACGTTATTAATACCTAGTTACTTAATACAAATTTTAGCATTTCCTGTTACTATTTTACAAATACACTTTATTAATGTGTCAGGGAAGGGAGACAGATATGAGAACCCTGAAGATAGGGGCAGTGTGGAAAGAGCAAATTTGGAATTGAAGCTGTCAGGATCAGTCCAAAGCCTCACTGTGAATGTCGGGGGGCAGAGTGGAAATGTTGATGGGGTGTGCCTGATTGCAGGAGATTGCCCAGACAGACTTCCAGAGTAAGCAGAAAGGCAACCAAAGAATCATACAGCATGGAAACAGACCCTTCAGTCCAATCAGTTCACGCTGACCATGTTCCCAAACCAAACTAGTCCCACCTGCCTGCGTTTGGCCCATATCCCTCCAAACCTTTCCTACTCATGTACTTCTCCAAGTATCTTTTCAATAATGCAACTACATCTGCATCCACCACTTCCTCTGGCAATTCATTCCAATACGAACCACTTTCTGTGTAAAAATGTTGCCCCTTGCGTCCTCGTTAAACCTTTTCCTCTCACCTTAAAAATATGTCCCCTAGTTTTGAACTCCCCACCATAGGGAAAAGAACCTTGCTAATCACCTTACCTATGCCTCTCACGATTTTATAAATTTCTATGACATCACCCCTCAACCACCTATACTCCATTGAAAAACGCCCTGGCCTATCCTTATAACTCAAATCCTCCATTACTGGCAACATCCTGGCAAATCTTTTCTGAACCTTCTCCAGTTTAATAATCTCCTTCCTATAGTAGGATGAACAGAACTGCACACAGTACTCCAGAAGAGACCTCACCAACGTCCTGTAAAACCTCAACATTGACATCCAACTTCAATATTCATAGGTCTGAACAATAATGGCAAGCGTGCTAAATTTCTTCTTAATAATCCTGTCTGCATGTGACGCAAATTTAAAAGGATATGTACTTGTTTCCCTTGGTCCCTGTTCTACAAAACTACCCGAGGTCCTCCCATTCATTGTATAGTTCCTGCCCTTGTTTGTTTTACCAAAATGCAATACCTTGTACTCATCGAAATTAAATTCCATCTGTCACTTCTCAGCTCATTGACTCAATTGATCAGGATCTCTTTCTAACTTGAGATAACTGTTTTCACTG
This sequence comes from Hemiscyllium ocellatum, assembly GCF_020745735.1. Taxonomy (NCBI): domain Eukaryota; kingdom Metazoa; phylum Chordata; class Chondrichthyes; order Orectolobiformes; family Hemiscylliidae; genus Hemiscyllium; species Hemiscyllium ocellatum. The sequence continues at coordinate 22,884,162 of NC_083425.1, read as the reverse complement.
TCCACTGCACCATCAGTTTTGGTGTCATCTGCAAACTTACTAACCACACCTCCTAATTTCTCATCCAAGTCATTTATATATGACAAACAAAAGGGGACCCAATACTGATCCCTGTGGAAGACCGCTGGTCACAGGCCTCCAGTCTGAAAAACATCTCTCCACTATGACCCTCTGTCTCCTACTGTCAAGCCAATTTTATATCCAATTGGCAAGCGCTCTCTGAATCCCATGATCTAGCTTTACTGACTAGTCTACCCCCATGTGGAAACTTTGTCAATGGCTTTATTAAAGTCCATGTAAATGATGTCTACAGCTCTGCTCTCATTAATCTTGGTTACTTCCTCAAAAAACATAATCAGGTTTGTGTGGCAATGCTGACTATCCCTAAGTAGCCTTGCCTCGCCAAATGCATGTACACCAATCCCTCAGAATCACCTCCAACAACTTACCCAAGCTCACATGTCTACAGTTCCCAGACTTCTCCTTCCAGCCTTTCTTAAATACAGACACAAAATTAACCAGCATCCAGTCCTCTGGCACCTCACCCAAGTTATAGATGATACAAATATCTCAGCCAGGGACCCCACAATTTCTTCCCTAATTTTCCACAACTGGGATACACTTGATCAATCATTGCCTCCTAGATCCTCACCTATATTTCACTGCTGGATATCTGAGACTTTGGAAATCTAGCCAGAGTTAAACGCCAAATGATGAATAAAGTTGTGATTTGAATGCTCTCTGTGATATACAAAGTGCCAATCTTCCTCCTGGGAGCAGCTGGACTGCCTGCTCCATAACCCTTCCTCCACATTAAAACCTGAAGCATGCCGGTTGGGATTCAGAGTTTCAGCACTCACTTGACTCACACGTGCCCCAATATTTATGATCAGCATTTCCCTCAGCCCCTGAACTCAAAGTATATTCATTGTGTTGTTGAACTGTGTGGTTTTGTTTTGGTGTTGATATAGATCTCTGCCAAAGTGAAAGTACCTGTGGAAATTGTCCTATGGTTATAAATTAGCTTGCTAGCTCTCATTAGTAGTGTTTATTTAATCAGGCTGGTAGGTACTGCACTGGATGGAGGACTAAAGAAAACTATTTTCAATTTGTGAAATCTGTAAAATAAATCCACATTTAGGAACAAGTTCCTCCAACATTTATCAAGTTATACCAACTTAGCAGAACACAGCCAACCACACATTCAGAAGATACCTGCCTCAGTTAAAGACCCTGCATTTTAAAAAAGTGTTGCCTTTAAGATCATCATTAAGCAGTTGATAGTTAATACAAATGGTCAGTGAAATGAATCTTCTATTATTTTATTTCTAATGCCATGTTCACCTGATCATTTTCACCATGTCATAAAATCCTTTATAATGTAACTGACTTGTTCAAATGTCACCTTTCTACACTTGGTGGTATTACGTGTGCCTGTAATCTCTGCGAATGTGCCTGCATCATCTCTGAAACCAGTCTTCCCCGTTCCCAGACTGAGGAAGGGGAAAACAAAACATGAAGAGTTCCTACCTGTGATTACTATGTAGTAGCTTCATGTGAACACATTAATAGATGGTAGGATTAAACAGAGGTATGCCTCCCATGGTTAAATATTAAGTTTCCAGTCAGTCTCCAGCCACTCATGAAGAAGTCATTTGGGAAACCAAATACAGAACTGCCAGAACTAATAGAAACAGACATCACCAGCACAAGAAAATCAAGGAGAGGAGATAAACCTCTGTGTTACTGAACTGAGTTACAGCTAGTTTCATTCTTAAGCATACGGTCAGTACGAATTTATGAGCTGTAAACTTTCACAACAACAACCCTGCTCTTCCTTCACATTCTTTGTGATTTGTGAGCAGAAAAGAGTGCTATGCCAATTGGATTACAATTTTACTTCACGACACCAATAAGTTTCATTGACTTTACTTCTGAAACTTCCAGAAATATAACACACACATACAAAATTTAACAGACAGTCCTTACATGGTGACCTCCTCACTGGAGGTTCACACTGCAAACTAAATGTTTGGAATCACAAAAAAAATCTGAAAAGTCAACATTCATTATTACAAACCAGGGGCAGTTCACTTCTCCAACACATTTATTTATCTCAATCAGTGAGATTGTCTTGCTGCTAGCTATCTGTGGCCTGGAATTTCCCCATCCTCCCATTGAATAAGAGCTTTTTAATTTAAACAGGCATGTACGAACAGTGTGAGGAAACATGAGGAAAGTATATCATGGTAAAGAATGAGGCAGGAGTTTTATGTCACATTCACGCAAATATGGCTATGCCTGAAAGGGTAGGAGTGGCAGAAAACATTAATTCATTTTTTTAGATATCTGGATATGAACCTTGAGTTCCATAACTGTTATGACATGGAGACAGACAACTGAAACAAATCAGCCTTCCCACATCTCTATTCACAACACAGTTAAATTAAAACCTTCAAAGATGTCCAACATTCACCCCAATGGTTCCTAACAAGATCTTTTTAAGAACCAATCTCAGACTCTGCAAATAATAAATCCTAGATGCCAGATTTGTAGCTTCCACAAAAGAATTAATGATTTATTAAAAACACAGTAACTTTAGCTGAGCAAAATTAACTAACAAAGTAACCTAATTGCTGATTATGATTTAAACCCAATAATCTGTGTTTTCAGTCCCAGTCACACAAAAATTGGACACACAAATGCACTAAAGGAATAAATAAAATAATAAAGCTGGCCAGATTACATAAATGAAATGTTGTTCCACAGAGATGTGTGATTGTTTCTTGTTTGATATTCTGAAGGCCTTGATTAATGCTATTTTTTCCAGTTCACTCAGGAAATGCTTATAATTTTGTTTCAATTCTCTGAACTTTCAATAGCTGATAATGGGAGGTTAGGTAGGGACCATTCAAACCTTCATGTTACAACAACAATAGTCAAACTCCTTCTCTCAGAAAACACAGTCCATAGACCAGTACAAAACTCCCCCTGTTTGACCAGGATCTTCGCTTCCAGCCTTGCTGGTACCAGTTAGCAGGTATTGACCTTGTTTATGGCCAAACATCTGCTCTCAGATGCTAGAGATTAGAATTGAGCATGTGGTGCTGGAAAAGCACAGCCGGTCAGGCAACATCCGAGGATCAAGAGAGTCGATGTTTCTGGCTCCTCGGATGCTGCCTGACCTGCTGTGTTTTTCCAGCACCACACGCTCGACTCTAATCTCCAGCATCTGCAGCCCTCACTTTCACCTAGTTGATTTTAAAGCCACCAAAGACCCTTTGCACCCCAGTAATACTCTCCTCCAATCTCTTCCATCAGGCAGAGGAAACAAAAGTTTGAACACACTGACCAACAGCTTCAGGAACGGCTTCTGTCCCGCCATTATTAGGCTAATGAATAGACTCTCCAGCTTCGAATAACAGTGATCTTGTTAGTGTTGATCTTGCCTAGTGCACATACTTTATGCCTCTGTCCAATTTTCTTGTTCAGTCTATGATTGATATGTCGTTGCTCACTGTCATCTGCCTGTACTACTCGGAAACAAAGCTTTTCACTGTGCTTAGGTACACGTGGCAATAAGCCTACCTGTCAATCAATCGATCAAACCAAAGTAATGAAAATTCAGTGGGTCAAACAACAACCTCCAGAAATACAAGCTAAGGGCTGGAAAGCAGGATGAGGCAGGGTGGTCGATGCATATACATTGGGCAGAGCGGCCTCCTCTCGCCCATAACGTTTTTTGCATTTCCTAAACGGTCCAAATATCAGAAGAGGAGGGATGTGCAGAGATGTGGTGGGAGTGAAGGGTAAAAGTTGTATATAAATTGCTCCTTTGAAAGAACCAGCACAGAGATGATGGGTCAAATGGCCTATGTCCATCTTGTAACAATTCTATAGTCTAAATCTTGTTTTGTTTTGAATAAGTTGTGGTTATTTGCAGAGTCCCTTGCTGCAATTCCTAGTGGGTTTTCTCATCACATTTCATCAAACGCACCGCATTATTGACTAACTGTGTCCCTATGGTATCTCCTAGATCTGATTTCCATCCCAGCTTACCATGTGCCAGTCCCAGAACAACTTGCCACTCAGCGGATATCCATCATAACACTGGCATCACGTGCATCCACACCACCTTTAAAAAAACTGCAGTGCACCCACACAACATTTCGAAGCTGTCCCTGCTCATTTGTGGGCGGCACGGTGGCACAGTGGTTAGCACTGCTGCCTCACAGTGCCAGAGACCCGGGTTCAATTCCCGCCTCAGGCGACTGACTGTGTGGAGTTTGCACGTTCTCCCCGTGTCTGCGTGGGTTTCCTCCGGGTGCTCCGATTTCCTCCCATAGTCCAAAGATGTGCGGGTCAGGTGAATTGGCCATGCTAAACTGCCCATACTGTTAGGTAAAAGGGTAAATGTAGGGTTATGGGTGGGTTGGTGTGGACTTGTTGGGCCGAAGGGCATGTTTCCACACTGTAAGTAATCTAATCTAATTTATAGACACAATCTAAACATGGCACTGTGATTCTCCACCAGGGATCTGCAGATTCTGGTGGATGGGCTGGTGCAAACAGGAGGAGTCCTCTTTCCAGAGAACTGGCAGAGGAGCCCAAGCCCAAGATGCTGCCAAGTCAGTGCCATCTGCAGGATGCAGAGATATGGCCAGCAATACAGAGAGAAGGTCAATGACCCTGTCCAGGGTACATGGCACACTCTTCTCTCCAACACCTCACTCTGACTCTGCTCTTGTACCATTTCCTCGAAGGCTCCATGTCTCCCATTCTCAAATTTGCCTGTAACACATTTCCTTACCCAGTCTTCCTGCTCAGTCTCTAAAACCACCACCAATCCTGCATGCCATCTGCACTGCCTGCTCACTCCCCTCCAGTACACCTTTCCCTGACATGCACCAGCACGAACAATTGTGCCCAAAATGCTTTTGCCCCTTTTATTCTCATTACAGGAGAAGACAGCTCTGAGCAAGACAGAGGGAACCCGTACAGGAAGAGGTTTGCCGATGCCTGAGCCCTCCACTCATACGAAGATGAATCCTGCCCTTCACATCCCACCAAACAATGAAGCACCACTCTGCATGCCACTTCCACTCTCCCACTAACCTCACTGTTATTCTCCATTATAGAACACCACTTTCAACCACTGACCACAGCGCCTTCTTTCCCTTTTGGCCTGCAGGTTCAGTAAAACTCCTGAGGACACCTGTGGAGGAGCTGTACTCAACCAGGGAGGAGCACGCTCCCAGAGGTCTGAGGCCTCAGAGGCAGCGTTGGCATGTCTGCTTCCTGCACCTAACCCTCAATCTTTCACTACAGGTCCTGACATCTCGATGGGAATCCTGGGCTTAAAAAGCTATGCACACTGGTGAGCACCTCGCTGAGGCAGCTCTGCAGCTGGCAAGGGAGAAATGCGCATGCCACTGGCACTCAAAGGACTGCCAGAGACCAGCACCAGCATCCCCAGGCTGGAGAAGACTCTGTGGGACTGCCATTCACCCAGATGCACAGTGAGGAGCATCGAGCAGGCATGTGAGGAGCGATTGGCCCTCTTTGTCCAGAGGCTGCAGTAGTGCAGAGAGTTGTGCGACTGTCAGACAGGTCGTGGACAGGTCAGTGGCTGCTATGAAGAGCAAGATCCGGTGCCCTCGGCCTCCTAGAGGGACACATACACCTGCTCTTCGTCAGGCACTGGTCATCAAGAGTGGTAACAGGGGGCAGGAAGCATTGATGCTAGTCCAGGTGCCCTTCCTCACAAGGAGATAAGGCAGCACCTAGAGGCAGAACCAGAGTTGGAACCACATGCAGACCCCCTTGGTGATTTTTACATCAGATTAACCTGTATATTTGCTGTTTGGCTAAATGTGGTTGAGCTTCGACATCACAAAGACACCTGTTACTGCCTCATTTTCAAACTTCTGATTCATCTTCTTAACACCCATCCATATGGTTCTCAGTGAGACTGTCAACTTAGTGACAATTAGTGCTGAATTATGTGCAATTTTGTGCTGTGGAATCACTCACACTAAGAACTAGATTGAGACAGCTCAAACCCATTGAATACTCATTTTTGTTAAGCTTGCAATGTTAAATTCCATTTTCAGGTGTGTTTCATGAAAAACGTGTTCTTGACAATTTAACCCAGGGCAGAGGATAAACAATATAGAGAATGTAATTTCTTTTGTTAAAAGCTACTCATTATAGTTCTTCATCCAATGTAAATACTTAAATTGCATGCTGTCTCCTTATAGCTTTTCCCACCCTTTCGTTTCTTAAGTGGATGCAAGAGTGGGTTTTCCACCTTTTGTACAATCCCTAAATGTAAAGAAAAATCATTTTTTGCTGAATGAATGAGTGTTTATTTCTCATTGTAGTTTTTTCTCTTTTGCCTGCGTTCACAGTTCCATCTGCAGATTCCATCCTGTGCAAATTCACAACTTATTTAAATATTCAATTTGCATCCACAATTTGCAGTTTGCAACCTAATGTAGAAAAGTGTAAAGTCACACTTTTCAGCGTACAGAATCAGCAATGGGATTACATGATTAATTAAAAAGAAAATCTTACAAAGAAGGATCAGGAAAGGAAATCTTGGAGTTGTAGTAGATGGATACCTCATGCCATCCAACCATGGTCCAGCTGCTGTCAGAAACTAGCCAAATGGGACCTTGGGTTGTACTCTGGAGAAAAGCAAAATATTGAAAGCTTTCTGAAGTTATGAGCCTTTCTGCAGAATAGGCATAGACAATTATTTGGATTAAAGGATCACTTAACAATTTTGGTGAGCTTTTGATTGTGTTGTAGATGGAACAAATTGGCATAACAATTGCTATTATTAAACTTTCTTAGGACATTTATTATATGAAAAATCTATCTGAGGTCAGTTAATTAGTTAGATAGTATTAGCAATCATGTGCTACCAATTTAAGTTATAATATTATAGAAGTGCTGCATTTAAACATAAAATATTTTGCCAATACTTTTAAGAAAACATGTAATTAATTTTAGCCATTGGACTACAAATCACCTCCCACTGTTGCTTTTGTGTTAAGAATAGGGTGGAAATAATTATTGATCTATAAATCATTAGATTTAGAGCAGCATAACTGTCTGTCAGATCTTTGAAAATATTTGATAGGCAGAGTTATGGGAAAATTTTATAATCTACCGATAAAATATCCAATGTCACTTAAACCACTTCAATTAAATCTGGTCCCGTGTTTAGCACCAAGTGAGCAACATTCAGGAGACAATCAGAGAATTGATTACATGATACGCCTTTGTGCTGTTTCCACTGCACCTCTGCCTGTGCGCTTTCCTTTCACATGTGGCAACAGTATTCACTTCTCGCTTTGCAAATTGACCCCCATGGCCACAGACCTTTGACTTATCAAATAAAAAAATAAGGATAGCCTTTGAGATCAGGACTCTTCTCCTGAGGTCGGGCTGTGGTTTACTCAGGGGTGCAGAGGTTCTATTGGATTGTTTGATTTGGCTCAAAACTATGGAGCAAAGAGTTCTGAGGTAGATTCAAAAAGATTGTTAAAGAAATAACTTTACTCAGATGTTAATTGGCCTTTTGAATATCTTACTGCGAAAGATGCAGTTGTAAGTAGCAAAGATTTCTTCAAGTTAAGAGCTTCCAAAGAAACACATTAACAGTTCCTATTTCTTGGATCAGCTGGGTGATGGTGTTAATGGACCAATGATACTTTCCAACTGTGAGATCATGCATGTTTCATTGGTTTTGATTGATTCTTCTGTACGTCAATCAGTTTGCATCCACGTGCATCATATCCTGTGAAGTAGGAGATTTGAATCAGGGTGCTTCAGCTTCATTTACTTAAATCAGCATGACCACAAAGAGAGAGAGTGAAGAAGTGACCATAGTATATCTTAAAGCAATTTGTCCAAAGTCCAAGTATTGTGGATTCTGAAAGTCTAAAGTAAAATCAGCAAAAACTAGCAACACTCAGCACCTCTGACAGCATCGGTGGAAAGAGAGAAAGGGTTAACGTTTTAGCTCTGTAACCTCATTTCTTTCCACCAGCGAAGGTGAACGACAGAAATGTTTTCACCAGTTTGTCAGTCTGTTTTGACTCGAAACAATATATTTTGAAAATGGATGGATTTCAGAAAACTTGGTATACAGATAGAGTGCGGTTCAAAGAAGCATTCATTTATTTTTGGTGAAGATATTGAGTTGAATCCTATAATTTTGTTTTAAAGAATCTATTTATATTGGCAGATAGTATGGACTTTGAGGGTTATTTTAATTAGAACATTGTGGGTTGCCTTGGCTGCTGTGGTGGAATTTGTTACTGTATCAAAATATAAGCAGAGTTTTCAGAGCAAGTAGTTGGATGTGAGGATTAGCCTGAAACCTCCTCAATGTGTTGGATGCTCGAAATGAAAAAAGATTCTCTTCATGTTTGTGGGTACAGAGCATCAACAGTATGTCTGGAGTAGAGAAGAATGATTGTAAATTCTACGAGTACAGTTTATGGGCTGAAAGATTGTCTAGAAATACAAGAATTTTAAACTACAATTTAACATTGAGTTAATACAATATGTCAGAGCATTCTACTGAACATGTCCTTCACTGATTTCAAAATTGTTTACTTTCCCCCATTTCCTCCTTCTGGGGAGAATTCAATTAGATGAGTTCCTGCATGCATCAGAAACTTGGACAGCATATTGACAACATCTGAAGGCGCTTGAAAAGTTCCATCAACACTGCATTCTAAACATCTTGAATATCAGGTGGAAATGTCGAACAACCAACAAGTGTTGAAGCCTATGTCAACAAGAACCGACTAAGATGGAATGGACATGTTGATCGAATGAAAGACAAATGTTTGCCAAAACAGGTCCTCTACTCTCAGCTTAAATAAGGCAAAAGCAAAAGAGGAGGACAACAGAAGAGATTCGAAGACGTTTTAAAAGCCAACATGAAGAAATGTAACATCGGCATCAACAATTAGGAAACCAATCCCAAGGACAGGAAACTCTAGCAAACCATCATCCAAAAAGGAACAGCAACTTTCAAAGCCAACAGATATGCAGAACTAGAAGAAAAGAGAAGACAATGGAAACTGAGGCAGCAACACCCAAAACCCAATCTGCCATCTGGAACTACTTGTCCTGAATCCGGAAGAACATTCAAAGCCAAGATCGGTCTCATAAGCCAACTGAGAGCCCATAAATAGGTCAACAGAATCAAGACCATCATCCTTGACCTCAAGGGATAGCCACAAAGACATTTCTATAAGGTCCCCCTTCAGTCTCTTGCATTCCAAAGTAAAAAGCCCTAGCTTGTCCAACCTCTCCAGTTAACTCAGACCCTTGAGTCCTGGCAACATACTTGTAAATTTCTTCTATTCTCTTTCCAGTTTAATAACATCCTTCCTATAGCAAAGTGACAAAAATTGAACACAATACTCCGAAGTGCAGCCTCACCAATGTCCTGTACAACTGCACCATAACTTCCCAACTTCTATATTCAATGCCCTGACTAATGAAGGCCGGTGTGCCAAAAGCCGCCTTCATTTCCCTGTCTACCTGTGACTCCACTTTCAGACAACAGTGTGACTGAACTCCAGGGTCCATTAAGGCCCTGGCATTCACCATAAAAAGGGACTTCAGTGAATCAGATGGGCTTTTCCCAACAATCAACAAAGGATTCATGGTCACGATTAGACCCTTCATTCCAGACATTCATTGAACTCAAATTCCACCATCTGTCATGGCAGGATTGTAACCTTGGTTCCCAGAACATTACCTGGCTCTCTGGATTAACAGTCCAATGATAATACCACTCGACCATTGCCTCTCCAGCAAATTCTTCCAACTCTGAAATTCTTGGCAAATAACAGCCTTGGAATAATAGTAATATTTTATTGTTTCCTTTAAGTAAGATTCCAGTAACTAGGAACCCCTGTAGTGTTAAATGCATTACTGACAAGACCATAAGCTATAGGAGCAGAAGTCTGTCATTCGGCCCTTCAGGTCTACTCTCTCATTCAGTAAGACTCCTTTTCTGCCATTACCCCATACCCCTTGATTCCCTTATTGATTAAAATTCTGTCAGTCTCAACTTTGAATATGCTTTTTACAGCCTTCTGTGGTGAGGAATTCCACAGATTCACTACTCTCTGAAAGAAGGAATTGCTCCTCATGTCTGTCTTAAATGTGAAATCCTTTGCCTTGCTGAAATTATACTCTGATTCTAGAATTTTGCACAATGGCAGATAACTTTTCTGCATCTACCCTGTCTTGCCCCATCTCTCATTTTCAATAAGGTCTGTTACAACAAGACAGTGAACCCTTCTGCTAATTGTACCAAACACCCAGAAAAGCTTACCTCGCCTTGTAATCTGTTAAAGTATGAATGACAGAGAATTCCCAACTTCCAGTATTTAAAAGAAAAACATCAATTTGTTCTTTAATTCTAAAAGTGAACATTAAACAACTATTTACAATTCTAAACCACCTTCCTTTTCAATGCTTGTTATCTACCCCTCACTTGATAACAATATACTGATCCAATAAAAGTTTCAATTAAAATTACATCAACTTAAGTTTCAAAACCAGGCAGCAGCGGTTGTCTCCCCTTTCTCTGGCTGTACATATCCCTGAATCATCTTCAGTCTTTTGCTGCAAAGATGTTTCATATGAAAAAGGTACCTTTGATAGAGAGTGTTTGGCTGGCCTTTACTCTGACAATGGCAGTTGGTCACTCTCTTTAGCTAACTCTCAAAATACCTGCATTTATAAATCTCAAACATCGGATCATCTCATTCGTTCGATGTTGTCAAACAGTAAATTTCTGATTAAATTGGGTTTTAGTATCCTGGGGCATAACTTAAACTGGTTAAATTTGAGTTGCTGGAATGGAGAAGCATGGTGGCTCAGCGGCTTACACTGCTACCTCACAGCTCCAAGGTCCCAGGTTAGATTCTTGCCTTGGGCGACAGTCTGTGTCGAGTTTGCATACTCTTCCTGTGTCTGTGTGGGTTTCCGTCAGGTGCTCTGGTTTTCCCTCACAGTCCAAAGATGTGCCGGTTCGGTGAATTGCCCATGCTAAATTGTCGATAGCGTTCGGGGATGTATAGGTTAGATGCATGAGTCAGGGAGAAATATTGGGGAATGGGTCTGGGTGGGGTACTTCTTGTTGGGCCTAATGGCCTGTTTCCACATAGTACTGATTCTTGTTGAGAAAACATAGGAACCAAAAGTCAGGTATTTGTTTCACTGTCAAATGTGACATATTTTCATTTTTCCAGTACACTCTGAGACTGCTAGTCAGTCACATGACATGTGTCAGCAAGCTCTGCAAAACAGAGAATTAAGGAGAATCCAAAGGGTTTTTACAAATACACTATGGACAAAAGGATAACTAGGGAGAGAATAGGACCCCTCAAAGATCAGCAGGCGGCCTTTGTGTGGAGCACAGAAAATGAGGGAGATACTAAATGATTATTTAATGTGGAAAAGGATATGGAAGATATAGTAAGTAGCAAAACAGATGGTGACACCTTGCAAAATATCCATATTATAGAGGAGGAAGTGCTGGATGTCTTGAAATGCATAAAGGTGGATAAATCCCCAGGACCTGATCAGGTGTACCCTAGAAGTCTGTGGGAAGCTAGAGTGGTGATTGCTGGGCCTCTTGATGTGGTATTTGTATCATTGATAGTCACAGGTAAGATGCCAGAAGACTGGAGGTTAACTAACGTGGTGCCACTGTTTAAGGAGTGAAGTAAGGACAAGCCAGGGAACTATAGACCAGTGAGCCTGACGTCAGTGGTGGGCAAATTGTTGGAGGGAATCCTGAGAGAGAGGATGTACATGTATTTGGAAAGGCAAGGACTGATTAGGGATAGTAAACATAGCTTTGTGTGTGAAAAATCATGTCTCACAAACTTGATTGAGTTTTATGAGGAAGTAACTAATAGGATTGATGAGGGCAGAGCGGTAGATGTGATCTATATGGACTTCAGTAAGGCGTTCGACAAGGTTCATCATGGGAGACTGGTTAGCTAGGTTAGATCTCACAGAATACAGAGAGAACTAGCCATTTGGATACAGAACTGGCTCAAAGGTAGAAGACAGAGGGTGGTAGTGGAGGGTTGCTTTTCAAACTGGAGGCCTGTGACCAGTGGAGTGCCACAAGGATCGGTGCTGGTTCCTGTACTTTTTGTCATTTACATAAGTGATTTGGATGCAAGCATAAGAGGTACAGTTAGTAAGTTTGCAGATAACACCAAAATCAAGGTGTAGTAGACAGCGAAAAGGGTTACCTCAGACTACAACAGGATCTGGACCAGATGGGCCAATGGGCTGGGAAGTGGCAGATGGAGTTTAATTCAGATAAATGAGCGGTGCTTCATTTTGGGAAAACAAATCTTAGCAGGACTTATACACTTAATGTAAGGTCCTAGAGAGTGTTGCTGAACAAAGAGACCTTGGAGTGCAGGTTCATAGTTCCTTGAAAGTGTAGTCGCAGGTGCATAGGATATTGATGAAGGCATTTGGTATGCTTTCTTTTATTGGCCAGAGTATTGAGTACAGGAGTTGGGAGGTCACGTTGCGGCTGTACAGGACATTGCTTCCCAGTCCTCCGTTTTCCCACTTATCTTTGCTATGTTATATTTTTTCTCTTTTAACTTTACATTTTTCTTAACTTCCCTCGTCAGCCATGGCATCCCATGGGATCTTTTTCCTTTTTAGAATGAACTGATCCTGCATCTTCTGCATTATACACAGAAATATCTGCCATTGTTCCTCCACTGTCATCCCTGCTAAGGTATTGCACCATTGAACTTTGGCCAGCTCCTCCCTCATAGTTCCATAGTTCCCTTTATTAAACAGAAATATTGTCACTTCCAATTGTGCCCTCTCCCTTTCAAATTGCAGATTGAAGCTTATTGTATTATGGTCACTACCTCCTAATGGTTCCTTCACTTCGAGGTCCCTGATCGATTCTGGTTCATTGCACAACACCAGATCCAGAACTGCCTTCTCCCTGGTAACCTCCAACACCAGCTGTTCTAAGAATCCATCTCAGAGGCACTCCACAAAGTCTCTTTCTTGAGGTCCAATACCATCCTGATTCTTCCAGTCTACCTGCATGTTGAAATCCCCCTTAACAACTGTAGTAACATCTTTGTGACAGGCCAATTTCAGCTCCTGATTCAACTTACATCCGACATCCAGACTACTGTTTGGAGGCCTGTAGATAACTCCCAGAACGGTCTTTTTACCCTTAGAATTTCTCGGCTCTATCCACACTGACTCTACATCCCCTGATTCTAGGTCCCCCCTGCGCAAGGGACTGAATATCATCCCTTACCAACATGGCCACCTCACCCCGTCTGCCCATCAGTGTGTCCTTACAAAAGCAAGTGTAGACTTAAATATTCATTTCCCAGGCCCTGTCCACTTGAAGCCACGTCTCAGTTATCCCTACAATATCGTATCTGCCAATTTCCAAAAGAGCCTCAAGTTCATCCATCTTATTTCTAATGCTTCGTGCATTCATGTATAGTATTTTTAATTTGTTACTGCCCTCACCCTTCCCATCAACTCCTATTTCCCTCAAACTTACAGCATGATCCCTTTTTGAGTTTTCTGCCTCATTGATACAGTTGTCTTTCTTGACTTCCCTTGTTCTAACTTTCCCTTCAATTTCCTTCGTAAACATCCAGTTTGTCCCCTCCCTCCCCTGCTACTTAGTTTAAACATAGCTGTGTTGCAGTAGCAAACCTGCCTGCCAGAATGCTGGTCCATAACCTATTAAGGTGCAAACCGTCTCTCTTATATAATTTATGCTTACCACAAAACATACCCCAGTGATCCAAGAATTTAAATCCTTGCTTCCTGCACCAGTTCCCCAGCCACACGTTCAAGTCTATTATCTCCCTGTTCCTGCCCGAGGAACTGGAAGCAAACCGGAGATAATCATCCTGGACGTCCTGCTTTTCAGCCTTCTTCCTAGTTCTCCGAAGTCCGGCTGTAGTATGTTCCTCCTCTTTTTCCCAACATCATTTGTGCCGACATGTACCACCACCTCTGGCTCTTCACCTTCGTCCTTGAGGATGTCCTGCACTCTGTGGTGTCTTTAACCCTGGCACCAGGAAGGCAACACACCATCCTTAAGTCCTGCCTGCTGCCACAAAAACCCCAGTCAGTTCCTCTCACTATGGAGTTCCCTATTACCACGGCTCTGTGCGATGACCGACTCTTCCGCTCTGCCTCCATGCCAACTTTTGATTGACAGACCTGGCCGCCTCGCGGACTGGCAGTGTCATCTGCCTCTACTGTTTCCAAAAGATTCAACTTATTCCTGACAGGTACTTCCCCCGGGGTCTCTTGCACCTGCCTCTTCTCTGCTTTCCTCATCGTCTGCTCTCTTCTGCTCTCTTCTGGTATGGTCGGTTTTATAACCTCGCTGAAGGTCTTGTCCAGAAAGATCTATGGATGAGCCTAAGGTCCTTGAGTTCTTTCATCAGTGCTGCATCTCTTCAACAATATTGTGCTAACTTTCTCCTGGTGCTGGAATAAAGTCCAGAGACTAAGATTTCTGTCATACTTTCTCTAAGCAACATTCTTTCTGGATGCCTAGATCGGTTATAATGCTGGTTTATTATACTGTAGCCGACTCTCTTATACTAATAGTTAGGACCAGTTTTTATTTTACTAACTATTTTTATCAAATGAGGCATGGACCCTACACAATATGTGCATTCTATATTTTGTCATTCAAAGTTTATTGCCACATTAACGTAAAAACTGTGTTCACATCCCTGCAAGTTAATTTGATTTGCAGTCTTTACTTTCTAATTAATTTGATTACTTCTTAGCTCCTTGACACTGCAATCCTTACATGGGGATTAAATTTCAGTTTTTAATTCTGAGCAGCAAATTTATTCTGCTAGAATTTTATAACAGCGTTACAGTAACTGATGAAGTATAAGTGGGGGAGATATTTATCTTGTTTAAAGCCCAGAGCTGGTCATGGTTGGAATTCAGGAACTTCATATCAGTGGAGTTTGAAGCAATCAGAGCAAAACTCCTGCCACTTCATTTAAAAGTTAGTGCATGGGCTAGTCCAGTAACTCAATCTGTGCCAGTCGGTGAATTGACTCAAGGCAACCATCAGAATAATCCAAATCCAAATTGGTCCAATTTAGATCAATGTTAAAATGAGGCAACATGTTTTGCCTCACTGAGGATTTGAAAATCCATGCTAGGTAAATCTGGTCGTGCACAGATCTCACTTGTCAGGAACAGGAGAAAGCCATTCAGCCCCTTGAGCCTATGTCTACTTCCCCCTTGATTCCACCATTGATCAAGAATCGATCAGCCTTAAACATACTCAAGGAGTCTGCCCCACAGCTGGCTACACCAAGGAATTCTAACGACTCACAACCTTCAGAGAGAGGAAATTCCTCCTCATCTCAGTCTTAAATTGGTGCCTGTTTATTCTGAGACTATGCCCTCTGGTCTTACACTCTCCCATGTCGGGAAAACATCCTCTCAGCATTTACCCTGCCAAGCCTCTTAAGAATCCAATATGTTTCAACGAAATCACCTCTGATTCTTCTTAATGACAGTGCATAGCATTCCTAACTATTTAGCCTTTGCTCCTAAGGCACCCCTTCCATAATGGAGATCATTCTAGTGAACTTTCTCTAACTGCCTGCAATGAAATAATATTGCTTCTTAAATAAGGTATGGAGACCAGTAATGTGCAATAGGGGAGAGTTTGGATTTGTCAGATTGAATGTGAATGGTCACATGCTTTTCAACACCACCTGCTAGAGTTAAATTCACTCAGTATGTTTGTAGCCTCCTCCGGTCCACACAATGTGCTGTGCTTCTAGTGTCACCTGCTAACTTTGATTTACAACTCAACATTCTTAGTCATCCAATCCCTTAATATACTATTATGAACATGTGTTACCTAAAATATCAATTCATAATATAAGTGACTGGATCATATTTATCTCAATTTTTTGGATATAATAATTTGGCTACAGTAGCAACAAGCTGCTTGGATGGGGATGTCAGGGAGAAGTCACATGACCCAGTTTGTGGGCATGTTAAAAAAAATGTTTCCAAACACAGACAGTCAGAAAAAGCATTTGGCCTCCCTCTCTTTCTCTGAATACACCCTCATTGAAGTTTATCAGTTGAAAACCCATTGGAAGGCCTCATCATTACAAGTGGAGATTATTAAAGGAGAAACTTGAATCTACACCACTGTCACCAGCAAAAGTGACTTTGGCTGCAGAATTGGCTCCGTGAATTTTCTTAAGTTTAACTATTTCTTGGCTGAAGTATTTTTAAGATAACTCTCCACAGTTTTTTTTTCTGGCTTAGGAGTTTTGAGTGTGTATTCATTTTTTCAAGAAGGATCATTGGACCTATTTACACATTTTAAAATGGTTTGTGAATAACCTTTGCATCTTTGTTTAAACAAAGTCTGTTTGCACTAGTTCTTTGTTGTTAACTAAGGGAATCTGGCTGACGTGTTTCTGATACTGAGCCATATATGATTTAATGTATAATTGCCATATCATTTCTCCTTTTAAAACAAACTTTATTCTGGCAGTGATGGAGTGAGACAAAGAAAGGATCTGTCCCTTTAGTAAAAGAAACAACTGCCGATACTGGAAATCTGAATCAAAAACAGACTTAATGAGTGAGCATAAATGGCAGATGGTGTTGAATTCAGAGAAGATGTGTGGCCATTCAAATTCAAACTCCCCCCACATCCCCCCCCCCAACATAACTTTGAACATTTTAGATCTCGGTGTCCGTACCCTTTTTTTAAATTGCTGGAGGAACTCAGCAGATCTAGCAGCATATGTGGAGAGAAAACCAACTTAACATTTTAAGTCCAATGGCTCAGTGGTTTGCACGGCTGCCTCACAGCACCAAGGACCCAGGTTCAATTTCAGCCTTAGGTGATTGTGTGGAATTTGCATGTACACCCCGTGTCTGTGTGGGTTTCTGTTGGGTGCTCTGGTTTCATACCCCAGTTCAAAGATGTGCAGGTTAGGTGGATTGGCCATGGTAAATGTGGGGTTATAGACCGTGTGCCCAGACCGCTGGGCCTGGGTGGGATGCATTTTGAGGGTTGGTGCAGATTCAATTAGCCTCTTTCTACACTGTTGAGATTTTAGGAATCTGTTGTTAAAACTGAGTGTCCTGTATAAACACAACTTGTCAGATCCCACTGATCAGAAAATATGTTCTTTATCTATGGATATAACTTATTTAAAAAATATAACACTGCAGATACTGGGACATGAAATAAAAACAAAGTTGCTGGAAATGGTTAGCAAGCCTGGCAGCATCCATGGAGAGAAAAGTTGCAATTGCAGATAGACATGAGCCACAGTCCCTTGAACCTCCCCCATCAATCCATACAATTACAGCTGATCTCCTGCAAGCCTCAACTCCACACAGCTCAACATAGTCCTCAATTTCTCAATATTTGCAAGTCTATCTCTCTCCTTATCAAATATTTTCACTGATCTAGCCTCCAGAAATCTACAGGAGAAGAAATTCCTCCGCATCTCAGTATTAAATGAGTGTCCCCTTATTCTGCAATTATGTCCCCCAGTTTCCTTCACTAGGAGTAACCCCTTTTCAACATTTACCCTGTGAAACCCCCTCAGAGTCTTGTTTGTTCTTATAAATTATAATGAATAAAGAGCTAAACCTTTTGGCCATTTTCAATAAGTCCATGCCTTCATCTCAGGAATCAATCCAGAGAATCTCTTTTGAACTACCTCCAATGCTAGCATTAATCTTCTTAAACACAGGGATCTAAACTATACACTGTGCTCCAGGTGCAGTCTCACAAACACCCTGCACAACACTTCCCTGTTTTTAAACTCTAATTCCCCCTAGCAATGACTCCCAAAACACAATTTGCCTTCTTAACTACCTGCTGCACCTGCACGCTAACACTTTGAGCTCCAGTTTGTTGGCGTGCCTCTCTATTTAAATAATATTCTGGCTTTCACTTCTTCCTACCTAGTGCCTGACTGCACACTTTCTGACATTAAATTCCACCTGACAAGGTTTTGCCCAGATTGCTGACCTTAATTGGGCTAATGTCTTTATCCTTAATCCCCATTTCCCGTCTTTCAATTAATTACTTACAAAGCCATTTCCAATTCCGCACATTTAATTTTTGCTAATAATCTCCTGTGTAAAATGTTCTCAAATGCATTAAGGAAATTCATACATGTCACAACTCCTCAAATGAATTCCTCAAAAAATATCAACTAGATGAGTCAAATACAATGTGCCACAGATCTGATGCTTTCTGATCAGCTCAAACTTGTCCCAAACTAGTGCTGAGTCACTTTGCTCCTGTTGACAGATTGCAGGAACCTCCTCACAACTGATGCTAATCTGACAGTTCTGGTTACCCCTCCTTTCCCTTCTTAAATAATTGGGTGACATCTGTAATTTTTTTCAACTCAGACACTAAATTCCTCAACTGAAAGAGAATTAGAAAATTATAAATAATGTCCCTGCTCCTTCCGCACCTATTTCTTTCATTTCTCTGGGGTGGAGACCATTAGATCCTGGAACTGTGCCTTTTTTATGACATTATCCATAATCAATTTTAACTTATGTTAATTCCACTAAGTTTATCCTTATGATTTACTTTAAAGTTCTTTTGGAAGATTGGTATTTTACTCTCATCTTCCACCATGAAAATGGATGCAATTATCTGTTTAAGAAGTCCACCATTTTATTTTCAACCTTTATAAGCTCACTTGTAATTGTTTTCAATGGTTCTTCACTTGGCTCAGAACACAATCAAAACGCTTTTTTCTTGTTTTTAACTGAAGATGGGTCACTGGATTCGAAACACTAACTGTGTTTTCTTTTCACAACTGCAAGACCTGCTGAGTTTCTCCAGCAATTTCTGTTTTTGTTTTTTTGAACCACCAATGAAGCACTTGCTGAACTCAATCTTTTCATGACGTTTGAATCACTCAATCAATAGATTTCATGTCAGGTATGATTTAATCTCCTAATCTGCTCATGGCCCTTCATAAGCATTAGGCAGCAATGGAAGGCTGTCACATCATCGTAATAAACACCACATCGATGAACTGAATCGCTCTCAAACATTTTATTAATCACTAAGGGCTCATGCAGCACTGAAAAGATTTTATGGAATAAACATGGAATAAGTCTCACATGCTGGGTGAATGCCAAGGCAGCATCAGTATGCTGGCTTTTTACAGCACATTCAGCCCTTTCAGCACATTGCTTTGTTACTCAATTAGTACCTGTGTGCGGGATCTTAAATTTAATGGGATACACAACACCTTTCTTTCTGCAGTTTAGAACAGTTGAACAGAATTTTCAGCACATTACGGATAACTTTCAAGAATTAACATTGGGGTAATAATTAGACAAGGCCCAGCAATGGGTGAGAGGAGTCACAAAATGGTGGCTCTGGTAAATCAGAAGCAAGAAGATTTGGTGCTGCTCATGGTGAAGGGTGAAGTGTTTGGAAGTTTGTGGACTCCCTCTGACACTTCACCCCTACATGCTGCCCTGCCAAATACAGAGGAACCTCGATTATCCGAACGACATGGGCAGGCAGTATTTCTTTCAGGTAACTGATTATTCGATTGATTGATTCAATGCCTCTCCTCTGAGACTCAGAGTTTTCTGAAGTTTCCTTTTTCCCTGCTCTGCCTGCCTTGCTCCCTCTCTCTGCCTCAGGGTTTGTTTCTGAGAAGACACCCGCTTGTGTGTAAGGGCCCTGCAGCATTAGTGAAGCCTCCACTCCAACCCCTGCCCCCACCTCCGCCAATCAGTTCAATGGAATTGACGCAGCAAGCACTTGCTAAGTCCTCTCCCTGTTCAGGAGACAATGCAGCAGTATGCCATGCGCGAGGCCCAACACACCCCCTACCCCCATCCGCTCCCCCAACCTTATCCAACACAGACCCCGCCCTCCACACCCACCATCCGCACCCCCGCCCTGAATCTGGACCCCACCGAACCCCCAGGGCAGCAGTACTGGACACCAACAATAAGACTGCTGCTGCTGCCTTTGGGGACGTGAGTCTCAAAATAGCAGCACACACTCTTGCAGCCGTAAACACAACGTTTTACTGCAACTTTTGAACAGGTTCCACCTCTGCCCTGTACAGGACAATGTTGGAGAGATTATCTGGGGAAACGGGGATGTGTAGAACTCCAGGAAAAGTGTAGGGAGAGAGAGAGGGCAGGCAGTCATTTGGAGACAGTCCCTGGGCTCCCATTGATGTCCAAGACTGCTCTCGGCAGCATTTCAATAAGCAGAGTTCATTTTTAATCATTGTAATCAAAAGATGCAATCAGTATTGGAAACACATCTTTGATGTAATGTTTCTATCAGGAACTTGAGATTTTTTTGGATAATCTGAAATTCGGATAATTGATATCTGGATAATCGGGGTTCCTCTGTATATGCTTTCCCCGTTGTAATCAAAGACAATTCAGGGATTCCCTCAACTCAGTGGGTAGGCTTGGCCCTTTCAGAAATGCTGTGAGGACCCCCTAAAACGTTTCCCCTCCAGGAGTCTCCTGCCCTGATAAAGGCCTGAGTGGGATAGTTAGCTTTGGGAGTCTGGTACATCAGCAAAATGTATGTAACCCAGGTGCCAAAAGTGCCAGTGGGTGGCCACATGCATCAGGCCACATGGTGGGTGGCACGGTGTCACAGTGGTTAGCACTGCTGCCTCACAGCGCCAGAGACCCGGGTTCAATTCCCGACTCAGGTGACTGACTGTGTGGAGTTTGCACGTTCTCCCCGTGTCTGCGTGGGTTTCCTCCGGGTGCTCTGGTTTCCTCCCACAGTCCAAAGATGTGCGGGTCAGGTGAATTGGCCATGCTAAATTGCCCGTAGTGTTAGGTAAGGGGTAAATGTAGGGGTATGGGTGGGTTACACTTCGGCGAGTCGGTGTGGACTTGTTGGGCCGAAGGGTCTGTTTCCACACTGTAAGTAATCTAATCTAATCTAATCAGTATGGGGCCTAGGTTCATGGCAGGCAAGGATCGCTGAAAGCTTGGACAGTGTATTCTGGCTGCAACATGCCCTGGCATGGCCAGGAAATTCCTGAGCAGGAAGAATGTTAGAAGCAGCGTAACAAGATGGATAGGATGCTGCAGTGTTCTCTGGTACTGTACTGCAGGCCGTGGCGCTAGTGGTGGACAGGAGCAGATTGGTCATTATTCCACACGGAAGCTTTCTAAACACATGCTGAAAAGCACTGACAGCACGCTGGCTCAGTGGTTAGCACTGCTGCCTCATAGTGCCAGGAACCCAGGTTTGATTCCACCCTTGGGTGACTGTCCATGTGGAGTTTACACATTCTCTTCGCGGGTTTCTTCTCACAGCCCAAAGATGTGCAGCTTAGGGAATGCAGGGTTACAGGGAGGAGGTGGATCTAGTGGGATGCTCTTCGGAGGGTTGGTATGGAATCCCACACTGTAGGGATTCTATGATTCTAAGTAATCCAATGCCCAGGAGCAGAGCACAGTGCAGGAGAAAGTCTCACAAGCAGTCAAGATCAGGAAATGCATCTTCAAATGCTAATTCTGTACATGAGAGCCATAGCCTCAGACACTGCACAAATCACCACTTCCTTTTCGTTCATCCTACCAGCAACCTCCATCAAACCTCCCTGGTATCAGGCTTTAATGTCTCAGCTTTCTCTCACACACATACACTCCAGCAAGCCTCACACACATCTTACAGCTTTTCTAATGGCAGTTGTTCAAGTATAACTGTCATATCTACCAAACATATTACACAATCAACTGACGTCCTTCCTTCTCTCTTACAGGACCAGGGTGTACATAGGCTGGCCAAGATCTGATGTGGGTGTGTGAGGGGCAAGAGGAGCAAGACACATATAGCATCCAGTGACTGATGTGTCAGCTCCCATTGCTGCACAAACAGTAATCACCCAGTGTCTGAGTATAACAGTAGAAGTGCAAACTGAAGACATGCAATCTCAGCTTGTTTTCATGCTGCTGCAACCTCAACCTGTTGCCTTTGTGACTATGGATTTTTAACATTTAGTTTTTCATGAAATGTAAATGTCACTGGCTAAGCCAGAACTCCTTGTCTATCTCGAGTCGCCCATGAGAAAGGGTGATGAGCTACATTTTGAACCACTACAATCCATATGGTGTAGGAACATCTACAGTACTGTTCGGAAGGGTGATCCAGATTTTGATTCAATGTCAATGAAGGAATGTTGATATATTTTCAAGTCAGGATGTCTTGTGGTTTAGAGGGGAACTTGCCTGTGCTGATGTTCCCATGCATTTGCTATGTTTGTTCTCCGAGATGGTGGAGGTCATGGATTTTGAAGATTCTGTCAAAGGAAGCTTCACAAGTAGCTGCAATGTATAGTCTATATAATGCACACTGATAATGCTGTGCACTAGCAGTGGATGGAGTAAATGTTGAAGTACTGGATAGGGTTCCAGTCAAGTGAGCTGCTTTGTTGCACTCTCACAGTATTTATATCATTATTCCAGTTCAGTTCCTGTTCAATGATTAACCACAAGGATGTTAGTGGGGTATTCAGCGATGGCAGTGGGTCATGACCACAGATCATAACCTGGAATCACCCATGCATACAAAATATTTTACATGTAAGATGTGTTTTCCTTTATTAGCATCTGATAGGGGCTCTCTTGTGGAACAGTGATAATATCTCTACCCCAAGACCAGGTGACCTGGGTTCAAGTGCCACCTGTTCTGAAAGTGTGTAATAACGTTGATGAAACAGTTGATTGGAAAACTAGGTAAAATTTTTTTAAAAGGGTTTGATAAAACAAATTCAGTGACGTTCCGAACTGAGAGATCCTGAATTGTCTCTCTCATAGAGTCATAGAGATGTACGGGCAACAGACCCTTTGATCTGATCCGTCCATGAGACCAGGTACCCCAACCTAATCTCGTTCCATTTGCCAGCATTTAGCCCATATCCCTCTAAACCCATCCTATTCATATACCCATTCGGATGCCTTTTAAATGCTGTAATTGTACCAGCCTCCACCACTCCCCCTGACAGCTAATTCCATACATGCACCACCCTCTGCGTGAAAAGTTGCCCCTTAGGTCCCTTTTAAATTTTACCCCTCTCACCCTACATCTATGCTCTCTAGTTCTAGACTCCCCTACCCCAGGAAAAAGAACTTGTGTATTAACCGTATCCATGAATGCCTTCTTCACTGTCCTACCTACCTGCGACTCCACGTTCAAGGAACTATGAATCACTTGGCGAGGTTTCAAGGGAGTTTCAAAGAGATAGATTTAAAAGGAGAGAAAAGCACTGCAACAGTAATTCCCTATATCACAGACTGTGAATAGAATGATAAAATAATACAGCAGATTGGGTAGGAGCAATATTGTCTTTTCCCTTTGCAAGGTACACAGGAATAGGGATTACATGCAAGCTTCAGACCTGATTTGTGTGTGTTAGTGATTTGACCTAGTGTGCTGTAAAAATCACAACTTTAAGAAGAACCATTAAACACCGCTGTAATTCAGGTAAAGAAAGAGAAAATACATTCTTCATTCTCAGTGTGGGAAATCAATCAGTCAGCAAGCCAGTTTGAAGGAAACAGGACAACAGAAAGATTATCAGGATGTTGCCAGGAATGGAAGGTTTAAGGAAAGGCTGGAAGGGCCCGTACTTTTTTCACTGGACTGGTAGGAGGTTGAGAAGTGACCTTATAAAGGTTTATGAAATCATGTGGGATATAGATAAGGTAATGGTAGGTGCCTTTTCCCTAGGATGGGAAATTTCAAAACGAGGGGGCATATTTTTAAGGTGAGAGAAGAGATTTAAAAATGACATGAAGGGCAATTTTTTTACACAAAAGGTCGTTCGCGTGAGGAATAAGCTTTCTGAGGAAGTGGTAGATGCAGGCACAGTTATAATGTTTATGAACCACTTAGGTAAGTACATGAATAGGAAAGGTTTGGAAGGATATGGGTCAGGAGCAGGCAGTTGGGATCAGTTTAGTTTGGGATTGTGTTTGGCTTGGAGTGGTTGGACCAAAGAATCTGTTTCCGTGCTGCTTGACTCAATGGCTTTCGCTTTGAGTGCAGCAGACCAGGTGGTTAGCAAGCCAGTCAAAGAGAAATAGGACAACAAGACCTTTCACTGTACTGTCAAGCCAAGAATCCCAAAATTGACTGTCCAACTATCAATGTTCCACCATCTGCTCCTCACCACCAATCTGATCTGTATATCTCTTAACTTTTATGGGTTTTTTAAAATTCTCATTTCCAATCTGTATATGTGCGATGTGTTATTATTTGTTCTCATGTTCGGCAAGTAATAAATTCATTCTACTGCTAATTTAAGATTAAATTGACTCTTTTTAAAACATAAATTCACTTGATTCAGGAAAATGGTCTCCTGAAGGGAAGGATCCCATTGTAGACTAATCTTCTTGTGATCAACCTCGGGTCAAGTGAACAACGAATAGGAGCCAGTTCCCTCCTCACCCAGGAGCTTTCCAATTTCCATCTGGAGTCATTATAACTGAGGCAACATTGCTGGGTTCGGGTCATAAAATGCCATTGCACATGAAGAGGAGAGAAGAATTCTGTCCAGTTGAAGAGGGTCATTGCCTGGCATTTATGTGGTGTTAATGTTACTTGCCAATTATTAACCCAAGATTGGATGCTGTCCAGGTCTTGCTGCAGATGGTTATGGACTGTTTCAGTTCATGAGAATTTGTGAATGGTGTTAAACTTCATACAATCATCAGTGAACATCCTACCTATGATCATCTGTTGGGGGGTGGGTCATTTATGAGGCTGCTGAAGATGATTGCATCCTGCACATTACCTTGAGGAACTCCTGCAGAGATGTCGTCAGACCTCCAACACCTACAACCACCTTCCTTCAGGTTGGATATGAATTCAACCAGTGGACAGAATATTCCTGATTCCCACTGGCTGAAAATTTGCTCGGGTTCTTTGATACCACACAGTCCAATGCTGCCTTGACATCGAGGCGAGTTGGTCTCGCCTCATTCTAATATTCTAAAAGGCTTGTAGGATGTTACACCATCCTGCAATTTGTCAGCACATCAATAGGATTTCTGAGGCACTGTTGTGAGGATTTGGCTATGGCTCCGGGGATCACAAGTCTGCTGCCCTTTTCTCAGGAAGACAACATTTGTCTTCCCACCTTAGCCACTCCTCCAGCATCACCATCCTTCGACTCCCCATATTTTTGTTACATCCTCCTCACACCCACACTACTGAATGCACCAAACATGATGTTTGGCACAGGAAATGCGTTCAGCATGGCACTGAAGATTGGCATTTTGGGAGTGCCAATTCTGTGGCCATTCTCTGCAATCATAATTTCTATCAGTTAATGCTGATTTTGTTAGAACTTAAGAAAAAAAATGAGCAGGTTCATCTAATGCCATTTATCCCACTTCCAGTGCATGACGGCAGCAGAGAACATTCTGTTGCATGTTCCCTTATGTAATGACTTGCTGCAATTGATAGGTTGGGCCTCCAGAGCAGAATTCTGACTGATTATCCTGATGATAGAGCGTCCTTACAATATTTCGTGTTGAAATGTAATCAAGTGCATGGATGCTGAGAAAACATTGCACACAAGAAAATATGATGTCTGTGCAGCAACAGTTGCAGTAATCTTGGAGATTAGTGTGGGATGAATGAGCACAGTAACTGAAGCTTTAATTTTCTCTGATAGATCATGGATTAGCACAATAATGTAAAACTTATTTGCAGAATGTTTTTATGCAGGTTATGGCTGTGCACAGGTTGGCTGTACTTTGTCAGATGCTTTGAAATACATACTAAATGCATATTGTATATCATAATATATTTATTGTATTATTTCTATATAAATAGAATTTTGTATGAAAACGTCACTTTAGGATGTTAGGCATCTAATAGGATTGTTATGAAATCTCTGACAATGTCAATTATTATCATCTACCTGTGAAAGTAAAAGATCAGTTTCTAATTTGCATATTTGAGTTTGACTCCTTTGATGTTGCTAATGCAATATATAGGATCGACATCTCAAGGTAAAGATTACCTTTGCCTATTATCATTTAATAACACTCAACTCTGACCGCAATCCCTTGATAATAATCGCAAAATATTTAGTTTAAATATTTATTCCACCTCAAAGAAGCATTGTTTAGTTTATTTTTTCTCTCTGCTATTTCTCCCACAAGTTCTGTCTACTTCCTTCACTGAGATTTAGAATGGTCAGCCCAAACAACTTTGAGGACCCCTTGGGAGTACAGAATATTGCTGAAAAAAGAGACATAGCCAAAGATTTTTGTCTTGTACTCATCAGGACAAATACAAGAATGCCAAATTTAAAATGGTCACTCATTTATATCATAAGAGAAAAGAACAGAAGATTGTTTGGAAGTTGACTCAGCATTACCAATGAGAAAACAATGGGAAAGTATCAGTTCCCCCAAGCATAAGATCTTTTCCTCAAAAATGAAAAGCTTGAGCATATTCCTTTTGTTTGCAAAGAATGGGTTCCTACTTATGAATATATGTCACTTCTAGCAATTGCAAATTACTATATATCGCATTTTGTTTGATAACACTTCTGCAAAGTAGCTTGAGATATTTTACTAAAGATGCTATACAAATGCATGTTATTGTTTCTAAAATCTCAGATTGCTCTGGTTAATGGCAGCTTTTACGCATCGTGATTTGCAAATGCGTTTGGACGGAAACTTGAAACTGTGAAAGTAGCTCAGTTTTGGACATTACTTGCAAAGGATCACTGATTGTACTAAAGCAGAAGCTCTGCCCTGTAGCATTTTCATTTTCTGTTTTTATTCTCAAAGATTCCTGATTGAGAATGATTGCACAAATAACTGCATTCAGCTGAAGTGACTCTTCTACAATAGGAAGATCAATCTAATTAACAATATTTCTGTCTGGAATGCAAACATTGGTTATGAAATTTCCTAATGTGTGCATTCTGTGTTTGAAGTGGAATAGTGCTTTGGACAAAGTTTCTTTTGTTGACAGCACGGTCGTGGTAGGGACATTATCCATTGTTCAGTGACAGGTGAGCTTGGTGCTATTTGCTGGATGTTGAAAGAGAGAGCTCTCTGTTCTCCTTCCTTTGTTTGTTTTGTGTAGTTTCAGATAAACCCTGATAAACACAGGCTCAGTCCAAGCCATGCAGCTGCAAAGAGTCTCCAAGGCTCTGAGGCCCCGAGTGGCCCAAAATGAATTTGGTTCCAGATGAAGACTGTTGTGCTTTATTCCACGGAGTAGCTGAAAGATTCAGAGGAAAGAGAAAACCAGTACTGGAATTACGATATCACTACAGGCCTTTGCACCAGCATTGTGCACGGATCTATACTCTTACACCTCCATCATGAATAAATAGTGACAGTTAGGGTCATTTCTCTGACAAGACTATTCATTGGACTGATGCACTTCATTCAGAGTTATATGTAAAATGTTGTGCATCAAGAATTCGCATTTAAAGATATATGAGAGACACTCTGTCTCTTAAGATCATTTAGTGTCATATGGAAAGGGGCTTATTGGAAAGTGTGTTTACCTGAGCAGGACACATAACATGTCCTTCATGGTGACCTTTGAACTCCATTACATGTACATGTAAATAAATGGTTTAAGATGACCATAAAGAGCACATGACCAAAGTGGAGTAACTGATTTCCAATGATAGATGGAATCCATATCGACTAGTTGCTGCATGTAAATGTCAGGAATATTTAGATACTGTATTACTGACTGCAACTAATGCATTCACAGGGCATCAGCTGATTTGTTGTTGTTGCAGGTTTATGGTATTCAGTCAGCTCTTGTAGATGTAGTACAACAAGTATATATTTTTAAAAATAAACTCAATAATTAGCACAAAGAGGGAGTTGAACTGCTACCTAAGAAAAATTAGATATTTCACCATGTTTATAGATTTCCCCACCTTTACTCCTTTCTTGCACTTATTGAACACATCTGGGAATGTAAGAAATTTTCTAGAGAAAGGTTGTAAAATAATTGATTTTGGTTTCAAAACGAACAAGATTTCACAGGTTTATAAAAGAATACCAGAAGTAGCAAGATGGGCAGAATCTAATAGGGGCCTGAGCATCACAGGCTGTGGAGAGAAATGTGGCAGCATTGTGTGAGAGAAGTCTAGTGACACCTATTTCAATGTCAGGAACAACTTCTTTCACCTTTTAACAAAGTTCCAGGCATTAAAGTGAGATTTTCAAACAGAACAGCACAAGTCGCTAGAGAAACTCAGCAGGTCTAGCAGAGACTGAAGTGAGCTTCTCACTAGGCAGCAGCATTTTCCTATTAATGGGGACCATTGCTTGAAACAATCTCATTATTGCAGATCTCACCTCATTTACATGCAAGCACACTGAGAATTCTCAACGTGGAAACCAGACTGAGTACCTGGTAGCCTTGGCATCCTTGACTGCTATACTAAGCATCTTAGTGTGTCAACACTTCTGTTGGAGCCAGAGGCTACCAATCCTGCTGCATTAAGGTGCTGTTTTGTGTCAATGCATGGTCAGGTCACTTGTCATTAGGGATCAGCCCAGTGTTGGGGAGGGGTGGAGTGGGGACGACCGAGACATTGGTTTCCAACCTACATCATGTGCCAGCTGCCTATGTGGCAAACACACTGCACAGTCATTTAATCAAATGCCCAGGTCAGAAATGGTTCAGGCAAAGTGTGGCACAGCACCCTGGTGTACTGTACTCTGCACAAACAGGCAGCAAGATGATATAATAAAAGGTGAGGTGCCAGAGGAAGATGAAGCAATTATTGAGGAGACAGATGTGGACACTGAGCAGGCGAAAGCTCTCCTTGTGGATGACAGAGCTCAGCTACACCAGCCACCACAAAGCAGGTCGGATCCTACTGACACCCGCTTCCTATGGACGTTCATGGACTGTCAAGGTCAAAATGCCAGCATTTGATTCACAGCGTGGAAGGTGAGCTTTAGCCTGTTTCCTTTCTGGTCTCCTTTTGCTGGCTGACAATGAAACCTCATGGTTGGACTTGTCCAGAAGATTCCCTTTTTTACTATGGTCCCTTACTGGACAATGACAAAATATGGGTGACCACTAGACATTGGGGAAAGAGAGAAGGTGCTTATATGAGATGTATTGAAGGACAAGGGTGTGGCTTGCTGTTAACTGGCAGCCAGGTTGAAAGAACAGCATCACAATGCAGGGAAGTGTTAGCCATTTCAACAATGTGCCATGAGCATGATGTTGCCAATGAGGGGCAATACACAGCAGCCTTCCAAAGATGATGCAAGTGTAAGGAGTAGCAGTCTTTGAGCAGATAACTGATGAGTGGCAAGTTGATGTGGGAATGGTGAGGTGGGCTAGAATTGAACATAGATCAGAAATGTTAATAAGGTAGTTAGTAAGGTAAGTTTGGTAAGATACAGTGAGAAATCCAGTGAGAAAGAATATCTCTGTAAAATCTCAATATAACTCTCTGAATTTAGCCAAAATAAAATTCAACCGACAATATATATAAAATAGGTCATTGCCTGAAATATGTCTGCAGTGGTACACACTCACCAGCCTCAAACATGAGTTAGTCTACACACCTCATAAAGCTGGCCAGAAGTTCCCAAATAAAATTGGCCACTGATGTATTTAAGTTTAGTCTAAGCTGTTCCACCAGACTTCCAAGGAACTCTGACATCATGCCATGGGAATTTCACATCCATAATTGAACAAGCAGGGAATATACCATCAAACGGTGGATACTATGCGAAATTCACGAATGATTGTTCTTAACCTATCAGCCAGAGAGTATCAAAAGTTCTAAAATCAGCAGTATATAATTCAACAACATGGAGAAGATCATCCATTTGAAATTGTTCAGGATAGTGTCAGAAATGTATTTGGCTGCCATCTTCTTTCCTCAAGGGCACAAAGGTGATAGGTTAAATGATTTTATTCTAGAAATCTAAGTAATGCTGACAGGAAATACGAGGGTTGGGGCAAACATGGAGTGAATCAGAGTTCATCATTCCCCATCCATCCTACACCACCCAATTGATTCAACCATGATCTCATCAACCCTTGCACCCTGGCTGTTTGGATACTGCAGACAACTCGAGAAATATGTTCATTCTTGGTAAAATCGCATGACCCTGAGGTTTCCTGACACATATTAAAAGTTCAAAATTAGAGCAATTCATTGAGATAATCATTCTTACATCCCATAAACAGCAGAAAAAAATTGATAAGTTGTCTTCAAAATGTCAGTGAATGTACAATGTACAGGAAATTATGCAATGTCACATGATTTTGCTTTCTCTTGCAGTCTTGTGGGCATGACAAAACCACAGTAAGATGTTTCTTAAATAAAGTTAATGTTTTTCTTACCTCATTAGGCACTGAAAATATTCTTTAGCAGCTCAATGAGACCAAGAAAATAACAGTTTATATGCAGAATTGAAACTTGGAATAAAGGGATAAGTTCTTACTTCTATAAAGGGGTACTGGACACAAAGCTACAAACGATTCAGGTACCAATGTCAAATTATATTCAAAGTCACTACACGAACTGGTGAACTTATTGAGATGTTCAAAATTATGCGCAATTTTAACAGAGTAATGAAGGATATACTGTTTCCATTAATTGGCATGTCAGTAACTAGTAGTCACAATCTCAAGATGTCAGCAAAACAGATAGGAGAGAGATGAGGAGAAACATCATTAGTCAGAGAGAGTTGTTAGGATTTGGAATGTGCTGCCGGTGAGAATGGTGGAGATGGATTCCGTAGAAGGTTTCAAAAGAGGGCTGCATATTTAGTTAAAAGCGATGAAATTAGAGGGCTATGTAGCAAGGACTGGAGAATGGAACCAGCAAGGTAACTCTTTTAGGCGCCAGTATAGACACAGTGGGCCAAATTGCCTTCTTCTGTACTGTAAGATTCTGTGATTCTATGTATTAGTGTGCTTTCATCCAGGCTACAAGTCATTCTGTTATAAAGCATGTTTCGTTTATGCAAATTTTTTATAACACGACAGAAGAATTGAGGATTCTACTTCTAAAGCTCGAACGTTTAAAGTGTGTATTGATTATAACATGATTCCAGTTTCATTAGTTTAAACTGTGCTGCTATTATGTGATTTTCTTATAACACAGGATTGCACAAGAATGGATCTGCTGCATTATAGCAGAATGTGATACAGCAGGCGAAAACTTTTCAAAAAGAGCAAATCAGAAGGGTTTATCTCACTGCACATATAAATTTCCTAGCTGACAGCTGGAATCTAAACTCATCCCCTTTCACAGTTGGGAATGGAAGCCCAGGAATCCTTTAGCGAAATGGCGAATACTGACCTGGAGGAGAAAAATTGGCAGAGAAGGAAATCTTCAGGCTTCCTTTAACAAAATGTGGGCACATTCAGGCATGTTCTGAGCCAAAGACTAGGGGGCTGTGGGCAATGTTAGCTATTGAAAGAATAGTCAGCACAATAGACATGAAAAGCCACTGCTAAAAATTAGCTGAACTCAGAAAAAACATGTCTTGCTGTGTGATCCGAAATGTTGAATGGGGAAGGCTTTGCCAAGAGCTGTAATTGGTCATTTCTCAAGAAAAAGTACCAAACAATTGTCTTTTTTAAACTGCAATAATGTAGAAAGCTTGTGACACAATGCATTGATTTTAGGAATGAAACTGGTTTTCTCTGGGAGTGGAAATGTGCAGAATCAGCGGACCATTTTAAATTCTGCTTGATTTTGCTTCTGTGTTAATGAAAAGAAAATGGAGGAGGATGTGCAAGGTTTGCTGATTCACAATTACCCATTTTGTGCAACTGCTGAATGCATACTTAACCCACGTCAATCTCTTAGAGACTTGTTGATGGAGATCAGTCACGCACTTGAATAAGTCTGTTGATAGATGAACACCCAACCCAATTCCAAACAAAAAAACCTTTGAATTAAATGTGAACAAGCTGGTCTGGGGTGCTCACTCTGCGGTGAGATTTTTTTGGAGAACAAAACCAGAAAATGCTGGAAATGCTCAGTGAGCCTGGCGGCACTTATACGGAGTGAAGAAAAAGATAACAAATTCATCACAAACACTGGAAGAAGTTGACAACTGAACAGCAGTGGTTAGCACTGCTACATCACAGCACCAGGGACATGGGTTTGATTCCAGCCTCAGGCGACTGTGTGGAGTTTGCACATTCTCCCAGTGTCAGCGTGGGTTTCCTCCGGTGCTCCAGTTTCCTCCCACAATCTAAAGATGTGCAGGTTAGGTGAATTGACCAGGCTAAGTAGCCCACAGAATTAAGGGATGTGTAGGTTAGGTAAATGTAGGGGAATGGGTCTGGGTGGGTTACTCTTTGGAGGATCAGTGTAGACTTGTTGGGCCTGTTTCCACACTATTCTAGTTCAGGTAGTTTTAAGCAAGTACAGAGGGAGGAAATCTTCGAATAAGTCATACTGGACACAAACATTAATTCTGTTTCTCTCTCCACAGCCACATCCACTCAGTTTCTCCAGCATTTTCTGTTTAAGATTTCCAACATCCACAGTATTTTCCTTTTACATGAAATTCCCAAATTATGGTGCTAACTACTTCTGGCTGCAGCATAGTTTCCCTTCCCAATCGTTTGAAATAATTACCAACATTCCATTAGTGAGCGGTTGCCACCAGTTTTTGATTGACCCAATCAACCTTTTTGGTCAGAAGGCAAATGGAGTCTACAAGGTGTCATGGAAGTCAGAGATATTCCTGTTTAGTAACCACATTAAAATAATCAAATGAAATCGCTGGAAAAAAAAATTTGCGAATGGTAAGAAAATCAGAAACAGAAACAGAAATTGCTGGAGAAACTCAGCAGGTCTGCCAGCATCTGTGGAGTAAGAGCAGAGTCAATGCTTTGTGTCCAGTGATCCATCTTTAGATTGTCAGCATTCTTACCTCGTTGTTTTCTTGCACTAAACCTTCTCTTCTCAAGGCAAGACAGTCCTGACTTCTCCAATATTTCCAAACTAACTGAAGTTCCTCACCCCCAGGAACCATAAATCATGAATCATTATCCTGCTGTTCATGTCTACATTTCATAATGTGTGCATTGCAAATACAAATAGCGACTAATGAAATGCTGATCACCATGATGCCCAGTTTCCATTTTGTGTTTGGTTGTAATCAGTTAAAGTTGGCAGAGAGAAGAAGCAGGGAACAACAAAATGGCCACACAAGGTTAGACTACAGGAAGACGTTTAAAGCTGTTCTGAAAGACACAGGGCATCTTCTCAAAACTCGATAACAGGGCATTTTGTTAAAATGCAAATCAAAATATAAAATGTGAGGTTATCCACTTTGGTCGGAAGAAATGAGATGTAGACTATTTTCTAAGTAAGGAAAGGCCTCAGAAATCTGAAGCACAAAGGGACTTGGGAGTCCTAGTTCTCTTATGGTTTATATGCAGGTTCAGTGGCAGTTTGGAAGGCAAATCAATGTGGGCATTCATTTCGAAAGGACTAGAATAGAAGAGCAGAAATGTATGGCTGAGACTTTATAAAGCTCTGGTCAGACTACATTTGGAATATTGTGAGCAGTTTTGGGACCTGTATCTGAGGAATGATGTGTCAGTGCTGAAAACGATCAGAAGAGGTTTACAAGAATGATCCTGGAATGAAGGGCTTGTCATACAAAGAAGGGTTGAGGACTCTGTGCCTGTAGTCAATAGAGTTGAGAAGGATGAGGGAGGTTCTGACTGAATCTTACAGAATACTGAGAGACATGGATAGAGTGGATGTGGAGAAGACATTTTCACTGGTAGGAGATCCTGGAACCCGAGGGCACAGCCTCAGATTGAGGAGGAATCTGTGGATCTCACTGCTGCATTAGGCTGTGGTGGCCAAATCATTAAGTGTATCTTAGACAGTGATAGACAGGTTCTTGAATAGTAAGGGGATAAAGGTAGAAGGCAAGTGAATGGAGTTGAGAAACATATCAGCCATGATCAAATGGTGGAGCAGACTTAGAGTCATAGAATCATAGAAATGTATAGCACAGAAACAGACCCTTTGATCCAACTCGTTAACGCCAACCAGTTATCCCAATCTAATGTAGTCCCACCTGCCAGCACCTGGCCCATATCCCTCTAAACCTTTCCTATTCATATACCCATCCAGATGCCTTTTAAATGTTGTAATTATACTAGCCTCCACCACTTCCTCTGGCAGCTCATTCCATACACGTAACACCCTCTGCTTGAAAAATGTGCCCCTTAGGTCCTTTCCATATTTTTCCTCTCTCACCCTAACTCTATGCCCCCTAGTTCTGGACTCCCCCACCTCAGGGAAAAGATCTTGTCTATTTACCATATCCATGCTCCTCATGATTTTATAAACATCTATAAGGTCACCCCTCAATCTCAGACGCTCCAGGGAAAACAGCCCCAGCATAATCAGCCTCTCCCTATAGCTCAAATCCTCCAACCCTGGCAGCATTCTTATAAATCTTTTCTGAACTGTTTCAGATTTCACAACATCCTTCCAATAGGAGGGAGACCAGAAATGCACACAATATTCCAAAAGTGGCCTAACCAATGTCCTGTACTGTCACAACATGACCTCCAACTCCATAACTCAATGCTCTGTCCAAGAAAGGGAAGCGAACCCAACACATTCTTCACTATCCTATCTACCTGTGACACCATATTCAAGAAGCTATGAACCTGCACTCCATTGATGAGCTGAATGGCCTAATCTTGCTGCTATATTTATCGTCTAAGACCTGCATGCCCTAATAGAAATTTTGCAGAAGCTGTCAGAATACAGACCACAATACACCCGATACAAATATACCCCAGTTCACCTTTTGGTTCCTAAACACTAATGCTGATTTAATAAACATGCTACTTTCCTCTCCTCCTTGGCTTAACCAATTAACTAAAGATGCTTTTGGATGAAATCTTGTGACCTCTCCATTTTGAAGGTCTATTCTAATGCAGATTTTTCTCACACTTTGCGCTGAAGTCTAACATAAATTCAGAGAAAAACAGCTAGATATTGTTTCAGGCAAAACTATAAAACTCTGTGATGCCAGGAGGCATATAATCATTACACACTTCTGAACATAATTAGGTAGTAAATATTTTGCGTAAGTGAGCTGCTGCTGCTGCTTGAACTGTACATATGTGACTGCTACTCCTATACAGCTGTGAGCACTCACTGGGGAGCTGGGTGAACTTAATTGCACACTCCTGCTCCCTCCTTGCTGTCAATAAGGAAATCACCCCATTCACCCCAAAAAGCAGGTACACGGGAGGCAGATATTTTTATTTCAAAAATATCTTTCGTTCGTAAAAATATTTTTATATGCATACATCGTCGCTAAAGCAGTTCGCTTCTGTACAGTTGCATATGAATAAATAAACAAACATTGGAGTTTGATTTTATCCAGCAAACAAACCAAAGGCATGTCTTACTTGTACAAGACTATATTTACATATATTTGAGGCACTAGGAGGGTCCAATAACTGAACAGACTCCCATTTAACTTCAGCAGGAAGGCTCAGACAGTGGTCTTTCCCCACTGCACCTTGGCAGCAGTTACCCCAAGCTTTAGTGTATCCCTCAACACGTAGTCTTGGACCTTGGAATGTACCAGTCTGCAATACTTGCTCAGGGTCAATTCCTTGTTCTGGGAGACTCACAGGCTTTTGGCAGATCAAAGAGCATCTTTCACCGAGTTGATGGTCCTCCAGGCACAGTTGATGTTTGTCTCTGTGTGTGTCCCAGGGAACAGGCAGGAGAGCACATAGTCCTGTGTCACAGAGCTGCTTAACCTCAACATAAACCATTGTTTCTCTCTCCAGGCTTTCTTTGCAAAGACACATTCCAGTAGGAGATGTGTGACAGTCACCACCCCTCCGCCCACCCGTAGCTGGTTCGAGGGCAGCGTGCGGTGGTGCAGACTAACCGGGTGAACATAAAGGACCTCACAGGAAGTGCCCTTCTCACTACCAGCCAAATGATGCCTTGGTGCTTGTTAGAAAATTCTGGTGATGAGGCATTCTGCCAAATGACTTTTACAATTTGCCCAGGGAACAACTTGATGTGATCCACCCGCTCCTTTCCCAAAGGGTCTTGAGAATGCTGCATACTGACCACTTCCTGAAGGACTCGTGGTCAAAAGTGTTTTTTTTCTGCAAATTTCTCAACAAATATTTCTCATGTGGTACAGAACGTCCAACTTGGAGTCTT
This sequence comes from Hemiscyllium ocellatum, assembly GCF_020745735.1. Taxonomy (NCBI): domain Eukaryota; kingdom Metazoa; phylum Chordata; class Chondrichthyes; order Orectolobiformes; family Hemiscylliidae; genus Hemiscyllium; species Hemiscyllium ocellatum. The sequence goes on along the minus strand of NC_083425.1, from coordinate 22,847,815 downwards.
CCACAGCACCAAGGCCAATACCATCCTTCACAACACTGGGGACAGAGAGAATCTCAGTACGTAGTGACATTTAGTCTTTGCGTACCAAAGGTCTACACACAACTTGATGTAACCACACACAACAGTGGCCACGAGATTGAGGGTGGCTTTGGGTATATCTTATCCAGAGTTTTGTACATGCAGTTCCTGCAGACCCAGTCCATTCTAGACCTCTAGGTGAAGCGGAAGACAGCTTAAATGACTGCAACAGTGCAGGTTCTAGGAATGGGCCAGACCAGTGCCAGATGCTACAAAAGAGAGAGTGCCTCACATCTGATGACCAGGCCTTTACCTGCAACAGAGACGATGAGATGCTCCCAAAGGAATAGGTTTCGCCTCTCCTTGGCGATGTGCTCCTCCCAAGGTTGTGCACATACCCAAGCCCCTCCAAACCATATTCCCAGCACCTGCAGCTAATTGGCTCTGACAGTGAAGGGGATAGAGGATTGGTCAGCCGAGTTCCCAAATAACATGGCCTCACTCCTGCCTTGATTTACCTTGACTCCCGAGGCCAATTCAAACTGGTCACAGATGCTCATGAGCCTGTGCACTGAAAGTGAATCCAAGCAGAAAGTGGTGATGTTGTCCATGTACAGGGAGGCTTTGACCTGCAACCCTGTGCTGCCAGGAATAGTCACCCCTCTCAGGCTTGCATCCTTCCAGCAAAAGGCTGTAGGCCGCACACATTCAGAGCAGGAGAAAGTGAGCAGCCCAACTCATATGAGGAAATCATTGGATGACTTCCATATACCCTTGACAAAGGATATCACAGAAGGAACATTTGTTTTACCATTTTTAAATGCCTTTATCTTCCTAAGCCTCCATAAGGTTCTTCTAGATTTCCACAGATGCCCTCCCAAGTGGATTCCAAGCTCAGAATGCTGAGTGTAAGGAGGCTACAAAATTTGGACCCCTAATGCAAATGAAGAAAAAGAATCAGGCTGTTGATCAACAGCCTAAGAGAGGACAACAAGAGGACAGCATTTCTCCTCAGGCCAATAAACAGTCTGCACTGAATTCGATAAAATATCTGGAGTTAAGAATCTAATGGTGACCATGAATCCATTGCAGATTGTCGGGAAAAACCCATCTGAGTCACCAATGTCCTTTAGGTAAGGAAACTCCCATCCTTACCTGGTCTGGCCTCCGTGTGACTCCAAACTCACAGCAATGTGGTTGACTCTTAACTGCCCTCTGGGTAATTAGGGATGGGTAATAAATGCTGTTGAGCCAACAATGCCCTCATCCCATGAATGGTTAAAGAAAAGAAATTTAAATACTCCCAATAAATGAACAGTGCTCTCAGCATTTCCATAGATAAGTGCTCAGAGTGTATTCTTTATTGCAAGATATTTCATCTATAGACAGTGGCCTCAGGATGATATGAAAGCAAACAGTTAGTGTAATACTTTTAAAATACTGTCACCATAGGCAGAAATGGGATTATTTCAAACATTACCTGTATTATCTTCAGGGTTAGTTTTGCATGGGGATTTTTCATTCTCTTGGCTTCAAATACAAACTGTACAAACTTAAAACAAGTGACAGATACAGGAAACAAATAAATCTGCTAATTTAATATATTTTTTACTTGAACTAGAAACTAGCCAGAAGTGAAAGTGCTAGTCGCAACTTGAAATAGAGAAGAAGGCAACAATCGAAGTCAATATTGTTGCACAATGAAATTGGCTACTTGATGGCCTGGAGTATTATGAGAAAAGTTGAACAAAGCATCTGTAACGTATGAGTTCTGTTTATGGTGTTCGACACCAAGATGTTATAATAATGACTGAATGCTCCCTGAATGATTGCACAATTGCAAAAGATGAGCTCAGGACATATCTTAAAGGCAAAACTCACAACAGCATTAATACAATATACTCTTGTTTAAAAAAATATTATTGTGGCATGCCTTCAGTTCACTAATTGCTGACCTCTGGAATTCCCTCTCAGAACTTCTCTACACTTCAACCCTTCTTCTTTTAAGCCTCTGTCTAGTATCTTTTTTGCCCAAGCTTTTGATGATCTGTCCAACCAGTACTTTGGCTTGGCGTCTATTTTACTTCATAACTCTTGTGTGCAACACTTGGAGACAGTTTATTAAACATAAAGGCTCTGTATAACTATCAGATGTCATTTTGCTGAGCAACAATCAACATTTCCAAGAGAATTTGATGCTTCTAAATGCTGATATCTATACTTCACTTATATGCTTTTGATTCTTAAGTGTTCCATAATTTTGAATGCCAAAGATGTAATTGCGAATAAAAATGCTGCCTTTCACAAGGCCATCCCTTCAAGCTGTGGTATTCTTTGTGCCTCTTCATGGGAAGACAAAGCTATGATTGTTATCTCTATTCCTAAGGGGTTAAACATGGGAGTTCAGAAAGGTGAAGAAAGAATCACATGACCTATGAACCCTCTGGTAAGGTGTCATTTGTGTCTCCCTCTCCTATAATCAACTGAAGGTCAATGGCCCAGGCTCCAAAGAGTCTGCCACATGTCCTACCATGTGCCTTTTGTACTGATAAACAACCATTGTATAGTTTTTACAGCCACTCTCATAACATAAGTCTGCTGACAAAATTTCTCTTTCACTGCTATAAACTGAATGATGCAAGGATTACTGAAAATCAACCAAAATTAGAAAATAGTTGAATGATCACATTTTTAAAAACTATTTTCAAGTTAACTTGGAAAAGAAAGGCTATACGACGCAAGGGCAGTTAAAGAGAAGTGGTTAAATTTTAGTGCTGATTCAACTACAGCTGCACCTGCACTGGATTGACTGATCCTCATAAAAATGTCCAGATTAATTACTCTTAAATGCAGCTAAGCCTTAGGCATGCTTAGTAGAATGTTGGATGGATTTTATCATTGTAGTTTCTGTTAGACAGCTTTACGTGTATTCCAGCAAGCTGGGGAAAATGTGTAACAATTGATGGGAAATAATACATTTGACTCTGATTATAACTGAGTCTACTTTCCAGTGGATGAGTTTTGATGCTTTTGCACAAGTCACTCCTGCTACAAAAACAAAAGGCAAGGATATTTTAGCTTCAATTTAATGGTGCTGACTGACTTCTTGCCAGGAAGTTGGCAAAAAGAGCTGCGCATTCTCAGCAGCCATGTACCAGGAGCGGATAAGACTGTCGGAGTGGCTGGTTGTGCCATGGGAGTTCTCTTGATGGATGGTGGTGTTTGCAGTGCAGGTGGGGCACAATTGTGGTGACACAGGCCTAGAACTTTGTCCGGGGACCCTGCAGAGTTGCTACTTCTGACCTCACTAGGAATAATTTTTAAAATGAAGCTGCCTTTCTGGGTTTTGTGCCTCTGGCCCTGAAATGGTAGCAACCACTGAATAACTTTAGAAATTTGTATTTGTATTTGCATTTGCAGATACATTCTATTCTGTTCAAAAAGCACGCAATCTGTACGCAGTCAGTCCATAAGGCATTTTATAAAATCCTACTTTGAAAATAGAGCCAGTTTGACTCAAAGTTGGGATACAGACAGACTCTAACCTCACACCATTAATGCATTGTCTGTGCTGAGATGTCACCTTTCTTTTAGAAAAACTTAAGTTATCTCAGGAATGTGACTTGGAAGAAGCTCTGGAGTTTACATATTAATTAATCAAAACCTGCATCCACATTCTAAGTGATTAAAGACTTAACAGCCATCTAGGTTTGTTTAATACATTGCATCAATTGTATGACACTTTGATCTTTTACTATAAATTCTCTGTCCTACGATCCTGCTCCACTGTCTACCTGATGAAGGAGCAGTGCTCCGAAAGCTTTGTACTTACAAATAAACTGTTGGACTATAACCTGGTGTTGTGCGATTTTTAACCTAATCCATCCCGGTCCAACATCGGCACCTCTGCATCATAAGTTTGGAAAGACATCCTCATCCATTTGCCCCTCACTACTCCCACAAATTGGAGTTGGGTATCGATACTATGAGCAGCAGAACTTTGCTTTGCATGAATCTCCTTGTGCTGACTGCATTGAAAGTCCTAGCAAGTTAACTGTAGCAGTACAAGCTAGAACTGTTTCAATTGCCACCTCCCAGTCTCTTTAAGATGGGTGGAATTAAAATCTCCTCTTTACGAGACACAAAGTAAATAGCTACTTACTCAAGGATTTATTTGAATGATTTAGAATGCTTACGACACAAATGTATACTTTTGCCAATGCAGATAGGAACCATCTCTATCTGAGTTTGAAATATGTCAGAATCCTATCACCTTTGGATTTCGGATTCAAATTCTGCCTCTGCGTGACATGAGCTCACTCTACAAGTGTGAGCCATTTTTAGTAATTTAGGTTTAAAGCATCTCGTCTTCCATCAGTGTAACTTAACACATTTATTAAACAGTAGCACTAAGTTTAAGGGTTAAAAGAAATAGACATTTATAGCATCTGTATCCTATTTTTAAAATTTCCATCACAGTATGAGTCTTCAACCAGTCACACATTATAAATTATTGTGTAAATCTTTCATTAAGAGGAAGGTGACCCAGTTCTGTATTAGATGTTATGCAAAGGTAAAACTGTGGATGTGAACACCTAAAGGGAAGTAATTATTTTTCATGTGAATCAAACCACTTTAAATAGAAACTAAGGACACTGACAGCAAGGAATGTTATTTAGACTTGTGCATCCAGAACAATATATAACTTAGATTTTATTGCATTGCAAAGTAATACCATACTTGAACCCTGCAAATTCAAAGGTCAACAGCAATTTTGGAAGTAAATCTACCATGCTGTAGCTTAATACAATGATGCAGTTAGGAAAATTTGACAAGAAATACAATAGTCATCATTTTGGCATCAAGCTGTTGTGACACCATGTAATTCATTATGAAAAGTGATGTAAGAGTGAGTGCATTGTAGTTCACAGAGAACTGAAGTGACAGACACATCCATGGGATGCCTAGTTACCTTTAGAAATATAGAAATGGATCAGACAAAAAAGAAAGATAAAGGCCCATCAAACCGAATGGTTCTCAAATCTTTTCAACCAAGGACTTTCTATCTGGGAAAAGACTCTACAGACCACCTACCAGTTCCACCCTACTGGCTTTCAGTTGTCACTGTGATAATATTAATGGAAAATTAATAGAAATCATAAATATTTGCTGCTTCTTAGACACTAAAAAATAATACATTTAATAATATTTATTCGTTAGCTATCATATGCATAGAAATATTTATAGTACAAATATTAGTTCTATAAGGGAATATATTTATTTCAAATGCTCTAATAAATGATACAAAACCACCACAAAACCACCTGAGAAACTAATACACTGCCTTGTTCCTATACTAATCAAACAAAGTCAGCCGCAACATTGCATATTACTGATAAAACTGCATTGTTGTTCTTGGCACAGATGGTAATATATGTTGAACACGTTGGAGTCAGTCTAGTTGTGTGACCTCAGGTGAGATGTGGAGATTGGAGTTCTCACCTACTTGTTACCATGGCCTCAGACTTGGTATTGCACATTAGTAACTGGCAGTCTATGCCAGCCCACAGACTGTTACTTGTCCATGAACACTCTTTAAGACTCAGTGCTCTACCTCACCTTCAACCGTCCTGGCAGTAGCACAATACAATTATCATGGAGTTGTTGACTGATCATACCAATCGAATTCTATTAATGCACAAAAGACGCAGATATTACATGAGGAAAAGCCAGATATCAAAATTTGCAAACAGTGGGCTGAGGCTTACTAGAAATTAGCTAAGTCTTATGTTTGGTGAGTTTCACGGAAGGTTTCTCTATGCCAGCACTAGCATGCTTTTTCATAGGTTCTTTCCAAACTTGCTTCATTAATTATGCAACATATCTCTATGGTGATCTGCTTATCATTGATGGAAGAGTTGACCATTGTTAGGAGGCCTCCTGGGACTCCTGGCACCAGCATCATCTTTAAAGCCCAGCTGTGCACCAAGTCAAGTGCTGGCAGTCCACAATTGCCTTGCATGGTTCATTTCTCTTTGCCCCAGACATGTTGGATAGAGGGTAATTGGGCAGTACGGTGGCTCAGTAGTTAGCACTACTGCCTCATGTGCCTGGGACCCAGGTTTGATTCCAGCCATGGGTGCCTGGCTGGAGTATTCACATTCTCCCCATGTCTCTGTGGGTTTCTGCCAGGTATTCCAGTTTCCTCCCACAATCCAAAGAAGTGCAGGTTTGTGAATTGGTCATGCTAAATCATCCATACTGTCCAGGGATATGTGGTCTCAGTGTGTTAGCCATGTGCAATGTGGTGTTGTAGAGATAGGGTAGGGGGCTGGATCTGGGTAGGATGCCCTTTGGAGGTTCAGGTGTAAACTCAATGGGCTGAATGGCCTCTTTCAGCACTGTAAGAATTCTATGATTCTATGAATCGGCACTCTACTTTGCCACGACAGACCTGGAGATCCTGCCAGGTGGGAGATGTGAGCAGCTCCTGCCCATGGCGCATGTCCTGTGACTTTGGTGACTGTTGGAGGTCTGGAGGAGCAGGTGATGAACTGGCGTCACCAGGTTATCTGGGACTTAAATATTTGAAATTGTCACAATCCACTTTCAAGTGATGGGTGAGAGAATCAGAAACTGCATTGAAACAAGATAATGTAATAATAAGATGTTGATGCGTGTTATCGGTTATCTCGCTTCACTATTTAACACTGGACTTTCTGGGGCGGGGGGAAAGAGGGGTGGTGGTGGTGGGGGGAAGCCTCCCCCTCCTGACGTTTTGTGATTCTCCCAATTTTCTTGCCAATGCTCCTGTAGGTCAGGGGTGGGCAATGTTCCACCCTACGTGTCCAACATTACCTGTTAGTCCCAAACATACTATGCTTACTACATGTCATGTTCCAAATTACTTACATACTGTGTCCCGAATAGTGATCCTAACTAAGATTAAAAAGAATACTTCCTGATAGAGTAGTTAGTAAATATGCTGCTCCGTGTCATATTGCATAATGCAATACTGTAAGAGATTTTGGTTCACTCTGGTTTGAAGTTTGTGATGGTAAATGAAATGTTACAGTCATTCCCAGGAGGGCTGCTCCTGAACCATAGAGAAATCCTTTCAGTCTGCTTATTGTCCAGTGGATCCTAGTGAAAAGTCCAATTGCCTGCCTGGTATAGAACACAGTGGCCAGTCTGCAGTGCCATCCAGTTACGCTACATGAACTAAGAACTTCTGTTTAGAAGCATGCATTTCCTGTGCACAATCTCCAGTGTTGCTTAATTTTAAATTGGCAGTGCCTGTGCAGCAGTAGAGCTCAAATGGGCAGCTGTCATTTTAAGTGTTGAGCATTGACTGATACTGCTCCAGGCGCAGCATGAACAGAATAATCAACTCGAGATGGGTGTATTGTTCCAGAATTCCTTGTAGTGGATGCACTGCCCCAGCTTGCCCTAACCACGACAAACCTGCAGGCAATACTTTGGAATAGTGAGGCTTCCTGGAGTCCCACCGTGACCCTGGCAGAGTTTCCAAACAGAGCATTAAATTCCTGACTTCTCTCAACAGCTTCATTAGCTGCAAAAAGGTTCAAACCCCAGCCAGTAGAATTGTGTTTATCTCTGAGGGGAATTGTGATTGTCACCATCAGTCCCAAATGGTTACGATCATTTTAAGTTCCCTTGTCCATGCCCTCAAGCCAACAATCCCCTCCTCCACACTTACCATCCCTCCCATCCTACCCTCCCACCCCCAAAAAAACCAATCCATTATAGTTAAAACTTAACTTGACAGTTTGGAATTTTTTCTCATTTAATGCAAACCCGGAGGGTTCGTGCAACAAAATGAAGGCAGTCACCAGAAATATGGCTCATGTTAAGTGTATGCCTGATGTGGTAAAATGTGGTTAGGTTAAGTAACGGGATTAATTTGGCTGAGGTTGTTGTGTTGTGACACAATTAAATGGAGAAATGGCACAAAGAAGTAAAATCTGAATTGCATCATCAGTATGAACAGTGTCTATCCAGTTCATGCAAGTGGATCTGCCCAAACTTGTTGTATTACACCAAGGCTTGTTGTCAAACATTGCTGAGCTTTCAGAAACTCATGTCTAGGATAGAAAGTTGGAAGTGAGTCAACTTTGTCTGAAAGTGAATTCACTTTCACTGTCAATTGGTTTCCTGCTCACGATCTCCAACTGCTTGTTTCATTGCTTGATTGCTCCATTTTTTTGGTGGAAAAGATCTGATTCATTTACACCTCTATTTGCCACTGAAGGCACTAAATTTTCCAGTTACAAAATCGCACTGACATAAATGAGACCCACTTGAAGTAGGCCTCATGTGGATTTGACGCTGAGATGCTTGCCAATCTAACAGTAGGGATGTCACATAATGATTATTTAAACCAACGTACACCTCCTCAATGACCCAAGTTAGTTTTTAATGGCAACAAGCATTGAGACTGAATCGTTATCCATTGCTCTGAAGAATATTCTGCAGCAATCTGAAGGAAATAAATTAAACTTTCGCTCTCCTTGCTCTTTTTGCCAACAATGCTGCTCTAGACTCACACCAAACTGAAGGAAAAGACATTTCTAAACAGGCGAACACCCCATTTAAACAACAAACTGAAGGATATCATATATATGTGGTTCTTAACATAGTTTTATTTTAAATAAACAATTAAATAAGTTATAAACAAACAACCATTCACACACTTCCAGTTCCCCTCTTTATCACTCATTCTCCATGGTTACAGCATATTGCTCGTAGCTGTCATTATTTAAAAAGAAGCTTACAAAATGGAGATGACGGACCAGTCCCTTCTCCAAGTCACAGAACTTCAGTAAATAAACACAAGACTTTTTCTCAAGTCTTTTGTTCATTTGCTTGCAGACATAAATGATAAAAGGGAATTTGTAACATTATAGACAATCACGAAATAACATTGGCACAATTTTTTTTTAATTGTCACGACTGAAAAAAACCAGATGTGTCTAAGCTCTGGGAAATAAGTCAGATCCTGATGCCTACAGCCGAAACATTTTCTCTCTATTGGAGAGCCATTTGCCAAAATATATGCTTCAGGAAAAGTAAGTTAGAGAGCAGGAATAATTGGACCCTGGTGTACTGACATAAATCAGTCCCCATTTTAAAGTTACACATTATACCCTACATTATACAATATACATTATGAGATTTTGATATTATGGCTTTTGCTTAAATATCCGACATACCACAGTTTCCCACAGTTCCTAATGCATAAAGATGTGATTTAACCTTCTCTGCAATATCAGCTGAAAGTTGGAAAGGAACAAAACCCGAGGTGCTTCACTGACTCAACTGGTTGAATCATGTAATTACAGTGTGACTAGAGTTCCATGAGCAATTTATATAATAGGGTTGAATTATAGGAATTTACAATAGAAATGTCGCCAGGAAATTAACACAGTTTTAAGATTTAATATGTTATAAATTAACAAATAATGTCAAATAAGCTGTTTATCTTACCGTGGCACGACAAATTGACAACAGGTCGTGTAATCTGAGTCTAGGTGCATTTTTATTCTTGACATTGACTCTTTAATTGTCAATGCCCCTACTGCGGGGCACAGCAGCCATGCACGTTCATAAAGAGCCGCAGTGCGAAAGAATACGATGGTGTCTGCCTGGAACAGAGATGGCACTCCCACATAATCACACTGCTGGGTGATTCAAGGTGGCAGGTCATCGAAATCAATGGATATTTCACCTGCTGCTGTGATGATCCTTAAATGCATCTCCATACGAAATTTCTGAAAAGTTATTTATTCTGATGTGATTGGCACTATCTGTGCAGTGGGAAGCAGCTGTGCCATCATTTTCAATATTGTAAACATACAATCCAATTCTCCTCTGATGTTCTTCATGTCCTGCAGCCTCCATGGGGAGCTCACACTGTACCTGGGCACACATTGATGTGATGTCTGACCTCAAAATCCATGACTGCGTATACAGGGTGTGCCTATCAATCGCAGAATCCAGTGAGTAAAGTGGGAAATCATGCCGACAGTCAACACCAAAAACCCAGCTTCTTAGCTCTGTCAGAGAGTCATAAACTCACATGGTATGGAAACAGACTTTTACGTTTAACCAGTCTATGCCAACCATAATCCCAAACTAAACTAGTCCCAACTGCCTGCTCTTGACCCATATCCCTCCAAATATTAATTATTCATGTCCTTATCCAAACATCTTGTGAATGTTGTAACTGTACCCACATCCATCACTTCCTCTGGCAGTCATTTCACACACAAACCTCTCTCTGTGTGAAATAAAATGCCCCCATGTCTTTTTCAAATCTTTCTCCTCTCACCTTAAACATATGTCCTCTAGTTTTGAACTCCCCTGCCCTGGGGAAAAGATACCTGCCATTCACTTTATTTATACTCCTTATGATTTTATAAATCCCTATAACCTCTCAACCTCTCATGCTCTAGTGAAAATAATCCCAGACTAACCAGCCTCCCCTTTTAACCCAAACCTTCCATTCCCAGCAATTTCCTGGCAAACCTCTTCTGAACCTTCTCTGGCTTAATAGTATCCTTCCTATATCGGGAGACCAGAACTGGATATAATACTTCAGAAGAGGCCTCATCAAAAACCCGTATAACTTCAACATAACATCCCAACTCCTATACTGAAAGATCTGAGCAATGATGGCAAATATGCTAAACACCTTTTAAACCAACTTCAAATAATTATTTATCTGAACTCCTAGGTCTCTCTATGACACTACCCAAGGCCCTAATTTTATTATATAAGTCTTGCTTTGTTTGTTTTACCAAATGCAATAACCCACATTTCCCCTTGGTGATGTGCGGTAATATTCATCTCCATCAGTTGACAAAATAAACTTCTCAAGGTCTCAAATGAAAAGAAAGATTTGCATTTGTGTAACCTCTTTCTCAGTCTCAAGACATCCTAAAGTTAATGAATTACTTTTGAAGAATAGTTATTGTTATAAGAAATGAGACAGCCAACGTTCAGACAGGGGATAAATATTGGCCAGAATGTCATGGAGATTCCAATGAAAAGGGCCATGAGGTCCTTCTGCCTTCTTGAAAGGGGAGACTACATCTCATTTAAAATCTCATCTGAAAACAAAAGTTTTAAATTTAAAGACAGAACCAGAGAAAGTGGTGGACACTGGTACAATTACAACATTTAAAATACATCTGGATGGGTGTATGAATAGGAAGGGTTTAGAAGGCTATAGGCCAAATGCTGGGAAATGGGACTAGGTCAGATTGGTATGTCTGATCGGCACAGATGAGTTGGACCAAAGGGTGTGTTTCTGCGCTGTATGACTTTGGCTCTATGAGAAGCTGTGGACTGATAATTTCATTCATAGCATTGAAAAATGTCATTCAACCCATCGTGTCAATGCTGGCTCCTCTAAGGAGCATTTGTCTTGGTGTATTATTGACTCACGGGTTGCCCAGAGTGGATCATGTCAGGTTGTGTTTTTATGTATTTGCATCTGTACTAAGAGACTGATAGCTACAGGGAGCATTTTACAGACTGGCACATAGGAACAAAAGTAGGCCATTCAGCCCATTGTGCTTGCCCTGATATTCACTACAATCATGGCTGATCAGTGCCTTTTCCCCAACTCCTCTCCATAATACTGAATGTGACTGGTAATCAGAAATCGATCAATTTCTATTTTAAACATACTCAAAAACTGAGCATCTACAGCCAGTTCCAAAGGCCCACATCACTTTGAGTAAAATAAATTCTCCTCATCTTGGACCTAAGTGGTATCCATCTTATTTTTAAATTGTGCCTCTGGTTCTGACTCCCCAAGGAAAACATCTTATCTCCACCAACCCTATCCCTTCAGGTAGTTTATAAGTTTGTTTTCCAAAATGTATCTCATGTTGGATGACAACCCACTGTTCTACAGTTCTGCAAATGTCTAATGCTTCGTACCTATGTGTTGCCACATTTGCAGAACAGTACATTTGAAATGTTTTGAGGCAGGGAAGTACATTCATTTTCTCAAAACATTTCTGATAACCTTTGTTCAGTTAATATCACAACCAAGAGACCCTACAGTTCACTAAGCATTTTTTTTGCAGTTTGTGTCATACATAACGTTGGGCCTCTACTACCTACAATAGCTATCCTAACAGGATGGTGAAGGGCTGTGTTATAAAGTAACTTATGGAATGATATATCTTTGGATGGTGACTTTACTTATTCATTCATAGATCGTGGGTGTTGTTGGCTGAGCCTTTGAGAAGATGGTGGTAAGCAGCTTCCTTGAATTGCTGCAGTCCATTTGGTCTAGGTAGATCCACAGTGCTGTAATTTAGGGTGGGGAGCTCCAGGATTTTCACTCAGTGTTACTGAAGGAAAAACAAGATATTTTCAAGTCAGGAGGAATGTGGCTTGGAGGTGATCTAGCAAATGGTAGTATTCCCAGATATCCTTGTCCTTTGAGATGGAACTAGCCATCCAAGGATCTTTGGTGAATTTCTGCAGAGCATCTAGTGAATGGTTCACATGACTACTACAGTATGTTGGTGGGGGAGGGGTTGGTGCTTGGGGGAGTTGGTGGGGGAGGTGTTTGTGAATGTGGTCCCAATCAAGCAGGCTGCTTTGGCCTGGATGGTGGCAAGGTTCTTGAGTTTGTAGGAGCTGCACCCATTCAAGCAAGTGGGGTATTCCAACACACTTATGCCTTGTCCCTTGGGGATGGTGGACACATTTTGGGGAGTCAGGAGGTGAGTTAGACACAGCATGATTCATAGTTTTAGACCGACTTTTGTAACTACTGTATTTATCTACCTCATCTAGTTTAGTTTCTGGTCAATAATGAAAGTATAAAGGTAAAATTGCTGTAATCCCACTCTCTCATTAGAGAGATGATGTGAAAGTGCTGGTGTTGTATTGACTGCATTTCCTGAGCTGAGATGTCACCTTTTTTTATAAAACCTTAAGTTATCTCAAGAATGAACCGAAACCTGGAACCCATTCTAAAAGGTGAAAGACTTCTAGCAATCTAGGTTTGTTCAATGTATCATTTCAGTTGCATGACACTGTAATCCTTTGCTATAGATTCTGGGTCTTATGATCCTGCTCAACAGCTACCTGATGAAGGAGAGGTGCTCCAAAAGCTAGTGCTTCCAAATAAACCTGTTGGACCTGGTGTCGTGTGATCTTTAATTCATTCGAGAGAAAGAGAGAGAGAGAAAGGAAGGGCCTTTGATGATTTAAACTGAGGCTGATCACATGTCAGGTGAGGAGAGAAGTCTCCATAGTAACCTCAGCCAGTCTAGAAATTGAGTCCATGCTGTTGGCATTATGCTGTGTCACAAATGATAGCCCTTAGGATGTTCATAGTAAAGGATTCAGTAAGAGCAAAACCATTGAATGTCAAAAGGTGATTGTTAGATTCTCCTTTCCTGCAGATAATTATTGCCTCACACTTATGCGGTGCAAATGTGACTTACCACTTGTCAGTCCAAACCTGGAATTGTCAAGTTTTGCTGCACTTGGACACAGAATCAAAGAGTCATAGAGATGTACAGCATGGACTGCTTCAGTATCTCAGGAGTTGCAAATGATGCTGAACATTGCATAATCATCAGAGCACATTTCCACATCTGACTTTATGGTGGAAGACTGAAAATGGTTGGGCCTATGACACTACCTGAGGAACTCATACAGAGATATTCTGGAGCTAAGATGACTGACCTCCAGTGTGCACAACCATTATCTTCTGTACCAGGTATGACTCCAGACAGTGGAGAGATTTCAGCCTGATTCTATTTGTTGCAGTTTTGCTAGGCCTCCTAGATGCCACAATCAGTCAAATGCAGCCTTGATGCCAAGGGCTGTCACTCTCACCTCACCTCTGAAATTCAGCTCTTCTGTCCATGTTTGAACAAAGGTTGTGATGAGACGGCCCTGAATGACCCGGTCAGAACCCAAATTGAGCATCAGTGAGCAGGTTATTGCTGAGCAAGAGCTGCTTGATTATACTGTTGATGACGCCTTCTATCACGTTAACAACAATCAAGAGTAGACTGATCGGGTGGTATTTGTTGGATTGGATTTTCATGTACAGGACATACCTGTGCACTTTTCCACATTGTTAGATAGATATCAGTGTTGTAACTGTTCTGCAGTTTGGCTAGGGTGTAGCAAATAATGGAGCACACATTATCAGTACTAATGCATACTCTTGTCAGGGCTCATTGGCTTTGCAGAACCCAAAACCTTCAGCTGTGTCCTGATGTCACATGGAATGAATCAAATTGGGTGAAGACCACCATCTATGATGCTGGGGACTACTGGAGGAGGCCAAGATAGATTATCCACTTGGACTTCTGCTAAAGATTATTGCAAATGCTGGAGTCCTTTGCAGTGCTGTTTTGGACACTCCCATCATTGAAGATGGGGCTATTTGTGGAGCCTTCTGCTCTGGTGAGTTGTTTAATTATTCATCACCATTCATGACTGGATGTAGTAGGCTGAGGAGATTAGATCTGATCTGTTGATGAAGGAATCACTTAGCCTTTTCTATCACCAGCTGCTTATGCTGTTTGGCTGCAACAAGCCCTGTCTTATGGCTTCACTGGCTGACATCTCATTTTCAGGAAGGCCTGGCATTGCTCTTGACATGTCCTCTAACACTCTCCAATGAACAAGGGTTGATCCCCGATGGTAATGGTTGAGTGGGGAGTATACTGGGCTGTGAGATTGCAGATATTGTTGGAGTACAATTTAGCTGATGCTGATGGCCCACAGCATCTCATAGATGCCCATCTTGAGTTACTGGATTTGTTTAAAGTCAATCCCATTTGGTGAGGTGATAGTGCCGCATTACATAGTGGAGAATAACTTCAATGTTAAGACATGACTTGTCTCCACAAGACCTGTGGAGGTCCAATCTTAGCAATACTGTCAGTTGCATCTGTGACAGCAGATTGGTGAGGATGAAGTCAGCACGCTTTTCCATCTTAGTGATTTCCTCGGTATCTATCACAGTCCCAGTCTGGAAGCTACATCCTTTAGGACTCAACCAGCTTCCGCAGTAATGCTGGTGTTGAGCCACTCTTGGTGATTGTTACTGACATTCCCACCCAGACTAAATTCTCTGCTCTTTTCACCCTCAGGGCTTCCTCAAAGAGGTGTCCAACATAGAGGAACACTAATTCATCAGCCAAAGAGAGGGTGATATCTGATCATCTGCAAGAGATTTCCTTCCCATGTTTAACCTGATACTAGAGACTCCATGGGGTCCAGAGTCAATGATAAGATCTCCCAGGAGAACCCCTTCCTGACTGTGTACCACAGTGTCACCACCTCTATGGAACAGGTCACCATACAGGTGTTCTCACCTGCTAATACCTCAGCACCAGGTGGAGATCTCACCATGTGGAAGTCCCAAATGTAAACATTATTAGCACTGCTTGCTTTTGGGGAAAGGTTTCTCATTCAATGGTACTCAGTGCCTTCCTCACCTGATCTGACCCACATGAGACTCCAGACCCACAGCTATCTGATCAATTTGGATGGGCAATGAAAGTGCCAACCTGGCCAGTAATGTCCACATCTGATGAATGAATAATTAAAACAATATTAAGTGGTCTGCAATTCTCGACAGGGGTCTTCCACTCTTGGGGATGATCCACCACTGTCTAATGTTATGTACTGTTTGCTTGCTTTCCCTGAAAGAGATAAAGCAAGGCTTTTGCCAGAGGGTAAAGCCTCTAACATTTCCATTAAATATTGTCCAAGGTATAGAAAGTTGGAATCTCAGTTGAAAATCTATAATATGTAAAAATCATTCATAGTGCTTGACCTGGACTTTCCACTGGCCAGATAACCATTGTCTTAGTCAACATGGATTCCCCATCACAACACAGTCCAAAGGAATTCCCAAGAAATCAAGGAACCCACTGGAATATTTGCCCAAACTTGAAACCTTCTAAAAGTATCCATTTAAATTGGAGATTTTGGAACATTTCAATGAAAGTAAGTAAGTAGCCGGGGTGTAGAATATACGGGCAGGGAAGTCTCATTGCATAGAGTATTGTTTACGCCACAGATGGAATACTATGTGTAGTTCTGATCACCACATTATTGGAAGGATGTGTTTGCAGTGGACAGGGTGCAGAGGAGATATATGGAATGCTCTGCCTGAGAGGGTGATGGAGACAGGTACTCTCTCAGCATTTAAGAAGCTAGGGCACAGTAGGCTAAGGACCAAACGCAGGGAATTGGGATTAATGTAGTTTGGTGTTTAATGGTCAATATAGACATGTTGGACAAAATGACCTATTTCTGTATTATATGGCTCTGTGATTCTATATCCAAGGATGGTGATGCCTAGGGCATTTTACGAATCTGTGAGTATGCCTATGTCAGGCCATTCCTTGACTAGTCTAAAAGATAGCTCCCCAATCTTGGCAGTCGCCCCCAAATGTTTTCAGGAGGACTTTGTAGAGTCAACAGTGCCTTGGTCAATGTCAGGTGGAGCATCCAGTTCAATTTGTTTTGTGAAAACTTTGCGTGGTTTGATATAACAGAGTGACTTATTGCTATTTTAGATGACAGTTTACAGTCAAGTAGATTGCTGTGGGTCTGGAGTCACATGTGGGCCAAACCAGGTAAGGATGGCAGAATTTCTACTCTAAAGGGCATTAATGCAATAGGTGACTCTTCACAAAAATCAACAATTTCATTCATCATTGGACTTTGAATTCAAGATTTTATTGAATTAAAATTCCGTCATCTGCCAGGTCCCCAGAAGTATTCCTTGATCATTGAATTGGAGATGCCGGTGTTGGACTGGGGTGTACAAAGTTAAAAATCACACAACACCAGGGTATAGTCCAACAGGTTTAATTGGAAGCACTAGCTTTCGAAAGTGCTGCTCCTTCATCAGGTGGTTGTGATGAAGGAGCTGTGCTCCGAAAACTAGTGCTTCCAATTAAACCTGTTGGACTATACCCTGGTGTTGTGTGATTTTTAACTTTGATTTTGAATTATTAGTGCTACAACAGAAACCCTATGTTTCTCTTTAATACTCCTGCACAATGATGACAAAGTGACCTGATTAAAGTGCAAACTCTTGAATTTTAGGAATCAGGATGTAAATATTTAAAATTTGATAGTCAGCATCCAAGATGCTAGACTTGTCGAGTCTCTCATGCTTTGTTGTTATGCACTAATGTCTACATTCATGTGCAAAGTAATCCATTCATTAAACAACGCTATCTATCCACCACACCTGGGATAACACTCCCACCTGGTGACTTGTAGATATTGCATTGTAGTCAATCTTAAATAGAGTTGATTGTAAGATAAATATAGAAGTGGCTATTAAAAGAGAACTCAAAGACTTTAAAGAGGCAATATCAACCAATGAACTGTGTATTTGTGTGTTCTGTCAGTGTGTAAACTGCATGTCCCATACATTGTATAAAGTATACAATTGAACAAAAATAATATCATTAACATCTGCCTGTTATTTACTTAGAAACAACAGCATTCAGCCCTTTGAGTCTGTTCCACCATTTTATTAGACATGACAGTTGTCCCTTTAATCCATTCTCCCACTTTTCTTTCATATTTATGCTTGGCGTCTCACAAAAGCATAGTTTTTCCTACAATACATCTCTTTGAGTCCGAATCTACGGGTTGAAACAATCTTAATTTTCACAATCCTTTCT
The DNA here is from genome assembly GCF_020745735.1 of Hemiscyllium ocellatum. NCBI lineage: Eukaryota > Metazoa > Chordata > Chondrichthyes > Orectolobiformes > Hemiscylliidae > Hemiscyllium > Hemiscyllium ocellatum. The sequence continues at coordinate 22,830,071 of NC_083425.1, read as the reverse complement.
TATGGCAAAATTATTCTTTGATGAACGTTTAGTTGGTTCAAAACTAATTTGTATTATTTTAGTATTTCTTGTTCTGTCTTCACAAACTACAGACGAAAATCTTTCTTGTGGATGTTGTCAGTTTCCCTCCTCATATCGAAACCACTATCAGAACAGCACTTACACTAGCAAATATAATAAAGATGTTTACTTTTTTCTTATCATTGCTGAGTTTCTTTACCTAGATCATGTCAAGGGTATGGAAATTGTCACCACAGGGAGTAGTTGACGTACTATGGCAGAGACATAATTAAGTGGGAGCGAGATAAATAAATGAGAGAGAATTAAGTATTGTAATATCAAAGTATGAGATTACATTTAGCTGAGTGGAGTGTGAAGAATATGAATGTAAGGAATAGTAATGTATAATTTCATCAGTTTATGTATGTATTGAAGCTTTTAAAAATAAGATGCTTTTGCTAATCCACTGACTTGAAGCTAATGCGCACCTCTGAATTCACAATCCATTCCATGGAGACCTCACATAGGCCATGGCATCCTCTGGAGGCGTGAACATCTCCCTTCTGTCTCATCAAATGGAAGAAGGATCTTTCAGGAGTTAATGCCCGAGACATTAAAAGTTTCAATTGCATTGCTAATAAACAATAGCTAAAAGGAAGTCATATAAGATATGAGTTCGTCCTCTCTCTCTGAGACAGCTGACATGGAAAGAAGTGATATAATGCAAATGTTTTGTATGGCTGTAGGAATTCAGATCTGGACAGAGAACAACTTTGGTCCCCTTTTCTAAAACAAGATATACTAACGTTGGATGCAGTCCCAAAAAGGTTGATGCCAGGTATGCAGGGATTGTTTTATGAGGAGAGGTTGAGTAGTCTGTCTGTGTGGAGTCTGCACATTCTCCTCGTGTCTATGTGGATTTCCTCCATGCATTCCGGGTTCCTCCCACAGTCCAAAGATGTGCAGGTTAGGCAGATTGGCTGTGTAAAAATTGTCCATAGTGTCTAGGGATACGAAGGTTACATGGGTTAGCCATGGTCAAAATCCCATGCAGGCTTTTGGGGATGGAGTGGGTGGGTGTGAATGGAACGATCTTCACATAGTTGGTTCAGACTCGATAGGCTGAATGCTCTCTTTCTATGGCTCTATGATACCAAATTGGGCCTGTACTCATTGGAATCTAGAAGATGAAAGGTGACCTTATTGAAACATACAAGATTTTTCGGGGACTTAACAGTAACTTAACAGGAGAGGTTGCTTCTCCTTGTGGGAGAATTTCGAACCAGCTGACATCATCTCAGAATAAAGGGTTGCTCTTTAAGTCCGGGATCAAGCGGAATGTCTTCTCTCAGAGGGTTGTGAATTTGAAGAATTCTTTAAAGCGGAGAGCGGTAGAGGCTGGGGTCATTAAATATATTCAAGACTGAGATACACAGATTTTTAATCAGTAAGAGTACAAAGGATTCTGGTGAAAAGGCAGGAAGGTTGTGATGTGTGTTAGCAGATCAGCTATGATCCCATTAAATGGAGGAACAGAATCAATGGGCTGAATGGCCTGCTTCTGCTCTTATGTCTCATGGTCTTAAGATGTAAAGGTTGCTGGAGTAAGCATTTCTCCATTTCTCTTCACAATTTTCCACCTAAGTTCTGAACTTTGCTGACTAAAAGTAGCTGCAGATAGAAACTTTCGATTAAAAGTCATTGGATTTTCTATAACCAGGATTTGAGAAGGAAGGGGAATTGCCTGTGACCAGTGGAGTGCCACAAGGATCGGTGCTGGGTCCTCTACTTTTTGTCATTTACATAAATGATTTGGATGCGAGCATAAGAGGTACAGTTAGTAAGTTTGCAGATGACACCAAAATTGGAGGTGTAGTAGACAGCAAAGAGGGTTACCTCAGATTACAACAGGATCTGGACCAGATAGGCCAATGGGCTAAGAAGTGGCAGATGGAGTTTAATTCAGATAAATGCGAGGTACTGCTTTTGGGTAAGCAAATCTTAGCAGGACTTATACACTTAATGCTAAGGTCCTAGAGAGTGTTGCTGAACAAAGAGACCTTGGAGTGCAGGTTCATAGTTCCTTGAGAGTGGAGTTGCAGGTAGATAGGATAGTGAGGAAGGTGTTTGGTATGCTTTCTTTTATTGGTCAGAGTATTGAGTACAGGAATTGGGAGGTCATGTTACGGCTGTACAGGACATTGGTTAGGCCACTGTTGGAATATTGCATGCAATTCTGGTCTCCTTCCTATCGGAAAGATGTGAAACTTAAAAGGGTTCAGAAAAGATTTACAAGGATATTGCCAGGGTTGGAGGATTTGAGCTATTGGGAGAGGCTGAACAGGGTGGGGCTGTTTTCCCTGGAGCATCGGAGGCTGAGGGGTGACCTTTAGATTAGATTACTTACAGTGTGGAAACAGGCCCTTCGGCCCAACAAGTCCACACCGACCCGCCGAAGCAGAACCCACCTATACCCTTATATTTACCCCTTACCTAACACTAGGGGCAATTTAGCTTGGCCAATTCATCTGACCCGCACATCTTTGGACTGTGGGAGGAAACTGGAGCACCCGGACACAGGGAGAACGTGCAAACTCCACACAGTCAGTCGCCTGAGTCGGGAATTGAACCCAGGTCTCAGGCGCTGTGAGGCAGCAGTGCTAACCACTGTGCCACCGTGCCGCCCCTTATAGAGGTTTACAAAATTATGAGGGGCATGGATAGGGTAAATAGACAAAATCTTTTCCCTGGGGTCAGGGGGTCCAGAACTAGAGAGCATAGGTTTATGGTGAGAGGGGAAAGATATAGGGAGGAACTGAGGGGTAACTTTTTCACACAAAGGCTGGTATGTGTATGGAATGAGCTGCCAGAGGATGTGGTGGAGGCTGATACAATTGCAACATTTAAGAGGCATTTGGATGGGTATATGAATAGGAAGGATTTGGAGGAATATGGGTCAGGTGCTGGCAGGTGGGACTAGATTGAGTTGGGATATTTGGTCGGCATGGACAGGTTGGACCGAAGGGTCTGTTCCCATGCTGTACATCTCTATGACTCTATGACTCTAAACAGCCACAACAGAAAAGGAACTGCCTCAGTGAGAGCCAAAACATCTGATGCAATCCACGCATCTTTATTAACTTTAATGTTTTACCTACATCTTACTTGGCCAAGTTAAACATGTGTAAAGTTTGTATTTTTTTTGTCTATTTGGAAAATGTATGTTTGCATACTGACAGAGTACAAACACACACATTTTATAATATCCAAATTTTAGTTTATATTGTTTAATTATCAACTTTCAGTTCTGCTTTAGTAGTCCACTCCTCTGTTTGTTTAACAATCAACTCCATTTAAGGTTGATTACAATGCAGTATCTGCAAGACACCAGCTGGGAGTGTTGTCATAGGTGTGGTGGACAGATAGCATTGTTTAACAAATGGATCACATTGCACATGAATGGAGATATCAGTGTCCCACAACAAGGCACGATAAGCTTGACAAGCCTAGCATCTTGGATACTAAAATAACAATTTTTTAATATTGAGATTCTGATTCCTAAAATACAAAAGTTTGCAGTTTAATTTATACAAGCACTTTGTTTTCACTGTACAGCAGTGAATAGAGTAATACCCTAATGGACTGAATCATACCAAAGATTGGCTAAGTGTCAATTAAGAGAAAGTGAGGACTGAAGATGTTGGAGATCAGAGTTGAGAGTGTGATGCTGGAAAAGCACAGCAGCTCAGGAAGCTTCTCAGATGCTGCCTGACCTGCTGTGATTTTCCATCACCACTCTCTCGACCAAGTGTCAATTAAGGTAAGCTTCGTGAAGGGGCTTTTCTCCAAGGCCTGGTGATTTGCCTTGCACTATCTTTCCAAACTCACTTCATTAACTATGTACCATGGCCTGATGGCACCCCATTGATAATATTCACCCACTCACTACAGGTGGAAATGCTGACCACTGTCAAAAACTGTCAAGATGCCAAGCACTGGTGCCATCTTTAAAGCCCAGCTATGTACCTTGTCAAGCAGTGGTGGCCTGTAGTTTCCCAGCATGGTTTGTTTTATTTGACCCCGACATGTTGGACAGATGGTAATTGACAGATCGCTTTGTCGAGGGCTACCTGGACGTATGGCTGGACAGAGGGTGCATGCACTCATTGTCCATGAAGCGTGTCCTGAGATGCTAGTGATAGATAGAGGTCAAGGAGCAAACAGTCAACCGGAGTTGCCAGACTTGCTCTTGCTGGGAATTGTCGCTGCCTAGTTTGCGGTTGGGAGAATTAGAAACTGCATATTAATGAGATGAGTTGACATAATAATGAGAATGTTAATGCATATTAATGCACAAAAATAAGCATTATTGAGAGTCTGGGTTGCCATTCAACACTTAGTGGGAGAATGGGACCTTTTTCAGTCAATAGCAGAAATCTCCTTAGTGATGATCTCATATATCTTTCCCAAATTTCTCATCAATACCCACGTCGTTCAGAGGCCAGGCAGATTCCACCTTGTGTAACTAACCAGCACGTACTTGTACATGTTTAATATTTTTACAGAGATCGGTTTTAACAATAAACTATTCCCTGACATGTTTAACTCAAGTATGCCTATGTGATTTAATTCTGGCATATATAGCAAATTACAGCACAAATAATCTGTAAAGCACATAGAGAATGGGCAATCCAGCATCCTCTTCAAATTCAAAACCTCTGCTGCAATCAAATGTGGAGTGGAAAAAGAGGAAAATCATTCCAATCTTCTTCATCTCATCATAACAAGGAGGAGGAATGTATTTATGCACAATGACAAGCATGGAGCAGTTTGGCCAAATGGCTTGTTTCTGTGCTGCATATCCTCTGAAACTCCATGTAAGTCTCTACAATCCAAATTAAAACAGACCAATGCTCTGTAAACTCGTGAGTGTTCTATATATTTTTCACCATTTTTGCTCCTCCGTTCATCTATTCCTCCAGTGTGTCACCATTTATATTCTATTCTCATTTTCCATTTTTGAGTATAGTTTCTTACCTCATTCTTTGTTATACTGAAACTGATAAATCTATGATATTCTTTACCAATTTTCTATATGTTTTTGCAAAGTTAATTATATCTGTTAATTTAGATATATCTGCAGATTCAAACTTCAATTTACCTCCCTCTATTACAAAATCTAGCTCATTTATAAAATGGTAAACTGCAGTTTTAACATTGACCCTAGGGAAGACTACCTGCTCCTGTTCATTAGCCCAAAAATTTTGTTTTACTCCCAATATTCTTCTTCCTTGATTACAACTAGTTTTCCATTTTTGTTGTTAATTTCTATTTCGGTGACTGAATCGTCATTCTTATATAGAATATCCATTGACTATCACCTGTCTACTGAATTCTAATGAAGTAATCCATTGAATGTGTTGAAAATTACACAATTTTCAGAAAATCAAATTGACATTTGTCTCTTATTTATGCTGTTCTGAGTGATTACAACAACAGACTAGCACAGTCTGCATGCAAAGATGAATAAGCGATGTGACAGTGTATTCTGCACAAAGTGTACAGTAGAGAAGCAATACATTCTTTTACATGTATGTAATGTGTACATCAGCAGTATGTCACTTTGCAACCAAATCACTGAAGATTGTTTGAGTAGAACTGAGAGCAGAAAGTGTTCCACACCTGAAGTATGGGAGTGTTAATAAAACATTGAAGTCAGATGACACCAGGTTATAGTCCAACAGGTAACCACAAGCCTTTGGAGTATAACTTTTCATCAGTCCAACACCAGGAACTCCATACATTATGAAAACCATTGTATTACATTTTGTTTTAATTTGTAAAATACTAATATTGAACTGAAAAAGACTTCCAGAAGAATTTCATGGGATGCAATGCTTGTGAATTATTTGGTTATATAATGAGCGTTCAATTGATGTGTAGTACAGTGTTAACAAATGAGAACTGTCTCTACTGATGGACTGACATGCCTCTCTATTTCCACTGGAGTTCAGACGAGTATTTTCAAGTGTTCTGAAAATTACCAAAATAGTAGGTCTTGGATGTTGAAGCAGTAGGTTTTTTTAATGATAGACGTTCTTCAAAAAAATTAAAAGAAACATTGAGTTATGTGATGAAGACAAAGTGCTTCTTATTGCAACTGCTGAACAAAGATAAATTATGACAGTGCACATCTTTGATCAATAAATGTGATGTTCTATCAGGTACAAATGACAAGAAGGGATGAATGCAATTAATTTTTAACTACCACAAACCAATGGGGAACTTTAATTATTCATTAAACAAGGCCCTGCATCTTCTCCTAATGAGATGTGAGGGAGTTTTTCATTAATGTTAAACTCACTCCGTGTTTCATGTCCATGTTAGTTAAAAGTCAGGGTCATTCTGATGGGCCAGTGGAGGTGGGATTAAGCACTAATGTGTAAATGTAATTTATATCCAAATTAAATGAAAAACATTGTGTACAACACTGTGCATAATGCCAGTACCTTCTGATGTGAATTGTCAATATAGTATGTCATTTGGCCATGCTTTGCCTTCATACAGACATCTATATCAATACCAATGCACCAAAAACAAAACACAGGGATTTAAGTTCAGTTTTGCCTTGAAAAAATACAAAGCAATAAAACATTTGATCAGCCACATTAATAAAATGCCTATACAATGTGGTTGAGGTACTGATTGTTCTTCATGTTGTTATCATTACAGAGATCAAACATTTAGAGATGAATGCTAATTATGGATTGAGTTGAACACATCGCTTTCAACTACTTCATTTACTATTTTTCGATATGCAAAGGATGGGGAGTTGCTTTCCCAATAATTACCATAATGTGCATAATGATGGTTGTTGTAGGAACTTTCACTGACATCTTGACGCAGTTGCCTCCTCAGTTTGTACTAATGCATAGCATTGAGACAGTGTTAGCTCTGCAATGCCACTAGTATCTGGGCTGGAAGTTTCTTATACTATCACTAGAATTGCTAGAGGGGAAGAGGTCTGAGTCTTTGCCACTATAATTTTTATTATAGCAATAATTTGGAGGACAGGAGAGAAAGTTAAGTGCAGCGTATTCAACAGTCAGGATTTTTTTTTATGTGCACTAGTTCTCTCATGCAGAAAAAAAAGTAATTTGTAATCTTATTCTGATGGCCAGAAGCCAGACTTGTGACAGCCTGTATTTAAGAAAGCATTCATTCCTTCCAGCAGCACCTATCCTTTTACTGGTATTTTAATCTGAGATGCATTGTTTGTTATGGTTTATTTTACCTTGTAAGCAAATAAATTGTGATCTGTGTGAAGTAGCTATCAATCTGACCTTTCAGCAATATAATACTACACCTGTGTGGGAGTTTGTTCATTCACTTGACTAAATGGCTAGAATGCGATTCAGAACAACACCAATAGTGCAGGTTCAATCCCCAGCAGTGGTAATTCAGGAATACTTGTGGAATGATGTCCCTTAATCTAGTTGATTGCCTCTTTTAAATGGAGAGAGAGCTGCCTATGGCCCTTTGGGACAATGGCTAATCAATTCATTGACTACATCAGTGTAACTTAATTGAATGTGTTGCTTGGACTAGTTATGTTTAATAAAGAGGTATTAAAGTGGTTCTCCTTTGATGGTTCCCTGGGTCGTTGTTTTCAGTCCAGGCAGATAATTAAAATTTTTCAGAATTCCTTTTGGAAGTACATAGTTTCTGAGGTTTGGTCCAAAAGGGGTTGGAGTCAGGCCTGAAGTCACACTCCACACTCTCTGTCCAGCCATGTTGGCACTCAGGTTAGCTAGAGGATGGTTACAGGAGCCCATGAAATTATGGGATCAACACTTTCAGAAGAGAAGTCAGAGGAGAGAACTGAAGGAAATGTAGAGGAAAGTATCAAGAATGAATATCTGGGTTTCAGTGCTTAAGGAACCATCTCCAGTACAAGATAATGCCTTTAGTAGAAAAGATGGAAGAAGGAAAAAGTTGGAAGAAGGAAAAAAACAAGATAATGACAACTTTTTCTCTGATAATTTTAGGGATTATGTTTGAAACAAGTTGGGGAGACTCAGATTAGTTTCAATCAGGAGATTTTCATTTCTCTGTTCAGATGTTAAATCATATTAAGTCATTACAATTTCACTTACTCCATAATTAATTAAAGTGTACTTATGAAAGCATCTTCCTCACCTTGTATTAAAGCACACCTCCACCACCACCCTCCTATTTATCTCACAGTCCCCTTCCCCATCCCCCCACCCAATCCCCCCCACAACCCTCCACATGCCTGATGAAAGTCATAAGCCTGAAATGTCAACTCTCCTGCTCCTCGAACGCTTTTCGAGCACCACACTTTTCAACTCTAACCTCCCGCATCTGCAGTGTTAGTGTATGCAACTCAAAAATGAAGAGAAATACTGAACAGCATACACTGTCCTCATTAACAAGAATAGGGGTGAAATGATTGTCACCTTTGTGACTCTGGTTAGTATATGGAACTCTTAACTACTCTGTTTCAATGTAATGCCAAGCTTTTAAGTTTTCAGAATTGAGAAAAATGCAATAATGTTCTACTCCATCAATTATTTTCAGGTGCCTCAGGCCTCTCCATATGCATCAATGAAAGCCTTTGAATCTGCTGAGATGTTAACTAATTTCTTATTTGCTGATTTCTTATGGTTGCCCTGTTAAGATCAAGAAATTACTGTATGAATTCTCAGGCTTAGTCCTAGTTGGACTTACAACATTGTGAGTTCAGGTGATTGCTATGTGCGCCAACTATAGCTAAGATGCTGGAAGTCTTGCATTTGAGCGAGAACATTTGGTATTCAAGTTGATCTCAAAAATCAAGGCTGATACTGGGGGCATGCTGTATTGTTGAAGGTGTCATCTTTCAGACAGGACATTAAACTAAGGATCTTACGGTGCTATCTTGAAAAAGAGAGGGGGAGTTATCCCTGGTGCCATTACTTATGCTCCAAGCACCAACACAAAAAGTGATTATCCTATTAGTTGGAGATTGCTATTGCCAAAATGGTTAGCACTTTTCTTCAATTACATGACAATTACATTTCAGAAGTATTTAATGAGAATTAGAATTAGATTTCATTGTCACATGTAGTCAAGTATAGAAATCCATGAATATGAGCGGCATGGTGGCTCAGTGGTTAACATTGCTGCCTCACAGCACTCGGGTCCTGGGTTTGATTCCTGCCTGTCTGTGTGGAGTTTGCACATTCTCCCTGTGTCTGTGCGGGTTTCCTCCGGGTGCTCCGGTTTCCTCCCACAATCCAAAGATGTGCAGGTTAGGGTGAATTGGCCATGCTAAATTGTCCACAGAGTTATGTGCATTAGTCAGGCGTAAATATAGGGGAGGGGAGGGTGTTTCTCTTCAGAGAGGCAGTGTGGACATGTTGGGCCGAAGGGCCTGTTTCCACACTGTAGAGAATCTAATCTAATCAAAAAGCGTACAAAGTCACCAATCTCCAGTGCCACCTCAGTTAAAAACAGAATTTTTTTCAAAACCACTCAAAATAAAAGAAAGCCAAATGATAAGAAAACATTCGGATCTTTAACTCTATGCCTTATCTCGATAAAAGTGTTCGGAACCAGCAGTGCAGCCACTCGGGCCTAGCCGTGGCCTGGAGCCTCTGTCAGCCTGTGAGTCTCATAGCAATCACCAGAAGGAGCCATGTTCCTGTTGTGTCACCGCTGCCTCCAATCACTGGGAGGAGCCTCGTTCACCACCATCGCCGTTTCTGATTAACCCACTACAAAAGACGTTAAAGAAAAGGAAAACAAAAAGAAATAAAAGAAAAAGAGCAGAAGTTTAAAATGAAGAAAGCAGATGGGAGCTGATGACTGCAGGGCTCAGGAACCCAAATACAGCCCTGCTAGTCTGCTGTAAACGGTCTACAAAATACTTTGAGATGTCTAATGGTCATGAAAGGTACTATGTAAATGCAAGTCTTGCTTTCATTTTTGTCATTATATTGTACCCCCATCTCACTCTGAATAGTAATGTTACCCACAAGCTTGAAGCAGTAGTGTCATCACTACTTTGTAATTACTTTAACACACAACATCTTGTAATTATGGTAATGTTTTGCACAGTCTGTTACTGTTACGAGAATTTGAAGTAACATCAGTTTTGTAACTTAATTGGTCACATTTGGTGACATGGTCAACAGATTTTTGGTCTTTACTGGGAACACAGGAGTATACGATTGGAAGTAGACCTTTTTTAGCCCTTCAGGCCTGATTTGATTAGATCATGGCAGATCTTTACCTCAACTCCAATTTTGCACCTTAGATCATATACTTGAGAGCTTTATCTAACAATATTATGTTTTCAATTTAGAACTCCACATAAGTACTATGTGTAATTCTGGTCATCCTGCAATAGGAAGGGTATTATTAAATCGGAAAGGCTGCAGAAAAGATTTACAAGGATGTTATTGGGACTGGATGGTTTAAGGTATTCAGAGAGGTTGGATTAGGCTGGGTCTTTTTTCCCTGGAGCTGAGGGGTGACCTATAGAAGTTTATAAAATCATGAGGGGCATAGACAAGGTAAAGGACAAAGTTCTTTTCCCGAGGGTAGGAGAGTTTAAAACTAGGGGGCATAATTATAAAGTGAGGGGGAAAAGATTTAAAAGGGATCTGAGGGTCAATGTTTTCACACAGATAGTGGTTGACATATGGAATGAACTGCAAGAGGAAGTAGTTGATACAGTTGCAGTGACAACATTTCAAAGACATTTGGACAGGTACATGAATAGGAAAGGTTTAGAGGGATATGGGCCAAATGCAGACAAATGGAATTGGTTTAGTTTGGGAAACCAGATCAGCTTGGACAGGTTGGACTGAAGAGTTTGATTCCATGTTGTACAACTCTATAGGAGGGCTTTTAGCAGAGTCCTATTCATATCTAACCATGCTGTGTTAGTTCAGTTTTACTGCAATTCCACAGTTGTTCTTTGATACTATTTGCTGTCTGTTTGATGTTCTCTAACTACAATTCGAAAACAAAAGTGCCATTTTAAAGAGCTTCCATTGTAATGAGTAGGCATCAGGCAAATCTACATTCAAACATCTGCTCTGAAAACTCTGCTCACATTTGATGATGGTGACAAATGCCACCACAATAACTGAGACAACTTACAAACAGAAGTTAACATAGTTCTTAGCGTGTTTTGAGAAGATTTGTAGCTCAGGTTGAGCTACATCCAAAAGTTAACATAGTAGTAATGTCACCAGGTTAGTAATTGAGTAGCCCTGGCAAGAGCTCAAAGATAAGGGTTCAAATCCCAGCACAGCAGCAAATAGAATTTAAGGTGAATTGATAAAAGCTGGCAAAGAAATTAGTCTCAGCAATGACTAATGTTCCCTCATAACTGTGCAGCCACTCCAATGTTCTTTGTACCATGATCAGCTTCAGCATGATTGATTTCCTATTCTAGAAGTCACTGTTGTGCACAGACCTTGGAGGTCCTTGCAGGTAGAGAGAAAATGTGGATGGAACACTGATCATGAGATGGTTTGGGTGTGTTGCGCTTCGGCAGGTCGGTGTGGACTTATTGGGTTGAAGGGTTTGTTTCCACACTGTAAGTAATCTAAAAACAAAAACAAAATCTAAAAATTTGCTTTACCATTGTCCTGTAAAGAAGGAAACATACATCCTCACCTGATCTAACTCCAGACCCACAACAATATGAACAGTTTTTAACTGCCCTCTGAAGGGTCCGGACAAACCATTTAGTTCCAGGCAATTAGGGATGGGCAACATGTTCTGGCCTTGGCAAAAATGTCCATTTCCTTTGAAAGTAACATTTTGAAAAGATTGACAATATTCTAGAAAAACAAACACAACATTCCAAAAATAAGTCAATTTCCCCCATTTCTTACAATGACTGGTACTTTCAAAACATTCCAGGATCTGGATGCACATTTTTGACAAACTAATTAATTTTTCCTTGGGCCATATCCATGTGTCATGTTTCATTGAAATCAATTGTCACAAAGCTGGTTTCTTTTTTCTAAGAGCTATTCCTTTTCTGAAGGATGCTATGTCTTTGGTTTCTTTCAGAGGGGTAAGAAACCGCTCTTGGTGCTGATCAGACTGGTTTGGTACAGAGATTAAAGGATACTAAGAGGCTTTTTGTTGTTTATATGTAAACAGATGAGATTTCAGGCCAAAGTGGTCATGTTTTAGAAGTGACCTGTATAATAGAAGGGGCGTGGTCAGCTCTCTAGCTGAGTGGTTTAGTTCAGTCCAGAGCTAGTTGAGAGTTTAACAGTGAGCTGTGTGGAAACAAACTCTCTCTCTTTCTGCTCTTCTAACTTCAACCTGTAAACATCTATTACATTTTTTTAAACTGCATTTAAAGAGGATTATTTATTAGGGCTGTGTATATTCGGAACAGCATAATCAAGTCTAGTTTGGGTAGTCGGAGTGCTGCAGGGGTTCATTATTCTGTTTTTGTGTTTCATTGTGTAACCTTCTGAATAAATTTTTGTCTGTTTTAAAACCTGATAATCAACCTAGCCACCTCACTCCAGGTAATTTTCACTGTACACTTACCAAAACAATTCCAAAGTCATGGTTTGGGCTGCCTGCTTAAGAGTGTTCTGAGTGGTCTGGCCTAGTTCATAACAGATTGGGGGCTCTTTGCGGGATTTTAAACAGCGAGTAGAAGGTGCTAGTGCCTTTATTTCAGGTGTTGGTTTGGTTCGGTAGAGACAGTAATGGCTCTTTCAGTCGCCAAAAGTTTTCAGGAAGTGGGTGTGGTGACTTTGCAAGGTTTGCAAAAGGTGAATAAGACCAAGCTGCAGGAATTAGCAGAGAAGCTGGAATTAGAACTGCCTGCTTCTGTGAGGAAAGGAGAGATAATTACAGCAGTAGCTCAGCATTTAAACTTGCTGGAGGAACCATCAGAATCTGTAGAGATAGCAAGAATTTAATTGCAAATGAAGCAGTTTGAATGAGAGGCGAGAGATAAGGAAAGGGCAGCAGAAATGAAACAGTTTGAGTTACGATTAAAAACAGAAGAAGGGGAAAAAGAGAGAGCTTTTGAACTTCAAAAACTGATACTTAAAAAGGAAAATCAGCTTAAAAGGCTGGAGATAAAGGCTGATGGTCGGCTTTGTGAGGAAGAGAGTGAGAATGAGCAAGCCCCTGGTCATCAGAAGTCCAGTGAGAAACTGTTTAAGTATGTTCAAGCAATGCCTACATTTGCTGAGAAGAATATGGAAGCCTTTTTCATCTCATTTGAAAAGGTAGCTAAACAAATGCAGTGGCCAATGGCAATGTGGGTTTTGTTGATCTAAATGAAACTTGTAGGTTGGCCAGTGAGGTATTCACATCACTATCAGAGGAGGTATCAGGCGAGTATAAGGAGGTGAAAAAAAGCTATTTTAAGTGCGTAAAAGCTTGTACCAGAAGTCTATAGACAATGTTTCAGGAACCTAAGGAGGGACCCAGGTCAAACCTACATTGAGTTTGAAAGGATCAGAGTAATTTCGTTAGATGGATAAGAGCTTTAAAAATTGAGCAAACCTATGATGCTCTTAGGGGGGTAATTATTTTGGAGGAATTCAAAAATTCACTAGTAGCGTGAACTCATGTGGAAGAGCAGAGAGTTAAACAGCAAGGTTAGCAGCTGAAGTGGCTGATGATTATGAGCTGGTCCATAAAACAGGGTTTGGCTTCCAGAATCGATTTCAGTCCATGAGGGATGGAAACTGGGGCAAAGAGAAATCCTCATGTGGAAAAGGAAAGGTAGATCTCAGCGAAGATCATACGGATAATTTTCCACAGGATAAAAAAGAAGCCCTTGAGGGGGTAAAAGAAGTTAAAAAAAACTCCCATGTTTTCATTGTAATAATGCGGACCACACAAAATCAAAATGTTAGTGGGCTAGAAAAACCAGACAAGCCTGGGAGTTTTGTTGGACTAGTAACAAAAAGCACAAGGGAACTTAAACAACTGCCTCAGAGAGTACAAGATGTTCAGTGGTTAATTAAGGAGGAAGTGCCAGGTCTGTGGGTGGCATGGTGGCACAGTGATTAGCACTGCTGCCTCACAGCGCCTGAGACCTGGGTTCAATTCCCGACTCAGGCGACTGGCTGTGTGGAGTTTGCACGTTCTTCCCGTGTCTGCGTAGGTTTCCTCTGGGTGCTCCGGTTTCCTCCCACAGTCCAAAGATGTGCGGGTCAGGTGAATTGGCCATGCTAAATTGCCTGTAGTGTTAGGTAAGGGGTAAATGTAGGAGTATGGGTGGGTTGCGCTTCCGCGGGTCGGTGTGAACTTGTTGGGCCGAAGGGCCTGTTTCCACACTGTAAGTAATCTAATCTAATCTGTGTAAACAATATACATGCAAGGGTAAAGCTTATTCACATAAGCCAGGAACAGTAGGTAAGGAGGTTACAATAATAAGGCACACAGTATCCTCTTAGTCTGTAATGCTGAAGGATGAGGAGATATGATCTCCTGAGGCACTATTGCCAGAAAAGGTATTGGTAATAGGAATTCATAGTGAGACAAAAAGTGCTCAATTATGTAAAGTGAGGCGAGAGAGTCCAAAAAAGAGTGGAGAATTTGTGTTAGGAGTACTGGACAAATTCTCAGCTCCAGGACTACAATTTGTCCTTGCAAATGACATAGTTGATTCACCAGTAGGCATGCTGCCTACTCTAGTTGAAAAGCCAGTGGAGACACAGGCGACTGAAGAAATAACAGATTTTTTTTTAGAAATCTTCCCAAATTGTGTGATCACAAGATCACAGAGTCACAAACTGAAGCAGGAAGGATCAAAAGGCACAAATAAGGAAGCTGGCAATGCATTATCTGAGACATTTTTGATCAAATAAGTGTGTCATGTGAATATGCTCAAAAGGTGTTTTGATGGGGAAGGAAAGCAAGAGGAGAATGTGTTATTGATTACAGCACAGAAGGAAGAATCAATTCAGAGGATTCTGAATTGGATGTTCCTCAAATCAAATTGGACAACAAGGAAGTTGTCAAAAATTGGGATAACTTATTGAGCTACCTTCCACAAGAAAATCTAAATGACCAGAAAGAGTTATTGCTATCACGCAGGGAGCTATTTGGAAATAAACTGGGAAATACTAACCTAATTGTGCATGATGTAGATATAGGAGATGCTGTTCCGATTAAGCAACATCCTTATAGACATAATCCTCTAAACTTGGCACAGGTTCAGGAGGAGATAGAGTGCATGCCTGAAGTGAGTTACGGTGACTAGAGCTCAACGATAGTCATGGTGCCAAAGCTAGATGGTACCCAAAGGTTATGTGTGGACTATCGCAAAGTCAACACCATTACAAAGACTGATGCATATCCAATTCTACAGTTGGAAGACTGTGTCGAAAAAGTGGGACAAGCAACTTAAATTTCTAAGTTGGACTTGCTCAGAGGCTAATGGCAGGTACTTCTGTCAGAGAGAGTAAAGGCAATTTTGGCTTTCATAATACCAAATGGACTATATCAGTTCAAAGTCACACCATTTGGTATGAAAAAAGCTCCAGCCACTTTTCAGAGACTGACTAATAAGGTCATTGCTTGATTACCCAACTGTGTGGTGTATATTGATAGCCTGGTGATTTTTAGTCTCTCATGGAAGGAACATTTACAGCATTTATCAGATTTGTTCGATTAACTTCAGAAGACAGGCTTGGTGGTAAACCGAGCTAAAAGTTATTTTGTCAAAGCCCAAGTCATCATCCTGGGCCATGCTATTGAACATGAACAAATGACCTCATGGGATATGAAAAAGAAAGCAATTGAGGAATTTCCCACACCGTCGACAAAAAAAAAGCAGTATGACAGTTCCTGGGATTGAGAGGATTTTACCGAAAGTTTGTGTCAAACTTTAGCAGTGTAGCTGCTCCACTCACCGAATTGTTAAAAAAGGTCAGGAAGCTTCAGTGGACAGCGTACTGTCAAAAGGTATTTGATAGCCTAAAAACTGTGTTAACCACTGCCCCAGTATTAGCCACACCTGATTACACGAAGCCTTTCAAGGTGGCTATCGATGCCAGTGATGTGAGTGACGGTGCGGTGCTCCTGCAGGAAGATGACAAGGACTAGAAAGAACCATTGGGTATTTTTCCAGGAAGTTGAGCATTCATCAACAGAAATATTCAATGGTGGAGAAAGTGACTTTAAGTTTGGTGCTGGCATTACAACGTTTCAGTGTTTATATTACCAGCAATGCATCTGAGACAATCGTATACACTGATCATAACCCATTGACATTTGTGGAGAAACTTAAGGACAAAAATGCCAGACTGTTGAGATGGAGCTTGTTGTTGCAGCCATTCAATTTAACAATAGTGCATGTGGCAAGTCACGAAAACATGATAGCTGATGTGTTATCGAGACTCGAATGAGATTTGGCGGCATTCAGTGGCAGGTGGGCCGAGGCCTGAATTTGCATGTGGTTGTGCGTGTTTGCATGTGTATAATTAGTATAGAGTATATGTGTGTTTCGGCTACTAACTGGGTCTTTGAAGGGTTTAAAAATGAAGCCATCTTTTGGTATTGATGGGTCTTTTTTTTAAGGGGTGAGGTGTCACAAAGCTGGTTCCTTTTTTCTAAAATCTGTTTCTTTTCTCAAGAATACTATGTCCTTGTTTTTTCTCAGAGGGGTAATAAATTGCCCTCAGAATCGATTAGACTGGTTTGGTGCAGAGATTAAAGGGTGTTGAGAGGCCTTTTTGTTAATATGTAAACAGATGAGTTTTCAGGTCAAAGTGGTCATGTTTTAGAAGTGACCTGTATAATGAAAGGGGAGTGGTCAGCTCTCCAGCTGAGTGGTTTAGTTCAGTCCAGAGCTAGTTGAGAGTTCAACAGTGAGCTGTGTGGAAACAAACTCTGTCTCTTTCTGCCCTTCCAACTTCAACCTGTGAGCAGCTGTTCCATTTTTATAACTGTGTTTCAAGACGGTTTAGTTATTAGGACTGTTGTGTATATTCCGAACAGCATAATTAAGTCCAGTTTGGATAGACTGAGTGCTGTAGGGGTTCATTATTCTGTTCTTTGTGCTTCATTGTGTAATTTTGTGAGTAAGTTTTTATCTATTTTAAAACCTGGTAGTCAACCTAGCTACCTTACTCTGGGTAATTGTCACTGGATTCTTATCAAGATAAATTACAAAGTTATGGTCTGGGCTGCCTGCTTAAAAATGTTTGGAGTAGTCTGGCCTAGTCCATAACACAATTCATTATTTTTTGGGGGATGTATTGGCCCAGCTTTTCCTCTGGCTGGATAATCATCTGTGAATTGTATTTGGGAGTTTCACATGGGGACCCTGAGGAATCCCCAGTGCAACAGACCCCAAAGGAATTGCCCAGGAAATTGAGATTCTGATCAGTTCCCTATGTTGGTGACCTTTCAAAAATATCCATAAAATTCAGAGACTTTGGAGTTTTCCACTGCTGTTCAGCAAAAGGTTTCTCTGGAAACATTCAACTATTAAATAGCTAGTCTAACTCTTTTGGAATTCACTGCCTCAAGGGCTATGCACCAAAAGCTCGAATTTGGGATTAGTGTAATCAGATCTGGATTAACCAACATGACTTGATGGACCAAATGGCCTCTTTCTGTCCTATAAATGTCTATGATTAAATGACACCCCTAAAACTATTCAAATATCCCCCAGTATGCCTTATATACCCTCAACTACACTTTCCCAAAACACATAACTGCTTTCAGACCCTGACCAAGCGTCCCACTGTCCTCTGGGAGCTGATAGTTCGCCCACACCACCAGAAGCTGACACTCTATTCCCCACTAGCTCCTGACACTCATCTTCAATTGGCCCGGTGGCTCAGTGGTTAGCACTGCTGCCTCACAGTACCAAGGACCCGGGTTCAATTCCAGCCTCAGGTGACTGTCTGTCTGTGTGAAGTTTGCATGCTCTCCCTGTGTCTATGTGGGTTTCCTTCAGGTGCTCCGATTTCTTCCTACAGTCCAACGATGTGCAGGTTAAGTAAATTGGCTATGCTGAATTGCCCAAAGAATTCAGGGATGTGTAGGTTGTGTGCATTAGTCAGGGGAATGGGTCTGGGTGGGATGCTCTTCAGAGGGTTGGTGTGGACTTGTTGGGCTGAATGGCCTGCTTCCACACTGTAGAGATTCTATGATATTCTATGATAAAACCTACCACCCCCACCAGCCTCAGCAGCCTAATCCCTACACACCTAGCACCCTAAACCTACTGGCAGCTTATTTATCTGATACCTATGCCTGGGCACTTTACCTAACCAGCACCCTATCTCGCCACTATCTATCTGGCACCCAATACTCTCAGTACTCTAACCTCACAGTTACCTTTTTACTTACCCTTTCATGGGAACAGCCAAGATGGCTGACTGTGATTCCTGATTTTGAAATGACAGATTATATCACTTGACTGCTGTGAGAAAGGGAACAAGAGTGTGTTTGCCTTCCCTGACTGTTCTGCAATACCAGAGACCTGTCAGAACGGAAGTAGTGCTCCACATTTCTGCCAGAACCCTGATCTCCCAGAACCTCCTGCCTGCAAATGTGGCACTCCTTCATTTCACCTAAAACAAATGGATATCCGGAGCAGACTAGCAGGTGCAGAAACAGTATCTTAGCCATTCCAATTGCCCTAATACTTACACACTCAATCTTAGATATACTTCACATAATTCCCATATATGGCTACCCTTCATTCAGTGACAATGTAGCAAAGTTGCCATAGTCTTACCAGACCATAGGACTGCCTTTCACTAGAGACAGACAACTGGAGGTGGTTTAACTGGAGGTCACCATACACCAGACAAAGGGAAAGGTTGAAAAGGAGAATCTTTCATGGTAACCTCAGCCAGTGTGGGAATTGAACCTACATTGTTGTAATTAGTTTGTATTGCAAATCAACTGACCAGCCAATTGAGCTAACCAACCCCCATCGTGACAACATCAAGGTGTCATTTGTCTAGTTAATTTATTTTGTTTAAGGTTGAATAGGAACCAATGCATTTAAAATTGCTTTGTATCGTACCATCATTATGCTTCAAAGTACTTCACTTCCTATGACCTTTTTTGAGGTGTGGTCATTGTTTTTACATAAGTGAATACAACACCAATCTGAGCAGAGCAAACATAATCAAGATTGAGCAAAATATATTACCTCAAACTAATGAAAAAAAACATGTGAACTATTCCAATGATTGTAAATGCTTGGAGTGCACAGATTATGCAGGTCCCTGTTACATGTGAGCTAGGAGCAGGAATAGACCATTTGGCCCTTCGAACCAATTCTGCCATTGAATAAGATTGTGATCACTCTGATTGTACCTCAATTCCACATTCCTACCCATTTATGAATATTCTTAAATGTTAAATGCTGCAATTCTCTGATGAAAATAACCAATAGCCATTAAAATAACCAATGATATAAAGGTGTTGAATTTGATATAAAACATTTCTGTCTTCTCCTTATCTTTTGTGTACAATAGAAATAAATGTGACTCCCCACTAGATGGTCATTGTATTCCCAGCACTTATTCAAAGACTCATTGCAAACATTATAATCTCATCTACAGCGAGCATGAATGAGAATTGAATGTTAAGTAATACTTACATAATGTTATCTGACATAATGCTGAATTGTGTAAATGGAGAAAAAAATTGAGATTCAACATTGAATCAGCCTGTCTAAGACATAGAGTGCCCCATTGTCTTTTGCTGTCTTTTTGACTGGTCTACCAGCACTGAGGCATCCTCAATCTGTTTCGAGTAAGAATTCACAGCAGATTCAACCCAGGTCTGAAAGGGGATGTTGGTGCTCATGAAATAAAAATCCTGTAAATTGATAAATTCATTCAAGGTTGCAAGAATGGGAAGGAAATGTGCAACTCCCACTGGTAAAAGCAAAGGGTGATATTCTGCTGTTAGATTTAAATCTCAATAAAGCAAAGCCCTAACCCAGGAGCATTTGATAATACTTGGTTCTGTTGCTTTAAGTTCTCATCCTCACTGCAATGTGCACAAATAACAAAAGAACTCCTGAATACTGATGTTTCCTCCTGCGGATTATTTATTTCCTAATGTGCCCCTTTATTGAGAGGATACATAATCCCATATTACACAGCTTGTTCAATAACTGTTAAATAAGAGTGCACAGCTTGGAAGTTATTTTGAAGATTGTACAATTTTTGTAGACACCAACCAGGGATTAAAAGCCACTGCAGGATGCCAGGTTGAATGTGCCATTTGTAATCCAGCTGCCTAACGATAAAGATTGCCTGTCTGAACTGTTGAATGGTTTGCTTATTCCCTACTATTTAGTGTTAACTCATCAGAAACATTATTGCATAAGTGGAAATGTAATTTTAAAAATTCACATTTAATGCAGAATCAGCTTTTAAAGAAAAATATCCATTACTATCATACCTATAAATAACTTACATTGAGCAAAGCAATTTTCTATCTACCATTCAATCATGAAGGAAACAAGGATAGGTGTATATTATTGATTTCTTATCTGAACCGACTCCACTCCCAATTCACTGATATGTTTACCAGAAAACTTTTGGTGACATTTCATTAAATGTGAAGCATTTCCGAAGATTTCAGGGTTGTGAAAGGTGCAAAATATTTTCTTGCCATCTTTCTTTCAGAAATTTTCAGTTTGACCATCCCTGGGATTTTTAGATAAAATTAGAAGCCTCAAGCAGCAGCTTTTGAGACACAGAACTGAAAACAGAAATCAGCACCAAATCACTTTTCTTATTAACATTGCAACATTATGCAGGTCAGAGCCAAATTAGAACCGGTAAGTTCATAAATCCAGCTCCAAAACTCCAACCCATTTCTGATAGTGTTAGTGCTTTTCTGCATTTGACACCCTTTGCTTTGCATCTTTTACACAGTGTATAACTGAGTTGTGATACTCAAGCAGTTGTCAGCCACTGATGGTTAAGAGGGTGAGATGGGGTATTGGGAAGTGGTTGCTATGGTGTACAAACTCCAGCATAGCCCTGCCAGGTAAAATACCTGCTTCTGTGCTGGTAATATAATGTACTTTAGGCACTTTGGGTTTAAACCTTTCAACCATATCTGGTAGAGCATAAATTGTTTCTTAGATAGAATATTCTACAATATTCTATTTCTGTTGCTTGTTAAGCTACCTACTGCTTATAACTTGGTACTTTATAAATTCCTGTTGATATTCCCAGTTGTTGAAATACGATGAATGCCAATAACAAATTGGTGTATGTAGTGAACAGTACTGTTTACTTTTGAGGCATTGTGGCTAAAGTACCATACCATCCAAGCCATACATACAGGGAGCATTGATTCAAATGACCATTGGTGTAACAATATAATTTTATGCATTTAAAGTCTGGGCAACCTTCATAAAACAAATGTGCACAGATAGTGACATTCAAGAATGAAAGATTCAGCACTGTTTGTGTTTGTATCAGGTGAACAGAATAAAAATGATCATAAGGTTAAATCTTTTAGTTAAATTCCTAATGAGGACATCTGAATGATGTAATATTTATTCAAGGTTAAATCCAAAAGCCTGTTGTAAAATGCTTCACGGGATTAAAACCCAATATATTTACTGCCTCATTCCTTTACAAACTTTTAACCAAAGCCTAGGGGGTGGCAGAAGGTATTCCTGTTGATATTTCCCTTTATTGCAGTGCACCAATCAAAATTTACCCATAAACTGGAAAAATCAGATGAGCAAAAAGTACCTTTTAAAAAAAATTCATTGAGTGTTTTCAGTCTTGATTTCTTAAAATAGCACTTCCTGGAGCTGACGGGACAGCAGACTATATTAGAACAGATACAGCAAATGCTGGAGAAACTCAGCAGGTCTGGCAGCATCTGTAGAGAGCGAAATTGAGTTAATGTTTTGAGTATGACTTTTTCAGTAGTGAAGGCCCGAGTAGAAAGGTAAATTGCGAGAAGAGATAAGGAAGCCACAAAAATATATTGATTGGTTAAGTGTGTGAACAAAGACCTGGCAAATGGACTACAGGTGTTATGTAAGTAAATGTGAAATTGTCGATTTTGGCAGAAAGAATGAAACAAAAGCATATCATCGAAAAATGAGAAATTGCAAAGGTCTGAGATGGAGAGGAATCTGGGTGTCTCTGCGCATAAATTGCAAAAGACTCATATGTAAATAAGAATAGCTCAGAATGGAAGAATTGCTTTCTGAGAAAAAGGTGGGCAGGCTGTATCCACTGATATTCAAAAGAATAAGAGGTGATTAGTTTGAAACATATAAGTTCCTGAGGAGCTTGGCAGTAATGTGGAAAGGATGCTTCCTCCTTTGGGAGTATGTCGACTGAGGAGGATCACTACTTTAAAAAAAAGTCACCCATTAAATACAGAGATGAGGAGAAACATTTTCCTCTGGAGAGTCATAAATCTTTGGAACTCTTCCTCGAATGGTAGTGGAATAACTGTCTTTTAATATTTTAAAAACAGAGATGGTTAGAATCTTGGTGATCGAAAGGGCAAACGGTTAATGGAACAAAGTAAGAATGTGGTCCTGTGGTTACAATTAGTCATGGTCTTATTAAATGGTGAAGCAAAATGAAGGATCGAAATGGCTTAGTCCGCTCCTAACTTACATGATCTAAAGTGTCAATTGTCCTTTACGGGAGAAAATCTGACCCTGGCCTGGCCGACATGTAAATCCAAACCCAAAGAAATATGCCCTTGACTCTTAATGATCTTCCAAACTGATGGGGCATGCCATTCAGTTCAAAACCAAAAGGGGAAGGGCAAGTATTACCTGTTCTGTCAGCACTGCCCAAACTTCAAGAAAGAATAACATTTGAAAATGTTAATTACTGTAAAAGCTGCCCCTTCTGCTCCTCCTTTTGCCTCAGGCACATTGTATTGCAGTTTCCTTTCTATTGTGGAGAGAAGTAGACTGATAGTCAACTTTGTGACATTCTTGGCTTTTTACTGAAATAAGTCCACAGGCACTGGTATCCCGTCACTAAGTCATTCTCTAGTTACACATAGAGTGTCCTTGACCCAGATGCAGCTCCCGAAGTGTCTGCTCTCAGAAAGTCAGGATCTCTGCCCCACCTGTTTAAATCTGTTATCCAGGGTCCCTGATTGGACCAGATCAAGGAACTCATATTCTATGAGATCCACCTGGCTGATCCCTTTGCAATCATTACATCTCGCCTCCTCTGAGTCTGAGGACATGGGCCAATTCTTTCTCGTAGCTCCCTCTGGAGTGTTTTAGTGCTGGGTCAGGTTCTCCTGAGTCTACCTTGGATGTGGGTGGAGTTGTAGCGCGCAATAACTCACCTTTTGTGCCTGAGGCCTCCCAGAAGAAATTCATTCTGTTCTTCAGGTGGCAAAGGCATTGAGATGGCGACATTCACCATGTCCATGTCAGAGTCCAAGGCCTCTTTAACACTTGACAGGGAGGGAGAACCCATGGATTCTGTCAGCCTTACCAATTGCAGCATGGAGCTGGCCATGGCTTGCTGCCACACCGTTTGTGAGTTTGCAGCTTTTGTATGGTCCACACGCTTGGTCGGGACTGTTTCACCTACTCGATCTTTATACGTCATGGAACCTGACCTTAATAAGACCATAAGACCATAACACCATAAGACTATAAGACACAGGAGCAGAAATTAGGCCATCGAGTCTGCTCTGCCATTCAATCATGGCTGATAAGTTTCTCAACTCCATTCTCCTCCTTTCTCCCCATAACCCTAGGTCCCACTGATACTGAAGAACCTATCTATCTCAGTCTTAAATATATTCAATGACCTGGCCTCCACAGCCTTCTGTGGCAATGAATTCCATAGATTCCCCACTCACTGGCTGAAGAAGTTTCTCCTTGTCTCCATTCTAAGAGGTCTTCCCTTTACTCAAAGGCAAGGCGTCAGGTTGTAGGCTCTCCTACCAGTGGAAACATCTTCCCAATTTCTATCTAGATACCTTCATCTAGATCATTAATGTATAAAGTGAAAAGTTGTGGTCCCAAAACTGAGCCTTGAAGAATATGGCTGCTATCCTGAGAAGGGCCCTTTATACCCACTCTCTGCTTTCTGCCACATAGTCAAGTTTCTATCATTCTAGCACATTGCCTCTAACACCATGGGTCCTTATCTTACTCAGCCTCATGTGCGCACCTTGTCAAAGGCATTCTTGAAGTCCAGGTAGATAACATCCATTGTTTCTCCTTGGTCTAACCTGCTCATTACTTTCCTAAAGAATTCTAGAAGATTTGTCAGGCATGACTTCCCCTTGATGAAACTATGTTGACTTTGCCCTATCTTACCATATACTTCCAAATATTCAGAAAAGTCATCCTTCACAATGGATTCCAAGATCTTACCCACGACCGAGGTTAGGCTAATCAGTCTGCATTTTCTGTCTTTTGCTTTACTCTCTTTTTAAATAGGAGTATCACATTTGTGGTTTTCCAGTCCTCTGGGACCCTTCCGGATTTTAGTGATTCCTGAAAGATCACCACTAACGCCTCCACTATCTCTTCAGCTATCTGCCATAGAACTCTGGGGTGATTTATCCACCTTCAATTTTTCTCCTTGGTGATGGCCACCATATTCAGCTTTGCCTCCTAAATCTCTTGAATTTTTGAGATATTACTCGTGTCTTCCAACGTGAAGAATGACACAAAGTAATTATTCAGTCCCTCCGTCACTTCCTTATTCCCAACTACTATCCCTCTAGCATCATTTTCCAGCGACTCAATGTCCACATCTGCCTTTCTTTTGCCCTTTATATATCTAAAGAAATTCTTACAATCTTCATTTATAATCCTGGCTAGCCTACCCTCATTTAATCATCTCTATTTTTTTTGTCCTCTATTGGTCTTTGTAAGTGTCCCAAACCTCTGGTTTCTCATTGCTCTTCGATACATTACATGCTTTCTCTTCGGCTTTTATGCTCTCCTTGATTTCCCTAGTCAGCCATGGTTGCCTCATCCTCCTTATACCAGGCATCTTTTTTCTAGGGATGAATCTCTGCTGTGTGTCCTGAATTACTCCCACCTTGTGTTAACCAAGCCTCTTACCCATCCAGGGCCATTCCTGCGGCTCTCGCAGAAAACTTTGAACCCCCAAAGGAAACTGTCTCTATCAATTAGCAGAGTCTTGTGTCCGGCATTGGCATCCCTGATACCATTCCAACCTCCCTTCCCTAGGTCCAGGAAGATCAGATTTAATCTAGTGCGGAGTCGTCTTCCCATATATTGTGTGCAATGCTGGTCTCCTTCCTATCGGAAAGATGTTGCGAAATTTGAAAAGGGTTCAGAAAAGATACACAAGTATGTTGCCAGGGTTGGAGGATTTGAGCTATTGGGAAGGCTGAATAGGTCAGGGCTGTTTTCTCTGGAGTGTTGGAGTTTGAGGGGTGACCTTAGAGAGGTTTATAAAATCATGAAGGGTATGGATACAATAAACAGAGATTTTCTTTCCTTGGGGTGGGAGAGCTGAGAACTAGACGATATAGGTTTAGGGTGAAAGGGGAAAAGTTTGAAAGGGATCTAAGGGGCAACTTTTTCACGCAGAGAATGGTGCGTGTATGGAATGAGCTGCCAGAGGAAGCGGTGGAGGCTGGTTAAATCATTTAATAGGATGGGTATATGAATAGGAAGGGTTTTGAGGGATATGGGCCAAATGCTGGCAAATGGGACTAGATTAGGTTAGGATATCTGGTCGGCATGAACAAGTTGGATTGAAGGATCTGCTTCCGTGCTGTACATCTCTATGACTCTATGACTCTAGTAACTCTGCTGTAGCTATCCCTGTAATTGTATGAGGGGTGGTTCTAATATCAAATTAGAACTGCGACGGTTTGGTATCTAATGAAGCTGTAGGCTGTTTCTTTGAACCTGTATTCAAAATTTGGACTGCTGTTTTCACAGACCACGTCATGTACTTATATGATGAATGCCATCCGATTTTAGGAAATACTCAAATTCCCTGCACAGTTTTACTAGCATTGCCCCCGTATTTGACGAATGAACTCTACGCACATCCTCACACTTTTAATGAGAGTCCACAATGACTAAGAACATTGAGCCCATAAAAAGACCTGCATAGTAATGTGTAACTGAGTCTAAGGCTGACCCAGCCATTCACATGAATGTGAAAGAGCTGCTGGTGGTAATCTTTGTCCTTGTTGGCATTCTGGACCATACCCCACCAAAGCAGTTATGTCTGTTTGCAATCCTGGTGACCAGACATAACTTCTCAGCAACATCTTCATTTTCAAACCTCCTAGCTGACACTGTGGAGTTCGGCCCGTATCTTGCTCCCCATAGTGATATGCCGTCCTCTGTTGCAATCTGGTCTCTCCGGATGCAAGACA
Organism: Hemiscyllium ocellatum; assembly: GCF_020745735.1. Lineage (NCBI taxonomy): Eukaryota > Metazoa > Chordata > Chondrichthyes > Orectolobiformes > Hemiscylliidae > Hemiscyllium > Hemiscyllium ocellatum. The sequence goes on along the minus strand of NC_083425.1, from coordinate 22,803,680 downwards.
TCTTCAGTTCTGGTTGCGATGTCTCTTTGGATTTCCCCATCGCCACCAGTTTTGCCGGGACCGGATCTTTTTGCGTCCAAAGTCTGACATTGTCAGCTGTAACTGGAAAGGTGTTCAGCACATTTAAAACCATTACCAGCTTACCCCAACTCCAAGATAACTGTTGTGAGTGAATTTCCTCAGGAGCGTGCTTTTCTCTCATTGCCACTGAAATAACTCCAAAGAGGCAGGTATCCTGTCACCGAGTCACCTTTTATTTACACGTGGAAAGTACTTGACACTGATCCCGCTCCCTCAGGGCCAGCTCTCAGAGTAAACAGGATGTTTGACATGCTTGTTTTCATTTGTCAGCCAGGGCTCGCTGATTGGACCAGATTAACAGCCCCAATTAGGAAACTCATCTTCTATGAGGTCCACTCGGCTGATCACGCTACAATCTGTAAGTGTACCTGTGAAGTTCAGATAGCTTCCCCGAGCGAGCTATAACCCTCCCAGTCCTATTCAGACTTATTTCTCTTTTTCCTCAGATATTTCTCTCACCTAGGCCGATAGAGAATTTATGAGTGCTGAACTATATTTCTGCTTCATACGGTCCAATTCATTTTCTGTTTCAAATGTATTGACTGTGACCAGGATTATTCTATGCATTGTATTTGGTATGAACTAACAATTAACAAACAGGTTATATCTCTTAATGTTGTTTTAGTATTAAGAGCTAATAAAATCTGAATTGTCTTTGACCTTTGGATGGCCAATTGATGAAGTGGGCCAGAACTGAAGGGGAGACCTGTGTTTTGAGATCCTGGCTCATGTGGGTTTAAAGCTGCAGGCACCACTCTGGGTCCTGATTATATGGCATTGGCTCTCCGTCTGGGCAAAGTTGGCAAAGTCTTCCAGGTTCCGAAACAAAAAGAAAGCAGCAAAACATTCTGCCCAAATTTCCTGATTAGGTTAGGGAAGAACACATGCATTAAAGGATCCCTGTATCCTTTAAACTTACAATTGATGTTTTGGTAATGTCAATGAGAAATGGGCCTGCATCATTGTTTAAGGGAGGCAGATCATCTCCCCATAAAGGTCTGTCAACAGGCTGTCATGGCTGCTAAGCCCATTCTTAGATATGTCAATCAGCTTGTTCAGACATGTTACGACACACCTCTGGAGAGGTGGGTCTTCGATACAGGTCTCCTGGCCCAGAGGTTGGGACATTATTACTCTGCTAAAACACCCCTTATACCCCCATGTTTATACTGTTGTGATCCCTTCTTGTTGAATTTTCTAATTAATAGTCGATCCCTTGACTTATCCCTTTTTTGCTGAGTTTTCTCCCAAAAACTCTCCAACAAATGTCTACTTTAACTGTGCCTGAAATATTTATCTTTTTATGTACAAATGTTGACAGATTTGGTCAGACTTGAAGAATGTTCCTTTTTTTCAGAACACCAACAGTTATGTATTTTTTGTCTGCACTAGGGTGACTCAACAGAGTGATATTGTCCTTGTAGCCTGTACCAAATACCTGTCATGTGAATCGACTGCTGGGCCTGTGAAAACATCTGCAAACAAGAGGAGGTAACATGATGGAGAGAACTGTCTGTGAGTAATGGGACTTCAACTTTAAGGTGGGGGTGGGGAGGATGTTGAGGTTAGGAAATAAATAAAACAATAAATAAAAGAACGCATGAACACGTCTCAATTTTTCCATCAAAGGAGGTTTTTGACCTTTCATGACTTTTTTTTCATGTAGAAATGTTGATTGTCTCATCAGCTTTTTTATTGATCGTGATCTTCCATTTTAGAGTTTCTGGACACCCTTTCTTTAGGTCAAGACACTGATTGTTCCTGTGTGCCTCTGTCTGCTTTACAGTAGGTTCAGGAACAAGAGGGCTGGTGTGTCCTGGGGAAAGGATCACCTAAGCTCCTGATATACTGCTTGGAAGGAAGCAAATGAATGGAGGTCAGTTTGTGGTGAGCTGAAATGGCTTTACTTTGATTAAATCTTTTCAGAATTTGGAATAAACCTTCCCTATCTTTCAATGAAAATTAGGAAATAAAATTCCAGCTGGTGCCTTGTGTTGATGGTCCAAGCACTAACCTTTGGACCACATGTAGCCCCAAGTCTGAGTTACCAAATCTATTTTAGATTAAGCAACTTATTGACTTTAAAAGTCTTGCCCTCTATTTAAAAGATTTCTGCGGCATCACCCCAAGCAACAAATCCAAACAACTCCACTTCAATTTGGGATTATTTTCCTTAACCCTTGATGTGGCCTGTTCGAAATTCATGAAGCTGAAGATTTGGGGAAAAGGCATGTTCTTTGTAGATGGATAAATTCTAAATCAGAAAACCCAGGTCAGATAGTATGATCATGTTTTGTTACACAATAACTAACAGAAATATCTGTTTCAACTATAAATGTGATGATCACATGTCCACAGTACACATCCAATGTTCCACAAAGAGACTTCTGTGACTAAAGATGCCATTGTGTATAGTTTGCTGATGCATTCAGTAGATCTGAGGTTCAATGTGTGCTAAGTTAAGACATCAAAGACAGTGCAAGCCTTATGTTACTTTGGCGAGTAAGAGAGAGAAATCGGTCAAGGTATCCAGTCACTGTCTAGTGCTGGTAAGTGGCAACATGAAGCATGAGATGTCCACTTCATTGGATTTCATGGGAATACTCTGTAGAGTTGAATACGTATCCAATGGTCACAGGCCCCATTGTAAACTAAGACACAGGACGATTCAGGTCAACGAATATAATATTGGCAGTGAGCAAAATGGACAAAATCGGGTCCAAATCCATTTCTTGATGGGTGGGTGAGATTATAATAGTCCCCTCAATGGTTGATTGTGCTTGACCTTGGGGATGGAGTATAAAAGTGGGCATGTCTTGTTTAATATACAAGGTGTTGGTGAGACGACACGCAGAGCGCTGAGTACCATTTTGGTCTTCGTATTTAACGAAGCATTTACTTGAATTGGAACCAGTTCAGAGAAGGTTCACTTGGCTGATTTCTGGGGTGAAGGGATTATCTTATGAGGAACTAATGGAGACTTGACAGTTAGATACTGAGGTAGATTCCCTCATGGGGGAGTCGAAAAATCATAGAATCATAGCATCTCTAGAGAGTGGAAACAGACCCTTCGGCCCAATTAGACCACACCAACCCTCTGAAGAGTAACCCACCCAGATCCCTTCCCTACAATATTATCCCACATTTACCCCTGACTAATGCACCTAATCCACACACCCCTGAACACTATGGGCAATTTGACCTAACCTGCAAATGTCTGGATCCTGGGAGGAAACCGGAGCATTCAGAGGAAACCCATGCAGACACAGGCAGAATGTGCAAACTCCACACAGGCAGTCACCCGAGGCTGGAATCAAACCCGCGTCCCTGGTGCTGTGAGGCAGCAATGGTAACCACTGAGCCACCATGCTGAATATTTCTCATCTGTGTCAGCAATGAAAAGCTTCATAGCTGGAGATTTCAGTTGGGATGGTGAGGTTCTAAGAACATGTTAAGATTAATACAGAAGGGGGTGTTAGATGTTTTAGTGGGCATAAATGTGCATACCTTCCCAGGATCTGATGAGATGTATTCCAGGCTGCAATGGGAGGCAAGGAGGACGATTGCGGAGACCTTGGCAGAGATATTTAATACTTCGCTGGCCACAAGTGAAGTGCCAGGTGACTGGAGGATAGCTAATATGGTTCCTTTGTTCAAGACAGGTTTAGACAATGGATTTGGATCAGTTCAGGCTTGGAGGGTCGAAGGGCCTGTCCCTGGGCTGTACATTTTCTTTGTTCTTGATTCTTTCTTTGACCTTAGCTGAACAGCTATTGTGGGGACAAATGGGGGCCCGGCCTAACGAGGACTGTCTGTGGTGCACAGCAGAAGGTTTATGGGTGGCACCTAACCCTTTGTTGACCATTCTCACCTCAGAGGCACATGGGTTGGATCACCATGTTAGAGGGAAAGTGTTGATGTAGATAGAGATGGTTGGCCTTTGGTCACCTTACTTGCAGGCCTCAGTTGGTTATATATTATCGCAATGTGATGTCTATTCACAAAGTAATGTCACAAAGGGGATAGCGACCCCTATAGGATATATGCCTGTACTTGATGGGTCATTTAACCGTTTAGTGATTGACTGTAGACATGACAAGGACAGTGATGGTCATTGATAGTTGGTGGTCATTGATAGGTTTAGTAGATGGGTAGAAGTGACCGTGTCAAAAGAGTCAGGGGCAGGCGCAGTGGTAACGCTTTTAACGACTGAAGTTATTCCATAGTTTGGCCTACCATCGGAGATCAGTTTGGGTAATGGGTCTGCCTTTATCCAGATGGTGGTTAAGTTGGTGCTGCAGATTAAGCTGAGGTTTGGCTGTGTGTATCATCCCCAGTCAGAAGTTATGGTGGGATGGATTAACGGTACTTTGAAAGTTGAGTAAGATTTATCGAGCACCAATACTGGACTGATGTGCTGCTGCTGGTACTAATGAGCTCCCGTGTGCAAACTAATCACATGACTAACTTGGCGCCACATGAAATGCTTACCAGTAGACCCAAGCTTGTGCCCAAGTGCGGGGGTCCATGTGATGGGCCTTGCTTGGAACAACTGGAACTGAACTTAAGTAATACATGCAACAGCTAACTATGATACGTGAGTCTATCCACACACAGGAAATACTGAGGGAGCCAATGTCTGGTAACAGAAAGAGGCCTATTGATGGACCTGGCAGATCTCTCTTAGAAGTGCCATTGCCCTATCACAACCAACTCTACACTGCCCTAAACTGGAGTATGTCCCTGTTCTGGCAATACACATTCTTGGTATTGGTTAGCCAATATGGTTTGGGCCAGGAGTGAGATTGCCGTGGGCTGGGACTCACTTATCCCTGCCATTGGGATTTGCATGAATGCTGGGTGAGTTAATTATATCTATTACAATCATCAGCAATTTATTGATTAATCTGCTGATGTCCTCCTTACATTGGGTGAGCAATTGGATGTGACTGGTCGGGTGGCGTGACAGGCTCAGCAGGCCTTGGTCTGGTTCGATGGTGTTTTGGGTTAATGGGGGGCTTGGTTCGCTGCATTTAGGATTGTTGTGTGTTTTGTGTTGCTTGTTGCTGCCGTTGTCTTTTGCTGTGCTCTTCCTCTTGTTGCATTTTTTTCAGTGCGTCTTGCTGCGCGATGGTTCCCTGTTGTTCCAGTGGACTCTGGACCAGCCGCTTCTTCTGCTACAGGTTCGTCGCTCTGCTTCAATGATCTGATGTCTGCTATGGTGCTGAAGCCTTGTTCAGATGGAGATGCCTGACTTGCATGTGTTGCATGCGCGTTTAGATTGTGTGGGGTCTTAGAGTCCTTTTTCCGGTTCCTGTTATTCTGGGACGGATTTTTGACCTGTGCTCCAGGTTTGGAGGGAGAATCCTTTGAGGTCTGGACCCTGGAAATTTGTTATTGTCTGCTTTTGGGGTTCTGTCGATCGATTTAGCCTTTGGGTGGTCGGCCTCCTTGTATTCTTTCTCTGTGTGAGACCTGTTGGTCTCAAAGCAGGGACTGTATGGAAGTTATTCTGGCAGTTATGTAGTTAACTTAGTATTTCAAGGTATGCCCAGGATCATGTTACAGGGCTCCAGTAACAAGTAATGGTAGTGCATTGTGATAAGGTAGTTAAATCACTGGGAGATGAGCTAATGCTGAAGATGATGGTGTTGTAATGTGATAGGTTAAATGTGATCGAGAGAACTAGTGTAGCAGACAATGATTAGGTTAGAAAGGGAAAGTAAGGTATAGGTATGTGAGGAATAAAAGGATGACTAGGGTAGGAATAGGGCTAAAACTGTGTTGCTGGAAAAGTGCAGCAGGTCAGGCAGCATCCAAGGAGCAGGAGAATCGATGTTTCAGGCATGAGCCCTTCTTCAGGGCCTGAAACGTCGAATTTCCTGTTCCTTGCATACTGCCTGACCTGCTGCGCTTTTCCAGCAACACATTTTCAGCTCTGACCTCCAGCATCTGCAGTCCTCACTTTCTCCTAAGAAAATGGCTAGTCAAAGACAGAAGTGGGAAGTTGAGTATGGACACTGTGGAGATCGGAGAGGTGCTAAACGAACATTTCTCATTGATTTTCACTCAGGGAAAGGAGAATATTGTAGAGGAGAAGAATGATGTACGAGATATTAGACTAGAAAGGATCGAGGTTAGTTCCAAACAAATGCTATCAATTCTAGAAGGACTGAAAGTAGACAAGTCCCCTGGGCCGGATGGGATTTATCCGAAGATTCTCTGGGAAGCTAGGGAGGAGATAGCAGAACCTAAAGCTTTGATATTTGAGTCGTCATTGTCTACAGCTTTAATACCAGATGACTGGAGGATTGCAAATGTTGTGCCCTTGTTCAAGAAGGGCAGTAGAGATGACCCAGGTAATTATAGACCAGTGAGTCTTACTCCTGTTATCGGAAAGGTTTTGGAAAGGATAATAAGAGATAAGATTTATAATCATCTAGCAAGCAACAATTTGATTTCATATAGTCAACATGATTTCGTCAAAGGTAGGTCGTGTCTCACAAACCTCATTGAGTGTTTTGAGAAGGTGACCAAACATATAGATGAGGGTAGGGCAGTTGACGTGGTCTACATGGACTTCAGTAAAGCCTTTGATATGGTCCACATGGTAGGCTGTTGGAAAAAATGCAGAGGCATGGGATTGGGGTTGATTTATCAGTTTGGATTAGAAACTGGCTTTCTGAAAAAAAGGCAGTGAGTGGTGGTTGATGGAAAATATTCAGCCTGGAGTCCGGTTACTAGTGGTGTGCCACCAGGATCTGTTTTGTGACCACTGCTGTTTGTTATTTTGATAAATGACTTACACGCAGGCATAGGTGGGTGGATTAGTAAATTTGCAGATGACACTAAAGTCAGTGGAGTTGTGGACAGTTTGGAAGAATGTTACAGGTTGCAGGGGGACTTGGATAAACTGCAAAATTGGGTTGAGAGGTGGCAAATGGAGTTCAGATGGAATGCCATATGTGAGGCGATGCAATTTGGGAAGAATAACAGGAAGGTAGAGTACTTGATCAATAGAAAGATTCTTGGTAGTGTGGATGTGCAGAGGGATCTTGGAATCCATGTACATAGATCCCTGAAAGTTGCCACCCAAGTTGATAGTGCTATTAAAAAGGCATACAGTGTGTTAAGTTTCATTTGTAGAGGGATCAAGTTCCAGAGCCGCAATATCATGCTGCAACTAAACAAAACGCTAGTGTGGCCACACTTGGAATATTGTGTATAGTTCTGGTCGCCATATTTTGGGAAGGATGTGGAAGCATGTGAAAAGGTGCAGAGGAGATTTACCAGGATGTTGCCTGGTCTGGAGGGAAGGTCTTATGAGGAAAGGCTGAGAGACTTGGGCCTGTTCTCATTGGAAAGAAGAAGGCTAAGAGGGGATTTGATAGAGACATACAAGATGATCAGAGGATTAGATAGGGTAGACAGTGAGTCTTTTTTCTAGGATGATGACGTCAGCTTGTACGAGGGGGCATAGCTACAAATTGAGGGGTGATAGACTGAAGACAGATGTCAGAGACAGGTTCTTTACTCAGACAGTGGTAAAGGCGTGGAATGCCCTACCTGCCAATGTAGTTAACTCAGCCACATTAGGGAGATTTAAACAATCCTTGGATAAGCACATGGATGATGATGGGATGGTGTAGGGGGATGAGCTGAAAATAGTTCACAGGTGGGTGCAACATCGATGGCTGAAGGGCCTGTTCTGCGCTGAATTGTTCTATGTTCTAAGAAGAGCAGCAAGGTCAGGCCAGGTAATTATAGATCAGATAGTCTAAAATCAGTGGTGGTCAAATTATTGGAAAAAACAGCCTAAGGGAAAGTACTAATCAAAACTTGGAAAGGCATCAGGGATAGTCAGCAGGGATTTGTTAGAAGGAGATCCTATCTGTTTAATTTAATTGAATTTTTTTTAAAGGTGACTGAATTCATTGATGAGGGTATAGAATCCCTACAGTGTAGAACCAGGCCATTTGGCCCATCAATTCCACACCAAACCTCTGAAGAGCATCCCACCTAGACTCATCCCTCTACTCTAGCCATGTAACCCTGCTCTTCTATGGCTAGCCCATCTAGCCTACACATCCTTTGTCACAATGGCCAGCCCACGTAACCTACACAACTTCGGACTGTGGGGCAAAACTGAAGCACCCGGAGGAAACCCACGCAGAAACAGAGAGATTACACAAACTCCCGAGAGATAGTCATCCAAGGGTGGAATTGAACCCAGGTCCCTGGCATTGTGAAGGAGCAGTGCTAACCACTGAGCCATCATGCTGCCCCAGTTGATGTTTAAATGGACTTTGGTGAGGCATTTGACAAGCCTTCACATGGAAGAATGGTCTATACAGTAAAAGTCCATGGAATCCAAGGCAAGTTGGCAAACTGGATCCCAAATTGACTTGCAAACAGAAGGCAAAGGTTGATGGAGGAGAGTTGTTTTTGTGTTTGGAAGCCTGTGGCCAGAGGTGTATCACAGGGATCAGTGCTGGGACCCTTACTATCTGTTATTTACATGAACGACTTAGACGTGAAAGTAGAAGGTATAATTAGTAAGTTTGCAAATGACATGAAAATTGGTGAGTGTTATTGATTCTGAGGAGTATGGTCTCCATATTGATCAGCTGGTAAATTGGGCACAGCAATGGCTGATGGAATTTGATCCTTATAAGTGCAATGTGGGAGGTCAAATAAGGGAAGGGTATACACAATGAGGGGAACTTGGTATACAAGTCCATGGATCCCTGAAGGTGTCAGCACAGGTAGACTGAGCATGGAAGAAGGCATATGGGATGCTTGCCTTCATTAGCTGAAGTGTAGAATACGGGAGCAGAGAAATCTTTTCACACTTTCATAAAACTTTGGTTGGGCCAGAAATGGTAAACTGTGAGCAGTTCTGGTCACCGCACTATTGGAAGGACTGGTTACACTGGGGAGAGTGCAGAGGAGATACACCAGGATGTTGCCAGGGATGGAAAGTCTCAGTTATGAAAGAGACTGGATAGGCTGGGTTTGTTTTCTCTGAAGAAGAGAAGGCTGTGCGGGGATCTGATTGATGTACATTAAATTATCAGAGATATAGACAGAATAAATGGTGAGAACATTTTCCCCATGGCAAATGTGTCTATGACCAGATGGCATAAGGTTTAAAGAGAGAAGCAAATAATTTAGAGGAGATCTGAGGAAAGAATTTTTCACCCAGAGGGTGGTAAAATATGGAACGTACTGCCTGAGAGGGTGGTACAGACAGGTACTCTCGCAATATTTAAGAAACACCTGGATAAATGTTTAGAAAGCCAAGTCCTAGTAGGCCATGGTCCAAATGCAGGCAAATTGGATTAGTATTGTTTAGTGTTTGTTAACTGGCATAGACATGATGGACCAAAGGGTCAGTTTCTGTGCTGTATGACTCTTAACATGATAGAGTTTAGCATTCAGTTTGACTTGGAAGAATTTTGGTTAGAACAACTGTGTTAAGCTTAAATAAGGACAGTTACCAAGGAATGAGGGCAGACCCAGATGGAGTGGACTCAGAAAAGAGTTTAGTCATAAAGACAGTTTAGGAACAATTACAGATGTTTAGGAAATTTGTTTATGGCTTCATAAGAAAGATGGACCCAAGCGAGAAAGAAGGATTCTAGGAAGCCGGCCTTGGTTAACCATAGAAGTTAAGGACAGCATTACATTGAAAGAGAAACATGGAGAAGATAAATTTTGAAGGTAACCTTGCAAGTTATCAATACAGACAGCAAAGGCTTCTTTTAAACCTACAAATAGGAAAAGACAGGCCAAAGTTAACACAGGAAATGAGGCTGGGGAATTGGTAATGGTGAACCAGGTAATGGCAGATTATTTATTGCTCATCCGTAGTTGCCCAGAGTGCAGTTGAAAATTAACAATATTGCGATGGGTGTGGAATCCCGTGTAGGCCAGGCTCAGTAAGGTACAGATTTGCTTCCTTAGAAAACTTATTGAATGAGATGGGCTTGTACAACACCATTTAATTCCATATTTTTGCTGAATTTAAATAGCACCATCTGCCAGGGTGGCATTTGAGCCCTTGATACAGAGCATTAGTCTGCGGTCCTGGATTACTCACCCAGTGACATTACCATTATGCCACTGCTTCCTTTGTAACAGAGAAGACAAATGGTACAGAGTATGAAAATAGGGAGGTCTTGCTAAAACAGTACAATCCATTGGTCAGACCACAGCTGGAATACTGTGAACAGTTTGGTTCCCTTATCCTAAGGAAGATATAATGGCATTGGAGGCAGTCCAGAGAAGGTTCACTCGGCTGATCCCATATATGGAGGGACTGGAGTATGAGCAGAGCTTGAGTAGATTTGGTCTGTACTCACTGAGTTTACAGAATGAGAGGAAACCTTCTTGAAATGTACAATGTTCTTAGGGACTTGGCAGGGAAGATGTGGAAAGGTGATTTCTCCTTGTAGGAGCGTCCAGGATCAGAGGGCATAATTTCAGAACAAAGGGGCACCCATTTAAGACAGCGATGAGGAATTTCATGTCTCAGAGGGTTGAGAATAAGGATTCTCCCATTTATGATGGGGATAAAGAAACATTTCTTCTCTCAGAGTGTCATTAATCTTTGGAATTCAGAACAACAAATACAGGTTGGATCATTGAATATCTTCAAGGCTGAATTAGACAGATTCAACCCAGGAGTCAACCCAGAGGGAAAAATGAGGAAACAACAAGTTGCATGAACATATTGCTCATACAGGTCCTCCATTTTGAGTTGGACCAGTATATCTTCATCATCTATCTTACCATCTGGGACGGCTTAGGTGGGTGTTGGAGGCTTGTAGGAAAGTGGAATTAAGTCTGAATCAGCTAATTCCTGATCTAACTGACTGATAAGCAGGCTGGAGGCACAGTATAGTTCACTCTGCTCCATTGTATGATAGTTGGCCACTTTTTGTGAGCTTCCGTCATTCGGAACCCAAGTTCACCAAGTGTCGGGATACCGGGTGTCTCTCTTGTCCCTAAACCGGGGACACTGAGAGAGGTGTCCCAAGTGAATCCTCCAGGAGATACCTCTGCTGGACCAGCTCCAAAGGGACCAATCAGACGATTGAACTAGAGACCGTCCTAATTCACGCGAACTCTGCTGCTCACTCACTAAGCTAGCTGAGGCACTGGGAAAGTACTTTAGATTTCCAAACAGGAAATCCTGCAGCAGGCAATCAATTCAGCACTAACTGCACAGGGTAATGTGGTTTATTTTTTTCAAGCTTTGGTTGTCAGATTTCCAACCACAAACAACTGAAACTCGGGCTTTTAATGATCTTATTTTGAATTGGCTGTTTTCAAGATGTGGGAGACGTTGACACAGCCACAGTTATCACTCATCTCAAGAAGGGGCTTGTTTTTTTACTTTGAACCATTGCAGTCAATGCAGTGTCCCTGTTCCTCTGTTACCCTCACATGTTAGCCCCTGAGGCCTTCTTAGAGTCAGGAATCGAATGAATCAAATTAGAAAAGTTCATGTGTAAGTCCTTTGTCTCCAGAAAATATGTCCTGTACAAATGGTTTCTGCTTCCAGCCAGGCTTTTCTTTTTAATTAGGTTTCTGCTTGTGCTCTTGTTAGGAATGAATAAACTCACACTGTTCCTGATGAATCCAGTTACAGGGAGTATTTTCCTCTGGACATTTGACATCCAAATGTTGGGAAGCTGTAGTTCTGGAGCCAATTCTTATCTCATTGACCTGATCTCAATTTCTCCCAGGAATGCAGCACTTTATTTTCCTGCCTGCAATTGGTTAGAGACAAAAAAAACCTGCAGATGCTGGAATCCAAAGTAGACAGGCAGGAGGCTGGAAGAGCATAGCAAGCCAAGCAGCTTCAGGAGGTGCAGCCTGCAATTGATCACAGGGGAACAAGTCCTGATGTGCTCCTATCCATCACTGCTGCTTCCCAGAGCTGCTACAGGGGAAAGTAGCAACGTACCACAATGTACCACTAAGTATTCCAATGGACATTGCAGCAACCTCCACTCTCTCCAGTTTCTTGCTGGTGACCATTGTCGAAGACTTCTCCCCACACACAGTTTCTAAATCCTTTTTGTTATTTTTGTGCACCTGTTGTTGTTATTTTTGCTTTTCGACAGCTTTGTAAGTACAACTTTTTGTTTCTTTCCTTGCCTAATCACCATTCTCTTTGGACCTGGGCAACTAACTCTCCTCCTTCAATCTCCCCTGTTTTTGGCCCTCTAACAAAAATATCCATTTGTCCTGTCCTCCTCACTCAAAACCTATTGCTCCTCCAACTTTTCCCAGTGGTTGGAAGGTCATAGACCTGAAAAGTTAATTGTCTTTATCTATCCATCCACAGATGCTGCCTGATCTGGAATTAGCATTTCCAGCATTTTCTGTTTTTAATGCAGAATGTGTTCTATTTTTTAAGAGTGTGAATATTATTATTCAGAGCAATTCATTAGTGCATATTTTTACCTTCCATTTTTAAAATAAATGTGACATTAATTTATTTTTACCTTGTATTTTGATGTTAAAAAAGTAAAGTTGAAATGACCTGTTTGATTTTTCCAAGCTTGCTTTTCTAGTGAAAGCAATACTTTATACCATACTCCAGGTATATAGAACAAATCTATCTGACAAGCCTCCAGTCAGTTAATGACTAAAAACCGGTACTGGCTTGTAAAACTAGGGCACATGCAAATCCTTTGTATTAAGGTGTCTTAAAGTCAGCAGTGAGTACTATATTTGGAGCAGGAGTTTCAGTTCTAGGGACAGCACAGGGTCACCTCACAAGCACAGACTAAAGTATGCTGCAGCAAAAGCCTAAAGTAGTCAGAAATAAATGCTACAATTATACTGCAATCTTTAATATGGAGCAGTCGGAATTGTGCAACAGAGTAAAAGTGGCAGAACATTTCCTTAGTCTGGCTCCGGCACACGTTGCAGAGAAGAAATGTGGGATTTCTCCAGGAGACAGAGCAATCTAGATCAGAATTTGCCACCAAGTACAGTATGACTGTTGTCCAATATTTCATGGTTTGAAACACACATACAGTTCAATGCCAGCTGTGCTTTATATTTTGCAGCTACCTGTTCAAGCTGATGGTGTGGTATAACAGTACTCACATTGAGGTTAGTGTGATGAGATTTATGTGTATGGAGCAACTGTTAAGAATGATTTGGTAGTTTATCAAGCTCACATACAATGTGAAGACCACTACAACATTTAACTGTTCATGTCTGGGTTATCTGTTGCTGAACAAAGAGACCTTGGGGTGCAGGTTCATAGGTCCTTGAAAGTAGAGTTGCATGTAGATAGGATAGTGAAGAAGGCGTATGGTATGCTTTCATTTATTGGTCAGAGTATTGAGTACAAGAGTTGAGCCTGTACAGAACATTGGTTAGGCCACTGTTTGAATATTGTGTGCAATTCTGGTCTCCTTCCTATCGGAAAGTTGTTGTGAAACTTAAAAGGGTTCAGAAAAGACTTACAAGGATGTTGCCAAGGTTGGAGGATTTGAGCTTGAGGGAGAGGTTGACTAGGCTAGGGTTGTTTTCCCTGGAGTGTCTGAGGCTGAGGGGTGACTTTATAGAGGTTTATAAAATCATGAGAGGCATGAATAGGATTAATAGACAAAGTTTTTTCCCTGGTTTGAGAGAGTCCAGAACTAGAGGGCATAGGTTTAGGGTGAGAGGGGAAAGATATAAAAGAGACCTAAAGGGCAACTTTTTCACGCAGAGGGTGGTACATGTATGGAATAAGCTGCCAGAAGAAGTGGTGGAGGCTGGTACAATTGCAACATTTAACAGGCATCTGGATGGGTATATGAATAGGAAGGGTTTGGAGGGATATGGGCTGAGTGCTGGCAGATGGGATTAGGTTGCGTTGGGATATCTGGTTGACCATGGATGAGTTGGAATGAAGGGTCTGTTTCCATGCTGCACACCTCTATGACTATGACTCTACCTATGTTCAGGTTTTGAACCAAATAAATGCTGTTGGAAAGACTCTTCAGCATTTTGTATTATGTGAACAGATATAATTTATTAGGAATTTTAAAAGCCAAAGGATAAGTTACAAATGTATACATCGATCCAATATTCACCTGAAACTCAATGATGAATCTTTATTGATAGCACTCAGCTGAGTGAATTACAGGTGTTATTAAACATAACTGTATCCACAAGATGGGGGATGATTGGCTTAGTTGGCTGGATGACTGATTGTAAACCGGAAGAACTGCATAGGCTGTAAATCAGAAACGAAAACAAAAATGGAATTTGCTAGAAAAGCTCAGCAGGTCTGGCAGCATCTATGGAGAGAAATCAGAGGCATTCCGAGGAAGAGTCACTGGACCCAAAATATTAACTCGGATTTCCCTCCACAGATGCTGCCAGACCTGCTGAGCTTTTCATTTTGTGTACGCACCCAGGTATGATCTCAGCTGCTGGAGCTGTGCCACAAGCTGCTCGTCCCAAAGCCATACATGGGATGCTTCCATCCAGACTGGGCAGGTTGTGAGCTGTGTGTAACTGGTTGAAGGTATGAGCTTGTTCCACCTACAGCATTCCTCCTTCTATTGTACTTGTTCGTTGTTCAATAGCAAGTGCCAAGGAAAGAGAAGGAAGTTGGCTTCATATACTCTGGTTCATGAAAGCTTGACATGCAGTGAAACCATTCAGGAGTGGTGTGGAGCTGTAGTTTTGTAGGGTTAAATGAAAATTGTAATTCTTTCTCAGGAGATTTTTAATGGTTTGTATCTCTCTCCCTCGACTTCAGTGTAGTGGTATAGTTGGAGACCATTTTCTCAAGAGAAAAGAAAAGATAAAAGTGCCAGACTAACTCATTGAGCCCTACTGCAGCATTTGGTAATAAGCATGTGAATCTTCTGGAAAATGTCCTGATGAAGAGCTCCTTGTATGCTAAATGGTGACCAATAATACTGACATCACTATGGTGCAATGAGGTTTCTTCCTGGGCTGACTAATTAGAGGAATGAATGTTGTAGTGTATCCTCCTGAAGCTATGTAACTCTGTCTGACAAAGCACCAACTACAGTCCTTGTGTCCAACTTAAAGTGTGCGTGGTGGACATTGATAGCGAGTTCTGCGCTCTAGTGTTGGCTATGTAAAAAAGACATGGATATTTTCATTCTTTATTTGAGTCTCTGTGATGAACAAGGGATGCGATAATGGCAACCGTAGCTTTCTACAGTGTGAATGAACGTTCATCCGGTGAGTAATATTTCTCTTGCCATTTGGGGATGTTTATGAAATAATGGTTTGAACGATTTCTGCACGCTGAGATGCACTGTTAGATTGGCACCTTCTATTGGTACTCCACTAATGTTCAACACTGTGGGACCCTGTAATGTCAATGAAGTGTCTGTGGCTTCATGGCTTGCCTAGGTCAGAGTAAGTCTCCAAGGTGCTTGGTCCAGTGATCAGGTTATTGTCACTCACCCTATCTTGCTGCTTGTACCACTGTGGTCCTTAAAACTGCCTTGCTGTTATATTTTTTTCTCCCTCCAAGGTTCAGTATTTGGAGGGACCATAAAGTCCATCGTTCTTCCTGTGTTTTATATTGTGGGGCTGATTATTATTTCCAATATGTGGGAAAATAAGGTCCACTTTAATCTGAGTGAATGTTAACAGGCTTTACAAAGATGGCAAATACAGAAAATTGTAGGAGAGGTCCACAGTCTTCAGACCTCAGCATCGGTTCCACGTGATCGAACATCACTATGACATAACTTCCTCTGCACATTCTCAGTAGTTATTCCTCCAATAAAGGCTCAATTCTTTCATCCAAATTCTAACATCCTTTCCCATGTGTTACCTATTGTTGCTCCCATTGTAGTCCCAGCATTCAGTTTATTCCTACGTTTTCTTCAGGAAAGTATTCACAATTTCTGTCTGGAGCCACCTCTTAAAAGAGAGAGATTCTAGAATCAAGCTTTCTCTTTGCATTAATTTCAAGCAAAAGTTATATCCATGGAGGTTTTTAAAAAAAATTTATTCCTTTTTTCACACAAAAAAAGTAATGGAAAGGGATTTTGGTACACACAAGCTCTAGCTTAGTATTTCTGGTGCCACCTACTGGGATCTGTTAACAGAGATGCAACCATATACAGTATCACTAACAGGAGAGGACATTAGAGCTGTTCCAAGGTTAGAAACTGGGAGAAGAGGGAGGCTGAACCTTTGCCAGAAACAGTGAGGGGGATTTGGGTTGTGCCCTTGCCTGTTATGTAACTTTGGTCATCATCACAGTCATTACCTCCCTTGGCTGTTGATGGGTTTGCAATGGTCTAATTGCATTGTACACTTTGATATTATGAAATGGCTGCATGCAATGCATATTCCAAAATGTTTAAAGTTTTCAGCACAATAAACTTTACCCATATTTGTCCATATTCTGTGAAATTGAGATTCACCTTCAACAAGGTGCAAGAGAAATGGCAGAGCATTTGCAGCCCTTCACTGACCCTAGCTGTCCAACCTGTTTGTTGGATGAAAAGAAGATGGAGCGGTCTGTGTCTAATACTATTCAATCCTGACAATCTACCTTCCACCCTCCCCAGCTATTAGCAGCTTGGTCACAAATAGAGCGAGGCAGTTTATTCTTTGCTTTAATTGTAACTGCAGATTACACTCAAAATGGGCACAGAAGAATAATTAACATTCCCTAAGGTTGATTGATCATGACAATTAAAAATACATGGTGCCTACACTTTAGAGAGTTTTGGCGGCCAAAAAGAAGAAGTTAGAAATAGCTCAGGTCTAAAGCATCAGTTGTGTTGTGTTTGACACCAGGGCAAGTTTATGAAATTCATGACTGCTCCAGGACATTTTCTCCACGTTGGCCTTTTAATGTTCCCTACCTGGTAGGGGACAAATCATGATCAGGAAGGTGGTTCTCCCAGGACAATTCTGAGCTGAGAATCTTCATCATCAGAAGACTTTGAGATCACCATCGGATCGTGATTGAGAGTAGAACTAGGAGGATCATCAGTTGAGCTAAACTGCAGTTGATGGATCTTTATGACCCATTCCCAGAACCTGCATTATTGCAGTCATCTGAGCCATCTTCCATTTCTTCTGGGGACCTGAGATGGACTGTCTCCACAGGGATGCCATGTACAAAGCTCTAGATAAAGGAAGAAGAATGTACCCAACGCTTCCCTCATCCTGATGGCAACCTTTGTGAGTGTCCTCATCAAGCTGTGTGTAAACCTTCAATACATAAACACCAAGTGTCACTACGTACACCTATCCCCGATGTTATGAAGGATGGGACTGGCCTCATTGCCGCGGAATACTCCAAGCAATTGGACCCTTCCGTATCACGTGTCCTTGTGGAGACATTTTCAAAGAGAAACACCTTTGACTGCGAGTCCTTCAGAAATTGGTCGGTGCACAACATCCTTGAAATCATGTAGGAAAAGGAGAGAGTGGATCCTGTTCGGTTATTCCCTGATCAAACTTTCAAAGTCATTTGGCAGAACGCCTCGTCACCAGAACTTTCCAACAAGCACCAAGACGTCGTTTGGCTGGTAGTGAGAATGGCACTACCTGTGAGATCCTTCATGTACACCTGGTCAGTTTGCTTACAGCATGCTGCCATCGAAGCACCTGTGGGGGTTGGGGGTGGGGGTTGAGACAGTCACACATCTCCTGTTGGAATGTGCCTTTGGAGAAAGATACAGTAGTTTTTGTCAAGATTCGTCCCAAGCAGCTCCGTGACGCGGGACTCAGTGTTCTACAGCCTGTTCCTTAGGATATACACCAAGACAAGCATCACCTGCACCTGCAGGACTATCAACTGAGTGATCTGCCCGAAACATGTTGGTCTTCCAGAAAAGGAGTTGACCCTGACTGAGTGTTGCAGACTGGCACATTCCAATGTACAGGACTAAGTGCTGAAGGACGCACTAAAGCTTAGGCAGCTGCTGCCAAAGTGCAGTGGGGAAAGACCACTGTCTGAGGTCTTTCAGTGAGATTACAATGGGATTCAGTTCCATTATCAGACCCTCCTGGTGCCTCAACTACAATATTCATCCAGTGATTGAGAAAAATCTCAAAAAATGCTTTTCAGTGAAGGTAAACATTTCTGAACGGTTCACTTGATGCTTTCTGCCGTTGCATCAGGTGATTCAGAAAACACACCATTAAGCTTCCATTGCCAAATGTACAAAACATCTCCAAGGGAGTAACGGAGACTTGGAACCCCTGACAGGAAGGTTAACCAGGTGGTTTTCATTCATCACTAATGGTAGTGGACTTACCTGAATTAAGTAGCTCTAGACACAAAATATTGATGATCCAATGATGCTACTGTCTATTGCTAGAGCCCCGGCTGCAGTAATTCTATTCCACAAACATAAGAAACAGCTCTTCTGTAATTCTTACTTGTTGTCACATTTTGGTCTGGGACCTAAAAGTGAGTACTAAGATCAAATGACATTAATGTTTTAAAACAAATAAAACCAGGGTCTGGAAATCTGAAACAAAAACAGAAATTGCTGGAGAAACTCAGCAGAAAAAGCAGAGTCATCCAGTCAGCACTGAAGAAGAGTCACTCGGCTCAAAATCTTAACTCTGCTTTTTCTCCAGAAATGCTGCCAGACCTGTTGAGTTTCTCCAGCAATTTCTGTTTCGGCATTAATTTTCTTCATGTTAATTATATAAACTCATATAACAATTGAGATAAGCATTTCATTACAACTGATGAGCCTAAATTACTACTTAAACACTTTGTTGTTGCTTCTTATTAGTTCCTAGAATTTGGAAGATACTGGAAAGGTTTTGATTCATGGGAATGGGAGGACATGGAATTTTAATTTTGAGGATGCCTTGACTGTTGGAAAAGGAAATCTTGTTTCCTCCTAAGGTAATCAAATTTAAAGCTTGCAACTTGGAAAGATTGTTCATTTCACTGTCATTTTACCAACGCAAGTATGCAAAATTCACCACAACTCTGGCTTTTCGGATTGTTGTAAAATCTCCTCGAACCTCACTTGGAGTCATAGGGATGTACAGCGCAGAAACAGATCCTTCGGTCCAACTCATCCATGCCGAACACATATCCTAACCTAATCTAATCCCATTTGCCAGCACTTGGCCCATATCCCTCTAAATCCTTCCTATTCATGTACTCACCCACATGCCTTTTAAATGCTGTAATTGTACCAGCCTCCACCACTTCCTCTGGCAGCTCATTCCATACATTCACCACTTCTTTCCTGCTGATTTAATACTCAAAGCAGTTTTCAGTTTAATTTTCTCCCGACCTTCTTCTGAGACATGAGGGGATGAGGTGAAATTCTGCTCTGACAAAATGGGTAGACATGGAAGGGGATGCCCAAGCTTCTTTTCCATGAACATTAATCAAATAGATGCATGCTTGGAAACCAATTTGTCCCTATTTGTAGCCTCTGTGCAGTTTGCCTATAGTATGGTGCCAATGGAACAGTGTACCTCCTGGTGACAAGCTTCTACATTGAACACTTTGGGCTAGCGTTAAAACCATATAATTCCACCCTTGCTTCAACATCCATCACAGCTGCATTAATAGTACAGTGGCTAAGTTAAATGCAGATTAAGGATGTTTGTGAACTGGCTCCCGGCAGTTACACTGCTAAATCCATCTCCCTTACCCTGGCAGCAGACTCTTAGACTCATGAAAATCCAGATATACAAGCCTGTCATTGCAATAAGGTTTAGTTCTGAAAACCATTGCCAAGATGCAGATACTGGCACCTGTCTCCTAGAATCCAGAACAAAACAAGAACTGCTTACTCATGCTTCATTTTATTGAGACTAATTTAGGTATTACATCACAAGAGTGAAGTCATGCAGTCTTGGCCTATGAAGTCATTTGAACCCCTGGAACACATTTCAACCTTCTCGTTCTGCGTCATTCTGAATATGTGTATCTCTATTTCAAACACTTAATGTAAAGTACTTCATAGGTTGTGAAGCACTTTACAATGTCCCGCAGTCATGGAAGATGCATAAATACAAGTGTATCTTTTTCTTCTTTTTACAGTAAAATCATTTTGCATGCAGGGTACATATTTATAGCAGCGTTAAGTGAGGAAAACATCCCAAGAAATGTCAAAGGGATGTTCTCAAACACAGTTTAAGGTCAAGCCATATATAGCTACATTAGCACAGATGATTGGTCAAAGAGATAGACATTAAATTAGCAAAGAGAAGAAGGGCAGCAGAGAGATGTAGGAAGAGAATCATGCCCAGTCATGCCACCAATAATGGAATGATAAAAATCAAGGATGAGCAAGAGGCTGGAATCTGAGAAGGAGAGATTTCTCAGTGGGGTGCACAGCCAGATGACCTGCAGGGAGAAACTAGCCCAATGAGAGATTTGAAGGCTGTGAACTTTAAAACTGCAGGATTGTTTTAACCGGGAGCCTGTGTAGGTCAGTGAGCACAGAGGGGACAGATGAATAGGAAATGAAGGAGGTTTTCGCAACAGACAAGCTGAAGCTGGGCAATGCAACTCGGTGGAAACAAACTTCGAATTTGTATTGAATCCCAGCAATTTTATTTGCAAATTATTCATGAATATCAAATATGGTAATCTTTTATTACTGGAAGAAAAACATGTGTACTTTGAAGAAAAGTAGTTTAGTGTCAGGGTATGTTTTGTTTAACTGTAAAATACAAGCAGAAGAAACGTTGGAAATCAACCTCTGAAAGAGGAAATGCATCCTATTGATATTTTGAGAGAGCGTTCATTGCCAGAATTGATGAGAGGAAGTGCCCTAAGTGTAGCAGCAGTCCGGTGGAAAGATTAAAATGACAAGGGGATAAAGCATGCAGCGTAAAACAATTAATAACTGCAGCTTCCAGTATGATAGGCCAACCGGAAATCCTCAAGTCCTGAATTCATGGTCATACCCAGAAAATAATCAAAAGTCTAATGGAATTTTGGCCTTTATATCTGGAGAACTAGCCTACAAGGAGATTGAAAGCATGCATCAGCTGTGCAAAGCCTTATTCGCACCATAAGGTCACCTGTGGCTGAGCTGATGGATTGTGGATTCAAGACCAAATCCTAAGGCACAAACACAAAAAAAAGCGCCTGAGCAGAACTAACGGAGTGCCACACTATCAGTAGTGCAGTGTCCGGGATAGTTTTCTATAGCAAAATATCCTGGATGTAGCAAGGGGACAAGCAATAATGGATTTAATCATGAGTAATGACCTAGATTTAATTAATAACCTATTTGTGGGTGAACATTTGTGAAATAGTGATCATAACATGGTCGAATTCAATGTAATGTTTGAAAGCAAAAAGCATGAATCAGCTGTTAGGGATTAGGTAATGTCGACTTTAATGAGATGAGACAAAGGACTGCTGACAGTAAACTGGGAAAATATGTTAATGGCTAAAATGACTGAAAAATATTGGGAGATTTTAAATAAACATTTAACACAATACAAAACTAATTCATATCCCTGAGAGGGAAAAGCTCTGCTTCACAGAAAAAACTGCGACGAACTACTAAAGAGATCGGAGACAGTGTAAAACTGAAAGAAAGGACTTACAAAAATGCAACAAAATAGCACAGATCGTGCTGAACAGCAAAGGTGCAAAAGACCAGAAAAGTGCCATAAAGCAACTTGTAAGAGTGACTAAAAGCGATTATAAAAGGAAACTTGCCAGGGACACCATAACCAAATCAGAAGAAATTTTATAGTTACATAAAAGGGCAGTGGATAGTCAGGAGCAGTGTTAGCCCAGTAAAAACTGAAAGAGGGGATATTGTTAAAGGTTTTTTTAGATTAGATTACTTACAGTGTGGAAACAGGCCCTTCGGCCCAACAAGTCCACACCGACCCGCCGAAGCGCAATCCACCCATACCCCTACATTTACCCCTTACCTAACACTATGGGCAATTTAGCATGGCCAATACACCTGACCCGCACATCTTTGGACTGTGGGAGGAAACCGGAGCACCCGGAGGAAACCCACGCAGACACGGGGAGAACATGCAAACTCCACACAGTCAGTCGCCTGAGTCGGGAATTGAACCCAGGTCCCTGGCGCTGTGAGGCAGCAGTGCTAACCACTGTGCCATCGTGCCGCCCATTATGGGGAAATGGCAGACATGTTGAACAATTACTTTGCCTCAGTATTTACAGTAGAAAAGGAAATGGATAGGATCAGGATCTGAATAAAATTAATGTAACAAAACATTGATAATGAGAAATTTAATGGAATTAAAGATTAGATTCCATACAGTGTGAAAACAGGCCCTTCAGCCCAACAAGTCCACACTGACCCTCTGAAGAGCAATCCACCCGAAACATTCCCCTATATTTACTCCTGACTAATGCACCTAACACTACAGGCAATGTAGCATGGCCAAATCACCTAACTTGCACATCTTTGGACTGTGGGAGGAAACCCATGAAGATACAAGAGAATGTGCAAACTCCATGCAGACAGTTGCCAGAGGTGGGAATTGAACCTGGGTCCCTGGTGCTGTGAGGCAGCAGAGCTAACCACTGAGCCACTGTGCCACCCCCATGGTGACTAAAGAGTGACTAATTCATGGGACCTGACAGTTTTCATCCAAATGTATTAAAGGAACTAGGGAAGCACATTATAGATGCCCAAAATATAATCTGTCAAAGTTCCCTAGATACAAGATACAATCCTCTGGATTGGAAAAATTGCATGTTACTGATTTTTAAGACGGCAAAAAGGAAAACCAGGGACTCTCATACCAGTTAGCCGAGCATTAGTGTTGGGGAAATTGTTAGAGTCCGTCATCAAGGATGGGGTAACTGAACGCCTTGAAATTTTTCAGTTAATCAGAGAGAGCCAGCACAGACTCATGACATGCAAGTCATGCCTGAATTTTGAAGACATGGCTCAGGTAGTGGAAAGGGATGCGTCAATGGATATTATCTATATGGACTTCTAGAAGGCATTTGACAAAGTCCCACATAAGAGACTGTTAACTACAGTAGAAACCCATGGATCTGAGGGCAAATTTCTGACATGGCTGGGAAATTGATTGAGTTACAGGTGACAGAAAATAGAGATAATGAGTAGATAATCAAATTGGCAGGATGAAGCAAGTGGTGTCCCTAAGGATCTTTGTTAGATCCTCAATTATTTGCATTATTTATTAACAACTTGGATAATGGCATAGAAAGTCCTGTATCAAATTTGCTGCAAGTTAGGTAACATTGTAGACAGTGCAAATGATAGCATAAAATTACAAAGAGCTGTTGACAGACTAGGTGAATGGACAAAACTGTGGCAGGTGTAGATTAATGTAAGTAATTGTGAGGTTGTCCATTTTGAACAAAAAAAGGATAAACCAAGGTACTTTTTAATGGTATGAAATTAAATTCAGTGGACGTCTAAAGAGACTGGGGGTTCAGCTGCATAGATCTTTAAAGTGCTATGAACAGAAAATAATCAAGAAAGCCAATGGGATGCTGACCTTCATACCGAGAGGACTAGAGTACAAAGATGCAGAAGTTATGCTGCAGTTATACAAAATCCTGGTTAGACCCCACTTCGAATAGAGTAAGCAGGTTTGGGCACCACATCTTAAGAAGGGTATATTGGCTTTGGAGGGAATATAGCATAGGTTTACAAGAACGATACCTGGACTTCAGGGTTAAGCTATGAGGAGAAATTATAGTTTCCTCTAGAATTTACAAGGTTAAGGCGTGATCTAATCAAAATCTTCAGGATATTCACAGGAGAAGACAAAGTAAATAAAAAGAAACTATTTCCATATTTGGGGATTCTAGAACTAGGAGGCATAGTTTGAAAATTAGGGCCAGCTAGACTGTACAGGAGAGAAGTTGGGAAGCACCTCTGCACACAATGAATAGTAGATGTTTGAAACTCTCTTCCACAAATGGTGACAGATGCAGGATCAGTTGTTAAATCTGAGATAGATTTTTGTTTTATTCAGCAAAGTTATTAAGAGAAATGGGCAAAAGACAGGTATATGGAGTTAGGCCACAGATCAGCCATGATCTCATTGAATGGTGGAACAGACTCAAGGGGCTGAATGGCCTACTCCTATGCCTCTGTTCCTGTAGGTTTCAGGTGATTGTGAAAAGTTTCATGATAGTATTTTGAAGAAGAACTCAAGATTTATTCCTGACGGGTTGGCCACCACTTAACCCAGCAACATCACATATTATTCAGTCACTGTGAGACTGCTGTTTCTGGAAGGTGATTGTGCACAAATTGCCTGCTGCCTTTCCTTTAGCACAGGTGCACTGTCTCAAAACCAACTGCCCAAAAGACTGGAGTTCTCCAAATACCTGGCGTTTTTAGCCTGTGTTATGTGCCACTATTTTTCATTTTACGCAATTAAAATTAACTTACCTGGACAATTTAGCCAGACATGGTATGGCTGTAGACTTGTTATCTGTTTCGCTACTTACACACTGGTTGATTCTCATTCTTCAAGTGACCCTTGACCCCACAACTCACTCATTGCACAAAGCACCTGAGCCTGCATCCAGGAAAATCTGAAAGCAGTACAGCCCGAGACTGCTGGTTTGACAGGGTGTTCTTTACAATATTGACTACACTTTAAAGTTATTCAATTGGCTGTAAGGTGTGGTTATGAAAAGCACTCTATAAATACTTTGTCCCTTTTTTTTCATGCCTGGATTACCTGGTGTATGCAAAACATCTTCAGAATGATATGTTGGCCTTAGATGAACTGGTTAATTTACCAGAGTCATGCCTTGTCTCCAAAGTTCCTTGACAAGAAGAAATTATACAAACTAGGGCTGTATGTCCCTGAATTAAGTGGAGGGTTGACTTGATTCCAGTTTTCAAGATGTTAAGAGGAACAGGTAGGGTCGATAAAAGGAAGCTATTTTAGTTGATAGGTGTGTCTAAGACAAGGGGAGAAAAACCAAAATGAGATGGACAACATTTAGGAGTGAAAGTATGAAGCACTTCACTACATAAAGGTAAGAGAAGATCAGAATTCTTTTTGCAAATGACAATTGTTGCTAGGTTGATTGTTAATTTTAGAGCTAAGACTGGTAGATCTTTGATAGCCAAGATCGTCAGGGATCTGGGACAACGGAGTTAGGTTGCTGGTCAGCCATGAAAGGTGGAACAATTTGCAGGGGCTAAAGAGCCAACTCTACTTCCTATAGAACTGCTCACACTGCAGGTAAAGCCAATGATCCTGTACTTCAGTACTGAGTCATATTCCCAGAATTAGGCTTATGGCCCTGTTGCCTTGTATTTCCAAATCCATCTTCTCTTTGAACAGAGCATGAAGCTGGCTATGCAGGATCACTGAATTTATTCTGTAGCACCAAATTGACAAATGATACACTGTAATGAAGGATTCTAATATTGCACTAGGCAGGATCATTCTTCATGCTACAGTGCCCTTGTGGATCCTAAGGTAAAGCCCAGTGCAGACTGCAGGCTAGCTATCAGTATGTACTGGGTTGGAAGATGGTTGTTCTGAATTTTTTTTCTCTATTTTACAATTTATTCCTAAAATATGCGATGGTGGATTTTTTACTTCTCTATTTTTCTAAGAACTGTAACTGAAGAAGCTGTACCTAGGGACCTTTGTATCTAAGACGATGCCATAAGCAACGACTTGTACATTTTTCACTGTACTCTGAGTGCATGTGACAGTAAAGCTAATTCTAATTTTAAAACCAGGCACCTTTCCTCTCCTTTTTTAACTGACAAGTTACTAAGAGATATCCCATATTCCACATGATATAATGTGCAAATTCTGGCTGCTCAGCTTTGACATTAGAAGTGCATAAATGAAAGCTTTTAACCCTGTCTCAAAGCATCAAGTGGTATCCAATATTACTACCACACACCGCACACTGCACTTAGGTATCTTAATGTAAATATTATTACTGTCGGTTGAGAAACATGCTCTGTTCTGTGCTCTTCAAAACCTTTTTGTGATTCATGTGGAGATGGTGAAAAAAGATGTGTCATTGTAGTTACTGGCATCAGTAATCAATACCAATTGGTCTGGCTCCATGGCAACTGAATAACATATGAAAGTTTGGAGTTTTATTGTTGTAAAATGAAATACAGTTTTCAAAGCATCACATCAAGTATTTGAAGAATCAAAGAATGAATACCTTTCTCTTTCAATTTGGTGGGATTAGCGACTATCATACTGCAAAGACAAGTGAGTATACACAGGGTTAATGAAATAAGAGAATAGCGAATCACAGGATAGGTTGTAAAGGTACAGTAGTCTGTAATAAGTATTCTGTTGTGATGAACTAAGTACATGTTTGAGCCTGAATGACAGGATGATTTACGTCAGGCTTGGGATTGTACAGCAGGCTCCCACAGTTAGTCTGTACACAGCCAGTCCTTACAACCTTTCTCAAAGGACCAGCAACCTGCCACTGCCTTAAATTATTCAAATGTCTTCCCACAGTTTACAGCACACTAAAGAGCCAGCAATGCACAAATTGCTCAATTTTCCTTCATTTAGGAGACCACAGAAGACAAATAGCTAAAAGGGGAACAGGTTTACAATATTTTATCCCATGTGCCAAAACAAGGCAATGTTCACCTTCCCAAGCTGGCCTGTTTGGAGAGCTCTGAAGGGAAGTCTCATGCTGAGTCTGCATCCATCATGCCTTGCTTCAAGGCCTGTTACAGAAGACAGGAGTGGTGTGGAAGCCCCAGGTCAAACAGATTGTGAGATTTATAACGGCCTCTCGACAGCCTAATAAAGCAGCTGAGATGTGTTTGCCAGTGCAGGGGGTTTGGGGGTGTTCACAGAGCAGGGGGCTGCACACAAAACCTGTCTCGAAAATAAATTCATTTAGTTAATTCATCGGAACTATAGCAGTGAGCCACTCACCTCCAACCTCTATTGTATTATTTACATAGAGCTTTATAATCCAGAGGGACCCAGGACCTGATTCAATTCCATAGTAAAAAGCCAGATTAAGGCAATGTTTAGACTCCAGTAGTCTGGTGAATTTAGATCAGCATAATATTACTTCACCTCAATCCCCAGTCTATTCATACACATCAAATTGATTTGGATAAAGAAGTGTCCATGTTTGTGTAACCAGAGGCTGAAGTATTTGTCACTTTGCGCTAACTTTCCTTCTTTATTTCTGTCTGTTTAAATCTGCCTCCACCACTGCACTATAAGGTCTGCCAAGCTGAGAAGCCTTTGCTTCAATGAAATACCACCACATAAGGATGTATTGCTACAGGAAGAATTGTATAGAGAGCCCTTTAAGTTTGAAGTTGTTAACCTGATGGGTATTTGTTCAGGAAGCCACATAATACTCCACATAGTGTTCAGACAAGAGTGCAAGCTACTAGCTTGAACCCTTTGTGATATTTAATCTGAACTATAATGTTAATGTGAGGAAGGAGAACACTTGCAATGCTCCTGATAGGGAATGGAAGGAAATACAGTTCTGATGTTGAGGCTTCAGCTGTCTTGTTTTCCTTCATTCTCCACAATGGTGTCAACCAATTCCAGACAGGTTTACAGACTAAGATCCCTATGTTATCATTTTTGTTCCTGTTTGAACAAGGATTTTCAGTATCCACAGAGTTGCAGCTCTGCAAGGAATCACAAGTTTCAAGGGAGAACCAATTAGCAGGGAACAATCAGAATCTGCTTAGTCTATGATTCCCTCGGCAAACCTATTCTGAAAATACAACTGAAGTAGATGGAGTGCCGTAAGCTCAAGTAAGGCTTGCAGAATGGAGGGTTACGGCATTTTCTGTCAGCAAGTGCAGCAAGTGTGGACACACTTTCACAATCAAAATGACAAATGAATACAAGACACATTTGCTATTCCAGAAACAGGAAGTCACAGATTAGTTACGTAGTCTAAACTCTTTCTGACGTTGATTGCAGGGAAGCAGTTGCCTGCTTCAGTATGCGTTGCTGTCCTGTAAGGTACATGCAGACAATTCGGGAACTCCTGGGGGAAGTCAACCCCTTTGTAGCTTTCATGGCATAGCCTGTTATTGTGAGAACTCCTTTTGCTCACAGATTGCACAACTAAGAATGTCCTTGTAAATGCCATTTTAGTTCCTGTCCTACTGAAGATTTAACTGTAATGAAGGTGTTCATTAAGGTGCTGATGACCCTGTGACTGATATTTTAACATGTACGTGTGCACGAGAGAGACAGACAGAAAGAGAGATTATCATGTTTTCTAATTGGCTAAGCATGATTTCCATGGGGATGACCAATCACAACAGGGCCTCTGGTCATCACCATGGAAATCATACCAAAAACAAACACTTAATGAACCCATGTGATCACTCAATGTATCTGCGAGCTTATAATTAAGATCAAGCTCTAATGGGACTGCTACATCAGCGTTTAGTTTTGATGTTGGTGAAATTCAGTCTTCCAGAACATAGTGCTTTCAACAGGAGGAATAAGGAAGCATCAGTGATGTGCTGCAAGATGATCCGATTGGATTTGCGATATTGGAAACTCTGCATTCCAAGCAAGGCTATCTAAACAGCTCTCAAAGATCAACGAGAAAACTACAACATCTTGCTTTGGAGAGTAAATTTTTTTTTGCTCTTTATCGTTTCATAAAGACAGGAAAGCATTTTGAATTACACTCACATTTCCACTATATAGGTACAAGTATAATTCAAATCGTAAACACATGCAAAAGTAGATATGGCTGACAAATAAATTGCCTTCCACTTCCATTATTGCCCAGGCAGTTAGATTTCCTCTTTTATTTGCATTAAGTGCTTTTGCAGGAATAATCTCTGTATTTTCTTTCTCTCTGCTGAAGAGGCAATAAAGACTAACTTTCCTCAATTTGGAAGCAAGCTTTAAAAATCCACAAGGTGGGGAAAAGAATGTCAGTCTGTCCACCGATCTTCCCAAACTGAGCATAAGAGAGAAAGACACCTGAAGAATTTGGAGGGTAATCTGACAGGACACTGTTCCCTCACTTCATGTGTTCAGAGTTCTGTCAGGAGAGGACTGTCTGGATTGTTTAACCGTTATAGGATTTGATGGGTGATATGTTTAATATCATAGAAATATTAAATAACATTTTGTTGGAAAACTATCCCACCAATTTGTATATGTGTGTGTGTGGGGGGGGGGGGGGGGGGGGGGGGCGGGGGGGTTTGGGTTGGGATGAGAGGGAGAGCCAGTATTTCAGCTTGTCATCTGTTGATAAAACAGCATTGTAAATCTGACGCTGTTTCAGAAAATGCCCAACGATCTTGTCCACCGGTGAGACCAAGGACCTAAACATGACAAAAGCATATTCCTGAAGTAAGCTGCATGCCCTGCAAACAAGTTGAGGAAGCACACCATTACAATTTTCTTGGAAGCATGCATTGAAATTTCTGGTACAGTGTGCCTCGGACCTGGGGTTACAGGAAGCTCCTGCTGTGTTTGGGGAAAGAGGCACTTTGCTGGGATCAGGAGTCAGGGTCAGGGTCCTGTGTCAGCATGAGGCCTATGATTCCTATCCCTGCCTTTGGTTAAGTGTGAGTTGACAAAAGGCTACTTGCTTGTACAAGTTTTCTAAAGCTGTCTTACTACCTTCACTCTGAATATTAACCACTGCTCTGAACTCAATGCTAGGTAAAAACAAGGGCTGCAGATGCTGGAAACCAGATTCTAGATTAGAGTGGTGCTGGGAAAGTACAGCAGGTCAGACAGCGTCCAAGGAGCTCCTGCTCCTCGGATGCTGCCTGAACTGCTGTGCTTTTCCAGCACCACTCTAATCCTGAACTCAATGCTAAGAATGCCACACAGAGAGAATGTCCAACATTAATTCCTATCTCCAAACTGAAGTCTATATGAAGTTTGCTGCAATTCTGAAAAAGAACGAGAGGTGGGAATCTGCTATATGAATAATCGTACCCCAGCCCACCATGTTGTATGAGCTCTCTGTGCTTCTGATAAGATAGGGATCTACAGGGCTTGCTTGGTCTTGTGTTGTTAAAGGAAAACCTAACAAGAAGAGGTACTTGAATTACACAAGATGTAATTTATTACATGCTATTATTATTATTGCTTCAGGCAGGGAGGCAGGAGGTCATGCCACAAGCAGCGTCATCATTCATACAATGAGGAGTCAACTTGGTGAAGCTACCACACAAGACTGGTTACATAATATCGACAGACGAAGGCAATTCCACAACCAAACAGATCAAAATTAAACTCTGAGGTCCTGCCGTGTCCAGTCACGAATGCTGGTGGGCTATTTAACAACTCACTGGAGGAAGGGTCTGCACCAATATTCCCATCATCAATGACGGGGGAGCCTGGAACATCAGTGCAAAAGACAAAGCTGAAGCATACGCAACAATCTTCAGCTCGATATGCCAAGTAGATGAGCCATCTTGGCCTCCCAGCATCACAG
This sequence comes from Hemiscyllium ocellatum, assembly GCF_020745735.1. Lineage (NCBI taxonomy): Eukaryota > Metazoa > Chordata > Chondrichthyes > Orectolobiformes > Hemiscylliidae > Hemiscyllium > Hemiscyllium ocellatum. The sequence goes on along the minus strand of NC_083425.1, from coordinate 22,773,181 downwards.
ATGCCAGTTTCCAGCCAATTCAATTCACCACATGATATCAGAAAATGGCTGAAGGCACTGCATACTGGACCCTGCCAACATTATGACAGGAACATGGAAGATTGCTCAAGAACTGCATTCTAAACTAAAGTGTTCCAGTAAAGTTGCAACACTGGCACCTATCTGGCAATGGGGAAAATTGTCCAGGCATGTCATGATTTGGAGATGCCAGTGTTGGATGAGGCTGTACAAAGTTAAAAACCACAATTGCTTCCAAATAAACCTAGTGTTGTGTGATTTTTAACTTTATCCAAGTGTGTCAGCCACAAAAAAAAGAACAAATCCAGCACAGAAATTATTACCCCATCAATGTACTCTTGATGATTAGCAAAGTGATGTAATTGATAGAGCTATCAAGAAGTACTTACAAGGCAATAACTTGCTCCCTGAGGTGGTTTCTGCCAGCCATTTGGCTCGTGACCTCATTATAGTATTGGTCCAAAACTGTACCAGAGACCTGAACACCTGAGGTGAGGTGAGAGTCCTGTCCTTGGCACCAAGACAGCATTTGGCTGTGTGTAGCATCAATGAGTCCTTAGCAAAACTAAAGTCAAATGGAAGGCTCTCTACTGATAGGAGTCATACTTAGCAGAAAGGAGAAGAGTTTTGGAAATTGGAAAACAATCATCTCAGTCACAAGACATCACTGCAGACATTCCTTAGTGAGGTGTCTTAAACCCAAACATCTTCAACTGCCTCTTCATTGACCCTCCCTCCATCAGGAGGTTAGAAGTAAGGTTGTATGCCTATTAATGCACAGTCTTGTGAATGTTCAGATGCCGAAGCAGCCTGTGCAAATGCCGGGAGAGCCAGCCAACATCCAGGCTTGCACCTCCTCACCCTCAAAACCTATGCATTATCGACAAAGTGCAAGTCAGGAGTGTGACTGGATATTCTCCATTTGCCTGGATGACTTTAGCTCCGACAGCTCTCAAGACATTTCACATCATCCAGAACACAATAGCTCTGTTGATCAACATATCTTCCCCACCGTAAAGATTCATTCCCTCCATTGCTATAGGCCCTGTTACTTATCTTGTTTCCTACCCTCTAATGTTTAATTCCAACCTCCCCACCCCCCCAGTTTGGTATCCAGATTGGGAACTGTAGTTACATTGGAGCTGAACTATTTTTCTATAGGTTTAGCAAAACTTCTTGGATTTTGCTCTCTATGCCTCTATTTATAAAAACTCAGGTTGCAGTTTGAAACACTTTACAATCACACATTTGTCAGGGATTTGCACACAGCTCGATCATTCCTATTATCACCCAGCTCCATTCCTTTGATCTATGCAATGTCCAGACAGGGCCACCCATTCCTGATGAAGGGCTTTTGCCCGAAACGTTGATTCTCCTGCTCCTTAGATGCTGCCTGACCTGCTCTGCTTTTCCAGCACCACTCTAATCTTGACCCCCAACATCTAAGTGACTTGAAGCTCACCACAAGCACAAAAAAAATGATCCCATGTACAAATGAGAATATCCTGAACTAACAGTGGCATATTCTATTGCCACATGACTTTGTTTCCAAGTTTAAAAAGGCAGAAGACTTTCAGAAAAATCAGCAGCAATCTATTCATCCATAATAATATGCTACTTCCAACCACAAAAATAGACTTTGATAACAGAAGATAAACACAGCAACATAGAGTCATAGACTCATACAGCACAGAATTAGGCCCTTTGGTCCAACGCGTCAATGTTGACCAGGTTTCCTAAACTGAACTAGTTCCATTTGCCTGTTTTTGGCCCATATCCCTCTGAACCTTTCCTATCCATGAACCTGTCCAAATGTCTTTCAAATATTGTTATTGCAATCACCTCCACCACTTCCCTTGGCACCAATTCAAGAAGGCAGCTCACCATCACCTTATCAAGGGCAGCTACGGTCAGGCTATAAATGCTGGCCACCTAGCAACGCCCACATGTTACAAATGAACAAGAAATAATTGGATGACTTTTAATCAGATACATAAATTTTGAGCAAAATTTAATGACAAAATATTCTTCCAACACTCTAGCGATGAAAGAGCTTTCAGAGACCAGGTGAGTTCCCTAAAAATGTTTGGGTATATAAACTGAGAGTGAGCATGTGGAGTGAATAAACTCAATGATTATTCGTTTATCATATTCACTGGCAAAAACACAACCAACATGTCCTTAATATGGATACTCCATTATTTGCTTTACAAATAATGAAATGGACAGTGTGGACCAGTTCATATTGGATAAGATAAGGAAGTTCCCCCAAAAAAAAGATACTTATTCTGGGGTATCAAAATGCTACATTTGTGAAATGTTATTGTGAAAGTTGATGAATGCACAGAATCAAGTGGTGCCAGCACAGACCAGAGTGGCCCAGTACGGACTCGAGTGTTCTCACCACAGACCGGAGTGGCCCAGTCTGGACTCGGGCGGTCCCAGCACAGACTGGAGTGGCCCAGTATGGACTCGAGTGTTCCCAGCACAAACTGGAGTGCCCCAGTGCAGACTGGAGTGGTCCCAGCGCAGACTGGAGTGGTGCCAGCACGGACTCAAATGGTCCACTACAGACTCAAGTGGTCCCACCACAGACTGGAATGACCCAATATGGACTCAAGTGGCCCAGTACGGACTTGAGAGTTCCCAGCACAGACTGGAGTGGCCCAGTATGGACTGGAGTGGTTCCAACACTGGCGGGAGTGACCCAGTACAGATTGGAATGGTCCCAACTCAGACTAGAGTGGCCCAGTACGGACTGGGGTAGTTCCAATACTGACGGGAGTGGCCCAGTACGGACTCAAGCGGTCCCAGCACAGACTGGATTGGCCAAGTACAGACTCAATTGGTCCCACCATGGATGGAATGGTTCCAGCACAGACTAGAGTAGCCCAGTACGGACTCGAGAATTCCCAGCACAGACTGGAGTGGCCCAGTATGGACTCAAGTGGTCCCTTCTCAGACTAGGCTGGCCCAGTATGGAAACGAGTGTTCCCAGCACAGACTGGAGTGGCCCAGTATGGATTTGAGTGTTCCCAGCACAGACTGGAGTGGCCCAGTACAGAATCAAGCAGTCCCAGCACAGATTGGAGTGGCCCAGGGTGGACTCAAGCGGTCCCACCACAGACTCCAGTGGCCAGTACAGACTGGAGTGGCCCAGTATGGACTCAAGCGGTCCCCTAACAGACTGGATTGGCCAGGTGTTTTTGGATAAATGCAAGGTGCTGCATTTTGGGAAAGCAAATCTTAGCAGGGCATATACACTTAATGGGAAGGTCCTAGGGAGTGTTACTGAACAAAGAGACCTTGGAGTGCAGGTTCATACCTCCTTAAAAGTGGAGTCGCAGGTAGATAGGGTAGTTAAGAAGGCTTTCCTTTATTGGTCAGAGTACTGAGTACAGGAGTTAGGAGGTCATGTTGCGGCTGTACAGGACATTGGTTAGGCCACTGTTGGAATATTGTGTGCAATTCTGGTCTCCTTCCTGTCGGAAGGATGTTGTGAAACTTGAAAGGGTTCAGAAAAGATTTACAAGATGTTGCCAGGTTTGGAGGATTTGAGCTATAAGAACAGCTATAATAGGCTCAAGCTGCTTTCCCTGGCGGAGGCTGAGAGGTTACCTTATAGAGGTCTATAAAATCATGAGGGACATGGATGGGATAAATACACAAGGTCTTTTCTCTGGGGTGGGGGAGTCCAGAACTCAAGGGCATAGGTTTCGGGTGAGAGGGGTAAGATATAAAAGAGGACTAAGAGGAAACTTTTTCACGAAGAGGATGGTGTGTGTGTGGAATGAGCTGCCAGAGGAAGTGGTGGAGGCTAGTACAATTGCAACGTTTAAAAAGCATTTGGATGGGTATATGAATAGGAAGGGTTTAGAGGGATATGGGCAGGTGCTGGCAGGTGGGACTAGATTGGGTTGGGATATCTGATAGACATGGACGAGTTGGACCAAAGGGTTTGTTTCCATGCTGTACATCTCTATGACTCTGTGAGGTGGGCCCAGTACAGACCTCATGGCAGTGGAGAATGGGTCCCTAGTTACTTTTCTGGCACGAGCTTGGGATCCATCATTGGATTCAGTGGCTGCTACATCGCTGGAGATGATATCAGCACAATCAGCCCAGTGGTGAACAATGCCATCTGAGAATTGACAACGTGGTCATTGATTGGGCCCGGCGCTGGCAGCAGTGAAGCAGTGGCAGCAGGGCATCATGGTAGCATTGAGGAGCTGGGCCTGGCAGTGAGAGCTGATGATGAGTCTGCTGTGGGCAGTGGTGAGGTGGTGCCTGAGGAAAATCAGCCGAGTGGTGAGAGATGGCATTTGAGGAGCAGCAACTTCAACGTTAGTGGAGTCCGGTGTAGATGGCGGTGAGGCGGAGGTGGAGGGATGATGGTGCAGGCATCATTGATGATAAGCTGGCTCAAGACCGATGTAGGTCTTTATGCTACATCTTTTTTCTCCTTACTTTTAAAACTATTCAAAATGGCACTGGATAGTAGCAACATCGGACAAGCTTTTCGCTGAGGTTTATTGTTTCTCTCATCGTAATATAACATGATATTTTATCATTCATTCATTCATTGTCTATCTCAGATTTAAATTTAACTATTGTCACAGTTTTCATCACAATCGCATCCATTACATTTCCCTGGGTAATAGCCCCTAAATATATACAGCGTTAAGCCAAAGACTCCACATTCATTTGCAAATAGTTAATTCCTCAGTTATTTCCAGATTTCCGGGCACCCAATTAGCTCACTATTTCCTTTGTTGACAGGTTGTAAGCTATTGTCTCTTTTTTGCAGCCCTCTGCTTTCTCCCACTCGCCCGCATATAACCTCCCTGACATTCTCCTCAACTAATCCACAGCCTCCCGTAGCCCATTGCAGTCTCCCACTAGTCCCCTTGCAACTTCCCTTTCTGCCAACTCTCCTTCAACCTACATCTCCTCCTCAATCCCCCAACCTCTCTCACAATCTCCTCTTCACCTTACACCCTCCCAAATATAGCTTCTAAGGCTTAATTCTTGGCAAAAGGTAGATACAGCTCCCTCTGGTGATGGCTCACTACTGGCTATTGTTTTCCTTATTCTTGCTGTGTTTACTGCTTACAGGGTTTCTATTGAACCAACTAGTAACCAACATTGGAGGGATGCCGTATTGGAGGAGCCACTCTCACTGATTGTACTTAGGCAGGTAGCTATTACCTGTTTGGTTGCCCACGTGCTTGAATTTTTCTGGGCCCTGGTTTGGGGCCTTGCATGTATGCTGTGCATTGGAGAATACTGTTTCCTTTAACGGATCTGTCCCTGCATGGAAAGGTTATATCACCCTAAATGCTCACACACACCCTCTCACAGGCTTATCCTCTATCAAACTCACACACACACTTTACCAAGCATGCACATACACAAACACATACTCTCTCACCTGCATTCACACTCACATTCACATGCACACACACTCCCTCTCTTATAACACTCACGCACACATGTAAGTCTATGAGATGAATTTGCATTTGCAGAATTGTATTTGCAGATACATTCTATTTTGTTCTAAAAGAACACAATCTGCAGGCAGTCAATGCAGGCAAGCAATCCATGCAGTATTTTATAAATTCCACTTTGCAAATAGAACCAGTCTGACTCAAAATTGGAATACTGACAGACTCTAACCTCACCATGCATTGTCTGAGCTGAGATGTCACTTTTTTTTAATAAAACCTTAAGTTATCTTGAGAATGTGATTTAAAAGAAGTTCTGGGATTTACATATTAATGAACCAAGACCTGCAATCCATTCTAAAAGATGGAAGACTTGTCAGCAATTTAGGTTTGTTCCATATATCATTTCAGTTGCATGACACTGTAATCTTTTGCTATAAATTCTGTGTCTTATGATCCTGCTCCACAATCACCTGTTGAAGAAGCAGTGCTCCGAAAGCCAGTGCTTCCAAATAAACCTGTTTGACTATAAACTGATATTGTGTGACTATTGGCCACAAGGACTCATATTCTCACTCCAGGATGATTGGATCTTAAACAAAAAAAACTAAAAGAAATGCAGTTGCAGGAAATCAGAAACAAAACCAGAAATTGCTGGAGAAACTCAGCAGGTCTGGGTGTATCTGTGGCGAGAAATCAGAGTTAATATTTCAGATCCAGTGAACCTGCTACAGAAAAAGATTGGATTGAATTGGAGCTTAAGCTCTCGAGCTTTGTCTTGAAAGCACAGTGCATGCTGCTCTTTGAGCATATTGAGGGCATCAACAGAGGAGCATACTGCAGACATCCAGGCCCCACCTCAGGCGTGGGTTTCGTAATTAGCGCTGCACCCTGACACTTCTGCACAGTAGCAGCAGTGTGAACCATCTAAAAGACACAGTACAGAAACTCACCAGGCTCTTTTGACAACATCTTCTAAACTCATGATCCCTTCCACTTAGAAGGACAAGAATGGCATTTATACAGCAACATCATCACTTTCAAGTATCCCTCTAAATCACACAACACCCTGAAATGGAATTATTTCACTTATCCTATACTGTCACTGCGTCAAAATCCTAGAACTCCCCTCCTAACAGCACAGTAAGTGTATTTATGCATCACAGACTGCAGTGGTTCAAGATGGCAGCTCACCACTACCTTCTTAGGGACTCTTAGAGATGGATAACAAATGTTGGCTTAGCCAGTGATGCTCATTTCACATGAAAGCATTGAAAAACAATGAAGGTAACAACCATTTGCAGAACAGTGTGGAAAGCACTAGCAATGAATTCATTTCAGGAGTGAATTTGTCAAATTTCAACATAAGGTGCTATAAGAATGCATCTCCAAATATTCAGTCTTGCTGCATGTTGATTCAACTTCAGGGTGCTTTCCACAGTTTTCACCACAGAGAATACCTAATTAACCAACGCAACTTTACACTTCACAATGCACAACCATTCACTTCTTTTCTCTTGATCACGAGCTCCTGCAATATTTACTCAGGAATGACAGAATACAGATGGTTAATGGTGATGACATTCAGTAAAATGTAAGTACCCTGCCGATGTATTATATTGTAGGGGGATATTTATGCAGAAAGCATTGGTGGGTGATTAAACTGATTGTGATAAGTAACTTGTGGTTAATGTACTTGATTTATTCACATGGAAGGCTTTATAAAATCTCTCTTTGTACACATCCTGATCGGGCTGCTCTGAAAAATAAAGAACACAGATTTTCTTGCAGTTCCCTGAAGCGAAGGACGATTGGTGTCCCTCACAAAAATGCCTGTCAGAGATCTATCACACAGATATTAGAAACGATTGCAATAATCAGAGTCCTGCCCCTCACACACATGCCATGGGGTGTTTCTCTCCTTCTAATGCATCACACATGCCAACCTTTTCAAGCAGAGCAGCGAAAGATTTTTGCGAGATGCTGTGGAGCCAGCTAGCCCCTGCCTTGTGGGTAATCCTGCTAAAACCTGCCCTAACACCATGGGCTCTGATGATACTTTCACAGTCCGGAAAAGTGATCTTTCACTGCAGTGAAGATGAAAATATTAGAGTGGTGTGATAAATCGCACAATAATATAATTTAATAATGCCGGCCTTGTCACTCTCCACGGCTCATTTGAGTGTTGTTTGGCTATCTTTTCCTGTATTTAATTACCTTTGACCTTTGGGCCTTTTCATTTTTGTTCTGTTTGCAATGATTTGCTGCTGTGGCTTCACTAATATTGTCTTTCTTTTTCTGATACAGTAGTTTCTCTCACAGTTAAGGTGTTTAGTAGAGACAGATATAAGAGTCAAACCTCATGTGAAATAATATTATTTATAAAATACAATCTCACATCCATTCCAGTTATGTAGCTCTCCGGTTAAGTCAACTCTGGCCCCAAAACCCTTGGTGGTCAAAGGGAATGAACATGGAGTTTTTGGGATAATATTCTTCAGGATTCAGCCCCATTGTTGCTGATGTTTTAAATTCTAGTAAATACTTCCACCGCCCCCAGTACCCCAAGCCAGTAATTATTGGAAGAACCTCAGAATCAGTTTTTTTTTAACAAAACAATACTTTATTCGCAAAAAAAAAAATCTTTATGTGCATATGCATTTAATAAAGCAGTTCAGATCTGCACAGTTGTTTCATACTGTGGGCGGCACGGTGGCACAGTGGTCAGCACTGCTGCCTCACAGCGCCTGAGACCTGGGTTCAATTCCCAACTCAGGCGACTGTGTCGAGTTTGCACATTCTCCCCGTGTCTGCGTGGGTTTCCTCCGGGTGCTCCGGTTTCCTCCCACAGTCCAAAGATGTGTGGGTTAGGTGAATTGGCCATGCTAAATTGCCCGTAGTGTTAGGTTAGGGGTATGGGTGGGTTGTGCTTCGGCGGGTCGGTATGGACTTGTTGGGCCGAAGGGCCTGTTTCCACACTGTAAGTAATCTAATCTAAGTAAAAACAAACATTGGGTTTGGATTTTCTCGATAGTTACAACTAATTCAGAGGCATTTTTTTAAATATGCTAGATACTAGGAACTATTTAGATGTATCTGAGGCATCAGTGGGGTCCAATAACTGAACGGAACCTTGTTGTACATTGACAGTGGTCTATCCCCACTGTGCCTTGGCAGCAGGTGCCCCAAGCTTTAGTCCGTCCCTCAGTACATAGTGCTGGATCTTGGAATGTGCCAGTCTGCAAAACTCAGTCAGGGTCAACTCCTTGTTCTGGAAGACCAATAGGTTTTGAGCAGACCAAAGAGCATCTTTCACTGAGTTGACAGTCCTCCAGGCGCAGTCAATGTTTGTCTCAGTGTGCATCCCGAGGAACAGACCATAGAACACAGAGTCCTACGTCGCAAGCTGCTTGGGGCAATTCTTGATAAAAACCACTGCATCTTTCTCCAGACTTCCTATCAGTTTGTTTGTACCAGGAACTCCACCCCTGAACCTGTTCAGCAGAGCTCAATCCAGTGCATCACTGAGTGCTTGCGAAAGACCTCTAACCTTTTAAATATAAGGACTTGCATTCATGTAGTGTCTTTTCTGATCTCAGCATGTCCCAAAACTCTTGAAATGAAATGTTGTCATTATTCAAATGCACATAGGGAAATGTGGCAGTGAGTTTGTGTGCAATAATATCCCACAAGCAGCAATGAGATACAACTGTGTTGATGATGTTAAGGCAAAAATATTGGCTCAAACTTTGGAAAGATATCCCCTATTCTTATTAAAATTGTTGTAATGTAATTTATGAACTATTTTCTTGAGCAACAACATAAAGAGATTTAAAGTGTATGGAATAATTTGAGCCAGTCTTTGAAATTAGAGTCATAGAGATATACAGTACAGAAGAAGGCCCTTCAGCCCATTGAGTCTGAGCTCGTTAAAAACAATCACCTCACCATTCTAATCCCATTTCCCAGCACATGACCCATAGCCTTGTATGCTTTGGCATCACAACTGCACATCTAAATACTTTTCAATGTTATAAGCATTTCTGCGTTTATCACCTTTACAGCCAGTGATATCCAGATTCACACCACCTCCTGGGTGAAACAAACTTTCCTCACAACCCCTCGAAACCTCCTGCACCTTACCTAAAATCTATGTACACCCATGGTCATTGATACCTTTACCAAAGGGAACAGTTATTTCCCATCTACCCAGTCTATGCCCCTCAGAATTTTATACATCTCAATTAATTTCCCATCAGTCGCCTCTGCTCCAAGGAAAATAGCCTCAATCTATCCAATATCTCTTCATAACTAAAACTCTCCGGCCCAGATAACATTCTGGTAAATCTCTTCTGCACTCTATCATACTCCTCCTTAACGTGGATTCCAGAACTCCACAATATTCTTGCTCAGAATTCCCTCAGACAATTCAACTTTGTCAGGTAACAAACAAACAAGTTCCAATGGTGTTAATTGACCTCTCTCTCCTCCTTTAACCCCTTCTCTACATGTTTCATCTTTGGTCATGGCTTTCGTCATTGCTCTTAACGTCCTGCTCCTTTGGGTCAGTTGTGCATCTGTACCTTGACTATGCCACTCCGAAGCACCTTGAGTTGTCTTTCTGTGCCGAACCATGTTGTAAAATTTTTCCATGGGTTTATTTGTTATTCTTCCCTAATTGGTTTGGAGAAGATGGTGGTGAGTTGCCATCAGGAACAGCCACTCTTCTTGGACAGTAGGCACACCCACAGTGTCTGCAGGGGAGTTTCAAGAGTTTGAACCTGCAATATTGGAGGAACACCAATTTCTGTTTTTTTGTAACTCCAAGCAATCTGTGCTGAGTTGATCTCTGCCGGAGGTGACCATTGTTTTCTGCAACCTGCCCTCAAGTCAAAAGGAGTAAATCATCCCAAATTCCTATTCATTACTGCAATCCAGCGGTTTATGTTGAAAGGTCGTGTGGTTGGATTGCAGGTGGAGATAGAATCTCCTTAGATTACTTACAGTGTGGAAACAGGCCCTTTGGCCCAACAATCCACACCGACCTGCCAAAGCGCAACCCACCCATACTCCTTATCTAACACTACGGGCAATTTAGCATGGCCAATTCACCTGATCCGCACATCTTTGGACTGTGGGAGGAAACCGGAGCACCCGGAGGAAACCCACGCAGACATGGGGAGAACGTGCAAACTCCACACAGTCAGTCGCCTGAGGTGGGAATTGAACCCAGGTCGCTGGCACTGTGAGGCAGCAGTGCTAACCACTGTGCCACCCCCAATATGCCAATATGTTGGTTCCCACTTTGTATAAAAGATTCGCAAGCGGGAATCTGGTCTAGTCTTAGGAATCTCCTCGGAGCTAAACTGCCCTGATCACCTTTTTTCCCAGAAATGCCATAGGGACCCTCTTTACACACAAAAACAGAGTCTTGGAAGGCCTTCACGCTGTTCTAACAGCAGAATAAAGAACTTAAAAACAGCTTTCTGACAACTACAATTACTAACTACAATTAGATAGGCAGCATGGTGGCTCAATGGTTAGCACTGCTGCCTCACAGCACTAGGGACCCAGGTTCAACCCCAGCCTGGGGTGACTGTCTATATGGAGTTTGCACATTCTCCCCATGTTTGTGTGGGTTTCCTCCCATGATCCAAAGATGTGCAGGTCAGGTAAATTGGACATGCTAAGTTGCCCATTGTGTTTCGGGATGTATAGGCTAGTGCATTAATCAGGATTAAGTGTAGAATAATAAGAGTAGAGGAATGGGCTTGGGTGGGTTGTTCATCAGAGGGTCGGTGTAGACATGTTGGGCCAAATGGCCTGTTTCCACACTGTAGGGGTTCTAATAAAATTTTTGGAACAAAATGTAAAGCAACATGAGAAAAAATGAATATTTCACTCAACTGCCTGTATTGAATTCAGCCTGATGAAGGGCTTTTGCCCGAAATGTCGATTTTCGTGTTCCTTGGATGCTGTCCGACCTGCTGCGCTTTTCCAGTTCCACACTCTGAACTGAATATACAAATACATTATGAAAAATGACAATTAGGACTGTGTCTAAAATTGGACAAATTTAAATTGCACTGAACCGTTCCAGGTCAGAGCAGCACAGCATGTGCTAGATTGACTGTTCGCTTTTTTTGCTTGAAATGTTGAGTCGCTGATTCCCTGCTTCCCTCCAATTCTTTTTCCTGAAGGAGCCGGCCCCAGGTTGGCATGTGGTTGCAGGCAGCAAGTCCCTCCAAGCTCTGCACTTGAATGGCCCTTCCTCAGCCATGAGCACAGCGACTGAATATTGGGAGGAATTTCAAGTTGACAGAAAGACACTGTCTCCAAATGACTGGAGAAATGAGGGAGAGAATGCACAAGCAGTGACAAGGTGGAGCAGAAAATTCTGAAAGGGTTGAGGGGCTGGAGGAGGTTACAGAGATAGGAAGGGGTGAGGCTAGGAAACACTTCAAACACGAGGTGTTTGGAAATGAGGAGTCAGTTAGCAAGGGCGTGACAACAGGCTATCGTCCGGTAGGATTCTGTCATGTACTAAACTCAAAAGAGAATGCAAAATTGCAGATGCCAGAAATATGAAGCAAAACATTAAAAACTGAAAACACTCAGCAGACCAACATAAGCTCTCACAGTGAGAATCCTATAAAGGTATATAACCAAATAAGAATCACTGGCAGTTCGAGTAACCTTGCCCCCTCCCCTCACCCCTCTGCACAAGGTTAAAATTGGTTGTAGAAGCTTTATAGTGTCAGAATTATGTTTATCCAAGGACACTTGTTGTTAATTTTCCCATTCACCGGCAGTGATAATTCACACTTCACGGAATACAAAAGCGATAACACTGTGCACACATGTGAATCATCACTTAATGCTCCATGCTGCATGAAATCTTTCAGAACCATTTGAAAAATAACCATTCCCCAGTCTCTGTAGATGGTAGGTTTCTATTGTTCTTTCATTGATGGGGTACAGTATTGTGAAGGTGTTTCTTAAAACTCATTAAGAGATGTCAGAATCTTCTCACAATAACCTGACAATATTTTGAACTAAAATAAACAAGCATTAAGGTTTTGTGCATTTACAATTGTGAGATATCTAAAATATAATTTCAGGTCCTGACAGAGGGGCAAGAATATTCCCATCTCCCTTTATTCTTTTCAAACTGTGGCTTAATTTTTCAGCTTTTGGCGATGCAATCACAAGATTAATTATACTGCTGCACGCACCTAGGCAATCCGGCTCCCTTTAAGACCTTTTTTTATATCGAAGCAGATGCTCTATACCTCCTGTTATCAACAACATGCTTTAATATAAAGAGATTGACCATCAGTGAACCCGACAATATTATTGTTCCAGATTTTGCTAAATGTCACAGGCTAAATGGACTGCCTCCATCTTAACTACGACTATGCTCTAGCTCTGCTTTCTGACAGACTTTGATTGGAGCGACAGTGGCAAGCAAGCTCAGTAAGGGACGACACTGTATAGAGGTCACAGGTCTCTGTTTGAGATCCAATTCCATCTTCCCCCCCCCCCCCCCTTCTCCCAAGACAACTTAAGACAATGTTAAATATTGCAATCACCGCTTCCAGTTTTCCTGAAAGCATCTTCTGTAAATGCTACCATGCGTTTACCAAAAAAAAGACATATCGGGGATATTCTCGAAACGTCCTCGTGATATTTTGTAAACTATTGCAATCATAGGGCCAGCAATCACACTTCATTTCTACTTTGTCGCCTTGTTTCATGCCCACATTTTTAGGGTGGGTAAACTCAAAGTGACAACAGCAAGATGGACTGTTTCGAGAAACGATTTGGAGGTATTTCTGAATATTTCAAGCTACCTCAAAATGAATTTAAAATATCGCTAAATGCGAATTTGTCTTGCCACCAAAGCATAAAGGCATTCAGCTGAGTGCGAGTAACAGGCAAGTCAAGCTGTCTGGGCTTGAGGTGCTGTGTAAATAGCTGGAGCTAATCTCGCCCCACGTGGTTTTGACATTCCCACTCGTCTAGATCATCATAGGGCCAATTCCAGCCAATCATACTGCCTCAAACCCTAGGCAAGCCCTTATTGGCTGAGAAATCCTTTTGTTCTCTTCTTTTCGAGGTTAACTCCTGCAGTGCTGAAATTTTGGCTGCTTTCCTATTTAACTGCATTCATGTCCCAATGAATGATGTTAAATTTCTTTCACCAGTTCAAGCCCACAATAAAGATTCGAACAAGCTGCCCCCAGGATATAGTTAACCTTTATTTAGGTCTGTCCTGCTATTTTCTTTCTTTCCGCAATCACGAAAACCTTTAATCTGTGAGACAGTGTTCTGTGACTCAGGGATAGGGAACGGACGAAGCTTCATAAATGTTAACTTTTGCTTGATTAATTTCAATATTGATAAGAAGAAAATTTCACACAACGTCCAACTTTTCATCAGTCAGAAATTAAACTGTGGAGACAATGACGGTGTGGATGGCAGAACACGTGCCCCGCAAATTGTAGCTATTTGTGAAATGTTTTCAACTTGTATTCATTTATTTACAGAATGTACTATTAAGTAAATAAACTGCAATATTACTGGAATAAAATAATGCTTTTGTACTAATCTTACATCTATACGTTGTTGCAGGTTGTACTGCAAAGAACTGCAACATGCTCTGAATGCACTCTTACCCAGAAAATGACCGTTTCATGCTCCCAGCCCTCTCTTACTTTTGATCCATGTTTTCTCTGGAACCTCTCTGCCTCCCCCAGCCTTTCTTCCTCTCTTTCCACTTCTGAATACCTCCTCAGGACACTTCTCGCCATGGTTTTTGCTTCCCCTGCAATACTTTTTGCTTTTCTATTTGATATCCTTTTGTATCCATTAAGCTACAAAGAGTTATCAACCTGCTTGTAATGAGCACTATAAAAATGTCATTTTTGCCCTATATTTTATGCCTGGCATTTGAGCAACAGTAAGGACATTGTTGTACTAAGGCACTCCAACCCCCAGCAATGTTGACTCCTAACTGCCCTCCAGAGCGGCCTAACAAGCTATTCAGTTCAAGGGCAATTGGAGGTGGGCAATAATTTTCACCTTGCCAGCGATGCCCACAACCCAAGAAAGAATATTTCTTTTAAAAATCAGTTTAGGACCAATACCTTCTGAGAGTGACTCAGGACCAATGGTCTTGAGTTATACTGCTGGTCTTATATTGCTTTCTACTCTGATTAAAGAGAGCTTTGGAGACAATCTCCACATAAAGGTTACCAGTATTGCAAGGTGTGAAACATGATTGTTCTGTTAGAGTATTTAGAGATTAAACATTAATTTAAAATCTTTCTGAGGCCTCCATTGCTCAAATCACTTTGCTCTGGTCCCACAACGTGGGAGCATAAAGCTTAGTCCAGAGAAATTCAAATTCGATCCAAGTTTTCCTAGTCACATTAACACTACAATTGTATAGATGTAAAGCTGAAACTGAATATATTAGGTTCTAAGCTGATATGTTTAAAAGTAGCATTTGTTATGAAAAATAACGTATTAATGAGAGAAAGTTAAGCCCTCACCTGAATCTTGAGATTGAGGTTATCACCTGAAGAGGCTAAATCCATGTAGCAGTGTACAATATCAGCTCGAGTCTTGGAGTGTATTACAGGTTGCAGAACTTCATCCCAATTATCTTTTTTTTCTATTATACAATATAATGAAGAATGTATCGCACCAGGGAACAGACCCTTGTAAAACCCTTCAACTATTCATGTGATTGATATCTTGCACTTACTTATGTTAGAAAGTCTTGTATCTTGCTTTTGGTAATATTACAATGTGGAAGACATTCATAAATTAAAAACAAACTAACCTAGAGTCTGGTCTTTTATTCACAGAGTGTGACCACTTATATTCTAGGAGGAAAAATGGGTGTGCTAAGACGAGTGACAAAGAAGTATGTTCAAATTTAGCAGCATTAAAGATTTTGAGTGTGAATGGTTTATTAAGCTTTTGGGCATAATTTTCTATTCACTATCAGTGTGCCAGCTGTTGAGGAGATATGCAGGCTGCCTGGGAGGAGCAGATGCCCAAAGTATTAGCAAGTGGAGCCCTGTCTTCCCCTCTCCCAGTCTGAATATTTAAATACATTTATTACAAAACATAACAAAAGACACATATGCCTTTGTGGTCCATTTTTTACAACCCTTTTTATTTTTCTATGTGGAAAACATAAAAGCCTTTCCTGTGTCAAAAGGTAGCGTTGTTTATGATGGTGAGCAATTGTGTATAATGGCAGCTTTATGGTAGATTGCGATTCACTGGAAAGAATTTCATTTTACTGTCACCATCTACTTCTGTCCAAAAACCACATGCCTTGCTGCAAAATGTGAAGAATAATTTTAACTTTGATAAGAGCATAAAACAACAAAATTACAGCCTTTTTACAGATTCCAACTGATTTGAAGATATGTTGTGATGTGCCATAAATGAATGTGGCATGAGCATTTTAGCAAGTGACTGATGGATCTCCATATGAGATGCTTACTATTTATATAATATAGATATTGGATATTAGTACGCATCTACAAATACAATTGTTACCCCAATTTTACATTTCAGGTCCCACTATTGTGTGTTAGCACCATCCTTAACATCACACAGAATGGCACAATTTGGGACACAAATCTTTCCTTAGCAACTATTCAGATTGTAAAATACTTATGGATCAGGAAGCTATTCAGTCTTATATTAATTAAATCATTCAAAGTAACCTACATCCTCCAATCCACACAGTCTGGCAGTTACTTAAATGATTCCTCAATTTTTTGAACTATTATTTTGCCTTGGAGTTGATTCAAGTATTGGTCACTCTCTGCACAAAGGGGAAGCTCATGATAATAATCCTACAGTTACTTTTTACAAGTTTGAGCCTACGACTCTTAACTGTGCTCTCAAAGTCCTGTTTATAGCGTTTCCCAGATTATTCTGTTGTATCATTTACCATGTTGCACACTTTTATGCAATAATCTCACAAGTTTATTTTCCAAGTGGAAATGTCTTAGATACTCCTGCTGTTGTTTTATATATCAGACCCCTGAAACACAATCAGTCTGTGCCTAATGTCTATAGTGTTAAAACTTGTTGACTACTCACCTTGTTCCTTAATGACCAGAACTGGACATAGTACAATTATATTACTTAACTTGCATTCTACTGTTTCAGTTGTGTGGTTTCATTTTCTATTGGCCTTTTAAATTTTCTCTCTGTAGATCTGATATTTCGAGGTTGTTTAAAGTTTTGTATTTGTCAAATTTCATTTTGTTATTTCTACAGCATTTGTTAAGTTTGTCTATTATCTATTTTTCCTTTCTTTAAGCACTACTAGACTTTGTGTTAAATTTTACCCAGCATTGTTTGGCTAACTCTTTTGTTTGACTAACTCTTGTGTTTGACCTGCTGTTGGCCTTCCTGGTACACTGTCACCTGTCAATGTCACTTGTAATCATGTGGCAGGAGACATGTGATGTTACCCCATGCCCAAGTTAGATCATTCAGTTATTATTAAACTACTCCCTGTTTTATTTCACACACAAACCAGCAAAACCGTTAGACATCAGGGTTTATGTTAGTCAAGGGGGAGAGTCACCTGAAACTCGTGAGGATTCACATCCACCAGTGTGACTCAGCAGGATGAAGCCTCTGACCAACTGTAGATGAGGCAGGACCATTTGCAAGGCTGGCACAGGAGCATCACACTTGTAAAGGCACTTTGAGTGACACCTGCTAACAGTTCTTTCACAGTGTCGGGACCTGACAATGTCCAAGGAAATGTTTTTAAAAATTTCCTCTTGAATCATGAGTGTTGACAGCACAACCAGCATTTAGTGCCCGTAATGGCGTTCCACCATCTTGACCCTAAGTAAATGCAGAGTACCTTTTTTCTGTGAAGGTTTAATATTTAGGGCGGGATGGTGGCTCAGTGGTTGGCACCGCTGCCTCACATTACCAGGGTCCCAGATTCAATTCTGGCCTGGGGCGACTGTTTGCGTGCAGTTTGCACATTCTCCCCGTTTCTGCGTGGGTTTCCTCCGGGTGCTCCGGTTTCCTCCCACAGCCCAAAGATGTGCAGGTCAGGTGAATTGGCCATGTTAAATTGCCCATAGTGTTAGGTGCATTAGCCAGAGGGAAATGGGTCTGGGTGGGTTACTCTTCAGAGAGTTGGTGTGGACTTGTTGGGCTGAAGGGCCTGTTTCCACACTATATGGAATCTAATCTAATCAAACTGTGAGGCTTCTCACATCATTTCAGGCAGTGAAGTGTCAACCACATTACTGTGGATCCAGAGACCTATGCAGACCTGACTTGGTACAAACAACTGACTTCCTCTCAGAACATCGTGGTGAACCTGATGGGATTTTTACAATAGTCTTTATTAAGCATATTATTCCTGGTTTATTAATTAGTTGAAGTTAAATTTCCCTAGTTGCAATGGTGGATTTGAACTCGTGTGTTTGGGACCATTATGCCTCTGGATTAAAGTTATCACTGTGCTATCCCTCTCTTACTTAGATTACTTAGATTATTTACAGTGTGGAAACAGGCCCTTTGGCCCAACTAGTCCACACTGACCCTCCAAAGAACAATCCACCCAGACCCATTCCCCTACGTTTACCCCTTCATCCATCACTACGGGCAATTTGGCATGGCCAATTCACCTAATCTGCACATCTTTGGACAGTGGGAGGAAACCGGAGTACCCGGAGGAAACCCATGCAGACACGGGGAGAATGTGCAAACTCCACACAGACAGTTGCCTGAGGTGGGATTGAACCCGGGTCTCTGGCACTGTGAGGCCTTTGCGTTTTCTTTACATTCTCTCCAAGGGAACAAGTGAGCCTTTTTGGAAAGGCAAATTGAACTTTTGGGACTGTGGTGAGATGCGGTAACCAGTGATGGTACCGTGTCTGGCACGATTATTTTTGACAGATCCAGTAAACCAGCTCTTTTGTAACATGACTTTAAACTGGGACAGAATGGAAAACAAGACCAGCCCAAAAACTACAATAGAGGATGAAAAGGGTTTGCGCATTTATTTGAATACTTTAGACATAAACGTGTAGCATCCCAAAGTATTGCTTTTATATTAATGAAGAGGTTAATTTAGTTCATTTTTAAATTAGTTCAATTGCTTGGAGGTTGAATGAAGGTTAACACAAAAAAAACTCTCACCAGTGTGCTGTCCCTTTCGGCTCCTCAACTCTTGAATCCTGGCATGCAAGATCTTGATTGAGTTGTACTGTATGAATCCTACAGCGTCTGTAATACCTATTTTGTATGGCATTGGGCATCAAATTCATCTGACCTTGGTGCTCCTGTCAGCTTGTTAACCCAGTCTATTCATACTAGGATGATTTTATGAGGTAGAAAAATAAATGACTATTAAAAATCCCTCCTACCTTCCTGAGCTGGTTTGGCCTCCCATGTGTGCTTGGTTTACAGACTCCCAGCTTCTGCGCTTCAAGTCCTGGTGTAAATATTTCCCTGCATACTTTCAGAAATGAAAGTGCGCAATTTTTTGTTATTTTGGCAGAAAACTTCTGGCTATTTTGTCATGTCTTAATTTGTCCAGGAATGCACCAACCCTCAGGATCATCCAAAGCCTGGGGCATGATTTGGAATGCTGCAGCTACTGTGAAAGCACTGAAGGGGGAAAGGGACGATGCTGTCCATTAAGGGGCAGAGAATCTTTTTGTATCTAAGAATATTAACAGCAATTCTTTCCAATTTAACTTCGAATGCCAACTTAATTTGGATCATTGAGTTTTGCTTCTTGCTGGCAGCCCCTGCATAGTAGCCGCCAAGGGCCATGTTGAGGAAGCGTCTATTCAGCCATCTCAATTATGGGCAGGTGCTGTAATCCAGATGTTTTGACATGGATCCACAGTAACAGCTCAATATTGAGGCCCAGGATTGCATGGGAGTTTTGCAGGTAGGAAGCCTGGAGCAGCGGGGCCACATACACTTGTCTCCTTTTGCTGCCTCGACCCAGCCAACACTCATCAAACATTGGCTCCAGTGTCACACCATTGCCATGCTTGTGCCATACCCAGTGCCAGTCTCATGCTGGTGTGAACCCATGCGAAAATTCACTCCAGAATCCTGGGCAAGCTTTAGAAGGTACATGCCTGAGATTATCCTGTTCCCACTCCTGGAAACAACATTGGTAACACACAGACTGTTTAATGAATATTTATTTGATATGTGCTAGAGAACAAATAAAATGTAAATTGTACCAGCCTCCTGCCAGGCCTCACAGACACGACTCAATATTAGGCAGCCATATTAGTGATTCATTGCATATTTTGTTCCTGCTGCACTAAAAGACAAATTTTTTTTAAGGACAGACTATCACTTTAAAACCCAGAAACATCGATCATTTAAAAATTGTGAAAAGAAATTTCTGCAGTAATCATTGGAATAAAAGTTCAACCTTTTCAGAATTTTAATTCACAAATAAGCAAGTTATTTCTCACTTTTTTTTCTGATCTCTTAATTCAGCAGAGTTTCTTCATTCGATTTGGGGAGTGGAATAACATCCTTCAAATCAGAAACAGCTCAGAGGAGGATACTCAAAACACCGGAACTTATCTTCCCCTGAGAAGGGGTTATGGGAATATTTGAAACTGAATGTGTAATTTATATTGAACAACATTACTTAAAAATGTACTTAAATACATAAAATTTGAAAAGACATTAAGATATAACTCCTTAAGCAAAAGTGCAGCTTCAGATTTATTGCTTAGTCATATGTTATGATGTGGAGGTGCAGGTGTTGGACTGGGTCGGACCAAGTCAGAAGTCACACGACACCAGGTTATAGTCCAACAGGTTTATTTGAAATCACAAGCTTTCAGAGCATAGGCCCTTTGTCAGGTGTGGTCTTTCACCTTCTGCCATGTCCTTATCCTGGTCCCCAAGCACCAGGCCCTGCCATCACATGGGCTGCTACCACAAACATTTTTGATGAAGGGCTCCAGCCCAAAATGTCAATTTTCCTGCTCCTTGGATGCTGCCTGACCTGCTGTGCTTTTTCAGCACCACACTCTCAACTGCTACCACAAACAATTCTTTGTCAGCCACTATGGCCCCCAATAGAAGCTATTCATTCTCCCAGGCTGTCCTTTACCCATTCCTTTGTCTGCCCAACTGTTTTTCTCTCACTGGGCTTCATCTCTACCTATTGCTTACTCCTACCTCCTCCTCCTACCCTATCTTTGGCGTATATACCAACCTTTTTCCCAAAGACATTCAGATCTGAAAAAGGGTCACTGGACCTGAAACATTAACTCTGCTTTCTCTACACCGATGCTGCCAGACCTGCTGAGTTTTTCCAGCAATTTCTGTTTGTGTTTATTTCCATTTTGCATCTTTTTTCGCTCTCCCTCTCTCTCCATTATTAATAACCCCCTTTGCACTGAGCATCTACCTCTGTCAAAACTACAAAAAAAATCCTACTTCTTTTAGCTCTGAAGAAGTCATCTCAGACTCAAATGTTACTTCTGTCTCTCTCTTCACAGATGCCACCAAACCTGCCGAGTTTCTCTCGCATGTTCTGTGTTTGTTGCATCCTGGTTAATGGTGGGACAAAAGACATTGAATAATAAAAAGAAATGCTAAGTATCACAATTTGAATTCATTGGGCAATTGTGAAATGCTTTTCCTCAACCTAATCAAACTTCCTACACCTGATTCCAGATCAAACAGTGCATTTCGATACCATTCTGTTCAACAGCTCCTCTCAAATACCAGGTGTGCAATACACAGGAAGAGATGCACTCCAAAATAACGGAACTTTTCATACAAACCTACATCAAATCAAACTAAAGTATTTTATAGATCATGCATAAGTAATTGCACAGGAAAATGCACTGTATTGAATGATTTGTAGCATGCCACACTGAAGATAATTTTGCAAATTTTAAACATGCTTTAAAAGGATAAAACATCAAATGTCATGTTGTGTCATTATCAATTCAAGTCGAGTAATCATTTGTGTGTGAATATTTATATGTATACAATAAAATATTGTCAAAATGTTCATGCAATATGTACAATTTGTGAGTGTTTAGTTTATTACTACTTTGACTGCTATAAAACCTTACCATTGAACTTTGTCAAAGGCAGTTAAAATGATGGACAAATTTCAAAATATTGCAGAAATTATGCAAAATTGCATGAAAATCATGGACACTTATGCAGAAGAGTGAGCAGGAAGTCTGAAAGAACTGTCGGTATTGTAAAAGTGTTGCTGAAAGAGAGACCCATGCCTTTGAAAAGGCAGCACCCATAACATCACCTGTGACTTAAGCAGCAAACAAGCAGCCTTTTGTTTATTCTGAATAAAGGATCAATCACTTCTATAAGATCACAACTACATCCCGTATTTCATTGATAAAGGTTCTAGTGTATTATCAGGTTTTTGCACATCGAGAAACAAGCTCTCATACAAGTTCACTTTTTGTTTATAACCTTTCAATGTTTTCCATCTTAAGAAGATCATTAAAAGTTAAATCTCTCAATATTATCCTGAAAGCTTGCTTTTGGATTAGTTTCAACTGATTGGATGCCCCAGATGTAAAGCTGGAATGCCAAACCTGGCTAGCATATTTCATGCAGAACCTAGTCACTGTTCTTTCAAGAAATAATAAATTATCAATCCTGATACTAGCATTTTAATACATTCCCTTGTTTTATTTTCCTTACAATGAATCTACACGTGTCCCATTTTAAAATTAGACATTATGGATACTTGATAGTGTAATGGTGGAGACATTCTCAAGAGCAGATGACTTATTAAATTTGGAATCACTCTTGTTTTTACAAAATAAACATAGTTCTTGTATCTTCACACAATTGATGGTCACATTTTTCGCTTCCAGCTTTTCAACAAACATTTCAAGACGATCCTTGAATAAATGAATTGTCTGAAAAATGACTGTAATTCTCAAAGACTGCACTGCCATCAGTGTAGCTGAACATTTGGCAATGTAATTTCAAATTATTAATAGAAACACATGAACATCTAGTACAATTTCCTGAGGTGTACATGAATTTGAGCCCAATTTGATTGTATCGTACCATTTTTAATCCTTTAAATCTTCTTTGTTAGGAATGTATCTGTTCAATTTACAACAGAATAACAGGTATAATCCTTCCACTTATTTAACAGTTTGTAGTGATCAGTTAGGTTAGAAACCTTATGACAGATAATAAATGCTCTTGTGAAGCATTTTTTTTCTCTATCAGTCACTGAATAGCGTTTGTGCCTTCAATTCAGCAGAGAATGGATCTTGGTTGATTTTATTTTGCATCCAAATCAAAAGTCAGAGCGCTCGTTAAAGACATCCTACACCTCATCAAAGATAAAAGTCTCATACACCTTGTTAATAATAGGCTTCTGACAGTATACAGAGCCCTTTCCTCTGGTCATTGGTGTATTCACTCTGACTAGGGATACAGCACTGGCAGACTTCCAGACCTAAGGAACCTGCCTGGAAATCACTGAAGTATTAAGTAATAATGGTCATCTGGCTGTGCCAGACTGGGGAATTGAGAATAGACAGGTTGATTGAAGGACAAGACCACAGGTTGAGTCCTTCAGTTGTTCTACTATCTTTAGTCCCTCAGCACAATAGACAGTCCATCCTAATGCTTTGATCACTGCTCCAGCTCCTATTATGCTTTGTTTCTCTGATGCTTTGCAGCTTTCGAATAGTACACAGTTGGGTAGTGGTGGAGAATGTTCTAATGCTACAGATGACACACTGATTGTTGATGGGGTGATTTTCTTTGTGCCACTCAGCTCATGAGTACTAACTGTACTCAATCAAGGTTGAAATGACACCATTCAACCAGTCAGAATGTCGTATTTTCAGAAACACAACACAAAGGAAGCAGCCAAAGCTGCAGCACTTTAGTTAAGAAATGCGACATGACCTACAATCAGGTCTGCTGAATTCCCTCACATTATTTCCAGTAAGTATTAACCATAGACACGGGGAGTAAGATTTATTTTCACAGGATTATCTGCTAGCTCAGCAGATTAAAAGTCTTTTAATGTAACCTAGAGAAAAAAACTTATTTCTTCAGAAACAGATTGTCCATCACCTTCTGGTGCTGTAACTTTATTAATATTTTGCTAAATCTGGTATCTGAAAGCCTTCGGATATCATATTTCAAGTTATTATTCTCTATTCCTATCACCTCGTTAAGTCTAAATAATTTTCTTGCCCATTGTATTTTGGATGCCAATGCTTTAAAACAATTTCAGACTTAAGATGTGTCTGTACAGTAGAATTCAAATATTTTCAGAAGCATTCAGTTGTCATAGCTTTGCACGACTAGCAGTAAAAAATATTGCTAACGTGCTCAAGACCATCAGAAAAGCACAATCTGTCAGTAGGTGTGACCCTTCTTAGAGACATTAATCTCTGGTGGGACACTTGCATGATTAGGATCAGGCTGAATCACTACTGCAATGCAACGTGAATACTCTTTAAGAGCAAGCAATAACTGGTAAGTATCCACCATGTTTATATCATTAAACTTCAAATATTGCTGAGATAAGTTAGTGTATTTATGAAGCATTTAAAATAACGAATAAAATAATTAAGAATCTCTTTAAAATAGGCCCAATAAATACACCCACACAGAAGTATTGTAAATATGCAATAAATGCATGTATCTGCAGTTGGAGGTAACATAGGGATTCTCACAATAAACGGTTACATCTTCTTGGGAACCCTGGGTGATTTTAATCTGACACAGATTGTTTCAATATTATCATTTCAAAGAGATACTGAAATCTAGATACTGTGGACAATGGAGCAGCAAAACAAATTTATTTAAAAACTGGTCTTTTTGGGTTAGATCAGTGGGTAAATAATGAAGTATCAAACTGATCCACACAGAGAAGCACAATTAACTGATTAGCAAATGCAAAGGTAAAAATGGTGCATTAATCTGCTACTTAAAATGTGTGCAGACTGGGAAGCAGATGCTTAAAGAGAAAATGACTCAATATTATACACTTAACAGAATGGGTATCTATGGAAACAAGTGGGGTGTCTGGGCTTGGAAAAAAACGTTTTTATAACAGAATTACACCAAGCCCCAATAGATTAAGAAATATTTGATTAAGGTGTATTTATTTGTGTGCATGTCTGCAAATGGAAAAAAAAATTACCATTTACAATATTGCAACTTTACACTAGTGATTCATTCTGTGACTGAATATAAATGGATAAAAAAGACTTGATTTTTAAAAAAATCTATTTTCCTGTTATATTTCAGAAACAATTGCAAGGGCCCTCACATCTTTCATACACAGGTGATAACATGTGAAAGAATAGACTTATAAATATGTTGCTGTTACCTTCAGCAAAATAACAACAGTCAATAGATTGGGTATCAGTGTTCTAAATATCCAACAAAAACTGCTGCTCAAAGATTTATGTTTGGAAAAGGTATTCTGTCCCCTGCGCGGGGATGGGGTTGGGGTTAATGGTGAGGATGGAGATCTCTGCAGCAATTCAGTGGCTGAATCAGGAAAGTCTGTCCGAATTCCATGCTCGATTCGAGTTCGATCCCAATTAAATGTGTTGCCTATAATGAGAAGCAGGCTTTGAGGATTCATTCTTTATTTTTCAAATCATTCTGTCTCAACCCATTGGAAAGCCCTCGCTCACATGGTTAGTGGATCTGGGTGCTTTTTCCCTCTTAGGCTGCAAAGTACAACGAGTTTCCTACAAACGGAAACCTTGTTGAGCTCTGCTTGCTGAAGATTCTTACAAGCAGAACAAACCACCCTGGGAGAGGAAAGAGGAATGTTGAGGCCATGCTGATTGCCAAGCTGCCCTGTCAGCAGTTGTGAGAGAGGTACCTATTTACCTTCCCATCAAGAGGCAAAGGGACAAATTAGAGAGAAATACCTATACGCACCGTTACGAACAGGTGAGGAGCAGTGAGTCAGCTTCTTTCTGTGATACCTCCAGTTATACCTCACTAGTTAATTCAGATTAGATTAGATTCCCTACAGTGTGGAAACAGGCCCTTCGGCCCAACCAGTCCACACTGACCCTCCGAAGAGCAACCCTCCCAGACCCATCTCCCTCTCACTAATGCACCTTACACTATGGGCAATTTAGCATGGCCAATTCACCTGACTTGCACATCTTTGGATTGTGGGAGGAAACCGGAGCACCGGGAGGAAACCCACGCAGACACGGGGAGAATGTGCAAACTCCACACAGACAGTAGCCTGAGGCTGGAATCGAACCAGAGTCCCTGGCGCTGTGAGGCTGCAATACTAATCACTAAATCACCGTGCCACCCCTAATTTGTTCACCAGAAATAAAGTCAGGAGCCAATTACAAGGTTTTCTTGAATAAAAGGAAGAGTATTAACTGCTAACCCAAGGAAAAATATTAAAGATGTGACATCAACCACAGGTACAGTTACTACATTTAAAAGACATTTGGATAAGGACATGAATAGGAAAAGTATGCAGGGATATGGGCCATACACAGGCAAGTGGGTCTAGGTTAGTTTGGGAACATGGTCAGCATGGACTGATTGGACCAAAGGTTTTGTTTCCATACTGTACGACCCTATGACTATGACACACAAACACAAAGCAAAATATTTTAAAGAGGATAGTGTTGTATACACAAAGAATGTGCAGTTTAGAGGTCTTAAGGTGTTGTTGAGGTTTTAAGTTTTAACCTGAGGCCACTGTTGGTTAACAAAGTCTTGGATCATTATCAGTGGTGAATGTCACAGATATCTTTGGGTTCTCAGTTTTTGGAAACTGCTCAAATTTGTTTTTGTCAGTGTTCCCTTGTCCTTCCTGATCCAGAGCAGAAAAGAGAGCATCTTTCAGTTCTGCAGTTACCAATCCTGCTCACTTTGCTCTGCCTCATTCATACCTTCCAGTTTATAGGACTTCTTTCCAAACTGGATAAATTATTGAATGCATTTCATCTCAATATATGCAACTTATCAAACAGATTTAGAGTCATAAAGTCATAGAGATGCACAGCACGGACACAGACCCTTCGGTCCAACCCGTCCATGCCGACCAGATAGCCCAACCCAATCTAGTCCCACCTGCCAGCACCCAGCCCATATCCCTCCAAACCCTTCCTACTCATATACCCATCCAGATCCCATTTAAATGGTGCAATTGTACTAGCCTCCACCACTTCCTCTGGCAGCTCTTTCCACATACACACCACCCCCTGCGTGAAAAAGTTTCCCCTTAGGTCTCTTTTATATCTTTCCCCTCTCACCCTAAACCTATGCCCTTGAGTTCTGGACTTCCGCACCCCAGAGAAGAGACCTTGTCTATTTATCCCACCCATGCCCCTAATGATTTTATAAGCCTCAATAAGGTCACCACTCAGCTTCTGCCAGGGAAAGCAACTCAAGCCTATTCAACCTGTTCTTATAGCTCAAATCCTCCAAATCTGGCAAAGTCCTTGTAAATCTTTTCTGAATGTTTTCAAGTTTCACAACATCCTTCCAATAGGAAGGAGACCAGAACTGCATGCAAAATTCCAACAGTGGCCTAACCAGCATCCTGTAAGCTGCAACATGACCTCCCAACTCCTGTACTCAATACTCTGACCAATAAAGGAAAGCATACCAAATGCTTTCTTCACTATTCTATCTACCTGCAACTACTTTCAAGGAGCTATGAACCTGCACTCCAAAATCTCTTTGTTCAGCAACACTCCCTAGGACCTCATCATTAAGTGTATATGCCCTGCTAAGATTTGCTTTCCCAAAATGCAGCACCTTACATTTATCTAAAATCACCTGAGTCCATGCTGGGCTCACCCGAGTCCGTGCTGAGCTAACAGCTTTCTCTGACAGCTCATTCCATACACGTACCACCCATTGCATGAAAATGTTGCCCCTTAGGTCTCTTTTATATCTTTCCCCTCTCACCCTAAACCTATGCCCTCCAGTTCTGGACTCCCCAATCCCAGGGAAAAGACTTTGTTTATTTGCCCTATCCATGCCCCTCATAATTTTGTAAACCTCTATAAGGTCACCCCTCAAACTCCGACACTCCAGGGAAAACAGCCCCAGCTTGTTCAGCCTCTCCCCATAGCTCAAATCTTCCAACCCTGGCAACTTCCTTCTAAATCTTTTCTGAACCCTTTCAAGTTTCACAACATCTTTCCAATAGGAAGGAGACCAGAATTGCATGCAATATTCCAACAGTGGCCTAACCAATGTCCTGTACAGCTGCAACATGACCTCCCAACTCCTGTACTCAATATTCTGACCAATAAAGGAAAGCATACCAAATGCCTTCTTCACTATCCTATCTACCTGCGACTACACTTTCAAGGAGCTATGAACCTGCACTCCAAAATCTCTGTTCAGCTACACTCTCTAGGACCTTAAGATTTGCTTTCCCAAAATGCAGTACCTCGCATTTTTCCGAGTTAAACTCCATCTGCCACTTCTCAGCCCATTGGCCCATCTGGTCCAGATCCTGTTGTAATCTGAGGTAACCTTCTTCGCTGTCCACTACACCTCCAATTTTGGTGTCACCTGCAAACTTACTAACTGTACCTCTTATGCTCGCATCCAAATCATTTTTGTAAATGACAAAAAGTAGAGGACCCAGCACCGATCCTTGTGGCACTCCACTGGTCACAGGCCTCCAGTCTGAAAAACAACCCTCCACCACCACCCTCTGTCTTCTACCTTTGAACCAGTTCTGTATTGAAATGGCTAGTTCTCCATGTATTCCATGAGATCTAACCTTGCTAACCAGTCTCCCATGGGGAACCTTGTCGAAGGTCTTACTGAAGTCCACATTGATCACATCTACCGCTCTGCCCTCATCATTTTGATTGTCTTTAAAAAGGTGTGTGTTTTACACACCTAATTGGATTCAGCGTATTTTGATTAAAAGGGTTAATTTCAGTTCAGACAGTTTAATTTATTTCACATTGATTTCCTGGAGGTGGGGCTCAGCCTATGGTTAAGTGATCACGGCAGCCATCTTAAAGCATCAGTGTCTTTACATTTCAATCGAGAATGTGGTGCTGGAAAAGCACAGCGAGTCAGGCAGCATCTGAGGAGCAGGAGTATCGACATTTCATTGATTCTCCTGCTCTCCTAGGCTGCTGCCTGACCTGCTGTGCTTTTCCAGCACCATACTCTCGACTTTGATCTTCAGCACATATAGTCCTCACTTTCTCCTAGTCTTTACATTTCAGTCCATGTAAGTCTATGCATTAAAATCAGATGATTAAAGTAAAAAATTGATAGCGCATATTTAATCACTTTCATGATTGAGCTCAGTTCAAAGTGACTTCCCTTTTAATAGTGTGAGTGTGTCACATCATTCTTTAATGACCTGCTTCCGTTGGACAAAACAAATTCAATCTCCAGTTCTCCGATTCATTCCACAAAAAAACCTTTCAATTAGCAATTCAGCCATTTCAAGTTTTTCCAAAATTTGACCAGCAGAAAGAAGCGCAGAATCCCTCCCCTGTTGAGAGAGGCCTTTCAGCCCATCAATTCCGCATTGATCCTCTGAAGAGCATTCCACCCAGACCTAGCCCCACCCTCCCCCCATTTCCAGCATTTACCATAGCTAACTCACCTAGCCTGCCGATTCCCAGACACTATGGTCAATTTAGCATGGCTAATCCATGACTAATGCACATATTTGGACTGTGGGAGGAAACCCACACAGCCATGAGTAGAATGTGCAAACTCCACACAGACAGTCACCCAAAGCTGGAATTGAGCCCAGGTCCCTGGCACCCTGAGGCAACAGTGCTAACCATTGAGCCACTGTGCTGCCCACAGGGGCAATACCATTTGTAATGAAACACTACTATGTTTCATTCTTTAAGGAGTACACTGTTAGATCACCTTACGAACTCTCCACTACTCCAATCCTGGTCTCTTCTGTTTAAATCACTCAGCTTTTGGTAACTGTGTTCTCATCTGCTGGGCCCTAAACTCTGGAATTCTTTCTTTAAACCTTTCCACTTGTCTAACACTCTCTCCTCCTTCAAGATTTGCAGTTTGTTAAAGGGGCCATATCAATACAAGATATTGTTGTTGTATGGATTACAAAGTAGGTACCACCGAGTGCTATTTATACGATGAAATATTGTTAGTATATATTATTACTGTAATACCTCATTACCTGTAGCTTAATAAAGTATAACTGCTACTTTATTTTTCTCTACCATCATTAAGAGTCATAAAAACTCATTTGGCTCGAACCTTGCTTCCTGTGGATATTACATTGAATACTTAAATGAATACTGAAACCTGAAGGTCAAAGACTGGCCTCATGATTACCACAGTGTCAAAAGTTTCTTTGATCATTCTTTTTTAAATGTAAGAAAAACAACTAAAGTGCTTCCTTGCAATGTTATGAAACAAAACTTGATCTTGAGTCACAGGGTTAAAAGGTGAATTCCCAAAACCTTGGTCAAAAAGACAGATTGTGACTTATGCAGAAGTACAGGTTAAATCTGATTGTAATGTGTAATGAGTCAGTCTCCAACTTCACAGGAATTGATGCAATGCCACATGATCTTTCTCTGACTTGAAGCCTGGTGGCAAGATGAAGCCAAAGTAGGACATTGCTTCAAATAAATTTAACGCTTTTCTTTACCCCAGCCGACTCGGTGCATATTCTCAGTAGCATGAGACCAAGACCATTATATGTTGTCAGCAAATGAAAGAACAACATGGAAAAATTCTTGCCATTATTAAAAAGCTTCAAGCAGTTCACAGGTTTCAGTCAGGCAGAACCCTGGCTGAACTGGTGTCAGAGGTTTTCCAGGTGTCGCACCGCATTGTGTTTTGCTATGAAGCAGAGGGCCAAGCAGATCAGTGTGCAATTGTACATAATAGATGGTCAGGCAGACAATATCCTAGTCAGGCAAGGGATTGTCAAAGAACAAACTACATATGGGGATGCATACTACCTGCAAAAGAAAAACACTGTTGCTAAGCAGATTGAATTTAACAAGCATACCCAGCAAGAAGGGGAAGGATTGCTTCTTCTGTCAATGATCTGCACAGACTTGCAGAGAACTGTGAAACCAGCAGCTTAAGAAAATAATTAATCAGGACAGAATTATGTCTCAAGATGAAGCATTGTCTGACTACTTGTGGTCAAGGGATGACTTAACAATAATAAAGGCAATTCTATTGAGCCGATGAGTTAGTGTCAGGAAGTAAAATCAATCAGTGATGTGAAGCGACACGGAGAGCCAAATCCCAAAAATGACCAAATCAACGGAGTGTGTTAAATTTAAAAGCAGAGATGTGACTGTACGAAAGGCATGAAAAGCATCCATCATCCCTAACTGTTATTGGTGTAACAAGGAAAAAAAACACTGTCACAAAATTTGTCCAAGCAAACATGCTGAATTCTACTTGGTAGGAGGAAGAGCCACTTTTAGAGGGTGTGGTGCAGCAAGAAGCTAGGACAAGTTGGACAGAATAACTAAGAAGAGAATTCCTTGAAAGATGCCCTTGTCTATAAAATTGAAGATATTAATGATGTGGAGACACCTTTCTTTGATTCAGGAATCAATTAGAAGCTGTTGGAGTGTTGACGTCCTCGCAGAGGAAAACAAGACAGGATTTAAGTTCGGCACAGTTGCAATAATTTTGGTTCTTTCTGATACAGAATCTTGGTTGTTCCCTTCAGCCATTTTTCAAAACATTAGACAGGCCAGGAGGCGTAGAATTCAAAGACATATTACCTCTTTATCCAACCCTTCAATAATGAGAGAGAAAAGCATTAAACCATAATATGCAATCCATTACTTGAGCTGTTCTCGCTTCTCCAGGAAATCTGGCTAACTTAAATCTGACTTGGAGAATACAGCAACAGGAAAGTCATGAAGACCTCTGAAAGCTTCATCACTGAATTTCCATAGTTGTCCACAGGACTAGGAGAACTGAAGACAACAAAGCATCATGCTCTACATCCTGAAATGAAGCCAGTGTGGCCGCTTACTCTCTGAAAAGTTGCTCATCTACTCTTGCCAAAGATGGAAAATGATTCCATGTTGAAGCAGGGAATTATTTCATTTGCGATAGAATCAACCAGCAAGCCATTAGGGATGGTCCAGCTGCCAAAACCCAGCTTAGCTCATCAGAATCTGTGTAGATTTTACACATCTAAACAAAACAGTGGACCACAACATTCATCCATATCCTCTGTGGACAAGAACTTAGCAAATGTGGAAAGAATTCAATCTTGACAAAGCTACATATAAATAATGGTTTTTGGCAACTACTTGTTGATGAAGAAACTGAGTTGCTCACAACCCTCATTACATCAGTTAGAAGATTTTGTTTCAACAGGTTACAGCCAGGAGGCATCTTACATACCACACTCTCAGACAGTACTCTGAACAGAGGGGGCACTTTTGTGACATGATGCTTGGTCATTTCCAAAGTCCCGAGACTCAGTACAATGCAACAATTCCTTTGAGAACATTTGGGTCTCACCGAATGTCAAACCAGAGCAAATTATTCTGTTTGATGGTTAAGTCCCTCAATATCAATGCAAGAGGTTATTTCAAGCTGTATTACTTCTGGTATTTGCTGTCAGGAGACAAGAAAATCATTTATGTCACCTTGTTTGCCATCAATAATTTGGGAACATCAATACAGAGATAATGCTCTTGACAGTGGTAGACTACCACTTCAGATGAATACAAATCAAGTTACTGAAGCAAAGCTTTAATCTCTAAAAGATATCTTAGCAATACATGGAATCCCAGAACTTGTAACTTCAGACAATAGATGACAGATTGTCAGTGAATATATCAAAGCATTCACAGTGTCATGTGAAATTGTCCATACTATCAGCCCACTAAGAACTCCTCAAGCCAATGGTAAAGCTGAAAAAGGAGTACATGGAGTGAAAGCATTGCTGAAGAGTAATAATGACATTCAACTTGTATTTCTGAGCTATTGTTCAACTCCAAACCAAAATTATTTAACTCCAAGTGAGCTCCTCATGGAAGAAGACTAAGAACACAGATCCCTCCTCTTCCATATACATTCACGCCATGAGTACAAGATGATGATTTGGCAAAGGTGACGGGGAATTAGGATGAGTACTGTTCCGATTAGATGTGGAAAATCAATAAATATCATAAAGCTTCCAGCCTACCAGAACTCCAACCAGAAGAGCTAGCTGAATTCAAGACCAAGTCATAATGGACAAGTAGTGGTACGGACACCACATTTGCAGTCCTACCTCATTCCAAATGAAAATATTGTAGTGTGGCAGAATGGATGTGCATTAGCTTCTGCACAGAATTGACCTTCTACACAGTTGAAGCATCATCAACACAGTAAAACAAACCAGACACACTGTATACATCAAAAGGCCTAGATGACAGCTTGACTGTTGAACCAGGGGCATCCATCAATGCTCCTTTTACCCAGCAGAATCTGAAAGACCATACGGAGGATTTGAATTCCTAATCTCTTCTGAAGGAGCTGGGAGCTCATCGAGGTAAACGAGTGAAACTGTCAAAATGGTTGACCTGGTAAAAAAGAAGTGAAATTCAGAGACCTGGGAGGGATGTAGTATAAGGAATTAAATTTAATTGTGTAATCTGCTGATAAGATACCACATACATAACTGCAAGAACTGATGTAATGTTAGATGCTTTTGCTTTATCTTGCAAACTTGTGGAAAGGTGAAGCAATGGTGACATGATTCTTAAATGAAGTCAGTGCCTTTTTTTTACCTCATCAGACTCTATAAATATTTACGACAAGACAAGAATAAAGGCAAATATGGTAGATGCTGTCAATCTGAAATGAACACATAGAATGCTGGAGAAGCTCAGCCTGCCTGGCAGCATCTGCGGAGAGAGAAACAGAGTTGACGTTTCAAGTTTGGGGTAGTTTTTCTGCAGAACTGGAGTTCCAGATGAAACATTGCAATGATTTTAAACTCAAGTACTGCTCAACCAGGCTATGTTGATCAGTGAGCATTAGAGAGATAGGTGAATGGTGTGTGCTGCGCGTTAGCGCACAGGAACCAGAGTTTTGTATGACCTCAACGTAACACAAGATTAACAATGTGAGGACAGCCAGAAAAGTCTTCAGGTAATAAAGGCAAGAAGAGAGTGTAAGCAAGAGAACATCTTGAGGCAGGGTCAGAGTCATGTAGTTTATATAGTGGGAGTAAGTGAAACCTTTTTAAAAAGAAAACCTTAGTGATGCCATTGATATGATTAAAAGTTTATTACTGGGTCACAGAGTCAAATACAAGACTAAACTTATGAACAGCTTGCTGCTCAGCCAACTCCCAGGAAGAAGGAGAAAGTTGAAGTTTGTAAATGGAGTACAAACTAATAAAGAAAGGATCACGTTTGTTCCTAAATATTAAGGTATTTGTGAGTAGCAGATATAATGTTGGACATAGAACAGTGTCTCCCAACTTTTGCCCACTGTGGCTTCATATTGAGGCTTGAAAACTGTAGTGATCCACTGGTGATTACTGAGAGATGGAAGGGAGTGGGGAGGTAGAGAGTAAAACTATGAGAGCACAGGGTAAACAAGACAAGGCCTGTGAAAGCAGGAGGAGGCAGGGCAGAGTATCACCACAGCTCACGATCCTAAAATTGCAGCTCACGAGCCCACTTGGAGATGGTGTAGAGGGGTAGAAGAAAAATTGCATCATTGCAGTACCATTTGTAACATCACAGGGTCTCAAAGTGCTTAACCAATTCATGCCGTTGTGGTGCAGAGAGTGTTGCAGTGTAGGAATGTCCGAATTATTGCACAGTAAAGTCAGATTGGAAACAAAAACAGAAATTGCTGCCAGAACTCAGCAGTTCTGCATCAAAATTGTTCTGATGAAAAGTCACCACACTGGAGATGTTAACTCTGCTTTCTTCCCACAGATGTTACCAGACCTGCCGAGTTTTGCCAGCAATTTCTGCTTTTTGTACCAGATCCCCAATGTCAGCAATTCTTTGTTTTATATTAAAGTCAGATCAGATATTGTGATTTGTTTTAGTAGTGTTGCTCAAGGGATAAGTGTTGACCAGGGCATTTGTCAACTTCCCAGCTCTTTCTTTACCAGGGAGGTGACCTTAAGGTATAGGAATCAAGTACCTGCCTGACCAAAGGTGATGGTATTAAAAAATATATTGTTTAAAATTAACATGAACTAAATCCAAACCATTTGGCCCAGAGCTGTAGACATTACCACTGCACCCAAATAAACTAGCTTGTTATTTCTAGAAGATGTGGTGTGCATGAGGAAAGAGGCAAAAAAAACTTAATTTTTACCCAAATTTGAAAACAAACAGTGTTTGCTTATGTTCTGGTACTGCCTCAGCAAAATGCAGAGGAAATGGTGTGGTTTTAAATGAATTGGCAAACTTCAAAGATGATTGGTCAGCAGGTAGAAGACCTTAATGTGATAATCATTGAAACTATTCTTCTGCTTGTATTGGCCTCTATAAGAAACATATTCCCATTTTGTTTGAAAAATTTGATTGTGACCCTTTTAAAATGCAACTCTTTCATGAGCATGCAAAACCTCAAATTTGATCCAGAACACAATATGACTTCAGAGCTCGCTGTATAGCAGCACTCTGAATCGGAACACACAGTTGCTCCCTTTCATTCATCCAGCACTGTTTCACTGAAATATATAAAATGTTTTGGGTAAGATCATCTTGGCAGCTGCATTGCTCCCCAGTGATCAAGGTGACCTTCCATCGTTCTGTCCTGTAGACTATCTCATCAATCACACGCATACAGTCCACAAACCACATGGAATCTCTAGCATGCCTCAATAACCTCTTCACTACGGCAAGCTGTGTGTCATTTTAAATCCACAGTATGACCACTGATGACAACAGCCCCATTTTATGTCAGTCATCCTTGTACACGTCTCCTGAAACACTGGAAAAACACACAAGTGTCACAAGGACAAGTCAGAACCCTAAAATACCATGCACATTATAAGCCTTAAAGTACAAAATGTGTTTTTTAAAAGGAATCTTCTACAGCCAAACAGACAACTGCAGATGTAAATTAAGTCATGGTCTGGCAAAGACCTTTGTGAGGCTCATAGAATGATATACCTGAAGAGTGTCAGGGAAACTTCAAACAGAGAATGAAGCGTGAATAGGAACAGATTACCAGGGTGATGATTATTTCTCCTCTCTCAGCAGAAAGCTACATCTTGGAGAGGTTTTGTGTTATGGCTTTCTGGGAATATACAAAGAAGGGTTAAAAGCTAACTGCAAGTATATGTTAATGGCCTTATGCCCTATTAGGTGCATTTGTGTACAATGGAAATCTCAGCTTGGAGAACCGTATTTAAACATGCCATCTTTAAAAAAGAGACTCTTTCACACACTGAGTGTTAGAAACCAACTAGCCAGCAACTATCATCAAAAGGAATCAGGATAAAGGAGTTTCAATCAACCTACAAAGCCTTGACACAAAATCGACTGTTCAGCTACTAATGTCAACACTAAAAGTAATATGTGCTGCAACAAGATAATATTCAACAATCTGCTCTTCATGAACAATTCAGAAACTGATTTATATAACTTTTTTTAGACTTTGTTCTTTTTCACTCACCCCAAATCACTAATGTGTGCATGTATGTGTGAGTGTGTTTGTGAGTGGAGGTGTGAGAGTGGGTGGCAAATTGTTTGTGTGTTTGTCAGTTTGGGGGGTTTATGTACATGTGGGTGGGTGGGAACGTGTGTGTGTGTTTGTTTGTGAGTATGTTTGTATGTTGCAGTATCATTCTTCCTCGCATTTAGAAACTCTCTTTCCAATAATTCAAGAAAACCTGGTTAAATTGGTTCCTTTAAAAATGTAAGTTCATTTGGATTTAGGAGAAAAGTATCCAAATGGGAAGGGAAGGGATCCATTTAAAATTAACTTTGATGCAAGTAACAGAGGGAGTGGTGAATAATCAAGATTAGCGTCAAAAAGTGTGGAGCAAGAGAGTCAACAGTTCAAGCATCCCTGATGAAGGGCTTATGCCCAAAACATCAACTCTCCTGCTCCTCGGATGCTGCCTGACTGTGCTTTTCCAGCACCACGCTTTTTGACTCTGATCTCCAGCATCTGCAGTCCTCACTTTCTCCGAATAACTAAGATTACCCCCACTCATCTGGGAGTCTCACGGTTTGAGGAATCCTGTTTGGAAATGAAATGAATTGGGGAGCCTCACTCAGAGACTGATTATAAAACAAGGTAGCCTCACACTTCTATCAAATGTTATGAATTTACTGGGAAATATGTAAAATTCCAGTCAGACTGCAATTCAGGACAAGATGATTAGGGGTTTAGATAGGGTAGACACTGAGAACCTTTTACCGCTAATGGAGTCAGCTGTTACAAGGGGACACAGCTTTAAATTAAGGGGTGGAAGGTATAGGACAGATGTTAGGGGTAGATTCTTTACACAGTGGGTTGTGAGTTCATGGAATGCCCTGCCAGTAGCAGTGGTGAACTCTCCCTCTTTATGGTCATTTAAGCGGGCATTGGATAGGCATTTGGAAGTTATTGGGCTAGTGTAGGTTAGGTAGGATTCGGTCGGCGCAACATTGAGGGCCGAAGGGCCTGTACTGCGCTGTATTTTTCTATGTTCTATGTTCTAAAAGCAATTCACACCAGCTTTCATTAGTAACATAAAATACCTCAATTTATTGCAGCACATTTAATTAAACAAAAGGTAGAGGAAATAAAAGAGGATTTCTAATCTGCTGCTATACAACTAAATCCATACCGTTAAAAACCCTAAATACCTACATGCATTCACGATTAACTGAGAGAACAAAACAAATGGCTTGATACAACTACAATGGATGGAAAAAGAAGATGGGATAAACAAAATTTTGAAGATCGAAATTCAAGATTTCAAGGCTGGGTTAAATTGTTTCACACAGTTGCTTTTGTGTTTTAGTAATATTTTGTCTGTAAAGTGATGGGGGTTCTTCACATTGATACTCGATCTGGCAGACCCAGTTTTAAGGTTTCTTGATTTTCTGTCTTTTTTCTCACACAGAGGTGGGGTGGGGAAGAGAGAGATGGATGCTTTCAGTTTGCAGGGTCTGGCTGCATTTCTCTCTACCACCCTACCACTTGTAGCTTTTTAACAGTCTGCAACTAAATCCATCCGAAGGCCATTGTCAGGCAGAATTTCCTTAACCTGAAAGATTTGCAGTTCTGCTCAGACTTAAAAATCCCTCCCTCAAAGCTTCAAAAAACATCATTGTCTAATGCAGCCAAATATATACCATTCTTGATTTTCAAGTTGCAAAACTCTCCTGGCATTTTGGTTATATAGCAGTCTAGCAGTTTATAGTCTCAAAAATGAAAAATATGTGGTCTCTGACAAAAGGCAGATTTCTGGGTGGAGCTGGCACTCAGAATTAAAACCAGACATAATGGTTTGCAAAAAAACTACCAAATGCAAGTATTCACGTTGTACAGTTGTTGCCCTATTGTCCATGTGTTGCAGATTTTTTCCTAACTCTTTCCAGAAAAAAGACACTTCCTTTCAATAGTGGTCTGCCTTATCACGACCTTGATACTGCAGATTTTAAAGCTGCAACTTCTTAATGTCTATAGTGTTACAACTTAAATGTCATTTTTTTAAAAAAAAGGATACTGTGGTAGGGTGCAGGATATGGCTTCATGCTGTGATTTCCCACATTTTGATTTACCAGTTATCCTGCTGGTCCTGTCGTAGTACCTGATAATCCCTCAGAAGGAGGAAGTAAATACTTGAGAAAGCACTCTGTCACCTCGTATCCTTTTAATGGAGGTGGTTGCAAGAGCATAGTGCTCAAAAGCACCGTAACCTCTACGCACCACTTACCCCAATTTACAATACTGCCTGCTGCCCTTAGCTGAGAGACAGCAATGAAGTCCATAGTTCAAAAGGAGAAGAATCAGAATCCATGCTTTTAGTTTGAATGAAAATGCAGTGCGCCAGATCTCTGCAGGTCAGCTCATGGATATCAAAGTGTGAAGCACAGAGTAAGTCCGCAGCGCATCGGCAATGAGTAGAACGCCATTAATGCAGAGCCATCTTGAAGATTGCTCTCATACACTCCACAGCAACCATTTAACTCTTAGTTTAAGCACAATGCTTGACCAGACATGATGGGACAAAGGTGGAGGAAGAGATAAACAACGAAAGTGTTTTGCAAAGTAGAGGCAAAATGACAAGGAAAAATAAATTTTATTTATCAATTTATGACAGGGAAGTGCAAAATAAATGTAATTTTCTTTCATGCCCTAAGTTTCAATTTGAATGGAGGAGAGCAATTCTATTTTATCTTAAAAGTATTTGACCTTACGAACAAATGAATGTAGAATGTCACAGTACCTCACAGAAAAATCTAATGGGGCTGGATTCAGCCGGTTCTAATGAACTTTAAGTTAAAACAAAAATAGCTGAGTTACTGAAAATTAGAAGTGGTAGCCTCAGAAGTAGAGCACAGGTTGTAATTTCAAGCCCTCCCCCTCCCTTTTGAAGTTATGATTGATCTTGATGGGGAAGTATAACAGGTTCTCGGTCAGGTTGTGGTGGATCAAGCCCTGCACATCAGCAGAACATTCCATCTCAAGGCAGGTTGAAGCTCCCACAACCACTCCTGTTCATCTGTTTTTGGCTAATCATGGATTGGCATTAGCAGTGAATGATTCAGCTGGGCTTTCCTCCCATTTGAGAACAACACTATCCATCTAGCAGGCTTCTGGGAAAAGGCAACAAGTCAGCAAATGAGGGCAAACAAATTTAAATGCCAGTCAAGGCCAGGATTCAAACTCCTGGCCCTTAGTTTGGCACTCCAGTGTCTATCAATGCCGTCACTGGCTGTCTTACCTGATTACTGATGATAAATTGCATGTACTGCTGTGCCATTGAGTTCCAGCATTAGTGATCACGCCATGAATCCTAATACATGATTCTGATTTAAACCAAGCCAATGAGTGCAGATGAGGGATTTTGCCTGCTGAGGTTGGGGAAATCAGGCAGTGAGTCGTCATGTTGCACTTTTATCCATCTCCAAGAGTCTGCTTTAAGAGCGATACAGCTCCCTGCAAGGAATAAACTGCCGGCTCAATTTTCCTCTCCACGTGACTGAGCTCTTTACTTCAACTGCTCCATTGCTTGCAACTGTCTGCCTGGAGACAGTATCCTTCCCATCAACGGTTCTATCCCCTGCCTTTGTAGTGGAGAATTTGCAAAGATCCGTCACAAATTAGTGGACAGCATTTAATCTCATATTAATGATACCCAACAGCAGATCCCGGTGGGAGTGACTGGGTTTGGGTGGATGGAAATGGTGGAGGGTAAGAACTGGCCTCAGCACTCATTGGACAAAGGATATGGGACCTCTGCTGGGATTCTTGCTTGGGGAGGGAATATTACTGAGGGTTCCTATACTTGATCATTCTTTAAGAATCCCTATTGAAGGCACACATCCATGGATGGCAGTCAACGGCAGAATTGGATTGGGTTGTGAACTAAGCTCTTGTCAGAAAATGTTTACACATGACTGGCTGGTGGAGTGAGGATGACTGGAAGCTGTGGGGCACTTCGCCAGCAAAGAGTGAAAACCTTCAGGGGACTTGAAATAAAAACTGGTAAGAGAAGGGAAAATATCCAAAACAATATTTTTTTA
Source organism: Hemiscyllium ocellatum (assembly GCF_020745735.1). Classification (NCBI taxonomy): domain Eukaryota; kingdom Metazoa; phylum Chordata; class Chondrichthyes; order Orectolobiformes; family Hemiscylliidae; genus Hemiscyllium; species Hemiscyllium ocellatum. Next base: position 22,732,974 of record NC_083425.1, on the reverse strand, counting down.
AAAAGCTGTTGACGATTCCGCAATTAGCACCTTGCACGGGAGCGACATTTCCCAGAGAAATCCTCTTCCCCCCCCCCCCCTATTCCCAGTCAAGGAAAAACCTATGTTAAGTGCAAGTCGCTGTCTGTGTCAGGGCAGTACATCAACTTCAGTGCGCTGAAATACAGCATTGCCCCCTGGAGCCAATATCTGATATTACAAGTGAAAGTCAGATTTAGTTGTGAAGTGACTAAAGCAAATGCTATTCTGCAAGATTTAAGAGTCAGACCCTGTGAATAGTTCGTAATTTATTCATTGGTAATTATGAAAGAAATGGCGCACATTTTGGGATCTTTTTTATTAGAGACCCTAATAATCCAACTTATTTAATGATGCCACCTGTAGCAATCCAAACAAAAAAGCTGCTTGCATTTCTGAGTGCACTGTTGTACATCCTTCTGGCAATTCATCATTCTTCATTGACAGCTTGGCTTTACCAAAAGATAAAATCCCAATTTTTTTCTGTTTATGTGGAATGTGATAATTACTGTTTTCTCTTATATGTGAATTAAACAAATAACTAGGTCCTTACCACTGCTTGGTCTTGTTTCAGTCAGCGTCAATATTCGATGGCAGGAAGAGAGATTGTTACTCAGAGCCAATATCAGGGGTGAAGGAGCACTGCTTTACATTAATGAACCTCCCAGTTCCAATGACAAGGGAGTTGACTGTCATTATGCTGCATCACCCTACTTGAAACCAAGACAGAATTAAATTGCTCTATTTATTCAAATTCCAAGTGTACCACATTTGAAAATAATCCTGCCCTCACTCAGGGTTCATGCACACTCCCACTGCCTCTGCACACACCCAAGGTGTGCACACACTCACAGTACCCACTCTCATTGCCCATGCTCACAGGCTGCACATAACTCCAAGGTCTTGTTGTGTGCACGCTCAGTGTGTCTTCAGACACTCACAATGTCTACACATACACTCATTGCCCATACACACTCCACTGCTGTACACACTCCCAGAGCCTCTACAGACTCCCAGTGCCTGTACAGACTCTCAATGCCTGCACACACTCCCAGTGCCTGTACATACTCCCACTGCCCATCCACACTCCATTGCCTGCACACACTCCAAAACCTGTGTGCACTCCCATAGCGTCGATTCTCCTGCTCTTCGCATGCTGCCTGGCGTGCTGTGTTTTCCAGCATGACATTTTTCAACTCTGCACTTCCATAGCCTGTACTTTGTTCAATTAGGGTCACTGATAGTTCCTTGAAAGTGGAGTCACAGGTAGACAGGGTAGTGAAGCAAGGCATTTAGTACGCTTGTCTTTATTGATCAGTGCATTGAGTATAGGCCATTTTTAGAATACCGCATTCAATTCTAGTGTCTCTGCTACAGAAAATATGTTGTTAAATTTGAAAGGGTGCAGAAACGATTTACCAGGATGTTGCTGTGATTGGAGGGTTTGAGCTACAGGGAGAGGTGAATAGAGCTATTTTCCCTGGAGTGTCAGAGGCCAAGGGGTGACCTCATGGAGGTTTATAAAATCATGAGGGACATGGATAGGGTGAATAACCAAGGTTTTTTTTCCCAGGGTGTGGGTGTTCAAAACTGGAGGGCACAAGTTTAAGGTGAAAGGGGAAAGATTTAAAAGGGACCTAAGGGGCAACTTTTTCACACAGAGGATGGTGCATGTGTGGAATGAACTGCCAGAGAAAGTGGTGGAAGCTGATACACTTACAACATTTAAAATGCATTTGGATGGATATATGAATAGGGAGGGTTTGGAGGAATATGGGCCAAGCCATGGCAAATGAGACTAGATTAATTTAAGATATCTACTCAGCATAGACAGCTTAGACCAAAATGTCTGACTATGGTATCATAATTCATACATTGTGAATGATGAAACATGTCTGTTAAAATAGCAGACAGGAATGTGCCAATCGTTTAGCCACTAACATTGAAAATGGGAATTTTTGGTCATATACATGACTAATTGTCTGACAGGAAGAGCCGTCAACTCCCTTACTGACAGCACTCTTTATTTATGATGTTGCTGCCGGGATTCGGCACAGGGATGGTGACCTCCATCCTCTGACTGGAAATTTGGGGGCTGAGTCCACAGCTGTTGAGAGTCACAACCTGCCCCTCATGGTTCCTGCCTGAACTAATGGCTTCCGGCCCACGGAACAGGGTGTCCCACATCCAGGAGTTGCTGACCATCCTGAACAAAGGGCAGCCTGTCAGTCCCAGTAGCTCCATTAGTGGCCACTGTTTGGACTGCAGCAGGCCCAGGATTACTCAGCGCAGCTTCCCAACTGCCCCCCACCCCCATCACCCCCGCCAACAAACAATGCCCTGGCAGTTGAAGTGTGTGTGTGTGTGTGTGTGTGTGTGTGTGTGTGAGAGAGAGAGAGAGCCTCCATTGGGTACAAGGTGCTCAAACAAGAGGACCCCATCACTGAACTAAACAAAGATCCTAAAAAGGGATGCTGGAAATCTGAAACAAAAACAGAATAATGGAAAACCTCAGCCACATTTGTGGAGCCACATCTCACAGCGCCTGAGACCCGGGTTCAATTCCCGACTCAGGTAACTGACTGTGTGGAGTTTGCACGTTCTCCCCGTGTCTGCATGGGTTTCCTCCAGGTGCTCCAGTTTCCTCCCACAGTCCTAAAGATGTGCGGGTCAGGTGAATTGGCCATGCTAAATTGCCTGTAGTGTTAGGTAAGGAGTAAATGTAGGGGTATAGGTGGGTTGCGCTTCGTCGGGTCAGTGTGGACTTGTTGGGCCGAAGGGCCTGTTTCCACACTGTAAGTAATCTAATCTAAAAAAAAGAAAGCAAAGTTAACATTTTGGGTCCAGTCACCTTTCTTCAATTCACTGATCACTGACCTTACAAGTAGGTCTTCAGCTTTTACTGGACAGCTTTCCCAGGTGCCAAAGCGCCCCCCCCCGCACGACTAAAATAGAAGATGCCCTTAACTGGAAGCAGGAAGGCAACAGGACTGATACCAAACAACTATCCCACCTGAGATTTCCTCTCTTATCTCTCAGCCCATGCACAGGGCCTGGGAGTGAGGGGGAGGGTATGATGATGCCATATCTTTGCTGAGCTCATTTAGTAAAGCTGACATCTCTGGGATAGACAGACGGAGGTTTAGAGTCTCCCTGTTCGGCTGAGATGATGGTAACACTTTGGCACACTATCTTGACAGTGCTTTGCTGCCAACTTTTGGAGGAAATGAGATTTTAACATCCAAGGCTGGGTCCACCTTTATTGACAAATAAATATCCTAGAACAACAATTTAAAGAAAAGCAGAATTTTTCCCAATGGCTTAGTCAATGTTTTTCCCTCAGAAAACACCAGGAAAGAAGCGTACTTGCTACTTGTTCATCTCCATTACCGGTTCTGGGCCCGATGTGCACTTTGTCAATGATTTGTTTAACTCAAGGCACCCTGTGATGTTCTAGGATGTGTTGTTAGACACATTTAACTTTTAGCTCCTGACAAAGTCTCCTGATCTTTTTTGGCTACTCTAAAAGGTAGAAATTAAACCAAATGTCCAGTTTCACACTCCCTCTACCAAATTAAATAGCAATACTTAAAGCAGTGACCTACACCATTCTGCTCAGGATTCTTCAGCAATGACAGTGACTGAGATAGGTTACTGAATAAATGTAATTATTTTGAAATGGAACTATAAACTGTGAATGCTGAAGATCTGAAACTCAAACAAAAACTGCTGGAGAAACTCAGCCGATCCAGTAACTTCTGTAGAGAAAGAAAAACAGAGTCAATGTTTCAAGTCCAGTTCTGAAGAAGGGATATTGGACCCGGAACATTAACTCTGCTTTCTCCACACTGATGCTGCCTGATCTGCTGAGTTTCGCCGGCAAATTCTGGATTTGTTAATTGTTTAAAATGCTGCTATCAAATGGAACAGGAGTAATCCCGGGCGCCAGAATTTCCTGCACGCCATTCTTTCTGAAGTTCCAGAATGTACCTTCAGCTTACTGCTTACCAGGCAAGCAGTACAAATTTTCTTTAAAAAGCTGACAAGTGCTGACAGATCCTGCTGGTATTATTTAGGCCGAAGACCCAATCTCTGACCAGCTTTAGACCTTTTGATTGGGGCACATCATCCATGCAATGAATCCCTTACAGGGCCAAACACCAGGATAGTGCCAAGATCTGTTATCAAGCAAGAGAATAATGTTTTTTTCCTGAATCTCTGATTGGTAAAGAATGATATTGGAACCAGACTTTGCTCAATCATTATTCACTTACAGAATGAATGGTTAGAAGCATACACCTCCCAACTCAACCTCACCACAGTTTCAATAAGTGTCTCTTTCCTTTCTTTACATTAACCTGTTAAATTGACATGTTATGGTACACATCTGTGATAAGTAGGACATGAATCTAGACCATCTTGTCCAGAGATATGGATGCTAACACTTCACGATGAGACCTCTAGTGTCTCTTTATAAGTGCTCAAGTGAAATACGAATTAATGCCCTTCATGTGTATCCAATTAAACACAATTTAACCACAATTAACACAATGCTCTGGAATTTTCACACAACACATGCTGCAATTATTTTTCAATTCGTGTTTTAAGTACTTTTTCAGTATAACAGCACAGTTGTTTGAAAAATATTTATAGACGACCCTTGTTACTTAATGAATCCTGTTGGAACTACCCAATATTCAGATAGTAAAAACTATCGTAATCTTTGCGCCATGTGCCTCCATGCTCGGTACCCTTCTATCTGGGAGAGGTGATGGGAATGGAGCCTCAGAAGATTCTGAGGTCAGATAAGATCATCTGTGCATTTTTTCTTTGGTGAAAGAAGCCAGTTTTGGAAAAGCAAAGTCTTTTCCATGTGCCACATTTGAAGTTGGCCCTGTTTTTTACCTTGTTTGTTGGGCTATTGTTTCATTTGGGATTTCTAAAACTGCATGATCTTCATACAATAGATTCCAACCCACTATGATTGCCAAATCACATTTCCAATTTATTATGATTGATGTTGGCGGCTCTCATGTCTCATCAGACGTCATCATTAAAACAGAGCACTTTGGGTATTTGTAGTATGGACTACATTCCTATTCAACTAATCCTATGGGATATGTTCCCTGATCTTCAGTTAAAGTCACCATTTGGTTAGCTATATCTCAGAGAGAGCCTCTAAAACACAACTGGAGTGAATGTGAAAGGGCCAGGAGGTGGGTGGACTTGGAGTAACCAAATGAATTCATGTTTGTAGTCCACCAGCCATTATAGAAGGAGGATTTCAGGATTTAGAAGATTATTGAATAAAACTGTCAATAATGTGGAACGTACTTTGCAGGTTACAGAGCTAAGTGTACACAGAACTAATCAAGTACTCCAGGGAATAATAGCTGAAGCATTTTGTCGTACAGATGTACATGAATATTCCATCTGTGCAAAGTAGCTGAATTTGAATAATTAAGGCATAGATGTATGTAGATATTTTGTCATACATCTCTACCACACGGCTGTGTCTGATGGTGGGGTATCAGCAATGAAAAACTTGTTCTTAGTTGATTTAATGAATAAGCTAAAATCCATTGTAAGAAAATTGTCTCTGTTCTGTGCAGTGCAGAGACTTGTTAGGCCATATATGTTCTCCTTATTGAAGTTTGAGGTTTAATTTTGTTTTCATTTCTTTAATTTTTCTAAACGTTCAAAGTGTATAAATTGGATCCCATTTTCCTTTATAAAAAGTTAAAAATCACACAACACCAGGTTATAATCCAACAGGTTTATTTGGAAGCGCTAGCTTTCGGAGCACTGCTCCTTCATAAGGTGATTGTGGAGAATAAGATTGTAAGACACAGAATTTATAGCGAGGAGAAAGTGAGGACTGCAGATGCTGGAGATCAGAGCTGAAAATGTGTTGCTGGAAAAGCGCAGCAGGTCAGGCAGCATCCAAGGAACAGGAGATTTGATGTTTCGGGCATAAGCCCTTCTTCAGGAATGAGGAAAGTGTGTCCAGCAGGCTAAGATAAAAAGTAGGGAGGAGGGATTGGGGGAGGGGTGATGGAGATACGATAGGTGGAAGGAGGTCAAGGGAAAGAGATCAAAACAGAATTTATAGCAAAAGTTTACAGTGTGATGTAACTGAAATTATATATTGAGAAGTCTCAGATTATTTGTTAAATCTCTCATCTTTTAGAATGACCATGTAGGTTTCAGTTCTTTCATATGTAAATCACAAAACTTTTTTATAAAAATAAAAAAGTTATACTCTCAAGTGCACTTTAACAATTGGTGTCATGTTGACCCAGATAATGTATTGAAGGTGTTAACTCCCTGTGAGGCTGTCTGTGCCACAATGGTCAGACTGATTCTAATGTAAAAAACAGATTTACAGAATTTTACATGGATTCATGCAGTTTTTGAGCAAAATAAAATGTAATTCTGCAAGTACAAAATCACCGCACAAACTTATATATGTGTGTGTGTGTGTTGGGGGGCGCGGGGAAGTGTCTGTTAGAGGGTGTGTGTGAGAGTGTAAAGGGGTTTCAGTCTATGAGAGGGTCTGTGTGAGTGTATGAGAGAGGGTCTGAGTGTGTCTATGTGGCGTGTGTGTCTGTTTGACTTTATGCATGTCTGTCTGTCTGTCTGTCTGTGTATAGTGCAATGGAGTCACTTGTGTTGTGACGTAAACCCAAGGTCCCAGCTGAGGCCATCCCCGTGGATACCAAATTCGTGCAAGTTATGTTTTTGTTTTCAAAATTCTTTTCTTTTTCTTTATATAAACAAATAATCCATAGTTTCAAAACAAGGCAAAATGCTGCAAAGACTGGAAATCTGAAACAAAAACAGAACATACAGCAGGTGAATTAACACCTACAGAGGAGATCAGACAGGTTAAAATTTTAGGGGAGGACCCCTTTTCAAAGTATCCTTTGTATAATTCACATCTTCAAAGCAAGCACCAAGGGCAAAAGGACAACTATGAAATCACCCTGATGAAGGACCACTGGACTCAAAACAGTAACTCCGCTTCCTCTGCACAGATGCTGCTAGACCTGCTGAGATCCTCCATTAAGTTTTGGATTTGATACAGATTTTCAGTATCCACAGTTCTTTGCTTTATTTTAATATGATGAAATCACTCCTGTTGTCTGAATGATTTACATTAACCCTCTTTGAGTGTGAAAGCACCTAATCATACACAATTGAGCAGTGCCCCTGCCTGGAATCTTATCAGATGACGTTACAGCAAAAAAACATACAAATGCACATTTAAAATAGTCAACTAATAATGTTAAGTGTGGCGCAGTGGCTCAGTGGTTAACACTGCTGCCTCACAGCACCGGGGACTGGGTTCGATTCCACCCTTAGGCAACTGTCTGTGTGGAGTTTGTGTGGGCTTCCTGTGGGTCCTCCAGTTTCCTCCCACAGTCCAAAGAAGGGCAGGATAGGTGGATTGACCATACTAAATTGCCCATAGTGTCCAGGGATATGTGGGTCAGCCATGGTAAATGTGGGGTTATGAGAATTGGCTAGGCATCTGGGTCTGGATTGGATGCTTTTCAGAGAATCGGTGCAGACTTGATGGGCCAAATGGCCTCTTTCCACACTGTAGGAATTCAATGATTCGAACTAATCCAGATATTAACACATCAAAGCCCAAACAGAATCATATTATACAAAAGCAATTTGAGAAACTGAAACAACTTCAAAACATCCCTGAAGAATCAAATATTCCCATGAGTCACAGGAATTCCTGGCTGTAACGTTTTTAAAAAATGCCATGATATCTACCCCTCTACTGTCCAATTAAAGTCAAATACAAGGACAAACATGTCAGAAACACTAATCCAAGGCAACTAATTGACCAGATGTGTTTCAGTGACTGCCAGATAATCAGAGGGAGGATGATTGACCAAAATGGAAAAGATTCATTTGGGAAGGCGGTGAGCACCTCGAAGCATTCTTCCGACAGCACCTGTAGGCAAAACAAATGCATCAGAGAGGACATCAACCTCCAAAAACCCATCCATTCTACACCTCAAGCACCACCTGCCCCGCATATGGCAGAATCTGTCATTTGTGCATTGGACATCAGAGTCCAGTAGAAATTCAGTCAACCAAGTGAAAGCGGTTCATACTCAGTCCTGAGGGACTGCTTAGGAAGGAAGAGGGATGTTCAAAGCAGACACTCAGTTTATTATCCTTGAGACAAGTTCACTGAGCCCTTTAAAGAGGCAATTGTTGGGTGGTTATACACCATAGAAAAATCTAGCTCTTTTACTTATCCTTGATCTGTACTATTTACAAGATTGAAATTACATTTATTTTAATGTCTTCAAGGAGGCTTCCTCATCTCTGACAGGGAATTGGCAAGATAAGCTGTGTTTAGATGTGGGGGCCATCCAGCAAGTAGGAAGTGGAGTCCAACAACATCTGTCCAAAAGCTGTGTTTATCAACAACCAGAAATAAGCAGTGAATTCATCTCTATGAAATGATTAAAAACTAGTGTTTGCTGAAAACAATGGCAGACTCCATGACCAGACCATGTTGGATACCCCTTGAGTGCCTTGTGTCAGTGGGAAGGTTATCAATGACTACACAGCCTCTTTAGAGAATGATTTTAGTCTCTTTCCAACTTTAAGAGCATGCAGCTCAATTTGGGGCTAATACCTGTTGTTCAAATAATGTGTGTCTTTTTTTACGCTTGCTGTGTTCGGTCATAACCTGTCAACATCGAGAATAAAGTGATCTCCTCAAAGCACAGATTCTAAGACTCAAGGATTGCTAAGAGCAAGGCTTTGACATATGCTCCTGTGTAATGATACTGGGATGATATGTTTTTTTAATAATATACTGTGATATCTACCCCTCTACCTTCCAATTATAGTCAAATACAAGGAGGAACATGTCAGAAACACTACCACAAAGCTACTAACTGGCCAGATCTGTTTCAGTGAATGCCGGCTAATCAGAGGGGAGAGAGTTAAAGACTGTCATTAAAACATAATAAATCACATGGTGAAGGGCAATAAGAAAAAAAAATCTGGAAGTAATATATTTTGAAACTTAAATATATTTTTAAAATGTCAAAATATTAACTTGAAAAGGCTAAATGGTTATCTTGTTGGATTATTTGTATTTTCGGCAGTTTTCAACAAAAGTAAGAAAAATGGAAATGTCGTGTTGATTAAACTGGAGAATTCCTCTGAAGTTGTTGCTGTGTGGGGTTTCTCGACACTGTTACCCTGGCTCTAGGCAACAAAGTTAATTAGCAATTTAATGTTGGTTGTGCAGTAGCTTCGGGAGAATTCATCTGCTCCCTTTTCTTATCTGTCACCTCACCAAATGATCTGTTTTATTACCAAACTTTCATCTCAGACCTGTTATTTTACGTAGGGCAAAAGAGACTGCAGGAAGAACAGCAAGGTCCAGACTGTTTTTGTTTCTGTTCTCTGCACAACTCTCTTCATTCTGTTCACATTCTGACATATATTAATGTGCATTATGCTTGTGTAGCTGCAGGTGTTCAAGAATCTAAACTCGAAAGAAAACATCAACCCCTCATTCTGTAGCATTGTTCATTAAGTAAAAGTTGTTACCTTTGAGGACAGTAGACCTTCTCATTGCTTTTATATTAACAGCTTTATATAAACTGATGAATAAAGATTACATTGAATATGTTGCTAGCAGCATTAATTATGGGATCTTTAACATTTACATTGAAGAAGATGCCTCCTAAAATTCTGAAATTGTTGTATATGAAGCCACTTGGAAAATCATGTAAATCAATGCTAGACTTCACATTATATTCACATTTATCTAAAACATCAGTTTAGTTTTGCTGTAAAGTAAAGCTCAATTCTCATGAATCTTTTTCCAAGAGCGTGCGAAATGTGAATGTCTCAAAAATACTTCTAACCATTATGAATGGTTGCTTTATCTGTAGCATCAGATCAACCAATCAAAACACTGAAATGAAAGTCTGAACTGAACGCAACCCTGTTTCAAGCTACTGATTCAAATCAGTTCTCAAAAGGATAGCTTTCAGTCATTGCGCTAACAATAATGTAATTATTTGGCAAAATGTTTCTGGACAAATCCTTCCAATTCACCTAAATATATACGGGAATCACCTAAGTAATTCAGGAATTAAAATCAAATTCAACTTGTCTTTGTTCCCCTTTTACCCTTTTGCCATTGAGTAATGACACCAACTAAATTGTACACATCAGAAAGTTCATGGTTGAGTCTGTGGTCTGTGTTTAATTAGTTGAACTTGGCTGGGCAATGGTTTGGTGCATTGTAATTGTCCTGAACACCCCTGGATTCAGGAGAAGGTAATTCAATTTTCCTGCACCTGATTATTGTCCAACATCTTCCTTCTGGATAGTGCATGTCTGTGAACTTTGAATGGGAGCAGAATTGGATTTAAGTATCTTCCATCTTCAAACAGCCTGTTAACTCTAACTATCCAGATGTAAAAATAAAAGTAAAATGCATTGCCAATTTACTGAGGAGCTGTTAGTGATGGTGAAACTCGATTACAATGTCAGAAATTTAAGGATAGGCATGGAAAAGCTGGGCTAAAAAAATACGTATTCTGAGATGATTCAAACTTATTACTGTTCACTTCAGGCATACAGTGGCAATATCCTGTAGATACATGGCAATATCTCACCAATTGCAAACAGAAATCATCAATGTTAATATTCACAGGTAATCTGTTGCAACTCCAAATAAGATAGTTTTAGTGGGTCGTTTTTAGAGAATGAGCCAAAAACTAAAGTTTCTTATAAGCAACGTTAGTTACCGGAGCAAAGTGACACCAGAGGAATCAGCAATGAAATAGTTTTAAAATGGACAGTGATAAATCCTTTCGTTGTCACAATGCCTCCCTCTCAATAAAAGGCTTGTGACAGCAGCGCTGACAGACAGTATCCAGTAGCAATAATTATACAACATTACTTAAGGACCTCCTCAGTAAAGCTTGTACAGGTTCTGACAGAGTGACACAGAGCAGAAACTAAGATGGTGCAGCAGGCAAAACATAAAAGATTCTTGTCATAATCAACTGAGTCTCAGTGATGGCTATTCTCTTTACGATCATAGAATTCCAACAGTGTGGGTACAGTCCATTTGGCCCAAAAGGTCCACATCGATCTTCCGAAAAGTAGTCCACCCAGACCCATTCCCCCACCCTATTACTCTACATTTACCCCTGATTAACGCATCTAACTTATACATCCCTGAACACTTAGCATGGCCAATTCACCTAACCTGCACATCTTTGGATTGTGGGGGGAAACTGGAGCGCTGGAGGAAACCCACACAGACACAGGGAGAATGTGCAAACTCCATATACAGTCACCAGAGGGTGGAATTGAACCCTCAATGCTGTGAGGCAGCAGTGCTAACCGCTGAACCAAAATGGCACCCAGATGAGGAGCATAGCATCACAGAAACCATGTATATAAAAATATCCAGATTAACATTGGTACAGCTTTGTTCAGATGGTGTTGCTTGTGAATTACCTGCACAGAATGATTCCAAATCGTACAGTGTGTACATGTACAGTGTGATGTTGCACTGAGTTATACACGGACAGAAAGAAGGCCTCAGTTCTCAGTTTAATGTTTTCTGAGTTAGATTTCTCGTGATAAATGTGCCTTGGTTGGCAGCCTTTGAGCTGTACAGTTCCACTTAGGGTTTGAGGACAAGCATTAAGAGTTGTGATGCAGTGCAGTACCGAGGGAATTCTGCTGCATTGTTGTAGGAGCTGTCTTCTGGATGAGCTGTTAAAATGGAGACTTGAGTTGAACGCTTGCGTGGCTGATTCTGCTTCATTTTTTTTGAGGGAGGAGAATTATCCCTCTTCTGGCCAATAATTGTCCCTTGATCCACATCACAGAAAGAAATTATGTAGTCATTACTATGTTGCATCATGAGTCGATACAGGGCACAGGGCCTTTTCCTGTGCTGTACTGTACTTTGTTCTTTTTGCTGTGTGTGAATTAGTTTTCACCCTTCCCATACTGCAAAACTGACCGCACTGCAAAAATAATCCATTAGTTTTTTGCACATACTTTTGTCTATAAGTTCAAGTCTTTCTCTTAGTGGAAACAGACACTGTCATAGATTGAATTCAACATCAAGTACCATTACCATTCATAGTGTGTCTATTTACAATTGTAAAATGTCCAGATAGGAGGCAACCTGATATTGATTGTGCATGCTTATACAAGAAATACAGCTGTGGTGTTGTTCTATATTGAACTCTATAATAGTGTAACCATCTACCATCTTATAGAACAGTCTTATGGGAATGAACAACAGGAAATACATTTATTTAATGCCCTTCATGACATCAGAATGCTCCAAAATGCCTTGCTATCGACGAAATAGATTAGATAGATGGATTCCCTACAGTGTGAAAACATGACCTTCGGCCCAACAAGTCCACACCAACCTTCCGAAGAGCAACCCACCCAGACCCATTCCCCTACATTTACCCCTGACTAATACACCTAACACTATGGGCAATTTAGCATGGCCAATTCAACCAACCTGCACATCTTTGGACTGTGGGAGGAAACCCACACAGACACGGGGAGAATGTGCAAACTCCACACAGACGGTAGCCCAATTGAACCTGGGTCCCTGGCACTGTGAGGCAACAGTGCTAACCACTGAGCCACCATGCCGCCAATGTTCCTATTATCTCTGTTCCAAAGTCAGAAACGTGGCAGATAATTTATTCAAAATCAATGAGATAATGTTTGATAATATTGAATAAGGGATAAATATTGGCAAGGGCATGGGGGAAAACGTAAAATTGCTATCAGGTCTTTTATGTACATCTGTAGGGACAGGGATGGCCTTGATTTAATGTCTAAAATAAAAGATAGTGTCTCCCTAGTAATGCAGCACACCCTGAGCACTGCATTGAGAGTTAGCCGAGATGTGTTAAGGATCCTGGAGTGAGTTTGTGAACCCAGCCAGGGGCAAGAGTGCAACCAGCTGAGCCAAGGCTGACACAAAGAAATTAAATCGAAGGGCGATAAAGAGATGGATAGTATCAGAGTTCTATTATATCATCAAATTCATCTACTCTGTTGTCAAAATGCATTAATTGATTGACAGTCCTAGTGAGGTGGTTGTTTGAGAGTGTGAGTGAATAGAAATTACAGAAAATGCTACATAAACCTTGTCTCCAGTGAGGCCTGCTGTTAAATTGATGATTTGATAATGTTAAACATTGGTGCTACAGTAATGTCATAAATCTTTCTCTTTTTAACCTGCTGAGCTGTCATTCCTTTCATACAAAAGCCAACATAAGGCAAGTAGAAAATTAAAGATTTGGAATCTGACATTGTACAAGGGTTCACCCAGTCTCTCTATTACTGGCATTGGGAAAGTCCACAGCAAACTTCAGCATTTTATTCTGTTCAGAGAGAGTTCTCTGAAATTCAAATTCGACTTTTGCTTCAGGAAGGATCCAGAAACTCCCCAAGTGTTGTAGAAAAGCAACCATCCACTTCAAAAATACAACTCGACAATATTGTGTACGAACTCTGAATCTGTTGTTGTTCACAAAATGCTCATTTATTAAAATAATTGCGGGTTTAAACCAATAATTCCTCAAAGAGGCAGCAATGCTAGGGTGCTGGATTTCACAGCCCCTTGCACGCAGGATGCCGTTAAAATGCTGACTATATTTTTGCTCAATCTGCATGTATAGCCAAAATGTTGCCTAAGTCAAGGGAGAATTTTGCCAGCTCAGCGGCCTGGGCTGAATGAGGTCCTTGAGTGGGCACCCCTCTCACTGGAGCCTTTCAGTCTGGCCAGCTGACCCCCACCTCTTGAACCTTCTTCTTACTCTGGATCCATGGTTGCTTATGGGGACTGGGTGTGGTCCCAGCAGTGATCACTGAGCCCCCAGAAGACTGGCAGCTCTCAGAGGTGTGACCCCCCCCCCACCTAGATGTGGAAGGAAATGCACCCACCCCTTCCTGCAACCCTTCAGCCAAGAGCCATCGTGGGGTGACCTGTTAGAGTGGGGGTACAACCTGTTCCTGAACTTTGCATCAGGAGAACACGAACAACAGTGCTGTGCAACATCCAGCCCAGAGAAAGAAAGGGCAAGGTCAAAGTCTGAGAGTCTCTTAAAAATAAACCAGAATACACAATACCTACTAATTATTTACTTTGGACACCTTGTGTGTCTGCACTGTTTCTTGCAGGTAAATTCATTAGTGGGCGGCACGGTGGCACAGTGGTTAGCACTGCTGCCTCACAGCGCCTGTAGACCCGGGTTCAATTCCCGACTCAGGCGACTGACTGTGTGGAGTTTGCACGTTCTCCCCGTGTCTGCGTGGGTTTCCTCCGGGTGCTCCGGTTTCCTCCCACAGTCCAAAGATGTGCGGGTCAGGTGAATTGGCCAAGCTAAATTGCCCGTAGTGTTAGGTAAGGGGTAAATGTAGGGGTATGGGTGGGTTGCGCTTCGGCGGGTCGGTGTGGACTTGTTGGGCCGAAGGGCCTGTTTCCACACTGTAAGTCTAATCTAAACTGTCAGGTTCATGTTATAATTAAAGAGCCAGTTGTAACATTAGGTTTCTCAGAAAAATATACAATGTAAACTTATATTTGAATCTGAGATAAACATTGACAAAATGATAGCCTTCAAAAGTATTACAAGCAGGTTGTTCAAGAGAAGTTCATGAATTGAACATAAAAAGAGGACACATTTTACAGGTTAAAAGACTGTATAAATGTCAGAGAAACAAGGGTAAAGAATATATATGGTCAAATATAAATATAAATCTTCCCCCAGTAATTTCCCTGAATGATAATCTGTAGCACAGAATAAGTTTGGAATAATTTCCATGATACTTCATTAAAAGCACATTAATTTCCTTTTGTACCAATTAGTTATCAGGATAACTTCCTACCTTTTTTCTTGGAGTTTCAAACAGACTTAGTTCCTTTAACAATGGGAAGTGTCTTTTTCTGAAATAACTTCCTTTTGGAATTTTCCAAGGAAATTATTGTAAGTATTAAAACTTCACAATTTAAAGAAGTAGCACAGAGTTAAAGTTTGAGAATAGTTGAAAATAAATATTTTGCCCCTTTTTTTTGCATCACCGTGAGATGTGGAAATCTCTAGAATGGCCTGTACTTATTATCCATCCTGAATTATCTTTGAGGGTATAGTAGTGGGTCTATGAAATGAAGGCAGTGGTGTTTGGAAGGGAGTTCTTAGGTTAATACACAGTAAAAATGAAGGAATGATGTCACTGTTCACATCAGGATGCTGCACGACTTAGAGAGGAACTTTCAGATGGTGGTGAACCCTCACATCTGCTTCTCCATTCCTCCTGGATGGTATAGGTTGCAAATTTAGATGAGTGCTGCTGAGGATAGGAGCCCAATGTCTGGATGAATTTCAAGTTCTGACCCCATGCACAAAGTGGAAACCACCTGCCTGGTGCCAACAACAAAGGTAAATGGCAGCCATCTTGTGGCCTGTCACTGCCATGCTGAGATGGGCAGACAGATAATCAGAACACCCAGAAAGATGATTGATTGACACTGAGGGCAAGTGGCCATGGCAAGGTACCATGCACATTTTGATGTGAGTACTCATGTATCTGATAACTTATAAGAATATGATGGGAAGGTGATGGCCTAGTGATATAATCACAAGAATATTAATCCAGTGACCTAGGTAATATTCTGAGGACCTGGATGCGAATCCTGCTCTGACAGATGATGGAATTTGAATTCAATGCTAAACTGGAATTAAAGTCTAATGATGACTATCAAGCCATTGTCAGTTGTCAGGAAAGTCCCACCTGCTTTACTAATGTCGTTTAGGGAAGTAAACCTACCATCCTTACCCAGTCTAGCCTATTTGTAACTCCAGAACCACAGCAATGTGATTGACTCTTATCTGCCCTCTGTGCAATGAGGGATGGGCACTAAATCCTGGCCAAGTCAGCAATGCCATATTGTATAGATAAGTTTAAAAAAAACTTCCCTTTCACCCTGGAGTGATCCTGATAGCTGAGCACAAATGTTCAATTTTGCCCAAACTTTTTTTCAAAACTACCTTCCCCAAATATCCTGGCCCTTTAATCAGCTCCTCTGGGTCATTATTTGGAACACGTGTTCCCTGTCCCCTCACCTCCTGCCCCCATGCCAAAGACATTTCATCATCTACCACAATAAACTGCATCAAAAATGGAAATCACCGCAAAAGCTCAGCAGGTCTGGCAGCATCTGTGGAGACAAATCAGAGTTAATGTTTCCAGTCAAGTGACCCTTCCTCAAAACAGTGAACTGTATCACCATTTAATATTTTAATATAAAGGAATGTGATTTGAAGCAGGAGAGGGGGTAACTTTTCAAAGCTTTCTTTTGAACATAATCAAAGGAGATCATCATTAAAGCTGTGCTTCCCTCAGATTCCCAAGTTTCAGGAATTGGCACGGATGCTTAAATGTTCAAGTCAAGACAAAGACATTTACAAACTGAGGCAGATCATTGGTGCCTCCCTAAACTGAGTTTTATGTAGTTTGTCCTGAGTGTGCTTTGGTAGGTACTAAATTGCACATTTTCCTATCATCTTAAGGATGTGCAGGTTGGGTGAATTGGCCGTGCTAAATTGCCTGTAATGTTAGGTGCATTGGTCAGGTGTGAATGTAGGGGAATGGGTCTGGGTGGGTTGCTCTTCGGGGGGTGGGGGGGGGGGTGGTCGGTGTGGACTTGTTGGGCCGAAGGGCCTCTTTCCACACTGTAGGGAATCTAATCTAGTCTACCTAGATCAGAATCCTGCGATAATCACTGATTTTCAAATTGCAGTGACATTGAGACTTGCAATGATACTGTCACTTCACAAAGGTTATTTTGTCCTGGTTTTTTAAAAGAGAGGTTGTAAAATGCAGAGGTGCTGAACTGGCTACTGAACCTTTAGGTTTTTTAAAACATTTGTAACAAATGAAGGCAGGTGGTCAGCTCTCATAGACCAGGCTTTCTAGTTTGTTTCAGCTAGAGCAGTAGAAGCTGTTTGGGTCCCTGAAGGGTTAGAATCTTCAGTAAATGATTCCTAGCTGCTACTGTCTCTGAAATCTCTCTTGATATTGTTTCCTCCTGAATTGCAGAACTGCATGCAAGAAGCTGTGTCAGAATTTACCTTTTTTTGCCAAGGGGTGTGTTTATAGGATGTTACTCTATTGGAACAGTTAATCAATAATTGGTACTGTATTCAGTTAAGCTTTCCAATTGTTCAATTATTTTAATTTTTTTTTGTTTGCATTTAAACTATAGAGTCATAGAGATGTACAGCATGGAAACAGCCCCCATTGGTCCAACTCGTCCATGCCAACCGGATATCCCAACCCAATCTAGTCCCATCTGCCAGCACTCAGCCCATACCCCTTCCTATTTATATACCCATCCAAATGCCTCTTAAATGTTGCAATTGTACCAGCCTCCACCACTTCCGCTGGTAGCTCATTCCATATACATACCACTCTCTGTGTGAATTTGCTTGTCATCATTACACACCCATTAAGCCTACCTTCTATCTTCACCTCTGCCCTTTTAAGTCTACTTTTCTCTCTAATTGCCAACTTCTGACATGCAAACTCTCTCTTTTTCTGCTTTTCATCTCTTTCTCTCTTCCTTCTGCTAGGGTCTTCCTCTTATTTTTCCTCTTCCTTTAATCATCATTCAGACTGTTTCACTTTCTTTTCATGTTCAAGTTGATTCATTTGCAATTGAATTCTATAGCCATTTCTAAAGATTCCAATGGCACTTGCAGCAAATTTAAATGTCGGGCTATTGCTGTAATTATGTTTCCTTTTTACATAAGCAAAAGCAAACCCAACTCTAACTTGCCTGTAATTCCAACAGCTTTGCCTTGTACACTCTTTGTAAAACTCCCAAAGTCACATCTTGTACTCACAGAAAACTCTTAGTGACTGAAAGAGCTATTACTACACAAGGCACGCCCTGTTTAAACCAGTTGAAACCAACATATGAAACAAAAGACACTAACACCTACCACTCACTGCTATTGAGTCCAGCAATCCTAAACCCAAATTGGAATTGTAGATTTCGATCCAAGACGAGCCCCCAAATTGTTATAGTCCAGACTGGACCCCCTAAGAAGGTAGCATAGACCCTGTAAGCTGTAGAGAGCGAATACCAGCAAATGATTTGACTGCAATGGCATAACAGCCAAGTTGAATCCTATTATCCACAGCTAGATGTATGCACATACTTTCCCAACAGGAATATTGGGATATCAGTTAATTCAAGTGTGTCTGAGGGTGACCTGAGCTTGATTTTTCAAATGACTGTGGTTCAGGACTGTTATGACCCAGACGAGACCCCCTCAAAATATTTTAAGAAGATAGCTCAGATCCCAACTGTTTCTTGTTTTAAAGGTAGATGTGAAATGCTGTGTTTCAGATATGATGCAAATGGCCAAACTACTCAACGTTAAACAGAACATAATTTATTTAAACACATGCACAAAAGTGGATAAATCCCCAGGACCTGATCAGGGATATCCTAGAATTCTGTGGGAAGCTAGAGAAGTGATTGCTGGGCCTCTTGCTGAGATATTTGCATCATCAATAGTCACAGGTCAGGTGCCAGAAGACTGGAGGTTGGCTAACGTGGTGCCACTGTTTAAGAAGGGTGGTAAGGACAAGCCAGGGGACTATAGACCAGTGAGCCTGACGTCAGTGGTGGGCAGGTTGTTGGAGGGAATCCTGAGGTGACAGGATGTACATGTATTTGAAAAGGCAAGGACTGATCAGGGATAGTCAACATGGTTTTGTGCGTGGAAAATCATGCATCACAAACTTGATTGAGTGTTTTAAAGAAGTAACAAAGAGGATGTGATCTACATGGACTTCAGTAAGGCGTTCGACAAGGTTCCCCATGGGAGACTGATTAGCAAGGTTAGATCTCACGGAATACAGGGAGAACTAGCCATTTGGATACAGAACTGGCTCAAAGGTAGAAGACAGAAGACGGTTGGGGAGGGTTGTTTTTCACAGTGGAGGCCTGTGACCAGTGGAGTGCCACAAGGATGGGTGCTGGGTCCTCTACTTTTGTCATTTACATAATTTGAATGTGAGCATAAAAGGTACAGTTAGTAAGTTTGCAGATGACACCAAAATTGGAGGTGTAGTGGATAGCGAAGAAGGTTACCTCAGATTACAACAGGATCTTGACCAGCTGGGCCAATGGGCTAAGAAGTAGCAGATGGAGTTTAATTCAGATAAATGCGAGGTGCTGCATTTTGGGAAAACAAACATTAGCAGGACTTATACACTTAATGGTCAGGCCCTATGGAGTGTTGCTGAACAAAGAGACCTTGGAGTGCAGGTTCATAGCTCCTTGAAAGTGTAGTCACAGGTAGATAGGATAGTGAAGAAGGCATTTGGTATGCTTTCCTTTATTGGTCAGAGTATTGAGTACAGGAGTTGGGAGGTCATGTTGCGGCTATACTGGACATTGGTTAGGCTACTGTTGAAATATTGCATGCAATTCTGGTCTCCCTCCCATCGCAAAGATGTTGTGAAACTTGAAAAGTTCAGAAAAGATTTACAAGGATGTTGCCAGGGTTGGAGGATTTGAACAGGCTGGGGCTGTTTTCCCTGGAGCATCGGAGGCTGAGGGGTGACGTTATAGAGGTTTACAAAATGATGAGGGCATGAATAGGTTAACTAGGCAAACTCTTTTTCTGGGTCAGGGAGTCCAGAACTAGAGGGCATAGGTTTAGGGTGAGAGGGGAAAGATATAAAAGAGACCTACGGGGCAACTTTTTCCACACAGAGTGGTACGTGTATGGAATGAGCTGCCAAAGGAAGTGGTGGAGGCTGGTACTAATTGCAACATTTAAGAGGCATCTGGATGGGTATATGAATAGGAAAGGTTTGGAGGGATATGGGCCGGGTGCTGGCAGGTGAGACTAGATTGGGTTGGGATATCTGGTCGGCGTGGATGGGTTGGACCAAAGGGTCTGTTTCCATGCTGTACATCTCTATGACTCTGTGAGGTGTAGGACAAAGTGGATGTTTTTAGTTCAGAGAAATTAACTGAATTACAACAGAAAGATGAAAAACTGAAGCAGTTGTATCAGAAAGCGTACCACCAAATTTTTATCATTCCCTTTTTCTATTTTTCTGAACATCATAAACCTGAAAGCCTCAATCGTGCTCCCTTTAGTCTCTTCCTCTTCAATGAGAAGAATGTCAGTTCTCACATAGAGCCATTGAACTGTACAGCACGGAAACAGACCCTTTGGTCCAACTTGTCCCTGCCGACCAGATATCCTAAACTAATCTAGTCCCATTTACAAGCATTTGGCCCATATCCCTCTCAACCCTTCCTACACATATACCCATCCAGATGTCTTTTAAATGTTGAAATTGTATCAGCCTCCTCCACTTCCTCTGGCAGCTCTGCATGAAAATGCCCCCCCCCCCACCCCCCGATCCCTTTTACACCTTTCCCCTCTCACCTTAAACCTATGCACTCTAGTTCTGGACTCCCCCACACAGGGAAGAGACCTTGTATATTTATCCTATCCTCTCATAATTTTATAAACCTCTGTAAGGTTACCCCTCAGCCTCCATGTTTCTCTCTCTAGTCTCCTAAACATTCAAGTTGATTTCTCTTTACCTTATCCAACTTAGTTGTATTATTCCTGTGATGACAGTTCCAAAACTGAACACAGAATTCCAAATCTGGTCTTATTTATTAGCAGAAGCTATTTTCTCCGTGTCTCCAAGTAAGGTGCTGAGTTGTGAGTGGCATCATAGGCGAGAATTATCTTTTTATCACATGATGTCCACACATGAACATTTCCAGCAGATTTCACTGACTAATCATCAAGAACAAAAACTTTCCCTTTCATAGGCATTGAGGTTAATAGAAATCACTGTCCTCTTGCCTAACACATGCTTTGGCACCCTCTCACCTCAGTTCAGATTAACTAAAATTCAGAAAGAAATGTTTAAAAACAGAAACCGTATGAATTGAACCCATCAGATTCAACAGATTAGAGAATTACCATAAATATCCAATTGCCAAAAAAATGTTTTCTCACTCATACCTATTTATATACTATTCTATGATAGAAATCTACAAAAAAAACTTGGGTGGAGGGGGAGGCAATAAAAATCTTAATGTTTTACAAACAAAGACTATCTCCAGTGTTTCTTAATTAATGTTCTTTTGTAAGTTTGTTAAGATTTAAAGATAAAAGATAGAACTGGCTGGACCAGTGAGACCTGTTATGAGATGTGTTGAGCCAATAATAGCCAATTCCATGTTCTCTCACCGATAATATCATACCAGATCCTTCTGTGTTGCTATGGTAATAGGTAAATAACACCCTGGATACCATTGCTCATAAATTAGGCCGTGAAATTATGTTGTGGGATCCTTTGCAAAAGTCTTCACATACTTGTCTGAAATTCCCTCTCTACTTCGATTGAGGCATTCACTCATTGGAAATGCTGGCATATCGTCATTTTCTTTTGCTACATCTCCTTGCAATTCTCCTCTTGGAAACCGAATTTGCCTGTAGCACTGCAAATCTGGCAGCTTCTTTGAATGGGGAGCTGACAAACACCTCAATCAATTGTTACTGGTATGCAACATTATGACAAGAGAACAAAGTGCTGTGGTCTTTTGGTGGATAATGGCTCGGAGGTTAGCACTGCTGCCTCACAATAGCAAGGATCTGGGTTCAATTCTGGCCTTGGGTGACTGTCTGTGTGGAGTTTGTACATTCTCTCTGTGACTGGGTGGGTTTCTCTGGGTACTCTGGTTCCCTCCCACAGTCTAATGATGTGTAGGTTAGGTGTATTAGGCATGGGAACTAAAGGGATGGGGAGGGTTGATGTGGACTTGATGGGCTGAATGGCCTGCTTCCACACTGTAGGGATTCTATGGTGCTATTTTTCTTTGCCATCAGAACTAGGATCACCAGTGTCTGTCACCAAAAGAGCTTTGCATATTTAAAGACTGGAAGGCAGGGTAAGTTATGGGAACCCATAGCTTCATACTTACCCACTCTATCTCCAGTGACAGAAGTGATACCTGAAATAAAGCAAGATGGTCATGATTATCTCAGCTGTAGGGAAAGATTCCAGACCCAACTTTCTTCAGCTGGGTAATCAATACTCTTCCCACTATCATAAAGTCAGGCCTGGGACCATATACTGATGATTCCATCTTGTTCAATCTCAAACTCCTGCCCCCAGTGAAACCAACTGTGTCAGTATACAGTAGGATTTGGGACAGAATCCAGGTTTATTCATGTTGTTTGTTGCTAATTGATGGTTGGCTTCAACAAGTCAAATTCCCCACCTGCACCTTCCAGTGCTATTGCTGAAAACTCCCCCAAGCAACACCTCCATCACCACCACTGACGAGAAGTTTAATTCAAGAAGGCAACACTGAGGCCAATTGGAAAACCAGTGGTGCCTTGCCTTGCTGCAGAAGTGAGTCACCTCTTGATTCCCCCCAGCCCTTTCCATCATTTTTACAAAGTTCAAATCAGGACTATAAGACCATAAGAAATAGGAGTGAAAATAAGGCCATTCGGCCCATCGAGTCCACTCTGCCATTCAATCATGGCTGATGGGCATTTCAATGCCACCTACCCACACCCTCCCTGTATCCCTTAATTCCTTGTGAGATTAAGAATTTATCAATCTCTGCCTTGAAAACATTTAACATCCCAGCCTCCACTGTGCTCCATAGTAATGAATTCCACAGCCCCACCACTCTCTGGCTGAAGAAATGTCTCCTCATTTCTATTCTAAATTGACCCCCTCTAATCCTAAGGCTGTGCCCAGGGGTCCTAGTATCCCTGCCTGACGGAAACAATTTCCTAGCGTCCACCCTTTCTAAGCCATGAATTATCTTGTAAGTTTCTACTAGATTTCCTGTCAATTTTCTAAACTCTAAAGAATACAATCCCAGGATCCTCTGCCGTTCATCGTATGTTGGGTTTACCATTCTAGGGATCATCCGTACACGGAAGATCCCTAGATGAATCTCCACTGGAAACGTTCAGTGCCAGTATGTCCTTCCTGAGGTGTGGGTCCCAAAACTGGACACAGTATTCTAAATGGGGCCTAACCAGAGCTTTATAAAGTCTCAGTAGCACATTACTGCTTTTACATTTCAACCCTCTTGAGATAAATGACAAAGGATGAAGGACAATGATTGAATACTGAACATTCTTCTCAAAGTACAATGTTACAGTGACACTCATAAAGCTCACAAGAATTCACAATGTTTGATAGTCACACATCCACTACAATACATATGACTGGCAGTATGTTTCACATGTGTTTAACCCCAATGTCTTCATAATTCTGTCCTGAGTGATGTCCATTATTGGGCCGAGAGTTAAAATACCAGAGAATATTATCACCTTCAAACCACATCTCATCTCAATTTGGGGACATATTTTGCCATTTTTACATTGTTGCTATGTAAAACAACTGGAGTCCCCAACTCTGTATGATGAGAGGAATATGATCACCACTGGGAGGCTATAACTCTCGGAACTAACTTCTCAGGTTCTTTCCAGTGCTGCACTTTTCCTGTAAACATCTAATATTAAAAAGATTAATTAATACAGTTTGTCGTTCTTCTGCTGGTTAAGGTTTTACCCCAGGCATTAGGTGAGGGGTAGCAGACAGAAACAAAGTTACAGACTGAGTGTACTGCACTACTATATGATGTACTCCACCCTGCATTATAAACTGAGGGATGCCCAACACAACAGCACAGCTTCGTGATCAATTAAAACACAATTGGTTTGGTGGATTGCTGCTTAGCAGATTCTCATTGGCACTTGCCCTCCTTAATGTATTTATTCACCCTCCTTTTTAGGTAACATGATCTTCCTGCTATGAATTTGTTCTGGTCAATCTAATCTTCTTCCCATCTACATTTCCCTCTGATTTTCTTCACTTCTGTCTCGGAAGCAGCTTCTAGAACTGGAACAACTCATTGGCTGGAACATTTGTTCTTTTTTTAAGAATAATGGGAGTTGTGAAAATTGGAAATATGAGGTATTTATGAAATGTGTTTTTAGAAACAGTTTTCTTAACTTTGCTCCCATATTTAAGAGTCCAAATAAACCAGACTAAATATAGAAAAAAGATTCTTTTAAAAACGCATTTCACAAATGCCGAGTGCTTTCCGTTTTGTTTTCAACTGCCATTATTATAAATATATAACAAATATTTTTCAGCCTCTCCATTTCTCCTCCAGGTGAGCACAGATTTGAATGGTGTAAAATAGCTTTTATGTACTTATGCTTCCACCTTAGAGCTTTACACACTAGAAGCATAGGACGTTCAGTCTCTGAGGTTAATGGGCCCTGCTGGATCTTTATATCCATGAAGATGAACAGATGGAGGGTTGAGCAAAACTCACTGACCTTCACACCTGAAGCGATCTCAATGTGTGAAGATCGCCAAAATCGTAAAGTCTACCCTTGATTGTCAAATCGGTTATTAGATCCGGAGACTTTCAAATCCAAATTCTAATTCTTCCTTCACCTGTATCCACAAATGCACATTTGTGCAGAGTTCATTGCCAGACAGTGAAAGGAACAGGAACAGGAATATTTAGGATTTTCATACCTTCCAGTTTAACCCTAGCATTCTCAACTTCTCCTAACCTGCAGCCCTCTTAGACCAGCATTGCAGAAGAATCCAATTCTGTTAACAGAGACCATAAGGCTATAAGGTAAAGGAGCAGATTTTTAGCCATTCAATCCATTGAGTTTGCTCACCATTCAGTGAGATCATGGTTGGTCTGATAATCCTCAACTCCACTCTGCTGCCTTATTCCCATAAGCCTTAATTTCCTTATTGATTAAAAACCTATCTCAGCCTCAAACATATTTCCCAACCCAGCCCTCTGCAGTAAAGAATTCCACAGAGAGTAAAAGCATTCCTCATCATCTCTGGTTTAAAGGGGCAATCCCATACTCTGAGATTTTGCCCTCTGGTCTTACACTGTCACACAAGGGGAAGTAACCTCTCAACATCTACTCTTTCAAGCCCCCTAACAATCGAATATATTTCAATAGAACTGTATTCTCCTTTATGTTGGCAAGGAATATGAACTAGTTGCTTTCAGGTTATTACAATCCCTGGGGTAAATGGATTGAACACTTTAAATATCTTTTAACCATAGCTGAAGAATTTCTCTCTCTCTCTCTCTCTTTAGCTGTAGAATGCCCCGCAGTTCTCAGAAAGATGTTATCACTTTTCTCTTGAAAAGAGAAAAATACACCCACACACAGCGGATTGTTGTGTTAATGAGTCCATACAGGGCTCATTAAATCAAGATTGAAGGAATTAAGTCCAATAAAAAACCTTTTGCTGGGAAGAATTTAAAATACTACTAAACATGGTACACTGGGACTCATTCAGATAAACACAAAAAAAAGTGAAGAAAAATATTATTTTAAAGAGAAAGTGCATCTCCCAACTCCAGAGAGTGTGTCAAATCTCCAAACCTTTTACTCGCATCCATTGTGGGAAGGAGCAATCGTCATTTATGGGAAACCCACTGATTGAGCAAGGTTGAACTCCATGCTGGTAATCTCTTGTTAAACCTATTTGAAATTGTTTGCACCTACTGATTGCAGAGTCTAATCCCTCTGAGCCAGGGGCTCCTTTCATTGGAAGCTGCAGAACTGATGCCCCCTCTGATTTGTGAAAGGGATTAGTTGATGGCCAGTGGGAGAGGATGGCCTGAGAGCAGGCTGCTGGGCAGGGGATGAGATATCTGTAAACAGAAATGTTGAACAAGCTGTTGAGGCTCTGTGTGCATGACCTCAAGGTTAGGGCTTCCATATTTGTGGTCTTCCATTCACAGGAGGCAGGCAGTACTGCTGGGAGCTGTCATTCCTGCTGCAGCAGAACAGATGCAGTTAACTCCTTCAACGCTACACAGCCGGGCTTCCCTGGCACTGTGACAAATATAGCTTGCAGTTTGCTCATTGCCACTGAAGTATTTTCCAGTTGCAATACTGTGTTTTTAAAAAAATCTCTTTCCAGTGTATGGCAGATGCTGATGGAGGCACCACCTCTTTCAACCTGCTCAGAATTGATCCTGTTTTTTCCAATTTTCACCTCCCCATTTTGGGAGGTCACTTACTTCTTGCATGGATATATTTCCATGGCTATACTACAAGAGCCTCACCCGTGTGACCATTTTGAAA
Organism: Hemiscyllium ocellatum; assembly: GCF_020745735.1. Taxonomy (NCBI): domain Eukaryota; kingdom Metazoa; phylum Chordata; class Chondrichthyes; order Orectolobiformes; family Hemiscylliidae; genus Hemiscyllium; species Hemiscyllium ocellatum. The sequence goes on along the minus strand of NC_083425.1, from coordinate 22,706,674 downwards.
ACTGAGGCTGTAGGCAGAGAGTGCCAGCAAGTGTTTTGACTGCAATGGGCATCACAGCCAAGTCAAATCCTATTATCCCCAGTTGGATGCGTGCACATACTTTCCCAACAGGAATATTGGGATATCAGTCAATTCAAGTGGGTCCGAGGGTGACCTGAGCCTTGGTTTTTCAAATGACTGTGGGTCGGGACTGTTATGGCCCAGACAGGCCCCTCAAAATATTTTAAGAAGACAACTTAGACCCTAACTGTTTCTTGTTTTAAAGATAGATGTGAAATTGGTGTTCCAGGTATGATGCAAATGGTCAAACTACTCACTGTTAAACAGAACATAATTTGTTTCAGCACTATAGTTTAAATACAAACAAAAGTAAAGATGAATTTAAAATAACTGATCTATTAGAAAGTTTAACCAAATATTGGATTCAGTACCAATTACAAATAAACTGCTCCAATAGAGTAACATCCTATAAACATACCCCTTGGTAAAAATGAGGTAAATTCAGACTCAGCTTCTTGCATGCAGTTCTCCAATCCAGGAGGAAACAACATCAAGAAAGATTTCAGACACAGTAGCAGCTAAGAATCATTTACTGTAGCTTCCAATTCTTCAGGGATCCCAAACAGCTTCTGCCTGCTCCAGCTGAAACAAACTAGAAAGCCTGGCCTGTGATCACTTGCCTTCCTTTGTTACAACTGTTTTTAAAAAACCTAAAGGCCCCCTAAGTTATTTATTTACGCCATCTTCAGTGGTCAGTTTGGCACCTCTCTGCCTTTACAATTCTTGTTCAAAAACACCCAGGACAAAATAACCTTTTTAAGGTGACAGCATCATCATCCCTCCCTGTTAAAAAAGATCCATGAATATAGAAAGTTGGCTTCATTTTTAAAACTTGTGGTCTTACACTACTAATTCAACACAATACATATACATTTCTTTGATTCTATCCATGCAAACATTCACATCTACCTTCTATTTCTGACCATTTACTCCAGCCACCGATTACCTCCATCTTTCTTCTTCAAAGTCACAACAATACATCAGCAGTTGTGTTTTCTCGTCCTGCCATGTATATAGTATTCAATTTGAATTTCTGCAATAATAGGCTCTATCTAAGTAGTCTGGATTTTTTGTCCTTAAATTTCTCCAAAAAGCTTAATGGGTTATAATTAGTATATACAATTGCCTCATATACATTACTGACAATATAATTGTTTGAAATGTTGTAATGCCAACACCAAGCTCAAGGTTGCCTTCTCAGTGATGGAATATTTCCATTGATGAGTATTCAATTTTCTGGAAAAGTACTCGATAGGTCTTTTTTTACTTTCTCATCTTTCTCTTGTGAGAGTACATCAGTTGCATCGATAGCCCACCTTGAATGGCTTTGCATAATTAGGTGTGACTAAATACTAGTGTCGTGGTTAACACAACTTTCAGGCTGTTAAATGCCTTCTGACAGTCTGCTATCCATTTAAATTTTCTGCATTTCTTCAATAAGTCAATCAGTGGAGCAACCAAACTGCTAATATTCAGAACAAACCTCTGATAAAACCCATTCAATCCCAGGAATCATACTACTGCTCTCTTCGTCAATGGTATAGGAAACTCCCCAGTAAACCTCATTCAATGGCACCATCTGCCCATGTCTGATAACGTGGCCCAGAAATATGACTTGGGCTTTTGCGAATTCACTCTTACCAAGGTTTATCATCAAGCCAGCCTCCCAAAGTCGATCAAATAATCCCGAAAAATTCTGCAAATGTTCCTTCCATGTGCAACTAAAAGTCACCAGGTTGTCGATGTACACCACATAATTGGGCAATCCAGAAATGACATTATTGGTTAGTCTTTGAAACATGACTGGTGCATTTTTCATACCAAATGGCCTGACTGTCCAAATTGTCCACTTGGTGTCATGGAAGCCAAAATTGTCTACACTCCTTCAGATAAAGGTACCTGCCAGCATCCTCTGAGTAAGTCCAATTTAGAAATACAAGTTGCTTATCCCATCTTCTCCAAACTGTCTTCCAAACATGGAATAAGATATAAATCAGATTTTGTAACTGCACTGACTTTGCGATAGTCCACATGCAATCTGGTTTTGACACCATTGCTATGGGTGAGATCCAGTCAGTGCAATTCACTTCAATTGTTGTCTTTGAGCATGTATTCAATCTCTTTTTGAATCTGTGCCAAACTTAGAGGATTAAGTCTATCAGGATGTTGCTAAGTTGGAACAGCATTTCCTTTATCTCTATGATGTACAATTAGATTAGTATTTCTGAGCTTACTCCCACGTATCTCCCCATGTGACAGTAATAACACATTCAGATCATTTCAATTTTCCTCTGGAAGGTCATTCAATAATTTATCCTAATTTTTGAGAACATCCTCATTGTTCAATTTAATTTAAGGAATGTCTGTACTTGTTCTTCATTATGTGTTGCAACCAGTAACACGGTCTCCTTTTGCTTTCCTTTCCTGTCAAAATACCTTTTGACATATTCATATAACACACTCTGTGAGATTTCTTTCTAACCCGCATTATCAAATAATTCACCTCACTCAATTTCCTTTTAATTTGTTAAGATTCAATCAACCTTGCTTTTAAAGGTTCATTTATTGCGGGAAGTAACACTAACACTTTATCTCCATTAGCAAAATGTGAATTTTTGATTTCTTGTCTGCTTCTTATTACATCTACTTTTAAATGCTACCTAGCCAACTTACCCGCTTATTTAATCTTTCTCTTAAATTTGACACATAGTCCTGATATGTGGTCTCTGAACACTCACCAATTTCTCCTTAACTAATTTCAATGGTCCTCTTACCTCTTGCCCAAAATCTGATTCAAGTGGACTGAATTTGGTAGATTCATTTAGTGCATCCCTCATTGCAAAGCATACAGCCAGAATTCCTTTATCCCACTTGTCTGGATAGTCTTGACTATATGCCCTTAGCATGGTCTTTAAAGTTTGATGCCAATGTTCTAATGCTCTGTGTGCAGTTCTTGATGTTACACAGTGGATTTGAATTTTTTTTTTCCCTACGCTATCCATAACTTCCCTAATTGTAACTGTGTATTCAACCTCTTTCAAAATTCAAGTATTACTTCCCTGCAGCTACTTCATCTGCACTTTGAATTAAAATTTGACCCTTGATCTGATTGTTTCTCTGTGAGTAATATGTATCCATTAAAAAATTTAAGTAACTCTTCTACAATCATTTTGGCTGTGATATTGTATAGTGGAATGACCTCTGGAAATCTAGTGGGCACATCCATTATTATCAACAAATACTGATTTCCACTTTGTTTTAGGTAAGTGTCCTACAAAATCAATTAAGATCCTTGTAAATGGTTCCCCAAATGCAGGAATTGGCATTAAAGGTCCTGGTTTTATCAGTGCCTGAAGTTTTTTCCAATTACCTGACTTTTTATGGCTTTTCAACCACAATAGGCAGCATTCCTACCTGTGATCCAACTATTCATTACAAAGGACATGTCTGGTAAAATTCAATTATATCTTTATGCAATCCAGGCCAGTAAAAATGTTTTTGTATTTGGGCTTGAGTTTTCCTTACTGCCAAATTATCTTCTACTAGTAATTTATGTGCTACCTGCAACACCTTTCTAAAACCCACCGGTATTAGAATCCATTTCTCATCTGGCTGAATATATGATGGTCTCCATTTCTTCATCAAGACCTTATTTTGAAGATAGTAACATTCAGATTCTTCTTCAGATTCAGATTCAGAATATAGATCAGCCAGCACTTATTTGATTTGGAGCAGTGCAGTAGAACAGTAATATGAGGTAGAAAGAAATGTATTCAACCTCTTTCAAAATTCAAGTGTTACTTCAAGGGCGGCACGGTGGCACAGTGGTTAGCACTGCTACCTCACAGCACCAGAGACCCAGGTTCAATTCTCCCCGTGTCTGTGTGGGTTTCCTCCGGGTGCTCCGGTTTCCTCCCACAGTCTAAAGATGTGCAGGTCAGGTGAATTGGCCATGCTAAATTGCCTGTAGTGTTAGGTAAGGGGTAAATGTATGGGTGGGTTGCGCTTTGGTGGGTCAGTGTGGACTGGTTGGGTCGGAGGGCCTATTTCCACACTGTAAGTAATCTAATATAACTTCCTTGAGAGGCTGGGTTTTTGTTTTAGTAATATGCAACATGGAGGGATAATTAGTAAAGCAGCGAAGATTACTCTAAGGTAAACTCGGACAAGTATCTAATGAAATGCCCCATCGCTTTAATGCTGAGACAGTAAGAAGAACATCACGGTGGATCAATGATACTTTCCAATCTTCAGATTTTTAATATTTCTACGCTTATGCGATCACAAGGCCAGAAGTGTCTGTTACTTTAAAATGGAGTGAAAGCAAGAGACCTTTTCACTGGAGCATAGAAGGTTGTGAGGTGACCTTAAGAAGTTTATAAAATAAGCAGGGCTATAGATAGAGTTAATGGTAGTTGTCTTTTCCCTAGGATGGGAGATTTCAAGAGTAGGGGGCACATTTTTAAGGTGAGTGGTGAGAGATTTAAAGAAGATATGAGTAGCAAATTTTTTTTTACAGAAGGTAGTTTGCATGTGAAATGATCTTCCTGAGGAAATGATGGATGTGGGTATAATTACAATGTTTAAAAGACATTTGGATAAGTATATGAATAAGAAATGTTTGGAGGGATATAGGTCAGGAAGAGGAAGGTGGGACTAGTTTAGTTTGGGATTATGATCGGCATGGACTGGTTGGACTGAAGGGTTTATTTCCATGCTGTATGACTCTGTCTCTATAAACATGGTTACAGTGCCAACTACACAAGCTAAGAGGCACATGTTAGTTTAGTCTTCCTACCACATATAGGATAGCAGTTTCTAAGCCGATAGATAGTGGGACTGGAAGTGGAAAGAGAACTGAAGGAGACTTGGTAAGGCAAAACAGAACCCCACTACCTTCCTGCATCTGCCTGTACTAAACTCTACATGAGGAAACCAAGACTCCACCATCCTGCCCCACTGCCAATCAAGGCCCTTTAAAAGTTGTCAATTAATGATCACTAGATGGTCTCATCCCACTTGGTTTAAAATCCTTTCAGCTTCAGACAAGATAAGAAGCAGTTGGTGGATCAGTGTGGGCAGGCTTTGCGTGTTGATGTTGGTTGTGCGGTCTCCAAGAATCTGTATACAATTGAGAATCTGGAAATGGGGGAGAGATGTATTCTGGTAGCCAACCACTTCCACCCCCATTCTCTGACCTCTTCCATGACATTGCCGAGTTCTGGACCTACTGACCCCTGGCTGACCAGCAACTTTAGGTGCCCGTGAATTCTTGGACCTGGGTTTTAATACAGGAGTGGAGTTTCCTTTTAACCCATTATAAGGAAGCAGAAAACGCAAGTAGAAAGTCAAGGTGCCTAGATAATGTCTTTTCACAAGAAGTAGATGTGTGCAATAAGCTCCCAGCCAATGATATTGGTGAGGTCAATTAACTCCTCTGACAAATGAACTGGATAAACAGTAAATACTTAAAAAGCTTTGCATAAGCATGTTATGTTCCCATTGGAAATCAGGGGATTTTGGGTGACCAAATTGTCTTTTGCCCAACTTTCAATGCTGCTAACACAAGGACCTGTTACCTGCAGAGTGCCACTACAGCCAGGGCTGAATGGAAAGGCTTGTACTGTGCATTTTACACTTTTCCAAGATTCCTTAGATACAGGAAAAAGTGAGGCTCAAGTCTTAGCTGTCGCTGATTTGGGCACCTCCCTCAGGACAATAAAGGTGATGAAAGCCTTCATCTACCACTGTAGGAGGGAACTCCATGAACCAAAGGGCTTTTCTCCACTTTCTACTTAAACCGGAGACACAAGCAGTAAGTAAAAATAAAAAAAAGGAATGGATTTGAGTTGAGGTCATTAGGAGCACAAGTCCTTTATGCATGCTTTGAATAAATTCATGAATAGACAGTCATTAAAAACTGAAGTAGCAACAATCGTGTGATCAATTAGCTGTCATTTCTACTGATTTGCTGGCCCCTAGTGACTGAATGTTCCAATTACAGTTCTGACTATTTCTAGCAACCCTTGCAGCCACCAGGGGCTGATTATGTACTGTTTGCGTATCTCTCAGATTCTGCCACAAATTCTGCATCAGAAGTAAAAACAAAGTCCTCCTTACTCCCTTTTATGCAAATTGGAACTGTCATTTGCAGAATCAGTGTGACCTGTACAACATTTATCAATTTTCAAGAATGCCAATAGCTAAGGGTGTAGGTTTGCTCTCTGAGCTGTAGGTTTGATATCCAGACGTTTCATTACCTGGCTAGGTAACATCATCAGTGGCGACCTCCAAGTGAAGTGAAGCTGTTGTCTCCTGCTTTCTATTTATATCTTTCTCCTGGATGGGGTTCCTGGGATTTGTGGTGATGTCATTTTGTGTTTGTTTTCTGAGGGATTGATAGATGGCATCTAAATCTATGTGCTTGTTTAAGGTGTTGTGGTTGGAGTGCCAGGCCTCTAGGAATTCTCAGGCATGTCTTTGCTTAGCCTGTCCCAGGATAGATGTGTTGTCCCAGTCGAAATGGTGGTTTTTTTTCATCCGTGTGTAGGGCAATGAGGGAGAGAGGGTCGTGTCTTTTTGTGGCTAGCTGGTGTTCATGTATCCTGGTGGCTAACTTTCTTCCTGTTTGTCCTACGTAGTGTTTGTGGCAGTCCTTGCATGGAATTTTATAAATGACGTTGGTTTTGTCCATGGATTGTACTGGGTCTTTTAAGTTTGTTAGTTTTTGTTTGAGAGTGTTGGTGGGTTTGTGTGCTACTAGGATTCCGAGGGGTCTCAGTAGTCTGGCTGTCATTTCTGAAACTTCTTTGATATATGGTAAGGTGGTTAGGGTTTCTGGCTGTGTTTTATCTGCTTGTCGTGGTTTGTTCTTGAGGAATCTGCGCACTGTGTTTTTTGAATATCCGTTTTTCTTGAACACATCGTATAGGTGGTTCTCCTCTGTTTTTCGAAGTTCGTGTGTGCTGCAGTGTGTAGTGGCTCGTTGGAATAGTGTTCCGATACAGCTTCGTTTGTGTGTGTTGGGATGGTTGCTGGTGTAGTTGAGTATTTGGTCAGTGTTTGTCGGTTTTCTGTATACGCAGGTTTGTAATTCTCCCTTGTCCTTTCTTTCTACTGTGACGTCCAGAAATGCGAGTTTGTTGTCAGTTTCTTCCTCCTTGGTGAACTTTATGTCTGTGAGGGTGTTGTTATGATGTTAAATGTCTCTTCTATCTTGTTTCGTTTTGTGATGACAAAGGTGTCATCTACGTAGCGAACCCAGATTTTTGGTTTGATGGTTGGTAGGGCTGTTTGTTCTAACCTTTGCATTACCGTTTCTGCTATAAATCCTGATAGCGGAAATCCCATGGGAGACTATTGAGACCCCTCGGAATCCTAGTAGCACACAAACCCACCAACACTCTCAAACAAAAACTAACAAACTTAAAAGACCCAGTACAACCCATGGACAAAACCAATGTCATCTATAAAAGTCCATGCAAGGACCACCACAAACGCTACGTAGGACAAACAGGAAGAAAGTTAGCCACCAGGATACATGAACACCAGCTAGCCACAAAAAGACACTACCCCCTCTCCCTCATAGCCCTGCACACTGATGAAAAAAACCACCATTTCGACTGGGACAACACATCTATCCTGGGACAGGCTAAGCAAAGACATGCCTGAGAATTCCCAGAGGCCTGGCACTCCAACCACAACGCCATAAACAAGCACATAGATCTAGATGCCATCTATCAACCCCTCAGAAAATGAACAGGAAATGACATCACCACAAATCCCAGGAATCCCATCCAGGAGAAAGATATAAATAGAAAGCAGGAGACAACAGCTTCGCTTCACTTGGAGGTCGCCACTGATGATGTTACCTAGCCAGGTAATGAAACGTCTGGATATCAAACCTACAGCTCAGCGAGCAAACCTACACCCTAAACCTCAACCTGAGCTACAAACCTTCACAAACCTTGCGCCAATAGCTAAGCCTGTAAAGCAAAAGAACTTTAGTTAGTAGGTTACAAATACACTCAGTATTTATATAGCATCACGGGGAGCAGTTGGCAATCACTTATTGTCACTGTGATTGTGAGAGTCCGAAGGCATAATATGAACTTTCCAATCATAGTGCATTTGTGAGAAAAGAATTGTCCCTTGACTATGTGCATTGACACTTTAACAAAGAAACTGGAGTTAATTCCAGATCAACTAAGATTTCAATATTTATTTATTAGTCCAAAATAGCCCAATTTTGATTATTTCTCATTATGGAACAGACTGTTGCTCTTTGCAAGTGATCACTATGGTCACTTGGCCCTACCAAGAACAAGGCCCTTCAGCAAGAAGTGGTCCTTGACATTCTCAGTACTATGGGCCATGTGTTGGCAAATGAAGCTAGATTAGGTTGGGATATCTGGTCGGCATGGACGAGTTGGACTGAAGGGACTGTTTCCATGCTGTACATCTCTAAGACTCTATAACTCTACTATCACAGAATGGATTAATTAATCAATTCTCTAATTTCACGCAACACTTTTCTTTTGGTCTTAAGGGTTGAATAGCTCAAAGCTGACTCTAAGCAATGGATTTCCAGCTTCCTTTGGTCAAGCAGACTCTAATGAATTGCGATAAAAAGAGGAAGAGAGTTACAGTATGTGCCAGTTCATACACAAGAATCGCCCCAATGTTTCCGTAGCTGGTCATTTTAATACTACATCCTGCTCGCATATCCACTTGTGTGTCCTCAGTATGCTGCAATGCTCCAGCGAATCACAGCGCAAACTAGAGGAACAGCATCTCATCTTCAAATTAGGCACTTTACAACCTTCTTCATTTAACATTGAGTTCAACGTCTTCAGATTGTGAACTCACTCTCATTTCTCCCCTCTCTTTTAGCTTTACTTGTTGCATTCTCTGTCACCATGTCCTCTCTCCCCTCCCCACACTCCAGTGGGACTCTCTGTTCTTTCCAGTCTAGCAGTTAGACACACCATTGTTCTGCCATTCTCACATTCCAATCACTTAATCTGCACAATCAGCACCTTTTCTCCCCCAGCATTCAAGCCATCCCCCAACCCCATTATTGCAAAAATGCTGCCTCCTCCACATTTCACATCAGCTCTGATGAAGAGTCACCGAGAGTGGAAATGTTCGCTTGCTCTCCACAGATACTGCCTGACCCGCTGTTCTTTCCAGCATTTTTTGATTTCATGTGCCAGCCATTGTCTGAGGAGACGTGCCTTGAATTTTTCTGATCTTTCCCCTATTTGCTATGAAGACAATCAGACCCCATGTGGGCAGGAATTGTGAGAGAAGAGTGGAACAAAATGCATTGGAGGACAATGAGGAGAGATAAGGGCAGTGCTTCTGCAGTTATGAAAGATGTACTTGCCAATTCTGGCTGTAAGAAGATGAATTGGTGGGATGGAAACCAGATTGAAAGGATTTCAGTGGTGAGCGATATGAAATATGAGCACAGAAACTGAATGCTGAAGATTTGTTCCAGGAACTTACAAAAGAAAGGAAGATCAGAGAAAGAGAAGCTTGTGCAAGTTATTGATCTGACAGTGATTTCACAGCCATTGTCAACAATAAAGATTCAACTCCCCCCACAACCCCGCTGCCACGTATCCAAGAACCGAAAGGTCTTTTTCCCTCAGTATTGTTAAAGTGTAAATTGCAGAAAATATATTAGATGGTGCATCTGATTATGAGGTGCCCATCCTTGTAGAGGTAGGTGTACTGCACACCTACACATGTTGTTGATAGAAACTGTAAGGGAAACTGAATATATGTGAGGATGTTACACAATGCATACCTGAGCAATGGTGCTAGAATAGCTTTTCCACTGGGAATTTCTCAATATGTGTTTGTTTTCAGAGAGACAGAAGTGGAAAAACAAAGAGGGAAAATGATGCTGCTCCCGAGACTATTAGTATTCCCACACGAGAATATACAGACTGAACTCCACCAACTTTCATTCGTCCAAGGAGAAAGTCCTGTGGTGTGTTGCCACATACTGTCTTGCTGAAACATTGCTATAGCATTGCAAATGGTTATTTACAGGTACAAACATTATCAACTCTTTGCGTTGGATCCTTTCAATGGGATTGTTGCAAATATCGCCTGACTAACAGTGCATGGAAAAATGAATGGAGTCATTCAATGCTGGCAGCAGGGGTCTGACCTGATTGGTCAGAGAGCCATGAAAGGTTTCTGTTGCCTCTTTACAGAAAGCTCCAAGTGCTGAGTGGCCTGAGCTGGGCAGCAGTGGGCATTCCCATGGATCAAGGAGCCCAGTGCTAGAAATCCAGCCCATCAAGAGATGTCAGCCAATCAGAGGCTAGCAGCTCTGCACTGCTTAGCAATGTTTTTGGATTGCTATAGTTCCTGAAGAAGGGCTTATGCCCAAAATGTCGATTCTTCTGCTCCTTGGATGCTTCCTGACCTGCTGCACTTTTCCAACAACACCTTTTTTCAGCTTTTGCTATAGTTCCTGCAGGTAATACGCTTGAATAGCCCAGAGGGAAAACACCAACAAATCTAAACAATATTTGTGAATGAATACGATAAATAGACAAAGTCTTTCCCTGTTGTGGGGAGTCCAGAACTAGAGGTTTTAGGTTTAGGATGAGTGGGGAAAGATTTAAAAGGGACCCAACGGGCAACGTTTTCATGCAGAGGGTGGTGTGTGTATGGAATGAGCTGCCATAGGAAGTGGTGGAGGCTGGTACAATTACATTTAAAAGGCATCTGGATGGGTATATGAATAGGAAGGGTTTAGAAGAATATGGGCCAAGTGCTGGCAAATGGGACTAGATTAGGTTAGAATATCTGGTTGGCATGGACAAGTTGGACCGAAGGGTCTGTTTCTGTGCTGTACATCTCTATGACTCTATGAATGTGCTGGACCTCCATTTTGAAAGATGCAAGACGTTTCAGACCAGTGTGTCTTATTTGCCTGTTTAACTGATGGAATCACTGAGAGATGTAGGTCACAGATGAGTGATGTTGGGAGGAGGATTGTGGGATCAGATTTCATTGGGGTGAGGGGTGGTTGGCAACTAGGAACAGATGGTTGCCTCACAGAAGTCTCCTTCCACTCTTGCCAATGCCAGATTTCAACATGGCATCAAGGTGTCTGAATGAGGGAAAGACTCCCCCTGGAAGACCACAAGCAACTCTAATAGTATTTTCCCTGTGGGCTTCTCACTCAGCAGAGAAACTGAAGAGCTCTGTATTTTGAATGAAATAGGCTTAAAGTTCTGATTGAGTATACACACCATCAGATGTATGGCTGCATGTTGTATGTGCCCATGCAACTCGTGCTGCCAAGATTCCTGGTGGCATTAGGTCTGTTGCCATATCAATCAGTGCTCAAGACAAGAATGGGCATGGACGATGATGCCAGTTTTTAGAATTTTTTTTATTAAGCCTGCAATTATTGCCCATCTTAGGGGCAGCTTCTCCCCAGCTGTTATTAGACTGATGGTTGGAATCTCCAGTCCCAAATAATGCTGATCTTGCTAACGTTGATGCCTTGGGCTTACTCTGTGCAATGTAGCCTGTATGCCTCTGTCTACATCTTTTGGATTTGTACATCCACGTTTACTATGATCTGCCTATACTGCTCATAATCAAAGCTTTTCACCATGCATCATTACGCGTGACAATAAATAAATCAACACCACTTCCTTAGGAGGCTAAGGAAATTCGACATGCCCACAAAGACTCTTACCAATTTTTATAGATACACCATTGTAAGTATCCTATCAGGATGTGTCACAGCATGGTATCACAACCGTACTTCCCAAGACCACAAGCAACTACAGAGAGTGGTGAACGCAGCCCACTCCATCAGGCAAATCAACCTTCCATCCATTGGCTCGTTGCCTCTACCTGGTGTCTTGGGAAAGCAACCAACATAATCAAAGACCCCATTCCATAGGGTTATACTATCTTCCACCTTCTTCCATCAGGCAGAAGGTATAAGAGTTTGAATATATGTATGAACAGTGTGTATGTTGTTGTTCAACAACAGCTTTTTCAGACTGTTATCACCCTTTTGAATGGACCTCTCAAATGTTACTGTTGATGTCTCTCTCTGTACCTCCTCTGTGGCAGTAACACTGTATTCTGCACTCTGTTCTGCTACCGAGGCATATTGTATGCATAGCATACAAAACAACACTTTTCACAGAATCTCGGTACATGTAACAACAATAAATCAAATCAAATCAAAGGGCAGTTAAGACTCAACCAGATTACTGTGGTCTGGAGTCACATGTAGACCAGACTAGGTCAGGATGGCAGAGTTCCTTCCCTAAAGAACATTAGTGAGCAAGATGAGTTTTTCTGACAATTAACAATAGGTTAGTGGTCATCATTAGACCTTTAAACCAGGATGGATGAATACCAGTGACACTGGATGAGACTCTGAGTTAGGCATTAATGCCATGTATGTAATCGGGATAATTAAATGGCACTGCCACTGAAGTGACCACTGTGGGAATGTCATTAAATTCAACCCATTATTTCCTTTTAAATCACACATCTTTTTCCTCATGAATAAGGAGCAGCAATGTGAGAAGGTCTCTGTAATTTTACAGAGAACTAGGATTCCTAAATGAGCGGGACAGTAAAATGTGGTACGCTTGGCAATGGTATTTCCTCTTGCCCTGATCTTTGGATTCTTCCAAAGGCAGAGATTCTGCTGTAGGTTAAAGTGAGGTTCCTGGGAATGGAATGGGCCCAGTCCCTCTGCAGCTGTTCCTGAGCTTGGAATCATGCCAACTGAAGAGCCTCTGTATTGTGTAGACAGCCTCAACATGAATGCTTTTTTGCAGCTGCTAGAAGGAATAGTGGAGGATGCATTTGGTGCTCACATCTTAAAACTTGTCATCTTTATCCATTCCCACTTTAGTTTTGACCACTAGCCAGTATGGCTGCAGACTTAATGCCACCAGCTTTTCTGGTAGGGTTGGTATATACAGAGAGTTGGGTGGGCACAAACCACATACTGTCATTCATCTGGTCACCCACACTTCTGGCTAAACAGAGTATTGCGGCTGGTGTGTTCAAAATGCAGATCTTATCAATTGAATAATAGATAGAAAACACAGGAAGCCAACCTTGTCTGTTCTGCACCAACTACAAGTTCCCCTCTAAGTCGAACACAAAATTCCAACTTAGAACTATTCACTGTTCCCTTACTGTCTCTAGGTCAAAATCCTGAAATTCCCTTCATACCTGCACTGTGGGCATACCCATCCCTCACAGACTGCAGTGGTTCAGGAAGACAGCTTATCACTATCTACATAAGGGCAATAAGTGCTGACCTAGCCGGTGACAGCCACATCTTTTGAACAAGTAGATGTAAGTAATCTTCTCCATCCAGAATAATTCCCAGTAACTGGTAGAAACCAAGGGGTTTTTATTTTTATTTTTGTTTATTTATGGAATAAAGATAATTATTGCATCATCCCTAATTGCCCCTTGAACTGTTTATCTTTCTGGGCCATTTCAGAGAGCTGTTAAGAGTCTACCATGTTGTTGTGAATATATTGTCACATGTAGGCCGTTCCAGGTAAGGATGACAGATTTCCTTCACTAAAGAACATTAGTGTACCAGCTAGGTTTCTATGACCATTGACGGTCATACATGGTCACTATTAGGCCAGCTTTCTAATCCAGATTTTCTATTGATTTCAAATTCTCCAGTTTGCCATGGTGGATTCAACCTGTTGATGCGATAACAATATGACTGGAGTGTAACCGTCACTGTTCCACTGCTCCTTGGGACAGAAAGATATCAGATCTGATATGCTTTACTCTCCATTGCTTGTGTCAATCCAGAAACATCAATTGTAAAACATATTGGGTTTGCAATGTTTGACTGAGATCTAGGATGCCTGAATGTTGACAGTACTACAGGGCGTCACTGTGCCAAAAGAACTGGGAACTCTCTGAAATGCTAGGCAAAAGTGAGGACTGCCGATGCTGGAAATCAGAGTCTAGATTAGAGTGGTGCTGGAAAAGCATAGCAGGTCAGGCAGCAGCCAAGGAGCAGGAAAATCGACGTTTCAGGCAAAAGCCCTTCATCAGGAATGCATTCTTGGATGCTGCCTGACCTGCTGTGATTTTCCAGCATCACACTAATCTACACTTTCTGAAATGTTGGCCATTACAGTATCAGGAAGGCAGCGGAATTAATGTCTTCAGGTAAACAACTATGCTCAACTGCCAACTGTAAGCCTGCGTCATTTCATTGAAACATGCCAGTTGATTCAGATCTAGAGACTGGTGCCAGTACAGAGAATTGAATATATCTAGTTAATAGATTCATGGATGAACAGCAGTCTCATTCTTCACACTGATCAACATTACTTGCTTGAAATATCCCCTGGTCAAAGAGCCTGATCCCACACCCTGGGGATGTGACAGCTTCCTTGCTTGACTAACCTGCAGACATTCTCTGTCTGAGCTCACAGAAAAGGAATGACTGCTTGGAAGAGCACTGAGAAAACACAGTGGAGTCATTTTCAGCTTAACCAATAAACCAATCAGGTAGGTTCTCCCTGCCCCTTTGTCAGATTTTCACCTCCGTACAGAACTGGCAGGAACTAACGAAGGGAGCATTTCTCTTGCAGGTTAGAATCCAAGTGAGATTGACAAAAATTAGCTCCATAGCTTTCAACAGAGATAAGCTGAAATCATTTCAAAATAGATAGAGAAGGGAGGACTTTAAATCTTTTCTGTACATGGATTAGCCAAAGAAAACAGCAGGTTTGCAAAAACCAAAGAGCGACAATAGTAACAATAATAAAGAACCCTGTTGCATGAAAGGTAAATACAAACTGCAAAATGTTACTCTTTATTAAGCAAAGCAGAAGTACACAAACATACTCTAGCAGTATGCACAGAAAATGTTAACATATGTCCAACTTCAATTCTAACAGAATCTACCTATGTAGCATATGACCATAATCACCAGGGGCATTGTCTGAATACTGAAAACTGCCAGTTCCAGTGGAGGCACAACAATAATCACCAGGGGCATCATCTTCATTGTGAAAAATGACAGCTCTGGAGTGCTGACAACACCACAGCTATCAGGAGGAGCTGCAGCTTGACTTTTACAGCCATAATTGAAAATAGGATGACAAAGATGAAACAAAGCTTGTCAGAAACGTACAATTTTCGCATAACTACAGCTGAAGGAGTAGAATTGCACTGGCATTAACATTTCAGTTTTGTGGTTTGCCCTATATTTTATGAATAAACATCACCAACTGATTAACTAACCGATCTATACTATCAGCCTGATGTACATACATTGGATTTTCTTTTGCAGCATCTGCATGTTCACTTAATATCAAACTAAACTTATGGATTCTGTGGGGGACTTTCTGGTGCAAGTATAATAATTTAAGATGCCACATTACTTGGCGTATACATCCCAGATCCCATGGGATACTGTGTTCATCTCATTAACAGGCTATAAAACACAATTAGTAAACTCCTAGTTGCATAGTAATGTTTTAGCTAGATTAATATTGCATCAACAAAGAACCCAGATCTATATTTTGTAAATACATTAATGGTTTATGATTTCATTTTAAATCATTCAATTTGTTCCACAGGGTGTGTGGTACAGGATAATAGAGTGACAAGCCTACCCGACAATGTGTCTACCATTGCATTAGCTACACCAAGTGCATCCATGAGGCAATATTAGGAGGCAGATTATGGCTGAGCTATGTGCAAGGGGACTACATCAAACATGAATTAGGAGGTTAAACCAGAGGATGGAAAACTAGCTTTGAAATTAAGTAAAGCTGAAGTGTGTATTTTTCAGGAGGGAGGGGCTTTTTTTCTCAAATATGATGTTGGTGTATTATTTGGTTACTTTGTTTTTTGGTCATTTTTTGTTGTCCATTGTTATTGCAGATAGTTATGAAATTTATGTGAATTTTCTAAAATTGTTTTCATTTTGTCGGTTTTAGATCAGTTTATAGGAATTCTCATGGGAAATGATTTGTGATAAAGAGATATCAGTAGTATATTAGGCAGAGTAGCAGAAGAAAGAGATGACATGTATGAACAGCTCACAAGGATCAATTAGAGAGTCTGCCAGTCATGTTGCACCTTTGAACCACTTTGACATGAATGAATCACTGTGCAAATTATATACTACAGGTATAAAGACATGAACTACATTGTAATAATTATTAGATTTTCACACACGAGGTCTGGGACAATTTCGATCACCTTGTCGTTTAGAGAACTGCGCATACCTGTTTTATTTCTCTAGCTATGCCTCAGTGATTAGTTATTCTGCCTCTGAGCAAAACGTTCTAGATTCAAGATGCTTGAGCACAAAATATAAATGTACGACCGAGGGAATGCTACATGGCTGGAAGTGCCATCTTTCAGGTACAGTATTAAATCGGTGTAAAAGAGTTTAAAACACTATTCAAAGAATGGGAGGGGAGTTCTCAGTATCCTGACCCATGTTAGTTCTAAGGAACATCACTAAGTTCTGAAGAAGTCATATCAGACTTGAAATGTTAACTCTTTGCAAGGTTTGTGAAGGTTTGTAGCTCAGGTTGAGGTTTAGGGTATAGGTTTGCTCGCTGAGCTGTAGGTTTGATATCCAGACATTTCATTACCTGGCTAGGTAACATCATCAGTGGCAACCTCCAAGTGAAGTGAAGCTGTTGTCTCCTGCTTTCTATTTATATGTTTGTCCTGGATGGGGTTTCTGGGGTTTGTGGTGATGTCATTTCCTGTTCGTTTTCTGAGGGATTGATAGACAGTATCTAGATCTGTGTGTTTGTTAATGGCGTTGTGGTTGGAGTGCCAGGCCTCTAGGAATTCTCTGGCATGTCTTTGCTTAGCCTGCCCCAGAATAGATGCGTTGTCTATACACGGATGAAAAAACCACCATTTCGACTGGGACAACACATCTATCCTGGACAGGCTAAGCAAAACCATGCCAGAGAATTCCTAGAAACCTGGCACTCCAACCACAACGCCATTAACAAACACACAGATCTAGATACCATCTATCAACCCCTCAGAAAACAAACAGGAAATGACATCACCACAAACCCCAGAAACCCCATCCAGGACAAACATATAAATAGAAAGCAGGAAACAATAGCTTCACTTCAGTTGGAGGTCGCCACTGATGATGTTACCTAGCCAGGTAATGAAACGTCTGGATGTTAATTCTGTTTTCCTCTCCACACATGCTGCCTGGATGGCTGAATTTCTCCAGCATTCTGTGTCTGTTTCACTCAATAAGGTCTAGTCATTAATTCATTGGCATTCATTAGACCTTGAAGTGCACAAATTACCTGCAATATGTTCTACATTAGTGTATTGAATACACTTCAGAAAATTACCTCATTGGCTATAAAGTACTTTCACATGAACCTGTTCCAACATTATACACAACTGATCTGATTGCAGCCTTTCAAGTCAATTTTCCTGCTAACCCCTCATAACACTGATTCCTTTATACGTCAAAAATCTGTCTAACTTAACCTTGAATATATTAAATGGATCAGCTTCTGCCACCATAGAGTCATAGAGATGTACAGCATGGAAACAGACCCTTCGGTCCAACCCGTCCATGCTGACCAGATATCCCAACCCAATCTAGTCCCACCTGCCAGTACCCTGCCCATATCCCTCCAAACCATTCCTATTCATATACCCATCCAAATGCCTCTTAAATGTTGCAATTGTACCAGCCTCTACCACTTCCTCTGGCAGCTCATTCCAAATATGTACCACCCTTTGTATGAAAAAGTTGCCCCTTAGGTCTCTTTTATATCTTTCCCCTCTCACCCTTAACCTATGCCATCTAGTTCTGGACTCACCGACACCAGGGGAAAGAGTTTGCCTATTTACCCTATCCATGCCTCTCATAATTTTGTAAACCTCTATAAGGTCCCCCCTCAGCCTCCGACGCTCCAGGGAAAACAGCCCTAGGCTTTTCAGTGTCTCCCTATAGCTCAAATCCTCCAACCCTGGCAACATCCTTGTAAATCTTTTCTGAACCCTTTCAAGTTTCACAATATCTTTCCAATAGGAAAGAGACCAGAATTGCAATATTCTAACAGTGTCCTAACCAATGTCCTGTACAGCCGCGACATTACCTCCCAACTCCTGTACTCAATACTCTGACCAATAAAGGAAAGCATACCAAACGAATTCTTCACTATCCCATCTACCTGCGACTCCACTTTCAAGGAGCTATGAACCTGCACTTCAAGGTCTCTTTGTTCAGCAACACTCTCTAGGACCTTACCATTAAGTGTATAAGTCCTGCTAAGATTTGCTTTCCCAAAATGCAGCACCTCACATTTATCTGAATTAAACTCCATCTGCCACTTCTCAGCTCATTAGAGAAATTAATTTCAACAGCTAACAATCCTCTGAGAAAAGAAATTCCTTATAATCTCTACCTTAAAGAGAAAAACTGTTATCTTTAAACTATCGCCCCTAGTTGTGGCCACCCTCATGAGACGTAAAACACTCTCACCATTACTCCTGGCAAGTGTCCTCAGAATCTTATATTCCTTTAAAATCAGATCTTATTCTTCTGAACCTCAATGACTTTCCACCAATCCTGATAGATCTTTCCTCTTAAGAATGCCATCATTCCAGGAATCAGCTGAGTGAATCTTCTCTGAACTGTTTCTAACACAAGCACATGCTTCCTTAAATAAGGAAATTGAAACTGCACACAATATTCAGGGTATTATCTCATGAATTCCCTGTGTAATTGTAGGAAGCCTTCCTTACTTTTATTTTCCATCCCCCTTGCAATAAAATTCAATGTTCCATTTGCTTTCTTAATTACTTGCTCTAACTGCATGCTAATATTTTAAGATTCGATGTACAAGGATACTCAGATTCCTCTGTATTGCAGCATTCCACATTCTCCATTTAAGTAGTATTCTGCTTTTCTACTCTTAACAAAGTGTACAACAGCACATTCTCTCACATTAAAATGCATCGTCCAAATTTTTATCATTCCCTTATATTCATTCATATGCTTTTGTATCCACCTCACAAATTGCTTTCAAGCGTATCTTTGTATGATCAGCAAATTTAGCCACGATCCATTTGGTTCCTCATTCAAGATACTAATGTAGATTATGAATAAGTGCATCCCCAGCACTGATTTCCATGGCACTCCACTTACTATAATTTGACAACCTGCGTCCTTATAGTTGGTAAATCAAGCTGATTTTGTGCAGTAATCTCTTATTGAATAGATTTTGAAATACAAATATATCATACCTACTGTTTCCCCTTTATCTGTACTGTTTTGCTATATCCTCAATGAACTCAGACAAATTTATCAAACAAGACAGAACTCTTTGCTGTCCCTTGGCTGAAAATCATCCAATAATTTTGGATATGAAGAGTGTTGAATCAATGTGAACTTTTATTTGTATTTTTATGGCTACTTGTGTCGATATTTTCAAAAGAAATATTGGATCTGAAACAATCTCAATAAAATGCGCAAAGATAAATGAGAGGTAAATAAGAAACTCAGTTAAAAATTCTGGACAAACCTTTATCTGCCAAACATTTAGAATGTGGAACTGAGTACTGCACAGTACAGTTGAAGCAAATGGTATAAATAGCTTTAAGGGTAATCAAGTTAAACAAATTAAAGTGAAAGGAACAGAAGGATACGCACCTGAAGAGAATGAGAGGCAATCATGTGAAGCATTAATGCTTGGAAAGACCTATTGGGCTAAGTGGCCTGTTTCAGTTTTGTAAATTCCATGTAATATATAATGCAAAAATCATCTCAGCCATCAAATAATAATCTCTTCCCTTTATAAGAACATTCCAGGTCATCCCAGCACTGTACACCTTACACATTCTCTTTGTAGACATGGTTTGTTTACTGCATTCTCTATTCTGATTTCAGGCACTCAGCATTTATGGTCCTTAGCTTATTAATTTAAGGCTATCTGTCCATTTCATTAAATAATTTATTTAGCAGCCAGTTTAAAATGCTTGTGAATGCTTTATACAAATAAAACAGCAATAATCTAAATTGCATTCAGAAAATGATTGCTTACACAAGATCAGAATGATACACCAAAACAAGGAGGACACAAATCTTAATTGACATTAAATTCCAGTTAAAAGTAAAGTAATAACACCTCTTGTGAAACTAATGTCAAAAATATTCAAGTGGTAAAACTTTCTTCAGTATCTTATTATGACAGACATTTCAAGTTTTAAAATATCTAATGAATGGTTTCTTTGGGAAATAAAGTAATATGACTTTAGTTTGCTTTAGACATCTAAAATTTTCAGTAAATTGCGGATACATGTGCTATCCCACTGTATTAATATTAAGGTTAGTTAAGTAAATGGTGAAAAGAATGTCAAATCCACATTATTATATAATAGCAATATCCTAATATACCAACACACCACAATGTAATTTTTTTTAGATTAGATTACTTACAATGTGGAAACAGGCCCTTCGGCCCAACAAGTCCACACCAACCCGCCGAAGCGCAACCCACCCATACCCCTACATTTACCCCTTACCTAACACTACGGGCAATTTAGCATGGCCAATTCACCTGACCTGCACATCTTTGGACTGTGGGAGGAAACCGGAGCACCCGGAGGAAACCCACGCAGACACGGGGAGAACGTGCAAACTCCACACAGTTAGTCGCCTGAGTCGGGATTGACTGTGTTCATTGTTGTAAAAAATAATGTTGCAGAATTTTCCTGATTTCAGTCACGTTACTGACCTAGAACTTCATTTCACATCCCTTATCCTTAGAGGCCTTTTCTGTACCCATTGGCAGTCAGGGTCAGACAGAGGCAAGAGCACCTTTCACATCTGTCATTCTGTGTATCAGGCACTACCCCATTCCCCATTTTGTCCGTCTTGTATAAATGTATAAATGTATAAAAGCAAAATACTGCAGATGCTGGAAAAATGAAATAAAAACAGAAAATGCTGGAGAAACTCAGCAGATTTGTGGAGAGAGATATAGAGTTAACATTTGAGCTCAGACTGATTGAATGGATAGTGCATCACCATAATTATTCTACACCAGCCTTCAAAATATAAAAGAAATTATGATACAGGAACAGGAGAAATCCATTCAGCCTCTCTAGTTCATTCAATCAGACTACAGTTTATCTGGACTGCATCTTAACCCTCAAAATCCAACTTTGTTCCAAATCATTTAAACTGTTTGCCTAAAAATCAATTTCAGTTTCAAAATCATGAATTGGCCTAGTTTGATCAGAGCAAATTCCACACTGACCCTCACATTTATATGAAGAGGCAATTAATAGCCGTAGGGTGAGGAATTTCTTTTAAAATTAATTCAAATGTTGAAATACTAATAATCTGTTGTAATGAGTCTCAAGCAGGGTTTCTGAGTGATAGTATGACAAGAAGCTGGCAAGAGGGACAAAATGGGGAATGGGGTAGTGCTGGAACAAAATTTGAAACAAAATGGAGGATTGCATTTGGAAAAGAAAAGTAAAGGCATTTGGGTTAGTTAATGCTGTTAGATAATCAGAGGCAGTGAGTAACTTTCAAACAGTTAAAAAATTTTTAAAAATTTCTTTGCATATCTCCAAGGTTTGCATAGATAATTTTTTTTTGCCTGTACGCTATCTCACATTATTGGCACACTGCTTTCTGCTCTGCATTTGAGCATTCATAAATTTGTATTGAATGGTTTTGTGTGAATTTGATGATCAGTTGCTTCCAGATTGCTTTCATCTGGGCCTGAAATCTTTTTCAGGTACACAAGATAGGTATCTTAAATAGTTTGAAAAAAATCTTTGAACTTCTTTATGAATTTGGATATGAGTTTCTAAGTAATATTTTTACCACCAGATGGTGCTCTAAAAGTATGAACGTTAGAACTTGGTAATTAACATAATGTATCTAAGTTAACCTTCATTTGTTAATTGGTTATAGCTGCCAATTATCAGCTATAAAGGCCAAATAAATTTGAAAATTCATATAATGATATTGTAGTAACCATGAGACAAATTTGCCATAAGAATAGTCTTTTTCACAGAGTAGGGGAGTCCAAAACTAGAGGGTATAGGTTTAAGGTGAGAGGGGAAAGATTTAAAAGGACCCAAGGAGCAATTTTTTCACACAAAGGGTGGTAAATGTATGGAATGAGCTGCCAGATGAGATAATAGAGGCAGGTACAATTTCAACATTTAAAAAGCGTGTGGATGAGTATATGAATAGGAAGCACTTAGAGGGATATGGGCCAAATGCTGGCAAATAGGACTAGATCAATTTAGGATATCTGGTTGGCACAGATGAATTGGACCAAAGGGTCTGTTTCCACGCTGTAAAACTGTGTCCTAAAGGAGTTAATTACACTGCAACTTCTGATGTCCAGGCACATGGAGTTTATGAAGTTTTATTCTAAATTTCCTTGCTCCTGCACATGCTTTGCAAGAATGTTAGCTCAGTGTAAGGCTCAGTATTCAAATACATAGATTACTGTGTTTAACCATGAGATAGGCAGTGAGCATACCAGAAATGTTGAATGTTTCTCTGTTCAACTGTCAGTGAATTATTAATGGTGTGGTAAGTCTTAATTATTGCCAAGCATTCTCTCTGGCATTGAAAATTAACTTACAAGGAGTCTCTCTATTGTTAAAGTAAAAATATTTACTTTACCTTTTCTTTTTCTCTCTTATCTCCTTTTGACACCAATTTTCTTTCCCTCCCATACTTTTGCTTTCATTACATTACTTTAGATTGAATTAAATATTCTAACTCATGCTTCCCAGTTTAGGCTCTGCATAGCTCATTATAATTTCTACAATCTACAAAATTGGTTAAGTGGATAAACAGTTGCTTATTCTGTTCATACAAGTTCCTGATTCCTTTTTCAACTGTCTGATACAGGCTGTAATCAAAAAAGCCCATGGAAAAACTGAGTAGGTGTAAGTCTAATGAATAGTGAGTGCACTTGTTGACTGCAAATAGCAAGATCTGAGTCAAGCTGTTTTTTCTGATACTACTCCACTCTGCGGCCCAAGTTATAAGAATCCTTCAAACAATGGAACGTAGAATCCTAACTGTATGAAAGCAGGCCATTGGGCCTGTCAAGTCTGCATCAACTGTCCAAAGAGCATCCCACGCAGACCCACCCTATCTCTGTAACCCTGCATTCCCCATGGCTAATCCACTTCGTTTACACATCTTTGGACTGTGGGAGAAAACCCACGCAGGCTTGGGGAGAATGTGTAAACTCCACACAGACTGTCACCTGAGGGTGAAACTGAACCCAGGTCCCTACCGCTGTGAGGTAGCACTGCTAACCATTGAGTCATTATGCCATCCATTGAGTTGCTTGTGTGTCTGTTGGAATAAAAGCCCGCCTTCGAGCATTAATTTGATGGATTACCATCACCATTCAAAGCAAATTGTTTAAAATATCTAGTAAATGCGTATTGCAAATGTACATTTTTTTCTGATTTGACTAGATACTGAACTACTGAACTACTTTTTATTTATGGAAGTTGTTAGCATATGTTAATGATTTCCTTATTTACTCCCAATAACATGATGTACATCATCTTACGTAGACTTATATGAATCCATTTGCACTAAAACTGTTTTCAGTTTGCACTGATGCTTGGTTAGGTGTAGCCTATTTCTTATCTAGTGTTGAGACTATCCCAACTGGAATGAATAGAAATTAGGAACAAATAATTATCAAATTACTTTTGATTTATTAAGCCCCTTTCAATTTTAGCAGCATGGAAGCTGCCCAGTTCTACAGATATAATGGACATTGAAAACACCAGCCTGCCTGGCTAGTGCTTGTTCCTCCCCTTTCCTTGCTGGAGAACGCAATGGAGGCAGACCCACATCTCATCAGCCAGAGCATGACTGAAAGTACCCTGTCAAACCTACAGTGAGGACATGTGTGGACTATCCACCTCCTTACAGATATCTTTTTAATCAAAGAAATTACAAGCAAACAGTGTATAGCATAATTTTCGAATAGGCTATTTCAGTTTGATTGATGCTCCGGATTGTAGTGGTCCGATAGCAGAAACAGATGGCTGATTACAAGAAAAGGACATTAACATAAATTATAAAACTTCTGGAGATATGTACCGGAAGAAACATTTGTAATGGTATTCCAGGGAATTCCTGTAACCTATACAATATTGGTAACAATATTGTTAATAATGTGTTGTGAATTGAAAGTGCATGGGTAACGCATATGCATGGTACACAGTACATATGGTAATATCAAAGAAAATGATTACATCTAGATGGAAAAGGTGGAATTTAAAGAAATAAAAACTAGCAGAATTATTTATCTGGGTAACATAATTAAATCCAATGGGAAAAGTAATCAAAACATAAGGTGGCATGGTGGCTCAATAGTTAGCACTGCTGCCTCACAGCACCATAGACCCAGGTTGAATTCCATTTTGGGTGACTGTATGTGTAGCGTTTGCACATTGGCTTCATGTCTGCGGGGGTTTCCTTCTGCAGTCCAAAAATGTACAGAATATATGGATTAACCATGGGAAATGCTGGATTACACAGATAGGGTTGGGATGGGGATGGAGGTGGAGGTGGAGGTGGAGGTGCTGGGTCTGTTTGGGCTGCTTTTCAAAGGGTTGATGTGGACTCAATGGGTTGAATGGCCTGCTTCCGCATTGTAGGGATTCTATGATTAGAAAGTGCATAACACTTGG
The DNA here is from genome assembly GCF_020745735.1 of Hemiscyllium ocellatum. NCBI lineage: Eukaryota > Metazoa > Chordata > Chondrichthyes > Orectolobiformes > Hemiscylliidae > Hemiscyllium > Hemiscyllium ocellatum. The sequence goes on along the minus strand of NC_083425.1, from coordinate 22,681,846 downwards.
AAACATACTGTGCACACAATGTCTGACCTATGAGGAGGTCTCTATGGAAAGATGAATATGCAAGTTGGAAAACAAACAGGAGAATCGAAGTTAAAGTAGAGGGAACAGAGATGTGGTTTCTGAGAGATTGGAAGACTATAAGTTGGACAATGCACGCACTTAATGAACAGGATTTGAGGAAAGCAGATAAGCAAGAAGAACCTTTACAAAAGGACCTACCAGTGATACCCACATCCCATGAAAATACTAATATAAAAGATGCTCACCATGAGCCAATACAACCCTTTGCATGAATAAGAGCAAAAGGGAGACAAAGATGACAATAGGCTGATAGCTTGAGAAGCAGATTAGGCATAAGATCTGTGACTAAAATGTTGGCTGTTACCAAGGACTATGAAAACTGGAGAGCCATGATCACCATGGAGAGCCATGGTTAAAACATTGTTAAAAATCACACAACATCAGGTTATAGTCCAACAGGTTTAATTGGAAGCACTAGCTTTCGGAGCATCACTCCTTCATCAGGTAGTTGTAAAGCATGACATATGAAGAAGAAAATGTTGAAAAAGTCAGTCAAGACACAATAATAACAGAGGGACCACCAAGTGAAATTCCCTCCAATATGCAAAATATATTTATACTATTTCCATAAGCAGTTCACATTAAAGTCATTTGTGTACGCTCATACATTATGGTAAAAAATGTCACTTTATCAGTTCTCAGTCAGGCCACTAGATGGTGGTTTCCACTAAATGAAAGTTAAAAGAAACATAATTACTAAACAACTAAAGGATTACAGTGGATGACCCAGATTTTGAAGGGGACTTGTTCAATTGAATGACACATCTACAGCAAAGAGAAACTTTGATCAGTAACAAAGAGGAGATTGGACAATAAGTGACTCCATATTTTCCTAGAACGTTTCAGCCATTCCATCATTATCCTTGCCAATGTTAGAGGATGAGAAACTTAAAGCTAATAATTGCTTCTAATCGTTGACCGGTGATTTGAACCCTCAACTGTACCAGGCCAATGTCTTCTCACACGGCCACCACATTACGCATGGACAACTGGCACACAGTTGCTGAAGGAATGACCACTGTAGACTAGAAAGGCATTCAAATGGGAGGCAAAATCAAGGAGCTCAGCTGGCCATGAAGAGAGCCTGGAGAAAACAGAGACCAATTGTGTACTTTCCCAGCCTGCTGCCTTCACCCTGCAGTAAAGGTGACAGGGATTGCCATGAAAGCATGAGCTACAAAGCCACACCAGGAGATGTTCAACACAGAGTTGACCAGCATTGCGAATCAGATGGAAGGCTGCTACCAGTGTTACTGAATAATTATTATAAGTGTACTTGGCTCTGAAATTAATGGTCATTGTAGCTGCGTTCATTTAAGCAGGTTTTCATGCACCTACCAGTAAGAATGACAAGTAGTGACAGTAGATAATAGCGTGGCTGCAGGACTGTTAACTATATTTTCTGATTGTATTTAAGTAATGTGCTGATGTGTTTCCTGATTGGGAATTGCTGAAAAGATAGCCTCTTAAATCATTGTGTTGTCATGTCAATAAAAAAATTATTATTGGTGACTATTAAAACTAATATAGGGCAGAATCTTCCTACCCTCTGAAAAATGGGAACCATGATGAGAAATTTGGGAAAATTGGGCAAGATGTCCAGTGAGGAACTTCTTCTAATTGAAATGAAAGCGCTTAATTTTTCTACCAAATATTTGGCAATGAGGCAAGATATAAATGCAGGGATATACTTCTGAGAGCTCTATAAGGCTCTGGTCAGACCACTTTTGGAGTATTGTGTGCAGTTTTGGGCCCCGTATCTCAGGAAGGATGTACTGGCTCTGGAGCATATTCAGAAGAGGTTCATGAGAATGGTCCCAGGAATGAAAAGCTGAACATATGAGGAATGTTTGAGGACTCTGGCTCTATACTTAATGGAGTTTAGAAGGATGGGGTGGGCATGTAATTGAAACGTGCAGAATACTGAATGGCCTGGACAAAGTAGATGTTGGGGAGATATTTCCATTGATAGGAGCCACTAAGACCGAGGGCACAGCCTTTGAGTAAAGGAGATAAGGAGAAACTTTTTCATCCAGAGAGTGATGAATCTATGGAATTCATTGCCACAGAAGGCTTTGAATATATTTAAGACTGAGATAGATAGGTTCTTGAGTATCAAGGGAATCAAGGGTTATGGGGAGAAAGGAGGAGAATGGGATTGAGAAACTTATCAGCCATGATTAAATGATGGACCAGACTTAATGGGTTGAATGGCTTAATTTCTGCTTCTAAGTCTGATGGTCTTATTCTCACTAGTGAGCAGTAAGAGGCCTGTTTGCATGGATTATTACTCAGTACTACCAATTCTTAACTCATTAATGTGTGACTTCCCATTTGCTCACACAACAGATAAAAGCTAGATGCTGAGAAAGTATAAGCAGTTACCTGGTGAGCTCCCTACGTGCTCCTTCAGACCACCAGAATGGATACCCAGCATCAACACAGAATCCCCTATAGTTTGGAAGCAAGCTACTTGGCTCACTGAGACCATACTGACACTCTGAAGAGCATCCCACCAGACCGAAACCTATCCCTGCATTTCTCATGGCCCATCCAGTTTGCTTTCACATCCCAGGACATCACAGCATGGCCAATCCACCTCAGCTGCACATCTTTGGTCTGTGGGAGAAACCCACGTAGATGTGGGAAAACACGCAACCTCCATACAGACAGTCGCCCAAGGTTGGAATTGTACCCAGGTCCTTGTCACTGTGAGGCAGCAATGCTTACCACAGAGTTACCACTTGATTCTACCTCCGACCCAAGATCCACAAGCCTGACTACCCCAACTGACCCATCGTCTCAGCCTGCTCCTGCCCCACTGAATTCATCTTCACCTACCTCAATACTGTCCTATGCCCCCAAGTCCAGGAACTCCCCACATATAATCAGGACACCACCCACATCTCCAATTCCTCCAAGATTTCCGTTTCCTGGCCCCCAACGCCCCATCTTCACTATGGACATATAGTCCCTTTACACCTCCATCCGCCATGACCAGGACCTCCAAGCCCTCCGTTTCTTCCTCGCCCAACATCACAAACAATACCCTTCCACCGACACTCTCATTCATTTGGCTGAACTGGTCTTCACCCCCAACAATTTCTCCTTCGAATCCTCTCACTTCCTCCAGATGAAAGGGGTGGCCATGGACACTCACATGGGCCCCAGCTATGCCAGTCTCTTCATCGGCTACATGGAACAGTCCATCTTCCTTAGTTACATCGGCACCACGCCCCACCTTTTCCTCTGTTACATTGATAACTGCATCACTGCCACCTTGTGCTCCCACGAGGAGGTTGAACAGTTCATCAACTTCACCAACACATTCCACCTTGACCTTAAATTCACTTGGACCATCACTGACACCTGTCTCCCCTTCCTGGACCTCTCTATCTCCATCTCCAATGGTGACTGACTCAACACTGACATTTTCCACAAACCCACCGACACGGCTAGCTGGATTACACCTCCTTCCATTCTGGATTAGTAGTGCTGGAAGAGCACAGCAGTTCAGGCAGCATCCGAGGAGCAGTTAAATCATCAGGAATTTTGCTTTTGCCCAAAACGTTGATTTTACTGCTCCTCGGATTATGCCTGAACTGCTGTGCTCTTCCAGCACCACTAATCCAGAATCTGGTTTCCAGCATCTGCAGTCATTGTTTTTACCTCCTTCCACCCTGCCTGCTGCAAAACTGCTATCTTATTCCCAATTCCTCCGCTTCCCTGCATCTGCTCCCAGTAGGACCAGTTCCACCACAGAATACACCAGAAGGCCTCCTCCTTTAAAGACCATAATTTTCCCTCCCGCATGGTTGATGATGCCCTCCAGCCCATCTCATCCACATCCCGCACCACTGCCCTCAAACCCCACCCCTCCAATCACAACAAGGACAGAACCCCCCGCCCCCCCGGTCCTCACCTTCCATCCCACCAACCTCCACATACATCACAATTTCCTCCACCATTTCCGCCACCTACAAATGGACTCCATCACCAGAGATATATTTCCCTCCCCACCTCTATCCACTTTCCATAAAGACTATTCCCTCCGTGGCTACCTGGTCAAGTCCACTCCCCCTAATAACCCACCCTCCCCTCCTGGCACCTTCCTCTGCCAGTATGAATTGCAAAACCTGCGCCCACACCTCCCCCCTCACCTCTGTCCAAGGCACCAAAGGAGCCTTCCACATCCATCAAAGTTTCACCTGTACTTCCATACATGTCATTTACTGTATCCGTTGCTCCCGATGTGGTCTTCTCTACATTGGGGAGAATGGACTCCTACTTGCAGAGCACTTCAGAGAACATCTCTGGGACACCCACACAAATCAACCCCACTGCCCCATGGCAGAACATTTCAACTCCCCCTCCCACTCTGCCAAGGACATGCAGGTCCTGGGCCTCCTCCACCGCCACTCCTTCACCGTCCAACAGCCTGGAGGAAGAACGCTTCATCTTCTGCCTCGGGACCCTTCAACCCCATGGCATCAACATGGACTTCACCAGTTTCCTCATTTCCCCTCCCTCCACCTTATCCCAGTTTCAACCTTCCAGCTCAGCACCGTCTTCATGACCTGTCCCATCTATCAATCTTCCTTCCCACCTATTTGCTCAACCCTTTCCGACCTCCATCACCCCCACCTCCATCCATCTACTGCACTCTCAGCCACCTTCCCCCCAACCCCAGTCCCCTTCCCATTTATCTCTCCACCCCAAAGCTCTCAGCCTCCTTCCTGATGAAGAGCTTTTGCGCAAAACGTCAATTTTTTTGCTCTTCGGATGCAGCCTGACCTGCTGTGCTTTTTCAGCACCATTCTAATCTTGACTCTGATCTCCAGCATCTACTGTACTCACTTTCACCTCACTGAGTTACCATGCCACCCAACATCTCAGGGCACACTCTGCAGACAACTACTACTACCCCAATCCAAGGATATTGGCATCCAACATGCGTCAGCCTCACCACATCATTGTGACACACTTATAATACAGTTCTGCACTTCAATACTGCACTTTGGAGTGCACAAGCGCATTTCATGCTATTGTCAGGACACTTTACGTGCAGGAGATGGGCACCCAGCTCATGGTTGGAACCAGGATGTATTTCAAGGCTCCTCATTCCCTCTTTCAGAATTCACTCAATTTCTACTTTTTTTTAAATCTCACAACATCCTGCAGCCTTTGGGTTAGGTTGCCTCAGCATCTCTGACCAACCTGGTGCTGCTTCTGTGTCTGCCTGCACATATTCTGATAAACTACTGAGACACCATGGGCTCCTCTGCTGCTGGGACAAAGTGGATGCCTCGTCTCCAGAACTCCTCTGAGTGCCAGTGACCTGGGGCATTTCTTCCTCACTATTTGCAGAGACATGGTAGCAATGTACTCACCAGTCTGTGCTTCTGGCTTAATCTAATTGAAACAACCAGTATCGGGTATTTGACCAATGTCAGTATCTGGACCATGGAAGGAGAGGGGGGATGGAGCGGAAGGAGGAGAGGATTGCAGGAGTTAGCCTTACCAATTTATCTCTGAGGTATAGCTCCTCAAAGATGGAGGAAATGTGCCATCTAGCATGGTGGCTCAGTGGTTAGCGCTCTTACAGCACAACGTCAGTGACCTGGGTTAGATTCAAGTCTCAAGCGACTGTCTATGTGGAGTTTGCATATTCTCCTCATCTGTGTAGATTTCCTCTGGTTGCTCTGGTTTCCTCCCACAGTCCAAGGATATGCAGGATAGGTGAATTGGCCATGTTAAATTGCCCATGTTGTTCAGGGATGTGTAGGCTTGGTGCATTACTCAGGGGTAAGGTAGAGTAATAGGGCAGGGGAATGGGTCAGGGTGGGTTACTCTTCAGATATCGGTGTGGACTTGTTGGGCCAAATGTTTCCACACTGTAGGGATTCTATGACTATCCTCTTCAGGATGGAAACTGTGATAATGCTGCACCCTGTAAAAGTGTGACCTAAGGTATGCAATTTATAGGTAATTTAATATCACTAATTTTTAAGTATGGATGATTGAGTTTTGAATTAGTGACAAATGTTCTTTCTAGTGTTTCCAAAGGGTTTAATTATTTTGTAGCCATGGTGATTTATTTTAAAACAACTGATAAAGAAATAACCTCCAGGACTAATGGGTTTTATTTACATGAGGAGAATTTACAACTGAACAAGGTTAACAATTTTGTACCAATGTTTTAAATCGAAACTTCTGTTCTGGAGTTTTTTTAGCGATATTTTTATCCAACCTGTTGAGACATGTTATGACCAAACTTTGCAGGTGGGACTTGAGCTTGGACCTTTGGGCCCAGTGGTAGCAACATTATCAGTGCCACTCAAGACCTCCTGATTTATGATTAAGCTTGGAGGAAATACTCATAACTTGAAAGTTTGAGGCAGTTCTGCAGATGTCTTGGATAAAAATGACTATGTAAAGCTGTGCTCCTGAGAAAGGGAGTAGCATGTAAAAATAAATGACTTCAGATTAAGAAGTGTAATAATAGTTCCAGACCAGGAGTGTTTGGACAAAACTCGAAAGAGATTATTCGAAGCTGTGAACATTTAAGCTCAGGTAAATGAAAGCTCCAGGACAAGGTTATCAGAATTTTCAGAACAAGAGGGTAAGTCAAGTTAACATGTGTTCTTATCTAGGTGTTAGAGAAGGCAAGGTTTCTCTGGTGCAAGTACAAATGAACCTTAATTATCCAAATATCGAATGTTTGAATTCTGGATTATCCGAAGTAGATTTCAAGGCCCCACAAAAATGTTACATCAAAGAGGTAAGTGTATTCGATTTACCTGTATTGAAAAACATGTGAAAATACCAGCAAAAGCAAAGAAACACAAACAGCTCAAGCATCAGCAACTGGATATTTTTTAGGTAAGGGCTGTTACACAGCCGTTTACAAAAATAAATGTTTTACAGTACTGTATTCCCTCACTTTACCGGGCCATTCATTAAAAAACAATGGCTGGGAATTAAACAGATGCGCAAGGCAGCACTTCTGTCTTTCTATCGCGAGACTGAGTTCCTGGAAACTGACAAATGCTCTTGCGATCATAGAAACTGTTCAAGACCTTGTTTAATGACTGGACTTGATATAGAGTATTTATGTGATGGTAAGTCCTTCTCACTTTGACCTGTAATTTACAGACTGCAAGGATTAGTTTGTTTAAATGGCAGACTAGATTTAAACAAATTCTCCGACAGAGCACAGTGTTACATCAGTATGGTTTCCCTTGTTTAAGGTAATCGATTGATTATCCGAATAATCATTTATCCAAATGAAATAGTGCTCGCCCATCTCGTTTGGATAATCAAGGTTCTTCTGTACTATGCAAGGGATAGTTTTAGTTATTTTACAGGGGTGTTTTGAGGATCTGTAAGGAAAAGTTTGAGGTTATTTGTTACTGAATGTTTCAAAGTCTCTTAAGTTTCTACTATATATAAATGGTCTGGCTTATTCTATTTAGTCTTCATATTTTTTCCTTCATAAACTTTGGTTTTATTGTTAAAACTAAATCTGCAACACTAACTGCTTGTGTTTCCATGAGGGATCACCTCAGTAAAACCAAAAAAAATTATCTATCAAGTCAATCTTCAGTCTGGGATCAGACTTGTCCAATAAGAATATCAGGTGGGATCATAATAAATGCAGGTCACCAAAGAGAAAATGCATCATGACCAAGAATGAAACATTATGGCATGTCATGATTTCATTCACAGCAGGGATAATGGGAGAGTACCCCAAAATAGACAATGCTTTTTACTGGGGTTGCTGGGACATGGATGTTTCTGCATTTCCACAAGATTGGTCTCAGGACTTGCCAGTGAGGACCAAGATCTGTTTCACATAGGGAATGAGAGGCAAATGACAGAAACCCTGTCACCCATCCTGACTCATGTGGGCTTTGCTGTGGGCTGTTTCGTCCTTGGAATGCGGGTTCATAGCTCCTTGAAAGTGGAGTCATAAGTAGATAAGATAGCGAAGAATTCGTTTGGTATGCTTTCCTTTATTGGTCAGAGTATTGAGTACAGGAGTTGGGAGGTCATGTTGCGACTGTACAGGACATTGGTTAGGCCACTGTTCGAATATTGCATGCAATTCTGGTCTCCGTCCTATCGGAAGGATATTGTGAAACTTGAAAGGGTTCAGAAAAGATTTACAAGGATGTTGCCAGGGTTGGAGGATTTGAACTATAGGGAGACACTGAACAGGCTGGGGCTGTTTTTATTATTAGATTACTTACAGGCCCTTCGGCACAACAAGTCCACACCAACCCACCGAATTGCAACTTACCCAGTCCCATTCCCCTACATTTACCCCTTCACGTAACACTACGGGTAATTTAGCATGGCCAATTCACCTAACCTGCACATTTTTGGATTTTGGGAGGAAACTGGAGCACCCGGAGGAAACCCACGCAGACACTGGGAGAATGTCCACACAGAGAGTCGCCTGAGACGGGAATTGAACCTGGGTCTCTGGCGCTGTGAGGCAGCAATACTAACCACTGTGCCGCCCACTAGGAGCGTCGGAGGTTGCGGGGTGACATTATAGTGGTTTACAAAATTATGAGGAGCATGGATAGAGTAAATAGGCAAAGTCTTTTCCCTGGGGTCGGGAAGCCCAGAACTAAAAGGTATATTCAGGGTGAGAGGGGTAAGATATAAAAGAGACATACGGGGCAACGTTTTCACACAGAGGGTAGTACGTGTATGGAATGAGTTGCCAGAGGAAGTGGTGGAGGCTGGTACAGTTGCAACATTTAAGAGGCATTTGAATGGGTATATGAATGGGAAGGGTTTGGAGGGATAAGGGCCAGGTGCTGGCAGGTGGGACTAGATTGGGTTGGGATATCTGGTCGGCATGGACGGGTTGGACTAAAGGGGCTGTTTCCATGCTGTACATCTCTATGACTCTATGACTCTATCTTTGAATATTTGGTTACAATTGATTGACTAAAGTTTCTTTACTGCAACATAGGCAAGAATAATCTTGCCATATAAAACTATGTTCATTCCAGATACATTATCCATTTTACTTTGCACTTAATTATTGCCAATGAAAGTTAACTTGTGCAAATGTAGAGTCACAATCCTTCAGTTTCATTCCTCAATTATTCACAAAGATTAAACAAAATGTAAATAGTTGCTTTTCAATCTTTCTTTCACTCTCTTTTGTTACTCTCTATAACTTATTTGGTATTTCTTCACTATTCTAACTTGTATTTCCTGGTTCTGAATCTGCACTGGTCATCAACAATTTTTCTGCCTAAATGTCTGAAGAGGAATCAGGTTACTTATCCTCTTCATCCAGGTCCTACATATTTAGGTTAGATTCCCTACAGTATGAAAACAGGCCCTTTGGCCCAACAAGTCCACACTGACCCTCCAAAGAGTAACCCACCCAGACCTATTTCCCTCTGACTAATGCACCTAACGCTTTGGGCAATTTAGCATGGCCAGTCCACCTGACCTGCATATCTTTGGATTGTGGGAAGAAATCAGGGCACCCGGAGGAAACTCACGCAGACATGGGGAGAATGTGCAAACTCCACACAGACAGTCATCTGAGGTTGGAATTGAACCCAAGTCCCTGGTACTGTGAGGCTGCAGTACTAAACACTGAGCCACCATGCCACTCCCAGCACCTTTTAGGTGCTGTGCTATTTGTCAGTAATTTGCTGTACAAGACTCCATAGGAAGTCCTACAGCTAAAGCTAAATCTAACAAATAATCAACATCTTCTTTCACTCTTCATAGCAAGATTCAACCCAATATTGTGTATCATTATTTAATAATCTGTTGAATACCATAGACTGGATTACAAAGAGTTAATCAGCAAGATTTCCCAAAGCAATTTATTACTGTCCTGTTGACTTAAAAGGAACTGTATGAACTGTTAACTTTTCATTTAGGAAACATATAAATGTAGTTTATATAATTTTAAATCATTATATATTAAAACAATTAATGCCTAAACAAATGCCCTTGTTGGAAACGCCAAAGCTGCATATGACTGGTATGTGTATCCGTAAAATGAATGAGTTCTACAGATTGAAACGTCACCAATGAGGGATAAAATAGGCTGGATGAAAGATAGTTACTGTTTATCGATACTAATTGTGAGGTGTCAACAGCAATAACATTGTCATCTTTCCAAATAAGTGTAATGAAGTTCTTGTGAAGTCTGGCATATAAACAGAGATACAGCGGACTTGCAACGTGGCAAGTAAAATTAAAGATATAGTAAGAAACAATACATTATAATTTGATGGGCAGCCATGCCAATTTAAAGGCATGACAAATAAACTGGCTTCTACTGGTGAAAGTGTGGTGCTGGAAAAGCACAACAGGTCAGGCAGCATCTGAGGAGCAGGAGAATCGACATTTCGGGAAAAAGCCCTTCATCAGGAATGATTCATCATTTTGAGGTGTATTCTGTAATATCTGTACAATGCAAAAACTAGTACAGGCAGGGGTTTCAATAAAGTCCAAAAATTCCATTTGCGCAGGTAAGCAACCCACAGTCAATAAATTAGGTAAGGAACAGTAACTAGATAAAAAGAAAAGAGTCTCAGAAATGTAAGAAGATGTTGAAATCCAGTACAGTCTGTGAAATCTGGAAAGAAAAGGTTCAATTTTTACCAAAAATCAGCTCAGTGTCAATTTCATGGAGATTTTCTCCCTGTGAGTCTTAGCAAGTTGATTTCATGGAATTTTCTTCTGTTTACCTTATTATGTATGCACCACACCGCTTTGATGCCCCACTCTTGCTATTGTGTGCTTGTCAGAGGCAGACGTATTTGCAACTGGAACCTTCTGGGATGCTTGGCACTGATACCATATTTGAAAGCCAGCTGTGTACCAGGCCAAACATTGTCTTATGAGCACACATAGATGCCATGGGTGACACTCATTGTCAATACAAGCTCACATTCATAAATGTTTTGCTATTTTACGTGAGAACCAGTCAGATCGATGTCCTTGTAATTCCAGCAACAAGAATCAAGCTACATAGGTTATCATGGTAGAATTCTGTCTCAGAGAGTGCTACACCCAGTGCAGCTGAGCAGCTCCTAATTGTTCAGTGTGGGAGCATTATGTGCTGGAAAGTCTACAGTTAAAAATGTGACCTTCTAATCAACAACAGCAAAAGTGAAGAGAAAAACAAACCAAGGTGCATTTGCTTCCGGGAACAAGCAAGGACTGCTAGCCTTTCAAGGAATGGTAAGCCTACAGTCAATGAATGATGATCTTTCCCAATTCACATCTATTGGGAACAAATGTCAGTTAAAAACTGGCTGGTTTTGTACAGCGCACTATCATGCAGAAGGTGATGTTCCTCCTGCTCGGTGTCCTCAGCTTCCTCCTCAGAGGATGACTGCAGCTACCTCAACTCTTCAACATCTGCCACACCCCTTTTGCTCTAATGGCACAGACCACACTTTGCTAGGATTATGTGGCACACTCTGCCTGCATCATATTCTAGGCTACCCATGACTGATTCAAGCATCAGAAGCTCATCTTTAGGAGGGCTATCATCTGCTCCACTATGGCCCTGATGGAAGGATGGATTGCATTGTATCTAACCCCTAGCCTCAGTCATGGTGCTGCATAACCGAGTCTTTCATCATGGTTGTAGACAGGAGTCCTTATTTCCCAGTAATCATTTTTGTAAAGTATCTGTCCCTTGAAATGAAGCAGGGACATGAGAATTCTGAAGGATTTGGATAGGCACTATGGCAGCCTCCAAGATACCTCAAAGTAGACAGGGAGGAGGCTGGAAGAACACAGCAAGCCAAGTAGCATCAGAAGGTGGAGAAGTCAATGTTTTGGGTGGAATCTTTCTCCAAGATACTTTGCTCGGACTTCTAAAACCACAGTACCAATGACTACAGACCACCTGTATTTGACGGGATATAAATCGTTTTCTGTTATTAAAGTCTATGGTGCTCTCAATGTGATGTGTACAGTCAACCTTCCCTGCACATGAGCGAAGCCAGCTTTGTTGGCAAAGCCTACTGCCCAATATGCAGCATTGACCTCATCAGGAGGAAACAAAATGAAGGAGTATGACCTGGCTCAAACTACATTGGTAACGACCTTGATACATTTGAGAGTTAACCTTTGTGAGATCCCAAATATGTGCCCAAGTAGACCTTTGAAGGCAGCCAGTTGCATAAGGATTTAGTGTAACTGTCACATTGACAGTGTGGCCACTCATTCCTTGAGGTTATAGGTCCCACTCCAGCAGACAGCATAGTTCTCTCTTCACTTTGAAGCAGCAATGTGCCTTCCTCAGCTGGTGGAAATGGATCAAGGACAATGGACTCTGGGCCTCGTGTACTTACTCCGCTTCCTGAGAGCAATAGGGAAACTGTGACACGTTCATCCGGAGGCTATTTAACATTTACTGGAATTGTTGCTGATCCTGGACTTGATAGCACTGTGACCATTGTGACCGTGCCCTCTGCTGTCAGTGGATCCATTGGTCATGGTTCCAATGAACCTGTGTGGGGAGTATCAGAAACAGAACACGTTCTTAGTAATGTGAGCAATCAGCACTCACAAATTTACCATAGTCCTCAATTCATTGGAATATGGAAAATTTCACCAAGTAAGGCAATGAAACATCTCTTCATTAATCTTTGGCATTAGGAGAATGCAGTACCAAACATGCCATGAAAATACAAGAGATATTAAGTGCAGGAGGATTACTAACACTTTGAACCCTCACCCCCATTACCCAAAAAAGGTAGCATTTCATCTAAGAAATGTTGTCAAATATGTACAATTCAAAGTGAGAGGAAACCCACTCTGTGCCCTTGTGCAGCCTATGAGACCTTGGATCGTCTTTGTGAAATGTGGGAGTGGAGGGGATGAATGTTTCCTGGAATAACAGCTCAACACTTCAGAAATATATGATAAATGCCAGTATCATAACCACCATCCAAACAGTTTACCTCTTTCCACAGGTATTTTTATCAGATCATACTCTGACTAATAGTTGGATAGCAGGGATGGCAATGGGGATATGTTTTAGCAGCCAACTTATTTTAACATGCACGCACTCAAAGCTGGCATTTAATGTAGTCCAATATCTGACTCCAAAAAACACATCCTCTTCTTTTTGGAATGAGCAAATTAACATACATTTATTTCTGTAATAGACCAACAGTTTAAAGCAAGTCTGCTTAATTGCAATACATAATGAAATTTGTTGCTTAACTAGTGGCATTACAATGTACTGAAATAATGATGTTATTGACCATATTTCTTATCCTATTCCATTGAGAATCAGGGAAAGGATGTAAAGCTAATTAATACAGGAAAGGTTTAATTTTGAGGCAAAAATAGGAATTGCTGGAAAAACTTAGCAGGTCTGGCAGTATCTGTGAAAGGAAATCAGAGTTAATGTTTCAGGTCGATTGACCCCTCCTCAGAACGGTTCTGAGGAAGGCTGACTTGGCCTAAAACATTAATTCTGATTTCTCTCCACAAATGCTGCCAAATGCTGAGCTCCTCCGGTAATTTCTATATTTGTCTCTAATTTACAGCGTTTGCAGTTATTTTGGTTTTTATTTTATAATTTTGAGGATTTGGTGTTTACTTTTGTCTTCCCTCCTGAAGTAAAGCTCCACAGTCCATAGTCTCTCCCTCTTCTTTATGTAAAGGTAGATGTTACTAGAGATTAACTGAACTGAAAGAGCATCGACTTCCTTGCTCCTGTATGCAAACCGACTTGTAATGAAGGTCAACACACCATAGACTCCCTAAATGCTTGCTGCAACTGCATGAATTTTCTCCTAAGAACTTTGTGGGTTTATCCACAGCACGTAGACTGCAGTGGTTAAAGAAGGCAGCTCATCACCACCTTCTCAAGGTCAACTTGGGACAGGCTATAAACACTGACAGCCGGAGAAGCCCATGTCCCACAACTGAATTTTAAAAAACTTGCTTTCCAAGGTGCAAGAACAAATAGATCTCTTTATACATCAACTTTTCCCAATCGGTCACCATTTACATAATACTCCACTCTTCTGTTTTCTCTACCAAAGTGAACAACTTCACACTTTTGTTGACAACACAAAACTAGATAGGATTGAGTTGTGAGGAGAATACAAACATGCTTCAGAGTAGTCTAGATAAGTCGAATGTGTAAGCAAAGTATGCTAGATGCCGAATAATGTGGATAAGTCTGAAGTTAGTCACTTTGATTTGAAAAACAGAAAGGTAGTGTATTATTTAATATATAATACTTATTATTTAGTATCAGGATGTATGAAGATGTCTTTTTACAGCAGTCAATGAAGGTAAACTGGCAAATGTGGCAAGAGATTAAGAAAGCAAATGTGATATGTTGTTCTTCATTGCAGTAACATTTGACTTCAGAAGTAGCGATGTCTTACTGCAGTCATACAGGACATGATGAGACTGCACCTGGAGTATTGTGTGCAGTGTTGACCTGTTTATCCAAGAGACGTTGCACTTACCATCGATGGAGTGCAGTGAAGGTTCACTAAGCTCATACTGAGGATGACAGACTGTCGTGTGAGGAGACATAAGTACAGCTTGGAGCGGCACAGAGGCTCAGTAGCTAGCGCTGCTGCCACACAGCCAGGTTTGATTCTAGCTTCGGGTGACTACCTGTGTGGCGCTTGCACATTCTCTGTGTGTCTGTGTGGTTTTCCTCCAGGTGCTCTGGTTTCCTCCCACAATCCAAATATGTGCAGGCTAAGTGAATTGGCCACACTAAATTGTCCATACTGTCCAATGATGTGCAAGCTAGTTGGATTAGATATGGGAAATGCTGTTGAATAGGGATGGGGTAGGGGCATGTGTCTGAGTAGGATGCTCTTCGGAGTGTCAGTTTGGACTTAATGGGCCGAACGGATTCACTAGGGTTTAGAAGAACGAGATCTGATGAAAATATATAAAATTCTGAAAAAAACAAGATGCAGGGAAGATGGTTCCCCTGGATGGGGAGTCTGGGAACAAGAGTCATAGTCACAACATACAGGGTAAGCTATTTACGACTGAGAAGAATGATTTTTTCACTCAGGTGTGGTCAACCTATGGAATTCACTACAACAGAAGGCTGTGAAAGTTGGGTAACTGAATATATTCAAAGAATAGATTGTTACATTTTAAACATTAAAGGCATGGAAAGAAAGTGGGAATATGCCATGAGGATCAGCCATGATCATACTGAATGGTGGAGCAGGTTCGAAACTCCTGTTCCCAGTTTCAATGTATCCACATAAGACAGCATCTGCCATGCATTTGCCCATTCACACAATGTGCCTAAATAGTCTTAAAAGCGCTTAACATCTTTTTCACCACTGACAATCCACCTAGCTTTGTGTCATTAACAAAGTTGGAAATATTAGATTTGATTCCTTGTCTCCTAATTGCTGATATGGTTTGTGAATAGTTGAGACACAAGGACTGATCTCTTCAATAAACCCCTGCTTGTCATCACCTTCCATGCTGAAAATGACCCATTTTTCCTCTCACAGTTTCTTGTTTGTTAGCCAATTGTCAATCGATGCCATTATATTGTCATCAGTCCCATGTGCTTTGATTTGGCGCAGTAACCTCTTATTGGGAACATTGTCAAAAGCTTTCTGAAAATCCAAATACATCACATCCACCAATACTCCCTCATCTATTCTACTAGTTACATCCTCAAAAAAATCCCAGCAGATTGTCAAACATGCTTTACCTTTCCAAAATTCATATTGACTTTGTGTAATCTCATTGATATTTTCTAAATGTCCTGTAACCACATATTTTATAACCAATTCCTGTATTTTCCTAATTACTGATGTTAGGTTTTTCTCCCTCACTCATCTTGAAAATAGTGGGGGTAAATTTGACACACTCCAACCTGCTGGGATTACTTCAGAATCGACAGAATTTTGGAAGATGGAAACTAATTCAGTGGCCAGATCCTTTAATAAGCTGGGATGCTGATTATCACGTCCTGGGGATTTTTCAGCTTTCAGCTCCATTAATTTCTCCAGCACTTTTTTTTTAACTAACACTAACCTCCTTCAATTCCTCTCCCCAATACATCCTTGTTTCCCTAGATTTCTGTGAATTTATTTGGGTCTTTTTCTGTGAACATAGAACTGAATTTGGTGTTTAATTGCTGTCATTAAGGTGATATAAAATAAGGGATGCAATTCTAAAGGGGTGCAGGAGCTGAGGGACTTGAATGTATATCATTGAAGGTGCAGGACAGATGGAGAGTGCAGTAAATGAACAGCACTTTATTAATAGGGGCACAGATTATTACTGCAATGAAATGATGTTGATTTGTACAACACACTTTTTAGAACTCAACTAGAGTACTGTGAGCAGTTGCAGGTGTCACATTATCGGAATAATGTGAATGCATTTGAGCCAGTGCAGAAGCACTTTACTAGACTGTTTCCAATGATGAGAAATTTCAGCTACGAGGATAGATTGAAGAAGTTGGCACTGTTCATCCCTGGAGAAAAGATGGCTGAAAGGAGATCTGATTGATGCTTCCAAAATCATGATTGGGCTGGATAGAGTATGAGATGAAGTTATTTCTGTTCTTAAAAGAAAGAATGAGAGGGCATAGCTTTAAAGCGATATGCAAGTGAAACAAAGATGATGTGAGAAAAAAAGCTCTTCACCCAATGAGTTGCTAGGATGTGGATTGCACTGCCTGAAAATGTGATTGAGACAGATTCATGCAAGAGGGCATCTGGATTTTTTTGGACAGTGACGTTATGCAAGGATATAGAGAAAAGCTAATTAGCACAGGACAATCGAGCTGAACTAGGTAAGAACTATTGCAAGTATAATGGCTTGAATAGCCTCCTTCTGCATTGCAATAATTATGATATTCTTGTTCTCCGTCAATCTCAATTGTCTTCTTCCAAGTATTCATTCAGGAGAGGGCGTGGTTAATGACAAAGACTAAGAGAAAAACCAACAACTGATGGGATGGTTCTCAGAGTCTGAGCATTTGGAGCTGAACCTGCATATTTTCAGACAGAACTAGGCAGAAGACATGTGGAACATCCTTCGAGGAGTACCTGAATGATGTCCCACTCAAATTTCTACTTAAAAAGCGGACAGATTTTTCATCCAGTCACAAATTTAAAGAAACAAAACCTCTGGTTTAAATGGGGCTGAGAGTTTAAAATAAGCTGGTATAGAATTGGCACATGTCCCATACTTGCAGTTCAAATCAGCCCCCTCAAGTAATCAAGTACTTAGGTTCCAAATTATTGCCTTAAAATATGTGAAATAAAAGACAGATCTTGCTGTAACACAAGTGGTCTTCCAAAATATTTGTATTTCTCCATATGGTGGCACAGTGGTTAGCTCTGCTGCCTCACAGCACCATGGTCCCAGGTTCGATTCCAGCCTTGGGACTGTCTGTGTGGAGTCACATTCTCCCAGTATCTGCGTGGGTTTCCTCTGGGTGCTCAGGCTTCCTCCCACAGTCCAAAGATGTGCAGGTCAGGTGAATTGGCTATGCTAAATTGCCCATAGTGTTCGGTACATTAGTCAGAGGGAAATGGGACTGTTTGGGTTACTCTTTGGCGGGTCGGTGTGGACTTGTTGGGCCAAAGGGCCTGTTTCCACACTGTCGGGAATCTAATCTAAAGCTGTGGTATATATGCTAATGGAGAGCAAATTTATCCCAAGTAATACAGGAATAAAGGAAAACTAAAGCATAGACAGTTTATTTGCTATTTATTTTGTAGAGAGATTTGGATAATGGACAGAAATCCAAATGAGTGGGTGTGAGAAGTTCTTTTTGAGGTTGGCAACCTGTACCCAGCGGTGTTACATAGGGAGCAGTACTGGGATTGCAGCTGTTCATAATATATGCTAATGTCTTGGAGCAAGGAATCAAATATATGACAGACAAATTTGCACATGACACAAAAAGAGGTAGAAAGATAAGTTGTGGGAGATATCAATATGTTACATGGGCAAAACATTGGCAAATGAAGTACAATGGGAAACATGAAGTTGTTCATTTTGAAGGGAGAACTAATTTAAATGAATTACAGTAAGCTGCAACACAAAGGGTCTTGGGAGTACTTGTACATGAAACATACATACAGCAGGTAATCAGGAAGGCTAATGAAACATTTGAGTACACTGAGCAGTTTTGAACACTTTTAAAGGAAAGATATCATTTAATTGGAGGCAGTTAAGAGAAAGTGCACTGGGATGATCCCCACTGTGGAGCAATGGCTTTAGGAGCAAAGACTAAACAGGTTGGGACTCTACCCGAGGTGTTGGCAAGACTATGGCAACTTTTAAACTCCAGCGAAGAAAGAGATAGGTTCAAGAGAATTCTTCATTGTAACCTCATCCACACTGGGAATACTTTTGGTATCAATCTCTGCCAAAGCATAAGAGGTGATCCCATTGAAATATATAGAACTTGACAAGGTTAATTCAGAGAGGATACTTCCCCCTTACATGAAAGTGAAGGAGCAGAGGGCATTGTCTCAGACTAAAAGGGGACCAATTTAAGACAGAAAAAAGTGTTAAGTATCTTTGGAGCTTCTTGCCACTGAGACTTGGGGGGCTAGTCCTTATGCGTATTTAATTTGAAATGGACTCTTGGTCAGAGACAACTGCATTTTTCCTGTAAAACTTAATGTAAGTGGCTAGGAGGAATGAGAGATCAGCCATCATTCATTTAACAGCAGACCAGGCTCAAGAGGCTGACTGGCCTACTGCTGTTTCTATTTGATCTTATGTCCAACATCAGATTTAATTGATTAGCCCCACCTTTGAAAGTTGCGCCTTGCCTAGCTCCAAGTGTGAAAATGAGTCAGTAATGTGGATCAATCACTTTAAACCTAAGCAAATCTAGGAATTCAAAACAGCTTAGGGAAGGAGTAACTCAGCTACCACTGATTGACTTCTTTCAAACATGCTGAAACTTTTATTGAATAAAATTGTCAGTTGACTTAACAGTATAGTAGCCATAGCAAGGTTACTGTGAACCACAAAGTTAGATAACTCAGTTTCTGGTGTTTACAGAAACAGATCAACATTTCATCATCTCTTCTGGCTTTATTCCCAAAGCAATTTATAAATCACTTCCTTTGGTGAATGACCCTCTACACACCCAGTAGTCCAAATAAATGATCTACTATCACCACTGAAAAACTAATTAGTCTTTAACCCCCATCATGCAACTCAGAAGTCATTCTATCATTTCCAGTATGAGGGAAATGATTTTTGTTAGTACTTTGCTTCCCCCTTACAAATATAGAGGGGACAAAACATAAGCAGCTCACTGGGGAGCTGCTCACACAGCTTGACCCATGAAGCAATTTCAGGTTTCCACTACTAGAAATGGCTCACCTAGCAATAGAACACATGACCTTCCTCTGCTTCAAGACACTGATTAGTCTCATGCCCATGTGCTAAAAATAACCTTTTAAAACTTGGTGAAAGTAAGTATTTACCCTAATATCACTCCCAAAGAAATTCTCATTAGCCTTTTGCTACCTCTTAGGAGATTTCATTGGAGCAGTTTCAGCATGGAGACAAAAGTGGAATTTTGTGGCGAGGGCTAATCCAAAGCCTAAAATCAACTTAAAAAGCCATTTAAAAAATAAAAAAATTCAACTTTTTTTTTTGCACTTTCCCCTCAAAAGAGCCAGTTCTCTTCTGCCACTATGTTGCCCAATGGAATAGGTTAGTTTTATACTTACTTTAGCACTGGAAGTTTGAATAACAGTCTCACCTACCAAACTGGCATTTAAAAACAAGCCTTGACTTGATGTGATGTGAACAGGACACTTGAACAATTGACTAATGGAAGGTTACAGTGTTAAACATTAAGACCTGACAGAACATAGTTAAAAATACTTGCAGCTTCTAGCTACTATTTTTTCCCTCCAGTATCAAAACTAGTCCACAACTAGAAAACTGGTTCCATCATTTGGTTTTTAGTGCACAGATGTAATGAAGAGCAAGACACTTAGTCAGTTTCTATAGTACTTTACTTTGTTTTCCCTCAAAATGAAGTGTCAGTTGGGTATTACAGTTGTCAACATCCAGATGGACTTAATTTTGGTTTTCTACCATGTGAAATGAACATTAAGGCAACGTACAAAAAGAAATTTTACATAAATTAACTCAGATGCATAAATTTACAGGTGTAAATGCAACTTTGCAACTCAAGTTTCAGTCCCATGAACTGTTGAGAAACAATAGAACAACAGGGTCATAAGGCCTGAAATGTAATGTGTTTCAAACCCTGCGAGAATGGCAGCAAGACAGAAAGTGATTATTTCAACAATCCAACAGTGCTCCTTTCAAAACACTTCATACTAGCTTTCTGAAGGGGATGGTAATTTCTGTACGAGTAGACTCTTCCAGTTTCTGGAGGCTAGCATGAGGTGTAATTGCCTGGGCAAAAAAAATTATTCTTCCTTTTCAAAGTTTGCAGCAAATGCTGTGCATCTGCTTGCAGTCCATTTAGAAGCATTTACGGTGCACAATGGATGGGCCAGACTCATCATATTCCTGCTTGCTGATCCACATCTGCTGGAAGGTGGACAGGGAAGCCAAGATGGAACCTCCAATCCAGACAGAATATTTACGTTCAGGTGGAGCAATGATCTAATGAAGGGAACATTGAAGATCAATTAAGTAACAGTTTGCATATTTATGCACAATTAATACCATTTCAGAATTAAAAGGCCCTCCTTCTGCCATATAGTTTCCACTCCAATCACCAGGATTATTTGCATGTCTCAATGCAATGCATTGAAATTACTTCCCTCTCCCACAAGTGAAAAAACCCTTGTATGGTTGAATATAAAAAAATGCTATTTATTAAACCATGGCCAACCCATATTTTACTCATTGTGGAATTGCAGTCCTAAAAAGTTGCATCACGAGAGAAAACTTACCTTGATTTTCATGGTGCTTGGTGCAAGGGCTGTGATTTCTTTCTGCATTCGGTCAGCAATACCAGGGTACATTGTGGTACCACCAGACAATACTGTGTTGGCATACAGGTCTTTACGGATATCAACATCACACTTCATTATAGAGTTGAAAGTAGTTTCATGAATGCCACAAGATTCCATGCCTGGAAGGCAAGAAGGAAAAAAGGTTAGCTGAATCATCCTTAGGATGATATTACAAAAAAAATTAGTGAAGTAACTTTATGTTAATGATTCCTGGACAAGTCTCCATTAATGGCTACTCAGGTAGTGAGTGAGGCATGTCTAGCATTTCACCTTTATTGTTGCATTACTCAAATCCATAAAGTGATCAGAACTAGTTAGTTTTCAGATCACATTCACTGTACTTTAGTACCTACCCAAAAAGGATGGCTGGAACAGGGCCTCAGGACATCTGAATCTCTCATTGCCAATGGTGATGACCTGACCATCAGGCAGCTCATAGCTTTTCTCCAGGGAGGAGGAGGAAGCAGCAGTACCCATTTCTTGTTCGAAGTCCAGGGCTACGTAGCACAGTTTCTCTTTGATGTCACGGACAATTTCCCTTTCTGCTGTGGTGGTGAAAGAATACCCTCGCTCTGTCAGAATCTTCATGAGGTAGTCTGTCAGATCACGACCAGCCAGATCCAGACGCAGAATAGCATGTGGAAGTGCATAACCCTCATAAATGGGCACAGTGTGGGTGACACCATCACCAGAGTCCATAACAATACCAGTGGTACGACCAGAGGCATACAGGGACAGCACAGCCTGGATGGCAACATACATGGCTGGGGTATTGAAGGTCTCAAACATGATCTAAAAGAAAAAACCCACAACATTAGTGAAAGAAGAGAGAACGAACAAATTGTGCACACTTGAATTTGTTAGCATGCAAAAAACAAGAAAAAGTAACTCAGAAGGTGAAGAAGCCAAACAAACAAACAAAGATGAAGCAGAAAAGAAACCTGGAGACTTCAGGGGAGAAATTCCAGAAGCAGAGGAGCATCCTGGAAATATTGAAACAATGATCAGGTCAGGAGATTCAAAAAGAAAAGTAAATGAAATTATGTAACACAAGATTTTATTACCAAAACAATAAGTTACCTGAGTCATCTTTTCTCTGTTGGCTTTGGGGTTCAAAGGGGCCTCTGTGAGGAGGACAGGGTGTTCTTCAGGAGCAACACGGAGTTCATTGTAGAATGTGTGATGCCAAATCTTCTCCATGTCATCCCAGTTGGTCACAATACCATGCTCAATGGGGTATTTCAAGGTAAGGATACCTCTCTTGCTCTGAGCCTCATCACCCACATAGCTGTCCTTCTGTCCCATACCAACCATAACACCCTGGAAAAAGAAAGCCAGTCAAATACAGGCATTACAATCACCCAAGTCTGGGAGCTGCACAGCATGACTAATTGCTGAATTGAATCAAGATCCATACAAGCTAAAGAATGTAGTTTGGATATTTTCATACCCAAACAGTGTACAAAATTTGAACAGCCTACCTGATGTCTGGGGCGACCAACAATGGAGGGGAACACAGCACGGGGTGCATCATCTCCAGCAAATCCAGCCTTGCACATACCAGAGCCATTGTCTATGACGAGTGCTGCAATTTCATCATCTGCCATTTTGACTAAAGGGAGAGAAAAAAGCCTCAGTTCAGTGTCACCTGTCAAACTGGCATATAGACTGTTGACAAATGAGATTCCACAAATCACTTCCCTCAAGTTAACTCAGATCAAATACTACACTGGAGAAGCACAAACAGACCAAAATAAATGGCTGCTTAAAAATTGCTTTTCCCCATGAAAAAAAAACTATTCTAGTTCATTACTGGAACAATTTTTCTTATCCAATTTTGAGCCATGGTCTGCTGGGTACAGAACAATAACTGAGCCATGACAATCAGACCAAACAATTCCATAAAAGGATAAGGCTCAAGTCTAGTAAAGATTGACCCACCCCCTCAACTCTACCAAATGCTAGTCTTTAACATACCCCAGTTCTTCCAAACCCCTCCCATTCATTGAAGAGATCCTAATACCTGCCCTTTGTTCCACTGCAGCTCTGTCAGACTGGCATTTAAACTGTTGTATATTGCAAATTTTATTGTTCTTAATGCTCATAAGCCACACCTTCTGATACTCAGTTCAGATTCCAATAAAGCCAGACTAACTGTTCCCACCCAAGCCAGTAGTTAAAATACTAGGAAAGTGACCCATTTAGAAATTTTAAAAAAACCCAAAGCTTCCCATTTAAAAGCAGATCTTTGAATATTTTGAAAAAAAAATCAAGGAATCATGACTTAATGGTCCACACAAAAAAAGAACAACCCAACATGCCCATTAGGCAACTAAAAAGTCCAACAGCATTGATTCTTAAAAAGATGCTCATTAGCTACCACAAAGTGAGCCAGGCTTCAATCTCTGGACCAAATGATTTGAGGTTAACATTTCAGTCGTATGTTAGAAATTTCAACCTTCAGTGACAATTTTACAGATACTATACTCCCATGACAATAGATGCTTCCACTGATTCTCACCATTTCAACCCAGTTTCTTACTCAACCACACCATTTGAAGTCTCTACCCCTCCCCAAATAAAACAAAGATTCTTAGAATAACAGCATTTCTTTCAAAGAAAAGTTAGAAAGCCAATACCACGACATGCAAAATTGCATCTTCTAGACCCTTCCCAACAATTTTAACATGCACATTCTAAACTGATATTAAGCAGGAGATAAATACAATTTTTTTAAAAGAAAAAGGAACGTAAAAGCTGCATAAAGCAAATAACTCAAATACTCGAGGAAAAAAAACATTCATTTCCTACAGGATCAACTTATTCAACATCTAATCAGCCCAACCAACCCATCAGCTTTCTCAGTACCTGTTTAGTTAGTGTCGGATCAACCACTTGCAAACACGTCCTCTCCCTAGAGCTGCCGGAGTGAGTGTGACCGCTCTCACCCTCTCCCCACTCTCTAATGGAACCAGACCCCGCCCCCAACCCCTTCTCCTCCCCCGGCCGCGCGCACTCACACTGCACAGACATACCCATATTTGGGTATCTTTCACCACTTCGTCTCTCGATTGGCCGAGATGCGGTCGCACGCGCCCCTTGCCCGCGGAGGGGGTCGTCGCGCGTCCTCGTCGCGCGGTTCCTTGCACCCCCCAACACCCCAGCAACCGCCCCTCATTGGTCATTCGGCGGCGTTGGCGCGCGTCAGATGAGGACGGGGCCCCGCAGTGCGAATTGCCATGTAACGGTTGGCAGGTCTTTGTAACGGGTTGGACACCAGCGCGCGGCTATCCCCGCCCCGGCATCTGAATATGCCAAACCATTCCTCTAAACGTCGACAACCGCTGTACTGTTATAAACATGTTCCGGGGTTCCGCGAGTAGTCTCCGCCCGGTAATCTGGTTATGCCATAACTTGAACGTTTTCTTTTACGGTATTGTTATGTGGCATGCAGTCTTTGGGGCTCCTGACTGTTTTTGTGTTTGATTTTCGGTTGTTTGAGACAATTTTATAGCATTGTTTATTTTAAAAATTAAATATTCCGTTAATTTGATGAATTGAGAAAGAGCAGGAATGACATGTTGACAATTATTGTGTCTGTGTTCGTTAGTAAATGTCCCTGACTGCCTGCATTGACTGGGTCGGTACAGCACAAGTATAGATACTAGCCACAACAATTGTGGCGACTGAAGGGCTGCAATTTACCTCTGCAGGGACAATGCAACGCACACACATACTTGCCTGAAAAATGAGAGAAAGTATCCATACTAGGGTGAGGCTGAGCAGCAGCTTTTGTGACCATATTTGGACTTTTCCAGAGTATCAGATGGGAGTGTCAACAAAATGAATTTCAGCCCAATACAAAACTAACCTTTAAACCAACGGGAGTATGCCATTGAAACTAATCTATGATTTATGTCCTATCGTTTAGTAGCCTTGGATGAACTGATAATCCTTAACTATAGAACTAAATCCAGCACGGAGCAAAAATAGAAACCAAAACGGTGTTTTGAAAAACATCCAATAATTACAATCAAATTGAAAACTGACCTCCCTATTGTGTACTTATTTGTCTAATTGTAACTCTATCAGTGTTACAATTGAAAGCTGAGTCTCTTAAAAAAAAGCACATCAAATTTGAATGCAGAAAACTGGGACAAAGCATAATGGCACATGAAATTCATGTTCAGATGTGCTCTGTCACAGCATGGTAGGAAATAGGTTACTCATGTCACCCATTCCCTAGAGATTCAAAACGTCTCCGAAAGGGTGAAGGGAAATCCAAAGATGGAATAGTTTGGCCAATTAAAAGAGCATTGGCCTTTTAAGGCTTGGGGACGAGTCACTTGCTCTCATAGAAATGGAATGGTTGGTTACACAATAAAATCAAAACCAGGCAAAGCAAGAGGAAGTACATTTAATAAGATTTTTGTCTCCTAAAATAAATGGTTGCTGGAGTTTTGATTTTCCATGGCATCTGTCGGTGAACTCTTGTACCACTGCAGAAAGATTTAGACGTTCAGGTACACTTGGATTACAGGAACGAGCAATGAGCCATCAACAATAAAATGTATTCCTTGGGCCTTGAACTCAATGCTAAACTTACACTAGATAAAAAGAGTTCAGTTGCTCTCTTGTACCTTTTCCATTTTCTTTCTTTAGATTATTGGCACTACACTGCCCATCATGCTTCTGCACTGCCTTGTTTAAACGCTTAATCCAGACCTAACTACAATAGTGTACAGTCCTGAGAAATTCATGTCTTACTAAATTTGTGTACTGGTCTCACCTAAATTTGTTTACATTTCAGTTCACTGATGTGGCTTGCATGAGCAAAGAGACCTTGGAGTGCAGGTTCATAGCTCCTTGAAAGTAGAGTCACAGGTAGATAGGATAGTGAAGAAGGCTTTTGGTATCTTTTCCTTTATTGGTCAGAGTATTGAGCACAGGAGTTGGGAGGTCATATTGCAGCTGCACAGGGCATTGGTTAGGCCACTTTTGGAGTATTGTGTGCAATTCTGGTCTCCTTCCTATTGGAAAGATGTTGTGAAACTTGAAAGGTTCAGAAAAGATTTACAAGGATGTCACCAGGGTTGGAGGATTTGAGATATAGGGAAAGGTTGAATAGACTGGGGCTGTTTTCCTTGGAGCGCTGAGGCTGAGGGGTGACCTTATAGAGGTTCATGAGGGGCTTGGATAAATAAACAAAGTCTTTTCTTTGGGGTGGGGAAGTCCAGAACTAGAGGGCATAGGTTTAGGTTAAGAGGGGAAAGATATAAAACAGACTTAAGGAGCAACTTTTTCACACAGAGGGTGGTACATGTATGGAATGAGATGCCAGTGGAAGTGATGGAGGCTAGTACAACTGCAACATTTAACAGGCATCTGAATGGATATATGAATAGGAAGGATTTAGAGGGATATGGGCCAGCTGCTGGCAGGTGGGACTAGATTGGATTGGGATGTTTGGTCGGCATGGACAAGTTGAACCGAAGGGCCTGTTTCCATGCTGTACATCTCTGTGACTGTTTGACTCTGTGAGGACAAATGTGAATCAAAATGAAAAATTGTTGATGCTTGGGTACCTATAAGGACTTTTTATGCAGATATAATACCCCAGGATATTCTTTTTTTCACTTTACTTTCATTTTGATGTTCACATTTGCTCACACGCTTTTTATACATTCATTTTTTTAACTTTCCTACCCTAGCACCCCACGTTAATGCCTAATTAATAGTATTGTTACGTTTATTAGTGTCTTTATTTAAGATGATGAGAATATGGTCGTGGCTGTCAATTGTCTGAGTACATATAAATAAGGAACAGCTGTGACACTGAGTGCTGAATGAGGAGTAAGGTTGGCAAATTTAATAAGCTCTCCATAAAAGAGCTAAGTGTGTCTTAGTTTCGATTTTACCACAAGTGTTGAAACATATGAACACTGTACCAATTTGGTGACTTTTTATGGTTACATGTGGCCTCCCTTCTGTTATCTGGCATTTTACGTTCTTAGTTCTGTAAATCTTTATCACTTTCATTTATTATTTTCCTTTTTTCTCTCTTTTTCTACTCATTAGCCTGTTCACAGTCATTACCCTCACATTCTATCACACAATTTACTGTTCCTCATTAATATTGCAGAATTAAAAAGACTTGAACCAAACTTCTGTCTGCAAACAACCTATTGGTACAATAGAAATAATAACCATCTCCATTGCCAAGCGAATAATAATAGTGCTAGTTGTAATGCTAAACCAAAAAAGACCCATGTGTAATTGCAGGTTTCTGGTGAATTTGCTGGTTTTTTATGGTAACGATTGCTGCCCAGTAGCCTCTCCTTAGATTTGGCTTTACATTCATGTTATCTGTAATCAAATAGCTTGATAATATTATTATGTTCCGTAAAATTGAGCCAGTAAGTAGTGACCAGACATGTAACAATAATCCAGAAGAGGGAGAGGAGACAGACAAACTGTGCAAATATCGCAATATACTTCTGCAAGCTGTGAATCCAAGGCAAAATGATGCACTGGATCCATAATGGGGAGAAAGCAGAGGGTGATAGTTAAGAGATGTTACAATGATTAGAAGTTTGTTCCAGTGGGATTCTGTGGGGCTTGGAAATGGGCCCTTCTCTTTTTGTGGAGTACATCAGTGATTTGTACTTAAATATACAGGATATGATAAAGACATTTGCTCGTGGCATGCAAGTTAGTAGCGTGTTAAATACTGAGCAAACTGCAGGATGATATAAACGGACTTATCGGCTGGACAGAGCAGTGGCAAATGGAATTCAACCTGGAAAAGTGTAAGGTAATTTAGTTGAGGAGGGCTAACAAGGCAAGGGATTAGACTATGAACGTAGGACCCTGAAAAGTACTGAAGACCAGAGGGCTGTGTGTATATCCACAAACCCCTGAAGGTGGAAGGGCAGGTAGATGAGGTGATTAAAAGGGCATATGGGATATTTGTCTTTATTAGCCAAGGCATAGAATACAAGAGCAAAACAACTAAAATACTGCATGCAGTTCTCATCATATTATATAAAGGATGTCATTATGCTATAGAGGATGCAGAGAAGATTTACCAGGATGCTGCCTGAGCTGAAGGTCTGAGCTATGAGGAAAGATCATATAGGTTGAAGTTGTTTTCCTTGAAGCAGCAAAGATTGAGAGGGGGGCTTGTTAGAGATGTATAAGATTATGAAAGGCATAGTTAGAATGGATAGGAGGGCACTTAGAGAGTTCAATAACCAGCAGGCATTAATGAAGGGATGAGATTGAAGGCTAAGTGGAGAATGGAGGAGAATTTGTTTGTACTGAGGGTCGGAGTCTGGAACTCACTGTCTGAAGGGCAGTTAAAGCAGAAGATATTGCAACATTTAAGTGGTGTTAGATACTTACTTGTGTTGCCATAGCATCTAGAACTGTGAGCCAGACACTGGAAAATAACTTTAATGTCATCAGATCTTTGCCTGGCACTGATGCAGTGGGCCAAATGCCCTCCTGTACTATAAGCATCTGAGTTTCTCTTACATTTCTAACCTATCACCAAGACTTCCACTGCCCCTCTTGTCTCTTCACCATCAATACCCAAATCCTCAACTTTTGTACTTTAAAGCTGAAGTCTTTTAATTATTTCGTTGTCAGACTCCCTGCTTCAGTGCTCGCATAAACATTTTCTGGACTGATAATATCAGCTGAAATAAATTCTACATGTATATAATACAAACTCACATTACAGAGTCTTTTATGTGTATGGTTAGGAACATGGGACTGGGATATCATAGCAATTACAGAAATGTGGCTCAGGGATGGACAGGACTGGCAACTTAATGTTCCAGGATACAAATGCTTTACAAAAGATAGAAAGGGGGCAAGGGAGGGGGAGTGGCATTTTTGATGAGGGATAGTATTACTGCTGTTTGGGGAGGATATTCCTGGGAAAACATCAAGGGAAGTTATTTAGGTGGAACTGAGAAATAGGAAAGGATGATCACCTTGTTGGGATTGTATTATAGACCCCCTAATAGTTAGCGGGAAATTGAAGAACAAATTTGTAAGGAGATTTCAGTTACCTGTAAGAATAATAGGGTGGTTATGGTAGGGGATTTTAACTGCCCAAATGTGAACGCGACTGCCGTAGTGTTCAGGGTTTAGATGGAGAGCAATTTGTTAAGTGTGTACAAGAAAATGTTCAGATTCAGTATGTAGATGTACCTACTAGAAAAGGTGCAAAACTTGGCCTACTCTTGGGAAATAAGGCAGGGGAGGTGACTGAGATGTCAGTGGGGAACACTTTGGGGCCTGTGAACATAATTCTATTAAATTTGAAATAGTGATGGAAAAGGATAGACTGGATCTAAAAGTGAAAGTTCTAAATTGGAGGAGGGCTAATTTTGATAGTATTAGGCAAGAACTTTCAAAAGCTGACTGGGGGGGTGGTAGATGTTTGCAGGACAGCTGGAAAATGGGAAGCCTTCAGAAATGAGATAATGCGAGTCCAGAGATAATTATATTCCTGTTTGGGTGAAAGGAAAGGGTGATAGGTGTGGGGAATGCTGGATGACTAAAAAAATAGAGCTTTTGGTTAAGAAAAGGAAGGAAGCACATACCAGGTATAGACAGGAGAGATCGAGAGAATCCTTAGAAGACTACAAAGGCAGTAAGAGTATACTTAAGAGGGAAATCAGAAGAGCATAAAGGGGACATGAGGTAGCTTTGGCAAATAGAATTAAGGAGGATCCAAAAGCGTGTTTTGAGAGGATTTGTAGCTCAGGTTGAGGTTCTGGATGTAGGTTTGCTCGCTGAACTGGAAGGTTCATTACCAGAGGCCCACTGAAGATGTTACCTAGTAGGTTGATGAAAAGTCTGGAAATGAACCTTCCAGTTCAGTGAGCAAACCTACATCCTGGAACCAAAAGGATTTTATAAGTACATTAAGGACAAAAGGGTAACTGGGGATAGAATAGGGCCCCTCAAAGATCAGCAAGGCAGTTGTGGAGATGGGGGAGATACTAAATGAGTATTTTGCATTAGTGTTTACTGTGGAGAAGGACATGGAAGATATAGAATGTGAGGAAATTGACGGTGACATCTTGAAAAATGTCCATATTATAGAGGAGAAGTCCTGGATGTCTTGAAATGCACAAAAGTGGATAAATCCCCAGGACCTGATCAGATGTACCCGAGGACTCTGTGGGAAGTTAGGGAAGTGATTGCTGGGCCTCCTACTGAGATATTTAAGAAAAACCAGGGAACTATAGACCGACGAGCCTGAAGTTGGTGGTGGGTAAGTTGTTGGAGGGAATCATGAGGGACAGGATTTACATGTATTTGGAAAAGCAAGGATTGTTTACGGATAGTCAGCATGGATTTGTACGTGGGAAAGTACGTCTCAAGAGCTTGATTTTAGATTTTGGAAGAAGTAACAAAGAGGAACAATGAGGGCAGAGTGGTGGATGTGATCTATATGGACTTCAGTAAGGCGTTCAACAAGGTTCCCCATGGGAGACTGGTTAGCAGGGTGAGATCTCATGGAATACAGGGAGAAGTAGTCATTTGGATACAGATATGGCTCAAAGGTAGAAGGCAGAGGCTGGTGGGGGAGGATTGCTTTTCAGCCTGGAGGTCTGTGACCAGTGGGGTGCCACAAGGATCCGTGTTGGATCCACTATTTTTCATCATTTATTTAAATGATTTGGATATGAACACAGGAGGTGTAGTTCGTAAATTTGCAGATGACACCAAAATTGGAGGTGTAGTAGTCAGCGAAGAAGGTTACTTAAGAGTACAACGGGATCTTGATCAGATGGGCCAATGGACTGAGGTGAGGCAGATGGAATTTATTTTAGATAAATGCAAGGTGCTGCATTTTGGAAAAGCAGATATAACAGAACTTATACACTTAATGGTAAGACTCTCGGGAGTGTTGCTGAACAAAGAAATCTTGGGATGCGGGTTCATTGTTCCTTGAAAGTACAGTCGCAGGTAGAAAGGAAAGTGAAGAAGGCGTTTGGTATGCTTTCCTTTATTGGTCAGAACATTGAGTATAGGAGTTGAGAGATCATGTTGCGCTGTATAGGATATTGGTCAGGCTACCTTTGGAATATTGTGTGCAATTCTAGTCTCCTCCCAATGGAAGAATGTTGTGAAATGTGAAAGGGTTTATAAAAGATTTATAAAGGTGTTGCCAGGGTTGGAGGATTTGAACAATGAGGAAAGGCTGCATAGGCTGGGTCTGTTTTCCTTAGAGCGGAGGTTGAGAGGTGATCTTATTGAGGTTTATGAGGGGCATAGATAGGATAAGTAGACCAAGTCTTTTCCCTCGGGTGGGGAGTCCAGAAGTCGAGGGCATAGGTTTAAGGTGAGAGGGGAAAAATTTAAAAGGGCCCTAAGGGGCAATTTTTTCATGCAAAGGTGGTGTGTGTATGGAATGGGCTGCCAGAGTGAAGGTTGGTACAATTACAGCATTTAAGAAGCATCTGGATGGGTACATGAATAGGAAGGGTTTAGAGGAATATGGACCAAATACTGCAAGTGGGTCTAGATTAGGTTAGGATATCTGGTCGGTATGGATGAGTTGGACCCAAGGGTCTGTTTCCATGCTATACCTCTCCAAGACACTCTGTGAATTCAGGAATGGATTTCTGAACAGGAGCCCTTTGCAGATTCTAGTTTGTTGGTGATCAGGAAATCTTTCTACAAGGATAATGCCTCACTTGCAATACAGAATTGCCTTTGGATTTTATCAATGGGTGTAAGTAATGTACACTGCTTAATATTGCAGCTCCTACAACATTCAGTTAGCCACAGTGGCTTGAAAATCCACCAGGGATGAGCATACCCCAAGATAAGTGCCCAGCTAGCATTCAGTGCTAAGCATGACAAACTTTCTCACATGAAGGCGTGGACGTCTTGTTTAGCATGGTTATGGAAGATAACCATACTATTGCCAATTTATCAGTAGTAACTACCTTGTCCCAACTTAAAACCTTGTGTTCAAAAAACCTTGTTGAGACTGCAGACATTTATTCTAATATACTCCCAGTTCAACCCACCTCTCAGTAGACCCTATATCTATTCCTATTGAAAACCTGGTCTGACCAGATGTAATTTCTGCTGACCATGTACTGTTCTTTGTTCTATTGGAGCTTAGGATGTAGAAACTTAGATTTAGAGGCAACCATGTTTCCCTATCCTCAGCCCTTCCCACAAACTGATGATTGTTAATAGAAGCTAAATGTCTGTGCCCCAAAAGTTATTGAGGACATTCAGCACAAGACTATGATCCAGGTATGAGGTACCAGACTGGCGCCTAACTGAAGTTAAAATAAATGTATGCTGGAGCAGCCACGGATTTTCAGGGCCTGACTCTTAAAAGGCTAAGATACCATCTCAGCTGTGCAGCTACACAGAATAAATAATTACTTATTTCAATGTACAGAAGCCATCTGTTTTTCACACATAGTATCTATTGGCAATTATGAACCAGAAGATAACATGTGTACTGCAGTTTAAGCTGCCTCAAGTAGATCCACACATTTGCAATACCTTCCAACTCTCACTAAGTTAAATGTACAATGCAACTTGAGGAAAATGCCGAGGCCTATCGGAGCCTATAGAATTCTTGCCAGAGACAACATACATTAGGAGCTAAGAAAATAAAATAACAATTGTTCTGCATTCAGGAATTTTGAACAAAGAGCGATCATGTCGATATGTAATTAGATTAGATTAGATTACTTACAGTGTGGAAACAGGCCCTTCGGCCCAACAAGTCCACACCGACCCGCCGAAGCGCAACCCACCCATACCCCTACATATACCCCTTACCTAACACTACGGGCAATTTAGCATAGCCAATTCACCTGACCCACACATCTTTGGACTGTGGGAGGAAACCGGAGCACCTGGAGGAAACCCACGCAGACACAGGGAGAACGTGCAAACTCCACACAGTCAGTCGCCTGAGGTGGGAATTGAACCCAGGTCCCTGGCGCTGTGAGGCAGCAGTGCTAACCACTGTGCCACCGTGCCGCCCTTAGTATTATATGGGAAAAAGTTGAGAGAGAACACGTTCCTGAAGTGTCAATAAAAATATACCAAAGTGACCTCCTTTGTGAAGTCAGTACCTGATGTATATTCATTACTTCAATTTGTGGACACCAATAATTCCTCTATTGTTAACTGCAACATGGAGACCACAGCAGGTCAGGCAGCATCCATGGTGAAAAAGGAAGCTAATGTTTTCACTCTAGATGACTCTTCATCAGAGTTTCATGTCAGCTCTGCTAAAGAATCATCTAGATTGAAAACGCTAGCTTGCTTTCTCTCCATGGATGCTGCCTGACCCGCTGCGATCTCCAACATTTGTTATTTACAGATCATCTCATTTTTACTCGATCGATGTGAGTTACAGGATTCAGAGACGATCCACTTGATATCAGTTTCTTCAACCTTTCTGCATAATTTAAATTATAAATCCCCAACTATTACTGAAAATCTAAAATGCAAAGAAAATCTGCTGGAAACAAGTCAGATAGCATCCGTGGAGCAAGAGAGAGAGAGTAAATATTTCAGATGCGACGTGTTTCCAGTATTTTCTGTTTTTATTTCCCTTAATTTAAGACAAAACCAAAAGAAGTCCTGTTAAAGTAGGGAAATACCAGTACTCTTTGGGCATCAACAAGGCCAACCTGAGATCCAATGTCAGATCAGATTCTGGTGCATCAGAAGGTCATCATATTGTATATATTATGAGTTTTATTTCCAATTTCTCCTACCTTTTTGCAGGTGTATGCCAATATGAATACCAGCAACACCTTGTCTGAGTGACCATTCATTATGTGAGCAGGTTACACCAGGGGCTTTGATCATGGAGAGCATTGCCTAGCAGAGGTCATTAGTTCATGACTGTAACTGAAACACAGGGTAACTCTCCTGCCTTACTTTTTAGGTCAGTTGTACTAAAGACAATTTTAGTTTATGTTGTCTGGTACTTGTGTACCCCTCATGTAACGGAGCATTAATAAATTATTTAAAGTTGACTCATTCACTGACTGAATGGATAATTCAATCAGTTAATTTTGTGCTCAACCACACAGATCAGTAATGCTAACAGGTTCCCTGTCCTCTCCTTTTAGCTCATCCTAGTGGAAGCAATCTCGATAGGGAAGTGCAGTTAGCTTCAATATGTCTGGACTATAGAGAGGGAAACCATAAACCTACACCTGATTAACATTACTGGCACTGATTTGTTGTATATACTGTTAATTCTATAGATGCTGAAAATAACAGTGAGAAAAGTGAGAAAAACTAAAGTAATGAAGCTTGTGGATGTAAAGACATGTATTTTTAGAACCATTGTCAAAATGTCTCCTGGCACTCAGCTTCATGAAGTACAAAGGCTATTATGTTAGCCTTTGATAGTTTTACACAGTTCCAAGGATTTGCCTAGGTATTTTGGGGAACCAAGTGTCCTTCTGGTTAATTCTACAATTTCAACTGAATTTCTATCAACTAATGTGACAAAATGTATCACTTTTCAGTGAAAATGTTCATGAACAAAAATTACATTTTTTTTATTTACACAGAATAATCAATAGTTATTCATCAATTGACATTCCAAGATAGATTTCATTTCAAATTATTTTCTCTCTCCTGAAATGTTGCACAATACAAGGTGTGGGATGTCAATGCTCAGCAATGTATGCCTTTATTTTCTTGGCATTGGCTCGATAGCAACACTACAGACCAGCCTGGCTGAGTCCTAAAGGACAAGTACTGGACTGATACTGAATAAGGTGGTGAGGGAATCAACAAGGACAAAAGCGTGCTTCATCTCACTCTCGACAATCTATCTGCAGCAGCTATAGTCTGTAACTATATCAGTGTGATTGATTACTACACAGTCATTGTGGAGACTTAATCCTGTCTTCACACTGAGGATACCCTTCATCGTGTATGATAATACCACCATCAGAAATGGGGCAGACTTCAAACAGACCTAGCAACTCAAAGCTGGGCATTCATGAGGAGCTATGGGCCATCAGCAGCAGTATTCCATCAAAATCTGCAACCTCATGGCACATCACAACCCATACTCATACATTAACATCAGGTCAAGAGATCAAACCTGGTTCAGATGGCATGCTAGGAGCAGTATCAAGTTTATCTAAGAATGAAATGTCAACATGGTAAAGCCACAATCCAGGTCTACTTTTGTGAAAAAACAGTGGAAGTATGCAATAGACAGGGCTAAGTGATCCCAAAACTAATGAATCAGATCTAAGCTCTCAAGTTCTACTACATCAAGTTGTAAATGGTGATGGACAAATAAACATATCACTGGAGGACAGGTTGGAGGTTCCATAAATATTCCTATCTTCAATGAGGAGCCCAGCACATCTGTGCAAAAAGCGGGGTTGATATATTTGCAGCCATTTTTAGCTGCAAGCATCAAGTAACTGATCCAACCCAGACTCGTCCTGAGGTTCTCACCGATGATTCACTCTCCATCAGGTCATCTAATTGCTGAATGCACTGGATGCTGCAAAGCCTGTGGATCCTGACAGCACTATTGCAACCAGGCCACGGGCAAGTTTCTCAAGGTATTGTAGTTTCAGACGGATACTCCAAATTATTGAAGTCCTGGGTGAGGAGGGGTGAACTGACTCCCTTTCTTAGTCACCCAACCCCTTGGCTGGTTGCAACAAGGTTAATTTTCAAAAAGATCCATCCTTTGTGAATGTGCTTCTTCCACAGCAAAATAATTTATGTTTTAATAGGAGCCAGTTTCAAAAATGTTTATTGTTTGCAAAACACTAGAAGAACTAATAATGCAACACTCATACGCACAGACAGATAGGGATAAGAAATGAATCCAAAAAATGATAAAGTTAAAAGATACACTGATCTGTCTCTCTAGGTGGTTCATTAGGATAGATAGTGAAGCATTGGTAGTTTAACAGCCAATTTAGAATTCTTGGATTTGCAATTAGTTGAAACTCTTTTGTCATATTTCCTTTTTCCAATAGTTAGCTAGTAGCAGTCAAAGCAGACAGCCTTTATGTTGTCCTTTAGACTGGCTTGCTAGTTAGCTGATTTCTAGTACTCAAAGTAGGGGTGCAATATAGGAGTGACTAGTCAGTGGGTTTTCAACTGTGACCTTCATAAAACACTAGTGCTCAAACTCAGGCCAGCATACTTTCATCCCACAAGTACCCATAGAGACCAGGATTGTATTTCTTTTTGAACCCATTTTTTTTGTATATCCTTGAAGGGAAAAATTACAAATAAAATGTCTGCAAGGAGTGGCTTTCTGCTGAGAGAGCTGAAAATGTGTTGCTGGAAAAGCACAGCAGGTCAGGCAGCATCCAAGGAACAGGAAATTCGATGTCTCGGGCATAAGCCCTTCATCAGGAAAGGGCTTATGCCTGAAACGTCGAATTTCCTGTTCCTTGGATGCTGCCTGACCTGCTGCGCTTTTCCAGCAACACATTTTCAGCTCTGATCTCCAGCATCTGCAGACCTCACTTTTTCCTCTTCTGCTGAGAGAGTCAACCCCCTCCATATTTAATACTGTTGCATCTTTCTCTGTTTGAAGTTTCCCCAACATTGTAAAGGTGTATCACTCCAATGGTCCCACACAGGAATTTGCCAGATAGCACTGAATTTATATCATACTTTATGTCTGTAGCAGTCCACTTTCTAAAACACATTTTGGAATTAACATTAAGTATTCATAGTGCTTCACAGTTCTGATCTGTCACCATGACAGTATTGAGATTTGCATCCTTAGTTAGCTGTTCCAGTACAGATACAACACTGACATCTATTAGATTAGATTAGATTTTATCTTTTACCCGATTACAAGATTACAGGAGTACAGTGAAAGGTGTACAGGGTAGCCTGTCTGTAGCGTCGCCTTAGAATACAATGGTTATATTAAAAACCAAGAGCTAAAGTTAAAGAAACAGAAACAAAAGGAACAGAAAATAGCCCGATCACCTTTTGCCACTGTCATGAGTCTTGAGCCAGGCTCACCAATGCTGCCTGCGCTGGACTCATTATCGCCACTGTGCCACCACCACTACAACTGACACTTCACTGCTCCGCCAATGCCACCACATCAAGCACTGCGGCTCACTGCTGCCAGCATCAGAGCCGTCACACTCCGGCACCTCCACTCACTGCTGGGTCCACCTTGCTGATCCCGCCAACATCTTGGATTCAGTTGAAACATCAGGGTGCACAACTTTTTTGAAAAGTTCAAAAGTGTAACCTTTTGAACCATCGCTAACATCAGAGCTTCCCCCACCTCAAGTCAGCACGCTATGGTGCCATCTCTCACCACTAGGCCAACACTCACTGCCATCGCCAATGCTGCTGGTTCTGCCACAGCTAGGCTCCCCAAAGATAAAAGAAAAGCAAGAACTGAAGAAAAAAGAAAGAGAAATGGACGGAAGAAAGCAGCGAACAAGCAGGAGCTTCCACCATCTTGGTCTAGCTGCATGTGTGGAGAGACAGGCAAAGTTAGTGCATTGATTCCAATATATCATACTTCCTGTTTTATTTCCAAATCTCCGACATCTGCAGTATATGCCTATACAAAAATATTAGCATGATCTCAATTGTGGCAGAAATTGTGGTGAGTTAACTAATCTAGTTTGCAATGAGTTCACGAATCACAATGTGAAAAGTTGCCAGATTACACTCTGTCACAAAACTAAGACAAATCCAACACAGCCAATTACCACCCTTGCAACCAACTCTCAATCTTAGCAAAATGGTAGAAGGGATCTTATATTATGTTGTGAAGTGGCATTTGTTCAGCAATATCATAGAGTCATAGAAATGTACAGCACAGAAACAGACTCATCATTCCAACTTGTCCATACTGACCATATCTCTTAAATTAATCTAGTCCCATTTGCCAGCACTTGGCCCATATCTCTCTAAACACTTCCTATTTGTATACCCATCCAGATGCCTTTTAAATGCTGTAATTGTACCAGCCTCCACAACTTCATCTGGCAGCTCATTCCAGACACGCACCACCCTCTGCATGAAAAGGTTGTCCCTTAGATCCCTTTTAAACTTTTCCCCTCTCACCCTAAACCTATGCCCTCTAGTTCTGGACTCCCCTCCACAGGGAAAAGACCTTAACCTTTTACTCTATTCATGCCCCTCATGACTTTATAAATCTCTACAAGGTTATCCCTCAGCCTCCAACAGCTCCAACCTATTCGGTCTTTCCCAATGGCTCAAATCCTCCAACTCTGGCAACACCCTTGTATGGGCTGTTGAAAGTATTCAAGCATGCCCTCATAAGAACAGTGTATGATACTCAACTCATCGATCATGAGTTCCTACGTGCCACAATGAGAAACCATAATGACCTCCTCAGGAGACAGACACGAGTTGCAACCGATTGGGTACCCTTCATTGTCCAGTGCTTCCCAGGAGCCGAAAAACAATCCTGTCATGGCAGACGCTGCAAGATGTGTCAGAGTGTGGACACGGTGCCACCATTACACAAAGGGGACACCACCAACCATGTACGTGCCAGGTATTCGTATGACTTGGCCAATGTTGTCTATCTCAGATACTGCAGGCAAGGATGCCCTGAGGCATGGTACATTGGCGAGGCCAAGCAGAGGCCATGGCAACAGAAGAATGGACATCGCACAACAATCACCAGCCAGGAGGGTTCCCTCCCAGTCGAAGAACGCTTCAGCGGTCCGGAACACTTAGCTTCGTACCTTCGGGTGACTGTCCGCCAAGGTGAACTTCGGGACAGGCCACACCGCAAAGTGGCAGAGCAGAAGCTGATAGCCAAGTTTGGGATCCATGAAGATGGCCTCAACCGGGACCTTGGGTTCATGTCACACTATAGGTGACTCCACTGCACTACACTCTCTCACTCTCTCTCTCTCTTTCTCTATCTCTCTCTATCTCTCTCTCTCTCTCTCTCTCTTTCTCTCTCTCTCTCACACACACACACACATCCC
Source organism: Hemiscyllium ocellatum (assembly GCF_020745735.1). NCBI lineage: Eukaryota > Metazoa > Chordata > Chondrichthyes > Orectolobiformes > Hemiscylliidae > Hemiscyllium > Hemiscyllium ocellatum. Next base: position 22,642,743 of record NC_083425.1, on the reverse strand, counting down.
CACACTTCTACAGACCCATACACTCACGCAGACCCTCTCTCATACACAAGCTCTCTCTTATACACTCACACCCACACCCGCACATTAGGCATATGCATACACATGCTCTCTCATGGACACTCATAAACCCCCCATCCCCAACACACACATCCACATGCACACACACACATATATGTTTGGGGTGAATTTGTACTTACAGAATTACATTTTATTTTGCTCAAAAACTGCACAAATCCGTGTAAGATTCTGTAAATCCCTTTTTTAGAAACAAGAATAATTCTGAACATTGGGGCACAGACAGCCTCACAGAGGGCACCTCACACCTTAATGCATTATCTGGGCTGTCATTGCACCTATTGCTAAAGTTCAGTTGAGGATGTAACTTTAAAAAAGGTTCTGGGATTTACATATGAAAGAACTGAAACCAACATGGTCATTTAAAAGATGAGGGACTTAACAAACAATCCAGGTCTTTTTCAACATATAATTTCTATTGCATCATACTGTCAACTTTTGCTATAAATTTTGTGTCTTATACGATCTTATAGTCCACAGCCACCTGATGAAGAAGCCGCGTTCCAAATAAACCTCTTGGACTATAACTTGGTGTTATGTGATTTTTAACATCCTTGTAAATGGCATGGTGGCTCAGTGGTTAGCATTGCTGCCTGACAGTACCAGGGACCCAGTTTGATTCCCACCTTGGGCAACTATCAGTGTGGAGTATGCACATTCTTGCCTGTTTCCTCCAGGTGCTCTGGTTTCCTCCCAAAATCCAAAGATGTACAGGGCAGGTGAATTGGCCATGCTACAATTGCCCATAGTGTTAGGTGCATTAGTTAGGGGTAAATCTAGTGTGGGGGAATGAGTTACTCTTCAGAGGGTCGGTGTGGACTTGTTGGGCCAAATGGCCTGTTTCCATACTATGGGAACCTAATCTAAAAAAAACTTTTCTGAACCCTTTCAAGTTTCACAACATCCTTTCAACAGGAAGACCAGAATTGCACACAATATTCCAAAAGTGGCCAAATCAATGTCCTGTACAGCTGCAACATGAGCTCCCAACTCCTATACTCAATGCTCTGACCAATAAAGAAAAGCATACCAAATGCCTTCTTCACTATCCTATCTGCCCATGATTCTACTTTCAAGGAATTATGAACCTGCACTCAAGGTCTCTTTGTTCAGCAACATTCCCCAGAATCTTATCATTAAGTGTATAAGTCCTGGAGATCCAAGATGGCGGCGACTCAGCAAGTCTGAGTTTACAGTGCTCTTCCCAAAACCTGGGTAAAGTGAGTTACTCACCCCCACCACACTTACCAAACCACCCAAAAAAATTTTCTAACCTTAATTAGCTGTTTACTATTATATTTAAGCAGTTTAATATTAAGTGGATAATGAGTAAACCAAAGGGATCCCGCAGCTCTCAGAAAGCAAAGACCCCTCCCCCACCCTCCTCTCCTCCTCCGGCTGCAGCTGATGTAAAAACAGGCCTTGAAGAGATGATTGCCAGGCTGGAAACGACACTCGTCAATTTCATTGCAGAATCCAGACAGAGATGGAATGCATTCGAAGAAAAGCTACAAAAGTACAGCCAGGCTCTCGAGGAATTACAGGGCCGAGTGGAGGGGGCGGAGCTAAAGGCCACGACCTCCGAGGCTGCAGCACAAACAGCTGCAGAACAGGTGCGAGCTCTGGAGCAGAGAGTCAGGGCCTTTGAAATCTACATGGATGACTTGGATAATAGAAATCGGAGAAAGAATATCCGTCTTCTGGGCCTCCCTGAACAAGAAGAGAAGGGACAGTTAGCAGTATTTCTGGAGCGATGGTTGCCCCAGCTTTTAAACCTGGGGGCTGAAACTGACCGGGTAAGGGTGGAGTGGGCCTACCGGGTCGCAGCACGCGGATCTGGCCCAAACCAGCGCCCACGCCCGGTCCTGTTCCGGCTGCAGAGTTATAGGGAGAGGCAGATACTCCTGGACGCCTCCAGAAAGCTTGGAAAGGATCCTAAAGCTATGATTCATGAAGGATCCAAGATTATGTTATTTCAGGACTTCTCCCCGGCTTTGGCACGAAGGAGGAAGGCGTTTGATGAGGTGAAAAAATGTCTAAGGAACTTAAATATTCAATACACCTTACGCTACCCAGCGACTTTATGCTTTAACCACGAAGGATCCGAGTATAATTTTAGATCACCAGAAGAGGCTAAGGAACTTTTAGACTCGTTTAAATAAATTGTAAGAGACAATTTATGTTGGCTTGCCTCTTCCACACTCCGTGGGGAGAAATGGATACTTTACTTTACTTTTGCTTCTGGGAGCAGGGTTGTCTTCCCTTGCTATTTTATGTTATTATACTTAACTGTAATTTGTTGGAGTTGTAATTTTATAGTTATGTGTGTTTGTACGTGGCATTGATGCTATCAGATATACTCAGGTATGGGTGGGGAGGGGTGGGGGTGGGGCGCTCACTGTTAACTCTAGCTCGGTATTATATCTAAATCCTATTAAGGAGCGCCCGGGTCAAGGGTGGGACACTGTTTGGGAGAGGATATGGTGGACCTTTAGAAAGGAAGTAAGGCCCCCTGAGAATAAGGGGGAGGATCTCCATTCAAACATGTTTTATTTTTTTTGTTCTTATTGTTTGGAAATAGTTTCCTTTTTATTATACTGTTATGAGTGTATTAGAGAACATTTTTTCTTGTTTGAAGGATGTAAGTGACTCAACTATACACTCTGGATAATTGTGGATTAGATTAGTAGTTAACTGAGTTTCATTGTTTTTCTTTCTTCTTTAGTATCATTCCTTTGAATTTTGATGATTATATATTTAAGATCTATTTTTATATTAATGTTTGTGCTTGAAAGTTCTGTTTATTTTTGTAAATCTGTCAAAATATTAAATTTCTAATAAAAATATCTTTTAAAAAAAAAGTGTATAAGTCCTGCTCTGATCTGCTTTTCCAAAATGTAGCACCTCACATTTATCTAAATTAAACTCCATCTGCCGCACCTCAGACCATTGACCCATCTGATCAAAATCCCTATGTAATCTGAGGTAACCTTCTTTGCTGTCTACCACACTTCCAATTTTTAGTGTCATCTGCAAACCTACTAACTATACCTTCTATGTTTACATCCAAGTCATTTATATAAATGACAAAAAGTAGAGGACCCAGCACCGATCCTTGCGACACACCACTAGTCACAGACGTCCAGTCTGAAAAACAACCCTCCACACCATCACTCTCTGTCTTCCACCTTCGAGCCAGTTCTGCATCCAAATGGCTAGTTCTCCCTGTATTCCATGAGATCTAACCTTGTTAACCATTCTCCCATGAGGAACTTTGTTAAATGCCTTACTGAAGTTCATGTAGATTACATCTACCGCTCTGCCCTTATCAATCCTCTTTGTTACTTCTTTAAAAAAACTCAATCAAGTTAATGAGACATTATTTCCAACACACAAAGTCATATTGACTATCCCTAATCAGTCTTAGCCCTTCCAAATGCATGTATGTCCTGTCCGTCAGGATTCCCTCCAACAGCTTGCCCACCACCAGTGTCAGGCTCACCTGTCTGTAGTTCCCTGGCTTTTCCTCACTACCTTTCTTAAATAGTGGCACCACATTACCCAACCCTCCAGGCTTCCGGCACATCACCTGTGACTATTGATGATACAAGTGCTCACTGATGGTCAGTTTGAATTCTGCCAGGGCTACTCAACTCCTGACCTCATGGACAAAAGAACTGAAATGCAGAAATGAGGTGACATCAAGGTATTGATTAACCAATTATCATATCAAGGAGCCCTAAAAAGTTTGATTCAATGGGAATCACAGGAAAACTCTATGTTGGTTTGAATCCTACCTAGCACAAAGGAAGGTGGTTGTGATTATTGAAATTCAATCATATCAGTCCCACGAAAGCACTGCAAAAGTTCATGAGGGTACTGTTCTTGGCCTTTGATGTTCAATAGGTTTGCCATCGCTGAATAATATCAACTGGGACTTAACATTGACCAGAAACAGAACTGGATGAGCCATATAAATACTGTGGCTACTGTGGCTTCAGCAGGTCGGTGTGGACTTGTTGGGCTGAAGGGCCTGTTTCCATGCTGTAAGTAATCTTTAGAAAAGAGCAAGTCAGAGGGAAATTCCATGGCAAAGCCTCCTCAAAGGCTGGCCACTGTTTAGAAGGCACAAGTCATGAGTGTGATGGAATATTCTCCACTTGCTTGGATGGATGCAGATCCAACAATGTTCAAGAAGCTCAGTAATATCCATAACAAAGCAGCTCCCCTTCAACAATGTTCCTCTCACCATGGCACATTGGAAGGTGCATTGCAGTAATGTTTTGGGCTTCTCTGACAGCATCTTCAAAAATTACAATCTGTACGAACTAATTCATAAGGGTACTGTTCTTGGCCTTTGATGTTCAATAGAATTGCCATTGCTGAATAATATCAACTGGGGTTTAACATTAGTTTAATTCAGATAAATGTGAGGTGCTGCGTTTTGGGAAAGCAAATCTTAGCAAGGCTTATACAGTTGATGGTAAGGTCCTATGGAGTGTTGCTGAACAAAGAGATCTTGGAGTGCAGGTTCAGAGCTCCTTGAAAGTGGAGTCACAGGTGGATAGGATAGTGAAGAAGGCATTTGGTATGCTTTCCTTTATTGGTCAGAGTATTGAGTACAGGAGTTGGGAGGTCATGTTGCTGCTGTACAGGATATTGGTTAGGCCACTGTTGGAATATTGCATGCAATTCTGGTCTCCCTCCTATCACAAAGATGTTGTGAAGCTTGAAAGGGTTCAGAAAAGATTTACAAGGATGTTGCCAGGGTTGGAGGATTTGAGCTACAGGGAGAGGCATAACAGGCTGGGCCTGTTTTCCCTGGAGTGTCAGAGGCTGAGGGGTGACCTTATAAAGGTTTACAAAATTATGAGGGGCATGGATAGGATAAATAGGCAAAGTCTTTTCCCAGGGGTCGGGGAGTCCAGAACTAGAGGGCATAGGTTTAGGGTGAGAGGGGAAAGATATAAAAGAGGTCTAAGGGACAACGTTTTCATGCAGTGGGTGGTACGTGTATGGAATGGAATGTACCAGTGGTGGAGGCTGGTACAATTGCACCATTTAAGAGGTATTTGGATGGGTATATGAATAGGAAGGGTTTGGAGGGATATGGGCCGAGTGATGGCATATGGGACTAAATTGGGTTGGGATATCTGGTCGGCATGGATGGTTAGACTGAAAGATCTGTTTCTATGCTGTACATCTCTATGACTCTAGAAGAACAAAGTCAGCAGATGTATGAAATAAACCAGGTCCTAAATGTCCTCTGCCAAGCCACACACTGTTCTGACTTGAAACTATATCAATGTTCTTGCACTATCACTGGGTCAAACCTGTTCTCTAATAGCAATGTGGGTTTATCAACACTGAAGTTTGTAGATGGCACCAAAATTGGTAGTATAATAAACAGTGAAGAATGCATCTAAGAATATAAAAGGATTTTGATCAATTGGGCCAATGGACTGATGATTGGCAGATGGATTTTAGTTTTGATAAATGCAAGGAGTTTCCTTTTAGTAATATGAACAAAGGAGGGGTTACACTGCTAATGGTAGGGCCCCAGGAAGTGTTGTAAAGATGATAGACCTAGGGGTTCGGGTATGTAGTTCCTTGAAAGTCGTGTCACAGGTAGGCAGCATGGTGAAGAAGGCATTTGGCATGCTTGCCTTCATTGCTCAGAGCATTGAGTATCGAAGTTGGGACATCATGTTGCTGTTGTACAGGAAAGTAGTGAGGCCACTTTGGGAGTACTTTGTACAGTCTGGTCACCCTGTTATAGGAATGATATTATTAAATTGGAAAGTGTGCAGAAGAGATTTACAAGGATGTTAGTGGGATTGGAGGGTTTGAATTACGAAAGGAGGCTGGATAGGTTGGGACCTTTTTCACTGAAGTTTGAAAGGTAGGAGGTTGAAGGGTGACCTGATAGCAGTTTATAAAATCATGAGGGACATAGATAAGGAGAATAGCAAAGGTCTGTTCCCTGGGGTAGGGGAGCTCAAAACTAGAGAACATAATTTTAAGGTGAGAGGAAAAAGATTTAAAAGGGACCTAAGGTTGGTTCATTTGTGGAATGAATTGCCAGAGGAAGTGGTAGTTGCAGGTACAGTTACAACATTTCACAGACATTTGGATAGGCACATGAATAGGAAAGATTTAGAGCCAAATGCAGGCAAATGGGACTAATTTAAAATTTGGGAAACCAGGTTGGCATGGGTGAGTTGGACTGAAGGATCTGTTTTGTGCTGTATAACTCTATGACTGCAGTAGTTTAAGAAAGCAGCTATGTGCTACCTTCTTAAAGGCCATTATGAAAAGGCAGTAATTTTCTGATTTAGTCAGTGACGCCTATATCCTATGAATGAAATTTTTCAAAAACGTCTGTATCAGGGCTCGACAAGAACTATTTAGCTAGTCTGTGCTCTTTCTCATTAGCCTTAAAACGGTTTTTCTCAAGATAATTATGCTATTCCCCTTTGAATTTTCCACTCTCTCAGACAAAACCATTCCAAACCCTAACCACCAGCTACATAAATATTTTCCCCATATCACCTCTGGTTCTTTTGCCAGCTTCTGTCCAGACCTCTAATTTTGAGCAAATCCCCTTTGTAAGAGAACAGCCCCATTTTGCCATTCTAGATATTTCTTAAGAAAAAGTTCAGAGGTATTATTACACATCTCATAGTCATGGAGTCTTTGAGATGTACAACATGGAAACAGACCCTTAGGTTCAACTTATGCTTGCTGACCAGTTATTCTAACCTAATCTAGTCCCATTTGCCAGCACCCGGCCCATATCCCTCTAAACCCTTCCTATTCATATGCCCATCCAGATGCCTTTTAAATGTTGTACCTGCCTCCACCACTTCCTCTGGCAACTCATTCCATGCACGCTCCACTCTCTGCATGAAAAAGTTGCCCCTTTGATCCCTTTTATATCTTTCACCTCTCACCCTAAACCTATCCCTCTAGTTCTGGACTCCCCCACCCCAGGGAAAATACCTTGTCTGCTTACCCTGTGGGAAAACTTGAGGTAAGGACATTAATACTGTGCCACAAGAGCTGTCTCACACAACCCATCACACAGAGATCAGCCACTCCCTGTCAGGAAATTATACCTCAGTCTCCTATGTGAACTATACTATAAACACTATATTAATGAGAAGCTCCATAGCTTTGCCATTCTATCTATGCATCAAAGGCTCGTGTCTCAAAACTATTCTTGTGAATCATAAAGGTACAGCTCTTCCCATCAGCGATATGATGAACAGCAAAGAGTTGAAGAAGTAGGAGGAAGGGAGAAGGCAACTGTCACACCACTTTCTGGCCTGGTTGTCCAACATCGCAGCCTGTTTAGTACTGATAGTTAGCTAGTATCATTTGAACTAGCAAGCATGAGCTGTAGTTAGAATCCCTGAAACAACTCTGTTGACAAGTTTAAATATTCAGTGAAATAAAATAAAAATCAAAAGCACAATACTGTAAGTGCGCCTGAAATGTAAACAGAATGCTGGAAATATTCAAAAAATAGACAGCGTTTCTACCTTTTGTCTCTTGACTTGAAAATTATATGTTCAGGAACAAAAGTCATATTTTAACAGATCATCAAAAATGTAACATTAATTATCAGTGCTCAGTGTCCAACTGCAGACTAACTGGTTATTAACTTCATGTTTTTCAATTGGAATCTGCTGCATACAAAATGGCTTCCATATTGGAACAATAGTGACTGTACTTAAAATGTGTTCCATATTTGCAATTGTTATCATCATGTGCAGCATTGAAGCAAGTTCTTTTATCGAGCACAAAATTCTATTAGAAAGGTGTTTACATTAGAGTCATTTAACCTGGTACAACTAGTGCAATAATCAAATATTTGCTATGTTGTCGAGTGAACTTAAACAATAAGTGAAATGTTATCTTAAGCATATGTTCAATGAGGAAGCTTGGTACAGAAATAGAGGTTTGAGAGCGTTTTGAAGCTGTAATGCTCCATGCCCCACTGACCAGCCCAAAGGAGTGGAAGAAAGTCAACAAATGGAGAAGAACGGAGCATAAACATGGTGAAAAATAACTCCAATATGGATGTTTGAAATAAACGAATAACTAAGCACAAGTGGTGAAGTGTCAAAATATGTTTGTATTATGGTGATTATTGTGACATGAATAATATACGTGACTGATTAACTTACTGTGTAAATATGACAAAATACACAATCAAGCTCAATATTTTCACTCTGCAACAATCTTCAAGATCAGCTGGAAGTGGTGTTTCAGCTAGTTTTTTGGGAGTGAGGTCCGCGCAAATAACAGGGCTGTGAATTATTCCTGAATAGGGAAACAAAACTTCTATTCTTATGTCATATGGTCCTTTTATTCATTGTCTTGAGGCAAATCATCTTTGTTGGCAGCCTTTCACTTCTTTGCAGCATGCTTTTTCAATGAAGTACCTCATAAATTGATGAAGTAAAACACACATTTTAAACTTGACAATTCCAATGTTCTTCTGGATGGTCCCTCATATTTTATCTTAAATAAACTTGAGTTCACCTAAAACTTCTCTGGTTATTTCATAATTCACAGCAGGTTCTGTTCACCCAACACATCTGTGCACACTGACCCATATTGACTGCATTCCACGTAGTATTGATTTTAAAACACACATTGATATTTTTAGATCAGGCCATGGCTTTGCCCCTGCCTACTTTTGTAACTTTCACCAACTGTACAACCCTTCAAGACCTCTGCATTCCTCCAATTCTAACCTCCTGCACATCTTCATTTTAATCACTTTACCATTGAGCACCATGCTTTTAGCTGCCAAGGACCTAAGCTCCGAAATTCTCTCCATTAACCACGTCACCACTCTATCTCTGGCACTCCTTAAAACCTACGTCCTTAAACCAAGGTTTTGGTTACCACACCTAAAATCTCCTCATATGGCTCAATGACAAATCTCGCTCAGTAATATTCAAATTTAAAATGAGCATCGAGCCCTCAGCTTATCATAAGAGTCTGCTAAGAGTTTCCCCACCGGAAGCACGTTTACAATCAGGTTATTTATTTTCAGGACCACCTGGTACTTGCGCAGCAGGAATGGGCAGTGGTTCAGCATACATTTTCTGAAAAACTACCAAACTGACCCATAAGGGCACTGGTTAATTGGCTGTAATGAATTACTTTGGAATACTTTGGGCGGCACGGTGGCACAGTTGGGCAGCACGGTGGCACACTGGGCGGCATGGTGGCACAGTGGTTAGCACTTCTGCCTCACAGCGCCTGAGACCCGGGTTCAATTCCCGACTCAGGCGACTGTGTGGAGTTTGCACGTTCTCCCCATGTCTGCGTGGGTTTCCTCCGGGTGCTCCGGTTTCCTCCCACAGTCCAAAGATGTGCGGGTCAGGTGAATTGGCCATGCTAAATTGCCCGTAGTGTTAGGTAAGGGGTAATATGTAGGGGTATGGGTGGGTTGCGCTTTGGCAGGTCTGTGTGGACTTGTTGGGCCAAATGGCCTGTTTCCACACTGTTAGTAATCTAAATACCAGCTAGTGTGGTCATTACCTGACAGGGATTTGGTTTTATGTGGGCCCAATTCATGTTCAAAAGCTTCAATTACAGTATGCAGTTAGGAAGAATACATGTAACATTGAAGGTTGAGACAGAAAATAACTTTGCACTATCAGTTCTGTTCACAACATAAGTAATTGGGTATCTAAATGTGGTTCACTTCTCAATCACTTGCAGAGTCTTCCTAAAACCATCCAAATGAAAAAATAAGCAAAAGGTTACACTCAGAAAAAGAAAGGATTAGAATCTCAGAAGCATTGTATTCGTAACATCCAAGAGAAGAAATTTTACTTTAAAATGAAAGTGTTGATTTATATAGACCTTAATGCTAAATGGAGTTAGATTTTAAAGACTATTGCCACCCCCACCTCATCACCACTAACAAGAACAGGCGTGTTTCTGGCAGAGGATCATATTAAATAAATTTGGTGAATCTGTCTTCACACACGCCTCATAATACAGGAAGTGCAAATTAAGCCTCCTACCCTGTGGCTTATTGAGACCCTTGACAAATTAAGGAACAATTTAGAGCCTCAATTTATCTCCACTGCCATAATATACTGGACTGTGGAAGACGAGTAAAAGTTAGAAGGTTGTTTCCTTTCACTGAAATTGGTCAAAATTGAGGGATACCCTGTATGCATTGGAGTAACCCTCACAACATCATAAACACATTCCTCCTTTTGTTCTCCAGTCTCAAAAACTGGCCCCTCCCCCCAACTCCCTAAGATATCCCATTCCTCCCCACCTAAACACTGGTGATTGTCTTCACTGCTGGGTTCTGGGACAGCAAGAACTGCTGGCCTTTTAATTTGGATCTCAAGGATGAGCTGTGAAGGATGGATTTTGAACTCTACTTGATAAGGCCATCTCTTTTCCAAAGTCAATCAATTCAGCAGCAAAGGCATCCCCTATCACCTCAGTAAAATTAATTCCATAGAAACATTTTTTGAGTACAATGTAGTGCTACTGCAACTAAATAAGTGATTTACATTGGCAATAACATAAATAGAATGGCTGAATTTTAAGTTGTGCATTTTTTAGTTTAAGTGTTCAACTGAAGCACATTCATTCTCAATTTATTAACTTTCATATGAATCCCCAGAGGTAGAGTTGTATGTGATAAATCACAATAGACTTTTTTTATTGAAGTTGCCAGGAATTTTTCTAGAGGAACCTAAGGGAAGAATTAAGGACATTAGTGCAGAACATTACTAAGTCCAAAGTTAAGAGACAATAGAAAGACAATATAAGTTAAGAAATATTGACTGATGAGAGCCTCTTGATAAAAAGAAGATACACTATTTCAGGAGCAATTGAAACATCATGAATGTACAAGTACTTCAAGGAAGGAATTAGCAATGTTGTGATTTTTCATTCCTATAAACTTAGAACAGAGCTTTCAGATTGTTTTTATCAGCTTCTGTCATTCATCAGAGAGGGTGATTTGTGCCTAGACTCCAAGATATGTCGGAGAGAAGGGAAAACATTTATTCATCCTCTTCTAACCGGAGATCTTTCCATGAGAGAGTTAAAAGGGTTTTCTAATTACCAGGATATCAAGAGACAGGACTGTTTATGTTACTAAGGTTTTTTTCATGTCCAGTACGTTTTTGATTGAAGTATCTCTCGAATTGATTAGGTAATAGATGCCTGACTGTGGTAGGAAAACAAAGTAAGGAACAGTGCAGAGGGTAAGCAAAACTAATGACATGAGACTGGGTATGAAATAATCATTAGAAACCAATCTACCAAGGCTGAGCCCCATAGCATTCATTCCAGCACAGTTGAAACTTAATCTGTGCTGTTAGGAAATAGGAATGCAGCTTGGAAATCAGAGCCTGATCACTTCTGTTTTAAATGGATTAAACACATTAAATTCACAGATCCTTAAGCAGATATATTGGTCACTGGGCCATAGGAGTGCTCACTGAAGAAAGACTTGAATCAAAATTATGGTATAATTAAAAATATATTCTAAATTTTTTGTGCAATGTGGACATTACTGGCTAGGCCAATATTTTTTGTCCACTCCTCATTGCCTTTGGGAAGGTACTAGTGAGTTGCTATCTTGAACCTCTGTAGTCCATGGAAGTGCCATTAGGAAGGGAGTTGCAGGGTTTTGACATAGCGACACTGAAAGAAGAGCAATAGTTCCCAATCAGGGTGATATGTGGCTTGGAGGAGAACTTGCAGGTGGTGGTATTCCCATGCATCTGCTGCCCTTCTCTTTCCATATGGTAGAGATTGTGGATTTGGAAAGTGCTGTTAAAAGATCCTTAATCATTTACTAAAGTGCACCTTTAGGCACACAGTACTGCCCCCTGTGCCTAGCTGATGAAGAGAGTGAATATTGACTATGTCAGATGGAGATGCCAATCAAGCAGGCTGCTTTATCCTGAATGGTGTAGAACTTCTTGAGTATTGTTGAGGCTGTACCCATCCAGAAAAGTGGAGAGTGTGCTATCACATTGTTGATTTTAGCTTTGTAGATGATGGTTGGGCATTGAGGATCAGGAGGTAAGTTAATTGCTATGGAAATCCCAGCATCTGACCTGCTCTTGTAGCCACTGTATTTATATGTCTGATCCAGTTCAGTTCCTAGTCAGTGGTAACCCCCAGAATATTGGTCGTGGGGAATTTTGTGACAGTAATGCCATTGAATGTCATGACGAAATGATTAAGTTCTCTCTCATTGGAAATAGTCATTGCCTAGCACTTGTGCAACGTAAATGCTACTTGTCATTTATCAGCCCGAGTCTGGAAATTGTCCTGTTTTGCTGCATATGGATAAATGCCTTCTCAGTGTCATAAATGGTGCTAACTACTGCGCAGTCATCAGCAAACATCCTTTTATTATGTTTCAAAAAGATACTTTATTTATAAAAAAAACTTAATATATATGTATATAGTCACAAATGCATTCGGTTCTGTACAATAGCAAATGAAGAAAGCAAGCAAATATTGGAGGTTGACTATAACCAACAAACATACCAAAGGCAACTCTGACTTGTAGAAGATTATATTGACATGCATTTGAGGCATCAGGAGAGTCCGATAACGGATTTCCATCTAACTTCAGCTGGAAGATCTCAGACAGTGGTCAGCAGCCACCCCAAGTTTTAGTGCCTGGCTCAGCGTGTAATCCGGGTCCTTGAAATTTGCCAGTCTGCAACATTCAGTCGGGGTCAATTCTTTATTCTGGAAGACTAACAAGTTTAGGGCAGTCCAAAGAGCGTCTTTCACTGAATTGATGATCCTCCAAACACTGTTGATGTTTGTCTCAGTGTGCATTCCAGGGAACAAGCTATAGAGCACAGAGTCCTGTGTCATGGAGTTGCTCAGGACAAGCCTCGACAAAACTACTCCATCTCTCTTCAGACTTCCTTTGCAAAGGCACATTCCAACAGAAGATGTGTGACAGTCTCAATGTTCTTGCAGCTGCTTCAAGGGCAGCGTACATGAAAGATATCATAGGTAGTACCCTTCTCACCACCAGCCAAGTGACGTCTTGATGCATGTTAGTAAGTTCTGATGATGAGGCATTCTGCCAGATGACATTGACAGTCTGCTCAGGGAATAATCCGACAGGATCCACCCTCTCCTTTCCTGCAGGGTCTCAAGGACACTGTGTGCTGGCCACTTCCTGATGGAATGTGGTCAGAGGTAGTTTCCTTTACAAATTTCCCCACGAAGGACAGGTGATACATGGATCCTTCCGCAGCAGCGAGGCGAGTCCCCATCCTTCACAACACCGGGGACAGGTAGAACCTCAGTACATAGTGATACTTGATACTTGCATACTGAGGGTCTACACACAGCTTGATATAGCCACACACAAAAGTGGCCATCAGGATGAGGACAAGGTTAGGTGGTTCTTTCTCCCCTTATCCAGAATTTTGTGCATGGAGTCCCTGCAGACACGGTTCATCTTCGATCTCCAGCTGAAGTGGAAAAAGTCTTGAGTGACTGCAATGGTACAGTTTCGAGGAATGGGCCAGACCTATGCCACATACAACAGATGACCTTACACCTGATGACCACAATGGAGAGGGAGTGGCTCTCCCAAAAGATCAGATTCTGCTTCAGCGTGGCGATACACTCCCAGTTCCTTCGGGTAATCTGTCCTGATAGTAAGGGGATAAAGGATCAGTAAGATGATTAAAAAGTTTATTTGTCAAAATGAACTGAAATAAGGCATCTACAGGTGGCATCTTTGCTTTTATGGGTCTTACAACAATCATAAGCAGTATACTATCTGACTTAAATGAAGCAGCTACGTGGAAATGTGGTAGAATGCTGCATGGTGATTTACTCTCAATTTTTTTTATTCTTCCTTAGTGAAAATGTTTAGGCAGATCTTACCAGGATAAAGCAAGAAATGGAATTCCACCTAATGGATAATTCCAGCATAAAGCAAATACTTTTTGCATCAGTGTCAATTTACTTAGCAAAATGAGTAACAAGTGTAATTTCACCCATACAGTGATACAATCAAGATCATGAACTCATGAATTCATGGGTATGAATCCAAAACCTGCTCTGTGCATACCACTTACCATTCTCAATGTTCTATAAGATAAACAATTGCATTGGCAAATCTCCATTGGTTTCAACGATTTCTTAATCTTTGGTTCCCACATTGTGAGTCATAACTCTCATTGGGATCACAGGAACAGTCACTGGAAACGTAAGTTCCCACTCATCTGAGGCTATGCCCAATAGCAGGACCAAGGGCCTGTAGTATTTGGCTCTGCCCTTAGCCCATTCATTTCTTGGCCTCTCCTCCCCCCACATCCCATCTCAGTCTGGGCCATAAATTTCCCTCTACTGAATCTTGAAACCTGGTCCTGATGATGAATCAAATGCCTTTGCATCAGATCTGCACTTATTTATTTATGCCCAAACCTTAGGAGCGTGGAGTGATTTAAGCCCCAAAGTCAGTCAACACAAGTCCCACAGCCTGTGCTTCTAATCCTTCCTGGCCAAGGTCCATGAGCTGAAGTGGCTCAAATGAAACAGTGGGTAAGTGAAATAATGGTTACGTAAAAAAATGGATACATAAAAAAGCATCAATTTACATGCTTACATGGTCTATAGCACACAATTTTAGAAATTTTATGCTGAATGTTACTTTGCTGTTTTATGTTCTTTTGCTGTTGTTGGTATCTTGAGACATGTTAAAATGGGGCCAGAAGAGGAAAAATAGTTTGGTCAGCATTGTTCAAAACTTAGTCAATTTTGTATCGTATATGTATCACTAACGTCATGTGGAATACTAAAAAGATATGCATGCAAATTGAGCAATGATTCTGAGACATTTGAGAATGTTGTTTTTATGCTTTGTGCAATTGACTGTAGAACTTGGCGGTACTTCAGGCCAGAGGATAAATTGGAATCAATTGGAAGCTCTTCCTTTCTGAACCGGCCTACAATTCCATCCTTCTGGCTTTTTCCTTCTATTGGATACCAGATGTTTGATTATATTTAAACAATTCTCATCTATTGACTAAATCACATTATGCTAATCAGCCTTAAGCAGCTAACGTGTAAATCTGAGGTGGAAGGTAACAGATGGAATCCAAATCCCTCATGAGATAGTAGAAACATTAAAGATACTGGTTACATAGCTCAGTCAGCCAACATTTTAACTATATTCATTTCAAACAGTTTTCCCTTCCCAAAGCATCAATATCACAGAATTTTTATACCCCTTTTGTAATTTTGCTTAATATTACTTAATTTTCGGCAAAATAATTCATTAATTGTATTGCAACCTCTTCACTCATCCCATATATCCAGATGGAACACTTCTTAAAAAAAACAAGACCAACCCTGCTGTCACTGCAATTAACATAACTTTTATTATGAGTGTCAAGTCAGCCATGATCCTGTTGAATAGCTGAGCTGGCTTGTAGGGCCGAACAGCCTATGCTTGTTTCTCTTTCTTATGGTTATTAATGTCGCACCTCCAAAAGCAGGGTCTCCCAAGTTAGCAACAAAATTTTCACTGATTGCATCACTAACAGCAGTTCCTTCAGCTAAGTTTTATGCGGAAGGAAAATGGGATAGGGAAAATTGCATACTAACATTGGCTTCAACAGTACTGTCTGGACCCTTGTTCCTCCCAGTCCTGTAGGAAAATTAGTTTAGAAGAAATTCACTTTTTCAAGACAGATGTTTCTTAGGCTGCAACAATCTTATCAAAATGCTAGTCAAGCCAACCCAAAGCCTGCCAGTCAATGCTAACCAATATTCCTAAGAAGCCCTCAAATAGATATAAGGCTCATTGTTAGCATATACAAGGAATATAATGACTGTTTATTTAAGGTGGCCACCCTAAATACCTTAAAATTCTTTAATGCCTCTATAGTGTCGGGCATATTTCACATGGAGCATAAATTTGCAAAATTAATTGTTGGTTTTCCAAATTTCTATTTGGTAGTAATGTCTATCATTTTCTGCCCTGAGTATTTTCATGCATTTTGTAATGTCACATAAATTGACTTTGCTTTCATCTTATAATTTGATTACCTTTTAGAAATGTATCGATGTTAAAAACAATTACAAATCTGAAATGCATTTTAACATTAAAGTCGTTTATATCTGTTTTGCATTTTACGAAACAACATGAAATTTAGTCCACTGAAGTGTACAGAAATTTGAAATTGTTAGGAGGAAGCATTTTTTAATGTGGACAATGCCCGAGCTCATTGTTCAAATTTGAAAATGTGAAAATTTTAATACAGACATTGAATTATACAACAAGAACATGTCAGGTACAAGGGAAGTACATCATAACTGATTTGCTATCTCAAGTGTTGGTGGATTGAAATATCAGCACCTTTGGCAGTGAAAAAGATCAATTGAATTTTTAAACCTGGTCCTACTTATACATATCATCAAGTTAAACTCAATCTGAATGTAAGGCTGTCATACTTAAACTTTGTAATTTAAAGTCAATCATGTTAATTTAAAAAACACTGCAATCAAAACTCATTACAATTGCAATTTAAAATAACTAAGTAAGTTTTGTTGTAATGGTTTGTAAATTTAACTCTGGTAGACTATTAAAGCAATTCCCCAGTGAGAAACAATGCTTGCAGAGAATGCTGTTGAAAAATTGCAATGCTTTGTTTTCCATGCATTATTTAAATTTAGAAAATTACAATTCATTAACAGTTCCTGGGAGAAATTACATAATTTTAAAATTAAAAGAGTTCTTAAAGTGAAACTTTATAAAATTACTGTCTTTTTAATTCAAGGTAAAATGGAGCAGTGAAGAGAGTCGCATGAACTGTTCTGAATTCTGCCCAGCAACAAGTCTGGAGTTCTGGTTATTAAAAGCAAGGCACAGACTGTTCACACCTAAAAAGTAAGAGCAGCTGTGGGTTAACTAGGCAGACCTTCTGGCTAAAATTTTAGAGTCAAAAAGGCAGTGATAACACTTCACAACTTCAAGACAACATAAAGAGTGCAAAGGCCAATGGCATACTTTTGAAATGTGCAGGCTAGAGTTCACTACAAGCTTCTTAGATTTCTCAGTAGACAGTTTTTACTTCGATAAATCTGTGGTAAGTTCTAGAATTACCCTCTTTGTTCTTGAAATTATTTTGAGTTATATCTTTCCCAGTCTTTGCAATATCATTGTGTGTATTAATGTTTTAACATTTTTACTTTACCTTTCTGATATGTGGAATTTATGTGTTTTGCTTAAACTTGCATTGACGATGAAGATCCTCATATAAATTGAATGTTTTTAATTTTTGGATTAATGCATTTATTTATCATTCCAATTTCTTACCTATTCTTCATTGAGAGTGTCCACTCCAGCAAATAAACATTTTTTATATTCTGAATAAAATGTTTTCATTAGTTTAGGGGATGAAGGCATTATAGACAAGCCCGGAGTTTATTGACCATCCTAATTGTCTTTGAGAAGGTGGTAGTGAGCTGCCTTCTTGAACCACTGCATATGGTATAAGTACACCCACAATGCAATTAGGGTGGGAGTTCCAGGATTTTGACCCAATGACAGCGTAGTTCTAAGTTAAGCTTATATGTGGCTTGGAGGAGAGCTTGCAGATGAGGCTGTTAACAGGCATCTACCATCCTGCTTCTTCAACGTTGTAGAGTTTGGGTTTGGAAGGCTCAAATGAGCCTTGGTGAGCTACTACAATGCGTCCCTGTGGATGGTATATACTGTTGCCATTGCACACCAGTGGTGAAGGAAATGTTGAAAATAGTAGATGAGATGTCAGTAAAGTAGACTGCTTTATCTCAAATGGTGTCAACCTTCTTGAGTATTGTTAGAGCTACACTCATCCAGGCAAGTGGAGAGTAACCCATCACAGTCCTGACTGTATTGTATCGATGGTGGACAGGCTGTGAGGAGCCAAGAAGTGCATCACTTGCCACGGTATTCCTAACCTCTGACCTTCCCTTGTTTCTATGACTGGTCCAGTTCAATTTCTGGTCAATGGTAGCCCATGACCTTGTTAATAGGGGATTCAGCGATGGTAATGTCATTAAAGTAAGTTTGGAGATGATACTATATAGTATCTTTAAAATAATAAAATAACCAAAGCACTTCACAGCAACATTACAGGGCAAAATTTGCATCAAGTCATATAAAGTCGTCTTTGGACAGAGACAAAAGCTTGAAATGAAAGTGAGATTGTAAGAAGTATGTTATATGAGGAAGGAGAGAAACAGAAACTGATATGCTTAATGCTGTGGTTACATTCATGGAACGTGCAACTTGAAATGAAATACATAGTGTAAATCAGATTTCCCTTTTCAACCAATGTATAGACTGGGTGACCACTTCGCAAAACTTCTACATTCTGTGCACAAAAAGACCCTGAGCTTCTAGTTGCCTGCTACTTCAATAGACTGCCTGTTCCCTGGCTAACACCTCTGTCTCAGGCTTGCTGCAGTACTCCAGCAAAACTCAGTGTAAGCTGGAAGAACAGCATCTCATTTTCTGCTTCGGAACCCTGCAGCCTCCTGGACTCAATACCGGGTTCAAAGATTTGAGGGGTTGAGTCACCTTTTCCGATGTCCTTACCCAACCCCCACATACCAGGCCTTGTTATCGCATTGACTAAGGGTCAGCTTTGACAAAGGGTCAGTTAGACTCGAAACATCAGCTCTTTTCTCTCCTTACAGATGCTGCCAGACCTGCTGAGATTTTCCAGCATTTTCTCTTTTGGCTTGTTATCGCATGGTCTGCTATTACACACAACCCATTGTTAGCCATTAATTGTTCCCATTCATAGCTATTCATTCTCCCAGGCTGATCGTTATCCACTCCTTCATCTGTCCAACTGTTCTTCTCTCTTTTGGGCTCTATGTTTACTCTTTACAGCCTGCTTTCACCCTAACTTCTGCATAAAAAAAACGAACTTTTTCCTCGCTACCATCAGTTCTGAAGATGGGTCATTGGATCCAAAATGTTAACTTAGATTTCTGTCCACAGTTGCTGCCAGACTTGCTGAGCTTTTCCGGCAATTTCTGTTTTTGTTTTTGATTTCCAGCATCCGCACTTCTTTCAATTTTTATTTTATAAAGACTGTGTAGTTCAGTTCTGTGGGACCTTTATCATCAGAAAAAGGTTGAAACATTGTAGCTTGTAAGTTGAAATTTCATCTTTCTAAATTCCTTTATACATGAATAAAATAACATTTAAAGTAAAGTAACTTTAAAAATTCGAAAAGAAATATGCTGACTCTCTACTTTTCCTTGACTCTTATCTTTCCCACTTCCTGGTCATTAGAAATAATTTTTGCTGACTCTTCCACTCATTGACCCTTCCTACTGCCAATCTTTCCTCCTATTAACCTTCTGTCTCCCCCAGCCTCCCTCTCCTCATGCTATCCTCTTGCTGAACTTCCCTATCTCTCCCATACTTTCCTCTTGCTGCACTTCCTTCTTACTGCTTCCATCTTGTCAACTGTTGTGATGTGCAGTGAGTGGTGGGGGAAAGCTTTGTGCTGCCAGGTGGCATAGTGATCAAGGGGGCTTTCAATATGCAGGTGGACAGGGAAAATCAGGTCAGTAGTAGATTGCAAGAAAAGGAATTTGTGGAATGTCTACAAGCTGACTTTTTAGAGCAGCAGGTCAGGCAGCAACCAAAGATGCTGCCTGACCTGCTGTGCTTTTCCAGCAACACATTTTCAGCTCTGATCTCCAGCATCTGCAGTCCTCACTTTCTCCTAGAAGACTTTTTAGAGCAGCCTGTTTTGGAGCCCATAAGGGAACTGGCAATAATGGATTTAGTGTTGTACAATGAAGCAGACTTGATAAGGGAGCTTAAGGTGAAGGAATCCTTAGGAGGCAGTGATCCATAATATGATTACGCTGCAATTTGAAAGGGAGAAAATAGAATTGAGCAAACGGTATTCCAGCTGAATAAACGCAACTGCAGAGGCATGAGGGAGGAGCTACGTAAAATTGACGGGAGAGGGCCTAGTAGGAAAGATATTGGATCAGCAATGGCAGGAGTTTCTGGGAGCAATTCAGGAAACACAGCAGAGATTCATCCTGAGGAAAAAGAAGCATGGTACAGGGAGGATGAGGCAACTACGGCTGACTAGTGAAGTCTGGTATAGCATAAAAGCAAAAGAGAAAGCAAATAATGTGGCAAAGGACACGAGAAAACAAGAGGATTGGGAAGCTTATGAAGACCAACAGAGGGCAACAAAAAAAGAAATAAAGAGGGTGAAGATTAAATATGAGGGTAAGCTAGCCAGGAATATAAAGACTGTAAGAGTATAAAAGGGCAAAAGAGAGGCAAAAGTGGGCACTGGGCCACTGGAAAATGATGCTGGAGAGATAATGGTGAGGAACATGGAATTGGCTGATAAACTGAATAATTACTTTGCGTCAGTCTTCATATTGGAAGACACAAGTAATATCTCAAAAATTGAAGAGAGTGAGAGGGCAGAGCTGAATATGATGGTCATCACCAAGAAGAAGGTGCTTGAAAAACTGAATGGCCTGAAGGTGGATAAATCACCTGGACCAGATGGACTACATCCCAGAGTTCTATGGTAGATAGCTAAAAAGATTATGAAGGCGTTATGAATCTCTTGTATCAGGGAGGGTCCCAAGGACAGTAATGTGACACCCCTGTTTAAAAAGGGAGTGTAGCAAAAGACAGAAAATTACAGATGATTAGCCTAACCTCGGTTGTGGGTAAGATCCTAGAACCCATTGTGAAGGATGAGATTTCTGAATACTTGAAAGTGTATAGTAAAATAGGGCAAAGTCCACATTGTTTCATCAAGGGGAGGTCATGCCTGACAAATCTGCTAGAATTCTTTGAGGAAGTGATGAGCATGTTAGATGAAGGAGAGCCAATGGATGTTATCTACCTGACTTCAAGGTGCCACACAGGAGGCTGCTGAGTAAAATAGGGCTCATGGTGCCAGAGGCAAAGTACTAGCATGGATAGAAGCTTGGCTGTCTGACAGAAGCAGACAGTGAGGATAAATGAGTCCTTCTCAGGATGGCAGCTGGTGACAAGTGGTGTTCCACAAGGCTCAGTGTTGCGACCACAACTTTTCACTTTATATATTAACGATCTAGATGGAGGAACTGAGGGCATTCTGGCTATGTTTGCAGATGATACAAAGATAAGTAGATGGATAAGTAGCATTGAGGAGCTGGGGGGACTGCAGAAGGATTTGGACAGGTTAGGACAGTGGGCAAAGAAGTGGCAGATGGAGTACAACTTGGGAAAGTGTGAGGTCATGCACTTTGGTAAGAAGACTAGAGGCGTGGACTATTTTCTAAAAGGGGAGAAAATTCAGAGGTCTGAAGTGCAAAGAGACTTGAGAATTTTAGTCCTGGATTATCCCAAGGTAAACATGCAGGTTGAGATAATAGGAAGGCAAATGCAATGCTGACATTTATTTTGAGAGGATTTGAATATAAAGCAGGGATATACTTCTGAGGCTCTATAAGGCTCTGGTCAGACTACATTTGGAGTATTGTGTGCAGTTTTGGGCCCCATACCTCAGGATGGATATATTGGTACTGGAGTGGGTTCAGAGAAGGTTCACAAGAATTGTTCCAGGAATGAAAAGCTTAACATATGAGGAACGTTTGAGGACTCAGGGTTTACACTGTATGGAGTTTCCATTGGTAGGAGATACTGAGACCTGAGGGTACAGCCTTAGAGTAAAGGGAAGACCTTTTAGAATGTAGATAAAGGGAAACTTCTTCAGCCAGAGAGTGGTGAATCTATGGAATTCATTGCCATTGAAGGCTGTGGGGGCCAAGTCATTGAATATGTTTAAGATGGAGATAGATATGTTCTTGAGTATCAAGGATTAAGAAGAGAAAATAAGACAATGGGGTAAAGAAACTTATCAGCCATGATTGATGAAGCAGACATGATGGGCTGAATGGCTTAATTTCTACTCCTGTGTCTTATGGTCTTATGGGTAAGCCACAAACTGGTGAGGTGGCAAGTCAGTAGCAGACAGCAGGACTGCTGAAAATAGATGAGAAGACAAGAAATGAGGATGAGACATAGCGACTACATAGGCAGATAGTCCCGTTGAGCAAGTGGGTGAAAACTTGGTAGATGAAATCTAAAGTAAGGAAGTGTAAGCTTATGCACTTTGCTAGGAAAGATAGAAATGCTGAATTTATTTAAATGGAGGAGGATTACAGAAAGCTGCAGCACAGAGGAATTTGGGATCCTCGTGCATGAATCGCCAATAGCTAATATCCAAGTTCAGCAGGTAATAAGGAAGGTAAATGAACCATTGGCCTTCATTTCAGAGATGATGGAGTATAAAAATAGGACAGTCTTGCTAAAACTATACAAGGCACTAGGTGTCAACACTTGGAATGTTGTGAACAGTTTCGGTCCCTTTATCTAAGCAAAGATATTCTGGCATTGGAGGCAGACCAGAGAAGGTTCACTCAGCTGATTCTGAATTTCGAGGCATTTTCTTATGAGGAGGTTGCATGGGTTGGGCATATACTCATTGAAGTTCAGAAGAATGAGAGGTGACCATATCAAAACATGTTAGATTCTTAGGTGCTTGACAGTGTAGATGGGAGAGGTTATGTCCTCTTGTGAAACAGTTTAGGACCAGGGGAATAGTCTGAATAAGAATTCAACCATTTAAGACCAAGCTGAGGAGGACCTTTTTCCTCTGAGGATTGTGAATCTTTGGAATTCTTTGTGGCAGAGAACTGATGAAACTGGGTCAGTATGTATATTTAATGCTGAGATAATAAACAAGTTAGTCAAAGGAGAGCCAGTGGTCATGATCGATTTGGATTTCCAGAAGACCTTTAACAAGGTGCCACAGAGGAGGCTGTAAAGAAGATAAGAGCCCATGGTTTTAGGGGCAATATGCTGGCATGGATAGAGGATTGGCTGATTGGCAGAAGGCAGAAAGTATGAAAATAGGGGTCGTTTTCAGAATGGCAGCCAGTGACTAGTGGAGTTCCACAAGGGTCCATGTTGGGAACACAACTATTAATTTTATATCTTAACAATCTGGACAAAGGAACTGAGGAGCTGGGGAAGATACAGAAGGAGTTGGGTGGGCTAGGAAAGTGGGAAAAGAAGTTGCAGATGGAATACAATGTGGAAAAGTGTGAGGTTATATACTTTTGTAGGAAGAATAGAGGCTATTTTCTAAATGGGAAAAGGCTTTGGAAATCTGAAGCACAAAGGGACTTGGGAGCCCACTTCAGGATTCTCTTACGATTAATATGCAGGTTCACTTGGCAGATGTGAAGACAAATTAAATGTTAACATTCATTTCAAAAGGGTTACAATACAAGAAGTATATTGCTGAGGCTGTGATAAGGCTCTGGTCAGACTGCATTTGGAATATTGTGAACAGTCTTGGACCCACATGTAAGGAAGCATGTGCTGGCATTGGAGGGGATCCAGAGGAGATTAACAAGAGTGATCCCGGGGATGAAGGGCTTGTCATATGAGGTGCAGTTGAGGACCCTGAGTCTGTACCCAATGGAGTTTGGAACAATGGTGGAGGTATCTGAATGAAACTTGCAGAATACCGAGATGCCTGGATAGAGAGGATGTGGAGAAGATGTTTACATTAGTAGGCAAAATTGGGACCTGTGATTACAGCCTCAGAGTGAAAGGATGACCCTTTAGAACTGAGATGAGGAGGAATTCTTTTCAGGCAAAAGGTAGTTAATTTGTGGAACTCATTGCGACAGAGGACTGCGGAGGCCACATCATTGAGTGTATTTAAGACAGAAATAGATAAGTTCTTGATGTGTAAGGGGTTTTGGGGTGAGGGCAGAAAAATGGGGTTGAGAAACCTATCAGCCATGACCGAGTGGCGGAGCAGACTCAATGGGCTGAATGGCTTAATTCTGCTCCTATGTTTTATGGTCTTATGAAGGTAGAGACTTTTTTTTAATCAGTGAGGGAATCAAAGGTTAAGGGGAAAGGCAATAAAGTGAAGTTGAGGATTATTGAATCACCCACGATCTCATTAAGTGGCAGAATGGCCTATTTCTGCTCCTACATCTTATGCTCTTTTGCCCAGACTGCTTTGCATTAACATATATCATGTCCATCATCTGGGAATGTAACTCCCAGGAGACAGTTTAGAATTTTGTCACATATCTCTTCCCTAAAAAGATCTTTTTGATTGCTTAACACTCTTCCATGTGAAATATCCCACAATCTCTGAAGACTGTGTGGAACCCACACAAATTTCCCAGATTGTTACTGAATTGCATTCCATCACTGGCTCGTATATCCATTCTTAAAATTAACCAAAATTTGCCTTACTTATTGAACTTTTTCCATAACTAATGCAGGATTCTACCCTGTTGCGCACGACAGTACAAACACTATTAGCTCACTGATATTAAGGCGGAACAGCTTCAAATAAGGACTTACTACATGTACATTCATGGAAGGAATCCAAGGTCTTAGGACCTTAGGTAGCTGAAACATCCATGGTGAAAAAGCAGAGATGGTCAAGGTGTTAGAATTTGAAAAGGCAGATATTTCGTTGAATTTTGGGATGGAGTGGATTAGAGATGGGAAAATGAAAGATCATGGAGGGATCTGAAAACAAGAAGAGAATTTTATTGAAATTTTGTTTGATTGGGAATCAATGTAGATCAGCAAGCACAAGGGTGATGGATTAATAGGTATTCAGAATCAGAAGATGGAAAGGTTAACTATAAGAATTTCGCAGTACCCTGTATTCCCATCTAGAAGTAAAAGCTCACGATTGAATATTTCTGCAGTGACTCAAGCAGGGATAGGGATGGCTGACCTCACGGAGCTGAAAGTTAACTGTCCTGATGAGGAGGAGGAAATGGTTTGTAGATATTTGTAATCAGCCTGCTCAGAGATGTTATGACACACCTCCAGAGTTGTTAGGACTTGAACCTGGGCCTCTTGCTTCAAAGGTAGGAACACTACCACTTTGCCACACGAGCCCTTAAATTATCATTTCTGATATTTTCTAATCAGTTGGTTCAGAGATGCTATTACAAACCTCTGGAAGAGGTGGGACTTGAACCTTAATCTCCTGGTACTGAGGTGGGAACACTACCACTGCACCTCAAGGGCCCCACTAAGGATGTGATATGTATGTTTATCCTCAATCCTTTAATTCCCTCTGTAACAAAAATCTTTCACTGTCAGGTTTGAATTAATGTAATATCAATATCTTTTTGTGGGAGAGAGCTATAAAATTTACTTTCCTATCCACCAACTTGAACTATATAGATTCACTGTAAGTGATCCTTAATAATAATCACATGAATTTTCACTGTAGTTTCAAAACATTTATCGTGGCTCTCCTATCTGGAATTTACTGTGTGTTCATGCTCCTTACTGTAATATATATGTGTATGGATTAAAGCATGTAGGTCAGCTGATTTTCTTACAGCCATTCCATTAACAAACAATTCTTGTACATCAGCCCTTGACTCTAACAATTCTTTATCCTGCAAATGTCTAACAAGTGAATGATTAAATGTTTGGAGTGACCTTGAGAATAAATGTTTGCAAACTATCTCATATATTAGCGATAACAAACATCCAGCTCATGGACCCAATCTAAAGCTGTGCACTACCTCTGTATTACTATGAGGTACCTCTTCCACAGCATTGGGCTGCTGACTCGTTTGTTGTTACAATGTAGTATATCAGGGAAGTGGAGGGTAGAGAAGAGAAATTGGAAAGTAAAAACAGCGTAACAGCATTCACAAAATGTTTCTTTTGGTTGGACTCAACTCAAGAATCCAGAGGAAGCTTTCATGGTTTAATTGAATTTTGGATTTGAACTCATCTTCAATAGACTAAAAGACATCAATTTTTTTTTGTAAATTGATATCTGGTAAATCATTACTTATCTGAATCAAAATCAATTTTACAAGGCAGAAAAGATTTTGACTGAAATATTGAGCAGAATTTTCCCATTTGTATGCAGTTTTTTTCAAATGGTCTGCCCATGGACAATGTCGATATTTTTCATGCAACCCTTCACTCTTTCTCTCATGAATAATGCAACTGATCTCCTCTGCACTTGTCTCATGGATTCACGCAACAAGAGAGCTGAAAGTGCTGACTGGGGCTTTACAATGTTTGTGCTGCTGGTACCATGTTTAAAGCCCAGTTGCACAGCTCTTAAGGCACTTCAAGCAAGACTGCCCCAACACTATGGTGCTTCACTGTTATTACTGAGGCTATGGTTTGGAAGGGGAAGCTAGCAGCCCACCTCAGCAACAGGCACTTGGAGGGGCTGATGGATCTGGTGATGGAGAGGAGGCTCTTCCTTTTTACAGCTGGCTGACAAATGAGGCCACACCATCTGATTTGACCAACCTGGAGCCAGATAGTGGCCTGGTTAGTGCAATGTCTCAGGTTAAAAGAAACGTCCATCAGTGCAGGAAGAAAATCAATGATCATTTGTGCTCTGGAAGGGTATGTGCCACCACTTTTACCTCACACTCACAGGGCCATCACTCACTCGCAAATTGGCTGCAAGCGTCAGGATTGCATCCATAGTGCTCACACAATAACTCTCACCCCACCCCCCCACCTCCTCCTCCCAAGTCACTAACCCTTCCTCCCTTCAGTATCTCCTGAACTCATTAGAGATATCTCGCCATTTCTCCTCATGCATCACTGCTAAACATTATTCCATCCACTCTCATCAGACTCAGTCCCTCTCCTTGTCTCATTGCAGGGGCCCATCCTCCAAGTATGTCTCCATACTTGACCTGCAGGATTGACTGTGGCAAGCCCCTGGATTGGAATTGAATGAGCCTGACAGTGGTGTTACTCTCTGATTGACCATAGTCTCTCTTGAGCCCTTCCTGATGAAGGGCTTATGCTCGAAACGTCGAATTCTCTATTCCTGAGATGCTGCCTGGCCTGCTGTGCTTTGACCAGCAAAACATTTGCAGCCATAGTCTCTCTTGACCCCACTAAGGACTGTACCCCTTTGTTTTTCACACATTGTCACTTGGTTGAAGCACATGCAGTATGTTTTCTGCATGAGCTGCTGGCACAAGCTGTTGGTGTGGCCTTGCTGTACAGCAAAATGTCCATCCCCTTAACTGTTCAGTAGTTGGAGCCATAACAAGCTGCTGCCTCACCCTCTGTGCTAAAAACAATGCAAGCAACAAAAGCTGGCAGCCTCTAAGTAAGCACAAAGCGAATAAACTCAAAAAAATGAAGCTAAGAATTGTAGTTGTATCCTGTGTAGAAGCATGAAATATGTATGTGTCCCTGTATGCAAAGCAAACTGGCTGAAGCATGTAAATCACAATATCAGTGACCTTCACATTAAAGTCCTGAATGGCTGAAATGTGAGTTGGTCCTAGAACAGACATAATGATGTAATGAGGCTGATGGTTTGCCAGTGCCAACTTACATGGATGAAGAATGCAAGGACATGTGTCAATGGTACATGAAGGGACACTGTGGTCAGGACATGTTCGAAGAAAGCCCAGAGAAGCAACCAGCAAGCTACTGCCGGCTGGTTACCACTGCAAATTTTATGTTAGAAATTTGTATCATCTAATTTCTCGAAGGAGGGGTATTGGGAGCTGTGTAGAAATTAGTTGAATTTGCATGGAAATAAGGTAGTCGTTATTTATTAGCAAACCCTGAACCTGCCATTTAAATTTTATGGAAAATATGGGATTTTTTTTCATGGCAGCGAGAAAGTTTCATTTTTGCTGTATTTTTCCAGTTGCCCATAGAGTGGAAAATTGTCCATTATCTTTCATTTATTTGCTGTGCTAACAAACATATCTTGCATAACTTAATGAATTGAGGAAAAAGTCTTGGAATTAGTCAGGTGAAAATGAGGCAGATCCTCCAATGTATGGGGGAGCCATTTCTCCAGATGATTGGGCAGTTACAATGAAAATGATCCCCTGCCATCCTTGTCACAGGATGAATGAGTAGGCTTGAATTTTATTTTAATTGGTGATTTTGTCAATTGCCAATATTGATAATCTGAATTTTACCAAGAGATAATCAACAGCAAAATGAAGGTACTTTATTTTATCCATAAACTTTTCTGACTGAACTGCTAGAACTTGCATTTGTTTACAGGATGCTTTTCACAACCTTAAATGCTCCACAGTTTTAAACTGGGCTGGATCCTCATTAATGGCCAGTCTGTTGTCTCATTGTTGCATCATCAGGAAATCCTTCTTGTTGCTGAATGCACGTTCAGCTGTGTAAAGTTAAGAAAGAACTTGAGTACACAGTTTGAAACTGACACCACTCCAGTCAAATCAGTATTATACACTGACTGACATCACATTCTGCCTCCTCTGCACGCTTACATTGTAGACTCCTAGTGCTGACAGGATTGTCCCTACCCAAAATGGCATTCAACTCAGCCTGCATCAGAAATGGACATACATAACAGGATTACCATTTTGAATGTGTTTAAAAGTACAGGTACGATATACAAAATCAAAATTTATAGCAATGGAAGTTCCATGGATTAAGACCCAAAAGTAAATGTAATGAAAAATTAAAGACTGCATTTTAAAGAAGGAACTTGTCAAAATTTTACCACAGTCCTCTGAAGGGTGTGTTCAGTTTAGAATGAGAGAGCTACCATACTTAGACAGCAGTAACTGTTGAATATTGCCAGATAGGTGGAACATCATTTTCGCTCCACACTACCTCCATCACCACAAAAATGGAGTATCTTCTTTATTATGAAGTGCCTCAACCATAGCCAGGTTGCGAACTGAGAAAATGCATCTTTATAAAACCTGCACACCTGCATTAGTTATAAGAGAGGTTAGAACTTGGAACTACAGATATGGAAAATGAACATTTTACTATTGATGTCTCAAGATTGGGAGACAAATAAATTGAAAATCTGCAGATTGATGTCTGTCAGTGATAGTCAGCATGTGTTGGGGCTGTTTGTGACTAATGCAATAAAGAATCTTCCTCTCCCTTTCTAAGCTTTGGAATAGACTTGTATTTCTCCATTACTGTCTATCATTTGTGTATCTCTTTAAAATGTCAGTCTTCCCTTTGTTTCCAAATCAATAGGTGATCCCGCAAGGCTGTTCAATGTTGCATGTTCATGATCTAAGAATGACAGTAGAATGACTCCATCACAATGAAACTGAAAGAAAATTAAATTGTAACTCAAAATATCACCATGCTTATGACCAGAAGCTTGAACAAAAATAGTTACCACTTATAGTGAATATTATGAATTTATGCAGAATCCACCCTTGATTCCCACTATTCTTGGAACTTAAACAATAAAACTTTTGTTTGGAGCTGAAATTTTCTTCAGTGTTTGTTAATAGTTTGAAGCTGAGAAGAGAAATTGATATGTGTATTGCATTCATAACTTGCCATAAAAATGCAGTTGATTTTGTGCCAGAGTTTGCTTGTGTCTGTCAGCCTTTGTTCACAGGAAAATTTTGAAGTCTCTCAGTATACTTTGATGTGCATGTAAATTAGAATTTCAGACATGAGCTAGGAACAGTAGTGATACACAGGGCATATTCTGCCATGTTCTTGAATTGACTCCTGATTATACACCTATGAGTTAATGTTCCACTTTTTTTTGTAATGTATCTTTTTTACCAGGGAAATGCACAACTAAAGGTAGAATTAGTGCAGCTGGAGTAAGATATTTTGGAATAAGAAAGGATCAAAGGATTAAAGACGAGAAATAGAGGCCCTGGGATAATGGTAAATAGGATTAAACTGTAAAACGCGAGAAGGCTGCAGGTGACAGGGGGAGAGGAATCAGAGAACAGAGTAATTTTACACTCCCGCAAAAAGAAAGAGGACACCTCAACAACCCGCTTACACGGAAGGCTATCACATGTCATCTGGTTTTTCGCCTGAAATACCGCACGAGAATTCAGAGCGACAGGTAGGTGGTGAGCTAAGCAGATCGATGTATCTGAGAGACTGGGCACGCTGGTGTACAAAAGTGAACTGAAAAAGAATTATAGAAGGAAGGATATTACAACCGATTAACTACGTTTGAAGAAACGTGTCCACTGGAACGCGAAGGAAGGAAAAGAAACACACAAAAGGACCACTGTTCCACATAAAAACCCCTTTGTTGTGCTGGCAAGCTCTGCTATTAATTACAAAGCATTGGCAGTTTATTAAAATCTGAGAGCCTATAATCCACAGCATGAACGATTAGAGCAGCCTGCAGCATCTGGGACAAGTACAAAAAAAAGTGGACAAGTACAAAAAAAAAGCCAATCTGAAGTACGAAGTCTTCAGAACATGACAATTATTTTCTGACGTACCTCTGGATGATTGCAATTAAAAGATTTACCAAAGCATTGTGGAGGTAAGTGAAGAGGTTTGGGAACTGGGACATTGAAGCTGACGTCAGTGTCTGCTTCTCGTGGATTTAGGTGTTTTAGATATTTGGTCCACTTCAAATCTGTCAGGAGCAGATCTAAACAAAAGTGCCTCTATTGCTTCCAGTTCAGAGTTATTGCAAAAATAAACATTCGGAAGTTTCACAGTGAGAAGGAAATCAACCTGAAAGAACAAAAATGCCCACAAACGGTACCCACCAAGCTTTACGGATCCAGTTTGGCTTAATCAATTGTAGCAATAAGTACCTTACAGCAGAGGCATTTGGTTTCAAAGTCAATGCATCTGGTGTCAGTCTGAAGAAGAAGCAAATCTGGATGCTGGAACAGGATGAAGGGAACAACTCAGTGGTCTTTTTCAAGAGCCACCTTGGGCGGTACCTGTTGGCTAATAAGGATGGCAATGTGTCATGTGAGGCAGAGAAACCGGACACTGACTGCAGATTCACCGTTATTGCACATGCCGATGGCAGATGGACTCTGCAGTCTGAACCTCACAAACGGTACTTTGGTGGATCTGAAGACCATCTCTCATGCTTTGCACAGACTATTACTGAGTCTGAGCTTTGGTCCATCCACCTCGCCAGCCACCCTCAAGCCAACCTTCTAAGTGTCAGTCGCAAAAGATACGCCCATCTGTCAGCCCGAGAAGATGAGCTGTCAGCTGACAGTGTCATTCCTTGGGGCGTGGATGCTCTCATCACCTTGATTTACCAAGAGAAGAAGTACAGCATCCAAACCTGTGACAATAGGTTTCTCAGAAATGATGGAAAGCTGATTAAGAAACGTGATCAGGGCACTGGCTACACTTTGGAATTTAAAGCTGGGAAGATCGCCTTCAAAGATCATGAAGGAAAATACTTGAGTGCAATGGGACCAACTGGTATGCTAAGATCCGGACGAAATTCCAAGCCTGGTAAAGATGACCTCTTTGATTTGGAGCAGAGTCATCCTCAAGTGATCTTACGAGCTTCAAATGGCCGCCTGGTGTCCATCAGACAAGGTGAGGAGCTTGGGCAGAGTGGTAATGTCCCTGAGGAGGCTATGGTTCAAATCCCATCTGCTTCAGAGGTGTGTAATAGCATCTCTGAACAGGTTGACTAGAAAATATCTCAACTGCAGCTAAAATCATTAAATTTTAGATTGCATGTTTAGAAGGGAATATTATTCTTCTTATGAATTTATTTGTGAAAGTTAGTACTTAATCAATCATTGCAGTATATAAGGAGAAATGGGAGATGTTGAAATGTTTCTAATAACGCCCTAGGAAATGGAGTCTTTTAATTCCAATTAAATATTTTGAAAAGTAATGCAACCTATTTGTCAAGTTAAATGTTGTAGACTTATACAGGCAAACAAAAAAAACAATTTTGGAATGCACTCTGTTTCTAGAAATCCATGCTTAAAATTTACTCTTTTACATGATGCAGTAGGTTCTACTTTTTCTTCTTGATTTACTGGAGCTAACCTTTGTTAGAAGCTTTAAAGAAGGTCTCTGAAGTCTGGTAGACCATTAACTGGTCTCAGGAATTTTCTTCACTATGCTATTCTGAATAGATTCTGTATGTTGTAGAGGTTCTGATAAGGCGTATTCCAATGACAATAAACATTTAACAGAGTCATGTATTGTCACATTTAGGCTTGCCTGGATTAGAGTGGTACTGGAAAAGCACAGCAGGTCAGGCAGTATCCGAGGAGCAGGCAAAAGCCCTTCTTCAGGAAAGAGGCTTGCAGCCATTGACTGGAATGTGAAATTGCACATTTTCTGGCAGTGAATTAATTCTCACTTTTTAAACAAATTTTGTAAACCTTGATCTATTCATTAAAAATATGTTGGACACAATGGTAAAACTTGCATGATAGCATAGTTGGGATGCCTGAATACTGTTGAATCTTGACTGATGAATGCCCAATCCTCCAAGTGTGCAGCAGCCAGTATGTACTCCATTTCTAATACTCATATACAATAAATAGTAACCAAGGCAAGGTTTTGGAGGAAGACTACTCTGTCTGGAGGTAGGCCACAGCATCAACAATTCCACAGATATCAATTGTTTAATGAGATTAACATTGTATGAAATTTAAACAAGGCTTATGCAGCATAAATAGCATTTCACTGAAAATCGACTTCAGCAATTCAAACAGCTCTTTCCCTACATGTAGTTTCCCCTTCTAAAGCAACTTTATCATGACAAAATTTGTGGTTGAAAATATAAAGGAGCAGTTTCTGTCTTTGATTCCATTTAATTACATGGTCTCAGTAGGAGGACTCTTTATTAATTTCGTTCTGGCTATACCAGCACCATTAGTAAGCCACTGAGAACTTTCTCCAAGAAGAGATATCAGAAAGTGCAATAGATTGACCGGACAAATTGACTTTGCTGGAGATCTCTTGGAAGTATCACTATGGCAAAATCTGATCTTCTCTTCAGACCACAATCCTATCAAGGTCCCCTAGGTGGACCCTCTACTCCTGTTAAAATGATAGGTACACCTGTTTTATGAAGTGTATCCTATTAAACCCATGATAGATTGTTCTGATAGATGGCAAACTGGTAATCCCTGCTGTTGGTCTCTCCTGACCTC
This sequence comes from Hemiscyllium ocellatum, assembly GCF_020745735.1. Classification (NCBI taxonomy): domain Eukaryota; kingdom Metazoa; phylum Chordata; class Chondrichthyes; order Orectolobiformes; family Hemiscylliidae; genus Hemiscyllium; species Hemiscyllium ocellatum. Next base: position 22,609,638 of record NC_083425.1, on the reverse strand, counting down.
TATTATACCAATGAGCTTGTTTATTGGTCAGGGGGGCCTCACATGTTCCAAAATATCCTATAATTACTGTGCAGGGCCTTCAGCCCTCTATATCTGGGCATCAGCCAAATTTTCAATGCTCTCTTCACATTCTTGACCAATTTTTATCATCTTTAGGTAGTGGAATTCAATTCAATTTAGCTCATGCAAGCAGGGATGGATTTAATTCAGGAATGAACATTATAGTATTTGTGACACACCTTGTTATTACATTATTTGAAACTCTGGGCTGAATCTTATGATTTTTTGGCAAAGAGAAAATTGCATTGAGTTTTTTGGATGATTGTTCACTGTGAGGCCTAATTAGTTTGCTCATCATATCTTACCAAACATACCTTATTAATTACTTACCCTGCCTCTATAGCATCCCTCATGTCTGATTCCAGCCCCATCCTAACACCTGCCGATCCCAGAACAACCTGCCATTGCACAGGTATCCCAGAATTAACTGGTGTTCCTTAAGCCCATGCCATCCATAAAAGCCAGTGCACCAGACAAGCACTGTCTTTCAGAGTTCCTGACATTTGACCCAGACATGGCAGACTTGGAGAAATCAGTGTTCCAACGTGCTGGCAGGGATCTGGAGGTCCTACTGGATAGGATGATGCAGAAACAGGATTTACATGGAAACAGAGAAGATAAGGAGCAAAAATAGGCCATTCAACCCCTCGACCCTGCTCCCCATTCAATATGATCATAGCTGATCATCAGGAGCTCAATATCCTAACTCGTGCCCCAATGTCCTGAGATCCCTTGAGCCACAAGAGGAATATTTAACTCCTTTTTGAAACACAATGTTTAGGCCTCAACCTTAGTGGTAGTGAATTCCAGACTCACCACTCCCTGGGTGAGGAAATGTTTTCTCACCTCAGTCCTAGATGATTTGCCCCTTATACTTAAACAATGACTCCTGGTTCTGGAGACCCCCAACATCCTTCCTGCATCTAACCTGTCTAGTCATTGACTCATACAATTGGCCATTATGTCTAGCCAACCAACAAACACAAAACTGTACTAATTTACCTGCACTTGGTTCATAGCTACTATGCCCTGTTATTTTAAGTGCTTATCCAGATGCTTTTTAAACATTGTGAGAGTACCTCCCTCCACCATGCTCTCAGGCAGCAGATTGCACATTTCAACCACCCTCTAATCCTATTTGAATTTTATAGGTTTCTAGTCCTTCATCTTTCAAAACTCCATTGTATATAAAGATAACTGACTCGATCTCTCCTCATACAGCAATCCCTCCACCCTAGGAATCAATTTAGCAAACTCTCCTTAAAACAGGAGACTAAAACATTCCAGGTATGGCCTCATCAATGCCCTGTATCAAGACTGCAACACATCCTTGTTCCTGTATCAGAATCCTTTCCCTTCATTTCTGGAATGAAGTGCTTATGCCCAAAACATCGATTTGGATGCTGCCTGACCTGCTGTGCTTTTCCAGCACCACACTCTCGACTCTGATATCCAGCATCTGCAGTCCTCACTTTCTCCCCATTACCAATGTCATAGTCACTGGTCTATAATTCTTTGCTTTCTCTCAATCTCTCTTTTTAAATAATGGGATTACAGTAACTGCCCTCCAACCTGTATGAACTGTTCCAAAATTTAAAGAATCTTGGAAGGTGACCACCAATGCATCCAATATTCATAGGACTACTTCCTTAAGTACACTTAAGGACTTTTCTCTTCATCCAGGACCAGCAGTGAAGAACACAACTCAGAACATGCCAGCCCAGTCCAATACACACTTAAACTGGATGGCAGGCTACCCGACATGTGGCCCCTCGTCCCTTTTAGAACATAGAATATAGAACAGTATAGCACAGGAACAGGCTGGTCAGTGTGCCATGACTGTGCTGACCATAATGCCATTCTAATCTAATCCCATCAGCCTGCCCACACTCCATGTCCTCCTGTCCTTTTGGTTATGTTTCTGTCTAAATGCCTCTTAAGCTTTATGATCGTATCTGTTTCTACCACCTTCCCTGACAGCGCATTCGAGGGACCTACTGCTTTCTGTGTCAAAAAACTTTCCTCACACATCTCCTTTAAGCATTGCTCGTCTCGCCTTAAACGTATGTCCTCTAGTATTTGACATTTCCACCCTGGGAAAAAGACTCTGACTATCCACGCTATCCATGCCTCACATAATTTTATATCTTTCTATCAGGACCTCCCTCAGCCTCTGATGCTCTGCCAAAAACAATCCAAGTTTGCCCAACCTCTCTTACAGCTAATAAATCCTGATCACCACGTCAAGATTTCTTGACATCTAGCTTGTTTGACTTAAGTTTAAGTTAAGAAGCTGATTATTAACTAGGCATGTTTCTGCCATTAACAAGGCATTTAGAGTCATAGAGTCATAGAGATGTACAGCATGGAAACAGACCCTTCGGTCCAACCTGTCCATGCCGACCAGATCTCCCACCCCAATCTTAGTTGCACCTGCCATCACCCAGCCCATAAACCTCTAAACCCTTCCTATTCATGTACCCATCCAAATGCCTTTTAAATGTTGCAATTGTACTAGCCTCCACCACTTCCTCTGGCAACTCATTCCATACACGTACCACCCTCTGCGTGAAAAAGTTGCCACTTAGGTCTCTTTGATGTCTTTCCCCTCTCACCCTAAATCTATGCAATCTAGTTCTGGATTCCCCCACTCCAGGGAAAAGACTTTGTCTATTTATCCTATCCATGCCCTTCATGTTTTTTTATAAACCTCTATAGGTCACCCCTCAGCCTCCAATGGTCCAGGGAAAACAACCCCACCCTATTCAAACTCTCCCAAGAGCTCAATTTCTCCAACTTTGGCAACATCCTTGTAAATCTTTTCAAGTTTCAGAACATCTTCTGATAGGAGGGAGACTAGAATTGCACGCAATATTCCAAACGTGGCCTAACCAATGTCCTGTACATCCGCAACATGACCTCCCAACTCCTGCACTCAATACGCTGACCAATAATGGAAAGCATACCAAACGCCTTCTTCACTATCCTTCCTACCTGTGACTCTATTTTCAAGGAGCTATGAACCTGCCCTCCAAGGTCTCTTTGTTCAGCAATATTCCCTAGAACCTTACCATTAAATGGATATGTCCTGCTAAGATTTGCTTTCCCAAAAAGCAGTACATCCCATTTATCTAAATTAAATTCCATCTGCTGTCCTCAGCCCATTGGTCCATCTGATCAAGATCCCATTGTAATCTGAGGTAATCTTCTTCGCTGTCCACTACACCTCCAATTTTGGTGTCATCTACAAACTTACTAACTATATCTCCTATACTCACACCCAAATCATTTATTTTAATGATGAAACGCAGTGAAGCCAGCACCAATCCTTATGGTACATTACTGGTCACAGGCCTTCAGTCTGAAAAACAACCCTCCACCACCACCCTCTGTCTTCTACCTTTCAGCCGGTTCTGTATCCAAATGGCTTGTTCTCCCTGTGTCCATGAGATCTAACCTTGCTAACCAGTCTCCCATGGGAACCTTGTTGTACGCCTTCCTGAAGTCTATATAGATCATGTTCACTGCTCTACCGTCATCAATCCTCCTTGTTACTTCATCAAAAAACTCAATCAAGTTTGCGAGACATGACTTCCCATGCATAAAGCCATGCTGACTATCCATAATCAGTCCTGCCTTTCCGAATACATGTTCATCCTGTCTCTCAGGACTCCCTCCAACAACTTGCCTACCACCGACATCAGGCTCACTGGTCTATTGTTCCCTGGCTTGTCCTTACCACCTTTCTTAAATAGTGGTACCTTATTAACCAACCTCAAGTCATCCGGCACCTCACCTGTGACTGTCAATGATACAAATGTCTTAACAAGTGGTTCAACAATCACTTCCCTACCTTCCCAAAGAGTTCTAGGGTAGACCTGATCAGGTCTTGGGGATTTATCCACTTTTGTGTTTCAAGACATCCAGCACTTAGTCCTCTGTAATATGGACATATTTCAAGATGTCACCAACTATTTCTCTACATTCTATACCTTCCATGTCTTTTTCTCAGCAAACGCTGATGCAAAATATTCATTTAGTATCTCCCCCATTTCCTGCGGCTCCACACAGAGGCTGCCTTGCTGATATTTGAGGGCCCCTTTTCTCTCCCTAGTTACCCTTTTATCCTTAATGTAAGAACCTTTGGATTCTCCTTAACTCTATTTGCCAAAGCTATCTCATGTCCCCTTTTTGCTCTCCTGATATCTCTCTTAAGTATACTCCTACTGCCTTTATACTCTTCGAAGGATTCACTCGATCTATCCTGTCTATACCTGACATATGCTTCCTTCTTTTTCTTAACCAAACCCTCAGTTTCTTTTGTCGTCCAGCATTCCCTATACCTACCAGCCTTTCTTTCACCCTGACAGGAATATACTTTCTCTGGACTCTCGTTGTCTCATTTCTGAAGGCTTCCCATTCTCCAGCCATCCCTTTACCTGCGAACATCTACCCACAATCAGCTTTTGAAAGTTCTTGCCTAATACCATCAAAATTAGCCTTTCTCCAATTTAGAACTTCAACTCTTAAATCTGGTCTATTTTTTTCCACCAATATATTTGAACTAATAGAATTATGGTCGCTGGCCCCAAAGTGCTCCCCACTGACACCTCAGTCACCTGCCCTGATTTATTTCCAAAGAGTAGGTCAAGTTTTGCACCTTTTCTTATAGGTACATCCACGTACTGAATCATAAACTTTTCTTGTACACACTTAACAAATTCCTCTCCATCTAAACCCTTAACACTATGGCAGTCCCAGTGTATATTTGGAAAGTTAAAATCCCCTGCCACAACCACCCTATTATTCTTACAGATAAATGAAATCTCGGTACAAATTTATTTCTCAATTTCCCTCTGACTGTTAGGGGGTCTATAATACAATCCCAATAAGGTGATCATCCCTATCTTATTTCTCAGTTCCACCCAAAAACCTTCCCTGGATGTATTTCTGGGAATATCCTCCCTGAATACGGCTGTAATCCTGTCCCTTATCAAAAACACTACATCCCCTCCTGTCTTGCCTCCCTTTCTGTCCTTCCTGTAGCATTTGTATCCTGGAATATTAAGCTGCCAGTCCTATCCATCCCTGAGCCATGCTTCTGTAATTGCTAAGATATCCCAGTCCCATGTTCCTACCCATGCCCTGAGTTCATCTGCCTTCCCTGTTAGGCTTCTTGCATTGAAATAAATGCAGTTTAATTTATTAGTCCTACCTTGTTTTCTGCTTTGTCCCTGCCTGCCCTGACTGTTTGACTCACTTCTTTTATAAACTGTACCAGTCTCAGACCGATCTCTTTCCTCACTATCTCCCTGGGTCCAAACCCCACCCCCAAACCTTGCTAGTTTAAATCCTCCTGAGCTGCTTTAGCTAATCTCCCTGCCAATATATTAGTCCTCTTCCAATTCAGGTACAATCCATCTTTCTTGTCCAGGTCAGTTCTACCCCAAAAGAGATTCCAATGATCCAAAAATGTGAATCCTTCTCCCATACACCAGCTCCTCAGCCACGCATTCATCTGCTCTATCCTCCTATTCCTACTCTCATTAGCTCATAGCACCAGGGTTAATCCGGATATTACTACTCTCAAGGACTTCCTTTTTAAATTCCTGCCTAACTCTCTATGTTCTCCCTTCAGAATCTCATCCTTTTCCTTTCCTATGTTGTTGGTTCCAATGTGTACAATGACCTCCTGCTAGGCCATCTCCCTCTTGATGAACATTCTGCACCCTCTCTGAGACATCCTTGGTCCTGGCACCAGGGAGGCAAAACACCATTCTGATTTTTCGCTGCGGGCCATCGAAACGTCTGTCAGTGCCTCAGATTCGAGAGTCCTCTAACACAATTGATGTATTGATTCACTTCCGGTCCCAGGCCTTTTACTCCATCTTGGTGGGTGGCACGGTGGCACAGTGGTTAGCACTGCTGTCTCACAGCGCCTGAGACCCGGGTTCAATTCCCGACTCAGGCGACTGACTGGAGTTTGCACGTTCTCCCCGTGTCTGCGTGGGTTTCCTCCGGGTGCTCCGGTTCCCTCCCACAGTCCAAAGATGTGCGGGTCAGGTGAATTGGCCATGCTAAATTGCCTGTAGTGTTAGGTAAGGGGTAAATGTAGGGGTATGGGTGGGTTGCGCTTCGGCGGGTCGGTGTGGACTTGTTGGGCCGAAGGGCCTGTTTCCACACTGTAAGTAATCTAATCTATGGTAGATCTTAGTGACTTCTCAGTGCAAATATGACTGACACTAATACAACAATCTGGCTTTCATTTCTCATAGCTTTGACTTGCATAGCTATGACTTCTGGACAGAGGGAAATGGGTCTGGGTGGGTTACTCTTCAAAGTGTCGGTGTGGACTTGATGGGACGAAGTGCCTGTTTCCACACGGTTGGGAATCTAATCTGGTTATAGAGGAACTACCTGCTCCCAGGTTAAGCACTTCCACCCAGAGAATAAAGCTCCTCTACTCCAAATCAACAATGTGCCCAATCCAAGTGCAAAAGAGTACCCCTACAACACTAGAATCTTCCAGTCTTCCTCATACTAGAGAGCAAGCATTTAGGGGAAGAATGGGACATTCAAAAGAAATGTGAGAGGCAATTTTATTTAAATAGAGAATGATAGGTGCCGAGAATGTGCTGCTCGAGGTGGTAGTGGAGGCAGATACGATTAGGGGTGTTTAAGGGACTTTTAGATAAGAACATGAATAAGCAAGGAATGGAGGGCTGTGGACCCTGGGTCAGCAGAAGGGATCAGTTTAACTTGGTGTCATTTTTGGAACAACATCACGGGATGAAGGGCCTGTTCTTGTACTGTACTATTCTAAACTCAACGTTCGAAGCAATGTTGCCAATCAATGCCACATTAGGGGCGAGTCAGTGCTATCAGCTCATGACTTGTAGATTTGTTGACCAAGGCTGCCCAAATCATTTGATACAGTTCTACAGAATGCACAATCATAATAGGTTTTCAGTTAAATTGAAGTAAGATTGTAAAACATTTTCTAAAAATGATTAGTAATATCTTCTCCAGTTATTTTTGCATCATTATGCAGGGAATTTTTATCAACTGAAATATGAAAAACTGTTGCAACTGCAAGGGACATTTTGGACATTTTCGAGGTTGCTAACATGAAGAAAACAGCAGCTTTCAGTTTAAAGGGACAGACAGCATTTTACAGGAATAATCCATACTTTAATTACTGAAGAGGCTTCATATTTAGTCACTGATCCATTACAAAGGGGTTTTCCATACACCATAAATGTAGAAGTCAACTAGGTCATGTCGATATTTTTCCCTTTTTTAATCCCTCGCCTGCAGCCATCTACACCTGTTCACATCTTGTAGTTAAAATCCTCCCAGAGCATCAAAGCAATTGTAATGGTTGAATCAGCAATGGCAGACACAAAGGTTCTACTCTCAGTGATTCTACATCAGAAGGAAATTTCTGTCAGGCTTTTCACTGCTGTGTGGAATTTGGAGTTGAAACCAATTGTTGGAGACAAGAAGGGGAGCTTTACTGTGGATCAAAAGAATAAAAGTTAACCTGGGAGTATTTGCTGTTCGTATTGGTTTCCAACAGTACAAAGTTTTATGGTCCAAACAGTGACAACCCTGTCATCTGGTTTGATATGTTTTTCAAGTTATTTCCACCCAGGAAGTGAAATGAATACACAGACTTTCTAATTTTAATGACAAACTCATTTAACTAACTAATTGCACTTCATACTGGAAATTGTCCTGAGACTTTAATCATAATCAAGCCTAATGCTGCCTCAATTTTATATTGACATATGTGTATTTTGCAACAGGGATCACAGCAGAGGGAGGCTAGGTGTAACTTTCATATTGTCAGTTTACTGGAATCATCCCACACAGTAAACCTGCTTTCTGTATGCTTCCTTCAGTACATTGTAGAAGCAAGAGAGGACGTAATTGTCTCCATGTGGGCGGTACTTTTCTAAGCATTGGTAGATTATTCCAGAGAGCAGATCTGTGGCGTTGAGAGCAACAAACGTATTAATGATAAATTCTCCACAATATTTAGAACAGGGTTAACCTGTTGATCTTGCAATTGAGATGTATGGAGCTTGGCCTCAATGAAAAAGACTAGCAAAATAGTATTCGAGGAGAAAGTGAGGTCTGCAGATGCTGGAGATCAGAGCTGAAAATGTGTTGCTGGAAAAGCGCAGCAGGTCAGGCAGCATCCAAGGAACAGGAAATTGGACGTTTCGGGCATCATTCCTGATGAAGGGCTTATGCCCAAAACGTCGAACTTCCTGTTCCTTGGATGCTGCCTGACCTGCTGCGCTTTTCCAGCAACACATTTTCAGCTAGCAAAATAGTATTGTTTGAAATTTGAAATAAAACTAAATTGGAAGAGAGCTAGCCATTGAACACAGATTACCTGGTGCTTCTGTGATTTTTTTCAACTCTAATATTACAGCCTATTTTTAAAATTGATAAATAGAATTGGGAATTTATAATGGGACAGTCACTTTTGACCATCTAAAGTCCCTGAGAAGAAGTCAGAACTTTCCATTTTAAATCATTTTCTTAATCTAATATGCCTCAGTGCCTTTTGATGTGGAGATCTGGCACCATTTAAGATTTTCTGTGATTTTTCATCAATGTAAGGTAAATTAGAACACTAGCAATGAATGCATCCATCCTAGGTTGTTTTATGACTTTGAAAAATGTGTCAACTCTGGAACAAACGAATTACAAAAATCCATTGCCATTTATCTCACCAATGCCTCCAAATGTAGAATTTGACTTTCTTGTAGATCAGACATTCTACCCTCTATTTAAAGAAATATAGCATCCACAGCAACTTGAAGTGTCAGCCAATGGTTAGGAAAGCTTAAATTTTGCCTGCAAGGAAAATCTATCCTTTCATTATTACATTCACCCATTCATTATCATATCTAATGTTTCTCATTTGCAATTTTATATTGTTACTGGCCTAAGAAAGAAGCCATACTTACATAGAACCTCATCAAAGACCTCACATCTCAAACTACAAATATAATAAATTACTTTGCTGTACAGTTGGTCTTAAGATGTAATAGCTGTGGACAGAAAGTTGCCAAAAGCAGCAATAAAGTGAAAGAGCAATTCATTTGTCTTTAATAATGTTATTTGAGGAAAGAATGTTGAGTGAGATATCAGAAAAGCTGATTTTAAATAATATCATTACATCACAGTTCATCGAGAAAGTGACACCTCAAGCAATGCAACACTGCAGTTCTGCATTAAGATGTTGACCTAAATTATGCTGTGGATGTCCTAGCATTAATATGGTGGCCAAATAGTCAATTTTCTGTGTTGTATCATTCTATGAGTGAAGCTTGAAGCCATGACTTCCTAATTAGGGTTGCAAGTGTCACACTCTGCACAAATTGATACTTCTAGTGTAATATTAGTAGATGGTTCCACGATAAAGGAGATCAAAATAAGCTCTGTGGGCGGCACGGTGGCACAGTGGTTAGCACTGCTGCCTCACAGCGCCTGAGACCCGGGTTCAATTCCTGACTCAGGCGACTGACTGTGTGGAGTTTGTGCGTTCTCCCCGTGTCTGTGTGGGTTTCCTTTGGGTGCTCCGGTTTCCTCCCACAGTCCAAAGATGTGCGGGTCAGGTGAATTGGCCATGCTAAATTGCCCGTAGTGTTAGGTAAGGGGTAATATGTAGGGGTATGGGTGGGTTGCGCTTTGGCAGGTCGGTGTGGACTTGTTGGGCCGAAGGGCCTGTTTCCACACTGTAAGTAATCTAATCTAAACAAGCTATACATTTAAGGAGAAATGAGCTAATTGATTCGAAAGGCAGAGACTGGGAAAATTGGATCAGGCTGGTGCTTCCTAAGTGCCTCTTTGGTCCTCTTAACGAAAGATTAGGAACCCTACCTCACATAGTGACCAACTGAGAGATCCGATGGGCAACTTACTTTGGTAGAAGATTCTATTTTTTACCCAGTCTGTTCAGGCAGTCTGTGGGTCACATGATTTTCTGATTTCTGCTCCCCTCCCCACCACCACCACCACCACCAAAAATCACAACCTATTTGGAGCCATTGGGAGGCTGGTCAGCAGAATTACAAATGTTAAATTACCTTGGAGCTCATTTCTGCATCAGGAGTGAGCATTAACTCAAGCTTTGTTTCAGGATTCCATTTCAAATTTGTCACTCTAGTTTTGCACTCGTAAAAATGTTTAATTAGAATTTGCTATCTTCATCTAATTCTCTTTACTTTTCTCTTTGTCAAGCAGTACCTTGTCAATGGGTTTTATGAAGGTCTGTGTGGACTGTATCCACTGCATGTCCCATTTTCCACACTTGTTACCTCCTCCAATTACACAGGTTTGCCAAGCACAATCATCCTTTTTGAAATACATGCTGGCCATATCAAATTAGTTTCTCTAGTTCATGTAGATACATTTTAATTTTACCTTTTATTTAAAACTCTACAAGTTTCTCTACCACAGATGTTAAATTAATCAGTCTATGATTAGTTCTACCTTAAAATTTATAAAATGTTGGCTGCACTCTGTTTCCTCTGCAATAGAGGCATCACTAAATAGAGATGTGAAATATAATTTTAGGCCTTTCTAATTGACTCACTCATTTCCCTTCAGAATTCTATCATGCTTCCCTTTCGGCCAAAGCACTGCCTTCCCTTAGAATGACTATCATCTATTCATCAGAGAATCTACCAGCCCATTTTCAACCACTTTAGAACTCACTTCCTCCACAATAACCATTAGCAAATTCTAATGTAATCATTAAACTCAATCATCTCCCATGTTACTTTTCATAATTCTCTCTTTAATACTATTCTTATAAAACACCACTTTTTTGTAAAAATAATACTTATTTCCTTTCAAACATTCTTATCCTACTAATGTTCCCTTTTTCTCACTTTTCTCAATTTAAAAAACAATTATTGCTATTGTGCATATAGACCTCGTAGGTCATCTTCAATTTTAAATGGTTTCTAATCTTATTTTTCATCCATGGTATTGTGAATGACTAACAGTTTCCATAATTTTTAGTGGTATGTATTAACTCATGGCTTCCCATTGTTGTTCGACAGATATGTGTGCTAATCTCACTAACCCTATTTTGGCTAGCTCACTCCTCACCTTTTTAAAATCTGTGCTAATGCTGACCTTTTCCTTTCTAAGTAAAATCTTACATTGTGTAAACTTAAGATCACTATTCTCAAGGTGCTCAACCCTATTCAGCTTAACTCACTAACCTGTTTCATTGTATTTTCTGAATTGTTGTTACTATACACCTCTGGAGCAAGCAGGATTGGAACTGAGGCCTCCTGGTTCAAAGTGGAGCACCACAAGAGCACTCAACTAAATCTGCTTCATTACTCACTAGATATCTAACCATAGTTGTGCCCTTGTAGACCTATGAACATGACTTACCAGCAAGACCAATTTTGTACAATATATACCAGGTGTTGAGTTGTGACAGATTCACCCTTAATATATTATTTCACAAATATATCTGCTTGCAAGTTTGTAGAACTAATGTTAGGAATAAGTAGTGCAAAAAGGGATAGTTCGTTGTTTAAAATTATGTTGCATCATCTTGACAAATGGTATTTTAAGATTAACAAAATAAGTCCAATGTTTTTTTTCCAAAAATTAAACAAAGTCAGAAAATGCTGAAATGCACAATAGATCTGACAGCATCTTTAAAGAGAAACAACTGACAAAGCCTGATCAAAGGTTTTTCACACAAAATATGAAGATGTCTTTTCTCCTAACATGCTGTCTGAACTGTGGTGGCTTTCAAGCACATTATTTTAAATCAAATGAGATCTCGATGTTCTTTTCCACCTTTGTTCATGTAGGCCTTTATAAAATCTTCTCCACCTGTCTCTTCATGCCAGTAGACTTGTTAACAATGCGATTTGAGTTTTAATTATTTACTGAAATATGGAGGACAGGCAGTCAGTCCACTTGGCATTTACATACACCTGTAGGAAGACAGAAAGCAGTCCATACTCTCAGCAACATACCCAATTCTTCACAGACCTTCAGCTCACTCTGAAGGGATTTTGTTTGGATACCTTTTCTCCTTGAATCCTTCACTGTTATGCCATAACAGTGGGGCTAATTCATCTCTGCCACCTGCTGATCTGTGATAGTTGTTGAAGATTTAAGAAAAGGGAAATTTGCATGGCCAGAGTGTTTGTTGAATAATAATTTGTTATATTAGAAAAGAAAAATTCTGCTCTATGCCCTATATATTGGGCTGAGCAGCTTTTTAAAAGATGACAACATCTTGTGATCTAAAAGTCAAGAATAATGAGGGGCTGTCAGGGTAGTGGAGTTAAGGCCACAATTAGGTCATCCATGATCTTATTTGAAAGCCTGAGCATGCTCAGTGTGCTGAATAGCCTGCATCTGCTCATATTCCTTATATCCCTTCCTGCTGTGATTCATAGAAATGCTAGACACAAACATTCACTGGCATTTCTTCCACCTAATGTTACAGAGGTGCAAATGACAAGAAATATGGAATGAGTGGGAAGACCATCTCTTGGAAAGCTGTCCACCTCCCCTGTGTGTACCTCCCACAGATCCTAATGTACAGTTACTTTGAGCTTTAGCGAATGCAGCAAATGCTGAAACCATCTAGGAACTCTCACATCATCACAGCATGAGTTGCAACTGCCCTGTCATTATAATGCTTTTACACTGTACAAAATATAAAATTGTACACATATAATGTAGCGTACACAGTAAGTCTAACTATTCATCCCGCTGTGACGCACATTTTCACAAAAAGTGGGAAAGGATTTATCAAATGCTTTCTGTATTTCTCAACTGGTCCCTTCCATCCTTGATTCCTCAGATCAACTTTCCCTAAGGTGCCTCTTGTCTTCATGTTTATTTGGGAAATGCATTGTCATTTGAGGGCCAAAGGAAAAAGTAAATGAGCTATCACAAATCTTCATTCCCAGCGTGGAGTTGTATTGATAGAGTTCAGTGGATCAGGGAATCGAGCCTACAGTACTATGGTCCTGTTTCCCATTTCTTGTGAACGTCATTTTATTTTGTTCATGCTTTTACATCATCTTGCTATTTTGTTTTAAAAGGTTCAAATAATAGTCTAAAACAAGGATAACTCCTGTTGGTTTTGATTTTTATGCTTTTCATACTATTCCTTTGGAGAATACAGTGGGGCCATGGGTAGATTACCAAGCTGATTAAGAGTCTGACAGGCCTTGATGTGAACATTCCTTCCAATGGGACATGCACTGTTGTCTCTCCAATGTGGACTACTTGAGCACAAATCATTCTGGACTTTGGAATTTTCTGGATATTAAAATGACATTAGAATGTCTAAATACAAGTGTAAGAACTTGCAAAGAAAGACATTTACCTGAAACATGATTTGGAGATGTACAACATCTTGTGATCTAAAAGTCAAGAATAATGAGGGGCTGTCAGGGTAGTGGGGTATACAAAGTTAAAAATCACTCAACACCAGGTTATAGTCCAACAGGTTTAATTGGAAGCCCACTAGCTTTCGGAGCAACGCTCCTTCATCAGGTGATAGGGAATGAGCCCTCCACTATCACCTGATGAAGGAGCGTCACTCCGAAAGCTAGTGTGCTTCCAATTAAACCTGTTGGACTACAACCTGGTGTTGTGTGATTTTTACCTGAAACATGTAACAGTGATAAAACACCATTTATCTAAAAACTGCATTACTCGTGTTTCTTCTCCCAAGGAACTATATTAAATGATGCTGTGAGTTGCTTGGCTTTGTTCAAAACATTAGAGCTTAAAAAAACACTGATTCTCTGTGCATCAGAACAGAATTCTGGACTGGTGAGGTTGCAGTGAATTGAGAAATGTAAAAGTAAAATCCAAGAGTACTGTTGTGAACATGCAAAAGTTCAATACTTAACCAATACTCAAAATTACACTTTTTCATACATATTAGCATAAAAACAACACTCATTCATTAAATAGTTTAACAGGCCTACAACCAGATTCATAATGAGAAAATTTATATAACTTTGAAAGATTAGAAATCCATTGCATTTTATGCAACAATTACCCCCATTAATGGCTGTAGAATTCTAATTTTTTTTTTCTGTTTCAGTGTATCCAATACAAAGTTGTTATTAGTCCTTACTTCTGGCATTATTCTAACTTAATTTGGTCATAACAGTCCCTCATGAACTTTTCAATATTAGTTTATTTACAAACTAAGTCAGAGATTAGGAGCCATGGTTGAGGCAGAATGGGTTCATTTGTCCCAATGGACACTGGTGGAACAAATTAGTGATTTCTACAGAGACGAGCATTCTGGTTCACGGAAGAAAAATAATAAAAGGAAGACTTACATTTATATAGTACCTTTTACAACTACCAGATGTTGCAATGTTTTTTTCAAAATAATTGAAGAACTGTTCTGAAGTGCAGTCCCTGTTGTAATGTAAGGAATGCAGCAGCTGATTGCAAGTTCCTACAAACAGCAATGTAATAATTACCACTTTTCTTTTTGTATGATGTTATTTCAGAGATAAATTTTGGTCAGGGCTTTGGGAAAACTCCCCTGCTTCGAAATAGAGTTGTCGAATCACTTACATTTACCTGGTGTCTCAGTTTGACTTCTCCTGAAAAGTTAGTACCTCCAACAGTGTAGCACACTTTCTGAATTGCACTAGAATGTCATTCTTGACTTCATTGTTCAAGATCTGAACTGGGATTTAAGCCCATAACTTAATGCTTCATAGAGGGAACAATACCCACTGAGTCACAGTGGATGATGATGAATGCTAAACCATTTTGTGATCACCTACAGTCTTTTGAGAACATGGATTTTTGCAGTCCAATGTCACTGAGTGCTTTTTTTAAGTAAATGGTACTCTGTGTTGCTGATCTTCCACATTCTGTCTGATAGCATTTAGGTCTGTGCCAATTAAATTACAAAAACCGATGATTAAAAGAGAATTGCTCTTTAGAAATTTATAGAATGGTTTGTTTTTGCTCCTTTAAAAACCACTGCTTGACTTTGCAGCACCCTCCTCCTCTTGTCACGCACTGTAATTCATCACACTGCTCCTGGCTAATGCTCGAGCCTTGGTCTGATGTGCAGAGAACAGGTTTGAAGGAAACAATAATATTCACATGTGCTACCGTGTGATAGTTGGAGAGCTTCATCACTTGCTTCTTCTCCATAGGATGGCAATATCTAATCTCCACAGATAATAAAAACAAGTTTAAAATTTCATTTCCTTTACTTTTTGAAGAAAGCAGATAATACAGTACAAATTACTGTCAGTGATGTTCATTGTACAAATGTTCAGTATGCTCATTCAAGCTTGTTCTCTCCAATATTTTAACCTGTTAATGCCCATGTTAGAACACCACAGAGAAAAAAATTGTTTTTAAGTAGATATATAGTAGAGCCTCATGTTGATCTGTAATGTAGTGTGTTAGAATGTGGATTCAATTTTCCTTTAAGAATTGCAAAATTATATCCATAGGATATTGAAGCATGACAAAAACAAATGGCTTTCCCTGTTAATATGATTAAACCCTTCTCAACAAGAATCATCTAACAATTACACTGAGGAAGTATTGTAACACTTGGCTGGAAGAACCTCTGAACAAGAGGAATTTTTTACATCATACACCTCAGAATCTTTGGGGATCTCCGAATGTTGAATTATTTATCAGTATAACTGTTTGATGAAAACCTATTCCCAAAGCTTTCTTATATCCAGAAAATCCTACAGTCACAGGGACTGGACATTTTCATTCACAGATACAGGCCATTCAGCCCCTTAGTCTGATCTGCAATTCAGATAGATCTTGGCTGATTTGTACCTCAATTCCATCTTGTTGCCTTTGCTGCACAGTCTTTGCCTTTTTCTCACAAAACTCTTATCAGTTGTCTTAAACATTACAATTAATCCAGCATCCATAGGTTTTTTTAATGAGAAGTGTTCCATATTTTTACTGCCTGTTGTGAGACATGTGACCTGATTTCCTATCTTTTGCATTGCCTAGCACTAATTTTAGGACCAAGCCCTTTCTTCCTGATTCCCCAGCAAAGGAAATCATTTCTCTGTATTTACTCTTTTCTATCCTTTTATAATTTTAAGCACCTTGATGAGATCATCTTCAATGTTTTTACAATTGTAAAAATGTACAAAATGTAATTGTACAAACTACATTTTTGCAATCTTCCCTCTTAATTTAATCTTTTAAACATTGGCGTAACTGCTAACTTTGCATTATGCCCCCTGTGAAGTTAATATGTATTCCTAAAGATTCAGTGCCAATAATTAAACAGCATAACCCAGTTCAGTATGATTGAAACATCACTTCCTTGAAATAAAGACCTTTTTGATTACCTTTTGGTTTCACTCAAGTGTACACATTGTCACCCAAATTCCTCTGCTCTTGGGCTTCCACCATTGGAAAACTACATCCAATTGTCTTTCTCGGATCAAAGTGAATGACCCTTACACAGAACTGTATCTGGTGTAGTTGTTTTATGTCACTTAATGTATAACCTTTGTAACCTCCAGCATCATCGATACAATGCCTCCTCATCTAGTATCATCTTCAAAATTGAATAAATAACTCTCTATTCCTTCATCTGATTAAGGTATTCATATATGATCAAACTCTGAGGCCCTAATACAGGTCTTAGGAAACACCACTTGTCATTTTACACCAATCAGCATATAATGCTTTTATCCCTACTCCTGTCCCATATCGCTAAACCAATTACAGTCATATCACAAGGTTAACTCTGACTTCACATCGCTAATAATCTCTTAAACAGAATTTTAGCAAATGCCCATTAGAAGCCCATGTAGATGACAAACTGTAGGAGGAAATGGAGCTGACTTTACTGGATTCAAAACAATGTGATGGGCCCCAAACTCAGGACAATTGAACTGAAGTTGAGTCAAGACAATTTTCAAATGCTTCTGGTAGCCACCTAGTCTGTATTTGCAAATGAAGGCCCTAATATCTGCTTTAGTTATCTTCACAGACATTGTACGGGGATGAGCAGATCTGGTAACCAGCCAATTTGTAGGGTTCTTAGCTGACTGCTGTGGACTTGGCAACTCCCAACAACAAAAAGAAGCTTTTTAAAGAAAGATGTTAAAATGAAAACCTCTGTGGAAGGAAAACAACTCTTGCTAGCCTGCACAACACAGATGAACATTCTTGCCACCTAGCCAAGTTACAAATTGTTGATCCAAAGCTGCACACGTAGAATTTGACAATGTGTCAGTTTGGGTGAAACAATACATTACTCTTTTCATTTAGTTTAGTTCTTATCATTAACCACAAGTTACAAAAGTAGCTACAGTATTATGATTTTTGAAACAAAAACAGAAAGCTGTTGTTGAATGGTCAAGGTTATTCTGTTTAAAGGGCTTGGAACTGCAGTTGCAAATTGCTGAATTTGTAAGTTTGAACACAGGCAGATCCGCCAACCACATAGACGATGACTTCTGTCGACACTCAACCAGACTTGCCACCGGAATAAAGCCAGTATTTAGTTCAGGGTGGGAGGAGAAGATGGGGAGCAGATCAAGCTAATCACTGTAGGTAGCTTATGTCCAGCCCTAATTGCTCAGGGATTATTTCCCTGAATCAGAGTACCTTGAACAGCAGTTATATTCTTCATTTTGTTTTACATCAACAAACAAATTTTTCAGCAAGCTACTTGTCATACATGAGTTATGATGCCTTCCTCATCCATTAAAATACACTTAGCACCCCAGTGCTCCCCATTGCCCATACAATCAGCCATCTTCCCTCCCACAAAATCACTACTTGATGACATGCATCTTCGACCTATTCACCTGTAGATTATCAAGTATTTTTCCAGCAAACATTCTTTCATTTGGTGTGCATTGCATTGACTGTAATTTTGGCTGTGTAACATTTATGTTCTATTTTCATTGTAAGTGTTTGCTGGATTTTCCTGAGGTGTGGCATATGGAGAAATTAGTTTTCAGATTAGCTAACCTATGACCATTCAGGAGATTTCCAGTCTAAAAGGCTTTCCAGCAATACGCTGATTTATAGGCCAACTATTTCCATTGCGCCTTCTATTAGAAAGTAGATAATCTATTCCCATGACGAAGATGATTATAATTTTGCACTGCACATCAGATTCTGTCTGAAGGTAATGGGCTTACAAGCATTGGCACGCAATGTAGAATAAATGAGACAACTTCCTGCTCATAGTATTAATGTAAGGATTAACAACCCTCTACCTCATTAACTATTTACATCATCTCTGTTTAACCCTTAAAAGATTGGCCAAAGAGAAAAGACTGTTGTATCTATCAAAACCAACCTTAATCATTGTAATAAATTCAAACATCAGTGGATAAAATACTCTGTTTATTACTCTACACATGCTCAAGGGGTATTTCTGATCATTTAAATGTCAAGCACTTAGTAATTAACTGAAGGCAAATATTTACAAATATACACATTGTTGGAATAATTTACCAAGCAAATTAACAGGGGAAGAAAAAATACTGGATTTACTTATAATTCTGTCAGATCTCAAATTGAGAAAAGAAAGACTTACATGTAATAGTGGCTTTTACAGACAACAAATGACCCAAGGTACCTCACAGTCAATTAGACTATTTTGCAATGTAGTCACTGTTGTAGTGTCATAAAGTGACATCACAAATAGTAATGGGTAAATGATGAGTTAATATTTTTTGTGATGTTGACTGGCCCGGACACCAAAGGTAACTCCTATGCTTTTCTTCAAAACACTGCCACAGAATTTTTTGCATAGACCTGAGAGGACAGATATTTAACATCTCATCCAAATGACAATGCAGCATTCCCTTAGAATTGTACTGGAGAATCAGCCTAGAAAGCTCTGCTAAGATCCTAGAGTTTGTCTTGAACCCATAGCCATCTGACTCAGTTGAAAGAGTGCTGCCTGCTAAGCCACAGTCAACACAAAGAGTGATCAGAAGAAAGTGAGGACTGCAGATGCTAGAGATCAGAGTCAAAAGGTGTGGTGCAGGAAAAGCACAGCAGGTCAAGTAGCATCTGAGGAGGAGGAGAGTCCATGTTTCGGCCTAAGCCCTTCATCAGGAAAGAGTGATCATGTTGAATTTTTCCAAGTTCATTGCCCCTCCAGGGTAAGGTCAGGGTGAGCCTTCTCCACCATCCAGATCCAGATTCTGATCAATCTTCTTGGGCTATGCCTTACTAAAGAGGTAGAGTGAATTCCCAGCAGCATCTCTGCTCAGCATTAGGAGATTGTCACTGAATTGAAGAAAAATGCAATGATCCTGCATCAGGACAGTCTTTGTCATGGCAACAGAATATCTAACATTAAAGAGTGCACAGGTCCTCTGACTTGCTTATTAAAATAAAATAAGTGGCTTGAAACAACACAGTTTTCTTTGTGTCTTACAATCAAATATTGGGGACAATTCTACAAGTCTGCACTGCAGACAGTATGGACTGAGACTGAAGCTGAAAGGTGCAACATAAACAAACAATCGAGTGATCATGTAGAAATCTTGGATTTGCCCAGAACAAAACACACTTGTAAAATTGCCGACAGAAAGTCTCCTTATAATGATCTCAACAACCAGCTGTTAAATATTTTCAGTTAGTCGTGGCCCAACGCTCTTCAGTCAGTGGTTTTACCACTTGTGCTTTATGAATTATGTGATGGAATGATTGGAACAACAACAATTAATCTTCCCCTAGATCCACTATTTATCAGACTGTTTCCTTTCATTGTTTTCCATGGTTCTGTTTCTAACATCTGAGGAAACAGCAAACAAGTTATTAGCAACTATTATAAGCACTGGCCTACTATTCCCACCATACTGTGCTTTAAACGGCATTTTACTAAAAATATGACACAATGCAATATACTATATATTTTTTTCAATGATTTTGAACAGTAAGTCACTGAAACTCTGTCTAAATTTGTTCTCCACTCAGGTAGAAATAACATCAGAATGCAATGATTCTTTTTTGATTTACACACCGAATTTAGTTTCCTTTTACTCAACCACCTTCTTAAATACACAACAAATAATGTTTTCTCTATTGCAATTATGTTGGGACAGGGTGGTCCAGCAATGGCTGTGAACAGGACTGCAGATACTTCCACTGACAATAAGTACCCCTCAGGGCCATGGACCAAGTGCTGGTAATTTAGGATTAGGTTGATGATCTAGTGTTTCTAACATATCGGTGTAGACCTGATGGGCCAAAGAGCCTCTTCTACACTGTATGATTGGCTAAAAAGATCTATAATTTAAGGCAAAGTGCAAAAAGAGAGTTTTCCCATTGAATTGGGCAGAAAAAAATGTTCATAAGACCTTGCACTGAAATATGCAGTGGCAATGGTTGGAGTTAGAATTTTGCATCATAGATTGCTTTCTGCTCGGAGGTTCATTGATTCAAAAATTGCTTTAGATTTCTACTCCAAATTTCCCTGTTTCTTTCCTGAAGTTCCAAAGGTGTAGGCTCATTGTTACGTTACAGTTCCATAGATAGTGCTAGGCTCCATGTACCCATGCAAAGCATTTCATTTTAAAAATATCTGTGATCATCTACAAATACCCTCACATTTACGTCCAGAAGAGATTGCTGGATGGATTAGGAATCATATGCCTTTCATGTCCTCATGGCATTACAAAGCAGCTCACAATCAATGAAGGGTTCCAGTTTCCTCCCACAGCCCAAAGGTGTGCAGCTTAGGTGGTTTGGCAATGGTTAGTTGCCTATAGTGTTCAGGAATGTGTAGGTTAGGTGGGTGGGAAATGCAGGGATATAGGGTGGGTGTGGGGGTTGGGTTAGTGTGGACTCAATGGGCCAAATGGCCTGCTTCCACACTGCAGCGATTCTATGATACTGTGATTCTATGACTTGTGAAGCATATTAACTGTTGGAATGAATGGGAATATGCCAGTTGTTGTAAACAGAGTTTATTTGATCCTTACTGCCGTAATCACCATGTTTTATGATGAGAGAGGTGTGTGCTTTCTTCCCCTCAGTGTGTGTACCAATTAAATAATTCTAGCAGCAAACTTTTGTCAGTTTTAAGACAAAGTTATTTATTATCACAAACTTATCACCAATCATTCACTTACTCATCTTACACACACTGTCACGCACACAAAATCAGAAAAAAGTGGCAGAGAAAATATAGCTTCACCTTATAGTAATCTCATTCTCTGTCAGGGCAAGCCTGCAGTTTCTTTGTAAAGGTAATATTTTAATATTGAAGTGAAGATCTATTGAAGCAAAGGATTCTCAGTAAGCAATTAGATCTCTTTTACAGGATAAAAACAAGGACTGCAGATGCTGGAAATCAAGGTCTAGATTAGAGTGGTGCTGGAAAAGCACAGCAGGTCAGGCAGCATCTAAGGAGCAGGAAAATCAACATTTCGGGCAAAAGCCCTTCATCAGGAATAGAGGCAGGGTGCCTGCAGAGTGGAGAGATAAATGAGAGGGGCGTGGGGGTGGGGAGTAAGTAGCATAGAGTACAATGGGTGAATGGGGATGGGGATGGAGGTGATAGGTCAGAGAGGAGGGTGGGGGAAGGTAACAAAGAGTACAATGGGTGAATGGGGGTGGGGATGAAGGTGATAAGTCAGAGAGGAGGGTGAAGTGGATAGGTGGAAAGGAAGATAGGCAGGTAGGACAGGTCATGAGGGCGGTGCTGAGCTGCAGCCAGGTTTACAAGCGAGCTGGGACCGGTTAAAGGGAAGTACTTCTCTGTGTTAGGATCTCCCACTTTCAATGTTTAACTGTTTAAGAAGTCTCACTTCCAAATACAATATTTCCTGTTGTTAGAGAGTGAGAGTGGAGTCAGTTCAGTTTTAATGTATATGCATTTTATGGAGACAACAGGCCATTTAAATCATCAACTGCCTCTACTGAAATGGAATTTTGACTGTGTAGTGTGTGCAACCTTGTGTTTGCTAAAAGCAGCTCTGCACTTTATGAATTTGTTTGGATCATAGGATACACCTCTGGAGAATTATGATACCCCTTTTGATATAACACTGGAACATCTTTGGTGGGCGGTGGGGGTTGTATCAGGTACCCTTTGGGATTTTTAGAAATATACTTGAATGTGCCCAGAAAGTATATATGCCCTTGGGACTGTCCAACTGCCACAGAACTGTTGAAGTTGTCAGAGAAATGTCAAATTATCAAAAAAAAATCAAACCTGTCAAGTGATTTAGCTCTGCTAGGTTTTGGCTTTCAAAATATCAAGAGATTTTGAAGAAAGCTTTTTCCATTTGTCTGTTGACATGAACTTGAAGATGGCATTAATTGAAGGGTGTTCAAGGGATTTCATTGTTTTTGTCAATGTGGATGTACTTTTTAAAATTGTGACAAGAGTAATGGGCACAGTATATTCTGTTAGCAGGTTCCCGAGGTTTTCCCTTGGTGGGTACAAGGGTGGGGTACTGGATAAGCTGCATGGAGGGAGGAAGGGAAGGGTAAGGGTTGGCAGATGGGGACTATGATTTGGCATGTTGGCACTAAGGTAGCATGGAGTTATTAATGGAGATAGAGATGGGGATGGACTGGGAGCATGGATTGGATTGGAGGTTTGGAGAACATGGAAGACATGTATTGGAGCATAAGCTTGCATGTAGGGTAGGAGGGAATTGTGGGTATAGGGGATTGGGACATGAGATGTCATGAATGACATGCATAAGGCAAAGGGACTGCACGGGAGAAGGTGACAGATGGATGTGGACTGGAGGGCTGTTTTGGTTTTATTACTGTAGTATTAATCTTTCCATACTGTGCTGATGAATGGATGCTGGCCTGATATATGCTCATATCTGTAGAACTGCACACTTTTCCAGGTTTGCCCTCACAGGTAAATTCCAAACCAAAATGCTGAGCAGTCTTTCCCAAATTGAGGTCATGGATCTGGGAATTTTCCTTTCAAACGCAGACTGAAAACATAGCTGTCTCATCAAGTGACCTTTGACAATTTCAAAGTCCTTTTCCAAATAAGGGACTGGTTACATTGAGTACATATTCTGGCTGTAGGTTTAACATCTTGAGAATTTGAAATAGCCAGAATTTCCGCCTTTGAATAATCCATTCAGTTTGATAATACCCTTTGGTTTGGTTTCAGAGAGTGGCATTGTTTCAACAGCATTCTGAAATGTTCCTTTTGATCTCCCTTGAGGCAGGGGAGTGGTATACAATGCACAAAGGGAATGAGGTGACCATCAGGCAGAGACTGGGGCATGGCACAGTCAATCTGTACATGAGAAGGTCCCACAAATGAGAATGGGATGAGCAGAGAAACTACTTTCTGATGTTGACCAGGAAAATGCTTCTGCTCTTCTTTGAATAGGATGTTTAACACTTGCCTGACAGAACTTTACTTTGACCATGTATAGCACAAAGATAGCACTGCTAGTGCATCAGCCATTCCTGCAGTAGCGATGATTTCCTTTAGATTATTTTCTATGGAGTGGATTACACATCTACAAACTTCAGAGGTAAGGGTGCCACCACTGAGCCTGGAGTTAGATACAAGGGCTCACCTCTTATACATTCCCATCACCATTCAGTTCTGGTGAAGTTAAAGCATCTAAATCCCAGAAGTAGAATGTGATGAGCAGCTGACATTGAAACTCTTCACTTTATGTTAACGTTCAAGATTAATTTCTCCTCCTCCTGTGTTTCTTTTTCAAAAAATCATTTATTTGAAGAAAGATTCACACTTTCTATTTCCCTGATTGATTAATTAGGCTGTACCAGAGAGTGTGTAACTTCAGCTTGGAGGCTTGTTTAGCTCAGTTGGCTGAATGACTGGTTTGCCATGTAGAATTTTATTTCATTTATTCAATCATAGGATGTGACTGTCTCTGGCTGACCAACGTTTATTGTCCATCCATAGTTGCCCGTGGTGGTGAGCTGTTGGCCACGTGCTGTAGGTTGCCACACAATGCCCTTAGTGAAGGAATTCCAGGATTTTGACCCAGCAACAGCGATATACGGTTGTATGGTGGCTCAGTGGCTAGCACTGCTGCCTCACAGCATCAGGGACCCAGGTTCAATTCCATCTTGGGCAATTGTCTGTGAGGATTTTGCACATTCTCCCCATGTCTGTATGGGTTTTCTCCCACAGTCCAAAAATGTGCAGGTTAGATGGTTTGGCCATGTTAAATTGTCCATAGTATCCAAGGATGTGCATATCAGGTTCATTAGCCATGGGAAATACGGGTATAGGATTGGGGGTGGGGGGCAGTGGGTGGGTCTGGTTGGGATGCTCTTCAGAGGCTCAGTATGGACTCAATGGCTGCTTCCAGACTGTAGGGATTCTTTGATTCAATATTTCCAAATCAGGATGGTGAGTGGCTTGGAGAGGAACTTGCAGGTGGTAATGTTTCCTCTCTATCTGATGCCCTTGTCCTTCTAAATGGAAGCGGTCATGGGTTTGGAGGATGCTTTCTAAAGATCTTTGGTGAACTTCTATTGTGCATCTTGGAGGTGGTATACGCTGAGCGTTGGTGGTGGAGGAAGTGGATGCTTGTTGATATGGTGCCAATAAAGGCCTGGATGGTATAAAGCTTCTTGAGTGGTGTTGGAGCTGCACCCATCCAGGCAAGTGGGGAGTATTCCATTAGATACCTGCCTTATACAGTAGACGGAGGACAGGCTTTGAGAAGTCAGTGAAGGATACAAAAAGAGAGAAAGTATACATTTATACCTCCCAAGCTAGATTTGATATTTTCAAACCAATCACTGATAATGTTGCTCTGAAGAATGCGAATAAAATTGTTTAACAAATCAATTATTTAACCTTTTACATTGATTTTTATAGCATGCCACTGTTCATGGTACAAGTGCACCTTATATTTTTTCTGGTTCTTCCAAGATATGCGTCAATTCCTTTCTCTCATAAAGTGTATTCTTAAATGTATCTGCTGTAATCACCTTTTGTTAGTTACGATCCCACAACACTAAATGGTTGTGACCAAGCAAATGTCCAGGAAAAAGATGAACCAGTTTTTTCACATGTCAGCTGTCGGAAATTTCTAACCAGATCATTATTTTAATCACATTGTATTTTTCTTTCTGGTCAGGTATCAATATCTCAGCCAATCAGGATGAAGAAACAGATCAGGAAACTTATCAAATGGAAATAAACACAGAAACTAAAAAATGCATCTTACGTGCACATACAGGGCATTTCTGGACATTGGTGAATCATGGAGGAATCCAATGCACTGCTTCTGAAATGCAAGTCATTCAAAATACATTTTTTGTTATAGTGTAAAGTATTATAAACTTAGACTGGTCACTATTGTATTGCTCAGTTAGATCACAAAACCCATTGACAGTGTCCACCTCTACATTTGAACCAGCCATTGACACACCATCCCAAATATTAACTCTCAAAGCCTTGCCAGGAGCATCGAAACCCCAGCTGGAATACTTCTTGGGATAGATTGCGTAACTGAGAAACCAGCATAAATGCTATGGAGTTTTGCCATTGGAATTTTAACTTCAAAGTATGCACATTATAGATCAAGTGAATGGCAGGTGTCTTTTCCCTAGGGAATTTCAAGATTATTTTTAAAGTGAGAGGAGAAAGATTTAAAAAGGGCATGATGGCAACACTTTTACTCAAGAGAGTGGTTCATACGTGGAATGAACTTCCAGAGGAAGTGGCAGATGTGCATACAGTCACAAAGTTTAAAAGATATTTAGATAAGTACATGAATAAGAAAGGTTTGGAGGGTCATAGACCAAGCACAAGCAGGTAGCATATGGTCAATTGGCCCAAAGGGTCTGTTCCTGTGCTGTATGATTCTATGACTCTGTGTTCCCAATGGGGAAATCTGGTCTGTGGGACTGGCCAATCCCCAGCCCTGGGGAGGGATGGGTAATCAGACAGAGAAGAGCTTGAGGAGCAGGAAGAGGTGACTCCTGTTTCTCATGGCCCACAAAGTTGCAACTTCATGCCTTGCTTCAGCCGCTGGGTTTCACAAGGCCTGCAAAACCTGTCAAGGCTGCAAAGCAGGTTAAATCAGAGCCTCCCACCTTGACTAAAGTATTTAAAATGCCCTCACTTGCTGCCAATGAGGTGCCAGCCTCCTGCTCTATGTTAGGAAAATGTGGAAGCTGGAAAGATGGAGTCAGCTCTCTGATGCACTGAGAATTTTGTTCCTTTTAGCGCACCCACTCACCCAAACCCCCTAACAACAAGAGCTCACTAAAAGCTTGAGAGGCTAAATGGCCTACTTCTGCTCGCAATTTGGTGTGTGTACTTGTGCGATCTGTCAAATGATCAAAGAACTTCACATCTGGCAGGTGTTTGAAGTCAGAAATAATGGCAACATAGAGTCATAGAGGTGTACAGCATGGAAACAGACTCTTGGGTCCAACCTGTCCATGCCGACCAGATATCCCAATCCAATCTAGTCCCACCTGCCAGCACCTGACCCATATCCCTCCAAATCCTTCCTATTCATCTACCCATCCAAATACCTCTTAAATGTTGCAATTGTACCAGCCTCCACCGCATTCTCTGGTGTTTGAGTGAAATGATTCAAGAGGGCAGTGCAGTAGTGATTCTACCATCAACCTCCATAAGTGGGCAAACGGTTATGTAGAGTCAGAGGAGGCAAGTTCCAAGCAGAATCATATTGTTAAAGGAGCGTCGCTTTGATCAAAGATATTCAGAATGAGGTTTACAGGATTACTGACCACCAGTGGAGCTGAAGAAAGAATGGACACATAACATGCAGTAGTCTACACAGTAGAGAACATGAGCAATGGAATTCTGGTGTATCTATGGATTTGCAAAGGGAACATGAAGTGAGGCCTGGAAAGAGC
Source organism: Hemiscyllium ocellatum (assembly GCF_020745735.1). Classification (NCBI taxonomy): domain Eukaryota; kingdom Metazoa; phylum Chordata; class Chondrichthyes; order Orectolobiformes; family Hemiscylliidae; genus Hemiscyllium; species Hemiscyllium ocellatum. Next base: position 22,582,689 of record NC_083425.1, on the reverse strand, counting down.
TAATTGGAGAAGTCAATCCTAATTGCTGGAGGTGTAAATTAAAGTTACTAATGATATAGGAGTGGAAGAAAGAGAGCCAATCAGTAAAATAAAATATTTCCTTTGTACAACACCTTTCACAAATTCAGAACAGGAATGGAAGTAATAATTGTTAATCAGTGATAATAAAAATCAGAGAGATATAGAACAGGCAGGTAATGCCTATTTTACTTAACAACCTAAATTCTAAATGAACTCCAAGCATGAATTATGTCCCAAACTGCATTTATGTTATTGCCATAATCACTATGCATTTTGTCATTTTGTTTCCAAACCCTGTAAACAAATTATCACCCACTTGTCATCGAAATCATTCCCACAGTGTCATTCCACTATCTCACCAGGCTTGAATCACACAATGTTTATTGTGTTACAGTTATTACATGTGTAATGTTACATATAATTATAATGTGGGCTGGTCACAGTGTAGAGTTTGTAATATGCACCTTACTTAACTTTAATGAATACTATCCATGTACACAGAAATGGTGTACATTTTAGCTTCAGTGAGAGATGACGGCTGAGAAGATGACCAATTCTCTGAACAGATTATTTTCCTCTTTCTAATGCAGAGATGCCAACTGTATGTTTGAAATTGAATGGCGTGGACGAAGAATAGCAATCAAGGCTAACAATGGCAAATATATTTGTACAAAGAAAAATGGGCATCTTGCATCAGTGAGTGATTCAGTTGGTGAGTTAATCCAGATTGAAAGAAACTTTAAAAAGCTGAGCTGCAGATGGATGGGTTTAATTGTGTTATTTTCAGTAACTACCATGTACCAATGCCAAATAATTCTTAGTCATGCCTATTGGGATTAAACTATTCACATTAAAGGGTTTTATGCAACAAAATTATTTTAGTGATTGTAACAAGGCCAGCCAGGTAGACCTCATAGAATATGAGTTCCCTGATTGGACCAGGTTAACAGCCCCAATCAGGGTGCGCTATTTGACAGATAAAAACAGGAATTCTGAGAGCAGACTCTGAGTAAACTAGACCAGTGTCAAGCATTATGCATATTTAAATACAGAGTGATTTGGTGATCGGCTACCGGCCTCTGTGGAATTATTTCAGTGGCAATGAAAGAAAATAATATATTCCTGAAGAAATTCGCTTTTAAGCATTTCTGGCATCAAGCCATTATTTGGGAAGCTTGACCTTCAATCCTGCCATCGAAGACTGGTCCAGGATATGGAAAGAATGCGTTATTTTTCCTATGTAAATAACATTGCAGCAGATGAAAAGCAATGAGTAATTCTCCTGACAGCTTGTGGGCCGACAGCTTTTTCGATTATTAGGAGCCTAACACATCCTGAGGCACCAGATGCTAAAACCTTTCAACAGTTGATGGATTTAGTTAAAAATATTATGACCCCAAGCCTCCTCTAATTCTGAGATGCTATTGGTTTTACTTGGCAGCTCAGGAACCAAGGGAATCCATGTTGGGATTTTTGATGAGGTTAAGTTGGCTGGCAGAGGAATGTGACTTTGGTTTAACCCTTAGTGAGATGCAGAGAGACCGTTTGGTATGTGGGATAAATGCTGTATCTATGCAAAAGCACCTACTAGCTGAAGCCCAACTGAATATCAAGTGAGCACAGCATCTGGCTTTGTCATTGGAAAATGCAGCAAGTGGAGTATATAATTTACAAGGTATTCCAACGGAAGTGGACACCCTCACCTTTTCGACTGAGCTTGGGGAACACTATTTGAGTGAAGCGAATTGCATAGCCTCACTCAGCACATATCCTGAACAGAGGAACTATCGGTTAGCCCACAGCAAAACCCCAAAACAAAGCTAAACCTCAGCCAGATGGTTAACATTTTCTTCAGGATCTGCACCTGACAGCCATTGTAGTTGCTGCTGGTACGTGAACAAAGACAGCGGAAGAGTCCCAGTTGCCCTGAATTGATTAAGAGAACTCCTTGGCCACCATCCAGAAGAATGCATACCCTGGAAGGTCCACCTACAGCTGGTTAGGAACAGTGAAATTGCTTAGCAACATCCAGATCAGAACCAATTGAAACAAACATCTGGTTAAATGGTCACCTGCTTCTAATGGAGGTTGATACCAGCATGGTATCAGTGACTGCAGAACCAGTCTTTAACAAAATTCGCTATGGACTCCAACCCTTAAAATTACATAAGACCTCAGCTAGACTGAGAACCTATACCAGGGAACTTTTACATATTAAGTTCCAGTCTCATTTGAAAAGTAGCTGGTTCAGTTACCACTCGTCAGGTGCTTTACTCGTTTATTCCAAAGGTCGTAAGACACCTGAGTTGACTCTTCTCGTGATCGCAAGAGGCGGGCTATGGTTTGGTACATATGGTCTGTATCTGAGGCTGAGTCGGAGGAACCATTTACACTGTGAAACACCCCAGAAAAGGCCACAAGAGAAAGAATAGGCCTACATCCCCAGACTTAGAGGAGGAGGAAGGATGTTGTGATTGTAACAAGTTCAGCCAGTTGGACCTCACAGAATATGAGTTCCCTGATTGGGGCTGTTAACCTGGTAGGTCAGGGAATCTTGACTGACAGATATAAACACGCATGTCAGAGGATCTGTTCATTCCGAGAGCTGGCTCTGAGGAAGCTGGATCAGTGTCAAGTGCTACGCGCATGTAAATAGAGGTTGACTTGGTGACAGTTATTTCAGTTAAGACTTGAACAGGTCATTTCCTCATTCAAATGATAGGCCAGGAATTCATGAAAATGCAAACATATTGGGCACTAACAGTGCAATTTCAGGGGAAAACATTTAATGAGGTGCTACAATAAGAATTCCAAATCCAATTTAAACCCACTTAGTTCATCCCTTATTATTAGAACCAAGTTATCATTCACAATCTGAAATTCCAGAAGAAATTGTTTTTTGGGTGATGCGCAAGATATGTTGACCACATCTAACCTACAACAATATTCATATAACAATCATATTGCTACTAGGTTTCACACGTGATTGCTCTTAATTAAGTTTCAAAATCATCACCTCTAACATGTGTTTCAAAGTATGAAGATTAGAAACTCAATAACTTGAATGTTTTAGAATGTGACTTATACTTTAACAATAGAATTGTTTATCAAGAAACAAGGGATAGCAATAATAGGTTTTGTAAATTAATATACAAATAACTTACATTAAATATGTACAATTTAAACTTCATTTGAGATTTAATTGCAGGGAACTATAAAAATACATACAGAGGAATTTTGATTGTTAAAAGACCGTTCTAAACTTCATAGAGTCATAGAGATGTACAGCATGGAAACAGACCCTTCAGTCCAACCCAACTGTGCCGACCAGATATCCCAACCCAATCTAGCCCCACTTGCCAGCACCCAACCCATATCCCTCCAAACCCTTCCTATTCATATACCCATCCAAATGCCTCTTAAATGTTGCAATTGTACCAGCCTCCACCACATCCTCTGGCAGCTCATCCGATATACATACCACCGTCTGCGTGAAAAAGTTGTCCCGAGGTCTCTTTTATATCTTTCCCCTCTAACCCTAAACCTATGCCCTCTAGTTATGGACTTCCCAACCCCACGGAAAAGACTTTGTCTATTTATCCTATCCATGCCCCTCATCATTTTGTAAACCTCTATAAGGTCACCCCTCAGCCTCCGATGCTCCAGGGAAAACAGTCTCAGCCTATTCAGACTCTCCTTGTAGCTCAGATCCTCCAATCTTGGCAACATTCTTGTAAATCTTTCCTGAACCCTTTCAAGTTTCACAACATCGTTCCGATAGGAAGGAGACCAGAATTGCATGCAATATTCCAACAGTGGCCGAACCAATGTCCTGTACAGCCGCAACATGACCTCCCAACTCCTGTACTCAATACTCTGACCAATAAAGGAAAGTATACCAAACGCCTTCTTCACTAGCCTATCTACCTGCGACTCCACTTTCACGGAGCTATGAACCTGCACTCCAAGTGTTCATTAACACTCCCTAGGACCTTACCATTAGGTGTATAAGTCCTGCTAAGCTTTACTTTCCCAAAATGCAGCACCTCGCATTTATCTGAATTAAACTCCATCTGCCACTTCTCAGCCCATTGGCCCATCTGGTCAAGATCCTGTTGTAATCTGAGGTAACCCTCTTCACTGTCCAATACACCTCCAATTTTGGTGTCATCTGCAAACTTACTAACTGTACCTCTTATGCCCGCATCCAAATCATTTATGTAAATATCAAAAAGTAGAGGACCCAGCACTGATCCTTGTGGCATTCCACTGGTCACAGGCCTCCAGTCTGAAAAACAACCCTCCACCACCACCCTCTGTCTTCTACCTTTGAGCCAGTTCTGTATCCAAATGGCTAGTTCTCTCTGTATTCCATGAGATCTAACCTTGCTAATCAGTCTCCCATGGGGAACCTTGTCGAATGCCTTACTGAAGTCCATATAGATCACATCATAATTGAACATTGTTAGCTTGTGAGACCAATTCAAGCAATCAGTGACAAATGTTTGTGCCTGCATATGAATTTCTTGCCTGATAGTTTAATAAAGACATGAGACGACTTCAGATTAACAACTTTGCTGATATACGAAACTGAGAAATTTGAAATGATTGGTAATGCATTTGTTAACATAAACAGCACAATTTGATTTCCTTTTGCATTCTTGTTGTAATGCCGAAATTGATTCAGGATGAAAAGACAAAGGGCAGGAAAATGTCCCCAGAATGATGATTGCATTTCATCACAACTGAAGCTGAGAACTGAGTCAAAATTAAGGTGATATTTCTTTCTTGATGTTGCTTTAGGGGAAGACGAAGAGTTTACATTGAGGCTCATTAATAGGCCCATCCTAGTACTAAGAGGAGACCATGGATTTGTCTGTCACCACAAAAGCTCCAGCACACTTGATGCCAATCGGTCAGTTTATGATGTCTTTCACCTCGTGTTTGAGAATGGAGCTTATCACATTAAAGGTGAGAGCGTGGACTCTGCATATTAATGGATTTTTCAGTTTTAAAGCATTGAATAACTCATTGTTTTTTTGGAGCCTCTTGACCCTTTGGTTTGGCCTCAAGAACAGTCGCTATAACATACTTTAATGTGCTAACATGCTGAGGATAAATTTCATCACCATCAGATAAATTGTTGTGCACAATTTTTCACTGAAACAAAGATATAATGTTAAAAGGCAGAGTCATCAGGTATCTTGCTCGCTTATTCCAAAGGTGGTAGGACACCTGAGCTGACTCTTCACATGAAGGCCCATCATATCTTCTTGCAATCAGGCAGCTTAGAGGCTAACAATGGGCTGTTCTGTAAAATCATGTCCCCAGGATAGAATGTCCAGTCAGCGAGAGCTACCAGCCAATCAGAGGCTCTCAGCTGTCAGCCTTGGCAGCTTCATGGTGGGGAGTTGGGGGGGGGGGGGGTGGGGTGGGGGCGCGGGTGAAGATCATGACTGCTGCAGGAAGAACAACATGTTTTATGGGGCTGGGTTTCGGGGGTTGGGGATAACAGGCAAATGGGGGTGGTCAGTAAATTCATAGGTATGTGTGTGTCAGGGGGGTTGGTGGTTGGCTGTCAGTGATACTATCTGCATAGTATCCAGTCCCTTCATCATTCCCAATTTAGTGCAGGTCAAGGGACTTTATCCTGCAACTAGTAAACTACCCACAATGCTTCACTAGTCAAGTGGGCTATCTCTTATTTGTACTGTCTGGACCAGACATAATTCCAGCCCAGGCAGGAAAAGGTTCTCACATGATCCTTAAATAATCATTAATTGCTATTTAAAGCCCTCAGTAGGTGATGTGATAGGAAGGTCACACATCAACCTTCTTGTTCAGAACTTAATTCTTGGAAGATGGCAGAGTCCACCAGCTAATTAAGTTGCTTTCCTGCTGCAGGCCTGTCACTCTGAGACCTGAAGGGTCATTATGTAGGGTGCTACTAAAATCTTAAAGGACCACTTATCTTGAGAGATTCCCTTCAAAGTTGGTTGAGGTGTATAAAGCTATCGGGGCATGGACAGGATGGATGTTCTCCTTAGTTGAAGGGTCATTAATGAGGAGACATAATTTTATGGTGAAGGGCTGGAGGTTTAGAGGGGATTTGAGGAAAAATGAGAGTGTTTTGGGTGTCTGCAATGCACTGCCTGGGAGGGTAATAGAGACAGGAAACCTCACAACCTTTAAAAAGTATTCAGATGAGCATACTCATCCAATGTCATTACATTCAATGCTATTGGCCAAGTGCTGGAAAGTGAGATTAATGTGGATAGATTGATTCAGACATGATGGGCCGAAGGGCCTCTTCCATGCTATATGACTTACTGACCCTATGAGTTTCAAACATTGCTCTCATTTTTAGTCATAGATTTTGTCAGGATTGCAATATTATTTTAGAATTAACTGGCTGTCAGTTCCAATCTAGTCCAATGTGCAATAAGCTGACAGAGTGTTTATTTAAATTGTGTTAATTTAGATAGCTTTCATAAATCAGAAATACCCTTTTCGTCATGCACCAACAATGAATGTAATTATATAGAATATCCTGTCTAAAACATCAAATTTAAGGAACATGTGACTCTCTTAGGTACATGTTGTGTATGTACGTATTTATATTTCAAAATAAATTTCTTATAAATTTCTGTCTTTTGATTGAGATATTAAGTAAAGCCCCATCTATCTTCTGGAGTAAATGTAAAACATCCCATGGCACTATTTTGAAGACCAGGAGAATTATCCTTGGTGTCATGTCCTATATTAATCCCTCCATTAATATCAAAAAAACAAAGTTAAAAATCACACAACACCAGGTTATAGTCCAACAGTTTTATTTGGAAGCACTAGCTTTCAGGGCACTGCTCCTTCATTAGGTAGCTGTGGAATTTATAGCATTCTGTGTGTTATGATCCTGTTCCACAGCTACCTGATGAAGGAGCAGTGCTCTGAAAGCTAGTGCTTCCAAACAAACCTGTTGGAGTATAACCTAATGTATGATTTTTAACTTTGACCACCCCAGTCCAACACTGGCACCTCCACATCAAACAAAATAAATTCACTGATCATTATCACATTGCCGTTTTTAAGAGTTTGCTGTGTGCAAAGTTGACCATTACATTTCCTGCATTAAACAATAACTACACTCCCAAAGTACTTAATTGGTTATAAAGCACTTTGAAACATTTTGATTGTCATGAGAAGAACAATGTAAACACTTCTTTCTTTCTTTCAATCTTGTGTCTTGACTGCAGAGAGAGTGATGAATGTCTTTACCTGTAGAAGCCTTCATTTCTCACTTGTTACCCTGAAGGACAGTTAATTGACTGACTAGCATTGTACTAGCAATGGGTTTGAAGGATCCAATGGAGTAAAGTTTTAATGCAGGAGTGATCTTCATATCTGTGACTTGTCTGCAGATTTATTTTTGAGGCCCCAAAGGTAATTCTCATCTTATGCACCCAGTAAGGATTTAGCCAGTAATTACAGATACTTGGAAAAGGAGAGATACAGATTTAATGTACAAATACAATCACACTTCCAACCCTGAGCCAGAAAGGTAATGATTCAAATCACAGTCCAAGACTTGAGCACATTAACGGGCCAAGGTAGTGGTGCATTGTGTGAAATGCTGGTTTGGATGGGATATTAAACAGTATCCCTGATATAGATTTTCACCTAGAGTGGATTAATTCTTATATCTCCATGGCAGCAGTAGATTGGGAAAATTTAAGGGGGCAGGCTTCATTCAGCTGTCAGGCAGCAAGGTGCTCAGAGCAAAGTCCATTGTAAAAATGTTGAATGAGCCCAGGGCCATCCTCCAATTTGCAGGAAAGTAACAGAGAGTATTTTTTTGAGCATCTCATGGAAGGGAATGAGGGGAGTTTAGATCAGGGAGGACCATGACTTTTCCTTTGCGGAAGATTTCCTGTTCAAATGCAATCAGGATGCATAAATTCATGAGGAACTATTTTGCACATTCAGATTTAAAATGATGCTTAGGGGTTGAGATATAAGCGTGCAGGTATATTGTTCTCTTTTAAATGACTGCTTGTCTGCTATCCCCCAGGCTGGTAGTATTAACCTTGATCTTCTTCATCATTTCACACGGACATAAAAATATTCTACTGCATTACTTAATGAGAAGCAAAGAGTTTTCTTAGTGAGCTGATCAATCCACAATCCTTAACCAACATTAAACCAATTATTCACATACAATTGCATTTGTCAAATTTTGCTATGCACAATTGACTGTCACGCCGACCTACAGAAAAATTACAGTGAGATTTTGGAACAAAAAAAAATTCATTGTATAGGAATTATTTCAAAATATCTTGAGGACATGATAAGGTGCTATATAAATGTGAGCTCTGTTTTTTTGTCAGAATTTGATAAGCTTGCTGCCATCATTTGCTTATCCATTATAAATACAGGGAGGCACTGGCATTAAACACACAGGGATTTCATGCCAAGCAGGGTCTCCCAGTCACATTAGGTGTAATAAACATAAGACTGGGAGATGGTGAGAAACTGAAATAAAACACTGCAAACTTTGAAAATCTGTTCATATTCTGTAAGTTAATGAATTGTTCTACCCTGGAATAATTAGGGCAATTTATTCACAAAATGTGATGATGCACAGAAATTATTCATCCTTCTTTATAATTCAAAAGGGCTGTATAAGTTTCAAAATCCTGAAATACTGCAAGATTGAAAGAAAGCCACCAAACACAACATCAGGTTGTCCAACTACACACAACCATGAAACTGCACAGGAAGCTTTAATGGCTCAATCAGCATACTCACTTTCCAATGTGAATTATATGGACTTGGAAGGTTCCAATTTTTATCTGATTCAACTAATCCCAGGCAATTTGATTGAAGAATAAATAATTTGAGGTTATAACTGGGAGTGTTGCGACTGTCCTTAATACCCTGAGACCTGGCTGGACCCAGCAGAGTCATAGAGATGTACAGCACGGAAACGGACCCTCCAGTACAACTCGTCCATGCCGACCAGATATCCCAACCCAATCTAGTCCCACCTGCCAGCATTCGATCCACATCCCTCCAAATCCTTCCTATTCATGTATCCATCCAAATGCCTTTTAAATGTTGCAAATGTACCCGCCTCCACCACTTCCTCTGGCAGCCCATTCCACACATGCCCACCATCTGCATGAAAATGTTGCCCCTTAGGTCTCTTTTATACCTTTCCCCTCTCACCCTAAACATATACCCACTAGTTCTGGACTCCCCCAACCCAGGGAAAAGACCTTCTCTATTTACCCTATCCATGCCCCTCATGATTTTATAAACCTCTATTAGGTCACCCCTCAGCCTCTGACACTCCAGGAAAAACAGTCCCACCTTATTCAACCACTCCCTACAGCTTAAATCCTCCAACTCTGGCACTATCCTTGTAAATCTTTTCTGAACCCTTTCAAGTTTCACAACATCCTTCCAATAGGGAGGAGACTAGAATATTTGAAAAGTGGCCTAACCAATGTCCTGTACAGCCACAATGTGACCTCCCAATTCCTGTACAAAACACTCTGACCAATAAAGGAAAGCATACCAAATGCCTTAATTCACATCCTATCTATCTGCGACTCTACTTTCAAGGAGCTATGAATCTGCACTCCAAGGTCTCTTTGTTCAGCAACACTCCCTAGGACCTTACCATTAAGTGTATATGTCCTGCTAAGATTTGCTTTCCCAAATGTAGCACCTCGCATTTATCTAAATTAAATTCCATCTGCCACTCCTCGGCCCATTGGCCCATCTGATCAAGATCCTGTTGTAAACTGAGGTAACCTTCTTCGCAGTACACTGCACCTCCAATTTTGGTGTCATCTGCAAACTTACTAGCTATACCTCTTACGCTCACAACCAAATCATTGATATAAATGACGAAAAGTAGTGCACCCAGCACCGATCCTTGTGGCACTTTAATGATCACAGGCCTCCAGTCTGAAAAACAACCTTTCACCACCACCCTCTGTTTTCTATCTTTGAGCCAATTCTGTGTCCAATTGGCTAGTTCTCCCTGTATTCCATGAGATCCAACCTTGCTAACCAATCTCCCATGGGGAACCTTGTTGAATGCCTTACTGAAGTCCATATAGATCATGTCTACCACTCTGCTCTCATCAATCCTCTTTGTTACTTCTTCAAAAAACTCAATTAAGCATGATTTCCAAGGCACAAAGCCTTGACGACTATCCCTAATCAGTCCTTACCTTTCCAAATACGTGTACATCCTGTCCCTCAGGATTCCCTCCAACACCTTGCCCACCACTGATGTCAGGCTCACTGGTCTATAGATCCCTGACTTATCCTTACCATCTTTCTTAAATAGTGGCATCACATTAGCCAACCTCCAATCTTTTGGCATCTCACCTGTGACAATCGATAATACAAATGTCTCAGCAAGGGGCCCAGCAATCACTTCCCTAGCTTCCCACAAAGTTCTTGGGTACACCTGAGCAGGTCCTGTATTTCAAGACATCCAGCATGTCCTCCTCCACTGTCCTTTTCCACAGTAAACACTGATGCAAAACACTCGTTTAGTTTCTCCCCCATCTCCTGCTGCTCCACACAAAGGCCGCCTTGCTAATCTTTAAGGGGCCCTATTCGCTCCCTTGTTACCCGTTCATCCTTGTAAAAATCCTTTGGATTTCCCTTACCCGGATTTGACAAAACTTTCTCATGTCCCCCTTTTGCCCTGTTGATTTCCCTCTTAAGTATACTGTTCTGCCTATATCTGACATATGCTTCCTTGTTTTTCTTAACCAAACCCTCAATTTCTTTACTCATCCAGCATTCTCTATAACTACCACCCTTTCATCCTAACAGGAATAATCGTCTCTGGACTCTGGTTATCTCTTTTCTGAAGGCTTCCCATTTTCCAGCTGTTCTTTTACCTGCGAACAGCTGCTCCAAATCAGTTTTTGTAAGTTTGCCTAATACCATCAAAATTGGCCTTTCCCCAATTTAGAAATTCAACTTTTAGATTTGGTCTACCCTTTTCCATCACTATTTTAAAACTGATAGAATTTCGCTGGCCCCAAAATGCTCCTCCACTGACACCTCAGTCATCTGACCTGACTTATTTCCCAAGAGTGGGTCAGATTTTGCACCTTCTCTAGTAGGTACATTCACATACTGAATCAGAAAATGTTCTTGTACATGCTTAACAAATTCCTCTCCATGTAAATCCTTAACACTGTAGCAGTCCCAGTCTATGATTGGAAAGTTAAAATCCCCTATTATAACCACCCTATTGTTCTTACAGATAACTGAGACCTCTTTTCAAAATTGTTTCTCAATTTCCCTTTGACTATTAGGGGGTCTATAATACAATCCCAATAAGGTGATCATCCCTTTCTTATTTCTCAGTTAAACCCAAATAACTTCCCTGGATGTATTTCTGGGAATATCCTCCCTCAACACAGCTGTAATGCTATCCCTTATCAAAAATGCCACTCTCCCTCCTCTCTTGCCTCCATTTCTGTCCTTCCTGTAGCATTTGTATCCTGGAACATTAAGCTGCCATTTCTGTCCATCCCTGAGCCACGTTTCTGTAATTGCTAAGATATCCCAGCCCCATGTTCTTAACCATGCCCTGACTTCATCTGAAATAAATGCAGATTAATTTATCAGTCCTACCTGGTTTTCTGCTTTATCCCTGCCTGCCCTGACTATTGAGTCGCTTCTTTTCTCAACTGTACCAATCTCAGATTAACCTCTTTCCTCACTATATCCCTGGGTCCAACCCCCCACCTTACTAGTTTAAATCCACCCGAGCAACTCTAGCAAATCTCCCTGCCAGTATATTAGTCCCCTTCCAATCTGTCCTTCTTGTACAGGTCACAGATCTAATGATCCAAAAATGTGCATCCTTCTCCCTTACACCAGCTCCTCAGCCATTAATTAATCTGCTCTATCCTCCTATTCCTACCCTCACTAGTTCATAGCACTGGGAGTAATCCAGATATTACTACTCTCGAAGACCTCCATTTTAAATTCCTGCCTAACTGTCTATATTCTCTCTTCAGAATCTCAACCTTTTCCCTTCCTATGTTGTTGGTTCCAATGCGTACAATGACCTCCTGCTGGGCTCTCCTCCCCCCCGCCCCCTTGAGAACATTCTGCACCCTCTCTGAGACATCCTTGATCCTGGCACCAGGGAGGCAACACACCATTCTGATTTTTCACTGCTTGCCACAGAAACATCTATCAGTGCCTTGGACTAGAAAGTCCACTAATACAATCGATCTCTTGGAATCCGACGCAGCCGTCATTGCATTAGAGCCAGTCTCGATACCAGAAACTTGGCTGTTCATGCTACATTCCCTTGAGAATCCATCACCCCCTACATTTTCCAAAACAACATACTTGTTTGAAATGGGAATAGACACAGAAGACTCCTGCACTACCTGCCTATCTCACTTACCTTTCCTGGAATTACCCCATCTGTGTGACTGTATCTGTGACTTTTCTCCCTTTCGATAACTGCCATTGGTCACACTTTCTTGCTCTTGTAAATTCCTCATTGTCTCTCACTATCAATCCAACTGATCCATTCGATCTGATAGGATTCACAATCAACAGCATTTGTTGCAGATATAATCCTCAGTGATACGTAAACTCTCCCTAAACTCCCACATTTAACAAGAAGAGCACATCACTCTACTAATAGCTATTTTTGCTTCTTCCAATCTACAGACCCAGAAAATAACATCATCTTATTCCTCTGCAAAACACTACTCCAGATTAAATTAATACTTATGGATTATATTTTTAAGTTTAATTAAGAGACATATCTCAATAAAAACATATAATCAAGAAATAACCCACTCTACTCACTTCTGCAGACTTTCAGCAAGGCCCCAAAGCCACACTTAAAACTATTCACTTATCTCTCTCTGTACAGTGACCTCTCCCAAACAGGTTCCTCCAGGATCAGTTGTGAATTTCATTGTTTGTTAATTTCCTGTTGCACCCCAGCGATACATTAATTCAACAGCAAAGGTAGTAGCTGCACAGTTCAGTTAGCAGTGTGAGTTTCTCTTTTTTCTCTCTCTCTCTTTCTCTCTCCTGCACAGACCGTGTGCTGCCTTTGTCTGTTCCTAACGCTTTTAAAAGTACCATTGTTTTGACTTTTATTTACTCGAGTAGTTCAGAGAACATGAATTCAAATCCCACCATGGCAGTTTGAGAATTTTAATTCTGCTGAAAAATATATATCTGATGGCAGCAGAAAATGACCATGAAGCTGTTGAATTCAAAACACAACTGTTCACTAATGCCTTTCAGGAGGGAAACTTGCTATTCTTACCCACTCTGACACATACATCTCCAAAGTCCCATGCTGACATGGTGTGTGTCTCCTATGACTCCTAGCTGATTCTGCAGCAATTCAAGAAGATGGACTCTCACTACATTTTCAGGGAACAAGATGCCAGCATTGTTAGTGATGCCACACCTCAAGAATTGTTAATTTTAAAAGAATTAACTAATTGTTCCACTGCCTGGACTGATGAAGAAATAGAGAAGTCACATTCAGAGTGCCAAAATGTTTCACGAGTCATAGGTGTTAAAAAAAGAAAAAGTAAAGGAAACTAATCTAGAGAAATTTTAAACCACAAATTGACGTCACTATCCTCATACCAGAAAATTTGTAAGGAAAGCACAATGAGGAGTGACGTTGTGCAATTAATAAAGACATGAAGTCGGATTGTGTATTGAGGAGATCAATTTTTATGGTTGTCTTTATAATATTGTTTGATGGGCACTAGCTCTCTGTCCTCATATTCCTGAGCACATGTTCTTTCTTCACAGGCTCTGATGGCAAGTTCTGGTACACTTCCAGTACTGGGACAATCTGTACTGACAGTGTCATTCCTGAAGACTTTTACTTAGAATTCCGAGATCACGGTCGACTGGCTATCAAAGCAAAGAACAAAAAGTATCTGCGAGGAAATCAAGCAGGCACACTTAGGGCAGATGCTGATGAAGTGGACAATTCAACTTTATGGGAATATTAAAGGATAGAAGCAGCCTCAGTAGAACATAAGAACTCTAGCTGTATTCCTTGCCATCAACCTGAAGGACAGAGAAAACAAAAGTGGACGATTGTCTGCAGAGATTGATATTCAAATGTTGATTCATTCCCTTTGATAAAGCCAGCATTTCAATTTGTAATTGGTAATATGGAGCAACTTAAAATCTCACAATATAAATGTTTATCACTTTGATGAGGTATTGATAGCTGATACGTTTGATATCACTGTCTCATTCAAGGATGTTTATTTCTTGGACTTTGTTTTTTGATATTTAATACGGGATAAGATTTTTTTCAAACTTACACTAGTTTATGTTAACTGATTGTTTTGTAGTTATCAGCATTATTTGTAACACGATTATTTGACTATTGAATAGATATTGCAGCAGCATAGCACAGAAAGGTGAAATAAATTATGAATATTACTCATTTTATAAAATCCAACATGATTCAAATCCACTGTAACTGACAGAGAAGATTGTTTTACTTAATAATGATGGCAGATAAATTAAGTCTAAGACAAATAGAATCTAAATTGACTCAAAAATGTGATTTCTTTTTAAATAAAAATGCTTTAAAAAAAACTTTGCTTTGACACAGTATAAGCTTGCAATACAGAACTCAGCCAGCATTCCCAGTTCTGATGCTGATATTCATTTCAGCTGGAATGTACTTGTCTGTTGATCTCAGACTCATAGTTAAGTATCTCCCACATCCCCACTATACAAATTGCCACTTCAACCAGGTACTGGAGGATTGCCAGTGTCAATACAATCATACCATGTTAAGAATTTCTATTTCCAAGAAAGCAATGGGAGAAAACTATCAGGAGATTGAAAAAAAGAGTAACCACAGCTCATGGGATTAATCAAAATGATTAGAAATACTTTAAACATCTGGGGTCCAGCACACATTTCTTGAATATCTCAAGTTTATTTTCTACAACTCTATCATGGTTGCACTTTGTTGATAACATTTCTATTGTCCCCGATCACTAACACCAAAGCCACAGACAATTTCTCAGTGATATGACAACTCAGATTTATCTTTGATTGTGCTAGACAGATTTGGCTTACCACTTCACATATACATATCTGTGTGCAAGGTTTTTGTATATTTTCATTTGTAATTGTATATCTGGATTATTTATATAGTTAACCTAGTTTGATTTGTTTCATTTTACAGAAAACTTTGTAACTTGGATCTGTATTATTTGGATAAAACCTTTTTCCTGGTAAATGTGTTACTGTAAGTTAGGGCACACCATAGAAGAAATCTAAGCAGTGTCCTGTTTGAGAGTTAATGAGTACAGTCAATGCCAGTCATCCTGTGAAATGCTCCATTGTTACTTTGGGGTACTACTGCTTCAGTGTTTAGAGTAACTTGATCAAAAACCAAATTATGAAAACAAATATATTTATCATCATATTTATAATAAAATAGGAGCTGTGACTGAAAGTTTTAATAAAGAGTTCACTGGATCATTGCAATGCTTTTACTTTATACAACTAAAGGTTGATTTGCTGTGATCTGTGACGTTTCAGGTTATCGCACTGTTTGCAACTCCTTCCCCACTATACAGACATTTTTAACATCAGGTAATCAGCAGTGTATATAGTAGATGTACCAAAATTGTCACTGATGATTTGCTGACTGAGACAAGCACATTGACCACTCTCTCGTGCAAAATGGAATTTAGTGACAGCAATTCTTCCAACCTGTAGGTTTCCCAATGTCCAAGGCAAAATGAATGATCCATGTAAACATTTAGATTTCCAGATGTAATGAAATGGACTATATGAATGAGGAATCCCTTCATTAATAAACAAGTGAATAGTACCTGACAGCACATCATTATGCAGGTCAATTTTACATTAAGGCAATCCTGTGCCTGGGAAGAAGGTAGAAATGAATGATGGGCTCTCAGCAGGCTCATAAGTTCCCTTTGAAAACCTGTGGTGAGCAATTCAAAGCAGATAAAGAAAAGGCCATGCATTTATGATAGAACAGATGAAACCTTGGAATGTTTTAGTACCTTAAAGATATTGTTGCCATTTTTCTGATATTATAGCTGCAATCAGCTATAATTCCTGAAGAAGGGCTCATGCCCGAAATGTCGATTCTCCTGCTCCTTGGATGCTGCCTGACTTGCTGTGCTTTTCCAGCAACACATTTTCAGCTCTGATCTCCAGCATCTGCAGTCCTCACTTTCTCCACTGAGTCATGTAGTCCCGTTTCAGCAGTAGAGTAACAGGAACAGGAGAGAACACTTAACTCATAGTGTTTTTGTTGCTACTGGCTCTTCACTGCTCAAAACTCATCTTCATTGCAACATGAATCACATGGGACTTGTATCATGGTCGTAACTTCTCAAGATGTTAACTTCTAGGTTGGCAACACCACTGCATCTTGGAATTGCACAGACAGATCAAGGTATAACCATTTTAAAACCTAATATTCCTAACATCTCCCTGTCAGATTTGGAGATTTACAATCTACCCACAATCAGACCAGTCACTCTTATCATGGTCTAAAGATCTTCGTCTCATACTTTTGTCCCAGTAGACAACCTTTAACTTTTAATCAACCAATCCATCTA
This sequence comes from Hemiscyllium ocellatum, assembly GCF_020745735.1. Classification (NCBI taxonomy): domain Eukaryota; kingdom Metazoa; phylum Chordata; class Chondrichthyes; order Orectolobiformes; family Hemiscylliidae; genus Hemiscyllium; species Hemiscyllium ocellatum. The sequence continues at coordinate 22,566,001 of NC_083425.1, read as the reverse complement.
GGCTTGTTGTCAGGCAGAATTCAGAGCACATCAGCTAACTCCCTCTATTCCTTCAATGTATCTTCAGTTAAGGATACAATCTCAAAACATAAGAATATAATAAACTTCATATTTATAACAAAAATGGGATACCCATTGAAAACTCCAAGATTATGTGAGGGAATAGGTGCTAGCCATTGCTCAACATCACAGAAGTGAAGTTAGAAAGCCAGACGGGATAAAATGAATAGTTGCTAGTCAGAAAGTAATTTTTAAAATTTGTTCTAGGGATGTGAGCTTCATAGGTTGGGCCAGCATTTATCGTCCATCTCTAGTTGTCCTTGAGATGTTGATGGTGAGCTGCCTTCTTGAAATGCTGCAGTCCATTTGGTTTGGTAGACAGATATTGCCAACAGGGAGGAAATTCAGAACATTGACCAGCGACACTGAAGGAACAGAAATATATTTTCACATTAGGATGGTGAATAGCTTGGAGGGAGACTTGCACGTGGTGATGTGCCCTGCCCTTGCTCTTCTGGATGGAAGTGAACACAATTGAAAGGAGTTGTCAATGGCACATCCTGCTGTGACTATGTATGGAGGGAATGAATGCTTGTGAATGTGATATCAATCAAGTGGGCTGTTTCGTTCTGGACAGTGTCAACTTTCTTGAATGTTGTTGGAGCTGCACTCAGCCAGGCAAGTGGAGATATTACACTCCTGACTTGTACCTTGTGGATGGTGGATAGGCTTTGGTGAGTCAGGATATGAGTTATCTTCTGTAGAATTCATAGCTCTTAGAGCTGCAGTACTTACATGGCTAGTCTAGTGCAGTTTCTGGTCAATGGTAACCATTATTGATGTGACAGTGAAGGATTCAGCAATGGTAACACCAATGAAGTCAAAGGTTATCACCTATTGAAGATTGTAATTGTCTGGCATTTTTGTGGCAACATAAAAATGGCAACATATTGAGGGAATGGAGTGACTCAAAAGCAAAATATTATGAATTCAAAAAGCCTGAAATAAAAACAGAAAATGCACAGAAAATAAAACAACATTTATGGAAAGAAAAAGAGTTAAAGGGTGGAAATTTGTTGAGGTGGTGCAAGTGCTGCAAAGAGCAGGAAAGAGATCCACAATGTCTATTCCAGGGAAGGCCTGGCAAACTATATGCCAATCAAACATTGGCAAAACTAAGAGCACTATCAGATTTCCAGGCTCTGGGAAGACCCAGAAATCAGAAGAGTGACTTTGGGGAAAGAGGAGTGGCAGTCTTGAGATTCATGGACTGAAGGTTGGAAACAACAGCAGGGTAAAGGGTCTCAGCAGGCAACCCCCATCCTATTTCCAGTCCTTCGATCCGGTTACAATTATATCTCCCTTGTCCCAATCTCGGTGATGACTTGCTTTTACCACGAACACTGCATGAGTGACAGGGCCTCTTGGAACTGGGTTAATTCCAGTAATAGTGAACTAAGACTCTTAAGTGGACCTTAATTGGCCACAATAGGGCCTCAATTGAAAGCAGGATGGGAATATCAATGCTAGGACCTCACATCCAGGACCTATTTCTGATGCTGACAACATGGCAAGTTTTGGGCACACCACAACCCAACTCAATTAAATTCCCTTGTCAACTCCAAGCTCATCCTTTTGGAGAACGGGAGATGCTATTCAACATTTCAGCCTAATGTTCTTTCTTCAGGATTAAATTCAGTGACAGCAGTCCACAATCATAGGGTATTTTGATATGACAGTGTCTTGGATAGAGGCCATGAAGATAAACTCCAAAGAAAAGGTATTCCCACCTATATTTCCATATTCAGATTCTATTCCTTTTCAAAATGGACAATGTTGCTGGACTCATAAAGTAACTGGGGCTGATCACATGATTATATTTCCAGAAGCTTCTGAACACCACCCCCACCCCCCCACCCCACCCCCACACACACATTATATAGATATTTTAGCTAAAACTGACACAAAGGACTCGGAGATGGACTATTTGTTTCCAGGCAGCTCTGAACAAAGGGAAATATTAAGTAGTAATATTTCAATGGATCAGAATTTGTTGAATTGTTGACATATAGAATTCTGAGATTCGAAGTCATTTGCTGTGATGCCTGGAGAGCTGGAGCAGGATTCTAACCTGAGATGGCTGCCTAACCTTGGATACTTTGTTTCTTCCATTCCAAGTTGCTGTTGGAAAGAAGCCTTCGGTTTACCGATAAGATCGCTATCCACCGGGATGAAATCACCAAAGAAACTATTATTGGACACTGACATCCAGAAAGTTGTAAATCACATGACCAGACTTCAGTATTTCTGAAATTACAAAAACTTGTCATTTATAATGTATTTCTTCTCTTATCCTGTCTTCCTTAATTTCCTGAGTGCTTACATGTGTGGATGGAATAATGAAGCAGTGTTCCGCCTGTTTTCCTAATCAATGTGACCTTTGATTTCACCTTTTGTTGTGGGCTTCTTTCAAAACTGGGCATCAGAAACCAGGACCTTTGGCTCACCTCAGAAAAGAATTTGAATAGAAGAAGGGAGAAGAGTAAATTAAACAAAACTTTGCTGCCTCAGGCTCAAAAAAGGAACAACAAACTTTAAATTGCCCCTCTTCCACCATTTGCCTGGGACAGTCAGGGTCCTCTGAGAGTTCTAAAAGGTTTGTCTTGTTCATGGTAGAAAGCTATAAAATTAACCAATCTGGGAAAGAAAGTACCTGCATTTATTGAGTGTCATAAAGTCAGGACATCCTAAAATGCTTTTGAGCCATTAAGAGCAATTGAAGTATAGTTGCTTCTTTAATTTTGGAAAGGCAGCTAGTGAATTTGTGCATGGCAATTAAAACAAACAACCAGATCATCTGAGTTAGGTGCTGGTTGAGGGCTAAACGCTGGCTAGGATACCAAAAGAGCTTCTCTGTTGTTTGAAAAGTATTGTGGGATCCTTTACCTTTAGCAGAGCTGCAACTGTGGTTTAACATTTCTTCTGAAAAATGACACTACCAAGACTGCTGCTCACTTCAAAATAGGCATATCCCAAATAACCATTATAAATTCGTTGGAAATCCCAGACAGGCTAATTATGCTGAACACAAACAAATCTAGAGAGTAATTGATATTTATCCCAGGCAGACAGTCAGGAAGAGATTTATGCATCACTGACAACCATCACGAAGGAGTCATTAGACATTGAGAAGGTATCTCTAGATCAGAGCAGGCTAATGCGATAGCTATAATTAAAAGGGTGACAATTTAGAAATAGGCAGCTGCAGACACATCAGTCTTACTTCTATTCCAAGTAAAATAATAGAAATGATTATCAGGAACAAACTTGAAGATTATCTATATAACAGTAGCCTCATTCAAAGCGCTCAACACGGATCCTGTCTGACCAACCTCCCCCACAGCCATGAGGATGTGGTAACCCAAGTAGACTATTCTGTGACATGGTACCTCAACTTCCCATGAAAAGCTACTAATTAAATTGAAAGCTGTGAGTATTCAGGATAAACCCTGCAACAATGATTAAGAAATTGGAAGCTTTATGGCAATCATTGTTGATGAATAGCAAGTGGAATTATTCTCTTTCCACACAAGATAATGAATATATATTTGAAATTACTCAAACAAGCCAGCTAAAATATAGAAAACTCAGGCGACACTGCAAAAACATGTTGGCTCATGAGTGCATGGAGACTGTCATCACATCATGTAAGAACACGACAATAAATAGTGTTCATGGACATTTCATATTTAAAGGCACAAGTTGAATCATTAAAACATTGATGACATGCAATCTCTTCAATATCATAACTGACACCTCACTACGAACATAAATTATTTATTTGATTCTTTCTGAGCTCCTTCCTCGGATCCCACCATTCCTCCTGGTCTTGAATCATTTGGCAACTTGGATCACTTTTCATTGTGCTTCTGCGACAAGCTTATTTGTGTTAATTAGAAACTGTAGTTGCGCAAACATCAGGTCCTGAGGGATCCCTCTCAGTGTGTTCCTCTCAGTCAAAATATTCTAACAAGTTATTTTTTACTCTTCAAACAATTATGTATCTATTCTCATGGTTTAACCTTGATCCCCAAACTCACAGAGTTATAAAATTGTACAGTATGGAAACAGACCCTTCGGTCCAACTCATCTATACCGACCAGATATCCTAAATTAATCTAGTCACATTTACCAGCACTTGGCCCATTTCCCCCTGAAACCATCCAGATGCCTTTTAAATGTTGTAATTGTACCAGCCTCCACCACGTCCTCTGGCAGCTCATTCCATACATGTACCACCCTCTGTGTGAAAAGGTTGCCCCTTCGGTCTCTTTTATAACTTTTCCCCCTCACCCTAAACCTATGCCCTCTAGTTTTGGACTCCCCCACCCCAGGGAAAAGACTTTGTCTACTTACCCTATCCATGCCCCTTGTGATTTTATAAACCACTTCAAGCTTTAGCCTCTGAAGCTCCAGGAAAAATTTTAACTAAAGGTGTTTTGGAAGTCTAAGTATAGTGCACCAAGCATCAGCCTCACTCAGAGGTCGAAGCAGTTCATGCCTCTGATTAATGTTTACTTGATTATTATGTTGATAGTCATCACATTTAATAATGATATTTGAGGCCAGTATTTCATACAGAATTGTAAGACTTGCCTGCGTCCATTCAATTTCCTTTTCTAAATAATCTACATTCATACCTATTTCCATAATTGGTAGCTCCCCACTATTCAGTGAGTCCTTAAATGATTTTCAATGTTTTACCAATGTTCTCCTGAAGCTTATTCCTGAATTCAGGCACAAATAACTTCTCTTACTGGTAGTTTATCTGTCTGGAACCTCTCCGAGACTCCCTGCCTTTATTTAATTGGCGTTAATTTTATTTTGGTCAACTCTGTTCAGCAGAAATGGAAGAAACAATCATTCAGAATATTTTCTATAATAGTGCTGACAATTTCATTTACAGCTGTTCTTTTAAATCTCTCTAGCCTTTGGATCACCTTTTATGCGTGTTTCTGCCTTTCCTATGCTCATTCCAAAAACCCATTTCTTTCATACTGCACAATTTATTGAGTTGATTCTCCTCCCTGTAATTACCATTCAAAACTAATTATTCCATTTTTGGGTCACATGAGTCTGTTGATTTCTGCTCTGTATTTTTGTTTAAAAATGTTCCCCTGGCCATTTATTGAAATGTTATTGAACAAACTATTCATCAAATAGTAATCTGGTTACTTGGTGACCACTGACCTTTGACTGACAGCTTTGATTCCGTGGAATTTGTGAAGGAATAATGGACTGGAATTTGTGGAAAGTAGTGACACAAGGACCCTCGCCACTGACTGTGAGAGAGCTGCCAAGAAAATGTCAGATCAGTGCTGTGCAATGGGACAAAACCTAACAGTAATGCTTTTTACTGGGGATCCACACTGTGAAACTGACGGGGTGTCAAACAGCTGACTCCATGATAGGATTTTTACACCAAATGGGAAGCTACAAGGATTAAAATGGAATTACTTTTAAAAACAGAGCAAGTTAAGGCTTGGAGAAGCCTATGGGGTGCAAGGAGAAGTTATGTATTTTTTAAAAATTCACTACATAGAAATCAGGGCAGGAATACGCCATTCGGCCCTTTGAATCTGCTCTAACATTCACTGTAACCATGGGGGATTCCTATCTCTATGCCAAATTACCACTCTCTCCCCATACCACCCTCCCCTCCTCCCCACCCCACCCGATGCGTTTTGAAGTCTAAAACAAAATTCTCTCTTTCTTGAATACATTCAGTGATTTGGCCTCCGCAAGTTTCTGTGATCAGTAAGTTGCAGTTTCACTACCCTTTGAGTGAAGAAATGTTCCTGAATAATCTATCCTGTATTCTGAGACTGAGTCCCCTTGCTTCTAGACTCCCAGACAAGAAAATTATTCTCACTGCATCTAGTCTGTCCAGCTTGTTAGAATTTTATATGTTTATAAATAATCATTTTTAAAGTGATCTTAATAATTAACTATTCAATCATTTAACAGCTCTTTCTTTTCCTTCAGTTGCCAGTTCAAAGGCAAATCTACCACACAGCGCCATGACCATCACCACAGGTAAGGTAAGGTAAGGAGACAGGTCCTCAAAACACTAGCAGGCAAACACTATACTTACGGCACCAATCTGATCCATACCAGCCTTCCATCCAAGTGGCCTCCCAAGGGTTGTTGTGGCGATATGCATGTTAAAGTCCAGAGATATAAAGAGTGATGGTTGAGGCTCTAATTTTCTTTCCAGCACATGCTTAACCAAGTGTCTCTCTTGCTCTTTATCACCGTGCATAGTTTTGTCTGGAAGGATATACTACGCCATGCACACACCTTTCATGTCCATCAGTGTTGAAGTAGGACTTGAAACAGGAGTGTTTACTCTCAGCAGAGACATTACCCAATGCATCAAAAGACCTCTGTCGCAACACTTCATCATAATCAAGTTTGTTTTCTGCATCAGGTTTGTTGGTCTTTAGATTTTATAAACACCTTTGTTTGAAAGTCTACACATACTTGATATGACCAGGTATAGTTCTTGAAAGGGTTTCTAACAGTGATGTGATAGCAGGCAAGTCAAACCTCTCACTGATTCCATTGATAGCTAGCCTATTAGGCAACGTTCAACCAGTCCACGTTTGCAAAATCCCAGAATAAAGAAATCTACTGTTATATGTGACACCGTAATTCAGCAGAACTTGCTGAACAATCCAGAGTGTAATAATAACTACACCAATTAGCGCTTTCATTTAATCAGTCAAATGAGAATGGTAGATGTATGGCCTTTGTTGGAGTGCTGTCAGACTGCAATCTCAGCGTTTCCCTGTTGAGCTGCATATGCTTAACATCCTGAAGTTGCAGTCCATTTCAGAGGATTAGTGAGTGCTGTCGATGACTTGCCCACTTACATATGCAATGTATTTGGCATTTAATGCCCATCTATGACTTGGACGAGCCAGGTTTACAGAAGAGTCTGCAACTCACTCGAAATCGGCTGAAATCAGAATTGTCACAAAACGGCAGCAGAAATAAAGTAGACAGTGCATCACTTAATTCATAGTTATCTTAGCAGAAATCATCTGGTGTGTTTTTGCAGAGGCTTTGCAACAACTTTACAATACTCCTTCTTTAAATTGTGCACAATGTATTGTAACGTAGTGACTGGTTTAAATCAAATGCAGCAATGCAACATTCTCTGAGGTCCCCTTTTGTTGTATTTGGCACATTGTCTGCATAGTTTCCCTCAGATTGACTGGATTCATTGAACAGGAACAAACATTCTGCAAGCAAAGTCCAAATAAGGAAAACTGCTTCTGTATTTTCCACAATCACTGAGTGAGTGAGTTGAGTTGCACATTCATAGGAAATTACTAATTCAATTCATATGTTGTACATCTGTTAAAGGGTCACAAAAATTAATAAAGCTATTACTAACTGTAGCATTTCTGCAGCAAAATGTGTGTATATGAGACTTCTCTTTCATTATGTGAGATAGAAATGCACTGGATTGATGTTCTGGCAAGTCAAGAAGTTTTGCAATGTTCCGTACAAAATTTCTTAATTTCTGCTTTGCTTTCTGAAAAATAACTGAAAAGAAATCTGTTACTGAAGCTTCTCATTAGGACAAAGGTAAGAATACTAATTTTCAAACGGAACAATTTCTACTTCAGGAGAAAGGGTGCTGATTGGTTGGCAAGTCAACTGTAATTGGTTGGGGCTCTGCTCTAGAGAAGCAATGAGAGCTAAAGATTCCCCAAATTCATGGATAGTTTAAGAAAGATACAAGACTTGAAGATATTATTTTTGATTGCAGAGAATGGATGCCTGTGCATGACTATATGTTGTTTTTAGGAGTGTAGGTGAACTAAGTTTTGACTTTTGAGAGTGTGGTGCTGGAAAATCACAGCCAGCCAGGCAGCATCTGAGGAGCAGGAGAATCGACATTTTGGACAATGTATCCTGATGAAGGGCTTTTGCCTGAAACATCGATTTTCCTGCTCCTCGGATGCTGCCTGACCTGCTGTGATTTTCCAGCACCACTCTAATCTAGACTCTGATCTCCAGCATCTGCAGTCCTCACTTTTGCTTAGAATTTCTTTTTAGACTGTTTGTGGAAAATAGCACTTGTGAAGCCACTATTCAGGAGCAGCATGGCACGCTTGCCTAACCTGTTGTTCAAATGTTTGAGATGCTTTGCCTTTCCAGGATAACAAGGTAGGCTGGGCCTTTTGGGTCTTTGACCCCTTTATGAATGGGCACAATACAAAGTGAACAATAATCTGACATTGAGAACCTTTGATGGGATCTGAGCCCACCACAGTTTAAAAGGAAACGCATAACTCTTCAGATTATTCAAAAAGTAACAGTTTATAAAAGGTGAAGATGGAAGTGGGATTAGGTGAAAACTTCTGTGAGAAAACTTCAGTGTTTTGCAGGAAGCTAGCAACCAAATTAACTTGGTAAAAAGAGCTATTTTCCTTCATCTTCCTAAATATGATGCCAGAAGAGAAAAACAGAATGCAATGGGTTAAACAGTGAACCTGGGCAACAGTGCAAGTGCTCAAGACTGAGGTCACCTCACAAACCAGAACATGTTGTTTTAATTTGTATTTTGTTTAAGTTTTTCTTTACTAGAACACATGGTTGATTCCTTTGGGTATTCCTCACTATGAAATCTGTTTTATATTTCACTTTCCAAATAAAATCAGTAAAGCCATAGTGACTGCTGTATAAATGACCACACCTCAGCCTTGATAAAGCAAACACCACAAAAAATCTCTGCTTGCAGTTAAACTGGCCTTGGTTATTACAGTTCAGGAAGCTCAACCCTAGACTTATTCATATGTCAGCGTGACATATGGAGAGCTGCTGTGTGCATGTTTTAAAAAAAACACAGAAAAAGGAAGCTACTCAGTGAGGGTAACCTAATTAAAATATAACATTTTCAGCTTCTTACAGTGAGACTTTGAGAAAACATTTGCAGTTAGATGCAAAACTAAATTTGATTACATATGTGCCGTGTTTTACCGCAGTCTGAATAGTTAAGACTAGACTTATCCATTTTCTTTTACAGTTTCTATAGTTACTCTTCTTGCCACCTGCCCCCTACTCCTAACCCCCTTGCAAACTTCCCACCCTTCTCCTGAAGAAACATGGACATCAACAGAGGGTCTGGAACATGGCCAATATAGGGCACTCGTGTGTAGATTCCTCAGCATAGCAACTGGTATCTCAGTTAAGATTTATACTGCTGTGTAGGCTGACTGGAACCAGCACAGAGTCATAGAGTTATACAGATGTACAGCACGGAAATAGACCCTCAGTCCAACTAGTCCATGCCAACCATATATCCTAAATTAATCCAGTCCCATTTGCCAACATTTGGTCCACATTCCTCTATACCCTTCCCATTCATATACCCATCCAGATGCCTTTTAAATGTGGTAATTGTACCAGTCTCCCCCACCACTTCCTCTGGCAGCTCCCGCGGCATGAAAAAGTTGTCCCTTAGGTAACTTTTAAATCTTTCCCCTTTCACCTTCAACCCTCTAGTTTTGGACTTCTCTATCCTAAGAAAAAGGCCTTGGCTATTGACCTACCCATGCTCCTGATGATGTTATAAACCTTAATAAGGTCACTACATCAGCCTCCGATACTCCAAGGAAAGCAGCCCCAGCCTATTCAACCTCTCTCTATAGCTCAACCAACCCCCCAAAACCCTAATCCTAGCAAAATCCTTGTGAATCATTTCTGAACCCTTTCAAGTTTCGCAATATCTTTCCTACAGCAGGGAGACCAAAATTAAACACAGTATTCCAAAGGTGGCCGAATCAATGTCCTGCAAATGACCTGCCAACTTCTATACTCAACGCACTGACCAATAAAGGCAAGAGTACCTCAAGTCTTCTTCACTATTGTCTGTGACTTCACTTTCAAGGAAGTATGAATCTGCAGCCCAAGGTCTCTTTGTTTGGCAAGCCTCCGTTCCTTGCTGTAATGAAGACACTGATGCTTTCCAGGGTATGTTTTTCCCGGTATCTTGTCGAAGGTATCCATTCTTTACTCAGTGAGTCTCAGTTACCTATGCAGCTCTTGCAGCTCTTGAAAACATTAAACCAAGCCTGGCACTGTCCTCACCATTCCCATTATCCACACACTGTCCAGCATGTACCACAAGAGAAAAATCATTAGAAACCAAGAAGGTTGACATTCACTAAATTTAATGGACACAAGGCACTTAAAGAAATCATAGCCAATTCAAAACTGAAAATACAATTCAAGAGCATTCAGGACGTTCCTGTGTGTAATATACTAATTATAGTAAGAACCCTTTCTTTGGACACTGCTGATGAAACCTAATGGAACAACATTCCAATAAATACCAGGTTTATATTGTACAAGAGCCAATGAAGCCGAATTACAACATATCAATCTCAAATATGGTTGACAACAAACACAATCTGAACTTGCTGCATTCACTAAAATCAGTCACCACAAAGCCATGGTCTTAAAAATAACTCTTTATGTGACAGCAGACCAAAATGAACATCGCATGTTTACTTTCTGGTTACCCTTGGCTTGCACAGTAAAATCCAACAGACTAATTCCATGCAAACTAAAGGGCTTCGATAACAACTTGGAAAATGTGTCTGATCCATTTTCCCAGAAAGTTGAATGGAACCAAAATAATTCCAAAAAGATTGTGAAGTTGCTGTGATGCTGAGACAGGTGGACAGGTTTGCAGTTGCTTTGGAGACACTGGAGAAATGAAACAAGATTATAATGTGGGGTGTTTTTTACTTAAAATAGTTATCCTCATCTATGGTGGCTGCAGTCTCAAAACATGTTTCAATAACATTTGCAATTGAGCAATTTCCAGCACCTAATAGGAATTTCAGCAACTCCCAGGCCTGGTTTAATCATCATTCACTGTTAGCCTAAAGTCAGTGCCTGCTGCTTGTTACTTTGTTCTTGGTTCTTACAGTGCAGTGGTGTAAAGGGCACATGTAAATGCCATGTAAATTGATATGACTTGGCTTACCCTGTGTCATCTAATCTGTTGCATTGAATGTTGCATTGCAAGAGGAAGAATATTCACTGTGACAGTATGCTGAGTCAAGAATCCATTCACCTGAATTAATTGTGGTGTTGTTTACACATCATTCTTTTGTTAGTCAAAAAGATTGTTTTAAATATTTCAGCATGCTTAAAAATATAACTTTGTGTTTCATTCAAAATGACAGCATCACAATGGGTTTGCGAATCCAGAGATTTGGAAGAGAAGAGTAGGAAGAGATATGAGATTCTGATTAAAATGAAAGTTTAAAATTATCAGGTCATAGCACAGGAAACAATGGTGTGGAATTTCCTGTTTACGTGGGCTCAGAGACATTAATCAAAGCAAGATGCAAATACCCAGTGTATAAATCAAAGAAACTTTTGTGCAGTACTTTATACATAGTTCATAATTATATACATATTTAATTTCTGGTTACCCTTGGCTTGCACAGTAAGATCCACCAGTACTAAACCTATACGTAATTATTTACATACATGTAACATATATACATATAATTATGCTCCTTCAAAATTTCCACACTCTTTTGTGCTGGGATCATCATAAAGATTTGTTCACAAGATAAAGTGCTGGATACTCAAATTTCCTCCTGGAAATTGCCCTGGTTCAAAGCAGGTATCAAGTGAACAGCAAAACTTTAAGGCATGTGAGAAACTGAATCAGGTTCCTTGTGTTTCACTGAGCATTTTCGCATCCAGCTATCCACAATGAGATACTGTCTAATTTGTTTCTTCAATTACATTATTGTGGCAGTATTAAAATTGGAAAACGTTTCACGGTTGCGAGTAGTGAAACGTGCTAGAATTTCCCCTCGGGATTAAATTTATAATGTGGGCACAAATTGTGCTCAAAATTAATTTTATTTCCCAATATGCTTTAAGTTTCATTCAAACTAACTTGCAAAATCATAAATAAAATGCTTCATGAATCAAAGAGGCTAGGTTAAAACAATATACCTTTCTTTCTTGAGCTAAAAACATTATTTTGTTTCTTTAAGAGTGGTAACCTGACGCAATTTTATTAACACAGCTCTATGTAGGTGGGCCTATTGCAAAATATTGCAATATGTAAGAATTTATAATGATATTGTAGTCCATCTTTGAGTATGCTGATTTTAAATAACTGAATATGGCATTGAATACAGTAGCATTTACTGGTTTCATTAACGCACATTAGCCAATTTCTTTTTTTTTTAATAAATCCCACCTATTTTATTATTATTCACTGTGGGGCCCACACTAGAAATCAAGCCTCGTTATTCGCAAAGTCATCACGAAATTTAAAGATATTAAAAAAGCACATCTTCCAGATTCAGGTTGTCAGAAAAAAACAGACCAGGTTTCTGTATGTAACAATGACTATTCATCAGAGATAAATAGATTCTAATTACAGATAAACATTGCAAGTCATTAGTATATAAAACTCTTATCTCCCAACAAACTCCACTCTAAACAGACATACGAACAAAATTAGACAGAGAAAAATGCACGGATATTATGATAGAGGAGAGGACTGGGAAAGCAATTCAATGATTCCTATTCACAGGGTCCACTGAGGTGTTCATTTTGGCTTGTTAGGTGATGCTGCTCCTGGATGCCCCTTCTGCAGATACTTTCACTTGCTTATAGAAGGTACAGGGTGGCTGTTTCACACATATAAGGTCTCTGATTTAGAGGTTAAAAGCCACAGCTTACAGCAACTGGCTTTCTTCAGGCTTAAGGTGGCCCTTACAGCAGAGCAAAAATAGTTGCTTCTCCTCAAGAGGTCCAAACTCTCTTCCCAAAACATTCACAGCAATAAGATGTTCATCTGCCTGGGAGCCAATCACATAGTTGTCGGCAGGCGCAGGCCTTTTTCATCGACAACTGGCTACTAATCCAGAGACCAATCAGCTACTTGTTGCCAGCGAAACCTCCATTCGTCATGCTGTTTGGTTCTAGCTCATCTGCAGATTGATTCCACGTCTGCTTGAACATGCAGCTACGTCAACTGTGCTTACACTCTGTCAGGTTACTGACTTTTAAAAGCTACAGCAATTCATCAAAAATCCTTAGTTTTAAAACAGTCCTTTTCCCAGTCCAAAGATGTGCGGGTCAGGTGAATTGGCCATGCTAAAATTGCCCGTAGTGTTAGGTAAGGGGTAGATGCAGGGGTATGGGTGGGTTGCGCTTCGGCGGGTCGGTGTGGACTTGTTGGGCCGAAGGGCCTGTTTCCACACTGTAAGTAATCTAATCTAATCTAATCTAATCTATTTCAATCCACAAAAATATGTAGAAATTAAAAAATTCCGTCTTTACATCAAAAAAGAACAACTTGATTTTAAAAACAATCTAAAAGGGCCACAAATAGTATAATTAATGAAAATTCCATGACGGCTATTAATTCAATAGTGCATAGTGGGGAGACCACGTTCGCAGCAGGCTGTTCCTTCAAACTAGGGTGAAAAAATCACTGAAACTTGCCTGGCACTGGGTGTAATATGCATTTGAAACTCCTAGACCTTTTGCACTACTTTAGCTGAATTTGGGCAAATTATAATGAATTAACCAGTTTAATCTACCCACTCTGCCTCTTGTGCATGAAAGAGAATCAAAAACATTAAATGTTTAATTAGCAGGCATAAAAATTGAACATACAGCGTGAATGTAGTGCTTTCCTTGGGTCCCAATTATTTGTGTTCAACTTTATGTGTAGGCATATCTTAATGCAATTGACAGGAAATATGATTGTAACTAGGCGTTGGCAAAATAGATGTACAAATGGGCGTAATCGACACATGTAGCTTACCCACAGGAAATTGCATCTTGTCAGTTACATTATTACATACTCCTATAAATAAACTATAAAATAATGCTTTGCCTTTAATGACAGTGTTCCTTTCATGATACATAGATTGAAGAATTTTGATGACTCTGTGTAGTTCAGTTCCCATCCCTCCTATGTCACAACATTACGGCGTGATAGTGTCATCAGCAACTATCAGTTTACGATAATATGAAAGTACAGTAAATGTCCCTTGAGAATATGAACACTGAGCCAAGAATGCTTACATATAAGGGTGAGATTGCAATCTACAGGTAGGGAATGGCAGAGTCAATGTTGTATTACATGATAAGTTAAGCTGTCAGCTTTCCTCACCTTTAGTTGTGTTCCATACTTTGCAAATTGCTATCATAAAATGGTATTGCACAGTACTCAGATGTACCTGTGCCTTTTAGCATACAGGGTTCCAGGGAACATATTTTTATGAATTGCTACAATGCTATGATTAGAGACCAGCTCAAAATTGGTATTGACTGTAAGTCTCAGCAGCAAATCCTGCCAAACTAAGTCACATAGGACAGCAATGCAGTCTTCTCTCTCCCCCATGACGCATGACAGAAATATAGCATCTCCACCCTGCTCACTTAAATATGTAAGTTTGTAAGATTAAGGCACACACCAGCCTGACTTGGAACAACCGTTCTTCCTTCACTCGTGATGGGTCAAAATCCTGGAAGTCACTTGCTAATAGCACTGTAGGTGTGCCTACAGCACATGATTACAACGCCTTCTCAAAGGATGATGGGCCAGAATTGATCAAAATCATCCGCCCAAGCCTTTGGATTATGAGTCCAGTGAATTAACCACTATCCTCGAAAAGCCCAAGCAAGACACTTTTGAGTGGCTATTTTTTATTATTCACCCTGGATTGTGAGCAGAATGTGCACTGTTCGCTGAAATTTTCTGGCTGCTTATAAAACATTACAATGAAGTTAGAATAAAAGCGAATAATTTGATGGCTGGGTGTGTAGTCCTGAATTTAATTATGTGGATGCTTTAATAGATTTCACTGCAGCTGGGATCAATTGGCCAAAACAAGTGTCAGAATACATGAGAAAGTGGAAAACACCAAAAAAACACAGCCAGGCTTAGTTTCCCCAAGCTGAGTTTAGCAAAACAAAACTATTTTGGCACAGATCAGTGGTCACAACACCAACAAATTAGTTTCACTTCCATTCCAATGAAACATGAAGCAATCTGTGTTCCAATCCGAGGTAAAAAAAAATTCCATTCAAAATCTGGTCAATGTTATGAAATTTTCCCTTAATGTTTGTTATCCTTCTACACCTCAACCCTCCCAATAAAAAATAAATGCAAGGCACTCATAAGGCAGCTTCCTGTTTTTATTTAAATGTTCTCTCCTTTCAAGGCCCTACATGCAGAGTTTGCTTTCACAAACTCTAGCAGCTCTCTAGGTCTCGTCCAAATGCTGTGAATTGTGAGCCAAGGCATTCAGTTTTGGCCAGCTAGCCAATCCTAGATGGCATCATAGCCAAACCTGACACTACTTACACAGAAATGGCCACATGCAGACACTTTCCAAAGGAATCACTGACCACTGAGAATAACTAGAGAATGGCAGCAGTTGCCCTGCCAAGATTAGAACACACCATGGGTTGAGTCTGGGGCCTGGAACCATATTAACTCTACACACTATTAGGGAAACCAAATAAATACAATTCTATCCAAAGAAAGTTTGAGGACAGGCCGGTAACAAGACCTGAATGAGCTGCCAGAGGAAGTGGTGGAGCGGGTACAATTGCTACATTTAAGAGGCATTTGGATGGGTATATGAATAGGAAGGGTTTGGAGGGATATGGGCCGGGTGCTGGCAGGTGGGACTAGATTGGGTTGGGATATCTGGTCGGCATGGATGGGTTGGACCGAAGGGTCTGTTTCCATGCTGTACATCTCTATGACTCTATGACTCTAATTGTCTGCTATTCCTTCACCACTGATGGCAAAATCTGGGCAATTACATCAAGGCAAATTTGATTGTCAATGTGTACACAGCAGGATTGAACAAACAGCAATTGGAAAAAAAATGACCAATTAATGTTTATTTTGGCAACATATTCTGAGGAACATGTGTTGAGTTGGGCAACAGCTAGAGTGTAATAAATGCTGGCTCAGCCAGTGATGTCTATATGTCATTAAAAAATAAACAAATAAAAGGGTTAGTGAGACAAAAACATTTAATCAAGTCCTCTATAGCATCTATGATAGCTTATGAGAGGAAATGAATAACACAGCCTGCACAGTGTGATGAGTCAAAAGGCATGCTTCCTGACAACAGCAACAACTTATGTGAATATACTGCAAAAAGAGAAAAACGTTCTGTGGAGCAGTGAGAGTGTCCCTACACCTGAGCCAGGAGACCAAGGTTCCAATCCCACCTACTCCAGAGATGCGAATAACAACCCAGAATAGGATTATGTAGAACATATCAATAAACTGTCCCAAGGCTTTTCACTAATTCCTACAAAGCAAAATTTGACATTGAGCCACACAAAGCAAGCTTCAGACAGTTTGGGTCGAGCGTTTAGGACACAACGCCAATGGTGAAGCGATAAAAATTAATGCCATGCAAGAGACTAGATTTAAAGGAGGGCAGAGTGTTAAAATTCTGTGATTTAATTGATTACCCCTTTTGTTTTGAAGTTGTTCCATTGGCAAGATTTTATTCAGCTCAGTTTGATCTGACATAAAAATTACAGTCTATCCTCAATATGTCTTAGTCTTTGTCCAGTCTATTTCAGTCACTGGGTGAGCATTAGAACTCTGTGTGCTTGTCAAAGGTGCACTTATTAACAAACATGCTGTTGTGAAGCCTGAAAGGTTGCTTTTTCCAAAGACCTTTCTAATTATTGTCCTGAAGGCGATATTTTAAACCACAGGGTACTGATTTTTATTCATTGTTTTTGAAATGTTGTTATCAACAGCATCATGATGTATATTTCCGCTTCTGTGTAATCATTATTCTGTTTTCTAATTTGTTGGCTAGTTTTAGCTGCGTTGCATTGTCTATTAGTGTAATCTTTACCTGCTTTAAGGTGGGCATAATGGGCAACCTACATAATCTTCAATTGTCAAACCATGGGCAAAGTCCTATGGTACACTAAGCCTACTGATCCACTGGTTTTGCTTAGTCAAATTTTGGGAAAATGCCCAAGTTGTATCCTTTCCAAATAAGGAGGTAGTCAGCCCTACATTTGCAGAAACCAATTTATAGCTTTTAAAAATTCTGTTTTTTCCTGTGCAGGTTCTCCTGTCACATTTCATTTACTAGTCAGGAGCTGGTGCCAATCTTGGTCGTTGGGATGGCCAATTCTACTCACCCTCCAAACTGTAGGAAAAAAACAACACTTGTCCATCAAATTGCGAATGTTATGCTAATTTTAATTCTGGCAGGCAACACCAAAGTCATAGTTGTGTTGTAATTTTCCATCATGGTTTCTTGGAATGTATACTCATTCTCTCACAGCCCTCATTTCTGTTGGCACCAAGTCAAGTCAAGCTCCCAAACAGTGTCATTTTTAATATGAAGAAAAAGAAAGAAACTGCCATGTAATTCAGCTTAAACATTCCAAAGTCAAATGCATATGTGGCGGAGGAAGCTCTCTTTGATTTTTTTAAGTAGAGAATGATTTTAGTCATTTGAAATGGAAAGGCAAATAAAAACAGAAACAAGTTAGCCCCTGAAGCTTATAAACCAGGACTTAACACAGTTAGTACAGTAAACTGTGATTGGAATTATAGCTGTTTGAGAAAACTAATTAGCTTTGTCTAAATAATACCACCCTACAGAAATTGCAGCCTCCAGCCTCCAGCCTCAGTAGATGACCCCACAGCAATATTAATTGTGAAAACATCGAACAGTTATGGTCTGATTTTGTGTCAGTTTTATATTTCACTGAAGTTGAGCTGAAGGGTTAATAATATTTAGTGATCTCAGCCAACTTCTTGCTCTTCCTTTCCCAATCAACTGTAGAGAAATATGCTGTGCATTCTGAAAAATATCTAACCTCTGACCTCTTCCTCATTTCTTACCATATGATTCTATTCTGAAGGCTAATGACTCACTTCACCTCGGATAATCAATGCTTTCTTTTGATTGGATGAAAACCATGCATCCCCTTATATGGAGAAGGTTTTGTTGCCTAGCTGTGTCCTTGGTGCTCCAGGTAGTAGGAGGAGATACAAATAGTTTAAAGCAGAATGGCAGCTTTACAGGATTTCTTATCTACTGTTACTCACCCAATTCAAAGTACCTATGACATTGTTTTAAAGCCAGGTTTGTTCACTCGTGTTCTATTCCTTCCATCTCTTACACACTTTCAGCCAGTATGATTCCACAAGTAACAATCACCTTTTCAATACCTTGCCCAGGTGGCCATTATTAGCATTTGACCCTCAGTAGCTATTTGACGATGGTGTGCATCACAGAGACATCTGTAGGGTCCAAACATGGTCTTTCAGTTAGGATTGGGGTCATCACAGCATAGTACACAGCTATGAGATTTTTTTTCATGTCTCTTCCCTTCAACTCGGAGTTCTTGGAGTTAAGTGTTGCATTTTGGTAGGGCAAATCAGATCAGGACTCATACACTTAATTGTAGGGTCTTGGGGAGTGTTGCAGATCAAAGAGACCTTGGAGTGAAGGCTCACAGTTCCTTGAAGGTGGAGTTTCCAAGCAGACAGGATAGTGAAGAAGGTGTTTGGTGTTTGGTATGCTTGCCTTTATTAGTCAGTGCATTGAGTATAGGAGTTGGGATGTGTAATGTAGTGACTGCACAGGACATTGGTTAAGCCACTTTTGGAATACTGCATTCAATTCTGGTCTCCCTGCTATAGGAAAGATGGTGTTAAATTTGAAAGCATTCAGAAAAGATTGACAAGGATGTTGCTGGAGTTGAAGGGAGAGGCTGAATGGACCGGGGCTATTTTCCCTGGAATGTTGGATGCTGATGGGGTGACCTTAAGGAGGATAATAAAATCATGAGGGGCATTGATAGAGTAAATTGCCAATGTCTTTTTTCCAGGGTAGGGCAGTCCAAAACTAGAGGGCATAGGTTTAAGGCAAGAGGTGAAAGATTTAAAAGGGGCCTAAGGGGCAACTTTTTCACACAGGAGGGTGGTGTGTGTATGGAATGAGCTGCCGGGGGAAGTGGTGAAACCTGGTACAATTACAATTAAAACGTATCTGGATGGGTATATGAAGAGGAAAGGTTTAAGAGGGATATGGGCCAAGTGATGGCAAATTGGACTAGATTAGGTTAGGATATCCAGTCAGTATGGATGAGTAGGACCAAAGGGTCTGTTTCTGTGCTGTATAACTCCAGGTCTCTAAAACTCTAATTGTAGTATTTTATGCCAACTTGACTGAAATTAGTTCACTCAGGATAGATCAGCAATCAAAGCCTCAAACTTCTTGATTGGTACAGCTCACTTACTCAGTGATAAATCCAGCTGAGCTGAGAGTGGGATCTTTTTAAAAGGAGATTTCATTATTAAACCTAACACTTAATACTGAAAAGGTTTTCAAGTTCCACCGTAGAATTTCCCAGTATGTTCTAAGTTCTTCTTTACCTTGTTATTAAGAGACCATCCACACTGATCAGATGCCACATTTGAAGATGTCAAAAGTTTCAAACTAAAACAATGTAAAATAAAGACAGTCACATTATGCAAAAATCATGTTAATTTTCATCTTTTATTAAAGTTTAACATGGTTCGATAAATCTGAAAACTCGCTTTACTAACTGCAGTTAACCGACAATTGATTTGAAAATCTATTTAGACAATTCCCCCACAGGAAGTAGCTGAACAGTGGATTTAAAGTGACAGGCCAGGTGAGCATGTAAACATTACTGTGTGCCTCAGCTGTGGGATTTCAGATCAATATTGGAGGAATAATGGGGGCCCTTGCAGTTCTCACGTCCTAGCTCAGAACATTAAAAAGTAATTTTAACAAAATAATTTCATGGTGGTTCTTCTGCCTAGAAATTTACAGTTGCCTGAGAATTGACAAACATTCCTTATCAACAGTGATTAATCTTCAACTGACTTTACAGCATATCAACAATACAACAAAGTCTGCAACAGCGAGGAATGCCATGAGAGATCTGCTAGTGATTTCTCAAATGGTCAAGGGATAATATTATTGACAACTTGACCATTTAAACTTCATAATATGCACTCCTCATCAACCATGTGTAGAATAGCATGTGGCAGCATTACTTTTAAAAGACATTTTGCAATGTTCAAGAATGGCTTTATGACTTTCGTAGTTCCAGGTTCAAAGTCCAACGCGTGCATGCCTCTCGGTGAAAAGTTCAGCTTTACTTCTGATAATGTTTTGCAGTAACTGGCATTCATGTGAGTTAATAAGTCTACAAAAATCAACTGAGATCTTTCCAACCTTAAAGGGGCTGTGTGCCAGCATATTAGGTATTCCAAAATCTTTTTACAAAACTGCTGGAGAAACTCAGCAGGTCTGGCAGCATCTGTGGAGAGAGATTTCCAGTCCAGTATAACTTCTGCAAAACACCTTGTCTCACTTGAAAGTCTCATGGGTGCAATCGGTAATAAGGCTGCATTTGAATTCTGAAATATTCAGTTGTTGGAGAGTTTCTCTGCACAATACAAATGACTCTCTTTGCTCCTTTGAATAAACTCATTTCACTTCCCATATAAATATGAGTGCATAATTTGAAGATAGGTAGATAAGGAATTACTCAATAGGGTGGGCAGCACAGTGGCACAGTGGTTAGCACTGCTGCCTCACAGTGCTAGAGACCCAGGTTCAATTCCTACCTCAAGCGACTGACTGTGTGGAGTTTGCACATTCTCCCCGTGTCTGCATGCTCCGGTTTCCTCCCACAGTCCAAAAATGTGCAGGTTAGGTGAATTGGTCATGCTAAATTGCCCGTACTGTTAGGTGAAGTGGTAAATGTAGCGGAACGGGTCTGTGGGTTGCGCTTCGGTGGACTTGTTGGGCCGAAGGGCCTGTTTCCACACTGTAGGGAATCTAATATACCACTGTAGTATTTAGCTAATGACCATACTATAATGATTCTCCAGATTTATTAAACATATCGCACTTTGCTAAGTAAGCATTAAGTGTATTATTCTAGCACAATGAAACTGGGACATCTTCTAATTATAAAGTCAAATTGTTGTTAAGTAAACATTGAGTGAGCGTAGTTGCTGTTCAGGCCACGGATTAGAAGTAGTTTTTTTCCCTAACTCTGATTAGTCAGCTTCGTCAGCTGATGCACCATACCAGCTCCCATGCCAACAGGCTGCCTTTGTTATTTTCTATTTAGATGCAGAGAATTCAGTATTAAACTTGAAATTCTTATTCCTAGGATTTATCTTTTTCTCAATGCAGCCGAAGAGGACCTGGAATCTTAAACACAGCATCAATATTCTTCTGCTAATTGATCACGGATTAGCAGTCACCACATAACTTGATACGGAGGGGAATTAAGATAAATTTGAAAGAGGTACTTTGATGATGGACAAGAAAAGCATGGTAAATATCCTAGGCATGAAACTGGACTTGAACAATCGACAAAACATATGAAAGCAAATCTGCAGTTCCTTTTAAATCACACTGAATTTTCTTTCACATCTTCTTATTGCCCACTTTGATGTTCCTGATGTAAATGCAATAGCTAAATGGTGTACTACCTATTTGTGTGTGTATACATGTGTGTTACAGTGGTGCTAGGTAAACCCCATGACAGTGAAGCAATAGTATTACTGATCCAAGTCAGGATGGTGTGCAATTAGGGGTACTTCCACGCTTCAGCTGTCCTGTTCTTTTAGGTGGTCAAGGCCACAGATTTGAATGGGCTGTGGAAGGAGGCTTGACAAACTGCTGCAGTGCCATCTTTGGAGATAGTGTTCTCTGCTGGCACTGTGTGTTGGTGCTGGAGGGAAAGAATGTTTAGGGTGATGGATGTGGCTATTATGTAAATTTGTAAGCTGTCCATTCCATGAACTTCTTCCATCTGAAGTAGAAAGACTAAATTCATACAGAACATCTTTTGTACAGTTCAAAGATGTGTGGGTTAGGTGGATTGGCCATGCTAAATTGCCCATTGTTTCCAAGGATGAGCAGGCTAGGTGGATTAGCCATGGAAAATGCAGGGTTACAGGGATAGGGCTGCTGGGGTTGGGGTGAATGGGAGGCTCTTCAGAGGATTGTTGTGGAATAGGTGGGCTGAATGACCTGTTTCTACACTGTAGAGATTGTCTGAATATATATGTGCTGGATTTGAACCCAGCTCAGGATTTGGCAGACTGATGCAGGCCAGAATGAAGCTGGGTGGGTGCATGATTTTGTACTGCCAGGAGGAAAGGTCACTGGATTTGAAACACATTAACTCTGTTTCTCTCTCCTGAGATACTGCCAGACCTGCGATATTTATCCACAATACTTTCTGTTCTTATTTCAGATCTTCAGCATCCGCAGTAATTTGCTTATCAACATTAATTGTTGTCAGGTGCAGCGGCAGGACATGATTTGACCTTGATGTTGGGGTCTCAAAATCCTGCCCCAGGAAAAGAAGTGAAGGGTCTCCTTTAAACCTTGCCTCCAAAAACATTTCTGTTGCAAAGAAATGACAGTAAACCCCTCCAGCAAACCATGCTGATACAATGTGAAACTATTCTGTCTCTGGGTAATACATTTCATGGCACTACCACTATAGTGAGACTGAAAACCCATTAAATCCATTAGTTACGCCTTAGCAACAAGAATAATAAACAAAATCACAGCAGCTGTAAGTAAGATTCTTACATCCCTCCATTCAGCAATGCCATAATCATTCATGCAGAAATCACAGTGACGTGACAGAATCATGAGGACTTTTCTTTCCAAATAAAGTCAAAATCCAAACTTACACCATGTTGAACTTGAACATCCCCTGCTATTCTTGCACAAAATGCATCAGCGTTATATGTTCATGTACAACAGGACAAATTCTATCAGGTTGTGCAGAAGTTACGTGGTATCTCTCCGTATTTATTTGCAGCTATTCACTGCCAGTGAGGTTTTATTTTAGGATGTGAATGCTCATTATTGCAAAGGATGGTAAAGAAGAGGAACAGAATTTCTTGTCTTTTTTTTAATCCCAGGGCACCGGAGTTTGAGAATGTTACAGCACAAACGGAATCTGTTCAGCCTATTGCTCCATGATCTATCTGAAAGAGACGTTATCTTATTTTAATCATCCATCACTATAACTTTTTAATTTTTCAAATATTTATCCCTTTCCCTTTTAAATTATGCTGTGTCATCTGCTACCAGCACTGTTTCTGGTGATGCAGTGCCATTTTGTGTGAAAATATTGCCCTAACGTCTGTTTATTGATTTAGTGATGCTTTTAAATTTGTGTCCTCATAGCCAGTGGAAATGTATATTTTAAGATTTATTTTTTTCATTTTGAACCATCTTAATTGATCCCTTCATAATCTCTGTTGTAATGATAAAGGGTTGGATGAAGATTATAGGTTTGGGCACTTGTCCATGGGGAAACTTCGGGTGGTGTCTCCCCATTTTGCCATAGTGGTCAGCCAGCAGGTAAGACCTTTAGGGAAGCATGTGGGAAGTAGATGTCAGAGTCAGGGGTTGGGGGGAGGGGGGGGGGGGGGGGGGGGGAGAGGAAGAAAGGAAGGGAGGAAGATTCTAGTGGAGCTCCAAGGATGCCTCTCGTTCTTGCTGTCCACATAAAACTCTTTCAACGAGCACAAACACAAAACTATTGGAGAAAACTTACTTTTTCTGAGTACTTTCTGTGTGAAAATACTTCCTAAATTTGTGATGGCTTGACAGAAATTTCATACAGTTTCTCACTTCTTCACCCTTGAAAAGGAAAGAGTTTGCTGTTGACATTGATGGTATCTTATAACGGGGCATATGGCCTGCCATGCTAATCCAATTTGTCTCAACCCTCAGGCTCACTTTCACCAAATAGTTCACATTACTGTACAATTATGCTGAACATTGTTCCATCTTAGCCCATTCATTCATAGAGTAATGCACAATATGCTGACTGGAGAAATGTGGAAAAATGCGTTCAAACATCCAGTGCAGACTAATGTGTGTTCTTGATGTATTTCCTGTTCTCCCAGATTGTGGTAAATAAAGCTCCTAATCCAACAATCGGTCAAACCATCTGTGAGCCACCTGCAAACAGCTTTGTAAACTCAGCCTTTGGTTGTTCTTTTCAAAATATATCAGCTTCTGGAGCATGTTAACATTTTGTTGAAATCATTGAGAAGGAGGAATCAGGCCTCTTTGAATTCTATTTTTGTTGCTTGCTGCTGTTTAACCTGAAAACATTGTCTTCTTTTGAGGCACGTTCCCATGTTACACATATTTCTGCAAACTTGAATCATTTAGATCATTAATCAATTAGTTTATTATGAATTAGGTCATGACTGATCTAATTCCATATACATCTGATGGCTTAATCGCTTATGTTACCAGATAAAAACACTTCCTAATTACACTGTTGCTGTATCTACACGACATAGATTGTAGTAGTTTAAGACAGCAGTGCACCACCACCTTCTTAATGAAAATTTGGGATGGGTAATTAGTCCTGGCCATGTCAGCAACCCTCATAAAAGCATAATAAATACATTTAACTGCATTAATCTCTCCTGCTTCCAGTGATCTGGCTACTTTCTGCATGCTATCACACACAAAGCATCTTAGATACTATGAAATTCTTGAGATGCAGTGGTAATAGAGTCATAGAATCATAGAGATGTACAGCATGGAAACAGACCTTTCGGTCCAATCCATTCATGCCGACCAGATATCCTAACCTAATCTAGTCCCACCTGTCAGCATCCAGCCCATATCCCTCCAAATCCTTCCTATTCATGTACCCATCCAAAGTCCTCTTAAATGTTGCAATTGTACCATCCTCCACCACTTCCTCTGGCAGCTCATTCCACACACGTACCACCCTCTGCATGAGAACGTTGCCCCTTAGGTCTCTTTTATATCTTTCCTTCTCACCCTAAGCCTATGCCCTCTAGTTCTGGACTCCCCAATCCCAGGGAAAAGAATTTCCAGCGAAAACAGCCCCAACCTGTTCAGCCTCTCCCTATAGCTCAAATCCTCCAACCCTGGCAACAATCTTGTAAATCTTTTCTGAATCCTTTCAAGTTTCACAACATCTTTCCGATAGGAAGGAGACCAGAATTGCACGCAATATTCTAACAGTGGCCTAACCAATGTCCTGTACAGTCGCTACATGACCTCCCAACTCCTTTACTCAATACTCTGACTAATAAAGGAAAGCATACCAAACGACTTCTTCACTATCCTATCTAACTGTGACTCCACTTTCAAGGAGCTATGAACTTGCACTCCAAGGTCTCTTAGTTCAGCAACACTCCCTAGGACCTTACCATTAAGTGCATAAGTCCTGCTAAGATTTGCTTTCCCAAAATGCAGCACCTCGCATTTATCTGAATTAAACCCAATCTGCTACTTCTCAGCCCATTGGCCCATTTGGTCTAGATCCTGTTGTAATCTTAGGTAATCCTTTTCGCTGTCCACTGCACCTCCAATTTTGGGGTCATCTGCAAACTTACTAACTGTACCTCTTATGCCCCCATCCAAATCATTTATCTAAATGACAAAAAGTAGTGGACCCAGCACCGATCCTTGTGGCACTACACTGGTTACAGGCTTCCAGTCTGAAAAGCAACCCTCCACCACTACCCTCTGTCTTCTACCTTTGAGCCAGATCTGTATCCAAATGGCTAGTTCTCCCTGTATTCTGTGAGATCTAACCTTGCTAATCAGTCTCCCATGGGGAACGTTGTCGAATGCCTTACTGAGGTCTATATAGATCACATCTATCGCTCTGCCTCCTCTTTGTTACTTCCTCAAAAAACTCAATCAAATTTATGAGACATGATTTCCCACACACAAAGCCATGTTGACTATCCCTAATCAGATTGTAAAGAAAAACATGTAAGATTTGCGCTTCGGTGGAAAGCATGTTTCGGGCGACGGGATTATGTTTATAGAAGTGAGTCAGTTCTTTTTTTAACACTAATATGTGCAAAACGTATCCAAACTCATGTCTGTTGTCTTGTGTTGATTTAAGTACCACAGTGCCCAGGAAATGAATGCTTTCCTGGATGATGTTGCTTTAAAGTTTAATAGAGTGGTGATAATTCTTGAGATGATGATGATGATTTCTTCTAATTCGGCTTTTCAGAGAGTCCAATACTGCCCAAATATCAACACAAAGACAGATGGTATTGTTATTCGGTGATTGCACAGCTGATAAAGGAGTTAGTGAGACTGAAAGAGAGGTCCTTGACAATCAAAACGTAGCCCTTCAGAAATCTCAAAAGCCTGTGGAAAAAGAAAATGTTATATTCAGGCTGCCTGTACTGTGTATATACTAAAGAGCTGAAATTTGTACACATGATTTACTTAGTATATTTCTGCTTTCAACATAAATGGTTTGCCTTTAGAATCTATCGTCATTTGTGTCTGTGTCAGTACACATTAGAGAATAAGTTTGTTTCATTTTGTTTACTTTTCAGGGGATCACATGAATAAATATGAAGTTTTTTTAATCCTCATTTTTTAACTTAATCCTCAATTTAACCAGGCTCTCTTGAATTAACAGGGAACTAGTTTACTAATTGCTAAATGAAAGAAGAATTAATAACACCGTATGCATACATGCGGATTAGAAATGAGGTGAATCCAAAAAGATGAAAGTTTGAAACAAAACTGACCAGTCTCTGACTTGTTTGTGAAGCTGGATAGTTCAGTGTTATGGCCATTGAAAATGAAGTCATTACCAGCACCGATGCTGGTAGTTGAACTTTCAATTTTTAGATTCTTTGCTTTGAACGTTGATTGAAATGCCTGTCTTAATTGTCTTCGGCAGCAATTGATTGGCAGCACTCAGAGTGAGAGAGTCTTCACTTGTTTCACCTGGAGGATTGGTGTGCTTAACTGGTTGTTTTCAGAACTGTGAGCCTCACAACAAAATAGTGCACACACTAAGACACTAGCCCACGAACACACATCCCAGGATTGAAGTCTGTTTTTAAATCCTGTCCCTGTGTGTTCTTGAATGGGGGAATATGCAGTTATATCTCTTATCCAGACTGCTGTCATTTCTTTACTATCATGGTCACAGTACGAGGCAAACTAGGAGATTACAAATTCAATTTGAGTGCATTTTCTCCCTTTGAAATTTCTTTGACACCTTATCAATTGTGACATTCCAGAATAGCCATTAAATTTACAGTCACAGTCAACTTTAGGTGTTTGTCCTTTTTTCTAAAACTAAAAAAAGTAATTAAAGGTTGATAGGTCCAGATGTAATCTGGGTTTTATTAACCATGCTCATGCCAAACACATGAGAGGTATCCCTCTTTCATCAATAACACTCTCTTTGATGAGGTATTAAACTAAGTACCCAACTGTTCTCTCAGCTGGTAGTTTAAAAAACCTACAGCAAAGTTTTGAAGAACAAGGGAGTTATCCCCATTGTACTGGTCAATATTTATCTCCCAATCAACATCAAAGACAGGTTTTCTGATATTTTTCACATTGCTGTTTGCAGGGAGTTTTCTCGGTGCAAATTGGCTTTGTTTCTTACATTACTACAGTTCCTTCAGAGACTTAAAAGCACTTTAAGAGGTCTGGTAGTCCATGAAAAGCAGTGCTTAAATACAAGATTTCGTTTTGTGTGTGGGTTAACAGTTGAGTCAGGTCACCTCTCATTTCACCAAAATGGGAGTGACAGCAGCAGCAGTGATATGGATGGCACTATTTCACTTAAAGCAGAAGTGTAAAGACAAATCATGAAAGATCAAAGTGAAAGGAACATTTTAGAGGTAGCAAGAATGGTTCAATGTCTGAAATCTAACTAAAACATTGAGGCAGCAGGAAAAAATGACTTCTGTAAGGCTTCTCCTGATCATTTGCTTCAGGTATGTCAATGGAATCCCAAAGAACTAGCCATTATTATGAAGTTTTTGCTAATTTTCCAGTGAAGATACATTGGATAAATGTCAGAACCCCCACAAATACTCAAAGTGAAGGGTATAAAAGGACTTGGGCACTAGGGTGGCTCAGTGGCTAACACTGATACCTCATGGAGCCAGGGACTTTGGGTTCAATTCTAGGCTGTTTCTGTGGAGTTTGCATGTTCTCCCCTATGTCTGCATGGCTTTCCTTCGTGTGTCCCAGTTTCCTTCCACAGTCCATAGATTTGCAGACTTGTTGTATTGGCCATGCTAAATTGTCCCATAGTGTCCAGGGATGTGCAGGCATGGTGGATTAGCCATAAGAGATGTAGGGGTATAGGTGCAGGCATGGTGGATTAACCATGGGAAACGTAGGGTTATAGGCGTATGGTAGGGGGGGTGGAGTCTGGGTGGAATGCTGTTCAGAATGTCAGTGCAGACACAATGGGCTCTTTCCACACTGTAGGGATTATATGACATGACCCCGCATTAATCTGAACAAGTCTTTAAGACCATTCTGCTTTCTTGAAGATGCTTAATTTGAATGATCTGTAATTGAAATTGTGGATAAAAATATTTAATTAACTAAAAATACTCATTATTTTTCAAATGGAGTGGTGTTGAATTAATAGCAGTAAATAAATCAACAGATCTAAATAGAAATTGTTTCTCAGCTGGACTATTAGAATGGGAATTTGGAAAATCAGCATTTTCCCTTGGAAGGAAATTGGAGAAAGGGAGTGCAGGATGAATTGCCTTGGATCAACTCAACTTCTGGCTGATCGCAAAGTAGCTAAAACTGGAGTGCTTGGTCTCGAACACTTGCACCCTATTGGCTGAAATAGAATAGGAGCAATGCTGGCATAAGATTAAGATTTATTTTCTTGTCATATTTTGGCTGGTAGTTTCCTTGCTGCTATTGTTCAAATGCATACATCATTCATCAAAGAAGGATGGATGTGTGAATTATCTCCAACATTGTCACTGAGCAAGCCATTGGGGAATGTAAGGGAAATCTGGATTGATGCCTTCCTCTGATTTTCCCTCCAATACAACGCGATCCACAGGATCTCATGCCTCCAAGAACAGGAAAACAAGACGCAATGATTTACAGTGTAAAGGCCATGTGAGGCACACCAATGTCTCACAGTGTGTCAAGGAATCCAACTTCCTCATTACAGTTTATAATATCCTTTGGGGAATCGGTTTAGCTCAGTTGGCTGAATTGTTAGTTTGCAGAGCAGTGTGACGCCAACAGCGTGGGTTCAATTCCCATCACAGGTTTGAGGTTACCGTGAAGGACTCTCCTTCTCAACCTCTCCTCTTGCCTGAGGTCTGGTGGCCCTCAGGTTAAATCACCATCACTGCTCTAATGAGAGAGCAGCCCCTGTGGTCTGGTGACACAACAACATATCCTTTGACACAACTGATTTCTAATGCTATACCAATTTAATAAGAACTTGGTAGAAATATTAAATGAAATGTTGGTTAAAAAAAGGTGGGATTACTCAGAATAAGCTCCATTTAAGCCACGTCAACCTTACCCTGGAAATGGAGGCTAAAGGTCAGGTTCTACTGGCTGCCTCATTTGACTCACTGCCAGTTTGAGACGCTTCTTCCTATTTTCTGATATTGTCGCCACCCCTTTTAAATCAAGCATCAATACTGCTCTTCTGAAAATAAATTATCCTTTACCCTTTCTGTTTTTGCAAACCAGCCCCTGGGTATATTAATATACTGATCAGGATATTGTTTAACAGAAGAACATTGGATGGCACTGTTGTCTCACAGTGCCAGGGACCTGGGTTCGAACCCAGACTCGGGCGACTGTGCAGAGTTTGCACATTCTCCCATGCCTGCATGAGCTCCTGCTGGGTCCTCTGGTTTCCTCCCACAGTCCAAAGGTATGAAGGTTAGGTGGATTGGCCATGCTAAATTGGCCATAGAGTGCAGGGATGTGCAGATTCTATGGGATGATAGATATCTGCACTGTAGGGATTCAATTATAGGACCAGAAACCCAGAGACTAAGTTTTCAAATCACAGCATAACAAATTAGGAAATTGATAGCAACAAAGTGATTCTAATTGCGTATCTGAAACCAAGTCATGGAAAAATTGAAATATTTGACACAACAAAGGCCATTTTTTTTCTTGGAATCAAATCTCATCAACTGGTTGATTAGGCTGTAAAAGATGGATTCAACCTCGGTGTTGTGCTTAAACCTGACCTGTAATGTTCACACCTTCAATCTGTAACAATAAGACCATAAGAATAGAAGACTGCCGTGCAGAAGTAGGCTATGCAGCCCATTGGGTCTGCTCTGCCATTCAATGAGATCATGATGAATATGATTAGATTAGACTTACAGTGTGGAAACAGGCCCTTCGGCCCAACAAGTCCACACCGATCCGCCGAAGCGCAACCCACCCATACCCCTACATTTACCCCTTACCTAACACTATGGGCAATTTAGCTTGGCCAATTCACCTGACCCGCACATCTTTGTGACTGTGGGAGGAAACCGGAGCACCCGGAGGAAACCCACGCAGACACGGGGAGAACGTGCAAACTCCACACAGTCAGTCGCCTGAGTCGGGAATTGAACCCGGGTCTACAGGCACTGTGAGGCAGCAGTGCTAACCACTGTGCCACCGTGCCGCCCACTATAATCCTTAACTCCACTTTCTTGCTTGTTCCCCACAACACCTGATTCCCTTACTGTTTTAAAATGTACATATCTCAGTCTTGGATTTTCTCTGCCATAAAGAATTCCACACATTCAGTATCCTCTGAGAGAAGACATTTCTCCTTATCTCTGTCTCAATTGTGCAGGCCCGTATTCTGAGATCTTGCCTTCTGGTCTTTGACCGTCTCGTAAGAGAAAACAACCTTTCCTCAAATAGTCACGATTTGAAGATGACGGTGTTGGACTGGGGTGTACAAAATTAAAAATCACACAACACCAGGTTATAGTCCAACAAGTTTAATTAGAAGCACACTAGCTTTCAGAGCGACGCTCCTTCATTAGGTGATAGTGGAGGGCTCGAACGTAACACAGAATTTATAAATTGCTATAAATTCTGTGTTACGATCGAGCCCTCCATTATCACCTGATGAAGGAGCGTCGCTCCGAAAGCTAGCGTGCTTCCAATTAAACCTGTTGGACTATAACCTGGTGTTGTGTGATTTTTAACTTTCCTCAAATAGTCTATCACGTCCCTTAAGAATCTTACATGTTTCTATCAGGTCTTCTCTCAATCTTTTAAACTCCAATGACTACAGGCCCAATTGACTAAACCTCACCTCATTAGAAAATCCTTCCATACTCAGAGTCAATCTAGTGAATCTTCTCAAAACTGCCTCCAATATATCTTTCCTTAGTTTTCAGATCCAAAACTATTCTTAGATTTGTACCTTGTATAGAATTAGTAAGATTACCTATTTTTATACTCCATACTCTTTGAAATAAAGGCCAACATTTCATTTGCCTTCCCTATTAACTGCTGAACTTGAATGCTGGCTTTTAGTGATTCATGCACAAAGACTCCCAAATCTCTCTATTCTGCAGTCTTTCTCCATTTAAATAATATTCAGCTCTCCTATTACTCTGCTTAAGTCCATAAGCGCACATTTTCCTGCCATTATATTCTACCTGCTCGATTTTTGCCCTCATTTAACCTGTTTGTATCCTTTTGTAGAGTTTATGTGTCAATCTCAGCACTTGCCTTCCCAATTATTTTGTGTCCTCTGCAAATCTGGTGATAGTTGTAAATAATTGTGGTCCCAGTCCTTTACTACAGCTTGTCACCTCTGGAATATTCCCTGTATTTTCTAGGCTTTTCACTCCTGAGTCTATAATACCCATCTTCATCATATCAAGGACTGACTTCTCAACTGGTTTCCCTGTCAAAATTTTCCTTTACCATGCTTACAATTTTTAGCTACATGAGATCTCTGATCAAAGTTTCATTTCGGACAAAATCCAATTGACTTTATTAAATTTGAATAGAAAATCTGTAACTCTTATCTGTTAGTGGATTGACTGAAGACTCCTTATCATGGTTTTAAAACAGCAAAATTCAACAATATGTTCAACCAGTACTTTCTATCTCTCTGGTATTCAACAAATATTTATTGTCTACTTCCATCATTCCACAATTAGTGAGATCTTGTCGTTGTGGGTGAGTGATGACTGGAATAGATTAGAAAGCTATATAGCCTTATTTTGCTTTATTTCAAGTCTTAGTGATTACTGATTTAGAGGGTCTTGTGCACAGTTGTCAATATCTCTATCACGATGCCTGAAAGTCTGTATGCAAGTCCAACCTGCCCGGGATCTGTGTCCTAACATCTGAGCAGGTAGATTAAAAAGATATTGTTCTTAGTGGCCGTTCTCCGCCAATGTTCCCTCTAAACTGTGCAGCTACACAAGCCACTGGGAAATGCTGATCCATTGAATTCTACTTCTGAAAACCACTGTCACATACGGACTTCAAAGGTCCATGCAGCAGAAAAAATAATTATAGGGAAAGTTGTTCTCCACTATTATATCTCTCACTATCTGGGAATCTTTGCAGAAACCCATCTCTTTTTTAAAATCATTACTTTGCTCTTTTAAAATTCTCCTAAAAATGCCAAGCTTTTTCTCTCTCTGTTCCCCTCAAATCCCTCCCCCAAATCTTCCTGTCTTCTGCTCAGCATTTTCACTTTCTCCTTATCATTGACTCTGGGATATTCATTGCTCTAATTGATGCTATTTTCTGTTATAGCTCAATTCCAAATACACACAATGCATTTTCTCAGTGCATCATTATAGATTCCCACTTAAGTTTCAATATTGCATACTGTCCAGTCTATTGTGTACCCTGTATTTGTAAAGCATTGCCCACCATAACATGCTCCTTACCTAACAAGTAGTTGCACAGCTAGGGGGAGAGGCTGGTTTCTTCTTAATCATTATAAATCTGACACTGAATTGATCAGTGGTTTGTAATAGGTGAGTAAAATGCCTAAAATGCAGTTTGGACCAATAAGAAAATGATCTCTTGCACACATTGCCCTTCTTAAAGACCCACTTATGATTTAATCCTTATATGGCAAAATGGCAGCACTTTTGTGAAAAAGCAGGGATTGAACAGCCTTCTGTGGTACAGCCAGATACACTGCAGCTGGGAACCTCTTGCTGAATGAATGCACATCAAGTTAGAGCTGGGTCTGGCAATTCCAGCTAATAATCTCATAAATAACATAGCTAGGATTCCTGAAAAGTTTCAGAGGGAGATGAAGTAATTCAGTTTCCTGCAATTTATTGGTACACGTCTTTTTCTTTCTAACTCGTTGGGGCAAGAGATGGAAAATTAAATACTTTACAGGAAATAAACTGAATAGATTCTCAATAGCTGGAACTCTTCAGCCTACTTCCCATCTGCAGTCCTCAAAACTTATTTTAAAATTCTTGGAAATTGTTGAGGGGCATATAACAATGGATCACCAGGGGATATAATTTGAGGTGGAAGGACATACTAAGTATAGTTTTCAGAAATTGGTGCAGGGACCCATTTCTGTTTCTCATTTATTATAATGACTAGGATTAAGGTGTTTGACATAAACTTGTCAAATGTGTAAATTATATCACAGATGGAGAGGCAGAGGAATATGAGGAGGAGGCTTTTGAACTAGAAAATGAGGCCAAAGCAGATGCAAAGGACCAAATAGCCTCCTCCTGTGATGTAATCACCTAACTGCTTTATCATTTTATATTGGCTGTGAAATTTATTATGGTCAAGTGCAGATTGGATGGAAAATGGAAAGCACTATGATTCCATAACTCTACCTAGGACTGAGAGATTAGAGAGATGTGAACTATCTCAGGATGGGCACGGTGGCTCAGTGCCTCACAGTGCCAGTGACCTGGGTTTGATTCCAGCCTCGGATGACTGTCAGTATAGAGTTTGCATATTCTCCCTGTGTCTGTATGGGTTTCCTCCCACAATCCAAAAGATGCACAGGTTAGGTGAATTGGCCATGCTAAATTGCCCATAGTGTTCAGGGATGTGTAGATTAGATGCATTAGTCAGGGTAATATAGGGTGGGTTACTCTTCAGAGGATCAGTGTGGACTTGTTGGGCCAAAGGGCCTGCTTCCACACTGTAGGGATTCCAAATCTAAGATGTGCATGTAGCAAAATTGGAGGAGCACTGTTTAGAATATTAGGTTTAGCGTTAAAATAGAAGAGACAATAATAAAGACAGGTGTTTTGAAATGCAAAAAATGATGTTTTAATGACTTGAGGAGGAAACTGATACTGAAAAACTAGTTGCCGAAGCTTTCTAATTATTTATTATAGGCTTGAGTATAAAAAGTACCTCAGTATGTGAAATTTAAACTAAAAACACCTTCTGTTAAATCTAATTGCACAATTGGCCAGCACATGGTGAACAATTCTGAGTGTGCAAATAACTATATTAACAACCAATTTATGATAATCAGTTGAGCCATAACGTAGCTAAGTTAAATTTCCTCAACTTCCTAGTTAGATTCCTACATACACCCAGCTCTATTCTCTGCAAAACAAAAGAATATGTGTAAGCTTTGCATCTTTTTTGAAATGCATAGGAGATTGAGGACCCATAGTTCCCTACTGGTAATGTGGTAATGCCAGGGCCAATCAGAAATGACATGCCAACTACTCAGGATTAGAGGGGTGCTGGAAAAGCACAACAATTCAGGCAGCATCCGAGGAGCAGGAAAATCGATGTTTCGAGCAAAAGCCGTTCATCAGGAATAGAGGCAGAGTGTCTGCAGGGTGGAGATGCTACCTGAACTGCTGTGCTTTTCCAGCACCACTCTAATCCAGAATCTGGTTTCCAGCATCTGCAGTCATTGTTTTTACCTTGCCAACTACTCAGCATCCTTTTCTCCTGCAACATAAACTGTCATGATCATTAGAAATTTCACATTCTTGCAACTGTCCCAATCAGTGCAAGATGAAAAGCGTTTCAGCAATGTCCAAAAAAACCTGTTGGACTATAACCTGTCATCGTGTGACTTTTAACTTTGACCACTCCAGTCCAACACCAGCACCTCCACATCAAATTATGTATGACCAAGCCACCATTTGTGAACATGGAGAAAGCGAGGACTGCAGATGCTGGAGATCAGAGTCAAGAATGTGGTGCTGGAAAAGCACAACAGGTCAGGCAGCATCTGAGGAGCAGGAGAATCGATGTTTCGGGCATAAGATTCCTGATGAAGGGCTTACACCCAAAACGTTGATTCTCCTATTCCTCAGATGCCGCCTGACCTGTTTTGCTTTTCCAGCACTATGCTCGACACCATTTGTGAACATGACAAATACAGAAAATGTAATGGGGCAGTGAAATTGAAGACTAGAAGGGCCAAATGATAGCAAGGAAATGTCAGCAAATGATATAAATGGAAATGGTAATGGTTTTGATCAGAATACTCAAAGCGGAAGCACAGAATTGTATGTTAGTGGCTGTAAAACATTTTGGGATATCAGGTGATATGGAAAATGCTATATAAACATAAATCTTTCTTTCTTTAAGCGAGGACAAAGCCACACAGAGATGGAGGGGAAGTTGTGAAGAATGAAGGTATGATGGAGAAATTAAAGCAATATTTTTCCTCATCTTTACAGATGATGGCATAATCGAGATTAAAGCAAGAAATGGAGATAATGTAGAAATTAGGCATACAGATAATGTAGAAACAACATTGTTCTAAAAGAGCTAGCAATAAAGTCACTGGCCCTGGCTTGTAGCTTGGACTGCAGAGGACAATCAGAAAGGATCAAAACCACCTTCTCAAACCCACGAAAATATACAAACTGCACCAGGGAACGGGAGATTGGGCAATGTATCACTCAGAATAAGAAGGGAAAGATGGATAAACCTGACAGCATGCAACCAGCCATAATAACATCAATGATGGGCCACTCTGAGAATCCATAATGAGAAATCAAATAAACTAGCCTGAACAAATCAGAGAATCAATCAAGGACTGGCAACCATAAGTTCAAAATGAGGTGGGTTGGGCGCATTCAATAACACCTTTTGAAGATGCAACCAACTCAATAAAAAGAATGAATTTGATGTAATGCGCATAATGATTTAGAAGGAGTTCAATAAGGTGTCCAGTGGGAGCATTATTACACAAGGGCAGGTTTACAGTACAGGAGGTCGATGATTTACAAATATCCAACTTATGAATGCATGCACTTGCAAACACAATCTATACAGGATGTAATTTTAACATCATGACATATGAACATCTCTGTCTGAGCCCTGCTGTAATGATCCAGTGACTCTCAATGCAAGCTGGAAGAACGGCATCTTATTTTTCACGTGGGGGTGCTGCAGCCTTCAGTTCAATAATATCTAGTTCAATAATTTTAGAACCTTAATACCTTCCTCCATGTCCTAAACCCACCTCCACACCCCAGGCCCTGGAGCTACTTTCAGCACAGCTCACCCACTTTCACCTACTTATAGTCCCCATTTTTGGCTTTTCTTTCTTCCTGGTTTACCATTATCATCCCTTTATTCACCTAATTGGCCTAACCATTTTTCTTACCCTCTGGACTCTATCTCCACCTATAACTTACTCCTTTTCCATCACTTCACAACACCCCCTGTCTTCAGCATATGTATCATCTTTTCCTAGCTGCTCTCAGTTCTGAAGAAGGATCACAGGACTCAAAACATTCACTCTGCTTTCTGTCCACAGATGTTACCAGACCTGCTGAGTTTCTTCAGAAATTTCTTGTTTTCTTACAGATTTCCAGCATCCGCAGTTCTTTGGTTTATTACAAAGCTTTTTTGTCAGGCACTGTAGTCCAACATGTGTACAAATTGATTTGTGAATGGGCTCTAGAACAGAACCTGTTCACAACCTGGGCACTGCCTGTATAAGGAAAAATATGGCAGTATGAATGGCAACTTAATACAGTAAACACAGGGTTACAATTAATAGGTGTTACTCGGCTCATTGAAAAGTGTGTTCCCAGCAATTGAAGCTGGGCCTGCTTTTGTTTTCAATATAAAGATAAGGTTCAGGGCAAATAAGATCAGGGGAGAGAACATTGCTGACATTCTATGATGACACTTACATTTGGCAAATGATGAATATAACTAGAAAACACATCAAGAGGAGCTAGAGAGGTGGGAACATAACGATGACAATTGTAATTCTTATTTCTTATGCTGAGAAACATAAGAAATACCGATATGCTATGAATAGCAAAATATAAAAGAACAGGGAAATATAGCAGATTAGGGAGCTCTGGTACCATGATGTAATGGTTAGTCATAGAGTCATAGACTCGTGTAGTCATAGAGTCATAGAGATGTACAGCATGGAAACAAACCCTTTGGTCCAACTCGTCCATGCTGACCAGATAGCCCAACCTAATCTAGTCCCATTTGCCCATCACTTGGTCCATACCCCTCTAAACCCTTCCTATTCAGAAGTCCATCCAGATGCCTTTTAAATGTTGCAATTATAATAGCCTGCACCACATCCTCTGGGAGGTCATTCCATACATGCACCACCCTCTGCATGAAAACGTTGCCCCTTAGGTCCCTTTTATATCTTTCCCCTCTCACCCTAAACCTATGCCCTCTAGTTCTGGACTCCCTCACCCAGTGAAAAGACTTTGTCTATTTAGACTCTGAATCCAGTAATCTGAGAGTTCAAAACTTGGCAGAACCTGCTGTTAGAAACTACCCACAGAGAACGCAGGACGTGTATTTTTTTAAAGTGCAACTGGAAGTGGATATAGACCAAAAAAATCATAAAACCTGGAACACCAAATATGTAGTCAAAGAGGTGGAAATGGTGGAGGAGTTGAACAAAGACTTTGCATCAGTCTTTCCAGTAGAAAACACTAATAGCATTTGAAAAAGACTAAATAACCAGTGGGCAAATGGGAGAGAGGAAATAAATACAGTAATTATCAATAAACAAAAGTACTCAGGAAAAAGTTGGCCGAAGGCCAATTTGTCCCTGGACCTGGTGGGATGCATTCCAAAATATTAAAGGAAGTAGTCACAGTTGTACTGGTTATAATTACTGGTAGTAATCTTCCAAGCATTCTTAGTATCAGGAAAAGTATCAAAGGATTGCAAAACTGCCAAAGTAACATCCTGATTAGGGAAGTGAATGTGCAATAGCCAAGTTTGTGGATGACACTAAAAGAGGTGGGAAGGCAAGTGGTGAAGATGACACAAAGGACTTGGTGAAGAATACACAGGTTAAGTGGGCCACAAATTGGAATATAATATGTGAAAATGTGAACGAATGTATTTGGCAGGAAGAATAGAGGAGCTGAATGTTGTATAAACGGAGAAATACTGCAGAAAGCTACGGCACAGAGGGATTTGGGATGTATGAATCACTAACATCCAAATTCAGTGAGTAATAGGAAAGGAAAATGAAATGTTGGCCTTTATTTGAAAAGGAAAGGAGTATAAAAACAGAAAAGTCTTTTTAAAACTATCCAAGGCATGTGCCAAACTGTATCTGGAATACTGTGAACAGTTTTGGTTCCCATATCTAAGGAAAGATATACTGGCATTAGAGGCAATCTAGAGAAGGTTCACAAGGTTGACCCTGGGTATGGAGAGATTTTCTTATGATGAAAAGGACATCCAAGGTTAGGGCCTAAACTCTTTGGAGATTAGAAGAATGGGTGGAGAGCTTGTTAAAAAACACAAGATTCTTTGGGAACCAACAGGATGGGTAAAGAAAGGTCATTTCTCCTGTAGGAGAGTCAAGGAGAGAGGGCATATCCTCAGAGTAAGGGATCACTGATAGATGAAGAGGAATTTATTATATGTTGGATGGGGGCGGGGGGGGGGGGGGAAGGGAAATAAATCTGTGAAATTATTTTACCACAAGGAACTCTTGAGACAGGATTATCAAGTCTATTCAAGGTTGCAATAGGCAGATTTTTAATCAATAAGGGAATCACAGATTATGGGATAAAAGTGGAGTTGATAATTTATAATCCCATTGAATGGCCAAATGGTCTATTGCTGCCCATACATTGTACAGTCTTATGCAATAATAAAGAGATATTTCGGGTGCCCCACTACAGGTGGGATTTTAAAGCCATGGAAAATGTACAGTGAAAATTTAATGGATGTTTTTTGAAATGATGAAGAGTTTGATAAAATGAATAAGGTGAAGATTACTTAAGTAAAGAGTGATAAGGACCATCTATTTAACACTGTCATGAAGAAAGGGAGGAAAACATTTCAGAGAAATTTCTTGATGCAAAGAATTGCTGAAGCATGAAATTCTTTGCATTCGAAAATAGTCGAGCCAGAACCCACTGCATACTTGAGGAGAAAAGCAGATAAACATTTGAAATGAAGTAAGAAGAGGGACTAAGGGGAGAGATCTGGGTAATGAGACTAGGATTGCTAACACATTGACTAGCCAGATGATGTCATTTAATTCTGCATGATAATGTGACATCTGTTGAAGTAACTATGAGCAAAGTTCAGAGATCAAAGACACAAGTAAAGTTTAAATAATCAATATATTCAGTCACTGTGGGCCAAAGTTCATCAAAGTAAATATAATGCTGAACTATAATCATGTACATATGGAGACAGTCATGATTGGACTACAATTATGTAGACAGAATACATCTTCAATGCTTCATCTAATTCTGGAGACCAAGTCTCACAAAAGGACAGTTAAGGTTAGAGGCAGCGCAGAGAGAAACCACAGGCATAAGTCCAAGGCTGGGATTTTAACTCAAAAGGATGAGTACCTGGCAGGAAAGAAGGGCTCCTGCCCGAAACATCGATTTTCCTGCTCCTCAGATGCTGCCTGACCTGCTGTGCTTTTCCAGCACCACTCTAATCTTGACTCTGATCTCCAGCATCTGCAGTCCTCATTTTTGCTGAGGAGTAGAAATTAGGGCAGCTAAAGACCATGAATTTATGGAAATAATTATTTTATTATATTCAATAGATATTGCAAACAAGCTGAATTTGCATTTTCTGATGAATTTGACACATACTGATGT
Source organism: Hemiscyllium ocellatum (assembly GCF_020745735.1). Taxonomy (NCBI): domain Eukaryota; kingdom Metazoa; phylum Chordata; class Chondrichthyes; order Orectolobiformes; family Hemiscylliidae; genus Hemiscyllium; species Hemiscyllium ocellatum. The sequence goes on along the minus strand of NC_083425.1, from coordinate 22,525,977 downwards.
GTCACTGCAATTTGGAACCCTAGAAGCACGATGGATATTTTTCACCAGCAATTCTAAAACATGTTTTTTAAAAAGGTGCCAAAATAGGCAAAATTTGTTGTTGATGTAAATTAAATAGCTGCAAAGAAACCATTTTAAACTATAATTGCATTTGAAAGCAGGACTGAGATTCTCATCTATGTCAATGAGCTATGGTACCTAAGTATACTAACCTGGATTCAAGGATTAATATGCCTTGTTGGTCACAGCCAAAGAACTATCTCTTAGTCACCCCTTGTAAGTAAAGGAATGATGTCACTCTGAGTCCTTTAAGCCAACTCGCCTGCAAGCCAGACAAGAAGAAATAAAATTAGAAAAGGACTCTCTTCATCCTGAATGCTCGAATTCAGCCAAGGCTGAAAGAAATCAGAACAATTTAAAAAGGTGATTGGGAGGCTAGTTGCAGATAAGGGGTCAACTGGGAAGTGGGAGGCCTTTAAAAATCCTATAATGAGAGTTCAAAAACAGTATGTTCCTGTTAGTGTGAAGGGCAAGGCTGATAGGTGTAGGGAATGCTGGATGACTCAAGAAATTGATGCTCTGGTCAAGAAAAAGAAGGTATTTGTCAGCAGGAGTATACTTAAGAGGGAAATCAGGAAGGCAAAAAGGAGACATGAGATAGCTTTGGTAAATAAAGTTAAGGAGAATCTGAAGACATTCTATAAGAATGTTAAGGGCAACAGCGTAACCAGGGAGAGAATAGGGCCCCTTAAAGATCATCAAAGGTCTATGTGTGGAACCACATGAGATTGGTGAGATACTAAACAAGTATTTCGCTTCAGTATTTACTGTGGAGAAAGACATGGAAGTTGGGGAACTTGGAGAAATAAAGAGTGATGTCTTCAAAAGAGTTCATTTACAAAACAATGAGGTGCTGGATGTTTTAAAATGCACAAAGATAAATAAATCCCTGCAAACTAATTAGATGCTTCCCAGACCTTTGTGGGAAGCTAGGGAAGAGATTGCTGGGTCCCTTGCTGAGATATTTGTATCATCAACAGCCAAAGGCAAAGCACCAGAAGACTAGAGGTTGGCCAATGTGGTGCCATTATTTAAGAAAGACTGTAAGAAAATCTGGGAATCTATAGACTGATGAACCTTACCTTACATTGTTGGGGACTCAGAAGGACAGGATTTATATGCATTTGGAAAGGCAAGGGCTGACTAGGAATAGTCAACATGGCTTTGTGGAATCTTGTCTCACTAAGTTGATTGTGTTTTTTCAAGAGGTCACAAAGAAGACTGATGAAGGCAGAGTGGTGGACCCCATTGCCCATATGGACTTCAGCAAAGCGATCGACAAGGTTTTACATGGTAGACTGGTTAATAAGGTTAGATTAAATGGGAGCCAGGGAAGCTAGCCAGTTAGATACAAAATTGGCTTGAAGGAAGGAGACAAAGAGTGGTGGTAGAGGTTTGATTTTCAGACAGGAGCCCTGTGACCAGTGGTGTGCCCCAAGAATTGGTGCTGGGTCCACGGCTTTTCGTTAATTATATAAATGATTTGGATGTGAATATAGGAGGAAAGGCTAATAAATTTGCAGATGACACCAAAATAGATGGTGTATTGGACAGTGAGGAAGATTATCTCATAGGACAATGAGACTTTGATCAGCTCGGCCAATGGGCCGAGGATTGGCAGGTCGAGTTTAATTTAGATAAATGTGAGATGTTGCATTTTGGTAGGGCAAATGAGGGTAAGACTTATATAGTAAATCGTAACTCCCTGGGAAGTGCTCGGAACAAAGAGACTTAGGGGTGCAGGTGCATAGTTCCTCAAAACTGGAGTCGCAGGTAAACAAGTTTTGGAGAAAACGTTTGGCACATCTGCCTTCATTGGTTAAAAGACAGAGTGTAGGAATTGGGACACCATGTTGCAGCTGTACAGGATATTGGTGAGGACACTTTTGGAATACTGTGTCCAATTCTGGTCCCACCTCTATAGGAAAAATTTTGTTAAACTTGAGAGTGTGCAGAAAAGATTTACAAGGATGTTGCCGGGATTGGAGGGTTTGAGCTGTACGAAATAGCTGAATAGACTGGGGTTCTTTTCCCTGGGGTTTTGGAGGATGAGGAGTGACCTTATCGATGTTTATAAAATCATGTGGGTCATGGATAAGGTGAATAGCCAAAGTTCTTTTTCCTAGGGTGGGGGAGTCCAAAACTAGAGGGCATAGCTTTAAAGTGAGAGGGGAAAGATTCAAAAAGGACCTTACAGGTAACGTTTTTACACAGGAACATATATGGAACAAGCTACCAGAGGATGTGATGGAGGTGGGTACAATTACAACATTGAAAAGGCAATGGATACATTGACTATATAAATAGGAAGGATTTAGAGGAATATGGGTCCAATACTGGCAAATGGGACTAGGTCAGATTAAGATAAGACCATAAGACATAGGAGTGGAAGTAAGGCTATTCGGCCCATCGAGTCCACTCCACCAATCAATCATGGCTGATGGGCATTTCAACTTCACTTACCAGCATTCTCCCCGTAGCCCTTAATTCCTCGTGACATCAAGAATCTATCAATCTCTGCCAAGAAGACATTTAGCGTCCCGGCCTCCACTGTACTCTGCAGCAATGAATTCCACAGGTCCATCACTCTCTGGCTGAAGAAATGTCTCCGCATTTCTGTTCTGAATTGACCCCCTCTAATTCTAAGGCTGTGTCCACGGGTCCAAGTCTCCTCGCCTAACAGAAACAATTTCCTAGCGTCCACCCTTCCCAAGCCATGTATTATCTTGTAAGTTTCTATTAAGTCTCCCCTCAATCTTCTAAACTCCAATGAATACAATCTCAGGATCCTCAGCCATTTCTTGTATGTTAGACCAACCATTCCAGGGATCATCCGTGTGAATCTCCGCTGGACACGCTCCAGTGCCAGCACGTCTTTCCTGAGGGATGGGGACCAAAACTGGACACAGTACTCCAAATGGGGCCTAACTAGAGCTTTATAAAGTCTCAGTAGCACAACGGTGCTTTTATATTCCAACCCTCTTGAGATAAATGACAACATTGCATTCGCTTTCTTAACCTGCATGTTTACCTTTAGAGAATCCTCGACTAGCATTCCCAGATCCCTTTATACTTTGGCTTTGCGAATTTTCTCACCATTTAGAAAGTAGTCTATGTATTTATTCTTTTTTCCAAAGTGCAAGACCTCGCATTTGCTCACGTTGAATTCTATCAGCCATTCCCTGGACCGATGAGATGAGAGCGAAGGGTCTGTTTCCAGAGTCTCAAATCAACTTACAAAATTAAGAATCTTTCAATCGACCATATAACTACCAACATCAGTGCTACCAGTAAATTCCATCGTGATAGTTGCAATGTTCAGAGGCTGAATGTATCTTTTATTAAGAGCTTTTATCTTTTTGAGGCACATCTTTTATTTCTAATTGGTGCACATGCATTACTGAGTCTTACAGTTAGTAGTTCATAATCTCATTCTTTATTAACTCAAGAAAGCCTGGTTAAACTGAATCTTCCTAAAACGGAAGTTTATTTGTCTTGGGAGAAAGGTATCCATAAAAGAAAGGATTTGTTTTTAAATCAATCTTGTTGCAACTAGGCAGGAGGAGATGAATAAAGAAAGAGAGTTAATTCATCTCTCCTCATCCGGGAGCTTAATAATTTGGGATATCCATCCTGGAAGCATAACATCTTGGAGAATCTTGCCCTGGTTCTGGGTGTAACCATCCACATCAACCCAAGAGGTAATTCTGTTGTGAATTTTTAGCTAGTTTTCGAGATACTTGAGCAGTAGAGACAGCCAATTGTGCAAAACAAACCATAAAGTTAAGTTTATGATCAGATAACTGAATGGTTTTGAGGAGGAAATCAATAATTGCGTGGTATTCAAACTATCAGCAAAATGATCTGAATGTCAACTGTGTTCAGACCAAACAACTGCATGTTTTACCTTAGAAGTAAGAACATCAACAAATGACTGAAGCACTAGTCTAGAATGTTTCAGCACTAGTCACTAAGCCAAAAAGCTTTTATTTAAGATAGTCTGGTAGTGTCCTGTACAGTCACACTCCAAATTACAGTTTAAATTTACTTCAAATTACAACCTAGGATACCACAATACATTTGTTTAATATAAGTCTTTGTTGTAATCAGTTCAGGCACATTGCCAGAGGGATAGCAAACAGAAAAACGGTAGCTTTTAAAAGTCTTCAGCTCCACCCACTTCCACTAGCAAAATTACCTACAGAACAAGCAAAGAACATTGATTCATTACCCTTAAGGACCTGCACCAAACATTCACTCTCAAAGTAAAATCAAGTATTGTACTTTTGCTGATACTGTGGACATTAGATTCCCTTTATGCAATGAGGTCCCTCAACTTCTTTCAAACCTACTTTCTTTTCATTAATGTAACTGTCACTTTTTCTAGCAGTTTGGCTTTGCCAATACAAGGTTCTCTGCTATTGGGCTCAGACATGTATCAGTTGACTATAAATCAACTCTCATGCATGGAGGATCACTGAACTCAAATGAAAGACAGCACAGTGCAACTCCCAAGTGTTTATGTCCCTGACTTTTCAAGTGCCAGATACAGGCTCCACCCAGCATTTGAAGCACCTCATTCTAATTCCATGTCCCATGTTGTGAGTTCAATTCAATTTAAAAGCTGTCATTCAGTTTAGATTTTCAAAATGAGTGGCACCCAGAGATGGTGCCTTTATCTAGAGGGCAGTGCCCAGCAAAAGACATAAAATGAGAGGAGGTAAACCTTTCAAATTTGGGATAGAAATAGGATTCCGATACTGAAGGCTTTGTCACAAGGATGAAGAGGAATAAGACTGTCGCACTGGTTTTACCCCTGACAGGAAGATCAGAAAATTATCTTTCCTGTACAGTTTTCAAATCCTAGGGCATAATTACGTGAACACTTCTTTTTGTTTGACAATTTCTGCATGTCAGGGTTTTCTTAAATTAAAACCTAGATCTCTCCTGCTGATTTAGTTGGGAAAGATAGAGCGTAGTCAATGTAAGTAGACCAGAATTTCGAGACAGAGCAGATTAGCTAACCTTAGCCACAGTGACAATTAAGGGGAATGCTGTAACTGTCGCACTCATCGATGCATGCCATTCAGACTGAGTTCATCGGGCTTTGTAGACATGTACCATTTGTAGTGAACTATGTGCCTGCGGAATTTGAGTTGGTTCTGTGCTATCATCAGAGGAGAGGAGGTGAAATACTTCAGAAATGAGACAGTGTTTTGAAGGATTTTAAGACTGAGCTTGACTGCTTATACGCTTTGAGGAATGCTGAGCCAAGACCAGCTGAAGTAGTTCCTGCCACTCAATGAGCATTTATAGTTCATAATCAACCAATATGTGCCTGTTAGTATAATTTTATCATGTTGATACTGGAGGATAGAGAACATACCTAAGACAGTATTTGGTGTTTGCTTTGTTTGAATCTTATACAGGAACAATTCCTCTGTCTTAAACTGTGGAGTGTGGTGACTTCATTATTTTAGAATTTAACTGTGATCTTGCATTTCCTCTTTCTTTAAAAAAAAAGTTTTGGTCCCTATTGTTGCTGGGTTTGCCAATGAGTGGATAGCTGGAGGATCAGGTAGTGCTGAGGAAGCAGAGAGGATGCAGAAAAACTTGTACAGGCTAGTGGAGTGGGCAAATGGAATACAATGTGGGAAAGAGTGAGGATATGCAATTTGTGATGAAGAATAAAGGGGAAGCCTTCGGAAATCTGAAGCACAAAGGAATTTAGGCATTCTCGTTAAGAGCCATCTTAAAGTTATCAGGCAGGTTAATTTGGCAGTTGGGAAGGTAAATGCAGTGTTAGCATTCAAGAGAGCTAGAATACAAGAGCAAGGATGAACATTTGAAGCTATATAAGGCTCTGGTCAGATCACATTTGGAATATTGTGAGCAGTTTTTGGTCCCATGAGTGGCTTGGAGAGGTTCTTATAGAGTCTGATGTATCAGATGGAAGTGATCATGGGTTTGGAAGGTGCCGTTCAACAATCTTTGGTTAATTTATGCAGTGCATCTTGTAGATTGAACAAGCTACTGATATCAATCAAGTGGCTGCTTTGTCACGGATGGTGTCAAGCTTCTTGAGTGTTGTTGGAGCTGGCCTCATCCAGGTGAGTGGGGATCACATTCCTGACTTGTGCCCTGTAGATGGTGGATAGGCTTTAGGGCATCAGAAGGTCAGTTACTTGCCATAGTATTCCTAGCCTTTGACCTGCACTTGTTGCCACTGTATTCATATGGTGAGTCCAGTTGAGGTTCAGGTCAATGGTAACCCCCAGGATGTTGATAGTTGGAGATTCAGTGATGTTAACACCATTGAATGTCAAGGGGCAGTAGTTAGATTGTCTCTTATTGGAGAATGGTCATTGCCGGGCATTTGTCATTTGTCAGCCCGAGCCTGGATATCTTCCAGATTTTGTTACATTTGAACATGGATTATTCCTGTATCTGAGGAGACATAAATGGTGCTGAATATTATGCACTTCTGACATTACGATGGAGGGAAGGTCATTGATGAAGCAGCTAAAGATGGTTGAACCTAGGTCACAACCATGAGGAATTCCTGAAGAGATGTCATGGAGCTGAAATGACTGACCTCTAACAACCAAAACCACCATCATAGGTGCCAGTGGAGAGTTTGCCTTCTGATACCCATTGATGCCAGTTTTGCTTAATGCCACATTCGGTCAAATGCAGTCTTGATGTCAAGGGCTGTCATCCTCTCCTCACCTCTGGAATTCAACTCTATTGTCCATTCTTGAATCAAGGCTGTAATGAGGTCAGGAGCTGAGTGGCCCTGGCAGAACCCAAACTGGGTGTCACAGATTATTACTGAGTAGGTGCTGCTTGATAGCACTGTTGATGACACCTTCCATCATTTTACTGATGATCGAAAGTAGACTGACGGAGTGGTAATTAGCTGGGTTAAATTTGTCTTGATTTTTGTGTACAGGAGATACCTGAGCAATTTTTCACATCGTCAGGTTGATGTCAGTATTGTAACTGCACTGGAAGAGCTTGGCTAGAGGAGCAGCTAGTTGTGGAGCACAAGTCTTCGGTACTATTGCTGAAATGTTGTCAGGTCCCATAGCCTGTGAAGTATCCAGTGCTCCCAACCATTTCTTGATATCACGTGGAGTTAATTTATTTAGTCTTATCACTGACTTCAGTTATAACAGCAATAAGAGCATTCTCACTACCATCACTGCCCAGGTTTAACTGGGATCTAGTGAACTGACCAGGATTGCTGCTGTCAGTGGCATGCGACATGTGACCCTGTTGCATGTCTTCTTATTGGGCATACTCCCCAGTGATTGAACTGACCATCATAACATGCGCTTGGACAAATATCAGCAGACCACTCAGCTCTCAGGGAGTCAGGGAGTCTTCCTCCAGCAACCTGTGATCCAGGAAGGAGATTCACGCAGGAACAGGAAAAAATAGATTTTCTTTTCTAAACTACATTTTATTCTTAAGTCTGGCTCAACCAGCAGATTGGTGAGGCCGGGACTATTCTCCTCAGAGAAAAGAAATTTGGAAGCAGATTTCACCGCAGCGTTCAAACTCTCAAGAGGCCTGGACACTGCTAATAACCAGACATTGATGGAAGGGTTGAGAACCAGACAGTTTTGATTCCAAATGGTTCAGAGAAGAATCAAAGGCAAACACAAGCAAAATGTTTTTGGACAGCGAGTAGTCAGGATCTGGAATACGCAGCCTGAAACTGTGGTGGAGCTAAATGGACCCAACTGTGCCTTCAAAAGGGAATTGAATAATTATTTGAAGAGGAAGATTTACAGGACCATGTCGCTAGAGAGGAGGGGAGCTACTGAGTTACTCTCGCAGACAGCTGTCAAACACATGATGGGATGACATGCCTCCATGGACTGAAAGGGATTCAAACTTCAAAATGCATCCATTTGATTTTGAGATTCAAATGTGTCTGGGAGTCTGCACAGACAAGAGGGGGTTATAGGGTTACCAGCTGAAACAGAACACATTTCAGTTAAGGGAAACATAACTGGTTTGGAAGTCAAGCTAAATTGTATGCAGTTCTGACAGGCCCTAATCCTAATATTTCACTTGGATACAGCTGAAAAATTGTTAAAGGGCTCTCTCTCTGAAAGAGCTTGTGTGGCTATGAGGCAGCGTTTGGAGTTTACCCTCAGCCAATGTTATTTTCCTAACGGTTTCACAATGCATACAGTCCTAACTTGATGATTCACTTTTCCCTATGCTCAATTTGTTCCCACAAAATCCACAAATTTTGGGCTTCTCTTATCTATTCTGTTCAGTACATGCTTTATTTGACTTGTTTCATTGTGACATAAAATATATGCCATTAATCTTTAAATCTCATTGATCAACTGAAAAGCCTTGGACTTCGTCTTGAGAGAAAACAAGTTGGGATACGTTAAAATGACCATCACAAAGTCACATCAGCTGAAAGAAGCCAAGATCATTTGCAAAGCAATTTCTAAATAATGCAGCTAAAATATCTGCTACGCCCTGAAAATACTGTCCAAGGCTAATTACCTGAACATTGAAATTCATGGTCTGGAAGGTATAGCTTACAATGAGATCTTTAAAAGTCTCTGGGGATGAGACTTCTCAAATACAGGTATTGTTGGAACAAAGACTTAAGTCAGACACTTATTATGCAACAAGGTGAGCGGAAAAGCCCCCTATTCATGTCAAAAGATAACAGAAAACTCGAACTATGAACCATCAAAATCCTAGTTAGAAAGGTTTCAACCCATTGTGAGCCAACAGTTACGATTTGTGCAATGAATTCCCCCTACTTGTGAAAAGCCATGATTATACACTTGTGTTTTTCACTTCAGAACATGGTAACATCGAGAAGAAGAACTCCCTACAGAACGCTACATCTCTCTCTCTTTGAAAATGGTCTGGTCTGACTCTGCAAAATCGATTAACTAGGAGAAAAAAACCATCTGTGATTTCACGGTCAAACGTGGAAATCTGCACCAAACAGCTACCAGCAGTTGAATTACTGAAGCTGCTCAGCCGCAATCCTAACCTCAGCCCTCAAATAAATTCTTCACCTGAGAACTGTAATTGTTTTTCAATTCCAACTCCCCTCACTCTCTGCCTTGTTCTGTCTTCTTGCATGCCTGGTACATGTGTGCATGTCACATGACTTGGGATGTGTACAACATTTTAATCAGTTTGCAATAAAACTAACTCTTCAATTTTGTTTACCTAGCTTGATTCTACATGGTCTAACTGCACGTTCACAGCATATTGAATTGGGAACTTAAATTCTGTTTCACCCAACAGAGGATTGAAGAGAGGAATTTAATTGCACCTACAGGCTTGTTTGTAACACTTGTCAAATAGACACAGATAGTGACTGCTCCTTGCTATGGCAGTTTTTACATGGGCGAAAGTGAGTACTGCAGATGCTGGAGATTAGAGTCAAGATTGGAATGATGCTGAAGAAGCACAGCAGGTCAAGCAGCATCCGAGGAGCAGGAAAATCGATGTTTCGGGCAAAAGCCCTTCATCAAGAATGAGGGCTCATTCCTGATAAGCCACCAGCAACATACCAGAACTTCAAGAGATGTGACTATAGTGGTCATCACTAAGGAAAAGGTGCTGAGGAAGCTAAAAAGTCTGAAGATGAATAAGTCACCCTGACCAATAGACTACACCCCAGAGTTCTGAAGGACAAACTTGAGGAGATTGTGGATGCGTTGGTGGTGATCTTTCAGAATCACTGTAGTCAGGGAGGTCCCAGAGGACTGGAAGGTTGTGAATATAAGATTCTTGGTTTAAGAAGGAGGGAGGCAAAAGACAAGAAACTATAAGGGATTTAGTCTGATCTCTGTGGTTGATAATATTTTGCAGTTCATTATAAAGTATGAGATTGTGAAGTACTGGTCCATCAGTGATGGAGGGAGTGAATGTTTAAGGTGGCAGAGGGGCTGCCAATCAAAGGGCCCCCTTTGCTGATATAGGGAGCAGGGGCACAGGAATGTAAATGTGCTGTAAAGGATATCCTGATGCCAGCCTGCATTTTAGCATCCTTTCACAGCTCCAACGACTGACATATTCCAGTTGTCTAGATCAGCGAGTCAGGCAATGCTCTGGGAACCCAGGTTTGAATCCTGATTTGGCAGATGGTGGAATTTGAATTCAATAAAGAAAATCTGGAATTAAGAGGCTAATGATAATCATAAATCTGTTTTCAATTGTTGGAAAAACCCATCTGGTTGACTAATGCCCTTTAGGGAAGGAAACTGCTGTCCTTAGCTGGTCTGGCTTATATGTGACTCCAGACCCACAGCAATGGGATTTACTCTTCACTGCCCTCTGGGCAATTAGGGATGGGTAATAAATGGTGTCCTAGCTAGCAGAATCCATGTCCTGTGAATTAATAAACAAAAAGGCCAGGGTTGATGAGAAACAATTACCCAAGCAGTAGGTAACCTGTTCAGGCAATTAAATTGGCCAATAAGTAGAGGCTGACTGGAACCTGTGGCAACCCACCTCTCCCCAACCTCCCAACACCCCCCCCCCAGTCACATGGTATATGAAGACTGTCAGATGCCTGAAAGCAAGTATCCAGCTGCTGAGCAGAAAGGCCAGTGCACAAGAATCTAAGGGTTGACAGAAATAGTCATCCTCATGTAGCCCCAGCTGCAGCATAGGCCACCCTGTGAAAGAGCTTCCCTCGCACCCCACAGAGGTGACCTAGTAGCTGGGCCTATTGCTTTTGTTACGGCTTGCAGAAAGGGCAGAGAAGGCAGAGAGAATTGTACCTTCTGTCATCTTTCACTGAACTGCAGGCTGCTACCCCTCCTATGTTGGAAGGCTCCTATTGACCTTTCAGTTTTGAGAGCCTACCCACCCTCTGTTCCTAATACTTGGATGGGATGTGGGCCCTCTGCCCACCAATAGGCTAATCCTTCCAAAGTCTCACCCGCTGGCTGTCACCAAGACAGCGCAGGGTCAGGACTGGATCTGCTGCTGACTTTGTAATCTCAATGCCAGAAGGGAAATCCAGGTCCGCCCCTTCATAATATATGTCAAAAGCATAATCATTTTGGAATTCCTCCCCATTTTAGCAAAATTTTCCAACTTGCATGGAGCCACACCTTGTCGTTCCATAATTTCAGAGCCTCCTTCAGTTAGTTTCAGGGAGAGTGTGGTTATTAGAGATGAAAAGCTTCTGAAACAATGAGCAAACACTGTGATAACACACAGAGTTAAAGGCACATTAATATTTCTATACACGGTCCTTGTTTTAATTTACATCACTCGCCCAATATCCTCCGACAGGATCATTTCCATTGCCCAGCCGTCTATAGGCATCATGTTTTGAGCCCCAGAGGTCTCCATACTTTCACATCACTGGCCTATTATGAAGTCTTGAGGCAATTCAATCGGAATGGAATGTGATCCATGCATATCTCAGCAGATGCATATCTCCGTGGCTCTCCTGAGCAGAAATACAACAATTAGCCCAAGGTTCTCATTCATACAATATGTCAGAAAGTGTGAATTGAATGGTGGATGGATATTGAATCACAAGAAAACTGACCTCAGCTATGATTCCTGCAGTGCTTGAGTAGACACAATTGCTCGGAGAAAGTGAGGACTGCAGGTGCTGGGGATCAGAGCTTAAAAATGTGTTGCTGGAAAAGCACAGCAGGTCAGGCAGCATCAAAGGAGAAGGAGAATCAACGTTTCGGGCATTGCTGCGCTTTTCCAGCAACATATTTTCAGACACAATTGCTCACTGAATTAAGAAATTCTCACATTTATTCATCTCCTTTCACTAACTCAGGATGTCTCAAAGCACTGGACAACACCACCATAGCCGGTCAAATGTCATTTGGCAACAAAACAGACTACAGACAGGAGGTGGAAGACCTGGAAAAACGGTGCACTGAGAACAGCCTAGCTCTCAATGGCAGCAAAACCAAGGAACTCATTATTGACTTTAGACGGGATGTTACTCATGCCCCCCCCCCCTACACATTAACAGCAGAGAGGTGGAACGAGTGGAGAGTGTCAAGGTCCTGGGAGTGGTCATCCATTACAAGCTTTCTTGGATTCTTCATGTGGAAGCACTGGTTACAAAGGCCCAACAATGTCTCATCTTCCTCAGGCAGCTGAGGAAATTTGGCATGACGGCGAATATCCTTGCCAACTTTTATAGATATGCTATTGAGAGCATTCTGTCTGAATGTATCACTACGTGGTATGGCATCTGTACCATTCAAGACATGAAACAGTTAGAGAGAGTGGTGAACTCAGCCCAGACAATCGCAAAGGCCAACCTCCCATCTATTGAATCCACCTACCAGGCCCACTGTCAAGGACAGGCCGCCAGCATTCTCAAAGATCCATCACACCCTGGCAATGTTTTTCTACAACCTCTACCATCAGGGAGAAGGTACAGAAGCCTGAACACACACACCAGCCGGTTTCGCAACAGTTTCTATCCTATTGTTGTTAGAATACTGAATGGATTCACAAACTCTTAACATTCACCTGTACCTGTGTTTTTGCCGCTGTTTACCTATTATTTACTATCTATGTTACTTAACTCTGTGATCTTCCTGTATTGCTCACAATACAAGGGTTTTCACTGTGCCTCGGTACACGTGACAATAAATTCAATTCAATTCAATTCAATTCAATTCAGTACAGAGCTTGAACGTTGCGGGAAGGGGAGACATGTTGCTGAAGCTGTGTAACTATGTTCTTCAGGACGAATGCAACAATGCTAAATTTCAAATGATCGGAACTTATACTGCAGGGTTAAAGGATGCTGGTTACCTGTGGTTGGCATGTTGGTTCTGACTAGCCAAGGTGTTGGCATGCAGGAAGCAAAGGAACAAAAGACTTGCTGTGCGCCCAGGTAATTCAATAGAGTCATAGGGTCATAGAGATGTACAGCATGGAAACAGATCCTTCGGTCCAACTTGTCCATGCCGACCAAATATCCTAACCCAATCTAGTCCCTTTTTCCAGCACATGGCCCATATCCCTCTAAACCCTCCCTATTCATATATCCATTCAGATGACTTTTAAATGCTGTGATTGTACCGGCCTCCAGCACTTCCTCTGGCAGCTCATTCCCTACACACACTACCCTCTGCATGAAAAAATTGCCCTTTAGGTCCCTTTTAAATTTTTGTCCTCTCATCCTAAACCTATGCCCTCTCATTTTGGACTCCCCCACCCCTGGAAAAAACCTATCTATTTTTCCTACCTATGCCTCTCATGATTTTATAAACCTCTATCAGATCACCCCTCGGTCTCCGACGCTCCAGGGATAACAGCCCCAGTCTGTTCAGCTTATCCCTGTAGCTCAAATCCTGGCAGCATCCTTGTAGATCTTTTCTGAACCCTTTCAAGTTTCACAACATCCTTCTTATAGGAAGGAGACCAGAATTGCACGCAAAATTCCAAAAGTGGCCTAACCAATGTCTTGTACAGCCACAACATGACCTCCCAACTCCTATATGTAATGCTCTGACCAATAAAGAAAAGCATACCAAACATCTTCTACATTATCCTATATACCTGCGAATCCACTTTCAAGAAACTATGGACCTGCACTAGGGTAAATAGTTGTTGGAGGGAAATGTATCTCGGTCTATGAGTGTGTGTTGCTCCTAGCAAGCATAAGTAAGTTACATTATGAGTTTAATTGATTCATCTCAACTGGTTGTTAGCGTAACACATTTGAAGGTCCCAAAACAGATATGGCAGATGATCTTATTCAGTCATGTTTGAGAGAAGAATGTTTGCCAGAATACATTGCGAACTCTGTCCTTCTGCAGTAAGATGCTGTGGGATCTTATGTGTCCATCTCATTAGGCAGACAGTAAATAGCACCTTCACAACACAATCCTCCATCAGAAAGACACAGAATTACTGCCCTAATGCATGAGAACTGTCATTTCAGCCAGAGGGGTAACTGCCTATGAACCCTTAGCCATCCAATGATCAGCAAGGGGAAACTTGAAAAGTTAAAGAACACAAGATTCTGTGTGGAGTGAATGAGATAGGCAGCCTACTCATTTTCTTCAATCAATAGACATTAATGCTTGTTACCTATTACTTAGCAGCCAATTATATTCCCCCTAAGAAATCTGATAGTCTCATGTGAGACATCAAACTCAATGTAAGATTAAATATACATTACCACTTTAGCTACACGTTGTTAACTCTAGGATTAATCACAGGATCAGTGTATAGACACATTGGTAAACAAATGGAAATTTCCTCACTGGAGGATTACTTAGAACATTGGTTAGCTCATCCCAGGATCAGTATGTTCAGGATAGTTCCAGTCAACCTGTTTTGATGTGTTATGACACACCTCTGGAGTAAATGGGACCTGAGTGCAAGCCTTCTCTCTCAAAGACAGGGACACTACCACCACACATAGCATTCGCCCCCCCCCCCCGCAGACTGCTCATAAGGACAACACTAATTCATTAACACTTGGATATATTTTCCAATCAGTCTGTTCAGAGATGTAATGGCTCACCTCTAGAGCAGATGGGACTTGAACTCAGACCTCCTGGCTCAGATGCAAGGACACTACCATGTGAACCCTATAACAGTAGAATAATTCAGTCAGGCCACAATTCATTGCAGCTAAGGCTGTGTGACAGCTTGAAGTGCCGGATCCCTAGTTTGGGATATACATACTGCTTCCTCCAGTGGCTCCTTCTAGAAGGATGCATTTCTCACTTAAAATCACAATCTTCATTTCCTGGTGTTCTTGCCATACTCATATTTTGCAGCATGATTGAGGTTGAAGGAACACTCTGCTGATGTTGTAGTGCGGCTGATGTTAATGTCACTCGAGTCAGCCTCCCCTCAGGGCATTGTCTGTGAATAACATTTATGTAGGAGCTGCTGTTCCACCAGCAATAAATGAAATCCCAGCAGTTCTATAAGCCACATCTGTACATCAGAGGATGGGGAAGGATAGTTAGTACCAGCTGGGCACCTAGAGATATGAAACAGCGGCTACAATTATAGGGGAGCTTTAAAATAAATCACAAAACCTCAACTTGCAAAAGGACTGGGTCACATAGGTGACAGCTGGAGTAAAATAAAAGGAGTTTACAAGTCTAGTTTTAACCCTTCAATTATAGAAAGCATTGTCAGCTTAACACATTTCTGCAAGGACATAACACTTTAAAAACTGAGTTTTATTGATGTGTAGGGGATATCGGAAGAAGAAGAGGCCCTTCAGGCCCTTCAGCTATGGTTCCAGTTGAAATTGTTTCTGCCTCTTCTCATTTTCCCACAAATTTGTCTTTGCTGTCCACTGCCATCTTGATGCAGTGCCTGGTCACTGTAGGATTGATGAGCGTCCGAAAGGGAGCGTGGCTCATGTGCAGTGTGTTTGTTCCCTGTGCGGTACTTTTCAGATCACTGCAAGACCATATGCCTGCACAGCTTCAAAAGAAGACTGCTTACAACTGTACTTTCTCCATCCATTCTTTTCATTTCAACAAAATGGCAATTTTCTCATCAGTCAGTAGTCAGTAGTCAAGGAGTTAAGATCTATTTTGGATTCTTGAGAACATAATTTAGGCTGACACTAAAGGGTGGTAAAGGATGTCTTTTAGATGAGATACTAAACCAAAGTCCTGTTTATTAACTCAGATTGCTGTAAAAAGTCCCATAATAATTTTCGGAAGACAGCGGAGAGGATCATTTGGTATCTTATATCAATCTGGTCTGAAGCAAGTTTGGTACATATGAAACTACATGCTAATTCCTGTTTTGACCAGGATTTATTCATAGCATTAGATATGTCTGCTTACGACCTACCAACTCAACGTTCCAACCGCCTCTCTTTCTAAATATTCTAAGTACTTAGTTAAACAATGTTCTTCACCTTTGCATTTAACAATATACAGAGGAACCTCGATTAGCTGAAGGATATGGTCAGGCACTATTTTGTCCAGTGAATCGCATTCCAGATATTCGAATGCCAGATAACATAATTTAGCTGAGCATTAGGACCTTGCGATTTTGCCGGATAATCCGATATTCAGATAATTGATTGCCTGATAATCGAGGTTCCTCTTTGGTTAGAGCTTAATCATTCTTAAAAAGAGATACAAAGTCAAAGTTTTTTTACTTTGACTTATCAACTTTTAATTGGAAACATCAATTGGTTGGGGTATGGTTGGGATGGAGATGCAGCAGGATCTGTTAACTAAAAATTTTAGTATATGCTTAAACTCAAACCAGACAGGTCAAATCAGGACATTACCATGGGGATGCAAAAGCAATTGATTGTCTCCATAACCATTTCCTCATTGAAGATATTGCAATACGTGGGTATGTTCGTCTTGCCATGATGGGACTGGACAGGCCAGATGCTGGAAGTGTATTGTTAGAAAAGCACAGCAGGTCAGGTAGCATCCAAGGAGCAGGAAAATCGACATTTCAAGTAAAAACTGAGAGTTGTAAACCTGGGGAATTCTCTACCACAGAAAAGTGTTGGGGCCAGTTCATGAGATATATCTAAGAGGGAGCTGGGCATGGCCCCAGCAGCTAAAGGGACCAATGGGAATGGAGAAAGGGCGGGAGTGGGTACTGAAATTGCATGATCAGCCATGGTCATAGTGAATGGTGGTGCAGGTCTGAAGGGCCGAATGACCTACACCTGCTCCTATTTTCTGGCTCTATGTTTCTAAAGAGCAGGGCCCTGAGCGTAAATAAATGTAGCTCTAGAACACGCAAATTGATCATACTACGAGCCTATCTGATAACCTTACATTAGTTTCTGCCATAATTCTTGGTGCAATCAGGCTTATTTAAATAAATGTTTTCTAACAACAAAATCGCATCTAATGTTGGACACTATGCTCTCAGTTTTTGCAAACAAGGTCTGCTTTTCCCAAAGTGGTGGAGGCCGGTACAATTACAGTATTTAAAAGGCACCTGGATGGGTATATGAATTGGAAGAGTTTAGAGGGGACATGGGCCAAGTGCTGAAAAATGGGACTAGAAACCCGAGAACTCTGTGGGAAGCTAGAGAAGTGATTGCTGGGCCTCTTGCTGAGATATTTGTATCATCAATAGTGACAGGTGAGCGACACGATGGCACAGCAGATAGCACTGCTGCCTCACAGCGCCTGAGACCCGGGTTCAATTCCCGATTCAGGCGACTGACTGTGTGGAGTTTTCACGTTCTCCCCGTGTCTGTGTGGGTTTCCTCCGGGTGCTCTGGTTCCCTCCCACAGTCCAAAGATGTGTTGGTCAGGTGAATTGGCCATGCTAAATTGCCCGTAGTGTTAGGTAAGGGGTAAATGTAGGGGTATGGGTGGGTAGCGCTTCGGCGGGTCGGTGTGGACTTGTTGGGCTGAAGGGCCTGTTTCCACACTGTAAGTAATCTAATCTAATCTAATCTAAAAAAAAGTGAGGTGTTGGAAGACTGGAGATTGGCAAATGTGGTGCCATTGTTTAAGAAGGGCGGTAAAGACAAGCCAGGGAACTATAGACCGATGAGCCTGACCTCAGTGGTGGGCAAGTTGTTGGAAGGAATCCTGAGGGACGGGATTTGGAAAGGCAAGGACTTATTAGGGATAGTCAACATGGCTTTGTGCGTGGGAAATTGTGTCTCACAAACTTGATTGAGTTTTTTGAAGAAGTAACAAAGAGGATTGATGAGGGAAGAACAGTAGATGTGATCTATATGGACTTCAGTAAGGCGTTCGACAAGGTTCCCCATGGGAGACTGATTAGCAAGGTTAGATCTCATGGAATACAGGGAGAACTAGCCATTTGGATACAGAACTGGCTCAAAGGTAGAAGACAGAGGGTGGTAGTGGAGGGTTGCTTTTCAGACTGGAGGCCTGTGACCAGTGTAGTGCCACAAGGATCGGTGCTGGTTCCTCTACTTTTTGTCATTTACATAAATAATTTGGATGGGAGTATAAAAGGTACAGTTAGTAAGTTTGCAGATGACACCAAAATTGGAGGTGTACTGGACAGCGAAGAGGGTTACCTCAGATTACAACAGGATCTTGACCAGATGGGCCAATGGGCTGAGAAGTGGCAGATGGAGTTTAATTCAGATAAATGCGAGGTGCTGTATTTTGGGAAAACAAATCTTAGCAGGACTTATACACTTAATGGTAAGGTCCTAGGGAGTGTTAATGAACAAAGAGACCTTGGAGTGCAGGTTCACAGCTCCTTGAAAGTGGAGCTGCAGATAGATAGGATAGTGAAGAAGGCGTTTGGTATGCTTTCCTTTATTGGTCAGAGTATTGAGTACAGGAGTTGAGAGGTCATGTTGCGGCTGTACAGGACATTGGTTAGGCTACTGTTGGAATATTGCGTGCAATTCTGCTATCGGAAAGATGTGAAACTTGAAAGGGTTCAGAAAAGATTTACAAGGATGTTGCCAGGATTGGAGGATCTGAGCTACAGGGAGAGGCTGAACAGGCTGGGGCTGTTTTCCCTGGAGCGTCGAAGGCTGGGACCTTATAGAGGTTTACAAAATTATGAGGGGCATGGATAGGATAAATAGACAAAGTCTTTTCCCTGGGGTCGGGGAACTAGAGGGCATAGGTTTCGGGTGAGAGGGGAAAGACACAAAAAAGATCTAAAGGGCAACGTTTTCATGCAGAGGGTGGTACATGTATGGAATGAGCTGCCAGAGGAAGTGGTGGAGGCTGGTACAATTGCAACATTTAAGAGACATTTGAATGGGTATATGAATAGGAAGGGTTTGGAAGGTTTGGGCAGGCACTAGATTGGGTTGGGATATCTGGTCAGCATGGACAAGTTGGACTGAAGAATCTGTTTCCATGCTATACATCTCTATGACTCTATAACTCTATTAGTTCAGGAAATCTAGTCAGCATGGACGAGTTGGATTAAAGGGTCTGTTTCTGTGCTGAACATCTCTATGACTCTATGGTCACAGTAGCACATTGCGCACTGCATACAGACAAAGGGGCATGTTCTGTGCACCTGGTGAACCTCAATCAATATTTCTGAAAGAGATTACCTGATCATGAATCTTATCGCTGTTTGTGATATCAGTCTTAATAGAAAATACCAAAGTATAATAGAACCACTAAGGTAATAAAGAATTAGCTTTTGATGCATTAACAGAAGTATTCTGCAAATTTTATGCAAGTCTAAAGTGGTTATTATTCTTTCATTTTTCAATTATCCAATAATGATATCTTGACTTTTGTTTGAGGTGGGGAGTGTGGGGGGAGGAAGCAGTCGTGACAGTGGAGTGGCCGGAAATTGGAAAGCATTTGAGAAAACAGTACCTGCAGTGAAGAAATAGAGAAATTTGCACTCTATTGTACGGCTCAAGATGTTTCACTTAGGTGAAAATTGGGACTAAGTGTAAGTGAGAAAGTTAGAGGTGATCAAATGTAGTTGAAATGAAGAGAATTTACAGAGTTTTGATGGTGAGGAGGGAAGGAGGATCTCTGTTTCACTTAATCGCCTAACATTACCATTTGTAATTTGATAAAAACTTAGCAAATTGCCTGTAAGAGAGCTCACAATGCGAGATGGCCAGGGAATTGGAAACACTCTTTCACATACTCACCAGTCTATGTGTCTAGTGATGGAGTAAATTGACTCCCCAAAAGAGCCACAGTCAACCACCTGTCTTTCTGTCCATGACTCAACGTTCAATTACTCATTCCAACTCAGAACATGAAACATGTTCACAGATTTTAAACTTATAATGTTAGCATTTCGCACTTCTGAAGTAATTGTTATCTTGAACGTTATCTTTTCCCAGCTGTTCTTACAGTGTTAATTCCCTATCCCCTCCCCTGAAAGGGTTTTATTAGATTACTTACAGTGTGGAAACAGGCCCTACGGCCCAACAAGTCCTCACCGACCCGCCGAAGCGCTACCCACCCATACCCCTACATTTACCCCTTACCTAACACTACGGGCAATTTAGCATGGCCAATTTACCTTACCCGCACATCTTTGGACTGTGGGAGGAAACCGGAGCACCCGGAGGAAACCCACGCAGACACGGGGAGAACGTGAAAACTCCACACAGTCAGTCGCCTGAGTTGGGAATTAAACCCGGGTCTCAGGCGCTGTGAGGCAGCAGTGCTAACCACTGTGACACCGTGCCGCCCACCAATGGATGGAACATGATTCCATTGCAGCTCAACTGGTCAATTAACAATTACTGGCACACTATTGACATTACAGAATTAGGATGGAAATTACATGATTTAATTATATTATAATTTAACAGTAGTTATACTCATACATTCTAATGCAGGAGGAATTATTCTGAGCTGCACAAATTGGATATGTATTCCATTTACACATCCCCATTCTTCTGTACTTTCATGTGAAACTGTAGTCACAAATTAGGATTTTTGGTTGAATAAATGGATTGTTATGATTTCGTTCATTCCTTGCTACACGTATCAGTGTGTGGAGTGAGTATACAATGCTAAATGGAGGCAGCAGCGAATTAATTGCCTGAGCCTGCTCCAGGTATAAACTGTGGCACCATCTGAAAATTCCAATAGGTTTTGTTTTGGAGGATCTGAGCTGGGAGACAATTCATCATTCAGTTTTCACACTCCAGCCACCTGAGTGATAGAAATAATCAATATTGATTCCGAATGTTGGTTTCTGGACTGTTGAGAAAAGATCTGGCATTTCTTCACAGCATTTGTCAAATATGAAAGCTTGCAAGTTTGATCTGAGAACCTGCACTTTACCCCAATCTTGGCCTTGGGCCAAAAAGTAGTGTCCAAGTCTGCAGTTGCTGGCAGTGGAATTGGCTCGATGTTTTCACCATAGCTAACCTCCAGATGAAGAATGGCATCTGGGGCTCAGATACCGCTGACCAACTAAAGGGCTGGTGCCTCCAAATGCTTCGCAACCCAAATGAGAGGAGGTGGTGCTGCTGAGGCAGGCAGGAGACCTCGAGGGAACCTACAAACACTGGTGCCCTCAGACAGGTACATAAAAGCTCGAGGGGGCTAAGGGCGTTAAGTATCATTGGATCGAGACAAAAAAACTGCAGATGCTAGGATCCAAAGTAAACAGGCAGGAGACTGGAAGAACGCAATCCAAGCAGCATCAGGAGGTGGAGAAGTCGATGTTTCAGGTATAACCCTTCTTCAAGACTGGGGTGGGTGTAGGGGGAGCTGCAGATAAAGGGAGTGGCAAGGGCAGGGTGGTGAAGTGGGATGGGTGAAGACAGGTAGAGGGTACGACCTGTTTGGTCAATGTGAGGAATGAATCCGGTAGGTGGCTGGGAGGAGTGGAAGGGAGGATAAGGGGAAGAGGCTGGAAAGGGAGTCAGGGCGAGGGAAGGGAGATTATTTGAAACTGGAGAACTCAATGTTGAGTCCTCCGGGCTGTAGGCTGCCCAGGTGTAAGATGAGGTGTTGTGAAGCCTATCTAAGGGGACTATTAGCACCATGAGGGCTGATGTGCAGGCCTGAGGTTCCTTGCGTGGAATATGGAGTTTCCAGTTCTGATGAAAATACTCTCTGCCCGAGCTGCTGCAGGAAGGCTGCCTCTTGAAGCTAGTGGTCTCCACAGCTGAAAACGAAATGCCAGTAACCCCTTAAAATGGGCCTGAATTGTGGCTTCAGTTATGAAAACCTGCTGCTTGCTCTGTGGTGTGGGCAACCAATCTGCCTCTCAGAATGCCTCTTGTCTGTTGTTGGGAAACCTCACTAAGGACTGGACAGAAAAGAAGGCATTCCAAACTGGAGCCTGCTATTTTCTTACCCTCCTTGCTTTGTTCCATCATCCAGCGGCTGGTGAAGTTCAGGCCATTTTCTTAGAAACTCTCTCAACTGTTGTATTTGCTGTAGATTTCATTATATCATTGATTTACAAACTATAGATCCCCATGACAGCGACGGGATAAATCTTTATTGATGGTAAAGTGTACTCCGATAACAAATGTCAAAATATTGAAACAAATAATTAAGTAAATGAATCCATCAAAGGACTAAGAAAATGCACATTTAATTATTCTGTTCTCAGGAACAAGTTTAAGATGCAAGTAATATGTTACTGGCTGTTTGATTAATTTTTGTAAGACTCCCAATGAATACAAATTGCAATTTAACCCTGAACCACAATATCCCATTTACTTCCATACAAAATTGCCTTTTGGTTATGCGGAGGCAAAGATCTGCCTCCAGATTCTGCCTCGCAGAGAACATAAACAATTAGTTTCAGAAAAGAAAAATCTTCAATTATAACAAAAGCAAAACATTTAAAATTCAAAACTAAAACTTTGTTCTATGCCTGAATGATAAGATGTGTCCCCATAGAGCTGACAAGTAACACTTAAGACAAGCATCTGCAGAGAAAAAAGAGACATCATTTCTGTTTTGTGCTGATTTTCTCATTCTGTTGTGTAATCTATAATAGAAATAGCTATGTTTGTAAGGTTGTTTTCATTGTTCCCTGATGTGAAGGCTCACTAGGACCTTAACCTTATTGCAGATATGAATATCTCAATGTCCTTCGCCTGTAAATTAAACAAAATGGGAATTACCGACTGTGATGTTTCATTGCTTCACAACTCCTCCTTTGATTCTGCCTACAGATTCCTTGCTAACTCTTTGGCCTGGATGAAAACCTCATTAAACCTCCAGTGATAGCAAACTGTTTTCTCAAGGACAGCAAATGCCTCATTCACTGGTTCACAGTCAAAAGACCTCAATATATGTACCTTGATAGGAGCTGAAAATGTGTTGCTGGAAAAGCGCAGCAGGTCAGGCAGCATCCAAGGAACAGAAAATTCCCCGAAACGTCAAATTTCCTGTTCCTTGGATGCTGCCTGACCTGCTGCGCTGTTCCAGCAACACATTTTCAGCATATGTACCTTGATAACACACCATAGCTTGCCAAAGGCTAAAGATAGGAGCTACCCCTACTTTCATGCAGGCCTTTAATTGTACAGTAGATATTTTAACCTATGTAAGGAATCTTAACCTATTGAATCTTATTTACTCTTCCTGATTTTTGCCATTTCAAAGAGTATTAAATTTACATTTCTGCCGTTTAACTGAACTACATTCACATCCATAAAATTCCCCTAAACTGAGTCACATTCACAGATGAGAAAGAAATTGGCAAAAAAAACCAGAGGTTATGCATAAATGAGTCTTTTTCTGATTGGCAGGATGCAATCATTGGGGTTCAGTAGGGGTCTGTGCTGGGCCGTCAACATTTTACAATTTATATCAATGACTTCGATGGTGGGAACAATTGCACAGTGGATCAACTTGCAGTTGACACAAGATAGATAGGAAACCTGCTGCGAAGATGACATAACATGAACATCAACAGATATAGATAGTTTAAGTGCATAAAGAAGATCCTGCCATATGGAGTATAACGTAATTAAATGTGAAGTTGTTTACTTTGGCAGGAAAATTAAGAAAGGAGAAGTATTATTTGAAGGGTCGCCTGTTATGACAAAGCTGAGAGATTCTCTCAGAGAATTAAATGAATTCAGAACTCTTTGCCTCAGAAGGTGCTGAAGGTGGAGCATTGAATATTGTTAGAGTGGAGGTAGATAGATTCTTGCTGGCCAAGGAAGTAAAACGTTATTGGGGACAGATGGAAATGTGGTATTTGGAACACAACTAGTTTCTTATTGAATGGCAAAGAAGACTTGAAGAGCTGAATGGCCTTTTTCTGTTTTTCTTTTCTAATTCATATATTAGTGGGTTTTTGTCAGAGGGAAAGGGAGGAACCTAGAATGTTACAGCACAGAAGAAGGCTGTCTTTCTGTTCTGGCTCTCTGAAGGACCTCATAACATACCTTCTTCCCCCTAACCCTGCCCATTTTTCGTGTTCAGTTAATAATCTAACACTTGAAAGTTTCAATTGAACCTGTTTCTACCACACTCTTGGCCAGTTCATTCCACAACCTAACCACTCACCGTGTAAAATAATGGGTTCACCTCATGTCACTGCAGCTTCTTTTCTGATTGGCTCTATGGCCTCTGGCTCTTGATCCTTCCACCAATGGGAACAGTTTCTCCATCAATTCCATCTAAATTTTGAACACCTTCACAATAACTGACTGAAAAAATTTTAACTTGTAGAAACGATTGTTGATATATTCTACTATTTCTTCAAGGTCCAAGATGTAGATATTTTTGTGTTTGGCTTAGCTTTCCATGTCATCTATTTAATGTGTTGTTTTTTCTAAACTCTTCCCTGCATGTTTGCCCTTTCAAGTCAGACTTTACTGGGTTACAGTCACACGTTTTTTTTTCACAACTTCCTTGACATCATACACACTTTGCTGTTTGATGCAGACATCCCCAGGGAATGTGGAGGAGCAGTTATATTTTCCAGATTTGTTAGCTGGGATTGGAGGAGAGAAAGTTCCAGCTGTGAAGCCACCATCCCTTTTCTATTAAGTGGTTAGCCAGAGTTTCAGAATGCTTTCTCCCAAGGAGCCTACAGGGATTTTTCTTGGTTTTTGTTTTGACAGAGAGCCATCATCCAAAATGTTAGCCTGTCATGTTTTTTCCACAGATGCTGATCTCATGTTTTCTGTTACTCTCTCCCATTTGCAACATCACAGGCCTTTTTATATTTTGCATTTAATTTAAGCTTCTTCCTTCTCATTTGGTTGCTGTGCTGTTACTCTCCAACCGCTCGAAAAGTCATTAACTGCTCTCCATGCAGTGACAAACGATGTGCCCCAAAAAGGTATGCTTCTGTAAGATAAAGGTACTGAGGCAGAAGCAGATAACATTCAGCCTCTTATGTGGTAACTACAGAACATTGTCAATTGAGAAACATTCAGTGATCTGGCATTTTTTTTTGTCGTTTCGAATGATAATATTGTGAGACCTACAACATGGCAATCAGCAATAAGATGAAAAGCTATTGAGGAAGGTACTGAAGAGTGATGATGTTTAGAAAATAGGCTGAATACAATATGTTTTGTGTTTTTAAGGGACAATGGGATTTATACCATATATAAATTATTTAATCTTTCTTATAACTTGCCAAAATTCCCTCTTCCCTTAAAGGCAACAAGAATTTCTGGGACAAGGCTCCACAGAAACTGACAATGCTCCAGTACATCAGCCAAGGGCTAGTTTTTTTACAATATGAGAATTAATAAAGAGCAAAGCATTTCAATGAACTGAATGACACTTTATCATCCTTGCCATTTTTAGGATCTTATCTATGGCTTTGGGACATGATTGCTCTTGAATAAAATAATGTTCTTGAAAGGGTTAATGTTAAAGCCTGCATTAAGCTCCACCTAATTTGATGATGTCATAAAGATTTGGGTGACAAAGGAAGACATTTTAGTGTCTTGTAACGTTCATATCCACTAGTGTCTCAATAGTCTTAGTAACAATGGGTGGGATTCTTCATTTGTAGCTAAAGTCAGATTCATGGCACCCAGTTATGGATTAGAGTGACATCTCTCATGCATTATTTCACTTCTTTAATTTATGTAAGTGAGCTTTTCTTGGGGAATCAAGCGTTTGAAGAGGCAGAAAATCTCACCACTGCCAGGACTTTCTGGGTTTTTTTTTTCTTTTATTCACTCACGGGATATGGGACTCTCTGGATAGGCCCATGTTTATTGCCCATCCCTAATTACCCCAAGGGCAACATGTGAGCCTGGAGTCTCATGTTGGCCAGACCATTTAAGGATGACAGATTACTCTTCCTTAAAGGACATTAGTGAACCAGATGGATTTTTCTGGTAATCAACAATGATGTCACAGTTATCATTAGACCCTTAATTCCAGATTCTTAATTGAATTCAAATTTGACCATCTGCCAGGGCAAAGGGATAGGAAATTGAGAGTAGTGGTTAGAACATGGAACATTACAGCACGGTACAGGCCCTTCAGCCTTCGATGTTTCACCAACTGTGAAAATTATCTGAAGCCCATCTAATATACACAATTCCATTTTTGTCCACATGACTATCTAATGACCATTTAAATGCCCTTAAAGTTGGTGAGTCTACTACTATTGAAGACAGTGCATTCCATGCCCCTACTGCTCTCCGAGTAAAGGAACTACCTCTGATATCTATCACACCTCAATTTAAAGCTATGCCCCTTCATGCTAGCCATCACCTTGCAAGGAAAAAGGCTGTCACTGTCCACCCTATCTAACCCTCTGATTATCTTATATGTCTCAATTAAGTCACCTCTCAACTTTCTTCTCTCCAACAAAAACAGCCTCACATCCCTCAGCCTTTTCTTGTAAGGCCATCCCTCCATACCAGGCAACATCCCAGTAAAAATGGATATTTTTCGGTCTGGAGAAGATTTGTAGTGGAGTTCAGCGTTTTTTCCAGATATGTTTAAATGATCTAGATCTTGATGTGTTAAAGGGACAGTTTCAAAGTTTGGGAACAGCACAAAAGTTGAGAGAATTGTAAAGTGTAGGGTGGAAAGTGTAGAATATCAGAAGGTATGGTGGCTCATTGGTTAGCACTGCTGCCTCACACCACCAGGGACCCAGCTCAATTCCAGCCTTGGGCGACTGCCTGTGTGGTGTTTGCACATTCTTCCTGTGTCTGTGTGGGTTTCCTCTGGGTGCTCTGGTTTCTTCCCACAATCCAAAGATTGGTTAGCTGAATTGGCCATGCTAAATTGCCCATAGTGTTCAGGGATATGTAGGTTAGGTGCATTAGTTAGGGGGAAATGTAGTCTAATAGGGTAGGGAATGGTTCTGGGCAGGTTATTCTTCAGAGAGTCAGTGTGGACTTATTGGGCTGAAGGGCCTGTTTCCACACTGTAGGGATTCTGTAAAAAGGAAGCTGACATTTTGCTGGAGTGGACAGAAATAATAAAGGGAAGTGTAAGATGATACTCTTTGGTACAAATAACATGGAGAGACAATATAAAATAAAGGGTGCTATATTAAAGGGTGTTCAGGAACACAGTGACCTAGATTTTTATGCACATAGAGTCATAGATTCGTATAGCACAGAAACAGACTCTTTGTTCCATCCAGTCCATGCCAAACATAATCCCAAATTAAACCAATCCCACCTGCTAGCTCCTGGCCCAGGACAGATTGAGAGAGTTGTTATTAAAGTATAGAGTACTCTTAGCTTCATTAATGGGAACAAAGCGTACAAGAGCAGAGAGATTATGAGTTAACTTATACAAGACACTGGTGAGACCTCATCTAGCGTAATCATATAACGTTCTGGGTGCAGCATATTCAAAGGCTGTGAATGTACTGGAGAAAGTGCAGAAGTGGTTTATGAGAATAGCTCCAGATACAAGACGGTTCAGTTATGAGGAAAGAGAATTTGGGACTGCTTTAGACGGAAGATCAAGGGAAGATTTGATAGAATTTTCCAAAATCAGGAGCAGAGGGAAGAATGAAAAGCTACTCCCACTTCTCACCAGATCAAGGAGTAAAGGCATGGTTTTAAAATGTTCTGCAAAGTAATAAATGCAATGAGAAAATACATACTCACACAACAAGCAATTGGGCTCTGGCATGTGCCTGGGGATACGGTAGAGACAAATTAGATTAAGGCATTCAAGAGGCCAGGGAATGCTGAATTAGAAGGAAGCAATGTGGAGGGTTACAGGGAAAAGGCAGAGATCCAGTGTTGACATGATGGCTTGTATGGCCTCATTCTGTACTATAATGATTCTTTCACCTCACCGGCTCTATTTTTAAAGCCAGGGATTTATCCTCACAATGTGGTACTCAACTATTATCACAGTGCACATGACCCTGATGAATGGAAAGCTCACTCCCACTTTACAGACAGGGACCTGGAGGCATTCTGGACAGGCTGCTGGAGAGGAAGGCTGTCCTTTTTCCAGCAGTCCACCAGAGACAACCAGCCCGGACACACACTGCAGCCCAGGTAAGTACTGTCTTACTGGTGAAAAGGGACGCCCAGACAGGTGGCATAAAGGTCAAAGGTCTTCTGCACTCTATAAAGATAAGTGCCACTTTTCCCTCTGCTACTTCACACTCATATGGCCAGCACTCACACTAACTCTGCCGATGCACACATCTCTCACCCAGGCATATGGACTGCAACTCTCACAATTGCTTTCCTCAAGTCCCCTCAATGATTCTCACCAACCTCATCCTCCTAATCTTCCCTTCCTTCTCTCTGCACTTCCCACTCACTCACTGAGGACACCTCACCACCTCTCCTAGTCTTGCGTCACCATTCAATGCTTTCCTATCTACTTCCATCATACTCAAGCCCTTCCTTTTTCTCATCACAGGAAACACATACCCACAACCAGGCCCAGAGGGTCAAGAGCCACTGGGGTTGGGTGCCAACCTTTTGCACTGGAATCAGATGAGTGCCTTGATTTATAGTGATTCCCCTTCACCTCACTAAGGAGTGCTCCACTCTTTTGGCCACTTGCTAAAAGAGCAGGCAGTGCATGTAAAGTACTGGCATGTGCTGCAGGCCTTACATTGACATAGCGTGGTACCATACATACCCATCCCTTATTTGACTGGTAGATTGAATGATCAGTGCACCTCACCATGACAACCTGCTTGCCTCCTCCTCTGCACTCAAAAGCAATGCAAGCCACAGAAGCTGGCACCCTGTACTTCAGCTTGACAGGTCCTATATGCTAAAAAAAACAATGTGACTCACACAGAAGTTGGTGTTTGTCAGTCAGCACTAAAGCCAGTGAGTGTGCACTAAGACAGAATGTGAAGAATACAGAGGCTGACAGCATCCAAGTAGGTGGGAAAGTGAGAGAGTGCTACAAAAGCATCTGGCATAGATGCGCAAGGTGTGTGTGTGTGTGTGTGTGTGTGTGTGTGTGTGTGTGTGTGTGTGTGTGTGTGTGTGTGTGTGTGTGTGTGTGTGTGTGTGTGTGTGTGTGACAGAGCTTGTATGTGTAAGACAGAGTGTGCATGTGTGTGTGTGAAAGAGAACACGGCTGCATGTGTGTGTGAGTGAGAGTATATGTGTGTGAGTGAGAGTGTTGAAGAGAGAGTGTGTGTGAATGTGTGAGAGAAAGAGTGAGAGAGAGAGAGTGTGTGTGAGTGTGTGTGTGTGAGCGTGTGTGTGCGTATACAAATCTCAGGGGTCCCTGAGCTTTAAACGAAAGTGTTGAAGAGACTGATCGAGGCTGCGTGGGTCTGGGAGAAACTGGTGATTTTGCCGGGGGCTGCTGGTTTGTTGAACAAGGAGGGTGATGGCCAAGGAGTGTGCTGTGAGCTTGTCGTGAAGGAGCAGTTGGATACAGTACAGGCATTGAGCTGCAGTCACCAGGTACCGACTTGGATTTCCATGTCAGGAATTTGCCCTGTCTACTTTCTCAGGGAAAGAGAGGAGAATTGAAAGTGGTGTATGACAAGGTGAGGCAAGGCTTCAGTGAGATGCAAACGCATGAAAATGAGGGCATTGCCACTCAATGGCGAGATTCTGAAGTCAGCATTAGTACATTGAGTGGAAAATTGAAAACATTTTTCTTGATGTCGAAAACCTGATTTTTTTCACTCTCACTGTACTTGTCCAACTTTCTCACCATCACTCATGCTCTACCAGGGAAGTGAAAGTTCCAATATCTAATGTTTTCATGTAATTTGAAACTTGATGGTTATCACGTAATGAATTACATCTTGTTTAAGGTGAGTTTCAGCTTCTTTTTCTGAACCACTGTAAACCAAGTAGGTTCCCAGACCCACTCATGGAAAGAGGATGGTGACAGCAAAAGAGCACAAACACAAGCTGGTATGGTTGGCATTGCAGTGTACACAACACCTGTCAGCAACACCTATTCAACTATGTAGTAATGACAACCAAGATGGACAACATCTTAAACCAACAGCTGGACAGAGGCAAAAACAGACGTTGCTGGAAAAACTCTGCATCAGTGAAGAGAAATCAGAGTTAATGTTTCAGTCCAGTGACCTTTCCTCAGAACTGGGTGGGCAAGATAAAAGATTGGAGTGGGAATCCCACCAGAGAGAGGAACAGAACTTCTTCAAAGTGGACATGCCTAGAAGAGATGTGGCAGTGAGTCAAAGGTGGAACTTTTTAAGAACAAGTTACTGAATATCAATCAAGAGGAAAAGGTCTGGCCTACCTCAAAGTTATGAGGCAACTTGTAGCACTGAAATAGATGGTCAATTGACCCAGCATAGCTAGGGCAGTAAACCAGATGGGACCATTTGGAGACAAATCTTTCCTGCTTTTCTCATGGATGTCTTTGTCTTTTTCCTGTTTAGTCCAAAAATTGCAGTATAGTTTTGGATATATTAGAAGTGATAAAGAAGACTTTGTTTGTACAGGAGAATAGAAAATAAAGTCTCATCTGAAAGGAAATTCCTTCCCTGATTTCTTCACTGAAATGTCAACTCCTGGACGATGCGCTCAAATCCCTGGAAAGGGGCTTCCAACCTCAGTCACTGACAGGGAGGTCAGGGTGTTGGAATTCAGCAATATTAAACAATGTCCCAAAGGGAAAGTGGAAGGACAACACATGGATGTTTAGGGACAGACATCCTGAACAATATTCTGTACATTTACAAAGGCAGAAGTGAGATTAGGGAAGAAAATTGGCAAAAAAAAATAAATATCTCACATGAAACATCATGCACTCTCTCTTCCATCCACATCACCCTCTCTCCAATATTCCCATTACCTGAAAGAATATCATAACCATTAGCCAACACTATTAAAACAGTTTAACTGAAACCGAATTTATTTCATTGCTGTTGGTGGGGCCTTGTAACATACAATTCATTCCTGTGTTTCTCTATAACAGGAGCCTTCCCAAAAGAAAAGTAATTTGATGCTGCAAAGTGCTTTGAAAAATCCTAGTTAAAAATCACACAACACTAGGTTATAGTCCAACAGGTTTAATTTGAAACACACTAGCTTTAGAAGCGACGCTCCTTCATCAGGCGATTATGGAGGGCTCGTTCGTAACACAGAAGTAAAGTTGCTTCATATTTTGTGCATTTGGCTGTGAGAATTCTGTATCATCCCTCTTGCTTACTGGGTTCAAACTTCCTTGCCATTTTTTGAACTTTAAATTCCCTCTTCCTCTAGCTTCCCCCCACCCCCACATCACTTTCAGACCATAGCTCACTTGTGCTCTGACATTACATTTAAATACCTCTTTCAGGTTTCAGTTCTCCCCTGTTTGTTAAGATATATTGAAACTGGGCCAGGTCTGTCAATAATGATCTCATCAACATCAGGAGAAAACAAATAAAAATGGTTTTATAAACAACATCCATCCTTTCTTTTCCTAATATTTATCTTGCAAAATCACTATCCCTAAGTACTGTGCCCATGTTTGTCATTCAATGCCGAATTTATTGTAAAACACAGGCTAGTCACTTGGTAAATTCTCCAGAGCTAGCAATATATTTCTTCATTAATGAACACTGAATAATAAATGTGATGAGTCAGCAGTATAATTATTGCTTCAGAATGGTTCTATTACAATTCTTTCCAAAGCAAACAGATTGTCAGAGATATTTCTGGGTCCCTCTGCCAAACGCCTTCCTCAAATAATTCATTTAATTTAATCTTCCTGTTCCTGATCAACAAGTCTCCCATTCCCTTCCCAAAGGATTCAATGCTATTAATTAATGTCACAGCAAGAGTTTCTGTTTTTGTATATTTAAAGGGCATTGTCTTTGGAAAACCTTTCATTTGTTTGCAGACACAATGCTGAAAATTGTGCTGAAATGTATAATCGAGTTGCTTGCCATTGTGGTAATGCACACAGATAGATTCCTGTAATTAACAAAACATTCAGGCTGGCAATGAGAGACGGACAGCAACACTTACGTTCCTTGAAGAAACTATAAATTTTTGGAAATCAATGTGTACAGACATATTACAACATACATCTGGGGCCAGGCTGGAACTTGAACATAGACCTCCTGGTCCAGAGGTAAGGACATTACTCTTCAGATACAAGACCCCCATAGAAAATTTTTGTTTTCTTTGTTGGGCCAATCAGGCAGGTTCCTGCGTTTGGAGGAGTTACGATTTCAGTAAATTGGATTTATTAATCACCCATTCCTTCTGGAGAGGCAACTGAGTTGCTTCTGGTTCTGTGAATGATCCAAGGCAAAAGGAAGAGGTTGACCTTCCATCCTGAGTCACATAACCACATTACCAGCACAAAATCAACATTTCCTTCTGCAGAGCCATTCCACTGGGTGATCATTGGTAGAAACTGGTGGGCACATAGGGCAAAGGGGCTATGGTAACTTGGCACAAATTTCCTCATGAGATTCCTGGAATCCTCTAAACTCTGAGTTACATCAAGCAAAACCCCATTGCTCTGAGAATAAGTTTACTTTAACGGTTTTTTTAATGCCTCAATCCAACCAGTGACCTTGCACACACATTGGAAAAGCAACTACCCACCTCTGCCCAACACAGGAAATGTGCATGGAAAGACATCAAACTGACCATGAAGTCTAGGCTGCCGGCTTATCAGGCCTGTGATCTCAGCACCTTACTATTGGGTTGTGAAATGTGGACAACCTCTAACTATCAGGAAGGCAAACTCAACTATTTCAATCTTCTCTGCTGGTGGTGTCTTCCCAGTTTCTCATAGAAGGAAAGACTGAGATCCCAGGTATTTTGGCACTGATCAAGCGGGAGTAACCTCACTACCTCAGGTACATTCATAAGAACATAAGGAATAGGAGCAGGAGTAGGGCACCTGGCCCATCAAGCTGCCTCCACTATTCAATAAGACCATTTTTATTGACTCAGCTCCACTTATCTGCCCACTCACCATAACTCTTAATTACTTTACTGTTCAAAAATTTATCTTTACCTTAAAAACATTCAACGAGCTAGCCTCAACTGATTCACTGGGCAGGGAATTCCACAGATTCACAACCCTTTGGGTGAAGACATTCCTCCTCAGTACAGTCCCAAATCTGCTCCCCTTTTTCAAGGCTATGCCCCCTGTTCTATTTTCACCCACCCGTAGAATCAATCGCCCTGCTTCTATCTTATCTATTCCCTTCATAATTTTATATGTTTCGATAAGATCCCTCCTCATTCTTCTAAATTCAAATGAGCATAGTTCCAACTTACTCAATCTCTCCTCATAAGGCAACCCTCTCAAATCTGAAATCAACCTAGTGAAATTCCTCTGTACCCCTCCAGTGCCAGTACATCCTTTCTCAAGTAGAGAGACCAAAACTGTGCATCACACTCCAGGTGTGGCCTCAATAGCACCTATACAACTGTAGCATAACTTCCTTGATTTTAAACTCCATCCCTCTAGAGATGAAGGACGATATTCCATTTGCCTTCTTAATTACCTGTTGCACCTGCAAACCAATCTTTTGTGAATCATACATAAGGACACCCAGGTCCCTCTACATAGCAGGGTGCTGCAATTTTTCACCATTTAAATAATAATCCATTTCACTGTTACTCCTACCAAAATGGATGACCTCACATTTATCAACATTGTACTCCATCCACCAGACCCTTGCTCACTCATTCAACCTACCTATATCCTTTTGCAGATTTTCAGGGTCCTCTGCACACTTTGCTCTACCACTCATCTTATTGTTAAGTGTAAACCTTGATACACTACACTTGGTCCTTAACTATAAATCATCTACATAAATTGTAAACAATTGTGGTCCCAACACTGATCCCTGAGGTACACCACTAGTCACTCATCGTCAACCATTTATCTCCATACTTTACATTCTGTTAGTTAACTAATCCCCTAACCATGTTAATAACACCTCTACATTACCCATAACACCATGCCACAGCCTGTTGTACGCCACCTTGTCGAATAGCTCCTGGAAACCCAGATACATGATATCTACTAGTTCCCCATTGTTTACTATGCTCAAATTATCCTCAAAGAATTCCAATAAGTTAGGATTGAAGACATTCACATATATAACGATTTCCTGTTTGAGGAGATTTCCAGAGACAGATGACCAACAAGATTCCTAAAACTCAGGTACAAGGATGTTAACATGAAAGGCAGGGCATTGGCCTGAAGTTTCCCATTTTCAGTTAAAAGTGTTTCATTGAGTGAGATTCATGGTGACTGGTCTACCGTACATTGGACTGATTGACCTCACACAATCTCCCAACTCTTACCCTCATTAATTCCAACTCTTGGCTCTTCTGCACCCTTCTCATGGAACCACGCAGCAGGAGGAATGGAAATGCTCACTGCTGTCAGGACTATCTGCCCTGTTCACCTGACTGGTGCCATTTTGAAAGCCCAGCAGTGCAGCTCTCCAGACACTGCAGCCCATGAAATGATCTTCACACTGTGATGTATAACTGTTATTACTGAGGATATGCCCCAGAAAGGGAAGCTCATTCCTTTCTTCACCCATAGGATGCTGGAAGTGCTGGCAGTCAGGCTGGTGGAGATGTGGCTGGTGCTTTATTCAGCCACAGAAAGCCAGCCCACCAGAGATGTCTCCAGCATCTGCAGTCCTCACTTTATCCCACCAGAGATGTAAATGCATGGAAATAAAAAAATGCCACTCAATACTGAGATTCTGAAAGTCAACCTTTCAAAGCTTAAAGGAAGAGTTGGGAATTCTTCTCTTGATATCAAGATTCTGCTTTTTTTCATTCTCACTGTTCTTTTCCTCATGTTCTCACAATTTCCCACACCATTTCAAGAGGGGTTAATTCCACCCATTTATTCTTACATGAGGGGATACTAGGCAATAACAGAGGGAAATGGCCTGGTATGTGTCACCTTATTGATAGGTGGTTAAATATCTTGACAATAGGTGCAAAAACTGAGAACAAACGGCAGTCACAAGACATGATAACCACTTCATCGGGGTGCTTGTGTCAGAGCTGACCTCTTACATTCTGTTCTTGTCCATGATCAGCAAAAGTGCAGCAAATGAAATAATCTTATTGCTAATGGATATGATTTGCTGCACATCTATCACTTTATACAGAGGAAGGATGATTACGATGGCGGCGACAATCATTAACTCCACTGTGAACATTTTTAATTGTTACGCCACTGTACAATTCTATTACTTCCTTGAAAATATATATCCCCCAATAATAGTCAAAGTTAACAATCACACAAAACCAGGCTATAGTCCAACAGGTTTATTTGGAAGCACTAGCTTTCAGAGCGCTGCTTCAACCCCCTGAAGGAGCAGTGCTCCGAAAGCTAATGCTTCCAAATAAACCTGTTGACTATAACCTGGTGTTGTATGATTTTTAACTTTGTACACCCTAGTCTAACACCAGCACCTCCAAATCAATAATAGTCAACCTTCTGTAAAAATCAACCTCTGACCTTTGAGCAAAGAATCCTTAATATTTTTTTCACATGTCTTGTGCAAATGTTGATGTGGATTCTTGGTCAAAAATCCAAACTTTTTCCGATTAGTAACCGCTTCCCACCTCTCACACATGACAACTCTTCCCCTCTTACTGACACTCTCTCTGTATCATTGCTTCTCCCCACCAATTCACACCTGCTCACTGCTTTCCTCGCTGACTCTCTCCAATGAGCAAGAGTGTGGGAGAGAAGGAGACAGAGAGTCATTGACATCTACAGCACAAAGAAAGACCCTTTGAGTCTGTCAAAAACAAGCATCTTACTATTCAAATCCTACTTCCCAGCGCTTGACCTACAACCTTGTATGCCCTGGAGGCAAGTAAAGAAGTCGGGGAGGGAGGAGGCAAGTGAGAAAGAAATTCAGGGAGTGGGAAATGGTGTTCTAAAATGGTATCAATTCAGTCATGTACACTCTCTTAGCCCCAGCACAATCAATGCAGAATGATTTAAAACCCTAATATTTGTATTAAATTTAACTCATTACTTTTTGCAAAAATATTTGGCCTCAAGGACTTAATATTTACATAAGTACATAAGTTTAGATTTTGAGTCATAGAATCATGGAAGACATACAGCATGAAAACACACCCTTCGGTCCAACTCATCCACACCAATATAGTCCCACCTGCCAGCACTTGTCCCATATCTCTCTAACCCCTTCTTAGTCATATACACACCCAGATACCTTTTAAATGTTATTATCATATCACCCTCTACCACTTCCTCTGGCAGTTCATTCCATACATACACCACCCTCTGCGTGAAAAAGTTGCCCCTTAAGTCTCTTTTAATTCTTTTACCTCACACCCTAAACCTATGCCCTCAAGTTCTGGACTGCCCCACCCCAGGGAAAAGACCTTGTCTATTTACCCTATCCATGCCCCCCATGATTTTATAAACCTCTATAAGGTTAATCCTCAGCCTCTGAAATTCCAGGGAAAACAGCCCCAGCCTATTCAGTCTCTCTCTGTCACTCAAAGCCTCCAATCCTGGCAACATCCTTGTAAACCTTTTCTGAATCATTTGTGGCAATTCAAGTAAATATCCATCTTGGTGTTGCTATATTTAAGATTTACTGATGGTCCACAGTAGAAACTGTAAAAATAGAAAATGGAGTCAATATTTGGAATTAACAGGTCTGCTTAATTAGAATGTCCTCTGTCAGAGTGCAAGCACTTTCAATTCCTTATCATCTCCAGCTGCTGTGAAGAGGATATGGCAGGAAACAAGGCATCAGCTTTGAAATCTGTCTTTGCCACAAGACATACAAATTGAATCTGTTGAAGGAAAATAATCCGAATGATAGATCAAACACTCAAAACTGCTTTGCTATGAGTCAGATATTGATTTTATTTTAACCTTTCACACTTGCTGTAAAGCTTTTCTTAAATGGCATCAGACGGAATTTCTTCTTCATTGCTTTATGGTGGCAATGGTGACTCAGCTGCTTACCATAGCAACGTGTGGCTGGAACACAAGTTTACAGCAGCAATGAGGAAGCCCCTAATTCCCACAAATAACTTGAGGGAATGTGCCTGAGTAAAAGTGACAGCATTAGTGAGGAGGCAACTTACAACCTGTAAATCCAGGCCGGGGTCATGTCATAAAGTAGAAGATTGGAAGAAGTCATCACAACAAGTTGGAATCCAAGTTCAACAAGTAATTTGGAGGCCAATAGAATTTATTCCAAAGGGAATGGAGTATAAAGTATGGAGGGTTCTCTAAAACTATACAAGCATTGGTCATACCACCGTAGAATACTGTGAACAGTTTTGGTCCTTGATCTAAAGAAAGATATATCGACATTGGAGGCAGTTCAGAGAAAGCTCATTAGGCTGATACAAGTTATAGGCAGTCTGTTTTAATGGAAGAGGTCAAGTGGATTGGGCCTGTAATCATTGGAGTTTAGAAGAATGAGAGACAACTTTATTGAGACATCTGAGATTCTTATGGTCTTGACAAGATAGATACGGAAGAGTTGTTTCTCATTGTAGGAGCATCTAGGACAAGAGGGCATAATCTCAGAATAAGGAATCGCACCTTTAGAACAGAAATGAGAAGGAATTTCTTCTCCCAGAGGTTAGTAAATCTGGAATTCTTTACTGTGGAGGCCATTGAGGCTGGGTCATTAAGTATATTCAAGGTTGAGATAGACAGATTTTTAATTAGTAAAAATCAAAGGTTATGGGGAGAAGGCAGAAAAGTGGAGTTGAAGACGATCAGATTAGCCATGATGTCATTAAATAGTGGAGCAAACCTGATAGGCTGAATGGCCTTCTTCTCTTGCTATGTCTTATTAATAGGGCTAAAAGGTAATTGGTGAAGGTGAAGGATGCAGCAGGAAAGGAGAGAGGATTGGCTGATTGGCAGAGAGTGGGGATAAAAGGGTCTTTTCCAAGATAACAATCAGAGACAAGTGGAGTTGCTTAGGGGTCAGTGTTGGGGCCATAACTATTATACATTAAAAACCCAGGAGAAAAATAATTTCAGAAGTTATGTCAGTTTATTACTTTAAGGCCAATGCCCCTTTCAGCACATTTGGGTAGTCAGTCATCACCTGTAAGTGGTTGAAAAGGGTAACATCCTTCAGAACTTTTGGCAGAATGACAGTAGTACTCTAGAAAAATATGTTTACCTCAGAACTTATAAGAGACAAAAACAAAGGCACAGACTTAGCAAATACAGAGTCCTTAGAAAAAGATCTGTAGAGGCAATCCCAATGTTTAATGTTTGACTGGGAAACAACCATTTCAGAGTGCTAATAATAAAGTTAAAGATCCCTGTCAGCACGGTGGGAGGTAACCTTTAAATTAACAAGACAAAGGACAAAGGATAGGGAAAGAAAGGAGAATGTGGTGTTCAAAGAGACCATCATCACCAAAGCTAGAGCAGAGAGTCACGGGCTAGTAAATTAATCTGTCCTGATAATGCAAACTCAGGAGTGTCATAGAACCTATTAAGTGGGAAAAAAGGGACAGTTTTAAAGAGTTAGAAGGTGGAGCAGGAAGTTAGGGAAATTCTAAGATCACAGATTTGTTGGGAAGTCAAATTAAGACTGCAGCCACATTTCTTTCTTTGAAACATTGGAGCTAGGGTTGTGTTTTGGGTATTAGACATGAAACACAATAAAGCATCTATGGTACCTCTGAAGAAACAGGAAAACGTCAACTTCAATTAGACTGCATAAGGTGAGGAAACCTCCAGTTTGACTACTGAAGGTGGGAAATCACCAGTTTGATCAGAAAAACAAGTAGGAAAATCTCAGCTAGCTATACAAAGATGCAGTAATGCAATTTAGCAGAATTGAAACTTTATTAGCAAAACAGTATACAGGATTACTAGAATGCAGTGTTTAAAAGTTTGAAGAAGCTTTAAGATCAAAATAGTTTAAGCAATATGCAGAAACTGCAGGGTTGAAAGCTGAAAAGCCATCAGATTACAAACAACATTGAGATATTACAGATTAAGGACTCTTGTGGTGCAGTGTAGTGTGGCTGCCTGTGAACCAGGAAGCCTGGATTCAAGACTCATCTGTCCCAGAGGTATTTAATAATATTTCTGAACAGGTTGATAAGGAAACTACCTATAGACAGGTTATAAAACTCCACAGATATAATATCATTTGAGAAAAAGTTGCAGAAAGAGTAAAAGGTGGATTAAAGGATTCTTGTGGTTCAGTGGCAGTATCTCTGAGCCAGGAGGCCAGGGTTCAAGTCACACGTGCAACAGACAATTGTCAATAAAATCAAAAGGAGGATTAGAGGCAACACTCTACCCCAACTGGAAACTGCCAGTAGTTGGTTTTACAGATGTATGACAATGTAAACCTCCCAGTGAACATCAGCCAACTGAGTATAGTTCTTTCACCAAGAAAGCAAATGATGGGGAGCTTTCAGCCTTTTAGTTACTTCAATAATTTTCCTCAGTTTAAAAATTGTGACTACTGGGAGTATTACACTTTATAATTGAAAATACAAGAGTATAGTGTTTAAGAGATTTTGAAGCAACATATGTCTTTACCTGGATTTATTTCTATTAGCTTTGGATCATTTACCTTAGTTAAATATTGTATTAATAAGGCAGTGTTGATTCCTTTCTAAGGGTGAAAAAAAGGTCACATCTTTACTGTATAACATTCCCTCATGGCCTCTCCATAAGACAATGGCATTACAAATTCAACCAGTTTTAATTCTCCATTATTTACGTGGAGGCAAACATCTGGGATGAATGCGTGCTGTGATATAACAAAAGACTGTATACTGAAGTTATCTTTTAAAAAGCACTCTCATTATTTTAATTAGACAGTAAAAACAATACATTTTCATTGCCTACAATAAAAAGGAGGACCTTTGATTTCTCCAGTGCCTTTAGTGACCTCAGGATGTACAAATCACAGAATTGTTATTGTGAGATGGAGGCCATTCACCATACTGTACTGTACTGTACTGGTTCTGTTACCGAGAGCTGACCTCCTGCCTTTTCCCAAGATACCTGCATATCATTTCTACCCAAATAATCATCCAATACCTTCTTGAATATCTCAATTGAATCTGCACCCATCATACTTCCGGGTAGGGTATTCCTGGATTTTCTTTTCCTCACATCACCCTTGCTTCTTTTGCACATCACTTTAAAATGCATTGCTCTGATTGCAGTAGTTTTATTGTCATAGAATCCCTACAGTGTGGAAATAGGCAGTTTGGCCCATCAAATCCACTTCAGCCCCCGAGAAAGCATCCCAAGCAGACTCACCCACCTACCTGCCCCTTCCCTCAGCCAGCCTGCACATCACAAGGCAATTGAGCATAACCTGCACAGCTTTGGATTGTGGGAGGTATCCAGAGCACTGAAAGGAAACCCACATAGACATAGAGAGAACGTGCAAACTCCACACAGACAGTTGCCCGAGATTAGAGTCAAACCCAGGTCTCTGGCACTGTGAGGCACAATGCTAACCACTGAACTACCATGCCACCCCATGGCCTGTGCCATGTAGTCAATTAAGGAAATAGAGCAGCCAAATTGTGCACAGCAAGTTCTCACAAACCTCAATGTGGAAATAACCAGATATTTTAGTGATACTGATTGAACAGGGATTAATAATGAGAATAACACAGAGGCTAACTGCCTGCTCTTCTTCAAAGTTGTGCTTTAGAATCTTTTAAATCCAGTTGAGAAGACAAACAAGACTTTGGTTAAATATCTTAACCAAAAGACAACACAGCATGCCCTTGGTACTGTACTGGAGCGTCAGCCTAGTTTCTGTTATCAGGTATATTCATACAAACCCAATCCTAATGCCTGCTTCATCACTTTAAATCACTGCAGTTTCTACATGACCACCAGCAGCTCTTCATAATGATCTGTTTTGATCAATTATGCCACTAAATTAACATCAGCCATTTTGGAACTGGATGCAAACTTTTGATAATGCAATTCAGTCAGCTCAGCACGGACTTTTTAAAGCTGCTTCTCCAGCCAATGAAATGCCCAGATGCTGATAGATGTTCACATCCTCACTTCAAAGCTCCATTCACAGTGAGTGGTTATATTGTGGATGTGGGTGTGGGTACAGTGTGGGTGTGGGTGTGGATGCAGCGTGGGTGTGGGTGTGGGTACATTGTGGATGTGGGTGTGGGTACAGTGTGGGTGTGGTTGTGGGTATCGTGTGGGTACATTGTGGATGTTGGTGTGTGGGTACATTGTATATGTGGGTGCAGATACCATGTGGGTGCGGGTGTGGGTATTGTGTGGGTATCATGTGGATGTGGATGTGGATATTGTGTGGGTGTCAGTATTGTGTGGGTATGATGTATCAGATGATTGAGAGCAATGGATTAACGTATGCACAAGATGAGATTTCCTGGCTTGTGGTGGCTCTATTATTTACCATTTCCCTTACTGACCCACTATATTTCACTTCCATTTTCTGTTTTAATTTAACCTCTGCTGCATCTACAGCTTCTTCATTTTTTTTTCTTTTTTTTAAAAGTTTCACTTGGGCCCCTCTCATGTATTTTAGATTATTCCCCAATATTTACACAATAGACAATGACCAGGAAAAACTCTGGTTAGATTCCTTCTCCTTTCCCCTTTGACTCCCAACAAATTCCCCTCACCCCACCTCCACACAACATGTTGTCACAGCCCAGCAGCGATGGCCTGCATCAGACAGAGGGAGGATACAGCTCAGGGGTTTCATGTTATCTATGGCCCTCACCTCCTGAATGTAATATTGCTGCTTATCTCAGTGTTATGAACTGACACTTTTTAAAATTCCCCAACCAAGAGGGTCAGGAATTTCCTGGACTTTACATTGCATTACATTGTAGTTAAAGCACAGAAACAGGCCAGTTGCCTCAACTGGTTTATGCCAGTATTTATAGTCCATGTAAATCTTCTCCCATCTACTTTACCTATACTGACAAACACACCTCGCCTGCCTAGCTTTCCTTTGAATGCGTTTATGCAATTCACCTCAGCTACACTCAGCAGTAGCAACTTCTGCATTCTAACCACTGTCTGGGTAAAGGGGTTTGAGGTCTCCTTTTATTATAACATTTTATTGTTACACAAGAATTCAGCTTTGTTAGTATGTTGGCAGAATGGCTTTTTCCTTGTAAAAGTGCTACTCCCTGGAAAGGCTTATTTCCCTCGATGTATCCATTCTTGAATACTGCAACTTGCTGAAAATCCAGCAGGCAATGGAAGGCACTAGTAGCTCAACTGGAAAGCTCGCTTGACCCTACAGACCGGCAGAGCCCCAGTGCAACTGTGCAGACATGTTCAATGCATACACCTTACCATTGCTATTTGGCAATGAGCAACTTATCAGAGACCACAAAAAGGATTGCCACTTAAAAATATTGGGAGACAAAAAATATTGCAAACCTGTTTGCAGCCAGGAGAGGTACTAATGCCCCCTTCCACCACTCTCACGCGACCTAACCTTCTGTAGCCTTTTCACTCACCCCTTAGTTTACTTAAACTGATTGTGCTCTGCCTACTGGTTCTCTTCTGCACTGACCAGCATGAGGTGCAAGAAGACCCAACTGTGAAAATGGTCCAGGTCTCAGATCTGACATCACTCCCACTGAGCAGCCGTTATAGCCCCTTCACCTGCATCTCGTCTGATAGAAGCACTCCTGTGAAAATCCACACCAATGGACTTAGACAGTGATTAGCTGAGTCCTGCAGAACAGAAAGGGCACAGGTTAAAATCCTGACCTGTGATGATCTGAGCTAGCTGCACAGGTCAGGATTTTATTGGTATCATGCATTAGGAAGGTAGGAAGTCAGGCAAGATTCCAGACATGGTCTCCAATAGATTCTGGTCAAATGTGGATGTCAGGGGAGGAGCAGGTTAGGCACAGATCATCTTTGTAATC
Source organism: Hemiscyllium ocellatum (assembly GCF_020745735.1). Taxonomy (NCBI): domain Eukaryota; kingdom Metazoa; phylum Chordata; class Chondrichthyes; order Orectolobiformes; family Hemiscylliidae; genus Hemiscyllium; species Hemiscyllium ocellatum. The sequence goes on along the minus strand of NC_083425.1, from coordinate 22,483,181 downwards.
AATGGCCACTTTAGTGACATATCTTTAGTGGGAACAGGGGCAAGACGATGAAGGAATGGAGTAAAGGTTTCCTTGCAGCCAAAGAAAATTGCTAGGAAAGTAAATACCAGAAGTGATTGAGTAAAAAGTGAGGTCTGCAGATGCTGGAGACCAGAGCTGAAAATGTGTTGCTGGTTAAAGCACAGCAGGTTAGGCAGCATCCAAGGAACAGGAAATTCGACGTTTCGGGCCAGAGCCCTGATGAAGGGCTCTGGCCCGAAACGTCGAATTTCCTGTTCCTTGGATGCTGCCTAACCAGAAGTGATTGACCCAAGGACAGGTGATTATGACAGCACAACCTTCCCAAAACAACCAGTCACTCCATTCCAAAGTGACAAATTTAGAGTGAGCTTTTCGGGTCATGACAAGAGGAAGGAGTGAACTTGCTGTTGATAATCTTGAATGTCAAGGACTCAGCAAACTGAAGGAATGTGAAAAGCAGAGAAACATTGCAGCCTGCCCTTGGAAAAGCTACTAGTTATTGTGACCTTGTGCTGTTTTGATGATAGAGGAGAGAAGTAACATCACAAGGCATTTTAAATCCTTTGGTAACTCAAAGTCAAACATGTGCTATTAATTTGGTACATCAAATTGATTCATTTGATTTAGGTTCCTTCCAACAGTTTTGACCCACCCCTCCTCCTGAAGGTGTTGATTCATGCTGGCTGTAAAGTTTGCCACCAGAGGCTTTCCAGAATCTTCTCTCTGAGTTGATGCATTTTTAAAAATCACTCCACCATGTAGTTTCAGAAGTTCAAACAGTTTTCAAAATAATCCGAACGGTTCTGGCCTCAGCCACCTTCAAATTCACTGTCGTTATCTATTAAAGGCGAGAATGATTCAGGTGGATTACTGCACATTGCTTAAGGGGGAATTGTCTTCATTTAATTAAATTTACCTTTGTTTGAGAGAGAGATGGTTCAAAAGAAGCAGCTGTTATCAATGACATCACCTGTCATAGCAGTGATGTGTTCCAATGTAATTGATGTAATTATCTCACGTTCATAAATAAATGAGAAAATGTTTGCCAAACACATTTTTCCAAAAGGAATCATGTTGTAAATGAACATCCATGTGTACACACATATAGTAAATGTCCCTTACTCATTGTTGCTGTCTTCTATAAGCACACGTTTCAATCTGACCTCTCGTATTGTTTCAGCCAATAACAAAGGAAGTGTCTGTTTCCCTAAACTTGCTAAACTTAGACTGTCCTTCAGGTCACACAGTCCCAGTTCTCTTTATTACTTCAACACCCCTTAAATTCAGCAAATTCACAGGTATTGCCTTCTTAAGAAGGACTGTACAGCAATTGTTGGCTGTGTAGATATGACTTGAAAATGTTCTTGTTGGGTAGAGGAGCAGAAATGAAAGAATCATATTGCCTAATCTTAGTTGCACTCTCCCCTCGAGATCCGTCAATTCAAATGCGGACACAAATGCCTGAAAAGAGCGGATGTAGGGAAGATGTTTCCATGGATAGGAGAGACTAGAATCCGAGGGCACAGCCTTAGAGTAAAGGGAAGACCTTTTTAGAACAGAGATAAAGAGAAACTTCTTTAGCTAGAGAGTGGTGAATCTGCCACAGAAGGCTGTGGAGGCCAGGTCATTGGCTATATTGAAGATGAGATAGATAGATTCTTGATATTAAAGGGGATCAAGGGTTATGGGAAGAAAGCCGGAGAATGGGGTTGAGAAACTTATCAGCCATGATTGAGTGGCGGAGCAGACTCAATGGGCTGAATGGCCAAATTCATGCTCCTTTGTCTTACTGCTTCATGGCCACTGTCTCTTGGGCACCAGGGCCTATATTGCACCACAGCAGCTGAAGTCTTAAATGTAGGTGCTCCTTACTGGACAATGGACTACTCATCCATGCAGTCAAATGAATCAACTCACCCACAAACCAGTGAATCAACACTGAATTTCCGGCACAGAAATAGGCTTTTCATCCTAGCTGTTCTATACTAGCCACATCCCACCTCTCTTCATTTTACCTTCAATCTAGTCCTGCAAGTCTAGGGCAGAAAGAGGAAATTTTGAATTTGCAGTATAACTGGCTGCAATGGACAAGCGGGCTAGCTGGCATAGAGCCCAGACAACAGCAGGAAGCTCGGAACAGATGGGGGCTCAATGCATGGAAGGCTTGAACTGCCTTTGAAATGCTGGAGCCTTCTCATTGGAAGTCAGTGGGAGAGAAGCACAGAGGAGGCAGAAAAACCTCCTGTGCAGATGAATGGCCCATTCTAAAATCCTGAGCACACCCCTCCTGTGTGAAGTCAGTTATCTGAGGAATTGGAGACTCCAGCATTCACTCCCTCTTCCTGTTTTCCTGAGTAGTGAAACTTCACAGTGGCACATATCTGTCTGTTGTACACAGTATTCCAGCCAGCTCCAACTCTCTCTATGACCTGCAGCTTTGCATAGGCACCAAGGCACAACCCTGTCAACAGCAAAGGAATAGACAAAGGCACAACAGATATTGCCTTTGGACGAATTGACAGCAAGTTTAGTGAGCACATTTCCTCTTTAATCTTCCTGCCCACTGTTTATAGAACTGCAGGTGTCCGGTTAGCCTGAGGGTTGCGGGCTGAGACAAAACATCTGAAGCTGGCCTTTACAGGTTAATGGGTTGGGACAGTAAACGCTTGAAAGGTGGACCCACATTGATCTTATAAAATACTATCTTTTGCCACAAATCTCCAGATGAGGCTTTTGTTAAAAACACACACGCTTATTCATAAATGATTCGGTCTGTTTTGCGGGTGACCTTAGCAACACAGAACTCATTGCTGCTTCCTCCTTTTATTTTCCGTCAGTCTCTGGGTCAGTGCAGCTCACATTTCCATATAAAGGCAGCTGTGGGGCCTCAGAGCCTGTGTACATTTTATTAACTGTAAACTCTGGGGAAGAAACAACAGCACCCAGTACAACCAAAAAAGGACAACTCCAAGCTGATCTGCTGCGGGTGGAGCAGAGAGGAGGGAGGAGGCAGCTCAGGACAGACCAGTGGGCAAACACAACAGGAAAGCTTTAAGGGGAGAAGAATCTGTTTCCTTTTAACCCTCTCAGCTCATTTCAAGTCTTTCAGTGCAGCACTGGGGATTCTGAAACCCGCTTCACTTCAAACAATAATGACTGTGTGATCGACAATCATCGACCTGAAACAGAACTGTTGCCATGATGAGTAATTCCAGTATTTTCCGTTTGTATTTCTGATTTCCAACAGTATTGTACTTTTTGATTAACTACTGACACTTTTGTGACAGCTTTCCTATAAACTAACATTGACCATTTGATTCCAGGGCTAAGGTTTCCTTTAAGCGGTTAACATTCTTGAGTCCTGTAATGATAGCAGGTCACTTTTGATAGTAGAGGCCAGGATCCATTGGTCAGTTGTACTTCCATCTTGAGTTAATCTCAGTACAGTATGAATGCAGAAAATAGCTATTAAACTACAGGTATTAAATACATTTCACATAAAACGTAACAGTGAACTAGTTGTCATTTCCCTAGGTGGGGAATTTCAAGACTAGGGGGTGCATTTTTAAACTGAGAGGAGAGAAATTAAAAAAAACATGAGGGGCAATTTTTTTTACACAGATGATGGTTTGCATGTGGAATGAACTTCCTGAGGAAGTGCTGATGTGAGTACAATTAAAATGTTTAAAAGACATTTGGATAAGTACATGACTTGGAAAGGTTTGGAGGGATGTGGATAGGACCAGGCAGGTGGGACTAGTTTAGTTTGGATTATGTTTGGCATGGACTGATTGGACTGTGCTGTAAGACTCTGTGACTAAATGTATATTAAAGTATTAATACTGAACACTGACTTTCTGAGTTATTCCATATTGTGCTACAGCACTGGTGCCTATACCATCTTGAAAATGCAAATGCTCGCAATTCTTTTCTTGCTGAACTTGCCTGTTGAGGAATGTGCACATCAAGGAGAGAGTTGCTGCATCAAAGAGTCAGCATTATTACAATTGTAGCTAATATAACCCAATCTTGTAAACGACAACAGTTTTTTGTAACACAAAGTGCCTTTCCTCAGCCTTTACTGCTTGTTACACCTGACCTTGAGGATTAACTGTGCAGCCTGTAAATGCACGCAAGGCACTTCCGCAAAACAACGCAGCTAAGAGCAACAACATGTGCAGGACCAGGCACAAGGTCATCTCCCACTACTCTCTTGGCATAATATCAGAGATTCTTTTAACCCCTCGTTTCTCTCCTGTAGGTGCAGGAAACTCCAGACTGCACAGCCTCAAGTCTGAAGCAAAATTATATGACATAACTCCGAGGTTTATAAAGATGCATTGCTCTACTGCGGTGAACAGTTACCAACTTGTTTCCATCTCATTACTCATCGGAAAGAATTGCTTGCTTGCTCTTGGTTTCACAGCAGTCTGCCTTTTCTATCCTTCCCTTCCTTCATTCAATTCATGAAAGAATGTATAATCATATCACATCTCAGGTCATCTCAGAATATTTCTAAAGTATAGTCACCATTAATGCATTCAATTTGCACACAGCAAGCTCACTTAAAGTCAATGACCAGATAACTGTTTGATTTTCCAGAAGTGATATTTATAACTGAACTCACTAACGCATCCCATGTTGACTGAATAAAATACACTGCTGGATGTGGTGATGAGGTATATACAGACCAGGAAGGTTAAACATAGATAGAGCTAGCTAATTTTAGCCAGTGTACTTTGTATAACCAGTCTAAATCTCATGGATTACAAAGGGAAAAACTTCACAAAGACCAAGTCCTGATTGCTATTGGTGGCTTTTGCTGGAACATGAGGAGAAAGTAAATTTCATTGTGGTGCTTCTCCTGGTAAATTAGTTTTTTTTAGATTAGACTTACAGTGTGGAAACAGGCCCTTTGGCCCAACAAGTACACATCAACCCGCCGAAGCGCAACCCACCCATACCCCTACATATACCCCTTACCTAACACTACGGGCAATTTAGCATGGCTAATTCACCTGATCCGCACATCTTTGGACTGTGGGAGGAAACCGGAGTACCCGAAGGAAACCCACGCAGACACGGGGAGAACGTGCAAACTCCACACAGTCAGTCGCCTGAGGCGGGAATTGAACCCAGGTCTCTGGCGCTGTGAGGCAACAGTGCTAACCACTGTGCCACCGTGCCGCCCACTGTTAGCATTCACTGTCTTTTATTCCACACAAGGAGCTGTCATTTTGTCCCTGGTCCATATAGAACCATGGCCCAGCATGAAGAAGTGCCCTCGGGACAGTAGGGAAGAGATGAAAAGATGGTGGTGAATGAGAAATTCAAATCTATTAACAGTCACTGGGCTTAAAACAGTAACTCTTTCTGTCTCTATAGATGCTGCCAGAAACTGCTGAGTTTCTCCAGCACTTTGCTTATTTTACTTTCTCACCACCTGAGAATCACTGCAGACCATAGACAGAATAAGCTTCTACGTTTTTTGTGGTCTTGGAAAGGAATTATCATCAGGATACAGGTAAACTTTGGAAGTTTGAAGTAAATTTGCAAACATCAAAGCCTTCAATGACAGTCTGCACATCCAAAAAAATAAGTGGACTCAAAGGTCAACTATACTTCCAGTCAGTTGTCAGCTGGATTATTGCCAATGTCATTGAATCTGGAGTGGAAGAGATTTGACTGCTGACAGCAAGTCTCATTTCTGCAGTGAGTTGCTGAACTTAGTTGATGCCCCCTGCTGCATGATCAGAGTATTTATCATTAATTGTACCCATTCACAGCATCACACATGCAAATCCTACAGGATTATTTGAATGGTAGGGAGCATATCATCATGATCATTAGCACCCCATAACCATTTAATGCTCAGTCAGGATTAATTGCCTAAGGACAAGTCTTCCATCCGCATCTGTGGAGGAAGCCCCAGTTTAGAGAGAGAGAGAGAGAGAGAGAGAGAGAGAGACTAGACCCACAGTGCCACATTTGAGCAATGGCCGGTTCTAGAATTGCACCAGAGGAGAAGGATATGAAGGCTGAACAATTTAAACACAAGGGTCCTTTCAAGAAGACCCGAGCGAAGGGCTGAGGAGCATGATTTGAGAGGCTTGGTAGATGGAGACAGATGATAAAAAGGGGCTGTAAGGCCTTGTGTGGGCACAGGGGACTCCGAAGTCTCTCATCATTTGCATATCACCACTGCCACTTGCCCAACACCTGCCTACACAGGAAATATTGCTGTGCTACCTTCCCAGGGTGCATTAAATATATTTAAGTAGATCCAGGCTTTTGCATGAAGTGTAACTGTGAAGTAACGACACCATAATTACATGGAGGAATATCAGTCCTTTAGTTTTGACTGAAAACGTGTTAACCTCAATACCGGGACTGATTAATTACATGTAACAGCAGAACAAAGTTGGGGAGGCAATGGCAGCAGTGGTAATGTCACTAGACTCATAATCCACAGGCCTAGGTTAATGTCCTGGGAGCATGTGTTTGAATGGCACAGTGGCAGATGGTGAAATTTGACTTCAGTAATAAGGTAACCCAATGGCAACCACTGCTGACTGTTTCATTGATGCCCTTTAGAAAGGGAAATCTGGCATCCTAACCTGTTCCGGCCAAAAGTGACTCCAGTGGTTGATTCTTAACTGCTCTCTAGGCAATTATGAATGGTAATAAATTAAATTTAAAGAGGCATGGAGTCATACAGCATAAAAACAGATCTTTTGGTCCAAGCAGTCCATGCCGACCATGTTCCCAACCTAAACTAGGCCTGCTTCCCTGCGTTTGGACCACATCCCTCCAAACCTTTCCTGTACTTATCCAAATGTCTTTTAAATGTTGTAACTTACCTGTGTCCATCACATCCACTTTTGGCATAGTCATCGACGTCACATCCTGTGAATAAATAGAAGAAGCATTTAACTTAATGGCTGCTATAAAGGACTCTGCTTTTCAACCTCTCTGCTTGCCAGAGACGTGGTGACACTCAGGTTAAGCAACTACCAGTCACCTCTCTCTAACAAGAGTCTGGTATCGATTGATAAAACTTACTTACTGTGGTGACCTTACTTGCCAAAACGTGATTGTCCTGCACTGTATCAGCAGAGACCAAATGGTTTCTTGGATGAACCTCTATCAGTCCATAAAGTTTCGCCCTGCTTCAATCTGGAAGAGAACAAGTCAGATTTCAAAACTGGAGTTGAGACTAACACTGTATGCTATCTAATTTTATTCTGAATAATTATAAATTCAATCAATCTTAGAAATATAGGAAATAGGAGCAGGAGTAGGCCATTCAGCCCTTCATTCATTATGATCATGGCTGCTCATCCAACTCAATGGCCTGATCTTGCTTTTTCTCCATATCCATTGATCCCTTTAGCCCTAAGTGCAAATCCAACTCCTTCTTAAAGTCACACAGTGCTTTAGCCTCGACGTCTTTCTATGGTAGCAGGTTCCACAGGCTGACCATTCTGAGTGAAGAAATTTCTCCTCATCTCAGTCCTAAATGGTTTATACCTGTATTGTTAGACATGACCCCTGGTTCTGGACTCCCCTGCCATGCATTTACTTGTCTAGTCCTGCTAGAATGTCATAGATTTCTATAAGATTCACCCTCATTCTTCTGAGCTCCAGTGAATATAGTTCTAAAAGACCCAATCTGTCCTCATATATCAGTCCTGCCATCCCAGAAATCGATCTAGTAAACCTTTGCTGTACTCTCTCAATATCAAGTTCATACTCCCTCAGATAAGGAGACCAAAACTGCATGCAATATTTACGTAAATTAATATATCATCTGAATGTCGCTATTCTTTGTTGATGTGAATTTACTGTTTAAAACAAAATTCAAGATGAAACTTTAAGCCTTTTTCCAGTTGCTGACATCTGATTAAATGTATCAAATGGAGTTTCAAGGTTAGCAATGTCGTTCAAATTGTCAAAGCAATGTAAGTTATTGGAATATCTGCAGAAATGGAGCTTTTCATTGCTATCAAGTTACATTTACTATCTGAAAACACAATTATTTCAGATGTCAAATCAATCGTGAGTTTCAAAATAAAACAGGAAGTGCCCATCTTCATTCAACAACATGTTTTTTTTTAATCAGTATTTCTGTCTGAGACGCAAGAAACCCACATTTAGTCATATTTCACCAACTGCAGGCTGGTGGATAGAAATATGTACAGATACTGGTGGCTGCTGTGTAGACAGTTTAATCCCAAAGTGACATTCAGTAACTCAAGGCAACAACAATGAATTGCATTTATATTGTACCTTTAAGTGATAAAATGTGGCAAAAAGTTCCAGTGGATGTAATCGGGCAAAATTGCACTGAACCAAAGAGACAAACATGAGAATAGATGTGCTGGAACTGATTTTTAGACTCCTGTGAGGTTGGGAACAGAATTGCATGAGTGTTAAAAATAGCACCATAGTCTTTATTCTTTTCCCCGGATCCATTTTCCCAGAGGTGGGATCTGGTGTGGCAGTTATCCACTAGTACACATAGTGGGTAACACTAAGGTGGCACAGTGGCTCGCACTGCTGCCTCACAATGCCAGGAATGCAGGTTCGATTCCAGCCTTGGGCATTTGTCTGTGTGGAGTTTGAACATTCTCCCTGTTTCCTCTGGATGTTCCAGATTCCTCCCACAGTCCAATGATGTGCAGGTCAGGTGGATTGGCCATGCTAAATTGCCTGTAGTGTGCAGGGTGGGTGGATTAACCATGGGAAATGTAGGGTCCCAAGGGATGCTGTTCGGAGGGTTGGTGTGAACTCAATGGGCTGCAAGGCCTGATCCCACACTGTAGATTCCAACTAATTAAGGGCCTGTTAACAGAGGCTGGCTGACATTACAGGATCTGGGTCTTGTTTAACTCCTGCAGGTGGCACCCCTTTGCCCAGGTTGGGCAGCAATGTCTCAGACAGCACTAGAAGGGACCTCCCATCCTGCCTGAAGGCAGCATGAACTCTAGCCTGCCCCCTGGAGGAGATTCTCCCTTCCTGCCCCCAAAACAGCGCTGGCCCAGCTGGAAATACCAACTTTTTAATTAAAGTTCAAAACTTTGCAGTCAGAAGACCTCCATTATAAAACATGCTCGCCTTCATTTCCAAAGCAACCTGAAACACTTTCGAATTAGAAGGCCTCTGATTGGATCACCAGCTTCAAGGGCCAACCCACCATCTCTGATTGGACAGTGTGCCCAGCCTCCGGTCATTCATGGGCAGCTCTGGGTCAAATCACAATGAGTGAGTCTTTCTACACATTCAGGCTCTGAACTCCATCTGAGCCTGACAGAAAGGTTTAGAAGCCTAGAGTCATTCAATTTTTAACCAAGGAGGAAGGGGGAGAGGTATCAGTATGAAAATATCTTACCTCTTAGGGAATCATGAACCTTTCTCCCATATTTAACAATACAGCATTGTAAAATATCATATTATGTTTCCTCCAGTAGCGGTTAACAGAGTGAAAGTTCATTGCTTGATAATCTAATACATGTGGATGATGAAGGGCTTATGCCTCAAACGTCGACTCTATGCTCCTTGGATGCTGCCTGACCTGCTGAGCCTTCACAGCGCCACTTTTCGACTCTGACTTTCCTGCGTCTGTAGGCTTCACTTTCTCCTTATACACGTGGAGAACAGAGTTATGTAGTCTCTAAGAGTGTGCACAGTTGGCCAACTGAAGGACAATAAGGCAACATTTTTGCTTTGATCCAAATCCCCAGTACCAGCAACATTTTATCAGAGAGGGTAGATTTTACTACAAACTCAGATTGAGTCTTGTGAAAGGCCCAAAAAATGTTAAAGCTCGTCAAATGTTTGGAAACTAAAACTTCATGGATTACAGTTTCTTGGGTCAAGCACCATTGTAATATGTAAGGAGTGCTGTTCTATATATTAGTTCACATAACGCATACCAAAATGATCAGGTTTTAGTTGAACCAGATGTCTTGAGGTTTATTAGCAACATTATTAACATTTTTTACTATATACTCTGGGGGAATGGGCTCTGTGCTGACTGATGTTATTTTACATTACAAATACCATAACTGATTAACTGAATGCATTGTACCAATTCCATTATACACAGAGGGACAGAAGGCAAGTTGCATAGTTTTATACTGGAATGTCACATGTGGTGATTTCATATAACTACCTTAAAGGTAAAAGGCCTGTCTGGTCTGGAATCTATGTAACAACACAATTTTCTCTTTACCAGCTCCCCCCTCCCCCTCCCCCATCACCTCCCTTAGCTTTAGATAATGCTTTGTTGAACTTACAATATAACTAGATCTAGTCCTTACACAATGATCACAACTCGACTCTGTAGCTACACTCACAGTGTGCTATCTGTCACCACAGATGGATGTGCCTGATTAGTCAGTATCCAAGTCCTCATCCTACATGATGGGCATGGCGACTGCAATTTGGATATGTTGCCTATTTCTTTACAGAATTTAATTATTGCTCATTTTATTGTGAAATGACCTACGATAGCCACAATGCAGGAGCTTTCAACAAACCCATGTGTTTACTTGAAAGTCTCGCTCTCTTATGCTTTGTCCTGGTTGATGTTGAGATAACAGTCTGCATGCTTATTGGCAACAATATATCATGCACATAGTTTGAAGGTGACAATGTGGGAGGACAAAACTGCGTGGAACTGTCTTCCAAACATGAAAGTTGTTAGTGAGGGTAAATTTATGGAATAGCATATAGATATAACATATAAAGTCTCTTTAGACTATCTTGGTTTTTATTGTATGAACAATGCATTCTGTAAAACCATGAGACTGAGGGTAGAGAGGAAAAGAGACAATGTGTTATATATCACATTACCAGCACGTGACTTGGAAGGATGAACTAGTGTATTGCAGACTGGTGTCAGAATCAATTTGCTGAGGAACACCAAACATGCTAAATATCGCAAAGAGACAACAACTATTGCATTAGTAGTTCCTTTGATCTGCCACACAAAAGAGAATTTAGTGAAGTAGTCAGCTGCCAGGAGGTTTTCATTCCTTGGACATGGATAATATCAATGGCAATCTTACACCACAGACTTAGAGGAATTTCTTGTGGAGAAAGAGGTCCTCCTGATTATTGAGGCTGATGGAATTGGTATGTTTCACATGATTAGATTAATCCATTAATGTCCTTATTAATGCCAGGCCAATATAGGGGTTCACATGCCAATCCCTTAATATTTTCTGCGTGTATGGTCTAGCATGTCTTGATTGTAGAGTTTGTGGGATTACCACTTGTTTGTCTTTGAAGATTACATTCCTCCGGAGTCTAGTTTGTTTCTGAATGACCAAAATGAACACACTAGGTGGGGGTCCTGTTGGATGTGTTCAGGTCACCTTGTAGTGATGATCTTTTTGAGCTGTTGCAACTGGTCACCAACAGATGCAGCTCACAAAATCTGATCTGCCAATGACTGGGACCAAAATGTATAAGGTCACTTCGAAGATCTGGAATCACTTGTGTTGTAAATGGCAGGTTTGTGACCTCATGGATCATATTAATACATAGGTCTGTGTATACTGGTGGACCAATCATAGCTGGGCTTGCTTATCAATGATATAAAAGGTTTCAGGTGCCCACACTGAAAATACATAAAGGAATGACATGTGCACTTGCACCTGTGCCAATCTTGGTATTTAATGTATGCTGTCCATTCCATTTTTGGCAAGTCACTTGGGCCGAGGTAAAGGCTCCTGTTTTTCTGACAGAGTCCACATGGTGTGTTCAGTGAGCCACATGTCCTGTCTGAGTGGGATCTGTAAGCTGTGACATTGCTGGGATTTTGTTAATGTGTTTGCATGTAATGGTTGGAACATTGTTTTTCAATTGACTCACCTTCACATGCTGAGTTCCTTTGGTCAATTGGATTTCTTGGACATTTTAGCCCAAGACCTTCTTGTATGATATAGCAGGTGTGTTTCATGAAATGCTTGACATTGTCTTGGTAGGTAATTCATTCACAATTTGGATGTCTTTGAATACTTCCAAGTTTTGTATCAAACATAAACTTTGAAATAGTTCCATGTGCACCAAGGTTAGATCATTAATATATAACAGGAAAAGCAGTGGTCCCAATAGGGTGGCACAGTGGCTCAGTGGTTAGTACTGCTGCCCCACAGCACCAGGAAACCAAGATCGATTCTACCTTCAGATGATTGTCTATGCAGAGTTTGCGCATTCCTCCTGTGCCTGCGTAGGTTTTCTCTGGGAGCTCCAGATATCTTGCATAGTCCAAAGATGTGCAGGTCAGATGGTCTGGCCATGCTAAATTGCCCATAGTGTCCAAGAATGTGCAGGCTATGTGGATTAGCCATGGGAAATATAGGGTTATGGGGAGAGGGTGTGGATCTGGATGGGAAGTTCTTCGGAGGGTCAGTATGCACTCAATGGGCTGAAAGGGGAACTCCACTGCAAACATTCCTATATCCATTGATCATTCCTCTCAGTTTCCTAATACTCAGTCAATTATGTACCCATGTTGCCATGGTCCCTTTTATTCCATGAGGCATAACTTTTTCACAAGCGAGCTGTGTGGCACTGTAGCAATCACCTTATGGAATGTAACCCTCATCAACCCTCTCTATTATCTTTTCAACTCTAGCAAGTTAGTTAAATATGATTTTCTCTTTAAAAATCCAAGCTGGCTCTTATTAATCAAACATGCCTTTTCAACATGAGTGGTAATTCTATCCAAAATATTTGTTTCTAGAATCTTCCCCAGCACTGAAGGAGTTATGCTGATTGATTTGTAATTGCTGGGTTTATTCTTATAATCCTTTTTGAACAAGATCACATTACATGCAATTCTCTAGCCCTCTGGCACTTACCTGAGTCTAGGGACGACAGAAAGATTGTGACCAGTGCTCTGTAATTTCTATTCTCACTTCCTTCAATACCATTGGATGCATCTCATTGGTCCTGGTGCTTTGTCAACTTTACGTACCAACTATTTATCTGCTGTTTCTTCTACAATGGGAGGAACAGTGGCACAGCGGTTAGCACTGTTGCCTCACAGTGCCAGGAACCCAGGTTCAATCCCCACCTCAGGCAACTGTCTGCATGGAGTTTGCACATTCTCCCAGTGCAGGTTGCCTCCAAGTGCTCTGGGGTCCTCCCATGATCCTAAAGATGTGCAGGTTAGGTGAATTGGCTGAGCTAAGTTGACAATAGTATTCAAGGATGTGTAGGTTAGATGCATTAGTTTGGAGTAAATGTCAAATAGTAGGGGAGTGGGTCAGGGTGGGTTACTGTTTGGAGGGTCAGTGTGGACTTGTTGGGCTGAAGGGCCTATTTCTACATTGTAGGAATTCTATGTATTTTAATTTTGAACCCTTGTAGTTTATAGAGTTTCCACATTGTCACCATGGCCTTAATATCATCATGTTTCCCAGTAAAGATAGATTCAAACTATGCACTTCACCCCTCAGCCACATTCACAGCTCCATGTGTATTCACCTTCTTGATCCCTAGTCAACCCTATTCCTTTTTTTAGCCACTTTTTTACTATTGCTGTGCCTACAGAAAACATACAAGTGCAATCACTTTCTTTCTGCCATCCTTCACTCCTGCTTTTGAACTAATTAACTTGCTTAATACAGAAAATCCTCATGCATAGCAAAAAGAATCTGATTTTCCTTAAGAAATGCTAACAAATGGATACATATATGTTAAAGCGCTGACTGTCAGATTAAAAGCTCGAAGGTCAATGTGTATTGTAACAGCAGTGAGATAATAAGGTTCCCCAAGCACACACACATATATTCCATCCAACCCAGAACTATTACTCTGCTCCACTCCTGGCGTGAATCATTCATTTGTATGGGAAAAAAACATTGAGGAATGTAACAATGAGACTACTTGTTTTGTATACATAATCTTTGCTGCCCTCACAGGATGACACAAATACTGCATCATTCATCCCACCAGCATTTTTTCTGTTGTGGTGAAAACGTGCCTTATAAAACAACATGACTTTATTAATTTACCCACCAGAAGCCACTAACTGAATGTTTTAAAAAGACTGAAACCATATTTCAGTCACAGTAAAGGATGACTGTCATTCGAATCATTGAAAGACTCTGTATTGCAAAACCATTGAAATGGAAGCAATCCGTCTGTAAAGTTGCAACAGGAATAATTGCCTTGAAGAAATATGAATGGGTCCAACTTCTACCAATTAACAAAGCACTCAGACAATCACCTGGATACCCAACTAAGTGGAGATACACATAATCACTTGGACAATAGGACTCTGTCGATTAAAGGAATTTGTCCAGACATAATTTAATAACATAAGATATGAACCTGAAATCCATAATTGCACAACTATAATTGATGTAACTATGTAGCTAGTCAGAGTCATGTGACACACCAACTACCCTTTGTCTGTTTACGCACCTATCTTCCCTGTAGACCATGAGAAGGCGGTGAGATGCTAAACAAGGAAGATTCCCGGGGTGGGGGTCTCTTTCTCCATATAGATTTTGAGCTCCGACTGTTGCTCTTCATCCCTCTTGCAGACAGAGATTTTTTCAAATGTGCCCAACCCAGCAACTGCTCTCATCGTAAGCACTGAGAAATTCTCCATCCACACCTTTCAACTGCCTTGACGCTGAACTCAGGGGGACTGGTAACTCTGCTGGAACTCCACCTCATCTGTTAAGTTCAGGAGTTATATGTGCTTTTATTTTCCTGGATTTTTAAAATTATTTAACCTATCCTTCCATTCTGTAAGTTAATTGTGTGCTTGAGAACTTCGAGTGTCTATTTGAAAGTTGGAGTTTTTTTTTCAGTAGACTGTATTAAGTATAATAAATGCCATTTCTTCTTTAAAAAAATCTCAAGGAACTATCTGCTTGTATCTGTTTCTATCTTATAAAGTCACAGCAGGGAAACAGTGAAACACTCAAAACATGCAAGTATGTTGCCTTTTTTAAAAAGGGGGAGAATTGAATTGTTGTGCCCAGACAAGGAGGTGGAGAAGAGGAGAGCCATTTGACTCCTCCACACCTGGCAGTAACAACACTCACCTTTGCTTTGGTTAACGGAAACTCCAAATTCAAACTAGAACATGTAACTCAAACAACTAGACAAAATCGGTCTTTCACCTGCTCTCCTTCATTATTTTCAAAGATCACATGAGCTAACATTCATTTCAATACTCCAGGAGGGAATGTCAGCTCTGATTTCCAGGTAATCAAGAGGTTTTATGCTTGAAAGAACTCATCCTATTAACTTGCTATAGAATATTTCAGTCAGGTCAATTGCTGAGAGATACAGCTGTGATGAATGTGTGACATGAATGTGTGTGTGTAGAATACCTATTGAAAACTCTGCTGCCTGTAACCTGGTTTGTACCAATTACCATTCATCCATCCTGTGCTTGCTGACCTACACTGGCTCCTCAACCAGCAATACCTCAGATTTGCAAGTTTCATCCTTGCATTCAAATGACTCCGGGGCTTGTCTGCTCCCACTGTCTGTTCACTGCTACAATCCTCTAAAATTTCAGCATTTCTCTACTTCTGGGTTCTTGTCGAGCCCAGTTTCATTTACTTCTCTTCTGGCAACCAGGTATTCAGCTGCCCATGCTCCAAACATTATGGTATCTGCCCCAAATTCACTTCTTATCTACATCTTTTCTTTCTTTTAGACAATCCTTAAAACCAATGTGACAGCTGACCTAAACTCTCCAAATGCAGTTCAGTGTCACATTTAGAATCATAGTGTTATAGAGATGTATAGCACAGAAACAGACCCTGCGGTCCAAGTCTTCAATGCAGACCAGATATCCTAACCTAATCTAGTCCCATTTGCCAGCACTTGACCTGTATCCCTTAAACCCTTCCTATTCATATACCCAACCAGATGCCTTTTAAATGTTGGAATTGTATCAGCCTCACCGCTTCCTCTTGCAGCTTATTCCATACACACACCACCCTTTGCGTGAAAAAGTTGCCCCTTAGGTCCTTTCAAAATCTTTCTCCTCTCAACATAATTCTCTGCCCTCTAGTTCTGGACTCCCCCACCACAGGGAAAAGACCTTGTCTATTTAACTATCCATGTCCCTCATGATTTTATAAAAGGTTTTATAAAAGATGACTCTATAAGGTCATCCCTTAGCCTCTGACGCTACAGAGAAAACAGCCCCAGCAAATTCAGCCTCTCCCTATAGCTCAAGTCCTCCAACGCTGGCAACATCCTTGTAAATCTTTACTGAACCCTTTCAAGTTTCCTAACATCTTTCCTAAAGGAGGTTGGCTTGGTAAGACTCCCATGAACAAATCCACAATGCCTCTCCAAAGAGCATCCCACCCAGACTCACCCCTTACTCTATTCCTTTAACCCTGCATTTCCCAAGGCTAATCCACCTAATCAATACATCCCTGGACACTATGAGCAATTTGGCATGGTCAACCCACCTAATCTACATATCTTTGGACTGTCATGGGAAACCTGATGCAATCCATGTAGACATGGGGGAGAATGGTCAAACTCCACACTGACAGTCGCCCAAAGCTGGAATTGAATCTGTGTCCCCTGGTTGTGTGAGGCAACAGTGCGAAACACTGAGCCGCATTTGAGAGATTATGGAAACCTGAACTGCTCTTCTAAAAGATGGATCAATGAAAGGACATTGGAAGTTTTGTTTTTTAAAAGACATTTGGTGGTAGTCCAATGTTTTGTGATTCTTGCTTTTTTGCTGCTTACTCCATGCCTAGTTTTATGGCTGTCAGGTTGCAGTAGTTGCTTTTGGTGATTTCATTTTGGCATAGTTGGTGATCAGTTGACAGAAGGAAGGGAATTTCCCAGATTATTTCCTGTTTGTGGAAACATAGTTGTTGTCGATGCTGTGTGGTACCTGGAAGCCTGGTCCAACAACTCTCACATGAAAAGCATCTGAAAAAGTTTGTCAATATTTCCTGTGTCTATAAAGGACCCCAGCAGCAACTGTATGTGTCGAGCAACATCTATGTTCATGCTTCTATGGCTTTTTATTAATTAATCATTCATGCATAGGTTGAGGGCATTGCTGGCCAGGTCAGTATTTATGGCCCATCTCAGAGGATAGTTAAGAGTCAACCACATTGCTCCACATCTGGAGTCACATGTATTCCAGACCAGGTAATGATGGTAGTTTCCTTCTGTAAAGTACATTAGTGGACCAGATAGATTGTTCTGACAACTGACAATGGATTCATGATCATCATTATGCTGTTAATTTCAATTTTTTATTGAATTCAGGCTATTGATCCTTATCAAACCAATAGCTATTTGAGCATTGCAAATTTTGTCCTTGCCTTAAAAATGAAGACAAAATGGCTAAAGTTTATTTTAAAAATCTCTGCAGATAGGAACACTATTTTTCCACTTTACATGGCATGTTGTGTTTTGAGTTATTTAGGGGGTAAACATATATATATTTTTATATTACAAAATAAGTGTGTTATATGTTTTATGTTTATTGAACACACTTGGTTAATGAATATTTTCACTCTAAGTCAAAAATAGACAAGGTATATGAATGTCTATATCAAAACCAAGATAAAACAATTACATTTATGTTGTGATGCATGGTCGGTAGGTTTAGAAAAACACAGTGCACTGGTCCCATCTCAGTCACAGGTATATGAGGGCATGTACTCATATGGCTAGATTTATGCTACATGTCAAACACAAACATCATGTGTGGTGGAATATGTCTGCTAATGGAGTGTGAACGGTGTGTGTGGTGCAGTAGCTGCATGCACCATTTGTAACGATAGCGTGTCTGTTGTGTGCCTGTGTACGTGGTGTGCATGTACAGATCATCCATTAAACTGAAGTAATGCTTTGCTTGTAAAATATTAAATTATTTCACTCATTTGAATTGAGCAATTTCAATAGAACAGCATAAGATATTTTGATTGATTGATTTATTGTCACATGTACTGAAGTACAGTGAAAAGCTTTGTTTATGAGTAGTTCAGGTAAATCATAGTAAACAAGGATGAACAGATTAAAAAGATTTAGAGGCATACAGGTCACATTGCACAGGGCATGCATTATGCAAGATCAATGTTAACAAGATCAACATTCATTTTAAAATAAATGAAGTGGCAAAGCTTATTTACCTATGTATACATATCTCTTTGCCTGTGTTCCTGTAGAAGTATACACATATACATAGGGAAATTTATGCTTTCCTCACTAGTTGCTGCTCCTGCAACCCAGAAATATGGGGAAGTAAGACAGCAATAATCCCCAAGGCTATATTTCTATCTTAAGTGCTGAGGGAAATATCCTCTCGCTCTGTCTGAGACCAGTAAACCCGACTGCAGTTCTAAAAAAACTGAACACCGACAAAGCTGTGCAAATGGAGGCTAATTAACCCGGCAGAACACAAATGGCTGCCATTTAAACATTAATGAGTCACTCAAGCGGATTATAAATCAGTAATCTGCCTCAATAGCGGGGGAACAGACAAAGCAATTTAAAACCTTCATTGCTAGAATCCATTCCGTTTAAGCTCTTTAAAGCAGAGGCTATTTTTACCGGAAATAATTTTCCTTCTACACTTTACAAAAAACCTTTTAAATTAAGAATTGATTGGTTTCTATGGAAAACATGATAACATTGGGCTAAAAGGTTTAAGTATGAAAAAAAAACGAGCTTTCAATAGGACTTAATTAAATTTTGGTTCCCCATGCAGAGCGTCCTTACCGCAGTTACTGACACCTGCAGGTGGGAACACAAAGTTTAATCTCCCTCCCTCAGCACCAACAACAGCGCTTTGCCTGAAATATGATTTTCTGTCCTTCTTGCTCTCTTTAACTTCCAATTTTCCTTCCTCTCTTCTGAATACACTGACATTAAAAGCATTGATGGAATAAGCAGGAATATGATAGTAAACATAAAATGTGAAAAAGACAATTCTGTTTTTTTTATAAAAAAGCAGAAGTCCAACTGAAGTTTTCCTCCTGAAATGTATTCGAATCTTCAAGTGAGGTCAGGAAAAAGATCAGAGCTGGATGCGAATAACCTTTTCAATGTCATTGTCGAGAGGTAATAATGACCACTTGGACAAATACTAGAAAGCAACCATAGCCTTTTTACAATTGTACCTGATGAATCGACACTTGTATAACATTATCCAACGTCAGTTTATAACTTCAAGACAGGAGGGGACACAAGTGTTAAATATCTGGAAGATTGTAAGAAAAATGAACTAAGCAAAAATGGAAATAAATCTAGAAACATGACATTAAACCAGTCCACAAAACAAAAACTGACGAGGAAAATACATTATAGCTGGGCATTAAGGAAAATTCCAAAGCCATCAGCAGGTTTTGTAAAAGGGAAATTATGTTTAACCAAGTTATTGGTGCTCTCTGAAGAAGTAATACGTGCTGTGGATAAAGGGAAACTGTGGTTTGATTAATGCATTCCATAAGATCCCACATCAAAGTTGTGAAAATACAAGCTCATGATGCAGTGAATAGTATATTGGCATTACAGAAGATTGGCTAGCTAACAGAAAACAGAAAGTCCACATAAATAAACCATTTCTCAATTGTTACGATATAATGACAGGTCTGCCACAGGGACGAACCTTCATACACATTATATAAATGATTTGAAGAAGGGACCAAAGGCTAAATTTGCTGATGACAGAAAAGATAGCAAAGTAATTATGAAGAGGACATGTAGCCAGATTATGTGAATGTACAAAGATCTGGCAAATAGTGAGGAATTGTGTAGCTCTGAGTTGCAGTGAGATCCAGGTGTTCTGGTGCTTGAATCACAAAAGGTGCATGTGCAAACAGCAAATAATTGGGACAGCAAATACAATGTGATCATTTATTGCAATGAGAATTGAATATAAGACGAGGGAAGTTATGCTTCAGTTATACAAGGCATTGATGAGCCTGCATCTGCAGTTCTATGCACAATATTGGTCCCTGAATGTAAATAAATACATTGGAATTAGTTCAGAAAAGGATTGCTGGATTAATACTTTTTTGCACGGGTTATCATATGAGGAATGGTTAGACAGGCTTTGCTTGTAACCACCATAGTTTAAAAGCACAAGAGACAACTTGATTGAAACATGTAAGATGTGAAGTGTTCTCGATCTGGGAGAATCTTTCCTCTTGTGGGAGAATCTAGAACTGGAGAATCTAGAAATGCTCAAAAATAAGAGGTTCCTTATTCAAGACAAACATCAGGAGAATTTTTTTTCCCACAGAAAGCTGAGAGTCTTTGGAACTCTTCTTCAAAGTTGGTGGAAGGTGAGTCTTTGAATATTTTTAAGGCAGAGGTAGACTGATGTGCAAGTGGGTGAAAGGTTATTAGGGGAAGGAGGAACATGGAATGATCATATCAGCCATCATCTTATTAAATGGTGGAGAATATTTGAGGCACCAAGTGGACTCATCCTGTTCTTAATTTGTTTGGAATTCAGTGATTAAATCCTTAGGGACCATGGACAGAGTTGATTAAAACAAGACTCTACTATGCTTGACACTGTGTAAAGGTTTTATTACATCTAACAGTGAGTGAATTAGGTGCCAAAAGAAAATATACCACTTTTCAGCAAAAACAACCCTCACCGCAGGGAGTATAAAGCTCACCCCTCCCCTTAATTTTAAAAAAAATCCTAATTCTTGTATCCAGTCTTCCACAAACCAATCATTTCCATGTGCTGCAACAAAAAAATGAACAAATACAAGTTGATTTCAGACAAATATCACTTTGGCAAGAGATGGAGAATGAGAGAACTTTAAAATGAGATTGCTTTAAAAGGGAAGAGAAGGCCATTCAATCCATTCTGTCTGTTCTGCCATTCAAGTGAATCATGGCTAATTATTATCATAAATCCAGCTACTGTACTTACTTTTATATAACATCAAAAACATATTCAGTCCTTCAGGAATGCACTGCTATTTAATATGACCATGGTTGATCATTTGCTTTGACTCCATGTTTCCACCCCTCCTCATACACCTTGATTTTAAAGCCTAGGATATCTTTGCACCTTCCAGCACACCTCTCCACACCCCCCAAAAAAATCTATGGACCTCAATTTTCAGCCTGTATTTCCTGCATCCATTCCAACTAAACCCTAACCAATACAACTTATTCTTACATGCCTGTGCAATAAAAACCTGTTGGTATCCCAGCGAATCTAGATCGATGAGGAGGGGTGGGAAAATGGTGTCATTCATATGGTTGTATACAGTGACAGTAAGACCTGTATCATTTTATTTTTATTCACACGTGGGATGTGGATGTCACTGGCTGGTCCATGCTGAGTTGAACTTGAGAAGGTATTTTTCAGCTGCCTTCTTGAACCACTGCAGTCCCTTTGGTGTAGGTGCAATCCCTAATGACGTTAGGGAGGCACTTCTGTGATTTTGATCCAGCAACATTGAAGAAGAAATAGCGATACATTCTTAAGTCTGGATGGTGAGTGGCTTTATTAAGTAATTGCCTGCACTCCAAAAGTGCACTTTTAAGCACTTTAATTTAGATGGTTAAAAATGCAGCTAGTTTTTGTTTTAATTTTTTGAAAAGTTAAAGAAATAGTCCACATTCCTGATGAAGGACTATTGTCTGAAATGTCGATTCTCCTGCTCCTTGGATCCTGCCTAACCTGCAGTGCTTTTACAGCACCCCACTCTTGACTGGTGAGTGGCTTGTACCTAGTTGTGATATGGACATGAAAGACTAAGTTGCATCTTCTTGTACTGTAACTCTTCCATGGTTCAATGCCTTTACCAAGGAGCTTGGTTAGCTAGAGTGTGGTGCAGAGTAAAGACAACAACATAGGTTCAGTTCTTGTATTGACTGTGGTAATTCATGGAGGCCATGCCTCCTCCATGCCTGTGGAATGCTTTCCCTCAAGCTATATACAACCAATTGTCTCTCAGTAATGGAGAGAGATATTTATTGTCATATGTGGACTATGTCTTTAACATTTCAAAAATTAAAACAAAAACTAGCTGCATTTTTAACTATCTTAGTTAAAGTGTTTAAAAGTACACTTCTGGAGTACAGACAATAATAAAATTGAAGAAAAAGTTCATTGGCTTCATGTGAGTGCTGTTGGTGTTAATTTTCATACCAGAACTTTTACATAGTAGATACATTTTCATCGTAACATGTACTAAAGGGCAAGTTGCTTTATCATCTATTAATTTTCAGTCGATGTCTTCAGGATATTTGTGAATAATCTATCATTCACTCCTCCACACAAGAGACTGCAAATTCCTTTCTATGCCTCAAAGTCAATGTACCTGTAAAAGTCAATGAAACAGATGTGTTAGTAGCTACAAGGCCTGGGTTCACACAGTTAACTGAATCAATGGATATTTTATTTTACTGCTCGAAACAGGTGCATTTGTGCAAATTCTGGAGAGGTGGTTTTAATAGTTTAGTTATTATTTTTATTTATCGATGAAATACAGGTGTCTTATCTGAACCCTTACAAGTTTCACAACATCCTTCCTATAGCAGAGAGACCAGAATTGCACACAATACTTCAAGTCTGGCCTAACCAATGTCTTCCACAACATGATTTCCCAATTCCTACATTCAGTGCACTGACTGATAATGTCAAGCATACCAATGCTTTCTTCACTATCCTATCTACCTGCAACTCCATTTTCAAGGAATTATGATCCTGCATTCCCAGGTGTCTGCGTTCAGCAACACTCTCCAGGACCTTGCCAATTAAGTGCATAATTGCCCTTTTTTTGCCTTTCCAAAATGCAGCACCTCATATTTATCTAAATGAAACTCCATCATGTCTATTTATGGAAAGTGTTCCTTCTTATGAATTCTAACCAAGCCCTCATTATCTGATAGACCTCTCAACAGTCCCCTCGCAATCTTTGCAGCTCCAAAGCAAACAGCACCAGCCTAACCAATTTTTCCTCATAGCTCAGACCTCCAGCTCAAGCAGCATCCTGGTAAATCTTCTCTACACCCTCTCTCATGCAATCACAATCACTATAATGTAATGATGAGAACTGTACTCAGTACTCCATTTGCAGCCTAACCAGCATTTTGTATAGTCCCAGCATAACTTCCTTGATCTTATATTCTATGCATTGACTATAAAGGCAAGCATACCATAGACCTCATTAATCACATTATCTACCTATGCTGCTACCTTTAGGAATATGTGCATAATCTTCAGTACTTTTGAGGATCACACTGTTCATAGACAAAAATCCCTGTCTTCTTAGCCTTCTTCAAATGTACCTCTCACTTTTCTGGATTAAATTCTACTTGCCATGCTCTGCCCACGTGTCCAGTCCATTGATATCCTTATATTCCATCATCACTAACACTCAACACTGGAGCCCCTCAGGGGTGCATATTCAGCCCCCTACTGTATTCACTGTTATACCCATGACTGCGTCCCCAAATACCAGACCGATGCCATTTACAAGTTGGCTGATGACACCACCATAGTCGGTCAAATCTCATATGGCGTTGAAACAGACTACAGATGGGAGGTGAAAGACCTGGAAAAATGGTGCACTGAGAACAACCTAGCTCTCAGTGCCAGCAAAACCAAGGAATTCATTATTGACTTTCGGTGGGATGTTACTCATGCCCCCCCCTGCATATCAACAACACAGAGGTGGAACGAGTGGAGAGTGTCAAACTCCTGGGAGTGGTCATCCATAACAAGATCCTTCATGTGGATGCACTGGTTACAAAGGCCCAACAAAGTCTCTTCTTCCTCAGGCAGCTGAGGAAATTTGGTATGATGGTGAATACCCTTGCCAACTTTTATAGTGCTCCATCAAAAGCATTCTGTCTGGATGTATCACTAGCTGGTATGGCAAATGTACCGTTCAAGGTCAGAAACGGTTACAGAGTGTGGTGAACTCGGCCCTGTTCACAAAGGCCAACCTCCCATCTGTAGAATCTATCTCTCAGGCCCACTGTCAAGGAAAGGCTGCCAGCATTCTCAAAGATCCATCACACCCTGGCAATGTTTTTCTACAACCTCTACCATTGGAGGGAAGGTACAGAAGCCTGAACACATGCACCAGCTGGTTTCGCAACAGTTTCTACTCTACTAATTTTAGAATACTGAATGGACTCAAAAACTCTTAACATTTGCCTGTACCTGTGTTTTTGTCTTTGTCGCTGATTACCTATTATTTACTATCTATGCTACTTAACTCTGTGATCTGGCTGTATTGCTCACAAGACAAAGTTTTTCACTGTGCCTCGGTACACGTGACAATAAATTCAATTCAATTCCTGCAGTTTACAATTATTCTCCTCACTATATGGTATCTTAACCGATTTTTATGTCATCAGAATCTCCTTTATCATGCTCCTATCTTTATGTTCAAATCATTAATGTACTCCTCAAATAGCAATGGCCCTAGTAGTGGGCCCTACACAACCCCACTGGAGAAACACATCCAGATGCAGAAGCATCACTCTACCATCACGCTCTGCTCCCTGCCTCTCAGCCAATTTTCAATTAGTTGTGCCACTTTGCCTTGAATCCCATGCGCTCTTACTTTCTTGACCGTTTTACCATGCGGGACCTGTGAAAAGCTTTGCTAAAGTCCATGTAGGCCTATTCAAATGCATCACTCTTGTCAATATCCCTGGATAAATCCTCAAAAACTTATATCAAACTTCTCAAATGTGACCTTCCCTGAACAAATGTATGCTGACTACTCCTGATTAATTCTATCCAAGTGTAGATATATTCTGTCCCTCCAGAATTCTTTCTAATAGCTTCCTCACCAATGGCTAGTCTTTAATTTTCTAGTCTGTCCCTTCCTTTTGTTTTTAATAATGTGACAATGTTAGCAGTCCTTATGTTCTGTGGCACCTCAATTGTAGCCACAGAGATTTGAAAATGACTGATATCTCTTGCCTCCCTCAGCAGCCTAGGATATATCTCATCTGGGCTGTAGATTTATCTACTTTTAAGCATGCTGAACTGCTTTGGACCTCCTCTTCTATGTTAATATCTTCTAATATTTCAGTCTTCCAACTGAAGAATAACACAAGGTATTCATTGAGGACTGTGCCACACACTCAGAGCCTCACATAGATTGTCCCTCACACCTCCTAATCTTTCCTTAGTTATTATCTTGTTCTTTTTATATTTAACAACCATCCTTGTGTTTTCCTTTATTCTACTCACCAATGCTTTTTCATGCACTCTTTTTCCTTTCTAATCTCTTTTTTAAAGTTCCATTGTGATAGGGTTCAGGTTAGGGTTAGGTTGTTATAGGATTCTAATCCTCTCCTGTCCAACTTACTCTCCACCCGCAGTCCTTGATACCATCACCAGTCAGATAGTCGCTTACCTCTGGAATTCAGCTGTTTTGTCCATGCATGGACCAAGCCCTTAATAAGGTCAGTAGCCAAATAACCTCCTAGAGCAGGCAATAATCGCTGCACTGTTAATTGCTTGTAATGGGTTGTACGTGTCCAGGCAATTTTTCACATTATCAAGCAGATTCTCGTGCTATAGCTGGAGAGCCTGTCTGCAGTTTGGTAACACTGTAAAGGGGAGTGGATCGTGTGGTTTGGTAGAACAGTGAGTGGTACCATTCAGAGAAGCCAATACCTGATTTTATTTCTCTTGGAATTAACATATGGAAAACAGGTATGCTTTGTTATAGGTTTCTAATCCTCTCCTGCCCAATATACTCTCCACTCTCAGCCAAGCAGTACAGGACTGCTGCAAGCCTCTGTCTCAGTAACCTATGCCAGCTTTACAAACCTACAAGATATTTGCAACTCTTCATTCCTGTTTTCTTGCACATCTTATATTTTGTTTTTAAATCAGTCACTCCAGAATTCTAGGATAAAAGCTTTGGAATTGCCTCCACCTCCCTACCTCTCCAACTCTTTTCTCCATTAAGGCTCTTGGAAAACCTGATTTCAGTCACTTGTTTAACATCTCCTTCTCTAGCTAAATGTTGTTGGTGACACTCTTGTGAAGTGCCTCAAAACACTTCATCACACTGAAGCTGCTATACAAATGCAAGTCTTTGTTGCAAGTAGGAAGGCTGAAAATCCACCCCAGTTTGACTTGCTGCACTACCTCTTTGGAGAAAAGACTTCTTTACCGATGAAGTGCTTTGCAGTGAGTCCAAACATTTAGAATAAAACACATTTTTATCAAAGAATCACAAAACTGCTCATCTTTGCAAGATCACCATATCATAATGAGAAAAATGTGTCATCCAAGTTTTGACTGTTTTGCTCCAAATATCTATTCAGCAACTTGCTTTGGAGACATTCATTGATCCTCATGACTGAGAAACTGAACCAATATCAACTAAACGTTACTAGGATCATTGATGCACTATCTGTTAAGGACTATGTTCTGAGTTTAATACAGTTCTTTTATACTGGCTTCATAATTCCTTCCAAGCAGTACTCCCTGAGATCAGGTAAACATTTGTTATCTTAACATTTTCAAAAAAATCAGCACATTTTTGGCACATCAACCGGGGTGATTCTTTGTGCTTCACCCTGCAATTGCCTGGGGACTTATGCTGAAACAATGAAAAGTCTTTATCTCATGCCTCTTACATCATAACACATGCTATATAGCCTTACAGTCGCGGTATGGAAGTATGGACACTATTTTATATATAGAAGCAATGGTTTAACCCTGGTGCAATGCCAGATTTTGACAAAAAAGATTATGCAAAGTTGGGCATGATTGAATTAGGCCTGTTTCATACAGCATTCAAATTTCTTTCATCCCACTAAATCCTTGCTGATCACCAACATAGGTTCACTCCATGCAAAGGTCAGCCCATTGTTGCTTTCCTGAATTTAAACCAGGGCCAACATCATATTCCTGGTACTTTAAAAGAATTCTTTAAATTTCTCTTCACAGAAGGTTACAGTGGTCCAAATTTTGCTTTAGCAATAATAGTGAAGCCATTGCCTTCCATTCCTAACACATCACCTGAGGGAAAATTCAGCTTGCAGTACAGTAGCTCCCCCACCCCACCCAAACACAAGGGATCCATTCCAAGACCTACCGCGGAAGCCCAAAACTGCAGATAGGTGTGAATCCATTCATTTAAATGGGAAAACGTACCTTCCCAGCAGATTCTGGAAGGTTCCCTGTAATATGTTCAGGCCGCGGTAAACCACGGATAACTGAAACTACGGAAACTGGACCCGAGGATCCGGGGGTCACCCTGTATTGCCTTTTCTGACTACAAAGGTCTGAGTGTGTCACACTGTTTAAGATGCCCAATTACCACATGTTACTATTCAAATATCCGCAGACAGCCTGTGAGAGCTGTCAGCCTAATGGATAGCAAGTACCACTTACTCAGCACTGACCAAAACAACTGTGCCTTTGAATTTTCTATAGTTGCAAATGTATCTTCAAGACTTGGGAATGATTTGTGCTAAAGATTCAAAAGTTTTTATTCTTCTATGATTTAAATATGCTGTGTGGAATGTGCATGAATAATGTTTTTTTTCTTCTAACCAATGGTGATGAGATTTTCAGAAAGTTCCTGCTCAGATTTTGGCAAAACTTACATCATTTCAGGAAATTCCAAGCCTGGCTGTTGGCAGACATTTTGACCATGTCAGTATAACAATAGGGCCAGATCCTTCCCTCATCCAACAAACAAAATGTACACTTTCAACCAGGGATGGCTGGACAACACTTAAGAAGCAGAGTCCATCTGTGAGCTAGAAATACAGACACTGGATGTAGTTCTTGCTGCTGGGGTCAACTAAATTTGGAAATCAAGCACCACACCCCCCTCCATACGAACTTTAATAAGGTTTTAGCACCAAACCAGTCTGGAAAAACTGGTGATACAGCCCCAGCTGCTTATGCCACCAATGTTTATTATGGGCAGCTGGTTTGTTTGGAAAGGGGTTGGTGACGATTCGCCACAGCACATTCGCTGCCGATGATTAACCACTGCCAGTTCTCCACCAACGTTTCTCCACTGGGGTCGTTTGACCTCTGGAGACTATCCACCACCGGAAATATATATATGTGCTGATTGTTTTCCCTCCCACCTGTTCTTTCATACTTCTCAATCCCCTTTATTTATACAACTACATAATATATATTGATTTAAAAAAAGAGGTAAAATAAATATTATTTTATTGGTTTATATATAAAAATGAGTTACAAACTTTAACCAGAAAAAGGAAATATATTTTAAAAACCTTTATAATGGCAGTAAAATCTCACATTAATATTAAACAATGACATTTTTTAGTTCATTTGATAGTTATGTGCTATTCCTCTAAGATATTCCAAACAATCTCTTTCACCGTATTCAAGAGTAATTTTTTTAATTCTATTGTCTGCGTCTCAATTTTTTTTAGCTTTATTTGTGGTGGGTAACCTGCTATCAGCTGTTCCATATAGAAATCTTGCCAATTCTCTGATGAGCAGCTTCAGCGTGATTATTTGTGTGATCTTCATCATTTATTGTTCTCTCATAGACCAACCACATATCATGGGGAAACAAAGGTGCCTTTCAGCTACTGCCACGTCTATTGTAGAGTCCAATATAATTAAATTCAAACCTATCTAGTATTGGTTGTAGTTCTTGAAGCAAAAAAGCTGCGAGTGCTTCTACATAGGTATCAAGGTCAGTAAGTAGCGCAAAAACCAAAGCAATTATCATTTTTGCTTTAAAAGCATAATCAGGATCAGTGTTGTATTGACGAGTTGCTCCAACTGCAGCAATATGTCTATGCATAATTAGTGCCAAATGAAAGAAACAGCCCCTAATTTTAATTTCAGGAAAACATTCTCTCATAGCACTGATAGCTGCCTGCTCAAAGTCACAATGGACTTCACCAAGGTACCAAGGACTTCACCATTTCAAACATGTATACATACGTTGGTAGAAGTATATACAATATTAGATTCCTGAAGGGCTCATGTCCGAAATGTTGATTCTCCTGCTCTTTGGATGCTGCCTGACCTGCTGCGCTTTTCCAGCAACACATTTTCAGCAACAATATTAGATGAACCCCATCAAGTCTTTTTGCTAAAGTACAATATACCTGAGAATAAAATAGGGGCTATGTTGAACGTACCACGTTGATTCTGCTAATTGATGTATCTAAGATTCCCTCCCAAATATGATTATACAATTACTTCCTTGACCACTATCTGCCAAAAGAAATTTTTCTTCTGCTCCATTATCCGGCTTATATACTTTGTATGTAATTGGAATCACCAAATAGTGAAGGTCAGTAGGGTTTCGTGGCACTAAACTAATATCATTCCTTTTTCGTCAAATTAATTTCTTTATGCTGCTTGTCATCGGTAAAGATGCTAGGACTGATTGAGGGACATCAGCTACATATTCATTAATAAGAACACTAGGTACTTCCCGCAATTCTTCTGCATGACGTTTTAAACTTGTTTTCATTTTCGCAACTTGGACACTTGCTGCGGAAAGGGAATGTGTGTGTCCATTAATTGTTTTTATCACAGTGCCACTCTTGGTGTGGATCCGTCCATTACATCAGCCCCTTTGTTCACATTGCCAAAACTTAATACTTGAATCACTCTTGGATAGTTTATCAAAAACATATATAAAACCATCATGGTAAAACTTCTTATTTCCACATTTACTAATAATTTCTGTTTCCATTTTGAAGACTTGAGGGTAAATGGGGAAAAAAATACAAGCTTAAAAAAAATTTCCTGTAATGAAAATAAGCTGTTACTGAAACAACACAAACACTACCTTAACCAATATAATGACAATTTTATAGGTTTAGATATGCTCGGTGATCAAAGGGCAGTGGCTAATTGGCGGCGGCAAATCCGCTGTGGCGAATGGTCCCATCCCGGTTTGGAGAAGTAAAATCGTACCCTATGGTTGGCTTGCCATAGTCCTGCTGCGAGGGCCCTTTTGTGCAGCTGATGGTAACTGTTAAACACAAACCACTTGATGCATTGTGTCAGAATGGTGCAGCTAAAACTGTGGATTTTTAAAGTTGAAAGAGAGAGCTACTGAAAAGCAACAGCAAGAAAGTAAATTTAAAACAAGAGTTTGCAACTTGAAATTACAGGGTGAATCAAAAGGCAGTGAATATTCCACTCTGCTGCTGTGGAAATGAAAGGGAAGATACGAAACAGAACAAGAGCTTTTCTGTACCTAATCTGTGATAAAACAATGCAATAAGTGTGTAATTAATTAAAAGTGAGCCTATAAAGATGACTGCTAGAGAGTTACTAACTGATGATTCTGACAAATCATCGTATGACATACAACAGGTCGTCATCCTTCGATCCAAGCATAATAAAGGGTTTGTGAATGTTAGAATGCTGACTGAAAGAAAGTGCCAGAAAGACACCATACAGCATCATGAACTTCATAGACATGTGCAAATTCACTCAAGACAGTGACCCAAAAATAAAGCTGCAGAGATACGTTTCAGACTTTATGATGACATCATACTTATGCAAGAGGACATATGAAGCTGCAAGTGCAATACAATGAGAAGTGTGAACATGTGAAGTTCCAGATAGACATCAAGATAAATCCACTCACCTGAGCTAAAGTAAGTCTAAAGCTTGGACAAAATCTAAACGAACTCGAGGGTTTTACAGCATTTGCGGTTCACCGATCAATTGACTGCTGAACAGATCCTAGAAGATTATAAAAATATTTTCACTTCTTGGATGTCTCCTTGCTGAAAATTGCCAAATGGATCACAAAGAAATCCAAGCAAAATTAGCACGGGCTTGTAGAAGGCAACTCCTAAAGGAAAAAATACACATCCTGAAACTATGGAAAGTAGTCCAGTGTAAAAACTAATGACACTGCACATTGCTGTTCCAAAAGCAAAAAAAAACTAAAGCCAGAACATGAAGTGGTATCAGGCATGAGTGGCAAGGTCAAGGTGAAAATACATTTCACTTTGACATAACTGCAAAGTCATAGTCAAATTCGAGCATTGGAGAGCAGTTGTATTGCAAACATTCAACACTTGACAAAGTTCAGCCCACACAGTAATTTGGGACCTGTAGAGAGAATATGTTACTACAAATCTTTGTGGTAAATATGAATTACTAGATATATCATTGCAACTGCAGGCATCTATGTTTGACTACAATGGAAGCTGTATTTGAAAATAAAACGTCCATTAATCTTTCTGTACAGCTTCATTGTAGGCAAGGGATCTAGAAGAAATGATCTCAAAATATAAAGAGTATAGAATGACCATTAATCCAAGAAGTCCATCATTCTAAGCAACAGAAATAGATGAGCCATCATTGTCATGACCATAGCACTCACAAAGGAAATTATACTCTCTGGAGAAAGTGCTTTATCCCTGTAATGTGTAGCTACCACAGGAACAGGCTATGGCAACACGCACAGATACTGTTAGGCGATCTGTATGAGTTAAAGTCTATGTATGGCATGTATGTGCAGAGACTGATTAAATTGGAACTGACCAGAGTTAAAAAAACTATTTTGTTAAATTAATGGCAATTTTATTTCTGACCATATATTTGGTAATTTTTATATAGCTTGTAATTGCAAATGATAACTTAGTCAAACTCCTTTTATTTCTTTTATGGAAAAAGGGATATTTGGTGAAATGCAACTGTACCCAGTGTTCTGGCTGGCTGGCCATAAATATGTTTCCTCAACTTCTGCTGTAAGTGACTTTGTGTAGAATTGACAGCAATTAAGCACATTTCACCTGTAACATGGCTTAATCAGGCAAATGGCACTAAACATCAGTCAGTTACAAAGGCACCATTTTTAACAAGTTAAGCAGACTGGCTATTTCATTGATGTTTCAATTATAGCCCTTAAGACCATAATCCTCTCAAATTTACAGTTTAAAAGCTCTGTTGATTTCAGGCAAATTGATGTACTTATTAAGTATCTTTTAGATAGCACAGTTGACTCCACTTCTAAGAAACTGAGCATCACTACTTGCATGGGGAGCCTGGAAAAACTAGTGGCTGAATGATAGGACTAAATGTGCTGACTGACCATCATCCAGGCTGTAAGATTCCATTGTCGTTCAAAGCATTCCCTCTTCTTTGATGAATGCTGATGACTTCTACTTGAGCTGGTATAGATCCAGAAGCCAAGCTGGCACATAACACAGGTTATGTTCAATGCAGTTTTACTGTCTACTACCTAATGAGGGCAAATCACACCAATGCCGGCACACATTGTAGTGGAAGCTGTAGTGAAACTAAATCGTCCATTAATCTTTCTGTACAGCTTAAGCTAATACAGAAGTTTAAATACAAAAAGCTGCACTAGGCAGTAATATTATAGGGTTGATAAATGGAGATGAATTCTAATCACCCAGTTGACAGTAAATTTCAAAATTAAATCAGAATCCCAAGACAGAGAATATTAAAAAGCACCTCATTTGTAGCTTCTTGTGCCCCAAAGACACAAAAGGTTGGATTTCATGGAATGTCCTCTGCATCCTGTGAAATATTTTGGTTAAGGAAGAGGAGGTTTAGGTCACTCCATATCACATATCTTCCTGTCACACAGTAAGACGGTGCTGACAGCACTATCCATCACAGCTGATTACTGATCGACAGTGCAAGACACATGAACAAAGGAAGGCTCACAAACCACAGAAAAATCGAAGGCTGACGTTGGAGATGGTGATACAGTGGCCCAAGGCATCACGTTACTGTGTAAAGCTAACCCTTCTGGAGGAGACTCTCTCAGATAGATCTAAGTCCCACAGGATGTTCAGTATCCTCAGGTAGCTGATTATTTTTACCAATGGTCATATCTCACTTCCACATACTGTTATTGTCTTCATCTAATCACTGATTGCTGATTAACCACTTCTGTTCTCTTCCTCTTGCACCCTGGGTGGCCAGCTGAATAATTATTGTTATCATAATGTCACATATTTTAAAATTACTGATCAAGAATAAATGTAAGCCAACAGCAAATGACTAGAAACAATTCTGCATTGATGTCCAAAAGTTGCTGAAAGAAAAACAGAGGTGATCTTTGCATAATCTAAGATTTGTTCAGAAAGAATGCAAGGCTACTAACGTTTTGCCCCTCTAAACCTGCCCCTCTAAAGTTAAATTATTTAGGGTTTTCATCATTTGTGTTTGTGGTACAGTATATGCAATGATGTGATCCTCAAAGTGAAACGAGTATGTGATTTTGCAATGAGTTGTACTGACAGTTGGCAATCTCTATTTTTTTCAGTCAGACAGAGAGAGCTGTGTCTAAACTAAAAGGACTTTAAATTCCTGAACCTGGCTAGGGAGGAGAAAGACTTAGTTGTGGCCTGGTAAGAGCAGAAGGGAGATGAAATATGGTGGCACCTGGTAAAACTTTGTTTTTTTCTTTGAAGCAAGAGACTGTGTGGCTTCATTCAGTATTGGAAATGGTGGGATGGTGCGTCCCCATCAGAACACCAAAAAGTTCCAACTTCTCTTGGCCATCATATTTATCTTATCAGGGTGATTGATATATGTTGCCTATTTTGCTATGGTAACCAGTGGCAAAATGTGGAGACCGAGAAATCTTTTTTATTAATTGACTCCGGCTGGAATGGCAATGGTCCCCAGAGAGGGCAGCAGCTCTGACAGTCACAGTCCATGGCAAGGCTAATACCTAAAGTATGGCATAAATTGTTCATGGTTTGAGTCAAAATTGAGACCAGAACAGAGTGGCAGGTAGAAGTTCAGTCCAGATCTGGCATTGGAGCAGAACTTAGCTGTGTGCAATAAAAGAAACATTGTATGAATAATACTGCTATTACTAATATAAAGATTAAACTAGAAAATGACCAGATTTTCCCAATACAATGTATGGGGTTAATTGCTTACTTGAGTCACTAGCTGCAGTCACAGGCAAAAA
Organism: Hemiscyllium ocellatum; assembly: GCF_020745735.1. Classification (NCBI taxonomy): domain Eukaryota; kingdom Metazoa; phylum Chordata; class Chondrichthyes; order Orectolobiformes; family Hemiscylliidae; genus Hemiscyllium; species Hemiscyllium ocellatum. The sequence goes on along the minus strand of NC_083425.1, from coordinate 22,449,243 downwards.
TCAATCCTGTCATTTACATTAAAACAGGAATATGACATGAAGGCCCTTAAGCTTGTTCTGCCAAAAAAGCAAATGTTGGCTGATCTGTACTTCAGCCCCACCTATCTACAATTGCTCCATTATCCTGGATATGCTGACAGTTTAGGTAATCAAGTCTTTGAATTGACACCATGTGCTTTTGCTATTCAGCTGAGTCCCAGGAGCGAGTCGTGGGCTGGAACCCAGAGTGGGAGGGAGTCCAAACCCAGGCTAGCCTGGGAGACAAGTCCCAGAGGTGAGTCACGGGCTGGAGCCCGGGGTAGGAGGCATTCTGAGCTCTAACTTGACTCTAAGCAGAAAGAATGTGCTTTCTCAGGGACCTGCTGATGATGATCTTGTTGAACTGTTGCAGCTTCTTGAATCTTTCTCTTCATTATGACCAAAACTGAATCAGATCAATGTGGAACAAACACAGAATGCTGAGAAATTCAGCAGATCTGCTAGCACCTGTAGGGACAGAAATTGAGTTAATGTTTCATTTCTGGTATGATTCTTCTACAAAACCTGGTCAGTTTTGAAGGAATATCATACTGGACCTGAAACCATTTTCTCTGCTTGTTTCAGATTTCCTGCACCCATAGTATTTCACGCAATATTCTAACAGTGGCCTAACCAATGTCCTGTACAGCTGCCACATGACCTCCCAACTCCTGTACTCAATACTCTAACCAATCCATGTAGAGATGCAATTAATTTTTCTTTTTTTTTTCTCTCGCCTTATTGCTGTTTTAGTGCTTTATAGCTTTAAAAAATGTACACTGGTACTTGTAGGTGGTATTCATGCCAAAAAAAGTGACTTTTTATTGTTTATGCAATAATTTTGAAAAGTAAGGTGGCAGAATTGAATTGACATCTGGACACTTGTAAGGCATATTGATAGACGAAACTTTATTTGTGTGTGATTTTACTCTATATTATGTTCTCAGAGTGTTTAAGTCGGTTGTGACTGTGCTTTCTGCCCCTCTTAAAACCCCTGTTATTAAAATCTGATAGCAGTGGCCTTTTTTTTTAAAAGAGAGAGGGAGTGAACTCACAGATGTTTCTGCCTTCAACAAAGTTATAGCCTTCAAACTTCACTGGAACACTTTAGTCTTCAACAGATGAAAGGTGACTGTTAGGCAAGGAACATTTCTCAACTGCCATTGTTGAAATAATTCTTTCGGTTTGTCACCAAAATACTATCACCAGTTCCACTGTTCACTGACCACCTGCTGTCACTACTGGCATCATGATATAGAATTTATACTAACTCTTTCAACAAACACATTGATTTGGATCCCACTTACCACCTCCTGAGAAAAAAGAACAGGAAATTACATCACTATATGAAATGATGTCACCACAGGAAATGGCATCACCAACCCAAGGAATTCCAAACATATAAATAGAAAGCAGGAAACACCAGCAGTGCTTTGTCCAAAGGCTCACTGAAGATGCTACCCAGTATGGTGACGAAACTTCTGAAAATGAACCTTCCAGCTCAGTTAGCAAATCTACATCCAGAACCTCAACCTGAGCTACAAATCTTCTCAAAACTTGCTAACTTTTTTCACTGGAGCTTAGGATGTTGAGGGGTGACCCTAGTGGTTTATAAAATCATAAGGGGCTAAGGCAGATGCCTTTTCCCTAGGGGAGGCATTTCAAGACATTGGGATATATTTTTAAGATGAGAGGAGACTGATTTTAAAAATACATGAGGGGCAACTTCCTTTTTCATTAGAGAATGGCTCATGCATGGAATGAATGTTCAGAGGAAGTGGGGAATGTGGACACAGTTACAATGTTTAAAAGACATTTGGATAAGTACATGAATAAGGGAAAAGGGCCAAGCGCAGGCAGGTGGGACTAGTTTAGTTTGAGATTATGCTCAGCATGGACTGATTGGATCGAAGGGTCTGTTTCCATGCTGTATGCCTCTTTGACATGCTAAGACATATCTCCGGGGCAGTTGGAACTTAAACCCAAACCTCCGAGGGGGAAAGGTCACTACTATTACACCACAGGATTCTAATACACCCTGGGTTATGGATATTACTAATTCATCTGTTCAGACATGTTATTGCACACATCTGGAGTGGCACAGGCTTAAACACAGACTTTCTGACCCAGAGGTAGCACTGCACCACAACTGTCGTTCAGGCTGGGTTATATGTTTTCTTAGATTACTATTACATTATATACATAGCTACCTGGCTGACTATCTGACTAGTAATCTGGCAACCAGCTGAATGTATAGACAGAAAGATTGTATCAGAGTGTCACTTGTCCAGGTGTTGGTGCCATTTAGCTGACTTCAAGACTTGATGGCTTTCAGAGATCTTGACAACAATTCTGGTCAAATTTCCCTGGACTGAAGTCACTAAGGCCAGTTGTAGCATTCAGCAGACCAATTCAAACTGAGATCAGGCAATTCGGTGCCGATGATGGATCAATAATGACTTCTGGGTCTCAATGAATTGTCAGGAGAACAGGATTCCCACACTTGTACCCAACTTCATGTTTCCTGACTAAAGCAGCATGTGTGTGGATGCTGTTTAAGGACACAATGCTTTCAATGCTCTGTTCAGTTGATTGACAACTGACCTTCACTGCAGTGCCTTATGTTATTGAATGAATCATTAATTCTAGCTGCCTAGGCTTATAAATAGACACTTGGGCAAGGCACTGAAGGGTGTCAACATCTGTGGAATTGTTTAGCTGCTACAGATGAAGAAAAAAGAATATTGAAGGATGGAATTGATTCAAAAATATATTAAAATAATATAATCTACAGGTTCATATGAGTGACAGAGAAAATCCTGTCATTGCACAGTTAATAGTCTTCAGCACTCCAGGATCTCCTTCCCTGATGTACCCTTTACTATACCTGAAATCCCCATGCTTAAGAGGCAATCCTGTGCAAATATCATTTTAATAAAGAATTAACTGATGTACTAATGATGCTGGCACACCCCTGAATCAATATTTATTCAGTCTGAAGACAGCATGTTGCTCATAAATCTGTCTTATATCAAATTGCATTGTAATGAACCTTCCTGGCATATGAAGTTAGCATTTTGCTAATGCCAAATGTTTGAAGCTTCATAATTCATTCTGGTCTCTAAGGGATAAAAGTGCCAGCTAATGAAGCATTGAGTTAGTGGCTGGTGGATCAACAATAGATCTGGTTGGTAGCCAATGGATTTGATGCTTGGCAACTGTTTGAACTTTGCAACTAATAATCATTGTCTTGACAGAACAGCAAATCTCTGAGGTTCAAACACCATGTTCAGCCAAGCCAACTTGTGAACACTTATCAACCCAATGATACCCTGAGCTGAAGTCCCTGCCCTACACTCAGAAATGTGGAATGTTTTGTCATGTCTAGCATTGGCAAGCCCTACTCTGAAATTCACATTATATTTTATATTTGGAAATTGGACACAAAATTTACAGAGGTGTCAGCTGATTTTTCGGAATCGAAATCACTGCGCAGTCTCAAGAGGGATCAAAAGGATCATTCCAGACTGCTGCTGGATCAAGGTCTTCCCTGGAACCAATCCAGAAAGGTATTGTCATCAAATTGATTTGTTCATTCAAAAGGCCTTAACGTCTCAAACGCTTAAGGTGCTAAACAACATATGACACGTAAGCAACCCAACCACCTAATTTATTTGGAAAAAGACGGTCAACTTGTAACAGTCACAATGTGAGACTGCCATGTGTTCTGTCTACCATTAGAATCAGCAAACATTGCTTGCAGAAAGAGTTTTACCAAAAGTAAGTGAGTCAGCTGCAAGTCATCCAAACAGCCAAGATAGTTAACAGCAATATCTTGTAAGCTGGAGATACCAACAAAGTGAAAGGCCTGTTCCAATTTCAGGTTCACCTGAGAACTAGCTTCATAGAGATAGAACTAGGAGAATCCTGACAGCATGCTAAGAATCCTTCACTTTACGAGACTTCAACATTAAAAAATCAACTTCATTTAAGAGAGCAGGCCTATCACATGGAAGACATTTACCATAACCTATAGAGTTAATTATAATTTGCAACAGCTTTACTACCTTTATCTGAAACTAGACTTTGTGTGTATTAATATATACTAGGCGGAAGTGAGGACTGCAGGTGCTGGAGATCACAGTCAAGATTGGAGTGGTGCTGGAAAAGCACAGCAGGTCAGGCAGCATCCGAGGAGCAGGAAATTCGATGTTTCAGGGAGGAGCCCTTCATCAGGAATGTGTTAATGTATACGTCTGAACAGGTGTGTGGAGCATTGTGTTTTAAAATTTGGGGAAGTGCGTGAAGATAAATAACCTTCTTAATTTTAAAACTCACAAAAGCTCACTCCTGTTCTTTTTTAAGGACAGATACACTCACTGAGGATTGGAAAATTCACACCTCCTTTACACAAAACATATTGATTCCAGGCACCAAAGTGAACACAAATTCTGCCCATGACAATATGTTGATGAGTTTTCTTGTCAGTTTGCAGTATGACTGTTACAGAGGCAAAGTACATATCCTCAGGGTATAAAAGAAACCATGACGTATCAAGATCCTGTGTTCACCTTTCATCTTTAATTCTGGATTAGTGGTGCTGGAAGAGCACAGCAGTTCAGGCAGCATCTGAGGAGCAGTAAAATCAACATTTTGGGCAAAAGCCCTTCACCAGGAATAAAGTCAGAGAGCCTGAAGGGTGGAGAGATAAGCTAGAGGAGGGTGGGGGTGGGGAGAAAGTAGCATAGAGTACAATGGGTGAGTGGGGGAGGGGATGAAGGTGATAGGTCAGGGAGGAGAGTGGAGTAGATAGGTGGAAAAAGAGCCAGGCAGGTCAGACAAGTCTGGACAAGTCATGGGGACAGTGCTGAGCTGGAGGTTTGGAACTAGGGTGAGGTGGGGGAAGGGGAAATGAGGAAACTGTTGAAGTCCACATTGATGCCCTGGGGTTGAAGTGTTCCGAAGTGGAAGATGAGGTGTTCTTCCTCCAGGCGTCTGGTGGTGAGGGACCGGCGGTGAAGGAGGCCCAGGACCTCCATGTCCTCGGCAGAGTGGGAGGGGGAGTTGAAATGTTGGGCCACAGAGCAGTGTGGTTGATTGGTGCAGGTGTCCCAGAGATGTTCCCTAAAGCGCTCTGCTAGGAGGCGTCCAGTCTCCCCAAGGGTGAGGAGACCGCCTCGGGAGCAATGGATACAATAAATGATATTGGTGGGTGTGCAGGTAAAACTTTGACGGATGTGGAAGGCTCCTTTAGGGCCTTGGATGGAGGTGAGGGAGGAGGTGTGGGCGCAGGTTTTGCAATTCCTACGGTGGCAGGGGAAGGTGCCAGGATGGGAAGGTGGGTTGTACGGGGGGCGTGGACCTGACCAGGTAGTCACGGAGGGAACGGTCTTTGCAGAAGGCGGAAAGGGGTGGGGAGGGAAATATATCCCTGGTGGTGGGGTCTTTTTGGAGGTGGTGGAAATGTCGGTGGATGATTTGGTTTATGCAAAGGTTGGTAGGGTGGAAGGTGAGCACCAGGGGCATTCTGTCCTTGTTACGGTTGGAGGGGTGGTCTGAGGGCGGAGGTGCGGGATGTGGACGAGATGCGTTGGAGGGCATCTTTAACCACGTGGGAAGGGAAGTTGCGGTCTCTAAAGAAGGAGGCCATCTGGTGTGTTCTGTGGTGGAACTAGTCCTCCTGGGAGCAGATACGGCAGAGGTGGAGGAATTGGGAATACGGGATGGCATTTTTGCAAGAGGTAGGGTGGGAAGAGGTGTAATCCAGGTAGCTGTGGGAGTCAGTGGGTTTGTAAAAAATGTCAGTGTCAAGTCGGTCATTATTAATGGAGATGGAGAGGTCCAGGAAGGGGAGGGAGGTGTCAGAGATGGTCCAGCTAAATTTAAGGTCAGGGTGGAATGTGTTGGTGAAGTTGATGAATTGCTCAAGCTCCTCACGGGAGCATGAGGTGGCGCCAATGCAGTCATCAATGTAGTGGAGGAAGAGGTGGAGAGTGGTGCCAGTGTAATTATGGAAGATCGACTGTTCTACGTAGCCAACAAAGAGACAGGCATAGCTGGGCCTCATATGTGTGCCCATGGCTACCCCTTTGGTCTGGAGGAAGTGGGAGGATTCGAAGGACAAATTGTTAAGGGTGAGGACCAGTTCGGCCAAACGAATGAGAGTGTCGGTGGGAGGGTACTGTTGGGGATGTCAGGAGAGGAAAAAACGGAGGGCTTGGAGGCCCTGGTCATGGCAGATGGAGGTGTAGAGGGATTGGGTATCCATGGTGAAGATGAGGCGTTGGGGGCCGGGGAAACGGAAGTCTTGGAGGAGGTGGAGGGCATGGGTGGTGTCTCAAATGTATGTGGGGAGTTCCTGGACTAGTGGGGATAGGACAGTGTTGAGGTAGGTAGAAATGAGTTCAGTGGGGCAGGAGCATGGTGAGACAATGGGTTGGCCAGAGTGGTCAGGCTTGTGGATCTTTGCCTAGTTGACAATTCAGAACAAAGAGTAAGGATCAGGATCTTCTCTTTATTGCCACTGACTGTAGACTGCAGCATTTTAGAATGCTTTGGTCCATTTGTTTGATATAGTGGTAGATATGGAGAAGATGCAGGGCTATCACAATGAAAGTGATGAAAATAAAATGGAGATGAATGCTTCATAATTATCGGACAAATGCAAGTATTTCATAAATAAATAGTTTGGCAAAACTAAAATGCCACGTTATTGATAATGTCAATATACATTTCTCATTTCAGATACACTACTAGCATAATGTTTGAGGAGTCAAGCCTGGCATTTGATCCATGTTATACTTGGCTAGGAAATGCAAAGGGATCAAATGCAAAAACCTTAAGTCTGGTGATATTTCATGGGGAAGACTGAGGAGAATTGTGAGAAGCCACAGCAAATGGTGTAATAACATTTTTTTTAATCTGTGTAATTTTGTTCAGATTTTAAAATATTTAAAAAATTGTATTTGTTACATCCAAGCTGTTTGAATGGGTAGGAATTAGCTCCCCTAATAGTTCAATGGATATATTATATATTGCTGTAAAAGATTCCAGTTTCGTTCACTGCTGGTGTTAGACACCTTCAATTGGAAGTGGGGAAGCTGTAACTGACATCTTGGATAGGATGGGAAAGAAGAAGCCAAAGATCTACCAATCTCGTTTTTTAAGATTCCCTACAGTGTGGAAACAGGCCCTTCAGCCCAACAAGTCCATACCAACCCTCTTAATGCATAACCCACCCAGACCCATTTCCCTCTGAATGATACACCTCACACTATGAGTCAATTCACCTGACCTGCACATCTTTGGACTGTGGGAAGAAACCCTCGCAGACACAGGGAAAACGTACAAACTCCACACAGACAGCTGCCCGAGGCTAGAATCGAACCTGGGTCCCTGGTGCTGTGAGGCAGCAGTGCTAGCCACTGAGCCACCATGCCACCCATGACCATTAAGTACACCTCACATACTTATAGCCATAGGGGAAAGTAGAAAAGGAAACTAGGAGAAAAAAGGGAAGTCTGCATTTACTTAAAGCAAAAGATGGGAGAACAGGCTTTTGGTGAAGAAAGAAACTATCACACACTCTGACTTTTGCAGTTGTGCAAAATAGCCAGTGTTATTTCAGATGCCCATTGTACATCTTAGCAATTTTAGTTCCATTAACTTTAATATTGGGAGGTATGCGTAATAGGTTCAAGGTCTAATGCTGTCTAATTTAGCTATGGTATAAAGCAAAAATTACTGCACTTCTGTCAGTCCAATCCTGAGATCATGAGTGTTAATAAAAAAGCAGAACATCCTTACATTCAGCAAGTGATGCTTGATTCACAGATCCATGTGTAAACTTTGTTGGACTAGTATTTATTTCAGTCATCCGGTTGGGCCTGTATAGATGGATCATGGCCAAAGATGGAAGAAGTTCAAAAGATATCCTGTTTGCTCACTGTCAACACTTGGAAGCTTCCGCATAACCGCATCCGCAAAGTGGAATTGAAGATCACGGATAGAGGTGAAAATCATTAATCTACTGGAAGTTAAAGAGCAGATCTCTGTTCAAAATGTTTAGCAATTCAATTGGTTTTGCAAGTACAACTTTAAAGTTATAGAAAATCCTGGAAATAGTCTCTAAAAATAACATTTCTGTGAAAACATCTGTAAATTTGCATTAGGTTGTCTTTGATGATAGATGAAAGTCTTTAAGATACTCTAAAACCATACGAATCAAGTTTTTGGCTCTTTGTCCTATACCTCTTTATGTGGTTCATTGTCAAATTTGGTCCATATCACAGGCAACAAAGGGTGCTTTATTAACTTAAAGTCTCTGTATAAATGCAAGCTATTGTTGAAAACAAGGTAAAGCAATGGAAAGGTTTACAGAGAGAACTAATGCTTTTTGGTAGGACCTGACACGGCACGTGCTTGCATATGACAGAGCTAAATTGAATCCTTTCTTCCCAGGCTGCCACATTTAAAAAAATAAACTTGGAAACAACAGCTCTTGGTGATATTTTACCACCAACTAATTTGAGGACCGAGATGAATTGTAGCTCTCTTACCATTTCACTAGCAGCTCACACAGTACAGACCAGGGGAGTGAACCAGGTTCTTTAAGCCTTTATGAAATCTAATATTTCTGAAGTGGAAGGGCCTGAACTTTATCTAACAGGCTGCCAATAAACATTTGGCTCTCAGAGTGCATACAAACTGGAATTCATCTGTTTTCATAATTCTACGCTAAACATAAATATATATTTTGGGTTCAGTTCAAAGGAAAGGTACAGTTTCCACAATTTCACACTGCTGAACTCAGCTGTATTATTTTATGCTGAGAAGGTGGAGGGAACTAGCTTCAGATAAGGAACAGGTGTTTGTTGTATTATTCGAGAATCCCAGATTAGAAACACAATGAAACTGTGACTTGTGCCAGCCTTTCACTGGAATCCAGGCTGATCTTTCTTTCCCTTTTTTCCCCCCCTGTGAATAGCCTGGTTTTTTTTTGTTCCTAACTGTTTATAAAATGTCAAAGGTCACACTGAGGATTTGCAAAGCATCAGCTGGAATTTGCAAACCATTCATCACCAGGCTGCTTTGAATTCCTGTTGTCCTAAAGGATGAGGATCTGTACACATGGGAACAGAAATGTATTTGCTCCAAGGGGCGCTCGCAATTTACAGTACCGTCGCAGATTTAGAAATGCTATGCGAGAAACATTGTGTACACTCCCCAGATGGGAAAAGTGGTGACGTGTTGGATCTCAGCTTTATTAATGAGCTTTTCCCTCAATTCTCTTCCATTCATCTACACGATCTCCAGCTGTTGTTGACAGGTTGCAAAGGGGTGAAACACACTGAGTGGCTCCAGAGGTTTGGCACTGGGGTGTTGTCAAGTGATTAATTTGCTAATTGAATATTGGAGCAGATAAACGACCAAACAGATGTTCTGATAGATTAAACCATCGTAAAAATGCTAGTTTAACAAATACTTAAGAATTAGAGTAAATTACAAGTCTATATTTGTAATTAAGGATTGAGTATATTGTATGGGCTGGTAGAATCTCTGCCCGTTTCTACTTTACGATCTGTAACTATCTGTAGCCCAATCAGTCTGAATTTTGAAAAGATCAAAAACCATTTTTTTCTTTCTGCAATTATCATACTGACCCATGGTTTAAATGTCCATAAATGTAAATTAAATACCCTTTTGCACGCATCACAAATTTTACCCTGTTTGCAATTTTAAAAATTAGATTAAAACCACACATGTTAAGAAAACTGCTGGATATCTGCTGTTTCAGCAACATGTTGAAATACAGCAGCTATAAGTCTGCAAATTTTGGAAATTATTCCACAACAGCCTGGTCAGCTTTGGCTTCACGGTTGTACCCTTTCCTGAGTTAGGAGGTTATGAGTTCAGTGCCAAAGTACTGCACTGCCACTGATGTTGCCTTTTGAATCATATACGAATCTGGAGGTCTGTGTGCCTTCAGTTGAATGTAAAAACAAATGCAATATTTTGAAGGAGGATGGGGAAAACATCTCCCACTGTGGCAACAATTTGTTATAGTTTTCTCAGGGAGTCTGAGTTGCTGTGGCGACATGCATTTTTACTTGCATGTTGTAGCCTGGAGTTATGGAAAGCTTTGTAGAGGTTTCAATATTCTTTCCCTCACAAGGCTTACCAGGAACCTGTCCTACTCTTACCATTGCCACTGGTATGTGTTAGAAGGACTTACATGTTAATAGTCAACCAGTTTGGTGACATTAGGAATGCATCAACCTTGGACATCAAGTTCTAGAGTAGGACTTGAAACTATTGACTCTGAGACAGGGACATTAGCTACTGTGCCACAAGACCACCATCTTCCAGTTTGCTTGCAAATATACAACATTGAATCAAGATTGTTAATGGAGGTTATTTTTACATTGTCCCCCTGTTTGTGGGGACATGAAGTGCACAAAATAGTTGCCATGTTTTCTACAATTCAAGAATCCAAAAAAATGGAAACTCTAAACAGAGAAACAAAAGATTGAACATATATAGGAAGTTGGAATGGTGACAATAAAAATGAAAAGGATAAGGAGATGGTTCCTATTAGGGCACAGGATGGGAGAGATTTGCAGGATCTAGTGGAGCTAAAAGGAAGAATTAAAAAAAAGGACAAGGACTCTGAAGTAGATTTCATAAGTTATGAAGCAAATAAAATTCATGAGGATAAGAGTAGTGGATGCTTGCATTTTGATTTAGGCTAGCATTAGGATTTGGGGTAGAACTGGGGAACTGGCAGAGAGAAGACTGAGGAAATTAAGTGATAAATATGTGGATCAGTGTTTCATTGCAAGGACAGATAGTGAGGCAGAGATACTAGTCAGCTCTGTTTTGTCAACAAAGTTGATACGAGATTTGAAACTGAGTTCACGGCCAAATTAGATGTTGTGTGGGCACTGTTAAGACTGAGTGAATAGCCAAGAACAAATATAGGACTTAAGCAAAAGATTTCTGGTGAACAGCAACAGGAAGGTTTATCAGTGTTGTGTTGAAGAAAGTGTTGGTTAATTCAGGGCATGGCATCATATTGACAACTAACACCACGCTATTCTTTCACTTAAGCGTGGAAATGGGATATATAGTTTGGAGTTATTAGATATGGAAGGTGACCTCCTTTTTGAAGAGGCAGTTGTCGAGAGACAGGATAAATAAATAAAGACAAGGTGAAGCCTAAAGGTAGACCCCAAAACACACCATGAATCTGCAAGCTTGAGTTCACCTGGACAATCATGCTACAGAAAGCTTTCTGTGAATCACCACCTTGATGGAGTAGAGAGACCTGTGTGCTCCACCTGGTCAGTCAAACGTTCCACTTCCTATATATATCTCTGCAACATATTAAGCAATTTCCCCATGTCTTGGCAGCCACTTATCTCAAACGGCCACCGTTAGTAAGGAGATGAAACACTGGATAAGCTGATCCAGCCTTCTACAAGCAACAGCTGCAAGTGTTTGACATCAAAAAGACCTCTACAAGATAACAAAAGTCCTGCTGTAATGAGTAATTGTCATCACACCGCACTCCTGTACTGCAGTAAGGCCTGAACTGTGTATCAGTCACACATAAGAGCACCAGAGAAATCTCACAGCAATGCCTCTGCTGTACTGTCCAAGTTTAATAGGAGGATTGTTGAGCAAATACCAGTGTCCGTCTTGAAGCCAATTCCTTCAATGTTAGGCAAAACACTTGTAAAACCAATTATGACAGACTGGACAGTGTGCCTGGAGGGCTGAAAAATTCCATCTCCAACAAATTCTGCTTCCTTAATCATCAAATGGCTATCTCTCCAGGGGAGGACAAACAAAATGCTGTAAAGATTCTTGGAGGCTCCTCTTGGAAGTGAAGCAGCATAGACATGAACTGCCAGGAGAAGCTAAATCATTCAAAATGGTGACAACTTCCATCAAGTCCCGTCATGATTAAAGTCTGAAAACCTTTAATAATGAGACAGAAAAGAAAAGAAGAGGAAGAAAAGCCAGATTCCTTTATCTCGTGGGATGTCCTGCCATATAACTCTATGTGCCCAAAGCATCACCAATCGAGAATCTGCGTGTTCAGTCACATCAGACCTACAACAGTAACTGACAGGCCTGAGTTTGATTGATTTGTTGTCATGTATGTCTTGTTACAAAATACAGTGACAAATGTTGGTGTAGAGTTGCCACTCTCTGGTGCCATTTTAAAAAACAGAAAAATGAACCAAAACACTGGAATATAAAGGCAGGAAAATGAAGAAATAAAAAGAGTGTCGAACTTTACAGTCCTTCTTGTTAAGTACTTCTTCACGGGCCATGGGTCTAGTGACCAGGCATGGATCCCCTTTCGCTGAGCCACTGCTGAATGCAAGTCATCACTCTTGAGCGCCATTTTGCCTTCACTGATGCCCTCGCCGAGTCCTCACTGGACCTCGCCAATGCAGACCCCATCAATGCTGCCAGGTACTGAACCGGGCCCAAGCACTATCCCGCTGCTGCCGTGAGTCTGCTTAAGGTCTACCTCGCCAATGCAGCCGGGTCCTGGGTCAACTCTCACCTCCACGAATCTGCGCTGGACGCAGATGTCGCCGGGAACCCAACCTAACCTCACATTTGTGGCAGCAGCAGGGGCCATGTTTTGGCACGAGTGCCACCTGGGTGAGGCAGAAACTGCTGGGAACTCAACCTCATCTCTGACACTGCCACTGAGGGCCACTCAACACTGCTGCGACTGAGCTCTTCACCAAGAGGTAAGGAAAATAACACTGAGCAAAAAAGCAGGAGAGAAGAGGGATAGAAAAGTGAATGGAGCTAATGAACACTTGACTCAGAATCCCTACTCTACAGGCAACACATCCTTGAACTGAAGGACAACCTCAATCGAGCTCTACCCTGAACACTACCCAGTTGGACATCAGGCAGAAGTCCTATACTGGCATGGTGTTCAAACACAGTATTTAAGCATCCGCAAGTAGAATGACCACTTGGATCAGTTTACTGGAAGGTAGTGGACATCTATTGAACTGTACCCTGGGATCTCTGAGAGAGAGGAAAAGATTTGCAAGCAGGGGATGTTCAAGTTAAAGTTGGGGAATGAAGTAGCCTTGTCAGGGCCAAAGATTGCAGGATCTTGACCAGATGGGCCAATAGGTTGAGAAATGGCAGGTAGAGCTTAATTTAGATAAATGCGAGGTACTGCATTTTGGGAAAGCAAATCTTAGCAGGGCTTATACATTTAATGGTAAGGTCCAAGGGAGTACTGCTGAACAAAGAGACCTTGGAGTGCAGGTTAATAGCTCCTTGAAAGTGGAGTCTCAGGTAGATAGTTTAGTGAAGAAGACATTTGGTAAGCTTTTCTTTATTGGTCAGAATATTGAGTACAGGAGTTGGGAGGTCATGTTGTAGCTGTACAGTACACTGGTTAGGCCACTGTTGGAATATTGCATGCAATTCTGTTTTCCTTCCTATCAGAAAGATGTTGTGAAACTTGAAAGGGTTCAGAAAAGATTTACAAGGATGTTGCCAGTGTTGGAGGAGTTGAGCTATAAGGAAGGGTTGAACGGGCTGGGACTGTTTTCCCTGGAGCGTCGAAGGCTAAGGGGTGACTTATAGAAGTTTATAAAATCATGAGGGGTATGGATAGGGTAAATAAACAAAGTCTTTTCCCTAGGGTGAGGGAGTCCAGAACTAGAGGGCACATTTTTAGGGTGAGAGGGGACAGATATAAAAGAGACTTAAGGGGCAACTTTTTTATGCAGAGGATGGTACGTGTATGGAACGAGCTGCCAGAGGAAGTGGTGGAGGCTGGTCCAATTGCAACATTTAAACGGCATCTAGATGGGTGTATGAATAGGAAGGATTTGGAGGGATATGGGCCAGGTGCTGGCAGGTGGGACTAGATTGGGTTGGGATATCTGGTTGGCGTGGACGTTTGGACCGAAGGGTCTGTTTTCGTGCTGCACATTTCTATGACTGGAAAGCTGTAGGGGTTAACCTGGGAGTAAAGTGCTGAAGTGGTGAAATGATAATTGCTACCGCAATGTGGAGACTTTGCTAAGTGTCTGCAACAGTCAAAGAATTATAATAATTTAACTGCACTTAGCTACAGCTTCACCATTCACCAGTGAGTTTTGTGGGCCCCCTCTTTGTGTGAGACTGCTGATGGTTTCAGCCTGCTCCCACCCCCCATTCATATATCCTTGGATGAGAGAATAATGGATGAGCTCCTGACTGAAGGGGTTTTGGTTTGCAGTGATCCGCACAATTTCAGCCAATTTTCAACCTGAACTGGAAATGGAACTTTATTCGGGTATTTTTTTCTTTTTCCCCATCTCATTTGACAATAGACGAGGGGCAGACAGTTGTCTCTGTTGGAATCCCTGACAGCTCCGGTATCAGCCTTGAAACAGAGCGCGTTTCCTCCCTAGGGAGCTGAACTAATATGAACAGAGACAATCTGCAAAACGCAGATAGAGAGGGGCTACCCAGAGCACTGTCAGAACGCTGTCTGAAAATTCCCACAGGGCCACTCTGTGGGGGCACGTTGTGGATTTTCTTTTATCATTCACATCACGCGGTTGTGTTTGACAAGGACTAATGAACGCTGACACGGGGAGGTTATGCAATATTTATACAGTGCCTCAGAGACATGGCAACGTATTGCACCGACCCCGCGCTGTAGGGCAGTTATGGATCCCTCGCACTATTTCCATTAACCCTTAAAGAACTGCAGCAGCTGGCTGGCCCAGTTGGGTGAGTTTGGAACTGAATGCTTTGTGCGGCTGAACCAAACTCCAGCTGTCGAGAGTGCACTTTAGTCTGTGGAAAGTCGCCTTGCCGAAGTTGGTGGCAATGTTTGGGCGAACACACTCGACAGGATTGCAGTTGGAACTTTGCAAAGCAGCAAGCGACAGCAGCCCGCCTTGTCTCTGCAGATGTGGTTAGCCCTGGAGGGGAGTGGCCGGTGTTGGGCCATGCAAGACCATAGTGGGGGCGGCGATAAAGGAAGGGGCATCAGACTCAGAATGATGTCTGGTCTCTGGGAAATGTGCTATCCGTATGTAACAGTTATTAAAGAAACATTCACTGTCCACCCAAGTGGTTTCAGTCCTAAATTTAGAAGTGAAATGATTTTTTGGTATGTGTGCGCGTAGTACCTCGATGCACTGTCACTCTAAATCCTCACATCTCATTCTCGATTTTACACAAATGAAGGCAATGCCGGAGCCACTGGGGAATGTGACTGGGTCGGCGGGGGATGGGGATTTGTTTAATCGAATCATCACACTGACAGGGAAAGGTCAGCTTGCAGAATAATGCGTGGAGCAAGCTGTCAGTTTGTCAATACTCATCCAGCTAATTGATCAGTCCACCCTGTTAAGTAGTTTGTGGGCCTGCACAGCGAGATTTATAACATTTTAAATAGACATCGATCAGGCACAACTTATCAGAATTTGGATTTTATGAATAGCCCTGGCGACGGGTGTTTGTATTTTCAAAGTCTTGCAGGATTCCCAATGGTCAGGGCCTGAAGCAAGTTGAGCAGGTGTGTGGGAGAAACAAATACGGAGGGAGAAGGAGAACGTGACTGAACAAAAGGCAGCTAACTGGACCATATTATTCCCACTGCAACCAAGGGGCCGTTTATATCAACGGAAAGCAGCCTGCTGTGTTGGCTGGTGTCCTGTTCACAGCCAACAGTCCTATGTCTGACCCTAAAGCTGGCTTCATGAGATGGACACTTGGATAGGACATCATGATAACGCTGAGCATTTCCAGTAGAAAGTCATTGTCCTGTTTTAATTAATCTTCCTGAGAGCCAAGCAAATGTTCTTCAATGTCTGACCGTGATCAGGAGGAATTCCAAATTCCACTATTGTCTCTCCTTGGTGTAGGTGGTCTGTCTTAACCCTGCCCAGCCACTAGCATATCAAAATTCTAAATTGGAATCATTCACTTAAATCTGATAAAAACAGGTGAAGGAGCTTGCAACCTTTCCTTCAGACTTCTTCTAGATTTAGCTGGAGGTTGGTTAGCTCAGTTGTTTTCTGATACAGAGTAGCATGCGCAGTAGAGGTTCAATTCCCATAGCAGCTGAAGTCAACATCAGAAGATCAAATCCTGGAACTCAAGTCCCTTCAACAAACTGCCAGTTACCAGCAGAGTGTCCAGTCTCAGGGAACTGCCTTTAACATTAAGGCCCTGATGAATCCTATCCCATTGCTCATCATAAGGCAGAATGTGGGAGGGTTCTTGTAATGTAGTGGTAGTGTCCCCACCTCTGGTCCAAGTCCCAGCTGCATTATAACATCTGAACAGGTTGGTTAGGACTGCACCTCCTGACTGGGCAATATTACCTTATGACAGGGCTGTAGAAGAGACACTGCCTTCCTAACCTGCTATCTTCTTTCTGACCTCTCCGCACCCACCCCACTCCGGCCTATCACCCTCACCTTGACCTCCTTCCACCTATCACATCTCCATCGCCCCTCCCCCAAGTCCCTCCTCCCTACCTTTTATCTTAGCCTGCTGGACACACTTTCCTCATTCCTGATGAAGGGCTTATGCCCGAAACGTTGAATTTCCTGTTCCTTGGATGCTGCCTGACCTGCTGCACTTTTCCAGCAACACATTTTCAGCTCTGTAGAAGAGACACACAAGCCCATTGGCCTCAGCAAGCTTAGGCACATTAGAGCGTAATTGCACAAACAGTGGACATCATTCCTGCTTTTGTTCACTGTTCTATATCTTCCCTGGAACTCATACCAATTATAAGGTTTATAAGATTATCATGCTTTAGGATTGAGCTTTTAACTTAAGGCACTTGTTCACTTAGTGCCTACCTGCCTTGCCATACTCTGCCAATTAGCGCAGTCATATAACCTCGCAGCTTGTCTTCCTGGTCAGTGGTCCTCAGTCAAGTTGGTATATATCGTACTCTAGGGCAATGTGTGACATCAATCTCATCTACTCCAAATGCCAGCAGCATATACAACAAGCAGACATGTCACAAACCCCTAGGTGAGCAGTTCTTATTGACATCCATGGAGATACCCATCAGTCAAGGGGTACCTGGAACAATAAGTCAAGGGCAGTCTCCAATACCAGTCTGGGGATTGGCCATGGTCAAGCATACAGTTGGAGTAGTTGCTTGATCCAGGTATTTAGGTTAAAGTCATCTCTATTGCACTGGTTGACAACCTACACCAGACCTGAGAAAAGTCAGTACGCAAAAGATTTTGAAGAAGATTTGGATGAAAGATTTTGAGGAAGGATGGTCTGTGACAGGGTGGAAAGCTGGAAATGTTGAATGGGACAGGGAGTTAGTCTTATAGGGCCAAAGAGAATAGTGGGCTGAGAGCAGGAGGGGGAAAGGTTTTGCATCATATCAGATATTTTGCTATCTGAAAGCAAGAGCAAACTAAAGCATGCAAAGGAAAGGAACAAAGTTGGGGGGTGGTGTGAAATGGAATTCATTGCCTGAAATTGTTGAAGTCAGCCTTGAGTCTGGAAGGCTGTGAAGTGCCTAATTGAAAGAGGAGGTGCTGCTCCTCAAATTTCCGTTCAGCATCATTAGAACAGTGCAGCAGGCCAAGGATAGATATGTCCGTATGAGAACAATGGGGAAGCATTAAAATGAGAGGCCACTGGAATCTTGAGGTCAGGTTGTGGGCTGAGTGGAGTGAGCTTCACAAAAGAGTAATATAGTCCTTTCTCAGAGGTGCTGGTTCCCCAGATGTAGGACTGACCAGGATCAGAAGAACCCCAAGGTGACAACCTGAGCTGCCCCACAATGTCTGGGGCAAACCTGATGCACAGGATCTGTATTCAGCTGTGAGGGAGCAAGCTAAAGTCCATTTTATGTCCAGGGAAACGAGTATTTGTATACTGGTCGATTGGGATCACATCCCACAGTTCCCTTCATTTTCCTGAAAATTAATAACACATGGCTCTGCTGAGGGGCCATTTTTTGATTAATAAGCTGGCCAACTATGAAAGAGAGAGATCGTGTTTGAACAAAGGCATAGCACCACCTACTGACTCTCAATGCCATTACAGCACAAAGCAGCGAGAGACAAAAAAAACAGCAAGGTTTGGAAAGCATCCATCCATCACATTCATCTGTTTGCAGAATAGCAGGAGTGCAACTTGATTCCCAGACTTGATGCATTGATATGGTACATTGGAGTCATCTGAAACTGGTTAATCACAATCCAATCTGTTGAAAGGAGACACAATTTGCCATGCTATCAGAATATGCTAGGTATTGACTGTTCCCTGTTACACTATCAATACAGAGATTTTAAAAAGTGCATTTTTAAAAAGAAAAAGCATGTAATTCAAATTCTTATTTTAATTTCATATTCTGAACATTTTAGCAGATTTTCTTTTCCTAGTTTCCTGTAAATGTGATCCTCTAATTAAACACAAGCCAGGAATCAGCACTCACAGGATCCTCTGAATCTGTGCTCATTAGTATCAGACCAAGTAGTGCATTAAAAGCATCCATTTTAATAGTGCTTTTCTGCACCTTTGGTCCATCCTCTGCTGATGCTAATGACTGAGACAATTTTGGTTTGGCACCAGATGCCCTCTGCTGCCTTACACAAGGAACCATTCCTCATTGGAAAGGCTTGACTGTGAGTGTTGACAGATTTGTCAAGCCTTGCTTGTCTCAGTCAACTCCTGTCCAATCTCTAACCTCCATTTTCTTTTCCAAGGTCTTTGAACATGCCAACACCGCCCTGTTGTGTTTGCATCTCTTCCAAAATTCGCTCTGTGAATGCTACCAGCCTGCACTCCACACTAACCAAAACACCAAGGCTACACTTGTCAAAGTTACCACATTATCATCTCTGATTGCAACCATGGCAATTTACTCCTCAATTAACTCTCTGCTGCATTTGACAGGGTTCATTACACCAGCTCCTCCTCCATCATCATTCCTCTTTGATTCACCTCAGTAGAAAGGTCTTTGTTTGCATTACCCTGATACCTGTCCTAATACAAGGAGAAAGTGAGTGCAGTTGCTGAAGAGTCAGAGTCAAAAAGTGTGGTGCTCTGATTCCCGTGCTCAAGGTCAATAAAGCCAATAACAGCATCCCTGCTGGCAATCCAGCAGAGAATAAATAATTCAGGAATTGAATCTGGGACCTTTAGATGGATATGGTTGAGCTAAATGTTGCCTTTACCAACTGACCAAAAAGTACAGCATTTGATAACAGATTTGCTCATCATTCCTAGCTTAATGACCAAATGCTTCCATCATTTTCTTTAGGACAGGCAGCTGTGGGTTCATCATCGAGAGTGCGGTGCTGGAAAAGCACAGCAGGTCAGGCAGCATCCGAGGAGCAGGAGAATCGATGTTTCAGGCATAAGCCCTTCATCGCTGTGGGTTCGTGCCCAGAAACAAATATTAAATTCAATATTTAAGATTTATTTCTGTTAATCTTTCAACAGCATCAGAAATCATTATAAACTTTCTTCTGCTTCTTTAAAAAATAAATATATTTAGTTACTTCTCAGCTTTGAACAGAACTGACCATATGGACATCTCCCAAGAAGACCAAATATCAGAAAGTACGTCAGGAACTCAAATTACAACTCTTTTAACCACAACTGAATAAAACAGTTCAGTGAATGATGTGGTCCAAATACACAGGCCTGTTCAGTGAATCCAAAAGTAGACCAGAAAATGTCCTTTCCCTGGGGGAGCTTTGAGTCCTAAAACAACTAAGGGTGGCTCTTGAACTTGGGGAGAGAGTAGTGAAGTTGTGTGTGGAGAAATTGCAGAAGGAAGACACACTGTGACTGAAAGCATTTTCTGCTGATTACAGATTTCCAACTGGTGCAGGATACCTCCTGCATTTCGTTACATGGGCCTTTTATGAAGTGTTTCACAACATTTTAAGCTACGTTGTCAAAAACACAATTATTCACTTTTGCTTTTGTTATCCTCAGTCTTTCAGCACTCATTGCTCAAACCTGATTTCTTATGATCTGTTTGTTTCTCAGCAACATAATTAAGTTGAATCAGATAGTTTGTCAGACACAATTCAATGCTTAAAATGTTTTTAAACATAAACACAGTCTGTAATGAGTAATTAAATAAAGGAAAATCGAGACCTGATGAAGCACAGTGTCAAAATAATGCAATTTTTTAATTTTCCAGTGAAGCCAGCCTTTCAGAAACATACATTTGAGTTCAGAAATACTGAATTAAGAGTAACAGCTCTTGATTATTCCAGCAGGATGAAAATGCTTCGACTTGCAACCAATCTGCACTCAACCTTAGATGGAAAGAGTTACATTTTGACAAGATTCCTCTGCTTGCAGGCTACTGCTGGACAGCAAGAACCTAGATCAAATCTCACTCACCCATTCAACTCTGTCAGAAGTGTGTTTGAAAATTCTAACTCTAATTAAAGTGAATCATTTGGTTTATCACAAGATGCTAACAGGCATGGAAGACCATTTGGCCCATCTTAATTTGTCCATCCATAAAGTCTGTAGTCTTCTCATTGTTGCACTTGTCTTTTAAAACGTTGCCACCACCTCGACTGTATTTCAAAATCCATTTCATGAATATCAGCCCTAAACTGCCCCCTTATTAGATCAAACCTGTGTCCCTTCATTCAACTTCCACAGCTTAATGTGTTCTTTACTATTTGTAATCTTGTATAACTCTGTAAGATCACATTTATTTAACTCGGAAAGAAGTTTCTATGTCATGTCGTTCCAGTCTCTTATTGTTGATCCCTAGCACAGTTGCAATGCATGAATATATCTTGATTCTTGGACAAAAAATTGGAAATATTACCTGAGTCTGACCAGAGGGCTGTAAAACCTGTCCATCTATCCCTAGAACTTCATATAGATCCAATCAGAAACTGCCATTTTAAATACCTCCAGGATCACAGTATCTGGGCAGCACACACATGACTGGTGGGTAAGTGTAAGAAATTGAGGCATTTGTCCCATCATCATTGTCAGCATCCTGTCAACTGCACACACTGTAATCATGGCTAGTGAGAGTGGGTGTTTGAGCCAGTGATGAAATACTGGTCAAACTGGCTGCATTGTCCTGGCTAGTGTTGCTGTTAGTACACTCACCCAGGCAATTGTAGACAGTTCAATCACGTTCCTCAAATGTAACTGGAGGAAAGCTTTCGCTGGGTCTGAATGTCAGCCGCTCATAGCACAAAATCCAGCTTCTGGCCTGCTCTCGCTGCAACAGAATTAATGTGGCTGCTTCAACTGGGTTCCAGGTTCATGGTAATCTGGTTTGGACGGTGAACAGAAAGACGGGGTGGTTGGGTTCTTGTTCTAGATGGCATTGACATCCCACAAGTGGCAATGTTACTTGGCACTCATTAGCCCGAATTTGGATCCAAGACTTGCTGTGCGCAGGCACTGACTGCTTCATTATGTTGGGAAACATGATTAAAGTGTAACACTATGTAACCACCAACTAAGAACTCTGCTTCTGACCTTGTTATCTACGTGCTACACCTTTGTCAGTCTCTATTTTCAATTTTCTTCCATCCCCTTCTTCTGAAGGTACCAACTCTGTCAACAAAAGTATTTCCACAAGGATTTGGGGTAACAATGGTTCTGTTCATGTATTAACCTCAACAGTGAGTGCCAATTTATTGAAAGCAGACTGATCATCAAATTCATCATCCCTAACCCTAAGGCACTGAGGCTAGTTGTTATGCCATGACCACTGTGGTTGTTACAGCTCAGGAGGGATCAAAGAGAGCTTTCACAATCTGAATGACTTGTGGACAGTCAATTTAACTCTAATTTTTCCAATACAGTATAAACCTTTAAACTAGTATTTTTAATGAAATTAAATAAATAGCTACAGATACCAGTCAGCATTTATTGACAAACAATTTTATTTCAAGTTTTTCAACACTGTATTTGTTATCAAGTTACATTTATGTATCTCCCATCTGATAAAAGCAGTTTCCCATATTAACTCTCACATGTCTGTGGCAACAATACCATTTACATTGTTGAGCCATTTATCACAGTGAAATATCAGGAATTGCAAGCTCTTGTTTAACAATGAGATTCATGCAAATGGTACAAAGACCACAAGTATCGCAGAAACACATCAGTCCACATCCTCCAACCTGCCACTGATCCATTATTTCACTGTGACCATCAATGTCATTTCTTGTGTTTTTATACAACACGGTGATGTTTCAATGATGCGACAAAGTGCTTTCCATTACAAATTATTTTCAGAGTACAGTGACTCTGCTTAAGCAAACTACCCCAGCTCTTTGGCCAAGGGGGCTGCAATTACTACATTTATGTAATTACACAGTGTCCGGTTGGCTCAAGACCAGAATTCTTGTCTCACAATCAGAAGATCGGGTAGTTTGAACAGTTCCAGTTGTTATACGATAACCAAATCAGTGTTCCTCAGCTGCCCGTATAGCTGCAGAAGTTTGGCCACAGTATCGCTCATATTGATTTCCACCCCAACACACAACTGGTCGCGCAACGACCGCACCTCTTTAAGCAGGCCCTGAAGTAAAACAAAACCCAAAAGTAGAAATTACAGTGTGAACAATCCCAGAGAGATCTCTTGCTCTTTGTGCAACACAAACTGACTACCATCTGGAATGTGATTCTGGACCGTCTGAAGAGAGCACTTTGAACTGCTGCATCCTCCCACCTGCACCCAACATTTGGAAAATTGGTCAAATTGTCGACCTGGATCGACCTGGCCTTCAAGAGTAAAAGTGGGAGTTGAATTTGACCAAGTAAAAGCAATCCTTTAATTTGTTGCTTTATGAATTTCAAACTTTATTGCATTTTTGCTGGGATGGGAATTCTGTTCATGGAATTAAGTCACCAAAAGTAGAGAATTTAAAAAAAAACTTGTTTTATTCAGGTTGTAAGTTTGCTCACTGGGTTGGAAGGTTTAATTTCAGACGTTTCATCACAATACCAGGTAACGTCATCAGTGAGCCGCTGATGAAGCATGACCGTTCTGTCCCGCTTTCTATTTGTGCTCCTTGGTCTGTTAAGTCCTGGTGATATCATTTCCAGGACTTCTTCTCAGAGGTTGGTAAATGGGGTCCAAATTAAATGTATTTATTGATGGAGTTGAGGTTTGAAAGCCAGGTCTCTAGGAATTCCTGTGTATGTCGCTGTTTAACCTGTCCTAGGATGGATGTGTTGTCCCGGTTGAAGTGGTGTCCTCCTTCATCTGTGTGTAAGGATAATAGTGATAGCTGGTCATGCCTTTTGGTGGCTAGTTGGTGTTCATGTATCCTGGGTGTGTTGTGTCTTCTTGTTTGGGTTTGTTGTTTTAAGAAACGACGGACTGTGCTTATCAGATATCCTTTGTTCTTAAATAGGCTCAATAGATATTTTTCTTCTGCTGCTCATAGTTCCTGGGTGCTGTAGTGTGTTGTGGCCCATTTAAGTAATATCCTGATGCTGCTCTATTTGTGGGTGTTGGGGTGATTGCTCCTGTAGTTAAGTATCTGGTCGGTGTGTGCTGCTTTCCTGTAGACGCTGGTTTGTAATTCTCCATTGGCGGTTGACTGTGACAACAGACTCCCCTTCCTGGATGTCACAGTGGAACGAACAGTCAATGGAGAACTGCAGACCAGTGCTTCACCAGAGGCTGACTGATGATGTTACCTAGCATGGTGACAAAACGTCTGAGAACAAACCTACCAGCTCAGCGAGCAAACTTACAACCTGAATCTCAACCTGAGCTACAAATAGAGTCATAGAGTCATACAGCACAGAAACAGACTTCTCGGTCCAACTTGTCCATGCTGACTAGATATCCAAACCTAATCTAGTCCCATTTGCCAGCACTTGGCCCATATTCCTCTAAACCTTTCCTATTCACATATCCATCCAGATGCCTTTAAAATACTGTAATGGTACCAGCCTTCACCACTTCCTCCGGCAGCTCATTCCATGCGCGCATCACCTTCTGCGTGAAAACATTACCCTTTACGTCCCTTTTATATCTTTCCCCTCTCACCCCAAACCCTCTAGTTCTGGACTCCCCACCCCAGGGAAAAGACTTTGTCTATTTACCCTATCCATGCCCCTCATTGATTTTATAAACCTCTATCAGGTCACTCCTCAGCCTTCGACGCTCCAGGGAAAACAGCCCCAGCCTATTCAGCCTCTGCCTATCGCTCAAATCCTCCAACCCTGGCAACATCCTTGTAAATCTTTTCTGAATCCTTTCAAGTTTCACAACATCCTTCCAATAGTAAGGAGATTAGAAGTGCAAGCAATATTCCAAAAGTGGCCTAACCAATGTCCTGTACTGCTGCAATATACCTCCCAACTCCGATACTCAATGCCCTGACCAATAAAGGAAAGAATACCAAACGCTGCCTTCACTAACCTATCTACCTGCGACTCTACTTTCAAGGAGCTATGAACCTGCACTCCAAGGTCTCCCCATTCGGCAACACTCCCCAGAACCCCACCAAGTATATAAGTCCAGCTAAGACCTGCTTTCACAAATGCAGCACCCCGTAGCCCACCGGCCCATCTGATCAAGACCTCGCCATAATCCGAGGCAACTTCCTCGCCGTCCACAACACCCCCAACCCTGCAAAAACCCACCAAATATACCTCCCAAGTTCACATGCAAATCATCCACACAAATGATGAAAAGCAGTGAACACAGCACCAATGCCCGTGGCTCTCCATCTGTCACAGGCCTCCAGCCTGAAAAACAACCCTCCACCACCACCCTCTGTTCTCCACCCTTGAGCCGGCCCTGCATCCAAATGGCCAAATATCCCTGCACTCCATGAGATCCAACCCCGCCAGTCAGTCTCCCACAAAGAACCCCATTGAACTCCCCACCGAAGTCAACACAGATCACGTCCAACGCTCTGCCCTCATCAATCCTCCCTGCTACTGTTTTAAAAAACTCAATCAAGTTTGTGAGACATGATTTCCCACGCACAAAGCCATGTTGACGATCCCTAAACAGTCCTTGCCTTCCCAAATACTTGTAAACAATGTACCTCTGGATTACCTCCAACAACTTGCCTACCACCGACGTCAGGCTAACTTGCAGGTTAGTGTCCTAGATCTTTAAATAAAACATAGGTGAGACAATTTGTTTAATTTCTGTGATTAAATTAGAAGAGAGAGAAATGGCTCTTAAAATTGCTAAAGAGGTTCTGGGATTTGAAGATGATTCTCAAATTTGCCAAGAAAGTTTAGAAGAAAAGAAAAAGGCCATATTTTTAGAATTAGTAAATAAGTTAGATTTGGGTTTAACGAAGGACAGAAGTAAAGCTGAAATTGTAAGGGAATTACTCAAACACTTAGATGTGTCAAAGAAACAGACAAGTGCAGTAGAGGTAAAAAATACTTAAATTACAACTGAGGAAAATGGAGTTAGAAGACAAACAAAGGGAATGAGAAAGGGAAAGAGAGACAGAAGAGAGAGAGGAAAAAGAGAGAGAGAGAGAGAGAGAGAAGGTTTTTAGCTGAGCAAAGGGAGAAAGAAGAAAGGGAGAGACAAAAAGAGAATGTGAACTTGAGAAGTTGCGACTTAGCCAGCAAAGTCAAGGTAACAGGATAGAGATTAAAACAGAAGGTAGTAATATATACAAATATGTCAAAACTCCGTCACATTTTGATGAGAAAGAAGTTGAAGCCTTTGTTATTTCATTCAAAAAATTGGCTAGGCAGAGGGGTGGTCAGAGGGTGGATGGGTAATGCTAGCTCAGACTAAACTGGTAGGCAGAGCTCGCGAGATGTTTGCCACAGTGTCAGACAAGGTGTCAAGAGATTATAAAGAGGTTAAATAGGCTATTTTAAGTACTTATGAATTGTTACTAGAAGCACATAGGCAGCATTTCAGAAACACAAAAAAGGAATCTGGTCAGACTTACGCTGAGTTCAAAAGAATTAAATATTTTGACTGATGGGTGTGTGCTTTGAAAATAGTTAAGACAGTTGAGGCTCTAAGAGAGATTATTCTGCTGCAGGAGTTTAAAAACTCACTTCCGGAGATGGTAAGAATTGATGTGGAGGAACAGCAAGTTCAGGAAGTGAGAAGGGCAGCAGAAGTAGCAGATGAGTACAGCTGGTGCATAAGATAAGCTTTCAGCCAGAATTTCGTCCTGTGAGGGACAGAAGTTGGGAGAAAGGGAGATCCTACACTACAAAACCAAGAGTAGACAGCACTGCTAAGAATTTACCACAGGATAAAAAAGAAGCTCAAGAGGGTGGAAAGCAGGTGAAAGGCCTCAGGTGTTTCCACGGATATGGAGTGGGGCACAGTAAATTACAGTGCCAGTGGTTTCAGAAGGGCAGTGGGAAAAGGTGTTTTCATTGCCAGAAGGTGGGACACGCAAAGTCACAGTGCTGGTCATTAAAGAAAAGCACTATGGGAAAAGATGTAGTAAAAGAAGCTAAGCCAATAACATTAGTAAAGGGATAGGTTAGGAAGCTATCTATCTCAGGAGCATAAAATGCAGTTGAAAGATTTGTTACTGCAGTATAAGGACATCTTCTCAGAAGTCGCAAACTTCTCTTTATTCTTGAGTTGTGGGCACAGTGTTAATTCCCATCCTTAGTTGCCCTGAGATATTTACAGTCTTCAATGTAGTGTGGAACTGGAGTCCTATACCAGCTACTGTGCACTGTTCTTTGGAGCAAAATGGAAAGCTTTGTGTATTATCATCTACTGCCACCAGAGGCCTCTAGCATGCCCAGAAAATTCTTCATTAAAAAAATCCTTACTGCAGTAGGCATTTTCTTATAGTCGACACTAATATTTAGGTCATTTTTAAAAACAGTCATAGCATAATTTGGCCGACAGAATCTGACTAGGAGGCAGATTCAATTCCATAAACAAAATCGGTGTCCCAACTAAAATGTGGTTAAGTTAGAAATTCCTTAAGCATCAACTCATCGGATTTATTTTACTTAGTCAAATTCAATTCCAGATTTCCTTTTTAAGATGTAAGATCCAGGTGTACAATTTGACCAATTTTGCTAACCAGCCAGCTTCAGCTCTGATCAGAATAAATACCCTTTTGCAGATTGAGCATATAATAGATACAAAATTGAACATACATGTTGGCCTGAAACCTCTTTCTGCAGAAGTATACAAGAATGAAGAGGGATCTTTACAAATTAAAGTGCTTGAATCAAACAACGCAGGATATTGTATTCTGCACCTGTATTAGCTGAGGTTCACTGGTCAGGAAGAGATCAAGAGCTATCGTAACAACATCCCAGCAAAAAGCTCACAATACAATACTAACTGATCTGGATAATTAAGCACTGAAACTGATAGTAAATTAGATTTGCATTGGTGATGGTAGCCCCTCACTACGTCACATACTAGTCATCATACAGATGCAATAACAGTGTGCATTGACTAGCTACTTAACCACTCATGCAACCTCACTTTCTTGCCTGTTCACAATAACCTTTGATTCCCTGTCATCCCAAAGTCTGTTGATCTCAACCCTGACATTATTCAATTGAGTAGCCACCGTTCTTGGAGGCAGCAGATTCCAAAGATACACAGCCCTCTGTGGGAAGAAATTCATCCTCACCTTAGTCCAAATTGGCTGAACTATCATTCCTGAAAATGTTGCCCCCAATTCTAAATTCCTAAACCATTTAGCATCCAATGCAAAATCATCTCCGAACTTTTCACATGACTTTTGATTTTCCAAGTGTCCCTGTGGAAATGCCTATTTGGACGCAACAGCCAACATCAGATACTCTCTGTCCTTTGTTGCCATGTACAGTCTGTTAGATCATAATAACATCAGCACCTAGTCTGAACCGAACATGCACTGCATTTTTGAATTTATGCCCGACTGAGAAACCTCTTAGTAAGAAAATTACTGTTGAATGGCAGAGTGTAGAATTGAGAGATGACAGCACATCCCCAAGTGATAGAATTTTTATTCAGTTCCAGAAAATAATATTCACTGTGCTCTTCACCAACTGGAGGTAGCTAAGTCAATTGTTCTCAGTGCATAGTACTGTTACCTAAATAGGTCTCTACATGCCTTAACAGATTCACTAGTAAAAAATGAGGTCTGCAGATGTTGGAGATCACAGCTGAAAATGTGTTGCTGGTCAAAGCACAGCAGGCCAGGCAGCATCTCAGGAATAGAGAATTCTCTATTCCTGAGATGCTGCCTGGCCTGCTGTGCTTTGACCAGCAACACATTTTTAACAGATTCACTGGCAGGATCTCTTGAGTTGCACTGCCCTTTGGTTTATGATGTAGATTCTTATAATCAGGATCAAAATCAAGATTAATTTTCACCCTTTTTCAGCAGGTTCAGCAACAAGAATAAGTGATGGGAAAAATCTCTGTTTAAATCAATTTCCTTTCATTTAAAACTTTGAATCAGAACTTCTCACCAAGCCTGAACAGTACTTTCAAAATTTGGTTGCTTGTATTTTATTTACTAATTGATTGGAATTCTCGTTCATTAAACAATAGCCTCAATGGTGATCATTTATAGAGCATTTGATGTGAAAAACATCGTGCATATATGTGTTCTCTGACCCATCTCAGGGTTTGTGTCACCCTGTAGAGGAAATCCTGTATGTTGGCTTACACAATTTCTGGTGGGGCTGTGGGTAATGTTATAGAACAGAGGGACCTAGGGGTGCAAGGACATAATTCTTGTGCATAACATATACAGGGGAGTTAAAAAAGTGTTTGGCACACTTGCCTTCATTGCTCATTCCTTTGAGTATTGGAGTTGGGAAGTCATGTTGAGATTGCACAGAACATTGGTGAGGCTTCTTCTGGAATACTGTGTCCAGTTCTGGTCGCCCAGTTACAGGCAGAATATTACGCTGGAGAGGGTTCAGAAGAGATTTACCAGGGTATGGAAAGTTTGCATCATAAATAAAGGTTGGGATATTTTTCACTAGAGCGTAGGAGGTTGAGAGGCAATCTGACAGAAGTTTATAAAAAAAAATGAGAGGTATAGATAGAGTTAATAGTAGCTGTCTTTTCTCTAGGATGGGTAATTTCAAGACTAGGGGGGCACATTTTTCAGGTGAAAGAACAGAGATTTAAAAAAAGACATGAGGCAATTTTTTTTTACACAGAGTGGGATTCACATGTGGAGTTAACTTCCTGAGGAAGTGGTGGATGTGGGTATAATTACAACATTTAAAAGACATTTGGATAGATCCATGAATAGAGAAAAGGTTTGGAGGCATATGGGCCAGGGGTAGACAGGTGGGATTAGTTTAGTTTGGGATTATGTTCGGCATGGTTGGATCAAACAGTCTGTTTCTGTGTTGTGTGACTCTATGTGAGCAGCACAACCAAATTTAATTCTGTTTCCATCTGAAACTCAAGACCAGTTTCCAAAAGAAGTCAATGGATAGTCATCAGAACCTGACCGAGCGTTTCCCCTCCTGAGCACAGGGATACTGAACTGGAATGGCTCTCCTGTTATTCCAACAGATATCAGCCAACTCATGAGTACTTACGCCTGGAGGACCATCAACTTGGTAAAAGACATTCTTCGGTCTGCCTGAAACATGTTGGTCTTCCAGACCTCGACTGAGTGTTGCAGACTGGCACATCCCAAGGTTCAGGTCTACGTGCTGAGGAACACTCTAAAGCTTGGGGCAGCTGCTGTCAAGGCTCAGTGGGGAAAGACCACTGTCTGAGGTCTTCCTGCTGAAGGTAAATGGGGGTCTGTTCAGTTAACAGACCCTCCTGTTGCCTCAAACGCATGTAAATTTAGTCTGGTTCAAGTAAGAAATGCCTTTAGTTTGTTTGGATAGCATCAACCTCCAATGTTAGTTTGTTTCCTTGATATGCTTCTGTACGGAACTGAAGTGTATTTGTGACTATGTAAATAAATATTTCTTTTATGAATAAAGTATATTTCTGAAGTTAAGAAAACATACTGATGCACACCAAGAGAAACATTGACTGCACCTGGAGAGCCATCAACTCAGTGAAAGACTCTTTGGTCTGTCCAAAACTTGTGGGTCTTCCACAACAAGGAGTTGACCCTGACCGAGTGTGGCAGACTAGCACATTCCAAGGTCCAGGACTACCTGCTGGGGGACGCATGAAAGCCTGGGGCAGCTGCTGCCAAGGCACAGAGGAGGTCTTCCTGCTGAAGTTAAATGGAGGTTTGTTCATTTATTGGATCCTTCCAGTGCCTCAAATAAATGTAAATATAATCTTACACCAGTAAGAAATGCCATGATCTAGTTTGTTGTACAAAGTCAAACTCCAATGTTTGCTTGTTCCTTCATATGCTACTGTACAGAACCAAGCTATGTTTGTACGTATTTAAGATTTTCTTCTGAATAAACTTTTGAAATAAAAAAAAGTGCTGAGAATCAAGCCTGGGACCCTGCTGACTGCGTGGCAACTTTGTCAGTGCCAGTCTCTCTAACAAACATTCCTCCAGTCTAGCAGGAAGTATCATACTGACCTAAGATATTGCTGAGCACAATAAGAAAACAGCTCATCCATAAACCTTGACATAGGCTCAAATAGGTTAACAATGTTAAAAACATACCACAGACTTGCTGGCGACAGAGAAGCCGTAGCTGGGTGCTCAGGAGACAAGGCCAGATGGTGTTAGTAATGTTCTCATCCCTGTCTTAGAATATACACACACACGCATTACAGCAAACCAGTAAGACCAGTGGTGCCCAGTCCCAAGGTGGCTGGTTGTGCAGAATGTTGCCAGAATAAATGAGTGCCTTTTAGGGAGCTGCCTCCAGGACTCACCTAAATGATTTCTACCTTTGGTAACTGAAATATTTCGATCGGATGCACACTGGTTTATTTTTACCTTCTCCCAGTTATTCCTGCCTGAGAGAGCATCCAGGAGATGCTCAGTTGTAATTCAGACAGGTTACTGCTCCAGGTTTAAACATAATCCTAGGATCGACTTTGAAGATGTAACCTTTTCCAAGGGTCAACACTGTGTTATCAGGTAATTTGCCAGACCTCAGGGATTATAAGAATGATGGAGGGATTGGAGGGAGGGGAAGATATATGGGGTATACATCTTGGGCTTTAGGTTTTCAATTAGCGAATCAATAGCACAGTCTGCCTTCCCCGCATCTGCCGAGCCCCTCACTCAAGTCTCAGCAGAGTTCCCAAGTTTATTTTACACTCCCTTTACCTCAGCATTGTGTATCAGCCGTCTTAGACACTGTACTCGAAAGCCAGGCAATGAGTCACTGCTGGGAGAACTCTGCTCCAACAGCATCTGTTCAGTGTAAAAGAAACATAAGTACAATTAATCAATTTGAGAAGATTGGTCAAATGACAGGTTTGCTATGAAGGTCTCAAACATCTGGTTACATTGTACATCCCTCACACTTCATTACTTTTTACAAACAGTGACTGAATGAGAAATAGCAGTTACTCTACAACTAAGCATTACTTTAACTGTAAAGATTAATGATTTGTCCGTCCATGCCAGTGCTTTAGCTGGTGTTTTTCCCTGGTAAAAATGTGCTGTTATTTCTTCTTTCCTGATTCACCCTGTTCCTCTCTAAAACCCCAGGCAGGAGACCAATTCTCAACCAATGAGGGACGCCGGTAGCCCACAGTGAAGGCCTGATTTTTGAGGATGCGGTGGTGAGGACAGGCCTCATGGAGCCAACACTCCTCCTGATCTTGCCACCTTTCCTATGTGGAAATAGCAAGCTTCTATATGCCTTCATTTCCTCTCCCCACGGACCAGCCCTCCACCTTGGAGATCATTTTGACTTGCAATGGCAGGAACCAGTGAGGGTCCCACAGGATTGGAACAGCTAAATATACCTCCACTGTACGTTTCCACTAACACGGCACTGCAGTGTCACTTTGCCAAGTGCTCCACAGCTATAATAACAGAAAATTCAATGAAAGAACATAATCTTAACATCTCTTATTTACTATGTTAGATCCAAAGACGAGCCATATTAATTTGCACAAAATGTAGCAAATCTCAGGACTGGAAGTAGTTTAGAATTCAGCAAAAGAGGATCAAGAAGTTGATTAAGAGAGGAAAAACAGATTGAGTGTAAACTTGCAAGGCACAAAGTAGACTGTAAGAGGTTCTATTGGTATTTAAAAAGAAAAAGATTAGTAAAGACAAACTTACAGTCTGAAATGGGAGAACTGATAACGGAGAACAAAGAAATGACAGAGCAATTAAACAGCTACATTTGGCTCTCCTTCATAGAAGAAGACAGAGTCATAATCATAGTCATACAGCATAGAAATAGACCCTTCGGACCACCAGTCCATGCCAAACTTAATCCCAAAATTACTAGTCCCACCTGCCTGCTCCTGGTCCATATCCCTCAAGCAAGGGTCTGTTGGGAAGGAGGAATTGTAGGATATTAGTGTTTTAAAAAAAGGAGTGCAGGAATAGAAATTAACAGAGCAGAAAACAGATCAATCCTCATGGTCTGATAATCGACATGTCAAGACACAAAAGGTGGTGGTCATGGAAATATTGGATGCACTGTTGGCAACTTCCAAAATTCGATAAATTCTGGAACTGTCCCAGTAGAGTAGGGAGTGGCAAATGTACACCGGTATTTTAAAAAATGAGTGAGAGAGAAAACTGTAAATTAAAGACCTAACATCAGTAGGAGGGAAAATATTGGAGTATACTGTAAAGGATGTGGTATCAGGACACTTAGAAAATACCAACAGGATTACACAAGTCAACATGGATTTATGAAAGGGAAATCATGTTAAAAAACCTACTGATTTTTGTTTAATAGGCATAACTATTAGAGGAAGGAGGATCAGTGAACATGGTATATTTAGGTTATAGAAAAGGTTTTAAATAAAATCCTTCAAAGAAGTTAGTGTGCAAACTCAAAGCACACAGGATTGATGGTAATATATTGGCATGGTTTGATAATTAGGTCAGAGTGGTGCTGGAGAAGCACAGCAGGTCAGGCAGCATCCGAGGAGCAGGAAAATCGACGTTTCAGGCAAAAGGGCTTTTACCTGAAATGTTGATTCACCTGCTCCTCGGATGCTGCCTGACCTGCTGTGCTTTTCCAGCACCACTCTGATCTAAACTCTGGTTTCCAGCATCTGCAGTCCTCACTTTGCCATGGTTTGAGAATTAGTTAACAGTCAGAAAACAGAATCGGAATAAATGATTTGCTTTTAGAGGGAAAGGCGGTGACAACTGGATGCTGCAGAGATCAGTGCCTGGGATCCACCAATCAGCACATATATCAATGATTTAGAATGATGAACAAAATGTCATATTTCCAGCATATTTTGCTGATGTTACAAAATTGGGTCAGATTGTGAGTGAGGAGGAGGACATAGAGAGGCTGAAGGGTGATTTATACAAGTTGAATGAGTGGGAAAATGCATGGCACGTGCAGTACAACATGGATAAATGTGGCATTTTACACCTCAGAGTGCAAAACAGAAAGGCAGAGTATTGTTTAAATGGCGATAGATTGGGAAATGCTAATGTATAAAGGAATCGGTGTTATCACAGATGAGAAAGCAGGCATGCAAGTTCAGCGAGCAGTCAGGAAGGCAAATGGTATGTTGTCTTTCACTGCACGAGAGTTGACGACAGCAGCAAGGAAGTCTTACTGGGCTTGTAAACAAGGAAGCATGTATACAAGGTCTTGATGAGAGCATAGCCAGGATAGTGTATGCAGTTTTGGTATCCTTACCCAAGGGAAAATGTGCATAGCATAAAGGGAACACAGTGAAGGTTCATCAGACTGATTCCTGGGATAGCAGGTCTGTCATATGAAGACAGATAGCATCGACTGAGCCTGCATTAAAGGGGAGTTTAGAAGAATGAGAAGATAGAAAATTGAAATGTATTAAATTCTAACTGAATTGGAGAGATTGGATGCAGTGATAATAATCCCCCTAATCAGAGTGTCCAGAGAAAATGGCCATTACCTCAAGATACACAGTAGGTCATTTTGGACTGAAGTGAAGAGAAATTTCTTCAGTCAGAGGCAGGTGGCTCAGTAGTGAGCACTGCTGCCTCACAGCGCTAGGGACCGGCTTCAATTCCAAACTGTGTGGAGTTTGCACATTCTCCCCGTGTCTGCATGGGTCTCCTCCAAGTGCTCCGATTTCCTCCCACAATCCAAAAGATGTGTAGGTTAGGTGAACTGTCCATGCTAAATTAGTGTTCAAGGACATGCGGATTAGATGCACTAGTCGGGGTATATGTAGAACAATAGGGTAGGGGAATAGGTCTGGGTGGGTTACTCTATGGAAGGTCGGTGTGGACCACACTGTAGGAATTCGATGAAAAGGTGAACCTATGGAATTCTCTACAGTAGAAGGCTGTGGAAGCTAAATCACTAAAAATGAGAGAAATGGATTTCTAAATACAGAAGGTATCAAGGGGATATGGGGAGAGAACAAGATCATGATATTAAGATAGAACATCCACAGGCTTTTACAGGGATGGGCTTCATAGACAGTATGCTTTTGTCAACCTTGATCCTCCCACCACCCTTACTGTTTATAAACAGAACAACTCAATTCTATTCATAAACAATCGAGGAACAACAAAGATAAAGTGAAGATTCAGATACACGGTCGAAACATTGTCCTCTCATCTATCAAAAGGTACAAGCAGTTAAAGGGAAACAGTTTTTTATTCTTATCAGCGTAAAGATTCTAAACACAAGATCGCCTCTTTGCAGATTGTGTCTCCAGTAAAGCCATTTAAAGCAGTGCTGTGGTTGGGCCATGCATCAGCTGTGCGAAGAGCAAGACATTGATGGCTGGATGGAAACAGGACTCCGATCAGTCTGGCTTTATCAGCTCCATTTAACAGCTCTACTGCCCCAATGAAAACAAGGAGAAAGTACACAACTGTCTAAGTGAATCTTACAACCGCTTCACCAGTCACTAGAAAAGAATACCAGATCGAGAGCCCGCTCACAAGCAACAGGCCAAATGGCCTCCTTTTACTGGGGATGAAATCTGAAAGAGGGAATCTTGTTTCAAGAATCTTTATGTTGGGAAGAATCAAAAAACATCTCCCTTTAACAACAGGAACATGCTGCCTGTCCCTTTCAATATGCAAGAGCTTAATGTTTCAATCATTGATTGTACTTTGTAACTGAGCTGAAAATGTGTTGCTGGAAAAGTGCAGCAGGTCAGGCAGCATCCAAGGAGCAGGAGAATCGACGTTTCGGGCACGAGCCCTTCTTCAGGAATGAGGAGAGTGTGCCAAGCAGGCTAAGATAAAAGGTAGGGAGGAGGGACTTGGGGGAGGGGCGTTGGAAATGCGATGGGTGGAAGGAGGTTAAGGTGAGAGTGATAGGCTGGAGTGGGGGTGGGGGCGGAGAGGTCAGGAAGAAGCTTGCAGGTTAGGAAGGTGGTGCTGAGTTCGAGGGTTGGGACTGAGACAAGGTGGGGGGAGGGGAAATGAGGAAACTGGAGAAATCTGAGTTCATCCTAGGTGGAAGATGAGGCGCTCTTCCTCCAACTGTCGTGTTGCTATGGTCTGGCGATGGAGGAGTCCAAGGACCTGCATGTCCTTGGTGGAGTGGGAGGGGGAGTTGAAGTGTTGAGCCACGGGGTGGTTGGGTTGGTTGTCCAGGTGTCCCAGAGGTGTTCTCTGAAACGTTCTGCAAATAGGCGGCCTGTCTCCCCAATATAGAGGAGGCCACATCGGGTGCAGCGGATGCAGTAAATGATGTGTGTGGAGGTGCACTTTGTGTACTTTGTAACCAAATCTTTTGACTTTAAATTTTCAGCCACCTGATCAAGGATCCATCAATGTTCAATGAGTCACACCATGCAGGACCCATTGGAGTTCTGAGTGACTTAGTGGAGGGTCAATGTAGAGCAGTGAGGACAGGAGTAGCTCTGGCCAGCACAGACTGTCAACATCCTACCTGGACACGCCGTGTAATTGCCTGATGCAAGAAACAAAGCGTGGTTAGCGAAGAACATTCCATCACAATTTCCATGACAGTGAGTGGTCCATCAACAAAGAAATCGGCAATGGCAACCTGTAGGGGTAACAGCAGAATCAGTGCGTCTGCAAGGCTGGGTCAAGGTTCATGCACCTAAATGCTGCCGACAAGAGGGAAATAATCCATTTTGAATTAAGTAGTACAATTAATGGAAATAAGCAATATCGCAATCTTTTTCTAATTTCATACTAAAATTTAAATGTCCAGCTCCCTTACCACTTTATCAAATGTCACTTCTGCTCTTGAAAATTCTTGTTTCTCACTGGATAGGCCTTCATAACAGTAGGCAGGATTCACAAAACCCAGCATTAACTAACTGACAATCTCCGACAGAGCAAGCATTAACCATTCACCTGCTTTGAGAGTATCCGGACCCTGCTGGCGTCCGGTGCAATACAGTGCACCATTGGTAGAGGCTGCATCCTTACTGTTGCCACCTCAGGATTGCCAGAGAACAGCCACTGAAGGACATCAGATCCATTCATTGCACCATTTCCTGGGGGGAGGTGGGGAAAGAAAAAAAAGAGGGAAAACACCAACTCAGTGGAAATGCTCTATGGGTCAATCATGGAAAGTACACTCAATTAAAATGTTCAAGCAGAATAACTGAAAACCCCTTGCAATTCATCTACTG
Source organism: Hemiscyllium ocellatum (assembly GCF_020745735.1). Lineage (NCBI taxonomy): Eukaryota > Metazoa > Chordata > Chondrichthyes > Orectolobiformes > Hemiscylliidae > Hemiscyllium > Hemiscyllium ocellatum. The sequence goes on along the minus strand of NC_083425.1, from coordinate 22,412,585 downwards.
ACTCCACAGCAATCTACTGATTACTGTAGTAAAACAATAGATTAGATAGAATTTTGTTGAAGTTTCAGAATTGTTTACTTGTATAGAGACACTGGAGTTATGTTGCTGTTGTGTCCTCACCAGAGGAAGCTGTAGAAAAAAGCAATGAACGGAAAACTTGAAGTTAGTTTTCCTGGAGCTGTCCCCGGGAAATCACAGGGGGCCACTTTGAGGTAACTTAATTGAAAAAATGGTAGTGCAGTTCATCGTAAGTAATAGCAGGGATATCAAAAACCATTCGGCCCATCACATCCATACTAGTTAACAACTATCCAGCATAATCCTATTTTCCAGCCTTTGATATGTAACTTTATAGGTTACAGCAATTCTGAACATATGCATGTACTTTTTAAATGTTAGGAAAGGTTCTGCCTCTAGACCCTTTCATGCGGCATCTTCCAGTTTCCGACCATCGTCTGGGTGAAAGCATTTCCTTCAAATTACAGCAAAAAAAATTGCTACCGCTTGCATTAAGTCTATGGCCCTTGGTTTGGTCACTACATCTACAGAGTATAGGATTTTCCTATCCACTCTAATGAGACACTATGTTGTTTTAAATCAGGTCTTAAATCAAGTCTCTCTCCTCTGTTGTAAAAGGAAAATAACCCCAAGCTAGCCAATCTTCCCACATAACCCACATTGTCCAATCCAGGCTCTAATCATCTAGCTACAGGCAGAGAACTAAGTGTTTTCAGGACAATGGAACATCTCTTGATTTGGACACAGTCTTCTATTTTAAATTAGTAACTGCAGCAGTATCAGTCTGAGACCGAACTGACAAGGGAGTCAGTAATATCTCAGTAAACAAAACCTGCTGTTAGATGCCTCCAGCACAATCCCTGAGTTAGCAACAATTTCAGCACTGGAGCAATAAAGTGCTGAACATTAATCTTGAATAAATCTATGGGCAGAATTGGAGCTGCAGGACTTGGAAACAGTGGAGACTCTCTGTCAATAAAAATTGGGATCAGCATCAAGCACATTTTATGCCAAATACAGACTAATGATCTCTCTGTCACATTTGCTCAATCTTATCTATTTTTGACTTAACTTATAAACACAGGGGCATGATGCAATATTTCCTGAAATCATTTTGCTTTTCAAAATCCACTTGGAGGTATTGGTGGGAGGAAGATACAATGTCACATACTAAACAGTAAGAAAAAACTGGCATTAAGTAAAAAAGGGCCTATCTCTGCTAGACAGTATCTTCTGAATCACACTTTTAACAAACCTGACAAACTAAACAAACTACCCTTTCCCAAACCAAGCCCATAAATGTTGAAATGAGAAGCAAGAACTTTAATTAGATACCAGCTTCACCACATTTATTATGGCAGAGCAAAACGAGACACTTTCCCCACAGAATTCATCTGTGTAACCACTGCCACAGCTAGCCCTATGCTCAGTGAGTTGTGCTCACCTTTATCAGTGAGGCCAAGTACAAATGGCTCAAAGCCCACCATCTCCTGCCAGCTCACCACTCAGTATCAAGAAAACTGTGGCCCAGAAGAAATAAAGATACCCTAAACTCAAGTAATCCACGAGGAGAAAGTGAGGTCTGCAGATGCTGGAGATCAGAGCTGAAAATGTGTTGCTGGAAAAGCACAGCAGGTCAGGCAGGGCTTGTGCCCGAAACGTTGAATTTCCTGTTCCTTGGATGCTGCCTGACCTGCTGCGCTTTTCCAGCAACACATTTTCAGCTCAAATAATCCACACCAGGCTAATTTAATGCATTGGTACCATTAAACAGGAAGCCTTTTTAAGTGACTACTTTTCATATGAAATTCACTGAACTCATGACCGCTACGGCTTTACTTTTATTTTTTTTTACTTTACCCTGGTTTCATAACACTCAAATATTCCTTTAGATTGTCAGCTCCATTTGATCATCCTGGAATTAAGGATAATTACCTAGATGTTCCTTCTGAATGTAAGCTGAGAGGAAATTGTACATTTTTTCCCCTGTTTTCTTTAAACACAGTAATGGGAGATGGAAAAACTGTTTGATTGGGTGGGCCACAAGAAAGTCATGTGATTAACCTCCAGGCATGCATCCAACCATAGCTGGCAACTTTGTGTGCTCTTCAGTCACAACTTGAATATAAAAAGCCAAAATTTGAGATGGCCCTGCTGCTTGTTTTTCCAGTTTAAGTGGGCCATATGAAACCCTAGTGACAAAACAGCCCCTCAAAAGAAAAACCTTTTAATGATAAAATCAGCTGTAGCATATGTTATGGGCTGAACTTAGTCAAAACACTCATGGGTTTTTAAAATCTGATGCTTCAGCCAGAGAGAGTTCCAGAAAATTCCATACAGAAGACTGCCAGGAGGGACACACAGCAGATCCAAGAAGGTTGCAAGCTATTCGGTTTTGAATTTTTCGTGGCCACAATGCCAGTGGGAACAAACTGCAACAGTATCGTCCACCATTCCCAACTGTCCGTTTTATATACGGCACCTCTAGTGAAATAGCAATTCATTCCTGGCCTTGAGAAAATGCCAACTCCCAATCGTACCCTGGGGCTGAGTCTACATGTCGAGATGTCGTGTGAGGCTGGATTTCCAGTGAATAACCTGGCAACACATGAACAGTGAGGTACCAGAGGTCAACAGCTAAATGTGGAACTAACCTCAGTATCTCCAAGAGAAAGAAAAATAGATGCAGAACAAAGCAGGGTAACTCATAAGATTTTGATTAAATCATGAACTATTTTAATAAGTCAGGAGAGGCTGCCAACTTGTCATCGCACATTTTGCACTGTCACACAGTCAAAATCGATCTCAGAAAGCCTCCCAACATTTTAGTGGGTTAGTACACTGGGTTGTTTTGTGGGAATGACCAAGCTTGGCCGAGTCTTTGAAAGAGACACTGACAATAGCCAGAAAGTGTCCCAGGGAAATTCTGTGCACAACTTCCTTGCTCAGTGCTACCTGGTCACAAGCTTGGAACAGCCATGGTTAGAGGCCTTGGATACAGATTGGTGGTGCTGTCACTCCACAGGTAAGTGTGCCTGAAATCAAAGTAGTTGGACAATCTCAGATATACATGCTGACAGATCAGATCTCAGTCCATCATTCATAAATCAAACTTTCCTACCTGTGCCCAAATCTTTCAGAACAGCCTTCAGCAGTTCATGTGACAACTTGATGGAAGCTGAGAAAGGTTCTTTAGCAGTACTCTCACTAGCCAGAACACTGAAAGAACCTTTTAACTTTTCACTGTCTTTAACGTTGTCAGCTTCAAAGCACATCAAGGACTGCAGAAATATTTTTAACGGGTCTGATATTCTGGATTTGCGGTTGATGTTCAGAGCTGGTACCACTTCAGCTGCTCCTCCTCCATTAATGTGCAGGCAATCTAACAAATCAATCACGTGAGTGTTTAAAGGCAAACAAATTCCATTATTATCAGAACATCCAGGAGCCAGCAAGGAACTGTGAGGGAAGGGGCATTCATTGATATTTCCTGTCAAAATACTGTTCAAGTTATAATAAAGAAAGCAGTGAATCGACACAGGAAATGCAATAAAATCATCACTCGCAGAGTTCAAAGGGACAGTGACCTCCATCTTCTTTCCAGGTGCAAGTTCAGTGATGGGAAAATTGTAAGTAAAGGCTGTGCTGTCCGAGCTTTTGGTCAAAGCAGATGTCTGCTTAATAACCTTGACACAAAGAGACCACTTGTGTTCCAGTGGCCAATCACTGAAGTTCTCCAAAATGCAAGAAACAACTAGTGAATCCTGCAGCAGTAAGCGGTTCCACTTTGCAGTGACACAACAGCTGATTAGTTGTTTCGAAGACACCGTTCCCTTCTCCTGATCTTCCTGACTGGATAGCAGCCCACAGCATATGTTGAAGTCCTGGTTCAGCCCCTTTAAAGCTTTGTCTTTTTGCTGCATGACATGCTTCAGGGATGTGATTCTGGGGACGAGAAAAAAAAAGACAAGTGAATTTTGATTTTACTGTTGTCCTGATCTGCTCTTCTTCAGAGGTTGCTGGGAGAGAGTTCCACAAACAAATTCTACTTTTATCAGAACATCCAGAAGCCAGCAAGGAACTGTGAGGGAAGGGGCATTCATTGGTATTTCCTGTCAAAATACTGTTCGAGTTATAACAGAGAAAGCAGTGAATCGACACAGGCTCTCTGTCTCTATGCTGCCATTCTTCCTAAAACTTCAAAAAGGAGTTAGGAGAAAGCAACCCAACATGGCGCCATAACAAAACCCAAACTGGTGTCACCATTCATTTTCTGATCAGGAATAGCAACCCCACCGTAAACAAGGGCCACTGTTGGCCACTGTAAACTGTCCTGTATGAGTGGTCTACCTGACTTGGCACTAACCAGGCAGTGCATCCATAGAAAAGCTTTAACTCATATTATCCTCCTACCTGTCAGTGACACTGCCAATCCCAGCGAGGAGATCCTTAATGCGTTGCCCTGCGCTAGGTGCTTTGAAGTTCATGCTTTTGGCTGCACTTGAACTGGAAGGTAAAGTACACGTCATCACCTTGCCTTTCGCAGTCAGTGCTACAAAGTTGAGGTCACCTGGTTAAAGACACAAACTGTGAACAGAGAGAAACCTTACACCACCCATTTCAGCAAACCTGCACCCCAGTCTTAGAACCCAAGAGGTGACCCGGCAACAATTAGGTTCCTGAGAGTTGCTTAAACCCTTGCCATCCGTGTCAGAATCAGAACCAGAACATTCAAGTAGACAGAAAGTGAAGGTGCCTTTGTCAAGCACAGAATGCTCTTCATCTAAAACACATGAGTTTGTGGTTAGAGTGTTAATGCAATAATATGACACAGAACAGAAAATATTTCCACTCCCAAGAGATGTGAGATCCTTGAGCAAGTAAATTAGAACAACGCTTAGTAGAATGAATTCCAGATACTATCCTCCCACAGAATCAGTAGCAGCTTGCAGTGAGGGACATCTGCAGCAAAGAAATATTGACTGATGGTCAGCAAGCAATCTGCTGGCTCTTACATGAATGATGCTAAACATGACAATAGGACCTTCACGAGACTGTGATTGTGTTTAATAGCAACAAAAATGCCAAAATGGGAAAACTTTAATAGAAAGGATTTTGAGGGATTCCACAATATTCTTTAAAAAGAGAGATTTGTCAATGCAAGTATCATTCTAATAACAGAATTGCTGCTAAGCATTTGCCTATTCTACTCCAGAATCTACATCACTGACATGTCCTCGCAGACTGTTACTTAGTTTTGTTCCTATCCCACACTCCAGTCAGTTTCTTCCAATGCATACTCCTTACTTCAGATCTCTGAACTTATGTCACCCATCGGAGAATGTTGGAAACAATGACTGAGTAAGGAATACAATGAAATCAGAAGCAGGAAAGTGCTGAAAATACTCAGCAGATCTTGCAGCAGTGGAGAGAGAAATAGAATCGACGCTTCAGGATGATGACCTTTCATCAGAACCAGATCCCTAGCTAAGATATTATTACCATTGGGTGTCAATGATGGGGTGGAAACAGCAACAATTCCACAGATGTTCAGACTAACGGGTGTAAGGATGGATGGCAAAATACCATCTGATTGGCTATTCCTCTCATCTGCTGTCCTCCCAGACACTTCACAGGATGTTTTTCTTTGGACAAACTCAATGCTGAAGAAATCCCAGCTAGTGCTGTAGTAAAGGGTACTAGCACAGCAACAGGCACTGATGACCGGCCCTCGAACGTGATACTCAATGAAGTTGGGAAACCATATCTCCATTTGAAGGCTGGCTTTGATAATCACTATTTTGCCACCTTTCCCGATTACCACAACACCATCAGGAATCAACGGCTTGTCCGATTGTGACTGGTGTCCAGGATCATTACTCCCATACTGGTTTATTGACACAGCCCCAATAAAAACTACTGGCTGTTCGAGATGGTGCAGCACTGTTATTCGTGATGCGTGACCTCTGACCTCAGAGCTCATGCATTTGATTGGCACAAAGCAAAGTTGGCCATCTGGCAATCCAAAGAGGATGATGGGAGAATTCAGCATGTTCGCATCCACACTAAAGAGCAGGCTAAAAAGCGATGGCTCAAGAGACATGTGATCATCGTTCCTCAATTGCTTCTCAGAATCCTTCACTGGCTGAGGGTAAATGCAACGTAACACTGGTTGGGAAGTCGTTTTGAGTGATTTTTCACAAGTTGGAAAATTGGGATGAAAAGCAAAGTCTATGTCTTCAATTTTTCTGCATGACTGAAGCTCGCAGCCTGCAGGTGGGAGTCTGAGGAAGGTCACCCTCCATTTCTGAGCCTCCTTTATCACTGTAACAATGATGTCATCTGACACAATGAAGGAGGAGATGGCAGGATCCCTGATGATGCATCCCTCAGCACTGATAGCACAGACACGAGGCATACTGCTCCCACGGTTACATTCCGACTGGGAAGCAGCAAGAAGCGATTCCCCAGCTTCTGTCTCTTCTACGAGGCTGAAAAAAAAGGAAGAATAAAGCAAACTGCATAACTTTTTATATAGGGATACGTAGCAATAAAATAAACCTTGAACACATTATGATATACTAAAAATTTGGGAAGTGACAGAATCTGGAAAATGAATCCAACAATCAAGTGCTTTCCTGTTCAAATTACTAGATAAACATGGTGGCACAGTGGTTAGCACAGTCGCCTCACAGCACCAGAGACCCAGGTTCAATTCCCGCCTCAGGTGACTGACTGTGTGGAGTTTGCACATTCTCCCCGTGTCTGCATGGGTTTCCTCCAGGTGCTCCGGTTTCCTCCCACAGTCCAAAGGTGTGCGGGTCACGTGAATTGGCTATGCTAAATTGCCCGTAGTGTGGGGTAAATGTAGGGGTATGGGTGGGTTGTGCTTCAGCAGGTTGGTGTGGACTTGTTGGGCCAAAGGGCCTGTTTCCACACTGTAAGTAATCTAATCTAATCATAAAGTCTACAGATAGTGATCATAAAGTCTACAGATAGTGAAGCAATTACAAGGAAACAGAGGTTCACTTTTTAAAAAAAAATTTCCTTCACAAGTCAAGGGCATCGCTGTCTAGATCAGCATTTATAGCCCATCCCTAATTGTTTAGAATCAACCACATTATTGTGGGTCTGGAGTCACATGGAGGCCAGGCCAGGCTAAGGACGGCAGTTTCCTTCCCTAAAGGACATTAGCGAACCAGGATGGGGTTTTCCAACAATCGACAATAGATTCGTGGTCATCATTAGACTCTTAATGCTAGAATTTTAGTGAATTCAAATTCCACCATCTGCCGTGGCAGGATTCAAACTTGGCTCCCCAGAACTTTACCTGGATTGTCTGGTTTATAAATTGCATCATCCACTGACATTTCCACCAAACACAAATGGACCCCACCACCAGGGATATATTTCCCTCCCCACCCCATCCACTTTCCACAAAGACTGTTCCTTCTGCGACTACCTGGTCAGGTCCACGTCCCCTAACAAGCCACCCTTCCCTCCTGGCAACTTCCCCTGCCATCGCAGGAATTGCATAACCTGTGCCCACACCTCTCGCTCCCCCCCCCACCATCCAATTTCCAGAAGAAGCCTTCCACTTCCATCAAAGTATCACCTGCACTTCCACGTGTCATTTAATGTATTCGTTGCTCCCGATGCAATCTCCTCTACACAGGGGAGACTAGATGCCTTCTCGCAGAGCACTTTAGAAAACATCTCTGGGACACTCACACCAATCAACCCCACCACCCTGTGGTCGCACATTTCAATCTCCCCTCCCACTCTGCCAAGAACATGCAGGTCCTTGGGCCTCCTACATTGTCACTCCCTCACCACCTGACGCCTGGAGGAAGAACGCTTTATCTTCTGCCTCAGGACCTTTCAACCACATGGCATCAAAGTGGACTTCACCGGTTTCCTCATTTACGCTTCCTCACCTTAGCCCAGTTCCAAACTTCCAGCTCAACACCGTCCTCATGACCTGTCCATCTTCCTTCCCACCTATCTGCTCCAACCTCACCTCTGACCTATCACCTTTACCCACACCTCCATTCACCTATTGCACTCTTAACTACCTTCTTCCTAGCTCTGTCCTCCCTCCCATTTATCTCTCCACCCCGAGGCTCCCAGCCTCATTCCTGACGAAGGGCTCCAGCCCAAAACATCGATTCACCTGCTCCTCGGATGCTGCCTGACCTGCTGTGCTTTTCCAGCACCATGCTCTGGATTAACAGTCAGCGATGATATCACAAGATTATCATCTCCCCTGAATACTGCATATTCCACTGATATTTTTTAGATTAAATTAGATTCTCTACAGTGTGGAAACAGGCCCTTCGGCCCAACCAGTTCACACCGACCCTCCAAAGAGTAACCCACCCTGACCCATTTCCCTCCAACTAATGTACCTAATACTGTGGGCAATTTAGCATGGCCAATTCACCTGACCCGCACATCTTTGGACTGAGAGATGTTGCATCTGACAAGGCGTGGAATCCATCAAATGACTCGATAATTTCAAAAGTGGCTTCAATTGTGCAAAGGAAGCAGTTACACTGACAAGGATTAGATAACCATGACTACACAAAGGCTAGACCAAGCTATATATTTACTTTGAATACAGGCCCAATGCTTTTCCACTTCTGTGGAAATATTTTGCACAATATAACAAATGCAACTATTTTTTACACTAGTTCTGCGTAGCTTAATCTATTCTCCAGTTGTCTTAATTTTAATAAACTATCACAGCAACAATTTATCTAATGTCCTTAAGGGAGGTAAAATTGTCCCAATGCCCTTCAAAGAGGCTGAAGAAACAAAGTGGATACTGAATTAAAGGACATATTAGGCAGGTTGAGCCAAAATTGGGTGAGATTTAAGGAAGATCTTGGAGAAGAAAAGTTAGAGGCAGATGGACCCAAAGAGAATTCCAGAGTTTGAGGCCTGGGTGACACTGATGGTGAGGAAGAGGAAGGAGGGCTTGCACAAGTGGCTAGATTTAGAGGAAAAGAACTAGTAGTCAACAGAATGGATGGCCTTAACTATAGAAGGAAAAATGTGCTTTACAAGAACGGGTCAGAACAAAGTGAGGAGCTCAAAGAAGGGGAAAGTACCTGTGAATGAAGGATCTGTATGTAACCTGCCGAAAGGACCGCACATCATTATAGTTTAGGTGAGTGTGTGGTAGAACATTACCCAAGGCAGTTTCAGTAAGAGGCAAGTTACAGACAAATGAATGATTTTGCTTTTAATCTTTCATGATGTGGGCATGAACTGTCCCATAGTTGTGGACATCAGGGGCTTATTAATGAATGAATCAACAGTTTGGAAGGAAAGGGAGAGGGACAATGAGCAATTCACAGACAGAGTTGAAGAGGTGATACAGAAAGGGCTGAGCAGGATGGGAAATTTGGCAGCACTAACCCTGTGATACTTTGGCAAGAGGAGAGGAATGCTGCTTCTTACTGGGACTTTGAGAAAGAGGCTGGGAGGACAACGGAGACCAAAGTATGCAGACAGTAGGGCGGGACCAGCCATGGCAAAGATACATTTCTTCTTTCCTAACTTTGATTGCAGGCCTAATTTTTTTTCCAGTTCTGTGGATTATAGAAATAACCTAGCATTTAATAACAGAATTCTGCAAAGTTTTACACTTGACATGTATAACCTGACGTACTCTCCAATTACACTAATTTTGATAAAAGACCAGAAGAATTATTTATCTCTCACTAGAGAAATGAAAAATGATATTAATGGGTAACAAATGGGGGAGGAAACTAATGAGAATGGATCTGGGAAGAACAAAAGGGAGACAAATGTTCTTCAATATTGCTCCTAGGTTCGGGTCAATAATTAAAATGACAAACAATTGGGGGTATGTAGTCCAAGAAAATGTACAACTCTCAATAGTTAACCAATTACCTGTCCTACTCAGGGTGTACTTAAACATCCATGAAATGCTATAATCAGCAAAGCAAAGGTTTCAGACTATGCCTCTACCCTACTTACGCAGTCCAGGCAGCTTTGGAACCCAGCAACAAGTCAAAAACATGGAAAATCAGCTGAGGTTCGAAGTTGCAAATTCAGGTGCTAATTTTGCATTTTCTTTTCATTACCAGCCAGGTTTCAAACAGATGCGGATCCTTTATCAACCAGCTGGGAGGTGTGCACAATAGATGAAATACATTCCCCTCCCCATTTTCTGTTTCCTCCCCGAGGTGATTGAGCTGATGCAGAGAAACATACCCCCTCGGGAAGGTCTGGGCATTAAATGACAGTCTAGACTGAGATTCCTGTTTGAAGACAGCTGCTGTGTTACAGCTATCAGGCTACAGCTGTTAAATGTTTTATGGTGCAGGTTTTATGAAGAGCAGAAAATATTCTTCCAATGTAAAACAGAACACTATATCCACAGGACATTTTAGTTTTGTATGTCGCTTTATTTCATATTCCAAGCTCATTCTACTGATTGTATGTTTTAATGAAACCAATGTCCATTTTCCACTCAAAGTTTGTGTTCAAAGAGCATTAGATATTTTACTTTTCAGTATATTCAGTCCTTACAATTTTTACTCCACTTGCATGTTAAAAAGGTATAATTCTTCTCCCTTCTCGCACATTTCCCAACATCAGAAATGTTATGCATTAATAAACAGAGTTTCATCTGATACTGTGGCCAGTCTAATGACCAATGTCACTTTAATAATTTTACTTACGGTCTGGCCTTATTTCAAATCTAAACCATATTTTCTGTTCTAACTTTATAGAATGGTAACCCTACCTTTCATCACTGGCAAAAATTCAATAATTGTAGCCAACAATTATCTTTATAGATGAAAACCATGTTGTACATCACATTCAACTTGGTCCATAGAGATTTTTGCTACAAGAATTTGTTGTAGCAATCAACAGTGATACATATCAAAAGTCACCATGGCTCAGAGGTCTATAGGGCTGCCCTCTCATTAGAGAGACGACTGGTGGCGTTTAACCTAGGGGTCACCATGTCTCAGGCAAGGGGAGAGATTGAGAAGAAAGGACCATCATAGTAACCTCAACTGTTATGGGAATCGAACACACACTGTTGACTTCACTCTGCATCAGAGACTAGCTGCCCAGCCAACTAGGCTAACCAACCCCTAGTACAATTCAAGCGCTGTAACACTACCCTTTGCTGACAGACTAACAACTTGTCTGTCAGCACCGACCTCCTGTGAAAGATGAAGCAAAATGATTAATTCCCCAACGGCAACAACTGCCAAAAGCTAACTAGAAATCCTGGATCTGTGGGAACCTGACCCACTCAGGCTGCTTCTATTGTTCCAACTTTTTAAAAAATCCCAGGACCTCCTACGTTGTTTATCTTCTCATAGACTACTAGGCACCTGTCCCCTAATCTCTATCTAAAAGAAACCCAGATAAAACACACCTTGTAATGCCACAGCATCATCATACTGCCATAGAAACTATGTCAAACTGCTGGTGGTTAGGGACCAATGTAAAATCACAGCCAACTTATTAAGGAAGCCATGACTCAGTAGAGCTTACTGAATACTCAATCCTATGGATCCTTCCACATAAAAGAACCTCCTATTTGCCCTTTGGATTCACCCAATCAATTAATCAATTTACCCCAATCACCCACTCACATACTTGCTAAAACAAAAGATTTCCCTTTGTTCCCTTAAACAAAACAATTGAAGACAACCAATTTTAAACAAAAACTAGTGAAAATATTAAACAATTTTTTCTTCATATTTCACAACTTATAATTCAATTAACCTTCCACATTCCCATTTCTTACCTTAACCAAAAAATACTGCTTAATTACAGATTGACAGAAATAGTATTTGTTTGCATTTTTATCATTCCTCATAACATCAACCTCCCTCTTCAAAAGTCTCCAGCAATTTATTGAAGCAAAGACCCTTTTTTAAAATGAAACAATCTCTGACAATTGGTTACTTGCTTTGGAAATTTATTTTCTTTCTAGGATTTCCTTTATGTTGGTAAGGTCGATGCTCAACCTTTACTCAGTGAACATACATTATCCCAAAGTGAACAATTACCCACATGAAATTTGCGGGAAAACATTTCTCAGAAATAAAAGCAGAAATTGCTGGAAAAGCTCAGCAGGTCTGGCAGCATCTGTGCAGAGAAATCAGAGTTAACGTTTTTGGGTTCGGTGACCCTTCCTTAGAGCTCAGCATCAGCTGAGCTTTTCCAGCAACTTCTGTTTTTATTTCTGATTTACAGCATCCACAGTCCTTTCAGTTTTGAAATATCTCTCAGATTGTACAGAAACAAAAAATGCTGAGAATCGCATCTGATCATGCAGCATCTATGGAGAGACAGTAAGTTAATGTTTCGAGTCCAGATTACTCTTCACCAGAGCAGCTCTAATGAAAAGTCATCTAGAAAAATTAGCTTGCTCTATCTCCATGGATGCTGCCCAACCCACTGTGATCTCCAGCACTTTTTGTTTTTAGTACAGATTCCAGCATCTGTAGTAATTTGCTTCTAAATTGTGTTTCTCAGATTGTCCCTTGTATACCATTTGTTTTAAAATATTGTATAAATATACCCCATACCAATAGCTTACATTAGTGCCAAGATTTCAGCAGCAAAGTTACTTTTAACTATCTTTGCTATTCTCTTGACTCCCTAGGCCAATTGACCACATTAACTGTTCTTTTACAACAAAAACATGACAAACTCTGCTGCACAGAAATAGTCATCCGGAAAAGAGCATGTGATGCTTTGCTAAAAACAACCAGCTTCGCATAGTCATAGAGATGTACAGCACGGAAACAGAACCTTCGGTCCAATTCATTCATGCTAATCAGATATCCTAAACTAATCTAGTCCCATTTGCCAGTACTTGGCCCATATACCTCCAAACCCTAACTATTCATATGCCCATCTAAATGTCTTTTAAATGCTGTAATTGTACCAGCCTCCACCACTTCCTCTGGTGGCTCATTCCATACACGTACCACCCTCTGCGTGAAAAAAGTTGCTCCTTAGGTCCTTTTTAAATCTTTCCCCTCTCACCCTAAACTTGTGCCCCCTAGTTCCAGACTCCCCCAACCCAGAGAAAAGATCCTGTCTATTTACCCTATCCATGCCCCTTATAATTTTATAAACCTCTATAAGGTCACCCCACAGCCTCTGACGCTCCAGGAAAACAGCCCCAGCCTATTCAGCCTCTCCCTATAGCTCATCATTATGTTTCTTTCATTGCGATATTTCAAGTATTGCTAGCCTAAAATGATAGGTATGAAGCAATATTGAAGAAGTCTTTTCCAACCATTCAATGAGCAACATCGTATCCTACAACTCCCTCTCACCCCATCACAACACATATTTTCTGTTAGCTTTGCACTTGGTTAAAAGCTGCTCACCTTTCACATAAATAGTCTGATTCCTATATAATAATTCACATTTATTCTAAGTAACCACTTTATCTTCTATGTCTTAGGCTTTCGAGTGGAGAGGAGACGAATTCTGGAAAGAAATGGAGATTTTTGCTTGACTTATACATTTGAAGCTACCATTACCTGAGCTCATGAACCCAAGACTAGAATGAAATAGACTTCTCAGATGTACACAACTTTAACAACCTTTGTGTACTTCAAATCAAACAAGAACTTGAGTACCAAGGACATATGCTTCACATTGTAACCCAATAAAACAGCAACTAGATGTATATCATTACTATTTTGTAGCTTCATATGTACAATAGTTGATCTATAAAACTCACAGATGCTCATTGCGAAGAGTGGATTTCTTTTTTTTTTCTGTAAATGCTATGAAGTGTTAATTAATCTATTTTCTGTCTTATCCAAGGCCAACAAATTGAGCCTGTACTTTTCTGAATTATATTTCACAAATGTTTTATTTACTCTTAAGACTTTCTTAATAGTAGCATGCTTCATCACAGCACTGAGTTCCAATCCGTCATAATTGGCACTGGGTCTAGTCTGACTATACAGCAGAGTTAACTGTCCAGTCAAACGTAACTGATCTTCCATGGATACAAAGTCATCTTCCTTTGAAGAGCAGGCTTTATTTTCTCACGATGTCAGTGATCTTTTCCAAGTAAGCTTTCTCCAAATATGTAGGGCATTCAAATTCTCAGAAAGAATATTGAGCCGAGTGTAGTCCCTTCCCAAACTAGTGGATAATCATCCAATAACAAAGAAATTTCTCTACTGCTTCGTAAAGCTAACTGATATAAATTATGGACCCCAACTACTTTCCATTTTCTTCGTGGGCATTGCCCATACTGGAACAGATGTTAACTTCAAACTTGATTTATCTCTAGGATTTTATGAAATCACCTCACCTGTTGCTATGTGATTTCTTTCCTGCACACCACTACTGAGGAGACTTTATTTTACTGCCGTTTTCCTTGATATTCCAATATTCACATTTTCATACAAATTCCTAAATTTACGATTGGCAAATTCCCTCCAATGTCAGTTGGGAATTTAGCCAGTGCCTCGGTCTGGCCCTTATCCATTTCCTCATTGTCTCTTCGAATATTCTTCGTTTCTGTTTACTGTACATTACTGTAAACTGACTAAATCTAGTTGCCATTGTCTATGAAATGCAAGATAAAAATATTCTACGGCCATATCTTCAAGTCCATTACTGCAATCTTGTTAATGGGAGATACATCATACGCCATGACGGTATTTTTTTTTAAGATATATAACATTTATCGCTAATCTTTTCTATTGGTTTAATATACTGATACTCTTGCATTCTTTAGATGATAGGCAAATCTGTAGTTGTAAGACAATGAGCCTTTGTTCCTTTAAAATCCTACTCCCTGATGCCAATAACATCTGCTTAATATTTTGATTTATTTAATAATATCTAACTTCTGAAATGTCAAGATTGTGTAAACCGCCAATCCAGTGATTTATGCAAAACAATTGCACCGTCGTGTTCCTTGGTCAGTTTCATTTGAGCCTTCTTCATAGATGCCTGCTCAACTGTAAGAGTATTTCAGAGCTGAAAATGTGTTGCTGGTTAAAGCGCAGCAGGTCAGGCAGCATCCAAGGAACAGGATGCTGCCTGACCTGCTGCGCTTTAACCAGCAACACATTTTCAGCTCTGATCTCCAGCATCTGCAGACCTCACTTTTTACTGTAAGAGTATTTCCACTGACACTATGTTTGTGTTGATAAAATTCCCAGCTCGGTTACAAGGAATCACCACTCGTTTTGGTGAGGTCAGCATTTGTCAAGCACAACCTGAAGCAAGAAAATTTTTCAACTTTCTTAACCTTACTTCAGTCATTACTATGAAAAAAAAGCTAACCAAACCACATTAAACACTAGATATGCATTCACTGTCGAACGCAGTCCCACTCAATGAGTCTGTGACTAAAATATTAACTCATTACTAAGTTGAACAATTACCCCTGCCAGTTCAGTATCTCCATCTTTTCCTTCCAATCATTCCATGTCGTGCATAATTTTGAAAACCTTGTTGTTCCATTTAGGACATTTAATTGCATGATGGTATTCTGAGTTGTAAGAACCCCCAATGGGGGGTTCTGCCTGTTTGCAATTCAATGAGATCATGATTTGTCTGTGACTTAACTCCATAAATCCACCATTACCCCCATATCCCTTACCATGTAGCCTACTACTGGTCTAGTCAGTAAGTTTGAGAATGATACAAAGATTAGAGAAGTTGCAGATAGTGAGGAGGATTGTTAGAGGATACAGCAGGATGTAGATCAGTTGAAGGCATGGGCAGAAAAATGGCAGATGGAGTTTAATCTGGACAAATGTGAGATGAAACATTTTGGAAGGTCAAGTACAGGTGGAAATTATACAGTGAATAACAGAACAGTTAGGAGTATTGATATGCAGAGGGATCTGAGTGTGCAGATCCACAGGTCACCGAAGGTGGCAGTGCAGGTAGAAAATGTACTAAAAAAGGCCAATGGCATGCTTGTCTTCATTGGAAGAGACATTGTGTATAAGGATAGGCAAGTTATGCTGTGGCTTCATAGAACTTTAGTTGAGCCACACTTGGAATATTGCATACAGTTCTTGTCACCAATTATCAGAAGGATGTGAATGCTTTGGAGAGGGTAGAGAAAAGGTATACCAGGATGTTGCCTGGCATGGGGGATTTTAGTTATGAAGAAAGGTTGGATAGACTGGGTTTGTTTTCTTTGGAACACTGGAAGTTGAGGGGCGACCTGATGAAAGTTTATAAGATTGTGAATAGCGTGGATAGAGTGGAAAGTATGAAGCTTTTTCCCAGAATGGAAGGGTCAATTACTCGGGGACACAGGTTCAAGGTGCAGTGGGGGGAGTTTAAAAGTGTTGTGCAAGGCAAGTCTTTCCACACAAAAGGTGGTGAGTGCCTGAACCATGCTGCCAGAGGAGACGATGGAAGCGGATACAATCGCGTCATTCAAGAAGCACCTGGACAAATACAAGAATAGGAAGGGAGTAGAGGGACATGGATCGTGTAAGTGAAGGCAGACTTAGAATAGAAGGGCAAAATGTGTAGGCGCAGGCTTGGAGGGCCAAAGGGCCTGTTCCTATGCTGTACTGTTCTTTGTCAACAAAAAAAAAATCAATTTCTGTTTTAAAATTAACAATTGATTAAGCACCAATTGCTATTCGTGGAAAAGAGTTCCAAATTCCAAACACCCTGTGTCTTTGTAGAAGTGTTCACTATCTTCACTTTTGAAAAGGTTTGCCTCAAGGTTTTAGACCAAGGCACCTTGTCCTAGATTCCTCAGCCAGCGGAATTGGTTTCTCCCAATAAATACCATCTGTTTCCCTTAGTATCTTGAAAATGTGAATCAAATCTCCTTTACTTTCTAAATTCAGGAGAACATAATCCTAATCTTCAAAGCTTAATCGTTGGAGTCCAAGTTATTATTCCGGTAAATCTGTGCTAAATTCCCTCTGGGATTCCTCAGGTATGATGCCAAAAATCCTCACAATAGATCAAAGCAGATCTTTTGATAACTGAAGCATGATATCTACCCTCTTGTATCTTGTTTCTCAACATATAAAGGCCATTGCATACATTTTCACAATACCTTTGGCTGTGTTTACTGATATTTTTGGCACAATCACTTAAGTTCTAAATATCATCACAGCAAAACTATTTTTAAAGGATTTTTATCAGTAACAGAAAACAATAACATACTGCATATTGGGTCTTAACCAATGTCACTAAAGATGCTAACAAATGCTAGCGCACTAAGCAATGAGTTATGCTGTTGCAAATTATGGCAGCAATGTAGATATTAATCAGTAAATATTCAGAAACCTAAAGTTTCTTAACTTTTCAACCTTGTTTCATTGTTAAGACTGTCTTGAATAAAATCCTTGAAATATTGAACTTATAATGAAAAATCTACAATTTATGAAATTATACAATTATTTCATTGCTTCTGAGCGAGTTTGCAAGCATTTTTATTTTACAGATAAGTCTAGAATGATGAAAATTCTAATTTACTATAATCATGCAACAATCACAATATAGCAATATAGAGTTCTGTTCAATTAACAGTGTACTCTGCCTTATTCAGCACCACTGTTAGGCAATATATTACTGTATTTATTTATATCTACTCTTGATTAAGTAGTACAATATTACACTGAATATATCTTACCTATGGTTCAATGATATGTTGTATATTCCACTTCCAGCACATAGCACAAACAACTGCTCATGTCTACTGTCCACTTCCACATGCCATACAGAGCTGGGGAACCTGTACACAATCTAGTAATGCAAAAAAAATGAAGATTTTTAAACCTTTCCATTTTCCCCACCAATTTCTTCTAGCTGCTGGTTACAAGAGTGAGACAGTATACTCCACCATTTTATCCAAGAGCTTGTATTTGTGTAATACATTTCACAACCTTAGTATTTTATGCAGTCTGCTTATGGAACCAGTGTCTGCGTGGGTTTCCACCGGGTGCTCTGGTTTCCTCCCACAATCGAAACATGTGCAGTTCAGGTCAATTGGCTATGCTAAATTGCCCATAGTGGTAAGTGCATTTTGTCAGGGGTAAATATAGGGGACTGGGTCTGGGTGGGTTACTCTTCGGAGGGTCAGTATGGACTTGTTGGGCTGAAGGGCCTGTTTCCATATTGTAGGGAATCTAATCTAAACTGATGTACGAAGCAGAGCAACCAATTTGCACACAGCAAACTCCCTCAAATAGCAGATGATAAATGACCAGATAATCTGTTCTTAGTGCTGGTTGAGGAATAAACAATTGCCAAGAAGAATTTGTGTTTTTATTTCCAAAAGAGTGAATAGAAACTCTTATTTTTAATTCAGACGACAGAGGGGGGTCAGTTTACTGTGTCATCTCAAAGACAGCATTTCCAACAATCCAGCAGTCACTCAGTACTGTACTGAGGTGTCAATCTAGATATATGTGCTTACATTTCTGAAGTGGGACTTGACCATAGGATCACCTGATTCAAAGGTGAGAATTATTTCAATTGAAGCAGAAAAGACATAATTCTTCATCCTAAACCCAAACATTGATAGTCAGTAAAGTATCTGCCCATAGTAGATATTACAGCCACCCAGAATTCCATTCTCGCTCAATGTCTATAAGAGTACACATTCAGATATGACTATCAGGAATAACAACTGTAGATTTCATTTTTCATGGTCCACTGATATTCATTGCACATTCCCAGGCAGTTCTGCATTTTACTGAAGTGACTGATAGTCTTGAACACCAAAGACAAATCTCAGAGGGGTCTGTGGCAGAAGAGAAAGGGGAGTCAGTGGCAGGGAGAGAGAATTACAAGAACTGTAGAGTAAGAAGGGAATCCTGGGTGGAGAAGGCCTGAATCCTACTCCAATTGTTGCTAATGTCAGCAAAGATACTAAAACTAAATATAGGTCACTGGTTTCAATACATAATGAGCTTACACGATAGTTTTAGACTGTCACTGATAACTCGCAAAAAGAAAGTCCCTATGAATTTAGCAGTTGCCCAGACTCGCATAGATTGGGTGCTTCACTGCTAGATTGGTCACTATTGCTTGTCCAAGAATCTCAACCTGTCAATCATCCCTTTAGCATCCCAATACAATCCACATCCTGGGGCAAAACTTGGGCCACCATGTAATGTCATCTTCTGGACATAATGAAAATTTGTATTTGATGATACGTTAGTGAAAAGGAGCTGGATTGACTCAGTGGGCAGTCATCTCTCAGCCAGAAGACCCTAGGTTCATGTCCCACATCAGGACTTTTTAGCATTCATGGGTCCCTCAAACTCTATGCTGCACTCCCTCAACCAGACACTTACCCACCCCTACCCGAAGCTGCAAGCAAATCCATTAAGGTTGGTTGTCATGCTCCCTACATGGTGAGACTCCCACGCGCTGTTAACACCCCTTCACTCAACTGGCATCAGGGCAAGAAAGTAGCCCAAGTGCCTTCATAATAACATGGTCTTTATTTGGGAAGTTCTGGAAGCAAGGTTTGCTGACACGCCATCAAGCTCGCCTAGAATACAGGGCAGAAGATTCCACTCATTCTCATAGCATGGACTTGTCAAGCTGGTCTTCTAAGGGGTTACACAAGGTCCAAAACAGAAACCATAAAGTATTTGGGAATGGCACTGGATAAAAGATGGGCTCCAGTCCATGTCCCAGTGATGGCTTGAGAAAGATACAGTGGTCGGAAACAGTGTAGCGGCTTGGTCCGGCCTGTAACGTCACAAAGGAGGTGAACGCCGGTGATTGGCAGCTGTCACTCGCCTGTAACAAGCCGCTGTCCCTCTGATAAACGAAGACAAACTCCGATCGGCTCCACACGCACGGGCGGCCCGGAGAGCCCAGCAGCCGCACACCTCCACTGGCGAGCCCCGGGCCCAGCTTCACGGGGTCCAGGTAGCTGACAGCTTTGGCCCGACATCCCGCCATCTCTGCAAAGCTCCCGGAATCCGAGCGCTGCAGCCAATCCGAGGGAGACACTCTACGGAGCGCCACGAAGATCAAAACAGGCCGCTCTCCCCCTCCCTTACTCTCACAAAACCCGAGGGCAGTCGATCCAAGTATTAGAAAGAATAAACTGCAGTATCGATTTGAACAGCAGAAACTGCTAAAAAAAAACCCAGTGGAAATAATGTCACGGTGTGGAATTTGTCAGTTCTGCAGAAATAACTTTTGACTTTAACTTAAATTTCTCCCTTTTCACAGTTCTTAACCGCCTGTAGTGGATAGATTTTGGGCATTTTCCACTTTTTTTATTGCTTATGATTTGATTTGATTTTTAAAAAGGAAATAGAATAAACACATTTGGGGAATGTAACCATAACTCGTAAATTACAAGACTCCAGAATTTCGTAAAGGTATTTTTAATGTATGGCTGTTTTAAAACAAAATGTTGCGAATAAGTGACAGCCCATGTCCTAAAGTGGTGCCAGTTAAACCCGTCCCCACCCCCCACAGTTATTTTTTTCTCATTTTTCTTCCCCCAAATAAATTTTAAAGTTTATTCTTTAAAAGTGATTGTTTAATCGTGGAGGGCTGACTGTGATGAAAGTATAGGCGAAAGTGGGTATTGCACATGCTAGAGATTAGAGTCAAGATTAGAGTGGTGCTGGAAAAGCACAGCAGGTCAAACAGCGTCCAAGGAGTAGGAAAATCGACGTTTCGGGCAAAAGCCGTTCGTCAGGAATGAGCAATGTAATGAAAGTATACCTTGGCAGCCAGGGGCAAAACTCACAAGAAGGCAAAAACGTTTTTTGTGTCAGAGAATTTTATTTTTTGTAATATTCATCCACTCAATTTCAGGGTGAAATGGTCCATTTGATTCACCACTGAGCTATTTTCAAACAACAGATGCGTGATTGGTTAGAGTGGTGAACCTGTATGAATGGAGACAGTCGAGTTTCATAAATTCAAACAGCAATGCACAATTAGTTGCAAAGTGCAGCAGTAAGAAGGTCCCAGAGCTTTTCTCTCTGAATTTGCTGGATCCTGTTTTCCAAATCCTTCTCGACAGGGAATTGCATGGAAAGGTGCAGTAGGAGGGAATTTAGATAACAGAGGAGTGGACGAGAATGTCATGGTGACAACCTCCTTTGATGTGCTGACAGGGAGAGGTAGTGGCACAAATGGTAGAGGATGATCTTTCCAATATGGAACAAAAACAGAAATTGCTGGAGAAACTGAGCAGCTCTGGCAGCATCTGTGCAGAGAAAACAGAATTAATATTTGAGTCCAGTGATAGCAATTTCTGGGGGTTTTTTTGGTTCAGATTTCCAGTACCTCCAGTTCGCCGCCTTCGCCTCCGTGCCCAATTCTTCCGCCGCCTTCGCCTCCGTGCCTACTTTCACAACCAAGACTCCCGCCCACCCTCTGACGACCCCTTCTCCCGCCTCCAACACACCCCATCCACCTGGACACCCCGTGCTGGCCTCCTACCCGCCCTCGACCTCTTTATAGCCAACTGCCGCCGTGACATTAACCGACTCAACCTGTCCACCCCTCTCACCCACTCCAACCTCTCACCCTCAGAACGTGCAGCCCTCCACTCCCTCCGCTCCAATCCCAACCTCACCATCAAACCCGCAGACAAGGGAGGCGCGGTGATAGTTTGGCGCACTGACCTGTATACCGCTGAAGCCAAACGCCAGCTCGTGGACGCCTCCTCTTATCGCCCCCTTGACCACGACCCCACCTCCCACCACCAAACCATCATCTCCCAGACCATCCAGGACCTCATCATCTCCCATCCACCGCCTCCAACCTCATAGTCCCACAACCCCGCACCGCCCGTTTCTACCTCCTGCCCAAAATCCACAAACCTGCCTGCCCCGGCCGACCCATTGTCTCAGCCTGCTCCTGCCCCACCGAACTCATCTCCCAATACCTCGACACGGTCCTGTCCCCTTTAGTCCAAGAACTCCCCACCTACGTTCGGGACACCACCCACGCCCTCCACCTCCTCCAGGATTTTCGCTTCCCCGGTCCCCAACGCCTTATTTTCACTATGGACATCCAGTTCCTGTACACCTCCATCCCCCATCACAAAGGACTCAAAGCCCTCCGCTTCTTCCTTTCCCGCCGCACCAACCAGTACCCTTCCACTGACACCCTCCTTCGACTGACTGAACTGGTCCTCACCCTGAATAACTTCTCTTTTCAATCCTCCCACTTCCTCCAAACTAAAGGAGTTGCCATGGGCACCCGCATGGGCCCCAGCTATGCCTGCCTCTTCGTAGGATATGTGGAACAGTCCATCTTCTGCAACTACACTGGCACCACCCCCCACCTTTTCCTCCGCTACATCGATGACTGTATCGGCGCTGCCTCGTGCTCCCACGAGGAGGTTGAACAGTTCATCAACTTTACTAACACCTTCCATCCCGACCTGAAATTCACCTGGACTGTCTCAGACTCCTCCCTCCCCTTCCTAGACCTTTCCATTTCTATCTCGGGCGACCGACTCAACACAGACATCTATTATAAACCGACTGACTCCCACAGCTACCTGGACTACACCTCCTCCCACCCTGCCCCCTGTAAAAACGCCATCCCATATTCCCAATTCCTTCGTCTCCGCCGCATCTGCTCCCAGGAGGACCAATTCCAACACCGCACAGCCCAGATGGCCTCCTTCTTCAAGGACCGCAGATTCCCCCCAGACGTGATCGACGATGCCCTCCACCGCATCTCCTCCACTTCCCGCTCCTCCACCCTTGAGCCCCGCTCCTCCAACCGCCACCAAGACAGAACCCCACTGGTTCTCACCTACCACCCCACCAACCTCCGCATACAACGTATCATCCGCCGCCATTTCCGCCACCTCCAAACGGACCCCACCACCAAGGATATATTTCCCTCCCCGCCCCTATCAGCGTTCCGCAAGGACCACTCCCTTCGTGACTCCCTCGTCAGATCCACACCCCCCACCAACCCAACCTCCACCCCCGGCACCTTCCCCTGCAACCGCAGGAAATGTAAAACTTGCGCCCACACCTCCACACTCACTTCCCTCCAAGGCCCCAAGGGATCCTTCCATATCCGCCACAAGTTCACCTGTACCTCCACACACATCATCTATTGCATCCGCTGCACCCGATGTGGCCTCCTCTATATTGGTGAGACAGGCCGCTTACTTGCGGAACGCTTCAGAGAACACCTCCGGGCCGCCCGAACCAACCAACCCAATCACCCCGTGGCTCAACACTTTAACTCTCCCTCCCACTCCACCGAGGACATGCAGGTCCTTGGACTCCTCCACCGGCAGAACACAACTACACGATGGCTGGAGGAGGAGCGCCTCATCTTCCGCCTGGGAACCCTCCAACCACAAGGTATGAATTCAGATTTCTCCAGTTTCCTCATTTCCCCTCCCCCCACCTTGTCTCAGTCGGTTCCCTCAACTCAGCACCGCCCTCCTAACCTGCAATCCTCTTCCTGACCTCTCCGCCCCCACCCCACTCCGGCCTATCACCCTCACCTTGACCTCCTTCCACCTATCCCACCTCCATCGCCCCTCCCCCTAGTCCCTCCTCCCTACCTTTTATCTTAGCCTGCTTGGCTCTCTCTCTCTTATTCCTGATGAAGGGCTTATGCTCGAAACGTCGAATTCTCTATTCCTGAGATGCTGCCTGGCCTGCTGTGCTTTGACCAGCAACACATTTGCAGCTGTGATCTCCAGCATCTGCAGACCTCATTTTTTACTCTTTGAATGTGGAGCCTGGTGGGTTGGAATGCAAAGACAAAGGGAACCTCCCAGCATTCTGGGAGAGTGGGGATGTAGTCAAAATGAGAGTGCACAAGTGGGTCCAGCACATTTAGGGGAACAGGTAGAACCTTCAGTTATGATGAAAATAAGACATATCAGAACAGCATGTGGTTGCCTCATCAGAACAAATGTGATGGAGATGGAGAAGCTGAGACAACAGAATTAAGACCTTACAGCAGGAGGGTGTGGAGAAGTGTAATCACCTCTACTGCCACTGTATCTTTTCTTAGAGAATGGCCCAAAACTGTTCACAGTGTTCTAGGAGTGGTCTGACTCGTGACCTTTACAGCTGTAGCAAAACCTCCCTACTTCTCATACTCCATTCTAATTGAAATAAAGGCCAAAATTCCACTTTTTTGAATACTAGCTTTTTGTGATCCATTCATGATGACTCCCAAATCCCTCTGTTCTGTAGCCTTCTGCAGTCTTTCAATATTTTAGTAATATTCAGCTCCTCTATTCTTCTTTCCAAAATGCATGAGCTCATATTTTTCCACATCATATCCCATCTGTCAAGTTTTTGCCTGCTCACTTATTCTGCCTATATCCCTTTGTCAACTCTTTGTGTATTCCTCATCCCTTGCCTTCCTACATATATTTATGTCATCCACAAACTTGGGTATTGTACATTCACTTAATTGTGGCACCAGCACTAATCTCTGTGGCACTCCACTAGTTACAAGTTGTCAGCCTGAAAATGCCCCCTTATGCCAACTCTCTACCTTCTATTAGCCAATCCTCGATGCATGCTAATATACTACCTCCAACAGCATGGGCTTTTATTAAGTAGGATAATGTGTGCTACCTTGCAAATGCCTTCTGAAAATCGAAATATATTACATGTACTGTTTCCCTTTTATCTATCCTGCTTACTACTTCCTTAAATAATTGTAGTAAATTTATCAGGCATGATTCTCCCTTCATGAGGCCATGCTGACTGATCATGTTATGCAATGCTAAATGCTCTTATGGTAGTCCCTAACATTTTCCCAATAAAGGACCATTTTCACTTGGCCCTGCACAGAATAACAGACAAAAAGGGTGTTCAGCAGTGGCAGCAGCAATACTAGGTTGAGGTAGACGCAGCTCTACCCCAGCCTGTGGTCTCCCACCGAGTGAGGAGCAGACCCCAGGTTTAAACCTGATCCAGACTCACAGGTTGAGCTGTGTGTCCAGATGCGGCTAGGGCCAGGCTCCTGACAACAAAGATAGTGTCAGTAGCGAGTCTGGTCCCTGCGGCACTGGTGGAGGCAACCCTTAGTGAGCTCATGGCAACAGCGGCATTGGTGAGGGTGAGGTGGTAAAGTGGCAACTCTTTGTTCTAGTGACAGTAGCACAGTGAAACATGTTTTCAGCAGTGCCATCAGTTTAGCAGCAGGGATTTGAAGTATAAGGGATGGTGGAGCCCAGATCCAGGGCAATGGCTGAGCTAGGAGTGGGAGCTGTTCCAAAGACCACCTAACCTTATTGAGGTAAGCCTATAAGATGAACTTTATTGGTTTATTTTATGGCTTTATAGTCTGTGTTTTGGGATAGTGCTGGAGACACTGAACAACACTTTTTACTGTTCTTGTAACAAATACAGGTGATAATAACTAAATCAAATGAAATAAATCATGGCAAATCAAATAAAGTTGTTACATTGGCAGTTTTCCAATCCTGTGGAACTTTTCCAGAAACTAAGGATTTGTACTAATGCATCCATTATTTCTGTAGCTACTTCCTTTAAAATCCTAGAATGCATCAGGTCCTGTGGACTTAGCAGCCTTGAGTTCCATTACATTCCCTAGCACTTTTTCTGTAGTGATAGTTATTGTATTTATTTTATGCCCTTTTGCCCCTTGAACAATTTGTAATTTTGGAATGCAATTGACATCTTCTACTGTAGAGACTGATTTAAAGTATTTGTTTAATTCATTTGTCACTTTATGGTACCCCGTTTTTATTTTCTCTGCTTTATTCTCAAAGGGGTCTATGTTCACTTTAGCTTCTCTCTTCCTTGTTATTTGTATTTAAAGAAGCTCTTGCCATGTGCCTTGATGAGTACTGAGAAGAGAAGCAATTTCTTCTCTCAGAGGGTGGTGAACCTTTGGAACTCCTTGCCACAGAGAGCTGTGAGGACAGAGTCCTTGTGTATATTTAAGGCTGCGATAGATCCTTGATCAGTAGGAAAATTAAGGGTTACGGTGAAAGAGCAGGAGAGTGGACAAGAAGATTGTCAGATCAGCCATGATCCTATTGAATGGTGGAGCAGGCCTTCTTCTGTTCTTATTTCTTATGGTATTGATACTACTTGCAAGTATACCCTCAACATTTATTTTCTCCATTTGTTATCAGTTATTTTTTGTTGGATTTCAGTTTTCTAGCTTTCCACTAATCATTTTCACATTTTTTTTTCAATCTAATTGTATTTTCAACTTAACTGGATGTAAGTTTGCTCGCTATGCTTTAAGATTCGTCACCATGCTAGGTAGCACCATCAGTGAGCTTCCAGATGAAGCACTGGTTGAATGGCCTGCTTTCTATTTATGTATTTGGGTTTCGTTGAGTTGGTGATGTCATTTTCTGTGGTGATGTCATTTCCTGTTCTATTTTCTCAAGGGGTGGTTAATGGCATCCAGTCAATGTGTTTGTTGATAGAGTTCCTATTGGAGTGCCATGCTTCTGGGAATTCTCATGCATGTGCCTGTTTGGCTTGTCCTAGGATGGATGTGTTATCCAAGTCGAAGTGGTGTCCTTTCTCATCTGTATGTAAAGATACTAGTGAGAGTGGGTCATGTCTTTTTGTGGCTAGATGATATTCATGTATCTTGGTGGCTAGTTTTCTACCTATTTGTCCAATGTAGTGTTTGTCAAAGTTCTTGCAAGGCATTTTGTAACTGACATTAGTTTTGCTTGTTGTCTGTATGGGGTCTTTCAAATTCATTAGCTGCTGGTTTAGTGTGTTGGTGGGTTTGTGGGCTACCACGATGCCAAGAGGTCTGAGTCGTCTGGCAGTCATTTCCGAGATGTCCTTGATGTAGGGGAGAGTGGCTAGGGTTTCTGGACGTGTTTGTCTGCTTGTTTGGTTTTGTTGCTGAGAAATCGGGAGACTGTGTTTATTGGGTACCTATTCTTTTTAAATACACTGTATAGATGATTTTCCTCTGCTCTTCGTAATTCCTCTGTGCTGCAGTGTGTGATGGCTCATTGAAATAATATTTTAATGCAGCTCCATTTGTGGGTGTTGGGATGATTGCTTCTGTAGTTCAGTATTTGGTCCGTATGTGTTGTTTTCCTGTGGATGCTGGTTAGAAGTTCCACATTGACTGTTAATTGTACTGTGACATTTAGGAATGGCAGTTTGTTGTTTTCCTCCTCTTTAGTAAATTTTATGCCAGTAAGGATATTATTGATGGTCTTGAAGGTTTCCTCTAATTTGTTTCGTTTTTACTTCAACACCAATTCG
Organism: Hemiscyllium ocellatum; assembly: GCF_020745735.1. Lineage (NCBI taxonomy): Eukaryota > Metazoa > Chordata > Chondrichthyes > Orectolobiformes > Hemiscylliidae > Hemiscyllium > Hemiscyllium ocellatum. Next base: position 22,385,334 of record NC_083425.1, on the reverse strand, counting down.
ACTGGGACACCCATCCATCCTAAGACAAGCCAAGCAGAGATATGTGCAAGAACTCTATCAACAAACACATTGACTTGGATCCCATTTTCCACCCCGTGAGAAAATGAACAGGAAATGACATCATCACAGGAAATTACATCACCAACCCAAAGAAACCTTAACACATAAATAAAAGGCAGTCCATACCACAGTGCTTCATTGGAGGCTCACTGTTGATGTTATCTAGTATGGTGACGAAACATCTGAAAACAAACCTTCCAGCTCAGCAAGCAAACTTACATCCAGAATCTCAACCTGAACTGCAAATCTTCTCAAGACTTGCTAAACTTAACCTCCCCCGTTAACCAAGGGTTGGCTTATCCCCTTCCTAGAATCCTTCTTCCTGTCTTTGCTGATATTCCAGTTCTGGATGAGTACAGAAAGTGGCACCAATACAGTCATCAATGTACCCGAAAATTAATGTGGGGAAGAGGAGTCCTGAGTAGAACTGGAACAAGGAATTTTCTACATAACCCAAGAGGAGACCAGCATAACTGTGGCCCATGCAGATACTCACAGCACCACCTTTAATTTGGAGGAAGTGAAGTAAGTTAAAAAGGAAATTCAACAATCAAAAGAACACTTCATCATTTGGAGGAGGGCAGTGGTGGATGGAGACTGATTGGCTTTCTAGCCTTCAGTCTATCCTGGTGGTGAAAAAATGTCGGTGGTAAAGAGTCGGCAATTAGAATGAAGAAACTAGAAATCGTTGCAATGGTGATTATAAATTTACAGATGTATTTGACAAACGACTGGACAAGAGGAGAAAAAAAGAATGTGAAGATAGCAAGAAATACAATCAGTAGGGCAGGAGGAGGCTGAGGGAATCAGTCCATTAGGACAGTCCTGTTTGTGGATTTCAGGAAGTGTAAAAGTGGGCAAGGTGTGGTTCAAGAATAATAAGTAAGGAGACTGCAGAAGTAAATCTCCGGAGGAGATCAATGACAGTCTAGAAACAGTGTTGTGATGTTCAGTGATGGTGTGTAGTCCAAGAGGAGGTAGGAAGAAGCATCTGAGACTTGGTGATCAGTCTTTGCAAAATGGAGGTCAGTATGGCAGACAGCAACAGCTTCAGAGGATAGGACTGAAATCACAGGCATTGGGTGCTGCTCCTGTTCCCACCCCAACCTCAATGTGAGAACAGTAGACCCCCTAGATCTCTAGGCTTCCATCTTTGAACCTTAATTACCCCTCATTATCCCAATAATCAGAACAACACGACCCTTGTCAGCCAGTTTGGTGACTGTATTAGGGTTAGATCAGAGAACAGGCTGCAGCAAGTTCAGGAGCTAAATGAGGGGAGTGGAGAAAATAGACAGCAGATGTCACGCCTAATGTTTTCAATTTAAAGACTAAGAATGAGGGGTCTTTTGGCACAGTAGTAGTGTCCCTACCCCTAGTTCCACCTAATCCAGAGGTGTGTAATAACATCTCTGATCAGGTTGTTTAGAAAAATAGGTTAATGAAAAAAAATTAGGTTAATGAAAAAAAAAGCCAGTAGTGGGTTAGAGACAAAAAAATTGCAGATGATTGAATCCAAGATGGACAAGCAGGAGGCTGGGAGAACACAGCAAGCCAGGCAGCATCAGGAGGTGAAGAGGTCAATGTTTCAGGTGTAACCCTACTTCAGGACCAGGAGTGGGTTAGAGGGCAGAGAGAGAGGTTCAAGAGGAGGGAGGATACTTGAGGCAGGTGAAAGGTCTGCAAATTACTCAAAGTTGTAGAGACATCAAATTAGGAGGCACAATGGAATTAACCAAGGTAATTGAATGAATAGAATATTCCCAACAATTTATGTGAGTGGGCTCAACAATGGCAAACAAAAATTAATTCATTCCCACTGGATCCTACTTTTTCCCACTGCAGAAGGATTGTACAATAAAAACTGCCAGAGGTAAATGTGAAGCACAGTAACAAAAATGCATTAGGACCATCATATCTGAAAAGAGTTTATTGTTTCACATTGAGAGCTTGTAGGATTACATTTCCCAAATGAAACATGAAACTCTCTCTTTACAGATCCAAGTTGCTGCATATTTCCAGTACTTTGCTTTCATTTCAATTTTCCTGTACTTGCACATTCTTCTTTATTTCCTGAATGAGAGCCAAGGCTGGGATAAAGTATTGACTCTCCTAACTGAATGTGCAGTATTTTACTGTCAGGCTACAGGGCATTAGAGTAAGTTTTTTTTTTGCGAAGTATGATTTGCAAAACCATTTAAAAGTCATGAAAGCAGCAGGTCTGATGTTGAAAGCAAGAGAATTTATCATCATTAGGGAAAAAAAAGTGGCCTTCTACTACATTCATACTGCAAAAATAACATTATATACCTTCCAGTGAATGGAATTACTGTTCTGTACAGATAAAACCATATGAAAATAAATGTACATACATAAATGATGAAAGGTCATGAACAATATTCATTGCTATCCAGCTTTACGATGTAGCTATATTACCAAGGAATGCCAATTGCTATTCTTGCCAAAATGTACCTATATTTCAAGCTGACATTCAAAAGTATTAATTTAATTGTAAAAGGGTTGATTACTCACACAACAAGAACTTTATAGCACTTGAGGCAGGGAACTGAGGACAAAGCAATTCCTGATCAGATGGAATAATGTGAATTGATACTACACTTACTTTCATCACAAATTCCCCTTGTTTAGATTCAGATATCACAGATGGTGCATTGCAGTGACAAATCCCCCTCACTGTGCTGAGTTTGTATGGTCCCAAAGCTAATTAATACTGAGATCTGGAATGATGATTATTCCAATTTGGGACTTTGTAGAATGTTTCGCAAATTTTCACATTGCAGCAGTTGGCATTGGTAAGGGAGGGGATAATCACAACAAAGCAGTTAAGAAATGGACTCAGTGAGGGGAAATTCAGGAGCATTGCAATGAGGGAGCAGAAATTATTGTATCTTGGCGAACCATGATTAATGGATCAATTGTTCTGTCAGAATATGTGGATACTAAATAACTCCAGTGCTAGTGCTGTGTATTCCCTTGTATTTACCATTACACGGTTTCACAAAATGACAAGGAAGATGTAATACTTCTTTCATTGTGAACATACATTTTGAAAGCTGCTTCGTATTGTTTGATGCACAATACCAGTTCTCTAAGGTACTCAGAAGAGCAACAAAATACAACAATATTTGTAATTTTTGTCATGATCAATTAATTGCATTAATAAAACACTTTGTCCATGAAAGAACCCAGTTTAGAAAAACCAACAAAATAACCATCACGCCATTAAAAAAATTGTGAGACATTAGCCATGGTCCAAGTGAAAGATTTCACCGAGGCTCTTGAAGACTAATACCAACAGAAGAGATTTGAGGAGATAGTTCCTGAAAGCAGGGAAACAGTGGTGGGTAATTTATGGGCTAAAAGAGGGTAAAAAGGGTGAGCCTGGGAGGAAGGAAGTGGAGGATGGGATAAAATAAGATGGAATGGCAGAGATGCCATATCTATTGCCTTCTTGCAGTTATTGGGAGTTTACCAGAGGTGAGTGGTTCACCTAGCCTTAAACTAAAGTGCCTCATCCCACTGTTGCTGGTATTTTGTTAGTGGTGAATGGCCAACCTCCCATGTGGCAAAACTGCCAGGTATTATCTGGTGGCCTCCCTGCAGGCACAGGTGGAGGGGAGCAAACCTGATCAAGTAACAGAGGTGTCTCCTAGTCGTGTCCTTGCTGAAAGAACCACGTCTCCCTTCAATGTGGCTCACCTGATTGGCTGCAGTGAGCCCTGAAGCCATTTACCTTGAGCTTAAACCTCCTTACGGTAGCTGCTGACTGGAGACAGTTCAAGAGGTGGCCATTGCCAGCAGTGCTGGGATTGAAGAGCGGCTCACTGACCGGCTTGCATCTTTTTGGGCTGTATTTGATGTTTTTTCTAAGAAGAATGAAGGCCACTGTTGCAGTAAATGAATTGGCTTCTGGATCAGTGGTGCTGGAAGAGCACAGCAGTTCAGGCAGCATCCAACGAGCAGCGAAATCGACGTTTCGGGCAAAAGCCCTTCTTGTCAATGCAAAAGTAAACTAGGGCTGTTATGGCTGGGAGAGCTGGGATTGCCGCTAACTTTGAGGCAGTGAATGAGGAAGAGGTGGGTAGATCTCCCAGATTTTAAGCAATACCAAATAAGCACTGTACTGTCCTATGTGAGTGACTGATCCAAGGTCAATATGGCTTGACATCAAGACCTCCCAGACAAGGTGTCCTCTCCTTAACTTGTTGTTTGTGGATAGAAATGAAATCTGTTACTGAGCATTGTAGAAGCCCGATTGTCATCAACATGGTTAAAACATGGAGGATGATGCGGCAGGACAGGGGTAACCCGCATAAGACCTCACCGTTTACCCCTTAGTTGGAGCCCCAGGTTTCAGGCCGGGGTCCATGGATTCTGGCTTTAAAACATGGGAAGTCAAGGGAGTCTCCTGTCTGGGAGACCTATTTGAGGGTGAGGTCCTGGTGTCTTATGACCAGTTAAGTCACAAGTTTGGGCTACCCAATAGGAATCTCTTCCATTATATTCAGATTAGGGATTATATACAGAGAAGGATCACACTTTTAACTCAGCCCTACAAGTTCGACATGGAGAGAAGAGTGCTCTGGTGTGCAGACATTCTCTCGGTCAGTACTCTGTATCATTTACAGAGAGGGGGCACCTTGGAAAATATGGAAAGACTCTACGGAGTCAGGAGCTGGGGGTAGAAATACCATCTGAAACATGGGAGGACATATGGGAGAATGTGAAGAAGATCTCGATATGCAATAAAGAGCAGGCTATGCAATTTAAGATTCTCCACAGACCTCATATGGCCCTGGAGCGATTAGCAAGATTCAAGAAAGGAGCATCTCCAGGGTGCCCTAAATGTAAGATAAGTACTGGCGGCCTGACACATTGTCTGTGGTTGTGCCATAAGATTCGTAAGTTCTGGGATGCCATAGTGAATGAGATGGAAGGGATCCTAGGAATGGAAGTTAGGGCGAATCCAGTATTCCTTCTTTTGGGATTGCTAAATCTGCCTTCACGAGATAAGCACAGGAAGAGATTATTCAACATTCTCACGTATTGTGTAAGGAAGAAAATTTTAATGAGCTGGACCTCAGAAAACCTCAAGTCTCATAGGGTGGTATAGATTCATGATCGAGCATGTTCCCCTGATTTTCTTACGAACGCGGTGCACCAGAAAATAGAAGTATTCTACAATACATGGCGGCCCTTTTTAAATTACATAGACGTGTACCTGTCAGCCATATTGACTACAACCTTTATATAGCCGTGAGGACTGGATTTGGTGGTCGGGGACCTTGCGGGGAGGAGACTTGAATAAATAATGGTATAACAGTTAATGCTTCCATGGATGGGAGCTTTGCTGGAGGTGCACCGGGTGGTGTAATTTAATTTAATTTCACTTAATTAAATTCAATTTAATTTGGTTTGAGTTGAGTTCATTTTAATTGATTTTATCTAGTTGGACTTAATCTAGGATAAGTTGGGATAGTTAATTATAAATTAAGCTGATTTAAACTAATTTGCTAAGTTCAATTATTTATCGAATTATAATGTGGAAAGATTGTTCATATTTTTGTGATAGTTTCAGTTTATATGTAGAGGAGTAGGCAGTTTATTGTTAGTGTTTTTTTGTAATATAGGTTTGTTATACTATCTTTTGTATTTTTATAATTTTGTAAAAAATAAAAATCTTCATCAATTTAAAAAAAAAGATTCTGAAGAATATACTAACAACATGAGCACATGAAAACACAGATTCCACATAAGAAGGTGATGTTGTTAAGTGTTAGTATGTAAATAACCAAAAGATTAAATGTTTGGGTATAATGGATTTGACAACGTGCACATTTTGGTTATTAATGTCATTTTCAGCAGTTAATGCTTAGATTATTAATTACCGGTTAATGTTGCCTGGGATAAAATTAAAGTTATAAAGAATGTTTGAAGTTGAATTCAGTTCGACAGGAAGGCTCAAGTTATGTCTTTCTTACCTAGTGCCAATTTTCTATCAATTATTGCTGCAATAATCTCAGCTCCAGGTAGCTGAGATGGGTCAGCTCAGAGGGCTGGGAGAAGAGTGGAATAGGGGTAGTCCCTCGATTTGAACTCATGTGAGCCTGATGAAAGTCATGGTCAAAGGGCAGGAAAATGACATCTCAAGAGTATCATACCTGCTCTTGCTTTCAAGCCCCATGATTCCATTCTCCCTGTAATGCTCCCTATCCCACCCCCTGCCCCTCCCCCCAACACCGCCAGAACTTTATCCATGGGTTGCTTCTCCACTCTGGGAGTTTAGGAATATTGTACTGGCAACAGCTCTGGCCTCCTCAGGCTGGCAGGTCTCAATGGATGAGACTTTCTCAATTGGGGTCTTATTCCCAGTTGGCCACTGAGCAGCGGCCAACCAGATGGCTAATTGCTGGAATATCAGGCAGATTTTGCTTAAATGACATGATTTTTCTCCCTGCTAATCTCTCATATTTCTAGACTTAGTCCAAAAACAGAAGATTCTGATCTTCATTGGGATTCAGACACTTAAAAGGGTCAGGATAGAATATGAATAAATTAGAGTCTCAGTGCCTCCTGTGTTGAAAAATAATTTGTATTTTTTCCCAATTTTTGCATTGCTTTTTTCTATTAGTTTGTTTGATCATTTCAAATAACTCCATGCTGCTGTATATGGTTTCTGTAAAGTGATGGCAGACTATTCTTCTGAAACTAGGACAATGAAGACAGAACATTGCCAGAAAGAAATGAAATGGTGGTCCATTCAACTAAAATATGACACCTCACTAGAAATTCTACCTTTTTGTGCTCATTGGACTAAACACCTGCAAATACATCATTTCTGATTCATTTGGTGACCTTGGATTATGCAATTTGGATTATCTAACTACAGTCAGTTCTGATGTAACATGATGGTTCCATTCTTGTGTGATCTCACGTTATAAGAAAATCGTGCAATAGCACACCATGTAAACTAATGAGGCCAGAATCGCATTATAGCCAATACAGGTAAGGAAAGTTCATGTTCTACAACAACAGTCTAAACTCTTTAATTGTGTTAAAATCAATTCACATTGAAGAAATGTACATTATAGCAGAACCAATTGTATTTTATTTACTCATTTTTACTTAAGTTTTTAATGTAAGTTAACCCCAAATTCTCCTACTTTGCTTTTTAATTGGGATTGAGCTTTAGAAAATGAGAATCAAACTGAAAGATAATGATTTGAGTTTTGTGTATTTTTAATTTAAGTTACTCTCTGTAACACTCACTATGTTGGGATCTAATCAATCAAAAACAAAGAAATTTAAGACTGATTTTTCCACTGAATGCAATTGAAAATGCCCTGCATTTCTGTCCCAACTAATTCTCCTCAGATTATTAACATTACTTGTATAAATAAGTTCTTAGAACAATTCAGACATATTACTCCAGTACTAGAGTGTTGCTGTAGATGGCCAGGTCACGTCGGCACTAGGAGTTGACCTGATCAATTTCCAGTTCAGGGAGCAAGGTCATCTCCCCAAAGCAAAGTCTTTTTTCAACATTTGCATGACAGTCTCAGCAGCCAGGCCGGTCTGAGCAGGAAACAAAAGTGAGTTTTCCACTTGGGAACCTGACAGCCTTCTGGACTCAATATTGAGTGCAACAATTTTAGGGCTTGAAGCACCTTCTCCCATCTCCTTACTCCAGTCCCCACACACCAGGCCTTATTATCACACGGTCTGCTCTTAAACACCACATATCATTAGCCACTAATTCACTCTCCGAAGCTGATCGTTATCACTCCCTTATCTGTTTAACTGTTCATAGAGTCATAGAGATGTTCTGTTTCCATGCTGTACCTTTGGTCCAACTCGTCCATGCCGACCAAATATCCTAACCTAATCTAGTCCCATTTCCAAGCACTTGGTCCATATCCCTCCAAACCCTTCCTATTCATATACCCATCCAGATGCCTTTTAAATGCTGTAATTGTACCAGCCTCAACCACTTCCTCTGGCAGCTCATTCTATATACGCACCACATGCTATGTGAAAAAGTTGCCCCTTAGGTCCCTTTTGAATTTTTACCCTCTTACTCAAAACCTATGCCGTCTAGTTCCGGACCCCACCACCCCATGAAAAAGACCTTGTCCAATTACTGTATCCATACCCCTCAAGATTTGATAAGATCATCCCTAAGCCTCTGACACTCTGGAGAAAACAGCTCCAGCCTATTCAGCTTCTCCCTAAAGTTCAAATCCTCCAACCCTGAGCCTTCCTTCTTTTTGGGCTCTATCTCCATCTATTGCTTACTCCTTATCCTCTCCCCCTACTCTATTTTCTGCATATAAACTGACATTTTCTGAGCTATCATCAGTTCTGAGGAAGGATCACCGAACGTGAAATGTTAACTCGGATTTCTCACCACAGATGCTGCCAGACCCCAGTTCTTTCATTTCTTAATAAAAGTGAGATTCCCAGCTTGGCTGCCGAAGGGAGAATCAGACTAAAGCCAGAAACAACCCCAAAAATAAAATAAGTTGATGGTTTTAATTTTGATGGCTTTTTCGGGACCAGGAGAGGTAGGAGCCTAATTAACCAAGTTTCCACTAACGTAGAAGTAAAAGGCTTCCAGAAACTTACCGTAATCATCGAATCCCCACAGTAATGACCAAACCAGATTCACCTGCTTTTCACAGTTGGCCTTTGAGCTGAGTGAATTGTCACCATTTCACAATGTAAATAAATTAGAAGTCAGCAGACCACATTTAACAGAAGCGTGGGTGTTGAAATCTACCAAGTCTTATCTTTAGTCCAGTGGGTGAAATTTGGATTAGTATCAAGTTCGTCTGCCCCAAAACAGAGAACTATTAAATTCAGGTGCATAATTGTATAAACCGTATTAATAAGGAGCAGGGATTTATGATTAACATTTTCTAAACTCTTGGGAAATCATATAGTTGCAATACTAATCACAGAAATCTTCCTATTCTGCTCAAAACATTGACTAGCTCATGTCAACATACAAAGGGTTAACACTGCAGGATTACGAGTTGGGGAAATCAGAAGTAGAAGTAATTATGGAAACCAACAGCAGGTATCTATTAAAACAGCAATGACAGCAGATTTATTAGTTGTATATCATACAATGAAAGTAAATTGGTAGAACAGACATTGGCAAAGAAGCACAATACTTCTTGGGAGTGTCATAGGCATTCTCGCTTTAAGTGAATACATCTGAAACCACTTAAATGGGAATAGTTTGACAGAAATATCATCCATCTAGCAAAGCATACCTAACAATAAATTCATGCTGGTTTGAATGCATTAAACAATAGACATAAAAATGCCTCATTTAGAGGAATGTTCCCATTAACCAAGTTTCCGCTAACATGCACCAAATATACTGGCACATGATAGAACATAAAGAAACTTCAGAAGTCCTAATGGTTATTTGTAGAGAATCAGCAGAGTCTGATTTCATTTCTACTGGATTTAGGTACTAGGTCTGGTGACTGGCTTCTTCACTTTACGGACAACAACTCGCGTTCTGCGGGGCCCATCATTGCCCGGCTTCTCGTGGGTGGATTGCACCCGCCTCTCACCCATTCGGGTGGCATATCGGGCAGCCTTTAGCTCATCCACAAATAACTCGATTCCCTCAAACTTGTTGGTCAGCTCAATCAATCTCTCCTTCAAAGCATTAAACTCTTTATAGAGATCATCAAGTGCTTCAGAGAGCGTATGAATCCTGCATGGGAGCAAAGGAAAAGAGGAAACACTGTTATTCATATTCTGCAACACAACTCTGGTTTGTTAATCTTTATCAAAATGAGCTTGAAGCAATTTTTCTTATATCAGTGTTTTATTTTGCTTCTCAACCTATCAGTTATACCATCACTGGATGGAATGGAGCAAGTATGCATAATAATTACAAATAGACCCACTGAGAGACCATTAACTACGGCTTGGGCGATCTCTACATTTGGCTGAAGGTGTTGGCAGGAATTTCATTTTCAAACAAAATAAATAAAGCATATGATCAATATTCCTTTAACAGATTAATGGAGAAAAGATCTGTTACTAAGTTAAACAGATCTGGACAATCCCAGATTCAGTCCCAGCTTTGGACTCAGTTGGTCAAATTGTTTCCATGCACTTGAATGAGCAACACAACAAGGATTAACTGATGACATGCTCCTGGTTGTCCTATGACTAGTGGAAGGTCAAGGTGGGTGGGTGTTCAATTAGACCAGGATCATGCTTTATCTCCTGCTATTCTCTCAGCCCCTATTGAGTAACCAGCTCATTCTGGATCTTGGGCACACAAGTGCACAGAATGGTCAAACATGCTGCCATAATTTGGGGCAACCAGGTCAACAGTAGCTTCAGTGAAAGGAGGGAAAAAATGTGACCCTTCAACAATGGTTATATAATTCAGTTAATGAGACCTTTTAAAAACATTTAAATTTCCAAACAAAACTTTATCTCTTCTGTAGTTCAAAGAGGCTTTGCCTGGAATGATAACTCAAGCACAGGGCTCCCTCATTCAGTCCATGTCTGACAATGATTGTCACCATGTCTAAAAAAGCTCAGATGTGACTGCACCATATGATGAATGGGTGCATAACTGTTGAATCAAAACTTCATATAGAGAGGAAACGTGAGAAATGGAGCTGAAATGGCAAATGGACTGAGGTCACAATCGCTCACAATGTAACCTGGTGAGGAATAGGCCTGAGCAAATCCATTTTTTTTCCTAATCCACTAGCAGCATCACAGGTGCAGTGCAGCATTGGAAATATTGTCCAAAAGCATGAATAGATTGTATAATAATGAAAGGATTCAGATTTGAGAGCAGGAAACTGCCTGTCTATAAACAATGCCAAAGAATTGGTTTTGCTTATCCTTACTTTCAAATGGAAATGTCTGGCAAATGAATTAGGTAAAACTAGGAGATGTAAAATTGATTGAATATAAAAGCATTTTAATATACAGTATATGTTCTTGTGTTTAAATGATGCTGCAGTTACATTGTTCTTCCTGTTAAGTTGTAGCTGTGATTAACAGGATCTACTGATAAAAGTCAAAAGTTTGGAGAAATTATTACTTTATTTGAGAAATATTTTGTTAAAGAATATGAAATCAATATGTAGGCCTAAATATGGATAAATATACATTTAAAATACTGGACTGAAAATAGTCCAACTTAAAATGCTTCAATTCCCAAATGCTTCAATTTATCTTGCTTTTCCCTTTCACACATATTGTGCTGCTTCTGCCTCTTTTGATTTTGTTTCCTTGGCTAAAGTGGAGTTTGCTGAACCTTCACTTGAAACAGTGAAAGTGCCCAGATAGAATCAAACTCATTCCTTGTTCTTTCACTTAGAGGCATCCCATACCATTGGAGTGTTTTGTTTGCCATCCCAAGAACATGGATTGTCCATAATGCAAAAAAAAATGGCTGCCTTGTTTTTCTGGCTACACTTCAAAAGTATTGCATTGACCTTGAGACCTTTTGCAGCCCCAGTTGTAAAAAAATGCTACAAAAATGTGAGTTCTTCCTTTACCGAATTCTTACCGTCCGTAGTCTGGTAGCACAGTCTGATGATCATACAGTAGCATGTCTTTAATCTGAGTCATGATAGCAAATTTCCAGTTGTCCAGAACATTGGTAAGGTTTGCACAGCCTCGCATATTCACCTTCTTTGCTAGAGATTAAAGGCACAACATAATTCATGTTTCAAAGGAATGTAATCTTCTTCATAAGGTCACTATTGCAGTTCAATCATAGCAGTATAATCTAGATTGTCATTCATTTCACACAGAATCAGAGTACAGTCTTGAATCTTTAATTCAAAACTCATTATCATATATTTTTAAAAAATAAAAATTAGAAAAAAAGACTCCCATATTTATAATCAAATTCAAACACAGTCTTGCCAACAAAAAACAAAATTGTCATAAATTTCCTTATTACTCTCTTTAGCCTCCTCCTATATCATTCTCTTACCTGACTGGCCAGGTTGGTTACCTACTCTCATGCTACATTACCTTTGGCTGGTTGGTTAGTAGGAACTTATAGATGCCATCTTTGTCTCACTGAGGAAGCACTTTGCGGAATCCCTCAGATGATTGTCTCCTTAAATGGTTGTCTAAGGCCTCCCTAGATCATCTACTCCAAACATTGTTGTTATTCAAAATAATTAAAGGGTTCAATCCATTGATTAACCATCTTCTAAGTTTGAGCCCAGTTCCCCTTGCTGGGTCATTCTGTGAAACACAATAAGTTGGTTCTCAGGATTCAATTTGCTAATATGTTTCGCATCTTGCTAAGACTGTCTCTGAACTTTACTTCTCTATTGTAAATATATCTAGCTTTGTAACCTTTCGTATAGTGTACACACACACACACACACACAATAAATTGTCTATGCAGGGGATTGTGTATTTATCCAGCTGTTTAAGATCCCCACAAAACCTGTCAGGCTTCACCATCGGTATGATCGGTGCTGCCCATTCCACTAACTGGGCTGGTTTGATGATTCCTTAGCTTTCCAGCCTTTTGATTTCTGCCTCTACTTTTGCTTGTAAGATAAATGGCACTGCTGGACCTTGCAGAATTGTGGAATCGCTTCCAGCTTAACATGCAAGGTGACCTCGGCTCCTTTGATAGTTCCCTAGATCCTTCTGAAAAATTCCAGGTATTTAATTGTGACTTCCCTCAGGCAGCCATTTTCTAATTGAAAAATGTTGAACCAGTTGAGGTGATTCTTTCTTAATCAATTTCACCCCAACAAGCCTAGGCCCAGGCCGTTTACTACAGATCAATAACTGAACCTGCTTTTCATAACAGAGCAGAACTGAAGTTGTATCCTAAATCTGTAAAGATTCCCTGATATAGGTCCTCAGCCTAGCCAAGGTCTTGCATAAGCTTGAGCAAAAGGGTTGGAGTCCAGAGTGAATTTTGTTAAAGACTGGTTTTGCAGTCACTGAAATGGTCACGCTGGTATCTATCTCCATTAGAAGCAGGAGATCGTTTAACCAGATGGTTATTTTGCTTGATTCTGATTTGGACGTTGCTCAGGAATTTAACTATTCCAAACCATGTGTAGGTGGACTTTCAAGGGTGTCCACTCTCCTGGATACCACCCTATGAGTTCTCTTAGTCACTTTAGATCTAAGGGGACTCTTTTGCTATCTCAGGTCCACATATCGGCAGCAACTACAATGGCTTGCCATCTTGGGTCCTGAGGAAAATTTAACAGTTTCGTTGAAACTTGGCTTTGTTTTGGGGTTTTGCTGTGGGGTGACCTAGAGTTCCTCTGTTCAGGAAATGTCCTGAATGAGGCTATGGATTTGCTTTCACTCAAGTAGTGTTCCCAACAGGCGAGGATATCCACTTCCATCAGAATACCCTGCAACTCATATGCTCCATTTGTCACATTTTCCAGTCATAAAGCCAGTTTTAGTATCTGCTCAAGTCCAGTCAAACTTCAGCCAGTAGGTGCTTTTGCATGGTTACATCATTAATCCCACATACCAAACGGTCTCTCCACATCTTAAGGGTTAAACCAAAGTCACATGCCTCTGCCAGTCACCTTAACCTAGTCAAAAATCCCAACATAGATTCCCCTGGTTCTTGAATTGCCAAGTAAAGATGATAGCATCTCAGAATTACAGGAGGCTTGAGGTCATATTTCTTAAAAAAAACTTCAACTCTTTAAGGACTGCCTTGTTTCTGATACTGAAATAAATTTCATTCCCTATATAATGTACACATAGCTAATTGATGATGTGACCTCCTTTTCTAAAATTTTAATTTTGTTGTGGTCATTGAAGTAGGACAAAGAAAGGAACCAGTTCACACTTCCTATTCAGTCAAAACACATACTGTATTCCAAAAGCTGAAACCACTTATTCTTCTATTTTCACTACTTTAAACTTACGTCTCTAAGAGTGCTATTTTAGCCTTGGAGGGAGTACAGCACAGATTTACATACATTATACCTGTACACCATGAGTTAATTACCAGGCAAGATAATACAACAGCACTGTATTTCTAGTAATTTAGAAAGTTAAATGATTAAATCAACCAAAATCATTGAAATGCAATGATGGGGATATTGAATGGATACAGAGAAAGTATTTCCATATGTTAGGGAGTCTATGACTAGGGGATGTAGCCTAAAAATTACAACCAGACCTTTTAGGACTCAATTAAGAAACATGCCGACACACAAAAGTTGCTAGAACTTTGGAACTCCATTCCACAAATGACAATTGATAATTTAAATTGGAAACTCAGTTTTCCTAAAGAGTATAGGGCAAAGGCTAAGATATGGAATGAGATCACAGATCAGACAAAATCTCATTGAAGGGTAGAGCAAGCTGGAGGGATTAAATAGCCTCCCCCTATTTCTGTAGTGGGATCAACAGTCACTTGTCACTAAGTGAGATGCAGATGCTGGACATTTTGCGCCTAGCTCAGTTTGTTCTCCAGTGACTTTCAGTGGATAGGATGAATTGGATGGGATGTGAAGTGAGCTAACAAATTGCTGTCATCTGTTTTTCAACCAGTGACAAAAGTCAAAATTACTTCCACTGAAGTACATCAAAATAATACTAACTTTCATCAACACTGTTGAGTTTGACATTTCCAAACCCAACTTTTCAAACTATCTAAAATCCTTCAGAATAACCTACTGAATTGTTTGCAGCCATTCTCCCTTTCCACCTCAGTATAATCAGTAAAGTTTGTCTCCACATCCACTTTCAAATTGCTGAAAAGTTTTCAGAGCAAAGATCCCAGCACTGCACCTTAGGCATCCCATTAGCCAATCCCTGCAGCTCTGATGCAGCAGCATGTATAATCACTCTGTCTCCCTTCAGGCAGCCAGTTCTCAACCCACTTCAATAACTGATCTAAATTATCTATTTTGTACTTTCACTCTAATACACTACTCTCCTGTTTCAAAGTGCTTGCTGAAATCTAAAGGAAAATGTCCACAAAATTCCTTTCATTCACAAGAACTGGAGGTTGTCCTATTAAAGCCAAGTTGACCTGCCCTGGTAACATCATAGCTGATCATTAATGGCCATCATTGGAATTATCTCAATAGTGACCCTACAAAAGATCTGCAAAATGTGTTGCTGGAAAAGTGCAGCAGGTCAGGCAGCATCAAAGGAGCAGGAGAATCGACATTTTGGGCATAAGCTCTTCTTCAGGAATGTGGAGGGTGTGCCAAGCAGGCTAAAGTGTCCTTGGTAGCTTTCAAAGACCAACTATTCCTTGGCTCTTTATTTATGAGCAATCGCTTGCTTAAGGCTACTTCCAACGAAGTACAAGGTCGCAGCACCATTCCCTTCATTTCCACCCAAATCCAGGTCACTTAAGAAATCACTTGTTTTCATGGCTGTTTATTAGCAGTATATTATTCCTGAAAATGACTCTGATTAGTTCTAAGAAAGATATTAAATAAGAATGCTAGACACAATCCACTATTGTCATACAGAAGAGTGTGTTCTACACATAATGTGCTCTTAATTTTGTCCTAAGAGTCAGTTTTAAGCAGTAACAGAGGACTGGGAGATGTAAGTAGTTATAAAAAATGATCGTTGCGTACACTAAACGTATAGATTTTCCAATTACAATTCTTGCACCCAAGGGGACTGAAGGTCAATTTTTGTATTTGTTTACATAACAGCACAGTACACTAATTAAATGGTGGCACAGGGAATCTTGTTTACATCTTTGCACCATAGGGAATCAGAGTAATTTGTTAACTTAGAGCAGAATAACAATTAAATTATAGTGCCTTTAGGGGTCTCTTGCAGTGTGCTAATATTGTAAGCGGTTTGCAGTGTATTACATAAGAAATAGGAACAGCAGTAGGCCATTCAGCTCCTCAAGCCTGTTCCACCTTTCAGCAAGCTCATGGCTGATCTCTCCGAGGCCTCAACTCCATTGTGCCAGCTCAACTATAGCCCTCAAGGCCCAAAATTTCAAAACTTCAGCCACCTCACCTTTAAGTACGCTCAAACCAACCCAACTCTCGGGGATAGAGAATTCCATATATTCACTACCCTCTGGGAGAGGAAATTTCTTTGCATCTCAGTTTTAAATGAGTGTCCCTCATATGCTCTTGCACTTTTTCTTCTCATCAACAAATTTGGATATATTACACTTTGCCTCCTCCTCCTCCAGACCATTAACATACATAATAAATAACTGAAGCCCCAGGGCTGATCTTTGTAGCACTTCACCAGTTACATTATTCCAAGCTGTAAAAGACCTACCAATCCTGTATCCTATGTGTTCACCATTCCTCAGTACATTCTAGTAGATTATGGAATTCGATGAGCTCTTACCTTGTGCAATAATCCATTACGCAGGACCTTATTGAATGCCTTCTGGAAATCCACACATCTATCAGTTTCCCTTTATCAACTCTGTTTCCTTAAAGAATTCTAGCAAATTTGTCAAACATAATTTCCCTTTAGCAAAACCATGTTGATTCTTGATTGTGTTTGATTGTATTGCATTTTTCTAAGTGTCCTGCTATTTCCTCCTTGATAACTGCTATTAACATTATTCCCAATGACAAATGGTAGGCAAGTAGATCTGCCTCCCTCCCTTCTTGAATGGAGGCATCAACAGGATGGCTTGAACAGCGTGTGTAACCCACACAAAAACATTTAAAACCATTTATTCAGGTTAAAACCACATACAGAGAATAACATAGAATAACACAGAATCACTTCGTATGAAATCAGGCCATTTGGTCCATTAAGTCAGCACCAAGAGTATCCCACCCAGGCCTATCCCTCTACAGTTTCCCTATAATCCTGCATTTCCCATGGCTAACCAGCTTAACCTGCACATCCCTGGATATGATGGGTACTTTAACTTCAACACAACACTGTTTTCTCCTGCAACCTCCTATAGAACACATGCAGAGAGGAAAACGTCTCAGCATTTTGTGGCAGGGGCTGGGAACCAGAAGAGAAGACAAGTAGACAGCGAGGTAGAAACTGGAGACTGTAAGAATCATGAAGATAGCATTAATAAGGGGAAGAGTAGGCAGAGAGCAGATGAATGCAAAAGAACTGGTGGCCTGAAATGTATCTACTTTAATGTAAGGAGTATAGTGTGTTAGGCAGATGAACTTAGGGCTTCGATTGGTGCCTGGGAGTAAGATGTTATTGCAATCACAGAGACTTGGTTGAAGGAAGGGCATGACTAGCAACCAAATGTTCCAGGATATAGATGTTTCAGACAGGACAGGGAGGGAAGTAAAAGGGAGTTGTATTCCTGGTCAGGGATGATGTCACAGCTGTGCTAAAGGAGGACAATATGGAGGGCTTGGGTAGTGAGGCATTATGGGTGGAGCTGAGAAATAAGAAGGGTGCAGTTACATTGTTAGGGCTGTCTTACAGGCCTCCCAACAGTGAGCGTGAGGTAGAAGAACAAATAGGTAAACAGATTATGGAAGATGTAGAGGCAATAGTGTAATGGTGATGGGAGATTTTAATTTTCCTAACATTGACTGGGATACACATAGCGTCAGAGGTCTGGATGGGATAGAATTTGTAAAAAGCGTCCAGGAGGGTTTTCCAGAGTAGTATGTCAATAGTCCGATGAGGGAAGGGGCCATATTGGACCTGGTATTGGGGAATGAGCTAGGACAGGTGGCAGAAGTTATGGTGGGGGATTTACTTGGGAACAGTGACCACAATTCTGCAAGTTTTAGAATACCCATCGACAAAGATGAGAGTGGTCCTGAGGGAAGAGTACTAAACTATATCAAAATTAGTCAGGAGCTGGGAAATGTGGATTGGACACAGCTATTTGAAGGGAAGTCCACATTTGATATATGGGAGGCTTTCAAAGATAGGTTTAAGATAGTGCAGGATAGGCATATCCTGTTGAAGGCAGAGGATAGGAAAGGCAAGATTCGTGAACTGTAGATGACAGGATAAATCGTACGGCTAGCCAAGAGGAAAAGGGAAGCATATATAAGGTCCAGGCAGCTAAGAACAGAATGGGTCCTGGATGAATATCAGAAGAGTAGGACCAGCCTTAAATGAGGAATCAAGCGGGCTTAAAAGGGGTCATGAAATAGCTTTAGCGAGCAGAATTAAGGAGAATCTCAAAGCATTTTATTCTTATATAAGAAGCAAACGGGTAACTAGAGAAAGGATTGGTCCACTAAAGGATAATGAAGGAAGGCTGTGGGTCAAACCTGAGAGAATGGGTGAGATTCTGAATGATTATTTTGGGTCAGTGTTTACGGAGGAGAAAAACATGATGAATCTTGAGATTAGCGATAGATGTTTGATTAGTCTGGATCACGTTGACATAAGTAGGGAAGATGTGTTGGGTAGGCTAGAGGTTATTAAGGTGGACAAATCCCCAGGACCGGATGGGATCTATCCCAGGTTGCTGAGGGAGGCGAGAGAGGAAATAGCTGAGGCCCTGGCAGATATCTTTGTGGCATCCTTAAAAACAGGTGAGGTGCCAGAGGACTGGAAGGTTGCTCATGTTGTCCCCTGTACAAGAAGGGTAGTAGGGATATTCCAGGTAACTACAGACCAGTGAGCCTGACGTCAGTGGTGGGAAAGTTGCGAGAAAAGGTACTGAGGGATAGGATCTATTTATATTTTAAAAAGAATGAGCTTATTGGTGAGAGGGAGTTTCTCAAAATGGAGAAAGATGACCAGTGATGTTCCACAGGGATCGGTGTTGGGGCCACTGTTGTTTATGATATACATAAATGATCTGAAGAGGGTACTATTGGTATGATCAGCATGTTTGCAGATGACACGAACATTGGTGGAGTAGTAGAAAGCATAAGGGACTGTCAAAGAATACAGGAGAAAATAGATAGACTGGAGACTTGGCAGGAAAGTGGCAGATGGAGTTCAATCCAGACAAATGTGAGATGATGCATTTTGGCAAGTCTAATTCTGGAGTGAATTATACAATGAATGGAAGAGCCTTGAGAAAAATTTATGAACAGAGATACCTGGAAGTGCCATTGTACCCTGAAGGTTGCTGCACAGGTGGATAGAGTGGTCAAGAAGGCACTGATTCCCAACAAAGGGCTTTTGCCCAAAACGTCGATTTTCCTGCTCATCGGATGCTGCCTGACCTACTGTGCTTTTCCAGCACCACTCTAATCTAGACTCTGGTTTCCAGCATCTTCAGTCCTCACTTTTGCCTGGTCAAGAAGGCATATGGTATGCTTGCCTTCATTGGACTGGATAGTGAGTATAAGAGTTGGCAGGTCATGTTAAAATTGTACAGGACATTGGTTTGGCCACATTTAGAATACTGTGTACAGTTGTGGTCACCACATTACCAAAAGGATGTGGACGCTTTGGAGAGGGTGCAGAGAAGGTTTCGAGGATGTTGCCTGGTATGGAAGGTGCTAGCTATGAAGACAGGTTGAGTAGGTTAGGATTGTTTTTATGAGAAAAAAGGAGATTGAGGAAAGAGATAAGCTTTTTCCCAGGGTGAAGGATTCAATAACGAGAAGTCTTGCTTTCAAGGTGAGAGGTGAAAAGTTTAAGGGGGATACACGCGGCAAGTACTTTACACAGAGGGTGGTGGGTGTCTGGAACGTGTTGCCAGCAGAACTGGTAGAGGCAGTCATGATAGATTAATTTAAGATGCATCTAGACAGATGCATGAGTAAGTGGGGAGCAGAGGGATACAGATGCCTAGGAATTGGGCAACAGGTTTAGACAGTAGATTTGGATTGGCTCAGGCTTGGAGGGCCGAAGGGCCTGTTCCTGGGCTGTAAATTTTCTTTGTTCTTTTCATAATGATGACATTGGCTTAAAGGATGAAGTTTTAAGTCAGGGTACATCATTCAATACCAATGCTCTGTAAACGAAACTACAAAATCGAAGTGGTAGGGCACAGGTACAAATAGAGTGACAATGTAATAAATAGCATCATTCAAGTTGGTGTTTCATTAGCCCAGATTTTACCTACAAATGAACATGGGAATTAGGAGAATGAATGGGCCACTCATCCCTTTGAGCCTGTTTCACCATATGATATAATCGTGCTGATCTGATTACTCCACATGCCCACCAATCCCTATCCTCTTGGACAAAGACAATTCTCTTTTCTCTGTCTAAAATGAGCAAGCCAATATCTTGAAGCAGTAACCCTAGTAACTAGTAACTCTAGTAACTCTAGACCTATCCAGAAGATCATGCATCCTTTCCACATCCACCCTGTCAAGATTTTCAGTTGAATCAAGTTATCTCTGGCTCTTCTAAACTACAGGAAATATCATAGCAACCTATCCAACCTCTCCTCAGGCAACATATCCATTCCAAATACGAATCAAGTAAACCTTTGAACTGCTCTCAATGCATTTACATCCTCCCTTAAAATAAGACAATCAATACTATATACAGTATTCTAGGGTCGTCCCATCCATATCATGTATAACTGAGGAATAACCTCCCTCCTTTTGTATTCTGGTCCCCTCGCAATATAGTTTTTATTAACATTCCTTAAGATTATACCTAAATGGTAATCTTTTGCAATTTCTGTGCTAGGACACACAGTTCCTCCTGTATCTCAGAGTTCTTTAACCTCTCACCATTCACATGACACGCTTCTTTTCATTCTTCCTTCTAAAATGGAAATTTCACGTTTTCCTACATTATACACGATTTGCAAGATCTTTACCTGCTCACGTAATGGGTTTATAGCCCTTAGTGGTCTCCTTATATCCTCTCTACAACTAACTTTCCTACCCATTTTTGTGTAATCAGCAAATTTACCTCCCAAACCTTCCGTTCCTTTCATAGAACATAGAAAAGTACAGCACAGAACAAGCCCTTTGACCCACAATGTTGTGCCGAGGTTTACTCCTAACGCAAAATATAATAACTTACCCTATGCACCCTTCAATGCACTGTTGTCCATGTGCACGTCCAGCAGTCACTTAAATGTCCCTAATGACTCTACTTCCACCACCACCGCTGGCAACGCATTCCATGCATTCACAATTCTCTGCATAAAGAACCTACCTCTGATGTCTCCCCTATACCTTCCTCCTAATATCTTAAAACTATGACCCCTTGTACCAGTCAATCCTGCCCTGGGGAAAAGTCTCTGGCTATTGACTCTCGATTCCTCTCATCCAAGTTATTTGCATAATTTGTAAATGGTTAATGCTCCAGCACTGATCCCTGTGGCACAGCACTTGTAACATCTTGATGACCTTTTCTGGCTACTTATTCTGAAATTATGCCCTTGGTCCTTGACTCTCCCACATTAATACATTTTCTTGTATTTGTTAATACACAAGGGAACAAAGTCAGTGAACCATAGATTAATTATTCCTGTGTAATAACATTTTTCCATGTATTTTCATCCCAGCATTTCTCCCTGCACCCTAGCTGGTACCACATAAGGAACAGTGAGAGTGCATTGAGTCTGTTTCTATGCCTTGCTGAACAGCCTTAGGCTCACACACAACCACCTGATGAAGGAGCAGTGCTTCGAAAGCTAGTGCTTTCAATTATACCTGTTGGACTATAACCTGGTGGTGTGATTTGTACCTTTGAGTTGGTAGGTCAAGGGTTCAAGCCAGACTTCCAAAACCAAAGTGTATGAATGATGTTGACTAGACACTGCAGGATTGAAGGAGTACTGTACTCTCTTGAGCTGCCAAAATGACTGTTAGCTAAATGTGAAAGATTTGTGTGGCACAACTTGAAGAGAAAGGGAATTGACTTGATTAACATCTATTGCCAAACCAACACCTAACACAGATAACCCCAGTCATTTATTTCATTGACCTTTGTGGGAGTATATCACTCAGATTTGAAATTCTGCTTGAGGAGTGGAACTAAGTGACATAGTTCAAAGAAAAGACTTTGTACTGGAAATGTTAAAGCTTCTAGTTTCTTGTTCCATTCTCTCTACGGACTGAGTATTTTCAGCACTTAGTTATTTATTCTTTTGTGTGGATATATAAACTTGGAGAAAAAAACACATGGAGCAGCATAGTCTCTGCATTCACCGATTCAGATTTGAATAGACCTGCCTCACTGTCTGCTCGTCCGATGTTTGGTTGTTTCACTGTAAAAACAGTGTGCGTGGGCATGTCTGTATGTGCACGTGTTGTGCATGTATGCACGTTGGGGGGTGGGGGAGAAAGAAAGGTGGCACCAGACCCAATGTCAGCTATCAGCTGTATATTTTAATGTATAAAAGCAAGATAGTACACTTTTAAGTAGGAAATGTTCAGCTCATATTAGTGCTCTTACATGTCTAACAATATAACCAGGAGAAAGTGAGGACTGCAGATGCTGGAGATCAGAGCTGAAAATGTGTTGCTGGAAAAGCGCAGCAGGTCAGGCAGCATCCAAGGAACAGGAGATTCGATGTAGAAGGGCTTATGCCCGAAACGTCGAATCTCCTGTTCCTTGGATGCTGCCTGACCTGCTGCCCTTTTCCAGCAACACATTTTCAGCTAACACTATAACCAATCTCACACACATTATCCCCATTAAATATATTGGTCATTCCCAGTTCCTGAGCTGTAAAATGAACCCACAATGAGACCAAGCACTTGGCTCCTCTCCTGAATTTGTAGTAGTTGCAGTTTGTTAGGAATTTCTGTTGCTGGCCCACAATCCAGATTGCATTCATTGCAAATGGAAGTATTCTGGATAAGTTCCAATATACTGCAAGACTGTTACTCCTAACTGGTTAAACAGTCATCAAGAACCCCCTACATATACATTGTGTGCTGCCTTATATAAATAAATTGTTGTTGGCACTTTCCTACGGTCTGGTAGATTGCTGAAGTGACAACAGTTATTCAAAGCTTGGATGAACAAGTTGATAAATAGATAAGTAAACAAGAAACTGTGGATGCTGGAGAACTAAATTTTAAAAAAAACACAAATTGCTCAGGTCTGATAGATAAATGGGACAAAAATGCATCTATTGAACTGGAGTCAATATGATGGAAGATTACTGTTGTTACAATTAATTTTTACTAATATTGAACTTCAGACAGGGAGCAAATTGAAATTGAACGTTGTATTTAATTGGGAAAAACTTCCTAGAGGCAAGAGCTGGATTGGTGCAAAATTAGGATTGAATCTTTATGTTGCCAAAAAACTAGAACATCAGATTAGAAATGAATGCAATCCTATTTCACATATTCAGACTGTACTGAATAACTTTTAGCTGCAAAAAATTCAGATCGATCATTTCCATTGGAGACAAAATCTGTTGCTGAATGAATATATAAAACTAGGATAACTTTTGTGCATGTTAGAAAACTTCTTGTTGCTGTGTCTCAACCTCTACAGACTGAACAAGTAAACAGGATAAATAAATTATGTAACTGTAATAAGTCAGTGTGAAACAATGTAGATGTCACTAATTAGCTGGTGACGGAAGGCAAACCATAGAAATTGGAGCATTCATAAGAAATGGTGTTTTATTAGGATCAACTGAAAATAAAGTTGATATAAACATGACTGAGTGTTACCAAAGCCCGTTGCAAGGTCTTGTTCAATACTAAAATATCATGTGGATCAAAATATTGTTGAGCACACCAGCTTGAGTACACTCAAATTCTGTGTAATTCACCATGAAGTAATTGTAATGATTTGTTTAGAAGTGAATTCTATGCCTAACGCAACTTGCTGGAAGACAAGTCTGGCAAATGTACCCTCCCTGTCATGTGGGGGTGCCAGTGTTGGACAGGGGTGGACAAAGTTTTTTAAAAAATCACACAACACCAAGTCATAGTCCCACAAGTTTATTTGGAAACACTAGCTTTTGGAGCACTGCTTCTTTGTCAGGTAGCTGCCTGGGAGCTGCACTCCGAAAGCTTGTGCTTCCAAATAAACTTGGTGTTGTGATTTTGTTTTAAACTTTGATGACCCCCCTTCCTGTCTAGTTCAAGCTCCTTATCTCCCCCTCCCCCCCCCCCAAAAAAGTAGAATTTTTCTTGTTGACAATCCCACATCAGAAGGCAGTGTTTGCCAGTCTGATCCCCTGCTTATCCCACACCAGCTGATGTTGTAATAGTCCATGTACAGCAGACCTGAGATATACTCTATTAAGTCCTAAATATGTAGAAAATTGGAACTGTAAATTTTTTTTTCACTTCTAATTAGCACCCCAGTTGGCAATAAGATTAGAATTCACCCCAAAGAAATAAATGGGCAGTCACAGTGTTTCCTTACTAACTGTGACCTCACTTCTTTGTTACAAACTCATGGATATGGAAACTGAAATGTTTAAAAACAAAATTCCTTTTAATGCTAGTCATTTCTAACATAACCGCCAATTCACATGATATGGGGAAGAGCCTGCTATGTCACTTCTGCCGTGTGTCTCCCGCTGATCAACACCCAAATCAGTCAGTGTTGAGTGAATCCTACTCAACTGCCGCTTATTAAATCGTGCGTATGGCCTGCAACAAAATAAATTACATTTTAAATTAATTTATCTGTGGTCCAAGAGAGATGTGGTTAATACAATTCCGACGACCCTCTTTTCTCCACTTTCATTAACCCTTGATGCAGAATTCTTACATTAACAATTGGCGATTCAAGTTCCCTGAAGTGAAACATTTCAAAGGATACCTTGCAGTGGAAGAAGCCGCCGCGCCGAGAATTCCGATCTCCCCTTACCTTCCGATCTGTAATCCCACTCTCGGCTCCTCCGCGCCGAACTGGCCATAGCCAGCAGCAGCACCAGCACCAACTTTTCCATCTGTCCCTGCAAGAGGAACAGTCCGGTTCAAGCGGATTTTGTACCCAATCTCTCCGAAGCGCTTCACACGCTGACACGGAGTCGCTACTGAGCTGACATCGAGTTCAGAGCTGCCGACAGAGCCTACCGACATCCCTCCCAGACACACAGCCGGTGTAAAAATGAAACATTTACCTTTCATTCACACTACACTCACTTACCCCAAAGTCTGCTCTCTAATTATATCAGCTTTGATTTTTTTTTTAAAAAGAGAGGGCGTTTGAACAATTCTGGCTCGTCTGTAATTGCTGTCTCACTACTTCAAAGCCTTTTGTCAAAAAAAATGTTAGCCCAGCTATGACACCCTCCCCCAACTGTAGTACAAACAAAGCCCCGGTTTGCGCTGAGTGAAAGGTCAGTGTTGAGGAGGGAATTACTGACCTACTCTGAGGTTTCTGTGAGCTGTACAAGTCCCGGCTTCTCTCAGCTCGAGTTCCCCTTTCCGCTTCATTTATTCAGGTGGAGAGCCGCCAATGTAAATATACCCGCGGAAAATGTGCTCAACTCTCTTCAGATGAAACACTTGTCTCTAGGGAACTACGGTGTGAAGACCCAAGCAATGTTTCTTGCAGTTCTTTGGAAATTAGTTCCAACGTGAACACATTATTCTGACCACACAGAATAAAAGGAACTTTTGCCTTCCAATTGATCCAATGTTGCGTGGTCGAGTTGTTATTTATAAAATCCCTCTTAATTCAGAGTGACTCAAGATCATGGAGATACAAGAACAACTCTTTCACACGCCGTTGTTCCAGACTTAACCATTTTAACATAATGTCCCCATCGTCCTTCGCGACCTTTCTCCTGACATAGGAACAACTCGGGGTGGTTTATCCTGAGAGTCACCTATACCTCAGGTTGGGGCGGGGTGGGGGCATGTTAGGAAACTGAGAAGGCGAATTCTTCAGCGTTACCTCAGCCGCTGTTGGGATTGAGGTTCGGTCCCACCCTCAGGCAACTGTCTCTGTGCACTTTGCATGTTCTCCCGCTCCGTGCCAGTGTGCGGTTTCCTCCGACAGTTCAAACATGTGCAAGTTGGGTGGATTGGCCATAGGAAATGCAAGGGTCTGAGATGCTCTTTGGTGGGTCAGTGCGGACTCAATGGGCTGAATTGCCTGCTTTCACGCTGGAGGGATTCTATGATCACTTTGCATGATGAACCAGCCGTCACGTCAACAGCATGGGTGGAGTTCCCACAGCAGCTGAGGAGACTAAGAAGTTCCAATTTTCTCATCCTCTCCTTTCTACTGAGGTGTGGTGATCCTCAGACCTGCTGTGCTTTTCCAGCACCACACTCTGGACTCTGATCTCCAGTATCTGCAGTCCTCACATTCTTATCCTTCCTATCACCATAATCCCTTCCAAATGCACAACCCACTGAGGTTTCTCCTATTCTGGTTCTCCTCCTTGATTTTAACCTGTTGTATAAGGTAATCATTCTGAAAGGCTTACTGTTGAAGCTATGCCCAATCTGACAATGTCTTTGCATGGAGAAACTATCATGCACAAGGTCCCAATAGAGACAGACACAGCATACACAGGCTCAGATCATTGCGGTTGTGCTGGATTAGTCAGGTACAATGTTAATTGTACATATTGCTCACATGCAATAAAACATACTTTGTTATTCAAGACAAGCTCCTCAAGACAAGTCATTGTGTTGGGACTCTTGAGTGGTCTATCCTCAACAATTCAAAAGGTCCTTAGACATCAGGATAGAAAGGGTATTATTAGAAGCATTCTACTCCAATAGTCCACTGCCAAGGGCCCAATACGAGATAATCATGCCATCCTGGAAGTTGTGCCATCAGCTGCCAATATCCTAAATTCTGGAATTCTCTCCCTGATGTCTCTTTCCTCTGAAAGTCCCATCTCCATGTCCAACCCTAAGATCGTTTGCTGTAATATCACCTTATGGTGTCAAATAGTGATCCATTAAAATATCTCCAGATTTAACTGTTAAAGACTTAAATATCAAGTTGTTGTTGTTAATGGTGAACCTGGAGAAGTTGGGGAGAATCTTCTGAAATTACTTGTTGGAAATCTTTTTTGAATTTGTAATTGATTTTGCACAATTTAGCTCCATGATTCTCACATCATTGGGAACATTATGAATAATCCTCATGCCTTTCAGAAATATTGATTTAAGAAAAAATGCATTTAAAGATATGTCTGAAAATACCACTTGCCACCAATGCATTTTCTTTCAATTCACAATGAAAAGCCTATCCATGTCTCTTGCATTTGAAAACTTATTACCTCTTGTTTAAAATGAGGGCATGCAGATGTTAGAAATCTGAGACATCAACAGAATGTGCTGGAGTAACTTAGCAGATCTGGCAGAATCCGTAGAGATAAAAACAGAATTAACATTTTGAGTCATGACTCTTCGTTCAGTGACCTTTTGCATTTGACTTGTGCAGCAAGCTCAAGGTTAGAGTGGTGCTGGAAAAGCACAGCAAGCCAGGCAGCATCCGAGGGACAGGAAGATTGACATTCATGGCAAAAGCCTTTCATCAGAATTGAGAAGGTGTGATTTACTAAATATATTTATGATTATGAAAATACTTGACAGAATCAACACTGATTCTGATGAAGGGCTTTTGCCTGAAACATCAATTTTCCTGCTCCTCAGATGCTGCCTGACCTGCTGTGCTTTTCCAGCACCACTCTAATCTTGACTCTGCTTTCCAGCATCTGCAGTCCTCACCTTTGCCATGTGCAGCAAGCTACTATGCCTTGTCCTCTAGTGCTGAGCTGTGGAAGTTCACCTGGTTTCCCACCATGTACTTTGAATGCCAACTAATTTGATCTAATCATGAACCTTGAATGCTTGAACCTAGACACTGGAAAGTTTTCATTCTTCTATGATTTCAAAATGTAGAGCATGTTTTGTGAAATAATTAATGTGTGAGCATATGGAATGATTTCCCTAAAGGAAACTGCCTGATCACTTCCTTCAAACAGATAATATTCTGTTATCAAGTTTGTGTGATGATTTACATTCATTATGGAAAGAAACACAAAATGCAACAAATAGAAGACAATTTTAGACTTATGTTTATGGCCTCTAGTTCTAGTTTTTCCACAAGTGTTTAAGTATTGATTCTGTCAAGTATTTTCATAATCCTAAATACATTTAATGAATCACACCATCGATGCTTCCTTTACTGTGGTGTGTGAATATTGTGGTACCCTAGACTTGATCTTCTTGGCTTCCAGTTAGCTAACAAGAAATTTGAGTATGCAGAAATCAGATATTTTCTTGTTGGCAAGATGTAACAAGTGGTGTACAACAGGGATTAGTGCTGGGGTCCTCATCAGTTACATACATCACTTGACTGAAGATACCAAAGTAATTGTTGCTAAATTTGCTGACAACACAAAGATAGGTAAGAGAGTAAGGTTGTTACAAAGGGACAGAGATAAGTGAGTCGACAAAGATTTGGGAAATGGAATTCACTAAGGAAAAATGTTAAATTGTCCATTCTGGCAGGAAGAATAAAGGAAAAGCATGTTATCTGAAGGGTGAAATATTTCAGAGATACAGAGGGATTAGATGTTTGAATGCATGAAGCATTAAACATTATTCTGCAGGTACAGCAAGTAATTAGGAAAGCTAAGTGGGGAAATAGATGGTGACATTTTGAAAAATGCCCATATTAAAGAAGAGGAAGTGCTCGATGTCTTGAAATGCCTAAAGGTGGATAAATCCCCAGTGACCTGATCGGGTACACCCTAGAACTGTGTGGGAAGCTAGGGACGTTATTGTTTGGCCCCTTACTGAGATATTTGTGTCATTGATAGTCACAGGTGAGGTGGCAGAAGACTGGTGGTTGACTAACGTGGCACTATTTTTTAAGAATGGTGGTAAGGACAAGCCAGGGAACTATAGACCAGTGAGCCTGACATCGGTGGTGGGCAAGTTGTTGGAGAGAATCCTGAGGCACAGGATTTACATGTATTTGGAAAGGCAAGGACTGATTAGGGATAATCAATATGGCTTTGTGCGTGGGAAATCATGTCTCATGAACTTGATTGAGTTTTTTGAGAAAGTAACAAAGTGGATTGATGAGGACAGAGAAGTAGATGTGATCTATATCAGTAAGGCATTCGACAAGGTTCTCCATGGGAGATTGGTTAGCAAGGTTAGATCTCATGGAATACAGGGAGAACTAGCCATTTGGATGCAGAAGTGGCTTGAAGGTAGAAGACAGAAGGTGGTGGTAGGGGATTGTTTTTTCAGACTGGAGGCCTGTGATCAGTGGAGCGCCACAAGGATCAGTGCTGGATACACTACTTTTCGTTATTTATATAAATGATTTGGATGTGAACACAGGAGGTATATTTAGTAAGTTTACAGATAACACCAAAATTGGAGGTGTAGTGGACAGTGAAGAAGGTTACCTCAGATTACAATGGGAACTTGATCAGATGGGCCAATGGGCTGAGAAGTGGTAGATGGAGTTTAATTAAGATAAATGTGAGGTGCTGCATTTTGGGAAAGCAAATCTTAGCAGGACTTATACACTTAATGGTGAGGTCCTAGGGAGTATTGCTGAACAAAGAGACCTTGGAGTGCAGGTTCATAGCTCCATGAAAGTAGAATTGCAGATAGAAAGGATAGTTTTCTCTCTCTCAACAACTTCTCCTTCAACTCATTCCATTTTCTCCAAATCAAAGGTGTAGCAATGGGTATCCGCATGGGTTCTAGCTATGCCTGCCTTTTCTTGAGGTATGTGGAACATTTCTTGGTCCAGGCCTACCCGGGTCCCCACCCACAACTGCTTTATCGGTACATCGATGACTATTTCGGTGCGACTTCATGCTCTCAACCTGATCTGGAAAAATTCATAAACTTCGCTTCCAGTTTCCATCCCTCCATCACCTTCACCTGGTCCATCTCCAACACTTGCCTTCCTTTCTTTGACCTTTCTGTCTCCATTTCTGGCAATAGTCTATCCACTAATATCCATTACAAGCCCACTGACTCCCACAGCTATCTGGACTACAGCTCTTCTCACCCTACATCCTATAAGGACTCTATCCATTTCTCTCAGCTCCTTTGCCTCCGCTGTATTTGTTCAGATGAGGCCACTTTCCAAAGTGGTGGTCTTAATATGTGCTCCTTCTTCTCCAACCATGGCTTCCCACCTATCATTGTTGACAGGGCTCTCGACAGCGTGTGGTCCATCTCCCGCGCCACAACCCTCACCCTCTCCCTCCCCTCCCAGAACAAGGATAGGGTCCCTCTTGTTCTCACCTTTCACCCCACCAGCCTTCACATGCAAGGAATAATCCCCCGCCATTTTCACCAACTCCAGCACGACGCCACCACTAAACACATCTTCCCTTCCCTCCCCCTGTCTGCATTCCGCAGAGATTGTTCCCTCTGGGACAACCTAGTCCACTCCTCCATCACACCTAACACCTCTCCCATCACATACGGCACCTTCCCATCACACCTAACACCTGTCCCATCACACCTAACACCTGTCCCATCACACACGGCACCTTCCCATCACACACGGCACCTTCCCATCACACCTAACACCTCTCCAATCACACACGTCACCTTCCCATCACACCTAACACCTGTCCCATCACACACGGCACCTTCCCATCACACCTTACACCACTCCCATCACACACGGCACCTTCCCATCTCACCTAACACCTCTCCCATCACATACGGCACCTTCCCATGCAATCACAGAAGGTGCAACACCTGCCCCTTTACCTCTTCTATGCTCACCATCCAAGGCCCCAAACACTCATTTCAGATTAAGCAGCATTTCACTTGTACCTCTTTCAATTTGGTCTATTGCATTCGTTGCTCCCAATATGGTGTCCTCTATATCGGAGAGACAAAACGCCGACTAGGTGATCGCTTTGCTGAGCATCTTCGGTCTGTACACAATCAGGTCCCGGACCTTCCCATGGCTTGTCACTTCAACACACAATCCTGCTCCCATGCCCACATGTCTGTCCTTGGCCTGCTGCAATGTTCCAGTGAAGCTCAACACAAACTGGAGGAACAGCATCTCATCTTCCGACGAGGCACGTTACAGCCTGCAGGTCTCAACATTGAATTCAACAACCTCAGATAATTTTATTTCGTTTTTTAAAATATATTTTTGTTTCACTGTTCTGTACCTCTTGTTTCTTGATTGTCTCTCTTTCTCTCGCTCCCCACTCTCTCATCACCTTTTTCCTCTCCTCTTCCCCCTTTGCTACCCTTCTCCCCTGTTTTCCATTCTGCCTCTGCTTCACCCCGTCCCCCCATCCCACACATATTTTGCCTTGGTCATTCACAGCTGCTAATCTCCCTATCTCTCTATGCACTGTCACTATCACTTCTTTATTGCTACCTTTGCTTCTGCAGCCATGACTCACCTTCTCTCAGCCTATTATAAATACCTGAAAAATGTGTTGCTGGAAAAGCGCAGCAGGTCAGGCAGCATCCAAAGAGCAGGAGAATCGACGTTTCGGGCATGAGCCCTTCTTCAGGAATGAGGAAAATGTGACCAGCAGGCTAAGATAAAAGGTAGGGAGGAGGGATTGGGGGAGGGGCATTGGAAATGCGATAGGTGGAAGGAGGTCAAGGTGATGGTGATAGGCCGGAGTGGGGTGGGGGTGGAGAGGTCAGGAAGAAGATTGCAGGTTAGGAAGGCAGTGCTGAGTTCGAGGGATTTGACAGAGACAAGGTGGGGGGAGGGGAAATGAGGAAACTGGAGAAATCTAGGTTCATCCCTTGTGGTTGGAGGGTTCCTAGGCGGAAGGTGAGGCGCTCTTCCTCCAGCCGTGGTGTTGCTATGGTGTGGCGATGGAGGAGTCCAAGGACCTGCATGTCCTTGGTGGAGTGGGAGGGGGAGTTGAAGTGTTGAGCCACAGGGTGGTTGGGTTGGTTGGTCCGGGTGTCCCAGAGGTGTTCCCTGAAACGTTCCGTAAGTAGCCGGCCTATCTCCCCAATATTAAGGAGGCCACATCGGGTGCAGCGGATGCAGTAAATGATGTGTGTGGAGGTGCAGGTGAATTTGTGGCGGATATGGAAGGATCCCTTGGGGCCTTGGAGAGAAGTAAGGGGGGAGGTGTGGGAGCAAGTTTTACACTTCTTGCGGTTGCAGGGGAAGGTGCCGGGAGTGGAGGTTGGTTGGTGGGGGGTGTGGACCTGACAAGGGAGTCACGGAGGGAATGGGCTTTTCAGAATGCTGATAGGGGAGGGGAGGGAAATATATCTCTGGTGGTGGGGTCTGTTTGAAAGTGGTGGAAATGACGACGGATGATACGATGTATGTAGAGGTTGGTGGGGTGGAAGGTGAGGACCGGTGGGGTTCTGTCCTGGTGCCGATTGCAGGGATAGGGCTCAAGGACAGAGGAGAGGGAAGTGGAGGAGATGCGGTGAGCATCTGCAGTCCTCACTTTCTCCTAGTATAAATACCTCCCTATTTCTCCCCCTTCTTTTAGCTTTGACAAAGGGTCAGTTAGACTCGGAACGTCAGCTCTTTTCTCTCCTTACAGATGCTGCCAGACCTGCTGAGATTTTCCAGCATTTTCTCTTTTGGTAATGAAGAAGGTGTTTGGTATGCTTTCCTTTATTGGTCAGAGCATTGAATATAGGAGTCGGGAGGTCACATTGCAGCTGTACAGGACATTGGTTAGGCCACTTTTGGAATATTGCGTCCTATCAGAAGGATGTTGTGAAACTTGAAAAGGTTCAGAAAAGATTTACAAGGATGTTGCCAGGGGTGGAGGATTTGACCTATAGGGAGAGGCTGAATAGGCTGGGGCTGTTTTTCCTGAAACGTCAAATGCTGAGGGGTGACCTTTATAAAATCATGAGGGGCATGGATAGGATAAATAGAGAAAGTCTTTTCCCTATGTGGGGGAGTCCAAAACTAGAGGGTATAGGTTTATGGTGAAAGGGGAAAGATATAAAAGGGACCTAAGGGGCAATTTTTCACACAGAGGGTGATGCATATATGGAATGAGCTACCAGAGGAAGTGGTGGAGGCTGGTACAATTGCAACATTTAAAAGGAGTCTGGATGGGTATATGAATAGGGTTTAGAGGGATATGGGCTAAGTGCTGGCAAATGGGACTAGATTAGGTTGGGATATCTGGTCAGCATGGAGAGTTGGACCAAAGGGTCTGACTCTGTGACTCTCTGACTCTATAATATTAAGACTTGCTGCAAGGGGAATTGAGTACAAAAGTATAGAGGCTATCCTTCAGTTGGATGAAGCATTAGGGAGATCACAGCTGGAGTGCTGTGTTGGTCTTCATATTTAAGAAAGGATGCAGATGCATTGGAAGCAGTTCAGAGAAGGTGTTTTATAAGACAATATCTGGCATCAATATTTCCTTTAAGTTGTGCAGCTATACATGTGTACAGCCACTTCAAGGTTCTGTGCACAATGATTAGCATTGGCATGCCACCTGCAGCATTGACTTCCTGTTCTGAAAGTTTTCATCTCATGGACAGTGGAGGCCTACACAGCCAGAAAGAAAGTGAGGGGAATTCTGCCTGGAATGGGCAGTTTGTCTAATGAGGAAATGTTGGACAGGTTAGACTTGAATCCGCAGGTATTCACAGGAATAAGAGGTGATCTGACTGAAATATATAGTATCCTAAGGGGTCTTGAGAGGATGGATGAGGAAAGGATGCTTTCTCTTGAGGGTCAATCTAGAACCAGGAGGCTCACTATTTAAAAATGAGGGACTGCCCATTTAATGCAGAGATGAGGAGGAAACAAATTCTCACTGAAGGTGGTGAGTGTTGTAATTTTCTTCCTCAAAAGCTATGAAAACACAGCTGTCTTTAAATATTTTAAAGTTATTTGTTAAAGAAAGGATGAAAGATTAATGAGGGCAGATGGCAATGAGGAATAATCAGATCAGCATTATCTTATTGAATAGCAGAACAGGCTTGAGGGGCTGAGTGTCCTCTTCAAATTCTAATTGGGATGTTTGCATTGTTGCCTTTAAAGTGTACTTGAGAGTGACACTCAAATACCCATTGACACTGATTTATTTTGAAATCTTTAGTTAGTAAGTTAGCTAGTTAGTTAGTAACAGTGAGGTAAAACTAATCCGTAGACCTGACATGACTGCAGGAGAGTGAGTTGCAGCAAGCCAAATTTTAGGCACCATTTAAATCTCATTATCAGGCAGGTCAAGTTCAAAATTTTAATTTATTTCAGAAGTCAGTCCAACCAGTGAGAATCTCTGCCAACACACAGACCTGACTAGTTATTCAATATTTCAGGAGAATGGAATCATGCATTGGTAATTTGATCTGCTGTTGCTTTGGAATACTGAATGTATCAAAAACACCTCCATCTTTACACGATGTATATAATTACAGGAAATAACAAACCTAGAAAGCAAAGGCAGATGATCAAGTAACAGAGTGAAAAACATCTCTTTTTTTGTTAACTCAGTTGCCAGTGAGTGAGATTTCATAAATTAAATTGACATGAACCTAAATACCTCACCTTCACAACAAAACCCATATCACATGAATGAATAAAAAAATGAACGTACCCAAAGATGTTTTGATGTTAATTGCAGTTCCCAACTATTACTTTAGTTAGGATTAACTGAATTAGCAGAGACTAGGGATTGAATCTGGGACATTCTGATCTATGTGACTCATTGCATCTACTTTTGTGCACTGCATTATTGAGCTGGCATGCTGCTATTTTTAAACTATTTTATTATTTCACAAATTTTGCTGACAGTTTTCTCTCACCCACAAAATGGACAAGGGGCTTTTCTGAATCCAGTAAAATGTTAATGTTATGTCCTTTCTGAGAACACACAATAATATTGTACTTTGTGGAAATGTGTTTAAAAGATGTCAGGTCAATTCACACTGCTCAGAAACATAGCAGCAGAATGCAGAAAAAGAGAGTGGACTTATGCAATTAAAACACATGCAAAATGAGAAATCATTAAGCATTCCACATAATTCACAATGTACATGATTTAGTGGAAACACAAGACTGATGTAACATCTGTGGCATGCTGTTCTTTAGGGTTTGGGGTTTGGGGTATGGGTATAGAGCCATAGCATGTTTGATGTTGAGGTAAAACTTGAAAAATGTTTGGCATCCTGACTTGAGCAGAAAGACTGATTCCAAAATTTTTTCCATTCTTCTACTGGAAAGCCTGATCCCTTGCTGTTATGGCTCCATAGGCACCATTTTGCTCTCAAGTGCTTTTCCCAAGTGACACTTTACAATATGCAAGATGTTTTTCATGCAGGCAAAGTATTTCAACCCAATCCTGTTTTCACTACGCGTACCCACAAAATACATTTCAGCAGAAAACCACTAAATTGAAACTGGGACCATAATTCAGGATGATTTTCGCCATCCTTTCACCAGGAGGTGCAAATGTGAGTCATAACATGACAACTCAGTTGTGCACAGGAACATAGGATGTTTTGTAGCTTTTGTACTTGTGACTTTTGTGTTTGTACACTACAGTTTTAAGTGGTGTATTTTGTCCTTTCTTTTATAAAAAGAGGTTGAAACAGAGGTGTTGACTTGGTCAGCTCCAAACCAATAAAGTAAATAGCTTGTGAGGACTTGGGGTTTTTTTTTCTTAAAACCGACTATTCAGAAAAGATGTTAGGAAGCACTTCTACACATAAAGGGGCTAGAAGTTTGGAACTCTCTTCCACAAATGCCAGTTGACAGTTTTAAATCTGAAGTAGATAATACCTTTGCTCAACAAAAAAGTTAAGAAATATGGGCCACAGATCAGCCATGAGTTCATTAAATGTCATTTGGTGTCATCTCTTTTGGCAAAATGAACATTTAGCTGTATGTCCTGAGTTGAAAACTTGATCAGTTCTTCATTTCTTTGCAATCCAGCTGAATTGGTACTTGCTTAAGGTGGCCATTAAACTGTAATATTCAAAGGAACTTTACTCAGTATAGCACTGAAGTGTCAGTATCGGATTATTTTCCCAAATCGTGGGATGGGTTGTAAAATGCAAAACCTCTGATTCAGGGAATAAATACTATCGACTTAGCTGAATAGAGTATATAACTGACCAAACTCCAGAGGTATGGAGATCATGCAACAACCATATAGGTGACGACTGAGTTCAGGAATGTGATATTTATCAGTCTCAGTGGAACAGTCTCAAAAGGCTGAATGGCCTATTCCAGTTCCTATATTCCTATACCTAACTTGTTGCTGTCTGCTGACCTAAAATTGTGGCCAGATTACAGCTGCTAGAAATAAGTAACTCAGTGTTCATGTTCCTGACAGTGGGAGGTACATTTCCTAAACATAGTTTATTGGTAAAGTGCAATTATTACCAATTCCCTGACCAGCCATGAAGTTTGGGCAAATGCTGTTGCTGTGCTGTGTACACTATGAACAAAACAAAAGGTCCAAACTTCATAAAATAGTTGATCTGCTAAAGGGTTAGAATTTTATATTGTTTTTGACCCTTGGCTACAAAGGTTAATAAAGCTGAAGTGCTCCAGTAACTCCAAAATTAAAATAAGATGTTGATCATTGAAGAAAATTTTGCAAAATGCACTGAAGTTAAAAATAAATGAATAATAGTTGTACATGTTATTGTAATGTAATGCATCTGTTTCCTGTGATGAATAACACATTCCTGAACTCAATCGTCACCCATATGGTGGTTGCATGATCTCCATACCTCTGGAGTCTGGTCAGTTATATACTCTACTCAGCTAAGTTGGTTGTATTTATTCCCTGAATCAGAGGTTTTGCATTTTGCAACCCATTCCAGGATTTGGGAAAATAATCTAACACTGACACTTAAATGCTGAGTAAAGTTCCTTTGAACACTACAGTTTAATGGCCACCTTAAGCAAATACCAATTCAGCTGGATTACAAAGAAATGAAGAACTAATCAAGTTTTCAACCCAGGACATAACAGCTAAATGTTCATTTTGCGAAAAGAGGTGACATCAAATGATATCAGTGCATTAGTAGTTCAATTATCACATTAATTTTTAGTTTCATTTACTTTTGATTTTCTATTTAAAAAATACAATAGTTTCTCCTTGCTTTGCTGTGTTCTGCGGTACTATCCTTGGTCCCTTATTGCTGCTCATCTATACAGAGCATAATGACAATGTTGCCAAGAAGCAAGTGTTATTCCTAAATGTGCTGATGGCTTTCAATATTAGCTCTTCCCGACCTGCTCCATTCTGATTGTTGTGGATAAGCTAGAACCTTCTTTGACTAAGCATTGGCAAGTCTACAGTTCACCCCATATTATCGTCTTGTTATGAAGGTGTGGGTGTACTCACCTTTAAGATAGTTAAAAGCTAGCAGAAGTAGCTAACATAGCACAAAATGTTCTGAACAAGATATAATGTAACCTTTTCATCCAGTAGCTAGGATAGCTGGTTGCCTGGAAATGACAAAACAGATTAAAATTATGTCAATCAGTTTGAATTATACACCAGAAAATGCCAAACTCCAATCAAGTTTGAATTTAATACATTGACAATCTTAAAAACTAATGACACAATCCAATGATTTGGGGGTATAAGACCGGGGAAAATTAAACAGAGGAGAACTGCCAAGCCACTAGCACCTACAGACTGCCTGGAGAATAGCTCTCTGAAAGGTACCTTATTGATCAGTGACCTGTGAAACAGAAATCCATAAGAAGAAAAGACGACCGAGGAAGAGAATATTCGACATCTGGCTTGTTTTGAAAACTTGACTTTTTGGCAAATCTTAATCAGGGGGTTTTATCGAACTAGTATTGTAGAAGAGGAAGGTAAAAGATAGGAGAAAGTGAGGTCTGCAGATGCTGGAGATCAGAGCTGAAAATGTGTTGCTGGAAAAGCGCAGCAGGTCAGGCAGCATCCAAGGAACAGGAGATTCGACGTTTCAGGCATAAGCCCTTCTTCAGAAAGATAGGTTAGAGGAAGGAGTTGTAAATAGTTGTTAGTTAATTGT
The DNA here is from genome assembly GCF_020745735.1 of Hemiscyllium ocellatum. Lineage (NCBI taxonomy): Eukaryota > Metazoa > Chordata > Chondrichthyes > Orectolobiformes > Hemiscylliidae > Hemiscyllium > Hemiscyllium ocellatum. Next base: position 22,347,487 of record NC_083425.1, on the reverse strand, counting down.
TCTCTGTTATACCTTAAGAAATAAAGTTATTATTACTTTAAATAGACCTTGTCCACTTGAATTTTCACAGATTACTGCATGGGATAAATCTTTTCTGTGGCTGGTTTAAATTAAGCAGGAGAGTTTACCCCATGGCATAACAGTTTGGGGGCTAGTTGCTGGGATTTGAATGGTTAGGGAGCTTTTGTCAATGCTTTGAACAGTTTAGGTCTTAGATTTGTGAATTGAACTGGTTTAGACAGATTTGAATAGATTTGGGGGTATAAGAAAATCCCAGCAGATTTAAACACTTGCAGGTCCTAGACCTTTAAATAAAATGTAGGTGAGACAATTTGTTTAATTTCAGTGACTACTGGTTGATTAAGTTAAATGTGAGAGAAATGACTCTTAAAATTGCTAAAGAGGTTCTGGCATTTGAAGATTATTTGCAAATTTGCCAAGGAAATTCAGAAGAAAAGAAAAAGACTATACTTTTAGAATTAGTAAATAAGTTAGATTTGGGTTCAACCAAGGACAGAAGTAAAGCTGAAATTGTAAGGGAATTACTCAAACACCTAAGTGGATCAGACAAACAGACAGTGCAGTTGAGGTACAAAAACTTAAATTACAATTGAGGAAAATGGAGTTAGAAGATTAACAAAGGGAGAGAGAAAGGGAAATAGAGAAAGAAGAAAGAGACAGAAGAAGAGAGAGAGGAAAAAGACAGAGAGAGAGAGAGAAGGCTGAGCAAAGAGAAAGAAGAAAGGGTGAGGGAAAGAGAATTTGCACTTGATAAGTTGAGACTTAGTCAACAAAGTCAAGTTAACAGGATGGAGATTAAAAGAGAAGGTAGTGAAAGGTATAAATGTCAAAACTCTGCCACATTTTGATGAGAAAGATGTTGAAGCTTTCTTTATTTCGTTTGAAAAACTGGCTAGGCAGATGGAGTGGTCTGAGGATTTATGGGTAATGCTGGTTTAGACTAAACTGGTAGGCAGAGCTAGTGAGTATTTGCTATACTGTCAGATGAAGGGTCAAGAGATTATGAAGTGGTTAAATAGGCTATTTTAAGTGCTTATGAATTGGTACCAGGAGCATATAGACAGCGGTTCAGAAACAAGAAGGAACCAGGTCAGACTTATGTTTAATTCTTTTGAACTCAACAGTCATTTTGATTGATGGGTGCATGCATTGAAAATAGATCGGACCTTTCAGGCTGTAAGAGAGATTAATGTGCTGGAGGAGTACAAATAACTTACTTCCAGAGATGGTAAGAATTCACCTGGAGAAACAGAAAGTTCAGGAATGTGCAAAGGCAGCAGAATTAACAGATGAGTATAAGTTGGTGCATGAGACATGCATCTAGGCAGAATTTTGTCCTGTAATGGATAGAATTTGGGAGAAGGGGAGATCCTACACTATGAAACCAAGAGTAGAGAGCATGGGTAAGAATAAAAAAAAACCCAAGAGGGTGGAAAGAAGGTGAAAGGCCTCAGGTGTTTCCACTATGGTAACATGGGACACAAAGTCACAGTGCTGGTCGTTAAAGAAAGGCACTGTGGGAAAAGTTATGGTAAAAGAAGCTAAGCCAGTGACAATAGTGAAACTAGTAAAGGAAACCCCAAGAAGAGCTGAGGAGCTGCATCAGAGTGTACAGCCGAGACAGGGGCTGGGTATGGAGTTAGTACCTGTTCTCTACAAAGAATTCGCCTCTGTGGGTAAAGTGTACTCAGAAAGAACAGGGGGAGAAGGACAAGAAGTTATAATTTTGAGAGATACAGGTTCTAACCAGTTGCTGATATTAAGGGATGAGCGAATATGCATTTTTTCTGATCTGTTATTCGAGAGAGTGTGGTAATTTGTGGGAGAGATGGACAGAAATTTAGCGCTCATCTATATACAATCAGGTTGGAGTGCCAACTCAAGACTGGGGAAGTTATAGTGGGAGTGATTCAAGAGTGTCAGTTTCAGGAATTCAGTTTGTTCTTGGGAATGATTTGACAGGATCCAAGGTGGGAATGATTCCCCTTGTTGTGGAGAAGCCCAAGGAAGACAAAGAAATGGAGGAATTAAAACAGAAATATCGTGGTATTTTCCCTGACTGTGTGGTAACCAGATCCCACTATTATAAGTCATAACACCAAGGTAAAATTAAAGAGAAAGATGAAGGAGGTGAGGTTCAATTAGCAGATTTGCTTGATATAATGGTGCAGGAAACACCAGAACAGGCAGAGGGTCAAACAGAGGTGTTTAGCCCTGAAAGACTAGAATACTTGCAACAGCAAGACAAGGTGATAAAAAATATATATGTGGGTGTGTCCTTTGAAAAGGAGGCAGAGAATATTCTGGAGGGTTATTATCTAAAAGATAAAATCCTAAAGCAGGTTAGCGCAGAGGAGAAATGGGCCAACGAGCACTAGATTGTGTTGCAGGTAGGATACACATAGGAGGTGTTACGGGTAGCACACAAACTACCTGTAGGAGGTCACCTAGGGGTACGAAAGATTCAGGCTAAGGTACAAAAATATTTTTATTGGCCTGGAATGCACAAGGTTGTGGTTAACTTGTGCCATACGTGTCATACGTGCCAAATGGTAGGGAAGCCACAGGCGGCAATGAATTCAGCAATTTTGTTGCCAATTCCAATAATTGAAGAACCTTTGACACAGGTTATAATTGATCGTGTAGGTCCCCTCCTGAGACCTAAAACTGGGAACCAGTACTTGTTAACCATAATGGATGTGTCTACAGATTTCCGAAGGCAATTACATTACAGAGTATCAAGGTTAAACGGGTGGTAGAGGCGTCAGTAAGTTTCTTCACATGGTATGGACTACCCAGAGAGATTTAGTCCGACCAAGGGTCAAAGTTTACTGCTGGGCTGTTTAAGGAGGTTATGGATAGCTTAGGTATACAGCACTTAAACTTCAGTGCATACCATCCTGAATCCCAGAGAAATGTAGAAAGGTGGCATCAGACCTTGAAGACCATGTTTAGAGTATACTGTCAGGATTACCTGAATGATTGGATAAAGGTATCCTATTCATATTGTTGGCCATGGGAGATGCACAAATGAATCTACTCAGTTCACTCCCTTTGAGTTAATATTCGGTCATGAAGTGAGAGGTCCTTTGAAATTAATTAAAGAAAAATTGACAGGACCAAAATGGGAGATCTCACAACTAGATTATGTATCGGAGATGAGGGAGAGACTAAATCAAGTAGGCTAAACAGCAGCTAAGGAGGGCAGAGTGTAGACTGAAGCACATGGCAGATAAAAGGTTTGAGACTCTGATGTTTTCCTGAGGGGCTGATGTGTTATTACTGTTAGCAGTGATAGGAGATCACTTCAAAGCCAGGTTTAGTGGTCCCTATCAAATTGAGAAAAAGTTGAGTCAGGTGAACTATCTAGTGAAAATGCCAGATGGGGGAGAAAAAAATGTCATGTGAACATGTTGAAACCGTATTATACTAGAGAGAAAGAATTGGAGAAACAGGTGTTAGTTACTGTCTAATGACTAATGGTATTGTACATGAAGTTAATGAAGATCTAGACCATCTTAAGGGGCCTTTTGGTTCAAGATTGGTCAAAAGAATCAACGGAATGCGGGCTGTACAAAACAAGGTTATCAGTTTATTAAAGTAAGGCAACTTGACGCAATTCTGTCCAGCAACTCAGAGGTTAAAGCTTCTGTGCTCCATGTCAAAATTGCACAATTACATTAAAAAATTATACATTTATATGTTTTAACGAGACAGTACAGCCTTAATTACAAGAAAAGACCAATCAAATGTAATAAGGTGACATGATTTGCAGCAGGTTAATCCAATGATTTAGTTAGTGTTAGTCACTGCCCTGAATGAGGAATCAAACCCACATGTGGATTTTGAGGTGCCTCAATACAGATTAAAAAATGAAGTCCTTGAGACGTGGGATAGATTATGAGCTATCTGGCTCAGGAGCTTAGAACACAGTTAAAGATTTGTTACTGCAGTATAAGGACATATGTAAGAATCAGATGGGGAGGACTAATGGTATTGTACATGAAGTAGATATAGGGAATACGGCTCCAACAATACAACACCTCTATCGGCTTAATCCTTTCAAAGCCAGACAGGTCCAGATGGAGGTGGAGGCCATGCTCAACGAGGACATCATCGAACCAAGCTAGAGTGGAGTTCGGCACTCATCTTAGTTCCCAAACTGGGCGGGACTCAACGATTCTGCGTGGATTATCAGGTCAATGCAGTTACAAAATCTGACGCATATCCAATTCCGAGATTGAAGGACTATATGAAGAAAGTTGAACATGCCAGTTACATCACGAAGTTGGACTTAATGCATGGTTACTGGCAGGTACCTTTTTCAGAGATGGTGAAAGACATTTATAGAGTCATAGAGATATACAGCATGAAAACAAACCCTTTGGTCCAACCCGTCCATGCCAACCAGATATCCCAACCCAATGTAGTCCCACCTGCCAGCACCCGGCCCATATCCCTTCAAACCCTTCCTATTCAGGTTTAAATGTAGCAATTGTACCAGCTTCCACCATTTCCTCTGGCAGCTCATTCCATGCACATACCACCCCCTGTGTGAAAATGTTGCCCCTTAGGTCTCTTTTTTATATCTTTCCCCTCTCTCCCTAAACTTATGCCCCCTAATTCTGGACTCCCCCACCCCAGAGAAAAGACTGTCTATTTATCCTATCCATGCCCCTCATGATTTTGTAAACCTCTATAAGGCCACCCCACAACCTCCGATGCTCCAGGGAAAACAGCCCCAGCCTGTTCAGCCTCTCCCTATCAAATCCTCCAACCCTGCCAACATCCTTGTAAGTCTTTTCTGAACCCTTTCAAGTTTCATAACATCTTTCCGATAGGAAGGAGACCAGAATTGCATGCAATATTCCAACAGTGGCCTAACCAATGTTCTGTACAGCCGCAACATGACCTCCCAACTCCTGTACTCAATACTCTGACCAATAAAGGAAAGCATACCAAACACCTTCTTCACCATCCTATCTATCTGTGACTCCACAACCCCAAAAGGGCTGTATCAGTTCAAAGTGATGCCCTTTGGAATGATGAATGCACCCACCACATTCCAAAGACTAAACTGTGCAGTCTATTTGGATGATGTTGTGATCTTGAGCAAATCCTGGAAAGATCACACGGTACAGTTGGCACAGCTCTTTGAATGACGAGACGCAAAACTAGTTACAAACTTAAACATACCTGAATTCGTGAAAGCAGAGGTGACATTCTTGGGATATAAAATCGGTCATAAAAGGTTGACCTCCACGGAACACAAAGGCAAAGGCCATTGAGGAAATCCCACGATCAACCTCGAAGAATTGAAGCACCTCTCTCTTCGGACTCAATGGATTCTGTCAAAGGTTTGTTTCAAACTTCAGGGTCAAGAGTATGGTGCGGAAAAGCACAGGTCAGGCAGTATCCGAGGAGCAGGATAATTGACATTTCGGGCATAAGCCCTTCATCACAAACTTCAGCAGTGTAGTGATACCATTAACCAATTGATTGAAGAAGAACAATACAAAGTTTTGGTGGATAGAACATTGCCAGGAGGCACCTGACCATTTGAAATCTATATTAACCATCAAACCAGTTTTAGCTACACCAAACTTTTCAAAACCTTTTAAAGTCACCATCGACACTTGTGACATAGGAGTTGGAGCTGTACTCCAATAGGAAGATGAGGATGGGATTGAACTGCCAGTTGGTTACTTTTCAAAGAAGATCTACATCCACCAGTAGAAATACTTCATGACTGAGAAAGAACATTTTACTGTGTATGTCACGAACAATGTGTCAAAGATGATGGTGTACGCTGATCACAATCCGCTTACATTCTTAGAACACATTAAGGACAAGAATATGGGACTATATCATTGGAGTCTTATGTTACAGACTTTTAATTTAAAAATTGTACATGTTGCGGTTCATAAGAATGTAATCACAGATGCATTATCCCGGATTTAAAGTTTAGATGAGATTTGTACTTATTTAATGTTTTATATATATACAGTTATCTGTGAAGAAGTTAAGATGAACTTAGTTATAGGTATGTTAGAGTAATATGTTTAAAGAACAGGAAAAACAATGAAGCCATCTTTTCATTATGATAGTTCATTTTTTCTTAATGGGGAAGTGTTATGAAGATGTGGGTGCATTTGGAGTTAAATGTTAGCAGAACTACCTGACACATCGCCAAGTGTTCTGAACAAGATATAATGTATCTTTTTGTCCAGTAGCTGGTTTTCTGGAATCGACAAAACAGATTCGAATTAGGCCAATAAATTTAAGTTATACCCTGAAAAATACCAAACTCCAATCAAGTTTGAATTTATAGATTGACAATCTTAAAAGCCAATGACACAATCAGATGTTTTGGGGGTATAAGATGGGGGAAAACTGAACAGTTGAGAGAACTGCCAAGTCACCAGCAACTGCATACCACCTGGAGAATAGCTCTCTTAAAGGTACCCTTATCGATCAGTGACCTGTGAAACAGAAATCTCTAAGAAGAAAAGATGACAGAGGAAGAGAATATTCAACATTTGGCTGGTTTTGAAAACTGGACATTTTCGTAAATCTTAATGGGGGGAAGAGGTTTAATCAGACTTGTATTGCAGAAAGGGAAGGTAAAAGATATGTTAGAAGAAGGAGTTGTAAATAGTTGTTACTTAATTATTCTGTTATACCTTAAATAAAGTTGTTAAACTTTTACTTTAAATAGTTTATGGACTCTCAAATATTCACAGATTACTGCACTGGATAAATCTTTTCTGTGGCTGGTTTAAATTAAGCAGGAGGATTTACCCCGTGACGGAACAATCTCTATAGTGGAATACGGAGGTTCACACTTTGGCTGAATCAAATTCTGCATATTAATTGTGTCCTAAAACACTAATTTCTGTCACCAAAACTGTCCATTTCTTCTACATTCTATCAAGTCCTGTGGTGTCCGAAGGCACCCACTACAGACCACCAGCAATATCATCTTTTCACCTGCAATCTTGACAAGAGAGAAGACTGAAGTTTGACACAATATAAGATAATCACAAAAAATAAGATGTGCTGAACATCAAGGTGCTCCTTAAATCATATCTACAGGAAGACCAGTCTATTGTGGCAGTGCATTTAAAAATGACCAAAGCTGTCCACATTCACAAAGCTGTCAGATATAGACACAATCTGGGATTCAGAACTTGAACAATTTTGAGATCTTCCTCCTCACTCATTATTGCAACACAAGTAAATGGCCTTATCCCAGTGTAATTGAACACTGCCGCAAAGGACAGCCTACCTGACTATAACAAACCTGGTCATAATACTGAAAAGCACAGTTTATATCTGAGGAACACAAGAGTCAATGTTACGGGTACAAGCCCTTCATCAGGAATTCCTGACAAAGGCCTTATGCCCGAAACATCGACTCCTCTGCTGCTCGGATGCTGCCTGACCTGCTGTGCTTTTCCAGCGTCACACTTTTTGACTCTGATCTCCAGTCCTCACTTTCTCCTAATGTTTATATCCAGTCAATTTCACAATGAAAAGCTGGATCTTGGGGCTAATCTTTTGCTAGTTAGGGACTATTGTTTCCAACGATGACTCCCACACTTAAAATTAGGTAGCACAATCAAATAAGAGCAGAAAAATGCCAGCAAGAAAGAGATCAAGAGTTAGAAAGTGGTTTTAGATTGGATATCTTTCTCAGCTGGCAGAACCATGGGCTGAATTGACTAGTTATAAATGTTCTGTTTCAATATAAAAGTTATAATTTAACCGTTCAATCTGTAATTTTTATTACAAGTTAGAAATTAGGAGACATATTGGAAAAGTTAAGTAAATATGGAGCATGGAAGATAACTGGAAAAGTATTAAATTTAAATTGTGCATTACAAGATTACATTTCAACTTATCAGAACAGCCATTTTATATACATATAACTATATTAATTAACATCACGAAGCAAAGGTTTGGTTCTGACAAAACTTCTGCCTAATCAACTGAACAAAATTTCAGACCAGAGGCATTCTCTCTAGCTGCTCCCTCTCAATTAGCATCACAGATTACTGCCCATCAGCCCATTGTTGTTTGTGAGACCTTGCATTTTTGCAAGCTGACAAATATGTAACAGCTTTTCCAACATTACACAGGTCACACCACAAACCTACCTATAAATCGCATCTGGGGGTTGGGAAATGTTTTATGTAAATGCAGGCCTTTCTTTTTCCAAAGTGCAATAAATACAAAAAACAATTTAATTTCATTTTCTAGAATTTTATTTTATGCTCAGCCACTGCAGAAGCCACAACTTCATGTGGCAATGTTAAATACACCTGGGTGCAAAGTGAGAATATCCCAATTTTTAATTAGAGAACAGCAGTGATCAACTATACAGAATGTTGTTTCAGATCAAGTTGTTTAACACTGTTACTAGTTAAGAAAGATCTTTAATTTTTATTGCGCATATCCAATGTTTTAACTGCATAATATAAATCTTCACTTGAACCCAACAGCGGTTACTCTGAAGCAATCACATTTGATGCACTCCTAAACATGCTCAGATGGTTAATGGCAGAAATCCATTTTGGGTCCTTGACAATCTCCCATAAATAACTTCTTCATTCAATGCTCAGATGGATAAATCATAAAATAGTTAACCGGACATTCAAATGTAAAGTATTCATTCACAAGTACACTTTTTAAGATCCATATTCAGATAGAAATTATTGCAGGGAAAAAATTGGGTCAAGTACAAGATACACATGATGAGAAAACGTGCATTCTTAGCAGTGCTTTTGCAAGCAACTAAACAATTTAGTCAAGTTGATTTCAGAGAACGAGCTGATCTCCACTATCATTCACAGGGACTCGTGACAGTGAGACCAACATAATGGTCCTGTCTCGGACAGCAAGGGCCTATAACTGAAGAGGGGTTAAAAAAATCTGAGCAGGGAATCCACAGGCAGCGATGGAAGGCAGAAGATTCCATATGAGGATAAATAACTATGAGTGGAACAAAATCCAAAGGTAGAACTTCTGAGAAAAGGAATGGAAATTAATTAGTGCTGCAAGATGTAACATAACTATAATTGTTGGTTTCCAGAGTTAAAATATTCTAAGTATTTATTATATTTACAGGGATAGTCTATTCATTAGTCAAAATTACTAAACTGAAATGAGTTTAACTCAGATTGAAACTGCACAAAGATGTCCACTGTGCTGTTTAATTCAAAAGTGCTTAAATTATACAACTGGTTAAAATTAAATTTTCAAGACAAGGGTAAATTTGAACAGGAATAGATTGCACAAAAGATGAATATGTTCCATAGCTCTGTGTAATGTCTCCTACATGTTCAAAGAAGAGTTATTTAAACCACAGAAAAATGCACCTTATTTTTAGGCTGCAGATGCATTTGAATTGTGATGCACGAAGCTTGTAATTACATAGATAGACATGTAATTTATATTTAATTTTCTAATTGTACATATTATTAGATCCCTTAAATTGTGCCACAATGAAGACAGCAGAGTGACATGTATGAAACTGAAGTCAAACAATTTTAAAGGGAAGATGTTGATATGAAGATGAGCTTGAACTGATGAATGGCTATTTTTATGATTCAAATGAACAGCTACTTCCTGGAGATTCTAAGATTAGAATCCTCAACCATAATAATAATACTGTATTTTATGGATACCAGTTCAATCAAGTGCTAACCTCTTGACTGTTAATGTCCTGTTGTTTTGCTGATGAAGAGAAGGGATTAAGAAGGTTTTGCTCCACATATTGATAATGGAATGTAACCTCATTTATTACACTTGCAAATGGTGGACACTACCTTCTCATTACCTGGAAGCTCTAACAGACTGAATATCTCCTAAAAGCCTGTGTATGAAGGCTTTAAAATGATAATTAAGGCTTATAAAAACAGGTGAGTAACAAAAACACTTGCTATCAACTATCTATCCTCAAATTGCTTGTTTAAGTTTCCATGTGTTGTTCCATTCCGTGTTTTAAGCTAGCAAGTTCAATTATGTAGTTTGAAGATGCTACTGACTTTCAGAATATGCAAACTACTTGTCAAATATCGCTCCATTTTTCCATTGTTCCATTTTTGCTCATAAACAAACTCTCACTAAAGACAAGTAAATGCATTAATTTCTTATACATTTTCCCACTAATTACTTTTCCATACCTTTTTTGCAGCATCAAGTCATTTTAAAACAAACACCGAATACTGCATCACTGCTCCTTACTGGTCTAAACTAATTTTACAGATAGGACAGTGGTAAAAATGGAGCATGGAGGTGGCCAGTGTATTTAAAATATAATGTTAGTGCATTTCAAATGATGTTTGTGTTTATCTAGTCTGCTGGAGGCTGTGTCAATTTGCACATGAACAACAGATTTGGTAGCAATCAGAATGAAAACATTTCCATGATTCACCTCCACATCAGTCTTGGCCATGCTGGAAAAAAAAGTGATATGTAACCCGCGCCGTGATCTTCTACCCCAACATGTCTTAACTTGGTTCAGCATTGACTTTGGAATTGAATGACTACCTTTGGGGCAAGAGAGTCGTCTGTCTAAATGCTGAAACAGTCAGGTCACCCACACACAAAGTATAGCAAACGATCACGTGACTCAATCCATATTACTCTGTCCCCAAAATGATTTAAGTATTTGGTTTCTACATAGCCTGTTTCAGCAGGCAACAAAGTGCAGTTGAGAGAGGTTTCAATGTTAATGCCACAACATGCTCAACTGATAGGTTTGGTCAACCAAGTGGCCAAATGATAGAACTGTAAGGCAAAATAATCTGCGATTTGAAAAGCACAAAAATTTCACCAAACATAAGGTGGTCCTAAACTCTTATGTGGCCAGTCAACCCATTCTAGACACTTAGTGGGAAATACACAGTGCAGGGCCTCAAAGTTTACCTCTCTACAGATATTTGTTATATATTTGCCATCCTGCCAGAAGTTCTGAAACCTCTCACAACTCATTGATCATGTAGTTATAGTCAGGAACCTATAACATCAGGCCTGTGTAGAAAACATCTTAACTACCACATTACTGGGCCTGCTTATTAAAAATAATCTTAATCTTCCTGGGAGATCATCTGTTAAAGTAGCATTCAACTTTTTTGTCGTCATGCTAAGAATACAGGACTTAAAAAATAAATAAAAGGAAGTACAGGGTCATACCACAGTGTTACAAATCTGTAGTCTCCATAAAACAAATGATTTGTTACAAATCCCTTAATACAAAAGAAGCCTGCACTGACCTTTATTCAAATATCAGTCCTTGGCAAGTGAAGTGTATGTAAATACATGTCATATGACTGAATTGAAGTGTGCAATGGTACACTTCTACCATTATTTGCTGATGCGCATTCTAGTTAGAACAATATTTAAGTTTTTCTTATATTTGAAATTGTATCCCAACAAACTCTTAGTCCAGTTCACCAGCACATGATAAAAATAAATGTGCATCAGCAGACAACTGGACAGATTACTTTAAAGCAATGCAGCTAAGCTTTGGAGAGCATTGTACAACTAAATATTGGTCATACTTAAATGACTCATCCTTACGTGCTCTACTCCAATGAAATATATTTAACTGCACATACTTGCAATTGTCTGAAAACACTGGTACTCTTGATATTTTTGATGGGAAAGTAGGGAATAGGCTTTGTCACAGGACTAATTATTATTGGTTTTTCAAGTTGCTCTAAATTTAACTGTATGCTTTGAGTATTATGGTTACCTCGATGTTGCCAAGGCTAACATTCAATTGTTAGGCAGGTTTAAGACCACCACCAAGAGGTGTTAACTGTCAAGGCAGGGGAAACTGCCACAGATTAACCAAATAACACCTATCAAGAAAATATCTTCAAGTGTTTAACCTTATTTTGCCCGTTCAAATTAAGAACTGCTGTAACATATAGTCTCAGCTTTAATTCTTCAGTCCTCTGTGACTCATCCGCATTGATAACATCTGACAGCACAAAGCAAAACTTGCCAAACTAAGCATCATCACGTTTTTGGTACTTCTTTTTTTGAGGGGGCACCACATATTTGAGCAGTTTAGGTAACTTGCTAAATTAACTTAAATTTGAATAGCCTTCCATAGTCTTTAGGTAAAAGCTAACCTTCAATAGCTGTTCCTGAGTTGGGTGCTACATTTTGCTCTCCAGATTTTATAACTAATGAACAAGGCAAGAGTGTCATTTTAACCCCCATAGAATTTGTTTTGCACAAATAATGACACCTTCTCAAAAAACATTCAACTGAAACGTGGAAGAAAGTAAAAGTCCTTGAAAGTAAAATTTGTATTTAGTAATTGTTTTTAATCTCAATTAATAAGTCCAGGCAGACCTCAAGAGTACAAGTTCACTTGTAGCATTTGCTTGCTGGATCCAGAGTGCCCTGGCAGCCACCTTGCCTTCCCAATGGACAAAGGATCAAAGGGTATGTCCAAATCCGGCTTGCCTTTGCTGCTGGCTAGGTTCGAGGAAGATTGCACATTTCACATTGGTCAGTGCCTGGGTGGTTCATGAATGTGCAATGTCTACAGGACCACATCGCAGTGGGAGCAGACTGTGGAGACCCTCCCAGTGCACCATAATCAGAAGCACTGTGTGGCTGAACTCCCACTGTACCTGTAAGTGGACAGCAAATGATTAGTATCAGGGCTGAAAAGGTTTAAAAACATACAGCACACTTGCATGTGCACTGTAGAGGACTAAACATTCAAATTCATTCAGGTAAAGTTGAGCATTTTATGAGGAGAAACTGTGATACAGATGTATGCCAAACTTCAGAGTTGGTCACCACCAGGACCAGATAAAATAATCCAGTAATCTTTTGTTAACATTATAAAAGCAATTCAGATTCTCATCTCCTGTTAGGTTTCTGTTGCCCAGCAGCATCACAGCATCTCGCAGCAGACTTAGGATTCCAAATTTGGTAAAAAGGTCAAAATTGGAATTTTGTATTGTTTAAATCAAATGGCACCCTTTTTAAAACATTACAGCTATGAGTAGTGGTAGTTACATAGTGAAACTTGCAGCATGATGCATAGAGTCCTGTTCTTTGTAGACTGAAAGAACATGTGCACACAAAGTGAGATTTTCAATGCAACAGGTAAGAAACATCTGCTAGTTCATTGCTCAAGGTAAAGTCCCGAACAATAACAGTCAACCTGCCTGATTTACAACCAGGAAATGTCAGGCCATTTATTGTCGATCCTCAACAGCTTTATTCCCCATGGCACACCTCCATAAATCAGCACTCTCCTCTTACACATAATAAATGTTGGTTTTTCCCTTTATTAGTATTCTTGTGAATTGTCCTGATGGGTGAAGGACAAAATGCTTACATTTCAGCAATACTCAGGTTTGTGTAGTTTGAATGGAATGCTAGATTTTATGTAAAAGGGAAATGCATATTTAAAGTTCAAATAGGTAAATCAATATTTTGACGTTGCATATATTAATCATATTGTAAATATCTGCTACCTACTGTCATCAATTTACAAGACAAGAAAGTGGGATGAAGTTTGTTCTAAAAAAAAGGTTAATGGTAAATGTCTTTCCCTAGGATGGGGAATTTCAAGACAAGGTGACATATTTTTAAAAGCTGAGAGATTTAAGGATGACATGAGGGGCAAATTTTTTTGTTAAAACACAGTGGGTGGTTTGCATGTGGAATCAACTTCTTGAGGAAGTGGTGGATGCAGGCACAGTTACAATGTTTAAAAGACATGTAGAGAGGTACATAAACAGGAAAGGTATGGAGGGATATAGGCCAGAAGCAGGCAGGTGGAACTAGTTTAATTTGGGATTATGTTCAGCATGGACTGGCTGCTTCGCAGCTGTACGATTCTGACTCTTGGGTGATCAGAAGGTTTGCACGATAGGGAGAACATTTTGAAGAATACAAAATCAATTACAAATATTCCTGACCACTGGTCACATTCTTTTACTAACAATTTCCTCCTTAGCAAAACCCTAACATTCCTATACAATTTTGCTCAAACAACAAAGCGAAGATTTTTTAAAAATATGGCCTTCTTTTATTTCTTCCAGGGATGACAGTGTCTGTAGCAAGGACAGCGTCTGTGGCCCATCCCCAACTGCCTTCGAGAAAGCGTTGGTGACCCGCCTTCTTAAACTGCTGCAGTCCATATGCACAGTCATTCACAATTAAGTTAGAAAAGGATGTGCAGGACTTTGACCCCATGATAAATGAACAAACAGCTTTACAGTTCTAAATAGGAGAATGATGTGCAGCTTAAAAATATTTAGTTACTGCAATCAGCTTTTGGACATTGAGGTTGTGAAAATTGTTATACAAATTCCTTCTCTGTCTTTTGCTCACCCCTGTTAGTCATGACAATTGGAAACAAATACTCTTACATCCGAGAGGGCATTCAACATCACATATGTAATGTGGGCTTGGAACTTGGTGCAAGATACAGACAGACTGGGTAGCAATGACAGATTCACTTTGCCCACCAACACAACCAGCCTTTCCTGTATATATTTTCCAATAGGCCACAAGAAACATTTGACAAAATCAATTTTACAATTTGCATTTGTGGAATTTGAATAACTAACATTTGGATTATGAATCAGGTACCACAATCACAATACTGTTGTAACTCCTTTACTCACAAATTGTCTTGTTCTAAAGGCATTCATTCTTTTCATTCAATTTCACACATCAGAAACCTTCTGAGATCTGTCTCCAGCAGCAATGGTTTAAAGTTTAAGTCTTAACACTGTGGATCAAAGTGGATGGGTCAGGCGAAAGCAGAAGTGTTCCACTAATTTTTCTTTCTATCCCAAAATGTGCCAAGTTAGATTTGGCTTCTAAACAGAAAAGTTGTGAATCAGACCTGGAACTTGCCTACTGCGATGTACCCAATGCCTAATTCACTCAGGATATCAAAAATGCACTTTTTGTAAACAGACAGACATTACATTCACAACCTACTTAACAGCAATGTCTAAAATTCACACGTAATCTTTTGAGAAAACTAGGAAAGAATACCAGTAAAGTTCCAGGGCAACTGAGAAACCATTCAAGAAATCAGTATTCTTGATCACAGCTGTGTATGCAATAGTAGATGTCAAATTGTGATTTGAGTGTCAGCTTCTGATCTAAGACTGACTGGTATGTGAAACAGATACACAAATAAAAGTTAGAAATTCATGTATTCTACTATTACTGTTTAGATTGACTGCACTACCCATCCCCTTTATCTCCTTACTGCAGAGCTGTTCAATGGTAGCCCATTGTTCAGATCTCTTCCAGGTCTGGGCAAGTTCCTCATTCCGTGTTTTCACTGCTTCCAACAACAAGTTGATACTATCCTGTTAAAGATATGAAAGAGTGAAAGTTAAGCACCCAGAAATAAGATCTATGTCACTATTGAGAACGAGCACTGTTGGAGATGAATGAGGACTTTAAATGGCTTGATTGTAATAACTTGCATTGAAACAATTTATTTCAAAGCCAACGTTCACAAGAGTGGAAGCCAGTTTCCGAATTCCAAAATAAGAGTCATTTGGATTTTTTAAAAATAGAAACAGGTGATTAAATTGAGTGCAAACTCAAATTACAACTGTGTTAGTGGCTGGACATAAATAATTAGCATAATGATGTAGGACTAAGACAGAGTATATAAATAATAACATGGAGTCATCATTTGGCCACTGGCATGTCAGAAACTCTAGTTTACACAAGTACACTTCAGCTATGAAGGGACAAATGCTGCTAAAATTCTTGCATAAGTGCAGTTCAGACCTCTACTAATACACAAATTAATACATATAAATAAATCACTTCTTGCAAAAAAAAATTTGTAACCTTAAAAACTTCGTAGTATAATAAAAACTGTACAGAGCTAAACTCAATGTAACCAGTTAGAATAATCAATATTTTAAATTAGACAAACATTACCTATATCAGTATAAAGGGAAGTATTTGAAGAATATACAATAACTTGACATTCTGATAAAATAATTGCCATTTGTGAAAAGTAGCTTGCGTTTAATAAAACACATAATTGTTCCATATGAAATTGAGGTTTTTGAACAAGTTTATTTTCTGATGCCTTTTCATATTTCACACCACAGGTGGTTCTAGATGTGCCAAAATATTAAAGTTTGGATGTTGCATCACATGGATAATAGAGTGAAGGATTATGGCAAACAATATTGATTTTAGAAAGCTAAAACTCGAAATTCACCAAGATACATTCCACAGGATGTGGGTGTTGCTAGCATAGTCAGCATTTGCTGCCCATCCTAACAGTCCTTAATTTAGCTAAAAATCACACAACACCACGTTATAGCCCAAAAGGTTTAATTGGAAGCACACTAGCTTTCGGAGCAACGCACCTTCATCAGGTGATTGTGGAGGGCTCGATCGTAACACAGAATTCATAGCAAAAATTTGCAGTGTGATTTAACTGAAATTATATATTGAAAAATTGGTTGTCTGTTAAGCCTTTCATCTGTTAGAATACAGTGATAGTTTCACTTCTTTCATGTGTAAATCACAAAATCCTTTTTTTAAAAAAGTTGCATTCTCGGGTTAGCTGTTAACAATGGTGATAGCTAGACAATATGTTGAAGGTGTTAGCCCTCTGTGTTCTCTGTCTATGACCTGATGTTTAGATTGATTCTAATCTAAAAAATGAGCGAACATAAATTCATGCAGTTTTTGAGCTCAGAGTTCTACATGAATGTATGCAGTTTTTGAGCAAAGTGCAATGTAACTTTGCAAATACAAATTCACCCCACAAAATATATGTGTGATTGTGTGCGTGTGTGCACGCGCGCGCACGTAGTGAGTGCAGAGTGTCTTAAGTCTGTGAGGGGGTGCATGTGTGGGTGTCTATAAGGGTGTGTGTGGGTGTCTGTGTGTATCTATGTCCATGTGTATGTGAGAGTGTGTGTGTAGGAATATCTGTGTGTGAGTGTCGTGCAACGGTGATCACCTGTAATGTGACATGAACCCAAGGTTCCGGTTGAGGCCCTCCCTATGGGTACCGAACTTAGGTATCAGCCTCTACTCGGCCACTTTCCTCTGCTGCCTGTCCCGAAGTCCACCTTGGAGGATGGTAACCCGAAGGTCCGAGGCTGAATGTCCTGGACTACTGAAGTGTTCCCCAACTGGGAGAGCACCCTCCTGTCTGTTGATTGTTGTGCGGTGCCCATTCATCCATTGTCGTAGCCTTTGCTCGGTTTCCCCAATGTACCATGCCTCCAGACATCCTTGCCTACAACGTATAAGATAGACAATGTTGGCTGAGTCACATGAGTACCTGCCATGTACAAGATGGGAGGTGTTCCCACGCGTAATAGTGGTATCTATGTCCACAATCTGACATGTCTTGCAGCATCCACCGTGACAGGGTTGTATGGAGTTGTCCTGACAGCTGGGCAGTTTGCTACGAACAATGATCTGTTTGAGGTTTGGCGGTTGTTTAAAGGCAAGTAGTGGAGGTGTGGGTAAGGTCTTGGTGAGGTGCTCATCCTCATTGTTAATGTGTTGCAGGTCACGAAGAACATGACGTAATAATTCAGTCCCTGGGAAGTACTGAACAACTAAGGGCATCCTATCAGTTGCAGCACGTGTCTGTCTCCTGAGGAGGTCATTATGTTTCCTTGCTGTGGCAGCGTCGGAACTGGCGGTCGATGAGTCGAGCATCGTATCCCGTTCTTGTGAGGGTACATCCTTGAGTACTTCCAGGTGTCCATCACGTTCCTCCTCATCTGAGCAGATCCGGTGTATGCGTAGGGCTTGTCCATAGGGAATGGCTATTTTAATATGTTTTGGGTGGAAGCTGGAGAAGTGTAGCATTCTGAGGTTGTCTGTGGGTTTGCGGTAGGGTGTGGTGCTGAGGTGTCCGTCCTTGACGGAGACGCACGTGTCCAAGAATGAGACAGACAGTCAAGAGTAGTCCATGGTGAGTTTGATGGTGGGATGAAACTTGATGTCACTGTGTAGTTTTATCAGTGACTCCTCGCCATGGCTCCAGAGGAAGAAAATGTCATCAATGATCCTGGTGTACAATTGATGACATTTTCTTCCTCTGGACAACTGCTCGGCTCTCAGGACAACTCCATACAACCCTGTCACGGTGGACGCTGCAAGACGTATCAGATTGTGGACACAGATACCACTATTACGCATGGGAACACCTCCCACCTTGTACATGGCAGGTACTCATGTGACTCAGCCAACGCTGTCTATCTTCTACGTTGCAGGCAAGGATGCCTGGAGGCATGGTACATTGGGGAAACCGAGCAAAGGCTACGACAACGGGTGAATGGGCACCGCACAACAATCAACAGACAGGAGGGTACCCTCCCAGTTGGGGAACACTTCAGTGGTCCAGGACATTCAGCCTCAGACCTTCAGGTGACCATCCTCCAAGGTGGACTTTGGGACAGGCAGCAGAGGAAAGTGGCCGAGCAGAGGCTGATAGTTAAGTTCAGTACCCATAGGGAGGGCCTCAACCGGAACCTTGGGTTCATGTCACATTACAGGTGATCACCATTGCACTACACACACACACACACACAACCTTATAGACACACACACTCCCACATGCACCCTCTCACAGACTTAAGACACTCTGCACTCACCCCACACACACACACACACACACACACACACACACACATTTTGTGGGGTGAATTTGTACTTGCAGAGTTACATTGCACTTTGCTCAAAAACTGCATATATTCATGTAGAACTCTGAGCTTAAAAACGGCATGAATTTATGTAAAACTCTTATCTCACTTTTTAGATTAGAATCAATCTAAACATCAGGTCATAGACAGAGAAGACGGAGGGCTATCACCACTGTTAACAGCTAACCAGAGAACGCAACTTTTAAATAAAAAGGTTTTGTGATTTACACATGAAAAAAAATGAAACTATCACTGTATTCTAACAGATGAAAGGCTTAACAGACAATCAATTTTTCAATGTATAATTTCAGTTACATCACACTGCAAATTTTCGCTATAAATTCTGTGTTACGATCTAGCCCTCCACAATCACCTAATGAAGGAGCGTTGCTCCGAAAGCTAGTGTGCTTCCAATTAAACCTGTTGGGCTATAACCTGGGTGTTGTGTGATTTTTAACTTTGTACACCCCAGTCCAACACCGGCAGCTCCAAATCTTGAATTTAGCGGCATGCTAGGTTATTAGAGATGGTAGTTAAGAGTCAACTGTATTTTCTGTCGGTCTCGAGGCACATGTAGACCATGTCAGTCAAAGTTGGAGAATTTCCTTCACTTTGGGACATTATTGAATTGGGTAGTTTTTTACAGCAATTGATGTTAGTTATGGTGATCACTATTACAGATTTAGCAACTGAATTTAAATTCCATTAGCTGTCATGGTGGAATCTGAACCTACATTCCTCGAGCGTTAGGTACAGGATTGCTGGTCCAGTGGTATTAGCAATGCACCATCATCTCCCAACACATTAAACCGAACAAGGAAAATCAAAGGATTAACGTTCTCATTCTCAGGAATAAAAAGTTAGAGATTTTTTTTAAAAACAGGTTTTTCAAAGTAACAACTGAATAGCAGATATAAATATGCAGACTATGGAAATACTAAGCCATGACATTGCCACTGAAAATTTACTGACATCACTTGCAAATATTTTCAATAAAATTTATTTGCAAATTCATAGCTGCCTTTTGCCAATAAGATCCACTTGTCCTAGGACCTGGCTTTCTAATTTTGATTGTCTATGATACTGAGCCACAGGGTCAGAGATGTAAAGCACAGAAACAAACCCTTTGGTCCAACTCATCCATACTGACTTGATAATCTATTTCCATTTGTCAGCACTTAGCCCATATCCCTCTAAACCATTCCTATTCATATACCCACCCAGATGCCTCTTAAATGTTGTAATTTTACCAGTCTTCATCACTTCATCTGGCAGCTCATGTCACACACACACCATCCTTTGCATGAAAACGTTGCCCTTGGGTCTCTTTTAAATCTTTCCCCTCTCACCCTAAACCTATGCGCCCTCGAGTTCTGTACTCCCCCAATCCAAGAAAAAACCTTGTCTATCTATCCTATCCATACTCTTCATGATTTTAGGAACCTCTACAAGGTCATCCCTCAGCCTCCGACGCTCCAGGGAAACCAGCCCCTGGCTATTCAGCCTCTACCTATTCAGCCTCTACCTATAGCTCAAATCCTCCAACCCTGGTAACATCCTTGTAAATCTATTGTGAAACCTGTCAAGTTTCACAACACCCCTCCATTAAGAGGGAGACAAGAATCTCTCACAATATTACAAAAATGGCCTAACCAACGTTCTCTACAGCCACAACATGGCTTCCCAACTCCTACACTCAATACTCTAACCAAACAAGGAAAGCACACTAAATGCATTCTCCACTATCCTACCTACCTGTGACTCCACTTTCAAGGAACTAAGAACCTGCACTTCAAGGTCTCTTTGTTCAGCAACACTCTCAAGGACCTTACCATTAAGTGTCCTGTCCTAAATTGCCTTTCCAAAATGCAGCGCCTCACTTTATCTAATGTAAATTTCATCTACCACTCTTCAGTCCATTGGCCCATCTGATCAAGATCCCGTTGTACTCTGAGGTAATGTTCTTCGCTGTCCACTACACCTCTAATTTTGGTGTCATCTGCAAACCTACTAACTATGCCTCCTATCTTTACATCCAAATCATTTATACAAAATGACAAAAAGCAGTGGACCCAGCACTGCGATGCATCACTGGTCACAGGCCTCCAGTCTGAAAAACAAACCAACACCACCAACTCCCTCCATCTTCTACCTTCAAGCCAGTTCTGTATCCAAATGGCTAGTTCTCCGTATTCTATGAAATCTAACCTTGCTAACCAGTCTACCATGACAAACCTTGTTGAACACCTTACTGAAGTTCACATCCACTGCTCTGCCCTCACCAATCCTCTTTGTTACTTCTTCAAAAAACTCAATCAAGTTATTTCCCACGCACAAAGCCATGTTGACTATCCCTATTCAGTCCTTGCCTATCCAAATACATGTAAACTGTGCCCTTCAGGATTCCGTCCAGCAACTTGCTCACCACCGATGTCAGGCTTGCCACCTTTCTGAAATAGTGGCACCACGTTAGCCAACCTCCAGTCTTCCAGCACCTCATCTGTGACTATCAATGATACAAATATCTCAGCAAAGGGCCCAGTAATCACTTTCCTAGCTTCCCACAGAGTTCTAGGGTACATTCGATCAGGTCCTGGGGATTTATCCACCTTTCTGGCTTTTAAAACATCCAGCATATCCTCCTCTGTAATGGGGACTTATTTCAAGATGTCACCATCTATTTCCCCACATTCTGTACCTTCCATGTCCTTCTCCACAGTAAACACTGATGCAAAATATTAGTTTAGTATCTCCCCAATCTCCTGCGCTTTCACAAATAGGCTGCCTTGCTGATCTTTGAGGGATCCTATTCTCCCCCTAGTTAAGCGTTTGTTCTTAATGTATTTGTAAAAACCCTTTGGACTCTCCTTAACCCTATCTGCAAAAGCTATGACCCCTTTTTTCTCCCCGATTTCTCTCAAGTATACTCCTACTGCCCGAGGATTCACTCATCTTTGCTGTCTGTACCTGATATATGCTTCCTTCTTTTTCTTGACCAAAACCTCAAATTTCTCTAGTCGTGCAGCGTCCCCTTACATCTACCAGCCTAGTCTTTCACCCTAACACTGTCTCTGGACTCTGGTTATCTCATTTTTGAAGGTTTCCCATTTTCCAGCCACCTCTTTACCTGCGAACATCCGCATCCCATCAACTTTTGAAAATTCTCACCTAATACTGTCAAAATTGGCTATCCTCCAATTTAGAATCTTAACTTTTAGATCCTGTCTATTCTTTTCCATCACTATTTTAAAACTAATAGTGTGAAGAATTCCTAATCTGTGACTACCCCATGTACTAAACCAACCACTGATTTTGGCAAAGGCTTTGGTTGAAATGCTGTGAAATTAAGCAGCAGTCATTTAAAAAAGTATATTTCCCACTCCCACTGGTCCTAAAGTAGCCTTATCTGGCCCTACCAGATACCCAGTAAGGGAAATTCCTGCCTTAGGCATGATTTATCACCTTCTGATGATTATAGTTTTTCAAGGAATCCTACTTCCTTAAGGAACTTTCACTTGTGTCTGGTAGGGTATAAGGTGATAGTAGATTTTCACTGAAACCCTTGATTATATCAACACACAACTGAAGTTTTTCTGCAATGAGAATGTGTTCTTATTTTCTTTTAAAACACATCTGCATTCAGTTATACAATATCTGGAAGTCATATATAGAGTGTTTACTACTGATACAAATGAACTTAGCTGTGATGTTTTCCTTCATTCATCATTGTCTTGCAATTAAAATAGCTTTTATCTTCAATAACATAATTAAATTTTAGAATGCCAAACAAGACTTACTTTTAAGAGCAAATACAAGAGCAAAGGATGTATTCTACAGCTGAACTGCCGAACTGAACTTCCATTGTTTACTTGGACTTCAGTAAAACATTTAACGAGGTTCCACATGGTAGACTAATTAGTATAGTTAGATCATTTGGACACGAAATTGGCTTGATGGCAGAGTAGAGGGAGTGGTGGTGGATAGTTGTTTTTCAGACTGGACACCTGTGACTGCTGTATTTCACAGGTATCAGTATTGAGTTCACTTTTGGTTGTCATTTATCTAAACAATTTAGATTAGAATATATGAGGTGGTCAGACAGGACATTGGTGAGGTAAAAACAATGACTGCAGATGCTGGAAACAAGATTCTGGATCAGTGGTGCTGGAAGAGCACAGCAGTTCAGGCAGCATCCAACGAGCAGCGAAATCAACATTTCGGGCAAAAGACATTGGTGAAGCCTCTTCTGGAGTAGTGTGTGCAGGTCTGGTTGCCCATGAATTAACAGGCTGTTGTCATAAATGGAGGGTTTGAGATATAAAAACAGACTGGGATTTTTTCCACCAGAGTGTGGGAGGTTGAGGGGTGACCTTATTGACGTTTACAAAATCATAAGGTGAATGACGAGACTCTTTTCCTTATAGTGGGGAAGTTCAAAATTAGGGGGCATATTTTTACAGTAGGAGAAGAAAGACTTAAAAAGGACATAAGGGGCAACTTTTGTTTTGAAACAATGTGGCTCATGTGTGGAATAACCGGTCAGAGAAAGTAGTGGACGCAGTTACAACATTTAAAAAGATATTTGGATAAGTTCATGAATAGGAAACATTCAGATGGATCTGGGCCAAGTACAGGCAGGTGGGACTAGTTTAGTTTAGGAACATGGTTGGCATGGACAGGTTGGGCCTGTTTCAATGCTGTGTGATTCTATGAACAGTTTGTATGGTTAAAAAAAAACAGGAAAGGAGATTATACTGGGCCACAAGATTTAAAGTTCAATTTTATAATAATTACTGAACATGGCTTTCCCTTTATCTTGGTAATTTAGAATACTGCTTACACCATTTTACTAGATGGCAAGAATATATTGAATGATGAAATTAAGCTGTTAGCAAGACTCCAAACTACTGGCATTTTTCCAAAGCAGTACTAAGTTGAGTGAAATCCTAATAAGACAAAATTTACAATCCAAATTGGAAAGGTTAATTCAACTTCAAAGACTGTCACAAGATCGGTCACACCTCAGATGCCACAACCCCTCAGTATGCCCAAGATGAATATTGTAAAATATGACTTATACTTTTATTGCTAAAAGTTAAAATTCACACTAAAATTCATAAAATAAATATACTGACAATGAATTATTTGAAATGAAAATACACTGAACTCAAAATCAAATGCATTATAGACAGAGTCCCAAGCAGTTCATATTTTGATTGATTCTGATCTCCAGTTGATTACAACCAACCAAACCATTTAAGACCATAAGACATAGGAGTGGAAGGCCTTTCGGCCCATCGAGTCCACTCCACCATTCAATCATGGCTGATGGGCATTTCAACTCCACTTACCAGCATTCTCCCCGTAGCCCTTAATTCCTCGAGACATCAAGAATCTATCAATCTCTGCCTTGAAGACAGTTAGCGTCCTGGCCTCCACTGCACTCTGCGGCAATGAATTCCACAGGCCCACCACTCTCTGGCTGAAGAAATGTCTCCGCATTTCTGTTCTGAATTGACCGCTCTAATTCTAAGGCTATGTCCACAGGTCCACAGAAAAAATTTCCTAGTGTCCACACTTTCCAAGCCACGTATTATCTTGTAGGTTTCTATTAAGTCTCCCCTTAATCTTCTAAACTCCAATGAATACAATCCCAGGACCAAAACTGGACACATTACTCCAAATGGGGCCTAACCAGAGCTTTATAAAAGTGTCAGTAGCACAACAGTGCTTTTATATTCCAACCCTCTTGAGATAAATGACAACATTGCATTTGCTTTCTTAATCATGGATTCAACCTGCATGTTTACCTTTAGACAATCCTCGACTAGCACTTCCAGATCCCTTTGTACTTTGGCTCTACGAATTTTCTCACCATTTAGAAAGTAGTCTACGCTCTTATTCTTTTTCCCAAAGTGCAAGACCTCACATTTGCTCACATTGAATTCCATCAGCCATTTCCTGGACCACTCTCCCAAACAGTCTAGATCCTTCTGCAGCCTCCCCACTTCCTCAGTACTACCTGCCTGTCCACCTAACTTCGTATCATCGGCAAACTTCGCTAGAATGCGCTTCTCTCACATGCATATAATGTGCTTCCTGTTGAGCTAAAAAGTAAATTCTAGAAATGATCTTTACAGACATTCATTGGTAACATGCCAAAACAGCTAGCTACTTCTGACTCAAAATCAACTCTGGGTCTGGGGGTGGCCTGCCAAAAATATGCACACACACATTTTTAAAATACGGATTTATATCCATATTGAAAAGCAACTCATTACAGTAAATATTTTAAGTATCGAATGAGCATTAAATCCACAAAAACAGAAGTTATGTAACTGAAAAAGCAAATAATCTGCAAGTTTAAAAAATAGTTCCGGAATACTTTCCTCCTGTAGAATACACAGACATGAGCAGAGCAGAGTAAAACTTCCTAACAGCATGTACAACGCTGGACTGCAAGATCAGATCAGGATAGCTATTCAGATTATATCTATATAGCTAACATTAATGTACGCTTAACTTATTCTCTTTCACTATTAATTTGCACAAAAATACTTCAATGTAATAAATCTGTTCTTAGTGGGTGATTTTGCAAAATTATGTAGCCATGTGAACACTCCTTCAAGTGGAAACTGCCCTCCCCCCAACCCAGTATTGCCTCACAAGCTCTACACATAAAGTTACATGTGTCTGACACCTGCCTGACCACCTGGAAGTGCTTTTCACCACTGAGGAGGCCCTTTTTAATGATAGCATTCTCACCATTTTCCACCAGGTGATGAAGGGGTACAAAGCTGGATGAGAATTGAGAAGGTATGGTTAGTGAGTTTGCAGATAACACCATAAATGGTGGTATAGTGGACAATGAAGGAGGTTATCCAAGATTACAAAGGGATCTTGATCAATTGGGCCAATTGGCTGAGGAGTGACAGATGACGAGTTTAATTTGGATAAATGCGAGGTGTTCCATATTGGTCAAACAAACAAGGGCAGAACTTATGCGGTTAATGGTAGGCCCCTGGGTAGACAGACCTTGGTGTTCAGGAACATAGTTCTTTGAAAATTGCATCACAGATAGTCAGGGTGCTTAAGGCGGCTTTTAGTATACTTGCGTTCATTGCTCGGACCACAGAGTATAGTAGTTGGTACAGCATTTTGAGGTCGTCTTACATTGGTGAGGTCACTTTTGGACTACTGTGTACATTTCTGGTCACCCTGCTATGGGAAGGATACTATTAAATTGGAGATGGTGCAAAAATATTTACAAGGATGTTATGAAGACTGGAAGGTATGATTTATAAAGGAGAGGCTGGGTGGTATGGGAGTTTCTTCCCTGGAGCATAGGAGGCTGAGGAGTGACCTTATAAAGAGAGATTTATAAAGTTATGAGGGGCATAGGTAAGGTGAATAGCAAAGGTCTTTTCCCTAGGATGGGGTAGTTCAAAACTAGGGGGCATATTTTGAAGGTGAGAGGGGAAAGATTTAAAAGCGAACTGAGGAGCAACCTTTTCACAGAGGGTGTTCGTGTGTGGAACAAACTGCCAGAGGAAGTAGATACATTTACAACACTTAAAAGACGTTTGGACAGAGACATAAAAAGTAAAAGGTTTGAAGGGGTATGGGCAAAATGCAGGCAAGTGGGGCTGGTTTAGTTTGGGAAACTTGGTTAGCATGGATGAGTTGACCACGGGGACTGTTTTAGCACTGTATGACTCTATGACTATTACTTTCAATCAGACTAAAATTGTCCAAATTACCACAGATAAATTTGCCCCATCGTTTTCCAATTCCAAACAGCATTAATGTTTTGGATTTTTCTCCCCAGTTATTCATTGCAACCAAATATCTTTTAAACGAATAAAACAAAACTCCTTTCGGGTGTGGTCACAACTAGACAACTTAGGGATTTTAAACAAAAATCAGATATGTTAATAGAATGTCTAAACTGTTACATTGTATGTTCAGGGCTATTGAATGATACTCACTCTGAGCGGCATAACATCATTGGTTACCAGAAACAGAAGTAGGTGGAAATCTGAGATGACATCAAGAAAGACAGCAGATTGATTCTGTGATAGGTAGGAGGCAAGGGTATGGAAATCCTGTAGTAAACAAAGGAAGTTACTGTTTGCTGCTTTAAGGAACACAAGAATAAAGACAAAAACCGAAATTGCCGAAAAAGATTCAGCAAGTCTGGCAGCATCTGTACAGTGAAAGGCAGAACTCTGAAGGGTCATATTTTGAAGGGTCATGGAATTCCCATAGTGTGGGAAGAAGTCATTCGGCCTATTGAGTCTGCACCAACCCGCTGGTCACTGGACCCAAAGTGCTTTGTCTCCACAGATGATGCCAGACCTGTTGAGTTTTTCCAGCAGTTTCACTTTTTGCTTCCAATTGCCAGCATTTGTAGTTCTTTAGTTTCTAAAACACAAAAATAAAGCTTGTATTAAACAATACTTATTTTAGCTAGTTTTGAGAAGGTTTGTAGCTCAGGTTGAGGTCGACTGTTTGCTGAGCTGAAAGGTTCATTTTCAGACATTTCATCACCCTACTAGGTAACATCATCAGTGAGCTCCGGATGAAGCACTGGTGATATGGCTCGCCTTGTATTTGTGTTTAGGTTTCCTTGGGTTGGTGATGTCATTTCCTGTGGTGATTCCATTTCCTGTTATTTTTCTTGGGGGTGGTAAATGGGATCCAAGTCAACACGTTTGTTGATCGAGTTCTGGGTTGGAATGCCATGCTTCTAGAAAAAAAAAACTAGCCACCAGGATACATGAACATCAACTAGCTACAAAAAGACATGACCCTCTCTCACTAGGGTCTTTACATACAGATGAGAAAGGACACCACTTCGACTGGGACAACACATCCAACCTAGGACAAGCCAAACAGAGACACGAACGAGAATTCCTAGAAGCATGGCATTCCAACTGGAGCTCCATCAACAAACACATTCTAACTTATGTGACACAAGTAGAAGGTTCTATTTGGATGACCCAACTTTCCTCAAAAGTTCCAGTTAATATTGTTAATGCCAATTCAGATTATGCAGATCAGACATTGACTTCCTAGCTCATTGTGAAGAATCAATATAAAACATTTACCACCCCCTGAGAAAAAGAACTGGAAATGACATCACCAACCCAAGGAAACCTAAACACGAATAAAAAGCAGGCCATACCACTAGTGCTTCATCCAGAGACTCACTGATGTTACCTAATATGGTGATGAAACGTCTGAAACTGAAGCTTCCAGCTCAGCAAGCAAACCTACATCCAGAATATTTATTTTTTGGTACTGTGAGTATTACCTGAGGGCACTAATACTATAACTAATATAATACAGACCGGGCAGATTGAGGTTTCATATTCTTGTTTCAATGAGTTAACTGTTTTAATTCAAGGAATAATAAGAAGGCCACAATTTAAATAATTGCTACGCTGATAGGCAGAGGAGGAAAAAAAGCCAACAAGCTGGATGCAGGTTCAAACGTGGCATTCAAGAGAGCATTGGATGATGATAATGGGTGAAAAAATATACAGAATTACAGGGGGAAGAAATGTTTGGAACAAAGCCAAAGTTTCCAGCGTACCAGTGCAGATATGTTACGTTAAATGGCCTTCTTTTGCGCTGTAACATTTTGTGATTCTACTTCCTATTGCTTTTGAATGGCTTGTCCTGGAAAATGCATATTGACAGGTAAAGACTGAATGGGCTCTGCTCTGATGCTCACCACAGTTAAACAATACAACACTCACTGTCAATCTAAACAAATAACAAGTGTTAACTTGGGTATTTGAAACCATCCCTCAGCAAGAATCAATACCTTCAAGAAGGGAACAGAAGTTTTATGACTGTTTCAGTCAAGTAACTTATCAAGGTAGAAATTCTTCGAGTAAAAAGTGAGGTCTGCAGATGCTGGAGATCAGAGCTGAAAATGTGTTGCTGGTTAAAGCACAGCAGGTTAGGCAGCATCCAAGGAACAGGAAATTCAACGTTTCGGGCCAGAGCCTGATGAAGGGCTCTGGCCTGAAACGTCGAATTTCCTGTTCCTTGGATGCTGCCCAACCTGCTGTGCTTTAACCAGCAACACATTTTCAGCAAGGTAGAAATTCTAACTTATTTGATACAAGTAGAAGGTTCTATTTGGATGACCCAACTTTCCTCAAAAGTTCCAGTTAATATTGTTAATGTCAATTCAGATTATGCAGATCAGACATTGACTTTCTAGCTCATTGTGAGGAATCAATATAAAAAAAATGACAACTTCTACTGGAAATCTATGCAATACATTACTTCAACATAAATTTGGATCAAATTATAATGCACTTATCTGAAGTCAATTTAAATTGAACCAGCTGTTCAAATTATAGTCTTAAATGAGATATTAAAACCAAACTCTAAACAGTTAAACTTGATCCTAATGAGCTACCTTCTGAACAATTCATGGTCACATGAGTTATTTAAAAAAAAACTTGCAGGGTATAGCTATAAGAGTAGTTTTCAGTGTGATTTATTTGGGTGAATCATAATCAAATATCATCACAATCCACAGTCGTATTTTAGAGAAATATAGCTTTGTATAAATTTCTGGTTTTGGGGTTAAACCCAAAGGCAAGTTAATTCTCACTGAGCCACGCTAAAATAACTTGAGGGAGTTCAAAAGATTATGAAGCAAAACCTAAAAATCCCATCGTGTGTGTCTGTTTGTGGGTGCGCGTATGTGTTTTAGTGGAGGTGGCAGCTATGGAAGTGAAGAAGTGAAGATAAAGTGTGAAGAAAATGCAAACATTAGATGTTCATATAGTTGTAAATTTGGAAACGATAGAGCTTTAAGCAGTAAACTCAAGCATAGCTGTACTCTCATTGGAGTGATATTATTGAAATGTAATTGTTAGCCACAATCTGGGTCATTAATAAACACAATCTATTACTGGGGGTTTTCATTAGCTTTTGTTATCCTACAATTATTGGCCACTCTTACTTAGGAGACCATTTACTGGGTGCATCCATATGCCTCTGGATATTTTACACTGTAGCCTAGTGGTGGTGTTTGTGTTGTAGAGTCAAACAAACCAACATCCATGCCAATAGGTTTAGTGAAATGCAAGAATGAAATCATTTTACAACAGCTGTGAATTTATGAGGTGGATTATTATGTTCAACAATTCACATGTGTGTGGCAAGTGCTGCTAGTTACTGCTTAAAACTATGTCAGCCAGCTTCTCTGCAATAACACAGAAGGCAAAACAATCCTGTAAGAAAATTCAAATGTAGGCCAAAGAGAATTCACAGTTCATAAAAATTTCAGCTCAACTGTTGGTATTCTGTTTTGTGCCTGCTTCATTTTATGCGCCCATTCAAATTTTAACAGAATGCTAACTTGTTCATTACAGCAGTGAAACATTTACCTGTGTCTCTCCGACGACATCCCTGTTCACAACAGGGAAGGGGTGTGGGGATGCAGCAAAAGTGTAAACAGGATCTTTTGGAAAAGTTGTAGGAATCTATATTGGATGTACAATCAATCAATCAGAATAAAAAAATCAAGTTTATAGATACAAAAGAGAAAATCATGAAAACAGGCAGCATATAAACATATTTGGAGCAGATATCGGCCATTTTGCTCCACAACTTGCCACTTAACAAGATCATTGCTGATCTATGTGTTTTGAAATCCTTATTCCTGTTAACCTTTAATTCAACTGCTGAACAAAAATCTCTCTCCTTAAAATCCTCAGCAGCCTTCTGATCAGAGAGAAAATACATTCTCGTCTGCCCTAAAAAGGGTGATCACGAACTTTAAAAGTGTCTCTTAGTTTCAGACTCACCTACATGAGGAAACATTTCCAGATCGACCTTGACAAGATTATTCAGCATTTTATATACTTTAATCAAGTCCCACAATAGTATTGTTAGAGAAAAGGCAGACTAGTATTTCAGAAATATACCAATTGTTAGGATACTTCTGACTAGGAGTCTACACACAAAAACATCACCCAGTCCTGTCATATTGCAGAAGATGCACAATTGCTTCAAATTTGCCTTATTTTCTATTTTTAATTCTAGAATTCGACATTTGCACTTCTTTAAAAATAGATAAAATGTTTCCATATTTGAAACGACTTTGGATAAAATTATCTTTAGGAATGAGATAGCCAGATTTTCTATAAGACAGTAACAACTTGCATGCACTGACTACCTTTAAACAGAGAAAAGGTGTCCTGTGCTTCTCAGGAATATGCACAAAAATAAATGCCAAGACAATGTAAATATGAGATGGGACCAAAGCTTTGATCCACATCTTTGTAAGAGCATGTTATTTGGGGAGAAGGATGGATGAATTGAAGAAGAAAATCTTAGAATTTGAAGCTTTGATAGCTGAAAGCACAGCTGTCAGTGTGTTAAATCTGAGTGGGATATATAAAAAAAGCTGCAGACAGAACAATGGAGTTTTAGCCAGGGGTGAGGGCTTTATGGCTGGGCAAGGTTATCAGCTAAGGAGTGTATGGTATTTAGCACAATGGTGAAAATTCTTCACTGGAGACAGTAACTGACAATGAGTTGAGCAAAGGCAGTGAGCAAGTGGGATTTTGTGCTGTAACAAAAAGACAGGAGAAGGTTAAATTGGCTTGAGTTTCTATAGAGAAATTGGTGAAATCAGAGGGGTGAGCATTAAAACATTTCAGCTTGGAAGAAACAAAGATATGGCTGAAGTTTTTATAAGGACAGGTGTAGTCTTTGCAATGATATCAGCTTGTTCTGCCAGATAGGCTTCAACAGAGTGGGAGGGCAGACAATATTCAAAAACATGGAATAAGGTGGACTTTGTGGCTATGATGTCACAAAGTTAAAAATCTCACAACACCAGGTTAGAGTCCAACAGGTTTATTTGGAAGTACTAGCTGTCAAAGCACTGCTCCTTCATCAGGTAGCTGTGATCAGGTTGAGAGACTTTTTAAACTTTGTCCACCCCAGTCCAACACCAACAATCCACATCATGATGTCTCAACACATTTTAAAACCAATGAAGTAGGAACCTAGAAGGTTTTGCACAGGATATTTACAAATTATGCACAGCCCAACAAAATATATTTAAATGGTGCAGAGCATTAAACAGAACAAGCCATGCAAAACAGTTTAAAGGGATATTGACCGTAATAATTTAAAACTATTGCTTGTGGAGAAGTAAGGCTTTCGGAACAGTAGTTGGGATCTATACATGCATGTTATTGCTAATAGAAATCAGTGCCTGGAACACCTGCACAGGAAGCAGCTTCAGATTCTAAATATTTCCATGTACTGGCAGCTGCTGGGCTGTCTGCCGATCTGGTTTCACTTAGATTTCTGTACAGTGCCTTACTTTGGCTACTGTTTTAAGAACAGTGCCGACAAACTATAATCCTCCACATCTGTCTGTTATTTCTCAAGAGAATAATCATTGACCAAAATCAATCAGCACTGCATGACAAATAAATCTGTCTTAATAATGAACGAAACTGAAAAAAACAGTTTTGCAAATCAGTAACCAATTCAACAAGTTAAAATAATTAACTGAATCTAATAACTTGTATTAGATGGGACAGCAATGCCCAAACTAGGTTTTGAGTTTGTCTGCTATGATACTAATTTTGCTTGTCAGATATTGGAACTTGTAGGGTTGGTTACCAAGTGAAAAACATTTAGGATTAATAGAGTATAATTTTAGTTCTAAAAATAACAAATTTCACCATGTCTACTACCAGGCTGCATGTGATCAACATTACAGGGAAGTATTTCACCACTGAATAGAAACTCAACTGAACATGCCAATTTTCTCCCATTTGTTCTTTCCTATAAGCACTCACTTATTGTTGAGTTAGGTGTCAGGTTGCCCAAAGCCATATATCTGTGAACCCCAACAGGGAGTAACATCAAGATGTTCCTGTTAAGGGTACATCATTGCCAAGATGGTAATTTGATCAAGCTTCTCCTTCCTTAGCCCAGGAATGCTGAAACTAAATGTAGTTCTTCAAATACCATTTGGCTGGCAACTTTCCATTCAGTGTGACTGAGTTATTCATAATTTTAACCAGTCTTGTTTTTGTATAGCTACAATTCATCTTCAACCAGAAGCTCTACTTAACGGATTTCTGTTCTTTTAAGAAACAAACATACACATAAATGTTTGGTTAAAAATACTGACAAGAGCAAAATAAATTTACAATGCAATTTGAACATAGTATGCATTAAGGAAACTAGTTTTCTCAAGAGATAGGAGATATAGTAGATAGATGTTGCCTGTGTAATTTGTACTTCAGTAATTGAAATGACTTAGCAGTGAGTGAGATGACACACAAACTATGTGTACTTCTCATCAGCCTCAAACTTAACCCACATTAATGCCACCAAACTACCCATTCAAAACATGATGCCCGTGTTTAAGCACATCAAGTTTATGCCTTTTGATTCTGCAACAGAATTATTTCTGTATTGCAGTACTGGCAAAACAACCATTAATAGATTCAAGCTCCATATTATGCAGCCACAATCTAAATGTTTTCTCGCTTTATCCAAGGAAAAATGAAATACAGTCCTGATCAAATTCAGGATTAAAGATTTACCTTGGCTCATACTTACATCTATGATCAGATACTCAACTGGCAATGGCCTTGCTAACTGTGTAATTTCGTTACCAAATTTGTCTATGTCCTATGAGAGAGAAACCACACGAACAGTTTACATGCTTTGGGTTAACACTATTATCATTATGAAAAATGTTTTGCAAAATTTCTACTCAAAATTAAGCTTCTGTTAGCAATAGTAGTCTAGCATTCGAATAAAAGAATAAAACAGCCTTCAAAAGAACTTATTCAGTCTCGTAAAATGGGCAGATAGATGAAAGTTAATGCACAGAATCACAGAGCGATGGATTCCCAATGAAGCATTTGGACAGGCAATATGAAGTAAATGGTATCATTTTTATAGGGAATGCAGGAACATGAAGGACTGGGGATTCTTTGAAGATAGTAAAACAAGTTGGTAAAAGCTATCACTTTTACAAATGGTGATATAGAGAACAGGAGCAACAGTGTTTTGCCAAACATTGATAAGTGATGGATTAGGCTGCAGTTGAAGAATCAGATCCAAATTTTGAAGAAAACAAATTGCATTTACATTGGATCCTTAACATAGTTAAGCAACCTGATGTTCTTGACAGGGGTTTATCATACAAAACTTGACACCAAGACCAGAAAGTAGCATCAGTTCAGGTCTCCAAGAACACCTTAAAGGATGAAAGACTAATTAAGAGATTGAGAGTGTGAATTCCAGAATGTAGGGCCATGGCAGTTAAAAGCATCCTCATCAATCATGGAGTGATTAAAATCTGGATACACAGGTCATAATTGGACGAGTGCTGAAGTCTGAGAACTGGAGGAGATTACAGAGATAGGTCAGGTTATATAAAAACAATTAGTATTTTGAAAATGAGGCATAGCTTACAGAAGGTCAGTGATCACAGGAGTGATGCATGAACAGCCTTTTGGATGAGTAGAAGTTTATAGAGTTTAGTAAGCAAGAGGCTAGTCAAAAGCCTGTTTACAGTCACAAGGCAATGACACAGACAAGAATTTCAGCAACTGAGCTGAGGAAGTGTTGAAGTCACACAAACTTCCAATGGAAGCAGCCAGTCTTAGTGATAGTGCAGACATGTGCTCAGAAGCTTAACTGAAAATCAAATCTGACACCAAGGATGCGTTTCAGCCTCAGCTGCCAACGAGGAAGGATGGAGTTAGTGACAAAGAAAGAGTTTGACGACAATGGATTGGTTTTCCCAATACCTTGTTTTAGTCAATTTCTGCTCAGCCAATGCTGAGTGACAAGCAAGCAGTCTGACAATTTAGAGACAGTGGAGTGGTCGACAAGGGCATGAGTGAGGTATAACTGGCATGCTTTAGCTTTCATGTGGAAAGTGATGAGGTATTTGGAGATGATGTCACCAAGGAGCAGCACGCAATGAGAAATAGAAGGCAGCCCAATGCTACAGCTTTCAGAACAACATTCCCCTTATTTTGTTTGGAACGTGCTGGATTTTTAAAAATCATCCCCAGAGAAAATCTGAGAATCTCAAAAGATTGAGGAACTTGTTACATTAGAAAGTCAAGTATATTCAAAAACATGGAATAAGGTGGACTTGAAGTAGAGAATGTCAATGTGGAATTTGACAGAGGTGTTCAAAGGTATGATGCATTTTGATACGATAATCACGGAGGAGTGTTTCTATTAACTGAATCAGTAACTTGAGGTCACACATGTAAGATAACTGGGAATAAAACAAAAAGATTAAAAGGTAGCAAATTATAAACTGATTGCATGGCCTGACAGAGAGGTGGAAACGGATTCAGCAGTAGCTTTCAACAGGCTGCTGGGTACATATGTGGACAAGATGTTCTTAAGATACCTTTTTTTGTGCTCTAAGATTCCATAAAATAATTTATGTATTATTTTTATGATAGAAAAATGCTGTCAGAAACTTCACAGGAGTGATGACTCAATGCATAGACACAAAGCCACAATAGATTATGACAAACTTAGACAAACAGATAAGTTTTAGGAATTTCTTAACAGAGACAGGTTTAAAAAAAAAGTAGGGCAGTTTAGGAAGGGGATTCCAGAGCTGAAGACATAGGCAACTGAAAACACAATCACCATGGTGCAGTAAAAAAACTCATGGCTGCAGAGATGTCAGAACTGGAGGAGCGCAGAGATCTGGTAGAGCTGCAGGAGATGAACAGTCAGGAATGAAGAGGTCCATAATGGCGATGGACGCGAATAACCTCACTGATAGAAAGGACATGGCGTTGGTTGCTCAATTCAGCGTTTCATGGGACATCAAGGCTGCAGACAATTTGGTTCAGCCTCACATTGAAATGAATACTCAAGATGTCTCAAAAGGAAAAGTTTCTTCACTTTGGTGAACAATTTTCCTTAAGCATGAAAACAACGTTAAACAGTATATCGTACTGTCACTGATTTCATCTTTTTTTTAAATCACTCACGGGGTATGGGTATCTCTGGCTGACGAGCATTTATTGCTATCCCTAATTGCCCAGCTGACAGTTAAGAGTCAACCAGATTGCTGTGGGGGTTCTGGAGTCCACTTTGCTTCGAACCTCAATGGCCCACAGCACCAACTTTGTATTTTCTTTCCTTTCTCCCTGCAAGATTATAAGGCTGACCTTAATAGCAAACAAGGAGAGAATGTCAATAGGGAATTTGACAAAGGTGTTCAAAGATATGATGCATTTTGATACGATAATCAGGGAGAAATGTTTCTATTAACTGAATCGGTAACTTGAGGGCACACATTTAAGAAAACTGGCAATAAAACAAAAAGATTACAAGGTAGCAAATTATAAGTTGATTGCACTGCCTGACAGAGAGATGCAAACAGATTCAATAGATTGAACTATTTATTGCAATTGTTTGGACTCATGCTGCACATTGTGTTACACAGTGTATACTGTCAGCTAATCAATCAATTACCTTATAGAAAACATCAGGAACATACTGCTCACTAGAGGACTCCTTAACATATCCCAGCTCTGGTGCATCTCTGCACGGCAGAAAGCAGTCATCGCCTACGAGAGCCATACACTGATTGGAAACTTGGTAACCTTCAAAATGAACTTGATTATCTGGGCCACCTAAGGAAAGTGAAAACACAGATTTGCAGTAGGAAACATACCAAGTCCTTGTTTAAAACTATTTACCTTTAACAAGCAATCTTACGTGGTCTGTGTTCTTATTTAGTGTGCAAGATTTGTTTTAACACAGTTTACCACTGGCATAACTGAGACACACAAACTAATCGGCACCAATTGGATTGGCCTCTTCCACACTTTTATCCTTACTTTTGCTCTCTGATCCCCTGATGGTGGCTGTCTCAATTCCTAACTCACCTTCTTGGTGGCAATCCTCAGACTTGCAGTGTCTCTTGCTACCCTGACTCACCCTTTTATCAAATCTCCTGAACCCTCACTGGGATTAAAGGGCTTGAGACATAAGCAGAGAGAGATAGAAGTAGCCGCAGATGACTTTCTTCAAATGAATTGCTGGTTAACCTCATCCTGTTTTGGTCAGAAATCTCCTGGTAACAAATCCCTGAAGCTGACAATGCAAACATCATACTGGGACATAACTCCTCTCTGCTGATGTAAAACCAGCAAAGCTTACAGTGCTTGCTTACACTATCACTACTTAATCATGGTCACAGCTCCCCATAATTCTGAAACTCAAGCCAGAGTGGAAAGGGAGGTATCTGATAAAACTCCACGTGAGGAGAACTTACTACCTGCAAGTTGAAGCTGCTCTTCCTGCTTCTTACTGGTCATCTGTAGTGAACGTTCAGGAGCGCAACAATCAAGTGGGAGAATTGGAAAGCATGTTCAATGAGATGGTAGGTTAGGGAGCAAATGAGGCCACAGTCAGAGGGTTGGCAACAATAAAGGTTTACAAAAGGTGAGAGATTATGACAAGCAGGTACTACAAGTGGCAAGTTACCATTTTCATTTTATATTGCTCAGTTCACTTTATTTTAAAATATTTTGTTTATCAATATAGAAATTTATCACTGTAAAGAATCTTAAAAAGGTATATACTTTAATGTTTTTATTTCTGAAGAGAAAGGCTCTATAGCATTTGATTGTAGCTTTTACGTTGATTTTAATGGCAAAATATGATTCACCTCAAGTTGCAACTTTCAGGAATACAACTATGAGTTTTAAGTGAGAACTTACTGCATGCATGATGCATAGATGTGATGGGAGACTGCATTATTTCAAGATTTCCAATCCTACTCTCTTGCTTAAATCAGTGCATTTGCAACACATTTCTGATCCAAATTAAAAGTCAGAGCAAAAAAGTTGCAAAAATGTAGGTTTTGTTCAAAGTACAAAGTTG
The DNA here is from genome assembly GCF_020745735.1 of Hemiscyllium ocellatum. Taxonomy (NCBI): domain Eukaryota; kingdom Metazoa; phylum Chordata; class Chondrichthyes; order Orectolobiformes; family Hemiscylliidae; genus Hemiscyllium; species Hemiscyllium ocellatum. The sequence continues at coordinate 22,309,811 of NC_083425.1, read as the reverse complement.
ACATTTTTACATTTAAAAATTTGACATATCTAGTCACCACTGCAAACACAATTCTTCCAAACCTTGTTCTGCTGCAAGTGCTGCAGCCAAAAAAATTAGGGAGCTTCAGATTCCTGATAGGGAGAAACACAACAGATTTTCTCCAGGAGTTATACCAAGAATCATGGTTGGCAGAGAAATTTCATTTAGATCAGCCTTTGCAGCTGCTGTAAGTGGTGCAGAGGTTAGTCTCTATATTACAATATTTTTCATAAGCTGAGATTTTATCACAATTAACTCATACCTGTTGCTAAGACGGTAACAAACTTGGATCCAAAATGATTGACAGGAGATAGGCGGCAAACATTTGGATGCTTATTTTGGAAATCTCCTGCTGTGATGCATTCTTCTGCGCTTAGAAAATGTGCATCCTGACAAAGAAAAATAAAACCAGCAATGCTTCAAATTTCTAAGCTCAGGTAACATAAATACAGCTGTTTAATTTTATTTTTGATTGCCAATGTCAAAACAGCTTTAGGCTGTAGCTTGAATGACTAGAATTATTACCACTTAACTAAATGGGTTTAGGACCAGCAGTTGGTTGGTCCTCCCGAAGTAACTCTTTATTCCGCTACCAAGCAACATGCTGGTGTTGGCCATGTTTCCACACGATTTGTAAGGCTTGTACATCAATGCCAGATCCTTGTTAAAAAAATTTAAAAATAATTCCTCAGTTCCCCTAACTATTTTCTTCGCTTATTTCAAACATTTCTCTTGACAATGCAATGCTTTCTGTTTTGATGAGTCAGACTGGAAAAGCATTCAGGCTTTACAGCAATCTGAAAAAAAATTGTTTTTCCGACCTACTTTTTCCTCTCAATGCCAATTAGAAAGTTAGAATCAATAACTTCTCAGCATTGATTACAGACAGTGTCTTCCAGTATTCATCCTTTAGAAACCTCAATCCTTTTTTTCCCCAAGGAAACAGTTTCAAAAATGTTATATCTTTATCCTAACTCAAATTACTTATCCTTGGTACCATATAGATAAATATACCATTCCCAGCCTATTAATTTTGTTTTCACTACGGGTTGTTCTAAACAGTACATACTGATCTTTTAACTGTGGTCTGCTATACACCTTCCAAAGAAAAGTCAGTGACCAGATAAATAAGAAGTGTGCCCTGTTGGCACTACACCAGTTTCAGCTGCTCCCAGTATGTTGAGTGGAACTTCCACCCTTCATGTCAGAGGGACTCCTATCTCCTGGAGTTGTTGGTCAATCTGACTGGCCAGCAGCTCCAATCGTCCTGACATGCCAGAGATCAGTAGAGAATACTGTCTGGACTGCAAGCTGTGCCAGGATGAAGGTGCCAATGGACCCCCTGAGTAAGGTAAGCAAGGGCATTGGATAGGGTGGGTTCAAGAATCTTTTGGGTGGGGGTGGGGTGTGACGGCAGAGGGAGACAGAGCAGACAGTGAGCTTGAAGTCCAGGTGAGGAGACAGAAAAGAGTCAATCCCTCTTCCCATTCTTAAAACATTTTTTACAAAAATGGGCTGCTCATTCCTGCCTGCTTTATTCCTGCCCCATTTTACCCAGCCCCCAAGAAAAAGACACCCTATGTGGCTCTTAAATTTGTCAGGGCAATAGGCTGGACTTTATCATGAAATTGTATTCTCTTCAATTCAATGTCTCTCTATTAGCTTTCTCTCCACAAGGCGGCACGAGATCTGGACTATTTCTTCCAATATCAGTGTGGATGGTAGTGAATGTAAGTTGCAAACTGACTTCATTTAAGTTAATAAAATTTGACTTATCTTCCACAGTTGAGCATATTGAAGAGACTTTTAAAAATGTATATAATTTAGTTTTGCAATGCATTTTTATTAGTTAGATGTATCTAATAATACACTTATGATGTTCAGGTACTGTTTTATCAAATTAAGGCCCAGTCTAACAAGAGTGTCCTTTTCTAATTTGAAATTTATTCACATAACAGAATCCTAGAAATAAGCTTTGCAGAAGACAAATAATTCTGTACATGACTGACACTTTAAAATTTAATGGAATTATGAGTTGATCCTTTTCAACTCAGAATGACAGGCACATCTGCATGCGTCTGTAGTGATGCCATTCTTGTCTGGGAGAGTTTTCTGGAATGCAGCAAATATCTTCAGAGTAAACATAGCTCCAAACATTTTCAGAACTCAAGCTTTTTTGCCTTATTTCTTTCTAGCATTAACTTAAAATTATAAGTATCAAAAGGCATAGTTTTAAAAGCATCTTTCCGTTCTGTTACCAGTTCAATCTGCTACAAACACAACTCATTTGTCTGAAGAGCTTATTTTGAATAATCCTGAAGGAAAACATTCTCAATTTGGGAAGTTAAAAATCACAACACCAGGCAGGTTTATTGCGCAACAATAAAGTAGCAAATCCAGTACCTATTCCTACTACCTCAGTCAACGAAACTGCATACCAGTTAATTACCTGAAAACTAAAAACCATAACTTTGTATGGCCTTATAACATTAAGCCTCATCAACAATGGATCCTGAATGGACCAGAGAAGTTAAAATAGATTCTTCTGCCCTAAACATATGTTTATTCAATTGTTCTAGCACCATTAAGAAGCAGTTTCATTTTATACCAGAGCTGCAGTTATCATATAAATGCAGTCTGGATAGAAATTCAGGCCCAACATCATACTGGCACAAGTACAGCAAGAAGTTATACTTTCCATTTCACGTCAGAGTGAATAGAAATTTTCTTTTACCTTCCAAATTTAAATCCAGTATGTTTTAGCTTTACACTATGAACCATGATGTGTGAATGCTCCATAGCTCAGAGGGGATAGATAAAGAAGGTGGAAGGAGAAAACAAAGTGGATATGAAAAAAAAAGCACAAAAACAAAGTAATAATAAGGGGCCTATTTAAAAAGGTCAATGTATTAAACAGAAAAACTGCATACAGAATTTGAATTGCATGTTTCTTTCAGTTTTATTGAATGATAGATTTCTTTAAATTAGCAGGAACAATAAAAAAAATCAGGTTTTAAATAATTTTAAATTAAATACATGTTATGGAGAAAAGCGTAACAGCTAAAGTTAATATTAAAATTGGAAGCTGTGAAAATTGAATAGGTGGATAGCCCTGTTCTCTGTCAGATCAACAAACACACTTGAAGTGTAGCTTAGTTTTTAAAAAACATAAAAATACAGTATGCATTGGAGTGATCAATTTTCAATGAAAAAATTCTTACCTTATTCCTGATAAATTTGACAGTGCCTTTTCTTGTGTCCTCTGATAATAGATCTGTGAATATCCAACCAACCTGAAAACGATAATGTAACAAGTCAAACACAGCCTAAATTATTAGGGATGTGTGTTTTAACCTTTCCACCACATGTCAGTGAATTTCCATTTAACTTTCAGTCAGAAGCAGAGGACATATTAACTGACTTACATACTTCCTCTCACTGCTATTGTGTGTGTGGCCAACAAATACATTTAAAAACATTGCAAAACTGATAGGGTGAGTGCAAATGGGTATGGAAAATCTGGCCCTGACAGTAGGCTTACAGCACCAATATTTAACTGAGTTAGCACATCTAAATATGATCTTTTACTTATAATTTCCGATCTGACCGAAATAGTTCTTTTATTGAAGTACCAAAGTTTGAACATTTTTGATAACTGTTGTTAAATTTAAAGTAAAGTAACACTTGGTAAAGTATTCAGTAATGAAATATATTAGAGTTGCAGCTGCACCTTCTGCTGAAACATGGAATAGTTTTGGAGAAATGTACATTCTGCTACCAAAAAAGCCAAAAGAGAGCTGTAGAATTTTGCAGCGACAAATTCAAAGGAAGTTCAACTCCTAGTCAAGAAAGCATTGTTTGTGCTGAATTTTTATTTGCTTATTTACTACTTAGCTTTGCTTGCACAAGCTTAGTTTTGCCATATTAAGATTTTGTCAATAAAAAAAATTTGAATTTTCCATTTTAATACTTCAAAGCAGTGCAATCTGGAAAATGACTGCTATTTTTCCATAAAGAGTTTGGAAAAGTTTCTTGTATAATTTCATGTAAAGACCCAAATTTACTTTGGATGGTTATTATCCAGAAGTGGCTTCTACTTAACAAGTCAAGAATTCAGTTGCCACTGAATTTAAGATCTTCCTTTTTCTACTTATCAGGGCTGCAAGTTAAATAAACTTTTCACGCACTGAGATCTCACATTGTCCTGCCATAGCTGCTGGAAACAATTACTCCATTTACTGTAAAGCAACTTTCCACATCTGCTTATTATTACTATAACAGAAAAACAATGCAAGCTCCAACTAATGGAAGAGAGATCTTTTTAATGTCGGGCATAAACTTCAAAATGTGTATGATCTTAAAAAAGATAACCAAAGAATGACAGATTATTTTGTAATAATTAAAAACTTGGTATGACATTAAAAGTTCACTTATTCTTGAATGGACAAACCTAATCTCTTTTGGCAAACATGCGAGGTATCTCGTGGGTCAATACACAATTTCACACCTTCAAGTGTTTGAATGCCGAACCTCAAGAAAGAACTGATGCCACTGCCCTCCAAACGTTTTGTTGCAATTTGGAAGGCAACATTCCAATTTCTGAATGTAACGATGCAAATTAATATGCAGACGCCAAAGTCGCCATCCAGTAGTACTAAGTCTTACCAGTGCCCTTTCACTCACCTTTCTTAATCCAAGTTTAGCAGCAATTTCATCTACAACTTCAGCTTTTGGGTCTTCCAAGAATTCTAAGCTGTTTGCTGTACCAACCTAGACAAAGAGCAGTCAATCAAAAAAGCAAGCTACACTCAAAGATAAGCAACTATGCGTTCTTACACAGTGATGTTTTAAGGGTGGCAGATCACCTATTTCTCGAGACACACTGCTGGATTAACTAAAACTTAATGTTGCGAGCTCTCAATGTCAATATTTTTGGGAAGATATATGAGCTTTATACAAAGAATGACAACTGTCAGTTAGAAATAACCTATTCTGATCAGAATTCAATTAAATCTAAGGTAAAAGGTAGTCTCCAAAGTCTTAGTAGACCGTACAGCCACTCTCATATTAGAGAGAGGTGAATGCAGGTAGTTTAATATGAGGCTCACCGTGCCTCAGATCAATTTTTGTTTTTGGCTGGTGGGTGGGTAGCCAGTCCTGGGGGTGGGGGGGGGTGGTGAGAGGGAGAAAAAGGACAGACCATCGTGGTAACTTTAATTAGTGCAGAAACTGAATATATTGGCAACACTTCGCATCACAAACCAGCCATCCAGTCAACTTGAGCTAACTCCCCACCACAACTCCCCCCAACCAAACAGCAAAGTGGAAATTGAGGAAGTGAGTAGTAGCAAGGACAATTCAACAGCTCAAAACTGGTCACAGAATTAATTTCATCCTTTCTATTCACACCACTGATGGATCGTGAAGATTAGAGAAAACAAATAGAGAAACATACTTCCAATACATGACATTCTCAAAGCTTACTAATCTCTGTTCTGGGAGCAGGAGAGGGCAAATTGCCTATTGACATAAGTAACTATTTCCACTTACGTTAATGCAAAGAAATATCCAAGTTTACCTCGAAACAGATTTTTCATTCAAAGAGGTGGATTGGTTACTACCAACCTTTATGAACCAAGTGTTATTCATCTCTTAAATTAATGATGCTGCATTCATTAATTAATGGATTCCATCTTGCTTGTTGGCAGTTGACAGTGTAACTGTTCAAAGATATATGATTTACTCCTGCCACATTAGGCTGCTGTAGGATTCCAGTTAGGTTACCAAATGCAGGTTTAATGTTGTCATCACAATCTTTGGACTAGTGAGCACCTTCTGAATGCACATGTAACAAGAAATGTGGGTCTTTGCTCTATCTTTAAGGATAGAAACAATGGTCAGCAGATGGAGAAGTGTTCACTTATGATGCATTGCTTAGACCGGAATGGGAAAATAATAATCATGGTTTGATAGCAAAGTGCTTACATGACTGGACTAACCAATCAGAGAGAACTTTAATTTATGTATTTAAATACATTTGCAATAAAAAGCTGGTTTCAGTAACGGTGGCCATGAAACTACCAGACGGTCACTAAAAAATTCATCTGTTTCAGCAACGTCCTCTGGGGACAAATCTGTTGCCATATTCTCTGGTCTATGCACTCCTTCAAATCCACAACACTGATTAACTTTTTACTGCCATGGAATTGGCCTATCCAGTCACTCAGTTGTTTCAAGTTCAATAAATTCTGGCCAACTTGCAGTGTCCACATATCGTTAATGAATTATAAAATAAAAACTCTTTCCACAATATCTGGTTAGAAATAGCATGCTATGTGTGCATTGAAAAATTAATAAGATATTGAAGCAATTCAATACAAAATGCAGCAACGCTACAGCATTTCTGAAAAGATGTGCATTCCAATCAATGAATTCTGAACATTCAAACTAGCATGGCAACAAATATAATATTTATTTATATTGTATCATAAATGAGCAGTATATTTATTGCTAGAGTAATCAAGTCAACTCACAAAAACTGGTATTCTTCTCTTTAGAGAAGAGACAATATAGGGCCATCTGGTGGATCCAAACTGCTCTTATTGTGCAACTGGAAAGAAGTGTATTCAATACCAACTACCCTTCTTTGGTAGGTTGATATCCAGAGGACAAACATTAAGTAATTTGACTTTAACTTCATCACAAAAATCCAGGTATATTTACCCTTTGCATGAAGTAGTTATTTTTGGCATTTAATGTATATGTCATACATTTGAGTTTAATACTTATTTGGATTAGAAAATATTTCTTTTTCCACATTTGTTCCACTCTCTTCCTTTAAGGGTCCCAGGACCTTATGTTAAGTCTCTTTTGTGTTAAATAGGAAGCAGGTAGCATAAATTTAGTCTGTGTAAAACATCTGCCATAATCTGTGTCATATTCAGCCTGGCAAAGCAAATTTATTCTCATGGCTGCGGAACTTTCCCAAGCAACACAAGACATTTCTCTCAGATCTTTTCATTTTTAGGAAGCAGTGCTAACATTTCTTCTCTTGCTTCTGTAAACATCACTTAACTCATTCTATACATACTGTAAAAATGCAAAACTTTGTTGAATATATAAATAAACAAAGAATAGAAAGAGTCCTCATAATTTACTATGTCACATCCATGAAAAAACTGGAAAAGGAAATCTGACCTGTGGAGGTTCATAGATGGCAGCAACCTCTGCTCGAATACCTAAAGGAATGTCCGTGTGCTCGGTGTAGCGACCATAAAGGAACCCAAGGCGCTGGTTTCCTGTTTGACGCCAAAAGTTGAGGAAACGATCTGCTATCGTGTGGTTCTCGAACATTATGTTGTCCACATGCCTGTATTTCTGTTCAAAAGATAATAACTATGGAAGAGATCTTGGAAACAATTTTCTAAATATAAAAGGAGACAGTCAACATACAGAATTTGATAAATATTTAAACAGCACAAACATGCTCCACAAATACAGCCATAATTTGTTATTTAATCTTCAAGTTCTTTTAATTACCACACCCCTAAAGAAAGAAATCAATATAAAGCTCCTGCTGATAATCCTAATTGTTTTGAGAATAATGCTTTAGGTTTTGAGTTATCAATACAAATGAACAGCATAAAATTGGAATCAATGTCCAAGCATTAAAGAATGAGAAGTGTTCCAAGGGAGATATTTAAAACGAACAAAAAAGATTCACAAGGGTGGCTACAGAAACTATTCTCACTGGTTAGAGGAAGGTACAATTTTAAGATTAGCATCAAACTGAGTTTTTATTTTCCATATTCATTCATGGGATGTTAGCATCACTAGCAATTCCAGCACCGGTTGTCCATCCTTAACTAGTCTTTAGAAAGTGATGCTGAGCCATTTTCCTGGACCACTGGAGTGCATATTGTGAGGGTCATCATAGTGCTGTTAGGAAAGGAGCTCGATATTTTTGATCCAGTAATGTGAAGGAATGGAATAATGTGTTGCTGGTCTTGATTGCATTGCATTGTTGCTGGAGCTGTTTTGAACAGGTAACAGAAAAGACTGAAGAAGATAAAAGAGTTGTTGTGGCATATGTGGATTTCCAGAAGGTGTCTGATACAGGTCCACACCAACAAACCTGAAAGGAAAGTTATAGGTCATGGTAGAAAAATGGACAATAATAATGTGGATAAAAAACTGGCTTAAATGATAATAGAAAGTAATGGTTAATGGATATGTGTACTGGAGTTCCTCAGGGACAGTTTTTGGACCCTTGCTTTTTGTGTTATACATTAATGATCTGGATCTTTGTGTGCAGGGGAAAATTTCAAAGTTTGCAGATGACATGAAACTTGGAAAAATTGTAAACAATGAGGACAGAGTGGAACTCCTAAAGTGCACTGACAATTTGGTGGACTGGCTGGATAGGTGGCTGATGAGGCTCAATGCAGAGAGATCTGAGGTGGTGTACTTTGGTTGGAAGAAAATTGAAAGATAAGGAGATTCTAAAAAGGGAATGAAGGAGCATAGAAACTCGAGTATATATGTGCACAGATCATTGAAAGTGGCCGGACAAGTAGACAAAGTAGTTAAAGCATACAGTGTCCTCAGCTGTATTAACAGGAGCATGGAATACAAAAGAAAGGAGGTGATGTTGAGTTTGTAGTCGGCTCTTTTTTTAAGACTTCAGCTGGCATACTGTGTCCAGTTGTGGATGGTAGATTATAAAAAGGATGTAAACACATTTGGAGTGCACAGAAGCGATTTACAAGAACTCGTCAGAAATGAGAAACTTTGGCTATGAGGATAGTTTGGAGAAGTTGGGACTGTGCTCTTTGAGAGAAAGTTGAAAAGAAATTGCATACAGATTTTCAAAATTATGAGCAGGCTGGATAGAGTAGATAGGTGGAAGCTGCTCCCTCTCGTAATGGGAAAAAGAAAGAGATGAACGTAGATTTCAAATGATGTGCAAAAGAAACTAGGGTGATGTGAGAAACAACACTTTCACACAATGAAATGGAATTAGGACATGGGATATACTGCCTGGAAGTGTAATGGGTGCAGGTGCAAATGAGGCATTCAAGAGGCTTTTGGATGATTATTTGGACAGAAATAGTGTGCAAGGATATGGGGTGGGGGGGGGGGGGGGGGGGGGGGGGGGGAGGAGGAGGAGGAGATTGGCACTAGCTATCTATGCTTGTTTGAAAAGCATGTGTAAGTATAATAGGCCAAATGGTCATCTTCTGTGCAGTAACAATTCTGCTATTCTGTGACTGGAATACTTTCATGTCAGGGATAATGAAAACTTGGAACTCACTCCCACAAAAAGAAAGTGGGATGTGAATATCACAGAATATGGAACAAAGGAGACATGGTAAAGCTGGCCCAGATCTGAAGGAATAGTAACAGATTTCAGAAGCTGAATAACCTACACCTGTATGGCCACACGCTGTTTTAACAGGTTTTACCAGCTCATCTTCATCAGGGCAGCAGTGCATAAAGCAACACTGGGCTATAAGGTAGTGAAGAGAAACTGAGTGTAATTGGATGGAGTTAAGGACACAATTGTACTCATCTGGGATGCATCTGCACCACATGCCCACTTCCCTACCCTGAAAGATCCTGTGTACAGTGGTAGTGACCCCCACTTCTGAACCAGGATGCCGAGGTTTAAGTATACAGTATCTTTAATCAGATTGATTTTAATACAAAGTGCACGTCCTCACCCTGTAAACAGTTTGATAACACTGGAATAACAACCATATGTGAAGAATCGCTGTTCTGTTATGGTCCAGCAATCTCAGTGGAAGTTCAACTACAGAAATTGGTCAATTGCAGATGAGGGCAGGCCAGATGCAAGCGAGATTTCATTAGCTTTAGAATGACTTATTGTTTCAATGTGATTTATCCAAGGAAAAAATCTTTCTGAACACAGTAGTCAATTATTGGTCCATGATAACCAGTGCTCACCGACCACTATATAACCGGTCTCTCTACTTCCATAAAACAACAAAGCAACAAACCATGGACCAATTATAACTGATTTATCTGGGCTGAAAAACATCTTTTCAAAAACATATGACTCTAACATAATAACATCACCTCAATGCATCAGTTCAGCTCATGTATTGTTGAAAATCGCATCCATACCTTTGTTACCTTCACATTTAACAATTTCAATGTTCTCCTGGCACATTTCCCAGCTTGTATCCTCCATACACCTGAGCTTCTCCAGACATGTGACTTGTACCTTGACTGTCACTTAACCCCATTCACTAGCAATCCTAGCTCCTGGTCTGACAATACTTAAAATTTTAGAATGCTAATCACTGAGTGTTTAAAACAAAAAGGCCTCACCCTGACATGTCTCCAGTTTAGGCTGCTTGTGAATTTCGATTTAATTACTCAATCATTGGTAACTCTGCTTTTAGTGTTGGACACTAATCTCTACAATTTCTTCCCTTAAAAGAGGGGCAGCTGTGTTAAGACGCTGTTAAAACTACCCATTTAAACAATCTTCCAGACTGTTGTCCTAACATCCACCTCAATTTTAAACTTTGTTCAATAACACTCCTATTAAGCACCTTGACACTTGTATTTATATAGCACCTTTAGTGTATAAAAGTAGTTATAATTATACGACGTTACATAGTGCTTCACAGTAGTATTCGTTTATATCCAACAGAGTCACATAATGAGATATTAGATAAAGAAGGAAAAAAGTACGAACGAAATGTTGGCCTTCAACACAAGGGGACTACAGTATGGAAATCTTGCAGCGACTGTCAACAACCTTGATGAGATTGCATCCAGGGTATGTGTATAATTTGTGTCTCTTTACAAAGGAAAGATATACTTGCCACAAAGGGAATGCTATGAAAATTCACTAGACTAGTCCCTGGGAAGGAGGGATTGTTTTATGAAAAGAAATTCAGAAAACTTGCCTGTATTTTATCTAAAACACTGAAGATTCGATGTAGGTAGATGCTACTCAACATCTTAAAGAAAATGTGAAAGAGAGAGAGATGCGAGAGGGAATTCCAGAACTTGGGGTCAAGGCAACTGAAGGCACAGCCATTAACGGACAAGAGGCTAGTGTCAGAGGAACACAGATTTTCAAGAGTTGGCAAAGAAGATTACAAAAACAGAATGGGTCAAGGCCATACTGATAGGACAATATAATAAATTGGTCTCTGCTTCAAATCAGACAGAATTGTTCCAATCTTTTTGGGTGTCATTTTATGTTAACTTTTAACAGATCATCGATTCTATGCTTAAATTATTTAACAATGGATTAAATTGCCTTTAAATGTACTTTACATCCTTCTCTGTAATAGCCAATACTCTACAGAATTAGGTTGTGAATTCATGCAGTGACAATTAATTCATACTTACCTGTCTGTTAAGGGTTATAGCACTTGGTTGGCACTTTGTACAAATTCCATCAGGCCATGGAGGATGCCCTTCACACCCAGATTTGATTTTGCAACTAATATTCTCCAAAGCAACAAACTTGCCCCTGTGAGCAGAAATACAATCACATTTGAATCTTCCAACGTTCCAACAAGATTGGGCAAATCCAATGAAACTTCTGTGCTCTTGACTCATCAGGACAATGCCCTTTATTGTATGTTTTGTGAAAACAGCATTTTACATCATATGAGAAGTGTGCGCTGATTGGTTGCCATCGACTCTGATAATCAGAGACATTGCCAAAGAGAATGAATGATGACTTACAATCTCTCGACCGCTCAACAACTCTTTAAACATCTAAACATGCATTTTTGCCTAATGTTAACCTTTGAAAGCAATTTAAGTGTTCACTATTTCAGTGAGAGTCATCTTTCAGTCACTGAACAGTAGAAATGTAATTGTGATAAATTGACTAATGGCATGAAAACCCAACATATGAATGTGCTCACTTCAGCAATACTTCAAAAATATAGTAAGTTGGACTAAATGGTTTCAACTCGAAGTCAAACAGTAATGATCAAGCTATGAGAGTGCTGGTATTTAAAGCAGTTACCAAGTAGTCATCTTCAATCTATTGGCAGAAAAACTATGCTATTTCCAAGAGGAATTGGTTTTGGAGCCAAATTTCAGCAATTTGACTTTCATACACAAATGCTGTGACTAGCTGTCTTTAGAGCAGAACAGCGAGCAAACAAGGCAAGATGGAATAATAAAGGACCTGAATATACTTTTTAAGGTATGATGGAGATGTCTGGCATTAGTTTACGTGGGTTATTGATTGCATCTAATGGACATAAATCATCAGGTTAGCAAGAAAATTCCAAACTATGTCAATAATCAGGACTGGGACATGTTAAATGGACGTATTCCACAACATGATATTCTGGAGAAAGGTTTCTTTTTTTCCAGTTTTCATAATCTATTAGAGAACTTCATCTAGTTTATGCCATTATTTCATGATTCTAAGGCAGTTGAACCAACACACCTGGAAATAAAAAATGAATGAGACTAGAGTAGAACCGTGTTTACAAAATAATTGTAACAGGGAACCCAAGGAACTCTTTTTATCCCCCCCAGAAAATACTTACTTATCAGCACCACCAGTCAGTTTTCGGATGTATGCATGGAATGACATGTGTTTAACAGGTGGGTCCAAATGATTAAGATAATCCTCATCAAAAGGCTAAATAATAGAAATCACAGGTCATAAACACCAATGAATATAAAGTATTTATACCAAAACGAGAACTATTATTTGCGTGCAGAACAAGTCAGCAAATTATTTACAAATACCATTAAACATCTATTGAAATGTGCTTAATGCAAATAGGACCACATGCAGTGAGACAGAGTATTTTAACTACTGCCTTTGGTATTTATGGGAAAGTGTGTGAGATGTACAATTAAAAGCAAAATTTCATGGATGCTGAAAATCTGAACTGAAAACTGTAGGAGTAGTAGGAAAATTAACATTTCATTATTAATTTAATGTAGTTTAGTCATATTGGCGAAATAGATTCATTGGTTATTTGAATACTACAATTACATTTGAACAGAATAACAATGATGTAGATTTTAAGCACTTTAACATCATGTGACTCTGCTCAGCCTCGCTTGACAAAAAATGCACCAAAGAACTGATGGATGACAATACATGAATGTTTTGGGGGCAAAGAACAAGGTCAAAGTGCCTTTAATTAGTTCATTCCTATTTTATGATGGTGAATTATGCAAACTTCAAAGCTGAAAGAGAACACATCCTCTCAGCTCATCAGCCCTTTATCAGCAATCAAAATGGCAGAAGGGAGCTCCTGACATAAAAAATATTGTCACAGCTCCATACTGAGTTTATTTTAAATTGTTTGAGAAGCGAAGAAATTATACATGATAAATCCTTTTACGAAAGGTAACCTTTGCCTTACAGTTAACTTTGGAGCAATGTATGTTTAAGTTTGTAATTACAAAAAGCTTTAGATTTTCAACACTCAAGACTATGTATTGACTGAATAAAGAATAATTCAATATTTCACTCTTTACATACTCTGCATAATAATTTGTTTAAATTAAAAAAGCACACAACACCAGGTTATAGTCCAATAGGCTTTTTTGGAAACACTAGCTTTCGGAGCATCAGGTGGTTGTGGAGTATAAGATTGTAAGACACAGAATTTATAGCAAAAGTTTACAATATGATATAACTGAAATAATATATTGAAAAATATCTGGATTGTTTGTTAAGTCTCTCATCTTTTAGAATGACCATGTTGGTTTCAGTTTTTTCATATGTAAATTGCAAACCTTTTTTAAAGTTACATTCTCAAGTGAACTTTAACAATTGGTGTCATGTCGGCCCAGATTTGTCACCATTTAAGGTGAGAGTTGTTCTGTGCGGGACTGCCTGTGCCACAATGGTCAAACTGATTCTAATCTAAAAAACGGATTTACAGAATCTTACATGGATTCATGCAGTTTTTGAGCAAAGTAAAAATGTAATTCTGCAAGTATAGATTCACCCCACAAACTTATACGTCTGTGTGCGCGAACATCTGTCAGTGTGTGTATAGTGCAATGAGGTCACCTGTAGTGTGACATGAACCAAAGGTCTTGGTTGAGGCCATCCCCATGGCTACCGAATTTGACTATCAGCCTCTGCTCACCCAAAGGTCCGAAGCTGAATGTCTCAGACCACTGAAGTGTTCTCCGATTGGGAGGGAACACTCCTGTCTGTTGACTGTTGTGCAGTGTCCATTCATCCATTATCATAGCCTATGCTTGGTCTCGCCAATGTATCATGTCTCAGGGCATCCTTGCCCGCCAAGGTGGACTTCAGGACAGGCAACATCAAAAAGTGACCGAGCAGAGGCAGATAGCCAAGTTTGACACCCATGGGGATGGCCTAAATTGGGATCTTGGGTTCATGTCACACTACAGGTGACCTCACTGCACTATACACACACATAGACAGACACACACGCACACACAAACTCCTACAGACCCATACACTCGTGCAGACGCTCTCTCTCATGCTCACACCATAGACACACACCGTCTCACAGATTTATACCCCTTCACACTCTCACAGACACTCATAACTCCCCCAACACCACCACCACCACCCCTCCCCCACCCCCGACATGCACACCTACACATACAGGTTCGTGGGGGGAATTTGTACTTGCAGAATTACATTTTACTTTGCTCAAAAACTGCATGAATCCATGTAAGATTCCGTAAATCCGTTTTTTAGATTAGAATCAGTCTGACCCTTGAGGCACAGACAGTCTCACACAGAACAACTCTCACCTTAAATGCATTATTTGGGCTGACATGACACCAATTTTTAAAGTTCACTTCAGAATGTAACTTTTTAAAGACGTTTTGCGATTTACGCATGAAAGAACTGAAATCAACATGGTCATTCTAAAAGATGAGAGACTTAACAAACAATCCAGATATTTTTCAATACATTATTTCAGTTACATCACACAGTAAACTTTTGCTATAAATTCTGTGTCTTACGATCTTATACTCCACAACCACCTGAAGAAGGAGCAGCGCTCCGAAAGATAGTGTTTCCAAATAAACCTGTTGGACTATAATCTGATGTTGTGTGCTTTTGAACTTTCTACACCCCAGTCCAACACCGACACCTCTAAATCTTGTTTAAATCAGTACTTGCGATCTTCTGTATTATTTTACATAGTTACCATTATAAACAACTTTTTACAATATATCTTTACCTCAAAAAAGG
Organism: Hemiscyllium ocellatum; assembly: GCF_020745735.1. Classification (NCBI taxonomy): domain Eukaryota; kingdom Metazoa; phylum Chordata; class Chondrichthyes; order Orectolobiformes; family Hemiscylliidae; genus Hemiscyllium; species Hemiscyllium ocellatum. The sequence goes on along the minus strand of NC_083425.1, from coordinate 22,294,570 downwards.
AAATAAGGAAATAAAAACTCTTTTCAGGCATTCAAATATCAAAAAGAAAAGCAAAATCATAAAGTGCCTTCTAAGAAAAAACAAATAGTCAAGGATAAGAGCCAGATTTAATGGAAATTTCACTATTTAAATAAAAATTGAGACAATGAGCTTAAAAATATCAGCCACTTGGTCCTGACAGTATACCTATTTGTTTTAAAAACGGGAGAGGTAAGGAGAATATTAAACTATCCTTTTATCTTAATGAAAAGCCATATAAAGCAATAACAGCAAAGCTAATATGGAAGGTAGGCTCACAGATAATGACAACATAAGGTACCAGTCAATCAACATCTATCACTCTTAACAACCAATTGGAAACTGATCATGTGTCCCTTAAACCAATTATCAATAAATCTTGCTGTACCTAAGCAAATTAGAATACAATGATATAATTGATCATGCTGAGAGTTGTGGCTTCAAAACAGTGACAAGTTTGAAAGTGAAATTATCCCACTGTCCAAATGAAAGCACAAGATCCTTAAGGTTGTGGAAAGAGACCAGAGACTGTGTAAACACAACACCCTAAACTGAACCAGCATGCAAGAGTCATAGTATGCTTGTTATATTGCTGGCTTGCTTTCATAAGTATTATGTAGAATTCAAGTAAAACTTCTTGTGATACTACACCAACTGTCTCCTGTTGCCTTATCAGTTAAAAATCTCAAATGAACAAATTAATATTGGAATAAATAAAGTAAAGAACTGAAGATGCTGGAAACCTGAAACACAAACACAGAAATTGTTTATATGTACCAATTTTTTATCTCCCCCCCAAACAAGTTAATTTTTCCTTTTATTCTTCCCTTCTACTCCACAAAACGACTCAATTATCTCTTTAGTTCACACAATAAATGTATTTAAAACCTCCCAGATTGTTTTTATTTTCTTTATTATATTGTCCTCATTTGTTTCAATACAAATCAATCCAAGTGATTTGCAATGTGGACAGGATAAATAATTACCAAGTAATTATCTTTCCCGCAAAAACAAACAGGAAATACTGAACATTTTATTGTAAATGACAAAGAATGATGCATAAGTTTACGATTTGATTTTGATGAATTGATAAAAATCAGGATCTGAAATATCATACTTAGTATTGCTGAAAAAGCTTTTCATCTTATACTGACTGGGACAATCTGCATGAGAAAGCAAGGACTGCAGATCAGAGCTGAAAGTGTGTTGCTGGAAAAGCACAGCAGGTCAGGCAACATCCAAGGAGCAGGAGAGTCGACGTTTCTGAGCCTGAGTCCTTCTTCATTCCTGAAAAGGGGCTCAGGCCCGAAACGTCGACTCTCCTGCTCCTTGGATGCTGCCTGACCTGCTGTGCTTTTCCAGCAACACACAATCTGCATGAACCATCAATGTAAAGGGAAAACAACATTTTATTCTGTATAAGCAAGGAAAGCTGATCGGTTGTGGCACAGTTCCTTGAAAGAGACGTCACAGGGTAGTGAAGGCAGTGTTTGGCACTCTTGCTTTCATTAGTCACACAACACACTTTTAGAGTATTGTGTGCAGTTCTGGTTGCCCTGCTGCAGGAAGGATATTATTAAATTGGAAAGGGTGCAGAAAAGATTAACAAGGACATCACCAGGACTGGAGGGTTTGAGTTACATGGAGGGGCTGGGACTTTTTTCCCCTGGACTATAGGAGGTTGAGAAGTGACATTATAGAGGTTTATAAAATCATGAGAGGCATAGAAAAGGTGAATAGCAAAGGTCTTTTCCCTCTGGAAGGGGAGTTCAAAACAAGAGAGAATAGGTTGAAGATCAGTGGGGAAAGATTTATAAGGGACCTTGAGATGCAACATTTTCACACAGAGGGTGATTCATATATGGAATGAACTGCCAGAGGAAGTGGTAGAGGAAGGTACAGTTAAACATTTAAAAGACATTTGGACAGGTACATGAATAGGAAAGGTTTAGAGACATATGGACCAAATGGGATTAATTTAGTTTGGGAACCCAGGTTGGCATGGACGAGTTGGACTGGAGGGTCTGTTTCTGTGCTGTAAGACTATCATTTAACTAATACATACCAAATGGAAATGCCTCTATCAATGAGAATCCACACAAACCAATAAGCACTCTCTTCTCAGTGTAAAGTGTTGTTCTCCCTTTACATTGATAATTCTTACAAACTGTCTCAATGAGTGCAAGATGAAAAGCTTTAACAAAATTGCCTTTTTTCAATTAAACTCAAGTTCTGTGCCATAATACAACTACAACATTTCAGGTTGATTAATGTGCTGTACTACAGATGTCTTTTTCCAAGTACTCCATATTGGTACTGATAGAAAACATGCTCTGTATTTTTAAATAATGTATCAGATATGTATATTGTTTTAACTACCGTTTGAGAACCAAAATGCAAATCAAATACTCAAGAATTAGTCAGAAAAAAATTTTTTTTAAAGCATTCTGGTCCATGATATTATCAAAATACACAAACCTATATCACTGATTTTAATAATTACTATAGTGTGTTGAACTACATGAGGTAATAGATCTGATTTTGAAATTTTTCAATTGTTTCACTAAATTAAAAATGATGTCCAACAAATTTGATTGACTGAATATCCCTCATTGTTGTAAAAAAATGAATATCATTGTTGCCTCAATTATTATCATCGTGCATACCTCTCAGCTGGTGTACGTTCTGGTCAGAAAGTTGATTTCATGCCCATTATTAACATTGCAGGGTAATAAATTAGAGCACTATATACAGTCAAAATGTCCTTACATGTAACCACTATGGAGATGCCAAAAGCCTTACAAATTGTCTTCAACAATAATTCTTGGACAGTAATTTAAATTCTAGAAAAAATAATGCACCCTAATTGCCAAACAGATTGATACTACTGTGACTTCCTACTTACCTCCAGTGGTACACAATGAACACATTTACCCAGTGCACCATGCCGACACCTGATTAAAACACAAACCCAAAAGTAGGTCAACAAAGGATACAATTCTGAAAACAAAACAGAGTTCTTAGCTGAGGTGTTTACTATGTGGCAGTGTATAAATGACCAATGGAAATTAACAGCCTGTTTTGCATCTTCATGTTATTTCTGTTGAAATCATGGAGACAAAAGATGGGCTGTCAATTCATTATCTTCTGTTATACACTGTTGCAGTCACAGTCCAACCCTCTACATCAAAGTTTTCCAGAACAGGATGAAAAAAATACAGTTATTACTACAACCATCTTTATCAATTTGTGGGCATTATAACTACAAGAACTCATTTATATCTCATCTGTGAGGACATAATACTCAGCCACATTTATCATTACCACAGATCAATTAAGTTGGGTAATACTTCACATCAATTGAGAGAACTATTTAGATTATGCTTTCAACCAACATAATAAACACTTTCCTAAAATCAATTTAGAAAATAGATATTGCATTTCCCTCAACCTTCTGCTGTTTCATCGGAAAATCAATCAGAATTGCCTTTTACAAATCTGCACTGGCTCTCCTAACTGAACTCAGTTATTGTTCTTAAATCTTTCCTACCATTGATGTTAAAGTGATTGGCCTGCAGTTACACAATTGTGTCACATCTGCCACTTTCACCTCTTCCATATCTTGTGAAGATTTTCATGACCACATCCCTTAGCAACCCTCTTAGCAATGCAAGCTATTTGGACCAGCCAACCTATTCTGTCTAAGCCTCGACAGCTTTTCCTGTACACTCTATCAAGTTTCACCTAATCTATTACCTCAACTTCAATCAGTACTTTGTTTAAGCATCCTCTTCCTTAGTAAGGATTGACATAAAGTACTCATTCAATTTTCAAGCCTTAATCGGTACCTCTACTTTATGGAAAAAAAAACTCCTAGAGGAAGTGGAGGAGGCTGGTACAATCACATTTAAAAAGCATCTGGATGGGTATATGAATAGGAAGGGTTTAGAGGGATATGTGCCAAATGGTGGTAAATGAGACAAGATTAATTTAGGATATTTGGTTGGCATGGATGAGTTGGATGGAAGGGTCTGTTTCCTAGCTGTACATCTCTACGGCTCAATAATTACCCATTTTCTCTCTTATAGGGTTCACCCCAATTCTTACTATCCACTTATTATTAAAGTGTTGGTAGAAGATTTGTGGGTGCCCTTTTATGTTCCTTGCCATTCTACTCTCATTCTCTTTGCCAGACTTGTTTTCCTCTTTATTTTGCCTCATTTTTGACAAGGATCACAATTGAAAAATTCAACTGACACATATCCCATTTTATTGTGTCCTATTATCTATCTACCTTTTCATTCAAGGCTCTGAGTCCCCCTATGTTTTGCTTTTCTTGGAATGTATCTAACCCATAACCTAAAGAGTTATATTCCTTCAAGGTCATCTATTGTTGAACTACAGTTTTTTGCCTGTCAGCCTTTGAATTAATTTCCCTTTCACCCCATGGAAATTAGTTCTCTCACAAATTAGAAGTTTACTTTTAATTATTCATTTTCTTTCCACAATCTAAACCTTGCAATCTGATGATAATTCCTACCTAAATGTGTACACACAGGCATCTGGTCTGTTTGGCACAAAACAGGTGTCAAACCTGGTTTAGACACAACACTTTGTTATATGCCCACCTTGCTTCAAGATTGCAAATTCAAATCAAATTCTCATGGCTATATTAGGATTCATGGGTACATGAGCATGCCGGTACAAGTTCATGCCAATAACACAATGCAACTAGGCTTGTAATCTTAGAGTTCTGTAATAAAACATTGAGCTAATAAAACAAAGACAAAAACCAAAAGAAGTGAATGGGAACAGAGACCATACACCAGAAATACTCCAAGAAATAGTTTAAGCAGCATGGGAATGGTCTCAGAACTGGCTGTCAATCTTTCTGAAAATAGATGGTCAGTGAAAGCAGAGAATAACTTATAATAGGGAGCATTACCTCTTAACAAAGGTAATAAACTTTGAGTACAGAAATTAACAGATATTTTCTTGTGCTTTAAGGGGTCACCTTTCATCTTAATTTAGTGTTTTGAATAAAGCCAATGTATCATTCAACGCTTATAAAACATACATAATTAACATCAAAATGTTACTATTCACAAAGTCTTACTGTTGCTGGTCCCGGTTTCTGTATATCTTTCCATCCTGCTTCATTAGGTACTGGTCAATCTCATCCTCCACAACAGGCACTGCAGACATGGTCGAAACACGAGACCCTCCAGGAGTCTGAGCTGAAGTCTCCATAACTTGAGTGGAAGTCCCAGCATCACTTGATGGAAAGAGGAACAGCATGTCTCCATGTCTAAGGTAGAAAATATTAAAGATACATTATCAAGCTTACACCTATCGAAATATTGAAGAGCAATTAAACATTCAAACCTAGGGCATATCACAGTCAAAATAATATGAATTAAAGCACTTCTGCAGCCAAAGCAGCCTCTCAAACTTGGGAATCTGATCATTCCTTCAAACAGCTGCATTTTCTGTACGTACAACATCCAGCAATAGCTTCAATGAGATAAGTACAATTTGGTTGTCATAGAGTCATAGAGATGTACAGCATGGAAACAGACCCTTTGGTCCAACCCATCCATGCCGACCAGATATTCCAACCCAATCTTAGTCCCACCTGCCAGCACCCAGCCCATATCCCTCCAAACCCCTCATATTCATATACCCATCCAAATGCCTCTTAAAATGTTGCAATTTATTCAAAGTTATTGTGTTGAGTTCTTTCTGGGTTGTTTCTCCTTAACTACCTAAATGTCAAGTTTTCAAACACAAATCCAAGGCTCTCAGTTTAATGGGAAACATGATGTGGAGGTTCCGGTGTTAGACCGGGGTGGACAAAGTTAAAAATCACACAACATCAGGTTTTAGTCCAACAGGTTTATTTGGAAGCACTAGCTTTCAGAGTACTGCTCCATCATCAGACTTCATCCACATCTATCTGATAAAGGTGCAGCGCTCCAAAAGCTAGTTCATTCAAACAAACCTGTTGGACTATAATCTGGTATTGTGATTTTTAACTTGAAGGGGAAATAAGATATTAATGTCCTCTCAATATTTCTGAGCCATGAATTAACTTTTAACATTCACATATCAAAATAAGACATAGAGCAGAAAGAATACAGCTTGGTGGAATTATCTGCAAATGATAAAGGTTTTCTTTTCTTAACTGCTGCCCTCCCAGCTTCACTTGGTCTCACCACAACTCACCAAGTCCAATGGGACTCAGGCTTGAATAAATATAGCAAATGAATGGTTCAAACATTTACCACAGGTTATGATTAGAATCACTGGAGGGTTATAGCATCAGAGGAGGCCATTCAGTCCATCAGGTCTATATTAGCTCTTGACAGTAGCAATTAATGCACTTTTTATTCATTCATGAAATGCCTTTAAAAAAAGTGATGCCTTTTTGAACCACTGCAGTCAACTTCATGTTGGTAGACTGAATATCATTGGACAGGGAGTTCCAGAATTCTGATCCAGCAGTGCTAAAGGATACGGATACATTTTCAAGGCAGGATAGTAAGTTGCTTGGAGGGGAACATGCAAGTGATTATGGTGGTGATGTCCCCATGTACCTGCTGTCAGGAATGCACTTTGTAAATGCTTCACACTGCTGCTATTGAGTTGGTGGTTGAGGGAGCGAATGTTGTAGGTGTAGTGTCAACCAAGTAAGCTGCTTTGTCCTGGATAATGTCAAGCTTCCTCAATATTGTTGGAGCTGCAATCACCCAGGCAAGTGGGTTACATTACAGCACATTGTGTCCCTTAGATGGAGGATAGGTTTTGGTCAGTCAGATGGCGAGTTACTTGCTACAGAATTCCTAGTCCCCGGCCTGCTTTGTAGCCAAAGTAATGAGATTAATTAATTGGTGCACTTCAGTTTCTGGTCAATGGTAACCCCCAGAATATAGATAGTGGGGGACTCAGTGATGGTAATGTGATATTGAAAATCAAGGGTTGGATTATCTCTTGCTGGAGATAGACATGTGCAGCATACAAGTGTGAGGTAATGTTAATTGACAGTTGTCAGCTCAAATCTGTTCTGGCCTTGCTGCCTTTGGACATGGATTGTTCAGCATTGGGGTTGCTGCAAATGTGTAGTGCTCAGCACTAATCATTAGCAAGCATACCAATCCTGATCTTATGATGAAAAGAAGGTCATTGAAGAGTGAGCTAAAGATAGTTAAGACCATAAGAAATAGAACAGGAGTAGGCCGCTTGGCCTTGCTCTGTCATTTAATAGGGCCATGGCTGATTCTCACATTCACTTTCCCGCCCTTTACCCATATTCCCTGACTATCAAGAATCTATCTCGGGCTTAAATATATACGAGAACTCTGCACTCACAGCTCTATGGCAAGGGGTTCCAAATGTTCTCAACCCTCAGAGGGAACTCAACTCAGTCTTAAATTGGCACCCTTTATTCTGAGACTGTGCACTTTGGTGCTAGACTCTCTAGTGAGGAGAAACATCATCTGTGTTTACCCTATCAAGCCTCTTAAGAATCCTATACTTTTCAATGAAAGTAACATCTCATTCTTCTAAATTCCAATGAGCAGAGTCCCAACCTGTGTAACATTTGTTCATAAGACAATCCCTCCATACTGAGAATCATCCTAGGGAATGTTCTCTGAACTGCCTCCAATGAAGTTAACGTTTCCTTAAATAAAAAGTCCAAAACTGCTCTCAGTACTCCTGATGTGTTATCACCAGCACCTTGTACTGTTGCGATAATATTTCCTTACTCACATTCCAACCTCCTTAAAATAAAGGCCAACATTCCATTATCCTTCCTGATCACCTGCTGCAGGTGTGCGCTATCTTTCTGTGGACAAAGATTTTTGTCATGTGTCCTAATGTCTCCTTAGCTTGGTGTCATTTTGTTTTATTACAACTCCATGTAATGCTTTGGATCCTTTCATTATGTTAAAGGCATCATATAAATGTCATGTTTTGGAGGTGCCAGTGTTGGACTGGGGTATACAAAGTTAAAAATCTCACAACACCAGGTTGTAGTCCAACAGGTTTATTTGGAAGCACTAGCTTTCGGAGCCTGCTCCTTCATCTCACAACCACCTGATGAAGGAGCAGCGCTCTGAAAGCTAGTGCTTCCAAATAAACCTGTTGGACTATAACCTGGTGTCACATAAATGTGATACTCTAATTACTCATGGCCCAATCTATTGCAAGAAGGGGGTGTTTTATGTAATCTACAAATAACTGAAAAGGCTTGTCATAAACACAACAATCATAAACATTTCCAAAAATTCAGAATACTTGTAAGCAATGAGGAGGAACAGCTTTTCTTTCTAAGCCAACTTTTTATTATGGTTTCTGCTTGCAGAACACAAAACTTTATTCCTGATGAAGGGCTTATGCTCGAAACGTCGAATTCTCTATTCCTGAGATGCTGCCTAACCTGCTGTGCTTTGACCAGCAACACATTTGCAGCTGTGATCTCCAGCATCTGCAGACCTCATTTTTTACTTAATATTAGCAAACAAACGACAGAACAGGTGAAGATTGGAGTGAGCAAGTAACACAATCTACACAGATCTATTTTTTGATCACTCCAATGACCAAGGGTTTTGCTTTTAGGATAGAATGGGACTAGAAAACAAAACAAAACAGACATCTTCACCCCATGTACATTCTTGTCCTTTAGGCAACTTCACAGTCAGGCAAATTGCGTATGCCTTTTAGTCTTTCCCCCAGTTACAAAGTAAATTGAATAGAAATTAATTTTCTTGGTAGAGCCACTGGTTTATGATATTTAAGTAAAAACTCATGTTTGTTGTTTGGATTTAGATTAGATTACTTAGTGTGGAAACAGGCCCTTCGGCCCAACAAGTCCACACCGACCCTCCGAAGCGCAACCCACCCATACCCCTACATTTACCCCTTTACCTAACACTACGGGCAATTTATCCTGGCCAATTCACCTAACCTGCACATCTTTGGACTGTGGGAGGAAACCGGAGCACCCGGAGGAAACCCACGCAGACACGGGGAGAACGTGCAAACTCCACACAGTCAGTCGCCTGAGTCGGGAATTGAACCCAGGTCTCCGGCGCTGTGAGGCAGCAGTGCTAACCACTGTGTCACCGTGCTGCCCAAAAGATTTTTACATGTGTTTTGGAGACTGTATTCGATTGTCTTGCAAATTTTCTATCAAATTACATATGATTAAATTTACTCACAACTTTAGGTATAAAACTTGCTTAAGAAACCCTGTTACTGAATAAAGTCATTCCTTCAACATCATTTTCCAGGCTTCAATAAATCCAAAGCATCAAATGATCGAAGTAATCAGCGAGGAGTTACTTCTATGTCCATTTTAACACATTCAGCAACAGCAACACTCCCCCTCCCCCCCCCCCCCCAAGCCACCTCAAAACGTTTCCTGTCCATTCATTTTTTAAAAATCTTAATGTGCTGAAAAGTGTTCATTACTATTAAAAATGATTAATACCTGTACGTACTTAATTTTAAGCAAAGAGAGTGATTTATTCGTTGGGGAGATCTCTCCAGTTTTATTTCTGTTAAGGTATACAGAAAAGCCATTGTTAGAACAGCCAAATTCCTTTGCAACCTAAAAAGAAAAACACATTAAATTACAATTAGGATGCAAAAGTTAAAAAGTTAAGATTTTATGCATGCTTTGATGCTCTCAATTTCTGATAACAAGAAACAAGCTTTTTCCTGATACAATCATAATTGTCAAACAATGTCCCATATTCCATCAACATCCTTAGATTCTTCCTGTCAATTGGGACAGACTCAGAAGTAGCATCACAGTAGTACTTTGTTGGGAGGCATTGGCTGTAGGAATCCTCAACAATGAGGGTTAATCGCAAAGAGTCATTTATCTGATCAAACATTGGCAAGAAATTTTCTTGCCGATCTACATCTCCCAATAGATAGACCAGTCCACCTGTGTGCTGGACCACAGTTGGTACCAGGGCACAGAATATACTCAAGAGTGGGGGATTTCAATGTCCATCACAAAGAGCAGATGGCAGCACACCACAAAGTTGGCAAGTCCTGAACGGCATAACTACCCAGAGTAGGCCTGCAGTAGATTGTGAGAACACCAACATTACAGAAAAACCTACTTGAGCTTGTCCTCACCAATCTATTGCAGATATATCTTCCAGTAAAGTACTGGCAGGAAAATCCATCACACGGCCAATATGGAGACCAAAGTCAGTCTTCACCACGAGTCATGTTGTATATACCAAAGAAGTAAACAGGACAGATTTCAAACAGACCGTCCACCTCACAATCATGGCATGCAGGAAGCACTAGAAGCCATCAGCAGCGGATTTATGTCCCACCACAATCTTAAAGTACCAGCAAATAATCCAGGCACTGAACCGGACATATTACAATAATAGCAACGAGGAATGTCAAAGAACAAGCCAGGAGCATCATCTAAGGTCCTTCAGTACAAGGTGCCAATACAGTGAAGCTACAGCAGAGCACGACATGCAGGCTAAATTGCTCCTTCTGCCATCTATAGGCAAAATCAAGTGATCTTAAACAAACAAATCTGATCATGGCTCTGCAGTTCTCCAACATCCAGTTGTAAATGACATTGAATAATTAAACAACTATTGGGAAATGAAAGGTCCATAAACATTGACAATAACAGCCTGGCCCAGGATGTCTCGCCCAGCAAGACACAAAAAGGCTGAATATTCACAAACACCTTCAACAAAAAATGAAAATAGATAATTCATTTCAGCCACAAACAGAGGTTCCTACCTTCACAAGTGCCAATTTTCAATCAATTTGTTTCATTAAATAATATGGCAGGAAAAAATTGCTGAATGCAAGAAATGCAGCAAAGGCTACGATGCCTAACAACATGCTGGCTGTAGTGCTGAAGACTTGCTTTGCAGAACTAGCTGCATCTCCTACCAAGTCCACGGGGTTGCAACACTAGCATATATGCGAAGTGTGTCCTGGTCACAAAAACAAGACAAATCCAAATCAACCCATTATTGTCCCAACCAAAGAGCTGGAAGATGTCAATGACAATGCAATCACCTGGCATCTACTCACCAATAGTCTGTTGACTGATATTTAATTTGGGCTGAATAGGACCACTTGGACTTTATGCCAGCTTTGCTCCGAAATATGAAGCAGAGAGCAAAAGCCAGAGGTGGAATGAGTAACTAGACTTGGCATCAAGGCAGTATTTGACAGGGTGTGTCATCAAGAGGTCCCTGTAACATTGAATCCAGAGGTTTTCAGGAGTTGGAGGCATACCTAATGTTGTGATTGTTGGAGACCAATCCAAGAACAAAAAAGAAAATTTACAGCCAAGCCTGAGCCAATCCAAATCCCCGTCTAAACCTATCACCCAATTCCTAAACATCTGTATCCCTCTGCTCCCCAACCTACTCATGCATATGTCCAGACACACCTTAAATGAATCTACCATGCCTGCCTCTACCACCTCTGCTGGCAACATGTTCCAGGTACCTACCACCCTCTGTGTAAAGTACTTGCCGCATGTATCCCCCTTAAACTTTTCACCTCTCACCTTGAACGCATGAATTCTTGTTATTGAATCCTTCACCCTGGGAAAAAGCTTATCTCTATCTACCTTGTCTATATCCTTCATGATTTTGTAGACCTCAATCAGGTCCCCCCCCCCGATCTCCATTTTTCTAATGAAAACAATCCTAACCTATTCAACCTCCCTTCATAGCTAGCACCTTCCATACCAGGCAACATCCTCGTAAACCTTCTCTGCACCCTCTCCAAAGCGTCCACATCCTTTTAGTAATGTGGTGATCAGAACTGTACACAGTATTCTAAATGCAGCTGAAACAATGTCTTGTACAATTTCAACATGACCTGCCAGCACTTATTAGATTGGATTATCTACAGCATGGAAACAGGCTCTTCAGCCCAACAAGCCCACAATGACCCTCCAAAGAGTAACCCACCCAGACCCATTCCCCTATATTTATCCTGAACACTATGGACAATTTAGCATGACCAATTCCCCTGACCCGCACATCTTTGGATTGTGCGAGGGAACCGGAGCACCCGGAGGAAACCCACGCAGACATGGAGAGAATGTGCAAATTCCACAAAGACAGTCACCCAGGGTGGGAATCAAACCCAGGTCCCTGGTGCTGAGGCAGCAGTGCTAACCACTGAGCCATCATGCTGCTTATACTCAACACTCCGTCCGATGAAGGCAAGCATACCATATACCTTGTTGACCACTCTATCTACCTGTGCAGCATCCTTCAGAGTACAATGGTCGTGAACTCCCAGATCTCTCTGCTCATCAACTTTTCCCAAGGCTCTTCTGTTTACAGTATAGTTGAATCTAGAATTAGACTTTCCAAAATGCATCATCTCACATTTGCCTGGACTGAACTCCATCTGCCACTTCTCTGCCCAACTCTCCAATCTATCTATATCCTCCTGTATTCTTTGACAGTCCCTTATGCTTTCTTCTACTCCACCAATCTTTGTGTTGTCTGCAAACTTGGCCTCCTTCTTTAGAGACCGCAATTTCCCTTCTCACATGGTTAAAGATGCCCTTCAACGCATCTCGCCAACATCCCACCCCTCCAACCGTAACAAGGACAGAACGCCCCTGGTGCTCACCTTCCACCCTACAAACCTTCGCATAAACCAAATCATCCGCCAACATTTCCACCATCTCCAAAAAGAACCCACCACCAGGGATATATTTCCCTCCCTACCCCTCTCCGCCTTCCGCAAAGACCGTTCCCTCTGTAACTACCTGGTCAGGTCCACGCCTCCCTACAACCCACCCTCCCATCCTGGCACCTTCCCCTACCACCGCAGGAACTGTAAAACCTGTGCCCACATCTCCTCCTTCATGTCTATCCAAAGCCCTAAAAGGAGCCTTATACATCCAAAGTTTTACCTGTACATCCATTAATATCATTTATTGTATCCGTTGCTCCCAATGCGGTCTCCTCTACATTGGGGGAGACTGGGCGCCTCCTAGCAGAGCGCTTTAGGGAACATCTCCGGAACACCCGCACCAATCAACCACACCGCCCCATAGCTCAACATTTCAACTCCCCCTCCCACTCTGCTGAGGACATGGAGGTCCTGGGCCTCCTTCACCACTGCTCCCCACCACCAGACGCCTGGAGGAAGAACGCCTCATCTTCCACCTCGGAACACTTCAGCCCCAGGGCATCAACGTGGACTTCAACAGTTTCCTCATTTTCCCTTCCCCACCTCATGCTAGTTCCAAACTTCCAGCTCAGCACTGTCCCCATGACTTGTCCTACCTGTCTAGCTCCTTTTCCACCTATCCACTACACCCTCTCCTCCCTGACCTATCCCCTCCCCCACTCACCCATTGTACTCTATGCTACTTTCTCCCCACCCCCACCCTCCTCTAGCTTATCTCTCCACGCTTCAGGCTCACTGCCTTTATTCCTGATGAAGGGCTTTTGCCCGAAACGTCGATTTCGCTGCACTTTGGATGCTGCCTGAACTGCTGTGCTCTTCCAGCATCACTGATCCAGAAACTTACTGATCAGACCAACAATGCCCTCTTCCAGATCATTTATGTATATTACAAACAACAGTGGCCCCAACCAGTGGAACACCACTGGTCACCTTTCTCCATTTCGAGAAACTCCCTTCAACTACTACTCTCTGTCTCCTGTTGCTCAACCAGTTCTCTGTACACCTAGCTAGAACACCCTGCACACCATGTGACTTCACTTTCTCCATTAGTTTACCATGGGAAACCTTATCAAACGCCTCTCTAAAGTCCATGTATATGACATCTACAGCCCTTTCTTCATCTATCAACTTGGTCACTTCAATCCAGGATATCACAATAGGAGTTCAAGGAGGTAGTATCCTATCTCTAAACATCTTCAACTGCTTCATCAAGGTTCCACCCTTCACGACAAAGTCAGAACTGGTTCAGCTTCAATTGGAAGACTGCATCCAATTCTGTGCAACGTACTTTCATAAAGATGTGAAGGATTTACAGAATATGCAGGAAAAGTTTGAGAATGGTTCTGGGAACAGGGACCTTCAACTAGTTGGATGGTCTGAAAGAGATTTGATAACGATGTTTGTATCACGAGACATTTGAACATAGTAGACAGAAAGAGATTACTTCCATTGACAGAAGGGTTCAGATCCAGAAGCTACAGATTTAAAACAATCGGCAAAATAGCTGAAGGTGACATGAGGAAAAATTGCTTTGTGTGGTGAGTGGTTATGATCTGCAATGCACTTCCTGAAAGTCTAGTAGAAACAGATTTAGCCATGGCTCTTAAAAAAAGAAATTAGATAAGAATTTGAAGGAATAGGGAGGCTATTGGAAAAGGTATCAGTCAAATTACACTTGAAGCGATCCAGCTGGGACTGGATGGGCCAAACCATCTCCCTCTGTGCTATAAACATTCAATGATCCCAAAAAGAATGTTTACCAATGATTGCACGTTTCCATTTTACACTTCTCAAATAACGATGCGCAATCCATGTCTTCAAGGAGCAAGATTTAGACAACATTCAAGCTTCAGCTGATAAGTGGTTAAGGAACATCTGTGTCACAACCAACACAATGCAATGACCAGCTCCAAGAAAAAAACAATTCTGCCTTGCGATTCAACAATGGTAATACCCATTGTATTCCCCACCATCAACATCCTGGGGCAGTGCAGCAGTCATCATTCCCTAGCTACACAAATTCCTTGGCTTACAGGTCAGAATTTGGGAATTAATTTCTCATCACTCAGACAGCAGCGGTTCAAGGCAGCAGCTCAACATCACTTTCTCAAGATAGCTTTGGATGCGAAATAAATGTTTGCCTTACCAGTGCTGCCCACATCCTCGCAAATGAATTTTTAAAAATTCCTTACTTTCCCAACTTCTTAAAGTGTAACACTTTACTTGTATATCCAGTAAATGCACATCTTATAAAAGTTACTACAACTCAGCTGACAAATTCCACCTTTAGCAATACCCAAAATCTGCACTTCTGAATTCCAACAGAAGTTCCTACATTTTAAAGTAAATTAAACATGGTCTTATTTTGCATTGCTTTTTGACTTTTTCAGCCACACTGATCCAAACACATCCAAGTTTGACATGATAAGTAACATGAGCTCCAGAGAATAGGATTTTGTAGAAGCTGGCTGCAGAGAGACATAGGACCTTTCAGCCCACTGAGCTCTCACTAACCCTCCAAGAGCATCCCACTCAAATGCCTACACTATTGCTGGCACCCCACATTTACCATAGCTAGCAACGCTAGACACTACAGGACAACTTAGCATGGCTAATCCACCTCACCTGCACATGTTTGGACTATGGGAGGAAACCAGAGCACCTGAAGAAAACCCACAGAGACACAGGGAGAACATGCAAACTCCACACAGACAGTTGCCCAAGGCTGATATCAAAGCCGGGTCCCTGGCGCTATGAGCAGCAGTGCTAACCATCGAGCCACCGTGCTGCCCTTCATGATATGACAGATAATTGAATCCAAAAGACATCTTATTCACGAAATCAATTCTTTTACTAATCTTGATTTAAACATTTTTTTGTTTCAAACAGTGGAGTAACACCTTTAGAATGGGAACACACTGTGGTATTAAACAGATTCATAGCTGGCTTGCAGGAGGTGCTTTTTCATACATCTGCTGCCACTGCCCTTTGAGGTAGTAGGTGTCATGGGTTTGAAAGATGCTGTTGAAAGAGAATGATGAACTGAAGTGCACATTACATATGGTTACAATGCTGCCATCACATGCCAATGGTGGAGGAAATGAATGCTT
The DNA here is from genome assembly GCF_020745735.1 of Hemiscyllium ocellatum. Taxonomy (NCBI): domain Eukaryota; kingdom Metazoa; phylum Chordata; class Chondrichthyes; order Orectolobiformes; family Hemiscylliidae; genus Hemiscyllium; species Hemiscyllium ocellatum. The sequence goes on along the minus strand of NC_083425.1, from coordinate 22,278,719 downwards.
ACGGTTGTGGATAAGGATGCCAATCAAGTAAGCCACTTTGTCGATAGTAACATGCTTCTTGTGTTGTTGGAGGTGCACTCTATGAGGGAAATGGATTGTAGACAAACTTTGGGAAGACAGGAGGAAAATTTTTCACAAAATTCCCAACCTCTGACCTGCTATTATCTCTGATCCTGTTCAGTTCCTGGTCAATGGTAACCACCAGGATGTGAATAGTGGGGGAATTCAGCAATGATAATGTAATGAATATCAAGGAAACGTGCAGTTACTGCAACATGCACTAAGAGATCATATACTATTTTCCAGTGGTAAACAGAAAATTTATCTTAACATGTAAACGTAGCTGAATTCACCTGTATAATATACTCAGAGCACAATTTATGTAATGCAACTGGAACAAATTGTAACCTGGAATGTCAAAATAATCAAAACTTGGAAATATTTTTCTAATACTCCTCAGTTATTTCAAAGAAGATGTCTACTGCCTTGTTGCATTTACCCAAATCTTCTTAAATGCCAGTAGTATTCATTATAACACTTAATTCATGTTCTGATATCACTAAAATTGTAAAAACAGGTATGGCTTAAGGTTACAAAGTCAACACATTTTCAAAATTGCCTGTCCTTTTATCAGTACTGACCAGCCATGCATTTCCAGCTGCTTATATTTTCATTTCTTATATCAACATTTGCATGTTTTCCTTTTTATTTTGCAGCTTTATATTGACTGAATGTATAATATTTACACTATATCCCAATGTGAAGAAAGTCTAATAAGGTAGCCTTGAGAAAAGCTGTTTGCTGATAAGGTGAGTTGGTGTTTTGCATCTTTGACTTTTTAAAGCCACAAATACAAATTGGAGCAAATAGACAATCTGAAGAACTGAAAGATGACTGCTGACTTCAACAAACTTTTGTATGTTTGCTACTACTTGTAAACAAATAAATCCTCCCTTTTGGCTGGCTACCTGTTCTTCATTTGGATTCCTGTCTGCTCAGTTGAGTGTTGTGGCTGAAATCTCATCAATAAAACAGCAATTTGCTTGCATGTTGGAAGTACAATTTCAAATGCATGCAAGTGGCTAAAATGTGGCACATAGTTAATATAGACATGGACTAATAGCAAGATTCAAGTAGAAACGAATAAGCTTGGAGAATGGACATGTAATCAACAAACAAACATTGAAATGCATTAAGAAAGTGGCTTTGGTAGGAAGAATAAAGAGACCATGTACTCCTTTGAAAATAATTACCTACATGGGATAATGGAACTAAGGGATTTGGAGGTGAAAATTTACAAACCATGTCAAGCAGCAAGACAATGAAAAAGCTTAAACAAAAACAAAAAGCATTGGTGTTCATTTCCAGAGGAGGTAATTCAAAATTTGTATAGAATCTTGGTTACACTATACGTGACATATTCTGCAAGGTTCTGTCTCTATGTTAAAAGAAAGGATAGAAGCACTGAAAAATATTTTAAAATGTTTTACAAGAATGATACCAGAACTGAGAGGTTATACCTATTAGGAAAGATTGAAAGATCAAGGCTCTTCTCTCTAGAAGAGAGAAAACAAACTGAACTAATGGAGATCTATCAGATTATAAATAGGCCTAATAAATTAGAAATTGAGACTGTTATCATTTGCACGTGAGACTGGAAAGAGAGACCACAAATACAAGATAGTTAGAAAAAAATTACTTTAGCTGGAGTCAAGGCAATTGCCCAGATACAGTTTAGAGAATGTGATATAAAAGGAGAAAGGAACAGAAGGCTATGTTGAGGAGTTAACAAAAGAAAGTTGTAAGGAGAGTTTTGTGGAGCATATAAACTGTTATGAATGCATTGGACTGAACAAGAAAGGCTCTAAGCAGCAGCCTGGGAACTACAGACTGGTGAGTCTGACATCAGTGAGCAGTAAGTTGTTGGAAGTGATTCTGAGGGATAGGATTTACATGCATTTGGAAAGGCAAGGACTGATTAGGGATAATTAGCACGGCTTTTGTGTGGAATATCGTGTCTCACAAACTTGATTTGGAATTTTTTTTGAGGACATAACCAAAAAGGTTGATGAAGACAGAGCAGTAGATGTTGTCTCCGTGGACTTCAGTAAAGCCTTTAACAACATGGTAGACTGATTAATAAAGTCAGACCAATGAGATTCAGGGAGAGCTTGTCAAATTGGATAGAAAATTGGCTTGATGGTAGGAGGCAGAAGGTGGTAGTGGAGGGTTGTTTTTCAGACTGGATCCGTAAGGATCAGTGCTAGGTCCACTGTTATTTGTCATTTATATAAACAATTTATGTAAATAATTTGGATAAGGAAGAATGGTTAGTAAGTTTGCTGATAACATTGGAATTGGTGGTGTAGTGAAGTGAAGAAGGCATCCATGTGCGCAAAGGGATTTTGATCATATAGGCCATTGGGTTGAGTAGCAGCAGATGCCGTTTCTTTCGGATAAATGCGAGGTGCTGCATTTTAGTAAAGTGTTAATGTTAGAGCCCTGGGTGTTGTTGTCAAGCCTAGAGACCGAAGGTTTAGGTATAGGTACATAGTTCTTGGAAAGCTATGTTACAGGTAGACAGGGTGGTGAAGAAGGCATTTAGAACACTTGCCTTCATTGCTCAGACCATTCAGTATAGTAGTTAGGATATCATGTTGAGGTTGTACACAATATTGGTGAAGTCACTTTTGGAGTACTGTGTACAGTTCTGGCTGCCTTGCTATAGAAAGATTATTAAATTGGAGAGGTTCAGGGTTTTGCTATGAATAGAGAGTTTGAGCTATAAGGAGAGGCTAGATAGGCGAGAACCATTTTCACTGGAGCATTGGAGGCTGAGGGGCGACTTATGGAGGTTCAAAAAAAAATGAGAGGCATAGATGAAGTGAATAGCAGAGGTCTCTTCAAACAGGGAGTTCAAAACTAGAGCAATATTTTCAAGTTAAGAGGAGAAAGATTTAACAGGGACTTGCATGGCAATTTTACCCCCCACATAGAGGGTGGTTTGTATGTGGAAGAAACTACCAAAGGAAGTGGTAGATGCGGATACAATTAGAACATTTAAAAGACATTTGGACAAGTACATGATTAGGAAAGGTTGAGAGAGATATGGGTCAGATGCAGGCAAGTTAGACTAGTTAAGTTTGGGAAACCTGGTTAGCTTAGATCAGTTGGACCAAAGAGTCTGTTTGCATGCTGTATGATGCTAGGTGCTTCAAATATGAGGGACATGCTAGATGCAAAGCGTGAGATATGTAAAAATTAACAGGACCCAGTGTAACAAGTAATTTTATATTTAATGGAATTGGAGTCCGATCATTTAAATATCAAAAAAGGAACAGAAATTTACAAATAATACTTAGTTAAAATAGTTACATTTTGTGAAAATTTGTTTTTTTTTCCCCAACATGTTTACCAAAGGTACTCGAGTAGAAGAAGAGAGATATAAAGGAAGTATACAATAGGTTTAACAGAGGTTCTCAGAAGCAAATTCCCCCTGAAGAAAATAGTTCATTACCTTTTTCAAAAATTGGGCTCCTGTTTCTCTTTTGCCCACATTAATCCTTTTCATACCATGTGGTGACTGAATGCGGACAATCTAAAAGATTAAATAAATATTTAAGTGTACACAAACATGATAAAATTTTATGTAAGCCACTGACAATAACGGTAGCAAAATTACGCAACGCTCTCGGTTAAACTTCAATTAAAGCCCTTCAATATTGGAGATCTGGGAACATTTTTGAGCACTCAAGATGTCAAATAGCCTGCTAATTCATATTAATATTTTCAGTGGGACTTCAGTGAACCCAAACAAAAAGCTAATAAAAGTACTGAGTTATTAAATACTATATGTTTATAGTACCTCAACGATTTCAAATCAATTTTGATCCAACCAATGTCAGCTACTTCAGGTTATCATTTTGCCATTGGCAGTAATTCTTTTGGACATCCCAATCCTACTTTAATATACATTTCAACCATGCTTGCAAGGGCAAATGTTTCTCCTAACAATCCTCAAAGTAAAACCAAGGCACATGGCATTCTATCATATTAAAGATCAATCATCAAAACAGGGGCACTACACTGGATTTGCTGCCTTCCTACAAATTGTAGGACCATACGAAATAGCAGCAGAATTAGGCCATTCGCCCAGAGTTTACTCCATGAACCACTCATAACTGATATGTTTCTCAAGCCCATTCACCTCCCTCCTGCCCAATACACTTGATCCCCTTACCAATTATAGACCTATCAGTATTAAATACACTTAATGACCTGATTTCCACAGTTAACAAAAAAAAATCACACAACACCATGTTATAGTCCAACAGGTTTATTTGGAAATACAAGCTTTCGGAGCACTGCTCCTTTATCAGGTAGCTCGTGGGGCAGGATTCATAAATTCTGTGTCTTATGATCCTGCCCCACTAACTACTTGATGAAGGAGCAGCGCTCCAAAAACTTATGCTTCCAAATAAACCTGTTGGACTATAACTGGTGTTGTGCGATTTTTAAAACTTTGTCCATCCCAGTTCAACACCAGCATCTCCATATCTTGGTTTCCACAGCCCTTTGCGGCACGGGGTTCCACAGATTCATCATCCTTAATTATCAAATTCCTATGGTACAAATAAGGTGAGCTTTTATAAAAGTCTTAATGAACTCTATGATCCGAGCAGTGAATTTCAACATATGAAGTGTTTAGCCTGATCCTGATATTAGCTAGCCTAATTCTAGAACAATGCAATTCCACGCAGTTCTTTTTAAATAATCAACTGTTGTTTGCAGTGAAAGCTTCAAGAACAAACAAAAGTGCATCATAATGCTGCGGCTGCAATGTTTGACCATTGTGTTTCCCATCCATCCATCATGTCTGTCAGTCCACAATGGATGATAAAGGGATTTATTCCTAAGCCACAATATTCATAAGATCAACGGATAATAACAAGATCTATAAGAATGTGCATTGACTAAGCCATTGTAACCTGTAACTGATGGGGAAAGCATGAATCTGACTTCAGAGGGTAAGGCCACAAATCTGAAGTAAATGTTGCAATACTATTGCCAATTTCATGAAGTGTCCAGAAATGTCAAATGATTCCTCTTTGCCATGTGCAAATTCAGTCTATCAGCCTGACTTTTGCATTAAGGAGGAAATTAACAGTATCCATAGCTTTTCTGAAGCAACTGAATAATGTACAGCTTTGACACAAAAAGTTAAATGTCAAAATCCGGGATTGGATTTCTGATTTGCCCCATTCACCCAAAAACTGCACACCAATGATATTTTACCATTGCAATCCAGAGAAAGTTGGGAAATTGCTGTACTCACCACTTAGTTATCCAATAATGATAACAAAAAGGTTAGGACTAGTAAGTTTAGAATTTGGTTTTTTAAATGGCATTTAAAAAAAGACAATTACTGCCGAACAAGCTCTATGGCCTTGGAAATTCACAAGCATTTAGATTGCACTTATTCTTGGCAAGCTTTAAAAAGAAGTCTATTCTTAAAACTCTATTTTTCCACACTCTTTTATTCCTCTTTCTCAAGCCTTCTTTCTCTTCCTTTTCACACTCTCTACAGTATATCATTTGACATAAGAGTTAAATATTCTAATTCACACCTCCACGTTTTCCTTAACTTCATGGATTGAGGGGGCTGCTGTTATTTGCCTCATATATACACAGCCTAGATCCCTTATAGCAGTAACCAGCTTATAAGAGTTATAATTAGCAGGAGGCTTCCACTTAAAGCTCATGGAAAGGCATGGGCAATTAAACCATGATGAAAAATAATCTTACTTTCACAGCTGACTATAAAATGTGTCAAATTTTGAGATATTACTAAGAGATAATATTATGAAATAAAATATATTTTGCAGAAATATTTTAAAAGTGCATATGAACTATATCTTACTTTTGTCAGACTATAGCATGAATAGCATTGTCGCAAGATAAACAATAAAACTGCAGTCAAATTTCATTAGTTAACCAATACCCAACAGCTGAAAGATCATAGACAGATGGTACCTGGTGAGCACATTCTGTGCAAGTGTTTAATAATGCATTGAATCTCACACTGCCTGAATAAAAGTAGAGAAAGAGAGTTACCCAACTTGCTGCTGCTGCTGCTACGGATTAACTCTAAAATGGTTCTATGGAGTGTGTTAAATGTATTGTTCCAAAATGATATTTCTCTTGCAACCTTTTGCAAATATTCAAATCGATACTCCTGTGATTAGATCATTCTTTGTACTATCGGGCTTGAATATTAAGTTTTCTTTCCAAAACAAAGCTTGCACATTATTCTTCTTTTATTCCATTATAATTCAATCTGTCAACATCTTGCCAGCCAAGTTTATATGTAACTACACTAGGGAAAAAAAAACAGTCCAAAATTTAACATAGTACTGGCCTCTTCACATACATCATGGAAGAAATGTCACTCACATGATATCATCCAAATTTAATTTGATACAAAATGATTTTACACACGAGTTGACTTTTTTTTTGTTGACATCCAAGGGAGTAAGCAAAGCAATTAAATCCAAATATAAACATCTCTGAGATTTGTTCAATGCTTAATTGACAGCTTTCCTTTGAATTCATCAGATAGCTATTTACATTCCTTTGGATGAAATTACTTTTTTTTAAACCTCACCAACCCTCCACCCTCCTCCCCAATACCCCACCACCCCTCACCCCTTTATCTGCAGCTCCTCTTAAACCCACTCCAGTCTGGAAGAAAGGTTACATCCGAAACATTGACATTTCCACCTCTTGATGCTGCCTGACTTGCTGTGTACTTCTAGCCTCTTGTTTGTCTACCCTGACATTACCTTTTAGCTATTTTACATTGCACAATTCTTTTAAAATCTTTGAAATGAAATGGCTAAATCAGATTGCGCTACGGATAAGGAGAAATAAAAATCCACCAGTGCAGAAGAACCAAATTATTATTCAGTACAGTCTTCACAATTGCTTGTAATTTCACCTTCAACAAAGGACTAGTTACCACATTTCCAACTGTTTAATAAGCTTAAGTAAGTCATAGTCTAATGCAACGTCATTGTCTTCCAAACTTGAAGAAGAACACAAAGGCCCAAATAAAATCAATAAATTAAACTAGAATGGACAATATCATATTCAATTTCTGGAATGCCACCAATTTAGTATTTTTCTACCTGGGCATTAGAGGTGGTACATGGAGAACAAATCTGTGGGAGTGGTCTAAGACACTGAAACCCATAAAAGTGTCAGAACTAAAATACAAAAGAAAAAAAAACATTTTACTAGTCTTCTCTCAACAGTAGCTGGTAAGAATCAATCCCTGGATTGGCAAGAATTTCAAAACAATTCTGGCAACTCAAATTCTGTATGCTATCATTGCCCTACATGTTGCAGTCAGGAGTAATAATCTCTTGACCGACAATGATTTGGAGATGCCGGTGTTGGACTGGGGTGTACAAAGTTAAAAATCATACAACATCAGGTTATAGTCCAACAGGTTTAATTAGAAGCACTAGCTTACAACCACCTGATGAAGGAGGAGTGCTCTGAAAGCTCGTGTGCTTCCAATTAAACCTGTTGGACTATAACTGGAGTTGAGTGATTTTTAACTTTGATTGACAATGAAATATTCAAGCATGGTATTGACCAAGTACAAAATGTTCGAGTAAAAAGTGAGGTCTGCAGATGCTGGAGACCAGAGCTGAAAATGTATTGCTGGTTAAAGCGCAGCAGGTCAGGCAGCATCCAAGGAACAGGAAATTCGACGTTTCGGGCTAAAGCCCTTCATCAGGAATCCTGATGAAGGGCTTTAGCCCGAAACGTAGAATTTCCTGTTCCTTGGATGCTGCCTGACCTGCTGCGCTTTAACCAGCAATACATTTTCAGCAAGTACAAAATGTGTCAGCATATGAACTGAGAAGTCCAAATAAACAAAGCAAAATATAAAAATAATAGTACAGTGATCAATTATACTCACACAAAAATAGTTTGTGTAAATTAATTATTTTACATGTTCATGAAAATCTAGTGCCATGCCTCCTCTTGATTTTTATGACAAATTATTTACTTGACTATCAGAAATATATCCAATTTTATTCAAAAGCAATTAGTTTTAACAATTCTTACATATTTTCTGTAAAACACTGTTCAACCCAGAGACAGAGTTTACATTATTATTTTAATTTAATAAAATGCAATAACAGTATAATAGACTAGATTGGAGTATGTTAAGAACAAGGAGAATGGTCTTAACCAGTGGCTCTTTAAATTAATTTAATTATCTACTAATTATGTAATCTTTGTTATTGATTTATTTGCTATGGCCTTTTGGAAAGGGAGTATATCAACATCTTAGGTGAGGAGTCAAGACTGAACATGGTCACACTGCGTTAACAATCACAACTGAAACTACATCTGTGTCAAATCACCTCTGCTATCAGTTATGTTCAATAATAACTCCAGCCAGTAATATACTGTGGCAACACTCACTGTTTAACATTCTTTAAAAACGTTCTCTTTAAGGAAGGATATACTTAACTCAGAAAGGGTTAACACGGCTGACTCTTAGGTTGAGAAGGTCATCCTATGGGTACAACTGAAGCATAATCAGCTGACACTTTCCGCTCTTATGGTGCGGCAGTAGTGTCCCTACTGCTCAGTTAGGAGACATGGATTCAAGTGTAGTGTTGGGTAATTAAATTTCAAAACAGGAAGATTAAAAATATCTATACCTTCAGAAGAATAAGAGATGATCTCATTGAAAAGGTAGAAAATTCTCAAAAGAGCCTGCCACAGTTGATACGTTACGGCTTTTTCTCTGGCTGATAAGCAGAGAACATTATCTCAGTCTCAATGAGGGGGTCAGCCATTCAGGTTAGAGAAGAGGACAAATTTCTTCACCCAGAGGCTTATGAATCTTTGGAATTAAGTATCTTTGAGAGCCATGGATACTCAGTTATTGAGTACGTTCAGTACTGAAACAAACAGATTTCTTACGCACTAAGAAAATCAAGGAAGGTGGAGAACAGGACTGGAGACTCAACTTGACACAGAAGATCAGCCATAATCATATTGAAGGGTGAAGCAGACTTGGATTGTATGGCTTATTTCCAATTCTGATCAACATTACATTTGATTTTTTAGAAAAATGCAGATTGGCCAACTTCTTGTAAACAAGGCTTCATCATAACGTGCCACATCACCATACATTTTAAAGAAAGATGCTCATTTATACTGCACGTTTCACAACTGACAGACTGCTCAAAGCACTTTATGGCATTTGAAGTACTTTTTGAATAAAGAATATTGTAATGGAGGGCGTGCAGCCAATCTGCATGTCACAAACCTCCATAAAATAGCCATGACATGATGTTCAGATTTTTTTTGTGATTTTGACTGAACACTGGGGTTAACATGCTTGTTCATTTTTGAATGTGCAATAGGATCATTTACATACATCTGAATAGGCATATAGAGTTTCGGATTAACATCTCATTTGAAAGATGGCACCTCTATTAATGTCACACTCCCTAAGGACTGCATTGAAGTATCAGCACAGTTATTCTATGCTCAAGTCTTGGAATTAGAGTTGAACACAAATATTTGAGGCGTGAGTGTTGCTAACTGAACCAAAGCCAGCATTCAAAAACTGAATTCCTATGTGCATTTCTTGGTTACAAGATTTTACTTCACACTGTCACTTTTGTCACATTTTCTATTACTAATCCATTGTAAATTCTTACACTGCTTTTCATAATTAAAACTGCCCACACATTTACACTGTTACACCAGTGGTGGTGTTGGAGTGACTCAGTTCCATATCTTGCTAGTTTCTCAACCTTTAGTGCAGACACACTATGTTCCAAAGGGCTTCCAGTCCTATTTTCTGATTGGCAATGTTTTCATCTTTTTAAAACTATAAATATAAAATCAAAAGGTGTTATACAGACACATAACAACTCCCAATCCACTGTCTGCTTTACATACCATTCAAGATTCCACAGCTAAAACTCTAACATGAGTGTTCTCTCCATGAACGCAATCTGACCTGTGTGTTTCCAGTAGTTCATCTTTTGTTACTGGATTTCACGCATGCTGCAATTCCTGCATCTATATCCAAACTCCCACTGACAACTACCCTTGCTTTTGACAAAGCTAGTTTTATTTTTAATTTTAAAACATTTAAGTAAATAGCCTGCCTTAACTTTCTAATCCAAAATGACAACATACAACAGTTGATCACTAAATAAAGTGTCCATTTTCCAATCTACCAAATAATTCATTTGCCATTACCATTCACAACCTTCAAAGTGCAATGAAGTAGCAATTAAAAAATAAGAGACAATTTGCATTAATCTAGTCCCTTTAAATTAAATGTCTAAAAGTACTGTAAATAATTATACACTTAGATCCAGTTAATTATCTTTAAACTCTCATATCATGGTTACAGGAGAAAGTAAAGCATTTACTGAACTGTTAACACCTTAACTATTTACATGCACATAATACTCCAGATTGAAAGTAATTCATCTGGAATCTTTTAGACTGCCTTCAATTTGTAATCTTTCAAGTACACAAAGAGTTGCAAGACTTCTTTGTTTTAAAAAAAAATAAAATCAGGTTGTTCAAACTGCTTCTCTAGCTTACTTCCTCAAACTATGCAGACATATTAAATTCCCTCCCCATGCAAAATTGCCAACTCATTCAGGGGTATGAATCCACAGAGGGCAGCAGCACTCCAGCACTTGGCTCAAGCCGATCTTCATGTTCATTGAGGATGGGACAAGCCAGTTTACAGACTAGGGATCCTGGCCAACATGACTCAGTCCAATCTATGTCCTTCTTTAGTGACTGAGCAATTATGTGTGCTTATAAATTCAATCGTTCAGTAAGACAAATTGAACAAGCTAGAAAAATAATTCTAAATACTGACATTAAAACCTATAATGGTCGTGAAATCTGTTGCTCAACATGTGACTATGCAGCAATGCTTAACTGCTGTTTATTCAATTTTCAGAGGCCAAAAATGCAGCTTTGCTGTGAACGAGTGTCCCATTCATACAAACAATGCTGACAGTTCACACAAAAGAATTAGGCAATACCAGTATAATTGTTGTGACTGCATTCTCCAGAAAGTTCAGTGGGGGCCAACATAATGGACTAGTAACAATCACAATTCGATATGTTACATCAAACAGGGACTGAGTTTAACGGAATGATCACTTCAACCTGGGCAGCAAGGCAAACCGACAGTCCACACATTGATTAAATAATCCAACGTTGCTGCAAGTCATGTTGGAGGTTATGTCGTGTGATTTTGTGAGTGGCCGAGAGAACCCCACATCCTTCCCCCGGCCTCTAGCTGGCTGAGGCAGGGAGGGAGAGCGGGAAGATCGCTGCCGGATCTGCTGCCTCATTGCTCCGAACCCGGTGGGTGCCTGCCGGACTCCCGGGCCTGAGGCTAACGCTGAGGCTGTCAAACCCCCATCCTCAGAGCAGGCCGATCGGGCCTGGGAGTTCAGCAGGAGACTCCGGGACTCGGCCCGTCTCCCGGGGTAGGGAAAAACAGGGGTTGGACAGGAAAGTTTCAGGCCCCAAGCCCGAGCAGGCGGCAAAGCTCGCGCCGACGGTGAAGCCGTTACTCACGATATTTTCCGCCATGACGCCGGTGGAGCAGCTCCTCGGCCTTTTACCGAAATCTCCCTTCCAATTCCAACGCGTGTCACCGCGGAACCCGTCCGATGCCGCACAGCACAAGCGAACAATCAGTTCCGCCGTACAAACGTTCCCCCATCTGTGTAACACAGTGGAAATGCAAATACAAACCTGCATTTTTACATACAAACTGTCACACGCTCAATGTGCACAATAATTAATTGCACATTGACCACAAATTTTCTAGCAAGTCCTCCACTTCCATTTCGTTTCCCCTCACAAATACAGAACAGTTTTTTAACTTTGACACTATTGAGATGGACATAGAGTCATAGAGATGGACAGCATGGAAACAGACTCTTTGGTCCAACCCGTCCATGCCGACCAGATATCCCAACCCAATCTGGTCCCACCTGCCAGCACCTGGCCCATATCCCTCCAAACCCTTCCTATTCATATACCCATCTAAATGCCTCTTTAATGTTGCAATTGTACCAGCCTCCACCACATCCTCTGGCATCTCATTCCATATATGCACCACCCTCTGTGTGAAAAAGTTGCCCCGTAGGTCTCTTTTATATCTTTCCCCTCTCACCCTAAATCTATGCCCTGTAGTTCTGGACTCCCCAAACCCAGGGAAAAGACTTTGTCTATTTATCCTATCCATGCCCTTCATAATTTTGTAAACTTCTATAAGGTCACCCCTCAGCCTCCAACGCTCCAGGGAAAACAGCCCCAGCCTGTTCAGCCTCTCCCTGTAGCTCAGATCCTCCAACCCTGGCAACATCCTTGTAAATCTTTTCTGAACCCTTTCAAGTTTCACAACATCTTTCCGATAGGAAGGAAACCAGAATTGCACGCAATATTCCAACAGTGGCCTAACCAATATCCTGTACAGCTGCAACATGACCTCACAACTCCTGTATTCAATACTCTGACCAATAAAAGAAAGAATACCAAACGCCTTCTTCCCTATCCTATCTACCTGCGACTCCACTTTCATGGAGCTATGAACCTGCACTCCAAGGTCTCTTTGTTCAGCAACACTCCTAAGGACCTTACCATTAAGTGTCTAAGTCCTGCTAAGATTTGCTTTCCCAAACTGCAGCACCTCGCATTTATCTGAATTAAACTCCATCCGCCACTTCTCAGCCCATTGGTCCATCTGGTCAAGATTCTGTTGTAATCTGAGGTAACCCTCTTCGCTGTCCACTACACCTCCAATTTTGGTGTCATCTGCAAACTTACTAACTGTACCTCCTATGCTCACATTCAAATCATCTATGTAAATGACAAAAAGTAGAGGGCCCAGCACCGATCCTTGTGGCACTCCACTGGTCACAGGCCTCCTGTCTGAAAAACAACCCACCACCACCACCTTATGTCTTCTACCTTTGAGCCAGTTCTGTATCCAAATGGCTAGTTCTCCCTGTATACCATGAGATCTAACCTTGCTAATCGGTCTCCCATGGGGAACCTTGTCGAACGCCTTACTGAAGTTCATGTAGATCATACCTACTGCTCTGCCCTCATCAATCTTCTTTGTTACTTCATCAAAAAACTCAATCAAGTTTGTAAGACATGATTTCCCACGCACAAAACCATGTTGACTATCCAAATCAGTCCTTGCCTTTCCAAATAATGTACCTCCTGTCCCGCAGGATTCCCTCCAACAACTTGCCCACCACCGAGGTCAGGCTCACTGGTCTATGGTTCCCTGGCTTGTCCTTACCATCCTTCTTAAACAGTGGCACCGCGTTTTCCAATCTCCAGTCTTCCGGCACCTCACCTGTGACTATCAATGATACAAATATCTCAGCAAGAGGCCCAGCAATCACTTCTCTAGCTTCCCACAGAGTTCTTGGGTACACCTGATCAGGTCCTGGGGATTTATCCACCTTTAATCATTTCAAGACATTCAGCACTTCCTCCTCTGTAATCTGGACATTTTGCAAGATGTCACCATCTATTTCCCTATAGTATATATCTTCCATATCTTTTTCCACAGTGAATACTAATGCAAAATATTCATTTAGTATCCCCCCATTTTCTGTGGCTCCACACAAAGGCCGCCTTGCTGATTTTTGAGGGGCTCTATTCTCTCCCTAGTTACCCTTTTGTTCTTAGTACATTTGTAAAACCCCTTTGGATTCTCCTTAATTCTATTTGCCAAAACTATCTCATGTCCCCTGTTTTGCCCTCCTGATTTCCCTCTTAAGTATACTCCTACTTTCTTTATACTCTTCTAAGGATTCGCTCGATCTATCCTGTCTATACTTGACATATGCTTCCTTCTTTTTCTTAACCAAACCCTCAATTTCTTTAGTCATCCAGCATTCCCTATATCTACCAGCCTTCCCTTTCACCCTGACAGGAATATACTTTCTCTGGATTCTTGGTACCTCATTTCTGAAGGCTTCCCATTTTCCAGCCATCCCTTTACCTGCGAACATCTGCGTCCAATCAGCTTTTGAAAGTTCTTGCCTAATACCATCAAAATTGGCCTTTCTCCAATTTAGAAGTTCAACTTTTAGATCTGGTCTATCCTTTTCCATCATTATTTTAAAACGAATAGAATTATCGTCACTGGCCCCAAAGTGCTCCCCCACTGATACCTCAGTCGTCTGCCCTGCCTTATTTCCCAAGAGTAGGTCAAGTTTTGCACCTTCTCTAATAGGTACATCCACATACTGAATCAGAAAATTGTCTTGTACACACTAAGAAGTTCCTCTCCATCTAAACCTTTAACACTATGGCAGTCCCAGTCGATGTTTGGAAAGTTAAAATCCCCTACCATAACCACCCTATTATTCTTACAGATAGCTGAGATCTCCTTACAAGTTTGTTTCTCAATTTCCCTCTGACTATTGGGGGGTCTATAATACAATCCCAAAAAGGTGATCATGCCTTTCTTATTTCTCAGTTCCACCCCAATAACTTCCCTGGATGTATTTTCAGGAATATCCTCCCTTAGCACAGCTGTAATGCTATCCCTTATCAAAAATGCCATTCCCCCTCCTCTCTTGCCTCCCTTTCTATCCTTCTTGTAGCATTTGTATCCTGGAACATTCAGCTGCCAGTCCTGCTCATCCCTGAGCCATGTTTCCGTAATATCATTGCTATGATATCCCAGTTCCATGTTCCTAACCATGCCCTGAGTTCATCTGCCTTCCCTGTTAGGCCCCTTGCATTGAAATAAATGCAGTTTAATTTATTAGACCTTGTCTCTGCCTGCCCTGACTGTTTGACTCACTTCTGTTCTCAGCTGTACCCATCTCAGCTGTATCTCCCTGGGTCCCAACTCCCCCCACCCACCTTACTAGTTTAAATCCTCCCAAGCAGTTCTAGCAAATTTCCCTGCCAGTATATTAGCCCCCTTCCAATTTAGGTGCAATCCGTCCTTCTTGTACAGGTCACTTCTACCCCAAAAGAGATTCCAATGATCCAAAAATGTGAATCCTTCTCCCATACACCAGCTCCTCAGCCATGCATTCATCTGCTCTAACATCCTATTCCTGCCCTCACTAGCTCGTAGCACTGGGAGTAATCCAGATATTACTATCCTTGAGGACCTCCCTTTTAAAATTCTACCTAACTCTCTATAATCTCCCTTCAGAGTTTTAACCTTTTCCCTTCCAATGTCTTTGGTTCCAACGTGGACAATGTTAACATTATTTTTCTTAAACTGTCTTTGCACACTGAAGTTAAAAAAAACTGGCGTGTTGGGACATTTCGTCAACTGAATAACTTCCTGTGTATGATGTAGTAGAGGTGCATTGTAGTTAATAAGTTTGGCTTTTATCAAATAGGTGCAATATTGTGTCAATGTGGGACTGAAGCTGAAAACCAAGTTACAAATACTCAACGTTATTGCAAGATTTTAATAGGGAATTTTTAAAAAATCATTATTGTATCATTCATAGAATTGTGTGTAAATTTACAGAATCAAAATAGGCCATTCAGCCCAACAGATCTATTCTGTAGTTTATGCTTTGCATAAACCATCTCTCACCTTACCAGCATATCATCTATTTACCCCTGTGAAATATGTAACTATATCTTTACTCCACTGAGCATGTGTATAGGAGTAATGCCCATCACAATATCTGATGATATGGAAGTGAGCCCTAAATGCATTGGGTTCCCAGAGATTTCTTCTTTACCATCTCTTAAAATAGTTAATTTTTTTAAAAAGTTGTTGAAGTAGACTATTTTCTATTAACAACCCAGACTTAATCTTAGAATATGTTGGTAAGTGGTGACCAGATCCACAGAACTCATGGCAAGCATCAAGAGTTACCTTAACTCACCAAGACGAAAAATACTTAGTAATGGAAAATGGCCTTTTCCAGAGCCACTGGACCACACACATGGTGCCTGTGAGCAGATCCCATATTGGATCAACCAGTGTCATTGATTTAGTTGATACCAGATTGCCATTGGCCTCAAAAGAAATCAGATAAAGACCAAGTCAGTGTGTTGTCTAAGTGATCGATAGCAGTGCTCATGTAATTCTTATCAGGTGGGGCACAAAAGACACTGCTAAGTATGATGATTCGATTCATTCCTTCGACTCTTAGTTTAATACATTACCACATCAAAAGGTAAAATTTAATTAGTGGAATAAAGAGCGAGGGAAGTCTATTGATTATTCTGTAAATAACTTGTACTGCCCTCGTTGCTGTTTGCCAATATAGAAGATTGAGAGATTAGCTCATAAAGGACTGTATTAATGTGTGAATGTTTGATGCAGCTCTTTTGGAAAATTTCAGTTTAAAGTTTAATCATAAAATCCTTACAAGAGGAAGCAGGCCATTCAACCCATACCAACCTTCAAAGAACATCCCACCCAGACCTATCTCATCCCTGGCATCCTGTATTTCCCATGACTAAGCCACCTAGCCTACCCATTCCTGGATTCTATTTAGCACAGCTGATCCACCTAACCTGCATATCTTTGCACTGTGGGAGGAAGTTCATACAAACACAGGGAGAATGTGCAAATTCCACAGAGATAGTCATCTGAGGGTAGAATTGAATCCAGGCCCCTAGTGCTGTGAGGCAGCAGTGCTAACCACTGAACCACCATGCCACCCATTAAATTTCAGCTTTATATGAGCAAAGGCTGTGCAGTTCACCAGATTGCGCTTATCAAATACAACTGGCTTTTTATCCTTGAGAACAGAGAACCATCCTGGTGCTGCACTACTTGAAGTTGACTCAGTTGAATTAATTAATTAGGGGTTGTCAATGTGGCCTGTAAGATAAATGACACAAATAGAAAGGGATACCATTTCCTGCCACTGTTTCTTGTCTGTATTGTCAGGGTAGCTTCACATTGTCGTCAACCTTGTCCAAGCAGTAATGTTGTGCACCATTTTAGGGTGAGTTGTGAAGAAGAATCACTGGACCTGGAACGTTTACTCTGCTTTCTCTCCACAGATGCTGCCAGATTTGCTGAGATTTTCCAGCAATTTTTGTTTTTGTTACGATTTTAGGGTGGTTTGATAAAGTAGCAATAAGAGTTTTCTATCTGCCCTTCTATCAGCGAGGGACAAAAATGGAAAAACAAACCATCTGCATCTACAACTATGCAAGAAGTAAATGCTGCCAAGGCACAAGATCCATTTTTCTGGGTGGGGGAGGGGAGAGTGGTGGTTGCAAAAGACCATTTCTGGCATGCATTTTTCATGTTTAATAGAAAATACACTGACAATAAATTGGCTACAGGGAAAAGTGTAGCCATTCTATCAGATTCTCTACCATTATTGAAGCCTCAATTTCTCCAACCGTCTTCCACCTCAAGGTGTGGGGGGGCGTTACAATAAAAGTATGAGAGCAGATACAAGCTATCCTTTTTGAGGATGGGATGGAGATCATTGATACTGTGTACATTGTTTCCAAACAAAATTGTTCTTTATTAAACAGGGATGTCTGGATAGAATGGAAACCTTTTTATTAACTAGCTGAGGAAATTTGGCATGATGGCGAATACCCTTGCCAACTTTTACAGGTGCGCCATTGAGAACATTCTGTCTGGATGTATCGCTACCTGGTATGGCATCTGTACCATTCAAGATCCGAAACGGTTACAGAGAGTGGTGAACCCAGCCTGGACAATCACAAAGGCCAATCTCCCATCTATAGAATCCATCTATCAGGACGACTGTCAAGGAAAGACCGCCAAGATTCTTAAAAAGATCCATCCCACCCTGACAATGTTTTTCTACAATCTCTACCATCGGGGAGAAAGTACAGAAGCCTGAACACATGCACCAGCCTGTTTCACAACAGTTTCTATCCTACTGTTGTTAGAATACTGAATGGACTCACAAACTCTTAGCATTAGCCTGTACCTGTGTTTTTGTTTTTGCCACTGTTTATCAATTATTTACTATCTATGCTACTTAACTATATGATCTGCCTGTACTGCTCGCAAGACAAAGCTTTTCAATGTGGCTTGGTAAACGTGACAATAAATTCAATTCAATTCAATTGAGGAAAGGTACAAGAATCCTGGAGTAAGATTCGCCAAAAGTAACAGTGACCTGCAGCTAATTTACCTCCATTTGCTCTTATAGAAATGAATGGAAGTGAATAATATTGACATAAAGGCAGACAATACAGTAGATGGAAAGATTTGGGAACTTGCTACACTGTTTGACCGTAATATTGATGATGATTAAGCCTCTGCAGTCTGTTTTGAGCTACTGCATGTTTTTGTTGAATGATCTGAGGAAGAATGGAATTTATCTGCTTTTCTAATGACCTTGCTGATGATGAATTGCCAGCAGCCAGCAAAAATGTTATCCAAGGAGAATGATATATTTAACTCTAACTTGGATCAAACCATTATTGAATATTCAGTGATTACCTAATTGACAAAAAAGTCAGTTGAAGCGTAAAATTGAGACTCGCTAACAAGTCATGGAGAGTTTGAGAAATATCTTCCAAAAGCTTAAATCTGGGCATCAAACTAAGATTGAATGTATTAAAATAAAGCAAACAATTCTGAAGAAGAGCCAGAGTGAATGTGGAGCATTAACTCTGTTTCAACCTTCTCAGAAACTGCCAGACATTTTCTGTTTTTATTTAAATCTAAACGAGATTGGTGAAGTCCAATCACCTAAAAAAGACTACCAAACTAAAAACCCAAATATTAGCAGTGCCACAGAGTAATCAAGTAACGGAGCAATTATCTGAAGAAGTACCATACTAGCTGTTACTCCTATCGCCTGTTAAATTCTTATTGGGAATATGCCTGTTCCTAAGGTTGAACATGCTGTTCAGAGGTTAACAGTGCTGCCTCACAGCACCACGGGCCTGAGTTCAATTCCAATCTCAGTCAAATGTATGTGTGGAGTTTGCCTGGTTTCTGCGTGGGTTTCCTTCCGGTGCTCCGTTTCCTCCCGCAGTGTAAAGATGTGCAAGTTAGATAAATTGGCCAGACTGAAATTGTCCATAGTGTTTAGGGATATGTCAGCTAGGTGGATAGTCATGTTAAATGTGGGGTTACGGGATACGGTTGGGGGTTGGTTTTGGGTGAGATGCTGTCCAGAGAGTTAGTGTGGACTTAATGGGCCAAATGGCTACCTTCTGCACTGTAGGGGTTCTATGGTAAGTCTGAGGATCGAAGTATTGCTTGGAACTTCCTAACGATCCTGATCCAGAAGTTTGTTCTGCAGTTGATGATGTAGTTCTCTTGGTTCCTGTGATGTTACTTTCTGCAGCACAGCAGCTTCACACTGAAGCAAGTTTGGAAATGACACAGAAAGTGAAATTCCTACCTCAGATGTGGCAAGGAAGCTCTTAATATCTGGTCTCCAGAATTTTCTTCAGAATTCTCTTTGTTCTTCTTTCCATCCATCATATTCATCCCTCGATCATAATGTAATGCTGAGGAAATGAGAGTAAGAATTTCAGTTCATTGTCTTCCTTTATAAGCAATTATAATCAGTCAAATCTGAGATTTTTTTTCTCTCTTGAATCAGTTATAAGATTCAGTCAGTTCCTTCATCAGTCTTATTGCTGTTACGTTCAGGTCATTATAAATGTCACAGCTCAGGAGCCAGTAGTCATGAGAAGAGCCAACTCTGCTACACCAATGCTTTTACCTTCCAAGAAAATGATAAAGGAGCACCTACTTCCCACAAGTCCTCCAAAAGAGCTGAGGGTCCTGTCAGAGATTGATACCTTGAGACCTAGAGACTGGAGTTGGCAGTGAGTAGGATGTAGCAATTGAACAGAATTTCTGAATAATTCATGAGTTTAACAGTTTGTGAGAAGAGTGTTCTGGAGGAGATGTGGGGTTAACTATATCATTAATCCAGTTAATGCTCCTGAACATACCCGTAAGGAGCTATGTTATGATGATATCAGATCCACTGGAACAGTGACCAGTTGTGCAGTTTACTGTAGGAGTCATGCCTTACTATTTCTTGCAAATGGTTAATAATTAATATAGGTTGTTGATGTTTGCTAACATGGCGACAGATTACCTTCTATTAACAACCCAGGCCTAATGTCACCACACCATATGGACTTCTCTACCTTTTCCTCAATAAATCTATGCTATTCACCGAGTTCACGTGGCAGGAAGTTTCACATTCTCCATCACTTTGAATAAAGAGGGTTCTCCTGAATTTTTCAATGATTAATTGGCTATCTTTATTATAGTCATAGCTCTTCACTCACAACATCTTCGTGGCTGTCGTCTGATCCCTTCAAAATTTAAAGATGTCTGCTTTTGACTTCTATACTTCTTGACAACAAACTAAAGTATTTTGTTTGTCTTTGTATTGCTAGAGCACCACTACGCTATTGGCTCTTATTTTACAAGAAGTACATGGTCTCCTTCTTTCTCTTCCTAAAATGTACACCCTTTCAATTATTCTGTATTGAACATTAGCTTGCCCCTTACTTGTATGTTTGTCAATATATTCTTGTAGGCTGTTGCTGTCTTCCACAATATGAAAATACCCTGCAATTTGATGCCAGCTGCTTATATTGTTACTTCTAATTTCTGAGTTCAATGCAAATTTGTAACTTATGCACTGACTCTTATGAAATACCACTTTCCCCATCTGCCAATACAAATAACGTTTGTTGTATTCATAACATTTTCAAACAGTTCTGCACTTCAATGCTGAATTTTGGAGCACACAAGCACCTCTCATTGCAATGCTGCAGCAAAGAACTTCATGCACAGGGGCAGACACCCATTACATGGATTCAAACTTAGGATTCTTGTTGACTCTCTTAGCACTCACTCTTTTTGTGACTGTTTCAATCCCCATATCATCCCTGTCTTTCTTTGCTTTGATTTGCCATTTTGTGCTTTTCCTCCTCAGCCAGAGCCTAAAGGTTTATAGTACTTACGTCTTGCTTTAATATTTATTGTAAGTCAGGTCATATGCCATGGTTGCCAGCATTTATAAGTTAACGGGGTGGATGTACTGTGGTGTGGCAATGCTTGCACCATGTTCCAGCCACATACATGACACACTCATTGGAGACAAAGCTTCACAAATATCCCCATCTTTAATGATAGAAGAACCCAACACATCAGTGTAGAAGATTAGGCTGAAGCATTCACAGCATTCTTCAGCTGGAAGTGCCAAGTGGATGATCCATTTCACCCTCCTCAAGACACCAGTCTTCAACTAATTCGATTCATTCCATGTGATATCAAAGAACAGTTGGAGGCACTGGATTCAGTAAAAGCTATGGCCCTCACAACATTCTGACAATAATACTGAAAACTTGTGCTCCAGAACTTCCCACATCCCGAGCCAACCTCTTCCAGTACAACTACAACACTAGCATCTACCTGACAATGTGGAAAATTGCGCAGATATGTCATGTACGCAAACAGCAGGTCAAATCTAACCCAACCCATCGGTCTACTCTCAATCATCCATAAAGTGATGGAAGACGTGATCAATAGTGCTGCTTAGCAACAACCTGCTCACTGGTGACAAGCTTGGGGTCCATCAGAGCCACTCAGCTCCTTACCTCATTACAGTATTGGTTCAAACATGGACAAAACAGCTGAATTCCAGAGATGAGGTGAGAGTGACAGCCCTTGACATCACAAGTCTGTGTTTGACCAAATGTGGCATCAAGGGACCCTAGCAAAACCAGAATCAATAGGAATCAGGGCTATCTCTTTGTTAGTTGAAGTCATGCCTGGTACATGGAATGATGATTGTGATTTATTGGAGATCAGTGCTTACAACAGCCACTTTAGATTATCCTGCATTGTATTCTGATTTGCATACACATTGACTTGTAAATGGACTCCAGAACAGAACCTATTCACAAGCCAGGGACTGCCTGAATATTGATTGGAGTAAGATGTTATGCAAGTGGTCATGTGTTTAATTTCAGGCAAAATAAACTTGAACAGTTTTGAAAAGAATGAATTTAGTAAGATATATAAACAAAGAAAAGAAGGATTTTCAATGACTATGAAATAATAGCCCTGGAAAATATTCTCTAAAACTAATAGAGTTATTTAAGTTTTAAAATGCACATTATACTAAAGAATTCTGCGGACAAATATAATATAAATGATATAAAACAGCAAGTTCCAGGGAATGTTGCTTTTGAAAATAGAGGTTTGCAATGAACTGATATAAATCAGAATACAATTAACTTGAAGTTAAAGCTTTCATAAGACTAATAATGATTGGAACTTTCTAGAAATGAAGAAGCTACTTCTAAGAAAGCAAATAGCTTTTAAACAAGGAAGTGGTGGAAGAAACATATATAGGAAGATTATGTAAAGACAAAATAATACTGACCAGATTGTTGAATATTTCTACACATTTCTGCATTTATTTCTCAGGCGATTGGTGGATTAACATTTTAGGAATTAACAAAAGAGATCAAATTCAGATTGTTGATGTGAATTAAGCAATTAAAAAATAAAAAGCAATTCAGAGTAATGGATCATATCTACAACAAATATTAATTAAATTAAAGTTGTTTCAAGATGTAAAGGATGTATATTGTCTAGATATTCTATATGTCAAAGAGCTTCACAGGTGAACGTAAAAGAATAACCTAACAGTTACTTATGAGCAGTTCTCAACCATTTATATGGTTAGATGTATCAGTTACTTGATAACCGAGTTTTTATTTTGGTGCAAGTATATTTTTCCCTTCTAGGAACATGGCAGGATGTACTGAACAATTAAGTTTCAATAACTGGTACCTTGATTTCTCTGCTTCAGAAAATTGTGCACCAAAACAATATTTTAACAATGGCGTGCTGCTAATGAAGAAATTACAAGTTTCTTCAGTCACATTTAGCAAATCCAATCACTTTATTTATTGCTTTGATGTCTCTATGTAGCACATCACCGTAAATTAGTTACAACAAACTGAAAAAGGCATTTACCTCTTTGAAAATGCTTTCCATTGGTGTTGTGTGTTCTGGCATTTTTTGGAAAGATAAATAATTATACTTTTCTATTTCAAACTGCGCCTTAATCATCTTCTCATCTTTGCTAAATAAGTTCTGTTTTTCATAATAAATAATCATTTGTCATTTACTAAAGAAACATGTTGAGGGATCTTTTAATTCTAACCTAATATAGCTAAAGTTTATAACTGGCCAAATCAGTAAACTGGGTATGGCATTTATATTTATATTGTAGCTTACAGTGTAGTGGAACCAGAGGGTGACAATTCAGTCCTCCAACCTCAGTTGTAACAATCTCCCCACTTTACCATCACCATCAAGCAGAGAAATCAACACTTGGTACAATGAAGATTGAAAAGCCAAGAGCAGCATCAGGCATATCTAAAAATAAGTACTTTTTGTATGCCAAACAGCAACAGACATAAATGTGCTCTACACTTTCAATTTTGTTGTCATTACTTGTGACTTACTAAGCATCTTGATTTACACTGTGAATATTCACATTTTACAGGTTTATAGGAAGAAATATTACCTTTGCCTGCATTTTTACAACCAGAGGAAATGACTTTCAAAACTGCTCTGTCATTGTGTACAAGACAGAACATTTGAGAGCTTTATATTAGACAGTCAAGTCTCAATTTACTGAAAAAGAAAATGCATGTTATTCCCTTGTATGACCACTCAGGGTCAGTACGATGCTTTATCATTTCTGTAAGACTAGAAAGTGAGTTTCAAATTCAATGAGATTCAATGATTGGTCCAGTTTGAGTTTTAGGTGCTTTTCATTGTTTTAGCTACTTGTATACAAACAGCTAACAGTGGATACAAGTTAATACACACTCTCTGTTTTCTATACTCGAATGGTATACTTTTCCAGCTGCCATAACCAGGTTGGGCATGATGAACTGGTCCCATCTTTTCAAGCTCCTTAGGTATGAGGCTGTAGCTTTCTCCAATTAAAAATAAAGTTAACTTTTTTATTGTATGCAATAATGAGCCAATCAAACAATTTTATTACATTGAAGAAAGAATAAGCATATTATCTCTGGAAGCATCATCAACTTGTGACATCAAGTCTGTGGCCTTTATGCAGTCACTTAGGTCTTCATACATACAGAGGGACAAAGTTAAAAGAGGATAAAAGAATATACAGCTTAATGTCCTTTGGGTGTCTTTGGGTATTAGATTTTAACCTGAGATTACAGTTGCAAAGTTACATTCTTGGATCATATTAAAGTGAATCTTGCAGTTATCTTTTAAATTCTTGATGGTCTGATGTCTACTTCCAATAAATGATGTCAAATTTGACACTTTGCTTCTTCCTGAAGGAGAGAAATTCTTCTCAGCCTGTGTTCAGTCATGTATCTCCTCCTGCCTGCCAGAAACAAACCCTTTGAAAAACAGCTGGATTGGGTTTTCTGTGTCTGCTGAACTTAAAAAAATTGCAGGCAGTGCCTCATCTTTAGCATGTGAAAATTCCTAGAATATTGCAAATCAAACAGGAGACGAGGACTTTTTCCACGGTTCCTATTGGGAGTGATGGGGGTGAGGTTCACTATGATGAGGAGGACGTCAACTGATTACTTTCATTGAACTCGAATGAAATGTTAATCTTGACTCAGATTGTGTTTAATCAAATCCAAATACTTTTTATGAAACTTGGCCAACTTGGGTAGGGTCTTGGTTCTGAAATTCCCAGATATTAAATTGGCAAATGAAATTCAAAGATCAACAATTCAAATTTGTTTCATCATGTTTATATCTATGACTAAGTTTGGTCACATACCCATCTCTTGAGGTTCACTTCCTACTTCAGGACTTTAACACGTAAAATCAAAGTTGACATCCCAATGCAGCACTGTGGGAGAGCTGTACTTGTCCTGAGGACAAGATGTTTCCTAAATCTCTGTCTAGTTTTTCAAGTGAATGTAAACAATTACATGGCATTACTACTCAGAAAATCAGGGGACTTACCCACAGTGTCCTGGCCAATATCTGACCATTTACCAAGATCACACAAAACATGTTATTTGATCATTTCACCATTGTTGTTCATGGGAGGTTGCTGTGTGCAAATTTGCTGCTGTGTTTCCTATATTCCAATAGTGACTACATAGAAAAAAATGGTGTTTCATTGGCTGTAAAGCACTTTCAGAAAACTGGTCATTCTGAAAAATGTTCTATAAGTGCAAGTTCATTTGTACAATAACTGCTATGTGTATAGTAAACAATATTTTCCTACTTGGCAACAATGTATTACAGAAAATGATTTGTTCACTGAGGATTTAGTACATTTTCCCAAAATTCTACCATCAATACAATAACTAAAATATATATAAATAAATGCCAATCGATTTCCCATGGCACTACACATGCTAAGTCAGAAGATATGCTGCTTTATAATAACACAATGCTTTATACTGTGTAACCAATAACTTATTGTAAAGTAGAGCTGTATTAACTTGACCTTAGCCTTTGAAGTCTCAAAGATCAATAGTGTCAAGACATATATGGGAGATTAATTGTCTTTTGAGAGGATATAAAAGTTTGCAGTCTACTGTTTGTCTGTAAATTCCCAACACCAGCTCAGAAAATGTCTTCCTTAAATAAGTCTATTCCCTGGGGTGGGGGAGTCCAGAACTAGAGGGCATAGGTTTAGGGTGAGAGGGGAAAGATATAAAAGAGACCTAAGGGGCAACTTTTTCACGCACAGGGTGGTACATGTATGGAATGAGCTGCCAGAGGATGTGGTGGAGGCTGGTACAATTGCAACATTTAAGAGGCATTTCGATGGGTATATGAATAGGAAGGGTTTGGAAGGATATGGGCCGGGTGCTGGCAAGTGGGACTAGATTGGGTTGGGATATCTGGTCGACATGGACAGGTTGGACTGAAGGGTCTGTTTCCATGCTGTACATCTCTATGACTCTATGGAATGACTACCTTCTGTTTTTGACAATTTGAAGAGTGTAGGTGTTATGCCTGGACTGTAACAGGCTCAAAACCTTCATACTTAAGTAGTGAATTTCCTGGGCATTGCTCACAAAGAAATCAATGATATCGAGCCCAAGATGCCACAAGCTTGCTCTGTCTTTGTAACTGCAAAGAGAAAGAGAATCTCTAATTTACAAAGAAGTACCTTACCCTTTTCTAATATCACAGGGTCGGGGAATTTGACAATTTTTCATAGGCCTTCACTCAGGTATCAGCACGGAAGGTATGGCAGTATGTTAGAATGGCAAGGACTGGGGTAATGCCACAGTCAATATAAGCATGAATTGGGATAGGGGTTGGTGTAGTGGGGTGTGAGTTTGATTGGAAGAGCTGGCCCATGCAGCTGGAGTTGGTAGCAAAACCTGATGGCTGGACAGTTGGTTTGTGATGCAGAGTGGTGCAAATGCATTCAATTCCCAGTTTGGCTGAGGTACCATGAAGGACCTGTCTCCTCAATATCATCCTTTGCCTGAGACATGTTGACCCTTCAGTAAAACTCACCACCAGTCTTCCCTCTTTCGTGAGAGCACGGGACTTTGGTGACTTTCGTACTTGAAGCTGGAAAGAAGCAGTTGTGACAACAACGCATCACCACACAAAACTGAGTGCAAGTTCCCACAAGGTGCAGACCAAGTGTCACAAGTTTGCAGCTTCATTTCCATCATAAATTTTCCCCAAATGCGTTGGCAAGAATGCAGCTAATCTGGAATTCAATGTGCCACAAAGAGACAAGTGTTATAGCATTCAAAATGTATTAATCCACTGATAATGTGTAGCTGTATTTAAAATGATCTGTTTCCAATCATAAAGTTCCATTACTGTGATCCTGAAGTTAGTTAGAGTTTAATTGTTAATAGCAAAATGCTTGAAGCTTTTAGATTCACAAGATACATATAGATAAAGAAGCTCCCTTAACCAATCTTCGCCATCCATCTATCTGTCTAGGAATGCTTCCATTAAGGGATATTTATTTTTTAAATATTCAACAAATTTTGCATCAACTGCAGCTGATAGTTAACTTCATTTGTTGATCAAACTTTATGCAAAGCAGAAGATCCAAGAATCATTTTGTTTGTCCTATGGTCTCAGTTCAACTTAATTTTCAAGACATTCCTTAGGTGAATACCATGGATATTATTTTACCTTGTACATGTCTCATTTTACAGTTTATCACCTGAAGACAATAGCTAATATAATAAAATTGCAATTTATAATCTGCTCTACTGAAAGCGAATTAGTAATTGACTACTGTAGTGAAAAATTGATGAGGTAATGTGGATATTCCTATTTGTTCAGGATAGATTATGCAGTAACTACAGTAACTAGGGAAGGGAAAATGTGGATTAGATATTCATTGCTCATTTTTATTAAGTGAGGAACCACAAGGGGTTTAAATGAAATAGTTTATTTTTCTATATTTCCATACTAGGTTACAGCTGAACAGAAGCTACTGAGATAGATTTCTCATGTGGTTTGAAGACTATCGTGCTTCATTTAAAGTTTAGTTTCTGTGCTCCACATACCACTTGCTCCATCCACGCAGCACCATACAAATTCGCCAACTAGATTTCTAATACATGTATAAAAATAGGGCTCTCTACATACTGAGTTTTACACACATGTATATAAACACACATAAAGATCTCGCAAAAGTGGAAATGTAAATGTTTAGTGAATTTATTCTCCCAGTCTGCTCTGTCTGAGCACAACTGTCAATTCCAACTGAGTCTCAGCATTATTAGGAAGTCTGAGGAACACCTTGGGCACTTTTAATATCCAAATCTGGCTTTATTATGCTAATATTGCATGCAATGTCTAATCTCATCATTATCTTCAACATTGCTTGGATGGGTTGAAATCAGAGGAGAAAGTGAGGACTGCAGGTGCTGGAGATCAGAGCTGAAAATGTGTTGCTGGAAAAGCGCAGCAGGTCAGGCGGCATCCAAGGAACAGGAGAGTCGACGTTTCGGGAAATCAGAACCTTGTTGTAACTGGATATTAGTCTTATTTTTCTTTCAGCATCCTAAAATTCTGTCATGGCTAGGGATGTGCAGCTTTTATTTGGGACCTTTCCCAAACCCCAATTGGCTCTGGAAGGCATCACCAGCTAGGGCTCTGAGAAAGACATCACCCTGTTAGAATACCACCAATCCCATTCTATTATTCCTTTTTGATGTGCCCTTAAATTGGGTATATAGAACATTACAAACATATAAATTGGAACAGAAGAAGACTATTCAGCCCCTTGAGCCTGCTCTGCTGTATAATAAGGCAAAATAGGACCATTGCCGGCTCAAATTGACATAGCCACCTAGCCCTGATTACCTTTCACTCCCTTGCTTGACGAGAATCTGCCAACTGCTGCCGCGACATTAACTGCCTCAACCTCTCCACCCCTCTCACCCACTCCAACCTCTCACCCTCGGAACGTGCAGCCCTCCACTCCCTCCGTTCCAACCCCAACCTCACTATCAAACCTGCAGACAAGGGAGGCGCGGTAGTAGTCTGGCGCACCGACCTTTACACCGCTGAGGCTAAACGCCAGCTCGCGGACACCTCCTCCTACTGCCCCCTTGACCATGATCCCACCACCAAACCATTATCTCCCAGACCATCCATAACCTCATCACCTCAGAGGATGTCCCATCCACCGCCTCCAACCTCATAGTCCCACAACCCCACACCGCCCGTTTCTACCTCCTGCCCAAAATCCACAAACCTGACTGCCCTGGCCGACCCATTGTCTCAGCCTGCTTCTGCTCCACAGAACTCATCTCTGCATACCTCGACATGGTCCTGTCCCCCTTAGTCCAAGAACTCCCCACCTACGTTTGGGACACCATCCATGCCCTCCACCTCCTCCATGATTTTTGCTTCCACGGTCCCCAACGCCTTATCTTCACCATGGAGATTCAGTCCTTGTACATCTCCATTCTCCATCACGAAGGACTCAAAGCCCTCCACTTCTTCCTTTCCCGCCGTACCAACCAGTACCCTTCCACTGACACCCTCCTTTGACTGACTGAACTGGTCCTCACCCTGAACAACTTCTCTTTCCAATCCTCCACTTCCTCCAAACTAAAGGAGTTGCCATGGGCACCCGCATGGGCCCCAGCTATGCCTGCCTCTTCGTAGGATATGTGGAACAGTCCATCTTCCGCAGCTACACTGGCACCACCGCCCACCTTTTCCTCCACTACATCGATGACTGTATTGGCGCTGCCTCGTGCTCCCACGAGGAGGTTGAACAGTTCATCCACTTTACTAACACCTTCCACACCGACCTCAAATTTACCTGGACCGTCTCAGACTCCTCCCTCCCCTTCCTAGACCTTTCCATTTCTATCTCGGCGACCGAATCAACACGGACATTTACTATAAGCCGACTGACCCCCACAGCTACCTAGACTACACCTCCTCTCACCCTGCCCCCTGTAAAAATGCCATCCCATACTCCCAATTCCTTCATCTCCGCCGCATCTGCTCCCTGGAGGACCAGTTCCAATATCATAAAACCCAGATGGTCTCCTACTTCAAAGACCGCAATTTCCCCCCAGACGTGATCGACGATGCCCTCCACTGCATCTCCTCCAATTCCCACTCCTCTGCCCTTGAGCCCCTTCCCTCCAATCGCCACCAGGACAGAACCCCACTGGTCCTCACCTTCCACCCCACCAACCTCCACATACATCGTATCATCCGTCGTCATTTCTGCCACTTCCAAACAGACCTCACCACCAGGGATATATTTCCCTTCCCTCCCCTATCAGCATTCCGAAAAGCCCATTCCCTCCGTGACTCCCTCGTCAGGTCCACACCCCCCACCAACCAACCTCCACTCCCGGCACCTTCCCCTGCAACCGCAAGAAGTGTAAAACTTGCGCCCACACCTCCCCCTTACTTCTCTCCAAGGCCCCAAGGGATCCTTCCATATCCGCCACAAATTCACCTGCACCTCCACACACATCATTTACTGCATCCGCTGCACCCAATGTGGCCTCCTCTATATTGGGGAGACAGGCCGCCTACTTGCGGAACGTTTCAGAGAACACCTCTGGGACACCCAGACCAACCAACCCAACCACCCTGTGGCTCAACACTTCAACTCCTCCTCCCACTCCACCAAGGACATGCAGGTCCTTGGACTCCTCTGTTGCCAGACCATAGCAACATGACGGCTGGAGGAAGAGTGCCTCATCTTCCGCCTAGGAATCCTCCAACCACAAGGGATGAACTCAGATTTCTCCATTTTCCTCATTTCCCCTGTCCCCACCTTGTCTCAGTCCCAACCCTCGAATCAGCACCACCTTCCTAACCTGCAATCTTCTTCCTGACCTCTCCGCCCCCACCCCCACTCCGGCCTATCACCCTCACCTTAACCTCCTTCCACCTATCGCATTTCCAACGCCCCTCCCCCAAGTCCCTCCTCCCTACCTTTTATCTTAGCCTGCTGGACACACTTTCCTCATTCCTGAAGAAGGGCTCATGCCCGAAATATTCTCCTGCTTTTTGGATGCTGCCTGACCTGCTGCGCTTTTCCAGCAACACATTTTCAGCTCTGATCTCCAGCATCTGCAGTCCTCACTTTCTCCTCGAAGAATCTATCTACCTCTGCATTAAAAATATTCAAGGACTGCTTCCACCACCTTTTGAGGAAGAGAGTTCCAAAGACTCACAATCCTCCTAGTGAAAAGAAAGGCCTAATTTTTGTTTTAAATGAGTGACCATTGATTTTTCAACAATGGCCAGGTTTACATGCATGCAGAGCTGGATTCAGGTGGGAGTGGGCCAATTCTGGATTGAATTGGTCATCTAGCTTTCTCTCCTAGAGTATTTGACATTGGAGTGACCATTTGATATCATGAAAGTAGAAATTATGAAATGTTGTCTTGCAACGACTTTTTAAAAGATATCCAACTTGAGTAGTTAGTCAATTTATGTTGAGGCAAGTGTAGTATACAAGCATTCCTAATCACCAAATCCCAAGTAGATCGCAGTCACCATTTGCAAATTATCTTAACTTCAAGATTTGGGATGGATCAAGGATGGACCCATGGGATCCACCTATGTCAGGAAACCAGTACGGGAATTTTTAATCTTCTGTAGTTTGTATGATAAGAGCTCCCAGGAAAACCTGTGGATGTTGTATGTCTTGTCTGTAGGTTTAAGGAGGCAGTGAATTATTAGTTCAATTTAGCAGAAGAGAAACATTGGTCATACACAATTTGTCTTACCCCTAAGAGTTGTATGAACAAAACAATAGAGTGTCAGGACTAACCAAAGAATACAAAAAAGAATCGATATTTCAAGCAAGAGAAAATTTAACACCTACTACCTGTAACCCTTACTGAGGAGTAAGATTACAAATGTCACATTTGACTCTTATTACAAATTATTTTGTCCAGAACTTTTTATTATTCATTTGTGGGATGGATATTATTTAGATCTTGCTGTATTTTGACACCATCTGCTTCAGTGTCTAAAGTGTTGTGAATGGTGCTGAATATTGTGCAATCACCAGCAAAGAACCTATCTATGTTAGTCCATGAACTGAGTCTGCAGACTTTGCTGAACCTGAGCTTTCATTTCCTATGTTAAATTCAGATAAGAATAGCCATCAGTCAACAATCTATGTAACATGCTCCTCTATTGTCTCGACTCAAATTTTAAAATCACTCAGAGGGATAATGAGGGTAAACAGAATGGTGCAGTGGCTGACTAAACGTGAGCTCTGTGAGTGATATTCGAATGCTGGGGGATTTTTCTGTTTACTTTCTCTGGAGAATTGGCACTCACCAAACAAAGCAAAGCAGAAAAGGGGTGAAAGCTTGTTACACCAGATATTCACCATCTTTGCTTTTTTCTCAAAGTTCATGCTATATCACTGAGCATAAGCATGTTTCCTCCTCAATTTGCAGGTTCAGATGTTGTGCCAAGATTGCAATAGCGCCATGCAAGTAGGCTGAGGAAGAAAAATCAGATGTGCCTGTCCTCAGTTAGGCCACTGAACGAGGTGAGGGAAATTGCTCGTTATAATACAAATGTATCCTGACAGTCTGAGCAAATATTTTTTTTTAAATGGAAAATTATGGCCAATTTTCTGTCACATCTCAGTATCAAAAACTGCATAATCAAACTGGCATTTAAAATTTTAAATTCATCTGAAGATCCTGAATAATCTTAAATGCCATAGAGGGGAGCATTGAAATTATGGTAAATCTAGTCTGTGACTTTACATAGCTGGCTATTTATGTGACCATCCCACATAGGTAGCTGATTATTTATATGATCAAAACTTCCATGGGAAATGTTGATGGTTGAACAAGGGATATAATAAGTACACAACTGACCTAAGATAGTGGTTATGATCACTTGACGAGCTTGGGCAACCCATATGGAATATACAAAACTGGCTGCATTGGAATTATCAATCAAGAGGCACTTTACCTCGGTGAGGCATCAAGAAATTCACATTTTTTTTATGCATGATAATTTGGATAATATTATGATAATAACTATGCATGAGATGAATGATTACGTGCTGAGTGTTTAGTTTGAAAAATACAGGGAATTAAACTTGGACTATTCCAGCAAACTATACTTCAGTAACTTGCTTTGAGCAAAAAAATGGACGAGAGCAACATGAACTGATAACAGCTAGGATACTAAATGCTCTTCTCACCCTCTCTTTCTCAATCTCAAAAACACACACCATTTAAAATTCAATTTTGAAATATCACCATTCACTGAGAAATCAAGGTTATCTGCAGAATTCACCACTCCTGAGGAAATGGGGCAGCAGACAAACTGTTGGGGCCTAGGTTTCAATTTTGCAACTCAAGAACTCTCAAGAACTTTAAAACAGAACTGGGCTTACCTTGCTTGCCAGAGGAGACGCACCTTCCTCTAGCCCCTCCTCATTTCCTAACCTCTACTTTTTAAGCTTTCTACTACTTGAGTGTAAATGTCAGATGTCACAATTTCTTGTTTTTCTTTGGTTTACTAAATCAAACTAAATATCTTTCACTCAAATAGACCTTGGAATTGGGTGTCCTTCATCTTCTATCTGGTTAACAAAGTTTAATTAAAGGGTGATAGCTATGTGCTGAGGAAGAGATAAAAATATTTATTCTAATTACCAGGAGGGGTTTAAAAAAGAGGGGAGCCTTCTCACTTGGTCTGGATAAAATAGTGAATTCAGTGTCAGCATAGTGAGATAGTGGTGTCATGAAACTATCACTGGGCTGGCCAGAAACCCAGGTCAATGCTGTGGGTATATGGGTCTGAATTCCACCAAAATTGAAGTTAGAATTCAATAAAAAAAGTCTACATTAAAGTGCATAAAGAGACTAATGGCAACAATGTAGGCACTGGCAATTGTCATCAAAAACTATCTGATTTACTAATCTCCCTTAGAAAATTAAATCTGCCATCCTTACCTGGTCTGACTTACATGTAACTCCAGAGCCACAGCAACGTAGATGATTCTAATTAAGTATGGACAATAAATGCCAGACCAACCAATGATGCCCACACCTTGTGAAGCATTTTTTTAAAAATTAAGTTTGCCCATTTAAAATTGTAACAATGCAATAATGGAATAATCAGATCCCTGACATCAAGAAACAAAAAATGTTCAGATTTTCCCTTAAGATTTAAGGTGTCAGTTCTGAATCTCCCCAATGAACAGAGGCTACTTTATTTCCTCGCATTTACATCTATTTAATTGCTATTCTCCTCTCAGCTCCTTACTCTCTCCTCCTTCCACAAGAAATAAGATATGAAAGTCATAGCTTTTCTGGGTCTCATCCAGCTTTGCCATCACCACCATTTCCATGCATGGTCTATGGACAGCATCCTCCATGCAAGTGGGTATTGCCAACGTGCCTCTCCTTATCAATATGGTTACTTTCAGAACAACTTACAGACTTCAGCCCTTCAGGACTTCATTTAGCAACTCATGAATCAACATACGATGCATCTGATGCCTTTAGATTCCTTTGTTAGTGCTCACTTGCTTCACTTTTACTTTGAGGCTCTCAGCACCTCTGGCTTACAGTACAGGCAGAAAGGCAGGAAGCTCATCATATGTCACAGTAGTGCTCAATCAAGGGCATTGCTGTATGGCACTGTTACATCAATGTCACATCTGCACATTGCACATACATGAAACCAATGGTCATGTCTGAAAGTCAAAGAGATTCAGAAATAAGTGGTGTTAAGGAGGACTACAGTCTGCCTGGGGGTTCCACCAACGTCAGTCAAAAGGCTCATCTGATTCCAGGACAGGATACTGGCCATGGTTAGTTTTTCATTTGGTCTTATTGCTATCTCGGGATCATTATTTTTGCTAGCTGGGGTTTGGACACGATCAGTCCTGCAGGTCAAGTCCAGATAGTCCAGAAAGCTACATGGCTGCACGTGTGCGCAGCCGTTCTGATATTCCGTTAAAAATCACACAACACCAGGTTATAGTCCAACAGGTTTAATTGGAAGCACACTAGCTTTTGGAGTGACGCTCCTTCATCAGGTGATAGTGGAGGGCTCGATCGTAACACACAATTTATAGCAAAAATTTGCAGTGTGATGTAACTGAAATTATACATTGAAAAATTGATTGTCTGTTAAGCCTTTCATCTGTTAGAATACAGTGATAGTTTCACTTCTTTCATGTGTGAATCACAAAACCTTTTTTTAAAAGTTGCATTCTCGGGTTAGCTGTTAACAATGGTGATAGCTAGACAATATGTTGAAGGTGTTAGCCCCCTGTGTTCTCTGTTTATGACCTGATGTTTAGATTGATTCTAATCTAAAACGTGAGATAAGAGTTTTACATAAATTCATGCAGTTTTTGAGCTCAGAGTTCTACATGAACGTATGCAGTTTTTGAGCAAAGTACAATGTAACTCTGCAAGTACAAATTCACCCCATAAAATATATGTGTGCATGTGGGTCTTTGTGTGTGTGTGTGCGTGTGTCTTTCTGTCTGGGATGGGGGTTGTGAGTGTGCGAAAGTGTGTGTGTGTGTAGTGAGTGCAGAGTATCTTAAGTCTGTGAGGGGGTGCATGTGTGTGTGTCTATAAGGGTGTGTATGGGTGTCTGTGTGCGCGTCTGTGTGTACCTGTGTCCATGTGTATGTGAGAGTGTGCGTGTGTGTGTATAGGAATATCTGTGTGTGTGTGTAGTGCAATGGTGATCACCTGTAAAGTGACATGAACCCAGGTTGAGGCCCTCCCTATGGGTACTGAACTTTCCTCTGCTGCCTGTCCCAAAGTCCACCTTGGAGGATGGTCACCCGAAGGTCCGAGGCTGAATGTCCTGGACCACTGAAGTGTTCCCCAACTGGGAGGGCACCCTCCTATCTGTTGATTGTTGTGCGGTGCCCATTCATCCATTGTCGTAGCTTTTGCTCGGTTTCCCCAATGTACCATGCCTCCAGGCATCCTTGCCTACAACGTATACGATAGACAACATTGGCTGAGTCACATGAGTACCTGCCATGTACAAGGTGGGAGTTGTTCCCACGCGTAATAGTGGTATCTATGTCCACAATCTGACACGTCTTACAGCGTCCACCATGACAGGGTTGTATGGAGTTGTCCTGAGCGCCGGGCAGTTTGCTATGAACAATGATCTGTTTGAGGTTTGGTGGTTGTTTAAAGGCAAGTAGTGGAGGTGTGGGGAAACCGAGCAAAGGCTACAACAACGTAGCATTTTCACACACAGACGCGCACACAGACACCCACACACACCCTTATAGACACACACACATGCACCCCCTCACAGACTTAAGACATTGTGCACTCACTACACACACATGCACGTTCTCACACTCACAACCCCCATCCCAGACAGAAAGACACACGCACACACACACACACACACACACACAAAGACCCACATGCACACACATATTTTGTGGGGTGAATTTGTACTTGCAGAGTTACATTGTACTTTGCTCAAAAACTGCATACATTCATGTAGAACTCTGAGCTCAAAAACTGCATGAATTTATGTAAAACTCTGTTATCTCACTTTTTAGATTAGAATCAATCTAAACATCAGGTCATAGACAGAGAACACAGGGGGCTAACACCTTCAACATATTGTCTAGCTATCATCATTGTTAACAGCTAACCCAAGAATGCAACTTTTAAAAAAAGGTTTTGTGATTCACACATGAAAGAAGTGAAACTATCACTGTATTCTCACAGATGAAAGGCTTAACAGACAATTAATTTTTCAATGTATAATTTCAGTTATATCACACTGCAAATTTTTGCTATAAATTATGTGTTACGATCGAGCCCTCCACTATCACCTGATGAAGGAGCGTCGCTCCAAAAGCTAGTGTGCTTCCAATTAAACCTGTTGGACTATAACCTGGTGTTGTGTGATTTTTAACTTTGTACACCCCAGTCCAACACCGGCATCTCCAAATCCCGATATTCCGTGCATGCGATTGACGTCAGTTTACCGTTCGCTGCATTGACTTCCAATGACAAAGTCACTGCCAAACATGGGACTTGGAGGGCCAAGTAACTGGGATGAGAAATAGTTTTACACCTTCAGTTGCTTTAATTGTATTTCAATGAAAACAGGAAATAGTCAATGTAATTTCCTAGCCTGATCCTGCTGCACAGCCCAGTGCATTTGAATGAAAGTTGCAACACTTTTCAACAAATAAAGTAACTCTTTTGAGGAGATTCCTGTGTGAAATTATGTCAGAGCATTGTGGACCAATCATCAGCAGTCTCTACAAAATGGACACTGAACAGTTGATCTTCTGTAATTACACCGGCACCACTCCCCACCTCTTCCTCCACTACATTGATGACTGCATTGGCGCCATCTCGTGCTCCCACGAGGAGGTTGAGCAATTCATCAACTTCACCAACGCATTCCACCCTGACCTTAAATTTACCTGGACCATCTCTGACACCTCCCTCCCCTTTCTGGACCTCTCCATCTCCATTAATGACGACCGACTTGACACTGACATTTTTTACAAACCCACCGACTCCCACAGCTACCTGGATTACACCTCTTCCCACCCTACCTCTTGCAAAAATGCCATCCCGTATTCCCAATGCCTCCGCCTCCGTCGTTTCATGCTCTCAGGAGGACCAATTCCACCACAGAACACACCAGATGGCCTCCTTCTTTAGAGACCGCAATTTCCCTTCCCACCTGGTTAAAGATGCCCTCCAATGCATCTCGTCCACATCCCGTACCTCCGCCCTCAGACCCACCCCTCCAACCGTAACAAGGACAGAACGCCCCTGGTGCTCACCTTCCACCCTACCAACCTTCACATAAACCAAATAATCTGCCGACATTTCTGCCACCTCCAAAACGACCCCACCACCAGGGATATATTTCCCTCCCCACCCCTTTCCACCTTCCGCAAAGACAGTTCCCTCCGTGACTACCTGGTCAGGTCCACGCCCCCCTACAACCCACCATCCCATCCTGGCACCTTCCCCTGCCACCGCAGGAACTGTACAACCTGCGCCCACACCTCCTCCCTCACCTCTAAGTAAGGCCCTAAAGGAGCCTTCCACATCCATCAAAGTTTTACCTGCACATCCACTAATATTATTTATTGTATCCGTAGCTCCCGAGGCGGTCTCCTCTACATTGGAGAGACTGGGCGCCTCCTAGCAGAGCGCTTTAGGGAACATCTCCAGGACACCCGCACCAATCAACCACACCGCCCCATGGCCCAACATTTCAACTCCCCCTCCCACTCTGCCGAGGACATGGAGGTCCTGGGCCTCCTTCACCGCCGCTCCCTCACCACCAGACGCCTGGAGGAAGAATGCCTCATCTTCCGTCTCGGAACACTTCAACCCCAGGGCATCAATGTGAACTTCAACAGTTTCCTCATTTCCCCTTCCCCCACCTCTCCCTAGTTCCAAACTTCTAGCTCAACACTGTCCCCATGACTTGTCCGGACTTGTCCTACCTGCCTATCTCCTTTTCCACCTATCCACTCCACCCTCTCCTCCCTGACCTATCACCTTCATCCACTCCTCCACTCACCTATTGTATTCAATGCTACTTTCTCCCCACCCCCACCCTCTTCTAGCTTATCTCTCCACGCCTCAGTCTCTCTGCCTTTATTCCTGATGAAGGACTTTTGCCCGAAACATCGATTTCGCTGCTCCTCGGATGCTGCCTGAACTGCTGTGCTCTTCCAGCACCACTAATCCAGACTGTGGAAAAGCAAGCCTGGTTTTCAGTAAAAGAGGTTTAATTCTCCCCTCTAATCACAATGGACACTTACTGAAAGCCAGTCTTGTTTTTGCGAAGAGATTTAGATCCTCCCCTCTAACACAATGGACACTGTGGAAAAGCAAGACTGGCTTTCAGTAAGAGATTTAGGTCCTCCCCTCTAATCGCTTGGCTGTGACTCTCACATGATTCAGGAACTTATTTTTGGGTTCGTTACTTCTGGCTGATTCACTTGATTGCTGGTGAAACAACAGTTTTGACTTTTTGTGAAAACTTTCCATTAACGTTGACCAGAAATTGAATAGATCCATGGTGCAGTTCATGATGAAAACGATCCACTGTTTACCTTTTATCAAGAAGGGAGATGTGGGTGAACTCAGTCCTTTGATTTTCAAGGTAAAAGATCATAATGATAACTTCAAAATATTATAATGATAACTTTAATAAGTGATAATTTGATAATGACATGCCCTCTTGATGCATGAATGCTTAATATCATTTCCAAGGAAGCATTTTAATTTTCATAGAATTACATTATTCCTTCTGGAATGAAATTAGAAAATGGTGGGAGTACTCAACAAGAGCAGCATCTTTGGAGAGAAAGTGAAGCTAACTTTTCAGCAAAATAACCTCTCATCAGGACAACTTTCTGGATTTTTCAAGGAGTCATTGAAAAAAGCTATGAAAGAAAGAAAATACAGTTTACAAAGTTAGAAAAAAAGTGCCATTTATTAATCAGCCAAATAAAAGACATTGACAACAGAGATAGAAGTACAGTCTCCTTTCTTTAATATGTACATTATCTCCTTGAGAAGTCATGTTTGATTATCTTTGCTTAGACAATTGCAATGTATGATGGCATTGTGAGTTCACTCAAATATTGGGTCTCAATAAAATTATATCTGCTGTTAATATCTGTGCCTCACAATGTCAACTTATAGTTGGTTATGAATGTGGAAGTAATCTCAATGCACAGAAGAAATTTCCACGTTTAAAAACCAGCTTTAAAAAAAAGGATGTTTCCAAAGACTGAAAGCCCATTTTTCTTAGTGTAATTTTCTGAAGAATGGGTAAGGCATGGGTCAGTACATTAGTTACATGGTCAGTCATGTTGAAATGAGGATCTGAAAAGTGGTTATATTGCAATTAATTGAAAACATCACAGTGAATCTTTCGGTCATCAGCTGTTCATCAGAATGATTTAGAAGCTTGTGAAATCAAACTCCACTCAAGGACACGAAGACCTTGGCCAGTGTGACAGTCATTACATGAGTATGAAATTGCAGTGTGTTTGTAATGTCACTGGATTAGTAACATAGAACCCCAAGCTAATGTTCTGTGGACATGGGCCTGAAGCCCATTATGGAAAATGGTGAAATTTCAATTTAGTCAAAGTCTGAACTAAAAAGCTAATCTAATGGCAATCATATAAGCATTGTCGATTGTCATAAAATCCCACTTGGTTCACTACTTCAAAGTTTGTGCGAACATTTCACTACATGTCTTTTTGGGAATAAAATCTGAATCAAATGTGACTCTATGTGGTTGATTCTTAAATATCTTCTAGGCAATTAGGTTTAAATAATAAATGCTGGTCTAACCAGTGACAACATCCCACAATCAAATAAAATAAGGAGAGAGTGCTGTGTACCTCAAATGCTGTGGCAGTGAATTGCAAAGTACACAGTATGTCAACAGGTACTACCATTCAAAGTAATTAATTGTGCATGAAGTAATTTTGGAACTGCCTGTGAGTTGTGATAAAGTACTATATAAATGTCCCTCTTTTCTTTCAATAATCCATGGTTTATCATTAGCTTTGCTTATAAATCACTTTCTGTTTAATCTAGGAGCAAATTACTGCAGATGCTGGATTCTGAACTGAAGACAAAAAATGCTGGAGATCACAGCAGGTCAGGCAACATCCATTGAGAGAAAGCAAGCTAACATTTTGAGTCCAGATGACTCTTTGTCAGAACTTCACACTTCACTTCAGCACTAATGAAGAGTCATCTAGGCGAAAAAAATCAGTTGGCTTTCCCTCCAGGGAAACTGCCTGACCTTTCTCTTTAATCTATTGCATGTTGGACTTTATTTCTTGATATGACCATGTCCTGGGTGAGATTCCCCAACTTATTACTGTTCCATTTGAGTCATTTGTGGAATTTGATGGTAGAATGTTTATAGTTGAGTGACTAATTTCAAGATTCTCCCGTTTCGTTTTGAATTGGCTGACAAAGTGACTTCCAGCACTCAAAGCAAATGAATCCTTTACTAGCAATGAATGGTGTTAAGCAGATGGTTATTTGACTATGATTTTTACAGCACACAAGCACTTTAGCCCACATTAGTTTACATGAGTACCTTAGCCCACCAGCATACACAAGCACTGCATACCCACTAGCACACACAGTATCTGGCCTTTAACTATTGTCCTTGTTTATTCTTGAAAGGGGAAAATACAAAATATTTCTCCTGTCCAGACTGCTTTTCCTATGGGATACTCACAAGAGATTACAGTTCAGTTTTAGTTCACTTGTCCCTTTGAAGCTTTCTTGATAGCTTCAGGTATGAAGTCCTAGGATTCCTCTCCAGACCGCCACTGAATTTGCATCCACAATAACCTTTTAATTGTATCTCCTCTTTGTAAAAGATGCAAATACAATTGAATTTTCTATATGTCCGGAGATGATCTGGGGTTATGATCCTTGCTCATTACATTCTGTAGCTTAAATTATATTTTGGCCAATCAAATAAAATGAAACAAAA
Organism: Hemiscyllium ocellatum; assembly: GCF_020745735.1. Lineage (NCBI taxonomy): Eukaryota > Metazoa > Chordata > Chondrichthyes > Orectolobiformes > Hemiscylliidae > Hemiscyllium > Hemiscyllium ocellatum. The sequence continues at coordinate 22,237,624 of NC_083425.1, read as the reverse complement.
CAAATTCCACATAAAGGCAATTAAGGAACTACCAGAAATTCCCTGCTTGTCTTTGCTAATTGGATTTTGTTTGAGTGAATTGCCAAATTGCCACTAGAGAAGCATTAGGTTGTGCAATGTTTTTGGTTTAGTGAAGTTTTTAATACAGGCTGAAAAGTTTGTTCCAATCAATGTACATACTAATAAACAAAAAATCCTATGACCATTTGGCAATAAATTGTGAAACAATCTTCACATTTACATCTTTAATTCTTTACCAGCCTTTCCCTTTCTTTCAATGTATTAAAATATAGGATATTGATTTGGAAAAGATTTTAACTTTTTCAACAGGGCATAATCCTGACCTGACTTCTGAAAGAAATCATAGTTATAATAATTTTTTTATATTATGCTTCATATGTAGAAAATACTTACTAGTAAAAATGCAGAGATCAGAAAATGTGTCTAAAAGCTTAGTCAAAGAGATTTTTTCAAAGAAGACTCTCAAAAGAGGCCAAGTGGAAATTTGCAAATGAGTATTTCCAGAGACCATTAATGAGGCAAAAACAGAGTCACAACATTCGGGGGGGGTCAGGGGGTCCGAAAAACAACTGCAAAGATGGTGATGAGGTGTGGGGTTTTGAAGGGCCAAAGGAGATTACAGAGATACATAGGGACACAAGGATGGACAATACTTACATGAAGGAGATAGATCCTTGGTGAACCTCCTGAGGTGTTGGAACCACAGAGGAACTGATGCTCTGGCTATGTCTGTTTCCATTGTTACATTGGAACTGACAAAATGGCTGTTCACTGACTTAACAACAGAGGAATGATGGGCTGACAGAGAATGGCATGACTGATTGTAGAAGACTGCAGAGCAATAAGAAAGAATAATCCATCACAGTGACAGGGATCACCATTTATAACTGTGGTAATTGATTTGCTGCTGTGGAAGGGACAAGAACCAGATGAGAAAGATCGAAAAGAGTTGCAGGACAAACAAGTGTGTACCTGAGAGATGAAAGCAGGTTCTCTGCCCTTGGAGAGGAAAGCAGCATTTGACATTGAACATTAATTAATTAGGACAAAGGGTCCTTCAAGGGTTGACATTTGAGTAGGCCACAATGGCATCATCTGGAAAAGAAAACAGGAGAAAGCCTGATAAAACGAGACCATTTATAACAAGACAATCAGGAAAGACAGTTTGATGGTCATGAGTTTAGTTGAAATGGGTTCAAAGCACAGAAAATCGGCCTTATGGATAAAAACTGCTGAGAGAGGACTTGGGGGTGAATGAAGAAAACTTGAGAGAGATGAAGGTGCAGAGCTCCAACAGTTAAAAAAAAAGCAAAACATTTTTATTAGTGACAATGTGCTTTTTAAAGTAAAATGGCATAATTTTGAATGCAATGCTGGAAAAGCACAACAGGTCAGGCAGCATCCGAACAGCAGGAATGATGAAGAGCTAATGCTCAAAACATTGACTCTCCTACTCCTTGGATGCTGCCTGACCGCTGTGCTTTTCCAGCACCACACTTTTTGACTCTGATCTCCAACATCTGCAGTCCTCACTTTGTCATAATTTTGAATGTGTCTAACTACAAAAATCTTTCAGTTTAGGGTTATGCAAATGACCTTTATAATAGAGAGCTTCTGGGACACGATCCCATGATCTTCCTATCAGGCATCGTTTAGAAATACACTAGTGACTGAAACAGAGAAATCTTTGTTGATTTTAAACTTTGAACAGTTAAGGCATTTTTGATGAATGATAATGCAATAGTATTCCATCTATGAACACTCTTTACTTTATCTTTACTTGAAAAAAGATAAATTAACAAAAATGCGAAGAATAATCCTACTCCTATAAATCTGCAGGATTTCATAAAGACTTCTTGCCTTTAATCATTATGTCTATGTCAGGGACTCAGTGTAGTATCTTCAGTCAATTAGCTGTATGTATGTAATACACAGTACTTCAGTAAACACAGATTCCAGACTGCTCTGAGGAAGGGTCACTGGACCCTGAAGATTCACTCAGTTTTCTCTCTGCAGACACTGCCAAACCTGCTGAGTTTTTCTAACAATTTTTGTTTTTGATCCAGACTGTGATAATGTGTCTATGTAAATATCTGGTGCTATTTATAAACCTCAATACATTTATCTCAGCAAGAATGAGCCTATGTGGTATATTACATAGAATACCACAAAGTGCACACTGATGTCAGAAGTGAGATTGCTGACAATACCATCTACAGGCAGAAATCTGCAAATTTTAAAGGAACAGCAACCTTAAAGCAACATGAACAAAACTTAACAGATCAATATTTTTAAAAAATAGAAAAGGATCACACTGTATTACAAATTTTTACACTGGAAGTTTAGAAAGCACAAAGGTTGCACAAGGAAGATGGGAAGCATCCCATTGTAGTCTGATCATGTACTGACATTCTGTAAGAGCTTCAACTGGTTAAAGAAAGAATCAATCTTTACTTTATGGATCATTATATAACTGAAAAAGAATGATAGGCAGACAAATGTCTTCTCATTTTGAGCACTGAAGACTTAAGAATAGAATTCTCCTTTGTTTCTGACAACGAAGCAATGATCCTGATAAAAGGATTTTCAGATTTTAAATGATCAACATTATACTGCATTAAATGCCAAGATACGCACACTTGCATTCATGTCATACCATCAATAGCTAGGTGAAGTGATTGACCAATTCATAGTCAAAGTACAGAATGTGATTTCAATATGCCAACTTAGCTGAAAAGCTTATGGAACTGGCCATTGCCTCTACACTCTTAAAATGCATCTGAAAGGCACTTCTGGACAAACCAGGCCAGCAGAAGTACTTGATTCTGGAATAACTATTACAGCTGTGAACAGGTTCAATGGAACATGCAAACCTTGTACAAAGCATGGCATGTCTCGCTCTACAAAGCAGTGCCATTTGTTTTGTGACACATGCAAGGTATGTTTTACAATAAGGTGTTGGGCTAAAATGTGCAGAAAGTATAATTACCAAAAGAAGTACAAAGTACAACATAGTGCTCCACAGCACTGAGTGAAGAAGTGGCAATCTAACAATGTCAAATAAGCTCCCAAAGTTCCCTCCATTGCATGCAGGCACGCTAAGGGAGTCCAAGTGCTGGAGAAACACAACTGGTCTGGCAGCATTTCGGATAGTATACGTGAAAGGAAGTTTTAAAATTATAGCAAATATACAATTCTACTGTGTGGACACAATCAGAGTTAGTGCTTTGACCTGAAACGTATCTGATTCTCTCCTCAGATGCTGACAGACCTGTTGAGCTTTTCCAGCACTTTCTATTTTTGTTTCTGATTTACAGCATATGCAATTCTTTCAGTTTTTACAATTGTATTGTATTGCACTGTCATGTCTAGGTAAGTGGCAGTGTGCATGATTGAGTAACTAGAATGAATGGATGTAGGTGTGTGTACAGTTGGAATGGAGTAACGTCTGGTAGACTGCGTGGAGACAATGCATAAGTAAATTATATTCATGAATGTGCAAAAAGGAAATAGTAGGGTAATGGCGTGCTCTTTCCTAAATTCAATGAACAAAACAAAATAAGACCATAAGACATAGACCATAAGACATAGGAGTGGAAGTAAGGCCATTCGACCCGTTGAGTCCACTCCGCAATAACATTGAATAAGGTATTCAATGTTATTTAATGTGTTTCTAAAGCTGTACTGCCAGAAACAAGGTGACACGTATGTCGGTTTTTGCTCATGTCATTAATTAGAAATGGTCAGGTTTTGGCAGGATCACGTAAACTGAATGGGCTGCCTGTAGTCACAGCTTTTTGATATGCTCCTAGTGTAGAAACCTATCTAAATATCTGACCACTAGTGAGTCCAGTGTCGCAGTGACCATCCCTTTCTTATCTCTTTATTCCCCATCACTCCCCAATCAACAGGAAGGCAGGCTCCATGAAGATGAGATGGGACAGGCGGGGAGCAGTCGCTGTCCACAAGCGGATGGTGCTGAAACGCAGAGTGACCTGCAGCCTGAGCTCGACCCCCAGTGGCTCTGCCAGCAGTACGAGCAGCGCTGCCGAAGCAACAAAGTCAACGGCTGTGTCAAGTACCTGATGTTCCTGTCCAACTTCATGTTTACATTGCTGGGCTACCTGATTCTTGGGATCGGGGTCTGGGGACTCGTAGACAAAGAATCTCTGGACCTGGCCAACATCAGCTCTCTGAGCACAGACCCCATGCTGGCGTTCGTTGTTGTGGGGCTGATTGTTGGTGTTTTTCCTTGCTCTGGTTGCGTGGGGGCCCTGAGGGAGAACCGGTGCCTGCTGAAATTCTTCATGGCTGGCATCCTCATGTTCGTGACGGCGGAGATCATAGGCGGGATCGTGGTCTACGCCCAGAGGGACGCAATCGAACACTTTCTGAAGAACGGCATGACCTTAGGCGTCAAGAGGTATCAGGACGATCCCGATGTTCGGTTCATTATCAACGAGATCCAGCAAGGGTTAATGTGCTGCGGGGTCGAGTCCTATCACGATTGGCAATTAAACATGTGAGTAGGTTAACAGCCAGATTTACAACACATTCTGACCAATGTTCTAACCTGTGTTTAGGATGGACTTTGAGGTAATTGAATATCCATTGTGCCAAAAGAGTTCTGTGTAGAGTTGCGTTCCCAGTGAAAATTGTCATCATGCTCACTTTCAGTAGGGGGATTTATTAAATAAATAAAAAAGACCTTCTTTACACCAGAAGCAGAGAATGATGGAGAAACTCAACAGGTGTGAACTCAGCTCTACGGAAGAGACATATCAGACTCGAAATGTTAATTGTGTTTCTCTGTCCACAGATAGTGCCAGATCGGCTGAGTCTCTCCAGCGTCCTCTGCGTTTATTCCAGATTTCCAGCATCTGCAGGGTTTTGTCCTTATTTCTCAACCTCTGTTCCTGATCTACGTGAGCTTCTATAAAATTCACGTGATGTTAGAAAAATTGATAAATCATTGGAAATATATTAGGCTGAATTAACAACTCCCACTACTTTTAAAAATGTTTCCACTGCACTTGACTATAAGATATCTGCATGTATCCTTGCACAAATTTGTTTTTTTAGCAATCTGAGTCAGAGATCTGCGACTGTCTCTTGTACTGCTCCTGAGAGTGCAAAGCAACTGCAAACCCCCACCGGCCCCAGCAGCCAAACAAAATGGCTCAGGATGAAGTACCAGCAGAAAATGAGCCAAGGATCTGCAGAGCAGTTATAGAATGGAAAATATTTTAGCCAAAAGGTACATTCAGAAAGTGTTGGAGGTTGAAGGGTGACTTTATAGAGGTTTATAAAATCATAAGGGGCATGGATAGGGTAAATAGATAAGGTCTTTTCCCTGGGGTGGGGGAGACCAGAAATAGAGGGCATAGGTTTAGCGTGAGAGGGGAAAGATATAAAAGGGACCTAAGGGGTGACTTTTTCACGCAGAGGGTGGTGCGTGTATGGAATGAGATGCCAGAGGAAGTGGTGGAGGCTAGTACAATTAAAACATTTAAAAGGCATCTGGATGGGTATATGAATAGGAAGGGTTTAAAGTGATATGGGCCAAGTGTTGGCAAATGTGACTAGATTAATTTAGGATATTTAATTTAATTTAGCTCACTCTCTCAGCTGAGCAGGTAAGGGCTGTTTGGAGGCGTCCCTTTGTAGTCGCGGTTGAGTTTTTTTTAATGGTTTAAATTTAAAAGTTTTTTTTAAAGCACGGAGCGGACCCAGAAGCTGGTGTAGTGTAAGCTTACCTGGTTAGGTTTTCCCAATAAAGGCGTGCAGGAGAGGAACCCGAGGCACTACAGGGGTAGTGCCTCCCACCCGCCCTCCTCCTCTAACCTAATAATAAGACCCGTTGTGGTAAGCAGGTAAGTGCTGCATTTTGCTTGTTTTATTCTTTAGACCTAGTTTTTTTAAAGTTTACTTTTGGAGGGATGGCAGTGAAGGTAGTGCAATGTTCCTCTTGCAACATGTTTGAGGTGAGGGATGTCATATTCGTCCCTGCTGATTACACTTGCAGGAAGGGCACCCAACTCCAGCTCCTCCAAGACTGTGTTAGGGAACTGGAGCTGGAGTTGGATGAACATAGGATCATTCGGGAGGCAGAGGGCGTCATAGATCGGAGCTTTAGGGAAGTAGTAACTCCAAAGATTGCAGACAGATGGGTGACAGTGAGGAAGCAAGCAGTTTAGGGACGCCCTGCGGTCGTTCCCCTCAAGAACAAGGATACTGTTTTGGATACTTGTGGGGAGGGACGACTTACCAGGGGTAAGCAATGGGGTTCAGGCCTCTGGCACAGAGCCTGTCCCCGTTGCTCAGAAGGGAAGGGTGGAGAAGATTAGAGCAATAGTTATTGGGGACTCGATAGTTTGGGGCACAGATAGGCGGTTTTGTGGGGGCAAGAGAGACTCACGATTGATATGTTGCCTCCCAGGTGCAAGGGTACGTGACGTCTCTGATCGTGTTTTCCGGGTCTTTAAGGGGGAGCAGCCCGAAGTTGTGGTCCACATTGGCACCAACGACATTGGTAGGAAGAGGGATGAGGATGTTAGGCAGGCTTTCAGGGAGCAAGGTTGGAATCTCAGAGTTAGAACGAACAGAGTTGTTGTCTCTGATTTGTTACCCGTGCCACGTGATAGAGAGTCAAGGAATAGGGAGAGAAAACAGTTAAATGCATGGCTACAGGGATGGTGCAGTAGGGAGGGATTCCGGTATCTGGATAACTGGGGTTCTTTCTTGGGAAAGTGGGACCTCTATAAACAGGATGGTCTACACCTGAACCTGAGGGGCACCAGTATCCTTGGGGGGAGGTTTGCTAGTGCTCTTTGGGAGGGTTTAAACTAACTCTGCAGGGGCATGGGAACCTGGACTGTAGCTTTAGGGTGCAAGACCTTGAGTGTAGGGAGGTTAGGAACATGGCATCAATCTCGAAGGAGGGTGCCTGTAAACAGGAAGGTGGCTTGAAGTGTGTATACTTCAATGCGAGAAGTATACGAAATAAGGTAGGTGAACTTGCAGTGTGGGTTGGTACCTGGGATTTCGATGTTGTGGCTATTACGGAGACATGGGTAGAACAGGGACAGGATTGGCTGCTGCAGGTTCCAGGGTTTAAATGTTTTAGTAGGGTCAGAGGTGGGGGTAAAAGAGGGGGAGGTGTGGCATTGCTTGTCAAGGATAGTATTACAGCGGTAGAAAGGACGATGGATGAAGACTCGCCATCTGAGGTAGTTTGGGCTGAGGTTAGAAATAGGAAAGGTGAGGTCACCCTGTTAGGAGTTTTCTACAGGCCTCCTAATAGTCCTAGAGACGTAGAAAAAAGGATTGCGAGGATGATTCAGGAGAAGAGTGAAAGTAATAGGGTGGTTGTTATGGGGTACTTTAACTTTCCAGATATTGACTGGGAAAGCTATAGCTTGAGTACGTTAGATGGGTCGGTGTTTGTCCAATGTGAGCAGGAGGGTTTCCTGACACAATATGTAGACAGGCCAACAAGAGGGGAGGCCATACTGGATATGGTTCTGGGTAACGAACCAGGCCAGGTGTTAGAATTGGAGGTAGGTGAGCACTTTGGGGACAGTGACCACAATTCGGTGACTTACTCTAGTGATGGAGAGGGATAAGTGTGCACTGAAGGGCAAGAGTTATAGCTGGGGACAGGGAAATTGTGATGGGGTGAGGCATGACTTAGGATGCGTGGCTTGGAAAAGTAGTCTTCAAGGGAAGGGCACAATCGATATGTGGAGATTGTTCAAGGAGCAGCTATTGAGTGTCCTTGATAAGTATGTACCTGTCAAGCAGGGAGTAAAGGGTCTTGTGAGGGAGCCGTGGTTTAATAAGGAATTGGAATCCCTTGTTAAAGGGAAGAGGGCGGCCTATGTAAAGACGAGGCATGAAGGTTCAATTGGGACGATTGAGAGTTATAAGGTAACCAGAAAGGATCTAAAGAGAGTGCTAAGAGCAGCAAGGAGGGGACATGAAAAGTCCTTGGTTGGTAGGATTAGGGAAAACCCAAAGGCTTTCTACAGGTATGTCAGGAATAAAAGAATGACTAGGGTAGGAACAGGTCCAGTCAAGGATAGTAGTGGGAAGTTGTACGTGGAGGCAGAAGAGATTGGAGAGAGACTGAATGAATACTTTTCGTCAGTATTCACTCAGGAACAGGACATTGTTGCCGATGTGAATATTGAGTCAGAATTAATTAGAATTGATGGCTTTGAGGTATGTAGGGAAGAGGTGTTGAAAATTCTGGAAAGGGTGAAAATAGATAACTCCTCTGGGCCTGATGGCATTTATCCTAGGATTCTCTGGGAAGCAAGGAAGGAGATTGCAGAGCCATTGGCCTTGATTTGTATGTCCTCGTTGTCTACAGGAATAGTGCCAGAAGACTGGAGGATAGCAAATGTGATTCCTTTGTTCAAGAAGGGGAGTAGGGATAACCCTAGTAACTATAGGCCGGTGAGTCTCACTTCTGTTGTGGGCAAAGTCTTAGAGAGAATTGTAAGGGATAGGATTTATGAACATCTGGATAGGAATAATGTGATCAAGGACAGTCAGCATGGTTTTGTGAAGTGCAAGTCATGCCTCACATACCTTATTGAATTCTTTGAGAAGGTGACTAAGGAGGTGGACGAGGGTAAAGCGGTAGATGTGGTGTATATGGATTTTAGTAAGGCGTCTGATAAGGTTCCCCATGGTAGGCTACTGCAAAAAATACGGAGATATGGCATTGAAGGTGCGTTAGAAGTTTGGATTAGGAATTGGCTGGCTGGAAGAAGACAGAGGGTAGTAGTTGATGGTAAAGGTTCATTGAGTGCAGTTACCAGCAGTGTTGCGCAAGGATCTGTTTTGGGACCATTGCTGTTTGTCATTTTTATAAATGACCTGGAGGAGGGGCTAGAAGGTTGGGTGAGCAAGTTTGCGGATGATACGAAAGTCGGTGGAGTTGTTGACAGTGAGGAAGGATGTGGCAGGTTACAGCAGGATATAGATAAGCTGCAGAGCTGGGCAGAAAGGTGGCAAATGTAGGTAAGTGTGAAGTGATTCACTTTGGTAAGAGTAACAAGAAGATGGAGTACTGGGCTAATGGTCGGATACTTGGTAGTGTGGATGAGCAGAGGGATCTTGGTGTCCATGTACACAGATCTCTGAAAGCTTCCACACAGGTAAATAGTGCTGTGAAGAAGGCATATGGCGTACTGGCTTTTATTGGTAGAGTAATTGAGTTCCGGAGTCCTGAGGTCATGTTGCAGTTATATAAGACTCTGGTGTGGCCGCATCTGGAGTATTCTATGCAGTTTTGCCGCCATACTATAGGAAGGATGTGGAGGCACTGGAACGGGTGCAGAGGAGGTTTACCAGGATATTGCCTGGTAGGAAGATCGTATGAGGAAATGCTGAGGCACTTGGGGCTGTTTTCATTGGAGAAAAGAAGGTTTAGGGGTGACTTGATAGAGGTGTACAAGATGATATGGGGTTTATATAGGGTTGACAATGAGAACCTTTTTCCACATATGGAGTCAGCTATTACGAGGGGGCATTGCTTTAAATTAAGGGGAGGTAGGTATAGGACAGATGTTAGGGGTACATTCTTTACTCAGCGAGTCGTGAGTTCATGGAATGCCCTGCCAGTAGCAGTGGTGGACTCTCCCTCTTTATGGGCATTTAAACAGGCATTAGATAGGCATATGGAGGATAGTGGGCTAGTGTAGGTTAGGTGGGCTTGGGTCGGCGCAACATCGAGGGCCAAAGGGCCTGTACTGCACTGTATTTTTCTATGTTCTATGTTCTATGTTCCATATCTGGTCGGCATGGTTGAGTTGGAACAAAGTGTCTGTTTCTGTGCTGTACATCTCTATGAAATATGACCCTATTGTGTCAGTCACATGTAATGCATCAAGTCATACATGCCTGTCATATAATGGCATATCTGCCATATAATGGTCAATTAAAAGTCCAAATGTCTACCTTAGTGCTATTTCAACAAGAAAAAAAAGCAGCAGTTAAAAAATAGTGTTCCTCAGTCCTGAACATAATGGAATGTTTCTCAAACAGAGAATGCTGGATAAACTCAGCAGTTCTGGTAGCATCTGTGGAAAGGGAAACATTTTGAGTCTGAATTGACTGTTCTTCAGAACTGAGTTCACACACACTGCCAGACCTGTTGAGTTTCTCCAGCATTCTCTATATTTTTTTCCCAGCATTCATAATATTTTGTTAATTTTTCAAAGTTTATTAAAATCATTTTCATTTAATTTGTTCTATTCTTTCAATTTGTACCTTAAAGGAGGAAAGCTGTTTAAAATAGTTCATGAAATTAAAAAGTAAACGACTTTTTGACTAAACCAGTGACTCTTACATTAAACATTTATAGGACAATTTTCTGTTTATATGGTTCCATAATGAAAAAGTTGGTGTCATAAAATAGATGTGCCTTTGATTTTGTATTTGATACATGTTGCAGCCTTAAAATAAAAATCATATTTACTTTTCCATATTTAAAATATTCACTTGCCTGGTATTTTTTGTTGGCATATCAAAATTCCATGAAAGAATTGGAGGTTTGTGATATAAATATGTATGATGCACATATTTATGTAGCCTAGAAAATGAAGAGGATGATTTCAAACTGGCTGTGTAACATAATGTCAAAGGGGGTTTTAAAATGTCAAAAGTTCAAAAGCATTCTTTCCATAAAGTTGCAACTTATTGTCACATTGGGACCATTCTGACCACCTTCCTGATGGCTATATGTTTGGTTCACTTTGGTTGGTACTGTTTATGCACACAGCAAATCTTATAGTAAAGTGGGAGCTTTGTTTTCTCTGAGTTTGAGACCAGGATTTGTTGCGTGTGGACAATGCCTTGGTAACATTTATCACCTTTCAATCTTTCAATATGTCTGATAAGTGAATCAGAAAATGAGTGTGGGTTAACAGACAGACTGACTCATATCCACAGATTTAGTGAAGATATATTGTCAATTAAGTCAATGGAAGTCTTCATAAGTGTGGATAATTCCATTGACATCGCCTGTCTGATATCTTAGCAAGGTTTCTTTCTGGTGGACTGTAGCATAGCAGTTTTGTTGGTCATTATGAAACAGTCAAGAGTCATTATATAATTATCAATTGAGCAACAAGAGGCAGCCTGCGCAAATGTTTAGAAACTGGAAACAAATTCAGATCACACTTGTTTTCTCTGATAAAAACAGAACATATGACATGTTTTTAAATTGCTTGATTTACATCTCCTTTTGCAGGTATTTTAACTGCAGCTCCCCAGGTGTCCATGCGTGTGGAGCCCCTGCTTCCTGTTGCATCAATCCTCAAGAAAATGGCTCAGTTATAAACTCTCAGTGTGGCTTTGGCACTCTACACATGGAAGAAGTGACAGCCCAGAATTATATTTACCTACGTGGGTGCATGTCACAGCTCACTAGTTGGTTTAATAGCAACATAGATTCAATTGGTGCATTTGGTGTAATTCTCATGGTTATTCAGCTACTTGGGTTAATTTTTGCAATGAAGATACTGAGTGACATTGAACTGATCAAAGCACATTGGTAGCAAAATATAACACCTTATATTCCTGCAACAACTTATATTAAACTTCACCTAATGGGTGGGTGGAATCTGTTGACTGAACTGTTCCCCATGTATCTGCAGTCCTTATGATCTTTGTTCCATATTATTGTTGGCATCTAAGTCTTATACAACCCACTCCTGAAACGGAGATTTATATAAATCTAAGCTCACATTGTTGTCGTTGACTGAATTCTTTTTCTGAGTTTTTTTCTGCGATTTTATTATTTATCAAACAAAGCATTGTAATGAATGGAATACAGAAGTTAAGTGTACTGAGAGAATTTTGATCCATGCAAAAGAAAAGTGGTTGTAGTATTAAATATTTTATTCTGCATCTCAGTATGTAGAGTTACTTAATTTTTGTTTTTAAAAAATGTAGATTTTCTCACTGTATTAGACTACACAGACAAGCAGAGTCAGAGAGTCATAGAGATGTGTAGCATGGAAACAGATCCTTCGGTCCAACTCGTCCATGCTGACCAGATAGCCCAATCCAATTTAGTCCTACTTGTCAGCACCTGGCCCATATCCGTCCAAACCCTTCCTATTTATATACCCATCCAGATGCCTTTTAAATGTTGCCTCCACCACTTCCTCTGGCAGCTTATTCCGTACATGTACCACTCTGTGTGAAAAGGTTGCCCCTTAGGCCTCTTTTATATCTTTCCCTTCTCACCCTAAAACTATGCCCTCTAGCTCTGGTCTCCCGCACCCCAGGGAAAAGACTTAGTCTATGTATCCTGTCCAAGCCCCTCATAATTTTATAAACCTCTATGAGGTCACTCCTCAGCCTCCAATGCTCCAGAGAAAACAGTCCCAGCCTGTTCAACCTCTCCCTATAGCTTAAATCCTCCAACCCTGGCAACATCCTTGTAAATCTTTTCTGAACCCTTTCAAGTTTCACAACATCTTTCCAATAGGAAGGAGACCAGAATTTCTCACAATATTCCCACAGTGGCCTAACCAATGTCCTGTACAGCCTCAACATAATCTCCCAACTCCTGTGCTGAAAATGTGTTGCTGGAAAAGCGCAGCAGGTCAGGCAGCATCCAAGGAGCACGAGAATCGATGTTTCAGGCACGAGCCCTTCTTCAGAAATGGGTTTCCTCATTCCTGAAGAAGGGCTCATGCCCGAAACATCGATTCTCCTGCTCCTTGGATGCTGCCTGACCTGCTGCGCTTTTCCAGCAACACATTTTCAGCTCTGATCTCCAGCATCTGCAGTCCTCACTTTCTCTTCCCAACTCCTGTACTCAATACTCTGACCAATAAAGGAAATATCTACCTGTGACTCCACTTTCAAGGAGCTATGAACCTGCACTCCAAGGTCTCTTTGTTCAGCAACACTCCCTAGGACCTTACCATTAAGTGTATAAGTCCTGCTAAGATTTGCTTTCCCAAAATGCAGCACCTCGCATTTATCTGAATTAAACTCTGTCTGCCACTTCTCAGCCCATTGGCCCATCTGATTAAGATCTTGTTGTAATCTGAAGTAATCTTCTTTGCTGTCCACTACACCTCCAATTTTGGTGTCATCTGCAAACTTACTAACTGTAGCTCTGAGGCTCACATCCAAATAATTTATATAAATGATGAAAAGTAGTAGACCCAGCACCAATCCTTGTGGCACGCCACTGGTCACAGGCCTCCAGTCTGAAAAACAACCCTCCACCACCACCCTGTCTTCAACCTTTTGAGCCAGTTCTGTATCCGAATGGCTAGTTCTCCCTGTATTCTATGAGATCTAACCTTGCTAACCAGTCTCCCATGGGGAACCTTGTCGAATGTCTAATTGAAGTCCATATGGATCACATCTACGGCTCTGCCCTCATCACTCCTCTTTGTTACTTCTTCAAAAAACTCAATCAAGTTTGTAAGAAATGATTTCCCATGCACAAAGCCCTGCTGACTATCCCTAATCAGTCCTTGCCTTTCCAAATACATGTACATCCTGTCCCTCAGGATTCCCTCCAACAACTTGCCCACCACCGATGTCAGGCTCACTGGTCTAAAGTTCTCTGGCTTGTCCTTATCACCTTTCTTAAATAATGGCACCACATTACCCAATCTCCAGTCTTCCGGCACCTCACCTGTGACTATCAATGATACAAATATCTCAGAGGATCTGGGATTTGTAAATTACAGATTTACTATAATATTGAAAGATCATACCTACCTCCACAAATCAACATTAAGGGATTGTTCAGAAGACTGTTTATGTAAGCTGTTGAGTTGCCAGAATGTTTTATCCGTTGTTTGCGTGAGTGAAATGAAGATTATGTGAGTTGAATGTACAAACAGAAATTATTGGAAATACTCAACAGGTTACTGAATATATACACAGAGAGAAACAGACACTTGTTGATTATTTCCTGTATTTCCTGTGTTTCTTTCAGATTTCCAACACTGTCTTGCCTTTGTGACTTGAGTACATGTGCTAATATCCTAAGGATATATTATTTGAGTACACAGATCTGCAGAAGCTCTGCAAATCAGATTAAAAATCAAGAATATTCAATTACATTTATCAAGTTGTCTTGAGAACTTGAGGACAGATGTCAAAATGCATCTATTTTTTGTTACTAGGATGAATTCAATTAAATTAGTTGGCAGCAGGAACATACAAAAAAAGCAACTATTATCTCTGAGGGGAAGAGAGTGCAGAAGGAATGCTTTCATTCATATAAATGGTTGATTTTTTAAAAGTAATCATCAATAATAATCATGTTCAAATTCTGTGTAAAGATTACATCAGATTTTTTTGACTTATTATTCTTGGCTAGGCATCTGTGTTAAGAGATTAATTTAAAATTATGAAAGAGAGAAAGCAAAATGATAGGAAGAGGGATCAAACAAACAGGAAGAAAAAACAGCAAGAATGGAAGAGAGAGAACATATGATCAAAAGAGCTCTTCAGCCCTTCTAACCTCCTGTGTAATTCCATAAGATCATGGCTGGTTTATTTGTGTTCCAAATTCCATATTCCCATCTATTGCCAATATTATTTGATTTCCTTGCCTCATAAGGGATCTCTACCTCTGCCTTAAAAATATTTAATGACCCCCTCTTCACCATCTTTTGAGGCAGAGAGTTCCAAAGTTGCACAACTCTCTAAGAGAAAAAAATGTTCTCATTTTTTTCTAAAGGGTGAGCCCTACCTTTTAAACAGTGTCTCCTAGTTCTGAAATCTCTCACAACAAGAATCATTCATTGCACTTTGTCAAGGCTATTCAGTATCCTATAAATTTCATTCACGTCATCCCTCACTCTTCTAAATGCCAGTGGAAACAAGCCTAACCTCTCTAACCCATCTTTACAAGACAACCTACTCATTCCAGGTTGAAATCTAGTAAATCTCTTCTGAATCACCGATACATCTACATTATTTCTTAATTAAGGAGACCAAACTACATATAGCATTTGAGACGTAGTCTCACAAATACCTAGTATAATGGAAGCTTAACGTCCTTAATTTAATGTTGAATTCCTCTTGTGATAAAGGATTGGACTCCATTTGCCTCCTCAATGACTTGCTGTACCTGCATACAAATGTTTTGTTAACTATGTAGTAGACCACCTGGGTTCCTCTGCACTTCAATTCTGCAATCGTTCACTGTTTAAATAATAACTTTTTAAAAATTATTCCCGCCAAAGTGAACAATGCACATTTTCCTACATTATACATCATCTGCCAGCTTTTTGCCCACTCACTTAATCTATCTATATTGATCTGCATCCTTGTTGTGCCATCTTTGCAAAATATGTTTTTACTTATCTTGGTGTCATCTGCAGAGTTAGCCACTATGCCTTTGATCCCCTCCTATATATCATTGATATAAATTGTAAAATGTTGAGAGCCAAGTCCAGACCGCTGCTACATCCTGCCAATCTGAAAAAGATTAATTTATCTATTTTCTGTCAGGCATCTACGCTAGTATGTTACCTCATGCACTATGAGCTTCTATTTTGCCAGTAACCTTCTATGTGGAACCTTGTTAAACATCATCTGCAAAACCAACAGCAGAATCTTATTGAGGCTTGGACAACATGGGTCATGATAAGAAATATGGCAGAATCACACAAGAAATCCAGCGATACCTATCTCAATGCTGGGATGAACTCACTGATTCCTGTGAGGCAGAGGCAAGTGGCCTAATCAGCAGAATTATTACTTGTTAATGACCTTACTAACAGGGTTCTTGCCTCATTAATATGTAGCTGCCCATTCTGCTCTTGCTGTGTGCAAACTAGACACCAACATTCTCAGCATGGAAATCGGAGTGGGTAACGCTGAACTTCAGGTCATCACTGGCAGTGAACAGCCTTCACGATGATTATGCAACTGCATCTCACGGTGTGATCCAGGGGCAACATTCCTCAGCCATGGATGTTGGCATCTGATATTTGTGACCCCCTCACGTTCCTCATGGCTCCTATCTGATTCATCTGCAGGAAACCTGGGTAATACTGACCTGCGTTGCAGGCCACACCAGTAACTGGCATTGAAAGGCAGCTGTGAGGATATTTTGCCCACATGGACTGGCACTAAACCCATGGTTTGGATCGGTGGTTACATCTCAGGGCTGCTCACTTGCTCTCCCAAGTAATGGCAAGCCTGTTAGCATGATGGCATTTCAGCCAGAGTCTTAGAGTCATGGAGATTTACAGGATGGAAACAGGCCCTTCAGCCCAATTTGTCCATGCCACCCAGTTTTCACAATTAATCTAGTCCTATTTGCCTTGTTTGGTCCATATCCTTCCATACGTATCCAATCCATGTACCCGTCCAAATGTTCCTTAAATGACAAAATTGTACTCACCTCCACCATTACTGTTGGCAGCCTATTCTAGATGCTCACTACCTTCTATGTGAAAAAATTGCCCCTCTGGACCCTTTTGTATCTCTCCCCTCTCACTTTAAACCTATGCTGTCTAGTTTCAGACTCCCCTACCATGGGGAAAAGCTATTGGCTACCTACCATATTTCTACCCCTCATGATTTTATAGACATCTATAAGGTCATCCATCAGTCTCCTACACTCCATGAATAAAAGTCATCAGACTCCTGATGATAGGCTTTTGCCTGAATCATCAATTCTCCTGCTCCTTGGATGCTGCCTGACCTATACTCAATACTCTAACGAATGAAAGTAAGCAAGCCGAAAGGCTTCTTCACCACCCTGCCAACTGTGACTTCTCTTTCAACATCTATGAACCTGAACCCCTAGGTCTCTTTGTTCTATAACACTCTCATGACCCTACAATTGACAGGGTAAGTCAGTTGGTCAAGATCTCACTATATTCCTAGATAACCTTTTTCACTCTCCACTATACAGTCGGTATCATTATAATGCACATTTCTTCAACACAAATTTGTTATAACGCAATTGAAGCATTTAGGCCATTATTTGTTAGACACAAACTTTCTTTACTTCTATTGGCTATAATGTAATTCTGGTCCCATTGATTTAAATGGTGCTGCTATTATGTGATTTCCTTATAACGTGGGGTTGCATTGGAACGGAACTATAGCGTTATGTCAGAATAGTCTATACCACCAATCCTGGTGTCATCTGCACACTTACAAACAATATCTCATAAATTCTCTGACAACTGTTCTGATTCCTACATCCTAGAGCACCTAGTGTGTTTGAGGGTCCAGGTGCTTTACAAGACTGGTTATTGGGACAAGGGCTACCCACTGTATCCATGGTGATGATACCAGAACAGAACCCCTCACTTATGAGGAGTGCAGACACAGTGCTGCTCACGCCTCAACCAGGACTGCAGTGGAGCTGAGTATAAAGCTGCTGAGGGTGTGGTTCCAATGCTTGGAACCCTCCAGTATACTCTTGACAGAATGTGCTACATCATCCAGGTGTCTGCTGTGCTCTGCATAAGTGGAGCAGGAAGTGAGGTAATGTGCTGAGTGCTAAGGAACTGCAGGAAGGGAAGTAGCCTTCCAAGGAGGAGAGCAAGGACAAAGGGGGAGAGGGAGCTCTCTTTGTCCATGACAGAACTCAGCAGAGTCAGATAAGACAAGCCAGGCAGGATCTGTTTGATACCTAGTTCCAATAGATCAGATCTGGGTGCAGCAGACCATCAACAAAACAGTTGTTGGTCATGAAGCCAGCATTTAGTTTGCATTGTGAACTGCAGCCTCTATTCATTTTGTTTGTGTACTCTTTTGTTGGCCATCAAAGAAACTCACCTTTGGAATTGTCCAGTTGCTTGCCTATGCATGATGTTTCCCTGACTGGACAATGACCAGATTCCATTGGATATTGGGGACATAGTAAAGGTAGTGAGATGGAATATAGCTAAGGACTTATAAACTGTGTGGCCTGGTGGTTGAACAGTGAGTCATTAGTGAGAGAGAATGAGGCTCTATATGTGAGGGACTGTGCCCTGAACTATGTGCACTGAGCAATGTAGCATTGTGGTGCTGTGCCATTACATTGTCGATGAAGGTTAACACTGGATTGCCAATGTCTGAGTGGATCATGGCCTTTTGAAGGTGGTGCTGGCATCAGGGATTTCAGTCTTTCAGTGGATATCCAGTGAGTGTTGAGTTTTTCTGGGAATGGTACTTGGTAGAATGGGACCAGAATCACATGAACATAGCATCATAGGTTAGGGTAGGTAGTTAATGAAGTGAATTTGGTCAGATGCAGTGAGATAGCTCATTATATCTCATGGATAGACACCCTCTGGAACTCAACAAAACTGACAGCCAAAATGATGTAAGATCCACAATGCATCACTCTTCAAAGAATTCCAAGATATTGATGAAAGACGATTTCCCTTTCACAAAACAATGCTGATTCATCCCAATTACCTTGATGCATTTTTCCACATGCCAGTTATCACCTTTTCAGTGATCAGCTGTAACACCTTTGTGGGATACGTAAGAAAGAAATAGAGTGGGAGAAAAAATATAAAGGGAACAGAAAGCTGAATTAGGGAGATACACACTGGGGAAAAATCATGTTTTAGTAGTTAATAAAAGTGCAAGTTTCAAAAGACATTTGGTGCTCAAAAATGTTCATTTGTTCAGTTTCATTTTAATGGTGTGGGCCAGTGGCAAAACCCATCCTTTGACGTTTTGAAAATTACAATCCACTTACTTTGCACTTTCTCAATTTTTTTGAATCCGATTACAGAATATTTAATTATTTCTCTTTGTTGAATGCACAAAAATTGTATCAAAGGGTTGAGTATGATGAAATAGCATGCAATATGTTCAAGACATGGGAAATGACCTGATTATCTAACGTGAAAAGAAACTGGAATTTATTCTGAATAGCTATTGAAATAACTTTTGCACACTTTCCAAGGTTTTGTCAAAATGTTACATATTACTCTTTTCCTCACTCAAGGAGTTTATTTGTGAGTGGGGATTGGAAAAGTGCAATTATCCATGCTGGGGGGAGGAGAGAAATTGTTTTGGATATCTACTCCTAAATTTACGTGATGATAGCTGGAAGTATGGGCAGCAGGAAACCAGAGCACTGGGCTCAGGAATGATATCCTCTGTGGTTACTTTCTGCCAAGACTCAATAATGAGCATTTGCCTCAGGCACAGAAAACAGTTGACCTAAATCACAGGAAACAGCTAACCTGACCGAGTGAAATGGTGAGAATTGGAGAGTGAAGGATTTACAAAAAAGGCTTATATAAAATTTTATAATGGTACATTGCTCACTATTGCAAAATCTAAAGAAACAAGCATAATAAAGCAAGTAAGAATTCATTAGTGAAGTCTGGCCTGATTTTAACTTACCCAGATCCTATGCTCTTGCACAGATTCAAAATCACCCTGGATAACTCCAAATTACATTTCTGGATTGTGAATTTAGATGATCCCTATGCCTGACTTTATCTATAATTACTTTGTGAAATGTCATTCCTTGGCAACCCTAGTTCAAGAAGAGAAACCAATTTAATAGTGCCCATTATCTTTGCTGCTGGACAAGTGAACATTTGGACTGTTGGTTGTTAGGCCAAGGAGTTGCAATGTGTGTTTTCAATACTGACTCTGACCACTTTAAATCGGTGTTAGTTTTGAATGGTTTAATCATAATGCCAATCATCTGCCAAAAGCCATAGGCCATGCTGTCTGGAGCCCCTGCCAGACTGATTGTGCTCAGATTGTATCCTGCAGTGCTGAACCCTGGAGGCTGCAGGTCACCAAAAAGGCATTTTATTTTGCAAGGCTGACAGATGCCCATGTCAGTCAAATGCCATCTCCAACAAATTCCAATTCTAGTTGTTCTCTGTATACTAAAAACTTAGACATATTCCTGTAACCAGAAAGACATGCCTAGTTTCTCCCTCGAAGAAATCACTGAGACTGCCCTTACAGCACTCAGTATTGAACTGTGATTCTTATTTTTAAAAAGACTTGTCTGTTCTTTGGAAGTGCCATTCTGTTTCCTCCCCCTTCTCATTATTTCTTTGATCTCCTTGTATTATCTAAGAATACTCACAGAGTCTGCAGACGTAAGAAAAATATTAACGTCATAGAACGACACTTACTGTTGTTTCATCTTGACACGAGGTTGCAAGAAATAATAAAATTTCATGATTACGTATGATTTCTTGTTATGATGTAAAGATAAAGGTAGTTGCCATTGTCCCAGAGGACCATAGGCTGTCCTCACCATTGTTATGATGTATACTGTGCCTTGTCAGTATATCACACAGCCAGGTTTTACTCTTACACTTCATCTACCACTGGACTTTGTAATGCCTCACCTGGCTCGCAGCATTCTGTTCATGAATGTTAGTATAATAAAACAAGAAGTCCTGACATAAGGAATGCCCATATCCCTCATCATGAGGTACCATTGGCACTGTAAAAAAATGAATTGTATTATATAGAACCTTTCACAATCTCAAGAGACTCCACAGTGTTTCACCGCATAATGAAGTGTTTCTAAATAGTAGCTGCTGGTATTAGTGTGAGAAAGATTAGCAGCAAAAAAATTCTCATATCAATTTGCCCAAAAATAGCAATAAGATAATTGGCCAGATAAATGAGTATTAAATTTTGGCCAGGATTCTAGTAGCAATCTCCTTTATCTTGTACTGAGATGTTGCGAGACCTGGAACTTCAGGAGTCAACAGGGATTCAGCAAAATGAGGAGACTTTCTTTCTCGAGTACATTTTTTCAGATTTCAGCTGGAGTTACAGCACAATTCTCAAAAACATTAACGAACTGGTCCTTCAGAGTATTGGATTGATTCAGCGATAGTAAGCACCGTACTCTGCCAACAATTAAAAGATTGCAGAATATAATAAACATTGGTGAAAATTCTTCCTTGTAAATTAAAGATTGTTGATGATAACACAGTGAATGAAAAATCTTGCAGCACATCGGAAGCAACATTGACACCTTCCTTTCAAACTTGCATTAAACAAAACGATAATGGTAGTGTCCCTCTGCTGGTGAAGGAATGCAATGTTTCAAACTGTATTTGTTCCAAGTAGAGAATTTAAATGTATTACAAACCATTTTGTTTATGGCTAACTAATCAGAGACAAGTAGAAATCCTGGTGAGTGTAAAAGATCCCCTAATATTAATTCAAAGAGCCAAAAGGGTGTTCTTCCCAGCTTTTTATCTAATATCTGCATATCAACTAAAATCGCTTGGTCTACACCAGACCAACAGGCAATAAAAGTAGGCTTTACCAGCTGCATTCACATCTTGTGAGTAAGTAAATAAGTCAAGAAATAAACTGACAAATTACCAGGGTGGGACAATTACCATGGCTGTTAATCCAGTATGATAACAACTACTTCCCACAGCTCCTTGACCACAGAGTCATACAGCACGGAAGCAGACCCTTCGGTCCAATGAGTCCATGCTGAACATAATCCCAAACTAAAGTCATCCCAGCTCCCTCCAAACCTTTCCTATTCAGGTACTTATCTAAGTGTACTTTAAATATTGTAACTGTGCCTGCATCCACCAGTTCCTCAGGAAGTTCATTCCACAAGCGAACCACCCCCCTGCATAAAAAGAATTGCCCCTCATGTCTTTATTAAATCTCTCTCCTTTCACTTTAAAAATATGCCTTCTAATCTTGAAATTCCCCATCCTAGGGAAAAGACACCTACCATAAACCCTATTTATATCCCTCATGATTTTATAAACCTCTATAATGTCACCTCCCAACCTCCTGCACTGCAAACATCCCAGCCTAACCAGCCTTTCTTTACAATACAAATCTTCCATACCTGGCAATATCTTTTGAACACTCTCTTACATGAAACCAAGAACCACGGGTAGAGAAAACCGAGGGTGAATATTCAATTTGGGAATGATGCGACATGAAATAAGGGACAATCAGGATTTGGTGGGGTTTTAGGATTTTGTGGCAGAGAGCATGGAAGGATGAAGGTTGCAGTCAGTGGTGGACTGCCGGATGCAGCAATTAAGGAGGGCGGAAACTCTCAGCATTGGTTTGAATATAGAGTTCAGGAGAGCATTCCAGCCCTCCCAGTTCCACCTAAAAGCCTTGGATGTCTCAATATTTGTCTACAGAAATATGGCAGTGAGTGCAGTTCTGGCTAGTAATGAATGTATGTTTCTTGCCCACCTTGACGAAGGCTATGAAAACTATTTGAGTCTGAAAAATTGGAACAATGCTTTCAAATTGCTAATTAGTGTTACTTGAAAAATGTTGACTTGGAATTTGTTACACATTATTGTAAGTGGGGCATTCAATGTGCAATAGCAATGTTTTGTGAGTTTTGTGCACATGCAAACAAAATATTTGGCCACCTATTCCTACACAATACATTAAAAAATGGCTTTAAAGTTGTCCAGTTTCTCTGGGTCATTGCTTGAGCATACTTTGTAAAAGAAGGATTGTTGCAGAGTAAAAATGTTGCCATTTTGGAATGGTTTGCTGAATCCATAATGGAACTGGAACTGAGAAAATGAGTTTTGTCAGACTTTCTGTGATCAATCTCTCAGGATTTTGACAGGCCACCAATACTATGCTTGGTCCAAGTGAAGCTACTTTAATATTCTGGATTTATTAGACAAATGTAACATTATCCTTTTGGAAGATTTGAAAAATCAGACCCACTCAATGCCTGGGACATTCATGAGTAATATGCAATTCACTTTTTATGCCACAGCACCTTCCAGATAGTTGGCAAGCCAATGGACAAAGGAAATTTGCCTTTCCAATTTCACAAAGGGGCATGCGTATGATTTTCACTGGTCAATCCATGACTTACATCTATCAATGTAAAAAAACTAATGATTAGGAGGAGTTTAACTGGTTTATCAACGCTAATTATGACTCATGATGTCTGAAGCAACACAAATCAACATTTCTTCCCACTCCTCCACCAGCCAGCTGCATCCATGTAATCTCCTAGGAGAGGCAAGAGAGGATAAAGAGTACAGTCATCGAAGGAACTCTGGAAAATTCCTCTCCATCCCACTCAGGCAACCGAAACCAGGCCAAAGATCATATTGATAATTAGTGTGTGAACTATTAATCCCTTCACCTTCTATACTATGCAATCTCTGTCTCAGCCAAGAACCACAAAAGCATGCAAAGGGTTTACATATGTTCACAAAAAGCAACACATTCTAGAGGCTAGCTACACTCCAGGACTTGTCATTCCAAATTTAACATTAACCAAACATCCATGATTTTTCATAGACTTGTGGGCCTCAGCAATCTCGGCTGGGTGCTAACAGGGTAGATTCTAATGGAATAAAATTCTAACATATTAGATTTATAACAATTCAGTTTTCTCCTTGTAAAAGCTTTCTTTCAGATGCTAATGCTTTATAGCTGAATGGGAGATTTTTAGTGTTTATCTTGGTATGCCTTTCACAGCTACCAAATTTCTAATTTCTCGGCCATTATTAATTTTGATCTAAACCAAAGCAATGCAAATGCTGAAGATTTGAATTCAAAGCAAAAATTACTGAGAAATTCAGCAGGTTTGGAGACATCTATAGATAGAGAAACAAAGTTAACATTTCGAGTCTGATAAAACTGCAAAGTTATATTGGACTGAACTCGAAACACAAATGTTTTTGAACACAAAAGATTAAAATTGTTTCTCTCACTACAAATGCTGCTTGTTCCTCCAGCATTAATTTTAACGTAGTAATTGTAATCTGCTGTCTTGTTGCACTCGTTATACCCTTAAACAGTAATGTTTTGGAAGATGTTTCCCGTGGCTGCGGAATCGAGAGCCATGGCTAACAGTCTCAGGATATGGGAGAGGCCATTTGAACTGAGATTAAAGAAACATTTCTTCACTCAGAGGGTGATCAGCCTGTGGCATTTGCTACCACAGAAGGCTATGCAAGCTGAGTCAGTGAATACAGCCAAGAAAGAGATTGGCAAATTTTTAGATCTTAAAGGTATTTTGATGTATGGAGAGAAAACAGGAATATGACATTGAGGTCATACTGAATGGTGAGGCAGGCTTAAAAAGCCAGTGACCTCTTCCTGCTCCTCGTCTCTATGTTTTTCAGGACAGCTAGGAATGGACAATAAATTCTGTCTTTGCAAGCAATGACAATAATTTAAGAATGAAGAATATTCCATGAAAATGTCCAAAATATTTTGCAAGGCAAAAATATTGAAACACAAAACATCACACGGAGTTATATTACCCCAATCTAAATAGCATAATTCAAGAAGTTATCAAGCAGAAAGGAGTCACCAATTGCTCCATACAAAAAAGTTGGAACTAAGTTAACGGATTTGGAGGTGCCAGTGTTGGACTGGGGTGGACAAAGTCAGAAATCATATGACACCATGTTATAGTGTAACTGTTTTATGTCACCACCTGATGAAGGAGCAGTGCTCTGACAGCTTGTGATTTCAGATAAAACTGTTGGACTATAGCCTGGCGTTTTGTGATTTCTGACTTTGTTAACTGAGTTGAGTAGCTAACCTGACAGTTAAATACACTTTATCAGGTATGAGGTAGTCAGTCAATTACATCCTGGGAGGAAGTGGTGTTTTGTTGGAGAAGGATGAACTTAGTGGAAAAGAATAAGTTTACAAATAGAATTGAAATTGGCAAAACTTGGGGAACATATGACTAATGGCAATCACTGCTGTATGCAGCTGCATGATGGATATTCTGAAAATGATGTTATTTTACCCTTCCATTGGAAAGAACCATTTCCTTCTGAGGTTTGAACAGTGCTATAGTCTCAGTGCTCAACATTCAAATCATGTATGTTAGTGAAGATTGCATTTCATAATTGGCTATGTCTGGTGCAATCTTTTAATATATTCACCATCAAAATCTAATTTAATTCCAAGGAAAGTTATTTTTATTAAGAGGTCAACTCTCCTTCTGCTCCACTCTCCAAAACAGCAAAGCCATTAATTTAGTAGAGCTGTCCAGGTCCATTAATATTCAGAGTTTCGGGTCACTAAGAATATCATATTATAAAGTTTATAATTAATCTTTGTAACTATGTTGCGTCAATTCAGCAATCACATTCCAACAACTTATTTCACAAAATAAATTGTTTCTAAAATATTTAGCATCCCAATATTTTGTCCTATTTCTATATTCGTTGTTACACATATTTTATTTTTTTATTCTTCCATTTTTTACTAATATTTTTCCTCGCTCTTGTTCAGACTCTGCCTCTACAGATCTGAATGTCTCCCTACTCTCAGCCTGGCCTTTATATCCAGATCATAGTCACTCAGTTTCTCTGTCTTTGCTGACCTAAGTGCCCCATCTCTTCAGAACCAGTCTCACAGTTACACTCCGACTTCTTCATCCAAGTTTTTATTGCTCAACTCTGCATGCCACTGCATATCAATCTGCCTAGCCCACATAATATCTGCTTTCTGCAAAGTGACATCTGTTATTTCTTCCCTCTAAGAACTGAGCTGGGGTTAGGAAATTAGAACAAAGAAGCAAATGAGAAGTGGACGTATGGGAAAACAGAGTGAAAGTCAAAGGAAGTTCTGAAACAAAATAAAATGAAAAATGCAAATTCAAAAGATAGAATATAAAGGCGCAAAGCAAAAAAAAATTAAAGAATGTACATTATAGGTTTACAGATTAGCAGATTTAGATAAAGAAATTTATATCTTTACATAAATAGATACAGAGATAAAAAGCCCAGAATTCACCTTAGCGGTGCAAAATGAGTGGTATTGAATTGCCTATCTGTTATATAGATGGTTTGATATGCAGTTCCATTTCAGTCAGTTGAATTTAGCTTTAATGAAAGCTCAGAGGTCTGAAAGGTTAACCCTGCTTTCTAACCTATAGATGCTGCTAGATCTGGTGAGCATTCCCAAGATTTTCTGTTTTTATTTGAGATTTAAAGTGTTTGCATAATTTTGTTTTCATATGCATGTGAATGATTTTAGAGAATAGAGCAGGTTGAATGAAGCATGGATTTGCATAAAGACACTGACTTGGATACAAGTGACAACAAAAGAATGTGTCCTCAATGAAAGGAATGAAATAGAGATTGAGATGAATGGAAAATTACATTGAAATAGTAAGAAATACAATTATTATTGGGTACTAATGTTGTAGAAGTTTTGAAGAAGACTCACATTGAACTTCAAGTATTAACTCTGCTTCTCTCACCACAGATGCTGCCAGACTTGCCGAGTTTCTCCAGCATTTCTGTGGTTGTATCAGATTACCAGCATTGTTCTTTTATTACATTGATGGAGGTTTAAAAGCGGTCCATAGGGAGGTTTTATATAAACCTAAGGACAAGTGCATAAAGCAGTTTGCTTCACACCAAACATTTTGTTGCTAAATGATAAATGTTGTCTGCATTTACCAAACAAAATAAGACAGGTATGGAGTCAGAAAATCATAGAGTCATACAACATGGAAACAGACCTTTCAGTCCAACTAGTCGCGGCACGGTGGCACAGTGGTTAGCACTGCTGCCTCACAGCACCTGAGACCCAGGTTCAATTCCTGACTTAGGCGACTGACTGTGTGGAGTTTGCACGTTCTCCCCGTGTCTGCGTGGGTTTCCTCCGGGTGCTCCAGTTTCCTCCCACAGTCACAAAGATGTGCAGGTCAGGTGAATTGGCTATGCTAAATTGCCCGTAGTGTTAGGTAAGGGGTAAATGTAGGGGTATGGGTGGGTTGCGCTTCGGCAGGTTGGTGTGGACTTGTTGGGCCGAAGGGCCTGTTTCCACACTGTAGGTAATCTAATCTAATCTAGTCCACACAAGACCATGTTTCCAAACTAAACTAGCCCAATTGCCTGCACTTGGCCTATATTCCCCCAAACTTATCCAAATATCGTTTAAATGTTGCATCTGGACTTGTATCCACCACTTCCTCTGGCATATACAAGCCACCCTCTGTGTAAAAAGTTATCCTTCATGTCCTTATTAAAACTTTCTCCTCTCACCCTAAAAATATGCCATCTAGTTTTGAACTCCACCATCCTGGGGAAAAGGCCCTTGCTATTCTTCTTATCTCTTTCTGTCATGATTTTATAACCCTTCAACCTCCTAAACTCTGGTGAAACAAATCTCAGCCTATCCAGCTTATTTTTAATAACTGAAACCTTTCATTCTCAGCAACATCCTGATAAATCTTTTCTGAACCCTCTCCAATTTCGTAATATCCTTCCTATAGCGAAGTAAATATTTGAAGATGTGACAAAAGCTTTATTCAGAGCCAAAGCGTTTAGGGAGGTAATTCCTGAGCAAGGGGCTTATACAACAGGTGTCAGTCTTGGAACAAAGGCAGAGCAATACACCCCTATCCTCTAGATTATGTATTTTATCTTTTACTGGAAGCTCACTATCTACCACTGCATTGCAAAGTTTTTGAAATCCTTCTACATCGAGCAGTATGAAAGGGTAATTTTAAAATCAATGTGAGGTAGAATTTTAACAATTAGAACAAAGCTTATATATACACAGAGCTAACATAAATCCATAGCTTTCATATTCCTTCCATGAACTCACAAAAAGGGATAAAAATAACATGGGTGGCACAGTGACTAGCACTGCTGCCTCACAATGCTAGGGATCTGATTCGATTCCAGACTTGGGTGAATGTCTGTGTGGTGTTTGCACATTTCCCCTGTCTCTGTGTGGGTTTCTTCCAGGATCTCAGGTTTCCTCCC
The DNA here is from genome assembly GCF_020745735.1 of Hemiscyllium ocellatum. Classification (NCBI taxonomy): domain Eukaryota; kingdom Metazoa; phylum Chordata; class Chondrichthyes; order Orectolobiformes; family Hemiscylliidae; genus Hemiscyllium; species Hemiscyllium ocellatum. The sequence goes on along the minus strand of NC_083425.1, from coordinate 22,209,878 downwards.
ATGGTCCAAAGATGTGTAGGTTAGGTGGATTGGCCATGCCACATTGCCCATAGTATCCAGGACGTGCAGACTGGGTGGATTAGCCATGGGAGATGCAAGGTTATAGGGATCGGGTAGGAGAATCTGTGCAGACTAGATGGGCTGACTAGCCTGCTTTCACACTGTAGGGATTCTATGATAAGAAAGGAAAAACAAAAGAAATGGAATTAAGGACTGTGGGATGTGCAATATTGAGATATCAGAGAGAAGAAGGTTGTTATATGGAACCTAATCCCTTTGTTGGAATGGACTGTCCTACTAACAATGATTTCTCAATCATTTTTTGGTCTAGTGATTTTGACAGAGTGTGAGTAGTTGTCATTCAGACCAGTAACTTTGATGCACTTTTTTGGATGATGAAATAAAACATTGTGTCACTCGGTTGAACAACTCACATGGAATAGATGCCTTTGTGTATGTGGCATTGTCAATCTGTCACTATCGGTGAAGTGGAAGTCAGATTGTAAAGCAAGTAAATTGTTTCAGTTGACAAACTAAGTGCAGGCTCATAGGAATGCTTTCTACTATTTATAAAGCTGAAACACAAAACCCATAGTAAACCTGGTGTTAGTTTAATGCAGCTGGCTGGACAACTGGTTTGTGATACAGAGTGTTGTCAACAACATGGGTTCAATTCCTACACCAGCTGAGGTTACCATGAAAGACTCTCCTTCTCAACCTTGTCTGTGACACAGTGACCACCAGGTTAAACCAATACCAGTCACATCTCTCTCTCTAATATAGAACTTCTTGAACAGAACAAGGCAAATGTTACTTTCCTTTTTTTACATTGATGGTACTTTGGTGTCACTGACGGGACCAGCATTTATTACCTGTTCCTATTTCCTATTTATTTGTGTTCCTGAGCTGCTGCAGTCCATGTGTTGTCGGTAGACCCACAATGCTGATAGGGAGGGAATTCCAAAATTTTGACACAGCGAAAGTGAGGTCAGGAGTAGCTTAGAGGGGAACCTGGAAGTTGTGGTGTTCTCACGTATCTGCTGCCTGTGTCCTTCTAGATGGTAGTGGTTTTGGAAGGTGCAGTCTAAGGAGCCTTGGCAACTTGCTTAAGTGCATCTTGTAGATAGCACACACTGCTACTACTCTGTCAGTGGTGGAGGGCGTGGATGTTTGTAATTGTGGTGCCAATCAAGCGGGCTGCTTTGTCCTGGATGGTGTCAAGCTTCTTGAGTGTAGTTGGAGCTGCATCCATCCAGGCAGGCAGGGAGTATTCCATCACATTTCTGACTTGTACCTTGTAGATTGTGGACAGGCTCCAGGGAGTCAGAAGGTGAGTTACTCCCTTCAGTGTTCTGAGTTTCTGATTCATGCAGCTTTTGTGATTATTTTCAACCTCGGATGAAAATGAGCTTGAAGCTCAATGCAATCTTACCAAAGCAATTATTCCGAATATTATAGTTAAAAGATTACATAATATTATACAACAATTTTCAGCAACGGGAGTCAAGAGAATGCGAGCCAGGGGAGCCCGGAAGATAAATTTGAATATTAAATACTTAACTCATGAATCAGGAGTGGAAGCCAACACAGGGACTGCTGGGTAAGCGAACTAATATTTTCAGGCAGTGGCTAAACCTGAAACACTATAGGTGCAGTGTCTCTCACCCACCTTCCTCCTCTAACCAAAAAAGAAAGACTTGGTGTGAAGAATTGGTAAGGTAAGGGTTTTAAAAAATCTCTTATGGCAATTTTAAAGCAGAGGGGATGGAAGCAAGGACAGTTGATGCTCCTCTTGCAGGATGTGGGAGGAAAGGGTCAACACTAGCGTCCCTGCTGACTTCACCTGTGAGAAGTGCACCCAACTCCAACTCCTCACAGTCCGCGTTAGAGAGCTGGTGCTGGATGAACTTTGTACCATTTTGGAGGCTGAGGAGGTGATAGAGAGGAGTTATAGGGAGGTAGTCACACCTAAGTTACAGGACAAAGGTAGCTGGGTGATTGTCAGGAGAGGGAAAGAGGACAGGCAGTCAGTGCAGGGTTCCCCTGTGACTGTTCCCCTCAATAATAAGTATATCGCTTTGCATATTGTTGCGGAGGATGACCTACCGCAGGAAAGCCAGAGCGGCCAGGTCTCTGGCACTGAGCCTGTCTCTGTGGCTCAAAAGGGAATGGGGAGAATAACCGAGCAATAGTGATAAGGTATTCAATCATATAAGGAACAGACAGGAGATTCTGTGATCACGAGCGAGGTTCCCAGATGGCATGTTGCCTCCCAGTGCCGGGGTCAAAGTTGTCTCAGATCGAGACTACAGGATTCTTAAGGGGGACGGTGAACAGTCAGAAGTCAAGGTTAGGAACAGAGAGCGAATGTAGCTGAACGTGTGGCTGCAGAGCTGATGTAGGAGGGTGGGTTTAAATATGTGGATCATTGGGATACCTTCTGGGGAAGGTGGGACCTTTACAAGGAGGACGGTTGCACCTGAACTGGAGGGGCGCCAAAATCCAGGCCGGGAGGTTTGCTAGAGTTCTTAGGGAGGATTTAAACTAGTTTGGCAGAGGGATGGGAACCGGAGCTACAGATCAGAGGATGGGGTAGCTGCTGAACAGGCAGACACAGTGTGCAGAGAATCTGTGAGGAAGGATAGGCAGTTGATAGAGCAAAGATGCAGGTAGTGTGATGGATTGAAGTGTGTCTGTTTTAACAAAACAAGTGTCAGGAATAAGGCTGATGAACTTAGAGCATGGATCAGTACTTGGAACTATGATGTTGTGACCATTACAGAGACTTGGATATCACAGGGGCAGGAATGGTTGTTGGATGTTCCAGGTTTAGATATTTTGAAAGGAATAGGGAGTGATGTACTAGAGGTGGGGGATAATCAGGGCTAGTATCACGGCTGCAGAAAAGGAGGTAATCGAGGAGGGTTTAACTAATGAGTCATTATGGGTGGAAGTCAGAAACAGAGAAGAAGCAGTCACTTTATAGGGAGTTATCTATAGAACCCCCGATAGCAACAGGGAGATGGAGGAGCAGGTTGGGAGGCAGATTTTGGAAAGGTGCAGAAGTAACAGGGTTGTTGTCATGGGTGACTTCAATTTCCCTCATGTTGATTGGAACCTCCATAGAGCAAATAGTTTGAATGGAGCAGATTTTGTCAGGTGAGGCCTTGAAGGATTTACTGACACAATAAGTAGACAGGCTGACGAGAGGGGAGGCTATATTGGGTTTGGTGCTTGGCAATGAGCCAGATTAGGTGTCAGATCTCTTGATAGAAGAGCATTTCAGTGACAGTGAACACAACTCCATAACCTTTACTGTAGTCATGAAAAGGGATAGGAGCAGATGGTATGGAAAAGTATTTAATTGGGGAAGGGGAATTACAATGCTATTAGGGCGGAACTGTGGAGCATAAATTGGGAACAGATATTCGAAGGGAAATGAACAACAGTAATGTGGAGGTTGTTATGGGAGCAGTTGCTGTGAGTGCTGGACAGATTTGTCCCACTGAGGCAAGGAAAAGGCACGGTAGGGTGAAGGAACCTTGAATGACAAGAGATGTAGAACATCTAGTCAAGAGGAAGAAGGAAGGTTATTTAAGATCGAGGAAGCAAGGATCAGACAGGGCTCTAGAGGGTTACAAGATAGGCAGGAAGATACTGAAGAATGGAGTTAAGAGAGCTAGAAAGGAGCTTGAAAAAGCCTTGGCGGGTAGGATTAAGAAAAACTCCAAGGCGTTCTACACTGATGTGAGGAACAACACGATGGCCAGAGTGAAGGTTGGGCTGACCAAGGATAGTGGAGGGAACTTGTGCCTGGAGTCGGAGGAGATGGGGAGATCGTTAATGAATACTTTGCTTCAGTATTCACTCATGAGAGTTTTATCCCCTAATATTCAGAGGGAAATTGAGAAACAAACTTGTAAGGAGATCTCAGCTATCTGTAAGAATAATAGGGTGGTTATGATAGGGGATTTTAACTTTCCGAACATAGACCGGGACTGTTTAGATGGAGAGGAATTTGTTAAGTGTGTACAAGACAATTTTCTGATTCAGTATGTGGATGTACCTACTTGAAAAGGTGCAAAACTTGACCTACTCTTGGGAAATAAGGCAGGGCAGGTGACTGAGGTGTCAGTGGGGGAGCATTTTGGGGCCAGCAACCATAATTCTGTTAGATTTAAAATAGTGATGGAAAAGGATAGACCGGATCTAAAAGTCGAACTTCTAAATTGGAGAAAGGCCAATTTTGACGGTATTAGGCAAGAACTTTTAAAAGCTGATTGGAGGCAGATGTTCGCAGGTAAAGGGACGGCTGGAAAATGGGAAGCCTTCAGAAACGAGACAATGAGAGTCCAGAGAAAGTATATTCCTGTCAGGGTGAAAGGAAAGGCTGGTAGGTATAGGGAATGCTGGATGACTAAAGAAATTGAGGGTTTGGTTAAGAAAAAGAAGGAAGCATATGTAAGGTATAGACAGGATAGACCGAGTGAATCCTTAGAAGAGCACAAAGGAAGTAGGAGTATACTTAAGAGGGAAATCAGAAGGGCAAAAAGGGGACATGAAATAGCTTTGGCAAAGGGTTAAGGAGAATCCAAAGGGTTTTACAAATACATTAAGGACAAGAGGATAACTAGGGAGAGAATAGGACCCCTCAAAGATCAGCAAGGAGCCGCAGAAAATGGGAGAGATACTAAATGAATATTTTGCATCAGTATTTACTGTGGAAAAAGATATGGAAGATATAGAAAGTAGCAAAATAGATGGTGACACCTTGCAAAATGCCCATATTACAGAGGAGGAAGTGTTGGATATCTTGAAATCCATAGAGGTGAATAATTCCCCAGGACCTGATCAGGTGTACCCTAGAACTCTGTGTGAGAAGTTAGAGAAGTGATTGCTGAGCCTCTTGCTGAGATATTTGTGTCATCGATAGTCACAGGTGAGGTGCTGGAAGGCTGGAGGTTGGATAACGTGGTGCCACTGTTTAAGAAGGATGGTAAGGACAAGCCAGGGAACTATAGACCAGTGAGCCTGATGTCTGTGGTGGGCAGGTTGTTGGAGGGAATCCTGAGGAACAGGATGTACATGTTTTTGAAAGGCAAGGACTGATTAGGGATAGTCAACATGGTTTTGTGCAAGGGAAATCATGTTTCACAAGCTTGATTGAGTTTTTTGAAGAAGTAACAAAGAGGATTGATGAGGGCAGAGAGATGGATGTGATCTATATGGACTTCAGTAAGATGTTCAACAAGGTTCCCCATGCGAGACTGTTTAACAAGGTTAGATCTAATGGAATACAGAGAGAACTAGCCATTTGGATGCAGAACTGGCTCAAAGGTAGAAGACAGAGGGTGGTCGTGGAGGGTTGTTTTTCAGACTGGAGGCCTGTTACCAGTGGAGTGCCACAAGGATCGGTGCTGGGTCCTCTACTTTTTGTCATTTACATAAATGATTTGGAAGCGAGCATAAGAGGCACAGTTAGTAAGTTTGCAGATGACACCAAAATTGGAGGTGTAGTGGATAGCAAAGAAGGTTACCACAGATTACAGCAGGATCTGGATCAGATGGGCCAATGGGCCAAGAAGTGGCAGATGGAGTTTAATTCAGATAAATGTGAGGTGCTGCATTTTGGGAAAGCAAATCTTAGCAGAACTTATACCCTTAATGGTAAGGTCCTAGAGAGTTTGCTGAACAAAGAGACCTTGGAGTGCAGGTTCATAGCTCCTTGAAAGTGGAGTCGCAATTAGGTAGGATAGTGAAGGCGGCGTTTGATATGGTTACTTTTATTGGTCAGAGTACATGAGTTGGGAGGTCACGTTGCGGCTGTACAGGACATCGGTTAGGCCACTGTTGAAATATTGCGTGCAATTCTGGTCTCCTTTCTAGAAAGATGTTGTGAAACTTGAAAGGGTTCAGAGAAGATTTACTAGGAAGTTGCCAGTGTTGAAGGATTTGAGCTATGGGGAGAGGCTGGGGCTGTTTTCCCTGGAGTGTTGGAGGCTGAGGGGTGACCTTTTAGAGGTTTACAAAATTACGAGGGGCATGGATGGATAAATAGACAAAGTCTTTTTCCTAGGGTGGGGGAGTCCAGGACTAGAGGGCACAGTTATAGGGTGAGAGGGGAAAGATACAAAAGGGACCTAAGTGACAACTTTTTCATGCAGAGGGTGGTACATTAGATTAGATTACTTACAGTGTAGAAACAGGCCCTTCGGCCCAACAAGTCCACACCGACCCGCCGAAGCGCAACCCACCCATACCCCTACATATACCCCTTACCTAACACTACGGGCAATTTAGCATGGCCAATTCACCTGACCCGCACATCTTTGGACTGTGGGAGGAAACCGGAGCACCCAGAGGAAACCCACGCAGACACGGGGAGAACGTCCACACAGTCAGTCGCCTGAGGCGGGATTTGAACCCAGGTTCCTGGCGCTGTGAGGCAGCACTGCTAACCACTGTGCCACCGTGCCACCCGTACATGTATGGAATGAGCTGCCAGAGGAAATGGTGGAGGCTGTTACAATTGCAACATTTAAAAGGCATTTGGATGAGTATATGAATAGGTAGGGTTTGGAGGCATATGGGCTGGGTTGGCAGGTGGGACTAGATTGGGTTGGGATATCTGGTCGGCATGGCCGGGTTGGACCAAAGGATCTGTTTCCATGCTGTACATCTCTATGACTCTATGACTCTGTATCTCCTCAGGGTTTCAATAATTGACTTTATTGTATCCTCAAGTTGCTATTGACACTTGAGTGGCATGGTGGCTCCGTGTTTAGCACTGCTACCTCACAATACCAGGGACTCTGCCAACTATCTGCACAGAGTTTGCACGTTCTCCCTGTGTGGGTTTCTTCCAGGTGCTGCAGTTTCCTCCTAATGTGAAAATTAGTTGGATTGACCATGCTAAATTATCCAATAGTGTCTAGGAAAGTGTAGATAAGGTGTGTCAGTTGTAGGAAATGCAGGGGGATCAGTCTGGGTGGGAAGGTTGGTATGGACTTGTTGGGCTGAATGGCCTATTTCTGCACTGTACGGATTCCATGATTCGCCTGAAGTGATAGTTTTCGGTGTTGAATGGTTACGATCACAGAAGTACTGATGTTTTCATACTGTCAGTGAGTGAATGAGGTGTAACTTATGGCACCACAGGGCTCGCAGCTCAAAAGGGTGAACTTACTTAATGCTGATCAACTCCATAGAATGGTGGCTTGTGGCACACTTTGTCACTGAGTTGTCATCTTTTCGGTTTTTGTGAATAGCCGTATGTTACTTCCAGCCACACTCACACATGAATATCAATCATCTCAGTGAAGTACTGCAGCTAATGGGGTATGTACAACTGCAGCAGCCAACCCCCCTCACATCCCCCCCACCCCCACCCCCCACTCCCCCACACCCCATGGAGGAGGGACAGTTTAATAAAACAATTTGACCAATACTGAAAGGAAAATGTGTTCCATCATTCCTCAACTGAGTGGAAATCAATGCAAGCTCTTGATACATTGGACAAAGAATTTATTGTTTCAGCAATCTGTGAATAAGCCAGTGTCAGGATGTGAACAATAATGAGTCATCCAACTTTGATGCAAACTGCAAGATGAGATAGGGCTTAACACTCCCATCAATCAATTTCTTGACCATCTGACCAAGAAATAATGAATCTATCTGACTCTGACCGATGCCTAGTCAGTGATGAACAGACATGAAACTCAAAAACCTAACAGTCTGTGATCATGAGGTTAGTGCTCAGCAGCTGTGATGGTTTTAGACTTGAACTGCCCTATGTCTGTGTCCAAATAGCTAATTTAATCGATGTAAATGAGAGCATTCGCAGATTACTGGTATTAATGCCAGAAATCAGAAGGGGCTTTCACACCACAGATACAATGTTGGTGGTTGCTGATAAAAGATGGAATTCAAAGGGCAGCTTTTGTCAGATCTTCAGAAAAAGGTAATATTGCAGTACTTTTTTCCCCGTTAGCCTCTTAATTGAAGGCCATCTGTTTAGAATTGTTTTACATCAAGCAAGTTGCTACACCATTTTTCATTTGGTCCATTTACATCATATTAATTATTTCAAGGAAGTGCACGAGAAAGATATCAAGCAGGAAAAGTTTACATTAAGCAAGTAGATGGATTCCTTTCTGGACATGTTTCAGAAAGTTTCTGACATACAAAGAGGGACTGGGTCAGTTAGGACTATATTTACTGGAGTTTAGAAAAATGTGGGGAAATCTTACAGAAACCCTTAAGAATTCTCACAAGACTAGACAGGGTAAACACAGGAAGGATGTTCCCTATGATCACCAAGAACCAGGGGTCACACTCTGAGGATACATGGCAAGCCATTTGGGCCTGAAATGAGAAGAAGTTTCTTCACCCAGAGAGGAGAGAGCCTGTGGAATTCTTTGGCACAGAAAGGGGTTGAGGTCAAAACATCGAATGCTTTCAAGAAAGGGTTAGATGTAATTATTAGGGCTAAATGGAGCAAAGGGTATGGAGAGAATATGGGAACGGGGGACTGAATAGGATGATCAGCCATGTTCATGTTGAACAGCAGAGCAGGTACAAAGGGCGCAATGACTTATTCCTCCTCATATTTTCTACGTATGTTTCTGCACATTTCCTTTCATATAATAATTGGATATAATAGTCTTTAGACATGAAATAGTAACCATTATGTTGTGAATTCTGGAAATTAATCTATAAAATTACCAAAATAACTCATACCAATGCTGTGAGAAATTATTTGTCACAGACTAACTTGGATTTTCCTTACTAAAAATTCCTACTTCCTCATTTATAATTATATTTTTGTTACTTTTAGTTCTCAATATTAAACTTTAAGTTCTATGTTATATATCCTTTGTTGACGTCAAGTCTAAATGTATTCCATCAAACTGTTTTGATTCAGTTATAAATCTACCCATACCTATCTTCACCCACAAAATGTGCACGTGGTATCAATCCTGAAAGCTCCTCATTAACAGCACTGTCTATGTATTGTGTGAATGTACCTAATACCTCCATAGTCATGGACTGCAGCAGTTCAAGGAGATGGATCACCTTCTGAAGGAAATTAACTACCTTCTGAAAGTGTAATTAGGGACAGGTAAATAATGTTATGTTGCCAGCATATTCTCATTACAAGAAAGATTTTAAGACATTTTTATGAATTTTAAAATTAGCTACAGCTAAAATAAGTTCAAAAAGAATTGTATTTGGACACAGACTCCTGGTTCTGATGAAGAGCGGTAGATTTTGCCTGAAACATTTACTGTTCTTCATGTGTTCATACAAGGCCAGGCCAGACTCCGAAGATAAAAATCACACAACACCAGGTTATAGTCCAACAGGTCTATTTGGAAGCACTAGCTTTTGGAGCGCCGCTCCTTCATCAGGTGGTTGTGGAGGTTGAGATCATATTCGCAGAATTTATAGCCAAAGGAGTCCAGTGCCATGGAGATGTGAAAGAGTAAACAATCTGAGATTAAAACTTTTATCTTTTATAATGGGATATGCCGGTTTCTGTTCTTTGTTATGTAAGTCCCAGAACTTCTTTTAAATTACAAATTCTCAAGATAGCTCAGTTTTTAAACAATAGGTGTGAAGCCTCTCTGTGTCCCAATGCTATGTCGGACTGACAAACCCTCTGCATAGTTTTATATGGCGTTGTGTAATTTTTAACTTTGTCCACCCCAGTCCAACACCGACACCTCCAAGTCATACTATTAAAGAGTGTTTCTTAACACTCCGTATATGAAGGGAAGAGTACAAAGTAGTATATTCCATGCTGTATCAGTTCCAGCCTCTAGCAGAGTAATAGTACATTACTATCGCCTCAGGCGACTGACTGTGTGGAGTTTGCACGTTCTCCCCGTGTCTGCGTGGGTTTTCTCCGGGTTCTCCGGTTTTCTCCCACAGTTCAAAGATGTGTGGGTCAGGTGAATTGGCCATGCTAAATTGCCTGTAGTGTTAGGTAAGGGGCAAATGTAGGGGAATGGGTGGGTTTCGCTTCGGCGGGTCGGTGTGGACTTGTTGGGCTGAAGGGCCTGTTTCCACATTGTAAGTAATCTAATCTACTACTGAGGTCACGATTACATCACAGCTGAGGTGTTTGTCTTATGAAGAGAGATTGAGCCCTTTACACCAATACTCTGGAGGTTAGAAAAATGAGAGGAGATCTCATTGAGGTAAGTAAGGTGATGAAGGAGATTAACAAAGTAGATGTGGAAAGGATGTTTCTTTGTGTGAGGTATTTCAGAACAAGAGGTTGTAGCATTCAAAAATGGGGTGGCAGAATTAAAGCAGAGATGAGGAGGAATTTCTTCACTCAAAGTGTCATGAAACTGTGGAATTCATGACCCGAGATTGTGATGGATGCTGGGACATTGAGCAAAGTTAAGGAGAATTGGACAGATTTTAAACCACTATTGTGTTGAAGGGTTATGGAAAGCAGGCAGGAATTTGAGACTGAGGTGAGATCAGCCATGATCATAACATGATATGGAGATGAAGGGGTTGAACTGGGGTGGGCAAAGTCTGAAGTCGCACAACACCAGGTTGTAGTCCAACAGGATTATTTGAAATCATAAAGTTTCAGATCTCTGCTCCTTCCTCAGATGAAGATGTGAAGCTAGATTGACTGCTCCTGCTCCTAGGCGAAAGTGAGGACTGCATTAACAGGAGATCAGAGTCAAGATTAGAGTGGTGCTGGAAAAGCACAGCAGGTCAGGCAGCATCCAAGGAGCAGGAAAATCGCGTTTCGGGCAAAAGCCCTTCATCAGGAATGGCATTTTCCAGCACCACTCTAATCTCTACCACTGCTCCTAGTTCTTATATTCTTGCTTCAGAGGCTCATCTACATATTTATTAAACCCCATTTTATTGATAAAACTCCAGCAGCAAATTTCTTTTCTTTTATACCCTTGCTTTCCTAAAACACTGAACTACTCACCTCAAGGGATATTTTATTTTTAAACACATTTTAAGAGAACCTGGTGTTCTCTCAGAACACAAAAACAAAGTGCCTCCCTTAACCCAGCCAATATTGAAATGTAAATCAAACTTAAAGTTATACATGGTTCTGTCTACTTTAGAACACAAGTTTCATAGTGACAACATAGTGACATAATAATAGTGACAACATATAATGACCCTTGAACACAGTTCTGAAAGCTTAAAAATGTGTTGCTGGAAAAGTGCAGCAGGTCAGACAGCACCAAAGGAGAAGGAGAATTGATGTTTCTTCATTCCTGAAGAAGGGCTTATGCCCAAAATGTCGATTCTCCTTTGGTGCTGCCTAATCTGCTGTGTTTTTCCAGCAACACATTTTTAAGTTTTGATCCCCAGCATCTCCAGTCCTCACTTTGTCACAGTTCTGAAAGGATTTGTTAGTGGGCTATCACAATAGGATGAAGACAAGTGGGTGCTCATTGAGGAGCACCACTTCCACTTGACTAAACACCAATTATTTTTAATCTCTTTTACATTGTTGAAAATATAGTGTGAAAAACTGTTGGTTGGTCAAGTTGCACAATTAAACAAGAGCTGAAGACCATCTCCATTCAACTGCAGTGACGGCACAATGATGTCTTCAGGTTCTTGTGTCATATTCTTAAGTTTAGGACAAAGTGAGGAGTGAATCATCTGGATGCCTGCAGATGATAGGTTCACTTCTTCAAAAGATTCATGCGAAGATTGTGAATGATTAACAAAAATCCCCTCAGAGACTGCTAGCTGCACTGGAAGATGTGCAGTTGTGACTTTGGGAGCTGCATTTTTAAAATGTTCTGGACAAAATGATGAGATTAGAGAAGCATCTGCTTTGACTCCTGCCCTCACTTCTGACAGTATGTCTGAAACACTAAATATAGACCATCTAAGCTCTTTTACAGAAGTAAAGCATAATTCTTATCTTTCAGTATTACTGGAGAATTTTCAGTCTGACTCAGAGTCTTTTGTTCTCTATCATCATGAACTATTTTATCAGACTCACACTAGTTGCTGCTGGTTGAAAGATAACTGTGGCCACCTTGTGAAGCTGAAAGTACGGGAGCTTCTGTCACATCCTCAAAAGATATCTGTAGGGATTCATTGTTGGTGCTGTTGGTCACAGAAAATGGCAACACCACAGGAGAAGGTGAAAAATTCTGTTTGCTCTCATCTGGGAGACTATTAAAGAGATTCTGATGTACCGCATCAATGACTATAAAGTCAGGTAGCATCAGATTTTCTCCCTGAAATTCTGTGAGTGTTTCAATGGTTCTATGTTATCAGGCCCACCCCCTAGGTAGTCCCTTGGAAACTGTGAAGGAGGAAGAGAGTCAATACATCAGATCATAGAACTGATCAAATGCTGGGGAAAGCGGAGGAAGTTATTCACAAGAAGTCAGAGCTGAAAATTTGTTGCTGGAAAAGTGCAGCAGGTCAGGCAGCATCCAAGGAACAGGAAATTCAACGTTTCGGGCATAAGCCCTTCATCACAAGAAGTCATCCAACCTTCCTGACATAAAAATTCAATAGACTAAAACATCTTCACAAATTGACGTGTATGGGGTGGCCCAGTGGCCCGTTCTTTAGCACTGCTGTCTCACAGCACCAGGGATCTGGGTTTGATTCCAGCTGTGGGCAACTGACTGTGTGGAGTTTGCACATTCTCCTTGTGTCTGCGTGGGTTTCCTCTGGGTGTTCCGGTTTCTTGTCACCATCCAATGATGTGCAGGTTAGGTGAATTGGCCAAGCTAAATTACCCAGAGTGTTCAAGAATGAGTAGGTTAGGTGCATTAGTCAGGTGTAAAATGTAGAGTAATGGGGAATGGGTTCACGTAGGATATTCTTCGGAGGGTCGGTGTGGACTTGTTGGGCCGAAAGGCCTGTTTCCACAACATAGGGGTTCTAATTCTAAATTCTAACAGCAAATTCTTGTTCAGTTTTCTGTGGATGAAACTCATGCTCCTGGAGAGGCGATTCCTCACAAAATGGATTATTTTCATCAACGTTGTAAAGAATATCTTTTACCTGGGCTACAAAGTTTGGTAACCAATTTAGAAGCTTATCTCACTGAGTTATTTTAGTAACATTTGCAACAATTTTCAAGAAGATGCCAGCATTTTGGAGATGTTTGCTAGAAATCATGATTTTGCTGTACAAATTTGCTTATCTAACTGAGTTATACACTTTAATAATGTGTGCAATACATTTTACCCAGCTTTACCTCTGCAGTAAAAGACCCTGACCTGTGTTGTTTATTACAAAAGGTGAAAATAGATTAATCAACAAAAAGTAAGCCTGTTCACTCAGCACTCCTGGACCTTCACCTGTGAGAAACCATTGGAGTTCCAAAATTAAGCAGTAGGGGCCACTATTCAAACATGTCACATAATTCACATAAAAACGTTTTGTTGGCAAAGTTCTACTAAATCTAAGGCAGGCCAGTCATGATGCAAGTTACACATCAAAGAAGAGTTAAATTAGTTCAAATCATTTGAAACTTTCTATGAAATTAAATAATCATCACACAGATGAAATATTAATCTGAAGTTCATTCATGCCACTGTATAAAGCTCAGTGAAAGCAAGATCCAAATGGATGTTATCTTAATAACCTCATATAATATCAAGACTAAATTTACTTTAATGGTCAAAAACAAATATTCAGATAATATATTTATATATATTTCACCATTACGTTTTCCTGCAGTGTGAATAAACTGATCAGCTTGAAGATCTGCTGCTTAACTTCCTCACTTAACTTTAGTCTTAACTATTTTGTAAAGATTTCTTTACACTCAAGTTGAAGCTCTTTAATACAGGAATGAATCAAGAAAAGTCACTGTCCAATTAGAAATAAGATAATCCAATAACTCAGAGGTGGTGTAACACAGACCATTGTATCGGGCTGAGAAGAATTTCGATAGTTTGGCTGTTTAAAACCCTGACCTGCAGTTTAAAACATGTAATACTGAAATTGAATTATGGGGATTTCCATAGTGTTTCATCCCTTTTTAGCCTGTGTACTCTGATCATCTTGTATAGGGTGGGGAGTGCCTTTGATCTGGAGGAATTAGGTAGTCTGTGCAGCCAACAAAGATAACTGATGTTACGTTTTAATTAAATCCTAATTTAAACTGGTGCCAGCAAGCACATACAGTAAAATACCAGACGTATATTTTGGGAGATAATTACAAACTAAACCCCTGCCATGTTTATGAGATCCTCTGTGTTTGTTTCATCTGCAATATATTTAATGTAATGTTTCATAGCAGAGGGTTTTTTTTTAACAGGACTAAATATTCCTGATGCTTGCAGTAAAGGTTATGATTATCTTATGCTCCAAGCAACTTAAATAATTTCTTTGAAGACCATTTAAAATGACTTACTTTATAAAACTTATAAATGTTCATGGAAAAATGGAGGGATATGTGAACAAACTATTTGCTGTGCAGTAAAAATTCAATGAAGTATTTAAGCAATCGATAAGGTGTCAGTTTTGGCTCAGCATTGTTCTATTCTGAGTCAGAAGGTTGTGGGTTCTGCCTCAAGCTAGAGACGTGAACACCTTGTCTAGACTAATACTCTGGGGCAGTGAGGGCATGCTATGCAATAGCACATGCTGCCTTCAAGATGTTAGACTGAGGCTTGACTTTCAAATTGAAGTAATAGATTCCATGGCACTATTTGAGGAGGAACAGACCCAAAGTTATGAAAGGCACAATAGAAGCTTAGAACTTCCTGTTTGCTCATATCAACCCCAAATTTTATCTTCAATTATTTTTTTGATTAGATTACTTACAGTGTAGAAACAGGCCCTTCGGCCCAACAAGTCCACACCGACCCGCCAAAGCGCAACCCACCCATACCCCTACATTTACCCCTTACCTAACACTACAGGTGTTAGGCATGTATTTAGCATGGCCAATTCACCTGACCCGCACATCTTTGGACTGTGGGAGGAAACCGGAACACCCGGAGGAAACCCACGCAGACACGGGGGGAAAGTGCAAACTCCACACAGTCAGTCGCCTGAGTCGGGAACTGAACCTGGGTCCCAAGCGCTGTGAGGCAGCAGTGCTAACCACTGTGCCACCATTTATCAACAAAAGTAAAGAAAACATTTCCTGAGCATGTTCGTGAAGACAACGTCCCTTTAAAATTATACTTCATCAGCAACTTGGACTTCCAAGAGACCTTTAATGTAGAATAAAGGTAAAATGGTTCACAGTGGTGTAGTCGAGAATTAGATGTTCAACAAACAAAGGTAGTATTAGGCAAGGTGAGCAGACATGTGGTCAAAATTTGGGTTGAAGGAAGATCTTAAGGAGAAAGCGGGTGACGGAAGAGTTTATATAAAGAATTGCAGAGCCTAGGTCTCGATAACTGATGACATGACCATCAATAACGGAATGGTCAGAGAGAAGGAGATGCATTGCAAGTGATTATTTCTGTACAAAGTTAAAAATCACACAACACCCCTGTTCAACACCGGCATCTCCAAATCATGATTATTTCTGTGTTTGTAACACTGTGTAGTTGATACCAAATATTAATAAAAGATCAGTACGGTGGGATATAGAAACTACAGTTTTTCCCTATCTGCTGTAATGACATTCTTAGTTTAATTTCATATAAATATAAGTTGTGAGTAAACAACAACTTTATATTTATTTGAATGAACATGTCATATCATACCTCCAGAGCAGGTAGAACTTGAATCCAGGTCTTTTAGCTCAACAGCTGGAAATACTACCACTGGGTCTGAAGAGCCTTCTAACCAACTGTTTCTTATTTCCTAATCAACCTGTAAAGGGATGATATTACACACCTCTGTAACAAGGGTGGGACTTGAACCAGCACCTCCTGCTCTAGAGGTAGAGACACTACCACTGTGCTAAATTGCCTGTAGTGTTAGGTGAAGGAGTAAATGTAGGGGAATGGGTCTGGGTGAGTTGCGCTTTGGCGGGTCGGTGTGGACGTGTTGGGCCGATGGGCCTGTTTCCACACTGTAAGTAATCTAATCTATCATAATCTAACTTAACAGTTTATTGTCATGGCTTGATCATTTCTATTTGCTAGAAGTCTTTGTCTGTCCAGGAGGAGGCTCCACTTACCTTTCTGTTAACCAACATTAGCAAATTTGAACTCAAGTCAATTGAACAAAACTGGTAGAAACCAAGCCAAGTTAAAACCACTTTCTTGGCTCTTATACATTTTTGAATGAACAAAAATACAACTTGAAGAGGCTAAGTACATTGATCAATCTTAGTAGCAGAATTCTGTTACTATCTGCTGGAAACCTTTGCAAGAATGTTTAACAGATTTTTTTAACATCTGTTTTGAGAATGAGTTCTGCAGATTGGATGACTTTGAGACCATCAATAAGCTTCAATGTGTGGTGCAGCACAAGCTGTCATTCACAGTCAAACCATCCAAATGTGATTCCACTGCAATAGTTATGCTTTCTGCAATAATTCCACAGAGGCCGGTATCCCACCACCAAGTCATCCTTTACTTACACGTGCAAAGTACTTGACACTGGTCCGGCTTCCTCAGAACCAGCTCTCAGAGTGAACAAAACCTCTGACACTCCTCTTTATATCAGACAGCCAAAGTTCCATGATTAGACCAGATTAACACCTCCAATCAAAGAACTCATATTCCATGAGGTCTATCTGGCTGATCTCATTACCATCACTACTCATTCAGTGTCTAGTAATATCACAATTCAGATCATTTAGAAAACTCTTGATTAAAAGTTTCCAGTACCTGTAACTCAGGGGTTTCAGGGGTTATAATCCACATTTCATGCTTTGAATTCAATGTATATCACTTGTGAGCTCACTTCAGATTAGGTTCATTTGCACAGTTTATAAACTCAATCAGAGCATGTGTGGACTCTTCTGCTGCTGATGCATTGATGTTGCAATATATGCAAGGCAAAACGTTATTGTTTGAAATTTCATTTTTGGTCATAAAGTTAAAAATCAGCAGGGGAGAAATTTCTTTAAAATTTCATTATATTTCTGTTAAACGTCACCCCTTTTAAGATCCGAAATTTAGATTGTTTTGTTTTGTCTGTAATCTGTAACTCAGTTCTGAAGAAGCCAGGTGCTGGGCTTAGATGGCCACGTCTGGCTATCATTTGTCAACAACCCATCTTTAATATTCCTGCAAAATAATACATTTCACTGACACTAAAGCCTGTAAATGCAAGCACCAAGACTTTGGCAGATTCTAGTACCAATTGAATGGTGTTTGTTCGGAGAGTTGCCATACCTCAGCAACCCAGTGGAACCTCTCATTTATGGAAGCTGTAACACATTAAGCAAACTGAGCAGCCCATCGTTCTGGAGACTGATTGAATATTTTTGAAACTTTCCTGCCAAGGTTGACCAAAAACAGCAAATATTGAATTTACAAACTAATGTTCTAAATGCTATTGACCCTCTGTCCTCGATTTACCATAGCTCTTTTCTGGCACAGGTTGGTTGCACTGACCATTATTATTCCACCTTTTTACTTTCACTACCACTAGTCTCTGTAGCTTTCAAGCACTTGTGTATAAGCAAAAGTAAGAATAACACTTCAAAGCTATCTTCCTGCTTTCAGTAAAATGACAAATCAATGAATTTAACAAATATTAAGTGGCAATTTACTGTGGCAACTATTTTAGCTTTGAGCTTTCCTGATTTTTGTTTATGTTTGAAAACTCAGTTTGATGTTATGATTTTCTGAATGATGCATTTATTCCTGACTCCTCAGGGATATATTTCTGCCCAGATGACTTGATTTCACTATTTCTGATTTCCATAGAGATTCTAATGTAATGACTAAATAATTAAACTTCTTTACAATTTAAAGAGAGCTTTAATGCACTGCAAAACATAATAAGGAGCTGTTGATGTAGTTACTGATGTGCTGCATGGTTCAGTGAATTCTTGACTCATCTCAGTCTCATTCCCATCAAATAATAACTCATGGTCATAATAATTAAAGATACAACTTTCTTCATGTCATATTTCCTTTCATGAAAGTATATTGTATGGCAAGGTTTTGCAGAAAGTATTTATCAATGGCTTTTAAATACTCCAGTTTGAAATGTTATTTTAGAAACTTGTGTGGGTAGAAAAAGCAACAAATAAAAACAGCAACTTGGCCCAAACAGCATGACACGAGCAATGACCCAAACAACCCCAAGCTTCATCCAAGCATTAGGAAACAGTTATGTTTAATCTACAGTGGACAAGGCAGGGCACAGGATGTGCTGTTGGTTTCCAGTATTGACAAAACAACTTTTCTTTGTCCATATAGCTGCTTACAAAGTTATTTGTAAACCAGCTTCACAGATTAATCAGATATAAACTGCATTCTCTCATTCCTACAGACTAGTTTGATTTGATGAACCAGCAGACAATGCTCTTAATAACTTTTCAGATGCAACATTATTGCTCCGGATATTTCATATCTTTGTGTTTACATTGTACATTAATGCTTTTGTACTATTCTTTTAAAGTTCTCAGACAGTAGTCAGCCCCTTCTAAACCATTTTTTTTGTTAGGAATTAGAATCATAAAATCCCTACAGTGCAGAAAGAGACTGTTCAGCCCAATGAGTCTATACCGAATCTCCAAAGAACACTCTCCCAACCTATCCCTGTAATCTCTCCATTATCATGGCTAATCCACCTAGCCTGCACAGTTTTGGATTATGGGAGGAAACAGGAGCACCCAGTGGAAATGGGTAGAATGTGCAAACTCCACACAGAGAGTTACTTGAGGCTGGAATCAAATTGGATCCCTAGTGCTGTGCGGTAGCAATGCTAACCACTGAGCCACCGTGTCACCCATTGTGTGCTAAGTTGCCATTTTTTGGGATTTTGTTGCTCAGTACTTCTCCAGTAAGAAGAAGTGCTGATTGTCCAGTTCTAAATATTCACCATTGCTGTGAAGTTGCTAATAATGCTATAAGGCTTTCAATGAAATGTCACTCATTCTAACCTGTAACACTAGAGTGCAAATCTTTGAAGCTGAACTCTTACAGGGGAGGAATAAAATGCTGAAAAATAGAAACTTTAATTCAAAAAATATAGTTCAGGAATCTTGCACAACTTGATCAGTTTGAATCAAAATAAAATGAAATGTAGGATATCATGACACTTAAGTTGAAATTCACACTTCTGCTCATTAAAATGATGGAAATGGTAATGTTAGGGGATTGCAACTGCAGCTAATTGCAGTATTAACATACTTGGTATAAACATCATGGCATAGACAGAGAGCACAGGGAGCCAACACCTTCAACATATTGTCTAGCTATCACCATTGTTAACAGCTAACCCGAGAATGCAACTTTTAAAAAAAAGGTTTTGTGATTTGCACATGAAACAAGTGAAACTATTATTGTATTCTAACAGATGAAAGGCTTAACAGACAATTAATTTTTCAATGTAAAATTTCAGTTACATCACACTGTAATTTTTTGCTATAAATTCTGTGTTAGGATTGAGCCCTTCATTATCACCTGATGAAGGAGCGTCGCTCCGAAAGCTAGTGTGCTTGCAATTAAACCTGTTGGACTATAACCTGGTGTTGTGTGATTTTTAACTTTGTAAAGTCCAGTCCAACACCGGCATCTTCAAATTACAACATACTTGGTGTATGCTAAGACATTGGATGCTGCCTGACCTGCTGCTCATTTCCAGCAACACATTTTAAGCTCTGATCTCCAGCATCTGCAGGCCTCACTTTCTCCTAGTATGCTAAGACTAGTCAATATGTTATCTCTTTTCACAAAAATACTATCTTTCAAGTAGAAAAGTCAACAGTATATTTGCAGTGTGATTGAGATGCAACTTGGGCCTATCCTGAAATCATCATGAACCAGCAGGAAGCCTCTGATGAAAGGTAAGACTCAATAACATTGAACCTTATATCAGTCAGAGAGCAGACTGCAAGGGCAGAATGGTAAAAGATCAGCCTGGGTTTCTTTAATTTCACATTGTATGTCCTATTTCACTGTTTCCTCAGCTCTCGCAGTTGTGAGGGCACACTGGTCAGTTGAATATTGTGTAACTTAGCTCAGATCCCTGAACCTTTTTTGAATATGAAATACAAATATCTCCAGTGGTTAGTCTCGGCAATTTTTGACAGCCAGATAGAACACTTTGTGATAGCCCCATTGTCAGGATGAGCCTAGAGAGTTATTCTGCCTGCTCCAATGCATCCACTGACATGGAATAACAGTGATGGGAACTGTCAAAACCTTCTCTATTCAACAATTGAAATATTTGCACTATTTGACTTTAAACTTTTCAATATTAGTATACAAAGTTATAACTCCAACACTTTAATAAATGCAGAGCCAGTCTAGCAAGTTTACTATTGGTTACTGCTATTCTTTGTAGGAAAGTCATGATAACAGAGCTCCTTTAAATTGCAGAGAAAGAAAGGAGTATTGTTGAAGGTTTAGTATCAAAAGGCAACTTGGATCAAAATGAACTTCAAAAGAAATCTGAGATTTTCTGGATTTTTTTTCTAAATTCTTTTAAATTAAGTTTTTAAGTGGACATGTTTGGAAAGGAAAAGCTGTAGCTGTGGTGGGGCAGGTAGGATTTACCGGTGGCGAATTGGAATGATTGGAATATTATTCATTCACTTTATGCCCAGACTTGTCATTTTTAACCTCACAGAGAAGTTTCGATCTAGATTTACATTCTGCTTAACCTTTTTATGTCTCATGTCAGGTGAATGGATTTACCATATTGTTGCTTCAATAGTCAGGAAATACATTAATCATCTCAATGCCAACACTGTGCTTGAAAAGAGCCATGAGGCGTACAAGCAGGGCGATTGACTAGTACTGAAAAGGACCCTTTATAGTTGGCCTCAAACCTGAGATAGGAAAGTAAAGCACAATTTCCAGGCACAAACCCTGAGTACATGTATATACCAAGATAGTGCAGTTGAAATCTGATATGCCATGGTCTAAGAACCAGCTGTAAGCGATGCCATATGGCAAAAGTACTAAAGACCTTCAAGCAACTAATGGAGTATAGACACTGTGGAATGTTCAGGTCTGGGCAAGCTATGTACAGTCTGGCACTTGCCAAATAAACAATTGTGTCTCTATGATGCTTTCAAAATCCAATAAAATTGTGCTTATTCAAGGTAATAAGGAACTTAGATTAATTATACCCAACATCCAAGGTAGAATTTAACTATGATATCGCCAAATACTGAAGAATAAGGCCAAGTCCATTTTAAGAGTACATTTTAGCTGGTAAATTGTAAGAACTTGAATGCAGCTCGCCAATTGTAAGCCACTGCCACCTGACATAACACAGAAAATAATTTTAAACTTAGCTTTCTGGAATGCCTTCTTGTAAAGTTGTCCAAAATTGCAATCAGCATCCTGTGTATGCCTTAATATTACGATTTGCATACTAATAGAAAGGTGAGATTTTGAGAAAACATTCAGAAAATATCTATTGAAGGAAAGGGCAGCCAGTGCCAGACTCAGAAGTACAGATAGCAGTATAAAAATATTAATTTAGGTTTCTTTTTCTTATGGATTACACAAAACGCATCTCAGTCATTCACGATCCTCTGCAGAGTGAGTGTATTGCTGCAGTTAACAGCTGTTTCTTCACAAAGTTGAGTAGGTATGTATGTGAAGTTGCACAGTGGGGTCTGTAGTTAAAGCTTAGCCATAGCGAAAACTGGCTGGAATTGCTTGTTCTGTTTGAAAATAATTATGTCCTAAATGCCTGAAAGTCTTCACCATGTCAAATTCCAGACGAACTTGGATTGGCATAATTCTTCTTTCATTGACAGAGGATCAATGCCACAGAATCACAGCAGCTTGAAATTTGCCTGTGGGAGTGGTGTGACCACAAGAACTGCAGACATTCAAATGAACAGCCCATCAGTACAGCTATGGATAAGCAATGGTGTGGCTCTGCCAGCATGCCCTAATCCCAAAAATGATTTTCAAAAGACCCAATAATTATATGTTTGCCACAAGACTGAATAAAATGAAACCAGGACATAGTGCTGCTGTTACCAGCTTGGTCAGCTAATAGTATGCATGCAGTTGGAAAAATAGATGAATGCAATGTGTAAAGTGATGTTGAGACTAAGTATGAGCACTTGAGTTACCCAACAGTGAGGTTACCCAATCCAAGAATGAATCACACATCATGTGACCATGATTAATTAAAATTCCATGCAGACTAATTCCTGCACAGAGGGTCTACGTGGCTTTCATTTTACACATTATATTAGATAATTGTATTCTGAGTCTACATTCAATTAGCACAGATGTGCAACTTCCATGCTAAAGTTATTGAAGAAATACCAACAGCAACTGTTAATCATTCTCAGCAACTGCCCCATTTGGCAAATTTAAAAGCCTGGGAACAATAAACCGGTGAGCATGAATGGTGGGCAAATTGGAGGAAATCCTAAGGGACAGG
This sequence comes from Hemiscyllium ocellatum, assembly GCF_020745735.1. Taxonomy (NCBI): domain Eukaryota; kingdom Metazoa; phylum Chordata; class Chondrichthyes; order Orectolobiformes; family Hemiscylliidae; genus Hemiscyllium; species Hemiscyllium ocellatum. The sequence goes on along the minus strand of NC_083425.1, from coordinate 22,187,399 downwards.
ATTTACACGTATTTGGAAAGGCTAGGACTAATTAGGGATAGTCAACATGGCTTTGTACATGGGAAATCATGCTCATGAACTTGATTGAGTTTTTTGAAAAAGTAACGAAGACGATTGATGTGGGCAGAGCAGTGGACATGATCTATATGGACTTCAGTAAGGCATTCAACAAGATCCCCCATGGGAGATTGGTTAGCAAGGTTAGATCTCATGGAATACAGGGAGAACTAGCCATTTGGATACAGAATTGACTTGAAGGAGGAAGACAGAGAGTGGTGGTGGAGGGTTGTTTTTCAAATTGGTGGCCTGTGACCAATGGAATGCCATAAGGATCGATTCTAGGTCCACTATTCTTTGTCAGTCATATAAATGATTTGGATATGAACATAGGAGGTATAGTTAGTAAGTTTGCAGACACCAAAATTGGAGGTGTAGCAGACAGTGAAGATGGTTACCTCAGCTTACAATAGAATCTTGATCAGATGGGCTAATGGGCTGAGAAACCTTGGAGTGCAGGTTCACAGGTCCTTGAAAGTAGAGTCACAGGTAGATAGGATAGTGAAGATGGGGTTTGGTATGCTTTATTGGTCAGAGCATTGAGTATAGGAGTTGGGAGGTCATGTTATGGCTGTAGGACATTAGTTAGGCCACTTTTAGAATATTGCGTGCAATTCTGGTCTCATTCCTCTTGGAAGGATGTTGTGAAACTTACATCTCTATGATTCTAATGGTTAATGGTTATTATTGATAACCTTTATTCTAACATTCTCCTTTCTTGTGCTGATGGCCTGACTATATCTTCTGCAAGTCAACTGTAAGCCATCTTCTGAAATAAGACTCTTATATACACTTAAACCACCCACTTGCACAATTCTTTACATACAATCAATAGTTATCTTTGCAATAGAAATGCTAACCATGAAAGTTTTTATCTGCGTCTTTGATGTGAGTAGAATCCCTTTAAAGAGACAAACATCGTTTTAACTGTTTAAGTCTCTTCATCATTAAAGAGATAATGACCTGAGATAAACCCCTTCCTCACTGCCCACATCCTTTCCCTCACCTTTGACATATGATCACTCCACTAAACAGGCACCTTAATTTTCCACATGTTCTTTTGAAAGTAGGATATGATTAGATTAAATTACTTACAGATTAGATTACTTACAGTGTGGAAACAGACCCTTTGGCCCAACAAGTCCACACTGACCCGCCGAAGCGAAACCCACCCCACCCAGACCCATTGCCCTACATTTATCCATCCACCTAACACTACGGGCAACTTAGCATGGCCAATTTGCCTAACCTGCACATTTTTGGATTGTGCGAGGAAAGCAGAGCACCCGGAGGAAACCCACGCAGACACAGGGAGAATGTGCAATCTCCACACAGAAAGTTGCCTGAGGCGGAAATTGAACCCGGGTCTCTAGCACTGTGAGGCAGAAGTGCTAACCACTGTGCCACCGTGCCACCATTCTGATAATTTCACATTTACATTTTTAAATGTATAAACTATCATGACCCAACCTAAAATTGAGATTCTTTAGACCTCAGACTTTGCACATAGCTCACAAAACCATTGTTAATTTATTATTCAGTTTTCAAGATGCACTATGAGAGCATCAAAAAGATTTGGTGTAGCCAAGTGACAACATTGGTTACAGACATAAATGTTTTCTGCCAGGAATCATTATGATAGTAAGTGGAGCTCATTTTGAAAGCAAATGGAGTTCATTTTGACTAGATTAAAAATGCAAGAAAACTTTCAAATACCACACTGGGTAGGGACAGCAGTGATATGGGCAGAGGTTGACAAAAGGTCATCATTTATCATACAGTCATAGAGTTATAGAGATGTACAGCATGGAAACAGACCCTTCGGTCCAACCTGTCCATGCCAACCAGATATCCCAACCCAATCTAGTCCCACCTGCCAGCACCCGGCCCATATCCCTCCAAACCCTTCCTATTCATATACCCATCCAAATGCCTCTTAAATGTTGCAATTGAACCAGCCTCCACCACAACCTCTGGCAGCTCATTCCATACACGTACCACCTTCTGCATGAAAAAGTTGCCGTGTAGGTCTCTTTTATATCTTTCCCCTCTCACTCTAAACCTATGCCCTCTAGTTCTGGACTCCCTGACCCCAGGGAAAAGGCTTTGTCTATTTATCCTATCCATACCCCTCACAATTTTGTAAACCTCTATAAAGTCACCCTCAGCATCCGACGCTCCAGGGAAAACAGCCCTGGCCTGTTCAGCCTCTCCCTGTAGCTCAGATCCTCCAGCCCAGGCAACATCCTTGTAAATCTTTTCTGAACCCTTTCAAGTTTCACAACATGTTTCCGATAGGAAGGAGACCAGAATTGCACGCAATATTCCAACAGTGGCCTAACCAATTACCTGTACAGCTACAACATGACCTCCCAACTCCTGTACTCAATACTCTGACCAATAAAGGAAAGCATACCAAATGCCTTCTTCACTATCCTTCATCTACCTGTGACTCCATTTTCAAGGAGCTATGAACCTGCACTCCAAGGTCTCTTTGTTCAGCAACACTCCCTAGGACCTTACCATTAAGCGTATAACTCCTGCTAAGATTTGCTTTCCCAAAATGCAGCACCCCGCATTTATCTGAATTAAACTCCATTTGCCACTTCTCAGCCCATTGGCCCATCTGGTCCAGATCCTGTTGTAATCTGAGGTAACCCTCTTCGCTGTCCACTAGATTAACGGAGACTATTACTAAGCAAATACTTCATGCATCATTTTAATTATGAATGTAAGGAAGTGAGCTTCATTGTCATTAAGACTTTTGCCAGACTTCCGCATCTCAAGCCATTTGATAATTGGCAAATAGGCTGACTCCAAAGAGACCTGCTGTTGATGTCCTTGACATATATGGAGCAAAATGCAGCATATTTGTGGGTTCCCCATTACTTTCTGACAATCAGATTGCACAGATTGCGTTGATAAAAACCCTCCTTACTGACTCTGTGATACCTCTTTACAAAAACAATACAAAATTATTCTCTTGATCTTTCTCTGTCACCACTTCCAGCCTGACAACAATTCCACACAGGGCTCCTGGAGCCTGTTATAATCGGCTTCAAAAGTTTATTAACTCTTGTTGTAAAAGATGCAGTGCTCTCTGACTCAGCTACTCCCTGTGGCAAAGCATTCTACACTACTATGAACACAGTACTGAAAGAGATACGGTTTCGTACAGACTTGCTCTGCTGATGCAGTAAATCATTAAGGCAAGGCTTTATTGCTTCAAGCTTGGGTTAAAAAAAAGTCTATTCTATTCCCAGGAAACAACAGCTGAACTTGGATACTATGTATTTTTGCACTGCTTTCAGGCTGGAAAGAAACTCTCTGGGCTCACTGAGTTCCTAGCCTTGATGTGTTTAAAGGAAAGTGAACAGTCTCTTATTGAAGTGGAATCAAATCTGAACTATTCCCTCCTAAGCTAAGTGAAAACTTGACTCAGTTCCAGCCGTCCACTTCGTTTAAAAAAATAAACAGTTCATGAAACCTAGATTAGTTTCCATTGCTGATTTTACACACTGTTGCCATTCATGCCTAACAAGTGGAAAATCTAGTCTCTATTCCTTACTATGTTAAGTAAGAATCACTGAATAGAATTATACACTTATTGACAGTAAAATGTGCAGTTTAAAGTGTTTGTTATTCGTTTAGCAAGACAGATCAGATTACCTTTTCTGACATGGGCAACATTTGAACAACTGCCAGATCAAATGAAGAAAATTATTGTGAACGTAGGACATTTTCTGAAATATTAACACAGAATAATGTGTAATGAGTTGAAGATTTTGTCAGCTACCCTTCAGGCCTTCGCAAACCCAATCAATGTTACTTCAGAAAGGAAGCAGTCCTGTATTTCCTTTTCATAGTAAATGCCTTAACATAGGTGTTGAATTGGTGCTTGATTTTTGGTGTCTAAAGATGGAAAAATCAAATATCTATTAGGCTAAGCCTTTAGTCCTGGAGAAAAGTAATTCTCTTATAATCACCTTTATGTAAGCATTATGAAAGAGACTGGTAGGAGTTGGTTTGAAATATTTGACAAAGTGACATAACTTGGTCTAACCGCATAATGGCACATGACACAAGACTCCTCTGCACTGTCCCCTCTCCTGAAACAAAAAAAAGTTTCTCAATCCTTTTTCATGAGATTGTATTGCTTTAACCATCATTTGAACTCAGGCCATCTTTGTTGCTTATATTAATAATGCTTTATTTTAGTGCAGGAATTAGCATCATTAATTTTAAATGGATAAATGCTTCTGGCAAATGAGTGAACAAAGAAATGTTATATAAATGTGTTGCATAAATGTGTTCCTGGTCTCTTTCTTACTTATTTCTTCTGTGCATTGTAGATATTTGCCCCTACAATAATGCTTAAAAATAAAACTAATTATTTTAGTTTGTTATTTAACTATATGTTTTTATGCCCTAATTATAGTAGCTTTAGCCATAGAAGGACGCCATTTCTGCAAGGCACATTAATAGCTGAAAAGTAAGATTCCAGAAAATAGGATTGTGCATGTTTGAAAAGGACAATGAACCTAACTTTGCAGGTGTGCTGACTTGTGTTTTACTGGCAGAAAAACCAAAACTGGTTCAAATTATAAGCACCCTTTGATCATGAATACAGTTCAGCATTCATTTCAGTTGAAAGGAAGTGCATGAATTATTTTCTATTATTATATCCATAATAAAGATATTACAACATCCTCATTCAAAAATGCTGTTGCCACTTAACTTAGAAGATGAGAAATATTTTTTATCCATCCTGGTGATGCATTAAGAAATATAATTGCTTCTACTTGCAAGTTTTAATACAAAATAGTCATGAATACAAATCTATGAATAGACTTCCTGCCTATGAACCACATGAAACAGACAGAAATATCCTAATAAAAGAAACAAGAGAAATGAAATTGGTTAAATGGCTCCAAAACAAAGCTGGCACAGATGCCATGGACTGAATGGTCTCTTTCTGTGCTGCAAGCATTCTATGATTCTATTACATAAGAAAATTGGTTAGAACCAATTTCACATAAAGGTCTTAGAGCAGAGCAGACACCCACTGCTGTCATGAATAACTATTTTCTCATCAGCAGAATTTGCATTCAGTCTATTAACAAACAAATGGGTTGAAAGGTTTATTTCTTTACAAAAGATTAAGTTTTAATAATGTTCCCAGTGAATGAGAGTGCTTAGAAGCCAGTTATTGTCATGAAATATATTTAGCACTTCTATTGACACATAGGTTTCAGGTAGAAACTGCAGTCAAGCATAATAAGCCTTGTAAATTTAATAAGTCACAATATATGTAGGCGCTACAATGGAAAGTGTTTGCACATCAATCTTTCCTATGTGTGCAGTCTGGCTGGTAAATAATTCGCACATTTTGTATAAGACTCAGTAGAGCTAGTGAAGAAAGAAATATATTTTGCTTTGATTCCAGCAGGACCTTGTGACAATCTAATTGACAAATTCTATGAGCCCATAAAAACATTTTACAATGTTTATCATGTGATTTAAGCAAGTTTATTCAGTCTATTGGCTCCCTGAGTAAACAGTTATCATTTGGGCTTTAACAATTGAAATCATAAATTCATAGAATGAAACAGCACAAATGGAGACCATTCGGCCCCACATGCATCTGCTGACTTGTTGGTGGAGCAATCCAATTAGTCTCATTCCACTGTTCTTTTCTTAAAAGAGCACAATTTTGAGTTGGCAGGAAAGGTTGCAAAAAGAAAAAATAATTGAACAAATTAGCCCTGAACAGAAACTAACATCTTCTCTCTACTTTTTCACACTGAGGGTGGTTCACATATGGAATGAACTGCCAGATGAAGTATTAGATGTAGGTACAGTTACAACATTTAAAATACATTTGTACAGGCACATGAATAGGAAAGATTTAGAGGGATATGGGTCAACCGCAGGCAAGTGGGACTGATTTAGCTTGGGAAACTTGGGAGTTGGACCAAAGAGTCTGTTGCTGTGCTGTGTGATTCTATGACCTCAACAATTAAGTGCTGGGCAAGAAGATCCATTGGAGACTTTCTTAATTTTCAGTAATTAAAGATTTTACGTGGTCAATTAACGGCTAGTGAAGGGCCTCAACTCACCACCTCCCCTACCACCTGTGGGTTGCAGGTTGTTACTTTTCCAATTTGGTGACAATTAAAGGCACAGATGAGTAAGGTGAGGTCGGAGTGGTTCAGTGGCTGAAAACATTCCCCTGCCTTTGCTTTGCCAACACTGGTCCACTCTTCTTATGACCCATGACCCCCATTCAACAAGAAAAAACAAAATCCTACCTTTTCACTGCTGAATCTTCCAATGGGTATACTTCGACCGGCAGACTTTAGGACCCAGAGGTTGGAGGCCTTTGATTGGCTGGCAGCTTCTGGTGTGACTGGGGTTGTAAATATCAAGACCTGTGATAGGGTAAAATACTTGTCCTCGGTCAGCTTGCCAGCTTTTAATGAGCTGACTGGTGAGTGATTGAGGTGAATAATCTCACCAGTGGCATTGGTGTATTGCTCAACACACTTGCCCCCTGAATTCGAACAACTATGTTTATAATATTTATGCACTGCTCTGAAATTCAATATTATTTTGGGGATAACAGATATTAATCTGAATAGGAGTAAACATTTTTCACAGTTTCACATTCTGGTTGAAAATTATCGGGGTAGTAGGAGTAAGCAATTCAGTTCCTTGAGCCTGCTCCACTATTTATACTCCACTTCCTTCCCTCCCAATGACCCTCTAAACTGTGACTAATTAAAAATCTGTACATCTCTTCCTTAAATTTATTCAGTGTCCCGGTGTCCACTGTACACTGGAGTAATAAATTCCACAGATTCAAGACCCTTTGAAAAAAGTAATTTCTTCTCATCTCTGTTTTAAGTAAAACTGTGACCTCTCATTCTAGATAACCCCACAAAGGGAAAAACCCCTTTCCACATCAACTTTGTTAATCCCCTTTTTCATCTTATATGCCACAACTGGATCTCTCCCTATCCTTCTAAACTCAAGCAAATATCAACCTAAACTGCTCAATCTTACCTCATAAGACAAGCCTTTCATCTCTGTATGTTTTCAGATGATTTTTAGCACTAATGTTTATGTTCTTCCTTGCTAGTCCAACTTGTAGAAAAAAAGGCTATTCATCACAAGTTCAAGAAACAAAGGAATAAAAGTCTAAAAAAATGTAAAATAAGGTGAAGTAATAACCTGCAATATTCACCCTCTCTACAACAGTCTAAATAAGATAGGTATTAAAGCTGAAAGTCAAATGACAAAATTTACTTCAAATTGTTTTTTACATCCAACAAATACCATTCAGAAATTCACTTAAAATCTTCTTTCACACAATTATTTTATTAAACAATTTTAGCTCCTGCAAAAAAGAACCAAAAATATCTAAATTTATACACAATTATTTTCAAAACCATTATTTGACAAAAATATTTGTTTTAGAATTAATTTACATTAATTCACTTGCATTTACTTTGCTTGATGCTATTTTAATCATGTTTATGATTTTTCTGTTTGATTTCTACTAATCATTCCCTACATCCTGAGTGTTGCTCTCATGAATCCTCAGGATAAAAAGTTTCATCTACACCTATTTCCCTCAATGTTTGCTAATGCATCTGAATATTTTCACCATCAGTGTCAAAAACAATGATTACAGTATTGTTCTTGACATTTTCAATATCAATGTCTGGATTTTCAGTGTATGTTGAAATGTTAAATATACCACATTTCATCTTTTGTTCACCTATGGGTGGGGGTGTCAATGGAAAAGCCAAAATCTGTTGTTCAGTTTTTATTAAATTGAAATTTCACCATCTGCCATGCTGGAATTAAACCCATGACCTTACACTTGTACTCTGGGATACGAACCTACTGACCTTATCACTGTGCCATCAGCTCCTTATTTTCCCTTTAAAATGAACAGGTTGCCCAATGATTTCAGTCAGCAGTAAAACATCAATGACATTTCAGTCAGTCTGGAATCAAATGTTGACCAGGTAAGGATGCCAGACTTATTAACCATAAATGATATGAGTAAACTAGTAAGTTTTTAATGACAGTTATTGATAACTGTCAAGGTCGTCATTACTGATACTGGCTTTACAATCCAGATTTATTAATTGAATTCAAGTTCCATCAGTTACCATTGCACTCCAAGAGCATTTTGTTTGGGTCACTAGTGCAGTGACATTACCATTATATCACCACCTCCCCTCAAATCAAAACAAAGAGATTTATTGATTATTGTACTAACCTGTTATACTGTTTTAAGGAGCTGTTTTGTTTTTGTTACTCTTGTGAGAAGTATATTCAGTGAGTTAGATGAGTCATTTCAGGGTGACAATTATAATTTATCATCCAGGCAACACATTGAAGGTAGCTATTTTTCTATTTTGTTGCAGACCAATATTCAAATCCCTATGAATTACTATCATTATTATACATTGAATCTGATTGGCAATTATGATGTGTGTCATAAACAAAGGCTTCCTTAAAAAGTCATCAGGCTGAATTTTACCAGAAAACAGCTGAGTGTTATTTTCATGGAAGGATTCTCTCCATAATGCCCTCATGGGTTTTCTCAGACTATCTTCTCAAACTCTCCTCATTACTAATGGAAAACACTCCCATGGTACTCAACTCGCCATATTCGCCCAGTTGCCATACGTGGAAGATCTCACTACTGCCCAGACATCCAGGGATCCCTGGCATCGGCTGAATAAGTGCCTATATATAAACTCAGTCAAATGCTGGCTTGTCTTGAACTGCCTGACAGGGTTTATTTGATTTGCCCCAGAAATGGCAGACAAGGAAACCTTAGTGCCCCACTTTGTGTACAGAGATTTGGTGGTCCTGGTGGATAGGGTGTTGTGGAGGAGAGGCATCATCTTTCTTACAACTTGCAGAGGAGGTCTCCACACCAAGCTGCGCCAGCTTGGTCCAGGCTTGGATCTGGGTCAGTGAAGTGTCTATGGTCCAGAGGAAAAGGCAGCCTTACCACAAGAAGGCCAATGACCTTCTCTACTGCGCCAGGGTAAGTTTCACCAGATTCTCTCTAATACCTCACACTTACTTTATCTGTGCTACTGCACTTACCTCCCACCGAGGCTCATGCTCCACCATTCTCACCATTGCAATCATCATCTCCCCTCACTCACTCACTCACTCCCAGCCATTCCAATCATCCCAGACAACTGACCTTTCTTGGTCTCTGCGCTGCCTACTCACTCACTCACGGCACCTCACCACCTTCCCCTCCCCATCTACACCAGCGCTAACAACTGTGCTACCAACTTTCATTGCACTAAGTTCCTCATTCTGTCTCATTCTAGAAGGTGCAACCTACAATAGCCAGGACATAGGGATGGCTGCATGACATTTGGCCCCACAACCCATATGGGGCTGGCTGGCTGGCTGGGACCAAGACTGCTCATATGGTGATACGGAACAGTCATGATCTGGCAGATAAGCAAGAAACATTGGGAGAAAGTGAGGACTACAGATGCTGGAGTTCAGAGTTGAGAGTGTGGTGCTAGAAAAGCACAGCAGGTCAGGCAGCATCTGAGGAGCAGGAAAATAGGTGTTTCGGGCATAAACCCTTCATCAGGAATCGCAAGCAAGCTAGAAGGATTGTCTATTGCTGTACTTTTATTGTCACAGTGAATGCATTTTTAATATGACCAAACTTCACCCCTTGTTTCCAATGCATTCTCTCTTCTGGCCCTTGCAGGTACCAGTGGAATCAACATCTGAGGCCAGCACTGCAAGATATCTCCTTTTCCACCTGAGAAGAAGTATTTCTGGATCTTTGAGACATTGCACTGGCAAGGCAACCTCCTGCAAATCACACTCACCCCCCACCCTGCCACGAGCTTATTCCTGGTTCCTCAGGATGGATATTTCATCTAGATTAAAGTCAGGTGCTCCCCTTCACTGCTACATCTCTGCTCCCTGTTCAAGAAAGAAATACCCATCATTAGCAGTCAGAGAACTGCCGGAGCCTAGGCACTTAATCTGCCCCAGGCAGGAGCGGACCCCATGTTATCGGTCACTACACACTTCATTGAAATGCACAAACAGACACAGGAGCATGAGGCAGGCCTGCCAGAGGCATGAAGCATACTGACACAAAGTTTGTAAAACTACACACCAACACTATTTACATCATGCTGCCTCGAGCTTGTAAGAATTTGGTTGCCTCCGTAGATAAGCTGATGGCTGCCACAGACAGCCAGATGTCCAGCAGTCTCGATGTTTGCACAGTCCACCCACACACATGCATTCTATTACTCCAGTCACTGGTGGTCAGCACCAACAACAAGGCGACAGGCAGACGAGGGACCTCGATCCCAAATCCAGATGCCCCTTCCTGAAGGGTGACATGGTGGCTCAGTGGTTAGCACTGCTGCCTCACAGCACCAAGGTCCCAGTTTTGATTCCAGCCTCAGGTGACTGTCTGTGCGGAGATTGCACATTCTCCCCGTGTCTGCATGGGTTTCCTCCCACATTCCAAAGATGTGCAGGTTAGGTGAATTGGCCATGCTAAATTGCCCCATAGTGCGTTAGTCAGAGGAAATGGGTCTGGGTGGGTTACTCTTTAGAGGGTCAGTCTGGACTGGTTGGGCCGAAGGGAATCTAATCCTCCCGAGGATGCCGGGTGATGCCAGTAGGTACTTAGACAGAGAAAGAACCACATACAGACCGCCTCTCAAACATTCCAGAAGCTGTCACCCTCAGCTCTGCAGGAGTTCAAGCCAAAAAGGTGCTCCTCCCTCTGGGTGGCACACACTCAGCAGGTCTGGCCAGGTTTTTTTTTACAGTCCCATGCAGAGTCAAATCTAACCTAGAGTATTATTGATTTACAGTGTGTGTGATCCACAATGGTTTGAAATTAACATTGCGCAAAATGTAAAACAATGCCTCAGTGTTCAACACTAAAATGCCTTAACTTGATCAGCCATTTAAAAAAAGAATACTGTTTCCTAATGTGAACCGAATTGGCAGAAAGTACACTGCCAACCATTAATCTTAGCTGGCAACCAAGTACCCCATCTCAATTTGCTTAACTTTGAACCTCTCAGTTTGTATTACTTAAACCGCCAGGTACTTTTTGTCATATAATGTTGAAAAGAAGTAATCTCTTTATACTTTACAACCTGATAAAATGTGTTGATAAAAATTGTCATTTAAAATTGTCTTTCATCATTAGCTGTTTTCTGGCATGTCACAGTGACAAAATTAAACAAAGGTCACCATTTACAAGCTTATACTATAACCCGCTGAATGAAGCATTTAATTTTTGATTAAATCAAAACAATTGTGCGATTTGTTAAATAATTATTTGCAGTTCTTAATTATTTACTGTGATTTTATATTTTATTTTACAATAACTGCATACAATTTTACTCTATCAGTCAATAATGTACCACATAGATTTACTTAGAAAATTACTTGGTAGCCACAGTTAATTAATAGATCAATTTTTTGTACTTTTATTAGTATTAAGCCATATAAGTGCCAGCCAATGGCTAGCTCCAGCAACAAGAATCTAACTACCACTCCTTAACATTCTCAGACATTATATTTGCTTATTCTCCCCATCAACATGGGCAACAAAAACTGGCCTGACCAACGATGTCCGCAATCCAGGAAAAAACAAAAAAAAAATTCTGAATACACAGATAGTTTAAATAAATTGGTATGTTGGACAGAAGCAATCTGAGATTCTAACTGATATTAGCAAGGAAATAATTTTCTTACAGACAGGTCAATTTTATAATTTCTATCACCTTAGTTGTACAGTTGTTCGATTGTCCAATTTGTTTTCATCTTTCCTTTGCACTTAGTATTTCTGCAATGTGATTTTCTTATCAACAATACTCAAAAGTAGAAAAGCCTCATTATCATGCATGTGAATTTAAATGCACTACTTAAATCGAACACTGAATTCCTGCTTGATCACAGAATGTCCTAGAGTATGTGGAGGGGGTTTGTTCCAAATTCCAGTTTAATCTTTCCCTCTCAGGTGTCATAAATTATCAGAAAAATCACCTTGATCTGAATTTAGTTCAAGTTGCATTTGAGTGATGGTCAATAGTTGAGTTATCAGTTTCTCCCTGGAAGTGTCAATAAATATGTATTTTAATGATTACAGCATTCTGGAGGAAGTTTTGCAGCTTACTATGGCCTATACTGGATTTGTTATTGTTTCTGAAAGTTGTATTGTAAGTCCTACGTTTGTGTGTTTGAAGATTTTGCCAATGTTGGATTGTAGATCAACAGCAAGATATATTTCTGTTAAATATTTCCAAACCACTGAGCTACTGTAGATTAGGCCCTTTCAGAGCTGCATCACATGACCCTGCGGGATGGCATTCCAATGCCTACTTCATGTGTAACGTCTAATGTAGCAATATACAGGTAATAGCATCCAAGTGTGAATGTCGCATCTGCATCATTCTAACATGGAATGCAATAACTCTCATCATTTTATTTCCTCTGGGTTGCTTTCACCAACTAGGGCATGTCAAAGGGAAGATTTGCTGATTTTTTTCGGGGGGGAATAGTTCATTGCTTATTCAATTGAAAGAAGTCATGGACTGGTGCAACATTGCTCATATTGTACACTATGCAAAGAGAGGAGAAAATTAACACACTTTGGCTATTTTGGAGAGATTGACACACACAAGGGTCCAAACAAATATTTGGTACTTTTGAAAAATAAACAGAAAATGACATAATACTCATTACCCACAAAACCATGGAATTTTTCAGATTATGAGGGGTGGATTGGCAGCACAGTGGTTAGCATTGCTGCCTCACAATGTCTGTGACCTAGGTTCAATTCCATCCTCCAGTATAATGTTTGCGCATTCTCCTCCTGTTCTGCGTGGGTTCTCCTGCAATTCAAAGATGTGCAGGTTAGTTGGGTTGGTAATACCAAATTGTCTGTTGGTTGGGTGGATTAGCCATGGGAAGTGCATGATTATAGGGCCTAGGTGGGATGCTCTTCAGTGACACAATGTGGAATGGACTGTCAAATGGCTTGCTTTTCAGATATTTTTATAGTCCCACTTCTGCCTCAAGATAACCTCAAGACACCTTTCAGTTCAATGTCTCATGATCACTGGCCTGGATGTAACATGCGGTTGCATTTTTCCATTAACTTTCAACCCTTGACATTGGAAGTAATTTGGGTAAAGGAGGTTCCCCTAATGGCCGATATACCATACGGCATATTGTCTATAAACAGGAAAAGTGTGGCACTGGAAAAGCACAGCAGGTCAGGCAGCATCTGAGGAGCAGTAGAATCGATATTTCGGGCATAAACCCTTCATCAGTATTATAAGGTGGGGTTGGAGGAAAAGGAGCTGAGAGATAAATAGGTAGTGGTGGGGCTGGGGGGAAGGTAGAATGGAAGGTGATAGGTAGATGCAAGTAGTGGGTGATGATGATAGGTTGGAGGGGAGGGTGGAGCAGATAGGTGGGAAGGAGGATGGGCAGGTAGGACAGATCCTAAGGGTGGTGCCAAGTTGGAGGGTTGGAGCTGGGATGAGGTGGGGGAGGGGAGATGAGGAGGCTGTATGATTGGCGTTGGCATTGTGTGGCTGGCATGGGCACCGCCCTCTTGAACTGTCTTACCTGTCCACCTTCCTTCCCACCTATCCGCTCCACCTGCGTCTACCTAGCGCCTTCCCAGCTACCTTCCCCCCGGCCTGATCCTTACCCTCCTTTTTACCTCTCAGCTCCCCCCCATCCCTCCCCGCATTCCTGATGAATGGCTTATGCCTGAAATGTCAACTTGCTGCTCCTGACCTGCTGTGCTTTTCCAGTGACACATTTTCAGCTCTGATCTCCAGCATCTGCAGTCCTCACTTTCTCCTATAAACTGAAAAGGTCAACCAATAATGTTATTTCCCCTTTTATAGATAAAGGATACTCCTGAATATGTGCATCTGTCAAATTAGCTATTAACCAGCTTTCCCAATGGTAAAAATATCAAATTGCATTGGCCAAGAACCAAGCAGGCTGGGAATCTGATTGACTGAGTTATGTATTCATTGACACCAACCTATTCCTCTCTGCTCCACTTATCGTTGTGTCCTCTCCGAAGCTAAGATCAGTTATGTGCCACCATTGCTGTGTATATACAGCTCTTACATGTTTCTGCCTTTCCAATGTTCTAGAGAATGGTACTCTTGTGTATTAACTGTTATATCCAACAGAGAAAAATGAAGAGATACCACAGTCTACGCTGTGTGCTATGCTATAATTTGGACCAGAGGGTCTGAATTCTAGAGGAGAAAGTGAGGACTGCAGATGCTGGAGATCAGAGCTGAAAGTGTGTTGCTGGAAAAGCACAGCAGGTCAGGCAGCATTCAAATAGCAGGAGAATCGATGTTCCTAAAGAAGGGCTCATGCCCGAAACATCGATTCTCTTGCTCTTTGGATGCTGCCTGACCTGCTGTGCTTTTCCAGCAACACATTTTCAGGTCTGAATTCTAGTCTCACCTGCCCCAGATATGTATCATAATATGTCTGAACAGATTGACTAAGAATATCTATAAAATTTGGCTGCACTTTATCTTTGACACAAGTGTCTATCCTTCACAAAGTTTACAAGTAAGTAAGGACTCTTGTGGTAAAGTTCCTGCCTGAGTTCGCAGTTCAAACCCCATCTGCTTCAGAGATGATCACTCATCTGAACAGGTTGGTTAAAAGTATCTATTTGGAGAACAAGTTTTTCGCAATGCCTGGACAATATGGACAAATTTTTCTGAAACAGCTCTTTTTATTTGTTGTGGAGCCAAATATTCCTATCATTGTCCACAGGTTAGTACTTTAGAACAGAAATATTGATAGTTCTACCAGATGTGTGTTCCCAAAGAATAAATAAAATATTTCCATCCTGTTTCAGTTCCAAGACTCTTTTCATTTGTTGAAAACCATCAATACATACACAATGGGTTCACATTCCTGTAGAAGGACTACAGTGAAGAGTGCAAATGGGCACAAGTGATATACCCTGCAGAAGGTTTTGTTGTGCGTGGACCATTCACAAAATATAACTTTTGTTATGTGTTTAACTGCATCTGAGAAAGGCACTCTAGCAATTGTCATTTTGTTTGTCATAGGTTCAGAACAGAATGAATTTTAATCTTTTAAAATGTGTGGGGTAGTAAAGAGCAGGAAACCTATGCTTTTATGAAATAAAGAGACTTCTTTGCAAATATAACACTGATTTCCGTGCTAGCTGAAAGGAGAAGTCTAAGTGCCAAGGCGGAGTGAGTGGTGGAGTAATCAGTAAATTGAACGTCAAATGAATTTGTTTAACTCCAGGTTATTCACTGTATTGGTTTCAATGAACTGCACCCACAGCAGGAAGCTGCTGCTACAGTCTGGTGCAGCAATCTGGTGGTGGGCTATGGTGAAAGCATTGCTTTACTCTACCACAGAACTAACTTTCAGAATATTCATGTTGAATATTAACGAACGAAACTCATTCAGAATCAATTTGTTGGAAAGTTTGGGGGATGGTAGGATTGGTGCACCTCAGTAATTTTTACTCGTAACACTCAATCATGTAATTTCCATCCAATCCTACTTTGCAGTAACCAATAGATGAACATGATAACTTCACTAACATATGATGAGTGACCTAATGTCAAATTCCTGTGTATTTTCTCCCCCTATATTCCAGGAAACAGTGTCGGCCTTTTGGCTCGGCCCAATTATAAACTCCAAGTTACCAGTTACCAGAGGATTTTGAGATCTGCTGGATCTTGCCTGGACCTTGAAGGATCACTGAAGGAGCTGAACATCTATTGGTGGATCTTTATGCTGGTTTCAGCATAAAGCCATTTCAGTGACCAGCCAACCAGAGCCAAGGTGTCCACAAGTACCCCTGCCCCAGGCCAGGGTGTCTGGAACACAGACAGGGTGGCTGGACAAGGAACACCTGTCAATTGGACCTTCTTTATGAAGAGGATCCACCTGGTTCCAAGCAACAGATTTTCTGGAGAAATTATGATCACAAAGGTTGCTCTATCAGGGAGATTTGGGCTGATAGCCTTCATTGTTATCATCAGAAAACCTCGAGATCGCGGCTGGAAGGTGATTGCGAGTGGAGCATTGTTGATTGAGCTGAGCTGCAGTTGGTGCTGACTTCAGCCTAACACCAATTCAGTGCCCAGCCAACCAAATCTATAGCCTTTGCACCAGCCCAGGAGCTCCGCAATACCATTAGGGTGACTGTGAAGAAGGTGGAGGAAGGATCACCGGTCATCTGGACCTGCGTCATGAAGACTGATCACCTGAATTGCCACAGGCTCCAAGCAGCAGATATTTTCTGTCAACAGGTTTTTGTTGGGATTCTGTGCGGTACGGTCTGTTCCCTGGGATGCACACCGGGAGACAAACATTATGTGTGACTGGAGGGCCATTGACTCGGTGAAAGTGACTCTTTGGTCTGCCTGAAACTTGTTGGTCTTCCAAAGCTGAGTGTTGCAGACTGGCACATTCCAAGGTCGAGGACCACATGCTGAAGGACACACTAAGCTTGAGGCAGCCGCTGCCAAGGCGCAGAGGGGAAAGTCCACGGTCTGAGGTCTTTCAGCCAAAGTACAATGGGGTTCCATTCAGTTATTGTGACCCTGCTAGTGCCTCAAATGTACGTAAATATGGTCTTGTATAAATAAGAAATGCCCTGGGTTTGTTTGTTCTCCATATGTAAAGATTGTGTACAGAAATGAACTGCTCTAGTGACTATGTATGTGTATGAAGATATTTTGGAATAAAGTATATTTTTGAAATATGAAAAGATATTTTCTGTCTGCAGGATTTTCCAAGTGGGGAGTATTTTGATGTGACCTTCAGGAACATGAAGCAATATGAGCATCTCCTGAGGTATTTGAGGTGAAAGGAGATGGGGTCCCCATTCCGTCCTGTCAGCAACACCATTGTTCATTCTCCCTGCTCAGAGGAGCCGGATTTTAGATTAGATTCTATACTGTATGGAAGCAGGCTCTTTGGCCCAACAAGTCCACACCAATCCTCGGAAGAGTAACCCACCCAGACCCATTCCCATACCCTATATTTACCCCTGACTAATGCACCTAATACTATGGGCAATTTAGCATGACCAATTCACCTAACCTGCATATTTTTGGATTGTGGGACACGCAGACACAGGGAGAACATGCAATCTCCACACAGACAGTCACCTGAGGCGGGAATTGAACCAGGGTCCCTAGCACTGTGAGGCAGCAGTGATAAACACTGAGCCAACATGCCACCCATTACAATCCATTTGTACAACCCCTCATGTGAAGGCTGCAGAAGTCCTGATCTTCCTGGGAAAGTACATACAGCGAGAAGGAGGCAGCACTGACACAGGGGGCCCCTGTGGAATCTGAACCAGCAGGTGCCAGGACAAGGTGACCCTGAAGGTGGATGATAGTGGAAATATCCTCCACCCTGCCCTCCAGCTTTGCGATTGGAGGGAGCAGAGGCAACTTGACATTTGCGGGGCAGCCTAGGGTATGTCCAACCTGTAGAAATGAATCTCTGCAGGAACTGCAAACAGGAGGGCTACCTAGCTAAGGACTGCAAGGAGTCCTAGAGCTGTAATCTGTGTGGGGATGCAGGCCTGTACAACGCCTGCCCTCATGGAGGAAAAGGACAGTTACCTCAGCACTGAGAGTGTCCAACTGTTCACCACACCACGAAGATGCAGGGAATCCCCTGGTGACAAGATTCCATAATACCTCAAAATGGGTTTTAAAATTGCCAGTATTAATGCGCGGAGCATAAACTTTCTACACGATGTATTTCCACATTGATTTATCTGGCCATTGTCAAAGCAGACCTCCTGTTTTTGAGGGATACCACAGCTCAGCAGCTGCAGGAAATGGTCAAGCTCATGGACCTACGGGCCTTCGAATTGGTGAGGGGAAAACAATTGCTGTTCCTTCAGCCTGGGTAATCTGCTATGAGGAGACAACTTCACCATCTGCAAAGTTAAGGAGGTGGTGGGTGGGTGTCTCCACATAATTATGTACAGAAACACTCCCCTGAGATTAATTAACGTTTAGGCCCTGGTAATAAAGAATAAGAGGCTGGCCGTGACATCCACGCTGGTCCCTCTGGCAGGAGATTTCAACTGCATTATTGAAGCAGATGGATGATCCAGAGGGACTGACAGTAAACCAGAACCATGCCCAGATTCCTGAAGGAAATTGTTAAAGCCTCCAAACTGCTTGTTGTCTTCAGCACCCTGCAGACGGAGCACTGCATAGATACATCTAGTTGCAGCCAGAGAGGTCCATCCACTCAAGGATAGATTTCCTGTTTGTGTCCTGCACACTCACAGTTAGATCTACTGACTTTAAGCCAGTGTCTTTCTTTGACCATTGCCTTCTGCTGGTCAGCTGTCACCTACAGGACGATCAGCAAACCGGCAAGGGAATGTGGAAACTGAATGTGAAACTGTTGACCCCAGAACACATTGAGGAGCCTGAGAGGGATTCCACAGGTTGGAGAACTGTGAAGCCCCTCTTTGAGTCTCCAGCTGAGTCATAGAGATATACAGCATGGAAACAAACCCTTTGGTCCAACCCTGTCATGCCGACCAGATGTCCCAACCCAATATAGTCCCACCAGCCAGCACCCGGCCCATATCCCTCCAAACCCTTCCTATTCATATACCCTTCCAAACGCCTCTTAAATGTTACAATTGTACCAGCCTCCGCCATTTCCTCTGGCAGCTCATTCCATACACATACCACCCTCTGCATAAAAAAGTTGCACCATAGGTCTCTTTTATATCTTTCCCCTCTAACTCTAAACCTATGCCCTCTAGTTCTGGGCTTCCCAACCCCAGGGAAAAGACTTTGCCTATTTATCCTATCCATGCCCCTCATCATTTTGTAAACCTCTATAAGGTCACCCCTCAGCCTCCGACGCTCCAGGGAAAACAGCCCCAGCCTATTCAGCTTCTCCCTACAGCTCAAATCTTCAAACCCTGGCAACATCCTTGTAAATCTTTTCTGAACCCTTTCAAGTTTCACAACATGTTTCCGATAGGAAGGAGACCAGAATTGCATGCAATATTCCAACAGTGGCCTAACCAATGACCTGTACAGCCGCAACATGACCTCCCAACTCCTGTACTCAATACTCTGACCAATAAAGGAAAGCATACCAAACACTTTCTTCACTATCCTATCCACCTGTGACTCCACTGTCAAGGAGCTATGAACCTGCACTCCAAGGTCTCTTTGTTCAGCAACACTCCCTAGGATCTTACCATTAAGTGTATAAGTCCTGCTAAGATTTGCTTTCCCAAAATGCAGCACCTTGCATTTATCTGAATTAAACTCCATCTGCCACTTCTCAGCCCATTGGCCCATCTGGTCCAGATCCTGTTATAATTTGAACCCTCGATGCTGTCTACTACACCTCCAATTTTGGTGTCACCTGCAAACTCACTAACTGTACCTCTTATGCTCGCATCCAAATCATTTATATAAATGACAAAAAGTAGAGGACCCAGCACTGATCCTTGTGGCACTCCACTGGTTGCAGGCCTCCAATCTGATCTTTAACCTCAAATGTGTTGAGAAGGTTAGACAGACAGAAGGGGAAAACTGCCCAAACTCCAGAAAAGTATGCAGACCCTAGTCCTGCTGCAGCTGATGGGAGTTGATGCCATGAGGATCTCCAGGAGGCGAAGAGCCAGCAAGCCATTGCCTCAAAGGCCTCCAAGATGGTTTTTTGGTCCAGGGTCCACACCATGGAGCAGGGTAAGACACGCTTGGGTTTCTTCTTCCAGAAGGTGCACAGGGAGAGTCTGTGGTCAGCAGCCTGAAGGAAAAAGATGGCTTGGTAGCATCATCATCTCAGTCTGACACCCTGAGGATCAGGTATGATGAAACCAACAGTAGCTCGGCCACCCCAGTCGTTCCTGTCTTCTATCATGGAGGTCTTAGACAACAGCATTTGGGACTGGCTGGACCAGTCACTATCTCTGGATGAGCTGACAAAGGTCCTTGAGGTCTTGGAACAGTATAAAACTCCCGGAAGTATTAGCTAACTAGCCTAGTTGTCTTGAACTCCATGGGATCTGATTGGCCAGATCCTGCTGCAAGTGTATGGTGATATGCTTCTGTCAGGTAGTGTGTGTGAATCCATGAGCAAAGGTATCATCACCCTGATGTACAAGCGGAAGGGGGATAGAAGGAAATAAGAAATTTGTGACCAATTTCACTGTTAAATATGGATTACAAAATCCTTTCTAAGATCATTGCCAACTGTCAGGTCAGGTCTGCTTTGGGATTAGTGATTTACCCTGACCATTCCTGTGCTGTACTGGGCAGGATGATTTCTGAGATCCTCACGCTCCTCAGGGATATGATCACCTACACGCGAGACATGGGGTGAATGGCTGCCTTATCAGCCTAGACCAGGGCAAGGCCTTTGACAGGAAACCACAATCTACATGAGCGATGCGCTCTCCAAAATGGGCTTTGGGGAGGAAATCCATAACTGGATCTGACTGTTGTACACAAGCATCAGCAGTGCAGTCTCAATCAATGAGTGGGAATCAGAACAATTCCTGACTAGATCTGGAGTCAGGCAGGACTCTACTCTCTCCCGCTTTGTTTATGTGTTGTATAGAGCCTTTTACTGAGTCCATCAGGAAGGATATGAGCCTGAGAGAGGTGATTATTCGAGGCAGCAGAGGCCTGCAGGTCAAAGCCTCCCTGTACATGGATGATATTGCCATTTTCTCCTTGGATCTGCTGGCAGTGCACAGATTCATGAGCATCCTTGACCAGTTCAAACTAGCCTCAGGAGCCAAGGTAAGTCGAGGCAAGAACAAGGCCATGTTCTTTGGGGACTGGGCTGAGCGATCCTTTATCCTCTTTACCTTCAGGACACATTAACTGAAGATGCTGGGAATATGATTCAGATGGGCTGGGTATATGTCAATATCACCAAGGCAAGGCAGATGGGAGCATCACCCCCTCTCCATTGTGGGTAAACTCCTGGTCATCAGATATGAGGTGCTCTTGATTGTTGTATGTGGCATAGGTCTGGCCTGTTCCCTGAGCATACACCACTGCAGTCACCTGAGCCATCCTCCACTTCATCTGGAGGTCAAGGAGAGACCATGTCGACAGGGATACCCATGTACAAAGCTCTAGATAAAGGGGAAAGGACATACCTGATGCCACCCTCATCTTGATGGCCATCTTTGTGTGTGCTGCATCAAGCTGTGCGTGGATCCCTGGTACGCAAACACCAAGTGTCACCTGTTCCCGGTGTTGCAAAGAATGGGACTCACCTCATTGTCACAGAACGCTGCAAGTAGTTGGACCATTCCATATCACCTGTCCCTTGTGGAAAAATTTACAAAGGACCACAAGTCCATGAGACATTAGTCAGCACAGAGCATCCTCAAGACGCTGTGCAAAAGGAGAGGGTGGATCCTGTCATGTAGTTCCCTGAGGAGACTGTCAAGGTCATTTGGCAGAATGCCTCATCACCAGAACCTTCGAACAAGCCCCAAGACATGGCTTGGCTGGTGGTGAGAAGGTCACTAACCATCAGATTCCCCATGTATACCCAGACTCTCTGCACCACCGCACTCTGGCCTCGCAGCCGTGGCTGCAATGGGCATGGGAATAGACTGTCACAGACCTCCTTCTGGAATGTGCCATTGCAAAGAAGGTCTGGAGAAAGATGCAGTGGTTTTTGTTGAGGGTCATCCCGAGCAACTCCATGACACAGGCCTCTGTGCACTCTGGCCTGTTCCCTGGCATGTACACTGAGACAAACATCAACTGCACCTGCAGGACTTAGTGGAAGATGTTCTTTGGTGGAAACTTGTTGGTCTTCCAGTGTGAAGAGGTGACCTCGATCGAGTGTTGCAGACTGGCACAATCCAAGATCCAGGACAACGTGATGAGGGATGCACTAAAGCTTGGGGCAGCTGCTGCCAAGGTGCAGTGGGGAAAGACCACAGTCTGAGGTCTTCCTGCTGAAGTTTACCGAGGGTCGATTGAGTTATCAGACCCTCTTAGTGCCTCAATATCTATAAATACTCTCCTGCATGAGAAGTAAATGCCTTTGGCTTTTGCAACTGCAGGGAATGTCAAATTCTAACGTAAGTTTTCCTTGAAAACGTACAGAACTGCTTTAGTACCTGTGAGTGTAGGTAATGGTTGCTTTTGTGAATAAAGTATATTTTTGCAAAATTCCAGGAAACAATCAATATTCCTCGTAAAGACTATAAAGTAGCTGACATTAAAAAATGGAAAGATGGGGCGGTTGAGCTATAAGGAAACAGTCCGAGGCAAGTATGTCTCCTTTTATTTTTGTATGCTGCAATTTCCTTCCAAGCCTGGGAGCAGTGTCACTTTAAGACTCTGCGACTGGCTTGATAAGCGTGGGTTGTGTTGTGACAGACACTCTCTCTCTCTGTCGTAGGAGAAAGACTGAGCTCCTGACTGACTGGCTGATTGACTGATCCAAGCCATGTGGGGTACGAGGCGCAGATTCTTAATCGTCCTGCTCTTCTCGACTGCTTTTACGATCGACCTGCTCTTCAACATCTTACCAAAGTTACAGCAGCGGTCGATTGGGAACCTGCGCTGCCCGTGTGAGGAGTCTCTCAACAGCAGTGCTGTTCTGCGGGGCTCCCCGCCCCTCGACACAACTCTCTCCAAACTCCGCCAACTCTTCTCGCACCCTTTGTACCGGGAACAGAAGGTCGCCCGGGGAACTGGGGAGCCCCTCGTAGAAAAGGACGATGCTGTGAAATATTGCAATTACAAAGCGAAAGCGGCGAATAGGTAAGTCGTGGGTAAACTCTCTCTCTCTCTCTCTGTTAGGATTATTATTCCTGCAAATACGTGTTTCGTCTGAAGTGTGTGAGGGATAAATGCAAATCATGGAAATAGTTGTTCACTTTTTTAAACAAAAAAATCCATTGATGAAATCCTCCTGTCGCTATCCGGGGGAAATTGAGCTTGCTCATTGCTGACATCTGACACACATACATACTACAGCTCATCGACAGGTAGACACTTATGGACTGAAAGCATCAGCTGCCAGTCTCAATGTTCCTTTGCCCCAGTTTGTGTGACAGTAGCCCTGTTGCTAGCTCATCTCACAAATAACTTGAGCTACTGGACTGCTCGTCTGGTGCCTGGGGCAAGAAGGAAAGCAAAATCCTGCTGCTGTCGGAGATCTGCAATAAAAACAGCAAGTGCTGGAGAAATCTCAGCGGGTCTGTGCAGAGAGAACAGAATTAACGCTCGGAGACCAAAGAGTAATGGGACTCAGCATTTGGAACCAACATTATCTGTATTTCTCTGGGTCAGTCGGGATCCTTTTCATTACTGAATTTTGATTGGGTTGGCATGTTGGCTCAGCACCATAGTCTCACAGGACTAAGGACCTGGGTTCAATTCTAGCTTTGGTCAAATGTCTGTGTGGAGTTTGCATGTTCTTCCCGTGTTTGTGTGAGTTACCTCTGGGTGCTCTGTTTTCCTCCCACAGTCCAAAGATGTGCAGATTAGGTGAATTGGCCAGGCTAAATTGCCCATAGAGTTAGGTGCATCATACAGAGGGAAATAGGTCTGGGTGGGTTACTCTACGGAGGGTCGATGTGGACTTGTTGGGCCAATGGTCTGTTTCCACACAGTAGGGAATCTAATCTTGATTTACAGCTGTCAATCATTCTGTAAAGTCATCCCATGAAGTGCCACTGTGCCACTCTACTTCACCCACTGCTTGTGCCAACTGAGTGCCTCACTAGTCCGTTGCAATTTGACGTGTCCAGGATGGTACATTCGGTAAAGCCAGCATTTCTTGAGATTTGCTTTTAAATCTACCCTGAGCTAAGTAACTCACATTTTCCAATCAACAGGTCAAAGGAAAGCCTGATATTTTACTAGCAAATAGAAGCTATTGTTCTTGCAATCAGCCTCTTTGGACCTGATTTTAGGATTGAGTGCATGGATTTGGAATGGATTAAAATCAGGTCCCAAATCAATGCAGTCAGTGTTAATTGTTAGAAAAAATGTGCCATTTAAATTTTAAAAGAACCAGTATTTAATTCACCAATTTTCTTACATATTTGGCTGAAGTGAAAAAATATATAAATTTTAAGAATAATCCTGAAATTTTTGAAATTGGAAATTATTTAGTTCATGTTGCAGTTTCCCAAATATAACTGATCAGACAGGCATTGAGTTAACCTGTCTCCATGTAGCAAATTCAAATGCTCTCTGTACAATGTACTTAAAGCAGTTTGAGGCACAAAATAATTATACAACACAGTTGGAAGTGCTGCACAAGTGTATCCCACACGTGGTTCATTTCATAGCTCAACTGAGAAATACAGTTTAAGACCATTTTTTGAATTTGTGTTGAGACTCTTGCCAAATCCTACAGCGATATCAAGGGCTCTGAGTAGTCAGTTCTGTGGCTATCACCAGCATCTCCTTTCAGAGTAGAGAGAAATTTCTTATCCATCTGCAACACCCCTGCTGTAGGTTTGAGCTCAATTATGCCAAAGAATTAGGTTGGGATTAATTTCAATGGCCCCATGCACCACTTGCAGGTGGTATAATTTCCTGTGGGTCTTCAACATTGTGGAACAGTTTAATTTACAAGTACAATCACATGCAAATGAGATCATGCAAATTTTCATGGTGCTAATGTTTTCAGTTACATAGTGTGCTCACTTGGTCCTTAGAGACTAGCCACGAACTCCACTTTCAGCATGTACATTCTTTTTAAAAGATGAAACAGTTTGAAGTCAGATTATTACATCCAGAAGTGTTCAAATGGTTCCAGCATTTTGTGATTACACACTCCTTACTCTTCTGAGGTGCAGGTGGCTCTGTGAATGCATGTATGAAAGGGCCTTCTGCACAGGGTCAGCTTCTCTCAATATTATCCACAAGTATGTGGACTCAGGCTGAGTTCTGCCTAAGGAGAGTGGCCTTCACACATCTTCATCTACCAATGAGATAGTGCCAGAATTGATTTGTCTACTCCAGACAGCTTCAAGGTTTGCATTTCCAATTGCAATTAAAATCAAATTCATCTCCAACTTGTATGTTGCCAGGATTTTTATTGCAGGGTGTAGGTGTAATATCTGAATCATTAATGTTTGGCTCATCTGGGTAAAAACTATGTTAAAACTTCCCGGGGGGAAATAAAGCTGTAGGACAGTGCTTGGAATTGATGCATCACTGAATGAAGCCTAGGGCTTTACTAATGGAATTCATTGGTCATCCTAATTCACAAACACAATGCCCGGCCATACATGGAACTATGAGAACTTCTGTTGTAACTATATTAGATTAGATTAGATTACTTACAGTGTGGAAACAGGCCCTTCGGCCCAACAAGTCCACACCGACCCGTTGAAGCACAACCCACCCATTCCCCTACATTTACCCCTTACCTAACACTACAGGCAATTTAGCATGACCAATTTACCTGACCTGCACATCTTTGGACTGTGGGAGGAAACCGGAGCACCCGGAGGAAACCCACACAGACACGGGGAGAATGTGCAAACTCCACACAGTCAGTCGCCTGAGTTGGGAATTGAACCCGGGTCTCTGGCGCTGTGAGGCAACAGTGCTAACACTGTGCCACCGTGCCACCCACGATATCTAGATGGGTCAACATTTCACCACACAATGTTATTAAGGTTAATGCCGTCTCTCCTGGCAACTTCCAGGAAGCCGACTTACATTTGGAATACAGAGGTTGGGGCTTTTCAAAGTGGGCTGTAGGGGACCGACACTGCTGGTGCTGCCAGGACCTGTCAATGCAAAAATGTTGACTGAATGCCTTGGGCTTACTTTCATATGTGCACAGATTTATTTCGAGCTACAGCTAGCTGACATAAAACCTGCCCGGGAGTACTGCCTATCAAATCAATAAAGGTATCAAAACACTGCTGCACCCTCCCGTCCCATCTCGGCACTTCTAGTTCTGCAACTGCCAATTGTCAATCACACTCTCCCCCCGCCCCTCAATGCAGATGGGCTCTGCTCACCTCCCACCCATCTCCAGGTTTTACAAAACCGCCTGGACACATGCAGCTTTCCCCATCAAAGATCTTCCAGTTCCAGTCACCATGCTGCAAGTTAATGTCATTTTAAGGGGACCATACTGTTCAGGGAACTATAAAGGGGAAATCTCTGAGGATGTTGACATGAAGTAGGTTTCCAGGCACAAAGAGGAATATTCCAGGTTCTCATGGTGGAGTTATTCAGCAAGTTGACACTCACATCCATTTCCTTTATTGGTTGGCCAGTATGTACACTACACAATTGTCTATAACACCTTTCTCAATTTGGGCTTTGGAACTTGAGTTGGTCATTAGGGACTGCTATTTCTTCCCACTTGATTCAAGCAAAATTGGAAGCAGGTGCTCTAATTATAGGATGTGTGCAAAGAGTGGGAAGATTATCTATAAACAATGCAGTTTATCTGAATAAATTTCCGAAACAACTCTACATATTTTTGGAAAAGATCTTGGACTTGTCAAACCTTTGCCAATGAAGTCTGGACATAGTAAGGTTGATAGACTGTCTACCATGAAAATGTTTGTTACTGAGGTGAACAGAGATTGACAAATATAAATTTCCAATGAGTTGGTTTGCAGATTCAGGGTAGGTTTCAGCATGCACTAAATGCTATTTGTGCCAAAAAAAAGTGAAAAAAGATTTCCAACCATCTCTCTTCTGTATCCGACCTATTTAGTACTCAGGTCAGGCATGACTCACTCTTAACTGCAGCACTCCTGCAGTCTTTTTATTATATAAAAATTACATTCATTTAAACAACATCTTGAGACTCCCAACATTTCCTTTCTCAGCACAGCCCCCATATATTCCACAGAATTTTGCACTGCATCTCAAAAAGTGACTTATTCATTTGCTGCTGTTAAATTCACAATACAAACAACAAGTGAGATGAATGAGCAATTCATTTATTTTTGGTTGTTTGCCTGAGTGTGAAATGTTAGGACACTGGAATGATTTTTACTCTGTATTAAGCCGTAAGACCTTTCATGTTCATTTGAGGCACTGGAAAAAGCAGATGGGCTTCATCTTAACTTGTCCAAAAGATAGTGGCACTGACAATTTAGCATTTTTTCAGCAGTGAACAAAAGATTGAACTTAATTCATCTGGAGTGATTAACTCTCTCTTAGACATAACAGAACAATCTACTTACTGTTTTCTTGGAATTTTGCAAAACATTCATTTTTACAAAAAAGAAGTTATGTATATTGCTATTGGAAAGAACATGATTCATACTGCTTCTAATTTATTGGCAGATTTCCCCCGACATTGCTCCCTGTGATTCAGAAGTCTAACAGTATGCAGATTAGCAACAACGTGAGCAAGGAAAGTTTTACCTGAAGTAAATATATTACAGGAAGTAATTGCTTGGTAAAACAGAACTTAAATATTGATAAAAAGAGACATGAAGTTAAAGCTTTTGACCTCGAACTCTTCAGGACTAAAATGCAAGACACCAAATGGAAAAGGAACACTATTTATACTTCATAAGAAAAGCTTCAACTTCATGTCTTCTTTTGGCAATGATGCAGGAAATGGGCATAATTTTTAATATGTGAATGTGGCTGTAGGATATAGGCAGCTTTAATTTTCAAGAAAACAAATACTTTTTTATATGAAGGTATATTGATTAAATGTGAGTGAGGTGCAGATCAACTATGATTTAATCGAACAATGCATGTAAGTCAAGGGGCTGAATAGCCTATTCCTGTTCTCGCTCTATGTACAAAGTACAATTTTCAGCAGGTAGCATACAAGCTAGATTGTAGGCTTGTAATCGCACACAGAGAAGATTTTTGCAGATGTGTGTTTGTATCTTTGGATTTCTAATAATTTGAGGACCTGCTGAGCAACATTATCTTCAAGCTTTAACTGATGCTTGCCTTTGGTACATAAAATACTCTGAATTCCTCAGAATCCTGTACACATCATACAACCAATTCAAACCAAAGTGATGTGAAGTTTATGCACTGCTGTACCTTAGGGGTCATACTGGGAGCGGAGATTGTCACTTTGAAACAATATTAAAGTGGCAATTTGACAGCACCCTTGGTGAAAGTGACAAATCATACATCTTTTATTAAAGAAGATGGTGTAGCAAGTTATTCTGAGGATGCAATGTATTGAAATTTTATATCCTGGGGATAAGATGGAGAATAGCAAGAACTTCAAACATTTTTCCTTTAAAATTCTGTAGGGAAATATTTTTCATCCATTATCTGTATAAATATATATATTCTATGCACACACATGTATTAGAGAACTATAAATAGACAAGAAAGAGGAGCGGATGCAAGGAGTTTTATGCATTGACTTTAGCATGAGCAAGATTGGGATCCAGTGAAATTTGACAGCTTCCCAATCAAATAGTTGAGTCATACTCTGGATAAGTAACTGAGCTTTAATCCTTCTCAGTTTCTAAGGAAAGTCAACTTATTCTCCACAAGAATTGCTAAACCAGGTAATAATTGATTGATCATAACTGATTTCCTAAATTCTCAACATCAAATAAAAACTCATTTAGTCTTGCTTGCCCAATCTGGTATTTTCTATTCAAATTTTCCAATCAAAAGACAACGTTTATGACTGCAGATTTAAGGCCTTTGGGGTGCAGTAGTAATCTCCCTACTTATGGTCGGGGGGTCTGGGTTCAAGAGCCAATGCGTGTAATAACATCTCTGAACAGGTTGCTTAGAAAATATTTAAGACTGCAAATTTCAGTGACAGCAATGAGAGAGGTCACCAACAGTGTGTTTTAAAGCTGAGGGCATTGTTACACATATAATTTGTAAGCAATTATAGTTGGAAGCAAACTGAGGCAAAACTTATTTTATTATACCCTTGAGTGAAGTTATTTTTAAAACAGGAAACTTTTTTTATCTTTGGTGCACAAACCTTTAGTTTGTGATGGCAACTACAGTCTCTAGTGTTTGTGTTCATTCACAGGAAGCTGTTGGCCACTAATGTCTATCAACTAACTTGCTGCAGCATTTCTCATACATGGTGGTTCTTCAACCAACTATATTTTAACCTTTCAGACCAATGTCCTAAGCATAAAAATAATCATCAGAAAAAACTTCAAGCCAATAGAACAGCCAAGTGACATCCTAAATCATCATGTATCTTGTTAAGGAGTATTGCCATTGCCCAATAGTCATCAATACTGTTAAAGCGTGGAGGACAATGTGTCAGGGTGAGGGCAATATTGCTAAAACATCACTTTTGACACCCATAGTTAGTATGCTGGGCTTTTACCCAGAGATGATGGACTCTGAGTTTAAACTATGAGCAGCTACGGGGGTGTCTTGCCTGGGTGATTTATTCGACAAGGACATATTGATGTCCTTTGACCAGTTGGCTTGGAAATTTGAATTGCCCAGAAGGGATCTCTTCCATTTCTTTCAAATTGGAAACTTCATGCAAAAAGAGACCACACTTCTAACTAGTCCTTATAGATCTAACATGGACAAGAGGGTGTTGAGTGCTGAGGATACATTATATGTTAGCAACACTTATCATCTATTGGAAGAAGGTCTCTTGGATGAGACCGAACGGCTCTGTAAGGTATGGGAGAGGGAGTTGGACGTTGAGGTCCCTTCTGAAATATGAGAGGCTATTGGGGAAAATGCATGAAGGATCTGGATTTGCAACAGGACCCATGCCTTGCAATTGAAGATTCTCCATGGGGTCCATCTGGCCCCAAACTTTGATACATTTAAAACGGGAACATCTCCAATGAATGTGTTCTAAATGTAAAGTGAGCATAGGCATGCTTACTCATTGTCTTTGGTCCTGCCACAGACTGTGGGCATACTGGAGCACTGTGGTAGGCAAAATAGAGAAGGCCTTGGGGACGGAGCTGGAGATGGACCTGGTAACTCCTCTTCTTGGCTTTGTGAATTCACTTTCATTAGATGCATTTTAAAAAAGCCTTTTCAGTGTCTTCACTTTTTATGCCAAAAAGAACATTTTATTAGAGTGGATGTCGGAAAATCTTCCAGGGCTGGCGGGCAGGCATAAGCTAGTCATGGAACACATCCCCTTAGACTTTCTTATAAGTGTAGTGCATCATAAATCTGAGAATTTCTATAAGGCACGGCGGTCCTTTTTGGACTACCTGAGTACAGATTTGTTCGCCATACTAATAAGAGCCTTCATATAGTCATGGCAATCCTATGTATTCAATCTGGTATCCTGAGGGGAGGAATTACGAGCAAATAAGTATGTAAAAACTTATGCGCTCGATAATCGAGAACTATTGATTTGTTTTGCTGAACTGTGTTATGATTATTTTCATTATTATTACTATTGTTAAGACTTCTTTTTTAGCTTAGTTATTAGTTGACATTTATCTATGTAATTAGCTGTTTTTTTTAATATTAGTTTGAATTGTTTGGTTTTGTATTTGTTGTAATATTCAAAAGAAAAAAATTCCTTTTTCTAAATAAAAATACATATATATTTTTTAAAATTGCACCTTGACTCATTTATAAAAATAGACCTGCAATATATTGAGGACATCTCAGTGAGTTTTTTGGTCGGTTAAGTAGTTACTAGTGTAATGTGGTGAAGATTGCATCCACTTTGTGCAGAGCAAGGTCTCACATATTCAGTGAGTTAGGTGATGTTTGATTGGTTCTTTGATTAATGTCAGTGATCAGAACACTGAAATATCTTTTCAAATCTTGTCCATGCACTTTTACAATTTTTTTCTTACATAGTCTATCTGTGTGTGTGAGAGAGAGAGAGACAACCACTATAAACATTACCTCAACAATCTAATGAAAATGAATTAACAAAGCTAAGAAGAAGAGACACTGGGTCCATCTTCACTTCCGTCCCCAAGGCCTTCTCTATTTTGCCTACCACAGCGCTCCAGTATGCCCACAGTCTGTGGCAGGAGCAAAATCAGTGAGGAAGCCCTGAGGAATTTATCGGTGGCCACTTTCTATTTCTCATCTACATGCCAATCCTCAGAACATCATGCTGGAGAACAGCATTAGTTATCAATGTGTGTTGATGACAACCAGCTCTGGCTGCATCTTGCTTGATTCCTCCACTGTTGCTAAGTTGTCAGAGTGTATATCTGCTAACCATAACTGGGTGAGTAGAAATTTCCTCCAGTTAAATAATGGGAAGCTATTGTCTTCAGTGCTTGTTCCTCACTTCATTCCTAGCTATTGAATCATCCCTGCCCCTGATAACAGTCTGAGCATCAACTAATTGATCACTGGTCACCACCTTGAGTCATAGTTGACCTTGAGATGAGCTTGTAACTACGTATGTGCGTTATCATGTTTACCACCTAAATCACCTCAGTGACATTGTCACCCTCTGTTTTTGTCTCAGCTGCTGAAACCATCATTCTTCCCTTCATTAACTGTAGACTTGACAGTTCCATTTCATCTTGGTTTCACACATTCTACCCTGACTAAATTTGAGGCCATCCAAAACTCTGCTGCACTTGTCCTTACTTTTAAGAAGTTTTGTACACTTATCACTCCTATGCCACTGACTTACATTAGTTCCCATCAAGTAAAATCTTGATTTCAAAATTTCTTATCCTTATTGGCGCCGCCTTTAGCTCAGTAGTTACTTCAATTTCACTCAAATCCTTCTGGCCGCGAGTTCGCGTCCAGTTAACTACGGGCACTGCCCGGCGTTTTTTTGGGGCGGCACGGTGGCACAGTGGTTAGCACTGCTGCCTCACAGCGCCAGAGACCCGGGTTCAGTTCCCGCCTCAGGCAACTGACTGTGTGGAGTTTGCACGTTCTCCCCGTGTCTGCGTGGGTTTCCTCTGGGTGCTCCGGTTTCCTCCCACAGTCCAAAGATGTGCGGTTCAGGTGAATTGGCCATGCTAAATTGCCCGTAGTGTTAGGTTAGGGGTAGGGGTATGGGTGGGTTGCGCTTCGGCGGGTCGGTGTGGACTTGTTGGGCCGAAGGGCCTGTTTCCACACTGTAAGTAATCTAATCATTAGTAATCTAATCTAATCTAATTTTCCAATCTCTCTATGCCTTAATTACTCCTGATTTCCATAACCACCTCCAGTCCCATAACTTTCTGAGACATTACACTCCTCTAAGTCAGAGTTTATGTGCATTATAATTGCCCCACTATTGCTGGCTGAGACTTTTAGTTGTCCAGGTCCCAGGGTCTCAACTTCCAAAAGTGACTCCATAAGCCCTCCTTCTTCGGACAAGCTTTTGGTCATTTGACCCAAGGTATTTTGATGTGGCACACATCATATTTTGTTTTATCATGTGCCTGTGAAGCACCTTGGTAGTTTTTTTTAATTTGAAAGGCACTGTGTAAAGACTGAGCTGCTGTTGTTCTATGCATAGACTTGTTCTTAATAACATAACAGCATATAGACAACTTGCTGGCAAGGACCAAAATACTGTAGTCTGTTGATACGAGCAACTTTGATGTTCAGTAACTCAGATTTTCAGTTTGAGGAGGTAAATTTCCAGAGATACATAAAATGTGAAATTCAAGCTATTATGTAGAGTCTAAAGTCTGTAAATTGTCACTTCATGATGTGCAAATGGGGAGTCAAAGGCAGAGAGAGAAATGACTTTCAATGCTAAATAAATGTCAGATGGATTGACAATTTATGCAGCTAATTACAACTGACTGCCAAGGGTTTTATTTCTTGTTTTTAACAGATTGACTGACCAGGTTTTTTTTTAAAAAAACAGGCAGACAGATGAGCTCTTCATTTTGCTTTAATTGAGTAATCAGCTACAGACTTTATTTTTGTATGTTGACTGATTGCATCCACACTAAACAAAATTGCAAAAATATAAAGAGAGATAGAAAGGAAGGGAGAGGATGCCTTCATGAGTAGATTTTCAAAACATTTTTTTAAATTGGCATGGGAGTGACACAATACAATACAATGCTGTGTGAATTACATTCAAAATAGAATTGAGCTGCAAGCATGCAGTAATAGTAAAACATTAAAGGCCATGTTTTTTGCACAGAATATGGAAAACTTCCTGACTTGGCAGACCTGCCTACCTTATATGAGCCCTTGCCACCCTGTAGGGGTTAGCCCCCCTATAGGGAGGCAGCAGCAAGATAGAGTTGAGTCTGTCACCTCCAGAGGTAAATATGAGGTGGCAGTGGAGGCAGATGGTTGGCAAAGCTAGCAGGAGAATCACATTTACAAGCCCATCGGCCCAGTTGTAATGTCAGACTGTTAAACAAATCCTCTTCCCCTCTCCCCCATATACTCTCCACGTCCCTTCATATCTTCCTGTCCACTCATATCTTCCTTTGAATAGTCATGAACCATATGTACTTGCTGAAAGAACCTGCTGGTCTTAGGCTGCTTCCATGTGAGTATTTTATCTGATACAACAATGCTTATATTATCTCATATTATAATAATCTAAATAGGATCTTGTAATGTTGAAGAATCTAACAGAATTATTACAACCAACTATTATGTGAATATTATACTCCTTAATCACATAAATGTGCTAATATTAAGCCGTTAAGTTTTGATCAGTATCAGACAGTATTGTTATTAGATTAGATTAGATTACTTACAGTGTGGAAACAGGCCCTTCGGCCCAACAAGTCCACACCGACCCGCCGAAGCGCAACCCACCCATACCCCTACCCCTACATTCACCCCTTACCTAACACTACGGGCAATTTAGCATGGCCAATTCACCTGACCCGCACATCTTTGGACTGTGGGAGGAAACCGGAGCACCCGGAGGAAACCCACGCAGACACGGGGAGAACGTGCAAACTCCACACAGTCAGTCGCCTGAGACGGGAAATGAACCCGGGTCTGCAGCGCTGTGAGGCACTAGTGCTAACCACTGTGCCACCGTGTATGTTTCAAGTGATCCATGGTAAGATGGAATATGTGAGTTACTTCCATTAAAACAGTGAAAATAACATGAGCATGTCTTTTAAAGGCATAATGCCACATGACTATTAGATATAGCACAACATACTCCTTTCTCCAAAGATAAAAACGTATCCAAAATAGATATGCACATAGGCAATGATGTTGGTTTGTTAATTATACAAGCACATGAAGCAGAGTTTGCAACACCAATATAGCAAATTTTAATATAATGCCTTCAGTGCTTTTAACTAGTACTGTTCTGATGATCAATTGCCCATTTGGGGAGCTTTGTGTTCTTCTCTATGCATTTGTTTGACAATTTTATTGTCTTGCTGCTGGTTGTCTTCAATCGTAGAATCCCCACAGTGCGGAAAGAGGCCATTCAGCCCATTGAATCTTCACCAATCTTCCGAAGAACATCCCACCTAGATGCACCCACAACCTTAACCCTGCACTAACTATGGCCAATCCACTAACCTGCACATCATTGAAAAGTGGAAAGAAACTGGAGCACCCAAAAAAAATGGGAAGACGTGGGGAGAATTTGCAAATTCCACACAGACATTCACCTAAGGCTAGAATCGAATTGGGGTCTCTGGTGTTATTAGGTAGCAATGCTAGCATTTGAGCCACCTTGCTGGATTATCTCACAGGCATCATTGTATGAATGTTCCTCTGGACTCTTTTCATACATGATTAGTATACCATTCACTGGTCTAACCTGGCTTCTTCACAATACAAACACATGATTATTTTAAAAACCTTCAGTAATATCCAAGCATTTGTATTTTTAACTTGTCCACTGTAGCTAATGCACAGTTTTGGCAATTCTCTACCTGTTTGCTCATCATGCATCTTTCTTATTCTCCTTTTTCTTTGAAGAAGGTCGAACTCGAATGCTGAATATAGGATTAAAGACAGGATTCTTGGCAGTGTGGAGGAACAGAGGGATCTGGATATGCAAGTACATAGATCCCTCAAAGTTGCCACCCAGGTGGATAGGGTTGTTAAGAAAACATATGCTGTTTTGGCTTTCATTAACAGGTGGATCAAGTTTAAGAGCTGCGAGGATTTGCAGCTCTACAAGACCCTGTTGAGACCACATTTCGAATATTGTGTCCAGTTCTAGTCACCCTACTATAGGAAAGATACAGAGGCTTTGGAGAGGGTGCAAAGAAGGTTTATCAGGATGCTGCCTGGGCTGGAGGGCTTGCTGTACGAAGAAAGGTTGAATAAGCTTGGACTTTTCTCTCTGGAGAGAAGGAGGAAGAGAGGAAACCTGATCGAGGTGTACAAGATAATGAGAGGAATAGATAGAGTCAATAGCCAGGACTTTTCCCCAGGGCAGGATTGACTGGTATGAGAAGTCATATTAGGAAGAAGGTATAAAGGAGACTTTAGAGGTAGGTTCTTTATGCAGAGAGTTGTGAATGCATTGAATGTGTTGCCAGCTGTGGTGATCGAAGCAGAGTCATTGGGGATATTTAAGTGACTGCTGGACATGCACATGG
The DNA here is from genome assembly GCF_020745735.1 of Hemiscyllium ocellatum. NCBI lineage: Eukaryota > Metazoa > Chordata > Chondrichthyes > Orectolobiformes > Hemiscylliidae > Hemiscyllium > Hemiscyllium ocellatum. The sequence continues at coordinate 22,151,806 of NC_083425.1, read as the reverse complement.
ATAGCAGGGAGTTGAGGGGAGCGTAGGTTAAGTTACTATAACTTACATTAGAATTAAACCTTGGCACAACACCGTGGGCCAAAGGGCCTGTCTGTGCTGTACTTTTCTATGTTCTATGAGGAATGTTCTGTGTTTCAGAATGGTTAGATAATTGGTGGCTGGGCAAAGTTGCTTGCATTTGCTATTTGAGCAATAGTTGTCCTTTTTCCATTGTTGTTGCACAAAATGCAGCAATCCCATGCCCTTTGCACAGCATAGTCCAACAAACTGTTCAAGAGATTCTTGGGTTTGCTACTTATATGACATCAGTTGGAGTGTCTTGTTCATAGAAAGACTGAGTGTTAGTTTTACAAAGCCCATCTTTGGCAAAGGCTAGCAAGATATTTTAGAGCTGTTTTCTAAAATTGAACAGGACACATCGAATGAACAGTTGTAATTCAATAACAGTATCACTAGATGCCTAATCCATTATGAGGTTTTTGCTATGATTCTATTTCTACTGTACCACCTTAGGCTGTGTGACCCTGATTATACAGCAGTCGAAGTTAAATCTGCTCCCTCCTTAAGAACAAATGCTTTGCAGCTGTTGTTATGAGACACTTTTACTTGTACATCAACTGTAAGGACAGTGTGCGCTGGCCTTCCAGCTTTCTGTATGGAACTATGTGAGTTCCTGCTATACAGTGCATTTCAGATACTTTTTAACTAAGGAAACCTTAGAAATTTATGATTTGGTGGTTCGGGCTTGGACTGGGGTGGACAAAGTTAAAAAAATCACACAACACCAGGTTGTAGACCAACAGGTTTATTTGGAAGCACTAGCTTTCGGAGCGCTGCTCCTTCATCAGATGGTTCCAAATAAACCTGTTGGCCTATAACCTGGTGCTGTGTGATTTTTAACTTAGAAATTTATGTTAACTTGAAATAACTTACATTCCAATCAAAAGTAAATTAGCTCCCATGGGAGCATTTTTAAAACTAAGGCATGTCAGAGATTTTAGGACAGGTGATCAGAAACTGGTTAAAGAGAGACATTTTAAGGAAGATATTTTGAGAGGAATTCAAGATAGAGAACTCAAAATATTATGGAAGGAATTCCAGAGCTTAAGACTGAAACACCTGAAGATGGTGAAGGTTTGACAAGGTCAGAATTAGAGTCCAAGACCTTGGAGGGCTATTAGACTGGAGAATGTTACAGAGAGATGAAAAAGAAACGGAAATTCATAACATTTGTCATGATTTAAAACCTAACTTTCCCGACTGGTGTTATTAAAAATGTATTTGATTACTAATTAATCACGTGCACAAGTATCAGAGCAGCTTTTCACTCAAAGCTTTTAGCCACGCTTAAAGGGGAAAAAAAAGGTGATAAGTTTAAAAATGGTGAATGACCGCTAGCTGTAACAAGTCCCTGTGAAATTAACATGGCTACCATAAATAATTATGCAACATGTAGCCAGATTAAACCCTAGAAAGATCACTTCCCTTTTGACATATCAATTATAGAACTCTGACACATAGGGAAGGTGAGCCTTCAACATATAGGTCATGTATGGTAAACGTATGATTTCAATTTCTTCTCACTTGTCCCTTTTAACAAAGAAAATGAATCTGGAGTTCATAAACAAATCACTACTGGAGAATACTATTGAAGATAGAGACTGTCTTACTGTGCCCTTCCTGTTAACCTTGTCCCACTTCTTTGTTTGTGCATCTACTTGGAAAGTGAAGTACATTTACTTGAATGCCTGCTTATATCAAGTAATTGATGTTTGGCTCATCCTGTGTGGGATAATGTTACTTCATAGTTACTGTTGATTACCATTGGCAAGAATGCAAATCATCTCCAGTTCCCTGGCTGCTCCTAATTTTCCAATCATAATTCAATCAGGTTCAACAAGGAGCACACATTGATTAAAATATCAATTTAAATGAAGTAAAGGTGGATTGCATTGACTTGAATGAAACAGATTTAAGTCTTCACACGTCTTCAGTGCTCATCACTTGGCATTTTAAAAAATCAAAATCATTGCCAATAGTTATAATAGTTTATCCTGATGCTTGCTCATAGATTCACTGTGTATTTTGCATCTACACAAATCTGCTATGAGTCATGAAACTATCAGCTTTCATTAGTTGTTGATTTGAAGCAACGCAAGTTGAATTTTAAGTGTTTTAATCAATGGGTTAATCTTACAGTGAATGATGTTTAATTTAAAAGAACGCAAGAATTATTCATAATTTCCCTTTCCATGTAATGCAATACTTTGTAAGAATCAAGACCATTTCTGCAGTTATGGAAATTTGGACCCAAAGTGTATAACTGGAACTGAGGGCAGAAATTGAAAGTGTTGAACATGAGGAACTATATGAAAGGAAAGAGAGAGAGAGAGACCCTGAGAGAGAGAATGAGGAAAATAAAGAACAGTGTGTGGGCATATGGGAAATATGGGAACAGCTAGTGACGATGGGATGGTGTACACTTTTGTAAACCTGGTGATAACACATAGGTAGACAATTTAGGAAGGTCTGACAATTTGCTATCATACACCTAACATGAGTATATAAAGTTGTAGTTGGGACACAGTGGTATGGTAGTCATTTCACTGGACTAATAATCAGAGCCCCATATTGATGTCTCAGGTCATACAGAGAGAGGGTCATATGTGGAGGAACTCTTGCAGTGGAAGTGCTGCTGTTCCAAAGCCAAAAGATCAGATTCAGGTCCCTCCTGTCACAGAGATATGCCATAAAAGTATGGGAGCTGTTTTGGTACAGTAATAGTGACCTCTGAGCCAGGACATTTGAGTTCAAGCCCTACCAACTCTAGATGTATGTGATAACATCTCTCTGAACAGATTGATTAGACAATATTTTATAAAGCTGTAATTGCCCCAAGTGTTTTTTTTATATAAAATTGGAACTAATTGCTACCATCAAGGAAAATGGAGAAACAGTTGAAAAACTGCATGCTTTGAAATTTCTTGCCATCTTTAACACTTACATGATTATTTCATCGTTATTGTGCTAGAAAACATCAAGGAAACTCAGGTTTAGTTATTTACAAAGCTTCTTTAATATGGTAAAGATAAGTTGCTACAATCCTTTGGAAATCTTTGCGACCTGCCCAAATCTCACAGGGCTCATTTGCACCAGGACAAGATACTATGATGGCTGGGAGTTTCCTGCTATCACAACATCGATACGTTTGGGGAAGTTACACTCATATAAAAAAGAACAGCAGCCTTCTTCGTCCTCTGATTAAAATGTGTGAAGATTTGGAGAGCTGAGCAGACTCAGTGCACTTTCAGCTGTCCTTTCTCAACCATTTATTTTTCATACCTTTGTTCATTGAGATTTGTACTTCATCCCCAAAGGTGCAGCAGTCCTATTGCATTTCAACAATTCTTTACTATCCCATACATACACAGAACAACTCTGGGCAAGTGTGGTACCACCTGCAGACATGCCCCAGGACCAGGAGCACATGGAGGTGAAGAAAATCAGACAGGAAGGCTGAAGACATTGGTGATGAGTGCCAAAACTATCTTCCTCCAGATGACAGGCTGAAACTGCTGTCTGGTTTGCTGCCTGCTGCATCTATGGTTTTCTGTGCATTTCCAGGTGGATTCACTAGTCTTTCTGGGAAAATTTCACTGCCTTTTGGTGAAATGTTGTCCTGTCATGGTGCCACAGTTGCCCTGTGACTGATCATGGCTCTACCAGCAGAAGGTAGTCTGTATGAAGGTAACAGTTGAGCTGAGTGGCTGCAATGCAAAACAGTTGTAGAAACAAGTCCTATAGCCTCACTTTGTTAAACCCACCTATTTTAATGAACACTGCAATATTTCCAGAGTCTGCACTGAAATGGCCAAGAGCCTGCATTTTTATTGCTCAATAAATGGTCTGTCAGTACTTGCACCAATTCGCAAGCAAATTGATTTATCAGGACACCTACACACAGCTCCCTCTGCTGATGAATGCTTCAGCATTGCAACATTAATATTGAGGAAATTGTACTTGATGAGCTGTCAGTACAAAGGAAGAAGATAAACTTTGTTTTGTACACAGAAGGGAAAAACAAGACCAGATTCCTCACCACAGAGTTAAATGATAAACAAAATGTAATTAATAGAAATCAAAAATGACTGGAAAAGCGTCCTTTGCAGAGTTAGGTAGTGAAACAAACAAGGAGTCTGTTCCTTTAATAACACCGGACTGAGCACTGCAGATTCTGACTGCAGCAATGCAAATTACTGATGCAATTCTGCAGTTGCAAAAGACACCAACAACTATTTAATTGTTCTGAGATCTATGGAAATTCTTCTGCCTCTGGCATGAAGGGACGAATTAAACAAAGTTCAATCTTCCAGCAAACAGCTGATGTTTGAATTCCATTCTAGCAGCTCCATTTTCAAGTGTCTTTCTCTTTATTTTGGTAAGGAGCCTTACCGTGGAGGAATCTGCAATAAATTGATCTGGCCTCAGGTATACTTTGAAAATGTTGGCAATATTTCTGTTTGTGGGAGATTGCGTTACACCAGTAACCACACTTCAAAGAACACTTGAGTGGTTGTAAAACTCTTTGGAATGCCCTGTGAATGTGAAAGGTGCAATATAAATATAACTTTTTTAATGCCAGATGCTATCCAATTTGACAATATTATTAATAACTTGAATGTTTTGTGTCTATTTATGATGAGTTATGTGACACGTTTTACCAAGTGACATTGATGTAATCAAAATAGATATCTGTGGATTTTCCCTCCTCTTCCTCAGAATTGGCTACACATAAACTAGGCTGTTGTTTTGTTTTGCAAAAGGATTTTAGCAATTACCACAGTTTAAGTTAGCCATTTGAGTTGTGGCACCATTTTCATGTCTTGATTTTTTTCAGTTCAAGTGACCTGATAGTCTAGAAATCTAGGCAGCTTTATTCAGGATAGAGAATGGGATCCAGTGAATATAATATATTTGGATTTCCAAAAGGCATTTTGATAAGGTGCCACATTTTAAGATACCTAATAAGAAAAGAACCCATGGTGATGTGGTTACTATACAATTGAAGACAGAGAGGTGGGAGAAGGGAGTATATGCAGGATAGCAACCTGTAACTATTAGAGTTCTACAGGGATCAGTGTTAGCCCCACAATGGGAAAATGTGGGGCTATGTACTTTTAACAGGAAGAAAAGAGAAGCTGAATATTGATAAAAATGCAAATGACTGCAGAAAGCAACTCAGGAATTTGAGGAACCGTCATGCATAAATAATGAAAAGCTAACGTTCTAGTTCCGCGGGTAATGGGGAGGCAAAAAGCCTATTGGTCCTTATTTCAAAGGGAATTGAGTGTAAAAGTAGAGATCTTCATAAAATTATACATTTTAAATTATACTAATTGAAAGACACATAGAAGGCTGAGAGCAGTTGTGGTCCCATTATCTAAGAGAAAGTATATGATTATTGGAGTACAAAGAAAGTTAATTGGTTGATCTCAGGAATGGAGGGATTTTCTTATGAGGAAAGATTGAGTAGTTTGGACTTGTACTCATGGTGTCTTAAGGGGCTTGACAGGGTGGATGTGTAGAGGTTGTCTGGTCTTGTGGGAGACTCTAGGACAAGACAGTTAATCTTCGAGAAAGGGGCCATTCATTAAAGACAGAGTTGATGAGGATTTTCTTTTTTCAGGGTAGTGAATCCATAGAGTGATTTACTGCCGAGGGATTTTGAGGCTGATCATTAAGAATATTCAAGGCTGCGAGAAACAAAACTTTAGTCAGTAGGAAAATGGAGGTTTAAAGGGGAAAGGCAGAAAAGTGGAGTTGTGGATGATCAGAGCAGTGATGATATCATTGAATGGCAGAGCTGAATCAACGGGCTGAATGGCTTATACTTGTGTTCCTGTGTTTTATCTTTCCTTTTATACATAATGAGAAGTCTAATAATGAAAAACAGTTTTGGTTGTCCACATATGAAGCATATTTTGTAATGTATAAATCAGGTTAAAAAATGCTGCAATTTTTTTATATTTAAGGTGTTTTCACTGAAACATATTAGAACTTCCCATAAATGATGTTCATTGATATGGGTATGTAATAACACGTTCTCACGTGCATTTAAGTAATAATGTGGCAGTTTATCATAGTTTGACAATAAAACTCTCAACTTTATTTATTATTAAAAAATGGGAATTTTGCCTTGAAATTATTATCAAGATATTTTTAACAAAGCAGCAGTAAGATCAAGAAGACACATCATAAAATTGCTGTGCACTTTAATCAGTGGTCACACAATGGGAGTTCTGTACACTTAAATGTATACACAACAATAAACACTGTTAAAATTAGCATCATTGCTAATTAGGATTGGGTGCAAATCACATTTTTAACTTATACGTCAAACCTGCCAGTTGTTCTTTGCATTCTTGGAACTTTTCAGTTAAGTCTGAGGCTGCTTCTGCTGCAGTGAAGTTACTCCAAGAAACAGCTAATTTTCAATTAATGTCATTCTTCAGTGCAGACCACAATAGGGATCATTCAGTCCTCACCTGACAGGCAACCTATCTGAGAATATAAGCAAGGTAGGGACTGCCAGGAATGTAGAATGGCACAAAAGTGTACTGTCTGTGAAAATGCCACAGTTCTATCCAGCAATTCTTGCAGGCAAGGGACTGCTGAAGGCAGACCATTTGTGCCCCAAGGTTTCCATCCTGTTAATGTACAGGTGCTCCTTCAATCAAGGAAAAAGCTCTGTGTTTCAACCATCTGAAGGAGAAAACAGATAGCAGTGCAAACCTAGAGTTATAGCGTCATAGAGATGTGCAGCACAGAAACAGACTCTTTGGTCCAACTCGTCCATGCCGACCAGATATCCTAAATAAATCTAGTCCAATTACCAGCGTTTGAACCCTTTCCATTCATATACCCATCCAGATGCCTTTTTAAATGTTGTAATTGTTCTAGAGCTCTTCCACAATCCCTCGTCTTCTGCCTTAAGTTTGTGTCTTCAGTGTGTCACTAGTCAACTTATACTCCTTCTGCCCAGTGGTAGTGATTTGGCTGCTTTCTGAGTATCCAGGATAAATTCATCACAATTGCAATCACATTCTACAGACTGCTTGCAAACTCCCCCTAATGACAACAAAATATGGTGTCCAGATAGTGGACTTTTTAAGAAAGTAAGAAGGCTGTTGAAATTGAAATCATTTGTACTCTGCAGTTAAAAACAGCCTTTAAAAGCTGAAGCTGTGCAATATTCTCCTCCCTGCACTGTCGGTGGTCCCCTGTTGACAGGCCCAACTTGGGAACTCCAATAAAAGCAAAGTACTGCAGATTCTGGAGATCTGAGATAAAATCAGAATGTGCTGGGGAAGCCTGGCAGTGTTGACAACATCTGTAGAGACTGAAACAGAGTTAATGTTTCAAGTCTGATGTGAATCTTCTTTGGATGGAGACTTGAAACATAAGCTCTGTTTTTCTCCACAGATGCTGTCAGACCTGTTGAGTTTCTGCAGCAGTTCTGAATTAGAAACATCTTGTATCTACACAGTGAAGCCAACATCAACTGATCTTATGAGCTTAGCCCAGTGAAATAGCTGCAAGTTCTAATATCAGTGGAACCAAAACCACCATTTCAGTGAAATGGAAGATTAAGCTTCATATTTTCTGCTATTTGAAAATGTTACCAAAAAGTCACATAAGTGTTGATTCAAAATCTATAATAAGTAGAGAATAGTCATCTTGGCATAGTGTTAATTTAAGGATTTATATTCCTTTAAAGATGCTAACTAATGTCAGATTGTTTCATGTAAGCTCTTGCTTTGAGTCATTATTGAGGGACTTGTTCAGCATTCCATAGCTGCACAAAAAGGCAACTACTTTTATTTTGTCAGACTACATACTATTTAGTTTAAAGAGTGGGAAGATTTGAAAGCATCATCATAGCAATTACAGCAGTGAACAGTGCCAGACTGTACACACCTGATGAACAAAAACTATTTGTGTTCTTGCTGCTCTGCCTGGAGAAAACCTCGGCCAAGCTGATTTATTGGTGCGATATTAAATTTTTCTTTACTCTTTCAAAACTTCCTGTGAGAGCAAAAGAGAAAATGCTGGAAAATCTCAGCAGGTCTGGCAGCATCTGTAAGGAGAGAAAAGAGCTGACGTTTCGAGTCTAACTGACCCTTTGTCAAGATGAGCTTTGACAAAGGGTCAGTTAGACTTGAAACGTCAGCTCTTTTCTCTCCTTACAGATGCAGCCAGACCTGCTGAGATTTTCCAGCATTTTCTCTTTTGGTTTCAGATTCCAGCATCCGCAGTAATTTGCTTTTTTTCTGTGAGAGCGTTTATCTAGTTTTATTTCCTGTGCTAACTTTTAGGCAGAATGCCACCTCAAAGGGCAGCACCATGGCTCAGTGGTTAGCACTGCTGCCTCACAGCAGCAGGGACCTACGTTTGATTTCACTTCAGGTAACTGTGTGGGATTTGCACATTCTCCCCATACCTGTGTGAGCTTCCTCCGAGTGCTCTTGTTCACTCCCACAATCCAAAGGCATGCAAGTTGGGTGGATTGGAGATTAGATTTCCCTGTAGTGTCTAGGGATGTGTAATAGTATAATAGGTGGATTAGCTGTGGGAAATGCAGGGGTTAGGGTCGGGGTCTAGGTGGTGGTCTTCGAGGGTCAGAAAGACTCAGGGGATGAATGGCTTCTTTCTGTGCTGTAGGGATTCTGTGTTACCTGTTTGCTCGGATTAATAGTTTTCAAATAGAAATCCACAAACATGTTTGAGTTGCTGGTACTTTTTGTTACATTTTGGTCCCTTTTACTCTCCAATTCATAATTACTGATCTTCAATACAATCTTGTTTGTGTAGCAAAGTGAAACCAATATTTAAAATCACAAAAGCAAAACACAAGTTAGAGAGGTGTTGGCTTTTGAATTTTAGCTTCATTACAGCTTTCAGGCCCTTATCCTATAACTTGTTTCACAGAAGCCAATACACTAACCTTTATATTTGTTCTATCTTCTATTTGAAGGAGAAGAGCACGAAGAGGGGACACAGGAACAAAGTACCACTCCCGGGTTTACCTGGCTTCTAATTGGCTGAAGTTTCACTTAGCAATTGATAGCTATGGATTGTACCCTCGACTGGAAACATTTATTGATGACCTGCTTGAAGACCTGGCTGTTGTTGACATCAGTGAAGTTGGTAAGCTCTCTTACAAATAGACAAAGCCACTGCAATTGGTTTGGATTGGTGCAAACCCACATGATGGTCTCCTGGTGTCATGCATCACAGTACATAGGGTCCACAGCAAAGGCTCAGGCCTTCCAAGTGAGCTGGTCTGTGCTGGCTTTCCTGCGCCATATACTTGTGTAAAGTAGGAGGAGTTTTAGAGTCATAGTCATATCACTATGACTCTAAATCTCCTCTCACTCTACACAAGGCTCTTTACAAAAGGTGAAGGGGAACCTGTAGATGTAGTGTATTGGATTTCCAGAAGGCAATTGATAAGATGGTGCATTAAAGGTTACTGTGCAAAATAAAACTCCTGGTTTGGGGGGTAATATATTAACATGACTAGAAGATTATCTGGCTAGCAGAAAACAGAATATGCGTAAATGGGTCGTTGTCTGATTGACAGGATCTGACAAGTGGAGGCCCACAAACGTTTGTGCTGGGACCTCAACACTTTACAGTTTCCATCAATAATTTAGGTGAAGGAAGCAAAGGCATGGCAGCTAAATTTTATGATAACACCATGATAAGTAGAAAAGTATATTGTAAAAAAGACATAGGAAGTTGCAGATTGATATACATAGGTTTAGTGAATTGTCAGAAATCTTGTAGCTGGAGTATAATGTGGGAAAATTATACAGTTGTTTACTGTAGCAGGAAGAATGAAAAAGTAATGTGTTATGAAAATGGAGAATGAGTAGAGAATTCTGAGATGCAATGGAATTTAGCTTATCTAGTGTATGAGTCACAAAACAATAGTATGCAGGTGCACCACGTAATGAAGAAAGCTTATGGAACAAGAGGAATTGAACATAAAAGTAAGGATATAATGCTTCAATAATACAGGGTATTGGTGAGACTATATCTTGAATATTGTGAGCAGTTCTGATCTTTTTATTTGATGGGAGATGAAAAAAGAGGATGAAAATATGTTGGAGATGGTTCAGAGCTGGTTTATGGGAATGATAAATGCTAATACTGTTTGGTGAGTGGGTTGCCTTGTGATACAGGCTGGGCTCATTTCCAATGGAATTTAGAAGAGTGAAAGGTGATGTGCTGAAGAATATAAAATCCTAAATGGCTTTGACAAGGTAAGACCTGGAAATAATGTTTCCACTTATGAGTCTAGAACTAAGGGAGGCTGTTTTAAAATTAGGACATGGATGAGAAAAACTATTTTCTGTCAGAGGATTGTGTGACTTTGGAAATATCTCTGCTTCTGAAGCCAGTGGAAGCAGGGTTATTGAATATTCTTAAGGTGGAGGTTAGTAAATTCTTCTTGGGTGAAGGAATCAAACATTATTAGGGTAGATGGGAAGGTGGGATATGAAGCATAAAAAGAGCAGCCATGATCTTACAGAATAGTGGAGCAGGTTTAAGGGGTCAAAGATCTACCTCTGCTGCTATTCCATTCATTCATATATACATTGCCAGAATGAAAGTAACACTGTGAACTTCATCTTTGTGGTAAAAAACAGAACAAACATAGGAACAGAATTGGAAACGTTAGAGGAATGTCCCCACTAATCACAAGAGGATTGGAGTACAGGAACAGTGAGTTTTGCTTCAGTCGTAATAGGAGATTGGTAAGACTGCATCTAGAGAGCTGTGTGTACTTTTGGTCTCTTTATCTCAAGAATGATATTGTTGCCATGAACTGAGTGTGACAAAGATTTTCACATCAGAAATTTATTCCTGGGATGACACACCTGTCCTAAGAAGAGACTAGGCAGATTGCACCTGTATTCTCTCTAGTTTTAAGTATAAGAGGTGATCACATTGAAATCTAGAAACTACTGAAAGGGATCGACATAGCAGATGCAGGTAAGCCATTTCCCCTGATTGGGGAATTCATTTAATAGCATCATGGCTGACTGTTTTTTTTTACCCACCCTATTCTCATAACACTTTACAACAATAATAAATTAACCTCTACTTTAAATATACTCAAAGACTAAGCTTCCACACCCCTCTAGAGTAGAGAATTCCAAAGATTGACCACCCTCTGAGTAAAGGAAATTCTCATCTCAGTTCCAAACCACATCCCCTTCGTTTTTAGATTGTACCTTTGGAAGTAAATTCCCAATTTCGCCAGGTATTTAAGTGTTTGTTTTGAGGCCTTTTCGAGTAAGAATAAGGAATATGAGACTCGTTTATCACAAGGTTTTTTCTGACTACATCAGTGGTGAATTTTACAACTGACCCTGATAAGGTATAGTGTCTTGCTTTCGAGCCAGGAAGGTGAAGGTTAATAATAATCAGGTTTTCTTGGATTAATTTCCTTATCTGTAATGTGTAATAGGCCTGGCTTCCATGCAGAAATCAAATTGCTATCCAGGGAATATTAAACCATAGGAGCAATAAAAGTGCTGAAAACATCAAAGGCCTTTGTGTTTTTTGTGAATGAATCCCAGCTCATTCAGACATCAGCAGTACTCAGTGTTAATCCAGAATCGTGCGATGGTTGTCTCAGGGGAATGTTGGAATGAATAGTGACTCCATCATTATGTAAGTACCAGATGTGATATTTGGAATGCTCCTACCTTAGGTCAAAAGTAATTACTGTTGTTGGAGTAAGTAAAATGTTTCTGTGATGCATGAAGACTCAAAAGAGAGCTTTGAGTTTTGCCAAAACAAATAAAGAAGCAAATTGCTAATGAAGTAAAAACAACATAAATCCCAGGTTTCTATTGTACAGTTTGACACAGCAAACTCCTGAATAATTTTCAATGTGTGTAAATATTTTAGCATTATTCAGTGTCTTATTTAATAATTGATTAGTTTATTATCTTATCTATTGTTCATTCAAATTTCTAACAGATTCCTGTAATTATACTCTTAACTATAAAAGAAACAGAGCTTTGGAGCTAAATTAAATAGATATCCTGTATAGAGCATAGAAACAGGATTGTACAAATGTTTAATTACACAGTTCTGTATCTTCTCGGACATGATAAATGCAGGTCTGGTGCATTAGAGTGTACAGCAGTTTTACATGGAATATGGAGGAGTTGAAGGGTTAATGAATGATATCAGATTATTAACAATTATTGTCAGAAACACAGAGATCAAGACAGAAGTGAAGGCTGGTAGTGGCAACTGTACAAACCCAGATGTTGATTTGCCTTTTTATTTAACTCTGTGATCTGGCTGTATTGCTCACAAGACAAAGCTTTTCACTGTGTCTCGGAACACGTGGCAATAAATTCAATTCAATTAATCAATTCAATTCAAACTGCTTTCACTGAACATGTTACCAAGTTGCCTTGGTCTTGATCTGTTTCATTCAAAGGCCCTATTGTGTTTGGAAATAAAACATTTTTAAGAAAGTTATTATTTGAGAGTGATTTTGTACAATTTTTGGCTGTACATTTTATACAAAATCTCTTGAAAATCAAAGCGGACAGTTATAATCATAATGTAATCCTGCTGCGTGTTGTTGAAGCTAACTTGTGTAGCCAAAAGTGCACCAGACGAGACTGCTTGTTTACTTCAAACATTTAAATAAGCTCAGCTTAAGTTTCAAAAGTTTACAGAAGATCAAATTGAGCATGTTTGACGTTTGCTTTGGTATAGCACTAGAGTTACACGTTGTCAAATTTAAGTGGTGTGAGGTGGCCTCCCAAACAACACTGACCTTGCTGCAGTACAGAAACAGGGTCAAATTGTGCTCTTCAGTTATGTACTGTCACTTTTGGAATCGCCCTGAAATATAAACTGCTTCATAGATACCCAGAAATGGCAGTCTCCCTCCTTCTTAGGTGATTAATTTTTAATCTTTTAATTATTATAAATAAAATATTTTTACATATTTCATAGATTACACGTACGATGAAAAGGCTTTGAATGGCAGATGCAATTGTAAAGAAGGTATGAGTGAAATTTAACCTTCTCTATTCTGAATCATATTTCTTGCTTTCCAGTAAATAAAAGCCGATCACAGTGCAGCCTAATATTGTTGCTTTATGTCAAGATTAGCACAAGACCCTGAAGCATCAAATTTTAATCTTAGTTAATAAAAGCATTAGTTGCTTTGATGGACAAAATGAAGCAACCTTAAAACTATGTGATGTAACTGATGTTTTTGGACTTTGATATTTTTGGCCACTATAAATCACTTGTATTTGAGCAGAACCTTCACTGTTTGAGCTGGTTTAAAGTAAACTTTGTATCTGTTCCTGCTACAGGAAAGTGACGCGTGACTCAACAGGAGAGGGGAAAAAAACAATTTGACTTTTTTCTACTTTGTGTCATTTGTGGTTGATGCTCACTGCTATTAAAAGCACATCAGCAACATTTTCACACTCAGTTCTGGTCAAGCACACAGAAAGTTGTTCAGCAAACCCCTTTGAATGAAAAGGTGTTTGTTTTGAGCACTTAGACCCCTTACTATTGAGAACTGTGACATTGCTGATTGCAATGAAATCTGTTTAACCTTAGCCTGATCAATATTACCTTTTGCACCTTTTTTTTAGACTTACAGTGTGGAAACAGGCCCTTCGGCCCAACAAGTCCACACCGACCCGCCAAAGCGCAATCCACCCATACCCCTACATTTACCCCTTACCTAACACTACGGGCAATTTAGCATGGCCAATTCACCTGAACCGCACATCTTTGGACTGTGGGAGGAAACCGGAGCACCCGGAGGAAACCCACACAGACACGGGGAGAACGTGCAAACTCCACACAGTCAGTTGCCTGAGTCGGGAACTGAACCCGGGTCTCAGGCACTGTGAGGCAGCAATGCTAACCTCTGTGCCACCGTGCCGCCCAATTAGATTACTTACAGTGTGGAAACAGGCCCTTTGGCCCAACAAGTCCACACCGACCCACCGAAGCGCTACCCACCCATACCCTTACATTTACCCCTTACCTAACACAACGGACAATTTAGCATGGCCAATTCACCTGACCCGCACATCTTTGGACTGTGGGAGGAAACCGGAGCACCCGGAGGAAACCCACGCAGACACGGGGAGAACGTGCAAACTCCACACAGTCGGTCACCTGAGTCGGGAACTGAACCCGGGTCTCAGGCGCTGTGAGGCTGCAGTGCTAACCACTGTGCCACCGTGCCGCCCACAAATGAAAATGTGTTTTTCTCATAGCAGTAGGACAGTACAATGTTTGAGGCTGATAAAATGGTGTTTGTATTTAAGTAGAGAAATGAACCATGTGTCCAAATGTGCAAATACCAGATATTTGATCCAACATTAGGGGAAGGATCAAGTCTAGAGCCAAAACTACTATGAGGATCCTGTGTAGTAACTAGAAGGAGGGGAGTTAAATATTCTAAGTAGAATGCTATATGAATTACTATCTAAGATTTGAGTGTTAGGCAATTAACATCATGTCTATGTCCTATTGAGCAACAGTTTTTGAAGTGTAGGTTGCTGTTCGAAGCAGACCTGGTATACTGTGTTTCTCTTACCTCAAAAAAATGTCTTGCCAAACAGTACAAAGTTTGTTTTCCACAAAGGGAGTAGTTTACCTTCAAACTAAAACTTCATCCCATTGGAAATATGAAGTTTATAAATAAGCAATTTGTTGAAGTGCTGTTTAGAAGATGTTTCATATCATAGGATCATAGAATGGCTGCAGCACAGAAGGGGACTATTCAACCCATCATGTCTATGCTGGCTGTTTTTCACATAATGCTGTTTGCTTGCCCTTTCCCCTCTCAATCAGGGCCTGACTGACACACTATGTCACCCAGTCCTCCAGGATTTAAAGGTCAACATGGCAAAGGTTAAGTTAATACAGCTACTGTGCCACATGCTGATTTGAAAATCAGAGAGCACCTCAGCTGCCAACTTAGTAGGGTTTTTTTTCCCATTCAAGGTTACATTATACCTAGCACAGAGTAAAATCAAAAGTGTGCTTAATAACTTTCCAGCACACTGGGAACATTAAGGAGTTGATAATGTGATCCAGGCTACACATGCCAGAATTGTTTTTAGGTTAGATTACTTACAGTATGGAAACAGGCCCTTCAGCCCAACAAGTCCACACCGACCCGCCACCCACCCAGACCCATTCCCATACATTTACCCATCACCTAACACTACGAGCAATTTAGCATGGCCAATTCACCTGACCTGCACATTTTTGGATTGTGGGAGGAAACCGGAGCACCCGGAGGAAACCCACACAGACACAGGGAGAACGTACAAACTCCACACAGAGAGTCACCTGAGGCGGGAATTGAACCCGGGTGACTGGCGCTGTGAGGCAGCAGTGCTAACCACTGTGCCACTGTGCCACCCATAGAAGGTTCCAAAGGTGCTTTACATGCCTTTCCCAATCTTTGCCCCATGTGTAAAATTGGATCATTTTTATATTACATTTACATTTGGCTCCCAGTATGCAACAGAAAATCTCAAGTGCACTGAAGGCCATAGAATTCTGCACAAAATGTTCAAGGGCACTCATGATCACACGATTGACCTGAATGTCAGTAATCATGAGGGAAATTTAATTTTAGAACAGAATGCGCTACCTTGGAATTCTTTCTACCTCAATCTGGTACTGGTGTGCAGGAAGAACAATAGTTTTACAGTAGTTATTGTGTATATAAGGTTATATTATAATAAATATGAAGTATGAGCTGATCTAGCATTGATGTAATTCCCTGAAATGAAAGGTCATGACATAAATTGCTACAGCTATCTAGAAGCTGGCTTGCTTGGCGCCAGTGTCAGTGTTTTGTAATTCTGAAATACACAAGTGAAACTACACTTAGTTTAATTGTTTGGGACTTAGGGCATCATTCTGCGGAAGGAAGCACTTTTCCCTCAATCATGAGAATTACAGTTTTTAACTGAAGGATGGGAATTGTGGGCAGAAGTTGTGGATTTCCCACTTAAAACTACATGGACAGTCTGCCTCATATAACCGAAAGTGCTTGCTCTGTTATAAAGACACTGCACCTTGGCTTCAAGTTTTTTTTAATTCTCTGTTTGTCTTGGATAGTGAGTAGTGGCTAACAGCAGTATTCAAATGAAGGTATTCTATATGTTATGAAACATTATTTTATCTGTTGATTTTCTTGGTGTGTTTGATTTTCTTGGTGTTTTCTCCCCACAAGTTGTGAAGCCAAGTGGGGTTCATCTGAAACTGCTCCTAAAATTTCAGAATTTCGGCAAAGCAATATTCAAGCCTATGAGGTAAGTCAATTCACCAACACCCAATAATGCAAATTAAACAGTCTGTAACTCTTTCACTTTGGAGTGGATGATTCGATTTTGTAATTGTTCATCACTACTATAAATATACCAATGAAAAAGGGTACAAAGAAAGATTGAGGATATTGCATTTTTCCCATGAGTTGTTGATGTCCATATGCTTAAATCAAACTGCAGAGATACTGCGAGAGACAGACCTTGGGAATGACACATACTACTTTTAATTCTTGGCATTTTTTGCTCATCATTTTCTTGAAAATAACCATAAAACAATCCTTTTTTTTAACTTACTAATTGTTTTCTCCTTCCCATTGCCCTTAAAGGCATTGTTTATTACCATGAGTCTAAAAGGTACTGGACTTCCTCTCTGTTATGTTGCTGATTTGGACATTATTCAATGTGAGTCATTACTGAGCTTTTCACACTAACTGACCTTGGTCTGCACACATACACATGAGCCGCCATCACCTTCAAGAGTAGATAGGAATGAGAAATAGGCAGTAACTTTACAATATTCTCATGTTCTGTAAATGAACACCAAAGAGAGTTAAGTGAATGGTGTCATAGAAATGTATAGCATGGAATTAGGAGGAGTCACTTCATTTTATTATTTTCTGCTCAACCATAAACATGATTGTAAGGAAAATGGTTACAACTTCACAACAAATAGCACCTGGTGAGAAAACCTTAGCCATTATTTCTAAGACATTAAAATTAATTGACTATCCCGTCTCCAACCACTGGTCATAGTTTGATTCAATGAAAATGCACTCAAATGTCACCAACATTAATGGAAATACCACATTCTGAACTGAGTTCCAGTTTTTAAAATGTTACAACGAACCAGAAAAACAAGTTTCAAACTCCACCACAAAACTTTTGGTCACTCAATAAAATGGAATTTACCTCTCATTAGCAATGGTCAGAGGTAACCAGGCCTATGAAAGAAGGTGAGTTACAGTCTTGACCTATAGTTTGACCTGTTAACCTTCATGCTTAAAGAAATTCATTATTCCACTGTATATCACATGTCGCAAGCAGGTGGCTTCACCCACAAATCTAACTGAAGTAATCAGTACCAAGATTAAAAGCTTCTTTCCCTTCATAGAAAACTGTCACTATACAATAAATGGTCAGACTTCCAAGACCCCCAAGGGGATTGTCTGAGATTATGGTGTAGCATTGCTGAAAACTTTGAAAAAATGGCATACATGATTCTGCTATTTCTCTGAAATTTCTGCTGAAATTAAAGTGAAGATAATTGCAATCCACTGTGGAAATCTTACTCACTTTAAAATTTAAATTTCACAAATTTAAAGTAAAATGCATATTTTGCTGTTCAACATCAAATGAATACATAATAATCATGCTGCTGGGTCTCCTATTTTTTTTAAATATGGCCAAACTACTCATCAACACTGTTGCAACCCACTTGCAAAGGTGTTCTGATTATCAAGACCCCCTACTCCAGGGTTCCGTAAAAGTAAATGATACATCCTGGTGCAGTAGATTTTGCAACAGTACCACCATAGCCAAAGTTTAAAGCAAAACAAATCACAACCTTTACATGATGCAGATTTCAACATTCGTGTTGGAGTGTGTTCATGAACTGCAATACTGGCTCACAGTTGAGAAGATGTTCACAAGCTACAAGGTAATTCATATCAATTGAGCATTTCAATTATGTTCAAACATGTAACACTCAAGTGTAACTGCTATTCAAGATGCGGCTCTCAGTTATTATACTTTAGAACTCTAAGCATTAAAAACTAATGTGCCAGCTGTGGCTCGGTCAGTCAGACATTTGCCTCTGAGGCAAATATTTGTGGATAGAAGACAATGTGCATTTGAGCACAAAGTTCCAGCATAATGTTGGAGTGCTGCACTATTATACATGCTGTCTTTTGGAGGAGATGCTAAACTGAACTTGCCCCCTCAATTTTCACAAAAGAGCGCATGAATCTAATTTTAATAAGAGCAAGGGAATTATCCCTGGTGCCCTGATCAATGTATATCCTTCAACCAACATCACAAGATCAGCTTATTGATCATTATTACATTGCTATCTACAAATTGATTGCTCCAGTTCCTACATTACAAAAGGAATTATCCTTAAAAGTACTTAATGGACTGTGAAACGCATTGTGACATCCTGAAGTCTGGAAAGGTGTCTGATAAACGCAATTTTTCCTTAATATTTGTATTACTAACTGATACCAGGAAGCAATTCACGAGATAAATTGGTTGAATTTGAGCTTGTTTTGAGTGTCAATCACAGCAGGTTAAAAATCTCAGTCCCTGTTCAGTCTAGGATTCCTAATAGGACAGTCCAACTTAGCAATTGATGATCTCACCCGATGAGCAGGGGGATTGCTTTCATAGACCACCCAAATGCAAAAACAAAGCAAAATTCAGACTGATCCAGTTCAGATTTTGTAAAGACCTTGGGAGCTCAGCCAAAGAAAATATACATGAGGTGGAACTTGTCTTTTTGTTTTGTTTTAGTGAGATTCATGGGGCCCTGTCTGACATGGCATACAACATTTTGCCCTTCACTTTCTTAGTTTTTAAATGGGCTCTTGAGGACTTTTCTTATGGAATGGCACGTCAGGGGAAGTGCTCATTGTTGCTGGTGCTTCCCAGTGTTCCCACTGCCTTTATCATATTTAAAGCAAACTGTGCTCAACTTCCAATACTGCAAACCAGGAACCGGCCCTCACATTGCACAGCTGGCTCAGTGGTTAGTACTGCTGCTTCACAGCGCCAGGGACCCGGGTTCAATTCCAGCCTCGGGCAACTGTCTCTGTGGAGTTTGCACATTCTCCCCATGTCTGCGTGGGTTTCTTTAGGGTGCTCCAGTTTCCTCCCACAATCCCAAGATGTGCAGGTTAGGTGAATTGGCCAAGCTAAGTTGCCCATAATGTTCAGGGATGTGTATGTTAGATGCATTAATTAGGGGTGTATGTAGAGTAATAGGTTCGGGGAATGGGTCTAGATGGGTTACTCTTCAGAGGGTCAATGTGGACTTGTTGGGCCAAAGGGCCTGTTTCCACACTGGAGGGATTCTGTGATTCTATGAGAGGAAAGAAAGGCTTCCTCCACACTTTACAGACAGGGACTTGAAGGTGATGTGAAGAGGAGGGCTGTCTTCTCTCCTGCAGACTGCCACAAGAGGTCATGCCACCTGGACCTAAATAGCTCAGGTGAGTGCTGTATTTCAAGTCAGGAGGGGACAGCCTGCAATGAAAGAAAAGGCCAATGATCCTCTGCATCCTTCAAGATAAGGGCCACCATCGTCTCTCTGCTACCTCACACCTCCTGGGCCACCACTGTCTCTAACTCTGCCACTGCACACGCTTCACACTAAAGCTCATGGACTGGAACTCTCACTATTCCATCCATCAAGTCCACGCAATGACTCCCATCCATCTCATTCCCCAACTGCTAACACTTGCTGCCATCTGAGCTTCGTAGTCACTGGGGAGACCTTACCACGTCTCCTGCTAATGTATCACCACTAACAGCTCTTCCATCCACTTCCATCATATTCAACCCGGCCGTTGTCTCATTGCAAGAGAATTTGTCCCCTAATTGAGCTGAGAAGTGAATTACCAATGGGTGGTGGGAGGGGACGGTGGACATCAGCTCCTCACTCCATGCATTAACAAGATTCTTGGATTAACCAGAGAAGAGCATGACCACTTGTGGGGATGAAGAGACCTCAAGAGGAAGCTGCTGAGCCCTGAGATGATACACTCACAGAATTTTTCTCTGCACCTCCACCAACTCAAGAGACTTTCACCTCGATGGGTATTCTTCCTAGATGTACTCGGGAGCACAGTCTGGTGACTATGGCATGTTAAACCTCACATGAATCTCAGCAAAAATGACATTTAGCCAAAATATGGGAATAGTCACCCCAATGATACTTTTTGTTATCTCTATTTCCCAACAAGGGCGGCATGGTGGCTCAGAGGTTAGCAGTGCTGCCTCACAGAGCCAGGGACCCAGGTTCAATTCCACTCTCGTGTATCTTTATGGAGTTTGCATGTTGTTCCTGGGTCTGTGTGGGTTTCCTCCGTATGCTCCAGTTTCCTTCCACTGTCAAAAGATGTGCAAATTAGGTGCATTGGCCATGCTAAATTGCCACATAATGTTCAGAGATGTGCAGGCTAGATGGATTAGGTTTGGGAAATGCAGGGTTATGGGGATGGGGTAGGAGTCTGGGTGGGATGATCTTCGGAGAATTGTCGTATACTTGATGGGCCAAATGGCCTCTTTCCATACTGTCGGGATTCTATTATTCTTACTTTTTGCCATTGTGCATGCCATACTGGGGATTGGAAAATTCCACCTATTGTAAAAATACTTCATTTTCAAGGATTTAATGCCTGCATTGGACTAAAAAAGGAACACACACAGCCATGCTTGTTAAGTATAGATTTGATTTTCAAACAGCAAATATGCATTTTACTATTTAGGAAATGCCATTTTAAAGTGGTTTTACATGCAAGTCTTCAGGGCATATGGCATTAACATTAGCCAGCAGGTCTCTTCTGCTTTGTTTCATTCATGTAGTTTTAGTTCCTCCATTGCCAATATTCAAGTAGTCAGGCAGTATCAATGGAGAGAGAAGCACAGTTAATATTTCCGCTCAATAACCTTCTATCAAAACTGCAAAAAGTTGCCAATTTTTTATGTTTAAGCAAGTTCAGGGGAAGGGAAAGATGGGAGAGGAGGAAAGCTTGAAAGGGAAGGTGTGTAAATGGGGAAAGGCAGGAGAGACTAAATGGGGAAAGGCAGGAGAGATGGGGTGATGGTTCAAGGCAAAAGGGGATGGTAGCGCACAAACCCTCAAAATCTCTGACAACCTCCTTCAATTCTGATTGCATCTCTCTTTTCCTGTCTTTCTGTTACCATGACCATACCAACCAATGTTGTAAGAAGATTTAAAATCAGCAGCAATTACTTCTGTTTGACAATATCATTACTGTACACTGTGGATATGCAGTCAGAAAGAAAACAAAAAATAAATTCTTCCATGGTCTTTCTGCCGGAATGTAACTATGACCATCCAATATCTTCTTAAAGGATGGTTTATGAATGTATGTGTCTCCATGGCCTATCACTGACTAGTCCAGCAGTTAAAAGAAGGTATTCAGAACATAAGGAGTCAGACTCTTTCTGACAGCTGGCTACACAGCAGATTGCAGGAAGTCAGTAGGTCACTGTGAAATCATGGGAAGAGCCATTAAGAGGAGAATTAAAGAAATAATTCACAGAGGTAATGTGCATGTGTGCACGTAATAACCAGGTTAATGCTACCCTTTAATTTGTTGAATGATGAATGATCCACACTACAAAAGAAATATTCCTTCCATTTTCTCAGGCAGAAACGAGAGGACGAAACTCCAGCAGATGTATTTTATTTTGTTGACATTCAAAGACATAATGCTGAAATAGCTGCTTTTCACCTGGACAGGTAAGGCCAAATTAAAGAATCCAGTGTAACTGAGTGAAAATGGAATGCGGTTTTGCTAAC
Source organism: Hemiscyllium ocellatum (assembly GCF_020745735.1). Taxonomy (NCBI): domain Eukaryota; kingdom Metazoa; phylum Chordata; class Chondrichthyes; order Orectolobiformes; family Hemiscylliidae; genus Hemiscyllium; species Hemiscyllium ocellatum. Next base: position 22,129,840 of record NC_083425.1, on the reverse strand, counting down.
ACTAAGGTGGCAATGAAATGAATTACGGGCTGTTTCTATGTTTTTACAGACTTCAATAGCAATAGCTCCCTGGTAGAATAATGCGATTGAACAATGATTCACTTCATTGTATATATTAATGTATTCATTAATTCTTGTTGGTCTTTGTAGTGCTCTGTAGGGTTTGAATTTTTGATGCAAGTTTTTTTTAACTGATTAATATTTAAACAGTGGAAAGGCAACATTTATTGTCTATTCGTAGTTGATTGGAATTTATAAATGAGCAGCTGACTCAATATTTCAGATGGGATTAAGTCAGCCTCGTAGCATTGTACTGGGTCTTGTAAGCACAGACCAAGTAGGCAGGATGAGATTTTATTGAATTAATGGTTTTTTACAATAATCCACCTGCCATCTTGCTCAACTTTCTGGTGATTTATTGAAGGACCAAAAGCAAGAAGTTTTTGAGCAATATGATCTTGGGAATTAACATTTCTGTTTTCTCTAAATGTTGTCGTAAATGCTAGTGTGAATACAAGCACCTGGGGTGAAAATTAATGTTCTCTTGCTTGTGGGTTTGAAGATCCTACATTGTGGAAGCTGGCCATTCAGCCCATCGAGCCTACACCGACCCTCTGAAGAGCATCCAATCCAGACCCACCCTTCTACCCTATCCCTGTAATCCTGCATTTCCCGTGGCTCATACACCTAGCCTGCACATCCCTAAGTTGGGGTGGGGAGAGTGCAGTCGGCACATGCCTGCCACCAGTTGTCTATTACACCCCCTTTTTACTGAGTGGGGGTACCAGATGTCAAGTTGCCAGTCAACATGTGGACCAGTTAAAGCCCTTAAGCAACCAATTAATGCCCAGTTAATGCTGTGACTGGGATTTAAGCAGCAGATAGAGATCCTGCCCACGGCATCCAGCCCAGGAACTGAGGTAAGACATCCTGGTATTGGGTGGGTAGAGGGCAGAAGCTTGTCTCTGTTCAATGTCTTTGGACAGCTGAGGGGCTGGCCTGCTCTTTCTGATGTTCTTTTAGCTGTGGTGAACAGGGTGCCTTTAATTCCAGCCACATAAATTCAATTCATTGGGAGTATCACTTTAAAAGCCTTATGATTGAAGTGAATCAGGAGAGAACTCAGAAAACCGTAACATCACTTCTAAATAGCTAAGCACAAGTGAGAGCAAGCTATCTGTACACAACTGAATTAATTGACACTTAGTGGTGGGCCATTGTTTGATTTAAATACATTTTAAATTATATTCCTCCCTCATAAAATTTTTAAAAGTATTTTCCATTATCAGTTTTGGGAATGCACATTTAACCATGAGAACAGAATAATGATATCCCCCCAGGAACCCCAAAACACATCTTCTAGTGTTAATGATGTTATGAATCATTCATTTTTCATAAAGGAGGCCAGAATCCATTTCTGATTAGAACAAAAGGGAATTTCTAAGTTTTGAAATATCAAAAACATTCCAGCTCTGGCAAGGCAATGAAATAAACCCATGCTGTGTTGGAGCATAGAAAGGTTTTGTACGAAAGTCCCCTTATGAAGTTGTACTCCTTACAAATCTTCATAAATATTGTTATTGCAAAGATTATAACTGGCTCACATTCCACGTAAGGTTTAAGCCAAAATACTATAATTATGTCAACCACGTAAACTATTGAGAGCCAATATAATCATATATAAGTTCCCTGTAGGGTGAGACATCTACAAAAACAATTGGGTGGAGATTGGATTTTATTTTTAATTCACTTTTTATTGCTAAGACTTAACTGTGGAGTGGAAGATGTTGGAAATCAATAAGTTTCTTAAAAATCTGTCTTTACTTTGTTCTTTCATCTTAATGTTTTCTTTCACAGGAGCAACGTATTGCCATCCAGTTTACATTCCCCCTGTTGCCCCTAAACTGGAAAGATGTTGTGACTCAGGCTTGGTTCCAGTCTGGAATGTGTGTTTGAAGAGGAATGCAAACCTTTCATTCCCTTCCCCCTCAATGGGGAATGCACTAAGAGCTGATCCATCCATCTAGCAGCCTTACTGTGAACTAATACAGCACAGCCCTTCCACTGCTCAGGAAGTGGAATTGAATTTGTCCCAGACATGTGATAGTGAAACTCAATTGCAGTGAAAAGAAAAATTATCATGGGGTGTATAAAACAACTGGCTCTGCTCCCTCCCTGTTGTGTGTCAGCTTGCAAGTTATATTTTAAACCCACAGCATCAAAATGTCTTTGAATACAAGTTGTCAGTGACTTAGCAATCATCGTTACATTGTCCACAAGTATAGACTCTATAAAACGGTGCACTCAAATTTTGCATTCAAACAACAATCTGAATAAGAAAGGGAGAGAAGGGATTTCCATATTCAGTCTTCATCATTAACTGATCGAAAAGCTTCACTGACATTGTTGTATATGACAGGGTCTACAGAGAGCAGGGATAATGGGCTAATTGGATATAACTACTGGTGTCCCACAAAGATTTGTGTTGGGAATTGAACTGTGCATAAAGACATGCTGATGGGTTAAATAGCCATATGTCCTCATTTGACACAAAGAAAAGGAGCATTGTAAGTAGTGTGGATGGATACATAAAATTATAAAGAGATACAAATAGACCAAGCAATTAGACAAACCTCTGACAAATGAATTTTGATGGAGATAACCAAGACTTTGGGCCTAATAGGATGGAATGGGGGTCTTTCCAAATGATGAAAGCTAGAAACAATGGAAATCAAAAGCGAATTGGGGTCCCATAGCCAACATAGGAAATCCATTACTTAGAGTTTCATGGGACTGGGGCATTGATTTTTGAGGAGTGAATTAGAAAATATGCAAACAGTGTTAGGAGGTTGGAACTCTGCGGGATGGATAGATCTTTATTAACCAAAGATATTAAGGAAAAAGGTCAGTAAATGAAGTTGGGTTATGAACAGCCATGATCTTGTAAAACTGGCTCAAGGGTTAAATGGCTTTCTCCTGCTGCTATATTACAAGAAATTTAGGAATATGCACCGTCAACAGTCCCTGTCAGGTATTCAAGCCAAATGGCACTGGGGCTGTTAGGATTGTCCACTTTTTATTTTAAACAACAGATTATACACAGTAGCTGTTAAAGTAACAAATCGTTCAGGAATTTAAATCCCTGCACCTCAGGCACATATGCACTAACTTTGTCTGAAGATATGCGAATCAAATTTATTATTCATTGTATTTGCTTTCCATTAAAGAATTCTTGATTTCCGGCGTGTTCCACCAGTGGCTGGCCGAAAGCTTAACCTAAGTAAAGAAGTCAGAGACCTGACTAGAAATGAAGATTTGAAAGGCACCTTTTTCATCTCACCAGGTAATGAAGAAAGAAGCCAAACTTTACAGAAGCCTGTGTAGTTCAGAACAAAAGCTTTATGACAACTGAAAAGCTACTTAGTTTTCTTCCAACTAAGAGAAGCTAAAAACGGTTTAATCATCTTACATCTAATTATAGGCATGAGTCTGTTTTGATCTTTCCAATGAGTGGAAAGCTGGGTTTGTGTACAATCATTGTTCAACATAGTAACTGCAAAGAGTAACTCTTTTGGAAAATGCATGGGAGAAGCCAGCCTGAGATATTCAGAACAGCAGAAAAGTAGATTTGCAACTGTCCTGTCCAAAATATAATTTCAGATATTTGTTATGCTTCACGAAGGCTGTAAGGCTGAAGTGTTTAATGACAATAAGAGCTTTATTAAGGGAGGTGTTCATTCTGCAATGCCCAAGCTAGATAGAGCTGTTTCTATCCAAAATGGCCAAAGACATTAACATGATGTCACATGATCAGACTGTCAAAGTGACAGTCCAAAACACTTACATTAATGTACAACAATATTCAGTCTTCTCTCATAATGTCCAAATTCAGTAACAATTTTGCGGTGTAAAAAGGGAAGCCAATTTACATCTGATTCGATATTACTAATGTATGTGCTTTATTAAACTATTATTAAATTAAGAAGAGTGCAGAAAAGATTTACTGGACTGAATGGTTTGTGTTATAAGGAGAGGTTGCTTGAGCTGAGACTTTTTTCCCAGGAGCATAGGAGACTGAGGGTGACCTTTTAGAGGTCTATAAAATCATGAGAGACATAGATAAGGTAGAAAGCAGACCGCTTTCCCCTATGGTAGGGGAGTCTAAAACTAGAGGGCATAGGTTTAAGGTGAGAGGACAGAGATAGAAAAGGGTGCAGAGGGTCAATTATTTCACACAGAGGATAGTGAGTGGAACAGACTGCCGGGGTACTGCTGGAAGCAAGTACAACTTCATCATTCAAAAATATTTGGACAGATACATGGATGGGATAGGTTTGGAGGGATAAGGACCAAATGCTGGCAAATGGGATTAGTTTAAATTGTGGAAACTGGGCGACATGGACAAGTTGGGCTGAAGGTCCTGTTTTCATACTGTAGATGTCTATAACTTAATGATTCTAGCTATTTAATTGGCTCTACATTTGATAAACCCATGACATATTTCATCATTTTTCTATTATGTTGAGGCATTTACTATGAAAGGATTTCCACTTAGCAAAAGTGGATAGCCAGGCAAATTTCTATTATTTTAAATTTGGCAACTCAACTATTTTAGTAAACTAGTATAATGTTTGATCCCTCTCCCTTTGATGGTTATAAGAATGTATAGAAGTGTGAAAGAATAACGTTATTTGACTATAAAGTTGCTCCTTTCACATACAATGTCATCTTTCCCATGTTAACTTTTTGTGAAAAACATCTACACAAATACTTCCTCATTACGAAAGGTAACCAAATAAAACTCCCAACTGTTTGTACTAAGCTATTCACTGTTGCCCAGTGGTAATGGAATGAATCTGTCAATATAATCTGGTGACAGATTATTTTGCAAAATGTTTTATTCAGTTCAAAATAACGACCTTGTGAACAAGAAATGCAGCAGAGGATCTTTCTACATGCCTGTCCACAGAAATGAAGGAACATTGAGGACCCAAATAGCAGGAAGTTCTTGTTTCCAGCCAGAGTTGAAAGCTGAACAGTTCTCTTAATTCCTTTGGATGTTGATGAAGTATCAAAGTACACACCTGCCGTTCCTGTAATATCTGCTTTGTAGGTCTGTTAACCTACCAGCAATGTCCTGGAACCACCAGGAATCAGAGATTAATCTCCTGGATTCTGTCAACAACAAAAACATAAAGATTATAGTGCTTTTCTCATTTCTTTTGAATGTTTTTGTTGTTTACTTATAAAGGTATTAAAGATGGGCAAAAGAAGACTGACTTGGTAAGTGGACTGGGGGAAAGTCATTGCTGAGGCTTGCAGGATTATGTCTGGTCAGAGTTGGCAACTCTATTTGTCAGTTTTCAAAATAAGGTCAATATATGGTTATGCCAATGTTGTGAATTAATTGTCTCTATTCTTTTACAGACAACAATGTATGTTTCTTTGCAAGATGCCTGTACTCGTGTAAGACAGAGTATGCAGTCTGTGGGAAACCTCACCTACTGGAAGGGTCAGTGTCTGCCTTTCTGCCTGACCTCCACATTGCCCAGCGGGAACTCATTGAGAACCCGTGGAGCAGATCCTACACGTTTGCTGATAAAAAGGAGTAAGTGCTAGGATTTATCATTCTCAGTATTTCAGCTTCAAAGAGACAGAACATTCTTCCTTTTTAGATAATAGCAACTGAAATGAAACAGGTTTGAATAGAGTACCAGCAGTCACGAGTGGAACACACCAAACGAAGATTTGTATTCCACTGGTTTCCATTCCTTCAGTTATTTTCTAATCAACCTGTTCAGAAATGTCATTACAGACCACTGGAGCAGGTGGAACCTAAATCTGGGCCTCCTGACTCAGAGGTTGGGGCACTACCACTGCACCACAAGAGTTCTGATTCCATTACTTCATTGTTACTTTGACAATTAGCTTCATGGGTGGTGCAGTGGCTCAGTGATTAGCACTGCTGCCTCACAGCGTCAGGGACCCAGGTTCAATTCCACCCTTGGGTGACTATCAGTGAGGCATTTGCACATTTTCCCTGTGTCTGCATGGTTTCCTCCCACAGTACAAAGGTGTGCATTCTAAGTGGATTGGCCATGCTAAATTGCCCATAGTGTCCAGGGCTGTGCAGGCTAGGTGGATTATTCATGGGAAATGCTGGGTTATAGCGTAAGGGTAAAGGTCTGGGTGGGATGCTCTTTAGACAGTCAGTGTGAACTCTTTGGACTGAATGGCCTGCTTCCAAACTGTAGGGACTCTACAAAATTAGTCTCAGCTTGGTAATGGTGATGCAACTGGACAGGTATTTCAGAGACTTAGCCTGATGCTTTAAAAGTTTTGATATTTCTACTTCTGGGGCATAAGGTTTTGGTTCAAGTTCCACCTGCTCTGAAAGTGTGTGATGTGACCTGTCCAAACAGGTTGAACAAAAAATGCAGAACTCACATATTGCATGCTTTCTATTTCAGCTTATTAATGATTCCCATCCTCTGAGCCCTCCAGGCCCCCACAAATATATAATTACATTTCCTCTCTGCCTTCTTCCTGTAATGTTTGATGGCCTACTCTGTCCTACTCCACTGAATTTTACAGCACCTCCACCAATGTAATTGCGGGCAAGGGAGCATGTAGAAGAGAACAGAGGGCTAGTCTGTAACTTCTAGTCCACCCCAACCTGTCCCCCATAATATAGTGGGTGATGCGTATCAGCAACCCACCCATCTTTAGTCCTCCTCTTTCGCATTCATGGGGTTTCATGTATTTGTGGCTTTAATTCCCCATGTTGAGAATCTGATTGCCTTGAAGAATTCATTCAATTGAGCTTATACTTTCTCAGTTTCAAATAACCTCTTCAGTGTTAGAACATAGAACATAGAACAGTACAGCACAGAATAGGCCCTTCAGCCCACGATGTTGCGCCGACCACTGATCCTCATGTATGCACCCTCAAATTTCTGTGACCATATGCATGTCCAGGAGTCTCTTAAATGTCCCCAATGACCCTGCCTCCACAACTGCTGCTGGCAATGCATTCCATGCTGTCACAACTCTCTGTGTAAAGAACCTGCCTCTGACATCCCTCTATACTTTCCTCCAACCAGCTTAAAATTATGACTCCTCGTGTTAGTCATTTCTGCCCTGGGAAATAGTCTCTGGCTATCGACTCTATCTATGCCTCTCATTATCCTGTATACCTCAATTAGGTCCCCTCTTCTCCTCCTTTTCTCCAATGAAAGAAGTCCTAGGTCAGTCAACTTCTCCTCATAAGGTAAGCCCTCTAGTCCAGGCAGCATCCTGGCAAACCTCCTCTGAACCCTCTCCAAAGCATCCACATCTTTCTTATTATAGGGTGACCAGAACTGGACGCAGTATTCCAAGTGTGTTCTAACCAAAGTTTTATAGAGCTGCAACAAGATCTCATGACTCTGAAACTCAATCCCCCTGTTAATGAAAGCCAAAACACCATATGCTTTCTTAACAACCCTGTCCACTTGGGTGGCCATTTTAAGGGATCTATGTACCTGCACACCAAGATCCCTCTGTTCCTCCACACTGCCAAGAATCCTATCCTTAATCCTATACTCAGCTTTCAAATTCGACCTTCCAAAATGCATCATCTCACATTTATCCAGTTTGAACTCCATCTGCCACCTCTCAGCCCATCTCTGCATCCTGTCAATGTCCCGCTGCAGCCTACAACAGCCCTCTATACTGTCAACGACACCTCCAACCTTTGTGTCATCTGCAAACTTGCCGACCCATCCTTCAATCCCCTCATCCAAGTCATTAATAAAAATTACAAACAATAGAGACCCAAGGACAGAGCCCTGTGGAACACCACTCATCACAGACTTCCAGGCAGAATATTTTCCTTCTACTACCACTCGCTGTCTTCTGTTGGCCAGCCAGTTCTGTATCCAGACAGCTATGTTCCCCTGAATCCCATTCCTCCTGACCTTCTGAATGAGCCTACCATGGGGAACCTTATCAAATGCCTTGCTGAAGTCCATATACGCCGCATCCACAGCTCGACCCTCATCAACTTTTCTAGTTACATCCTCAAAGAACTTGATAAGGTTTGTGAGGCATGACCTGCACCTCACAAAGCCGTATTGACTGCATTTAATCAAGCCATGCTCTTCCAGTTGGTCATAAATCCTATCCCTCAGAATCCTTTCTAACACCTTGCAGACAACAGACGTGAGACTAACTGGTCTGTAATTGCCAGGAATTTCCCTATTTCCTTTCTTGAAGAGAGGAATTACATTTGCCTCTCTCCAGTCCTCAGGTACGACTCCAGTGGAGAGCGAGGATGAAAAGATCTTCGCAAGTGGCGAAGTAATTACATTTCTCGTTTCCCAAAGCAGCCGAGGACAAATCTGGTCTGGGCCTGGCGACTTGTCAATCTTAATGTTTGACAAAATTTTCAGCACGTCAGCTTCCTCTTCTCTATCCATTTCAGCATACACACCTACTCTTCAAAGGTTTCATTCACTACAAAGTTTGTTTCTTTTGTAAAGACAGAAGCAAAAAACTCATTTAGGGCTTCCCCTACCTCCTCAGACTCCACACACAAGTTCCCTATGCTATCTCTGATCGGCCCTACTCTTTCTTTGACCATTCTCTTATTCCTCACATAAGTGTAAAATGCCTTTGTGTTCTCCCTAATCCGTTCCGCCAAGCCTTTCTCGTGCCCCCTCCTGGCTCTCCTCAGATCATTTTTAAGCTCTTCCTCACTTGCTTGTAATCCTGTAGACCTGAGCTTGACCCTAGCTTCCTCCACCTTATGTAAGCTACCTTCTTCCTTTTGATGAGAAGTTCCACTGCTCTCATCATCCAAGGTTCCTTTATCTTACCACTTCCTGCCGGTCTCAGAGGGACATATTTATTCATCACTTGCAACAACTGTTCCTTAAACAGTCTCTACATGTCTATAGTGCCTTTACCATGGAACAATTGCTCCCAATCCATGTTTCCTAACTCATGTCTAATCGCATTATAGTTTCCTCTTCCCCAATTAAATATCCTCCCATTTTGCCTAATCCTCTCCTTCTCCACAGCTATGTAGAATGTTGTGGTCACTATCACCAAAATGCTCTCCCACCACAAGATCTGATACCTGCCCCGGCTCGTTTCCGAGCATCAAGTCTAGAATGGCCTCTCCTCTCGTCGGTCTGTCAACATACTGAGTTAGGAAACCCTCCTGAACACACCTTACAAAACAGCTCCATTCAAATCTTCTGCTCGAAGGAGGTTCCAATCAATATTGGGAAAGTTAAAAGTCACCCATTGCAACAACCCTACTACGTCCACACTTTTCCAAAATCTGCCGACCTATGCTTTCTTCCATCTCCCTGCTGCTATTGGGGGGCCTGTAGTAAACCCCTAAAGAGGTGACTGCTCCCTTGCTGTTCCTAATTTCCACCCATACTGACTCGGTAGGCAGATCTTCCTTAACAATGCAAGCTTCTGTAGCTCTGATAGCCTCTCTGATTAGTAGTGCTACGCCCCCTCCTCTTTTTCCCCCCTCCCTATTCTTTTTAAATGCTCTAAACCCTGGAACATCTACCAACCATTCCTGCCCCTGAGAAACCCATGTCTCTGTTATGTACATCATAGCACCAGGTACTGATCCATGCTCTAAGTTTGTCACTTTTATTCCTGATACTCCTTGCGTTAAAGCAAACACACTTTAACTGATACCTTGGTTCCTTGCCAGGAAAACCCTTCCCACGAGCTGGTATACCACTTGCTATTGCCTCACCTGCATCAACTGTCACCTCCGGTATACAGCTCAGGTTCCCCAACCCCCTGCCATACTAGTTTAAACCCTCTCGAACTACTCGAGGAAACCTTCCACCCAGGACATTGGTCCCCTTCCAGTTCAGATGCAACCCGTCCTTCTTGTACAGGTCCCACCTTCCCCAGAAGGCATCCCAATTATCTACATATCTGAAGTTCTCCCTCCTACACCAGCTGCGCAGCCACGTATTAAACTGCACCCGCGCCCTGTTCCTCACCTCGCTATCTCGTGGCACTGGTAGTAAACTAGAGAACACTACTCTGTTCGTCCTGCTTTGCAACTTCCATCCTAACTCCCTGAAATCACTTTTTATATCTTCAATCCTTTTCCTGGCTACATCATTAGTGCCAATATGTAACAAGATTTCTGGCTGTTTGCCCTCCCCTTTTAGAACCTTATACACCCGATCAGATACGTCCCGGACCGTGGCACCAGGGAGGCAACATACCTTCCGGGAATCCCGATCCTGACCACAAAATCTCTGGTCGATTCCCCTAATGATCGAGTCCCCTACCACGAGTACTTTCCTATTCTGCCCCCTTCCCTTCTTTGCCACAGTGACAGGCTCAATGCCAGAGACTGACTGCTATGGCTTTCCTCTGGTAGGTCATCCCCCCCAGCAGTATCCAACACAGTATACTTATTGCTGAGGGGAATGTCAAACACTTACGGACCCGAAGTTTTAAACTAATTTCCTTATAGTGAGCTAACCTTTTTCTTAACAGTTTCAAACTACTTCCATTTCTCAGGAGCAACTGTTACACACATTCAGCTTCAGTCAAGATTTCTGCACACTGTTCCATGCTGAAACTAGAAGGATGTTTTCCAAACCAAAGGTGTTTCCCTTATACTCAAAAAATCCAGAATGTTCCAGCTGAAAGCCTAACGCACTGTACTGTTTACATTATTCACTTATAAACTCTCCCAATGTAATCAAAACCCATTATCAAGTCCCTCTCTAATACTGTATTTTTAAATAATTCCCCATGGTTACTGAAACACTTACAAGTTAATCACTTCTGAAATACGCAAAGCCCATTTGCCACTATTTCAAATTTAAACACTCAAAAATATAAATCGTACTCCTTGCATCAGAAGGTAAATCCCATTCACACACAACCAAACACTTGGAACATACATTCTATGGTATTAGATACATAAAATGGGGGATCTCCAAAACACGCAAACTCAGCAGAAACTAGATAGATTGGATAAGAATAATGGAATTCCTAAAGTGTTTGCTCAAGCAGTATTGGTCATTCAACATGCATAACACAGATGGAGGAAAACAATATTAGCAATTAGAAAAGTTAGAAGCAAGGTTCCACTTAGTCAAAATGGTAAATATTAGACAAAGTTGAATTATCTTAAAGCAATATGTATTTGGGTAAACAATGTATTAATGAGTTTGTTGACATAATGATGTACTGCAAGTGTTATTATGACTAGGATTTTAAAACATTTCCATTTTCTCATTATTTTTTCTGTAGGTGGGAAACCAATCCAAATTATTGTGAAAAGATCAAACGTACTCCTCCTTACAACACGGGTAGCAGATTATTGAATGTTATTGACATGGCGATATTTGACTTTTTAACAGGTAGGAATGGAAAGGAAGATAATTTTCTTATTTACTTCCAACAGCAATAGCACCAATAGTGTAGTAAACAAGGTGTTTCACAAGAATATAATCTTGCAACAGTTGTCACCAAGCCACGAAAGGAACAGTTGACCAAAAACATGGATTTGAGTGACATTTCAATGGAGTAAGGAGAGATAGAAGGACAGCAAGGTTTTAACTGATATAATACAATTGACTTTAATTCCCTGTAGAGTTTATAGCATAGGATATCGTTTGACATTAGTGCCTCAACTTGGATTCAGAAAGTGAAAGTTCGTGTGAAGTCTGATGTTTTTTATATGTTAGTATCCTGTCATTTCTGTTGATTTATGCATTTTGAGGGATAATGGGAAAAGGCAGTGTCAATTCAGCTGTAATGCCAGTCAAGTCGATTCACCAGGCGATACTTAAATGTTTGGATTGACCAAGGTTGACCAGGGAGTCTCCATCTGTATCTGTAGAATTGTCTGTCAGCACAATTCGGGAGAAAAAACAAAGCCCTATCACCATATAACAAATAAAAAGGATAGTACAATGAAAACAGGGGTTGTTTTAATATGAGAAATGAAATATATGTAACGCAACAGGCAGAATTCACATTTTAATGGAGTAAATGATGATTGCAACACAAGCAGATTTCTCAAAACAATCACCAGTAACAGCTGACACCACCAGAGGGAGCTCAATGCAGAGAAGTCTTGTGAGATTGATCCTGTTTTGATTGAACTTGTTCCTGTACTCAGTGTTGCACTAACCAGGTTCAGATATCAGCTCTGAAATGGAACCGTGTTTCTTTTTAAGGTGTAACGATATTTCTTCTGGGTTATTGCCAGTTTTGTTAATGGTTGAAAATGAATGATTTTGCACACATCAAATCCCCATATCGAGTCCAAAATCATTGGTTTGTTTTAAAGCATATGTCAGGCAGAGAAATATTTCAGAGATCAGAATAGATCTGTTGAGTGACTCTTGCTCCCAGAGGTTATATTTTACTGACAGAGCTAATTGAGCAGCTTCCAGAAGCCAAGACAAGTGTCAACTGGAAAGAGAATGAATTCTGTTACTTGAGGTTACTCCTTTCAATCCCACTTTTAATAAACAGTGGAGGCCACAGTATCATGTTGAAAGATTTTCCACTTGGAAGCAACAAGATTGTTGAAGGAATTAATCTGCATCATTCTTAGTGCAGACCTCTGGAACTCCACTCCCCAAATCTTGCTATCCTCCTAGTTTCTTCAAAACATATATTTAAAACATGCTTTACTGTAAGTCTTCATGGTTTGATTTCTGCTTCTGGGAAGTATTTTGAGACAAGGTCAATGTTAAGGGTGCTCTTTTTCATGACTGCTAGGAAAATGAGCTGCTGAAGGATTTTAAAATATTTTATGATATCACTAGACAAGGACAATGCAAGGAGACTTAGCAGAACTAGCAAAGATTCAGTGATTAATATTCATAATTAATGGCATCTTAAATGGATCATTAGTTGCCAGGCTCATTAAATACTAGGACAGCCATCTGGACAGCTAAAGCTGAATTCCAAAAACAATTTGTGAATATGGATCCAGGCCTGATGAAAATTTTCTGCTGCTACTTTTATCAGTGTTTCTAAATTTGTTTACAGGAAATATGGATCGACATCACTTTGAGGTCTTCACAAAGTTTGGAAAGGATGGCTACATCATCCACTTTGACAATGCCAGAGGGTAAAAACTTACTGCAGCTCATACATAAAGCAAACAAGTAAAAATCATGATAACATTTTAAAAAAACAAGAGTTCATTTTGAAATGTGTTTTTCAGAGGGTCTAAGTCCACATGGAAGAGAATGACAACGAAATTGCACAAATGCTTCATCACCTTGTCCTTGGTCATTGTAATTTGATTGTCTCAGTTTAATTTACATTCCTGCTTACCAGCAACTAACACACATGGAATTGACCACAAAATTATTTGCATTTGCACACACCCAACTCTGGAAGCTTCCTGTGACTCATGATCAGACACCATACCGTCAACTATCGGAACCCAAAATCAAAACAGACAAGTGTGTGTATGAGAAATCAAGAGCAAATACCATTGATGCTGGAAATTTAAAATATAAAACATAAGGTCAGATAACTTCTGTGGAGTGAGAGAAAAATGTTAAGGTATCAATTCAACAACCATTCATCAGAACTGAGATAAGTTGGAGATGTAATAAATTAAGAGGTTATGACAGAACGTAGAGGGTCGGGGCAAGAATGAAAGGGAAAATCTGTGATAGACTGGAAGGAAGGAGAGATTAAATGACAAAAGAGTTGATACTGGGGCAAGTGAGGATATCAGAGATGGGGCTGGAGGAGGTGTTCAGCATTTTTGCCAAAGCTACAGCAAAAGTCCAGGAGAATTTTCAGTACATTTCCTCATTCTGTTCTATGTTTTCAGTCACTATTTCCTTTTAATTTCCATTGCACAGTGTCCTACTCAGCTAGGAACTGCTTTCATAGTTATTCAGGTATGCATTTTGACATCTGTGGGACACCACTAATAATACCACCTTCAGATCAAGAGGCTGCTCTTACTTTTGGAGTCATTTTCTAAAGGGAAGAACTTCAGTTGGTTGAGTTCTTATTGTATGCGGGAGGGTAGAAACATCTGGTCCAGCTATGAACTGCAGATTAGCAAAAGGGAATTTTAAAGAAAACGTCTTCAAGATCATCGAAATGCTGAGCAAGCACAAAGCTGGAGCCTTGCCCATTGAGAACACAAGTCCAGCTGTGCTGAATGAAACATTTTAAAAATGTTATTGGCTAGTGCAGTGCTAAAGACAGCTTTCCTAGTTTAGCTCTAATTATGGCACCATTTGTTTTCTCAAATGTGTCTTTACTGCTGATTTCTGACAGCTTGTTTCAGGTGTAGTAAGCCATTGGAAACTGGCAGATTTAGCAAGTGAGCTGGGAACACACTCATTTTGATGCTGCACATCAGAGGTCATTTTCTTGAAAATATTCAAGGAAAACTGTCAGAAAATAAAGACTACTGATAACTGGGATTGCAAATAACCATCAGAAAATAAATGTAAAGTAAATCTCAATTCAGGAAATGAGTGCAGTCTGAATCGAACACACCCTGTCATTTTAATTATAAAAGAAGGTCTGCATTCTATTAGGGTAATATAAAAGCATCAGTCATTGTCACTATTTCCAAAAAGTGTGTCTGAAATGGGAAGACAGACAGTCTGGATTTATTCTAACTAGTCTAGGCTAGTTTTGTAACATACCTGGAAGAGATTTCTGTGGTGAGAACTTAGTTCCTTTTAAATCTTTCTTTAATGATCAGAAAAGAGACAAAGACTATTTCAGACTCTTGTAAACAAAAACCCGCTACTTGGAAAACAAAGCTCCCTGAGCTATACAGGTTACTATCGACTTGGATGAATCCTGATTGTTTGGGGCAGCACAGTGATACAGTGGTTAGCACTCCTCCAGTTCTAAAGATGTGCAGATTAGATGGATTGACCATGCTAAATTGTTCACAGTAACCAGGGGTGTGCAGATGAGGTGGATTAGTCGTGGTAGTTCTGGGGATAGGGATGCTGTTTGGAGGGTCGGTGCAGATTTGATGGCCTGAATGACCTCTAACCGCACTGAATAGGGATTTTATGATAAAGTGATTCTTAACAGGTTGTAGTTTACGTTCCTGGTGAAAGCCTGATGCCTGAAACATCAACTGTTCTGCTCCTCGGATGCTGTCTGACCTGTTGTGATTTTCCAGTGTTTTTTTGATTCTGACCCTCCAGCATCTACAGTCCTCACTTTCTCCTGATATCAGAACAGCTAGCTTGATGATATGAACACACAGTAGAACGCGGCAGGGTCAAAAAATGCATCATGTTTTTGGACCTGTCCAAACCACAGGGTGATTGTTCACCTTTGGAGTTCATTGATCTAGATATCTGTCAACACTGCATTACAGTAAAATATTGCAATATGCCATCATTGAGACTCAAACACTAATTGAGTCTAGTAATTGATTGGTTTTGCTCATATTAACAGATAATTGAAGTCCCTGCAAGCTCAAACAAAAACCAGGTCAATAACCTACAGTGAAATTTCTTAGCTTTTGTTTGGAAATTCTGTCCTGTTGTAAACAACCTGTTGTTACTCCTCTGCTGTTACAATCTTATTTTATTGCCATGACCTTTGTTACGACACCGTGCATCTTTAATATAATGAAACATCCTTAGTTGCTTCACAGGACCATTATCAAACAAAATTTGACACCGAAACACATCAGGAGGTATTTGGGCAGATGACCAAAAGCTTGGTCTAAACGTTTTTAAGGAGAATCAGAAGAGAGGGGTGGTGATATAGAGGGATATACAGAGACATAATGAGGATTTTAAAATAGAGCATTTCTGGACCAGGAGTCAAAGTTGCCGGGCAACCTGAGGGTAATGCATGAATGGGACTTGATGTGAGTTTGGACATGGGCATGGGAGTTTGGGATGAGCTTACGGTTATGTAAGGTGGAGGATAGAAAGTCAACCATGACTGCATCATTATGCGTTGAGGTAAGAAAAAGCGTGGGTGGTAATTTCAGCAGCTGATGAGCTGAGACAGGGGCAGAGTCATTTAAGCCATTTCCTGTGATATGGTATTGCAACATTTCATGGACAGAAAAATTAAAGGGTGTGGTTGTTGTGCAAAATAACAAATAGTTGAAACTGCATCGTTGGGCTTGCATGGGTATCTAATCCTGACAACAAAGTTATAGTTAATTAATGTTTGTATATTATTCTGATAAGCATATCTCAATGACAATGCTTTCTTTCTCATTTTGACGAACTAGCTTTTTTTAAAAATAAAAAAAATTCTTTATTTTTCTTAGGTTTGGTAAACACTCACATGATGAACTCTCCATCCTTGCCCCGCTCATTCAGTGCTGCAGGTAATCCCTCACTGTCTGAATAACATCTTATAGATGAGGACAAATTCATTCAAACATGTGTTATACCCGTATCTGGGTCATGATATGGGTGTGAAACATACCAATTTAGCCATGAGACCATCTGTGCCTAATCTGGACCTGCATTGGTCCTGCTGTTACTTTTTGACCTGAGATCAGAGGATCAATTTTTTTTTAAATCATCAGCAATAATTTAAATCTGAAGGAATGAGACTTCACTCTTGTAAAATGTAATTTTTATTGTTGGAGATTGATTAGCAGTAATTAAGACTTATTAACCTATTAAAAGTTCACTTCCCATGAAAGAAACTGCTGTAACTTTTTCACTGTATTATGTTTTGTGGGTATCAACTGGGTAGGTATAGCAAGTCTATGGCCCCTATGTGTTTAAACACCAAACCTCTCAGTGAGGTGTCTGTGCAGGAATAGAAACATTGAACAACTTCCAAACATCCACTTCTAACATACATATGTGGACACTGTAAGTTGCTGTTTGATTGTACTCATTGTTCAGGAGTAAGATGCTCTCCTTATTAATCTTGATGCAAAATCCAGTCCAATAGATTGTCAGCTGAAGGCCCTAATCGATGCACTGTTTACTTTACAGAATAAAGAAGTCCACACTCTTACGTTTGAAGCTGTTGTCACAGCCAGATTATCGATTGAGTGATGTTATGCGGGAATCCTTGCTTCATGATGCTCTCAGCCCAGTGTTGACAGAACCTCACCTCCTTGCCCTTGACAGGAGGCTGCAGGCTGTGCTGAAGGCAGTTCAGAAATGTTTGCAGCAACACGGATTCGATGATGTGATCAAGGACGATGTGGGAGATGAGTTTGACTACATGGATTTTAACAGCAATGCAGTAGCCAGATAACCGGCCCACTCACATTTTCTCCATAAGCACAAGGAGAGTGAATGACAAATAGGAAAGAATGGAAACACCATTCAGAATAGAATTCTTCACGCATTTAAAAGGCAAATTCTTTCTTGATGTGGTGGTTTTGTTTTTGTTTCTTGTGCCACTTTCAATTATTTCCGAAGATGCACTTCTGTGGACTGACGCGTAGTAATATTTAAGACTGCACAATTTTATCCATCTCTGTAGCCTGGGTCCCCAACCTGGTTGCTTAGAATACGAGATGTGGAACTTTCTCAAAGTTGTTTGGATTTGCTGCTGAGGATTCACGGGTTCATTTTTTTGTCTGAGCCAATAGATGGAGCACCAGCTCATCAGTTCAATCCTGCACTAAACTGAGTGAAGAAATAACACTGTCCATCTCACCCAGCTATGGGAACCTCTCTTGCTCCAAGGTGGGCACTTTGACAGTGAATTTTAGGTCTGCCAACTGTAACATTTTAGATGGGCTGTCACATTTTGTTAATTACAAACCTTTTCTAAGGTGGGGGAGGGGGTGGAACTAGGTTACAGCTTTAGTCCTGTTATTTTCTTTGCACTGC
The DNA here is from genome assembly GCF_020745735.1 of Hemiscyllium ocellatum. Lineage (NCBI taxonomy): Eukaryota > Metazoa > Chordata > Chondrichthyes > Orectolobiformes > Hemiscylliidae > Hemiscyllium > Hemiscyllium ocellatum. The sequence goes on along the minus strand of NC_083425.1, from coordinate 22,112,006 downwards.
TAAACATTTATTGGAAACCTGGTGGCTTCAAAAGAACTAACAAGGTCATAATTAACAATCAGGCAGTTAGCATGGTATGCCAGGCGCCAGATCTTTCATTGGAAGGCCCACTCCATTTTGATGGCTGTTGCTCAGGAACATGCTCCCTTGGGACTGCATGATCTGCCCACCAGAGGTCAGTGTAACAGTCACTGAGATTTACTTAACAGAGTGTCCATGCAACACTGAACTCAGGAAATGCTCAGCCAGGACCCTATGTACATTATAGAATCCTGATTTACATCAATTAATGAGATAACCCAATCAGTATGATTGGAGAGGCCCACGTTAAAATGGTGGGGGTGCCCCTGGGCCTGGCCAGGCTGAATATGAAGAGGCCCAGGCAGCGGGCTCTGCTGAGGGTCATCTCTGCTGCTTGTCTACCCTCTTTCACGGCTACATTTGTGCCCGGGTGTCCTCAGAGAGGGAGCATGTGGTGTCCATCAATAGTTTCAATGCCTTAAGAGAGAGGTAGATACTGCAGATATACAATGCTTATTTCTCCTACCAACTCCATTTTGGTTTAGTCCCTTCCTGCTCTTCCTATCCCTCACCTTTGATGGTTTGCATTGCCATAATGGGCTTCGCATGTAAATATTCAATTGGATACATGGATGTTTTTACCTGGGGTGATTACTATTTAAAGCAAAATAAAACTAAATCGATGGAGGGTCAGCAATGAGTGGTTCCTGGTAGGATTGATTGTCTTCACTTTAATTCTGCTACCATTATTCTGCCACTAGCTGGAAGGAATTAAACTCAGTATAATGATTCCCACCTCGGGACACACAGAAGCAAGTGGGAAAATAGAGCAAGAGGGCTGGGTTCAGGTCCCACCCATTCCAGAGATGTGTAATAACAACTCTGAACAGGTTGATTAGAAATATAGATTAAATAAAAAAAAGAATAGTTTTATATGTCAGAGTGCAAACTGGACTTTGAAATTCCAGAAATTTTTGGATACCCCACTCAGAACAAGATGACCTCTCACCTCTGTAACCAGATAGGCGACAACACTAATTTTATTTAGTTTTGTCTTGATTTATCTGTATAAAAGTTTTGTGCCCCATCTGCAGCTGACACATCTTAGTCCTATTACAAGTCTCAAATAGTAATCATCTCCACTTACTTTAATACTTGCTGATAACTTAGATTTTCTGACAGTAAATATTCAGTTTTCTGTATCAGTTCTGTGGTTTCATTCAAACTGTCAGATAACTCAAACTTTGTTGAGCATATAAATGATTTAGAATTATAAAGAAGGAGACAACAGCAAGGAACTTGCTAAATGCTGCTCCCTGCCATTTGGCTAGAGGTGAGGTTCTGGAGTTGGAACAGTTGTACGGAAATTTCTAACATATTTTATTAAAGGAGGGAAAGGAATACAATCATTTATGGCTTTTTGTGATTCTAGTAATTTGCCCTCTTCTTGTAGGCCCAGGATTTACAAGCATGTGCCAACCTACAGAAATGTCCTTCAGCAAACAGCCAGTAGCAAACCTCAGTATAGGCCTAATCTCATAAAGAAGCTCTGGACAGGCAGTAGCCGTCAATGGCTGGCCATGTTTAAATGCAGAATCCCCTCCCTCTTTGTCAGCTCATTAACTCAGCCATGACCCAAAGCACACAGTGACTGGTTTTTAATGTAGGTGACAGGGTTCTTGGTACCGTGTCACCTATTTTCAGGAAAGCTCGGGACATTAAGTGCCTCTCAGCGGCTGGCCTCCCCTGGTATAAGGATATCTCGAGCAGAAGGCCCTCCCCTCAGCCAGTCAGAGGCTGACAACTGTTCAATTGTGCCACTGTGAGGCTGTGGTTGTTGCTGGTAATGCACCCACCTGAAGCCTAGAAATGGCAATGAAGGCAAGCCATTCATGGAAGGAGCATTGTGAGGAGATGAGGGCAGAGGCCTTCCATTTCAGTAGCCTTCCATTTCCCAATGCCAGGTTCTTTGATCTCCCCCTCAGCCCGATAAACCAACCCCGACACACCGTGCCTTTTGATTAGTGAGTCTCCCCACCTCAAGCTAATGGATGAATTTATTTTCATTGATTGATCACCTGAAGGCAGCAGCAGTCCTGAAGGCCATCTATGGGCCTTCCAGCCCTAGACACAATCAAGGCAGAGGTAGGAAGGGGGTGGAGTCTCCACCCACCACCTTCCAGGGAATTAAATGCCCCCCAACCTGGACTACCCATTTTTCCTTATCACAATAAAAATCTGCCATTTCTTTCTGATTTTCATCAAAACAAAACAATTATACTTCTTCCTTGTATCTGAGCGACTCTTCCTCAAGGTTGTTCTGGAATCTTCCTTTATTTTGTTCCCACTCACCTGAATTTATTTGCCTGTACAACTACAACGCAATCACAGAATTGTTACAGTGCAGGAGGAGGCATTTGGCCCATTGTGCCTGCAGTGGCTTGGTGTTGGACCTCTACTTTTTCCCTTCCACCCTGCACATTATTTCTATTTAAGTAATACTCCAATGCCCACTTAAATTCCTCACTTGAACCTGACCACACCACTCTTCCAGGCAGTGCATTCCAGATCCCAGCTATATGCTGTGTGAAAAGACAATAAGACATCGGAGCAGAATTGGGTGATTCAGCCTATCAAATCTGTTCCTTCATTTAAGGTGATCTTGGCTGATCTGATAATCCTCTACTTTTCCCCATAATCTTTGATTCCCCCACTAAGGAAAACTAACAATGCTAGCCCACCACTCTTTTTTTCCTGCCTGTCCTTCTGAAAAGTCACATAACCCTGAATATATCCCAGCTTTAATCTCCTTGTAACCATAAACCTGAATATATCCCAACTTTGATCTCCTTGTAACCATATCTCTGTAATGGCTCTAGAATCACACCCTGTATTCATGGCAGTAATTAGTTTTTTTCTGAATACAACACAAGTTCAAGTAATGAGCAATTTTACCTATTTTTATCCCCTTTGACCTTATTTATTGAGGTTTTTCTATCTTTGTACATTGTCCCACTCGGAGTTCAATATATAAATAGTTGCTTTTAATGCTACCATATCTTGTTACCTTTCCCCTCTCCCTTTCACTTCCCCTCTCTAATTGGTTTAAATGCCCTCTCAACACCTGTAGTTATTTGATTCGCCAAGACACCGGTCCCAGCTAAGTTTAAATGCAAACCATCCATTGCAATAGCTCTCATTACTCCAGTGCCCCGTGAACTGAAATCCATTTCAAAAAAGACTATTCTCACGACACAATCACTTCCTTTGCAAAACAAATCATAGCATAGCAAGTACCTAAAAGAATTCGACTCTGCTCAGAACAACTACTAATATTTACTGAGACACTCAGCATCCACCTTTCCAACATGTTTGTAACATTGAAGTTCCTGTGCGTTCATTCTGCAAGTGGCCTTGAGCTTGTTTTCCCTTCTGATCTCAAACTTTGCAAATGTCACCAAGGCCTCCAGTCCTGTTATTACGTCAGATTTCAGAGATACACCAATCTGACTCCAGCTTTCACCCAACATGCTGTGTTTACGTTCAGGGTTGATGATGTTGGTTGGAGACATTCGTGAATGTTTTGACACAGAAAGAGTCCTGGAGTCGGAGCGTACAGTGTCCCACTTTGAGGCTTTACACAACAGGTGGGCACTGGAGAGCATCCCCAGCCACAACAAATGTTACTTCATCTAATTTATTCAGATTCCTTTAAAGTGTTGGTTTACTTTTTTGTTTGTTATTGGGGTTCATTGATGGAGTCCTGGAAGGGATACTTATTACTTATCTCAATATTTGATTTGAAACCTGTCATCAAATCTTAAAAATAAAGAAACTAAAACAATTGAGACTTGTGGAGTTGAAAATCTTTACTTCTGGGAGTAATTGTCTTGTGAAACATTGTCAAAACCAAGAACGCATTCACAAGTAGTTCAAGATGGGAAATTAAAATTGTCACCTCTGATTAAATTCTCTCCCTGTCTCTGTGCTGTCCCCATCTCAGTGCTGTCCCTGTCTCTGTGCTGGTCCTGACTCTGTGCTGTCCCCATCTCAGTGCTGTCCCTGTCTCTGTGCTGGTCCTGACTCTGTGCTGTCCCCATCTCAGTGCCGTCCCTGTCTCTGTATTGCCCCGCTCTCTGTATTTCCCTTTATGTGTAGCCTGTGACTCTGTGTTGCATTGCTCTATCTTCCTGAGGCCCCTGTTTCCTCGTTTTCCTCTTTTGTTTCACCTCTATTTCTCCATCTGCCCCATTCCCTAGACTTTGCCTCTCTGACCAACTTCTCTCAAGTACCACACCCTGACTCCCTGTTCCTGCTTCTCAAGGCAGCTGTCAGGAGTTGCCCCAGTCCATGGTCATCTCATCCACAGTAACTCCACCGTAACTACCTCTGCATTGCACACCCAGGAAGCAGTTCCAGGAAACATAAACATCTAGATCACCGTAAAGCCAATATGTAGATGTAAACTGGCATTTAGTACTGAATAGCCAGCAGCAGGGATTGAGGGATGAATCACCAATATCAATATCTTTGGATGTAAGTTTGCTCAGCGGAGTTGCTACCTGAATAGTGCACTCCTCAGCTCATCATTTCCATACCTACTCCATTTCTCTTTGGTTCAAGTTAACTGGCCAGGATACACAATGAAGACATTAAACAGTTAATTCCTATTTCACCATCAACACCTCCCCTTTGTCTCCATAAAGCTAAGCGTTCCCATAATGTTTGACTCAATGTTAACAATTGCTATAGAGTCAGATTCATGCATAGTTTTTAGCTGTGTTCTGTAACCTGACCAAATTTCTTGGTTTTTAGAGAAAACAAATGTCTGCTTTTCCATGAACATAATAACTAAACAAATTGAAAAATGTTTTTTTCAACACTTTTCATTTTGACATCACTGGAAACCTTTGCTGATTTAGAATCAACTTGCCCATGAATGGAGGTATCACCTTATCTGTTCTTGCTCCCAAGACAATATGTGTTAACGGCAGTGGATCAGAAATATTGCTCATGATGTAGGGACATGGGTTCAAATTCTCACTGAGGTAGCTGATGTAATTTAAAATTAATTAAATTCTGGGATACAAAGTTTGGGTCAGATATAAAATCCATCGAATTCACGAATTTCCTTTAGGGAAGGAAATCTACCATCCTTACCTGGGTTGTAGTTGAATCTTAACTGGGTCTGGATGAGGTGTTGTTCAGACATGGGCCAAATAGCATCTATCTGCACAGCAGGAATTTTAGGATTCTATGATTCTACCCTTTGAAATGGCCCAGCAAGGCATTCAGTTCAAGGGTAATAAGCATTAGGCAATACATCGCTAATGACGCCCACATCCTATAAAATAAAGAAATTTTTAAAATCTCACTTAACACTAGCCTTATTTGATGCATGAGAAATGAAGGGTTCTTGTTGGTGAATGGGATCCATTTACATACATCATGAATTAGTCTGATGGAAATCTCTGTCATAATCCCAGTTAACATACTGTTCCGAGTTGGAGATTTCAGATCCACCAATCAAACAGTGCAACCTTGACTAAACCCAATTCTAATTAAAATTTTGTAATGTATTCACAAGAGCTTTCTTTATAAATTTAGACTTAGTTTCAAGGTCAATATTTATATGCGCATTGTAGAGGAAATCCAAGTTTTTTGCAAAACAGCTGAAAAATATTTGCAGAGACGGAAAACTTACCATGTGTAGAACCTCGCACTGTTAAGGAAGGCCTTGGGAATTGTTTCATAGAATGAAAGGAATAGATTGTGATCACTTAACTGTCAGAGTTAGGACTCTTGGATATGTAGCACACCAATGATATTGTTTTGCAGCACTATGAGTTTACCTATAGCTTGAATTTGAACAACTATATTTTTCTTAATCTGATTTACAACAAAAAGGCAGTTTTCATTAGGAGATGCATTCCACTTGTACTCAGATACTTACAGCCTTATATGTTACCTATAAAGGGGGCAGTAACAGCCTTGTGGTATTATCACTGGGCTCTTGATCCAGAGCCTCAGGTTCTGGTAACCCAGGTTCAAATCCTGTCTTGGCAGATGGTGGAATTTGAATTCAATTAATAAAAAAAATCTGGCAATAAGAGTCTAATGACGATCATGAGTCCATTGTCAATTGTTTGAACCCATCTGGTTCACTAATGTCTTTTAGGGAAGGAAACTGCCATCCTTACCTTGTCTGACCTACATGTAACTCCCAATCCACAGCAATGTGATTGACCCCTAACCTAATTAGGGATGGATAATAAATGCTGGACTAGGTAGCAACATCTTTAGCTTGTGAATGAATAAAACATTCCATGCATTCTCAATCCTTTTACATCTGAAGCACACCTATCCCATATGTAAAAATTGGATTACCCCCAAAACACAATACAAGTGTATGGTCTGTATTTAATAAGTAATACAGTTAATGATTTATTGTTGTTGTTTTATCATTCAGTAAGCACTCATATATCACAGTTAGAGTGTATCCTGGGTAAGTACTTTGTTTTTACTGATGCTATTGCTGAAAATATAGCTTTATATTAGTAGCTCATACTAAAAAGGGCCAACACATTGTGGTGAAACAGAAGAAGCTACTATGTATTCATGGAAGCATTCACAACCAGAACTCTCACTGTCTGCAATAGATTAGAGGACTTATTGAGGTGAAGTCCATGTGACAGGCAGAGTAAACATTACTTTTATTGGAACTGGTTGAAATTGGTTCTCGCTTTACTACAAACAAAGGTGAACAAATATTTTGTTTCTGTGGTCAGTCTGGAGAATGCAAAAAACATTCCAGTAATAACTTTAAATCAAGAGATGGAAAGGGAGAAAGAACTGTCCAGCAACATGCCCATTTGTCACTGTGAACTAATAACACATTTCACTAAAAGATCAGAAACCATTTTCAATACCATTCTTTAGAATTTATAAAATTGTGACAGAGTTACCTGAATAATTCAGATTTTAGTACCTTCCAATATTAAATATTTTTGGGAATTACTGGATTGCTTTGTCAGTGCAGCTCAATGAAATTAGTGTCATCACTTACCTCCACGTATTCATTTTGATTTAATGGAGCAAAAATCTACTCACAGTTGGTCTGTTTAAAAGAAGACAAGACTAAAAGTGTACATTTTTGTTTTATTATTTTACTGTTAGGAAGGTTTGTTATAAATCTTCGGTTTGTATGATAAACCCCTCACCAGCAAAATGAAAGTTTAGAAATTAATCAAATGTCTCCTTGATTCAGAGTTCTCAGGTTGAGAATCAATCCCCTGTAATTCTGTGGAACTGCTGCAAGTCACTGCCTGTAGACTGTGAAGTGTAGAAATGGTGAGGAAGCTCTTCTTAGTTATTGCACATCACAAGTGGACCGGGCGGAGTCCCCAGTGATAGAGAACCCATAGCACCATCCCGATAGCTGTGGCTCCTCATTATCTTTGTGAGCTCACCCAAGAGGATGCATGTCTGCACAGTCCAAAGATAGAGAGAGAATACTGCCTCCTTAATGCATGCAATATATTAGTTGTTTGTCAACTCTGTCCTTTTAGTGTTGTGTGTTGGCTGAGATTACACATCAGTTGTTGTCAGTTGGTTGTCGATAATATTTTGGGGGGAACCTGAAAAAGAAAAACATATTGTAAGATGCTTTGTAACACTGCTGATGGTTACACTGCTCAATTCAGTTTTACTACTTGGTCGGGGGAACTGAGTGGTGAATGCTAGCCTTTCAGTTCCAGAAGGCAGCTTTAGCTCAAGGTGAGATTGATAATATCCAAACCTTCTCTCCCCATTGACCAGAACAGCCATAAAGTGAAATGCCTTCTGCCAGTCCCAATCTTGGCCTGATGCTGTCAAACTTTGAGCACAGAACTTCCTTTGTCTGCATTCTCATTTTGAATGGCTGGAAATTAAGCTGGTGTGAGAGATGATCTAGCTCTCTCAGACACACTGAGAGCTGCTGCTCTCCATTAGTAAATGTTCTGCTGCAGGAACATTTATTCTCCAACTAAGCTTTTCTCAAATGAAAGTGAAAAAATGTGTCCCTCATCCCAGTGAACACAAAGGAATAAATGTAATTGCTTAAATAGATCTTTTCAAGTAATAGGAAAAATGTGATTGATTAGAAAATAAGGAAAAACCCAAATATGTGTATTTTCTATACTCACAGAATCTTTACAGGAACTCAATATAATTACTCAGCAAATCTTGCTTCTATCAAATGCCCAAACAATGTAATTTGGAGCAAAATGCCTGGCTTCCCAATCAGGATGCTGTTCACATTTTATCCTGAGTGTTATTTTCAATCCATTGCTGCAGAGCAATAAACGTCTTGTAGGTGGAATCATCAGAACATCAGGAAATGAGCAGGAGTAAGCCATTTGGCTCCTCAATTTTGCTCCACCATTCATCAAGATCATGGCTGCTCATCCCCAGGCATCAAATCCTCTTTTGTGCCAGCTCCTCATAGCCCCCAAGTCCTCAATATTGTCAAAATCTATTTACCACCTCTTTACAATCTTTCAGTGGTCTAGCCTCCACAACTCTCTGACGTACAGAATTCCAAACATTCCAAATGTCTGGAATTTTTGATTCCTCTGGTAAAGAAATTCCTTCACATCTCAGTTTTAAATGGATGTCCCTTAATCTGAAATTTTGATTGCTAGATTGAGATTCCCCTACTAGTAGAAAAATCTTCTCAATCTTTACCCCGTGAAGCAACTCACAATGTTACATGCTTCAATAAGATCACTCCTCATTCCTCTAGACTCTAATGAATGGTTAGCCATTCTCAATAGGCAACCTCCTTATTCCAGGAATCACCCAATTGAATCTCTTTTGAACTGTGTCCAATGCCAATGTATCCTTTCTTAAGTATGTAAACCAAAATTGCACAGACTACTCCAGATGTGGCTTCATGAACACCCTGTATAGTTATAATCATTCTTTACTACTTATAAATTCAAACACCCTAGCAATGAAGGCCCGAATTCTATTTGCTTTCTTTATTCCTTGTGATAACCCTTTTTTTTCTGTGGACAAGAACCATCTGCACTGCACTTATTTGGAGCCTCTCTCCATTTAAATAATAATCTGCTTTTTCATTCTTCCTACGAACGTGCCTGACCTCTCAATTTCTTACATTAAACTCTATGTGCCAGGTTTTGCATATTCACTCAACCTATCCATAATCCTTGCAGATTTTTTTTGTTTTCATCATAGTATGCCCCACCCTCCTGATAGGAGATCCTATCTTGCGCAATAACCATTTATGTGGCACCTTATCAAATAGCTTCTGGAAATCTAAATACACTAAATCTATTGGCTAACCTTTACCTCCTTGTTATATCCTCAAAGAATGCAAACAAATTTATCAATCATGATTTCCCTTCTCAAAGCCATGTTGATTCTGATTGTGTTAAGCTTTTTCTCAATATCCTGCTATTTCTTCCTTAATAATGCACTCTAGCATTTTCCTAATTACAGATGGTAGACTAACTGGCCTATAGTTTCCTGTTACCTGTCTCCCTCCCTTCTTGAATAGGGGTGTCATATTATTTTCCAAACTATTGGAACGCTCCTGAAATCCATTGCTTTCACTGACTCTGCAGCCACTTTGAAATCCTGGCATATAGGCTTTCATTGTCTGCCTCAGTTACATTGGCTTATCAATATTTTGTCCCTCATGGTATAGACTTTCAAGATCTCTCTTCTTGTGTTCACCTTACTTATCTGATAACTTTGCAATGTCTTCAGTGTCCTCCACCATGAAGATTGCTGCAATACATTGGTTTCAATTATCTGCCATTCCCTTGCTCCTTGTTATCAGTTCCTCAGTTGTATTCTCCAAGGTGCCACATTTTAATTAACTCACTTTAACTACTCCCATTAAATCAGCTTTTTAGACATTCACTGCTTGTTCCTAAAAAATACCCCAGTCTTCGCATCTATGTCTAATTTTTACCACTCTTAATGTCTTAGTTTTGATGGTACTCTCCTTGACCACCTTTGTTAACCATCTCTGATTCCCCATGTTCCACCATCTTTGCACAGTAAATAATTGAATATATGTCCTTGATAATATGTAAAAACAGAAATGAAACAGTGATCACTTCTCATCAGGCCCTCCCTTTGGCCATCTGGTTCCTGCTAGACAGAGGAGAAGACAACCAATTTTTGATAGAACTCTTCCTCAATCCTGATTGGAGATTTATTTTCCTAAACCTGTCCATTCAGTCAGGCTGCTATTAATTTATATTCATCTTGTATTCTTCCATTTTTACAATTAGATTTGAAATAGTTATACCTAAGTATTTATCGAGTGAATGTACTGGAGAATACAAGAACAAAGGATATGATTTGAGTAGCTGCTTCTTCAGTTGCCATTAGTTGTAGTGCTGCTACTTTCCAGAATATCAGTGCTGCAGAGAGAAGTGTTGAAATATCATGCATTTATTTTTAATCTTCAACACAATGGGAAAAATCTTTGGTGTCCGGGTCATCGGAGACTGGACATAAAACTGAAGATGGGAGGAAGCTTGAACTTCCAACACATGATTCTCCTCCTCCCCAGGATCTGATGCTAATATGTCTGCTTCCAAGTTAGAATGGGAGACTTGGGCAGTTCTGATGAACATAACTGGATTCTTACCCCAGAAACATCAGACAAGTTAAGAATTAGTCTAACACTAGGGAACCACAGAACCAGATAAATCCTGAACTCTACATTCACCTTAAAGGGCTATTGACCTTCAGTTCAATGTCGCTTCATTACAACCGCACCTCTGATAGTGTATACTCCCTGTACTGTAATGGGAATACCAGCACCAAACTTTATCTTCAACTACTGGAATGGGACTTGAACACAGAAACTTCTGATTCAGAGGTAAAAGCACTAACATATGAACTGCAGCAAAAGCAAAAACAATTATTTGGGCCTTGACCAATATCTTTATATCCTCATTAGCCAGAGGGGTCACAGAGGACTGGCGAGTAACTAATGTTGTATCTCTCTTCAAGAAGGGAAATAGGGATAATCCAGGAAACTACTGACTATCGAGTCTCAAATCAATGATTGGGAAGTTATCGGAAAGAACTCTTAGGGTCAGGGTTTATCCATGTTTGAAAATGTATGGCCTAATTAGGGATGGCTTTGTGCAAGGCAGGTCATGTCTTACTAACATGACTGAATTTCCAGAAGATTAAGATACATGGGATCTATGGTGACTTGGTGCGTGGATTCAGAATTGGCTTGCCCAGAGAAGATAGGGAGTAGTAGTGGAAGCATGTTTTTCAGGCTGGAGGTCTCTGACTAGCAGTGTTCTGCAGGGATCCATACTGGGAGCTCTATTGTTTGTGATATATATGAATGACTTAGTTGAAAATGTAGATGGATGGGTTAGTAATTTTGCAGCTGATACAAAGATCACTAGGCTTGTGGATAGTGTAAAAAGGTGTCAAAGGATATGGTAGGATATAGATCAGTAGCAGATATGGGCAGAGAAGTGGCAGATGGAGTTTAATCCATGTAAAGTGTGAGGTGTTGCACTTTGGGAGATCAAATGTTAAGGAAAAATATACAGTTAATGGTAGGACTCTGAACAGCATTAATGTACAGAAGGGGTTTAAGTCCATAATTCCCTGAAAGTGGCCACATACATAGATAAGGTTATAAAGAAGGAGTATGGTATGCTTGTCTCTATTGTTTGGGGAATTGAGCACAAGGGTCAGAATGTCATGTTGCAGATTTATAAAACTTTGGTTAGGCCACACTTTAGAGTGCTATGTTCAAATGTGGTCACTGTGCATTACAGGATGAATGTAGAGGCTTTGGAGAGGGTGCAGAAGAGGTTTACCAGGATGCTGCCTGGATTAGAGGGTATGAGCTATAAGGAGGGTCTAGAAAAGCTAGGGTTGTTTTCTCTTGAGCAGATGCTTAGGGGAGACTAGAGAGATGCTATAAAATTATGAGATGCATAGATAGGGTTGACGGTCAGAATCTTTTTTCTAGAGTTGACATGTCTAATAAGAGAGGTGGAAGGGGGAAAGTTCAAAGGAGACTGGAGGGGCAAGTCTTTGTACACAGAGAGTGGTCAGAGTCTGGAACACACTGCCAGGGATGGTGATGGAGGCAGATACAATAGGCGAAAGTGAGGACTGCAGATCCTAGAGATTAGAGTCGAGAGTGTGGTGCTGGAAAAGCACAGCAGGTCAGGCACATCCGAGGTGCTGGAGAATCGATGTTTCAGGCAAAAGCCCTTCATCAGGATACCTGATTCCAGGAAACGTCAATTCTTCTGCTCCTCAGATATTGCCAGACCTGCTGTGCTTTTCCAGCATCACACTCTCGACACAGATACGATAGGGGCATTTAAGGGATTTTTAGATAAGCACATGAATATGGAGGGATATGGACCAAGGGCAAGCAGAAGAGATTAATTTGGTGTCATGTTAGACACAGCATTCTGCGCCGAAGGGTCCATTCTTGTACTGTACTGTACTCTTCAATCTTCTATGTTCGATTTATAAGTACAAAGTAGCAAATAAACTCTTAAATAATGATACAAAATATGGTAAATTATTATTAGTGAGGTGGGTGTTTGGAGAGGGGGCTGCAAAATGCAGGTGGCAAGGAGAGAAAATTGACTGCCCCAATTCAGCGATAATCGAAAAAGTGAGCAGGAGGCAGGACACCAAGTTCAGGCATACACATGAGGGTAAAACAGAAGGCAAATCTATAATAACATCATCTGGATTCTAAAGATGGTGGAATTGGAGGCTCGTGAGCCTTTATGGCATTGTGACAGCTCCCAGGAAATAGCAATGGATAAAATAATACAGGCATGTTCAGTGGAATTTGAGGAGCTGGTGTAACAGTATATGTTAGGGTCACCTAAGAGACTAATGATACTGAACCTAAGAAAGATGGACAGTTACAACTGAATTGCTAGATACGATGACTAGTCTACACAAATAGCTAAAGCAAGGAGGATGGGTGTGTGCAAACAGGAATCTTCTTTTATTAGTGACTTCAATTAAGTATAAATTGTGAATACCCAATAGTTTGTTTCCATAACTGAAATGCAAGGCTGCTTTATGAACCAGTGTCTCGGGGAAGTCACAAGAATAATATGATCTCAGATGCAAAAAGTGGAGAACCTGGATATTAATTGCATCCCAAGAACAGTAAATCAAGAAGCAAAAGGTGGGGAAGAAATAAATACTGTAACTTTTTCTAGAAAATAAGTTCTTCAGAATTAAATGGGGCTGAAGCCTGATTAGTCCCCTGGACCTGTTGCATCTTATAATATTAAAGCAAATAGCTACAACGAAAGAAGCTTCACTGGCAACAATCTTCCAGGCATGCTCAGATTCTGAAAAAGTCCAAGACAATAAAAAAAGTACCAATGTAACACCCTTATTCAAAATGAGAGGGAGATAAAGATGGGTAACTATAAGCCTGTTAGCTTAACATATGTTATTGGGAAAACACTACAGTTTATTCAAAAGGATGTAATAGTGAAGCATTTAGAAATACATAGTATAATCAAGCACAGTCAACACGGCTTTCTGAAAGAGAAATCATGGCTTACAAATTTACTAGCATTTTTTGAGGAAGTAGCAAAACAGATAAGATAGATAAGAAAGATTTAGTAGGTGTAATATATCTGGATTTCCAAAGGGATTTCAGTAAGGTACCATATATAAGGTTACTTCATTAAATAATAGCCCATAGTGTTTGGGATAGTATATTAGCATGGGTAGAGAATTATTTAACTAATAGAAGACAGTGTCTTATACATATTACTGACTTGGATGAGGAAAGTGAGTGTACTATAGCTAAGCTTGCGAATGACACACAAATAGGCAAATGGTGAGGATGACACAGAGTCTGCAGAGGGCTAGAGACAGTTTAAGTGAGTGGGCAAATGTTGGCAGTTCTAATATAATGTAGGAAAATGTGAGGTTATTCACTATTACAGGAAGAATAGAAGAGCAGAATATTATTTAAATGGAGAAAGTATGCAGAAAGCTACTGCACAGAGTGATTTGCGAGGCCGGGTAAATCACAAAAAGCTAGCTTTAAAGTTCATTGGATATTAGGGAAAGCAAATGGATGTTGGTCTGTATTTCAAAGGGAATAGAGTATAAAATTTGGGAAATTCTGGCTAAAACTTTACAGGCACTGGTCAGATCATGCTGAAAGTATAGTGAACGGCTTTGGTCCTCTTATCTAAGGTAATATCATGGCATTAGAGGCTGTCCTGTGAAGGTTCATTCAGTTGATCCCAGCTACGGATGGATTTTATGAGGAGGTTTAGTCTGTAGTCATTGGAGCTTAGAAAAATGAGTTGCGACCCTGTTGAAACATAAGATTCTTGTGGGCTTGACAGGAAAGATGTGGAGAAGCAGTTTTCCACTTGTGGGAGAGACTAGGACCAGAGGGCAGAATCTCAGAGTAAAGGGGGTCATCCGTTTATGATAAAGTTGAGAAGGAATTTCTTCTCTCAGATAGTAGCAGATCCATGGAATTCCTTACTGCAGAGAGTTGTCGAGGCAGAGTCATTAAGAATATTCAAGGCTGAGGTAGTCAATTTTTTAAAAAATATAAGGGAATTAATGCATAATTCACACACAATTCTTTGGATTTTGCATCACTTATAGATAGGGTGGTTAAGAAGGCGTTTAGCCAATTTGCCTTCATTGCTCAGACTTTTGACTATAGGAGTTGGAACATCATGTTGAGGTTGTATAGGATGTTGGTGAGTACTCTTCTGGAGTAGTGTGTCCAGTTCTGATCACCTTGTTACAGGAAAAATATTGTTAAGCTGGAGAAGGTTCAGAAGATTTTTCCAGGATGTTGCTGGGAATGGACCATTTGAGTTCCAAAGAGAGGCAGGATAGGCTGGGATGTTTTCACTGGAGCGTAGAAGATTGAGGGGTGACCTCGTAGCAGTTTATAAACTCAGGTGAGGTATAGATATGGTGAATGGCAGGTATCTTTTCCCAATGGTGGGGAATTTCAAGATTAAAGGGCATATTTTTAAGATGATAAGAGAAAGATTTTAAAAAGACCTAAGAGCCAATGTGTTTACACAGAGTGATTCATATAGAGTCATAGAGATGTACAGCATGGAAACAGACCCTTTGGTCCAACCTGTCCATGCCGACCAGATATCCCAACCCAATCTAGAACCACCTGCCAGCATCCGGCCCATATTCCTCCAAACCCTTCCTATTCATATACCCATCCAAATGCCTCTTAAATGTTGCAATTGTACCAGTCTCCACCACTTCCTCTGGCAGCTCATTCCATACAAGTACCACCCTCTGCGTGAAAAGGTTGCCCCTTAGGTCTCTTTTATATCTTTCCTCTCTCACCCTAAACCTATGCCCTCTGGTTCTGGACTCCCCAACCCCAGGGAAAAGACTTTGCCGATTTATCCTATCCATGCCCTTCGTAATTTTGTAAACCTCTATAAGGTCACCCCTCAGCCTCCGACGCTTCAGGGAAAACAGCCTCAGCCTGTTCAGCCTCTCCCTGCAGCTCAGATTCTCCAACCCTGGCAACATCCTTGTAAATCTTTTTTGAACCCTTTCAAGTTTCACAACATCTTTCCGATAGGAAGGAGACCAGAATTGCATGCAATATAGGAGGTATGGTTAATAAGTTTGCAGATGACACCAAAATTGGTGTGGTGTTGTGAACAGCAAAGAAGGTGACCTCAGAGTACGATGGTACCTCAATCAGATGGGCTGATGGGGCAAGGAGTGGCAGGTGGAGATTAATCTAGATAAGTGTGAAGTGCTACATTTCTGTTTCTGTGCTGTATGATTCTGACTGTACGAAAAGCTAGGAATGTGGAGTTGAGGATTATCAGATCTGCAATGATCTTACTGAAGGACGGAGCAGATTCAATAGGCTGAGTGGCCTTCCTCTGCTTCTCTGTCTTATTTAATCAATAAGGTAGGCTGCAGACAAATCAGAGAACAGCAAAAATAAATGAAGAGAGTTCAACAATACTTCAGTAATATTAAAGTAAGATACTTGTAAAAGTACAAGTTAGTGTGTGCAAGATAAAATCACATCAATGAATAGCAATCTGACACTAAACAATGTAGCCTCAAATTGATGAATAAATTATTGAGAAGAAAATACAGAGGAAAGATAACCTGCATAAACCATTCAGAAGGAAATGTCAAGTGGACAGCTTAGATGATGTCAAAACCAGTAGAATCATATTAGAAAGTAATCAGATGGGCAAAGAGATACTTGGAACAAAATACTACAGTTGCCCAGAAATAATTGTAAAGCAGTATTACAATATTTTAACCATCAGAAGTTAGTCATAAAGTTTGATAACAATTACACTACTCTACAGTTGACACCAAGCTAGTCATATATCCCAAGAGTTAATAAAAAACGCAGAAGATTATTTTATTGTCACAGTCAGAGAAACTTAAACACTTAAATCCTAATGCCAAACATGACAAGGAGTGCTTACCAGCTCATTTTCTACATTTTTAAATGCCACTTTCACTGATAGAAGAAGTACTGTAATGCATGGCAACAGTAACACAATGGTGGTCAATGTAATGGTTGATAGACCATTGAGGAACAAAGCTCGATGATGAATTATTGCTTTAAAAACACCTTCACTCCAATGCAGCATTTAATAGTGGTATTTGAAGGTTTGAAAAAAATTCTTTTGTTACTATTTAGAATATGAATAATTCCTAAGCAGGCTTCCTGTGGTGATCACAAACTCATCAAGGAGGTATTGGCTTTATTGTTCCAAAATGCATACAGGCATGTATCTATGTGTATTTTGCACCCTAGGCCTTCCGAATCCATGGAAAAGGCCACACAGAAATGTTAAGCGGTCACAAATACAGAAGGAAATTGTTTTAGCAGTAAAGGAAAATGAAGTGCTGCATTTTGTGTCCTGATTTGCACCTCCATTGAGAAATGAAACCCCAGCCCTTAAACTTTAATAGAGGGCTGTAAAGTCAACATGACATAAGGGAACAAATTGCATCTTTTAATGCTTTGATTGATGCACCAAAAACAGAGAATTCAAATCACAGATGAATTTTCCAGCTTTTTTTTTAATCCCTGTTTCTGAAACATTCCCTCCATACTGCCAAAGACAAAACAACCGCATGATTGATAAACAAGGCAGAATTAACCACATCTGCTGGAAAAGCAGTGAAAGAATTCCGAACAAAACAACATTTTTGTTTTCCTGATTGACCTTAGGAACTGACGGTGTGCCCAATCAGGCTAATGCAAGGAGATGTGGAAATCAGCTTTAAACAAAATCTTTTTATTCAAAACATGAAGAGAAAATCAGACGGTGAGTCAATTAGGCACTCACACATGTCCTGGGATTACAGGAAAGGAAAAGTCATTGGAAATTGTTAGCATCTAAATAAAGGAAGAAAATAATAACTGAGTAGGGAGGAGATGGAAGATATCTCTAAGTACTTTGTATGTGAAGTATACTTTGACACTAGAATTGAAAAATCCTGTTTATAGTGGAAACTGAAACCTTGTACTTGCCTTTGCTACCTCAAAACATTTTGTTTATGTGTTCATGCAATGTAGGCATCCCTAGCTCGATAAGCATTTATTGCTGATCACTACTTGTCCATGAAAAGGTGGTGGTCAGTCATGTTCTTGAATCAATGTAGTCCGAGGAGTGAACGGACACACCTTTGCTGTTGAGAAAGGAGTTCTAGGATTCTGGCCCAGTGACAGTGAAGAAGCAGGTGATGATGTTTCTATGCATCTGCTTCCTGTGTTCATCTCAATGACAGAGGTCACAGGTCTGGCAGGTGCTGTTGGAGGAGCCTTGGTGAGTTGCTTGATTGCTTCTTGATGATGGTACACACCACTGCTACTGGATGTCAATAGTGAATGGAGTGACTGTTGAATGGTGTGGTGGTGGTTCCAATTAAGCAAGCTCTATTCTCCTGGATAGTGGAAGAGAGTGAGGACTGCAGATGCTTGAGACCAGAGTCAAGAGTGTGGTGCTGGAAAAGCACAGCAGGTCAGGCAGCATCTGAAGAGCAGGAGAATGGATGTTTCGGGCATTAGCCCTTCACCAGGATTTCCTGGATGGTGTCACACTTTGAGTGTTGTTGAAATTGCACTCATTCAGGCAAGTGGAAATATTCCATCACATCTCAGACTTGTGCCTTGTAGATGGTGAGCAGACATTGGACAGATAAGAGATGGGTTTTATACATGGCAGCATTTCTGGTCTCTGATATAACTCTGCAGTCATATATTTAGATTGTTAGTCAGTTTAGAACTTCATAATGGTAAACTGAGGATGTTGTAAGTGTGGGTTCAGCAATGTTAATGCCATTGGATGATAAGCGGAGATGCTCAGATATTCTCTTGTTGCCTGGTAATTGCTTGGCAGTGCAATGTTATTTGCCACTTATAAGTGTTGCTACGTATTGACGCAGACTGAAAAGTTGTGAATGGTGCAATCATTAGAGAACATTCCTACTTTTGACTTCACAATGGAGGGAAGATTATTGATGAAGAAGCTGTTGACTGATTGAACCATCTCTCCTGCAGAGGTGTCCTGAGACTGTGATGACTGACCTTCAACAGCAAACACTGTCCTTTGCACTGTGTTTGACTCTAACCAGTGGACAGATTTTCATATGCTTCCCCATTGACTCCAGTTTAACTAGTGCTCCTTTATGCCACACTCAGTCAAAAGATGCCTTGATGTAAAGGGCCGTCACCTCCACATCTCTTCTCCTCTGGAATCCAGCTGTTTTGTCCATGTTTGAACCAAGGCTGTCATGAAGTCAGGAGCTGAGTGGGCCTTGGTGGAATCTATTGATGTGTCTCTGAGCAGATGTTGCTGAGCAAATGCAACTTAACAGCACCATCAATAATATATTTCATCACTTTGTTAATTATTGAAAGTAGGCCATGGTAATTGGCTGCATTTAAGTCTTTTTCTTTCAAGGTGCATGCTCATTGTCAGCAAGCCAGCATTTGTTACTGATTTATAAATGCCATTGAACTGAATTGTCAGGCCATTTCAGTGGGTAGTTTAGAATAAACTGCATTGTTATGTATCTAGGGTTACGTGTAGGCTAGATCAAGTAAGGCAGATTTCCCTCCCTTTAGTAAACCAAATAGGTTTTTACAACAATGAATAGTGGTTCCATAATTATCACTGGATTAATTTTACATTCTAGATCATTTTATTAAATTCAAATTTCACCACCTGTTATGGCGGGATTTTTTTTTAGATTCCCTACAGTGTGGAAACAGGCCCTTTAGCCCAACAAGTCCACACCGACCCTCCGAAGAGCAACCCACCCAATCCCATTCCTCTACATTCACCCCTGACTAATGCACCAAACACTATGGGCAATTTAGCGTGGCCAATTCACCTAACCTGCACATCTTTGGACTGTGGGAGGAAACCAGAGCAACTGGAGGAAACCCACGCAGACACGGGAGGATGTGCAAACTCCGCACAGACAGTTGCCCAAGCGGGAATTGAACCCGGATCCCTGGCACTGTGAGGCAGCAGTGCTAACCACTGAGCCACCGTAGCCTGTGTCTCTGTATAACTTATTCAATAATGTTATCACTATATTACCATCTTCCCTCAGTCTGTTTTTATATACAAGGTACACCTGAGCAATATTCCATCTGGTCAGGTAGATACCAGTGTTGCAACTGCATTGGACCAAGATTAGTGTGGTGCTGGAAAAGCACAGCAGGTCAGGCAGCATCCGAGGAGCAGGAAAATCGATGTTTCGGGCAGGAGCCCTTCATCAGCCTTTATTGCATCAACTATATTCAAGTTTCTTGAACTCGGACTCTGAAGACTGGCATCTGTATTGCTAGGAACCTTATGGGAACCAAGCACTCAGCACTTCTGGCCAAATATTGTTACAAAAGATTCAGCCTTGTCCTTTGCACTGATGTGTTGGGCTCCTCTATTTTAGAGAAGAAGGGATATTTGTGGATTCTCGTCCTCCAGTGATTTGTTTAACTGTCCACCACAATTTACAACTGGATGAGGCAGAACTGCAGAGCTTTGTACAGCTATATTGATTGTGGAATCACATAGCCCTGTCAACTGCACTTGCTTATGCTCAGGGAGAAGGTAGGGCCGATCAGGAATAGTGTAGGGAACTTGTGCGTGGAGTCTGAGCAGATAGGGAAAGCCCTGAATGAGTATTTAGCTTCAGTTTTCTCTAAGGAAAGGGATCTTGTTGTCAATGAAACTTTGAGGAGCTGGGATACAGTCTTGACCAGATCAAGACTGATAAATTTGATGTGCTGGAATATTTGGAAAACATTAAGGTTGATAAGTCCCCAGGGCCAGACCAGATTTATCCTAGGCTGCTCCGGGAAGCGAGAAAGGAGGTTGCTAAGCCGTTGGCGAAGATTTTTACTTCCTCACTCTCAACAGGAGTCAAACCAGAGGATTGGAAGGAGGCAAATGTTGTTCCTCTTTTCAAGAAGGGTAATAGGGAAATCCCTGGCAATTACAGACCAGTCAGTCTTACGTCTGTGGTCAGCAAAGTTTTGGAAAGAATTCTGAGGGATAGGATCCATAACTATTTGGCAAACATACAGTGATTAAAGGCAGTCAGCATGGCTTTGTGAGGGGCAGGTAATGCCTCACAAATCTTATTGAGTTCTTCGAGGAGGTGACAAGACAGGTCGACGAAGGTCGAGCAGTGGATGTGGTGTATATGGATTTCAGCAATGCATTTGATAAGGTTCCCCATGGTAAGCTCATTCGTAAAGTCAGGAGGTATGGGATACAGGGAGATTTGGCTATCTGGATTCAGAATTGGATGGTTGACAGAAGGCAGTGGTTGTAGATGGAAAGTATTCTGCCTGGAGGACAATGTTGAGCAGGGTCCCGCAGGGCTCTGTTTTTGGGCCTCTGCTCTTTGTAGTTTTTATAAATGACTTGAATGAGGAGGTTGAGGGGTGGGTTAGTAAATTTGCAGATGACACAAAGGTTGCAGGTGTTTTCGATAGTATCGAGGGCTATTGCAGGCTGCAGTGCGACATCGACAGGATGCAGAGTTGGGCTGAGAAATGGCAGATGGAGTTCAACCTGGATAAATGCGAAGTGATGTATTTTGGAAAATCGAACTCGAATGCTGAATATAGGATTTAAGACAGGATTCTTGGCAGTGTGGAGGAACAGAGGGATCTGGGTGTACATAGATTCCTCCAAAGTTGCCACCCAAGTGGATAGAGTTGTTAAGAAAGCATATGGTGTTTTGGCTTTCATTAACAGGGGGATCGAGTTTAAGAGCCGCAAGGTTTTGCTACAGCCCTACAAATCCCTGGTGAGACCACACTTGGAATATTGTTTCCACTTCTGGTCGCCCTACTATAGGAAAGATACAGAGGCTTTGGAGAGGGTGCAAAGAAGGTTTACCAGGATGCTGCCTGGACTGGAGGGCTTGCCTAATGAAGAAAGGTTGAAAAGGCTCATACTTTTCTCTCTGGAGAGGAGGAAGAGAGGAGACCTGATCGAGGTATACAAGATAATGAGAGGAATACATGGAGTCAATAGCCAGAGACTCTTCCCCAGGGCAGAATTGATGGGTACAAGGGGTCATAGATTTAAGATAATAGAGGAAAAGTGTAGGGGAGACGTCAGAGGTAGGTTCTTTACGCAGAGAGTTGTGAATGCATGGAATGCGTTGCCAGCTGTGGTGGTGGAAGCAGAGTCATTCAGGACATTTAAGTGACTGCTGGACATGCACATGGAGAGCAGTGAGGGGTGTGTAGGTTAAGTTATTATATTTTACATTCAAATTAAACCTCAGCACAACATCATGGGCCAAAAGGCCTGTTCCGTGCTGTACTTTTCTATGTTCTATTTGGTATCCAAGTAGCCCTGTAGCTTTAGGATCACATAGATATGCATAGAATTGTTTCTGGCATGTCTCCCAGCATACTTCATTGAACCAATCTTAATGGTACAGTGGAGTAAATGCTATACTATAACGATTACAGATTGTGATTGACTACAATTCTGCTGCTGCTGAAGGCCAAAAGCACCTTATGGATGCCCAATTTTGGTTTATGGTTAATGTTGAGTTTTGTTTATTCCAGTATATGGCCAATTCTATTCTCCACAAACTTGTGGTTGCTCAAAACTCTGCTCCCTGTCCTGACCTGCACCAATTACTTTCTCCTTTGTACTCCATGGCCAACATTGGTTACAAGTTAAACGAAGCCTTGGTTTTAAAATTCACATTTTTGTTGTTAACTCTTTCCATGGCCTCACCCTCCTTCACAGCTATGAGTGGCTTTCTTTTCTCCTTCAGAATAAATCTTAAAATCAACCTCTTTGACCAGCTTTTGGTTATCTGGTCCAATATCTCCTTCTGTGGCTTGGTGTCACAATTTTCAAATAATGGGACGTTTTTTTACAGGAGTGTAGGAGGTTGAGTGGTGATCTTATAGAGGTTGATAAAATAATGAGGAGTAGAGATAAAATGAATCGCAAGGGTCTTTTCCCTAGAGTGGGGGAGTTCAAAACTAGACAGCATATTTTTAAGGTAAGATAAGATAGATTTAACAACAACATGGGGGCAACTTTTTTACACAGAGAGTGGTTCATATGTGGAATGAACTGCCAGAGGAAAAGCAGGAATAGTTAGAATTTTTAAAAGACATTTAGGTAAGTATGTGAATTGGAAAGTTTGGAGGAAAATCATGCAAGTGGAAATAGTTTGGCATGAGCTAGTTGGACCAAAGGGTCTGTTTCCATGCTGTATGACTCTATGACTCAAATATTTGAAAAGTTCCCTGGGACATTTTATATCATTAAAAGGTGAAATATAAATGAAGTTTGTTATTGAGGTAGTCTAACTCCTTTTCTATAATGTGGGACTCCTGTGATTGTCTATCATTGTCCGTAACGAGAGACAGGTCATTGATTAAGTTCCATAATTCACATTGGCCATTTTGCTGCCACATTAGATAAAAATTGGCTAAAAGTTTAAATTTTGTCTCATTAAAATATATTAATTGGATGGATCCTAGATGTTCTCAGTAGATAGAAATATCAATTTCAGAAATCCTACACAAAATATTCTTCGTAATTCAGATACATGGAAAACCAAAAGGTTTCAAAGGAAAACTTAGTAATCAGTGAAACTATCTCCATGTCTCTGTATACTTAACTTATTGTGAGAAAATACCTTTACTTGTCAGTCTTGGTTCAGTAGTAACTATCAGAAGATTGAGAGTTCAAGACCCATCACAGAGGCTTGAACACATGATCTAGTCTGCCATATCATTACGTTACTAAGGGAATCCTGCACTGTTGGAAACACCATCTTTTGGCTGGGGTTTTGAACCAAGTGGTTGCAGAAGGTCCAATGGGTCTATCTGAACCTCTTCCTCAAACAATATAATTTAAAACAAATAGTGGTCATTTCTTTCATGATCATTTGTGGAGGTTTTCATGCGCAGATTGAACAATAATTTTCACGTGTAACAACAGTGACAAACATGCAATGCTTTGTAAATACACAAAACATTAGTTTGCGTTATCTTGTCTCCTGAAGACACTTCCAAGTGACCTCTTACCTTGGTTGATGTCTTGCCAGCTCTGTGCAGTTACAACTTACATGTTCTCTGATTGATACAGTGTGTATGGTGAGCTCATTCCTACCATATCGATAAGTCACCTTTGCTATCTGTACAAATCAAAAACAATTAACAATGCCACTCTGCCGAAGAGCATCTGTCAATATTCCATTGAAGAACTTGCATAAAAAGCACATGACATTACATCATGCTATGCAATATTTTTATATCAAAACAAACATTTCTTTGGAAACACATATCTCTAATTCCCTCCTGAGGGTTATTATTGAATGCTCCAACCGCCCTTTCAGGCAGTGCATTCAGATCATTGTGACTCACTACATTTTAAAAAAATTCTCTTCCTGTCCTCTCTAGTTATTTTACCAATTTTATCAAAGTTGGTCAAGAAAGGAAACATGATGAACAATATGCATAATATGTCTGAGCTGGTTTGAACAGAAGCTGGTTTTGTCTCCTGTATTTAGCAAGAGCACAGAGCTGAATGAATTGCAAAACAAATTGTGCTGCTAAACAGTAAAGCTAGGGCTGTGGTGAGAGCAGGAATTGGCTGCAGGGTGGGAATTGAGAGCAGAGTGGAAAATGATGCTCAGTAACAGCAGCTACAGGGGCAACAAAAAAAAGTAAATATATAAATAAAGTAAATACTTAGAACAAAAGACTAAAATTAAATTTAACTTGGTAGAGGATGTCAACGTTAAGGGGGTTTTTATTGTAATTACTAAAAATTCACATATATATATAATCTTTTAAAATATGTTCAGGGAGATACAATATTTAAACCATACAGATAACATAATATATATGTAACAAAAATATGTAAACTTCAAAGTGAAATAATACGACAATAGAGAGCCATAGCCAAAATTGCTGTGCCGTGCGGAAATTTAAGGTCACTTCATATGTCTTAACTAACCACTTGGACAGGAAACGTATTCAGCAGAATAACAGAAAAGAGAAAGAAAAACAGAATTGTTTTCAAAGGCATGAAACTATTAAATGTTGAACTCAGATGTATTCATACAAGAAACGCAGCATGGTAGCCTGAAGTATTGCAACCAATTAGGCAGGCAAATTATCCTTAGACCTTCATTATAAAAGGACTGCAATACAAGAAGAAAATTTTGTGTAAAGGATTTTGGTGAGATGACACCTGGATTACTGCATGAAGGTTTAGTCTCCATATCAAAAGAAAGTTCACTAGATGATATTTTGGGATGAGAATATTGTCCAATGATAACAGACAATTGAAACTGGGCTTATGTTCTCTGACATTTAGATAAATGGGTACTAATCTAATTGAAACTTGCAAGGTTCTGAAGGGACTTGACAAGGTAGACAATGAGGGATTGCTTTCCAGCTGAGAAATCTCAAACCTGAGGACACAGCATAGTTGATGAGATGAGGAAAAATTTCTTCACAGCAGGTTATGAATCTTTGTAACTGTTCATTCCAAAAGAATGGGGATGCCTTCACATTAACTTCAAGACTGTGGTCAATAGATTTCCCACTGGTCTGGGAATCAAGAGATATGGGAAGTAGGTAGGAGGTGGAGTTTCAGTAGAAGTTCTGCCATGATCTCATTGAACTGGGCAGCAAGCCCCCGAGGCTTGATCCTTTACTCTTGATCCTACTCCTGATGTCCTTATGTTCTTAGCAGAATGGTTAAGAACGAGAGGAGATCTTGTGATCTGGAATGCATTGCCTGAAAGGGCAGTCAAAGCAGATTCAAAACCAAATACCTAATGCAGACAGCACCGCAGGACTAAGAGGACAAAAAATAGAGAAGTGGGACTAATTGGTATAGGCCCTCCATTGAGCTGGCACAGATATGATGGAACAAATGACCTCCTTGTCTGCTGCAACTCTAATTCTATAATGTGTTGCAGTGATAGCCTGAGATTTATAATGATGATGTGTCAGCTTCCAAGTTGTTGAGGCATGTAAGACATGAGTGATAGGAAGAAACTATCATAATTACTTGAGACTGCAAAACTTTTAAAGCAAAGTCTGGAATCTCAATGGAGGAAGAAAAATTGAACATGTTGAACAGGTAGAGAAATTCAAACTCATGATACAAACTAGAATATTGAAAGAAACTGCAACAGTACCACAGCAAATACAATGGGGTGCTGCCCATAATTACTTAAAAATACAAAATAAACAGTGCTTTGAGGCAGTAAAACTTCTCCTGTTTATTTTAGTGTGGGCAACCTGAAGAAAGGTTTCCACAAAATTCACTATGGAGCCTCTTTAAATAATAATGTTCTTTATTATTTATTAATTCATGTTTTGAAGGAAATGTTATTCCAGCAAATGTATAAAACTCTTTTCTTTTAAAAAAAAACTGGTCAGTTAATACCGTCTAAGTTGTGGAAGTGAAACCTTCTTTTATGCACATCCAATATAAGCACGTTCATTATATAAGGGCGTTTTCACTAAGCGCCAGATTGGACCAGCTTAGTCAATACTGAGTAGGTATTAGGGACAAGTATGGTTATGAACAGTTCCTCTTTTGTTTTCCATCCCACATCTTGTGGAACAAACTGAGTCAATTATGTGTAACAGCACCTCCAGCAGCAGGTGGCGATGGTGATAGAGGGCACTGAGCAAGGGAGCTGAACAGTTCACTGGGATCTCCACCAGTAGGTGGTGACAATGAGGGATGACAGCTGCAATAGTCAAATGGACTCGTAATGGGAGGAAAAAAATGGTGTTTTGGTGAAAGCAGAACTGATAGGAAGAGGGAGCAGATTAGACAAAGAATTCTTCAGTCAACTCTTACACATAAGCATATATAATGAAATAAAACTTGGTCAATACTGAAGGTTTGTTTCTGAAATTTTCTTCGACACTACATAATTCCTTGCTAATCCTTAATTTCCCTTCCTGTTTGTAATGACCTGATGCCATTGGAATAAAAAATCCCTATTTCCTGATCTTTGTGCTTTGCATGTGTTAAAATCTCATTCAAATACACATATATTTGTTATAGATGATCAATTATTCTGTTGACTTCTTCATATGAAATAATTCAGATTCTGATTTAATTTTATCCCCCACTTTTCTCTTTTCGGTACCACATAATTGGTGTCCCTGCGACTAAGGCGTTCCATGAGTCCATAATGTAATTGTTGGACTTAACTGGCAAAGTAATCCCTGTTGCACAACACCATTTGCTACAGTCATCACCCTTGTGAATTCTTGGAGACCAACCGCCAGTTGTTTTTTAGCTTTTTAACACCATTCCATTAAGTCCTGACATGAGGCTGTCAAAACTTGTTTAGTATAGAATTTGGACACTCATCAGAAGTAACTTTCAACAGACCTGGTGGCGTTTCATTCAATTCTGGGCTCCAGAGGTTGAAAGGACAAATGATGTAATTTACTGCACTATTAATCAGTAACCACAGTGCATTCCTTCAAAGTTAGTACTGCTCTCACCATTGAATGAGAAGACTATAGCCACATGGCCCATTCCAGGACTTCATATATTGATACTTCAGTGGAGTACCACATTGTCACAGACCACACATTATGCAAGTGAATCTTCTGGAGAAGAACTGAGAATATATTGACCTAATTTACTTAGCTGACATCGTGTCATGTATAAAATGTCTGCCAGGTTCGCCTACAACAAGAGGACTGCATGTCAAAACATTGGTTGTTAATCATTTTGCAATATCACGAAGACTGCTGTACAATTGGAAATTCTCTTTTTCTAATGACTTTTCATTTATAATAGAAGGTAAACTTTTTTTGAAAAATTCTTATTCACAGGATCTGGGCACTGTTGAAAGGTCAGTATTTGCTGCCCATCAGCAACTCCCCTTAAGAATGATGTGGTAAGCCATCTTCTTGAATATGACTGAGTTACTTGCTATACCTTTTCAGAGGCAGTAAAGAGTCAACTCCAATTCTCTGTGTCTAGAGTCACGTATAGGCTAGACCAACTAAGGTTATTTCATTTCCTTCTCTAAATTACATAAGTGACCTACGTGGATGTTTTCTGATTATCTATTTTTTATGGTCACCATTGCAGAGTCATTCCTATTTTCACATTCAGATTGTATTTAAGAGTAGAGTCATAGAGATGTACAGCATGGAAACAGACCCTTCAGTCCAACCTGTCCATGCCGACCAGATATCCCAACCAAATCTAGTCCCACCTGCCTGCACCCAGCCCATATCCCTCCAAACCCTTCCTATTCATATACCCATCCAAATGCCTTTTAAATGTTGCAATTGTACCAGCCTCCACCACAATCTCTGGCAGCTCATTCCATACATGTACCACCCTCTGCGTGAAAAAGTTGCCCCTTACGTCACTTTTATATCTTTCCTCCCTCACCCTAAACCTATGCCCTCTAGTTCTGGACTCCCTGACCCTAGGAATAAGACTTTGTCTATTTATCCTATCCATGCCCCTCATAATTTGTAAACCCTTACAAGGTCCCAGCCTCCGACGCTCCAGGGAAAACAGCCCCAGCCTTTTCAGCCTCTCCCTATAGCTCAAATCCTCCAACCCTGGCAACATCCTTGTAAATCTTTTCTGAACCCTTTCAAGCTTCACAACATCTTTCCGATAGGAAGGAGACCAGAATTGCACACAATATTCAAACAGTGGCCTAACCAATGTCCTGAACAGCCGCAATATGACCTCCCAATTCCTGTACTCAATACTCTGACCAATAAAGGAAAGCATACCAAAAGCCTTCTTCACTATCCTATCTATCTGCAACTCCACTTTCAAGGAACGATGAACCTGCACTCCAAGGTCTCTTTGTTCAGGAACACTCCCTAGGACCTTACCATTAGTTACATAAGTCCTGCTAAGATTTGCTTTCCCAAAATGCAGCACCTCGCATTTACCTGAATTAACTCCATCTGCCACTTCTTAGCCCATTGGCCCATCTGGTCCAGATCCTGTTATAATTTGAGGTAACTCCCTTCGCTGTCCACTACACGTCCAATTTTGGTGTCATCTGCAAACTTACTAACTGTACCTCTTATGCTCGCACACAAATCATTTATGTAAATGTCAAAAAGTAGAGGGCCCAGCACCTATCCTTGTGACACTCCACTGGTCACAGGCCTCCAATCTGAAAGACAACCCTCCACCACCACCCTCTGTCTTCTACCTTTGAGCCAGTTCTGTATCCAAATGGCTAGTTCTCCCTGTATTCCATGAGATCTAACCTTGCTAATCAGTCTCCCATGGGCAACCTTGTTGAACGCCGCACTGAAGTCCATATAGATCACATCTACTGCTCTGCCCTCATCAATCTTTTTTGTTACTTCTTCAAAAAACTCAATCAAGTTTGTGAGACATGATTTTCCATGCACAAAGCCATGTTGACTATCCCTAATCAGTCCTTGCCATTCCAAATACATGTACATCCTGTCCCTCAGGATTCCTTCCAACAACTTGCCCACCACCGAGGTCAGGAACACCGGTCTATTGTTCCCTGGCTTGTCTTTACCACCCTTCTTAAACAGTGGCACCTTGTTTGCCAACCTCTAGTCTTCCAGCACCTCATCTGTGACTATTGATGATACAAATACTTCAGCAAGAGGCCCAGCAATCACTTCTCTAGCTTCCCACAGAGTTTTCGGGTACACCTGATCAGGTCCTGGGGATTTATCCACCTTTAACCGTTTCAAGACATCCATAACTTCCTCATCTGTAATCTGGACATTTTGCACGATGTCACCATCTATTTCCCTACAGTCTATAATCTTCCATATCCTTTTCCACAGTAAATACTGGTGCAAAATATTCATTTAGTGTCTCCCACATTTTCTGTGGCTCCACACAAAGGCCACTTGTGCTTATAATGTCTCTAAAGGAGTTTTAATTCTGGTCTTCAATCATTAATTCAATATTGAAATGTTATATAAATAAGGACAGAAATATTTCACCTGTGAATTTGAATTTTCAAGTTTTTGGAATGTTTTTCTTTTTAATTTATAATTAAGAGATAGTCAGCAGAAGTGTGATAGTTTTGTTTTAATTTAATCATGCCTGATTTAAAAACAATGCCTGAACAATGCAAAGCACCATTCAAAATGATGCTGATACAGAGTGTTTGTGAGTGGATAGGGGAAGGGCAGCAGTTGACAGCCATTGACATTTCATGGAGTTGGAGATGTGAACTGCTAAGAGATTAAAATTCCTAAACTAGCCAGTCTGCAAAGTTTCAAAGGTCATGTATAAAGTTGTAAAAGTTGCAGAACATATGAAACAACACATTACTACATACCTGAAAAGGCTTGTAATATGCGTGGACAGGAATGCATTGATAGGTTTTGGTGTTACAACAGCCAGAACAGCGCTTTATCTCTACACACGAAGGCCACAGAAGGAAGCCCACTGAAGTTGGGTCCACTTTGTATCGAGGAACTTCTACTGTGACTGTTCGTGTTTTGCATCCAGCTGGTTTTGAATATTCTTTGGTTAATGAGAAAAGAAAGCGGTAAAGTTATTATTTACAAATACAAACTCATTCAAATCTACATTAATATTATAATTCACACTCCATTCTACGGAAATCAAATGTAATAAGGATAAAGGTAACAGTTAATTGAATGTTATTTCCTCCAAAGGATGGCCTTGCTATCTCCTAAACAAAGCAATATATGTATGACATGACTACATGTTACTGCTAGCTGCTCCAGAGATGGTGCTGTAACATTTCTCAGTTTGTTGTAACAAACATTGCTATGGATGGTTAATACTCCAACCCTGTAAAAATAAGTCTTTCAGTTAAATCACAGGTCTGCCATAAAACAACTAAAGTCATACTCTTACAAAGCAATATAGAAATGTTGAATATAATAAGAATGCTAAAGTTCATTTTTTCTGTTAAATTAAGTTGTATTTTTTTGCATTGCTCTTAGAGGGAAATCTATATAACAGAAACTTCTCTGCTCTCTGTACGCAATTTTCCAAACACTGATGTTCAGAACTTATGCAATATTTTTCATGTATTCAGATGTGAAAACGTAAGCAAAGCATGGGTGAAAAATACATTTTGAAACTTAAACACATCCTTCAAGAAGACCATGTAGCTCACTTGTGCCCGCAATATGGTTTTACCTATAAAGAGTAAATTGTCAGAAATTGTTTCAGAACCTGTTCCCATTCATTATGAACAGCAGTTTTAATATTTAGAAGAAAGGAATTCATCAAATAATCTATAAGACTTTGTACTGTAGCACCCAAATGACACACAGTGGTATCATCGATTCTGTCATTCCTCTAATTCTTAAAGCTCTGAATTATGTACAATGCACTCAATTGTTTGTAGTGATGGCATACACATCCTTTTTTTCACTGGGACCATTTTCCCTGAACTTGAAATTACACAATTTGAATTAAATTTAAATCTTTACAACAAGCCTGATTCAACCATATTTGGATCTCTTTCAGATTTTAATTTGAGGTGTTCCACATTCCAACTGTCTCAGAAAATCATGGCTCTGCTACTTTTAACTATCATTAGCATTCTTCGTAAAACAATCCCCACAGCAACACAGTCTAAATAACAT
The DNA here is from genome assembly GCF_020745735.1 of Hemiscyllium ocellatum. NCBI lineage: Eukaryota > Metazoa > Chordata > Chondrichthyes > Orectolobiformes > Hemiscylliidae > Hemiscyllium > Hemiscyllium ocellatum. The sequence goes on along the minus strand of NC_083425.1, from coordinate 22,080,778 downwards.
TGGACAGTACTAATTACATTGTTGAATGTCTAAAAATGTAGTGAGCATAGCAGATGTTGAGGAGGGAATTAATGGCTCTTGATCTTGTGAACATTTCTAACTGCTTGAGGTACATTCATGTGGTTAAGCATTCAAATGAATTACAGCTCTTGAAATCCATCTGCCCTATTCATTATTCCATATATATTTAGTACACTGTTTTTAACTCAGTAGGTCATTTTGATAATGTAACATTTTCAGCTATTACCATATTGTAGCTTCATATTTTCAGATATGAATTTGTTTTAAATTACTCCCGTTAGCAAGTTTTAGCTTTAGTCATGTTAACTGGTATGACATTAGCTTTATAGCTTTTTTCTCAAACTAATACAGGATGCACCTTTACTGACAGGCACATGAATTTAACTTTGGTCTTTACCAGACCTGTGTAGGAAGTTGGTTAGGATTTTTTTTTCTGGACAGGCTGTCAACTGTCCATAAATTCATACCCCAACAATGAGGTCCAAGGCATGCAGCAGCGCAGGCTATGCTGGTACTATGAAGCCCTTATATACGACCTACACATTTTGCCTGTATGGCATGTCAGAGTCCTCAAGGGTATGTCCCACCCCAGGTATGGAGTAGTATCAAGAAGGGGTGATTATGGAGCAAATGAAGCATATCATTTACAAATGAAAGGGACTTAATATCTGACTAAGGCAGCTGCCAAGAACAGCTGAAAAAGTAACCATTCTGGAAATGAGGAATATCAAGATCCCATGTCTATTTCAGGAAATAATGATCTCACCCAAGAAATACCCTGAAAATGCAATCAGTTATTGGAACTTGCTCTAATTAAACAAGTATGAAGTTTAGTTCACATTGCATTTATTCTTAATACTTAGAGTCTCAAAAATGGTACATTATGCACATCACTGAAAAATTAGTTTGCATCAGTCACACACGATCTATGATCATATATCAGCTTGGACAAATACATATTGTCAATTTCAATTCAAATCTGATGCTTCCAATGTAACCTGGAGAGTATCAATGACCCAGGAAGTAGGAATGAGGAAACTGAAGCTATGTAGAAGAGAAACATGTATGTGCAATATTGTCAAGCTCTCTCATCTCACCCTATTCTCCTAAAGAATGACCATACATTGCCATCCATATTGTTGCACCCATTACACACATTGGTGTTCCAATCAGAGTAACTTATCATTTATGTCTGAAAGATGATCCATTGATGAAGACAAAAGGGCTCATCCTTGTGATGTAGCAATTCTGGGACAATCATTAGCTCCATCTAATTGTGAGAAGAATGCTGACTATTAGATCATAGCCAAGATCACTAATTTGTCATTTAGTGGAAAATGGCCATTCACAGAAAAATGAACAGAATGCAACTGCAAAAGCTAAATGAAAATTCCCTAGTTATATGCATTAAAGATGGAATTTGCTTTATCCAGTCAGTGGCTCTGCCTATTGCCCACTTGATTTTGCAGAAATATTTTTATTTCTGCTCTCCAAAGTCTGCTGCTCATTCATCTTCAGGACTTTTTTTCTTGAGATTTGTACTCAAATATTCTTTGAGCGGACTCAGGAATGAGATAAGTTCCTGGATGGTTATGGTAAACAAATGAGCGTAATGTTAAATTTCCACTTCTGGAATCAGAAGCATGAAAGCTGATTCCTGAAACAAATCATTTTCTATCTTAGAGGAATCTTCACAAGTGAAAAAGTCCAGCTTCTGAACAAAATGTGTTAATTACGTGAAAGTATTTTGGATAATGTTTGTAATTGCAAGTATGTGTAAATGGTGAAAAGAAAGCAAATTGAGGCCTAAATATGCTTAAGTAACACCTAGTTTATTCTCACCCAACAACACTTGAGGAGCGAGGTGCTTGTATTGGTAAGTAAGATCTCACTGTCAAAGAGGAAATGGAAGCTGAGCATGAACTGGTAGTAATGCTAGCAGACCTGCTATTTTTGATCTTGGTTGGCTCTGTGGTGATGGTTCTGGCGTTATTGCTAGGTGAAGCGGTGAGAGCGAGCGTCCTTCATTGCTTGCCTTTTGTCCAAGCTGTTCATTAGTACCTTTGTGTCTCCCCAGCCTAATTGGCACACCTTAAAAAAAACACAAAGCACAAAAACCCTGCTCAGTTCAACAAGCATGCAATGCCAAGTCCAAATTCACCATGAGACGTCACGTGGCTGTGAAAATTACTCAGCTAGCGGCATGATAGGCCTGGGCCTGCAGTCACTGTCGGCGATGAAGTCAGGAGATTCCAGAAATTGTTGCATTTGATGTAACTTGAATGAGCGATACCTTCAAGGAACCCTTTCATAAAGTAATATTCCACAAAAACTACAAAAGAATCAAAATAAGGAGGTCTAGTTTCAATGGGATCGTGTTCCTTATTTTTCTCAAAGCAATTGGCATAGCATCAAACTATGTAATTGGCACTTCAGCCATTGCATGTTGGATGACTCTCATCTGCTTTGGTGATTATTTAAGGACAGTGAAATATATTTAGAGTCTGATATCTGCAGACATACAGCTGATGGTACCAATTTCTTACGGGACAACAAAAAGATGGTAATTGGTTCAAAGGAGTAACATTTCTGACCATTTCCATCACTGCTTGAAGGTCAAAAGGAACTAGTGATGCAGTTGAAATATACAGTAGAAATATTAATGCACAGACACATGTGCACACTTTATGAAAAATTCTCTTGGCTATTTTAACTTCGATATTAAGCCACTCATTTTAAGTGTATTAATGCCTCTACCAAATTAAAGGACTTTTTAATGAGCCCATTAAATGTTTAACATCTAATATTCACATTGTATAATTTCAAGGGTGTATTGTTCACCGAGTGGAAAATCAGTGAAAACATTCCATCAACAGATCATGGCAGGAACAGAGAACATTATTGAAACCCTTTTTTAAAATCAGTTTCCCAAGTCATAAGAATATTTTCAAATGATGGAATTCTGGCAATCCAGCAAATACAAAACTCTTCTTGATGAAGAATATATAAAGAGAAGTGACTTTATTTCATTTAATATTCAGCCATGAACTGAAATGAAAAATTAGAGGTTGGGGAACATTTGTCACCAGTGATCATAATGTAATAAGGTTTAGTATGTGGCAAGATTATGATGAAGGGCAAATAAAATGATTAAGGCAGATTTCAACAGTTGCTTTTGGCCCTGAAGGTCTAATTGTATGAAATTAGAAAGATAAAAACTAAACGTGATTGAAATTCCCTTCAAAATATTGTAATCAAGGTAGACCCATATATAATAGCCTTCATAGGAAACAAAATTTTAAAAAACCAAAATGCTATTTCTTTGATGTTGAGTTGGCTTCAAGGTGGCATACTTGACATTCTTTTTAGGAGAACTTCTAATCTCTTACTGGAAACAAGAATATTCAGAGTAAGGCAGTGATGGCATGTCATCATAGCTCATTGGTGGAACCTTAACAAACAGGCTTGTTAATGACACTGTGATTCTTCATACAACCAAATAACCCAGCATGTTAATGCATTTTAACTGGCAGGATGGTCCTAGTTCATCAAGTATTGAAATCAATGAATTGTGCCAACAAAGTACACAGTTTTAGTTGGGTTTCAGACTACATCAGATTTTTATCTCATTACGCATTCATGGCAAGGACTGCATATGTTGCCCATTCCAAATTGACAACAAGAAGGTGGTAGTGAGCCACTATCTTGAATGACTACAGCTTTTATGTTGAAGGTATTCCTGCTATGCTATTAGATAGCATTTCTGAAGGATGTATTTCCAGTTCAGGATGGTTTATGACTTGGCAGGGAACTGCAGGGGTTGGTATTCATTAGCACCTGCTGGCATTGCTGTTGTGTGTGATAGAAATTACTAATCTGAGAGATGCTATGAAAACCTTGGTTCCTGTCAACTTCCACATAAGTTTTCTGTGCAGTTAGCTGGACAGTTTCCTTACAGGTGAAAGTATGTGTGCTCTATATCAAGCTTGAGTTGAGTGAATTTCTTCTTGTTTGTTTTCAAGACTCTGAAGTATAATGATAGATCTTTGCGTATTACAGATTTTTGATTAAACATTCAAGAGGCATAAGGCAAGCTACATATTCGCAGAGTATGCTTAAGCTTTTGTTGCATTTCACTGGATGTCTAGTGTTGTTAGACAAATAGTTAATATTGTTCCAAAAGTATTAAAAAAGTCAAGAGGAATTTACAAAATTAATTTAAGACTGAAATTGTCAAGTCTATAACATAAGTCATTAAAGTCATTTTGAGGTTCCTTTCTGTTTATCCAAATTCACAATATTTGGTTTTCTACCCAGTCTTACTATACTGAAGCAATTTTTTAAAAGTACTTGGGTGTTGTCTGTTAGACTTTTGTTTTTGCTGCTTTTATTCTCTGCCCATGGTATCTTTCACCTTCACTCTTTCCTTTTAATCATGGTTGTTCCATTCCTCCCACCAGCTGCTTTTCTGTAAGTGATTTTTTTTTCCCTTTTAAGCAAGTCTCCAATTTGCTTTCTACTCTTTCTTCAGTAGTGTTGCTTGTGGGAATATCAGGCAAGATTAGGCAAGGTGAGCAATCTCCATGGAAAGAGCTAAGCAAGTTTGAGCAAGAAGCTTAGATCTAGCCCAAAAAAGGATTGAATGAGCGGGGACAGAAAGTGGAAGAAGTGCAGTAAGCAATCAGCTTAAAAAAAAAACCCCAAAGTATTTCAATATTGTGAAAGTGTTGTAAGCCTAATGCACAAACCTACCTTACTTTGACATGGATTTGTTATGTAATATGTTTTGATTCTGAACGGCATAAACACAAGAAACTGGTGCGTTGTGACATTTATATGATTATAGGAAGAACAGCTTCAGAAAGCTTGAAGCTAATTCTTTGAATTAGTATGATTACGAGAATAAATTATATGCATTTTTTGAATTAGATTCAGAGGAACAACAACTTATTAAAGTCTGATATCCATGTGAGAGTTCAATGTGAATTTGGCCATCAATCAAATAAGCTTAAGTACAAAGCTACCATCAGATAATGATCCATTGAATCATTTGCAGAGAAAAGAGCTATGCCTAGAGCTATAAAGAACTGAAGAAAAATGTTAATATAGTTTTCAAGAAAAACAAGTACTTAAGCACCATAACTGGATACTTGGTGCATGATCTCTCCTTGAACTGATGGCAATTATATTGTTCATTGATCACCTTGTTAAGAATTTCTAGACTTTCCAAGATGTCCAGGACACAATGCAGCAGCTGCCCGGAAATAAGGAAAGTGATGCAGCAAGTTACATATTTGGATGCAATGTGGTCCACAAAAGGTGGTCATAGAATTCCTTCAATATGGAAGGAGGCCATTTGGCCCACCAAATCCACACCGATCCTCCAAAGAGCATCCCACCCAGATCCATCTTATCCCTGTAACCCTGCTAATTTCCCACAGCTAATCTGCCTAAACTGCATATCCCTGGACTCGATGGGCAATTTAGCACCTAACTTGCACATCTTTGGACTGTGGGAGGAAACCCACGCAGACATGGAGAGAATGTGCAAACTCCATACAGACAGTCGTCCAAAGGAATCGAACCTGGGTCTGTGAGCCAACAATGCTAACCACTGAGCCCAATTCCACCCAATCGAGGTGCAGAGAGTTTTAAAAATTACAGCAACTAAGGCACTTTTGAACACTTCTGGTTTTTACACAGTTGGCCTGCTTTTGTGCAGGGGATTTCTAAGAAGCACTGTGGACACTTGCTACAGTGCCAAGTCAAGTTAGCCTATCCTCATAATTGTTTATCATTCAATAGTTATAGAAATAAGTAAAAATGTTAGGTTTCTTCATGGCATCCAAAGAACACTTAACAGTTCTTATTCATAAAGTCAACTTGCCGCTGCTCAGCTGTGTCTGTGAGATGACTGTTGTGTTAAATGAGTTGAGCAAGTCTTTGTTATTTTTGTCATGGAAATACATACAGCAATATGAAAATAACAGACAGGAAGGGAATAAGCTGCTCAATTCACATGATGATAGCTCCTGCCCACATTCAGCAATGTCATCTCCTGGAACAGGCACATAAAGAGAAAGAAGTCAGGGGCAATAACAGGAATACATAGCAAGCCTGTTTGTAATTCAGAACAAAGAAAAAGCTGGCAGTATTTGTCAATAAACAAAATAGGAAGAGACACAAATTCTTTTAAAAATCTTGTTTGGGCAATCCACTGCATGCTTCCACTGCTTTTAAACATCTTCAAAATAGCACTTCAATTGCGTGCATGGCAGTAAATCCTCCTCAGCAACATATTTACAAAACACCCTATCATCTGATTATTCTATTTGTTACATTTCTTACATCAGACAATATCTTACATTTCACTTCCCAAATCCATGATGTTTTCATTGCAATGTATTATTAAAAAATTTGTAATTGCTTATTTTCAATGGCACATTTCCAAACTGCTGCACGATGCATAAGTACAGTGGGAAGCTGTATCATTTGTATCAACATGATTTATTCATGGTTTAACAAAACATCATATTAATGGGCATGTGAATGTGACTTACATTGATGCCTGTTGGAAGTACTCGCAATTCCACAAGCATCCAATCTGAAGATGAATGATGCACAGATCTGTTGCTGCAATTATCCCTGGTCCATTGTTTCACTCCTGGTCTTTTGCCAAGTTTCTCACTAGCTAATATCAGTTTGACCACTTCTGCTTGGTACAAGTTGCATGGTTACCTGGAAACAGTTTAGCTGAGGATGTGCTTTAAAATGACTTCTCAACCATATGTGCAGAGGGCTGGTATTTATAGGAAAGAGCTAATACTCAGAAGATCTTAGGTTGATGATACCATCATAGAAAATTATGAATTTGGCTTCAATGAATCCAAAAGCCTTCAGGTTAGATATTGAACGCATTACAACAGCTGCCTGATTATGTCTAAATTTCAACAACTTGCAGCAAGACTTTCAGAAAAGGGTATCTGCCAATATTAGCTGATCTGACCTGCATATGACTCCAGAGCCACACCATGAACAATAACTGGAGGGGTAATAAATACAGATTCTGAAGTTACCAGCATCCTCAAAACAAATGCTTGTTGAACAGGGAACAACAAAAGGCCTAGAATATTTCTCATCCATTGCAAACCACATTATTTCTGAGCAAGTACACTGGATAGGTTGACCAGAAGTACTCTTGTCACTAATCGAAGTCAGTTTTATTGAACCTAAATGTAACATCACAACTTGTTCAGAACAGTTGCACATGCCTTTTGGCTTCACTAAGACATATTTAAGGAGTTTGCTATGCTTGAACTCATTGGAGAGGGGCCAATGGTTTAGCAGTAGGATTGCTGGATATTTTTGCCCAGATTGGTTCCATCAGAGATGAGCTCATAGCAAGGAGAAGAAATCAACTCCATTTGGCTGTTTTTTGCTTCTTTGTCCTCACATTGTTCACATTCTTTATACAACTTATAGTCATAGTCATAGAGATATACAGCACAGAAACAGACCCTTTGGTCCAACTCGTCCATGCCGACCAGATATCCCAACCTAACCTAGTTGCATTTGCCAGCACTTGGCCCATATCCCTCTACACTATTCCTATTCATATACCCATCCAGATGCCTTTTAAATGCTGCAATTGTACTACCTCCACCTCTTCCTCATTCCATACATGCACAACCCTCTGCATGAAAAAGTTCCCCCTTAAGATCCCTTTTATATCTTTCCCTTTTCACCCTAAACCTATGTCCTCTAGTTCTAGGCTCCCCCACTCCAGGGAAAACTTTGTCTATTTACCCTATCCATGCCCCTCATGATTTTGTAAATCTCTATAAGGTCACCCCTCAGCCTCCAACACTTCAGGGAAAACAGCCCCAGCCTGCTCAGCCTCTCCCTGTAGCTCAAATCCTCCAACCCTGGCAACATCCTGGTAAATCTTTTCTGAACCCTTTCAGGTTTCACAACATCCTTCCAATATAAAGGAGACCAGCAATATTCTAAAAGTGGCCTAACCAACATCCAATGTAGCCTCAACATGACCTCCCAACTCCTATACTCAATGTTCTGCCCAATAAAGAAAAGCATACCAAATGCTTTCTTCACTATGCTATCTACCTGTGATTCTACTCTCAAGGAGCTATGAACTTGCACTCCTAGGTCTCTTTGATCAGCAACACTCCCTAGGACTTTACCATTAAGTGTATAAGCCCTGCTAAGATTTGCTTTCCCAAAATGCAGCACCTCGCATTCAGAGTCATAGAGTCATTATCTAAATTAAACTCCATCTGTCACACCTCAGCCCACTGGCCCATCTGATCAAGATTCTATTGTAATCAGAGGTAGCCTTCTTCGCTGTCCACTACACCTCCAATTTTGGTGTCATCTGCAAACTTACTAACAATACCTCCTATGTTCATGAGACATGATTTCCCACACACAAACCCATCTTTACTATCTCTAATTAGTCCTTGCCTTTCTAACTCCATGTAAATCCTGTCCCTCAGGATTCCCTCCAACAACTTGGGCGGCACAGTGGCACAGTGGTTAGCACTGCTGCCTCACAGCGCCTGAGGCCCAGGTTCAATTCCCGACTCAGGCGACTGACTGTGTGGAGTTTGCACGTTCTCCCCGTGTCTGATGGGTTTCCTCCGGGTGGTCCAGTTTCCTCCCACAGTCCAAAGATGTGCGGGTCAGGTGAATTGGCCATGCTAAATTGCCCGTAGTGTTAGGTAAGGGGTAAATGTAGGGGTATGGGTGGGTTGCGCTTCGGCAGGTCGGTGTGGACTTGTTGGGCCGAAGGGCCTGTTTCCACACTGTAATAACCTAATCTAAACTTGCCCACCATCAATGTCAAGCTCACCAGTCTATAATTCCCTGGCTTGTCTTAAGTAATGGTACCATGCTAGCCAACCTCCAATCTTCTGACACCTCATCTGTGACGATTGATGATACAAGTATCTCAGCAAGAGGCCTTCTGTCTTGAGTTAAACTTTTCAGACATCATTATATCCAAATGTTAAGAGATTAATTTTCCAAGAGATTATTTTGACAGTTCCTCGTTGTTGTTTAAACCCAATAAAACTGTTTACTCTGGGACCTCAGTGCAAGACATTTTTATCATTTTTTCTTTTTATTATGGATACTCGATGATGACAACAATGCCATTTTTGAAACTCAATGTCTAGCTTCTTTAGTCAAGAGTGTGATGCTGGAAAAGCATCACAGGTCAGGCAGCATCTGAGGAACAGGAGAATCGAGGCTTCGGGCAAGTGCCCTTCATCAGGAATGATGGAGGGCTTATGTCCGAAACATTGATTCTCCTACTCCTCGGATGCTGCCTGACCTGCTGTGCTTTTCCAGCACCACACTCTTGACTCTGATCTTCAGCATCTGCAGTCCTCACTTTTGTCTAACTTCTTTAACGTTGCACAGCCAAGTACGCATTCTGGAGCAGGAAGGACCACACAACAGTGTTACTTAAAATTAAAGTGACATCACCTACTTCGAGATTACTTGCTGCTTGACCTCTTTGAGCTATTACGTCAATTCTGTTAGTGTTTTGTGTTTTTTAATTTATTTATTGAATTTGGGTGTTGCTGGCTGGCCATCATTTATTGCCCATTCCTAATTGTCCAGAGGATGTTAAAGATTCAACAACAATGCTTTCAAGATGGAGTCACGTGGAGGCCAGACCAGGTAAGGATGGCTGATTTCCTTTCTAAAGAACATGACTGAACCAGATGGGTTTTTTGACAATTTACAGTGGTTACATGGTCACCATTAGGCTGGCGTTTAAAGGCAGATTTTATTTAAATTAAGTTTCAACATCTGCCATGGTGGGATTCGAACACTGGTCCTCAAAACATTAGCCTATGTTTCTGGATTACTGATCCAGTGGCAGTGATATGGCTGCTAGTGGAGAATTTTCAGTAATATCAATGCTCCTGAATAAATTATTGACTCCTCAGTATGAGGAATGAGTTACTATTCCTCTTGCAATAGTTACTATAGCTTGATTTGAAGAATAGACAGAGTCCATCACAGAGGAGGATAAAATACTGGAGGAGGGAGGAACAGGGAGAGTAGATATTCTCTGCAGGAGGCCATTTCTAACCAGGGTGGTTCAGGGAGCAATTGTCCTCCTGGCCCAATGTGTGGTATGCCTGTGCTTTAGCAAGTGAATCCTCATTAAAATTTGCCACTTGCAGCTACAACTGGACCTACTGATTGCATTTTCAGTGGGATAAAGGTTATTGAGGCAAGGAACTTTAACACATCCAGCTCCTTTCAGGCTGGAGATACTTGCAACATCTCACAGTCTTTCATCTATTGTGTTATAACGGAGACCATAGAAGCTCTACATTTCAAGAAAATTCACTATATTTCAAATCTCTTGTCAGAGAGCAGCACGCAGAGCAACCACAAGGTTTTCTCTAAGATTGCAAGATTCCCCTTTGTGCAGAAGGCACAAACTGCATGCACATTATTTAACAGGCTTAGTGTACCAACATTGGAATGGTGTTCAGTTTGACTATAGAACAATCTCTAGTCCTGGCAGTGATCATGACACCTTTGTTCTGAGGCAGTCTACTTTGCCAGCTGCATTTGAATGCCGATGACAAAACCAGGAGTGGTGGCATGACTATAAAAGCTACCCACTGACCAAAGGCCCTGGTGGACAACGCATGCACACACGGGCAGTATGTATTTAATCAAGTCATTCTGCCACACATGGTTGAGTAAAACAATGGCGGTCAAAACAATGTAACCAATGCTCAAACTGCTTTGGAGAAACTCTGCAGTAGATAGCAGCATGGATATACTCTTTGTGGTGGTCTGCTACACTTCAAAGCTCAGTGTCATGAGGGGATGGACCTGGCCACCAGCTCTATTACAAATAGGGCTGAGGCACAGGAGGAGGAGGTGGAAGTGGAAGGCTGAAAGAAATCTCAACATGCCTTTTCTGAATTCAATACCAATGACCATCATCCCAATTCCCAATTCATCAATGGTCCCACAGTTTACCTTCCCTCTGTCACTGACCATCACTGTGCCTCTTCGCCACACAATGCAAATATAAATACCATCACAAACGGAACACTCCAAAGAAAATTTGTAAATGAAATGATAACTTATTGCACACAAATGTCAACTAATCACCTGTGGTGGCTCCCTTCCATTGTCTTTGCCTGAACTCATTACCTCTATGCTGTATCTAAAACATGGAGAAAATGAGGACTGCAGATGCTGGAGATTAGAGTCAAGAGAGTGGCACTGGAAAAGAGCAGCAGGTCAGTCAGCATCCAAGGAGCAAGAGAATCAACATTTCAGCCCGAAACGTCAATTCACCTCCTTCTCAGATGCTGCCTGACCTGCTGTGCTTTTCCAGCACCACACCCGCGACTCTGCATCTAAAATATGACTGTAGAAGGTTGATGATATTTCCCTGGAGGAGACTGTGAATGGTCTTGGAGTATTCTTGTGCAGCTATGAAACTAAAAGGCCTCATCTTGTACTGCACCAATGCCACTCTCTGTGTGCATTTGGTCATCATATTCAGGCAACAGTTGGTGGTTCAAGACCCTCAAGGTACAATGCTTTCACTATTGAAGGGTTCTTGTGCTGAAGTGGTCATGTGCCTAAATCTGAACCAGGAGGCTCGAGTTCAAGTTCCATCTGCTTCAGACGTATTTAATAACATGGCAGAAAGTGAGGACTGCAGATGCTGGAGATCAGAGTGGACAGTGTAGTGCTGGAAAAGCACAGCAGGTCAGGCAGCATCCGAGAAGCAGGAGGATCAATGTTCCAGGCATAAGCCTTTGATTCCTGATGAAGGGCTTACGCCCGAAACGTCAATTCTCCAGCTCCTCAGATTCTACCTGACCTGCTGTGCTTCTCAGCACCACACTCTCAACACATATATAATAACATCCCTGAACAGGTTGATTAGAAAATATCTGTACTGCCCCAACTTAGCATTGGCAACAGCAGCCTGGGTTGACTTCTGGGAGCACAAGAGGTGCAGCACTGGTAGGACAACAAATGCTGTCATCCTGAGAAAGAACAGAAGATTCATGCTCAATGAATCGGTGCTAGTTCTCTGGGATGGCATCCCAGAAAGCCCCACTGATTGTTTGCTGGATTGCTGTAACAGCTGAAAATGTGTTGCTGGAAAAGCGCAGCAGGTCAGGCAGCATCCAAGGAGAAGGAGAATCGACGTTTCGGGCATGAGCCCTTCTTCAGGAATGATTGTAACAACCTGGATTGCTGTAACAATCTGGAAGCCCCTTTTCACATTATAATACTGGTGACAGTCTGGGCTTGCAGGCAGAAACCTGGCTTTGAAAGGCAGAGGTTGCATCATGGCTCGATCCTCAATGTGTGAATGGCGTGGACCAGCTGTTCCAAGCTGGTGTGAGACTCCTCCATGAACCTTGACACTGACCACAGGTTTTCTGGTGGGTTCCCCAATGCACCAATCCTGACTGTGCATACCCATCAACATTCTTCTGTCCTATCTCAGTCCTATGCTATGAAGCTCGTGTCCAATCTCATCTGCCAGCAAGCTGGTACATCGTCTAGCCACATAACCTGCAGATTCTGCCTTTAACTTATCCTCCCAATTATGCATTATGGCAACTTCTAAATTGGTGACTGACGGTATGAAGTCAAATGATGGTGTGACTCAACTATTGTCTTCTTCCTGCAGCCTTGCCACATTGCTTACACCATCAGTTTCAAAAACGAGGAAAGAGTTTGAGATGAGGTACAGATGAAGAGAAACATTAAATAAATAAAGTACTATCAACATTGATGGTTTCAGCCCCATCACTGGCCACACAAGCACAGCCATCAGGGTACTGGTCAGTACTGTTCTTTCCTTGGGGCTTTGGTATGCCAATCTTAAGTCAATTAGCTCCTCCTTTACCCAGTTATGTGTCAATCTGTCCTGAAAGAGAGGAGGATGTGTGTTGGTGAGTACACAATTGAATTTAGCTGATATGCTTCCCATGGTTGAATGGCTGACAGTGTGTGAAAACAGTGAGATGGGGAGGTGAGACTTTAACAGTGCTAGGTGTGTGAAGCACATGAATTTTTGTTCATATAAGCATATGAATGTCAAGATGGATGAAGATTGTTGACAGGTGAGTGAGATGGCTATTGCTATTCAGTAACTTGTTTCTGAGGTTCATGATGCAGTTGATCCTTGAAAGATGCATTCACTGACTATGGCCACTTGTGTGAGGTCAATGATCTTTTTTTGACACAGATTCCAGTCCTTGGTCCTTGGTTCCTTTCACTGGTCCAGCTGCAAATGTGTTGCTGGTCAAAGCACAGCAGGTTAGGCAGCATCTCAGGAATAGAGAATTCGACGTTTCGAGCATAAGCCCTTCATCAGGAATAGGTCCCTCTACTTGTTTCGTACTGCTTTCTGAATGTTTACCTGGAGGGCATGCTGTGGTTGCAGGACACCTTTCTCCATTCCTCCTTTTCCAGCAAGGCCCGCAGTGGTCATTCAATAAACCTTGGAACCCATTCTCATGCTGACCTTCAATGCTTCTCAGGTGAGATTCACTTCCTGCATGACTGCTCGTACCTGCACAAGTCCCAACACTCCTCCTATTTAAGAGATGTACGCTACTTTAAAATGATACTTGCCACATTTAATATTGCAATCTGCTGATGAGTCCAACCAAACTACAGCACAATTAGACACGAAACTCATTGATATAAGAAGGCAACATGAATTTGGTATATTTCCTATGCTGTAATCAGTGGGTGCAGGCCAATTATTGTCATGGCCCTATCATGCATTTTTGCACCTTTAAAGTTGGCCACTTAGGCTTTTTTTGTTGCTACTTTGTCTAAATATAAGGATGAGTTTGCCTTCCATTGTTTACCTTTCCCCCTTTTTCAGAAATTAATGTAATTATTAATATGATTTTTTTTTGCTACCATGCCCAGTGCATCAAAGATGAAAGGTGGAATATCTGTCAACAGGCTCCCTAAGCTCATCCATCAGTTTGCTAGTTGTAAAGTTACAGCTTGAAATTGACTGGATGTGTGATGGAATTAACAGTAAAACAGCTCACATTACTTTCAATCCAAAGCTTAGTGGCATTTTTAGATAGTAAAACAAACCACCATGTTAAATTTCAGTGCTGTGTTATATACTCTGTCTGCTTGACTGCACTGAATTGAAGCTTAAATATGGATAGTGCAACTTAAACCTTACTACCCACTGCATTTAAAGAGTCAATCGAAGAGTACATATGTTCGACTTACCTATCTTATACATGGGTTTGAAGCCAGGAGAATCTATTGAAAGAAAATACATTTAAAAATTAGAGTGGAAATAATTGAGGAATATTTTTGAGATACTATCACTAGAATAAATGCAATCTAGACATTCATAAATGTCATTGCTAATTCATTGCAATGTAGCTTCAGTACACTCTGATAGTATCAATGTCATTATTCATTGCTGCCAGCTGTAAAAATGTAAGTAGAGGTATTATACATTCATAAAAGTGTACACTTCTGCATTTAGCAATGTGCACACAACATTAATATCAAAACAAAACAAGCACCAGCGTTTTAAAGACCACACAGTATTAATCATCTGAATAAGCAGACATGCAATGCTGTTCATATAGTTCAATTTGTGCCTTGATGGATAAAATATTAGTGAACTTGTTAGAAAGCAGAAAGGAAACTAAAATGAAAATAACAGACATTTTCAAGTGATATATTACACAGAGGTCTAGAAAGTAGATTTGAGGGGATTGAATTAATATTTCAATGGAAAGCCTGTTACCTTGTCAAAGACTGGTGCAACTGTGGAATTTTAATGATTGAACAAGTTACACATTTAACCCCTTAGCAATGTCACAGCTCAGCTCTGTATTATTTAGATTTACTGCCGAATCTGTCATCCCTCACCAAAGTAGACAATTTCACAGCTGACATCAATTATTATTCACTAATATAATTTTAGTGTCAATGTCTACAAGATTTAAATCATTGGTATGATATTTCAGACAATCTCCAAAATCAATCATCTTACTCACATGATAAGTTCTTTCTGGGAAACATGCTTGAATTTGTAAAAACTGTATGTTGTTAAGAAAGGAACAATCACATTAGAGCTCCAGGCTCTGTCTCCTCAAATATGGACTGTTTGGTGGAACTAAGCCAAGAGTAAGGTTTAATGGTTCAAGGCTAGGTGATTATTTCTCTTTTTTTAGTTGCAAATGAGGGCTGGAATTCAGCCAAGTTGTTTCTTGCACTGCTGAAGGAGACAACAGAGATCTTGTGATGTAGATTTGGCAGTAAGTTTTCCTCTCATCCAAACTGAAAAATGCTATTTTACCCGCAAAGCATCCGCAGATTGACTTTCAACAGAGCTGGGAGACACCACTTTCTGTTCTTCAGTAATTCTGTCTTTACACAAGTATGGTACCTTTTCTTTCAATACTTGAGTGAACATACAAAACTGACAAGTTATACTCCATAATTATTTCTTGGATCAATTTTTGCTGTTCTTAATCAGTTCAGGATTTATTCTTAGCCGATCGCAGATTGATGTACTAAAGTCATACTGACTATGAGCATGTAACCTATTTTAACTAAGACATTAAAAACCAAGACGTTTTGTTGTAATAGACAAAGAAATAAATGGTGTGTCAGCAATAAGTGACATAAAAATAAAGACCAGCTCTGCAACAACAATTAATTGTTTCACGTGACATGGATTTGAACAACTGTCATCTCTTTCTATGCCCGAGGGACTTTTACAACAGTAGTCCAACATTTTCCTTTGCGTTTGGAACTATACTTGTTTACATCTGGTGTTGCAGTATTTTATGCACAACAACATCCCTTTTATTGCTAAATTGTTTTCAGTTATGTTGTTCTCATGTTTCAATTCTGCCTCCATAAAAAAGCCTGCTTTTTGCTGAGAGGTTTAACCTGCCACGTGAAAAATATGCTTAGCTAGAATATTTCCAAACATGCCTCAAAGCCAGAACACGTGGGACAACTTGAATAACACTCGTTCAAATAATGAAACTTCAACAGTCTCTTGTTGTTAAATTTGTTTCTAAATGGCGATATCATCATGTGAAAGCAAACAAATATATGATGAGTTTTCATATTTCTTAAATGAGATTCAGCATATTCTGAAGGTTCATTTACTTAAATTCCTTCATCATATTGTTCAAGTCAGAATGACTTAGTCTGAGCTTTCATTTTGAATCCTTGTTGTATTTATTTTTTGAAAATTTCTCAAAAAATCAAACTTCATCCCTCAAAGCAGGACTTAAGCAGGTAGCAATTCCAGTCCTTAAAAGTCTCTTAAAAGCCATTTAATGGCTGGAATATGTTCCATCATATATTGCAATCAGGGCTGATATATATCTTAACTCCATCTGTCTGTCTTAGTTCCATATCCATTTATATCTTTCTCCAGCAAAAAATTCAGATTTACATTGATTAATTCAACTGGCATCAGCTGCTTTTCGTGGGAGAGAGATCCACACTTCTACCACCATTTACATGAAGAAATGTTTCCTATCTCCTCTCTCGAAGGGTTTGAATCTGATTGTTCCCCTGTCCTAGACTCTGCTAGCATTGGAAAAATTCCTTTTTCTACTCTATCCTTTTAAAATCCGAAAGCACTCAGTCAGATCACCCTTTCAATATTTTAGGGCATGCAAACCTAGTTAAGATTATTTCTCGTCATACTTTCATAATCTTTTGTTTTTGTCTTGACCTAGCTAGGCATAATTAAAATAACTTAAATTAAGGCTTATAAAGACAATAATCTCTTTTTAAAAGAAATGTATAAGTTTCAGATCAGATAATTTGTTCCCTTCTTAGTCAATGGAAGAGTTTTATAATGGGTTCCATTTAGAAGTGTAAAGATCTGTTTTTCTTCTGTTTCCAGATTACAATAAAGCATGCAGAAGCTAGGGCTGCACACTTATTGATATGAAAATGAGGTTTAAATGTGCTGAATGAATGTCATTGTTCTGTCACAAATCACTGCAACATTGGCTTTCATTTTTTTTCCTTGTATTTAAGACGCACTTTGGCCTGACTTGTGTTCAACTGGAATAATATTTGTATATATTGAAATAAAAATACATTTGAGATCCACTCATACTTTAAACTTTGGGGGAATAGTACTATTTTGATGAATCTGGGCTACACAGCTTCCAAAACCCATATATCTTTTCTAACATGGAGCATCCGGAGTTGTACACAACATATCAGCTGGGACCAACGAGGGATTTACAAATCTGTAACTATAAATTCTAATCCTCTAGTTATGATGACTAATATTTTGTTTGTCTTTTTACTTCTTATTTTGTATGACCACTTCATTTTAACCTATTTAGATCTCTGCTTTTCCCAGATTTTCAGCATTTAAAAAATACTCATTTTCAAAATCTTTTGTGATCAAAAATTGATGACTTGGCACTTAACTGCATGGAAATTATCTGCCACAGTTTAACCCACTCACATAATCTATTAGTATCTCTTTGTAATTTTAGGCTCTCATCCATATTATTTACTATATCACTAAGTTTTGTGACAAAACTAGATAGCTCAGTAGATAGTTACATATTGAGGTTATGAAGGAATACAATGAATATTTGAAGGTGGAACACAAATCCTTGTGGAAATGCACTAGTCACTTCATTCCAGCCCATATTTCCATTATTCAGATGAGCAGTTCTGCCCCTTCCAACATCTTGTCCAGGAGCTTGTCCAACATCAAAGTCTTTAATGAGTCACAACTTCTTTTCAGTTAAACTTCAGGAAGAATAAGGCAATGTTAATCCCATGCCCTTTCCAGAAAATCTATTTGCTTGCTACCAGCTATGTCTCTCTCCTGAGTCTGAGGCTGTACAGTAGCATTATCAACAATGGCATCATATCTCATTCAGACCATGTTTGAACTGCACATGATCCATTTATCAATGCGTGAGGACTTTTATTTCACCACTTATCTTCCTTGACTGATTTGTCTTCACTTTTTAAAAAATAAAATGAAATCCTAAACCTTTACTATCACCCTGAAGTGAGCATTCAAATACTAATAGTTTAGACATGATATGAAGTTATCCATTCTTTTATATTCTCTGAAAAATGAAAAATGATGGACATATTTGTGCTATATTTACCTAATACAAGTGCATCATATTTTATGGTGTTTAAGTTGTTAATTGATGAGCTGACTTCCCTTTTGTTTATTTTCCAAGATAGCCAATGTTTTAACCTGGAAAAAGATCATTCTGGCACTTGAGAAAGTTGCTCTACACATACGGTGTGATCAATACTTGGATGGACTTTGTGTAGAGTGATGCAAATGAAAACCCTATTATTTAAGAAGCAATAGGAAAATGTTTTTCTGGATATATTCTTCAGATTGCGAAGTCAGAAACATTGTTTGTTAACACTTTTTATCCGCACACTACTGATCCGTGGAGTGTCCTCTGGAAGTAAGAGGCCAGTAGACAAAATAAAAGGAAATAGGAAGGTGCAATGAAGACAATGAGGGGAGTATCATCTGCTGAGGAAGTTTGGTTAATGCAGCCTTGATATCTTTGTTCATTTCTGTTCAAAGACAAAGAAGGAAGATAAAGCAGACATTAATCCACCCAGTAGTGCATTTAAGGTTCTAAGTTATAATGGGCAGCATAAACAGAAGAAAAATAGCAAAAGTTGAAATCAGACGTTTTTAGGCATCTCTGTAGCTCTAAGGAGTTACTGTTCCACCAGTTAAATGCAGCAACATAAAGCATTCCAGGTCACTTTCAGTCACTGAATTATGATGGGCCAAATGGCCTTCTCCATCTGTAAGTAGCTTGTGATCTTGCAAACATATGGTGTTCTTTTCTAATTAATCAGAACAAACATAATCCTACTTTCTCTGGCTCGGAGCTGAATATCTGGTTTTGATTTGTTTGTTACGTAAATCAATTCTGGTGGTTGACCCAAACCAGCAATAAAGGACTGTGAGAATAAGAGCCTTGAATTCCAAGGGGTTCTGTGGGTCATTGCTTCCATATTATTCCAGTTGAGCACACGTCAAACCAAAGTGGATCTCAAATGCAAGGAATAAGAATGATAGCCAGTGCTGCAGTGACTTGAAGCAGAATGATTACATTCATCGAGCACATTTAAACCTCATTTTCATATCAATAACTATGCAACCCTAAATAGACAGTATCCTTCTGTAGTTTCTGTAGGCTTTATTGTAATCTGGAAACAGAAAAAGAAACAGATCTTTACAGTTCCAGGTCACAACCAAATAAAACCCATTATAGCACTCTTCTATTGGCTTAGAAGTAAAAGAAAACACCAAGCCAATTTTTTTTTAAAAGGAGAGATTATTATCCTTGTCAGCTTCAATATGTGCTCTTTTAATTATGCCTAGCTAGGTCAAAAAACCCCATGAAAATAGCATAGAAAGAAACCTGCCTTGCCATGCATATATTCTCATGAAAGCTGTGTGGTGGCATTTGCTTATTGCAAGCCTTTTCAGACCACCAGAATATTTTAATGAAACTAATTGAGAATACTTGACCCCTGATGTTTTTCACAAAAACCCAAGCTACGGAAATGTATCTATTAGCACTGGTTATCCTCAGAAGAATGTACCTGCCACTCTCGAGACACGTTTTTTCTTAGTTCGTTGTCTGGCCACAATTGTTAATCAGGCACAATTGAAATGCAAGTTTCAACACATATGGGGAATTCAGCGCTTGTACATAGACAGGTCCTGGGAGCATATGGAGTGTCCTTGGTGGCCTCAAGGAAACATATTTCCATCTAACAGAAGGAAGTGGGAGGATTAATGGTTGATAATATTTGAAAAGTAACCAGAAGGGTGGTGCAACGTCTGGACTGGAGAGTGGTTTGTCTGACAGAAGCTTCCTAGGGTGACCTGGAAAATTCCTACTGCAGAGCAGCTTACTGCTATGTTGTCCTTGGTGACAATGGGAAGTGTTGTGCATGTTCTAAGGTATCCATATACCTTTGCTACTACATTGTTTCTTCTGACAAGGCCAAGATGGGACTGGCATAGTTTTTGACAGGGGGGATGCAAGTCTGTCCGGTCCTGTGATTGGCTAATGCTCCTCATGCAAAATAGTTATTTAATAAAAAGGGAGTTGCTCTCACCTTCTCTGTTTTCATGCTTGCAAACCTACATTGGAGGATGGTTGTGGGAAAAAAACACCAAATGCAGCACAGGAAAATGAGTTTGCAGTAAAAAGAGGAAAAATGGGAAAATAATTTTATATGTGCTTTGCAGAGATACTTAATGCAAAATGTTACCAATTTAACCTGAGAATAGCCTGCTAAACTACAAACCCCTTTGTAGGGGGCAGATGTCACCTGTGCAGTTGTATTTCTAATCAATCTGTTTACAGTTGTTACTACACACCTCTGAAGAAGGGACTTGAGGAAGGAAAACTAGCACCACACTACAGGAACCCATAGGGAATTGTCATATATTGAGTTTCTATGATGGACTGATGCACACTTCATTACATAATTTCCAGACAGTAATGAGGCCTGTGAATACTGATGGCACAACATCACTTTCAAGGTCCAAAACCCTGGATTAAAATCTGATGTTACAAATCACATTTGTATACACATATCCAATTGCTACAAATCAATTTGCACACACATATCCAATTCCTGAACCATCAAAAAAACATTTTAAAAGTTTACACCAGTGTGTCTCATACATTAGCTAATCAACCCTGGTTTATAAGTGGTCAGATCAGATGGTCTCTTTGCATTTTAAAGAGCTTGACCTATCAGATGATCATTTACTCCACAAGGCCGGAGGGTGGAAGGACCTGTACTTGAGAGCGTTTACCAGAATGTTGCTGGGAATGGAGGTTTGAGTTATAAGGAGAAGCTGAGACTTCTTCACTGGAGCACAGGAGGTTGAGAGGTGACCTTATACAGGTTTATAAAACAATACGGGTAGAGATAAGGTGAGTGGCAGGTATTCCTTTCCCTAGTGCAAGTGATTTCAAGACTAGGATACATATATTTAAGGTGAGAGGAGAAAGATTTAAAAAGAACATGGGGGCAATTTTTTTTACACAGGGACTGATTCGTGTGTGGAATGAACATCCAGAGGAAGTGGTGGATGCCGTATAGTTACAAAGATTAAAAGACATTTAGATAAGAATGAGAAATGTTTGGAGGGATATATGCCAAGTGCAGGCAGGTGGGACTAGTTTAGTTTCGAAACATGGTTGGCATAGACTGATTGAACAAAAGGGTCTATAACTGAGATAGCTGAGAGTCCAACATTATGCCTTTGAGCCTGACATGACTGATGGCAGTATTAGTTCGAGAAAGCACAATTTTTTATTCCCTTGCCTTGTAATTGTTAAAGACTTGAACTCTCAGCAAAAGAAAATCCCAAGAGAGTTATTGAGAACAGGAGTTAGCTGACAGTTCCTTGCCTAGTATACCATGGAGTCATTTTACCAGGATCTACCTTATATGCTGCACTGCAGCCTATGTTGACTTGAACAGATGGAGCCTCAGAAGTCATTAGAAATAAATTAATGTACAAATTACACAACATGGCTCTCAGTTCAGTATCAAGAGTTACTAAGATTTTTTGCCTTTTGAGATGTCTATTCTTTCTCTGGGAGGAAACGTAAGTTTAAAAATTTATAAATTCGCCTGTGTTATCATAGTTATAAAACAATTATTTTGAATGTGTTGAATCAATAGGCAGCAGAAACATATACTGATGTCATGTTCCATAAAGCCTAGAGACTTCAAACTCAGAATCAAACCAGCAGGGTGAAGTTATTTCTCAATGACACCAGCAATTGTGAAGTAATTCTAACACCAACTTGAAAATCAAAATCATTCAACAGTTTTAAAAGGGACATATTTTGGTACATCAAATGACTTTACTGAATACTTAAAATTTCTGAAGCAATTCATTATTGCTAAGCTTAAATTTCAAATGATAATAAATGCATGAGATTTTCACTGTATTCAGAGCAGGCAGCATTAAAGGGGACAATTACACAAATTTGAATTGTCACTATAACCCTCAATGTTCTAATTAGAAGATATTAGCATTGAATGTATCCTATAAGTGTTGGTAAAGATATAAGAGGTCTGCATAACTAAAAATTACAGATTCAGCAGCTTATTATTGCGGCTCTAACCATTTAGAATGATTATACAGAGGTGAAATTAGAATGAATCTAAAAAGCATTTTTGTATATGGGTGGGGAAGGTGGAGGAAGGTGAAAGTTGTGGTATTATTTAAAAAGATCAGAATAATCAGTTGTAGGTGGAAAGGTGCTAACTGACGTCCATGTGAAGAATCCTGTAATTGCATGCCTCTTCGTATGTATTCAGTAGAGTAGCAGGCCAGTAATTGTGGTATTTGTGGCCTTCTTTAGGAATGTGGAATGTGGAATGGAAAAGGGGACTGTGCATAGCTACAAAGATGGGGGAGGGGTGACCAGCCTTTTGGTTTAGAGTTTTATGCCCATCTGTCATGGCAATGCAATGATAAAAGCAGAGCTATTATTTCAAAGTGGATGAACACAGCGAGCTGAAAACATTAATTGACCTATATCAAAACAGAGTTTTGACTCCAGCCCAACACCTGGCACCTCCATATTATATCAAAACAGAAAGTGCTAGAGAAACACTGCAGGTCTGGCAGCTTCCACATAGAGAAACACAGAGCTAACATTCAGAGTTCAGTGACCCTTTGTCAGAGCTTGTGAATTTCTCCTCAGAATGGACTAAAGGTTATTCATTTTAACATGACGTGGAGGTGCCGATGTTGGACTGGGGTGGACAAAGTTAAAAATCATACACCAGGTTAGAGTCCAACAGGTTTATTTGGAAATACAAACTTTTGGAGTGCTGCTCCTTTGCCAGGTAGCATTTTAACACGAGGTATTGAAGTTGAAACATTAACTCTATTTCTCTCTTCATGGATGTTGCTAGACCTGCTGAGTTTCTCCAAAACTTTCTGGCTTTATATCATTCATTAAACAAGATTTTAAAACCAAATTTTATTGGCCATTATAGGATTCGAACACATGTTCTCAGATAATGAGATTAGGTTTCTAGATTACTACAGCAGTAACATTACCATGACAACTAAAAGTCCTACAGTCAGCAACCAGTTTACAAGACCAAATAATTAAATTGATATTTTTATTTCCCCAAATTTAATGGCCAAATCAACATTAAAGGAAAAAAATGATCTTGCACTCATATGGTTACTTCTAAAATTATCCCAAAATGTTTTACAACCAATGAAGGAGGGTATTCTAATGTATTGTAGAAACTCAGAAACTACCAGTCAGTATTTTCAAAAACATTTGTACACTCAATGCCCTCATTCATTTCACATTAAAACCCCAAATGATATTTTCCCTAACAACATTGTTTACCTCGGCCACATGGATTGCAGCCAATCTACAAGGTGGCTCACCACTACCGTGATCTGAAGAGAAATTGGAGATGGGCAATAAATGCTGGTCCAGCCAGCGATGCTCACAAACCTTAAAAGAATAAAAACTATTCCTAATGGTGGCCATCCGTAAGATTAATGTCTTATTTTTATTCTTTCATAGATTATAGCAAAAACAGCAAATGTTGCACATTCAGGGTGACCAGGCATTGTTGGGATAGTTCCAGTTTTTTTTAACTAAATGTCCCTACATCCCAAGAAATATTTTAGATATTTTGTCAAAAATGAAATGGGCCTGGGTGATGGGGGAGAAGAGTAGAAAAACTGTTTGAAATGTTGCTCTTCTTCCTGTAAAGACCTATCACAGTGTGAATCATATTGCATTCAGTGCTACATTTCAGGGGTCCTCTTCTGGTGCAGTGGTAGTGTCCCTACCCCTGGACTGAGAGGTCTGGGTGCAATCCCACCTGCTTCAGAGGTGTGTAATTACATCTCTGAACAGGGTGATTAAAAGCAGGTTCACATAAACAACCCTCCCACGCCACCAAGTTTATCATCATCGAATGTAAGGTCTGCAGGAATACCTGAGAACTACTCATGGTGATGGATATGTTAATTAGGAATTAAATTAGTGTGAGTTGGTTGTATAAATATGGGGAGTTAGTCATCAGTGGGATGTGAGCTTTATGAAATGTGATTAACCAAAATACAAGTGTGAACTTGGTAACCCACTTTTAATCCACAATTCCCTCTAGGGAGGGAAAAGGAACAGGCGAATTGAAAAAGCAGGGGTGTAAATATAATGCTAAGGTTGGGGAAGAATAAAAAGAGCAGGAATAGCAGAGGAGATACTGAAAGGGCTAATAGTCACAGCGTTCAAATGAAGGTCACAGGGGATACCAGAGGGAGAGGAGAAGCTCTCTACAATCATAGCAGGAAAAGAATGTTCTAGTGGGGATGGGTAGAGGATGAATGACTCGAAACAGATATTTACTACCAGCGTTAATTGGTAAGTTGGTATTAAAAACAAGGCCTCTCAAGAAGGTTCAGTATAAATGGGAGGGGCCATATCTGTTTGCTTATGTTCCTGCACAGTGCAAATGCAGCCAACTCAAGGAATCGAAACAGAAACTGAAAAATTCCCTACATCAGCACCCAGTTAAGGCCTTAGCAGTGAAGGGAAACACAAGGCAGAATAAAAGTGAACAAGCACTTTCATCTCCAAACACCAACATCCCAACCGCGTACCGCCACTAATTAACCTTTGGCAAGAAAGACAAGAGGATTAGCACCCAGATACTGAAGGTAATTAGGAAAACTACTGGAATATTATTGTTGTTGCAAGCAGAATTAAATACAAGAGTAGGAAGTCATGCTTCAGTTATACAGGTCATTGGTGAGACCACATCTGGAGTACTGTGCACAGGGTTGAGCTCCTTATTTAAGAAGTCCAGCAGAATATCCAGGACCCTGCCTGCAGATCAGGATGCTGAATTACCCTGTCTAAGATGTCCTGGGTAAATCCATAGTTGTTTTGGAAATGGCATGTGGTAAGGTGGGACAGAAAAACGACATGAAAGATGCCATTGAGGCATGGTATACAATTAATGAGACAGGTTTAGTAAGATAGAGTGAGAAAACCCGTTAGGTCTATAGCAAAAAACTCTCCAAAAAACTCAAATTAATCAGGAATGGAATCAAGGGTTATGTGAAAAGGCAGGAAAGCTGAATTGTGGGTTATCAGATCAGCCATTACCTAATTTGGGCGACATGGTGGCTCAGTGGTTAGCACTGCTGCCTCACAGCACCAGGGACCCGGGTTCAATTCCCACCTCGGGTGACTGTCTGTGTGGAGTTTGCACATTCTCTTTGTGTCTGTGTGGGGTTCCTCTGGGTGGTCTGGTTTCCTCCCACAATTCAAAGATATGTAGGTCAGGTGAATTGGTCATGCTAAATTGCCTATAGTGTTGGGTACAAATAGGGGGCTAGGTTACTCTTCAGAGAGTTGGTATGAACTTGTTGGGCCAAATGGCCTGTTTCCACACTGTAGGAAATCCAATCTAATTCAAAGGCAGAGCAGATTCAATTGGCTGATTGACCTGCTTCTACTTTGTTTTATGACCATGTAGATATAAATGTAGTGTAAACAATTAAGAGAAGGTTTTCTAGACTCATCATCACTGGCAGTCCCTCACAGACAAAGATGACTCTCTTCCACTCTCAGGGTGAATCTGTAGGTGGCTGTACAGACCAATATGATGACCACAGCTCTGTTACACTTAAGGAAGATAGTGGTCATGAAAAGAGGTGGGTAGGGCATTGGTATGGCAAACTTGTGAAATATCTAGACTAGTGCCTGGAATAAATGTGTCGTCTTATGAGAACAGGCCAAGCTTGAATCCACTGGAGTTTAAAAGTTTTAGAGATGATTTGAGTGAGTAATATAAGATCCAGAGGGATCTCGACAATGTAGATATGGAAATGATGTTTCCACATAAGGGAGAATCTAGAACTAGAGCTCAACAGGATGAAGACATAAAGAGAATTTCTTTCTCACTGATGATCATGAGGCTTTAGAACTCACTTTCTTCCTGAAAAGGTCATGGAAGCAGATGCTTGGAATTTTTGTAGGCATAGGTGAATACATGCTTGTAAAGCAAGCGGCTAAAATATTATCAGGTAGATGGAAGTTACGAATAATCGGATCAGCATGACCTTATTGAATGGAGAAAGGAGAGGGCTGAAGGAGACAAGTGGCCTTTTCCTAGTTCATACGTAAGGCACCCAACAATCACCAGCCCCAGCAGTGATGGTGCTGGAAAGGTTATTCCACAGTAGGCTGTGCAGGAGCATTCACAGCCTTGTGTATATCAATTGAGGTTAAGGAAATCATTATGGAGGTTGTAGTTTCTAAGGTTGTCAGGTCGTGTTGTAGGAAATGAAGAAAATCAACAAGACTCACCAGATTGAGCTAATTATCATATGCATGGCAAGCTATGCAAACTTAAATGCCATCTTGCATATGGCAGCATTAGGAAAGGAAAAGCCATGCATGGGTCATGGAGAATGCAGCTCACCACTGGCTGCACAGTAGTTGTTGTGCAAAACATAATCAGCCTGGTAATGGCCAAAAGGGTCTAGTGAACATGTCATGATATCAAATAGGAACCATAACTCTCATTCCTGATATTTCTTCATAGCTTAGTACTTTTGTGCCAGATTCCTAACTATTAGCATTACTAAGCTTAGGAAGGAGGAGGAAGAGGAAAGGAAGGCATAAGCAACAACAACAGCGCCAGAGATGCTCTGAAAGCTGCAGCTGTGGATGAAGGTGCAGCACAGGAAGAGATGGCAAAGCAAAGTCTTCAAAACGTATGAGCACTATACCGAGAGATAGTGTTACAGTTGCCTGTGTATGAGTGAAAGGCAGAGTTGGGGGTAACTTTGCCAGTCTAGGGAGGCTATCACACATATCTGTCACCTCCTGCAAACAGACCTGCGACCATGTAGCTTGAAAGGGAAGCACTATGCCTGTGGCACTGAAGATCACAGCAGAAATGAACTTTCTGGCCACCAGCTTTTTTGAAACCTTCACAGAGGACATGTGTGACAGCCCACAACTGCATTTATAAGTTCACCACCTTTTACAGGAAATAATATAGTTTGTCCAGCTCACCACAGACCCAGAAAGCTATTAGAGCTGTTGGGTTCCCTCAACTACAAGGGGTCATCAGCTGCATGCTTGTGTTGCTCAGAACTCAATGGCATCATTCAGCCAGATTCTCAGACACAAAGGGATTTCACTCCTTCAATGTTCAGCTTATTTGGGACGATAGGTAACAATTCCTGTAGGTTTGTACCTGCTATCCAGGAAAATGTCATAATGTTTCCATTTGGTAAAACTCCCTGGCCCCTCAAAAGTTTACGCATCATCTCCAAGTCTGGCTCATGGGTGACAAATGATAGCCCCAGAAGGCATGGCTAATGAAACCAGTGCAAAACCCTCAGACTGATGCTGAACAGCATTACAATGCAACCACCTAGAGCCATTAGTGATGGGACAATTCATCTTCTAAAGATGAGCTTCAACAGCCTGCGGAGTACTCAGGAGGAGCACACAGTACTTGCTGAACAGTGACTCCAGAATACTGATTGTTGGCAGTGCCCTGCACAATTGAGTTCAATGACAGGGTTAGAACTTAGAAGAGGAGTAGATTGACCAACCATTCAGATAAGGAAGAAGGGGAAATCTAATGGAGACAACTGAGAGAGCCAACACTGATGACGAGGATGAGGAAACCCGGCCAGAAGTGAGATCTGGCTGAGAGGACAAGAGAATCTGATTGCAGCTATATTGGAGGCTGATTTTTTTTATTATTAACAAACATGGACACTCAGGACTTTGGAGGCATTTATGGGGCAGAAACATTCCTGCTCTCAAGAAAACACTTGGTGTATAATTTTAAAACATTAACCTGTCCACAGAAGTAGTACCATACGATTGGAGGATGGCAAATATAGGAATAGGAATAATCCTGGGAATTACAGACCAGTCAGTCTAATGTCAGTGGTGGGCAAAGTATTGGAGAAGATTTTGAGAGACAGGATTTATGATTACTTGGAAAAACATAGTTTGATTAGAGATAGTCAGCATGGCTTTGTGAGGAGTTGGAGAGTCGACGTTTCAGGCATAAGCCCTTCAAGGGCTTAAAACGTTGACTCTCCTGCTCCTCGGATGCTGCCTGACCTGCTGTGCTTTTCCAGTGCCACACTTTTCAGCTCTGATCTCCAGCATCTGCAGTCCCCTCTATCTCCATGGCTTTGTGAGGGGCAGGTTATGCCTCACAAACCTTATTGAATTTTTTGAGGATGTGACAAAACACGTTGATGAAGGTAGAGCAGTGGATGTGCTGTACATGGATTTTAGCAAGGTGTTTGATAAGATTCCCCATGGTAGGCTCATTCAGAAACTAAGGAGGCATGGGATATAAGGAAACCTGTCTGTCTGGATACAGAATTGGCTGGTACATAGCAAATAGAGAGTGGTGGTAGATAGAAAGTATTCAGCCTGGAGCTCGGTGACCAGTGATGTTCTGCACGGATCAGTTCTAGGACCTCTGCTCTTTGTGATTTCTATAAATGACTTGGATGAGGAAGTGGAAGGGTGGGTTAGTAAGTTTGTCGATGACACAAAGGTTAGTGGAATTGTAGGTAGTGTGGAGGGCTGTTGTAGGCTACAACAAGACATTGTCAGGATGCAGAGCTGGACTGAGAAGTGGCAGATGGAGTTCAACCATGGAAAACTGTGAAGTCATTCACTTTTGAAGGTCAAACATGAATGCAGAATACAGAATATAGGATTACAGGCAGGATTCTTGGCAGTGTGGATGAACAGAGAGATCTTGGGGACCATGTCCATAGATCCCTCAAAGTGTTCACCCAGGTTGATAGGGGCGAATGGTGTGTTGGCTTTCATTAGCAAGGGGATTCAGTTTAGGAGCTACAAGGTTATGCTGCAGCCCTATAGAGTCCTGGTTAGACCACACTTGGCATATTGTCTACAGTTCTCGTCATCTCATTATAAGAAAGATGTAGAAGCTTTAGAGAGGATACAGAGGAGATCTGCCTGGACTGAGGGCATGTCGTAGGAAGATAGGTTGAGTGAGCGAGGGATTTTCTCATTGGAACTAAGAAGGATGAGAGGCGACTTAATAGAGGTGTACAAGATGTTGACAGGCATAGATAGAGTGGGTAGCCAGAGACTTTTTTGCATGGCAGAAATGTCTATCATGAAGGGGCATAATTTTAAAATAATTGGTGGAGGGTTTAGGGGAGAGGTCAAACATAAGTTCTTTACTCAGAGAGTGGTGGGTGCGTGATAGGCACTGCCAGCAGTGGTAATAGAATCAAATACATTAGGGACATTTAAGCGGATCTTGATTAGGCACGTGGAAGTTAGTACAATGAAGGGGATGTAGGTTAGACTGACCTAAGCGTAGGATAAGAGGCCAGCATAACATCCAGAGCCAAAGGGCCTGTACTGTTCTATGTTCTATGTTTATTTGGCATAAATTGTAAATTAATTTGTTTCCTTTGTATCAATAACTTCCTGTTCAGTTTCCTGGCTGAGAACCAGAATGAGGTTACACAAGATTACATGGGGCTGTGCTTCTCTGACTCAAAGATCAGTTTGAAAGGGCTATTCATCCATTACAGATGTTTAGGGAGGCTGAGCTGTACTGAATGACTGCCAAACCCCAACTATTGAACACAGCTTCCCATTTTCCAGTGATCATG
Organism: Hemiscyllium ocellatum; assembly: GCF_020745735.1. Classification (NCBI taxonomy): domain Eukaryota; kingdom Metazoa; phylum Chordata; class Chondrichthyes; order Orectolobiformes; family Hemiscylliidae; genus Hemiscyllium; species Hemiscyllium ocellatum. The sequence goes on along the minus strand of NC_083425.1, from coordinate 22,050,951 downwards.
CTCATCCCAGAAGACAGCAATGAATGAGAGCCTCAGCAGTTTTTGCACTACTCACCATGATGTGCAAGTGAGTGCCTAGGGTGTTCATCATTCCTCAAGGTAGTCTATGAGTCATAGAGGCATGGAGACCCTTTGGTACGACACATTCATGCTGACCAGATATCCCAACTCAATCTAGTCCCACCTGCCAGCACCTGGCCCAAATCCTTCCTATTCATATACCCATCCAAATGCCTCTTAAATGTTGCAATTGTACCAGCCTCCACCACTTCCTCTGGCAGCTTATTCCATACCCATACCACCCTCTGTATGAAAAAGTTGCCCCATAGGTCTCTTTTATATCTTTCCCCTCTCACCCTAAACCTATGCCTTCTAGTTCTGGACTCCCTGACCCCTATCCATGCTCCTCGTAATCTTGTAAACCCCTTTAAGGTCACCCCTCAGCCTCTGATGCTCCAGGGAAAACAGTCACAGCCTGTTCAGCCTCTCCCTTTAACTCAAATCCTCCAACCCTGGCAACATCCTTGTAAATCTTTTCTGAACCCTTTCAAGTTTCACAACATCCTTCTGATAGGAAGGAGACCAGAATTGCACGCAATATTCCAACAGTGGCCTAACCAATGTCCTGTACAGCCGCAACATGACTCCTAACTCCTGTACTCAATACTCTGACCAATAAAAGAAAGCATACCAAACGCCTTCTTCACTATCCTATCTACCTATGACTCCACTTTCAAGGAGCTATGAACCTGCACTCCAAGGTATCTTTGTTCAGCAACACTCCCTAGGACCTTACCATTAAGTGTATAAGTCCTGCTAAGATTTGCTTTCCCAAAATCAGCACCCCACACTTATCTGAATTAAACTCCATCTGCCACTTCTCAGCCCATGAGGAGACCATAAATAGCTAAAAGTCTAACCTAATGAAAAAGATCATAGGACTGTTGTACAAGGTGCTGTGTTTGTGTCAAGCATAGTGTTGTACAGAAGGTTGACAGATACACATGCATCCAAAGTGGGAAGGGGTTACATACTGGACCTGGTTTTGAGAAATGAGTGTGGCCAGCTGAGTGCTTTTTCAGTGAGGGAGCATTGTGGGAGTAGTAAACCTCATATCATGAGTTTTAAGAAATTCATGGATAGGGATAATAGCAGTACTTGGGTGAAGGTATTAAACTGAGGGAAGGAAAACTACAACAATATTAGGCAGAAACTGCAGAATGTTGATTGGAGACAGTTGTTTGAGGATAAATCCACATTGGATGTGTGGGGGTATTTCAAATGGCAGTTGGTAAAAGATCAGAAGTGGCACACTCCTGTGAGAATGAAGGATAGGTATGGCAAGTTATGTGAACCTAGGATGACCAGGAATGTTATGACTTTGGTCAAAAAGAAAAAGGAAGCATATGTAAGGTCCAGGAGAATGGGAACTTATATATATATATATATATATACACACACATACATACACACACACACACACCTATACATATATATTATATATACACACACACACACACACACCTATACAAACAAGAAGGTCAGGGAAAGAGTTGGCCCACTCAAGGACAAAGAAGGGAATCTATATGTGGAGCCAGAAGAGGTAGGTGAGGTCAGAAACAAATACTGTGTGTAGGTATTCACCAAAGAGAAGGAATCAGTGTAGGATGATCTCAGGGAAGAGACTGTCAAATTTCTAAGCCAAGTTGGTATTAAAAAGGAAGAGGTGTGTGTCTTAAAATGTACTAACGTAGATAAGTCCCCTGGTCCTGATGGGATCTATTCCAGAATATTGAGATATGCAAGAGAACAAATTACTGGAGCATTGACAGACATCTTTATATCCTCTTTGGCCACAGGTAGGGTCTCAGAGGACTAGAGAATAGCCAACGTTGTCCCATTGTTTAAGAAGGGTAACAGGGACTATCCTGGAAATTATCCACCTTTAAGCCTCATATCAGTGGTAGAGAAATTATTGGAAAAGATTCTCAGGGACATTTAGAAGCAAATAGACTTATTAGCAACAGGCAGCCTGGTTTTGTGTGGTGAAGTCGTGCCTCACTAACTTAATCTGGTTGATGGACTTCAGTAAAGCCTTTGACAAGATCCCTCAAGACAGACTGGTACAAAAAGGTAAAGTCACATGGTATCAGATGTGAGCTGGTGAAATGGATACAGAACTAGCTTAGTCACAGCAGACAGAAGGTAGCAGTGGAAGGATGCTTTTTGGAATGGGAAGCTGCGAATACTCGTGTTCCATTGGGATTAGAGCTGGGAACTCTGAGGTTCATGGTCAACATAAACGATTTAAAGGAAAACACAGCTGGTCTGATTAGTAAGTTTTTAGACAATACAAAGATTAGTGGAGTTGCAGATAGTGAGGAAGATTGTCAGAGGATACAGCAGGATATAGATCAGTTGGGGCGGGGCAGAAAAATGGCAGATGGAGTTTAATCTGGACAAATGTGAGGTGATACATTTTGGAAGGTAAAGTATATGTGGAAATAATACATGGCAGAACCTTGAGGAGTATTGATGTGCAGAGGAATCTGAGCGCGCAGGTAGATAAGGCAGTAAAAAAATACCAATGGCATGCTTATCTTCATTGGAAAGGGCATTGCGTATAAGGACAGGCAAGTTATTCTGCAGCTTTATAGAACTTTAGTTAGGCCTCACTTGTAATATTGTGTACAGTTATGGTCACCACACTACCAGAAGGATGTGGATGGTTTGGAGAGGGTGCAGAAAAGGTTTACCCGGATAGTGCCTGGTATAGGGGATTTTAGCTATGAAGAAAGGTTGGACAGATTGGGTTGAGGGTGATCCAATAGAAGCTTATAATGTTCAAATGCAACAAAATCTGGACAATATCCAGGCTTGGGCTGATAAATGGCAAGTAACATTAGCACCACACAAATGGCACGCTATGTTCATCACCATTAAGAGACAACCTAACCAGCAGCTCTTGGCATTCAATGGTGTTAAAGTCATTGAATCCTGCACTAACAGCATCCTGAGGGTTACCATTGACTGGAAACACAGCTGGACTCATTATATAAATACAATAGCTACAAGAGCAGGTCAGACGTTAGGAATCCTGCAGGAAGAAACTCATCTCCTGACTCCCCAAAGTTCATCCATCACCTATAAGACAGAAGGTAGGAGTGTGATGCAATAATCCCCCGTTTCCTGGATGGCTCTAACAGCACTCAGGAAGCTTGACAGCATCCAGGACAAAGCAGCCCACTTGGTTTGCTCCTCATCCACAAGCATCCACTCCCTCCAACACTGATGCTCAGTGATAGCAATGTGTGTTATCTAAAAGATGGAGAGCAGAAATTCACCAAAGATCCTTAGACAGTATCTTCTAAACCCACAACCAATTCCATCTAGATGGACAAGAGCAGCAGATACATAGAAACACTACCACCTGCAAGTTCCCCTTCAAGTCACTCACCATCTTGACTTGAAAGTATATTGCCATTCATTTCCTGTCGCTAGGTCAAACTACTAGAATTCTCTCCCTAAGGGCATTATGGGTCTATCTAGAACATATGTACTGCAGCAGCTCAAGAAGGTAGCTCACCACCTCCTTCTCAAGGTGAAAGTGAGGACAGCAGATGCTGGAGGTTAGAGTCGAAAGTGTGGTGCTGGAAAAGCATAACAGGTCAAGCAGCATCCAAGGAGCAGGAGAATCGATGTTTCAGGCAATAGCCCTTCATCGAGAATAGGATTGTAAGCTGAAGGGGTGGAGAGATAAATGAGAGGGGGTTGGGGTTGGAGGGAAGGTAGCTGAGAGTGCACAAGGTAGATGGAGGTGGGGGTGATGGTGATAGGTCGGAGAGGAGGGCGGAACAGATAGGTGGGAAGCAAGATGGACAGATAGTTCAGGTCATGAGGGCAGTGCTGAGTTGGAAGGTTAGAACTGGGATAAGGTGAGGGAAGGAGAAATGAGGAAACTGGTGAAATCTGCATTGATGCTGTGGGGTTGGAGGGTCCCGAGGCAGACGATGAGGCATTCTTCCTCCAGGTATTGAGTGGTGAGGGAGTGACAATGGAGGAGGCCCAGGACCTGCATGTCCTCGGCAGAGTGGGAGGGTGATTTGAAATGCTCGGCCACAGGGCGGTGGGGTTGGTGGTGCAGGTATCCCGGAGGTATTCTCTAAAGCGCTCTGAGAGTAGGCATCCTGTCTCCCCAATGTAGAGGAGACTGCATTGGGAGCAACGGATACACTAAATGATATGTGCAAATGGATGTGGAAGGCACCTTTGGGGCCTTTGACAGAGGTGAGGGGGGAGGTGTGGGCACAGACTTTGTAATTCCTGCAATGGCAGGGCAAGGTGCTGAGAGAGGAGAGTGGGTTGGTGGGGAGCATGGGCCTGACGAGGGAGTTGCGGAGGAAGGGAAACTAGAGATCGACAATAAATGCTGGCTGGCCAGCAACACTCTCATCCCATGAGTGAATAGAAGGAAGGTTCATCCTACAAGTGCAGGATGGTATTTCTCTTCTATTCTATGACTAAAACTCCACTCTTGGAAATGTAATGTTAAAACTATGCTCTCAGGTAGATTACATTATAATAGGTTTGACACCCAGATGGAAAAGCTTTTAAGACAAAGTAATGTTTGGAAATTAACATACTGGTTTCCCCATGTTGGAGCGTCTGAGACCAGAGCGGATAATCTCAGAATAAGGGGTCATACATTTAAGACAAAGATGATGAAAAATTTATTTTCTCAAAGAGCTATGAATCTCTGGAATTCTTTACTGCACAGGGCTGTTGAGATTGGGTATATTCAAGTGTGAGTTAGATTTTTAATCAGTAAGGGTATCAAGATTTATGGGGAAAGGGAAGAAAAGTGGAGTTGAAGACTATCAGATCAGCATTGAATGACAGCAGACTTGATGGGTTGAATGGCCTACATTTGCTCCTAAATCTTATAGTGGTCAAACTGGAGCGCAGGTCTCAGATGAACAAGACAAGTCAGATCAGTTTGCATCACTTGAAAGTTTTATAGTTTTTTTTTCTGGGAGGACACAAAACCTCTCTCCTGCCTTAATCTCACTCTGCCAGCACATCATTCCTTTCTTCCTTTTGTACTTATCATACTTTCCCTCTAATGTCTGTTGTTCAGCTCAATGTGATGGCAAGTCCCACAATCTCTTTCAGCTCAGTGAAGAACTTGAGCTTGAATTTCTTATTGGATTTATCAGTAACTATTTTAGAGGTATTACCTTTAGTTTTGGACTGTCCCATAAGTGGAAACACCATCGCTTCATAATTCTAAAAGCCTCTATCAGCCTTCTCGTTTGCAGAAAAGACACAGCCCCAGCCTAACCAGGCTTTCCTGACAGTTGTAACCCAAGCTCTGGAATCACTCTGGTGTCATACTTCTGCAGAACACTGACCTTTGGCTTCAATACCCAGGAGGTCTTCCAGATCATTGATACTTCTTATGTCTGCTTGAGCGATCATCCTCAGCACATCTTCTGGGAGACCTTCTTCTGTATTTATGCTTTTTGGCATTTGCTGTTCAAAAGACAGAACACGTTTATAAGTGCTAAGGGAAACAAATGATTATGGAGCAAATAATACAGATCTCCTTGGGTTTCAAATAATCTCAATTTTTATAATGAAGCAGCCCAAGCTGTCAGCATTTCATATCATTTTCAAACAAAGGATATTCAAAAAAATCAAGTTGAAGATCATCTACAACTGAATGTCAGTGAAACTGATGTACATTACAATGAACATACAATAAGGATGGGCAGAAAAATAAATTATCTGGGCTATTGCCTATATGGTCATATTGCAAAGAAACATCATGAGCTGCAATGTTCCCTATTTACCAGGTAACATCAGGGAGAGAAAAGGAATGTAGGAACAAACACAGAATGCCGGGGAAACTCAGCAGGCCTGGTCGCTTCTATGGAGAGAGAAATGGAGTTAACATTCCAAGTCCAGTATGACTCTTCATTTTGTGTTTTTGTTTCAGATTTGCAGCATCCACAGTATTTTGCTTTTATTTGAAAACAAATTCAGAGCAGGTGCTGATGGAAAAATGTTCTGGGAAGTTCTTCTCCAACCTTCTGCTTATCCAAATGGATTTCAGGAGGCCACCATGACCAGAAGACCTATCACCCTCCTCTTCGATCTCTTTTGTCCACAGCTTTCTGCCACAGGACCACCTATCTTCTGAATTCTTGAAACAAATCTGCATTCAGCATTCGGCCAGCAACCCATTCCAAAGGTCATCAACACTCTCTAAGAAACAAAACCTCTTGCCATCTCTTCTGATTTCAAGTTTCAGTCACTTAAGTGCAGTTTCTGGTTTTCCCTAAACCTACCTATTCAAATAGTCTAACCGCATTTTTATTCCTTCATTATTCAAAATTCTTCAAATCAAATCTTCCTGAAGCTTGACTTCTTTAGACTAAAAACATCATACACTCCATCCTTATAGTGCTTCTCAATGTCTTTGATCTAAAAACCATTCTCCAAATCTCTTCCAGAGTCTTGCTATCACCTGCCAATAACTGCAAATTTGAACACTATTCCAGATAAAGGTTTTTAAAGATCACGATAAACATTTCAAAACAAAAGCAGGATTATTCCAGTGATTAGTGTAGATGCACTGATTTGCTCTGCAGATCTATTTGCAGAAAGGTAAGGATGCCACTGCTGCACCAGACCAGAAGGCTGCTTTCTTATTAGAGAGAGATAACTGATGGTGATTTAACCTGAGGGTCACCATGCATCTGGTGACAGGAAAGTCCTTCACAGTAACTTCAGCCAGTGCTAGAATTGAAACTATACTGTTAACATTGCTCTGTATTACAAGCCAACCAAGCTAACTTACCCTTATAGAATGATTTGTGATCCTTTACAGTCTCATACATTATTACACCTAAGTCACTCCCTTGTTCAACAGATTTTAATTTGGAATTCTCATGGCACACAGATATTTAGCACTATGCCTACAGTACAGTTACCAGCATTAAATATGATTTGCCAGACAGATTATTACATCCAGATCTAACTGTAATATACTTTTTCCCTTATTAAATGTGTTAAAACTAGGGTAAATATTTCTGACATCTATAATCCTGCAGAGTTTCCCAAATACCTTCACAAGACCGTTCATATCAATCATTAATATAATAAATAAATGGTCTGATCATCAATTTAGGCACTACTTAAAGGTTACATGCAAAACCATTACCTTTAATAACAAACCTCTCCCTTAGAAGAACACAAATAATTGCTTACCCAACTGATGAACAGTCCCCTAATTTCTCAGAACTGTTCTATGACAGTTGGTCAAAATCGTTAAAAATCCAAATATCTAACGCATATTCCTCAAGACTTGTTAGTTCTCTTTGAGCAAAAGTAAAAAGATCATGTTCCTTGCAACCATTCATCTACGTCTTTCTATTTCTCATGTTATCACTGGTCAGCATCATTGTCTCTTTCTCTACAGAGCTCTCATTCTGACTCATTGTCCTCTTTATGTTCAAAACGACTTTCCTTCCTTAAATACACAAAATAGTTTGTTAACTGGCTATCCAACACAAATAGAACTTCTGAAATGCAAGGCCAGCATTTGTTGCCCATTCCCAACTGTCCTTGACTGAAGTAGCTTGCTCAACCAGTTCAGAGGGCAGTTAAGAATCAACCACATTGCTGTGAGTCTGGAGTCACATGCAGACCAGACCAGGTAAGGATGGCAAATTTAATTCGCTAAAGGCCATTTGTGAACCCAATGGATTCTTACAACAATCCATGATAGTTTCATGGTCATAACCACCAAGAGTAGTTTTAATTGCAGCATTACAATAGGAATTTAAATTCCACCAGCTCCCAAAGCATTAGATGAGATCACTGGATTACTAGTCCAGAGGCATTACCATTATGGCATAAATGCCCTCACAGGCAGATACACAGCATTTCAAATTTAAAGTAACCATAAGGTGAACTCCAAAGTTTAATTGAAAACCTGTAATGGCTGCTTAGAAATGGTTTAGAATACTAGAAATCTTTGATTAAGAAGTGATGAGCAAAAATGTTTACCTTTGTAGGAGATGGAGTATATTAAATCTTAATTCTATGATCAGTTCTAGATATGTTTGCAATTGAAGTGCCAACAATATTAACATGTGTGAGTCCTCCTTGGTTAGTATAGCAACTGCTGAAATTCCTGGAATTATTTGTTTAGTAATAATATATAAGTAAATAGAAATTATTTGTTATTAAGGCTCAAAATAGGCTTCAGTGTCGCAGGGAATATGGATAACAGATAGATAACACCACTTTCAAGGAATTTGTTTTAAAGTCACAGCAAGAGTATTTGCATAACTTAGTGACCTTCTCGTGTTTTTTTTTCAGCATGTCATCATGTAGGACAAGGATAGATAGAATTCCATTACCAGTGTTTATGAATGTAATACTAGAAAGCATGGACTCAGTAATCCACAACTGTAAATTTGGCAACATTTGTAATGGCCACCAACACAATTATAACACAGATGAATTAGCCTTGGTTTTAATCCACAATTTTGGAAGGGACCTTTGCAGTTGTTAGAGTCTGTATCCATGATTTATTAAGACCTTAACAAGGTGGTGGAGATAAAGGTTTCCTGAATCAGGAAACCCAGTTCTCAGTTGGAAACCAGGACAGCATCCCCAAGCCAAGTGAAAAGGGGCTCCTCGTTCATAGAGATGTATAGCACAGACACAGAACCTTTTTGTCCAGTTCGTCCATGCCAACCAGATATCCCAACCTAACCGAGTCCAATTTGCCAGCACCCGGCCCATATCCCTCTAGACCCTTCCTATTCATGTATCCAACCAGGTGCCTTTTAAATGTTGCAAATGTACTAGTCTCCACACTTCCTTTGTCAGCTCATTCCATACATGCACCACCCTCTGCATGAAAAAATTGCCCCTTAAGATCCCTTTTATCTCTTTCCACTCTCACCTTAACCTATGCCCTCTAGTTCTGGACTCCCCCTCCCCATGTCCCTCATAATTCTATAAACCCCAATGAGGTCACCTCTCAGCCTTTGAAGTTCCAGTGAAAACAGCCCCAGCTTATTCAGCCTCTCCCTATAACTCAAATCCTCCAACACTGGCAACATCCTTGTCAATCTTTTATGAATCCTTTCAAGTTTCACAACATCCTTCCGACAGGAAGGAGACAAGAACAGCATGCAATATTCCAAAAGTGGCCGAACCAACATCCTGGACAGCCACAACATTACCTCCCTACTCCTATACTCAATAAAGGAAAGCATACCAAATGCCTTCTTCACTATTCTATCTACCTGCGACTCTACTTTCAAGGAGCTATGAACCTGCACTCCAAGGTCTCATCATCAGCAACACTCCCTAAGACCTTACCATTAAGTGTATAAGTCCTGCTAAGATTTGCTTTCCCAAAATGCAGCACCTCGCATTTATCTGAATTAAACTCCATCTGCCACTTCTCAGCCCATTGGCCCATCTGATCAAGATCCTGTTGTAATCTGAGGTAACCTTCTTTGCTGTCCACTACACTTCCAATTTTGGTGTCATTTGCAAACTTACTAACTGTACCTCTTATGCTCGCATTCAAATCATTTAAGTAAATGACAAAACGTAGAGGACCCAGCACCTATCCTTGTGGCACTCCACTGGCAACAGGCCTCGAGTCTGAAAAACAACCCTCCACCATCCTCTGTCTTCTACCTTCAAGCCAGTTCTGTATCTAAATGGCTAGTTCTCCCTGTATTCCATGAGATCTAACCTTGCTAACCAGTCTCCCACAGGGAACCTTGTCAAACGCCTTACTGAAGTCCAGAGATCATGTCCACCATTCTGCCCTTATCAATCCTCTTTGTTACTTTTTGAAAAAAACTCAATCAAGTCCGTGAGACATGATTTCCCATGCACAAAGCCAAGTTGACTATCCCTAATCAGTCCTTGCCTTTCTAAATACATGTACATCCTGTCCCTCAGGATTCCCTCCAACAACTAGCCCACTACTGACGTCAGGTTCACCAGTGTATAGTTCCCTGGCTTGTTCTTATCATCTTTCTTAAATAATGGTACCATGTTAGCCAATATCCATTCTTCTGGCACCTCACCTGTGACTATTGATGATGCAAATATCTCAGCAAGAGGCCTAGCAATTACTTCTCTAACTTTCCACAGAGTTCTCAGGTACACCTGCTCAGAGGCTGGGGATTTATCCACTTTTATGCATTTCAAGACATCTAGCACTTCCTCCTCTGTAGTATGGACATTTTTCAAGATGGCACCATCTATTTCCCTACATTCTATATCTTCTCCACAGTAAACACTGACCCAAAATATTCATTTAGTATCTCCCCATTTCCTGTGTTTCCACACAAAGGCCGCCCTGCTGATCTTTGAGGGGCCCAGTGTCTCTCTAGTTACCCTTTTATCCTTAATATATTTTTTAAAACCCTTTGGATACTCCTTAACTCTATTTGCCAAAGCTATCTTATGTCCCCTTTTTGCCCTCCTGATTTCCCTCTTAAGTATACTCCTACTGCCTTTATACTCTTCTCAGGAATCACTCAATCTATCACTCAATACACCTTACATATGCTTCCTTTTTTTTCTTAACCAAACCTTCAATTTCTTTAGTCATCCAGCATTTGCTATACCTACCAGCCTTTCCTTTCACCCTAACAGGAATATACTGTCTCTGGATTCTCATTATCTCATTTCTGAAGGTTTCCCATTTTCCAGCCGTCCCTTTACCTGTGAACATCTGCACCCAAATCAATTTTTGAAAATTCTTGCCTAATACCGTCAAAATTAGCCTTTTTCCAATTTCGAATTTCAACTGTTAGATCTAGTCGATCCTTTCCCATCACTATTTTAAAACTAATAGAATTATGGTCACTGGCCCCAAAGTGTTCCCCCAATGACACCTCAGTCACCTGCCCTGCCTTATTTCCCAAGAGTAGGTCACCTTTTGCACCTTCTCTAGTAAGTTAATCCATATACTGAATCAGAACATTTTCTTGTACACACTTAACAAATTCCTCTCCATCTAAACCCTTAACATTATGGCAGTCCCAGTCTATGTTTAGAAAGTTAAAATTCCCTACCATAACCACCCTATTATTCTTACAAATAAATGAAATCTCCTTCCAAATTTGTTTGTCAATTTCCCTCTGACTATTAGGGGGTCTATAATACAATCCCAATAAGGTGATCATCCTTTCTTACTTCTCAGTTCCACCCAAATAACTTCCCTGGATGTATTCCCAGGAATATCCTCCCTAAGTACAGCTGTAATGCTATCCCTTATCAAAAACGCCACACCCCTTCTCTCTTGCCTCCCTTTCTGTCCTTCCTGTAGCATTTGTATCCTGGAATATTAAGCTGCCAGTCCTGTCCATCCCTGAGCCATGTTTCTGTAATTGCTATGTTATCCCAGTCCCATGTTCCTAACCATGGCCTGAGTTCATCTGCCTTCTCTGTTAGGCCTCTTGCATTAAAATAAATGCAGTTGAATTTATCAGCCCTACATTGTTCTCGGCTTTGTTCCTGCCTGCCCTGACTGTTTGACTTGCTTCTTTTCTCAACTCTACCAGTCTCAGATTGATCTCTTTACTCAGTATCTCCCTGGATCCCATCGCTCCCCATCCCCCACACCACAGCTCCCCCCACCCCCCACCGCCCACCAGCACCTTACTAGTCTAAATCCTCCCGAGCAGTTCTAGCAAATCTCCCTGCCAGTATATTAGCCCCCTACCAATTCGGGTGCGATCTGTCCTTCATGTACAGGTGACTTCTACCCCAAAAGAGATTCCAATGATCCAAACATGTGCATCCTTTTCCCATATACCAGCTCTTCAACCACACATTCACCTGCTCTATCCTCCTATTCCTACCCTCACTAGCTCGTCGCAGTGGGAATAATCCAGATATTACTACCTTTGAGGATCTCCTTTTAAAATTCCTGTCTAACTTTATATATTCTCCCTTCTGAATCTCATCCTTTTCCCCTCCTGTGTCATTGGTTCCAATGCGTACAATGACCTCCTGTGGTCCCTCTCCCCCTTGAGAACATTCTGCACTCTCTCTGGGACATCCTTTATCCTGGCATCAGAAAGACAACACACTATTTTGATTTTTCGTTGCTGGCCGCAGAAACATCTATCAGTACCTTGGACTTGAGTCCCCTAACTCAACTGGAACCAATGTACCCCTCATTACATTAGAGCCTGTCTTGATACCAGAAACTTGGCTGTTCATGCTACATTCCCCTGAAAGTCCAGCACCACCTACATTTTCCAAAAGAGCATACTTGTTTGAAATGGGGATAGCCAAAGACTCCTGTACTACCTGCTTACCTCTCCTACCTTTCTTGGAGTTAACCCATCTACCTGACTGTATCCATGGCTTTTCTCCCTTCCTATAACTGTCATCCATCACACCTCCTTCCTCTTGTAAATTCCTCATTGCCTCTAACTGTCACTCCAAACAATCCATTCAATTTGGCAGGCTTCGCAACCAATAATACTTATTGCAGATATAATCCTCAGTAACACTTAAACTCTTCTGAAACTCCCACATCCGACAAGAAGAGCATATCACTCTATTAAACGCTATTTTGCTCCTTCTGATCAAGACTCAGAAATTAACACCGTCTTATTGCTCTACAAAACACTGCTCCAGGCTAACTTAATACTTATGGCTTATAATTTTTAAAATTTGATCAAAATAAGAAAGAGGAAGGCTTTTTAAAGAAGTTTTGAAACAATGCCCAAACATCAACTTGATGGGAATATGGTTTTTAGGTTTTGGGAAAAGTTGAAATCACCCAACAGTTTTTCCACAGCCCTCATCCCAAAGACCAGTCAGTTCTTGCTAACGCAATCAGAGAGATATTCCATAGCTAAAGGCCAATCCGAGTGAGACCAGCTTCCATCCCCTGTACTTTCTGCAGCAGGTGACATTCTAACATAACAACGACGACTGAGCCCTTGATCTTTCAGAACTTTCAGAAAACTTGTCATTCTCATGTGTAAAAAAAAAACTACGGGCACTTTTTGAAGAAGTATACTTGGTTTGTATATATTTGGTATGGAACCTCCAACAGTAAGTGACAGCAAATAAGCAGGGCACTGCGTAACATAACTGAAGCAATCAGACAGCCTGTCTCTGAAGGAAAGGGTGTTTTAGGAGGAAAGAGATCTGATAGAGAGAAGGATCTGACAGACAAAAGGATTTATTTTCAATCAGATGTAAACTGTGGGCTTTAATCCATGTAAACAGTATGTTTTCCATGTTGAATCTTAATCTTTCTTCATGTTTCTAATGACCCAAGGCCAATGGAATAAAGAATCTTTGTTTCTTGATCTTTGGGTTGTCTGTGTGGTTTCATGTTACATTTCTGACATAGCAGGATTCCAGAACACTGACATTAAGTCATAGCAGACCAGGGTTGAGAGCAGTCTGGCCGAGATGGAGTGGATGGTAGGCAACTGAAAACTGGCAATGTCCATAAGGATGGTTGAGGCTGCACCACTAATATTGAAGCTCATGCATCTTTGGAAGAAATAAGACCCCTTTCGACCACACTCAGACGTAGGCCCCAACATACATTCCTTTAACATCATGGAGGAAGGAAATGGTGTTACTTGTCAAATATTCTACTGGCCTCTGAGGAGGAAGACTGGATATATTCAGAGAAAAACCAGAAACACTCAATGATCTAGGAATTAAAAACTGGATTAAGGATTCATAGCTGGTTATGGCCTCCAAGGGCCTCAATGTGATTGAGTTGGCAGCATTCATAATAGAACATCTGTGTGGAAAGCCAATCAGAAAATACTAGAGAGGAGGTGCAGATATTCAAAGAAGTTCACAGTAGATCTTTGTATTATGGCTGTCGGGGAGACCAATAGCCTGATGCAGCTAAAGCAAAGGTTTTATGGTTTTAAGCAAGCTGGAGAGGAGGACCTAGTCTCTGTATAGGCTTTTGCCCAAAATGTCGATTTTGCTGCTCTATGGATGCTGCCTGAACTGCTGTGCTCTTCCAGCACCACTAATCCAGAACCTAGTCTCTGTATGCTGGGCCCTGATGAAGTTGTTTAACTACAACACTCTCCTGGATCCCTACTCCAAATCAACCAGGGACAGGCAGCTGAAGGACTACCCCTATTGGAAGCAATCTGGCCTTGGGAACCTCTGAATGGAGTTGCATGACCAACTACAATTATTTTTCTGCAGCAGATCAATCTGGGACTGGTACAGATTGGACTCGTAAGACCAGAAATGAGGTTACCATCAAGGATGTGACTGTCAGCATGCATGGGGATGTAAACCTCAGGCAGAATAGATCACTGCTCAGCAATCACAGATTCAGTCCTATTTTCACGGTACGCCTTACAGCCAATCCTACTTAAGGGACATTCCAAAGAAGTACTGGAATTGTGACAGGGCTGATCACTTCCAAATGAGACTGCCCTTAATAACCACAGCCAAAGGAAGTCAGTGCTGGCCTGCCAGAGGGGGTTGTAGCTGTCACCGTGTAGTCAAAGACAGCATTCTGACTCTACTTGCCCCATGACATTCAGACCAAGATTCAATGTAGTATCATTGATGCTTTTGAGTGAGATCCAAACCAGATCCAGGCAGCTAGAGCCTTGTGTGATTTCATCTTTGTCATCCATGTTAAAAGAGGACCTCAGACAGCTTTAGCTGATTGACGTGGGCATCAATAGACTGTGCTATTACTGAAAAGCCCAACATCCACTCAGCCCAGCACCAGCTAATGAGGGAGTCCAAACCGGCACGGAAACTGGGGTCAGGAAAGAGGCTGGTATCCTCTATCTACTGATTCATAAGAACAAGAGAGAGCAGTGTTACTGGCCAGGGATTGCTGCTGATATTGATGACCATTGTTGAAATTGAGAGAGTTGTTCTTTCAACAAAGCAGGAAAATGAATGCACTCGTGTATGGGATAGCGGGTCGCCAATAGACCTTTAGAGACCCTTGCAAAAGTGTTTAGAGTGCTTGACTCCAGTAACGACAGGATGGAACACGTTTTGATACACACAGATATCTCCACAGTAGGAAATAGATAAGTTGGAAAGTTGGGTGGAGAAATGGCAGATGTAGTTCAATCCAGACAAGCTTGAGGTGATGGATTTTGGGAGGTCAAATGCAAGAGGAAAGTAGATGGTAAATGGCAGAAACTTTATAAACATTGATGTACAAGGGGTTCTTGGGGTACAATCCATAGCTCCCTGAAAATGGCAACATAAGTTGATAAGGTGGTAAAGAAGGCATACAGCGTGCTTGCCTTTATTAGTTGGGACATTAAGTGTAAAAGTTAGTAAGTCATGTTGCAGCTAAATAAAACTTTAGTTAGGCCACATGTGAGTATTGTGTACAGCTCTGGTCACCTCATTATGGGAAGGGTGTGGACATTTTGGAGAGGATGCAAAAGAGATTTACCAGGATGTTATCTGGTTTGGAGCATACTAGTTGCAAGAAGTTGGACAAACTTGAATTGTTTTCAGTGGAACAACCTGATAGAAGTATATAAAATTATGAGAAGCATGGATAGGGTGGATAGTCAGAATCTCTTTCCTGGGGTGGAAATATCAAATACAAGGAGGCCCACATTTAAGCTGAGAGGGGGGACATTTAAAGGACATGTGTGAGGGAAGCTTTTATTACTGAGAAGGTGGTAGGTGCCTGTAACACACTGCCAGGGAGATGGTAGAAGCAGATATGATAGCAATGTTTATGAGGCAATTAGACAGCAACATGAACAGGCAGGGAATAGAGGGAGACAGACTGTGTGCAACGAAATGAGATTAGTTTCAAAGGGTATCATCATCGGTGCAGACATGATGGGCCAAAGGGCCTGTTCCTGCTATACTGTTCTATGCTCAAGTTTCCACCCATAACCAAAAAGTGTCAACTATAGGCAGCCTATCAATATATCATCGGTTGGGGGTCGATTTAGCTCAGTCGGTTGGTTTGCAAAGTAGTGTGATGCCAGCAGCATGGGTTCACTTCCCCATCATTGGCTGAGATCACTATTAAAGACTGTCCTTCTCAACCACTTCTTTCACCTGCAATACAGTGGCCTTCAGGTTAAATCACCGCCTCTAATCTCTCTCTAAGACTATGGTGACTCACATCATTGGTTTCAGTTTCCAGTGTTGGATTCATAGTGATCAAGGGCATAACTTTGAGAGCAAGATTGTACAGGAGCTTTATAAAGTCAATCATATCACCAAGAACAACACCAGTCCTGATCATCCAGAGGGTATTGGACAGTCTGAATGATTCAGCCGTACTCAAAATGTCATCTGCGTGCCTTGCCTGTACAAATGAAAACATACTTTCAAGAGTTGGTTTACAGTTAGAATAGCAGCCTGCAATCATCTATAGGTTATTCTCTACACATTGTCTCATCCAAAGAAGACACAGTCCTTCATATGAACCATCTTTTTTTTTATTCACTTGTGGGATGTGGTTGTGGCTGGGCCAGCATTTATTGCCCGTCCCTAGTTGCCCGTGAGAAGGTGATGGTGAGCTGCTTTCTTGAACTGTTGAAGTCCTTGCGCTGTAGGTAGACTCACAATGCCCTTAACGAATTCCAGGATTTTGGCCCAGTGATAGAATAGGGATTGATATCTATTTCCAAGAAAGGATGGTAAGTGGCTTAGAGGGAATTAGTAGGTGATGTTCCCATGTATCTGCTGCCCTGTATTTCCAACTGGAAGTGGTTGTGGGTTTGGAAGGATCTGTCTAAAGATCGTTGGTGAATTTCTGCATGTATATTGTAGATTTTACACACTGCTGCTACTGAATGTCAGCAGTGGAAGGAATGGATGCTTGTGGATGTGATGCCAATCAAGCAGGCTGCTTATTCTTGGATGGTGTCAAGCTTCATGGGTCTTGCTGGAACTGCACCCATCCAGGCAAGTGGGGAGTATTCTATCACCATTCTGAATTGTACCTTGTAGAAGATAGTGGACAGGCTTTGCGGAGTCAGGAAGTGAATTACTTGCCGCAGTATTCCTAGCCTCTGACCTGCTCTTGTAACCACTGTATAGTTGAATTTCTGGTCAATGGTAACCCCCAGGATGTTGATAGTAGGGGATTCAGTGATGGTAACACCATTGAATATCAAAGGGTGGTGGTTAGATTGTCTCTTATTGGTGATGGTCCTTGCCTGGCATTTGTGTGGCATGAATATTCCTTTCCACTTGTCAGCCCAAGCCTGGATATTGTTGCATTTGAGCATGAACTGCTTCAGTATCTGAGGAGTTGGTGCTGAACGTTATGCAATTATCAACAAACATGGTTGGGCCTAGGATACCACTCTGAGGGACCCCAACAGAGATGTCCGGGAGCTGAGATGACTGACCTCCAACAATCAGAATTATCTTCCTGTGTGCCAGGTTTGACTCCAACCAGTGGAGTGTTTGCCTCCTGAAGCCAGTTTTGCTCGGACTCTTTGATGTCACATTCAGTCGAATGCAGCCAAGGGCTGTCACTCTCATTTCACCTCTGGAATTTAGCTCTTTTGTCCATGCTTGAATGAAGGCTGTAATGTGGTCAGGAGCTGAGTGACCCTGGCAGACCCTAAACCGGGCATCACTGAGCAGGTGTTGCTTGGTAGCACTGCTGATGACATCTAGCATTTTTCTGATGATTGGAAGTAGACTGATGGGGTAGTAATTTGTCTTGTGTTTTGTGTACAGAATATAACAGGGCAATTTTCCGCTGCTGGGTAGATGCCAGTAGTGTAGCGGGTACTGGAACAGCTTGGCTGGGGAATGGCAAGTTCTGGAGCACAAGTCTTCAGTTCTATTGCTGGAATGTTGTCAGGGCCCACAGCCTTTACAGCATCCAGTGCCTCAAACTATTTCTTTTTTCATGTGGAGTGAATCAAATTAGTTGACTGGTATTTGTAATGCCGGAGACCAGTGTAGGAAACTGAGATGGATCATCTAATCAGTACTGCTGGCTGAAGATTGCTGCAAATGTTTCAGCCTTATCCTTTGCACTGATGTGCTGGGCTCTTCTGTCATTGAGGATTAGGATATTTGTGGAGTCTCCTCCTCCAGTGAGTTGCTTAATTCCCTACCACCATTCACGACTCAGTGTGGCAAGACTGCAAAGTTTAGAACAGATCGTGTGATTGCTTGGATTTCTTGGGCTAATTGTACTTTCTGATGGAGATGGTCAAGTCTATGATGAATAGCCATGTATCATACAAGATCAAGCTAAGTATTGGAGATGAAATACAAGACAGCTAAGAAAAACAGTGACTGACTGGAATTCCAATTGGCATAAGGGCATCCCTCCAATACTGGAATATCAAAGGTTGGGATACAGGATATCTGGGACACTGAATCCTAAACAACTAGTATTAAACAACTAGACGCAAGCAGCCAGACTTGTGTTGTTGAACTCATAGCTGCAGGGTGCCTCAGAATATGGCTTTCAGATAGAGTTGATTGATACCAGGATTCTGAGGATGATAGGGAGACAAGTAGCTCACTCAGAGTACATGATGGCTCAAGTGAAGTGGAGTTGGATAGCAATCAGGATTCTTGCACTGGAAAAATGGCAGAGCGATGATGTGCCAGAAAAGCAGAAACTAAAACAACATGACCATATGACTCCTGGAGACCTGACTGACCTAGATCCCAATGTGGGTGATGTGTCACAGAGCCTGAGTCCCTTGGAAGGCACAAATACAGATAAGAGATGAAAAGGCTCTCTCAAGCAACTGCTACTTATCACCACAACTAATAACCACATGGCTCAGAGGTTAGCACTGCTGCCTCACACCACCAGCGACCCAGGTTCAATTCCTGCTTTGGGCGACTGTCTGTGCAGAGGTTGTGTGTTCTCCCACTGTCTACATGGTTTCCTCTGGATGTTCTGGTTTCCTCCCAAAGATCCCAAAGTCCAAAGATTTGCAAGTTAGGTGGATTGGCCATGCTAAGTTGTCCATAGTGCCCATTGGGTGGATTATCTATGGCAATATGTGGGGTTACCGGGATAGGATTGGGATGGCCCTTTGGAGAGTCAGTGTGGACTCTTATGGGTTGAATGGCCTCTTTCCACACTGTAGGGATTCTATAATCTGCCCATACTGATAATGGAAGAAAAAAATGTTACATTAATGCAGACCAACCATTATAGCCACCATGGTGCAAATGAACCTGCTAATCACACAGCTGCTTAGCAAATAGTCACCATGTGCTATATATCATTGTCCAGACAGAAATGTGCAATAGAACCTCCAGCAACAGGTGGATGTAGTGAGGAACAGCACCGAGCATGGCACAGCTGAAGCAGATATGTCTAAACCTCCTGTAGTAGGTGACAACAGTGAGGGAGGGTATTGAGCAGGAAGCTGGAACAGCCAATAGTAACTGCTTTGGAGGAAAGGAATGGGGTCAAGGATCAGACAGTCAAAAGATTCCCCCAGTCAAATGTAATGCAACAGCCTCGATTTCATGTTTTCCATGTTTCACACTGATGTCTCTTCCTGTTTGCAATGATCTGATGCCAGTTGAGTAAAGAATTCTGATCCATGGGTCATCCATGTATTCAAACCTCATGTTGCACATCTATAAATCCTACAAACATCTTTACCATCAATTAATGTGATCCATAGCCTAAAGGAATCATTTTACTTGTAACTACATCCAAGAAAAAAAGTCACTTAGATTGTCAGATAATTTTGTACCATGTTGTATTTTTTGTTGCTTAAGAAGAATACATGATCCCCTTACATATACTTTAACAATCAATATATACCTGGACTCCACTAACCCAAACTAGTCCTAAGAATAACAGCCCTACTTTCAGTCCATTTATGACAATGGTTGTTTAACAATTTACACAAATACAAGTGCTCAAAGAAATTCTCTGCCAAATATTGAATATGTCCAATAAGGAGCATGATGAACTGATTATGATTAAACTCATTTTTAATGGAAAGTTTCACCTTCCATAGACCTTGTCAGGTCAACAGTCACATCACCTCTCTATAAAAATCATAAAACGAAAGGATTGTGGTTACCATTTGACTAGCCCAACCATATAGTCAGGTTTGGCCCAAATCTAAATAGGGAACGTTTTAAACCTCCATTTTAGTTAAAGAGTTATGCCATCAGATTGATATTGCCAAAACAATGTTTCTTTTGCACTGTGAACAGAAGTTTAAAGTGAGAACTGAGCTGTAGGACTACAACTACTGTGCAAGAAAACACTACTTTAAAGAAAAGTTGATTTTATTGATGACCACTGCAATAATTTATATTGGAACAATTTTCATAGGTATCAACATATCAAAGGAAGTACAATCTCATCCCAGAAAGCTATTAGAAACATCTAGTGGTACTAACACAGCTGTGTAACAACAAAATAGGAATCACATACAACTTCGTCAGTAAGCTGATTCAGACAACAGAATATCTGAATACATGCAGCACAGTGTGTACTAACAGAAATTTACCAAAGACATTTCATTACTCCGAAAGACATAAAGTTTCTAAAACATACAAACATCGCAGATAAATATTCAGAAAGTGTATTTTGTGCACATTTTGGTTTTTTTCCGAAATTACCACAATGTTCTCACAGTGGAGCTTCACATAAACATCTGATTAAAAATCTTACCTCCTGGTGTTCAATGACAAAGATTAGAAAATAGTGAGGCCACTCTGAAGGTGTGGGTGTAGGAAGAGAAGTGACTGGAAAATGGGAAACCTTCAGAAATGAGATAACAAGAATCCACAGGCAGTATCTTCCTGTTAGGGTCAAAGATCAGCAAGGCGGCCTTTGCATGGAGCCACAGAAAATGGAGGAGATATTAAACGAGTATTTTGCATCAGTGTTTACTGTGGAAAAGGACATGGAAGATACAGAATGTAGGGAAGTAGATGGTGACATCTTGCAAAATGTCCATATTACAGAGGAGGAAGTGCTAGATGTCTTGAAACACATAAAGCTGGATAAATCTCCATGACCTGATCAAGTGTACCCGAGAACTCTGTGGGAAGCCAGGGCAGTGATTGCTGGGCCTCTTGCTGACATATCTGTATCATCGATAGTCACAGGTGAAGTGCCAGAAGACTGGAGGTTGGCTAATATGGTGCCAATGTTTAAGAAGGGTGGTAAGGACAAGCCGGGGAACTATAGACAAGTGAGCTTGACGTCGGTGGTGACAAGTTGTTGGAGGGAATCCTGAGGGACAGGATGTACATGTATTTGGAAAGGGAAGGGCTGATTAGGGATTGTCAACATGGCTTTGTGCATGGGAAATCATGTCTCACAAACTTGATTGAGTTTTTTGAAGAAGTAACAAAGAGGATTGATGAGGGCAGAGCAGTCGATGTGACCTATATGGACTTCAATAAGGCGTTCAACAAGGTTTCCCATGAGAGACTGATCAGCAAGGTTAGATCGCATGGAAAACAGGGAGAACTAGCCATTTGGATACAGAACTGGCTCAAAGATAGAAGACAGAGGGTAGTGGTGGAGGGTTGTTTTGCAGACTGGAGGCCTGTGACCAATGGAGTGCCATAAGGATCGGTGCTGGGCCCTCTACTTTTCATCATTTATATAAATGATTTGGATGCGAGCATAAGAGGTATAGTTAGTAAGTTTGCAGATGACACCGAAACTGGAGGTGTAGTGGACAGCGAAGAAGGTTACCTCAGATTACAACAGGATCGTGATCAGATGGGTCAATGGGCTCAGAAGTGGTGGATGGAGTTTAATTCAGATAAATGTGAGGTGCTGCATTTTGGGAAAGCACGTTTAGCCGGACTTATACACTTAGTGGTAAGGGAGTGTTGCTGAACAAAGAGACCTTAGAGTGCCAGTTCATAGCTCCTTGAAAGTGGAGTCGCAGGTAGATAGGATAGTGAAGAAGGCATTTGATATGCTTTCCTTTATTGGTCAGAGTATTGAGTACAGGAGTTGGGAGGTCATGTTGCGGCTGTACAGAACATTTGTTAGGCCACCGTTGGAATATTGCGTGCAATTCTGGTCTCTTTCTTATTGGAAAGATTTTGTGAAACTTGAAAGGGTTCAGAAAAGATTTACAAGTATGTTGCCAGGGTTGGAGGATTTGAGTTATAGGGAGAGGCCGAATAGGCTTGGGCTGTTTTCCCTGGAGTGTTGGAGGCTGAGGGGTGACCATATATAGGTTTACAAAATTATGAGGGGTATGGATAGGATAAATAGACAAAGTCTTTTCCCTGGGGTCAGGGATTCTATTCCTGATGAAGGGCTTTTGCCTGAAACATCGAGTTTCCTGCTTCTCGGATGCTGCCTGAACTGCTGTGCTTTTCTAGCATTGCTCTAATCTAGAACCTGGGGTGTGCGAGTTCAGAACTAGAGGGCATAGGTTTAGGGTGAGAGAGGAAAGATATTAAAGAGACCTAAGGGGCAACGTTTTCATGCAGAGGGTGGTAAGTGTATAGAATGAGCTGCCAGAGGAAGTGGTGGAGGCTGGTACAATTGCAACATTTAAGAGGCATTTGGATGGGTATATGAATAGGAAGGGTTTGGAGGGATATGGGCAAGGTGCTGGCAGGTGGGAGTAGATTGGGTTGGGATATCTGATTGGCAAGGATGGATTGGACTGAAGGGTTTGTTTCCATGCTGTACATCTCTATGACTCTATGACTGATGCTAAAGGTCAAGCACAATGTGATGTCAATGAAAAGGATTGTTAGAAACAGATGCAGTAATTAACTGTTATGTCCTGTTGAGAGCCAATCTCAATTGGCTGATGAATGTATTAAAGGAGCCGGGTAGATAGAACAATAATGCAGACATGGGGGCTCATGTGGTACAGTGGTAATGTCCCTGCCTCTGAACCAGCAGACATTCCTGTCAGCTCAGAAATATGTCATAATGCATCTGAACAGGTTGATTAAAAGTACCTACACCATTAATAGTGCAACCGACATTGCGGTACAATGTTAGCGTCCCTACTTCTTGGCCAGCAGATCCGGGTTCTACTACTATCTACCCAAGAGATTTGTTGTCTGAACTGGCTAACTGAAGTAAGTACAGATAGTACAACACCAGCCTTGGTTATATGTGAATGCCTCCAGTTTTTGACTGGCAAGAAATCTTGCATTCAGAAAAATGAGGGAACACTGGCATTTATGAACGGATTAAATAATTAATTCCAACAAAATGTATACAGAGACTTTTTATATTGCACCCATCAGGATTATATGCAAGAAATATCAAAATAATAGTGGAAGATAACATTTATACCAGAAAAGGAGAGTGCTGATTGGTTGGCAAATAGTCTGTTTGATAGAGGCCTTGCCATGGAGAAAGTACTGGTTAATGATGACTGACACTAATTCCCAGGCTTTATTTACATTTTAAACCAGGCTGGATGACTCTGACCTTTCAAGGCATTGCCCTGAGAAAAGAATCGGAGGATGACAGTCACCTACTTTAGCAAGTTAAAGCATACACAGTGTTCTGCAAAGCACAGGGCCCTTTATTTTAATACATGTAGCTTCCTGCAGATGCAAGTGCCCATACTGTTAGCCCGACACACAGGTGATATCGATTGTCAGCATTATACTTCACACACTCAGGATTGTTTTGCAGATGTTTTCCAATCACAGCATCGCATCTCCTGTTGGAGATTGTGTTGTGTGTGTTGCAAATACAGGCTGATTTAGTATAGTCAGTACATTGCTTGTGAACAGCTGTATGTTATTTTGAATATTATCTGCCAGTCTTTGGGAGGTATGATCTCTATAGCCAGCATCACACTGGCACAGAAATCCCTATATCATATTACTCATTAGTGTATTTGACAGAATGTTTTTTGGCTTGTTGACAGCATCTAGTTAGGGACAAGCACTCATTTGATACTGCGTTGTAGTAGAGTGAGACAGCTAACTTCCCCTGTTACTCAAACCTTTGAGACACCTATCCTTCAAGGTAATCTGAGTAGAATGTTATGTTTGGTTCTGAAAACAACACTTTATAAATATAACAACATATTTTTGTTAAAGTGCACGTGTTCAAAATTTGGGCAAAATGTGTCAAAGCCCGTAATTGACCATAGGAAGTAACAATTAATACAAATTAAAATAAAACATTTATCAGCACTTAGCAAGGACAACGTTAGCAATGTGATTCCTTTTTTTTTGCCAAGTCTCTCAGTCACAAACATAATCTCATTGTAATTCTTGCACCTAGCCAACAGAGTTACTGTGTTCCAACATCATCTCTCAGCGTACAGTACAAAATCTCATCCCTATCCAGTCTCAACCCATTTGCTGAAGCACACTTCTCCATCTAAGCTTCTTTTTCCAGTTCATATATACAGCCTCCCTGCAATTATTGAATATAAACAGGCTCCCACACCCTACTTCAATTATACCTCTTGGCCCTAATTACAAAGAAATATTACAAAGATATGCCCATTTGGTTTTAGTAGTACCTTCCTTTTGACAAATCATTCAGCTCTACATCCCGTCTTTCAGTACCATTCCTAGCTCTATTTTATTGTCGATGCTCCAAGGGATTCTTGCTTCTGTATGGGAATTCTGAATCGTAAGATGTTTCTTGTTCACAGTGTCTAACCTGTCACCTGAAGGAGCAACGGTGGGAAGCAGGTGATGTGAGTTGTCCCAAGGAAAGGTGCCAGGTGTTGATTTCTACTCAACAAAACAGACAGGTAAACAATTCCCAAAAATGATTATCTTAGCTTTTGGTTGGCTGGCTTCAACAACTATGCAATTCACTGCAATCATATACTGCCAGATTCTTAGGGTATTTCATGCAGAAATCACATGGTCTCACCTGTAAACTGTGTTAATCATTCAATTTTTCTCTCTTTGTAATTCCCTCCACACTGTGTGTGCTATTGCCTGATAAAAATCACCAACATGCAGAGCAGGACCAGCTGCTCCCAACCTTCTGACAAATTACCCTTGAGACAACCTGTTAAGTGTAAGAATTGGCTCTGATCTTTATTGTTCCCCCCCAGGAAAGAATTCACCTCCCTGGATGCTCAGCCAAGATCAGGGAGTCAGAGTTCCAAACTTAAGGAGTCCATTCTGTACAAATATTAAGTTAGGGGCTTGGTAACAAGTAAATCTGCTGTAGCATGGCACAGTAGGTTTCAAACTCATCAGTTTGCAGCTTATTATGTCGTGTTACAGCAGATAGACTTCTTGCAAACCTCTAGCATAACATTTATGTAGATTGGACTTCTTTAGCTCATCAAAATTCTAGAAAGTAAGATGGAGATTCGATTATTAAGCAACAGCTAAATTAAATACTAAGCTTTAATTTACAGGATCTTTCTGTTACCTGAACAAATAAAATGCTCTTGAAATTTATACTGTCTTGATAGACACTAAACTCATTTTAACTCTCATTTCATGATTCTGTGAAACATTACATCAGCTTTAAATGTAGAGTTGGTTAAGCGCCGCAGATTCAGTACCACCCAATAATGGGAATGTGACAGAATCACTAAAGGAGTACAGCACAGGAGACCACTCAGCCCATCATGCCTGCAGCAGTTCAATAAATGAGCATCATTACCTAGTGCCAATTTCCTATTCTTTCGCCATGCCCTTGCACATTATTTTTATCCAATTAATCACACAATGTCCTTTTCAATGCTACCACATTTCCAGGTGGTGCATTCCATACCCTAACTGCTCATTGAATGAAAAAGTCTTTTCTCACTACACCCTGGCTTGTTCAGCAAATCACTTTAAATCTATGTCCTTTTTTGTTTGTTTTATGAGTGAGAACAATTTCTCCTGTGTATTCTATCTAGCCCATTTATGATTTTGAAAACTCTTGATCAGGTTCTCCTCTCAACTACCTTCTCCCCAAGGACAACAGTCCCAACATATTCACTCTATAATTGTAGAATATGCTCTTATCTTGCAGCTGCTGAGTTCCTACTCTCAGTCACTGTCATGTGAGAGGTGCTAACTAGAAGTCATGGAAGAGGAGAAATAACTAGAAGATAGTCACCCCAGATCATGCCTACATGCTTCTCATCTGCTAGTTCAGACCGTTACTGGCAGAAGCCCAAGACAAAATAGATCCTTTGAATCTCTAGGTTTCCATTAATGTGAAGTAGAGACCCCAATAAAGAAAAGGAGAAAATAAAGTTACAGAAGAGATTTGTACTTTCATCAAAATAAGAAGTAGCTCATGCACATTCCACAAAAGCCTAGAATGAGCCATTTTTGCACCAAATCTTTTTTTTTTATTGCTTAAACTTTCACCTCATTTAGTATTTTTAAAGGAAGAGTAAAGTTCACACAGCATAGTAAACTAGACATTGTAGGTGAAGGGATCAACAAATTCCAACTTGTCTTACTGCAACACTGAAGAGGTGACAGAGGAGTAAAGAACTTTACTAGATTCTCTTCTGCTGTAAATCCCCAAATCAAAGTCTTGCCACAAAGCTCAAACTGCAGCGACGTGGAATCTCATGGTAGTGTAGATACAAAAAGGGACAAAGAGTAGAAAGACCAAACATTAAGCAAATGGGTGTACTTGAAATATAAAAATAGGTTTAAAAGTCAAATGGTGTTTAAAAAAGGTGATGCTTCTCCAATTATCAATGAATACAAATATTCCTAAAGGTGGCTGCTGTTCTGCTGTAGGTTACTTTTCACAACTTGGGCATCTAATATAGATGACAAAACAATGACATATAAATCCTACTGATTTTTTTTTCAATTTCCTTTCCATGTCTATTGCTCTTTAAAAACTACTGTGTTACAAATATGTGCATGCATGTGAGTGCTTCCTCTGAGAGGTGGGAGCGAGTGACAGTGAAAGAGAACGGAGGTCAGGAAGTTTTGAATATTTTTAATGATGCAAAACTTGTCTATATCACGTTGGCAAACAGATCATTTCTCTTTTACTTCATAATTGTCAGGGACTCATAGCTCTGCCTGAGAGAAGGCAGAGGAAAGAATTTAAAGGCCATTTATATAGCACTTTTCACAATCACCAGACAACTACAGTCAAAAGATTATCACCAATAAATGCTATAAAGAATTCAGAAGAAATATCTTGAACCAGAGAGTGTTTATATGTGGACTTGACATCACATGAAGCAGTTGAGCTAAACAGTTGAGATCAATTTAGGAAAAAAGCTAGCTTAGAACATTAGGGAGACAAGAATATGCTGAAGGGTTATATGGAGTTGAATGGGAAAAGCCAAAAGACCACCTTAGCCAATTTGGAATGAAAGAATTTGGAGCATAGAAACAACCCTATTTAATTCTTGCAAAGCACAGCCGTAGTACCAGCAATTGAGGGTTCTACAAAAAGTACATTTTTTAGAAAAAGAAAATATGCATGTTGGCAACTGAGCAAAATTCATAGGAAAGGTCATGGCGTTCAAAGGAAGAGACAGCAAGTCAGAGAGATGAAATAACAAGTGTTGGGGAGGACAAAGGCAAAGTTCCACATAAAGGAACAGTTTGAAACAACACAAGAAAGCACAAGAACAGTAGGAGGTTATAAGAATGGAAAGTGTTGCCAGTAATAACAAAGTTACAGTCAACATTTCTTCACCTCTCTCTTGCCCTGCCCAAACAATTCAGCCAAACCACAATCCCACAAAACTGGAATTAACTTAGGTCTTGTTATTTTTCAAGGCCATATTTCAGCAGACATAATTTTCCTGGGTATGTTCTAATCAAATCAAAATGATAAATTATTCAACAGATATTTAAATATTTTAAAATGAACAAAGAGCAGGAGTAGGCCATTCAGCCCCTCAAGCCTGCATTGCTATTTAATTAAAACGTGGCCATTATAAATGTAATCTCAAATCCACTTTCCTACCTAGCCCCAAAAATGTGTCACCCTCTTGCTTGCCAAATATCTACCCATTCCTGCCATTAAAAGAATCAAAGTAAGGGCATTCTTCAGATGGAAATCAGGAGTGCAACTGGAGTGTAGGAGATTTAGAGGTGATCTGATAAAAGGTTATAAAATAATGAGAGGTATAGATAGAGTTGATGGTAGTTGTCTTTTCCCTAAAATGGGGAATTTCAAGACTGGGAGTAAACTATTAAGGTGAGTGGAGAGAGATTTGAAAAAGATGTAAGAGGCAACTTTTGTTTACACAGAGGGTGGTTTGCGTGTGGAATGAACTTCCTCAGGAAGTATTGGATGTAGGTACAATTACAATGTTTAAAAGACATTTGGATAGATACCTGAATAGCAAAAGTTTGGATGGATATGCGTCAGGAGCAAGCAGGTGTAATTAGTTTAGTTAAGACTTTTGTTCGACATGGACTGGTTGGACCATAGGCTCTGTTTCCGTGCTGTATAACTCTATGACCCTGACTCTGCTTCCAGTGCCTATTCAGGAAGACAGCGCCAAAGATTTGCAACCCTCTATGAAAAACAAATTTGTCTCATCTGTTTTAAATGGACAACTCTTACTTTTAATACAATTATCCTTAGTTCTAGAATCATCAATAAGAGGAAACACTCTCTCCAGACCTACCTGATATGATCACTTAGGATCTTAAATATTCCAACAAAGCCTTATTTTTCTAAACTTCAGCAGATATAAGCCGAGCCTGTCCAAGCTATTCTCACAACACAACCCATATATCCAAGGTTTTGTTTAGTAAAACTTCTCTGAACTGCTTCCAACACATTTGCATCCTCCTTAAATACATTAACCAATATTATACACAGTAATCCAGGTGTGGTCTCATCAATGCCCTGCTTAAGTTAAGGATAACCTCTCTACTTTTTGAATTTGATTCCCTTCACAATAAATGATAACAATTTTTTAGCTTTCTTAATTACTTGCCATTACTGCATTTTAGACATTCGCACTTCATTCACTAGAACATTCAGATCCCTCTACATCTCATAAGCTTTGCAATTTCTCACAATTTAGATAATAGGCTTCTTTTTTATTCTTCCAACCAAAATTGACAATTTCATATATGCCTACATTATATACCACTTGCTTGGCCTTTCTCCACTCATTTAGCCTGTCTATATCTTTTTATACCTCCTATGCCCTTTTTGCAATTTACTTCCCTTTCTATCTTTATGTCATCAGCAATTTAGCAACTGAACTTTCTATCACTTCAACTAAGCCATAGATATAAATTGTAAATAATTGAGATGCTCTGATCCATGTGGCATGTTATTTGTATTCTCAATAGTGAAGATTGATTCATCTGCCATCTCTTTAGTTTTCCAAACTCGCTTTTTCTAGACACAATGCTCACTTTCCTAATTGTTTTCTTTTTAAGATATCAGTAGAAGCTCTTACTATCAGTTTTTAAGTTTCAGTTTACTTTTCTTTTGTACTCTAAATTTCCCCTCCTTATTAATGTTTAAGTCATTTCTTTTTCTATCCAACTTCTAATCTGCCATCTGTCCTTGTATAATTATATGTTTTGTTTTAAATTTGATCATAAGTTTGATTTTCTAGTTAACCAAAGATGGTGAGTCCATCCCTTGGAAATTTTCTTACTCTTAGGAATATATCTATCCAGTGTATTCCAAAACATTCTCTTAAGTATCTGCTCCGGCATTTCTGTTGATATATCCTTTGACATAATTCAATATAGACAGCTCTTCTTTCATGTCCTCATAAGTGCCCTCATTTAACTTTAAAATATAACCTCCAACCCATTCCTCTCTCCCTCAAAGTGAATTTAACACTTAATTATACTACGGTCACTGCTACCAAAGGGCATCTAAAGTACATGATCCTTAACTAATACTAACATGTTGTGCGATACCTGGTCTAGTACAGCTTATTTCCTGGTTGGCTCCAGAATGTACTGTTCTAAGAAATTATCATTAACAGTCTCTATATATCTCCCATGATTATGTCATGCCTTTCTGATAGATTTGAAATATTACTTCCTTTATGCTCAATAGTATCATGTGTTTCCTATTAGGAGGCCTGTACAAGTGACATGTTGCCTTTTTCAATTACCTCTATCCAAATCAGTCCCACATCCTGGATTCCTGAATTTAGATCATCCCACCGTTGTACTAAAACCATTGTTAACCAATACAGCTATCCTTTTTATGGCTCCTTGTCCTTTTTAAATTTCTTATATCCTTCAATATTCAGGTACTAATCCATGTCATCTTGCAGCTCTCTCACTGAAATGGCTACCGTGTCATACTTATTTATTTCTATTTGTGCACTGATTTCATCTGCTTTGCTTTGAAAGCTACGTGCATTCCCATCGTCTTTAGTTTTATCCTTTCTTTTGTTACCTCTAGCCTTATCTGTGGAATTACTCTTCAATTTGTATCCTGTGACTCTTCCCTCATGGACTGTTTATCATTTCCTGTCTAAGTACCATTTTCTTTTGCTTTGTCTCTAGCCTTTATTTTGCCATATCTTCTCAAATTTGATCCTTTTCTCCTATGATTTAGTTTCAAATCCTCCCTTCTTCCCAGTGATGTTCAGGCAAGAACATTAGCTCCAGCACAGTTCAGGTGGAAGCCAATGTTGTAGATTCTACCTTCCCCAGTACACCCATGAATGCACCTTTCCTATGTCAGTCTTGAGGCATGCATTCATCTCTTTAACCTAATTTGCCACATACTAATATATACTTGCCTCAAGCATTATTTTTGAGACATGGCCTTTGAGGGTATGCTTCTTAATTTGGTGCCTAACTCCTCATACTGAATATGCAGAATCTGCTTTTGTTCTGCCAACGTTGTTGGTTTCTCATGAAATCATACATGTTACTTAGTAATAACGGTTCAGATGTCACCAAGATATTTTCAATATTTTATTATTTCATGGGATTTGGGTGTGACTGGAAAAGTCAGCATCTGTTGCCCATGCCTAAGTGCTCTTGAACTGCATCACGTGTGAGGCCATGTCTCAGAAGGCCATTAATAATAGACTATATTATTGTGGGTATGGTGTCATGTATCGTCCAGACCAAGTAAGGGTGGCAAATATCTTTCCCAAAAGATCATTAGTCAATCAGACATGCTTTTACAACAATGAAAGCTTTGTAGTTACCATTACTGAAACTAGCTTTATATTCCAGATTGACTGATTTAATTTAAAATTTCAATATAATTCAATTAGTTCACATTCTGGTAT
Organism: Hemiscyllium ocellatum; assembly: GCF_020745735.1. Taxonomy (NCBI): domain Eukaryota; kingdom Metazoa; phylum Chordata; class Chondrichthyes; order Orectolobiformes; family Hemiscylliidae; genus Hemiscyllium; species Hemiscyllium ocellatum. The sequence continues at coordinate 22,019,782 of NC_083425.1, read as the reverse complement.
TATACAGACCATGTAAGTATTCTAGAGTGTGATCTGAGCTCTCCTGACTCCTTGATTCCATGGACTTAGAGTTTAAAAAATCTAATGATAGCACACAGACAGTCATCGAGTCTCCCATGTATGCAATAATGAATAACAAAAAAGCCATTACCCTACTGGATGTAATCTATAGGCCACAAGTAGTGGTATAGAGCTACAGGAGCAAATTACAGAAAAAAATTGCAAGAAATAAAAACAGTGATATTGGAGGACATCAATTACATTAATATAGACAGGGCGAGTAACAGAATGAATGACTGAGGGTACAAGGAAGTATTACTGGAGCTAGTGAAGTGGGACAAATGAAATATGCTTCAGTGGGAAGTATTTGGTGATCATTATATTAGGTTTGAAAGAGTTACTTGGAAAGGACTTGGAACAACCAAGTGTGAAAATACTTATTTGGAGGATGGATAGCTTCAATGAACTGAAAAGTGATCTCACCTAGGTGGACTAGAATTAGAAATTGGTGAGCAAATGAGTGAATAAACAATGGGAGGTTTTCAAAGAGGACATGTTCAGGTAAAAAATGCAGTCATTTACATGAGGGAGGAAGAAAATGCACAATAGACTACAGTTTCCCACGTGATGAAAAATACAATAGTTAAAAGATAAATGTAATGTTCATAATACAGTAGAAAACCAAAACAAATATAGATAGTAAAGAGGAGGCCTATAAAAAAGACTGAAGACATAGGCAATATCCTTTTGGAGACAGAGGGGATGATTGAGTCATTATATGAGTACTTGGCATCTTCCTTCACAATAGAAATGGATGTTGCCAATCTAGCCATACCAGAGAAACCAGTATTGATACTGGATAGGATGAAAACAGATTACAAGTAAGTACTTAAAAGATCAGCAGCCCTCAAATTAGAAAAATCATCTGCTCTGGATAGGATATTTTTCAGGCTGCTGAGAAAAGCAAATGTAAAATTGCAAATACACTGTCAAGCAATACTACAGGAAACTGAATAAATATAAATCTTATTTAAAGTACATACAAAATGGAAAAAAAGGTGCTTATTGAATTGATAGAAGGAAAAGGAGAACAAAATATCTCCGTGTACACACAATGAGCATTGGCAATCCCAGAATATTTTGCTGCATATTAACTGCAGTAACCACATTAATAAAGAAAAACTTAAAGGTAATCTGCTTTGAGATAATCCATATGAGATCCACTGTCCTACAGCGTAGAGTTTGTTATCTGCAACCACAGGGATCTTACGTGAATTCTGTAATTTGTTGGCACGTATTCACACGTCCTGTGTGGGAGAAGGTTTAGGAGCATGCAGCGTGTGTTGTGATGGTCCTAAGCAACAAGAATATTAGCTGCAGGCATGAGCTAATACTTGTTTCTGTATTTCAGAAAGAAATACCTGAAACTCTGCCTTTGTGCCATCAAGGGCTGCACTGCAATCAAAGGCACTATTGTCCATCTGGAATACATTGCAAACTGTTTTTAAACAATCTTTACCTCAACTTTATAATCAATATCACAAAATGGATGGCACTGAAAGAATCAGTCAGTAATAAACTAATTCATTGATGGATTCACCCTTCTTATGAAAAATTAAGAAACTTTTGTTTATAAGACCTGGAGAACTGAAAACGACAGTAGGCAATTATCATGGAGTTATAGAGTCATAGAGATGGATAGTATAGAAGCAGACCCTTTGGTCCAACTCATCTATGCCGACCAGATATCTTAAATTAATCTAGTCCCATTTGCCAGCATTTGGCCCTTATCCTTCTAAATCCTTTTTATTCATATACCATCCAGGTGTCTTCTAAATGTTGTAATTGTACCAGTCTCCACCACTTCCTCTGGCAGCTTATTTCATACACACACCACCTTCAATGTGGAAACATTGCCCCTTAGGTCCCTTTTATATCTTTCCCCTCTCACCTTAAACCTATGCCCTCTAGTTTTAGACTCCCCTACCCTGGGGTAAAGATTTTGGCAATTCACCCTATCCGTGCCCTTCATGATTTTATAAACTTGTATAAGGTCACCCCTTAGCCTTCAATACTCCAAGGAAAATACTCCCAGCCTATTCAGCCTCTCTCTGTAGCTCAAACCTCCAACCCTTCCAATATCCTTATAAATCTTTTCTGAACTTTCTCAAGTTTAACATTTTTCTTATAGCAAGGAGATTAGAATTGCACACAATATTCCAAAAGTGACCTAACCAATGTCCTGTACAGCCACAACATGACCTCCCAAATACAATACTCAGTGCACTACCAATAAAAGCAGGCACACCAAATGCCTTCTTCAATATCCTGTCTACCTGCGACTCCACTTTCAAGGAACTGAGTTCAAGGAACTTATTGGGTAACTAGCCATAACATTCCAATAGAAAGTAAAATAGACTTTCAATTTTGTCCCCATAAAATCGTTAGTCTGGGGACTGGAAAATACACATACTCACCTCGCATGTGCACTGCAATGCAATGTGAATCTGAACATTGAAAAGTGTTACAATTTCACAGCTGAACTGTGATTTAGCAGGTCAGACACTGAACTCTGTGCAACAAGGTCCCGACATAATGTTTTCCATTTTGAAATAAAATTTATTTCTATTTGTGGTAAAACCAAAGTTTCAACATCTGCTTAATGAGTTAGGGAAGAAGCTCGGTGATGGTAATTACTGTAAACTTGTGCAATTTAGTTATTAAATATGGAATAACTCCATCCATTTAACATGAACACAACAGCAGCAATGCCACTTTAAAAAAATCTATGGAGGTTTGGTATTTGCTAAGGCTGCAGTAATAACTTTGACGAACCTATGTAATATTTTTAGATAAAATATCACCCATAGAGAGGCCTACTTAGCCCACTTTGGATGAAATTTAAAGATCTTTGACACTTTTACAAAGATAATTTAATAGTTTAAAGAAAATTTATTAAATGAAAGCACGCAACAAGATTGGGTAATTCATCAGCGGATTGTTGAAAGCAAAACTACATGGATACCTAATGTTTTTAATACTGTTAGTTATAGTTCTATTATGAAAACTGGAGTTGATATATAGTGAACTCTTTATATTATCTATTCCATCAGATTGATTTTCTCAGGCTGTGTAAACTTGTGGTTCAGAATGGGTTGTTAACACGTGAGCAGTTTAACAAAGGAATAGGTAATGAGCCAATGGTTTAGACACAGAGTCGTAGAGATGTACAGAATGGAAGCAGACACTTTGGTCCAACTCATCCATGTTGACAAAATATCTTAAACTAATATAGTCCCATTTGCCAGCATTTGGCCCATATCCTTCTAAACCCTTCCTATTCCTATACCCATTCAGATACCTTTTAAATGCTGCAATTGTACCAGCCTCCACCACTTCCTCTGGCAGCTCATTCCATACACGTATCACTTCCTGCATGAAAAAGTTGCCCCTTAGGTCCCTTTTAAACCTTTCCTCTCTCATCTCAAACCCATGCATTCTAGTTCTGGACTCTCCCACCCCAGGAAAAAGGCCTGTTCTATTTACTTTATCCATATCTCTCATGATTTTATAAACATCTATGAGGTCACCCTTCAGCCTCTGACAATTCAGGGAAAACAGCCCCAGCCAATTCAGCATCTCCCCATAGCTCAAACCCTCCAACCCTGGCAACATCCTTGTAAATTGCTTCTGAACCTTTTCACAACATCCTTTCTGTAGGAGGGAGACCAGATTTGCACACAATATTTCAGAAGTTTGGCTCTGTTAAAATTTTAGACAAATTTTCCTTCTTTATATTTGATTAAACAGTTTTCCCATACCTTATGCAGGTGAAGGAGATCTCAAATCTATATCCTGAAAGAAGATTTTTTTAAATACAAATCAAACATTCAAAATTTAATCTCCAAATTGTATTACTTTTGGTTCTCCATACTATCCTGTGAGTAATAATATACTGAACATACTTTTGCACTTAAAAATTAACTATTCTATCAATTGAATTAAACAAATAAACAGCAAATTTGGAATTTAATAGATAAAAAGTTGAATGGAATTGGAATTAAGTAGCAAATTAAGGGTGATCTTTTAAAGATGAACTTCTAACTGTCTGAAATCATTCCAAGCATTCTTGTGGTGCAGTGGTAGTATCTCTACCTCTGTGCCAGGAGGCTCAGGTTAAAGTCCCATCTACTCCAGAGGTGTGTAATAACATACATGTACATGTTGACTCACAGATATTCTAAAGTCATTCTAATATACTGGCTTACTTTGCTTCCATGGAACATTCAAACAATTGTCCCTTTTGAATAGGTTCCATTGAGATTTTAAAATGAACTAAAGCCATTGAGTTACATTTTACACTTGAAATAAAGATGAGCCTTAAAGTACTCTTATTTAATAGAATCAGGCAGCAACTTCCAGCAACCACATATGTACAGCAAATTCACAAATTGGGATGATACTTTCCATGATGCCCTGCTCCTCCAAATGTCACATGCTTACATATTAACACATTAATTAGATAATTCACGACTGGAATAAATAGAATGATATAACATTGCTGCATTTCCTTGATTAATGCCCATCACATACACCAAAAAATTTGAGGGATATTCATTCCAATTAAAATACCCTTTAATATCATGGTAAGTTTTAATTACTGGAGGACAATTTCTCTAGCATAACAAAATATGTAATTTAATGCCTTTGGATTTCAATGTAAAATTTAAAAAGTTAAACATCTTAAAGAAAATGTACCTTTTCTCTCTCAATACAATCTTACTTTCCCTCTCTATCTTCCTTCTATACTTGATTTGGCATTAAAGTCTTTTTTTAAAAAGTATCTGAAAAGAAATGTTTATGACCACCAGATGTCTCAAAGTGCTTTACAGCCAATGAAGTGCTTCTAAAATATAGTTGTCATGTAGAAAATGTAGCCTGCAACCTACATACAGCAACATCCCACAAACAACAACGTAACTTTCTTTTTGTCCAATGTCAATCAGAAAGAATTATTGGCCAGGTCACTGGGAATAATACATCTCTTCTTTGAATAGTATCATAGGAACTTTTACAACCACTTGAGAATCCAGAAGAAGCAATGGTGTGATGTCCAAATGAAGGCATGGTATTCCTCACAGTACAGCAATCCCTCAGTACTGCAGGTAAAGGTCAACCTAGATTTTTGTGCTCAAGTCCTGGAGTTGCACTTACGTTTGGAGTCTTGTAAATCTAAAGTGTGTGCTACACACTGAACTGATATTTGAACTAAAATCTCTTAGTTCAGATTCAGCATTCATTTACAATTCTTCAGTCATTGATTAAAAAATTACATGCTTGAATTTCCTGTACACACAAGCCCAAAATACTCTGCAGCAGGCACAGACCTTTATTAACTCCAATACTTACGGCAAGATCCAATGCAAAACCCAATGAAAATCTATGACCAAGTGACTGGCATAGTTGCTTCTCCACAGAGAAAATTCTGGCCTACTGGTATCTTTAGTATCTATAGTTAACAGACAGGAAATACAGAGATGTGGTAAGAAATGGATCTGCTGCCAATTTCTTTTTTGCGTTTCAGTGCAGCATTTCACCTCCATTTCATCTGAACGTTCCACCCTAACCCATTTGCTACTAACTGAAACATGAATGTTAACTGAGACTGTTATTTGAATATCATTCTCCCACACCCAAACACCATGCTACTTTGCCAAGGAGCCATCAAATGTTAATCATCGCTCTAGCTTCCCAGTGCAACATTGTGTTCATTGTCATTACAAATCATCCCTCACAGTGCTGCATTGTTACTCCAATATACGTTATCCATTGTACAGCAGCAGAACTCATCACACTTGTCTGTACATCTGTGATCAGCATCAATATTGACAGCTTTCAATAGACATTGGTTATGTTTTCTTAATCTGAATTATCACACACAGCATTGTGCCAACATATAAACAGGCAAACTGCATTCGTCACCTCAAAGGATGAATCAAAGGTTCAAAGCACAGTAAACATTATAGTCTTTTCTTATTTGAAATATATTCTCATATCTTTCAGTTTCTCCTGTCAGAACGTGAACACTAACTTCTATATCCATGTACTTAGATTACCAAAGTGACTGCACATCAATAGGTTTCATTGGCTGTAAAGCATTAGGAAGTACTAATGTAGTGAAATGTGCTATATATAACTGCAACTCTTTATTTCGCTTTGTGTTGCATTCTACCAATGCCACCATTTGCTCGCAATTGTTTTCCATTAAGGGCCTACTTACAGAGGCAGTGAAATAAACTTTAATACTGGATCTCCTACCGAAAGTGGAATCAGAGGCTGAGGTAGATACCCATCATGAAATGATCCTAGGATCATATTCGGATTCTCAATTTCATGACTTGGCCACATACTGACCTTGAACATTCCCAGTACCATATGCATGACTGCATTCAATCCTAACCCTCTCTTATTCAATGAAAGCAAGATATAAATTGAATATCATGCATCACAGATGAAGAAGTGCTCTGTACAATACATGCGGATGGAATAGAAAATTACAGGCACATCTGCACATAATAAAACAGACTATAATTTGCATAAATCAAGACATTGCAAACGATTTGCTTCTATTGGAATTGAATATACTGTAAATACAACTATATTTAAGAGTTGTGCAACAATTAGCATTACGCTACTTAAACCAAAAGAGTTGGTGCTGAGACATGCAAAAATTCCAAGACATTACACACTGTTAGATCTCAAAACAGTATTTATTACCTCAGAGATGACAGTCCAGAAACAGAAGAGAGATAAGAAAACAAGAAGCTGAGATTTCATGTTGCTTTCGGTTGTTTTCTGCAAAAGATCCATTTACTGCGACTATGTGATGAAGAACTGAATTATAGTCTGGTTAATTACAGGTATTTAGTCCTTTTTTTCTGGGCAGCCCAGCAATGTTTGTAAATGAGATCCTAACATACTGCTCCCGCACTAAACCCACGCCCACAAAATCCTGGTGGAATTCATTAGTGAAGACTTCCCCTTTTTAACTCCTCAACTACCAATTTGTATTGTTCAACATAGTCTAGTGTCTACATGGTTGCCTTTTTAAAAACAACTTTAATTTTACTCTTATGTATAAAACTTAGATAAAAAATCAGAATTTCTAAAATCAACACATACATATCTAAACTGATTTTTAGTATCTTCAAGTATCTTTTGAAACTTACAGTTTTTTTGGAATTATTTAACAGAGAATTTTTGTGGCTCCCTCAATGGCACAGTGCATAAAGTTATCACCCAATTAACACTGAGCGATCCAACTCAGTATTCTGCAGTCACTGCAATACCATAATAGATTTTGGCAATTCTTGGTTGGAGAGTGAGCAGTTCACATCCCTAATTGCTATCTTGTTGTAATCAAAGGACCACCACTTGCTTCAACTCAGGTAGGATCGGTGAGGGTGGTCATGGGTAAGCCCAATTGGGAAAGCAAGCCAGAACCTCCAAACTCGTTCTCCTTAATGGGAGCAAGTTGCTTAATAGTATTTATGCTGTGACATAAAAATGGTTGGCAAAGGATTTGGAATTGTACTCCAGTCAAGGTCTTCAGAAAAGGCATTGAAAATGACCAAAAAGGTTCCGAAAGCAGAACACAACCACTTTCTGGGAAACCTGACAAGACCTAAAATCGCACTGTCTATGCAATATTTTCATAGTAACAAAATAATTAGTTTAATTCCAGAGATTTATGCAACTAAAGTAAAACTTTAGTTTACTTTTAATCAGTTTATTTCCCACTTCTAGCATTAGGCGTAGTTCAGAAAGGACATGTAAGAATGAGTACTTAAGTGAAGCTGCAATAGCAGAAGTGAATTGGTTATGGGTAGGGGACTAAGTGCAAATGAGATGAAGTGGGAACAAAATTACTCCCATTAGAAAGAGTTAGCAACCAATGGATGTGAATTTAAAGCAATTGGTAAAAAGAACCTATGAGGAGATGAAAAGAATTTTTTTGTTTACCCAACAGGTAATGGTGATCTAGAATGTGCAGCCTGAAAATGTGATGTAAACACATTCAATAGTAACTTTTAATAGGGAATCCGATATTCTTCAAAAGGAAACAATTGCAGAGATATGAGGAAACAGTGGAGAAATGACATAAATTTTGGTTTAGCTGTAGCATGCAGTAGGAAATAAGTTCTAGCCCCATTCCAGCATTTGTTCGTATACGTCGTTTGCTGCTTTAGCATAATACTAAGAATGCTGGTGGTCAGAGGTACTGTCTTCAGATGAGGTGTCAAACTGGTGCCTGTGTGCATTTCAGGTAGCTGGGAAAAAACAATTCAAAGAAACCAGATCAATTCCTCTGCAGTTCAGGTCAACATATACTCCTCAACCAATATCAGTAAAACTGATAAATTGGTAATTTTATTGTTGTTTGTGAGTCCTTACTGTGTGATACCCGACTGAATTTTTTTACAGATCTACAGATCAAAGTATTTCTTCGGTTACAAAACACTGAAATCATGAATGCCACAAAAATGCAAGTCCTATTTGTTAATAAATGGTATGAAATTAAAGAATTCAGACCAATATATCACCAGTGAAGTAATTGTGATTTTGTCCTGGACATATAACTATTTCAATAGACCCCATTTGTGCGACTAAATTATGTTTTTAACGTATTGTGTACGATTGACTTTGCTGCATAAGGTGATGATTCCAAAAGGGCTAAATTGGGAGAATGCATTAAGCTCCACCCAATCAAAGATGTCACATGGGCTTGAGTGGAGATAAGGCAGAACATCTAAGGCATTTGTGGAGTGCACATCCGTATCCACAGATCTCCTCATAGTCTTAGCAACAATGCTTACTCTTCTAATGTACCTGACTGCTATCACGCCATAATCTACATTTTGTTTAAGTAACAGCCTCTTATTATTAAGGCTCATTATGACCAAAGGCCAAATCAGTCAAGACAATCAGTGGTAATATCCTTCTCCAACTAATACCACAGCTCTGTCCATTACTTTTACACATCTGTTAGTTCCAAATAAGCTTTAGCTCTTGAAATCATGCAAAAAGGAATCTTTCTTTAATCAGTCATCCAAGATACCATTTTGCTTCTAATGTTCCACATAATCTTCATCAGAGTAACACTGTGATCAGTCATCAGTAGATTAAAAATTGTTGGCCACTCCCCCTATACTGCACTCAATGAAATTTCATGGACTGCAGATCACAGAAACACCCTTTTAACACACCTTTAGAACTTATTTATTTCCTACTCCATCTACACCAAAAGCACCTTTGTGTTTGTTAGGTTAATACTGATTTAAATAATCTCAATTTATTACTCTTGACAGATTGTAAGAGTTTTGCCTTACCTTGGCATCTCTAACTATATTTTAAATGTTTATAGTATCCATATCTATGAATTTCAGTTTGTCAGCTACATCTGACGTTTCTTCTTTCTTTCATAAAGTACAGCTTATTTGGAAGCATTCTTTCCAACTTCTTTAATTTGCCTGTGTTTTCTCCATCTAGCTATTGGAAATTTTCCCAGCATCTAAACAATGTGGACAATGGTGAGGAGGTTGGGCGCCTACAATGAGAATGAAAAAATGAGATTCTCAGTGTCAGCAAAAAAAACTTCATTTAAGTTTCCAATTTTCTCCTTGAGATTCCAACAGCTAGATGAGAATCACTTGTGAGTAGAAAGGTCTATTTGAATGCATTATCACCTCTTTATTAAGTAACTTCACCTCATTTGTTTTGCTAGTCACTATGCTCCCAGGTACAGAAGAAGAATTAGAAGGTACCATTGCCCGGATTGAAAGACAATAGAATTGCAGTTTGCCAGTGTCTTTTCTACATCTCCATGTTGGCCAGCATTCCCCAACATCACATATGCTCCATGGGCAGCAAATACCTGCAACCCATGCCAATTGAGGTTGGCATTGGCATTGCACCAGTGTAATCATACCATCATGGCACATCTTGGACCAACATAACATACACTTACATTATACCTCAGCACTTCATTGCTGCTCTTTGTAGAGATGCTCCACTCAGGCCTCCTCTGCACACTCGTCCCTTTTCCTTTTTCTCCCTCTTTGCAGCAGCTTTTCTTCCCCTCCTTCCCCAACTTTCAACTCCTCTACCTAGAGAGTGGAGGCGAGGTGAAGGGAGACAAGTCATGGCCAGAGCCTGAACGAGAGCAAAGCATGCGGTAGAGTACCAGAGCAGGGTACAGAGCATGTGGGGGGGGGTACCAGAGCCGGCTACAGAGCATGCAGGGGGGAGTACCAGAGTGGGGAGCAGAGCATGCGGGGGAGGAGTACTAGAGTGGGGAGCAGAGCATGTGGGGTAGTACCAGAGCGGGGTACCGGGCATGCAGGGGAGTACCAGAGCGGGGTACAGAGCATGCGGGAGAGTACCAGAGTGGGGTACAGAGCATGCACGGGGAGTACTAGAACGGGTAGCAGAGCATGCGGAGGGAGTACCAGATTGGGGAGCAGAGCATGCGGGGTGAGTACGAGAACGGAGTGCAGAGCATGCAGGGGAGTACCAGAGCAGGGTAGAGAGCATGCGGGGGGAGTACCAGAGTGAAGTACAGAGTATGCGGGGGGGGGGGGGAACCAGAGCGGGGAGCAGAGCATGCAGCGGGGAGTACCAGAGCAGAGAGCAGACCATGCAGGGAGTACCAGAGCGGGGAGCAGAACATGCGGGGGGGGGGGGGGGGGAGTACGAGAAAGGAGTACAGAGAATGCAGGGGAGTACCAGAGCAGGGTACATAGCATGCGGGGGGGGGAGGGGGGGGGTGTACCAGAGTGGGCTGCAGAGCATGCGGGGGGTACCAGAGCAGGGTACAGAGCATACGAGGGGAGTGCCAGAGTAGGGAGCAGAGCATGCGGGGGGAGTACCAGAGTGGGGTACAGAACATGCGGGGAGTACCAGAGCGGGAGCAGAGCATGCGGGGGGGAGTACCAGAGCACGCGGGGGGGGGGGGGGGCAGGGTGTACCTGAGTGGGGAGCAGAGCATGCAGGGGGGGGTGTACCAGTGCGGGCTGCAGAGCATGCGGGGGAGTATCAGAGCGAGGTACAGAGCGTGCGGAGGGGTATCAGATCGGGCTGCAGAGCATGCGGGGGGTGTGCCATAGCTGGGTACAGAGCGTGCAGAGGGTTAGCAGAGCAGGAGCAGACCATACGGGGGAGTACCGGAGCGGGGAGCAGTGCATGCGGGGGGGGGGGGGGGGGTGTACCAGAGTGGGGTACAGAGCATGCGGGGGAGTATCAGAGCGGGGAGCACCAGAGCAGGGAGCAGGGCATGTGGGGGGAGTACCACAACGGGATGCAGAGTATACGGGAGGAGTACCAGAGCGAGGAGCAGAGCACACGGGGGGAGCACCAGAGCGGGGAGATTCCCGATGAAGGGCTCATGCCCGAAACGTCGACTCTCCTGCTCCTTGGATGCTGCCTGACCTGCTACGCTTTTCCAGCAACACATTTTCAGCTCTGATCTCCAGCATCTGCAGTCCTCACTTTCTCCTACCAGAGCGGGATACAGAGCATGCGGGGCGAGTACCAGAGCGTGGAGCAGAGCGTGCGGGGGGGTATACCAGATCAGGGAACAGAACAAGCGGGGGGAGTACCAGAGCGGGGAGCGGAGCGAATACAGGCCCAGTCCCAGAGCGGGGAGCAGAGCGAGTACTGGCCCAGTCCCAGAGCAGAGAGCAGAGCGAGTACAGGCCCAGTCCCAGAGCAGGTAGTGGAGGGAGTACTGGCCCAATCTCAGAGCAGGGAGTAGAGCAAGTACAGGCCCAGTCCCAGAGCGGGGAGCAGAGCGAGTACTGGCCCAGTCCCAGAGCAGGGAGTAGAGCGAGTACTGGCCCAATCCCAGAGCAGGGAGTAGAGCGAGTACAGGCCAAGACCCAGAGCGGGGAGCAGAGCGAGTAGAGGCTGAGACCCAGTGCTGGGAGCAGAGCGAGTACAGGCCCAGTCCCAGTGCTGGGAGCAGAGCGAGTACAAGCTGAGACCCAGTGCAGAAAAAAGAGCGAGTCACGGGCTGAGCAGGGAGCAGAGCGATTATGGGCTCAGTCCCAGAAAGGGGAGCAGAGTGCGTACAGGCCCAGTCCCAGAGTGAGTCATGTGTCGAGTCCCGGAGCTGGTAGCAGACTGTGTCATGGGCCAAGTCCCAGAGCACAGAGCAGAGCGATTACAGGCCGAGTCCTGGAGCAGGGAGCAGAGTGAGTATAGGCAGAGTCTCAGAGCAGGGAGCAGAGTGAGTACGGTCCCAGAGTGAGTCACGTGTCGCGTCCCGGAGCTAGGAGCAGGGCAGGTACAGGCCGAGTCCTGGAGTCGGGAGCAGAGCAAGTCGTGGGTAGAGTCCCGGAGCAGGGAGCAGACCGAGTCCCAGGCCGAGTTCCAGAGCACGGAGCAGAGGGAGTCTGGACCGTGTTCTGGAGCAGGGAGCAGACCGAGTATGGGTCGACTCTGGGAGCAGAGGCAGTTGCGAATCGATTACCAGAGCAGAGAGCGGGCAATTACTGGAGCGGGAAGCAGATTGAGTCCCAGACCGTGGAGCAGAATGTGTGGGTCGAGTCTGGAGCAGGGACCAGAGTGAGTCCCGGAGTGGGGAGCAGACTGAGTTGTGAGTCAGAGCCCAGAATGGGAGCAGTGCGAGTCCTGAACTGAGGCCAATGTGGCATTGTGTTCTGAAACCCAGCGGCATGGACTCGTGTTGGAAAATGACTATAACTTGAGTACTTGAAAGACACTTTATTCACATTCTGGACTTTTAAACTCTGTATTCCTATGCTACTTTTTATTATTATTTCAATTCTGTGACAACACTTAAAATATCTGTACCTAGGTACCCAGTATCTAAGATGATGTTGAGATGCAACACTACAAACTGCTCACTGCACTCATTCAAGTGCATGCGACAACAAAGACTGTTCTATTCTGTTGTAGCTCAATAACACATTACATTGCAATGCTCCAGCAAGGCCGTTTTGTGCTCAGGATGAAGCATCATTCTCATGCATCTGCGCAGGATGCATCTCTAATTCTTAGCTTGTCTTAGCACTCACTTAGTTTGTACTTTTTTGTATGCTCACAATTTTGCCTTGAATTATAGAGTCAGAGTCACATAGCATGAAATTACAGGCTCACAGTAGTTCTGTTTTGCCAGGTGATTATGACACCAAAGAATGTTCAAGGCCTTCTCAACGTGCCTGAAAATATCTTGCAGACAATTTATTGTCAAGCCCTTTTCATGTTACGGTGGTGGGATATTGTTGCCTAAATTCTCATCTCCGAATGCTTGCATGGCCAGCTCCACCAGGTCCTCATTAGGAGGTCCTCAAAGGACTCGTGTAACTGTGTGATTTCATCCTCTCCAACTTCCTCAAAACACACATTACATTAACCAGTTTTGAGAAGAGTTGTAGTTCAGGTTGAGGTTCTGGATGTAGGTTCATTTTCTGGAAGGTTCATTTTCAGACGTTTCGTCACCATATGTGGTAACAGCTTCAGTGAGCCTCCAGGCGAAGTATCAAGCTCAGCGAGCAAAGCTACATCCAGAACACACATTACATGCCCATTTCACTACCTCATTATAAAGGGCAGTTGGGTTGAATCCAGCGATTGTTCACTATCCCTGGGAAAGACTTCTTCCACACACTGCCCATGCAAACTTATCCAATACAGCATCAATGATGTTAAATTGCTTCCATAACTCTCGGACTTATGGCATTCCTTGAGTCGCAAGACAAGTGTTGATTTAGAGTAATTTCTGACAATACTGTCTCGATGGGCTGAAGGACCCATTCTATATTATATGATGGTAAGATTTATTTTCTTAACGAGAGTCTGGAAATTCTTATAGAGATTGAAGGTTCTAACTGCTGCTATGATGGCCTGCTCCACCAGCTGTATGATGGAAGTCATTCAAGGAGATAGGAACACAGTATTAATATTTTGACAAAGAGACTCATAGTCCAAATCATATCAACCAAAATGAGAAAAACTTTAAATGTCTAATTTCCTTGGCACAATACTTCTTCATTTCAGGGAAACAAAATAGGCTATGAACCAGGTACAGAAAATCTAGCTAGTTATCCATGCTTTAATGCATGGAATTCCAGGTAACAGGGAGGTGAGATATGTTACAAAGGTGTAAGGGGTACTGTACCTTTAAGAGAGTTGAAGGACTTGGCAAGAACACAGAGTACTCGAGAATTTACAATTTGGTCTAGCAGCTAGCAGTACCCAGGTTGCTATGAGACCAAAAAAATTTCAAATTTGGCCAATCAGTTTAAATTATGCCCCAAGAAACTAACCTCCAATCAAGTTTGAATTTTGTATTTTGACAATGAAATGATTTGATGCTTTGGGGTAGAAGACCATGAAAGATTGAACAGCTGGGGGAGAATTGCCCCATGCCACCAACATATGCACACTGCCCAGAGAATAGCTCTTTTAAAAGTACCTTTTATCTATCAATGTCCTGTGAAACAGAAATCCCGAAGAGGAAGTCAGAGAAAGCTACAAAGAGACGATTCGACAGCTGGCTGGCTTTGAAATTTGAACTTTTTGGTAAATCTTAAGTGGGCGGATTATCAGACCAGTATTGTAGAAGGGCAAGTAAAAGACAGGTTAGAGAAAGGAGTTGTAAAGAGTTGTTAGTTAATACTTTATGTTAGACTTTATTCTTTAAGTTCTTATAATTTTTGTACTTCAAATAGTGACTTTTGGAATAGTTCTTTGCCTCTCAAATTTCAACAGATTACAGCATGGGTTAAATCATTTCTGTGTTACAGGTTTAAATTAGCAGAAGGGTGTTTTCCCTGTGTTGTAACATATGACACAAATTTTCATTGCATGTGTGTTCTCGTTATGTTAAATGAGCAAAAGTTTCAGTTTTTTGTTGCCTTTGTATTGCCACCTAGTGATTCAGTGAGATTGTCTTTCAAAGTCTTAAAGTCAGGGATGCTTCTCTCATTGACAGAAATGTAGGTTCTTGACAGTATTTGTTTCCAATGCAGACCTCTCATCTGGCAAAGGTATTGGCCATCATCTTCTACATCACGTACCATGAGTGTATCAGCATATTCCAATGTAAGCACTTACAGCCTCCCCTTACATTTGCATATTCTTAAAGCCATACCTTGCCAGGAAACAATAAAACCAGCTGTGGCACGTATCAAAAGATTTTTGTTTCTCGCTTGTGTTTTTTTTAAAAACATTTTTATAAAAACTGAGAGCCTTCTGCTGGACAAGGGCAAGACTGATTGGCATGTTTTTCTCTTGAAGACCATCAAGCCAAGTTGGATTTGGATGTGAGCATAAGAGGTACAGTTAGTAAGTTTGCAGATGACACAAAAATTGGAGGCGTAGTGGACAGTGAAGAGGTTTACCTTAGATTACAACAGGATCTGGACCAGATGGGCCAATGGGCTGAGAAGTGGTGGATGGAATTTAATTCAGATAAATGTGAGGTGCAGCATTTTGGGAAAGCAAATCTTAACAGGACTTATACACTTAATAGTAAGGTCCTAGGGAATGTTGCTGAACAAAGAGACTTTGGAGAGCAGGTTCATAGCTCCTTGAAATTGGAGTCGCAGATAGATAGGATAGTGAAGAAGGCGTTTGGTATGCTTTCTTTTATTGGTCAGAGTATTGAGTACAGGAGTTGGGAGGTCATGTTGCGGCTGTACAGAACATTGGTTAGGCCACTGTTGGAATATTGCGTGCAATTCTGGTCTCCTTCCTATTGGAAAGTTTTTTTTAAGATTACTTACAGTGTGGAAACAGGCCCTTCAGCCCAACAAGTCCACACCGACCTGCCGAAGCGCAACCCACCCAGACCCATTCCCCTACATATACCCCTTCACTTAACACTATGGGCAATTTAGCATAGCCAATTCACCTAATCCGCACATTTTTGGACTGTGGGAGGACACCGGAGCACCCACGCATATACGGGGAGAATGTGCAAACTCCACAGGACATTGGTTAGGCCACTGTTGGAATATTGCGTGCAGTTCTGGTATCCTTCATATCAGAAGGATGTTGTGAAACATGAAAGGGTTCAGAAAAGATTTACAAGGATGTTGCCAGGATTGGAGGATTTGAGCGATAGGGAGAGGCTGAACGGGCTGGGGCTGATTTCCCTGGAGCGTCAGAGGCTGAGGGGTGACCTTATAGAGGTTAACAAAATTATGAAGGGCATGCATAGGATAAATAGACAAAGTCTTTTCCCTGGGGTCGGGGAGTCCAGAAGTAGAGGGCATAGGTTTAGGGTGAGAGGGGAAAGATATAAAAGAGACCTACAGGGCAACTTTTTCATGCAGAGGGTGGTACGTTTATGGAATGAGCTGCCAGAGGATGTGGTGGAGGCTGGTACAATGGCAACATTTAAGGGGCATTTGGATGAGTATATCAATAGGAAGGGTTTGGAGGGATATGGGCCAGACGCTGGCAGGTGGGACTAGATTGTGATGGGATATCTGGTCGGCGTGGACAGGTTGGAGCAAAGGGTCGGTTTCTATGCTGTACATCTCTGACTCGAAGTTGCCAGCCTATATTCCATTATCTCCATTGTTTCACTGCTATGTTGCCTTTTGTATTCAGTGCCATGTAGCATGTTTGATTTTCTCACTGTTCTTGTCACTGTTCTGTCAAATAGAACAAGTGATCTGTGGCTACAATGCAAGATGGTGAGTGATGTAGAGAGCAAGATCACCACTTTTACTTTGCATAATTATGTCTAATTTCACAAAGTCACATTTTTACATTGCTGCTTATGTTGAGATTTCAATGTTTGCACTTGTCATGCATTTTCAATCATGGCTGCACGATTACATGACTCAATCTCATGGCACACTTTCACTGAGAACTACAAATACAGAACATCAACAGGGAACATGGTGCAGGTGCTGCTGGGCAAGAATTACTGTGATGTTGTATCACCACATAAGATCTGCCGAAAGCATTCAGCAATATGCCAAACTAACGTTGCAGAAACAAAAAGCTGAAAGAATGTTAAAAATTGTTCCTTCGTAAAATAAGAATGAATGTGCAAAGAGAATATTGGTGCAATGAGTTGTGTGAATGCCCTTTTACATTTCATAATAAGTTCATGATAGAGAAGTAAATAGTGGGTTACGTTGATAGATTTAGATGAGGAAAGTTAGGAAGATGCTCAAGTGGAGCATAACCACTGGTATTGACTGGTTTGCTTCTGTTCTGTATACGCAATGCAAGGCAAGAAAACAACCTCCATCCAGATTTTAGAGGGGGAATATCTACATTACCTTGTCTCAAATACATCAAAAACACCTCAAAATGAGTCGTCAGAACACATGTTCTAACCAATACTTTGAAAGTGAAGCTAGTAATTTAATAAGCTAAAAGTTAAAAGAAAACATCGCAACAAAGTCCAGAACATTCATTTGTCACCCTCCTGGTTATGATCTAATCATCCTGTGGAGCTTTAAGAAAGCCTTAATGGGGGTGCTGGAAACTGCACTGCAAGGAATTACTGCTGTCAACTTTAGTAAAGGCCTTCACAACTTAATCAGGAATGTTCATATGATTGCAAGGTTTACAAAATTCCAAAAAAAGTTTAAAAGATTCATCAAATGTTCTGTTTATCCACACATTTTTAAAATGAAAATCTTAGATTTCCATAATTTCTAAACATATCAAGGTTATCTCTATTAAAAAATACAAAGTTAAAACACAAAGAATTACAGTACATGTTTTTGAACACATGATCGAGCTAGCATATGACATTTGCAAAAAAAATGCCATGGATTTAAATGCAATTATAATTTCAATTAAAATACCAAAATTTTTAAATCTCTACCTACACGTTTTGCAACTTACTTTCAGGGAAACCTCTATCTAAAATGTTCCATTTAAAAAGACCAAAATATTGGCTGAAGTGTTAGAGCAAATTGGTTCTGGGCAAGGCTAGCCAAACTCAGCAAATGTTTTGAGGAAATGACTTTCTCAGACTTGACTCATTTTATCTAATCATGCTGCGTTTGAATTTTTGATTTAGGGATATGAAAAGCCTCAAAACTACAGAACAAAGCATATTTGAAGATTGTAATACTGTGACAATAACACCATGCAGGTAAAATGCACAGCAATTTAAACACCATTGGTGATTTTAAGTAGTCGTTTGGTACTCTAGAATTTCAGTGTTGCTGAAAAAAAGACATTTTTCTCTAAGTCTTTCATCTTGCACACATCAGGACAAATCACAACAAATATTAAGAGGAAAACAATATTTAAACTGTATGAAGAGAGTGCCAATTGGTTGGCAAGTGAACTGACTAGTAAGGCATTGCCATGGAGAATACATTCGTTAATAATGATTAATAGTTAGCTGTTAAGGTTTGTTTAATTTTTAAACCAGACAGGTTGGCTCTGATTTCACAGGACAATGCCTTGACTAACAAATCAGAGAATTGTGGTCACCTGGTTTGTTCTGTTGAAATAGGTACAGTGTATGTACATGTTCTTTCCATCTGCAAACAGCATGGTTTTAAGCATTAACATACACAGCTTCTGCTGGTGAGAGCCTACTTGATAACGCATCACCATTCCTCACATAAACTGAAAATATTAATTTCCATCAACTTTAGCATTTCTTGTGAATTGATCCGATGAATACATGACAAAAATGTTTAGCAAAGTGTTCTTCAGCAATTGTCACATTTTATTTCTGTTCACCCAATATATTCTTCTATGCTACCTTCCCCCAATCTTGTATCATGTCCATCCTTGGTCACTTCTCTTATTTTTCCTGATTATTTTGAACAAATTAATCCTATTTTCCACAAATTCCAACACACATGTTTAAAGTTCTACTTAACCACTTTGTGCTGCTCATTGGAACTCATCTATTTTGGTGGCGACACTTCAAAACTGAAACCCAACGTTTGGGTTTTTTTTTAAAAAACCAATAGATTGAGAATCTAGAAGTCAATAGATCAGACATGCTGATAAGTTTACATTTGATACATTTCTGAATATTTAATCAGAAAGCAATTCCGTATGATGAGTCCTCAACCTTTCAGCCAAGAAAGTGATTGCACTCTGACAAGATGTCATTTGAGTTAATCTTGAATGTTAATGTAAAACTCTATTAGAATCTAAGCTGCATTTGAGAAACTAATTAGTTATCAGCAATCCTCTCATTATCATGGATCTGGAGGGGACAAGCTGTAAAAGATATGAATCATTGTTTTTAAGAGTCACCATTTTCAGCAGTTGATTGATATTACAGACAATCTATATATATATATATATAAAAAAAACCCTGCCAATTAGAAAGTGGAGTGGACAGGGAGAACTTGAGCAGATGTGATTGAAAACCTGATGTCAGGTGTATGAATGGAGGCGGCAATATTGCATGGGGGTGAGAGCAAGGAATACATGTTTAACCTAATTTAATATTGGTATTGATGATGCTATCAACACTGAAGAACTTAAAATTATCAATTCAATTATGTAAATTTGGATGGATGAACAGACGTGATACTCAAAACACTGTGGAATGCCTATTTAATGTGAAGGACTACAGGAAACCTTTGGGACAGAAACATTTTTTGGGTTCTTCCCTGGGAGTTTCCCTTAAACACAATTGTTAAAGTTTGCCAGCAACACAATATATTTAATCAGTTGCTATGCTGTCATCTTTGTGTCTAGCCAAATTAGAAATCAGCCCTTTGTAAAGATAAATGATTCATTATTTCGACATATTATGCAATGAGTATACGTCAGTCCAGCTAATTATTGGCCTAACAATCTACTTAAGTGTGGCTTCTCAGGCCCTATGAGCCTGCTCTGCCATTCAATAAGATCATAACTGATCTGATTTTAACCTAACTCTATATTCTTGCTTATCGCCAATAATCCTTTATCCCCTTGGTAATCAAGAGTCTATTTACATCTACCTTAAACAAAAAATTCTGCATTCACTGCCTTTTGAAGAAGGGAATTCCAAAGAGTCTCAACACTGAGAAACAGGCACCCCTTTTAAAACGATGACCCCATTTATAGATAGTCCCACAAGAAACAGGCTTTCAATATCCACCCACTTGGGTTCCTTCAAGATATTACATGTTTCAATGAAGTCACCTTAAACTCTAAGCTCCAGAGGGTACAGATCTAGACTTTTCTCAAGGCAATCCGCTCATTCCAGGTGTTAGTCTTGTAAACCTTCTCTAAACTACTTCCAGTAGATTGACATTCTTCTGTAAGTAGAGTGATCAGTACTGTACACTGTCCTGCAGACATGGTCTGACCAATGCCATGTTAACCTTGTGATTCATGCACAGGACACCCAGATCTCTCTGTATTTCAGAGCTTGACAATGATTCACCATTTAGATATGTTTTCTTTATCCTTTCAGCAAAAATGGATAACTTCACATTTTCACATTGTTACACCATTTGGTGGTTTTTTTGTAAGCTTTGTATCCCTTTGAAAGCTCCTTACACCCTCATCTCAACTCACTATCCTATCTATTTGTGTCATCAGTAAATTTATCTACCATATCTTCAATTCCTTCATCTAAATCGATTACATAAAATTGTAAAGAGTTGAGGCCTCAGCACTGAACCTTGTTGCACAACATTTATGACATCTTGCCAGGCTGAAAAAGACCTACATATTTCTACTGTGCATTCGGTTAGCAAGCCAATCTGCTCTCTATTATCAAAAACGTTATCTCCTACATCATGAGCTTTTATTTTCCACAATAGCCTTATCAAATGCCTTCTGGGAATCTAAATTCATTTACTGATTCTCCTTTATCTAGACCCTGATACTTGTTCAAAGACCTGCAATAAATTAGTTAATATGTGAGGGCGGTACAGTGGCTCAGTGGTCAGCACTGCTGCCTCACAGGGTTCGATTCTGGCCTCGGGCAGCTATCTGCGTGGAGTTTGCACATTTTCTCGGTGTTTGCTCCGTGTCCTCCCACATTCCAAAAAGATGTGCAGATTAGGTGAATTAGGTATGCTAAATTGCCTATAGGGTGCCCTAGTCAGGGGGAAGTGAGTCTGGGTGGGTTACTCTTCAGAGGATTGGTGTGGACTTGTTGGGCCGGAGGGCCTGTTTCCACACTGTAGGGAATCTAATTTAATCATGATTTCCTTTTGACAAGATCATGTTGGCTCTGGTGGATTGCCTTGAACTTATCCAAATGCCTTGTAATAATGTCCTTCATAAAAGCTTCGAACATTTTCTTTATGACAAATATTTAGCTAACTAGCCTGTAGTTCCTGCTTTTACCTCCCTCCCCCTTTTTTGAATAGAAGAGTTACATCAGCAATTTTTCAATTTAAAGGAACCGTCCATAAATCCTTTTGGGAAACTAGAACGATTTTACTGGCTACTTCTTTTAAGACTCTGGGATGAAATCCATCAGTACCCAGAGACTTGGCAACTCATGGTTCCAATAAGTTGCTCAGTACCACTTCCTTGGTAATTGTAATTTTCTTGAGTTCCTCTGTCTCTCTTTCAATTCCCAATTAGCTACATCTGGAATCCTATTTCTATTCTCTTTCATGAAGACTAATGCAAAATATCCATTCAATTCATCTGCCATCTCTATCACGTAATACTAATTCCTCAGACTCATTTTCTACAAGACAAACATTTATTTAGTTAACTTTAATTTTTTAAATATCTGAAGAAACTTTTCATATTTTCTTATTGTTTGGTCAAAACCTTAATGATAGAAAAGGCTTCAACCAATTAATAGACACTCTTAATAAAACTTGAATGCGCATCAGCTCTTGTTCTGAAATTTGGTTTGACCCTGCTGCCTTCAAAAATTCTAATACTAGATGTTACTCACTTTTTCTTCCTCCAAAAAAGAACTCTGCCCACTGTGCCCAGAAAAGTCTTACAAGGATGTTGGCAGGATTGGAGAATTTGAGCAATAGGTAGAGAATGAATAGGCTGGGGTTGTTTTCCCTGGAGTGTCGGAAGCTGAGGTTTATAAAATCATGAGGGGCATGGATAAGATAAATAGACAAGGTCTTTT
Source organism: Hemiscyllium ocellatum (assembly GCF_020745735.1). Taxonomy (NCBI): domain Eukaryota; kingdom Metazoa; phylum Chordata; class Chondrichthyes; order Orectolobiformes; family Hemiscylliidae; genus Hemiscyllium; species Hemiscyllium ocellatum. Next base: position 21,997,704 of record NC_083425.1, on the reverse strand, counting down.
CTCTGGGGTGGGCGAGTCCAGATCTAGAGTGCAGTGGTTTAGAGTGAAGGGGGAAAATGTATTAGGGACCCAAGGGGCCAATCTTTCATGCAGAGAGGATGGTGCGGGTATGGAAGGAACTGCCAGAGGAAGTGATGAAGGCTGGGACAATTCCAACATTTAGAAGGCATCTGGATGGCTACACAAATAGGAAGGATTAAGACGATTTGGGCGAAGTGCTGGAAAATGCAACTAGGTCAGTTTAGGATATCTGGTCATCATGGATGAGTTGGACTAAATGTCTGTTTCTGTGCTCTAAGTGACTGCCTTTACTGATAAAGGCTGATTTGAGCGACACACACACAGCCCCTGGCGTAAGAGTGCTCAATTCTAGATATGAAGAAGTGAGTCTGCCTTTGACGTAAAGGCAGCACTTGTCAGAATGCGGTTTCAAGGAGCTCAGCATAAAGTCAATTGAAATCTCTTCACTGGAATCATATCAATCGATATTTGTAGTTGTCGGAGTCAATCAGATCAGTACCAGCACACGGCTACAAAAATGTCTCAGAAAGTGTCATACGTTCAACCATCTTCAGCTGCTTTATCATAAAAACAGTTAGAAGTGGGATGCTAACTAGTGATCGAAAGTGGTTTAGTAACATTCACGATTTCTCCAATACTGAAATACTTCATTTGAATAGAGAAACCGCTGGACGTTTGTGCAATAGGTGCCAGGCAATTACCATTTTGGCCCTGCTGAATTCTAAATGGTTCTATCACCAAATTCATTATCAACATACTGGGGGGACCATTGACTAGAAACGAAACTGAACTAGCCATATAAATAATGTGGTTACAATAGGACAAAGGTTGAAGGTTTTGCAGCAACTCACCTCCTTACCAACCTGTATTATCTACAAGCCAGGAATGTAACACAATAGGTGGTGTCATCCTGGTGAAGCCACCAAATCAAGTCAATGATCCATCTCAACCTCCATCCGTGGTCCCCAACATCTCAGATACCATTTTTCAGACAATTTGATTCACTTCACATGATATCAAGAAATGATTGAAAGCACTGGATACTGTAAAGTCTATGGGCCCTGACAGTATAGGGTAATAGTACTGAAGATTTGTGCTCTGGAACTTGCCACACCTAAACAAGCTCTTTCAGTACAATTATAGCATTTGCAGGTGTGGAATGTTATCCTAGTATGTCCTGTACACAAAAAAGCATGACTAATCCAATGTGGCCAATTACTATCCCATTAATCTAATCTTGATTATCAATACAAAAGATATCAACAGTGCTATAAAGCAGTAACTGCTCAGCAATAATCCTCTGATGTCTAATTAGGGTTCTGCCAAGGCACTCAGCTCCTGACCTCATTACAGCCTTGGTTCAAACAGACAAAGAGCGGAATTCTCGAGGGGACGCGAGAGTGACAGCCCTTGACATCAAGGAACCATAACAAGACTGAAATCAATAGGAATTGGAGGCAAACACTCCTCTGGTTGGAGTCATACCTGACACATAGAAAGATGGTTGTGGCTGTTGGAGGTCATTCATCTCAGCTCCAGGATATCATGGCAGGGGTTCCTCAAGCCAAACCATCTTCAGCTGCTTTATCAATGACCTTCCCTCCTTCAGAAAGTCAGCAGCAGGGATATTTGCCAATGACTGCACATTGATTCAGCACCATTCACAAGGACTCAAATGATACTCAAACGTCCTTGTTCAAATACATGATCTGGATAACAGCCAGTCTTGGGCTGATTAGTAGCATGTAACATTTGCACTATACAAGTGGCAGGCAATGACTGTCACCATACGAGACAACCTAACCACTGGCCTTTGACATTCAATGGTGCTAACCACTACTGAATCCCCCATCATCTTGGGGGCTACCACTGACCAGAAACTGGACTCACCATATGAACATAATGATGATGAGGGGTCAGACATGAGGAACTGTATAAAAACAGAAAGAATGGCAGATGCTATAAATCAGAAACAAAAACAGAAGTTGCTAGAAAAACTCAGCAGTTGGTAGCACCTGTGAGAAATCAAAGTTAACATTTCAGTGATTTGGAAGTGGCAGTGTTGGACTGTGGTGTATAGAGTTATAAATCACAGCACTAGGTGATAGTCCAACAGGTTTATTTGGAAGCACCAACATTCAGAGCGCTGCTCCTTCATCAGGTGGTTGTGAAGTATAAGATCGCAGGAAACAATTTATAACAGAAGTTTACAGTGTGATGTAACAAATTAGATATTGAAAGAGACTTGGGTTGTTTGTTAAGTCTTTCATCTTTTAGAATGGGCATGTAAATTCCAGAACTTTCTTAAAGTTACATTCTCAAGTGAACTTTCACAATAGGTGCCATGTTGACTGAGATAATGCACTGAAGGTTGAGGTGCCCTGTGTGAGGCTGTCTGTGCCCCAATGTTCAGATAGATTCTAACCTTAAAAAAGGGATTTACAGAATCTTACGTGGATTCATGCAGTTTTTGAGCAAAATAAAATGTAATTCTGCAAGTACAAATTCACCCCACAAACTGGTGTGCGCGGGCAGGGAGATACGAGTTTGAGTGTGTATGCGTGCTTGAGAGAGAGAGAACGTAAATGGGTGTGTGAGAAGGTGCGTGTCAGAGTGGATGCGTATGTGTGAGCATATGAGAGACAGTCTGCATCTGTGTGGTGCACCTATAGAGTGACATGAACCAAAAGGTGCCTGTTGAGGCCCTCCCCATGGTTTTCGAACTTGGCTGTCAGACTCTGCTCAGCCACTTGGCGTTACCTGTCCCAAAGTCTGCCAGTCAGCATAGGGATCCATAGAGAGGCAACAAAAGAGTCAACGTGGACCCCACTGGAGGGCCGCTGCCCTGGACTTGACATGTATACTCAAGCCATGAGGAAATATATAAATGCCAGATTCATCAGCTGCAACCACAAGGTAGAGCAGATCATCCGATCACAATGCAACACCATCCATGCTCTCAAAACTAATCACAATGTTGTCATCAAACCAGCAGATAAAGGAAGAGCCATAGGTCATTCAGAATAGAAGAGGTCACTGCAAGGAAGTGTACCAACAACAACCAGGAACACTACAAGCAACTACCGGCCGACCTGACCAAAAAACACACCCATAAACACATTGATCAGGACGTTGGATCCAGTTCTTCAGCACCCTCATCCCACATACCTCTCACATTAGGCAACTTATACTGCCTTCCGAAGATGTACAAAGCCAACATAAAAGGACATTCCATCATTCATGTATTGGGACCCTGTGTAAGAACCTCTCTGGCTATGTTGAAGGCATCTTGAAACCCATTGTATAGGGGACTCCCAGCTTGTCACGACACTAAGATTTCTGACAGAAATTCAGCACCCACGGACCAGAAAAACCAGTAACATTCCTCGTCATAATGGACGTTTCAGCACCTTACACCCGCATCCCCCACAATGACAGCCACTACTCAATACCAACAACTGCCAATCTCAGAGCACAGTCCTACAACTCATCTGCTTTATCCTTGACCACAACATTTTTAGCTTTGACAACCAGTTCTTCATCTAGACACACGGAACAGCCATGGGGACCAAATTTGCACCCCATTATGCCAACATCGTCATGCACAGGTTCAAACAAGACTTCTCTACACAGGACCTCTAATCAACACTATACACTGGACATATTGACATATACAGGATCTCTTCAGATGAGGAACGTGACGGGCACTCAGAAGTACTCGAGTGCCTTCGTAAGAGCAAGGTACAATGCTCAACTCATCATCTGTCAGTTCAGACATGCCACAGCGAGAAACCGTAATGACCTTCTCAGGAGACAGACACTAGCTGCAACTAATAGGGTACCCTTCATTGCCCAGTACTTCCCAGGAGCCAAACAAACGCCATGTTCTTCACAGCCTGCAACACATTAGCAATGAGGATGAGCACATTGCCTAGAACTTACCCACTCCTCCACTTATCGACTTTAAACAAATCACCAAACCTCAAACAGATCATTGTTCACAGCAAACTGCCTGACTTTCAGGACAATACCATACAACCTTGTCACAGCGGACACACAGTCCTCTATAGACCCCCTTACGTAGACCCCCTCATTCACAAGCTCTCTCTCATACACTCCCACACATCCTCTCAGACTTGTATGCCTTTACACTCTTTCTCTCTCTCACACGCACACACAAGTCTGTGGGGTGAATTTGTGCTTACAGAATTACATTTGATTTTGCTCAAAAACTGCATGAATCCATGTAAGATTCCTTAAATATCTTTTTTAGATTAAAATGAATTTGAACATTGGGGCACAGACAGCCTCACACTATCAATGCATTATCTGGCCAACATAGCACATACTGTCGAAGTTACATTCTCAAGTGAACTTTAAAGTTAGCTCTGGAATTTACATATGAACGAACAGAAACCAACATGTTCATTCTAAAAGATGAGAGACAAACAGTCCAGGTCTTTTTCAATATATAATTTCAGTTAGATCACACTGTAAACTTTTGTTATAAATTGTGTCCTACAATCTTACACTACACAACCACCCAAAGGGACAGCGCTCTGAAAGCTAGCGCTTCCAAATAAACCTGGACTATAACCTGTTGTGATTTTTAACATTTCCGTGACCCTTCCCAGTTCCTCAAGCATCCATTGCCTCTACCATCAATGCTTAGTTGCAGTAGTGTGTACTATCTATACGATGCACTGCAGAAATTCACCAAAGATCCTTAAACGTCACTTTAAAACTTCCAGCTAGAATGACAAGGGCAACAGGTACACCATCTCCTACAAGTTCCCCTTCAAAAGGCTTGCCATCCTGGCCTAGAAACATATCACCATTCCTTCACTGCTGCTAGATCAAAATGCTGAAATTCTCTCCCCAAGGGCATTCATTATTGGTCTATCAACAGCACAGGCACGACAGCAGTTCAAGGCAGCAGCTCACTTTCACCTTCTCAAAGGCAGCTAGGCACAAGCAATAAATGTAGGCCAGCCAGCAACACTTATATCCCATGAGTGAATGGAGAAAATATGTTCCATTTGCCTGAATGAGTGCAGCTCCAACAGCATGCCAGATCAAAGCATTCACTTGACTGACACCCCATTACGCACTCATTCCCTCCAAATCAACATGTACCATATACAAGATGCATTGCAGCAATACACACCCCCTCCTAAACCAATGCCTTCTACCATCAGGGCAAAAGCAGAACATCCCTCAATTTGTATATTTCTCCCCAACTAATCCCACATGAAAGACTCTGAACATTAAATCGCCATTTGCGCTATTTTGGAGCAAAATCTGGAAATTTTCTAGCAAAAGTATAAATACACCTACACCAAATGCTTCAACAGTTCAAGGCAATGGCTCACAGTCACCTTCAAGGCAAAGACCAGATGAACAATAAATGCTGACCATGACACCACTGCTCTCATCCCATTAAAGATCAGAAAGAAATCTTGATATTTTACATACTGTTCAATAAAGTAGCATATAATTATAATATATATTTAAATGGGCTACAGGAAAGATGGTTTATGAATACAACTTTTTGTAGGGGTCAGGACAAATTGAGAAGGTTTTGTAAATGGAAACCTTAGCTTTATAAATAGATGCATACAACTAAAATATGAACATTATGGTAAACCTGTAAAAATGTTTTTACTTCAGATTTCCAGAAAAATATAATTAGAAATTCAGCTCATGTAGCCAGGCAGTAAACCAATGCAAAATAAAGTGTATAATTGTCACCTATACTTCATACAAGGTTTTAAAAATTACCATTAGTGGTTCTGACATACATCTCATCAATATCTCAAAATACAAATCAATGTTCTAATGGTATCATGCCCTGGAAAGTCAAAACCACCTTAAGGTCTCAAATAAAGTGGGGATACGACTGAAAATAAATTTGAAATAGGTAACAAATTTTTTTATCATGACCTGGTCTAAAACTAGACAAGTTTTACAAAATCCTTTGAATTAAAATTGCAGTAAATAGAAAAAAAGGATGGACTGATTTGGTTGCTGCATAAAAAAACCTTTGCAGTACCAAATAAGAAGTTGGGAGATATGGTGCCCAGTACTGGTGAAAGAATTGATTTAAATCATAGTGCAAGTATTTTGTAAATTTTCATTATAGGTATGCACAAAGGAAAATTTAAATGGAAATAAATGTAGATAAAATAGGAACAATTTTTAAAAATTGTGAATGTAGACAGATCATTTGAAATACATTGAAGAAAACTGACAAGTTAGAATGCATACGATCTAGCTAACCTGGAAGAAAAATAAGGTATCACAAATTTGGAAATGTGGGTGACCACTGAATCACCACCTCCCCAAAAAATTCAATTAACTCCTTCCATTAATTTCAACCTTCATCACATCCAAAGAAATCCTGATATGCGCTGAAGTAGAACCAAGCATCACTGTAGGTTTCCTAACTTTTCTGGCATTAACTGATCCATATTGTGGCCATGAAGGATCAACTCTGCATATGCAGCAGCCAGGAGGAAAAGATCACAATGGGGCATGGTTTCATATCAGATTGAGAAAATGCATGAGATGCTAGGAATGTTTTAGCCTGGCTGTTAATGCACACCCTTGAAATTAAGAGTGATTACAGACAATTAAAAAAGCTCAAGCTCAAAGTTGAATTGGTCAACAGGAAGCAGCAAGCTTGTCGAGAAGAGGAACATTATATCTGGCAAAGTTTAATCGGTAGAATGTCTCCCTGCCCCACCAACTCCTGATCCAATATATCATGCAAAGTTCAAAGTCGAGTCCTTAGGAATGACATGCTATTATGAAAGACAACTATTTACATTTTACTTGAATCAGCTAATGGTAAAATAAATCTTTACATTCATGTTACAGGGTCAATGATTTGTGTATCTGCTTCGGTTAAAAAAAAAATCAATAAATAAGAGAACAGTTTTCTTTTTAATAATTAACTTTTATTGCTTGACCTGTCGTCATTAGAACACTCTATAACAAAAGGATTATTTTAGCACATACATCTGATCTTATACAGTCATTGGGAACAATACAAAAAATGGTCCTTGGATAATCTACATATTATCACGCTGTATTCTCACTTTGCAACTTTTGTAGATAAGCTCGTGAGGATCACTCTGATCCCCACATAAGATAGCTAAGGCAAACTACATCAAACCGTGGTCGTTTGTACATACAGTTCTGATTGCACACAACAGTTAAAGCTTCAACTGCATCAGATTATTCAAACTCATCAGCTGCTTTATAATAAAAGTTAGGTAAATAAAAACCTTAAGAATGTGCAGCAAGCCAAAGACAATCTGCTAGATGCTAGGGTTGTTGCAGTTGGACTCTGCGAAGAGTTTCAAAATTATTGGAATATGGTGTCAATGTCACTCATACTGGTAATCAACAGTATTGGTAAGCTCAATCCTGGAATGACATTCATCCGCTTTGTTAAATTTTCCCAATTAATGAAGATAAAAAAATTAAATATAAAGCAACAGGTTTCAACTACGCAACATACCAATATATTTGGAAGGATACCTCCCATAAGCAGCTGATTTAACTTTGCCTATGCTAGGAATATCAAACCAAATTAGGCTAATAAATTTCAGCCTTACTCTCAACTCAACTTCCAAGCAAGTTGAAATTGATGAAACAGGAATTAACTCATTAGAAAAGGAATTCCAATCAATAATCAGACATTAAAAGGTTACTCAAGTTCAATTTATAGTTTTCTATTAAAGAAAAAGGTCAATAGATGTAACTCACTGTCACAACAAGAATTGGGCATGACATTCATGACTGCCATACTATGATTACTCAAGAGACATTACTTAGATCCCAAAGGAAAATCCACCCCCACCCCAACAGAATGGAACTGGCCCACGCAAACTTCTACTCAAGTGAAAGTTATCATGCCCTCAACACACTAGTCTTTCTTTATTCATAGATTTTTATGCTACATCTTCACACTACACAGCGTCGTAAAGGTAACTGCATGGATAAACTGAAAAACATGCAAGTTACATCATTTCTACTGTGCACACTGCACAGATAGCTGAAATGACTTTGCAATTTTGCATCAGGTTATCTCACATAGCAATATTTGTGCCGAATAAAAACTTGATTTAATAAGAAAACGCAATAATAAAAGGAAAACCTACAAATAGCCTATGCCCAACCCAACTCTCCAAGCAATTTAGTTTTAGCTTGCTGTACAATTCAAACACTTATTCTAATCTAAATCATTGTATATAGAATAATGGATATAATTTCATCTAATTACAGCTGTGTGGAATTTGTAAAATGTGCGAAATGAGCACACGTAATACAAAGCTGTGAAATACTGAAATGTCATTAAGACTCAGCAATGTTCAAAGTCTCAAAATAAAATTGCATGTCATGCCATACTGAAAAGCTGTTGTAGTACATTTCAGAATGCCAGTGTGTCAGCTAGTTAGGGATAACACATCCAGTTTTTGGTTTCTGCATTTTACTAGTGTGTCTGGGTGTACACTTGTATAATTTCAGCTGAGCTCTGGTGTATGCCAATAATGGAACAACAGTGCCAGCTACTGTGAATAGCAAAGAAGTGCAACTATAATTAAACACAAAATAACATGGGTACTAAAGCACTGCACCAACTTAAATGTCAGCCATTAATCTTCATTTAAATAGAAACCACATTGCACCATCCCAGTCTAGCACAAGACAGCTACTTAATACCCAAACATGTCCAGAGCTATTAATAAGCTCCAAATAGCAGTGGATAGTTTATAGACTGGGTCAGGACTGCAGAAGAGTTAGGGATGCATCGCCCAACATTGCGCTGCCAGTGCTGGTCAAGTACAAATGCACACAGTACCTGCACCAGTACCTGTGAAGACAGTACTGGTTTGTTACTAAAAAGGAATGTTTACTTTTTTGTTCTTGGAATGAAATTACATTTGCTTAATACATAAAAGTTTAATTTTGTAACCCTTTCACTAGCTCTGTCTCAACAAGAAATTGAAAGCCAATTGTATATAAAATTAGAGTGTAAATCAATCTGCAAATTATGTAGTCCAAACTAACTAGCTATCACGGTCACTAGCAGGATCACTAACAAAATTAGATTAAAAGGTTACTTGTTAAAATCAGATGGGGTATCAATATATTACATACATTTCCAAAAACAAGATTTCTAACTTTATCATTGTATGATTGAGATTGCTTGCAGTTGATGTTTTGAATTATTGCTCTGGCAATAGCAACAATTGAGTGCTTGCTGCCCTACTTAAGGAAAAGCAATACATTTAGTAATTTCAAAAACAACAGATCAGTAAAATCTGTACCACTTAGTTGCCAGTATGTGTAAAATCACCAGAAGCAAACAAAGCCTTTCAATTGAATCAGTTACATTTTTTACTTGGTACAGAGCAGACCAATACATCTAGCTTTGTTAATCCATCCCTACAGAATTCAATGCTGTATCAATCTCAATTTGGGCTGCAGACGTTTCTACAGTTTATGCCAATAAAACTCCATCACTGTCCAGCAAGAAGCATGTTTCAAGTGTAGCACAACTAGTTTAATTTCCCTATTGGAGATGGAATGGCACAGTATGCTTCTGTGCAGTGTTCCATCACTATTGGCAAAGCTCATACACTTGAAAAGCAAACAAGTCAGACAGAATTGGTGACTTTCTGGCTGCATGTCAAATACACCCAAGACTAATAGAATTTAGCTTCTGTTGTCAGGAAGGGAGGCTAAAAAGAAAAAAGACTGCAGTAGTTCTTAGCTGTTGAAAGTGCACAATGATATGGGCTGAGAACCTGGTATGCCTATTATTGCAAGATTTCTGCAATATGTATAAATCTCGACCATTACCACTGCCTGCATCCATAAGAATAAGGTCAAAAGCATTTGATCGCCAAAACAAAAAGGCGATCCTATTAACCAAAACAACAGTGACTGAGTTATAATGATGTTGCGTTTTGAAAGAAAAATTGGATTGTATATAAAATGAATATAAATGTACATTAATTTTTTTTGCAAGCAAAGATTTTGCTACAACTGCACAAAGATAGGCAGGCACCATTAAATATTTGGGAGATTACTGAAAAAAAAAATCAAAGCTTTTTTTGGAAAAATGTCTGAATGAAACTTAATGTGCAAATGGGAGTGATGTAAATAGACTTGGCTAAAAATCACACAGGCCTATAAGATCCTCATAATGCAAGACCTAAAGCTACACAAAAGAAAACAATGGTTTTTAATTTGCTTCATAGCAAAAAAGTTAAAATGTATTTGTTTTTAAAAAGTAAGATGAAGAAAAAAGTCTAATCTCAATTTAGATGCTTTTCCTCACGCATTGTTTTGCCAAGTGCAAATGCTACATAGAAATATATTTCGAGCATGTTTTTATTTAAGCGTTTTCTGCCTTGACCACACTAAAAAAAAAACATGTTGGCTCAAGAAGTTCCAAAAATAATTGAAACTCTCCAGCCTAAAACCCAAGATTTTCCAGGAGTACAATTTTGAGAGATTCAAGGCTCACGAACACACTATAACGTACCTTGAAACAGAGCAAGTTAAAGGGTTCAAAATCCTCTGCTCATACTACCAAACAGAAGCTTAATTATCTGTGTATCAAATCGCACTGTTCAGTTAAAACAGCAAAGTTTTAATCTTCATAAATAAAAATCAATGGGAAGAGTTCCACACACAAGCATCAAACAAAAAGAAAATCTTAAATGAAGCTATATTGACTGAAGAAAGCTGATGCAGTGTGAGAAAGACGCAAAGCAAATGTGACATTGAATGCTACAAAGGGAATGCCTTCTCTGACAATTAGGAAGCTGTGGGACTGGTGGTGGTCTTGCCACAGGAAGCGGCATTTTAGACGAATGAGGCAGTTCGCTCTGGCAGATGCTGCAGCAGCAGAGAAGATTTCAGACAGACAGCGATACAAAGCTGTTGTACTGCTGGATGTTTCGTTTGAGTATGTCAGAGCAGGGACCCAGGACACGTTCAAATCGAGGTCTGTCCAGTTTCACGCACTTCAACGGACCACGTGCTACCACAGTGGCAGCACGGGGACGATTCATCAGAAGAGCAATCTCACCTAAGAGATAAAGAAAAAGATTTCAAATCCACCTGTAGTCTTGAGAAACTGAAACCATGAAACAAAATGAAGCCCATGCTCTTGTTGACCTAGGTGAATTTACCATGCTTTATGATATCTGAACTTTTTAGGCAAAATTTGATTTGAATTGAGTCATTAGACAATCTAAGCTGATGTCTAACTACAATCACTCAGTAGCCTATTATTCAATCCTATCTAATAGCAATACTCTCATGTTCTATGTAGCTCAGCAGCTCTATGGTAGACAAAAATCCATCTAAAACTTGTTTTTTTTAAAACTTCAAATATTAGAAATGCTTACAGTATTAAACTTTAACATTTAAGCTTTGACAAACTCACCAAAATAGTCTGATGGCCCCAATCTTCCAACTTCAACAAACTCTTCATTTTCTGACCTGCGCTGTAAAACAGCTGCAGTACCCTAAAACACAAATTTCAAAGTAAAAGTATATTTGAAGCATTAATATTGGAGGACAGGAATAAAATCTGTGGCTGTAGGAACTGCTTTTATGTTTGAATTGTATCTTTTTTTGAGGTATCTTCAATGTTGGAGTTAATTTCCTCAAATTCTAGAAGCAGTAATTATTGTTTTATAAGCGGTTGCAAAACTTTGGGTAAAAAAAAAATCAAAAACAACAGCACTTAAAGGAGGAAAAGAGACAAAGACAGTAACCACATGGGAAGTGAATCAAATGGAGAAATAAACTTGTAGAGCAGTCTGACCCAGCAGTGAACCTATACAGCTGGCTGCCTCTGCTGTTTGGTTTCAAGCATTTTGAACATGACAGTTGGTCTAAGAAAATAAACAAGCAGCAAAATTCACAGTTGACCTTGGAGAAACTTGTGTGGAGAAGCTCACAGCAGGGGAGCAGCTACCTGCCCAGCTTTTAAAAATGTAACCTTCAAAGTTTGTGAAAATATTTGTAGCTCGGGTGCTCGTTGTGGTTCTGTTCGCTGAACTGGGAATTTGTGTTGCAGATGTTTCGTCCCTTGTCTAGGTGACATCCTCAGTGCTTGGGAGCCTCCTGTGAAGCATTTCTGTCATCTTTCCTCCGGCATTTGTAGTGGTTTGAATCTGCCGCTTCCAGTTGTCAGTTCCAGCTGTCCGTTGCAGTGGTCGGTATATTGGGCCCAGGTCGATGTGCTTATTGATTGAATCTGTGGATGAGTGCCATGCCTCTAGGAATTCCCTGGCTGTTCTCTATTTGGTTTGTCCTATAATAGTGTTGTCCCACTCATGTTGCTTGTCAACTGCGTGCGTGACTACTAAAGAATAGCTGGTCGTGTCGTTTCGTGGCTGGTTGGTGTTCATGGATGCGGATCGTTAGCTGTCTTCCTGTTTGTCCTAGGTGGTGTTTTGTGCAGTCCTTGCATTGTGACACGGAACACTAGTCAGTCAGAGGCACAAACAAGCATTCCTGCCGTCAAAAGTGAAACATCAGAATAATGTGTTGCCTTGCTGGTGCCAGAATCAAAGCATATTTCAGAGTTCAGAATATTCTCCAAGGGGAGAGGGACTAGGAGGTCATTGCACACATTGGAACTCTCAACATAGGAAGAAAAAAGGTCAAACTTCTGCTGAGATCATACAGAAAGTTAGGCAGGAATTTAAAAAGGAGGTCCTCAAAAGGTAGTAATATTTGGATTACTCCCAGTGCCACAAGCTAGTGACGGTAGGAATAGAGAATAGAGCACATGAATGCCTGGCTGACACGCTCATGGAGGGGAGGAGGAATCACATTTTTGGTTCACTGGAATCTCTTCTGGGGTATAAGTGACCTGTATTAAGAGGACGGATTGCTCCAGATTTGGAAGGGACTAATATACTGGTGGGGAGATTTGCTAGAGCTGCTCAGATGGATTTAAGATGGAGGAAGAATCCAGGGAGATAGTGAAACTGGTGCAGTTGGGAAAGTGAACAAGTCGAACAGTCAGCACAGATAGGATCAAAGCAGAGAATGGGGTAGAACTAATAAATTAAACTGCATTTATTTCAATGCAGGAGGCTGAACATAAAAAGGCAGATCAACTCACGGAATGACTGGGAACTTGGGACTGGGATATCAGTGATTAGAGAGACATGGTTCAGGGATGACCAGAAATGGCAGCTTAATATTCCAGGATACAGATGCTGTACAAAAGGGGAGGAGGATGCAGAACAGGGAGGGGAGCAGTGTTTTTGATGATGAAAAACATTTCAACTGTATTTAGGAAGGATATTCCTGGGAATATGTCCAGGCATGTTATTTGGGTGGAACTGAGAAATAAGAAAGGGAAGCAGTCAGAAGGCAGAGCAGAAGTGAGCATAAGAGTACCATAGCTTGGGGATCGCAGCCCAGTCAGCGGGAAGCTATCGGAAGGCAGAGCAGAAATATAAGAGTACCACAGTTCGAGGGTACTCTATAGCTGTGAAAAAAAATTGGAGTGACATCACAGGGAGGCTGTGACCTGACTGGCTGGTGGGAAATCTGCACTAAATTCAAAAAGGAACCAATAAATTTCATTAACTCAAAAAATTCTGAATTAATAAAAGTAATTAAGCAAAATTGGCAGGACAGGTAATATGCTGCAGCTGTATGATGTGGGAGCAGGCTGATCCCATTGCAAACTGCAGTGGCCACATCTGCAGTAAGTGTCGGTTCGCTGGAAGAACTCTGGCTCACAACTGATGAGCTTCAAGCACTGCAACACATCCCGGACGGGCACAGTTGCCTGGACACTGTTTCAGAAGGCAGTCACACCATGTAGATTAAGTACTTGAAATTTGGTCAGTGGCCAGGGACAACAAGGTGCGACTGCAAACAAGGCAGGTAGAGGGATCCTGCAGTCAGGATAAGGGAAAGGGCTGCAGGGAGGAGCCAACTAAACACTGCACCATGGTACAGGAGGCCATTCAAGAGGAGGTAGCAAAAAGACAAATGGTTGTTGCAAAGGATTCTATAATTGGGCAATAGATAGTATCTTTTGTAAACAGGATTCAGAGTCTCTCGTGGTGCATTGCTTGCCTGATACCAGGGTAAGAGTTATCTCTGGCTTCAAAGGATATTGAAGAGGGAGGGGGAGGATCCAGTTTTTATTGTGGTCCACACCAGAACAAACATAGGCAAGACCAAGAAAGAGGACCTGTTCAGGGATTATCAGGAGCTAGGAATAAGATTAAAGGAAAGGTCCTCAAGAGTTACAATCTCCAGATTACTGCCCGAGCCACATGCAAATGGACAGAGGGATAAGAGAATAAGGAAGTAAACACATGGCTAATAGTGCTGTGGGAAAGAAGGGTTCCTTTCCATGGGGCACTGGCATCAGTATTGGAACAGGAGGGATTTGTACTGCTGGGACACAGTCTCCATCTGAACTAAGCTGGGATCAACGTTCCAGTGAAAAGGGTAAATAGGCTGGTCAACAGGACTTTTAACTAGAAGGTGGGGAAAGAGGGAAGGGTAAAACATCCCCCAATATGAAACAAAGCAGATTAACATCTATAGGGGTGGATTCAACTGCATGGAAAAATAAGAAAGAAATGACAGGGAAGGAGAACTCAGAAAAGATTATTAATACCTCCAGCACAGACACAAACAGGAGTGTATGAAAAGTGTCAGCAATCAACTTCAAGCACACTGGACAAATGAAGGACAATGAGAAGAGGGACACAATACAGAAGCCGTTATGTCTGAATACATGCAGTAGAAGGTAAATAAGCTTGTGGTGCAGATCGAAATTGGCAGATATGACATGGTGGGCATCAGAGACATGGCTGCAAGGGCTTGGAAGCTGAATATCCAACTATATACATTCTATTGAAAAGATAAGCAAGTGGGCAGAAGGGGTGGAGTTGCCTTACCAGTATGAAATTAAATCAGTAGTAAGAAAGGCAGTAGGATCAGATGGGCATAGAATGTGTGGATAGAATAAAGGAATCACGAATGTTTAAAAAAAACTGTAGCCAGTTACGTACAGGCCTTCTAACAGTAGCCAGGTGTTGGGGTACAAGATACACACCCTTTCTATCTCCTGGTGTAAGACAGGCAAAGTTATAGTGATCATGGGAGATTTCAATATGCAGGTGGATTGGTTAGTAGTGAATTGTAAGAAAAGGAATTTGTGGAATGTCTACGAGATGGCTTTTTGCAACAGCTTGTGGTGGAGCCCACTAGGGAACTGGCAATACTGGATTTAGTGTTGTGCAATGAGGCAGACTTGATAAGGGAGCTTAAGGTGAAGGAATACTTAGGAGACAGTGATCAACATGATTGAATTTACTCTGCAACTGGAGAGGGAGAAGATAGAATTAGAGGTAATGGCATTACTGCTGAATAAAGGCAACTACAGGGTCATGAGGGAGGAACCAGGCAGAATGGACTGGGAGAGGAGCCTCGCAGAAAAGACTGTGGAACAGCAATGGCAGGCGTTTCTGGGAGTAATTCAGGAGACAGCAAAAATTCATCCCCAGGGAAAAGCAGCATGATACAGGAGGACGAGGCAACCATGGCTGACTCGGGAAGTCAGGGATAGCATAAAAGCAAAAAAGAAAGCATATAATGTGATGAAGGGCAGTGAGAAACCAGAGGATTCAGAAGCTGACAAAGACCAGTGGGCAATAGAAAGAGAAAGGAGGAGGGGGAAGACTAAATGAGGGTAAGCTAGCCAGTTTCGTTCAATATATAAAAGACAGAGAGCCAAAAGTGGACATTGTCACTTTCCAGTGGCCCAAAGGAGAGATAGTAATGAAAGAAGAAGAAAATGGCTTAGGAACTTAATTCTTTGCATCAGGAAGATAGTAATATCCCAAAACTCAAGACAATAGGGGGAAGAACAGATTATAGTGGTCATCATCAACAAGAAGGTGCCAGAAAAACTGAAAGGTCTGAATGTAGATAAATCACCTGGACCAGATGGACTACACCTCAGAGTCCTAAAGGAGATGGCTAAAGAGACTGGGGAGGCATTAGAAGTGATCTTTCAGGAATCACTGGAGTCAGGGAGGGTCCCAGAGGACTGGAAAATTGCTAACATGGCATCCCTGTTTAAAAAGGGAGTAAGACAAAAGATGGAAAATTACAGGCCAATTAGCCTAACCTCAATCATGGGTTAGATTTGGGAGTCCATTGTGAAAGATGGAATTTTTATATACTTGGAAGTGTCTAGTAAAATAGGGTAAAGTCTGCATGGTTTCATCAAGGAGGCCATGCCTGAAATCTACTAGAATTCTTTGAGGTAATGAGCAGGTTTGACCAAGAGCCAATGGATGCGGTCTACACTGACTTCAAGAAGGCCTTTGACAAGATGCTGCATAGGAGGCTGCTTACTAAGATAAGGGCCCATGGTGTTAGAGATAAAAGCCTGGCTGTCTGGCAGAAAGTAGTTAGGAAGGCAAATGCAAAGTGGGCATTTATTTTGAGAAGACTTGAATATAAAAGCAGGGATGTATTTCTGAGACTCCACAAGGCTCTGATCGGACCACATCTGATCAGTTTTGGGCCACATGTCACAAGGAGGATGTACTGGTCCTGGAGCAGGTACAAAGGAGGTTCACTAGAATGGTCCCAGAAATGAAAAGATTAACCTATGAGGAATGTTTGAGGACTCTGGGTCTATATGGAGGTTAGAAGGATGAGGGGTGATCTAATTGAAGCATACAGAATACTGAGTAGGCTGGACGGAGTACATGTTGGGAAGATCTTTCCATTGGTAGGACAGACTAAGGTCCAAAGGCACAGCTTCAGAGTAATGGGAAGACCTATTAGAACAGAGATAAGGAGAAACTTCATCCAAAGGGTGGCTAATCTATGGAATTCACTGCCACAGAAGGTTGTGAAGGCCAAATCATTGAGTATATTTAAGACAGAGCTACATAGGTCCTTGAGTGTAAAGAAAATCAAAGGTTACAGGGGAAAAATGGGGGAATGGGGTTGAGAAACTTATCAGCCATAACTGAATAGCGAAGAGACTCTATGGGCTGAATGGCATAATTTCTGCTCTTACGTCTTATGACATCTGGTTGGCATGGACAAGTTGGACCAAAGGGTCTATTGCCATACAGTACAGCTCTATGTCTCTTTCACTCAAGGTTCAGAATATTCCAAATCTCTACCACTCAGTTTTGATTTTGGGAATTAGAACAACCCCTAAAATTATTGCTCAAAAAGTCTAACAATAGTGCACTGTATTCTCATTGTAATGAGTGTTACTAACAAGTGACAATAATCATACTCAGTGGCTCAGTTGTCACACTTACCTTTTATCCTCAAGATCCTGGGTTCAAGTCCCATTCCAATTAATCTATTGAATTCTTTACAGCAGAGGGCCATTGAGGCTGGGTCATTAAGTATATTCAAGGTTGAGACAAACAGATTTTCCATCAAGGGAATCAAGTGTTATGAGAAAAGGACAGAAAAGGGAGTTGAGGATTATCAGAACAGCCGTGATCTCAATGAATGCTGAACAAACTACTTTTCTTATAGTAACATTACCTAAACCATCTTGCGGAACTTGCAATTCTGGTCACCATACTATTGGAAGGAAGGAAGGAAGTAAATGCATTGGAAGGGGTAGAAAGGAAATTCAACAGGATTCAATGAAGACAGGCGGGATTAACTTGGGTTCTTTCTTTTGGAGCAGAGAAGGTGGAGGGAAACCGGACAGAGGTGCACAAAATTGAGGGGCATGGACAGAAAGCAGCCGTTCACCTTAATTAAGGGGAAAATACAAGAAGCACATTAAACAGTTCATGCTCAAATTGGTTATTTTCTAAAACTTTAATTATTCCTACCTCCAAAATAATGAAAAATTCATCTCCTGGTTCTCCTTGCACAACAATCTTCTGTCCATCTTCAAACTGTACTGGTTCCAATGCATCAGCCACAGTCAAACGCTCCCATTTATCCAGAGATTCTAAAAGGGAAAATTTCCCTTTACATTCTGAACAGCATTAATTTAATAGCCTTTTTTCCCTCATCAAGCACACAATTTTTCAACAAAATGATCTTTTATGGACTTCAGTAAGGCGTTCGACAAGGTTCCCCATGGGAGACTGATTAGCAAGGTTAGATCTCATGGAATACAGGGAGAACTAGCCATTTGGATACAGAAATGGCACAAAGGTAGAAGACAGAGGGTGGTGGCGGAGGGTTGTTTTTCCGACTGGAGGCATGTTGCCAGTGGAGTGCCACAAGGATCGATGCTAGGTCCTCTACGTTTTGTCATTTACATAAATGATTTGAATGCGAGCATCAGAGGTACAAGTTAGTAAGTTTGCAAATGACACCAAAATTGGAGGTGTAGTGGACAGCGAAGAGGGTTACCTCAGATTACAACAAGATCTGGACCAGATGGGCCAATGGGCTGAGAAGTGGCAGGTGGAGTTTAATCTAGATAAATGCGAGGTGCTGCATTTTGGGAAAGCAAATCTTAGCAGGACTTATACACTTAATGGTAAGGTCCTAGGGAGCGTTGCTGAACAAAGAGACCTTGGAGTGCAGGCTCATAGCTCCTTGAAAGTGGAGTCACAGGTAGATAGGGTAGTGAAGGCGGCGTTTGGTATGCTTTCCTTTATTGGTCAGGGCATTGAGTACAGGAGTTGGGAGGTCATGTTGTGGCTATACAGGACATTGGTTAGACCACTGTTGGAATACTGCGTGCAGTTCTGGTCTCCTTCCTATCGGAAAGACGTTGTGAAACTTGAAAGGGTTCAGAAAAGATTTACAAGGATGTTGCCAGGGTTGGAGGATCTGAGCTACAGGGAGAGGCTGAACAGGCTGGGGCTGTTTTCCCTAGAGTGTCAGAGGCTGAGGGGTGGCCTTATAGGGGTTTACAAAATTATGAAGGGCATGGATAGGATAAATAGACAAAGTCTTTTCCCTGGGGTCAGGGAGTCCAGAACGAGAGGGCATAGGTTTAGGGTGAGAGGGGAAAGATATAAAAGAGACCTAAGAGGCAACTTTTTCACAGAGGGTGGTACGTGTATGGAATGAACTGCCACAGGATGTGTTGGGAGGTTGATACAATTGCAACATTTAAGAGCTTTTTGGATGGGTATATGAATAGAAAGGGTTTGGAGGGACATGGGCCGGGTGCTGGCAGGTGGGATTAGATTGGGTTGGGATATCTGGTCGGCATGGACAGGTTGGACCGAAGGGTCTGTTTCCATGCTGTACATCTCTATGACTATGAATAAATTTTGCATTCAAAACTGACAAATTTGTGATATTATGATGTCCTCAACAGAATATTTAAAAGGATTTATGGAATTATTGCCTTGCCTAATATTAGAATATATTTATATGCCCTGGCACATTTTGCTAATTTTCTGTCAAACACAGTTACTAATGCAGTATGCTTCATTTTAGAATCTGAATTGACGAAAGTGGACATAAAACAGAAGTCTTAAATTGCACAATATAAGTAGCAGGATAAGTAATCCAGTTAGAAGAGAGTTTGTCTTAAAAGTGGTTGAAAAAGAATTTATGGCACCTTTTTGAACAGAAATATTTTCGGCATGGAAGCAAAGAATTTAATCAAGTCTATAAATCGTATGTCTGTCCTAATTATGCGTTGTGTAAGCATACAACACATATACACATCGTTTGCCACATTTATCCAGAACATACATGGCTACGCTAAAATGTTATTTATTGGCTGTGAAGTACTTTGGGACTTGAATATTACAAAGGGATTGTGAAAACAATTTATTTCTTCAAACTGCTTTAAAATTGCGTGTTGGTCAAGATTATTGCAGAGAGAAAAAGCACATACTTACCTAAAATGGAGACCTTACTAAGGAACTCCTCATACATCTTTCTCTTTCTCAATGTACTTCCCTATAAAAGGAAACATTTCAGTAATCTGGCATGTTAACAAAACTCAACTTTCCAGCAATTTTACTCAGTTAAATATTTTAAATTAAAATTTTTCAAAAAGTTGATATACGAAAAATATTCTTAAAGAATATTTTCATTTTAAGAGGTAAACATGAACACTATATATCGCATTTCACCTCTGACACATGCATAAATAATGCTCAGTTACCAAATAATACTATAAAAGCTTAGTGCTGAATATTCTTAATTTGTACATATTGTTGTGACACGTTGCTAAAGACTCTTAACACTGGTATTTAAGTGCCAAATATTGTCGCGTAACTTGAAGAAACAGCAAGTGGAGTTATAGCAAGGTCACATATGGCCTTGACTTTAATGTTAAAGGTAAGCAAATGTGGAGGCTTCAATGCTGGTTGGCTAGCAAAATGATCTCAGCACAGGATTTATGATTAAACATGCAAATTAAAGGTTAGACTGTGGGAAAAGCTATTAACACTTTTCCGACTGATCGAAAGTTGCAAATATTTGGCTACAAGTTTTACTTGTGGTAACACAGGTGGCACACACATTGGTTTAGTGCTGCAGAGATTACCTGCAAAGGAGATATAAAAATAGTGGTTCATCACTAAGGAATATGCACAAGTCAAGGAATAGCGTCTGTCACCGAACACTAGCTATCAGTAAATGTGCCTCAGCAAACGTTTATGAGCAAATAGCAGAATACTTGCTAGGAGATTAGCATTTGTGTTGGACATCACCTATTGATGGGGATTTCTCCCTGTCTGAGTTGCCATAAAAATTCAATAGTGACTAAATTAAATGTCACAGATTGACAATTAAGATAAAGTTCAAAAATAGAGATGAGTATTAGAATCCAATATTAGGACTAAAAAGTAATAAGAGTAAACAGTCTTTGCTTGACACTCAGTAGCAGGCTGTTGCAAAGTGTGCAGCTACTGTAGTCTAGCCAGTCTAGAACATAGAACATAGAAAAATACAGCGCAGTACAGGCCCTTCAGCCCTCGATGTTGCGCCGACCAAATCCTACCTAACCTACACTAGCCCAATAACTTCCATATGCCTATCCAATGCCTGCTTAAATGACCATAAAGAGGGAGAGTTCACCACTGCTACTGGCAGGGCATTCCATGAACTCTCAACCCGCTGCGTAAAGAATCTACCCCTAACATCGGTCCTATACCTACCACCCCTTAATTTAAAGCTGTGTCCCCTAGTAACAGCTGACTCCATTAGCGGTAAAAGGTTCTCAGTGTCTACCCTATCTAAAGCCCTAATCAACTTATACGCCTCTATCAAATCTCCCCTAAACCTTCTTTTCTCCAATGAGAACAGGCCCAAGTGCCTCAGCCTTTCCTCATACGATCTTCCTACCATGCCAGGCAACATCCTGGTAAACCTCCTCTGCACTCGTTCCAATGCCTCCACATCCTTCCTATAGTATGGCGACCAAAACTGCACACAATACTCCAGATGAGGCCGCACCAGAGTCTTATACAACTGCAACATGACCTCAGGACTCCGGAACTCAATTCCTCTACCAATAAAGCCCAGTACACCATATGCCTTCCTCACAGCACTATTTACCTGGGTGGCAACTTTCAGAGATCTGTGTACATGGACACCAAGATCCCTCTGCTCATCCACACTACCAAGTAGCCTACCATTAGCCCAGTAATCCATCTTCTTGTTACTCCTACCAAAGTGAATGACTTCACACTTAGCTACATTGAATTCCATCTGCCACCTTTCTGCCCAGATCTGCAACCTATCTATATCCCGCTGTAACCTGCCACATCCTTCTTCACTGTCCACAACTCCACCAACCTTTGTGTCACCCGCAAACTTGCTCACCCAGCTTTCAAGTCCTTCCTCTAGATCATTTATAAAGATGACAAACAGCAACGGTCCCAACACAGATCCCTGTGGTACACCACTAGTAACTGCACTCCAAGATGAACCTAGTCCATCAACTACTACCCTCTGTCTCCTTCCAGCCAGCCAATTCCTAATCCAAACCTCTAATGCACCCTCAATGCCATACCTCCGTAGTTTTTGCATTAGCCTACCATGGGGTAACTTATCGAACGCCTTGCTAAAATCCATATACACCACATCTACTGCTTTACCCTCATCCACCTCCTTAGTCACCTTCTCAAAGAACTCAATAAGGTTTGTGAGGCACGACCTGCCCTTCACAAAACCATGCTGACTATCCTTGATCACAATATTCCTATCCAGATGTTCATAAATCTTATCCCTTACAATTCTCTCTAAGACTTTGCCCACAACAGAAGTGAGACTCACTGGCCTATAGTTACTCGGGCTGTCCCTACTCCCCTTCTTGAACAAGGGGACCACATTCGCTATCCTCCAGTCTTCTGGTACTATTCCCATTGACAATGACGACATAAAAATCAAGGCCAATGGCTCTGCTATCTCCTCCCTAGCTTCCCAGAGGATCCTAGGGTAAATGCCATCAGGCCCAGGAGACTTATCTATTGTCATCCTTTCCAGTATTCCCAAAACCTCCTCCCTACACACTTCAAGGCCATCTATTCTAATCACTTGTGACTCAATATTCACACCAGCAACAGAGTCCCGTTCCTGAGTGAATACTGACGAAAAGTATTGATTTAGTGTCTCACCAATCTCCTCTGCCTCCACGCACAACTTCCCACTACTATTCTTGACTGGACTGATACCTACCCTAGTCATCCTTTTATTCCTGACATACCTATAGAAAGCCTTTGGGTTTTCCCTAATCCTACCAACTAAGGACTTTTCATGTCCCCTTCTCGCTGCTCTTAGCTCTCTCTTCAGATCCTTCCTGGCTACCTTAACTCTCAATCACCCCAACTGAACCTTCACACCTCATCCTTACATAGGCCGCCCTCTTTCCTTTCACAAGGGATTCCAATTCCCTATTAAACCACGGCTCCCTCACAAGACCCTTTACTCCCTGCCTGACTGGTACATACTTATCAAGGACACTCAATAGGTGTTCCTTGAACAATCTCCACATATCATTAGTGTTCTTCTCCTGAAGCCTGTTTTTCCAATCCACGCATCCTAAGTCATGCCTCACCGCATCATAATTTCCCTGTCCCCAGCTATAGCTCTTGCCCTGCAGTGCACACTTATCCCTCTCCATCACTAAAGTAAAAGTCACCGAGTTGTGGTCACTGTCCCCGAAGTGCTCACCTACCTCCAAGTCTAACACCTGGCCTGGTTCATTACCTAGAACCAAATCCAGTATAGCCTCACCTCTTGTTGGCCTGTCTACTTGTTGTGTCAGGAAACCCTCCTGCACACATTGGACAAACACCAACCCATCTAACGAACTCGAGCTATAGATTTCCCAGTCAATATCTGGGAAGTTAAAGTCCCCCATAACAACCACCATGCTACTTTCACTCTTCTCCTGAATCATCCTCGCAATACTATCCTCTACTTCTCTCGGACTATTGGGAGGCCTGTAGAAAACACCTAACAGGGTGACCTCACCTTTCCTATTTCTAACCTCAGCCCAAACTACCTCATATGGCAAGTCTTCCTCCATCGTCCTTTCCACCGCTGTAATGCTATCCTTGACAAACAATGCCACACCTCCCCCTCTTTTACCCCCATGTCTGACCCTACTAAAACATTTAAACCCTGGAACCTGCAACAGCCATTCCTGCCCCTGTTCTACCCACGTCTCTGTAATGGCCACAACATCGAAGTCCCAGGTACAAACCCACGCTGCAAGTTCACCTACCTTATTTCTTATACTTCTGGCATTGAAGTATACACACTTCAAGCCACCTTTCTGTTTACAGGCACCCTCCTTCGAAATCGATGCCTTGTTCCTAACCTCCCTACACTCAAGGTCCTGTACCCTGAAGCTACAATCCAGGTTCCCATGCCCCTGCAGAGTTAGTTTAAACCCTCCCAAAGAGCACTAGCAAACCTCCCCCCAAGGATACTGGTGCCCGTCAGGTTCAGGTGTTGACCATCCTGTTTATAGAGGTCCCACCTTCCCCAGAAAGAACCCCAGTTGTCCAGAAACCGGAGTCCCTCCCTCCTGCACCATGCCTGTTGAGGGTTGGAAAGAAGTTTAAGATTCAGTACAGCTTAAGCTGCAAAAAAGGTCTGTATGGATGTTAGAATTACGTTGACTTGACTAAAATCTGAGTCAAGGACTATATTCATGAATTAAGAAAAAAAGCCCGAGAAGTTCCAGCATCTACGAGAAGAACAGACCAGCAACATGACTAGTGCTACAACATGACTAGTGAAATGCTAAGTATCAATCTTTATTGTTCAGACATCTTATTAGTTTGCATTCTAAATTAGTAACTATCCTTTCTGTACAAAAGGTTACAGTGCTACACGATCTTGTATACTTTAGGGTTGAGTATAGAACTCAAAATTTCTTCACAGGTAATCTCATGTGGTGTTGTGAACATGGAGTCAAGCCAGTTACCATGAAGAGTGGTCAGTTGCTGCGGTGAGGGAATAGTTTAATTACAAAACTTAGACTGGAGTGGCAAAACTTGCAGTAATATATAAAACCGAGAAAGGAGTTATTTGCAATAACAAGCTTGCCTTTATCCACGCTAAGCATTTGAAGTGGTCCAAAACAGAAGGTGTCAAATACCATCAACGATAGAAGAGTAAAATTCTATGCTTACATTGCTAAATATTATAATAAACAAGGTCACAGGGATTGAATAGTAAGCTTGCGAAGGTGACAGTAATTGGAATAGACAGGCAAGTAAACAATTTGAATCTCAGCAATAAAAGAGAGAGAAGTAGGAAACAGATTAAAAAGTAGCATTCCCTGAATAGCAGGATGTAAGTGGAAGCTACCAGTTGTGAACAAAGAGTTTGAATCTTTCACTATAGCTAAAGTCACTAAAAAGGACAGCAAAGGAACACACCATTCAACTCAATTGGTTTATGTCAGCTTGCTCCACAAGGCTGTTCTCAGCCCATTTCTATTCCTTCACCACTCCACATTCTTTCCCTTGAAATGTATCTGTGCTATTTGGCAGTTCATTCCACAATTTTATCATTCTAGATAAAGAGATTTCTCCTGAACGTATTGTTGTACTTTAAGGTGACATCTTCAAATTATGGCTTCAAATTTTGGACTGCCTTCAAGTGAAAACATTTTCTCTATATCTAACCCATCAATACCTTTCATTATTTTTAATACTTTTGTCAGGTCAGCCTAAAGCCTCCTCCTTTCCAGAAAAAAGACAACCTGCTTAGTCTATCTAGTAAGAATATCCTTTATCATTCTTGTGAATTTTCTTTGCACCTACTGCACAAAAGAGACCAGAATTGGGTACATTTTTTTCAAGTTTATAAGTAACTTTTCTGCTCTTCAATTCCATTTCCCTAAAACTAAAACTTAGCAATTATCCCCTCCTCAATAATAGGAACTCAGCACACAAGTATGAAGGATAAAGCTTAAGCATTTAAAAAATTCAGCCAGAAGTCCCAAGTGAATGATCAACCTCTGCTCCCTCTAGACGTCACCAGCATTACGATGACAGTCTGCCACCAATCAATTCACTCTAAGTGACATCAAGAAATGAATAAATGGATACTGGATACCTCAAAGGCTATGGGTCCAGACAGTGGTACTGAAGAGCCTGCCAGCCATATTTGTTTTAGGACAGCTACAACACTGGCAATAACTGACAATGTGGAAAACCACTCAGGAAGGTCCAAAACACAAATTTAAAAAACGGACAAATCCAATTCAGTCTATTACCACCTATCTCAAATCATCAGTAAAGGAATGAAAGCAGTATTAACAGCGCTATCAAATAGCATAGCAACAATTATCTCATTGACAATCAGTTTGGGTTCTGTCAAGGCCAATCAACTCCAAGCCTCATGACAGCCTCGGTTCAGACATGCACAAAAGAGCTGAATTTCACAAGTGAGGTGAGTTGACTGTCCTTGACATCAAGGTTGCATTTTACAGTGCGATCTCAAAATGCCCTAGCAAAATTAGTGTCCATGAACATTAAAGTGATATTCTCCACTGGTTGGAGACACATCTAACCCAAAAAAATTAGAATTATGATTGTTGGAGGGGAGTCATCTCAGTTTCAGGCCATTTCTGAAGTCCTATGATCAACAATCTGCTATTAGCATGGGAGTTCCAGGATTCTGACCTAGTGACAGTAAATGAATGGCAATGAAGTTCAATAAGTCAGAATGGTGTCTAGCTTAGAAAGGAACTTGCAGTTAGCGATTTTTCCACATATCTGCTGCCCTGGTTCTCCTGGATGGTACAGGTCACAGATTTGGAAGCTGTTGTCAAAGGAGCCTGGCCAAGTTGCCAGTGTTTTGGTAGCTACACTGTGTGTGGCTTGTCAGAGTTCAGTTTCCGGTCAATAGTAACACCATAAGATTTTGAAGGGGGAGTCAATAATGGCAATGATGTTCTATGTCAATGGGAGATGGCTGCATTCTCTCTCACATGAGATGGTCATTGCCTGGGACTTGCAGCAAATGTTACTTTCCACTTACAAGCTCAAGTCTGGATATTCTCATGATGCCATGCTTGCAATAAAGAGCAGCTTGATGGCTAATATCGAATAAGAGGTGGTAAATATTTGAAGTAGAAAAAAGTCAAGATCATGGAAAGACAGCATCATTATATAATTAATTTTGGATTGCTCCAGATTTGTGGGGTGATAGTATAGTGACATTGTTGCTGGACTTGTAATGTTTTGGGGACTTGGGTTTGAACCATATCACAGCAAACAGTGGAATCTGAATTTAATAAAAGCAATCTAGAAATAACAACTTTCATGACAATCATGAAGCCATTACTGACTGTTTTAAAAACCCACCTGCTTCATTAACATTCTGTAAGAAAGGATAACTGCAGGCCTTACCTCATTTGGTTTACAATAGACTCTAGAACCATAACCAATGTAATGGGCTCTCAACTGCCCTGTGAACAGGAAGTAAACCATCCAGACATAGAAAGATTCAAAATGAATGAAACAGAACAGACCATCTGGCATGGACTAGACTAGAAATGACATCAGAAACTCAGCCATATTAACTTTCAAAATCCTCCTGACCAACATCTGGGGGCTAGTACCAAAATTAGGAGAGCTACCTCATTGAATAGTCTATCAACAGTCTGGCAGAGTAATATCATATACACAATGTCTCACCAGTAGGACAGGCCAAGAAGGGGTAGGACAGGCCAAGAAGGGGTAGTACAATAGTGGTACACAGTCAGGAGGGAGTTGCCCTGGGAATCCTCAACATTGACTTAACATTTCATGAAGTCTCACAGCATCTTCTGCAGATTACCAGCTACCATGGGGATATGCTACATGGGGTAGATTTTCAACAAATCTAGCAATTCAAATCACAAAAGGCTTTGAGCCACCAGTAGCAGAACTCTACTCCAAAACAATCTGGCTTATATGCCAGGAGGCTGTACTATACCACCCTGGTTCTATGAGAAACAGAAGAGGGCAAGCCAGAAGCAGCTCAAGGTATATCTAAACATGTGACACCAATCCTGGCAAACCTACAAATTAGGAGAAACTGAGGACTGCAGATGCTGGAGATCAGAGCTGAAAATGTGTTTAATGCAGGTCCTTGGACTCCTCCATTGCTAGGCCATAGCAAAACGACGGCTGGAAGAAGAGCGCCTCATCTTCCGCCTAGGAACCCTCCAAACACAAGGGATGAACTCAGATTTCTCCAGTTTCCTCATTTCCCCTCGCCCCACCTTGACTCAGTCCCAACGTTCGAACTCAGCACCACCTTCCTAACCTGCAATCTTCTTCCTGACCATTCCACCCCTGCCCCACTCCAGCCTATCACCCTCACCTTAACCTCCTTCCACCTATCGCACTTCCAATGCCCCTCCTCCCTAGCTTTTATCTTAGCCTGCTTGGCACACTCTCCTCATTCCTGAAGAAGGGGTCATGCCCGAAACGTCGATTCTCCTGCTCCTTGGATGCTGCCTGACCTACTGCGCTTTTCCAGCAACACATTTTCAGCTCAAAGCTACAAATTAGCACCACTTGCATGATGAATAGCTTAGGCAACAAGCGATAAAACAGGGCTAGGTGGTTTGACAACCTACAGCTCAGATCAAAACCCTGGAATCACATCCAGTCATAAACAGTAGTGGACAATTAAACAACTTACTGGACGTGGCAGCTTTACAAGTCAGCAACCCTCAACGATGGGTGAGGCCATTCTATTAGTGTAAAAGATAAGGCTGAAGTATTTGCAATAATCAGCCAGAGCTGCCTATCAATCTTGGCTTCCCCTGGAGCTTCCCAGCATAACAGATTCTAGTCTTCAACCAAACATTCACTATGAAATATCAAGGCAGCATTGAACTCTGCGAATATATAGGGCCCTGACAACATTCTAGCAGCAGTACTGAAAAATTGTACTCCAGAACTGTTACAACTCAAGACAAGCTGTTCCAGTACAGCAAAAACATTGGCATCTACCCAATACTATGGAACACCGCCCAGATATAGAGTCATAGAGACGTACAGCATGGAAAGAGACCCTTCAGTCCAACTTGTCCATGCTGACGAGACATCCTAAACTAATCTAGTCCTGATTTAGAAATGCCGGTGTTGGACTGGGGTGTACAAAGTTAAAAATCACAATACCAGGCCACAGTCCAACAAGCCCAACTGGAAGCACCAGCTCTCGGAGCATCGCTCCCCCACCACAACCACCTGATGAAGGAACACAGTGCTCTGAAAGCCAGCGGCTTCAACCAAGCCTGCCAGACTACAACCTGGTGTTGTATCACCTTTAATCTAGTTCCCATTTGCCAGCACTTGGCCCATAACCCCTTTAACCCTTCCTACTTATATACCCATCCAGATGCCTTTTAAATGTTGTAATTGTACCAGC
This sequence comes from Hemiscyllium ocellatum, assembly GCF_020745735.1. NCBI lineage: Eukaryota > Metazoa > Chordata > Chondrichthyes > Orectolobiformes > Hemiscylliidae > Hemiscyllium > Hemiscyllium ocellatum. Next base: position 21,968,799 of record NC_083425.1, on the reverse strand, counting down.
CTCCTCCACTTCCTGTGGCAGCGCCATACACTAACCACCCTCTGCATGAAAATGTTGCTCCTTAGATCCCCTTCATATCTTTCCCCTCTCACTTCAAGGAAAAGACCTTGTCTACTTATCCTATCCACATCCCTCATGATTTTATAAATCTGTCCTATCCAGAAGAAGCACGACAAATCAAATCTTGCTAGTTATAACACCAGCTTTCTCACAACAGTATTATGATGGATGGGGTGTACAAAGTTAAAAATCACATCACCAGGTTATAGTCCAACAGGTTTAATTGGAAGCACTAGCTTTCTAAACATCGCACCTTCATCTAATCCAAAAAGTGAGTTAACAGTCTTACATGGATTCATGCAGTTTGAGCAAAGTACAAATTCACCCCACAAACATGTGTGCATGTGGGTCTGTGTGTGCACACGCATGTGCGTATGTCTGTCTGTCTGTGGTGGATGAATGGGCACCACACAACAATCAACAGACAGGAGTGTTCCCTCCCAGTTGGGGAACACTTCAGCAGACCAGGACATTCGACCTCAGATCTTCGGGTGACCATCCTCCAAGGCAGACTTCAGGACAGGCAGCAAAATGTGACCAAAAGAGGCTGATAGCTAAGTTCTGGACCCATAGGGAGGGCCTCAATGGGGACCTTGGGTTTGTGTCACACTATAGGTGACCACCATTGCACTATATATACACACACACAAATCCCCACCCCAGACATACATACACACACGTTTGTGGGGTGAATTTGTACTTGCAAAGTAACATTGTACTTTGCTCAAAAACTGCATAAATTCATGAAAACTGTTAACTCACTTTTTAGATCAGAATCAGTCTAAACATTATGGCACAGAGAGAATACAGGGGGCTAACACCTTCAACATATTGTCTGTCTAACACCAATTGCTACATTTAACCTGAGAATGTAACTTTTAAAAAATGGTTTGTGATTTACTCATGAAAGAAGTGAAACTATCAATCATAGTATTCCAACAGATGAAAGACTCAACAAACAATCAAGGTATTTTTCAATGTATAATTTCAGTTACATCACACTGTAAACTTTTGCTATAAATTCTGTGTCTGACAATCGTATCCTCCACAACCACTTGAAGGAGGAGCGGTGCTCCAAAAGCTAGTGCTTCCAATTAAACCTGTTGGACTATAATCTGGCGTTGTGAGATTTTTAAAAACTTCGTACACCCCAGTCTAACACCGGCATCTCCAAAGCATGATGGATGGGGGTCACTAGTGCTAACACACAGCATTTGCTTAGCAATAACTGGCTGGCTGACCCTAAATTTGGTTACACCAGGGTTACAGAGTTCCTGAACTCATTACAACCTTAGTTCAAGCATTGACAAAAGAGGGTGAACTCTGGTGGTGGTGGTTGGCGGGGGGGGGGGGGGGGACGAGACCTGCGCATGATATTAAGGACACATTTATCATCACGTTGGTCTTACAAAACTAGAGTCAAGGGCATCAGAAGAAAGGCTCTTTGCAGGTTAAGTGCATAATTAACACAAAGAAGTATGGTTTTGGTTGTTGGATGTCAGTCATCTCTGCATTACTTCCCAGAATAGTGTCCTAGGCCCAATTGCTTTTAGCTGCTTCAATGGCCTTCCCTCCAATGCAAGGTCAAAAGTGGGAAAGTTTGCTGATGATTGCAGAATGTTCAGCACAATTCATGAGACTGCTTTAGTATCTGCAGACTATGTCCAAATGCAGCAAGACCGGAATAACATCCAGATTTGGACTGAAAGTGACCAGTAACATTCATACCACACAAGTGTTGGGCAAAGAATATGTCCAAAGAGAGCCAACCTAAACATCACTATTCGACATTCAATAATAATAACATTATTGAATCACTAACATCATCCTGGACATTACCGTAGATCCAGTACAGTTCCTGGTCTGGTCATATAAATACTTTGGCTACAAGAGGAGGTCAGAAATTAGGAATCCTGCAGCAGGTGAATCACCTTCTGATCCCTCAGACTGATGTACAAAGCCCAGATCAGGTGTGTGATGGAAATTACCAGACTTCTATCATACCCATGACTTGTCTAGATGAGTGAAGGTCCAACAATCAGTTGGAAACCATTCAGGATTAAGCAGTCTGCTTGACTGGCATTAGTCTCAAAAGATTCACTCCTTTCATCACCAACAGTTGCAGAAATAAGTACCATCTACAAGATGCACTGCAGAAATTCACTAAAGTTCCCTCGACTGCAACTTACAAATCCACAACTAACTTTATCTCCAGAGGTAATAGCTACATGGAAATACCAGCAATTTCCAGGCCCTCTTCAGGCATCCAGACTTGGAAATACATTGTGTTATTTCAAGGTCACTGGGTCAAAATCCTGGAATGCATTCCCAACATCAAATGCATGGCAGCCTCAAGAACATCTAGAGATTGCCAACTGGTGCTGGCTCAACAAGTGAAACCCACACTAAAGAATAAAATTAAGCCTTTCTTCCAATTTAAGATAGATCAGTACAAAAAAAAAGCAGCTTCTAAAATATCTACAAATGTAGCTGGTTGTCACCAATTTTGTTGCAACTATCAAACCCCAATGATAAGCATATGTTGACTAGAAAATATTTTGGAAAACATTAATTAAGTTCAAAAATGTTGATTTGTAATAAGCAAAGCAATATTGTATGTGCTGTCTTACCATTAAGATTCTCCGATAACTATCCCGGTCAATACCCCACAATTTCACATTGGTCTTTGCTCTGACAGTTGCTGCTCTTGGGGTTCCATAAATCAGTGCAAGTTCTCCAAAACTGCCACCTTCCCCAATGCTGGTCACCCATTCATTGTTAACGTAAACCTAAAGCAAAAGGATTCAACAAAAATTAAAAATTAGTATCAAACCAGTTTCAACTGTCACTCAACATTTGAAATTTATTTAATTATGGGTTATTGTGAACACAGCAAATGATAGGTGAAAATTAAGCTGTTTAGATCTATTCGGCATATAGAAATATTTTGAAGCATTATAATGGAAATAGCATTCAACTTATTAAAATGACAAATTTTATTAAAATCTGAGCATTGAACTTCGTTCATTGAAAAATTTACACTGAGTTTGCATTCCTATAAAATTGGAGAGGCAGTAAATAATATTTCCTTTACAGCTCAAAATTGATTTTCTTTGAATTTTAGCATGGTAACAAATTTGTGACTACTAATATCCCAGAAGCAATAGGTTACTAAAGAAATAGAAACACTACCTTTAGTAAAAAGAAAATTCTCATTTGCAACATACACAGCCTTCCTACTAGTACCACACTTAGGGTCAACTGACATAAGTATTCAGCAATTATGGCAATTTCCCCAAGAATTAAGTACCAAATTTTCTAACTTTGGCAAGGTGCCACTGTGTCCATCAGTTCCTAATCTCTTAAGATCTTACTCAGCCAGAAAAGTCTACTTACTAAACTACAGGAGAAAATTGCAAACTTTAATGTTAACCTGACTGACAAACAGTAGATACTTCTTGAGTACTGTGTTGCTATAAGCATTGTAATGAAGTTGTACATGACTGAATGTCTCAAATCCTGTGGTACTGATAGTACGAGAAAACTTCCAGATTTCTGCATTTATATACCACAGCTTGACATAGATGTGCAGCCTGATGTTAGGCTTACCACACAAGGACTGTTATAACATGAGGGCATATATAATACATTGCCACAAAACCTGTATCCAAAATTAAGAATTCCAGCTTGTACCAAGTTCCAAAAATTAACAGAAAGCAAGATGTACCAGTCAAACAATGCAATGGATGAACCTCTGCACACCTAGTTTGAAATAGTAGGGCCAAACTAAAAGATTCCACTGTTTTATATTGATTCATTCAAAACTTACATCCATCTCTCCTTGATCAATGACATAGAAGTTGTCCCCTTCATCACCTAAGGGAACAAAAATATATAATCAAAATTTCTGCATAGTATAACAGTTCAATGAAAATGCAACGCTATACAAGTATTTTTAAAAGCACTTCTTCCCCACCCCAAAGAACATTACTTACCCTCAACATTGCTCCCATCTCACCACCCCCTCCCCAAGAACTCATCTAGTTTAAAGTCTTTCAATTTCCTTCATTAAATAGAAGTTTGATTGCAAACTCCAAAAGCTATACCATAGATTCCTGGTTATGGCATTTTCTGCTTCCAGCATTTCAGGCAGTGTATCCCAGAGCTTAACAATTCATTCTGTATTTTTGTGAAGGGTGTGGTGGTGGAAACGCTCAGGTCAAGCAGCATCCAGAGGGGAGGGGGGAGAAGAAAGAGACAGACAGACAGACGATCCCAAGGCAGAATATCAGGCATTCTTCCTCCAGGTGTCAGGTAGTAAGGGTTTGGCAATGGCGGCAGCCTAGGAAGTGCACGCCCTTGGTGTGGGATTGGTTGGTACAGGTATCTCAGATGCTCTCAAACCATCCACAAGTTGGCGTCCTGGCTCCCTGACATAGAGGAGACCATATCAGGTGCAAAAGATAAAGATGACATTGGTGGAGATACAGGTAAATTCCTGTCAGATGTGGAAGGATCCTTTGGGATATGGATGAAGGTGTGGGTGCCAATTTTGTGCAACCTGTGGTGGCAGGGGTAAATGCGGCGTGGATCTGATGGGAGAATCACGGAGGGAATGGTCTCTTTGAAACGATGACGGGGTGGGAAAGGAAATCTCTCTCTGGTGGTGTCTGTTTCGTACCAAAATAATCTTTCTCACATTAATCCAAACGTAGTTCCAATGCAGTTCTGCCTAGTGCATTACTAGACCCCTTGGTGTTCATAGTACGTCAATAATTTGGATTTAAATGGGAGGTAGAATTGCACGTTAGACACCTATAAAAAGGGGAGGATTTTCAATGGTAAGTGACATACTTGAAGGGCATTAGGTTGCTAAGGTACTTGCAGAGGACACAAAAATTGGCCACATAGCCAATAATGAGGAAGAAAGCTGTAACCTGCAGGAAGATATCAATGGACTAGTCAGGTGGGGAGAACTGGTAAAGGAAGTTTAACAAAAAAAATTGAGAGATAGTGCATTTGAAAAAAAGACTGAAGAGGTAAGTGAAAACACAGTAACCAGTGGATATTGAGACAGGTAGAGGAACAACGGGACCTTGTTCTACATGTTCACTGATGATGAATGGACAGATAGATAAGGCCGTCAAAAAAGGCATTTGAAATACTCTTTTTTTTGGTTGAGTTATACAATTATACAGTTCCAGCATAATGTTTCCATTGTTAAAAATTATACAGTTACAATACTGCATGCAATTCTGATCACTGCAACAAGAAAAACGTGACTGCATTAGAGGGTACAGCTGCCAAGACCGGAGAATTTTAGTTCGGAGAACAGGTGGGGGTTGTTTTCTTTGAAGCAGAAGACAAAGAGGTATCGAACTGAAGTACAGTCGAACTAACGTGCATTAAATCAGAAAGGGCTGAGATAGAGCAGACAGAATGGTGTTATTTTCCTTAGTTGAGGGGTCCTTAAAGCTATGTCACCTGATTAAGAGGTAGGAGATTTAGACAGAACGTGGTGAAGTTCTTTCACCAATGTAGTAGTCAGGATGTCAGATATTTGCCTGAAAAAGGTGGTAGGACAAACCCCCCAAAAAAATCAAGTTGTTAGATATATACTTGAAAGTGCCATAATTCACAAGTGGAGTGACTATGAAGGCTACTTCACTGAGAATCAAATGCCCTTCCTGTAAATCCCATGATTTAATCCGGTTCATTTTGCTGGCTATGGTTACCAAATAGAATAATGTTAATTTTCCAAGAAATACATTTTTCCTACTTCCTAATATTATACAATTCCTACATTGCTCTTCATATCAAAAATGTTATTTTGAGCAAACATATACAAGATAATCAGTGTTACAGATAATCATGATGGCACCCAGTCAGGGAGAGACATTGAAGCAAAACTGAGCTGTTGCATCAATCTACAGAACTTGGGAAAGAGAAAATTTGGAAACAAATGAGAAAAATCGCCTTTAACATAATAGGTGTCTTTGGAGAGAAATCTAAAAATCATAATATGCATTCTGATTCCACCCATCTTTGCATTCATGCTACTTGAAATAAAAGCACAAGTAAAGGATGTAGTTCATTCTGTTGAAAAACAATCTTAAATGCAGACACAATAACTGCAAATGGTAAAGGAGGTAGATTTTTACCTTGTTGAATGACTGTTTCACCAGCAATGTAAGTGACTGGAAACATTGCATCAAAAATATCACTGTAAGAAATAAAAATTCCAAGTGAAAAGTTGCTTAACTGAATTATTTTAATAAACATAGCACAGGCAGAGGTAGCTGGCAGGCTAAGATCCTTGTACGAATTGATAGATTAAGCTCTGTCAAAATAAAACTTACGTTTTCATTCCATTGACATCAATACCTACCAGAACAATATAGCATATTAAGCTTTGAAGCACTGTTTCCTCTAAGCTGTGTAGTCACACAACTGGCAGCTGCCTGTAAGTTCTCTCAGACCATTCAAAAGCCACCCTCTAAGGTGCTGTTCTCCCACAGCTATGACAAAATATTAAAGGCTAGTATGTATTTCAAGAATATACTGTGAAACAAAACAGATATTGCTTAGGAAGTTCCACATAAACCATATATCTCATGATTTTGGAGCAGTTCTTCTGTCCTAAGTACGAATACTAGGACAGGTAGAAGAGAATTCTGTGAAGATTGAATATGCAATTTAAGTACTTAGATATCAACCAAATTATGTAGAAAATGAGAAACCTCAGCCACTAACCTAACCAACTGGAAAAGTAGGATTCAAAATCATGGGTCTTCAAAGATGAGGTGAAACAAATTAAAGTTGTGCTTGTCCAGATATGTTTGATGCAGGCTTGGGAAGGATATGGCTGAATGCATTCTTCACCGCAAATAGTTTTCCCCCACTGTTAAATTCAATAACTCCCAACCCCTAAATACAAGGTTGCATTATAGAGAACTTTACTTTTTCTCCCCAAACACCAAAACATTTTATAAATAATTACTTGTAAAGCATTGTGTGTGGTTGCAGACATCAACTCATATGCAGATTGCCTCAGCTGAGTTTTTATACAAACTATGATCAACTAATCAATGGTTGAGGGACTTAGTGGAAAAAAGAAAAAGAAACTTGACAAGACCACTTGCCCTACTTCAAACAAGGATTTTGAATCTTGTACATCCACCTGATCAGACAGAAGGAAGCTCAATGTAACACATATTACACAATTTTGTACTGCAATGAAGGACTATTATGAGCTGAGAAATGTGTTGCTGGAAAAGCGCAGCAGGTCAGGCAGCAAAGAGCAGGAGAATTGACATTTCGGGCATTTGATGCTGCCTGATCTGCTGCGCTTTTCCAGCAACACATTTTTCAGCTCTGATCTCACTTTCTGCTGAAGGACTAATATGCCTCCAATTCCTTAGTGAGTTTAACCAATCATCTGAAAGTCATAGAGATGTACAGCACAGAAACAGAGCCTTCGGTCCAACCCGTCCATGCCGACCAGATATCCCAACCCAATCTAGTCCCACCTGCCAGCACCCGGCCCATATCCGTCCAAACCCTTCCTATTCATATACCCATCCAGATGCCTCTTTAATGTTGCAATTGTACCAGCCCCAACTACATCCTCTGGCAGCTCATTCCATACACGTTCCACCCTCTGTGTAAAAAGGTTGCCCCTTCGTTCTGGACTCCCTGACCCCAGGGAAAAGACTTTGCCTATTTATCCTATCCATGCCTCTCAATTTTGTAAACCTCTATAAAGGTCACCCCTTAGCCTCCGATGCTCCAGGGAAAACAGCCCCAGCCTGTTCAGCCTCTCCCTGTAGCTCAGATCCTCCAATCCTGGCAACATCCTTGTAAATCTTTTTCAAACCCTTTCAAGCTTCACAACATCTTTCCGATAGGAAGGAGACCAGAATTGCACACAACATTCCAACAGTGGCCTAACCAATGTCCTGTATAGCCGCAACATGACCTCCCAACTCCTGTACTCAATACTCTGACCAATACCCTTCTTCACTATCCTGTCTACCTGCAACTCCACTTTCAAGGAGCTATGAACCTGCACTCCAAGGTCTCTTTGTTCAGCAACACTCCCTAGGACCTTACCATTAAGTGTATAAGTCCTGCTAAGATTTGCTTTCCCAAAATGCAGTACCTCACATTTATTTGAATTAAACTCCATCTGCCACTTCTCAGCCCATTGGCCCACCTGGTCCAGATCCTGTTGTAATCTGAGGTAACCCTCTTCACTGTCCACTACACCTCCAATTTTGGTGTCATCTGCAAACTTACCAACAGTACCTCTTATACTCACATCCAAATAATTTATGTAAATGACAAAATGTAGAGGGCCCAGCACCAATCCTTGTGGCACTCCACTGGTCACAGGCCTCCAGTCTGAAAAACAACCCTCCACCACCACCCTCTACCTTTGAGCCACTGCATCCAAATGGCTAGTTCTCCCTGTATTCCATGAGATCTAACTTTGCTAATCAGTCTCCCATGGGGAACCTTGTCAAACGCCTTACTGAAGTCCATATAGATCACAGCTACTCTCTGCTCTCATCAATCTTCTTTGTTACTTCTTCAAAAAACTCAATCAAGTTTGAGACATGATTTCCCATGCACAAAGCCATGTTGACTATCCCAAATCAGTCCTTGCCTTTCCAAATACATGTACATCCTGTCCCGCAGGATTCCCTCGAACAACTTGCCCACCACTGAGGTCAGGCTCACTGGTCTATAGTTCCCTGGCCTGTCTTTACCGCCCTTCTTAAACAGTGACACCACATTTGCCAACATCCAGTCTTCCGGCACCTCACCTACGACTATCGATGATGCAAATACCTCAGCAAGAGGCCCAGCAATCACTTCTCTAGCTTCCCAGAGTACTCGGATACACCTGATCAGGTCCTGGGGATTTATCCACCTTTAACCATTTCAAGACATCCAGCACTTCCACCTCTAATCTGGACATTTTGCAAGACGTCACCATTTATTTCCCTATAGTCTATATCTTCCATTTCGTTTTCCACAATAAATACTGATGCAAAATATTAAATTTAGTATCTCCCCCATTTTCTGTGGCTCCACACAAAGGCCACCTTGCTAATCTTTGAGGGGCCCTATTCTCTCCCTAGTAACCCTTTTGTCCTTAATGTGTTTGGAAAAACCCTTCGGATTCTCCTTAATTCTGTTTGCCAAAGCTATCTCATGTCCCCGTTTTGCCCTCCTGATTTCCCTCTTTCTTTCTTTATACTCCTACTTTCTTTATACTCTTAAGGATTCAGTATCCACCTATCCTGTCTATACCTGACATATGCTTCCTTCTTTTTCTTAACCAAACCCTCAATTTCTTTAGTCATCCAGCATTCCCTATATCTACCAGCCTTCCCTTTCACCCTGACAGAAATATACTTTCTCTGGATTCTTGTTACCTCATTTCTGAAGGCTTCCCATTTTCCAGCCGTCCCTTTACCTGCAAACATCTGCCTCAATCAGCTTTTGAAAGTTCTTGTCAAAATTAGCCTTTCTCCAATATAGAACTTCAACTTTTAGATCTGGTCTATCCTTTTCCATCACTATTTTAAAATTAATAGAATTATGGTCGCTGGCCCCAAATTGCTCCCCCACTGACACCTCAGTCACCTGCTCTGCCGTATTTCCCAAGACTAGGTCAAGTTTTGCACTTTCTCTCGTAGGTACATCCAATACGGAATCAGAAAATTGTCTTGCACATACTTAAATTCCTCTCCATCTAAACCTTTAACACTGTGGCAGTCCCAGTCGATGTTTGGAAAGTTAAAATCCCCTACCATAACCACCCTATTATTCTTACAGATAGCTGAGATCTCCTTACAAGTTTGTTTCTCAATTTCCATCTGACTATTGGGGGGGTCTATAATACAAACCGAATAAGGTGATCATCCCTTTCTTATTTCTCAGTTCCACCCAAATAACTTCTTGGATGTATTTCTGGGAATATCCTCCCTCAGCACAGCTATAATGCTGCCTCTTATCAAAAATGCCACTCCCCCTCCTCTCTTGCCTCCCTTTCTATCCTTCCTGTAGCATTAGTATCCTGGAACATTAAGCTGCCAGTCCTGCCCATCCCTGAGCCATGTTTCCCTAATTGCTATGATATCCCAGTCCCACGTTCCTAACCATGCCTCCCCTGTTAGGCCCCTTGCATTGAAATAAATGCAGTTTAATTATTAGTCCTACCTTGTCCCTGCCTGCTTGACTCACTTCTGTTCTCAGCTATACCCGTCTCAGATTGATCTCTTTCCTCACTATCTCCTTGGATCCCACCCCCCACCTTACCAGTTTAAATCCTCCCAAGCAACTCTTGCAAATTTCCCTGCCAGTATATTAGTCTTCTTCCAATTTAGGTGCAATCCGTCCTTCTTGTACAGGTCACTTCTACCACAAAAGAGATTCCAATGATCCAAAAATGTGAATCCTTCTCCCATACACCAGCTCTTCAGCCATGTATTCGTCTGCTCTATCCTCCTATTCCTGCAGTAATCCAGATATTACTACCCTTGAGGACTTCCTTTTTAAATTTTTGCCTAACTCTCTAATCTCCCTTCAGAATCTCAACCTTTTCCCTTCCAAAGTCGTTGGTTCCAATGTGGACAATGATTTCCTGCTGGCCCCTCTCCCCTGTGAGAACATTCTGCACCCTCTCAGACATCCTTGATCCTGGCACCAGGGAAACAACACACCATTCTGCTTTTTCTCTGCTGGCCACAGAAACATCTGTCTGTAACTCGGACTACAGAATCCCCTAACACAATTGATCTCTTGGAAGCAGACATACCCCTCGTTGCATTAGAGCCAGTTTCAATACCAGAAACTTGGCTGCTCATGCTACGTCCCTCTGAGAATCCATCACCCCCTACATTTTCCAAACCAGCATACCTGTTTGAAATGTGTATATCCACAAAAGACTCCTGCCCTAGATGTCGACATCTCTCACCCTTCCTGGAGTTAACCCATCTGTGACTGTATCTGGGACTTTCCCCCCTTCCTATAACTGCCATCCATCACATACTGTTGCAAATTCCTCATTGCTTCTATCTGTCTCTCCAACGATCCACTCGCATCCAACAGCATTTATGGCAGATATAATCCACAGTAACCCTTAAACTCTCTTTAAACTCCCACATCTGACAAGAAGTACATATCACTGCAAAGGCCATTTTTGCTCCTTCACAATCTACAGACCCAGAAAATAACACCGTCTTATTCCTCTACAAACACTGCCACAGGTTAAATTAGAAGTGATCAAACAAAAATCAGATGCACTGTTAAAAACATTATTTCTTCTTCTGCAATTAGTTAGATCAAATCAGAACCACCTCACCTTCTTTCATTGTCATCCAAATGTGAGAACAGCACATTCTTTTCAATGGCCTTAGCCAGAGCAGCCATAGTCTTGTAATCCTTAGGAATTACCTATACAGTGATTCATAAAATGTTTTTAATAGATAATTGGTACAGTTTCCATTCTGGAAAATTACACTTGGTCACATGATAGTTAAAGCTTCCAGTAAAAAGCAGTGCCATAATAACAAAAGTAAAATCTTTAATCCACGCAATCAAACACTAAGGACAATTGTTTGGCATTTCCTTGTCCATTCAAAAAAAATGCTTCATGTATTTAAGAGTGCTAAACATTATAAGAAAAATGGACGCTTATTTGAGTAAATAATTTTAAAACTACAGAATGATATTGAAAAACTACACAGAACCATTTAATTGCAAGACGAGTAAACCCTAGGTTATTTCTTAGCAAACTGACCTTTCGATATAATTTAAAATGTGTATTCAAATGCAAACAAAATGATCACAATAATTCAAAGTTTTCTTGAATGAGTGAAATTTTGCAATTTCAAAAGTGTGCATGATCAACAAAAATAAAGAGAGACGCAGATAAGTTTTGTTGCAACTCACTTATATTACCTTTCTTTGATCTTTCATACCAGACGGGCAGTCTATCCGGATTACATTAACATTAGTAATGGAAACTTGACTTTTGTCTTGCAACTAAATGTCACAGTTGAGAATAAGCTTTACTATGTGGCCTGTGAAACTTATGTATAACTATTAATTAGCTAGTATAAGGCCTGAAGTAACTATGCACTGAAGGAGTGACTACGTAATAGAAGTGAATCTGTCCAAAAACACCAAACATTCTTTTGCTGAAAAGTATGTTTCTACCTTTCTCACATATGATGCAGCATCTTCTTCAGTGTAAACCTCAGCACTAATTGCCCCACGCCGCCGTCGTCCCTTCACCACTGGGTTCATGGGTGGAGGTGGAGAAATTTCATCCTCACGTGAGTCAGATCGTGAACCTGATTTCTGTTGATTGTGCATCTGTCTTGCCTCCTCCTATTTTTGCCAAAAATACAAGAAATGTTACCTTCACTTTCATCAGAGGCATATAGACGGAATGGCTTTTCCTAGCATTGTCAGCATCATTCTATGATTAGAAAGAAAAAGTACAGTATTCTGAACAAAAATCACAGCCAATTCTTTTCCTTCTGAAGCATGAAAACAATAAACTTGAATTTTAAAAAAAATCTTTGCAAACCAAAGCATTCACCTTGAGTTCTTTCAAGGAACTGTAAAGAATAGTTTACATATGTCAACATAAATGCTTTCAAGATGCATAATACAGGATTCTTCCCAATATTGTCTCACGTACAGTGCAAAACTGTCAGTTGGAAAGGCAGACCAATGATTTCTGCAAACCAAGTCTCAGCATTTTACAAAGATACCTGGATAGCATATGATTCTTTTACCATTACAACAAAAAAGACCATACTTTTTATCTGTAAATTGATGGTCTTTATCTCAGGTTAAAAAAAATACTACACATAAGACTAAGTAATTGTCACTTGTGCACTGTGGCCATACAAATGAACCATCTGATCTAAAACACCGGTAAGTATCTTAATGCAAGTTTAAGCAACTCCTATTAACTGCTCTGATTTTAACTGACAATTCTAAGACAAATTGCCATATCAAAAAGTATTGACACCTAGTTCCTATTGCCTGGTAATATCTAACCAACTGCACAAATCCAGAATCTTATCAATTTAACATCACGTCATGCAAATGGCAGAAAGCTCCTGAGCACATTTCCCAAATCATTTTTCATCCAGGCATTATAGTACAGCATCTGCAAATGTTCAAGAACTTTATGGGGAAAATCTATGCCATACAATCATGACAAATTTATCAATCACATTAAACAGACTGAGCAGCCAATTAAATTAAGAATATTCACAAACAAATGAGTTAAAATCAAGTTATAATTGACTCAATTATTTAACAAAAAGGATTGGAACATGCACATGGCTTTAAGATAGAAGCTGAAATATCAAACTTAAGTTGAATTTTTTTTGGAATCAAGATGGAGAGAACATCGACCCAGTCAGTTTTTCAGACTGGTTTGTGGAATAACAGGACTGGCATATGACCAGAGGCTAGATTAACTAAGACTATAATCACTGAAGTCATCAGGGGATATCTCAGAAACCTGTAAAATTCTGAAAGATCTAGACAGACAGGAAGCATATTCCTGAAGACCAGGGAGTCAAGAACCAGGGTCAGAGTCTAAGGATATGGCACAGGCCATTTAGGACTAGAATGAGGAGAAATGTCTTCTTCCAGCACATGGTGAGCTTGTGGAATTCTCTAGCACAATAAAATGGTCTAGACAAATATATTGAACATTTTCACAGAGTTAGATAAAGTTTTTCAGGCTAAAATGACTGAAGGATATGAGGAGAAAAAGCAGGAACAGAATAATCAGGCATCATATTCAATGGCACAGCAGGCTAGAAGGACCAAATGGCCTATTCAGTTTCCTATTTAGGTTTATATGCTTGTTTTTAATTTCAGGGTTAAAGACACTTCTGCAGTAAGTAGAACTTCGAAACATAGAAGTTTGCCACACCTCAATCGACAACATTAATATTTTGATTAAAGCTAAGAACTGGGGATGCTGAAGACCTGAAACAAATTGTTGGAGAAGCTCCACAGATCTGACAGTATCTGTGGAGAGAACATTAACTCTGCCGTGAGTCCAATGACTCTTCAGAACAACAGGGTATTTTAATTGCTTGCTTACAATAAAATTTGGCTGCATCTAAAATTTTAGGCACAAATTCACAGCCAACTCAAATCCAGTGTGTAAGTTCAGGAAATCTTGGGATCTGAACTTGAATGGGGCAAGGTGCTTTACCAAAATAAATATCGGAACAATAAATAAGAGTACATGCTCAGTTATTTGAGCCTGCTATGCCATTCAATAAGACCATGGCTGTTCGAGTTTAACCTCAACTCTGCACTCTGGCATATCTCCAATAATCTTTCACCCCTTGGTAATTAGGAATCTACCACTGCATTCAAAATATTTGAAAATTCTGTACCACTGCCTTTCAAGGAAAAGAATTCCAAGGACTTAACCCACAATTCTTTTCCCCTCATCTGCACCTTACCTCTGTCTCTCATCTTGAAATTATGACCCATCATTACAGATTCTCCAACAGGAGTAAACAACCTTTCCACATCCACCGAGTCAGGTCCCTTGGGATCTTATGTTTCAATTAAGTCACCTGTATTTTCTAAACTCCAGAGGGTAAAAGGTCAAGCCTATCTAGCCTCGTCTCAAGGCAACCCACTCACTCCAGGTATTAGCCTCTTCAACCTTCTCAGAACTACTTCCAATATATTAACATTCTTCTCCAAGAGTGACTAGCACTGTACACTGTACTCCAGACAGTCCCAACAAGGTCATGTGTAACTGAAGCATAACCTCCCTACTTTCATTCAATTCCCCCCTCATGACATTTGCTTTCCTGTTTACTTGCTGTACCTGCATACTAAGCTACTGCCATTCATGTATCTAAGACATTTGAATCTCTCTGTACCCTCTTATTTAGATATTATCCTGCTTTTTATTCTATGCCAAAATGGTAATTTCACACTTCCCCACACTCTACTCCACTTTCCACATCTTTGCCCATTCACCTAACCAATCTATATCCCTTTCTAGGCTCCTTACATCCTCTTCAGAACTCACATTCTTACCTATTCTATCCACAAACTTAGCTACCATACTATCAATCCCTTCAACCAAATAATCTATATAAATTGTAACGGATTGAGGCCCTAGCACAAAATGTTGTGGCACTCCACACACTATATCCTGCCAGCCTGAAGATGACCCCATTTGTCCCTCGCTGCTTCTTGTTAGCCAACCTTGTTAGCCTATCCATTCCAACACCAGATGGTTTTATTTTCTGCAATAACTTCTGTTTTGATACCTTATGAAATGTCTTTGGGAACTTCAAGTACAAAACATACACTGGCTCCCCTTCATCAACAGTCCAAATTTCTTCTTCAAAGAACTCCAATAAATTAGTTAAAATATGATTTCCTTTTGACAAAGCCATGTTGGCTCTAGCTTATTACCTTGAGCACATCCAGGGCCCTGTCATAACATTTTTAATAAAAATGTAAGATCTTCTCTCAGATAGATGCTCAGTGAACTAGCCTGTGGTTTTGCATTTTCTATCTCCCTCCCTTTTGAATAAAGGAGTTACATGAGTTATTTTTCAATCTAAAGGAATCTTCCCTGAATCTTGACCGCTCTATAAAATTAAAACTAGCTCAATGACCTCATTACTTCTTTTAACACCCGAAGATGAAAACCCCCAGGACCCAGGGACTTGTCAACTCAGTTCCACCGATTTACTTAGTAACTTTAATTTTCTGGAGTTTCTTCTTTAATTTCCAGAAAGCTAGTGCCCTCTTGTCTAGATAGATGCAGATGAGGCAGAATCAGAGAAAATAAAAATATATAAAAAAAGATCTCTGGCATGTCAACCTTTTCCTCTGAAAGTTAGCATCACATAATTACAGGGCATATTTTTGGGAAATTTCAAGCCATTACTGCTTCAATAGCAGAGAATAAATGTTTAACAGTTTGAAATTCCCTGAAAATGAACATCAATTTTTTAAGATAATATTTGACAAAAAAATCATTTTCCCCCATTCGGGATTGTTATGCAGCAAAAGAGAAAAACACATCGAAATAGAATTCTCCATAGTTGGAAAAGACATTGGTTATACCATCTTTGCAAGCACACAACACGAACTCCACGTTAGACTGGATTCTAAGATTTCTTTCCCATGATATAAAAAGTTTCCCAAACTCACTCAACAAGCAGTAAGGGAGCTTTATTGATTTTTTTTTTCATTTTTGCTTGTAATTGGCAAACCTGCTGCCTAATAAGAAACATCCAAACAGATACTATAAGTTCACTCAAAGACTTTGCAAATCCTTGCCTTCTATGAACTTAAGAAACTCATTCCTAATAGTATCATTGAAAAGCCGCTAACAATTTGCAACATTGTACTGTTGGAACGGTCAGAAATGGATAGCAATTTTTCCACCACACAAACTCCAATTCAAGTTTTTGAACACCCATTTAATCTTACGTGTGTCAAAAGTATTGCCTAAATTTCACGATGACACAAAGATCTGGCTTCAAACTTTAGACTACCCAACCAGAAGAAATAGTTTTCTCTGTCCATTGTCAGCTTACCTTTGCATCTTGAAACTTCCCCTAAATCACTCCACAAACTTAATTCCAGGAAATACAACCCGAGTTTGCAATATTTCCTCAAACTTACTTTTTATGAGATAAAACTGAGTGAGATATTTACATTTCAGAATTCTATGCATTAGAATCAGAGAGGATCACTGAACCCTTATTGTGGAAGCAGGCCATTCAGCCCATCATGTCCACATCAAACCCCTGAAGAACATCCCACCCACACCCATCCCTGCACTTCCTTCGGCTAATCCACCGAGCCTGCATATCCTTGGGCACTTTGGCCCAATTCACCTAATCTGCACATCTTTGGACTATGGGAGGAAACTTGAACATCTGGATGAAACCCACACAGACACAGGGAGGAGAGAGTGTGCAAACTTCACACAGACAGTTCCAGAGGGTGGAATCGAACCATGTCCCGAGCACTGTGAGGTAGCAATGCTAACTATGAAGTCACCATGCCATTCAAAACTATCATATAAACTAAATTAAATCACAAATTGCTTGTTAAGAAATGAGAATGTTTTAGAATTTTTGGAAAGTAAAATAATATCAAGCAACTTACTTATGGTGACATTTCAGCTCATTATGTTTTACATTTGAAAAAGGTTTGCATTTCCTTAATAAAAGAAACCACCTTTTTAAAAAAAACTTGCACCAAAAAGCAGAAATTTAAAACCTAATTACAAGAAATGAGTCAATGGAGGGTTGACATTTTTCCCAATTATTGACCATCATTTGGTGCTCATTTATTTCTGACCATCTCTAGCTTTCTTCCTGACCATATGGCTACAGTCAAATTCCTATATGATACTTGCAGCTATATAGCACTTTTTGAACGGAAGCACAAAAATACAGTAAACAATAAATTACTCTTAAAGACAAGTGTTACAAGGAACTCTTGCGCTCATAATGGTCTATAGCTATTAGATAAACCAACTTGGTGACATTTGCTTACTTTGAATAGAGTCTTTCACACAAGACAAGAACTTTTACATATAGATGAGACAGATCCTCTAATAGCTCATGCAAATTCAACATCAAGTTAGCATGACAGATATGACTTCAATGTCATGAGAAGACCTTCTGCAGTTCACACCAGGCAGAATGAATTACAGGTACAATAACACAAGGGTTATGTTATTGCACAAGTAATCCAGAGAAAGATCCAAAGAAAATATTAAATTCTGATAGCAGTTGGGGAATTTAAATTCAGTCCACTAAATTAAACTGGAATGAAACTCTGGTTGGAATAGTCATGGTGACTAAGTAATTGGCAGATTACTGCAAGAAACAACATGTGCACTCTTTAGCACATGTCCTACTCCTGTTCTGGCTTACTTGCAGCTCAAAACTACAGCAATATGTTTCATTCTTAAACTATCCTGTAATGCCCAAGCAACCACTACACAACATCAATATACAAGAATAAAGCAAGACAGACCAAGCTGGCATGAGTTGATCCTAAAAAATCCATTTCACTAACAACAAAATTAGGAGATCTGTCATACTCCAGTCAAACTTCAAAATATTTTTTTCCAGCCAGAATGTATCTTGATCCAGCAGTGCATTTCACCCAGCTAAACTGATGGCACATTCAGAAGAGGGTAGAAGGAAATCTGCTGATAGGCATCTAATACCCAACCTCAGCTGATCAATTAACACTCCAAGTCGATCCCCACCTGGAGGAAGCATGAGGGTAACAAGAGGACAAACATTTATTGGGAGGGACTATAGCATCCAGAATCTCAAGTGGTTCAGTAATACTACCTACTGAGCAAGCTAACTGAGTTCTGAAGAATACAGTTCCCAAACCAAACAGCTCTACAGCAGGTGTAGAGAACGTAAGCGAGGAAAAAAAATTACCCTCACAATCTACTTGTCACAGATGCATCTACTGTAGTATTCATAACAGCTATTACTAATTTTTGTGGAGACAGTCATGTTTTACTCTCGGAGCAACCTGTACAGCACCACCATGCTAAATGGGATAGATTCAGAACAGATCTGGCAGCTCAAAATCAAAAATATATACGCACTTTGGTCCATCAGCAGCTGCAATGTAAACATTCATTAATTCTTCAATCACTGAATTGCAGCTGTAACAACATGCCAAGGGTTCTTTGACATCATCTCTCTCGCACCTAAAAGGATAACGACAAGAAATTGATGTGAAAACTATCAACTCCAAGTCACAAACGGGCTTGACTTGAAAATGGCAATGGACCGACATCCTTTAACTCCAAACCCTCTCCCCCATCCACCACCAATTTGGGAATATCTTCATCACACAGATTGTTGCAATTTATGGAGAGTGTTTCCCAGGGTAAATAGCAATGGGGAATAAATGCTGACTTTACCAAAATTAGAAAGGAGAAAGTGAGGACCTTGTAGAGGGAGGAGGCAAATTTCTTGTCATCATCTCTTGAGCAAGTGATTACTGCAGATGCTGGAGATCAGAGCTTAAAAGTGTGTTGCTGGAAAAGCGCAGAGGTCAGGCTTATGCCCGAAACGTTGATTCTCCTGTTCCTTTGATGCTGCTTGACCTGCTGCGCTTTCCCAGCAACACACTTTTAAGCCATCATCTCTTGAGCACCTAAAAGGATAATGTCAAAGAACCCTTGGTCCACAAGCCTTGTTCCTGAAGAACAGCCTAAGCCTGTAACATCGATTCTCCTACTCCTCAGATACTGCCTGGCCTGCTGTGCTTTTCCAACACCACACTCTTCAAAAATAAGAAAAAAAAGGCTGAAAGAACACAGCAAGCTAGATAGTACCTGGAGGTAGAGGGGTCGATGCTTTGGGTGTAACCCTTCAGGACTGGAAGTGGGTAGAGGGGAAGCTGCAGATAAATGGGGAGGTGGGGCAAGATGGTGAAGTGGGGATAGGTGAAGACAGGTAGAGGACACGACATGGTTGGTCAACGGCTCTTTACTGGGTTAATGGTAAGATTCTTGGTAGTGTAGATGAGCAGAGAGATCTTGGTGTCAATGTACCTGGATCCCTAAAAGGTTGCCACCCAGATTGATGGGGTTGTCAAGAAGGCATATTATGTGTTAGCTTTTATTGGTAGAGGGATTGAGTTTCAGAGCCACGAGGTTATTGTGCAGCAGTACAAAACTCTGGCGTGGCCGCCCTTCGAGTATTGCACACAGTTCTGGTCACTTCATTAAAGGAAGGATATGGAAGCTTTGGAAAGGGTTCAGAGGAAATTTACCAGGATGTTGTTTGGTATGGATGAAAGGTGCTGTGTGGAAAGGCTGAGGGACTTGAGGCTGTTTTTGATAGAGAGAAAATTGAGAGATGACTTAATTGAGACATAAGATAGGATGGACAGCGAGAGCCTTTCCTCAGATGGTGATAGTTAGCACAAGGGGACATAGCTTTAAATTGTGGGCTAATAGATAAAGGGCAGATGTCAGAGATAGTGGGCGGCACGGTGGCACAGTGGTTAGCACTGCTGCCTCACAGCGCCTGAGACCCCCGGGTTCATTTCCCGACTCAGGTGACTAACTATGTGGAGTTTGCACATTCTCCCCGTGTCTGCGTGGGTTTCCTCCGGGTGCTCCAGTTTCCTCCCACAGTCCAAAGATGTGCGGGTCAGGTGAATTGGCCATGCTAAATTGCCCATAGTGTTAGGTAAGGGGTAAGTGTGGGGGTATGGGTGGGTTGCGCTTCGGCAGGTCGGTGTGGACTTGTTGGGCCGAAGGGCCTGTTTCCACACTGTAAGCAATCTAATCTAATCTCAGTGAATAGTAGAGGCATGGAATGCCCTTCCTACAAAGTAGTTAATTCACTAACTTTTAGGGTATTTAAATTGGATAAACATATGACACGGTAGCTCAGTGGTTAACATCACTGTCTACAGTGCCAGGAACCCCCGGGTTCAATTCCTGCCTCGGGTAACTGTCTGTGTGGAGTTTGCGCATTCACCCAGTGTCTGCATGGGTTTCCTCCGAGTGGTCCAATTTTCTCCCACAATGCAAAGATGTGCAGGTTAGGTGAATTGGTCATGCTAAGTTGCCCATAGTGTTAGTTGCATTAGTCAGGGGTAAATACAGGGTAGGAGAATGAATGTGGGTGGGTTACTCTTTGGAGGGTCGATGTGAACTTGTTGGGCCGAAGGGCCTGTTTCCATGCTATAGGGAACCTAATCATGAAAATGGAATAGTGTAAGTTTGGAATAGTTCAGATTGGTTCCACAGTGGCACAACACTGATGGCTAGAGAGCCTGTAATGTTCTATGTTTACTTAGAAGCCAGAATTTTCTTATGTAGGAAAAGTTCATTTTGAGCTTTTCTTTCAAGTTTAAAAAGGAGCAAGGCACACAAGACTAAAAGGTTGTCACTAGCTTCTTCCCATAAATAATGATTTAATCAAAAAGGAGTCAGATCATAGAAATTTACAGCAGAGAAGATTTTTATTTCAAAGTGGCTGTGCTGACTGAGAAAGTGCTATCCAGCCAAATCCAACTTTTGAGCTCTTGGTTCATAGTTGAATTGATTATGGCACATCAAATGCAGGCCCAAAGACATTTTTTTAAAATGCTATGAGATTCCACTTCTCCCACCACAGTGAGTTCAGGCCTATCAACCTATGGACAGGAATTCAATGCCCCTTCAAGCCTATCAATTGTTTTTAACATCGTGACATCACAGTTAAGAGAACCACACCATTCCTAACTAGTCTACGCAGACCTTTTAAACTTGTATCCATATTAATTTGCCCCTCAGCTTCTCCAGTCCAAAGAAAACATCAGCATACACAATCTTTAAGTCTTCACCAAAATTCACATCAACATCCTCAGCTCTTCTTTGTGTTCTACTGAGGGCAAACACATGCCACCATGTAGTGTGTGACCAGACTGTACACAATTGATGTCTAGTATTCAGGCATTACGAGCAACAACTTGTTTGCTCTTGTACCCTATCACTCACCTAATGAAGGTGAAACAACCAGCTTATGCATCTGACCAACTGCCTGAAAAAACATTTGTGGAGGGGTAGTCTAAAATTCCTCTCTCTGCACTTTAGGATGTTCTACCATTTAATACGATTTCCCCTACCTTGTTTACTTTACCAAAATACATTGCCTTATACTTATGAAGGAATTATATTGAACATTTTTCTGCCTATGTAGTTAATTGATATTTTCCTACCAGCTTTTTCCCTGCCTATCAATTAGAGTTATAGACATATATAGATCAGAAACAGGTCCTTTGATCCAACTCTCTCATGCCGACCAAACATCCTAACTTAGTCCCATTGGCCAGCACTTGGCCCATAACTCTATACCTTTCCTATTCATATACCCTTCAGATGCCTTTTAAATGCAGTAATTGTACCAGCCTCAACCACTTCCTCTGGCAGTTCATTCCATACGTTGACCACCCTCTACATGAAAAAAGTTGCCCCTTTAGGTCCTTTTTATATTTTTCTCTCACCCTAAACCTATACCCTCTAGTTCCGGACTCCCCAACCACAAGGAAAAGACTGTGTCTATTTATCCTATCCATGCCCCTCATGATTTTTTCAACCTCTACGGTCACCCCTCAGCTTCTAATGCTTCAGGGAAAACATATTCAGCCTCTCCCTATAGCTCAAACCCTCCAATGCTGGCAAAATCCTTGTAAATCCTGACTGAAGATTCACAACATCCTTCCCATAGGAAGGTGACCAGAACTGCGCACACTATTCCAAAATTGGCCTAACCAATGTCCTGTGCAGCTGCAACATGACCTCCCAACTTCTATACTAATTGCTACCAAAGGAAAGCATATTAAACACCTTCTCCACTATCTTGTCTACTTACGACTCTACTTTCAAGGAACTATGAACCTGCACTCCAAGGTGTTCAGCCACACTCCCAGGACTTTACAGTGTATAAGCCCTGTTCCGTCCACTACACCTCCAATTTTGGTGTCATCTACAAACTTACTAACTATACCTCCTATGCTCACAACTAAATCATTTATATAAATGACAAAAAGCAGTGGACCCAGCACCGATCCTTGTGGCACACCACTGGTCAGAGGCCTCTAGTTTCAAAAGCAACTATCCACCATCACCCTCTGTCTTCTACCTTCGAGCCAGTTCTATAACTTTTTTTCTGTCTGTATATTTAATCAGATCTCCTGTACACTTTTCTAGATTATTGCAATATATCAGAAGAAGCAAAGAACCCAACACTGAGCCCTGCAGAATACCTTCCAATCCAATCACTTTGTGCCTTGCCATTGCATCAATTTTAGATCTAGCTTGCAACTTTCCTTCAATCCCAAGGCTTTTACTTTTGGATCAGTTTTGCATTTACATATTGATAAAATCCAGGGAGGCCTTATCAATTTCACTACTCTCATCAATCCCCCTAATGATACTGTCAAAGTCAAATCAAGTTAGACAACCTCCCTTGAATAATTCCACATTGACCATTGCTTGATTAATCTGTACCAGTTTAAGCACAGATTTTAATAAACCCACAGACCTTTTCCCAATATATTTCTTATCAGAAAGGTTACACTGACTGGTCTGTAGTTTGCGTTATCCCTTTTAATAACACCGCATTACTAGTACTATATCTACAGCCAGCGATACAAATAGCATGTATTAAACAGGACTAAACAATTCCACAATTGACAGGTCAGATCTGTGCTCTGCAGTGCTGCATATCCAGTTAAAAGTGACAGAACAATTAAATAACTAACAGGTGGAGAGGAGGGAGGTTGTACAAATAACACCATCCTCTTCAAATGAGCAGCCCCATCACATCAGTGCAAAATACAAAGCTGAAGAATTTACATCCACCTTCAGTGCACATAATCTATTTCAGCTTCATTGAGATCCCAAACATCACAGATACCAGCCTTTCACTAGATTCACTCCATGTGATATCATGAAATGGCTGAAGACATCAGATACATAAAAAGCCCTGCCATCACTCCAACATCAGTACTGCTACATGCTCCAGAACCAACTACACCCCCAACCAACTGTTACAGTGCAATTACAATGATGGCATCAGCCCAGCAGCATGAAAAGTTGACTAGATGCGTGCTGTGCACATAAAACAGGACAAGACAAACCCAGTCAATCACCACTCCAGTCTACTTTCAGTGAAGTGATTGGAGTTGTCAACAGTGCTTTGAACCAATACTTGCAACGGAATTATTTGCTCATTCGCCCTGGCAGAACGCAAACTCAGGGTTAATCAGTATTTGACCTCACTAGAGCCTTGTCTAAACATGGACAAAAACTGAACTTGAGTAGAGGAGTGTAACAAGGCAGCATTTGACCAACAACAGCAACATGAAATCTTGTAAAATGGGAGTCACACCTAGTGCAACGGAATGTGGTCACGGTTGTTGAAGATCAATCACCTCAGCCCAGCATTACTGCAGCAGCTTCTCAAGATAGTAACCCAGCCTCAATCATCTTCAGCTACTTCAGTGATCTTCTTGTAATGTTAAAAGATTAAACTGGAATATCTCACTGGACATTATTGTAATATTAAAGGGTTAAACCACACTGACTGAACATTCTGGAGTGGGTAGAGATGCCATTCATGCAGGAATGGGGTCTCTTACTCCAATTAGACAGTCATTTGCTACTACTCCCCCTACTATTAACAAATTAAACTATCAGTTAATCTCTTCAATTCAGAAATACTTTCACAGCCATCCACCAGCCAATTTGGTTCACGTGCGTGATCATCCCTGATGCTGAAGCCTTTCGCACCTACATTGTCTGAGGAAACAGAGCCAGAATTAATTTGCAGGGCCACTCCAAAGCTCAGACACATCACACCTATGTTGTCTTGGGGAAATCAATGAGTCAGGAAATCTTCTGCATAATGATTCCCCAGGGTTAGGGCATTTGCATATGTATTATCTGATCATCTTACCATTATATCTGGGGTAACGGGGGGAATGCGTTTTCTTTGTTCCGAGTCTCTTTTCGGACTCAACTTTGCACGCCTGCGAGGAATATCAGAAGGGTCACCGAGCTTGTACAAGCTTTCATAAACTTTAACTGTTTGCAGAAGTTGGTGTGTGTGAATTGCATCTCTTGTGTGAAACCTCAGAGAGAATGTTAGGTTCTTTTCCTAAATTGATGAAGGTGGTGCTTTCTGATAAATGTTCAGCACCATTCATAAAGTGAAGCAGTCCGTGTCCGGAAGCAGCAGGACATAGACAACATTAAGGTTTTGGCTGATATGCAGTAACTAACAATTGTGTCACACAAGCATCAGGCAATTACCATCTCTTCATGTTCAGAATCCCCCACTTTCAACATTCTCAAACAGCCTTTATAAAGAACGCAGCTACAAGAACCAGAGACTTAGAACTCCACAGAACTCAATCTGTCTCTCTGAAATCTGACCACTGTTGATAAGGAGTTTGATGGAATAAAGAAGCCCAATTGATTGGTACCAAAATTCATTCATGACAGAAGCAGCAGTGTACAATTGAGTGGCTTGCTAGACCATATCAGAAGGCAGTTAAAAGTTCACCACATTGTTGTGGGCCTGGAGTTACATGTAGGCTAAATTCGGTGAAGATGGCATTTTAACTTTCCTGAAGGAAGTTAGAAAGACAATTAATTTCATGGTCATCAGTCGTCTTAATTCCAGACTTTATCTTTTAATGAATTCAAACGCTATTATCTGCCATGGCAGGATTCGAACTGAGAGCCCATGATCATCAGGTGAGTTTCTGGCTTAATACCACTACACCATAGCCTCTCCCTGATTAATTATAATATGTAATGCAGTAATTCACCAAATCTCCTCCACAGCAGAATCCAAACCAATGACCTCCACCACCTTGGAGGACTGGGGCAGCAGATTAATGCAAGATCCCTTCCAAGGGACTCACCATATGGACCTGAAACTATCACCATTCATTCCTTCATTCTCACTAGGTCAAAATACAATTCCCTTACAGCATCATGGGTGTTTCTGCAGGGAATGGACTAGAGTCAGCTTATCATGATTTTCTCAAGGGCAATTTGAGATGGTTAATAAACGCATGAGTAGCTACTGACACCCACATTCTATGCACACTTTTTTTTAAAAAAACCAGCACCTACACTTAGAATTTGTCTTCTAACTAGCAATGGATGCCCAGTTCAACAGTCACCCCTCTGCAACAATGTATTTTGCAAACTTCCAGTTCAGTGTAATTCTGAAGTGATTCAGTTTTTAAATCATCACCGGTCCTTAAAATCATCAACCCCTGTCAAAATGCTGCTATCAAAAAATAATCAGAGTATGCCAAAAATCAATATTCTTTTGCTGATACAAATAAACAATACGCAAGGCTTTCCGTCATGACTCAGTTCAAATCTTCAGAAGTCAACCTCATTGCTCGTTTTGCTCCAATCGTGTCCTTTGGAGCTATAATGTTCAAAGTTGGTCAGGCTAGTTTGGTAAGCCAACCTCTGCAATTGCTTATGGTGCCCATTCCACTGAACTGGACTTAGTTGGTGCTGCTAGTTACATACTCAAAATGGAAGTTTCTGAAGATTCCCAGTGATTTTGTTTAATTATTGAATAAAAAGCTTATTCCTTTAAAATGCCCCATATTTGTCTGAATTTTAAATAATTGAAATTTTGTAATGCTAACTTTCTGTAAATCAATTCTAATAATTCACAGTTTTTCTTGTCAAATTTGACCGACTTTGTAATCAGGTATGTAAAAACAAGGACTGCAGATGCTGGAAACCAGAGTCTAGATTAGAGTGGTGCTGGAAAAGCACAGCTGGTCAGGCAGCATCCGAGGAGTAGGAAAATCAACATTTCGGGGAAAAGCCCTTCATCAGCAATAAGAGCTCTTGCCCGAAGCGTTGAGTTTCCTGCTCCTCGACTTTGTAATCAGCCAACTTATTTGCAAACAAAATATTCATTAAAAAGGCAGTCAGAATTGGCATTAATTTTGTTAAATAGATCAAGAAGCAAATCATTGCCAATTTAGTCAAATCTCCATCCATGGAGATTTGTATGGCATCTCATACAAACGTAAAACAGTAAATGGCTAAGCAATGTTAGAACTAATGTAATCTGAATTTTTAGTAAAATCAGCTCAATCCTGTATACACGACAATCACACTATTACAGTTTACAAGTCATGTATCAATTTTGTCATTGTTTGACTTTGATGGTGGTCATCCAGAACTCCAAAGTAAAACAAAATATAAATCTAAACCTAATGAAATATAAATATTTCCGTTAACTGAAAAAAGATATTTTATACAGCAAACAAGTTTTATTAACCAGTGATCTTTTACATAATTTTCTACATGTAATTGAAATTTTACTGGGATACTGTATTAGCAAACTTGAAGAGACTTCAGAATTTCATTCCCTTCACTCAGCTTTAATTCTTGCAAAAACATTGTTTACATACTTCGTGTACAATATTGGCAAAGAAGCCCACTTTTTTTTTTAAAAGACTTCCTACAGTACAGAAACAGGCCATTTGGCTCAACAAGTCCACAATGACACTCCAAAGAGTAACCCACCCAGACCCATTCCCCTACCCTTTACCTACCCGACTAATGCACCTAACATTATGGACAATTTAGCACGGCCAATTCATCTGACTTGCACATCTCTGGATTGTGGAAGGAAACCAGAGCATCTGGAAGATACTCACGCAGACACAGGAACAATGGCAACTGTGTGGAGTTTGCACATAGGCTGGAACCGAACCTGGGACCCCAGCGCTGAGAAGCAACTTGTTTGAGGAGTTCTTGCTTACTTTTGAAGAAAAAGTACTTTCACAAACTATGCAAAGCTTCTGCCATCCATAGCCAACTAAATGACTATTTGTGCCATCTTTATGAAACAACATACCATTATAGTCCATACGATAACAATATTACCACAAGTACCAAGTTTTAGGATTTTGACCCAGTGACAAAGACAACTGGTAAACTTCCAAGTCAGAATGAAGCACGATTTAGAGTAGAACTTGCAGGTTGCCATGCACCTGAAGATACAGATCACAAAGGCAGGAAAGAAGGGATGAGTGTTTACAATGGCAATGGGTTGTTTCATATAGCATTGAGGTTCAAGTGTTTTGGAGTGCATTCATCTATACATGTGCAGAGTACTTCATAGAACACCTGGTAAGTGGCATAGATGGTGGAAAGGTTTCAGAAAAACCTTTGGTGAATAACTAATTGAACATCAAGACTGGTTTACATATTTTGCATCACTATCTTGTCATTGAAGAATCATGAATCAAGTACAATCCAGTCATAATCAGATGACAAGGGGGCAATATATTAAATGTGAAATTAAATTGAAAGCTCAGAGGTACGCTGTGCTTGTGGACAGAGGAGAAGAAGGAACAGAAGAAAAAGTGAACGGAGAAATTCACTGGATAGACAAGATTACACATGTTCAATTACTTCATTCAAATCTGGTAAATCACAAGATGATGCAAAGCGATTTAACGTTACTACTAACTCACGAGTTAAAAAAGAGTTCTGACGTCAATGTTGCAGTCACCAATGTCTCTAGACTAGGTGCCACTAGGATTTGGAGCGAAGCTGTAGCCATGAAGATAAATGATACGAAACTGATTACCCAGAATGTCTCAATATTTTTGTGCCTAGGTAAACAGGTGATTTCTGTCCGAAAAAACACAAAGGACTTTTAATGTTAATCTTTTTAAACGTGCGGTTACTCACCTTAATGATTTTTTTCACCATGCTTACAGCTGTTAACAATCAAACAGCTCACTAACAAACACCTTAACGATTGCTTACATCCTGCTTTGCCTTTGTCTCTGGTCCGTTAACTGCTCAGTAATGTATGTACGAACATGACCCAGACGTTTTTTTTTGTTGCCAACCTCTCTTTTTAGGTCGGCATTAAAGCATCGGCCTGCCACGTTCGCCATCAAGCTCCCCACGACAGAAGCTTGATGTTACACGAAGCAAAAAACAAAGTTCAACTGCCTTTTAATCATCAACACCCCCCTCCCCCCCACCAAAAAATAAACAAGGCCACTCTCTCATTTTTTTAAAAATAAAATGAAACCTACTGCCGTCTCAACTCACTTTCTCGAGTTTCTCGAAGTATTCCCTGAGGTAGGTGATGGGTTTCTCGGGCCTGGCGATGCAGAGCTGAACGATGCAGTCCTTAAGGACCTGCTGGATGTTGTGTTTGTGGACATACTGCTCACACTCTCGCAGGCTACGCTCTTCTTCCCCGCTCCCCACGGCCGCCATCTTAACCACCCAGTTAACGCTTCAAAAGCCTGAGGAACGAACGACAGCGAGTGAACTCGGCGCCGAGTAATGTAATCGCCACCTTCTCCTCAATCCACACCACCCACCCTCCCCACAACTCCCCGTCTCCCTTAAATAGAACCACAGCAGGCGGGGTGGCGGTGGGCTGTCTTTCCCACCGATCCCAGTGGCGACGGGCTGAGCCGAGGGCGAAGCTGTCCGTGGGAGCGGGGGCCCTGTTGGAAGTGGCCGCAACAGGACGAGTTTCCTCAGTCACTGTCACCTCCACCGGAAGGCAGCCGCGCCGCTGACGTCAATCCGCCTCGCTCTCATCCGCGGGTGTGGGGGAGGGGGATGGGGGAGGAGAGCTAGCAAGCACAAGCCTGGAAATGATGTGTGAGCTTACATTGCATGCGCTCGGAGCACTACACTTGCAACGAGCACATTGCATATTTACATGCTACACCTAAATATTCACTCTTCACATTACAGAACCATCATGCAAATGCTTGCATGCCTCCATCACACAGAGGTAAACTGATACATACACAGTGTACGTTTGCAAGCAAGCCTAGGCCATTGAGCCACTTTTTGCACTATTCAAGGACATCGCCACTGGAATTTTCCATTGTCCACCTTTAACCCGCATAATCGGTTAACAAAAATATGTCAGCCTCAGATTTTAACTAACAATTGGCGGAGCAACAATTGTCATTTGCGAGGGAGAGATTTCTACCACTTCCTGCACTCCTGAAAGATCAGATTCGTTTTCAGGTGAACCCCTTGATCCTATACTCTCTAACAGGTAGAAATAGTTTATATTGTCATTGTAATATTTTGAAAATTTCAATCAATCATAAAACAATAAGATGCAAGAGCGGAAGTAAACCATTCAACCCATCAAACCAGTTCTGCCAATTAGATCGTGATTGATTTCATTATCCTGAACTCCATTCTCCTGCCTTTTCCCCATAACCTTTGACTCCCTTACGAATTAAAAATCTCGAATATTCTTAATGACCCAGCATCAATGGCCTCCACAGTAAAGAATTACAATTCACTACACACTGAGAGAATAAATTCTTCCTGTTCTCTGTTTTAAAAGTGTATCATCTTTTTCTAAGATTATGCACTCCTGTCCTAGACTCTCTTATAAGAGCAAACAACCCTTCCGCATCTATACTGTAAAGTCCCCTAAGAATCTTATAAACTCAATAAGGTTGCCACTCATTCTTCTACATTCCAACAAGTCCAGGCCCACCCTATTCAATTTCTCCTCATAAAACAGTCGCTCTATACCTGGTATCAGCCCAGAGAGCCTTCTCTGAATTGCCTCCATTGCCTCTTTATCTTTATGTAGATTAGGGACCTATAACTGTTCACTATTCCAGCTGTGGGGTAACAAATGCCTTATATAGTTTTAGAAAACACTCCCTACTTCAATGCTCCATCCTCTTTAGAATAAGGCCGACATTCTATTTGCCTTCCCTATTAACCTAAGAATTTAGTTGTTAGCGTTTTGTGATTCATGGATGAAGACTCCCAAATCCCTCAATTCCATAGCTTTTGGCAATCTGTCTCCATTCAAATAATATTCAGTTCCACAACATTTCCTGCCAAAGTGCATAACCTCACCTACTCACACATTCTGTCTGCCCAAGTTTTTGCCCACTTGCTTCACCTGTCTACATCCCAGTGCATCCTCATCACTTGCCTTCCTACCTATTTTAATGTCATCCACAATCTTGGCTATAGTACATTCAGTTTCCTCATTAATTCCTCAGGACTGATGCCTGTGGTACATCTCTGGTTAGAGGTTTCCATCCTGAAAATGCTCCCCTTGTCCCACTCACTTTTCAATCCTATATCCATACCAATATGCTACTGCCAACACCATAGGCTCTAATCCTCTTGAGAAGCCTAATATATAGTGCATTATGAAACACTTCTGAAAATCCAAATATATTATATCCATTGTTTCTCCTTTATCTATCTTGTTTGTTGTCTCCTTGAAGAATTCTAATAGATTTCTCAGACACAATTTCACCTTAATCTTAATTTCTTGAATTTGAGGGAATACAATATTAACCTGTGTAGTCTCTCCTCATAAATTAACCCTTGGAGTGTGGATATCATTCTAGTAGACCTATAGTCCTGTTCCTACAAGACCAATTTAACCTTTGGAAGCTATGTTGTCCTGATCTGCTCACAGTATTCCAGGTATGATATAAGCAGGGCTTGCATCATATAACAACTTCAACTGTCTTGTATTCTATATGTGCCAACATTCCATCAGCCTTTATGAGTTTTTTTTTCCCCTGTTTATGGATGCACAAATCTCTTTATACTTCCAATGGTCAATTTTGCATGGTGGCTCAGTAGTAAGCACTGCTGCCTCACAGCACCAGGGACCCAGGT
Organism: Hemiscyllium ocellatum; assembly: GCF_020745735.1. NCBI lineage: Eukaryota > Metazoa > Chordata > Chondrichthyes > Orectolobiformes > Hemiscylliidae > Hemiscyllium > Hemiscyllium ocellatum. The sequence continues at coordinate 21,937,439 of NC_083425.1, read as the reverse complement.
TCGATTCCAGCCTCTGATCACTGTCTGTGTGGAGTTTGCACATTCTCCCTGTGTCTGCGTGGGTTTCATCTGAGTGCCACACTAAGTTGCCCATAACATTCAGGGATGTGTAGGTTAGGTGCATTAGTCAGGGATAACTATAGAGTAAGAGAATGGGTCTGGGAGGGTTAGTGCGGTCTTATTGGGCCGAAGGTCCTGTTTCCACACTGTAGAGATTCTAATCTAATTATGTTCAGAAAAACAATAGATGGTTTATGATTGTCTACTTGAAATCCACTTGCCATATTTTTGCCTATTCACTTAATGTGTTAGTCTACTTTAGTAAGTTGGTACTTTCATCTATACTGCCTACTCTACCACCTATTTTTATATTGAATTTTCCAATGAAGGGCTTACTTCCGAAACATCAATTCTCCTGCTCCTTGGATACTGCCGGACTTGCTGTGTTTTTCCAGTGCCACACATTCAACTCTGATCTCCAGCATCTGCATTCCTTGCTTTCACCTATTTTGTATCAACTGTAAACTTGGGATTGTGGCATTCTATACCACCAAACAAGTTTTTGATGACTATTGTTATCAGCTGACAGCCCAACACAGGTCTTTGTGGACACCACCAGTTAACTTCATTAACTTAATTAGATTTCCTGGCCATTATTCCTTCTATCACGCTTTCAGCCAATTTTCTACCAGGTCAATTCCAGGCTTTTAATTCCATAAGCTTACCTTTCACTAACAGTCCTTTGTGAAATGCTATCTTGATATCCATATCAACAAAATAACAAAATAATATTTTCTTTCAATAGATATTTCTTATCCACTATATTAGTCATCCCTTCGAAAATTAATGGTTCATCAGGCATAACATATCCTTTATAAATCCATTCTGGCTCTGTTCAATCAGCTGAAATTTTTCGAGGTATTCAGTCACTTTATCTTTACCAGCTTACTCTAATAATTGTAAGGCAACATATTTACGCTAATTGATCTGTAATTCTCTGTTTCTCTCTCTCTCACACCTTATTTTGCAATCTAACGCAGGACTTCCCAAAATGGGGTTACAAGCTGAAATACTGGAATCATGAGCTCCAATGCAGAATAGCAGCTGTGGAGTTCTGACCAAGTTATGACAACTGTACATTCATGCTCCAGCTCCAACAGTTATTACTGAATAGTCACAAAAAATTCGGGCCTTAATTTGAGCTCATGGAGGTAAAGAAATATTGGTAAGTATTGATCTAAAGGATTAGAAATTGAATTGAGAGAAGTTTAGAAATCTATTGTGGGCTATTTGCAATATTCTCACCTACTTCACAGAATCAGAGAATTGTTAAAGCACTGAAAGCAGACATTCAGTACATCATGTCAGACCTACTCTTCAAAATATTATGCGAGAAATATTTTTGTGAAACCCTGGGATGAAAACTATCTGGTGTCGTGATTGCAATGAGATCAACCAGGTGATCCTCATAGAATATGAGTTCCCTAATTGGACCAGTTTAGCAGGAGTGTCACACATCCTGTTCATTCTGATAGCTGGCTCTGAAGGAGCTGGATCAGTGTCGAGGGCTGTCCATGTGCAAGTACAGGATGACTGGGTGATGGGATATTGGCCTCTGTGGATTTATTTCATTTTTTGTTTGTTATTTTCTTCATTAGTGTTATTTTACTTACACACTCTTTTACATAACACAAGTGATTTTAAAAAGTAATGGTTTTAGTAGAAGCAAATTACTGCAGATACATGAATCTGTACTGAAAACAAAAAATGCTGGAGATTACAGTGGGTCAGGCAGCATTCATGGAGGGACAGCAAACTAATGTTTCAAGTCTAGATGACTTCATCAGAGTTGAGGTGAAGTGTGGAGGGAGCAGCATTTAGGCAATAGTGGAAGGAGGGATGCAGTGCTGGGGCAAAAAGGGTGTTAATAGTGTAGATTAAGTGATCGGAATATGAGAATGGCCAAACAATGGTGTTTCTTATTGCCCAACTGAATTTTACAACCTTGTGTATTTAATGTTCAACAGCTGCAGATTCTGAACCGTCTTCCATTCCTTTCCTTTCTGTTAGCTTTAGTTGTTACATTATCTGTCACCATGTCCTCTCCCTGCGCCCCACTCTTTAGGTGTGGACTGTCTGTTCTTTCCATTCTGGTAGGCAATTTATTCTGACATTCTCACATTCCGATTACTCAATCTGTATTATCAACCCCATTTATGCCTTAGCACCCCCCCCCCTTCCAACTATTGCATAAATGTTGTCCCCTCTACACTTCACATCAGCTCTGTATGAAGAGTCATATAGAGTCGAAATGTTACCTTGCTTTCTCTCTTGGATGCTGCCAGAGCTGTGATCTCCAGCATGTTTTTTTGTTTTCAGTACGGGTGTTGATATCCCTCACAAGTTTCTTTTCATACTTATATTTTGTAAATCTTACAATTGGTTTTGCCACTCTTTGCTGTTCCCACAAACTTTTCCACTCAATGTGGTTTTTTTTGCATGTCTGTATTTTATTTCTTTCAGTTTTATGTTGTCTTTTGCCTCTTTAGCTTTGTCCCTTAGGAATATAAACTGTTCTATATGACATTAAGTTCTTTTTTGAATGCCACTGTTCTGTTTTTTTTTAATATTTAACAAACTTGCCCAGTTTACAGGACCCTTGGGACATGATGATTCAGATCCCGAGACTGCACCCATCACTCCTAGCCTGGCAAGCTCCGATGCAGAGTTGGCATGAAACATTCCTCCATTATTTCATAAACCCAGAGAGAAAAATACAGTTAAAAAAGGTAATACTTGGAAATTAATATACTGATCATACTGGAGCACTGTTCTGAGGTATAGAAAACAAGCCAGATCAGTATGTGTCATTCACAAAATTAAAACAAGGATTTCCGATGCTGAGCAGCCGAAACAAGAACAGAAATTGCTGGAGAAACTCCGTAGTTCTGGCAGCATCTGTGACAAAAAAGCAGAGTTAATGTTTCAATTCCTGCAATGACTTCAGCTTTCTCTTCACAGATGCTGCCAGAACTTCTGAGTTTCTCCAATAGTTTCTGTTTTGGCATCAAGTTTTACTGCAGTTTTTCCTTTTGGGCATGACCAGATTTTTAAAGAATGTGGTTGACAGCAAATCAGAGGTGGCATGAACAATAGAGATAGTCCCTCTGCATAAGGGAAATTTCTGAAAGATAAGTCCTCCTCATGCCACCTTGCAGGGTAATGATCACTAAACATCCTGCATGGTCACTCATGCTTCCCTATGCTAAGTTAAATCACCAAACTCTCCACTTAGCCCCTCATGCCTCTATGCCAAGGTAGAGCACTTCCAAGCCCAATAACACACTGTACCAAAATATCTCACACCAATTGCTGCTCATTCATACTTGTCCATTACAAACAGCCTACAACTTTACATTCAGATCTTCGGGTTGAAATGAAGATTTTGCCCTTCCTATATCTGAAATATCTAAAAATCTCATATCCTTATTGTTATGGTTCTGTTTGCTGAGCTGGGAATTTTTGTTGCAGACGTTTCGTCCCCTGTCTAGGTGACATCCTCAGTGCTTGGGAGCCTCCTATGAAGCGCTTCTGTGACCTTTCCTCCGGCATTTGTAGTGTTTTGAATCTGCCGCTTCTGGTTGTCAGTTTCAGCTGTCCATTGCAGTGGCCGGTATATTGGGTCCAGGTCGATGTGCTTATTGATTGAATCTGTGGATGAGTGCCATGCCTCTAGGAATTCCCTGGCTATTCTCTGTTTGGCTTGTCCTAGAATAGTAGTGTTGTCTCAGTCGAATTCATGTTGCTTAGTGTGTGGCTACTAAGGATAGCTGGTCGTGTCGTTTCGTGGCTAGTTGGTGTTCATGGATGCGGATCGTTAGCTGTCTTCTTGTTTGTCCTATGAGGTGTTTTGTGCAGTCCTTGCATGGGATTTTGTACACTACATTGGTTTTGCTCATGCTGGATATCGGGTCCTTCGTTCTGGTGAGTTGTTGTCTGAGAGTGGCTGTTGGTTTGTGTGCTGTTATGAGTCCTAGTGGTTGCAGTAGTCTGGCAGTCAGTTCAGAAATGCTCTTGATGTATGGTAGTGTGGCTAGTCCTTTGGGTTGTGGCATGTCCTCGTTCCGTTGTCTTTCCCTTAGGCATCTGTTGATGAAATTGCGGGGTTATCTGTTTTTGGCGGATTGACCTGGACCCAATATACCAGCCACTGCAATGGACTGTGGACCTGACAACCGGAAGATTCCACCACTACAGATTCAAACCACTACAAATGCCGGAGGAAAGATCACAGAAGCGCTTCACAGGAGGCTCCCAAGCACTAAGGATGTCACCTAAACAGGGGATGAAACGTCTGCAACACAAATTCCCAGCTCGGCGAACAGAACCACAACAATGAGCACCCGAGCTACAAAACTTTTCGCAAACTCATATCCTTACTTCATCAAAAACTCTGTTTCTGGAATTTGCATTTTGTGGTTAATTGAATATTGCATATCTCTTTGAGTTCTTGATCATTGGATATTTCTCTCCAATTTGTGTTAAGACTGGGTGCTTTATCCTCAACCTGTTACCACATTTCCATCTTTATCTGTCCGATGTGAACTTTAGTTGCCTTCAACTCTCAGTCTTAGGGTCATCTTCTCAGTTTAACTTCTCCTGTAAAATTCCCTTTTCAAGTACATTCAAAATCCATTTATTTCTGACCACACCACCATGAAGTAATTAGGATTTGCTCAACGTAAAAGCATGGGGAGAAGGTGAATGCGAGTGGGGATGGAGGTGATAGGTCAGAGAGAAGGGTGGGGGAAGGTAGCATTGCAGGAATTGCAAAACCTGCGCCCACACCTCCACCTTCACCACTATCCAAGGCCCCAAAGGAGCCTTCCACATCCATCAAAGTTTCACCTGCACATCCACCAATGTCATTTATTGTATCCGCTGTTCCCAATGTGGTCTCTTCTACATTGGGGAGACTGGATGCCTCCTCGCAGAGCACTTCAGGGAACATCTCTGGGACACCCGCACCAATCAACCCCACCGCCCCGTGGCCCAAAATTTCAACTCCCTCTTCCACTCTGCTGAGGACATGCAGGTTCTGGGCGTCCTCTACCGTTGCTTCCTCACCACCCAATGCCTGGAGGAAGAACGTCTCATCTTCCGCCTCGGAACACTTCAACCACAGGGCATCAATGTGGACTTCACCAGTTCCCTCATTTCTCCTCCCCCCACCTTACCCTAGTTCCAACCTTTCAGCTCAGCACTGTCCTTGTGACATGTCCTACCTGCCAATCTCCCTTCCCACCTCTCCGCTCCACCCTCCCCTCTGACCTATCACCTCCATCCCCACCCCATTCACCCATTGTACTCTTTGCTACCTTCCCCCACCCTCCCCTCTGACCTATCACCTCCATCCCCACCCCCATTCACTATTGTACTCTTTGCTACCTCCCCCTCCCTCATTCCTGATGAAGGGTTTTTGCCCAAAAAGCGATTTCCCTGCTCCTCGGATGCTGCCTGACCTGCTATGCTTTTCCAGCACCACTCTGGTTTCCAGCATCTGCAGTCCTCACTTTTGCCTCAATGTAAAAGCATGTCGTGATATTGATAAAATATGAATCAATTTTCTAATTACATCACCTATTTTAATACCAACAACTTTCATGGACTGAAATGGTTTCAAATAGGAAAATCATAATTTAATAATGGCCACAGTGATGACGATCTTACCACATAGAACATAGAACATACAGCACTGTACAGGCCCTTTGGCCCTTGATATTGCGCGACCTGTGAAACCAATCTGAAGCCCATCCAACCTACACAATTCCATTTTCGTCCATATGACTATCCAATGACAAATTAAATGCCCTTAAAGTTGGCAAGTCTACTACTATTGCAGGCAGTGCTTTCCACACCCTCTACTCCACTCTGAGTAAAGAAACTACCTCTGACGCCTATCGTTTATCTATCAATTTAAAGCTATGCCCCCGGCACATGCTGGGACAATTACATGAAATCAACAATAAACCACAAGCAGTATGAACTGCAATAAACATGTTTCTAAAGGAAGAGAAACCAATCAACTATGTTTTGGAGATAAAATAAATCACCTGTAATTAAGCATCTGAAAACATGGAGCTCAGACATTAGAGTACATAAACCAGTTCTATTTTTAAAGTTTTGATTCTGGCAGAACTGTTAGATAATTTACAACAACATTCTTTCTGTGTCTATGTCCCTGCTTTCTCTCAGTTTCTCAAAAAACAAAGCACCTGATGATAATGCAAACTGGACAGAAATATCTGATCACTGAGATCTCAAAGAGAATTACAATATGCATGGTTGCCATTAATCTAGGATATCCCCAGCGAAGTGTGATCTCAGGTTAAAACCTATTACCTTAAGAATATCCTAAACTGGACTTTGCAAAGCATATTCTTTTATTTTCCCTTTTTGTACTTCACATTATCCCCTTTTAAACTTAATACCCATGTTTGTGTTTGTATTTTATGTTGCAGTTTTGTTGTTTTTCTTGGGATTAGCAAGTAATAAAATTGCTTTTCCTTTTACTTAGGAAAATCTTGTAATTGATTTCTTAATCGTTTCTGGTAAATAAGTTAACCATACTTTTATTGAAGTGAGATACAGCCATCTGCTAAAAATTTCATTAGAATTTTGTTGCAGCCAACCAAAAAGAGGGGAGCCAATTCACTTCTCCCTATCTAGTCATAACCAATGCTATGCTGATGCATGCGGTTATTCTAATGAACAGTCTGTAGAGTTGCTCTGTAAATTAATTATTTTAGTGGTATACAGTGTCTGACAATGAATTTGGGAGAAGACTTCAAAAACTTATTTCACGGAGGCACCTACGAGCAAGAATCTGCAACTACATTGTTACAAATACCATGAATTAGATTCACATGGATGATTATTTCATAACACAGGGAGACATTTTAAATAAATTATCATTAAACATCGATCTAAGTATACATACATAAATGCATGGTGGTAAACAGAGTACACAAATTACAAATGTAGAAATTCAGTGACCTGTGAAATTATTGTGGAATAATGCAACATCATGCGTACTTACTACACATATTTACATACACCGTGTAGTATCCCATGTAACTATATATTGAAGTAGTAACTGATCCAATAAAAAGAAAAGATAATGCATCCAGTTCAGCAATTGGAGTACAGATTTGTGTAATTATGTATTAATTTGCAATCAATATCAGAGAAGTAGACACTTGGATTAAACACAAAGAGATAAAGATACAAGAGCAATAATGTTGCATAAAACAGACTTCTAAAAGTGGACAGGGATCTTATCAATTGCAAATTGAATGTAGAGAAAAAAACAAACTAACATGCAGACAAATGATCAATATCCTAAGTGCATTAATCTTACCCAAAAGTTAGCACCTGGGCAACTGTTGAGTTGCCAAGCTTCTCCCTGTGGATTCAACCAATGAATTTTAATTTTTCTATAGGCTATTATGTTACTAGTATCTTTTACTTGAGCCAACAATGTCTGTGTTGACCTAGTGGTTTCAGAAGTGCTGTTCTTAAAAGTTAATGGTAGTTGTCTTTTCCCTAGGATGGTGGATTTCAAGGCTGGAGGCATATTTTTAAAGTGAGAGGAGAGAGATTTAAAAAGACATGTGGGGTAAATTTTTTACACAGAGGGTGGTTCACATCTCGAATGAACTTCCTGAGGAAGTGCTGGATATGAGCACAATTACAATGTTTAAAGGACATTTGGATAAGTATATGAATAGGAAAGGTTTGGAGGGATATGGGCCAGAAGCAGGCCTTGTGGGACTAGTTTAGTTTGGGATTATGTTTGGCATGACTGGTTGGACCAAAGGATCTTTTTCCGATTCTGTGATTCTATGACTCTATATGATCAGCCATACAATGCTCAATTATCTAAAATTCCTTTTTAATCCAAATCAAGCAACAACATTTTTCTTCAGTGGATCTACTTTTCAATAATAATCATCACTTGACATGATAATCACTAGATTTAAGTAAGTACAATATATTAGAACATGTGGTTGAACTCTAAATATACAGTGCTAAAACTGTGTTGCTGGAAAAGCGCAGCAGGTCAGGCAGCATCCAAGGAGCAGGAGGATTGACATTTCAGGCATAAGCCCTTCTTCAGGAAAGCTGTAGAAGGGCTCATGCCTGAAACATCGATTCTCCTGCTCCTTGGATGCTGCCTGACCTGCTGCGCTTTTCCAGCAACACATTTTCAGCTCTGATCTCCAGCATCTGCAGTCCTCACTTTCTCCTAAATATACAGTACCCAGAGTTTATTAAAGTTGATATTTGGTGAAAAATGGAATCTGCTTGTTTCCCCTCAATCCTTTCTCATGCCTCTTCAGCCTCTGGTCTAGAATTTAGCAGGCCTATGGTTTTCATTGCCCCAACTTGATTATTTACCACTTGAGTTCCGAGAATCTGCCAAACAATTACACCATCCTGAAGAAAACTATATTTAAAGATTATCTTTATCTCACAATTTATATTCTTTTGCACAATGTGTTATAGGGAATATGTCATTGTTCCTGGAGATGAGATAATTCAAATAGTGGACCTTTTTGAGTTACGATTTAAGGCTTCAGTACTGTACAGAACAGTACAAACTTCAGAAGAGCACTGGGTATTTAGAAATCAACTCAAAAAAGCTTATACAGAGGAACTCGGTTATCTGAACGAGATGGAGGGGCACTATTTCACTCAGATAATTGATTATTCGGTTAATCGATTAAATGCCTTTCCTTTGGGGCTCGGAGTTTTTAAAGTCTGTTCCCCATTCAGCAGATGAGGCATCAGCACACCCCACGCAAGCCCTCACCCCTGTCCTACTCTGTCTCCCCATCCAAATCTGACCCCCATCCGCCCCTGTCCAACACTGCCCTCTGTCTCCTTCCAACACCGCTCCTCACCCACCCCTCAACCCCATCTGCCCCCATCTCCAGGGCAGCTGGACTGGACATCGACAACAAGGCTGCTGCTGCTGCATTTTTTTTTGGGGGGGGGGGTGAGTCTCCAAATAGCACACACACACGCACACAACTTTTTACTGCAACATTTTGACAGGTTCCACCTTTGCCCTGTACAGGACAATGTTGGACAGATTATTTGGGTAAGGGAGGGTTTAGGATACACCCCTGTGTAGAACTCCAGGGAAAGTATGGGAAGAAAGAAAGAGGGTGGGCGGTCAGTCATTTGGAGACGGTGCCTGTTTAATCACTGTAAACAAAAGATGCGATCAGTGTTGGAAACATGTCTTTGATGTAGTGTTACTATCGGGACCTCGGGATCTCCTTCAGATAATCAGATATTTGGATAATTGATATTTGGATAATCAAGGTTCCTAAGTAATGGGAAAGGTTTAAACACAATAATTGAGAAGTAGGAGCACAATTTTAATCATCCAGTTAGGATCAGGTTAAAGCAAATAAAGACCAAAGTTACCAGTTGTGAATCAACCTGGAACTGACAGAGAAAGAAAACAATTAATAAAACAATTGGCTCCAAGAAAGAAAAGAAAATTAACACAAAGTACATTAGATGAAAGCTTAGTTCCAAAACCCAAGAGCAGTTTGGATGATTATTCAAAAAATATAAATGAATGAAAACTAGGATGAAATCTGAGAAGTGATTCTTAAATCTAGAAATTGATGAGATTGAAGGGAAAATAATTTGAATGAATTTAGCAGGCCAGATTAGATAATCAAAAAATAAATTATACTTGAACGTTATAAACATAATCACAGCAATCATATCCCAGGAGATGACTATTCAGTCAGATGCATCTTGTATTACAAGCTAAAGTGGTACTATTTATTATTTCCCACATATGGGGGCTCTTGTGGCTCAGTGATAGAGTCCCTGCCTCTGGGTCATGAGGCCCAGGTTTAAATCCTACCTGTTTCAAAGGTGTGTCATAACATGTCTGAACAGGTTGATGAGAAAAACTATTTACTCACATATGGGTATTAAGCAATATGGAAATTCACCTTGCATGATGAGGAGTCAAGAATAGCTTTATTTGTCATTTCTACCACATGCAAAACTGATACAGTTAAAAATGAGACAGCATTCCTCCAGGACCAAGGTGCTACATGGACAGCCTAAAAGACACAATCATACACTGAGTGGTGTAAAGTACATAAGAAGTGCAAAACACGCAAGACAGAAACATGTTATAATACTCATCCACTTGGGAGCAAAATTATAGAGCACCAATTCAGCAGGCAGGTGACCTCGTTCATTTCATTTATTAATTCATCTCATAATTGTCGCTTTGCTTGCTTAATACTGTTTTCAATATTCAGAATTGTTTCTGAATTTCCCTAATTGACCTGTACCATGAACTCGCCTAGATTTTTTGATCAAAACCAATGTGTGATCGAAACAACCTTATCAAAACTGTAGACCTGACAAAACATGATAGAATAGACGAAGGTGAGGACTGCAGATGCTGGAGATTAGAGCCGAGAGTAATGTGCTGGAAAAGCACAGCAGCTCAGGCAGCATGCAAGGAGCAGGGGAATCGACTTTTGGGCAAAAGTCCTTCATCAGGAATGAGGCTGTGAGCCAAGGGGAGGGGAGGGAAGGTAGCTGAGAGTGTGATAGGTAGATGGAGGTGGGGGTAATGGTGATAGGTTGGAGAGGAGAGTGGAGAGGATAGGTGGGAAGGAAGATGGACACGTCATGCGCGTGGAAGGTTGGAACTGGGGTATGGTTTTGGGAGAGGAAATGAGGAAACTGGTGAAATCCACTTTGATACCGTGGGGTTGGAAGGTTCAGAGCTGGAAGATGACATGTTCTTTCTCCAGGTGTCAGGTGGGTAGGGAGTGGTGATGGAGGAAGCCCAAGACCTGCATGTCCTGGCACCATCTCCAAATGACTGACTGCCTGCTTTCTCTCTCTCCCCACACTTTCCCTGGAGTTCTACACAGGGGTGTATCCTAAACGCTCCTTCCCCAGATAATCTGTCCAACATTGTCCTGTCCAGGGCAAAGGTGGAACCTGTCGAAAGGTTGCAGTAAAAAGTTTTGTGAGTTTGTGTGCATGCTATTTGGAGACTCACCCTCCAAAGACAGCAGCAGCAGCAGTCTTGTTGTTGATGTCCAGTCCGGCTGCCCCAGAAGAACAAGTTTCTAACTTTATTATAATACGCAGTTGTTCATTACATACATTTCCATTGCCAATCAATGTCCACTAAGTAATAAAATCACAAACCTGTCCAAATGGATTGGTTTTATATTTCTGGACCTTTATCCAAATCATCCAAATGATGTAGACAGCCTTGGCCTTGTCTGCTGATTTGTTTCCCTGGTCCAAATTGTGAATGAGCCAGATTTTACTGAAAAAAGGTGTTTAAATGATGAAGACCCTTATTAATATGCAAATAATCCAATCAATTGTAGCAAGGAGCAGTTAACCTGTAAATTCTGAATCACCACAAATTCTGTACTTCCAGAGGAAGGAATATCATGTTTAATATCCCAATGTTTTCATTAAATTGCTACAGTTGCAAATTAATTATCCATTACACTTGCCATAGGTAGTCAAATGTACTCACTAAAAATGTAAGGACCCTTTTAACAACATAGCAATTGTTAATAAATTACAACTACCTTAAAGCAGGTCTTGTGGTGCAGTAATAGTGAAGGAGGACAATAGAGTGGGGAACCACCGACCAATTACTACCTGAGAATTCAGAGTCAATGGAGGAGGAGGCGATGATGGAGCCGGGGTTAGCAAGTGCTGAGGAGAAACAGCAAAACAGAAGAGGCAGAAGAGATCAGCAGCTCGTCTGACTATGACGATGTGCAAAAAGATGGCCACAAACAAAAAAACAGTTAACATACCAAGCGGGAAGGAGATGAGTACTCCCTGCCCAGAAATGCCAGTTAACTTGACGTAAAACCTCACCTCCTGTTGTCGGGAACCAAGGGTACCAACCATGCCACAACTCCAAGTGAGTAGGAGCCTGCAATGCTCTGACCAAGGAGTAGAGCAGGTCAATAGCTCTGCCAGATTTGAAACCTGACTTTCCTGCCTTTGCCCTGATGACACCTCATTGGGACAAAGCCCCCAAAGAGGAACAGGAGAGCTACCTCCTTCCTGCAAGGGTGCAGATGTTCACCCACACAACAGGGATGCAGGAGCTCTTCCAGTGACAAGACTATGGGAGAATTTTACTGAATCTGTTGGACAGTATGGTAATCTAAAAAACCATTTAAAACTGAGTTTGAAAATTGCTGTTATAAAAATCATCATGCGATTTGTTTTCATTTTGTCTTGTGTGGCCAAATTCATATTGCATTCCACAACTTAACACCTACAGGAAATGGCCAAGCATGTGGTCCCACAGACCTTCAATTTAGTCAGTGGGTAATAATTGTCATTCCTCTGACCTGGGTATTCATCTGCAAGGAAACAACTTCAACTTCTCTGAAGTTAAGTAAGTGGTGGGTGGGCACCTTGTCACAGTAGCCATTTTGTACATACACACTCTCCTGAAACTAATTAATGTATATGAGCCAGCAGTAAAGAGTGAGCAGCTGGCCATCTTTCAGCAGCTCCCACTCCTGCTTGCAATATCTGGCCAGTGACTTCAACTGCATCATTGATGCAAATGGATGATCTGGTAGAGGCCGGGGAGGGGGGTGGGGGGGGGAGTGCAGTTATTAAACTGGACACCATGTCCAGATTTCTGATGCAAACTGCAAAAGATGTCATATTGTATGACATCTTCAGCATCCTTGTAGACACAGGGCAGCATAGACACACCTATCACGGCCAGACAGGTTTATCTGCTTAAGGATAGATTTCCTGTTTTGTCCCAAGCATTCTCAATCAGACCGACTGATGTCAAGCTGGTGCATCTCTTTGACCACTGCCTCCTTGTGGAGAACTCTAACCTACAGGACAACCAGTGGAGTGGCAAAGGAATGTGGAAGCTGAACGTTGAACTGTTGGTCCCAGTACATATTGAGGAACTCAAGACGGATTTCACAGCATGAACATTTAATTGATCTTCATACTTTCAACACATTTTATTCAGTAAATGAATGCAAAGATTACTATTGCTTTACCTTTTCTTTATAACCAACATTGCACCAAATGGAATGGAGATTTCAAACACAATCAGAGGCATAAATTAAGATTGTTCTCTCAATGAACACTGTCTCCTTTAAATTGTCTTTCTTCCTCCAAATAAAAGCTTATGGATACCCGAATAGGCCCTATTTATGGCTGTGTTTTTGTGGAATATATGGAATATTTTGTGTTCCAGTCATACTCCCACAATGTTGCCTCCCACATTTTCTGGCACCCAATCAGTGTTGCTTAATTTTCTCATCGAAGAACTGGGAAAATGAATAAAGTTTGCTTCTAATTTTCATCTTTCTCTCATCTTCACCTGGTCTATCTCTGACTTCTCCCTACCTTCATTTGATTTCACTCTCTTCATTCCCAAGGATGAATAGGTTATGTATAAATATTCATTAAAACTTCACCAACTCCAAAAGCCATCTCAACTACAAGTCCTCGCACCATGCTTCCTGGAAGGATTCTATTCCATTTTCTTAGTTTCTCCAGTCAGAATCCTACAGGATTTAGGTGTCCTCGAAATGTGTGACACAATTGGGTGACAAGCATGGCAAAATCCATCTTGACGTGAAATCATTTCACCCCATCTTTAATGCTTATCACAAGTGGCGTGGCAAGAATCTTGCTCGGCAGCAGTGAGATGCCAATTAACACTCATTATTGATTGTTAAATGTCTTGTTAATATGCCTTATTAATATTCTAACTCCCACACTATGAAACTTGCCAAACAAACTAGACATTGGGAAAACTTGACAAGGAAATCAGAGCAAGCACTTGGCAGATTGAGCTCACAGCTTGCTCTGAACAACCTCCATGTTGGAAACCTACTGATCTTCTACCTATTTTACTATGCTGTATGGGCATTGGCCACCAGTACCCCACGTGCATGAATGTTGGCATCCAACATGTGCCACCCTCTAAGAATCCTGTTGGCACATCTCCTTTTCACTAACTGTTCACTTATACACGTCTGCTCTTAATTGCTGCATTATTGGCTGCACTGGCAATTAACATTGTAATGCTGCAGCAGGACACTGTGCACCAAGGGACATGCATCCAGCTCATGGACTGGACTAGACTCTCTTTGGGCTCTTTGCTCACTGACATAGTGATCACTCATTTTGAACCCACCTGGATGACCACAGCACCTCTGCCATGCATTATCTTGCACTGCCTTGTCTTTATGTACTTTGGCCCCTCAGCCAGAGATACCAGGCTCATATTGCTGCTGTCTTGTCTCATTGATTAATGAAGACACAAAGCAATAAAGCTTGTAATAGTTGTCATCAGGCTTTCGCTCAGGGGTTTCCAACACAGTAAATCAAGTACAGCCTATGATACCAGTTCAGGAACTGCTTGGGGTAGTCAAAGTCAGAATCCTATCCTCATATTTCCTCTCTTCAAGAAAGGAAATAGGGAAATCCCCGGCAATTACAGACCAGTAAGTCTCACATCTGTCGTCTCCAAGGTGTTAGAAAGGATGCTGAGGGATAGGATTTATGACCATCTGGAAGAGCATGGCTTGATTAAATGCAGTCAACACGGCTTTGTGAGGGGCAGGTCATGCCTCATAAACCCTATCAAGTTTTTTGAGGATGTGACTAGAAACGTTGATGAGGACCGAGCTGTGGATGTGATGTATATGGACTTCAGCAAGGCATTTGATAAGGTTCCCTATGGTCGGCTCATTCAGAAGGTCAGGAGGAATAGGATACAGGGGAACCTAGCTGTCTGGATACAGAATTGGCTGACCAACAGAAGACAGCGAGTGGTAGTAAAAGGAAAATATTCTGCCTGGAAGTCTGTGGTGAGTGGTGTTCCATAGGGCTCTGTCCTTGGGCCTCTACTGTTTGTAATTTTTATTAATTACTTGGATGAAAGAATTGAAGGATGGGTCAGCAGGTTTGCAGACGACACAAAGGTTGGAGGTGTCATTGACAGTATAGAGGGCGGTTGTCGGCTGCACATGGACATTGACAGGATGCAGAGATGGGCTGAGAGGTGGCAGATGGAGTTCAACCTGGATAAATGCGAGGTGATGCATTTTGGAACGTTGAATTTGAAAGCTGACTACAGGATTAAGGATAGGATTCTTGGCAGTGTGGAGGAACAGAGGGATCTTGGTGTGCAGGTACATAGATCCCTTAAAATGACCACCCAAATGAACAGGGTTGTTAAGAAAGCATATGGTGTTTTGGCTTTCATTAACGGGGGATTGAGTTTAAGAGTCGTGAGATCTTGTTGCAGCTCGATAAAACTTCGGTTAGACCGCACTTGGAATACTGCGTCCAGTTCTGGTCACCCTATTATAGGAAAGGTGTGGATGCTTTGGAGAGGGTTCAAAGGAGATTTACCAGGATGCTGCCTGGACAGGAGGGCTTATCTTATGACAAGAGGTTGACTGAGGTTGACTATTTCCTAGGGCAGAAATGACTAACACGAGGGGTCATAGTTTTAAGCTGATTGGAGGAAAGTTTGGAGGGGATGTCAGAGGCAGGTTCTTTACACAGAGAGTTGTGAGAGCATGGAATGCGTTGCCAGCAGCAGTTGTGGAAGCAAGATCATTGGGGATATTTAAGAGACTAGTGGACATGCATATGGTCACGGAAATTTGAGGGTGCACACATGAGGATCAGTGGTCGGCACAACATCATGGGCTGACAGGCCTGTTCTGTACTGTACTGTTCTATGTTCTATGTTAAAAGATGAAGAGTCAAATAACGGGTAGCACATCACTTGTTTTGGGTCTTTCTGTCTGACTGTGGTCTGTTTCCTTCATGGAATGAGAGATAGACAGGTAACACAGAATATAAAATTGTGTGGCATAGCTATTGCTGTTGGTGCATATGGGGAGGTGTCTTGGGCGGCATAGAGGATATGCAAGGGTAGTGGTGTTGCGGATTGAACCGGGTGAAAGCAAGTGAGAGAAGATGTTGCAGGCAATATTGAGAGTGATAGAGCATGGGAGAGGATACTATAGTGACATGTAATGTATTGAAGAGAGGATGATGCACTTAACCTGACAAAGTAGAGAAGGGCATTGCTATGCACAAATGTCGAGAAAGCCTGAGTGGCAACCTCAGACCACAGATATGAGAGATGCCTTAGGGAGTGTGTTAGGTAATTAATGAGTGAGTTTGGTAAAATAGGGCAAGAAAACTCACTCAGACTTGTGATGAGAAAAGCTCCAAAAAATTCTATGCAACTTGGACTTCACCAAAAAAAATGTAAGATTCAGTCCTCCATTTCTGTTGCACCCAATATGATAATGCTACCTTCCATTAAGCACTTCCAGCTCTTGTTCTTTCCTCAACAGAGGCTGGAATCCCTGTACTGGGACAACCACTATACTGTTCGGAAGGGAGTTTATCTACACTGGAGACAGATTGGGAGACTACTTTGTGGAATAATTCCACTTATTCTGCAGGCATGGCTCTGATCTTGCCATTTCAGTACTCCATCTTGCTCTGATGTTCACATTTTTGGCCTCAGTCAGCTGCAGTGTCCCACTAAAACCGAATGCAAACTGGAGGAATAGCACCAATTTTTTTAGGCATTTTCTAGCTTTCTGAATGCAACATTCAATTTAAAAACTTCAGACCATGAACTCTTGTCTTCCATTTTGATTTTTTTCCCCAGTGTCTGTATCTTATTTTCATGTTTTTGCTTTTAATCAGAGCTGAACTTTATCCTGTTATTAACACCTATTCTAGACTGTACTTCACCTCTTCTCTACAACAAATAATATTCCCTTTGCCTTTTGTTCTATGACACATTTCATCTCTAATCTGATTTGCCCTCTACCATTTTTCTGACCTTCTCATTTGTTAGACTCACTCTTCATCCTTTTTTCAGCAGCATATAACCCATCACATTTCCACCTCTCTATAGTACTGAAGTAACATCACATTGGACTCAAAACATTAATTCTGTTCCTCTCTCCATAGATGCTGCCAAACCAACTATTGACTGCAATAATTAGTTTTTTTTATTTCAAAAATAGAAATGTTTATTCTAGGAAATGAAATGTTGCTACTCAGGTATTTTTATAAAGAAATACTTTACTGTTAAACTTGACATACATGTAAACTTAGCACATTTCAATGTACAGTGAAAAGAACATAATTTGCTGGACTTTTCAGTCATCACAGTAAGAAACCCAATTATAATAACAACTTGTGCCTGGTTGTATTACTTCCACATGTGGGTGATCGAAAACCATTTCATTTTTACTTTCGTTCTGCCGGAGCTGATTTGCAGTAGTAATCAGCACAAACCTGTAGTAAATTGCTTTCCAACTCTTTGCAGCGAAGCAGATATGTTTATAATTATTCAAAAAACACATCACTGTAAAAAAGAGTTCATGTTTGGAAATAATCATATAGATAGAATGCAAATCCCAAACTGTAGACATTTGAGATTATGAGGCAATTATACTAAATTAATGGGTGCAAATGGGATTCTTTTCTCCACCAATTATCCAACCCAAGACTTCTCTCCTGTAAGAATACCATGCCTTGGATATTGATCTTCCAGGAGATTGCCCACACGACTATTTTGCATCTGTGAGCATTAACAGTGAATGTTAGAACACTTTTTGGTCATAATTTGATGGTATTGGTATTTTCTAATCAATCCATTCAGACATGTTATTTTAGCTGAATCTAATATTGTAAACTGAGATCCACAGTAAAACAGTCCTCGCTACAAGCGATTGAGAGTGGATAACTTAGCTGATTTTATCTTCCTTAACCCATAAGACCAAGAGCAGAAGTAAGCCATTTAGCCCATCAAATCTGTTTTGCCATCATTCAATGAGTTTATGACTGATTTGATAATCCTCAACACCATTTCTCTGCCTTTTCATCAAAACCCTTGATTCTCTTACTGGTTAAAAAAAAGGTCTGTCTCAGCATTCATATAATTAATGACTCAATGTTTACAATCCTCTGTCATAAAGAATTCCACAGATTTACAACCCTCTGAGAAAATAAAATTCATCCTCATCTCTGTCTTAAATGTGTGACCATTTTTCCTCTGTTCCTAGACTTGCCTACAATGGGGAGCAACTTTTTCATATGTCAAGTCCCCTAAGAATTTTATTTCATTGAGGCCATTTCTCATTCTTCTAGACTCAAAAGTGTAGAGCCCCAACCTATTCAAGTTCTCCTCCTAAGGCAGTCCTTTCGTATGTACAATTAACCTAGTGAACGTTCTCTGGACTACTTCCAATGCCCGTATATCTTTCTTTCAATAAGTAGAACTAAACTTTTCACAGTACTCCAGGTTTGGCCTAACCAGTACCTTCTACAATTTTAGAAAAACCTCCTCACTTTTATACTCTATTGCCTTTGCAATAAAGACCAACATTTCATTTGCCTTCACTATTACATGCTGAAAATTTACAGTAGCTTTTTGTGAATTATGCAAAAGGATTCCAAACCCTCTATGCTGAAGCTTTCTGCAGTCTTTCTCCATTTAAATAATATTCAGCACTTCTATTTTTTCTGTCAACGTGCATAACTCTAAATTCTATGCCATCTCTCAAGTTCTTTGCCCACTCACTTGTCTATATCTCTCTGCAGACACTTTGTTATCTTTAACAATTGCATTCCCATTTATTTTATGTCATCTACAAACTTGACTAGAGTTTCTCATCCAAATCATTATTATATATTTTAATTAATTGTGGCCCCAGTGCCGATCCCTGAGGTATTCTGTTCGTCACAGGTTGCCATCTTGAAAATGTCCCACGTATCTATTAATTAAGATTAGAGTGATGCTGGAAATGCATAGCAGGTCAGGCAGCATCCAAGGAGCAGGAAAATTGATGTTTCGGGCAGGAGCCCTTCATCAGGAATGAAGGGCTCCTGCCCAAAACGTCGATTTTTCTGCTCCTCGGATGCTGCCTGACCTGCTGTGCATTTCCAGCACCACTCTAATCTCCAGCATCTGTAGTCCTCACTTTTGACTCTACTATTAATTAGCCAATCTTCTTTTAAAAAATTTTAAAAAGGTTAATTGAATGGACAAATATATGGCAAAAGGAGTATAATTTGAGAAAGTGTGGAATTATCCATATTGGTAAGAAGAATTTATTAATTAAAGTTAAAGGGATGCATATTATCTAAACAGTGAAAGGTTACAGATCTTTAAGATGCAGAGGAATTTATGTATCCTTGTGCGCAAATTGCAGAGGTCAGTATGCAGATAGAGTAAGTAATTAGGAAAGCTAATAGAATGGCAAGAGGAATTGAAAACCAAAAATAGGGATATTATGCCCCAGTTACACTGTGCAGTGATATGACTGTATCTAAAACAATGTGCACAGTAATAGTCACATTATTCAAGGAAGAGATTAAATGTATTGGAGACAGTTCAAAGAAGCTTTACTATTCTAATACCTGGAATGGCGGATGGATGTTCTACTGAGGAAAAGTTAGACTGGCTAGGCTTGTACTTGCTGAAATTCAGAAAAGACTTGATTCAAGCATATAAATCCTAGTGGTCTTGACAGAGCAGATGTGGAGAGGATGTTTCTTCTTATCAGAGAATCTAGAACTAGGTGACACAATTTAAAAAGTTGAGGGTCACCCATTTAAAACAGAGATGAGGCATTTTTTTTTATTTTAGAGGCTGTGAATCTTTGAAACTCATGCCAAAAAAGGTGATCAAAGTAGAGTCCTTGAATATTCTTAAGGCAAAAGTAGATTGATTCTTGTTAAGCAAGGTGGTGGACTACTTATATTGAAATGTGAGTCAGAGAAAACGGTCCTGCATCTTATGACCACAATGCTACTGTTCTGAACCATGGTCCAATTAAAATCAGGATTTAATGTTCTCTGCAGTAAGATGCAGTCTAATATGGGATATGATATATAAATCCGAAGCACATCATGCAATACTCTATAAGAACAAATTTACTTTACCTACTGCTATACACAATGCAAAAATTCATTGTTAGACTGGTAAATCAGGGCACAAAAATTCATATTATATTGTTTTTATACAAAGAAAATTATGATAACAAAATAACAGATGTAATCTGGATAAGACAGTGAGACACGAATGTGTTACATCGGCCACATTCCTTGGATGCCTCCCTATATTCTACTAGAAGGGATAATGATTATTACATCATATTTTTCATGGGATGAACCAAGCATTTGGCTGCCTGTGGTTTTAATTAGCTAACAACCCTCCATATCAGTCAGGTTGTAATATTCATTAATGCCATAACTAGCACTTATACATGTTGCTACAATATAGCATCACAACATTCCTGATAACTACAAGTTACATACAAATATACCACAGTTAAAATTTAGACAAAAAATTGACATAGAATATTTTAAATGCCTATGATTTCAAGAAAACCAAGGCTCAGTGGTGTGACCTTGTTAAGAACAAAAAGCTTGATTTTCATCTTCGAATTAAAAGTTCGTGAAATGCTTATTTCAAAGTAATTAACAAAACAGGAAAGAACTTCAAATAAGTTAATGAAAATCTGATTGTCAATTATATTGCTTCTATTATGAAAGAAATATTTCCTAAGAAGCTAATTCTTCACTTAAAAGGTATAACTACCAAAAAAAAGAATCTAGCTATAACGTATGAAATTTAAAGTGAAAATAACAAATGTGAAAGGCTAATTTAACTGTAAACCCCAGCAAGTGCTGTTACTTTATTTCCTGGAGTAAGACAAGTATCTTTAAAACAGTAACAGCAATTGCTGAAGGAAGTCAGCAAATCTGGCAGCATCTGTGTGGAGAAAACAGCGTTAAAATTTTGGGTCGGGTGATTCTTAATCAGAACTAATTTAAGCACTATTAGAACTAATTAAAACAATGGTGGACAGCCCCCACATAGAAATGTCATAATTTAAACACTATTAGAACTAATTAAAACAATGGTGGACAGCCTCCACATAGAAATGTCATTAACAGAACTGCCTCTTCCTCAAGCATTCAGAGAACTGCATACTTTAAGAAAGTGCATAAAGGAAATAAGTGAGCATTACTGTAAGTATATTCAGTAGAAGTTTCCACATAGTTCTCCCAATCTCACTTCCTATTTACACTGGAGTTTTCATCAATCATCTACTAGTTACATTGGAAATTGCTATACCGACACAGAAAAATGAAAACTAAAGCATTACATGAAGTGAAAAGAGTTAAGTCACAATTCAACAGACATGATAATGGGAACAGGGAGGTTAAGATTTTCCAAGGGATCAAATCACTGTATCACAAACGCTTCTGCTCTTATGTTAAAGGGCAAAACTCATACATGTATGAGGGAATCACAGTATGTAAGGTGTTAGTTTCCACTACATTAATCGACATTCCTATTACTGATTTATTTAAGGAGAGTTTTAAAGATATTGAGACTATGGAAAATAGATAGTCTTTTACTATATACATATGACAAATCAACATGTCCATACAGCTGGTGAACAAGAACAGGTTGATACATAACATGATCTTACAGTTCCAAATTAAGGTATTTAAAATATAAGAACGTAGAAAACAAGAACAGGTGTAAGATATTCAGGTCTTTGAATTTGTTCTTCCACCAGTACAATCATGGCTGATCTTCCACTTCAATTCCACCTTCCACATTATTCCCATCCCTCAATTCCCTTAGTATCCAAACCTTTGATTTAAGAATGTTCAACAACTGGGAATCAACAGCCCAATAATGTACCATGTACATTCTTCTCAAGACAAGAAGAATGCAGAAGGCCTTCAGTCACACCCAATCAGCACCACATACCTTAGCAATGCAACCACTGCTGCATTTAGTTAAACAAAGCACCAGTACAAATAAATATACTAGAGCAGACATGCAAAGTAATGAATACAGGAAGCATAAAGTTAAAATTCACTCATAATCAACAACACTAACCAGAGCTGATGGTTTCTCAGAAGCACTCAGTACACAGCCAGATCAAGTATATAGAGTCTTAAACATATACAGAAAGTTTGTTTCCAGCAAGAAATTATTGAAGGAGCAGTACTTATTTCTGTACACTTTACATTGAAAGGTATCGAAGTAGTGGGAGGAGTCCAGCAACCCAGGATGTCTTGCAATCTCTCATATGAGTCATGTCATGCAACACTAGTTTAGCACCATTTTAATCTACTATTGAACATGTTGCATAATTATTATCTTCTGCAATGTAGACTTCACTTACACAGACGAGATGCATAGATGATGCCTTACTTATTGACATGTTTAGGATCTAAACTTCCAAGACACAAATATGACAGTTTTCAACTCACCTGGGAACAGTAACAGATAACAGTAACAGAGACTTACAGACATCAAATCACCATAGTTGTATGCAAAGACAAGTTAGCAAGCACCATGGAGAGGACTCCTCCAGCAATGACAAAAGTAAGTGCCATGTGGAAAAAATAGTTGAGATCGTTTATAACTTTTATTATCTGCAATTCTTTGGATAAATGGCAATAGCTATTTGGTATTAAAGAATGAGTCCACTGCAACCAATGCAACGGAAAGTTCTGGCACTGTTTCCAATCCATCAGGGGAACAATAATAGCAAACAGAATTTGCATAGTATTTGGCTGCATTAAAGAAAACTCACATATAGATGCAACCAAAATGTGTTGTGCCAGAAAGGTTGAAGAAATTGATTTGAGGAGGTTTTAAAGGTAAAGAGATGGAGAAATTGAAATATTTAGCAACTGAGTTCTCTACTGAATAGCCAAGGTGGCTATAGATACCAAATTTATGGAATTCTTTACTCCAGAGAGCTGTGAAAACTCAGTCATTGAGTGTGTTTAAGGTAGAGACTGTCAGATTTGTGATTACCAATAGCACACAGAATTATGGGTTTAGTGTGGATAAAAGGCATTGAAGTGTTCAATAAGGCATGATCGTACTAAATTGCAGAGCTGAGTCAACAGGCTGAATGGTCCACTTCTACTCCCATGTTTCTACCAAGATCAGGGGGACATGCAAAATACTAAATTTAGGAGAATAGAGCATTAAGGAGAAGAATTCCTATAATAGAGAACGATATAATTTTTCAATTTAATGTGATATTAGTTATAGAAACAGTGCAAATGGTGAATGTGGTTGATCAGTAGATCTGATTTCTTGAAAGAGAGGATATTAGCAACAGAGAATTAGACAAATAAAATGAGTGAAGAATGAGAGAACATCAAGGATAATATTGATATGATCTAGTTGGAGGTGACACAGTCATGTATAAGAATTTCAAAAGCATAAATTTGAGGAAGGTTGGATACAGGCCATCTTGAAGAAGTTAGAGGAAGCAATCTGGTGTAATGTATCATCCAAATGACAGCACTTCTACAAAGAAGCATGTTCTCAGTATTGCATACGAATCAGATACACTGCAGATACACTCCAGCAGCAATAAGTTTTTTTTTGCTTTCTGTCACTATTATGCAAAAATAGTAATTGTCAAAACGATAAAAAAAGTACAAAATCTGTGATTCTTCATGTGCTCCCTTTAGATTTCTGTAAAGCACCTGTAGCATTCAAGTTGAAGGCAATTGCAAAATTCACAGTGCCTAGTAATATCATTTTACTGTCACTGCCCATCGGTGTGGAAGAGGTGACACACCTCAGTTGGGACCATCATGATCGGGAAATTGAAGGATAATTTTGAAAATTTTATTACTTTTTGTGTACGTTTTATCCTTAATATGTGAACAATATAGACAATAAAAGGATTTGACCACCTGCTACAAAGTAGCAGGACAATGTCAGAGTTTTTTTGTTTCAAATATGCTTGTAAACGATGTAAACTTTTCACAATAAGATGTAAACTTTCATATTGGTAAATCAGCACGTGCAACAATATCTTGGTGACCGAGAAACCTCTTATGGTTGTGAGTAAAATGTTTTTTAAAAGCTTATTTTAAAGAGAAAGAAACACTTAGACTCAAACTTTACTGCCAGAACTTTACAACGACTGAGACAGGAACATAATAAATGAGTGATAATGTTTGATCTTAACTGCGGGAAACTGTTGGTCTTCTTTGGCAGTCAGAGAGATTTGATGGAGCTGTCATTGTTAAGGGGTGTTTTTGTTCGTCTGGCTGAGTTAAATAAGTTAAATAAGTCTTGGGGAAAGAATCCACATCACAGCACTCGGGTGCATTTTATCTGTGATGGTATTGAGAAAAACGGCTTGTTAGATTTGGCACGGATTTTCTGTCTGGTTTGGCAAGTTACGTGACTGTGCTCCGAGTGTTTATCCTTTGTCTCACTCGCCTTATGATCGATCGCAAGGGGCTGGCGGCACCAAGAGGGTTAATACGGCGTCGGCAGCGGCGGCTCCATTCTTAACGTTCTCCCAATTCACCTGGCAACCGCTGACCCGTGCCTAGCAACGGTCAGGCCAGGCAGGAGCCGATTGGTCAGTTGGGGATGTTGATGACGTCACGGTCCGCGGCCGGAGTGACGGGTGAAGGGGAGGAGGAGAACGCGCGAGCACAAAGTGGAGCAGCTCGCGGGGATGGAGGAGCTGAGCGCTGTGGGAGAGCAAGTTTTCGCAGCGGAATGTATTCTGAGGAAAAGGCTGAGGAAGGTCTGGGGAAAGAAAGAGAGACGCAAAACAAAAGAGCACTCGGTGCAATTTTGCAGATGAGGCTCACGCGCGGCGGCGATGAATTTGCAGAGGGGTTTTAATTCGTATTGATCATTGGGGGTTGGGGGGGTAGTGGCGGTGGTAACGGGACTGACTTGTTTTTTTTCCCCCTCCCCCGCAGGGGAAGCTGGAGTACTTGGTGAAGTGGAGAGGATGGTCTTCCAAGTGAGTGGCACCAGGTTTTAACAATACCATAGCAGCAGCAGCGTGCATGCTCCCAACTCCAGCAACGAGCTGGTTTGAAAGCTTCTTCCTTTGTTTCTCCCCTCCTCCCCCCTGCATCCTATTTCTTCTCATCACTTCCATTCAAAACTGAACATAACGTATTCTATTTCCTCTCTACTTTGTTTCATGATACTACAGTGACATCTTTTTGTTTTGTTTCCCTGCCACCTCCATCATTAAATCTTTGTTGATTTTGTGTTTTCCATTGTTTAATATATCTTGGTTTCTCTTTTTAAAAAGTGCTACTTTCATCCAATAATCTATGTTCTTACAGTGTCTTAATTGGGCATATACAATGTTGTTTGTAACTTAAATTCTGGTCTGGTTTCACTTTTTTTAGATTGTTAAGACCTTTTATTTATGTCTTTTGTTAACTTATCATATATCCTTATTTCTCTCAACTGTTTTATTTAGACTCTTGAGGCAATATTTTACATCTTTACATAGGTTATTGTGATGTTGTGATATTTATAAAATGACTGTGGGTTTACAGAATATATATTGAAATAAGGTTGTTTTTTATTATATAAAATTGTGTATACCTACTTTAACTTTAAAGTTGTAGAAATTTCTAGGATGGATTGTTACATCTAACGAGTGTGCATCTGCTGTTTTGCTTGGGGAGGGTGGAAGGGAGAGAAGGCAAGTGGGTAGTGTACTAACCTTTTTGATACAATCGGGTGGCTTCACAATAACAATCTGTTCCCTGTTCTGCAATTTACTTACCCTCCATCTGTGCATCATTCTTCTCCTCCACCCCCACTCCCAATCCTTTCAAAAGTGCACCTTTTTTCTGCATTAAACAAAGTACAAAGTTGTGATCAAGTCTTTACTTCTGTTTTTACAGAGTACTGGACTTGAGTTTTAATGAGTTGCAAACAAAAGTATAAATATTGAGCTAAGGTCTTGCAAGCAGTAACAGGACTTGCCTTGCCATCCTTTTGCTTCATGATTATGGCTGAGCGGCTAGGGGTTTGAAGAATCAAGTCCAAGGAGACAAAAATGAAGTTGTGTGTGTGTGATATTGAAGGCACAAACCCAGATTTTTTGCACTAAACTTGATTTTTTTTTGCCATCTTAACCAAACAGAATAATGAGAAATAATTTTCAGAACTAGCGCACACCATTGATTTATGTTGGTGTTGTGAGGACAAGACTTGGGTTTAAGATGCAAAAGAAATGGAATCTTGGTTGAAACATTCCATTGTTAACTAACCTGAGGCTACTTTCTGCCAGCCATTTATCAATTTGCTAGCAACATTATCCGTACACTAGAATTCCTTGTGTATTTCTCTACTCATTTATCTAGCTCCGTATAATCTTTTGCATTCCTTTCCTGTTCAAATGATTGCTTCTTAATCTAAACTATTAATGATGATTTATTTCTATTAGACATAGTTCATTCTGCTCATGAATTAGTGGTGAATTTTTTAAAATGTGAAAAATCACTTAAAACATTTCACAATCTAGGCTTTTCTAAAGTCTTGCTCGAAGGCAATTTCTTTCTTTGTAGAGGAATGATTTTACAGTACAACTGTTTGGGAAAGACAAAGCTACAATTAAATGTTGTAATATGCTTTATTATAATTTAGTAGAGGTAGGAAATTGTTTAACCATCTAAGTTCTTATTTGGATCTTGTCACCAATGT
Source organism: Hemiscyllium ocellatum (assembly GCF_020745735.1). Taxonomy (NCBI): domain Eukaryota; kingdom Metazoa; phylum Chordata; class Chondrichthyes; order Orectolobiformes; family Hemiscylliidae; genus Hemiscyllium; species Hemiscyllium ocellatum. The sequence continues at coordinate 21,910,768 of NC_083425.1, read as the reverse complement.
ACAAAATGCAGTCTTTTTTTTGCTTTCCTCATTTGAAATAAAATTATTCTAAAAGGATTTTAAATTATTTTTATATTGCAATTTAAATTTTCACTAAACAAGCAACAACAAAAATAGCCACCCTCAACTCTTTTCTTTTCTAAAGATTGACCAGATTTGATTCTTGGGGTATGAAGTTTGGGCTATGATCTTGAGAACCTAATATAAAATGCTTACAGTACTCGACAGGATAGATCAAGGAAGGGTACATTATTGGTTAAGTGGATGGGTCCTAGTGTCTAGAGGCAGGGATGTAATCTCTGAATATGAGCTAGGGATTTGGGACTGAGATGAGAAGGCATGTATATTGTCTTTCTGTGGCAGTGAACCCTCTAAGCTGTGCATCCACTCTGAGTTCCGTGTGTTCTAATGTGCATGCTGACACGTTGAATTTTGGTTTCAACAGGTGCTGCTGCACATGGATCCTCCTCTTCTCCCCCACCCACCCCAAAAAAAATTCATATGCCTAGTTAAGTTCATGGTTATTGATGAATGAATGATTGATCTTAGAAATTCTCTACCAGAGAGCTGTGCAAGCTCAGTCATTAAGTTCAAGATTGGGATTGACTGACAGATTTTCAGGTGTCAAAGATATCAAGGGGTATAGGCATGGTGAAGGAAAGTGATATTGAGGAAAGACATCAGCCATGATCTATTTGAAAGGCAGATTCAGCTTGAGGTATCAAATGGCCTAACTGTTCCTATTTCATATGTACCTTTTTTTTTGCACAGGAAAAGTGGAGGAATTAATTCCTTGCATTCAATTATATGGATGCGATGCACTGACAGTGTTATTTTATATTACTACTGCAATGTACTTTGTCAAGTGTTGTATTTTTACTTCAAAACTGCTCCTGTGAAACGGAAATCTGTGTCCTTAACATTTCTTTTCATGATGAGGGTGTCACTGGCTTGACAACATTTGCTGCCCATCCTTAATTGCCAGAGGGCAGTTAAGAGTCAACTGCACTGCTGTGGGTCTAGAGTCACATGTAGGTCAGACTAGGGAAGGATGGCAGTTTCCTTCCCTAAAGGACATTGGTGAATCAGATGGGTTTTTGTGACAATCTATTCATGGTCATCATTAGATTCTTAATTTCAGATATTTTGTTGAATTCAAACTCTATCTGCCATGATGAGCTTCAAATCCTTGAATCAAACCATGCATGTGATTGTCATCGTTTACTCAGCTACTTTAGAGTCATGGAGAAATGAAAGCAGATTGTCTCATTTTTTAATATTCTTGCAGGTTGAGAATTGGATACAAAGTTGGCTTAAGGGCAGGAGATGGTGATGGCGGAGGGTTCCTTTTTGAACTGGAGGCTTGTGACCAGCAGAGTTCCACAGGAATTGGTGCTGGGCCCCTTCTTGTTTTTTATTATATAAATGATTTAAATGAGGATATAGAAATCATGGTAAGTTTGTGGACATCAAAATTGGTCTAGTGGAAAGTGAAGAAGATTATCTAACACTAAGAAGAGATTGGGTCAATATGCTGAGGACTGGCAAATGGAGTTTAATTTGGATAAATGAGGTATTGCATTTTGGCAAAACAAACAAGGGCAGAACTTATACAATTAAAAGTAGGGCCTTGGGTAGTGTTGTAGAACAGAGGACTACAGGTTCGAGTACATAATTCTTTTGAAGTTTGTGTTACGTAGATAGGATGGTTAAGAAGATGTTTAGCGCACTTGCCTTCAATGTGTGAGTGTAGCAGTTGGGACTGTCCTGCTATAGGAAAGCTATTATTAAGCTTAGAGGGTTCAGAAGACATGTTTACCAGGTTATTGTCAGGAATGGAGGGTCTGAGTTTTAAAGAGAGGCTGGGTAGAATAATAGGAGATTGAGTGGTGTCCTTACAGAAGTTTACAAAATCTTGACGGATATAGAAAAGGTAAATGGCAAGTGTCTCTTCCCTTTGGTGAGAGATTAAGACTAGGGGGCATATTTTTCAGGTTAGAGGAGAAAGTTTTTTTTTTGAAAAATGACATGGGGGCAACTTTTTTTACACACTGGCTTGTGTATGGAATAAATGTCCTGAGGGGTGGATGTGGATACTGTTAAAACAATTAAAAGATGTTCGGGCAAGTACCTGAATAAGAAATGTTTGGAGGGATACAGGTCAAGTGCAAGCAGGTAGAACTACAGAACCTCAATTACCCGAATATCCATTATCTGAATACCTGATTAGCCGAAGGAGATCTTGAGGTCCTGATGGAAACATTATATCAAATAGTGTTTCCAACACTGAGTGTCTTTTGTTTACAGTGATTAAACAGGCTCCATCTCCAAATGACTGACTGACTGCCTGCCCCCTCTCACCCCACACTTTCCCTGGAGTTCTACACAGGGGTGTACCCTAAAACCCCTTCTCCAGATTAGTGGCCGGCACGGTAGCACAGTTGTTAGCACTGTTGCCTCACAGTAACAGAGACCTGGGTTCAATTCCTGCCTCAGCAATTGTCTGTGTGGAGTTGCACATTCTCCGTGTCTGCGTGGGTTTCCTCTGGGTGCTCCGGTTTCCTCCCACAGTCCAAAAATGTGCAGGTTAGGTGAATTGGCCAGGCTAAACTGCCCATAGTGTTAGGTGAAGGGGTAAGTGTAGGGGAATGGGTCTGGGTGGGTTGTGCTTCAGCAGGTCAGTGTGGACTTGTTGGGCCAAAGGGTCTGTTTCTGCACTAAGTAATCTAATCTAATAATCTGTCCAACATTGTCCTGTACAGGGCAAAAGTGGAACCTGCCAAAAGGTTTGTGTGTATGTGCTATTTGGAGATTCCTTTTTTATTCCCCCAAAAAAAGCAGCAACAGCAAGCAGTCTTGTTGTTGATGTCTAGTCAGGCTGCCCTGGGGTGGGCAAGGGGGTGGTGGGTGGGGGCTCGCACAGTATGCTGCTACCTCGTCTCTTGAACAGGGAGCAGACTTTTTAAAAACAAAAAATCTGAGCCCCAGAGGAAATCTATTAATGGAATATTCAGTTATCCAAACGAAATAATGCCTGCCCATCTCATTCTGATAATCTAGGTTCCTCTATTTAGTTTGTGATTATGGTCAGCATGGACTAGTTGAACCGAAACATCTGTTTCCGTGCTGTATGACTGATTCTGTCAAATTGGTGCCTGATAAATCAAGAGACAGTTACAAATCAGCATCACTAAAAAAAGTTTAGATTATGACAAAAATGCTTTTTTTCAGTGCTTTCCTAAAAGATCAAGATATTTAGGGAGAAATAAGTTGTGCAGTTCATCTGAAGTCACTTTTAGATATTAATACTTTTAGATAGAAACTGTACATTGCTGGGTGAGCAGCACCACAAGGTCAGTTCATTTAGGTGGATAGATGTTGACATAGAATAATGTCAACAGTGTGGGTTCCTCAACTGGTTAAGATAGGATGAGGACAGTTGGTCCAAAGAACTTATCATGATATTGTGGCATAAACTATGATTAGCAAACATTAGATAACAAAGATGGTACAATGGAGTATGAGATCACAATCACGGTGGCACAGTGGTTAGCACTGCTGTCTCACAGTGCCTGAGACCCGGGTTCAATTCCCGACTCGGGCGACTGACTGTGTGGAGTTTGCACATTCTCCACGTGTCTGCGTGGGTTTCCTCTGGGTGCTCCGGTTTCCTCCCACAATCCAAAGATGTGCGGGTCAGGTGAATTGGCAGTGCTAAATTTCCCGTAGTGTTAGGTAAGGGGTAAATGTAGGGATATGGGTGGGTTGCGCTTCGGCGGGTCGGTGTGGACTTGTTGGGCCGAAGGGCCTGTTTCCACACTGTAAGTTATCTAATCTATCTAATCTTTAATACTCAAAATGCTTATCTGGGAGGGGACAGTTTTTTGATTTGAGCCAAGTTCTCTATCTTTTCCTAGCAAGAAAATGTCTACTAGGTTTGGACATAGGATGAGCGGAACATAATATGAAAAGTAGGAGGGCCAAAAGGGATGGGGTTACATCTGCAAGAATTGTTACTGTGCATGAAGTTATTTAATATCTCAAATCATATGAATTATAGCCCACTTTCACCTTGCTATTGTTGCCTGTTCTGGCCTTCGCATCGATGTGGCTCACTCTTAACTGCTTTCTGAATTGGCCTAGCAAACACTTCATTCAAAGTGGATGAATGAATCCTAAACTGGATAGGCAACAAATGCCACCTTTGCCATTGCCCACATGACAAGCTGGGTTTTCCCAATTTCCCTACTGTCAAAGTAAAATATAGTAGATACTGGAAATGTGAAATTTAATAAATGCGAATTAATGTTTATTTATGTTTCAGATCATAACATTTCATCAGGATTACCTGAACATTAACTCAATTTCTTTCCACAGTTGCTGTCTGACCTGCTGAGTAGTCACAATATTTTGTTTTTATTTCACATTTTTTGTTCGCCAGTTTCACTATCTTCGACCATGTGATAATCTATGAATCCTGGTACAAACCAACAATTGGAAGTTTTGCTTACATAATTTAGAAACCTTCGCAAACTTATGTTGTCCCCTGAGTAGACCTCAAAAAAATTGCTTATAATCTCAGATGAGGGAATTACAGATCATTATCCCATCATGGAGTCAACTAAGATCATTATGGAAATGTACTGAAGCCTACATAAATTTGACTTTTATATGGAAAAAGAGCAAACTTTTGTTCAAAATTCTTTAGTGTTGTGCTCCATTGCATTTTCAGATGTTGTTTTTTATTTGGATGAGAGGCTCTCTGTTTGTGAAGGGAGATGCAATAAGATCCCAGAGCATTATTTAAAGAAAAGAATTCTCCTAGTGCTTTCCCCTTGATGTTCAAAACAGATTTGGTGCTATTTCTAAGACCAGTGTAGAGAATGAGGTGTTTGTCAATAGTGACAACAGTGCAGAAATTATTGGCAGTAAAGCACTTTGGGAAATGAAAGGAGCTATAAAAACTTTTATGCAGCACAATAATTTGGTTCTTGAATCTCTTCCCCTGCCCACCCCCCAGCATGTTCCAACATTGCTTGTGATATCAGAAGAAAATGAATTCAGCCTTTCTTTTGCTTATCTGGAAACAACTGGAGTACTGAGACCTAGGAAAATAAAACTGGTTGCACATAAAATATAATTAGTTATATATGACAACCTACATTTTTTTAAACAAAGTTGACATTTGTTTTGCCTTTTTATTCATTCCATTTGCTTTTTTTTGTTTTTTTGCTGTTGCTTCCTTATTTTCTAATCTATGTGGCAAGATTGTTTCTGTTTCCGAACTGTAACTCTGCCTTCTCTTCAGCCTGAATCTGCAATTTTTTTTCTTACCCAGACTGGTGCAGAGCTGAAGGTTACTTTGTTGCATGCTCCTGAAGTCGTCTCCTCCACGTTTCATTCCATGACAGTAGAACAAGAAAGAAAAATAAATATTTCCTCCACACAGTGAACAGTCAGCTCTAGGCCTGTCTGGTTTACCGCATCTCTAAATAGTTGCTGGTATCACTCTGCAGGAAAACCTGAGACTTCAGTTGGGCAATTGCAATGGATGCAAAAGATGACTGCAGGGTCCTAGTGCTTGCAGATGTTTAAAGAACTTGCAGCAGACCGATGTTGTACTGTCTTTATCTGAAGACCTTTTCAAAATGCTTGTAACGGAGTGCTCTCATGTATTTCTAACTTATAGATTACAGGACAATATAAAAACTAAATGATTTGAGGCACTTTTATTTTCCCATCACATCTATCACTGTACTTCACTTATTTTTTCATGTTTATAGCTTTCTATATTTTTCACTTTGTTCCAATCTTACATTATCTTTATAACTGAAGAGAAAAAAGTTGTTCATTTATGTAATACTTTTTCCAACCTCACATGTCTCAAAGTACTGTGTTGCTGGGGATGCATTCTTGAAGTATAATCATTGTTGTACTGATTTGAAGTACCACGCAATTATCAATCTGAGTAATAAATGTCATAATGTGAAATATATTTTGCAGCCATTCAAGGTGATGCATTACCACCCTTTCAAAAATTTTAAAAGATGAGCAAAAAATGCTGGCTCTCACAGCATGCCCACTTAAGTGCATTTGTTTAAAAATTGTGAAAGCTTCATTTGTTAATATTAAGGCAACAATGAAACATTTTAAAGATTTTATCTAAGTACGAGTGCCTTTTAATAAGTGTTGAGCAACATAAATAAGGGAAATATTTTTCTATATCACTACTTTGGCACAAATTTGCTGGTGACTGTGTTGTGTGAAAATTATGCTTTAGTTAATTTTTAAATAATAACTTCCTTGTTAATGCCGTTCTTAGCTTTTAACATTTTATCTATTGATGATTTTTTAAAAATTAACAACTGAGTTAACACTAAAATCTCAATTTGTGGAATGCTGCTTCGCTTTTTATCAATGGGCTGTATAAAAGTTTATTTAATGTAATTCTCCAGATTCAGGATTAAACTCTGAAACAGTGACAGGTCACTTATAAAATGGATGAAATATATTTATTTAAACAGTTCAAAATTATAACTTGTAAACATAGCAAGGTTGCAAATTTAGCCAAACATTAAAGTCTCTGCTTTGGTCAGGTTAGTTCTAATTCAAAACTGTGTTCGATGTGTTTTCTCTTAACATGAAAGGTAATCGGTCATTTCAATATTGGGAAGATTTTTAAAGGCTAAAACAAATCTTTGACTTGGGTCTTATTGCCAATTTTCAGTGTCAGCTGAAGCAAGTGTACAGTACCTCATAAGCAGACGAAAGGCAGAAATATCAATAAGTTTGCACTTGATTTTACAGCATAAATTTTGAACATTATTTCTGTATCTTAGAATCTAGTGCAAAGTTACATCTTCCTTTATCTTGTTAATGATATGTTATGTTGTTTTTCTGATTAGACATAATAGCTGGGAGCCAGAAGAAAATATTCTTGATCCCCGGCTCCTGCTAGCTTTTCAAAGAAGGTAGGAATGTTTAAATGTTGTTTTCTTCCATTTAATTCCATAACTGCCTTGCCTGGGGTAAAGAAGAATGAGTAGCCCACCTGTGCCTTCTACTAATTTTGATGTTCACTTAACGACCTAGAAGCTTAAAAGCACAAATGCCCCTCCCAAGTTTTGATTTTTTTGTCTCCACTTAGTTTTTTTTTATTGTGGGTTTGAGCAGTGTACTTAAGTTGCTCATAGTCATGTGAATATTGTGTCTGAGAGTAAGGATGGATATTTTTGTTTATTGCAGCCAACAAGAGAGAGAACTGCAGAATCGGAAACGAGGCAAGAGGCCTAGGGGCAGACCAAGAAAACATGTGGTATGATGGCTTTTTTTCTTTGTTTTATGTCAGACTAATAGTGCAAAGTGTATTTCTTGTTTTCAGTGACTCTGGTGATTTAAATTAGCTTCAGTCAAATTAGAATTACAAGCAAGCCATTTTTGGAATACCACAGCGAATGAGTGTTCCTTGAATTTATAACCATCTGTTTTAAAGAAGTTAATCACTTGGACAAATAACAAACGTGCAAGAGCAACCCATGCCAATTTCAAATCTTGTCCTGAGTCGTAAAGAGCCCTATTATAAATATTTAATGACAAATTCCCTCATGTTGGATTTTAGGAAAACTAGAACCTCCTGTTGTTAGTTGTCTTTTAGTTTGGGTATCAGTCAGCCATGTCTGCTTAGGCTTTGATGGAATCACTTCTTGTGGAAAATAACAATTACTAGTTTATTTAAAACACAAGTTGCTTGCTTAGTGGACAATGTAATTGTTTGTTCCTTTTTCTAAAAGATAAGCTTAAAGTAATATCTGATCAAAAAAAAGTGTAATGTTTGGTAAAGTGAAAATTCCATTGTGAGTTCCTAGCCATCTATAACAGAGCCTAGAATGTGTTTGTAACCCTTGTGTGGGTTTCATTTCTTTTATGTTGGTAGTGAAATGGGCAGGTATATTGCAGAGAAATGTGGAATGATTCCGTTTGAAAGGAACACTAAAGAGACATTTTATAAATTCATATTAAACTTCCAGGAACTAAAGCTTTGATTTCAGGCGCACAGAATTTTGAAGGTGATAGGATAAGTTTTTAGAGCTCCAACTGAAATCTATGGCTTTATTAATAGAGACAGGTTTAGCAAAGTTTACTTGGTTCTTTCTATAATTTATTAGCTAGGCTTCAAATTGATTGAGTATTAAATTTTTCATTTTGTTTAGAAAGGGTGTTGAGGCTTTGGAGAACTTGCAGAAGAGAATTGTCAGGATGATACTAGGGATAAGGAACTTCAGTTATGTGGAAAAAGAAGAAACAAGAAAAAGTTAAGGTTAATAGTTATCCAAAACCCAGAGCAAATAAAGAAACCATTTCCACTATTGGACAGTTAGTATCTGGAGGACACCAATTCATAATTTTAAAAAGAACTACTTAACACAGTGCGAAGTTGTGATTGGTTATGTGCCTCTTGCACGACGGTGGGAGAAGACTTCTAAACTTTAATTAGGAAGCTGACTATATATTTGGAAATATTTGGGCAATACAGAAAGACTGGGGAATGAAACTAATTGAATCAACTCTGACATAGGCACAATAGGGAAAATATCAGCCTTTTATGTTCTAGAATTAACTGCATTACAGTGGCCAAAGTTTCTTTGTTTTAATTTTCAGTGCTTTTGAAAGTATTACGAAGTTACAACAGTGGTATATACCTGGCGATATGGAAACAGATATGTCCTGTCAGAACAAATACAACCCAACCAATTCCCACCCTATCTGTCTACTCTTGACTATGAGCAAAGTGATGAAGGGTGTCTTTGACAGTGCTATAAAGTAACTCCTGCTTACAATAACTTGCTGGCGATTTGGGCTGTGCCAGACCACTTCATTCTTAACCTCATTTAAAACCTGAGTCTCGATGGCACAAAAGAGTTGAACTCCAGAGGTGAGAGTGACTATACTGGACATCAGAATAGTATTTGACAAAGTGCAGCATCAAAGAGCTCCATCAAACAGTCAGTGGGGATCTGGGAGAAAATTCTCCACTAGCTGACCTTGTATCTACCACAAAGGAAGATGGTTGTGATTATTATTTGATCATTTCAGTCCCAGGCCATTACTGCAGTAATTTTTCAGGGTAGTGATCTAGCCCCAAGAGTTTCAGCTGCTTAACCTTCCAACTATCATAATGTGTCAGAGATGGTGATGCTTGCACAATTTTCAGCAATGTTCCTAACTCTTCAGATAGCCAAGCAGTCAATTTCAATATCAGCCCCAGCCTGAATATAGTCCAGTTTTTGCAGCATAAGTGGCAGGTAACATTTGCAATGCACAAGTCCTGGGCAATGGCCATCTCCAAGAGGATGTAACTGTTGCAGGACTAAGACAGGAGGAATTGAAGGTAGTGAATCTGTGCAATTCTTTATTACAAAAGGCTGTCAAGTATATCGAAGGCTGAGACTGATTTTTTAATCAGTAAAGGAATCTAATTATAGGTAGAGGCAGAAAGCAAAGTCGAAGGTTATCAGATCAGGCATGACCTCCATTGAATCGCAGAGCGAACTTGATGGGCTGACTGACTTTCTATGTCTTAATCCTATAGAGTAATTGTATATTTTTTTCCAAATCAACTTGTTTAGTAGATTCTTTTTCTAAATTATGACCTACCTCTGAAGTGGGTAGAACCTGAACCCATGGTCTAGATTAGATTAGATTACTTAGTGTGGAAACAGGCCCTTCGGCCCAACAAGTCCACACCGACCCGCCGAAGCGCAACCCACCCATACCCTTACATTTACCCCTTACCTAACACTACGGGCAATTTAGCATAGCCAATTCACCTGACCCGCACATCTTTGAACTGGGAGGAAACCGGAGCACCCGGAGGAAACCCAAGCAGACATGGGGAGAACGTGCAAAAGAGGTACTCTACAATGAGCTGTATGAGCAGATCACATTGAACTTTGATCAGTTCAAGAGCGGTAGAATCGGATGAGTTTTTGCAAAGAATTGGTGAGTTTTAGCTAGTTATGGGTCCTCTGTTTGTAATTTTTATTAATGACTTTGAAGAGGGAGTCGAAAGGTGGGTCAGTAAATTTGCAGACGATACGAAGATTGGTGGAGTCGTGGATAGTGAGGAGGGCTGTTGTCGGCTGCAAAGGGACTTAGATATGATGCAGAGCTGGGCTGAGGAGTGGCAGATAGAGTTCAACCCTGTCAAGTGTGAGGTTGTCCATTTTGGAAGGACAAATAAGAATGTGGAATATAGGATTAATGGTAGGGTTCTTAGTAAGGTGGAGGAGCAGAGGGATCTTGGGGTCTATGTTCATAGTTCTTTGAAAGTTGCCACTCGGGTGGATAGAGCTTGTAAGAAGGCCTATGGTGTATTAGCGTTCATTAGCAGAGGGATTGAATTCAAGAGTCGTGAGGTGATGTTGCAGCTGTACAGGACCTTGGTAAGGCCACATTTGGAGTACTGTGTGTAGTTCTGGTTGCCTCACTTTAGGAAAGATGTGGAAGCTTTGGCGAGGGTGCAGAGGAGATTTACCAGGATGTTGCCTGGAATGGAGAATAGGTCGTACGAGGATAGGTTGAGCGCTCGGCCTTTTTCCATTGGAATGGCAAAGGATGAGGGGTGACTTGATAGAGGTTTATAAGATGATCAGGGGAATAGATAGAGTAGACAGTCGGAGACTTTTTCCCCGGGTGCAACAGTGTTACAAGGGGACATAAATTTAAGGTGAAGGGTGGAAGGTAAGGGGGGGGGGGGGGGGGGGGGATGATGTCAGGGGTAGGTTCTTTACCCAGAGCGGTGGGGGCATGGAATGCGCTGCCTGTGGGAGTGGCAGAGTCGAATCATTGGTGACCTTTAAGCAGCAATTGGATAGGTACATGGATAGGTGTTTAAGCGAGGTCAATTGTTTGGCCCAACATCGTGGGCCGAAGGGCCTGTTCTGTGCTGTATTGTTCTACGTTCTAATAGCATTGGAAGGCTGCTGAAGGGGCCCAGCCACATCTGTGCTGCTAGCTTGCTCACTTAGTGGCTACCTACTTGCTTGCACCATCCATCCCTTGGTTTGTTGTGCAATTTAGCACAATTGCACAACCAGGCAGTTTGCCTTGCTATTCAACAGTCCTCCATCATACATCTTACTGTAAGGCAGTATCAATCTCATTTCTGCTCCATTTGCTGTAAGTATTGGGGAGTTGTGCTGTAAAGTCAATTATACAGCACAGAAACTGACCTTTCAATCCAACCAGTCAATGCCAACCATGATCCCAAACTAAACTAATACCATCTGCCTGCACTTGGCCCATATTCCTCAATATTTATTATTTTTGCACGTATCCAAATGTATTTTAAATACTAACTGTGCCTGCATATGCGATTTCTCTGGATGCTCATCCCACACACTAACCACACTGTTTCTAACGCAAAAAAGGTTGCCCCTCATATCTTTAAGTCCATTGAGGCACCCGTCAGTCAAAGCATCCCAGCGCAGTACATCAAATGTACCAGTCCAGGGTTTTAGCAATGGTCATGCATCAATCTGGGTGATTACATTCCAGTGTTTTGTGCCTCTGCAATGCATTGAGTATGTCAGTCAGTCCTGTGGCTCCATAGTAGCTAGTCTGAGCTTTACAGTGAATGGTTTTATGGAAATTTACAGCCAGCAGTCTAGGGTCTCTGTACTTGTAAGAAGATGCGTGCATACAAATTTGGGATATGAGACAATTGGAGGCCACTGGAAAGACTTACTAGGAAGGGAATTTAGATATTCAGGGGCTCAGTGATACATTCAGGCAGAGGCTGCAAGACACTGGATGAGGAATGCTCACTTTTGCCTTCCATTTTGCTGGAAGCCAAAGTGTCATGGGAAAGAAAATGGCTGCACTCTTGCTAAGAGTGATTGGGGCAGTTGCTGACTCCTGTTAGGGAAGGGCTGCAGCACCCAGATGCCAGGGCTGTTTTAAGGGAAAGACACTGCACACCAATCCATGCACTCTAAATGACACAGACCTGGAGCATCCTAATCCTTAAATTTCCTAATCTATTGTCCCACTTTGCCATGGACTGAGGAGGGTCAAAGGTATCCATGTGACCTGATAGCCTGTGCATACATTGTTCCTCTTTGCTTCCAGACAATGCCCTAAGCTCAGACCTCCATTCATGGAACTTTTATCTGTGGTCTTGATTATGTCACCAAGTCATTCAGGCCTACACAGCGACTCTCAAAGACCAATGTAAGATTAAATCAATGAAACTTATAATAGATTATAAATAATTTTGCACTTGTCATCTATACTGCTGAAATGTTTTTAGTAGGTCATCTTTCTTTTCTCCTTCCCACCGTATGCTAATGTGCTTCCTTGTCCTACACCTGGAGTGGAAGGAACCTATTTGGCAGTGTTGCCCATGAAGGTTTTGTCGTGTGACTCTGGAGCACATGTCTGAGTGGGCCAGACACACTAAGGTTCATCTTCCCCTAGAAGTAATTTGACCCTCCTTGGTGTGAACTTCCAAGAGCAGAAAGGTCAGGCAGGGTTGAGCTGGAGGGCCTGTTTACCTTTGGATTGTTGAGATGAAACCTTTGAGCACCCTGTGTGATTCCTCCTCTGGCTAGATGCCTCCGTCACTAACCTGCCTCATGGTGAGAAAGGGGCACTGCAGTTTGTGCCAAGATCAATGATTTGGATGCAAGTGTGAATGTATGAAATGACAGAAGTGTGACACTCACCCTGGTGCAATGGAGAAGACCTTCCTACAGCAGTGCTGGCCATTCCTGTACACGGTGGTCACATGCTGACCCAGGTGTGGCAGGTCAGGCTCTCAGGGTCTGGTCAAGTGACTGTACTCCAGCAAGAAGATTCCTTGACCAATACCTCTGGCTTCCTGTCTGAAAATTACGGTGCAATCTTCCCTTTTTCTGACACCTTCCAGAAATGTTGAGCAAGCAAGGCATCTGTCTAATAACATTACATGTTCAAATACATAGCAACTTCTCACCTCCTTTTAAAGGTGTCATGGCCACGAGAGATGCTGGTCTTTCAGTGGATATTTGCTGAGTGGTGAGTCAGGGTAGGTAGTTAATGAGGCTAATTTGGTAAAATGCAGCGAAAGATCTTGTTAGGCCTTGTGGTGAAGAGCTCGCAAAACATCGATGCAACTCTGATTTTTGCCAAAAAAAGCAAAACTCAGCCCATTAAATAGAATCCAATGGATGAGAGTTGAACAAATATTGCCATTTCATCAATGTTTCTAGGACAAAATCCTGGAATCCTATAGCAGCTTCACCATATAGTGATTCAAAGTAAGTGGCTCACTTTGAGGGCAACTCGACTGCAGCAGTGTTTGTGCTTGGAGTAGGCTGCGATAGGCTTGGAGTGGGGACCTTTCAGAAGTCCTGGAGCCATGTTTGGGACTTGATGTTGAAAATGAGCTCTAAGTACTTTATTTTAACATTTTTTTTAACCTCAAAATGGCACCAGACTGTGGTGACAAAATGCTTTTCATTGTCTCTCCTTAAACAAGTTGGACAGTAAATCATGCATTCATGTGTGCATGCATTCCAATGAACTTCCTGCATTCTATACATGAATTTACAAAAGTTGCTTTGTGAACTGTTTCCTCTTTTTTTAACAGATACTTTAGTCGTCAGTGAGAAGTTGCATCTCCTGATTTAATTGTGTAATAGCGTCACAAATGATAATGTAAAGAAGTTTCTTTCACAATTTCTAACTTGCCCATCCTTAACCCATTTCTTTTCTTTTTGTTTTTAAAACAAAAGTGTATATTTCAGTTAATGAGAAAAATCAACATGATTTCAACATGCTCAGACCATTCATGCCTCTCTGAATTTCTTCCATCTTGGCTACTCCCTTAAAACCGGCTACTCCCTTTAAACTCTATCAAAACAGCAGACAAGGGAGGCGCAGTAGTAGTTTGGCGCACCGATCTTTACACTGCTGAGGCTAAACGCCCAGCTCACGGACCCCTCCTCCTCCTGCCCCCTTGACCATGACACCATCTCCCAGACCATCCATAACCTCATCACCTCAGGGGATCTCCCATTCACCACCTCCAACCTCGTATTCCTCCAAACCAAAGGAATGGCCATGTGCACCCACATGAGCCCCAGCTATGCCTGTCTTTTCTTAGGATATGTGGAACAGTCCATCTTCTGCAGCTACACTGGTACCACCCCCCACCTTTTCCTCTGCTACATTGATGACTGACTGTATCCTTGTTGCCTTGTGCTCCCACGAGGAGGTTGAACAGTTCATCCACTTTACTAACACCTTCCACCCCGACCTCAAATTTACCTGGACTGTCTCAGACTCCTCCCTCCCCTTCCTAGACCTCTCCATTTCTATCTCGGGCGACTGAATCAACAGTGACCTTTACTATAAACCAACCGACTCCCACAGCTACCTAGAATACACCTCCTCCCACCCTGCCTCCTGTAAAAACGCCATCCCATATTCCCAATTCCTTCGTCTCTGCCGCATTTGCTCCCAGGAAGACCAATTCCAATACCAAACAACCCAGTTGGCCTCCTTCTTCAAAGACTGCAATTTCCCCCCAGACGTGCTCGACGATGCTCTCCACCGCATCTCCTCCACCCCTCCAATCGCCACCAGGACAGAATCCCACTGGTCCTCACCTACCACCCCCACCAACCTCCATATACATCATATTACCCTTCGTCATTTCCGCCACCTCCAAACAGACCCCACCACCAGGGATATATTTCCTTCCCCTCCCCATCAGCTTTCTGAAAAGACCATTCCCTCCGTGACTCTCTCGTCAGGTCCACACCCTCCATCACCCCACCTCCACTCCTGGCACCTTCCCCTGCAACCGCAAGAAATGCAAAACTTGCGCTCTCTCTCTCTCACACACACACACACACACACACACACACACACACACACACACACACACACACACACACACTCACTTCCCTCCAGGGCCCCAAGGGATCCTTCCATATCCACCACAGATCCACCTGCACCTCCACACACATCATTTACTGCACCCGATGTGGCCTCCTCTATATTGGGGAGACGAGCCGCCTACTTGCGGAACGTTTCAGAGAACACCTCTGGGACACCTGGACCAACCAACCCAACCACTCCGTGGCTCAATACTTTAACTCCCCCTCCCACTCCACCAAGGACATGCAGATCCTTGGACTCCTCCATCGCCAGACCATAGCAACACGATGGCTGGAGGAAGAGCGCCTCATCTTCCGCTAGGAACCGTCCAACCGCAAGGGATGAACTCAGATTTCTGCAGTTTCCTCATTTCCCCTTCCCCGCCCCACCCCCCCACCCCTGACAATCTGTTTTTCTGTATTTTCCCAGCCCATCAGTCCAAACTTAGCTCCAGTTTCCCTCTGCTCTTTTCTTGAACTCATCTCATTCAGCCATTCCATTAGAAAAACTATTTATTTTGTATCTCTGTGACGTCCACCCACATCTCAGCCACTTCACCTCAACTACTACTGAAATCCTTGTCCTATCCTTTTGTTATATCTAGTTTGACTATTCCAGTGCAGTCCTGACCAGCTTCCTACTTTCTACCTTGCATAATCTTGATCAACTAAAAATCTGTTGCCATGTCTTAACTCTAATCCAGCTCAGTTTACCTATCACACACTGCTGTTTGAAGGATTGGCAAGTGATGCTTTTATTTAAAAATTCTCAACCTTATTAACAAATCCCTCCATGGCCTCTCCCGTCCATATCTGTTTTCCATCCTTACTACCCTCAACAGATATTAACACTATTCCAATTCTAACTTGGAATTTCCTGATTAAATCTTACTGCCTTGTTTTCCCTCCCTCTTTTTTTTATTATTCAAAGGATTCTTTTCAACCCACCCCATAACCAAGCTTTTGGAAATTTGCCTTAACTTCTCATAGTCATTTGGTGTCAAATAATACCTCTCTGAAGCATTATGGTATAATTTGTACTCTAATAGTACTCCTAGGTGCAAGTTACTGTTGGTAAAATTGTGTAATATCAATTAAGCAAATGTTTCTAGTGCCTAGTAATGACACTGATCTCTTGTTTCCTATCTAAAATAAATCTAATTGAAACCTCACTCACTCGTCAAAAATTGACTAATTAACTCTTTATTTAGTAAGTAAAATGTGATCTGTTTCCAATACTGTATCAGTTCTGTGGAAATTGTCTGCTGAGGAAAGCATCAACTAGTCTAGAATGACATTCCCATTTTGTACAAAGAAAATGCTGCATTGTTGTAGTAGTATCCTTCAGCTGAAGTGTTCTGATAGTTCAGTATCTTTAACTGAACTATCTTTGTAGCAACATTGTCTCCCTTTTTAAAAAAGGACAAACAAGCAGAATGATGTCCAGTGACCTGGTCAGCATCTACACATCAGTTAACAACTTTTTAAATAAACAGAACAGTGTGATGTTGTCACATTATTGTTTTGAGAGAATATTAGTTAAGAATGGTTGTGGATTTTATCTACATAATAGCTCCTGTACTTGACAGTAACTTATTGCATAAAGTGCTTTGCAGTGTTTTCATTGTGAAAGGTAATTGCCTGAATGAAATCACTAAAATTATTCATTACAGAAGTGTTTGAGGCCGTTAAATGTTTACTACTTAAAATGTTGAGATTTGCAGAATAAAATATGGCTTTTTTACAGACCTTCTTAGTTTCCAAAGAAATAAGCATAAGCCCAATTGCTGAATGAGAGAAGGCGGAGATATATTGCTACACACATTCAAAATGTCACCATACAGCGACATACCTCATTGCAGAACACTGTTAAATATGCCACTGGGTATTGGAGGTCCTTCTTACGAATGTCTACTTAACGAAATTGATTTATGTCAGTTCAAAGATATTCTGCATGGTATTTTACTTTTGAGTTTTCTGTCAGTTGAACACAAATCCAAATTGAAAATAACTAAACTAATTTATTGTGCCCATAGCAAAGGAGGTACAAAGAAAAGAATAAAAATTGAAAGAAATACAGAAAAGGAGATGCTGATTGTTATTTGATACAAATATGGCACATGGAAACACAATTGCAGTGTTCTTAATTCTGTTAAATCTATTTCTTTTATTACAACAATAATAAACTGCTACAATACATTCTGTTCACACTGTTAACCTTCTCCAAATATTTTAAATTTTGAAATTGCTGCAATTTTGAAATAAACTTCAATTATTGGAACTGACTGACAGAGAATGAGCAGTTTTAAAAATCTTGCTGTCTGAAACGTGTTATTAGTGTTCATTTTACCTTAGCTGGTACCTTTTTTAAAGGAATCTGCAACATCTAGTGTATGGGGAGGTGACAGCTTAACAGTATTATTGCTGGACTGTTGATACATCAACCCAGGTAATGCTCTGGGGACCTGGGTTCGAATCCTGCCAAAGCAAATGGTGGAATTTCAATTCAATTTAAAGAAAAAAATTGTAATTAAGAATCTAATGATGACCACAATCCAATGAAAAAATCCTTCTGGTTCATTGACCCCTTTAGGGAAGGAAACTGCTATCTTTTGCCTGATCTGGCCTACATATGACTCCAGCCCAACAGCAATGTGATTAACTGCCCATTGGGAGATTAGGAGTAATAAATTCTGGTTTAGGCAGCAATGCCCTCATTCTGTAAATGAATAAATAAAACCTAGACACCTGATTGCATTAGTTACTTGGTTTTACAAGAAAATTGAATCTCCTCTAGATATATTTGCATTTTAGAGCTCAGTCTCAATCCAAAAGAATAATGGGGAAAAGACAAATATTTAGACAGTTTGGTACTGTTGTTGCATTTTCATTGTAAACAAGATTTTGTCCTTCAAACTCAAAAGATAAAATGCTCCCAATTGAAGTGATATTTCAATGCTGATTTTGGAAGAGTTGTATAATTAGTTTTTAAGTTTAAAGTTTTTGCTCTACCCTGCTGCCAGCATTGTACATAATCTTCTAATTGTATAACTAGGCAGAAACTATTTGTTAATTTTGCTAATTGTTCTCTTTTAACTAGTTACAAATGTAGGTATTCAAGAAAAGTAGCTTTGGACCTTTGTTTCCCTCCTTGCGTTGATGACCCAAAGAAAAGTGTACTTCTGAAGCCATTTGGGTTTACCACTACAGTATATGGTGCAACATTGCCCATAATTGGAGTTGGTTTTAGCTGTTGGCCAGCAGAGTGGGTAGGCTCATTACTTGGTCTTTGTGGCAAGAGGAGAGGTACTTTTCAATGACCTGGCCTTATTACTGTAGAATTGGTGAGCTGCATGACTCAAATATATGTATTGTTGCAACTCTCATTCTGATGGGGTGCAATATGCCAGCTACCTAGCTAAGTCCAGAAGTGGATACAATAGCAAAGGTAGCAGGGAACCCCACCAAAACCTTTAGTGTCCATAAAGCAACTTAAATGCTCTGTCTTTCTGTCCAGATGCCATTCTTTTTTTAGAGCTGAGCAGCAGCTGATTTAAGTTTACCCAGTAGGTAGTTAAAATTGCATCGGACCCTAAAACCATACTATCATGATTAACGAAGAGCCAAGTGCTTTCTTGATGAAAAGATCTTTACAACTGCTGGCAGAGTGGCCTGAGGAAAAATAGAGCAATCAGTCTATTACCACCTAGTTCCCATGAAGCAGATGGAGTTAACTTTGTCTCTTAATATTGTGTTTTTTTTCCTCTATTTTCACTAAAAGTTGAATTTACCAACATCTTATTTTTTTTAATAAGGACTTTTAATTGGTTTTTATTTCCTGAACCCGTAAACTCAGTCTTGAGGGTTATGGCGATAGTTTCTGGAAGTAAAGTAGCACTAAATGTGGGGGAGGATCCTTTTTGTTGCACAAAAAGTATGATGTAATCTTAGTGTTTTCATATGGAGGGAGTCTTGCATGTTGCTAGTATGTTTCTAGATAACTTTGCTCGAAAACCACTATTTTATTGATGAGGTTTCATTATCTCCAGAGGATGCTAAGAAAATAGTCCCAGTAGTATTAATTTCAGTCTGGAACTAGCATATGACCTTGTTACTGAAGAAAAGGTTATAAAAAGCAGTTCACATTTCCAAAAGTGATATCTTTAGCTTTCAACATGAATTAATTCTAGTCCTCCTGTAATATTCCATGGTTTTAATTGACTAATTATTCATCTTGCAGGTTTGCAAGACCCTGTTAGATTCATTTATGTACTGGGCAAATAAACTTTTTTGTTATTGGAATAAATTGTCTTCACCATAAATCGATTTTGACCAAGATCTATACATTGACATTTCAATTTTAACAATCAGTATGCATCTTAAAGAATGTAAAAACAAATGCTGTAAATGCTCAAACATTTGTTTCAATGAACAGAACAGTGAGCTTCATGCATGAATCTTTCTTCAGAATGTGTTGGCTTTTCATGATCCCAGTTTGCCTGTATTCTCCAAAAAACGTGGTCTGACCTGACTGTGTTTGGAGCATTATTTGTTTTTGTTTCAAATTTCTAACACTTTTTTTTGTTTTGTGGCATTTTCCTGGAGCAACTTAGCTTTTGTCCTTTTTTTTTGGTTTAATCTAGGAACAAGAAGCTCCCCTTTCTTCAAAATCAAGTAGCTCTTCTGAAGAGGATGAGGATGAGGATGATGAGGAAGAGGAGGAGGACGAAGAGGAAAGTGATGATCAGGCACAGGCCACACTTCGGAGCAATGAACGGCGAGAAGAACCTGAACGTAACCCTCAAAAACGAATCCAAACAGAAATCTGCCAAACTAAAACAGATCTGAAGGACACTGGCAAAAAGAAACGGACCAGCAAAGTAATTTGCACTGAACTTCGGAAGAACATAAAAATTAAACCAGGAAAGACTTTGAAAACATCTGGAAATGATACAAGTGGTGACTCTGGAACAGATGAATCGTCAAAAGAGAAACTAGAAAAAACGGAGGGACTTTTGAGTGAGAATAACAATGTCTCAGAAAAGAGCACTTTGGAATCTGTATCTAGTGGGGTGTTGAATCAGAGCATTTTTAATTCTGCAAAATCCAGTAATCCCAGGGCAGCCTTGCAAGCAGCAAACCGTACAGGAGCAGGCCAGCATTCATCGAGCGTACATTCTGTCAGCACAATGACACTGAATAAGACTGCTTCTGAAATGCAGCCTGGGAATACAACACTGATAAATCCACAAGGAATGAATGAGAAAAATAAGATTGGTTTAATTAAGAATCCAGGAAATGCTAAAAATGCAGAGTTGTGCAAATCAGATTGTGACTCAAAGGGCTTGAACATTTCTGGACCATTGAAGTCCAATTCTGGTGTTTGTAATTCATCTAATTCAGGATCAAATTCCCAGAGTGCAAATGGTCAATGTACTGGTACCCTTGGATGGAATTTACCAACCCCAAACTCTCAGAACACTAATTCAGGATTAAATTCACATGTCTTAAATCTACAAAGTACCAACAAAACAGGACTGAGTTCAAAAAGTGGAACTAGTCCATCGGGTTTGACTTCAAAAAACATCAGTAGTTTGTCATTTGTGATCTCTAGAAGTGTTGGAACTGCAGGACTGTGTTCAACTGAATTGAACACTCATGTTTCTAATAAAGTATTAAATTCACAGGCTGGCAATAGTCAGGCATTGTGTGAGAGCAGTGGAAAGGATAGCATTGAGAAGGAGAATCAGATTAAAGCAGATAAGGAGACTACAAACACTGCAATTCATCATTCTGACAACCAAATTCATGATATTGACAAAAAGGATGTTTCATCTGAGATATCTAAACAAAACAGCAACATGCCAACAGAGCTGAGCACAGGTGAGGAGACGATGAGTTCGGATTCTGATCATGACTCTTCATTTTCGAGCATTCCAAACCCATCCATTTCAGTACAGACAAACCAAGACTGGAAACCCACTCGCAGTCTGATCGAGCATGTGTTTGTCACTGATGTAACCGCCAACTTGGTCACAGTAACAGTGAAGGAGAGTCCAACTAGTGTTGGCTTTTTCAACATTCGACATTATTAGAGTCATTAGCTGATTGATCTTCCTTTACAAATCAGTTTTGACTTTGGCCTTTATGACCTTTTGCCTTGTACTTTACAGCTATAAACACCATTTACAAAAGTGCACAAATTAGTTTCTTCCTCTTGAACAAAAATAGTGCATTACATAGAAGTAGACCCTATGATTTGGCTGTTATTTTTATCAGATAGTCAATCAACAGCCCAATGTAGCTTTTTTGTATGTAGACTTTATTATATAAATTGAATCTGGTTTGACTGTGCAAAATAACATCTATTTGCCTATCCATTTTTATAAAATGAAGGTTAAAGAATGAAAAACATGAACAAATAAATAATTTGTATTGATGCTAGGAGCAGCAAAAGCCTGGGAAGATCAGCCATGATGAAGCTTTGTTTTAGTGATTATTATGTGTTTAGTCAGTGCATGGAACTTTATAGGAGGAAAGATGACCATGGCGCAATAGTATAACATGTTGCTGAAACAACTTATGATTTTGATTTATATTCATTAGGAAGTGCAAGAAGGGTACCAACTACAAGCATGTGTATATGTCCTTTTCTCAGAATGGATCCAGTATTGATCGAACTATAGCTGAAGAGTTGACATCCTAATTGGCCACCAGAAATTCAAAACACCATTCATCATTTTGTTTCAGTTGGAGGGTTGATTAAACTTTAATATTAAGAGCAAGAAATGAAAAATGAACAAATTAATGCTATTTGATTACTAGAATAGCAATTTTACTGTGTTCCTTGTACTCTGAAACTTCTTGAAACACTTCAACAGCGACCAAAATAGTTTGTTCACTAATCAAGGAAATGTCACATTGCATGTGCTTTTTTTTTTAAAAGCAGTGCTTTACCCTGGTTAATAGATAAACTTTAATCTGTGCTGGTAAGCTGTTATAAAAACAGAATTCGATTGAGTCCACCAGCAGTGTAGCAAATGAAGAGGTGAAATTTTTGAGTTTGTTTCGGTGTTAGTATTGTTTATGAACTAGGTTATAGATCAAATTTAGGGGGAGAAAAACAGCCTTTAAACTTTGAATCCAGTTAAGGAGGATCTGCCAAAACGTAGCTCTTCAAATTTGTCAGTTCAATGGGAATTCTTCACACTTGTGAAACCTAGTCTTCCTACTGCCCACTCATTTCATTTTTTTTGTCCTGTTCAAATCTAGTGGTGTCCTAATACTGTAGCACCCTTTGCTCAAAGTCAAACTTTGTGGTGCAAGTCTTAATCTATGAACAGGCTGGCATTCCTATTCTGATGCGGAAGTAGTGTTTTAAGTACCATGTTTCAAACAAATCATTTTTAAAGATTCTGGCCATCTAGATGGATGCAGAATTATCTAGAATCTTACGATGTAGGTTCAATTTCTGTTAGGCTTCCTTGGCTTACCCCACAGTGATGCCCCTCAAAAGCTATATCTAGCTAATTGTCTCTGTATAATAAAGAGAAAACTCTATGGTATTTTAGGGACTGACTAATTACCTAAGTGGTACATTCACCATGGAATACTAAAGTTAACAACTAGAGTTTTTTTTTATTGAACATGGCTTGAACCTGTGACTGATTATGAATAGAGTACACCCGAGAATGTGTAGCTTTGAGCTTGTTGTGCTATTCATTTTAGAAAAGGTTTATCTGAATCTTACTTGACTCTTAGCTAATCTGTCAAACTGCTATTTCGTAAACTGAAATGGAGCCAATATCCACAGGGGGTGGAAAGGGGAATGAATTCCAGCTTCCACTGAAAAATGCTCCCTGACTTGATCCTGAATGGTCTTGCACCATCAGGCTTCCACTTCATTCTGGGTTTCTCCACCAAAGGTAAAAGCTTTTCTGTATTTGCTTTGAATCCTATCATTTTAAATACCTCAAATTAGATCACCTAAATGCAAGGGAATGCAACTTTTCATAATTAATTTTTTGGGACCATTTATCAATCTTGTGATTTCAGCATTGTTTTGCACGTAAGTACGCACACATGCATTCAGTTCTGGCTCATTGCATTGGAATGTAATATAGCTGATGGGATCTGATTGAATCTTGATATATCTCAAACGTAACTTCCTTGTTTTTGTATACCAGTCTTCTTGAGATGAAGAGTAACTTCTATTAGTCTTTGACTTGTTTGTGGCTATGTAAGCCAAGCTTTAAACCTAAATAACTTACTGATGGTTTAAAAGTTGTGAAATGTGACTTTAAAATGAAGTAGCTCACTGTGTTTATCCATATGGGCATTCACCTATTAGTTAAGGTACTGGATAATGACTAGTGGTCAAGAAATCATACTTGAACAAGAAATGTAATCTCTCTCTGGGAGGAGAGGGAAGGAAAAAAAAGGTGAAAATACTAACTTTTTTTTATTATTGAGGTCTTTGAATAGCTGTAGATTTAACCTTTAGGCTAACTCTCAGCAGTAGGTTCAGCATTAACTTAATTTTTATAAAATTTAAAATGTGTATGAAAGTGCTACTGTGAAATTGTTTTTGTACTTTTTTCAAAGGAGCAGAAAGTTGATAAATAAACAAATTCAAATTGCTATGATGTCATTTTTATTTTAATAATCATGAAAAATATACTTCCTTGCACCTTACAGGACCCATTATATTCCAATTCCACCCCTTTGCAGAATAGGACAGGGCTGTTTACTCTACAGCTGTTACCTCTGCTCTTCTCATGTTGATGCAATCTTCTATTCAGTGCAGTCCGAGCATCCAGCAGACCAGGTGTTCATCTGCACTAAGTATTTCGGAAGCAAGTTCATAAACCAGCAATTATTTTGAAATTGATCAGTTATGTAATTTATAAATAACAGCTGTCTAATTTTTTTGTTAAATTGTTTGCAACTGCAAACGCTTCCAATAACTTAAGTGAAGCATGGAGAGCTAAACTCTTATTGTGATGCATTAATTAGAGTTGTAATAGTTATTCATTCTCCATCATGAAGCATCTTGCTTTGCCTTTGCTATAGTAAACCTGTTATTAAGCAGTATTGCTGAAAATTACTTAACAGCAAACAAAATGAAAGGCTATTAAAATATTTATTTTCATCAAATATCCATATTTTAAGTTCCTAAAATTCCTTTGCTAAATGTGCTGTTTGGAATCGGGTGGTGTGGAACATGGGCAGCAGGTAATATTTATGATGTGCTTGGAGATTGTCATGAAATTTAGTGGAGCTAGCTTTATCTTGACATGCACAACAAGATAGAAGCTTATTGGAGCCCAGTTTTAGATGCTGAAGCTGCTACAGTACATGTACTGGCAAGTCCAAGGTTGGACTAAAAGTGGGTTTTTGGCTTTATTAAAAATAATTGGATGAGCTCTTCTACAGGCAACCCCTTGCTTGTTCTCACTGATCAAAATTAAAGTTTCCAGAGGGGTGAACTAGATGTAAAGGTGTGAATGCAATGATTGAGATATTGTGGGGTCAGGACAGCCATACTCTTCCTCCATTTGAAATTTTTGTTTTTTTTTCATTCTTGTACTTAGTTACCAGTTTTACGTAGTGAAATATCCCCAAGCAATTCATGAGTGCAATCTATACCGTACCATGCCATACTGAAACTGCGCACACCATTTTATAATCTCAAGCTCAGAACCAAAGCATGCAGTTACACTTCTCCATCACCTGGTTTCCCAAGATAAGTCCAGGGAAAAGATTATCCAAAAGAACATTGTTAGCTCAGGAATTTTGCACGAAGAGGCCAGAGCATATCACCAGAAATATCTTTTAAAGGAGGAAAGTGAGATGTAAGGAAAGAATTCCAATGTTTCCAGTCAAAGTAGACAGCCAACATTGGTGAAGCAATTGAGAAGGCCAAAATTAGAAAGCTCACTACTGAGGAATGGGTAACAGAAAATACTTTTAAAAAGTGTGGCATTGTCTGTGGATTGCAAAACTCAACAGTTCAGATTGGAAATGTTTTGTCAAAACTTGAGTGGAATGGAGAGATAAGCCAGTGCTTGTTTCTGACCACTGCATCTCATCTGCTTCTGAACCCCCTGTCATTAACCTTGGTATCGTTGAACTTTAATATTTCAATACTCTCATAGACAGCCACCTACATTCTGCTGTAAATATTTAAGTTATCTAATGCTAGCTAACCATGTCTTAACATATACAGAGTCTGATTCCCCTATCACCAAGTAAACAAAATTCCCATTTAAAATTCTTAACCTGTTTCCACATTCCTTTATGGACTTGCCCCTTCCATTTCTACATCTCCTCTAGTCATGCAACCCTCCTGGAAATTTGCACTCCTGGAATATTGATCTCCTGAGTATTTTCCAGTTTCACCATTACAATAGCTGATAAGGCCATACCTCCGGAATCTCCTCCATAAATATTTTCACCTCTCAACCAACTTAAGGTGTTCCTTAAAACCTACTTTGCTTAAACTTTAGATCATCTCACATAATATTCTCACTCCATTACAAAGAAAGGGATGGAGGATAGAAAACAATGGTTTTTGAGCTTCTCAATTTTGTTGGAGATTTCTGCTCATTCGGCTAAGAATATCAGCATGACAACCTAGAAACAATAAAAGTGAGATGGTGGTGAGGTTAAACTGGTAAAGTTATTGTCAGTGTACATGTGGAAGCAGGTGTGTTTTTTTTTGTCATTGCCAGTTCTCAATGTAGGTGTGGGTTAAGGATGGATCCTTGGGGAATTTCCAAGTTGATGGTGCGGAGCTAGGAAGAGAAATCACCATTCTGTGGTTAATATAGAACAAAGCCAGATATGTTTAGTTCTACCTAGATAAATTTGGTGAGATACAGGAAGAAGATTGTGTTGTCAACAACAAAAAAGTTTGCAGATAGGACAAAAACACAAGAGAGCTTACCATCACTACAGTTAGAATGACTTTTGTGCCTGAGCAGCACTATTTCAGTATTTTTGCTGAATGAATACCTGATTTGGAGTGATTCAAATTTGGAGTCTGGAGAAGATAAGTCCGTTTGAGAGGGCAAAGTCTAATCAAGGATGGGAAAAGAAGGTTGGAGATAGGACACTAATTTGTAAGGAGGAAGGCTTTCTGAGGACAGAGGTGATATTGATAGTCAAAGGTGAGGAGGAAGGTATCTGAGGAAAATTTATTGTTAACAATATCAGTGAATGTGGGAATAAAGATTAGAAATTGGTTCGTCAACAGTTAAGAGGGAAAAGGTTATTGTGAGCAAGAAGTAGGGCCCAAGGATAAGATGACCTTTTGAGAGGAAATATCAGTAAATAGGAGAGAAACTAAAATTTGATTTGAGCCCATGGATAGAGAGGAACTGTTGTGGTTCTGTTCGCCGAGCTGGAAGTTTTTGCTGCAAACGTTTCGTTCCCTGGCTAGGGAACATCAGTGCTATAGGAGTCTCCTGTGAAGCGCTGCTTTGATGTTTCTTCCGGTGTTTATAGTAGTTTGTTCTTGCCGCTTCCGGGTGTCAGTTTCAGCTGTAGTAGTTTGTATGTGGGGTCCAGGTTGATGTGTCTGTTGATGGATCTTCTTGCCGTTTCCGGGTGTCAGTTTCAGCTGTAGTGGTTTGTATATGGGGTCCAGGTCAATGTGTCTGTTGATGGAGTTTGGGGATGAATGCCATGCCTCTAGGAATTCCCTGGCTGTTCTGTCTGGCTTGTCCTATGATGGTAGTGTTTTCCCAGTCAAATTCATGTTCCTGGCTACTAGGGATAGCTGGTCGTGTCGTTTTGTGGCTAGCTGATGTTCATGGATGCGGATTGTTAGCTGTCTTCCTGTTTGTCCTATATAGTGTTTTGTGCTGTCCTTGCATGGTATTTTGTAAACTACGTTAGTTTGGCTCGTGCTGGCTATTGGGTCCTTTGTTCTGACACCCGGAAGCGGCAAGAACAAACCACTATAAATACCGGAAGAAACATCAAAGCAGCGCTTCACAGGAGGCTCCAATAGCACTGATGTTCCCTAGCCAGGGAACGAAACGTTTGCAGCAAAAACTTGCAGCTCGGCGAACAGAACCACAACAACGGACACCCGAGCTACAAATCTTCAACCAGACTTTAAATAGAGAGGAACGTTAAAGGAAGTTTAGCCCAATAAGTGATGTAATTGGCAATGGCAGTTGAATAGATAGTCTTTTTAACAAGGAAGCTCATGAGCTCCTTGCACTTGGCAGGGGAGAATTGTTGCAAAGCCAGTTTGTAGTACTAGAATGAAGTTGAGAATTGTCTTTGTATTCACTATTGTTTCTGGAATAGTGAGCAGTTTAGATAGAGAAGCACAGGACCAAATAGTATTTTAAATTATCCAACAAGATTCAGTAGTATATAGCTAAACCAGCTGTATGCCAATACTTTTCAAATTGTGTCCCTTAGACTTAAAGAAGCAAATTTGAAGGCCATAACAAAAGGAAAGACCAATGTGAGAGGAATTAATGGTTTTAATTGGGAGTAGGTCTTCAAGGGGAAGGTAGTGGTCTCATTGAATAGATTGGAAACTGCAGAAATATCAGTGTGGCAGGCCAAAGATTTAGGCAGTTGGGATTTTAGAAGTGCAGCTTTTAATGAATTGAGAGAATCTTTGTTTCTTCAACAATTCCTTTAACGATCATTAGTTGGATACTCAATTTGTTACATTTTCCATTAGTATCTTGAAATTATAATTAGGATTGTATGTTCATACTAGTACCTAGCTTTCCATATAATAAAACATCAATCACTTACAATCACTGAACCTAACGCCCTACTGAAGGTGCTGGTAGCTGTAATACCAGAATAAACTGAGCAGTAGATGATCCCATGTCAGTTTCTGGCACATTTACGTTATTTTGGCATGGTAAGTCTGATCTGAGCCATGGAAAATTTAATCTGTTCAAAGGCCTCAATTGAAGATGTAAAGTTGAGAATTGCTTTCCTGCTACAGTGCTCCTATGAGATCCTTGTTATGAACCACAAACTATCAGGGAAGAAAAAAGGAGGGGGTAATGGGTGCCTAATGTAAATACTAGGATAACAATAAAGAGAAATTTTTAAAAAACTATAAGCAAGAACTCTTGATGATGAATGAATAACAGATTAGAAACAGGTTCAAAGTTTGGGAGAAGATTTGCAGCTCGGGTGCTCGTTGTTGTGGTTCTGTTCACCAAGCTGGGAATTTGTGTTGCAGATGTTTCGTCCCCTGTCTAGGTGATATCCTCAGTGCTTGGGAGCCTCCTGTGAAGCGCTTCTGTGATGTTTCCTCAGGCATTTATAGTGGTTTGTCTCTGCCGCTTCCGGTTGTCAGTTCCAGCTGTCAGTCCAGTTCCTGGACCCAATATACCGGCCACTGCAGTGGACAGCTGGAACTGACAACCGGAGGAGACAGAGACAAACCACTATAAATGCCAGAAGAAACATCACAGAAGCGCTTCACAGGAGGCTCCCAAGCACTGAGGATGTCACCTAGACAGGGGACGAAACATCTGCAACGCAAATTCCCAGCTCGGCGAACAGAACCACAACAATTAGAAACAGGTTCCTAAGCCCTTGCTGCGATATGGCTTTGTCGGTAATAGTATCTGAGCCAATTCATTTAAAAATATTGCAGGGAAATTTCAGCAGGTTAGTTTATCACAGACAGTACCACAACCAAGCCAGATTCTCAGTGAACCTGGTATTCACACAATTCATTTTCAGCATGTTTTACTGAACAGCAGTCATATGCAGTTTACATTAGTTACTTGGTCTAAAGCCATTTTGTAGCAAACCTAACCACCCCCACAAAGATTAGCTAAAGGAATAGGCTAGTAATTAAATCTGTGACTATCTGGTTTGTTTGGCACAGTTACATGCTGAGCTTGCCAAAAGAACTGTTTTCATTTTTAATTCTTTACTAGGTAATTGCTGTTCTTTATTCTATCTTATATACAATATTTCCTGTTTATACAGGGAATGTTTGTAATAATACACTCAAGAAACCTACTTTGCAATATTGATACCCACTACCATTACTTTTATTTTGCTCCATGCTCGGGTTGTCAGTGCACTTCAATCTTATGGCATCCTGAAATGAAATGAAGTTCTGCTTTATGTAAAACTGAATATCTAATTGTTTTATTTTTTAAAATTTATGTTCATATTTATTTCTTTAAAACACAGTTGTCCAAATAACTTTTTAGTGTCCTATATAGTGAGGTGGGGGTGGGGGGGGAAGAGAAGAGAGAGACAGACAGACATAGTGTGTTACACGGCCTGAGGATGTACTCAAAACAACTTGCAGCCAATTATGTATTTTTTGACGTGTAGTCATTGGTGTATTGTAGGAGGTGTGGAAGCCAATTTGCACATAGCAAGATTGCAGAGACATATGATTATATCAACTATTCTGAGGTATGTTTTTTTTTGAGCACTAAACATTGAGCAGGACACTGGGGAAAATTCCAAACTCAGTATTCACATCATAGAGCAAGAAGAACTTTGGTTTAACATCTGATCCTGATGATTGCATCTTTAATAACACAGCACTGCCCTCTCTACTGCAATGACTGTCAGCTTATTGTACATGGTAACCTCTCTAAAACAGGATATGAACCCACATAACTTCACTTAAATGAAAGTGGCACCTCTGAACTAAGGCCAAAAACTAAAGCTGGAAGCAAACTGGATTACTTCACTTCTTAACAGAAATAATACTAGGAGGCAAAGCTGCACAACATCTGTGAATTCAGGAAAAGGCCCATTGAAACTTACAGCCCTACAATTTTACAAGGAGAGAGGTGACTGACAACAGGCATAATGGCAAAGGAAACCACCTTGTGGGAATCGCAAGTACATACTGACATTCCATCACTTCATGAAATAGCAACGCTGAGAAAAATGGTGTTGGGATTACAGCCTAACAAAATATTTAATAGTCTACATTTGGATATTGATTCTTTGGCGTTATTAGCTGAAGTTTGATCTAATAATGTAGGTAATAATGAGCTCTATCTTCACTTTTGTTATTCGCCATTGATATCACTATAATAGAACAATGTGGGTTACTCTTTGGAGCTAATTGTATGCTTATGTGCTGCATTCGTGATTTCTAGAAATGTATTACTGATGAGTAAAGCTGTGCAACAATATCACTGAGAAAATTGGACTTTATAAACCCTGATCAATGCAGATAAGGAAATGTCTCTGCGAACAACTGCATTTATTTTCCAAAAGCTTGTGTGTTTTAGAAGTTGAATGTAGTCCAATGTGGGGAACCATATGATAATTCATTTTGGATCAAGAAAAGTGAATTGGAATATTTTCTAAAATGTGGAGTAATAAAGGGATTTTGTTGTATCAAAGTTTACTCTTCAACATAGAGCAGTCATGCTTTTGCTGTAAGCTAGTTGTGTTTAATGCAATAACTATGGCATGGCTATCTGACAAATTCTTACATAACAAAGTCACATCATTTTTTGATTTGTCCGGAGATTACTTTCATGGCAAATCAAGTGCAGGGCTTGGTTTTAGGACAAATGTACATGTAATGCATGAGACACACCTGCCTTAACTGTCCCTTATTCTTCAATTTAGATAGCATTTCACTTTCAGCAAACAAAATTGCACTGTAAAGAATCAGAACAATTTAGCATCAAAATTTAAAGAAGTGATTAACAAACAAGATCCAACAGTATAAAAATACAAATATCTAAGAAAAGGAATTCTATCAGTGTGTGAGAAGGTCAATCAAATGGTCTAGACGAGCCAAGACCATTTGTAACCATTTCAGAAGAACAAGCAGGCTACCAGTGAGAAAGCTCCATAATTCAGTGAGTAGCATTTTAAAATTAAATTTCAATGGCTAATAAATCTCGGCTGATTACTAAGCAGCTTTGAAAATCATAATATTTGTCTCTGTCACCAAATGTGCCTTACTGCAAATCAGTTAAGTCTTACTTTACAACCCACACTCAACTAATTTTGAATTTATAATAAGCAGTTCATTAGGCAATTACTGAGTAGCCTAGCAATTATGTTGTGATATTAATGTACCCAGCCTATTACATTTGTTTGAAATTATTTTGTCTTTTTTTTATGATGGAGTTATTGTGAAGGAGGTGTTATTTAAAATAGAGTAAATAGTGTTCATGTACTGAAAACGTGCGAAGTAATTTATAAGTTATGAGAAGAAATAAAAAGTCAAGGGCTTTAGACTCCATTTTGAAGTTATCCTACCTTTTGAGAAATACTTCTATGTTCTGAAACAATATAAATTGCTTTGAGAATCACTCCAGTGACTTTGATAATTATACCATGGGAAAATACACATCAATAAATCCTACAGATCTATATTTTCTGACGAGTTCTTTGTTATGTGGTAACATCATCAAGTCCAGATTTGAACCATGTTCCAATTTCATTGGGATCAAATTAGCAGAATGAAAGCTGGATATAAAAGTTTTAGCTGAAGAAGTACAGTTTATTTTCCAAGCGTATGGTGGTCTAATAAGAACATAAGTAGACCATTAAGCTATTGAACCTGCCATGTCAATTTGTTAGCCAAGTTGGCGCTGTCGTTTTATTCCCAATTGCCTGCCTCATGTTCAATTATTAATCCCCTGGTGTAACTGTGGTGAGATACATAGAGCACACTGAACAGAATCAGAATAACATCACCGCTTGAAAGCTGCAGCACTGAATGTTCTAAACAACTGAAACCTTAGAGTGATTTCAGTTCTGTGCTGTAATTTAATTGTGGGTTTAGATGAATGATATTGACTGCTTAAACCTGATTTTATGGTTTGACATTCCCTCAGCTGGCATTATTAGATTTACATTTTAATTATTTTAGAAATCCATTTTTTAAAACATAAACTGGGCTTTATACTGAATTTTAATATCTTCCTCACCCTTAGAAATATTACAAATGTACACGTAATGAGTAAAGGTCTTTGATTTTTCCTTTAGTGCCTTTTTCTAAATTTAACACATGAGGCACTTACAAGTTAATTTAATTTTCACAGATTGAAATCAAAATGGATAGTTGTTCATATCATGAGTATTAAATCAACAAAGAAGTTAGGATGCAGATTTTAATTTGGAATCTCTAGTTAGCTGACATTCGTTTATTTGTTCAAGCATTGTATAGATGTGCGGGCTTTATTTTGCCATTAACATCATGAAATGGTTCAATGTTTACATAAGAAAGACAGTAAAAGTGTGAGATCATTTGGCATTGTTGCTATAAATGCACATACACAGACTTTCTATGGGAAGATAAGGTTTGCAATCAGATATGGCACTGCAGCTTGAAATCCAGAAACATCGACAGATTTAGAATCTTTGTCGCAATCTATTGATGTATCTGACCTTGAAACTAGTACATAAAATTTATAAACGTAACTTAGAGCAATAACACCTTATGAATTCTTATTCATAGTAAATTGTTAGAATTTGAACTATGCATACACAAATGCCAAAATATGAATTCTCATTTTCTTTGACTAGACCATGCTCTGGTTAGTCTAGCAGTAAAGTATCAATCTGTCTCAGTGTGATTTACTTTCCTATATCCTAATGCAAGTATATATTTCCTCAAAAATTTATACATATTCAGCCATTTCAATATTGTCAGCTTGCAACCTAACATAGAAAGTGATCTATAAGCGGAAGTCGCTTTCACGGTTTCTTCACCCTCACTTCCGCTCACCTATTCCATGCCAATTCTTAATTCAAGTGTTTTCCCATTGAGGTCAGGAAATAGCTGTCTCAATCAAGTAGAAACAAAACAGTCAGTCTGCTAACATCACACAAGATACATATTACTCACCATTATGATTGTCGAAGTGCTTTGTGAGAATCTGCATCCTTACCAGACATTAGCAGAATGCACCTGTTTCATTTCCATTCAAACAAAATGTCTACCTCTTAGTGCAGTGCAAAATGTTAAAATATGAAAACATAGGTCTCTTTTGATGTGTGTCAGAAGTCCAACACCTGGTGTATGACTTTCCATTTGGCCATTGTAGTTATTGGAATGAGGTCAGCCAAGTGGATCGCATAGAGTATGATTCCCTGATTGAGGCTGTTAACCGTCCAATTAGGGAGTCCTGGCTGATAGCTTTAAACAGGAGTGTCAGAGGTTCAAGTCAATCAAGGAGTTGGCCCTGAACTAGCTGGTTCAGTGTCACATGCCGTGCACGTGTAAATGTAGGATGACTTGATGACAGAATACTGACCATTGTGGAGTTATTTCAGCCAAACTCTGAAATCTGGCAACTATTCTGGAGCACAACTTCTGTGACTTTGACTCAAGCATTAATAGTTCTTCCTGAATTACACTTGTTGTCTTAATCATTAAGGAGGGAGAAAAAATCAAATATCTAATTAGAATCATAGAATTTTACAGTACAGAAGGAGGCCATTGAATCATCATGTCTGTACTGGCTCCCAATAGAGCTATCCAACTACAGATGGTTCCATTCTCCAGCCCTATCTATGTAGCCTGCTAAATTCAAATATGTATCAAATATATACCCAGCTCTCTTTCAAAACCTCTAATGGAATCTGCCATTACCACTTTCCCAGGCAGCACTTTCCAAATCCCATCAACTCTCTGAATAAAGAAGTTTCTCCCCATCTCATTCCTCGCTCTCTTGCTGACAATCTCAAAATTGTGACCCCTAATTACAGACATACCAACTGGTGGAAACAGAATATCCTTCTTTACTCTGTCAAAATTATTCATAATTTTGAAGGCCTTAATAAAATCAACTCTTAATCTTCACTAGTGCAAGCAGAATAATCCCAATTTCTCTAATCTTACTTTGTATCTAAAATCTGCCATTCCTGATGTCATTCTAGTAAATTTCTTTTGTACTATCTCCAGGGCTTTAACATCCTTCATTATATAAAGTGCTCAGAACTGAACACAATACTCCTAATATGGTCTGACCAATGCTTTGAAGAGGTTTAGTATCATTTCCTTGCTTTTGCACTCTATGCCTCTACTTATAAACCCCAGAATCCTATAAGCATTTTCAACAACTGATGCAACTTGCCTGGCAACATTGCAAATTTTCCTCAAAGTTGTACCATTGAGCTTGCATTGTCTCTCCATGCTTCTTCTACCTCACATTTCTCAGCTTTGAAATTCTTTTGCCAGGTATCTGCCTACTTTGGCAAACTTGACAATGTCCTTCTGAAATCACTCAGTGTCATACTCACAGTTCATTATTTTTTCTAGCTTCTTCAGCATTGCCATGAGTCCAGCCAGGATTCCAAAGGCCCAGGATTACTTTCAGCGACTTCAATGTCAGCTTCAGTGGTGGCATGGGATTCCTTGCGGCAGCTTCGGTGTTGGGTTTCCTCAGCCTCAGGGGCCCTGCAGCCATGAATTGAACTAAGACGGGCTTCCTAATTTCTTTTTCTTTCATTAATAGGTATAATTTGTAATTAAAATGGCGCTGGAGAATAGCAACTTAAATAATTTTCACTCTTTTTGTAAAAAATGCAAGTGACAATAAATAAATTACTATTACTAATAAATTACTAATTGGTGTAGTGGATGGTGAAGGAGATTATCTAGTGTACAATGGGACCTTTATCAGATGGGCCAATGAGCCAAGGAGTCAGGTGGAGTTTAATTTAGATAAATGTGAGGTGTTGCATTTTGGTAAGACAAATCAGGGCAGGACCTATAAACGTAATGACTGGGGCCTAGGAATAGTTGCCAAACAGAGACCTTGAGGTGCAGGTTCATAATTCCTTGATGGTGAAGTCACAGGTAGAAAGGGCAGTGAAGAAGAAATTTAGCACACTTGTCTTTACTGGTGAATGCAATGTGTATAGGAGTTGGGATGTTATGTTGCGGCTCTAAGGCCATTAGGTTGCCCAATTTTGGAATATTGCATTCAATTCTGGTCTCCCTGCTATGGGAATGATGTTGTTAAACTCGAAAGTGTGCAGAAAAGATTTACGAGAATGTTGTCATGGTCGGAAGGTTTGAGCCATAGGGAGAGACTGAGTAGGGGGCTATCTTCCCTGGAGCATCAGAGGCTAGGGGATGACTTTACAGAGGTTTATAAAATCATGAGGGGCATGGTTAGGGTAAATGGCCAAGGTCTTTTTCCCAGGGTAGGGGAGACCAAAACTAGAGGGCATAGATTTAATCTGAGAAGGGGAAGATTTAAAAGGAATCTAAGGTAGTGCAGTGTGGTGCATGTGTGGAGTGAGCTGCCAGAGGGAATGGTGGAAGCTGGTACAATTACAACATTTAAAAAGCACCTGGATGAGTACATGATTGGGAAGAATTTGGAGGGAAAGGGACCAAATGCAGTCAAATGGAATGAAGGCTATGTTTCTGTGCTGTACAATTCTATGACTCTATGATTCTAATTACTGGTTTAGTATTGTCTGCAAATTTAGAAACGTTGTCCTCAACACTCCTCTCCAAATCATTTATACAAATCAGTTAAAGCAAGAGTCCCAACATCAATTCCTGAGGAACACAACTTTCAACTTCTCTCCAGTCTGAGAAATGCCCATCTATACTTACCCTCTGTCTCCTATCTTTTAGTAACTTCTAATCCATGCTGCCAAGGGCCCATCAATCCCAAATATATCTAATTTTCTAACCAACTTTCCATGTGGTATGAGTATCAAATGTTTTCAGCAAGCCCAATTAAAACAATATCCACAGCACTACCCTCATCCACGGCCTGTGTCATCTCGTA
This sequence comes from Hemiscyllium ocellatum, assembly GCF_020745735.1. Taxonomy (NCBI): domain Eukaryota; kingdom Metazoa; phylum Chordata; class Chondrichthyes; order Orectolobiformes; family Hemiscylliidae; genus Hemiscyllium; species Hemiscyllium ocellatum. The sequence continues at coordinate 21,875,091 of NC_083425.1, read as the reverse complement.
AATAGCTCAATTTAATTGGTCAGACATGACTTGCCCTTGACAAAGCCATGTTGATTGTCTAATATTAATGTATTTTTCCCTAAGTATATATTTATTTTATCCCTTATTACAGCTTCCATAAATTTCCCACGATTGACATCAAGCTGACGGGTCTGTAGTTTAATGAGCTATTCTTTGTCCCTTTCTTAAACACTAGTATCACATTTGCAATCCTCCAATCCCCCAGTGCTAATCCTGTGTTCTGAGAGGCCTTGAAAATTTCTGTCAACAGCTCTGCAATTTGTTCCCTTACCTTTCTCAGCAATCAAAGATATGCCCCATCCAGGCTTGGTGACTTTTCTACATGGAGAGCTTTTTAGCGCTTTTTCTTCATCAATCACTCTACTGCTCAGTGCTCAACACCCAGATTTTCAACTGAGCCATTTTTTGCCATTTTCTAATTTGGTAAAGACAGATGCAAAATACTCATTTAATACCACTGCCATACCCTTTGCTCCAGTGAGCAGCATATCTTGCTTGTTCCTTATTTGAGGAGAAAGTGAGGACCGCAGGTGCTGGAGATCAGAGCTGAAAATGTGTTGCGGGAAAAGCGCAGCAGGTCAGGTAGCATCCAAAGAGCAGGAGAATCGACATTTCGGGTATGAGCCCTTCTTATTTCTCCCACTTTATTCTTCACTAGTCTTTAATATTAATATCTTTTAAGAACATTTTATTTTGTTTTAGTAGAGCCCACCATCCTTTTCTCATACTTCCTCTTAACTTTCCTCATTCCAACCTTAGCCTCTGTCCTGCATTTGCCGTACTCTTCCTGATTGCTTCTGCTATTATTATTTGATATACATCATATTCCTTTTTTTTTCCTCATTTTCTCATCATCTAAGGAGTATCCTTCGTCATCCAGGATACTCCAGTTTTGGATATACATGTTTGTTCTCATGGGTATATACCCAGCTTGCACCCTATTCATCTCTCTTTTGAAAGTCTCCCATTTCTCATCCACTGGTTTATTCACTAAAATGTGTTTCTAATCAACCTGCTTCAGTTCAACTTCTTAGATCCCAAAATGCTGCCTTTTGCCATTCTGGGATCTTAATCTTTGACTGGTTTTATCATTTTGCAACATAATATTAAACCTCAGTATGTTATGAATGCTACTTCACAAATGCTCCCTCAATCCAACATTCTCCATTTGACCTGTCTCATTTCTTAGGACCAGATCCAACACAGTTTCCTCAATGTTACAATTGGAAATGCAGTGTTCCAGAAGGTTATCCTACAAACATTGCAGAAATTTCTCGTGTTCCATGTCCTACATTCTACATTTTGCTCAGTCGATCCTAGGGTAATTGAAATCGCCAACCATCACAGACCTACTTGTCCTGCAGATTTCCATAATCTACCTACAAATGTTCTCTTCTACTTCATCCCCATTATTTGAAGGTCTGTAATAAATATTCAACAATGCTCCCTTCCCTCCCACAGTCAACACTGAAGCCTTCCCTCACCTCCTTCCTCTTGTTCACCACCATTCTTTAACATTGGGTCCTCTGCAATCCCCTTCTCAGTTGTAGTAAGCGAACTGACTTCTCCCAAAATCTTCCTCCAACATTTCTTATTACTGTTCACTGGTTAGGAAGAGAAAAAATTGATAACTGTTTAAGGAAGTGGATATTCATGAAAGAAACTACAATAGTCAATTGATGTTCCTTTCACCCTGGTGTCAGAACAGATAGAATGAGAGCAAAAGCTGATTCTGAAATTATGTTCAAGTATTCATTTTGATTAACATTCAAAGCCATTTTTTATTGATAGCAAACAGAACTAGGTAAGTAACCTTACATGTGGATTCCTAATGAACTAATCATTGCTCTTAATTTCTTAACGTTTAGTCTCTAATTTGCTCAGTTTCATCTTCCAGTACTTTGGACTGAATGTTGCCAAAAATGGGCTAAATGTCAAATGCGGGATGTTTCTGAGAGGGTTTCTCTCTGTGAGCTCTATGAGTTATCTCCTCAAATCCACAATTCTCCTCAGCTCACCTCATCATGTGTGCCACTATTTTTTACCTCATTTTCTTGTGTTCACCAAAAGTGGAATTGCTCGCTGCTGCCAGGGCCTTCTGCAATTTGTGCTACCAGTGCCATATTTAAGTCCCAGTCTTTCACCAGGTTAAATGCTGGCTGCCAGGAATGGCCTTTCACAGTACACATAGTGGGAGGAGAATCCGAAAGAAAAGCTTCTGAGGACATTTACATGACATGGGTGACACCTCATTGAAAAATAGAACCTCACATTTGTGAGTATACTGTTTCTTTCCATCATCAACTGACTGATCTTCTATTGTAGTGACTGTTGCTACATGAATGAAGCTACAGTGACTACCCATCCTTAGCACCATATCGTGTCAGAATCTGTCTGAAGGAATGCTATTTCTTTCCCTAATGCCTAGTTTAACATAACATCTTGACATTGTTGAATGTGGGAGCATCACATGTTGGAAAGCCTTCAAATATTGATAATGTTAAATTTTCTTGAACAACATGAAGAGCAAAATAAAAACAAACAGAAAAGTTACATTTGCTTCTGAGATAAAACAGGACTGCTTTCTTTTCCACCAATAACAAACTTACAGTTAATAAATGATGATTCTGACCAGTTCACATCTATTAGAAGTGATGTCAATTAAGTTTTGTCAGACTTCTTGCTTCTAACTGTGCTATACTCTAGTATACTAAATGTGATGTTTGTCCAACTCGATGCCCTCATCCTCCTCAGAAGAAGACTGCTGGCAGTATCCCAGTTCTTCATTGTCCATCATGCCTCAAAGTGGCCATCAACAGATCTAGGCAGTGAGACCTGGAGGGAGCCATAGTTCCGAACCACCTGCCCCTCTTCCATGACTACCTTTATGCCTAAGTATCCTTGGAGAGGGAGCATACAGAGTCCACCAGTGCCTTGGGAGAGAGGTGGGCACCACAGGGGTTGGAGTGCCTTATTTCCCCCCAACTCCATCTTCATTTATTCCCTGCCCTCTCTCCCTACCTTTTCTCACTTTCTCTATTGTAGCACTCCCTGGATGGGCAGTGTTTGTAAATATTTTGCTTGATCAGAAACACGCATAACTTGGTGCATAAAAGCATTTTTGTATAGAGAAAGAAAAAGATCTCATGTTTAGTTATTGAGACAATCTCTTGTTATTCTTTTGGCTGCGCTTCAGCCAACATTCCTGCTCTTCGGAACCAGGTGCAGGAGAAAGTTGCAGGACTTATTCATGGGTCTGCTCCTGGGCTGACCTGGGCAGCAGGCCTTAGAGGAGATCATTAATCTTGAGTGCTTCCTTCTTTTTCACAGCTATGTTTGTGCACACCTATCCTTGGAAAGAGAGTATGCAGTGTCTAGCAACACTGTCAATTCCTTTAGTGAGTGGTGAGCACAACAGGGGGTGAAGTGCCTTATTTCCCTCTCAAACACCATTTTAATATAGTCCCCTCTTGGACTATCTTTCCCTCATTGTTGGGAAACCCAACGCCTGGATTCAAGGCTCACTTGTTCCAGACTGTGTAGTATTAAAAAGGTCAAACCTTAACCTAGCGTGGTTAAGTTGGATGGCCTGCTCCTTGGCCTGACTAAAATTGTAACATTGTTGTTGCACTGCCCTTAATGGGCTGCACTTGTAAACTGTTAGTTGAATTAGAAACACAGGGGATTTGATGGTGATTAAAAAAAGGAATGGAAAAGCAATATGAGATCTTGGTTGAAGTCCCACCTGCTCCAGTGGTGTGTCATAATATGTCTGAGCAGGCTGATGAGGAAATATATGCAAAGATCCTAGATGTTCTTGTGACACAGTGATTGTGTCCCTACCTTTGATCTAGGAGGCCTGGGTTCAAGGCTCACTTGTTCCGGACTGTGTAGTATTAAAAAGGTCAAACCTTAACCTGGCGTGGTTAAGTTGGAGGGCCTGCTCGTTGGCCTGACTAAAATCGTAATCAACAGGCCCAGGCAATGGGCTGTGGAGGGATTAAAAATCCTGATTGCCTGACATTCTTCCATAGTTACATTTGTACCCAGGTGTCCCTGGAGAGGAAGCACATGGTATCCACTGTCACCCTCAAAACCTGTGAAGAGACATGTGTACTGTGAGGGCTTGAGTGCATTACTCCAGCCCACCCAACTTTGTTTTGATTTTGTTCACTCCCTTGTTACCTTGCCTTTTTGATTTTATATTGTGCTACTGCCCCGAGTGGGAACTACATGCTAATTGTTAGTTAACTGGGTGATTTTATGTTGCAGTACAGTACACCACAAAAAAAAGCATCAGTATTCAAAGATGTCTTCATTTTTAAAAACCATTAGTCTTAAGCTGTTAGTACACTGCAATAAATATACATTCAAAGTTTGGGAGAATGTAAATTACATTAAATATACATTACATTGATTATAAGCGTGCAAACTTTCACTTCTGTCATAGAGTCATAGAGATGTACAGCGTGGAAACAGACTCATCGGTCCAACCCGTCCATGCCGACCAGATATCCCAACTCAATCTAGTCCCACCTGCCAGGACCTGGCCCATATTCCTCCAAACCCTTCCTATTCATATACACATTCAGGTGCCTTATAAATGTTGCAATTGTACCAGCCTCCACCACTTCCTCTGGCAGCTCATTCCATACACGTACCACCCTCTGTGAAAAGTTGCCCTGTAGGTCTCTTTTATATCTTTCCCCTCTCGCCCTAAATCTATGCCCTCTAATTCTGGACTCCCCAACCCCAGGGAAAAGATTTTGCCTATTTACCCTATCCATGCCCCTCATAATTTTGTAAACCTCTATAAGGTCACCTCTGAGCCTCCGACGCTCCAGGGAAAACAGCCTCAGCCTGTTCAGCCCCTCCCTATAGCTCAAATCCTCCAACCCTGGCAATATCCTTGTAAATCTTTTCTGAACCCTTTCAAGTCCATTTCAGTTTTTTTTTCCAGCCAGTGAACACCTCACTCTTCCTTCATTAAAATTATGACAACGAGTCGATAATTACATTCTCTCCTCCTGGCATGCGTATAATTCTTCAAATTGAATGGCTACAATAATAAGTTCCATCTAAATAGTATGGAATTTTTATCCTCAAATCTTTCCAAAAGGTTTAGGGTATTGTGGTCAGTATACACAACTGTCTCAGACACATTACTAGCAATATAAATATTGAAATGTTGCAATGCCAACACTAAACTCAAGGTCTCCTTCACAATTGTGGAATATTTCTGTTGATGATTATTCAATTTTCTGGTAAAATACCCAATAGATCTTTCAATCTTCTCGTCATCTTCTTGCAAGAGTACAGCACTGACACCCACTTCCCTCACATCAATACCCAGCTTGAATGGTTTTGTGTAATTACGCGTAGCTGACACTGTGGCAGTGTTAGCAGAGCTTTCATGTCAAATGCCTTCTGACATTCCTCCAACCGCTGAAATTTCCTGCACTTCTTCAACAAGTCAGTCAGTGGAGCAACCATATTGCTAAAATGCAGTATGAATTTACGATAAAAAAACACTGTTCCAGGAAATTTTGTACTTTTTGTCTTCATCAATGGTATGGGAAAATCCCACGATAACCTTTCCATGTCCAGTAACATGGCCCAGGAACATGCCTTATGTTTTTGCGAACTCAGGTTTACCACCAAGCCACCTCCCACATTCGATTGAACAATTCAGACAAATGCTCCAAATGTTTCTTCCATGTGGTGGGTGGTACAATGGCTCTGTGGTTAGCACTGCTGCCTCAGTGCCAGGGACCTGGATTCAATTTCAGGCTCAGATGACTGTGTGGAGTTTGTACATTCTCCTGTGTTTGTGTGGGTACCCTTCGGATGCTCCGACTTTCTCCCACAGTCCAAAGATGTGCAGGACAGACGGATTAGCCATGGGAAATGCAGGTTTGCAGGGATAGGATAGGGTAGGCAGTGGATTTGGGTGAGATGCTCTTTGGAAGGTTCACTTTCGATTCGATGGGCCAAAGGACCAAATCCACACTGTAGGGATTTTATGTGTTCAATATTCACCACAAAACTTAGTGATCCCAAAATGACTTTATTGATTAGTCATTGAAATGTGGCTGACACATTTTTCATACCAAATGGCATGACTTTAAACTGGTACAATCCATTTGGTGTCAGGAAAACTGAAATTTCCTTTGTTCATTTAGATAAAGATACTTGCCAGTATCCTCTGAGTAAGTCCAACTTCTAAATAAAAGTTTCTTGTCCCAACTTTTCAAAACAATCTTCCAAATGTGGAATAGAATGCGAATCAGGTTTTCTAACTGCATTGACTTTGTGATATGCGTACATAATCATTGGGTACCATCTGTCTTTGGGACCATTGCAATTGGTGATTTCCATTCACTGCGATTCATTTTGATTATATTGTCTTTAAGCAAGCGTTCAATCCCTTTTTGAAGCTGTGCCAACTTTAGAGAGTTGAGTCCATACGAATGCTGCTTAATTGGAACAGTATTTACTCTATCTACATCATACATAATCAGACTAATACTTCCCAGTTTATTCCTACATATCTGTTTGTAATGTTTATTAATGACTTGGAAGAGGGAGTCAAAGGGTGGGTCAGTAAATTTGCAGACAAGACGAAGATTGGTGGAGTTGTGGATAGTGAGAAGGGCTGTTGTCAGCTGCAAAGGGACTTAGATATGATGCAGACCTGGGCTGAGGAGTGGCAGATGGAGTTCAACCCTGTCAAGTGTGAGGTTGTCCACTTTGTAAGTACAAATAAGAATGCGGAATACAGGGTTAACAGTAGAGTTCTTAGAAAGATGGAGGAGCAGAGGGATCTTGGGGTCTATGTTCATAGTTCTTTGAAAGTTGCCACTCAGGTGGATAGAGCTTGTAAGAAGGCCTATGGTGTATTAGCGTTCATTAGCAGAGTGATTGAATTCAAGAGTCGTGAGGTGATGTTGCAGCTGTACAAGACCTTGGTAAGGCCATATTTGGAGCACTGTGTGCAGTTCTGGTCGCCTCACTTTAGGGAAGATGTGGAAGCTTTGGAGAGGGTGCAGAGGAGATTTACCAGGATGTTGCCTGGAATGGAGAACAAGTCATACGAGGATAGGTTGAGAGTGCTAGGCCTTTTCTCATTGGAATGGCAAAGGATGAGGGGTGACTTGATAGAGGTTTATAAGATGATCAGGGGAATAGATAGAGTAGACAGTCAGAGACTTTTTCCCCGGGTACAACAGAGTGTTACAAGGGGACATAAATTTAAGGTGAAGGGTGGAAGGTAAGGGGGGGGGGATGTCAGGGGTAGGTTCTTTACCCAGAGAGTGGTGGAGGCATGGAATGCGCTGCCTGTGAGAGTGGCAGAGTCAGAATCATTGGTGACCTTTAAGTGGCAATTGGATAGGTACACAGATAGGTGCTTAAGCCAGGACAAATGTTCGGCACAACATCATGGGCCAAAGGGCCTGTTCTGTGCTGTATTGTTCTATGTTCTATCTCCCCATGTGATTGCCATAACTTTTCAGGTCATTTTGATTTTCCTTTAGAAGGTAACCCATTAATTTATCCCAGTTTTTGAGGACTTCCTCATTGTCCAATTTAATTTGTGGAATGTCTAGTTTGGAATCATTTGAACTTATTTCTTCACTCTGCTGTAACCAGTAAACCATTCTTCTTTTGCTTTCATTCCCTAACAAAATACCTTTGAGCATATTCACATGATACAAAGTAAAATTTGTCCCTATCTGGCGTTCTTATCAAATAATTCAGCTCACTCAATTTTCTTTTGATTTGATATGAGTCACTAAATCTTCCCTTTAAAGGTTCACATATCATAGGAAGTAATTACTCTACCAGCAAAATTCTGATTTTTAAAAATTTCTTGTTTGCTTCCTGTTTCATCACATGCAATACTACTTTCAAAAACTGTCAAGCCAACTCACCTGCTTGATTTAATCTTTCTCTAAAATTTGACACATAGTCCAAATTTGTGTCTCTGAACTCTGATGTATCAATTTTTCCTTAATTAATTTCAGTGGTCCTCTCACCTCATACCCAAAAGCTAATTCAAATGGACTGAATTTATTTATTTTATTAGGTGCATCCCCAGTTGCAAAAGTACAAATGGAATTCCTTCATCCCATCCTCTGGATAGTCTTGCCTATAAGCTCTCAAAATGATTTTTACAATTTGGTACCACAATTCTCATGCTCTGTGTGATTCTGGATGGTACACAGTGGATTTGAATTGTTTTATTCCTAACTATCCATAAGTTCCTTGAATAACTTTAATATAAAATTTAACACTTGATCTGATTGTATCTCTGTGGGTACTCTGTATCTAGCAAAAAATTGAGTAACTCATCTACAACCCTTTTAGCCATGATACTGCTTAATGGGATAGTCTCTGGAAATCTGGTAGACACATCCATTATGGTCAAGAAACACTGTTTCCCACTTTTTGTTTTAGGTAGAGGTCCTACTCAATCAATGAGGTCCCTTGTAAAAGGTTCCTCAAATGAGGGAATGGGCATTGAGGGTGCTGGTTTTATCACTACCTGAGGTTTTCTAATTACCTGACATACATGATATGCCTGGCAAAATTCAACCACATCCTTGTGAAGTCCAGGCCAATAAAAATGTTTTTGTAATTTGTCTTGGGTTTTCCTTACTCCCAAAAGATCTCCTATTAGTAATTCATATGCTACCTGCAATATCTCCTTTCTATGACCCACGAGTAATACAACTTGATGAACTTCTGCTCATTTCTCATCCACCTGAATGTGTGATAGTCTCTATTTCCTCATCAGGACATCGGTTTTAAGATAGTAACATTCTGGGATACCCTCAGATTCTTCTTCTGTGTACAGTTTTTGATACAACTGCTTTAGCTTTTCATCTTTCTGTTGTAGTTCAGCTAATTTCTCTGAACTGAAAATATTCACTTTGTCCTCCACCTGTTTTATTTTTCTCAACGATGTGATTAAACGTAACATCTGATAATTAAACTTCAGCTTCCTTGCCTTTATTCCTTGATTTCTTCTCCTGCTTAAACCTGTGACTTTGTGACCTCGTTTCGTCACAGTGAGGAAAATTTCCAGGATATACTTCCTGTAGCACCTGAATTGTCTGATTTTCCACTTAAAATGGCTGTCTTCACCTCGATACCTCCTCTGATTGTGATGCAAATACCTCACTAGCACAACCTACCAACTTTGTTTGGCTCAACAATGCCCACATGGTCACTGGCCATTTGTTTAAGAGTTTGTCAAAAATGAAATGTAAAAGGTTTCTACAACCTTCTTGTCAAACTTAGGCAATGCTTGGACATATTTAAACAGATCCCCATCAGGTCTTTCGTTACGATGGGATTGCTCTCCATTACTGTCCTCATCACTACTCCTATTTTTCACATCTACCTCTGCCATTTTAAGTTGACTCTGAATTTTCAGTTCCATTCTTTTAAGTTCAAAAGTTGTCTCTTCCCTTCTTTTGCTAGAGCCTTCCTTTCCTTTTCCTTTTCCTCTGCTTTTAATCATAATTCAAATTGTCTCATTTCCTTTTCACATTCAAGCTATTTCATTTGCAATTGAATTTTAGCCATTTCCATTGATTCTGATGGCATTTCCGGCAATTGTAAAAGTCAAGCTATTGCTGCAATTTGCTTCCCTTTTTACAGAGGCAAAGGCACCCCCAACTCCATTTTGTTTGCCAATTCCAAAGTCTTTGCCTTGCTCACTTTCTGTAAAACCCCTGAAGTGACCTCTGCCACCCGTAGGAAACTCATGATGACCATAAAAGCTGTTGCTACACAAGGCACACCTTATTCAAGCCAACTGAATTCCACGCCTGACAAGAGAACTCCAACATTTGCCTCTTACTGCCTTTGAGTCCAATAATCCTAGACCCAACCTTGAATTAAAGGTTTTAATCTTGAAAGGAGCTCCCAATTTGTAATGGACCAGACCAACCCCCTCAAAATATATTAAGAAGATAGTCTAGACCCTAACATCTTCTTATTTTAAAGCTAAGTGTAAGGCATTGTGTTCCACATACAATTTGATCAGTCACACTAACAACTTTAAGGAAAACACACTTTATTTTTACACTATAATAGAACTACTATTAATTAATTGTTCCAAATATTAACATCTCATAAACACACCCCTAGCAAAGGCAAATTCAGTCAAATAGCTTGTCTCATATACAATTCTAGCAGCAGGAAGAGAACCCCAGCTTTTAGCTGTAACAGAGGAACAAGAGTTTCCACGTCTAACTTCAAGACCCCAGCAACTGCTACTAAAGACTAAAACTAAAAATTCTGGTTCTGTGGAAGCTTGACGCCACCCATTCAGGCTGCAAGGCCTCGCAAGCTCCTTACTTTATTGGCTCTGTAGCAGATTGCTCAAAACCTCTGTCTCAACCTTGCTTCATTAAAAAAACAGGAAAAATACAGCTCTTAAAGCCACAGTATCATCACCAGACACAGGAGGTTGCTGCTGGTCCAGGGCTTGCTGGCATATTTGTTCCTCAACAATTTCTCTGTATCTTTGCTGCATTGTGACCACAGTGACAATAATCCCTACAGTGGCTGGATCCACTGGTCACAGTTCCAAGGAATATCAGAGAGTGAACAGATTCCTAGTAATGTGAGGACTCAGCAGGCACATCGCTCAAAAATAACAATTTATTATAGTCCTTAAAAATGTACCCTGTAAGATACACATGCACAGCCATTCTAAAAGTCTGTACATAATGATCGATATGCTGATGCCTTCACAGCATTGACTTCCTGTTCTGAAAGTTTCACTGCATGGACATCAGAGGTCATGCAAATGGTAAAAAAAAGGAAGGTTGCTTGATAAAATGGAACAACGAGGTCTCAGGTTGAGAGGGCCATGCAATACCTGTGTATGCAGCTTTGGCATAATGGACCTTATTCCACTGTGTGCAGCACAATCCATACCATGCAATACCACAGTCGGAGATTGAAACTCTGGTAAGACTGTCAAAATTTTGTCCCTTAGACCCTGACATCAGTCAGAAAGGCAGCATTGCAGATCAGAGCATGTTGTCAAATATTTACAGGCCATGGTGAGAGGAAATCAGCTCTGTTCTCTTGCACAGCCCGTGGGATTTTGGAGTGTCTTTAAGATTGTGATTCATAGGTGACACTTCCAAGGTCACCTATGATTGCATCTGCTTCACAGAGATGACCATGATCAATTTGTCACAACCAATATCACAGTTACAATTGCTTGTGGCCAGGATTTGTATTCCGCATTGTTGGACACTGCATCTGGTTCACATGCTGAATTCTATGATTACATTTAATCTTCAACTTGGATTTATGCAAGTATCCAATAAATACTATTGCTCTTTGAATGTTCTCACATTGAAAACAAGCAGTTCCAAAGTCCTCAAACAGAAAATCAAGACTTGCACAGTCTGAGTAAGGTGACAGCCATTGTTAAATTCTATTGCTCAATATTGGTTTAGTTGAGAATGGAAGGCAACACCAATTGCATTTTGCAACACGAGAAACAGGCTCAACTTGTTAATTAAGGTGACGCCCCAAATTTTCAGGCTCCTTTCTTCCCTGTACTCTCTGTGGGACCTGTAAGTTCTGATCTACCCCATGTCTCCAACTCTTTCATTTAAATCTTCATCATTATGGGGACATTAGCACCTGAACCCCAAGCTGTCAGCTCAGTTGTGCCAATCATCGTGATGCACTATCGACTTGTTGAAATGAGGCAGATGTTGTCAATGTCCACCCCCACCAACACTAACTCATGTCATCAATGCACTATGATCTCTGATCTTTACATATTGACCTCTCCATTCACAATTAGTCTCCCCTCTCCACTGCCTCCAATCCCCACAATTGACATCCCCAATTTGCCCACCACTTGACTTTCAGTGAACAGATCCCCAGGACTAAAAGTGGCCTAGCCCCCAAACAACTTGGAATGATAGTATTAACTGATGACTGACCAGACCTCTGACTGATCTCTGTCCAGCTCAACTGACCAACTTCCCTGACTAATTACTTTATGAAGTACAGTGTGAACAAATATATTTAGTGGCAGAGATAGGAAGCCATTTTATTGTCTGAATGAAGTAGATTTGGAAAGGGGGAAGTGCAATGAGTCCTGGCTGACCTTGTATACTAATCCCTTAAAGTAAGCATGCAGGTGCACCAGGCAGCAAAGAGGGTAATTCGTATGTCGGTCTTCAAAGCAGTGATTTCAATACAGGAGCAGAGATGTCTTGTTGCTGTTGTACAGGGACCTAATGTGACCACACATAGAATATTGTGTGCAGTTTTGGTCTTCTTATTTGAGGAAGGATGTTTTGGCTATGGAGGGAGTGCAATGAATATTTAACAGATTGATTCCTGGGATTGTAGGACTGACACATGAAGAGAGACTGGATCGTTTAGGACTATATTCACTGCAGTTGAGCTGAATGAGGCAGGATCTCATAGAAACCTATATAATTCTATCAGGACTCGACAGGGTAAACACAGTAGGATGTGCCTGATGATTAGGGAGGCTAGGACGAGGAATCACAGTCTAAGGATATGGGGCAGGCCATTTAGGACTGAGATGTGGAGAAATTTCTTCACCCAGAGAGTTGCAAGCCTTTGGAATTCTCTGCCACAGAACGTGGTTGACACCAAAAGGTTGAATGTTTTCAAGAAGGAAATAGTCCTTAGGGCTAGGGGAATCAAAAGGCATGGGGCAAATGCAGGGTCCTGATGAGGATGAACAGTCATTATCATATTGAATGATGGAGCAGGCTCAAGGGGCCAAATGGCCTACTCTTATTCCTATTTTCCATGATTCTGCAGAACTGACTATGTCCCAGTCTCCAGACTATAATGATGGAATCCCTAACCCTGACCATTCCAAATGGCTAACTAACCATTTCGAACCACTTGGACTGACATTGAGCAATGTCCTTGATGAACTGTGGTGGGACCCCTTGACAAATGACTATCCCTCTTCACTTAATGAGACTTAGACTTGGAGACATGGCCAATTGGTTGAGTGTGTTTTCTGTGTAAGTTTCTGGCTCATATTGTAGGTGTGACATTGATATAACATAGAGCTCTACCGCAACATGTCAACCCCCTTGACTAATCACTATTAGCAAACACGACAAGCTGACTGGCTCTTAGACTAAAAAGACAAGACAGGACAGAAGTACTGTGAGGTTGTACATTCTGAATGAGACAACAATGTGTGAAAAGGCAAGGGAAGGCTGAGATGGGTGATCATCTAAGTAAGCACAAAGTAAGTGAACACTAAGAGAGCAAGCAAAGAGCACTGATGGCCTGGTAGAAGCTCAGTATACTACTAATCCAGAGGCCAAGGTAATGGGGACCTGGTTTCTAATCCCACCATGGTAGATTGTGGAATTTGAATTCAAAAATAAATCTAGAATTAAAATCTAATGCTGATCATGAAACCATTGTCAATTATCAGGAAAAGCTGAGGTAGTTCACTAATTCCATTTATGGAATTAAATTACTATTCCTACTTAGTCCAGTCTATATGTGATTCCTGACCAACAGTGATATAGTTGGCTCTTCACCATGAATGAATGAAAATAAGACAAGTGCCTGTGCCTACATGCAAAGTGGCCTTGCAGCAGCAATTGATTGAAAGGTGTCAGCATGCTCCGACTGCTGTTTGAAGTAGTGAATTGTATTAAAAATAAGTCAAAATGTGTGACGTTGGAAAAGCACAGCAGGTCCAGCAACATCCGAGGAGCAGGAGAGTCGACGTTTCAGGCATAAGCCCTTCATAAGCCCGAAGGGGTTCATGGGTTTATGAAGGGTTTATGCCCGAAATGTCGACACTCCTGTTCCTCAGTTGCTGCTGAACCTGCTGTGCTTTTTATCGTGCCACACTTTTTGACTCTGATCTCCAGCATCTGCAGACCTCACTTTCTCCCTGTATTAAAAATAAGTCAGAGGTGCCAAAGGATGTGGATAGGTTGGTGCATGTCCAATGCCAACATCCAGACATAAATGATACAGGCAGTCACTGCCAATGTAGCTTGCTCTGAAATGTTGGAAACTGCTGGTCAAGATGATAACCTGGAGAAGCAAGCAGCAAATTAGAGCTGCCAGTTACTCCTCCGACCTTCGTGTAAGGAATTGTCACTGACTGGTTTCTCTCTGCTTTGTGGAAGAATGGCAAATTGCATATAAACAGGCAAGAATAGGTAATAATGGAATGCACTGGAATGGAATGGAAGTAAATTTCTTTTCTTGGCATTAAAACATTAACTGGAAAAACATACTTTTTTACTTAATGTCAAGATTTTCATCCTTCTGATCTTACCATACATTACTAACTGACTTGTCATTGCCCATATCATAAGGGGCTGGGAGGATTCATCCAATATCTCTGTCCTTTCTTCGTTCATTCTTTTTAAGCCTGGCAACCATGTTCTCTGAATCATTTCTTCCTCATTTCTATTCTCTTTGCAATTGTAAGTATTGATGTATTTGCACTGTATTGAGTGTAAATTTGAATCCATGTTCTTCCTTCTGAAAGATAGGTCATATTTTTTGAAATACCGTGTCCACAAGCGTTGTCAATACAAACCTTTAACTGCATAAAAATATTGATTATAAAGATTAAAGCTATTTATCATAAAATCATTCAGAAATTCCATAAATTAATCCGCAGTAAGTTGTTCACACGATGAAATTTTGCATGAAACTTTTGTATATAATGCAATAACATATTGAGGAGTTCAGATTACCATAAACTGCATTAATCAATGGCATCTGAATCCCAAGAAATGTTACTGCCTTAAAACAACTTATGCATATTTGATGTCTCCTGCACTAATTGCCCTATGAATAGATACATTACTTAGTCCTATTGGTCCTATTAGCTTTGAGAGCTTGCAAATGCCTACATTGTCAGAATGGGTGTCAGTTCGTAAAGAAAGAACAAATTATTCTATCTGGAGAACATTTAGCGATATTAATATACTTGCTGAAAACCTACAGTGCACAGTTAACATCATTATTGCATCATTAAATAATGTGTTTATAATCTCTTAATTCTAAGACTTATTTTATTTGTTCTTGAAAGATTTGGATGCATTTGAATGTCATTACACCTGTTTTCTAGGCAAAACAAAATATAAGGTTCAAACTCCTACGCTCAATTTTGACAAGATCCAAATTCTAGATTCATGACTTTTTAAAATAATAATTTATCATGTCACATTTCTGTCAACATATAACGGACACAGTTTAAAATGCCCATATCACAATAGTTGACACTGGGCTCCTATGGTATAATAACCTGCTTCCTGTATAACAGTTGTACTAGATTGGTTATTGTAGAGCACACAATTTCTACAAAATGAATAGATTGAAATAATAACAACATTAAACAATTAAGACTTAACAGTTCTTGGACACCTGCCTTCAACATTTCCTTAAGGCTCAGTTGTAAATTTTGCTGTATAATGTTCTCATGAAATGCCCTAGGATATTTTGCTGCATTAGAGAGCTGTTATATTAACACAGCATTTTATTTCTCATGGCAAAGAACATTTTACTGTGTTTTATTCTGCAACAGGGATTACTAAACAAATTAATCAGCTCTTTATTTCCTTATCACAAAACATTGTGGAAGTAGCATGCTGACCATAAAATTGAGGAGTAGTTAAGTGTGAAGTGAAAGAATAGCAAATGAAAGACTGGACAAACAAATGACACGACCAAAAGAGCCACAGACAAAAGGAGGTTTTATTTGCATTTATACTGAAAAATTCAGTGCTAAATATGCATTATGAAGTGCATGGACTTATTCTTCTACAGCATCAAGGGGGAGAGAGAGAGTGAGAGACTCATTATGTTAGTCAATAACTGTAATAATTAGCAATCCTGTTAAATTAGCTTCTGTGGTTCACTTTGACAAAGCACAAACCAATAACGCTATTGAAAAGATTAACAATTACAATGCCCATCCATCTTTGCCTTTTCCAATTACTAGGACTCACCTCCATTCAAAATATTCAGCATCTATTTTGGGGATAATTGCATCTAATTCACACTGAAGTAATGAAGATAAAATGGAAAAGCTGATTGAAAAGCTAGCAGTATTCAAGAAAACACCACTCTTGTTACCATTGACAACATCTGTAGTATAAAAGCTTATATCTGCCATGTGATGGAATATTCTAGCTATGTTGTTAAGCTGACAACAAAACCGCTTACAATTAAATGAAGGACACATTTAAGAACAAAAAAGAAAGTTGGAAATTATTTTTATGCGTAGTGTTGCACTTAAATTATTTCAAAATAACTTTAGATATTTTCTCACAGAGATGAACATTAGTGAGGAGATAATGTGGACAAAGTGTCCAGTGATGGGAATAATGAATCCATTTCTATGCTGTAACCTTAATTTTCATATGTATAACTCACAGAATGTGTGAACCCTGTAGGAGGCTTGAAGATAGCCTTGAACTGGGTCTTACTTGCTTAATTTGGCTGAGCTGCTGGGAACTGTAGCAGTTAGGACAATTCATCTGACTGCAATATTGAACTTCAGTCTGCCTGCACCAATGGCAGCCCTCTTGTGGTGTAGTGGTAGTGTCCCTACTCCTGGACTGGGAGGTCTGGGTGCAGGTCTCACCTGCGTGTAATAACATCTCTGAGTAGGTTGATTAGAAAAATAGGTCAGTTTTTTAAAAAAATTAGCCACACCACTGCCTGGAAATCTCAGGACTGGGAGAAGAACAAAGGACCCCTATTGATCTCAGGGTGGCCACAACAACCAGGTCATCAACAGGCCTGAGATGTGTCAAGAAAGAAAATAAAATTGCAGTTTGGTACTGGTTGCTTTTTGGATCTCAAGATGTTTGACACCTTGCAGGATAAAGCAGCCTGCTTGATTGGCGCTCTGTGTACCACCTTCAACATTAATCAATAATGCACAGTGGCAGCAGTATGTGCCATATACAAACTGGGCTGCAGTATCACTTCAATAGTAACTTCCAAACCCAAGATCTCTTCTAACATTTAGAAGGACAAAGGCTGCAGATGCATGGGGACACCATCACCTGCAGGATCCCTCCACCCTGACTTGGTTGACTCCATACATCCCAAGGATTGCAGCAGGTTAAGAAGGCACAATCTTCTCCATCATTTCCATCATCAATCATAAATTTCAATTAAGAATGGACAATTAATTGCCCTTTGCCCAAGTGCCCCTAAGCAGCAATGGCTACATGCTATGAATCAATTTTTAAAAAGCCACTGAAAAGTCCTGATTAAAGCAGCTTACTTCACTCCTTGAAATCCGGTTTAGGCATGAATTTAAGGCAGATCCTGAACCTTACAAAGTTAAAGGACTCACCTTCTAATTTGGTCACTACCAGGTGCACCAGAAAAATGAAGCAAAAACAGAAAGTACTGGAAAACCTCACTAGGTCTTGCAGCATCTGGGGGGAGAGAACAATGTTTGAAAGCAGAATCTTCCAGTCCCTGAACAATGTGGGCTCTGGTGAGAAATTTTGGAAAATTGGGTCTAATGTTGTGTGAGATCTGTCTTGATGTCAAGACTAAAAAGTTGCATTTTCCAAAAAGTCCCAGACATTGAGGCAAAGTTCTTTCAAGGGAGTCTATCACCATGGATTATTGCTTGCTATCTCTCTCATTACTATCTAATCTCACCTCATTAGTACACAGGCTCCAATTTCCTCCTTCCAGATGGCAAATAGATGCTGAAAATTCCTGATATGAAAGTATAAGTGGATACCAGTGACTCCACTTGCTCCTCTGGGCTCCACCTTGGACAGCAGTAATCACTCCATAGGCACTGACTTTCTACATGTATGGAGTTTGACATCCGACACCAGCCACAATACATCATCATCTTATAGCACATGTCTGCAATTCGACACAGCACTTTGGAATGCATCAGCATCTCTCTTTGCAATGCTGCTGCAAGGACAATTTGTACAGGGACAGGCATCCAGCCCATGGATTGGAGCACAATGCAATTCAGGGCTCAAGGCTTGCTCTCTCGGCACTCACTCACTTTGCACCCATTTGGATGATTACAGCATTCCTCCCTCACCTTGCAATTTTGTGTTCTTCACTTCAGTCAAACTTTAAAGGCACACAGTTCTTCTGTAAAGCTTTCCTATTTGATGCAGACATAAAGCCAGGCAGTTTGTCATGCCTGACAACAGTCATCAGTCAAGGGGGTAGGGGGCAGGATGGCACGTGTTGCTGTAAGGCACAGTGCGATGTACATCTCACACTTGCAGCAAGCATAGCAATCTCTGCAGCAAACACATTTCATGGGAAGCAATAAAATGGCCACGCCTCAAAGTCTAAGGACAGTAGTCCTCTATTAAATCAAGGAGGTCAAAAAAACTGTACAAATGGATAAGTTTTAAGGATCATTTATTGGAGAAAGGAGAGATAGAGTGGTGGAGAGGTTAATGGAGAGAATTACAGACATGAGGGTTTGGGCAGTAGAAGGTCTGGTCATCAGTGCTGGAGCGATTAAAATGAGTATGCTTAATAGGTCAAAAATAGGCCCTGAAATTTCAGAGGGTTACAGGACTTGAAGTTTCAAAAATATTTAGGCAAGACCATGAAGGGATTTGAAAATGAGGAAAAGAGCTTTGAAATCCAAGCATTGCTTATCTGGAAGGTATTTCAGGCCAATGAACACAGGTAAAGGTGAATGGGGCTGTTCAAGTTAGGACATAGATAGCAAAATTTCAGTAGGCTTCAGATTTCCAGAGAATTAAAGATGAAAGTCTGGCTAAGTGCATTGGATTAATGAAATCTAGAGGTAACAAAGATATGGATGATTGGTTCAGCAGTAGATAAACAGGGACAGGGATAAAATTAGTTGATGTTAAGGAGATAATATCATTTCTACCACATTGAATATAGTCCAAAGCCACACAAATCAGGGGACCAAATAGGCCATATTTCTACCATGCTGCACAAATTTAAAGAGATATATCCAGGATTTTAATTATCAACAAGATTATATCTAGTGCATTTTTAAGCCTCCAATGAACAAGGTGGCTCAATGGTTAGCACTGCTGCCTCACAGCACTATAGAGTTGGGTTCAATACCACCCTCAGGTGACTGCGTGGAATTTGTAGGTCCTTCTTGTGTCCATGTGGGTTTCTTCTAGGTGTTCTGGTTTCCTCCGACAGTCCAAAGATGTGCAGGTTAGGTGAATTGGCCATGCTAAATTTCCCACAGTGTCCAGGAATGTGCAGGCTAGGTGGGTTAGCCATAGGAAATGCAGTGTTACAGGAATGAGGTGGGGCTGGGTGAGATGCTCTTTGGAGGGTTGGTGTGAACTCGATGGACCGAATGGCCTGCTTCCACACTTAGGGATTCTATGTACATGCTAAGAAACCAGGAACTGCTGCAGCTGCACTATTAACAACCAAACACATGTTCAACGAGCCTTTGTTTGCTTCCAACAGCCACCAGGCTCAAATTCTGAGATATGTTTCCTTGTTAAATTTGTCTGCAGCAGCACATGTTTTAATGACAACCAGAACACACAAAGAAAATACTCAAACTTTCCATGAGCTGTGCTGCACAATAGAAGGAGGAGAACTTAAATCTGAAGGTTATTATTTGTGTATTGAATAATCTGCCGGAGAAAGTCAGTGGACCTGGCTCAGCATTTGACAAGAAAATATTTATAATATTATTATGTGCTATGTCATTGTTTTAACACTGTCAGTTAACAAATTTATGCTAAAACTCATTTGTCATTCTTTGAATAAAATAACTTTAAATAAATAAAGATGATTTTGAGAAAAAAGCCATCACACCTATTCAATATTTTCATATTCACATAGAAAATATATTTTATGTCTTCCATCAAAGTACAATTTGTTCTGAAAAGCAAAAACTAAAGAATATATTTGAAATGATGTTAATTCTTTAGATTCAGCAATTTCTGATAAGGTGGAGTAAATTGCACAATATTGAAATTCGAGTAGCTTGGGATAATAGCTCACAACAAAAATGGGTTGTTTCTCCAATAACAGCATGAACAGTATGAAAAAATATTAACAATGGTCTTGCTTAATTTTTAAAAAATGATTTCGAAAAACATATATCCCTGTGTGGACAGATGTAAAATGTATATTGTTTGCATTCCGTGATGGGGGAGGAGTGGTGCACAAAAGGAGATTGATCTTGATTGCATCTTGACAAGACCATTTCAGCAAAATTCAGTGGCTAAGGTCAATTCTTGTATAATGTGCGCAGGAACAAACAGAGTTAACAATAGGAAATGCTAAAGTGTAACATTACTTTTTATTAATTTCTCTTTGTCAACATTACTTATTGTTACCAAAAAAGAAAAAGGAGACTTATGGTTTAAAAAACATTGTAAATGTTTATAAAAATATATTAAGTTGGAAGTTAGCCACTATATTCATAAGTGATCAAATCCTTGCATTGGTTCAGTAACCATACGACCATAATAAGATGATAAGAAATAGAAACAGATGTAGGCTATTCAACCGATTGAATCTGTTCTATCATTCAAAAAGATCTTGTCTGATCTGATAAACCACCTAGCCTTTTCCCCACAAGATTCAATTCCTTACTGATTTGAAATCTGTCTACCTCAGCCTTGAATATACTTAATTCCCAGCCTCAACATCCCTCTGTAGTAAACACAGATTCCATTGATTCATAAACCTCGGAGATATGAAATTCCTCCTCATCCATGTCTTAAATGTGTGACCCCTTCTTCTGCGATTATGCCCTTTCATCCTAGATGCTCCAACAAGGGGAAACAACCTCTCCACATCTACACTATTAGACCAAAATACCATAAGAAATAAAAACAGGAGTAGGCCACTCAGCCCCTCAAGCCTGCTCAGCTATTCAATAAGATAATGGTTAATCCAACCTTCCTCACATCCATTTCCCTGCATTTCCCTCATTACCCTTGATTCTTTGACTGATCAAGAATGTGTCTATCTCATCCTTAAACATTCACAAGGACTCTGCCCCATAGCTCTCTGTGGCAAGGAGTTCCAAAGACTCACAGCCCTCTGAGAGAAGAAATACTTCTTCATCTCAGTGTTAAATTGGTGCTCTTTATTCTGATACTATGCCTTCTGAACCTAGATTGTACCATGGGGGAAACGTCCTCTCACCACTTACCTTATCAAGCCCCTTAAAGTATCCTACATGTTTCAATCAGATCACCTCTCATTCTACTAAACGCAAATAAGGGTTGCAAGATTTGAGCTAGGGGGAGAGGTTGAATAGGCTAGGGTTGTTTTCCCTGGAGTGTTGGAGGCTGAGGGATGAGTTTATAGATGTTTATAAAATCATGAGGAGCATGGATAGGGTAAATAGACAAGGTCCAGAATTAAAGAGCATAGGTTTAGAGTGAGAGGGGAAAGATATAAAAAAGACCTAAGGGCAACCTTTCACGCAATGGGTGCTACATGTGTGGAATGGGCTGCCAGAGGTAGTGGTGGAGGCTGGTACAATTGTAACATTTAAAAGGCACCTGGGTGGGTATATGATTAGGAAGGGTTTGGAGGGATATGGGCCAGGTGCTGGCAGGTGGGACTAAATTGGATTGGGATATTCTGGTCGGTATGGACAAGTTGGACCAAAGGGTCTGTTTCCGTGCTGTACATCTCTATGACTATGAGTAGAGTCCTAACCTGTTTAGCCTTTGTTCATAAGACAATCCCTCCATATCTTCTCTAAACTGCCTCCAATGAAATGATATCCTTCTTAAATAAGAGGATTAAAACTGCTCACTGTACTCTGGGCTGAGATAGACAGATTTGAGATCAGTAAGAATCTTATAAGTTTGCCTCTCATATTTTCAAATTTTTCCAAACTCTGTCTGTCATCCTCACCACTGCCTACCCACTTACTTCAGAGTTGTCCACAAACTTAGCTGTAATACATTCACTTTCCTCATTTGTCAGTAATATCTATTGTAATTAATTGTGATCCCAATTATTGACATCCAGAAACTGCACCATTGCTGCCAACTCTCTGTTTTCTGTCAGTTGATAACATAAACAGCTAAGTGCTGGTATCACGTCAGGAGCTGCTAAGTTGAACTCAGAGCTGTACTTCTCACTTAGTGAATATTGTATACTCTGATTTGGACTATTAAATAATGCTACAGGGAGTAAAGCAACAGTGCAGCACCTTTTGCCTGATTTGTGTGTATACCCAGACCATAAATAAATATTTGAAGGCAAGACATTTGCTCGTAAAGAAGAGGAATAAGAGAAGCATTTATAAAGTTAACTAAAACGACAAAATATTTTTGTACAATTTCCATAAAAAGGCCAACAACTTGTAAATATAAAATAATCAGAAAAAGTAAGTAACCTTTTCAGTCTTGCAGTAAATTGAATACAATTTTCTTATGCAGCCCTTTTTTGTGTAAGTTTTAGAAATATGAAGTGAATTATGCATTAAGGAAATTTGTAATTTAATGTTTATAATCTCAAAGATCTCCAATCTGTAGATTACTAATAAAGATATTACAAATAGGACTTTTCTCTTTTTATAGTATTGACATTCTTAATATATATCTCCAATTTTAATCTCGCATTAAAGTGACTGTAGTAATGAAAGTTAAATAATGATTAACTTAAATAATGATTGCTGCTACATTCTGAAATTGTTCAAACAAAGCATCTCATTTATCATTTCCTGACATGGCTTTAAAGGAGGAACAAAAATATGTCACGTAAGAACTTAATGAAAACAAATCACCATTTTTATTTTGGGTTATGCATTACACTAATATCAATGTTCTATTTTTATTTTGTGTACAGTTATACATAACAAATCCTTATCTAATTCAACCACTGTTTTCACACTGCATACTTTTCCATAAGGGAACTCTTGTCATCATTCAGTAACTCTATTCATTTACTGTGACAAACAATAGATCAAAAATTATACAGATTCAAAACTTAGAAACAAAAGGCGGTAAAACTAGTTTCTTTTCACTAAGTATTTTGTACAGCTCAGTTCAGTATATCCTAGTTTTAATTGAACAAACAGTAGATTTATTCATGTCATATGTACTTCAACTCAAAACACAAATCTAAAAAATAAATATAAACCTGGAACCTTTATTGAGTGCACATTACTGCAGAATATAACTAGTATGGTAGGTTATATTAGAGCAAATAATAGGAGCATTCTCTTCCTAATCATGTGCAAATTGAGATCTACTCTGGTCATTTTTCATGAAATGTTAGCTCCAAATTTTAAAAAGGAAACTCTTGTGTATTGTTTAATTGATTATGTTTATTTGTTATGCTTTAAAATCTAAAGGAAATCCTGCCACATACAACTACTACAAAGGTCCATTCTAATTTTTGAATGTAATCAACACAATGAACAGTTATAATGCTAAAAATTGCAAATTCATGGGGTATTGTTGCTTGCACAACATATTGAGAGATTTGTTTCTTTAAAAAAATCAATTTACAATTTTGAAGGATTTTAATCATCTTCAATACTGCTGTAGATTACAACTTTGCATTTTAATTTTGTTTACTGTGCTGTATTTAGATCGCTAAATGGAAAATAACAATAAGAGCACAGCTATCTAAGTAATATTGCATTAACTAATGTAATAAAATTGTAATTATTCAAGCCCTTCAAACAATTAATCTTAAAATATAATAGCTCGAACTTTATAACTTCTATGACAGGAATAAATAGGACATTATTCATGTGAATAGAAAAGCAGAATATTATCTATTCATATTTCATTAAAAGTCTTATGTCCATGTTCACTCCCTGTCTTTTCAATCATTTTCTTATTGTACCACTACTGTCATATCTTTTGTGACAAAGTTCACATTCTAAATTTCTATGACTATACTTAGTACCATAGGATTATGCAGGATACACAGCACAAAAGTAGACCACTCGGTCCATGCAGGAGTTCACCTGTATAATCCACTTCCCATCTTCTTTTTAAATCTAAACATGCCACCATAAATCTCTATTCCTGACTTTGTATTTGATTATGTAAATAAGCTGAAGTGAATTCAAAATCAAGCCACTGAGTTCCCATAAATTCACTTAAGATTCTTTCTGAAAATTATCACTGTTATATGTTCCTCAGCAACTGAAACCTTTAGTGTCCAAAATTAAGGTTTAACTTAAAACTAAAAAATGTTTTTTTTAACAAATAACACGATTTAAATGATGTATTAAATTATCTTGTGTTTGTCTTGAGCACTTCAAGGCCTCAGCCTTTCTCAAATCCCGGACTTGTATTTAATAATGCACTTCGGAGCTGCACCTCTGTAAGTTGAATTTGAATTGTGCAGTCTAAGCAAATAATGTACTTAATATCCCAAGACATATTAGTACCATTCAGCTGTACTGATAGAACATCTTGTATTAGCTTACATCATTTTCTGTTCAAATAAAATTTAAGTTGTAGAAGATAAATATCAAAAATGTTTTTTCTCAGCTTAAATCCATATCATTCATTCTGACCACAAAGTCTAGATGCATGGTTTGTTTCAGAGAATGAGAAAAAATATTTTTGATTCTATACCAATAACTTTGGTTCCAAGTTTTTCAGATACTACTCTAATAACTTCGTAAATCACAATTTTGTAAAACCATACTAACTTGGTTAAATCATATCATGATTCTCTAAAAGTACTGTTAAGATTTCTTTATTTATAGCTTTGACCATTTTCCCAGTGACTAATGACAGACTAGATGGTCTGTAGTTCATTATTTTCTCACTCCTTCCTTTCTTAAATAGTACTTTGATATTTGTTAACCTTCAGTCTATGACTGTTCCAGGAGCTGACGAATCTTAGTAAATAAAAACCAGTTTGTCCACTATCTGCCATGTGCCATTTATTTTAGAATCTTCAGGTGCAGGTCATTAGGGTCTAGGGATTTATTAGATTTTAATATCTTTCAATACATTTTCTCTGTTAATATAATTACTTTAGGTTCCTTGGTCTTATTAGCCCCTTGGTTTCACTTTATTTCTGATAAGTAATTTGTATTTTCTACTTTGAAAGTAATATTAATATAGTTGTTCAATGTCTCTGCCAATTCCACATTCCTCATGATAATTTCTCCAACTACACAAAAGCCGCCTTGCTGGTCTTTGAGGGGCCCTATTCTTTCCCTAGTTACCCTTTTGTCCTTATGTATTTGTAAAAAACTCTTAGGAATCTCCTTCATTCTATTTGCCAATGATATCTCATGTCCCCTTTTTCCCCTCCTGATTTCCCTCTTAAGTCTACTCCTACTTCCTTTAAAGTCTTCTAAGAATTCACTTGATCTATCCTGTCTATACCTTACATATGCTTCCTTCTTTTTCTTAACTAAACCCTCAATTTCTTTAGTCATCCAGATTTCACTATATCTACCAGCCTTTCCTTTCATCCTAACAGGAATATACTTTCTCTGGATTCTAGTTATCTCATTTCTGAAGGCTTCCCATTTTCCAGCTGTACCTTTACCTGCGAACATTTGCCCCCAATCGGAAAGATGTTGTGAAACTTGGAAGGGTTCAGAAAAGATTTACAAGGATGTCGCCAGGGTTGGAGAATTTGAGCTATAGGGAGAGGCTGAACAGGTTGGGGCTGTTTTCCCTGGAGTGTCGGAGGCTGAGGTTATAGACGTTTACAAAATTATGAGGGACGTGGATAGGGTAAATAAGCAAAGTCTTTCCCCTGGAGTCAGGGAGTCCAGAACTAGAGGGCATAGGTTTGCAAGGTGAAAGATATAAAAGAGACCTATGGGGCAACATTTTCACGCAGAGGGTGGTACATGTATGGAATGAGCTGCTGGGGAAGGGGTGGAGGCTGGTACAGTTGCAACATTTAAGAGGCATTTGGATGGGTATATAAATAGGAAGGGTTTGGAGGGATATAGGCTGGGTGCTGACAGGTGGGACGAGATTGTTGGCATGGACAGTTTGGACCAGTCTATTTCCATGCTGTACATCTCTATGACTCTATGACTACTCCCTCCAAGAGAGCATTGATGATTTTAGCTATTCTTCTTTTTATATACTTGCAAGGTTTTTATATTCCTGGCTAGATTACTCCCATTATATTTTTCTATGTTCATCAACTTCTTTGTCACCTTTTGTTGGTTTGTAAATGTTTCCAATCATCAGGCTTACTGATGATTGCAAAATCGCAGGCATTTTTTTTCATCTAATAACCTCTTTAACCTGCCTAGGAAGACACAGATAGAATGAGTTTGTTAAGTTTTTTGTTAAAAATGTGATGTTGGACATTTTCAATTGTTGCTTTAAATGCTTTCCACTGTAAACCTATCACCTTATATTTTAATCTGTTTATGAAATCAACCTTAGCAAGTTCTCCCCCATGCCTAAATAATTAGCTTTATTTAAGTTTAAGGATTTATTCAGGGCTGCCATATGTCAGTTTCAAATTCAATTTGGAATTCAATGATATTGTGGCTTTTTTTGTGTGACTATGCACACATCTTACTCGCTACATGTCATGTTTTGTTTTGCTCCATTTAATACTGAGTAATAGTTAATGCAGTGATTGAGGTGCAACATCAGTACAGTGAGACTCATTGCAGGACAAGCCACCTCAAAGCACATATCAGTTAACACATTGAATCAACCCATTTCCCAACTTATACAATGTTAGCAAACTTGCTGCTTATTCTGCAATTCTGTCACCAAGTTATTTTTCAAAGCACCATTTATCTGTTACCTGAGGTTTACGCCATCCTGCCTTCCCCTTTCTTCAGTTGTACTAACCATTTATACATTTTCCTTCTGTTGCTTGTGCTACCTTAGCCAATTCTCAACAAGTGTTCCCTTTAATTTGTTTTTAACATATCAACCTCATAAAATCTTTATCAACTTACTGTCTTGACAGTTATGCTGTGCCCCATCTTGAGATGTTATTCTCCGTTCAAAGTGCGAAATAAATGCAAGTTAATCTTAATGTTTCCCTTTCTTCATGTTCTAAATGTCCCTTAGTCTTAACAGCTATTTATTTTTTCCTACGGATCACTTTCACATTCAAGGTTTCCCCTCATGGCCCTAACCTCCCACTCTACCATCTAATACTTTTACAGCTGTACCATCTATCTCAATGTTCTCCCCACTGGATATGCATCATTGCTTTCTATGTTCTTTCATTTCAGCAATGATTTGAATGCTTTTCTCACACATTGCATCCATCATCTCTAATGTGGGAATGTGGGACAAGTGTAGGTGGTAGTAGTACATTTTTAAGGGGTCTTTGATTCTATTCCCTCCTGTCCTGATGAACATAGATCTCTCACTCCTCTAGAATGCCTATCACTGGGGCCATTCTTGTCTCTTTGAGAGGCATTATTCAATATTGTCAAAAATGAATTGTCGGCTGAGCTGATTGGTACTTCAAGCACTGAGATGATAGAAGTGGCTTGAAACAGAAATAATTTTGTAACTTCTTTCACAAATGTTATCAATTATGTGCAAGGCTGCTAAACTAAATTGATCTTTGCATCTTAGTGAGGTTAGGAAAAAACAACTTGGCACAGAGATCAATTACACGAAAAAAGGCAATTGTCCACTAATCTGGCCAAAAATCCATTTTAGGTTAAATGGTGCAAAAACTTCAAACATGTGAGTAGGAAGTGTATTCTCACTTCAAACCTGAAGTGTAGAATCTAGGTTATTAGTGGAGACCAGAACAATCAGCAGCAGTCTTGATATCTGAACCAGATGGTGGGTCCTAATCAATTCCCCTTCTTTATTGTCCCATATTCTAAATATCCCCCTTTTTAATCCTACTTAATTATTTGTCCAAAGATGACTACTGGCATTGAAATGGCTCAAGTCAGGTTTACTACTATTGTTTGCAACATCATGGGCCTTTTTTTTGTTGATGGGAAATTGTCCATTGTTGTCTACATCACATTAGTTTGATGGTAATGGACAATAGGATCCAATATTGTATGGACCTCTGGTTTCATAATTTAGCCACGAGAAAAATTGCTCCATCCAAATTATTAGCACTGCTTCTCAGCTGGTATTGAACTAGTTTAATGGTGTTTGTGCAGATGTGCAAAATCTCAAATTATTTTTCTGATTGGGATCAAGATAGGCAGGAAATATGAATAAAACCTAAGCCATGTATAATGAAATAATTAAAGTTAAAAATATTATATAATTATAACAAACAGAACTACTGATTCTTTGAATTTTTCTCCATAATCTCAGAATGTATAAACATTTTAAGGTTTACAAAGGATAGATAGACTTGTACATGCATAGCAGCTTTCATATTCTCTAAAGATTTCAAAGCACTCCGAAACAAATGCTAATTGGCTGTGAAGTGCAGCTCTAACAGTCCATGCAGCAATCAGTTATACACTTAATCCACATGTTCTTTCAGATATGTAAGCACTGCACATCAAAACATGGTCATGAATAAACTTATACAGGCCTATGTTATGAAGAAAAAATGTGATGAGATCATTAATTACCTCTAACTTACTCATTAATGAGATCAATATTCAAAGTCACAAAAACTGTTAGTGTATCTCTTCAGCTTCATCATCTTCAACTTTCTGTTCAACTGGATTCCATCAAATGCTTCTGAGGTATAACAATCAAATTACTAGTCTGGGTCATAGCATTTTCTATTAATTAGCTACAATAAGTAGTAAATTGTGTTGAATTAATGGCTTGCTTGTCTTGAAACCATGATCCCTAATTCACCCTTTTCTAATTCCACAAAAGATACCTCTATCCTCAAGATGTTCTTTATTCTGTGGAGAATTTATTCAGACTTTTTTAATTGCCCCCATTCTTCATGAATTTTAATGATCCCCCAAATTGAATAGATAATGAACAGTGATTTTACAGCAAGCAATTTTGTACAAAGAATTTCATTAACAGCATTAAGATTAAACAATCATGATACAGTTAACACATTGTTTGCATAACTTCTTACTCAGTTTTATAACCACCAGTGACCTAAAACATTTGCCTAACAAAGTCCACAGATGGAACAAGTATTACATGTTGTACTTAGTGTACACATTTTATTTGTTATTCAGAAAACAGTCTGAAAGTATCAAGGTTTAAAAATGAGATTGATGCATGATAGAATTTGCAAAATGTTTTCAAGATTAATGTCATTTTACTCATCCCAACTGTCAGACTCATTGAAAAATGTCATGTATTACAGATATTGATGTATAATGCACCTAAAACAGCTTTCCAGCATCTTCTAAAACATTACTCTTAACGTTGCAACTTTGTAATTTAATGGCCATCTGTTGGAATATAGAACAGGATTAAAAGTTACAAAATCATCAGGCTGAATTAACTTATTCAAATATAATTCAAATTATTCAAATTTAAAGACACCAGGAATTATATAAACCTGTTTCACACAAATATTAATAATGGAAAACTGGTTTGGTGCCCTCTTTAATCACTCAGAAAATTAAGAATAACACTGGTATCTGAAATACAACACCAAAACAAAACAAAATCTAAATACTGCCAATGTTGAAAATGTGAAATAAAATAGAAAATATGGCCAGAGTGCAGCAGTCCAGGCAGCATCTGCAGAGAGTGAGAGAGTGAAACAGGGTCAAAGGATACTAATTAATGCCCACACCACCCCCCACCCCGGTGGATTTGGTGCCGTGGTGGAAGAGGGGCAGGGGGTGAGCAAATGGTCAGGTGAGTAAGTGGAATGTGGGGATCCCACAGTCTTGTCACCTCCGTCCTTATTATGTTCATGGTGGGAAGGCTGTACTGTCAAATAACACCCATAATGGGTAATTAATGTACTAACCCAATGGCAATGAGGGTCTCAGCTTAAGAACATAAGAACTAGAAGCAGGAGTGGAGAATTCAATCCTCAAGCCTGCTCTACCATTATTTATGATCATGGCTGAACGTATGTCAGCCCCAACTCCACTTTCCTGCCCAATCTCCATAACCATGTAACCTATCATAGGTAAAAATGTATCTATCTCCTCATTAAATTTATTCAGTATCCTGGTATCTATCATATTCTGGGATAGAGACTTCCACAGTTCCAATGCCCTTTGAGAGAAATAAATTATCTCCATCTCTGTTTTAAGACATCCATCCCTTATCCTAAAACGATGACCTTTTGTTCCAGATTGCCCACAAAACATCTACTGCATCTACTTTGACAATCCCCTTTAGCATCAATGTACTTCGGTTAGATTTCTCCTCGTCCTTCTAAACTCTAGCAAGCACAGACTTAATCTGTTCAATCTCTCCTCATAAGACAAAACTTTCATTTCTGGAATTACTCCTGTGAACTTTCTCTGAATTGCCTCCAATACAATTTGCATCTTTCCTCAAGTAATAGAATAAAAACTGTACAGAGTACTCCTGATGTGATCTCGTGCAGCACAAGGGGAGCATGACAAGCAAACCTATGAGGTTGCTTGCAGATTCCCAAGGATTCTTTGTTCAAAACTATTCAGTGCTGATGAAGGTATTGGCATTGGGAATGAGGATCCACCAAGTGGCACTTCCTACCTTTGCTGGTGGCACCCTCCTTCATCATGTCATCACTCAGTTGTCATTCATTAGAGCTGACAGCTTCAAATTGTCAGCACCACTTAACTAGTGGGGTTTACACCACCGGGGTCCTTGATCCTGGAAAAGGTCCAGCATTGCCCAGTTAAGCATCAGAGTGGTATAATTTAGCAGGCCTTTGGCAAAAAGAAGTGATAGAGGAATCTTGCCAAGGTCCAATTACCTCCATTGAATCGAGAAATTTCATCAGAAATTTAAAAATTTAGAAATCTAATCGGTTTAAGGCAAGTGAAAGAAGGGAGGCTGGCATAAGAACAAAGAGGAAGGTCTGCAATCAGATGAAAGCCAGAAGAGATTAAATCACAAAAGTATTGTTAATACAGTGCTAGTTAGTGTGGAATGGTAATTGGACAACAAAAGAAACAAGAGAGTTGTCCTGAGCAGATTTGAATGGCAAATGGTGAACAGCTGCATTACAAAAGTAAGTGAATAGTGAAAGTAAAACCAACCTCTGCAAAAGAACAGGAAAGTAAATGGTGCACAGACTGAAGTTGTTAATGCAATGTTGACTCCAAAGACTGTAAATGACTGATCAGAAGGTGAGATGTTTTTTCATTGGCCATAACCTAACCTAAAATTTAGGTCTAAACTGAAGTGAATGCCAGAAGGGGGCTTTTATATCTTTAAACAATTTCATGTTTAGCACTCTGGTGTCAGATTTTCTTTTTCCTCATTTTGGTTTCCACTGATTAATTTGCAATCCTTTTTTTATTCCATCAAACTTCTGATACATTTTTAATCTAGTTTCTTAAACATTATTTTCAAATCCTTGTTGGCATTGTAAAACTTGATCATCTTCACCCATTTTCATCTGAGTGGATGCTTGACCAAATAACTGACTCATTATGTACTACTAATGCATTTTGACATTGTAAAGTTCAAACTCAGACACTTCTGCAGTTGTAACATATTGCTCCATATATAGAAACATGGTAAAATATATAAAGCCATATTTTATGATTAGAATGCTACCTTAATAGATTTTAAGTTAAGCATATCCAAGTATTAATGTCTATGTCTGAGTTATTAACTCAAATATAAATAATAAAGCAAATTGACAAAACTAAAATGTTTGGTTCAATTTGGAATTGGGATTTTAAAAGCAGCTAATGGTTGATTCTCTGTCAAATCTTGTGCATGCTTAAATTGAATTGGCTGATGGTTATTTGGTAGACTCAGTTATGCTGCTAGAATGGTACCAGAGGCCTTGTATAAACAATGCAAAGGAGGTAAGTTCATAAATGGCAGTTTGAGGATTCATTTTCCTTTTTTTTAAAAAAAATCTGTGAATACAATGCAGTTATTAATAAGAAGTCACCTTGAATTCTTATAAAGTCTAGTTCCACACCTACCTGTTTGACTCTGCAGTTTTCTGAATTATTGCAAAATGCAAAAAGCATTGTGCAACTATTTTCAACATCCCAGTAGTTCAAGAAGAAGCCCCGCTATCACCTTCTCAAATCAACTACGATTGAGCAAATAAATCCTGGTCTTGCCAACATTGTCCATTTCCCAGGAGAGAGTTTGTTTCAAGTGGTTCCATATAAGCAGGTGGTGCAAGTGCGTATACTCAGAATTGTTTCCACTAATTTGAACTGTAAGAAAAAAAAGTACTACTATGACTGTGATTTAATGGGATTTATGTTCGACACTTTGACATTCAGTATGTTACTTGGGCGCACGTTCACATAGGCTTTCGCTTTATTCATTCGTTCTTGCCACCACCCGAGTAAAAATCACCCAGTAATTTGTGTTTTGTAGGATTCCATTCAAGCAGAAACCTGCAACCCTGGAATGCATGAAGAATTATAATTCAGGCGGAATTCTGCTCCCACCACCCCGCCGCCAAAAAAAGACAGGCGGGGTTAATTTCAAGGCAACCTGACCGAACCTCTCTAGCTGCCCTTTAGAATGATGCTGAGCTGGCGTTGCGTGTGCAGGTAGCTGCGGTCTGGTCCTTAGAACTGGGATTCCATATATAACACGGAGACAATAAAAGACCGCATTCAGTTTTCAACAGCTATTGAAGCAACCATTGGAACTGAAAGTCGATTGAATTCTGAGAGGTTAAACTAATTCCCGCATTCCTAGCTGACTGTATAATCAGATCTCGGCACAATGCAAACCAGAAGTGAACGAGTGACTGCACCAAAACAAAAAAAAGTCGGGATGTACTTAAGGCCTCTCCCCTTTCCTACCCCCTGATGCTGTGATAGTTCATAAACATCCACTCCAGTCCTAACTACAATTTCGGGATGACTCGAGAACTGCTCAATATTTGACTGCCCACTCTACAACATTGTTGGAGCTATTGACAAACACGCATCATGGAAAATAAACACATTTCCTGGGAAATTGAGTCTGCATCTGGTCGTGTATCCTGTTCATTAAAATTGAACAACATCCGTAAATGTTCATGTGCTGATGTATACCTGGATTATGCCATGTTCTCCGTAGAACAAAATAGCTATAAGATCCAGGGCGTTCAAAAACTCGCCTTTTCTTCTTGAAATTCGCTTTTCTTCCTCTTTCCTAGAATTGTCTCTTTGCTGAGACAATGATAGCAATGCGAGTTGGTGCAAACAATAGTACAAACGTGTAGCCATGAGGAAATAAACAAAGTACTGTATCTGTTTCATCGAGTGAAATGCTTCATGCATTTTGTTAAGAGGCTCAGTCCCACAAACCCGCCCGCAATTGCGAGGTTCAGACCACTGAGATCGCTTACTAACGTCCAGAGCCAACCTGGGACTCGAGGCAGACAAAGTGCTTTGGCCAACTCTGTGACTCATTATAATCCCATTTGTGTGTGTAGGCCAGAGGCTTCTTTCCTTGATATGTAAAAGCCTATTATCAGCGGTACATGCAGCTAGAATCCATGGTGTTCTAGTGAAACTTCAATGCAGATTGCTATCTTAGATTTTTTGCTGTGTGTTCTGTGAAATATATCGCTATCGACAGAAGAGTTCAAAGACCATTCCCGGAATTTACTGTGCAAACAATTACACTCTGCCTTTCCTTAAGAAGTTGTAAACTTCATTTTAAAACATAGGCTTTGCATCTTCCAATAAATTGGACTTTGCTACAAAATGATGCCTCTAAGATTAATTTTAGTTTCACTGATATGTGCCACTCGAATAAAGATTCACTTTGTATCCTTAGCGAAATAAGCATTCATTGAAAATCACAATTTGTTAGAATATTCGGATCTTTCTATTGTATTGATCTAAAATGGCCGTTTAATTGGTTGTTTATTTATATACTTGCAATACTGAAGTGCAAAGGCCTTGAATTTTTTCAATGACCTAGTGACGCACAGTCAGAAACTTTAGTTTCACTTGTGCAATAAACAGAGGCCTTTTATATTATTTAACGCCTGAGTCTTTCAGAACGTATACAATGTTCTGACTTTAAAACATTTTTTTCCATTCACCGCAATAACACAGGAACAGTATTTAAGTTGCATACAATTGAAATAACACATTTCCGTGAACATTTGCTGTACAAACAGACGTTTTTCAAAATGGTATTACAAATAAAATGCTCTTACGTTGTTCAATAACAAAGGCGTTAAACATACATTAAAGTAAGATTTGCATTTGTATAGGGCTTTATGCAACTGCAAGATGCTACAAAATGCACTATTCATTAAAGTGTGGATACTTTATGAATGAAGTATGGATTCTGATAAAGAGTTACCAGACTTTGCCTCCCACGGATGCTGCCAGACCTGTTGAGTTTCACCAGCAATTTATGTTTTTGTTTCAGATCTCCAGCAGCTACAGTTCTTTGTTTGATTATATCCGTTAAAGTCGTTGCTTGATGTGTAGTTACTGTGGTAATGGAGGAAATTTGGCAGCTAATTTTAACACAGTTAGTTTCCACTACCAGCCATTGGTGTTTTTAATTAACCTCTTCAGGGATTTATGCCACTGCTCTGGAGCAGGTGGGACTTGACCTCGTGTGTCCTAACTCCGAGGTAGCGACATTATCACAAGAGCCCTCAGTGTGAGGTAAAACCTACTACTCTATGTAAAATTTCCACACCACCTATATGACTATGACCATTTTTTTTGCCATATCCATTGAATGATGAATATTGGTTGGCACGTCAGAAAGAATTTCGCTACTCTTCTTAAAAATAGTGTAATGGGATGTTTGTTCCACCAAGTTCACAGTCGGCTGGAATGGGACTCTACACTTGTAAAGTTGATGTTCAATATCAGAGAGATTGTGCAATAATCATACCTTATCACGTCTTTAAAAGTGTAATTGCACTGGAATTGACAAGCCCTAACCTAACTGTTTATGTCAAGTTTATTTTTCCTACATCCATTTGATGAATGTAAATATTAAGCAGAAGGCAAAATACTACTTGATACAGAGTGAGGAGAAGTAGGGCATTAGAGGCAAGAACATCTGGTTTGCCACATTTAACTACTCATGTGCAGTGTATGCATATTCGTGTCTGATATCCAAGTGAATAATGATGAGGACGACTACCCGACAGCTCTCTACCTCCCTCTCACCCCACGCCCCACTTCGAACGCAAAATCTGACTGCTTCCATAGCATCATTTGGATAAAGGAGTCATGAAAGAGTTGAAATATGTGAATGAGCCAAAAGCAATTGTGGTGATTGATATCATTTTTTTTTAATGGATAACATTTTGGAAGCACTCTCAGTTTGATTTTTTTTAAAGTCTGTTCCGTTCATCTGCTGTAAACAACCATCTTCATTAGAAAGTGTAAAAAATAGCAATGTGGGGTAAATATTCATTTTTGGATTCTCTACAGGTTTTATTGATCTCCTTCCAAGTTTCATTGAAAACGAGTTGATGCGCAGAAACCATTGTTAGTTCAAGGTCCAGGGTCCAGATTGTACACTACAGGGATGAGTTCGAGTAGAAGAAGAGTATTGAACAGCTTCCATTTCAAACTGAAGATACCAAATTAACCAGCTTCGCGCGGCTAATTCAGCAATCTGATGCTTGGTCCTTAGAATTAATCATTATTCAGGCTGAAATGAAAATGTAAACGTAATATTCTAGTTCAATCCACCTCAGTATTACTATTGCTGACAACCCGGCTCTAAAGCCGGATTCTAAAGAAGGGCTTATGCCCGAAACGTTGATTCTCCTGCTCCTTGGATGCTGCCTGACCTGCTGCGCTTTTCCAGCAACACATTTTCAACCCGACTCTAAAACAAACATAACCGCCTGAAATCTGGATTGATGAAACTGGCACTTGTTTCCCCCCAAGATTCGTTGTTCCATTCATCAGTCTCATTTGAAGGCAAGTCCAGAGGTTTGAGTGCTGCTCCGGTACCATTGTCCTTTCTCCTCTAAGGTCTGTTCTGGAACCCCACCGAACGGAGGAGTCGCAAGTATCATTAATCGGATTTTTGTGCTGTCCCAGCTAGAAGGTTCGCACACTAAATCAATTAAAATGGTCTGAACTCGGCCGTGGCACAATGATCCACAGCACGTAACTGAATTAGAATGTAAAACAAGCACTCACGTTCTCGGCGGGTCTGCTAACGAGAACCTTGTTTGGTTTGGCTCCTTTCTGTGGAGTACAGCCTATCATTGAGAGGAGTTTGAACAGGCCAGTGATTAGCACCGCCTCTGGACACTACGAGCCGGAAAATATTTTTGTTTTGATTTTGCTGGCGGCGATATCCTTTATCTTGAAAAGCACGGAGCGTACCAAAGATGTATACATTTAAATTTGTTTAAAAAATAACAAATGCTATCTGTTGGTTGTCATTCACAAAGCCCGCTCTCACGTTGCAGTGTGTTTCAATGAAGCATGGCATGTAAATACATCTTTTTGTCAAGTAGTTTGGTACTCGACAACATTCGAGAATATGCCACTTTTTCAGGGAAATGACCAACACCGGAAATATTACCCGAATGCCTACAATTTACAAGTGTTAAAAGAGTTGCAACCTTTCGACCGCATTTATATTCTAAGATGAAGGAAATTGTTCATCACAATCTACCAGCGTGAGTGACAAAGTGACATCTACAGTTAATTGAATTACAACAAGACAATTTTCATTTTGCACATCTTTATTTTCACCTTCTTCCAGTTCGCTGCACCATGTGCTTCGCGCTTTGTCACCTTTGACATGGCCCACTCGTTTTTGCCTTATTTTGGAGCAACCTCCCCTGTAGCTTCCTTTTGGAGCAACACATGAACCACTATTTCTGTGTGCATGCGAGAAGGCTTCACTGCACCGATTTCCGTAATAACACAGACATTCATAAGGCTAGAACAACAAATCTGAGAAGAAACTGATGCACGGTGTATTTTAATTTCAAAGAGACCTTTAAAATGGCTCGAAAGCACATCAATGGTTTGCATCCTAATATAAATGGTTGAGTGGCCTTTTTGCTAAGTATGTGAATTAAATCTATGAGAATTTCTTTTTCAGGGAACCTTTTGTATATTTCCCGACTCCAGAAATTCAGCCAAACATAAATCCCACAGAAATAAGACCATCCAACTTTCAGGGATCT
The DNA here is from genome assembly GCF_020745735.1 of Hemiscyllium ocellatum. Classification (NCBI taxonomy): domain Eukaryota; kingdom Metazoa; phylum Chordata; class Chondrichthyes; order Orectolobiformes; family Hemiscylliidae; genus Hemiscyllium; species Hemiscyllium ocellatum. The sequence continues at coordinate 21,837,894 of NC_083425.1, read as the reverse complement.
TCGAATCACCTTTTGGAACATGTTTGGTTGGAGACAATTTTCGGATCTGTAGCATTAATCACAGAGTCACAGATGTGTTACAGCACAGAAGGAGGCACTTTGGCCCATTATTTCTGCACCTGATCTCCCACTGAGCTTCATAATTTAGTAAATTACAATCCTTGGTACAAGGGGAAAAGATTGCATGCACTGTCATACTGCTAGTGGCTTTTCCAATCGTTGAAAGAAAAAATGATTGTTGGATGCTACCAGTTGTATGTGGAAAGAATGTTTCTATGCACCGACTCTGACATCAGATTTTTTCTTTCCATTGGAGAAAATGCCGGCTATTTTCGTTCGCTATAATGCAAAAATGCGTCTTTATTGCCGACTGCAAGGCAAATTAACACAGAGTACACATTCTATGTCTTTGTTTGGAGTAATAAGGCGTAGATTAATTAGCAAAAGATCACCAACTATTTGACGCAAATTTAACAGTGGCATTCAGTTGAAGCAAGTAGTTATTACTTGAAAGTGTCTGGTGTGAAAGTTACAGCTTGTCAATGCTTACTGGTGAAACTAGAGGTCAATGAGGAAATCCAGGAACAATTCTTTCCTGAGTTCTATTGTAACAAAGCTTATGAGCTTCAGCTAAAAAAAAGGTTTTGTTATCACAAGAATATATGCTGCTTCAATTAAAATACTTCAGTGCTCCAAGGCAAGGTCTAAGGAATTTGCCCCAATAAAGCCTGCTAAGAATTGCATTTAATGAAGTTACAGATATATGTATAATATATACACACACAACTATATGTCTATAACTGTATAACTATAGACCAATGGAATTTATTTATAACCTAGATTTCACAATATATTTCATTTTATTTAAATGCATGTTTCCATACAGCATGACAGACTCCAAGTGTTATAAACATTTTAAAACATTATTTCAATTTAATCACCATTATTTGCAAAGTACATTTTAGTCAAATATCGAAACAATAAGTATAGTTAAGTGCAATGTATTAAACACTGTCCATTATACAGAATACATAAAATAGTTTATCATCATATTCCCTCCAAATCTAAACAAAAAAAAGCTATCTTTACAGAATATACTTACATTTCACAAACTCTGTAGATACATAATGTGGGGGTGGGATATGTTTAATTATGACCAACTTATTTTTGTGATATGGTCAATCCTTTTCCTAAGCACCAACAGTTTTCCTTACAATAAACTTTAAGATGCCACCTGAAAATTGCATTTAGTTATGTTTCATTTAGTAGGGCGACCAAAATAAGTTCCCCAAAAATCTTAATGGCAACAGTTCCTTGAAAATGTGATATATATATATAATACGAGTTCTGCAAATCATCTGACAATACTGAGCATCCCATTGACACGGCCTGCACACACTAATATACATTACATTCAGTTACAGGCACGGCCTCTTCAAGTTTTAATAGCCAAAACATTCAACGTGCAATAGATCCAATTAACTCTAGATCTAACATACTCTCATTTCAAAAGTAGATGCAATATCCTTTGAATTCCATCAGTATTTAAGTGACCAAGGGATTTTGATTAACACAACTGTCACATTTGTACATTGTCTTCCTTTGTTCATTCCCCAATGCTAGAAAAACACATGTTAAATATTCATTCATAAACACCAACCATCATGAATGATAACTGTCCCCACTAATGTCATTCACCATAATTGCAAGTTCATTCTTATAATTAGAATTTACACATTTCCTTTGGTAAATCATTTTGACAAACATGTGCATCTTATCCAATATAATTCTCTTTCAGCTATGGCTCACCCTCAGCAATCATTCTGAAAGGTAAATACCAACCCACATACGGTAGAGAACTGTTCGTGCCAATCCTTTATGTTGCTTTTGCAAAGTCTAAATACTTCAAAGTAAAGCTTCTGAATCTTTACAAAATGACCTGAAGGGCGAGAATGTCAATTCCTCTTGTGAATGTACTTCAGTCATCCATAATTATCGAGCATTGTCAGCATAACCCTATGTCAAAGATTATTGTTAGCCATGTGGTCCAAAAATGATAACACATCAGATTGTGTAAAGGTGCGAAATCCTCCATGTATGCGTTTCTCTTAAATTATCCCAATATAAAAGTGACTCAAACAACTTTATAGAAATGCTGGTTTCACAAAACTTGATTATAAAGTTAACTAGTTAAGTCTATGGTCAAAACACACAAAAGAAAAATGAGAAGTTTGTCTGATGGTTACATTATGATAGTGGATTACTCTAATCTTTCCCCTGTTTGTTTTGGATCCACTCAGCAGGCCAGAATTCTAGATCTCTGTCTGCAGATCATGGATTGATCATTGGTACAATGAGAACCAGTGATAGAATTCCATCTGAATATTGCAATGAATTTCAAACTGGAAACATGCTGCTATCATTCAGAGTTCCTGGGCCTTTTTAATCTCCCACACTGAGCAGCACACTGTTACGTGGGAACTAGTTTAGGAGAATCAAATTCCTATTGAAATAATTTCTATGAGCAGTTAAAACCCAATTTATTTGTGATGAAGGAGACAAGGATTCAATAATACATTTTCATGTAATTGTCTTTTTAAAACAACACATTGTTAAAACATGGGGGGCAGGGGGTTTCTAGATAAAGAAACACAGTGCAGATGTGTCAATATAGCTCAAGCCCCACACATCATCATTCACAACTTAGCAATAAGACTAGCAGCATGAACTATTATGACAACCATTTTCTTTCCCCAAAACCATTTGGATACTATTTCCCTTTACTTGGTTTTAATTACTTGCTTAGAAAAAAACTGATGACTGGCTTGTAATGAATACATAACAACATTAATCTGAAGAGGGGTTGTCCCTGCTTTTAATTGTAAGGTCAAAAAGGTCAAGGGTCAGATGTACTGCAGTTTCCTAAAAGCATTTTATCAGCTTATACTTGCAATTACTATGCAAATATACTTGTTTACCAAAGTTTGGACAGTCCTCTCCTCAAGTTCAAAATGAAGTGTCTGGAGCCATCCCTAGATATAGTATAAGGCATTTGACTTGGCCCTAATGTCAAAAACGTTCAGTACAGTTTACGCATGTGGTGTACATCCAAGAGTTTTCCCAAAGAGTGATATTCAGTTTTGATGCAAAACTGGGGAAAGCGACAGTAGAGGTGCAATTTCTTTCAGAAGTAGTCAGAGTTTGAGGGGACAAAGAGTTGAGTGAAAGTATCTAGGAATGCCTTTCCTCAGTTTCTAGGCATTTTTATTCACACGGCAAATCGTCAAATCATTGTATCATGGGAGGACTCCCCGTTTGCACACGGATGAATAACTTAGTTACAAGCCAACACTTAGAACAGGAAGCAAAAACGTACAGCGCCCTGCTCCGGAACAACTATTGTTTATATTTTATAGAGATAATGAAAAGTGCAATTGGCATTGTCAAAACATACATTGTATTTAGATTTTTTAAAAAAAATGTTGTAATAGTAAAAGAGGCAAAAGTCCGGTGTCTGAAAACAAAACAAGTCAACCTAAATCATTGTAGTCAATGCTGTTTACTGTGAAAATACTACCATTTTAGCTATTATCTAGAATCTAAATCGAGTCAAAGCATCCTCGAAGTCTGTTTATATCTACAAATGAAATTAAGCAGAGTAACGCACTACCATCATTTACATTGGTGCTCTGTTGACAGGCAGGTGGTGAGGGAGAGCGACTGTCATCTCACCAACCCGGCAAAAGCAAACGTCTCAGCGTTGCTTTATTTGGCTTTAACCTCTTGATGTGTTTAACACCGTTTTAACCAACTGCATGTGAAATGCAGCCCAGAACACAGGCGTACGAAACGGGTACTTCATCTGTCTCTTCCACATGACGAGTAGCCGAGGTTTACCTAGTCGCAGGAAAATTTATATACAACCCAGCGAGGAAATAAGTAGTCACAATTTCTCCAGCAACACCTCAGTGCTGTTGTGACCGACAGGTGTTAGTCACGATCAACGTGCTCCCATCACCAGGTTGAGCAAACAAGTTTCGTTTCTTTTAAACTTTGTCTTTGAAGAAGCCTTCGTCTGTGCTGCTTTCTTTGATGGTGACAGTCAGAAAGTTTGACGTAACGTCCGTAACCACCACTTTCTCCAGATTGTTCAATGATGGGCTCCAAGATTCTTCCTGCTCCGACAGAAATCGGGAGACCTGGTGTTTGGCCAGCAAGGGGGATTTTGAAACTGGCCTGTCACTGGCCACACACACACTATTCCTGGAGACCGTGCCCTCCGGTGCGTGTTTACTTTTAAGTGCAGATGTGTCAATCCCTGGTTCACTCTTAGAGGTTGCGCATTCCATGCCCTGTTTAGTCCGAAGGGGGTGAGAGTCTGCACCGTATTTACTCTCCCCGTAGCCCAGTGTAGTACGATTCAGCTGCGTTCTGGGAGTGCCGTGACTGCCCAGCTTTGCTTCCTGCCTCTCAGTCAAGTGAATTAACTCACTTTCAACCTTCTCCTCCAGGTCATCACTCCCCGAATCAAGCTCTTCGGATTTCCGGCGTTTAAAATGGGGGTAAGTCGGTGTCCTTCCTTCAACGTCGTCCGGCGTGCTCCTTTTGAGGGCCCCTGCACGGACAGCTTGACCGTCCTTGTAGTCCATTTTCCCGGGTTTCGCCCCTTTTTTCCGGTGTTTATGAGCGGCTGATTTCTGGTGGGTTCTGGGCATCTCCTCGACCCGAGCAGTCCTCTCTCTGGAAGTCTCGCCCCTGGAAAGGCCGGTGTGCTGCAGAGCTCCCGCGGGGTCTCTCCGGAGTCCTTCTCTCGACCTGGTGGAGGAGAAGCCGGATTCTTGAGCAGACCTGCCTGGGTAAGACATCCTCAGTCCCCTTGCTACATCACTCCGGAAGGCATAAGTCTTTGCTTTCGCCTGCAGAGGAAAAACAGCACAACTACTCATTTCTGAAGGTTCTGCAGATTTGGGTTAAGAACACACAGTTGAATTTAAAACAAAAATCGTCCACATTTCTGAAGGACGAAAGAGCATTTACCTTTAGTAAAAAGGTTTTGGGTTTAGGTCCACGTTTTTTTGGCCCGTACATTTCTCTTTCACGTTCCCTGCAAGACAACAGGAAAACGTGGATAATGATGGCTTTAATTGGCGTTTAAAGGAATCTTTGAAATAATTGCAGAACCAGTTTACAGAGATCTTTATTTTAATGTCGCTCAAAGGCCTTCACCTCTCGTCAAAGGCTGATATCAGACGGGCGTCCAAGATATTTTCTTCTGGCTCCCACGTACTGTACCTTAAAAGGCAATTTAAAAGGTAAATAAGCGTCCATCTCAACGCGACGCGCGCTTCTGCGAGTTGTAAGCACTGCAATGCTGATACTTACTTCGGAGACCAGCCCTTCCATTTCACCAGGTATTCGACTCGACCCTAAAGGAGGCAGGGGAAGAGAGAGAAAAAAACAAACCTGTCATATATATAAAAAAAACATCGCTTTAAAAAACAAACAGCCGGGCTGGGAAATGGCAGAGTCGGTCTGCGGAGCGGCGCCTCACATACTTTCCTGATGCGTCGCTTGAGGAGAGATTCGGCCGCGAAAACCCTCTCCCCCACGGCCGAGAGCTCCATGGTGTTGACTCGCTGGCTCCCGGAACGCAGCAGTGAAAGCGCTCGGAGCTTCCCCTCAGCTGGAGCCTCGCTGCCAACCCATAATACTCCCACCCGCTGACGTCGTGAACCAGTCTCCGCCGCGACTTGGTAGCAACCTCCCCTTCACCTAGCAACAGCGCGGTTGCTAGGTGAAAGGGGGTGGGGGAGGAGGTCTGGAGGGGAGGGGTTGGGGAGACGGGGACAGGGCTGCACGGGCGCAGCGCTGACGAGAGCGGAGTTGCGTCGGGAGCTGATTGGCGGAGCAGCGGCCTGGGGGTGGGGGAGGAGGGACTTGCTCATGAGGAAGTGATGTGTGTGTATGTGTGTGTGAGAGAGAGGGAGAGAGCGATGGGAAAGAGCTGAATGTCCATCAGGATCCATTTTGTGGGAGCTGTCATTGAACGGGCAGTGCAGCTTTGGCAGATGGAAATGCCCTTGCTCACTAAAGTTGTCGATAATGCCAATGTTAGTGCCAAAGCTCCAGAGCAACTTGATTACATCCGACATGTTTTTACAACATAGCTTTGTCAACCCAATGTTATTGTGATCGAATAATTTGTGCATCACTTATTGATATATACCATGCAAAATATTGAATATTATGCTTCAAATCGCCATTTTTGTTACAGCAAATATGCATTATAAATCTACATAATCTAAATTAACGAGGCATTTTATTGTTTATGTGTAGTCCGTTTATGTGTTATATATTACTGGGATAAAGCACTATTGATTTGTCAGTATATCGTGAAACGTGTTGACGCGACGCACTTAATAATGCTTGTATTATAATACTGCTCTCATGTTTCTAACTTGCACTGGACAATATCCTACTACAATGTTACTCTAATAGCGATCAATAATCTTCCCATTGTACAGTCCTGTTAAAACGTTGACAATGACAATGAGTCTAATTAATTACCAGACCGTTGACAAGTTGCAGCATCAGCAAAGCCAAGGAAGGAAGCGTCTTGCAAAGAGGAAACTATTTCTGTAAAATGTGATGCATGCACTTCATTAATATCTGGTTGATACATACACAATTACAAGTGAAGTAGTTGGCAGCTCCACAATTCAAATAGGACACAATCCTGCAGTAATAATAGTGCGACATTTATCAAATGATCAACGTAGAATATTGACACTGAGTGAATTGTAAGGAAAATAAAGTTCTACATTCATTTAGAGTTATAGAGTCATAGAAGTGCACAGCACGGAAACGGACCCTTCGGTCCTACTCGTCCATGCCGACCAGATATTCCAACCCAAATCTAGTCCCACCTGCCAGCACCCGGCCCATATCCCTCCAAACGCTTCCTATTCATAACCTCTACCACTTCCTCTGGCAGCTCTTTCCATTCACGTACCACCCTCTAAATGAAAAAGTTGCCGCTTAGGTCTCTTTTGTATCTTTCTCCTCTCACTCAAAACCTATGCTCTCCAGTTCTGGCCTTCCGATAGGAAGGAGACCAGAACTGCACGCAATATTCCAAAGTGGCTAACATGACCTCCCAACTCCTGTACTCAATACTCTGACCAACAAAGGAAAGCATACCAAATGCCTTCTTCACTATCCTATCTACCTGAGACTTTATTTTCAAGGAGCTATGAACCTGCACTCCAAGGTCTCTTTGTTCAGCAACACTCCCTAGGACCTTACCATTAAGTGTATAAGTCCTGCTAAGATTTGCTTTTCCTAAATGCAGCACCTCGCAGTTATCTAAATTAAACTCCATCTGCCACTCCTCAGCCCTTGGCCCATCTGATCAAGATCCCGTTGTAATCTGAGGTAACCCTCTTTGCTGTCTACTACATCTCCAATTTTGGTGTTATCTGCAAACTTACTAACTATACCTGTTATGCTCACATCCAAATCATTTATATAAATTACGAAAAGTAGTGCTTTTCATGCATGTAATCACCATTCGAATTAACTATTCTGTCAAATGTTAACTTCGCTGGTCCAATCATTTACTCATATTTCAAATTATGCTCCACAAAAAAGCGTAACAGGCGAGGATGTCTGTGATTGGATGAAACGAAGCAATGGATGCCCAATATTAGGCAGTTGTATTAAACTAGTTCAAGAATTTCGTGTTGCCGGAATAAATGGAAATTGATTTGATACACTGATGTTAACTTGAATAAGATTAGCCCTTATTTCAAGAACCTTTGTGAGTTGCCTACTGTAACATGAATGCTCTTCTCAAATAAACTTTCAGACGTGGTAATAGATGGCGCTATGGGTGAGTGAAGACAAGATTTTAAAACCGCAGAGGCCTCTGGTGCCGAAGACACTAATATTGCAGCTGCTACCTGAGGAAAAGACGTGTCAGATTTAAACTTTAGGTGACTCAGTTATCACACTAAAGTTATAACAGTAGGCGTTGGAAAGGCTTTATACTGAGAAACAACGGAACCCCTAAAACTTATAAACGAACATTTCTCAATGCTAAATCAAAACCTTAAAGTAAGTTTACGTGTGCATTCTCGAATGGGCTCACAGAGCATTCCTGTTTGAAATAACCTTACGACTTAATATCATTACAGAATAGCCCACTACAGTTATCCAACATACTAGCTTTTAAATCTGCTTTGCTTTCCAAGAGTTTGTGGGATTGTAAGGACAATCAATAATAAGATTGCAGTTGACCGTTAGAGTCGAGAATAAGTTATTGTTAGAAGGGATTATTACGGTGTAGAGCATGTCAACTTGAAAATAGATATTTAACACCTTTTGTAAATTCAAAGCTTGTATATGCCTTGCCAACATGGATGATGACGAATAACGCTGTAGGGATGTAATACATCTCTAAGGATGATCAACCAAGGACAAAGTGCCCGTCCTTTTGTAACAATCAAACACACAACAATCTGGGTCGCACTAATGTTTCAATGTTACTATGTTGTATGTGCTGCAACCTGCTATTTCTGGACGCCTTGACTATTTTTTCCAGGGCTCCGTCGTAGCAAAAGTGCACTTTACAGTGATCCATCTCGTTGTAGCTGGGCGTGGCAATACAGTCAAACAGTAAATAGCTTGTCAATATCATGTTGTAATCAAATCTAGTTCAAAAAGAATCTTGAATAAACATGGAGTGAATTGTAAAGATCTGGATTTATGTTCCACTAATTTAGTTCATTTAATTCTGAATAATCACAGTGCTTTCAAATTAAGTAAATAGAAATTCTCTGTGGTAACTTTCCCATGCTTATTCTGTAGTTGGAGTTCTGTGAATACTTGCATCTTTTATCAAATTCTGGGAAAATATTTGGAAATGAAAACACTGAGTTGACCTTTGAAGATATGGATTTTTAAAAATCGCGTCGAATTGATCTTTTCGAATTTATTTCGAAAGCAATAAACATATTATACTCCGGGCATGCTGCATAATAGCTATCTTCAGAAAATGTCTGGGTTCCCCTGGGCATATGTTAATAACAGGGTTTAAGACAAGCTGATTAGTCGTTCCTGGTGCCGAAATACCCATCCCCCAATTCTCTATTAATAGTAGGGCGTAAGACTATCTGATCGGAAGCATGCAGGGGCTGACAATTTACCTCGCTCTGTTTCAGTTCTGATATGTTGGAGAATTTCTTACACGCTAAGCAATTCAGGATCCTGGCTAAGTTGCAAAACTAATTACATTAAAGGCAAAATCGTTACATTACGGGAGAAATCATCAATAGCTAATGTAGCTCTTCCATCCATCCATCCACTGTCTTGTGAGGAGATGTTTTTAGATCAGTTCTGGTTGTTGGATTGCTTACACATTTGGAACTTTCATGTAGTAACAGATGGAGCGTTCAAGTTACAAGTCTGGGCGCTGATCCTCTTTGGAACTTGGTGTATGGCATCATCGGCATAGTTTGAGATCCTTTACGGTTGAAAAGCTATTGATTTCTTATCAGGGTATTCAGACTTTGAAAGGATAAAGAAGATATTTCAATATTAGAATCTGGTTGCAAGTGACCTGAATATATTTTCATCTAAACTACAGTTACTGTCATTTAGTACTCTAATTCTGTCGTGCCTTTTTAACAAATGTTCAATTTTCTCAGAAAGTTATGAATGTAAAAGTTATAAAGCAACCCACTACCAACTTTTGCAGAGGGCAGATTCCTCTTTGTGACCCCAGATTATGTTGTCAGTTTTGGTTTTAAAACAGTTCATTATGCTGATGGCATCTCTATAGGATCTGTGGTTAAGGGTGAGCTGATGTTTATGCTCCCCTAATGAAGATGCATCGATTGAATGTAGCAATATCAAGGCCAGAATTACGTTTAGTAAAGTTGCTTTGTTTTCTAAAGGAAAATAGCATGACAAAAGACTAGATTGGCACAGATCAGGGGATAATGGGAATGTTGCATGCAACTAAAGCATGATTAAAGTTGTAATTGTAAGATAGTTGCTTATCATGTTAAAAGTTGGCCTCGTTCAAGTCTATCCCTGACTACTTGCGTGATTTAAATTCACGCACGTAAATGTACCTATGGAACTGGATTGAAAACAGAGACCTTTGTGCAGCGTGCTGAACATTGATGAGGATTCAGGCTCCTGTCATCGCTGCTGCTTTACATTTCACTTATAAATGGAGAAGATGACAAACAGAACCTATACAATAGTTTTTTTAAAAAATGAGTTCACGACGACAATTCAATTGAACTCGATTTTCTTCACAGTGGTGAATATTTTATCGGAAACTTTACGCGAAACTTGGGCATCATTGGCCATTTTCCTTGTAGAGTTTCTTTCGCACTTATCCAGCTTGTACCCACTCAGTGGTGGGAACAGGTAACCTGCACCTATTCTCAATATCAACACCAGTTAGGAATTAGTTATGATGTCTGTTTAGACCAACCACCTGCACTTTTAACTGCACCTGTGTTTTTTTCTCATTGACGTTGTCAACTTAATAGGTTTAAAGTTATTTATATTTGCATGCCCGCTAGACACCGGATAGGATCTGTCCAATCTAGTTCTGCTTTAGACTCATGCCTTCGGCAGAAAGATGCCATTTCATCCATGAATGGCAACTAGCTTCAAATCCAGATGGGAGTATGAGCAGTTAGTCCTAACTCAGCAATTTTCCTTGGCATAGTTGTGGTTGGTGTTGAATTCATAGGACCAAAAATTATGTACAACGTGTATTTAAAATAAGGGTTTGAGACTTGTTTTCTGTTTATGGAAAAATCGAACGCTGTTATTTATAAATCATCAGAATACAGAAAGCAACATAGAACAGTTACAGCGTAGGAATAGGCCCTTCGGCCCACCATGTCTGTGCCGACCATGATGCTATTCTAAACTATTCCCATCTAACTCCACGTGGTCCTCTATTCTCGGTGGAAACGACCTTTTGGAGAATGATCTTTATATTAAATTCGCATTGGCCTCAGACTGGCATTTCCCGAGGACTGGGAGACCATAAGCGTATGATGTCAAGTGCTGTAATGGTAAATATAGTTCATTTGCAACAAATTGATCACGAGTTTAGGCTCCAGAGAGTCTCACATTCTTAAACATTTAACCCAGCAACCCCTGCCCCCCCCCCCCCCCCCACCTCCTCTCCCGCCTCCCCCTTTCCATAGACATTCAAAAGTTGTTTCAACTTCATTACCAGTTTAAAAATAAACATGGAAGCAAGAGTAGGGCATTCGGCCCTTTGAGCCTGTTCTCCATTCCCATGGCTGGTCTTTTACCTCAGTACCATTTTCCCACGCTATTTCCTGTAGCAGTGACGTCGAGAAATCTATCGATTTTTGTATTGAACATCCTCGATGACTAAGTTTACGTGTATTTTAAATCAATCGGCTCGGATGTGTTATGACACATTCAAAACAGGTAGATCTTGAAACTAGCTCGGGAGTTTCTGCAATTAAGAGACACGAGGTCAAGGCACGGTAATTGGTTCTTCAGCCACCGGAAAGTGTTCCCTTCAATCTGTACCTCGGCTTCACATCCCCTTTGATTCAAGCTTCGTCAAATCATTTAGAATCCTAATTAACGTGAAATACCTTCTTTTATTTGCTGATTGTTTAACAATGTGTTTGAACAGCGAATCTTGCTTGAGGGGGGTCGAGTTCAGCATTGAAATGGTGCGCCTTATCCAGTATCTGCAATCGCCGAAGGAGGGGAAATATTACCCCAACTGGTATTTCCACTTTGCAGGGTCCACAATGTTGAATTCAATAATTTCTTTCACGTTTTCAAGGATATTGTGCACGCTCAGTTAGACACGTGCTTTTGAAAGAAACGCGGCATTGAATCGAAACTGCCACTATTATCGAAATTATTCGAACAAATGCCTTGATCGCAAGATTTCCCCTTTAAGAAATAACGAGAACCATCATGGCAAGTCCATTGGCGAACACATTGCATGTGCTTGACTATAGCATTAGAGCTTGACTTGGGGTTGAGTTCAAAAGCTGCCTCTCAGTCCAAATTATTCCCCTCACTACCTCCTCTTCCCCCGATGCTCATAGGCGTATGCATTACAAGCAGCCCCATCATCTTTTCCAGTTCTACTCCAATCCTGTGGTTTAAGTTGATCGTGTAGAAATAGGTTTGATTGATTAATAAACTGTGCTCAGGGTGCCTGAGTAAACACTTTGCATGTTGTTGTGAAAACGCCTAACTGGATGATCAGGCACTTACAATTGATTTTAACTTATCTCCCACATATCTGCGTGTAGGCACTTCTAACTATTACTTTAGTTCAATGTGTATTTGGAAAATGCATTTTAATCGAATACCGATGTCAGACTTTCACTCGGTGGTTTAACGACATTCTCATAACGTTTGCCCAAGAAAGTTACACAACAACCGCAGAGCTTTCTGAGTACAATCCCATTCCTGTAATAATTCAATGCCATGGCACCTACAGTGCATTCCGGCTTCATCTTGCCTGCAGACTCTCCCTGAGGGGACCTCCTGCACTCTTTATACACACTCACAAGCACGCAGTTCTCTGTAGAATTTGTTTTCCACAGAGGTAACCGACCGCAATCTTCGTTATTTTACAGATGGATAGTAGGCACGAACTTTAATTTTAGCATTTATGCACTCAAAGAAAATACCACTGCCGCGGGTCTTTCAATTTGTCAGCTTTGGTTATGTGATTTTGAAGGTATTCCCTCCGGGCTAATGCTAAATTAGTTTATTTGATAGCTCCGGGCATTTCGACTGTCTGGACTACTAAGCACAAGCACTTCAAAGCAATGTGAACAATTCATAAACTGCGTGAAGTATTGTGAGTGAGTTTCCAGCGTCAATGCTTTTTTTTTAAAATAATGATTTACAGCTCATAGAAATTCCCCTCAAAAAACCGTGACACTGCGCCGTTTCTGTCCAAAAGTCACCAGATGTTGCTGCCGATTGGCGAGATAGACGCTCAGTATTTTAACTATTGCGGGAATTTCTGATAATCCCGCACCCTTGTGGGTTGACGGCGGCTGTTTCTGATGGAGGGGGTGGAGTGGAACGGCAACGGCACTAGTGGGAAGTATTTTAAAGAAGCAAGGGTCTGGAAAACCCCTGAAGTGAGACGGTTGATTTGCAGATAGGCGGGCAACAGCTCTGTAATAGCAAGGCGCTGAGGAGCATACCTCAACGCATGGACTCAGTTCAGTACAGAAACTGTTCACATTCATGTCAGAGCGCTGTGTGTACCACAAACGCCCCGTTGTTTTGAGTCTATTTTTGTAATAAGCACCATACATTCAGTCATCTCTCGTCAAGGCCTGCCTCAGTCCACGCCGAAATGTCCGCACAGAACACTTTTCTGCAGATAAATAAGGGCGCCAGTGATTCCGAATCAAATATTCCGGTAATATTCCTGGCATTCCAATAGCTTTCGCGCCGCGGTCAGTTCATTGGACTTTCTCTTAGCAATGTGTCAGGGCTGGCAAATAATCCAGCTCTGCACATAGACAGTTTGAAATCTCTACAAAAATCTCATGGTTTTGCGTTCTTCATTCAACTTTTCAGTTTCAGTTCCCTATAACCTCATTCTTGTATAGTCGTTTACCTTGCACGAAACTTTAAAACAAACTCTACCTATTTAGATATAGACCCCAGATGACTTGTTAATGTAATTTGAGGTAAGTCAAATGGAGACCCTTCCTGCCCAAGTATGTAATGACACACCTTAGAGAGAGCAAAGACTCGAACCCAGAACAGAACAATAATGGTCCAGAGCAGGACTCTCATCATTGCAATCCTGCCAATGTCCACATATCATATGACATCTTTGACGGGGAGAACGCTTTATAGAATCCAAGCTGAAAAATATACACACCAAATCATAACAATCTTTAGCAACTTTTCTGTAATCTTCAACAGAACAACTTTCATCACTTGTCGTACTTTTCTCTCGTGGTTTAACTAACACTGTTTGTCAGGATGATCTAAAATAAAGATAATTTCCAGATCTGGCTCATTTTACGCCAATACGTTAAATCAAAACCTGGTTGCGCCCTAATGAACAATCCACCATCTATTGGAGAGTGAGTGTAACCCGGTGACCAGTGTTATTCCTATTATGAAATGCGACGACCCGAATTGAGTGTTAAACAAGGAAAGACCAGGCAAATCAATTGTGCAACTTGGACTTGTCTCGTGTTTGTTTGACAAAATCACAAAGTACCATAATATTGCCACAGAACAACTGTTGAACATAGACCACGGGCTACTGAGTATGTCCGAGTTGGGTCAGTTGAATTTATGTGTAAAATACACTCAATTTCTTTTCAAAATATTAGATTAGAAGATAATTAATTTTATCATGTCTTTTTTTTTCAATTCCTAGGGAACTAAACTTAATTTGGAGTTTATTGTAAAATAGAACTTTCTAAGAATCTTCCTTTGAAGTCAACCTTTATACTATGGATTTTTAAAAAACGAATGTTCAGTCAAAGGGGCTCGTTTACTACTTTGGCACCGCCTTGAATAGATTATGCATTGTGTTATTACTGACATATTTGAATAATTTTTAGCAGAGATCCAACTGTACCATCAATGTCAGATAGTTTTCAGGACACTGTTAAAGGTAACATGACAACTAAGGAGCAACACGTATGAAGATCTGAAACAAAACAGAAAGTACTGGAGAAACTCAGCAGATCTGGCAGCATCTGTGGAGAGAAAAACAGAGTTAACGTTTAGAGTCCAGTGACCCTTGTCAGAACTGAAGATATGACTTTTTTTAACCCAGAATTACTTAACAAGTTAAAATTGAGCTATTGTTTGTACTTAGACAGGTTTTCTAAACCACATGAAACATTGTAAAGTGATTAAATGATAGTTAATTCCAAATGCTTTGTAATTAATTCTTCATTAAACATATCATGGGCACACTCAATGTATACAACTTAACAAACCTTGCCCTTTTATGAGGTGTTTTAACTCCTTTGTTTCAAAATATTTGACAATCATCCGAACACAGATAAGACTTTAATGATTCAATTCTCCTCTTTGCAGTAGAAATTGATGCACTAAAAACAATTTAATTCCTAATGGATTTTATTGGTATCTGACTATTGATTGTAACATGCAGAATTTTATTCCCCAGAGACCAAGATAATGGATTCAGACTATAAAGATGATTTGGAAAATATAGATGCTGCAGGTAGGTTTAACAATCTGCTGTTAGGGTATGAGTTCTTACAATTCTTCCAGAAAGAGAATATAAATTAGCTTGAGTATCACAACAGAAAAGAATATTGCAGTGTTATGTTTCCTTCGAACCAACTAAACAAAACCCAAATGGTTTAAATGGCTCCAGGGAGTCATAAAATAGTGAAATTTAATCATGATATAGATGTCAATTCAAATGATCCTGCTAGAAACATCTGTTACCTCTGATAGCATCAGCACTCCAAACAGGTTTCAGTTAATGAGCATCTGAATGTGTTGTAGGATCCTTTATATCAAACTTTCACTGTCTCATTAATTTCAGTATTGGAACATATCAACACCACCTTCCATGATAACAGGGTCAACAATCCAAAGTTGCAATTGGTTGACCCTAGCTCATCTGAATTCATCCCATCCCCCATTCAACCTCTCAAACAAGGACATTTAGAAAATTAAGGCAATTAAGCAAAAAATCTTGTTGATGATTATCACAATAAATAGCTACAAGATACGTGGAAGACAGAAGAAAACTGACTGGATTTTAGGCAAGCAGTCTTTTTATATTAAAGACTAACTGTTAATAGTGAGCAATTAACATCTATTCCAAAGAGAAATACATAAATCAGGCAAGAATTTATATTAGAGTATGTCTCTCAGTGTGTACTTGGAGTCGTTACAGAGAGGTTTATTCTATTTATAGCCATGTTTGGAAGTGCACTTTACAAAGTTACCATGTTTACAAAGGCAATTGCCCACAATAGTTCTCACTTTGACAGTTGTAGTCCACTGATATTTCAAAATTATCACATATAAGAAGAAAAGTTAAAGGAAAAACTTTCAAGAGTAAACTGCATGGCTTCTGTTTGTATTTGATATGGCAAATTATGATTACACAGTTGCTAGAAAGCAGTACACATTTTTGTAGAAAGAGTTAAAGAATTACGGCATACCCAACTTGAAAAAAAAAGCAATAGTTTTTTAATGTTTTGTTTGTGACCTCAGTGGTAAGCTGAGCTACCTTATTTTTCTTTTCTATTATTTTGACCTTTAGACCAGGAATATAAAATAAGAAGTAGTGTCTCCTCCCTTGGTCACCTGTAAAGCTTGAATGGGGAAGTAAATTTAACACAGGAAGGAAATGTTCAAGAGGAGAGGCAAGATGAATTGACAGAAAGGAAAGAAATCTCCCAAGTATCACCTGAAGCATCTTTCATTCATCTTCTAGATTACAATTACAAAACAGCATTGTGACAGATCTGAGAATAGGCTAGCTGCCTCCTCTTAAAAAGGGAATTTGACTTTGGTATAGGGGGAATTATAAAAGAAAACAAAAAATATAAAAATGAGGTATTATTCTCACTGTTGTTTACTATTGAGACCAAAAATATTCACCTAAGTTTAATTGCTTAGGCAGCTTAAATTTTGAACATTAGGTCATTGAATCGATCAGCTCAGAAACAGGATATCCTCTGATGGTTCTTTGAATAAACAATTCAGTTGGTCCTTCTACCAAGTTGTTTCATTATAAACATTTTTTTTGCATGAATCAGTTTCTTCTTAATTGCTCTATCAAAATGCTTATAATTTTGAACACCTTTAATTTTCTCAATTAATTTTCACCATAATCTTCTCTTGTATAAGAAGAACAATCCTAGCCACTCCAATCTTTCCACATAACTGAAGTTCTTCATCCTGGTAACACTTTGCAGCCTCTTTTCTTTGTTCATTCCAATGGCATGCTGCAAAGAGTTCTGTATGATATCCTGGCTGAGACTTAGCTAATGATTTATAAATACTTAGAACGATTTTCTTGCTTTTGTGTTCTATGTCTCTATTTATAAAGTCAATGATCCTATATACTTTGATTAAAAACTTTAGCAACTTGCATTGACAATTTCAAGGAGCCCAATGTATTTCTGCACCTGTTTAAAATTGTACAATTTTACTAACATTGCCCCACTGCATTTCACTTATCTCATGTCCACCTTTTTACACCAGACTTCATCTGCCATATGCTTGTACCTTATATTAGTCCACATCTTCCTGTAGTCTGCTTCTATCCTTTTCACCATTTCACAGAGATCAGATTTTTATGCCATTTGCAAATTTTGAAGTTGTGCCTCTATAGCCAAGTCCAAGCAATGAATATACATCAAAAGGTCAGTGAGCCTGATACTAACCATAGGGCACATCACTGTGGGTGTACTTTCCTCCATTCTGCAGGTTCACCACTGACCTCTGCTTTCTATTTCTTGGTCAATTTTGAAACCTTGCTGCCACTATTCCTTTAACTCCAGTGGTTTCAATGGGTGGCACAATGCTTAGCACTGCTGCCTCACAGCACCAGAGACCTGGGTTCAGTTCCTGCCTCAGGCAACTGTGGGGAGTTTGCACATTCTCTCTTTGTCTGTGTGGGTTTCCTTCCACAGTCCAAAAAAATGTGCAGGTTAGGTAAATTGGTCTGGGTGGGGAGCTCTTCAGAGGGTCAGTATGGACTTGTTGGGCCTGCTTCCATGCTGTAAGTAATCTAATGTTATCCTATATTCAAATCTGCTGTGTGTTACTTTGTGAACATATCAATTGTGTTACCATCATTAACACTTTGCTTCATCAATAAACTGGACAAAATCAATCAAATATGTGTTGCCTCTGAAGTGCATCCTAACTATCATTTATTAATAATTCTTTTTTAATTAGAATTAATTTTGTCCTGGATTATGATGTTTAGAGGTTTCCCCACCATCAGCAGGAAGACTAACCATATAAACCTTTCTCTTTTTGAACTGATTTAGCATTTGAAACTTTCTAACTCTCTAACATCACTTCCCAAGGAAGATTTAAAGATTGTGGCCACACTGACATTTTCCTCCCCCAGCAACCAAGGGGTGCATCACTTTGCTATTTTGATTGCTCCAAAACTTTGAAGTAGCTATGCTTTATCTATTTCTATCTTATCCAATTTCTGTCCTCATTGATGCTTTATTATAACTTCTTTTATGAAGACAGATGCAAAGTATTTCCAATACTCAGTCACGCTTTCCGCTTCCACAAGAAGATACCTTTTTCTCAGTTTCTAATCAGCTTCATTCTTCCTTTCACTATTGTTAGTATGTCCTTTATGTTACTTGATATCCTTTCCATGTTCGTGTCCTGTACTTGCTTATTTCCTTTCTCACCAAAGTAGTTTTTATATTCCACATCATTCTCTACTAAACACAAATATTCCTTTAATAATAAAAGTAATGTTCAACAATAAACACAATGATTGAAATATTTTAACTTTGCAAGGATCATATTATTATTTTTTCATACTTTAAAAGGTGTTTTGTCCTCTGAACTGATCGTGATTAAACATTCAAAGTTTATTTTTTGATTTTATTTGCTACTTGCCTTTACAGAATGCCTTTTATTAATTTAGTTCTTTTCTTTGCACAATTTTCTGTACTTCCCTGTAAAGATGCAGAAACATTGCAAACACGCTAATATTAGAACTACTCCTGTGTGATAAGTTTTTTTGTCACTATTTTTATCCTCATCCACTTTTGCCTTGCATACTCCATATAGTTTGTTGGGATTTACGTTGTGAACAATTCTGTTAAAGATGTTTTAAAAACTGTTTGCAATTATAAATGACAAACATTACAGATATAATTGGTTACTTCATTGTGCATACCTGAAGTTGTTGGTATAAAAGTAATTACAATATATTCAAATAACAAATTTAATCAGTATTGCATTTCTGGAGCAGATTTATAAAGTTCTGGTGAAATATATCTGTAAGAGAAAAAAGAAAAGTTACGTTTTGGAGAAATTGAACGTTATAGTCATATTTGGATGATGTTAATATTTGCAAACACAAAAAAAAACTGAAAATAGATGAATGAGATTCAAACTGTGCTCACCAGTTTGTCATCCCATTTCAAGCTTATCAATTTTTAAATGCTTTTCTGTGACGATTTGATAAAATTGCACTTTCTGTACATTTTGTCAGATTTTTTTGTGAAGCCAAAACATGGCAATTTGTCAAGGTTGGTGTTCTCAAAGAGCTATAAAAAATATGGTAAAAATATAAATTATTCCATGAACTACTTGGAAATGAAGTATAAGCATATATTTATGACGAAAATCAGATATTTTTAAGAGATTTTGCTAAACAGCATGGATATGATTTAAAAACAAATAAGTGGAATTTCTACTGCAACAAAAATAAAACCACATACAGAATACGCAGAAAAGTAACTGCAACTTGGATCTATTTCCAAGATCTTGAGGGTCCCTGTACTTCATAGCCAGAGTCCTGGACAGTTTGATCAGAAAATCAAATTGTAGTGAATTCTTGAGAGAAGAGTTAGGCAATTGTCATCCAGAAAATTATGATTACAGACATAAAAAGCCCCTTCTGAAACACTGCCCAGGAGATATTATTGGATTTTCATAACATGCAACTTTGGAAATCTAAAGAATGTGTATTGACATAGAGCTAGGTAACATCTACAAATATTAATCCAAAGCTTATTTTTTATAATTTTGCCAAACAATTGAGACTAAAATATAGTTGATTTTTACAATGAAATAATAATTTATAGATAATCCCGAGTCAAGTCTAATTTCAATTTAAGATAAATTTATTCAGGTCTGATAGATCTCTACTCACTTTTCTCATTAGGGGACTGGGAAGTTAACTGGGAGGAAGAATTAAGCAGTCATTCTCCATGTTCCAGGCCTGCCTGACTGCTGGTGGTTGTAACATCTAAGTCAGCATCAAAGAGGTTCACAAAGATTTCCCTCAGGCTATGCTCGACTCAAAACATCAGATCTTTATTGATGTAGCAAATTACACCCCAAATACTATAAGCTATGACTTTTAATGTAATAACTTAAACCATATAAAATGTAGAAAAGAGGATTATTTCCTGGTTGCCATGTGACAAGGGTTGTCTTGGTGCACTCAGTGTGATGTGGTTCCATAGAAACAGGATGAAAATTGCAACTCCCATGATGCAGTGTTTTCACTGACAGTGAATATGTTAGTAGAAACCACAACTGAAAACATTGTTCTCATGCAAAACTATGGTCTTATTAGTTGTGTGTTAAGATGGAATAATCATTTACTCTTGAAACCTGAAGGAGCCACGTACCATAGTCAATGAATACAAATTACAGTGATCACAAAACCATCTGCCAGTTTATCTGACAAATTATTAAACAGTGTTCGCAAACTCATGTTATCATGCAGAATATTATCTGAAGAACAGAACTTTGAAGTTCTTGCCAAAACATAACTTGTCCAGAAATATATAAAAACCACATACATACAAATAGCTTGCATTTATATAGTGCCTTTAACGTACTTAAATATCCTAAGATGCTTCCTACAGAATGTAGAAAAGGCAATTTTAAATTTAAAAAACTAGGGAAGTCATTGTTGATATATGGAGGAAGAGTTTCTGGGGAGGAGCTTCCAGTCAGGTTCTTTTTGTTTTGTTTTGAAATTAAGTAAATTAGAACATAACAAAGTGAAAGGCCATTTCACAGCTGAACATGAGTTGTGGTATATTTTGTCAATTTTTAGCCATAGATTTAGAAAGTGCATTAACAGGATTAATGAAGGTCAGAACATTCTGTTTAGTATAAGATTAAACATTATACGTATTCATTTGATCTGGATAAGGCATCAAATTTATTGATTTGATCTGCACTCTTTATCAACCTAAGCAGCGACCAATAAAGGTTTAGAAGTAACAAAGATAGTCAGCAGAAAAAAAGTGTGAGCTCCTGTTTCTGAATTGAAGTAAATTTGGTTTCAGACATAATTTAATTAAATAGAACAAGGTTCTGTGTGTACATTAGGCATGGGCACTAGACAGCGATATGTGCTGTCTCCACTGCTATTTGTAATATTCTTTCTGATATTCTCTAGAGATGACCATTAGTATAAATGAAAGCATTGAAGACCTGTGGGTAAAAGGGGAGAAAAAAATTGTTTATATACTGTTGAAATGCTTTTACTGCTGAGTCAGGTGATCAATCCTCATATCCTTTAATATGAATATGCCAAGCTATGAAGTTATGTGGTGAACCTCAGCAATCAGAGACACTCTCAAAAGTGTGTTGTTAAAATATTAGGTGGAACAGCATATACTCTCATGGAAAGCAGTTTGATTGTAAGATTTGTAGTCTTGTGTGATATTATTGTAGAATTAAATGTACAGAGGTTACTAACATCACTTAACAAATATTTCAGACAATAACGTCCAGTGTCAGATCAGTATAACAGCAATTGTAAGAATAAAAAGCTGCTGCACAAATAAATTACATTTTGTTTCCCATTTAGTGTGCGATAAATAAGTAACTATAAAACAGGATTATGTTTTAGCAGTATGCAACCCGAGAGAATGATCAAGTTTGAAAAATACTCACCTTTATGTAAATTAGTGAAAAAAATGAATAAGCACATCTCCAAAGTTCCTCCCTCTGCCTCATGCTTAATATTGCACATGAAGTAATTGCTTAATATTGTAGATGGACTCATTACTTAAGATTGTAAATTGAATTTCCATTACACTGACATTGGTTTCCAATGAAATTTAAGAACTCAAAATCACCCTGAGGTGAAAGATCACTCCAAGCTTCTGAAATGCGAGGTGAGATTAACCCATCATCAGAGCTTTCAAATTGTAATGTATTGGAAATTAGATTGAATTTCCAAATGTCCTTGGGTATGCATTCTGGGCAATTTTTCAAATTTTGTAAAATGTTGTCAAGAAAGTGAATAAACCCACACTTTATTCATTTTGGGATATTTAGTTTTAAAAATATATCAATTATATAATGGGTATCTATCAACATGTTAACTAGGATTTAACTATTTGATTGGGGGATTGGTAGTGTGAGAGGGATAGTGGAACAGAAACATGAAATAATAAAATAGTCCAGGTAGAGAACAAGCTTGATCATCTAAGGGTGAAGTTTATATGGAATGAAAAATATACTTCACGATCATATATATTCTTGCACAGTGTTACTGATGCTGAAAAAAGCAAGCAAGTTCAGTAAATTTATAGATGATTAGAGTTACAAACCTCTGGAACTATTCTGTAATTTTGCACTTTTTGCCTGTTAAATTCACTGCAGAAGGGTTTTCATATCTTTTCTTTTCTGCCTCTCTTTCTCCTACTTTTGAATCCAATCCTTCTTCTACTCTAGTTATTTCGTTACCTGCATTTGATTTGACTCTATCTCAGCTGTCTTCTCCATTGTTTCTCTGTATGTTTCTCAGTTATCAAATCTCATTAGTGAAGGAGACTGCTGCAGTACGCTGTCATCAGCTCCAACACATTGCGGCACAGAATTCTTTTTTGAGCTGTAAAGTGTAGAGAAATGTCTAACTAATGGTTCTATTCCAGCAGCATCTGAATATGTTATGGAAAGTATATGTGTGAGGCACATTTTTAAAAAAATATTGATTTGAAAAACCAAGCTTTTTTCACAAATAGCTCTAAAAGCTAAATCAGCATCGCCTCACTTTGATCTCAACAAAAGCAGGTTCAAACAGCACATTAAAATCCTTCAAATCAAAATTTTACGATGGGGAATTCAAAGATCATTCAAGGTGATAAATCTTTTCATTCAGGTCTGGAACACTAAAATTCAGAGCTTCATTCTTCCTTTTCACTACACCCAAGGTGCATAAGTAAAGTCACATCCTTTTCCAAACACAAAACCTCACTGGAGATGATAAAAGATTGGCAAGTACAAACAATTTGTTATTTACTTTTCCACAAACCTGGGGTACTGATTTCCAGCTAATGCGTTCACTGCCTCTTACATTCTATAGCAAAAACTGATTTTGAACCTTTCATTTCCAAACATTCCACTCCAACTTTGATTGCATAATTGGAGTTCATCAGATACGTAGTTGTCAATTGTAGCATCTTGATCATGCCTTAACTGGAAGTTTAGATCAACTCCACGAACAAACAGGATAGTGTATAGAATATAAAACACTGCATTAAGTATCTTCAGACCCTATTGCAATGCATGTCAGGTTTTTCCATTGCATAAAGCATTTAATAAGAATGTCAAATATGTGAATTATGACATGATGCTGGGAATTTTATAGTGACATTGGTAATCTAGTACTAAGCACCACACATAGCCTCTTTATTCATTGATTTATAAATCTCTAAGGTACAGTAAAAGTCTTCCTTCTGCCAAATTGCTTGAATTCTTATGTTTTGGCAATGTCTTTCTGTTCAAAATTATGGAATCTAATAGACCATAACTCATAGCTTTAATCTGTTATCGCTACAACTAGGATGTTACATCCAAAAATAAAACAAAACTGCTATGCTGGCCAGTTTACTATAAGATCAACTGAAACCTAAAAGTGATCCAGGTTTCACAATGACCTATATTTTACTTAATCTGGATCATTTGGAATATGGGTGGTCAGTCTTTTTAAAATAATGGGATTGTGCATGCCCGGGAGAATGTGTTGTCACTATATACACACAGCACCAAATTTCTGTCACAATTTATTCTCTTTGACAATGATGAGTTAACAAGTAGCTACTATCTTACATTGCAACCAGCATAATTAGGATTAACCTAGAAATAACCATTTGTATATTAGTGTACAACAATGTAGCATGTTCGGTCATCAATTAATTGTCCACTATTTTAATTGAAGTGTTAATCAATTTTTAAAATAAAAAGAATTGTTGCCCTGGTAAAATTGCAAGCAAGGAAAATAACAGCAGAGTAACAATGGCAATAGTAATTCCTCAGCTTTCATCATTATTAACATGTTTAAGATATATCTGGTGATAGAACACAGAACATAGAACAATACAGCACAGAACAGGCCCTTCAGCCCACGATGTTGTGCCGAACATTTGTCCTAGCTTAAGCACCTATCCATGTACCTATCCAATTGTCGCTTAAAGGCCACCAATGATTCTGACTCTGCCACTCCCACAGGCTGCGCATTCCATGCCCCAACTACTCTCTGGGTAAAGAACCTATCCTTGACATCCCCCCCCCATACCTTCCACCCTTCACCTTAAATTTATGTCCCCTTGTAACACTCTGTTGTACCCGGGGAAAAAGTCTCTGACTGTCTACTCTATCTATTCCCCTGATCATCTTATAAACGTCTATCAAGTCACCCCTCATCCTTGGCTGTTTCAATGAGAAAAGGCCTAGCACTCTCAAACTATCCTCATACGACCTATTCTCCATTCCAGGCAACATCCTGGTAAAGGATATATCAAAATATATCAACATCCAGACCTTTCAGTGTGAAAATGTGGTTATTGATAAAGTGGTAATATGCAGCTGTCCACCACCATATTTAAATTGTTTTTTTTGATTGAAAGTAATTAAATAACTAAATTACAGCTCAAAATTTGTACACTTTAAAATACTTACACTTTACGTTTATTTCTCCAATTCTTTTCCTTTTCAGAGCTAAAGGTGACCATTTATATGGATATTTAATTAAATGGTTGTCATCAGTTTTCTGCTATCAATAAAGAGGCCATTGTTTCAATGTGAGCCTGTACGATAAGTATCAGTGGGCCTCTCTTGAATGCAGCACACTGCAGGTATGTACAATCGTATTCTCACTGAGCATACCATACAGACACAGAGACTTAACACTTAAAGCAGAGTCACTGTCTACTGCAGTGGAAAATGGAACCTAGGACAAATATTGTCCTCTTGCTGAATGGGGACGATTAAAGTCCATGATGCACATCTCCCACCACCCGAGAAGATTTTGGCAAATAGAATTAAAATACTGTCTCAGCAGGTCTGGCAGCATCTGTAAGGAGAGAAAAGAGCTGACGTTTCGAGTCTAATGGACCCTTTGTCAAAGATTGTCCAGCATTTTCTCTTTTGGTTTCAGATTCCATCGTCTGCAGTAATTTGCTTTTAAAATACTGTCTGTTATCTGTATAATACATGGTACCATTTCATTTCCCAGCAACCCAGGGGTGTTTGGCCAGATGGTTCAAGGATAACCCTAATGGCACCTGTAATTATTTAATTCTTTTTTGTATTTTCTGGTAAATATTGCAGTAATTTTTATATGCATTATTTGTTTAGGTGCGTACTCAGTAATTTTTGGGGAGAACTTTGAGGTCAATGTTTTTCTTCGGGGTTCTAAACATGCCAATGCTTCAGAAAAGTTCACAAGGGACAAGTAAGTGCAAATGATACCTGAGCATTCTGTCTGCACTTGATGTTTAAATAAGCCTCATGTATAGAAAGACCTTCACATTGTTTGGACATGTCAGAGGAGATCAGTATTCAGCAGTTCTGCAACATGAGATGAGCTGTCACACACTGTGCCATCTGCTGCAGAGTGACACACAACAAGGAAGGCATTTCATTTAGCAGTAAAGGTTAACATGACATGAATATTTTACACTGTTGGACACTTTCAAGCCACCCAGGGGCATGTGCTGCATCAGATAACCTGCAGTGTGCACCTGTGTCAAGCATGCAACACAGTGCTTGCAAAGATGATCACCATCACCACTTTGTCTGTTGGGAAGAATACCTTCTGTACAAGTTGCAGCTTTCTCCAGATGGCAAGTTATCCTGGAATATAAGGCACTCTAAGCACATGAGCAACAGACTCTTTACATCAAACCCATGGCCTTTGTAAGTAGAAGGTGCTCACACTCACATAATGTACAGGTACTATCTAATTGCAGATTAGACAATTGCCCATACCATGGGCTATCATTATCTAAGGAAAGATATATAAAAATGGATTTCAGGGAATAGGAGATTGTGCTATGAGGTGAAATTCAATACACTAGGTCTGAATTTCCTGGAATTCAGAAGAAGGAGCAGTAATCTTAATGAAGATATTAAATACTCAAAAGATTTTAAATGATAGATTCTAGGCAGGTACTTTTCTTAGCTGGAGTTTCCAGAATTAAAGCCACAGTCTCACAATAATGAGTCAGTCATTTAGGGCAGAATTGAAAGATTTATTCATCATTATTGTAAATCCTTGAAATTTTTTACCTCAGAATGCTTACAGATACTTGATTTTTGAGGAAATTCAAGTCAGAGACCAATGAATCTTTGCATATAAACAGGGGTGAAGGGATCTGGAGGAAATGTCAAATGTTGGGGTTGAGGCAGATTGTATTGAATGGCAGAAAAGGTCTGAAGAGCCAAGTGGCTTACTTTTTAAAACATTTTTTGTGTTCTTTTGAAAAGACAAGCCAATTGCGTGATGCCCAACTTTTATTCCCACCAAAGCCATTGGAGTGTTGATATTTGCTCTAAAAACATTTCATGCTGCTGAAGACCATTAAGAATAATTTTGTGCATGGAGTCTGTCAATATATAGACTAAATCATGTCCTGTTCACATAAGTGCTACAAGTAATATCCTCTTCTGTTTTGTAATAAAACAGAAATTACTTTCCTTATTACCATTGATGGGGAGTTATGGGTTACAAGCAGCTAGCACATTGTTTTGATCTTTGGAATGTCATCTTGGCACATCCACCTTGTCCTGCCTTCAGCAGTTAGATTGCAAGAAAGCAAACAATTTACAACAAATGCACATTCCTCAAGATCAACGGTACAAGACTCAAATTGTTCTGCGCTGATGCTAAACATAGAAAGTACATCAGGTGGGAGAATCCAGATTGATTCTAAAGGAAAGCAAAGTCAGATTTCAAAATAAGATTCTTATAAGAAGTCCCAATGCAATTTATTATGTTGTCAAGTTGGGCCTTGTTGCTGGATTCAGACTGTATGTCTACTACAATCACAGCATCTGCATGAGACATTCTGGGTGTACTTCCCCTACAGTAGGTTTGACATTTATATCAGGTGATTTTAGTTAAAACTGACACTAAATTACAAGTGTCAATCTGGTGTGATGCCGAATCACACAAAGGCAGTGATAGGGTAAATATAATGGCAGACCTCAGGCCAGTCAGATGCAACAACTCTTTAATAAAACCAGGTCCGTCTCTGTAGTTCACAATCACAGAGTGCAACCTAACTAAGGGTTTGAATATTTTCCACTTTGAAAGCATCTACTACCATAAGCTGCTAGTTGATGTCTTCAATGTGTTTCCATTGGATGTGAGGGGTTTCTGAAACACACATCCGTCAGCGCAGTGTGCTACTTGTTTGGATTATTTCTACATCATAAACTTGTGGTGGGGAAAGCAGGCATTTTCACAGGCAGAGTAGAACTGAGCAAGATGGAGTTTGAGAGAAATTCTGATTGGAACAAACAATTCCTATTTGGGGTAAATAGTTGATCTGAGGTAGGAATGGTGTGAGTGTGTGCGACCATCAGTGTATGAAGAGTCAGGTGGATTCCTGGACTCTTTCATGTGAAGATGCAGAAGGTAACCACAGCCACTAACAGCAAGGCAACATGACACCAGCTGGATGGAGTCAAACCAATACCACCTTGGCTTTAACCATGCAAAATGTAAATCCAATGCAATGTTAAACACTGCAGAGTGTTTAAATCCCTTCTACTTTCGCTTTATAACCTTATTCAACCTTAATTTAAACGTTTAGATTGCTTGGATTCCCAGACCACATCACCCACCATCCATACCCTTTATACCTTCTGCTCTCAAATTGATTGCATTTGTCATTTTTGGGAGACAGCTGTGACCCTTGCAAATATCCAGGCAAGTGCAAACCTGTCTATCAAACAGGACAGTTACAGTTCCAGTCAGGCAGGAGCCAAGCAATGTAAACAGGGTTCTGCCTGGCTGAAACCCAAAGTGCAATCTTAGACTGGTAGCTGCAGCGTAAATGCACCTTAGGAAACTCCAAAGCCTGGTCACCATGGCTTAGTAATTAGATTCTGAGAGGCTTATTATGGCCTGCTCAAATGCAATCTCTTATGCTCTGCTCCTTTGACTGCCTGTGCTCACACCTTCCCCCCCCCCCCCCCCACCTCCCCCACCTTTGGCATAGGACGGAATGAGAACTCATTATGAGAAGAATCATTGGCAAGAAGCTGTGTCCCACTCTGATGGAAATAAACCACACACTGTGCTACCACAACACTATGTTTATTTACTTACTTTCAATATGAGTCATCAAGGAAAGGAAGCCAGTACTGTATGAAACTGCATGATAAAAAATAACAGAGACACCTTGAGAAAGTAATAATAAAATGGCTGTCTTAGGAAATTATGATCACAGAAGAACAGCATTAAATAAATGCCAGGACCTATAACTTAGAAAATACAGAATTTGAACATGTTTCGAACAAATAACATGGAGAATAGCGATTACACTTTTGAACCTAAATGTCATTATCGCAAGTTTGTAGTTTGAAAGAAAGAAAGACAATTTTCTGGGTAAAAGAACAGATGCTCACATCAATTCTTTTATCACAAAATTAAAAGCTATTTTCTTCTAGCTTTAAATATCTCATATTCCAAGGACCATATTTCTGAAGAGAGGTATCTTTTATTCTTTCATGGGATGTGGGCATGTTGCCAGTTGCCCTTGAGAAAGTATTGGCAAACCACCTTCTTGAACCGCTGTAGTCCGTCTGGTGTAGGTATACCCACAGTGTTACCAGAGTGGAAGCATCAGGATGTTGAACTAGCAAAAGTGAAGGAGTATAGTCCATGTCATGTTGGCACGTATCTTGGAGGGGAAATTGCAGGTAGTGATGTTCCTAAGCATCTGCTGCCTTTGTCCTTCAAAGTTGGCTCTGATGCCCCATGTGGGATATAGGTAAAGTAGTGTTACTTCTGCAATCATAATTGCTTATGCAAGGTAAACGAGCTCACACCAGTGTATAATTGTTTCAGCCAAGAGCTGAGTCAACAAGAATGAAAACTATGTGAAGGAAATACATAATTGTTTTTGTATTAGCTAAAATGTGCACACAAGAATGAAATGTGCCTGCAAACAATGGTAGATGTTACAGACAAATAGATAAGGTGCTGTGAGGGGAGGGGGTTAAGCTAGATATGCCTATACTAACAGTAGTTATAAGCATCTATTTCCTGTTTCTGCAAAAACAAGAACAAACCACAATCAAGAAGTCATGATGTAATAAGGTCATAGCAAGTAAGGGAAACAGATGGTAATGAAGGAGGATATACCTAACAATGGACCATGGCAGAATATGGTCAAATAGCCTTGTGAGGCCAGAAATAAGCATTTTGTCACAGACAAGGCCGGATAAGGCAAGAGATAAGCAAGAGTAATGGGTGCCTGTCTTAGAGAAGTGAGAGATGTAAATGGGGAGGAGCAATGGAAGGAGAGAATAGGAACGAATTACATAAATATTGTGTATTAGTTGAATTCTGTGTGTGTGTGTGTGTGTGACTGCCTTTGTATACAGTAGACACCATATCCCTCTTGCAAGAGCAAAATAAATGACACTCTTGATTCAGATCTTGTCTCGGACTGAAATTATTGAAGTGAGTGAGCTTTGTTTCTCACACCCCATGAAGACCAATAACTTCTTTAAAAACGAACTGCCCGTGGCATCAACACAAAGAAAATCGCCAGAGAAGATTATATTTTTAAAAACTCTAACTGCAACAAAACAAATAAAATCAATATAATTCGATCATTACTTAATAGATGATGCATAATAAAATTAAGTTTCACATTAATTAGATAATGCAACAAATACATATCTCACACAGTTAGAAATATTTTGGACTATCAAATGGATCACAGTATTTTCAAGTTGGCCTTCACAACATAGGATGTCTCACACCCCACAATAATTTGCCCCTTGAACCACATTTGTCAACAGGTGCATTTATCACTAATGAAGTGCATATTTACAAATTCTCTCTCGCTCAGGTCATGGGCGCACCTGATGGCATAGAATCTCCAAAGACTCCCCTCCCTGATCCCTAGGACTTGTCTTGCGGGTTCTGAAAATGTCTGGTCTAAAGATATGTTGCCACTCCTGTCTTCCACTTTCTGCTCTTTCCAACTCAATAACACTCGTAATAACACAGTCTCTGTTTATTCTCAGAGACTTGCCTCAATACCAGGATTATTTGAAGATTACAAACAGAAACTTTTTTCCACTTGGAAATAATTACTTGATTCTTCTTTGGACAAATTTTCAGTGTGTTCTGAAATGCTATCTAGAAAACACTGCCTGACCTAACCACACTGGAATTAGTATGCTTTATTTTTTCCTTCTTAACTGATCATCCCCAAAGCAATCTCAGGCTGCATACACATTTCTTGGAATCTAGTCATGTGATATTCAACCAACGTACTTTCTGAATACACGCAAGCCCTCTTTGATCTTAAAAGAACGTTGAACAAAAGGAAATGCAGACTTTTACCAGCTCACAAGTCATCAGTGTGGTAGAAGTCACTGATTTCAAAGGTGCTGCTGCAAGACACTTTGCAAGTTGCTACAAAATTTCTTGTGATTGTGCTGCCACTGTGTGTCAGAGATGGAATGTTTAAGGTGGTACTTTGGATTCCAGTCAAGTGAGCCACTTTATGCTGATCGTGTTGAGCTTTTTCACTTCTCCAAGTGGAGGCTATACTATCACATTCTTGACTTGTGCCTTGTTGATGGTGGATGGACCTTGAGGATATAGGAGGTGAGGATCATCACAGGATTCCCAGGCTCTAATCTGCTCTTGTCACATTATTTGTATGGATGGTTCAGTTCTATTTTTTTGTTGGTAGCATCTCCCAGGATGTATATAGAATAGGGTTCAGTGATGCTAATACCATTGAAATATTAACAGGAGATGGTTAGATTCTTTCTTCTTAGAGAGTCATTGCCTGGCACAGTGTGGCATAAATGTTATTTACAGCTTCGAATTTGAATTTTAGCTTGCTGCCTATGAATACAGCCTGCTCCAGTTTTTGAGAAATTGTAATTAGTTCTAAACATTATGCAATCATCAGCAAATATCCAAACTTCTCCTTATGATCCCGACGTTATTGCGGAGGCAACTCAATCGTTTTGCCTATCACACTACCTTAAGGATCCCCTCCAGTAATGTCTTTGTGACTGAGATGATTGATCTCCAATGACCACAATTATCTTTCTTGTGCTAAGTATGACTCTAACCAATGAGGTTTTCCCCCTGCTCACCATTGACTTCAATTTTGCTAGAGCTCCTTAATGCCATACATAGTCAAATGCTGCCTTGATGCTATGGGCAATCACATTTACTTCAGCTCTTGAGTTGCTCACTTTTACAGATTGGTGGGATAGTAATTGGCTGGATTGGATTTGTCCTGCTCTTTCATAACAACACAAAACCTGGGCAATTTTCCACTGAGGAGATGCCATTTTTTGTAGTTGTACTGGAACAGCTTCATTAAAAGCATGGCTAGTTCTGGAGCACAAGTCTTCAGTACGACAGCCAGGATATGATCAGGGCTCATGGCCTTTAACTATCCAGTGCCTTCAACAATTTCCTGAAGTGATAAAGGAGGCCTGAAAAAGGGCGAGAAATTCATCTTTACACTCCATAGTGTAAGGTCAACAGTTCACACGAGATCAATATCAAATAAAATTGCAATCTGAAATTAGAAAAAGTTAACTTCTAGGTGTGAATGACACCTCCTGGAAATAGGTGTTAAGCAACTTGCCCATGCGAATCAGTGCCTTAACCTCGCTGTTAGATCTAGATTAAAATTGGTTTGCAAATGAGCAGACCATATAGGAACTTAAGAACTGGGAGCAAGAATAGGCAATTCAGCTCCTCCATTTAGTACAACCATAGTAGATCTCATCTCGGTCTCAAATGCACTTTCCCGCCTGCTCCCCATAACCCTTTACCTCATTGTTAAATAAAAATCTGAGATCATCCCCTTAAATGTATTCCGAATCCAAACATGCACCACCTTCTGGGATAGTGAATTCCACAGATTCATGACCCTTTGAGAGAAATAATTCCTCTTGATCTCTGTTCTAAATCTGGCATCCCTTATCCTAAAACTATGATCTCTCATTCTGGATTGCCCCACATGGGGAAATAGCTATTATACATTTTTTTAGCATCTCAATTAGGTCTACTCTCATTTTCTAAACCTTAGCCTTACCTATTCAATGTTTGTGACATAAGTACTCAGCTCAGTTATTCCTAGCCTTAAGTAGACATACTAAACTGAAACTGAACTAGACATATTAAACTGAAAAAAGTAAAAAAGCATCTTAACATTCACGCTTTTGTGGAGCTAGAAGGATAAGGATTGCTCCTCGTGTTTTCACAAATATACTGGAGACTGCCAGTGTAGGTCAGATACCTCCAGTTCATCAGTCTCACAGGACGTGTATCCAGGCACTCTTCTATTTCACCTTCCCCTCTCCTGCATAGGACCTGTCTGCAGATTAACTCAATCAGACCTCAGGCAAACATTTCTGAACGCATGTTGCAATCTCAGCACTCATTTTGCACAGGTTTCTGGCACCTGTGGAATTTCCCTTCTTAAAGAGAGTTGTTCAGGATCAGCCTGATGATAACTCACTGTCTGCTTTTTTGTTTTTATGACTTCAACAGTCTCCCTGCCATCCCTAGCCCCACGTCATTAATCAGGATCAGTTAAGAACTCGCGTCATGAGCATTTCTGAGTGCCAAATTCACATCCTATCACTTTGTAATTGCTGTGGCAAAATAAGCTAGGATTTGAAAATACATCTGAACAAGGAGTGTAAAATTCTGGCAAAAAAAACTTTTTAAAAAATTATGAAGTAACTTTTTCACCAACACCGCAATCATTTTTAATTCCAGATATTCCCTAGAAACCTTTTGCAGTTGATGCTGCTAAACAGGTTTTCTATTTCTAAGATGTTTTCTAGGAATTTCTTCCAAAGGTCATTGAATTTTACTTTTGATCTGTCATTTGCATTTTTTGTTTAATACAGTCCCTGCCTTAATCATATTTAGTAGATAAGAAAATATTTACTGAAAATGCATATGATTTAATGATGTCATACAAAGAAGAGTCTTTGCAATATCCTGACTTCAGCCAATTCCAAGAATTGGACAGAATGCCCAGCAGTTATAAAAAATTGACTTCATATGCCTGTTATTTAGTGTAAGACTAATATTTTGTTGGTGAACAATATCAGATAAAAATCCTACTCTCCCAGTTTGAGAATGTCGACTTCTCGGTGTGAATGATGCCCACGAAACAGGTACGAAGCAGCTTGCATATGCAAATCATTACATTGACACCAACAGTTAGGTCTTGATCAAAAGTCGTTTGCAAATGAGTAAATTTTGTACCATAAATGCTCAGCCCAGTTTGTCCTCAGGTTGAGAAAGCAGAGTTAACATTTCGAGTCCAGTGACTCTTCCTCAGATATTCTGTTCTGAAGAAGGATCAGTAGATTTGATATGTTAACTCTGCTTTCTTGCCACAGGTACTCCCAATATCTCTTTGAGTTTTTCCAAAAATTCCCATTTTTGTTTCAGATTTTCAGCGTCTTTGTTCTTTGTTTTATGTTACTCAGGTCTAGTCACTCCTGGTCTTGGACAGTCTAAATAGCTATGTTCAATGGAACCAAAAAAAATAAGAAAACATTTGAATAGTTCAGTTTTGTGAAGTTCATGAACTAGTTTCAGTTCCAACTTCCACCTTATAACTGGCAAGTCGTTTTGTGCAAACCTTTCCAAAGCATCTGGCACGCCTACACATTTCCCTCTGATTATACAGCTTCAAGAAAGGACTACCAAGTGATTTATTTCCTTGGAAATATATTCAATCCAATTTTTAATGAAGTGGTTGAATAATACAATTCCTCTGGGCATTGTCATAAGTGAAATTGTGCAATATCGGCTTCATTCAACAAACAAAGCACTGTTATTTCTGACAGTTTTTATCATTGTATTAGCAACAATTTGTAAGAAGAATTGGCTCCGAAGACAGCATTGGTAGCTATGGTGTGCAACACAGTAGCAGTAACTGCATGGAAATCATAATGTCTTGTCATTATAACAAGGAGAATTAACTTTAATATTAACATGAATTTTGTAACTTTGACCACGCAATTCCA
Organism: Hemiscyllium ocellatum; assembly: GCF_020745735.1. NCBI lineage: Eukaryota > Metazoa > Chordata > Chondrichthyes > Orectolobiformes > Hemiscylliidae > Hemiscyllium > Hemiscyllium ocellatum. The sequence goes on along the minus strand of NC_083425.1, from coordinate 21,803,586 downwards.
GTGAAATTGTGATCACTTTCAGCTGAACATGCATTCAGAGGGATTCCCCTCACCCGTGCTATTTAAAGGAGCAACTATACAACTTGCAAATGAGGTGTTTTTGAGTTCCTAATAGTATTGATAAATTTGTGAAAATACTACAGCTTGTTTGTGGAAGCCTGCAAGGGGCCATAGTGGGAACTATTGTGAACTACTGCAAACATTTAGGGAGGATAGGGTTATTAGTCACCTCCACACATCTAGAGGTGCATGAGAGATATATTCAGTGCTTTTTTTGTGCCCAAACAAGGGCATTCAGCCCCTCCAGCCTTCCCTCCATACAATAAGATCAAAGCTGATCTGCCCAGGCCTCAAATCCTTCTCCTTCAGCTTGTCACAGCCCTTGACTCCCTGATATTTGAAAAAAAAATCATTCTCTTGTAAATACTTTCAGTGATCTAGCCTCCACAATTAGAGGTGTAGTTCTGGGATAGAGAATACTAAATGTTTGCTACCCCACTAGGAGAATAATAGATTCATAGAATTATACAGTGCAGAAAAGGCCCTTCGAGTCCATCAAGTCCAAATTGCCAAAAATCCACTCCAGTGCACACTAGTCCCATTTCCCACATGAGGCTACGGCCTTGAATGTTATGACATGTCAAATGCTCATTCAAGTACTTTTTAAAGACTGCAAGATTTTCCACCTTATCTACCTCCCAAGCAGAGCATTGCAGACCCCCACCACACTTTGAGTGAAACTGATTTTCGTCAAATCCCCTCCAAACTGCCTGCCTTTCACTTTAATATTATGGCCCCTTGCTCTTGATCCTTCCAGTCAGGGGAAGGCTGCTTCACCCTGCCAGTATTCCTATGTTCTATTATTGACAATGGTCACCATAGTGACCTCGAGGCAGAGAAATTCCTTCACAACTGTCTTAAACCAGTGTCCCTTTATTTTGTAACTAACACTATTGTTCAAGACTCACTACTACTGGAAAGATCTTCCTGTCAAGTGCACTCAGAGGGAGTTCAAGGAAGATCCTGCCTACTGTGAATTTTAAAGCAATTTACTCATATCTCCATCTCACCCAGGAGCAATACCCAATAAAAGTGATTTAACAAGGACATGGCCACTGAATTGTCATCCGTTTCAATGGAGCCTCTAGCCTTACATCAGCAACGTGGCCAAGAGCCAAGGTCACAGCCATATTTAATGTCTATATATGACTGGATCATTCCACCTGGGAGCAGGTAATTATCCATACATTATCCATCAATGGTTCGGGGTGATGCAGAGGCTTGGAATCTGTATTGTGTTTTTATAGGCGGGGGAAGCAGGATGAGAGAGCACTTAATGTTCCCAGGGTAGCAGCATCATGATGGTGCAGGGAGCCTTTGTGTACACACACATAGCCCTGAGGAACCCCCATGTGTGCAATAACCACAAAGATACCATTCATTAATGTCGAACTAGCATACAACTATGCACAAACCATAGTTTCAATGAATGCCCACTATTCTAATAGCAGGAGGCACTCTGGTGTTCCTGCTATTTTGGGTACCCAAGAAAAAAACAAAAAAATAGTTGCCAGGAAATATTTCTTCCACACCTTGCAGACGGAGCTTTTCTACATTTGACCATGCGAATATAAGGAACATACAATGAAAGCTATACAGCCACCAGGGACCTTGTGGAACACAACAGTAATTTGCTAAAGCAATGTTCAACATTTAAGGGGACCCCTTCAGTTTAGTCCAAAAAACATCTTCAGGTTTGTGGTGGCCTGTTATCCATAATGACACAACCATTGCCAAGAGGATCCAGAGGCCACTTTAACTGTAGGAAAAAGATAAGAAAGAAGAGGAGTTTTCAGAGCTCCTTTACTCTGCAGGGCTGTCTGGGAGTGCCTGCTCGCAATCCACTTCATTTAAAAGAGAATTCCTTCTTCCACATGACTCCACCAGCCATATAAGATACACAATCAGAGCAAGTTCTTACAATACAAGCCATTTATAGTAATATTTTGTAACAAAAGCAGTTATGTAAATAGGACTGAATTCTTCACCTTTGTTCATTTTCTTAGAGCTGAAAATGTGTTGCTGGAAAAGCGCAGCAGGTCAGGCAGCATCCAAGGAACAGGAGATTTGACGTTTTGGGCATAAGCCCTTCTTCAGGAATCTCCTTCTTCAGGAGATTCCTGAAGAAGGGCTTATGCGCGAAACGTCGAATCTCCTGTTCCTTGGATGCTGCCTGACCTGCTGCGCTTTTCCAGCAACACATTTTCAGCTCTAATCTCCAGCATCTGCAGTCCTCACTTTCTCCTTCATTTTCTTAGAGTCTAATGGATCTTCTGCCTGGCATGGTGCTCCTACAGAGTATTACCGCCGTGGTTGCAGCATGGCTGGTGGAAGACTGCTAATCTTCAACCTGGCAGGATGAACTCAAGCAGATCTGGACCTTGAGGGTCTGGCTTCAGTTTGCACCTTTTTTGTCAAGGAGTTGATCAACATTTCCATTTTGAAAAGCCTGGGCACCCCACTGTGCATGTGGTACTCTGGAGCCATATTACTCCATGCATCTTAACAGTGGCAGGAAGTTGTCTGATAGAGCTGACAATGCATCAAGAATCATAATGCACATGCTCACTCTGTCAAAGTCCTCAACTGAGTGTCCTGTAGCAGAACTCGTCTGTGATCACAACACCTAGTTAAGCATCCACATGGACTTTCCATTTTCCCTTGGGTTTGCTACAGTCAGCTCACACCTGCTGACTCAACATGTGCTGATCATAACCTGGTACTAATCTTTAAAATTTGCACAGTGCCAGTGTCTAAGCTGATGGCAGAGCGTGTCAGACAATTCATGGTACTTCTTCAAAAGAGTTGTGACATTGCTCTCTCTCTCTCTCTCTTCCTCCTGAGATTGTTGTTATTGGCCTAATGGTAGCTCTTTGGTACAGTAAGATCTTTTTTAAAATTGCCCCATTTAAAGTTGCTTCACTTTAACATGGATAAGTTATCGGAACCATCATTTTTGTTCTGTGTTTTTAAATTTTGCTTTCCTGTTTCAGTTGGTGCCATCCTGGTGTGGACTTTCTGCCTTCTTAGCTAAGGACGCTCTGTGCACCCAGCCTCCCCATCTCCCAGTTTGTGACCTACCCCTCTGCTCGCCTTTCTGCTCTTAGCCCATCCCCTCCTTGAACCTCTGAGAGTGGGGCTTGAAGTCTGTGCACCAGCTGCCTTTACTCATTGGACTCCAGACTGCCTGATTCAGGCCTCGCTTACTCCTAGCCATGATGAAACCTCAGCCTAAGCGCACATTTGTGAGAGGCAATAGAGACTCTCCTGGCTGGAGGTCACTGTCCTGGCGAACCACCCAATGCCAGACTATTAGTTGTATAATTGGCTGTATAATATTAAAGTTATGGGTGAGCCTCTCTTGAAAGTGTAAAGGAAAGAGGTCAATGACTGTGTTGCATTACATTTAGGTGATATGCCTGCCAAAACTGAATAACTGAAATATGTGGAGCCAGTGAGAGGTGGGCATGATGCTGGCAGCATTAAAATGTGTGTGACATTGAGATGGAGCTTCTGAATGTCAGGCCTGAATCCTGAGTGCCAGGGCCTGCTAATGACGCAGTGATAAGGCTGTGTTGCAATAGGAGATACTCCTCTTGACTGGCTGTGAAAGCTTGACCTTAATCTGTATCTTCCAGGCTGGCAGGATGTCTGTCATGACTAATCTTGGTAGATTTCCCCCTAGCCATTTCACTTAAAGATTCAATTTTCAAATCACTATCACAATATGAAGTGAGAACTTACTGCATGTGAAAACAGAAGACCAGAAACAGAGGTTGGGGGTGGAAAGCAAGAGATTCCTGATTGCATCATCTGCAACTTGCACCTCACACCTGATAGCAGGATAAGTAGCTTAGGATCTGAGGCATAATTCAGGAAGATTACATCATCCTGAATGCTCACAGTGATGCTGGGTGCAATATGATCAGTCACTGCTGGCCCATATTATGGAGCACCATCTCATCTTTTGGGCTAAAGTAGTACTGGGGTGCTTATCTAATGTCCATTATAGAATCATGGAGTCATACAGCATGGAAACACAACCTTTAGTCCAACTAGTCCAGAGTGACCATGTTCCCAAATCGAAACCAATTCCACCTGCCAGCATTTGGCCCATATCCCGCCAAACCTTTTCTGCTCATGTACTTCTCCAAATGTCTTTTAAATGTTGTGACAGTACCTGCATCCACTGTTCCCTCTGCCAGTTCATTCCACATATAAACCACTCTCTGTGTCAAAAAGTTGCCCCTCATGTCCTTTCTAAATCTTTGCTGCAAATGTGTTGCTGGTCAAAGCACAGCAGGCCAGGCAGCATCTCAGGAATAGAGAATTCGACGTTTCGAGCATAAGCCCTTCATCAGGAATAAGAGAGAGAGAGCCAAGCAGGCGAAGATAAAAGGTAGGGAGGAGATTCCTGAGATGCTGCCTGGCCTGCTGTGCTTTGACCAGCAACACATTTGCAGCTGTGATCTCCAGCATCTGCAGACCTCATTTTTTACTCGAAGATTTTAACCTACTGCGAATCCTCTTACAAGGATGCCTTCCTTGAAGAAGCTCTCTTCCTCCCTCTACAAGGATTTCAGTGAGTCCCTCTCTCACTGCACCCCCCAGGTCATCTCCTCTGCACAGAAACTCTTCAACTCAGCACCGCCCTCCTAACCTGCAATCCTCTTCCTGACCTCTCCGCCCCCACCCCACTCCGGCCTATCACCCTCACCTTGACCTCCTTCCACCTATCCCACCTCCATCGCCCCTCCCCCTAGTCCCTCCTCCCTACCTTTTATCTTCGCCTGCTTGGCTCTCTCTCTCTTATTCCTGATGAAGGGCTTATGCTCGAAACGTCGAATTCTCTATTCCTGAGATGCTGCCTGGCCTGCTGTGCTTTGACCAGCAACACATTTGCAGCTGTGATCTCCAGCATCTGCAGACCTCATTTTTTACTTTCTAAATCTTTCTCCCCTTACCTTAAAAACAATCCCCCTAGTTTTGAATTCCCCCACACTAGGGAAAAGAGGCTTGCTATTCATTGTATCAATGCTCTCATGATTTTATAAACATCTATAAGGTTAATCCTCAACCTCCTCTGCTCCAGTGAAAAAGGTCCCAGCCTATCCAGCTTCTCTTGATAATACAAACTCTCCATTTCCAGCAACATCCTGGTAAATCTTTTCTGAGCCCACTCGAATTTAATAATATCCTTCTTATAGCAGGGAAACCAGAACTGCACACAGTACACCAGAAGAGACCTCACCAATGTCCTGTACAACCTCAAAATTATGTCCTAATTCCTATATCAAAGGTGTGAACAATGAAGGCAAGTGTATTAAACACCTTCTAAACCACCCTATCTACCTGTGATGCACATTTCAAAGAATTATGCACCTATCCTCAAGGCCCTACCATTAGTTGTATAATATTAAAGCTACAGGTGAGCTCGTCTTGAAAGTGAGAGGGAAGAAGGTCAGTGAATATGTTGCACTATGTTTGGGTGATATGCCTGCCAAAGCTGAATAGCTGAAATATGTGGAACAAGCGAGAGGTGGACATGAATCTGGCAGCATTATAATGTGTGTGACAATGGGATGGAGTTTCTGAATGCCAAGAGCTGAATCCTGAATACTAGGGTCTGTTAATGACTAAGTGATAAGGCTAATTAGCAATAGGATATGATAGGCTGGTGCTGTGGTCAGTAAACAATGCCATTGTATTCACTGACCTTGACCACCCATGTTGGATTCACAAACGTCTCCAACATAACAGAATACAGCCAGACCTCCAGGGACCCCTTCCACAGCCAGTTGCTCCAATTCCCCAAGGGAGTTATTTCAGGGCCCCAAGGAAGTGTTAACCTGCATTACCAAGACTTCGGTGCCACATCAATGAACCTAGGCTGATGGAGAAAGCGACATTGCATGGGGTCCAGGTGTACTAGCTAGATGGATAGAGAACTGGCTGGGCAGTAGGGGACAGAGAGTAGTAGTGGAAGGGAATTCCTCAAAATGGAGAACTGTGACCAGAGGTGTTCCATGGGGATCCATGTTGGGATCTCTGTTCTTTGTGATATACATAAATGATCTGTAGGAAATTATAGGTGGTCTGATTACAAGTTTGCAGATGACACTAAGATTGGTGGAGTAGCAGATAGTGAAGGAGACTGTCAGAGAATACAGCAGATTATAGATAAATTGGGGAGTTGGGCAGAGAAATGGCAGATGGAATTCAATCCAGGCAAATGCGAGGTGATGCATTTTGGAAGATCCAATTCAAGAATGATCTATACAGTAAATGGAAAGGCCTTGTGGAAAATTGAGGTACAGAGAGATCTGGGTGTTCAGGTCCATTGTACCCTGAAGGTGGCAACGCAGGTTGATAGTGCGGTCAAGAAGACATACGGCATGCTTTCCTTCATCGGATGGGCTATTGAGTACAAGAGTTGCCAGATCATGTTACAGTTATGAGGACTTTGGTTCAGCCACATTTGGAATATTACGTACAGTTCTGTCCAACATATTACCAAAAGGATGTGGATGCTTTGGAGAGGATGCAGAGGAGGTTCACCAGGATCTTGCCTGGTATGGAGGGCACTAGCTATGAAGCGAAGTTGAGTAGATTAGCATTATTTTCTTAGAAAGATGGAGGTTGAGGGGAGACCTGATTGACGTCTACAAAATCACGAGAGGTATAGGCAGGATAGATAGCAAAAAGCTTGTTCCCAGACTTGGGGACTCAATCACTTGTGGTCACGAGTTCAAGATCAGAGAGGAAAAGTTTAAGGGAGATATGCGTGGAAAGTTCTTTACGCAGCCGTTGGTGGCTGCCTGGAAAGTGATGCCAGCAGAGGTAGTAGAGGTGGGCACAATACCATCACTTAAGATGTATCTAGACAGATACATGAATGGGCAAGGAGCAGAGGGGTACAGATCCTTAGAAAATAGGCGACAGGTTTAGATAGAGGATCTGGATCAGCACAGGCTTGGAGGGCCAAAGGGCTTGTTCCTGTGTTGTAATTTTCGTTGTTCTTTGATCTTCTCTCACCCATTTCTCTTGTTTCTAATTGACTAAGATAATTGCATTTGGCAGTCATCTGCACATTCCATAAAATCCAAATGTAAATCCCTTTTAAGAGGGGAAGACCGCTTTTAAAAGTTGGAGGCAGATGACCACAAACACCGAGCATGTATCCTGCTTGAGTGAACACCACAGACATTTAACTGAGGAGACAGCTGAAAGTTTGTGTACTGCCTGCTCCCAAGACACTAGGCATGAACAGATTGAAAGTCATTAACTTCATCCCTTTAACTGGAGGAAGCTTTTTTTTTAATCACAAACGTTGAAAGCAATAAATAAACCCAAGTGGATCAGTATTCCCTGAAATAGTTATTTGTGGTGGAAATACTCATACATGTTATGGCTAGAAAGTTTCAGTTGGTGCCCATATTTTCCCAAGGTTCCAAAACAATTTCCTACAGATAATTCCTTCAGGTTTAACTATGGTGTTATTTGCCAAAACTGCACATACCAGAGCCATGGCTGTGAATAGGAGGGATCTTTCGAATGGCATATTTTTTTCAATTTCCTGGCTTAGCTCCCATTCGTACTGAAAATAAAATTAACATGATATAAGAACAATTACACCAAAAAGCATATTTTGACAGTTGTTGATAGAATAATGGCTGAAAACGTATGAAATTGTCACCCATTCCTTTTTCTGACATCATGACGCCAATGAATAATATAAAATTTATTATTCATCTGTCATTTACTCTGTTTAATATGCTCTAACTTCTCAGTAAATACTGCTCATTACCCCATCTTCCATGGAACTATTCCATTGCTAGAAATGCCATCAGTTTACGCAAAGAATTTTCTGAGGCAAATAACTCTAAGAACAAATCCTGGAGATAGTTTGAAGCAGCCTTCTTTCAGTTTTGACTTCTCCTCCTATAAAAGCACGAACTCATGTTAGAGTCGTGATCTCATATCTTTTTGTAACTTACCCGTAAACTGATGTTTTATGACTGAGCCCAAAAAGTGTATTGATCATGTGACCATCATAGCCACTTCAGTGACATTTATTTCTCTGAAATTCACAAAGAGAAATGTTTTTACAGTTATCATCAAGTAGAAATCAAGAATAAGAATATTGACTGATGGTACTTCTTCCCTCTATCAGGGTAGCAGAAGATATATGTAATGCTCTACCTTTTTCAGATTGAATGTTTTGCTGGCCTATTTCAGCTGTTCCATACTGTGATGAATGCATTAGTTGGACTTCTGTTTGACAAGATACTCAATAAAGAACTATACGAACTGGGATTTCTTGACTCATTCAGGAAACTTGAGCCAATAGGCCTAAAACCACACAAGGAATGGAAGAAGGAAATGTTTCACCTAAAACTTTTCTCTAAAAGACTTTCTAACTCACTGAGGAAAAATAATCTTTGAAAGAAATATCAGAGATTGAGAAAATGGACCAGTGCCAAAAAAATTCCTCATGGACAAAGGCCAATCTCACTTGGGGTTGTTTAAGGTAGAGTAAAACTAAAGAAATGAATGCAGAGAGGTGTGGAGCAAGCAATCGATCTACCCTGGCAAGTCCTAATTCAATAAATCAGTCCTAAAGTGTGACTTAGTAACTTGCTGACTGCCTGTGTTCTAAGTCAAGAATTTATCCAGTAACCTGAAAAAAGAGGAACAAAGACTCTCAAAATGAATTTAAATGAATTAAACTAAATGACTGCAAGGTTTATAATCTACAAGCAGCTTCTGAAATAAGTCAATCTGATCATGAAAACTGCTGCTCCATATAAGTATATATGTTTTACATGAAAAGAAGTTTGATTACAAAATTGAGTTGTCACTTTAAATAGACTTTCTGTTTAGCTTTGTACAAATGCTCCAAATATTTTTACTTCTGGTAATCGCTGCCCATTGGTTGAATGAGCTGCTGTCTGTTAATGTGTGCCATTTTCTTTATTCGTTTCTTTCCATGTGTGACATTCCTCAAATAAAAATGTGGTAGTGTTTTTGCAAAGTTAAATATAAAGAAGTTAACTTTTGTTTAATATGGTCATTTTATGCTAGTAAATTAGTTCATGCAAAGGGTGTATTATTTATCTTTTAAAACATTGGCTAAGTTCAAAATGACAACAAGTAAAACTGTACATTAGCAGAAAAAGGGAAAAGAGTTTAGTAATTCAACAACATAGTGAAAGATCACATTTGCATGGTTAATATGTACAGTGTAGCTTTCTCTAGCCATCATATTGTCACCAATAGATTTCATTCAATCGTATTGGTGACCTGTCATCATTTTCTCTTGGATTGAAAACATCTCCTTTATGGCATAAATACTAAATCTCATATATTGTGTAAGGCGCAGGGCTAGTTGTTAATTAACATCATCAAATGATTTTAATATGTGTACATGTTTAATAAGAAACAAGATTTTCTGCAGAATATTATTTTAAAGCCATCTCAACTTATTTTATCATTGTATAAGCTAAGTATAATGAATACCATGACTAATATCTAATATATTTTCTTAAAAAGATTTAAAATATATTCTCAAAGTATGTAATCATGGACAAAATCTTATGTAGGCATTTGAGCTGTAACAGCAGGTGTGAATTTTAATGCAAAGACAAAATAATGAAACAAATATGAAAATATTTCAAAATTGTGATGCATGATTGAGATGATATGTACATCCTCAGGGTAGAGTGTATGAGTTCTATTGTATTGTAAGACTGTGTCTGGAGCACAAGCAGAGTTACTGCATAATTACCTGCACTATTATTTCCGGTACACCAGAGTGGTATGGTGGCTCAGTGGTTAGCACTACTGCCTCACAGCACTCAGAACCTGGATTTGATTCCCGCCTTGGGAGTCTGTCTGTGTGGAGTTTGCACGTTCTCCCTGGGTCTGCATGGGTTTCCTCTGGGTGCTCTGGTTTCCTCCTACAGTCCAAAGATGTACAGGTTAGTTGAATTGACTAACTGCATGCAGTTCTGGTCACTACAGTATAGGAAGGATGTGATTGGACTGGAGGGATGTTGCCTAGGATGAAATATTTCAGCTCTGAAGAGAATCTAAATTGCCCACAATGTTTAGGGATGCATTAGTCAGGGGTAAACATAGGATAGGGGAATGGGTCTGGGTAGATTATTCTTCAGAGGGTCGGTGTGGGCTTATTGGACCAAATAGCCTGTTTCCAAACTGTAGGTATTGTCTTCTATAACTATTAGAGTCTTTCACCTGGATTTCCCTTCCCCCTTCAATTGCCTATTCAGCTCACCAACTCCGGTTTTAGCTTCAAGAAGATAAGTTTTTTTTCAATTTCTCAGTGCAGCTGCAGAATGTTATGTGATTTGTCAATAATGGTCTTGTAACAAAATAACAGTATTCGTACTCACTTTTCAATATGCTTATCATTCCAAGGGCAAGAATCAATATTTATTCACTGTTACATTTTCAACTAAAATAACTCCACATAGGAAATCACAACCCATGGCGTTGAGTATTCATAGAATCCCTAAGAATGTAGAGGTTGATTAAAAATATGTTCAGGCTGTTTCATTGTGAATATTAATTGAATCTTGCTACATACATTTGGCTATTTCATTGTAAAAAGTGATTGAGTCTTGGAAATCTCTTCTTTCCCCATAATACCACCTTTCAACTTCCACAAAGTGCTATTCTTCCAGCATTTTCCTCTTTATGTGCACGGCATTTCTCTATGATAGAACATCAGGTCAGTTTTTGTATGTCCACCAATGATGGTCACCATAGACTCTTAACGCCTCTTCTGACTTATTTACTTACAACGTGCAGTCTGGATGCTTGTCCGACATCAAGTCCTAGATGAGCTGTAGCTTAATCCACCTTAACATAAGGCAAGGTTAAGGCTATTCTTCTCCCTTGTCACAACTCTAGCTCCTTATCTTTGGCTGCTGCATCTTCCTCATCACTTTCTCAATCTAAATCACAATATTCACAATCTTTGTATTCAATCCTCAGCTGAGCTTTAAAACTCACAGTCAATCACAATATTGCTTACTCGTATCTCTACAGAAGTGTCTAAGTACATTCCTCTATCCACCCAACACTGAAGCCTTGAATCACATGTCCAAAGCTAATTGATCAAATGCTTTCCTTTCTGCATCTCATTTTCTACCCTCCCAAACTCCAATACTTTATATTAACTTCTGTAGAAGACACAAACAACATTCCTGAAATAGTACCATAAAAAGATAACATAATGGATGGAAGGATTTACTTGCTTTGAGGAAGTGCAAGAAAGATTTGCTCAATGCTCCTGGGATGAGATTATACTGTGAGGAGAGATTGAATAGACTAGACAGACATTGTCTTGTGTTTAGAAGGTAGACAGTTGATCTCTTTGAAGCATATAATTTCTTAAGGAACTTGATGGGATAAAAGTAGAAGCTGCAGCATAATTTTCCTTGGCTGGACAGTGGATTAGTAGGAGTCAACTATTTATAACTGGAATGAGAAGAAATTTATTCACTCGGAGACTTGTGGATTCTTGAAATTCTCTACCACAGACAGTTGTTGATATTCAGTCATTAAGTACATTGAAGACAGAGGTCAATAGGCTTTTCGTACTAAGGAAATTAATGGACATGGTGATAGTGCAAGAAAGTGGTGTCAAGGTAAAAGATTAGCCTCGTATTGAATAATGGATAGAGAATCATTGGGCTGAGAGGGTTACTTCTTCTTCTGTTTCTTAAGTTCTTATGTAATCTCTATTAGTCCACTGAGTTAACTGTGACAGTTTCCATATGATCAGGTGATAAACATACATATTGTCCCTGGAAATTTAATAGCAAATATTCTTTGGCAATCTGGTTAGCAAGAATGCATCCGAGGTCCCTTTGAAGTCTAACTGCTCCAATTGCCTTCAGCATGCAGCTTCAATGAAGACCCAAGTATTGAAATTTCTAGCACTAAACTCTAAGCAACACAACATCGCACTTTCTAAGTTTATGCATTTTTGCAAAGAATAACTCTTTTTCAAATCGAGTTTTAATTTTCATTGCTGACCAGCATAATAATCTAATTCAAGTATTTGTGGTAGTGGCTTTTGTTTATCTTATAATATCAGAATTATCTACCAGAGTAAAATTTTCCACTTTTAATGCTGATTGCTACATTACTTTTCAATTAAGAAAGAAACAAAATATTTTAACACCATAAAATAAATATATTTTCTAGTTTCCCAATGATAAATACTTTACCTTTCTTACTTTAATTAACTCAGCCATTAAAACCAAGATAAATAATTCAAGGAAACTATCAAATTTAATTTTAAACAAATTTACAAATCAGCTATTCAGTTCCACTCAATTGAGAATAACAGTTGATGACATGAAAGGATCCTATCGTGGTTTTTAGGCATGCCTAGACTAACTCTGAAAAAAAAACTCCTGCTCAAAAGACTAGACATAAACCCCTAGTGCCAGCTGCGTCTGGAATAATTCAAACGTGGAAAGGAAGAATCTTTAAAAAACAAATATAAATATAATTCACAAAGCTTTAAAAAGTTCATACAGTGAAACATTAGTTATCCCCTTGAGATTCCGCAAAACATTACAAGAATGTTACAATACGCACTAACAACATAATACAGTATATTCTTCCTAATGAGGTCACCTTTGGGAGCACTTGTTTTGATGTACTAACCAAGTTATGTTTTCATTAACTGAAATAATAACTTTGTTTCCCAAATATTTTGCACTGCTGTTAATTATTACAGTGTTCTGCCATTTCACTTTGCTTAATATTATTAGCAAATTAAGTGGAAGTTGTAACTACAAAGCACAGAAAATTGAAAAGCTGTAAACAGAAATCTAAAATAAAATCCATGCATCCATTAACATGTGGTAGGTTAAAATTTCAATGAAGACATTTGTCAGAAGAGAGGGTGGGTTTATGTTTCTTTTCCCAGTTTAATGATTCCCTTTGAGAATCAGATTTCTGTAGAAAGGCTGAGTAATGCATTTTTATTTTTCACATGTTTGACATAAATTATCAAGTAGCTGATCACCCAAATCAAGGCTCTACATTGGAGCCAAGCAGAGTGAATATGTGGTTTAAATGTCAATAAAATAGTTGAATACAATAAATTACTTTTAAAAAAGGATCTAATTAATTGGATAATTCAACTAAGCATCTTTAATATGGAAAGGTTTATTCCGTGAATAGGGAGAAGATAATTAAAACTAATAAACTTTATCTATGACATAGATGAACTGTGCTGTTTAATAAATACTGCTGTTTCAGTGCAGACATTACACACCAAGGTTAAATGTCATAGAATTGCACTATAAGAAAAGCATTGATTATTTCACTTTGAGAAAAACACCTTATCAAATTGCTGTCGCCACTTCTGTTTGTTCTGGTAATCAATCCATTGAGGTCATTTTCAAGGATATAGGTATACTTGGCATGAACTGCATGTGAGTAAAAAGTGAGGTCTATGAACTGCATGTGGCAGAGAGAGGACATATCTGCAAAGTAGTATTGTGCTGTTGTTTTGACCAATTCATGCTAAGAAGAGGAAGTGATCAATGATCTGTGAAGTAGCCGGGGTGGAAAGTGCAGAAGAGCATTATCTTTCTAAACATACTTTCTAAAATTAAACAAGATATCTGTAGACAAATAGTTCAGAAAATAGACTCTTTTCCTGTGCTATATATAGAAAGCTATATTCCTTTCGTCTTAAGGTCTGAAGGTTTGTTTTTCATCTCACATTATGTTAAAATCATTCATTGTCAGGATAGCAAGAAGTGAGAATTTATGTGGTAAGGGAAACTAATAGAAAAAGCTTAATTATTTCAGTCCATGCCACAGCACAGATTTATGAGTCAGTTTCACTTTGCTAGACAGATGGTTGATCAGGAGCAGAACAACACCAGGAATTTTAAGATTGAAAAAGGAAGTCCACAGCTACTATATGACAGCAAGCCTGTAGCGCATGACAGAGATTCTTTCTGACTGTGAAATGTGTTGGTGAATAATGTTCTGAACCAGGCATGATCTGCTTGTTAACAAACTACACAGTTGAATAACCTTTGTGTAAAAGCATCTTCGCAACTGCAACAACTTCAGTTTCCATTGGGTTATACAAAGCATCAAAAATGTCTTGCATCTATTTGTCCTTCTGAAATTAAAGTTGCAAAATAACTGAATAGAGACTGTGCAGTGCTGGTATTTCACTCAGCAACAGCCAACCCTCCTCCTGCAAGACCAAATGACTCAGCCACAAGTCATTTAACATCCTTCTGTGTCTTTAGATTGAACCCTGCTCCATGTTATGATGATACTGAGTACTGTGACAATGATTATTGTCAGGAGAGCCTGACTTTCAGTAACTTCAGTTGTGCAGATTTGTGACAAAAAATAAAAAGAAACATGGTGTATTTAGTGGTTAAGCATGTTTTTCTTGGGTGAATGAATTTTATAACAAAATGGATTAAAAATTGGATAAGGTCCACAATGGGCACAAGGATTGGAGTGGGCAACTTCTGACTACCTACTTGAAGTGATGCAGGCAGTACAGAAACTTTATGCTGCCTGTTCCTTTCTACTTTTTGACCATACATCCCAGTGGTAAACATACTGTTGGGTGGTTTCATATTCAACAGGGAGATGAAATTTGTACAAGACTAGTTCCAATTAATGCTGGCCAGTAGATGCAAAAGATTAAGTGAATTTTAGATGTAGCAGGTAGGGCAAAATAGCAGTGTGAAAGCCTCATGAGCAAAACGAAATGGAAGTAATGGAGCAAGGACTAGAGAGAAAGAGAGCTCCTTGTCCTCAGATGCAATGTTGGAGGCTCCAGTGTCTGAAGTACAAAAATGTTCGTCCTTCCACAGGGACCAGGAGACATTCCAAACCTGCAACTGAAGTACAACAGAATTGATAACCATAGACATCAATGCCAGGAATCTAGCCTTGAGGTCCTGATTACCATCAGGAAAACGTCAAATTACCATATGTCAGATGAAATGCACCTTTAAATACAATTTTCAATAAACTACCAATGTCACACATTGTTCAATACACCACTCACCCATCAGCTATCTGTAGTAATTAGGATTCATGAATAGCATTCACATGCTCCTCATACACCTTACACTGTTACAATTCTCACAACCACATCTCACTGTTTCCACACACCACCAACTATTTAGCTAAAACAGACACATCACCCAAAAGCATTGCAACACATTTAGATTGATAAATTCTTGATGTCACAAGGAATTAAGGGTGATGGGGAGAATGCGGGTAAGTGGATTTGAAATGCCCATCAGCCATGATTGAATGGTGGAGTGGACTCGATGGGTTGAATGGCCTTACTTCCACTCCTATGTCTTATGGTCTTATGGTCTTATAGTACTGTTCAGTAACTCTTGATAAGGCATTTAGCAGAAGGGAGTAACAGTGATGATATTTCTTAGAGGAATCAGAGTCTGATGAGACACTCATGGGCAGCCCACCCAGAGTAACAAAGTCCCATGTTCCCTTCTTTGACTTTCTCCTCTGCTTCCTTCTCTTTCTCCACTTGAACCGATCATCAAATTTCTGGGTGCAAGGGCTGCAGTTTAATTATGGTCAGTTAAAGGAACTCACAATAATCCTTCACAAATTAGGGTTTAAGCTCTAATGAGCTCACTCAAGCAGTCCATGCAGGAAGATCATTGCTTAGGACAGTGATGGTCTGTTTCATTATATTCCGAGCTCCAGCATGGCAATCATGGTAATCACGTGTAGTTAAGTGCTGAAGGGGAATCAATGATGATGAGTAGAACAAAGTACCACTTTATTTTATAACTTAAACAACAGTGCATTTTAACTTCCTGACACTGTAGCAGCAAAGGAAAGTCAAAAGCATCTGAATATTTGATGATAATCCCTTTAAATATGTCTACTAGGAGGTCTATCATGTAGCTGAGAAATGTTCAGTTGTGTAAGTTTTAAAAGGGTAATAATAGGTCATGAAATGTTGCCAAATCTTCAGCAGACGCAAATTAAAACCACAATCTGGCTATTCTGCATGGATACACAGGATGCCTGCACTATTGCCCTTCAAAACATGGTCACCGGAAGCCAGAAATCACCAGAGGCAATCACCTATGCCATTTTTAAATCTTTTATCTCCCATAACATTGAACCCAGTGGCTCTACAGAGCCATATTTTGCAGCCATTAAATCATTACTTCAAATATTCAGAATAATCATTTCATAAGTAAGGTATGCAATTTTAATTAAACAAGCTAGAATTCTGTTTCTCTCCCCAACTTTGCGGTGCCCAACTTTGCATTGATTGATTATTGTTTAATTCCAATATTAGTTTGAAGATACTGCTAAGGTCCACTCCCTATCTGGACTCTGTACAAAATCACAAAATTGCTACAGTGCAAAAGAGCTCATTCAGTCCATTGTTCTTATGGTGAAGAAACATGTACAGCAAGTGAGCATTTACATCAACTTGCTTAATTGCAAAGTACCTTGCTTGTACAGTGTGTCTTTGAGAATTGGCATGGTTCTCAAAATGGATTTGTGTTTTCAGTTTTTAATAATTTTTACCAAGAAGTCCATGCATTTTTACATTCTCCCTGGTTATCCAACCCCTTCATCGTGTTCCAAATTCTTCTGATTAAAATTTTGATTTTTTTACAATTATTCTGCTTTTAAGCCTCTGGCTTCCAAATCTCACAATGTCTCTCCCTGTCCTCTGTTCAGTTCTACTATTATCCTATTATCCTGTTATTACATTTCTGACCTTTGCACACACATAATATAGTAAGAATGAATGATGACAGCATGTGCAGAAAATCTTTGTCCACGTTAGACAATCTTTTTCCAATTGTAGAGAAAAAGCTTTGCTTTGCATTTTTTCCCCAATTTGTCTCTGTTTTGAAAATGCTATAGGTCACACGTTTCAATAGTCACAGTCATGCCTGTAGAAATCCAAGAAAAATTGCTAGGAATTCTTTTTTCCAAAAGTCAATATCAAAAAGTAAACAAACAGAAGCAGGAACATTTTAAGAATTGTCAGCAGATCTGGCATTGTCTATAAAAGAAGAAACAGAGTTAATGGCAGAACCTTCCCAGGCACCGAATGAAATGAGCACTGGTGAAAAGATTGAGAAAATTGTATGAAGTGGCCAGTAATAAGCTCCTCACTGTCGAAAGCAAAAAGTATCATTTTCCAACCAAGCGTTGAGTGGCAAGGTAAAATTCTTACTTGTAGGCAGTGAGAGGCCTATTTACATACATTAACATCTCATTATTACCTCATCTCACTTCATTAATATCTAATTTCCCATTCTCCCCCCTATTAGATGGAAACCAGCCAGTGATGATTCCCAATGAAAGTCAGAGTGGTTACCTAGAATTCCAGCTCACCACTGCTCTTCCCAGTCTTGAACTTGAACACCGAGTGCCAACGTCCCAGGGTACAGTCTATTGGCAATGACTGTACACTCCTCACCCCCATCCACAGATGCTGGCACCAGACATGTATCACCCTCTCTGTTTCCCATCAACCTGCAGTGCAGTTCTACACTTCAAGGCTGTATTTTTGAGTGACCTTTCATTACAATGCTGCTACTAAGCCTCTTCAAAGATAAAGGTATATATTTGACCAAACCACATCTCAGGGTTCCTTGCTTGCTGTCTTTGAACTCACTCAATTTTTAACTACTTGAGTGTTCACTGTATTTCAGCCCTACCTTGCCCTTATCCCCTCAACCAAGCTTTATATGCTCACAGTTCTTCATTGCCTTGCTGTTTCACACATGATCAAAGACGGACAGCTTGTCATTATTGTCAGCAATCACTAGTCAAGGAGATGGACATGTTGCTGTATGGTAGCGTACTATGTCAATTTCATATCTGTACCACGTGCCAGCAGCATAAATGGCAAACACACGTCAACCCGGCAGCCATGTCTCAAAGTATCAGGGTGTATTCTTCTGTCAAGTCAAAGGAAGCTGAAGAGTGATCCCAAAACAAAGAGTCAAAGGTAGCTTCTGATATCAGCCCAAGGGCTTGGAACCATCAGTCAGCCGCTTGGAGTGGTCAAGGCCATGGAGTCTGTTTCACTACAATGTACAGTAGGCTACAATCAGTCCTCAGGTCCAGTGCAAACAGTCATGGAATTCACAGTTGGACATTTGAGTGGCACTCAGATCCATCAGTGGCACTGATCACTCATCAGCTAGGGCTGTCTATCTAACTCAGGTGTGTGTGTGTGTGTGTGTGTGTGTGTGTGTGTGTGTGTGTGTGTGTGTGTGTGTGTGTGTGTGTGTGTGTGTGTGTGTGTGTGTGTGTGTTTTGGGGGGAGGTGGGTGGGGAGGTAGGGGAGGGGGCTGCGTGGAGGGGATTGGTTTGGGCAATGATCAGTTCTTGGTGTGAGCTGAATAAAAGCCAACGGAGACCATGAGAAGTCACTGCTGTAATAGGAAAGTGGGGGACCCTAATTCTGGAGTTTAGAGACAGCATGCAGAGGTGCTAAAAGGCAACCATTGTGAAGGAGGCAACTTATATATGAGGTTAAAAGGTAATAGTACCCTCTACAAATTCCTGAAGAAGGGTTCATGCCCGAAACGTCATTTCTCCTGCTCCTTGGATGCTGCCTGACCTGCTGCACTTTTCCAGCAACACATTTTCAGCTCTGAATCTCAGCCTGGTCATCAAGGGGCTCCCCCCAAACCTCCATATTCCTTTGCGATCGCAATCACAGCTTTCCAAAATCAAATTGAACTTTTGTCTTCAGCTCTTAGAATTAACCCTGAAGTCCAACTTTACAGTTTAATAAAACCACCATCTTGATGCACTTCCCCCTATTGAGGCCATGTCCATGATGATTATCAATTCCAGCAGCCTCTGACCCTGCAGTTTCCAAGGAGCAAGAGAATCGATGTTTCGGGTTTCCTGAAGAAGGGCTCATGCCCGAAACATCGATTCTCCTGCTCCTTGGATGCTGCCTGACCTGCTGCGCTTTTCCAGCAACACATTTTCAGCTCTGATCTCCAGCATCTGCAGTCCTCACTTTCTCCTCGAGGCTGAGATTCACTCTGTCAAGCCTGGTCTGCATTGCCTTCCATATTCATGCAACTTGAATATGTGCAGTGCAAATGGAAAATGGCTATGACCCCATCTAAAGTAGGAAGCATTAGTAATTTTCTTCTGTGTGAGCACATGGGCTCTATATGTGATTGATGTGAAGACCTTCAAGGGGCAATTGCATTAATCAGGCATTTTCACAGTATAGGTCAATGTTATCTGTAATCATAGTATCCTGAATATGAAATGCATGCAGTGTCCAACTATGTCCTATGTAAATGCCAGTCATTGGTCATTACAAACTGATCATAGCCATCTCTTTGAAGGAAAGCAATCATAAGTGACCTTGAAACCATGAAGCACAATATTAATGTTAGGTCTCATAGACTGCAGAGGGGCATAGAACAAATACCCTCTGGCCTTAAACTGTAAGTATTCACCAATATGCTCTTCTATGCAATGGTGCCTTTTTTTTGTTAAAGTGGGACTGGGGATGGAAGTTCTCAGTATTCATGCAGCACTTAGACTCTCCTCCTGTCTCATTGTGATATGATATGTGCAGCATCTATCAGTATTTGGTTCCTAAATAAAATCCATGACAATCCTTGACAGTCTCCATTTCACACTGTTTGGAGGAGTACACTAAAATATAGTTTGTAGGTGAGGCAAATGCTGCTTCTCGCATTACTAACAATGTGTTTCTTATGTTCACTACAAGGCAATTGCCAATGCCATTTGGGCCAGATCAAATATATATTGATTTATATATATTTAATTTTTTATATATTAATATTCAAATATATCCCATTTTTATTGCTTTTGCTGAAAGTTTTGGCAACATAACTGATCACTATGTGCATGATCTCATTGACTGTGCACATGTCATGCTGAGAGGACCATTTTGTAACCAAGCAGATTTCACCAACAGGAAGGGGTTCTATTCCTCATTGTGCAAGTGATCTGTGATCATCAGTACCTTACCTTAAAGGTTTGGTCCTTTAGCTCTGGGAGATATCCTGATGCCTATATCCTTGAGAACTCTCAAGTTTCTGCTGTGCTGGGGGTCCAGGTGGCTTACAAGAGTGCTTCCTGATGGACAAAAGCCACTCTCTCAGATGATGGCTGAAGACTCCATTACACAGCCTCTCCTCTGAGATTAAACATGGACACAATGCTGCCCTTCCTTCTACCAGGAGCTGAAAATATTTCTGCTGAGCATGACTTTCTGATGCTTGGATTGGTCTTGATTTAATTTGATTTGATTTATTGTAGTCACATGCACCTAAGTATAGTGAAATGTTTTGTTGTGTGAGCAGTATAGGCAGATAATGTGTTATTGAGGCTGATACCAACTATTAAAGTTAACCTGAGAATGTAAGTTTTAGAAAAAGCTTTGTGATTTGCATATGAAAGAAGTGAAACTAACATGGTCATTCTAACAGATGAGAGACTGAACAAACAAGCAACGTATTTTTCAATGTACAATTTCAGTTACATCACACTGTAATCTTTTGCTATAAATTCTGTGTCTTGCAGTTATGTATTCCACAACCACCTGATGAAGGAACAGCGCTCCGAAAACCAGTGCTTCCAATTAAACCTGTTGGACTAGAACCTGGTGCTGTGTGATTTTTAACTTTGTCCATCCCAGTCCTACACCAGCATCTCCAAATCTTGATTATTTTTGGCTTTTAATGAAATTTTTACAGACAGTAAAATAGATTACTGAAGCTTACACAAAGAACGGATTTATTTTTTTCATTTTGTGGGATATGGGCATTGCTGGCTGGTCAGCATTTATTGCCCATCCCGAGTTGCGCTGCGAAGGTGGTGGACTTCTGCCTTCTTGAACTGCTGCAGTCTACCTGCTGAATGTTGACCCACAATGCCCTTAGGGAGGGGATTCCAGCATTTTGACCCAGTGACAATGAAGCAACAGCGATATGTTTCCAGGTCAGGATGGTGAATGGCTTGGAGGGGAAGGTGAAGATGGTGGTGTTCCCATATATCTGCTGTCCTTCTCCTTCTAGATGAAAATGGTCGTGGGTTTGTCTGAGGATCTTTGGTGAGTTTGTGCAGTGCATCTTGTAGATAGTACACACTGGTGGAAAAAGTGGATGCTTGTGTTGTGATGCCAATCAAGCAGGCTGCTTTGTTCTGAATGGTGTCAAGCTTCTTGAGTGTTATTGGGGCTGCACTCATCCAGGCAAGTGCCTTGTAGATGGTGAACAGGCTTTGAGGAGGCAGGAGGTGAGTTACTTGCTGCAGTATTCCTAGCCTCTGATCTGCTTTTGTAGCCACTGTGAGTATTTGATGAGTCCAGGTGAGTTCAACGATAAATTCTAGGATGTTGATAGCGGAGAATTCAGTGATAGTAACACCATTGATGGTAACACTCTTGACATTCAAGAGGCGGTGGTTAGATTGTCTCTTATTAATAATGTCCTGGAGCTGAGATGACTGACTCCAACAACCACAACCATCTTCCTATGTGTCAGGTATGATTCTAACCACTGGAGACTTTGACCCCTTGATTACCTATTGATTCTAGTTTTGCTGGGACTCCTTGATGCCACACTCAGTTGGATGCAGCTCTCATGTCACCTCAGGATTTATACTCTTTGGTCCATGTTTGAACAAAGGCTGTAATGAGGTCAGGAGCTGAGTGGCCCTGGCAGAACCCAGACTGGATGTCACTGAGTAGGTTATTGCTGAGCAGGTGCTGCTTGAAAGCACTGCTGATGACACCTTCCATCACTTTCCTGACGATTGATAGTAGACTGATGGGGTAGTCTTTGGCTGGTTTGGATTTGTCCTGCTTTTTATATACAAGACATACATGGGCAAATTTTCACATTGTTGGGTAGATGCCAGATTTGTAATTGTACTGGAACAGCTTGGATAGGGGAGTAGCAAATTCTGGAGCAGAGGTCTTCAGTATTTGAAGGTGGAGGTGGGTACTGCAGATGCTGGAGATTAGAGTCAAGATTGAGTGTTGCTGGAAAAGCACAGCAGGTCAGGCAGCATCTGAGGAGCAGGAAAATTGATGTTTCGGGCAAAGGCCCTTCATAAGGAGCTTTTGCCCTCCCCTCCTCTGATGGAGCCCTCCTCTGATGAAGGGCTCTTGCTTGAAACATTGACTTTCCTGCTCCTTAGATGCTGCCTGACCTGCTGTGCTTTTCTACTATTTGAACATGTACGTCTATCAGAATGTTGTCAGAATCCGTAGCCTTTGCAGGATCCAGTGCCTCCAACCATTTCTTGATTTCACGTGGTGTGAATTGAATTGGCTAAAGACTAGTATCTGTAATGCTGAGGACCACTGGAGAAGGACGAAATAAATCATCCACTCGGCACTTCTGACTGAAGATTGCTATGAAAGATTCAGCCTTATCTTTTGCACTGATGTACTGGGCTCTTCCATCATTGAGGGTGGGGATATTTGTAGTGCTTCCTCCTCCAGTGAATTGTTTAATTGTCCACCACCATTCATGACTAGACGTGGCAGGAATGCAGAACTTAGATCTGATCTGTTGGTTGTGGGATCACTTATCTCTGTCTTTTACTGTTGTTTGGCATGAAAGTAGTCCTGTTTGTTGGCTTCACAAGATTGACACCTCATCTTCAGATATGCCAGGTTCTGCCCTGGCATACCCTCCTGCACTCTCTGTTGAACCAGGGTTAATCCCCTGGCTTGAGGGTAATGGTTGAGTGGGGGATATGCCAGGTTATGAGGTTACAGGTTATGCTGGAGTACAATTCTGCTGCTGTTGATGGCCCACAGAGCCTCATGAATGCCCAGTCTTGAATTGCTCGATCTGTTCAAAGTCTGTCCCATTTAGCACAATGATAGTGCCACACAACACAATGGAGGTTATTCCCAATCGGCAGGCGGGACTTCATCTCCACAAAGACTGAGCAATGGTTGCTCTTACCAATACTGTCATAGACAGATTTATCTGCAGCTGGTAGATTAGTGAAGATGAGGTCAAGTTTTGCCCTCTTGCTCGTTCCCTCACCACCTGCTACAGACACAGTCTAGTAGCTACATCCTTTAAGACCCGACCAGCTCGATCTGTAATACTTCTGCCAAGACACGGTGCTGGACATTGGAATCTCTCACCCAGAGTACATTTTATGCCCTTGCCAGTCTCAGTGCTTCTTCAAAGTATTGTTCAACATGGGAGGAGTACTGATTCATCAACTAGGGGAGGACAGAACGTGGTGATCAGCAGGAAGTTTCCTTGTCTATGTTTAACTTGAAGCCATGAGACTTAATGAGGGCTGGAGTCAATGTTGAAGACTCGCATGGCAATTCTCCTGACTCTATACCACTGTGCCACCATCTCTGCTGGCTCTGTCCTGCCAGTAAGACAGTACATATCCAAGGATGGTGATGGTGTGTCTGGGATATTGTCTGGAAGGCATGATTCAATGAGTATAACTATGTCAGGCTGTTGCTTGACTAATCTGTGAGACAGCTCTCCCAATTTTGGCACTAGCCCCTAGATTTAAGAGAGGAGGACCATGCTGGGTCAACAGGGCGTTTTCTGCCATTTTTTTTTCCCCAGGGTCTAGGTAGGCACCAGGTGATCCATCCAGTTTCATTTCTTTGAGACTTTGTAGAGATTGTAGTAGGCTTGCTAGGCTACTTCAGAAGGAAATTGAGCGTCAACTACATTGTTGTGGGTCTGGAGTCACATGTAGGCCTGACCAGGTGAGGATGGCAGATTTCCTTCCCTGAAGGACGTTAGTGAATCAGATAGGTTTTTCTGACAATCAGCAATGATTTCATGGTCATCAGTAGATTCTTAATTCCAGATTTTTTTTAGAATCAAATTCCACCATCTGCCATGGCGGGATTTGAACCTGGGTTCCTAGAACATTCCTGATTCATTCCTGATGCTCGAGGCATCAACTCTCCTGCACCACACCTTTTGACTCTGATCTCCAGCATCTGCAGTCCTCTGGCTAGGCCATCACCTTCCCTTAAAGATGGAAAATTAAATAGCATAAACAGACATTAGCAAAATTACATAAAAATCTATAGGACTTATGAGAAATTTAACATGCCAAAAGTATAAAAAATGGCTCTTTGGGGTCAGTTATTGATTAGCATTCATCATGAAATTAGGACATTTTAAAGCCGTGGTTACCTGCAAGGTAGGAGCTCATGGTATTGGAGTTATTGGATTGAGGATTGATTAACACACAGAAGACAAAAAGTCAGGTTTCCTGGGTCTTTTTCAGGTTGAAATGACGTAACTAGTGCAGTGTCATAAAGGTCAGTCCTAAGGTCTCAATTAGTTCTATCTATATTCATGACTTGGAGGAGGGAGCAGAATGCAATCCACATTGCTGATGGAACAAAAAATAGAAGGGAGGCGATATGTTATGATGAGAACAAAAGAATCCACATGGTAACATTGATAGATCAAGTCAGTAAGCAAAAACTTGGCAGATAGAATTTAATGTAGACAAGTGTGAAGTCATTCTCTTTCGTAGGAAGAATCAAAATGAAGACTGTTATTTCAATGGAGAGAGATTCCGTAAAAGTGCAACAAAGAGGGGCCTGTGCATTCTTGTTCATGAAACACAAGATGTTAGGATTCAGGTACAGTAAGTAGTTGACAAAACCTGCAGAATTTGGGCCATTATTGTGGGGGTTTGGAATATAAAAACAGGGAACTCTTGTTATATTTGCATGAAGTTTTGGTGAGGCTACTGCATACAGTTTTGTTCCCTATATCTAATCAAGGATATATTGGCCTTGAAGGCAGTTCAGAAGAGATTCACCAGGTTGACTCTTGTTACGAAGAAGTTGATTTACTGTGAACAGCTAAACAAATGACGCCTCTATTCATTACACTTTCGAAGAATGAGGAGTGATCTAATTATCACATACCAGATTTTGAGGGGGCTTAACAGGGTAGATGTTGAGAAGATGATCTACTACTGGGGAAATCTCGAAATAGGAGACACAGCTACAGAATAATAGGACACAAATTTTAAAATGTGAAGAAATTTCTTCTCCCAGAGAATAGAGAATGTCTGAAATTCTCTATCCAGGGAGTTATGGAGGCTAGATCACTGAAAGTATGTAAAGAGGAGATAGATAGACTTCACATATTGAGGTGTAAAAATCTATGAGGAGTCGGCATGAAAGCGAATTTAGGCCTAGGCCAGATCAGCCATGATCTTACAGAATGGAAGGGCAGGCTTGAGGGCCTGAATGACCTACTCCTGCTCCTATTTCTAATAGAACATAGAAGTGTACGGCTCAGGAATGGGCCCTTTGGCCCACAATATTGTGCTGAACATCTTACCAAATTAAACCTTCTGCCTGCCTATAGTCCATACCCTTCCATTCCTTGCATATTCATGTCCATAACTAAAAGTCCCTTAAATACCCCTATTGTATCTGCCTCCACCAACACTCCCCAGCAGCAGCATGTTTCAGCTTCCTACCACTCCGTGTAAAAAACTTGGCCCTCACATCGCTTTTGAACTTTCCTCTCTCACCTTAAATGCATGCCCCCTAGTACTAGACATGTCAATTCTGTGAATAAGATTCTGACCGCCAATTCTAAAACATCTCATAATTTTATAGACTTCTATCAAACCTCCCCTTAGCCTCTGTAGCTACAGAGAAAACAACCCAAGTTTGTCTAGCCTCTTCTTATAGCTCGTACCCTCTATTCCAGGGAGAATCCTAATAACCTCTTCTGCACCCTCTTCAAAGGCTCCATATGCTTCCTGTAATGTGACAACCAAAATTGAATGCAGTACTCTAACTGTGTTCGAACCAAAGTCTTATAAAGCTGCAACCTGACTCTTGTACTCAATTCCCTGAGCAATAAAGGCAAGCAAGCCATATACCTTCTTTACCACTCTATCTACTTGTGTGATCACTTTGTTGATATCTTGTATCTCATGGAGGTAGACATAATTGTTTCAAGGGTTTTAACAGTGTGACAATCCCAAATAAATAAAAGCAGAAAATGAAATCAGTGATCTCTGTATCAGTGATTTCAACAATGCATCCTATTGAGAAGGGCAGAAATCATTGACCAGGATTTCTGGATATCTAATTATATGTGTGCAAATTCTAGAATTTTCATTACTTGCCCTTTTGTTCCATTTGCAGCGAGTGAATTAATTAATCTGTGTTAAATCCATTTATCAAGGCTTCAAGCAATCAAAATTTCACAGAATTGCTATTCCTGCTAAAAAAAAGTTATATTCTAGACATTGCTGCTATAAGTTTTTAAAATCTACACACCAAAACAAAGTACAGATCAATATCACTAATTAAGTTAAGGATGTTGGAACATTCATTAGAAAATCAATAATTTGTCATTTGATACTCAAGCATAAATCGTAATAGTCTACCTGCATATTTGACAATGAAAATGGTATATTTCATAAAATATTTGTCCTTTGTTCGTGTGGTTTTGGTCACTCTCCAAAGGTTCCTTCATTGTGGGTATGCAATAGCAAAATACACTAGAATACACGCTGGAGTGGTCGGGCATTCATTGGCATTCATGACCTTCTGCACACATTGAACTTCTACCAATGTGCTTCGACCTCATTATGAGACAGTTGCCCAAAGCTGGTCGCATTCACTTTCCAGTTGCTGGTTTAACTTGGTGGCATTTGGAACAGTCAACTTAGCCAGGGATAGTGAGAAAGTTAAAATAAACTGCTGTTCAATTAAACAACAAATGTGTCATTGGTCTGGATTGTTGGAGAAAAGTAATGATGAAATATATTGGCTGCACATTTGTGTGTAGCTGGCAGTCTGAAAAGCTCAGGAATAGGCTTCCCGCCAAATCAGTCCCTGGGTTGCACAGCTCAGTATTTCACAGTTGGGCAGCCTTTAGATTACAGCCAGCTCTTGGTGATAGTACACAAGTGTTTCATTAAGATTTTCCAAAATTATTTAAGTTCAGCAGGCCTGTGGTTTTTTGTTTCCAGTGGAAATGTTTGCAGTGAAAGGACCTTTGAGTTTTTCATTTTTAAAACTGGCTGATGCAGTTCCAGAATTTCTTTCCAATTATTTGCTTTTGTTTAACTTGCTTTACACTTTTCTGTAACTTGTTGGGCCTATCTGTGTTCCTTTTTCACTTTCTCTTTTTTTTAAAACCTTGTGCTTTTATTGCTCTTTTCAAGTATATTAGAAAGTTTCAAACTTATTTTAAGTATCTTTAAATTTCAATTTCTCTTGGAATTTCTCTTGTCTGAGGAGATTTGCAGGAGTTCATCAGAGTGGTGTCCTAGACCCAACCACCTTCAACTTCTTCATCATAGACCTTCTCTATATCATTAGATCAGATTTGGGGACGTTTGCTGTTAATTTAATAGTGTTCAGTTCCATACAATGAAGCAGTGCTGTAGATAATTAAGCAATCCATTCCTGAACACAAAATAGTCTCGACAACATTCTGAGTGATAAGTGGAAAGCAATATTCATGGCAGGCGGGTGCTAACCAATGACCATCTTCAACAAGAGATCTCAGCACCTTCCCTGTCTTTCATTTACACCATTGTGACCGAATCTCCAAACATCAACATCGCAGTGTCTCCGCTGACTAAAACCTGAACACCACAAGTCATATAAATGCTGTGACTATAAGACACATCAGAAGCTAAGTATTCACACAGCGTACCTCACCTCCTGTCTCTTGAACATCTGTCCACCATAAGGCACAATTCAGAGTAGGTCAGAATATTCTCCACTTGCTTGAACGAGTGCAGCTCCAACAGCATTCAAGAAGTCAATACCTTCAAGGATTAAACAGTATACATGATTGCCACCCTATTCAGCAACAAACATCCTCTTTCTTTCACCAACAGTGCACCAAAGCTGCAGTGTATTATCTACGAGATGTACTGCAACAACTCAACAAAGGTCTTTTGATAGCACCTTCAAAATCCATGAATTCTATCACCTGGAACAACAAGGGCAGCAGGATCAAAGAAATATCATCACCTGCAAAATCCCTGTCTTAAACACAGGCCATCCTGACTTCAAAATATATTGCTGTTCCTTCATTGCCACTGGGGCAAATCTTGAATTTCTTTCCTAGCAGCATTATGGCTGTATTTATCTGATGTGGAATGTGATGTTTCAACAAGGTGGTTCACCACAGCCTTATCAAAAGTAATGACAGATGTTCTCTACATGCTGGCCTTACTAGCAATGCCAATAACCCATGAATAAATGTTTTTTAAAAAGTTCAAGGATCTACCGCAACAAAAATTGAATAAACTTATACATATTGCCCATGACACAACCTTTCAAGTATGTAGAGTTGACCAGAGATATCTGGGAATATCAGAGGACCTACGAATATACAAAAAGCAGTCATTTATTTAGCCCCTCAACCTTATTCTTGCATTCTGAAATCATTGATGGCCTATGATCTAACTCCATATCTGTTTTTGTTCAATATTTCTTTGTGCATTTGACTAAGAAGAATCTATTAATCTTTGCATTCATGGTAGTTGAATAGAATCATCTGCAATTTACAAAAGAGGTATCCAACGTTCATCAGTCTTTGCATGTAGAAGTATTTACTAACTTCACACCTGAAAGCCTTACTTTACATTTTTGATTATGTATCCTATTCATAGATTCCAAACCCTGTAAAAAGAATTATTTATATCTACCTCATAATTTTTCTTTAATATTGTGCAAACATTGATCAAATCATCCATTCACCTTCAAAACACAGGAAATACAAGCTGAAAATGTGTTGCTGGAAAAGCGCAGCAGGTCAGGCAGCATCCAAAGAACAGGAGATTCGACGTTTCGGGCATAAGCCTTTCTTCAGGAATCTTCAACGTTTCGGGCATAAACCCTTCTTCAGGCCTATGATCTAAGAGGCCTCCGTGCCTACTTCAACAATTCTTCCGCCACCTTCGCCTCTGTGCCTACTTTGGATTAATGAGTTCAACACGCGGCGAGACATTGAACAATTCTTCCGCCACCTTCGCTCCGTGCCTACTTTCCTGACCTGCTGCACTTTTCCAGCAACACATTTTCAGCTCTGATCTCCAGCATCTGCAGACCTCACTTTCTACAGGAAATACAAGCCCAATTTGTGCAATCCCTTCTCCTTACAGTCCACCCCATCCAGGTTAATATATCCTTCCTAAGGACTGTGTGCCCAAGCTAAGACACAGTACTCCAAGTGTTATTTAACCTGAACTATGCACAGCTGTAGCATTACTTATATACCTTATGTTCTAGTCCTCAAGAACTTATTTCACCAATCTATATTTCATTGTGGGTTTTTATTTTCCCAAGATGGGAGTCATGTTCCTGAATTGAAATTATGTAACAGCAATAGGATTGAACTACTAACCAAGAGATCATGAGCCCAGATCTGCAATGGCAAACTTATGAAACTGAATTAAATATAGCTGGACTGGAAGTTGTGCAAAAAAATCTTAAAAACCATATTGTGAAAGCACAGAATGAACACAAAAACACTACTGAATTGGCCTTTAGTTTTGTCGCAGTTTGTGCAATCTTACTTTTTGCAAATTGCCCGCTATATTTCCTTAAATATAAAGAAACACTTAAAAATATGTTTTACAATGAGCTTGGCTTGCATCGTAACTCAGACAGCAGTGTGTAACCATTGAAAACCATGCAGTATTACAGTGGGTATGACCCAGGAGAGGCTTTCCAATATACTCATATGAGATTGATGAATTGCCTGGGGAAATGGTAGTAATAGCCATTTCCATTTATCTGACAAAATTAGTGTTGGAGGTTAGGAAAACCCTACAGAAATTCTTACTTTTTAAAATATGTCAGCGTGCCAAGTCTTAAATAGTGTTTAATGTCTCAAATGTGTCTTTCAGATGCATTCAGAAACTATGGCCCCATCCATGAACTGCACTTCCCTATCATCAGCTTGCAAATTCAGTTTCACATCTCTATGTTTCTTTTTACATAAAATGCCCACTCCTTTTCTGGTCTACTTGTTTAGCAATAGCAAAGTCTTACAGAGTTGTAATGTATCACCTGTTTTTGTAAAAGCTTTAAGAATTTTCCTGCCCTAAAGTGAACTGAAAACAAAAGGACTGGTGATGACTGGCTCATCATCTTCCCATTTCTTAAAATTCCAGCTAAAGTGTGATTTTGTGTTCAGTTAGATTATAAAATATTGCTTGCACTTAATATTTAAGTAGTAACAACTGATTATGGCATTTGAATCTCTGAATCAAAAGATTTTGTTGTGTTCAACTGTGCTCCAGGGCATCAACTCAAACATTAAGCTGATATGTGCACGACACAGGAACAGACTATTTACTTGATCAGTCCATGCCAGTATTTCTGCTCCACTTGAGTCATTGCCCACCTATCCTTATCTAAATCTACCACCAAAAACATTTCCCTCAAGGTTTGTCTACCTTCCTTAAATGCATCTATGCTATTTTCTTGAACCATTCCCTTTGATAGAGAGTTCCACATTAACACCACTTTTCTGTAACAAACTTCCTTCTGAATTCCCTATTGGGTTTCATGGAGGCTAGCTTAAACTGATGTAGCTATGATCTTCCCTACAAGAGGAAATATTCTCTCTGCATCCACTCTAGCAAAACCTTTCACAATAATAAGCACTTCTTTTGGATCACACTTTGACCTTTTTCAAAAGCCTGTTCTTGTTTACACCCATGCTTTTCCAACATTATGCATGTAAAATCTGTACCACCTCTGTGCATCCATATCCATTCAATAATGTGGTGACCGAAACTGTCCACTTTACCATAAGTGTGGTTTGATTCTATACTATGATAATGTTATAAAATTGATACTGGTTACATTGATTCAATATAAGTTTAGTATAACTTCCCTTTTAAAATTTTCTATCTATCTTGAGCCAAAGCCTACTTCTTTGTTTACTGTTCAATGATCTTGCAAACCTGTGGCACAACCTTTAGTGATGGAGATACATGTGCTGGGAAATCCCTTTGTTCCTTTTATCTTACCTGGACTTGCACCTTCCAAGTAAAAAGTGATTACAAAACTAAAGCTCGACCATTCAAGTAATCATTCTTTAAATATGACAATTGTTCAAATAAAGTATTGAAGATCACCTGAAACAGTTTGAAGAACTGGGATCTCTCTTCTGTTATTTCATTGAGTAATGAAACAGACTAACACTTTATTCATCACATTGCTTTGTGGCCAGAATGGATGCCTTGTTCACCCATATTAGATAAGATTCTCTACAGTGTGGAAACAGGCCCTTCGGCCTAACAAGTCCACACCAACCCTCCGAACAGTAACCCACCCAGACCCATTTCCCTCTGAGTGATGCACCTGATACCATGGACAATTTAGCATGGCCAATTCACCTGACCTACACACCTTTGGACTATGGGAGGAAACCAGAGCACCTGGAAGAAACCCACACAGATATTATTAAGCTTCTTAAAGTTCTTTGATATATTGCTGAGAGATGTGATAAATGTAAATCTTCATTCCTTGATCAACTTCCAATCCAATCTAATGTTAATGTTGCTGTTACTATTATTAGACTCTTGATGTGAATCAGATAAGTCTTTGATTTTATTTTGAGCATAACTATTATAGAGTGAAAAGATCCTTGATTTAAAATTTTTTGGCTTATCTATAAAAATCATGCTTGAGTTTACATTAAAATAGGTCACTCTGCACTTTGAGTTAAGATAAAATTTGATGCAGACTTTTCATTGTTTTGTTGACTTGTTGACATTTTATCAACAACTCTCATAAACTGATGATGTAAATCTGATTCCTTACACCATAATGCACAATGTCACTAAGTATCAATAAGCAAGAATAGGTCTTTGCAAATTTGACTAAGTCCATTTGACTTTTCAGGTTAGATGGTTTAGTAATCTCAAATCAGTAAAACAATGTGCAGAAAAGAAATAAGAACAGATAGAGCTGGAGAAACTCAACAGGTCTAGCAACATCTGTGGAGAGAGGAACACAGTTGCTATTTTGATGACTGATTGAACACAAAATGTTAAGTCTGTTCTCTTTCTCCATATGTGCTACCAGACCTGCTGACCTACTCCAGCACTTTCTGTTTTCATTTCAGATCTCCAGCATCTGCAACATGTTGTTGTTATCTGAATGCAGAAAAGGAAACCCTTGAGCATTGTATCATTTATTCACTGCACAAAGGTGAGCAGAGCCTCTGGGAAATTATATTGTAAGAGTAGCAGAAAAATAACAGCTTACTAGTTTCTAATTCTTCACTGTTTGCATTACTTTATAAAAATTTTAAAAAGTAGCTCATCGTAAAATGTAAGTCACATTTTTTATTCTTACATAAATACAGAGAGTTACCATTAGTCACCAAAAGATATGATTACATATTTTTTCTGTCAGACAACTGAAAGATAAAACCTCAACCAAATATTCTTGTCAGAAACACCGCTTCCATGTACTTGAACATAATGCTATACTTTGTGCAATTAGAGAAGTGTTTTTTGTGTTTTTCCTCTCTAGTACCTTCCTTCTTCAGTGTTGACTATTTCATCTTCAATCATTCTTTATGTCCCAACCATGCAAATTATCTTTTGACAATTCAGTCCTTTGAAGTAGCACCTGAAAGTTATTAATACAAAACCAAAATGATGGTAAATGCTGGAAATTTGAAATAAAATGAGAATGAACTGAAACTACAGGTCAGGCACTGTCTGTGGAGAGATCCATATTTCAACTGGATGACTTTTCAGCAGTCTGCCAAAAGATCATCAATCTGAAATGGTAACACTCACTGGGTGCTGCCTGACCTCTTATTTTTAAAAACATCAGATTAATTTTATCCTGAAAGTAAAACATGTAATGCACAATTATGTACAATATTACAACAAGAATACATTTCTTCAAGAGTTTAATAAACTTTTGAGCAAGACATCAGAGTTCACTTATATCCTGGACAGTGACCATTCAAAAATGAAATTATTCTCATACACAGCTATCGACTAATGTTCCTTATTATGAGGCTTACTTGGGTAAGTCTTTGACTATTACTTTGACAATGAATGTTACTAAGCAGTTTCCAATGATTATCTTAGCAAAACAGCAATGAATATTATATTCTAATCAAAACATTGAAGCCACAAATAAGAGTATTGTAGATAAACATCTTCATTCATGAGTTTGACTAGATAACTCAGTTGCACACTCAATCTTATCAAGAGTTAACACAAACCAGTTTAAAAGAAATTGAAGATGTTCATCATACTACGCCTCTGGTCATGGTATCTCTATGCCCTTCCATTAGAACTATTATGTTATCATACTCGGTTTCAATTCATCTTGAGTCATCACCCCTTATAAGTGTTGGATTTCCCAAACGGTCTGTATTTAAAATGGGAACAGCACAGAAATTTTAGTGATTGTTTAGTGACTGCAACCTTGCTAATAGTTACTATCCTTGGTATTCAGGTATATAGCCCTTAAGATTTGGATAATGTTTAACTAATTCTCCATTCTAGTGAAATAATTTTTGTTGAAATTGTCATGTTTTTAATATTATAATATTTTTAAATGTTTTAAAATATGAGAAGCAAGATCTCAGATGCTTGCTACTTTTGGCAGAGGCATTATTTTCAAGTTAGGGTGAATGCGAAGCTTCCTTTTTTGGATTGATTGTACCAGGAGATATGATGCAGGATTTATTTATTGATCTTATGCAAAGCTAATTTGATTAGCACTTAAAATATGCCATGTATTTTCAGAATGCCTACTGCATCTCTATATTCTGCATATATCCATGAGGGCAGGAAATGTTTTCATTTTCCATTATCAAATCAAGATTTATATTTTCTCCACTGATATTGTGTACCTGGCAAATCTTTTATTTATTCCAGGTATGTTTCATTAATGCTCTCTCATTCCACAAATACAATCAGACATGAGAATCACTCAGAATTCCCAAAATAGCTATTTTTATTCAGCCATATATGTAAATACCTTTGAGGTGAGGTCAACACGACAAGCCAGAAAACAGGTCAAGCATTTTCACATTAAGAGGGAGCATTTACTGACAAAATCAATTTTTATTAATGGGATACATTCTAGAAACTCTGGGATACCAAGTACATCCATGTCTTAGCTAAATGTCCAAATCATCAGATTATTCTCTCCATTTATAGGTGAGACCTCTTCACTTTTGTTCATGTCTTTATGTTTAAGGGATCATACTTATTTGCATTTGTACTACTGAACAAAATCATGGGATATTATTCATAACTTTCCCTGAATTTGAAGAATGGATCAGCTTCCAGAATGTTCCTTGAAAGAGCTTCTCCTGTATTTACTGAGCCAGGAAAATGTATTTTCAGCAAAAGCATTACATAGCACTGTTTGTATTTTAATCATATACAAAAAATTATAAATATGCAATGGTGATTATGTTAGTCCTATAAATATTGTAAGAATAATGCCAAAGATGGGTAAATGGCAATGGCATGATACCAATATGAATATTTTGAGAAAGATCTCACAAATGCTGTAATTTTAGCATTATCAGAGATTATCAGCACTATTTATAGAATATTTGCAAGTGTTTTAATATCCAACCAGTTTCTTTTTTTGTTGTTGTTTTTCCACTTTTACTCTTGTGTATGTTATTTCTATGTCTACAATTGTTTGCATGGTGACTGATGAACCTTTTCCATCAGAGTCACACCAAGGTCTTCTTGTATCCTTATTCCATACAGCCATGGGAGGTAACCTCTGGTTTCACGAGGTGGTGAGAAACAGGGACAAAGTGACAATTGTTGCAGCGCTAGAACACCACATTATAACTGACGATCATTTTCTTTTTACTGACGGAACACAAAAACCATTCTGTATTCTTTCCACCCACTTCCATGCTGTTGGGTACAAAGGAAACTTCAAATCTACACGCCATTTTCCGAATCATGATGTGGAGTATTAATATCGGAAAAGAATCTTATTCTGAGCTACCGCCTCCACAAGCACCCACGCCATTTCCTCTAGTTGCCATTCTGCGATAGCAACATTCTGCAACTCTGCTGTTAAATAAAGAAACAAAGTGCAGAGTGGAAATAACATGAGGACAGAACAGAGAGTTGTCAGTACCAGGAAGTAGGAAATGGTGAAATGCAGCGAGAGACGAATAAAGGTTATGATGAACGAGGGGGGAATTAATAATAATTGAATCAAATGAGAAAAAAATGAAAGGTTATTGTTGTGAATCTGTTAATTTAATGCATGATTTTGATGTTTAATGGGCTGAACACACGGCCCATTACACGAGGAAACCACGGGAAGGTCATTGCTATTGTAACCAGGCTTGTCCATTCCAGTAGATCAAAGCTCAGCCCTGACCCTGCAGCTGCTAACGTGTACACTGTTTAAAACTGTGTGTTTATCCAAGTGCAGTGATTGTTTTCAGCCTACAATTCACTTTGATCACAAAGAGTACCCCGTGGTTGGAACCTGGGCATTCAAAGCAGACTTGTGGATGATTAATCGGAGAGTCCTATCTGATCTTGGTCCAGGTTGCCGTTCAGTCATCACTGTTTCCCAATCTTTTATCACCTGGTGGCAGTTGTTCAATCCGTCACCAGAATGCTTTTTTCATGATGATTTACTTTCTTACAGCATGCTCGGTGTGCACAATGGGTTTGTGAAGTTAACAGTGATCACGTTACTCTAAGCGTCGGTTGAATGAATGTATGGATCACCACTTATCTCTAACCATCTTGTCCTATCCTAAACCTACTGTCTATCCGAGGCATTTGTGTTTGCATGAGTACTGCTCATATCATACTTGGTAACCGATGCACTTCAGCATGTTGGAGAAGGATGGAAATAGATTGTTTCCTTTCCCCATCGGAAACTAAACAAGTTCAGTATTGAAAATATGAGATGGTTGGCAATGTGTCACCGGTGTTCAGTGTGAGCCGGTCTTTTCCCTTGTTATTTTATCCAAACGATGCAACTCGCAGTGTGATCCCAACAAGTCCTGAGTTTCTGCAAATACCGAACTCCGTTCCCAGTAGTAATCAACGGAACTCACTCCACAACCATTCATAAAGTTGGTGAGCAATGTAAACATTTCTTTAGATCTGTCATGTTTGGAACAACTAAAATTGCAATTCTGCACTCGGACAGAAAATGCTGGGAACAAACTACGGGTGACCGAGATGTGACCGAGAAACAAAGACAGTCTGAACGGATTCTTCCCATAAAGTTAATCCGCCTGAGATGTTCAGGATTTTATTTGGTTCTGTTAGATTTGCAGTCCCATTTTTGTATTTGCTAGCAGTTCTGCACTGGTGGCTAACTCTATTTATTCCACTTGAAAGCGTTTCATTAAAGATATAATTCATTGTGACAAAAATGCAAAATATTACAAGTACTCTGCACAGGAAGTATAGTATCCGTACTCCGTGTGTTTACCAAAAGGGGGTCGTTTCATGCCTCTTTTTTCTGCTATCCATTTGCTGACATTTCTCTTCTAGATAACAATGTTCTTGCACCAACTTCAGATTGTCTCTCAGATCTCTGCAACAAGCGTTTATGGGTGGGAGTGCTATCTCCACCACACTAAGGTTATCTCCTCTCCAGATGAACCACATTTGGCACAATATTCAAACGACCTTGGGCTCGGGGTCAATGCAACTGCAAGTTTTCCAACTAATGCCTGGATGTCCAAAAAAATTGGAAATTCGCGCGATTTTCAGTCAATCCTAACAAGGGCTAAAATGAATCCACTAGTAAACTTTGACAGACAGTGTGATAGTTTTTGAACTGGTTTTAATACTGGCGTCTCTTCTTTCCTTTTCAAAACAGCTTTTCGCTAAATTTCCTGTTGCTCTTGTTGAAGTGACCAAGTGCAAGGGCTATGCACAGGTAAACCAACACACAATACATTTAGTCTCCTACAAGAGTATATTTATGGAAGATACTTGAGTATATGGATACTATGCTGTATCTCCATAATGTTCTTCCACTGCATGTGGACAATATGAATAGATACACAGGTAATGTGCGCAAAACATGTAGTTTATTAGTATACAAGACAACATGACTTAGATATATTACATCTGTTAGTGTCAGCTTATCTCAATTATGTGCCTGACCAGAAGATAATGGACTCAATCTCCGCTCTGGAAATGAAGTATCTCATTCGGTTTTGCAAATCTATGCATCAATGATGAAGCTACCATAATGGCGTTGCTGTCCCTTGGTCGAGATATTACATCAACGATTTGTCTAATTGTCGAGATCTCTAGTCCAAATCGAAGACAAGACAGGAATCCACCAATAGCCAATGCTAACAGAACTGATAACAAAAAGTGCTGGAGATCACAGCGGATCTGGCAGCATCCATGGAGAAAGAGCAACCTAACGTTTCGAGTCTAGATGATCTCCAACACTTTTATTGTTTTCAGTTCAGATTTCAGAGTCTTCAATAACTTGCTCGTATCGCGAACAGACATTACTTGGCCAAATATCTCAATGCAGCTGCGCGAAAAATTGTCACCTTTCTTGGAAGACATAGGTCAGTCACTTGGTGTAAGTGAAACACATTCCGCAAGCAATAAATACTGCATAAAATGTAACATGCATGCGTTTATCCCTGGCACTTTAAATCAAAACTGGCAACCACACGAAGCCAAAGAACAAAGTGCCGGCTGTCACCAAGGTGGGCAATGGTAACAAGAAAGGCTAGCTAAACTATAAGATCAGGTGTAAAACCAAGCGTAGCTATTGAAAGCCTGAAATTTGGAGGGGAAGGGATGGACAGATGAGGTTGTTACTGAGAAAGAATAACATATTCATTCCCGCTATGGAAGTAGTATCTCAGGATTAGGTAATATACTGATTCTGGATTTCAACACAAAGGGGTTGAGGAAGGGCGTAAAAGGTTTACATTTTGCTTTTTAGAAACAACGGCAGTATATTTTGAGCCACACTAATCATGATAGCATTGATAAAATAGACAAGACAAAAATGCTAAATGGAATCTGTGAAAATAGTTTTCTCACATATGTGAGTACATTCAATTCTTGGATAGAGAGAAGCTTTATAGAGGGTTTAGTTGTTGGACAAAGAATACGCTTGAGTCTTAAAAGAAGACAGTAAACAAATTTGAAGATTTAGTTCGGAGGATATAGAGACCAGAACGTATTGCTGAGGGCATCTACACCAATAGTCGAAGAAGGAAACGGTAGTGCCGTCAAAGGCTGAGCATGATTAATCGGCAACGGCAGAGAAAGAGTGATCTAGAGGAATCAGGATCATCATTAACATCACATTGGTTTAGCGACCATAATTAACATCAGTTGGTGGTGTCTAAGAGTGGTGATTTGTTTAAAGATGCACTTACTAAACTGTCAGAATTTTAGAGATATCCAAGGCAATGGCTGATTGTTTTCCAAAGTATTCAATCCAAAGTTCCAGAAATGGATAGCATAGCTAACATAAGTGCATTGTGGACTAGTGTGTATCAGGCCAGAACTTTCAAGGTGTTAAGTAAATTGGGCAGTAATTGTGATTTACATAAATGTTGAACATACCTATATCCAGAGAAATTTGGTAGAGATTAGAAGCGATAAAATAAAAAATAATTAATTTAGTAGTGAAAGTGAAATGAGACTGGGGTATAAGAGATACTGAAGATATACAACAACAAAAAAATGCATATCTTTAGAACAATGTGATAGACACTATTGGATCAAAAGGAAGAGACTCCAACAGGTGAATCATGAATAAAACATGATGTTAATCTCAGTTGCTGAACTGGATTAACAGAAACCACCAGAGGGATATTAGTTAGCATGTTTCAGCCTGATTGCGCTGCCAGATGCAATAGACATTGTAGATTTGTCAAGCATTATTGAGCAGTAAGACGTAGACTGCTGCAAATGTGTTGCTGGTCAAAGCACAGCAGGTTAGGAACCAACTGTGACAGCGAGTGATACGACCACATAAAGTAGCGTTCCTTCTCATATGTAGTATATGTCAAATACATATCTGCAACAAATCCATCATACACAGTGTGTCTTAGATTTAGTTTACTGCAATTATTCCTGAGATAGACAGTGTACTTTAAATAGCGTGTATCATTAAAATTGCATCTACAGATATAGAATACTCCTCAGATGTACCTGGGCAGCTATGGTTGTTCAGTAGTTGGGTTTATTTAATACTGAGATGGATAGTTTGCGGTATGAAGGCGAGTTCTGTCATATGGGAATATTGAGAGAATGTGCAGTTGATCGGATGTGGTCTTGTTGAATGACAATAAACATATCTTATACCTTGGGTTCTTATGCATATACTATATCAAAAAAAATCCCAGTCCTAAAACGATGATCAGTGCTTCTGTACATGGAGATCACTTTAGTGTTTCAGAATGTTCTAGCAACTGGGCGCTGGTTACATCACTGACTTTTCCAGGTATTGCAGCGATCGCTTGCTGTATTGTTCAACCTCGTTAATTTTGATGTGAATGCTAAAAGTCTGGATTATGAATTTTCTTTGGCATTAAGATGTCATATGAACTCAATCATGTCCGGATCGTGGTGATGTCAAGTCAAATGGGAATGACCGTGACTTTGGAAAGCACAATTGCTGGCCCAGGGATTCGTTCCCTGTTTGTCCCTCGGCTCCGATTTGTTCTGGGGGTTCGGTTTATGGGTGACTTCTCTTTGGGGGAACAGAGCAGATCTCTCATTAAGAAGCAGCTGGGAGCTTTGCCGCAGCATTGTTTACGACCATTTGCATTTGTATTTAATCAATAAATTAAACGTGAAACGTTCATTGTGTCTGAGAAGGAACGGTATATAACATGAAAGAATCGAGGATAAATATTTCAAAACCTAAATCGCCCAGTAAAGCTTTACTATTTTTAACTTAGGACAAACCAACCGTACACGCTCAGAGCGTTAATTCTGATTATTTTACAGCCACCTCGCGAAGGCACGGTAACAGCGGGGAGGTTTTTAAGGACAAGGGTCCATATTTCCAGCGTATAATGTGCCAGAGAAGGGAAATATTAAATAAGTTTACAGCCGCAGTAAATGACTATAAATGGAAATCGCAGCAAACTGCGGAGAGAGCGGGTCGGCCATTGTTCCAGTGTGTTGGAATTCGTGCTGGTAAGCGGCTTTAGTTGCAGCCAGGAAAATAGAATTCCACTATTACACAAACAGCAAAGTAGATCCTTGCTGGGGAAAAAAAAAATCGGCTCATTAATTTTAATAGTCAGGTAAGAAAGATTGAGTCCGGAATATAGTTAAACAGTTGAGGCGCTCCCTGATGTGGAAGCTCTCCTGTTCTGGAGTCACAGCTGCAGGCAGACACCTACAGACCAGAATATGGCGACCGACCTTCAAACACAGCCCGGGTCTGAGCAACAGGGCCATCGGCAGCGAAGTTATTCCGTGCCCACGGAAGGTCGCCTTTTTTTGTGTGTGTGAACGGTGGTCATGGGCAGAGTGATGTCAGGGTTGGGCACATTTCAATAAAGCAGCTCAGCAAAGCGCTGAGGTGGCTCCCCCAAAACAGCAGGAACTGGGAGGATTTCAGGTTTGTCTTCGCTTTCCTTTAGGTTGTAGGGAAAGAAGGATCTTGGCGCAAGAATGCCACGGCAGAGGCTTCACAACAGGAATTTTTTATCCTGCCCGCGGGACACGCACACACAATGTCAGCCTTTTCAATATCTGAGCTAGAAACACGAGTTGTTTCTGAGTGTCCTTGCACCAAGGGACTGGCCACCCGTGGGAAAGTTCGAGGGAAGATACATTTTATTTGTTAATTTATACAGAAAGGGAGAACGTGGGACACCAGGTCACACCCAGGGTTACATAAGGTCGCAATTTTAGTTAAAAATGAGAGGGGAATCTTGCAGGGAGTGTTGCTTTGAGACATCGAGTGGAAATGAATTTGCTATCCGTCGAGATGCGGGGAGTGCCAATGGGACGGATTAGATGGGCTGAACGGCTGCCTGGATTCTCTAGCCGTTTGGAGAGTGGGAACATGAGCACCCAGGTAGTGAGCGAAGCGGAGACTGTTGTGGTCAGCAGGGAGCGAAGCCGCCAGCCCAGCTCCTGCTCCTGGTGTCACTTGCACTTACAGCTCTCTGGTAAGGCCCGCGCCAAAGTGTGGAGGGTGCACGATTTTCCGAGCCCTATCGCCCTCCGTTACCACAACTGGCGTAATCAACAGGGCTATGGGATTGCCCAGAAAACTGCTTTCGGGAATGTTCATCCCCTCCCGTCCCCTTCCCAAATACTGACAACACCCTAATCAAAGCCCAACACTGCGGATGCTAGGAATCTGGATCAAGCATAGAAAATGCTGGAGAAACTCAGCAGGTCTGACAGCATCTGTGGAGAGAGAATCTTTTGTACGAACTGTGACAGCACTCGGATCTCAGGCGAGAGGCGACACCGGAAAGATCTCTGGGCTGAGACCGAAATTGTTTCCTGGTGCAGCAGTGTTTGTATGCGGGGGATGGGGGTGAGGGGGTTTGGTCATGGGGTCGGGTACTGATGCGAACCCTGTGTCCTAGGGTTAAACCCCGGGGTTTCAACCGGACCAGCAGTAGGTGTGGCGAACCTTCTTCACCCAAATAACACACACGAACAGACCCTTCCTCTGGGTTTCACCGCGCGGCCGGATTGACCTCGGGTGGGCCGATCGTCCTCAGAACATGACCATGAAACGATTCCTTAAGGGATACATAACCTGACTGAGCATAGCACAGGCAGATACCAAACCAGCCGCAGTCTCTTGTCCACAACGCCAACCCCTCCCTCCTGCAGAGTGCCCGACTCTGACCTTGGGCTTCAAAGTCTGGATTTGGCAAAAAAAAATCAAGCTCCTAGTTTTCCAATATGTTC
Source organism: Hemiscyllium ocellatum (assembly GCF_020745735.1). Taxonomy (NCBI): domain Eukaryota; kingdom Metazoa; phylum Chordata; class Chondrichthyes; order Orectolobiformes; family Hemiscylliidae; genus Hemiscyllium; species Hemiscyllium ocellatum. The sequence continues at coordinate 21,761,520 of NC_083425.1, read as the reverse complement.
CTTGGATCCAATTTATTGGTGAAAAATTGAAGGGAGCGAACTCCGGTAAATTAAGGAGTGCTGCTCTGTACCAATTTGGATGTGAGTTCAAACTGCATTCCAAAGGCAGCAGCAACACTGTGGTCATAGAGCCTTGTATTTGTTTGTAAGATTGGCTCTCACTGCTCGTCACATTGAACTTGTACAGATAGGGCTGGATGTACCTTGAGAATATGAAAATTGTGTCGTTTCATTTCCATTATAGAAACTGCAATTACAGTCTTTGGGAAGTGATTTAAATGTTTCCGAGCTTATTCAAACACGACACACACACTTCCAGCGAAAATTTCAATAGCATGAGGTATAAGCACTAGTCAGAGAAACACAATCTCGAACATTCACACAAAGGGCTGTGCTTGAAAGACGATCTCATGAGAGATGAGAGTTTTGCGGTGCCTCATGATCTCACCTCGCTCTGGAATTACGGTTGAATTACTCATGAACTACTGGGAAATGTCGAACCTACATTTCCCGAACACGAGAGACGTCCCGTGATCGACCTTGGTACAAGAAGGGGAACGCTGGCAGTTGTTTCGGTTTTAGCTCACATTGTGAGCTTTCTGCTCAAATGGAACCTTGGCTATTAACTGAGCTATCCCCATGGGCACTGAACATTCCGTCCCCTCTGGCCTGAAACCAGCCCCGATTTCCCCCATTCCCCTCCAACAACAAAAGCACCTCTGACTTTTCAAGCTCGATGCATTAAATGAATGAGGAATGAGGCACACCAATTGGACGATAATGTCTTCACCAGTTCCAGCCCACGGCACCAATTGGAATCTACAGATGGAATCTAATAGAAGCATTCAGTGGATTTTCGTTTTAGCCATAAACCAAGTACCGAGTCGAGGTAGTTAGGAGCTTTAAATGTGCAGCAACATCCCAGATAACCGTAGCTGGAGCCAATTGTTGAGAAGCGCAGATTGATGTAGACCTCACACTGTTGTAAGCTCATTAATACTATACCCCGAACATGAAACATACAAACGACTTGATAAAAAATCTTTCACGGTATATATGGGTGTAGTTGGCTGGACCAGCATTTATTCCTCATCCTGAACCGCCCATGAAAAGGTAGTGGCAATTGCCTGAAACATTTTGATTCAGATACACAGATTATTAGATCTGCAGCTTCATAACCGGGCTTCAAAAGCAAGCCTCGTACACAGGATGTGCTGGACTGAGGTTCAATAAAGGCGGGACTCAAAGATACGTACATGCTTCAAGCTAGTCTTACAACATGCTTCAAGCTGCGCCATTATCAAACATGTACAGTATTCGGTTTTCCAAAGGAGCACTGATTGTGAAGGATGATGTCTCTTCTGTTGATGATGTTTCCAATTCGAGTTGTTGTCTTCTGGCATGGCAGAACCCCCGCCATAGATTCTTAGAAGTCGAATATACAGATAACGTCCATGCACTCGGTAATGGTCAGTTATCTCAAGCTGACGTGTCACGTCGGTGTTCAGGTTTAGGATTGATCTGTCAACGAAGCATCATCACTAAAAAGAAGCCTTTTGTAAATGCTGTGATTCACAAAGTTCAAACCAGGATAGAAGATGTGTCAGAATATGCAGGATCTTGGTATCTTGGGGGTGGGATCAGGCTGTCCAACATTAGTAGGCATTGGTTACTGATGTTTTGGTTGTGTCTTGCCTATTCGTTTTTTCCTTCATAGTTTACATTGGTTTTGGTAGAAAGTGCCATTGGTCTCATTCAGAATGTGGAAATCCAGTATCACACCTCCTTCCCAAAGCACTGCGGAACTCAATGGGGGTATTGTCCATTTCTCTGATACGGAACGGGCATTCTCTTCCTCGAAAGAACACTTCTAAGGACAGACTTACCACTTATTAAAACAGCCAGACTAAGGAATTTCCAAATAGGAATGGTAAAAGTCATGCAGGCTTTCGGTAAAGGATGCTGGTATAATTCCTGTTGCTCGTCCATGGTACGGCTAGCTCAGTTACTTGGATTCCGAGCCCCCGGCGTCATGAGGCACAAGAAAATCAGCCGATTGAACAGTTAAACAGCTGGTGAGAGGACTCGGGAACCGACCGAATCGCTCAACACCGACATGACAGGAGCAGCTTGAGATCACTGACCAATACCGAGTGCTTGGACGTTATCTGTATATTCGTCTCCTAAACCTTTCCGGGTTAGTTACTGGGCTTGATGGGCAGCTCTTCTTGGGATGAATTTGACTCCAGATATCTCGCTTACTTTTCTCTCCCGGACTAAATTCGGGGTTTCTAAACGTATCCTCATTTTGAAGGCTTAAACAACAGTTCACAACGTACCTGACGTCAAAACCACACACTCTGTGTACAGAAACTGCGCCAGTATTTCATTTACCGAAAACACACGTCCTCTTTTAGATATGGCTTTTACAAAATTTACTCTTCCACTTGCCCAGCCCTAAGACATTCCCACACTGAGAGATATCTTTCGAGCCAGTCTAACCTATAACACAGACTTCAGTTGGCATATGTCGCTTGAAAGTCTACGATCAACGTTTATAAAAGCAAAAACCTCCTGCCCTTGGCTTTGCATTTATAATTCGAGTATGAACGAGCTGTCTTGGCTGAAAGATCGTTTCAGGAGCGGTTGGACAAACGGTCGTTTTGTTTAGCATTTTATGAGTTTCAAATAACTACATTTCTAGAGAAACGCCCGAAGAGATCCGCCAATGGGAACAGCCACTTTGGTGGTACATTCTACGAAGCAGCATTCCTGGGTCAGAGGCCTGAGGAGCAATGTGACTTTGATGTACAGTTATTTCATCTCAAGTCACAGGATGTTGCCTCCTCGACTATTTTAATCTGCACAGTTTGTCAATGTGACACATATCAAACTGTGGTTTCCGAGAAATGACGCCAGCTGGTAACCACAGTTACACGCAGTATGACTTACTTTAATAAAATGCTACTTTAAAATATCGGCAGTAAGATTTCAAAGGAAGCTCCATAGTTTCATCATTTTCATTTACTCACTAACAGCACCAGAATCCTTCGAGAGAAGAGCTTCGCCATGACAGTATATTGACTTCTACATTGCGCGGCACAAATTAAGAATATGACTCAGTCTTGTTTCATAGAATTTCTATTCACTGTTCAGTTGGTAAATAAGAAACGCCACATCAAAAATGGCGTCCCGGAGATTAAAAAAAGAATATCAACATTCTCCCATTATCTTATTGACTGTCGCCTCACTGCAACAGCGAATATGGTGCTTTAAAGGCGTTTTCACATATTTACATTCAAGCACAAAAAAAATACAATTCTATCATAGCAGCACAAGCTCGCCAGTTTCGGAAATATCAAACAGACAGGAAATACAGAGTCTGCACATGTAGATAGCACACATATTATCACAAATATTAATTATATTTGACATTGGATTAAAAATTGAAACAATGTATCAAACATCCATATTGTGGTTTTATTTATTTAAGATTTTGCTTTTAAAAAATTAAAAATCCAGATTTAAGGAAGCGATATTTTCTATCGTTGCCCTTTATTCCTGGTTAGCCCAGTCTAACTGCAGACACATATTTACGTCTACATATTTAATGTGCCCGCTTATAAATAAAATTGCATACATTTGAACCTTTCAATGAAAAGAATGGAGATTTGGGTTAAAGAGTGCATTCACTCTCAGGATTTCTGCATTCATTCTATACGGTTTCTAAATTGGCCTTACGTTTCCTTCACACCGTTACATATTCTTTAAAAGTGACAGTGAGGCAGTTCGCTGTGACATCTGTGATAATCAGATTCCCCAGGTAAGGCTTGAGGCCAGTCCAAGGATATTGTTGCTCCCCCTTTGCCGTTTCCTCTTTTCCCTCAACCTCCGTCTGCTGTGTCGTCGCCTTCTGAGGCTCAGGCCTGGACTTTACACAGCTCAGATCGATTGGCTGCTCGGGATTTGAGTCCAAAGTCCCATCAATTCCCTCATTCTGATAACTATCGACCGCCTGCAGCTCAATGAGATCATCCTGTTCCAGCTGGACGGCGCTGCCCGGCACGCTAATGCTTCTACACGTCGGCGGCTTTTTGGCCTCTCTGTCCACGATGGGTTCTGACAGATAGCGTTTCCTGGACTTGGGGAGTTTGGAGTATAACCCATCCCTTTTGGAAACCTCCGAATCACAGGCCCATCGCAATGGAGTTGGTTGTTCACACTGCTCCGAGGGACGTTGTCCCTTTGGACTTCTCACCTCTTTCCCACTTGCTACCTCGTCACTTTCTCGGCCGGCTACCTCCCCGTTTTTATTTTGAGCTGCAGCTGCCGCGTCTTTAACCACCAAAGTCCTAATGTAACCATTCTTCTCGGCCTCAGACTCTTTGTTTACATTGCGAGTCTTGGCCGTCTCAGGCCACCCATTGGCCACATTGTCAGCCTCCAACTTGTCTCCTCTTTCCTCCGCCGGCACAGCTTTCCCATGTCCATTTTTAACTATCCACAGCTCGCGGTCTCCAGTCTTGCTTGTCACTGACTCATTCCCTCCGTCCCCGTTCTTACCGTGTTTATCCTTCGCCGACTGGAGCCCATTATCCATATACTTGCTCATGACTATTACAATCCTACCGTTTTTATTTTTGTTTTTTACTATTTTCATTCTACCGTTCATGCCATTGCTTTTCACACTTTCCTTGGCTAGTGCTGGCCCCGTCCCGGATCTCGAATCCATTTCCTTCATTTCAGGCTTTTCCATGCCTTCAGATTGGGAACTATTTCCATTTTTGGCTCCGCTGCGCAGCGTTTCATGCTCCTGAATACTTTGATGTTGCTCCTGATTCCCTTCAGTTTCGCTCCTGTGAGAGTCGGCTTGTTGGTTTGGGTACATGATGTCCGGTTGATAATGGTGATGCTTTTTGCTGTTAAGCTGATAATAATGTTTAGTAGCTTGGTGTTGTCGCTGTTCCTCGGTGTTATAGGGTTTATACTGGTGAAGCTTTTTACTATTTAGTTGATACTGGCGTTTAATAGGTTGCTGCAGGATATCACTTTTGGACCTTTCTTCTTCCAGATAAGTGTCCTGCAGCTGAGAAGGAACATTTGAACGTCGAGCAAAAGCTGGTAGCTGGAAATAGAGAATAGAGTATTATTTGAGATTCAAATTCTGGTAAGAAGTCTATAATCAATTAACTATAAAACAAGGCTACAATTTAGATATGTAGACCAGCTCTGCACTGGTCAATGAAATTAAAGCTGTACATCTCTATGACTCTACCTCAGCACCAAAGCTCAAGCTGCAGAGACTTAGATTTGCACCTTCCTACTTGTTTCACTTCCCTGGTCTAAGAGGTCCAACTTCAAGTCTTAGAGGACAGGCAAATGGCCATCAAGGTCCATTCCGCCATCAATGTGCTCTCCTTATTAAGGAGGAATCTGCATCATGTCTCAATCATTGGTGCCTTCTTGCTCATTGTTTCAAAGCACTAGATGACAACTAGTCATGTTACTAATCTATTCATTTGTAAGTACCAGTGGTCTTGCAGTAATCAACATCAGCTTGCCTTAAATAACCACTGCTTTTGGATTCTTTGTTTATTAATGAATCTGAATAAATGAACTTGTACCTGATCTTTTTAGATATATTTTACAATATTCAGTGACTGCAGATTGCAAATTTGAAACATTAACGATTTAAGATTCTATTGCCAAACATTAGTATTGTTAAAATAAAGTACATCTGGATAACTTGTACTCAAATCTCCATTTGCTTCCCTGAATATATTTATACCTTTCAAGGACCTAATTGCTTGCACTCAAGGTTCTGTGTCAACATCACTTTATAATGTTGCACTGATATTTACATAGTTGCTTGCTCTAAGTAAGCATAAGGTTTGGCCAAGAATATATTTCTGAAACTGAATCATTTTGATTATATAGAGCCAGGAAATTTGTGCAGGATTGGTTTGGTCTGGTTCATATATAACACAAACAAATGAGCATTAGATAGATGATATTACCTGAACTAGTAGGTGTTTTGGTTTGGGTCCTCGTTTACGATAGCCCATTGATTGTTCTTGCCTTTCCCTGAAGTCATAGGTAATACAATGGTCAGCCTTAACATTACTTGCAAAAATTAATTTCATAATCAGTTTACAAATGTTTTCTATTCTCACTCTTGAAAAGACCTGATGTGTTTGGTTGTGCTATACTTTGCATGCAACTTACAACATCCTAACATAATGCAAAACAGTTTTAATTGAAACAGTTGCTAGGTGCTCAGAGATTTTTAATTAAATGTTTACATTTGCAACTGACTGAATAGATACAATGTCAGAAATGGCTGGAAAAACTCAGCAGGTCTGGCAGCATCTGCAGAGACAAAGCAGAGTTAACATTTTGGATTCATTATACTTCTTCAGATTAAATTGTCATGGTACACATCAATGCTATGGCATTATAGAATACATGAGTAAAACTTCACAATTTTCTTGTGACAAAGGGGCAAGTTCCTGACTTACAAATTATGTCCAATTAAATGAGTTCACATAAAACATTAAAATATCTGCCCAATAAGTTATAACAATATTAATTCTTCATAAAATTTCAGTGAGGGGACATTTTAGGTGAATATTATTTAGAGATGGTAAATCTGGGCCCTGTGTGATCTAACAAGTCTATATATGCTAAACAGCCATTCTTGTTTCTACACATGCACAAGTAAAAGAAAACCAACACTTCTCATTTACTGCTCATTTTCCAGTTTATCTTTTGTCTTACTGTACTTATTTCCAGATTTTACATGCATAACTGCATACTAAATGTCAGTTCTTCTGAGAATACTTTCTGAAAGTTCACTCAGGTTTCATAAAATAATGTTAGGGCTACTTCAACCACAGAATAGCACACAATATGTCCACCTGCTGTCAGCTTTCTAATAGTTGTTCTTTTATTATCACTTAAAACACACATTTTAAAAGAACATTTAATGAGCGGAGTGAACAGCTCACTCTGTTTTCCTTGGTTCCCTTGGATAGTTTATAAACATTTCTTCCAATAGTTCATGTATTTGGCATATTGTTAAATGAGTTAAATATGTGCAGTATGCAGTTAAGCCCAAAATGCATCAATAGATTTTGATCATTGTTTTGATTCTGCATAAGACTGGAATGCAACGTATAAAATCTCTGTGTGAAATTGTGCTGTTGAAGTAACTGAAATTAGACTACTGCCTTACAACTACACAGAGGCCTTGAAGGCAACAAGTACAGTGATACTTTGGTGATTGTTTCATGGAAAGAGGGCACCATTATTATTAAAGTTATTTTCTATACAAAGCATTATGATTTCTCATGGGCTTTATGTTCATTAGTATGCTCCTGTAACTCAGTCAAAATATGCAAAAGTTACTGATTGGCTCATTTTGAATAACTGCAGCCGACTTGTAACTGGCAGCAGGTGAAAAGAATAAACTGCAATTTCAATCGTTGGCCCTCCTGGTGTGCTGTCGCCTCTTTAATTCAATTTAAACAAAGAGAACGTGTATTAGCTTCGCCTATAGTCAAATATATATACATATAAGCCTCTTTTTAAAAAAATGTGCTGTTGACTTAATTATTAGTCTAATTATTTTTGTTCCATTAAGATCTAGTTATAAGCAACTTTTTGTCCCTCCCACACTGTTACACGCAGCATGACTCCACTGTATTTATTCACATGATTGCAGGCAGCTATGGCAACCCCGTGAGCTACTCACCAGTCGGATCGATTATCGTGTAACTAATTAAAATAGATACGTAACCCGCCGTGTCCTTTTTTTTCAGATTGCAGCGTTAGTTAACAGCAACATTGCCCCTTTAAAATGGTACTTGCGCCATTAGCAGGTGTACCAAGGAACAGGAGTGTGGTGTGGCCATTAGAAACAGGAACACTGGAGATCATGGTCAGAAGGATATTGTGTAGTCTGACAGCCCAGAACCACCCTACACGAGTCTCACTTCGAAGATAAATGCACCATCTAGCTACGATCTGGAACATGGCAGCGGTAGTCACATCACTATTGCAGCTGTGATTAAAAGGCAGCTTTTACAAACTTTTATATTCTCATATCTATTGCGCCAATATATCTTAATTTCTTATCTAATCTCTTTGCCCAGTTGAAACTTCAGCAATGACTTCAGGAAATACTGGCTTTTCGAAGTATAACGTTACCAGCTGATTAACGATCTCCCACCCCTTCCCCTTTACGGTAACATATTTCAGCGTGGACTGACTTTTGCTAAACCGCTCTCAGAATAGATCTCGGGAAGTCAGGCAGTGGGTGAGACCACATCTGCACCGAAACACTGCCGTCTTCTAATCTGGGGTTTCATTTCGAAACTGCGCAGCCCCTCTACTTTCACAAGCTCGGAGCTTTCAGCTTTACTTATTCTTTGGTGGTCGTTTTTGTGTTTGTGTGTAGGTGTCTGTATGTGTGTGCATGTATGGGCAGACTAGTGGCAGAGTTATTTCGACCTCTCTGGTTTTTCTTTACCTGTGCTGGAAAGCCAGGAGCAGCCGAGGGTCCAGGATGTTCTCCTCTGGCTCCCACGTGTTGTATCTACGGAGAAGACACCAGCGGTTCACTTAAAATCTCTCCAAATACACAAGCGGAAAATTAAAACGAACTAGTGCTGCTATTCAAGCAGTGTGCAGGGGAGGCCATTTTCACTCCATTCACACACACTATCATATCTTTCACAGTCCATTAAGACATTCCAGGACTCTCATTGGCCATTTTTTTTTGTTATATTGGTTTAACTACTAACAATTCACTGATGGCATTTGTCAGAAGGGAATTGATTTGAGTCCCACATGATTCTTCCAGCCATGCAGACGTTTGGATACTGTATTTTATGTTTAATATTTTTAAAAATGCAAAACAAAAATGGGACTCACTTGGGAGACCATCCCCTCCATTTCACCAGGTATTCGACTTTTCCCTGCGGAGAAATAAAGACAGCGTTCGTCACTGAACAGCAGAGACAGCACTATTCCTGATCAATAACCTGGAGGGATTAGTGCGGAGGTGGGCTCCAGTCAGTCCCATTTACCTTCCTGATCCGCTTTTTCTCGATGCTTTCCACAGCAAATACGTGCTCCCCTGCGGCTGGTAGCTCCATAGCGATGCGAAGAGCTAGACGGACGCCGCTTGACCTCTGCTAACTGCAGCTCGCTTCACCCGGAAGGGAGCACTCCCGCTGTGGGCAGTCGCGGCTTTCCTCTCGCTCTTCTTGTTTCTCTTCTTGGCACCCTTTCCGGGCGGGCTTTTTCCTGTCCCCTCCGTTCTAGACTCCGTAGTCACAGATCGTTCTCCCTTCCTCTCTCTCTCTCTCTCCCTCCCTCTCTCTCTGCAGCAGAACCGGCAACGCAGAAACGCAGGCAATACAACGCTGTGGCGTCAGGAGCTGGAGCTGTCAATCAGCTCAGCCCCGCCTGAGGTCGGAGAATCTAACTACAGCACCAAATACGGGCAAGACGCAGCCTTGTATGGTAATAGCAGAAAGATAAATTCTGTTTTTCCAAATTAAGGCAGAACGACATGAAAATGAACATCAGAAAATGGTGCTTCTCCTCATCCCTGTCCCTCTCCCTCCTCATTGGGACTGTTGCCTCGCATCTAAACAATGTAATTCCCCGGGCTCACAGTTTTGTTCCAGTACGATGTGCAAATGTCTTTCGTGTCCTCTTCTAATTGGCTATGCATCGGGCTGGCAATGTCTTGCGTTCTTTGAGAAACCTGCTTCGTTTCTGACAGACATCAAAGCGCGTCACTATTTTATTTAATTTGTCCCTACGACCCAATAACTGGAGATGCTACGTTCGCCCTTTATTGTGCATACATTTTGCGAAGTACACAGTACCGTGAGTCAGCTTGTATTCCCCCCCACACCCACCCACACACAGCCCCCACCATTACATTGAACCGATATAATGCACGGTCATGGCAACAGTAATGATCATGGCACCGTGATACATTGTTAGTCAATGTTCATTTGTCTCAGTGGCTTGTAATTTAGTGCTTTCCACTGTGGTAGAGTCTTACATGATAGAACCATTGGAACCAGCAGACAATACTCTTCCTCATTCAATGAGCAACCATGGCTCCTTCTAGTAGGGCATTGCCAATTTGAAGCTGTAACTCTGCCAGTATTCAACACAGGACACAATACCGCGGGAACAAGTTTTGTTTTGCTGTCTGCGGGTGTATTTGAGTAAATATGAGAACCATCAGTCAATGTGCATCGACTGTTTTTTTTAAACAATCGCTGGACGGTTAGTTATAAAAGGTAAACAGAAGCCTTGTGTGGGTATTAAGTTCGAATGGATGACTGAAGGAAACTCGCGCTAATATTAACACAACTTCCATGTCCATTTCTCTGAGGTCGATTTTCGAAACTGAGAAGCTGAAATGAAAGAAATCCACTGGCACAAAATTAGAAATGGAAGGATCTCAGGCAAACCGCTTGGGAGAGGCAACCGAGTCACTGAAAAGCGCAGCGTGTCCCATCCCCCTCCCCATCGCTCTCGACTCGTATTTATCAACACTCAAAATGCTTCTGACACCGAATGCCCATATTTGGATATTGGTCACGGACGAAATGTAGAAGCTTTGTTGCAAACGCCGGATACTTCAATGATTGCAGAATACTTTCTACTTATTTCAGGAATAATCGCAACACTTACACATGTTCAAATGAGAACAGGGAAATGGAGTAGCCATTTAGTCGGGTGTCCACCTAACCCAAATTTCACTTGCAATAGGTGCATTTACTTGAAGAACAAAATGTCGAAACTGTTAGTTGTGTCCTGATGGGAGAGGCAGTTCCTCATCGCGATTAACGCGTAGCTAATTGTCACTTTCCGACTAGCATTCTATTCATCCAAAGTATGTCACATCCTTGTCTCCAAATCTTCTCCCTCATGATGCATCGCCCTGTTTACTATTTTGGTATTTTATATTCAAATAACGCCAGTCAATGAACCACTTCACACGTCTATTGCAATAATGATACATTGTCTTCTTGTAGTGTGTTACTATTGGCCCTTTGGGCACGATTGGAGTTATCAACCTAGAAGGTTTGTCACCAAAAGGTTAAAGATATACCCAGCAAAAGAAAACGAATCCAGTGCTAATCAAGCACATGGACATAATATCGGGAAAATACCCGTGAATGGTCATCAAGTCAGCACCAAAAGAGTGCAGAGGCCCTGGAATGAGATCAGTTTGAGATCTTTTTCTTGCTAGTAATTCTATTTGTATTTATATCAGCAAATGGATTGTATAGTTGCCAGTTAATAATGGGGTTTCACATCTCACTGAAATATTTTTGGTTACCCACCCTGTACAAAGATCTGTGAATAGCATGTTTCAGTGTCAGCTGATCGAAAGTTACATCTGCTACATTTACCGTGGAATATTCAAATTTACTGGAATTATTAGATACATAGTCTGACTGCTCATAAATAAATCACACGATCCACTTTTCCTCGTGATAGTTGCATGATCTCTAGTGTAAATATTTTCCAGCTAAAGACATCAAGCTAAATCGTTGGAAATTATAATCTAGCAGTTTGGTACCACAACCCTGATGATAGCCTCACTTTGTTTTAGGTAACTGTACCTCGCATTCGAGAAGAAGGAATAATGATGTCTATTTTTCTTGCTGTTAATAGTTATTTTTATTCTGAGTAGATTAGTTCCATAGTTATTATATTCTAGTCCACGAACAAAGGAACTATTCAGTATAGTTATATTCAACATGTTTGATGTTTTAGCATTGAGTATGAAGGTTAATTAGAAATGACAAAGCTTCCTTAGATTTGAATGTGGATCCTTGACACTTGGAGCAAGCCTGACACTATTGTTCTCAAACCTGAATATGTTGGATTGAAAATATTGAAGAGTGATGATTCCAAAAAGAACAACAGATCTGCACTATGGTTATAAAATTTGTTTGTTATAATCATTAGATAGAAAGATTACTTGCAATTAATTAAATACTGGTAAGTTTACTTTGGGCAAAACTTGTGCATCCTTGTATCTTAGTAATGTGCAACTCATGAAATGCACTAAAATAATGTAAATGCAAAGTAGAAAAACCTTTTACAATTATCTCAGATGGTCAACAGCAAATATCATAATCTATATGAGGAATCATTACTCTACTAAAGTGATACACATGTTTCTACAGCTTCCCACATCTTTTCTTTGGTACCAATGCTTCAATGCTTGATTTCCATTGATCTTGGGGCTTCTCTTACTCTGCTAACATCCATTAACTCTCAAGTAATCTACCAAGAAAGACAATAGATGCGATGTTGATTTGTATAAAATAGCAATTATGGTATTTAATTCACTGTTTAAAGCAGATAACTATTGCCATTCTTAGCAATAGTTGCTCTACAATGAAATTAATAATTCCAAGTTCCCAGTTATGAATTCCCACATCCATGTATCAATCTCAAAATGATGTTCTCAAAGTGATGACACAGCAGTGAAAATTGTAAAGACATTGTTATCTAGCACAATGTGGCATATCAATGGTTTATTACTATTAGACAAATTTGAGGCTTGTCAGCCTCCAAACTACATATAGTGGATATAGTACAATATAAACTTAGTTTGTAATATGCAAATCCGAAGTTCATTCTCAAATCAAGAAAATCTTATGGTTCAAGCCATTAAGGGACAGTACTCTTTCCTACATGATTGGGCACAATTATAATATAATTCACTATTTAATGCCATTTCATCTGCACAGCATCAAAAATCTAAGCAATGTTTTCCACTTAGATAAAGGAATAATTAAATGTTTAAAGAGATCATCAGTGTTGTTATCATTACATGATGGTACAGCTATCACTGCTGTAAAGAGAAAACTGAACTGTTAAAGATAACTTTACAGAATGAAAATTAAGCAGTTGCCCAGTTTCAGTCATTATGATAAAACAGATGGTATGTTTTTTCCATCTGTATTAACAATGCCCTGAGGTACAACAGCTTTGGCATGGGGTGCACACATTTCCTCAGGAATGTTTAAGGCTCCAAATACCTTTAAATTGCACATTATCCATTATTAGACCAATCATAACAATGGTTCAGGAAGTTTGAGGACAAGCATTTCTGGAAGGCAAAAGTTCAAACAAATTTATCATTGTGATTTATTAGACAATAACTTTTGTGTATGCTAGAGCCCTTACACTTCAATGTAGAAATCCATCCTGGGCTTGAGTAACGTTGATTCAAGTTTCAACTGGTGACCATGGATTGATATTTTGCCATATCTGATGATCAAATTAATTTGAAAGAGTGGAACACAATGTTCTATATAATAACTAGCATCACAAAACATCTAACAATCTTTCTGTTGTGGTATACTGGATTTTTAAAGGCATTTCCAGAAATGTAAACAGTTCAATGACTAACGGAAGATTTATGATAATTATCATTTAAGATACTACCATAAAAACACATGATATATTGTTAAACCTTCCAAACTTCAGTCAATGGAACAATTTTAATACCATCCAGTGATATATGGCTACTATTATCCAAAGGAAAACATCAATTTTGAGCATTTCTTTCGGAAGTTCTTGCTGGGATGGATTTTGGATGTATGTTATGCCGCGTGACCTGACCTCCGAAATTCTCAGCTCACATATAGGGCAAGGGTAATGTCCAACATATATCACTTCAGGAAACAGTAGCTTAATGTATTGTATTTAATCTGAAATGTCGGAAACTTTATTAGTGCACGCCCACTGTGGAGGTTCACAGATATATGCAAACTCAAAGCTCAGTCAGATCTTCTGTTAACCCGCTGTCCAAAGTTGCCTTCCAAAAATGCTGCTTTGGCTCATTAGAAATCACCCATGGAAATAGTAAAGGATTCATGATGCATAGCCCATACCAGTTAGAGTCTAACTGTTTGATTCCAGCATGAATCAAACTGTTGAAATGATTTGTTTTGGGCTTGCTAATTAATTAATTAATTGATTAATCAATCGATAAACAAATACTGACTCCCAATCGTGGGGAGAGAAAAAAAATTCCCTTTCAGTTGTCTAATTACAACCTTCCTACCATGCTTGCTTGCAGATAGCGCCATTGGATCAAACAATGAAGGAGGGAAACGAAGATGTAGGCACGGTTCTACTTTCAATAGGAGTACAAGAGTACAATTGGTCAAGCCAGTTGCAAAGCATGAGGACATCACTTACTGTTTAATGGATGAATTGGTTATTTGTAAGTAGTTTATTCATAGGTTTTCATGGGCGAGTATTAAGCTTACTCGCCCTTAAATATGTTATGACGCCGATTTCAGTGGCAGTACCAATGCAAGTTTATAAGACCAAGGGAAGGGAAGGTGTGGAGAGCAGGTCGTGCGGTACGCCACGTATTAATCTTCATTGTTTCTTCAAACCGGGTTGAAAACATCTCAAATTAAACTAAAATAACCCGTGGACAGAAAACAGGTGATCTCTGATTGAAACGTGGTGTTTTTGTGGTCAACGCGCTCTTAATGTTGCTACCGATGTTTTTTTTTCATCAACATCCGACACTGTACCGGACCTCCAACTTTTATCAATCTGCTGCGAACCATCTCATCACACTATTCAGCTTCGAGGAATTTCACCACATGCAAAAACAAAACCGTTTTGGCATTAATCGCGAATCTGAGCAAATGATGTGTCATCATGAGACAAATGTGGGTCATTTCACCAGATCCGATGATACATGAAGCATTTCAAGATGGCCAAGGTACAACACCGAACGTGTGATCTATTTGCTCGGATCATTCAATCGTTTAAGTTTGTGGGTTGCGAATCGTAACAGGTTCATTTCAAATCCCTTTTGAACCCAAAGAACAGTCTTCGGTTCTAGAATGGGACAAATCCGTGGGGCACAATTGGAATTCAAATGAATGAGGCACGTTAACCCTGGACTGGATATTTCAGATGGTGCATTTTCAGAAGGAAATCATTTAAGTAACTGACCATATATCATTTCGCTATCATAGCTATATATCGCTGTCAACACATATAGTGTCAAGGCGTCTATTTTTCAGCATCAGTCCAGAATACTCCTCCATTAGGTAACTATCAGACTGCAAACACAGCCAAGTCAGACTCCGCCATTTTCTCAGCACTTGTATTTCATTTCATCATTAACGGCACGCGCCGGATGATTTCTACGTTAACAAATGCAAATTTCGGCTAACAGCCTGCTAAGAAGATGCATTGATCATTCAGAAAAGACAACATATTCTATGCCATTTGAATGTCTAATCATTCTTAATGCGGGCTTCAATGGAACCGATACAGCAGATTCCACCCCCACCCCCACCACCCCACTCCCCCGAATGTGGCCAATTGACCGGCCACTGGAGGTCCTTTCCCGCAAAACTCCCAACTCTTCCATCGTAGGCTCTGGCCAGCACGCAAATCTGACAGGAGCTTTAAACAGGTAATCTATCACTCGTCCAAAGAGCCGCCAATCCGACAGTATTCCATCGGAGATATAGTCACTAAGGTAGTTCGATGTGACCATAATGAGGGGGCTATCGTGGTCATAGTGGTGTGTGGCATTCCCTAAAAGGTAGCAAAGGAATCTCTCGCTGTTTCGTAAACCAGCCTCACGTTGTGGCTCTCCTGGCGAATGAGGGGTTCAGTGGTGAGTAAATGGCATAGTGGTTGAATTCAGATAGGATTTTTTTTACTCATTCACTTGTGAGATGTGGGTGTGACTGGCTGAGCCAGCATTTATTGCCCAGTTACCCTTGGGAAGGTGGTGGTCAGCCTTCAGCATTCCAAGCGCAGTAGATAGACCTAGAATGCCCATAGGGAAGAAATTCCAGGGATTTGACCCCGATTCTGATTGGTTTCAAATCCCTTCGTCTACATTTTAACAGCATTGGACTTTTAAAGCCTATGATCCAATGGTTATTCCATGCCATGTTTATCATGTTGAGAGTTCTTGCTATTGTGCAGGTCCCCTGGCTTCAAACTACCTGCCAAACCGATATCTTTCCGATTCAGTTTGATGCACCATTCGCTCCTTTATTTTGAATCCATACTTACCCCTCCCGACATATTCAAGGAGGACTAACCAGAGGGCTGGAGGGGGGCGGTGGGTCAGAAAGCGCCTGGACTAGAATGCACCGAAGTCCTGCCCCGAACTTCCTTCCTGCCTGATGATCTGAGGGAACTGGGTGACTCATATTCCGAACGTTCCAGCTCGGTTCGGAGCAGATCTCCGGTGACAGGTGTCCTCCCTGGGGTCAGTGAAGCCGAAGCGAATGGAACATCGCCGGGCGGCATTTTTAGATCAAAATGGAACAAATTAAAATGCTTTGCTCAGAGATCCATCGTTCAGATCCCCAACAACACTGTAAGCCAAGAGGATTGGCAATGCTGTTTTTCATGCAACTATTTTGTGAGAAGTTATCCCTTTGTTCAAGTAAACTAGTCATTTTATTCGCACTGAAATCAACAAAAGAGAGGTCTTCAATAAATCAATGAGAGATAGGTGCTATAGCAACCTAGCAGTAGCTATGTTTATCGTTTGGTTCATGACCATTACCCAACTAATCAATAGTGTAGACCACTCTTCCGAAAAATTATGGAGACTTTTAAGCTTAACTCTCAAATTTGGCTCCCGGTTCTTCAGAACAATTATACCGCCCCCATGATCACCAAATATAGAGCTAACCGCTTCCTTCGAGCTGCGTTCACGGTTCACGTATGTGCTCTTTTAAAGGTCTAACTCTGTTCATACAGCGAGCCACCTGCCCCTTGCTGTGGTTGAACGGGTTTGACCTTAGAAACGAAACTCTTCTCCATTTTCCAATGAGCAATCATTTCCCGGCATTGAGTCGCTGGTATTCAAGTCTGTTTCACTCGCTCGTTCAATTGCTCCTTTACCAGCAGAATCTCTCAACGTAATAAACACTGCTTTTTGAGGGATGGATATTTGACATGTGTCAACAACGTTAAATAGCTAACAGAGCCGACTGGCACAAAAGTAAGAGAGTGGGAAAAAGATGTCTCGTTTTATCCCTTTCCTTTTACATGCAATGTGCATCAATGTCACATCATGGAGAATAAAGAGCATGATTAGAATTTAAAAGGCATTGATTAATAATCAATCGGTGTCCAGTTGTGATCGTAAAAATAATACATGATGTACAACACCCTGAGCAATTAAACAGAGATAGGAAGCCAATTTTACCCAACAAATGATTTCTGGCGCATATTTGATTTTGTTAAAAGATTAGCGACGACCATTGTGTTTGGGCACAGGGCAAACGAAGGGAAGTTGGGCTTCGAGGGACGGGAATTGCAATGAGTCCGGGGCATTGTCTACTCAACTTCTCCCAATATTAAGAGCATCGCATACGATCATGAAAAACTTGATGTCGAAGGACGCCCCTTCATTGCTCTTGACATCCATAAGCCCACCATGAAGACAGCATGGATACATGGCACCTTGCCAAAGCTCCTTCACCCACCCTCCCAGCTAGTAAGTCAATGTCGGCAGATGCTGTACATGGGAACACCAACATGTTTCCCTCCAGGTCAGAGACAAAGGGGGTGATAATGGTGGTAAAGAGGTGATGGTGATGTAACAAAACAAAGGACAGCGGTAGCTGGAAATCTCGATCATGAACAGAAAGGTGCTGGAGAAGCCTAGCAGACCTGGCAGCATCTATGGAGAGGAAGCAGAGTTAAGGTTTCGAGTCCAGTGACCTTCCTTTAGAATAGACAGCATGGGTCCTTTGTTTAGTTTTTGCTTTGAACTATATTGCCGGTCCTCCATAGGCGCTGGGTTAAAATTCTGGAGCTCCCTCCCTAACAGCCCCGAGGGTGTAACTGTTTCACATGGACTGCAGCGGTTTCACTGCCTCCTCGAAGGCAAAGATACAGAGGCTTTGCTAGAAAGGACCACATTTGCGTAAAATAGAAACAGGTTCCACATTGTCGAATATTGTAAAATGTCGCAAATCCTGAGCTGAGTGCCCGGACACCAGTTGGCTCGAATGTTATCAATACGGAGAGTTTTGATGAGCAAATACTCCAAAAACTATGTGCAAAACCCCAATCCTCGCCATGTGGAGGTCATATCACGTCAACACGTTGACTCAAGACTTTGCCACTGATACATGTTTTCTTTCTTCCCAGCTGAGCTGGAGAGCGAACAGGGCGTAGTGCTCATTTGCATTTTGCAAACGCCTCAATTTGTTTGTTTTAATGGAACGATGCTAACAAAGGGTGGTTTGTACAACTGTAAGTCTCTGCTGGTGTTTCACCAATACATTTCTGGGCGGCCCTGTCACCCCCTACAGACCATGTGGCGGTCTCGGTTAAAATAGCCCAGAACTGCATTTGTTACAACGGAAGCCCTCTGCAGTTCTCGGGGCCTCCCCAGCACCATCTGCACAACTGACCCTTTACCTTCCACTCCTTCCTTCCTTCCAACATCCACTCCCCTACCCCCAGGTTCATACCACATTTACATTTCATTACTTTCCCCACTGATGTGGCGGTAACTTGAAGACCATACTACCATAAGACATAGGAGTGGAAGTAAGGCCATTCGGCCCATCGAGTCCACTCCGCCATTCAATCATGGCTGATGGGTATTTCAACTCCATTTACCCGCATTCTCCCCGTAGCCCTTAATCCCTTTGTTAAACTGTATGAAATATTATAGCTCCAAAAGAAAGCCTTAAACAAAGTGGCGAGCCTAGAGCTCTGAAGGTGTATCCCTTTGGGAATCCGGTTATCCGATAGGTCAATTGAAACTTTTTCAACTCGTCCATCTATTCTCGAAAACAGTAATAAATTGGTGGGTAGTTCCTTAACGACTCAGTGAGAGTGCGAGTACATTGTTTGGAGGGCTGTCATTTCACTAACAGGCTTAAAATCAGACATCCATAACCCAATGGGCACTGGAAACGTTATGGGTGGGTTTCCTAACCGATTCCTGTTTCCTCTCTTTCGTAGTCGAAAAGTGTGGCGCTGGAAAAGCACAGCAGGTTAGACAGCAGCATTTGAAGGGCTTATGTCCGAAGCGTTGACTCTCCCGCTCCTCGGATGCTGCCTGACCTGGTGTGCTTTTTTTTCGGCGCCACACGTTTGGACTCTGACTCTCCAGTATCGGCAGCCCTCACTTTCTCCTCTCTTTTATAGACAGAATAGAATGTAGAAGACTGGCAGGAATGATGGGGAACTGTCTCTGAATGACAGTCTCCGAGAGGAGGTGCCCCAAGGCTGCCCGGCAATATGCCACTGGAGCAAAGTCCAATTTAGTCTGTCCACAGTTGCATGTGGGCATTTATTCCCCCCCCCACCCCACCCCACCTCACACATACACACATACGCAAACACTCGATTTGCGACCCGAGCCTTTCCTGCTACTGCTCCGCACCTTTAGATGAAAGCAATGGTTTTGTTACAACTCATCCCCTCTAAATCCTGGAAGCCCCCATTGAGCTCAGTCACACTTAAACACTCCGAGAATAGACTTCACATGCGTTATCTGCACTCATATGAGCAACCACAGTACTGCAGCTGTGCAGCTGGACCTGCCTCATAAGACGTTAGAGTGGAGGCTGCTCTGACAGCTGAGCAGAACCGATGCCCATGCAAATCTAAATGCTTCAAATAAATTGGTGTCTTTCGCAAAGATCGATCCTAAAATAACGATTCAATTTTGAAGGTAAATCGGAATCTCTACATCAAAGGTATTAGTCTCGAGCACATAATCCCAAATTACTGAAATATTGTAACATTGTTGGGAGCTGTTCACAGAAGGCTGTCTTTAATTTTTGTATCATCGACGCAGAGATTTTAAAAAACAGAGGGCGCGGGCTGGATTTTCATGACTGATCCGTTGTTTTTGGTAAAAGGGAGGGGGGTTTAGCTCCCAATGTAGGAAACCAAAGAAGCAACAGCATATTTCTGGGAGGAGACTTTCAGAAATTCACGGCGCTGCTGAGGTGTCGGGCGGCGGAGGGGCAGATATCCTCAGCACTATAATAACCTCGTTGGGATTAAAATATTTACCGGGATTTAGAGAGAAGACATATTCACTTTAAACCGGTAAACGCCCTTTCCCACCCACACTCTATCCAGATGTGTGCTTTTTTTTCTTGTGGACCGTGGAAAGTAGTTATTGGTCGATCAGTCACAGCTGCACTGACGCAGTCGCTGTAATGTGGTGTATTTATAGTAACAGAGAGACAGCGTACAGATGCCAATCTCACTGATCTCCAGATACAGAGCTACAAGCTTAGCGTGGTATTTTTTCTCTGAAGCGCCACTTCCCAGTTTGCACACACGTAGATTGTATCCATACAGGTACAAAAAAAATACCCTTCGCCAGTTTGTCCCTATAATGGGTCAGTTTCACTTCAGTTTTACAGGGCACTGCAGCATAAAATACTGAGCTTAAAACCTGTTGTCGCCTTCCCAGTTTTGATCAAACCACCAGGATACAATACACCAGCAGTCTTTTCTGAACTTCCAATTGCCGTGTCCCACTCACCAGCCTCATTTACTACACCCTTCACACACAATTTTCTTCAATCCTGTTTAAAATGCTGTTTCAGGATCTCTCTTTTGGAATTATTCACGTCTGACCTAAAACAATGTTGTCCCTCAGTCTAACACGCATATGCACTGGTTATTTGATCATCACACTGAGCTCATTTCAGTAAGAGTGGTTCAGATTCGGTAGTCATTACTGACTCAGGATCAGAAGACTCCCTATAATCATGGTTTATGTTCCATGTGGCCCGTGTCGCTCGCCTGAGGCTAGCCTTTGACGCACATTATTTGTCTTTAAGCTCTGGAGGCACTTTCCACTTACGTCAGATGTTACACCCGCTGGGAGAAGCCGGTTTTCCTGGCGACTACATTTCTCCGTGTGTAAATAATAGAATTCCGCCAGTCACCTGGTCAGGAGCCGGGAATAATAGTGTGCTCTGTTTCGATCCCACCAATTGGGCTTTGTTAGGGGCAGGCATTGGCATTGGACATAGGCGTGTGTGTGGAGGGGCTAGGTTAGTGGCCGAGCATTTGTACCTTTGCCATTGTTGGAGAGTGAAAACGTGCAAGGGACTATCTCCACAGGAAATCGCCTTTCTATTTGTCCCAAAGGGCAGCAGCTTCATGAGGACAAGAGGTTGACACACGTTTGTGTTAATCGCCTCTCGTGTCTGACGTTTGTTTACAAACCCCTTTTCCATGTGGAAAGCAGCCCCTTGGACTGGGGTGGACAAAGTTAAAATTGACACAACACCTGTGAACCACCTGATGAAAGAGCGGCGCTCTGAAAGCCAGTGCTTCCAAATAAACCTGTTGGATTATAACCTGGTGTTGTGTGATTTTTAACATATTAAAATAGGACGTGTTGACAGAAACTGCATTTACTTAGAAGTAACCAAAACTTGATAGGCAAAGTCGTTCACCTTAGAGATTCAACAGTAAAGCATCTTCTTTCCAAAGACAAAATGTACAAGTTACAACAAAGAGATTACAGCCTGATCAGCCTGGGCCATACCTGCTCTAACACACAGTAGCCATCATCATGAGCATTTGGGAACCCTCCAAAGTTAATGAGAAAACGAGACAGAAAGGTTCAAAAGTAAAAGTATACACCAAATGAAAATCCACCCAGTGCTCCAAAGCAGGAATTTGCTGCTCCCCAGGATATAATTCCTATTCAGTGCCAATTTTCATAGGTGGTTCAATGGATTATTCGCCCTTTATAGACAATGTGTAAAGCATTTTGTTAAGAAAACGAATACAGTTCACTCTTCAGGAAATCTTTTATACTTTAGCACGATGTGTAAATAACAGCAGGGAAGATGCGATAACAAACAGGAACTCTAACCACACAATCCAAGATTCAGTGAAATTAAAGCAACAGTCAAAAAGCTGGTGCTTAAATGTTTCACATTGAACTTCAGCTCCAGATGAAATTCTATATATACAATAATTTCAGAATGATCACTATTTTAAAAATAAAACAAAGATATAGATCAAGCCTTATGTTTGTATGTCTTACGTCTGAATCGCAACAGTTACCAGTGAACCGGAAATGTAGGTTGAAAGCTTGTCTGAGCGGAATATATCACTGCCTTTGACATTATAGTTATATTTTCATATGTCTAACCTTGTATGACAAGGATTTGTATTAAGATAGCTATATGTTCTACCTTTTCTTTTTCCCCGGTCCGTGGTGATAGCAGCAGTGAAAAGCCTACTCGGATTGCATCATTTGCTCGTGGTAGAGTGTAGCATGTAAGAAGTGCTACCCGATTAATGCTCAGCTATTTCTGTTATCACACAAACTGGAGTGATTAGACTGTTAAAAGATGTACTGGTATTGGAAACATTCTTATATCAAATGGAATTTGCAAGGTTGAAAGGGGACAGAATGATAAGTACAAAGAACATTTATGTAATGACATGTGAAAGATTACCTGACTTATTTTTGCAGGATTTGAACGTTGCTGGTTAGGCCAACATTTATTGCCCATTCTCAATTTCACTTGACAACGTTTTGGTGAACTATTGCAGTCCATGCGGTTAAGGTGCTGTGAAGTCATAGAGTCCTATAGCACTGTGATAGGACCCTTGGCCCAAAGTGGTCCATGCTGACCAAAGAAGCCTTGGCAAGTTGCTCCAGTGCATATGACCGATGGTACATAATGTGGGTCAGTGGTGTTATCTTAAAACAAAGATCACCTATGGCAGATGCTGGAAACTGAAATTAATAGCTCTGAGGAGAGAGAAACCAAGTTATATTGCAGGCCAATGAACTGACCCAGAACATCAATGCTGTAGATGCTGCTAGACCTGCAGAGTGTTTCAAGAAATTTCTTACTTTATTTCGGGTATTTTAAGTTTTATTGTACAATTTCACCCTATCAATCTCATTTTCATAGCAAATGAATTAAAATAAAAACATCCACATAATACTCATGGACCCTCTGTGATGCTGTTTACAGTTACAGGGAGAGGGGAAGTTAATGAGACATTGGGAATTAAGTGAAAGAGAGTGGCAACAGATGACAATGGGCCTAGGAAGGGACTAAGAAAATTGAAAGGCAAGGTAGATGACAGCCAATAGAAGCTGGATAAGCAGGGTGAGAAGTCACTTTACTATATTGGAAAATAGGTAAAAACAATGACTGCAGCTATCTGAAAATAGTAAGAATAACACTCAATATTCCTCGTGGTCATAACCATTGATTTCAATGTAATGAGAATGTTACAATTTTACAAAGAATATCAATATATCATTATTCAATCTCTCAGGCACTCTACACCAGGAATTCAGACCAAGTATTGGCTTCTAATCAAGCAAGCCTGGAAGGTGGGTGATAATTGGATAACAATATCACCTTCTTCAGTTTAATTTCATGTGTAGTTTTCTCTTTCCCTTCTTTCTTTAAGTGTTAATTTCTTGCTGGTACACAGTTCTACTCTGAATGGCCACCCACTGAAACTTTAGCTAATGGCTATTATTCATGTGTAAATCAAAATGTTGCAAATTCAAACCCACTTTTTAACAAAAGGAGAAGGAAAGCAAGTGTAAAGTCACAACCCTATTAGTCTAATACCAATCAGAGGAAACTTACAGGATCAATAATAGAGTATGATAGCAGGATATTTAAATTATATTAAACCAGAGTCAACTTGGATTTATTAAAGGGAAGTGATATTTACAAACTTTTTTTCAGAATGTAACTAGCAGAATAGATGAGGGGAAATAGTGGATGTGGCTTTGATAAATGTTCAAAGTCAGTTTGATAAGGTCTCACATAAGATTAGCAAAAAAAAATTGAAGCATGTGGACTGGGTTAAGATAGTGACATGAATTAAGAACCTGTTAATAAGGACTCTGTGGCAGACACAGCCTACAACCCACCCTCCCAACCTGGCACTACCTGGTCAGGTCCACGCCCCCCCTACTACCCACCCTCCCATCCTGATACCTTCCCCTGCCACCACAGGAACTGTAAAACCTGCGCCCGCACCTCCTCCCTCACCTCTATCCAAGGCCCTAAAGGAGCCTTCCACATCCATCAAAGTTTTACCTGCACATCCACTAATATCATTTATTGTATCCGTTGCTCCCAATGCAGTCTCCTCTACATTGGGGAGACTGGGTGCCTCCTAGCAGAGTGCTTTAGGGAACATCTCCGGGACACCCGCACCAATCAACCACACCGCCCTGTGGCCCAACATTTCAACTCCCCCTCCCACTCTGCCGAGGACATGGAGGTTGTGGGCCTCCTTCACCGCCGCTCCCTCACCACTAGACGCCTGGAGGAAGAACGCCTCATCTTCTACCTCGGAACACTTCAACCCCAGGGCATCAATGTGGACTTCAACAGTTTCCTCTTTTCCCCTCCCCCCACCTCACCCTAGTTCTAAACTTCCAGCTCAGCACTGTCCCCATGACTTGTCCGACCTATCTCCTTTTCCACCTATCCACCCTCTCCTCCCTGATCTATCACCTTCAACCTCTCCCCCACTCACTTATTATACTCTATGCTACTTTCTCCCATCCCCACCCTCCTCTAGCTTATCTCTCCATGCTTCAGGCTCTCTGCCTTTATTCCTGATGAAGTGCTTTTGCCCGAAACGTTGATTTCGCTGCTCCTTGGATGCTGTGCCTGAACTGCTGTGCTCTTCCAGCACCACTAATCCAGACAGTGTAGTGTGTCTACCTCTGAGCCAGGAAGTCCTAGGTTCAAGTCTAACCTGCTCCAGAGGTGTGTAACAACATTAGAAAATTTTGACAACTGATTAATAGATAGAAAGCAGAATAGGAGAAAATGGGTCATTCTCAGGTTTGTATGTCATGACATACATTCGAAAGATCAATGCTTGAGCCTTAGCTATTCATAACCTGTATCAATGATATGAAATTATTGATTGCAGTATATGTAATATTTACAATTTATAGATGCTCAAAGCTGGTGTGAGGATGATACAAAAATGTTTCAAGGGGATTTGGAGTAGTTAAGTGAGTGGGCAAAAAATTGGCAGAAGGAATACAATGCACTGCAATGAGTGGCTCCCCACTTGCTAGGAAAAATGGCAATACAGAACCTCATAGGGGTCTTATTCAATATTGAGTTCCACAACCTCAGAGAATGACTTGGTTTTGCGTTTTTATGAAGATTAGTTAGCAAGGTTAGATCTCATGAAATACAGGGAGAACTATCCATTTGGATACAGAACTGGTTCAAAGATAGAAGACAGAGGATGGTGGAGGAGGGTTGTCTTTCAGACTGGAATGCCACAAGGATCGGTGCTAGATCTATTACTTTTCATCTTTTATATAAATGATTTGGATGTGAGCATAAGAGGTAGAGTTGGTAAGTTTGCAGATGACACTAAAATTGGAGGTGTAGTAGACAGCGAAGAAGGTTAC
Source organism: Hemiscyllium ocellatum (assembly GCF_020745735.1). NCBI lineage: Eukaryota > Metazoa > Chordata > Chondrichthyes > Orectolobiformes > Hemiscylliidae > Hemiscyllium > Hemiscyllium ocellatum. The sequence goes on along the minus strand of NC_083425.1, from coordinate 21,736,025 downwards.
CTCAGATTAAAACGGGATCTTGATCAGATGGGCCAATGGGCTGAGAAGTGGCAGATTGAGTTTAATTTAGATAAGTGTGAGGTGCTGCATTTTGGAAAAGCAAATCTTAGCAGGACTTATACACTTAATGGTAAGGACCTAGGGAGTGTTGCTGAACAAAGAGACCTTGGAGTGCAGGTTCATAGCTCCTTAAAAGTGGAGTCAGAGTTAGATAGGATAGTGAAGGCAGCGTTTGGTATGCTTTCCTTTATTGGTCAGAGTATTGAGTACAGGAGTTGGGATGTCATGTTCTGGCTGTACAGGATATTGGTTAGGACACTGTTGGAATATTGCATGCAATTCTGGTCTCCTTCTTATTGGAAGGACATTGTGAAACTGGAAAGGTATCAGAAAAGATTTCCAAGGATATTGTCAGGGTTGGAGGATTTGAGCTATAGGAAGAGAATGAATAGATTAGATTACTTACAGTGTGGAAAAGACCCTTCGGCCCAACAAGTCCACACTGACCACTGAAGCGCAACCCATCCAGATCCATTCCCCTACATTTACCCTTCACCTAACACTATGGATGATTTAGCATTGCCAATTCACCTAACCTGCACATTTTTAGACTGTGGGAGGAAACCGGAGCACCCGAAGAAAACCCACGCAGACACGGGGAGAATGTGCAAACTCCACACAGTCAGTCACCTGAGGTGGGAATTGAACCCGGTCTCTAGCGCTGTGAGGCAGCAGGGTTAACCACTGTGGCACTCATAGGCTGGGGCTGTTTTCCCTAAAGTGACAGAGGCTGAGGAGTGACCTTATAGAGGTTTATAAAATCATGAGAGGCATGGATAGGATAAATAGACAAAGCCTCTTTCGTGGGGTGGGGGAGTCCAGAAGTAGAGGGCATAGGTGTACGGTGAGAGGGGAAAGATATAAAAGAAACCTAAGGGGCAACCTTTTCACACAGAGGAGTGGTACGTGTATGGAATAAGCTGCCAGAGGAAGTGGTGGAGGCTAGTACAATTGCAACATTTAAAAGGCATTTGGATGTGTATATGAATAGGAAGGGTTTCGTGGGAAATGGGCCAGGTGCTGGCAGTGGGCTGGGATGTCTGGTCGGTGTGGACAAGTTGGACTGAAGGGTCTGTTTCTGTATTGTACATCTCTATGACATTCCCCACTCTCCATTTGTGTCTTGTTGAATTTATATTCTGTAGATATAACCCATTTTCTCCTTTTCATATCTTCAATCCAGCCTTTGTGACTATCTTTTTACCACCATTTTCACTCCCTTTCTCTTTTGCCCTGGGCAGCCTCATCAACTGTTCCACATGCTCACATTCCCCTCTGGCAATGGTGTAAAAAGCTACCACCCTTCACTCTTTTCAATTCTGAAGTAGTCGTACTGGACTCAAAATGTTAACTCTGTTTCTCTCTCCACAGCAACTTCCAGACCTGAGTTTCTCCAGCACTTGCTGTTGTTTTTTATCGAAGTATTGCATTTGTGCTAATAAACCCATAATTTAGAGTCCTGGCCTGAGCTAAAACCAGTTTGATTTAACATCTTTAACATAAAATAATCCTCAGCCCTATAAAACAAAATTCATCACTGAACCACAGAAGGGATATTAAATTACCAAAAGTTTGGTTGAAAAGGTAGCATTTAAGATGTATCTTAATGAGAAAAATGAGGCAGCTTTGGGGAGGAAATTCCAGACTTAGGGCATAGACATCTGAAAGCCCAGTAAACAATGAGGTAATGATTAAAATCAGGGATGTTCAAATGGCCAGAATTAGATGGGTGCAGAACATTGTGGGTTAAAGCAAGTTATTGAGAAGGGGATGAACCAGACCATGAAGGGATCTTAAAATAAGGATGAGAATTTTAAAACGTAGGTTTTGTTTAATGGACAGTCAATATACATTAGCAATATAGGATTGAATGGAACTTGATAGGCGTTTGAACATAGACAATAGAAAGCCTCAAGTTTATGGAAGGTAAAATGTATGGCCAGAGTAGTCAGTTCTGGAGGTAGCAATGGCATGGACTAAAATTTCAGCAGCAATGAGCTGAGACAAGATTAAAGTCCAATATCAAGGTGACATTGGTTGCTTTAGTAACAGCCGTAATATGTGCTTTAAAGCTCATGTCACATCAATAGCAAAGCAGCATATTGTAGGTAGGGACTGAAGACAATGGCTTCAGTCTTCTCAATATTAAAGAGAAAGAAATTTCTATTTATCCCATTCTGGAAGTGAGGCAAGCAACCTGTCAACATAGAGACAGTGGAAGAGTTGAGAGGGATGGTAGTAAGGTAAAGTTGAATGTTTTCAGTGTCCATGTGGAAACAGACCTTTTGTTTACAATGACACAAGGGACCACATGGGAATATAGAGGTAAATCTGTGTGAATGGCAATGGAAAGTCAGGGATTGAATTCCATTTTAAAAAAAAGGTGCTTGCTGGGGTATGAGGACAACTTCCAGTTATGCTGTGAAGGACAGATAAAATGTTTAGTGGGATAGTTTTCTGAAGAATGCTGATTTGTATGCACATGGGATGTTGGTGCATTGGGAAACCTGCCAGAAACAGGGTGGTAAATGTCAGGGATCATGAAACAGTCCGATGTAAATTTGGTCAGAGTAGGAAATTTGTGCAGGACCTTCCTGAAACTGATGTGGTACTCACTCTGATTGCACAGAACTATGGCCATCAAACCTTGCATTAAGCAATGTTGCGGTTTCCATCCCAACTTAAGAAGTAGCCTCCGAACAATGGACTGCTGCAGTGGAAGCTCACGTTTCTGGCACTCCAAGTCAGCTTGCTGCCATGCAACTTCAGACTACTATCAACATGGCTCTGGATTACAAAGTGGAGAGGAATTGCAAAGTGTCTCAGCAATCCATCATCCACCAGCATCGCAAGGACTGTCGAGGTGCCAACCCAGGGAAAGTGGTAGTGCCTGCAAACACATGCTCCCTTTGACTCCAACCACCCCACCAATTGCCAGTCAATCAGTCAGACTTTTATATTCCAATATCCAGTGCCACCATGTTTATGGAAATAAAAGTAATCCTAACACTGAACCTTGAGGAACACCACTTGTAACCATACTCCAAATTGAAAAATTAACTATTTGCAAGTCCTGATTTTCTGTCCTTAACTCAACGATAATTTTGCCAAGATAGTGCAGATCCAGTCATAGTTTAAAAATAGAGGTCATCAATTTAAGATTGGGCTGAGAAAACATTTTTTTCCTCTTAGAGAACTGAGAGTCTTTGGGATTCCCTGTTTCAAAAGACAGTGGATGCAGAATCTTTAAACATTTTTAAAGCGGAGATAGATAGATTATAGATTAGCATAGAGTCAAAGATTATCAGGGATGTGCATGAACGTACAGCTGAGATTAAAATCAGATTAGCCATTATTTTAGTGATTGGCAGAGTAGGTTCAAAGTGCTACTATTGTTCATTGTTTGTAGGTTTGTTAAACCCACTAGGCTCAAAGCTTTATGAGATTATCCTACAAGGACATTTTCCTTCTCCAGTTTGAAAATACATTAGGGAGGTTTCCGGACGTGGCTTCCCCCTATTTCCCCATCCCATCTATCTGTGAGAGTTGGGAAAATCCATCCCCGAAAATCAACAGCCTATCTCAAACCATAGTGCAGCCCGAACATAACACTGAATTAGATTAGTAGGTCAGACCAAGGTACACAAGGCTTAGGCATATATTTTCTGTTCTTAAATCAATGATTATCCATGCTCACACTGATCCACCTATCAAAGTTTGTTCAAAAAGACTTTTATGTAGTACTTTTATATAGTACTTTGTCAAACATTTCTTTGACAGAAGGAAAAGGAAGTTTGTTAGCAACCTTTGAATAGAAAAAACTAAGGAACCTCTATTTGCAATCTTGGACAGCAAAATGTGGCATGTTACAAAATCTCTAGTTTCAAGATGATAGGACAAAGTCAGAAATCACATGACACCAGATTATAGTTGAACAGGTTCATTTGAAATCACAAGCTTTCAAAGGCTTGATCCTTTGTCAGGTGAAGTGTTCTGCAAGTTTACAATTCAAATAAACCTTTAGGACCACAGCCTGGTGTCATGTGACTTCTGACTTTGTCCACCCCAACCCAAAACCAGCACCTCCACATCAAGATGGTATAAACCAAAACTGCAGAAGTTCAACAACCACAGTCATTTTCACATCCACTAGCAATGTGGTCTTTGATCTGCTCAGAGTTTGCACGTGTAGTTACAGTAGATGGCAGATTTCAAAACAACCTTACTGAGGCTGAAGTAGCCCATATGAAGTGCCTAACTATTCCCTGAGCCACCTAGACGATTACAGCTCGTCACTTCCCTCCTCCTTCTTCTAGCAGTTTTACCTGTCTACGTCATTGTTGTTCAACCATCACCAGGCATTTTTCTCTAATGAGAGAACAGTCCTATGGTCTGGTAAGACTTTGGTGACTTCAGCTCTACCTCAATTCACAGGGGACTACTTATTAGTTCTCCCACATCTGGGTGCAACTAGGTTGTGTCGAAGCTTTGACGGCAACAAAAAGTATTTTTCAGCAACGGTCACGAGTCCCTATAGAACTTTGTAAATTTAAATAATATAGAGCACCAACCTTGCCACATCATAGGAACGATCAGAAAGTTTATTTGCTGGTTCATTTTTTAAAGTAGTTGATGATTGGTTGGTTGGGAGTTTTTTCATCTGCCAGACATAGCTTCAGCTACGTAAAGTTAGAGGGATATTGTGGATCACTGAGTTCCAAGATGGCAATGGTGGCACCAAATCAGTGTTGTACACCGGTATCATAATCTGCCTACTTTGAATAATTAAAATGGATATTCAATGTGAGCATGCCAACACCTGCAGCGATATGGTGCCTAGGACCATTACAAGTATTAGCTGTTGATGTGTAAGGGGACAGTTGCCTGAGTTAAAGGCAGGTGCCGACAAATCCAATTTCTCATCCTAATACATTCAACATGACACTCTTGAATTGACTGGACCTCAAATTAATAATTTCTCAAAGATCATGGGAACTTCAATTGAACAATAAACCTGACTGCAGTGGTGAACACTGATCACTCAGAAACAAGAGTGCTACCACTAAGCAAGAGTTTGTACTAGTGAGATGATATGTGGGCTAAACACAACTAACAGTAATAGTTATGGTTCACCTCCAAAAATATGAAAGAATATGTAAGCAAAAGTGATTGGATCACTGCATTAGTTGGACATTAATAGAATTAAAACTTTCCTTCACATATGACTGAGGAATATTCACAGGATTTTGAGGGAAAATGAACTTTGCAATCCACATGCCAAGTAGAAATAGCCATACACACTTTTACTCTCTAAGATTTGTGCCCAACGTGAAGGACTCTGAATTGACAAAGATTACCAAACACTATTTTTTGAGAAGATTTGTAGCTCAGGTTGATGATAAGTATGTAAGTTAGCTCGCCAAGGTGGAAAGTTTGTTTTCAGACGTTCTGTCACCATATTAGGTAATATCATCAGTGAGAGTCTCTGGTAAAGTGCTGGTGTTATGTCCTGCCTCTCTATTTATAGGTTTTGGTTTCTTAAGGTGAGTGATGTCATTTCCAGTTCTTTTTTTCCAAAAGGGAAGGTAGATAAGTTCTAAATCAATGTGTTTATTGATGGAGTTCTGGTTAGATTGCCATACCTGTTGAATTCTCGAGTGTGTCTTTGTTTCGCCTATCCCAGGATGTGTCTGTAGTCCCAGTCAAAGTGGTGTCCTTCTTAGTCTCTCTGTATGTATAGAAACTAGTGATAGTGGGTCGTGCCGTTTGTTGGCTAGTTGAGGTTCATGGATCCTGCTGACAAGCTTCCTGCTAGATTGTAAGACGTAAGTTTTTTTGTTTAAATAGATCTTGTGTGGTATCTTGTAAATTACGGTAGTTTTGCTGGTGGTATCTAATGGATCCTTCAGGTTCATTAGTTACTGTTTAAGTGTGTTGGTAGGTTTGTGGATGACCTCGATGCCAAGGGGTCTGAGTAGTCTGCAAGTCATTTCTGATTTGTCTTTGATGTAAGATAATGTGGCTATATGGTTGCATTGTATCTGCTTGTTTGGGTTTGTTTCTGAGGAATCGGTGGATTATGTTTATTGGGCACCCACTTTTCTTGGGAACGTTATATAGATATTTTTCTTTTGCTTTTTGTAGTTCTTGGATGCTGCAATGTGATGTAGTTCATTGAAATAACATCTTGAAACTCACTTTTTATGGGTGCTGGGATGATTGCTTCTGAAGTGTTTGGTCCGTGTGCTAGTTTGAAGCTAGGCGAAAGTGAGTACTGTAGATGCTGGAGTTTAGAACCAAGAATGTGGTGCAGGAAAAAACACAGCTGGTCAGGCAGCATCCAAGGAGTAGGAAAATCGACATTTCGAGCAAAAACCCTTCATCAGAATTGAGGTTTGAAGCTCTGCGTTAACTATACGTTCAACTATCATGTCTAGAAATGGGAGTCTGTTGTTGCTCTCCTCTTCTGTGTATTTTATGTCTGTCGGGATATTGTTGATGGTATTGTACACTTCCTCTAATTTGTTCCATTTTGTGGTGACAAAGGTGTCATCTACATAGCAGACCCAAAGTTTAGGTTGGACAGATGGGAAGGCAGCTTCCACTATGAGCCCTGATATTGGTGATTCCAGAGGTGCTCCATTGACTTGTTTGTAGGTTTTATTGTTGAACACATCCTAGAATAGGCAAAACAAAGCCACGCATGAGAATTCTTAGAGGCATGGCATTCTAACTAGAACTCCATCAATAAACGCATAAGATCTAAATAGCATCACCCACCTTAAGAAACCCAGACCTATAAATAGAGAGGCAGGACATAACACCAGCACTTCACCAGAGACTCTCACTAATGATGTTACCTAGTGTGGTGACGAAATGTCTGAAAACAAATCTTCAAGCTCAGCAAGCTAACTTACATACTTCCCAGACACTACCTGGAAGGGCTCACCAAAAAAAAAGTCAAAATATCTTGCTTCTGAGTAAATCTAAGGTGCAGATCATTAGCTTTTCTTCGAGAAGTGTGCAGCATTTTGGAGCATTCAGAAGATAGACCTTCAGAATCCCTTGGTGAATGGGTCTTAATGCATTGGAAATTATAAAGCCTAACTTGGAGCCTCATCTGGTTTTTTCAATTGTATCTTCAATGTAAAATAATAGAAGCATTTCAATTTGCAAATCCACATATGATCTGCAAATCAGTAATTTTGGGAATGCTAAGTTCTGACTAATCTGCCAAGAGTACTAATAAGAAAATATCCAGGCAAAATAACGCAAACTTTTGTTATCAGCTCATAATGTAGCCTAGTCATTATGGTACTTCCTTCAGGAATACTTTGCTGCAGCTACTATTAAAATGGCTGTAATTATTTGAGGTTGAAATTTGAGGAAAATGGCTCGAGAGCTAGCCCTCTTGAGCCTATTAATACATGATAGGTTGAGTTTCTAGTTAGTTTTAAAATTAAACTGCTGCTTTTTAGGGGAGGATATTTTACTCCATTTACTATGGCAAAGCGACTGAAAAGTCTAGGCCATTGTAGTTGTAAATCTTGCTACCAGCTGTGATATAAATAAAAAGTATTTGAGTTTATTATGTATTCAAGCAAAAACCAGCTGAAATTTCAAGTGATCCACAATATTAAAAAGTCAAAATATAATTTCTCCCACTTTTCTATTATACACAACAAATAAAATATTCTTCAACCTGCTCTCCATCTACACTTCTACTAATGTGTGCCTGCCAATCTATTTATATACCTAAGGGGTCAGTCGGCTGAATGACTAGTTTGCAATGCAGAGTAACACCAGCAGCATGGGTTGGATTCCTGCACAGGCTGAGGTTACCGTGAAGGATTCTCCTTCTCAACCTTTCCCTTTCCTTGAGGCTTGGTGACTGTCAGCTTACACCACCACTGGTTGTCTAAGAGGGCAGTACTATGGTCAAGAAGGACTGTGGTGACTTACCTTTGCTTTATATCCCTAAGCGTAGTTCATAACTGTAAAATAAAGCTGCTAGGATATATATGAGAAACAAAGTGTAACACATTGCCTCCGAGGTTGATAGGACTGTTGAGAAGGCATACGGTTGATAGGTTTTATTGGTAGAAAGATTGAGTTCCTGAGCCGTAATATCATGCTGCAACTATACAAAACGCTAGCGTGGCCACACTTGGAATATTGTGTACAGTTCTGGTTGCCCCATTACAGGAAAGATGTGGAAGCATCAGAAACATTACAGAGGAGATTTATCAGGGTGTTGCCTTGTCTGGAGGGAGGGTCTTATGAGAAAAGGCTGAGAGACTTGGGTCTGTTCTCATTGGAAAGAAGAAGGCTAAGAGGGGATTTGATAGAGACAAAAAAAGATGATCAGAGGATTAGATAGGGTAGACAGTGAAAGTCTTTTTCCTAGGATGATGACACCAGCTTGTAAGAAGGGCATAGCTACAAATTGAGTGGTGATAGATTTAAGACAGATATCAGAGAGCGATAAGGGCATGGAATGCCCTACCTGTCAATTTAGTTAACTCTGCCAAATTAGGGAGATTTAAACAATCCTTGGAAAGGCACATGGATGATGATGGGAGATAGTATACGGGGATGGGCTCAGATTAGTTCACAGGTCGGCACAACAGAGGGTCGAAAGGCCTGATCTGCGCTGTATTGTTCTATGTTCTAATATCATGTGTGTTGCATCCCTTATTGTCTCAATCGGCTGTTCTAGAGTTCTTGAGAGGATTTGAAGCTGAGGTTGAGAATGAAGTTGTGGATTCATTCACCAAACCGGTGTATTTTTCCCGCAAACGTTGTGTCATTTGGGTGACATCATCAGTGAGTCTACGATAAGGTGTTGGTGGTTGGTCCCTGCTGGTATTTATATATGTCTCTGCTTGTTGGCACTGCAGATTTGGTGTCTGAACAAACCATTCAAATATATCTGTTGATTGAGTTCTGATTGGAGTGCCAGGCTTCAAGGAATTCTCTGGTGTGTCTCTGTTTTGCTAGTGCTAGGTTGGTTACATTGTTCCAGTTGAATTTGTCTGTGTGGCTGAAAACGAGAGTGCTGGTCATGTTTGGCTGTGGCGAGCCGACATTCATGCACTTGTATGAACAATTTTCTTCGTGTTTGCTCCATGTAGTGTTTTCCACAGTCTTTGCAAGGTATCTTGTAGAATTGTCAATTCTCTTCCTTTCATCATAATTTTGCTTCAATTTGTATAGGTGTTTTAAAATTACAGAAATTCAATGATTAATTATTCTACTATGTTCTGAATAACTAACTAATTGTAGTCACGAGGAAGCAGAAGACTCTGATAACTAACGTGTTAGATTCCATATGTCAAATTTTCTTCAATAAAGCAAAAATTCTGTAACTATTTAAACTGGTATATATTTTGCTACATGTGGCAGCATTAGACAATTATTTAACAATTAACATTAAAAAAACTTTTTTTCCTTACAAAGAAGTCATGAACTATATTTAATTCCATATGATGTCTTGCAAAGACTACTTTAAATGTCTGAGGAAGTTAGAGAAGAGGCATTTGGATGGGTATACGAATCGGAAGGGTTTGGAGGAATATGGGCCGGGTGCTGGCAGGTGGAACTAGACTGGGTTGGGACATCTGGTCGGCATGGACGGGTTGGACCAAAGGGTCAGTTTCCATGTTGTACATCTCTATTATTCTATAACTGGAAAGGGGGCAAAGCCAAGGACAGATGTAAAAATTAGAATGTGACTCCTATTTTAATAGAAAGAGGTGTTGCTTAACTGAAGGCAATGTAAATAGGTTAATGAGTTGAGCAGTAATGGTTGAGGAAGACCTTGTGCAATTTTGGAGTTGGGCTTAGTTTAGGATGACTTCGAATGTACAAAAGTGTAAGTTTGAAGGTTGATCAGCTATTATGTCACTATAACACATTGCGTCAAAATCCAGAACTCACTCTCTAATGGCAGTGTGGAACTACTTACAATCCACAGACTGCAAGCAGCACCTTCTGAAGGGTACTTCAAGATGAAAAAATAGATGAAGACCTTGCTAGTGATCTGGACATCCAACGAAGAAATGAAAATAATGAAAGCTTGCCAGTGTAACTATGACCATTTGCATGCACAGCTCATTTTGAATTTTCTTTAAAGATACTTTATTAGATTAGAACAATTGGACCATGAGGACACTGGAAAACATTAAAGAACATCAAACGAAGTTTACTCTATCAAATACTATAGATCTATTAATCAAGATGGGATCTGATCTAGTTGGGTTGTTAGAACGCTGGAATGAGCATATGGGGCTGTACAAATAATTCCTTGCATGTTCTTCATAAAGGTGTGGCGAAAATCAATGAGTAAAAAGATTTGCCACTCCCCCAAAGGTGAATTCTATGGAAAAGTGCTGATGACCGTCTCTATCTTGAAATGTAGGTCTTGCATGGTAATTTATCTACCTCTGGGCTAGAAGGTCCAGGTGCAAGCTCCACTTGCTCCAGAGGTGTGACGTAACATCTCTGAACGTGTTGATTAAAAATACTTTTTTTCCCCAAAACTGGAAATGTGCCATGAGAGCGTGTTTGATTTGTCAACATAGAGGGGACACATTTATAGAGTCATAGAGACGTACAGCATGGAAACAGACACTTCAGTCCAACTCGTCCATACCAACCAGCTATCCCAACCCAATCTAGTCCCACCTATCAGCTCCCGGCCCATATCCCTCCAAACCCTTCCTATTCATATACCCATCCAGATGCCATTTAAATGTTGCAGTTGTACTAGCCTCTACCACTTCCTCTGGCAGCTCATTCCATACATGTACCACCCTCTGTGTGAAAGAGTTGTCCCTCAGGTCTCTTTTATATTTTTCCCCTCTCATCCTAAACCTATGCCCTCTAGTTCTGGACTCCCTGACCCCAGGGAAAAGACTTTGCCTATTTACCCTATCCATGCCCCTCATAATTTTGTAAACCTCTATAAGGTCACCCCGCAGCCTCCGACACTCCAGGGAAAACAACCCCAGTCTGTTCAGCCTCTCCCTATAGCTCAGATCCTGCAACCCTGGCAACATCCTTGTAAATCTTTTCTGAACTCTTTCAAGCTTCACAACATCTTTCCAATAGGAAGGAGACCGGAATTGCATGCAATATTCCAACAGTGGCCTAACCAATGTCCAGTACAGCCGCAACATGACCTCCAAACTCCTGTACTCAATACTCTGACCAATAAAGGAAAGCATACCAAATGCCTACTTCACTTCCTATCTACTTGAAACTCCACTTTCAAGGAGCTATCAGCCTGCAATTTGTGCCCATGTACTCCAAAAATGAACTTAATACAAACAATCCAGAGAATTAACAGAATATAAAAAAACCTACTATGCTGGTAGTCAGCATAGTTTCAGATGAGAGAGAGGTTCAACTCTTTTGTGTCTCTCCAACTGACAGTGTAGCATAGTTAAAAGCTTTCTGACACAAAGGTTTACTAAGTTCTTAATACAGTAGGCATCCTGGATGATATAAGTAAGAAACTGGCTGACAAGGAATAGTAGCAACTACTAGTTCAGTGCATGGTGTTGGGCTGACAGACTTACGAAATAGAATGTAATGAACAATGCTGGAACTGAGATTTAGAAATGAAAGTCAATTTGGTAAAATACACTGGATATGAAATTGGTGGGGTTAGTAGTCAGACCCAGTGAACAGTACTAGGATTTTGACAGCATTTACAGAAAGACAACAGAAAGAAAATATACTAAATGTTATACTTTGCAAGAAGAGGAGACATTAACTTTATGGATAATGCTGAATCAGTGAGGGGAGCAATAAACAATGAAACTAGAAGTATGCTGAGCCATACTGCTAGAACTCTAAAGCAGTCATGTTTGTCATCTCCAGGGATTTATTCAGGTCATACCTTGAGGAATGCAATTACTTCTAGTTACCCAGGTGCAAAAGAAACATCATGTTCCAGGGATAATACAGAAAAAGACAACAAAGTTGATCTCAAATGTCAGAGGATTGACTAATGAGAACTGGTTAGAAAGAACGTAAACCATTCAGCCTTGAAAGGAATTGAATGAAAGGAAACAGAGGAATAAAAGCTTCGAAGCTAACTAGAAGTAATGAACCTGTAGGAAGTTAACTTTAAACTTCAACTGTAAGATGAGGAGCAATTAGTGAAATGCAAGCTCAGAATTGAGGAAAATCAGTCACCACTTTCTATGGAGGGATAATCTATCATATGGAATAATTTCCTCCATCAGCATTTACCATAGTGAATCGAATAAAGACAACTTTTTAAATAATGCTTCCCACTAGGAAAAGTATTTTAATTCATTTCAAATGCTGCATGAATGTAACAAATCACAATAAGAAAATTACCAAGACCATAAAACTTTCCATCACTTTATTTCCCAAATCAAAAAATTTAAGAATCACATTATTCTTTGGAAGAAAAAAGCCTGAGATTGAACAGCTAATTCTAAATTTTAATGGTGATTGAAGAATATGTAAAAGCTGCACAGCTTAGTTCTTGAGAGATCAAGCCCACTTACACAGTTAAAAGGTACATCTAAAACCAAAATCTTATTGCTGGCCAGTGCAAAAATTTAATCTCTTGAAACTTAGAATGTTAAAATTAATGCCCCAATTAAAAGTGACTAAAATAGTCCAAATACCAATTAAATTATTTATTTATAATCAAAGATATTTTAACATCAAATGGAAAAGGAAATGTGATAATACATTCAGAAAGTGCTGGAAAAACTCAGGTGGTCTGGTGGCATCAGTGGAGAAAGAAACAAGAATGTAATGCTGAGTCCAATCTGATGAACTTAATTCAGTTCTGAAGAAAAGTCATACTGAACTCAACATTAACTCTATTTCTCATTTCAAAGATGCAGCCAAACCTGCTGAGTTTCTCTAACACTTTCTGATTTTATCTCAGATCTCCAGTATCAGCAGTACTTTGCTTTATTTTAGGAAGGACGTACATTTTGCTTTGTAAATTTAGGGCTTTACTGCTTCATTAAGATCAAGGGATTGAAATGATTAAAACGCAGATACACAGGCAGGCACCTCATCACTGAATCAGAGAAGATCTCACTCGCACCCAATATTTTGAGGCAGAGGTGAATTTGTAAAAATTTTCAAATGTAAACAAAACCACTTTTGAATATAAATAAAGTCTCCTCCCATGTTTAGAGTAGACTTTATCTTCAGTAAAGATTCAGAGGCATATTATATGATTTATGGAAAAATCTTAGCCTTAACCTTCTTCCACATTGAACAAATGCAAATATTTTATATCACAGAAGTCTATAAATAGGTTATACAACAGAAATGAATATGCATGAATTATTGTCAACTTTCAAATGTAGGTCAAAGGAAGAGCACAGCCTTGTTAAGAATTTGTTTCACAATTGTGCTTTTTGGTAACATCAAAAGGAACATTAATGCAAACTTACAAATAATGTAGATGGCATTCTGTCTTGTCACAAACAAACCAGTGATGCCAACTTCAACAGAATCAATGGTTATGAGGCTTTTGTGCACACAGTTCATATTTCAAAGGCATAGTACTTTGTGTATAAAACATGTTGGCACAAAGGGCAACAAATCCTTCATTGGTTAGGTTGGTAATGTAAGATAAAGTACATTAAACCTTTAAGTATTGCACTTAGCTTTATATCTTCATATAGTTTGCTTTAGAATAGACTATGCATTTCACAAACAGTGCATGGTTTTCTTCAAAATTAAAGATGACGATTCTGAAAATACAACACTTCCCCATTATACAGCTGTACCATTTCCCACATTCCTAAATCTATGCAGCACACACTGGGTGCTGGTAAAACCCAGAGTACATGAAGATAATGATTTATAAAAAAAAACTCATAAGCAATGTTCCACTAATATGAGAAGCATGAATGATCACCAGTTTAACAATCCCAAAAGTAAAATATCCTTAACTAAAGAGGCCAGATGTGATTAGAGATTAGAAAAGCAAAACTAATATGGTAAACTGTGGGCCCCTGGGAGTAGTAGATGGACCCTGACCTATTTAATAATAACTTAAGCTACTGAAGATGGTATATAAGGAGGACAAGGAGAGGAAATGGTACTGCTATAGAGTAACTAATTTCGCAATGCTAAAAAAAATCTACAAGATAGTCTCTTTGGTTCTCTCACCACAAAATTTGCTCAACACATACTCTAAAGTATTCTCTGCAGCTGTAAGTATAAACTAATTTGCTGAATAAAATTACTGTTTGATAACCAACTAAACCAGCTGGTTTCAAAATTTCTGTTATTGTGTCATCTCAAGGCTTTACAAAACCAACGTGAACAGGACTTGCAGAATTGCCCCTCTTATGTTGCTCTGACTTGTGTACCCCCTGCCTCAAAGCAGGAGCTCCAGCATTAGTTTTATGATTCTACTTTTTACCACTAATGTTGAACCTTACACGTAATGGATCACCAAACTATGTGCTAAATTCAGCGCATTTTAAGAAATAAGCTAAAATAGATCAAGACTGTTAAAACATGACACATCTGCAATCATGGAGTCATATACTCATCCAGCACAGAAATACAGCCTTCATCCAACTAGTCCATGCCGACAAAAATACCCAAACTAAACTAATCCCACCTGCCTGTGCTTTGCCCAGATCCTTCCAAACCTTTCCTATTCATGTACCTACCCAAATGTCTTTTAAATGCTGTAACTGTACACGCACCCACCACTTCCTCTGGAAGGTCATTCCACACATGAATCACTAAAAACAAATTGCCAATCAAGTCATTTTTAAAATCTTTCTCCTCTCACCTTAGAAATATGCCCCCATTCTTGAAATCCCTCACACTAGGAAAAAGATACTTGCCATTCACCTTATGCATACCCCTCATGATTTTATGAACCTCTAACATCATCCCTCAACCTTCTATGCTCCAGTGAAAAAAGTCCCAGCCCATCCAGCCTCTCCTTATAACTTAACCTACTCCTAGCAACATCTTTGTCAATATTTCCTGAACCTTCTTCAGCTTAATAATATGCTTCCTATAACAGAGCAACCAGAATTGGATACATTAGTCGAGAAGAGTCCTCACCAACATCCTGTACAATCTCAATATGATGTCACAACTCTTGTATTCAGACATCTGAGCAATGAAGGCAAGCATGCTAATCGCCATCTTAACCAGCCTGTCTACATGTGATGCAAACTTCAAAGAATTAAGTATCCAAACCCTAGGTCTCTCTGTTCTACAACACTACAAGGTTCTATTTTTAATTACATAAATCCTGTCCTTGTTTGTTTTGCTAAAATGCAATACCTCACATTTATCCATATTAAACTCCATTTGCCACTCTTCAGCCCATTGACCCAATATATTAAGATCTCTTTACTGAATCCAATCGAAGATCCCTCAGATTAAACCGAATTAAAGATTCAGATCTTAAGTAAATGAAACTCCTCAAATATTGCATTTTAGATCAATTGCCTTGTGGAGTTGACTTTTATTTTTAACTGCTACCTAAATTGAGATAACTATACACCTAAATTGTTAAAATGGAATTGCATTCACTTAGGTTTGTTTATGCAAACTATTGTTCTTAATAATAGTGATGAACCAAATGAATAAAACAAAGTCTGGATTTATAATTCACTCATTGATATATGTACTAGCGCAAACCAAAAACTAGCAAATGTTTCAAAATATTGCAATAGCGAGATTCGTCAAAATTACTTCTGACATGTTCTGAAGAGGGACCACGAACTATAACTAAACTTCAACTTCACCATAATCCTAATACAATCTTATTGAGGTAAATACTATTAACTTGAACATAACAATAACAAATAATATTAATTAATTAATAATGCCTGTTTTACAAGTGAGAGTTGTTAAGCAAAGCATACCTGAGCAAGTATCAAGATCATCAAAGGATTGTTAAAAACATCAAATAAATCCAAAAGTAGCATAAAGTCAAACAGTTGAAACTAACTTTACCTACACAGGGTTTATGAAGAATTCTATAACTATGGTAATATCAATTTATACAATTGATTGGAGTGATAAAAGTACAATGGAAAATCAAATAAAAAATGTTGATACATTATTTTGGAACTCAAATGTTTGACAGAAGCACATGTTGGGACTAATTATTTGTATGAAGAATATCATAACAGATTTATACTTTATTGTAAGCAAAGCAACCAGAGACCAAGCGGTAATAACTTTTTGCAACTTGACAGTTATGAGAAAAATTAAGTGGTATACCCCTACTACACTTCTGAAGAGGTAACATTGCAGTTTTCACCCATGGAAATACCACAATGCATTAATTTAAAAACAAGCAAGTGGAGAGGGAATAGTACGTCCAATTTATTTAAAATAGCGATTTGGTTGTGTCAATTATTCAAAGTTCTATTTTGCAACAGTTGATATGGTTTAAACAAAATAATCACTTCAAAAAGATTTATTTTGGTGTTCAGGGATATTTACTGTAAGCAAGTTTAGAAAAATGAAGCTTTTGTTGTATTTTAATTAAAAAGGGAGAAACGTGCAGTAGGACATGAAAGAAAATATCCTTTGCTTAATTAGCATTGCGTCAAAGCTCTTTACATGTTTATGTGAATCAAGAGCCATGATCTCTTTAAGCTTCAGTACCAACTTGCTGAAACCACTAGCTTTGTTTCGGTCCCCCAAACTGCATTTGACAGACAGACAGACAGACAGACAGTCTGCTGACCACAATATTTGCTTCAAAAGGAAGAGAATGCTCAAATACAAAGTATATTCCATTTTTAAAGTGGAGGCATTCCAAAATCAAATTTATGCCCAAATGCCGAAAAATGCATCTTCACAATGTAACATAATCTAGATTTTATCTTGAAACAGGGCAAAATATCGATCTGTATTTAGATTTCAGCAAAACACATCAAGCATAGGGCAGGATATGTAGATTGAGATTTAGCATTTGGTTTGCAGTCTTTAGGACAAAACAAATCCCCTACTATAAAATGAGTCATTCTCAACACCTTCACTGCTGTTGATGTTACAACTGCACTGATACTTTTGAATACAATCAGCTTCTATTGAAATATTCTCAGGAACAAGTTACATGAACGCAGTTGAAAAAACATTTCATAGCTATGATTAGACGACAGTGGTAGGGCCGGGAAAAATGTTTTGCTTGGTGTTGGAAGAATCAGAACGTAATGCTTCAACATAAAATACCTTGGACCTAAGTTAGAACAAGAATCACTTGTAAATGAAATATATAGTACTGTAAATCCACATACATCACACAGCACCTGGAAACTCTAATCCACTTGCAATTTTCCTTCTTTGTCTTTTCCCAACTCCTACATTAAATTAAAATAGATTCATGTTTCTTATGAGTGTTTGAGCCAATGTAACACAGCATGCTGGCAAGAACCTACTGAAACAAATCTCAAGTTGGCATTTAAATTTCTTACTGCTTGCCCTCTTCACAAAATTGTGTGTTGGGTCAAATTCACATTCTGCCTTCTCTCAGGCTGACAACAATTTCCAGGAATACTTTAAGCAATGCTGTTGAAGTTCATAAATGTAAATATATGAATGTCATGAATAATAGTAATACCTAACAACATCATAAACTATTATGTTATGAGCACAGTAACAAGCTGGTAACTAAGACGGTCTTATGCAATGAACTCACATGCATTAGGAAGTGAATTGAGACTAGTACTTTCATTTAGGACTCTTAATATCCTCTGACAAAGAACGCCTTCATGCTACTTATCCAGGTTCAGTTGAATTCTAAATTACCCCATGATTTCAAGGTAGCATCAAGCCCATTAACAGAATTTAAATTACATTTTTTATTTAAAAAATGTATTTCTTTATTTCTTATTTGTTGCCAATGCAGCCATGACAATAACATTTACATAATTACCTAAATTAGTGCCCTTGCAACACCACTAGGGCAACTGAGAAAATGGTAGAAAACAAACTATTTCCATTTGACAAAACATATTTTGGATTCGATTAGCCTATACTGCATGACTTCCAATGCACTGACAAGAAAAACAGCAGTCTAAAAAGGTTAAACTGTACTGCTATATGTCATATTTAGATTTTCTACAGCAAAGATGCAATCCTAATGTATGAATTCTTGAGTAAAATGGTCACTCCGGCTTAAAGATCTACATAAACAGATCATTAAGCAAGTCACGTTTACTAGCAAGGCAAATACAGCACTGAATTTTTTGAAGTATTCAAAAAATGCAGAACGCAAACCTGGAAACCTGCAATATTTCACACTGTCTTCAAAAGAAATTTAAACCTATTTGCAAATTATAATATGGAAAGATTTAAAATGTTATGGTCTAAAGTTAATTCAGGGGATATGTTCAGGTAGCTGGAAGGGAAACCACGTGGATAGATCAGAGTGAAGAAACTCCAATTTCTGGACAGCACTCAAATACCTTAGTGTATCCCTTTGAAAACAGGCAGGAATGATATCAAAATGGGTGGGTGGGAACAGAAACTTGGATAGGACCTTGTGAACTCCAGGGACCCTAGGAAGCAATCCCATTGCATTCCACCCACCATAACTAACACCATACCACACTTCACGTCTATTCAACCCTCAAACACCACCAACCATTCTGTCATGAAATTAGTAAGTATTAGCTAGGTTCACATAAAATTTCCTTCTGAAAAATCATAAAGTCCAAGACATAGAACAGATGTCATTTACTATTCCCTTATTGAGGATCACTACCACACTCCCCTCACTAAGCATGCATTTTTGCATGACTTCTACATAGGTTCTGGAGAATTTACTGTAACATACTACATGCTTATTAACTACAGTATGAAAGCAGTGTTAATAAAAATGTGAAAAGAATGGATGATAACAAGATTCTTGCTTCATAATTTTGATGAATTGTAAATGCATATTGACTGAAATTGTATCCACAGCATTTAAGGGGGCAATTCCACACATCATTTTATACTAGACATTTACCACAAACTATATGTATGGGAAAGTCATTATCATGTCAAGATGTTAATTTTTAAAAGATCAAGAAATGCAAAGTACTACAAAATAACTAAAATGTGCAAATCAGAATCAGAATCTAAAAGAAGAACCATAAATAATGGGCTGAGCTTGTTGGATGAATCCTTTAAAAGCTTCTTTTGCAAGATTAAATCTTTTGAGATCAGAGTAATTTTTCACAAATACCCACCTTTGTCATTCAGACTTCACCGCCAATCCCAATTTCAAATAATGTTACAGACATGCTATTTACAAAGTAAACCTCATTAGAAATTTGAATCTGACAGCCTAAAAGTGATCAGAAATTTCAAATCCAAAAATGGACAAGTAAAATTGCTCCTAAAAACATACAGCCTTTCTAAGCTTGATATCTGTCAACTTCCAGCTGATGCTCATTGTCCAATAAGCGGAGTCAAACAGGTAATATCAGATAAAAGATCCAGTTTTCCTAGACTGAATATTAATCAGTCCGTTATCATCCACCATCACACCGAACAACCTAAACTTCAGGTATGAAAGGACAATGTTCTAATACAAGCAATCAGCAACTCACCTTCCCAACCTTCTCTAAGGTTGACATTATATGCTAAAACTCAGAATACTACCTGAAACTTGACAAGTTTGCTGCTAACTTTGATCAATAACTGAATGGGTAAAGTCACACTTCCCAAATATTACAATAAAACACCTTGATGTACAATACAAAATAGTACAGTTTGAAGATGTTCCAGAATTCTCTGCTACAGAATAACAAAATTTCTTTCAACGATAAATAAGTAGAATTCAATTTCCCTTTTAGTGACTTAAATCACCATTTGAAATTATCTCAAACTCTGTACATAATCAGTCTGTACACTCCTCCCTCAATTTTTAATCAATCAATATCATATTTACTGTTCTGCAGTCTATGACTGAACAGAGAGTGAAAACATGTGACAGTGAATATTTTGAAGTGAACAACATGATTATTTTGTTTCACCTGCTTTAGTTTGGCTATAGCAGCCACATTGTCAGTGCTACAAGAAAGATCATTAAATTGGCCATTGAAATTTAATATATTCATGTTTTTAAATTTCTAAATTTTAATTTAAAAAAATCTCTGGGTATTGTTCAGATAGGATCAAAAATAAAAGAAAAAAACACAAACACAATTCATAAACAAAAGAGACTTAGTGTTAGAACTAATGCATACTAAAATTCTAAACTGCCCACTACATTGGAAACATTCCACTCTAGGGATTTATGAAAACATCACCAATATACTGCTGTCAGTTTGGCAAAATACAGCCAACTAAAGTTAAAAAAAAAACTCCCAACTTGTCTGGACAACTTGGAAAGAAGGGCCAGATCTCATTTGTCACACAAACAAAGATGTGACTTAAATCCAAACGAATCATGGCAAAATAAAATCATGCTGATCACTTCTAAAATTGAAACTGGTTATAGTCAATACTTTGTTTTTTTTCATTCATACTTATATTTTCAGAACACAAACTATTTGCTACCACAGTTACTTTAACAATCAAGAATTTAAGTTGCCTAAACCATCAACTACCTAAAACACTACAAACACTTGTTTTTGAAGATAACCACGGTTACTTGGAAATGTGTAAATTATTACAACTTCAAACATTGAACCCTGATGTTTTTCCAAATAAACCTAGTTAGAACAAGGAAGAAAAATGTGCTACATGAGAACAATGCTTTCTGGGTGTGGCTAGAGGGTTAAAATGCAAATTTAGACCAGCATTGCTTTGTGGGCACACTCAAACTGAAACTGCAGGATTCTGATAATAAGTGTGTGTCTGACATTTCTACCAGTCAAGGTAGCTGTGCCCATGCTTTCAAATTGTGCCATTTAGAATTAGGCTGCTATTACTTCTATCCTCTCAAACACCATTAAATATTTAAAAAAAAACAACCAAACTGAAATGATTAGCCAGAATTTTCCAGAGATTTCACAAACAATTTCTGATTGATGATAGAGTTCTAAAATGACCAGCAGCAGTCATACAAGTTAGTGACTGGATAGTATTGTATAATGTTTATAATACTGAGAGCAGAGAGATGTTAAGTAATTGTGCTTTGAAAGACAAGAGATGAAATTTTAACTTGTAGAATGAAATGGTAAGGGAACAGTGAATGGTTAAAAGAACTATAATACATGATTGTGAAGTTAGTTTTAAACTTGCCTACTTTTAAGTACAGTATGCTCAACTCGAGCAAGAAAACCCTGGAGGGAGGCAGGATACCAATTTGAATATCTTAAGAGGTAATTAACAGCTATTTTAACAGGGTTTTTCATCTCTAACAGTGGGTGCACAGGTGTCTCAGGATTCCTGGAACTCTCCAGCGAAAGCAATGCAAGAAAACAGCAGCAAATGAGGGAACTAAAATGTAACAGGCAAATAAAAATCCCATAAGTACTGACATTGCACAGCTGCCTCCTTGCTCACAGGAGTCATGAGTGCCAGAACCAAAGCCACATGAGAACAAGATATGTCTGGGAGCAAGTACGTGGGATGCAAGATTCAGGTGTCTTGACTGTTATAATCACCCTTTAGTGCTCACTAGCAATGACTGCAGCTACAGGAGCAGCCATATAAGATGAGGAGAAATGCAAAGTGACCATGATACAAGTAGCTGTAACTGCTGTTCTGGACCTCCTCATAAAAGCAAGATTTAGTTAGGGCCTACTAATATGCTGTGGTTCTGTTCGCCGAGCTGGAAGTTTTTGTTGCAAACGTTTCGTCCCCTGGCTAGGTGACATCATCAGTGCTTTGGAGCCTCCTGCGAAGCGCTTCTTTGATGTTTCTTCCGGTATTTATAATGGTCTGTCCTTGCCGCTTCCGGTTGTCAGTTTCAGCTGTCTGCTGTAGTGGTTGGTATATAGGGTCCAGGTCGATGTGTTTGTTGATGGAGTTTGTGGATGAATGCCATGCCTCTAGGAATTCCCTGGCTGTTCTCTGTCTGGCTTGCCCTATGATAGTGGTGTTGTCCCAGTCAAATTCATGTTGCTTGTTGTCTGTGTGTGTGGCTACTAGGGATAGCTGGTCGTGTCGTTTCGTGGCTAGTGAATGTTCATGTATGCGGATTGTTAGCTGTCTTCCTGTTTGTCCTATATAGTGTTTTGTGCAGTCATTGCATGGTATTTTGTACACTACATTAGTTTTGCTCATGTTGGGTATCAGGTCCTTCGTTCTAGTGAGTTGTTGTCTGAGCGTGGCTGTTGGTTTGTGTGCCGTTATGAGTCCTAAGGGACGCAGTAGTCTGGCTGTCAGTTCAGAAACGCTCCTGATGTATGGTAGTGTGGCTAGTCCTTTGGATTGTGGCATGTCCTCGTTCCGTGGTCTTTCTCTTAGGCATCTGTTGATGAAGTTGCGCGGGTATCCGTTTTTGGCGAATACCTTGTATAGGTGAACGAGGACATGCCACAACCCAAAGGACTAGCCACACTACCATACATCAGGAGCGTTTCTGAACTGACAGCCAGACTACTGCGTCCCTTAGGACTCATAACGGCACAAAAACCAACAGCCACGCTCAGACAACTCACTAGAACGAAGGACCCGATACCCAACATGAGCAAAACTAATGTAGTGTACAAAATACCATGCAAGGACTGCACAAAACACTATATAGGACAAACAGGAAGACAGCTAACAATCCGCATACATGAACATCGACTAGCCACGAAACGACACGACCAGCTATCCCTAGTAGCCACACACACAGACAACAAGCAACATGAATTCGACTGGGACAACACCACTATCATAGGGCAAGCCAGACAGAGAACAGCCAGGGAATTCCTAGAGGCATGGCATTCATCCACAAACTCCATCAACAAACACATCGACCTGGACCCAATATACCAACCACTACAGCGGACAGCTGAAACTGACAACCGGAAGCGGCAAGGACAGACCACTATAAATACCGGAAGAAACATCAAAGAAGCGCTTCGCAGGAGACTCCAAAGCACTGATGATGTCACCTAGCCAGGGGACGAAACGTTTGCAACAAAAACTTCTAGCTCGGCGAACAGAACCACAACAACGAGCACCCGAGCTACAAATCTTTGCACAAACCTTGGCCTATTAATATGTCCACCTGGTAGCTAAAGTTATTACACCACTGCACCAACCACCATGCATCCCTGCCTCCATCAACACAAATCAATAAAACTTCCCTTTCACTAACAGCAATTGCTCAATTTAGTTTTGTCCTACCATTCATCATAAGATGGAACTTGCCAGGCTGCTGACAAAAGCAATCAAGGTGTGAAATAGGAACAAAGGATCAGGAGTAGGCCATTCTGTCCATCGAGCCCGCTCCACCATTTAATTCTCGACAAGAAGGGGCTGGGGGAACACAGCAAGTCAGGCAGCATCAGGAGGTGGAGACATTTTGGAAATTTTTGAAGAAGGGTTATACCCAAAACATCGACTTCTTCACCTCCTGATGCTGCCTGGCGTGCTGTGATCCTCAACTCTCCTGCTTTTTTTTTTACTTTGGATTCCAGCATCTGCAGTTTTTCTGTCTCCACCATTCAGCTGACCACCTACCTCAATGTCTTCCTCGTGCACTACCCACATATCTAATGATGTCATTAGTACCCAGAAATCTATCGATTCCTGTCTTCAATATAGTCATTGATAAAGCCTCCATGCATCCACGGCAAAGGATTCCAAAAGTTCACCACTCTAAGTGAAGAAATGTCTCCTCATTTCAGTCTTAAATGGTTGTCTCAAATTCTGAGACTGCATCCCCTGGCTCTATACTCACCAGCTAGGTAAGACATCTATCTACACCCAAAATAAAATGAAGAACTGCGGATGCTGGAGATCTGAAACAAAAACAGAAATTTTTGGAGAAACTCAGCAGGCCTGGCAGAATCTGCGGGAAGAAAGCAGAGTTAATGTTGAGTCCAGACACTCTGTCGCAGTTTCTGTTTATCTATTGACATCCACCCTGTCAAGTCTCTTAAAAATGTTGTTAACTGGTGCAAGTATTTAATTTTTATGTAACTTAAGAATTAAGCAGCAACTTCATATAACATTGTGTAACATACTCATTTGCATATCCCTGTACAACTGTAAATTGTAATCTCTTATTGCTTTGCCTTTTTCTGCTCTACCGAAGTAATACAAACTCTATCGCTTCAGCAGAGCTGTAAGAATGCAGGCAACTTCAGCTCTTGGCTGCATTGCTCAGATGCTCTTGGCAGGTGTCCTTTGGGTTTTAAAGCTCAAATGGGTTCTGTCAAAAACCTCCCTCTGTGTAGTGCTAGACTCAGCCATTTAGGAACCAACTATTATATGGGGCACTAACTGGGAGCACTTTGAGCAGAGTCTTTATGACATGTCACCCTCTCATGGTCCACCTGATTTCCCTGCTAGCAATCAACTTTTAGAGAATTTTGTTGTGAAATACTGAAGAATTGGGAGCAGGATTTTACTAATTGTGTTTCACCATGACATAAAATTGCAACCATTTGTGAAGACCTGCATTCACAAATCAGACTGTTGTATTTGATGCTCCATGAAGATAGATGGTCACTCTTTACAATGATATTTTTGCCCATGGAAAGAACTACAAGGTCATGTCACATGCTCATATCTGTTGTACTACTTCTTCATAGTTAGCATTAACTTGTGTATCAATCATACTGTAGTTACATTATGTGGCTTAAACACTGGTTTAAGCCTTCATCTAATTGATGTTGAAGAGTTATCACCACACTTCTGGAAACCTGTCAGTTGTTAACTGAAGCATTGCTCTAAGAAAGACTTTTCTCCAGCTGCCAGTAACATTATGACTGCAGGCTCACCTTTACCTAATATATTGTGCTCTCTTCAACAGCAAGGATGGCAAGAAGTGACATATAGGAAAGAGTAATGGAATGTTAAATAGAGGGATGAAAAACATTTATTGAGGGTCAGAGTGAGGGAGCAGCTCTACTTTGCACTAAAATAAAAAAAGTGTGTCAGTAGTGAATTGTCAAATAGATGAAGAAATGCACAAAGAAGAATGGGCACACTTAGAAGATAAGTTGAGACATTATGTGCAGAAGGTTTGCAAAGACCGAACAAAGGGATCAAGCTGATGCAGTTTAGGATGTGGTTAAATGTTTAATTGAAATTAAATTTCCAGAACTGATTAGGTTATTAAATTCTTACCCACATTACATCCAGGAACAGAGCCCCACATCCTTGTCTCTGAGCCAAGCTTCCTCCTCTTTTCTATAGGGAGAAGCATCTCCCCACAATCCCTTGGATATTACAGTGTGAAGTCTTGGAGTCACCTGTGAGTGGAGATGCAACTTTGCCATATTGGGAATTCATTACTTTGAACTGCTTCCTGTTTCTCTCTGTCCATAATTCAGACTTTTTGCAGTATCCCTTTAAGTAGTTCAGTGGACGTACAATGTTACATGTCCCATTATGCCCGTTTAGACTAACTGTTTCGGGAATCCAGAAAAGAAATGTGAATGCAGTAACTGGGTTAAAAAGTCACTGACAGACCTGTTCCAGTTACTTCCTTGCTTCCGATATGCTATTGTGCATTATTTCTTCAGAGTAGATTTGAATTTTTCAGCTAAAAAATTATTTGTGGATTCCATTCTTTGTTTGTACTATAATTGTGTTTTTTTTAAAACAACAGAATGCTATTTTGTCTAGAAGACAGCTGCCTCAAATGGTTTTCATTGCTATTGTCAGCTAAAACTTACCTGAACACTGAAATCTGATGTTATCTTTCATTGAGAGAAGGTTCAACTTGACAGAAATGTCACAATATTTTGGGGGCCACAATTTCATACCTGTTTAGCTAAAGTCAGAGGTGATGCTGCTTGGGATCAAAATTAGTTGATAAAATCATTAAATACTGGACGACTGAAACAATTGTTTAAAAGTCTGAGTATGTTACATGAAGGTTACAGAAGCAGGTTTGTCAAGTTGTAGATATATCCATTCTTTCACTGACAACCTATTTGAATGGCAAGAATGCACATGCAAAACTAATACGATTAAGATATTCGAAAGGTAAATACAGTATTTGCATTTGCAAGAACTTAAGAGCTAGGTCAACCCCTATAAAATGGCTCTTAGACGGGGATCTGTAGAGCATCGGTAACCTTTGGGCAAGGTCTGCAAAATAATGTGTTAACTAAGCAGGGCTGACCTTAAGGTGGGTAACCTGCAACACCACAGTGGCCAGGTTCTGTCGTGGGTCAGAGTAAAAGATTGAATAGCGGCCAGTTTACTGCAAGCCAACAATGGAGTGCCACGGTTACATTTGCAAGAGTAAGTGGGTGAATAGACTGGCTAACTCAATGAAGAAGGACGAGGCATAGTGTAGTACAGGGGTACAACACAAAGCACAACATGCTGAATCATAATTAACAAAATTGGTGGTGGGTTTTAAGTCAGTTCAGCCTTATTCAGGAGATAAGAGTTTCTTTCAAAGAAAATTCACAAGGATGACATTTTCCTGAAGTTGCATCTATTACCATCCGCAACTGCAAAAGTGACCTATTGTTTCAAGTACCTGAAAACTCCTCAAAACTGCACTGTGGAAATTCTGAGTCATGTAGAGCAAATACAAAAACAAATAAAATATATGGTGACTACAGAATATTTTTGTGGTATGTCAATCTGGCCATTGTCTGTTTCTGCACAACATAGGTACCCTTAAAGAAGCTGGTGAATAGCTGACAGTCAGTGAGTAAATTCCTTTAAGTTAGAAAAGTATTTAAAATGGCCTCAAGTACCTAACCTGAAACCATGGACAATACTGAATCCATTTATGTGGAATAGAAAGTACAAAGAGAGTGACATAGAATTTGAATTTAAGGAATCCAGTAACGTTTGGCTGTAATATGTTGTGTACTTAAAGAACTATTATCCAATGAAGTAAAGAACCATGCAAAATTGAAGCAATACCTCACTGGAATATGCAGATAAATAGAAAGACTTATTTTAATGATAAAAGCAAAAGTAGTTAGAAAACTCAAATGACAATATGAGATGAATTCTGGAAAAGGGTTGGAAAATATCTCTTTGCACAGGGTTTTGGCTTGTTAAAAGTAAGATAAAACATTCTGAGAGGAGCTAATTGTTCCAGCTGCTTTAAAAATGTGTAAGTGACGTCTCTGAAGAGGCAGCACAAAAGTGAAGGCCACACCACTTTCCTATGGCACAGTTGGTAGAAAAGTTGAGATACAAGCAGAACAGCTTTGTGAATGCGAGCAGTCTGCAGTTCAGTCGGATGAGACAACTGCAGCACTATGATTTAGTAGGGAACATTTTGAAAGATTTTCTTGTTTGTGAGGCTTTACCAGAATTTTCAACAGTTGAAGAAATATTCAAGTAACTGGATAATTTAGTGGAATCAAAATTGCTCAAGTAGGAGTAGCAAGCTGCTGTTGGCATAGATAGTATTGATACCATGGTAAGCAGTAGGCATGGTGCTGCAAGAAAAAATGCTGTTAAGCTGTAAGTAATTGTGGCGCATTCTATTTTGTAGCTTCAAAATCATTACTTGAAAAAGGACGGATTTGAATTGCATTGTTCAACGTAGACAAGAGAACTTGAATTTTATGCCCAAACAGAAGGCCAAACTTGTGAATTCAACTATCTACAAAACAATGTTAAGAAATGAGTGCAGGATTTAAAAATAAAAAGAACTGGTTAACTTCAAATTGGAGAATAACTTACGAATATCATGGTCAAACATTAAGTATTGACAGATTGCAGTGAGAAACAGGCACAGCCACCTCACTGATATCTGTTAAGAAAACACCGATTTTCAGCATTATTAACACACTTTTCATGAAACATTTCATATTGAGTGTTATTGATATGTTTCAACTAAAAAAGCTCAAGAACCACTGACTTAAGATGCTTTGATAAATGGAAAGTAGTGTCTAACTGTACAATAAGAAATGCTAACAGATTTCAAGATGCTTTCTGGTTCCACAATTAATGATGTTTATACTGTAACAGGGTGTGGCAATTTAAACAGGAGAATCTGATAAATAAGGTGCTTCAGTTTTATCAAAGACAGTTCCATTATGCGTTACTTTTACAAGACTATCTAAATTCTCAAGACTGTCACAAATTCACAGATTGGCTGTAATTCAGTTGACAGTATAGAACAATGTAACAGCATTGTGTGAAAAAGGCAAATCATTTAGCTATTTTTGTGTCAAGAGTAATGTAATTTCAGGTATAATTGTTTTTTGATAGAGATAAGACTAAGTAATGTTTACAGAGAAAACTGTCATTGATTGGTTCCAGAAATTAAAAAAAATTAAATCAATAATGAAACATTTCATTGAATGGGATTTGTCTAATAAACTGCATATTTATACCTTCACAGAGCTTTCAAAGAGGCAAGTGCATTTTTTGCAACATATCATAAATATTGCAAATGTATGAAAATGGATTCTCTTCTCCATAATGATTCCAATCAAACACAATATTTAAGCTACTTGAGGAAATCCACAAAATATCCATTTATGTTTTTCCAGGTTAAAGTGCTCGGGTCACAATTAGCTCCTTTCTTATGTAGCTCTTCCATTTCAACTCATACCACCTAGGTTCAGAAACATTGGATTAACTAAAATCAAGTTTGAGCAACTATATCAATCCCAAGGATGCCCAAAACAGTCTTGTGATAGAAGTAGTACCAATACTAGCTTCATAGTTACTAAAATATATATATAGCTACTAAGTAATCAAGTTCAGTCTCTATCAAGTAAACCAACTCCAAAACAAAGCTTAGTAAATAACTGTAGATTTCAGCATAAAATATGATTAATTCAAAAGACTATCTCAGGAAGGTGAAAACATCTTTTGCCCCTCTTTTGCCTTCTTGTACTGATTTTGGAGATGGTGTAGCAGAGGTCCCTCCATATGGGCAGCCATCAAAATCTAAGTGATTCAATGTACATTCCACAGCTGGGATGTATCCACTGTCCCACATTCCGGTCCCACACAGCTTGCACAAGTCATGTAGACTGCAGGGGATTCTAGGCAAGAGACGAAATTGGTACAAAAGGCTCCGTGCCTATAGGGAAGAAGAAGAAAATGTGTCAGATAAAACAAATAGGATTGAATGAGATTTGTCTTTTCAAGGATTTTAATGTGAGAACAATTACACAACCTCTATTTACATAAATAAAAAAGCTATATTTAAAGTCACAATTTATGGTGGCTTTGCTTTATTCTCCAATAAATCCATGGAGAAAAATAATGATCAGTTAGAGCAAAATTTGCTGGGTTCACAAAAAGGTGGAAGAGAATGCTTTAGTTCTTCAGTCTACAAATTACTATGACTTTTTTTGTCCATGACTGGCAACACACCACTTGACCTTTGCACTGGGGAAAAGACAATGTAACCACTTATTTTGTTACATATATGTCTCTGACAAAACTGCACTACTGCAGTTTGACCTTGAGTAGCACCACTGCTTCCCCCTCCTCAAAAAAAATTGGAAACATAAACCAGAATTCATCTTTCTCTGGAATTAAGTTTAGGTAAACTTGTTTTTATACAGCCTGTTTTGCAATTCATACACACAATAGCCCATTATTGGAGATTAACAGGGTTTTTTGAAACATTTACGAACACTGTTCAGTTCAGTTATTCAACAATTACTACAGCCTAGCTGTTGTTAACAATAATACTTTAAAATTTCAGCAGCTGTCATTATGTTAAATATGGTTTTGGACTGCAGTGAACTTTGGGGCAAACTAATACAAATCCTGAGCATTATGTAGGAAAATGTTTGTTGCATGTTTTTGTCTCATTTTTATCCTTTCCACAAAAGAATAAGTCACAAACTTGTAAACAACCAAAAAAATGCACAAAAATACCACAAAAAGGACTATTTCCTCATACAGAAAAAATGAGCAGGAAACAACAGATTTACAGTGTTGTAAGATTTCAAGTCTTTTTTTCTAATCCAACAATAGAATAAAACACTAAAAGACAATTTGTGCTACAGGATTTACATATTTAATACATAACCTTAGAAACAAAAACACACTGACATAAGTGCTGCAAATCAGTATCTCTTTAAAAAAAACCTGTTATAATCCGAACATGCAATTTGGGAGGAGTAGGCCATTTGAACCTGCTCTACCATTCAATAAGATCACAGCCCGATGTGCGAGTGCAGCCTCAAATCCACATTCTAATGATTCCTGATAATCGTTCAACACTTTGCTTCCCAAGCTTTTTTCTATATGTATTTTAAAAACATTCAAGGACTTTACTTCCAACATCTTTTCAGGAAGAGTTTAAAAGCTCCACAATCCTCAAAGAAACAAAAGGCTTCATCGTTGTTTTAAATGGGTGACATTGATTTAAATGTTTGCATAAATTATTTCTTATTCTTCTAAGCTCTAGCAGACACAAGCCTGGCCTGTTCAATCTTTCCTTCCAAGGATATGTGCCTATTCCAGGTATTTGTTTAGTAAATCTTCTCTAAGCGGTTCAATGCATTTACATCCTTCCTTAAATAAGGTGACCAGTGCAGTGCACAATATTCCTGATGCGGTCTTGCTTGTGCCCTGTATAAATGAAGTAGAACCACCTTACATCTGCATTCAATTTCCTTTGGTGATAAATTATAATATTCTATTAACTTTTGTAATTATTTATTGTATCTGCATTCTAGCCATTGCAAATCATACATGGGGACATGCAGATCCCTCTGAATCTCTGAGCTTTTCAGTCTTTCACCATTTAGATAAAATGCTTCTCTTTCACTCTTCAGGCAAAAAATGGATAATTTCACATCTCCCACATTATATTCCATTTACCACATTTTTGCCCTCTCATTTAACCTATCAATATATTTTTGTAACCCCTTTATGTACCCATCTCAACTTACTTTCAAGCTTTTTACGTGTCATAAACAATCATACCTGCTGTCCCTTCATTCAAATAATTTATATTAATTGTAAACAGTTAAGGTTTCAGTGCCAAACCCTTTGGCATACGTCTCATTATATCTTGCCAACCTGAATGAAGCAGAGCAGTCTGTTTCCTGCTAGCCAACTGACCTACCATACATGACAAAAGCTACCCCTACACTGTAAGCTTTTATTTTATGCAAATATACTTGACATGGCACCTTTTAAAATTATTTCTAGAATTCAATGTACAGTACATCCACCTGTACTCCCTTACTCACAGCACATTACTTCCTCAATAAACTCCAACTGACTGATTAAACATGATTTCCCTTTCACAAAACTCATCCTATCCAAGTGCACTGCTATCATCTCTTTCACAATAGCTTGTTACTAATAATAGTTAACAATAATAATCTTAATACTAATAGATTATTATAATAATAGCTTCAAACATTTCCCCCATGAATGATGTTAAGCTAATTGGTCTGTAGATTCTCTTCCTTTTTGATAAAGGAATTACATTTCATCATTTTCAGACCCACTGGGACCAACACTCACTTTATTTACATTTTTCTTCTAAGTATTTAAAGAAACTCATACTATTTTTACACTTCAGGCTAGCTTTCTTTTGTACTAATTTATTTGTGTTATTAATTTTCGGTCATTCTTTGCTATTTCTTGTATTCTTTCGAATCTTCTGATCTGTTACTTATCTTTGGACAATTTTCCAATTTTTTTTCCTTCAAGTGTGATACTAACATTAATATTTCTTGTCAACTACAGACTGGTTAGTCCTTTGGGATTTTTCTTACATATTAGTATCCTACATATTCTAAAATATCCCTTTAAATATCTGCCACTGTGTTTCAATTGACCTAACCTTTAACTTCATTTGGAAATTGTTTAGCCAACTCTGATTTCATGCCCTCATTATTGCTCTTACATAAAATTCCAACAATAGTCTTGGACCCACTCTTTTCTCTCCCTGAACTGAATGCAAAATTCAAACAACTGCTGCTAACTGGAGGTATCTAAACTGTGAAATCATTAAGTAATGCTATCTCACTGAACCCATACCAGGTCCAGTTTAGCATGTTCTTTAGTTCGCTCCAGAACATGCTGTTTGAAGAAACTATTCTGAAAATTTTCTGTGAACGTCTCATCGAGGCTATCTTTACCATTTGACTTTTCTAGTTGGTATGTAGATTGAAATATCCCATGATTATCACTGTGCTTTTCTGACAAGCTTTCATTATTTCTTCCTTTATGCTGCACCCTACAGTTAGAGGGCTTGTTCACCACTCCCATAATTGATTTTTTTGCCTTTATCGTTCTTTATTGCTATCCAAATTGTTTCCACATCTTGGTTTCCTGAACTTAGGTAATCCCTCTCTATTGTGCTGACATAATAATTAACAACAGGACCACTAATTCACCTTTTCCTATTTTCTCATCATGTTAAGTGTACTGTATCTTCCTAGATTTAGGTTAATAGACAATAGATAATAGACAATAGGTGCAGCAGTAGGCCATTCTGCCCTTTGAGCCTGCATCACCATTCAATATGATCATGGCTGATCATCCTTAATCAGTATCCTGTTCCTGCCTTATCTCCATAACCCTTGATTCCACTATCCTTGAGAGCTCTATCCAATTCGTTCTTAAATGAATCCAGAGACTGGGCCTCCATTGCCCTCTGGTGCAGATCATTCCACACAGCCACCACTCTCTGGGTGAAGAAGTTTCTCCTCATCTCTGTCCTAAATGGTCTACCCCGTATTTTTAAGCTGTGTCCTCTGGTTCGGCACTCACCATCAGCGGAAACATGTTTCCTGCCTCCAGAGTGTCCAATCCTTTAATAATCTTATATGTCTCAATTAGATCCCCTCTCAGTCTTCTGAACTCAAGGGTATACAAGCCCAGTCGCTCCAGTCTTTCAGTGAAAGGTAATCCCGCCATTCCAGGAATTGACCTCGTGAACCTACGCTGCACTCCCTCAATAGCCAGAATGTCTTTCCTCAAATTTGGCGACCAGAACTGCACACAGTACTCCAGGTGTGTGGTCTCACCAGGGCCCTGTACAGCTGCAGAAGAACCTCTTTGCTTCTATACTCAATCCCTCCTGTTATGAAGGCCAGCTATTAGCCTTCTTCACTACCTGCTGTACCTGCATGCTTACCTTCATTGACTGGTGTACAAGAACACACAGATCTCTCTGTACTGCCCCTTTACCTAAATTGATTCCATTCAGGTAGTAATCTGCCCTCCTGTTCTTGCCACCAAAGTGGACAACCATACATTTATCCGCATTAAACTACATCTGCCATGTATCTGACCACTCACCTAACTTGTCCAGGTCACCCTGTAATCTCCAAACATCCTCATCACATTTCACCCTGCCACCCAGCTTAGTATCATCAGCAAATTTGCTAATGTTATTGCTAATACCATCTTCTATATCATTAACATATATTGTAAAAAGCTGCGGTCCCAGTACTGATTCCTGCGGTACCCCACTGGTCACTGCCTGCCATTCCGAAATGGAGCCGTTTATCATTACTCTTTGTTTTATGTCAGCCAATCAACTTTCAATCCAAGTTAGTACTTTGCCCCCAATACCATGCACCCTAATTTTGCTCACTAACCTCCTATGTGGGACTTTATCAAAAGCTTTCCACTACATCTACTGGATCTCCCTCGTCCATCTTCAGAGTTACATCCTCAAAAAATTCCAGAAGATTAGTCAAGCATGATTTCCCCTTCATAAATCCATGCTGACTCTGACCTATCCTGTTACTAATATCCAGATGTGTCGTAATTTCATCCTTTATAATAGACTCCAGCATCTTTCCCACCACTGAGGTCAGACTAACTGCTCTATAATTTCCTGCTTTCTCTCTCCCACCTTTCTTAAAAAGTGGTACAACATTAGCCACCCTCCAGTCCGCAGGAACTGATCCCAAATCTATCGAACTCTGGAAAATAATCACCAACGCATCCACAATTTCTCGAGCCACCTCCTTCAGTACCTTGCGATGTAGACCATCAGGCCCCGGGGACTTATCAATCTTCAGACTTAACAGACTCTCCAACACCAATTCCTGGCAAATATAAATTCCCTTAAGTGCAGGTCCTTCAGCCACTGTTACCTCAGGGAGACTGCTTGTGTCTTCCTCAGTGAACACAGATCTGAAGTACCAATTCAATTATTCTGCCATTTCTTTGTTCCCTGTAATACATTCCCCTGTTTTTGTCTTCAAGGGCCCAATTTTAGTCTTAACCATTTTTTTGCTTTTCACATACCTAAAAAAAACTTTTACTATCCTCCATTATATTATTGGCCAGTTTACCTTCGTACCTCACTTTTTCTCTGCGTATTTCCTTCTTCTGTTGTTCTTTAAAAGCTTCTCAGTTCTCCGTTTTCCCACTTATCTTTGCTATGTTATACTTTTTCTCTTTTAACTTTATATGTTTCTTAACTTCCCTCGTCAGCCACGGCCACCCATGCCTCCTCCTAGGATCTTTCTTGCTTTTTAGGAATGAACTGATCCTGCATCTTCTGCATTATACACAAAAATATCCACCATTGCTCCTCCACTGTCATCCCTGCTAAGGTATTGCACCATTGAACTTTGGCCAGCTCCTCACTCATAGCTCCATAGTTCCCTTTATTCAACAGAAATATTGTCACTTCCGATTGTACCCTCTCCCTCTCAAATTGCAGATTGAAGTTTATTGTATTATGGTCACTACTTCCCAATGGCTCCTTCACTTCGAGGTCCCTGACCAATTCTGGTTCATTGCACAATATCAGATCCGGAATTGCCTTCTCCCTGGTAGGCTCCAGCACCAGCTGTTCTAAGAATCCATTTCTGAGGCACTCCACAAAGTCTCTTTCTTGAGGTCCAATACCATCCTGATTCTCCCAGTCTACGTGCATGTTGAAATCCCCCATAACAACTGTAGTAACATCTTTTCGACAGGCCAATTTCAGCTCCTGATTTAACTTACATCCGACATCCAGACTACTGTTTGGGGGCCTGTAGATGACTCCCAACACGGTCTTTTTACCGTTCGTATTTCTCAGCTCTATCCACACTGACTCTGCATCCCCTGATCTGGGTCCCCCCGCGCAAGGGACTGTATATCATCCCTTACCAACATGGCCACCCCACCCCCTCTGCCCTTCAGTCTGTCCTTACGATAGCACGTTTAGCCTTGAATATTCATTTCCAGGCCCTGTCCACTTGAAGCCACGTCTCAGTTATCCCCACAATATCGTATCTGCCAATTTCCAAAAGAGCCTCAAGCTCATCCATCTTATTTCTAATGCTTCATGCATTCATGTATAGTCTTTTTAATTTGTTACTGCCCTCACCCTTCTCATCAACTCCTATTTCCCTCATCCTAACAGCATGATCCCTTTCTGAGTTTTCTGCCTCATTGATACAGTTGTCTTTCTTGACTTCCCTTGTTCTAACTTTCCCTCCAATTTCCTTCTTAAACATCCAGCTTGTCCCCTCCTGCATCCCCCCCGCCCGCCCGCGGCTACTTAGTCTAAACGTAGCTGTGTTGCAGTAGCAAACCTGCCTGCCAGAATGCTGGTCCCTAACCTATTAAGGTGCAAACCATCTCTCTTGTAGATTTTATGCTTACCACAAAACATACCCCAGTGATCCAAGAATTTAAATCCTTGCTTCCTGCACCAGTTCCCATCCACACGTTCAAGTCCATTATCTTCCTGTTTCTGGCCTCACCAGCCTGAGGAACTGGAAGCAAACCGGAGAAAACCACCTTGGACATCCTGCTTTTCAGCCTTCTTCCTAGTTCTCCAAAGTCCCGCTGTAGTATGTTCCTCCTCTTCTTCCCGACATCATTTGTGCCGACATGTACTACCACATCTGGCTCTTCACCTTCGTCCTTGAGGATTTCCTGCACTCTGTCCGTGAAGTCTTTAACCCTGGCACCAGGAAGGCAACACACCATCCTTAAGTCCAGTCAGCTGCCACAAAAACCCCGGTCAGTTCCTCTCACTATGGAGTTCCCTATTAACACGGCTCTGTGCGATATCAGACTCTTCCGCTCTGTCTCCACGTCAACTTTTGATTGACAGACCTAGCCGCCTCGCGGACTGGCAGTGTCATCTGTCTCTACTGTTTCCAAAAGATTCAACTTGTTCCTGACAGGTACTTCCCCCGGGGTCTCTTGCACCTGTCTCCTCTCTGCCTTCCTCAACATCTGCTCTCTTCTGGTATGATTGGTGTAATAACCTCGTTGAAGGTCTTGTCCAGAAAGATCTCGTTCTCTCGGATGAGCCTAAGGTGCTCGAGTTCTTTCATCAGTGCTGCAATATGCTCTGTCAGTAGCTGAACGTGCACACACTTTCCACACTTATACGAGCCAGACACACCAAAGTCAATGACCTCCCACATCAAGCACGTAGCACACTGAACCAGCTTGGCAGTCATGTCTTCACCCTCTTCAACTGCAGTTAGCACAAGTCCCAGCATTGCTTAGTTTGAAACTTCCTATCCAGTACTGGTGCTGGTGCTCCATGAAGCAGACTCTACTTCTTGTACACCAGTCTTTGAACCATACATGCAACTCTCAAGTTTGACTTGCTCTGTGCCAATTTGCACAGGCTCAGGTCATTATGTAGAAGTTCTGCTTCATAATTTGGCATCTCGCCCTTCATACTGACACTGCACACTTTGCTTCCTTGTCCTGACTATGGCATTGGTATCTACATGGGCCTCATCAATGACTAGATCCACTCTCTCCCACTCCAATCCTAAGCAGATGCCCAGAACCCTGGCACTGGACAAACAACACAGTCTTCTAGGTTGCCATTTTTTGCTTTAGAGAAAATGATTAACTCCACTCTATTATCCCATACTACCACAACACTACTTCTTATTCCAGCCTCTTGAATGGCTTCCACGGTGCCATAGTCAGTAAGCTCAATCTCACTGAGGTTTTCATTCTCATCCAAACAATTTGAAACAGCCTCAAACAATTGCAAAAGTTGAGGATTCTAATATTCCTGCTCCATGCATCTCCTTACTGCCTCATTTTCCTGTCTCTGAACAATAACCAAATCAGACAATTCAACTGTAAGAGATATCTTTAAGTAAAAGTAAAAATCCACATTTCCTCTCTCTGATGCGCTGCAGTGTTTCTTGCATTCAAAGTCTGAACTGAAACTACTAGAACTTCAAACACTTGCTACAGATATGTTTGCTCTGGCCCAAGTGGCATCCAGGAACTCCTACATGCTGTAACTATGATACTTCATTTGACTTGCCACTTTTAATGAGTTGCAACATGGAACTATAAATTATAAATAATAATTATGTACTATCAACCTTACCACCAGCTGCTGTACTATTCTGAACTTTAGGAAGGAAATAAACTTTACTCACTTAACATAGCCACCAATTAACCAACTTCTTCTCCTGTTGTTGACTAAAGATGAAGTCCTGAAGGCCAGAAAGGTTTTAACAAAAGTAAAAGAATACCAATTTCCCTTCCTCCACTGAACTCCCTGAATCACCTAACTCTGGCATTCTCCTGTAAGTCACACAAGTGTAAAGTCTAAATTAGTTAACTAGTTTTATATGCTCCTAAGACTAACACACTTAATGAGGGTTTAGTTTCAGTTGGTTCAAGGAACGCTGCTTAAGGTTGGCAAACAGAGAATTTAACATGATCTGGAGGTGCTGGTGTTGGACTGGGGTGGATAAAGTTTTAAAAAAAATCACATCAGGTTATAGTCCAACAGATTTATTCGAAAGCACTAGCTTTCCAAGTGCTGCTCCTTCATCAGGTGGTTTAACATGCACATTCTAGTTTAATGCCAGCTACAAGCTGCAAACTAAATTAGATTTATAGAAAATAAGAAAAACTTTCTTATCCAATAATTGCACATGGTCCTATGTCAAACTGAGTTTGCTAGATTTTTATTTTAAAAGAAAAGAGATTATCAAGTACTAGAACTTTTAAGCTAAGAGGCCAGACAAAGGAAAGATTGAACATTTTTTTACTCAGTCAGCAATACATTTTGATGTAAATGAACCTTTATTATGCATCCATCCCCAATATTAACTAATATTAGGAGCTTATTTTGGTCCACATATCTTGGCTACTGACCTACACCAAAGCATATTACTTTTGTCTTCCTCTTGCCATTTCACCCCTTACGGTTTTTCTCCTCTCATTTCTTGCTTCTGCAATTTCTACCCTCATCTTCCTTCAAAATCCTTGGATGCATCTCATCCAGTCCTGGTGCCTTTCAACTTTAAGTATCAATTGTCTATCCAAGACTTCTGCCTTATTAATTTTGAACCCTTCTAGTGACAGAATTTCCTCCTATCATCATGGCCTAAGCAGCATTCTTGTCTTTTGTACAAACAGATTAAAAGTATTCATTTAACACCTCAGTCAGTCCCTGGGCTTCATGTATAATTCCCCTTTTTGATGACTAATTGTCTCTACTCTCCTTGAGCCACTCTTTTATCATTTACGTGCCTATAGAATACTTTAGGGTTCTCCTTATGTTGGCTCATAATTCTCTTTGCTTCTTGTATTTGCTTTTTTACCTCCCCTCTAAATCTCTGGTATTCCTTTAGATTCTAAATTGTATTTTCTGCCTTACACCTATCAAACAACACTTTTTATCGCCCAATGTCAACCAGGGATCTCTGGATTAGTTTGATCAATCTTTCCCATTTGAAGGAATATACCTCAACTGTACTCTCTTTGAAGATAGCCCATTGTTCAGTTAATGTTTCTTTCTCCAATTTCTTGTCCCAGTCAATCCTGCTCAGCTCTGTGCTTATCCCATTGAATTCAGCTGTCCACCAATTGATTTTTCTTGCTCTGGATTGTTGCTTGACTTCCTTCACCATCAAACTGAACACTATGTACATTGATCACAGTCTCGTAAATGTTCTTCCACTAACACCTGTTCCACTTGGCCAGCATGTTTCCAAGGGGTGGGTCCAAAAATGCATCCTTTTTGGTGGACTGGACACATACTGCTGTCAGAAGCCATCCTAAACACCATACAGGAACACTTGCCCCTTAGGTTGTCAGTATCCCAGTTGATATCTCCATTAAAACAACTCTACAATGTTGACATTTTTCTCTAATTGTTCTGCATATTTGTTCAACTACATCATTTCCACTAGACATTCTAATTCTTGAGCACTATAATATTCTGCTTAACCCATACTGCTACCCCTCTCCTTTTCTTTGCTTTCTGAAGGAAAATGTTTATACCCAGGATTATATAACAATCAATCAGTCTTGTTTTTCCTTGAACCAGGTCTCTCATCGTCACAATATCATATTTCCTCATGGCAATTTGCATCTATAACTCCCCAAAATCATTTACTACACTTTGTTCTGGACTTCATTTCTTTCTCTCTTACTCTGACGTTACCTATCAACTTGCTATTCTCTATGTTTGGGCCAGCTATATCCGCAAGTACTTTGTAAACCCTGGAATTTTCCTTTACTATTCTCTCTCGGGTCCCATACTCCTGCTAAGTTAGTTTGAAGTCCTCCCAACAGTATTGGCAAAATATTCCACAAAGAACTCAGTCCCAGCTTTGTTCAGGTGCCATCTTCTCAAGAATTTAAGGTTTTCCCTTCTGCACCTCCTTCCCAGTCACACACTCACCTACTATTTCTATATTCACTTGCACAAGTCACTAAACACATCAGAAATGACTACATGTGAAGTATAGTTTGCTAACTGTCCTCAGCAACCAAAAGGTTCCACATGTACTGTTAGGGCATCTAACTTAATCTTATTCCACTGCTCTTGGCTTCTCCGCTGCCTCTGCTGTGCTAATTTGCTTGCTTAACATCTAATCAGAGATTAGTCAAAAGTTTCTCTTGTTATGAACTAAAGAACATTTTGGATGTAGGTTTGCCACTGAGCTTGAAAGCTCACTTTCAGACATTTCATCACCCTACGCTGTTACATCTTCAGTGGGCCTCAGGCAAAGCACTGCTGAAAATTCCTGCTTTCTATGTTTGGGTTTCTTTGGGTTGGTGATGTCATTTCCTGGGGTGAAGTCACTTCCAGTTCCTTTTCTCAGGGGTGTTAGATGGGTCTAACTCAATGTGTGTGTTGAGAGAGTTCTGGTTGGAATGCCATGCTTCTAGGAATTCTCGTGTGTGTCTTTGTTTGGCTTGTCCTCAGATGGATGCATTGTCCCAGTCGAAGTGGTGTCCTTCCTCATATGCCTGAGGCCAACTGAAGATGTTACTAATAGGGGACGAAACATCTGGAAATCAACCTTCAAGTTCAGCAAGCAAACCTACATCCAAAACCTCAACCTGAACTACAAATCTTCTCAAAACTCACTGAGAACATTATTTTGAATCCTGCCACAAACTCCATTCCCTCATCATTCATTCCATTCCATTTGCAACCTCACCAACTTATTTGACAGAATTATGCTTTCAATCTTGTATCTGCTCATTCACAAAGACCACCCAGTTACAATTGATCTCAAAAATATTACCCCTCTTCTCATCTGATGCTTTGGTTACTTTCAGATTCAACTCCTGTAAAAGTAATTGGCCAACTTGCCATTGTCCAGCCTCCATGAATTTGGTTCGCCATATCCTAACCCAAATAATCTCTGCTCACCATCACCCATGTTCATGAGCCTAAATTAGATCCAGGCTCATTAAAGGCTCAAAATTAAAGCTCTCAAATTCCTCCAATATCTTGAACCTTATATCTTTTCCAGTACCAAACTCCATCCCCTTAAAATTCTATGTTCTTGCAACTCTGTCCTTGTATGCACTCAACATTCCTTCTTACACTGACACTGTAATGTTAGGTGGCGAGACTCCAAACTCTAGAATTTCCATCCCAGATCTCTCTGCCAAACTACTGCAGCAACTCTCAACTCATTGATTGAGCTTTTAATCACCATAAAAATAAATGTGCAAGTTTTGACCTGAAAATCCTTGATGTTGATATTTGAAATCCCTTTGTATATACACATTTTATAAAATCCAGTGCTTTCAATACATGATTGGTATTCAGCATCTCAGTTCTACAGGACCAGAACAAGTGTATTAGGTGCCTTTGACAAACTTCCAATTTTCTTTCCCTTCCAGTCTTGATAATACAGTGCAGTAGTCTGAATAATATTTCTGCACTTGCAACTACGTTAATTATAATTTATTTTACAAGAAAGAGGAGGAGATTATAATACTGTTTGTACACCCCTAGTGTTCTACAATTTTCACAGGTTATGTATTGGAAGAAATATGCACTATAATATGTCAAATGACTCGATGTAATAAATATGTATTGCTCTAATAATAACTGATTTTATGCACAATTTGCACAATCATTGCAATTCAGTAGGTTATGTTAAATTTTGTTAATTGATTTTTTTTTAAACTAGCTGCAGTCTGATGTACAAATCCATAAAACTGTTGCATTAACAGAATGAGGAATATAATATTAAATTGCGCAAAAGACTGAGATGTAAATACATAGAAACCTGGAGTATATCAATAGATCTAGACTTTCCATTCCACTGCTGAAGCATTTTTGTTTACTTGTGTAGTTTCATGAATAATTGCTTCATTTGTTTTGCTGAAATCTGCTGCTCTTGGCAACTGCCCAGTTTATGTAAAGTTTGTGATGACTGTGCAGATCCATCTTGCAGCTATGCCTATATTGTCCTCTATCCCAGAGAGTGCTTTAAGCACAGACATCCAAATATTTATACAATTCTCTAAATACAGAAAACCACCTTCATTTTAATTTCATCTGATTGTTTTTATCACTTTCATTCAGATTTTATTCCTCTGCTTTGGAAGACAGCAGGCGCTATACTCGGCTAGAATGAAAGGTTACTGACCCAAAACATTAACCGTTTTTCTCTTCACAGATGCTTCCTAATCAGCCAAGCATGTCTAGCAGTTTTTGCTGGTAAATGCAGACTTTGACTTCGGCTTTAACAGGCAAATATAATTAAACAATAAAAGAATAAGTCAACTGTAGCAATAAGTTCAATAACGTCTGCAAAAACATAACAATCGTTTCGGACAAGAAGAAAATGGTAATTCTATTTGTTTCTTGCTACACACAAGCATTACATGTCTACCCTTTGCCAACTGGTTCCAAAAAGCCTTCAAAGTCATCACCAGCAATCGCTTGTTGACTAGTATGATTGTCCACCTAGGAAATTCCATGTCATCGGTCATGCGTTCTGTGGGTCCTTGCATGACTGATGAATCTGTTCCTAGAGTCATAGAAATGTACTGCACGGAAACAGACCCTTTGGTTCAACCCATCCATGCCAACCAAATAGCCCAACCTAATCTAGTTCCACCTGCCAGCACCCGGCCCATATCCCTCCAAACCCTTCCTATTCATATACCCATCCAGATGTCTTTTAAATGCTGAAAGTGTACTAGCCTCCACCACTTCCTCTGGTAGCTCATTCCACACAAACACCAGCCTCTGCATGAAAAAGCTGCCCCTTAGGGTCTCTTTTATATCTTTCCTCTCTCACCCGAAACTTAAGCCCTCTAGTCCTCGACTCCCTCACCCCAGGAAAATACCTTGTATATTTATGCTATCCATGCCCCTCATGATTTTATAAATCTCTACCAGGTCATCCCCTCAGCCTCTGATGCTCCAGGGAAAACAGCCCCAACCTCTTCAACCTCTCCCTGTAGCTCAAATTCTCCAACCCTGGCAACATCTGTGTGAATCTTATCTCAACCCTTTCATGTTTCACAACATCTTTCTAATAGGAAGGTGACCAGAATTGCATGCAATATTCCAAAACTAGCCTAACCAAATGTTCTGTACAGCCACAACATGACCTCCCAACTCCTGTACTCAATACTCTGATCAATAAAGGAAAGCATATCAAACGCCTTCTTCACTATCCTATCTACCTGCGACTCCACTTTCAAGGAGCTATGAACCTGCACTCCAAGGTCTCTTTGTTCAGCAACACTCCATAGGACCTTACCATTAAGTGTATAAGTCCTGCTAAGATTTGTTTTCTCAAAATGCAACACCTCACATTTATCTAAATTAAACTCCATCTGCCACTTCTCAGACCAATGGCCTATCTAACCAAGATCCCAGTGTAATCTGAGG
Organism: Hemiscyllium ocellatum; assembly: GCF_020745735.1. NCBI lineage: Eukaryota > Metazoa > Chordata > Chondrichthyes > Orectolobiformes > Hemiscylliidae > Hemiscyllium > Hemiscyllium ocellatum. Next base: position 21,692,836 of record NC_083425.1, on the reverse strand, counting down.
TAACCTCCTTCACTGTCCATTACACCTTCAATCTTGGTGTCATCTGCAAACTTACTAACTATACTTCTTAAGCTCACATCCAAATCATTTACATAAATGATGAAAATTAGTGGACTCAGCACTGATCCTTCTGGCACTCCACTGGTCACAGGCCTCCACAGAGACCATAATGCCTTAAGATATAGGAGCAGAATTAGGTCATTTGGCCCAAGTCTGCTATGCCATTCGATTATCATTGTTTCCTCTACCCCATTCTCCTGCCTTCTCTCTGTCACCTTTGACATCTTGACAAATCAAGAACCTAATTGGTCTTAAATGTACTCAATGATTTGGCCTCCACAGCCATTTATGGCAGTGATTATACAAATTCAGTGTCTTCTGGTTGAAGAAATTCCTCCTTACCTGGAGATGTAACTTTAACCACACAATTGTTTGATGTTTTTGGGTGGTGGAAGTGGTCCTTAGCCTTGAGATTGTTGGCATTCCTTTCTCTGGTTCCTTTTCCATAATTCCTCTAGCTGGTTGGTATTTTCAAAGAATTGTATCCCTCTAAGTCAGCTTCTTCTAAATTAGGGTTGCCATACATTGACATCTATGCTACATTTCTTGAGGGAAGACTTCAGGGAGTCTGAAATGCTTCCATATAGAAGAGTTGGAAGGATGACTGTCTTCTACACAAGAATCCTGGTATCAGCACAGACAGCATGGTCAAAGACTCTTATCCTTAGGTATCCAAAGACAATGCTCACAGATTGGATGTAATGATGAATCTCTGTGTCGATGCCTGCATTAAAATGAAGGGTACCCTTCTGGGTAAGGGAAATGCTCTGCATTTGGGAGGATTTCTTCATTGAACTTAATGGAGGATGGGTTGGTAAAGGATTTGAGTCACAGAGTACGGAATCAAAAAGATGTACAGCACAACAGACCAATCAGTCCAATTCGTCCATGCCAACCAGATATACTTAATTAAATCTAGTCCCATTTACCAACACTTAGTCTATGCCCCTACAAAGCCATCCAATTCATATACCCATCCAGATGCCTTTTAAATGCTGTAATTGTACCAGCCTCCACCATAGAGTCATAGAGATGTACAGCATGGAAACAGACCCTTCGGTCCAACCTGTCCACGCCGCCCAGATATTCCAACTCAAACTAGTCCCACCTGCCAGCACCCGGCCCATATCGCTCCAAACCCTTCCTATTCATATACCTATCCAAATGCCTCTTAAATGTTGCAATTGTGTCAGTCTCCACCATTTCCTCTGGCAGCTCATTCCATACATGTACCACCCTCTGCGTGAAAAAGTTGCCCCTTAGGTCTCTTTTATATCTTTCCCTTCTCACCCTAAAGCTATGCCCTCTAGTTTTGGACTCCCTGATCCCAGGGAAAAGACTTTGCCTATTTACCCTATCCATGCCCCTCATAATTTTGTAAACCTCTATAAGGTCACCCTTCAGCCTCTGACACTCCAGGGAAAACAGCCCCAGTCTGTTCAGCTGCTCCCTATTGCTCAAACCCTTGAACCCTGGCAACATCTTTAAGTCTTTTCTGAACCCTTCCAATAGGAGGGAGACCAGATTTGCACACAATATTCCAAAGTGGCCTAACCAATGTCTTGTACAGCCGCAATATGACCTCCCAACTTCTATACTCAATTCTACCAACTGAGGAAAGCATACTAAACATCTCCACTATCCTATCTACATGAGACTCTCAATTTCAAGGAACTATGAACCTGCATTCCAAGATCTCTTTGTTCAGCAACACTCCCCAGGACCTTACCATTAAATGTGCAAGTCCTGCCCTGATTTGCCTTTCAAAAACGCAGCACCTCACATTTATCTAATTTAAACTCCATCTGCCACCCCTTGGCTCACTGATCCATCTGATCAATATCACACCGTGCTTCTTCACTATCCACTACATCTCCAATTTTCGAGTCATCTACAAACTTACTAAGTTTACTTCCTATGTTCACATCCAAATCATTTACATAAATGACAAAAAGCTGTGGACCCCAGCACTGATCCTTGTAAGATACCACTGGTCACAGGCTTCCAGTCAGAAAAATCAATCCTGAGATCAAGGCTGAGACCAATTCTTCAGTATGCTTTTTTGAAGATATCAAGTGAGGATTGAAGATTCTCTTCCAAGACAGCAGAGATGATATTTTCATTGCATCCTTAAGTCCCATAAGTGACGTTGGTGTCATTTTCTTCTTGGATTTCAATCAGTTGAGGTTGAAAAGTTTTCCATCCATCCTGTGACAATGCCTATGCCACTGGGAACTTGTTCTTGACAAGTGGTAGAATGGTGGCAAAGATAAAGAATGGGCACACTGACACTTCCCTTCTTGACTCCTGTATTGACTTCAAAGGTTCTGTCATCTTAAGATCAGTGAGGACCATCACCAACACCTTACCATGAAAGAGACTGAGGATGATAAATTTTACTGGTCAGTCAGCTTTTGACAGGGTCTTCCATTGTACTTTCATAGAACTTCCTGATTGACTGAGTCAAAAGCCATGTTGATGAAAGCTATGTTGGAGTGGTTGGTGTTATCCCTGACATCTCTATTGCAGTTGCTGAGCAGTAAAAATCATGTCTACGGTTTGGTTGAAGTCCACACTGGTTTTCAGGATGGATTTCCTCTGAGACAAGGAGAAGGCACATAGCGATAATTTGGACAATGATCTCCCTGATAGGGAAAGTAGGGAGATTCTTCAGATGTTCCCACAGTCTAAGTATACTTCCTATGTTCACATCCAAATCATTTACATAAATGACAAAAAGCTGTGGACCCAGCACTGATCCATGTGATACCACTGGTCACAGGCCTCCAGTCGGAATTTGTCTCTTTCTTGAAGACAGCTTCCTTGAGGTTAGAAGGGATTTCTTCTTTGTCTCAGATCTTCAGGAACAGTTGATGGAGCTAATGAGTAAGCTCTGTTCCTCCAAGTTTGAAATCTCCACCAGAATCCCTGTCCTCCCATAGTTTACTTTCATATTGTCTAATCTCAACTTCAACATTAGGTGATTAAGGAATTTCCTCAAAGACGTCCTTGTTGGTGACTGCCATGTAGAAATTCTTTGAAATGCTCTCTCAATTGGAGGCTAATGCTTCCTGTTTTTCAAAAGGGTTCCATTTTTACTCCACACCAGTTTGAAGCCAAAAGGTGTTGGTCCATATTTTGCCTTGATGATACTAAAGAAAACCTGGGTATTGTGCTTGTCAGCAAGGAGTTGCATCTTCTTAGCTTTTTCAGTCCACCTTTGGTTCTTGATTTCTCTCATTCTTTTTTGTGACACCGTTGCGGTTTGCCAAGTTCTCTCTGCCTTGCCGGTGGTGTTATCTTGCCAGGCATGGAGAGCTTTCTTCTTATCAACGAGGTCTTGGATGATGTGGCCTTGGTGGTTCTTGATCTTCTGGTCAATAGTTTCTTTATAGCATGAAATGATGGCTGTCTTCAGCTCTTTCCAAATTTCCTCCATTCCATTAAAACGAATTCTTGAGAAATTTTGGTTAAGACATTTTTGGAGGTTCACCAGTTTGCTTGGCTCTTGAAGCCACTCAGTGTTGAGCTTTCTGAGGAACTGTTTCTTCATCTCCAACTGCTTCTGATGGCATTTGATGGACATTCAGGAGTGGATGAGACTGTGGTCTGTCCAGCAGTTGCGTGCACTGGTCACTGCTTTGATAATCAGGACCTGAACTTGTCTTTTGGCAGAACAGTGTGTTGGTGATGACAAGCTGGTGTTCCACACATTTCGTGAGTAGGAGACTTCTGTTGGAGTTGCAATTCCCAACACTTTCCTTTTTGATGAGTCCTTTCCAGAGTTGGGCATCCTTTCCAACAACTAGCACTGAAATTCCAAGGATGATAAAATTTTCTTCCTTACGGATGTTGGGGAGTATGGAGAATGGGTGGAGTTAAAGTTTTCTTTGGACTTATCTATGGCATCAAGGGTTGGAGCATAGGCACTCACAACCATTGCCTGCTGGTTCCTGGCAAGTTGCTCACAGTGTGTCATGCGGCAATCGTTGATGACAGTGGGGATCTCCAAGAGCCGGTTGACTAATTAGTTCTTGATAGTAAATCCAATTCCTTGCATCCTGGGTCGACCTTTGAGGTTTTCCTCTCCAGAAGATGTGACCAGCAGCTTCTTCCAAAGCTACCCTCTGCCTGATCTTTGAGTCACCCAAGGAGCAGTGATATCAATGTTGAGTTCTCAGGCAACAAGGAAAGCTTTTTGTCTTGGATGATGTTTTGCTCATTATCCAGGTTCTGAAATTGAGTTTTAACTTCAGCTTACAGGCTGCAGGCAGACAAGCCCACTGGATGTGCTTTTCCAGCCAAGTTTGATGATGGAAGAGACTAACTTTAGGGAAGCTTTTTCAAGCCATTTCCCTGTGTAAAGTGAGCAGAGTTGTTCTTGAAGAGGACTGCCCAGTAGTGAAGAAAGCTGCCAAAACTCTCGTCTGTTCCTATTCCAAAAGGGAAACGATTGCGTCAAACTGCCCTGCCTCTGTCCAGGTTTGAAGTAAGGAATTTCCAAACCTCTGAATCCTGTCCCCTTCATCTCTCGCCGAATGGTTGCTCCCCTCTCACTATAGCTTTATGAGCGGCCCTGCCAGGAGTTGAGAACTCCAGATAGCATTGCTCTCAGGTTCAATGAAACAAACACTCAAGCCGTTCCACTACAGCAAGATGATAACCCATGGAAAGGCCTTCCGAGTAGAACAAATCAAATTAAGAAACTGAGCAGAATAGCAACTCCAGTTAGTAGCTAAATTGAAAAGCTGCTAAACACATCTGAACAAATCCCATAAAATGGGATGTTTGCATCTGAATCAACAGAATTGGCCCTGTTTTGAATATCAAGCTAAGGTAAAAGTAAGTGAAGCTGTATTTTAATTCCTTTTTTATCATGATAGAAATGAAGGACTCGGACAGGATACTTTTTCGACGGCAAGATTTTAAGAGTCACTGGGTGGCATGGTGGCTGAGTGGTTAGCACTGCTGCCTCTCAATGTCAGGGACCTGATATATAGTAAAATTTACTCTGATACAATACATGATTTACATTGAGTATACTAATGTTTGGATAAACAAAAACAAAAAGAGTCTGATGGCAGCATTTCCATAACTTTATACACCCTTGTCAAATTCTTTTTAGTTCAGAATAATGCAGGTCAGTTGGACTTGTTTTGACAACAGTGATGACTCAAGAAATCAGAAGGCAGTATAATTTAGATCAGCTAAATCAGCGTTGAAGTGAATCTTAATTCACCAACAGTTAAACAAAATCTTTTTAAAAGTTCTTTTAACAACAGTGTATTTCACCTAAATAACTATATCCAATCAACACTGCCACATAAATATTGCAGATAATATACAGATAGAGCAATTATAAAAACATTGGCTTCAGGTTTTTACTGCTGCTGCACTTGGCAGTCTGTAATTTTCCACTCACTGAAATAAATGCAAAACAAATCAAAGGCTGGCAAGCAAAAGTGGAAAACCCAGGCTGCTAAATCACATTCTAAAACAAATACCTACTTAAAAGGCTCTAATTGAATTTTAAGAATAAGCACTACCACTTTGTCAATCTAGGTGGTCACTGGAATATTGTAATTATGATTTTCATTCAGTTAAAACAAAGTAATCACAAGCAATCCCCATATATAATGCATGCTGTTTTTAAAAGAGTACCATATGTCCAAGCACAAAAGGACCATGTTTAAATGGGAAGTAATAACACTATTCACATGGAAGTTATTTTTTAAAGCTTCAGGTGTACAGAAACAACTTCTAGTAAAAGGGCACAAACTCTGCAAATCAGAGATGGGACACACAGAAGCAAAATCAGAAGTGCCAAATAAGGCAAAACGTAGGATATGGAAAATCTGGAATTCTTCCCAAAAAGCTATGCAAGCTGGGTCGGTTGAAAATTTGAGAAGACTGGTGTTAATCTTTGTTAGGCAAGGGCCTCAAAAGGAAATGATCAAAGTCAGGTAGATGCAATCTAGTCAATTGTGCTTCGAATAGCAGAACAGGCTCAGGAACCGAATGACCTATTCCTAATAATGTGTTTTTTTCCAGCACACAGTGGGCAGCTGGCAATGGCACTTGCAACACTTAAGTTCCAGCACAGCCCAAGCACAGTTCTGATCAATACACTCTCAGATTCACTTCTTTCTCTAGATTGTCTGTTGGTCTTTACTCAACAATTTCTAATAATTCAGCTGCAATTTGGAAGTACTATATAGGAAATGTATGAGCATCAACTATGCATCAGACATATTAAGACCACCAATATAGTTAAGCACCTGATTACTTGCCCACTTTTTTAACAAAAAGTGCATATACTTCTTGTTTTAGATTTTCCTCTCCTAGCCCCACTACTCACTGACCAAAATAATGCTCAATGACTTGCTTTTCCATTTTGAGAGGAAGAACCTAGTGGGTGCATTGATATGCAAATTTCATTGATGCCTAAACATTCCACTGATTCCAGTATTGAGAAACTATGGTCATAGTCAATTGCTTGTAGTGCACATTTCATTTATACTTTTGGATAAATATAAAGAACTCCACTCTTTAAAAGATACACATTTGAAAATTAGGACAGTTTGGTAGTCAGATGCGAATTTGGCTAAATATATCATAAACCAGGGTAAAAGGGAAAAAATAATTTAATGTTGCAATCAGTGTAAATATAATAAAATACTGGCTGATCCTACATGCTTCAAAATTAAATCAAAGTAAAATTAAACTAATATCTTTAACCTGTTCATTTTATAAAATAAACAGATGATGTAACTCACAATGCTTTTAATAAGAATATATTTGTTAAACACATTTAATTTCACTTTCTATGCATTGTGAACATCATAGCAAAATGAAATGAGATTAAGCATCTGCACAGATGGCTTACAGCACTTACATTTACTAAAATGTGATTATTGCAATTTAATAACTGTTACTTTCAAGCATCCTGCTCTGTTTACAATATCTTAAACATATAATAATTTTTTAAAAAAATGAAGCATGGGACTCAACTCTGCTTAACTATCATTATACACAGTGATAAAAGAACAGAATAAGAGTTCTAGCATAATGTCAAAAACACTCTGTCCGTATTGCTCCAATATCCACGAATGCATTTACAGTTAAGGCAATTAATTCTGTCACAAGATGAATTCAGTGGAATGTTGGTTACACGAGTGAACAAGGCATACCAATAAGGTATTGTTCATATTGTTTGTTTTCTTTGTGCAGAAGGGGGAGGTTGCAAGGAATTTATGTTGTAAAGGAAACTAAACAAACAATCCATCATTGCATTAATAATACAGCTGTATCAAGACATTCGAACAACCCCTTAATAGGCCCCTTAATTTTTCACTACCTTCAATTATATCAAGAGGTATTTAAGTAGTGGGATAAACTCAATTGAAAAACATATATGTTCAATCATAATTTATAAACAAAAACACTTTTTTTTAAAAAAAAGAAAACTGGTTCCTACCTTCCTTAAAACAATTTCCCCACTCATATGCATGGCCAGGTTGCTGAAATGAAGGAGCATCTGGTCTGTTGCTAACTGCTGTTCAATCACGTCATCCCCATAAATCACAACAATGGCCACACAAACAAACAGGTGAAAGTAGTCAGTCTGCAAGACACATATACAAAATTACTTCATTAGCAGACAGAAATCTCAGATACTTACAATGGTGAATGATTAGAGTGTATCAGATTTGCAAGGGTGATAGCCATTTCTCTGACTTACCAATAACTAAAATAATATCAACATTTTGCTGTACTTCTTTGCAATCACTGGTCCCTATGAAGAATACTTGCCCTTAGTTTACTGAAGTTTGGAGAGAGGATCATTTTAGGCCATGTGCACACCTAAAACAAATACAGCAGAAATTTTTCTTCCTCTTAGGAATGGACATCTTCGCTTTCATGCAAATTTACTTATCAACTGCCGTGATCTTTTTAAGTTTCATTCAAGAATGTAAAGTTTCATCTTGAGACACAATCCAGTCATTGCTAGTCAGGCTAGCTATGAAATTTACTATGTTGTTCTTGAGTATACTTCAAATCTTTATTTCTGTGCAAGGAATGTAAGTATAACAACTACCACCTAAAAGAAGACAGTATTAGCAAGTTTACATAGTTATTCATAAAAGTTGCAGAGTATTATTTTGTTCAAATGCAGCAAGGAGAAATACTCATGATTGTGAAGAACAGGTCAACTAACAAAAACTAACACAGACGAGAACAGACATGAAATTTACATGGATCCTACTGGTACATTAGTCAGATAAAAATTTCCTTCACTGTGGCAAAACATTGGTTAAATTGCAGATTAAAATCATTGAACAAAATGTCATTTGTAAAGTCGTAGAATTTGTTTTAGAATATTGAACTATAAGTATAAATGTTTTATAAAAATATTTGGAAACAACATTTTTGCCTGGCTGAAGTTCATTCAAAATCATGGTTGTTGAGTTGGTATGACATTCTGATACAGTACTTTCCAGAAGCTCAGAGAAGAATTCAGTTACAATTGCTAGGCCTTATTACTTCTTCAGCCAACAATCATGATTGTTGTGAAGGAGTATTTGTGGAAGGATGATTTCAAACCCAAACTTCAAAATAATTGCATTGAGAAAACCTGGAATTGATAAGCCTTGCGGAAAATGAAGCTATTTAACCATCAAGCTGTCACACCTGAATAAAAGTCACAAGTACAAATGATGAAATGTGCATAAAATTAGGAAATTAAATTCAAATATTGTGAGTGTGTTGTGATTCATTATATTTCGAATTGGAATGTTGGGTGATATTCAAGAGTTGAGGGATTTGGAAACTTTAGGGGTTTACAACTGCCTAATGTCATCAGCTGGAGGTAGAAGAGGAAATTTGAATAAAAGCAAATATAACAAGTTATATTAACGATTTATATAAAACCTAAATAGAGCAACGGATAGAGTACTGCATTCAGATTTGGGCTCCAAAACTTGAGGAAAGATCTTAAAACAGTAGAGATGGAGCAGTACAGATTCACTTGGTGTGCAAAGTAATGCAAATATCAAAGAGAATCAAATAATTAGGACTTTAAAAAAAAACTGGTGAGATTATACTGTCATTTGAAAGAGTGTTTAAAATTATGCACAGGACATATTAGGTAGAGAAAAGTACTGAGTAATTGAGGGATCTAGACAAGGAAACCTAGAAACAAAGTTTTATACTTTGCCACATCTACATTGATAAGAAAGCAAGGGTTGAAGGATATGAAGAGCCATTTCTTTGCACAATCAAAAGGGCCTCAGCAGCTAGTGATGTAAAAAACTCAGCTCGGATTCTTCAAGATACTCATTAAAATGTACCACTTTGCCTTTCACTAATAGCTCATGAGGGTCATGCCAAAATAATGCTTCTGTGAAATTCTTTTGGACATTCTACTGTATTATCTCTCCCTTCACATAGCACTCTCAGACTGAGAGTTACTGATATCACTATAGGGTTCCAAGAACTCTCAGCCATTAGGAATTGAAACCACACTACTGGTGTTATTCTACACCCTACCCTAGCCAACATAAACTGGACCCTTCAGTTCTACATTAAAGGCACTTAGAATTCCAGGCTGTTGACAGCAGCAGGTGGATGAGTACAGGATTAATATACATAATATAAATTGAAAGTTGGAAAATGGTGGGGAAAAGAAATAATGTTTCCTCGAAATTAAGGTTTTCACTTGTTAGAAAGATTTGTTCATATTTGTGAACTGCTAAACCTGCATTTTATACATATTTTAAATAGATATATGCTGCAAAGATGATCATTTGGTAGCCATAAAACTACTGAAATGAACTTTGATTGAGCTTGACTATTTCTATTAGAAAAACTAATACCGATTGATCTGGACTTCCCTGGAGTTAAAAAAAAATAGTTTGGCCTGTAAACTCCATCATGGGCTGGGTAGGAGATGTGCCTCCCCTAGTCAGGCTAAGTCTGAGACTTGGTTGTGGAGGAAAACAAACAGTTGGTGTTGTTACGGTGGCAGATTCAATATTGGAATAAAATGCACATGCTCCTCCAGAATTGCATGGAAGTGTTTATGTTTATACTGCAAACAAGAAGAAAATTTGACACACGAAGTTGTGTTGTGGCCAGACAACAAAGACAGGCGTTATTCTTGTCAGAGAATGTAGAATTCTGACCGTTCTTAAAAGCAATATTTAAAACTCAATGCATCCAACATACCGATGAAAAAGTGTAACCTTTGCTTTTTTTGAAATGGAAATAGAACAGAAACTATCAAAGACTGGTGACACTGGTGGGAAAACAATTGGTAACAGTTGAAGCATGGTGCAGAATATTAACCAGGAGGGGAGAAATAAACAGGTGCTTCATATTGCATTTAATAACAATATTACAATTCAAAGTAAAAAATCCCACAACACCAGGTTATAGCTCCGAAAGCTCGTGTGCTTCCAATTAAATCTGTTGGGATGACGACGTTGGTGTTGTGAGATTTTTAACTTCGTACACTCCAGCCCAACACCGGCATCTCCAAATCATAATTAAAGTGATTTCTTTCCTGTCGTACTGTTAATATTCATTACTGTAGAATCCAATTAACATATCAGACTATTAACAAATTCTGACTGAGAAATAGAGTGCCCCTAGCATATCTAGATCGTACTGATATTTCTACTCCTCCACTGCTATTTAAACTTCTCATTTTGCCACTTCAGTCATCCATCCATCCATCCAATCTATATCTACCATATCCTTTTCCACAGTAAATACTGATGCAAAATACTCGTTTAGTATCTCCCCCATTTCTGCAGCTCCACACAAAGGCTGCCTTGCTGATCTTTGAGGGGGCCTATTTTCTCCCTAGTTATCCTTTTGTCCTTAACATATTTGTAAAAACCCTTTGGATTCTCCTTAATTCTATTTGCCAAAGCTATCTCACGTCACCTTTTTGCCCTCCTGATTTCCCTCTTAAGCATAATCCAACTGCCTTTATACTCTAAGGATTCACTTGATCTATCTTGTCTATACCTGACATATGTTTCCTTCTTTTTAACCAAACCCTCAATTTCTTTATTCATCCAGTATTCCCTATACCTACCAGCCTTTCCTTTCACCCTAACAGGAATAAACTTTCTCTGGATTCTCGTTACCTCATTTCTGAAGGCTTCCCATTTTCCAGCCGTACCTTTACCTGCGAACATCTGCCCCCAATCAGCTTTCGAAAGTTCTTGCCTAATATCGTCAAAATTGGTCTTTCTCCAACTTTGAACTTCAACTTTTAGATCTGGTCTAACCTTTTCCATCTCTATTTTAAATCTAATAGAATTATGGTCACTGGCCCCAAAGTGCTCTCCCACTGACACCTCAGTCACCTGTCCTGCCTTATTTCCCAAGAGTAGGTCAAGTTTTGCACCTTCTCTACTGGGTACATCCACATACTGAATCAGAAAATTGCCTTATACACACAAGAAATTCCTCTCCATCTAAACCCTTAACACTATGGCAGTCCTAGTCTATGTTTGGAAAGTTAAAATCCCCTACCATAAGCACCCTATTATTCTTACAGATAGCTGAGATCTCCTTACAAATTTGCTTCTCAATTTCCCTCTGACGATGAGTAGGTCTATAATTTAATCCCAAAAAGGTGATCATCCCGCTCTTCTTTCTCAGTTGCACCCAAATAACTTCCCTGGATGTATTTCCAGGAATACCCTCTCTCAGCACAGCTGTAATGCTATCCCTTATCAAAAACGCCACTTCCCCTCCTGTCTTGCCTCCCTTTCTATCCATCCTGTAGCATTTATATTTTGGAACATTAAGCTGCCAGTCCTGCCCATCCCTGAGCCATGTTTCTGTAATTACTATGATATCCCATGTTCCTAACCATGCCCCGAGTTCATCTGCCTTCCCTGTTAGGCCCCTAGCATTGAAATAAATGCAGTTGAATTTATTTGTCCTTCCTTGTCCCTGCCTGCGCTGACAGTTTGACTTGTTTCTGTTCTCAACTGTATCAGTCTCAGATTGACCTCTTTCCTCACTATCTCCATGGGCCCCACCTCCCCCCCCACCTTACTCGTTTAAATCCTCGCAAGCAACTCCAGCAAATTTCTCAGCCAGTAGATTAGTCCCCTTCCAATTTAGGTGCAATCCATCCTTCTTGTACAGGTCACTTCTACCCCAAAAGAGATTCCAATGATCCAAAAATGTGAATCCTTCTTCCACTCACCAGCTCCTCAGCCATGCATTCATCTGCTCTATCCTCCCATTCCTACCCTCACTAGCTCATAGCATCGGTAGTAATCCCGATATTACTACTCTTGAGGACCTCCTTTTTAAATTCCTACCGAACTCTCTGTAATCTCCCTTCAGATTCTCAACCTTTTCCCTTCCTATGTCGTTGTTTCCAATGTAGACAACGACCTCTTGCTGACCCCTCTTCCCCCCACCCCCACCCCTCCCGAGAACATTCTGCACCCTCTCGGAGACATCCTTGATCCTGGCACCAGGGAAGCAACACACCATTCTGATTTTTCGTTGCTGGCCACAGAAACGTCTGTCTACACCTCGGACTACAGAATCCCCTAACACAGTTGATCCCTTGGAACCCGAAGTACCCCTTGTTGCATTGGAGCCAGTCTCAACACCAGAAACTTGGGTATTCGTCCTTCTCTGATGGGAGAGCAGCTCTATGGTCCTTTGGGACTATGGCTACTTTACCTTTACCAGAGCAAGATAGCACAGCACAGTTGTTTGCAAATCAATTTCACCAGAACCACTTTGCATCAGTCAGGCTTCTGCAGTAGAAGAAGAATTGGTGCTAGTTGGGGTGAATCTATGGTTCATAAAGATTAATGACTGACAAACTATATTGCTGAATTGTATATATAAACTGAACATTTAAGTCATCCACAACTTAATTGAATAATGTCTGGTGGTATATCCCTCCAGAGGAGAAAAATAATCTGTTTTAGTTTGTCAATGCATCCACCAACATACTATCCTGACCACACAATGACCAAAGTAGTGCGCAACTTTGTTTAAAGATGCATAACAGTCATTACTTGAGAAGTCGAGAGTATGGTGCTGGAAAAGCACAGCAGGTCAGACAGCATCCAAGGAGCAGGAGAATTTATGTTTTGGGAAAAAGTTCTTCATCAGCACCACACTCTTGACTCTAATCTCCAGCATCTGCAGTATTCACTTTCGCCTGATTATTTGAGAAGTGTTAAGTTCAGCTATTTGCAAGAATAGAAGAAATGAGCAGTAGGTCAAATGACCTTTTACAACTGCTCTCCTTTCATGCTCAACCTTCACAGCCAATGATGTTCTTAAGAGTCGAAAACACTCTGTCTTGAATATACTCAATAACTGAGCATCTGCAGCTGTCTGAAGTGCAGAATTCAAATGACTATGGCTCCTTCCAATTCAAAATCTACAGGGCCAAGCTCTTTCATTTGTTTTTATTAGTCACCTCTCATTCCTGTAAACACCAGCCATTTATAGATTCATTCAACTCAATTCTTTTGTATTAGGCCAACCCTTTCATTCCAGGAATCAGTCTAATATCTTGCATCCACTATAAGGCAAGTATTTATTTTCTTTGTTACAGAGACCAAAACTGTACTAAATTCTTAAGGTGTGGGCCCATCAAACCTTTATACAACTGCCGCAAGATTTCATTAATCCAATTCTCTGCAAGGAATGGCACATACTATTTTTCTTTTCAATTGTTTTTTGTGCCCTCATTTCAATACCTTCTGGCATTTATTGTACAAGGCCATAACACCAACATTTAGTTTAATTAGTTCTGAAGTAAAATACTGGAGAGATACTGGAAATTTGAAATAGATAAGAAATTCTGGACATACTCAGCAGTTCAGGCAGAGAGATTAGATTCGATTCGATTCCTTTTCGTGTGGAAACAGTCCCTTTGGCCCAACAAGTCGACACAGACCCTCCGAAGAGTAACCCACCCAGACCCATTTCCCTCTGACTAATGCACCGAACACTATAGGCAATTTAGCATGGCCAATTCATCTGACCGGCACATCTTTAGACTGTGGGAGGAAATTGGAGTACCTGGAGGAAACCCACGCAGACATGGGGAGAATGTGCAAACTCCACACAGACAGTTGTTTGAAGTTGGAATCAAACCTGGGACCCTGGTGCTGTGAGGCAGTAGTGCTAACCACTGAGCCACCATGCCACCCTTAGAGAAAGTTAACATTTCAGGTTGAGATTATCTTATATCAGAAATACACATAACAGGTTTTGAGCTGTGGAAGGGGAGGTAGAAATAACAAAAGACAAGGTCTGTGACAGGATGGAGGAGAAGAGGCATTACATGACAAAGGTTATAGTTTCTCACCATTGAAAAATTTCTGTTTTTCCTCTCAGTGATTTCCCCAAATATACTCCATCTGCCGCCATGTTACTCAGCAACCTAATCAATGTAGATTCCTTTACAAATTCCTTTGTATCTTCTTCGCAGTTTATTTCCCATCCAGCTTTGTTTCAACAGCAAACCTAGATTTGGTCCCTCTATACAAGTCATTAACACAGATTTGAACAGTTGAGGCCCATCATTGATTCGTACAGCAACACACAACTGGCTGAAAATGAACTGTTTGCTCCTACTCTCTCTGCTTTCAATCCTTAACCAATTATCCATCCATACTAACATTATTTCCAAACCCAGGCAATCTACCCTGTGCAACTACCAGTTATGTGAGACCTTAGTGAATGCCAAAGGAACCAAATAGGCACTTTTCATCAGTTTTCACAATGAAAGACACCAGCAGCATACCAGAACTTCAAGAGAGTCGCAAGCAGGGGTGAGTATTGCGACCATCACAAAGGAGAAGGTGCAAGATCTGAAGGTGGATAAATTCCCAGGAGCAGGTGAACTACACCTCAGTTCTGATAGAGATAACTGAAAAGATTGTAGAGGCATTGATGGTGATCTTTCAGGAATCACTGGGGTCAGGAAGGATCCCAGAAAACCAGAAAATGGCTAATGTAACAGCCCCGTTTAAAAAGGGAGAGAGGCAGAAGACAGGAAACCATAGGTCAGTTAGCCTGACCTTGGCATTGGTAAGATTTTAGACTCCATTATTAAGGATGAGATTGTGGAGCACTTGCACGGTAAAATAGATAAAATAGGTCAGCATGGCTTTGTTGCAGAGAGGTCATGCCTGAAAATTCTGTTCTAATTCCTTGATGCAGTTATGAGCAAGTTAGCTGAAGGAGACAAAAACAGAAGTTGCTAGGAAAGCTCAGTAATGTGGCAGCAACTGTGAAGAGACCTGCTGAACTTTTCTAGCAACATTTGCTTTTGTTTCTGATTTACAGCATCCGCATTTCCTTTGCTTTTGATTCAGACAGAGGAGAGCCAATGGATGTGATCTATTTGCATTTCCAGGAGGCCTTTGATAGAGTGCTTAAAAGGAAGCTGCTAAATAAAATAAGAGTCCAAGTGTTAGGGGTAAAATACTTCCAATGGACTGAGGATTGGCTAACTGGTAGAAGGCAGAGAGTAGGGACAAAGAGGTCTTTTTCAGGATGCCAGCCAGTGACTTGTGGAGTAATGCAGGTTTCTGTGTTAAGACTGCAGCTATTCACATCTTATGTTAATGATCCAGACAAAGGAACTGAGGGCATTGTTGTCAAGTTTGCTGATGACACAAAGGTAGTGAAGAGGCAGGCAGTGTTGAGAAAATGGGAAAGCTGCAGAAGGACTTGGACAGGCTAGGAGATTGGACAAGATGGGCCACATGGAATACAAATATGTGAGGTAATGCACTTTGGTAGGAAGAATAGAAGTGTAGACTATTTTCTAAATGAGGAAAAGCTTCTCAAATCTGAAGCGCAAAGAGACTTGGGAGTCCTAGTTCAGGATTCTCTTAAGGTTAACATGCAGGTTCACTTGACAGGTTAAAAAATGAGGTCTGCAGATGCTGGAGATCACAGTTGAACATGTGTTGCTGGTTAAAGCACAGCAGGTTAGGCAGCATCCAAGGAATAGGAAATTCGACGTTTCGGGCATAAGCCCTTCATCAGGAATGAAGAGAGGGTGCCAGGCAGGCTAAGATAAAAGGTAGGGAGGAGGGACTTGGGGGAGGGGCGATGGAGATGTGATAGGTGGAAGGAGGTCAAGGTGAGGGTGATAGGCCGGAGTGGGGTGGGGGCAGAGAGGTCAGGAAGAAGATTGCAGGTTAGGAGGGCGGTGCTGAGTTGAGGGAACCGACTGAGACAAGGTGGGGGGAGGGGAAATGAGGAAACGGGAGAAATCTGAGTTCATCCCTTGTGGTTGGAGGGTTCCCAGGCAGAAGATGAGGCACTCTTCCTCCAACCGTCACGTTGTTATGTTTTGCCGGTGGAGGAGTCCAAGGACCTGCATGTCCTCGGTGGAGTGGGAGGGAGAGTTAAAGTGTTGAGCCACGGGGTGGTTGGGTTGGTTGGTCCGGGCGTCCCTGAGGTGTTCTCTGAAGCGTTCCGCAAGTAGGCGCCCCGTCTCCCCAATGTAGAGGAGGCCACATCGGGTGCAGCGGATGCAATAAATGATGTGTGTGGAGGTACAGGTGAACTTGTGGCGGATATGGAAGGATCCCTTGGGGCCTTGGAGGGAAGTGAGAGAGGAGGTGTGGGCGCAAGTTTTACATTTCCTGCGGTTGCAGGGGAAGGTGCTGGGAGTGGAGGTTGGGTTGGTGGGGGGTGTGGACCTGACGAGGGAGTCACGAAGGGAGTGGTCTTTGCGGAACGCTGATAGGGGAGGGGAGGGAAATATATCCCTGGTGGTGGGGTCCGTTTGGAGGTGGCGGAAATGACGGCGGATGATACATTGTATACGGAGGTTGGTGGGGTGGTAGGTGAGAACCAGTGGGGTTCTGTCTTGGTGGTGGTTGGAGGAACGGGGCTCAAGGGCGGAGGAGCGGGAAGTGGAGGAAATGCGGTGGAGGGCATCGTCGATCACGTTTGGGGGGAATCTGCTGT
Source organism: Hemiscyllium ocellatum (assembly GCF_020745735.1). Classification (NCBI taxonomy): domain Eukaryota; kingdom Metazoa; phylum Chordata; class Chondrichthyes; order Orectolobiformes; family Hemiscylliidae; genus Hemiscyllium; species Hemiscyllium ocellatum. The sequence continues at coordinate 21,675,778 of NC_083425.1, read as the reverse complement.
CCTTGAACAAAGAGGCCATCTAAGCTGTGCGGCGTTGGAACTGGTCCTCCTGGGAGCAGATGCGGCGGAGACGAAGGAATTGGGAATATGGGATGGAGTTTTTACAGGGGGCAGGGTGGGAGGAGGTGTAGTCCAGATAGCTGTGGGAGTCAGTCGGTTTATAGTAGATGTCTGTGTTGAGTCGATCGCCTGAGATAGAAATGGAAAGGTCTAGGAAGGGGAGGGAGGAGTCTGAGACAGTCCAGGTGAATTTGAGGTCGGGATGGAAGGTGTTAGTAAAGTTGGTGAACTGTTCAACCTCCTCGTGGGAGCACGAGGCAGCGTCGATACAGTCATCGATGTAGCGGAGGAAAAGGTGGGGGTTGGTGCCAGTGTAGTTGCGGAAGATGGACTGTTCCACATATCCTACGAAGAGACAGGCATAGCTGGGGCCCATGCGGGTGCCCATGGCAACTCCTTTAGTTTGGAGGAAGTGGGAGGATTGAAAAGAGAAGTTATTCAGGGTGAGGACCAGTTCAGTCAGTATTGAAAAGAGAAGTTATTCAGGGTGAGGACCAGTTCAACCAGGTTCACTTGACAGTTAGGAAGGCAAATGCAGTGTTAGCATTAATTTCAAGAAGGCTAGAATTCTAGAGCAGAAATGCACTGTTGAGACTGTATCAACCTCTGATCAGACCGCATGTGGAATATTATAAGCAGTTTTGGACCCGTATCCAAGAAAGGATGTGCTGGCATTGGAGGGGGTCCACAGGAGGTATACAAGAATGATCCTGTAGATGAAGGGCTTGTCATATGAGGAATGGCTGAGGACTCAGAGCCTGTACTCAATGGAGTTTGAAAGGATGAAAGGGGGTCTGATTGAAACTTACAGTATTCTGAGAGGCCTGGATAGCGTGAACATGAAGATGATGATGTTTCCACCAGTAGAACAGACTGGGAGCTGAGAGCGCAGCCTCAGAATGATGGGACAACATTTTAGGACTGAGATGAAGAGGAATTTCTTCAGCAAGATGGTGGTTAATCTGTGAAACTCATTGCCACAGTGGGTTGTGGAGACCAAGTGGTTGAGCGTATGTAAAACAGGGATAGATAGATTCTTGATTTGTGAAGAGACCAAAGGTGAAGGCAGGAGAATGGGGTTGCGAAACATATCAGCCACGATCAAAGGATGGAGGAGACTCAATGGGTCGAATGGCCTAATTCTGCTCTTATGTCTTACGGTTTTTTGAAAATGCAGATACACTACACCCATGGGCCCCCCTTCAGCACCCTTATAGAAACATCTCAAGTCATTATGATGGATTTTTCAAATACAATCTCCTTATCATAACAGATGGTTTTGTCTAAACATACTTTGATTTTTTAACTGCCTTATTACTACCTTCTGAATAACGGATTTCAACAATCTTCAACTCACGTCAGCTAACTGGTCTATTGTTTCGTTTTTTTTCCCCCCTCCCTTTATTGAATAATGGTGCTACATTTGCTACTTAAAAATCTACTTTTGCTTTTGATTTCTTTTAAAAAGGTAAATTCATTTTTAGTCATATTTTTCATAATGCACTTAGTACAACTATGAAACAAGCACCATTGGAGCACAAATGCCAAAACAATTACAATGTTAAACTTATTACAAGGTGGCAGAAATCAAGCTATTCAAAACTCTGGTTAGATAACAGCTTGAACACAACCCCCAATATTTTTCAGAATTTCAATCTTGAAAAGCACAGAGAACCAAGAATTAGGTCTCAAGCTTCAAATACGCAATTAGGAATAATGAAAAAAACTTGGGCTTCTAAACCTTAAAAAAAAAATGTCTGAAAGGTGGTCTCATGAGGTATTTAAGAAAGTAAACAGCTTGGAAAGGATAGATTAAGAACATTAAATTCAATTATAACTGTAAGATAGTAGGGCACAGGTTTAAACCTAGGCAAATGTAAGTCTCGCGTCAGGAGATTTTCATCACACAGAATATTCATACATAAAATTAATTCCTTGGTAAGATAAGACAAGCTGTTCTGAGTGTTATCATTTACACAAAGCAGTGAAGATGGCTAAATGCTCTCCCGTAGCTATCTACAGACGTGGAGGAAATGCTTCACTTTGTGGGGCAATCTAGAATGACGGTTTATAGTATTTACCCTACAGGGTGGCAGATTTAAACAGAGGTAAGGAAGAATTCCTTCTCTCAAAGAGTAGTGAATCTATGGAGTTCAATATCCCAGAATGTGGAGGATGCCAGGACATTGAATAAATTGGAGGAGATGGTAGACAGGGTTTTAATTAGAAACAGGTCAGAAGCTTATGGAGACCAAGCAGGAGAGTGGAGTCAAAGCAGGGATGAGATCAACCATAATCATATTAAATGGTGGAGCAGCCTTGGGGTGCTGAATTGCCTACTTCTGCACCCAGTCCTTGTTCTGTCCAATGATCCCCTCAAGTGATGATGCATTTTAGGTTTGGACTGCATGTAAAAGCAAAAAGAACCTATTACATATAGCATTTACATATATTATCAAGCTGAAAGAGTCTTAAGTCCATTACTGAGGGAAATTATATTTAAATGTATTGATTTAAAAATAAGAGTTGAAAAGTGTGGCGCTGGAAAAACACAGCAGGTTGGGCAGCATCCGAGGAGCAGGAGAGTCGATGTTTTTGGCATTAAGCCTTCAGCAGGAAGGCTGCTGTAAGTTCATTAATCCCACAATCAGCATTCATCAGAGTCTACTGGATTTATAAAACCAAAAAGAGCAAATCCTAACCTGGTAATGAGCCCAACATGCCTCCCAAATGCGAAGTGCTTCTGCTTCTGGAAACTCGCGTTTAAAACAGAGAAGAATCCATCGATGGCAGAACAGCATCTGGAGCCCATCCTCACCCAGGGACACCAAGTGCTGGTAAAAACGGGGGTGCATCAATCTCAGCAACTCTCTCAAGTACAGCTTTAAAAGACAAATATACAGACATGGCATTTTAAAAAATATCCATGCACACACACGTAAACATATAATGAACTGTACCGGGCTCTTAAAATAGGAGATCATCAATAATTTTTTAAAAAAGGATTAAACAGTGCATGCATATAATTCAAGAATAGTGTTCTAAAAAAATACTTGTTGTATTCATAATTGAAAATTTAACAATTACATCCCATTTACAATGCATGTTGCAATAAGATAGGAGGTATCCAACTTGCAACCCGTGGGCCATATAGAGCTTGCTAGAGCATTTCATATGGCCCAACAACTGCTTTAATTTAAAGTGATCTTGCTATTTCTCCAATCTAAGGTCTTTCTCTCCTCTGCGTGCTGTGAAACTATCAGCAGCAAATTCAGAAGAAACTGGTCGACCAATGCAGAAGCTTGAGCAACTCAAGGTCTGGAGCAGTGGCAGGAAGCGAGCAGGGTGGTTCTGGGAATAGGAGGCTTTCTGTTTTCATTACAGATTTCTAACATCCATAGTATTTAATAGCTGGAAAGGAACAGGATCTGGGGCTGAGCAGGGGGTTGATCATCTAGATCATCCTTTCTCTGGGCACATTCTTAAAGCAGTCATTCAGGGAGAGGTCACGTCAGATGGAGTACCACCAGCTCGCCATGGTTATTGTGTAGAAGAGGATGTTCTTGGTCAAATACTGGTAGATCTGACTGAGGATCAGTTTCTTTTTGGGGGCCATGGAAACCAGAAGTAGTATAGGGTCTAACCAGCTACAGAAGTTCATTTTGGTTGGTCAGGGACAGACAGGCCAGGTTGCCACCACCGAAAGCCACTGGTGAGGTGGGCAGCCGCTGTTTTTGGCTGCTACAAGAATGCAGTGGGGAGGGTTTGGGCTCTGCTGTGCAGGTAAGTCATGGGGAGCTGTTGGCCTTGTTAAGCCACAGTTAAGGGTTGGTGGCTTCTGGTTACCTATCCACAGGTAAACGGCTTGGTAGTACACATTGAAGTTCTCACAATAGACTGCTATCTCAGTGGTCTGCACTGCGGCCTTAGCACAGAACTGAGGTTGTAATGCACTTTCAACAACTTTGCTGCTCATGATCATACACTTCCCTGGTAAGATTTGCTATTTTCTAAATAAAACTTCTGATCAATTTTTGAAATGCAAAACCCCATGAATTATTTTATTGAAATTACTAATGGGCAGAGTAAGACAGTCAGAGTGAGAGAAGTGACAAAAAGGAGGGAAGAGGTTTAAAGCTAGGGAAAGGAAGGAGGAAAAGAGAGAAATGAGTAAAAGGGATAGAGGGAAAGAGATAAGAGTGTGAGAGAAGGAAAAAGTAGACTGAGAACAGGCTGAGAAAGGAGGAAATCCCTAGTTGAAAGTCAACTCACTTCAAACCTGTAAAGATTCCTTAGCTCGGTCTCAGTTGTCACCTTCTTCCTTGGTGTCTGTCTAGCTCTGCTTCTTAATCAAAAATGCAAGGCTTTGGCTTTATTATTAAGCTTTGGTGCTTGGTACTCTTTAAGGGCAATGCCATTAGTTATTCATTTAAATAATCAATTTACTGCTTTAGAATTTTTTTTAATAACTGTTGTACACGCCTCACTTCAGCTCTCTATCAACTCTAGTCTGCAAAAAATTAACATACGGCAACACTAATGCAAAAAGGTTGACCACTGCAGTTGGGCAGCTGGAACCTAAACCAGCTCTGCTTATCTACTGCATGAAGGATCCAGAGCACTACCATCAAAATTGGGATAACCGCAAATGGGAGTGATTTATTCTTAATCATTGAAATTGAATACTTTCTAAATGCTTCACATAAGACAAAATTTCAGTGACAATATCCATTTAGCTGTTCAAATGAATTCTGCTCCAAATAGCTGAAACTAATTCTAAGTTCCCACTGTAAGTCATAAAAACTGCTCAAAACACCTAGAGATAATACACTAATCAAAAAGAAAAGCAATATTTCATGAAGCTTGACTTGTGCCTAAGTAAGCTCCATTGTAAAGGATTTTTAATCGTGCTGCAAAGATTATGAAGAGTCACATCACAATGAAACATTCTCCAAAAATTAATTTAGTTCTCATCAAATCATTTTCAGCATTATGCAAAGACATTTTTCTCAGCTAACTTGCTACTTACCAGCTGTCTTTCCATATCATCATCCCGTGGTGAGCTGATGAAAATTGTATTCTGCATTAGTCCAACAAAACACCAAAAAGTGTCAGACTCATCCCTGACTTCTGACAAGATTGGAGCCACCAGATCTGACATTCCCTGGGAATACCCTATCTCAGGGTTGTAAACTGCATAGTTCAGCAAAATATTTCTGTGAAAATATTCGAATAAAATATGCATAAGTACTATATTTCGAGAATTTTCCATCTTTTAATTCACAAAGAAGTGTGGGATTCAACGATCCTTCAGTGTTGAGAGTCTTCACAATTTATAGAAAAAAAACGACAAGCTGTAGATATTTAGAGACTGTATAGTAAAGCCAGACATGGAAACTGTTACCCATACAAAACAGGAGAACGGTTAAATAAATGCAGGCACTCCCAAACAAGTCATGAATTGGATTGGACCTTCCTAGTGAATTTTGTATGAAGCTGGTTTCAACATATGAGTAAGTGTAATAGTAGTGATACTGTTGGGGAGGGGGGGGGCAGTGGAGGCATGGTCTCTAAGAAGAAAGCAGCAGCAGTCAAATTTGTGGCACTATAGTTGGCTCTGCTGCATAGCAGGGAAGGACAGATACTGGGAGAGCTTTCATGATGAGGGACTCAATTGTAAGGGGAATTTATGGTTCTGTTGCAATTGAGACTTGCAAATTGTATACTGCCTCTATGGTGCGAGGGTCAGGGATGTTTCAGAGTGGCTGCAGGGCATTCTGACCAGGAAGGGTGAACAACCAGCAGTCGTGACACATGTTGATTCAAATGACATGAGTAAAACAAAAATCCTATAACAGGAATTTAAAAAGTTAGGTGGTAGGTTCAAAAGTAGAACTGTTTTAATCTCTGAATTACATCTAGTGCCACGCACTACCAAGTATAGGAATATGAAGATAGGGAAGATAAATGTGGGGCTAAAGGGTATAGGAGGGAGGGCTTCAGATTTTTGGATTATTGGGACAGCTTCTGGGATAGGTGGGACCTGTACAAGCTGGTCAGATTGCACTTTAACTAGAATGGATCCAATATGCTTGTTGGTAGGTTTTCTCATGTTGTTGGAGAGGTTTTAAACTGACTTGGTAGGGGGATGGGACACAGAGTAGATAGAAAAATAGGAGTGAGGTCCAATCAGATGTAGAATGAATGCTAGGCTAGGACAGTTCAGTAGGCAGAGAAAACATGGGCAGGATAAAAGGGACATAGGAGTCTAGAAAGCTAAATTGTATCAGTTTAATGCAAGCAGCTTAACTGGTAAGGCAGATGAATTTATTATCATATTTCCAAATGCTGATCAATGATCTGTTATAATCATTGGGACATGGGTGAAGGAAGGACAGGAGTGGCAGCTCAACATTCCAGGGTATAGAAGTTGCAGACATGATAGGCAGGAAAGTGAGAGAGGTGGGAGCATTGCACTAATGAGAAAGGAAACCATCACCACGGAAATGAGGGAGGATGTCCTCGAACTATCTTCCTATGAGGCAATCAGGATAAAGCTTAGAAATAAAATTTCTAAGGGGGTGTGGGGGAGCGGGGAGTGTCAATTTCAATATCATTACACATTATCTGGCAAACATAGTCTGGGAGTAGTTAATGCAGGTAAGTTTATATTTGGTAAATGGGATCCTTTTAAAAGTAGCATAATGAAAATTCAGGGCTAGCACGTTCTCTAAAAAGTGAAGGGGAAGTACAGCAACTCCAGGGAACTCAAGGGATATTGAGAATTTGATAAAGAGAAAGTATGCATATGTCTGGTATAGTACATTAAAAAATGGGGAGGCCCTTCAAAAAAGTGGAGAGAGTGTAGGAGCTTTCTTATAAGCTAGATTAGGAGAATGAAGAGGGGCTATGAAATATCTTTGGCAGATGAGATCAAGGAAGGCTGCAGGATTTTTAAAAAAAGTACATTAAGAGTAAAAGAATTACCAGGGAAAGAGTGGGACCTATTAGAGACTAAAGGGCACCCTGTTCATGAAGCTAGCACATGGGCAATGTCTTCAATGAATACTTGTCATCTGTATTCACAGAGGAGAAAGACATTATAGCTGGGGACATCATTTGGGTTGGTGAGGTTCTAGAACACTTTAAAGCTAATAAGGAGGAGGTATTAGTTGTTTTTAGCGAGCATATAGTTGCAATAATCCCCAAGGCCAGATGAGATATATGCCAGGCTGTTCTGGGAAATAAGACAGGAATGTGCTAGGGCTCTGGCAGATTATATTTAAGACTTTGTTGATCCCAGGTGAAGTGTCACATGATTGGTTGACAGCTAACGTGGTTTCTTTGTTTAAGAGGGTAATAGAGATAGGCCTGTTAGTCTGACAACAGTGGTAGGGAAATTATTGGAAAAAATTCTGAAGGATTGGAGTGCAATGGGCTCGACAGTTTGCTTTGAAATGTCACAAAAAATTGTTTTCTATCATTCATAAATTAACGATTGAAGTATCTAAATCATGGAAAAAAGATAGAGTATGTGGGCTGAATATTAATCATTGAATGAACGAAAGGCAACAGAGTTTGCGTGGCTCAGTGGTTAGCACTGCTGCCTCACAGTGCCAGAGACCGGAGTTCAAATTCAGCCTTGGCAACTGTTTGTGTGGAGTTTGCACATTCTCCCAGTGTCTGTGTTGGTTTCCTCCTGTTTCCTCCCACATTCCAAAGATGGGCAGGTTAGGTGAATTGGACATGCTAAATTGCCCATAGGGCTCAGGAATGTGTAGGTTAAGTGCATTAATCAGGAGTAAATATAGAGTAATAGGGTAGGGGCATGGGTACGGGTGAGTTACTCTTTGATGGGGTGGTGGAGTTCAGAACTAGACGGCATAGGTTTAGGGTGAGAGGAGAAAGATGTAGAAGTGACCTAAGGGGCAACTTTTTCATGCAGAGGGTGGTATGTGTATATGGAATGAGCTGTCAGAGGAAGTGGTGGAGGCTGGTACAATTGCAACATTTAAAAGGAATCTGGATGGATATACGAATAAGAAGGGTTTGGAGGGATATGGGCCGGGTGCTGGCAATTTGGACTAAAGGGTCCATTTCCGTGCTGTACATCTTTATGACTCTATGACAGGAATAATCAATACTTGGAAAGACAGGATTGATCAGGGAGAGTCAGCATGGATTTGTTAGAGGGAGATACTGCCTAACTAATTTAGTTGAGTTTTGTTTTAGAAAAGGTGACTAAATATATTGATAAGGGTAGTGCAATTAATGTGGTTTACACAGACTTACATTTGACAAGGTCTTACATGGAAAGCTTGTCCAAAAGATAAGAGTCCATGGGATCCAAAGCAACTTGTGAAACTGGATCCAAATTGGCTTAGAAATGGGAGGTAAAATGCAATAGTGGAGGGTTCTTTTCATAATTGGAAGTCTGTGTTAACCATTGCTGTTTGTCATGTGAATATAGAAGGTATAATTAGTAAGTTTGCACATGACAGGAAAATTAGGGGTATTGTTGATAGTGAGGAGGATGGTCTCTGGCTACGGTCTGATATTGATCAACTGGTAAATTAATATTGATCAACTGGTAATAGAATTTAATTCTGCTAAAGTACGAGGTAATGCACTTTAGGAGATCTAATAAAGGAAGGGTATACACAATGGGTCCTAGGGAGTATTGAGGAACAAAGGGACCTTGTTGTACAAGTTCATACATGACTGAAGGTGTCAACACTAGTAGACATGGTGGTGAAGAAGACATTCAAGATGCTTGCCTTCATTAGCAGAGTGTGGAATATAGGAGCAAGAAAATCCTGTTGCAACGTTATACATCAGTTAGGCCACAGATAGAATACTATGTGCAGTTCTGATCTATGGGAAGGACTGGAAAGAATGCAGAGGTTGGACCAGGGTGTTGCCTGAGAAGAAAAATCTCAGTTATGAGGAGAGGTTGGATGGGCTGAGTTTGTTTTCACTGGAGCAAAAGAGACTGAAGGGAAGTCTGATTGATATATACAAAATTATATGAGGCATAGACAGAGTTGATCATGAGAACCCTTTCCCTATGGCAGACATGTTTAATTCTAGAGGGCATAAGTTTAAGGTGAGCAGCAAGTGGTTTAAAGTAAATCTAAGAATTTTTTTTCATGCAGAGAATAGAAGATATATGGAATGGGTGCCTAAGAGAGTGGTGGAGACAGATAATCTTGCAACAATTATGAAGCATCTGCATGAGAACTTAAAATGCCAGGACACAGCATGCAATGGACCAATAGCAGGTAATGGGGATTAGATAGTTTGGTGTTTGTTGATTAACTTGAAATGGTGGCCCAAAAGGTCTGTTTGTATGGTGTAGAGTCCTATAACTAAACTTGCTTGGCAGCTTTCTGGTCAACCTCAAATTTGGGAAATTGAGGAAAAAATCATGAACCATGCTCAACTAAATACAGGCAGAAAAAAAAACCACATATCAATGGACCGAAGGGTCTGTTTCCATGCCATACATCTCTATGACTCTATAACAAGAGATCAGGACCAAAAATGGCTGTGAAATCAGCTAGGTTTATGAAAACAAAAGTAGCAAGGAAGGGAGAACCAGCAAATCCTGTGAGAAGATTATAGCATGCAGGGTTAGCTAGAAATTACTTTATGTCAAGCAAGGCGACTGATTATGAGGCACAGCATATCACTTCCCTGTATTATTATGGAAATACAAATGTAATGATTGAAATAAGGAATCTGATCATAATCTTGGCCTCTGTAAGTTCCCATGCTGTGAAATAAAGCAGCTGACTGATTCATATCTAATTACTTGTTCATTTTGCTTCAGGAAAAATTGAAGAATCCTTGCAAGAAGACATGCCTATTTCTTTATACTTTTTGGACTATAATTATTGAGCAAAACCACCATGCTCTGAAAAAAGTCCAGGCTCAGATTGCTTATGGAAATGTAGGGAGTTTCTTTACCCAAAACAACATTTAAGACAAAAACTTAAACTTAATATTACAATTCTATTTTTTTGAAATGTATTGAGGTTATTTGCACAATTTCAATGTAGTCTCTGCACTACCTAAAACACTTCCTGTGCAAAACATTTACAGTCACCTCTAAGCTAGAAATTCACCTCCCTGAATCAACGAAGAATTATCAATTGTTAGCCCACTTCATTTACTTAATACCAGGGATAAAAAGGAAAGACTTGCATTGATAGAGTTCATCAGATTTTTCAGAACTATCAAAATATAGACTAAATTACTTCAAAATTTGGTTAATGTAATGTAGATAAACACAGCGCAAACATCAATTTTCACATTTGACGCATCTAATGGGAAGTAGAATTCTCTGCTGGTTCAAAGATGGTGCAAAATTTAAAGTTGTTAAACCGTATAGTGCTGAAAATTGCTTGCCAAATGCTTTTAAAATTCATTTAGTGTCAGGTTGCAACTTCAGGAAGAGGTCTTCAAATCTAACCACTCAACATAGTCACACACTGCAACCTTACCTCATAGCTTCCACATTGGGATTGTTTTCCCCTTTGAAGAACTGTTTGGATCGATCAGTCCGAACCACATCTTTATCGACAGTGAACTGAATTTTTCGCCAAAATTCTTCCTGCTCCTCTGAAGTCATAGATAATCTGATAAAACAAAATAATGGCTTCAGCCTCAATTTCTGATATTCACAAAGACCACACCCTTTTCCTGCTGAGTTTATTTTACATAATAGATCCTACTCCAGCTTGTTGTCAGGTGTCTTTTACCTTTGCCTTCCTTCAGAGCTGGTGTAGTGACTGATGCGAGTGAACCTCCCACAATTATGACTGTGCTTTTTGCATTAAAATATCAAAAATAAACAAAGTAATTTCTAAAACATACTTTGAAGTTAAACAATATAAATTATATATTTTGATAATATTAACTGTAGCATGGTGAATGGGCATGATAATGGACAGTACTGTTTTACATAAATGAGGCAAGCCTTCTACTATACTCGACATTCCCTCAGTTCAATTATATCATAAGACGTCGATTAAAAAGTCACCATCAAAATGAACAGAAAACATACTTGGCACATACACTTTGAAAGTACACTTTGGAAATGTGCTTCAGTGTTTCTGTTCAAATTGTACTCATTCTTAATGCCAGAGTTATAATAGCAGTAGGTAGGATTTGTTTTTTCCTTTTTTTGCTCCCCCACTTAAATTTAATCATTTTTATTGATTGACACTGATTCCTGTCAAGACTGGGACTTATGAGCAGGCTGTGTTGACATGCTTTTCATTTTCCTTTAGAAATTGAACAATCTTATCTCTATTTACTATTCTGTGGAATGGCTCAACAGAAGCTGTATCTCAAATTAACTACAGATAAAAGACTTAGTCCACCTATTTTGTTTTGAAACTCTAAACAAACACTCCATGTATAAGAACTAATGACAAAGAGCCATCAGAAAAGATATTACTATAGCAAGTTGTGAAACAAAAAAAGCATGTACCTGAGGCTCCACCAACCAATAATATCCAAACCACTCACTGACCTTCTCTAAAGAACTTGAAGGAAAATTTGTCTATGCTACTGCTGCAAAATGAGTAAATACTGAATTGGCAGTCTGCTTTAATAAAACATATTCTTTTTTCTACTGAAGTCACTCACCATCACCATACTACTGTTGGTAAGTCAAACCTGCCATTGATACTCATATTTAGAAGTGGAAGTAAAATAATGAGATCATTGTAAATGACTGCAAATCCACATTTTTATTGTTGAAATTTAACTCTTAAGCATGATGTCTTATTCTTCTAAGTTTTGAATTTCTGTTAGAGATCAGCAACATTAACATTTTTCTTGTAAATATTTTTCCTTTCTGTTCCTTTGCCTTTCTGTCCCCTTTTTTTCTCTTTCCCTCTTATTCTTCTCGATCGCCCTACATGGAATTAACCCTGCTTCTCAGATCTGCATTTATTTCCCAATCTTGAAAGCTGACTGGCTACGGAAATATTCTGTTCGTTGTCCTGCTTGCTCAAGTTCCATATTACTTATTTACTATGCCAAGATTGACAATACCTCAGGCATTTTTTTTTAATACACTGTAGTCTGCAAGAGTCTGTCTAATAAATGGCAGAAGTCGACCAAGCTACAGAAAAATCGAGTTTAATATAGATACTCTATTCCCTTTTCTTCACCTCCTGCCAACTATTTGTTTACAGTTGAAATCTGTGATTACAATTGCTTACACATTTCATGCAATTTGCTATATAATTCTCTCTCCATTTCCTTTCCATCATTTGTAATATGTGACAATGGTGCGATGAGCCCTTTGCTATTCTTTATTTTAATCTATATATAAATTGTTTGTCTTTCCTTTCTAAGATTTTTCTTATTATACACATCATTTCCAATTAAAACAACTAAGCCATTACTCCGTTTTAAAAAAAATTGCTAAAGACATTGTAATATGTATTATTTAACACATAATCCTATCCATTCTGCCACGATGTTGCCGTTAATAACTCCCAATGACTTGCTCCAATTCCTTTATTTGGTTGCTGACACTTTATATACTACCTATTTTTCTTATATTTAGGTTGCAGTTACTTCCACCTGAACTTTACTAATTCAATTCCTTTACAACAGTTCTATTTATTCTTTGTTACAATCATAGGGAAAATGATAGAAGCTATTGTTGAAGAAGTTGTAGTGGGCACAATAAGTATTCAAATAGGGTTAACATGGTTTTGTGAAAAGGAAATCCTTTAACCAGTCTATTGGAGCTCTTTGAGAAAGTAACATGTGTTGTGGATAAAGGGGAACTGATGTATGCACCATACTTAGATCAGAAGAGATTTGGCAAAGTGCCACACCAAATGGTTACAGTGGAAAATAAAAGTTCATTATGTAGGGGGCAGCACCTTCGCATGGACAGAAGAGTAGGTGGCTAACAGTAAACAGGCAGTATGCATAACTGGCTGTTTTGGCAAGATATAACAAGTGCTGGGACATTGTAGATTGTTTACAATTGATACAAATGACTTGGGTAAAGGACAAAAAGTCTGCCTGCCCCATTTGCTGATGACACAAAAAAGTAGGTAAGACAGCAACTTGTGAATAGGACATAACCTTATGAAAAGGCATGTGAATGGGCAAGGATTTGGCAAATAATGTATAATGTGGGAAGAAGTGAAATTTTCCATTTTAATCATGAAAAATTTTTAAAAATCCAAAATTTTGAAAGATTGCAAGCTCTGATACACAGTGTGACCTGGTTGTTCTTATGCATGAATCGTAAAAGGCTAAAATGTAGGTGCAGCAGGTAATTAAGAAAAATAATAGAAAATGATCATTTATTGAGAAGAGATTTTTTAGATTAGATTAGACTTACAGTGTGGAAACAGGCCCTTCGGCCCAACAAGTCCACACCGACCCGCAACCCACCCATACCCCTACACTTACCCCCTTCCTAACACTACGGGCAATTTAGCTTGGCCAATTCACCTGACCCGCACATCTTTGTGACTGTGGGAGGAAACCGGAGCACCCAGAGGAAACCCACGCAGACACGGGGAGAACGTGCAAACTCCACACAGTCAGTCGCCTGAGTCGGGAATTGAACCCGGGTCTACAGGCGCTGAGGCAGCAGTGCTAACCACTGTGCCACCGTGCCGCCCACTAATCTGAATGCAAAAGTTGAATAATTATGTTTCAGCTGTACAGAGCATTGATGAGACCCCATCTGGTTAACACCTGGTATGGGAAAGTTATATTATGAGGAAAGGCAGGATAGGCAACACTTTTATCAATTGTGTTATGAAGTTGTAGGTGTGTACTGTAGCTTTAAGAGAGAGTGAAAGATGGCACTCTGCTGTTGTATGACTGACTGCAGGCACAGTGTGTGCTGGATAATTTGAATATGTAACATTTGAAATGTAGCTCATGTACTGAGCTGTTACACAACAATTCAAATTTAAACAATTTAAATTATGCCCCAAGATACTAAAACCCAATTGAATTTGAATTTTACTGTTCTGACAACATCAAAACAATGAGACAATCGATGTTTTGGGATATAAAAATCAGGCTTTTTGAACAGTTAGCCAGAGAGGCAAATAGCACCAATACAGACTGCCCGCAGACCTGCTCTCTGAAAGGCACGTTTATCTATGAAAGACCTATGAAGCAGAAGACAGAATATACGATGGGAAGATCAACAGCTTGATTTTTTTGAAACTTGATTTTTTTGTAAATCTTAATTGGGGATTTTATCGTATCAGAAATTGTTGTAGAGTGGGAAATAGAAATGGAGGCTTATAGTGTAGATAGTTGTTGTTTAATATTCTATTGTCTTGGAGTTAAAGAACAAATTGTTGATTTTTTTTAAATAGTGGGATTTGGGTAGTTCTTTTTCACTTATACTTTAAGAGATTATGAGGTGATGTGAGCTTTTCTGTGTGTCTGGTTTAAATTAGCAAAAGAGTTTACTCCGTTTCGTAACAATGGGAGTTTAGAAGAGTAAGAGGCAACTTGATTGAATCAAAAAAGATCATTAGAGATCCTAACAAGGAAATTATGGAGAGAGTGCTTCCTCTTATGGAAGAATCAAGAAGCTAGTGTTCACTATTTAAAACTAAAGAGTTACCTATTTAAGACAGAGATATGGAGGCCTTTTTTTCCTTCACAGTGAGTCAGGAGTCTTTGGTAATCTTTACCTGAAAAGCAGTGGTAGCAGAATCTCTGAATACTATTAAGGTTGAGCTGGATAGATTATCAGTAAGCAAGGTGTAATCAGGCCTAGGGGTGGGATGTGGATTTCAGGTTATAATCAGATGAGTCATTAATGCATTAAAATTGAAAAGCAGGCTTGAGAGGCAGAATAGCCTTCTGCCATTCAGCAGAAATTCATCCCAAGGAAAAGAAGCATGATACAGGGAGGATGAGGCAATCATGGCTGACTAGGGAAGTCAGGTATAGCATAAAAGCAAAAGAGAAAGCATTTCATGTGGCGAAGGGCAGTGGGAATTCAGAGGATTGGGAAGCTTACAAAAACCAGCAGAGGGAAACAGAAAAAAATAAAAGGAGGGAGAGGATTAAATATGAGGGTAAGCTAGCCAGTAATATAAAGGAAAACTGTATGTGTTTCTTTAGATACATAAAAGGGCAAAAGAGAGGCAAAAGTGGATATTAGGCTGCCGGAAAATGGCGCTGGAGAGATAGTAGTGGGGAACAAGGGAATGTCTGAGGAACTGATTAGTTACTTCATGTCAGCCTTCCCAATGGAAAATGAGTAATATCCCAAACATTCAAGAGAGTGAGGGGGCAGAGCTGAGTATGGTGGCATCATCAAGGAGAAAGTGCTCGACAAACCGAGTGGCCTGAAGGTGGATAAATCATCTGCACCGGATGGACTACATCTCAGAGTTCTAAGGGAGATAGCTGAAGAGAGAGTGGAGGCGTTAGTGGCGATCTTTCAGGAATCACTAGAATCAAGGAGGGTCCTAGAGGACTGGAAAATTGCTAAAGTCACACCCCTACTTAAAAAGGGAGTAAGGCAAAAGCAGCAAAATTACTGATCGATTATACTAACCTCAGTTGTGGGTAAGATCGTGGAATCCATTGTAAAGAATGAAATTTCTGAATACTTGGAAGTATGTAGTAAAATAGGTCAAAGTTCGCATGGTTTCATCAAGGGGAAGTCATGCCTGACAAATCTGCCAGCATTCTTTCAAGGAAGGAAGTATTAAGTAAGGCCAAGGAGAGCCAATGGATGTTATCTATCTGGACTTCAAGGAGGCCTTTGAATGGCAGAGCAGACTCAAATGGGCTGAATGGCCTAATTTCTGCTCCTCTCTCTTCTGGTCTTGTGGTTTCTTGTTTGTACATTTGTTGCAGTGTATTTTGTATACAAACTGTCAAATTATCCAAGCTTCTTTTGGCCCTGATATTACATTTTAAAAAGAAAACATGCACACATAAATGCCATTCAGGATTTCAAGATATCTTCATGTGCTTTGCATCTAATAAAGTACTTTTGAAGTGAAGTCGCAGTTGTAGTATCAAAACATAGCAGCCAAATTTATCACAGCAAGCTCCCACAAAAAAATCATGATCATGTCCAGATAATCTGCTCGTGATGGATTGAAGAATACTGTCCAGAAAAATGAAGAAAAAATGTTTTTCTTTGAAATATGTCTTTTATATTCACCAAAACCGTTTAGGAAAAGCAATCTACCTGTCTACACTGTCAGTTTGACAGGTGAGTGCAAAGCCGTAGTAATATGGTTGGTTCTTAACCACTTTTTGAAAAGGTCTAGCAAGTAACTCAGTTGTATCAAAACTGTTACAAGTAACTGTTGTCCACATAAAATGCAGTGTTTCAGGCTGGTGGTTCACCACTATGTTATCAAGTTTAATTAAGAATGGGTAATAAATGTAGCCTTGCCAGTAATTCCCATATTCAACATATGAGCAAAAAATCTTGAGAGGGTTTGGCCTTGGTTTAATGACTCATCTGAAAAGGTGTCATCTTCAAGAATGCAGCACACCCTCAGATACTGCAGGAAGGCATTAAAGTTTGTAAATATCAGGTTACTTCTCAACTTATCATCAAGTAGTCAACAGCCGTGTTCTGACTAAACGCCCAAGCCAGTCTTGGCCCATGGGTATCAGTTCCGAATTACCTTTTTCTCTGAATCTCTTCATATTCTGTACGTTTCTGAATCCGCAGAGATTCTCTTTCTTCTGATGTCGATTCATAACTATAAAATCTTAACAGAAATGGCCAGACTTCTCCACGGATCGTAGGATCAATACCTCCAAAAAATATTGCCTTTGAAGAAAATGTACAACTCTTCAAAATCATCATCCTGCAGTTCTTTTCCAATAGCAACATCACAGAAAATGTAACCATGAACATTTAGTGGTACTTATATTTAGCTTTCTTGTAGTCTAAAGAAACCTTAAAGACCTTAGGAAAATCAAAGTGAACCAATATCTTTAGGTGAACCCTATAAAAGTGAGTCCTACCCAACTATGGTACTACAGCTAACAGATTTTGGATTGAGCAAATGGTTTCAATACAATCTCATGTGGTTCCCAAAATTCAGGTTTACTACAAATTGTTAACAGAAGTTGATTGTCTGAATTGCAAACAGAAGAGGTGTAAATAAAGGTTAATGATCTATCCTTTTAGCAATAAAATCTATGTAGAGCGTCACCATTCTCCCTTAATAAGTTGATAATACTAGTAACACAAAACACTTTCAATAGATTTATTTTAAAATGTAAATGAAAGCATGTAGCTCAAATTAATTCGTGTATGGCACAACAAAGTGATCTCAATGTAAGTTGCAAGAAGTTAACTAAACCATTTAGTATGAACAAATCTTTGTAGCTCAAAAACCAAAACATTTCTTTAACAAGTGAACAATAGTACCCCACAGCTTGAAATAGTATCTAGAGGAATTGTGTTCGCTAACAAAACTTAGAATGCCCAAATATGACTCAAGTTTTCTTAAAAGGAAAGAAATCGCTACTTCAGGTGGATGTGAAAGTTTCCATAAAACTATTGAGATGACAAACACACAACTCATCCTGTGTCCTGGCAAACATTCTTCCAACAACCATAACACAAAAAGTACATCTCCTCAACATTCATTCTATTTCCATTTGTAGGACCTGGTGTGCAAAAGGGCTGGTATATTTGCCTACATACAGATATTTGATATTTTTATCAAAGTACCGGTCAGGTCCATATGTCACCCCCAAAATCCTTCACAGTACTTCTAAAACATAGGGCAGAATTTTATTGGGTTGTCAGGCGTCTCGCCTACTGGATGGAAAGCCAGTAACACACCTCTGCTGCCTCTTTTTGGAAAGATATAGAAAATACGAACAGAACTATTCAACCCTTCAAGCCTGCTCCACCATTCAATACTATCATGGCTGTTCTGACTTTCTCCCCATACCCTTTGATCCCTTTAGCTCTCAGGACTATATCTTTTGCCCTCTGAAAAGCATTCACTGTTTTGGCCTCAACCACCTTCTGTGGCAGAGTATTCCACAGGCTGACCACTCGCTGGGTGAAGAAATTTCTCATCTCGGTATTAAAGTATCCTTTGACGGTGACCGTGGTTCTGGACTCACTGGTCATTGGGAATAGTATGCTTGCATTTATCCTGTCAGGTCCAGTGAAAATTTCATAGGTTTCCATAAGATGCCACCCCTCACTGGATATAGTCATACCTATCCAGTCTTTTTTTCATCACACATCAGTCCTGCCCTTCCACAAATTAGTTTGGTGCCCACTGCAGTGAATGTGGCAACAATAACTGGGGGTACTTCAATCAAAGTACTTGCCAGCAATGGCTTTAATACCAAATGGTAGCTGGATGTGGCACGGTGTGGGCAGCACAGTGGCACAGTGGTTAGCACTGCTGTCTCACAGCGCCTGAGACCTGGATTCAATTCCCGACTCAGGCGACTGACTGTGTGGAGTTTGCACATTCTCCCCGTGTCTGTGTGGGTTTCCTCTGGGTGCTCCGGTTTCCTCCCATAATCCAAAGATGTGCGGGTCAGGTGAATTGGCCATGCTAAATTGCCCGTAGTGTTAGGTAAGGGATAAATGTAGGGGTATGGGTGGTTTGCGCTTCGGCGGGTCGGTGTGGACTTGTTGGGCCAAAGGGCCTGTTTCCACACTGTAAGTAATCTAATCTAATCTAAAGTGGTCTTTAATTGTCTTCTGAAAGGGCTGAAGTTGGTAACAGTGCAGGAAGATAGCTATATTTAGGTATCCAACTATTCTGCCTCATTTTGTGTCCTTCCCACCTCCAAGCTCATCAGCAATGAAAACAGATTCTGTTCCCTTCATCAAGAACAATGAGTCAAAGATAAAGTAGAGCAAATGTTGTAAATCTGAAATGAAAACAAAAATTTCTGTTTAGCAGGTCTACTAGCAACCAGGAGAGAGAGAGAGAGAGAGAGAGAGAAGCCAGGTTTCTGTTGTGTTTAGAACACAGAATAGTACAACAAAGGAGCAGGCCCTTCAGCCTACCATTTCTTTGTCAACCATGACACTATTCTAAACTAATCCCAGTTGCCTGCGCACGGTCCATATCCCTCTATTCCCTGCCTGTTCATCTGTCTGTCTAAGTGCTTCTTTAGCATCGCTATTGTATCTACTTTTACCAATTACCTGGGAAGTCCATTTCAGGTAACTACCACCCCTTGTGTCAAAAGGTTTCCTCACACATCTTTAAACTTTCCTCCTCTCACCTTAAACGTACACCCCATAGTGTATGACATTTCCACTCTGGGGAAAAAGACTCCAACCATTCATGCTATCCATGCCTCTCAATTTTATATACTTATATCAAATTATCCTTCAGTCTTATGGGCTCCAGTGAAAATGATCCAAGTTTGTCCAACCTCTCCTTAGTTAATAGTCTCCAATCTAGACAACATCCTGGTAAACCTCTTAGCACCCTATCCAAAGCCTCCACTTTCTTCAGCTGGTGACCAGAACTGCACACAATACTCCAAATGCAGGCTAAATTTTTATACAGTTTATATTAGATTAGATTAGATTACTTTAGTGTGGAAACAGGTCCATTGGCCCAACAAGTCCACACTGACCCGCGGAAGTGCAACCCACCCAGACCCATTCCCCTACATTTACCCCTTCACCTAACACTACAGGCAATTTAGCATGGCCAAGACACCTAACCTGCACATTTTTGGATTGTGGGAGGAAACTGGAGCACCCGGAGGAAACCCACGCAGACACAGGGAGAATGTGCAGATTCCACACAGTCAGTTGCCTGAGGTGGGAATTGAATCTGGGTCTATGACGCTGCCAGGCAGCAGTGCTAACCACTGTGCCACCCAACATGACTTGCCAACTTTCGACTCAATGCCCCAACCAATGAAGGCAAGCATGCTGTATGCCCTCGTTACCACTTTATCCACATAAGTTGCCACTCTCAGGGAGCTATAGGCTTGCATCCCTCTGTATATCAATGTTCCTAAGGCTCCTGCCATTTACTGTTCACTTTCCTCTTGCACTTAATCTTCCAAAATGTATCACCTCACACTTGTCTGGTTTAAGCTCCGTCTGCTATTTCTCCAGCCAACTTTTCAACTGATGCATATCCTGCTATATGCTTTCATAACCTTCCTCACTATCCACAAATCCATCAAGGTTCATGTCATGTGCAAACTTATTAACCAGACCACCTCAGAGAAGAACACTCATTCACAGCTATATTCAATTTTCCAAGACCCAGTCAATTTTACATCCAACTGATCAACTCACTGATAATCCCAAGTGACTTAGCATTTTGGATCAGCCTACAATGATGAGCCTTGTCAAATGCTTCAGTAAAGTTGGCCAACAACCACCACCCGACCCTCAATTACTTTTGTCACTTTCTCAAAATACGTAATTGGATTTCCTTAAATAAAGGAATAATACTGGTTATTCTCCAGTCTTCCGGGACCTAGCCTGTGGTTAAAGAAGATACAAAGAACTCTGTCAAGAACCCAGCAGTCTCCTTCCTCTCTTCCCTCCTTTAGTATCCTGGTAGGCATTTCGAGGTTTTGTCCAACAGTTGGAGAACTAGCTGGAAAGCTGTGGCTCATAGGAATCTAGAAACGTCCACGTACTTGTGTGGCCACTGTCAGGCTTTCCTTTTAATTAATCTTTGGTAGTGGAAATTCTGCCTGCCAAGAATTACTGGGCAGAGGTCAGGGGCTAGAAATCCAATGCCCCACCCATTTTGTCCACAACCTTAACTTGGGAGGTTCTGATGCCACTGGAAAACTGATATAAGGACTGGACTGTGATTAAATGGATTAGGCTTTCAGGCTTTTGTTACAATGAGTCTCACTAAATCCAGCTCAAAGTTAATACTTCTGCTTGGAGTTATACCTAGTACAAAGGAAGGCTGCACTTGACAATGTGGTATCAGAAGGCCCTGGGAAAATTGGAATGACTGGAAATCATTGGCTAACCTCTGATGGTTGGAGTCATACCTGGCACAAAGATGATTATTATGGTTGCTGCAGGTCACTCATCTCGGTTCCAGAATATTTCTGTAGGAGTTCCTCAGAGCAGTGTCCTAGCCTTAGCCATCTTCATAAATGACCTTCCCTCCATCATAAAGTCAGAAGTGGGGATGCTTGCTGGTGATTGCAAAATTGTTCAGTGCCATTCATGACTTCTCAGATACTGAAGCAGCCAATGTCTAACTGCAGCAAAAACTGGACAAAATCCAGATTTGGGCTCGATAGGAACATTCATGCCTCTAAATGCCTGGCAATGACCATCACAATGAGAAAGAATCTAACCATTACCTCATGATATTCAATGATGTTACCAAAACTGAATCCCCCACCATCAACATCCTGAGAGTTACTACTAACAAGAAACTGAACAGGACTGGCCACGGAAGCATTGTGGCCTCAAGAGACCAAGCATCCTGCAGTGAGTAACTCACGTCCTGACTCCCCAGAGCCCGTCCACCATCTATAAAGTGCAAGTCAGATATACCAGCTACAAGATGCACAACAGAAACTTGCCAAAGCTCTTTGGACATTATTAAAATTAACCTCAGTTTTGTTACTTTTGTGTCATACCTGAAACAGGCAAGGCCTTTTTTTTGGAATTATTAAGAGAATTGTCTTAACTGATTGTGTCTGGGTTTAATTTAAGAATCTCTTAAAATCCAGCAATGAATCATGCCAATCTTGGCATGGACCTCAGCTGTATCCAGGTGCGTCATTATCAAGGCTCCACAGGCAATCCATCTTCTCCAGTCAGTATTAATATCTTTTCCTGGCTGATGCAGAACTCCCAGCTACTATGGAAATTAAATACTTTTCCAAACAAACCATCACTACAACTATTAGATGCTGATAAAACAATGCAAGGACCAACAATCATGCATTATGGGACAAATATCAGTGCTGCTTGATAAAAATAATGCTGTATTGAAGGGCCTACCCTTTACTTATTATAAGATTTATCTTATAATAAGATATAAATAATATTTAGAAAGCCCAGAAAGGATCAATATCAGCACAACAAATTTTAGTCATGCACCTCAGAATCCAGTTAATGTAATTATAATTTTACACTATGAATTATTCACAATTCCTGCTTTAAGTCAAACCATATGGTAAAAAAAAATTATCAAGCTCAGACTTGGGATAACAAAGAAAAACCTCTTGCAGTTATCTTGCAGTAAGGTGTGCAAGAACATGGTTGATTAATTTCACAGTGGAATGTGGAACACCATATGGTTAGGAATCAGGGACAAGTGCTACAGGACCATCACTAGTTGTAGAAGTGGGGCTCAGAACAAAGATTTGCTGCAAGGAAATAAGTGGAAGGGTGCACACAGGAATGAAATTTCCACAACAAGAGCAGAGAGGTCTCCAACTACAGGAAGAATATTAGTACTGAATTAGAGGTGATGGATGGGCTTCAGAGCTTTGTCAAATGACACAGGCAAACCCACGCTAAATGCGAACACATAACATTATAAACAGGAAAATGTTTAACAGAAAGGTGCTAAAGTTCCAAAGAGATCAGAGTTTAATTTAATTCAGTAACTTGCAATGGGTAATACTTGGACATATGGAGTACAAGCTTCATTATAAAATTCTATAAAAATTAAATTGACTACTAAAACTGATTATAACAAGACATTACAGCTGAATGTCTCCATTCATAATCATTTCTCATCTGCAACAGTCATTCAAAAGGCAACAGAAAGCCAAATGGCATATAAAAAAAATGAATGCAGAGGATCATTTATTAAAATGTTAAAAGATATACAATTTAATTTTTAACTATAACAATCCTGCACTTTTCCTTGATATTTGCTCTAGCAGAATCAGGGTGAGAGGATGGGTAGAAAACTGCAGACTTTTCCACAGTCTTTCTCTGCCAATGTTCATTTGTGGCCAGCTGGTATGATATAGGAGAGCTAGATTGTGATACAAGGCACAGCCAAATTTTCCTGCTTCCTTTCAACAAGGCACCTCATTTCTGCGCTGTGTCCAATGATAAAGCCAAGATCAGGAGCTAGTTGCCTGGAGGAATATAACTCATGGCTAAGTTTCAAAAATCTTCCAGGCCATGGGCATAACGTGCTAAAGGTGTTACACTGCTGAATTGTTCAGTTATTCTTGATTTGAAGTTGTATTTGGGGAAATAAAATATTTAAGCTGACTTTAGAGTAAATGTGAAACCCTAAGTTTTGGCAATTTTCAAATAGAAATGCAATTCAGAAGGGGATTTTTTTTTAAGAAAAGCAAAGTAGAAGAAGAATTAGTGTTTCCTTTATTTCAATAAACTACATTGAGGAAGCACAAATAGGTAAAAGTTATTTATGAATAACTTCTGCATATAGGCAATGTATTTATATGAATACATTCTTTACTAGCTTTAGTGTGTAGACTTCACCTTCTAATCAAACTTCTACTCTATACTCCAATATAATATTGGTTGAACAATGGGCTATTAACACCAAATCAGGAAACTTAGTTTATTTTCCAAGTCACGTGCATTATAGATTTTACTTTCCCTACATGGATAGAGATACAAAAAAAATGTGGGAGAATGAAAGAACATAGTATGGATGTGCAAACAGGAGGACAGAAAAGCATGAACAAGATTTGGGATGTGTGTGTAAAAGAGAGAGTGATAGAAAATAAAACAGTAAGAGCACGAATGGAAGAGGTCAATTAGAAACCTGCTCCAAGGACTGTCAGATATGCCATTCAAGGTGGCTGATAGTAGGTCTTCAAGATAGTTTTTGATGACCATTCCTGTATTTCCATGGTAGGGCCATTGAATTCACCACACTGAGAATTCTACAGCTGTGAAGCATTGTCGATTCGTGGACTGATAGAATTTCTCTTTTTTGTTGCCCAGAATGAGCTCAGTTAACCAGCTTTTGATATCTCTGTAGTTATCTCAAAACTCTTTCTAGACTCCCTTTTCACAAAATAAATGCTACTGCTTAACTTTCTTTGGAGAGATTCCTAAGAATGCACAGTAATATTTTCTCTTCTCATTTCATGAAAGACTCAACTTCCAATGGTCAATTCCAAAAATCAAGACCTCGTCAGTGGAAACACATTGGCAAGATCCTTTAAAACACACAATCTGTTGGCTAGTGCTACAGAATGCTAAATAATTAAGCAGCTCTCAAACCTTGCGAAGTTTATATTCCTCTTCCACCTGACCAGCATCATTCAGATGGTTTAACCATGTAGTGACATCTAACCGCTTATACATATTCTCTTCTGGGTGAATCTCCGATGATGGTAAATTAGGGCGTTTTATTGAGAACTGCATGCAAGCCTTTACATCAGACACCTGGAGGGGATGACAGATACAAGTTATAAGCTGTAAAATTGCAGTTACATCTTTTAATAGGTGCATAGAATGACACAGAAGACAGACCCAGTGGTTTCACTGCTCCCTTGGAATAAGATGCATGAAGTTTTTTTAAAAATCTGTTGCATAACACAGCAATGAACAAAACGAGCCAGAGTTTCCCATTTGTAATTCAACATGGTTAGTGAATCCTGCTTCAGAGCAATTTAACTGGAGCCTAGCTGAATGGATTTCTGTGGCTTTTGGATATGATACTAATTATTTTGGGTCTTTACTTGTTTTCTGTCATGTCACTCAGTCTGACAAACAAATCTCAAGTCTATCACCATTAGAAACAGATCCTTTTTGCCCAGTACATAGTCATATGCCAAGGACTGTTGCAAAGACTGCGTAATGAAATTTCTTGGCTCCACTGGGTACTATAATCCCATATGTGCGTCCAGCAGTGTTTCTCCCTGAAGAATTTAAACTCTAATATAGGTCGATCTGCCATAATGTGACGAGTGCGTTCCTCTGCAACCCCACGCTATACGAGAGCACTACAGAAAACTGCTTTAGCTGTTCAGTTTGCATTATCCAAACAGCATCCACAATTCATTAAACACATTATCGCCGATTTGTGTTAATGAAATATGCATCATACCAGAACAACTTGTGTTATGATGGGGAAGGCCAGTTAGCTCAGCTGGCTGGATAGTTAACATATAAATTAGATTAGTGCCAATAACACAGGGGTTGATTTCCATTCTGGCTGAGGTAAATCAGAAGTGGCTTCCTCATGTTACTTGTAAGAAAGTTCATGGTAATTTGCTAAGGTGTGATAAAACTGAGGACTTGTCTTTGGTTAGAAATTCAAGAAGAATGAGATGAAGGCAATAATAACCAACATCTGGCTTTCTTTTGCATGTGATATACAAATGAACAGATATAGATATCACAAAATATATTTCATAATGTTTCCAAAACCAATTTTATTTCAAAGATCAGTAGCTACCTAGACTATGTTGGCCTTAAACTTGAGCTCCATCTCCTTAGTGATCTCTTCACTCCTAATGCTATTGAGATCTGAAATTGAATTGTCAAACTTAGTCACTCCTTTTTAGGCTGCAAGGTAGCAAACTGTTCGTCGTCTCTAATACATCAACTCATTTTAGCATCATGAATGTGAATGTCTAGATGGTATTAAAATTCATATGGCTAGCACTATGCAATCCTGCCAGCCTCCGTTGGTCTCAGCCATGCCAAATTGTGATATCACTAAAGAGAAGTTAAAAGCTTCAAAATGCTTTTTTAGGAAATGAGAGAAGACTTAAAGACAAAAATTGGCAGGAAGGCATACTAACAATGGGTCAATATTAAATATTTTTCATAAAAGCAAACAACGTCCATGGCTGCCATTTCTGGCTGGACATACACCTGGTGGTTTCACAACAGGACTGGTCACTCCCACCTTCCCGATTTGTCAGCCTTCCAATCTCATAATCAATATTTTTACAATATAAAAGTGCAAGCGGCAAAAGAAAATTATTTATTTTATTTTTAAATTCCCCAAGCTTTCTCTTGAGTTCATTACAGCTCTGCACCAGAAATTAATCTTCTAATTACTGGAGACTACACATCACATCTCTGTGCAACATGTTCAGAATATCACAGTTTTCTGTTAAAATTGAATAATATTTTGTGTAGCAATATCAACAGGATAGGCTTTGCTGCTACTTGTAGGGTTCCACATCCAACTACAGATTGCCAATCTGCCTTTGCTAATTTAACAGTCAACTGATCAGCTATAAGATGTACAGAAATGTGCTGTCTCAGTGACCGGATTTGCCTGTTAAATCGATACAGAAATTAAGCATGATTTGATTTGTGTGATGGTGTTCCTATACTGTACTTCTTTCTTTCAAAAGAAATGCCAAGGTTCTATTCAGCCACATCAGATAACACGTAGAAAGTCTTGTCAATCTACAGCATATGCAACCATGATGAACCAAGCAAGAAAAAAGGCTTATGTAGACAACTGATCTAATTACAACTCAGATAACCAAATGGCGGATGGAACTTGAGCCTTGTCTTTACATACTTACATGCTTTTATTTACAGAGATGCATATATCCACTTGCAATCCAAAAAGAAATTTCAAAGATAAATCCCTAGTTATGCCCATCACTTAAGTAACAAGAAAGAATACACAATTCTAACATACAGAGGAATTAACACAAGATTAAAAAACAAAAAGTGGATGTCCAGGAACAACAACAGCCATAGAAATATTACTGCCAAGGAATGGGCAAACATTTCTAGAATTAAATCGGTCTCCACAAAACCACAGATGGTCCAGGCTATAATTCAGGCCAAAGGGATTTCACAAAATACTAAATTAAAATAGTGTTTTAACACCCTGGTGATTGCTCTCCTAAAATCAATTAGGGTGATGCAAATTAAATTAGGGAACACCAGCCATCAGATTGTTAACCAAGATGCCCCAAGTCTAAATCCTAGCTTAAATAATATTTGGACTTGATTAACAGCATTTGGTGAGGTTTCACAGTTTGTTAGATAGAACAGCTTAAAGGGGTGGAGAAAGGAAGGAAAGAAAAACTGTTTCAGTCAATCCCATCGTGTAAAAGTACACCTTCTACAAGCCAATATGGACTGACATTTATTGAGTAAATTTGTTGGCTCTAATGTTTACTCAACAAACTTCACCAAATACTTCCCAATTTCTTGTGAAATTAAAAAAAAACGAACAGATGAGTTGAACAAAAAAGTAGGTGATGCCCTCTTAAATAGTTGATTATAAAATGCCCCGTAGTTTGGAATGATCCTATTTGTCCTAGTATCGAATAACTGTATTGAATGATGCCCGGGAGAATAATCAAAACACACTGTAATAACAGTCTCTCCACATTAAAATTACAATTATTCTTTTGAAAGATTTTCTTCTATTTTTCCTGCCATGCATTTTCAGCTCTGCCTAATTTCTTTCAACTTTAAGTCACCTTACCCTGAAGGCTATGACACATTGGGTTATGAATCCACAAGAATTGGTTTTAATGATCATGTTTCTCCCAAACAACTGACTTTGGATCATATATCAACATAGGTTAGTTGATAGTACTTTCACCTCCTGAGTTAGAGGTTGAAATTTTTTTTAAGATTAGATTACTTATAGTGTGGAAACAGGCCCTGTGACCCAACAAGTCCACAACAACCCTCCGAAGAGCAATTCACCCAGACCCATTCCCCTTTCTTTACCCCTTCACCTAACACTACGTGCAATTTAGCATGGCCAATTCACCTAACCCAACGCCTCTCCCCAAGTCCTTCCTCCCTACCTTTTATCTTAGCCTGCTTGGCACACCCTCCTCATTCCTGAAGAAGGGCTTATGCCCGAAACGTCGATTCTCTTGCTCCTCGGATGCTGCCTGACCTGCTGCGCTTTCCAGCAACATATTTGTGAATTTGTCCAAATCAAACATCTACAATACGTTTCCAGCATGAACTCCCAGTAAACTGGCTCACAGTGTAACAGCAGCAGCTGTTTCTGTGTCAACCACAACTACTCTTCAATCCGGTTTAATATTTCATTCAATAGAATGGTGGAAAAACACAGAAAAGGCTGTATTATTGTTAAATGAAGGATCAGAGGTTCAGGGAAGGAAAGTTTTTCTATTTTGGGCAGAAAAGTATCCATCTCACTGGACAGCCCAAGTGAAATACTACAGCCCAAAAGGGCAAATGTATTCCCCAGCACCCACAGAAATGTGAAAAGGACCCCTAGGAAAATGGCAAAACACTTGCCTTGCCAAATTAAATAAGCAAAATACACATACCCAAAACAATTTCCTCTCAACTTCACAGCTTGATTGAGACCACATGCAAAGTTCATGCGTACTTCCAAACTACTACAAGACAAACTCAGTAGCCACTGTTGAAATGTCAACAGACTGTCCTATTTCCATGAGCAAAGTTGTGTCAACATAGCAATCTTTTAAACAATACATGTGCACTCTAAGATAATTTATTCATGCAAAGGTAAGCAATTCAGTATCAACATCTATACTCCTCAAATTTCCAACATTTCAAGTGACAACACAAAGGAAGAAAGGAATAGAACATAGCATTCCTACTATGTAACTTCAAGCCTACAAGTCAATTTGGAGAGATACCTCTGTCTCCTGAACTTAGTTAATTGTGAAGTTAAGGGAATTACAAGTGGAAGCCTCCCCAACCTCAGAGTTTGTGACATTCTATTGCTTTGCTCTTTCTTTCTCTGCTTAATCTCTCCACCAAATGTTGTCACACAACAGCATGATAAATTGTATAATGAAATGTAAGGTGCTGTTGAAGGGATATTTTGTAGCCAGTGCTGGTTTCTTTCTAAACTAAGTTTTTTTCCAATTATAAAGGCATTCCTTAAAATACTGCCATTGTGATAAATGCTGCAGTTTAAGGCACCATGTTACACTGCAAATCACCAATAATTTCAAGTAATGCAACCTCAAAAGGTTGCAACTTCAAGGCTGCAGGAAAAGATCTATCAGCTTTTGGGGGAACAGGTCATTTTGATCAGAGAGCACAGGGTGAAGCACAGAAATGAATAGGCAGATGTAGGCACAGGTAGTAGAAAAGGAACAGCACCTGGATGCTCAAGTGCTATCTGCTGTTGTTGTTCATTGCTCCAACTAGAAACTGAGGCTTCATAGCATTTCTGTATAAAAGAATACTATCCAAACGTTAACTTAAAGCAGTTATTTGAGTTGGAAAGCATCCCGCAAAGTCTGATGATAACTGAGGAATCCTGTCTGCAGGTCAGCAACAGTGTATTATTCTTAACTGAGTACATGACAACTCCAGCAACAAAGTCCTCAAAGACAGAGGTTCTAAACCCAGTTTGATTATCTCTTATGGATACTCCTACTGATATTACAACGACATTGTTAACTTGAACATGCTGTGAAGAACTTTGAGATAGATATTCACTGATCTCGCCATCACCAGCAATTCTACAGCCATGTGGTCATTCTGAGTATGCTCAAAGTAGAGTGACTCATTGAGGTAACAATGACGTCCAATACAGTGCTTTGATAATAAAGCTTCCCAAACTTAAGGAAAGCAGGAATTAATGTGGGATAGATGTAGTCAAGATTTTTAATGAGGTGAATGGCAGCATCCTGGGGACAGGAAAGAAGAATACTGCACATGATACGACAGAGTGTTGAGAAAAATAAGGATATGTTTCGATAACAGTGGTTGTAGTCACATGGGTTACAATAATACCCTAAACTATGATGAATCTTACATGAAAAATATCATCAAGTTATTTTACTCTACTATCATGATTTTGGATGCATACTTTTGATTTTTTATGCACTTTTCACAATTATTTTCAGTGACTGTTTAATACATCAGCACATTGTCTGAGGTTGATATCCCCTGTGGCAGCTTGGCATGAATATGAGGCACAAAATGTTTAGCAGTTTGCCATTTTGTCCGAAGGTCAGATTGAAGAATGATTTAACTTTGTAACTACCTCATTATTGATCTTAAGCTGGGAAAGTCACCTCCCTGCTGACACACCCAAGTAGCTATCTTGAAGTGTATACAACAGTTCTGTGCACGTGGATTATACAGACAACCCCTTTTACTGAGAATATACTTTCTTTTCCTTCTTCTCAGATCCTCACTTCCCACTTCCAAAACACACCAAAGTGACGAAGGAGAGTGACTCAGAAGAATTCCTACAGCTTTAGCAGTACTCTTTGCAAGCCAGAAATTTTCTCAATCAGAATCTTGTTT
This sequence comes from Hemiscyllium ocellatum, assembly GCF_020745735.1. Classification (NCBI taxonomy): domain Eukaryota; kingdom Metazoa; phylum Chordata; class Chondrichthyes; order Orectolobiformes; family Hemiscylliidae; genus Hemiscyllium; species Hemiscyllium ocellatum. The sequence continues at coordinate 21,645,519 of NC_083425.1, read as the reverse complement.
GCATAGGTCACCATGCAGGGACCAGATTGTTCTGAAAACATAGTTGCTGCCAGAGATGTGTTAACTGGTGGTCTGTTACCAGTTTGTGCAAAAGTTGGCTGTGAACAAACTGCTAATTGATTTCTCCAAATCCTTTTACATCCCAAAATGCTTTGCAAACTAGACTAATACAACTGAAATTCTGGGTACATCTAGCATATTGAAGGAAAGTCAATGGCAGACAAAAATGAATAAAACTTCCAACTTTCTGACAATATATTAAATTCATTTATCAATATAAAATGTGACAGCAAGTGGCACTATCTGTTTCTAGGTAGTTAAATTACCATGAAGTGTGTAAGTGTTTTAGTGATCCAGTGCTGAATGAGAATTAGCAAAGCTTTCCTATTCCCAAGCTCAATATGTTTACGCAATTATTTCTGGTCATGTTGTTTACATACCTGATCCTTCTGATGCGTTTCAGTGCAATATTTCCACTGTTGAAACACTTCGCTAAGTTTATCAAGACCACCATGGTGAAAATGAAAAATCTTGTACTGACTTTCACGGCTAGCAATGACTAGTTGTCCAGACGTGCAAGCTTCATCACTGGGAGGAATATATTTGAGAAACAAAACATTATATTAAATATCTTCAGAACCTGAGAGCCAATATTTTAACACATCTGTTCTGAAGGTAAGGGATGAACATTCACAGAAGCTAAGATAGATTAACATTGCCAAAATCTGGTGAGGACACAATGAACAGTATTCTTTTCTGTTTCCACAGTTAATCAGTAGCAATTTGATGTAGTTAATGGGCAACTAGTAAAAAATGAGGTCTGCAGATGCTGGAGATCACAGCTGCAAATGTGTTGCTGGTCAAAGCACAGCAGGCCAGGCAGCAAATGCTCTCTCTTAATGGGCAACTAGTCTATTAAGAAGAAAATATTTTTCTTGAGGATAATTTTATGTTGGAAATCAGATTTAAAATCAATATTTGATTGAATATTCAATGAGTTCTATCCATTATTTGAAATGAAGCAAAATTTAGCAAACGTTGGAAATCAAAAGAAGAAAAAGCAAAATAAAAAGCATCTGTGCAGAACACAAAACATAATGGCTTATAATCTTCCTTGGAGGGAGTATGGGAGCATGAAGTTCTGTCCATAGGTGCTGATGGGTACCTGTTTTAAATATTTCAGAGGCCTGCCAAACACTAGTTAAGATCTTGATCCATATTATAGAAATTACTTTGGTTTATGTGAAGAATTTTGACAACTTCAATAACAGTAACAATGTAGATAGAGGTGGAGAGGAAGACTGACATCCATTCCTTTCCAAAGTAAAATAGAATGTATATAGGATGTAAAATGCTGTACTGTTGAAGAAATGTATCATACAAACAATCCATATGGCAATTAGTTCGGGAAGTACTTTGTTTCTCCATACCTGTTCTACTTTTGCAGAAAAATTCTAACCTTTGTCTTTTCATTACTTCAATTCAGACAGTCAGCATGTGTTTTTAAGTAAAAATGACAAATGAAATGAACAGAGTTCTTTGAGGTCATGCACTGTGAAGCATACTTTGCAACAGTGCACTTCAGAGACAATTGGTAACAGGTTATGCTATCTACAGTTCTTTCCTAGTTACATATATCTTCCCATAACTTAGAAAACATTCAACAGAAAACAAGATGGTGTTTGCAACATTCTGGACAGTAATTGGAGTCAGCACGGAAACAAATCCTTTGGTCCAACTTGTCCATGCCAACCAGATATCCCAACCCAATCTAGTCCCACCTGCTAGCACCCGGTCCATATTCCTCCAAACTCTTCCAATTCACATACCCATCTAGATGCCTTTTAAATGTTGCAATCGTACCAGCCTCCATCACTTCCTCTGGTAGCTCATTCTATACACGTACCACCCTCTGCATGAAAAGGTTGCCCCTCAGGTCTCTTTTATATCTGTCCCCTCTCACCCTAAACCTAGGGAAGAATCTTTGTCTACTTATCCTATCCATGCCCCCTAATGATTTTATAGACCTACATAAGGCCACCCCTGAGCCTCTGTCGCTCCTTGGAAATCTTTTCTGATTCCTTTCAAGTTTCACATCATCTTTCCGATAGGAAGGAGACCAGAATTGCATGCAATACTCCAATAGTAACCTAACCAATATCCTGCATAGCCACAACATGACCTCCCAACTCCTGTACTCAATGCTATGACCAATAAAGGAAAACATACCAAATGCCTTCTTCACCATTCTATCTACCTGCAACTCCACTTTCAAAGAGCTATGAACCTGCACTCCAAGGTCTCTTCGTTCAGCAACATTCCCTAGGACCTTACCATTAAGTGTATAAGTCCTGCTAAGATTTGCTTTCCCAAAATGCAGTACCTCGCATTTATCTGAATTATCCATCTGCCACTTCTCAGCCCACTGGGATCTTGACCAGATGGGCTGTTGTAATCTTGAGGTGACCTTCTTCACTGTCCACTACACCTCCAATATTGATGTCATCTGCAAACTTACTAACTATACCTCTTACGTTCACATCTAAATCATTTATATAAATGACAAAAATAGTGGACTCAGCACCGATCCTTTTGGCACTCTTCTGGTCACAGGCGTCCAGTCTGAAAAACAATCCTCCATCACCACCCTCTCTGTCTTCTACCTTTGAGCCAGTTCTGTATCCAAAAGGCTAGTTCTCCCTGTATTCCATGAGATCTAACCTCGTTAACCAGTCTCCCATGGGGAACCTTGTCAAACGCCTATAGATAGCGTCCACTCCTCTGCCCTCATCAATCCTCGTTATTACCTCTTCAAAAAACTCTGTCAAGTTTGTGCGTAGGAAATCATGTCTCACAAAGTCATGTTGACTATCCTTAATCAGTCCTTGCCTTTCCAATACATGTACATCCTGTCTCTCAGGATTCCCTCCAACAACTTGCCCACCACCGATGTCAGGCTCACTGACCTATAGTTCCCTGACTTGTCCTTACCACCCTTCTTAAACAGTGGCACCACGTTAACCAACCTCCAGTCTTCCGGCACCTCACCTGTAATTATCAATGATACAAATATCTCAGCAACCAAATCACTTTTTGAAAAAATATGGACAAGAAGTGATTTATAATTTCATGAACATATCTGTGAATATATAAAACTAATGGATCATCTTATGCTTGCGAAAATGCTTTGTTTTCAGGTTTTTATCTCTCTTTAGAGTCCCAGCAATCAATTTAAAGATTATGATGAATCTTGTTGAAATGAAGTTCTCTGATAATCCTTTGAGTATAATTTTTTTGCTCTACTTTTTCCTTATATTAAAAGAAATGTGTTCAAAATATTGAGTAGCAAAAACAGCAGATAGGGGATGGCTGAAATAATAAAGAAAATCCAGGAAACTTGGAAGCATTGCAAAACGGGCTAGTGCAGAACTTCAAATGACATTAAAATTTGGTGGAGGAGGTAGATGGATGGCGGATGGTGTTCAATGTGGAAAATGACAGATTATATATTTTTGAAAAGAAGAACATGGTACAGACCTGGAGTATTGCTGGAAAGACATTTTGCCAAAACCTTTTGCCATGTACTCATCAGGATATTTGCAAGTCTACCAATGCAAAGGGGAACATTTTACAGTGTACATGAAGACAGTGCTGATTGGTTGCAAAGTGAAGTCTGATTGGTTGAGGTGTCGTCATAGTGATTGCGCCAGGTAGATGGTAACTGACAGTTAATTGCCAAACATTTAAAAATTTAAACCAGGCAGGTTGACTCTGATTTGCCAAGGTCTTACACCTAGGAATGTTGCTTAATTTAAGTTGTAACAGGTGCAATGTGCATACATGTTCTTTCTGTCTGCAAAGAACATGACCTTCAACAACAATGTAAATAGTTTCATTAAGTACAAGGGAAGCAAAGGAACTTGGGTACACAGGTATTTATGCCATTAAAAGTGGTGGACAGATTAAGAGAGCATGTACTAAAATTTACAGCGTTTTATGCTTTATTTATAGGACCATTGAGTACAAGGGCAAGAAGCTTATGTTGAATGTATTATAAGACACTAGTATGATCTCAGCTGGAGTAGTGCTTTCAGTTACGGGTGCTGCATTTTGTGAAGGAATGTGAAAGTATTGGAAAAAGTGCAAAAGAGGTTTACAGGAATGGTTCCATGGATGAGGAATTTTGTTCTTGACAAAATGATTACAGAAGCTGGGGATTGTCCTTCTTTGAGAAAGGGAGGCAGGTGAGGAATTCTGATTAAAAAAAAATCCAAATAATGTGACGCTTGGAGAGAGTACCTAGGGAAAAAATGTCACCATTCATGAAACTATCAAGAATGAGAGTGTACAGATTTGAAGTAATTATTAAATAAAGCAACACTTATATTAAGAAAACTATTTTTATGTAGTAAGTGGTTAGGGTTTGGAATACACTGCCAGACAGTATTGTGGAGGCAGATATAATCATGGCATTCAAAAGGGAGTTGGATGACTATTTGAAAAAGAATAATGTGCAAGGTTTTGGAGAGAAGGTGGGAGAATGGCACTAGGTGAGATGCTGTTTCGGAGAGTCAGTGCAGATGTTATAAGCTATGACTTCCTTTTGCAGTAGAACAATTCTGAGAAATGCTCAAGCAAGTCAGGAAGCATGTGAGAGGGGGGAAGCAGAGTTCAACATTTTTTTTTATATGCTATTCCTCAACCTGAAACTTCCTTTGTTCCTCTCCCCAAAGGTGGTTCTTGACCGGCTAAGTATTCACAGAATTTTCTGATATTTGAAATATTGTCTTTCTCAACTTGAAGATTTAAAGAAGTACTGCTTCAGATCATAACTAATGAAAAGTTAAGTATTTAACAGGAAGCAGCAAATCCATATCACCTAATAAAAAAAGCTTAAACTGCAACAGTACTAGGACTCTTGCAAACTCTTTGGGGAAACGGATGAGTAGTTATGGTCAGAAGGAGCAAATGGAAAAATTTACTGATGTGAAAAGGTACAACGCGTACATTTTAAAAATGGCAAATAACATTCAGTGCTCAGCGGCATTAATTCACAGAACTTGACAGTAATCCCCCAGCACAGTGGTGTTATCAGAAGACCACTTTCATATCCTTGATATCTTATACATCAGCAGAATAACAATCGTAATTAGATGTTAATACATTCAGGTGCCACAAGGGATATGCAAAATAAGCAAAAGAAGAATAAAGGAAGAAAGATTTTATTTTTTAAAAAAAATCAATGCAAGTCTTCAAAGTCAGGATTGGCATTTCTTCAGTCAGACTGGAATTTAATATATATTAAAATTACATAAAGCAACTCATTCCAAACCACCTAATTGTCAAATTCATATCAATATGGCAAATGTTTTAATGCAATTATTTCTTAAAGTCTAACTTCTTGTTTAAAGCAATAGATAATTTAAATTCATATTAAAAATTGGAATTCAGTGCATTTATTATATTAAAAGAATTAACATTTAAAAATTACGCTGAACCGCTTTCATTCCAAGGAAATTAAAAGTGTTGTAATCAGCTTGTTTGTCCATGCTATGACAAATCTCTGTGTCAGGTAGGAACATAACCACTGTGCCACAAGACCTTATTTTTATATCCACAATAGAATTATTAAGTTGTATGTATCAAAGTAAGCAAACTATTTATATTAAATAATGCAGTCTTGCCTGGTCATATTCATCTTGTTCCCTTAGTATTGACAGCTATTTCCCATTTGTTCATGTTCATTGACATTGTAAGCACTCATCTTAAAACAACTTGGAACATAGAATGTTACAATGCAGTACGGGTCCTTCGGCCCTTGATGATGCGCCGACCTGTGAAACCAATCCGAGGCCCATCTAACCTACACTATTCCATTTTTGTCCATGTCTATCCAATGACCATTTAAATGCTCTTAAAGCTGGTAAGTCTACTATCGTTGCAGGCAGTGCGTTCCACACTCCTACTATTCTCTGAATAAAGAAATTATCTCTGACATCTGTCCTATATAATCACCCCTCAAATTAAAGCTATGCCCCCTCATGCTAGCCATCTGAGGAAAAAGGATCTCACTGTCCACCCTATCTAACACCTCTCAACCTTCTTCTCTCTGACGAAAAACAGCCTCAAGCCCCTCAACCTTTCCTCGTAAGACCTTCCCTCCATGTCAGGCAACATCCTAGTAAATCTCCTCTGAACCTTTTCCAAAGCTTCCACATCCTTCCTATAATGCAGTGACTAAAACTGTATGCAATACTCCAAGTGTGGCCACACCAGAGTTTTGCACAGCTGCAGCATGACCTCATGGCTCTGAAACTCAATCCCTCTACTAATAAAAGTTAACACACTGTATGCCTTCTTTACAACCCTATCAACTTGGGTAACTACTTTCAGGGATCTATGTACATGGACACAGAGATCCCTCTGCTCATCTATTCTACTAACAATCTTACCATTAGCCCAGTATTCTGCATTCCTGTTGCTCCGTCCAAAGTGAATCATCTCACATGTTTCCACATTAAACTCCATTTGCCAGCTCTTAGCTTAGCTCTGCAGCTTATCTATGTCTCTCAGTAACCTGCAACGTCCTTCTGCATTATCACAACTCTGCCTACCTTACGGTCACCTGCAAAGTTACTTACCCATCCTTCTACGCCTTCATCCAGGTCGTTTATAAAAGTGACAAACAGCAGTGGATCCAAAACAGATCCTTGCGGTACACCACTCGTAACTGAACTCCAGATGAACATTTCCCATCAACCACTATCCTCTGTCTTCTTTCAGCTAGCCAATTTCTGATCAAAACCGTTAAATCACCCTCAATCCCAAGCTTCAATATTTTGTGCAATAGTCTACCGTGGGGAACCTTATCAAATGCTTTATTGAAATCCATATACACCACATCAACTGCTTTACCCTCATCCACCTGTTTGGCCACCATTTCAAAGAACTCAAAGATTTGTGAGGCACGACCTATCCTTCACAAAACCGTGTTGACTATCCCTAATCAACCTCTTTCTTTCTAGATGATTATAAATCCTATCTATTTCTTATAACCATTCCCAACACTTTACCCACAACCGAAGTAAGGCTCTATAATTACCAAGGTGGCCTCTACTCACCTTCTTGAACAAGGGAATAACTTTTGCTATCCTCCAGTCTTCTGGCACTATTCCTGTAGACAATGATGACAAAGGCTCAGCAATCTCCTCCCTGGCTTCCCACAGAATCCTAGGATACATGCCATCTGACTCAGGCGACTCATCTATTTTTTGCACTTTCTAGAATTGCTAACACCTCCTCCTTGTGAACCTCAATCCCATCTAGTCAAGTAGCCAGTATCTCAGTACTCTTCATGACAATCTTATCTTTTCCCAGTGTAAATACTGACAAAAAAAAATTCATTTAGTGATTCTCTGATTCCATGCACAACTTCCCACTACTTTCCTTGATTGGCCCTAATCTTAATCTAGTCATTCTTTTCTTACTGATATACCTCTTCGGATTTTTCTTGATCCTATCTGCCAATGACTTCTCATATCCCCTCCTGGCTCTTCTAAACTCTTTCTTTAGGTCTTTTCTAGCTAACCTGTAACTCTCAAGAACCCTAACTGAGTGTTCACATCTCATCCTCACATAAGCCTTCTTCTTCCTCTTGACTAGAGATTCAACTTCCTTAGTAAACCACAGCTCCCAGGCTCGACAACTTCCTCCTCCCTGACAGGTACATACTTATCAAGTAGCTATTCTTTGAATAAGCTCTACATTTCAATTGTGCTAAAATTTATCTTTTAGTCTTAGTAATTAAATGCAAAAATAGCAACTTTAACAGATATTAGTCAGATAAAAATCAAGTAACAAAAGAAAATGTTAATACTTTTGATAACCTAAAAGAAGAAAATCTAAGGAAATCATCCTCATAGCTAAGAAATTAGTTATCGGCAATTTAGGAAGCATACATGATACATTTACATTACATATTGATGGGAAAAAACAGTAACAAAGAACTTTCAACATGCATTTGCCTCATAATGCTTTGGCCCAATCCGATTTATGCAGGATTAAATTAACAACTGAATTTCAACAGGCACGCTTTACAACTAACCAATGCTTGCAATTCTTCATGGGGGCTCTTTTGGTGCAATGGTTGTGCCCCTACCTCTGAGCCAGAAGGCCAGTGTTCAAGGCAAACCTGCTCCAGAAGTGTGCAATAACATCCCTGAAAAGGTTTACCAGAAATGTCTTGCAACTGTTCACATTGATGGCATAATATACAATGTTCCTGAAGGGTGGGTCTTGCGCAGTGTTCCTGTAATGTAGTGGTTATCACAATTGTATCACATATGTATGAAAGGTCCCTCTGCACAAAACCAGTCAAAAACATTGTCAAAAGGTTATTCACTAAGAGGGCTCTTGTGATGCAACAGGAATGTCCCTACCTATGAAGGTCCATGTTCAAGCCCCTCTGCCTTGGAAATGGGTCCTGTAGTAGCATCCTACCTTTGGGCCACAAGGTCTGGGTTCATGCTTTTTAAAAGGACAACTTGTTTAGAGATATTATTACAGCAGGACTTGAATAAGTCCTGCAATTAGGAAGTAGCGATAATACCACTATGCCTAAAGAGCCCCAGGATCCAATTTCATGACCAAACAGGTTGATTAAAAATAACACATAACAAAATGTAGAATCAATTAGGTAAATGGAACAAATACTTGAATCATCAACCTGAGCAGTTTTTCTCTCTCACTTTTTACTTAAGACTCAAAGTTTTGAATGAAGGAGAAACTTGTAGAGGGTAGAGGGAATGAAAATCTTTCACAACTTTTAATCTTGGTAGTGTCCTTCACAACAAGGCTTAGCCCTCTCCTTTCATCTTCAGTTTAAAGTAAATTTCTGCACGTCAGCTGTTTTTAACAATGTGGCACAATGTAGGTTAACAAGTTGAATGCTTTTTAGAAAAAGGACAAGGAGAAATAGAGGAATCCGGAAAACAAACAGTGCTAATAACAAGAAATTTAGAAGTTAATAGATTTTCACATATATTTTTTGAAAATTTACAACATTTAGTTGGATTCCAAATAGGGATAATGGCAGATTCAATGCACACAATGTCTATTTGAAATTGTTATCATTTCAGAAGTCTTATGATAATAAAAAGGTTAGAGCTATCACTGGATTTGGTAAATAACAAAATTTAACTGAGATTCAATCATGGCAGATGAAATCATTAGGAAAACAAAAATCTATCATTTTTCGATTTCTTACAGAATATTCTGTTTCAGATATTGTCTAGATTTTTTTTAAATATTAAAAGCCTTCCAGAAAAACTGAACATTAATTTATTAATCTCAAGGAATCTTATCTCAAATATAAAAATTGTTCCAAGAATATTAATCCCAACCAGCAAGTCAGCTAAAACTAGGAGTTGTGGATCAGTTTAACGTGAAGGTTCAAACACAATAACCCTTCAAATACAACTATTCAACCAGCTACACTTTTAAAGCAATTCCATATAATAATAACAGAACAAATATATGTTGAATAGTTTTCAACATTTAGGTTTTACCACACCTTCCTGCAGCACAGGTATTAGGCCCATAAAGCAGGTTTGAGTTATTCAAGGTTAACGATCTAAACAGGACAGAGAACATCTTTTAGTTATAAACTTTTGGAGTTTCTCTTTAAAATAATTAATCCATCAAGATAGAAGGAAATAAATGGGTGTTAGATTTCTAACCTGAAAAAAAGGCGCAGTGATCGCATTTGGCCCAAATCAACTCTAAAAACACCGTAGAGTTGCTCAAGTGCCAACACCTTCTGCTGCTCTTCCCATTTTGTGCTGTTAGATTGTGTATAATTCTCAGAAAACTGTAAAGTGTACTGTGCATCAGATGAGTGGTCTGAGATAGAGCTCGCCAAATTAGCCATATGTTCTTCGCACATTTCCCTGCATAATGAGGAAAAAGGGAAAGAGAGTGATTATTAAAGTACAGTTTCAATAATAAAATTAGGGTGGAAAATATGCTAGGTGGGAAGTTTAAACAGCAAATTTATTATTGTCACTGATTCATTTATCCAAAGTAATCAATTTAAAAATGGGTTCGTTATATCTTTTAAGGTCTTTAACAAGTCATGCATTACCCAAAAATATTTAAATTAACATTTGAAATGGAAGACAGGTCGTTCCTAGTCAAAAGTGTAAAACATTTACCAGTTCAAAAGCAAACTACTTCTGAAGACAAAAATTTAAAACGGACACGAAAAATGCCAAAAATACTCAGGTCAGATTGCATGTATGCAGAGGGAAATGGAGACAACATTTGATGTCATTGACCTTGCGTCAATTGTTGTCAGTTCTGACGAAAGGTCATCGGTCTGAAATATTAACTGTTCCTCTCTCCAGAAATACTGTGACTTGAGTATTTCCAGCATTTTCTGTATTTATAATTAAAGTTATTAATAATGCTTGCTTCCAGAGAACATGCTCTCTGCTACTTCATGATCTCACTTGCGTTTTCCAATCCAAAAGAAGAATTTCAATTTAAGACTTCTTTTACTGCATATACCAATGAGACAAGTAAATGCAATATATTTTCCACCAACAGAGTTAGGCCACCTCTTAAACAGAACATTAGATAGATAGTTGCAAAACCAATCTTTCACATTTAAAATATATAAATGGCATTGAATCCTAGATGGATGTGAAATTAAATTAAAACAGTAAAAGACAAATTAAAAACATATGACAAATGGAAAAATTATGAATGGAATACTGAAAATGACTATGTACATATTCTAGGTCTCTATAAAGCATGTTGAATCAGATTGCTGACTCATAAGCACTTATCCTTGAATGTCAAGCTCCTAATCTTGATTGAGACACTAATGCAAGGTGAACTAGATGTCAGATGTCTCACCTACAACTCATGGGAGGTGATGACTAGGTCTATTTTCATATAATCCCAAACAGTCAGTTATAGTACAGCACAAGCCTGGCAGGGGAGCTAAAATCACTCAAACATTGTATGCCTATGTTGGCGTGGACTGCTTAGGTCCAGGGAAGGTGGGGAGAGGAAAAAGGGAAAAAAAAGGAGTATTAAAAAGCTAGAAATATATTCTGATAGTTTGCTAAATTATGAAAAACATATCATAACCATGATGCACTTAACCCAGCCAAAGAGTATTATTTCACATTAATTTTGAACAATACTAATTACTTAAATCACTTTAAGAACCATGAAAATTTGTTTGTGCATAATTTAATTGAACAGAAGCATGCTCAGGACTATTTGCCTATGCTTATATTGTTAAATAGCTACAACTTTGGACCCAAAGCTTGCCACCTGAATTATTCCTTTGAGTGATGCAGTCATAGCAAAAGTATGTGGGCTGATATACACCAATTCAGTCTCTGGAGTATGCCTTTACACTCGAGAAGAGAAGAGAACTCTGAATAGGCAAGTAATGAAACAAAGCTTAAGGGACAACACAATGCAAATTAGGCGTCCCAATGGATCTCTTGTCACCGTGGGACTATATCTTCCAATGAGTTACTGACAAGTAATCAAAAATATGTTTTGTAAGCTTCCAATGGAAAAGAAACGTTAATGCAGTTGATACTTAAAATAGAGCCTGGCCATTATACAGTATTTGTCTGTTATCTCAGTTAATACAGCTGCACATCTACATGATGATCTACAAATAGAGATATGTGTAAAACACTCCAAACAGCAATCTTGGCAATTACAGTGAAATTCAATAACCATAACAACAAATTAATTTCTTTGCTACCCTGTTCAGCATCATAAAATGGTTATTTAATGCCAAATGGGATACAACCATCCACAAAGCAAGCTAAATTTAATACACCGAGAACAGTTACATGATAGTTTGGCTAAATCATTCAGTATTGTGCATATAGTTCTTAAACTACCATCAAAAAAAGATTTGTATAACACTCCAACATTTTCTTTGTACAATTTCTTCATTGAGCATTTCAAGTAGCATTTCCTTTATCATAGAATCATACAGTAGAAAAGAGTCCCTTCAGACCATCACGTCAGTGCTGCCAAAAGTATACTACTACCTCCACTAGTTCCACTTGCCCCCACAAGACTCATAGCCTTGAATATTATGTCACTTCCAATGTTTATCCAAGTACTTTTTAAAAAGCTAGTGAAATTACCTACCTCCCTTATCCTCTCAGGCAGTGCATTCCAGACACTCACCACTCTCTGGGTGATTTTTTTTCCCCTCAAATCCTCTCTGAACCACCTGTGTTCCATGATAAAAGTGTGTTCCAGTGTTCTTTCCGGTCAACTAAGGGAAACAACTGCTTTCTACCCACTCTGATGTTCATGTCCTTCATAATCTTATACACCTCTACCTCAACCTTCTCTGCTCCAAAGCAAACAACCCAAGCTTATTTAGCCTCTTTTCATCCCTGAGAAGAGGCATTTCAGCCAACATCTTGATATATCTCCTCTCAGCCCTGTCAAGTGTAATCACATCCTTTTTCTGGTCATTTTGATGACCAGAACTGCATGCAGCTGTGGCCTAACCAAAATTCTGGACAGCTCCAATGTGAATCCCATACTCATGTAATTAATGCATTAACTGCGAAATGATTTGGAGATGCCGGTTTTGGACTAGGGTGTACAAAGTTAGAAATTACATAATACCAGGTTATAGCCCAACAGGTTTATTTGGAAGTACTAGCTTTTGGAGCACTGCTCCTTTATCAGGTGGTTATGGAGAATAAGATTGTAAGATACAGAATTTATAGCAAAAGTTTACAGTGTGATGTAACTGAAATTATATATTGAAAAAAACCTGGATTGTTAGTTAAGTCTCTCCTCTTTTAGAATGACCATGTTGGTTTCAGTTCTTTCATATGTAAATCGCAAAACCTTTTTTAAGAATGCAACTTTTAAAAAAGGTTTTGTGATTTACATATGAAAGAACTGAAACCAACATGGTCATTCTAAAAGAGGAGAGACTTAACTAACAATCCAGGCCTTTTTCAATATATAATTTCAGTTACATCACACTGTAAACTTTTGCTATAAATTCTGTGTCTTACAATCTTATTTTCCACAACCACCTGATAAAGGAGCAGCACTCCGAAAGCTAGTGCTTCCAAATAAACCTGTTGGATTATAACCTGGTGTTATGTGATGTCTAATTTTAACTGAGAAAGAGAGGCATCCTGCATACCTTATTAATCACTCTATTAACCTGCCCTGCACATTCAGGGATCGGTGGACAAGCACCTGAGCAAGATTCCCCTGTCCCTCTGAGCTTCCTACTGTCTTGCCATTCATTGAGTACTCCCTTATCTTGCTACTTCTTCCAAAGTGCATCACCTGACATTTATCAGTGTTAAACTCCTTCCACCGCTGATCTGCCTACCTGATCAGTTTATATACTAACCTAAGACCTTCTTCCTATCAACCACCCAGCCAATCTTTGTGTCACCCGCAAAATTATTTATTACCACCACATTCTCATCAACCTCATTTATGAATATCACAAACAATAATAGAGTCAGGTTGATCCTTATGGTACACCACTGCACATTAGTCTCCATTTGCACAACCTTCTGCCATCACGCTTCATCACTTGTCACTAAGTTAATTTTGGATCCAGCTTGTCAAGTTACCATGGATCCCATGTGCTTTTATATTCTTTATATGTTTTCCATGTGGGACATTATATCAACTTCAGCAAGTCCTTTGACAAAGTACATCAACAGCCCCATCCTCATTGACACAAATTCTCTTGTTTCTTTTCAGTTTTTTCCATTCATTTACGATTATTCTCATGCACTATTAATGCTAAGTTACAGCAAGAAAGACTAAGCAACATATCCACTTTTTTGGCTTCATTCCATTTTAAAACAAAAAATCGCTGTTTATCTTTGGGATCCATATTTTGTGGAGTAATCTAGGATTGTAATCTGACTGCAATTTAATATTTGGAAAGATAGAACTTTTTTTGGGAATAAGAAAAACAGAATCCTCATGTGCGGATGGAAAGTCAAATACATGCTTCGTTTAAAAGATTATTTATAGCAGTTGTGTTGAATACCTACTGTCCATTCACTAATGTATGACAGCTCACTTGAATGATTAACAAATTGCAGTCAATATCCTTCAGATGGAATGGCCAGATTGTGTGGCAATTTCAAATTGCATCTCCATTTTCAATTGTTAACATTCTATAGTTTCAAGACTTTAAAACTGCATGGCTAAAACAGCCATTAAAGAATTGTTCTTAAAATGGTAAGTTGGATATTATTAACAAAAACTCTAAAATTGGTATCAGACAAATCTAATTTTGTTACATAATAACAAGAACAACCTAAATTTATTGGTATATTTAACATGCGAAAACATTCTGAGGTGCTTCGTAAGAGCACTGATACAGTTTGACATGATACCATTTAAAGAGATATTAGGACAGTAGATGAAAAGTTGGCTGAAGAGTTTGATTTTAAGATGTATCCTAGAAAAGGAAGAGAGAGAGGTAGCAAGGTTCCAAACACAATTTCCAGAGCTGAGACTCTAGCCCGCTGGAGGCAAAGTCATCAATTTGAAGTCAAGGAAGTGAAGATCGACATGAGGCCTGAGTTGTGAGAGTGTAGAATTATCAACTTTTGGAGAACTGGAGGTTTCATAGATAGGAAAGGGCAAGGCCGTGAAGTGATCTGAACATGAGAATAAGAATCTTCAAAGCATTTGGAAGGTCACGTAGGTCAGTGAGCATGGTATTGGGAAGAGGTGTGGGGTAGGAGTAACTGCATAATAGGACTTGGAAGTATGAATCCTAAATTAACGCTACTAAATCTAGATGAGCTCAGGTTTGTACAAATAGTAAAACGTAAAAATGGAAGTCCAGTCAGGTAATTATTAGACTAGTGAAGTTTGGAGGTGACAAAGCCCAGGATTTTAGCAGAGGTAGTTGAGGCAGGGTAGAGGCTGTTGACATTATGTTGGAGGGATGACATAAGGCTAGATACTCAATTCACGGTTAAGTATGACACCAAGGTTGCATACAGTCTGATTCATTCTGAGAGGGAAATAGAATTGGTGCCCAAGAAAATAGTAGTTTTGGCAGAAGACTATGTTTAATTTGAGGTAATTTGTTTTATCAAAACTAGATTTCATACAAATACCCTGACAACATAGAGACAGATGAAAGAATCGAGAGGTTTTTAAACAAAGAGGAGTTGTTACCATCAGTATAGATGTTGAATTTGAAATTGAATTCTGATGTTGTGAAGATGCAGCATGTAAATGAAAAATTGAACTAGACAAAGGACAGATCATTCTCAGCAAGAAAGTATGCAGCAGAAGCACAGATGTAAGCAACTAGTTTCTGCACTTTTGACTGTAACCCTGGTCTTCCAGAATGTGCTCAGATAGTTCATACCATTTTATGTAACTTTTTCCACACCTGTACACAATATTATGCTATTAAAGACTGTCCTGTTTCACCGGGAAATATGTCATTACCCAGAAAGCTTTTCTTTAAAATTGTTACTTATTT
The DNA here is from genome assembly GCF_020745735.1 of Hemiscyllium ocellatum. NCBI lineage: Eukaryota > Metazoa > Chordata > Chondrichthyes > Orectolobiformes > Hemiscylliidae > Hemiscyllium > Hemiscyllium ocellatum. Next base: position 21,629,969 of record NC_083425.1, on the reverse strand, counting down.
CAAATACTCATGAAAGATATGCTTATTTGCTTATCTTTATTTTGTGAGGTAAATTCTTCATCAAATAAAAACAAACATTAAGTGAAACCTGTAAGAGAGGTTTTAGTGTCACTACCTGTTTTCTGCATCAAGAAACACAGATCTGCTACTTTCTGCCAGAGGGTCACCAACCGGAGACAAACATAACGGACTTGAGAATGTGTCAGAATCTGAGCCAATGGTGCTGTCCCGACTGACATCATCAGTGGTTAGATCATACGATGTTTCATCTTCTCCTTGCTCCCGCCTGGAACTCATCCCGTCCTGACCTCCTGCACACATCTCCAGCTCTTTCTGGTTATCGTGGCCTGTTATTGTTGAAGAAATTTGAGGGTCACTATGAGCTTGTTGCAGAGTGCTGTGGGAGATTTGCAAAGCGAGGGAATCAAGTGGTCTGCTCTGCTCTGATCTTGGTGAGCCAATATGCATGGTATTAATCATGCTCTCTGATACAGTTATTATCTCATCATCCTGCAATGGAACCGATTCTCGTGTTTTTCCTGAAGTGCTTGCAGATTGATGTGCAACAGCCGCATGTGTATGCCGGCATCTCCTACGCTGTACTTTCCGCACGGGAGAACTTTCTGGTGTGATGTACCTTAAAGCCTCTTCATCTTGTCTTTGGATACGGGTGTTTGGGATCCAAGTAATAATAAGTGTAGTTCCCAGCAATTCATCTTTTTCCAAATGTATGCATAAATATCCTGGATTTGAAGAAGAAATAAGAAATGAATCAGAGGAAAAAGTTAATTTTAGGAGATCATAAATGTAAAAAACACCCATTAAATATTACTACACAACAAAGCCTGAACATCATGATTACAAATCCATTTCAGTTCAATAACCGTAGTTTCCACTCAAATGGAAATATTTTCTCCATATCCACCCTTCCAAGCCATCACAACTCCAAGGATTTTTACTAGATTATCATAACGACAGCGAAGCATACTTTTCAGTCTCCCCAAACCTCAAACATTCCAATCTTGGGATTATCCTTGTACCCTCTCTGGCACTTCCACATCCTTCGCCATGATATGGAAACATCCTAAACCAGATATAAACTACAGTAAAGGAATAATGGCATTGCAGTCCATTCCTCTATTACATCTAAGGTTACGACTTTCCAAAACATGTTTTGTTGAGTTCTGACTACCAAAGCTGTTTTGATCATGGGATTAGAGATCATTTGATTACAGTTTATCATATTAAAAGAAAATAAAAGTATTCACACCAAGTAAATTGCCATGACCTTTTGAAATACTTTTTTTGGATTCTTCTATATATCAGAATGATTCTTGCAAACAACAAGCTCTTATCAATCCTGTTAAGCTAAATGCTGCCTAACCTGCTGTGCTTTAACCAGCAACACATTTTCAGCTAAATCCTGCAATAAGACATGTTATATTACATTTGGTGATGTAATAAAAGAAAAGGTGTTTTAAAGTGTTTTGAAATTGATGATCTTTTCCTCCAACTAATCGGGGGCGTAGTACTTGACTTTCTTTTATTCAATTAAATTTGCACAAAATAATGAATGCCATTTGAATATTACGCTGTTCTTAAAAAAGAAAAATCTGGCTCGTTTAAAAAAGTTTCTTCAATCTTTCATATTCAACAATGATGAAACATTTTTAATATACAGAATGCACTTGAAGTCACCAAGAGATGTATAATTTGGATGCAGTCAGATATTTAACATAAATTTTAATCTCAATGCTTAAGTAAAGTTATGGCAAGAAATGGAAACAGAACCAAAGGCTGAATTTTACCAAAAATGAGCTAAGTGTCAATATTGCTGAGTTTCATGGAGGGTTTCTCTCTGGAAGTCCTACCAGGGTTTCTCACACCGATTTCGGATGTACCACACTAATATGGCGCCCATTTATTCTATCTTGCTTCTCACCAGAGCACTCCCAGGAGTACCTGGGATTCCTGACATCAATGCCAAGCAGGCATGTATCCAGTCAAACATTACCAAATTATAGGTGGGGAAACCAAAGAGAAACACTTTTCAGGGCATATAGGTGGCACAGCTGATACTTCACTGCCAACACAAGTGCATATATTCATAAATCGATTGCTATTCTAAACCTATTTAGAAGCTACAAAGGTTACCTGCCCTTAGTGTTATCCCACCTTACAACCCTATTTTAGATAGCGATACTCTTCCCCAATGAGAAGTTAGGTTATAATGTGGGAGCATTACATTGGAAATGGTTGAAAATCTCCACTTTGATCCAGCAACAAAAAAAAATCTGCATTTGCCTCTGAGGACAGACAGGGAGTGCTTGACTTTCAAGCAGTACAAAAATCGATAGTAAATAAGTTATTACTGCACCCAGCTCTCATATTGGAATTGGGTGTCAATCGAGTCCTGTGTGGCCTGTTGTGCCTGATCTGCACTGCTTTATGTTGAAGGTGACATTCTTCCTGCTCAATGTCCTAAATATCTTTTTAAAATGCTGTTGCTGCCCACTCACTTTTTCACAGCCCATTACATCTCCTTTTTACAGGTTCTACTTGTGCAAAGCATAGCATGCTAAGACTATGTGGCACATTCTGTCTGGTAGGCTATAAGACCAGCCCCACACTGGTTCCAAATATTGGAACCTCATCTCCAGAATGCCTACTGTGGACCTAGTGGAAAGACAGGCTCCACCCCCTCAGCTCACTGCCTCATTTCTGATGAAGGACCTTTGCCTGAAATGTCGATTCTTCTACTCCTTATGCTCAGCCTCAGTCAGAAGGTTGTGTTACAGAGCCATCAGTGATGGTTGCAGAAAGTACGCCTTGTTTTCCGTTAATCATACTGGTAGGGCATATAGTCCTTTATAGTTTAATGTACTCCTCCATACAGTGAGACATGGGGGTACCCTGACAAGGAAAACCATGGAATGCCTCTACATTCTGATTAATGCAGCATAGTCATACCGTGCAACTGCAATAGGAGATTATAAGTGTAACATGATTACTGATACCTTGTTTCCCCACCCCTGCCTCATCCAGAAAAGACATCATTGCTTTCAAAAGAGCATGTTGACAAGTATTTAAGGTCAGAGGAAGTCAGTTCCATTCCCTTGTGCAGCCAATGAGATGTGTTTGTCTTTGTGAACTGTGGCCTACAGTGCAAGTTTTAAGGTCACCCACGTTTGATTACTTTTGCTTCACAGAGATGATAAGCTCTAATCTGCAATGACGAATGACATGGTCAAGATGGCTTGCAAGCAGGATTTATATGCTATACAGCTGGGCATCTCCAGCTATTCACATGCAAGGCAACATGATCACAGATGACTTCAATCTGTACTGTGGTAGTGCGTAATCCATTTAGTTTCCCCTTGAAGGACTTCACATTACCCACAAGTAGAGTTTGCTTATTCAGGCAATAAAACTTTCTCCTTCCACTCTGGGTATGGCTGTAGCCATTTTCTATTTCCAGCATGCATTGCAATTCATAAGAGTATGGAAGGCAATACAGTTTACGCTTGGCAGAGTGAGTCACAGACTCAGCCTGGTAACCAAAGACACCATCCACACCCCCTTTACTTTTAATTTTTTTAAAATCTATTTTTCTAATCAACCTGTTCAGAAATGTTATTACACACCTCTGGAGCATGTGAGACTTGGAACTCGGGCCCTGGATCCATGGGTAGGGTCACTACCTCTGCGGCACAAGAGGACCTCTACCCCATTTATATGTTGCGTTTCCACCCTTTACTATTATCCCCTTAGCATCAAGCACACTGTGTCCAATCACCACAATTGACTTTCCCAACTTCTGGATCAATTGTGATATGGCTCCTGATTCTTTAATTCAGCTAACCTCAGGACTGACTCCGGCCCATCCATTGGATGACTTGAATGGTCAGCCCTGGTTGATACGTGACCAGACCTCTGACTGGTGTGGAGGTGCTGGCGTTGAATTGCAGTGGACAAAGTTAGAAGTCACATGATGCCAGTTTATAGACCAACAGTTTTAGTTGAAATCACAAGTTTTCAGAAGGCTGCTCCTTTGTCAGATTAAGTGTCTTCAACTGACAAAGGAGCAGCGCTCTAAAAACTTGTGATTTTAAATAAAACTGTTGTATCAGTACCTGGTGTCATGTGACCTCTGATTACATTTCTGATTGATATCTGTACACCTCTCTGACTGCCCAACTGCACTTTCCCAAACTGGTTGCATTGGATCTGCAGGACTGATTATGGCCCATTCTCTGGATATATTGATATGGATTCCATGACACTGAGTGCCCCAAGCAGCCGACTGACTTTGTTTAAGTCCCTGGACTAATATCAGACACTGCTTTTGACTTACTGTGCTACCATGACATGACTGAATGGTGTCTCCCTTGGCCTGACATTTGTGGGGGAATCCCTTGACAGACTTTGAGACATGGCCATTTAATTGGAGCAAATGTTGGGTGTTTGCTACACATTACTGGCACTTGAGGTTGATACAATACAGTGCCATACAACAGCACATCCAGCTTGTGACTGATCACTGTTGACAATCATGACAAGCTGCCTGGCGTTGCATCTGTGCTAATCAGCAAGCCAAGACAGAAGTACTGTAAAACTTTAAGATGTGGCTAAGAGGTGAAATCACAAAAGGGCGAGGCAAGGCATAGATGCTGTGAGCACTCAAGTAACTGCAAAATGAGTGAGCACTAAGGCTAAGTAAGTGAAGAGAACTTGTTGAACGTCTTATTGAGTTGGGGTCCTCGAGTGTAAAAAGCGTTTTCGGAGCAGTCTTCCAATGAAAGGCGTCAGTAAGCTCTGAAGTGCTCTGAAGTGCAAAGTCATACTCTAAGTGACAGAGATGTATCATGAGGGTACAGTGAAGTTTGTATGTGGTCAGTGCCAACATGGCATAGATGGAGGGTGCAGGCAGTCACTATCCGTGGAGTCTGCTTTAAGATGTGAGGGGCTGCTGATAAAGGTGGAAACTGGGAAGAGCAAACAGCAAACTGGAGTGCCCAGATATTTGCTCTTTCTTTCAGGTTCAGAACTGTCACCGTCTAATTGAGAGAATGGGAAATTTCGTTTGGTTGGTAACAATAGGTCATAAAGACACACTAATATACAATAATAGATACAATCGGACTTCTTGTCACTCACTAGTGAGATTCTCATCTCAATTGAGAAGAAAAAGTCCAATTTGACAACCAATGTTGAGAATTTCACCCTATTTTTCCAACTGTCTTGCCAATGTCTACAGTGGCTGGGAAGGTTAGAATAGATTAGTGGAATAATGTTGGAACTCACATCAAACAAAAAGTAACTCACTAAATAGTTTACTTTAATTTAAGAAACCTTTGATAAGCATGGACAGGCTTAAACATAGTTAATGGCATACTTACTTCATAGAACATTACGCTGCTTAGACTTGTTATTTCTTAAATGAAAACATTTTAAGTGCAAGTTCCTTTGCAATTTCACCCCTTACAATTGTAGAATTTTTTGGTTGAGTTCATTGTGTTTGCTGTCACTGCAACAGCAGAAAGCATATTCACCACCCATGCAGTCAAAGAGTCTGTGATGTCACTGAATGTGAGACGTAGGTAGTTGCTTGCGTCAAAGAACAACAATTTGGATGCCTCTTGATTACTACTGTACTCAAATTCTCATTGCTTCACTTGCTCATTTTGTTAACCTTTTCAATGCCCTGCTCCCAACTCTAGAGTCCTCGCTGCCTCATTCACTGACTTGCTCCCTGACTAATGTGGTGAATCAGGTGACAGTCTCAATGCCAGAGGAGAAAAATGCTAATTTTCCAGCAACCTTTGAATAGCTAGGTAACCTTGCTTGTGAGTGGCAAGAGGCCTATCTGCAACAGTGAAGGGAGTAGCAAGCAATGAACAGTGAGTGAAGTACAGAATATGATGGCAAGTGTTAAATAAGGATGAGATTAGGACGATAGGGAGAGATGATATAGGATCTAAGGAGCAAAATGTTGAATCCATTTGAGTGCAGATCAGGAATAGTAAGGGGAAGAAGTCACTGGTGGGAGTAGTCTATAGGCCACCCAATAATAATGCTACAGGGGCACAGGGGATCAATCAAGAAATATGTGATTCATGTAAGAATGAAATGGCAGTAGTCATGGGAGACTTTAACATGCACATTGATTGGCCGAATCAAGTTGTTGAAGGCAGTCTTGAAGAGGAGTTCATAGAACTCATCCATGATAGCTTTCTTGAGCAGCATGTTACTGAACCTATAAGGGATTGTGCAATCTTCAAAATAGTCCTGTATAATGAGACAGGTAAAATTAATGATCTCATAGTTAAACATCCTCTCAGAAAGAATGATCACAGTTTGATCAAGTTTCAGATACAAGTGGAGAGTGAAATAGTATCATGTAAGACCAGGGTGTTATGCTTAAACAAGGGAAACTATAATGGGATGAGCAAGGATTCGGCTAAAGTAGGCTGGAACACAAGTTATATGGTGGAACAGTTGAGGAACAGTGGAGGAGTTTGAAAGAGATTTTCAGTGCTCATGGAAAGCATATTCGGTCAAAAACAAGGATAGTAAGGGTAGGAACAGTTAGTCTTGGTTATCCAAGGAAATAAAGGAAGGCATCCAATTAAAAGCTCAGGCTTACAAAGGAGCCAAGTGTAATGGGAAACATGAAGATTGGGAAAACTTTAAAAAGCACTAAAGAACTAGAAAGCAAGCAATAAAGAAAGGAAAGATAGAATATGAATGCAAACTAGCATAGAATATAAAAAGCAGGTAGGAAAGGTTTTTATAAATATATGAAATGGAAAAGGGTGGCTAAAGTGGATGTAGGTCCCTTGCAGGATGAGAGAGGGGAATTAATATTGGGTAATGCCTGAAATGGCCAAGACCTTGAGTAAGTATTTTGTGTCAGCCTTCACAGTGGAAGGCGTGTCTAACATGCCAAAGAATGATGTTAAGGATACGATGGGAGGCGAGGTCCTAAAGGTAGAGAAGTCCCTTGGTCCTGTGGAATGCATTCCAGTGTGCTGAAAGAAATGGCAGAAGTTACAGTAGATGTGTTAGTGGTTGTGCAGAGGGACTTAGGAATGCTCGTACACAAATTGCTAAAAGTTGATTTGTGGGTGCAACAAGTCATCAGAAAGGTAAATACAGTCATAGAATCATAGATATGTACAGCACAGAAACGGACCCTTCGGTCCAACTCATCCATGCCGACCAGATATCCCAACACAAATCAAGTCCCACTTGCCAGCACCCGGCCCATATCCCTCCAAACCCTTACTATTCATATAATCATCTAGATGCCTTTTAAATGTTGCAATTGTACCAGCCTCCACCACTTCCTCTGGCAGCTCATTCCATACACGTACCACCCTCTGTGTGAAAACGTTGCCCCATAGGTCTCTTTTATTTCTTTTCCCTCTCACCTTAAACCTGTGTCCTCTAGTTCTGGACTCCCTCACCCCAGGGAAAAGACTTTATCTATTTATCCTATCCATGCCCCTCAGGATTTTATAAACCTCTATAAGGTCACCCTTTAGCCTCTGACGCTCCAGGGAAAACAGCCCCAGCCTATTCAACCTCTCCCCATAGCTCAAATCATGCAACCCTGACAACATCCTTGTACATTTTTTCTGAACCCTTTCAAGTTTCACAACATCTTTCTAATAGGAAGGAGACCAGGATTGCACACAATATTCCAACAGTGCCCTAACCAATGTCCTGCACAGTCGCAACATGACCTCCCAATTCCTGTACTCAATACTCTGACCAATAAAGGAAAGCATACCAATACCAAATGCCTTCATCACTATCCTATCTATCTCCAGAGCTTTCAAAGAGCTATGAACCTGCACACCAAGTTCTCTTTGTTCGGCAACACTCCCTAGGACCTTATCATTAAATGTGCAAGTCCTGCCCTGATATGCACCCTGATAGGACCATTAAGTGTATAAGTCCTGCTCAGATTTGCTTTCCCAAAATGCAGCACCTCACATTTATCTAGATTAAACTCCACCTGCCACTTCTCAGCCTATTGGGATCTTAATCACATTGGACCATTGTAATCTTGAGGTAACCTTCTTCGCTGTCCACTGCACCTCCAATTTTGGCGTCATCTGCAAAATTACTAACTATACCTCTTATGCTCACATCCAAATCATTTATATAAATGTCGAAAAGTAGTGGATCCAGCACCGATCCTTGTGGCACTCCATTGGTCACAGGCCTCCAGTCTGAAAAACTGCCCTCCACTACCATCTTCTGTCTTCTACCTTTGAGCCAGTTCGATAACCAAATGGCGAGTTCTCCCTGTATTCCATGAGATCTAACCTTGATAACCAGCCTCCCATGGGGAACCTTGTCGAACGCCTTACTGAAGTCCACATACATCACATCTACCGCACCTTCCTCATTAACTCTCTGTTCCTTCCTCAAAAAACTCAATCAAGTTTGTGACACATGATTTCCCACGCACAAAGCCATGCTGACCATCCCTAATCAGTCCTTGCCTTTCCAAATAAATGTACATCCTGTCACTCAGGATTCCCTCCAACAACTTGACCACCACCAACGTCAGGCTCACTAGTCTATAGCTCCCTGGCTTGTCCTTACCACCTTTCTTGAACAGTGGCACCACGTTAGCCAACCTCCAGTCTTCTGGCACTTCACCTGTGTTTTTGTTTATCATTGCTAGACGGATTGAATTTCAAAACAGGAAGGTTCTGCTGCAATTGTACAAGATGTTGGTGAGGTCGCACCTGGAGTATCATGCGCTGTTCTGGTCTCCTTTCTCGAGGAAGAATATACTGGCTTTGGGAGATGGTGCAGAGGAGGTTCACCAGGTTGATTCTGGGGTCAATGCGCTTACCCCACGAGGGGAGGTGAGCTGCCTGGGACTGTACTCACTAGAATTTAGAAGAATAGAGAGTATCTTATAGAAACATATACATTTATGAAAGGGATAGATAAGATAGAGGAAGTGAAATTGTTTTTGCTGGTGGCCTCAAGGTTCAGAGGAGTGGATTTAGGACAGAGATGAGGAGGAACTGCTTTTCCAAGACAGTAGTGAATCTATGGAACTCTCTACAAAGGAAGGAATAGAGGCAGCTTCACTACATATATTCAAGACACAGGTGGATGGGTTTTTGTGGAATTGAGGGTTATGGGGATAATGCAGGTAGGAGGTGCTGAGATGATGGATAGATTAGCTATGACCTTAATGAATGATGGAGCAGGCTCGACAGGCCTCTATTACTGCTTCTATTACTATGATATTAAAACTTTGTGTCAGCAAAAGAGAAATCTCAATGTGCAATTCATGGTAAAAATTAAGATCTGATTCCTTATAGATGACTTATAATTTTATAATTTAGCATGGAGGTAAACATTCACCTATATTGGAGACCATAAAAGGTACTGCTTTTGGGTAAAAATGATAAAGCCTTCCACAAGAAATGTTCCTTAACAGCAGTAGCTAAATCCAGATAATCGCATAGAATGGAAGTGAATTTAAATGCATCAAATCACTTTACACAATCCTATTACCTAAACATCGTGACCATGGTACAGTTAAATGTTTAATCCTGTTTCAAGGACACAGTGTTTGCAATATTCAAATTTCCATTGTTAAAAATATACTGTTTGTCCTGGTTGTCAGTTATGTTTGATGAACTGAAAATTACCGATAAAATCCAGTTACATTTAGTTTTTTTTCCTACGATCAGCTAGAAGTAACTGAATTGGGATATAAATATGATAAGCTGTTCTTTTGTGTGAGCAGCCTACACTTCTGGTCAAACTGCAGTGGTTATGGATTTATCAGGATTCATCTGAACTTTACAGTATGCCCAGTCTGTTTTAGTTAATGAGTTCGAAATTATTTCCAATTTACATTATAAAGGGAAATGTTCCAACAGAATTTCATAATCCATCCTGCAAAGGACTAAAGCATGTCATAGGTCTAAAGCCTTGAAATAATACTAGATGAATATTTCGCATGTTTGCATGTAATTATTTTAAAATTTTCATTGGGGCATTGTAAAATAAATGAGCGAATGCTTCCATTAAAGTAGGAAAGGAATTTCATACACTTGACCAAGATATGTTTGATTTGCAACAGCTAAATCTCAAAGTTAAAGCATAAAACTCTAAGAGTACTTGCCGAAAGTTTGATTCTTAAGAAATGGCTGTATTGCAAAGGGAAAGAAAACACAAATGTTGCCTGCATTTGAGGGCCATTTCAAAATGTTATTTGAGGAAGGCAGGATTTTATTGTTTCAAAGCATGTCATCTTATCCATGAGTCAGTGTTTTGATACCAAACTAAAATTTTTCAGTCCATTTTTCAAGGTCCATTATTGAAAAACTCTGTGTTTCAAGTACTTCAGCATGGTCTCTCATGTGAAATTAGCCCAACTGAATCAGACATCTAGGCACATTCAATGAAATACAACTTCTGCAAAACTCAGCAGCCAAGTCTGAACAAATGTCTAATGGATAGATTACATAGACAAGATACTGGAGAGTTTGATAATCAGAGAAAGCATAATAAGAATTATTTTTTGAAATACTTATCACAGAACCCATGTCACAAGGTCATGACAGTATTTACTTTTCCTATGTAACATATATTCCTCTTCAATCTGGTCATTTCTTGACATTTCTATTGTCAAGGTTTTGAAAAACGACGAAGTAATCTCTGACCACTTCCCTGCATTCCAAACTTACTTCCAACTCTGTTTACCTCCAAAACTCCTCTTCCCCTTAAAAGATGTTTAAAACTGCATTTTCAGCTTGCTACTGCCTACACTTTGGTTTTCCATTTAATACATTCCTTATGTACCTATTAGTTACTTAATCACATTTGATATCCCCACTTCTAGTAACCTCTCTTCTCCTCTCTCCCATTCTGGTTATAACCCCTGCATAGACCCAATTTCCACTTCAAGTCCAAAGTCCTGACTAACCTATTATTGTTCCCCATCTTCCAGTGGCTCCAATTTAGAAATTTCAATCTCATGTTTCAATTTCTTATTATTTGCTCTGTTTCAGTAACCTGCACCAGCTCTGCAACCTTTAGAATAATGCATTCTTCAGACTCTGAGCTCTTTCTCCCTTTATCTTCTTCCCTTTCATTTCACCTTTGAAGTCTAAGACCTACACTCATGAATTCTCTATCTCTGTATCATTATCTGAAAAGGCCTACATAAAATCCACTCTTCTGACCAAGCTTTTGGGCCTATTACAATATTTCCTTGAAATCATGTCCATTTTTGTCTGATTATGTTTCTGTTTAGTATCTTGGAACATGTTCCTGTGCTAAAGATGCAAACTGCTGTTGGTGAGTTTTCTTCAACAAATGGCACCATGAACTCAAGTTATTGGGTAACTTCACTCATATTTTGATAAATGACTGCCAGGTTGTTCTGCTATAATGCACATTTCATTAACTCAAATTGACTATAATGCAACTATCAAATCGGGGACAAAGTTTCTAAATGCAAACTTTTAAAATGTGTGCTGGCTGTAATGCAATTACATCACCAACACTTTAAGCATTGTTTCTAAAATGCGTTTTTTCTATAAAACAGGATTGCACAAGAATGCAACCAATGCATAATAGAATAACTACCTGTAAAATTCTTCAGTCTATCACACAGTTGTCATTGTATTCTGAAAGCTTCAGGTTAAATATACAGGCGATCACTTAGTGTTTATGGCTCTTTTAAAAGAGCATACAAACTACACTCTTAAAATTGCACGTCTGTGAGACATCTTAAATATAACTCTAACAGTAGCTTGCTAATTTTTTAAAAATCCTGCGGTATCAGGGAACATGAAAAATACATTTCATAAGAATGAAGATGACAATTCTATCTTTTGATTCTATCAACTTGTTATCTTTTTGCTTTTCCAAATATTGGTACTAATAAAATGTCTACTTTCTGATCAATTATTGGTACTTTGAATATTTTGATTTGAACTCTGCTCACCTCTATCTATTTCTGTAGGTCAAGTGCAATGGCTTCAACACTAGAGGGCACTGTACATTAACCTTGGCTAAGAGAAATTAAAGACAAGTTCAGTAGCATAGAGTGGTCATGAAATACTCAAATATTCATTTTGCAATTTCAGTACACAGGCTTGAACTTAAAGGTCAAATTATTTTACACAGTCTCTCAATTCACCACTGCTATATCAAATCTATAATCTGAGACTCCAGCGCTTACCCCTACCTTATAACACTTTGCTCACACACAAACTTTCTGGCCTCTAAATGGAAAATCTCATGAAACGGCTTTACAAAAAGGGCAGCAACTAATTAACAGAAAAAGAACAAAAATGGTAAATTTTAAGCAGATGTTGTTCAAAGGCTAATTTAAAATCCTTTATATTAGATTTTCAGTAGTTGTGAAATCTGATATTTCCTCGATAAGCTGCTCACCTATATCCATGTAACCATCATGAGTACCTCCTACTTCCTGCCTTTTGCGATAGCATTTTCATAACACGGTAAAGCACAGGCAAACAATCAAGCAAGTTCTTTCAGCAAAGTGAATCTGCCAATATTTGTAGTAACTAGTAAAATCCTAACTCAAATATGTTTGCTCGGAATTAATTTATGCATGCTTACAAATAAAGTGCATACAAACTGGCAATTTTCTCGTTAAATTATTAAATGCTACAACATTTAAGTATTAAAATACTAAAATATATAACTTCATCACAATAAAAATCAGAAGAATACAGAAATGAGTGGCTCAGAAGAACCCAATATTCTGAGCATGGAAAGTCAACTCAAAGTCTTCCTTAGAAAAAGAAATATAGTTTCAAACTACATATCATAGTTTCTACATTTCAGATCCACTGAAAACAAAAATCTTAGAAAAGTTTTGATATTTTAACCAGACTATTTATTGTTAAAATAGGATAGAGAAGGTTGTTAAATGTTGTGGTTCTGTTCGCCGAGCTGGGAGTTTTTGTTGCAAACGTTTCGTCCCCTTTCTAGGTGACATCTTCAGTGCTTGGGAGCCTCCTGTGAAGCGCTTCTGTGCTGATTCCTCCAGCATTTATACTGGTTTGAATCTGCCGCTTCCGATTGTCAGTTGCTGTCCACTGCAGTGGCCGGTATATAGGGTCTAGGTCAATGTGTCTGTTGATAGAATTTGTGGATGAGTGCCATGCCTCTAGGAATTCCCTGGCTGTTCTCTGTTTGGCTTGCCCTATAATAGTGGTGTTGTCCCAATCGAATTCGTGTTGTTTGTCATCTGAGTATATGGCTACTAAGGATAGCTGGTCGTGTCGTTTCGTGGCTAGTTGGTGTTCATGGATGCGGGTTGTTAGCTGTCTTCCTGTTTGTCCTATGTAGTGTTTTGCGCAGTCCTTGCATGGGATTTTGTACACTACGTTGGTTTTGATCATGCTGGGTATCGGGTCCTTTGTCTGGTGAGTTGTTGTCTGAGAGTGGCTGTTGGTTTGTGTGCTGTTATGAGTCCTAGTGGTCGCAGCAGTCTGCCCGTCAGTTCAGAAATGCTCCTGATGTATGGGAGTGTGGCCAGTCCTTTGGGTTGTGGCATGTCCTCATTTCGTTGTCTTTCCCTAAGGCATCTGTTGATGAAATTGCGCGGGTATCCGTTTTTGGTGAATACCTTGTATAGGTGTTCTTCTTCCTCTTTTTGTAGTTCTGGTGTGCTGCAGTGTGTTGTGGCCCTTTTGAATAATGTCCTGATGCAACTTCGTTTGTGTGTGTTGGGGTGGTTGCTTTCATAGTTCAGGACTTGGTCTGTGTGTGTGGCTTTTCTGTATACCTTCGTGGTGAATTCTCTGTTCAATGTTCTTTGTACCATCACGTCTAGGAATGGGAGCTGGTTGTCCTTTTCTTCCTCTCGAATCGGATTCCTGTGAGTGTGGCGTTGATGATCCGGTGTGTGTTCTCTATTTCTGTGTTTTTAATTATTACAAAGGTGTCGTCCACGTATCTGACCCAGAGTTTGGGTTGTAATTGTCTTAAAACTGTTTTTTTCTAACCTTTGCATTGCTGCTTCTGCTATGAGTCCGGAGATCGGTGAGCCCATGGGTGTTCCGTTGATTTGATCATATATCTGGTTGTTGAATGTGAAGTGTGTTGTGAGGCACAGGTCCAGTAGTTTAAGTATGCCGCCTTTGTTAATAGGTTCAGCGTCCTGTTGTCTGTTGTGTGTGTCCAGCAGGTTGGATATTGTTTCTCTGGCTAGGGTTTTGTCAATAGAAGTGAACAGTGCCGTTACATCGAATGGGACCATAGTTTCTTCCTTGTCTATGTGTATAGTTCTGATGATGTCCAAGAATTCTTGTGTTGACTGTATAGAGTGTCTGGATCCGCTGATCAGGTGTTTCAGTTTCTGTTGTAGCTCTTTACCAGGAACACCATCACACAAACTGGCTAGTGATACTATGGGTCTGAGTGGGATGTCTGGTTTGTGTACTTTAGGTAGTCCATAGAATCTGGGGGTGTTGTTGCTTTCCGGTTTCATTCTTTGTAGGTCAGTCCTGGTTATCTGTCCGTTTTTTTGTAGATTCCTCAGTGTGTTGTTTATCCTATTGGTGAGCTGTGGAGTGGGGTCAAACTCCCTCTTTTGGTAGGTGTTGGTGTCTGCAAGTAGTTGTTCAGCTTTTTGAATGTAATCTGATTTGTCCAGTATCACCGCCATTCTGCCTTTGTCCGCTGGTAGTATGATTATGGTCTTATCGTTTCTTAGTGATTTTGGTGCTTCTTTCTCCTTGGTGTTGAGGTTGTGTGTTTGTCTTTTCCTTGTTATCATAGGTACGATACTTTGTCTCACTGTTTGTTGTGTCTCTTCTGTCAATCCATTGTTCCGGAGTGTGCATTCTAGTGCTGCTAGGAAGTCTGCTGTCTTGGCGTCCCTGTGGTTGTAGTTAAGTCTCTTGGCCAGTATTGTTCTTTCCGTGTCTGTGAGCTGTCTGTGGGAGAGGTTTTTAACCCAGGTGTGTGTTGTGGTGTCCTTTTCGTTGTGTGTTAGTTTGGCCATTTCTTCTTTTAGTGCCGTTTTTTTGTGGTGTGTGTGGTCCTGTTCTGTACTATGGTGACATCCTGTTCTATGGTCCGGGTCAATTCCTGATTGGTAGTTTTTAAAATTAACGATTTTTGGCGCGCAATTTCTTGTCTGTATTTGTGGAGTCTGTTGTGGGCATCCATAATCATTACCTGGATCATCCTGAGTCCGTTCTGTCTGGCTGTGTCTCTGACAAGACAAATACAGACAAGAAATTGCGTGCCAAAACAGATGCCCACAACACAATCCAAGGTAATGCAAAGGTTAGAAAAAACAGTTTTAAGACAATTACAACCCAAACTCTGGGTCAGATACGTGGACGACACCTTTGTAATAATTAAAAACACAGAAATAGAGAACACACACCGGATCATCAACGCCACACTCACAGGAATCCGATTCGAGAGGAAGAAAAGGACAACCAGCTCCCATTCCTAGACGTGATGGTACAAAGAACATTGAACAGAGAATTCACCACGAAGGTATACAGAAAAGCCACACACACAGACCAAGTCCTGAACTATGAAAGCAACCACCCCAACACACACAAACGAAGTTGCATCAGGACATTATTCAAAAGGGCCACAACACACTGCAGCACACCAGAACTACAAAAAGAGGAAGAAGAACACCTATACAAGGTATTCACCAAAAACGGATACCCGCGCAATTTCATCAACAGATGCCTTAGGGAAAGACAACGAAATGAGGACATGCCACAACCCAAAGGACTGGCCACACTCCCATACATCAGGAGCATTTCTGAACGGACAGCCAGACTGCTGCGGCCACTAGGACTCATAACAGCACACAAACCAACAGCCGCTCTCAGACAACAACTCACCAGGACAAAGGACCCGATACCCAGCATGATCAAAACCAACATAGTGTACAAAATCCCATGCAAGGACTGCGCAAAACACTACATAGGACAAACAGGAAGACAGCTAACAACCCGCATCCATGAACACCAACTAGCCCCGAAACGACACGACCAGCTATCCCTAGTAGCCATACACTCAGATGACAAACAACACGAATTTGATTGGGACAACACCACTATTATAGGGCAAGCCAAACAGAGAACAGCCAGGGAATTCCTAAAGGCATGGCACTCATCCACAAATTCTATCAACAGACACATTGACCTAGACCCTATATACCGGCCACTGCAGCGGACAGCAACTGACAACCGGAAGCGGCAGATTCAAACCAGTATAAATGCCGGAGGAATCAGCACAGAAGCGCTTCACAGGAGGCTCCTAAGCACTGAAGATATCACCTAGAAAGGGGACGAAACGTTTGCAACAAAAACTCCCAGCTCGGCGAACAGAACCACAACAACAAGCGCCCGAGCTACAAATCTTCTCACAAACTTTGAAAGGTTGTTAAATGATTTGTCATGTAGAATGATGTGGCAGTCTAAATAAATGGCTTTTCTGTAAACGCCTCAAACCATAATTTAAATTAAGTAGAGAATAAACATCTTCGATCTGAAAATCTTTCCAAATAGCTTCATTGGTCCTGCAACCTGTAAATTGTTTCAGAGATGTAGAGGATAGGATAGCAAAGTCAATTCTGGATAGGAGCGAGAGTAACAGGGGTAGTTGTTATGGGGGACTTTAACTTTCCAAATATTGGTGGGAAATATTATAGTTAGAGTACTTTAGATGGGTCAGTTTTTGTCCAATGTGTGCGGGATGGTTTCCGGGCACAGTATGTAGACAAGCCAAGAAGGGGTGAGGTCACATTGGATTTGGCACTGGGTAATGAACCTGACCAGGTATTAGATTTGGAAGTAGTTGATCACTTTGGTGATAGCAATGACAATTCAATTATGTTTACTTTAGTGATGGAAAGGGATAGGTACATAGCGCAGGACAAGAGTTATAGCTGGGGGAAAGACAGTTATGATGGAATCAGGCAAGATTTAGGATGCATAGGATGAGGAAGGAAACTGCAGGGGATGGGCACAATTGAAATGTGGAGCGTGACAGCAGGGAGGAAGTGGTTGAGCGAAGTCGCTGTGATTTACTAAAGAAGTTAAATCTCTTGTCAAGGGGAAGAAGACAGCTTATGTGAGAATGAGATGTGAAGGCTGAGTTAGGGCGTTTGAGAGTTACACAATAGCCAGGAAAGGCCAAAAGATAGAGCTAAAAAGAGCCAGGAAGGGACATGGGAAGTCGTTTGCAAATAGGATCAAGGAAAACCCTAAAGCTTTCTATAGGTATATCAGGAAAAAAACAATGACTAGAGAAAGATTAGGGCGAATCAAGGAAAGTAGTGGGAAGTTGTGTGTCAGAAGAGATGGGGAAGCACGAGATGAATTTTTTTGTTAGTATTCATACTGGGAAAAGACATTACCGAGGAGAATACTGGATACAAGCTACTAGACTAGATGGGATTGAAGTTCACAAGGAGGTGTTAGGAATTCTGTAAAGTGTGAAAATAGATAAGTCCCCTGGGTCAGATGGGATTTATCCTAGGATTCTCTGGGAAGCCAGGGAGGAGATTGCAGAGCCTTTGGTTTTGATCTTTATGTCGTCATTGTCTACAGGAATAATGCCAGAAGACTGGAGGATAGCAAATGTTGTCCTCTTGTTAAAAGGGGAGGATAGACAATCCTAGTAATTACAGACCAGTGAGCCTTACTTTGGTTGTGGAAAGTGTTATGAGAGATAGGATTTATAATCATCTAGAAAGGAATTCATTGATTAAGGATAGTCAACACGGTTTTGTGAAGGGCAGGTCATGCCTCACAAACCTTACTGAGTTGTTTGAGATGGTGACCAAACAGGTGGATGAGGGTGAAGCAATTGATGTGGTGTATATGGATTTCAGTAAAGCGTTTGATAAGTTTCCCCCGGTAGGCAAATTGCACAAAATACGGAGGTATAGGATTGAGCGTAATTTAATGGTTTGGATCAGAAATTGGCTTGCTGAAAGAAGACAGAGTGATGGTTGATGGAAAATGTTCATCCTGAAGTTCAGTTACGAGTGGTGTACCACATGGATCTGTTTTGGGTCCATTGCTGTTTGCCACTTTTATAAATGACCTAGATGAGGGCATAAAAAGGATGGGTTAGTAAACTTTGCGGATGACACTAAGGTCAGTGAAGCTGGGGTTAATGCTGAAGCATGTTGCAGGTTACAGAGGGACATAGATAAGCTGCAGAGCTGGCAAATGGAGTTTAATGTGGAAATGTGCGAGGTGATTCATTTTGGAAGGAGAAACAGGAATGCAGAGCACTGGGCTAATGGTAAGATTCTTGGTAGTGTAGATGAGCAGAGGGATCTCTGTGTCCATGTACCTAGATCCTGAAAGTTGCCACCCAGGTTGATAGGGTTGTTAAGAAGGCATACGTTGTGTTAACTTCTATTTGAACAGGAATTGGGTTTTGGAGCCATGAGGTCATGCTGCAGTTGTACAAAACCCTGGTGTGGCGACATTTGGAGTATTATGGACAGTTCTGGTCACTGCATTATAGGAAAGATGTGGGTTCAGAGGAGATTTACTAGTATGTTGCTTGGTATGGAGGAAAGGTCTTACAAGGAAAGGTTGAGGGACTTGAGGTTATTTTCATTAGAAAGAAGAAGGTTGGGAGGTGACTTAATTGAGACATAATTGTGGGCGGCACGGTGGCACAGTGGTTAGCACTGCTGCCTCACAGCGCTCGAGACCCGGGTTCAATTCCCGACTCAGGCGACAGACTGTGTGGAGTTTGCACGTTCTCCCCGTGTCTGCGTGGGTTTCCTCCGGGTGCTCCGGTTTCCTCCCACAATCCAAAGATGTGCGAGTCAGGTGAATTGGCCATGCTAAATTGCCCGTAGTGTTAGGTAAGGGGTAAATGTAGGGGTATGGGTGGGTTGCGCTTCGGCGGGTCGGTGTGGACTTGTTGGGCCGAAGGGCCTGTTTCCACACTGTAAGTAATCTAATCTAATCTAATCTAATCTAAGTAATAAGAGGGTGGACAATAAGAGCCTTTTTCCTTGGATGGTGATTGCGAGCATGAGGGGACATCGCTTTAAATTGAGGGTTATAGTTATAGGACAGATGTCAGATGTAGTTTCTTTACTCAGAGAGTAGTAGGGTTGTGGAACACTGCCTACAACAGTAATAGATTCACCAATTTTAAGGGCATTTAAATGGTTATTGGATAAACATATGAATGAAAATGGAATAGTGTAGGATAGATAGAGTCTTCAGATTGGGGGCCGAAGGACCTGTACTGCGCTGTATGATTCCAGGTGATTAAGAGAGTCAAAAGTGAAGTACAAATAGTGTGAGTGAAGTGTCGTCTGGCTGAGTAATACATCTATGCAAGTGACCAAAAGTACAAACGGTGAGTGTAAAGTCACTTGCTAGTCAGCTGATGACACTTTACTCACACCATTTGACATTTTTGATAACCTGCAAACACTTGTCATTTGGCCTGTCGACACTCCACTCACACTATTTGTACTTATCTTTTGACACTCTTAATCAGCTGAAATGATTGTGCTGTTACCTCTCTGCATATAAATTCTGTGCTAGTGTGCTGCTCTTCACTTCACCTGATGAAGGAGCAATACTCTGACAAGTTGTAATTTCAAATACAGAGAAACCTCGATTATCCAAAGGACATGGGCAGGGATACTTCATTCAGTTACTCAAATTCCGGATAACATCGTTTAACCGAGCACGTGGGACCTTGTGATTTTGCCAGATAATCCAATATTGGGATAATCAAGGTTCCCTGTAAACCTGTTGGACTATAACCTGGCGCCGTGTGACTTCTACAAATCATGAAAAGAGAAAAGTTGCATTTTGTGGAATTAGAAAATAAACTAAAACTTGTTGATACCATTGACCCATAACAGGAGAAGAGGTTAACTCTGTCTCTTATGGTGAATTTAAGTTCAGTTGAGATTAATATTAATTAACAATATTTTTTCGAGCATTAAGGTTCTGCATTGATGGCACTGTTGAACAAAAGCTAAAAAACAGGTTGATTTAGAAAGTGCTTTTGTTTAAAAAATGCAAGTCTTCCCTTCAGATGTGAGTTTTGGACCAATGAACCACCAAAAGAAAAGACAATCTCATTTTGAGTTCTGTTGCTGCCTTCTTTATGCTGATTGGCAAGAAGATAATACAGATACCCTCCAGTTTTTATTTAGTACAGCAGTTGTCTTCCACAATGTACAACCTTGCTGGTTATCATGATTTTCTCTGTGATGAGTGATGTTACTCCCAATTTATGGTTGTTGGCTAACCTCTAAAGAGAAAACAAACTCAGTATCCAATCCAAAAATTGGTTAAACATTGGATGCAATTACAAGTTTTACTATTTTTAACTTCAGTTTGCAATTCAATTGTTCAGCAGAATCAGCACATTAAAGAGTGAAACTTGTTTAAATCTGAACCATTAACAGCAGTTCAGCTTTATGTACCATACCTGGGTGGTGCTCTCCAAGACCTCGTAGCACATCGGACGGATGGACACAAACATTGTTCTTTGAGTAAATAATTTCGCCATCCAAAATTCTGGAGGATCCACTTGACTGATTAAAGGTCAGGAGGTCAGAGGCTTTTGAAGATGCACGCCGCAGGAGCTGACCCAGAGACATCTCCAAGAATTTCTTTCCATCATCTGAAGTCTTCAGCCTAGTTCAAAGCAAAAATATAAATTTCTTAAAAACCAAATTAAAACCCTGCTGAAGGATAATAACTCCAGCTCCTTGAAGAAGTTGCTGGATCCAGCTATCCCTTCCACCCCATTTGTTCTACTTAAACCATGACAATATGACCAATATCATCAAATCATATCTTGGTCAGTCGCCTTTCTTGTCAGCAAATTCTCTTCCAACCGGTATCTCACTTCCGCCACTCTTCATGTTTTATGATTAAATTTGTTGTTCTCTACGACCTCTCAATCTAATTCTCATCAAACAAATCACTCATCAACCTTATTTTCAGGTTTCCTGACCTAGTTCACAGTTCCTTCACCTCAACTACTGTACTCCTCCTTTTCTGCAGCCACATCATGTTCCTCCAAAGCAACTTCATGGTCATCTAGTTGGGTAAGGTTGCTCTCTCCTGCTTCCATTCATATTTGTATAATCAAAGTAAGTGAATCGCTTGCAATGGCTTCACTTTCACTCTCCCATACCATTACTTTAGGTGTTCTCCAAGGCTGTATCCTTGCCTGCAGCTATTTCACACGTCCATGTTTTGTCTTCAGCATCCATTAGCATACCGCAGATTTGACAAGTCCACTGGTGACAGCCAAGTTTAACATACCAGCACCAGTCCAAGTTCTCCCTTACCTCTAAAATTGTCACACTGCTTTTGTAAAATCCAGTATTGTAGGAGAAATCTCTTCCAAATATATCTTGGGAAAACTAAAGCCGCTGCTTTCAGTAACCTCGACAAAATTCCATTCCTGTCCCTGATTCTATTCCTGACCCCAGCAATTAGCTGAACTGCACCCTGCAAGTCACATTTGACAACACATGAACTTCTGACCACATGCTCGGCATCAAGACGACCTATTCCTACCTCTGTCAGCTCTTGATGAACTCATTTCAACACTTCTGAAATTTGCATCCATGTCATTGTAACCTCCAGTCTTAAGTTTTTCTGTGTTTTCTCGGTCAATCTTTCAAATTGCATCTGACATGAATTCTAGGTCATCCAAAATTCTGATGTTAAGGAATACTTATCTCAACCTCCAACTGTTGATCTACATTAATGTCTAATATAGCCATGTCTGAATTGTAAATTCTCATCTTTGCTTTCAATTTCTTCTTTGGCCTTATCTCTTTTTTTCTCTGTAGCTTTTGCTATCCTTTCAAAATCTTTTTGCTCAATCACTTCTTGAATCTGTCAACTTTAATTTGCAGCTACATGCTAGATACCAAGATTCTAAGCTCTGGAACTCAGTGTCTAAGCATCTCTGCCTCTCTCCTCCTCTAGGATATGCCTTAAAACATACTTTTCACCAAACTTTTGATCATCCAACCTATGATTTTCCAAACCTCACTGCAACCAAGTACCTGTGTCACATAATTGCAAGATTTTGCTGTTGTTGACTAAGTGGAATCTTCCTGTAGCCCATTGCCATGGCTTACAAAACTAAATCGACAAATTACTGAAAAATGGGATTAGAATAGTTGTTTTTTTCTTTTCTTTACTGGCACAGACTTAACAGGCCAAAAGGGCCTTTTCCTGTGCTGTAGACCTCTATGAGTTTCAAAGTTTGGGAGAAGATTTGTAGCTCGGGTGCTCGTTGTTGTGGTTCTGTTCGCCGAGCTGGTAGTTTTTGTTGCAAATGTTTCATCCCCTTTCTAGGTGATATCCTCAGTGCTTGGGAGCCTCCTGTGAAGCGTTTCTGTGCTGTTTCCTCCAGCATTTATAGTGGCTTGTCTCTGCCGCTTCCGGTTGTCAGTTGCTGTCCGCTGCAGTGGCCGGTATATTAGGTCCAGGTCGATGTGTTTGTTGATAGAATCAATGACATGGCACTCATCCATTGATTCTATCGACCTGGACCCAATATACCGGCCAATGCAGCGGACAGCAACTGACAACCGGAAGCGGCAGAGACAAGCACTTTAAATGCCGGAGGAAACAGCACAGAAGCGCTTCACAGGAGGCTCTCAAACACTGAGGATGTCACCTAGAAAGGGGACGAAAGGTTTGCAACAAAAACTACCAGCTCGGCGAACAGAACCACAACAACCTCTATGACTCTTAGGACCCTCACCTTCTTAAGAGAAGTGGGGAGCAGAACAGGCAGATTTAGAGTGGATAATAGAACCTATTATAGGTCAAAAAAGAAAAGAGAACGAGAAAAAGAAATACATGGAACAAACATATTATGAAGACTCGAGTGTTTAAAAACATGCATTAAAAGTTTGAATCCTTTTGGAATTCAAATCAGAGAAGAGATTTTTAAAATTCTTTTGTGGGATTGTGGGCATTACTGAGAGGGCAGCATTTATTGCCTGCCCCTAGTTGCCCTTGAGAAGGTGGTGGTGAGCTGACTTCTTGAACTGCTGCAGTCCAATTGTTGTGGATTGACCCACAATATCATTCAGGAAGGAATTTCAGGACCTTGACCTGGTGACAGTGAAGGAAATGGTGAAGTATTTCCAAGATGGTGAGTGGTTGGGAAGGGAACTTGCAGATGGTGGCGTTTCCACCTATCTGCTGCCCTTGTCATTGAAGTGGTTGCAGATTTTGAAGGTGCTATCAGAGGATCTTTGGTGAATTTCTGTACACTGCTGCTACTCAGCGTCAGCATGGAGAGAGTGGATGTTTGTGGATGTGGTGCCATCAAGCAGACTGCTTTGTCCTAGATGATATCAAACTTCTCGACTGTTGCTGGAGTTGCACAGATCCAGACAAATGGTGGGTATTCCATCACACTTGTGCCATGGACAGACTTTGGTGAGTCGGGAAGTAAGTTACTTGCCGCAGTCTTCTTTGCCCCTGACCTGCTCTTGTAGCCACTGTACTTATGTCGCGAGTCCAGTTGAGTTTCTGGTCAATAGAAGCTTCACTGAATTCACCAATGATCAACATCCTTAATGATAACACCATTGATGTCAAGGGGTGGTAGTTAGATTGTTTCTTTTGGTGATGGTCAATGCCTGGGTATTTGTGTAGCATGAATGTTACTTGCCACTTGTCAGCCCAAGCATGGATATTGTCTAGATCTTGATGCATTTGAATGTGGACTTCTTCAGTATTTGAGGGAGTTGCGAGTACTGCTGAACATTGAGCACTTCTTGCCAAACATCCCCACTTCTGATCTTGTGATGGAGGGAAACAGCTGAAGACGGTTGGGCCTAGGATACCATCCTGAGGAACTCCTGTAGAGATGTCCTGGAACTGAATAACGTTTTGTTGTGAAGTAATGTGATGGAATTCCAAATGAAAAGCATCTCTCATTGCATAAATGTGACCATTTTTTATTTGCCAATCTGAAATGAACAGCAAATTTGAGCCGCCTGAGCAGGCCCTCAGAGTCAGCAGCTCTGAAGGATAACTGACTAATGTGATGTGAGATTATCAAATATAGGACAAGTCTGTGCAGTCAATAACAGGATACATATTTACAATGGTAGCCTGATTCATGAGACGAATGGTTGAACAGCAAGGCACAAAGTATTGCTTGGTTTGGTTCAGGACCCATTCTGGTATCAGACTCTCTGCTGCACAGACGAAGGGGCTGAACTGAGAAAGTGTAGGATTCACTGACCTCTGTTTTTTTGGGGCCTCTTTTCAAGTAACAGATCATTCCTTTTCTTTTTGCCACTTCCAACACCATTCGGACAGTCAGCCTCTAGGTGGTTTTGGCCGCTAAATATCCAATTGTCTGACATTAATGTCTACCATATTCAAATTTCATTTGCAATGGTCCCTATAGCAGCAGTATGACTGTCCTTGTCATAGGAGAAGGCGAGGACTGCAGATGCTGGAGATCAGAGTTGTGTGTGTGGTGCTGGCAAAGCACAGCAGGTTAGGTAGTATTCGAGGAGCAGGAAAGTCAATGTTTTGGATAAGAGCCCTTCAGCAGGAATGAGGCTTGTGAGCTGTGCGGGTAGAGAGGTAAATGGGAGGGGAGTGGGTCTAGGAGTGGGGGGGGGGGGGGGGGGGGGGGGGGCGGGTGCGATAGGTAGATGGAGGTGAGGGTAATGGTGATAGGTCGAAGAGGAGGGTGGAGCGGATAGATGGGAAGGAAGATGGACAGATAGGACAGGTCATGAGGGCGATGCCGAGTTGGAGTTTGAAGCGGGATAAGGTGAAGGGTGGGGAAATGAGGAAACTAGCAAAGTCCACATTGATGCTGTAATGATGCCCTAGTCACAACCCAGTGGCCAGTTCACAGTACAGAAGATCTTTAGGTATACAGTTGTCAATCAATACCTAGTGGTGGCTGAGCCTTCACAGGAATTAGCTTTGTAATGACTGATGGATTTAGCACATGCAAGGACCTCTTAGTTGGTTCCAACATGAGACTTTGAGGATATGGTTGAAACTAAAAATGTGAACACTGTTCAGCCTTTTCTCCTGATAAGCTTATTTGGCCCAGTTCTTACTCTTATGAAGGATTACAAGGAGAATATAGGTTAGTTAGTCTTGAAGTTTGATGTTCTCCATCAGGCTTCTGTTACACTACATTCTCTTCCTCATCTGTATATAACTGTAGTTATTGCATGTATTGATTTCTTTTTAAAAACTTGTTGGACATGAGCATCATTGCCTGGGCCAACATTTATTGCCACTCCATAGTTACACTTGAGAAGGTGGTGATAAGATGATTTCTTGAACCGCTGCAGTCCAAGTGCTCTACGTAGACCTACAATGCTGTTAGGGAGGCAGTTCCAGGATTTTGACCCTGCAACACTGAAGGAACATGATACAGTTCCAAGTCTGGATGATGAATGGCTTGGAATGAAACTTGTCAGTGACAGTGTTCCCCTGTCGTTTTAGATGGTATTGGTCATGCACTCAAAATGTGCTTTCTAAGAATCTTTGGTGAAATTTGCACTACATCTTGAATGTGGTAGGTACTTGGTTATGATAGAGTGCCATATCAAAGGCTATTGTAGAAACTAAAAGCTCATGGTATAGGGGGCATCATATTGGCATGGATAGAAGAGTGGCTGGTTAACAGGAAATAGAGACTAGGCATGAATGCAATGAGTGATGTGCCACAGGGATCAGTGCTGGGAGCTCAATGGTTTACAAGTTATTCAACAACTTGGATGAACGAATGGAAGATTTACTGACGTCACATAGGCAAGAAGTTTCGAACAAGAGACTACAAAAAGATATTGATAAGTGACTGGGCAAAGATCTGGCAAATGGAGCATTATGTGGAAAAAATGTGAAATTGTCCATTTTGGATGGAAGGATTTGAGAAAAGCATATTATCTAAATGGCAAGAGAATGTAGAGTTGAGATGCAAAGGATTCTTGATGTCCTAGCCTACAAATAGCAAAAGACTATATGCAGGTGCAAAAGTAATTAAGGAAGTTAATGGAATGTGATCATTTATTACAAAGGGAACTGAATACAAAAAAACAAAGATTATCCTCCAATTTTACAGGCACTGGTGAATATGTCTTGAGCACTGGGCACAGCACTGGTCACCTTATTTAAGAAAGGATTTAAGTACACTGGAAGCAGTTCAGAGAAGTTTACCAGACTAATACCTGGACTGGGTGGGTTGTCTCATGAGGAATGATTGCAAAGGCTCAGCTTCTATCTGCTGGAGCTTTAGAGTCATGAAAGAGGTGACTTGTTTGAAACATAAGATCCCAAGCTTCTTGACAGGTTGAATGTGGAGAGAATGTCTCCTCTTCTTTGAAGGAAATATAATCACTGTTTAAAATTTAAAGGAGTCACCTATTGAAAAGTGGTGATACAAAATTCTTTCTTTACAGTGGGTTATGATGCTTTGGAAATCTCTTCTTGAAAAAGACATTGGAAGCAGGGCTTGATAGATTCTGCTTTGTCAGAGTAGGTAGATATGTGGATTTGAGGTTATAATCAGATCAGACATGATCTTATTAAATTGGGGAGCAGGCTTGAAGGGCCGTTTTTTATGGCCTTGCCTGGTTTGATCTACACATCACTCCACACTAACAGCAATGCGGTGGACTCTTAACTGAATGGAATAGCAACCTACCAGTTGTACCAAACCACTAAATAAAAACACAAAAAAAAAAGCAACATGGAACTAGGCATCAGAAATAACAATGGCAGAGCTAGTCTTGTTGACCTGCAAAATCCTCCTTACAAACATTCTGGGTTTCTGTCAAAGTGGGAGAGCTCTTCCTATCTAGACAAATAATAGTGTGGCAGTCTTACTCACAGAACCATACTTTATAAGTCAATATCCCAGACACCACACCCTACATTTTTACATATATCCTATCTAACCTTTAGACTGGTATAGGCGGCAGCACCTTGGAATACATCAGCAGGGAATTGTCCTGGGGGTCTTAAATATTGACTCTGGACCCCCATGTAGCCTCATGACATCAGGTCAAACACGGTTAGGGAACCTCCTGCTGATTACCACCTATGGTCCTCCCTCAGCTGATGAATCAATACTCTTCCATGTTGAACACCAGTTAGAGGAAGTAGTAAGAGTGGCAAGGGCATAGAATGTCTTCTGGTTTGTGGCATTTAATGTCAACCAGCCGGGGTAGCTTGACAGCATCACGACTGACTGAGTTGCCCGAGTGGGGTTGTGGCAGATTGTGGGGGAACCAACAAAGTGAAAATCTACTAGACCAGATTCTCAATGTACCTATCACAAATACACCTGCTACTGACAGAATAGGTGAGAATGATCATTGCACAATCCTTGTGAAGGCAAAACCTCCATCTTCACTCTAAACATATCCTTCATACCTTTTATTTAGTTGTGTGACATGGGTTAGAATAGATTCAAAACAAATCCAGAGTTCAAAATTGGGCCATCAGCAGCATTGTTTTCAACGGTAATTTGTAAAATCACAGCCCCCTTTTACCATCGAGCCAAAGGAGCGACATAGTTCATTAAAGAGTGGAGAAGGACATACCAGCAGGAGCACCAGGCACATATAAAAATGTGGAATCAACTAGATGAAGCTACATCACAGGATTACTTGCATGCCAAACACCATAAGTAGTATCCACTCAACAGACCTAAGTGATTCCACAACCAATGGATCATATCAGAACTCTTATATTGCTATAGCTAGTTGTGAATTAAACAAGAGGGGGAGTAGACTCCATCAATATCCTAATTTTGATGAGGGTGGAGCAAAAGACAAAGATTGAAATACTTGTAACCAATGTGAGCAAGCTGATAGAATGTCCATCCAAAAAAAATTGCATCTCACTGAAAGACCAGTACAGATTACACACTATATTCGTGTTGCACCATTTGCCTCCAACTGTGTTTTCACTCTTCATGCTGCCTGTGAGAGGTATCTCTCTTGCTCAACATTCCGACAAGAGATGTTCCTTTACTATGATTCACCTTTTAGAAAAAGCTAAAGACAATTGAGAGCAACGTTGGTATGTTAGCCAGCATGTAGCTTTCAATACAGTACATCCAGTGAAAAATATACTCTAGGTTGGATTTTGCAGTCATTGCTGACTTCAAAAGAAAACTGTCTCAAAATCTAGCAATTTCAGCGGTGTGACCTTTTCTTATTCCAAGTGACAGATCATTAGCCATCAAGATTATTTAACCACGAATCACACTGAAATATGCACCCAGACAGCCAACAAGGAAATGAAACCACAGAATTCCATCACTATAATTTTTGTTAATATCTAGAGCAAAATAAATTATTAGAATTTACAGAGGACTTTCAGGTTAAAAGATAAAAGAGCAATTTATAATTAAAATATTGAATAATATAATGGAGAAATTTGATATTTAAAAATAGAATTAATATTTCACGGCCACTGAGTTTGTTTAGCTGTATTTATGAACTTCTAGATTTAAACCTAGTTACATGACAATTAACAAGATAACACTGTGCAAATTTTTCAGGTGTTTTTGCAATAGATGAAGATGCAAGAGTGAAAGTTCTTGCAAGTGACAGATTCCCCACAGATTGTAGGCTATGAAAATCCTAGCAGGTCACCTTCTAAAGAAGCATAGAGTCACTCTCAGCAACTCCAGCAAGTGTGGACACCAGAAGTTGCTATTAGTTTCAGAGGAGTAATGGTGATAGATGCGATCAATTTTGCTGTAATTACTATTGCAAAACATGAGTCAATATGTTGTGAAGTGAAGAAGGAATTAATACTTACAATCTGAAGTCTTTTCCTCAGTAAAGGGTTCTGACATCTGAAATAAAACAGAAGGAGCTATTTGGAACTAGACATGCCACAGTCAGCAGATTGACAACTTCATAGATCTCCAGCAGATCATCAGTGACTGAAATTTTAGACTTAATCAGAAAATCAATATTAAGAAATTTTGTGAAAATGCTATATACTGAAAACTTGACTCAAACATTATAAATATTGATAAAACAACTCATTTATCGATTGCTTCTTTAACTCTATGATTTCTAAGTCATTCTGAGCAGATATCTCTGCCTCCTGCACACTTATTTTCCTCAACTCTCAGCATTCTTCTGTATTCCCTCCACTGGTCAATCTCTGCACTTGGCTAACACTCATCACATTCAGTGTTTTGGGACAGAGGTAGTAAAGTCCGTAATCAGTTCCAACTTAACCTTAATGAAAGCTGCAGCAGGCTCAATAGGCCAAATGGCCTATGATTGCTACAATTATTTAGGGTATCATGTACCTTTTAATATCTTTGTAATTCACTGTCATGGCATTGCAAAATCTCACAAACTGTCCCAACGCCACAGTGTTGGTGATAAGTTATTCATGAAGGCTTGGTTGACCAAATCAACAACTTGCATTCATAAGCAGCCCATATCATAATAAAATGTCCCAAAGTATTTCACAGGAATGTTACAAAGTAAAATTTAACAACAAGCATGAAAGGTTGCAGCATAACAGACAGCTGAAGTTTTGTTTGGAAATGAGAGTCTTAAAAACAGATTGAGAGACTGAACAGTTTAGGCACTAAAGGAATAGCCATCAACTGTTGTTGAGAAATTTAAATTCTATATGTTCAAAAGGCCTAGATTAAAGGAGAACAGATTCCAGAAAGTTGTAAGCTACAAAAGGTACGAACAAGGAACAACAGCAAGCCACTCGGCCTTTTGAACCTTCTCCATCATTCAAGCAGATCACGATTTGAACTTCAACTCTACATTCCTGCATGTGCCCAATAAGCTGTCATCCTCTTGGTAATTAAGAATATGTCTAACAAGCTTAGTTTTAAAAGTACATGAATATAAAGCATCCACTGCCTTTTGAGGAAGAGAATTCCCAAGAGACTCGAACCTCAGAGAGAAAAGGTTCCCTTATCTTTGTCTTAAATAGGCAACTTCTTATTCTTAAACTATGACCCCTAGTTCTAGAATCTCCCACAAGAATCATCCTTTCAACATCCAGCCCGCTCAAGATCTTACATGTTTCAATTAAGTCACCCTGACTCTAAGTTCCAGAGGGTACAAGCCTAGCCTGTTGAGGCTGCCTTCATAAAAATAGTCCATTCAAGGTGACAATTAAAATAACAAGCGACACTATTCGTTCAGCAAACCTTCTTTGAACTGTGTCCAATGCATTAACATCCTTCCTTAAATATGTGACCATTATTCTAGATGTGGTCTCATCAATACCCTGTGAAGCTAAAGTATAACCTTCCAATTCTTGCATTCAATTCTGTTTGCATAAGCCACAATATTCTATTAGCTTTTCTGACTTCTTGCGTATGAACCTTCAGTGACTCGTGCAATAGGACACCTAGACCTTTCTGCATCTCAGAGTTCTAACTGCTCATCATTTAGAGAATATGCTTTTTAAAGCTTCTGTCAAATGGACAACTTGACTTTCCCACAGTGTACTCCATGCTCGAGATCTTTCACCACTCACTTAATCTATCTCTATTATTTTTTACACTCCTTATGTCCTCTTCACAACTCACTTTCTTCCCCCGACACGATTATAGAGACAGGGAGTCATGAGGCCAGGAAACAAGTTGCAAACAAAGGATCAGAGTTTTAATATGGAGGTTTTGTTTAATTGTGAGCCAATATAGAATAGCAAAAGTTTACAAGAGGAATGATGGGTGAATGTAAATTGGTGAGGGTTAGAATACAGGGAGAGATTTAGATGACCCCAGTTTATAAGTATAGAATATGGGATGCTGACTGGCAGCCTGTTGAAACGATCAAGTACAGAGGTAACAAAAAAAGATTTCATCAGAAAATGAACTGAGACAGAGATGTTAGAAATTCTCAGCAATTCAGCACCTTTGCAGAGAAATAGAGTTAAGACTTCAGATTGATAACCTTTTATTAGAATAGAAGGAAGACTGAAACATAAGTGTTTTTACTGGGATGGATCAAAGGGAATTTATTGTAGGATGACAGGATAGAGAGTAGGGGAATTAACTAATAAAATACTTAATAATACAAATACCAAAAAAAGTGGCAACGGATAAATTTTTGAAACAAAGGTTGTGCCCAGATAAGGCATGAATGGCGATGTAGCAGCTATCTTATTGAAACATGGAGGAATAAAGAAACTAGCCAGCAATGGAAAAAAAAAGATGGAAGCAGAGGCTATGATCTAAAGTTGAACTCAACATTCAGTCAAGGCTGTTAAGTATTAAGATGAAAGATAGTCTTCTTCAGTGGGTATTGTGCTTCACTGGAATACCATAGCAGGCCACGGATAGCAAGGTCAGAATGGGAACAAGATGGACAATTAAAATAACAAGCAACAGAAAGCTTTATCGAGAATAAAGGATGTCAGAAGTGCTGGGTGGCAGGTTGTATCAATAGAACTGATACAACAGAAAAATTACATGAATCCCTACAAGAAGCAGGATGTGAGGAAGTGTGCAAAGTGGCTGTGGGACTGAGAACTTGTACTGTACATTAGTTGATAAACTATCACCAGGAAAGGAGATACAGAAGTCAGGGAGGAGAGGAGTCAGAGGTAGAATAAGGTGAAGGTGATAGAAGAGTGGAAATTGGAAACACATTCAATGAAATTTTCCAGCATATGGCACAAGCAGAAGGTGGCACTAATACAGTTCATATAGTCAATCTTAGTGATGGCATGAATATATGGTCAGAAGCGGAAGTAGAACACCAAGACTTTGAACAAGCTTTCTGTCTGAGATAGTTGCCTGGGAGATGAATGGAGTCAGTGGTGAGGGACAGACTGCGTATCACAGACCAAAGTCAATGGTTTGCATCTTTCTCCAGTTAAGTATTGGGAAATTTCTGCCTAACCTGTACCATATGTTGGACAAGCATCTGACAAATCATAAGCAGCATGATCTGACTGAGCTCTAATCTTTGTCACCAAATTTGTTGCAAAATTTCCACCTATTAAGCAACGTAATTGTAAACAAATAATACAACAATCAAATGCCATTCCAAATTATTGCAGAACCACCTTTCTGAGTCCAAAGTTCCGATGAAGCATGAATTTGCACCATCAGTTCCAAACCAGTTCAAACCTCAGATGTCAGATATTGCTTAAAACACTTCAGAATCCAAAGGGATAGTGACATAATTTGAAATCAACCCAAAACAAACGTTGCCACAAGTTCAACCCCTTATGGACCCACAGACTACCCTTGTGGTGGAGCATATCATACACAAAACCATACTCTGATGCAATCTAACCTTCAGAAAAAAAAAGGAGTAATACTACAATTCAGAGCATATAATGTCATAGACACAACTGAAGCAAATAAAATGGCATCACCCTTGACAAATATCCTCAACTATTGCATAACATGGATAAAGTCTTCTGAGAGTCAGTAGGAAATGAAAAGTTTATCTCTGCTATGGCTATCAGTTTAAAATAGACAATGCCTACTTCATTGTCTATTTCAAATGAGATGATCCATGTGCTGGGAAAAGCTTGTATTTTCTTTTACACAATATCCCCTTTAGAACGAAGTGGGATGGGGAGTACTCTGAAGCATGCTTAACTGCTTTAAATGATCAAGACATCATTAAAGTTCCAAGAAGTGCCCATGATTTCCAAGGTTCCCAAAGGGACAAACACCTAGGGTGTAAAGGGTAAACAGGAGGCTAATCACAGTTAGGTTGGGGCAGCTGGTTTTTCTCATTTGGCAATTCAAACACATTGAGAAAAGAAATAAGCAAGGTTGCCTCTGATTGCCAAACAGAAAATATCCAGTCTTTGAACAGAGAGTAGAACAAATACAGTATTCTTGTATGTGTTATCAAAGAGCAAAGAAGGGAAAAGGATTGCAGATTGGACTGGAGCCATTACTGTTGTTTATGTTGCCAACAACCACCACACCATTTCAAAAAGTTGGAGAAGCAAGTCTCTGGGGATTCTGTGCAATTGAGACTTTATTGAGAGAGTGTTCATAGAAGTGATTCTTGCTGCTGGCAAGATGTTTAGATAGAATATCACTCGAAGGTTGAGATAATTGAGTGGAAGTGAGAAATCCTATAAAGCAGAAGCAGAGTTGGACAGGCTGTGAGATTGCATGTGGTCCACCATGTGTTTGGGAAATAATGAGGGTGCTTGTAACTACATGGGCCATACCTTTATTGCGTTGATTATTCTAAGCGAAATTTACCTTCTTATTTATATACTGTTCACCTGTTAATTTAGTGTTTGAATTATTTTGAATCCAGTTGGCTTGTTACAGTACAAGTTATAAAAAGTGAAACCTTGAACATCTGTTTTTTTTATTATTCGCTTGGCTGATGGTTCCTTCCATTTAAAACTTATCAATCTGCACGGGGATCATAAAAGCAAAATATTGCAGATGCTGGGAAACAGAACATAAAACCAAAGGTCCTGAAAACACTTGCAGTTCAGGCAGCATCTGTGGAAAGAAACAGAACTAACCTTTTAACTTTTCAGATTTCACTTTGATAATGCTTGACCTACTGAGTACTTCCAATATTACATATCTTTATTTAACATTCTGGGCAACAGTGATCCTCATAATGACTTGAGACATGAACTCTGTTGCTGCTTGATTTGGCAAGCATTTCCAGCTTTTTATTTTAATGTCACTGGTTGGCACACTGGCTATTTAATTTGTAACAGCTGACACATTTTGAAATTAATTCCTTTCCTCTTTATAATATCCACCAAATTTGTACTACTTTCTTAAAAGCAATATAATTTGAGAAACTGAAGTGTAGATGTTGGTTGTTGACAGCATCATTTTGATGAGCAGAATCAAAATGAGCAGAATGCTCAAGTAAATGCTGTGTAGCCTTACAATGATGTCACAGAGCTACTTAAATAGCACAGTATAGATTGAAGATGGGAGCGGGATAGAACTTATGGTAAAGCAAGAAGTACTTGTAGGTAAGTCTCTTAATGTACCATTAAATTCAGAACCTGTGGTATCGTCTAACATAGTCTGAAGGAACGCCTAATTGAATGAAGGAACAAGATGGATATGTTAACTGGATGCAAACAGACTGAATAAATATGAAGAGCTAGTAATCAGTAATGGGGTGTGGTTAACTGAAATAAAGCTCTCACTAGAAATGAGGACTTGAACTCTGTTTAAATACAGTTATTGTGTGCATAACACTTGGTAGATCTCAGATTACCATGCAAGCTTATATATAGTGTTAACATGCATTAAATAGATTTCTACAGATGACTAACCTTGAATACAGATCTTGACTTTGCCTTCTCCTCTCTCTTGAAAACAAACTCTCAGCTGTGGCCCTAAAACCACATGATAAAATAAAGTGAAAATATGTTTCCAGAGAGTTTTATCAATTTTATCTAAGAACCATTAGTTACACCACACTTCCAAATAAATACAAATTGTAAAGTTTAACAACTCCTTTTTTTATTCACTTGTGGGACAGTATTGCTGCTGGCTGACATTTATTATCCATCCAGGTGAGCATTTCGGGACAGTGACCACAACTCGGTGACTTTTACTTTAGTGATGGAGAGGGATAAGTGTGCACTGCAGGGCAAGAGCTATAGCTGGGGACAGGGAAATTATGATGCGGTGAGGCATGACTTAGGATGCGTGGATTGGAAAAACAGGCTTCAAGAGAAGAATACTAATGATATGTAGAGATTGTTCAAGGAACAGCTACTGAGTGTCCTTGATAAGTATGTACCAGTCAGGCATGGAGTTAAGGGTCTTGTGAGGGAGCCGTGGTTTAATAAGGAATTGGAATCCCTTGTGAAAGGGAAGAAGGCGGCATATGTAAAGATGAGGCGTGAAGGTTCAGTTGGGGCGATTGAGAGTTATAAGGTAGCCAGGAAGGATCTAAAGAGAGAGCTAAGAGCAGCGAGAAGGGGACATGAAAAGTCCTTAGCTGGTAGGATTAGGGAAAATCCAAAGGCTTTCTATCGGTATGTCAGGAATAAAAGGATGACTAGGGTAGGTATCGGTCCAGTCAAGGATAGTAGTGGGAAGTTGTGTGTGGAGGCGGAGGAGATTGGAGAGACACTAAATCAATACTTTTCATCAGTATTCACTCAGGAACAGGACACTGTTGCTGGTGTGAATATTGAGTCACAAGTGATTAGAATGGATGGCATTGAAGTATGTAGGGAAGAGGTTTTGGGAATACTGGAAAGGATGAAAATAGATAAGTCTCCTGGGCCTGATGGCATTAATCCTAGGATCCTCTGGGAAGCTAGGGAGGAGATAGCAGAGCCATTGGCCTGGATTTTTATGTTGTCATTGTCAACGGGAATAGTACCAGAAGACTGGAGGATGGCGAATGTGGTCCCCTTGTTCAAGAAGGGGAGTAGGGATAGCCCGAGTAACTATAGGCTAGTGAGTCTGACTTCTGTGGTGGGCAAAGTCTTAGAGAGAATTGTAAGGGATAAGATTTATGAACATCTGGATAGGAATAATGTGATCAAGGATAGTCAGCATGGTTTTGTGAAGGGCAGGTCGTGCCTCACAAACCTTATTGAGTTCTTTGAGCAGGTGACTAAGGAGGTGGACGAGGGTAAAGCAGTAGATGTTGTGTATATGGATTTTAGTAAGGCGTTCGATAAGGTACCCCATGGTAGACTAATGCAAAAACTACGGAGGTATGGCACTGAGGGTGCATTAGAGGTTTGGATTAGAAATTGGCTGGCTGGAAGGAGACAGAGGGTAGTAGTTGATGGTATAGGTTCATCTTGGAGTGCAGTTACTAGCGGTGTACCTCAAGGATCTGTTTTGGGACCATTGCTTTTTGTTATCTTTATAAATGATCTAGAGGAGGGGCTTGAAAGCTGGGTGAGTAAGTTTGCGGATGACACTAAAGTCGGTGGAGTTGTGGATAGTGAGGAAGGATGTGGCAGGTTACAGCGGGATATAGACAAGTTGCAAAGCTGGGCAGAAAGGTGGCAAATGGAATTCAAAGTGTGAAGTCATTCACTTTGGTAGGAGTAACAAGAAGATGGATTACTGGGCTAATGGTAGGCTACTTGGTAGTGTGGATGAGCAGAGGGATCTTGGTGTCCATGTACACAGATCTCTGAAAGTTGCCACCCAGGTAAGTAGTGCTGTGAGGAAGGTATATGGTGTACTGGGCTTTATTGGCAGAGGAATTGAGTCCCGGAGTCCTGAGGTCATGTTGCAGTTGTATAAGACTCTGGTGCGGCCTCATCTGGAGTATTGTGTGCAGTTTTGGTCGCCATACTATAGGAAGGATGTGGAGGCATTGGAACGAGTGCAGAGGAGGTTTACCAGGATGTTGCCTGGTATGGTAGGAAGATCGTATGAGGAAAGGCTGAGGCACTTGGGGCTGTTCTCATTGGAGAAAAGAAGGTTTAGGGGAGATTTGATAGAGGTGTACAAGATGATTAGGGGTTTAGATAGGGTAGACACTGAGAACCTTTTACCGCTAATGGAGTCAGCTGTTACAAGGGGACACAGCTTTAAATTAAGGGGTGGAAGGTATAGGACAGATGTTAGGGGTAGATTCTTTACACAGCGGGTTGTGAGTTCATGGAATGCCCTGCCAGTAGCAGTGGTGAACTCTCCCTCTTTATGGTCATTTAAGCTGGCATTGGATAGGCATTTGGAAGTTATTGGGCTAGTGTAGGTTAGGTAGGATTCGGTCAGCGCAACATTGAGGGCCGAAGGGCCTGTACTGCGCTGTATTTTTCTATGTTCTATGTTCTATATCCCTGGTGCACTTGAGGAGGAGGTTGTGAGCTGCCTTCTTGAACTGCTGCATTCAATCTGCTGTAAGTAGATCCACAATGTTCTTGAAAAGGGAGTTCCAGGATTTTGATCCAGTAACAGTGAAGGAACGGCAATATATTTTGAAGTCAGAATGATGAATAATTTGGAAGGGAACTTGCAGGTGGTAGTGTTCCCAAGAATCTCATGCCCTTGTCCTTCTAGATCAAAGAGGCTGTGATTTTGGAAGACACTAAGGTTCTTTGGCAAATTTCTGCTTTGCATCTTGCAGATAGTAGACACAGCTGCTACAGAGTGTTGGTGGAGGAGTAGTGGATGTGGTACCAATCAAGTGACGCTACTTTGTCCTGGATAATGTCAAGCTTCTGGAATGTTATTGGAGCTGCACCATGCCAGTCAAGTGGGGATTATTCCTTCACACTCCTGACTTATGCCTTGTGGATGGCGGACAGGCTTTGGAGAGTTAGGAGGGGAATTACTCATTGCAGTACTCCTAATGTCTGAACTGCTCTTGTAGCCACTGTTAAATGTGGCGAAACCAGTTAAGTGTCCAGTCAATAATAACCCCAGGGTGTTAGTAGTGGAAGATTTGGTGATGGCACCATTATCAAATGTAAAAGGCCAATGGTTAGATTGTCTCCTCATTGGAGATAGTCATTGGCTGGCATTTGTGTGGCACCTACGTTACTTGCCACTGCACAAGTCTGGATATTGTCCAAGTCTGTTGCATTTAACACGGACTGGCTTCAGTCCCTGAGTTGCTGCAAATGGTGTAGAATCATTGTATAAATCATGGTTGAACCTCGCTGTTCTGACCTAATGATGGAGGGAAGGTCAATGATGAAGTAACTAAAGATGATTGGGCTGAAGACACTATCCTGAGGAAGTCCTGCAGACGTGCCCTCAAGCTATTTTTGACTGACCACCAATAAACTTCTTCCCTGGAGCCAGGCATGAATACAACCGGCAGAGAATTGACCCCATGATTTCCATTTTTAAAATCGAGAAAAACCCTAACATCACTTCATAAGACATGCATGCATTTATTTTCTCATCATGACAGGTAACATAGGAGAGCTACAGTTTGCACTAAATAAAAAGATGCTACAGTGATAATATCAAAGCAAATTAAATTAAAATCATGGAGGTTTAGACAAAAACAAATAAGTACATTTGATACAATTAAATTATAGTAGAAATGCAATGGAAATAACTATGCCAGATAAAGCTTGGAAAAAGCTATAGAGTTAAGTCGTAACTGTACCAAAATCTCATTGAATGGCACAACAGGCTTGAGGGGCTAAAACTGCCTACAATAGTTTCCATATTGGAAACTTGAATAACGAGCCAAACAATGAACGTACAACCTAAGAAAATGATGTTCTAACTAGAAAAGTGTAATTTTTCAATTGTAATTCAAAGAACAAGCTGAAGGACTTATAATTATTTGGATTACAGACTCTCAATTTCCTATTAGTAAATAAACACATGTAGACATTGCTGCAAAGAGGGACATGTTGCTGAAGCTTTTCATCTTGTAATCATCAGGACAAATGCAAGAATGTCAAATTTCAACCATTGCAACAATTTGTACTGCAGGAAAAAAAAGATTGCTGACTGGTTGACAAGCCAACTCTCCTGTGTTGAGGCATTAGCATGGAGAAACCAATAGGAAACTACTGGCCCCCCAACCTCCCAAGGAATTCATGTTCACATATTCTGTTGCTTATAAAGTATGGAATCCTGCATATGAATAGATATCACTTCCAGCAAGCATGAATGATTTATGTCACAAGCTTGACGAATTACCTTGGTCAGCACAGATATTAGCATGCTGGGCAGTGTTAAGCAAGTGATGTTCAAATCATCAAATCACATTGAACACTTGCTTTTTTTTGGTTCTGCAGGCACAGGCTGGCTAGGTACGGCAGGTTGGTTCTCTGCCTACTAGGAAGTCAGAGTCACACAGCATGGAAACAGACTCTTCAATTCAACTCGTCCACTGTTACCACACATCCCAATCTGACCTACTCCTATTTGCCAGCATTTGGCTCATATCCCTCGAGACACTTCCTATGCATATACCCATCCAGATGCCTTTTAAAATGTTGTAGTTGTAGCCACCTCCACCGCTGCCTCTGCCAACTCATTTCATACAACACCACCCGCTGTGTGAAAGAGTTACTCTTTAGTTCCTTTTTAATCTTTGCCCTCTCACCTTAAACCTATGCCCTCTAGTTTTAGGATCCCCCACTCTACTGAAGGAACATGTTGTTTCATTTAAAATAATATGCACTGATCAGTTACTATATTATATTTACAAGCTTTACTCTTGGACTTCTCATACAAGTGGAAATAATTTCTTTATGTCTAACCCAATAAGTCCTTTAAAGACATCTACGAAGTCAACCCTCAGCTTTTTATATTATAGTGACAATAGTTCAGCTTGCTCAGCTATGTCTGCAAAGTACATTCTCTCAATTCTGATATCATCCTTACAGATTTTTTTTCACTCTCACTAAATCCTCTATAACCTTTCTATAATACGAAGGCCAGAAGTGTACAATATACCAAAGGACAGTTTACTCTAAATTCAATACAAGTTTTACAGAGTGAAGATTAATCAAGATCAAGGAGAAAATAAAGTTGAATGAGAGAAAAAAAGGTAGCTCACGTGGGGTCAAATGGAGGGAATATTAGAAGCCAATGGGAAGAAACGGAACTGAAAATGAAAATTATAAAGAGGTAAGAAATAAAAAAAAGTAAAAGGTGACAAACTAATAAACCATAAATAAAGGCCAAGGAGATGTGTGTAATGAAGTGAAATTGGTTCTGAAGTTTAAAATATAATAGATCACAGCAATAAAGCCTACAAAGTTTGTGGAAATCATGGACAGTAAATTTTAAGACCAAGTCCTCAAACCCCATTTATATGGAAATGAGCTTTTATTTAATAGTTTTGACAAGGTCTGCATAATCGCAAGTAGGAAGCCTCACTTTGTAGGGAAAAAAGATCAATACTGAAATTAAAAAAGCAGCTTGTCAATAATAAGAGATCATATATTGATTGAAGAACATGTAGAATGTCGTAGTAATGCTAATAAAGCATTTCTTGGATTAGCCTGGGTATTATGACCAGAGGCTCAGCTGTTTTATAGTGCATCTCATTAAAAGGTGACTGGGATACACTAATTTTGCAACAATTAGAATTATTGCACAGAAGACAGTTCATCTTTCCTTTGGAAATGGTATTCTGCAACACAGTATCACTGATTACTAGGGCAACCTTCAAAATATATAATACTTGAAGGCATATTGAAATTTTAGAAGAAAATCATATTGCTGTTATTTATTTTCTTTCCAACCTTTTCCAGCACTTTTCTCTTTTGAAGATAATGAGTTATGTTGGCATAATTTCATAGCTATTGGGATTGCATTGATACTTGGCCAGCTGGATATTCATAAAGTGATCCAGAACAGCACACATACATGAGCCATTTTAGTGTGAAAGGGAAGTTTGCTCTCAATCCCACTGGCAGTTAAGTACAAGAACGTGGCTAACATCTCTTTGCAGCTCAAGTCCAAGTATGACAACCAGCCCAGCATCAAAACGGAAAATAATTTCGTTAGCACAAAGCAGAGCCTGACTTAACTGGTTTTATTGTTCAGTGCCATTATGTGCATTCATTCAACCACAGGATACTCGTTAAAACTGCATTAATATGTGAAATCCAAATTAAAACAACTCGTTGACGAAATAAAAATTGCTCGTCCTAATTATTTAAGGCCGCTTGCTAACCGATTATTACTCTGCCACAATAAGTATAGTAATACAAAAGTCTACTGTTAATGCTGATCAACCAACATGGGATTTGCTTTTGCTGAATGTAACTTAGTTTTCCAAACTATCCAGTCTTCCTGCAAACTATGAAAATTAATGCAGACAAAATAAATCTTCTGGTTACCACAACCACACTGCTTGGAACCAGTCTTTGCCTAAATTTCAATATTCGGAGATTTTAAAAAGTCAAATTAGGTCTTTAGGTGTCTGTGTCACTAAAAGATAGTCCACAATAAAAATCCTGACAACAACTTCCTTGTAGCAATGTTATAACCTTGCAAAAACAAAGAACAAGCATGCACACGACCAAAACAGGTACCACAAAAGGAATTAATCTTGCCCACACTGAGAAAATCAAAGTACAACCCAACAGAGGAAGGAAGGATCCTAGCCTTAAAGGATACATTATTATGCTAACATTGAATAAAAGTAGATCTTAACTGCTCCAGCTTTGTACAATGCTTCCTTTCCATACAGTTCCATATATGCAAGGGAGAAGAAAAAAAAATGGATCAAGTGATTGTGGTGAGAAGCAGGATTGTGGCAGGTGATGATGAGTAGGGACACAGGAAGGAATCAAAGAGTTTTCCTTTTCCACAGATGTTAGTTCCTAAAATATTATTTGGATTAGATTACTTACAGTGTGGAAACAGACCCTTTGGCCCAACAAGTCCACACCGAGCCACCGAAGCGCAACCCACCCAGACCCATTCCCCTACATTTACCCCTTCACCTAACACTCTGGGCAATTTAGCACAGCCAAGTCACCTAACCTGCACATTTTTGGACATTGGGAGGAAACCGGAGCACCTGGAGGAAACCCCCACAGACACGGGGAGAATGTGCAAACTCCACAGTCAGTTGCCTGAGGCGGAAAATGAACCCGGGTCTCTGCCGCTGTGAGGCAGCAGTGCTAACCACTGTGCCGCCGTTTTTTTGTATAATTCCTGCTAAATGGAATAGTTTGCAACCATCATTCAAACGTGGATCAACACTTGGTAAATTCTAGGATACGGACATGCCAAAGTCTGTAGGGTCCCCTCAAAGGAAATAGATGAGCAGGTTGATCTCTTGATCAAAAGCTTTCTTCACAGAGGCACCCATCCTTCTTCTGAAACATCCGACAGCAGCACTCTATCAAAACATTGGAACACTTTTTGATGACAGAAGATAGAGATATTGCCAGGCAGTGGGGGATGCCTCACAATCCACTCAAGTCAGAACCCTGCTGCTTTTCCTCACATCGCAAGGTTTCTTAAAGTGGATTATTGGAACAGTTCAATGTGCTGCAAGAATAAATGACTTAAAGAAACAACCATTTCCATAAATTTATTAGTATGGCTAGTTACACCTAAGTGCTTAAATCTTTCAGTGGTTTTACAGTTGCAGACATTAAAAGCACCTCAAGCCAATAAGACATTATTTTATCCAAGCTGTTTATAGATCCCCTCTTAACCAAGTTAGAAACTTAATGATAGATACTTAGCGATTGCCTGCTGACATTCAACATCATATTGAAAACACCCCAGAGAATCCATGAAGGTTGTAACATGGAATTATTTCATAACTTTAAAAGAAGAATGCCATTATTGCTCCCTCTCCAAAAAAAATCCTAAAGAAGATGCAGATTGGATTGCAGATGGATTTACAGCTTGCATTTGTGGCCTGAGGGTAAATGTAAACTCATGTTAACGCAGACATTGGCAGAGGCAATACCGATTTTAGACACTAAAATTTTGTTGCTGCCAACAGAAAAATTCAACTGCCAAGAATTAAGCTTAAAGCCAAAAATCTTGGGACTGAGAGTCAAGTTAACAGAAGCTCTTATTCCAGTATAATTAGTCAGATTGCAATCGTATCATGATACACATCCTCAGTTATACAGGTTTGTATCACAGTGGGGTGATAAGGAAATGGGGGTGGAAGAAGAGGCCAGCAGCAGTGAAATGTTTCCTGCAGAGAGGACAAATTAATCTGTGCTCTGTAATGCTAGTCTAACAATTTTTGCTAAAGTCAGGAAAATAATTGTGAGGCATGACTCAGTCAGGAGAAATTTCTCTTTCCAATTAACATTTGTTTACCACTCTGCAACTTTGCTTCCACTTCTTTTGTGGGACAAGCTTAATTAACACGTATTCTTTTCCTTTTGCCTGTGCATTTATTTGATTCTCAAAATGAGGACCACTGCTTCATCTACTTGACTTTCTAAAATTTTTAAGATGTTAAAACATTAAGAAATCATACATAATAATTTCAAACCTTGCTCAGATTCTCATTGTACAAAATTAGTCCTGTGACCCCAAAAGTATTAAGCAGCCAGTCACTATCTTAGTAACAATCAATGATAAAATGACAGATCAGAAACGGAAGTGGAATCTGCACCTGGCATTACGAAACAGCATGATCCACATCATAATCACCAATCATCATAAAATTATCATTCAGTATAGTTCAGATACAAGTTTCAGTTATCACCTGCCTCAATACTTTCATTCCAGTTACAAAGTGGCCCCTTTAAACAGCAAGGATTTCAAAACTTTTGTTTATAAATAACCATGAATTTACGAGAATGAAAACATTACTTTAGAATAAAATACATTCGCAATGTACATCATAAGATTCACAAATCCTCGACAAAGTCTCCAAGTGTGTTAGCCCTATGATATTCCCAGACAGAATAGTATTCTTGAAAGCTCTATAAATAGGCATTCCTTGGAAATATTAATTGTTGAAGCAATTATCATATACACCAAATATGCTGAAAATTTGCAAACTATCCACTGTAGATGCTGATA
Source organism: Hemiscyllium ocellatum (assembly GCF_020745735.1). Taxonomy (NCBI): domain Eukaryota; kingdom Metazoa; phylum Chordata; class Chondrichthyes; order Orectolobiformes; family Hemiscylliidae; genus Hemiscyllium; species Hemiscyllium ocellatum. The sequence continues at coordinate 21,586,496 of NC_083425.1, read as the reverse complement.
CTTTGAAGCAATAGCAAAAAGTGAAGTATGATATGACATTGGATGTCCAAAGAGACGTGGGGGTTCAGGTGCATAGATCTTTAAAATGCTATGAGCAGGAAGTAATCAAGAAAGCTAACAGAATGCTGGCCTTTATATCTAGAAGGCTAAGTATAATGATGCAGTTTTGCTGCAGTTATGGTTAGACCCCACTTGGGTGTAGTGAGGGGAGATCTGGTGACCACACCTTGGAAGGATATACTGGCCTTGGAGGGAGTACAACACAGGTTTGCAAACTTGATACCTGGACTTCAGGGGTTAAATTAAGTTCTGAGTACAGATTATACAATCTAGGCCTGTTTTCCCTCAAATTTAGAAGGTTAAGACATTATCTGATCAGTCTTCAGGGTAAAGATAGAGTAGAGAAAGGTAGACTATTTGCACTGGTTGGAGATTAGAGAACAAGGGGACACAATCTAAAAAGTAGGGCCAAAGACCGTTCAGGAGAGATGTTCGGAAGCATGTCTATACACAAAAGGTGATAAGTGATATCTCAACCACATATGGCAGCTGATGCTAGGTTAGTTGCTCATTTTAAATCGGAGATAGATAAAAGTTTGTTAAGCAAAGCTATTAAGGGTATGAGCCAAAGGCAGGTATATGGAGTTAGGAAAGATCAATTATGATCTCGCTGAATGGCCTATGCCTGTATGATGCTCCTAAAGTGAACCAATTAAATGTGTTTAAAATACTGAATATAAACTTGGGAGGAACAATAGAATACCTTGTTCTGCACAAATTATTGGGGATGGCAAGGGATATGCACATAGACAAATATTGAAAAAGCAACATTCAACATTCTTTAAATAAAATTAAAGAAACTTGACAGCAAATTAGACGTGTTGTGTCACACCTAACATGCAAAATGGTTTGGATGTGAGCATAAGAGATACAGTTAGTAAATTTGCAGATGACACCAAAATTGGAGGTGTAGTGGACAGCAAAGAGGATTACCTCAGATTACACCAGGATCTTGTCCTGATGGGCCAATGGGCTGAAAAGCGGCAGATGGAGTTTAATTCAGATAAATGCGAGGTGTTGCATTTTGGGAAAGCAAATCTTAGCAGGACTTATACACTTAATGGTAAGGTCCAAGGGAGTGTTGCTGAACAAAGAGACCTTGGAGTGCGGGTTCATAGCTCCTTGAAAGTGGAATCACAGGTAGATAGGATACTGAAGAAGGCATTTGGAATGCTTTCCTTTATTGGTCAGAGTACTGAATACAGGAGTTGGGAGGTCATGTTGAAGCTGTACAGGACATTGGTTTAGGCCACTGTTGGAATACTGCATGCAATTCTGGTCTCCTTCCTATGGGAAAGATGTTGTGAAACTTGAAAGGGTTCAGAAAAGATTTATAAGGGTGTTGCCAGGGTTGGAGGATTTGAGCTATAGGGAGAGGCTTAACAGGATGGGGGTGTTTTCCCTCGAGCGTCAGAGGCTGAGAGGTGACCTTACAGAGGTTTACAAAATTATGAGGGGCATGGATAGGGTAAATAGGCAAAATCTTTTCCCTGGGGTGGGAAAGAGTCTAGAGGGCATAGGTTTAAGGTGAGAGGGGAAAGATATAAAAGAGAACTACAAGGCAACTTTTTCACACAGAGGGTGGTATGTGTATGGAAGGAGCTGCCAGAGGAAGTGGTGGAGACTGGTCATTAAAGAGGCATTTGGATGGGTATATGAATAGGAAGGATTTGGAGGGATATGGGCCGGGTGCTGGCAGGTGGGACTAGATTGAGTTGGGATATCTGGTCAGCATGAACGGGTTGGACCGAAGGGTCTTTTCCATGCTGTACATCTCTATGACTCTACGGTGACGAATTTGGTACTGTACAAAAAAATTCTGATTTGTGCCATGATTAAAAGGCATTTGGTGTAAAGTACAACTGACTTTCCACCTTCCAGCAGGTTGATAAAAAAAATTTAAGGAGGAAGAATACAATACATAAAATCATTTCAAACTGCACTTGTTCCAAAATGATCAGGAGTGAGGTATGTTTCTCTATCTTAAGACCTTTACAAAGTCTTTTCCTTCTGAAATAAGGTGTGTAATACAATAGCAAAATGACAGGGATACAAAAACAAATGCACGAGACTGAAATAAAGAAACAGCCAAAGCTGTCAATAGTAATGTCTGGCTGGCAAGTGAAATTTGACAGTCTCCAATAGGAGCTCTACCACAAATCCAACCCAAACTCTGGATCAGATACGTCGATGACACCTTTGCAATCATCAAAAACACAGAAATAGAAAAAACACACCGAATCATCAACGCCACACTCACAGGAATACGATTCACGAGAGAAGAGGAAAAGGATAGCCAACTCCCATTCCTAGACGTGTTCGTAGAGAGAACACCCAACGGAGAATTCACCACAAGGGTACACAGGAAACCAACACACACAGACCAAGTCCTAAACTATGAAAGTAACCACCCCAACACACACAAACGAAGCTGCATCAGGACACTATTCGAAAGAGCCACAACACACTGCAGTACACCAGAACTGCGAAAAGAGGAAGAGGAACACCTATACAAGGTATTCGCCAAAAACAGATACCCACGCAACTTTATCACCAGATGCCTAAGAGATAGACCACGGAACGAGGACATGCCACAACCAAAAGGACTAGCCACACTACCATACGTCAGGAGCGTCTCAGAACTGACAGCCAGACTACTGCGACCCTTAGGACTCATAACAGCACACAAGCCAACTTCCACACTCAGACAACAACTCACTAGAACAAAGGACCCAATAGCCAGCACGAGCCAAACTAACGTAGTTTACAAAATACCATGGAAGGACTGCACAAAACACTATATAGGACAAACAGGAAGACAGCTAACAATCCGCATCCATGAACATCAGCTAGCCACAAAACGACACGACCAGCTATCCCTAGTAGCCATACAGTCAGACAACCAGCAACATGAATTTGACTGGGAAAACACTACCATCATAGGACAAGCCAGACAGAGAACAGCCAGGGAATTCCTAGAGGCATGGCATTCATCCACAAACTCCATTAACAGACACATGGACCTGGACCCCATATACAAACCACTACAGCTGAAACTGACACCCGGAAGCGGCAAGAACATCCATCAACAGACACATCGACCTGGACCCCACATACAAACTACTACAGCTGAAACTGACACCCGGAAGCGGCAAGAACAAACCACTATAAATACCGGAAGAAACATCAAAGCAGCGCTTCACAGGAGGCTCCAATAGCACTGATGATGTTCCCTAGCCAGGGAACGAAATGTTTGCAGCAAAAACTTCCAGCTCGGCGAACAGAACCACAACAACGGACACCCGAGCTACAAATCTTCAACCAGACTTTGGACCATAAACCACCACCTTAAACATTATTGTTGAAATAATAAGTGATTCAATAGTCCAAATTTCATCTCAAAGGATAATATATTCCACTATTTTTTCTGATCCTGAACTCCTGCCAGCTCCTCTGCTATTACTAATTCTGTCTTAACCCTTTCAGGCCACAGCAATTCTACCCTAGGGACCTTCAACTGTGATCAACATAATACTGTCACTGTCTTTCCCAGACTAGCAGTTCAAACTGTCTCAACCTCTTGCTCCAACAAATAGGACATGCAACTTCTTGACTGCGGTGTATAACTGCTGAGACATTTAACAGCTGGGAAGATGCTGTTCCTGAACCTGCTGGTGCATGTGTTCAGACTTCTAAATCTTCTGCCTTATCGAAGAGGTTGTAAGAGATCCCTACCTGGGTGCAATGGGTCTTTGATGATTTTGGCAGCCTTTCTGTGGCAGAGAGCCATGTAAATGCAGTCCATGGATGGAAGGTTGACTTCCATGATGGTCTGGGCTGTGCACACCATCTTCTGTAGTTTCTTACTGTCCTGGACAGTGCAGTTCCCATTCCAGGTCGTTATGCACCCAGACAGTACGCTTTCAATAGTGCATCAGTAGATGTTGGTGAGGGTCCTTGTGGGACATGCCAAATTTTCTGAGCAACATGAGGGAGAATTGTTGTATCTTCTTGATCCTTGAATATGTGTTGGAAGTCCAGGACAGGTTGTTGGTTCTCATCACTCCAAGGAACTTGATGTTTTCCACCCTCTCAACCTCAAGCTCTGTTGATGTAGATGGGAGCATGTTCTCCTCCTTTGTTTTTGAAATCTATGATCTGTTCTTTAGTGTTGCCAATATTTAGTACTTGGTGGTGGTAACCGCCAAGATGCTCAATTTTAGGGGTCACAATTTCAAGATAGCCAGCAAGAGAACAAGGAAAGAGACGAGGAGGAACTTCTTGACTCAGAGAGTTATTAGGATTTGGAATGTACTACCTGGGAGGGTGGTGAAGGTGGCTTTTATAGGAGGTTTCAGAAGAGAGCTAGATACTTATTTGAATAAGTGATGAATTTAGAGGTCTATGGTGATAGGGTTGGAGAATGGGACTAGCTGGTCGCTCTTTCAAGGAGCTGATAGACATGATGGATCAAATGGCTTCCTTTTCTACTGTAAATACTCTGATTCTAAGTTAAACTAATATTCCATTTATCCTCTCAGGAAGATGTAAAAGAGTCTATGGCACTATTTGAGGAAGAGAAGATGATTTTGCAGAGCTTCATACAATATTTATCCAACAAGTACTAAGAGAGTATCTGGTTTACATTACAACAGTGACAATTTTTCAAAAGTCCTTGATTGGCTACAAAATGATTTCAGACGTCATTAGAATATGGGTTCTAATAAAACACAAGCTCTTTCTCATTCCACACATCCATTCTTTTCTGCACAATATAGCTGTGGGAACATGCGCTTTTAACTCTCCATATGCTTTTCAATACAATCAGCACACATTCAAACATGACTTTCTTTCTCACCCCATATCGACAACTGTGGGTTACCTCAAGGCTCTGATCATAGCATCTTTCTTTTCCTCATTGATATGATCCCTCAGACAAGTTGTCTAAACAGGCCTAGCAATTTCCATATTAGATTAGATTACTTACAGTGTGGAAACAGGCCCTCTGGCCCAACAAGTCCACACCGACCTGCCGAAGTGCAGCCCACCCATACCCCTACACTTACCCCTTCACCTAACACAAGGGGCAATTTAGCACAGCCAATTCACCTGACCTGCGGGAGGAAACCGCGGTTGAACGGAATGTTGAACGGACTGCACAATAGTCAGTACCTTCCATTAGGAGGAAACTGGGATTTTAACGGGGAAAATGTGCAAACTCCACACAGTCAGTCGCCTTAGTCAGGAATTGAACCCAGGTCTCTGCCGCTGTGAGGCAGCAGTGCTAACCACTGTGCCACCATGCCGCCCACCACTTACAGTGTGGAAACATTATGTATAATTACAATATCCACTTTCGTCTTTCTACTGTCAGTCTTGATTCCACGTGCCTCAGTGTCATCATATTGACATTTGAGATCAACTTGTAGCTAAGCCATAATTCCCCCTAAATCTAAAGTCTAAACCATATGTGCACCATCGGAACTCTATTTGGATGTGGAACTAGCTTCAACTCCAAATTCAGTTCATCTCTTGAATTACTCAGTTTTTTCAATCATATTTGTGCTATTTCAAGACTCAATTTTTCCAATAATCTCTTTGCTACTCTTCCAAATTCCACTTTACACAAACTCGAATTTATTCAAATGCCAACTGCTGTGCTCTTCCAGCACCACTAATCCACTATCCATACTTTGCCTGGATTAAATTTAGTTCACAAATGTCTTAGCCAACTCCAATGACATTCTCTTTACCAATATTTACAATTCAAAATTATCGTTCTTGTCCTGAAATCAAGATGACTTACTCCAGATCCAAGTTAAGTTACTTGTCAAAATCCATAGTCCGGATGCACATGTCTAATGTATGCTTAATTGAACGGAATGTTGAACGGACTGCACAATAGTCAGTACCTTCCATTAGGAGGAAACTGGCATTTAAAAAAAATAATAGTCTACACACGCAAATATACAGTCTGTTGGTCAATGTCAATGAAACTGTCACTGTTCTTCTCTTAAGTAGTCAAAGTCCTTACCTGCTGACCTCCCCAATGAACAAAAGTGCGATTTTTAAGGAACTCTCACCACCAAAGTGTTGAGAAGGAGCTCAAACATTAAATGTTTGCACATTTTGATGGGAGTGTACAACTCCAAATATCTTTACAATGAAACGTAACTTGAAATGAAGAATAGAAGGCGTTACCCCGTTAAAGCTCAGTGTGTCTGACTCAAGGCACCTTCCAAAGATTACATTAGGACTGAGTCGAGTACAGCTGCGATCCAACCTTTCTGATCCTGCTGTTGTGGGACACGTTGAACCTGGAGAAACACTGAGCAGGATAAGAAAAGGTTCCGGTTCATTGCGAGCGAGGCCGATCTTGGATCGGAAACCAGGAATGAAGCGGACCAGCCGCCTGAAGCCAAGTCACGGCAACCCGGACAAGGCCGCCCGTCCCCAGGGAAACCGGGAGCCGCCGCGAAACCCGCTTCAGGGCAACCAATTTGCAGACATTAATCAAAAAACATGTTTTCTTTTTAGTGTGATTGTTGGGCCGACGCCAGCCGACCATTCATTCCCCCCCCACTCCCCCACAGCAGGGATGGCTAGCAGGCCGGTCCACATCCCCTGGAGGGGTGTTAGTTTGTCACCCGCTCATCTCCCTCTATTGAATCCCAGCGCCCTCCCAACTTAAACACCCCTTCCTCAAAGAGTGGTACAACCCAGCACGTGATCACGCCCGCGGCCGAGTTGTTGCTGGCGTTTCTTAGCAACAGAGAACATGGTGGACGGGGAGGTAACTCCACCAATTTCCTCATCTCGCCATCATACTTTTCATATTTAAACGCCAATCATGTCACTGTAATTCAGTGGACAGCGAAATGGGAAAACTCAAAGCAAGTTTGGTTCATGTTTCCATTCAATGATTGGCCGCTTTTACAGCGAGGAGAAAGTGAGGTCTGCAGATGCTGGAGGTCAGAGCTGAAAATGTGTTGCTGGAAAAGCGCAGCAGGTCAGGCAGCATCCAAGGAGCAGGAGATTCGACGTTTCGGGCATAAGTCCTTCTTTTACAGGGGTCCACGAACAACTTGCATTCACATAAAATAAAGAACTGCGGATGCTGGAAATCTGAAACAAAAGCAGAAATTATTGGAGAAATGTAGCAGGTCTGACGGCATCATCGGAGAGAAAGCAGAGTTAGCATTTCAGGTCCGCAGATGCATTTCAGGTCCAACGACCCCTCAAGAGTTTCTCCAGCAATTTCTGCTTTTGTTTCAAACTTGAATTCATATATGCATTTCCCAGGCCAAAGATGCTTCACAAGGATGATTTGGAGATGCCGATGTGGGACTGGGGTGTACAAAATTTTCACAAGGATGATTACACTACAATATACAGCAAAGAAGGAAGATGCTTATCTAGGTAGATTTTTCTGTACCAGTGTAACTAACAGCTGGTTTGGTTGAGGCCTGTTTTGATTAAGACATGTTTATTTGCCCAGCTCCTGACAGGTCAGTCTGCTATAACACAACAGTTGCGTTCCTCTGCAAAATCACGCTATGGAAAACTGTTACAGAAAATTACGCTGTAGAAGATCGTTAGAAGACAATCACTATACCCATTCAGTAGAAAGTTCACATTATCCAAACAATGTGTTATTGATTAGTAAGGGGATCAAAAATTACAGGGAGAAGGCAGGCGAATGGTATTGAGAAACATTGTCATGGTTGAATGAGAGCAGACTTAGATGGCCTATTTTGCTCCTGTATCTTATGGTCTTATCAGCAGAAAACTATTCCAAAGACCTGTTTTCTGGTCAGGCACACTTCAAGATGATAGAAGCAGCGAAACAGACTGACAACTGGTCCATCTGGTGTTTATGTTTATTCACACACCTTTCCATCCATTCTCTTGTATATCTACAATTGTAAACCATTATTCCCTTCTTCACAGTATGCTTGTCTTGCTTCCCCTTAAGTGCATCTACACTGTGTGCTTCAACCACTACCAAGTTCAAAATCTCATTGTTCTCTGAGTAAACACGTTTTTGGTGTTGCAGTTATCTTATTATTGAAGGCTTCTAGTTATGCTATCCCCAGAAAAAGGAAATATTCTCTGTTGTTATGATCCCAGTTGATGGCAGATCCTAGAATGAAACTTGACTTGACAGATCATAAATCTTATTTTTCCTTTTTGTGTTTCATGGTCAATTACTGAATCCATTCACAAGAGTCTGACAGTGCCATTTTAACAAAACAGTATGGAAATTGGTTGTATGCAAAAGAAAACAAACTATGTAACACAATATATTTGATATGATATTATTATAGATTTCAGAAAGAAAGGGTCAGCCTTTTTTAACTTTTAAATGATTTTAAAGACATGCAAACCTCAGTGATGTCTTGTCTGTCCCATGCTAAAATCCTTGTTCACTTGGTGCATCTTTAATTCGTTTTTTTGACAAATTTCACTTGAGGCTCATTACTTTAGTTCATGTCTTTTCCTGAGACCCTTGACTGTTAATTCAGGCTAGGCAAAAGTGAGGACTGCAGATGCTGGAAACCAGAGTTTAGATCAGAAGTGGCTTAATCAAGGGCTTTTGCCTGAAACGTCGGTGTTCCTGCTTCTCGGATGCTGCTGTGCTTTTCCAGCACCACTCTGGTCTAAACTCTGTTAATTCAGGCTGTTAACTCAGTTCACTTACCACCAGAGTTCCTTAAACTCAGGATATTTTTCACAGCTGTGACTGCTAATAACAGTACCTCTGCTGGTAAGGATCCCTTTGACTGAACTAGTTTCTGTCTGAATAAACCTGCTGCTATGTTTCTCTTTCTTTTACAGTCTCTCTGGGTTGTAAACCTGAAGTCAGCAAGCACCTTATCAATTATTTGCCTAGGCAGGTTGGTAGTCATTTAGATTGAATCACATTCATTCTTGAAAATAGTCTCTTTAGGTAACTGTTTAAAAATGACTTTCTGGCCTTTTAAAATAATTCAGATCTTAATGGAATAGAAAAGTAAAACCTATTCTTTGATTTAGTAGTAACAAAGTCACTATAGTCCCACCAGACTATAGGGCTACTTTGTGATTATAGAAAGATGATTGGTGGTGTTTAATCTGCAAATCACTTCTTTCAGGTGAAGGGAGAAGTTGAGAAGGAAAATCCTTAACCGTAATCTTAGCCAGGGCAGGAAGTGAATCCACACTGTTGACATCAGAAACCAGCCCTCTAGCCAACTAAACAAGCTTTTAATCTATTCATTTGCTTATAAGATCATAAGTCATAGGCACAAAACCTAACAACCATTCGGTCCATCGAATCTGCTCTGCCATTCGATCATGGCTGATAGGTTTTTCAACCCCATTTTCTCACTTTCTCCCCGTAACCTTTGATCCTCTTGACAATCAAGAACTTATCTTTCTCTGATTTAAATACAGGTTATTCTGCTAATAACGTGTTCCATCAGCGTGAATTGACTGTAACGTATATGACCAATTGTGGACGTTGTTTTGATCATGCAAACTTTCTACTGAACGGGTATAGTGATTATCTATTACCAATCTTCTACAATGTAATTTTCTGCAGCGGTTTTCCATAGTCCGATTTTGAGAGGAACACATCTGTTGCTTTGTAGCAGACTTACCTGTATACTCAATGACCTGGCCTCCACAGCCTTCTGTGGTAATGAATTCCACAGATTCACCACTCTCTGGCCAAAGAAGTTATTCCTTATCTCCATTCTAAAGGGTCTTTCTTTAACTCTAAGGCTGTGCCCTCAGGTCCTCGTCTCTCCTGCCAATAGAAACATCTTCTCAAAGTCCACTTAGTCCGGGCCATTCAGTAGTCTGGAAGTTTCTGTAAGCTTGTTGATTTATTCATTAATAGTACACTGTCCGGAATCTACTTAGCTAAACTGGGATTCTTTTTAAGTACTTTCAGCTCACAGCTTCCATTTAGTTGAGGTCCATGCCTCAAAGGACAACCACCTCTTCACCCTCAGATACAGATGAATAGTGGCACGTTCTGACAGTCTCTTTTAAGTTAAAATTTACCTCGTCACGTACCACCTGATTTCTAGGTCAGACAAGAAAATCTTGTTCTACAAATAACCTTGATTTCCAGCTTGTATTGAGATTGGGTAAGACACCATTTCAAAACTCTATGAAATAAAATATAAACATCTCTATTTTAACACTACCCGATTCAAAAGTCAAGATGAAATGTTCTCCATTTCCCCTTTTACTGGACTTCCACCTTGAACTAAAAATCCTTTCTCCTTTTTCAAAAAGTATAAAATGTAATGTCATTTGAAACATCTTAATCATGACAACTGTAGTACATTGTGGGGGCCTGGGATTGAGAGGCACAAGATCATGAATTGAGGGAGGAAAAGATTATCCAGAACTCTCAAAATTGACAAGGTTAATTCAGCATCTAAATGTGAATTCCTGGTCATGAAGTGAGTTGTGGTTTGATATGGAGAAGTCAACATTATACCTGGTTCTATCATTCTAGCAGTATACTCACATTCAAAGACTGAGGAAGGAACTTAAAAATAATTTTCTTCCTTATTTATTCATGCTGTATATAGGAACTAATTGTACTCAAGCAGTGTAATAATTAAAGTGGATAAACTTCTAAGATAATGATGGAACATAAAAGATTCCAAACATTTCTTGTCCTGAATGAACTAATATAATCAGTTATTTATGAAAGCAACATATATTATACTTTCTCTAGCAGATAAAATGTGTTAGCGATTTTACTTTGTTGTGCCTAATTGCCAGTTTTGTTGAGTAGTTTTGGAGGGTTTCTTGCCTCAAGGTCCATCAAAGTCTCTTGCTGTATCTTACTAATCTTGCCTTATTAATTACTTACCCCATTCCTATGGTACCCCTCTCGTTTGATTCTAGCCCCTTCTTACAATTTGCTGTTCCTAGAATTCACCACTGCCAGCATATTCAGAAATTGACTGGCATCCCTGTATGTACACCATCTCTTAAAAGCCTTTGTGTACCAAGATACGCACTGTTAGATTAGGGTTGCTTTGCATGGATCCCAACCTTAACTCAGTCATGGCAGTAAAGGGAAGTTTGGTGCTCTGCTTCATGGAGGGGAGCCTGTAGGTCCTGCTGTATGGGATGGTTCAGAAGCAGATCACCATCTTACCCCCAAGACGAAAAGTGGAGGTTAGGATGCCAGATAATGCTAGACTCATCCAAGGTCACCACCCTGACACTGCAGTCTCAGCCACTGGAGGGATGCATAGCGGTGAAGGAAGATCAATGACCATCTCCAGTTTCCCAGTGTAAGTGCTACCATCTTCTCTCCAAAACCTCACATTCATTCTGTCTCTGTTACTGTACCACCAAGATTCATTCTTTAACTCTCTCACCAATACTGCAATATCTTCCCTTGCTCACTGACACCACCTCAAACTCTCCCACCACTAAACCTGCATGCCCTCTGCACTGCCTATTCACTCATTCGGGACAGCTCTCCACCTGCACCAAAAGTAACAGTTGTGTCACCCACTTCCATCTCCCTTAATACCTGCTACTCTTTCATTCCAGGAGCAAAACAATCCATTGATGGCTGAAAGGTTAAGATTGATGGTGGGCTGCCCAACATTCAGCTCCTCACCCCTCAGGAGTAGAGGATCCTGACATTGACCATCTCCTCCAATTTACCCAGGTAGGATCAGAGTGCATGACAGGCCAGAATTGCTGCCTGGTCTAGCTCATGAACTGGATGCATGTCCCTGAGTGCAAAGTATCCTTGCTGCAGTATGATAAGGATAAGTGACGTTTCACTTCAAAGGGCAGCATTGAAGTCCAGAAGCATATCATAAGTAGATTGATGATGTTTCAATGTGATGTGTGCCCTGCATTTAAACAAAGTCAGTGATGTTGCCAAAGCTTGCAGCTTGGTTACTGCTTACAACTCTGTCTTTGTCACTAAGAAATAAGATGCAGTTATGTGATTTGTCACAAATTGCATCATTTACAGCCTTGCCATATTTGTGGGTTGAGGATTCAGAGATCCCATATGTAGCTGAAAGAAACAATTACATAAAAGTTTAGCACAGATGTTACCTTGACAACCACTGGGATATAATGACCATTCACTCTTTCATGTCATAGGTTTCACTCCAGTAGCTGGCATACTAGTGGGACAGTCTCATCCTGTAGCAACACCACACCTCACTCACCTGGAGGAAATGGCAACAAGGACTAAAGACTCTGTCATTCAATTGTTGGTTACATTACTGCAGAGATAAAATAAAAGATGCTGTCTCTTGCAGTCTGGAGACTCTTTGCCTCCATATTGTTCACACACAAGCTGTTCACCTGCCGTTGAGCCATTCAAGAAAGTGGTTGACATGCTGATGAATCATGTCCTCCATAACTGATTGCAATACAATCAGTAAACTGTCCCTGGGTAAAACTAGCTCTGTAACCAAACCCACTATGTCATGACATCTCAAACATCTCCTCCCACCATTTGAGCAAAGCAACAGGGCAAATATAACTCACAATGAGTTCCAATATACTAAAAAGGCAGCAACCTCTTCCACATTCCTTGTTTAAAGCAGCCCTTTTCCCATTTTTGTCCACAATATAAAGCAAATAAAACTAAAAGAATGCAGTTTTTACATGTCTCCACAGTTAGATGTGACACAATCTCCAAAATGCCTTTTATCAAGAGGTGTATGACACATACACAGCAAAATATGAGACTTGCGTCCAATCATTCTTCTTGCCCCCTATTTAATCTAGTATTTCTTCAGCATTCCTTAAGCTTTTCAATTATTCCATAATTTTATGCTCAGGACGATGCATCTGTCATTACATTGTCTTTTCCAGCAATGTGAATAATCTTTACATTGAATTGTTGAAACAATCTAAGGAGTCTCACATTTCGAATTTTAAATTTTTTGATGAATACTAGAAGATTATGATCAGTGTAGATTTATGTTTCCTCAAGCTGCAAATGTAACTCAAAAATAACCTCTGTGCATATTTTACCACTGGAGTACCTGGTCTAACCTGTATTTCTACTAAAACAAATGTCTGCTAGACTTTTGATCGTGTCTTCCTTCTTAGTTTTATCAGGCAATTCCACTCCCAGTTTATGTGCCAATGCAAGTAATCTGGCTTTTGTAATCTCTTTCAAGTTCATCAGGGACAACTCTGCCTTCTGCAGAAGTCTCCAGTCGCTTCCAGTGACATTACCTTTTTAGCAATTGGGAATCTGACATTTCTTTTAATTTATTATCCTTATTAATATCACACCTTTTTTTTGTTTCTGTTTCAGGATAATCCTGCAAGAAGAGTGAAGAAACAGCCCTGAGATGCAACCTGCCCAAATCCATTGTACGCTAAGTGTCCTGGTGACAGTATTGCAATGAAAGCCAGTATGCTTCAGAATGCAACATTGAACTGTAGAATCATGATATAAGTGGATTGGAGATGTGCCATAATGACACATTGAAGCTAATACATAAGATATCAATACTCATAGATAGTGGTGCATATAGTTGCTGCCCGTGGTGTATGCCCTGAGATGTTAGTGCTTCATGTCCAAGGTGGATGCCTGGAGGAGCAAGTGGTGAGCTGGAACCATCAGGAAACTTCTAACTGCAGATTGATGAGGTGAGAATAAGTAATAATCCTTTCTTGGGTCCTTGACACTCTTGTCAGAGACTCTCAGAGCCTATATTATCAGGTGAATGTAATATGGCTGCTCCGTGATGCAGCCTAGCTGCCAATGGTACTTTCCATTGTCTCTGCCCTTGATGGCTGAGATCTGCTCCCAGATGCAGCGCAGCAGTATATGGCTGCTTCACATCCAACGCTGCCTGGCTGCAAATGCATGCTTCCCCTGTCCTCAATTCCAGCGGTCCACTTCTCAATGCAAGTGGCTCCTTCACCTTACCAATGTGAGAGAACAAGCTTGTGAGTGACTGATTGTGACAGATAATGTAAATGAAATAAAGTGTGGCAGGCTGAGTAACCATGCGAGAGGGAGATTTTCAGTAAGTATGTGTGATAGAGTGAGAGAACAAGCATGAGAGTTTGACTAAATGAGTGTCATATGGGCATAGCTCTTATATAATCCAGCATAACCCCATATTGATGCTACGGCCAGGGAATTGAGAAAACTCGTGCAGCCTTTCTGCAAAAGAAACAAATTAACTTAGAATTTATGCTAAACAACCAACTAATATTTTAAAGTTATAAATCAAACATTCCTTTGTGAGCAGGAAGGCCTCTATTTCATAATTGGTTCATAGTTTTCAGAATCAAAAAGGGTGGTGCAGCAAAAGCATAGTAGGTCAGGCAGCATCCGAGGAACAGGAGAATCAATGTTTTGGACATAAGCCCTTCATCATAGTTCTCACTGCCCACATGTAATAATGCAAATTATTTTCCTTCAAATGGAAATGCTGTCAGGTTCTCTAGGCCTATTTGCTTAGTCTCATTACTCTCCTGGTTTCCTCAGCATCCTCCTCATCAGCATTGGCTCTCTCAGCACCTCCTTCACACTCTGCCTCTTCTTCACCTGAGGAGACAGGTGGTTGATTCATCTCCCCTACTTTTAAATTCTCACCCTGTCATTGAGCTAGGTTGTGCAGTGCACAGCAAATTAGCACTATTCTAGAAAGCTTGACTAGTAACTACTGGAATGTTCTTCTGATCCCAAGCAGACAACTGAACATCTAGTCATTAATGGCTGCCATAGAAGCATGTGTTTGCATTGTAATGCTCTTCAGCACCAGCCTGAGGTATTTGAATTGGGATCATTATCCATGAGTGCATCAGTTGTCATCCAGAGCCAGACCTGGAGATGATGCCAAGGGAATAAACTTTTGAGGGACCAGGGAATTTTGCTAAATGTAAGCGTTATGGCAGTTTCCTGGATAGTAGATGCAAGTCTGCAGAAATTGTTGCCTGTCGTCCCAAACAAGCTGGACATTGAAGGAGTGAAATCCCTTCGTGTTTGAGAATCTGGCTGAATGATGCCATTGAGTTCTGAACACCATAAGCATGCAGTTAATGACCCCTTGAGTTGAGGGAACTCAGGAGTGAGCCTAACTCCAATAGCTCAGACATCTTAGCTTTCTGGTCTATAGTGAGCTGGACAAACTATATTATTTCCTGTAAAAGGTGGTGAACTTATAAATGCAGTTGTGGGCCGTCACACATGTCCTCTGAGAAGGTTTCAAAGGATCTGGTGGCCCGGAAGTTCATTTCTGCTGTGATCTTCAGTGCTACAGGCATAGTGCTTCCCTTTCAAGCTACATGGTCGCAGGTCTGTTTGCAGGAAGTGATAGATATGTGTGACAGCCTCCCTAGACTGGCAAAAACACCTTCAATGTCTAGCTTGGGACGACAAACAACAGTTTCTGTAGGCTTGCATCTACTATTCAGGAAACTGCCATAATGTTTACATTTAGCAAAACTCCCTGGCCCCTCAAAAG
This sequence comes from Hemiscyllium ocellatum, assembly GCF_020745735.1. Classification (NCBI taxonomy): domain Eukaryota; kingdom Metazoa; phylum Chordata; class Chondrichthyes; order Orectolobiformes; family Hemiscylliidae; genus Hemiscyllium; species Hemiscyllium ocellatum. The sequence goes on along the minus strand of NC_083425.1, from coordinate 21,570,954 downwards.
TTTACTCCTCTGCATCATCTCCAAGTCCAGCCCATGAGTGACAAATGATGCATCCACGGCTAATGATCCCAATTCAAATACCTCAGACTGATGCTGAATAGTATTACAATGCAACACGTGCTTCTACTGCAGCCATTAATGATTAGATACTCAGTTGTCTGAACTAATCATGAAAAACACTCCAGTAGTTACTGACAAGATTTATAGAATAGTGCTAATTTGTTCTGCAGCGCACAACTTAGCTTAATAACAATGTGAGAATTTAAAAGTAGGTGAGATGAATGAATCACCAGTCTTCTCAGGTGAAGAATAGGCAGCGTGTGTAGGAGGTGCTGAGAGAGCCAGTGCTAATGAGGAGGATGCTGAAGAAGTCAGGGCAGTATTGAGAACAAGCAAATAGGTCTTTCACTCATGCACAGGTAGTTGAAACTTGTACACTATCTCTCAGCATTGTGCTCGAAAGTTTTGAAGACTTTGCTTTGCCTCTTCTTGTGCTGCTTCTTCATCCACAGCAGCAGCTTTCAGAGCATCTCTGGCTCTGTTGATGTTGTTCATCCCCTCTTTTCTTCCTCCTTCTTTCTAAACTTAGTAACTTTAAAAGGTTGTTAAGTTAAATGGATCGAACATTGAGCATTGATGAACTAATTTTTAAATTCACTCTTGGGGTGTGGGGATCACTGGCTCAACAATATTTATTGATCATTCCTAGTTGTTCTTGAGAAATAGTGATGAGCTGGCTTCTTAACCACTAAAGTCTACGTGCTATATGTAGACCCACAATGCCATTAGGGAGGAAATTCCTGGATTTTGATCTAGCGACAGTGAAGGACGGCAATATATTTCCAAGACAGGATAGTGAGTGGCTTGGAGAGAACTTGTAAGAAGTGGTATTATTCCCAAGTATCTTCTGCCCTTGTCCTTCTGGGTGGAACTGGTTGTGGGTTTGTGAGGTGCTGTCTAAGGATTTTTGGTGAATATCTGCAGTGCATCTTGTACTTAGTACATACTGCTACTACTGAGCACTGGTGGTGGAGGGAGTGCGTGTGAGTGGGTCTTGTGCCAATCAAGCAGGCATCATTGTCAAGGATGGTATCAATGAGTGTTGTTGGAGCTGCACCCATCCAGGCAATTGGGGAATATTCCATCATACTCTTGTCATGTGCTTTCAGGATGATGGACAGGCTTTGGGGAATCAGGAAGTGAGTTGTTGACTGCAGTAGTCCGAGCCTCTGACCTGTTGTTGAGGTTGTGGTTAACGGTAACCCACAAAATGTTGATATTGGAGTATCCAGTAATGGTAACACCATTAAATGGCAAGGTCCAGTGGTTAGATTGCCTCTTATTGGAGATGGTCAGGGCTGGCATTTGTGTGACACAAATGTTGCCTGCTATTTGTCAACCCAAGCTTGGATATTGTCCATATCTTGTGTTTGAATATGGACTGCTGTAGTATCTGAGGAGTCATGAATGGTGATGAGCATTCTGTATTCATCAGTGAACATCCCACTCTGACCTTATGATGGAGATAAGATCATTGATGAAGCCACTGAAGATGTTTGCACCAAGGACATTACCCTGAGAAACTCCTACAGAGATGTCTGGAGCTGAGATGATTTACCGCCAACTACCACAACCATCTTCCAATTTGCCAGGCACGACTCCAACCTGCAGAGAATTTGCCACTGATTCCTATTGGTTCCAGATTTTCAGGGTTTCTTGATGCTACACATGATCAAATGCAGCCTTGATGTCGAGGACTGTGTTGAGGAAAAGCTAACATAGCTTGCCTGGAAGCCATTTTCCTAATCTGGCTGAGAAACCATTTTGTGTCCCCAGAACTTTGCTGGCTGTGCATTCCTTACTATGAGGTAATGTGAAAGGTAAGCCTTATCTTCCTAAGGTGTCAAGATAGTGTTGCCTCCCTTTGATGAATGATCAGTGCAGGCTGGAGAACCAGTCAAGCTGACATAGACTTGTCAATTAGTCCCACTTCCTTCATGAGTTATTGCCACTTCACGGTCATTCAGCTAATTAGGGACATCTCTGCTTCGTGTTAGCAATCTGTGTAACTAGAACAAATGGTGCTATAGTTTTTACCTTAATGACTAACCTCTAATTTAGTACCAACTTGTAAGCATACCAAACTGTGTAACTAACGATCATCTCCTATCTGCTTTCTCTGTATAATCCTGTAGTATCCTGATGTACTTTGGAATAGCACCGAGCCTCAGTTAGAATGGTGAATTCCCCATGATATATCGTGTAATAAACTAATCAGTTCTCAAGGTCTGAGTCCCAAGCATTTTCTTCAACAGGCTGTCATTCTGACATCACTTCTGGAATTCAGCATTTTTGTCTGTGTTTGAACGAATGCCATATGAGGTCAAGAGCTGGCTGCCCTCGTTGAATGCAAGCTGAGCGTTAGTGTGCAGGTTATTGTTCAGCAAGTGCTACTTGATAACATTGTTGATGACATATTCCATGATCGAGAGTAGACAATTAGGTGGGTTGGATTTGTCCTGCTTTTTTGTCCAACTTGTCTGGCCAATTTTACACATTGTTGGGTAGATACCAATGTTGTAGCTATATTGGAACATCTTGTCTGGGTTTTGCGGCAGGTTCGAGAGCAAACCTACGCAGAGGGTGGTACATGTATGGAATGAGCTGCCAGAGGAAGTGGTGGAGGCTGGTACAATTGCAACATTTAAGAGGTATTTGGATGGGTACATGAATAGGAAGGGTTTTAGAGGGACATGGGCCGGGTGCTGGCAGGTGAGACTAGATTGGGTTGGGATATCTGGTCGGCGTGGATGGGTTGGACCGAAGGGTCTGTTTCCATGCTGTACATCTCTATGACTGTATGACTCTACAAATGTCTTCAGTACTATTACTGGAATGTTGCCAGGGCCCATAGTCTTTGCAGTATCTAGTGCCTTGATACCTCATGGAGTAAATCAAATTGTCTGAAGACTGTCTTCTGTGATGCTGCAGACCACTGGAGGAGGTCGAGATGAATCATTCGCTCAACGCGTCTAGCTGAAGATTGCTGAGAATGCTTCTACCTTATCTTTTACATTGATATGCTGTGCCCTTCCATCATTGAGGATGGATGATATTAGTTGAGCTTCCTCCTCCCTGAGAGAGTTGTTTAATTGTCTACACCATTGATGACTAGATGTGGCAAGATTGGAGTGCTAAAATCTGATCCATTGATAAATGATTGCTTAGCTCTGTCTATCACTTGCTGCTTATGCTGTTTGGCATGCATGTAGCCCCATTTCATAGCTTCACCAGGTTGATGCTTCATTTTTAGGTTTGCCTGGTGCTGCTCCTGGCATACCCTACAGTATTCTCCTTTGAAGCAAGATTGATACCCTGGCTTAATGGTAATGGTTGAGTGGGGGATATGCCAGGCCATGAGGTCGCAGTTTATGTTGGTGTACAATTCTGCTGCTGTTGATGGCCCATAGCACCTCATGAATGCCCAGATTTGAGTTCATAGAATCCCTACTGGATGGAAATAGGTCATTCAGTCCACTGAATCCATATTGCCTGACTGAACAGCATCCCACCTAGACCCACTCTGCTAATCTATCCCTGCAATCATGCATTTTCCATGGTGAATCCACTGGCCTTGCTAGATCTGTTTGAAGTCTGACTATTTAGCATGGTGATAGTACAACACAACATGATGGAAGATACTATGAAGGTGGGACTTAATCTTCACAAGGACTGTGTGGTGGTCCCCCTTACCGATACTGTCATGGATACACGTATCTGTACTCAGCAGACCAGTAAGGATGCAATCAAGTGTATTTTTCCCCTTGTTGGTTTCCTCACCATCTGCTGCAGACTCATTCCAGCAGCTACATTCTTTAAGACCCAACCAGTTCAATCAATAGTGTTGCTGCTGAGCTATTTATAAAGTTTATTTTGCTCCCTTGCCACCCTCCCCTCAAGTGGGTGCAACATGGAAGATTCATTAGCCGAGGGAGGTCGGTACATAGTAGTTAGCAGGAAGTTCCACTGCCAGTGTTTAACCTAACATTGTGGGACTTGGTGCCATGGTATTCAAAGTCAATGTTGAAGAATCCCAGAGCAACTCCTTCCTGGCTGTGCCAACACCTGTGATGGGTCTGTCCAACTAGCAAGACAGGACATATCCAGGAATGGTGATGGTGGTGTCTGGGACATGGTCTGTAAGGTATGATTCAGTGAGTAAGTCTACATCAGGCTGTTTCTTAACTTGTCTATGAGACAACTCTCTCAACTTTGGCATTAGCTCCCAGATATTGGCAAGGAAGACTTTGAAGGCTGAAAAGGCTGTTTTTGCCATTGTCATTTCTGGTGCTTAGATTGATCCAGTTTATTTTATTTGCTGGGACTTCATGGCAATTGATACAACTGAGTGGTTTGCTGGACCATTTTACAGGGCAGTTGACATTGCTGTGTTCTATTGTCACATATAGGATAGTACAGGTGAGGGTGGCAGATTTCCTTCCCTGAAGGACATTAGTGAACAGATGAGTCTTTTCAACAATTGACAATGCTTTCATAGTCATCAGCAAATGCTTAAATCCAGAAATTGCTATTGAATTCAAATTCTACCGTGGGATTTGAACTCTGATGCCCAGAACATGAGCTGAGTCTCTGTAATAATAGCAATCATACCACTAGTTGATTGCCTCCCCAGACGATGAAGAAACATCAGGGATAAGAGCTATGTTTTCTCTTGGTTATCATGACTTTTGGACCTTATTAGGCTGATTATGTCTTGCAACAAAGCCAACTATACAGCCAGTGGTGATCTGCCTCTTCCCTGACCCATGACCGGTTTTTCCATTCCAAATGCTGCCATGTGTAAGATGGCTTGACCTTTCCACAGCTTGCCATGCATGTGGCAATTAGCTCAATCTGGTGAGTCTTGCTGGTTTTCATCATTTCCTATAGTACAGCCTGACGACCTTAGAAACTACAAAATACATAATAATTTCATCCTCACGCCCTTAGCTTCCATTTACATGGACAATAAATGCTCCTGCTTGGCTTAATGTGTAATAACTTCTCCAGCATCATTGCTGCTGGTGATTGTTTGGTGCTCTTCTTGTCTCAAATTAATAAATGTGGGACATGTTTGGGATGCTGTTGTTTGGAGCTGTAAGTGTTTTATTTTGCAGAATGAGCACACCCCTTCAGTGCAAAGCCTTTTCCTGATCAGTCATGCAAAAGTGTCTTTCGATTTGTTTCAATTCCTCTCAGAAGTATATGTACTGTCCCACTATCTTGCCCTTCTAAAATGTCCTTTGTTCCTCATAAATATCAATGGCCTTATCCTTTCCCTTTGGTATCTACTCTGTGGTGAATATATATTCAACTGGTTAGTGAGTTGACAACTAGAGGACATCAATTTGAGATCATCACCATAAATATAATGAGAGATTAGGAAATATTTAAATAGAAAGCTGTTAAGACATGAAATCTCACACAGCATTGCCCTTTGATGTGAAGGGCACTGCTTGTCACAAGCCACTCGGGTGTTTTTCTACTTTTCCTGGTGGTGGAAATTGAATAAAGATTTGTACACCTTGTCTCTCACTGTGTCTCACAGCTGCACACACACAAAAAAAACAAAAAAAAAGTAAAAAAAAAGAAAAAAAAGAAAAAAAGAAAAACAAAAAAAAAGACATGAAATCTCTGACCAGAGGTAGTGAAGGATAGCAAAATCCAGAATAAAGGATGGGGACAAATATTGACAAAGAACTGTTTCAAAGGGCAAGCCTAGGTGAGTAGAGTTAAATGCAGAGCACTTACAGGAATGAAAGGTCAAATGGCCTCCTAGTATCGTGTAAATTCTCTGACTGATTACAGGTAAGAAATGAAGTTATTCATGGAAGTAGAAAGAAGGACATAAAAAGGACATCTTCTGCACAAAAAAACACAAATATTTCCTAGCTGCCATCAGTTCTGAAGAAGGATCACTGGACCCAAAATGTTAACTGACTTCTCTCCACAGATGCTACAAGGCCTGCTGATTTTTTCCAGCAATTTCTGTTTTGTTTCTGATTTCCAGAATCCGCAGTTCTTTCAGTTTTTTACAATGGGCAACTTGAAACACTTCCTCTTGCCCTTTTACAGAGAGTAAAGAAAAATTCAAGCCTTAACGATTTTAATTGATTTCAAATGAAGTTTTTCTCTTAGGCATATGTTTCTAGAGAAAATGGTTGAAAGCTAAGAATGTCAGATCTTTACCCAACTGATCAATGCAGCACAGGTTAATTGATTTTTTGTCCACATCTTATCTTATTTGGCCTCATGTTGCCCTCTAATAATGTTAATTATTCTCAGAAGCAAAATCATTTCTCCCAAGAAGAAAAACCTACATTGCACCATTTTCTTAACTCTTCAAAACCCAAAAACATTCATATATTTAGTATCATTGAATCATACAGCATGGAAACAGACTCTTCGGTCCAATCCATCTGAGTCAACTCGACATCCCAATCCGATGCCCCATTTGCCAGCATTTGACCTATTTCCTTTTAAACCTTTCCTGTTCATGTACCCACCCAGATGCCTTTTAAATTTTGTAATTGTACTCTACTCTACCATTTCCTCCAGCAGCTTATTCCATACACACACCACCCTCTGTGGGAAAAAGTTACCCCTCAGGTCCTTTCAAAACCTTTCCCCTCTCACCATCCTCCACCCAAGGAAAAAGACCTTGGCTATTCATCCTAGCCATGCCCTTCACGATTTTATAAACAACTATAAGGTCACCTCTCAGCCTCTAATGGTCCAGGGAAAAAAGCTCCAACCTCTCCCTGTAATTCAAACTCTCCAATTTTGGCAACATGCTCATAAATCTTTTCTGTACCCCTTAAATTTAACAACATCCTTCCTATAGAAGGACAAGCAGAGTATATGCACTATTTTAAAAGCCACCTCAACAATGTTCTGGACAGCTGCAACATGACCTCCTAACTCCTATGCTCAATGCTCTGACCAACGAAGGCAGGTGTGCCAAACACCATTCCTGTTCATGGTCCTTCTGTTTTGCAAAAAGAAACCTATCTGTGAAACTGCTGATAGTTGATTTTCTGCTCTCTCAGTTGGACAATCAGCTTTGCATTTGTTGATAGAAAACCAAAATTATTATCCCACACATAACTCATTAGTAAGTCACAGAGTCCATCATGTGCCATTTTATTATCTTGATAAGTTTGCTTCCAAATGTCACCATATCAGTTCCATTTTAATTTGATTTCTTCCAGGTATTCTCTGTATTAATGTAAGATGATCTAATCACCAAAATTACACTAGTAAATCAAATTTTATTTCAAATATCATTCTTACAGCATAAATCTAAAGATTCACATAAAAGCTATTTCCAATATCCTTTTAGACATTCTGAGTGCAAACCACTTCTTGTTCCAGTAAATTCCACTCATTACTATCTTTATGAATGTATATTTCCCCTGCCACATTGGTCTTCCTCATTAGCTAGTTTGCTGCACGTTCTGTGTATTTTTTTTCATGGTAATTCCACCGAAGCTGTTCCCCGTGCTGCTAGTGCAAGTGTCACTTTACGAAGTATTCCCTGGTATTGAGGCCATTCCTCCTGGATACGTGCAACAATAGTGTTGATGGTGTGGATTCGATTCTCTTGTTTCTGTATTTCATTCCTCAGTAACTGTTCAGATTTGCACTGTAATATGTACTTTCCTTCTTTTGCTGCCTCGAGATGTTTGAGCCGCGTCTGTAACGTCACTATTTTCATCAGATTCTGAATAACGAAAAATAGTAAATATGTTGTAATTATATTTAATGGTCTCATTTAAGTCATTGTTTCATTATTCCCAGGCAAAAATGCATTTTCAGTGGTCTGTTCATGTACTTCTTTGGTATTACTATACTGTATATCAAGATGATTTGTCATTTTTTTGATTCCTTCACACAATATTTCCTGAAGAGGAAAAGAGGTGAAGAAAGGGCAAAAAGTGAACTGTAGGTAATCTAATCTAATCAAAAAATAATTGTATACATTTGAGTGGCTGAATTATGTGGCATTATTGTCAAATTACAAATGCAAAATACCACAAAGAGGCTTTTCCCTCCTAAGCCTCATATTCACCAATAGACAATAGTTGCACAAGTAGGCCATTCTGCCCTTTGAGCCTGCACCACCGTTCCATATGATCATGGCTGATCATCCTTAATCAGTATCCTGTTCCTGCCTTATCTCCATGACACTTAATTCCACAATCCTTGAGAGCTCTATCCAACTCTTTCTTAAATGAATCCAGAGACTGGGCCTCCATTGCCCTCTGGGGCAGAGCATTCCACACAGCTACCACTCTCTGGGTGAAGAAGTTTCTCCTCATCTCTGTCCTAAATGGTCTACCCCGTATTTTTAAGCTGTGTCCTCTGGTTCGGCACTCACCCAGCAGCGGAAACATGTTTCCTGCCTCCAGAGTGTCCAATCCTTTAATAATCTAATATGTCTCAATCAGATCCCCTCTCAGTCTTCTAAACTCAAGGGTATACAAGCCCAGTCGCTCCAGTCTTTCAGCGTAAGGTAATCCCGCCATTCCAGGAATTGACCTCGTGAACCTACGCTGCACTCCCTCGATAGCCAGAATGTCTTTCAGCAAATTTGGAGACCAGAACTGCACACCGGTACTCCAGGTGTGGTCTCACCAGGGCCCTGTACAGCTGCAGAAGAACCTCTTTGCTTCTATACTCAATCCCTCTTGTTATGAAGGTCAGCATGCTATTAGCCTTTTTCACTACCTGCTGTACCTGCATGCTTACCTTCATTGACTGGTGTACAAGAACACCCAGATCTCTCTGTACTGCCCCTTTACCTAAACTGATTCCATTTAGGTAGTAATCTGCCTTCCTGTTCTTGCCACCAAAGTGAATAACCATACATTTATCCACATTAAACTGCATCTGCCATGTATCTGACCACTCACCTAACTTGTCCAGGTCACCCTGTAATCTCCTAACATCCTCATCACATTTCACCCTGCCACCCAGCTTTATATCATCAGCAAATTTGCTAATGTTATTACTAATACCATCTTCTATATCATTAACATATATTGTAAAAAGTTGCGGTCCCAGAACTGATCCCTGCAGCGCCCCACTGGTCACTGCCTGCCATTCCGAAGTGGAGCCGTTTATCACTACTCTTTGTTTCCTATCAGCCAACCAACTTTCAATCCAAATTAGTACTTTGCCCCCAATACCATGCGCCCTAATTTTGCTCACTAACCTCCTATGTGGGACTTCATCAAAAGCTTTCTGAAAGTCCAGGTACACTACATCTACTGGATCTCCCTCGTCCATCTTCAAAGTTACATCCTCAAAAAATTCCAGAAGATTAGTCAAGTAAGATTTCCCCTTCATAAAGCCATGCTGACTCTGACCTATCCTGTTACTACTATCCAGATGTGTCATAATTGATGCAACTGTGATGCCTCTTTGAAAAGTATGAAATACAACAGGGAATGTATTCCTCTGCTTGATTTATATATTACATAGGAGTGAACTTAGAGTATCTGTGATGCAGACTTTTGACCAGAGTCACTGCTTCACTTATCATGTATTATCACATTATCAAATTTCTTCATCACCCTACCTATGAAGTGTGCAGTAATGATGCACTCTGTCAACCACAGCTTTTCACTGACGTCAAATTATTTAAGTGAAACAGGGTACATAATGGAGACAATATAGTCATTTGCTTTTGTCATAAATTAAAACATGTTAATGAATACCCTCTTTTCAATGCATCATGGCAACTGCATCAAGTGATAAGCCACATTGAATTAAAAAAAGGGTTGAAGTTATCCAAGCGGAGTTAAGATTTAACAATGAGCTAATCATACACTGGTATACTAGATTCAAACTGAAAATGTGTCGCTGGAAAAGCGCAGTAGGTCAGCAGCATCCAAGGAACAGGAGAATTGACGTTTCGGGCATAAGCCCTTCTTCAGGAACATCGATTCTCCTGTTCCTTGGATGCTGCCTGACCTGCTGCGCTTTTCCAGCGACACATTTTCAGCTCTGATCTCCAGCATCTGCAGACCTCACTTTCTCCTCCCATGCTAGATTCAAGCTCAAATACAAGCACCGGTAAACTAGGGAAAGTATGTGGGTGTTTGTGGCAGTACCATCCAGGTAGAAATTACTGATTTGGGAAGAGGCATGGAAGAGAAGAAATGGTTACATGAATATTGCATTCATACACAATGAAAAAAAGAACAAATATGGTTGTTTAGTAAAGAAGACATGAATAAATATGGTTGATTAGCAGTGCACAGAAAATGCATTGCTGCCTAGAGAAGATATTTAATGATAACATTATCATAGTTATCATTAAATATCATATTTTACACCATTTATTGCAATCTAATAGTTTTTAACGTGCAACCTTGCTGTGAGTCTATAGTAGTGAGTGGAGTTGGTTCTTTCTGGATTATATATTTTCTTTAAATCTGTCACTTGATTAAATGTTAAAAATCTTCGAGTAAAAAGTGAGGTCTGCAGATGCTGGAGATCACAGTTGAAAATGTGTTGCTGGTTAAAGCACAGCAAGTTAGGCAGCATCCAAGGAACAGGAAATTCGACGTTTCGGGCCAGAGCCCTTCATCAGGAATGAGGAGAGTGTGCCAGGCAGGCTAAGATAAAAGGTAGGGAGGAGGGACTTGGGGGAGGGGCGATGGGGATGTGATAGGTGGAAGGAGGTCAAGGTGAGGGTGATAGGCCGGAGTGGGGTGGGGGCGGAGAGGTCAGGAAGAAGATTGCAGGTTAGGAGGGCGGTGCTGAGTTGAGGGAACCGAGGCAGTGCTGAGTTGAGGGAACCGCCCTCCTAACCTGCAATCTTCTTCCTGACCTCTCCGCCCCCACCCCAATCCGGCCTATCACCCTCACCTTGACCTCCTTCCACCTATCACATCCCCATCGCCCCTCCCCCAAGTCCCTCCTCCCTACCTTTTATCTTAGCCTGCCTGGCACACTCTCCCCATTCCTGATGAAGGGCTCTGGCCCGAAACGTCGAATTTCCTGTTCCTTGGATGCTGCCTAACCTGCTGTGCTTTAACCAGCAACACATTTTCAACTAAACGTTAAAAATATAAACCATAAGTACTAAATTAGCCTGGAGCACTTCTTTTTAGAGCAAAACAATGGTGCTATTTTCTGGGTTTGTAGATTGTGAAGCAGTAACAGTGGCCTTTAGTAGAGTGATATGCTCTTCTTGTCAGACGTGAGAGTTTCAAGAGAGTTTACATGTTACTGAAAATTATGTCTGCAAGAAGTGTTTTTGAATGCGAATCCTACTAGATCGAATGGATCGTTGGAGGAACATTGAGGAAATTACAACATCTAGGGGGTGTGATGGATGGCAGTTATAGGAAGAGAGAAAAGCCACAGTTACAGTCAGATAGATGGGTAGGAAAGGTAGGCAGCTAGTGCAGGAGTTTTCTGTGGCTGTCCCCATTTCAAACAAGTATGTTGTCTTGGATAATATAGGGGGTGATGGACTCTATGGGGAATATAGCATGAATAGCCTAGTTTCTGATATCAAGACAGGCTCTAATGTAATGAGGGGTATGTCGGGTTCCGAGCAATCAATTGTGATGCCGCTGGGGGGGGGAGATTCTGAAGGGAGAAAATAGAAAGTTAGGCAGGAGTTTAAAAAGGTAGATCCTCAAAGGTAGTCATATCTGGATTATTCCCAGTGCTATAAGTAATGAGGATAGGAAAGAGAGGGTAGAGCAGATGAACACATGGCTGAGGAGATGGTGCAAGGGAGAAGGGTTCACATTTTTGGATCATTGGAATCTCTTATGGGGTAGAAGTGATCTGTACAAGAAGATTGATTGCACCTGTATTGGATGGGGAGTAATATACTAACAGGGAGATTTGCTCGAGCTGCTCGGGAGGATTTAAACTAGTAGGTGGTATGGGGGGGTGGTGCGAGGGGGTGAAATGCAGGGAAGTAGTGAGGAGAGAGATCATCTGAGACTGGTACAGTTGAGAAAGGGAGTGAGTCAAACATTCAGGGCAGGAAGGAACAAAGTAGAGAACAAGGTAGGACTGATACATTAAACTGCAATTACTTCAATGCAACAGGCCAACAGGGAAGGCATATGAACTCAGGGCATGGTTAGGAACATGGGTCTGGGATAACATAGCAATTACAGAGATATGGTTCAGGGATGGACAGGACTGGCAGTTTAATCTTCCTAAATACAAATGCTACAGGAAGGATAGAAAATGGGGCAAGATAGAAGGGAGAGTAGCATTTTGATAAGGGATAGCATTACTTAGGGAGGATATTCCTGGGAATACATCCGGGGAAGTTATTTGGGTGGAACTGAGAAATAAGAAAGGGATGATCACCTTATTGCTATTGTATTGTAGACCCCCTAATAGTCAGCAGGAAATTGAGAAACAAATTTGTAAGGATATCTCAGTTATCTGTAAGAATAATAATGTGGTTATATAAGGGGATTTTAACTTTCCAAGCATAGACTGGGACTGCCATAGTGTTAAGGGGTTAGGTGGAGAGGAATTTGGAAAGTGTGTATAAGAAAGATTTCTGATTCAGTGAATGTGCCTACTAGAGAAGGTGTAAAACTTGACCTGCTCTTGGTAAATAAGGCAGGGCAGGTGACTGAGGTGTCAGTGGGGGAGCACTTTGGGGTCAGCAACCATAATTCTATTAGTTTTAAAATTGTGATGGAAAAGGATAGACTGGATCTAAAAGTTGAAGTTCTAAATTGGAGGAAGGCTAATTTTGATGGTATTAGACAAGAACTTTCAAAAGCAGATTGGGGGCAGATGTTCGCAGGTAAAGGGATGGCTGGAAAATGGGAAGCTTTCAAAAATGAGATTATGAGAGTCCAGAGAAAGTATATTCCTGTCAGGGTGAAAGGAAAGGCTGGTAGGTATAGGGAGTGTTGGATGACTGGAGAAATTGAGGTTTTGGTTAATAAAAAGAAGGAAGTATATGTCTGGTATAGGCAGGAGAGATCGGGAAGATCCTTACAAGAATATAAAGGCAATAGGAATATACTTAAGAGGGAAACCAGGAGAGCAAGAAGGGGACATAAGATAGCTTTGGCAAATAGGGTTAAGAAGAATCCAAAGGGCTTTTATAAATACATAAGGACAAAAGGGTAACTAGGGAGAGAATAGGGCCCCTGAAAGATCAGCAAGCAGCCTATGTGTGCAGTGCACGAGATTGGGGAGATACCAAATGAATATTTTATATTAATGTTTACTGTGGAGAAGGATATAGAAGATACAGAATGTGGGGAAATAGATGGTGGCACCTTGAAAAATGTCTGTATTATAGAGAGGGAGGTGCTGGATGTCTTGAAACGCATAAAAATGGATGAGTCCCCAGGACCTGATTAGGTGTGCCCTAGAACCCTGTGGGAAGCTAGGGAAGTGATTGCTGGGCTCTTTGCTCAGACATTTGTATCATTGACAGTCACAGGTGAGGCGCCGGAAGACTGGAGGTTGGCTAATGTGGTGCCACTATTTAAGAACAGTGGTGTGGAAAAGCCAGGGAACTATAGACCATTGAGGCTGATATTGGTGGTGGGCAAGTTGTTGGAGGGTCTCCTGAGGGACAGGATTTTACATATATTTGGAAAGGCAAGGACTGATTAGTGATAGTCAACATGTCTTTGTGTATAGGAAATCATGTCTCACATAATTGATTGAGTTTTTTGAAGAAGTAACAAAGCGGATTGATGAGGGCAGAGCGGTGGACATCTTCTATATGAACTTCAGTAAGGTATTTGACAATGTTCCTGATGGGAGGTTCAGGGAGAACTGCTATTTGGATACAGAACTGGCTCGAAGGAAGAAGACAGGAGGTGGTGGTGAAGAGTTGCTTTTCAGACTGGAGGCCTGTGACCAGTGGTGTGCCATTTGGGTGAGTGCTGGGTCCACTGTTTTTTGACATTTATGTAAATGATTTGGATGTGAACATAAGAGGTATAGTTAGTAAGTTTGCAGATAACACCAAAATTGGAGGTGTAGTTGACAGCAAAGAAGGTTACTTCAGAGTACAATGGGATCTTGATCAAATGGGCCAGTGGTCTGAGGAGTGGCAGATGAGAGTTTAATTTAGATAAATGTGAGGTGCTGCATTTTGGAAAAGCAAATCAGAGCAGGACTGATATACTTAATGATAAAGTCCTAGAGTGTGTTGCTGACCAAAGAGATCTTGGAGTGCAAGTTCATAGCTCCTTGAAAGTGGAGTCGCAAGTAGATTGGATAGTGAAGAAGGCGTTTGGTATGCTTTCCTCTATTGGTCAGAGCATTGAGTATAGGAGTTGGGAGGTCATATTGTGGCTGTACAGGATATTTGGTTCGGCCACTTATGGAATATTACATGCAATTCTGGTCTACTTCTGATCAGAAGCATGTTGTGTAACTTGAAAGGGTTCAGAAAAGATTTACAAGGATGTTGCCAGGGTTGGAGGATTTGAGCTGTAGGGAGAAGCTGAATAACCTGCGGTTGTTTTCCCTGGACTGTTGGGGGCTGAGGGATGACCTTACAGAAATTTATAAAATCATGAGGGACATGGATAGGATAAATAGACAATGGATTGCCCTGGGGTGGGGCAGTCCAGAACTAGAGGGCATAGTTATAGGGTGAGAGGGGAAACATATAAAAGGAACCTAGGGGCAACGTTTTCATGCAGAGGGTGGTGTGCGTATGAAATGTGCTGCTAGAAGAAGTGATGGAGGCTGGCATAATTGCAGCATTAGAAAACCATCTGGGTGAGTATATGAGTAGGAAGGGTTGAGAGGGATATGGGTCAAGTGCTGACAAATGGGAGTAGATTAGGTTAGGATATCTGTTTGGCATGCACGAGTTGGACCAAAGGATTGGTTGCGTGCTGTAGTTTTCTATGACGCTAAGACTCTATATGCTCTGTTGGATATTATTAATCAATAAATTCTTTAGTAATTTTTTTCTTAATGTGATCAAACGTTTCCAAGAAATTGGACCTCCAATTCTATTTTCAGTTCTGTATGTTCGTACAAATAAAAATGTCAGTATCCCTTCATCCATACAACAGCATTTTATTTAAATTACATCAAGTATTGCATCCAACTTATTTCTTGTAATTTGTTTATGTGATGACAGTTGCACTGACAAGCAACAATCATGTAATTACTGCTGTTTTTACCTGCTGTGGAACTGTAGATTGATCACAAGTTCAGACTGGGAGATGTTTCCATATTGAGTTTTTTTTGTATAAATTGGACACATAAAAACATCTGCCAGTCGAAGACTTGTGTCCCACTTACAGTCCCTGGAATTACATCTATATTTGTGACTTCGGTTTTGAGCTATGACCATGATTAGTGAGCTGATATCAATACTGACTGAAGCAGTTAAATGGGCTTCAGTGACGAAGGACAAAGAGGACAAAATGGATCAGTAGTTCAGCTCTTGATTCTTATCCAACAATGCTATTGGAAGTGTGAATATCCGGACATTGGCAAAACAGGATGATGTGTGATATCTCCTTATCTCTACTTTGACACTGTTGAAACTCAACTATGGCAGTTCGCCAAGTTACTGAAAGGCATTCAGCAATTATTGAAAGTATATTAAGAGTTAATGAATTCAGAACAGTGGAGGAGGAAGGTGGGAGATAACTGTGATTTTTAAAAAGATTTCATGAAGAGGCAATCATGCCTGTCAGATTTATTAGAATTCTTTGAAGGGGTAATAAGCAAAATACATAAAGGAGAAACACAGGATGTAATAAATTTGGATCTCCAAAACACATTTTGTAAGGTACCCCATAAGCTCCTGAATAAGCCACGAACCTAGGTGGTCGAGGTGGTATATTAGCACGGATAGAAGATTGACTAACTAATAGATGATAGAGTGTTGAGATAATGGGGGCACTTTCAGGATAAGAACCTGTAACTAGTGCAGTACCACAGGGAACACTGCTGAGACTGGCATTATTTAGAACATACTTGAATGAGGAAAATGAATATACTTGCAGATGGCTCAAAAATAGATGGGAAGGCAAGTGGTGAAGATGACACAAAGAGCATATGGAGCAATATATGCAAGTTAAGCAAGTTATCGAAATCTTGGCTGTTGGAATATAATGTTGAAAAATGTAAGGTTATGCACTTTGGCAGGAAGAATATATAAAGAAAATATGTGTGGATCTTTATCTGATGAGAAATATTTCATGGCCAATTTAAGCTCTTAATGTTAATGAGTTAAGTAACACTTTCATGCATTATGTAAACTTCAGAAAATCTCTTGAAGTGTGACAATATGAAACATATTAGAATCTCCTTTTCTTTATTCATTTTGCTGGAAATATCTTCTTTCTTCTCATTGTGCAAATGTTTACTTTATTGCTTAATTCCTCCATATAGAATCCTATTTGATACCTAATTTTGATTCTGCTGTGTTGTTTCATATGCACTCTGTGTAAAACAGGCACTAATGCAGGCAATGGATGCCTCACATTAATGGAATTAGGTTTGAAAAATGTACCTACATACTCAAAATAGGTTGCAATTGTTCTCGGCCAAGCACTAATAACATTAAAGTTAAGCTACTTGATTAGCTTAATTAATTGTATTTAGTGATCATGTAAGATAAATTAAAATAGTTTCCAAACTAATTATTTAAATATTTGCTTTTACAAATTCTTCAAGCATGGATATCCTGTCTTATCAAGCCAATCTTACCGCTTGTTTTCTTTCCTGTTGAGATTCTATGGTTGCATTAAGTTGATCAACCATAGATTGCTGATTATGAATCTGAGACTGCTTTTCTTCCAGTTGCTGACACAGACTTCTCTGTGATTCCCTCAGCTCTTCAATAGTTCTGTCAGATTCTTCTATGTTCTAAGAAAACAAAGGTGTGACTGGAGTGAGACCAATAACATCAATTAACATTGTGAAGATAGGCATGTTAGCTAAATCAAAGAAGTGACTTTGAATGGTCTGTAGCTGTTCACAAGCTCCACAATAACTTGCTCAGCGATGCCCAGTTTGCATTTTGCCACAGCCATTCAGCTCCTGACCTCATTATAGCATTGTTTCAAACATGGACAAAACAGCTGAATAACAGAGGTGCAGTGAGAGTGGCAGCCCTTGACATCAAGGCCACATTTGACCAAGTATGGCAACAAGGAGCCCCAGCAAAATTGGAAACAATGGATATTAGGGGCAAACACTCTACTGGTTGGAATCATAACTGGTACACAGGAAGATGGTTGTGGTTGTGGTTGTTGGATGTCAGTCATCATAACTCCAGGACATTTCTGCAGAAGTCCCTCAGTAGAGTGTCCTAGCACAACCATCTTCAACTGCTTCATCAGTGACCTTCCATCCATCATCAGATCAGAAGTGGGTATCTTTACTGATGATTGCACAATGTTCAGCACCACTTGCAACTCCTCAAATGTTGAAGCAGTCCAAAAACAACCAGACAGTATCCTTTCTTGAGCTGATCAGTGGCAGGTAACATTTCTGCCATACAAATGCCAGCAAATGACCATCTCCAGTGAGAGACAAACTAATCACCACTTCTTGACATTCAATGGTGTTGCCATCACTGAATTCCCTCACTATCAACATCCTGAAGTTTACCATTGACCAGACATAATCACATAAACTCACCGCATAAACACAGTAGCTAAAAGAGCAGGTCAGGGGCTAGGAATACTACTTTGAGTAACTTACCTCTTCATGTTTCAAAGCCTGTCCATCATCCAAAAGGCAATAGGGAGGCAGTTCCAGGATTTTGACCCAGTGTTAGTGAAGGCAAAAGTCAGGAATACGATGGAATACTCCCCACTTGCCTGGATAGGCGTCGCTTCAATAAAACTTAAGAAGTTTGACACCATCCAGGACAAAACAGCCTGCTTGATTGGCACCACATGCACAAGTACCCACTCCCTCCATCACTGGTGCTCAGTAGCAGCAGTGTGTTTTATCTACAAGGTGCACTGCAGAAATTCACCAAAGATCCTTCGATAGCACTTTCCAAACCCATGTCCATCTGGAAGGAAAGAACAGCAGATATATGGGAACACCACCATTTTCAAGCTACACGCCATGCTGACATGAAAATATATTGCTGCTCCTTCATAACACTGGGTCAAAATCCTGGAACTGCCTCCCTATTGCATTGTGGGTCAGCCTACAGCATGTGGACTGTAGTTGTTCTGGAAGACACTTCACTACCACCACCTTCTCAAGGCCAAACTGGGCCAATCAGCAATGCCCACATCCCATGAGTGAATAAAAGAGAAAAAAGATCAAGCTGATTGGTCAATGGGTTGCCAAAACTTCAGCTGGGTGAAAATGGATAGTGCATATTTATTTAATTGCAAAGACTTTTAGAAATATTCAGTCTCATTTATCTCACCTTTTGAATATCTGCAATTTTCTTGCATAGATCTTCTATCGTTTTATGACAATCTTGTTTGGTTATTTGCTTCTTGCCCAATTTGACTTGTGCTTCTGCACGTGTCACAATTGTATCCCTGCGCAAGACAACAGCCTCCATTTCACGAATCATTTGCTCTTGCTGCCTCATAAGTTGATTATGACGTATCTTTGGATCAAGAATATAGATTTTACACGTGATTTTACAGCAAAGTAATAGAACTTTCACCTCAAGTAACTTAATTTGAATTCATCCAAGACAAATGCATGCCTATTGTCAGATGACTGAGGATTATGTGAAATGAAACGAGCTAATTTCCATGACAATTGACATGAATTTAATAACCACAAATACATTAGAAATAAAACTACTACAGTACCACTTGAAAGAATAATCAACGTGTGTGCCATAATTATTGTCATATATTTTGAAATAATCTATACTTCTGAATATTTCTATATACAAAAAGTGTGGCGCTGAAACAGCACTACCAGTCAGGCAGTATCCGAGGAGCAGGAAAGTCGACGTTCGAGCATAAGTTCTTCATCAGGAATGTGGTGGATTGAGAGATAAATGGGAGGGGGTGGGAAACGTTGTGGAACGCTTCAGAAAACATCTCTGGGACACACACACGAAACAACCCTACTGCCCTGTGGCTGATCCTTCAACTCCCCCTCCCACTCCGCCAAGGACATTGCCTCTTCCACTGCCATATCCTAGCCATCTGACGACTGGAAGAAGAACACCTCATCTTCTAGGTTGGGATCCTCCAATCACACGGAATTCATGTCGCCAGTTTCCTCATCTCCCCTCCCCGCTCCTTATCCCAAATCCAACCCTCCAACTCGACACTGCCCTCTTGAACTGTTCTACCTGTCCATCTTCCTTCCCACCTATCTGCTCTACCTTCCACTCCAACCTATCACTATCACCTCCCACCTTCATCCTCATATCACATTCCAGCTACCCTGCCTCCATCCTCACCCCCTCCCATTTATCTCTCAGCCCCCTTGGACACAACACCCCGCACCCCACACACAATCCTGATGAAGAGCGTATGTTCAAAACAGTGACTCTCCTGCTCTTTGGATGTTGCCTGATTGGCTGTGCTATTCTAGCTCAACACTTTTTGACTCTGATCTGCAGTCCGCATAATAATATTTCTACACATAGTTAATAGAGAATAAAAGTAAAAATGGAATACTTAATTGTGATATACAAAATATCCCAGGATTAGTGTTGGGGTACCTTAAATAACTCTATTAAAACTGGTATCCTGTCACCAAGTCATCTTTTATTTGCACGTGCATAGTACATGACACTGACCCGGTTAGTTCAGACCAGGTTCCCAGAGCAAACAGAACCCCAGATATATCTGTCAGCCAGAACTCTCTGCTTGCACCAGGTTAACAGCCCCAATCAGGAAAGTCATATTTTATGATTTGAAGATGCTGGTGTTGGACTGGGGAATACAACGTTAAAAATCACACAACAGTAGGTTATTGTCCAACAGATTTATTTGGAAGTACTAGCTTTCAGAGTACTGCTCCTTCATCAGGTATTTGTGGACTCTAAGATATCTTATACTCCACAACCACCTGATGATGGAGCAGCGCTCCAAAAGCTAGTACTTCCAAATAAACCTGTTGGAATATAACCTGGTGTGTGATTTTTAACTTCCTATTTTATGAGGTCAACCTGGCTGACCTCATTCCAATCACAATGTCCTTCTCCTTTAAGTCCTAGGATGTAGCCCCATTTGTTTTCCTGCAGCTTTGCCTGGGGAACCTGGTCTAGTTCCTCCGACAATGCACTCCGACAGTACTGGCAGCGTAGATAGCGCGCCTCTTGTGCCTGGAGTATCTTGGCCAAAATTCACCTTCTTCAGGCGGTAGCAGCACAGAGGCTGTGACATCTGTTGTGTCCATCTTGTCCTCAGAGCTTTCTTCAATGTTTGGCAGAGAGGTAGAACCCATGGGTTCTGACAGGTTGCCAGATGTTCTGAGGGTCCAGGTATGTTTTGCTCTGCCCCGTTTGCAAGTTTGCAGCTTTCATGTGGTTTGCAGGCTTGTTCACGACTGCCTCTTGTACCCGACCTTTGTATGTCACAGGACCTGACCTCATGTCGACCATGCTGCTTACCCATACAGGGCCAGGTATTCTTGTGACTTCAACACCAAAGTTTCTCCCCTGAAGTAAACTGCTTAGAGGATCCATTATCGGCATTCCTGATGCTGTTTCACCCTCTCCACTAAATCTGGGAAGATTAAATTTAACATGGTGTGGAGTCTTCTCTCTGCTAGAGGTGTTCCTGTAGTTGTGTGAGTGGTGATCTAATAGTCAAATAGGAACCAGAACAGTTTGGTATTGAGTTAAGCTTGTTGGGGATAATCTGCTATCGGGGTACCTACATTGGGGCTAGGGAGGGGAGCACCATTATTAAAGCAGACATTGTCAGGTAACAGCTAAAACACAGCCATGTAAAGTAAACCCAGCCACTGCAGGACTGTCTGCCTGAGGCCACATTCCTTGGGGATTAGAACATGTCCATCAGTTTCAGATCATCCTGTTACAATCTCATTGTTAATAAAGGAAACCGGTAACTATCGGACAGTGTAAATCGCACCGATACTACACTTAATTGATAAAGTACTTGTTAATGCCTCCACTGACGTCAAACTCCATCGGGTTCTGTGTTAAATGATAATACCTGTATATTCAACTATGGAGAACTATTGTGAACGCCCAGACAGCCAGACGCATAGCAATGAGGAAACCCTTCCAAACAATAAACTTTTGAATTACAAGGTCGGAAACTGCTGAACCCAGGATGACTACCCATTGTTCAGCACAGCAGGAGCTGGACAGGTATCTCGGGGCAGCCAATAGAGACACTAATCCCTTCACAGACAGGTGAACCGACCAATGAGAGAACCGAACGAGGGGAACCTGACCGGGAACTCGAGGAGGCGCGAAGTATAACTGCTCCAGGTCCGAAGAGGAAGACAGAACGCCTTCTCCAACGAATTGCATGCTCTTGAATTCGTTGTATAGCTTGCCAGTCTTGATTCTGTAATAAACGGTATTTTTGCTCCAAACTCTAGCCAGTGTGATCTCTCCTTCCAAAGAACACGTGGAGACGAGACCCTACGGGTCCGTCCCAACAAGCTGTAAGCTGTTTCTTTAAGCTTGCCTTCAAAATTTGGACTGCTCTTTCTGCCGGACCATTGAACAATAGATGGTATGGAGCTGGCCTTATATGACGAATGCCAATGACTTCAGGAAATACTCGATTTCTCTGTTGGTAAATGTTGGCCCTTTGTCTTTAATCAACATCTCTAGGAGTCCATGTGTTGCAAAAGATGTTTGCAACTTTTCAATTATCACGCCTGTGTTTGACAAATGAACTCCATGCATGTCCAATCACTTTGAGTGGGCATCCACTATGGCTAAAACATAGAAACCATGGAAGGACTGGCATGGATGACATATAATCAAGCCATTTCCATGAATGTGGGGGAGCTGCTTAGCAATAATTAATGTACTTCTTGGCACTCTGCATCCAATCCTGGCCACCAGACATAACGTTTTGCCAACATTTTCATTTTGGAAACCCCTGGATGACTCTGGTAGAGTTCAGCCAGTATCTGGTGGTGACCTTTGCTCGAGATAATCTCTCTTGCTTCCTGTAATAGTATAGGTGAAAATAATGACTGCAGATGCTGGAAACCAGATTCTGGCTTAGTAGTGCTGGAAGAGCACAGCAGTTCAGGCAGCACTGCTCCTCGGATGCTGCCTGAACTGCTGTGCTCTTCCAGCATCACTAATCCAGAATCCTGGAATAATATGCCATCCTCAGTGGTGAACTGTCTCACCAGGTCCAGAAGGGTTTCAGTTCTGGTTGTGGTTGCTTTTTTCTTTCCCTATCACCACCAGCTGTTTCTTTTTGTGTCCACAGTACAATATGGTCAGTGATGACTGGAAAGGTGTCCAGAAAGTTTAAAAACAGAAAGTACTCTTCTACTATATCTACCAGCAGGAGGCAGCTCAAGGCATCCATATTTGCCACTTGGTCACCCGGATGGTGTTCTAACTTGTAACTGTACGCATTGAGAATAAGAGGCTACCACTGAATTCGACCTGAAGCAATGGACAAACAACATGGCTTTATCCTCTTTAAGTAGCTCTAGCAGCGGTTTGTGGTCTGTTACTATTACAAATTTACATCTATAAAGGTATTGGTGGAACTTTCTCACATCAAAGAAGACTGTCAAACCTTTCTTCTCTACTTGGACATATCTTCGTTTGGCATTAGCCAAGGTCCAGGAAGCATATGCTATCAGGCATTCCTCTCTGCAGGGCCACTGGTGAGCCAACACTAATGTAAAGGGAGGCATTACGTGCCATTTGCCACATTTTGCTTGGAATCATAGTGTGCCACCACCTTAGGCCAGGTTATGTTTTAATTTTCCGTAATAATTCAGCAACTCAACAAAAGACCTAAGCTCTGGTTCAGACATGGAAGAAGGGGGACCTTTGATCGTTTTCACTTTATCTTCCAACAGGTTTAACCCAGTCTTCTCGACTCTGTAGTCTAAGTACCTGAAACATATACTTTTCCCTCCTGAGGCATACCCCGCTTTGGAGAAACGTTTAGGCACCATGTCAAAGTTCTCTAACTGCTCTTAATCGATCTTTCCAGTTATTAGCACATCATCCAGATAAATGTCTACCTGGGTAGACCTTATACAATGTTCTCCAGCCTCTACTGGAAAATAGCACAGGCTGATGATACCCCAACAGGCAGTCTGATATATTGGTACAAACCCTTATGGGTATTAATTGGACCATACTTCTGGGAATCCTCATCTATTCGCAATTATAGGTATGCATGGCTCATGTCCAGCTTTGTGAAGGACAGTTGCCCCTGCCAGTTTTGTATATCAGTCCTCTATGTGAGGAATTGGGTATTTATTCAGCAGTGAAATGCAGTTGTCTGTTTGAAATCTCCACAAAGTCGGTAAGATTGATGCTACCCAGTCTACATACTGTGCGTGTTTGATGATTCCTTTGCTTTTCAGCATCCTGATTTCTGCCTCTATTTTCTCAAGTCAGGTAAGTGGCACTAGACAGGCCTTGCAGAATCATGGAATTGCTTCTTGGTCAACATGTAAGGTGGCCTTGGCACCTTTCATAGTCTAGACCTTCCTGAAAACCTTTCGGGTATTTAGTTAGGACTTCAGCCATTTTCTAATCAAAAAATTTTGAACCAATCAAGTTAAATATTACTCAACCAATTTTGCCCCATTATGCTTGGGCCCGAGCCTTTTACGACAATCAGTGGGAACTGAGCCAGCTGCTTCTCATAAGAGACTGGAACGAACCTGTACCCCTAATATGTTGGTGTTCCAAGGTATAGATTCTTCACCTGGCCAGGGTCTTAGAGCAAACTTAAGGGTCAGAGTTTAGTGTGAATTTTTGTAAAGACTGGTTCGGCAATAACTGATACTGCCACCACAGTATCAACCTCAATTAGAAGGGTGACCATTAACCAGATGTTTATTTGACTGGGTCTGATTTGAATGTTGCTAAACATTTCAACTTTTCCAAACCAGTCGTAGGTGGAACTTCCAGTGTGTACACTCTTATAGATGAAAATGTGTTGCTGGAAAAGCGCAGCAGGTCAGGCAGCATCCAAGGAGCACGAGAATCGAGGTTTCGGGCATGGAGCCCTTCTTCAGGAATGAGGAAAGTGTGCCCAGCAGGCTAAGATGCTGGGCACAGTTTCCTCATTCCTGAAGAAGGGCTCTGCCCGAAACGTCGATTCTCCTACTCCTTGGATGCTGCCTGACCTGCTGCGCTTTTCCAGCAACACATTTTCAGCTCTGATCTCCAGCATCTGCAGTCCTCACCTTTTCCTCGCACTCTTATAGATGTCAGCCTACAAGTTCTCTAACTTCATTTCGGTCCAGTGGGACTCTTCTGCTGTCTCGAGTCTATATACCGGCAGGAACTACTGGCTGGAATCTTCAAGAAAATTTTAATCGTTTGGGTGAGGTTTGGTTTTGTTTTGAAGTTTTGCTGTGGGCTGACCTAGAGTCTTTCTGTTCTGGATATGTCCTGAGAGAGCTTTTACAATTGCCTTCTCTCAAGTACTGCTCCCCAAGCTCAGCTGGCCTGCTGAGGGTGTCCACTCTGTCCGAATACCTATAAGTCATAAGCTCCACTTGCCACATTTTCTAATGACAAAGCCAGTTGTAATTGGGCTTCAATTAGTAAGTGCTTTTGCATGATCACATCATTTATCCCACTCTCATTGCACCGAGGTAACTCCGCAAACATCAGTATCCTGTCACCAAGTCACCTTTATTTACAGCTAGCTCAGAGCTGGCACTTAGAATGAACAGAACTCTTGACACTCCTGTTTATTTTCTTTTCTTTTAAAACGTCCCCCATATTACCACTGCACCCAAAGGGGGCCCAGCAGTAGCGCTTACATTTTCCCCAAATCACTCATGGCTTTGTGTTTATGCATAGTGACATGATAAAAAGACACCATTGTGCTGAATCTTCATTCTATATTTTTCACCACCAGGAAAGCACACATGTGGCTAGTGAAACATTAATAAACAAAGCCTGATAAGGACAATGCTTATATGAAAAAAGGTAGGAACTAAATCAAAATAGTGTTGGAGGGAGAAATAAAGCACTCCATCTCCCCCGCCCCACCGGTGCCCACCTCTCCATAAAGCCACTGAGAGCATTAGTGGATGCCACATGCTCCCTCTCCAATGACACCTGGGACACTCCTGTTCATAACTGTCAGCCAGGGCATCCTAATAAGACTAGGTTAACAGTCCCAATCAGGGAACACACATTCTATGAAGTTAACCAATCACCACAGTGCCAATTGTAATATGTTTGTGATTTTCCTTAACACTGCTTGTGTAAAGTTGTGGATATAGAATTTTGATTACAGCACAGCTGTACCATTTAAGTGTAATATTAATCAATCTGCTGAACAATTTACATGAAATAAGGCCTGCATTCTTCATGTCACAAAGTTACAGTCAATTTGCTCTAACTGACAGAAGTTTCTTGGTTAATTGCTCTAACTGACAGAGGTTTATTGGTTAATTCAGTGTTATGTGCTTTCTCCTTCTCTCTCAAGTTAAAGATCAGGAAATTATTGGTTTTCTTTATTTTTACTTTGTATAAAAATATAAAAGCTGATCCATGTTCACCTGTACAGTGGTGAGTCATTTCAATAATATCGTATTTGAGTTGATTTGATTAGAATCAGAATGGTTATATTACAGAAGGCCATTCAGTCAACTGTGGCTGCACTGACAGTCTGCAACAGCAAATCACTAAGTACCACATTTTCCACCCCCATACCCTTTTTCCTTAGTCCTGCAAACGTTTCTACTTCAGCTAATAATTTTCCCTCAAAAGCCACAACCACTTTCTCAGGCAGTGTGTTCCCAACGACGTACTGCATTAAAAAGTCTTTCTTTATGTCACCTTTGGTTCTTTTGCAATACACTTTAAATCAGTGTCCTCTAGTTTTTATCATTTCAGCAATGGGAACTATCTCACCCTATCTACTGTGTCTAGAATTACTGTGTCTAGAATCTTCATGACTTTGAATACCTCTATCAAACCACCTCTTAGCCTCAGTTCTAAAGGAGAACAGTCCCAATTTTGCCAATCTCTCTAGATAACTGAAGTTCCTCAAACCTGAATTCAAACTATATCAAGTGTAAAGCTTATTTTTGGTTCATTGGTTTGCAACATCTTTGTAGATGAACTCACTTGCATCCTGTGTATCTCAGCTTTCATGGCTCGTATCTCATTCTGTCCTACATCTGAGTCAACAGCTGACCGTGCCTCTTTTGCTAGTTGAATCTTCTTCTCCCACAGCATAATCTGGCGCCTGTAAATGTAAATACATAATGAAAATACATTGGGAGAGAAAATGTGGAAGTATGGAATGCATAATATGAAAAGCAGATAGATTTCCAAGAGTTTTTTTTAATTAAAAAAAGAGCTTCACTGTCAAGATCACTATTTAAAAGTGAAAGTATCAATTACACAGTCCTAATCCCAGATAGCCACTGAGAGCAGACAAATAAAGAAAGTAGGAACAGAAGTAGGCTATTGGCCCTTCAATTCTCAGTAACCTAATTTTATGAGTTTATTTTAAATTAGATTACTTTTTTTGTCTGATTAATTTTCCTGAAAGGTGGAGAGGGGCCATTACTCTCAATAGCATCATCATGGTTGCAACATGAAGATAAGGTAATTGCTATTCAATTGGAATGAAGAGAAAAACGTGAATGGTTGGAAACGAGAAATGTGAAAGTGCTGTGATGGTCATTAGAACCTACAAGCAAATTATACATTCCAAACGAATTATGAAATTGAATCTATTGTTTACCTCATTTGTAGGTATTAAACCAAGAATTTCAGTAGTTTGTCTTTATAATGAACTGAATTAAATAACAGACCATCTGCCTTCCCTTCCTAGATCACACGAAAAGGGATATTGTAAATGCCCTCTCCTAGCTCTCTATTTTAGTACATGGGTTGCTCGTGTGGAGGCAGGACATTTCCTAGTTCTGCAAACCTCAACTGGTTAAAAAGTACCCTGGATGGTCAAATTTACATTCCTTGGGAGGTGGGCCACCTGGAATGAAAGCTGAAGCCGCTGACTGTCACGGGAACCTGAATCATCCACCTTGAAAAGCTCACTTCGGACACTTAACAAGAGGTCACAAGAACCTGAATCATCAACATTGAAAAGCTCACTTCGGACACTTAACAAGAGGTCACAAGAACCTGAATCATCAACATTGAAAAGCCCACTTCGGACACTTAACAGATAAACCTATTTGAAGTTTGCACACTAACCCTATGCTATTGTACGCTAACGATATTAAACGCGACCTTTAAACAAGCATGTGTTAAATGCTGACCGCGGCACGATTTTAAGCGGGTGTAAAACAGCTGATCCCAGTCCTTTGAACTAGTGACATAAGTGCTTTTTGTAAGGGATATAAGCAGAGCTTCACAGCAGGCAAATCGCTCCTGCCACTAGCTGACAGGAGACACTGAACCAATGTAGCTTCGGCTACTGAACCAAAACAGGCTTGCTACAAAAGACACATTTGTGCATATTGAACCAATATCAAAAGATCTCAAACAAGAGACAACTAACTTGCAGCCTGCTCAAAAGATCCCCTTGAGGGACACTTAGGGAACTAAGCTCTGCTTTATCTTAGGTAAACTCGACTCGCGACTTTGAATTGGAACTCTGACTGAAGAAGAATCTAAGAAACTAAAGTAATTTTGACTCGCGACTTTAAATCGGGATTTTGAGCTAAGAAAACCATAAGGCTAAGAGTGAGTAACTGTAGATTGATTTCTTTTCTTATGTTTCAATAAATTACATTTTTAATTTACATACACACACGAATCGCCGAACAGTTATTTGATTAAGATATATTGGTATTATTATTGTGAAGTGTTAAGAACTACAAATGGTAGGAAGGTGCTTGGTTGGCCCAAGGCGAGCCGCTCTCACTCATAGGTGAAAGGGGTAATACTGAAGGATGACCTATAGACCTACGATAAAGCCTAACCGGGTTGGAAGTTTCTAGGACCAGACAGTAGTTTAAATTCTCACCAAGGGTATTCACTACCAGTAACGGCCTCACTGAAGGTACGGAGGAATAATCCCTAGGCTAAGTGAGATAAACTAGAGTTACCCACCTAGATAACATAACAATTGGCGCCCAACGTGGGGCTCGAGAGATTGCACTAATCTTGAGCTTCACGACCAATATTATCTTATAACACCAAATAACTTCCCATCTGTACTGGGAACAGCAAACACAAACGGAGCTCCTATAAAAATATAAAATGGCCATTCCTCAAGAGTACTTTAGAAATACTTGGGAGGAAATCCTGGCAGCAGGGGACCAGGACACAGTTTCACCCCCGGCCCGAAGAGGACAGGTAGTGAGACTAGGAGCAGACGAATCAATACTCCAGGGATTAGACAGACAGGCAGGAGATCCTGTCCCCGCAGGAGTAAGATATAGGTTCAGGATAGAATATCAAAACGGAACGCACCATCACTACGACGGGGTCGTAGGAGATGATGGGCAAGGAAATCGAGTAGAACCCTCTTTACATTCTGCAAGTGTACTACCAGAACAACAGGCAATAACAATAATCAGGGCAGAACCTGACCTTAAAGGCAGAGAAGTCCCGCATATACCAGGAATGACAGCACATGCCTGGGCCGAAGACATAGCATTACAAATTATAGTCCCACCAGATAGAGTAAGACAGATACCGGCAAACAGAAGGATAGCAGCACAAGCATTAGTAGCCCAACACGCGGCGGACAAAGCCAGATGGTTAATAAATAACCCAAGACAGGGACCAGGACCCGTTCAACAATTGGCAGCCAGACGAGTATATGGGGACCCGTCACTAAAAAACTTTAAGGTATGCTTCCCCAACTTCCCAACTGAAGACAGAACAGCAATAAAATACATAATAGCCAATTACGAAAAATTAAGAGCATTTTTGGAAGGACTAACTCCCAGGGAAATAAGTGACCTATTTAAGGCCGTAGATTGTCCTTGTTTAGATCAGGAAGAAAATACCACCATCAGCCTATTAACACTACTCCATGAAGCCCATTTTCGGGTATATGGAACTCAAAGGGCAGAAGCAGCAAATAGAATATTTAAAACTCTTCTTGACTCAGGAAGAACCCTAATGCAAATAACTCAAGCGACCGAAGATCTAGAAATAAATTTTGTACAGGTCCGAAACCAATTATTTAGGAGCCTCAGAAATGAGACCCCCACTAACCATCTGAGAACAGCAGTAAATAACGCCCGACCAGGACAAAACCCTTGGCAAATATTTAGACAAACCTTAACGGAGTTAGGAGAATCATTAAATCTTTCACTAGATAGAATAGGAAAGGAAAACCCTCACGCCAATACCCCTGAAGGGAAAAGAACAGAAAAACCTAAGATTGAGCCTAAGAGACAGGGACAAGGTAATAAAAGACACCCAGGACCAAAAGGACAATGGACTTATCGACCACAATATGAACCACTAGGACAAATGGTAGAAAGGTTTGACTATCAGGGACCCAGACAAATAGGACCTCGGAACCCAGACTCCAGACCCTGGATAAGTCCTAATTATAGAGGAAACAACCCAATTCCAAATTACCAGCCCCAAGGACCAAGAGGGGGAAATAACCACCAAGGAAATAATTATCAGGGAAACAGGCAACAGGGAAATGAACATCCACAAAGAATCCCACAGGGACCACCACAACCAACCCATAGGTATAACCTCAGACCAAGAGACAACCAGGGAAGGGCTCAAACGTCAGGGCCAGCCAGAATACAAGCCCAGGGAGACGAAAGAAATAAGCAAAAACCTCACCAGACAAGAATGCTGAAAATAAACCCTAAACAACAACAAACAAGATATCCTGAAGAAAGAGGAAAGATAGAAGGCTACAGACCTAACCGAGAACAATGACTCACAATGATGCTAGATACTGGGGCAGAGATGTCCTTGATAGATAAGAAATTGGCAGATAAACTAAAAATTAAAATAATCAGGCAAGAACAATATCAGGGAATAGGATCTCTATCCAACAAACAGATGTAGGGAAAATTAGACTCACTCTAGGAAACGGAAAACAAATTCAAGCAGAAGCCCTTATAGTCCCAAATTTGATTCAACATGGACAAAAATTAATAATTGGATGGCCAGAAGTACAAAAGTACAGGCTACTAGAAGAAACAGAAGACAATAGAGAAGCAGATAAGGAAAAGATACTAGAGCAGGTTAAAGATCCAAAAATAAAAGCCAAAGTTACTAACCTAATCAATACCCATTGGGAAATATGGCAGAAAGACTCATATCATTGTGGAAAGTTAAACATTGAACCAGTACCAACAGGCATGGGACACTTTGAAATAAAGAAAAAATATGGGATAAATAAACCAGAAATAGCTAAAGAAATTCAAAGGGTAATAAACAGATTGGAAGAACAAGGAGTTCTAGTGGAACAAGGATCACCCTATAATACTCCAATAATGGGAGTGCCAAAACCCGGCAAGCCAGGCAAATACCGCTTAGTCTGCGACTACCGAGACTTAAACTCCAAATCGGTGCCCTTTTCACCATACTTTAAAGGAGCTCAGGTTACTCTAAATACCTTAAAAAGGAAAAAATATAAGACTACATTAGATTTATCAAACGGATTTTGGAGTCACCCCATCCCAGAAGAAGAACAAAAATATACAGCTATAACAGATACCAAAGGAAGGCAACTGGTATGGACCAGGTTACCACAAGGATACTTAAACAGTCCAGTAATATTCTCCGCAAAAGTCAGAGAAACGATACAGGACTTAGCAGAACCAGGACACATTGAATGCTATGTCGATGACATATACATTACCCATTCCAACTTGGATGAGCACTTTAAGTGTCTCCACAAAATACTAGAAAGCCTATTCCACGCAGGATACATAATAGGACTAGGGAAATCACAAATTGCCAAAGAAAACGTCAAATACCTAGGGGTAGAATTAACTGATGAAGGAAAAGGACTTACAAAAGATTTCATGGAAAAATTAGGAGAAATAAAACCCCCCACAAAAATAAAAGAACTACAAGCCATATTAGGATTAATGAATTATGCCAGAGACTTTATCCCAGGGTACGCAGAACTGTCAAGACCACTCTACAAAAAACTAACCGAGAAGGTATTCTCATGGACGTCAGAGGATCAGTATGAGCTAGAAAAACTGATTGAAGTATTAAATAAAGCAGAAAATATGGGAAAACACGAGCCAGGAAAAAATATAGAGATGGAAGTTATAGTAGGACAAGAAAGTGCCACAGTCAGACTAACCAGTGAAGGACAAAAGAAACCGTTTCAATATGTCTCACTAAATTTTACAGACACAGAAAAGAAATTTCCGAAATTAGAGAAAACTTGGGTGGCGATAACCAGAGCTATGGAGTCAGCCAGGAAATTACAAGAAGATGGGAAGATAGTAATCAAAACAGATCTAGCAGAACTACAATCCAAACAGCAGAAGATAGAAAAGAGTCAGAAAGTACATACCGCCAGATATGAAAAGTGGGAAGTATTAAAAGCAGACCCCACTATAGAAATAAGACCACGTTTAGATAAAACAGATACCTGGTGGATACCTAAATTCCAGATTAAAGAGGAAAAACAAATAGGAGGCAATTCTAAACCAGATATTTACATCTATTCAGATGGAAGCGCACAAAAGGGACTTAACAAACATGGAAAAGAAGAAAAACAGACAGGAATAGGAATAGTAATAGGGACTAGAGTAGATAACGATTTCCAAGAAGAAAAAATGGTAGAAATAGAAGGACCAACTGGGGGTTCTGCCCAGAAAACAGAACTTAAGGCCTTAGAATTAGCCTTAAAAGAAGCAAGCCAATATCCCCCTGAACTCCGTATACTCATTTGTACAGATAGCTTCTATGCCAGTCGAGGCTATAATGAGGAATTAAATAAATGGAGTGAAAAAGAATTTCATGATAATAGAAATCATCCCATACAATATAAACAAATATGGGAAGAAATAGCTAAATACAAAGAAAACCTAGACAATACAAAAGTTATACACATAAGAGGACACCAAAAGGAAGGTGAGCACAAAAAGGGAAATGATTTGGCAGACAGGGCAGCCAAAGTAGCAAGCTCAGGCAGAATATATCAACAGAGAGTAATAACTAGACAGATGAAGAGGGAGAAGCAGGACAAAGAACTAGAAGCATTGCTAAAAGGAGAAAACCCGCCAGGGTTTCCAGAAAATCAGGAATATTGGGAAAAGGAAGATGGTACGGTTATGACCGAGATTAAAGGCCAGAAGAATGAACAGGGAAAAATAATACCACCAAAATCAGAAAGAAAGAAAATAATGGAACAGGCCCACACAGGCTTGGGTGCTATACACCCAGGAATAAAGACCACACAATCCCATTTACTCCAGAAATACTGGTGGCCAGGGATAAAACAAGAAACTAAAAAATACTGCCAAGAATGTAAAATATGCCTGAAATACAACATAAAAGGAGGAATTAAAAAAGAACCTTACATAATTAGGCCACAAAACATGGAACCAGGAGATAAATGGATAATGGATTTTATCGGCCCATTACCGACCTCCTATGGTAAAAAAACCATTTAAAAGGCCTAATAAATATTGTCTAGTAATAATTGATGAATGTACTGGATTTACCACCCTGACACCGACAAAAAGTTGTAGAGCCCAAGATGTCATAGAAACTAGTGAGCTGATGCTGGTCGCTAATGGACCTCCCAGAGTAATTCACTCAGACCAAGGACCTGGATTTAAAAACCAGGACTTTAACATGTGGTGTAACTCTCATGGGATACAGTTGCAGTTTAGCACACCTTACCATCCTGAATCGGCAGGAAAGGTAGAACGGAGAAACCAAGCTGTCAAACTAGCCCTGGCAAAACTGTTGGCCTCTCGCGGAGGAAGTTGGAGTCATTGGTTAAAGGAGGTACAGCTGGCCATCAATAATACGCCCATAGACTTAGTAGGAGCAAAGAACCATATAACTCCGCACTATCTAAAGTTTGGGGTGCAAATGAACACTCAAAATAAACCAGAAACCCCAGAGCAGGGAAAGATGAAAAAAGAATGGCTGGACATACTACAGGAAAAGAAAGAAAAAATGAGAGAAAAAAAGATTAGAAAATATAAAAACAGAAAGAAAATATTGGGAACCTAGAATAGGAGATTGGATACAAGAGAAAAAACAGAACAAAACAAGCAAAGCCTTTAAACCTAGATATTATTTACCTCAACAGGTAATCAAAGTAGGAGACAGAACAGTAACAGTTGGAAAAGAAGGTAAGGAAAGGGTACTTTCAATTGACAATATTAGACCCGTCACAAAAGAATGACTGAATGGATAGAATTATACCTAAAGGAAATGGAAGAGGGAGAGAGTAAAGCAGCACAAGAAAAATTCTCACCTCAGACAAAAAGGATTAGCATAAATTGGAAGAAATGGTGGAAACAGTATAACACAAAAAAGGTGCGAAGCAAAGATTTAGAAAAAGGAATCAGAGCTAGAAAAAAGAAAGTAAAAGAGGAGAAAAAGAATAAGGACGAAAAAGAACACCTAACGAGGCAAAACACCAGATGCAGTATTTTCAACATAGGTCAACATATTCTCTTGATAACGGTCATAATATTCTTGACAGTAGGAGGAATACTAAAAGATGTAGTAAATAAAAATATAGAATGTGCCAGAGTAGATGAGATAAACATAAACACAACATCTTTGACAGGCATGGCAACAATAATTACTGGAGGTACAATGCGGAGTTGGATAATAATAGGAATAGGAATAATGCTACATTAAGGAATAAATGCACAACTATATGAAGAGATACAAGATCCTAGACCCTCAGCAGAAGAAGTAGGAACAAAATTAGAAGGATATGAATTCTGGTTAGATAAAATAGCACTAAAACAGGAACTAGGAAGTGAAGACCTAGAACAAGACGAAGAAATTGACAAAATGCTAGATAGATGGCAAAAGGAACTAAAGAAATATAGTATACAAGGAATCAAAGGGAACCAGACAAATCAGACGGAATTGGAAAGGGAAAAATGGTTATATTGTATATACACCGAAAACCCAAGCACTCAGGCTACAGGAGACGAAACATATTATAATTGCTCATATCCAGATCAGGGATACCCCCTAAATAATAGAAACACTCAACATCCAATTATTATGGAGGCCATAGGAAAATGGAAATATCAGAAGGAAGGAGGAGCAATAAAAGGACAAAGATTATGGGCCCAAAATAATGATGACCAAGTATATATAACGTTATTAGGGGAAGATGATGCAACAGTACCCAACCTAGGAAGATATGAAGTAAGGAGGGAACCCCGCACTACTCAAATTCTCATTATTTGTGATCACTCCATTTTCCAGAGAAAGAGTAGAGAGATAATAAAAGAGGTCATGACCACAAATAATGGAAATAAGATAAGAAAACTTTTTAACCCATACTTAGACCCCTGTCACCATCATCGAATTGGAAAGGCGATAGAATATGCCAACCCCAAATCACACATTTGGATAGAAGAGACCGAGGAATTCGATAGACAAACCAATAACGCCTGTTATCACTATTATAAGAATGAAACCCATATAATAGGATGCACCAGCAAAACCCACTGCTGCAAGGATAGATTCAGTAAGAAATGCACAAAGGAGACACAGTGTAAAAGAAACGAAACCCATGGACCATGGCATTGCAGAACACCCAATAGTGGAAAAGTGGTATATATACAAGAGGGAATATTCAGATGTGATTATACTTATAAAGTCCCATATGACAACTATAAGAACATTAGCAACTATGAACAAGAAGATCTTGATATGAATTGGAAATCAGTATATGCAGACTGGTATAAAAAGCACTTTAGTAAAATGTTAAAAAATATTACCAGAACTAATGCAGAAATAAAGGTAGAAGATGACACCGTCTGGTGTTTTCATTGGGGTAAATTATATTGTTACAAAAACAAGAAAAATGGTTCATTTTGGGAACAATCCCCAGCGATGAGAATAGCCTTAATCAATAATGCTAACAATAATAATAATAACAATAATAATAATAACAACAACAGGCAACAGCAAGCAGAAGACTACATAAAAGATATGTTCCAAAGACAAAAAATCCAATGGGAGGCAGGAAAAGACATCATAAAGGAGCTAATTACAATTCAGAAAACATTGGCATGGGAAAAAGGAAGAAACAGTCTTAGGCAACAATTAAGCAACCTTAAACAAAATTGGCTACACAATGTGATAAAATCAGAAAACCGAACTATAGAAGATTATACAGCCCAGGTAGTTATAACACAAATAGAGGAAAAAGAACAAAACATTTATATTAGCCTGGTAAAAATAAGTAAAGTACTAAGAAACGTTAACATGAATACTAAAATACAAAGACCCATATGGATGAGCCTAAAAAATGGCTGGATGAAAAGAGAAAAATGTTCAAAGATAAAGGATAGACCCTATGAGATAATGGAAGGAAATATAATTACACTCAGACCTTGTAACAAGAATATAACGATATATTGGAAAAAAGATTGTTATGTAGAATATTTCCCCACAGGAAATACATGGCTAACCAATCAGTCAGGAGAATTTAAGGTCAAGACAGGAGATAAAGGATGTACTGGAGAGCTGATTAAGGAAAATAAAAAACAGAAAACACCATACAAAAAGGAGATCAGACTAAACATTGATAGACCTGATCCAAACATAGTTCATCTAGAAAGGCTCCTAACAGAATACTCAGATCAGGAGTGGATGGAGATCCACTTTACAGGACAAACAATAGACGAACAGCTGAAAGATCTAAAAGATAAAATAGCAATAGAAAGGAGAAGAGAACAAAAAACCCTAAAAGAAGAACTGCAGATATGGGTAAAAGAACACACAAGTAATATAACGTGGGGTTCTATACAAGACACAGTCACATATGCAACGGGCAAAGCCGCGAATATATGGATACAGATATATGATTGGATTTATTGGATACTTAGTTGGTTCGGATTGGAAGATTTGGCCCTCTTCCTGGTAGGAGTAATGATTGTATGGATACTAGTAGTGGTGGTATGGCCATTCGCCAAACCACTAATTAAAGGCCTTATACCTAAAAATAATCCCACTATTTCGATCACAGGAAAATAATGGATCAGAATTTGCAAAAGTACGATAAAGTAATTGAATTTCTAAAGAACCAGAAACACCCACTACTCAAAACCCTTTACTTGAACAAATTTTCTGAACAACCCAGGGCAAACATCGTCTCTGCCACAGCATGGAACCTAAATCATCCACAAATGAAAGACATATGGATACACTGTAAGTCCTGTGGTAACATAGGAACAGGGGAAGGATATACAGAATGGAATAAGCCTTCAAATTTACACCCAAGAGGCCATCCCTGCTTACACCTAAACTTTCAAGAATCAGCAGAACAGGCAAAACCTGAATGGGAAAAAGTAAAGATAATTAAGTTTAAGACATTCATGGAGCAATTGGATTCCGAGAACTTAAAAATAATTAAACAAAACCCGAACATCATGCAAAACTACTTTTCGGGACTACCCTCATCAGAAAAAATTAACCTGAACATCATGTGCACCCCTAGGGAAAGGAAGCTAAAAAGAAAAAGAATAACTGAATCGGATGATAAAGTACACCCTGAAACAAAAGTTCTGAAATTGAGAGACGAATTAAACCTTAAGTAAAGGTAGGAAAATGATGCAATACATAGACCTCATTATCTTAGCATCAACTATGATAATCTGCTTACTAGCAGCCACATGGCTATTAATACTTAAGAAACGAAAAATCAAGATTAACAACCGAAAAGGAATAACAACTTTGGTCATAGGGATGATAATAGTAATGATACCAATACTTATAGATAGAGGGATAGAAGCATTGGGAGAAAATCATAATAATGAAACAGAATACCAAGTTGATAGAACACTAGGATGGTTTAATTTTGCTTCAGAAACTTGTTTTGCAATACATGAATGTATAGGACACCCAACAGTACTCCCAGTAACCCTCTGGGACACACTTAAACATAAGATACCCATTCCCATATACAATTAGTTATAGGAGGACAAGCGCTATGGGGCATAACAAATACGGAAACAGCTAGCCTAGTTTTAGGAATTATGATAGCATTTTTATTAATATTAGGGGCAGAGTATAAATTCAGATATTGGAGCAGTAATAGGCGAGGATATTCAACATGCTTAATTTTAATCATGGCTAGCATAACGGTTAGTATTCAATATCAACCGGACTGGATGTATTATGCACTAAGCCTCTTTTTTGTGATAAAACTTTTAATAATTGGATATTCTATTTTTCAAACAACCTCTTATCAAAACAAACCAAAACCAATACAAAAAACCAATGAACCAAAAAACAGAATCCGAAAGGATCTTGAACCAAAAACCAATGAACCAAAAAACAGAATCCGAAAGGATCTTGAACCAAAAACCAATGAACCAAAAAACGGAATCCGAAAGGATCTTGAACCAAAAACCAATGAACCAAAAAACAGAATCCGAAAGGATCTTGAACCAAAAACCAATGAACCAAAAAACATGAACCAAAAGGATCTCGATCCTAAAACCAAAAAGCCAAAATGGCTGAAACCAAGCAACAAACTCTTGAACCAAAAACTTACGTTATCAGAATGGCAACAACTTGCGCAACACTTACAACGACCACCCCCTTATGCAGACAGCTAAGCAAAAAATGGATGGAAACGGATCATGGGGGAAGAAGATTTTGATCACCCAGGAATCAAAAAATATGTGATACAAAAGAATATATACGATAAATTGGTGAAACAAAATTTTGTGATTTAAGGAATGAAATTTAACCCTAAAAGTTCTACAAATCAACACAATTGAACTCAAAGACAAAAGAGTCAATTGAAAGAAGGAAACCAACATCATAATAACCAAGGATGGTGAAGTAAACCCATCTCACTACTAGATGATTACAACCAAAACCAATGCATACTATGTGACTCTGACAAGATCACGGGTTGACTAACCTGCCTACGATATAACAGGATATGGACTAAACTAAGTTTGAACATTTTATTATGTATTGCAACAACTGATCCGAAAAAACCAGCACCGACGATTGGCCAAGGCTGAATTAAGTCGGCATGAATTTAAGGAACCAAGTAGGACTAAAACTTTGAATCGATTTTTTCTTCATGATATTTACATTCGTTGAATTAATAAAAGAATTATACTTGAAATCGACATCAAAACACAGGAGGTCGGCCTGTGGCAGTGCCAACAGTGGTGGAGATGAGCAACAGCCTTACCATTTTGATTAGGTATGGCTTGGCATGTTTAATATACTGTGCAATTGTATGGAGACTTTATTATTATGGACTAAAAAACAATCGCTTGACCGAATCTCGCTTTTCAAGAGGGGGATGTCACGGGAACCTGAATCATCCACATTGAAAAGCTCACTTCGGACACTTAACAAGAGGTC
The DNA here is from genome assembly GCF_020745735.1 of Hemiscyllium ocellatum. Classification (NCBI taxonomy): domain Eukaryota; kingdom Metazoa; phylum Chordata; class Chondrichthyes; order Orectolobiformes; family Hemiscylliidae; genus Hemiscyllium; species Hemiscyllium ocellatum. The sequence continues at coordinate 21,532,265 of NC_083425.1, read as the reverse complement.
ACAAGAACCTGAATCATCCACATTGAAAAGCTCACTTTGGACACTTAACAGATAAACCTATTTGAAGTTTGCACACTAACCCTATGCTATTGTATGCTAACGATATTAAACGCGACCTTTAAACAAGCATGTGTTAAATGCTGACCGCGGCACGATTTTAAGCGGGTGTAAAACAGCTGATCCCAGTCCTTTGAACTAGTGACATAAGTGCTTTTTGTAAGGGATATAAGCAGAGCTTCACAGCAGGCAAATCGCTCCTGCCACTAGCTGACAGGAGACACTGAACCAATGTAGCTTCGGCTACTGAACCAAAACAGGCTTGCTACAAAAGACACATTTGTGCATATTGAACCAATATCAAAAGACCTCAAACAAGAGACAACTAACTTGCAGCCTGCTCAAAAGATCCCCTTGAGGGACACTTAGGGAACTAAGCTCTGCTTTATCCTAGGTAAACTCGACTCGCGACTTTGAATCGGAACTCTGACTGAAGAAGAATCTAAGAAACTAAAGTAATTTTGACTCGCGACTTTAAATCGGGATTTTGAGCTAAGAAAACCATAAGGCTAAGAGTGAGTAACTGTAGATTGATTTCTTTTCTTAAGTTTCAATAAATTACATTTTTAATTTACATACACACACGAATCGCCGAACAGTTACTTGATTAAGATATATTGGTATTATTATTGTGAAGTGTTAAGAACTACAAACGGTAGGAAGGTGCTTGGTTGGCCCAAGGCGAGCCGCTCTCACTCATAGGTGAAAGGGGTAATACTGAAGGATGACCTATAGACCTACGATAAAGCCTAACCGGGTTGGAAGTTTCTAGGACCAGACAGTAGTTTAAATTCGCACCAAGGGTATTCACTACCGGTAACGGCCTCACTGAAGGTACGGAGGAATAATCCCTAGGCTAAGCGAGATAAACTAGAGTTACCCACCTAGATAACATAACATGACTGCAGATGTGGCGTAGATGCAAAGACTGCGTCTGTGCACTGACACTATTCGAAAATTTAATCGAAGAAAATGAATCCATAAACATCACTAGCCCCATCAGTACACATTCTCCTTGGCCCATCGATGCCAACTCCATGGCCTCTCATATCTCCTTTGCTAAATTGTGCCCTGTACCAATTCCTTGCCAACTCGTGCCTCCTATGTCCTCCCATTCCCCCACAAGTATCTTTGCCTAACCCTCTCCACACCAACTCACCTAGTATCCACAATGGATAATTGCACCTATCTGTCTATTGATGATATCAGTATGGAAAAAAAGACTCATTGATTAAAAAAAAATTAAATTCCATCAAATAATACCTTATAAAAACAAATGTTTGTACTGAGTTGCTTGATAGTTTTGACAATTTCAAAATGTTTGTGCATTCTTTTTGCAATCCTATCGAGTGAATGATATCCCCTCTCTTGTCTGTCATTGGACTGTATTCACATGATACATCATCTCACTAAAGGGGAAATCCTTTCTATAAAAAGAATTTGAAACAAACCTCGTCAGCAGTCTGTTTTCCAGACATCCAAAACCAACTTGTCATGTAAGAATGTACCTGGGTCAGCCATGATTCAAATCCAAATATTGAGCTGTTTCAAAATGCTATTGCCTCAACTCTAAACCCCTCCAAATTTGGTGCACAACTTGTGCCTGTGCTTGCTTAACATACATTGACTTTCAGTAAATTAACAATTCAAATTGTACATTTTCACCTTTGTACTCAAATCCTACATGTTTTGTCCTATTCTTACTTCTGTAATTCCTGTCAGTTCTATAACCCTCAAAAAACGTGATCTTCAAACTCTGGATCTTGTGCATACCCTATTCCCTTCATTTCTCTTCTCTTTGTCATCTTAGCTCTGGAATTCCCTTCTAAATCTCTCAGCTCATTAATCCTATGAACCTTCCTTAAGGCTTACTTTTTTGACCAAGCTTTCAATCACACATACAAGTATATTTCCTTGGGTTTGGTGTAAATTTTTGTCTTTTATATAGAAAAAATAGGAACTTAGGAACAGGAATAGGTCATTCAGCCCCTCGAATCCGATCCACTATCTAATAAGATCATGGTTGATCTCTGGCTCAACTCCATATACCTGCCTTTTGCCCATATCCTTAATGCCTTTGTTTAACAAAAATTAATATATCTCAGATTTAAAACTGAGATATATTTTTGGAAGAGTGCCAAACCTCTACCAGCCTTTGTGTGTATAATTTCTTGATAACATCTCTTCTGAATGGCCTGGCCCTCATTCTCAGACTATGTCTCCTAGGTCTAGAATCTTCAATCAACGGAAATAGTTTATTCTCTTTTCTTCTTTTAATATCCTGAAGACTTTCATCAGATCATGTCTTAATCTTCTAATTTAGAACGCTTCAGAATATTTTTCAACATAAAGGAACTTTATAAATGTATATTATTATTTAAAACCATTCCAGATTAATATTACTGAAGCATTTAGGTTCACTTCAAATAGAAATTAAAATCAGAGCAATATACTGGTATACTTACTCTGCTTCCACAAGACTGTTAACCAGCCGTTCTTTCTCTTCCTTCAGCTGATCCAGCTTTTGCTGTTTTTCAATAGCTTCTCGCTCAGCATCCTGAAAAGGTAAATGAAAATACTTGGATGTATACAGCAAATTTTAATTCAACATTTTATTCAATGTTGTAGGCCATTACTCATCTTGTGATTTGCAAGGTATCACTTTCAAGTAAATAAAGCACTTTTTCTAATGAAGCCTTAGAGTTTTAGCCACCTAATTAGATTGCTAAATAGCATACGTGCTTCGCATTTAAGCAAAGCATTATTATTCTTTGCCACAACCTGTCTAAATTTACAAATGTTGCTAAATTAAATTCGAAATAGCTTTGCTTTTTAAATATCAAAATATTCATCCAGAACTTTGGAAAAATAAAACTTTGAAGTAAAATGCTGTATCTCATGGAAAACCAAAATACAATCAAAAACAAAACCAATCTCATATCGCCACCTTGCTCACATATAACTAACATTATACTTTGCAGGGGAAAACGAAAAACGGAAGCAGTAGTGAAAATCATCTACAATAACTTTTAGGCATCATTAGAAAATATAAAAATATAGTAAAGAAAAAACCTTTTGGATCACCAAGCCTGCCTCCAACCCAAGATGCCTAGAGCATTATGGCAGTTACTACACCCACATGTAACTACATAATTTCATGAGCAAATAAAAAAAATCTTGAAAACACTTTGGAAAATCTCCTCTGATTCCAAGTGGTGGATCAAAATCAGTTGAGGTAATCCCTAAACCAATCCAATGCACCTTTTGAAGATGTGCAGAATTTGCAGGCACCACACATTTTTAAGATGCTCAGTTTTCTCAGAAATGAACATCTAACATCTGATCTATCCCGAGACATGTATATTTTCAATGGATGTTCTTTAATCTTGCTCAATTTGTCAAACTTGAAATATCTATCATTTGATATGCAATTCAACCCTTTCCTTATTTTATACACGTATATCAGGATGCTTTTAAGTATGCTCCTGTGAAGTAAATATTTCCAGCTCTCCAAATCTATATGGTAAATAATTTTTTTAAGCTAGAAATCATTCCTGTAGCACTCCTGTGAACACTTTCCAAAGCTGCTATAATACATTCCATACAAAAGGACCAAAATTGAGTGCAATACTCTGGATGTCATCTGACTAAAGACAAGCATAATGACAAATCAAACAGTGATGATGCACTTACTTCTATGGTGGAAGGGTGTTGTATATTTGCAAACTTTTTTCTACTCAGTTATGTAGTTTACGCATACTGACCTTCAATGCAGTTACAAATTCATTTTCCATCAATATATTTGAGTGCTCGAGTGAATCCTTCATGGAGGCATTCTTTGTTAACAACCCATTGAGTTTCACCATGTCATTAGACAGAGCACGCATGTGACGTTCAATGTCTTTCTTTGCATTCAATCCTTGTTGTATCATGTCTACAGGAAGAAAATATATTGGATTAGTTGTGTCAAATAACATTGTTGAAGTAGAGGGCAAGCTGGTGAGTACAGCAAGGTGAAATTAAATAGGCAGATAGGTGGTCACGGCGGTGGTGGGTTGGGGTTTAGAACAAAATGGTATCTACAATTTTTATGCAAGTGTGACATAACATTTTGAAAGGGCTGGAGATTTTTACTGCCAAGGCAGGTAGCTTGAGTTGGAAAATTTGCTGACCTGCCCCCATGCAATTTTTGCTCTGGCGAGGTGGGAATAGGTGTTGCCATGTGAGAAGGTGGTTCAGAAGTGGGTCAAATGCTGGTTAGAAGGCCTACTGCAGTTCTTTGAAACTTCAGCCCAGATTTTATAAAGAGCTGTTTGTTAGGCCCCCACCCACCTCCAAACGAATTCATAACTCCTGTGCCACAGTACATCCATCATGCTCATTCCATGCCATCTCACATTTCCATATCACCCCACATCTCATCTTATTACCCTCATTCCAATGTCTAATATTGACAGACTCAGAAACCATGTGGAGATGAAAAAGAAAATTCTAACTGAATATAGCTGTTACTCAAACACTTAATAGTGTTTACATCTCTACCAAAACAAAATTCATAATTCCAACACTGCAAGTTAAGGTCCCATGGATCAGTGAAAATGGGATGCCTTTAAACTATTTTCAGAAGGCCCAGTGGATCTGTTTTGCGCCCAAGAATTCATGCTCATCACTGCCAGGATATCCCAGAATTAACCAGCATCTTTGTGCCGATGCCATCTATAAGAAGCCATTGTGTAACCACACAAGTACTGTAGTACTGCCAAGCACAGTTCCTGATATTTGTTCCATATGTGGCAGAGAAGGGAAAGGTGATGCCTTGCTTTGCAAGGAGGGTCCTGGTGGATGGGGTGGTGCAGACACAGTACATCCTCTTCACCCAGGATCAGCAAAAGAGGCTTTGATATCAGACAATGTTAGACTTCTCCAAGATTGTCACCTGCTCACTGTAATCTTAGTCATTTGGAGGAATGCACAGCAATGTAAAACATTGTACAACACACAGCTTCCAGTCTAAGTTCCAATGACTCATAGTGTCTCTGCTACTGTACCATCCTTGGCTCAGGCTCTAGCACTCTCAATATTGCCTGCAACACTTGCTCACTTGCTTTTACCCACATCTGGTCAAACCTCATGGCCTCCTGTGCTGATCCTGGGTGAAGAGGATGGACTGTCTCTGCACCACGCCATCTACCCAGGACCTCCATGTCATTGCCCACAAAGCGAGGCATCAAATTTCCCTTCTCTGTCAGATCTGGGGCAAATATCAGGAACTGTGCTTGGCAGTTCTGGACTATAGTGCTTGTCTGGATGCACAATGGCCTTTTAAAATGGCACTGGCATGAAAATACTGCGATATCCTTACAATGACAAGTTGTCTTAAGTCTGGCGAGTGGTAGAATGGGGCTAGAAACAGAAAATAAGGCTGCCACATGAGTGAGAATGGTAGTTAATGAAGTGAGAGAATTTGCTAGGGATTGCAGAAAGAAACCCTCCATGAAAAGCAACAAAATTGACACTTAGTTCACAAACATATAATTCAGCCAATAGTGTTTCTAGAAATGCATGTGACATCGGTGAATTCATAACTAGAGTACTGTGCACAGGTTTAATTCAATTTCTAAGAAAAAGATATTCTTGCAGGTGATGGAGCATAAGTTCATGATATTGGTTCTGCAGAAGAGTGAATTGTCCTGTGATAATGAATTAAATTAATTAGGTCTATATTCACTGAACTTTAGAAATTGAAACATACAACGTTCTGAAGGAACCTGACAGGTAAAAACACCTTGAGGTTGTTTCCCAAAACGAGGGAATCTAAAGCTCGGGTCAATCTCAGGATAAAGAAACCAATCATTTCAGACTGACATTAGAAGACATTTCTTCTTTCATAGTTGTAAGTCCTTGGAATTCTCTATTTCAGAAGATTCTGGATGCCCCATCATTGAATATATTAAGCCCCCAAAAAAACAAATTTTGGTATTTGAGGGAATGAAGGTGTATTGGAAGAGTGTGCACGAGTGTTCTCCTGTGGTCTATCTGCTTCTATTTTCCACATTGTTACATCCTGTTAGTAAATTGCATATGTTTTAAGCAAGATAGGTATAAAGATTATATGAGTGTGCAACATTAAGGTTTAAGTTCATATTGATTACTAGACTCAGATTGGTGTCAACTTAGGAGAAAGTGAGGTCTGCAAATGCTGAAGATCAGAGTCAAGAGTGTGTTGCTGGAAATGCAGGTCAGGCAGCATCCAAGAAGAAGGAAAATCGACGTTTCGGGCCGGAGCCCTTCATCAGGTATTAAGCTGGGAGCCACAGGGATGGAGAGACAAATGGGAGGGGGGCGCGGAGCTGGGGAGAAGGTAGCTAAGAGTGCATTGGTGGATGGAGGTGGGGGTAAAGGTGATAGGTCGGAGAGGAGGATGGAGCGGATAGGTGGGAAGGAACAGGTCATGAGGGTGGTGCTAAGCTGGAAGGTTGGAACTGGGGTAAGGGTTGGGGGAGGGGAAATGAGGAAACTGGTGAAGTCCACATTGATGCTCTGGGGTTGAAGAGTCCTGAGGTGGAAGATAAGGCATTCTACCTCCATGCGTCGGGTGGTGAGGGAGTGGCGATGGAGGAGACCCAGGACCTGTATTTCCTCGGCAGAGTGGGAGAGGGAGATGAAATGTTCGGCCATGGGGCGGTGAGGTTGATCGGTGTGGGAGTCCCAGTGATATTCTCTGAAGCACTCTGCAAGAAGGCGTCCAGTCTCCCCAATGTAGAGGAGACCGCATCGGGAACAACAGATACAGTAACTGACATGTGTGGAAGTCCAGGTGAAACTTTGATGGATGTGGAAAGCTCCTTTTGGGCCTTGGATGGAGGTTAGGAGGGGAGGTGTGGGTGCAGGTTTTGTAATTCCCGCGGTGTCGGGGGAGGTGCCAGGAGGAGAAGGTGGCTTGTTAAGGGGCGTGGGGTGCAAAGTGAGGACCAGAAGGTTCTGTCCTTGTTGTGGTTGGAGGGTGGAGTTCAAGGGCGGAGGTACGGGATGTGGATGAGATGAATTGGAGGGCATCTTCAACCATGTGGGAGGGGAACTTTTCGTCTTTAAAGAAGGAGCCATCTGGTGTGTTCTGTGGTGGAACTGGTCCTCCTGGGAGCAAATGCAGCTGAGGCAGAATCATTGGGAATATGGGATAGCATTTTTGCAGGAGGTGGGGTGGAAGGAGGTGTAATCCAGGTAGCTATGGGAGTCGGTGGGTTTGTAAAAAATGATAGTATAGAGTTGGTCCTCGTGGATGGAGATGGAGAGGTCTAGGAAGGGGAGGGAGGTGTCAGAGATGGTCCAGGTGAATTTGAGGTCGAGGTGGAATGTGCTTGTGAAATTGATGAACTGTTTTGCACCAATCCAGTCATCAATGTAGCGGAGGAAGAGGTGGGGAGTGGTGCAGTGTAACTCCGGAAGATGGACTGTTCTACATAACCCACAAAGAGATAGGCACAGCTGGGGCCCATGCAGGTGCCCATGGCTATCCCTTTCGTCTGGAGGAAGTGGGAGAATTGGACAACTTGTTGAGGGTGAGGACCAGTCCATCCAAACAAATAAGAATATCAGTAGAAGGGTACTGGTGAGGATGTTGGGAGGGGAGAAATGGAGGGCTTGGAGGCCCTGGTCATGGCGCATGGAAGTGTAGGGGAACTGGATGTCCATGGTGGAGATGAGGCGTTGGGGGCTAGGGAAACGCAAGTCTTGGAGGAGGTGGAGGGCATGGGTGGTGTTTCAAACGCATGTGGGGAGTTCATGAACCAGGGGGGATAGGACAGTATCAAGGTAGGTGGAGATGAGTTCAGTGGAGCAGGAGCAGGCTGAGACAATAGGTCGTACAGGGCAGTCAGGCTTGTGGATTTTGGGTAGGAGGTAGAATCGGGTGGTGCAGGATTCCCGAACTATGAGGTTGGAAGTTGTGGGTGGGAGATCCCCTGAGGTAATGAGGTTGTGTGTGGTCTGGGAAATGATGGTTTGGTGATGGAGGGTGAAGTCCTGGTCGAGGGGGCAGTAAGAGGACATGTCTTTGAGTTGGCACTTGGCTTCAGCGGTGTCAACTTACTTTCAGTGCGGATTTTCTTCTGTTGGAGTATAGTGACTTGTTTCTTCTGCAGTTCCACATCAGCTGTCTGTTTTTCCCTTTCTTGGGTCAGTCTAACTAGTTCATGCTGTTGTTTCAGCCAGTACTGTTGCTGTGTTGAAATTTCTTTGTTGTGTTCTTCAATGCTTTTTGTCAAAGTTTTGATTTTGAGTTCCAGAGGACTCATTTCACGTCCCTAAAGAGTTAAGGTGGATATTCCGTCAATTTGAACATTAAGTCCCTCTTAAACAACACTAATTTGAAATTATCCCATCTTTAAACTAGCTTGGACGAAGATATCTTCCCTTGCATGCAACATTTTAGCACAGTAAACTATGACATCAAAATTCAAACTTATTATGACTTATTAGATTAGATTACTTACAGTGTGGAAACAGGCCCTTCGACTCAGCAAGTTCACACCGACCCTCCGAAGAGCAACCCACCCAGACACATTCCCCTACATTTATCCCTTCACCTAACACTACGGGCAATTTAGCGTGGCCAATTCACCTAACCTGCACATTTTTGGACTGTGGGAGGAAACCAGAGCACCCGGAGGAAACCCACACAGACACGGGAAGAACGTGCAAACTCCACACAGACAGATGCTGAACCCGGGTCTCTGGCGCTGTGAGGCAGCAGTGCCACCGTGCCGCCCACTTATCCTTTTCATTATCTTAAATCTACAACATTGCAATTCAATATTTTCCATAATATTTAAATTCTGGTACAAATTTGGCACTTTCATTATGGAGCTCAATCTGAGTTTTCTCAAGATGCTTTCTTGGTAACAAATTTCTCATGTCCAAAGTAAGGATTCAACTAAAATTTTAAACAATCAACAAAATTAAACTTATTACGTGGATTTTCCTTTGCAGATCTTATAGTTTCCTTCATATCTCATTTTTATTCTGTAACTTATATCCCCTTGTTTGAGATCCCCACACTGGTGGAAACATCTCAGCATCTACTCTGTCAAATCCCTTCAGAACCACCACCCTGCACAGTTAGAACAAGAGTTCCTTAGTTTTAAACTCCAAACCCCCATTAATAAAGGCCAAAATTTCAATTTCCTTCTTAATTACATGCAAATATTTTGTTTCCTGAACAAGGGCACCAAGATCTCTCTGTGTTGTACTTTTTTTGCAATCTGTCTCCATTTAAATAATCATCTGCCTTTTGATTCTTGCATCAAAGTGCTAAACTTTCCTAATTAAATTCCATCTGCTAAGCGTTGCCCACTCATTTAACTCATCTGTATTCCTTTACAAATTCCTCATTACCTCACCCATAGATTGGATTCACCTCCCCTGTTTTGGGTATTGCCCATTTGGTATTCATTGCTGACTTAATTTACTCAGGTCACTGCATCATATGGACACACAAGGATGGCAAGGATTGTAGGATTTGGAGAATGTGAGGCCAAAATACATGTGGCAAAAATGCATATTGTATTGCCAACTTGTACAGGTGGTATAACCTGGTAACTTTATAGCCCTAGGCTCGATACCTGGGGTGGCAGAGCATAAAGGGGAATGGCCAATATCACTGATCTAGCAATCTTGGAACAGGTCAAGGGGCAAGGCTGAGGAAAGCTAAAAGAATTGAGGCTGTAAGGATTAAATAAAGAGTCAGATGGAAGTATTTGTCACATACTAAGGGTGAGTAGATGCAAACAAACAGTCCAGGGAGTCATTAATAGAAGCATGAATGTAGCCTTGATGATAAAATCATCGGATAAGGGAACAACTTGGAATGCTATAAACAATGCCCGGTCTACGTAAAGTGTGACATCTGGTTAACATGCAGTTGAATGTTGATCAGATTAGAAATGAAAACATGATCTTAATGTCTACCAGAGATGAGAACTTTTGCCAGAATTCAGTCCTGGAATGTTTAAGACTGTCTCTTCTTGTGAAGTGGCTGCATAATGAGTGGTATTGACTTCCTGACTCAGTACTTCAGCATGTGGTACAGTGCACCAGAAATAGACAGACACGTGTGTAGCTCAAAGGTTGGTTCTGATAAATGACATAGTCAACAAACTTCTGATATTATTGTGAACAAATGCTGGGTCTACTGACTCCATTTTGAGGCCACTGGATAAGACTCAGGTTGAAGCACTAAATTGGAGAAAAAATACAACATCAGGCAGAAACTGGAAAAACTGGATTGGGGACAGCTGTTTAAAGGCAAAACTGCATCTGACATGTCTTTTAAAAGCCAGGTGACTAGAGTTCAAGGCCAGCATATTCCTGTGAGGATGAAAGATAAGGATGGGAATCTTGGATGAAAAGAGATGTTGTATGTTTAGTTAAAAAGAAAAAGGGAGCATAAAACCCTAAGACATAAGAGCAGAATCGGGCTAATCCACCCACCAGCTTTGCTCTGCCATTCAATTATGGCTGATGTATTTACCAACCCTATTCTCCTTTCTTCTTCCCCTTGTCCCCTTACCAATATCTCTCTCTCTATCTTAAATACACTCAATGACTTGGTCGCTAAGGTACTCTGCTGAGTTCCACAGATTAACCACCCTGTGGTTGAAGAAATACCTCCTCATCTCAGTTCTAAAGGGTCATCACTTAACTGAAGGTGTGTCCTTGGGTCCCAACTTTCCTACTAGGTCAGCATTGGGACCTCTGTTATTTGTAGTATATGTAAATAATTTGGATGAAAATGTTGGTGGTTGGATTAGTAAGTTTGCAGATAACATGAAAATTGGTGGAGTTGTGGATAATAAGGAAGGGTATCAAAGGATGCAGCATGATTTAGATTACTTGGAAAGATGGCCAGAGAAATGGCAAATGGAGCTTAATCTGGACAAGTGTGAGGTGATGCTTTTTGGGAGGGTAAATGCAAGAGGAAAGTAAACTCTAAATGGCTGGACCTTTAGGAGTATTGATATACAGAGGGATCTTGAGATCAAAGTCCGTAGCTCTCTGAAAATACAACATAAGTGGATAAGGTGGTAAAAAAAGGCTTTTAGCTTGCTTGCATTCATCAGTCGAGGCACTGAGTATAAAAGTTGGCAAGTCATGTTGGAACTGTATAAGACTTTGGTTAGGCCACAGCGCAATTCTGGTCACCACACTGTAGGAAAGATGTGCAGGCTTTGGAGAAAGTGTAGAAGAGGTTTACCAGGGTGTTGCCTGGTTGGAGTGTATTAGCTGTAAGGTGAGATTTAAGTTTATAAAATTAAGATGGGCATGGATAGGGAGGATTGTCAGGGTCTCTTTCCCAGGGTGGAAATGTCAAATATGAGGGGGCACAGGTTTAAGGTGAGAGGGAAAAATTCAAAGGAGAGGTGCAAGAAAAATCTTTTACATGAAAGATAGTAGGTGCCTGGAATGTGCTGACGGGGGAGGAGATAAAACAAATATGATAGCAAAGTTTAAGAGGCATTGAGACAGACACATAAACAAGCAGAGAATAGGTATGCTTACCTTTATTGGTCAGTGCATTGAGTATGGGAGTTGGGATGTCAAGTTGTCTGTACAGGACATTGGCAAGGCCACTTTTGGAATACTTTGGTTAGTTCTGGTCTCCCTCCTTGTTATAGGAAGGATATTGTCAAACTTGACAGGGCTTAGAAAAGGTTTACAGAAATGTTGCCAGGGTTTGAGCTATAGGGAGAGACTGAATAGGCTGGGGCTAATTTTTGTGGAGCATCGGAGGCTGAGGGGTTTATAAAATCATAAGGGGCATAGAAAGGGTGAATAGCCAAGGTCTTATCCCCAGGGTAGCAGAGTCCAAAACCAGAGAGCATAGGATTAACGTGAGAGGGAAATATTTAAAAGAGACCTGAGGGGCAACCTGTTCACATAGAGGGAATGAGCTGCAGAGGAAATGGTGGAGGCTGGTACATTTACAAAATTTAAAAGGCATCTGGGTGGGTATATGAATAGGAAGGGTTGAGAGGGATATGGGTCAAATGTTGGCAAATTGGACTTGATTAATTCAGGATATCTGATCAGTATGGATGAGTCACACCGAAGGGTCTGTTTCCATGCGCTGTGACTCAATGACATATATGAGGAGAGTAAAAGCAAGTGTGTTTGAGGAATAGACATGCAGTTTCTTTCCTCATTCTAAATTGTTTTTTAAAGTACATGTTGAATTTTCAAAGCAAACAAACCTTTTTGAATAAAACACAAAAATTGACTAGGTGGGGAACAGGAGGATCTCAGGATAATTTTGGGCGAGAAAAGTCTTATGGACTATCTTAATACGTCCATCCAGAACCTGACATTCTAATGTTCCTCCACTGTATATGTTTATTTTAAAGCTGTAATATTTCATTTTCAAAAACCTAAATATCTAGGTATGTTTACTGGGAAAATTAAAAATAAATTTCTATTTTATCTCACTGTTCACAGTACTTGCTTCTTGAACTTACGCCCATCTCTGCTATCAGTTGTGCAATCCTCTTGTTGTGCATGTTAAGCACTGACTGTTTATTTTGAATGGCAAGTAGTCGTTTAGCAATTTCTTTCTCACTCAATGAGATAACTTTGTTTTTCTCAGTTAATTCATTGTACTGTTCTTGTAGAGTTTTCTGCAGTGTGGTCAGTTCTGCTTTCCTGTCATTCATTTCCAGATTTATTTGAGCATATTCATTTTCTGTTTTTGCATAATCGATTTCCTATGAAGAAGATAAGGAACATTTTTAGTAAAAATTCACTAAGAAACTAGTTATAAATATGCCTGGTAAATAAGAATTATGGAGCCATATTGAAGTTGAAAGAGGAGAAAGTTTGTGCTACAAGTTAAGTGTAATCCTTCCTTTGAGAATTCATCTTTGCAAATAAAGTTAAGACCATATAGAATCCACATGTACCTATTAGTTGTAAAGATCTGTTAACATCAGTCATGCATCCTATGTACTAAGTTAGAGGTTGAAATACTGATTCAACCCTCTGTTCCACATAGTTCCCCAAAACAATGTTTTGTTTTCTATTTTTGTAGTGTTATTACTTAAAGAAATCAAAAATCATACAAATATCCTGCAAAATACTTGCTGGAAGAACCAACTCAGTTATTCATAAATCTTTCAATACAAAATAATTTTTCCTTTAGTTTAATCAGAAGCCCCTTACTGTCAGCAATGATTGTTAGTGGCTGTTATAAACTATTTTGCTGGTTTCCATTAGTGTATAACTATATGCAAAATTCAGGAAGAAGATGAAATAAGCTTTATGTCTAAAGACTTGGTCTTTACATGTACAAGCAAATCTTTTGCATACAAACTGTTCATGCATTGTAAGTTTATTTTCACAGTTTGATAATTAATCTGAACCAAAGGCTTTGTAAAGGAAAGACAACAGCACATTAATGTAAACAAGGCACTCCTGCTACAACTGTGCATCTTGTCATGAAAGATCAGAAGTCACATTGAACACATTCATGGGAAAAAGCATTTTAAAAATATTTTTGTGGGATTTGGTAAGTAAGAGCTGTCTATACTTTTAATGACGAGCTTAGATGTCTGTACAAGTACTTTACTTTTTGAGAATCCCTTCCATGGACAACTGCCATCACTGTTTTCCCCACATTTGGATTTAAAAATCATACACAAATTAAACTAAAATCTTAAATATAATAATGCATTTTTAAAAAATATTTGGACAAAGGTATAGTGATAAAATTTTTAACTATTATAGGTTTAGTGCCGAGTAACATTTTCATGACAAAGTATGACGCCGTTAGGTTTACTAATTTACAGAAAAAGGGATGAACATAAAAATTTAGAGCAGATAAGCATTAGATACATCACATTTATTCACCATACACTAGGAATGAACAGAAGCTTTATAATCATTAAAATATATTTGAAGTGTAATCACTGGTGTAATGTAGAGAAATGAAGTCGCCACAATTAGGTCCCATAAAAAGCAATGTGATACAAATTCAAAATAATCTGTTTCCATAATAATGCTAGAATGTTACATACGTTGTTAAGTTTGTTAACACTAAGGTTAATTTTAAAGTTAAAAGAAAGACGTGATAGCTCTTATTTGTCTAAGCATCATAAACAGGGAGAGGCTCTTGTGGCACAATGGCACAGTCCCTAACTCTGAGCCAGAAAACCTGGCTTTGTGTCCCACATACTATACTCTGGAGTTTTGGAATAAAATCCATGAACAGCTTAACTGGAAAATAATTATCATGTCAGTCCCTTAAAAAAACATCAAAAAAGGGTGGAGGGGAACGTAGTGGTCTTGTAGTGGTAACACCCCTGCTTCTGGGCCAGGAGGTATGTCCAATCAGGGAACAGGTGTGTGTGTGTGTGTGTGTGTGTGTGCGCGTGTGCGCGTGCTGTCATATTCGGACAAATTACAGGCAGCCGTATAAGTATTTCATGTACAGATTTTTACATACCAGCTGTCGTTTCCGGATTCGAAGCTTGTCACCCAAACGTTTCAAGTGATTTGTTGCTTGATTCATTGTCAATTCACTTTCCAATTTTGCCATAATTTCATCTTCCAGTTTAACCTTCATTGCATATTCCTTTTCTATTTGTAGCTGTAGTACTTTGATCTCACTTTGGCGAATGTTCTTGTCCTAGGAAAGAATCACAGTGGGTTTTAAATTCATTCTACTGGAAAGTCAAAAGAACAATCATGGTCCACTCAAATAATGTTTTACATTTAATTTTTCCATGAAGTTAGCTACTGTTGGATATTCTGGGGAGCGGATTTGTCTCTTTGTATTTTGTTGTCTCTTTTGTCTCTCCAGAACCATTTACCGGAAGTTAGGTGAGCAATCCTCTATCAGCTTTCTGATTATACTGCTTGTTGGTAAGCTGCTTTTCTCTTATAAAGAAGAGACAACAATAATCTGCTTCTGTCTCCTTCTTCAGGAGCTAGTGGCCTTTGCTGGGCACTTCTCCACAGTAGCATAGTTGATTGGGAAACTCAACAGATTACAAATATATGAAAAAGGAACACAAGTTTGCCACTTAGCCTTTCAACCTGCTCTGCCATTCAATAAGGACATGGTTGATCTGACTTTAACCTCAACTGAACATTCCTGCATACCCTTGATAATCTTTCATCCCCTTGGTAATCAAGAATCTATCTACTTCTGTCTTAAAAATATTTAAAGATTCTGCATCCACTGTCTTTTAAGGAAGGAAATTTCAAAGAATCTCAATGTTCTGAGAGAGAAAAAATGTTTTATCAATCATTCTGTCTTAAATGGGCAGCACCTTATTTGTAAACAATGTCCCAGTTCTCGATTTCCAGCAAGAGGAAATATGTTTTTGACATCCATTCTGCCAAGGATCTTATACATTTCAATTAAATCACTTGTGACTCTTCCAAACTCCAGAAGATAAAGGCCTAGCCTTTCCTCGTAAGCCAATCTGCTCATTTTAGGTAATAGTTCAGTAAACCTTCTCTGAACTCTTTCCAATGCATTAACACCCTTCTGTAAATATGGTGACCAGTCCAGTACAAAGTATTCCAGATGCAATTTCCCCAACATCTGTATAACTGAATCAAAACCTCCAATTAAAGTATATCTTCTATTAGCTCTCTTGATTATTTTCTACATCTGCCCACTAACCTTCTGCGATTCATGCATGAGGAGACCCAGATGTCTCTGCATTTCGTAATTGTGCAACCTCTCATCATTAGATGATATGCTTCTTTTTTCTTTTAAAATTACAATTTCACAGTTTTCCACAAAATTACTTCTGAACTACATCCTACCAATGTGAAGGGGCAAGCTAATGAGGCTCAAATGGACTTAGGAACATGGTGATATTTATTTCTAAATTTGCATTAAGTATGGAGTTCATTTTTAATTTTAATTGAAAATTCATTAAAAAAACATAATTTATAAAGTTGCATTAAAACATTATAATTGATTTTGTCATTCTTTTCAAGAACAAATTTTTGCTACAAATAACTCTACATGCTTTAAATAATAACTACCAAGGCTGACATCTAATTTGTTTCTTCAATTTGGCTGCTATTTCTGTCCACATTGGGCATTGTTTGGATCATATTAGTAAAGAAGTTACACTGCTGTATTACAGCTAAAGAAGGTGGGTGAAAGCATACTGGCTAACTGCCTTCTATCTCTGTATGCAAAAGTTTCATGAACATTTGGCATATTCTGTTAACTGTTTTGAGGTCAAAAAATAAGAAGAGTTTCAATGTTCGATTTTGTTAGTCTGTATTAATAGTATTCATGATAACAATGCTCTTACTAATGAAGCTTTGTTGAGCAAGCGTTCTGTTTCATGTAGTGTCCGAGTGTAGGTGCTATATTCGTGTTTTAATGCTTCCTGCTTCGCTAAGTTCTGCGCTATCATTTTCTGGGTCATATAAACATCGTTCGTCAGTCTGTTCAGATTAACTGTTAGAAACTCATTCTTCTCTTCCTGTTTCATAATTAAGGTATTAAAGGCATACATTTCAGTCTTCAATGTATCCAACTGGTGCCTTGATTGTCTGAATGAAAGACAAAGAATCATTAAAATCTATCATACATTGACAGAAAAGGAAATAGTCAACTCTTAAATAAGGCTTATGGTTTAAAGCATTTTTAAAATCAACCTGTTTGAACATGTTAAGACTCACGTCAGTGGCAAGTGAGAATTAAATCCAGGCATTCAACCCTAGGGATTGGGACACTACTACTGTGCCGCAAGAGCTGAAAAAGCTTACAGTTTAGATGCAGATGTCTTAAGAAAAAAATAGAGGAGAAACACTGAAAAATACCATTGGGTTTCAAAGATTGAAAACTGGAAGTAGCTTAACATCAACAATAAATGCAATACCTAACTGTAATATTAATTCTAAAATAAAATGCAGAAAATATCAACAAGTAGTTTTTTGATGATAAGTTAGTAAACAAGTATACAGATTGGCAAACTGATACCTTAAATATTATTTTTAAACTACTGTACACACAGAGAGGTACACTAATCCAATTTTCTGAAACAAATACTATATTAATCAAATAAAGAAAGATCTAAGCACTCATAAGTAAAGACTGCCTGCCTCTTGACTATCTTTGTTTGTTCGGTTGTTTAGAAGCAGCAACACATCTATAAATAGCCAAAATGTGTGGTCCAATACTGAAAAAGCACAAGGATAGTGCCTGCTACATCATTGCCAACAAGTTGGCATGTTTATGCATTCATGTCCAAGCGCAAATTTAATTTATAAACTTTTAGATGTATGGGTCAAAAATTAAAAGTGAATGAACACTTTCACATTAAGAAGTACTTAACAGTTAGAGAAAATATAAGCAGTTTATGTTAGCTGAGGTTCTGTCAGGAAACAGCTCTAAAAGAATTTATAACCAATTTTATTTTTTTCATCAGATAATTATAGTAAAGAGCAATAAAAAATTGAAATACAATGTGGATGAGAAGCAGAGAGCCAAACATGAGCAACAATTTTTTTTTTGAACACTGAATAAAAGTTTTTTACCATATTAATTCTGCTGAAATAATATAATTTTATTTAGATTCTGAACTGTACCTGACAGCTTCCTGCATTGCAGCATATGCCTCATCACGCCGCTGCATCCCAATTAGGCTACTGGTCCACTGTTCTATTAGTTGTTTCTTCTCATAGCCAATTGCCTCAATCTCCATGGTTGCCTGAGAAATAATTTGAGAGATAGTTTAGTTTGGGAACATGATTGGCGTGGATTAGCTGGACCGAAGGGTCTCTCCTATGCTGTGTGACTCTGTAAAAGGAGAAGAAAGCTGGAAGTGATAATGAAAGCATTTTTGAGTGATCTTCTTGGCATTATAATTCACAAGGCATTCAACAGTGACAGGAATTCTGTAATTGCATTCAGGGTTACATGTGCTACCAATATTAAATGAGAGAAATGAACTCAAGAGACCAGCATAACCCAATTTGTTCATGCTGTATTGTATTATATGGGTCTGTAGCTGCAATATAATCAGTCCTTATTATGACTGCTAAAAATGGGTAAATTACCTGTAACGGTTCTATTTAAGCAATGTAAGGGTTTGAACTACATTTTCTCAAATAAGGCAAACGCTGTCATCAAAGAATTGTTATCTTGACCAAAAAAAGGTAAACTGTAGATCAGGAACCTTAACACTTTCATAAAGCACAGGTTCCATGGTTGTCCATTTCTCTCATTACCAAGCTGTCAGAAGCTGCTAACACTTTCTTTCCTACAGCAATGGTTTGCACACTCAAATTGTGTAACGGCTTCAGTTGTGATAAGGACTGTTATCTCACCTCTGCTACTGTTCTCCGTGCTGCTTTTGTTTCTTCTACTTGTGCAATATACTGGGCCTCATACATTGCAATCTGTTCTCGCAGTGTATCCATTTGCGATACTAAACGGTTTACAAACATGTCCTAAAGCCCAAAAGAGAATTATTAGTGCCTTATTTGTAAAATAGAAAAAACTTCATTATAAAAGAACCCACTACATTTGGTTTCCAACAAAAAAAATCTGGCATTTATTTAGTACCATTGACTTCGTCAGGATATTCCGAAGATGTCTTCATAGCCATTTAAGTATTTCTTTTGTGTCATCAGTGTATGTTATAGACAAATGTGGTAGCCTATTTGTGCATAGTAAGGTTCCACAATCATCAACAACCATAGTATCTGTGCTTATTTAGTGGTGAGACTTGAGTGATAAATGTTAGTTATAACAGCAAGAAAACAATGCAGTACTTTTTCAAATACTATCACAGGGTCTTTCATCTTTCACATCCTGATCAGGCAGCTAGAATCTTGAATTACTGTCTTTTCTGAAACATGCCACTATGCATACCCCTTTAGTAGTATTACCTGTCTGTGGAGCAGAACATGTCCCAACAACTGTCTAACTTCAAAATCTGAATGTGACCATTAAACTAAGGTAGATTTGACACCTACAATTTTTACTTCCATAACAATGGTCTTATGCAGTCAAGAACAAGCACAGTCTTGATGTAATACAAGATTTGGAAGCTTGATAACATTAGAAACAGGACAAACAGATGTTATTCAGTTCCAAATTTAAAATTACATGTATGGTCTTTATTTTTATATTTCAAATCTAAATTTCTGTATCTATATTTATAATCAAAGTTCTACAGCATTTCTTTTGGAGAAAAATTGTGCCTTTAGCATGGATCTCCCGGTCAGAAGATGACAAATCCACGGTGAGGTGAGGGAGTGGAAAATAAGAATGGCAGCATTTTTGTGGGGC
Source organism: Hemiscyllium ocellatum (assembly GCF_020745735.1). Lineage (NCBI taxonomy): Eukaryota > Metazoa > Chordata > Chondrichthyes > Orectolobiformes > Hemiscylliidae > Hemiscyllium > Hemiscyllium ocellatum. Next base: position 21,512,890 of record NC_083425.1, on the reverse strand, counting down.
CCATTCAACACCACTGTTCTTCCCATACCCAAAAAAAGTGAAATTTTATCCCTGATGGCCAGCAAACAGATAATACAAGGAAAAACAAAACTTTGCATCCTGCTCACAGTAAAGTGAATATTGGTTCTACACAGAGCAAGCATGAGGAATTAATAATGGAAAATAAGGAAATTGTGAATGGCTTGACTGGCTCAATATAGAAAATGTTGGAGAATGGAGAGAGAGCAGAGTTAATGTTTCGGATCCAGTGACATGCTTTCAAAATGAATTGATGTTTTGCAATTGTCTTAATCATATAGAATATAGACACCTAACCCAGAAACTGTGAATAAGAGGTGAAAAGGAAATAAGGTATTAAAACAATTACAATCACCGAGGAAAGGGTACCGTGAAAACGACTGGAACCAAAGTCTGATAAGTTCCAGGTCTTGATGGACTTCAGTTTAGGGCCCTAAGTGAAGTGATGGGTGAGATAGTAGTACATTGTTTTTAATTTCTAAATTTGCGTAGATTCTGGATCGGGTCCAATCAGATTAATTTCAGGAATAAGGCATGTATTTTATGAAAAATTATGAAACAGGTGGTCCTGTATCCATGAGACCTTAGAATAATGAAGTGGTGTTAAAATGTACAAGATTTTAAGGGGACCAGACACAATACAGACTGAAAGCATGTTTACCATAACTCGGGGATACGGTTTAAAATAAGTGGTTTAAATTTAAGGCTGAGATGAATTTGTTTTCTTTCTCTTACAGGATGGACAGTCTGGAATTCTTATCTCCAGAGGCAGTTGTGGCAGGATGATTAAATATTTTCAAGGGAGAAGTATCTTGACAAACATGAGTCTTGAAGGAAGGTAGCCAGGAAAGTGGATTTGAGGCCACAATCAGACCAGCCATAACCTTATGAAAGGCAGAGCAGACATGAGAGACTAAATAGCTTACTCCTCCTCTTAATTTGTGTTTATGCTTTTTCAGGACAAGTGAGCAAATTGACATTTCAAGATTAGCTTAGTTATAGTCATGCAATCAAAGTATATTAACTTATTAATCTAATATATTATTCTGCTTAACTGTAACCAATGTAGATTTCAGTGTTTTAATATTGTGTTACTCTGGTTAGCCTCACTTGACAAAGAAATGCACAAGTCTGTTTTCAACAGAATGAAGAAAACACATAAATGAGTTAATGTTGTGAGGCCTTGATTAGCTAATTTCCACCTCAGATTGTGAGAATTTGCAACTTTCAAAGCTGAATAAGGCGAGTTTACATCGGTCTCGCCTGTTAAATCCTGATCAGGAAAAATTCAATGTTATTAACAAAATGAAGGTTATGAGGAAGGTTCTGTGGTAGGGAGAAAAGAACATCGGTGCTCTGCACTAGTTTTGTTTTCGTTTGTCATATTTTAGAATATAACCATTTATATTTTGCTAGATATATTCTTTGTATTAAAGTTAACCTCCTTAACAGTTTGTGCATTTAAGTTTTGTTACAATATAACCTTTGAGACTTTCATTCAATATAAGTAGTTGACTGTGTAGCTTATATTTCATGATCCCACATTTGGTTTTGTAATCTGAATGTATTAGTAGACTCTGATCTTCTGTATTAGTTTCATATAAATTAGAAGTTATCAGTAATGTTTCCAATATGTCCTTCATCTATTTTTCTGAATTTGCTTTTTTGCCAAGGGTGTATTTATGAGATTGTAGTGATTGGAACCAGGTTGACCTCATTGGCTACTAGGTCGTTAATTGGGGTTGATAACCTGGGTCAATCAGGAAAGCCCTGGATGACCAGGATAACCTGGAGATTAGAATTTCCTCAAAAAAATAACAAAAAAGGGGAAAAAATAACCAGGAGATTAGAATCTCCTCAGTTCAGTTGACTGACTCCAAGCTGGCTGGCTTCAGCTAGTGTATTGTACACAAATAAATAAAAGGTGACTTGGCGACAGGATACCAGTCTCTGTGCAGTTGTTTCAGTGACACCGAGAGAAAACAAGATGTGCCTGAAGAACATTTGCTTGCAACAGTCTTCTTGAAGTTGCGGTAAGCATTTCTGGTATCTTGTCTTTATTTGGAAAGCTTGACAGAGCGGGTCGACAGAGTGGGTCAAGCAATATTACAACTCCAAATCTCCTTTAATTCAGAGATGCTATTGGTTTTATTCGGTTGTTGGAGAACTGGAGGAATCTGGATCAGGATTTCTGATGAAGCTGAAATGATAGGCAGAGGCATGTGATTTTGGGTTAACACTGAGTGAGATGCTGAGAGACCGTTTGGTATGTAGGATTAATGATGTAACCATGAAGAAGCTCTGACTGGCTGAAGCTCAACTGGCGTTCAAAATGGTATCATCATTAGAAAACGTGGCAAGTGGAGCATGGGAGCTACAGGACATCCCAATGGAAGTGGGATGTCTAAAGATGTATGTGGTAAAATTTGTTCTCATGGCTCACTAAACCCACCATGTCTCACCTCTCCAACTAAGCTTGGACAACACACTTTAGTGTAGGCAATCACAGAGCCTCATGTAGGGCATATCCTGACTATAGGGAGCCTAGGCTAGCACACAGCAGAACCCCACAACAAAGCTGAGCCTCAACCAAGTAGCTTTAAAGTTCTTCAGAACCTGGGCCAGCAAACCATTGTTGTTGCTGTTGATATGTGGACTCAAGACAGCAAAGAAGTCCTACAAGGCCTGTCTTGAGGAAGAAAACTCATTGGCCGGTACCCAGAAGAGTGCATACGCTGGGTAGTTCCCCTACGTGTGAGCTGGAAAAATTAAATTGCTAATGACATCCAAATTGGAACCGATTAAAATTAATGCTTGGTTAAATGGTCACCCGATTTCTACAGAGACTGATATTGGTGCAGCTGTGTCTGTGGATGCAGAATTAACAAGATTCACTCAGGACTCCAACCCTTAAGTCTGCACAAGACTTCAGCCAGACTGAGAATGTACACTCGGAAACCATTGCAGATTAAGGGTACGACTTCAGTTCTGGTCTCCTATGCAAAACAGTTGGTACAGTTACCACTGATGGTAGTAAAAGTCTTGCGCCCATCTCTATTGGGGTCGAATTGGTTGAGAAGGATTCATCTAGATTAGCTATTTTTAAATTAGAAAATGGCTGGCTCAATAAAGTCCTAGTGAAATATCCAGGAGTACTTCAGAAAGGGCTACAGACTATCAAAGCCAGTTTTAATGTTGACAAGGAACCAATTCCAAGATTTTGCAAGGCCCACCCAGTGCCATTTGCCTTGTGGGCAAAAGTAGAGGTGGAAATCAGGAGGCTGGAGAGCCAAGGAATCATCAAACCAGTGCAATTTGCACAATGTGCAGCACCGGTTACACTGATTATGAAGCATGATAGCTCAGTTCACTTTTGTGGGGATTTTAAGCAAATGGTAAACTGTTTCTCACAGCTGGATAACTAGCCGATTTCTTGCACAGAGGACTTGTATGCAAAGTTGGCCGGGCAACTATCCTTTACAAAGCTGGACATGACGCATGATTAGCTGCAATTGCAATTGGATGAGAAGTCCCAGAAGTATACTATAAGTACCACAAAGGTTTATATCAATATGCAAGACTGCCCTATGGGGTATTGTCTGCCTCAGTCTTTTTCCAGTGGACCATAGAGAACATTTTGCAAGTGCTACCCAGGTTGCCTTTTATCTGGATGAAGTATTAAAAACAGGGAAGACCAATCAAGAGCATTTGGAGAATTTGGACATAGTGCTTAAATGTTTCTCCCAAATGGGCATATGCCTGAGATGGGAAATTGTGTGTTCCAGGCATCTCAAGTGACCGACTTGGGTTACAGAGTTGACAAATGCTGGTTATACCTGTTGCAGGATAAAGTGAGCGTGATCAAAGGAGCCCTGGCTCCCACTTCTCTACCACAGCTTAGGTCTTTCCTTGGGTTTGGGTTCATGAAGTATTATAGAAAATTCATAAGTAACCGTCCTCCGACTTGGCATCCTTACACCTGCTATTGAAAAAGAGTCAGCCTTGGAAATGCTTGCAAAAGAAGTAGCCTTGAGGGAAGTGAAAAACCAGCTATCATCACCTCAGGTGTTGCCTACTACGATCCGAAATGGGAGGTAGTGCTAACATGTGATTACTCCAATATGGTATTGGGGTCGTGTTGGTTCACCAATGGCCCAATGGAGAGGAACGCCTGATAACGTATGCTTCCTGGACTTTGTGAGATGCTGAATGCAAATCGACCCAGATAGCGAAGGAATGTTTGGTGGTCGTCTTTGGTGTGAGGAAGTTCCAAGTGGGAATTTGTCATAATAACAGATCACAAACCCTTGTTTGGGCTAACTGAAAGAAGAAAAGGTGGTGCTGCCCATAATTTCCAGCAGAATTCAGCAATGGGCCCTTACTCTCAGCGCATACAAATACAAGTAAAAACACCATCCAGGAAGCCAAGTGGCTATGTGGGTGCCTTGAGCTGTCTCCCATGAGCAGATACTCCACCAGTGGTGCCTCCCTGGAAGTGGCCGTTTTGGTATTGAACTTCCTGGACATTCTTCCAGTCACTGCTGGCAGTATCTGACTGTAGACTCAAAAACATCCTATCCTAGTGAAACTAAACAACTCGTGATAATGAGGGAAAAAGAGGGGACATCACAACCTGAATTGAAACCTTTCTGGACCGGCGAGACTAGATCACCACAGAGGACAACATATTACTATGTGGATCAAGCGTGATTGTCCTGAGTAAAGGTCACCGCTAGACCCTGGTAGAACTCCACTAGGGTCATCCAGGGGTTTCCAAGGTGAAGATGCTAGCAAGAAGCCACGTTTGGTAGCTGGGGTTGATATAGCTGCATTGATGGGCCAGTGCCTAGAGTGCACCAAGGGCAAAAATTGTCTCTAGCAGCACCCCACATTCATGGGAATAACTGGGAAAACCCTGGACTCAGTTGCATACCAACTACATTGTTCCTTTCATGGGCTCAATATTCCTGGTCATTGTGGATGCTCATTCAGAGTGGTTGGACATGGATGAAGTTTGGCAAACACTGGGGTGATGACTGAGAAGCTGCGAACATCGTTGGCAGTACATGGATTCTCTGAGTATTGGTCACATACAATGGGATGGCATTTACGAGCCAGGAATTCATATATTTCCTAATGTCAAATGGAATTCGGCACATAGGGACAGCTCTATTCCATCCACTGTCCAATGGCCAAGCGGAAAGAGCAGTCCAAAAGTTGAATGCAGACTTAAAGAAATAGTGTCAATTGATGCCAAACTACACTGGTTCTTGTTTGATTAAAGTACACTGCACATGAACAAGAGAGATTGCTCCTGCAGAGTTGCTGATGGGGAGAAGAGTTCGCACCAGATTATTCCCAAACCTGGAAAGAGGATGTAACGGTAGCAGGAACGCCAATGTCGGCCACATGCCTCCTTTAAGTTAGCCAGACAACTTAATTCAGGGGATGAAGTTTGATGCCGGAACCAATAAATGGCCTGTAAGGGTATAAGGCGAGGTTGATGTGAGGTCAAGTCCCATCATTTCCAAAATTTGGATCAGTGGTACAGTCACGAACAAACATGTGAATCACCTGAAAGTTGTTATCTCACAAACTGGACCAAAACATATCTGGTCCCTCAGACCAACAAGAACGTCTGTCTAAAAAAGTAGGTTCCCCTCCCGTGTCTAGTGTCAAGGAAACCTCAGAGTCCAAGATGGATGCAGCCCCTATACCATTACCACCAAAAGAAGAGGAGGAAACTCTCCTGAGATGGTCCAGATGCAAGAGGTGGGCAACTGTCTGGTATATGCTGCCTGTGTTAGAGTCTGAACCAGAGGATCCGGACTTGGGGTGAAAATTTCACAGGAAAAGCTACAAGTGAAAGACCAGACCAACATCCCAGACTGAGCGGGGGGAAGGGATGTAGGTTAACAATCCTAATCAACCATCCTCAAGGCCAACCTGGTTCCAATCAGGAAAGCCTTGGCTGACCTATATAACCAGGAGATTAGGATTTCCTCCATTCAGGCAACTGACTCTGAGCTGGCTGGCCACAGCTACTGTACTGTGCACAAGTAAATAAAGGGTGACTTGGTGACGAGATACCAGCCTCTGTGTAGTTATTTTAGGGACATTGCAAAATTGGAAAAGTTCATTCAGTAATGGTTACCTAATCTAATGTTCTATAAAGTTTTCCAATAGAGTTATTCTAAATTCTTCTTTCTTTTCTATTTTAACTGGAGTGTTTGAATAAATTATGTTTGCTTAGAGAAGAGTAGTTTGACCAGTCACTTTACATCTGGATCAATGCACTTCATATTTGCTTTAAAATAATAAAATGTTAGCATTTAGGCTCCTTTCTTAAAATCTTTTCAGAGGTTCTGGCCTGGTCCAAAACATTTGATAAGTACTTAAAATTTTGACAAGGACCCACAGCAATGTTTACCACACAAAATGTGAGCTCATGGCATAGGGGTAACATATTAACATTGATAGGCAATTAACTGAATTTGGCAGAAAAGAAAATGTGATCTCTCCACTTTGGCAGGAAGAATAATTATTTGGACAGAACATGGAACATTGGAAGCACAGAGGGATGTGGGTATCGTGGTACTTAAATCACATGTTTTGCAGACAAGGCAAATTATTGGGAAGGCAAATGGAATGTTGTCATATGTGGCCATGGGAATTAAATTTCAAAGTAGGCATGTTTATCATTAGTTGGTCAGAGAACCTTGTCCAATTTTGGTCACTTTTTAAGAAAGGACATAACTCCATCAAAAGCAGTTCACACTCACTCACTGATTCCTAGGAAAGAAGAGGCAGTCTAGTGAGGAAAGTTTGCATGTTGGGCCTGCATTAATTGGAATTTGGATGAATGAGAGGTGAACTTATTCAAATGACTAAGAGCCTGGAGGAATAAAGGGGGAAGATGCTAAAATGATATTTCTCTTCTTAGGTAACACTAGAACTAGGGGACACAGTTTAAAAGTAAAGGATTGCTTTAAAATGGACATAATAATACAAAGAACAAAAGGACCAAGAGCAGGAGTAGGGAATCCAACTCCTCCTCCTTGCTCTGCCCATCAATGCCATCATGGCTGATCTCATGTTGACTTCAATGTCACTTTCCTGTCCACTCAGCACAAACCTCATTTAAAATCTAACTATCTATCTCGTCCTTAAATTTATTGTCTCCTGGCAACCATAGCACTCTGGCATACTGAATTCCAAAGATTGATCACTCTTTGACGGAAGTAATTCCTCCTCGTCTCTGTTTTATATTGCTACTCTTTAACCTAAAACTGGATGACTTCTTGTTCTAAGTTGCTTCAAAAGGAAACATTCGCTCTACTTTTACTTTGTCAATCCTCTTCAATATCCTATATAGTTTAATTAGATCTCCTCTCATTCTTCTGAACTTTACCAAGTACAGACTGAAACTGCACAACCTCTTTTCATAAGATAAACCCACATTTCTGGAATTAATCGAGTGAACTGCTTCCAATGAAACTACATCCTTCCTCAAGCGAGGGAACTAAAATTGTCCGTGATATTCCAAATGAGTAGTGGAGAGGAGGAGATTTTTTTTCTCTCCAAGGTTTATAGGTCTGTAGAATTCTCTTCTACAGAGAGCAGGGAAGGCAAGATCATTGAATATTTATGAGGCAAAAGTAGGCAAGAAATTAGATCAGCTGTTATGTTATTTAATGGTGAAGAAGGGTGGGAGACAAATGACCTACTCTGAAAGCAGGAAATGACAGACTAGTTAGCTAAATGTTTCTCAAAGAGAAAATACAGTTCCCGAACCAGTCAACTTCATTAAATTGGAAATTGCCAGAGTAACAGGAAAACAATTCAATTAGTACATGTCAGCTGGAATGTCCAATTGAAGGTAGGTAAAGTGCTTTCCAAGTAATATGGCAGCACAGTGAAACAGTGGTTAGCACTGCTGCCTCACAGCGCCAGAGACCTGGTTCAATTCTCGCCTCAGATGACTGTGTGGAGTTTGCATATTCTCCCCGTGTCTGCGTCGGTTTCCTCTGGGTGCTCTGGTTTCCTCCCACAGTCCAAAAATGTGCAGGTTAGGTGAATTGGCCATGCTAAATTGCCTGTAGTTTTAGGTAAAGGGGTAAATGTAGGGAAATGGGTCTGGGTGGGTTGCGCTTCGGCAGTTCGGTGTGGATTTGTTGGGCCGAATGGCCTGTTTCCACACTGTAAGTAATCTAATCTAATAGGCGATGACTTGTTAAGCAGTGAAAGCATTCCCTGACAGGAGTACTTTAAACATCAGTCTGGCTATGGATGGAGCCCTTCACTGAAATGGATCAAAGCCTTCACAATTTTCTCGTTTCATTATGGTAGCTCTTCCCATTAAGCACATGCCTTCTCCAATATGCCAGGTTACAACCAGAACATGGAAAACCTGGGCTGATGGAAAAGAAGGAATCCCAGTCCATATTCACTCCTAACTGTCTCAAGTACTTTAATTGTCTTTCTGCCTGTTGTAGGGCTTTCCTCCTAAAGACTGCAAAACCATTTCGTGTGGAATGGGAAGGAGGTAGAATCACATCAGTAACCTGACCAAAAATTATTCTCTACAGTCTTCTATCCTGTTAGTCCCAAGCATAACACAATTGAAATGAATTTGTGTCAGGTATCTAAGACGACAAATTTGTGATCCACCATACCTGCTTTTGTTTCAGCTTTGCTGCCTGCAATTTTTCAGACTCTAACTTTTCTGTTGCACGCTTCATTATCATAATGTCAGAACACACATCAGTTTTCAAGTTCTCCATGTAGAAATGCCGCAGTGCAATGTTTTCAACTTCTGTTTGTAGTTGGGATACTAGGATGAGATTACATTTTAATATGATGTAGCATCATTCAATATTAATCTATGTCAAAATGGAAAACGTGCACAGTTCTTTCCATGACTTATATCTTTTGTTTATGGAGATCATTTCAATGGCACATCAAACTTATGTGTTTTGGATATCTATTATCATTTGAAATAGGAACGCATTTCAAAATTGTAGTGAAGTACCCAAGTGAAGACACTTAAATTCTGGTGAAATAAATTAATACTATATTGGGCATTAGTATTTTCTCACTCAAGTATTGTATTGATTTCTACATATTTAAAGAAGTGCAATCTAAATAATATTTAGCCGAACCTTACATTTTTTGACTAAATGCACATTGCCTTGAGTTTGTTGGAGGTATTCTCACCATGAGGTCAAGCAAGTTTTCTCATTGAATCTTCCCACACCCACTGCATTAATTGCATTGCCACCACTATGACATGTATCATACCCAAGTTCCATACCATTTAACCACGTGCCTTTCCCAGAACTCGCCACTGACCAGATATTCAGGAATTGACTGGCATTCCTGGTGCAGACCCCAGGCAGCCTTTGTAATGCTGTTTGCAGCCAGATAAGCAAGATCAAAGTACACGGCACAGTTCTGCTGAGGGAATATGAACATGTTGGGAAAAAAATTTATAAAATAGAACCAAAAACATATAATAAACTCTGAATTACCACCTGAGCCACGAGCTAATTGATATAGGGTCAATAAAATTAGAGGTAAAGGTAAATGCATGGCTCAAAGATTGGTGTGAACGAAACAGATTCAAATTCATGGGATATTGGCACCAGTCCTGGGGAAGATGGGAGCTGTTCCGATGGGATGGAGTCCACCTGGATTGTGCTAGGATCAGATTCCTGACGAATTGCATAACCCGGGCTATCAATAGGGATTTAAATTAAATAGTGGGGGTGCGGGTTCTGTTACATGAAAAAGTATAAAATCAAAGTTAAAGGAGAAGGCAGGATTGTAAGTTAGTGATGGGTATGACTGTTACCAGAAAATAAAACAAAGGGACAAAATGTGAGTATCATATTGTATCAAGGAACTATGAAAATGTAGGGAAATTCAATAACAGAAATGGAAAGGCTTTGTATCTTAATGCACAAAGCATTCAGAATAAGATAGATGAACTTACAGTCCAAATCGAAGTAAAAGAATATGATTCGATAGCTATTACAGAAACAAGGTTAAATAAAAACCAAAAGAACTGCAGATGCTGTAATCAAAGACAAGATTCAGAGTTCATGTTTGGGTCAAGTGATCCTTCCTTAGAACAGTTCTGAGGAAGGGTTACTCACCCCAATAAGTTAACTCTGATTTCTCTCCACAAATGCCGCCAGACCTGCTGAGCTTTTCCAGCGATTTCTGTTTTTGTCTTACAGGAACATTAAAAATGGGAAATTAACATTCAGGGATATTTGACCTTTTGGAGAAACAGGAGGGATGGAAAAAGGTTATGGGGTTTCACTTTTAACTTGAAATTAAATGAGGATAGTTGTAAGAGATGACAACAAATTTATAGAGATTCGGGACCATTTCCTAGAGCAATATGTCATGATGCCAAATAGGGAGCAGGCCATCTTAGATCTGGTAACGGGTAATGAGGCGGGTTTAATACCAAGAAAACCACCCAGCCACCACCCAGCAAGTGGTGATCAAAACAGGATAAAATTTTATGTTCAGTTTGAGAGTGAAAATTTGGGTCAAAAACAACTGTATATAATGAAAGGGAATTACAATGAAATGAGGATCAAGTAAGCTAAAGTGAACTGGGCGGATAGATTAGTAGGAATGACAGTGAACAAGCAGTGGAAGACATTTGAGGTAATTCATGACTCAGCAAAATCCCAGTAAAGAGCAAGATTGTAAGAGTTGGATAAATCAACCATGGCTAACCAAGGAAGTTAAAGAGAGTTGAAAGAAAATGCATATAAGGAAGTCACAGTCAGTGACTGTCTGGAAGACTGGGATAAATTCAAAATCCAGCAAAGGAGGGTGAGAAAGATAATAAAGATAGGAAAATAAAATTGAGGACAAACTAGTGAGGAATATAAAAACTAACAATAAGAGCTTCTTTAAATATATAAAAATGAAGCAATACATCAAAGTGAACATACACCACTCAGAAAATAAATCTGGGGAGATGGTTTCGGGCAAAAAAATAAATTAGAAAAGATATTTCTGAAAAACTATCTAGTGAAAATATATGGGTAGAAATTAGAAATTAGAAATAAGAAAGAAAAGATAACTGACAGCATTTCCCATTTGCCTGCGTTTGGTCTATATCTCTCCATAACTATCCCACCCATGTACTTGTCTAAATGCTTCGTAAATAACAAAATTGTACTCACCTCTACCATTACCTCTGGCAACCTGTTCCAGACACTTATCACCCTCTGTATGAAAATAATTGCCCCTCTGGACTTTTTCTTGTCTCTCCCCTTTCACCTTAAATCTATGCTGTCTAGTTTTTGATTCACCTACCACGGGGAAATGCTGTCAGTTATCTACCTTATCTATGCCTCTCATGATTTTATAAAGTTAAAGATCACACAACACCAGGATATAGTTCAACAGGTTTATTTAGAAGCACTAGCTTTCAGAATGCTGCACCTTCATCAGGTGTTCGAAGGAGCAGTGCTCTGAAAGGTTGAGCTTCCAAATCATGATTTTATATACCTCTATAAGGTCACCCCTCAGTCTCCTATGCTCCAGGGAAAAGGTTGCAGATTATCCAAGATAAAAACAGTCTACAATAGAGCAGAAAGTCTCAATATGAATGGTGTGCTACTTGTCATTTGGCTCACCACTTATGAGGCGAGGATCCTGTTTCTGACCTCTGAATCAGACTGGTATAGGAGGCAGCCCTTGACCAATAATGCTGGGATTGCCTGGGTGAAGGCTATTCCCCTGAACCAGACTGACAACTGCTGACAGGTACACCAAATTCCTTGGAGTACTGTGTCTGTGCTGAATGGCATTGCAAGACAATAGTAATATGAACCTACTGTCTTAGTTGATGGGGACAAGTGTAAAAGGCAAAGCAATTCAAGACTTTGGGGCAAAGAGATTCTGCTCAAACCCTCCCCACCCTGCTTTTCTGTAGCTCTCCTTACATCCAACCCCAGTCCTGAAGAATGGTTACACCTAAGACATTGACTTCTCCACCTCCTGATGCTGCCTGGCTTGCTGTGTTCTTCCAGCCTCCTGTTGTCTAGTTCCAATTAAGTGAGCATTATGAATGAGAGATAAAAGTCTGGAGAGGCAGCCTAGTTTAGTCCATGAGCTGGATGTGTGTTCCGAGCACAATGTCCTTACAGTAACATTAAAATTATAGCTACCAGTCCAAGTTTCAGGATTGAAATGCAGAAACGCCAATTATGTGGATCAAAGATGTGCTATAAAGAGTCCTGGAGGATGGCACATGCCAAGATGGTAATGGTTGTGAATATGCAGAGTAAGTGGATGGTGCTCATGGAGCGTATCCTGAGATATTGAGGTGTCTAATTTAGAGGCCGAAGCGGTGAGCTTAACCCTCTAAGAACACACTTTACTTTTCATGTCGGGTTTCATGATATTCTAGTTTGTTAGTAAAGTTTGAAAGATTGCAACTGGAATATTAATGTGAGTTGGGGCAGTCAACAAGGAACTTAACAAGTATCAACCACCATTAATTGACCTGATGAGAATCTTCCACACCACCTGTGATAAGTGTAAAAGAAGGAGTAAAATGATCTTGATGTTGAGATGCATCTCATAGGACTTCTCACCACAGCCCACATCTATAAGATCCCACCCATTGTCATTTAATGTTGCCATTGATAGTTATTAGCAACTTGTTAAATTTGAAGAATTTAATTGATTATATTTACTCCATGTTCACTTTTACATCTGGAGAAGCATCAATCAGCTTGAGAAGTAATTCAGTTGATGAAACACTGTTTAGGAGAAATTATGCAAATTAATAGGCAAGAAGAAACAACGAGAACCCTATTTGGACGCCTGGAATGCAATGGGAAATTCTTCATGTTACTATCACTAAACTCCGTGTCCATTTAACCTGAGCAATATAAAAGCCTTAGAATTGCACAAATTATTTGAACTACTGTGTGACTCTGGCTATAGTATTTAACTTTTATAACCAGCTATAGTATTTAACTGCAGACAGCCTCACAAAGGCACTTCACACCTTCAATGCGTTATCCGGGCCAACATGCACCTATTGTTAAAGTTCACATGAGAATGTAACTTTAAAAAAGTGTTCTGGGATTTACCTATGCAAGAACTGAAACCAACATGGTCATTCTAAAAGATTTGGAGATGCCGGTGTTGGACTGGGGAGTACAAAGATAAAAGTCAGGTTATAGTCCAACAGGTTTAATTGGATGGATGAATGAGCACCACACAACAATCAACAGACAGGAGTGTCCCCTCCCAGTTGCGGAACACTTCAGCGGTCCAGGACATTCGACCTCAGGACTTCGGGACAGACAGCAGTGAAAAGTGACCGAGCAGAGGCTGATAGCTAAGTTCCATACCCAGAGGGAGGGCCTTAACCAGGACCTTGGGTTAATGTCACACTACAGGTGACCACCATTGCACTACGCACACACACACAGACACTCTCTCACACACACACACACACACACACACACACACACACACACACACACACACACACACACGTATACACAGACAGACACACACCCTTACAGACACACACACTCCCACACTCACACATGCATCCCCTCACAGACTTAGACACTCTACACTCACACACACACATATACGCTCTCTCTCACAGACACTCACAACCCCCCACCCCAGACACACACACACCCTCCTACAGACACACACGCACACAACCTCACACATGCATCCTCTCACAGACTTAAGACACTCTACACTCACATACACACACATATACACTCTCTCTCACGCTCACAACTCCCCAACCCAGACACACACACACACATACACATATACGTTTGTGGGGTGAATTTTTGTACTTGCAGAGTTACATTGTACTTTGCTCAAAAACTGCATGAATTCATGTAAGACTCTGTTATCTTACTTTTTAGCTTAGAATCAGTCTAAACATTATGAAACAGACAGAGAACACAAGGGGCTAACATCTTCAACATATTGTCTAACTAACACCAATTGTTACAGTTAACCTGAGAATGCAACTTTTAAAAAAACATTTTGTGATATACACATGAAAAAAGTGAAACTATCATGGTATTTGAACAGATGAAAGACTCAACAAACAATCAAGGTATTTTTCAATGTATAATCTCAGTTACATCACACTGTAAACTTTTGCTATAAATTCTGTGTCTTACAATCGTGTCCTCCACAACCACCTGATGAAGGAGCAGCACTCTGAAAGCTACTGTAATTGTAAAAGATGAGAAACTTAACGAACAATCCAGATCTTTTTCAATGTATAATTTCAGTTACATCATACTGTAAACTTTTGCTATAAGTTCTGTGTCTTACGATCTTACACTCCACAACCACCTGATTTGGAAGCTTCCAAATAAATCTGTTGGAGTATAACTGGTATTGTGTATTTTTAACTTTGTACACCCCAGTCCAACACTGGTACCTCCAAATCATAAGTTTTTTTTAATCTTCCTGTCTGCTGAATTTGTCACAAACACAATCAGTGTTCAACTATTTAAAATTAAGTTTCAATTAATAAATGTCGATTGTGGAGTAAAGGCAAAGGTAAAGTTACCATCGTCCCAGAAAATCATAGGACTGCTATCTCATTACAGAGAGGCAATTGATGGTAGTTTCATTCTGAGGGTTACCGCACCTCAGACGAAAGGAAGAGTTGAGATGAAGAAGCCTTCATGGTATCTTCAGTCGATGTGGGAATTGAACCCATGGAGTTGGCATCACTCTGCATAATAAACCACCTGTGTAGCCAACTGTGTAGTGGAATAACAGAAACTTAAATACAGAAGGAGGTTATTTGGCCGTTTTTATTTGTCCTAGCTAGCTCTTTGAAAGAACAATTGTGCTTCAGTCCACATCCTGGGGACTTATTGTAAGATCGTATTGTTTACTTTCCACAATCTTCTTTTTCACTAACAACACTGACTTTACAATACAAGTTTAGAGAAACTTAACATTGTTGTCTTGGTCCTTGATCCTCTTCTTTCCTTAAGTAAATACTACTCAAAGTAACATCATTTGCAAACTGTGGGTTGTCTTGCATAAATTTGCTGAGACTATCTAGCTTACTTCCACACTACCTCTCTTGAAATTCTCAATATTTTTATGTCAGACTGCTTGTCCAAAATTCAGAATTTGATGAGTTAATGTTTGTCCTTTGTAGTAGGGACTAAGTTGAGCTTCTATCCTATATCCTAATAATAACAGTATCTACTCCTCCCTAAACCCACTGTTGCTAAAATTGTCATATTTGACTTTGTTACCTTTCAGCATGACCATTATAGTATCCTCTCTTTAGTTTTCTTTCCTCCAGAGTCAGTAAGTTTCAGCTCAACCAAGATTTTTCAACCCATTTTGTAAAACATGGTCACACATCCTTCCTTGTTCTTGCTAACCAAATTGCTCCTGATCTTCAAGTTGAAAATTCTTATCATTTTGTTTAAATGCTTTCATTGTCTTGCTTTCTCATCTTTTCTAGCCTTACAGCCACCTCTGACCTCTCAGTTCTGCTGCTTTTGCATTTATGTATCTCTATTACGTTCATACCACTGGGTCTGTGTGTACAAATCGTTCCCTAAATATGTTTTTGATTGAGGTTGTCACGCTTAATTCTGTGCAGGAAAGAACCTGCTAGAACAAGTCTAACTTTGTACAAGTGTCTAAACGTCTAGCAAGCACTCACTCACTTAAGCATCCAAAAGGGATGTTAACTTATACTTTACTGGCTTCAGAATTTTGAGAATAAAACTTGTTCCAAATTCATAACTGAAGCAAACAATTAACTGAACTCAAAAGCTCACCTTTTAAGCGCTCACTATTTGTTGTAGCTTGCGACATTTGGTAAACATTCCTCACACTTGCCAAATCTTCTTCTGCCTTTCTTCTTTTTTCTGAAGCTGATGAGCAACGGTCATGTAGTTTTTCAAGTTCCATTTGGATTTGGGCAAGAGACTGTTGTGTTCCATAAAGAAGCACTCCTGTGTTTTCTCGCTCAGTTGTTTGAGTCTTCACTCTCCATGTCTTGGAATTTTTTAAAAGAAGTTATTAATTACACACATCAATTTATTTTTAATCTGTAAAGAAAACTATGTGGAGCACAACATTCCAATTTATTGGTTTATGGAATTACACCTCCACCCCCACCCCCTTGCACCAACCTTTGTAGTATTCACAATGATGAACACTCATGATTTATTAAAAGATACAGAATTGTGTTGAAATTAGATTTACACCATTGTGCAGTGTTCAATAAGAGATGGACCTATTTTAAATGCAATACAAAATTATTTTAAGGAATTTTTGGTCAATTTTCAATAACATGCTTTTGAAACTGCCTTTCGATGGAAATTGTGAAGTGTTTCGATAGCAATTATCAGCCAAGTCAAAAGACCTATAGTCAAGGTCTGAATCTGACAAACTATTTTCTACAGAATGGGTTCCCATTAATTGACATACATAACTGTAAAAATTACTGAATGCCACATGATTATTTTATATTATTGGTTTATCTGGAATGCATTAAAAGCTCTGTTATTGCACTTACCAATTCCCTGACCTCCAAGACTAATTTGTCCAATTGCTTTGAAAGATGGTTGTTCAAAGCTTCCTGGAAGCGCTTCATTAAAGGCTATATTTTTAAAAAAGACAATATTTTTGTTATTTTGTTCTTTCGTTATTTCGGTGAACATGCATTTGCGTATCCAACTGACAACAAAAGCAAAGAATGAAGCATTTTGTTCACAACTGATTGTATATGATGGATATTATTTACACACAAGAATTATCCCTGATTAAATGGTTTATGCTTGTAACTGCTGGTTACAGACAGGCAGAAACTTTATATAATTACCCTTTCCCCTCATGTGACATCGTAAAGTCTATTTTTAAAATGAGAAGTCCATCCCATAGCCTCCACCAAATGATACATGATATTGCTGGGGCAGTATCTTGTGATTTCATTTCAGTCCACTTCAGAAAAGGATGCAATATGGTGAAGAAAGTGCAACTAGTAAGGGGAAAGCAATCATAAATTTTGCAATCAATTTCATTCATGAATCAATTATATGGAAAGATTTTGCTAGAAATTAGTATCAAGCCTGCAATAAGGATGTCACAATCAATAACCTTCATCAGTATGTACCCCTGATGCGGAGAGGCATGTAATATTGTCACTGACAGAAAACCAGTAAAAATCTTCAATCAAAAAATTACAATGTAAGATGATAGAGGATGACAAAGTTCTAACCTTATTTTAAAATTTAGATAATTATTACAAACCACACATATTTGTTTAGTGTGGCAAGTCCTTTCTTAATGTAATGCCTCAGAATTATTCCCAAGTGTTTATTAGCTTATATTTTACTGAATGGCACAGTTGTTTGTATTAGGGCACTGCTATGTTGTTTATAAAAGTCATATGACCATAAGATATTGGAGCAGAATGAAGCCATTCAGCCCACTGCATCTGCTTCATTATTCGATCATGGTAGATGTGTTTCTCAACCCCATTCTCCTGCCAAGTCCCTGTAACCCCTGACTTTAGGCATTCAGCAAAGTGCTGCACAAAAGACTCCTGCATAATGTACAGGTGCGGGTAATGTATTAGCATGGATAGATGATTGGTTAACTAACAGAAAGCAAAGAGTGGAGGAAAATGGGTATTTTTCTGGTTAGCAAATAGTGGCTAGTGGTATGCCTCAGAGATCAGTGTTGGGACCACAATTGCTTACAATTTAGAAAGATGACTTGGTGTTGGGGATCAGAAGTAGTGCGTCAAAGTTCGCAGATGACACTAAGATGAATGGTAGAGCAAAGCGTGCAGAGGACACAAAGTCGACAGAGGCATATAGATAGGTTAAGTGAGTGAGCAAAGGTCTGGAGGATGGAGTACAATGTTAGTGTAAATGTGAGATCATCCATTTTGGTAGGAATAACAGCAAAATGTTATTTAAAATTGCAACATGCAAAGGGACCTGGGTGTTCTTGTGCATGAATCACAAAATGTTGGTTTGCAGGTGCAGCAATTAAGAAGGCAAATTCTTAAGTTAGTCTTTCATCGCTAGAGGGGTGGTGTTTAAAAACAGGGAGTATATGCTATAGTTATAATAGGGTGCTGGTGAGACCACAGCTGGAGTATTATGTACAGTTTTGGTCGGCTTACTTGAGAAAGGATGTGCTGGCACTGCAAGGCATGCAGAGGAGGTTCACTAGACTGATTCTGGATTTGACAGGAGAGATTTTAGCCATGAAAAGACATGACCTACTATCAGTAGTTTCCAGACATACAGACAAAGAACGACACCACTTTGACTGGGACAACACACACATCCAAGGACAGGCAAAACAAAGACATGCACAAGAATTCTTAGAGGCATGATATTCGAACCAGAACTCCATCAACAAACGCATCGACTTAGATCCCATCTAACTTCCCTTGAAAAAAAGAACTGGAAATGACATCACCACCTTAAGAAACCAAGACCTATAAATAGAGTGGCGGGACATACCACCAGTTCACCGAAGACTCTCGATGATGATGTTACTTCATCATGGTGATGAAATGTCTGAAAACAAACCTTGCAGCTCAGCAAGCTAATTTACATTTCTATAAAATTATGAAGGGAATAGATAAGATAGAACAAAGGGTTGTTTCCACTGGCAGGTGAAACTAGAAATAGGTGGCATAGTCTCAAAAGAAGGGGAGCAACTTTAAGACTAGAGTTGAGGAGAAACCTTTTCATCCAACGGACTGCGAATCTGTCGAATTCCCTGCCCAGTGAAGCAGTTGAGACTACCTCTTTGAATGTTTTCAGTAAACAATAGATTTTTTAACTAAAGAAATTAAGTGTTTTGATGAGCAGGCAGGTAAGTGAAGCTGAGTCCACAAAAAGATCAGCCACAATCTTATTGAATGGCACAGCAGGCTCAAGGGGCTAAATGGCCTACTCCTGCTCCTATTTCATATGTCCTTATTCCCCTTACTAATTATGAATCTATCTATCTCTTAAATACACTCAGCAACTTGACCTCCATAGCCCTTTGCAACAATGAATTCTACAGAGTCACGACCCTCTGGCTGAAGAAATGTCCCCTCATCTCAGCTCTAATGCGTCATTCCTTCACCTTGAGGCTGTGCCCCAGGTCCTAGTCTTTCCTACGAGTGGAAACATTTTCTTTACATCCAGACTCTTAGTATCCTGTAAGTTTAAATCTGATCAGCCCTATCCCTCCAACCTTGAATGAGTACACATCCAGAGTCCTCAACTGCACCTCATATGACAAACTCTTCTTCCTCAGAATCATTCTTTCAATGCCAGCACATCATTCTGTACATATGATGCCTAAAACTGCTCACAATATTCCAACTGCGGTCTGACCAGAGCCTTATACACCTTCAGTAGTACATCTCTACTCTTGTTTTCTAGACTTCTTGAAATGAATGCCAACATTGCATTTACCTTCCTAACTAAATAAACCTTCAAGTTAACCTTATGAGAATCCTGAACTAGGATGCCGAAGTGCCTGGGTGCTTCAAATGTCTAAAGCCTTTTAGAAGAGTCCATG
Source organism: Hemiscyllium ocellatum (assembly GCF_020745735.1). Lineage (NCBI taxonomy): Eukaryota > Metazoa > Chordata > Chondrichthyes > Orectolobiformes > Hemiscylliidae > Hemiscyllium > Hemiscyllium ocellatum. Next base: position 21,493,264 of record NC_083425.1, on the reverse strand, counting down.
CCTCTCTTCTTCCTACCAAAATATATAACCTCACACATTGCCACACTGTATTCCATCTGCCACCTCTTTGCCCAATCGCCTAGAATGTCCAAGTTCTTTTGCAGCCTCCCCACTTCTTCAACATTACCCGTCCCTCCATATATCTTTGTGTCATCTGCCAACTTGGCAATAATGCCCTCAGTTCCTTGCTTTAGTCACCACTTGCCTTGTTGAAAAAGATACCTTTCTCCTTACTCTCTGCCTTCTGCCAGTCAGTCAATCCTCTATTCATGCCAGTATATTGCCCCTAACACCATGGACTCCTACTTAGTTGCCTTCTGTGCAGCACCTTGCCAAAGGTCTTGGAGAAATCCAAATAGATCACATTCACTGGCTTTTCTTGGTTAAACTTGCTTGTTACCTCCTTAAAGAAGTTTAACAAATTTGTCAGTGTTACGACACGGGGTAAACCCTCCTAATTATTTTAAACCAGCAGCACAGAAAAGATTTACCCCGTGCAGTAATCAGTGAAAGTTTGAGAGGTTAAGAACTATTTAAAGTATAAATTAACAAATTTATTTCTTAAAGTATAACAGGGAATAATAAACAAACAACTATTTACAACTCCTTCCTCTAAACTAAAATTTACTTTCCCTTCTATAATACTAATCCGATAAAACCCCCGATTAAGATTTACGAAAATTCAACTTTTCAAAATACCACCAGATGTCAAATCTTCTTTTCTTCTTCTTAGGGATTTCTGCTTCACAGTTTCCTGATCAATAAAGTTACCTTTAAGAGATCTATTCTCCAGGCATTCTGCCAATGTCATTGGTTTGGTAGTTCCCCCCCAACTGTTCAATTTATCCTGGTCTTATACTCCCAAAGTATCAGATTGTGTCATTGGCTTTTAAGTTTGTCAATATACTAAATTCAAACTTGATTGGAGTTCGGTATTTTGCAAGGTATAATTTAAAGTGATTGACCTAATTCAAATCTGTTTTGTCGTTTCAGGCAACCCAGCTAGTCTAGCTTTCAACCAGGTGTTACATTGTGACCTTATTCAGAACAGTTGGTGCTGTCAGGTAGTTCTGCTAACATTTAACTCTCTTAAAGATACAGTACACCAGATCTTCATAACTGTCAGGCAGGATCCACCGTTGATAAAGCTGTGTTGGCTCCACCCTACTTTACCGTACACTTCCAAATACTCACAATCTCATTCTTAATAATGGACTCTAAAATTTTAAAAAGGACCCAAGATCAGCCTAACCAGCCTGTAGTTTCCTGTCTTTTCTCTCTTTCCCTTAAACAGGGGTGTTATATTAATCATTTTCCAGTCCTCTGGTACCCTTGCTGATGCCAATGATCCAGGAAAGATCACCATCAATGCTCTACAATCTCCTCAGCTCTCACTTTCAGACCTCAGTAGTGCAGCCCATTTGGTCTGGGTGATTTATCGCCTTCAGATTTTTCAGCATCCCTAGCATCCTCTCCTTAGTGATGGCCATTACACTCACCTCTGCCCCTGATAATGGTCATGATAATGGTCAGAATTGCTTTAATTTGGCACAGTAGCTCAGTGGTTTGCACTGCTGCCTCACAGCACTAGGATACCAGGTTCGATTCCAGCCTCGGGCGACTATCTGTGTGGAGTTTGCATGTTCTCCCCGTGTATGCATGGGTGCTGCGGTTTCCTCCCACAGTCATAAAGATGTGCAGGTCAGGTGAATTGGCCATGCTAAATTGCCCATTGTGTTAGGTGCATTAGTCAGAGGGAAATGGGTCTGGGTGGGTTACTTTTCGGAGGTTGGTGTAGACTGGTTGGGCCGAAGGGCCTGTTTCCGCACTGTAGGGAATCTAATCTAACTTAATTTTACCTCTAAAATATAGTTAATTAAAAGTTCAAAGTATGTTTGGATTTTTGAAATAATGGTTTAAAACTTTGATATGGTTAAGAATCAAATGCTGAAACATTTCTTACATGATCTGGGTCAAGCACAACCAATTCTCTCAGTTCTTCATCTGTATCTGATTCTTCTTCTGACTCAAGATCAAGTGGAGGTGTTTTAGGACATTGCATTTGCAGGCCTACAGAAAATGAAAAGTTAATTTTGTTTCTCCTGAAAGAAAGAAGGCACTGGAATATAGAAAATAATGCTAACATATTGATACAAGGTTAAGTTAAATTCCAATCCTTTTATAATATGGTTGCTGGATTTGGTTTGGTAATATGTTGAGAAAGTGCAGTGTTACAATCCAAAAACTATTATATCCAATGTTATGTTGCTCCATTCCCCTTTCTAAATATTGACAGTTGCATGAGTATCTGCAATATCTGGAATTCATCCAAAAGGAAGGAAATCTTCCATGCGTACCTGGTCTGGCATACTTGTGACTCCAGACCCACAACAACATGATAGCCTCTTAAATCCCATCAGAAATTACCTAGAAGTGCTCACGTCCCACAAAAGATATTTTCAAAAACTAAAATAGCAGTTTTCTAACTATATATTACCAAAATATCTTTGCAATCGAGGTAAAATAGTTTGATGGCAATCATTTCAATGTAAAATTTTCGGGAAGAGATGTCACAAAGCTGGTTTCTTTTTTTCTAAAAGCTGTTTCTTTTCTCAAGGATACTATGTCCTTAGTTTTATTCAGAGGGGTAAGAAACTGCTCTTGGTGCTGATCAGACTGGTTTGGTGAAGAGATTAAAGGGTGTTGAGAGGCCTTTTTCTTTAAATGTAAACAGATGAGACTTCAGGCCAAAGTGGTCATGTTTTAGAAGTGATCTGTACAATGAAAGGGGAGTAGTCAGCTCTTTAGCTGAGTAGTTTAGTTCTGTCCAGAACTGGTTGGAAGTTCAACAGGGAGCTGTGTGGAAACAAAAAACTCTCTCTCTTTCTGCCTTTCTAACTTCAACCTGTAAACATCTTTTCCATTTTTTAAGTGATTACAAAGTTACAAATTACAAAGTTATGGTCTGGGCTGCCTGCTTAAGAATATTTTGAGTGGTATGGCCTAGTCCACAACAGACTGGGGGCTCTTTGCAGGATCTTAAACAGCGAGTGGCAGGTGCTAGTGTCTTTATTTCGGGTGTTGGCTTGGTTGGGTAAATAAAGCTTGGGATAGTAATGACTCTTTCAGCCACTAAACGTTTTCTGGAAGTAGGTGCGGTGACTTTGGAAGTGAATTACACCAAACAAGCTGCAGGAATTAGCAGAGAAGCTGGAATTGAAACTGCCTGCTTCTGTGAGGAAAGGAGAGATAATTACAGCAGTAGCCCAGCATTTAAACTTGCTGGAGAAGCTATCAGAATCTATAGAGATAGCAAGAATTTAATTGCAAATGAAGCAGCTTGAGTGAGAGGCGAGAGATAAGAAAAGGGCAGCAGAAATGAAACAGTTTGAGTTACGATTAAAGAAGAAGAGAGAGCAGCAGAACAGAAAAAGAGAGCTTTTGAACTTCAAAAGCTGACTCTTCAAAAGGAAAGTCAGCTTAAAAGGCTGAAGGTAGATTTAGTGAGGAAGAGAATGAAAACGAGTAAGCCCCTGGTCATCAGAGGTCCAGTGAGAAACGGTTTAAGTATGTTCAAGCATTGCCTAAATTTGCTGAGAAGGATGCGGAAGCCTTTTTCATCTCATTTGAAAAGGTAGCTAAACAAATGCAGTGGCCTGTGGGCGATGTGGGTTTTGTTAATCCAAATGAAACTTGTAGGTAGGGTTAGTGAGGTATTCGCATCACTATAGAGAGGGTATTTGGTGAGCATGAGGAGGTGAAAAAAGCCATTTTAAGTGCATGTGAGATTGTTCCAGAAGCCTATAGACAACGTTTCAGGAATCTAAGGAGGGACCCAGATCAAACTTATATTAAGTTTGAAAGGATCAAACAGAGTAATTTCGATAATGGTTCAGAGCTTTAAAAATCGAGCAAACCTATGATGACCTTATGGAGGTAATTATTTTGGAGGCATTCAAAAATTCACTGCCTGAAGTAGTGCAAACTCATGTGGAAGAGCAGAAAGTTAAAATGGCAAGGTTAGCAGCTGAAGTGGCTGATGATTATGAGCTGTTCCATAAAACACAGTTTGGCTTCCAGAATCAATTTCAGTCCATGAGGGATAGAAATTGTGGCAAAGAGAAATCCTCATGTGGAAAGGGAAAGGTAGATCTCAGTGAAGATTAGAAGGATAACTTACCACAGGGTAAAAAAAAACTCTTGAGGGAGACAAAGAAGTTAAAAAAAATTCTGGGGTTTTCATTGTAATAAAGTGGGCCACACAAAATCAGTGTTGGTGGGCTACGAGAAAGCCAGATGTAGGGAAACCAGACAAGCCTGGAAGTTTTGTTGGACTACTAACAAAAAGCATAAGGGAAGTTAAATAACTGCCTCAGAATGTACAAGAGAATCAGAGAAAGTGCCAGATCTGCTTAAAAAATATACATGCAAGGGTAAAGTTTATTCACATAGACCAGGAGTAGCAGGTAAAGCGGTTACAATATTAAGGGACACAGGGTCCTCTCAGTCTGTAATGCTGAAGGATGAGGAGATATGTACCCATGAGGGACTATTGCCAGAAAAGGTACTGGTAACAGTGTTATGAAGATGTGGGTGTACCTTTAAGAGAGTTAAATGCAGCAGAACTACCGTATACAGCACTAAGTGTTCTCAACAAGGTAACAATGTAACACTCAGTGAATCAACTCGATTACCTCGTTGCCTGGAGACAAAAACAAGTTCGAGTTTGGCCAATCAGTTTAAATTATACCCTGAAAAATATCAAACTCCAATCCAGTTTGTACTGAGAACACTGACAATCTTAAAAGCCAATGACACAATCCGATGCTCTGGGATATAAGACTGGGGGAAAATTGAACAGTTGAGAAGAAAACTGCCAAGTCCTAGCATGTAACAGACTGCTTGAAAAAAAAGCTCTCTTAAATGTACCTTTTTGATCAGTAACCTTTACTGCAGAAATTCCCAACAAGGATAAAAGAAGATACAGGAAGATCCGAAGACAAGAACCTACAGCTGCCTTGTTTTAAGATAAGAAATGTTCTTTTATAAAACTTAATTGGGAGTCTTATTAGACTAGTATAATAGAAGGGAAAGTAAAAGTTAGGGGTCAGAGAAAGAAATTATAAATAGTGGTTAGTCAATTATTTTCTGTCATACTTTAAGAAATAAAGTTGTTAATTTCTTGGCTACTCAAATTTTTACAGATTACTGCACAGGATAAATCTTTTCTCTGTTGCTGGTTTTAAATTAAGCAGAAGATTTACCCCGTGTCATAACAACAGGAATTCATGGTGAGACAAAAAGTGCTCAATTATGTAAAGTGAGGTTGGAGAGTCCAGAAAAGAGTGGAGAATTTGTGGTAGGAGTACTGGACAAACTCTCAGCACCAGGAATATAATTTGTCCTTACAGATGATATCGCTGACCGGTAGGCATGCTGCCAACTCTAGCTGAAAAGCCAGTGGAGACGCAGGCAACTGAAGAAATGAAGGATATTTATTTAGGAACTTTCCCAGAGTTTGTGGTCACAAGATCATAGAGGCACAAGTTGAAGCAGGAGAGATCAAAAGGCACAGAAAAGGAAGCTGACATTGCATTATCCAAGACCTTTTTGATCAGATAAGTGGCACGGAGCAGGAGTCAATAGATAAACATGCAAGTATCTTTAGCTCTGCTAAGCTGATTGAATTACAGCAGAAAGAAGAGAACTTAAATCAGTTATAGCAAAATTAATTTACAGAGAAGGAAACTGAATGCATCCCTGTGTGTTATTACTTAACAAATGATGTCTTAGTGAGGAAATGGAGACCAGCACACATTCAAGCAGATGAGAAACGGGCAGAGATTCATCAAATTGTTTTGCCAGTAGGGTACAGAAAGGAGGTGTTGAAAGTGGTGCATGAGCTACGACTTGGAGGTCATTTAGGGGTGAGGCTAAAGTACAAATACATTTCTGCTGGCCTGGACTACACAAGGATATATTAGAATTTTGCCTGATATGTCATACATGTCAACTAATTGGAAAACCATGTTTAATACCTATTCCAGCATTTGAGGAACCTTTCACAGGAGTCTTGACTGATTGCGTAGATCCCTTACCTCAAACAAAAAGTGGGAATAAGTATTTATTAACAATAATGGATGTTCGACTAGATTTCCAAAGGCAATCCCAGTACACAACATTGCAGCTAAGAGGGTTGTAGAAGAATTACTTAGTTTTTTTATGGGATACGGACTACTAATGGAGATCCAGCCAGATCAAGGATCCAACTTGACATCCAAACTATTTTATGGAGGTTATGGATAGCTTGTGAACAAAGCAATTCAAATCTACTGCGTACCATCTAGAATCGCAGGGAACACGAGAGAGATGGCATCAAACACTAAAGACCATGTTGAGGGCTTATGGTCACAATTATCCAAATGATTGGGATAAGGGAATTCCGTTTGTACTTTGTGCAATCAGAGCTAGAACATAGATAAAACATAGAAAACTACAGTACAGAACAGGCCCTTTGGCCCTCGATGTTGTGCCGAGGGTTATTTCCAATTTAAAATAAAATAACTTATGCACCCATCAATTCACTGCTGTCCATGTACATGAAGAAGTAACAAAGAAGATTGATGAGGGCAGAGCAGTAGATGTGATCTATGTGGATTTCAGTTAAGCGTTCGACAAGGTTACTCATGGGAGACTAGTCAGCAAGGTTAGATCTCACGGAACACAGGGAGAACTAGCCATTTGGATTCAGAACCAGCTCAAAGGTAGAAGACAGAGGGTGGTAGTGGAAGGATGTTTCCCAGACTAGAGGCCTGTGACCAGTGGAGTGCCACAAGGATTGGTGCTGGGTCCTCTACCTTTTGTCATTTATATAAATGATTTGGATGCGAGCATAAAAGATATAGTTAGTAAGTTTGCAGATGACACCAAAATTGGAGGTGTAGTGGACAGCGAAGAAGGTTACCTCAGATTACAACAGGATCTTGATCAGATGGGACAATGGGCTGAGAAATGGCAGATGGAGTTTAATTTAGATAAATATGAGGTGCTGCATTTTTGGAAAGCAAATCTTAGCAGGACTTATACACTTAATAGTAAGGTCCTACGGAGTGTTGCTGAACAAAGAGACCTTGGAGTGCAGGTTCATAGCTCCTTGAAAGTGGAGTCGCAGGTAGATAGGATAGTGAAGAAGGCGTTTGGTATGCTTTCCTTTATTGGTCAAAGTATTGAGTACAAGAGTTGGGAGGTCATGTTGCGGCTGTATAGGACATTGGTTAGGCCACTGTTGGAATATTGCGTGCAATTCTGGTCTCGTTCCTATCGGAAAGATGTTGTGAAACTTGAAAGGGTTCAGAAAAACTTTACAAGGATGTTGCCAAGGTTGGAGGATTCGAACTATAGGGAGAGGGCTGGGGCAGTTTTCCCTGGAGGTCAGAGGCTGAGGGGTATCCTTGTAGAGGTTTACAAAATTATGAGGTGCATGAATAGGATAAATAGACAAAGTCCTTTCCCTGGGGAGGAGGAGTTCAGAACTAGAGGGCATAGTTTTAGGGTGAGAGGGGAAAGATATAAAAGAGGTCTAAGGGGCAACGTTTTGACGCAGAGGATGGTACGTGTATGGAATGAGCTACCAGAGGAAGTGGTGAAGGTTAGTACAATTGCAACATTTAAAACCCATTTGGATGGGTATATGAATAGGAAGGGTTTGGAGGGAAATGGGCCAGCTGCTTGCAGGTGGGACTAATTAGGTTGGGATATCTGTTCGGCATGGACGGGTTGGACTGAAGGGTCTGTTTCCATGCTGTAAATCTCTATGATTCTATGATTACAGCACAGAAGGGTGAACCAAGTTCAGAAGATTCTGAATTGGACATTCCTCAAATCAAATTGGACAATGAGGAAGTCATCAAAAATTGGGATAAATTATTGAGGAAATCAAAATGATCTGAAAGAGTTATTACTATCACAAGGGGAGATATACTGAAATAAACTGGGAAGTACTAACCTAATTGTGCATGATGTAGATATACGAGATGCCGTTCCGATTAAGCAACATCCTTATAGGCATATTCCTCTAAAGTTGGCACAAATTCAGTAGGAGATAGAGTGCACGTTCCAAGATGGCATAATCAAAGTGAGTTACAATGACTGGAGCTCACCCATAGTCATGGTGCAAAAGCCAGATAGCACCCAATGGTTATGTGTGGACTATCGCAAAGTCAATGCTGTTACAAAAACTGATGCATATTGAATTCCATGGTTGGAGGACTGTGTCGAAAAAGTGGTACAAGCATCTTACATTTCTAAGTTGGACTTGTTCAGAGGCTCCTAGCAAGTACCTCTGTCAGAAAGCGCAAAAGCGATTTCAGCTTTCATAACGCCAAATGGACTATATCAGTTCAAAGTCATGCTATTTGGTATGCAAAATGCTCCAGCCACATTTCAGAGCATGACTAATGAAGTCATTGTCGGATTACCCAACTGTGTGGTGTATATTGATGACCTGGTGATTTTTAGTCACTCATGGAAGGAACATTTACAGCATTTATTGGACTTGTTCGATTGACTTCGGAAGGTAGGCTTGGTGGTAAACCTAGCTAAAAGTGAATTTGCCAAAGCCCAAGTAACTTTCCTGGACCATGTTACTGTACATGGGCAAATGGCTCCAAGGGATGTGAAAACACAAGTAATTGGGGAATTTCCCACACTGTCAATGAAAAACACAGTACTGCACTTCCTGGGATTGAGTGGATGTTACTCAAAGTTTGTGTCGAACCTTAGCAGTGTAGCTGCTCCACTCACTGAATTGTTAAAAAAGGTCAGGAAATTTCAGTGGACAGCGGACTGTCAAATGGCATTTGATAAACTAAAAACTGTGTTAACCACTGCCCTAATATTAGCCACACTTGATTACACGAAGCCTTTCAAGATGGCTATCGATGCCAGTGCGGTGCTCCTGCAGGAGGATGACAAGGGAATAGGAAGACCTGTCAGGTATTTTTCCAGAAAATTGAACACTCTTCAACAGAAATATTCAATGGTGGAGAAAGAGACTTTAAGCTTGATGTTGGCATGGCAAGTTTCAGAGTTTATATCACCAGCAATGCATCTGAGACAATTGTATACACTGATCATAACCCATTGATATTTGTGGAAAAGATTTAAGGACAAAAGTGTCAAACTGTTTAGATGGATCTTATTGTTACGGCCATTCAATTTGACAATTATGCATGTGGCAGGTCGCGAAAATGTGGTTGCTGATGCATTATCGAGACTCGAATGAGATACGTGGGCATTCGGTGGCAGGAGTACCACAGCCTAAATTCGCATGTGGTTGTGCATGTTTGCATGTGTGTAATTAGTATAGAGTATATGTGTGTTTCGGCTACTAACTGGGTCTTTGAAGGGTTTTAAAAATGAATCCATCTTTTGGTACTGATGGCTCTTTTTTTTAGGGATGAGGTATCACAAAGCTTTTCTTTTTTCTAAAAGCTGTTCCTTTTCTCAAGGATACAATGTCCTTGGTTTTTGTTTAGAGGGGTAATAAACTGCTCTCAGTGCCAATTAGACTGCTTGTGTACAGAGATTAAAGGATATTGAGGGGCCTTTTTGTTTATATGTAAACAGATGAGACTTCAGGCCAAAGTGGTTCATGTTTTAGAAGTGACCTGTATAATGAAGGGGGAGTGGTCAGCTCTCTAGCTGAGTAGTTTAGTCCTGTCCAGAACAGGTTGGGAGTTCAACAGGGAACTACGTGGAAACAATTTCTCTCTCTTTCTGCCCTTCTAACTTCGACCTGTGAGCAGCTGTTCCATTTTTTAACAGTGTTTCAAGTGGGTTTGCTTATTGGGACTGTTGTTATATTCAAAACAGCATAATTAAGTCTAGTTTGGATAGACTGAGTTCTGTAGGGGTTTCTTATTCTGTTCTTTGTGTTTCATTGTGTAATCTCGTGAATAAATTTTTATCTATTTTTAAAATCCAGTAGTCAGCCTAGCTACCTCACTCTGCATAATTTTCACTGTAAACTTACCGAAACAAATTAAAAAGTTATGGTCTAAGCGCCTGCTTAAGAATGTTTTGAGTGGTCTGGCCTAGTCCATAACATAGAATTCTATTAGATTGACAAGAATGGTTCCAGGAATAAGGGATTCAGTTGCATGAATAATTTGGAAAGCCTGGTGTTGTTGTCTTTAGAAAAGACAAGGTCAAGAGGATTTTTTACTGAAGTTTTCAAAGTCAGGATGGTTACTTGCAACATATATTAATGATTTAGATGAGGGAACTAGCTATCATATCTCCAAATCTGCAGATGACGCTAAGCTGGGTGGGAGAATGAGCAGTGAGAAGGATGCAGAGATGCTTCAGTGTGATATGGACAAGTTGAGTGATTGAGCGAATGCGTGGCAGACAGAATATAATGTGAATAAATGTGAGGTTATCCACTTTGGTAGCGAAAACAGGAAGGCATATTATTATCTGAATAGTGATAGATTGGGAAAGGGAACAGTGGGATTTGGGTGTCCTGATTTTGAAAGTATGGGGTGAAGAAGATGGTGAAGAAGGCAAACTGTAATTTGGCCTTCATTGTGAGAGAATTTGAGTACAGGAGCAGGGATGTCTTGAATTATAGAGCTTTGGTGAGATCACACCCAAGTACTGTGTACAGTTTTGGCCTCCTTATCCGAAGAAGCATTTTCTAATTATGAAGGAGATGGAATAATGGCAGGACTGATGTGCTAAAAGAGACTGGATTAATTATGACCATATTCACTGGAGTTTAAAAGAATGAAGGGGGATCTCATAGAAACCCATAAACTTTAAACAGGACTGGACAGGGTAAATGTAAGATGTTCCTGATGGTTGGTAAGTCCAGGGTGAGGAAACATAGTTTAAGGATATGGAGTAGGTTATTCAGGTCAAATATGAAGAGAAAGTTCTTCACCTAGAGAGTGCTGAACCTGTGGAATTCTCTGCCTCAAGAAGTCGTTAAGGACAAAATATTGAATGCTTTCAAGAAGCAGTTACATGTACCTGTAGTTCTTAAGGATAAAATGACCAAAGTGTATGGACACCAAATCTAGAGCCCCCTTTATGTCAAATAACATATAGGGTAGATAAAGCAACTAAGAAATGCTTATCAGACACTGAGAATTCACTATTGCTAGAGGACAATATAAAACACAAGAAGGAAATCAAAAAGGAAATAAGGAAAGCAAATTGAAGACATGAAAGCATACTAGCAGTAAAATCAAGGAGAATTCAAACATGCGTTTTTCAATAAATTCAGAGTAAGACGATAACTAAGGAAAATGTAGGGCCATTAAGAGAAGGAAAAGGTAACCTAAGTGTAGAGGTTGAAGATGGAATTATCATTCTGAATAAATACTTTGTCTCTCTTCACAAAACAGGTAGATAATGAAGGCAAGTAGTGATACAGGAGTGTGAAATATTAAATGTGATAAACATAGTGAGATAAGAAGTATTAAAAGGATTATCATCCTTGAAAGTGGAGAGAACACCAGGGCCACATGAAATGTACTACTTGGCTGTTAAAAGAAGCCAAGGAGAACATTTTAGATGCTTTAATTATTAATTTCCAATCTTAACCAAATTCAAGTGTGGTCCTACAAGACTGGAGGACAACTAACATTGTATCTTTGTTTAAAAATAGAGTGACAGATAAATCAAATAATTATAGGCCAGCCAAACCTTGGGAATGAATAGATTATTGGAATCAATTCTCATCGAAAGGATAAACCATCATTTAAGAAGGCAAGACTAAACAAGAACAGTTAGCATGGATTTGTTACGTGAAGCTTGTGCCTCCTGGCATTATTCTTTGTTTTTAGGTAATAAGGAGAATAGATGAGAGTAACGCAGTTGATGTACACTGCTTGGATTTTGGCAAGGCTTTTGATAAAGTTCTGTATGGTAGACTGGTTTTTAAAAATTGCCCATAAGATTGAGGGGTCACAGCAAGTTAGATATAAAATTTGCGCAGTGGCAGGAAAGAAAGGATTAAGGTTAACTTGGAGAAATATGAGGTGATGCATTTTGGGGGTTTTCACAAAGTAAAGAAATATAAAATAAAAGGAAAGTACTGAGAGGTGCTCTGAAGGTAACTGAATAAGTTTCTAAGTGGGTTAAGAACGGAATGCCTTCCTTGATTAGCCAAGATATAGAATGTAAACGCAGTAAGACTTTGCTGGAACTATATAAAATACTCATTAGACCACAACTTGAGCATTGCTTGCAGTTCTAGTTACCTCATTACAGAAAAGATATAATTGCATCTAAGAGGATATTTATGAGGATGTGGACAGTCCTGGAAAATTGCAGCTGTGAGGAAATACTGATCGGCGTTGTTGTTTCCTTGGAAGAAAGCACACTGCAAGAGACCTAATTAAGGTTACTCGGTTGTGAGGAGCATGGATAGAGTAGATGGGAAGGAATTATTTCTCTTAGTGGACAGATCAATGACTAGGTGTTAGAGTTTTAAAAATATTGGTAGTAGGAGTACAGGGAGATGAGGAAAAGTTTTTTTTCATTCAGAGTATGGCAGGGGTCTGAAAGCAGATGGAAAAAAGAGCAGTATAGAAACGCTCATCTCATTTAAAAACTCTCTGGATATGCACATGGAGATTCACAACCTCCAAAGATAAGGGCCAAGTACTGGAAAATGGAATTCGACTGAGTGGCTCATTTTACTGTCAGCATAGAGATGATGGACAGAGTGACCTTCTTCCATGTTATAACAATTCTTTGATTATTTATGTTAATTTTTAGGGATTTACCTAAATTCAGTTGCCCTGTTCTAGAAATTTCTTGTGTATTGTTTTGTGTGGATGGATGGCTGTCCTCAGATTTCAGGTTTTGCGAGTCACCAGGTTCAGCTGGAGATTCTGATAATACAACGTCATCCGACATTATCTGTGAACATTACAAGATTAAACATAAAATCAGCCTCATTGCAATAATTATATAATTAGTAAGGAAGAATAATGCTTTAACAGCTTACATTTTTTTGTCTGTCCTATTCATAGGTCAAAAATTATTTTAGCAATAATTATAGTGTCATTTTAGCCTTTATCCACTACTTTAACAGTAATGCATATCCCTGGGGAAATCATTTAAAAATAATTGTTGATTTTTTTTTCTAAAACATTTCCCTAACATTTAATATTACAGAATTGTTGTAATCCACACATAAAATCATAATAAACATTATTTAGTGCTTCCTCTGGAACATGTTCAGCCAATTCTGAAGTTTGAATACAAATCCACAATCTAATTTTTCAGCAACAGACATTTTTGGCACTTTTCTATATTCTAAAGAGTTTGCTAACACTGAGATTAGGATTCCTGACGAACAAGTTTCAAGCTTTCATGGGATTTCAAGAAGATTTTAAAAATTACTCAAGGAATTAGAAGGAGACTCCTTTGTCTATTTTGTGAGCAATTTATTCTAGTGGACGTAATAGAATAAATTTTCTCCTGCTGCATGACTTTCCCTTGTCCTGAGTTCTCTATGATCCTGGGACTCAGGGGAAGAGATGTACTTTCTGCAGCAGCCACAACCTGCTCTATAATGCTGCAGACTGCAAGAGCTGCTGACCTCTGATTCTCCAACAGCTCTTACTGATAGGACTTCAGTTTTCAGGATTTCAGTTGAAGGCCCAAAGTACACTCGCCAAAGCATGATTAGCACATTCTTTTATGGTAAGGCAGGGTGGGATCTTTCCCTGGATCTTGAGCCAGCAGATGCATTCTTGTTACCACAACAAGATTCCATCCATGGACACTATGCAGTCATCAAGAGCAGGCACTGCAGCTTTTTCTTTAGAATATTAAACATTATAGATTTCAATTACAACAACTGTCTCCAGAATAAAAATGTCTAAAACATTAAATATAAATATATTTATCAATCTATATGTTCAACCAATTCTGGTGAAGTGGGACTTTGCACTTCTTCAGCTGGATCTTCAAGATCTGCTTCTTGAGTTGCATATATACAACAGATTTTTGTTGCTTTACTTTGATACCATGCTGTTGATAACTCACAATTGATGGCTTGTTTCAACTGTGAAACTCTTTGGGTTCTGCATGCTATTTTGTACCACAGCTTCCTCTCATGTCAGAAAGTAATCAACATTAACTTTGTGCTGTGCTTGACCTTTCTGAAAATGAGATTCCAGAGCCAAAGCTTTCTAGTCTGTGACACAGTCCCAGATCTTCCAATTAGGGTTGGTAATCTGATTTCTGACTCTGATTAGACGAAAAAAAAATACACAGTTATCTTTGGAGGAATTCATTGTGCAATTGTGAAGGTTAAAGACATTCCCTGCTGAAGCAGTTTAATCTAGGTCAGAAGCCTATACAGCTGAGTGAATTGGTATTGAAACCATGCCTCTTTTTGACGCTAGCTACTGTATTCTAAGATGCAAAAATCTTGAAAGCACTTTGATATATTAGATAAGGTAAGTGTCTAAGGTAAGTAGGGAGTTGGAGTAGATTTGCAAGTGTATGAGAGATTAGCATTGCAGGTGGGCAAGAGGGTACAGTGGCAGATTTGTGAGGTTTAAGACAGCCATGTGGATGAGGGTAATGCAGCAGGCATGTGCTGTTGTGGGGGAGTTGGAGGCTGTTGCAGGGGTGGTCTCAGGGGGACGACGTGAGAAATGGCAGATCAATTCTTTGTCAGAGCAGGATTGGAGGTCAGGTGGGGGGGTCAAACAATAGCATCACTGGCTAGCCAATATTTATTGCCCATCGTTAGTTGCCCTTGAGAAGGTGGTGGTGAGCTGACTTCTGAACCACTGGCAGACCATGTCCTTTTGGTAGACCCACAATGCAATTAGGGAGGAAAGTCAATTACAATCAATTGTCCATAGAAAGATTTTAAAAAATTGCTCAATTGGCCAGTGATGCCCACATCCCACAAAAAAAAGGATAAAGTCCAAGAAGCTTCAGGGGTGCTTCACTATTTTAACTTTGGCAGAAACCCCATTTACACATGTCTACCACACTTCAAGTAAAATTACATTAGCAGAAGAAGATCAAGTCTGAGAAACTTCCAGGAAAAAAATCAAAATACCATTCAATAGTACAAGGCTGTTGTATATTCACATTCTAAACTGCAACGTACATATTCAATATCCCTATAAATCCCCGTTCAGGCCATGGTAACTGTTCCATTGACACAAAGAAAAATTTAATTTACAATTTAAAGTTATAGAAGGAATAGAAAACTCTTCCAGTTGTCTAATATAATAAGGATAAAGATAAGATTTAAGGAATTTGCAAATGCCAATCAGAGTCATGTGAGGAAGATTCTGCTGGAAGGTTAAAACTACAATAACTTAGGGCAGAGATCTCTGCAGCAAGAGAATCATGTATGAATTATAATTGAGTACTCTTTTAAGAAACACCTTAAGGTCTGGACTGTGCTTACCTCAACACATGAAACAATAAGTTCCACTAATTTTTCCTACATTTTGACTGAAGGTACTGTATACTCTTGGGACAAAGTTCTAAAGATAACAGCAACAATTTTCCCTTTGTTCAAGTGACCATTCTGGACAAATAAGGCATCAGCCTACAAAATGATTTCTAGGCTGGAATAAGACTGTGACAGAAGGTAAGGAAGCAAGTACTCAAGATTGAACATGATTCACGCTCAGCTAAAATTTAAGCACATACATTTTTCAGTAGAACGTACTGGGGATAATGATCAAAAGTGGGAATTGTGGTCAACTAGTTGCCTTTCTACACCAACAGCAATGAATTCAATCACAGTTCGCCTCGTACTGCATTATAACTTCAGAGCGGCTTTGCTGGTATTTGCCAGTCACAATCACCTTTGGTAACCAAGTGGGCCTTGAAGGATAGGAAGACAAAAATATTCTAACATTAAATGTTTCAAATTATAATTCACATAAAAAATGTAAAGTTGCTGAAAAATATATTTACCATATTTGTATCTGATTCCCATGTATCTTCAATTAGTTCAAGTGATTGCAAAGGTTCTGAAGTGGGTGCCCTATCTCCTTGCTCCGCAACATCAGCTTCTGTCTGATTTCCATGAAAATAAAAAGCACTGTCAAATTGTGTTAGAATTGCCCAGATAAGTAATACCTTAAACCTGTATTGTTTCTATTTGTAATGAGTCTTCCATTTTCTACTAAGTACCACTTTCATAACACCTTGAACAAAATAAGACATCAGGAAAGATTTCACAAGGTTCATAAAAAAACTGGAGATCAAACAGCATTAGGTATGACGACCAAGGCAAAATTCAACAGGAAGGTTTTAAGGATTCAAATGAAAGAAGTGAAACAATAAGACACAGAATTTAGCAAGACAATTTCAGGTTTGGAATCAAAAACACTGAAGTTCCATCTCTAATTATCAGCCAAGGTAAAGAGAATACAAAGGAGGCTGCAGTCATAAAAGCAGAGGACATGTATTGAACTGTATGATGAAGACACTTTGAAAAGGTACACAGGGCAGTACCACAAAGCACTTCGGGAAACAACTGTGAAAATGGTAAGTTTGGGATTGGAACAGTCTTTTTTCAAACAGAGGAACAGAAAATTCTGTAGCTTCTGTAAACAATGCCAAACCAATGGAACAAAGATGAATTATCTCTGTCCAATTGCAATCAGCTATCTTTTATTTAAATCACTCGTGGGATGTGGGCATCGCTGGTTGACCACCATTCATTCTCTGTCCCTAAATGCCTTTGAGAAGGTGGTGATAAGCGGACTTCTTGAACCACTGCAATCCACATGTTTTAGGTTAGCCCACAATTCTCTTAGATAGAGAATTTCTGGGACTTTGACCTAGCGGCACTGAAGGAACAGTGATATATTCCCCAGTCAAGTTGGTGAGCACTTGGAGGGAAACGTGAGGTGGTGATGTTCTCCTGTATCTGCCCTTGTCTTTCAAAAGGGAAGTGGTCATGAGTTTAGAATGTGTTGGCTAAGGATCTTTGGTAAATTCCTGTAGTGCATCTTGTAGACAGTACACAATGTTGCTGCTAAGCATCATTGGTGGAGGGAGTAAATTTATCTCAAGAGGGTTGGAATATAAAAGCACTGTTGTGCTACTGAGACTTTATAAAGCTCTGGTTAGGCCCCATTTGGAGTACTGTGTCCAGTTCTGGTCCCCACACCTCAGGAAGGACATACTGGCACTGGAACGTGTCCAGCGGAGATTCACACAGGTGATCCCTGGAATGGTAGGACTAACATACGAGGAACGGCTGAGGATCCTGAGATTGTATTCATTGGAATTTAGAGGATTAAGGGGAGATTTAGTAGAAACTTACAAGATAATACAGGGCTTGGAAAGGGTGGACGCTAGGAAATTGTTTCCGTTAGACAAGGAGACTAGGACCCATGGACACAGCCTTAGAATTAGAGGGGGTCAATTCAGAACAGAAATGCGGAGACATTTCTTCAGCCAGAGAGTGGTGGGCCTGTGGAATTCATTGCCGCAGAGTGCAGTGGAGGCCGGGACGCTAAATGTTTTCAAGGCAGAGATTGATAAATTCTTGATGTCACAAGGAATTAAGGGCTACGGGGAGAATGCTGCTAAGTGGAGTTGAAATGCCAATCAGCCATGATTGAATGGCGGAGTGGACTCGATGGGCCAAATGGCCTTACTTCCACTCCTATGTCTTATGGTCTTATGCTAGTGGATGTGGTGCCAATCAAGTCATTCAACCACCAGATAATGCTATCTTTGATTTACTACTGCAACCAATATTTCCAGTTAGACCAGAGAGGATGGTAGAAATACGTTTTTTAAAAAGTTTAATCCTTAAAGATAAGGAGCATTGAGTTAAGGGGGAGGTCATACAGCCTCTCAGACCTGTTTCACCACCATTCAGTGAGATCATAGTTGAACTGCAATCTAACTCAAAAATTTGGGTTTTGCCGAATAACTCAATTTTTTTGCCCCATATTAACAAAAAATATAAATCCTACATTTACAATTAACAACTGATATGACATCAATTTGACATTGAGAAAGAGAGTTTTAAATTTCTACCAGCCCTTTAGTGCATCAATTTTTCTTAATTTTGTTCCCGGAAGATCTAACTTGAAATCTTGATCTTTAGTTCCAGAGCTCCCAGTGGCCATAGTTCCATTCTATTTATTTGCCCTAACATTCGGGAAATTTTGATGAATGTCAGGATACACAAATTTCTTTGCTTAAATTTTGGAATCCAGGTATTACTTTGGTCAAACTACAGCACACATCCTTCATGGGCAATATATATATCAAAGGTTTGCCCGCAATTGAACACAGTTTACATACTCCCTGCTATACACAGACCTGCTACAATGGACCCACATATTCACGAGGTTGGCCAGGCCTGACTTTCTTTTCTCTGTTGACAGTCTGAAGGATCATATGGTCCTTTGCAGTAGATAGGGGATTTTATTATAACAGTATCTGCATTTACTTTGTTATCTGTGGGAGGTACATATTCATGTGGATAACAGGAATCCGGTTGACTGACTCTAGTTGGGAGTCCAATCGTAGTTTTCTAACAGAGAAGCATCCGTTTGGCTTTTGGTTATTTTCCTTAGCTGTTCATGGGAATTTAAGAATCTTTATAATTAACCCCACAAATCTCTTTACTTATCCATGATTTGCAGTTTTCACCATTTAGTAAGTATATTTATTTTCAGGTTCAAAGTGGATGATGTCAGATTGCTCACATCAAAATTCATTTGCCATGGGTTTACCTATTCACTCAGGCTCTCAGTATCTCTTTATACTTTTCTGCTTCCTTTTACATTGCATAGTATTTCCTGAATTATAACCCACATAACAATAAAATATTAAACATTCAAAAACTTAAAACATTCTTACATCTTCATCCACTTCTGGTGATATAGTAATTTCTGAAGTGAGAGTCAAACCTCCTTGCTCAGCCACATCAGCTTCTCCCTGATTTGCATGAACAGGAAAATAATAATCAGATGATTGTTCCAAGGTTGCCGAAACAAATAAACATTTACACAGTAATGCATGCCACCATCTGAAAGCTCAGAAACAGAAGCATCAAAAGAATCACAAAAAAGCTTGCTTGTGAAGGAGATATCTTGGGGATGGGGTGGGGGGGGGGGGGGGGTAAGTAATGGTAAAGATTTTAAATAACATGAAAAACAAACTGTGAATCCATAATCCACACATAATACTTCCCTTATAAGGTGTTGGTGATTATCATACGTGGTTGTTGCTTAATTTCCTAAGGTCATGATGAAATGAGACAGGTACCATTGCTTGTCCTCAAGAAGCCAAGCACACACATAACAGCAGACCACAGGGATGCATAATAATTGAGCAGAGTTCCTTCTGCGCTGAATGTGTAATTGCCTCAACAGTTTTGGTAGCTCCTCACTAGATGCATGCATGACTGTTCCTAATATCTTTCCATTGATGAGTAGCAGGAATTACAGTAATGGTCATGCAGTCTGGCAAACACTGTTGCCTCTGAGACAACCTATAGAAATTTTAGCAGCACTTAAGTAAAGTTCATTATAATTATAAAGAAGATAGTTTTAAGATATCAGCTTGGAAAAATGCATAACTCAGAGACAGAAAGGAGGGCTGACTTTAAAAGCAGCTCTCAATTTAAGCATCTGAGTACATGCAAGCATTGCTTCTCACAGTGTAGTGGCAGAAATAACTGCAGCAAAATTCAATGTTAAATTCTGCTTTGCTTTAGGCCTCCTTTTTCCAAAAAAATCCACTTTTGTAGCAACTTGAACAAGGCAAAACAAAATAAAACAAAACATCACATGGTTAAAAATTAACCGGATATCAAGCAGTATGAACTTGATATCATATGTGGTTGTTACTAATTTCCTAAGGTCATGACGAAATGAGACAGGTGCCATTGCTTGTCCTGAAGAAGCCAAAATTGAGGACTAAAGGCAAAATTGAAAAGGTAGTTTTTAAGTATGCAACTGAAGAAATCAAAAGACATTGCAAGATATCAGGGTTTAAGAAAACAATTTCAGGGTTGGAATCAAAAGGGCTAAAGCTTTGACTCTAATTATGAGCCAAGGAAGCAAAGACACAAAAGAGGTTAGAATTAGGGTCCAGGGATGTGCACTCGATTTGGATTAGTTATGGGCAATGCAGGGTTACAGGGATAGATCGGGGCATGGTGGTTCTGGGTAGGATGTTCTTCAGCAGGTTGGTATGGACCCAATGGGCTGAATGGCCTACTTCGACACAGTAGGGACTCTAGGAATCTACGGTTTGGTTCATGTCTACACCATCCAATAAGATCATGGTTGATCTGGTTGTGGTCTCTGCTACGCTTTCCCGTCTGCATCCCATAACCCCCTGTCTATCAAAAATATATATAACTCGACTGTGTATAAATTTGAAGACCCAGCCTCCACTGTCTTCTGAGGAAAAGGATTCTATATACTACCATACTAGAAGAAAAAAACATCATTTATGTCTTAAAAAGATCTTTTAAATTATGTGTCCCGGTTATATTCTCCCCCAAGAATGGAAATATCCTTCTCATATCCACCCTATCCAGTGCCCTCTCCGCATTATGATTAGATTAAATTACTTACAGTGTGGAAACAACAAGTACACACCGACCCTCCAAAGAGCAACCCACCCAGACCCATTCTACCACATTTACCCCTTCACCTAAAACTATGGGCAATTTAGCATGGCCAATTCACCTAACTTGCACATCTTTGGACTGTGGAAAGAAACTGGAGCACCTGGAGAAAACCCATGCAGACATGGGGAGAATGTGCAAACTCCATGTAGAGAGTTGCCCAAGCTGGGAATTGAATCCAGGTCTCTGACGCTGTGAGGTAGCAGTGCTAACCACTGTGCCACCCTATTATATGTTTAGACAAAACCGCCTGTAATGTTTTGAAATTCCAATGAATAAGGAGCAGACTTGTTCAATCTTTCTTCATAAGATAATCCTTTTATCCCAGAAACGAGTCAAGTGAACCTTCTCTAAACTGTCTGTAAAGCAATTATATCTTTTTTTCCAAATAAGAAGAGCAAAACAGGAGATTATGGACCTCCTGCCTTTTCTATTTCTTATCTCTACCAAGCTAATTCTCTATCTTTGTTGTTCAGGGTTAGGTTCATCTCTCAGTACTAAACATGCCAGGCTGGGTGGATTAGCCATGGGAAATGCAGGGTTACAGGAATAGGGGAGGATGTATGGGTCTGGGAGTGATGCTGTTTGGAAGGTCAGTGTGGACTCAATATGTCGAATGGCTTGCTTCCACAAGGTAGGAATTCTATGATTCATGTCACAATATCAGTTACCTTTCAACTACATCTCTGAAATGTTTGTCAGGTTATACACATTTATCTTCATTCTTCACAAATGCTGCGTGTAGTTAAATACAGGACTTTAAATTTGGTTTTTAAACCATATTTGCAATTTCTGTTCTTGTCTGCAAATGCGCTTTTACATTTGCATTTTCTGACCCTACTTGTCGCACTCATATAATCATAACCCAAACTACTGCCTTGCTCTAAAGCTTTGTTGATTCCCTCGACCAGTTCTTAAAAAATCATATGTGGAAGTGGATGTTGCTGGTTGGCCAGTGTTTATTTCCCATCCCTCATTTTCTTGAGTAGGTGGTGGAGAGATTCCAGGAACAGATACTGTGTCCCAGATACAGTGAAGGATTGGCAATATTTTTCCAAGTCAGGATAGTGAGTAGCTGGGGGTGGGGGAATTACAGTTGGGACATTCCCATATATCTGCTGCCCTTGTTCTTCTAGAGGGAAGTAGTCATGGGTTTAGAAAGTGCTGTATGAGGATCTTTGGTAAATTTTTGCAGTGCATTTTGCAGATAGTCCACAATGCTGCTATGGTGCATTGGTGGTAGAGGGAGTGGTTGTCAATCTATTGTGTTGCTTTGTCCTGAATAGTTCTTCAGTATTGTTTGAGGGGCACTCATCCAGTCAAGTGGGGAATATTCCATCACACTCCTGACTTGTGCCTTGTAGATGGTGAACAGAATATGGAGTGTCAGTAGGTGAGTTATTCGCTGCAGTATTCATAACATCTAATCTGCTCATGCAACCAGTGTATTTATATGGCGCATCCAGTTGAATTTCTGGTCAATGGTGCCCTTAGAATATTAATACTGTGGGTTCAGTGGTGGTAATACCATTGAATGTTAAAAGGCAGTGGTTTGATTATCTCCAATTGCAGGTAGCCATTGCTTGGTATTTGATGGGGTGTCAATGTTACGTGCCGCTTTTCAGCCAAAACATGAATATCGTCCAGATATTGTTGCATTTGAACATGGACTGCTTCAGTATCTGAGAAGTTACATTTAGTGCTGAATATTATTCACCAATGATTGCACATTCTTACTTCTGATTATGATAGAGGGGAGGTCACTGATAAAGCAGCTAAAGATAGTTGGGATGAGGACACTTCATGAGGAACTCCTGCAGAGATGACCTGCAGTTGACATGGCTGGCATCAAACAACCACAACCATCTTCCTATGTACTAGATTTGCTTCCAGTCAGTGGTGGATTTTCCTGATTTCTCCTTAATTCAAGTTTTGCCAGGGGTCCTTGATGCCACACTCTGTCAAATGTGGCCTTGATGTCAAGGCCAGTCAATCAACTCACCTCTGTAATTCAGCTCTTTTGTCCATGCATGAACCAATGCTATAATGAGGTCAGGAGATGAGTGACCCTGGCAGAACCCAAATTGTGCATCAGTAAGCAGGATGTTGCAAAACAGCAATGTTGATGACACTTTCTATCACTCTACGATGATTGAGAGTTAAGTTAATAGGCAGGTTTAGATTTGTCCTACATTTCGGGGATGGGACATACCTAGACAATTTTCCACATTGAGTGGTAGATGCTAGTGTTGTAGGTGAACTAGAACAAATTTGCTATGGGTGTGGCAAGTTCTGGAGCACAAATCTTCAGTACCATTGCCATAAGATTGCCAAAAACCCATCGACTTTGCAGTATCCAGTGCCTCCATCTGTTTCTTGGTATCAAATAGAATACATTAAATTGGCTGAAAACTGACATCTGTGATGGTGGGGACCATTTAAGGAGACTGAGATGGATCATCCACTCTGACTGAAGATTTTTGGGAATGCTTCAGCCATGTCTTTTGCTAGGCTTTGTCATCATTGAGGATGGGATATTTGTTGAGCCTCTTCTTCCAATAGTCGTTTAACAGCCTACCACCATTTTCAACTGGATATGGCAGGACTGCAGAGTTTAGATATGGTCTGTTGGTATGGGACTGCTTAGCTTTTCGTGAGCTTTGAGAAGATTTTTAGCTCAGGTTGAGGCTCTGGATATAGGTTTGCTCGCTGAGCTGGAAGGTTCATCTTTAGATGTTTCATCACCATACTAGGTAACATCTTCAGTGAGCATCCAGATGAAGCACTGCTGATGATTCCTACTTTCTGTTTATATGTTTGGGTTTCTTTGGGGTTGTGATTTCATTTCCTGTGGTGATGTCATTGCCTGCTCTTTTTCTCAGGGGGTGATAAATTGAGTCCAAGTCAATATGTTCGTTGATATAGTTCCAGTTGGAATGCCATTCCCTGTCCCTAAATGTGAAAATGTGTTGCTGGTTAAAGCACAGCAGGTTAGGCAGCATCCAAGGAATAGGAAATTCGACGTTTCAGGCATAAGCCCTTCATATGCCCGAAACGTCGAATTTCCTATTCCTTGGATGCTGCCTAACCTGCTGTGCTTTAACCAGCAACACATTTTCAGCTCTGATCTCCAGCATCTGCAGACCTCACTTTCTCCTGTCCCTAAATCCCCTTGAGAAGGTGGTGATAAGCTGACTTCTTGAACCATGCAATCTACATGCTTTAGGTTGGCCCACAATTCTCTTAGGGAGGGAATTTCTAGGACTTTGATCTAGCGGCACTGAAGGAAGAGTGATATATTCCCCAGTCAGGTTGGTGAGCACTTAGAGGGAAACTTGAGGTGGTGGTGTTCTCCTGTATCTGCCCTTGTCTTTCTAAAGGAAAATGCTCATGAGTTTAGAATGTGTTGGCTAAGTATCTTTTGTAAATTCCTGTAGTGCATCTTGTAGACAGTACACAATGCTGCTGCTAAGCGTCATTGGTGGAGGGAGTAAATGCTAGTGGATGTGGTGCCAATCAAGTCATTCAACCACCAGATAATGCTATCTTTGATTTACTACTACACCCAATATTTCCAGGTAGACCAGAGAGGATGGTAGAAATACGTATTTTAAAAAATTTAATCCTTAGAGATAAGGAGCATTGAGTTAAGGGGGAGGTCATACAGCCTCTCAGACCTGTTTCACCACCAGTCAGTGAGATCATAGTTGAATTGCAATCTAACTCAAAAATTTGAGTTATGCCAAATAACTCAATTTTTTTGCCCCATTTTAACAAAAAATATAAATCCTACATTTACAATTAACAACTGATATGACATCAATTTGATATTGAGAAAGAGAATTTTAAATTTCTACCAGCCCTTTAGTGCATCAATTTTTCTTAATTTTGTTCCCGGAAGATCTAACTTGAAATCTTGATCTTTAGTTCCAGAGCTCCCAGTGGCCATAGTTCCATTCTATTTATTTGCCCTAACATTCGGGAAATTTTGATGAATGTCAGGATACACAAATTTCTTTGCTTAAATTTTGGAATCCAGGTATTACTTTGGTTAAACTACAGCACACATCCTTCATGGGCAATATATATATCAAAGGTTTGCCCGCAATTGAACACAGTTTACATACTCCCTGCTATACACAGACCTGCTACAATGGACCCACATATTCACGAGGTTGGCCAGGCCTGACTTTCTTTTCTCTGTTGACAGTCTGAAGGATCATATGGTCCTTTGCAGTAGATAGGGGATTTTATTATAATAGTATCTGCATTTACTTTGTTATCTGTGGGAGGTACATATTCATGTGGATAACAGGAATCCGGTTGACTGACTCTAGTTGGGAGTCCAATCGTAGTTTTCTAACAGAGAAGCATCCGTTTGGCTTTTGGTTATTTTCCTTAGCTGTTCATGGGAATTTAAGAATCTTTATAATTAACCCCACAAATCTCTTTACTTATCCATGATTTGCAGTTTTCACCATTTAGTAAGTATATTTATTTTCAGGTTCAAAGTGGATGATGTCAGATTGCTCACATCAAAATTCATTTGCCATGGGTTTACCTATTCACTCAGGCTCTCAGTATCTCTTTATACTTTTCTGCTTCCTTTTACATTGCATAGTATTTCCTGAATTATAACCCACATAACAATAAAATATTAAACATTCAAAAACTTAAAACATTCTTACATCTTCATCCACTTCTGGTGATATAGTAATTTCTGAAGTGAGAGTCAAACCTCCTTGCTCAGCCACATCAGCTTCTCCCTGATTTGCATGAACAGGAAAATAATAATCAGATGATTGTTCCAAGGTTGCCGAAACAAATAAACATTTACACAGTAATGCATGCCACCATCTGAAAGCTCAGAAACAGAAGCATCAAAAGAATCACAAAAAAGCTTGCTTGTGAAGGAGATATCTTGGGGATGGGGTGGGGGGGGGGGGGGTAAGTAATGGTAAAGATTTTAAATAACATGAAAAACAAACTGTGAATCCATAATCCACACATAATACTTCCCTTATAAGGTGTTGGTGATTATCATACGTGGTTGTTGCTTAATTTCCTAAGGTCATGATGAAATGAGACAGGTACCATTGCTTGTCCTCAAGAAGCCAAGCACACACATAACAGCAGACCACAGGGATGCATAATAATTGAGCAGAGTTCCTTCTGCGCTGAATGTGTAATTGCCTCAACAGTTTTGGTAGCTCCTCACTAGATGCATGCATGACTGTTCCTAATATCTTTCCATTGATGAGTAGCAGGAATTACAGTAATGGTCATGCAGTCTGGCAAACACTGTTGCCTCTGAGACAACCTATAGAAATTTTAGCAGCACTTAAGTAAAGTTCATTATAATTATAAAGAAGATAGTTTTAAGATATCAGCTTGGAAAAATGCATAATTCAGAGACAGAAAGGAGGGCTGACTTTAAAAGCAGCTCTCAATTTAAGCATCTGAGTACATGCAAGCATTGCTTCTCACAGTGTTGTGGCAGAAATAAGTGCAGCAAAATTCAATGTTAAATTCTGCTTTGCTTTGGGCCTCCTTTTTCCAAAAAAATCCACTTTTGTAGCAACTTGAACAAGGCAAAACAAAACAAAACATCACATGGTTAAAAATTAACTGGATATCAAGCAGTATGAACTATGGTGACTAAGGACAAAATTAAAAAGATAGCTTTTAAGTATGCAACTGAAGAAATCAAAAGACATTGCAAGATATCAGGGTTTAAGGAAACAATTTCAGGTTTGGAATCAAAAGGGCTAATGCTCTGACTCTAATTGTGAGCCAAGGAAGCAAAGATGCAAAAGAGGTTAGAATCATAAAGGTAGAGCATACGTGCTGAAATGTAGAACTAAATCAGGGTGAAAAGATACATAGTAGCAATAGGAATTACAGAAACATAGGAATGGGAGTAGGTTTAAAGATATTCAGGTTCAATGTATTGGCCGTGCAAAAGCACCCATAGGGTGTGTCCAGGGATGTACAGACGATATGGAGTAGCTATGGGCAATGCAGGGTTACAGAGATAGATCGGGGGCATGGTGGTTCTGGGTAGGATGTTCTTCAGCGGGTTGGTATGGACCCAATGGGCTGAATGGCCTACTTTGACATTGTAGGGACTCTAGGATTCTACGGTTTGGCTGATGTCTACACCATCCAATAAGATCATGGCTGATCTGGTTGTGGTCTCTGCTACACTTTTCCTTCTGCATCCCCTAACTCCCTGTCTATCAAAAATATATATAACTCAACTGTGAATAAATTTGAAGACCCAGCCTCCACTATCTTCTGAGGAAAGGAATTCTATATACGACATACTAGAAGAAAAAAACATCATTTATGTCTTAAAAAGAAGATCTTTTAAATTATGTGTCCCGGTTATATTCTCCCCCAAGAATGGAAATATCCTTCTCATATCCACCCTATCCAATGCCCTCTCCGCATTATGATTAGATTAAATTACTTACAGTGTGGAAACAACAAGTACACACCGACCCTCCAAAGAGCAACCCACCCAGACCCATTCTACCACATTTACCCCTTCACCTAAAACTATGGGCAATTTAGCATGGCCAATTCACCTAACCTGCACATCTTTGGACTGTGGAAGGAAACTGGAGCACCTGGAGAAAACCCACGCAGACACAGGGAGAATGTGCAAACTCCACGCAGAGAGTTGCCCAAGCTGGGAATTGAATCCAGGTCTCTGGTGCTGTGAGGTAGCAGTGCTAACCACTGTGCCACCGTGCCACCCCTATTATATTTTTAGATAAAATCGCCTGTAATGTTTTGAAATTCCAATGAATAAGGAGCAGACTTGTTCAATCTTTCTTCATAAGATAATCCTTTTATCCCAGAAACGAGTCAAGTGAACCTTCTCTAAACTGTCTGTAAAGCAATTATATCTTTTTTTCCAAATAAGAAGAGCAAAACAGGAGATTATGGACCTCCTGCCTTTTCTATTTCTTATCTCTACCAAGCTAATTCTCTATCTTTGTTGTTCAGGGTTAGGTTCATCTCTCAGTACTAAACATGCCAGGCTGGGTGGATTAGCCATGGGAAATGCAGGGTTACAGGAATAGGGGAGGATGTGTGGGTCTGGGAGTGATGCTGTTTGGAAGGTCAGTGTAGACTCGATATGTCAAATGGCTTGCTTCCATCAGGTAGGAATTCTATGATTCATGTCACAATATCAGTTACCTTTCAACTACATTTCTGAAATGCTTGTCAGGTTATACACATTTACCTTCATTCTTTTATTTACAAATGCTGCGTGTAGTTAAATACAGGACCTTAAATCTGGTTTTTAAATCATATTTGCAATTTCTGTTCTTGTCTGCAAATGCGCTTTTATATTTGCATTTTCTGACCTTACCTGTCACACTCAGATAATCATAACCCAAACTACTGCCTTGCTCTAATGCTTTGATGATTCCCTTGACCAGTTCTTAAAAAATCACACATGGGAGTGGATGTCGCTGGTTGGCCAGCGTTTATTTCCCATCCTCATTTTCTTGAGTAGGTGGTGGAGAGCTACCTTCTTGAACCACTGCTGTTAGTGTGTCATGGATAGATTCTACTGTCAGGGACGGAATTCTCGGAACAGATACTGTTTAGAAAGTGCTGTGTGAGGATCTTAGGTAAATTTTTACAGTGCATCTTACAGATAGCTCACAATGCTGCTATGGAGCTTTGATAGTAGAGGGAGTGAATGGTTGTGGTTGTCAATCTATTGTGTTGCTTTGTCCTGAATGGTTCTTCAGTGTTGTTTGAGGTGCACTCATCCAGTCAAGTGGGGAATATTCCATCACAACTTGTGCATTGTAGATGGTGAACAGGATATGGAGTGTCAGTAGATGAGTTACTCGCTGCAGTCTTCATAACCTCTAATCTGCTAATGTAGCCATTGTATTTATATGGCGCATCGAGTTGAATTTCTGGTCAATGGTGACCTGTAGAATAAAAATACTGGGGATTCAGTGATGGTAATGTTAAAATGCAGTGGTTTGATTATCTCTAATTGCAGGTAGCCATTGCTTGGTATTTGATGGGGTGTCAATGTTACGTGCCACTTTTCAGCCAAAACATGAATATCGTCCAGATATTGTTGCAGTTGAACATGGACTGCTTCAGTATCTGAGAAGTTACGTTTCGTGCTGAACATTGTTCACCAATGATTGCACATTCTTATTTCTGACATTATGATGGAGGGGAGATCACTGATAAAGCAGCTAAAGATATTTGGGATGAGGACACTTCGCTGAGGAACTCCTGCAGAGATGACCTGCAGTTGACATGGCTGGCATCAAACAACCACAACCATCTTCCTATGTACTAGATTTGCCTCCAGTCAGTGGTGAGTTTTCCTGACTTCCCCTTAATTCAAGTTTTGCCAGGGGTCCTTGATGCCACACTCTGTCAAATGTGGCCTTGATGTCAAGGCCAATCAATCATCTCACCTCTGTAATTCAGCTCTTTCATCCATGTATGAACCAATGCTGTAATGAGGTCAGGAGATGAGTGACCCTGGCAGAACCCAAAATTGTGCATCAGTAAGCAGGTTGTTGCGAAACAGCAATGTTGCCTCCATCTGTTTCTTGGTATCAAATAGAATACATTAAATTGGCTGAAAACTGACATCTGTGATGGTGGGGACCATTTAAGGAGACTGAGATGAATAACCCACTTAGCAACTCTGACTGAAGATTTTTGGGAATGCTTCAGCCATGTCTTTTGCTAGGCTTTTTCATCATTGAGGATGGGATATTTGTTGAGCCTCTTCTTCCAATAGTCGTTTAACAGCCTACCACCATTTTCAACTGGATATGGCAGGACTGCAGAGTTTAGATATGGTCTGTTGGTATGGGACTGCTTAGCTTTTCGTGAGCTTTGAGAAGATTTTTAGCTCAGGTTGAGGCTCTGGATGTAGGTTTGCTCGCTGAGCTGGAAGGTTCATCTTTAGATGTTTCATCACCATACTAGGTGACATCTTCAGTGAGCATCCAGATGAAGCATTGCTGATGATTCCTACTTTCTGTTTATATGTTTGGGTTTCTTTGGGGTTGTGGTGTCATTTCCTGTGGTTATGTCATTTCCTGTTCTTTTTCTCAGGGGGTGGTAAATGGGGCCCAAACCAATGTGTTTGGTGATAGAGTTCCGGTTGGAATGCCTAGAAGCATGACATTCCAACCGGAACTATATCAACGAACACATTGACTTGGACCCTATTTACCACCCCGAGAAAATGAACAGGAAATGACATCACCACAGGAAATGACAACACAACTCCAAAGAAACCCAAACATATAAATAGAAAGCAGAAAGCATCAGCAGTGTTCATCTGGAGGCTCAGTGAAAATGTTACCTCGCAGGGTGACAAAACATCTGAAAATGAACCTTCCAGCTCAGTGAGCAAACCTACATCCATTGCTTAGCTCTATCTATCATCAAATCTGTAGGCCTGGCTCTCTTGCATAGAAGCTGAAAGGACTTCAAACCTGCAAGAGCTGAAACGTCCGCATTCCGGCCTTCTGAGTCTGCTTCTCTGTCTTACCTACCTGATCCTGACAACTGGCCAAAAGATCTTCTCCCAAGTGGAGTGACTGCCTCCTGTAACAAAGTGTTCTAGTAATTCTCCATTCTCCTAATGTTCCATAGTGTTTGCATTACAGCCTCCAGCTCATTGACTAAGCCAAAGGTTCTCAAGCTACAGATACTTACTGGAGAACCCCTACATCTGCAATTGCAATATAACCACCTGCTCTACTATCCTTACTGTGTTTTAATGGATTAATTATGACATTATTTATTGTCCTTTGAATTTTATTTGGGGCTATTCCTTACTATCATCTACTGAACTAATACCATTTTGTATGGGTGGCTGGGTGGCTTTGTGGTTAGAACTGTTGCCTCACTGCGCCAGGTACCCAGGTTCAATTCCTGCCTTGGGCGACTGTCTGTGTGAAGTTTGCACATTCTCCCTGTGACTGCATGGGTTTCGTCTGGGTGCTCTGGTTTCCTCCCATAGTCCAAAGATGTACAGGTTAGGTGAATTCACCAGGCTAAATTGCGCATAGTGTTCAAATGTGTAGGATGAGATAAATGTAGAGTAGTAGGGGAAAGGGTCTGGGTGGGTGACTCTTTAGAGGGTCGGTGTGGACTTGTTGGCTAAATGGCCTGTTTCCACACTGTAGAGATTCGATGATTCTACTTAAGTATCTAAAAATCGCTTTTTCTTGATTTCTAGTTATTTACATATTACAACACTACAATAAAGTACTTACAAATGAAGATAACAATTCAGATACTGATGAATTTGGACATGGGAATTTTGTTTTGGTTATGAATGTGTGAAGATAGTTAGGGTTTTGTAATTTGTGAAAACAATTCCACCAAATGAATACCAATGCCCAGTAGTGATCGGCTACCTTCGACCATGATGTGCATGGATCATAATCACACTCACGTTTCCATTTACTAAATGGAACAGTCCAAAGAGGATGATGGAGACATTTCTTTATTTTAAATTTTATAAATGAGAAACATAAGATCAGTAGTCAGCCATTCACACCCTCCAGCCTGTGCTGTGCTTGTCTGGAGGGGTTATGGCTGAATTGTGACCTGTAGACTTTGCTTACATCCCTTAATACCTTTACAACAAAATGTATAAATCCCAGACTTAAAAATAATCTTTGGCAATTTGAGGAAGAATGATCCAAATATTTACTATCTTTTCTGTGCAGCAATATTTCCAAATCTGCTTCCATCAGCACTGCTTTAAAGTGCTAATTTGTAGAATAACAAAGTATTAAAAGCATTAAAACTATTATTTGTTTCTGTATCACCACAACATCTGAAAGCAGTTCTGGAAATATGGAAGTA
This sequence comes from Hemiscyllium ocellatum, assembly GCF_020745735.1. NCBI lineage: Eukaryota > Metazoa > Chordata > Chondrichthyes > Orectolobiformes > Hemiscylliidae > Hemiscyllium > Hemiscyllium ocellatum. The sequence continues at coordinate 21,461,703 of NC_083425.1, read as the reverse complement.
GGTATCTGATTTCCTTGATCAGCCAGATCAGCTTCTTCCTGATTTGTGCGAAAATATAGATGATTGTGTTTGAGATATTGTCCTTTTTGTTCTAAGTGAGATCTCTTTTATGCAACAAATTGTACTTTCATAGCACCTCAAACAAAATAAAAGATCCCAAAAGATTTCACAAGGTGAAAATGACTGGATAGCAATAAATGCTTGGAATGATGATGTCTCACCATTTTTATACATAGCTTTCAATTCCGTTATTTAAATCATTTACAATACAATTCACAGTTTAAGCCCCACTGCACAGCGTTTCAGTGAATTTGTCAAAGACAATTCCCTTCTCCCTTCATCGTCTCCTGTCAAACAGCCAAGTTCTTGATCAAGCAAATAATTGGACTTCAATTTCTTGATCTTTCAAGGATAACCCACAGTAAAATTAAATATTAAACATACACACATATATTTACCATGCTAGTCTGTACATTTACTGACACATATCCAACAATATTGAGGAATGAAGGAAGTTCTGAAAGTGATGTCCAAGTTCTTAGGTCAGTAATGTCTTCAGTACTTTTTTGCTGATTAGCTTAAAATGTAATCAATTATAAGTTGCTTTCACAAGAGATGCACAAACAGTTAAAACTTTAATATCAATTTTTTTGATGTATGTGAAACTTTGAGTGGAAATTTGTATTGCAGATTTATTGAAGTTCTCAGTGCCATTGACTGCTACCTGTAACACTTGTGATCTATAAGAAATGTGTTCTGCTAACAAATTTTTTGTAGCACTTGTATTCTTTTGTTGTTCATCAAACTGAGTCTGAATATTGTCCAGATCTTGCTGCATGTGGGTGTAATCTGCTCCATTATCTAATGAGTTGCCAACTACAGTCATAGAATTGTGAAGATACAGAGATGAACAGCACAGAAACAGACCCTTCAGTCCAATTCGTCCATGCTGACCAAATATCCTAAATTAATCGAGTCCCATTTATCAGCATTTGGCCCATATTCCATTAAGCCTTTTCTATTCATATGCCCATCCAGATTTATTTTAAATATTGTATTTGTACCATCCTTCACCACCTCCTCTGACAGCTCATTCCAAACACACATTACCCTCTGCATGGAAAAGTTGCCTCTTAGGTCCCTTTTAAATTTTTCCTCCCTCACCTTATACCAATGCCCTCCAGTTTTGGACTCCGCTACCTATTCACCCTATCCATGCCCATCATGATTTTATAAATCTCAATAAGGGCACCTCTCAGCCTTTGATGGTCCAGGGAAAATAGGCCAACCCATTCAGATCTCCCTGTAGCTCTCTCCAACTGTGGAAACATACATTAAATCTTTTCTGTACCCCTTCAAGTTTCACAATATCTTTCATATAGCAGGGAGATCAGAATTGAATGCAGTATTCCACAAGTGGCTTAACCAATATCCTGGACAGCTACAACATGACCTTCCAACTCCTATCCTCTATGCACTAACCAATACTAAATTGGTGAACATCTCCATTTCTGACCTCGTGATGGAGATAAGGTCAGATGGGGTCCTGCAAGGATGATTTGATGTGAGTCTTATTATCTGGTCCCAATATGAAGAAAAGAACTAAATTCAACATGAAGTGAGAGTAATTAACCAAGGCTGCATTTGACTGAATGTAGAATAAAGGAGCCTGGGAAGCCACACCCAAGCAAAACTGTTCCACTTTGGTTAGTATACTGGTATACAATTGACAATTGGTGAAAAGATCTCAGATCAATACTATCCAGCAATTACTTAGTTGCATCTTGATATTATATTAAATAAATCAAGTTGACTTCAGACTGACATCTGTGATGCTGGAGTCTTAGAGGACACTAAGATGAATCAACCACTTGGCATGTGATTTAGAGGGAAGGCGATGGCCTAGTGGTATTATCAATGGACTATAAATCCAGAAACCCAGGTAATGTTCTGGGCCACAGGTTTGAATTATCACAATAGCGGATGGTGGAAACTGAATCCAATAAAAGTCTGTAATTAAGACTTTAATGACAACCATGAAATCACTGTCAATTGTCCAAAAAACTCAAGTGGTGTCTTTTAGGGAAGGAAATCCGCCATCCTTACTTGGTCTGGCTGACATGTGACTCCAGACCCACAGCAATGTGATTGAAACTTAATAGTCATCTGGGGCAATTAGGGATGGGCATTAAATGCTGGCCTGGCCAGTGATGTCCACAACCCAAGAATTAATTTTTTAAAAAAGTCCATGATGGTTGCAAACATTTCAGTCTTGTTTGTCAGATGTCCTGGCTCTGCTATTATTGATGACATAACATTCATGGAATTTTTATATTCATTTACTTGTACACCACAAACACAAATGGACTTAAGGGTGGCACTGTGGCTCAGTGGTTAGCACTGCTGCTTCACAGCTACAGGGACCCAGGTTCCATTCCAGCCTCGGGTGACTGTCTGTGTGGAGTTTGCACATTCTCCCAGTGTCTGCGTGGGTTTCCTCCAGGTGCTCAGTTTCCTTCCACAGTCACAAAGATGTGCAGGTTAGGTGAACTATTCAGGATGTGTAGGTTAGATGCATTAGTCAAGGGTAAACATAAGGTAGAGGAATGGGTCTGGGTGGGTTACTCTTCAGAGAGTTGGTGTGGACTTGTTGGGCCAAAGGGTGCGTTTCCACGCTATAGGGGTTTTATTCTATTTTTCTATTCTATAATTGGCAGGATGTCTTCACTGTTGCTAGGTCAAAATCTGGAACTCCCTCCCTCAAATCACTGTTGGTATATCCACACCTTCTTAACATAGTCAACTAGGGAGGGGCAAGAAGTGCTATAATTGTTTGAAATGCCAACAATCTCATGACCAAATAAATAAAAGAAAATAAAACATATTTGACCAGTTTTCTTTCCACATTGCCTGTGGTTAAATTCCAAAAAGGAAAGCAAACGTCAACCACTTTGTTCAATGGTATATCTCCTGATATATGAGAAATCAGTATAGAAATTATAATTTAATAAAATAAAAATTAAATATAGAAAATGATTTGAAGATCGACAATTACCATGTTTGCTTGTGTATATTCTGGAACATCCCCAAAAATATCTGGTGATACAGAAGGTTCTGACATGGGTGTCTGGTCTCTTCCCTCAGCAACATCTTCAGTAGTTTCTATCTGATTTGCAAGAAATGCAACAATTATTAGATGCCATACACAATATGTGTCTTTACTTTAATATTTACCTTCAGGCCCTCTTTTTCAAACATGTACTTTGATGCACTCTTAATACAAGAAAACATCCCAAAGATGTCACAGAGATGAAAAAATAACTAAACAGCTAACAGTAGCAGGGAAAGTGTTCATGATGAGAATTCTAGGCAAGATCCAGGAGGTACATATTAAAGAGAAGGGAGACCTGAAAGAAATTACAAAAGTACAAAGTGGAAAACCATGAGGCAAGTGCCCACATTTTAAATGCCTGGCTTTGTTGACAAGTACTTGTCAATAAGTCTGTAAGTAGAACCTTAGCACATTAGATAGCCAAATGGATTTGGACTACCACAACATCAAGCAGCCTGAGGAAGGGAATGGCCTGTGTTATCAGGCAACCCAAGCACAGAAATCAATTTGGTTATGGCTCTGGTTTTAAAATTGTACTCATGGGATGCTTGCTGGGCCAATATTAATTGTCCAATCCCTAATTGCCCTCCAGAAGGTGGTGGTGAGTTGCCTTCTCGAATTGCTACAATCCTAGGGTTGTAAAGGTAGTCATAGTGCTCTTAAAAAAAGAAGGACCTGGATTGTGACCCACCAAAAAAATGAAGGAATGATGATATACTGTAGTTCCAAGTCAGTTAGAGAAGAAAATGCAGTGGTAGACTCCCCATGTATCTGTTGGCCTTGTTCTTTTAGAAGATAGAGGTCATGTGCTTAGAAGGTGCTGTTTAAGCAACCTTGGTGACCTACTCAAGTGTATTTTGTGAATGGTACACACTGTTTCCACTGTGCATCAGTGATGAAACGAGTGTATGCTGAAGGTGGTTGTAAGGTGCCAGTTAAGCAAATTGCTTCAGTAAAACAAGGAACTTCAGATGCTGGAAATCAGAAACAAAAACTGAAATTGCTGGTGAAACTCAGCAGGTCTGACAACCTCCATGGGGAGAAAGCAGAGTTAATGTTTCAAGTTCAGTGATTCTTCATCAGAATGCTTCATCTTGGATGGTGTCAAGGTTCTTGAGTCCTGCTGGGAGTTGTACTCATTCAGCAAATGGAAAATATTCCATCAAATCCTGATTTATGCCTTATTGGTGGTGGACAGATTTTGAGCAGACAGGAGGTGACTTGCTTGCTGAAGAATTTCTTTTCCGATCTGATCTTCTAGCCATAATATTTGCATGCCTGATCCAGTTCAGTTTCTGGTAAAAGGTAATTACCAGAATGCTGGTGATGGGAGATTCAGTAATGGAAATGTCATAGAATGTCAAGGGTGATTGTTCGATTCTCTCTTACTGGTGGATGGACATTGCTGTGTCTAACGTATTCAACTGATTCTTGAAATTAAGTGAAATATATTATGTTGTCTAAGAACTCGCATGTAACATTTGGGATCCAACAGGCTGGACTTCCTCATCATTGACAATGGAAAAGTTCTTGAAGATTCTTCTTCCAATTAATTGTTGAATTGTTTACCATTATTTATGATAGGATTTGACAGAACTGCAGAGCTTGATCTCATCCTCTGGTTGTGGGATCAATGACATTATGCTTTCACTGTTTAGCATGCATGTACTCCTGTGCTGTAGCTTCAATAAGTTGGCACCTGATTTTTATGTATGCCTTTTGCTGCCCTTGGCATGATTTCATAAACCTTTCATTGAACCAGAATCAACTGCCTCACTTGATGGTGCGGTAGAGTGGGGAATATCTTGGGCCATGGCATTGTAGGTGGTGACTGAGTACAATTCTCATCTGCTCATGACCCACTGCACCTCATGGCTGTTCAGTGTTGAGGTGATAGTCAACAAAGCTGCAACTTACCTCGATGAAATATTCTTCAATGACAAATAGTAAGTCTCAAATGTTTGGAGAAATTTTACAACAAAACTTGTCTTCTGAAGTGCTTAGTCTATGATACAATGCAAGGCACAACTGCTACCATATTTATAATAAAAATCAAACAGCCAAAAATTGCATTTACCGTCTGCGCACTCTCTGGTGCATCTTCATCCTCATGCAAGGTTTGAAAGGTCTCAGATGGGGGGCTATAAAAAATGAAACAAAGGATCTAAATAATCATATTAAACAAATGTTCAATATTGAATAATGCAAATAATTTACTAGTTTAGAACTACATTTTAAGACACCACTTTAAACATAATCTTATATTTCCTATGATGATTCCTCTCAGATCACTCGAGGTGCTGAAGACCAGGCTTTGGTTCATTGAATTGAATTGAATTGAATTTATTGTCACATGTACTGAGGCACAGTGAAAAGCTTTGTCTTGCGAGCAATACAGACAGATCACATAGTTAAGTGGCATAGATAAGTAAATAATAGATAAACAGCAGCAAAAACAAATACACAGGTACAGACGAATGTTAAAAGTTTGTGAGTCCATTCAGTATTCTAGCAACAGTAGGGTAGAAACTGTTTCGAAACCGGCTGGTGCATGTGTTCAGGCTTCTGTACCTTCTCCCCAATGGCAGACTACAGACAGGAAGTGGAAGACCTAGAAAAATGGTGCATTGAGGACAACCTAGCTCTCAATGTCAGCAAAACCAAGGAACTGATTATTTACTTCTGGCAGGATGTTACTCATGCCCCCCTACCCATTAACAGCACAGAGGTGGAATGAGTGGAGTGTGTCAAGCTCTTGGGAGTGGTCATCCACAACAAGCTTTCTGGGACTCTTCATGTGGATGCTCTGGTTGCAAAGGCCCAAGAATGTCTCTTCTTCCTCAGGCAGCAGAGGAAATTTGGCATGATGGCGAGTACCTTTGCCAACTTGTATAGATGCACCATCAAGAACATTCCGTCTGGATGTATCACTACCTGGTTTCACAAGCTTTCATTGCCAGGGTGGGATGGATCTTTGAGAATGCTGGCGGCCTTTCCTTAACAGAGGGCCTGATAGATGGATTCTATAGATGGGAGGTTGGCCTTTGTGATTGTCCGGGCTGAGTTCACCACTCTCTGTAACCGTCTCTGATCTTGAATGGTACAGTTGTCATACCAGGTAGTGATAGATCCAGACAGAATGCTCTCGATAGTGCACCTACCTAGGGTATGCACCGCCATGCCAAATTTCCTCAGCTGCCTGAGGAAGAAGAGACGTTGTTGGGTCTTTGCAACCAGTGCATCCACATGAAGAGTCTAAGAAAGCTTGTTGTGGATGACCAGTCCCAACAGCTTGACACTCTCCACTCATTCCACCTCTGTGCTGTTAATGTGTAGGGGGGCATGAATAACATCCCGCCAAAAGTCAATAATGAGTTCCTTGGTTTTGCTAGCATTGAGAGCTGGGTTGTTCTCTGTGCACCATTTTTCCAGGTATTCCACCTCCCGTCTGTAGTCTGTTTCATTGCCATCTGAGATTCGACCGACTATGGTGGTGTCATCAGCAAACTTGTAAATGGCATTATCTGGTATTTGGCGATGCAGTATGCACCCCTGGGGCCTCCAGTGTTGAGTGTTAGTGAGGATGAAATATTGCCCCCAATCTTTACTGATTGTGGCCTGTGGATCAGGAAACTGAGACTGCAGTTGCAGAGAGAAGGGCTTAGTCCGAGAATACTAACTTTAGTAAAAAGTCTCGAGGGGCTAGTAGTGTTGAAGGCTGAACTGTAGTCAATGAGTAGGATTCTTACATAGCTATTCTTGGTGTCAAGATGTTCTAGGCAGGAGTGAAGGGCAAGTGATGTGGCATCTGACATGGATCTGTTGGTCTAAAAGGCATATTGGAGTGGGTCAAGAGTAGTGGGGAGGCTAGAATTGATTAATGACATAACTACCCTTTCAAAGCACTTCATGACCACCAAAGTTAGAACCACTGGGCGGTAGTCATTGAGATCTCTTAGGCACAGGGATGATGTTGGCCCTCTTGAAACAGTCAGGGACAGTGGCCTGCTGCAGGGAGAAGTTGAAGATGTCCAAGAAGACCTCTGTGCATACTCTGAGTGCATGGCCTGGTATTCCGTCTAGTCCCATTGTTTTTCTTGGATTTACACGAAGGAAAACTGATCTGGCCTCTGACGCAGTGACCATTGGGATAGGTACGTCAGGACTTGTTGGAATATTTGTTATCTCTCTGCTGAAATTCTGCTCAAAGTGAGCATAGAAGGCATTGAGACAATCTAGGAGGGATGTGTCATCATCTGCTATTATTTTCCATTATCTCTGCCATCCATATCATTTTGTTCTATTTCCACAGTAATCCCTTTCTTGATTCATCATCTAACCTAGTTTACTCATTCGCTGATGATTCCATTCTATTAATTTCATTCCAATGACATACTAACTACCACAATGCTTTCCATTGTCCAACCATCTGTATAATGAGGTCTTCATGCATTTTGATAAATATTGTTTTGATCAATTCTACAAAATCATATTGGGATATATTTTAATATGCTACCTTATAGGAAAATTGACATTTCGGCCAACCATCTTTTATGGAAGGCTCATAATTTTTATATCCTTAAATCAAATGCTATTTCTGTTGTGAATAACCAATTGTCAATAAAGGTGCAGTAGTCCAGTGGTTAGCACTGCTGCCTCACGGTGCCAAGGACCCGGTTCAATCCCATCTGTCTGGCGTTTGCACATTCTCTCCGTGTCTGTGTGGGTTTCCTCCAGGTGCTTTGGTTTCCTCCCACATTCCAAAGATGAGCAGGTTAGGTGGATTGATCATGCTAAATTGGCCATAGTATCTACAGGTGAGCAGGCTAGGTCGATAAGCCATGGGAAACGCAGGGTTATAGGAAAACAGTGGGAGGTTATGTCTGGGAAGGATACTCTTCAGAGGGTCGGTGTGGGCTCGATGGGGCGAATCGGCTGCTTCCGCACTATCGGAATTCTACAACCAGGAAATTTTACAAACGCCGGGGGCAATCCAAATTTATTCATTTTCCATCAAATCTAACTTAGGGATTAACCACAATTCTAAATAATTCCATTTCAGCTGTTCTTTATCTGTTAGCCCAACCATCTCTTCCGACCTCAAGTATAAACTTCGCACGTTCTTTCTTGTTCAACATTCCTTTAAGAAGCGTGGTTTTCTTTATTATACAAACATCTACTGAAATATTTCGAAAAACAGACATTATAAAAATGTGAACATTGAAGTATTAAGAATAGATGAGGGAAGTGATGAAGTTACCTCTCTCCGTCCGCCATGTTCTCTGTTGCTAAGAGACGATTACAACAACCCGGCCGCTGTCCCAGGGCGCTGTCGGACTGTACCATGCTTTGGGAGAGGGGGTGTGTGTGTGTGTGTGGAGGTTGTGTTGTCAATGGTGAGAAGGCAAGGAGCAGACACCCCTCCCCGTGACCGTGTGGGTGTGGGCCGGCCCAGTGGGTGAAGCCGGAGCTGTCATGTGACTCGGCTCCCCGGCGGTTTGCTCATTTCTGGTTCTCGGATCAGGAGGGTCACTGAGGGAGAGACACTCGGTGAACCGTGAGCTGCTTCTGGTTGTTACTTACAATGTGGGAGAAGACTGGAGTGTGACTGAATCCAACTCCTCGGCTCGGTGTTTCCAGCCTTTTCCACTTTCTATCGCGGCCTCAAATACCCGATGAAGGAGCAGCGCTTTGAAAGTTTGTGGTTTCCCGTAAACCTGTTGGTGTAACCTGGGGTCAAATACAGTGGTACCGGGACTGCAGAGCACAACAGGAGGAAGTCTGTCAGGCCATCCAGCCTGTTTCACAATTCGGCACCTAAAAGTCTCTGTCATCACATTTCACCGCAGTTTTTGATCCTGCTTACCAACCAGAGTCTGTCACAACATTTAGTTCCAGAAGAGTAAGCACTTTCATTTCTTGTTTCATGTTTTAATGTTGAAGGCATTTTGGGATATTGCATCTGCCAGAGGTATTTTCTGGCGTCAACAGAAGTCATCCTAAAAAGGTATTCGCTGCAGACAAGGGAAATGATACCTGCGTATTTGAGTTACAAACAGCGATCAGCTTTGTTGCTTTTATGCTACCTATGTTAAAATAGCCACAATAGTTTGTTAAATTAGACTTCTGATGTTGGCTTGCATGTCTGGATTCTCTGCTTAATGATGTTACAGTCTGTGACTGTTAGCCATGAATATGTGAACACTACACTAACTAAACAACTCCTAGTGAGTTGTTGTCTGAGAGTGGCTGTTGGTTTGTGTGCTGAGTCTTAGTGGTCGCAGCAGTCTGGCTCAGTTCAGAAACGCTCCTGATGTACGGTAGTGTGGCCAGTCCTTTGGGTTGTGGCATGTCCTCATTTCGTTGTCTTTCCCTTAGGCATCTGTTGATGAAGTTGCGTGGGTATCTGTTTTTGGTGAATACCTTTTGTATAGGTGTTCTTCTTTCTCTTTTTGTAGTTCTGGTGTGCTGCAGTGTGTTGTGGCCCTTTTGAATAATGTCCTGATGCAACTTTGTTTGTGTGTGTTGGGGTGGTTGCTTTCATAGTTCAGGACTTGGTCTGTGTGTGTGGCTTTCCTGTATATCTTCGTGGTGAACTTACCAGGACAAAGGACCCGATACCCAGCATGATCAAAACCAACGTAGTGTACAAAATCCCATGCAAGGACTGCACAAAACACTACATAGGACAAACAGGAAGACAGCTGACAACCCGCATCCATGAACACCAACTAGCCACGAAACGACACGACCAGCTATCCTTAGTAGCCATACACTCTGATGACAAAACAACATGAATTCGATTGGGACAACACCACTATTATAGGGCAAGCCAAACAGAGAACAGCCAGGGAATTCCTAGAGGCATAGCACTCATCCACAAATTCTATCAACAGACACATTGACCTAGACCCTATATACTGGCCACTGCAGCGGACAGCAACTGACAATCGGAAGCGGCAGATTCAAACCAGTATAAATGCCGGAGGAATCAGCACAGAAGCGCTTCACAGGAGGCTCCCAAGCACTGAGGATGTCACCTAGAAAGGGGACGAAACGTTTGCAACAAAAACTCCCCGCTCGGCGAACAGAACCACAACAATGAGCACCCGAGCTACAAATCTTCTCACTAACTTTGAGTTTCTCCTTCAGTGTTGGAGCAATTTGCTTTAGCTGTTCTAATGACCTTGGAACCAAATTCAGTAACGATTGTATGCTCTGAGGCCCTTCTGAAATGCATCTGCTTAAATCAACTAAAATCTTAAAGAGCACGTATTATGGATGCAGGTTTGCTTGCTGAGCTGTAAGGTTCATTTTCAGATGTTACTAGTATGGTGACAAAACATCATCAGTGAGCCTTCAAATGAAGCACTGGTGGTATGGCCCACTTTGTTTTGGTTCTGTCGATGATGTCACTTGCTGTGGTTATTTCCTGTTCTTTTCTCGGGGGTGGTAACTGGGGTCCAAGTCAATGTGTTTGTTGAGAGTGTTCTGGTTGGAGTGCCATGCTTCAAGGAATTCTCACACGTGTCTCTGTTTGGCTTGTCCAAGGATGGATGTGTTCTCCTAGTCTAATTGGTGTCCTTCCTCATCTGTATGTAAAGATATTAGTGAGAGTGGGTCATGTATCCTGGTGGCTAGTTTTCTGCCTGTTTGTCCAATGTAGTGTTTGTTACAGACCTAATCATCCCCATACCCACAAATGAAGCTGCATTAGAACATTATTTCAATGAGCCACCACACACTGCACCACAGAGGAAAATTACCTATATGGTATATTCAAAAAGAACAGGTACCCAATGAACAGTCTGCTGATTTCTCAGCAACAAATCCAAACAAGCAGACAAAATGCATCCAGAAACTCTAGCTACTCTCCCCTACATCAAAGACCTCTTGGAAATGACTACCAGACTTCGGACCTCTTGGCATCATGGTGGCCCACAAAGCCATCAACACACTAAAACAGCAGCTAATGAACTTGAAAGACCCTATACAGAACGTCACTTTCAAAATACCTTGCAAGACCAGTAACTAACACTACATTGGACAAACAACCAGAAAACTAGTTACCACAATAAATGAACATAAACCAACCACAAAAAGACATGACCCATTCTCATGAGTATTCTTACATACAGATGAGGAAGGACACCACTTTGGCTGGGACAACAGATTCATCCTAGGACAAGCCGAACAGAGACGTGCACGAAAATTCCTTAAACCATGGCATTCCAACCAGAACACTTAACAAACACATTGACTTGAATCCCATTTACCACCCCATCAGAAAAAGAATGGGAAATGATGTCACCATGGGAAATGGCGTCATCAACCTAAGGAAACCTAAACACATAAATAGAAAGCGGGCCATACCACCAGTGCTTCATCGGGGACTCACTCATGATGTTACCTAGTATGGTGACCAAACAAACCTTCCTGCTCGGTGAGCAAACCTACCTACACCCAGAACCTCAATGTGAGCTGCAAATCTTCTCAAAGGAAACCTCATATTATGGAAATAGTTATTGTATGATGGAGCATTTTTGAGAAATTGGAAGTGTGATCTTTCCTCCATATGTATATGGTGTGTTTTTGGCAGGGAAGAACTCAAAAAGGAACTATCTTGTGTAAACTTCAATGTGTAGGAACAAACAGTGCAAGAAACAGACACCTTCTGTCAGTCGCTTTTTTTTGGTTAAACACCTTCCATACGTCTTTATCACCTGTACATCTAGGTGGCCTGTGTGATTCTTTGATATGGTCCATATGTTATTGAAATATGTTCTGGTAGATTGATAACCTGGGGGATCTGAAGAAACAAGTTGTTTTTGTAGCTAAAACAAGCCACACCTTTATAAAAGATTTTGACATTCCACTGAATATGGTGACTGTTGTAATAGTTGTGCCAGAGTAAAGCACTTTTAACTGCAGCTGGCCTGCATGGTGGCTCATTGGTTAGCATTGTTGCCTCCCAGCACCAAGGATCCAGGTTCAATTCCTGCCTAGGGCGACTGTGCAAACTCCACACAGACATTCTCCCCATGTCTGTGTGGCTTCCCTCCCACAGTCCAAAGATATGCAGGTTAGGTGAACTGGCCATGCTAAATTGCCCATAGTCAGGAGTAAATATTGGGTAGGGGAATGGGTCTGGGTGGGTTACTCTTTGGAGGGTCAGTGTAGACTTGTTGGGCCAAAGGGCCTGTTTCCATACTGTAAGGAATCTAATCCATTACAATTTATTTGAATGTGCATCCTCCACTGACTAGAGCATCAGTAGTATAGGTTTTTCTAGAGATGCTTTTCTGAAGGATTTGATGTGTGTTGAAATCATCACCAATTTCATAAGCATATCAGCTTCAGTGAAATGACGTTCTGTTCCTTTTTAAGTCAAGACCTATCTATGAATTGGTCAAATATTTCACCAGTTTTTGGTGATATGCAAGAATTTTATCCTGAAATTGAATCAAACTTTATTTTGATCATTTTATTTTGATTTTATAATGTGAGAAATTTGTGGTTATTTGTCAATCTCTAAGTAAGGATTGATTCCTTGAATAACAGAGGTCCTGACAAACGTCAATGCATTGCCAATCCAAGTCAAAAAAATTTTATTTAATGTATTGCTGTTTCTGTTTTTTTTTCCAAATTTCTTATTTTTGCTGCCCTTTTTAAAGGTGACAGGCTTGTTTATTTTAAGGAAAAGAAAATCATTTTTTCTTGGTAAAAGTAAGGCAAAAAACATTTCAAGTCATTTCAGAAAAAGGAAATAGCAGAATGGGCTAAAGAGTAACAGCAAGGCCTCTTTAGTCTGGAAATATTTCTCTTGGTATTTTGTTCCTGGACTCTTCTTTTTTCCAGGATTTCTTTCATAGATTTTGTAAGCTGACGTCTTTTTGTTTCGAGAGAAATAGAGTATATGTTGTGCTTCAGTACAAGCTTGTAGCATTTTTTTGTTTGTAGCACTTCTGTCTTTGTTTTCCCAACCATCCATGTGTTGGAGTTGACAGCTGGAATTACAACATAGCACATCTGCTATGCTGCTATTCCCTTTTCAGCCTTTATCTGCTTATTGCTGCAAACTGCCTCTTGCCACTAGCTTTAATATTGACTTGTTGCTATGATTAGTGCACTACATACAACATACATCAACAGTCGTGTTGAGTGAGATGGCTGAAGTTTATTAACAACGCTAACTACTTAGCCAGGCATAATATCAGACTTGCAGTCTGGGTTGAATGATTAAACTGGCTCCTTTATGCAAAAATCAATAAACTAATGTTTTGTCATCTTGAATTGTATTGCCCTTATCCATTGACTCTGCAAGCCTGTTTAATATTTTCCTGTATTTTGGAAGTATTCTATTATAATGTTTCTATCAAAGTCTGCTTTATTGTAGCACAAAACTATTGCAGGAGTTTTTAACTTTTTTCTTTCTCTCTCATTTAGGTACTAGATAAAGCTTCAAGATCACCTGTCTTTTTATCATGTTACCACCACATTGTGACATGGAAAAACGGGCTCTTTCTTCAGGAAATGAAGGATCAGGACTCATTGGACTTAAATCTGTGGTTAAACGAAGAGTACATGCAATTGCTACTTTTAAAATTGGGGCCATTCTGCTTGCTATTGTTCTAGTTAGTGTAATTGCCTGCTATAATTACTTTGTACCAGATTTTTTAGTAACTTCTAGATCTATTACCATGAGCAGAACTACACTAGATCTATTGTGGCAATCTCCAAATTATGAAAATAGGTCAGCAGCCTCAGAAACGATGAACAAAATATCATTCAATAAGAGTCATTACAGCCACTGTCAATGTGATGTTGAGTACATCAATAGGTTAGATTGTGCTTTCAATGAAGTGATTGACATGAAGAAATGCCAGGCACGTGGCTGTTGTTGGAATCCAAATGCCAGTACAGGTACCCCACACTGTTTCTTGCCATCAAACTATCCTTCTTACAACATGGATTATCTTTCTCCAACCACTACTGGCTACAAGGCCACACTGAGCCGCAGTGAGAAGACCTTGTTCCCGAATGACATAATGGCACTTGAGCTGAATGTAATCTATGAGACAGCAGGCAGACTTCATTTTACTGTAAGTAAAAGCGATTAAAAATCTAACTGCATTGATAATCTCGTCGTCTTAATAATTTCAATGTGATAACTGTTTTGGACAGTGGTCCAGAAAGTGGAGTTGAGGCCAAGATGTGATCAACTAGGAGAAAGTGAGGACTGCAGATGCTGGAGATCAGAGCTGAAAAAATGTGTTGCTGGAAAGCGCAGCAGGTCAGGCAGCATCCAAGGAGCAGGAGAATTGATGTTTCGGGCATAAGCCCTTCTTCAGGAATGAGGAAGGTGTGCCAAGCAGGCTAAGGTAAAAGGTAGGGAGGAGGGACTTGGAGCAGGGGTGTTGGAAATGCGATAGGTGGAAGGAGGTTAAGGTAAGGGTGATAGGCTGGAGAGGGGGTGGGGTCAGAGAGGTCGGGAAGAAGATTGCAGGTCAAGAAGGCAGTGCTGAGTCTGAGGGTTGGGTCTGAGATAAGGGGGGGGGGGGGGGGTGGGGGGGAAATGAGGAAGCTGGAGAAATCTGCATTCATCCCTTGTGGTTGGAGAGTTCCTAGGTGGAAGATGAGGCGCTCTTCCTCCAGGCGTCATGTTGCCATGGTCTGGTGATGTATGAGGCCAAGGACCTGCATGTCCTTGGTGGAGTGGGTGGGAGAGTTAGTGTTCAGCCACATGGCCTCCCACTCCGCCAAGGTCCTAAGCAGACCATGGTAACACGATGCCTGGAGGAAGAACGCCTCATCTTCCGCCTAGGAACTCTCCAACTACAAGGGATCAATGCAGACGTCTCCAGCTTCCTCATTTCACCCCCCCCCCCCCCCCCCCCCCCCCAACCAATCTCCGTCCCAACCCTCAGACTCAACACCCAGCACCGCCGCTTTGACCTGCTATCTTCTTCCGACCTCTCTGACCCCACCCCCTCTCCAGCCTATCACCCTCACCTTAACCTCCTTCCACCTATTGCATTCTCAAAGCCCCTCCTCCCTACCTTTTTATCTTAGCATGCTTGGCACACCCTCCTCATTCCTGAGAAGGGCTTATGCCCGGAATGTTGATTCTCCTGCTCCTTGGATGCTGCCTGACCTGCTGTGCTTTTCCAGCAACACATTTTTCAGCTAAGTTGTGATCAGCCATAATCGTAATGAATGGTGCAGTAGACTCGGAGCTGAATTGCCTAATTCTGCTGCTAGTTATTATGTTCTTATAACAGTATGATAATTATTATCTTAAAATAGTACATAAATTTTCATAGTTATATCTGAACACAAATGAAGTGTGTTGACACAGTAAAGTTGATTTAATTTAGGTCACAACATTTCTTGTGGGTTACCCATGTTTCTGTGGACATCTTGTTTTGTAGCTCTGTTTGAGGAAGGCCAGAGTTAAAACCTAGACAGCAAGGCATCCTGGCTTAATAGTGCAAGGGGATATACTTAATGAATTTACCTGTTAAATTTCATCACATTACACGGGTATCAGTTTCTTCCTCCTTAAAACTTGGGTATGTCTCGACAGATTAAGGATCCAAGAAACAAACGTTATGAGGTTCCTATTGATGTTCCTAATGACATTGAGAAACCTTCAACTGAACTCTACACAGTTCGGTTTTCATCCAGACCTTTTGGCATCATTGTACAAAGGAAGTCAAATGCCCTTGTTCTGTAAGTCTTTCGTCTTGCTGTTTGCTTTGATGTTATCATTAACCTGGTGAATGTATACTTCTAAAAGTGAAGCAAATGTAAATGGCATAAGTGCAGGGAATATACTTTCAATACTGACCCAAGCAAGTTGAATTAAAAATTTAAAAACTGGATATACTCAAAAGGTTAGCCAGGAGCATTTGTGGAGAGAAAAACTAAGTTAATACTTAAAGTTTGTCTTTTTATCAGAATTGGGGGAAGAATAAGGGTGGTGATAGATTTCAACCAAATACAGACATTCTATTCTGTGGTAAGGAAAAATCTGCAATATGATGCAAAGCTATATAAAGTTGTATAATCAAATGCAACAGAAAAGAGAAATTGGGACAATGCAATAGAGACATTGCAGGATCACCTGGAGGAAATGTAGTCCAGGTAATTGTGGAAATCAGTGGATTTAATAGCTTAAATAAATAAGGTATTAGCCCAAAAGTATTAATGGATCACGGAAAAAGGTGGGTTTATGATGTCAAGTCTCATTCAGTCAAGAACTCACCGCATGGTGGAATGTGCACAAGTTGCTTGTTTCTGGCTGAATGCTCTTGACAGCATCCAATCTAAGCACTGAATGGTTTGGTATGTAAGCATAACTGTCTCTTGTTGATTCCTTGCTTTCCTATGATGATTTTTGCTTGCTTCCTAAATTCTCACTTTGGGGAATAGATGAGGAAGCGTTTAAGGATTTTGCAATCAATTGGTTTGAAGCATGAATGTTTCTTCACTGTTCAAAGTCCCAGTCAAGGGTACATGTCACAAAGCTGGTCTTTTTCTCTAAAAGCTGTTCCATTTCCAAGGATACTGTGTCTTTGATCTTTTCTCAGAGGGGTTGTAAACAGGCCGGGCTACGATTATGGCTGGATTTTGTACAGAGATGCAAGGCCTTTTTGTTTATACATAAACAGATGAGAGTTTAGGCCAAAGCTTTTATGTTTTTAGAAGTAACCTATGTAGATCAAGGGGGTGTGGCCAGCTCTCTAGCTGACCAGTTCAGTTCAGGACTAGTCAGGGTGTTCAGCTGTGGAGCTGTGTGGCAACAGGTTGCTCGATTCTCTTTCCTACTGCCCTTTTAACTTCAACTTGTAAGCCTTTGTTTCATTTTTACTGTGTTTAAGGGCTTTGCTTATTGAGACTGTTGTGTATATTCAGAACAGCATAATTAAGTCTAGTTTGGATAGACTTGAGTTCTGTAGGGGTTCTTTATTCTGTTCTTTGTGTTTCATTGTGTAATTTTGTTAATAAACATTTCTGTTTTAAAATATGGTAGTCAACTTAGCTAACTTCAGGTAATTTTCACTGTATACTTATCAAAACGAATTGCAAAGTTATGGTCTGTTTTGAGTGGTCTGGCCTAGTCCATAACAGACATAATCCAAAACCTTGAGGAGTAGGGTGCTATCTACTGAAACACAAGATCTGAAAATGTGGAAATGTCTGGTCGTTTTTTAAAAAAATTGTCAAGTTGATGCCAGTTTTGTAGCTGAATTGGGCTTTACCTGAGTTATTCCAGTGAGTTCTGAAGTGTTCTTGAGCACTACAGCATAATCCTATTAAAACCTATGGTGGGGAGGCAATGGCCTAGTGATATCATCGCTAGACTGTTAATCCACAGACCCAGGTAATGTGCTGGGTTTGAATCCCACCCTGGCAGATGGTAGAATTTGAATTCAATAAATATCTGGAATTAAGAATGTAATGACTACTATAAATCCATTGCCAATTGTCAGAAAAACCCATCTGGTTCACTGACCTCCTTTTCAGCAGGAAGTGTGCCGTCCTTACCTGGTCTGGCTTACATGTGACTCCAGACCCACAGCAATGCATTTGACTCTCAACTACCATCTGGGTAATTAGGGATGGGCAATAAATGTTGCCTAACCAGCAACACCTTCATTGTGTTACAGAATTTTAAAGAACGTCTTCACTGCATTGAGTACACTTGGCTGTTTGTATTGTCACATCTCCAGAGAATCTAACAAATCCTACACTATCAACATCATGGAGGGTTACCATTGACCAGAAAACTGAGCTGAATTTGCATCATTAACACTGGTTACAAGAGCTGGTCAGAGGCTTGGAATCTTGTAGAGAGTACCTCACATCCTGACTTTTCAAAGCCTGTCCGCCATCTACAAGGCACAAGTCATGAGCATGATGGAATACCCCACTTGCCTGGGTGGGTGCAGCTCCATGCTCCAGAAGCTTGACACTATTCAAGACAAAACAGACTGCTTGATTGACGTACACATCCATAAGGAAATTCACTTCCTCTAGCACCAATGCTTAGTTGCAGCATTGTGTACCTTCTCCAAGATGTAATGCAGAAATGTACCATGGCTTGAAACAGCATCTTTGAAACTTTCAATCACTACCATGTTGAAGGATAAGGCCAGCAGATAGGAAAACACTATGGTCCTGAGTTGGAAATATTGCTGTTCCTTTTGGTGTTATAGGGTCAAAAACTTGGAACTCTCCCTAATGGACTGCAGTGATTCAAAGAAGCAGCTCACCACTTCCTTCTCCAGGACACCTAGGGGTAGGAATGAACAAACAATTTTGAAAGCTTTCAGGAAAGCAAATCTATGCAACAATCTGAAATGTGTATTTTTTTTCCACTTGTTTCATTTCTCAGCTGTTTACTTAATATATGCTTTTTTTTTATTTAGCCTGAACACAACAGTGGGGCCGTTGTTTTATGCTGATCAGTTTCTGCAGATCTCTACCTCCCTGGCCTCAAAGTACATCTCTGGTCTGGGAGAGCACATGACAAACCTGATCCTCGATCTTAATTGGACTCGATTAACTCACTGGAACAGAGATCAAGGACCTCATGTAAGTTAGTTAGCCCCTCTGTTGTTGCAACTTTAGGCCACTTCTGGACTGAAGTGAGAGAAAAACCTTTTGTCAAAGTATCACTAGAAAGCAGAGTCCTGATATCATGTATGCAACAGATGCTACCCGTGGATACTGTGGCTGATTGCATGTTTTACCTTGTGCTTCCTCTGGCAAAAATTCTGTTTTGGGCTCACTCTTTTGTACTACACTGGTGTATTAGGACATCATTAATTTGGGTGTATTCTGGAGTATTCCACAGAGGTAAGAGAACACCTGGAACTAAGTCAGTGCAGTGCCTACACCCAGTGGTATTTGGGGACCACTTGAAGCTTACTCAAATCTGTGTTGATGTTTTAGGAATCTCAAAATGGTGCCCTTCTGTCTCCTGTTTTGTAGCATTTGTTATTGTGTGAAGAAATAATATTCACAATACAGTGAAGTCTCATGATCATATTTCACTTGCAACTGAATAAATTGGGAAAATTATGTTCCGGGTCTAATGACCTATTTTTCACTATCTCGGACATTGTCGAGTAGGTAGCTACTGACTTTCCTATTTGTAACCCAGCACTTTAATCTGCAAATTTCTGTCCTACAAATTTTGTTTCTTATTCAACTACATCTTGATTTTCAATCCCATATGCTTCATAAAGACCATGTATTTCCAGTTTGATGATACCCCATTACTGTGACTATCAAAACTTCCAATATTATTTGGTTGAACTTTTCAATATTCTCGTCGTGGCACAGTGTCTAAGTGATCTACCATCACTGCTATCTCATAGCACCAGGGACTGAGGTTCGGTTCCAGCCTCAGACAACTGTGCAACTCCACACAGACATTCCTCCCATGTCTGCGTGAGTTTCCTACAGGTGTTCTGCTTTCCTCCCACAGTACAAAGATGTACCAGTTAGCTGGATTAGCTTGGGAAATGCAGGCTTACAGGGATAAAAATCTGGGTGGGATGCTTTTTGGAGGGTCAATGTTGACTCAATGGGCCAAATGCCCTGCATCCACACTGTAGGGATTTTGTTCTGTGAACCCCACAATTTTGACCTGCATGAGTTCTGACCCATTTCTTTCCATGCCAGCTCCTATACTTTAATCAGTCTTGTGTTCTGTGGCCTCCCGAGTTTCCCATTACCACAAATAAGTGACTTTAAAATCCCACTATGGCCATTCGCCACCCTGTCTCTGAAACAAGATGACCAATGTTGCTAAATTAGTAAGGGTCACTTCAGTTTGCTAGAGGGAGTGGGTGGTTTGCTAGAGCCCATGGTTGGAGTTCTGTGCTGACTCCAATGTGGTTTGGTGCAATTGCACATAATCCGGTGGCAGTGTGCTGGGCGTTACCTGCCATTTCTCTATCTACGTGATAGAATCAATGGTCAGAAGGCTTTGTTTCCCTGCCACCTGCTGTGGCCATTCAGTGGGTGATGAATGCCCTATCTAGGCTGCTTCCTGTGGTCCCTGGTATTTTTTTGGAGAGTTTGTCATGCAGGGAACGTGACTAACAAAGCCCAAATGATGGCACAGAGGGCCCCACACTTCTTTTGCTGTTGAACCCACTATATCCAAACACCATCCCCTTCCCACCATCACTCACATCTAGCTTGGGATCCGACCACAATACTGAGCCTGGCTAGATGTTGCACTGGAAGAAACCATTGCCTCCTTGGTAGTTCTTTTTGTTCAGTGGCACCCAATGGGTGCGAAGATCCACTTGTGATGCCCATAATCATGGGGAAAGCGTACCACTGACCTGTCAAGAGCATGAGTGGAACAAAGTTGTGGGGGCCTTTATTGGAAAGACTAGTTTGGGTTTGGATTGGGTGGAGGAAAGGATTGATGTTGGAGGTTAATAATCGTAGCTTATGCACAATCTCAAAACAGAAATAAAGGCAAGAGGAAACTTGCAGTCTTAGTCCCACATGCTGTCCTGGAAATGAGGGAAAGAAGAAGCATAAACAGTAAAAGTAAGGGATGCAATCCTTTTTATAATATGGGACACTTGGACACTTGGCTCTGTAATCTCCTCAAGCTTTGGTTGTACCAACTGGACTTTGCTATAGATAGGTTTGAGAACAGAAATTCATTCTCCCCATTGGTGTATACCCTCCTGCGTAGACATCACTATCATTCTCCATGTAAATTCCAAACATTATTGATGGTTTTTTCATGTTTGGATAGTAAGGAGTTTATTGGAAGAATTTCAAACCTAGTTCATTTTTCCGATTATTCTCTATTTTAAGCTGTGTTCTGTTGGACACCAAAATTTTAAAATTTAAGGAATTAGCTATTTGGTCTTTAGTACTTGATTGTACTTCACATTAGCCATTATTTGATCCAATATGGCATCAAAGAGCCTAAGCAATTCAATCAGCAGCAATACAGGGAACAAATTTCCACTGATTGAATTGAACACAAAGGAAGATGTCTGTGGTTATTGGAGACCAATCATTACAGCTTCATTAATGGCCTTCCATAAGAAAATATCAAAGTTAGAATGTTCATGGAACAGTATCTAGTCCTATTTATAACTCTCATACTTGTTACAACATAGAGGTGGAACTTTTCTGTTATTTAAACCCAAAAACCTTGAAAAGCTCTCCTCGCCTCAAAATATGAATGACAGAGAACTCCCAAACTCTGCTATTAAAACAAAATGACATCAATTTTTTTAAATTCTGAAAGTGCACGTTAAACAAATATTCACAATTCTAAGCCCCCACCCAACTGCTTATTATCTGCTTCCAAATCTATAAAATATGCTGTTCCAATAAGACACTTAATAAAATTACATCAACTTAATTTCAAAACCGCACAGCCACTCCTCTTCGTCTGTCTTCTGGCTGAAGATCTCTCTGGGTTGTCGTCTGTCTTTTCTGAGTATGTTTCATATGAAAAGGTACCTTTTGTTATAGAGAGTATTTCCTAAATTCTTGGAGAGCAAGATGTTCAGATCTCCAGGCATTTGTCTTATTGGCAGTTGCTGTTTCTCCGATTTTCAAAACGTCTGTATCTTTGTACCCCCCAACATCGGATCATAACATTGGTTCAATGTTGGCAAAACAATAAATTCTAACTCAATTATGTATTAGTATCCTGAAATATAACTTAAACTCGTTAAATGTGAATTGTTGTCAAAACAGCAACGCTTTCACAACTAAATGTTACATATTTTCAATTCTCCAGTTCACTCTGGGACTGCCATCTAGTCATATCACAAGTGTGTGAGTTCACACTTGTAATCTCTCAGTTCAGAACAATATTCTGTCTCCTTTAAAGATACAGCACACGCCTTCAACTTCATGTCATACTGAAGCACTCTGCGTGCAACAAGACTTTGGCTTGTAAGTAGCAAGCAAGATTCACTGTCCTAGGCAATTTCCATTTCTGAGAGAATCCAACCATCTTCTCTTAGTACTGCATCCACAAATAATCAGTCCTTCCATCAACAAAGCAGTAATGTATTCAATGTACCAGATGCAAGATATTCATCAATTCTCTTTCAACAGCACCTTCCAAGTCCAATGCTACCATCTCTAAGAACAAACGCAGCAGATAAATGGCAACTCCAATACCTGCAGGTTTCTGGCAACTCTTTAACGTCCTGACTTGGAAATATTTCACTAATCCTTCAGTGTCACACTGTCAATTCGTGGAACTCCCCCTTTTTTCTTTAGCTGGTATAGGGAAGGCTAATGTACTGCTGGCCTTTGTCAAACAGCATAACAAGGAAGTCTTACTCAGACATGAGTCAGACCACACCTGGAACATTGAACAGTTTTAGCGGCCTTCTCCAAAATTGGTGACAGTCGAGAGAAGATTTTGACAGTTGTTCGGTATGGAAGCATTTTCTTATGAAGAGAGGCTGAATATGCTGGCCTTACATGTATTGTTTTCTACTCCTTCGTGAGATGTGGGTTACACAAGCTAAGCCAGCATTTATTGCCCAGAGGGCAGTTAAGTGTCACCATATTGTTGTCAGTCTGGAATCACATGTCAGTCAGACTAGGTAAGGATGACAGATTTCTTTCCCTAACGTAGTGAACCAGATGGATTTTTCCTTATAATTAGGAGTTGTTTCGTGGTCCTCATTCGACTCTTATTTCCAGACAATTATTGAATTTGGATTTCGCCATCTGCTATGGCACATCCTCAAGATTCATAGTCCAGCAATTGATACCACTTGATCATGTGGAGTTTAGAACAATGAGAACAGACCTTATTGAAAAATAAGATCTTTGGGGCTTTGATAACATGAACTAGTTTCTTGTTGTGGAGGTGTCAAGGACCAAAGAGCATAATTTCAGGGTAAGAAGTCACTCATTTCAAACTGAAATGTGGAAGATTTTTGTTTTTTAGGGTAGTGAATCTGTGGAATTCTTGATTGCAGAGAATATTAAGGCTGAGTCATGAAATATATTCAAGGCTGAGGTGGACAGATTTCTAATCATTTACAGAAATCATGAATTAAGGGGGAAAGGCAGGAAATTGGAGTTGAGGATTATCAGATCAGCCATGATCTCATCAAATGGCAGAGAAGACTTGATAAGCCTAATGACCTATTTCTGCTCTTATGTCTTATGGTCTTCCTAACAACATTGGGAATTCCTGCAGAAAATGGATTGCAGTGATTCAAAGTGGTAGCTCATGGTGACCTCTTTGACGATTATTAATGGTCAGTAAATGCTGTCCGAGCTAGGATCACATGAATGAATAAAGGAAATACTTTACCATCGACATCCTGAGGGTTACCATTGACCAGAAACTCAAGTGGACCAGCTGTACAAAAAAATAATTAAATTACTCCCCACTTACCCAGTGATTTGCAGCTCCAACAATACTCAAAGCTTTGAAACATTTAGATACAATACTTTGACTAACACTGGGTTATTTATTGTAGCCAAATGCCAATTTATATGGCTCACACCCTTTCTACTTGGTGATGGAAGAGGATGGAAAAGCTCATGGTGTTTTCCTGTTCAACAGTAATGCCAAGGGTAAGAAATTAACTTTCTTTAATATGTAGGACAATTCTGTCTAGACCTGTTAAATATTTAACCATATATCAGGTAGTGAACTGCAAGTGAGCACTTTTGTCTGATATGTTGTACTTTGCATTGTTCTTGGCTTTTCAAGTTTTACTCTCTCTACCTGTCTACCTTATCAAAATATTTGTAATAAGTACTGAATAGTCTATTTTTTCTGGCCATTTTTTTGAAACACTGCAAGATCCAGGGAAATATGTTAGAAATACTCAGGTGTTCAGGTAGTATTTCTGGGGGGAGAAATTGGATTAATGTTGCAGGTTGTTAACTCTTGATCATATGCCAAGTGTGTAAATCACAAACTCTGTGCACAGTTACTTATTTGCATTATTTCATCGATTGCCATGTTAATTCTATTTATATTAACCATGTAATACTGCTGTTTAAGCGTGTGCTATTAAAGCAACAGAAGCTTTTTCTTTTTATCCAGATGTATTACTTCAACCAACCCCTGCTCTGACCTGGAGAACCATTGGCGGAATCCTTGATTTTTATATATTCTTGGGTCCAGATCCAAAAACAGTGATAAGGCAGTACATGGATGTTATTGGTAAGATTAAAACTGCCACTACTTGCTATCTATACTAAATTAACAGATTGAATTCGCACAAACCACAGCAAATTTATTGTTATGGTGCATGCATATCGTTCTGTTTCAGGAAAGGTGATTGTATATGATCCCATTGTTTATCCTTTTTGTTTCCTCAAAATAAACTCCTGTAGGTTATCCAATAATGCCTCCATATTGGAGTCTGGGATTCCATCTATGTCGGTGGGGTTACTGGAGTACTAACATTACTCGGCAGGTTGTTGCGAATATGTCTCGAGCCAATATGCCTCAGGTAAGCTTCCGGTAAAAGTTCTTTTTTTTTAAAAAGAAAATCTGGTTTTACAAAAGGAACAACTGCATAAAGTATAAGCCATAGAGTTGATACGTGATGGAAGCACTAAGCTTCAGTAATAAATCAGCTGATACTTTAATTTGCTTTAGAAAGTTCATGAGTAGAGATTGCTATTAGAAATATTTAGTCCATTACATGCCCCTCCAAAACCAAAAATAAATGCCTTTTTGCAGCAATCAACTGGAATTACAGAAGATAAAAGTTTGTTTTTTTAAAAATCTTATTGTTGCAAACAAATTAAAAGCAACATTAAAGCAAATATTACTAAATGGACATTGAAAACCAGAAGCTTCTAGCTTAGTATTACAACTCTTTCACTATGGACTGCATTTTTGAAAGGTGTGCAGTATTATGAGGAATACATCCCGTTATTTCCAACTTTCCAGCAGGCTCCTTTCTTCCTTTACACTGAGCTAAAACTACCAGTGACCTTCAAAGATTGTTCCACCCAGCCCAAGTTTTCCAGATCCGACTTGTACCAGCAAACTCTGCTGCAGTTTCTTGTTCCTTAAGTCTTCAAGTTAAATCTCCTTCCTTCAAACTCTGGGAAGCGTACTGCTTTGGTTTTAATACAAAATCACTCTGCTTCCATACAGCAACAAGTGCATTGTATCAACATACAAAATTTTGATATTTCAACAGGTGTATATTTTGCTGTTGCTGTTGGGAAGGGTTTAAAATAACACAACTGGAATATGGGTATCTGGACAAAATATTATTGTAATACCTGGATGTTAAAAATACGAGGAGAGAGATTTATCTCAAGAATAGGAAATAAGTTAATGGGTGAAGTAAGAACATAAGTTCTCAAATTTAAATGAGCTACTGTGTGTGTATGTACTTTGAGAAAAAGTTCCTGTGGCAGTGTCCATACCTTTGGATCAGGAGGATTGGGTTCAAGTGTTATCTGCTGTAAAGGTGCGTAAGAACATCTCTGAACAATCTGATTCAAAAATATCTAGATGGTGAATAGATTGGGTAATTACAGGCAGATCCCCTATTGGGAATTATGATGTGCCAATAATGGAGATCTGGCTCAAAGAAGGGCAGATGTTGGGTGTTAAATATTCCTGGCTAGAAGATGTTTGGAAGAGTTAAAAGCAATAAAATGAGGTGTGCAGTTTTTGGTTACCATGATATGGAGGTGCTGGTGTTTGACTGGAGTGGACAAAGTTTTAAAAATCACACAACACCAAGTTATATACAACAGGCTTTTTGTTTGTGGAAGCACTAGCTTTCTGAATGTTGCTCCTTCAGGTAGTTACCTGATGGAGTAGTGCTTCCAAATAAACCTGCTGGACTATAATCTGGTGTTGAGAGTTTTAACTTTGACCCTCCTCGACCAAAAACAAAGAGATCGACAGCACAAAAAAAAAGGCCTTTTGGCCCATCGAGTCTGCACCAGTTTAAAAAACCAACATCTATCTAGTCTTAATCCCCTCCAGTGCTGGAGAAAATGTCCTTCAAGGATGAAATCAATCTGGGCAGAGTTAAGGAATAAAAAGGGTGCAGTTACATTATCTATACAAAAGTTACTATGGGGGAGGATGTTGAAGAACCTGGTTTCAAAGAAAATGCAGCAATGCAAACATCAAAGTACTTGTAATAAGGCTTTTTAATTATCTATACATAGACTGGGATAGTGATTGTGAAACATGCAGCGAGGGGTAAGTGTTTCCTGATTTGTGGTCAGGAGAATTTCCTACAGTAAATGCCTAGTCCAGTCAAGGTGAGCACTGCTAAACTTAGTGCTTGGGAATAAGGTGGGCCAAGTTTCCCACTTCTGACCCTATGGAGGAATGTGCAGTCATCAGCAAACAATGTTCATCACCGTTTACTACTCTGACATTGAAGCAATCCAAAAATGGAGATCACTATATTTAGATGTTGATTACCAGCATGATACAGAAGTATTATACTTTTACAATGATATACCCATCTGCAGGATGTGCAGTGGAATGATCTGGATTACATGGACCAGAAAAAGGACTTCACTTACAACCTGCAGTACTTCGCAGACTACCCACAGATGGTGAAAGAATTTCACAAAAAGGGATTGAAATATGTAATGATTGTGGTAAGAAGATGCATGCAAAATATGTACAATTCAAAATGTATTTCAACCATTAATTTGATTCATATATAACAAATGGAAATGTTCATGTTTGACACAGTTTGCCAAAATTTTAATATTGATATATTTCTTCCATGACTCCTGTTCTTTTTTTTCATATCCCACATCCAAATTGTTCTTTAGCTGTATGAAATACAGATTTCTCCAAAGTATGAGGTAATGAGGCAATGGTGAACTAATTTAGTTATATTTCTTTTATGAAGAAGGAAGTACAGGGTTTTGCACATTCCAATCCAGACTCTAAGATATGTTTCCTGTAATGGTGGGAAAGGGAGGGGAAACTGTAATGCATATCTGCAGTAAATTTAGTTTTAAAATGGATTTTAGTAAATGAGTTGATGGCATTCATGGAACTCGTTAACACCAAGTATGCAAACCAAATGACCGGTAAGAAGTAATGTTACATTTCTGAGCAGACCTGAACAGTTTTACCTTCCTTGGCAAAATGTTTAGTTCCAGTTGGAATGGAAGTCTGCATCTTTACAAACAGAATGTCTTCACAGCTACAATAAAACAATGTATTTTATATATTAAAATTTTTGTGGTGAAATGAGAGAACTTTTTTTTAAATGGATTGATGCATGTCTTGAAAAGTTAATCTGACGCACATAACAAGTTTTGTACAAACAACTGTTTGAATAAACAGTAATTGAAACTGTAGATGAATTGGAGCTGAAGGATTTTGTGTACATGTGCAGTTGGGTGACAACAAGAAGTCTATGAAATAGGTGTGACTGGCTACTGATTGCAAAAGCCTTTTGCCAGCCAGAAACTATCATTGTTGCTAAGGTAACTGAACAGTTTGGAGCTAGGAACAAAATAGGGAGATGTGTTTTCATCTTCACAAGAGTTCTATCTGTCTGTTCTCTGCAGTAAAAACCTATTTTAAACCTGTAGTAAACCAGTTCATCTTCCCTTTAGTTGTAAGCTCTGACTTCTAACTGATAAGTCCGACTTTTAACAATAGAACCAAACCCGTTTGTGTCTCTTGCAAACCAGTGGAAGCATGGGGAGAAAGATGACTTTTTTAAGGAAAAAATAGGTCTGACCAATGTAAGAATTAAAACATCAGCCACTGAACTTTGCTCCTAATCTTTTTACCCTGTTTGTGTAAGGAAACTGCAATTTTAATTTGTAGGGTTATATGCTAATGGTTTATGACTACTTGTAATAAATAATAATTCTTGTTTAAGTACAGAAACCGGGTCTGTGCTTTGAATCAACCTGATCTGAAAATCAGGTAAATTGAATAATGAGTTTTGAGAAGATTTGTAGCTCAGTTTGAGATTCTGGATATAGGTTTGCTCGCTGAGCTAGAAGGTTTGGTTTCAGACGTTTTGTCACCAAATGCGGTAACGTCATTAGTGAGCCTCCGGAGGAAGCACTAGTGGTATATCCCACTTTTTATTTGTGTTTAGGTTTCCTTCGGTGGTTGATGTCACATCCTGTAGTGATGTCATTTCCTGTTTGTTTCCTTTTTCTCTCTCTGGGTGGTAAATGGGATCCAAGTCAACTGTTTGTTGAGAGAGCTCTTGTTGGAATGCCATGCTTCAAGGCATTCTTGCGTGTATCTCTGTTTAGTTTGTCCCAGTCAAAGTGGTATCTTTCCTCATCAGTATGTCAAGATACTAGTGAGAATGGATCATGTCTTTTTGTGGCTAGTTGATGTTCATATAACTTGGTGGCTAGTGTTCTGCCTGTAACAAACGCTACATTGGACAATCATCCCAACATCCATAAACAAAGCTGCACTAGAACATTATTTCAAGAAGCCACCACACGCTGCAGCACAGAGGAGGAAAGAGAGGAAGAAAATCGCCTAATACAGTGTATTAAAAAAAAATGGGTATCCAATGAACACAGTCTGCTAACAAACAAGCAGACATAACACATCCAGAAATCCTAAGTATTCTCCCATCTCGGAAATGACTTCCAGACTGCTCAGACCTCTTGGCATCATGGTAGCCCACAAACCCACCAATACGCTAAAACAGCAGTGAATTAACTTGAAAGACCCTATACAGACAACAAGCAAACCAATGTCATCTACAAAATACCTTGCAAGAACTGTAACAAACACTACATTGGACAAACAGGCAGAAAACTAGCCACCAGGATATGTGAACATCAACTAGCCACAAAAAGACATGATCCATTCTCACTAGTATCTTTACATACTGATGAGGAAAGACACCACTTTGACTGGGACAACACATCCATCCTAGGACAAACCAAACATAGACATGCATGAGAATTCCTAGAAGCATAGACTTCCAGTTAGAATGCCATCAACAAACACTGACTTGGGTCCCATTTACCACCCCCTGAGAAAAAGAATAGGAAATGACATTACCACAAGAAATGACATCACCAATGCAAGGAAACCTAAACATTTAATACAAAGCGGGCCATACCACCAGTGCTTCATGTAGAGGCTTACTGATGTTACCTAGTACGGTGACAATATGTCTGAAACCGAACCTTCCAACTCAGTGAGCAAACCTACATCCAGAATTGGATAACATTGTGTATATATATTTCAAAACTTTTAAAGTTTGTGATCACTTTAGTAATAGGAGTATGTTTGGTTTCTAACATGCCATCCCAGTGAGCTGAGGTAGAACTTCTCCAATTTGGTGATTTTTAAAAAAGTTTATCTAAATACACAATATGAGCATATAGCAAGAAATCCCTCAGTCCCTCATGAACTTGAGCAGATTTAAACAGTAGGGCTTCTTTAATATGTTTGTGAGGGCAAGATGCGTTGATCTTGTTGGTTGGGAAAAGTAAATTTCATAATTTTGTTGCAGTGGTAGAGCCCTAATTGATTATTCTATTTAATACTTATGCTGGTATTTTCATTTTTCAGAATGTAACTGGGATAAAACACTGCATAAGAAGTAGCATTTATTGTCCTTCATAAAGATTTCTGGTCTTGAATATTCCAACTTTATTTTGGGTACAATTCAATGAACGCTGGCGGCTGTGTTCCATCAACTAGATGTTTTTTTTAATGTGAACCAGCAATGTTAAGAGTTAGCATTTTATTCAAACACATGACAACCTATCTTGCTCTTCCCAAAGTGGGTTTCAAGTGAGCTGTTATTATACCATGTGAAATCATTTTGTCACTTTGTTTTCAAGTTCAGTTGTACATTGTGTCTCTCCAACACTATATTGTATTTGAGAATTGTCACTACTGATGGCTTTTTTCCTTCTGTAGGATCCAGGTATCAGCAGTACACAGACAAAAGGAACATATAAGCCATATGATGATGGTGTAAAGAGAGGCGTTTTCATTAAAAATGAAACCGGCCAACCATTAATAGGAAAGGTCAGTGCAGCAATGAAGTCTGGATTTTGTATCTGAATTTTATATGACATAATTAAACATCAACTACAACCAATCAAGTACATAAAACTGAACAGCACCTTTTTACTGAAATGCGTATTCTTTGAGAACAACTCATTTCAAAATCTGCTAATCCTGTACCTGTAAATCAGTGAAGGTTTGTTCAAATAGTTATTGTCATTGACTGTATAATCATTTATTTAATGCGGTTTGTTATTGTTGGTGAGTTAGTTTTAAATGTGAACATTCCAGATACCATCACTTTAAACTAACCTTATACAAGCCACTGTCATAAAGCATCTCTGATTTTGAGAGAGATGCTTTTGTAAAAATTGATATTTATGAACCAATTGAATTTAAATTGCCAGTTGCTGTGACTGGATTTGAAGAGCATTAAGCTTGGACCTCTCGATTACTGGTCCACCATTGACAAGTTATTTTCGCATCAGGCTAGTTTGAAAACTGGGTGGTTGGCAAGTTGAAATCCAAAGGCATGTTTAAGTGTATGAGACAAACAAAAATTGCTGGAAAAGCTCAGCAGGTCTGGCAGCATCTGTGGAGCAAAATCAGAGTTAACATTTCGGGTCAAGTGGCCCGCCCTTGGGTCTTGAGGAAAGTTCACTCGACCTGAAACATTCCACAGATGCTGCCTGACCTGCTGAGCTTCTCCAGCAATTTGTTTTTCCTTGATTTACATCTTTTGGTTTTTAATGCTTAAATGTATTGTTGTTTGTTTTTGTTTTGTTTAGGTTTGGCCTGGTCCAACTGCCTTTCCAGATTTTACAAACCCAGACACACATTCCTGGTGGTACGAGAACATCAAAGAATTTCATGATAAAGTGTCATTTGATGGCATGTGGATTGTAAGTACGTAAATCAAATTCAAAAAATAAAGATAAAAAGATTGTTAAAAGTGAATGAAGTAACTATAATATGCACCAGACAGCTGCTTTATTTCTCACACCAAAATGTATTCTTAATGTGGAGTTACACTGTTCAAAATGAAGTAATTCAAATAATTTTTGTCACTTTATGCTTTTGGTGTCTTCATTAATTCAAATTTATTGGTTAATGGAAATGCCTTTTAATGTACAGAATTCAGGCTAAATTTCATATTTGCAGTAAAATCTAAGTGTTTAGCAGTACTGAAAATACCCAATTGTAACAGGTAATTGGGTGCTGCCTGATTGAATCATAACATTGAAATCCTTAAGAAGGTTTTCTGAAAAAATGACACTGTTTTCGCCACTTGTAACAATGTTACCCTTGATATAACTTTTTTTGTTCTGGTATGTTCAGCTGTGCATAGCTGAGTCTGATGGGATAGTGAAAAATTGAATTGAGTATGTATTTCCATTATTATATATTTCAAATTATAAGCCTTTAATATAACCATAAATCTGTCCTGTTGTTAGCAGCAGTCAGTAGAGATGGTTTAAAAGTTACAAGGAAGATTCACCTGTTCGGCCATGAGATGAACAATGTTCCTTGGTTGTCAGTGCTGGAAAAATAAAAATGAGCTGTTTGTTTCACAGGATATGAATGAACCATCCAATTTTGTTTCTGGAGCAATTAATGGCTGTCCGAATAACAATTTAGAAAATCCTCCTTACGTACCAGGTAAAAGATAATTAAAGTGCATAACAAATAATGTGTTCCTTCTCCCAAGCCTGTCTATACCATTCCTTTTACTTTTTGTTTGCCTTTTTGCACATGCTAATTTATCTGATTTGTGCATTTTTCTCGAGTTTAATTTTTGTGGGAGAGATTTTAAATAGCTCACTGTAAACATGATTATTTTCTGTTTGCAGGTGTGACTGGAGGAAATCTGAGGTCCCGCACAGTGTGTATGTCTGGAAAACAATATTTATCATCCCATTATAACCTACACAACCTTTATGGGTTGACTGAGGCCATTGCTTCTCATAAGTGAGTGACAATTGAAAAAGAAATGCATTCATTTGGACTGGACACGGCATAGTCATCTGTGTAATTAGGGTTTTTTTTAACCCGATTGAATATCTTAAGTTTGCAAAAGCAAGACTTTTGAACTCAGTTTCTGTCCAAAATATTGAGGAACTGGATTTTCTTTGTCTGAGTTTTTAATGAATATTGTCAAGCCAATCCACTGATGCTTGATCCTACCTTTACTAAGTGTATACTTTTAGCCTTATTCACCGAATAGTGATTACACAAAAGAATTTGGATGTAGGTTTGCTCACTGACCTGGAAGGTTCATTTCCAGACGTTTCATTACCCCGCTAGGTAACATCTTCAGTGGGCCTCAGACAAAGCAATGCTGAAAATTCCTGCTTTCTAGTTTATATGTTTGGGTTTGAAACATAGAAAGCAGGAATTTTCAGCATTGCTTCGCCTGAGGCCCACTGAAGATGTTACCTAGTAGGGTAACGAAATGTCTGGAAATGAACCTTCCAGGTCAGTGAGCAAACCCACATCTAAAACCTTAACTAGAGCTACAAATCTTCTCAAAACTTGCTAACACTAGAATTTTGCTGCATAGTCCCCATCTAAGCCAAGGTACTGATGACAATTGTAGCACCAGCTAATTACTCTTTCAAATCAGCTGGCTTAATGCAGCCCAGTAAACTGAGGCCTTCATATCAATGATTCAGCTCCTGATGAGGCACATTCAGACATTGTGAGGTGCCTCTGATTTGAAATTGGCAGCATTCTGGCAATTGTATAAAAGCCAGAGTTAAAATGTTGCCTCTGGATGTATTTTGGTCACAACACCTGTTGCTGGCCAATTTACTCCATTGGTACCTATTGGAAATCTCAGACCTTCCTGTGAAGAATGACTTGAGTGCCCAGGAATTTTGGGATAATCCTTGAGTGCTTCAGCTTTCTCTAAATTCTAGGCACGACAGTATCTGTGATATTGTGATGTTTGTCCTAGATGGTTCCAACTGTACAGTGATAATACAGATTAAGGCGGCCCCACAAGTTGTACAGAAGCCATGATATCATTTGGGCCATTGGCTATATGTTTTCATAAGGATAGTGGAGAGATGCCAACAGAAACAATGGATGCATGTTGCTATTAATCTTAAGATCACTTTTGAAATGGTTTCAGTAACTTGTTTTAAAGTAAAGCTGATGCATCATTGAAGTCAGAAATAATTGCTTATTTTGAAAATAGATCTGTAATTGGCAGTTATCAGTAATGAATGGTTGTGCATTTTAAACAGCATTTGTTTTAACATTGTCTCTTTTGCATTAAGTGCTTTGATCAAGGTGATTGGAAAACGTCCATTTGTGATTTCAAGGTCCACATTTCCCAGTCATGGTCGTTATGCTGGCCACTGGACTGGAGACATTGCAAGTGGCTGGAAAGATATGTATTATACTATCCCAGGTTTGGAAATTAGACTAGACTCTGGTTTTGCCATTTTATTTTATTTGTTCTTTCTCTGGGGATATTACTTGACCTACTCAAAGTTTCTGAGGATCTTAATGCTACTTTGGAGCTTTTTATGGCTTTGAAAATGTGTAACTGCTAATCTGTTTAGTTTTAGATTCTAATGGTTGTGTTGCCAGTGTAAGGTGTGACTTTTAATAGTCAGAAAGTTATGGGTTCCTATATTTTCCTTGAGTTGAACTTAAGTTAAGGAGGACATTCCAGTGTAGTATTGAGGGAGACCTGAAGGTCATTGGAGTCATAGAGATGTACAGCATGGAAACAGACCCTTCGGTCCAACCCATCCATGTCAACCAGATATCCCAACCCAATCTAGTCCCACCTGCCAGCACCCAGCCCATATCCCTCCAAATACTTCCTATTCCTATACCCATCCAAATGCCTCTTAAATGTTGCAATTGTACCAGCCTCCACCACATCCTCTGGCAGCTCATTCATACATGTACCACCCTCTGCATGAAAAAGTTGCCCCTTGGGTCTCTTTTATATCATTCCCCTCTCACCCTAAACCTGTGCCCTCTAGTTCTGGACTCCGACCCCAGGGAAAGTACTTTGCCTATTTATCCTATCCATGCCCCTCATCATTTTGTAAACTTCTATAAGGTCATCCCTCAGCCTCTGACTCCAGGGAAAACAGCCCCAGCCTGTTCAACCTCTCCCTGTAGCTCAGATCCTCCAACCCTGGCAACATCCTTGTAAATCTTTTCTGAACCCTTTCAAGTTTCACAACATCTTTCCGATAGGAAGGAGACCAGAATTGCACGCAGTATTCCAACAGTAGTCTAACCAATGTCCTATACAGCTGCAACATGACCTCCCTAACACCTGTACTCAATACTCTGACCAATAAAAGAAAGCATGCCAAACGCCTCCTTCACTATTCTATCTACCTGTGACTCCACTTTCAAGGAGCTATGAACCTGCACTCCAAGGTCTCTTTGTTCAGCAACACTCCCTAGGACCTTAGCAGGACGTATACACTTAATGGTAGGATTTGCTTTCCCAAAATGCAGCACCTCACATTTATCTGAATTAAACTCCATCTGCCACT
Organism: Hemiscyllium ocellatum; assembly: GCF_020745735.1. Taxonomy (NCBI): domain Eukaryota; kingdom Metazoa; phylum Chordata; class Chondrichthyes; order Orectolobiformes; family Hemiscylliidae; genus Hemiscyllium; species Hemiscyllium ocellatum. The sequence goes on along the minus strand of NC_083425.1, from coordinate 21,427,055 downwards.
TCTCAGCCCATTGGCCCATCTGGTCCAGATCCTGTTGTAATCTGAGGTAACCCTCTTCCACTACACCTCCAATTTTGGTGTCATCTGCAAACTTACTGACTGTACCTCTTATGCTAGCATCCAAATCATTTATGTAAATGATAAAAAGTAGAGGGCCCAGCACTGATCCTTGTGGCACTCCACTGGTCACAGGCCTCCAGTCTGGAAAAACAACCCTCCACCACCACCCTCTGTCTTCTACCTTTCAGCCACTTCCAAATCCAAATGGCTAGTTCTCCCTGTATTCTGAGATCTAACCTTGCTAATCAGTCTCCCAAGGGGAACCTTGTCAAATGCCTTACTGAAGTCCATATAGATCACATCTACTTTCTGCCCTCATCAATCTTCTTTGTTACTTCATCAAAAAACTCAATCAAGTTTGTGAGATATGATTTCCCACGCACAAAGCCATGTTGACTATCCCTAATCAGTCCTTACCTTTCCAAATACATGTACATCCTGTCCCTCAGGATTCCCTCCAAAAACTTGCCCACCACCGAGGTCAGGCTCACCGGTCTATAGTTCCCTGGCTTGTCTTTACCATCCTTCTTAAACAGTGGCACCACGTTAGCCAACCTCCAGTCTTCCGGCACCTCATCTGTGACTATCAATGATACAAATATCTCAGCAAGAGGCCCAGCAATCACTTCTCTAGCTTCCCACAAAGTTCTCAGGTACACCTGATCAGGTCCTGGAGACTTATCCACTTTTAACCGTTTCACGACATCCAGCACTTCCTCCTCTGTAATCTGGACATTTTGCAAGATGTCACCATCTATTTCCCTAAAGTCTATATCTTCCATATCCTTTTCCACAGTGAATACTGATGCAAAATATTCATTTAGTATCTCCCCCATTTTCTGTGGCTCCACACAAAGGCCGCCTTGCTGATCTTTGAGGGGCCCTATTCTCTCCTCTTTTGTTCTTAATATATTTGTAAAAACCCTTTGGATTCTCCTTTTAATTGTATTTGCCAAAGCTATTTCATGGCCCCATTTTGCCCTCCTGACTTCCCTCTTAAGTATACTCCTACTTTCTTTATACTCTTCTAAGGATTCATTCGATCTATCCTGTCTGTACCTGATATATGCTTCCTTCTTTTTTCTTAACCAAACCCTCAATTTCTTTAGTCATCCAGCATTCCCTATACCTACCAGCCTTCCCTTTCACCCTGACAGGAATATACTTTCTCTGGATTCTTGCTATCTCATTTCTGAAGGTTTCCCATTTTCCAGCCATCCCTTTACCTGCGAACATCTGTCTCCAATCAGCTTTTGAAAGTTCTTGCCTAATACCGTCAAGATTGGCCTTTCTCCAATTTAGAACTTCAACTTTTAGATCTGGTCTATCCTTTTCCATCACTATTTAAAAATTAATAGAATTATGGTCGCTGGCCCCAAAGTGCTCCCCCACTGGCACCTCAGTCACCTGCCCTGCCTTATTTCCCAAGAGTAGGTCAAGTTTCTCTGGTAGGTACATCCACATACTGAATCAGAAAATTGTCTTAAGAAATTCCAGTCGATGTTTGGCAAGTTAAAATCCCCGACCTTACAGATAGCTGAGATCTCCTTACAAGTTTGTTTCTCAATTTCCCTCTGACTCTTGGGCGGGGGGGGGGGGGGGGGTCTATAATACAATCCCAATAAGGTGATCATCCCTTTCTCATTTCTCCATTCCATCCAAATAACTTCCCTCGATGTATTTCCAGTGTTTTGTGAGAATCTTTAGATGTGACATTAAACCAGCCTGCCTTTTCAGATGGACGTAAAAGATCCGCTGGCACTCTTTTGAAGAGCATGGAATTATTCCCAGTGCCATGGCTAATATCTGTCCCTTAACTGACATTACATATACAGTTTATCTGTTTTTTCATGTTGTTTATGGGAACTAGCTGTACATAAATTGACTGCCATGCTTCCTTTTTTAAAGAGTAACTAGACAGTCAAAAGTATTTACAGTAATTAGTTCTGAAATACTTTGGGTGCCAGGCTTTCATAAAAGGCACTAAATGTAAGTTTTCCTTTCAGTCAACTAACAAACTGATATTAGACCAACTCCAGGTTACTAAGCAGAGCAGTGATTGGATAAAAAATAATAATGCAGGTTTTGAGAGAACCAATCTTAGAACAAAGAAAATTTAGAGCCCAGGAACAGGCCCTTCGGCCCTCCTAGCCTGAGCTGATCCAAATGTACGGTCTAAACCTGTCGGTCAATTCTTAAGCATCTGTATCCCTTTCTCCCCACCTACTCATGCATCTGTCCAGACGCATATTAAATGAATCTACCGTGCCTGTCTCTACCACCTCTGCTGGCAACATGTTCTAAACGCCCACCACCCTCTGTGTGGATCTTAGTCAATAACACCTTATTACCTTGGATAAAGTGACACTGAGGGAGGAGGATTAAAGTTTAAACATGACTAAATCTTTGCATTGCATATGAGGAATTAATAGTACAGTTAGAAATAAATGGGTTTGATGCTAATCACCATTGTAAAGATATGGTTACAAGGTGACCCAAGTTGTGTGTCCAACAGAGACATGAGCACAGTTAGAGGTGAGTGTTGCAAAGGTAATATGGCGATTTATGGGGATTTGAATCTTCAGATCAGCTGGAGAAACTAAACTTTGGGGGCTTGATGTAGTACTGAAAATGTGTTGCTGGAAAAGCACAGCAGGTCAGGCAGCATCCAAGGAACAGAAAATTTGACGTTTCGAAAATAAGTCCTTCATCAGGAGTGAGGAGAGTGTGTCCAGCAGGCTAAGATAAAAGGTAGGGAGGAGGGACTTTGGGGAGGGGCAATGGAGATGTGATAGGTGGAAGGAGATCAAGGTGAGGGTGATAGGCCGGAGTGGGGTGGGGACAGAGAGGTCAGGAAGAAGATTGCAGGTTAGGAGGGTGGTGCGGAGTTCGAGGGAATCGACTGAGAGACAAGGTGGGGGGGGGAGGGGAAATGAGGAAACTGGAGAAATCCGAGTTCATCCCTTGTGGTTGGAGGGTTCCCAGGTGGAAGCTGAGGCGCTCTTCCTCCAACCGTCGTGTTGTTATGTTCTGGTGATGGAGGAGTACAAGGACCAGCATGTCCTTGGTGGAGTGGGTGGGAGAGTTAAAGTGTTGAGCCACGGGGTGGTTGGGTTGGTTGGTCCGGGTGTCCCAGAGATGTTCTCTGAAGCGTTCCGCAAGTAGGTGGCCTGTCTCCCCAATATAGAGGAGGCCACAACGGGTGCAGCGGATGCAATAGATGATGTGTGTGGAGGTGCAGGTGAATTTGTGGCGGATGTGGAAGGATCCCTTGGGGCCTTGGAGAGAAGTAAGGGAGGTGGTGTGGGCGCAAGGTTTGCATTTCTTGCGCCTACACCTCCTCCCTGATCTCCAGCATCTGCAGACCTCACTTTCTCTTTGGGCATGATGTAGTAGTCACTATCAGAATTAAGAAGTCTGTATCATCATGGACTGCAGTTTAGAAAGCGTTTTCACTTAACATTGTGAATCATGATTCTCTATCTGTGAATTCTGTTTTTATTCATTTGTGGGACTTGGGTGTCACTAGCTGGTCAGCATTGATAGCCCATCCCTATTTGCCCTTGAAGATGATGAGCTGCCTTCTTGAATTGCTGCAGTCCACTTGCTGTGGGTTGACCCACGATGCCAGTAGGGAGGGAATTCCAGGATTTTGACCTAAAGACTTTGAAGGAATGGCAGTATATTTCCAAGTCAGGGTGGTGAGTGGCATGGAGGGAATTTGCAGGTGATGGTGTTCCCAAGTGCCTGCTGCCCTTGTCCTTCTAGGTGGAAGTGATCGTAGATTTGGAAGGTGCTGTCTAAGGATATTTGAATTTCTGCAGTGCATCTTGTAGATAGTACAAGCTGCTGCTGCTGAAAGCTGTGCTGGAGGGACTGAATGGCACCACCAAAAACAATCAAGCAGGTTACTTCGTCCTGAATTGTGTCAAGCTGCTTGAGTGTTAGAGCTGCAACCATCCAGACAAGTGGGCAGTATTCCATCACACTCCTGACTTGTCTTGTAGATGGTGAATAGACTTTAGGGTATCAGGAGGTGAGTTGTTCACTGCAGTAACCCTAGTCACTGACCTGTTCCTGTAGCCACTGTGTTTATGTGGTGAGTCCAGTCGAGCTTCTGGTCAATGGTAACCCCAAGGATGTTGACAGTGGGGAATCAGTGATGGTAATACTGATGAATGTCAAGGGGCGGTAGTTAGTGTCTCTTATTGATCATAGTCATTGTCTGTCTGGCATTTGTGTGGCACGAATGTTACTTGCCACTTGTCAGCCCAAGCCTGGATATTGTCCAGATCTTGTTGCATTTGAGCATGAACTGCTTCAGTATCTGAGGAGTCGCAGATACTCAGAATACTCAAGTATCAAATATTTTCAAGATGGAGATTGATAGATTTGTGAACATAAAGAGCATTAAGGAATGTGGTTAGTGTGGGAAAGTGCTGTTAACAGAGGATCAGCTAAAATCTCACTAAATAATAAAGCAAGTTTGAATGGCCTGCTGCTCACTTTTCCTGCGACTATTCAGCAACATGCTTGCTTGAAAATGTATGAGAAGTTCTGAATTGTCTGAGGGTAGCTCGTAGTCATTCCTCAAATTCATTTTTACTTTCTGATATTTAATGGTAAGCTTTAATTATGCTTTCTGATGTATCAAAACATATCACTGTAACATTTAAAAAAATTATGAGCAATAAAGATGATATAGCCATTCAAGAGAAAAAAATTGTCATTGGTTGGATGGCTGTTCAATTGAAAATTTTGTAGTCAACCAATTGAAAGGTGACTTTTTTAAAAAAAAAATTCATGACTTTTATTCTAACCTTGTTCTGGGATTTGTCTGTGGAATGCATGATCAAGTTGCTGCTTCATCTGACCATCTCTATATCAGGCCATACATCAGCCACTAGAAAGTACACTACAGAAGTGTCAGATGGTTGTTTTTTTTTTCTTGTTTTTATATTGATTCCAGCTGCTTGCTCATATCTCTACTAACTTCCATACAGTATGACTCTCTGGCTGCATATAAAGATAAATTCTGGTTTAAGCATAATGTAAATTTGAGAGTATGGTGTATGCATGCAACAAAATACTTTTATTAAATTTTCAATAGAATAATCTTTATTAGTAGCTTTGAATTGTGAAATAACAAAAATAAAACTCTGCATTATTTTGTGTATTTCACAGCAATAATGCTGTTTAACATGTTTGGAGTCCCCCTTGTTGGAGCAGATGTCTGTGGTTTTCATTGGACCACCACTGAAGAACTCTGTGTGCGCTGGACACAACTTGGATCATTCTACCCCTTTATGCGGAATCACAATGACTGGAAACAACCGGTTAGTCCTTTGGAGCCCATTAAGTAACTGACATTTGACTTATTGAATTACTAATTTTAGTTATTTTAAAAGGGTGTGTGTGTATGTACAGTACCTTTTTTGAATGCAGTGTGAAATTAAAAGATTAATCATTAGAATTCTATCCAGTTATAGATCCTGTGAAAAAAACTGAGTTACCTATACCATTTCTAACTGGAAAAGGATATTAATTCCAAAGCAAAGTTTACCCTGTGTCATTCTTTTAGTTTTTAACAATGTTTGTTTGGTAAGAAGCTGAACTTGCTGAAGGAGGGTTTGGGAGAAAAGCAACTTTGAAAGGAAATTTTTTTAAGGGATGAATTCTAAAAGTCTAGCATTTCTGAACCATTTGGACCCTCCCTTCCACAATATTGGAGTTTCAGTTCTAGTCTGAATCTGGATTTGAAAGAAGAACACTCGTCTGAGAAACTGGTATATGGCTGTGTTCAGGAAGTAAGTGGGAGGCATAAGACCATGATTGTGAGTCAGAAATGGAGACTGGACACAATTGAAAACAGGGAGTAGATGAGCACCCATTCACATAGCAAACACCATTAGAACAAATCTTGCACTGGTCAGGGATTATATGCCTCATTGAAACAAAGCATTAGATTGATTGACTTTCTTTGAAGGCTTACTGTATACAATGGGAAAGATACCATGAGGGAAAGGAGTGAAAATTCTAACGTGAAGCTCAGTCTGAGATCTTTTGGATGTTGCCCTTTTATATTTTAAAAAAAAGTTAGCATCTAAGGTTTTAAGATTTAGGGCGCAAGAAGCGTGCTCTACTAGTTCAAAAAAGGCTTCCAAAAGAAGGAAAGCAAAGCACTTATAAAGCCAAAAACACTAAGTAGATCTGAGTCGAAAGTGTGGTGCCAGAAAAGCACAGCATGTCAGGCAGCATCCGAGGAGCAGAAGAATTGATGTTTCGGGCATAAGCCCTTCATCGGGAACGAGGCTCACTTTTTTCCACCTAAGTAGATCTGGCAGCATCTCGGCAGAGATAGTCAATATTTGAAAATTGGATATAAATTAACTTCAAGACTTCAATATTAATGTAAGCAAAAATTAGTTCCAGGCCAGCCTCACTCTGTCAGGTACTTTTGAGGATTTGTCTAAAGTCAGCTGCTGGTGATACCATGATCTGATCTTGTACCTCATTTCTGTGATCTGCTTCTGCATCCTCATTCGTTCAATAGTTTCAAAGGTTGAGACCTAAAACTAGACCCATTCATTTCACAATCTCTATAAAACGGTTTCTGATGTGAATGGACGTTTTACCTCTGGATGCGAATACCAATTGTAAAATGAATTTGATTTTGTTTTCCAGTCTCAGGAGCCATACGTCTTCAGTGAGTCTGCACAATCAGCAATGCGAAAAGCTCTCTTCATGCGATACACGTTGTTGCCTTTCCTCTACACGCTTTTTCACAAAGCTCATTCAGCTGGAGAAATGGTTGTCCGACCATTGTCATTTGAGTTAGTTGCCTTTTTCAATTCCTATGTATTTTAAAAAAAGGAATCTTCACCCTAGTGAGATTGGTAATTAATAGCTGTACAGAAAGCTGAATTGACACTAATTCAAATCTTGTTTTGCCTATGGATTAATTTTAGTTCAGTATGATTTTAATCCAAAACGAGAACACATGGAACCAGAAGTGATCATGATTCATGTCAGTAATGATTGGAAGGTAGAAGGCAGTTGGAATAAAGGATTTGCTTAGAATACACCAAAAGTACTGTAAGCAAGTTGGAGTACTGCATTTAAGGAAAGCTATGGAATGTTTGGAGCAATGATTTACCAAGATGATGTCCAGACTCCAAAATACAAATTACTCAAAGATCACATAAACTAGCATTATATTTCTTTTCGGCACAGTCAGTGATTTTAATTAAAAGTTTAAGATAATGGAGGAACAAGTAAAGAGTAACTAACTGTCAAAAGAATCTTGGGCAAAGAGGTGTTGTCTGCATTTTGGAAGCAGACCATTCAAGAGTGAAACTGGGAAATACGTGTGAAACAAAAGCACGTAGAACTTATTCAACCACAATCTGTAACCTTATGCTGTGGCATAGAATAGGGGCTATCATTATCATTGTACTAGAGGATCAATCTTGGCTCAATATGAAGTATCCGAGGCCATACAAAAAAACAGCAAAAGACCTATGTAAAATTGAGATGTCAGTCTATTCAAGCTACAACACAACATGCCAGTCAAGCAGTGCAAGGAAGCATGAGACAGAGCTAAATGATCCCACACCACCTGGATCAAATCGAGGCTCTGCAGCCCTACTACATCTAGCCAGAAAGGTTGGTGACAAGTGAACCACTCACTGGAAGAGGAAGCTTCTCAAATATTCCCATCCCTTTTGATAGAGGAGTCAAGCACATCCATACAAAAGATAAAATGCTGAAGTATTTGAAAGCATGTTAAGCCAGATGTGCTGAAAGAAAGATGTTCAAAAAAATGATGTTAATGCATAACTGTATGTACTTCGTATGCTGAGAATAACTAGATTGGCTGTTAACCACCACAATCGGCTCCCGAGGGCCCTAGCACCAAAGATGCCAGTCTTTAATCAAGTTGCTTCACCCCATGTCTTATCAAAAACTGAAGGCACCAGATACTAGGAAGACAGTGGGCCTTGACAACATTCCAGCAATAATACTGAAGCCATGTGCTCCAGAACTTGTCATGCTCCTAGCCAAGCTGTTTTAGTACAGCTGCACCACTGGCATCTACTTGGCAAAAGCAGAATAAATCCAACCTGGCAGTTAGTACCCCATAAGTCGACACTCAATCAGCAAAAGATTACCTAGACAATAGGTGCAGGAGTAGGCTATTCTTCCCTTCGAGCCTGCACCACCATTCAATATGATCATGGCTGATCATCCTTAATCAGTATCCTGTTCCTGCCTTATCTCCATAACCCCTGATTCCACTATTCTTGACAGCTCTATCCAACTCTTTCTTAAATGAATCCAGAGAATGGGCTTCCACTGCCCTCTGGGGCAGAGCATTCCACACAGCCACCACTTTCTGGATGAGAAGTTTCTCAAGCAACATTTACTCGACAATAATCTACTTAGTTTGAATTTTCAGGCCCATTCGGATCCTGGTTACACTGAAGCATGGGATAGAAAAGCTGAACTTGAAGGGAAGAGCAGGTGACTTCCCTTGCCATAAAGGCAGCATTTGAATGAAATTGGCATCAAGAAACCACAGCAAAACTGGGGTCAATAGGAATCAAAGGGAAATCTCTCCTGGTTACAGTCATACCAAGCACAAAGGAGTTTGTAGTATGGTAGATTGGTCATTTCAATCCCAGCGCATCTCTGCTGTAGTCCTCTGACAACATTCCAAGAAATTCAACACGATCAATAACACTACACTGCTTGAATGGGCACCCTATCCAATGGTTTGAGCATTCATTACCTCAAACACATTCACAATGCCAGTAGTATCTATTGTCTACAAGACTCCCCACAGTTTCTTCCAAACCTGTGACCTCTATCATTAATAGTAAGGAAAAGGGCAGCAACAAGGAAATAACCATCTGCAAATTCCTTTCCATGGCACACACCACCCTGACTCTTTGCACTATATCACCTTTGCTGACACTGTCAAAATCTTGGAACTTTCTAATAACAGTATGGGTGTACCTACACCACATGGAATGCAGCGAACGATACCTTCAATGGCAGTTATATGTGGACAATAAATGTTGGCCCAACCACTGAACACATTACATGAATTAACTTTGGAAAAGCTCTTCAAAATGCAATTTATGCAAGAAATATTAATTTCAAATTGAGATGTTGATGAATTTTCATGAAACGGTACTCAGAATATTGAGTAAAGGTGGGCATATGGATTAGGTTTCAGGATGTGTTGAGTGGTATTGTTGAAGCTTCAGTCCTTTATCAGCAATGTTATCTGGCTTAGAGGAATAGACATTTAAATGCAAGTCTGTAGATGATGGTAAATTATAAGGAAACAGTAAGTAGTGTGATAAGCTAGAAAAGGAAGGGGCACGACACTCAGTTCCATGTGTGAAAGCATTAACTTAGTTGCTTTGGATTTGTAAATAATGAATTGATATATATTGATTTATAAGCAACATGAAACCACAAAGGAATTTGGATATGCATGTAGCTCACTTAAACTATTGCAAAAGCTAATTTTTTTTTGTTTGTTGGCCTTTTTTCCCCTAAGCGGACAGAATTACAATTAGCATTAAATTATGCTGTTGTTGCACAAAGCCTTTGCAGTATTAAGTTTTCTATTGGGGAGTGAACCACAGGAAAAAGATTGATTTTGGAAGGGGTACAGTGTGGATTTGTCAGAACAATAACAGGAGAAATTGAGGAGAAACTACACAAACTTGGCCTGTACTTCCTTTCATTGAGATAGTTTAAGGATGGTCTAACAGCGGTTTTATAATAGAGTTTTGATCAATTAGATAAAAGGAAACATTTTTTTTCAGTGGAGGATTTGAGACTATTTAAGACCTATTTTAAAATTTGACTTTCTAGGAATGAAATCTGTTAACACATTTTCCATGAAATGAATAGGAGGAATGTGGAACTTCCCCCAAAAAGACTGATAACTGAGTTCAAGAAAACTTTTGAGCATTATTAAATATATTTTTGTTGACTAAATGTATTAAATAATTTGAAATGAAGACATGTAAAATGAGTTGATCTGTGAATTAATCTTAATCAAGTTGAATGGCAGGCTGTAAGTACTGAATGTTCCTATGATCATTGACCCAGTTGCAAACAGTAATTATTTTTGCTGGACCCTGAAAGTGTATACTATTTTCAGCACCTTGTATTTGAAATTATAATTCAATATAGTCTACATGCAAAACATGCATATACCAAGTGAGATGTCAAAAGGACAAAACGATCTTGAATCTAATTGTGATCTGAGCCAGATGTTTGGATAACAGTGGGCTTATTTTTGTAGACAGTTCCTTATTTAAAGAGGACCAGTTGTTCAAATTCACCTCAGAGCAGTAAAATTGTGTTTGGTATTTCACCAGTGAAATATTGAAATTTTTGAGACCCTATTAACCAGTGATTTCTCCAATGTTTATAAGGATGTCCTTTACTGTTGTTATCATTAGGTGGTTTCTTGTCAGGAGCAATTATAATGTCTGCTTTAGGACATCTTTAAGGAAAATAATCCAAGTAGTTTTGTCAAATCTCTTGTGTTGGAGTTAATCCACATATCAATATGTTGTCCTTTGCTTTAGATTCCCTCAAGATCCAAACACTCCAAGCATTGATCGTCAGTTTATGTGGGGTGAGACACTCCTCATCACTCCAGTATTGGAACCTAAAGCATTGGAAGTGTCTGGCTACTTTCCTCCAACAACATGGTACAGTCTGTATGATGTAAGCGTTATGTTATGTTGCATTCTTGACGATGATGTTGCATCCAATGCCATCTTGGATTGTATATAGTACTAAATCCATGGGCTTACTGCAATCTACATTTGTGCCATTCTCTGATCTGACCCAGCATTCAAATTAGACCAAAATGCTTGTACAATTGCCTTGCACATTTTTTTTTGTTAGTTTAATTTATGTGCTCAGCACTTACTACCTGAAGGCTATGTTGGGAAATGCCACACAAAATAACTACTTTATTCAAATCTGTGAATCACATTGATTCAGCTAAAATCAAACTAATTAATTATTTAGTTAACAGTGTAGTATTTACCTTTAAAGGTACAATTTACCTTTATTTTAATATATCTTCCTGTGATCTTATTTTAACCTTTTTTAGGGTTCTGTTATCCATAGCAAAGGACAGTATATTATACTGCAGGCGCCATTAGATACTATTAATGTCCATATACGAGGAGGCTGCATTTTACCTACACAGGTAAGGGTATATATGACTTCAGTGGAGATGAATGGTACAAAATGAGTGATAAGAATTCAGATGCTTCTTAAACAATCAAGCTGATTTCCATTCCCAGGTTTCTTGCCAGCTGATATTTAATTTTGGTGTAACAGAAGAGGGAATCCTTTTTCAAAAGCTCCCCTTTTTAACCTTTTTTTTGTCCTCTTGTTTCATTTGAAATGCATTTTTTTTTTTGTTTTAACATGTCTTGTTTCCTGGCCATGTCTCGCTTCACTGATTAAATTGCATCGTTAATGAGGCCTGCAATTGAACAGCTCAAATTAGAATATAGAATCAGAACAGTACAGCATAATACAAGCCCTTCAGCCCACGGTTATCTTAATTAAAGATCAACCTAATCTACACAATCCTCTATTTACTGCTGTCCATGTGCTTGTTCAGCAGTTGCTTAAATATTCCTCGTGTCTGGCTCTACTACCACTGTTGGCAGTGCATTCCACGCAGCCAACACTCTGCTTAAAGAACTTATCTCTGACATCTCCCCTATACCTTCCTCCACTCACCTTTTAAAATTTTGATCCCTCATAACAGCAATTTCTGACCTGGGGAAAAGTCTCCAGCTATCAAATCTATCTATGCCTCTCCCCTAATCTTGTACACTTCTATCAAGTCACCTCTCTTCCTTCTCTCCAGTGTGAAAAGCCCTAGCTCACTCAATCTCTCTTCGTAAGACACGCCCTCCAATCCAGGCAGCATCCTGGTCAATCTTTTCTACACCCCCTCTAAAACATCTACTTCCTTCCCATAATGAGGTGACCAGAACTGAATACAATATTCCACAAGTACTCTAACCAGGGTTGTATAGAGACGCAGAAAAACCTCACGGCTCTTAAACTCACTCTGCCCCCCCACCCCTCCAATTTAATGAAAGCCAAAACACCTTACGATGCCTTAACAACCCTGGTGGAAATTTTGAAGGATCTATGTACATGGACCCCAATATCCTGCTGTTCCTCCACACTGCCAAGAATCCTGTCTTTAACCCTGTATTCGCATTCAAATGTGACCTTCCAAAATGAATCACTTCGCATTTGTCCAGGTTGAACACCATCTGCCACTGCTCAGTTCAGCTCTGCATCCTGTCAATGTCTTGTGGTAGCCTACAACAGCTCTCAACACTAACTACAACACCACTGATTTTGTGTCATCGGCAAACTTACTAACTCATCCTTCCACTTCTTCCATGTCACTTATAAAAACTACAAAGAGCAGAGGCCCAAGGACAGATTCCTGTGGGACACCACTGGTCACTGACCTTAGGCGGAATACTTTCCAACCACTACCACTCGCTGTGTTTTTAATCAGCCAATTCTGTATCCATACAGCCAAATTTCCCTGTATCTCATACCTTCTAACTTTCTGAATGAGCCTACGGTGAGGAATCTTATCAAATGCCTTACAGGAGTCATAGAGATGTACAGCATGGAAACAAACCCTTCGGTCCAACCCGTCTATGCCGACCAGATATTCCAATCCTATCTAGTCCCACCTGCCAGCACCCGGCCCGTATCCCTCCAAACCCTTCCTATTCATATACCCATCCAGATGCCTCTTAAATGTTACAATTGTACTAACCTCTCTCACATCCTCTGACAGCTCATCCCATACATGTACTACCCTCTGCGTGAAAAAGTTGCCCCTTGGGTCTCTTTTATATCTTTCCCCTCTCACCCTAAACCTGTGCCCTCTAGTTCTGGACTCCAAGACCCCAGGGAAAATACTTTGCCTATTTATCCTATCCATGCCCCTCATAATTTTGTAAACCTCTATAAGGTCATCCCTCAGCCTCCGACGCTCCAGGGAAAACAGCCCCAGCCTGTAAATCTATATATTTTATATATCAACCTTCATCAACTTGTCTCATCATATCCTCAAAGCACTCATAAGGCTTGTGAGGCATGACCTGCTCCTCATAAAGCCATGCTGACTATCTTTAATCAAACTGTTTCTCCAAGTAGTCATAAATACCATCTCTCAGAATTCTTTCCAGTACCTTGCTTACCACAGACCAAAAACTGACTGGTCTGTAATTCCCAGAGATTTCACTATTTCCTTTCTTGAACAGAGGAACAACATTCGCCTCCCTCCAATCATCTAGTACTACTCCAATGGAGTGTGAGGATGCAAAAATCATCGCCAGAAGTGCAGCAATCTCATTTCTCGCTTCCTGTAGTAACCTTGGATATATCTGGTCTAGCTCTGGAAAACTTGTACATCTTGGTGCTTCCCAGAATTTCCAGCACATCCACTGAGATTAATATTAATTTGTTCAAGCCTGTTAACCTGGTTCAGTTTTTCACTATCAATATAGTCTCTTTCTAATGAACACTGAAGCAAATAACTCATTTAGATTAGATTAGATTACTTAGTGTTGAAACAGGCCCTTCAGCCCAACAAGTCCACACTGACCTGCCAAAGCGCAACCCACCCAGACCCATTCCCTTACGCTTACCCCTTCACCTAACACTACAGGCAATTTAGCATGGCCAATTCACCTAACCTACACATTTTTGGACTGTGGGAGGAAACCGGAGCAAACCCACGCAGACACGGGGACAATGTGCAAACTCCATACAGTCAGTCGCCTGAGGTGGGAATTGAACCTAGATCTCTGGCGCTGTTAGGCAGCAGTGCTAACCACTGTGCCACTGTGCTGCCCCTAAGCAACATACACGAGCATCCCGGGGTGGGTTCGAACCACCAACCTTTCGGTTAACAGCTGAACACGCTAACCAGTTGCGCCAAAGTTATCTCCTACCTCTTAAGACTCCAGGCACAAGTTCCCTCCACTATCACCGATCAGCCCTACCCCTTCATCATTCTGCTATTCCTCATGTAAGTGTAGAACACTTTTGGGTTTTCCCTAATCCTTCCCAATCGAGGCTTTTTTGTGTCCCCTCCTAGCTTTCCTCAGTCCATTTGAGTTCTTTCCTAGCTACCCTGTAATCCTCTAAAGCTGTGCCAGATCCTTGCTTCCTCAATCTTAAGTAAGCTTCCTTCTTCCTCTTGATGAGAGGTCTTTTTCTCTTGTCATCAAAGGCTCCATCACCTTACCATTCCTTGCCTGTCTCAGTGAGACAAAGTTATCGAACACTTGCAACAAGTGCTCCTTGAACATTTCTGTTGTGCATTTCCGTAGAACAATTGTTCCCAATTTATACTCCACAACTCCTGTCTAATAGCAGTATAATTTTCCCTCCCTTAATTAAATTCCTTCCCATACTGTCTGTTCCTATCCCTCTCCAAGGCTATGGTAAAGGTGAGGCAGTTGTGGTCACTGTCACCGAAATGTTGTCTCACCAAGTGATCTGACACCTGGTCTGGCTTGTTGCCGAGCACCAAAACCAATATGGCCCATCTATATATTGAGTTATGAATCCTTCCTGGATACACCTGATAAAATTGGCTCCATCCAGACCATCTGCATTAAGGAGATTCCAATCAATATCGGGGCAGTTGAAGTCACCCGTAACAACAACTCTGTCACATCTGCACCGTTGCAAGATCTGCTGTCTAATCTGTTCTTCAATCACTCTTCTGCTATTTTGGGGGGGGGGGGGTCTACAGAAAACACCCAATAAAGTGACTGATCCTTCCTTTTCCTGTTACAGACTTCAAACCATACTGACTCAGTAGACAAACCCTTCTCAACAATTTTTTTTTGCAGCTGTGATGCACTCTTTAATTAACAATGCTACAACCCCCTTACCCCGCTCCTTGTTCTTTTTAAAAGATCTAATCCCTGGATCATCCAGCAACCATTCCTGCCCCATCTCCGTTATGGCCACAACATCGTAGTTCCAAATTATGATCCATGTTCGAAGTTCCTCTTATTCCTGACACTCCTTGCATTGAAACAGACACACTTGAACCCATCCCTTTGCCCTATCAACTGTGCATCTTTCCTGACAGACTCTCTGCATTCTATTTATGCCCATTCAACAACTCTGGTTCCCATCCCCCTGACAAAGTAGTTTAAACCCTCCCAAAGTGCTCTGGCAAATCTCCCATCCAGGACATTGGTGCCTCTCCAGTTTAAATGCAACCCATCCTTCAGATACGTAGATCATTGGAGTATCTTCTGGGGAAGGTGGGACATGTGTGTGAAATCCTCCCTCCTGCGCCAGCCTTGTAGCCATTTGTTTAACTGCACTCTCTCCCTGTTCCTCACCTCACTTTCACGTGGCACTGTTAGTAATCCTGAGATTACTACTCAGTTCATCCTGCTTTTTAGCTTCCAATCTAACTCTGAGATCATTTTTTAGGTCCTCATCCCTTTTCCTAGTTATGCCATTGGCTAATGTGCACCACGACTTCTGGCTGCTCATTCTCTCCCTCAATCAGAGACATCTGAACCTTGGCACCCAGGAGGCAACATACTTTCTGGGAGTCCCATTCACGACCACAGAATTTCCTTTCCATTCCTTAACTATTGAGTCTCCTACCACTAATGCTTTTCTGTTCTACTGCCTTCCGTTTTGAGCCACAGAGCCAGACTCAATGCCAGAGGCCTGACCACTATGGCTTTTCCTGGTAAGTTCCCCCACCACCCCCAACAGTATCCAAAACGGTATACTTATTATTGAGGGGAACAGCCACATGGGAAACCCTGTATTGTCTGCCTATTCTCTTTCCGTCCCCTAACTGTAACCAATCTACCCTTTTCCTGTACCCGAGGTGAGATTGCTTCCTTGTAACTCCGCCTGCCGAATGATCCGAAGTTCATCCAATTCAGGCTCCAGATCCTTAATGCGGTTTCCGAGGAGCTGGAGTTGGGTGCACTTCCTACATATGAAATCAGTGGGGACACTAGTGATGACCCTTACCTCCAACATCCTACAGGAGGAGCATGCAACTGCCCTAACATCCATTCTCACTGTTTTGAATTCCCAAAGAGACTATTGAAAGACTGGTAAAATCAGTGATTCGGCACACAAAACCCTTTGTTTTTGGTTAGAAGAGGAGGAGAATGGGTGGGACACACTACCTAAGTAGTGCTTCAGGTAAAGCAACCACTTACTCAGCAATCCTATGTCCGCTCCCACTCAGCGTGCGGTCCACCTATGCACGAGATAAGTTATTAAAGGATTGATTTACCTTCCCAACAGCCCCTGGTCCTCCCTCCCACCGCTCTTGCTGCTGCTGCAAAAGTTGGTTCCATTGTTTGTGATCTGCAATTCATTTCAAATTTTTTTTAAATAGTTCTCTTCTCAGATGCTAAGGTTTTGTTTTTAAGCTTAAATTTCTTTCCTAATTGTATATCCTCCAATACAGGAACTGCTATGGTTATGGAGTCATACAGCATGGAAACCGTCTGACCTTCGCTCCGATCAGTCAGTGCCACCCACAATCCCAAATTAAACTAGTCCCATGCCTGTGCTTGGCCCATATCCCTCCAGACATTTCCTATTCATGTACTTATCCAAATATCTTTTAAACGTTGTGACTGTACACACATTCATCTCTTCCTCTGGAAGTTCATTCCATACACACCACTCTGTTTGAAAAAAGAAATGGGTTCCATATTTATTTTTAAATCTTTCTCCCCTCACCCTAAAAATATGTCCCCTTGTTTTGAAATCCCCTATCCTAGAGAAAAGAAACCTGCCATTTACCTTATCGATACCCCTCATGATTTATGAACCGCTATAATATCACCCCTCAACCTCACACACTCCAGTGAAAAAAGTCCCAGCCCCCCCTTTAGAATTCAAACCTTCCATCTTCAGCAATATCCAGGTTAATATCTTTCCTATAACAGGGTGACCAGAACTGGACACAGGAGTCCCAAAGAGGCCTCATCAATGCCATTGATAACCTCGATACAAAGCCCCAATTCCTAGACTCAAATGAGCAATGAAGGCAAACGTGCTAAATGCTGCCTTAACCATCTTACCTACGTACTTGAACTCCTTGGTCTCTGTTCTACAACACTACCCAAAGCCCCATTTTTAATTGTACAAGTCATTTTTTGTTTAAAAGATCTTTCTATTGTACTTGTACTGGTACAATATTGTATTTCACCTGTTCTGTAACTTTCTTTACAGATTTCTCTGCAAGCAAGTTGCTTTCTTCACTGAAGTTTTCTTTGTATTTTGCAAGTTATTTCAGCTAGGAATGCACATTGCTATAGTATTTCAGCTTTTCCTTTGGCTTTGTCAGGCAGAAACTGTTTAATTATACAACATTTTTTTTTCTATTGGGTACCACTTAAAAATGTGCAACCTTTTACAATACAAAAACTAGATTGGTGGGTAATATGAAATGACATCTAAATATCTCTTATTGGGACCTTCTTAACAGTGAATAGGTAGTCAGGAAAAAATGACCACTTGGGGGCCAAAATGGAGATAAAGAAGCAAAGAGGGTTTATGAGAGAAGACTAGTAGTTAATATGAAAGGCAATCAAAAATCTTCCATAATCACAGCAATAATAAAAGCATGGTAGGACTGTTTCAATACCAAAAATGGGATTTACACATTTACATGAGAGACGGCTGCGGTGTTAAATGAGTACTTGTCATTTGTAATTGGCTACAAAACAAATACTACCAAGGCCATCATGACAGAGGAAGAAACTGTCACCAGAAGGGTTTCAAATTAATTAGAGTACTAACAGTTTATCTAATACCTAAATTAATAAGGGCCAGATGAGATGCATCCATGTACATTGATTGGAAATTGCAGTGTCACTGACCAATTATTTTTCGACCTTCCCTGGATTCAGGAGTAGTGTTGGAGAATTAAAAACATTTATTCCCTTTTCAAAACATGTTGTAACAATTTTCCCAGCAATATACAGATAAGTCAGTTTATCTTTGCTGGGAAAATTCCAGAAACAGTATTTAGGTAATTATTATTATTCCCATGAATTGTTTTGGAAGGTACAGTGAGGATTTGCAAAAGCAAAAGTCATGTCTAACTTGCTGGAGTTTTTTGAAGAGGATTGATGAATGAAAGGCTGTTGATGTGGTGTACACTGACTTCCAAAAGGCATTTGATACAGTGTTCGAAAACACACTTATGACAAGTTGCGGTTCATGGAACGAGAAGAATAGGAGCTACATGAATACTTTATTGGTTTAGGGATAGAAAACAGTAATGGCTAATCAGTATTTTTAAGGCTGGAGGTAAGTTTGTTCTGGAGTTTCCTAGGGGTTAGTATTGAGACCTTGCTTTATCTGATACATGAATCTGATATATTGGCACATGGGACAATTTCAGAGTTGGCTCTTGGCACAAAACTTGGGCGAATGATAAACTGTGAAGATGGCTGTGTAGAATCTCAGTGAGTGGGTGGATAGATGGCAGAACAGGTTCAATGTAGAGGTGATGCTTTTTAGTACAAAGAACATGGAGAGACAATACAAAATAAAATGTACAATACTAATAAGTGTGCAGGAGCACACCTGGAAATAAATGCATATAAACCATCAAAAGTGGCAGAACAGTATAGAGAGCTGTTTAAAAAAGCATATACACTAAATCCTCTGTTAGTTTATGACTACTCATATCAAAAAGTGTAAAGTAACAAAATTCAATACCACAGACAAAATGGTATATCTGCAAATTTTAACCTGAATTTTTGTTGGGCTTGAAACTTGCAAATTTCACCATTCACAGGAGTTTTCAGAAGTGTTACCCTCGTGCATACACAGGAGTGACTATAGTATCCTGGACTTTATTAATAGGGGCATGGAGAAGGCTATGATGAACTTGGATAAGACACTGGTTCAACCTCAGCTGCAGAATTGCATAGAGGTTTGAATGGTAATGATAGGAAGAATGTTAATGCATTGGAGAGTGTGAAGAAGAGGTTTTGAAAGTGACTGTAGAGAAAGTTCAGTTATGTGGCAAGATTGGAGAAATTGAGACTGTTTCCTTGGAGAGAAAGCAAGTGGGAGATTTGATGAAGATTTTCAGAGTGGATAGGGAGAAACTGCTTCTGCTCCTAAATAGATCTAGAATCAGAGGGGAGACAGTTTTATCTTGCAAAAGAATCAAACGGTCCAAAGATGTGCAGGTTGGGTGGATCACTTTTGGGAAATGCAGCGTTACAGGGATAGGAGGGTTTGGTCTGATGGGATGCTCTTTGGAGGATCAGTGTTGACTTGATGGGCTAAATGGTCTGCTTTCACACTATACAGGTATGGAATTTAGTTCTTCTGATCCAGAATTTGGCAGCCACCAAAACAGAGTTGAATATAATTGTATGTCACATATTATGATTCCAAGTGAGCAGCACTCTCATTTTAGACTCAATTGTTCATCAAATGCTGCTGTCAAACATGCTTTTCTAATTCTGCGATAACGTAACAGACCATGTTTTAGGTTGCATTACTATCCATGACTCTGGTGTTCCATGGTTCTGATAGCTGCTTCAGTACTACTTCATTCTTGTCATTAAATGTGCAGTATAAAGTACTTTCATAAGCAAAACTAATACTGATGTACTTCCTTTGTTTTGGATAATTATGGTTACCCAAGTGATGATATTTGAATTTACTTTCAATCAAGGAACCCAATACTACAACTGCTGCCTCTCGTAGGAACCCATTTGGTCTGATTGTGGCACTTTCTGATCAAGGAATTGCTAGAGGAGAACTCTTCTGGGATGATGGTGATAGTCTGCTGAGTTATGAAAATGGTGATTATACAGAAATTATTTTCCTGGCAAAAAATGTAAGTGTGGCTGATTTTTAAATACTCAGAATATTGATTGTATAGAATCCTGCCTTTAAAACACATCTGCACTCTAGCTATGACAACAAAATGTGATAGTCTGACTTTCTGATAATTTGTCAGAGTCAAAGAATTTCTGATTCTTTCTTTACACGTGAAACTCTAAATGCATAATGAAGGTAGTTAGAATATTAACAATAGCAAAATAACCTACATGATTTGCAATTAAGTTCCTCAACCGATGAGTAATTCTTTAGGAAATCCTAAATAGGAAACTAGGTTTAAATAAATACAAAACAACAAAAGCTACATTATACATTTTCTTGATCCTAACTTGTAATTAAACAGAATTCAGCAAATTTCCTTTTTGATCAATATATTTAAACTAATTTGGTGGGATTTTTTAATGAAGGTTACAAAAGTAAACTTCAGATAAAGATTCAAAATTGTCCAAAATCGATGTTTTTGTTTACATACTTCTAGATTGTAATACACTCTATTTATACACTGTGTGAGATTGAAGTATACTGACCTTTGTGTGGTAGTTTATTAATTGTTGTTTTCTTTCCACGCCTTCTTTCATTTCCACACACACTTAGAATGTGCTGTTCAGTGAAATAATCCATTTGAATAGCCAGATAGACGGCCTTAAATTGGATAGTGTCATGGTATTTGGAGTTCCGTCAGCCCCACAGAAAGTTTCTGTTAATGGATTCTGGATGTCTGACTTCTCTTACAGAACAGACACAAAGGTAAGGGCTTAGGCTTTGTTTAGATTGCATTGTAAGACAGTTGATAGACAAGTCATAATTTCAAAGTTGATTGTTTTAACTGAAGGAAGTTTTTCAAGTTCATCATGTAAAGTATTTAATATATTCAAGCAAATATAGATAAATGTATTTGATAGTTATGTGCATTTCCTATATTTGATTTTCCTTTTTCTTTTTCAGGTATTAAATTTGCAGAATCTGTCTATTCTATTAAAAGAACAGTTCACAATTGCTTGGGTCTGAAGTGAAACAGAACCTGCACCTATCAAGAAACTTACCACAACAGAACAGACAATAATCATAAACCAATGATACGACTGACGATCATTAAAAAGAATATTTATGGATTGTGTTTCATAGTTGGACAAAATTACTGCACGTCATTTGAAATCGAATTAAGGAAACAAAGATTTATTGTGCTTGGACATGGTACCAATTGCAACTTGTAACTTAATATGGGAGGGGGGTTCAAATGGGAGAAAGGAATCTATAGTTGAGCTATCTCCCCCTTTGCGGCATTCATGGCATTAAACAAAGCTTCAAAGGAAATTGAAGAACATTGTACTCTGTCACAGAGGAGCTCGGAAGCATTGTTGTAGTTTTTGGGACCCCTCTGTTAACATTCTCTGTTTATGGTACAAATTTTATTCCTTACAGAATTCATAGTCGCAGAAAGGGAGTCCATGGTGGATTGCGGGTAACCAGGAACTGAAGAATAAAGTTATCTTTCTTAGTCCTCAAAATGTCATTTGAACTAATCAGTATTTTAAATTGAAACAGCACTGTGTTTTCCAAATTGTCCTTTATGTGGAAATTGCAATTTTTTAATAGATAAGCAGAAGCACTCACCTAGCTTCATAAGAGTTGGTTAATGCAAGAGACTTGTTTAATTGAGAGATGGTGAGATTGCAACAATTAAAAATTATGCATTTTATGCAACTGCATTGAAACAGTCTTGTTTTTTTTTTAAACTATGTAAGTGTTCCAAGATGGCTGAAAGGTTGTGGTCTATTTTTAATAAAAAATGCTTCTGTAGAATTGACCTTTCTTGACTGCTGCTCCTTCATCAGATAGCTGTGGAGCAGGATCATAAGACACAATTTATTGCAAAATTCTGCAGAATTGTGGGACACTGTGTGTTTCCTTTAGTACAAATTCTGTGAAATGCAACTGAAAAGTAACGCTATTTGATTTCCATCTGATCAGCCTGCCATGGCATCTCAACCAGTTTGAATGGTTATACGGTGCTGTTAAAGCTATTAGTACAGCTGTCATAGGCACTCTTAAATTCCTACATCAACTTTACAACGGTTTGTCAAAGGCAAAAAAAATCATAAAAAAAATTCATTATCAGCGGAATTTCATTGTCTTCAGCATGGGAAAATTCCAGGCAGCCCTTATTCTTTCTTTTGGAGTTACTTCGCCTTTTCCTACTGCAGTCTAAATAGGCCCCTTTGCAAATAATTCTAAGGGTACAGTGATTGAAGATTCACCTTTTTTGCTTTCATGGGGCTGGCTGCTCAGCCATTGTACTCCTTTTCCATATTATCCTCTTCCTTCATCCATCATTCATCCCTTTCAGCATCAGTTTGCAGATAGCTGCACAAAGTTTGTGAGAAGATTTGTAGCTCGGGTGCTCGTTGTTGTGGTTCTGTTCGCCGAGCCGGGAATTTGTGTTGCAGACGTTTTGTCCCCTTTCTAGGTTGACATCGTCAGTGCTTGGGAGCCTCCTGTAAAGCTGCAGGGTGTCACCTAGACAGGGGACGAAACGTCTGCAACACAAATTCCCAGCTCGGCGAACAGAACCACAACAGATAGCTGCACCTTTGATAATTTCACTCCAATTACACATCTTCAGTGCGCATAATAACGATTGCTCCCACTTTCCAACAGGTCAATCTCTTCTGCGCTCCGAGAGAATTCAATGCCTATTATTGTGTAAAGTATTTTTGGGATAGTTTTTGATTAGTATCTGAATGTAAAACTGGTATTGCAGATTAGTCATCTGTCATTATGGACAGCACATTTATATATCCCAGCGTTTTTTTTCCAAATTAAAACCTCATGCAGTTTATTTTTCGAATAAAGTAGTCGTTTTGATGGGTCTAGAGATGTTTAAATGAAGATATTAATTAATGGTCCTGAAGTTTCCAATTTCGTCAGCAGTGAAGTACCAGTAATATAAATATATATTATAAAAATGTGAACATTGAAGTATTAAGAATAGATGAGGGAAGTGATGAAGTTACCTCTCTCCGTCCGCCATGTTCTCTGTTGCTCAGAGACGATTACAACAACCCGGCCGCTGTCCCAGGGCGCTGTCGGACTGTACCATGCTTTGGGAGAGGGGGTGTGTGTGTGGAGGTTGTGTTGTCAATGGTGAGAAGGCAAGGAGCAGACACCCCTCCCCGTGACCGTGTGGATGTGGACCGGCCCAGTGGGTGAAGCCGGAGCTGTCATGTGACTCGGCTCCCCGGCGGTTTGCTCATTTCTGGTTCTCGGATCAGGAGGGTCACTGAGGGAGAGACACTCGGTGAACCGTGAGCTGCTTCTGGTTGTTACTTACAATGTGGGAGAAGACTGGAGTGTGACTGAATCCAACTCCTCGGCTCGGTGTTTCCAGCCTTTTCCACTTTCTATCGCGGCCTCAAATACCCGATGAAGGAGCAGCGCTTTGAAAGTTTGTGGTTTCCCGTAAACCTGTTGGTGTAACCTGGGGTCAAATACAGTGGTACCGGGACTGCAGAGCACAACAGGAGGAAGTCTGTCAGGCCATCCAGCCTGTTTCACAATTCGGCACACCTCACACAGCCTTTCGCTACTATTTTTAATCCTATTTACCAACAACTACCTCAACATTTAGTGTTAGAGTAAGCATTTTAATTTGTTGTTTCACGTTGTTAGATTTTAATTTCAATGACATTTACAGTACTGGAACTGTCAGCGTTAAAAGTTGCATTCCAGTATCATTAGCAGAAGTTTGTCGTTGACATTCTGTATAAACGGAGGCAGTGGCATTGGGCAACGTACTTGCTGACTTTGCAATTCTTTTCAGTATATGTCTTTTAAAGTTGATTTTGTAACGTCGTGCTGGGGCATTGCTGGTGATAGATCACCAAATGGGCATTTTATTGTGCGTGAGCCTTGCGTAGACTTTAAGAATGTTATTTGACTTGATTTTGGAATAGAAAGTTCCAGTAGGCTGCACTGCCTAGAGCAAACACAATGTAAGGATAATATAGATAAATACAAATGTATTAAAACAATATTTCAAACTAATGCTACTTAAGTCTAAGTTTTTGTTTCCTTCGTCAGAATGGCGTAGCCTAATTTTCAATATGACTGATAGGTGGCTAATGCAATAGTTTTATGGATTGCAAGATACCACACAAACACAAAATTGGTAAACAATGGATTAAGTTTTTCCCTTATGGTGTTTATTGGCAAATAAACATTGATAACACTAGGGAATCTACTTCATTAGCAGTATGTCATCTTTAACATGGTATTTAAGCAAGCAGAGGTTACCTCTAATTTAGAATCTAAACAAAATATATCATGTAAAACAATTAGCATTCCTTCAATTTTTCACTGAAGTGTCAACCTGCATTATATGCTCAAGTCAGGGCTAAACTGAAGCCAGATCTTTTAATCCAGAAGTGAGTATGCAACAAAGCTGACGTTAATGAAACTGATTTGGGAAGTGGTGATTAGATGTCCAAAGTAAACCAATGTTCTTCCTGACCACTCCGCCCCCACCCCACTCCGGCCTATCACCCTCACCTTGACCTCCTTCCACCTATCACATCTCCATCGCCCCTCCCCCAAGTCCCTCCTCCCTACCTTTTATCTTAGTCTGCTTGGCACACTCTCCTCATTCCTGATGAAGGGCTTATGCCTGAAACGTCGAATTTCCTATTCCTTGGATGCTGCCTAACCTGCTGTGCTTTAACCAGCAACACATTTTCAACTGTGATCTCCAGCATCTGCAGACCTCATTTTTTACCCTGTCCAAAGTAAAGTTGAGTTGTGGATTCCAGAAACTTTAATGCAAAGTCAGCGATCTGTTCAAAATGATGTAGTATATAGTTAGTTATCTGAAGGATGTTGACCACACTTGTCTGAAATCCACATCGCAGAAGGAGGCCATTTGGCTAATCTGTGAACTCTAGCCCTTGCTTATTTCACTTTTTTAGGCTACCCCATTTCTGTTTCTCTTCATGTAGATAATAAGTTTACTCTTAATCCATTTTGGGTGATAGTGAGTTATGCATTCTACTGTTTTTGGTATTTTTCTGAATTTTATTTGATTAGTGGTTATCTTCTATTTATGTCCTATTATTTTGGATAGGCCCACAAGTAATAGTGATTTTTCACATCCTTAAATTTGAAGATTCTCCAGGGAAACAAGCTGCAGCTTGCATATTTCCTGATCACTGCATCATCTTAACTTTGGTAATATCCTTGGAAATCTTTAGTACAAACTCTCCTGTACTTTAATAATCATTTTAGTACTCGGGACCACTATGTTCAGGTCTGTTCCCCAAAGTGTAATTTCACTTAAGTTCTATATAAAGTTAACAATACTCCATAAGTTTCATATTTTATTTTCCTAGAAGTGATTTCTAGAAATTTGGGTTTAATAACTTGCATTGCTCTTTGTTTCTGCACTCCTAGACATCTTTTCCCTCTACTTAATTTACTTTTAGATTTGAGCTCCCAAAGAAATCATGACCTACCAAAGTCATCAACTTCATTCTGTGAACATTCCATTCCATTGTGAAGTATCTTGTTTATCAACATTAAGTTGTAGTATGAGATTATTGTTCCCTGTTTTGAACACTAACTTTTTATTTTAAACGTTTCTACTCTGTCCTTTAGGTGGACAAAGTGAACCACAACGTCAAGATCAACTGCCTTGTCATCATGTTCCCACAACATTACAAAGCAGAAAAATGTGCTCTTGCTTCAGGAAATGAAGGAAAGGTGCTAGCAGGATTTCCGACTGTGACAAAGCCAAGAATGCCTGCAACTCATGTTGTTAAAAATGGAGCAATCCTTCTTAGTGTCATTTTAGTTGTTGTAATTACATACCATAGTTATTTTACTCTGGAGTCTCAAGTGATTCCTAGGCATGTTAAAATGAGGATGTCTAAACTAGATTTATTGTGGCAATACCCACATGATAAAAACAGAACAGACACTTCAGAAATACTGAACCAGCTGCCATTCAATTACAGTCATCACAGTGACTCCCAGTGTGATATTGATCCGAATAGTAGGTTTGATTGTGCTTTCAATGAAGCGATTGACGTGATGAAATGTCAGAGGCGTGGCTGCTGTTGGAATTCAGCAGCCAAAGCTGGTTCTCCACCCTGTTTCTTACCATCAAACTATCCTTCTTACCACATGGATTACCTTTCCCCAACAAGTACTGGCTACACAGCCTCACTGAGCCGCAGTGAGATGACACTGTTCCCAAATGACATAATGACACTTCAGTTGAATGTAATATATGAGACATCTGGCAGACTTCATTTTACTGTAAGTAATGGTAATTGAAAAGCTAATTTTGGGATCATAAAGGAAGCTCCAAACAGTCAGTGTGATAAGTGCTGATACAGTCATTAATAATCTCTAAATTCTCAATTAAATTGGAAGTACTGTTGAACATATTTAACCTTCACAGCTCAAGTCTAGTAAAGGAACACAAATAAAATGGGTTTAAATTTTGTTTGAACTCAGAACAAATTTCAGCGTTTCTCTTTATTGGGTGTCATCCCCAATTATAAGAGCTTTTAAATTTGTGAATCACCCATGTTTCTGGTAGTAACTTTTCATGCTGTACTTGAAGAGCCTAAGCTTAAAATTGACCAGGTGTCATACACTCAAAAGGAGCACATTTTATCAGTGACTGTTTGTTTCTTAAACATTGTAAACTTATTGCTTATTTTGGATCTGTATTTGCCCTTTTACAAACATGTTATTCATCAAAGGAAGAATGTGAGTTAATGGATAAATCTTTTTCTCAGTGGGTGATAAATGGGATCCAAGTCAATGTGTTTGTTGATAGAGTTCCGGTTGGAATGCCATGCTTCTAAGAATTCTCGTGAGTGTCTCTACACTACATTGGACAAACAGGCAGAAAACTAGCCACAAAACAACATGACCAACTCTCACTAGTATCCTTACATACTTGTGAGGAAGGACACCACTTCAACTGGGTCAACAAATCCATCCTAGGACAAGCCAAACAGAGACACGCACGAGAATTCCTAGAAAAAAAATAGGAAATGATGTCATCACAGGAAATGACATTACCAACTCAAGGAAACCCAAACAAGAAATAGAAAGTGGGTTACATCACCAATGCTTCATACAGAGGCTCACTGAAGACATTACCTAGTATGGTGGTGAAACATCTGAAACCGAACCTTCTAACTTAACAAGCAAACCTATATCCAGAACCTCGAGCTATAGGGAGAGATTGAAGAGGCTGGGCTGTTTTCCCTGGAGCGTTGGAGACTGAGGTGTGACCTTATAGAGGTTTATAAAATCATGAGGAGCATGGATAGGATAAATAGACAAAGTCTCTTCCTTGTGGGAGTCCAGAACTAGAGGGCATAGGTTTAGGATGAGAGGGGAAAGATATAAAAGAGACCTAAGGGGTAACCTTTTCACTCAGAGGGTGGTGTGTGTATGGAATGAGCTGCCAGAGGAAGTGGTGGTGGCTAGTACAATTGCAACATTTAAAAGGCATCTGGATGCGTATATGAATAGGAAGGGTTTAGAAGGATATGGGACAGGTGCTGGCAGGTGGGACTAGATTGGGTTGGGATATCTGGTCGGCATGGATGAATTGGACTAGTCTCGGGCGCTGTGAGACAGCAGTGCTAACCACTTTGCCACCGTGCCACCCACAATTGTATGCTTTTTTAATTATAAATGTAAGCTGTTCCTTGTAAATTATTGGATGTCTCCTAATCATTAGAGTTGGAATAGAAAGCTTACAGTACTTTTAAATTTTGACATTAATAATAAATCTGATCCATCAGCTATCATATTTTCCAAGACTGACTGAATTGTAAAATTTTACATTATTGGTTAAAACAGCCTGATCTATTGGTAACAAAGAAACACAAGGTCAGTAATAACATCAGTTATGCTTAAAGTAAAATACATTTGGAAGGTAAGTTTCTCTCTTAAGTAAACCGTATGTTTTTGGCCTGCAGCTTAAGGATCCAAGACGTAAACAGTACGAGGTTCCTATTGATGTTCCTAACGTCACTGAGAAAGCTCCAACTCAACTCTATACTGTTAGATTTTCATCTAGACCTTTTGGCATCATTGTGCAGAGGAAATCAAATGGTCTAGTTCTGTA
Source organism: Hemiscyllium ocellatum (assembly GCF_020745735.1). NCBI lineage: Eukaryota > Metazoa > Chordata > Chondrichthyes > Orectolobiformes > Hemiscylliidae > Hemiscyllium > Hemiscyllium ocellatum. The sequence goes on along the minus strand of NC_083425.1, from coordinate 21,398,869 downwards.
AGTGTAATTAGCATTAGTATTTATTTTTATAGAATCTTCACTTATGAAATTTAAATTTCAATCCAAAAGTTGTAGAAGGTTTGGAACTATGTGGTCCTGGCAGAACTGAAGCTTTGGGGGAGCCAGTTAATGGTAAGTATTCCGAGCATTATTGATGAGTCCTTCTATTGCTTAGTCAATTCTATGAGTAATATATTGACATTACGTGCAAGTGTTGTAACTGCATCGGAACAATTTGACTAGAAGCAGAGCTACTTTACATGCCTTTGGTATTGCAGTTAGCATTTTGTTGAGTTCCATTAACCTTAATGTCATTGGTGATTTTTTGGTAGAGTCATAGAGACGTGAAGCAGACCCTTCGGTCCAATTCATCCATGCCGACCAGATATCCCAACCCAATCTAGTCCCACCTGCCAGCACCTGTCCCATATCCTTCTAAACCCTTCCTATTCATATACGCATCCAGATGCCTTTTAAATGTTGCAATTGTACTAGCCACCACCACTTCCTCTGGCAGCTCATTCCATACACACACCACCCTCTGAGTGAAAAGGTTACCCCTTAGGTCTCTTTTATATCTTTCCCCTCTCATCCTAAACCTATGCCCTCTAGTTCTGGACTCCCACAAGGAAGAGACGTTGTCTATTTATCCTATCCATGCTCCTCATGATTTTATAAACGTCTATAAGGTCACACCTCAGTCTCCAACGCTCCAGGGAAAACAGCCCAGCCTCTTCAACCTCTCCCTATAGCTCAACTCCCCCAACCGTGGCAACATCCTTGTAAATCTTTCCTGAACCCTTTTAAGTTTCACAACATCTTTGTAATGGGAAGGAGACCAGAATTGCACACAATATTCCAACAATGGCCAAAACCAATGTTCTGTACAGTGGCAACATGACCTCCCAACTCCTGTACTCAATATTCTGACCAATAAAGGAAAGCATATCAAGTGCCTTCTTCACTATCTATCTTCCTGCAACTCTATTTTCAAGGAACTATGAATCTGCACTCCAAGGTCTCTTTGTTCAGCAACACTCCCAAGGACCTTACCATTAAGTGTGCAAGTCCTACTAAGATTTGCTTTCCCAAAATGCAGCACCTCACATTTATCTAGATTAAACTCCATCTGCCACTTCTCAGCCCATTGGCCCATCTGATCAAGATCCTATTGTAATCTAAGGTGACCTTCTTCACTGTCCACTACGCCTCCAATTTTGGTGTCATCAGCAAACTTACTAACTCTACCTCTTATGCTCACATTCAAATCATTTATGTAGATGATGAAAAGTAGTGGACCCAGCACTGATCCTTGTGGCATACCACTGGTCACAGGCGTCCAGTCTGAAAGACAACCCTCCACCACACCCTCTGTCTTCTACCTTTGAGCCAATTCTGTATCCAAGTGGCTAGTTCTCCCTGTATTCCATGAGATCTAACCTTTCTAACCAGTCTCCCATGGGGAACCTTGTTGAACATCTTATTGAAGTCCATATAGATCATATCTACTGCTAATCTAAATACATGTATGTCCTATCCTTCAGGGTTCCCTCCAACAACTTGCCCACCACCGACGTCAGACTCACTGGTCTATAGTTCCCTGGCTTGTCCTTACCACCTTTCTTAAACAGTGGCACCACGTTAGCCAAACTCCAGTCTTTTGGCACCTCACCTGTGACTATTGATGATCCAAACATCTCAGTAAGAGGCCCTGCAATCACTTCCCTAGCTTCCCACAGAGCTCTGGGGTACACCTGATCAGGTCCAGTGGGAGAGCACTTCGGGACAGCGACAATAATTCTATTAGTTTTAAAATAGTGATGGAAAAGGTTAGCCCAGATGTAAAATTTGAAGTTCTAAATTGGAAGAAGGCCAATTTTGACAGTATTAGGCAAGTATTTTCAAAAGTTGATTGGGTGCTGATGTTAGCATGTAAAGGGATGGTTGGAAAATGGGAAGCCTATAGAAATAAGATAACAAGACTCCAGTGAAAGTATATTCCTGTTAGGGTGAAAGGAAAGGCTGGTAGGTATAGGAAATGTTGGATGATGAAAACATTGAGGGTTTGGTTAAGAAAAAGAAAGAAACATATGTCAGGTATAGGCAGGATACATCCAGTGAATCCTTGGAAGAGTATAAAGACAATAGGAATATACTTAAGAGAGAAATCAGGAGGCCAAAAAGGGGACATGAGATAACTTTGGCAAATAGAGTTAAGGAGAATCCAAAGGGTTTTTACAAATACATTAATGACAAAAGGGTAACTAGGGAGAGAATAGGGCCCCTCAAAGATCAGAACGACGGCCTTTGTGGGGAGCCGCAGAGATGAGGCAGATACGAAATGATTATTTTGCATCACTATTTACTATGGAAAAGGACATGGATGATATAGAATATCTTGAAATTAATTACAGAGGAAGAAGTCTTGAAATGCATAAAAGTGGGTAAATCCCCAGGAGCTGATCAGGTGTGCCCTAGAACTCTGTGGGAATCTAGGGAAGTGATTGCTGGGCCTCTTGCTGAGATATTTGTAGCATCAATAGTCACAGGCGAGGTGCTGAAAGACTGCAGGTTGGCTAACATGGTGCCACTGCTTTAGAAAGGTGATAAGAACAAGCCAGGGAACTATAGACCAGTGAGCCTGATGTCGGTGGTAGGCAAGTTGTTGGAGGTAATCCTGAGGACAGGATGTGCATGTATTTGGAAAGGCAAGGACCGATTAGGGGTAGTCAACATGGCTTTGTGCGTGGGAAATCATGTTTCACAAACTTGATTGAGTTTTTTGAAGAAGTATCAAAGAGGATTGATGAGGGCAGAGTGGTAGTTATAATCCATATGGACTTCACTAAGGCATTTGACATGGTTCCCCATGGGAGTCTGATTAGCAAGGTTAGATCTCATGGAATACAGGGACAACTGTGGCGGCACGGTGGCACAGTGGTTAGCACTGCTGCCTCACAGCGCTAGGGACCTGGGTTCAATTCCCACCTCAGGCGACTGACTGTGTGGAGTTTGCACGTTCTCCCCGTGTCTGCGTGGGTTTCCTCCGGGTGCTCCGGTTTCCTCCCACAGTCTAAAGATGTGCGGGTCAGGTGAATTGGCCCTGCTAAATTGCCCGTAGTGTTAGGTAAGGGGTATATGTAGGGGTATGGGTGGGTTGCGCTTCGGCGGGTCGGTGTGGACTTGCTGGGCCGAAGGGCCTGTTTCCACACTGTAAGTAATCTAATCTAATCTAATCTAACTAGTCATTTAGGTACAGAACTGGCTCAAAGGTAGAAGACAAAGGGTGGTGATGGAGGGTTGTCTTTCAGACTGGACACCTGTGACCAGTGATGTGCCACAAGGATCAGTGCTGGGTCCACAACTTTTTGTCATTTATATAAATGATTTGGATGTGAGCATCAGAGGTGTAGTTAGTAAGTTTGCTGATGACGCCAAAATTGGAGGTGTAGTAAACAGCATAGAAGGTTACCTCAGATTACAATGGGATCTTGACCAGATGGACCAATGGGCTGAGAAGTGGCAGATGGAGTTTAATCTAGATAAATGTGAAGTGCTGTATTTTGGAAAAGCAAATCTTAGCAGGACTTATACACATCATGGTAAGGTTCTAGGGAGTGTTACTGAACAACGAGACTTTGGAGTGAGGGTTCATAGCTCCTTGAAAATGGATTCGCATGTAGATAGGATAGTGAAGAAGGTGTTTGGTATGCTTTCCTTTATTGGTCAGAGTATTGAGTACAGGAGTTGGGAGGCCATGTTGCGACTGTACAGGACATTGGTTAGGCCACTTTTGGAATATTGCGTCGTCTTCCTATTGGAAAGATGTTGTGAGGGTTCAGAAAAGATTTACAAGGATGTTGCCAGGGTTGGAGGATTTGAGCTATAGAGAGAAGCTGAATAGGCTGGGGTGGTTTTCCCTGGAGCGCGGACACTAAGCGGTGACTTTTATAGAGGTTTATAAAACTATGAGGGGCAAGGATAAATAAATAGACAAAGTCTTTTCCCTGGGGTGGGTGAGACCAGAACTAGACGGCATAGGCTTAGGGTGAGTGGAGAAAGATATATAAGAGACCTAAGGGGCAAGTTTTTCACGCAGAGTGTAGTATGTGTAATACCGTCAAAATTGGCCTTCCTCCAATTTAGAACTTCAACTTTTAGATCTGGGCTAAACTTTTTCCATCACTATTTTAAAGCTAATAGAATTATGGTCGCTGTCCCAAAGTGCTTCCCCACTGTACCTGATCAGGTAATATGTGTATGGAATGAGCTGCCAGAGGAAGTGGTGGAGGCTAGTACAATTGCAACATTTAAAAGGCATTTGGATGGGTATATGAATAGGAAGAGTTTGGAGGGATATGGGCCGGTTCTGGCAGGTGGGACTAGATTGGGTTGGGATATCTGGTTGGCATGGACGGGTTGGACTGAAGGGTCTGTTTCCATGCTGTGCATCTCTATCTATAATATACACATTTTTTTAAAAAGTCCTTAGAGTCCTTGTGGTGCACGTTTAACCTGAGATCATCTATCTATATTTACAACACAATCAAAAACAGAGATGTGCAAAAATGTAACACTTTAGCAGTATAAACTGAGTTATTTTCATTGTTATATATGTGCTTAATAATTGGAACACAGACACATGAAACTTCGTATAACAACATTTCTGGATAACATACTCATGAGTTGTATTTTGTTTATTTACCATTTTTCACTAATTTTATTCTGCATTTTTAACAGCCTGAACACAACAGTGGGGCCATTGTTTTATGCTGATCAGTTTCTGCAGATCTCCACCTCCCTGGCCTCAAAGTATATCTCGGGTCTGGGAGAGCACATGACAAATTTGATTCTCAATCTCAACTGGAATCGACTAACACACTGGAACAGAGATCAAGGACCTCATGTATGTTAGTTTTCTTTTCTTCCTCATTATTGAGGCTTTCAGTGTGCGCCAATCTTGCCCAAGAAGTGGGCAGCAAACCATTTCCAAGATGTCAGTCTTTGAACATAGAATTCTGTAAAGTGCTATAAGTTATAAAAAGTCCTCTCACAAAGGAGTAGACTTGAATACATTCTTGGAGTTCTTTCTTTCATTGTTTTCTCCTGGTGTTCGATATGCCACAGAAAATTACATTCTAGAGTATTTTGTATTAACAATGTGAAAAAGGCAAAGCATAGCCAGTGCTCTGCCTAGGGCTGACTCAAAGTAGTCTGTTAATGCACTTGGTCTCGCATTTTCACCGTGTAGCATTTATAATTGTTTTATACAAGTTCATCCACAAACAAAGAGGAACATTTTCACTGTAGTGAGGCATCATGTTCATTGCATTTTTGCTATTGAACAAATTAGGAAATAAGCGCTAAATGTCTAGTAGCTGTATGTGATAACTGAAGATATTTAGGTTAAGAATTTGTTTGTTCTTTATAACCTTGCAATTTTACCCTGCAATCTGTACATTTTAGGGTTTCCTGGGTATAGAACTGTTTTTAAAGTCAAAATAGCTAGGTTCTAAATTCTCAATACTTAACAGTTGGTTCCTCTGTTGTGACTTAACAAGGTAGGAACAACAAGTGTGCATGAGTCAACTAGAATATACTAAACAAGATATTTTATATGTTTGACAAAAGCTGTGAAGACAGCGTGGAAGTGTCTTTATCCTACAATGCATCTGATTCCTTAAATTTTCCCAACACAATCAATACCTTTCTTTAACTTATAATGTTTAATTAAAGTGTCATAAAAGAATTACAACACAGTAATGACAAAAGTGGGCCAATGGTGACTGAACTTTCATCTTTAACCTTAATTCTGATTTTCACATCCTTTAAGAGATGGTCCATATTACCCCCCTCAACTAACTTGATACAAGAGTCATCTTGCATCACCTCACATTTTTAACTAGTCACACACATTGAATCAAGTGTTCATCTGTTATTTCCTTTCAGTCCCAGTTTTTACATTCCATTGTGAACAAGAAACATGTACTTTGTACAGTTGCTCTGAATATACAAGTGTATTTCTTTTCTCCGTAATTAAGCTGTTATATATAATTCACACGGATACTAAAGCAATTGAGGCCAAATATTAGTATTTATTCCAAGCAAGCTATCTTCAGAAAATATAGCAGTTTGGTCAACAAATATGATTAATCAAGGCATTTAGTTGGCTAAAATTAAATTAAATATTTGTGCCTTGTTTAAAGATTGTGTCATACGAAGTAGTATTTGTGCCAGGCAATGACCATCTCCAACAAGGGAGAATCTAACAATTGCTGCTCGACATTCAATATCATTGTCATCACTGAATTCCCCCTACTGTCTAAATCATGGGAGCTCCATTGATCTGAAACTGGACAGGGCCAGCCACATTAGTACAGAAGGTACGGAGCAGATCACAGGGGCGTGACCAACACCCCCACCCCCCAGCTGCTCATGCATAATACTTGGCTGCTATCTGCAAAGCACAAGTCAGGAATGTAGCAGAATACCTCTAAGTGCAGCTCCAACAACATTTGAAGCTTGCCTCCATTCAGAACAAAGCCTACTTGATTAGCATCCCACCCCATCATCTTGAATATTCACAACCAATACACCATTGCTGCTTTGTGTACCATCTATAAGTGCAATACAGTTGCTCTGGCAGCACTTTCCATATCCCAGTCTCTACCACTTATTAAGTCAAGGGCAGCAGATACATGGGAACACCACTATCTGTAGGATCCACTCCAAACCCAACAAAATGCTGACTTGCAGTTCTTTCACTGTTGTTTCAAGATCCTGGAGCTTTTTTCAGGTGCTCTAGATATTTTCTAAATTACTTGTTCAGTGTTTTTAATTATACAACTCTGAAGCAGCTGTGACTAGAACTAGGCCTCCTGGCCAAGAAGTAGAGATATACTACCACTGTGCCGTGAGCCTCCTTCAGACACTCTGAGATTGGATTTTAAAATAAACAGTAAGCGATGCACCATCAGAAGGCAATGGGACGTAGACCAATTGAGTAGTGAATTAGATTCACTTAGAAATTCAGTAATTTAAGGTGTATTGCAATAGGTGAAGAGTGTTCAGTATGAGTTAGATTTTATCAGTGGAGTTTGTCATTTAGTTGTCATATTTACCAAGGTGAGGACCAGTCAAGTGAAGTTAAGACATGACAGCTTAACTAAGTTGTGGAATGTTAGTCCTGTAGGATGAAGGTTGAACTTGTCATAGATCTGACCTCCTTTGGACTTAATCCAATTCCATCCTGTAAAACATTGAATGAACATCCTTTCTTTGTCAGATTTTGCTGATATGGCAATTCCTTGCCGTTTTTGCAGTGCTGATCACTTTTGGTGTACCAGCCCCAATCCCAATTCTCTTCCTTTACCAACCAGGCTTGGATCAGTCTTCAGTTCTCCCATCAGTACAGCTGTTGAAACACTGATTCATACCTTGCTCACTATCAGGCTGAACTACTTCAATATTCCCTCTCCCATTTTTCTGCTCTATCTCCCATTCACACCCCAATCTATCACCCCTCAAATGTTGCCCTGCTTAAGTTCCAACTAATTAAGGAGTCTGCACATTATCCCATTCCAAGTCCTCATTATCTATTAACCTTTTAATGGTGTCCATTGACTTCATGTCTCCCCAAATTAATTATTTCAAAATATCTCTACGGACATGATACATTCTGCCTCAGCAATTTTAAGCTTACTGCTCTTGAAATAGTGGCATACCATGTATTTCTCCCATACCTTAGTCTCTGTTAGTCATAAGAGCTTTTGACCATCATGATCTTGCACTCTTGATTTCCTCTCACATTCTCCAACTTCCAACATCTCTCTCCATGTTTAAGAGCCTCCTTGAAACAGGAATTCATTTGGAATAATTATAAATTTATTGACTTTCCCTAATCTTGCGTTATTGTGCTCTGAATCTGCTTGCTAAGAGAGGAATTGTTTCAATCTTTTTTCCACCCACCCTCTTTATTATCTCCCTTTTATTCATGCTCAACATGTGAAACATGTGTTGCCTAACTGTTTGATAATTCTTGGAGCAGGAGTTCACTGTCTACACCACTACAAAAACAAAAAAGTACCATTGCTCTATGCCACAATAGAAACATACTGCTCTTTGCTTGAAGCTATTTTTAAACAATTCGTTAGGATCTCAGCTACTACATTTAATAAGCAGAAATCATTCCTTTCCAATGTTTCAGTAAGGTTTACCGCAAATCCCAATTATCAGTATCTGGAAGTGGCATGTCAAATTTCTTACTGGCATTAGCAAACAAAACTCATACTAAAGAGAATGCTGGAGTTGCCAGTGCATAATAGCTCTGGGTCCTAACTGATTCTAATCTGAAAATAAATGGTTGGAATTGTTGTGGGGAAAATTACCAGCCTCTGAGTCACAGCCGGGGTTCAATGACAGAGTTTATTGTACAAGGAAATATCAGAGGTGATACTCGCTGCTAGTACAATTTTCATCGGTAGCGCAGAGCTTTAAACACCCGGCGCCCACACAGAATACCAGCAGGAATACATGAGAATAACTATTCCATGTGCCAAATAGGGTCCCCAAGATTTACCTATCAACCAATTTAGCCAGCTGTCTGTAATTGTGGCTCCCTGTCGCAAATTATCAAGCTAGTCTCAGGTGGCTTGATGGCTTTTGTAATGTTATAGGAGGCTTCAATAACTTGGGTGATACAATTTGTCACCAATAATTGTACAAACTCCCCCTTGCTGTGTGAATTGATAATCCACCATGTGTCTACTGTGCATAGAGTCTGAGTTCAGCCAACTCTGTATTAATTGCTTCCAGAGCTTTTGAGGTATTATTGCCTAAGATAGTCAGGCCACATACAAGGTAATTTCGGTTTTTAGCGCTGACGACCCCGCTATGCCCGCTCCCTTCCCCCAAATATAGAGATCCCAAGAATCCATATCCCAATGATGATCTCATTGGGGATCTGCCAGTCAGCACAGAATTCCTGACTGATGGAGTGGGTCACTATCCTTCACCGAACCTGTCTCCCGCTGGGGCATGGTACAGTAATGGGTGCAATTGTCTCGACTGCAAATAGGTTTGGGAGGTCTGGAGTGTCTGTCGCATAAGTGCATTTAAATAGAAAAACTGCTGCTTGATAACATACATTGTCCTGTCCTTCCGTCTGTCTGTCCATCCATGTCGCCCCTGATCCCCCGGGTGCACCTCGGCCCCCCCCCCCCCCCCCCCCACAGCTGATAAGTATCAAACGGGTATGTCCATGTGGTGGAGCTGACATGGGTGCCATTGCACTGCCCACATATGAATTGTCTGTCTGCAGTCACATTCAAGCACACCTGCTCACTGCAGGTGCAGGTAAACTGTTCCCTGGTGACTGTACAGTGCCGAAAAGTGCACTGTCTCTGGATGCATGAGTCATTTTTGGGAACCAGGGCATGAACGCATCCCCATTCCTACCCTGTGAAACAGAATAGGTAATTAAATGGGTTTTAAATGAGTCTTCCCCTCCCTAGGCTGGGGTCCCGGCCCCATGGGCCATTGGTCATGCCCAGTTGCACACACCTACCCTGGAGTTCCTGTTTGTATTTCCCTATCTGCCCCTTACACGGCGCTCCCGAGGTGTCTATACTGGTCATGAGGGGTCCACACCAGGGTGGCCACAAATAGGATTCTACTGATCGCACCAGTGGATAGCAGGCAGTTTGGTCTCAATGTAAATTTAGGTGGTTTTATAGAAGTGGTTATCTTCAAATCTTGACATGCTCCTGACAGTCGTGACACTTAAACACAGTGAAATACATACAGGTATATACATTTTGCAGTTAAATAAAGTTATCAGTCAAAGTCGTTGTATTTGTCAGGAGGTGCGGTCGTGCTTCTGTGTGGTTTGTTCTGTTGTGTTTTTGGTACTGCCTCCCGGGATGACCCTTTTGTCTGCCATTTCTGTCTATACCTGGAGAATGGTCAATGACATTAGTTTGGTCACTGGAGTCTTTAAACGGTTTTAGTTGGGTCCAGTACTTCCATGTGCCTTTTCCTTTCATATCTATGCAGGCGCAGGTGTCCCCACTTATTACCATGTCATATGGCCCATTCCATTTTGTGGCAAAGCCTGGTTTGTCAGGCAGTGCTCACACGAGGACGCGGCTTCCTGCTGCTGGTTCCTCAGGGAAGATTTTGAGTTCCCCTGACTTGCCCTTTTCGTCCTGTTTGTCAATTACAGATTTCCGCATCCCTTTCAATTGGGTACTTAATTTTATCACATATTGATGAATTTTGTCATTTAGTGGATCCACATCAGTGCCACCTTTGATTATTGTCTCTGGCAGTTGCATTGCTTGCTCGGTCATTAATTCACATGGTGTTAGTCCAGTTGCTCTTAAATTCATGAGTATGGCTGGCAGCACTTCAGCCCATGTTCTGCCTGAGGTTTGCATAGCCTTAGCTATAGTATTTTTAAGCGTTCTGTCCATTCTCTCTACCATCTCTGAGCTCTGTGGGTGATTTTTGTCTAATGCCAAGAAATTGGCAGACAGTCTTCATGACCTTGCCTGTAAAATATGTCCCTTGGTTGGAGTTGATCTGGAGGGGTACCCCCCTCCCCCGCCAACTCGGGATTACCTCCTCCACTAATATTCTGGCTACAGTGGTCACAGTGCAGCCTTTGGTCAGGAATGCTTCTACCCACCGGGTGAATTGATCTATGATGACGAGGCAGTTCGTTTTCCCACGGGAAGGTGATAGTGGCTGCGTAAAATCTAACCCATGAAGGTGTTCCCAGAGTCACCTAGCTCTGTGCTGGTGTCCTGTTTTAACTTTTATGGGTCTCCCTGGGTTATGTTGTGCACAAACCATGCAATTGCAGTAGTACTTGGCCATGTCTCTTCCATCCCCTTCTCTCCCTAGGTTTGTTATCATGGCCTCTCTCCCTGTATAGGAGAGCCCGTGGTGCAGTTCAAGCAATGTGTCCTGTATACATGCTGGTGCTACCACCTTGTCTGCTCGACTCGAGACACCATCCTCCCCTGTGAATACTCCCTACAGTCTCCATTGCTGTCTCTTCCTGTGGGGTGTCCTCCTGTAGCTGCTGAATTTGGATAGTATATTTTGGTAATTCAATAGTGGCTATTGCTGCCTCATCAATGGCTTCTTGTTCTAGAGCTTCCTGAGCTGCTCAGGCTGCTGCCTGGTTTCTTTTCAATTTTAGCCAACCTGGACTCTCTTTTGCTGGCTCCTTTTGGTGGGCTTTTATTTTTATTACTGCAGCCTCTTTTGACTGTTCACTGGCATGCAACAGTTCCTGAATTCTTAATTGGTTTCTGATAGGGGCTTCCCCCCCTCCCCCCCCCCACTGCGTGGTGGTGTACCCTTATCCACCTCGTGCCACCATGTACCCATGGACTACACCGAAGGCATAGTGACTGTCTGTATATATGTTCACAATTTTTCCTTTTGCTAATTCCAGTGTTTTGGTGCATGCTACCAATTCTGCTACCTGTGCAGACTGACTTCCATTAATTCTTCTGGACATAACTGTTTCAATTTATCATTTACCTGAGCCCATCCTGTTTGGGGCGACCCTGCTACATATTTTCGTGACTTGTCCACGAAGAGGGTCTCCTCGGTGGTGTCTAGCAGGGTATCCTTTACTCTCCCCGTCTTCATCTCCATCTATATCTCCACAGTTGTGCAGTTCCTCAGCCGGGTTTTCTCCCAAATCCCTAACTGTTACCCTGTTAGTGAAGTCACATGGTATGCAGGGTGTGCTAGCTAGGTGGATAAAGAACTAGTTGAGCAACAGGAGACAGAGAGTAGTAGTTGAAGGGAGTTTCTCGAAATGGAGAAAGGTGACAAGTGGTGTTCCACAGGGGTCAGTATTGGGGCCACTGTTGTTTGTAATATACATAAATGATCTAGAAGAGGGCACTGTTGGTATGATCAGCAAGTTTGCAGATGACACAAAGATTGGGGAAGTAGCAGAAAGCATAAGGGACTGTCAGAGATAGATAGACTGGAGAGTTGGGCAGAAAAATGGCAGGTGGCTTTCAATCTAGACAAATGTGAGGTGATGCATTTAGGCAAGACTAATTCTAGGGCGAATTATACAATGAATGGAAGAGTCTTGAGAAAAGTTGATGGGCAGAGAGATCTGGAGTGCAGGTCCATTGTACAGGTGGATAGAATGGTCAAGAAGTCATAATAGTATGCTTGCCTTCATTAGACAAAGTATTGAATACAAGAGCTGGCAAGTCATGTTAAAATTGTACAAGACATTGATTCGGCAGCATTTAGAACACTGTGTACAGTTCTGGTCGCCACATTACCAAACAGATGTGGATGATTTGGAGAGGGTGCAGAGAAGATTTACGAAGATGTTGCCTGGTTTGGAAGGTGCTAGCTATGAAGAGAGGTTGAGTAGGATAGGTTTATTTTCACTAGAAAAAAGGAGACTGAGGGGGGACCTGATTGAGGTTTACAAAGTCATGAAGAGTATGGACAGGCTGGATAGAGACAAGTTTTTTCCCAGGGTGAAAGATTCAATAATGAGAGGTCATGCTTTCAAGGTGAGAAGTGGAAAGTTTAAGGGGGATACATGCAGCAAGTACTTCACACAGAAGCTGGTGGGCGGTTGGAACGCGTTGCCAGCAGAGGTGGTAGATTCATTTAAGATGCGTCTGGACAGATGCATGAGTAGGTGGGGAGTGGAGGGATGGAAATGCTTAGGAATTGACCAACAGGTTTAGATAGTACATTTGGATTGGCTCAAGCTTGAAGGGCCGAAGAGCCTGTTCCTGGGTTGTAAATTTTCTTCTTCTTCTTTATTACCACAGACTGACTTGGGGGTAAAAAGACTGCCTCCCACTTTGCCCTTCTCATATTGAAGTCGGCCTTCAGTTTCCTTGTGTTCAACATGTCTGCTGGGGTGTGTGTAATGCAGAGCAGTTCAGCCAATTTTGCGAACTCAGGTATAAAGCTCCGACTGTAGCTGAATAGCCCAAAGATCTTCCTGACTGCCCTGAGAATGGCAGGTCATGGCATCTGTTGGATTGTCTTCTTGCAGTCATTGGGTATTTCTTTGAGTCCCTGGGATATAAGGTGTCCCAGGTATAAGACATATGTTTTACTAATTTGTGCCTTTGTGGGGCTAACTTTTAACCCTGCGGTTGCCAATTCCTGTAATACCAAACATAAAGCTTCCTGGTGTCCTGACTCTGACTCTGTGGCAATTATGGTATCATCTACATATTAGAGGGCAGTGCTGCCTCCATTTGTGAGGGTCTGGGAGTAAATCTGGTAAATCTACTGTCTTCAGAATGTTGCTCATCACCCTGTGAAAAATAGTGGGGCTGTTGTGGAACCCTTCTGACAGGCGAGTCCACATGTACTGCCTGTTCCTTACAGTAAAAGCGAATTTATTCTGGGACTCAGGGTGTAACAGGTTAGACCAGAATCCGCTGGCTATGTTTAAAACAGTAAAAATCTTGTGTTCAGGGCCAAGCCATTTAGAATGGTGGAGGGTACTGCTGCAATGGAGTGCAGTTTGGGAGTGACCTTATTTAGTCCTATATAATCAATGGTGAACCTGTAGCTCCTGTCAGACCTTATTACTGGCCACATCGGGGAGTAAGTTGTACTTCTGGTTGCTTTCGGGATTCCCTGTCTCACCAGTCCTTGCACTATCTCCACAACTGCTTTTTCTGTTTCGGGTTTTATTGGGTATTGTCAGTGGGGCTTATGCTCCGGTCTGGGAACCCTTGTCGGATCTATGTTAACTAGACCTGTAATAACTTTGTTTCTATCCATACTCCAAGGATGGAGGCGCAGATGGCTCCAAATTCCCCCTTTTACAAGATTCCAGTCCCTACTGGTGGCTGTAGCCACTTTAATAGTTTCAAGGTGACTTGTACGTTTCCCAATCTCAGTCTTTCGACCATCCTGTCTGGGCCAAATCAATTTAACCATTGCACAATTGATTAGAACATTATATTCTGTCGCGAGATCATTGCCCATTATGATGCCCTCGTTACTTTGGCATACATAGAATTTCATGGGGATATATATATTATTTATTTCTACAAGGGCAGTTTTGCTTAGGTAAGCTGATGTTTTATGCCCTCCTATCCCATTGAATTATTTTAAGTGAATCATTTTATTTGTGTGGGGTAAGGGTACGTTTGTGATGGATGCAGCTGCTCCTGTGCCTACTGGCATTTCACATTTCCTCCTTCCTATTACTGCAGGCACGTAAATTCTCCCCTCTCTCTCACCCTCACCAATGGGTGCAGCTGGTTGTCAACTCTGCTGACCTCAGGAGTCCTGCGGTTCCATGGTGTTCCGGGTGGTGTTTGGGGGTGCCCCATGCTTTTCTTAACACACTGCTTTTTATGTCCTGTTCCGTTGCAGTGGCTGCAGTATTTTACATTGTTCTCTGCTCTAACTCTTGTTTTCTGTCCTCCAGCTCATTAACTTGTTCCTGGTCCTTTCTCCACCGACTCGTGGAGGCACTCACTTGTTCAAGTAGACCTGCTAATTGGTAAACTAACATCAACCCTATCTTTTTAGTTTTATTCCGTTTCTGTTTATCTATCTAGTCTGTTGTGCTAATGTCTGGGATGAATCCCAACCACCTTTCTTCATTTTCTCTGACAACCCTTGTCTGTCTGCCTTGTATTTCTCAATAAGATACCTGCAGTATCCCCCTTAAAACTTTGATCTGCTATTTAGCAGATTGTGTACCCCCAGATATCCACAACAGTAAAGTGATCCTAACCAGTGAGGATTCCTCTATCCTCTGGCCAATAATACTGTCCTGGTACCGTCCATATGGCCGTAGTGGCCTCCTAGCAAGGTGTGCTCTACTGGTGGGTCATCTCTACCCATCCAGCCACCACTACTAGTCAGTACCTACCGGTTGGCTGGGAATGCTGGCTCAAAAGGGTGTGCTGTCTAGCAGAACTCCTCTACCCTCCTGGCCACCTGTACTGACCCAACATCTCCTGATTGGCCCAGAAACCTACTTCTAGCCTGGTGTGCTCTCTACCGGTGGGATTCTTTACCCTCCCGGCCACAGCCACTATTCAAGCTCTGTATTACAGACACTCAGTGTCCATGCTTCCCATCTTGGTAACGTGCGCTGCACTGAGGTTTGGCTCTTGGTCAGAGTGATCAGCTCCTCTTCCTCACCACATTGGAAATTATAAGTACAAACAGCACCCAACTTTTACGTTAAATTCTAACTGGACTCAGCATTGTCCACCCCTCCAGAGTCCAATGTTACCTGACTGCCATTTGTGCCTCACAACTCCTAGTGCACTTGGCACCTCAATTCCCACTTCAAATCCCAACCTTCACGTGGGGGAGCTAACCCTTTTAACAACCGGTTTAGGGCAGGGTTTTTGAGACAGGTGATATCTTGTCCTCTGGCTGTTTCAGCACAAGCAACAGGTTCTTACAACAGTTAATATAGTTAACACTGACTCTCCACAGACATGTACTTAATTTTTTTTCAACACAGTGCTGTAGCAAGTTAGACATTACAATCAGTATACCTTTTCAACTGTCTTTGACCCAGTCTGACTCTTCCTGTTTGCAGGTACAAATTGGTTCTTACCCCAGCCCCCCCCCCCCCCCCCCCCCCCCCCCCCCCCCCGATCATGGCCTTTGACCAAGCCACATGCAAACCCTGCTCGCAGCGCCAATTGTTGTGGGAAAAATCACCCACCTCGGAGTCAGAGTCAGGGTTCAATGTCAGAGTTTATCGTACGAGGAAATACTGGAGTTCCAGGGAGAGAAAAAACACCAACAGCACAGTGGTCAAGCTGTGAGTCCTTTCTCAACCCGGAGCACATGTCAAGATACTTTTATACATTTTGTGATATAGGTCAGTAACGAGGTTATTGTCTCTGTAATATGGTTAGTTTATTGTAAGCTTTGCAGAATTGTTAATAGTTTCGATGCAGTCATTGTCAGTTCCAGGACAGCCTTAGTTATTTTCAGCATGGTTGTTGTCAAATTCAGCACAGGCATTGTCAGTTTCAGTGTCTGCACAGGAAGTCCATTGCGATAGTAATGGGTGTTAATCGCTCTTCCTGAGAAGGACAATTACTGTAGCCCTAGCTATTATCACTCTGTATTGAGTCTGTAACAGACTGTTAACATTTCTATCAAAGGTGTTGGCTGCACCCACACACTTCAGCGTGTAGTATATGCTACTCATGTGTATTCTCTCCCCCATCTGTCTTAAATTAATCAACTAGGTTGTGAGTGCATTGTGCTGGCATTCTGGTGGCCCCGGACAGTGTCTATATTTGATCTGCTGTTTCTCTCCATATTGTGGTCCAGCAGCCATCTTGTGTGTCAAGTGGCCAACGTATGGCTCAGTGGCCATCTTGTGTGTCCATGTGCCTAGTGTCACCCTGCCCCGTGCCATCTCCCACTTCAGAATGAAATCAAATTGTGTTCACATTTCTGATCATTGATGTCACCCCACTAGAAATTTATGTGTGAACATCAGGTGATGAATGAAATGATCTCAGTGATGATGGCCTCTTCCCTGAATTGACTGGTGCAAATCAATTGCCAGAGATATGAGTGATGCTCTGGTAGTTTTCTGAGCAAAGCCCAACTAGTCTACTCCAAAGAAGCAGGGAGAGAATACATGCAACAGGATGCCTGAAAGTTTCCCTCAGTTTTTAAAATGAAAAGTAAAGAATAATTTACTTTACTAAAGAATAAAAAGTAAAAATAACTCAAGAATATAATTCATGAACTTTGACTGGTACTGACTTATTTGTTACAGCCACATGCCAATTTATATGGCTCACATCCTTTCTACTTGGTGATGGAAGAAGATGGAAAAGCTCATGGTGTTTTCCTGTTCAACAGTAATGCCAAGGGTAAGAAATTAACTTGCTTGAATATGTAATAGAATTCTGAGTAAAATTCAAGATCTGTTGGAGCTGTTAAATGATAAATCACATTGATCAGATGATGATCTGCAATGCAAGTAAGCATTTTCTCCATGTTTTATATGTTTATTTTGGTTTGTTTCTGGTCTCTCTCACTTGGCTGTTTTGCCTGTCTGCTTTATTGAAACCTTTGGCTGTAAGTGGCCAATTTACAAATATAGAATATTTGTCATTTTTCTATTGTCACAATACGGGTCAGATCCCTGAAGTAATATTTACATTTTAACTGGTAATTTCAAAATATGTATTTGAAACTAAGTGAATGTAAAGTTAGTGGCTGTCTGAGAGAGAAATCCTCAAAGTTTCACTTAAAGAATCCCTACAATGTAGAAGCAGGCCACTCAGTCCATTTGAGTCCACACTGACCCTCTGTACAGCACCCCACAAAAACCACCTCTCTACCCTGTCCCTGTAACCCTGCATTTTCTATTGCCACCCTGGACACTTCGAGAAGTTTAGCATGGACAATCCACCTAACCTGCACATCTTTAGACTGTGAGAAGAACTTGGAGCACCCAGAGGAAGCCCACACAGACACGGGAAACACTTGCAAAGTCCACACAGACAATCACCCAAGGATGGAATCGAATCCGAGTCCTTGGTGCTATGAGGCCACAGTGCTAACCACTGAGCCACCCCAAGGGATCTTCAACCAACAGTTCTTCAAAGTAGGAAGAGGCAAGTCTAAACAGATTGTGATCTCTTGTGACCAGAAAGATAACAAGGGCTGACAATGTCTTGTGGATTATGTTCCAAACTGCAAGTACATTTTGTTCCTATTCCATTTGAAAAATGAAGAAAGACAGGTTTTAAAAAGCTAGTTTCAACTCTACTGGAGTGTGCTAGTGGGACAAAAGGTTCTCGTGTACCAGCAGACTAAGATACCCTGGCACACTAGCCTAGGTTTGAGCATTCTTGTGCCATGAAAGCCACACTTGAAGAACGTCTGCTGGTCACCCCTTTACTGCCAGTAAAAGGATTTCTCTCACTTTGAACTCCTGCAGCCAGCCAGCTAGCAGGCGAGGCAAAAGAAAACAGGACAACAAAAGGGCACTCTCACCATGAATGCCAGAATTCAGTCACTGTTGAAAAGAATCAGAGCAACAGCAACTTTCAAAACTAAAACATTCAGCCAGTAATTTCCATGCCAATGCTGTTAATCTCCACTCCAATGTTCAACAATCCACTCTTCACAAACAATCACACTGATCCATACACTTTTTTTTCAAAGAAAAGGATTTTTTCTGGCTTCGCCTCTATTTCTAATGTGTGTATTGGTATTGTATTGCTTATTCTTCTCATGTTTAGTAATCAACAGACTCACTCTTTTAATTCCTGAAAGCCTGTTTAAATTGGCTCCTTTTAAAACATGTTAATTTGGGTCTGGAAGAGACGCTTCTCCAAATGAAGGGATTCTTTTTTAAATCGACATTATTGTGACCAACCAAGAGGGTGGATGAATAAAGAAGGGGAGCTAGTTCATCCCTCCTTATCTAAGAGCTGAATGATTTGGGATATCCAATCTACAATCATTCAGGAACCTCACCCTGGTCTTTGTATAGGATTTTACGAGTAATATTCAAAATTGTTTTCCTGTATTTATTTTAGGATGATACTGCCATTTCTTTCAACTCTGCTAGATCAGGATTGTGTGTTAATCATAAACCCTTCCCATGTACAGTTACGTAATTGCACTATTTGATAGAATTGGTAACCTGGCAACCCATTTACACAATTCATGTGATGCCGGTGTTTGTGTATATGCTGTTAAGAAAATTGCATGTTTGTTTCATCCAGATGTATTACTTCAGCCAGCCCCCGCCCTGACCTGGAGAGCAATTGGAGGAATCTTTGATTTTTATGTATTCTTGGGTCCAGATCCAAAAACAGTCATAAGGCAGTACATGGATGTTATTGGTAAGATTAAACCACCACTTCCCATTTACACTTCAGAAAGACCTAGAATTAATACCCAGCAGAATCATTCTTGCCTTTTAATCTTTCATTTATTCTGCACAAATGTTCATGTTTTTGTTTCATGATTGAAAAATGGTTCCTGGCTGAGTACAAGATTTGATTTTTTGTTAAATCAATAATTCAGGGAAATAACCTTTCTCATATCCACCCATTTTGTGCTGTTAGAAAATTATTAAGCAAATTCTGTTTTTTGAAATTGATTAACTCATAGTTGATAAAGACCAAAGTGCAAATTTTCCTATCTTCACATATCCAGTCTCAGGGCATAGGCAGAAGGATGTGCATTAAGAACCCTCAGGCACATTGACAGTATCGTATTCCCTGGGAAGTAGGAACTTGCTTTGTGTATTGTAACCTTCTGGAAAAAGTCCCTGAATCTGAGACTATAGAGGGCTTTGACTTATTTACCTTAGTAGTTAGCCAGGGAAAGTTAGGAAAGCTAAAACTTTCTCTAACTCCATGTTAACCTCTCACACTGAAAATGTACTTGTCCCAACTCCAAATATTTGACCAGTCTCTCAATCTTGGACACTAGACATCTGACCATCCAATCCCTGCCGAAACCTGACCTACCCTATTGTCCTGTCTACATTCTGCATTCATGTCACTCTCTCCCTCACTTATCTTCGACATTCAGCTCCTCTGAGTAGTTTCAGTCTCAACACGAACCCCTGCTGAGCTCCACCGGTGACCAGCTGCCATGCTGAAAAAAAACCTTTTAATCCCACACTTTGCTTTCTGCCAGTCAGCCAATCCTCTAGTCATTGCCAGTACCTTGCCCTGAACACGATGGCTGTTATCTCACTTGCAGCCTCCTATGCGCCAACTTGTCAAAGGACTTCTGGAATCCAAACAGATCATGTCCACTGGCTCTCCTTTATCTAACTTATGTCCTAGAACAGAAGTCAATGTCAACTTCTATTTTTATGTTGTTTCCCTTTGCTCTACATATCTCATATGTCTTAGCTAGTTTTGAGAAGATTTGTAGCTCAGGTTGAGGTACTGGATGTAGGTTTGCTCGCTGAGCTGGGAGGTTAATTTCCAGACATTCCATAACCCTACTAGGTAACATCTTCAGTGGGCCTCAGGCAAAGCACTGTGCATGATTCCTGCTTTCTGTTTGTATGTTTGGGGTTTCTTTGGGTTGGTGATGTCATTTCCTGTTCTTTTTCTCAGGGGGGTCTAACTCAATGTGCTTGTTGGTAGAGTTCCAGTTGGAATGCCATACTCCTAGGAATTCTCATGCATGTCTCTGTTTGGCTTGTCCTAAGATAGATGTGTTGGCCCAGTCAAAGTGTTGTCCTTCCTCATCTGTATGTAAGGATACCAGTGAGAGAGGGTTATGTCGTTTTATGGCTAGTTGATGTTCATGTATCCTGGTGGCTAGTTTTCTGCCTGTTAGTCCAATGTAGTATTTGTTACAATTCTTGCACAGTATTTTGTAAATGACATTAGTTTTGTTTGTTGTCCGTATAGGGTCTTCCAAGTTCATTAGCTGCTGTTTTAGTGTGTTGGTGGGTTTGTGGGCTACCATGATGCCAAGGGGTCTGAGTAGTCTGGCAGTCATTTCCGAGATGTCTTTGATATAGGGGAGAGTGGCTAGAGTTTCTGGACATATTTTGTCTGCTTGCTTGAGTTTGTTGCTGAGAAATCATTGGACTGTGTTCATTGCATACCCTTTCTTTTTGAATACATGGTATAGGTGATTTTCCTCTGCTCTCCATAGTTCCTCTTTGCTGCAGTGTGTGTTAGCTCGTTGAAATAAAGTTCTGATGCAGATGCATTCATATTTTGAATGAGGTATTAAGCTGAGGTCCTGTCTGTTCTGGGCTGGATGTAAAAGATCCCTTGGCAATATCTCAAAGGAGGGCAGCTGAGTACTCCAGTGTGTCTTGCCCAATATTTATCTCTCAGTCAACATGAGTAAAAGTAGTTTGTCTCAGCCATGGCCAAATGGTGAAGCAGACTCAGTGGATTGAACAGCTCCTATACTTTATGATCTTGAGGTCTTATCACATTGCTGTTGTGCACAAATTGGTTGCCACACTTTCATTATTAAAATGGTAACTACACTTAAAGTATTTAATTGACTGCAAGATGTCATGGAAAGTGATATATAATGCCATTTCTTTGCTAGTGCTACTTGGAAGAGCACCTTAATATACATTTTTATGACCTGCAGGTTATCCTATAATGCCTCCATACTGGAGTCTGGGATTTCATCTATGTCAGTATGGTTACTTCAGCACCAATGTCACCCGACAAGTTGTGGCAAACATGAGCAAAGCCAATATGCCTCAGGTAGGTGTACAAAGGTAAAGAGATATTTCTGTTTGGAAACTAATCTAGTTTTGCCAATGAAACATTCTTCTGAAGGATACAGTGCAGAACTGCTGGAGGATCTAAAGCACAGAACGTCAAAATTGTCTGATAAGATTTCCTGTTGTATTGAAATATTCAGTAATTCAGATCTTTATGGACATATATAAGCCAAAAAGCCCTTTGGCCCATTTTTAATTTACAGACTCCAGGAGAGTTATCCAAATAGTCTCACTCCCTAGCTATTTCTCTCTATCCCTTTCCCCTTTGCAAGTACTGTATATATGCAGTTCCCTATCTGTAGGTCATTACCATATTTTCCACCAATTTCTTCAGGCAGCATCCATTCCTGATTCTGGCAACATGCTGAATAAAGAAAAAAGTCTTCTTGTTCCCAAACATTTTTCCATCTATCTTAAATTTATGCCTCTGATTGAAATTGTTTCCTGCAGTCGGGAATGGTTTATACTCAATCAACACACAATCATTTCGGTCATTTCTCTTTATTGTCCCATTAAATTTCTATGTAAGGACAACAGTCTCACTGCCTCTCTCAAATAAAAGTCCTTAATCTCTGCTTCCATAATGATAAATTTCTACATTATCTTGAATGCATTGACATCCCTACTGAAGTTTGGGCCTCAAAATCAGACATGGTAATATGGTTGAAGCTGAACTGGTGATTACTGAAATTGTCTCAGATTGATTGGAACTGAAAATGTGTTGCTGTTTAAAGGACAGCAGGTTAGGCAGCATCCAAGGAACAGGAAATTCGACGTTTCGGGCATAAGCCCTTCTTAATAATATTTGTTATTATCTTTATTCTCTCACCACAGTTACAACTTTTCATTGAACCTGAGTTGATGATCTTGGTTATTAGGGCCATGAGTTTGCAAATTGTGGTTCAATGTAATTCTGCTGTAGGTGTCCCACAGTGTCTCATACCTTGACTTCCAAGATCTGTTCAAAATCTATTATGCAGAGTTAGTGTTTGCTGCTTGTACTGTATGGGGAAATATGCTAATATCATCTTGATTTCATTGATTTGGGTTCCACTTGAGTTGTTTCAGTGGTGCTTTGCATCTCTGACTAACAGAACCACCGTAGTACAATCATAGTACAATAAGCTGTATTTTCATGCTGTAGATAGAGCTCCAGATGACGATGATGGAAACATTTTTATTTTATCAATAGTACTACTCCTCTATGGGCTACTTGTAAGAAGGTGCTAATGACTTCCATTTGTTTAGTAAGGATTCAAACAGATATTGTCAAACAAATGATAAAGTAATGGTTATTCTTGTACTCAGTGGACCAAGTAGGGTGTATCATCTTGGTGTAGGGTTTCTGCAGGATGACACAAACGACCAATGTAAGATTGGAGTTTATTCAATCCTCAGAGCTAGACTTAATAATCTATACCTGTGTCAGTTAAGTTCAATGTTTCAGGGCACTGTTGATGATCAAACAACCAGCCTGGTCGATCAGCAAGACTTGAAAAGAGTGACTAGAAAGATTTTCTGATTCTACTCCAGCTACCGTACCAGGTGGTTACAATAGTTCTGGTGGGGCAAGTTCTGCAAAGCTTTCTAGTACTCTGTGGTTCATTTTACAAGACTGTTTCTTGCCAATTTGGGTTTCATGTAGTTACGTTCCCTGTAGTGATTGATCTTTTTTTTAAAAACAGATTTGAGTTCTCAGTGACCAGCTTGAAAACTTGCCATGGATTGCTTTAATATTAAACTTTTATTGAAATAAACTATTATCAGCGTTAATTAAACTCTTCTTAGTAATATTCCAAGTTACAGAACAAGCATTCCATATCACTTTTTCATCCACATGGTGTAACCCCACACCATGTTTATACATTTCATCACATTCTCAGCAGAACTGCAGTCTTGTTTCTAAACTGCCAAATCCTCCCCAGCATTTCAACTGGTTATCTCTCCCTGCCATACTGGAGCAAATTTTCCAGAATTCTTTTAAAAGTTCCTTTGCTGATCCTTATGAACATATCCAATTAGACATTAGGTACCAAAAGGCACCATGGGGCAACTTCTTGATCTTTGCAAATGATCTTATAGAGGTTCTAAAGGAGAATATATTCTACTTTCACATTAGTAGCCTTCCAGTATCTTCTACTAGTTTGTAAGTCTAATTACCTTAGTCTAAGTCTCCACGATTCAAGGGCAGATGTGTCTATTTTTATGATCAGGTGAAACCTGGTATTTGAGAATTTCATGAGAGTTTTATCTGGGCTCCAATTCCCATGGCAACCGGGGTCACATTGACTTATCATCCGGCAAGACTCAAAGGATATCACATGCTCCATTTAACCTTGAATTAAAATAGGCATTTTAAATCATAGTGAATAAAACCTCACCTTAGCAACAATATCTCCAGCATAATTTAAGCAGGGCGTGTCAATTTATTGACTCAGAATTTGTCCGGAGGGAATTCTGCAAAGTAAATGGATTGCTTTTAGTAGTTCAGTTTGGCAAATTTTTATCAAGACTGATCAGTGTACACATCCCAGTAGTTTTAGTCATGACAAAAGTAGTGAACTTGTTGAAGTCATGATGAGCAAAATCTCTATGACCTTTGCTTCAGGTAGAAGAAATGGCTTAAAAGCTGCAAATATCACATTTTCCAGAAAGCTGCATATAATTTAGAAATGTATTTCTCACTGCCACTGAAAGTTGACTGAGGTAATGTTTTGCCCCAGATTGTTAGCATGTTTTAAAGCAATATATCTGAAAAACTAATGGCTAGATTTCAGCCAATTATAGTTCACAGCCCTAGAAGAACTGATTAGTTTTTGATAAGTATATGGATCTGAATTCTGGAGTCATTTGTTTTTCAGGATCCATTAACATTGGGAAGCACTTCTATAATGTGTGGGTTATTGATTTAGAATGTGTGGACTGTCTCAGCTGCTATGGTTAATTTGTTACAAATGTCACATATGAGCAGAGTTTTCCGAAGTTAGTTCATTGTTGATTAGCTTGAAACCTCCTCCATGAGGTAGAAGCTCTTCCTAAAAATATTATTTAATCCTTTTAATTAGAACATCAACCAGAACGGGGGATAGTTTCAAGGAAGAACTACGTAATTGCTGTGCAATACATAATAATGTTGTTAGTATGAGGTGGCAGAGATATATGCTTGGATGACTGTCCTCTTGGTTACTATAAATATGCAAGAATGGGTAGTGCACATTCATAAACAGAAGGCAGTTTAAAAATACTTACGATGCACCCTTCTGCATTACTGGTTATCAACCAGATACAGAACTGTTCATTTTTTTGCTAATGATTTACCTTTTTCCTGCAGGATGTACAATGGAATGACATTGATTATATGGATGAAAAAAAGGACTTTACTTATAACTTACAGCACTATGGGGACTACCCACAGATGGTAAATGAGTTCCACCAGAAAGGGTTGAAGTACGTCATGATTGTGGTGAGAAGAAACAAATTATCCAAGATTCAAGTATTTAAAATATTGATTTTATTTAGTATTAAGAATGAGAATTTTTATATTTGCTGAAGGTATGTATATTAAATTTATTTCAAGGTTACTCTTTCCTAAATTTCCAAAATTGGTTCTTCAGCTGTAGTTATTGAGGATTTCCCTACGGCATGAGGTTATGAGGTGGAGGTGGATTGATTTACATGATTTGGGCGGCACAGTGGCTCAGTGGTTAGCACTGCTGCCAGACAGCACCAGGGTCCCAGGTTCAACTCCAACCTCGGGTGTGGAGTTTGCTCATTCTCCCTGTGTCTGCGTGGGTTTCCTTCCACAGTCCAAAGGTGTGCAGGTCAGGTGAATTGGCCATGCTAAATTGCCCATAGTGCTAGGTGCATTAGTCAGTTGGAAATGGGTCTGGGTGGGTTACTCTTCGGAGGGTCAGTGTGGGCTGGTTGGGTCGAAGAGCTTGTTTCCACACTATAGGGAATCTAATCTAATCTAATGAAGTTTATCTGCACTTATTGGAAGGATTAGGACATTCCATTCTAGCTAATGTATATTTCTTGTGGAATTGGGTAAATTATCCATATTTACAAAACGTTAGTGTGGAAAATGGACTATAGTGGACAAAGCATGTGATATATATATAAAGGTATTTATGAAATTTATTAGCATTATGAAGTTCCAAGAACCAGCAAAAGACAGGCAAAAAGGAGAATAGTTCTGAATAGACTCCTTGGCAAAAGGATGAGTTTCTGTCCAAGCTACGATAGTGTTCTGAAATGTGCATGCACTGCTGCATTTTGTACTGAAAAATTCCATTAGAATTTTCTAATTTTACACAGAGAAAATTTAGTTTAACATTTTCTAGTTTGAATATCTTCTATTAACGATATGCATGAGGTGTAGGACATTTGGAATGTAAACTGTAGTTGATTCTTCAGTAAAGACAAGGACTGCCTTATGGTTTCTTGGCCTTCGTGTTGCGAGCTGTCAGTATCTGGTAAATGCAGGTTATGAGATTTATGCACACAAAGTATGACAGGTAGGAAATCATTTTTCAAATGAGTATTTTGCAGCATTTTTCAGAGTAGAATACAGGTCGCATTTTGTGGTAACACTATTAGACTCCTTTTTCCCTCAATGCGCATTATATTTGCTCTTGTTTATATTAACTTTTGTTGGAATATAATTCATTGTGAGTAAGTTTACTAAATGGCAACCTTGCTGTGTAAACCAAGAAATGTTATATTGACACATTTTACAGCTAAATGGCAGGTCATCTTGATTTTGTCCAGTGTCAACACATGTTCAGCTTGTAATTTTATTTAATTGTCACCTTCTTTTGGATTGAACGTCTGCAGTAGGTGTCTCCCTTAAGACTACTTAACGCTCACTTTTTGCTTTCCACTGTAGGATCCAGGAATCAGCAGTACTCAGGCAGCAGGGTCATACAAGCCATATGATGACGGTGTGAAGAGAGGTGTTTTCATTAAAAATGAAACTGGCCAACCATTGATTGGAAAGGTCAGTGCGCAACAAGGAGCTTTTGATTTTGCATTCAATTTTTTCACTTTCTAAGTTGCAAGTGGCAGAAGCATTATTCTACCAAAGTATTGCTATGTGAAGAAATAAAAAAAGTGGTTAAACTTTTAAGGGTCAAAAGATTCAAGATTTAAGGGTTCTGTAGGTATCAATGGCAAACTCACGTCAGTTAATGAATCAGTTTCAAGAAACTCTTCTTTTCATGCATCAGAACTGTTATTGTCAAATTCTGCTAATGCAATTCTTGCACATGCTGGTAAGTGTAATTTCATTAGATACTACTGCCAATGGTTGTGATTGTGTAGTCAGTTTATTGCAAAGCTAGATTAGAATGTTAATCTCACTAGTTAATTACCTTTGTGCAATAGCCTCCATAAAAGATGAGTTGGAGATGCATGCCTTAAAATCTTATCCTATTTAAACCGTAAGGGGACGCCCAAAAAAGTATCGAAGTTGCAGAAAAATCTCAAGTGGAACCAAATTGGAGAATGAGACATTGTGATCATCTGGAATGAGGGGTCAGGAAGAAGAAGCCTAAAGTTTAATTTCATTTGGAAGAAAAGGAAAGATGGGTATTGCTAACATCAATGTCAAAAGGTCTAATGTACCGTTAATCTTCCTAGTACTGTCACAGATATATGCCTCAGCCACAGTCTCAGTTGAACATAACTTTTTAATATAACATTTTTATTTAGATTAGATTAGATTACTTAGTGTGGACACAGGCCCTTCGGCCCAACAAATCCACACTGACCCGCTGAAGCGCACCCACCCAGACCCATTCCCCTACATTTACCCCTGCACCTAATACTACGGGCAATTTAGCATGGCCAGTTCACCAAACCTGTACATTTTTGGACTGTGGGAGGAAACCAGACCACCCGAAGGAAACCCACGCAGACACAGGGAGAATGTGCAAACTCCACACAGTCAGTCGCCTGAGGTGAGAAATGAACCTGGGTCTCTGGCGCTGTGAGACAGCAGTGCTAACCACTGTACCACCGTGCCGCCCATTTTGTGGGGGATCTAAGATGGCGGCGATCTGAGAAGATCACACTGCAGAGCTTCGCTTCGCAGCAGGAGCAAAACGGTCCTTTAGCCCGCCCAACCCAGGTCATCAGGATTTCTTGGGGCATTGGAAAGATTGTGGAGCCCCAAGAAACATTTAAAAATTGATTTACCTGTATTTTCAGCTGTCTAGAAATGCCTAAAAAGGGAGGAGGAGCATCCGAGGCCGGATCTGCAGCTCAGCCTGCAGCAGCCTTGGAGCCGATTACTCTCCAGGACCTGGTGCACCAGCTCTCGAAATCTCGCAAGATGCTGCGGAAACAGATTGAAGAGAAGCTGGCTCCAGTCTCTCTCATGCTGCGGAAGAATGAGCAGCAGCTGAGAGACCTGGAGAAGAGGACGGATGAGGTGGAGCACAGAGTCACAGTGGTGGAAGCTGATGTCAGTTCATTCAAGGATGAGATCCAAGCCCTGAAGATGCAGGTTTCTAATTTGCGTAACCAAGTGGATGATCTTGAAAAGAAGGGCAGGAGAAAAAACATTCGGATCATCGGTCTGCCTGAGGGTAAGGAAGGTGAGCGGCCTGCGGAATTTGTTGAAGATTGGCTTCCGAAATTCCTTGACTTGGAGACTGGCATGAGAGGATTGAAGATAGAGAGGGCTCACTGGGTCGCAGCGTGGAGGTCGTGTCTGGGTCAATGCCCTTGTCCTTTCCTGGTGCGGTTCCAACATTACTGGGATGAGGAGAGAGCCATGGAGGCTTCCAGACTCCAGGGGAAGGATACAAAGGCCCTAATTTATGAGGGGTCTAAGATCATTTTTTTTCCAGGACTTTTCAGTGGTGGTGATCCAGAAATGAAAATCGTATGATAGTGTCAAGAGAAGACTGAAGGAGCTTGGGATTCAGTATTCCCTGAGATATCCAGCAGTGCTTCGGATCACCTTAGATAGATCCATGCATCTCTTTGACACAGGAGAAAGCAAGAGACTTTGTGGACAAACTCATCTAATTTAAACAATTGTAGTATGTATAAATATTGTTGCTTGAGTATGCGTTTATCATTCTGTAAAAGCAATGGACGAAATCCAGTTGCAGCTTTGATTTTCCCCTTTTATTTACCTCTATTGATAATGATTTGGTTCAAACTATGTCTGGCGGTGGTTAAGATGTACATTTAAAATTTCTAAGTTAGGACATACCAAAGGATGGGTGGGGTATTTATTACCCCATTTCTTTTATAAAATAATTTTTTAAATTCATATTGATATTCTATGGGTGTTTATTCTTTTTAGCTTGTACTTGCGATGTGGCTCTAGCTGGGAGAAGTGAAGGTGGTTGAGATGGTTAGATGCCTATTTATGGGCAGTTTGGGATAGGTAGTTGCCCCCTCCGGGCAGGGGGTGAGTTCCCCTCCTCAACGCTATTGGCGCTTTATGTGTTGGTTTGTTTTCTGGTTTTTGTTTTTTTTTATTTTTAATAATTTTGTATGTTTGTTTAATGTAGTGGTTTTAGTTTATGTAGTTTTTATATTTGGTGGACCATGCGACACTAAGGCTCAGTAATTTGTGGTTCGGGTTCCTCCTCTCTGGAATTTAAATGTAATTGCAGAAGATTATGGCTAATGATTTGATTAAATGGTCTACCTGGAATATCAAGGGAAGTCACTCACCAATTAAGAGGAAGAAGGTACTCTTGAGTCTCCGAAAAGAGAAGGTGCTGTGTTACAGGAGACACATTTTATTCTCATGGACAGTAAGTTTGTGGAGTATATCTCTAGGGAATTTCATGCATTCCTAGACATCAACATAGGCTTGGTTGATAGCTCATCTGTTCTCTGGGAAACTGCCAAAGCTTATGCCAGGGGGTTAGTTATTTCATATTCAACCAGTAGGAAGCAGCAGAAGGGTGAGCATCAACATCTCCTTGAAGCACGTTGAAGGCAGCTGAGCAGGCCTATTTTGACAGACCCTCGTTGGTCAAACTACAGAGGATTACGGCACTGCGGTCTGCACTAAATTCTGTGCTTACGCAGACGGCAAAGAAGGAGCTGGCTTTTGCAAAGCAAAGGTTAGATGAGCATGGTGACAAGCCAGGCAAATAAGTAGCATACCTTGCCAGAAAGAGAAGTGCCCCTCAAACCATTACAGTGATTAAGGAAGGGTCTAGGAACCTAACACGTGATTCTAAAAAGATTAATGTGACATTCCAGAGATTCTACTTTGTTATTTCAGTCTGAGAATTGTGAGGAGGGGCAGGCCAAAATGGAATCCTTTTTTAGAGATCTGAAGCTCCCGGGTGTGACTCCTGAACAACAGTCGTTTCTCAATGCCCCATTATCAGAGCAAGAAGTGCAGGAAGCTGTGAGGCAGCTTCAGAGTGGAAAGGCATCCGGTCCTGATGGACTTCCCAGTGAATTCTATAAGGAATTTATAAGTATACTGTCAGGCCCGATGCTGAATATGTTTAATGATTCATACAGTCATGATTGTCTCCCACCATCTCTGAGAGAGGCCAATATTTCACTTATCCTTAAAAAAGGGAAGGATCCGGGAGACTGTGCTTCGCTCTTAAGTGTGGACTTTAAGATCCTCTCTAAGGCTCTTGCATTAAGGCTAGAAACTGTGCTACCCTCTATTATTAAAGAGGATCAGACGGGCTTCATAAAGGGTCGCAGATCCTCCAATAATGTGAGGAGGCTGCTTAAGGTAATTCCAGCATGCCAACAGCAGTCAATACAGGGATTGGTGATTTTTTTAGATGCAGAGCAGGCATTTGACCAAGTTGAGTGGCCTTATCTTTTCTATACTCTAGACTGGCTTGGTCTGGGCGAAGTTTTCATAAGATGGGTAAAGGTTCTCTACAGTGTACCTCTCGAGGCGGTCATTACCAACGGGGTACGATCAAGCAATTTTAATATTTCTAGGGGCAACCGGCAGGGCTGTCCCCTTTCACCATTACTTTTTATGTTGGTGATTGAACTGTTGGCAGAGGCCATTCGTGGGGATCTCAATGTATCAGCTCCAGAAGTGGGGTCAAAATTACATAAGATCTCGCTGTATGCAGGCGATGTTCTAATTTTCTTGATAAATCCAGCAGTTTCAGTGTCTTGCCTGTATACAATGCATTCACGCGTTTGGCACTTTTTCAAGGTATAAGATTAATTTTGCTAAATCAGAGGCTATGCTTATGAGTGGTCTTATGAAAGAGTTGGCTCTTGAGAATGATTATAGATTCCCATTTAGGTGATCACAGGGGGGTTTTGTGTATTTGGGCATATTCATTACTCCAGTTCTGGATTGGCTGTTCAAAGCCAATTTTACTCAATTATTTGAAAAAATTAAACAAGATCTCCAAAGATGGGAGGTACTTCCAGTCTCATAGCGCTTATTAAGATGAATATTCTCCCTCGTTTGCTATACCCTATATGGATGCTCCCCCGATTTTTAATAAACACTCAGGAAATTGAACAGCTCCTTTATCTGGCACCGTAAATGGCCCCTCATTAAATTAGCCAAACTGCAGTTGCCTCACAGATTGGGGGGAGTAGACCTTCCGGACATTAAAAATTACCAATTAAGCTCACTTTTGACCTACATGAGTCATTGGGTTTGTGGGAACCCTCTTTCAATATGGCTAGATATTGAAGCCTCCCAGGCAAGGTGCCCCCTTACCAGTTTGCTGTTTTTGGACAAAGTGAGAACAGTTAGGGAATATTGCCATAACCCAGTAGTCATCAATACTGTCAAAGCATGGGGGGCAATTTGGCAGAGGGTAGGTAATATTGGCAAAACATCTTAGTTTACACCTTTAGTCAGTATGCCGGGTTTTCAACCGGGTATGATAGATTCAGGACTTAAACGTTGGGCAGCTAAGGGTGTATCTTGCGTGGGTGATTTACTTGAGGGAGATGTAATGATGTCTTTCAATCAGTTAGTACGGAAGTGCGAGTTACCTAATAGAGACCTCTTTCGTTTTTTTCAAGTTAGGGATTTTATTCAAAAAAAGACCACACTTTTGACTGATCTCTGCAAATCTGACATAGAAAGAGGGGTACTAAGGGCTAAGAGTACACTCTCTGTCAGTACTTTATATCACCAATTGGGGGGTGCCACTCAGATGAGTCTGATCGACTCTGCAAGATGTGGGAAAGAGAGCTGGGTGTTGAAGTTTCTTCAGAGGCATGGAAAGATATTTGGAAGAATGCAAGGAAGATATCAATTTGCAATAGGACCCATGCTTTACAGTTGAAGATTCTCCACAGGGTCCACTTAGCCCCAGACCGTTTGTCAAAATTTAAACCAGGGGTATCTTCAGCATGTCCCAAGTGCAACGGGCACTCTTACCCATTGTCTTTGGTCTTGTGACAGGCTTCAAACATATTGGAGTGCTGTGGTGGGTGCAAGAGGACTTTAGGTGTAGGGATGGAGAAGGACCCTATTTCTCTCCTCTTGGGTCTACCCATTGTATTTCCTGCAGACGCGCATAAGAAAAAACTTTTCAATATTCTTACATTCTGTGCACGGAAGAATATCTTGCTAGGTTGGATATCCGAAAAAAAACCCAGGCCTGTTGGGTTGGCAGAAGATTGTTTTGGAGCATATTCCCCTGGATTTTCTCACAAATATGGTACACCATAAAACTGAGATTTTTTACAAGACATAGCAACCCTTTTTGAAATACCTGGACACAGATATATCTGCCACTCTAACAAGGGCTTTTATATAGCCATAGCGATTGTGTTTTATGAGTCCAATATCCAGGAAGAAAGAACTGTGAATGTATGAGTGATTTGTTTGGCTGGGCTGAGATATTACTATTTATTTGTTTGTTGTTAGGTATTTATTTATTTAGTTAAATAGCTAGTTTAGGTTTTATTTTAATTTTATCCTTCTCTATATACTTTTATACATTCGTATAGGAGGGTGGGTGTGGATTTTTTTTATTATTTGTGTTTAGTTTTGTACTATTTTTGTACTGTTTTGAATTGCATTGTTTTGTATTTGTTGTAATATTTAAAACTCTATTTTTTCTTAATAAAATTATTTTTTAAAAAAATAACATTTTGTTCAGAAATTTTCAGACTATCCTTGTGCTGTTTCTTAATAAAATTATAAATAGCACTGCATTGAAATCAGTTACCACAACATGCTGAACACAAGATTTTCCTAACTGATTGCCCATTGTAACTGACAGGATTTGAACTTTTACCACCCAGTCCCACCAAGCAGATTTAAATTGTGTTCTGGTCTGTTTTATTTAGGTTTGGCCTGGCCCAACTGCTTTCCCAGATTTTACAAACCCAGAGACTCATGACTGGTGGTATGAAAATCTTAAGGAGTTTCATAATAAAGTGTCCTTTGATGGGATGTGGATTGTAAGTATGCAAATGAAAATTCAAAAATTCCGTCTTCCGGTGAATTGAATTGGTAAAGCAGTGGAAGGTAAATGACCTTGATGTATATTGGTTAGCTATTGTATAATTTTGGAGTGTATGCTACAAATGCATCCAAGGGTTTTGCTTTCACCTATCCATGTACAAGTGGCACTAATGAATTTTGGTGTTCATTTAACAAATAATTGAATAATAATTGAAAATTGGAACTATTTTTGTTTGTATAGCATTTGTGTTTGCTTTGCAAAATTTTGCTTCAGCAGATCAAACTTAATTTGGAATTTGGAGGTTTCCGATATGAGGTTTAAAAAATCAACAAACTGCGATAAGTGGGAATGGAGGTCATAATGAAAGAATTTCATCATTTTCATCCCAAAGGAGGTGTAAATAAAACATTTGAGAGTTGCCTCAACTAAATTTTTCAATTGTTAGATATGGCTCATTGACTTGACATTCCTCTTTGCACCACCTAGAGGTAGTGTGTATGCAATTCAAAGCCTTGTAACCTCATTCAAAATACATTCTTCATTTAGCATTGCATTCTTCAAAATATTCGTTAATTCAGTAGTTCTAGCATTAGTTTTGTATTTGAGTAATTCTGAAAAAATATTTTTGTTGAAGCTTTGTGTCTTCCACTCATCAAGATGATTTACAAGAATCCCAATATTTAGGAAAAAAAATTATACTGCACAGAAGGAGAATACTGATCATTTGACCCATGGACTCTGGTAGAGGCAGTTGCATGAAGCATGCACCCATTAATGCTGATTCACGGTTAACTCCAGGTTTTAAATATTAAACCAGGCAAGTTGACTTTGGACAGGGCGTTGGCCTGTTTGTTTTGCAAGTGCAAGCTAGTTGGGTATGGTTAGAATGTTTGTTGCAAAAATCTAAATGGATTTGCTTTGTGATACAATCCACAAATGTTTAGGGCATATGACCTAATACCTGGCACCACATTAGCGCTGAAATGTACTGATGTTTGTGGTAGGCAGAACATCTTTTAACTCAATTGTAGCATCCTGTTTGTGGTAAATACCACTCTTGATTTTCTGAGTTTGTAAAATGTTCAGTGAGATATGTTCTGATTGGGGTAGCTGATATCCAGCAGAGTGGCTTTGTGTCCTATTTCAGCATCAGGTTTGCATGGTGAGCAAATGGTTCAGCCTTATTTACTAGCTTGCTGACCATGGAACAACACTTGGATGTAAAGCTTCAACAATGTCTTTTTTAAATTTGTCAGTAATCAGCTTCTCGACAGCAAAACAATTTTCTGTTTTATTACAGTACTTAATGCAACTTACTGGTTAACGGAAAAAGTTAATTTAGGAAATGACTTAAATTATTGAGCCCAACTGCATAAATACAGGAAAGTAGAAATGGATGAGCATTTCTGAAAAACTGGATATGCAACCAGTCCTGTATGTCAGTTAACCAGACTCTGTCCTACTGCCTGTACAGCCACAAAGAAATTTGTTATTGATGTTGAATGGTACCTTTTTGCAAATCGGGACATCTTTTTTTCTTTCAGAAACAAGTCATGGTTTTGTATGTAAAATGACAGCTTTTGCCACAGTTCTACCTTGAATGCTGTCCTTCTTACAAGGTCATTCCAACTGTTTTCATCTCAGCACAGCTGAGTCTGAATGGATGGTGAAAAACAATTAATAATAGTTTGTTGAACTGATTGATTTGTATATTCAATTGAGAAAATCAGCACCTTTTGAATACTGTCAGAACAAGCAGTTTGTGTAGTGCACACAAATTGTAGAGAAGTTTAAACTTCAAAAGGAAAGCAAATGAAATGTTCAAGACAAAGATTTGCTAAATGAAGCAATGAAGCTTTTTTTAAAGATAGCGTTAGTATTAAATAAAAATTAAGTTGTTTGTTTCACAGGATATGAATGAACCATCCAACTTTGTTACTGGAGCAATAAATGGTTGCCCAAACAACAGTTTAGAATATCCTCCTTATGCACCAGGTAAAAGAGAACTTTAATACCAAAAACAAGATTTGTGTTTCAGCCTCCTCATTCGAAATCTTTTTGTCATTTATAGAGTCATACAGATGTACAGCACAGAAACAGACCCTTCAGTCGAGCTCATCCATGCCGACCCGATGTCTCAACCTAATCAAGCTCCATTTGCCAGCACTTGGCCCGTATCCCTCTAAACTCTTCCCATTCATATACCCATCCAGATGCCTTTTAAATACTGCAATTGTACCAGCCTCCACCACTTCCTCTGGCAACTCGTTCCATACACACACCACCCTCTGGGTGAAAAAGTTGCCCCTTAGATCCCTTTTATATTTTTCCCCTCCCCCCTAAATCTATGCCTTGTAGTTCTGAACTCCCCCACCCCAGGGTAAAGGCTTTGTCTATTTATCATAACCATGCCCCTCATGATTTTATAAACCTCTATGAGGTCACCCCTCAGCCTTCGATGCTCCAGGGAAAACAGCCCCAGCCTATTCTGCCTCTCCCTATAGCTCAAATCCTCCAATCCTGACAACATCTTTATAAATCTTTTCTGAACCCTTTCAAGCTTCACAACATCCTTCCAATAGGAGGGAGACCAGAATTGCATGCAGTATTCCAACAGAGGCCTAACCAATGTCCTGTACAGCTGCAACATGACCTCCCAATTTCTTTATAGTGTTTTAAAGATGTTTTTTGTTTTTTGTATACATGGTGGCTTGTGATTTGTGCTATATTTTGCTTCATCTCTGATTCATACAGCAAAGAACATTATCAAATTGTTACAAAAAAATGTCTGCTTGTCTGTTCCAGGTGTGACTGGGGGATATCTGAGGTCCCGGACTGTGTGTATGTCTGGACAACAGCATTTATCATCACATTATAACCTCCACAACCTATACGGGTTGACTGAGGCCATTGCTTCCCATGAGTAAGTGACAATTGAAACAACGATGTTTTAACTTTATTAGGTATGGGTGCAGTGCTCTGTGGAGCAAGCCAAAATTTTATGAACGCTGTGCAGAATACTATTTAGTTTTTCAAAAGTACTTTGGAGTGAGTTCCATTATGCTGGCTGGTTTGTTCTGCAGTTTCATGAACAAATGGCTGTCCTTTGAGCTTTCCAGATGTATGTTTTAACATTATCAACTACAAAAGGCCTGCTCCTACTCCCCTCAAGAGACCCACTGATGTACACAGCACCATGAATCATTAAATATTATGTTTTTCACCTCTGATCCTGGTGCCTAGTAATTCTAGAACATTTCCTGCCTGCTTCCAGTTTGCCACATGAATACATTCTAAAGTGACAATGCTCCAAATAGAAGTTAAGGCCCCACAAGGGAGAAAAACAAAAACATCTGGGCTAATAGAAGCAAGAGCTGAAAATGTGTTGCTGGAAAAGCGCAGCAGGCCAGGCAGCATCCAAGGAACAGGAAATTCAACGTTTTGGGCACAAGCCCTTCATCAGGAAAGCCCTTCCTAATGAAGGGCTTATGTCCGAAACGTCGAATTTCCTGTTCCTTGGATGCTGCCTGACCTGCTGCGCTTTTCCAGCAACACATTTTCAGCTCTGATCTCCAGCATCTGCAGACCTCACTTTCTCCTAATAGAAACAAGAGCCTAAATAGAACATTTTTTTAAGCAAGGTGATATGAAGTAAAAGTCATCCTAGTCCCAGAGGGCCATAGGGAGTACGTTCCTGAAAGAGAGACCACTGGTGGTGAGTTTAACCTGAGAATCAAGTCTTGGGGATGGATGAAAAAGCAAAGATTTCATGGTGAGCTCAACCAGTACAAGAATTGAACCTTTTGGCATAATTCTGCATACAAACCAAGCATCCAGCCAACTGAGCTGATGTTTAGAGGGGATGTCAGAAAATATGTTTCCATCGAGAGGATGGTGGGAAACTGGAACTCATTGCCTATAGAGACAGAAAACCTTGTAACATTTAAGAAATACTTAGATGTACACTTGTGATGCTAAGGCCTAAAGCTTTAGGCCAAATGCTGGAAATGAAATTAGAATAGTCAGGTGGTGGTTTTTTTTAGTGGTGCAGACTCAGTGGGCTGACTCTGATTCCTAAGTATGCAGAGCAGTGTCAATCACAACCCCCGGGATATTACATGTCGCCTACCAATATTCAAAGTCTGTTAATGAACTGGCTTGTGAAACTTTTAAAATGATTTTGCTGCGTTATTGAAGAAGAAAGTGCAAGAACAATTTTATTTTCAAGTAACTATCCATTGAAAGAAATGGGATGTAAATTGGCAGTGGTCAGTTGATGCATGTTTTCAGTCACTGTTTATTTAACATTGGCTTCTTCCTTATGTCAAGTGCTCTGATCAAGGTGATAGGAAAACGTCCATTTGTGATATCACGGTCCACTTTCCCAAGTCATGGTCGCTATGCTGGACACTGGACCGGAGACATTAAAAGTACTTGGAATGACATGTATTATACCATTCCAGGTATGGAAACAAACCAGTTTTTGGCATCATCCTGAAACATTGTCCCTACTTTCCATAGATGTTTTAAAAAATTTGGTGTTATTTATGGAGTTGTCCTTTTCGAAATGAATAACTGTTAGATGAAATTTTCACGTCCTAGTAGCTGTTTTACAAGCATTGGCCAAGATTCATTTGGTAGCAAATTGTTCTTTCATCAAAAGGTTTTGGATTTAAAATCTACTTCCAAAGTTGAACATAAAAAAAATCAAGGCTCAAGTGCAATACTGACGGAGTGTCACATTGTCAGAGATGCCATCTTTTGGACTGGATAAAGCACGATCCCATCTGTACTTTCTAGTGGGTATAAAAGATCCCTTGCTACCAATTCAAAAAAGATTGGGAATTATCCCCAATATCCTGGTTAATATTTGTTACTCGATCAGAATCTTAAATATAGATTATATTGTCATTTTTGACAAATAGAATAATGACATGGCAGAGTCATTAAACAAATGCTTTGTGACAAACAAAGATAGATACAAGAAACATTGCAGAACAGTGGGGAAGCAGGGGTCTAGTGAAAATAAGCTTAAATAAATCAGTATCAGTAAAGGAATAGTTATTGAGAAATTAATGGAATTAAAGGCAACTAATACACAAACCTGAAATTGTCCCCCTGGCATTAAGAGGTGAATGCAGAAATCGTGGGAGCATTAGTTTTAATTTTCCTGAAATACTTAGCTTTAGAAAGGTCACACAAATTATAAAGTAACAACAGTACTACTTTTAAGAAAAAAATGGAGGGAGGGAGGAAATGGAGATTTGTAGACCAGTTGGTTTGGCATCAGTAGAAAAGACAAGCTCCAGTCCACGATCAAGGACCCTGTGTAGTGGTAACTTAAGAAAATTACAACATGATTGTCCTGAGATGTCACAATTTAAGGAATAAAAATTGTTTTTTAGATCTGGAGATTTTTTTTTAAATAGATAACTAGCATGGTTGATGAAGGAGAATATGTGAATGGAGTGTATCTATTTTTTCAATAATTATTGCGATTTTTACACAAAGAAAATGGCTCAAGAACATGGATTGAGCAGATGAGAACCAATGAGGGTGAACAGATTATTTTCAGTTCGACAGGCTGTAAGTCGACAAGCGGTGTTTGGATCTCTGCTATAAACAATCTATGTAACTGATAGGGATGAGTGCAGAGAAGCAAAGAAGCTGAAAGGGAATAATGACAAGCTAAGTGAGTGGGTTGGAACTTTGCCAATTCATTTTAGAGAAGAAGCATGATGTTATCCATTTTGTTAGATCACATTCAAAAATAGAATAGTTTTTAATTGTGACTGGAAAATGTTGGTACTGAAAGAAACTTGGATACCTTGCTAATGAGTAATTAAAATTAAAATACAGCAATTAAACAGTTGTTTTTTGTTAACCTTTATGACAAAGGAATTGGAATAAAGAAGTCTTACCAAAGTCCCGTATAATTTCTGAATCCAGAATATTGTGCTCAAAGGATTGTGAATCTTTGAAAATTTCTCCCCTTTATATCTATGGATGTCAAAGTATTGAGCATATTCAAGACTAGTAGATTTTTGGATTCTAAGGAAATCGAAGGACATTGGCATAATGTGAGGGAGTGAAGAAGGAGATTAGCTGTGAATGATAGAGCAACCTTGAAAGATGAGTGAAATACTTCTTATTCGAATTATAATTAATACCGTTATGGTATTATATGATTCATCAACAATTTCTTTCTGTAAACGAGAAGTGATAGAGTTACATTTGATTTATTGTAGTCATAAGTATTAAGTACAGTAAAAAGTTTTGTTTTGCGAGCAATACAGGCAGATCATAGCAAACAAAAGCAAACACATCATAGGGCGCTTAGATTGAGCGAGGCATGTAACATTAGGGCTGCACAGGAGTGCACAAAACAAGATCAACATTAGTTAAAGTTAGAGAGGTTCATTCAGCAATCTGATAACAACAGGGAAGAAACTGTTCATGAACTTGTTGATGCTTGTTCAAGCTTCTGTATCTTTCACTTGATGGAAGAGGTTGGAAGAGACCATTATCATGGTGGGACAGATCTTTGATATTGGCAGCCTTTCTGTGGTAGTGAGATGTATTACCTGATGGGAGGTTAGCTTCTGTAATGGTCTGGGCTGTGCACACAACTTTCTGTAGTTTTTTTACTGTCCTGGACAGAGCAGTTACCGCACCAGGCTGTTTTGCACCTGGATACAATGCTTTCCATGGTACATCTGTAAAGATTGGTAAGGGTCCAGAATTTCCTAAGCTGCCTGAGGAAGAAGAGGCATTGTTGTGCCTTCTTGACCATCGCATCTATGTGGGAGGTCCAGGGCAGATTGTTGGTTCTCACTCCTAGGAACTTAACTTTCTTATTGAAAAATCCCTCAGTCATGCTTGAAATAGTTCTCCTTTTTCAATGTTAAACAGTAAGATTTTAAATATGTCTTTCTAATTTGTACATTATGAAACATTGTAACACTTAAACTTCTGTGAGCTGCGCATATCTCAATCAACTGACAGATTGAAACAAGTCTTTTCAACACAGGTTAAATGAGTCCCATGAGGAAAGTATTTAGTCAAATATAGGATGTGTCTTTTTATATTCATAATTTTAATCTCTTTTGCTTATTTCCACGTGGATATTTTAATTAGAATCTGTGAATCAAGCAGCTTTCTGCTTGACTGAAGTGTGCAGCTGCTCACAGCCACTGCTTGATCTACTGTATGTCAACCAAATGAAAAAGCATGACAGGAGTGCTAAATGATACTTCTTCTTTTCTTCAATTTCTCTGCCTTATCATATCTCCACTTGCTAGAACTAAAAATATAAACCCCTATGTGATTACATACAAGTTTACATGTTGTTAGTATGATGGCAATACAGAACAAAGCTTTCTTAGATTGTTATGCTTTGACAATCTGTTATATTGTTAGAATGTCAGATATTAATTGTGAAAAGGTGAAAATATAAAACTGTTTTGTGTGCTTTCCAGCAATAATGCTGTTTAACATGTTTGGGGTTCCTCTTGTTGGAGCGGATATCTGTGGTTTTGGTTTGCCCACCACTGAAGAACTCTGTGTGCGTTGGATGCAACTTGGATCATTCTACCCATTTATGCGGAATCACAATGCCCTGCATCAGCCGGTTAGTCCTTGAGTGTACAATGAACATTAAAGTTGGCTTAGAATCCAATTCTGGTTAATTATTTCAAGGCATTGAATGCATAAATGTCTTTGAAAGATTCATTTGTTATATTACTGTTTGGTAATAGAATATCTGAAAAGAATTTCAGACTGTTACCTGAGATGTAAAAGCTTACCATATATTATCATTCAATTTTTAATGTTTGTTAACCTCTGATCATTTTGCATGAAAACAGTAAACAACAGCGAACATCCAATATTGGAGCAGGAGTGAGCTAGTCAGCCCTTTGAGCCTTCTCTGCCATTTAGTAAAATCATGGCTGATCTGATTAGTCCATATTTCTGCTCACCTCTGATAACTTTTCTTCTCTTATATATCAATAATCTACCAATTCTGCTTTGAAAAATATTCAAAATACTCTGCTTCTGCTACTTTTTGTGAAGAGCATTCCGTAGACGAATGATTGTGAGGAAAGTATACTTCCATATCTGTGTTAATGGACAACCCTTTTACTTTTAGTCAGTGAGATCAAATTATATGTTCTTCCAAAAGAAGATGTATCCATTCATTTCTAACCTGTTAAGAGCACACTGTCTCTTTTCTTCTTCTTCTTCTCCTCCTTCTCCTTCTTCTTCTTTGGGTTAGAACATGGATTGCCACTGGAATGGTCCATGCTCATTGGCAAAGTACTTCAGCAGTTTGTCACTATCTTTTGAAGGATATCTCACCAGGAAACTCTTCCATCCTTAGTGCAGGCCATTAGGCTTATTGGAAATGATTTTACAGGGTGACAATCAACCTGTTTGGCCTCAATATGCACACTCCTTCTGTGGCCAAAAATCATGGCATGGAATTCAAACGTTGTCTATGCGAACAACGAACTAACACTGTTTGAGGTTGAGAAGCTCTTGTTATTGCAATATTCTTAACGAAGTGCCATACATATCCAAGAAATTTCCATGCCTCAGTCCAGACAACATCATGACTGGAGAGTTTGCTTATTTCAAAGCTTTCTGTACAAATATGGATTCTTTCTCTTTGAGGTAAAGATGTGAGTCTCCTTGTCCTTGATGGCTTGTTGTTTTCGATTGTCTCCAACCACCTCCATTGTCTCTCTAGTGTCCCTCCTCTAGCTACTGACTTCATCCCTCTCCCTAGCAACTGTCTGAGACAGATCAGACCCTTGACAGACTTGCCACATTTAATCCTAGAATGGGTTTTCTGCCATTCTCCAGACTGCCTATTTCTGGCATTCACATCACCAGATGTTATTGCCAGGAGAATAACATTTGGCACCTGAAGCCTGTTCGAACATACAGTTTGCTTATGGCTGATTTGTAGAAGTTAAGACTTTTTTAACATTATTTTGCTTCCTAAGTCTTCATATTCTAACAAAAATGAATTGATTTGAATTTTAAATTTGCCATGACTCTTTTTAGAAAAGCAAGTTCCAGATTTCCACTAAAAAATCCGAAAAAAATACGCCACACCTCAGCTCATTGCCTTTGTTACTGCTGGTCTAGACTTTTGAAAACATTTCTGGCTGTTTCTGAAATTGTGTTCACCATAAACTTGACGTCATCTGCATCCTTACATGTGCCAAGTTTCTTTCGCTCATAATCCTTCTACTCTCTCATGTAGATTTTCAGCCAAGCAATGTCTTGATTTTCAAATTCTGATTTTCCATTTCCTTCATATTGTCACCCATCTCTGATCATGTTTCTCTCACCTTCATGCTACCTTGATTCAGTTAATTCTGACTTTCCATGAACCCTGATTTTAATTGTTGCATCATTGCTGGATATCCTTTAAGGTATTAAGCCCCATAATTCCCTCCTGAACCTCCCTGCCTCTCAATCTTTCTTTTCTCTTTTTTAAAGTACTCCTTAAAATCCACATCCTTGGCTGTGCTTGGAGTTAACTGCCCTAATATCACCTTGTGTAACTTGCTCAGGTTTTACTTTGTAACACTTCTGTGAGACACTTTGGGACTACATGAATATATGTTGTGGCAGGAGCCCAGGATGCTTGGGACAAAAAGAGTTGGTGCTTGCATCTAAATTTTGCACAAGCATTCTGCCTTTAAAATGTATCTTGTTTGACATGTTGCTAGGATTGATGTCTCTTAACTTGCTACACCATCTATAGAAAAATATAGAGCAAATTGAGATCTTAAGAAAGAAACGCTTCCTGATCAGAGTCTACTGTCTAGATAATTCATGGCAGTGTTAGCTTCTCAGGATTGAATGTGTCCAATAAGGCAGGCAGGAATCGCTGTCATTGCATGCCAAACACACCAACCATCATATTGGCATAAGGAAAACATCTCAATTAACTTGCTCTCCTGGCGGACTTTAAGGATTTGCCTGAGTTTTGCTGATGCACTATGAAACATGTACATTGAAGTCTGTTCTCAGACAAGCTGCACATGGATGCCCCACTGCATGGCAATAGTTGACTGGATATTGAGATGTAAGGCCCAAAGTTAGGCCTGCTCATTCAAGTCCAGGGCTCATTTCCTGTGTTTCCATGTTTGACATAGTTATAAATGTATCATTTAATTTGATCACCATTTATAATGGGAGACCTTTATTTTGTTTTACAGCCCCAGGAACCATATGTCTTCAGTGAATCAGCACAATCAGCAATGCGGAAAGCCCTCTTCAATAGATACATGCTGCTGCCTTTCCTGTATACGCTTTTCCATAAAGCACACTCTGCTGGAGAAATGGTGGTTCGGCCACTTTCTTTTGAGTATGTTACTCTTTTAGCGCTGTTTGAAATGAGATTTGAAAATAGTAATCTTACCTAAGGACAGATCAAAACTAGCTTTGTTTTCTTTTTATTTGTGCCTAAGATTTTCATTTCAAGAAATCGAGTTACATTTAAATTGAAACTCTCAATGTTTAGCGCTATTAAACTTTAGGTGATCATAACTTCAATTTGTTTTGCTGTTGGGTTACCTGTGAAGGAAAGTCAAATTTAAGTTTTCACATCCTTGTCTGATAATGAACCTTAATTGGCTCAAGATTATTACCAAGAGAACTTTTGTCCAGTTCTGATCACCCAGGTTTCATCTGACTAATCACATTGCAACCTGCACAAGAGGTTAACAACAAATGAGGGGGCAAGGAATCTTTAGGGACCTCGTGCCTTGTGTTGATAACTGATTGGGAGGTAGGTTTCCGAGGATACAAATGATAGGTTTGATCACTGATAAGCAATTATTCTCGGAGACTAATTTTTCATTATATATGCCATTGACTTTGACAGAGTAGAATTTCATAATCCAAGTTTGCAGATGGTATTAAATTAGGATGTGAAATAACTCAGCAGAGGCCAGTACCCCATCACCAAGTCACCCTTTATTTGCATGTGGAGGGTCCTTGACACTGATCCTGCTCCCTCAGAGCTAGCTCTTGAGTGAACAGAATCTCTGACAGTCTTATTTATATCTGTCAGCCAGGGCTCCCTGATTGTTCCAGATTAAAAGCTCCATTCAGGAAACTCATATTTTATGAGGTCTACCTGGCTGACCTCATGACAATCGCAATAAGGTACTCAATAAATATTATGTTAGATTTTAAAGGTACATAGATGAAGGGAGTGGGCAAAATTATGGCTGATGGAATTTGATGTGAAGAAGTGAGTATTTATTCATTTTGGATCAGAAACTGACAAATTGGAGTTGTATATTCTCAGTGGAAGAGATGAGTATCCAAGAGGTTTTGGTATCCATGCATGTGCATCATGACATGAATGCAAGAGCATAACCTGAATAGATTGTTGACCATTTCTCGAAGGATTAGGTTTCAAAGAAGATGAGGTTGTATTTCACTGGTACAGACTCTTGGTCAGACACCAATCACCATGGACTGTGTAAAGACTGTCTTTATTTGTGTTTTTTAAAATGAGGGCTGAAATGAGAGAACAATATAAAATCAATGTTTTTAAGGATTGCTGAAACACTAATAACCTGAACATTCAAAGCCAGTATTGTGTAAACAGCCATTTGAACAAGCAATAACTGAAGTGGTTCCAGAAAAGTTGGAGCCAAGAGGTCATCTACATTGTAGCTGGGTAGTAACAAGAAGTTGATTGGTCTGTGGACAAGTGATTAGTTGTCAATGATACATGCCATTTGTCTGCCAGTAACCATGTGATTGGTTCTCAGATGACTGAACAGCTTAGCGCTGGACATAAATTTTATGATCTCCAGGACAGGAGCTGTCTCTCTACCCTCTGCAGTCAAAACCCATTTTAAACTGAAGAAAGCCAGTTCATCTTTGCTTCAGTAGCTGTTGTGAGTTGAGACTCTATTCATAACTCAGAGGTATTTTATAAGCTC
Organism: Hemiscyllium ocellatum; assembly: GCF_020745735.1. Classification (NCBI taxonomy): domain Eukaryota; kingdom Metazoa; phylum Chordata; class Chondrichthyes; order Orectolobiformes; family Hemiscylliidae; genus Hemiscyllium; species Hemiscyllium ocellatum. The sequence continues at coordinate 21,354,221 of NC_083425.1, read as the reverse complement.
ACCAGCCACCTCATACCTTTTGCAAACCAGTCAAAGCATCCAAAGAAGGGTAACTGAAAAACAACATTCTAACCATCGTAACAATCATCTCAGCAACTATGACTTGGAACTACAACTGCCTCTCAGTTTTCGTATGTGTGTATATGTGAGACAGAGAGGGAGAGTGTGTGAGCAAGCACAGAGAAGGAGAGTTTGTCAGGGGATTAATGTTTTAATTTGTAGTATATTCCAGTGATGTATAATTATTTGCCTGTAGCTAGAGTCTAATTACTTGCAATAAATAGTAATTCTAAAATATTAAACCCAGTCTGCGCTTTCTATCAGTTTGGGTCTGAAAATCAAGTAAATTGGGGAATCTTGTGTACAACTCCAGGAATAGCAGTTGTTGATTTTCAGCATGGTGTCTCAGTAAGTCATGATGACAACAGGTCCTCAAAAGCTATACTCAGCATGGGTGGACAGTGAAGATATAAACAATGATGCCTGATCTTAAAGGGTACATATTCGAGGACATAGCACATAGAATTTGGCTTGTGCTATTTATAAAAAATTGGAGAGTGATCTAATTAAGATATTAAGAATGAGAAAGGAGTTTGTGGACTAGATAAAGAAAACATTTTTCCAGTGGAGAAATCCAGACCAGGAGGACATAATCTTAAAATTAAAACTGGGCTACTTAGGAATATACCCAGGATATGTTTTACATAGTGTCTAATAGATATCTAAAATGTTCTCCTCTAAAAGGATAAAGCCAAAATTTTCAAGATCAATTGATAGATTTTTTTTCAGATATAAAGGTGTCTCAAATGGCATGAAGTCTTCCACTCAGTTATGTTCTAACTGAATGTTGGAACAGGTTTCAGGCGCTGAATGGTGTTCCTGCTGTTCCTATAATCTTTGGTTCAACTGCAAACAGACTCATTGTAATTCAGTATATTTTACTCATGTAAATAATAGGGCAGGTAGATGGTCTGCTTTCAATAATTTGTAACGAGATGTAGATTTCGCTGATTAAAATAGCATTTGTCACCTGTCCTGCCCTGAGCCAAGGGTCATGGTTTCGGACTGGTTGGACTGAGATAGTGGAAATTTTCTCCACTGTGGGTGGTGAACCTGTGAAATTCTCTGCCACAGAAGGCTGTGGAGGTCAAGTCACTGAATAAATGTTAGCTTTCTAGAGATGAAAGTTGTTGAAGGATATGGTTTAAGAGTGGACGTGCAGAGCTGATGTAGAAAATCAACCATGATCATTTTAAAAAACAGAGTAGGCTTGATGGGCTGAATGGCCTACTTTTGTTTTCTATGGTGTTGCTGTGAGCCACTTGGGTGAGCCAACCAAGAATTAGATTGTAATTATTCATATTTTTCCCACTTCTCCACCCCCTTTTTCTTATGGATAAGCATCTGGTCTTTGACCTCACCCTTTGCAAGAAAACTGAGTTTAGGAACTCAGCAATGGATTGTTGATGTACTTGAGGAAACAATTGCCAAAGAGTCATCAAAATGTTTGTAAATGTAACAGTGATAGTATTGCTATCACATTTGTTTCTGTCAGATATCTTGGTATATTAAAGAATAAAACATGCATATAGTTTATCAGGTCTTTTCGGTCAGTTGTACTGGAGTTGTAACAGATAAATAAATGCTGCCTCTTTTGGGCTTTAGATTCCCACAAGATCCAAACACATTAAGCATTGATCGTCAGTTCATGTGGGGTGAGGCTCTTCTTATCACACCAGTATTGAAGCCTAAAACCGTGGAAGTGGCTGGCTATTTTCCTGCAGCAACATGGTACAATCTATACAATGTAAGTTTTACATTATTCCAACTTGATCTTGTAATGACTGTAGTTTTGGATTTGTGTACAACAGCTGTGCTCAGTGCAACTTTATTTGTGCCTCTGTTTTATCTAAGATTCGATTCAATTCAGACTGTACAGGATTATGTAATGGTCTCATTTTATATTTTGCTTTAGTTTAGTTTATGTGCTGAACAATCACTGTGGCAATATAACTTTTAAGCAAATTGTTTTGCTTTTCTGGAATCTGAGGTGAGGCAGAAAGAGGCTTTAATGCAGTGTAGGTCTTGTGAAGCATAGAACAGTTGAAAAGAGCATCTGTGATGAGAGTTTTCAATTCCATGAAGGGTCCAGGTAAATATCCACACCACTGTGAAAAATAGTATCGTTCATCACTAAACTCAATAATCATTTCCAATGTATAGTGTGTATGTGTGTAAAGCTGGAAATTTGTCATAATTTTAGTACCCCCTCTAATCTTGTATATTTTTGACATGTAGGGTTCTTCAATTCGTAGTAAGGGTCAGTATGTTACACTACAGGCGCCCTTGGATACAATAAATGTTCATGTACGAGGAGGCTGCATTGTGCCTATGCAGGTGAGTATATGTAAGTAACTTTAAAGGAGGTGAAATTTAACTTGTGGGGGAGTGCAAAGCAGATTAGCTACCCAAATGACATCCTTTTCAATTTTCCCTTTGCTTTCCTGCTGACTGTTGAATTTTACCCTTGAGTTATTTTGAATTGAAGGTGTATATTGATAAACATTTGACTGTTATAGTTTCTCTGCAAGGCAGAGACATGTTTTGTCATGAGATATTGTGACACTGTCATATCCACCTGATCTGAGATCAATACACATCTACTGATGCTGTGGCTTCCTGTAACAATCCATCAAATTTACATTGTGGAACAAATTAAATAAACTGGCACCAATAGAGAAAGAATTGCATATATACAAATTATCGATTTATTTCTGTTATCAAAAATGAAAAGTTCTTTTGTGTAATAGTGGCCAGCTGAAAGTTCAACTGGTCAAAATTGGGGGTCATAGAGTCATAGAGATGTACAGCATGGAAACAAACCCTTCGGTCCAACCTGTCCATGCCGACCAGATATCCCAACCCAATCTAGTCCCACCTGCCAGCACCTGGCCTGTATCCCTCCAAATCCTTCATATATCCATCCAAATGCCTCTTAAATGTTGCAATTGTACCAGCCTCCACCAAATCCTCTGGCAGTTCATTCCATACAGGTATCACCCTCTGCATGAAAAAGTTGCCCCTTAGGTCTCTTTTATATCTTTCCCCTCTCACTCTAAACCTATGCCCTCTAGTTCTGGACTCCCCAACCCCAGGGAAAAGATTTTGTCTATTTACCCTATCCATGCCCTCATTATTTGGTAAACCTCTATAAGGTCACCCCTCAGCCTCCGGCACTCCAGAGAAAACAGCCCCAGCCTGTTCAACCACTCCCTATAACTCAACTCCTCCAACCCTGGCAACATCCTTGTAAAACTTTTCTGAACCCTTTCAAGTTTCACAACATCTTTCTGATGGGAAGGAGACCAGAATTGCACGCAATATTCCAACAGTGGCCTAACCAATGTCCTGGACAGCTGCAACATCACCTCCCAACTCCTGTACTCAATACTCTGACCAATAAAGGAAAGCATACCAAACGCCTTCTTCACTATCCTATCTACCTGCGACTCCACTTTCAAGGAGCTATGAACCTGCACTCCCAAGGTCTCTTTGTTCAGCAACACTCCCAAGGACTTTACCATTAAGTATATAAGTCCTGCTAAGATTTGCTTTCCCAAAATGCAGCACCTTGCATTTATCTGAATTAAACTCCATCTGCCACTTCTCAACCCATTGGCCCATCTGGTCCAGATCCTGTTGTAATCTGAGGTAACCCTCTTCGCTGTGCACTACACCTCCAATTTTGGTGTCATCTGCAAACTTACTAACTATACCTCTTATGCTCGCTCCAAATCATTTAGGTATATGATAAAAAGTAGAGGACCCAGCACCGATCCTTGTGGCACTCCACTGGTCACAGGCCTCTAGTCTGAAAAACAACCCTCCACCACCACCCTCTGTCTTCTACCTTTGAGCCAGTTCTGTACCTAAATGGCTAGTTCTCCCTGTATTCCATGAGATCTAACCTTGCTCATCTATCTCCCATGAGGAACCTTGTTGAACGCCTTATTGAAGTTCATATAGACCACATCTACTGATCTGCCCTCATCAATCTTCTTTGTTACTTCTTCAAAAAACTCAATCAAGTTTGTGAGACATGATTTCCCATGCACAAAGCCGTGTTGGGAGAGAGGAGAGAATATCCAGTTCACAGGTTCAGAACATTTGATATCTGCTTTTGTTGCAGCTGCTAGGCAATCTTAGAATCCTACTGCACAAGACAACTTTGACATGTCACACCTGTGCTAGCCACTTGAATGAGCTGACAAATTTTGACCCACACCCGGCTTATTCTCTCAACCCCTGCTAATTACTCCTCTTCATTTATGTGTCCAGTTGTGTTAAATATTCCAATGGATTCTGAGTTTTCTACCCTTTTTTTCAGGTAGTGCTTTCCAGAACTTAAACTCACTGAATGAAAACCTTTGAACTGATTTTTCATCTAGTTTTTTCCCCAATCATTTTAAATTTGCAACTTGTATTCTTTTACCATTTCCCTTTTTTCCTTTCTCCAAGGCAATTGGGAATGGACAATAGATGCTGACTACACCAGCGTTACCCACATTTAGTGAACAATTGGGCAACATAAAAGGCCAGCATTTATCCCCTATTCTTGCTAATTTACTGGCTAAAGGAAACAGTTTCTCCCTACTTGCTCTGTCACAATATCTTCTAATTTTGAAATATGAGTCTTTTTGGTATTCTTCCTGAAGCATAGTGCCCAGAATTACACACTGTTCCAGTCCACTCCTATGCAGAGAACTGTGAGTCTTAGTACTGCTTTTTTGGATTTTATTCCATCTGCCCCTTTTCACAAAGACAAGTATCCCATATGATTTCTTAACTGCCTTGCCTTGTTCTGCCACCTTTATAAAACTTGTGTTTTCTCTACCTAAGATCTGCTCTTGAAACCCCCTTTCAAAATGTTATCATTAGATTATGATGCCACTCCATTTTGTTTCTTCCAAACTCCATCTTTACCTAAATGCATTAAATTGGCTGCCTTTTTCACTATTCCATATTCTCAAAACTGATATTATGATTAATCTTAATTATTTTGATACCAAGATCTGTATTATCCATAATTGTGCTGCTTAAACCCAAGTGTGATGCATTTATAAGGTTAGAAAAGCAATAGTCCTAAAATAACTCACTGGAGAACCTCATATTGCATGTTATTTAGTCAGGGAAGCATCAGTTCACTATTACTGTGACTGCTATCCCTTAAAACAATTTCACTCCTAATATCCCTTTAATATTAGGTGCAACTGGATATAAGTTTGCTCGCTGAGCTGGAAGGTTTGTTTTCAGGTGTTTTCTCACCATACTAGGTAACATTATCAGTGAGCCTCCAGTGAAACACTTTCTGCGTTTTCTTTGTTTGTGTTTAGGTTTCCTTGGGTTGGTGATGTCATCTCCTGTGGTGATGTCTTTTCCTGTTCTTTTTCTCAGAGGCTGATAAATGGGGTCCACATCAATGTGTTCATTGATAGAGTTCTGATTGAAATGCCATGCTTCTAGGAATTCTCATGCGTGTTTCTGTTTGGTTTGCCCTAAGATGGATGTGTTGTTCCAGTCAAAGTGATGTCCTTCCTCGTCTGAAGGGGAACTTCAAACTAGCATCTACAGGAAAACAAAGCATATGGACCAAATACTTAATTACAGAAGCAATTAAGGCACCATCCATAAACAAAGTTGCATTAGGACATTATTTCAACGAGCCACCACAGAGGAACTGCGAAGAGCAGAGGAAAATCACCTGTACAGTGTATTCAAAGAGAACGGGTACCCAATGAACACAGTCTGCTGATTTCTCAGCAACAAACCCAAGCAAGCAGACAAAACGCATCCAGAAACTCTAGCTACTCTCCCCTACATCAAAGGCATCTCAGAAATGATTGCCAGACTACTCAGACCTCTAGCATCATGGTAGCCCACAAACCCGCCATACTAAAACAGCAGCTAATGATCTTGAAAGACCCTATACAGACAACAAGCAAAATGAACGTCATTTACAAAATACCTTGCAAGAACTGTAGCAAACACTACATTGGACAAACAGGCAGAAAAATAGCCACCAGGATACATGAACATCAACTAGCCACAAAACAACATGACCTAGGCTCACTAGTATTCTTACATACAGAGGAGGAAGAACACCACTTTGACTGGGGCAACACATTCATCCTAGGACAAGCCAAACAGAGACACGCATGAGAATTCCTAGCAGCATGGCATTCCAACCAGAACTCTATCAGCAAACATATCGATTTGGCCCTCATTTACCACCCTCTGAGAAAAATAACCGGAAATCACATCATCACAGGAGATGATATCATTAACCCAAAGGAAACATAACCACACAAATAGAAAGCGGGTCTTAACACCAATGCTTCACCAGAGACTTGCTAATGATGTTAGCTAGTATGGTGACAAAACATCTGAAAACGAATCTTCCAGCTCAGTGAGCAAACTTACATGTAGAATCTCAACCTGAGGTCTAAATCTTCTCAAAACTCATTAGGTACAGCTGCTTCACAAGCACGTTTTTTATGGAGTATTTTATCAAATGCCTTATGCAGTTTACATGTGCAGCATTTAATGCACTGTATTAACACTGCTGTTAATTAACTAAATAATTCAGTCAGATTAACCAGAAATCATTTGCCCTTGGCAACTGAAAGGAAAAGGGTCTTTTACATATTCTTTTCAATTTTCCCCAGACTCTTTACTGTCTGTGTTTCTACTGCACTTTTTGCCTGTCATTTGTCATAAACTTGAATTTTTGGTTTTGTTTTGTTCAATTTAATTCCTTTGTCATCCAGGAATGTAACAGAGCCAATGCATGTTCTTCTCAGAACTGTTATTTTCTAAATGCACTACTTCTGATCAGGATTCAGAAGCAATCTGCTGTGTAAGCACATTGCTCTCAAAGTATTTATTTGTATTGTGCATTAGGATTCAATGAGAGCAGCATTGATGGTAAGATCCAGTTGCTGCGAGTAACAGCCCTTTTAAAAGCTTTCCAACATGTCGCTCATAATTGAGGTTCATGTGGAAAGCTAAAAAGGAAAAAAGTGCTCACTTTCCTTCAACTCATCCATCTAGCCAAGAACATTTTCCATGCTTTCCTTGGTGAGATTTTTCCTTGATCCTGACAGCAACTTTATCATAACTTCATTCTTGTCATTAACAGTTTAAGAGAACATTCAGAAGTGACAACTAAGTATAAATGTGTTTTCTTAATTCATAAGTGTGCTATATCCAAGTGAGTGCTTGTTTTTCAATCTATGTTCTATCAAGGAACCCAACACAACCACTGCTGTCTCTCGTGGCAACCCTTTTGGTCTGATGGTGGCACTCTCTGACCAGGGAATTGCTAGAGGAGAACTCTTTTGGGATGATGGTGATAGTCTGCTGAGTTATGAAAATGGTGATTATACAGAAATTATCTTCTTGGCAAAAAATGTAAGTGTGGCTGATTTCAATCAGTTCATTATTAGCCATTTGTTTGCATAGATTTTAAGACTGAAGTTCATCCATCTTCTGAATCAGCCAGATTCTTTGTTTGTACATGAAACTTTAAAGTCCTAGAGAAGAAAGATTGAGTTGCTACTGTAAGGCACATGGAACCTGGGTAAAGCAGTACAAAAGGAGCCTGAACTATTACCAAACAAAATGTTGTGTATGTTAGAAATCTAATATAAAATTGGAAATGCTGGAAATATCAGATCTGATAGCATCTGTGGAAAAAGGAACGGTAAACTTTTCAGATCGATGCCCTTTCATCAGAAGTAAACGAACAAACCGTAATAGTAGCACTGCAGACTGCCTCATGAATATAAAAGATCAACAGTAGCCAGAAAATTCTAAATTCCTATTGCCCAGCCTTTCAGCTAAAAGGGGAACATTTGTGATAAGAACTTCCATAGGGAATCTTAATAAGGAAGTTTACATCAAATGAATGTAAAACTCCCAAGTTACAGCTAATCCATACAGATTTCCCAGATTCTAACATGTAATTAAACAGCTATTCTCTGGAAATTTTAAATCCATTTTGGATTTTTTAATGCAAAAGTGTAAGAGATGGTTGTAATTGTCGTGCAACATTTTTCTAAAGAAGGAATGTTGCAATATTTGCAACCTTTTCAGTGGGTTGCGACTACTTATATGCTGCCATTGCTTAAGAAGTTGACAAAGTTATGAGGGCATCTAATTTGCATGTGGTAACTACATCAGCTCTGATTCTTTCCATCGTCTCTTCTCCTTTCCCACTCCCTTTAGAATATACTGTTCAGTGAAATAATCCATTTGAACAGCCAGATTGACGGGCTGAAACTGAGCAGCATCTATATCTTTGGAGTTCCATCTCCCCCACGGAAAGTTTCTATTAATGGATTCTGGATCACGGACTTCTCCTACAGAACAGACACAAAGGTGAGGATGTGGGCTCCATCTTGATAAACACAAGTCAAATGTATTTTCAGATTTCAACTATTAACTTGCCTGTTCTCCCTGCTGATGTATGGTATCATGTGTTGTGAAATTTCATAGTATACTACCCAAATTCCCATCTTAATGCATTACCTAAGACAGAGAATTTTGGCAGACTGTATGCTCTTTGGAGGATCACTGTTGAGCTTTACTTCATTGTACACAGGGATCTCTGGATAATGACCTTAACGGAAAGTCCTGATCAGTTTAAATTTTCTAACTTTGCTTGCAGCCCTACATTCTCCCAACTGTGATGTTACCTTGGCTAAAAGAGGGTGAAGTGGAGGCAAATTTGAGATCTACATTGACTATATGATTTGTCTGCTTCGCTGTCTTAACTGACTTTTGAAGGGAGTTGAATTAAATTTTCATAGTGTATCAGGTACTATCGACAGCAATGATGTTTTCAAATTACCTATAGTAGGCCAGATTACACTGACCCGCTGGTATCTGATTTTTCTTGTTTATTCAGGTGCTGACGTTGTGGAATCTGTCTATTCTGTTGGGAGAACCATTTACAATTACATGGACCTGAATAAAGTGATGTAAAATCTGCTATTGAGAATGTCTTCAGAACAGAATAATTATGCTCGTAAAATTGTGGTAAAGGAGGTGAAAGAAGGGATATGGATTCTAGTTGTTAATTTGACAAAAAATGCTGTATATCATTTGAAATGCAATTGTTAATGATAAAGAGAAAATCTTTTCTGCTTGAACAAAATCCTGATTAAACCTGTTCTAAATATTTTGGATGGATGGAATTGAGGGATGGGCAAGGGGTTTGGAGGCTAGTGTTCCTCTTTGAAGAACTGTGACAATCATTTTTGAAGTATTACAAAAATGTGGAAAGGCCTAATCTGCTAACTGTCTCCAACGGACTCATTGATCCATCTTGCACCACAGCAGTTTTCACTGTTGTCTCTTATACAATCCAAAAGGTTAATGTTTTCTTTTACTACTGAATTCCTTCTGAAAAATGTCAATGGATCTGCTGCATATTTTTTAATATTACAGTATTTCTAGCTGTTACTATATATTGAGCTTTTCTTAATTATTGGACCTCCATGATACTGCAGGAGTATAATTATGCAAAGGATTTGAACTGACTTGGTCAGTCATATTCAAGTGGTTCTAATTTTCAGAAAGCAGGGAGATTTGTGGCACTTTTACTTGCGGATGATTTTGGTCAGATTTTTAGTGAAGTTATTTATTAAAATGTGCTTCTTCAGTTGTAACTATGCTAGGTAATTGTATGCTAACTTGATTTTTTTTAAGGTTATTTAATTATCCTGTAATAACCTATAAACTAATGTTACTACATAACAAGAATCACTCTTCAGTGTTATTTGAGGTAATTTGGAAAATTTCTAGGAGACAGGAATGGCTTGTTTATAGAAGTGAAAATTCATTTTGGAAGTTATTCATTGAAAAATTATTGCTGATGAGACAAAGTCATTGTATCATCATAATTAGCTAAGCAAAAAGCAACAGAGGAAATCGCCCGAGAGGACAGTGGAAGCAATTTCACTACTAAGTTTCAAGAAGGAATTGGATTCCTGCTTGAAAGAGAAATATTTCATAGGACGAATTGGTAGTTAGTTAAGAAATTCAACAGATGCAACAGGCTGAATGACTCTACGCTCAAGACGCTATTTGATAGTAGATCTAACCAATTGCTTCAGTTCTGAGTGAAAGAAGAATCTATATTGCATTATGCACTGCTACTGAATTATTATCTTTTTGGAAGTTGAATGAATGCATTTACTGATTCACGTAGTAATATGTTAGTACATTTATGGCTATTATGTTCGTGTTCATTTTGGAATCGTTTGGAGGGAAGATAGAATTTGACAAGTTCTGTCAAGTCAGGATGCTACTTGCAACGTAGCATCATTCACTGCATTTTACAGATTACAGGAGAAATAGGAAACTTGTAGTAATTTTTGAAACCACTTTATCAACATCCTGGTTTGAAAAGAGTAGTGATCTGTTTATAGCAGAGAACTGCTTCCTGATCAAGATTCTGATCCATGTCAGCAGAAAGAAGTTCCATGGTGCATTGCAAACTAGCATTAATGTGTAAGTAATAAACTGTTTAACCCATATGATGTTGTTGGGCGTGAAGTATTTCACATTTCAAGAACTTATATGGAAGCTGTTAGATTTTTAACAGCCCAACAAAATCATCTATACTTTTTGCCATTAGTATAGATTAGAGTGGTGCTGGAAAAGCACAGCAGGTCAGGCAGCATCCAAGGAGTGGGAAAATCGACATTTCGGGCAAAAGCCCTTCATCAGGGCTGATTCCTGATGAAGGGCTTTTGCCCGAAACGCCGATTTTCCTACTCCTCTGATGCTGTCTGACCTGTTGTGCTTTTCCAGCACTACTCTAATCTAGACTCTGATTCCCAGCATCTGCAATCCACATTTTTGCCTTTTTGCCATAAGTGCGTATTTAAAAATTAAAAATGCTTGAGTTTTATTAGTGAGTTCTTAACATTCTATAAAAATAAAAAATGTAACTGTGGAAGTGTTCAAAATTGCACAAATTCAATGTTTTGTATATATTTTTAAATAAATTTTAAATATCGTGCTGTCTCCATTCATTCTTTTAGAAAACTTCACAAATCAATCATTGTGAAATTCTACTATCTTTCCTTACCAACCGGTTGACTGGCTCACCCTAATTTACATCTGTCTATTGTCCCTAACTCCCTCTGACATCTCTGCAGCTTTGATACTGTTGACTGCACCAACCTCTTCCAAAACATCTGCATTATCATCTAGATTATTTGATTCTTACTCCTCTGGCCATGTTCTTTCTGGTTGTGGGCAGAATGTTATCAGTAATGGCTTAGGTTCCTGCTCTGAAAACATTCTCACTAGTATTCCTTTTGAGGATCTGTTCGTGGCTCCCTGTCATTTTTCATTTATATGTCTCTTTGTAGCATCATTCAAAAGCATGGTATTAGTTTTCAAATTATGCTGACAGTACCTAGCCCTACCTCATGACCACATCTGTAAACCCCCTCACTATTGGATCAATGTTGTTGTGTCGCCATAGTCTTACCAGACCATAGGGGTCAATCTCCCATTAGACGGAAGAGCAACTGGCGGTAATTTAACCTGAGGGCCACCAGACCTCAGGTGATGGAAGAGGTTGAGAAGGAGAGCCCTTCATGGTAACCTCAAACCAGTGATGGGAATTTAACCCATGCTGTTGGCATCACACTGTTCTGTAAACCAACAATCCAGCCAACTGAGCTAAACCGATTCCCACTGTCGGCTCAGATCAACTTCATTATCAGGAAAGTTGTAGCCTTGTATTCAATCCCCTATCCAGTTGCTCCAGCCTTCTCCCTGGCAATGGTGTCAGCTAAACCAGACTGTTGGAAACTTTGGTATCATTACTAAGACTGTTACTTTCACTTTATGCCTTTGTCACCCCTGAACCTGACTATTGTAATACAGTGCTGACCAGACTTCATATTTTACTCTGAACATTAGGTATTCTAAAATTCTTCTGCTCATGTTCTAATTCACACCATCACCTTCCAGCTATTACCCCGATACCTGGTTTAGCTCGTGTCAAATTTAAATTTTAACCATCCTGCAAACCACCTTCCATTTACACTGATACATAAATACAAGTTGTTGCTGTCAATCCTTCCTTAATAGAGGTCTGTTATGAAATAATGAAGATTTTGAAACCAAAAGTTTTTCTTGAATTTTTTTTATTTTGCAAAGGAGCAATTTTGCAAATTTCAAGCAGAATTGATCTACATTACATCTGAGGTAGAGTAAATGGCTCTTGTCACATCATCAAGGAGGACACCAGGGCACAAGTCATGCTAGTGGATTTTTTTTTGATTATGGATTGCAAGTTGGATACATAACCATTGATTACATTTTGAGTCTAATGGGTGTTATGTAGAGGTGAGCAACTATTTTCCTCACCAAATAAACAGTAAAGCTTGCTCAGGCACTCAGTGCATTACTGTGAATCAGAGCTAATGCTATCACTGCAGGATGTTATTAACAGCAGTAACCAGATCAGTTAACAGCATTTAATAAGTTTGCATAGCCTTGGACTTTGCACATGTATTGATCCCAAACTCTGCATAGAAGCAGACTTGGAAGGAGTACAGACTGGAGGTAAAGTTACCACATTCTTAAATTAATTCTGTCTTGCATCCTGCAAGTGCAGTTAGTGGAGTGTTTGGATTTGTATCATTTCATCCTTCTGATATGCAGGTATTAGCTTCTGGAATGTTGAGTCAATCAAACCCTTTACAATCAAGTTATCTGGTTCACTTGGGATCGTTTCAGTTTTGACTGTACCTGCCTTGCACAGAAGTAACAATATCAAACTTAGGTTTTTGCTCCCCTCTCAGGCTATTTGCAATTAAGTGATACACTTCAAAGATCATGGTTACTCTATCGAAACTGCAAGTTCTGACACTTTTCTCTGTTACTGATAAGATCACGTATAAAAGCTGATAAACATTCATAAGAATAGATTATGATTAACACAGGGAGATTAAGAAAGACTATTTCCATGTGACCTGGGTTTTTGAAGAATTTTCCAGTTTTTATATTAACCGTCTTCAACCAATGCTAAAGCAGAGATCCAAATGTGTCAGCTCTAATTAACATCTTAACCCGTGCCCTCAATACTCAAATAAGGATAGTGACTTTGAAGTTCATTTCCCTGAGTATTAAGAGCCAGTCAAGTGAGGTGAAGTTGTTTGCATGTCTTTACGCGAAAGTCTAAAGTGAATTGAGATGAAGGAGAAACATTACCGAGCATGAAATATGGATCATCATCAATGATAGTGAAAATATATTAAGATGGAAAAGGAGAGTTTTGGCTGAGACCCATTTGACAGAAAACAATTCGACATGGAACTAAATGTGCTAATAAATGCTCATCCAAAGCAAGGAGCAGGAGAAATCGATGGGCTCAGAACCTAAGAGACATAAAAACTTTAAAATTGAGAATAAGGGCTTTGACTTGTGTTGAACTAGAGGAAGTTTAAACATATTCAGGGCAGGCGACATCATCTCCAGATTTACCCTCAGGAGCAGAAAGGTACAGTCAAAAAGTGAAGGGAACAAGGATGAAAATGGAAGTCGACATGAAAAAAAGTAGCCTGAAAAGAAATAGCTGCATTAGAAGGATGGGAATGGAACCAGAAATGAGTAGTGCAAGAGAGCACTGCTGAATATAGTTCAAGGTGACATGGAGGCAAAACAGTAGCAATCAGGTAGGAATTTCTTTGACATTGTTTGAAGAAGCTTTTGGAGAGTGGAGTGTATAGTGTGGTGTCAGCAAAGACAGCTTTGTGATAGATAGTAATTTAATAAAGCTAACATGATATTCGAGTGGCGAGCAGTGTAAGTAATATCCCTGATTCTGTGCTCCCAGCAGAAAGCTGTACTGTCAGAATGCAAGTCAGGGAATTAATTTAAGTACGCAGTAACTTTATCTCCAAACTGCACTGCTTTGAAAGCACTGCTTCTGTGCAGAGTTTGGGATCAATGAATTTAACCATTGTTTTCTGATTAGCAGATTATATGGTAAAATGTGAAAAGTCCAAGTCCAACCAGAATGGATGGAAGAGAATCTGTAATAATTTCCCTGAAAAGTGGTAGGTTTGATTTGAATCAAAATGAGTTTCTCGCTGGAATGACCAAGGACTGTAGGATTTTGCAAGTGTGAAAGGAAGGAAAGAGAGGACAATTCGGATTTCAAATAACTCAAAACAGTCTAGCAGAAATTTCAGATGGGCTTAAGTTCAATATTATTTGCTTGAGTTGTTCACTTCCGGTGTTTAAATTTTATGATGAAAGTAAATTTTAAAGAAGCATCTGACAGGGGAGAGATAGAGCTTTAGAGATGACATTTGTACATTTACGGTTTAGATAACTGAAGATTAAACTACCTGCAGTACGGTGGCAAAACATTGCATCACTTTCTGTAGTCATTACATTTGAGCCTGCAAGTATCACTACTCCCCCATTCTATAAAGTGAAATTGTTTTTTTATCTAATTTGTCTACATTGAATTAAACTGTCCTGAATCATTCAATGCAATGCTTAAGGAGATCTATATTTTACAAACATAAAAAAAGAGAAAGTTTGCAGTATTATGATTTTATTGTGATTGAACTTTCAAATGCAATTCTGCATAATTTCAAGTTTTGATGCAGTGTTGATAAATTACTATTTGGCATACCAATGATTTCATGTGTTTCATAACCATGGGGCGGCACGGTGGTGCAGTGGTTAGCACTGCTGCCTCACAGCACCAGGGTCCTTAGTTCAATTCCAGCCTCGGGCAACTGTCTGTGTGGGGTTTACACATTCTCCCCGTGTCTGCATGGGTTTCCTTTGGGTGCTCTGGTTTCCTCCCACATTCACAAAGATGTGCAGGCTAAGTAAATTGGCCATGTTAAATTGCCCACAGTGTTAGGTGCATTATTCAAAGGGAAATGGGTCTGGGTGGGTTGCTCTTCGGAGGGTTGGTGTTGATTTGTTGGGCCGAAGGGCCTTTTTCCACATTGTAGGGAATCTAATCTAATAACTCGTTGGTATTCTTACCTTGGTTTTCCAGCACTGGTAAAAATGTTTTGATTAGACATCAATCTCTCAGAGGATAGACCATGCTGGATTTTACAATGGATCTATCACACATAATTTGAATAGGTTTTTAATCATGTGAAAAAGATTGACAATTCAGTAATACCTGTAAATGGGCTAGTACTCCAGAGTCCTAGGCTGGTGCTCTATTTGCCTGATTTCAAATCCCACATGGCAGCTAGTTGAATTTAAATTGAATTAATTTCAAAATAATTTGCCCAAAGTTTGCTGACCTTTCATTGCAAGGAGTTGTCCTCAATCAGGTGTTGCAGATTGGCACATTCTAACATCCAATTCTATATTCCAAGGGACACACTGAAGCTTGGGGCAGCCACTACAGAGATTCAGTGGGGAAAGGTCTCTGTCTGAGATGTGCATGCAACAGTATATTGTGGGGTAGAAGCTCATATGCTTTGAACTGTGACCCTTAAAGAATATACATTGTAATTCAAGACTCTCAATAAAATGTATTGAGGGATCTCAGTTTGGAACATGTCATATAGAGAAAAGTTTGATACCTATCGCGTGTTCTGTAATTTCTAAATGGAAATGTTTTTCCGTGAGGATGTTTACATGACCTGGAATGTATTTTGTAAAATATTGAAACTGTTACCGTTGTATAGAGTTGCACATGCTGTATTTGGACAAGTTGAATATTATTGCAAATCCTGTAAAGTTCAAGTTGAAATGTGATTATGATTTACAAATTTTATTAATTAAGTGTACTCTTGGAAAGAAAATCTGCAAAATTCTGTCAAGGTCTTTGCCAATCAAGTCAAGTCTGCTCTGGAGAATCTGATCTGACCAGACTTGTACTACTTCAGCAAGAAGAGCTTCAGGAGCTGGTGTTGCACCTGAGGTGTGGTTGACTATGTGTGGGACAAGGAGGGGTGGACAACTACCTCATGAACCTGACCAGAAGACCTTGAATAATATTATACACCCACCTGCTGGATGTGTTCTTCAAAAGGGTTTTGGGGAAGGAATCTGCAATTGGATACAACCGTCAATTTTCAATTTTAAAAAAAATCAGAGCTTTCAGATCAACTCTGGAATCAGCAGGACTGCCCTTTCTCTGGTGTTCTCATTGTGCATTGTATAGAACATCTTACTAAGTCCATTAGGAAAGATGCATACATTTGAGGGATGACTATGCCAGGTAGTGGAGGCACTCAGGTCAAAACCTTCTTGCATATGCACAACTTCATCATCGTATGCAGACTATTAGTGTGCAGACTAATCAGTATCTGCAACTAATTCAAACTGACCACAGGAGCCAAGATAAATGGAAGCAAGAAAGTGGAGCCATGTTTTTTGGGGGCAATCTGTCCCTTCACAGCCAAGTCAAATGGCCTGAAGATGCTGGGGATATGGTTAAGAGGGACAAAGGCATATATTAGAGGAGTATAAATCCACGGTCAAACAAAAACTGAATAACACTCCTTTTTCACTGCAGGTAAGAGCTTGGTCATCAGGTATTGCTGCACATGACACAGGTCAGTGAGAAATTGAGGCCTGGCTCATTCTTCATTCATGCATATGTCAATGAACTGAGCAATCTTCCATTTGATCTGGAGGTTAAAAATGGACAGTGTTTGCAGTAACATGATGCAGAAATCTCTAGGTAAGGGGGAATAAAATGTATGATCACAGCAGGCTGTCTTTGTGTGTAGCTGCAGCGAGTTATATGTGGGCTGTCAGTGCACAAACACCAAGTGAGCACCTTTGTGGTTCAGAGGTAGTGTCCCTACATCTGAACCATAAAATTTTTATTCATCCATGGAGTATGGTCATTGCTGCCTGGGCCAGCATTTATTGCACATCCCCAGTTCCCCTGGTGGTCATGAGTTGCCTCTTGAACTGCTGAAGTCCATTTGGTGTCAGTAGATCCAAAATGCTGTTAGATAGGGAGTTCCAGGAATTTGATCCATCGATACTGAAGAAATGACAATATTTTCCTGAGTCAGTAAGGTGAGTGGCTTAGAGGGGAACATGCAGGTTCTACTCTTGTACACCTAGATGGCAATGAGCATGAGCTTGAAAAGTACTCTCTCACGAGCTTTGAATTTCTGCAATGCATTTTACAGATGGTACATTGCTGGTACTGAGTGTCTGTGGTGGAAGGAGTGAATGTTTGTGGATGTGGTGCCAATCAACTGGACTGTTTTATCCGAGATGGCATCAAGCTTCTTGAGTGTTGGAGCTGCACTCATCCAAGCAAATGGAGAGTATTTCATCACTCGCCTGACTTGTATCTTGTGAGACAGACAGACTTTAGGGAGTTAGGGTGTGAATTACTCACTGCAAGATTCTAGCCTCTGGCTTTATCTGTAGCTATGCCACAGTTATTTATATGGCAGAAGTGGGTACTATTGATGCTGAAGATCAATGTATTCCTCATTCCTGATGAAGGTATTTTGCCCAAAACATCGATTTTCCTGCTCTCTGGATGCTGCCTGATCTGCTGTGCTTTTCCAGCACCACTCTAATATTGACATAGTATTTATATGGCTAGTCTAGTTCAGTATCTGGTCAACGGTAGGTGCCAGAATATAGATAGCAGGGGATTCAGTGTTTGTAATATATTGAATGTCAAGGGGCAATAGTTAGATTCTCTGTCATCATTGTCTGGCACTTGGATGGCACAAATTTATTTGCCACTTCTCAGGCCAGGTGTTGCTGAATTTGGACATGGACTATTTCCATATTGTAGGAGTCAGAATATTGCTGAACTTTGTGCAATCTGGGTTCAAGTCCCACCTGCTCCAGAGACAGTTATAACATGTCTGACCAGGTTGACTAAGAATATCGACAAACACCAAGTGTCACCACATGTTGAAGTTCTATTGTCCTTGGTGTTGCAAAGGATAGATCTGGCCACATTACCACAAAATGGTCCAAATAGTTTGACCTGTCTTTGTGGAGATATTTACACAGAGAAACATTTTTGACTGCATGTTTATCAAGCAATGGTCAGCACATAATGTCCTCAAGGAGGAAGAAATTAGTCATTTGGCAGAATGCTTCATCACTAGAAATTGCAATCAAGCAGCAAGGTGTAGCTTGGCTCATGGTGAGAAAGGCCCTTCCCAACAGTTTGTTTCTACATGCACAGTCTCATCCTCTCTACAAGTTGCCCTCAAAGTAGCTCTATTAGGGAAGAGGGCTTTCCACCTCTTTGTAGAATTTGCATGTTCAAAGAAAATCAGGAGAGATTGGCAATGTTTTTTGATGAAATTTAACCTGAACTGGTATGTGACACAGGACTTTGTGCTCTATTGGCTATTCCAAGGGAATTCAAACTCAAAGGTCAACTGCATCTGGAGGAACTATCAGCTTAATGAAAGACTCTCTTCAGTTGTCTTTAAGCTTACTATTCTTCCAGTGTAAAAAGTTATCCTTGACTGAGTGTTACAGCTTGGCATATTCCAATATTGAAGACTACTATTGAGGGATTGAGTAAAGCTTAGGACAGTCACATCAGAAACACAATGAGGTAAGTTTACTGGCTAATATCTTTCAGCCACAGTATACTGAGGAGCTGGAAACTTTAGATCCTCTTAGGCAATATGCTTTACTAAGAATACGCATTGTAATCAAGAGTATGGGAAATGTATTGAAGCACCTCAAAGCTAAACATAATGCATTGAGATCATCTATTGTATTTTCTTCAATTTCTAATTAGAATTGTTTTTGCTCTCAAGCTTTATACATGATATAGAATGTATTTTGTAAATAGTACTTCTGTTGCATTCATATTGGGTAGAACATTCTGTATGGGCGCAAGTTGAATGTTACTGCAAATTGAGAAATTCAAGTTGAAATGCTCTTACAATCTTTTCACATTTTATGAGTAGTATATATTTTCCAAAACAAAAATTGATTTATAAATCTAGAATATAAAGCTGGTACCAGTGATGGGAGCCATAGCTAATGTGATAAAATGTCATAAAAATCCATTTGACTCACTAATCTCCTTAAGGGAAGATGTCTGCCAACCTCACATTGTCTAGTCAAAGTGAAGAGTAGTGTGGCTGATATGTTTTAAACTGTCTTCTAAAATAATCTAGCAAGCCATTCAGTTCACGGGCACATAGGAATGGGCAATAAATTCTGACCTTGCCAAAAATGACTACATCTCATGAAAGAATCTTTTAAAAATCATCAGAGATACTGACATTTAAAGGGCTGTAGATTTATGCTAAAGGGAAAGTTATTATGACTAATTGTTTGCAATTGTTTAGTGGAGATATCAGTATTTCTCCTTTGATCCTGAAGAGTTGAATGTCATGCTGATGAAAAATGTCAAATGACAGTGCACCTATTTGGCACTGAGTGCCCATACAAAATAGCAAGAATGGAGCTAACAGAAAGGTTGTCCAACCAATTCTTTGCAATCACCCCTAACTCAACTGAGTCCAAAAGAGAAAAGATAATGCAAATAGTATGAAGAAGGAAAAGGAGAAAGTAATAACTAAATTATGTTTGTATTAACCATGGAAAAAGGCTAAGGCAGCAGACAGTAATTGATTCAATAGAGTGATGTCAGGAATGTGAAACTGTATTTATGAGATACTGAAATTATTTCCACTGCAACAAAAAAAATTAATACAAGTTTTAAATCTTATTGTTTAAATGGGATGGTGTGTTAATGAATATTTCTTCTAGCTGTGGCATCATTGAACACATTTACCACCGAGCAAGGAAAGAGGTTTAGAAATTTCTTTAATCGGAGTTGTTGGAACATGGAATATCATGTCACAGAACATATCTTTGAGCAGACCATTACATCCCAAAGTCTAATAACTAACAAATAGTTCCTGCTTCCTGTACCTGTTTTTAACTATGACCAACGTAGCACAAGTCAGTAATATCTTTCATATCTTCATGTGGAAAGAGTGGACCTGTTGCTATAAAATAGCAATTGTTAAATGTTGGTCCGAGATAGCTGTTATGCTTTCCACCAATGCCTGGTAAGAATGTGTGTTGTGGGTCAGGCTCCACGATGAATTGTGAGATTGAAACTTTCTGCATCTGATAATTCATGCCATTTCTTCTGCTTGTTGAATAGGTATTCAAACCATAATTTTTTGTGAACACATTTTAAAAAGAAGTGAAACTTTTTAAAACTCCTATAATTCTACATGTATCTTCGCTAAAAAAAAGTCTAAGTTAAACGTCTAACCTTTTAATGTTGATCCGTTAATGATGGCAATGTTTGATGTATAATCATGCAGACTGAAGGTTTCATTATTTTGTAATTTCTTTTGTTTGAGCTTTGAAATTATCCTGGATTTGATATAGGAACACAGTAGGGGAAAGTAATTGGGAATTACTCATGGATCGCATAGCAATTAGCAAAGATTTTTGGAACTAGGTTAAGAGAGGTTCATAAAATCATTTCACTTACACAAGTGATATGGCTAGGAAACAATGTCTTTGACTTGCCATTGAGATAATTCTCAAAGCAGCTTGAAACTGGCAACAGGAGATGCAGAGCTGGAAATGGAAAGTGCACATTGAGAGCAAGAAGTGACTGAGAAACCTTGGTTATGATAAGTTGTCATTTCTACTGTACTTAAGACATGTATTATTCTTTTTTTAAAAAAGCATAACCAGTTCAGGAACTAAGAAGTAATGAAATACATTTTGGTGGCTGGAAATTATTTGAAATATAAATTCAAGAAATGTGAATGTAAGATATATGTTACAACATCTATGAATTTTGCATATCCTATGACATTTTGCATTCACCTCTGTTCCTATTAACTGTGAATCACTTCCTTCAATCATTATGTAATAATTTGACATCTTTATAGTAATTACTGAACAAATTTAATATCTCCTACTCATATTAATATCCTGTAGAGCTGCCTTAGGAAGTTTAAAATGGAAGAGCTTTAGTCCTGTTTCCTAGCAACAGAATCACTGTGAAACCATAGCAATAGAAATGTCAGCAAGATGTACAGCCAAATCCAATGCTTTGCAAATTCCTTGGTGTATACAAGTTTTATGTTTTTCTTCCACTACCTTTGGTTTTATGCAGTTTTGATCTATGCAAATACTGCTAAGGTGTAAGCAATTCAGCAACATTTTCAACACAATGTTTACTTAATGTGTTATCGTGATGCTGCCATTTTCTGAAAAATATTTGACCTCCTTTTGAGAGACAGCCAAGAATATATCAAGTAGCATAACCTTGAGAAATGATTAGAGGTATAATCCTACAGGAAAAATATTATTTTTCATTTTCTGAAGCAAGTTCTTGTCCTTTTCACGCTTTCATTGTCCAGTTGCTTAAATAGGATAAAGTACTTTTTAAAATTGTTATTTTCTACACAAATCATCAGTAATTTATCTAATTAAACATATGTACATGGCATCTTGTAGTGAGTTTCCACCGAAATCTTGAGAAGTATCAATACTTATTGATGGATATGTAAACTGTTACCCAGTTCCTATTTCTTACCTTTAGAACCATCTGTCTTATCATTCAATTAGATGTGATTAAGTCTGCCACAGTCTAAAGGAAACAACAGGAAAGAAGAGAAGGGAGAAGCAGGTCAATGTGTTGATTGGATCAGCCATCATCATGTTAAATGGCAGAGCAAGCTCAAAGGGCCAAATAGCCCACTACTCCTATTTTCCATGTTTCTATTGTTTATTACATGAAGTTGATACCATGGTACTTGACTAATAAACAATTGCAATTTTATGTACTTTAATTCCTATTTTCACAATGCTATTCATACTCCTTTGTTTGTAGATATAATGCCACTTATAAAAAGTTTGCAATTATCTGGTACCATTCAGTTCTTGACGACAACATAATATAGCCATGCATTGTTACATTTGAAGTGTAATCATTCTTTTTATTCCAGGCAATCACTGAAAGCTAGAGCTCCCAAAATGTGTGTATGTGTGTGTGGTGGGGTTGTTGGGATCCCAAAGTGGAGAGAAACTGAAACTATGGGCTTATGAACTCAGGGCAGCAATTGCCAGCCCACCTCTTCTCTGCTTCAAATAGTCTCCTTGTCCTCTTCCTCCTCCCCACGACTTGCTGTGGAGCCATGCAAGTATATGAATGAGGAAGGATAGGCCACTTGACCCTTTGAACCTGCTCAATTATTCAATTAAATTGTGGCTAATCTGATTTAAGCATCAAATCTACACTCCACATACCCCCTATAATCTGTCATACTTTTGAATCAAGAATCTATCTATCTCTCCCTTAAAAATATTTAAAGATTCTGCATTCACTACCATTTGAGGAAGAGAATTCCAAAGATTTTCAGCCCTCTGCAAGAATTATGTTTCTTCATCTTCCTTAAAAGGTGCCCCCTTATTCTTAAACTATATCACCCCACCAGTTCTAGATTCTCCTAGAAGAGAAATATTCTTTTCACATTTGTTTGGCCAAGTCCTCTCTGGATCTTATGTTTTAATTATGTCACCCCTGACTCTTCTCAACTCCAAATAAGACAGGCTAAGCTTGTCCAACCCCACCTCATTTAGCAATCTGCTCATTCCAGACATTAACCTTCTTTTAACTGCTTCCAACACATTAACATTTTTCCATAAGTACAGTGACTAGTTCTATGCATAGTACTACAGATGTGGATTCACCAATACCCTGTATAACTAACTGATCACACCAGTTTTCAAGCCCTGAAATGGAGTTACAGTTGGGATATGTTTGGGAAGCACAGTTGTAAATGGTTTGCATACAGGCTACCTACACACAGTAAGGTCACACAGTGAATGAGATGAATGACTAACTAATCTGCTTTGGCTCTGACAGTTGAGGAATGATGAAATGTTCTAGAATTTTTACATACACTTCAGGGAAATGGAGCTTTAGTTTGCTATTATATCTGAAAGATCGTGCTTCCAACAATAGAAGAGTCAGTCAACACTGAAGCATTATTTTGGATAATGTGTTAAAATCTATAGTAAAGCATGAACCACAATCCTCTGTCTCAGGCAGAAGTGCTAATGCTGCACTTAACTGATGGTTCACTTTATTTTTGCACGAAAGCACAGTCTTAAATTGCTCCCACTTCCTGTTACAAACCATAACCACAAACACTCAATGCTGGTTCAATGGAATTTCTGTGACACTCCTCAGTAGCAACCTGGGTTTGCAAGAACAAGCTGGGAGGCACAAATGTGCTGAGCATATGTTCACGCATGTCAATATAGTTCCAAAAATTAATAACTGACTTCAATGCTGTGGACCATTATTATTTACGAAGGAAAACCTATAATAATATGTATTCTCTAAGAAGATACAATAGTGCTTTCGATGATGGGAGAGTATAAATACCGCATTGGGTTATTTAAGCAGTTAAATGTGCAGATAGAAGTTGTTTAATTGTAAAAACTGTCATAAATGTGAAAGCTGGAAGTATGATAGTGGACTGGATATTTGCATAAACCTATTATTTTTATTGAATTTTAGATGTTCTAGCTTCAAGCCTGAGAATAATGGTTCAGAAAAAGCAGTGTGTTTAAATAGCCCTTCCAGTTTTGGGATGGGGTTCAAATCTCTAGTTGACCAATATGTGGTTGACCAATATTGACCTGAAAGAAATGAAATGAAGTGAAATGAGTTCTTAAGGATATTTCCAAAGGGTGCACATTCCTGACAAATATTCAAGATAGCAAATACAGTTGAGAACCAGACTGAATGAGAAATGTTCAGAGGGATGATGAGAAAGCAAAGAGAAGTAAAGAGACAAGCAGCTCACATTAAAAAAACTCCAAAGTTGTCTTAATGTATAAATAGTAAATGGTGATAAAGGGAGGAGTGGGGCTAATAGGGGGCCACAAAGCAGATTTATTCATAGAAACAAAGAGCATGGCCAAAGTATTAAATGAATACTTTGCATTTGTCTTTACCAAAGAAGATGGTAGCCAAGAGGGAGATGAAAGGCAATTTTCTCTCTAACAGTTGGATGACTTTGGAATTCTCTGCCTCAGAAGTGGGTGAAGATGGGATCATTGAATATCTTTATGGCAAAGGCAGATAGGCAAAGGAATATTGGGGATAGATGGGAATATGGAATTTGAAACCACAAGTAAGTCAGCCATGACTTTATTGAATGGCAGAGCAGGCTTGACGGGCTGAACAGCCTCCTTATACTCCTAATTCGAATGTAACTTTAGACTAGTTACCCACTTCGTGTGCCAATGTATCCCATGTTCCAAGCAAACCTTAACCTGACCAACCTAGCTTGATCCGAACTGCCCCCCAACCTGAATTGAGTGAGCCAAAATCTGGCACAGCCTTCATCCCATGGGTGCTGGATTTAAGGTACTGTGCCTGTGTTTTAAATCTAAGGCATTACTTAGCAAGAAGTTAGTGTTGACCTGTGAGTACAGGGAATGATCGGTGAATGGGCCTTGGAATGAGTTGTCCCCAATCCTCTGAGCCTAGTAACCCCCCATTCACAATAGCTAACCCACCTAGCCTGCACATCCCTGGCCAGTTTAGCATAGCCAGTCACCTAACCTGCACACCTTTGGACTGTGAGAGAAAAACGGAGCACCTGGCTGAAACTCAGACAGACAAGGGGGGAACGTGCAAACTCCACACAGTCAATCAAACCCCTGTGTGCTGTGGCAGAGTGCAAGTCACCATGCTGCCCCAAACACACAGTAATGTATATGCAATTTTATTCAGTAAAATTATTCATTGTTTTAATCAAATATCATGGTGATTTTTTTGCATTTGCATCTTTATCTAATTGTGGGATGGTTCAACTGAGACGCTGTGAATTGTATTCGATTTTAAATATTTCTAGTTAGCCTTGAATGAGACCAGGGTTTAAAATTCACTATTTTCTTGCATTCCAGTATGTTCTTTTGACAACAATTCCAAATTAAAGGAAGATGTTAGATTTAATGCGCAAGGATCTTGCAAAATTGTTATAAATTACAAGTATCCTTTAATCCAGATTGAGTCCAATTGGTTATGCCTGAGCATAGGTTTGAGTCACTTGGGTGTGGGAAGAAGAAGAATTTTCACTTATGTATTTATGCAGATCCTTTCACATCCTGAATGTTCCAGTATACTTCAAATCAACAATTTCTGTTTGAAAATTCATTTTTTGTTATGTTGGCAGAGTGCAACTTAGTCCAAAGCACTTTCTCAAGAAATTGGTGAGGATGAAAGCATTCAAAGTTCACACTGAGAAACAAAAAAATGATAAATATCATTGTAATGGGTTTGAAACTGGTTAAGCATTTGAATTTCATTTGTAAATCCCAACTGTCTAGTATTCAAAGGCAGGCTAGAAAAATTGGGTGGTTTGACCCAGTTATCAAAGAATCACCCTTTTTCTTTCTGAAGGCTTTTATGATATATCAGTGCTTTTGTATAACCTGTATGTTAAATTGTTAATGTTGTGACAAGAAAAGGATCTACTTTTAGTGTCAGGTTTGATTGTTACCTTTTCATGCAAGTTAGCGTTGTCTTCAATCGTTTTATTTCTACCATAATAACATATGCACTGATCTTTTAACCATGATTTTTAGTAACAACAATGGTTTGTTGTCTAAAATATTTCTGCATTAAGTGTGAGCATGGATGACATCCTTTGTGTTTTCAGCACTTGTAAAGGCTTTATAATTTTTTGTACACACAAAAACAGAAGTTGCTGGAAAAGCTCAGCAGCTCTGGCAACATCTGTGAAGAGAAATCAGAGTTAATGTTTTGGGTCCAGTGACCCTTCCTCAGAAGTTCTCTTCACAGCTGCTGCCAGATTTGCTGAGCTTTTCCAACAATTTCTGTTTTTGTTTCTGATTTACAGCATCCGCAGTTCTTTCAGTTTTTCTTTATATTTTATTACTAGCTAGCACTGGGACACTCATGATTGAAGCATTAAATGAAAAAATACTGGTAAATGTAGTTGAAAACAGAAAAATGTCAGGGATTCAATAATCTCAGTTACATTCTGTCACACACATCAATGACTCGCCCAAAGGAATCTTTTTGTCTAATATTCTCTACTCTTGTAAACATCAGTGCAAGAAGAAATCTCAACCATTGACTTATTTTCATTATAATATCTCCTATATTCTGTAGGAAAGGTGATCCAAGTAATGCAAATAAAATGTCAAAAGTTTGTTTTTGATTAAAATTGAAAGCTTCAGGTAACCTTAACCATGACAAGGTTAAAGAGAAGGATAAGCAACTTGGGATGTAAATTGATTGTATCTTGAATTTGTGAGACAGTTGCTGAATAACCATTTTAACGCATTGATTTATAGAGTTTTGCAAATTAACATATTTGCATTTTTAAAATCCTCTTTGTTATCTGTAATATATTATGATAACTAGCACAATTGTGTAGCTGATATTGATGAACCATCTGGAGTGAACCTTTTGAGGAGAATGTTGGAGTTTATTTTCTGAAAATATAAATAAAAGTTATTTAAAATACAAATAGAAATTGCTGCACGTCTGACAGCATCTGTGGGGAGAAAGTAGAGTTAAACTTTCGAATCCAGTGACACTTGATCAGAAACGTTATCTATTGTTTCTGTGAGCTGAGAAACAGGAAAAAAATGGTGAAATCCTGGAAATTTCAACATTGTTGCTAAATTGAAGTACAAGGTAACTTTCTGAAATTAACCAGTTTTCTATAACAATCATAACATATCTGGTTACTGTGACTGTCGTGAGGTAGAAAGATTGATTTCGTTTCTCGAATCTTCTGAAACTGCTTACAAAATAAATAGCAAAGACACTGTACGTTCAGTCCAACTTGTCTTTCTGGACTAAGCTGGAGCCTTCACCCATTCCATCTACATCAACTCAGTCTTTCAGCATCTCCTTCAGTCTTCGGTGCTCACATTCATTTGAAACCACTGAAGTTATTAAGAAAACAGTTGACACCAAAACATTGTATGTTTTTCAAAAAGAGTTGAGTATAGTTCTTCTGGCTAAAGGGATCAAAGGGTAAGAGGGAAAGGTAGGGGCAGGATACTGAGTTAGATCATCAGCCATGATTGCACTGAATGGTAGAAGAGGCACAAAGGACAAATGGTTGACTCCTCTTCCTATTTTCTAAGTTTCTCTCTTTTTTGCCACCGGCACCAATATCTGTGATTCCACATAACCTGACCAAAGGCCACTTACCTTTGTGTGAGCAGCAGCTTGAAATTCTTACTTTTACCTCTTGCCCCTTCTTCTGCAGTGTCAGTTGAGTGACAATTATATTTGAGGCACAATGTTTGGTGCAACCTGTATCATTTGTGTGCAGAATAGGTTCCCTGCATGGATGGAACCCAAAAAATGGTCTCTTCCAAATTCCGAGCAAATGTCTGAAAAATATTCAAGACTCTTAGTGCCGCAGGTCAAGAATGCTGCACAGAACCAACGTCAGCACATTTTCCTCGGGTGGCTTCCCCCGACAGTTATGTTACCAACCTCATACTCTCTGCACTTCAAAAGCATTGTCCACCTCCAGTCTTCTGCCTCTGAAAACTGTGATCCTTTAGTTTCCACCAGTTATGTCTTCCAGCCACCTTGCACTCTCCGTACATGTAAGCTGATTTAAAACTCTGCTGCTCATAGGCAAGTTTAGAGTCATAGAGTCAGAGAGTTGGACAGCATGGAAACAGGCCCTTTAGTCCAACTTGTCTATGCCGACCAGATATCCTATTCCACTCTAGTCACATTTGCTAGCACTTGGCCCATATCCCTCCAAACCCTTCTTATTCACGTACCCATTCAGATGCCTTTTAAATACTGTAATTTTACCAGCCTCCACCACTTTCTTTGGCAGCTCATTCCATACATGAACCACCCTGTGCGTGAAAAAGCTGTCCCTTATATATGTTCCCCCTCTCACCCTAAACCTATGCCCTCTATGCCGGACTCCCCCACCCCAGGGAAAAGACACTGTCTATTTATCATATCCATGCTCCTCATAATTTTGCAAACCTCTATACAGTCACCCCTCAGCCTCAGATGGTCCAGGGTAAACAGCCCCATCCTATTCAGCCTCTCCCTACAGGTCAAATCTTCCAATCCTGGCACCATCCTGGTAAATCTTTTCTGAACCATTCCGATAGGAAGGAGACCAGAATTGTATGCAATATTCCAAAAGTGGCCTACCCAATGTCCTGTACAGCCACAACATGATTTCCCAATCCTGTACTCAATACTCTGACCAATAAAGGAAAGCATACCAAACACTGCCTTCACTATCCTATCTACCAACAACTCTACTTTCAAGGAACTATGAACCTGCAGGTCTCTTTGTTCAGCAACATTCCCCAGGACTTTATCATTAAGTGTCTAAGTCCTGCTCTGATTTGCTTTTCCAAAATGCAGCACCTCACATTTATCTAAATTAAACTCTCATCTGCCACTCCTCAACAAATTGGCCCATCTGATCAAAATCCCGTTGTAGTCTGAGGAAACTTTCTTCGCTGTTCACTACACCTCCAATTTTGGTGTCATCTGCAAACTTAACAACTACATCTTTTGTGTTCACATCCAAATCATTTATATAAATGACGAAAAGCAGTGGACCCAACACCGATCGTTGTGGCACTCTATTGGTCTCCACCGCATTTCCTCCACTTCCCGCTCCTCCGCCCTTGAGCCCCGCCCCTCCAATCGCCACCAGGACAGAACCCCACTGGTCCTCACCTACCACCCCACCAACCTCCAGATAGATCGTATCATCCTTCATCATTTCCGCCACATCCAAACAGACCCCACCACCAAGGATATATTTCTGTCCCCTCCCCTATCAGCATTCCGAAAAGACCACTCCCTCCGTGACTCCCTCGTCAGGTCCACACCCCCCACCAACCCAACCTCCACTCCCGGCACCTTCCCCTGCAACTGCAAGAAATGCAAAACTTGCGCCCACACCTCCCCCCTCACTTCCCTCCAAGGCCCCAAGGGATCCTTCCATATCCGTCACAAATTCACCTGCACCTCCACACACCATTTACTGCATCCGCTGCACCCGATGTGGCCTCCTCTACATTGGGGAGACAGGCCGCCTACTTGCGGAACATTTCAGAGAACACCTCTGGGACACCTGCAAAACCAACGCAACCACCCCGTGGCTGAACACTTTAACTCCCCCTCCCACTCCACCAAGGACATGCAGGTCCTTGGCCTCCTCCATCACCAGACCATGGCAACATGACGCCTGGAGGAAGAGCACCTCTTCTTCCACCTAGGAACCCTCCAACCACAAGGGATGAATGCAGATTTCTCCAGCTTTCTCATTTCCCCTCCCCCCACCTTATCTCAGTCCCAACCCTCGGACTCAGCACCACCCTCCTGACCTGCAATTTTCTTCCCGACCTCTCCACCCCCACCTCCTTTCTGGCCTATACCCTCACCTTAACCTCCTTCCACCTATCGCATTCCCAACGCCCCTCCCCCAAGTCCCTCCACCCTACCCTTTATCTTAGCCTGCTCAGCACACCCTCCTCATTCCTGAAGAAGGGCTTATACCCGAAACGTCGATTCTCCGGCTCCTTTGATGTTGCCTGACCTGCTGCGCTTTTCCAGCAACACATTTTTTAGCACTTTATTGGTCACAGGTCTCCAGTCTGAAAATCAACCCTCCACCACCAACCTCTGTCTTCTACCTTCGATCCAGTTCTGTATTCAAATGGCTTGTTCTCCCTGTATTCCAGTGGGGTACCGCAGGGATCAGTGCCGGGACCGCAGCTTTTTACAATATATATTAATGATATAGACGATGGTATTAGTAATAGCATTAGCAAATTTGCTGATGATACTAAGCTGGGTGGCAGGGTGAAATGTGAGGAGGATGTTAGAAGATTACAGGGTGACCTGGACAGGTTAGGTGAGTGGTCAGATGCATGGCAGATACAGTTTAATGTGAATAAATGTATGGTTATCCACTTTGGTGGCAAGAACAGGAAGGCAGATTACTACCTAAATGGAAACAATTTAGGTAAAGGAGCAGTACAAAAAGATCTGGGTGTTCTTGTACACCAGTCAGTGAAGGTAAGCATGCAGGCACAGCAGGCACTGAAGAAGGCTAATAGCATGCTGGCCTTCATAACAAGAGGGATTGAGTATAGAAGCAAAGAGGTTCTTCTGCAGCTGTACAGGACCCTGGTGAGACCACACCTGGAGTATTGTGTGCAGTTCTGGTCTCCAAATTTGAGGAAAGACATTCTGGCTATTGAGGGAGTGCAGTGTAGGTTCATGAGGTCAATTCCTGGAATGGCGGGACTACCTTACGCTGAAAGACTGAAGCGACTGGGCTTGTATACCCTTGAGTTTAGAAGACTGAGAGAGGATCTGATTGAGACGTATAAGATTATTAAAGGATTGGACACTCTGGAGGCAGGAAACATGTTTCTGCCGATGGGTGAGTGCCGAACCAGAGGACACAGCTTAAAAATACGAGGTAGACCATTTAGGACAGAGATGAGGAGAAATTTCTTCACCCAGAGAGTGGTGGCTGTGTGAAATGCTCTGCCCCAGAGGGCAGTAGAGGCCCAGTCTCTGGATTCATTTAAGAAAGAGTTGGATAGAGCTCTCAAGGATAGTGGAATCAAGGGTTATGGAGATAAGGCAGGAACAGGATACTGATTAAGGATGATCAGCCATGATCATATTGAATGGTGGTGCAGGTCGAAGGGCAGAATGGCCTACTCCTGCACCTATTGTCTATTGTCAATTGTCTATATCATCTTGAATTTGTTCATCAACTGCTTAGAAACATGCAGAAGGCACCTTGAAGCTATGGCATTACAGATATTCTAAGGTGCTTCACAGAAAGGTCACCAGTGTTTCTACTGCTTCACACTGAAGTAGACTGTTCTCAAATCCACAGACCTACTGGATTTTGAGTTAAGCCTCTGATGCCATATTCTCTCCATCACAAAAACCACGAACTTGCTGTAAAATTGTTTCTGTAGAGCATCAATTAAACTGTTACTTAAAGGACATTTTACTCAGTAACCTGATAATCTTGTTCAAAAAACACAGAAACAGAAATTTCAGGAGAATCTCAGCAGGTCTGGCAGTATCTGTGGAGAGAAAACAGAGCTCTTGTGAAGAAGGGTTACTGGACTTGAATTGTTAACTCTTTTATCTTCACAGAAGCTGCTAAGTTTCTCCACCAATTTCTGAACTTTCAATTCTCCAGCAGCTGCAGTTCCTTGTTTTATTACAACCTTGTTGAAAAATGGCTTGTGATAACTGATTAGGAAAATAGATTACTGGCTGTCAAGTCTATTGCCTGAGTGAGATGTTTTTCACAAGTCCTATTGGCTCACTGGGTTTAAGTTACAGCAGAACTCTTTTGCACGAAGATTATGATCATGCTATTTAATAAAATAGTTTTGTCAATCGACTGGGAAATTCCATCCAGTAAAGTTTTAGATTCTTTCACTTAACTTCCTGTTTCAAAAATAGCATTATGGGTTCTGCTAATGTATCTTGGAAACCAAACAAAATATTTTTTTAAAAGGTACTTTCATTTCCAGTTTACTCCGATTTCACTAGCTGCAGAAAGTTAACAATAGAGAAGTGCTCATATTCCAAAAGGTGTGAACAAGAACCATCAAAGCAATGGCCTGGATATTCAGCGGCTATTTGGTTAGTGTAAAACTGTGATCTAAGGATCCAATATGGCAGAAAGGATACATAAAGATTATTAAGTGAAAGTGCATCACCCACCATGTTAATAAAGGCAGAAAAAGAGGCATCATGTATCTTATATCTATGAACATGCAGTTATGTGACCTTAGCTTACTTGGAAATCCTTTTGCAAATTTGGGCTGCTTTGAATATAACAATACGAATCAGTTATGTTTTGGAAATCTCAATCTAAACAGGACTTAATTAAGGGACAGGTGGAATTCATCAAGGCAAGTTTATGGTTCTTGTGGTAATATCCCCATCTCTAAGCCAGAAGGCAAGGTTTCAAGTGTCACCTACTCCAGAGGTGTGTTGTAACCTGACTGAACAGATTGATTAAAAGTATCTAAGGCACATTTGTTCAAAAGATATTGGTTGAATTTGGAGGTAGCTGTAAAAAGGAATTAGTGCACCACATCAAAAAGAGACAAAAAGGTGAATTCACCATAGTCTTACCAGACCATAGGGTGTACTTTTATTAGAGAGAGAGGTGACTGGTGATGATTTCACCTGACGATCACCACACCTCCGGTGAGTGGAGAGATTGAGAAGAGATCTTCATTGTAATTTCAGCCAGTGCAGGAATTGAACCCACACTGTTCATGTTACTCTACATTGTAAGCCAGCTACACTGAGCATACCAGCCCCTTGTGGTATAATTTGATCACATTGTGAGAGCAGGTGGTCAGCAAGGAAGTTTATTGGAAGAAAAGATAGACAGAAAAATAGAAAAAGGAAGCAGAGGGGAAAATGGATGATGGAGATAGTGGACTGGATTCAGTTAACCTATGAGAAATGTATAGGGTCAGCACAGGAGGGAGTTGAAGCTCGATGGCAGTCAACACTTTTGAGAAGATGATGACCCCATGACTAAGTTGGCTGTGGAAGCTGGAGATTCAGTAGCATTCTTTCCAATTCACTGCAGTGTCACATATCTCTGCTTTGCCCTTCCCAGTTATTTCCTCATTGTGACTATCTATCCTCATTGATATTCATCTGTCTCCTAATTGTTTATCATCCTCTGTCTGGATTGACTCAAGAATGCCGTTAGTCATGCAACTCAGCAGTCACATATAAATTAGGCCTGATAGCAAATATCAGGTTTGTCTTGGGACAACTCAAATTGATTACTACGCTTAAGCATTTAAAATGGAAAGAAAGCAATCCATGTAGCACCTCCGATCACCTCAGGACATTAAAATCACTTCAGTGCTAATTAAGTTTATTGTTGAAATATAAGAAGTATTGTAAAATAGGAAAGACCATAGCTAATGTATACAAATAGCAAAGTCTCACAAACAGTAATTCAGTAATGGGCTGATCCTTTGTATCAATTTTCATAAGAAGACATTAACTTGGAATTTAAAATCTGGTTTGGAGCCGGAATCTGCCTGACTTGCAATGTGTTCCCAGCATTTTCTGTTTTCAAATTTCCAGTAACTGTAGTATTAATTTTATTGGTTTTATCAGTATTAGATCTTTGTTGAATGACAGGTATTGGCTAGAACATCAGAGAGGATTCCACTGCTTTTAAATATTGCTTTGGGATTTTTAATACCTACCTGAGAGAGCAAATAGGTCCTTTGTTTAATCTTTCATCTGAAAGAAAATGCCTGAATGCTGCACTGAGGTGATGGCCTAGATTATGTGCTGAAATCTGTCGACTGGGACATGACTCTGTCAGAGAGAAGTGTTACTGACTGAGCAATGCTGAGATTTAAGAGAATGTCGCTTTGTGCCATTATGCAAAATATCGCGTGCTTTCCACGGTGAGAAACTGCTAATACGTCAAAGATCTAGTTTAATTATGTATCAAAATACAACACACCAAAACCCCTCAGGGTATCTTCCGCATCAAAATTCCTCAGTTGTTACTAATTAGTGCATTAAACGTCTTAAAGAAAGAACAGGTAGTACCAAAATATCAATAAAATCAGAAATAGCTGGAAAAACTCAACAGGTATGGCAGCATCTGTGGAGAGAAAGCAGAGTTAATTTTTCAGGTCCAGTGACCCTTCTTCAGAATTTTTTTTGTTTAGTACCAGCACATGTATTAGTGCTTCATTTATTTTTAAAAATCTAGACAGTACTATGCAACATATCATTCATTGTTGTACTTATTTCGCAAATTGTCTGGGTGCTTTTTCCCTTTCCTGATCAAGTGTTCTTGACAAACTAGTTTATCTACTTGTCGCTGCTGACTTAGTTCTTCACTTAGAAAGGAAATGTTTTCACCTGTTCAGTAAAAGGTAGCCAGCACCAAGATACTCTGTGTACAGGTTAGTAAAATGCACTTTTCATTAAACAGAACATGTTGTATATTTAAATAATAATTATAGATAATGTTTAAAACAAGCTGATTATAGACATTTCCTTTTTGATCATTGTAAAGAGTTTTGTTGCCAGGAGCAACTTAATCTATTCATTTACTTCAGCATACTTGTAATTCATCATTCATGCCAATCTATTATCAGTAAGTCTCTTCAGAAGTGACTGCAAATACACAACCATTCTTCTTTAATTGAATTGCTAACTCACATTCTATGATTGCCTGTTGTGCTCCTTTCAAGATTATGAATTGGTTTTGTAACTTGAACAACATAAGTGCTTTATTGATTTACACTTTGAAATTCATGTTCCATGTAGTTCAATCACTGCTGAGGATACTACTAAAAATGTAATTCAGTTTCTTCATAAATAATTGTATCCATAATTTCAACTGACCATACCTTTCCCCCATACTCTTCCCCTCAAATTTCACATTAACGACAGTAGTTAGCTGATCAGTACTGTGAGCAACTCTGAGCACCCCTCCTTCAGAAGGCTTTATCGGACACAAACCCAAAATGCTGTGGTTGATGGAAATCTGAGATCTTGGCAGAATTTTCTCTTCCCTGAGACAAGGGCAAGAAAATTTTGAAAATACAGCAAGTGTGAAAATAATCAGAACATCTTCCTTTTCTTTATTTTGGCTGTAAATAGCAACTTGAAAATTTTGCTATTAAATGGTGGCTACCTTCTTTCCATGTGTTTGCATCTTATTCATACCTCAGCTCACCTCAGTTATATGTCACTTTCAATTCTGTCCTTTCCTGAGAATCTAGACATGCAGTAATTGCTATACTGCAGATCAGAGTAAAACCTCATTCTAATTCTAATTCAGAGTAGATACCTCGTGACCACGACTTGTTGTTTACTTGTCCTAGCCATCACCCAACTGTGTGTTCCATTATCCTCCTTGACCCTTCATCCACGCAAGTTGGCATCAGCAAATAACCAGTCTCATCATATTGTTATGCCTGCTCTTGCTCAAACTCTCACATCACTTTAGCCTTTCAACACTTCGCTTTGGAGGTCAGGAATGCCTATAACTTGCATGTATCTGTCAGATCACTTTGGGTGCAGGGGCACATACATACCTCAGGCATATACACAGGACAAATCTTAAGGCTTGTAGTTTGCTTTCTAAGTACTCACTCACTTTGCGCTTATTAAGAGGTGCCAGCTTCAGTATTTTTCACATTATTTTTACTGCACAGGTTCATCAGCACTCAGTAACTACTGCTAGCCCTCTGACTTGCATTACATTTTAATACAGAGGAAGAGAAAACTTGTTGCAGAAGGGAGTACTGAACAGTCAAGTAGCTGCACGTGTTGTTGTATGGCTGTTAGCTACTGCAACATCATGTGTGCCGAATGTACCAGCAACTTATGTGGCAAACTCACTGTCTGTACTTCAAGCAAATGGCCATGCTGGAAAAGCAAAGAGATGCAGTCCTTCCTGAGGTGAAGGGGGTCTGCAATCAGTCTGGGTGTCGCAGTCAGTCAAGTGATCCATCCAATTCCAGTCCAGGGATTGACCACAGTCAGTCAGGCAAGCTTTTGGTCCTATCAAAGTGTGGGGATCCCTATCTTTCTATCCCTGGGAGTGGGCCCGTCAGAAGATTACAGTTGGGTTAGTTGGTGTGCTGTGGAAACGTTAGGTCAGTTTAGGCTATGCTCAGTGAGGGCTGTCCGGAACAGTCAGTCCAGGAACGCTGAGAGGTTGTGGAAGTGGTAAAAGCCTCAACCTCTCCTGCCATGCAATTCCACGAGAATTCCATGAGGTGTATAGTTCCTTGAAAGTGGAGTCCCTAGTAGACAGGATGGCTATACAGGACATTGGTTCGGTCACTTTTAGAACACTGCGTTCAATTCTGGTCTCCATTCTACAGGAAAGATTTTGTTAAACTTGAAAGGGTTCAGAAATGATTTACAAGGATGTTGCCAGAATTTAAGGGTTTGAGCAACAGGGAAAGACTGGCTGGGGCCATTTTCCCTGGAAAGTCAGAGCCTGAGGGGTAACCTCATTGAGGTTTATAAAATCGTAAGGGGCATCGATAGGGTGAATAGCCAAAATCTTTTCCCCAGGGTATGGGTGTCCAAGACTAGAGGGCATAGGTTTAAGGTGAGATGGGAAAGACTTAAAAGTGACCGAGTGGCAACTTTTTCACGCAGAGGATATGGAATGAGCTGCCAGAGGAGGTGGTGGAGGCAGCATTTAAAGGCTTCTGGTGGGTACACAAATAGGATGAGTTTAGAGAGATATAGGCCAATTGCTGGCAAATGGGACTAGATTAATTTAGGATATCTATTCAAGATGGATGAGTTTGGCCAAAGAGTCTGTTTTCATGCTGTATAACTCTATGACTCTATGCGAAGGGCACTGAAGAGAACAGTTGTATAATTAATGAAGTGAAGAACAGAATATTGTGTGAGAAAGGTTGCTGTGAGCCATGATAGAGGGTGCATCATCCATCTGACTTAGCAGAACAGGTTAACGGAAACTGGAAACATTCTGCCTGGAAAAACTCAGCAGGTCTGATCACATCTGTAGAGAAAAAAGAACAGAAAAGAAAGACATTTCAGACCAGTGAGCTTTCATCACTACTGGAAAAAGCTAGAAATGTGACCGGTCAAAGGGAGTAGTAAATAACTACTTGCTAATGAAGGGATTGCAATAATTGTCATTTCAAAAAGATTTGAACAAAATTCTTCAGATCAGACCAGAAAGGAAGGCTAGGATCTGACAGATTGTCTTGATAGGTTTGTTTGCATGGAAAGAATGTTTGATTCATTCGATTTAATATTAGAATCTTGTCAGAAGTGGCTTATCTATTCTGAATATCCTGGCATGTCAATTATTAAAACTTAAAATACATACTAATCTCCTGTAATTGATATGAAAAATGTGAAAACTATTTATTAGAAATGTGACTGAAATTTCATATTCATCATATCATGGTGTGCATTGAATAAGCTAATCTTGATTGCGTTGACAATGTATTTGGGATCTGAGTTATCAGGTCAGACAAGAGAAATTGACCTTGGGCCTTGTGACCTGAACAGTACACAGTTACTCTTATCAAAGGGTGTGCATCTTCAAAATGGGCTTGATTATGTTGGCCCCTTTACCCACCATTACTGCTTCTATGTGCATTTTGGCAGAGGTGCAAAAGGGTTGCCAGCTCCTCCAAGCAGTGCTGAATCATTCCTCTCAGTAACAGATGAAGGAAAATAAATCTTTAGATGATAAGACATAGGAGCAGAAGTAGGTCATTCAGTCCATTCAATCTGCTTTGCCATTCATTGAGATCATGACTAATTAGATTAGATTCAATTCGATTCAAATCCCTACAGTATGGAAACAGGCCCTTCGGCCCAACAAGTCCACACGACCCTCTGAAGAATAACCCACCCAGACCCATTCCCCTACCCTATATTTATCCCTGACTAAGGCACCTGACACTATGGGCAATTTAGCATGGCCAATTCACCTGACCTGCACATCCTTTGGATTGTGGGAGGAAACCGGAGCACCCAGGAAACCCACGCAGACATGGAGAGAATGTGTAAACTCCATACAGACAGTCATCCGAGGCTGGACTTGAACCCGGGTCCCTGGTGCTGTGAGGCAACTGTGCTAACCGCTGTGCCACCATGCTGCCCCCCCCCCCCCCCTCACCGTGCTGCCGCAATCTGATCATCTGATAATCCTCAACTCTATTTTCACCGTAACCTCTGATTCCCTTACTGGTAAAAAATCTGTCTATCTCAACCTTGAATATATTTAATGGCACAGCCTTGCCAGCCTTCTGCAAAAAGAATGCCCACAAATTCATAACCCTCTGAGAGAAGAAATTCCTCATTGTCTCTATCTTAATTGTGTGATCCTCTTATTCTGAGATCATGCCCTCTGGCCCTAGACTGTTTCCCCTTATGGGACAATCTCTCAGCATCTACCATGTCAAGTCTATGAAGAATCTTGTATGTTTCAATAAGGTCACCTGATGTTTCTATATTACAGCGAGTACAGGCCCAATCTACTCGACTCCTCTTCATAAGCCAATCCCTCTGTACCTGAGATCTGGCTAGTGAACTTTCTCTGGACTGCCTCCAGAGTCTTTCCTTAAGAGAGAGGAAATTATGAACAATAATAAGAACCAACATTTTGAGATTAGCAGTAACATGATGATCTGCTGAATCTTAAGTCCTCTTTGTTCTTGGTTAGGCATCTCTTATTGGATGATTCCTGTGAAACATCTTTGGATTTTTTTATATTAAAAAGACTTTATACATGTGATATTGGACTATATTAAGCTTATTAATAGTTCAAGAATGTAATTAAATTAATTTGGTTCAAAAACACTTAAACATGTTTCTTTCAAGAGGACTCCATTCTGACATCAAGTTACCAAATATAGAGATAAAAGATAATTGGCTGGATTTTGCAATCACAATGTTTGAAAATCTGTCAGAATAGTTATACCATTGAATAGTTATTCAGGAATGTGTACATGTATATTGATGCAGACATCAGAAAATGCTGTCAGAGAGTCTTTGTTTTTCCACAAGGATGCACTATTGAGGTCTTCTTTATTTTTCGCTCCCAGCTCAATCCAATCATAATCATTCATTTTAATATCTGAAATTTGACATGAATATTAAAAGGTTTTAGGGACTTTAACTTCTTGGTTTGCCACCTGTCAGAGTACCTCATTACTGTATATTGGCTGTTTGCCTTACTTATTGACATCTCTGTCAGTGCATACTTGGCGGTCCCCCGACGTGGAACTAAATTTGACCTGGCCTCAGAAAAGGAAAACCTTGCTGCAAGATAGCTAGATGTTTGCAGGCAATTTTGTTTTGGGGCTAATGATTAGTGCCACAGCTTCACTACTGGTTACAAAGTCCAGGCCAAATTATTATTGTAATTTTTCAATTAAAAATGGGGAGATAGAGAGCATTATTGAAGAAGAATAGTTTTTGGCAATGATTTCATATATTGAATATACATCAAGAAAGCACAGACTGTAAAGGTTTCATATCAAAACAGATAAAGGTGGCATAATTTCCTTAAGCATATTATTTGCACTGTCTTTCATTCCACACTGAGAATTTTAATTTATCACTGATAATGGATACCATTTGTGATTTGGATCAGCCTTTGTACCTTTTGTGCCCTGAAAATATCAAAAAGAGCTTGGTTTGATACAGTTTCTCAAGTTTATTTTCAGCCATCTTTCTGGATAAGTTCTTTCATAATGAGAGCCCCTACTTCATAAAGTGAGAGGTGGTCAATACATAATTCTGCAGAGATATTGTCTCCCATTTTCTGCTATTGAATACAATAATCTGATTGTATGTTTTCTTATTAATACTTTGAAAGGCATGTCGTAAATGGAATTATCTTTTCTGTTTCAAGCCAGTATAAATTACTAGGTTAAATAGAAATTCTTGTTGCATTGGGAAAATAGTGGTGGATTCATGGTGCAGTTTGATTTTATCTTGAAGCAGTTAGAAGGTTAGAAGCGACATGTTTCATAGGCTCGTGATATAATGTAATAATCAACAACTTAATTTATGCTGCGCTTCAGTGTGGAAATTGATCTTGAAGCACTTCATAGGTGTGTAATCAAAAGAAAATCACATTATTCAAAAAGTCTGTTTCATATGATTAGTTGCAATCTTCCATCAATAGCACACTTAATTACTGGGTCACTAGCTTATGAGGCAAACACATCGAACATGTTTTAGCGAAATAGCCATATGTCAACGTCTAAGAAGAGCGATCCTCAGCCAAGTCAAGGGATACGGCTGTACGTCAGTGGGTTCCACCACAGTCTGTGCAGGTCCGCTCTCAGCCCAGTACTTGCACACAATTGTCAGTCAGGGACAGGGATTCCACAACATTACTGTCTGGGGAATCAGCCAAATCAGTCCTGAGGTCCAGTTTGACCAGCTCAGGATTGATGGTAGATCCGTACTTTGAGCAGTTAGAATTTTGGTCACCTATCAGTCCAAACTGCCCTTTTAAGTCAGTCAGAGGGGTGTGTCACAATCAATACTGGGAGTCTGCTCACCAAAGAATAGTGGCCGTTGAGGGCTGCTGTTGTTATGGGCAATTTGGGGAAGTCAATTATGGGGAATGGAAGCAGCATGTTGGAACTTAGAGGCAATAATAATTAAAACACGGAGGAACGCAGTCTTTAAAAATTGCAAACGGTAGAGCATTGGAGGGCAGGGTTCTTGTGAGAGATGGTGTAAATAATGGTCAACACTACATTGGCTTCAATGGGCTGACAGTGCTTGGCGTGACTAGGCCTGGACTCAGGACGTAAGGTTGGGAGATAGGAACAGGAGTAGACTTCTGAGGCAGTTCCACCATATAATGAGATCATTTGACCTGTGGCCTAATCCATATACCTGTCTTTGGCCCATATCCACTCCCATATTTGGGAGTGTCTGGGACTGATGGATCAGCAAGAAAGAAAGGAACACAAAGATTTGGGGAGACACCTAGATTAATGAGCTGAGTGATTCAGTCTGAGAAGCGAGACCTGCACTGCGTTTCAGACTCAT
Source organism: Hemiscyllium ocellatum (assembly GCF_020745735.1). NCBI lineage: Eukaryota > Metazoa > Chordata > Chondrichthyes > Orectolobiformes > Hemiscylliidae > Hemiscyllium > Hemiscyllium ocellatum. Next base: position 21,313,522 of record NC_083425.1, on the reverse strand, counting down.
CTGACTTGCAAATGCGCAATGAAAATAAAAAAAATGGCTGCCACCACACCCAGTGTTGGTGGAGTACATTCTTTTGCTGCCTGAGGGTGTCAGCTTTTCTTGTGAGTGACCTGAGGCTTTTCAAGGGACATTGCATTATTCAGCATTTATACAATACAAATTGAAAGTATCTGTAATCATACAGTCCTTCAGGTTAGTGACCAACTATGGCAAAAACAAGCAATCCTCATATTATTAGTGCTTACAAATTGGTAATAGTCATTTTGATGAAGCAGAAATAATTGCAGCCAATCTTTGAAATGTCACCTGTGGGCCACAATTCACAAAGACAGTCCAAAGCCTCAGGGGCTATACTATGGTATGGAACTGATTTCCTCTCACCTTGAACTAGATGCACTTGACAATGTGCCCTTCTATACATGATTGCCTTTCTTGAGTGATGTGGAGGAGGTGAGGTGGTGCTGAGGTAAGGTTTCTGTAATCCTGGCCGTGTTCTCATGGCTGCAATGCAATGCAGCCGTAGAGACATTGAGGAGGAACAAATGCATCAGTAAGCACAGACCAGAGCAACCTCCATTGGCTGCTGAACAGTCTCCTCAGCTGTTGCAGTTGGAATTCCCCTGAGGATATGAAAGAGCTGTATGAGGCCTTGATTTGTTGACCTTAATGGCATTTCCTCCAGATGAATGAGGTGCACATTGCTATTGCAGAATGAGGATGTCCCAAAACACCGTAACCGAATTGTATAACCTAGTGGAACACGTTTGTAACTTGAAGGGGAAAGGGTGACAATCATATTCCATAGGCCATCAAGGTGATGGCTGTGCTATGTTTTAATGCAGTTGGCTGCTTCCAATGATCTATTTTCGCTCAGTGTAGGACTTCTCAATCCTCAGATCACACCATTGCATCTTATTTTCCCAAAATGAGATCACTGCTACAGCCTGGGCAATAGGCTTTGCCAAAATGTCCTCATCTGTATGACAGTTTCGAGGTCTGTGCCAAATACCCTGGGAGGTACCATGATGCCTATCTCCTTGATAACTCTCATGTTCCTGCTTCATTTCAAGGGTTGGACACCTTATCAGAATGATTACTGGGAAATAAGGGCTTTTTTCTGCAACCATGACTAATGACTTAGTTACATAACCCTAATGCCTTGATACAATGCAGCCCATTTCTCCATCAAGTCTACGGTGCAGCAGATAATAGACCTGCCAAAGATGAGGGGTGTGATGCGTCAATCAGGATGGGGTGTCCTTACAGTCAACTCTGTTCCACATAATCCTAACATGTTGCTCCCTACACAGTTGAAGCAAGCAAAGAGAGGGTATGATGGATGCTGAAAAGCTGGGAGAGTGGCAGTCATTTTCCAAGGAGGAACAGGAGGACATTGAGCAGGAGGAGCATCACCTTCTGCATGACAAAGCATTGCAACATTGGGCTCAACATTGGGCTCAGCCAGGACTTAATTGATGTCTGCTGCCAATAGATACGAACAGGTAGAAGTTATATTTCGTTGACCGTAAATTTGTTGTTCTTTGAAAGGCAAGCAGCTTCTGTTTATTGCCAGAAATAAGTGTAACTTTTCTATTTGTTTATCTTTGCTTTTCCTATTGTTCAATTGAAGAAATATTATCAGCTGTTTGAAGGCTTGCCAGCATGTGTTGCTCCCACATTGAGCAGAAATGTCATGCTACGCAGGATCTCAGGGCAATAGTAGCCCTCCCTTAGATAGTCTTCTAACCTGGCCTGTTGCTTAGGATAGGTAGTCTCTATAGCTTCATTTTTGTAGCTGCTGTTACTATGACAGTCAATCATACAGCTGATGATGGAAAGAGGCAATACGTTTATGAATGTGAGGTTCTGTTTGCAATGAAGTATTACCTGTGTCAACAAAGTGTTCTCAGAAGCTTTGCCTTTTTGCTCCATTCCCACTAAACTACAATGAAGGGTTATTTCTGGTTGACAGTGTTTGGCCTGTGCCTTAGAAATGGCGCTGGTAGTGCAAATCCAAGAAGATCACAGCGCATACCTTCATCACTGGTGAACAAACGAAAGCACCAGAACAATGCCACAGGGTTGCGGTACATATATAATGAGGTGAGCAGCAGAGAAATACATGAGAACTCACTAGAGCTCACAGAGAGAAAACATCCGTGGAACTCCCTGATATTTGCACCGAGCCAAATTTTGCTAAAATCCAGTCTATTATTTCTATTGTCCACAGACGAGAAGCAGAGGTGAACAGATTTATTTTTATGGTTCCTCTCTTCTGTACATAAGAAAAGTGATTTATAGCTTTTATAATGGGTGGTGGTGTGTTTCTCAAAATCCTGTTTGCGAAGTCCATTTTGGTAAAAAAAAACTCATGACAAATTCATAAGGATACAGGCAATGTAATGTTTATTAACAGCCAAATCCCAGGGAAATGCATAGCTATCCAAGGAAGAAAGAGAATAGAAAGGAGAATAGTTACAAATTACAAATAACTTTAAAGCAAATGTATTGCCATTAGCTCATATGAATTAAGGGAGTCCAATAACTTAGTGTGTACTGGAGATTCATTCAGTTGGCTATACGCAGAGTTCTGTTTTGCAGTTCAGATGCAATCAAAATGCAGTTGGGATAGATAATAAATGCTAGTGATATCCACATTCTGTGAATGATTTTTTTCTTTAAAAAGTTGAAGGCATAGCAATTGTAAATAGGGAATTGGTTCATTTTCAGGCAAAAAGCAAGGATTATTCCCAGAAATGGGAATTTCCATTTGCTAAGACTGGAGCTACTGTCATCTGGTGTTACAAGCAGACTGACTAAAGGAGTCAAAACTGTTTAATGGAAGCTGATCAAAGCCCAACAGTTTCAGTCACATGACTGGGGTTTCAGGTTGAGTTACTTTAGTTAATGAGGTGAGTTTTGAAGGTCTTCATCAAAATCCATTTTGTTTTGTAGCAGCTAACTGTGGTGGCTATTACTGCTATCTCTGTCATAATGTGTTTCAATCTCCAGACACAGACATCTTGTCCGAGGTTGCTTTGTGTTCTCTTCATTGGAATGTCTATACAATGCAAGATGTGTGTTATTCCACGTCGAGGATGTAAACCTTTGTCCCCTAGTTACTGCTAATCAGAACCTAACAGAAATTGTAGTCAACAGGCATTACGCAATCTGGGGTAGCCCTATTGTCAGTCCAGAAAAGTGTTCATAGAATAAAGTTAGTCAAGACGAAATAGCTTTTTAAAAAGATTAATTTAGGATCTTTCTCCTGCTGCCCTCTTGTCATTACACAACAGAATCTATTGGCACATCGCTATAAACAGGTGAGTATAGATGAATGAGTTAGCAGATCATGGAAGTGTCGCAGCAGATGTGTTAAGCATGAATAGATGAGCCATTGTATTCATTGTTCATCATAGAAGTGTTCGAATCCAAAAGTTTAATTTGACACAAGTGTGCAGATTGCTGTCAATTAGTTTGTGTTATTAATTCAGGAGTTCCTTAATGTTATTAAAAGAGTTTCTTGTATTAGAAAACATAACAATTGTAATTAGGTTGTATGTTTTCAGATATGTCACAATGAACCAAGGTAATAAAGTTATTCTCCTCAGAATACAGCTTGAGGTTGACTTGCAGTTGCTAAGTTCAAATAAAGATATATTAACAATTAACAGAACATTCAAAATCAATGTAGGTAACAAATAAAGGTTTTGTTTGACAAGTTTAGCTGTCATCAAAAACAGTGCAAAGGGCATTAGATACCGCAAAAAATAGGATTATACATAAACATTGACCAATGATTAATGCATTTTATTTCCTTATGTCTCCCCTTAATTTATGATAAATAAATAACTTATTACAATACTGTTCAAAGAAACCTTTATTCCAAAGTCCCTGTCGAATTGGTAGCATTCTCACTTCTCCGCACCAAAGTTTTGGGGCCATACAGTAAGATAGGAGCACAAATAAGGAGTGCAATACTGAGGAGTGTTGCACAATTGGATCTACTGTTCTCACAATGTAGAATAAAAGAGGCACCATATGCTGCTTTGATGAATATTAAGAATGGTATAACTGAAGACAAGGAAGTTTTCTTGGTCTCCTCATCAAGATCCATAATCAGAAAACAGATTATCCCATGCCTGGTTTTAAGATTATGCTGGTGAAATATAGCTGCTATGTTGAGAAACGTAGAACATAAAGGAGTAGGAATAAGCCATTTGGCCCTTCAAGTCAACTCCACCATTCATTATGATCATGGTTGATCATCCAAGTCAGTACCCTGTTCCCACTTTAATGAGTTGAACAACTGACTTTCAATAAGATAGTTGCATATTGAATTGTATTGACAAGCGTCAGATGATGTGGAGTCTGTGTGGGTGGAATTGAGGAACCACAAAGGCAAAAAAACCATAATGGGAGTTATGTACAGACCTCCTAACAGTGGTCAGGACCAGGGGTGCAACATGTACTGGGAAATAGAGAAGGCATGTCAGAAAGGCAAGGTCACGGTGATCATGGGAGACTTCAATATGCAGGTGGACTGGGTAAATAATGTTGCTAATGGATCCAAAGAAAGGGAATTCATGGAATGCTTACAGGATGGCTTTTTGGAACAGCTTGTCATGGAGCCCACAAGGGAGCAGGCTACTCTGGACCTAGTGCTTTGTAATGAACCAGACTTTATAAAAGATCTTAAAGTAAGGGAACCCTTAGGAAGCAGCGATCATAATATGGTAGAGTTTAGTCTGCAGTTTGAAAGAGAGAAGGCAAAATCGGATGTAAGGGTGTTACAGTTAAATAAAGGTAATTATGAGGGCATGAGAGAGGAACTGACAAAAATAGACTGGAAGCAGAGACTAGCGGGGAAGACAGTAGAGCAAAAATGGCAGGAGTTTGTGGGTATAATTGAGGACACTGTACAGAGGTTCATCCCCAAGAAAAGAAAGATTATCCAGGGAGGGATTAGACTGCCATGGCTGACAAAGGAAGTCAGCAAATGTATTAAGGAAAAAGAGAGATCCTATAAAGTGGCCAAGAGCAGTGGGAAATCAGAAGATTGGGAAGGCTACAAAAACAAACAGAGGATAACAAAGAGAGAAACAAGGAAGGAGAGGATCAAATATGAAGGTAGGCTAGCCAGTAATATTAGAAATGATAGTAAAAGTTTCTTTCAATACATAAGAAACAAATGACAGGCAAAAGTAGACATTGGGCCACTTCAAACTGACGCTGGAAGCCTAGTGATGGGAGATAAAGAAATAGCAGGAGAACTTAACAAGTACTTTGCATTAGTCTTCACAGTGGAAGACATGAATAATATCCCAACAATTAAAGGGAGTCAGGGGGCTGAGTTGAGTATGGTTGCCATTACAAAAGAGAAAGTGCTAGAAAGGCTAAAAGGTCTTAAAATTGATAAATCTCCTGGCCCCGATGGGATACACCCTAGAGTTCTGAGAGAGGTGGCTGAGGAAATAGCGGAGGCATTGGTTGAGATCTTTCAAAAGTCACTGGAGTCAGGGAAAGTCCCGAATGATTGGAAGATTGCTGTTGTAACCTCCTTGTTCAAGAAAGGATCAAGACAAAAGATGGAAAATTATAGGCCAATTAGCCTAACCTCGGTTGTTGGTAAAATTCTAGAATCCATCATTAAGGATGAGGTTTCTAAATTCTTGGAAGAGCAGAGTCTGATTAGAACAAGTCAACATGGATTTAGTAAGGGGAGGTTGTGCCTGACAAACCTGTTGGAATTCTTTGAAGAGGTTGTGGGCGGCACGGTGGCACAGTGGTTAGCACTGCTGCCTCACAGCGCCTGTAGACCCGGGTTCAATTCCCGACTCAGGCGACTGACTGTGTGGAGTTTGCACGTTCTCCCCGTGTCTGCGTGGGTTTCCTCCGGGTGCTCCGGTTTCCTCCCACAGTCCAAAGATGTGCGGGTCAGGTGAATTGGCCAAGCTAAATTGCCCGTAGTCTTAGGTAAGGGGTAAATGTAGGGGTATGGGTGGGTTGCGCTTCGGCGGGTCGGTGTGGACTTGTTGGGCCGAAGGGCCTGTTTCCACACTGTAAGTCTAATCTAATCTAAAAAACAAAGGTGACAAGTAGGTTAGACCAGGGAAACCCAGTGGATGTGGTCTATCTAGACTTCCAAAAGGCCTTTGATAAGGTGCCACACGGGAGGCTGCTGAGCAAGGTGAGGGCCCATGGTGTTCAAGGTGAGCTACTGGTATGGATTGAGGATTGGCTGTCTGACAGAAGGCAGAGAGTTGGGATAAAAGGTTCTTTTTCGGAATGGCAGCCGGTGACAAGCGGTGTCCCACAGGGTTCAGTGTTGGGGCCGCAGCTGTTCACATTATATATTAATGATCTGGATGAAGGGACTGGGGGCATTCGAGCGAAGTTTGCTGATGATACGAAGTTAGGTGGACAGGCAGGTAGTAGTGAGGAAGTGGGGAGGCTGCAGAAGGATCGAGACAGTTTGGGAGAGTGGTCCAGGAAATGGCTGATGGAATTCAACGTGAGCAAATGCGAGGTCTTGCACTTTGGAAAAAAGAATAAAAGCATAGACTACTTCCTAAACGGTGAGAAAATTTGTAAAGCCAAAGTACAAAGGGATCTGGGAGTGCTAGTCGAGGATTTTCTAAATGTAAACATGCAAGTTAAGTCCGTGATTAAGAAAGCGAATGCAACGTTGTCATTTATCTCAAGAGGGTTGGAATATAAAAGCACCGTTGTGCTACTGAGATTTTATAAAGCTCTGGTTAGGCCCCATTTGGAGTACTGTGTCCAGTTTTGATCCCCACACCTCAGGAAGGACATGCTGGCACAGGAGCGTGTCCAGCGGAGATTCACATGGATAATCCCTGGAATGGTTGGTCGAACATAAGAGGAATGGCTGAGGATCCTGGGATTGTATTCATTGGAGTTTAGAAGATTAAGGGGAGACTTAATAGAAACTTACAAAATAATACATGGCTTGGAAAGAGGGGACGCTAGGAAATTGTTTCTGTTAGACGAGGAGACTAGGACCTGTGGACACAGCCTTAGAATTAGAGGGGGTAAATTCAGAACAGAAATGCGGAGACATTTCTTCAGCCAGAGAGTGGTGGGCCTGTGGAATTCATTGCCGCAGAGTGCAATGGAGGCCAGGACGCTAAATGTCTTCAAGGCAGAGATTGATAGATTCTTGATGTCACAGGAATTAAGAGCTACGGGGAGAATGCTGGTAAGTGGAGTTGAAATGTCCGTCAGCCATGATTGAATGGCAGAGTGGGCTCGATGGGCCGAATGGCCTTACTTCCGCTCCTATGTCTCATGGTCTAAGGTCTTATTATTCCAACACATTGTGGTGTTTTCTAAATACAAATATTGCAAAATCTAAATTTAATTTAAATCTTTTTTAAAGAATATTAGCAGCTTTTATGTTTGTCTGGGTTTTCCAGTCATAATGATAGTCATTACTACTGTGAAATTGGCAGTAACTTAATCTGCTGTCTGTGCATGTGCAATGAAAAGCAGAAATCCAACATACTGTATGTGTAATTCTAATCCTGCTCCTTCACACTGTGTACTGTTGATGTCCCTGCAGATGGAAATCTTTTGAAATCATATGAATTTATGAGCCTTCATTTTTGTTCTGTTAGTCTAACTGTAAAATCTCTTGGAAGGTTTCCATTTTGTATTGAATGAGATGTGATTGGGTTTTGATAGTATGTTAAATTCAGAATTGCAGGTAAACAATTGCTCAGGCTGTTAACATTCTTTTAGTGCAATGTCAGATTTCTCTAATTAGATACAATATCTGGAGTTTCCAAAGCAAAGGAAAAAGGGACAGCAGTGATTTGAAATCCATGTTCCATAGTCTCGTGGAGATTGCTTACTTGACTTTTGAACTTAAAGTGATACCTTTGTTTCTTTTCTGATCTCTATGTGTATTTTGACACAGTCCCACAGAGTAGCCTTTTAATAATAATAATTACTTTATCTGTAACTTGACAAGGAAACAAAAAAAAATCACTTATTACGAAGTGTGACAATGGGAATGCATCACAGGGGAGAGCATTTAAGAGAGTGAAAGACATGTTAGTATTTTGGGTGAGATATTGCATTGCAACTCATGTTAAATTGTTTCACTAAAACGAATATAAAGGGCAATTTAGAAATAAAAGCATTAAAGAATAGTTAATTGCTTCATTAACAAAAGCTATTCATGAAATAATTGCTAATAATGTATTAAAGATTTTGCATTAAATAATGATCTGAGTTCTATCTTTTTTGCTATGGTAGCCACAATGTTCAACACAAGAAATCTAATTGCCATGTCAAAATTGCCACCAGATTCAAATGCCCAGGCACTTGGGAAACATAAACACGCCAGCATTTATCTTGTGAAACACTTCAAATACCAACAGCCGGATTCTATTTCTTTCTGGCACTCCATATGTCAGTGGTAGGTACACGAAATAATGCATCCAAATATTTTCTGTAATTACGTAGAAATACACAGTAATTAGAGTGGAACAGATTTCTGTTCCCAAATGGATAAAAGTCCTGAAACCTGTGTAACAAAACAACTTATGACTCATAACGTGATCCGAGGGGATCGGGTTTGGCTCTCAGATTCCTGGCAATAATTTACAGTCTTCCCTCCTTCATGCTGCAGGCAAGAAAAAGGTTTTATTCTAATAGTAGCCTTACATTACATTGCTGAGAGTACTTGCCAATTACAGTTCACCTTTGTTATTAGTGGTGCTTTTGATTGTAAAAATACTTTTTGCACCATAGCATTAGACCACTCCTAGCACCAGAATTAGTATTAATGGTAATTAAAATTACAATAGAAAATCAGAATCAGTCTCATCTATTCATTGATGTCTACTATGAATAATTCCAGTACGCAATGTGTTTGTATAAACCACGTGAGATAGGTTCACTGGAGAGCAACAGAATGAACTTTACATTCCTTGAATTCTCACTATTTATATATTCTCTCCACCCTGCTCTTGGGTGGTCAGAGCAGCTTTTCCTTTACCTTCTGTAATTTTCATGTTGCCACCTTACTCTGTTGCTTCTTCCAAGATCTGCCCAATGTTATGGTACACGAGTTAAATTAATGATCAGATGTTTCTTCTTCAGCAGAGGAAGAATGTATATTAATATTCAACAAAAATATGCATATGTAACCAATTACTGAGTGTTAAGATCACGTTCTTGATGGAATGTCCTATTTTGTCTTTAGAGGAATTAAATGCAGTTATGCTACTTTTATTCTTCCCTTTACCTGTTTGCTTAGGTGTTGCTCTGAGCTCATCTGCTACATCTTAAGGCAAAGGTTTAACTATCAGGCTGTATTGTGTTCTAGGTTAATGTCATTATTCAGCAATGAAAAATGTGCTAGAATGCCCTTACACTAAATTTAGAATGGTTTAAATGATTAAAGTTAAGAGTACTGATCTTCTGGCCATTTACAGACAAATTTAAAGCCGTGCAAGACAATTATTTCCTAGTGTATTTTTCATGGTAATGTGTCAACCAATCAGAGTTGACATTGTCAACCAATCAGCACCTTTTCTCCTGTAATCCAAATTTTTTAAACATTTTAAATTTCACATCTTTGCATCTGCTCTGGAGAGTGTGCGATGAAAAACTTCAATAGCATTTAACATATATTTTCAGCATCACTCAAATCCATAATTGTTCAGTTACAACAGAGATTTTTATATTAATCTTTCATTCTCTTGTTATATTCCTCAAGGATAGGATGATCCTAACAATCTGGTTATATCAAATAAATGTAAGGGCCTTTTTTTTAGACTGTGGACTAAAAATGCAAAAAGATACTACTTTAAATCAGCGAAGTGGTATAAGAAAGTGTCTGTACTGATCAAACTGAGTTGTCTTTTCAATGTTGCCTTGTTGGACAAGGGAGAGGGAAAATTCCAGGCAAAATTGTACTACATGTGTGTGTTCAGGGCAGTTTTGTTCAGAGACAGTCTCTTGATTGGCTTTTCAATTGACACACATTGTGGGTTCAGGATAGCTGAGCATAGTAACAACCAATTGATTAGTTCATGGCCAAAGTAGCAAATACATTTAACTTGAAGAGAGAAAGTATCAAATATTTCCCTTCTGTGGGGAAGAAAAATAAAATCCTTTGTATCTAATTGCCTTCTGTCATATTGCTCTGTAAGCTGATTTCTCTGCAAATCCCCTGTTGAAAAGAAAAGTGGAAAGAACACCTTCAGAGACAAAGGGCAAATCCTCAACTAGTGAATGAAGTGCAAGAAACTATATACCCAGAACCTTGTCTCATCAGCAAAGAGCCCAGAATCAAAAGAACTCAAAAGAAAACAATTCATTGAACTTGTGCTCCGGGTTGGCACCAGAAGTGTGCCTCTCTGAGTTTCCCCTCCCAGAACATTTGTGTCTTGTCTTTTCTCTTTGTGTATCTTATTTTTTGTGTGGAAACTTTTCGAAAGGGGTAGAGTTTAAGTTTTAGAGTTATAGATTAGCAATTCATATGTCTCCATTCTGCCATTGGTTAAAAACAGTTTGATTACATTAAATAGTTTGTTTTGTCTTTAATTGAGAGAAAAAAAACTGTTGTCCACATTATGTTAACTTGAATTTGACAGATGAAACTTTCACATGTGTGACAACTCCAAGAATTGTAGGGTTGATTTCTTTACCCCAATTGTCATAACATAATATGACATAAATAAATAAAGAGATTTGTTATCTAATGGAGAAATACTATGTTCGACAAATATAAAAATACTCTACCAGTGTCAATGAGGCTACTTAATAGTATTTCTGAACTTGGATAAAATCTCAGTTCTCTCACAATGAATAGGTATGGTTTTTTTAACTGTCTTATGACATCTTCAGATACTTTATCAATAACCACCCCTCTATCATAAGGTCAGAAGTGGGAATGTTTGCTTTTGGCTGCATAATGTTCAGTATCGATTGCAACTCTTTCAAAACTTAAGCAGTCCATGTCTCAGTGCAGCAAGACTTGGAATAGATTTGGATTGCTAAGTGGCAAGAAACATTTTCCCCCACAAGTGTTGGGTAATAAGCATCTCCAACAAAGAAGAATCTAACTATTGTGTTATGGACTTTCACTTTATCCCTTTCTTCTACTAGGGCCATCCTTGTTTTGTTCTGCCAGGGCGATTCTTTCCTTTTGTTTTTCCTCTTTTTTATCACTTAATTCAAACTGTTTCATTCCCTTTTCTCTTGTCATTGCCTCTAATTTATGCTGCTTCACTTGTAATTGAAATTTAACTTTTCCAATGCTTCTGATTGCAATCCTGGCAGTTGTAAATGTTATGCTGTTGCTATAATTATTTCCCCTTTCCTAACAGATGCAGGCAATTCCAACTTCAACTTGTTTGCCAATTCTGGAAATTTTACCTGCTGACTTTCTTTAAAATACCCAAAGTGACTTCTTCCGCCTCCAGGAAACTCTTAGTGACTAAAAGTGCCATTATTACACAAGGCACACCCTGTTTAAATTAACCAAATTTAACACCAGCACCCACAACTCCTTTGATTCCACTCATTTTAAACCCAATCTGGAATTAGAGATTTATATTCCAACAAGAAACCCAGTTTGTTATGGACCAAACCATATTACTTCAAACATGTCAATGAGATAGTCTAGAACCTAACTTGTTCTTATTTTAAAGTCGATTGCTAAGCATTATCTTGCAGATGCAATTTGATTAGACAAACTACCAGGCTTGAAGCAAAACATACTTTATTTATACACTCAGGTTAAAATATTAATAAAAGAAAGAAGGATTGTAATAACTCTATTGGAAAACTTAACAGAATGATAGATTGTCTAACTAAATGTTATTATGTTCCAACATAATAACAGCTCAGGAACATACCATTGGCAAAGGCAAATTCAGTAAAATAGATTATCTTACATGCAAATCTCTTGTGCATGAGAAAAAAAGTCTGAGAAAGAGACAGAGAGAGAGAGGCCTCAAGTGTTTTGTTGAACAGAGAGAGATGTATTGTAGCTTCCAACTCTACAGTTACTGAAAGTTAAAACTAAAATCTTGGTTCTATGGGAGCTTGATCTCACCCATTCAGGCTGCTTATATTGTTCCAACATAAAAAACCCAAGACCTCACAAACTGGTTACTTTATTGGCTTGAAGTAGACAGCTTCACACCTCTGACTCAACCTGTCTTCATAAGAAAAAAAGGAAAGAAATGCACCTCTTAAAACCAAATAACAATTGTTCTTTGACAATCAATGACATCACCATTCAATGGTATCCTCCACCATCAACATCCTGGGGGTTACCATTGATTAGGTACCGAACTGGGCTAATTGTATAAGTACCAAGGCAATGAAAGATGTAGTCTGTAACTTTCCTTATTTCCCAAAGCCCATCCAGCAACTACAAGGCAGATGTCATGTGACTAATGGAATACTACTCACTTGCCTGAATGAGTGAAGCTCCAACAACACTCAAAAGACTTGAACCATCCAGGACAAAATCAAAGCCCACTTAATTGGCACCATTACCACAAACATTCTGTCCCTCCACCTATGATGCTCAATAGGAACAGTTTGTACCATCTGCACAGCAACATAGAAAATAGGAGCAAAATGTCAGCCATTCAGCCCTTTATGCCTGCTGCTCCATTCAATATGATCATGGTTGATCATTCCACTCAGTACCCTGTTCCCACTTTCTCCCTATACATATTAATCTGTTTAGCTTTAAAGTATATCTAACACCTTCTTGAAAACATTCAAAGTTTTGGCCTAGCAGAGAATTCCACAAGCTCGCCACTTTCCAACAGGAAGAATTAATCCTAGTATCTACAAAACGCAATACAGGAGTTCAACAAATTTCCTTGAAAGCACCTTCCAAATCCATCTAGAAAGACAAGGACAACAGATACATGGGGATACCACCACCTGCAAATTTCCCTCCAGCCACTCACCATTCTGACTTGGAAATATATATATCACCATTCCTTCACTGTTGCTAGGTCAAAATCCTAAAACTCCTCCCCTGGTGGCCTTGTGGGTTGACTTAGAGAAAATGGATTGCAGAGGTTCATAAAGGCCATTATGAACCATTACCATCTTCTTAAGGGCCACTATGTGTGCAACAAATGTTGGTACAGCCCGTGATTCTCACATTCCTTGAATAAATAAAAGAAAGGACACAGACGAAGTTTAATGTTGGTAATGGTTGTGTTGCTGCCAGCTGGAGAATGATAGGTGGGAGAGCCTCTGTTGAGCAAGCCATTCCAGGATAGTGTCATCAGGCACATTTAACTGGTCAGTTTTGGTCCTTTCCAAGATTTAGAACGCTGGGTCTGAATTCCCACCACTCTGCTGCCAGTCAATCAGAAGCTGCCAGCTCTCATTGCCCATTAGGGCCTCTGGCAACAGTGGCTGCTTCCTGTAATGCATCCCCTTCTGGCCAAGGATCAACCGGAGACCCAGGCCACAGGGATGTGAGGGTGAGATGGGGTTTGCAGATTGGGGTGGGGGAGGAGGGGCATGGTGCAGTGGGAGTTAAGAAGATTCAGAACAAGTGACAGAGAAGTGGGGGTGGCACGGTGGCTCAGTGGTTAGCACTGCTGCCTCACAGCACCATGGACCCAGGTTCCATTCCAGCCTTGAGCGATTGTCTGGGTGGAGTTTATACATTCTCCCTGTGTCTGCATGGGTTCCCTCTGGGTGCTCCAGTTTCCTCCCACAATGCAAAGATGTGAGGTTAGGTGAATTGGCCATGCTAAATTACCTATAGTGTTCAGGCATGTGTAGGTTAGATGCATTAGTCAGGGGTAAATATAGGGTAGAGGGAATGGGCTGGTGGGTTGCTCTTCAGAGGGTCAATGTGGACTTGTAGGGCCAAAAGGCCTCTTTCTACAGTGTAGCAATTCTATTCTAAGTAGCTTTTCTGATGCAGGGTCCCTTGAGTGTCTCTTGTACAGAGGGATACATATTAAATGCCAGCATCAGCAGGATCAGGCCCTTAAGTTGGAATTAGTTACACACTTAAGAATCTTAATTAGCATTCGGATGGGAAGACTGTTGAGAGTGTGGTGCTGGAAAAGCACCGCAGGTCAGGCAGAATCCTCGGAACAGGTGAATCGACATTTTGGACATAAGCCCAGACCATCCTTGAGCCTTGTCCCACAGAATGAATTGGGCAACATCCACATCCACCCACATATTGCCCACCCCCCCAACCTGCTTAAATGCCCACAACTCCAAACCAGTCAAGAGGGAGGTAAAAAATTCCATTGTATGAGTGGAAGAGTGGAAATTCTCAACCGTTTAAAGATGTCTAATTGATTTCAGACTGCAGGACCTTTGGGGAAGCATGGGTTCACTGACAGCAGTTTCCAGGGCAGCACATTATCCTGTACATGTCAGAACTCCTGAAGTTGCTGTGCCCTTAAGAAGAGTGATGTCAGCAAACACTGATCATTTCACTGCTATTACTGGCATAACATATGGACCAATAGCTTGTGTTCTTTCAAATTAAGAAATGAGAAATTACAAAAGGGATAACACCAAACATTTCAAAAAATCAATTTAGCGGTTCGAATGTTCCACATCTCAAAGGCTTTCATGCTCTCATAATTTTGAGATACTGTACCACAGCCTAGAACAAGGTTTAAAATTTGGGCGTTTAGCTTTAGGTAAGTGATGTTTTGCATGAATAATAATTATAAGTTAATTATAAAATTCCTTCACGAAGGAACCAACTCGATTGAAATGTCATATTATCTTGTCAAGGGAAATGATCTGAAGGTTGGTTCAATTCTGAAGCATTGGAATTTTTGTATTTCTGGACAGCTTTAATGACTGCAGAAAATACAGTTGCTCAGCTATTTTCAATTCATTGTTAGAATGACTCACCCGTGGATTAATTTTTGGTCACATTTTGTTTCTTTTGTTTAAAGACACTCAATGCACTCGATGTACCCCTTAACATTATGCCATGTGGAGGAAAAGACGACTTATTGTCGCAGTGAGATACCATCTGTAAAGATAAAAGGATATTGTTGCACTCATTTTATGAGTGTAAAATGGTCTCTTGTAATGTTTAATGAAGGGAATTAGACCTGGGCCACTGAAAAAAAGGCTCTGGTGTACATTTCTTGGTCCCACTCCCAAAACTAACTAAAATAAAGAAATCCAGAGTTCACATGGCTTGATGATAGCAGCCCAGCCAGCTATCATCAAATAAGACTTTGGAAAAAACTGTTGTTGATTTGTTTTTAATTTGCTTTAATATCGAGCCTGTGGGAATGCTGTTCATTCTTCTACAATAATACCTCAACCACTGCTGTCTCCACCTACCCCCCATCTTCCACCACTCCGCCCCCCCCCCCCCCCCCCACCACCACCCCCACCCCAATGACCTTCCTCTCTCCATCTCAACTGTGTGCCTTAGTAGACATTTGAGCCGGGCAAAATCCAGGGGACCCATATTTACATTCTACACCAAGTTGTCCAAGGAGCATCTGCAGCTCAAAGCCATTCTAAAGATGAGGCTTGGCACGCACTTGTGCTTCTGTTTCCTTGCTTATCTGAGTTGCATGTGTGATAAGTTGCGATCTGAGGACTAAGATGAGGAAGAATTTCTTCACTCAGAGAGAGTTGTGAACCTGTGGAATTATCTACCACAGAAAGCTGTTGGGGCCAGTTCATTAGATATATTCAAGGGAGTTGAATATGGCCCTTGTAACTAAAGGGATCAAGGGGGTATGGAGAGAAAGTGGGAACGGGATACTGAAATTGCAGAGTCAGCCATGATAATATTGAACAGTGGTGCACGGTCAAAGGGCTGAATGGCCTACTCCTGCACCTTTTCTATGTTTTTCATGTGGATTATGGTGGTTTCTGGCATTAATGAATTTAGTTTAAATCAATACTATCACTATTCCTCCTGCTCATGATATCAATATGTTTGAATAATTTGATTTTTCAAGCATATGTAAATGACAGACAGGAAAAGATCTTCTGCTCTCTCTAGCCTGTCCTGTGCACTTAGAGTATCCTGGGATTAGTGAGAAAATAGTTTAAATGCTCAGGCCAAATTGAGAAAATAAAAGAATCTGTAAAATTCATCTCTGACTCTTTCAGGTAATTGAAACCAGTCCAAAAGTTCACATTGAGCCTGTGTTTTGTTAATGGGGGACTGGCTGGGGAGATGCAGAGAAGATATTTCTACATGAGGGGGAACCGGACAAGGGGCTGTAAATATAAAAGTCCTAATAAATTTAATAGGGAATGTAGGAAAAATGTGTGCGTCGAAAGCACTGTACTTAGAAACACTCTACCATAAAGAGTGGTTGAGGAGACTAGCACAGATGTATTTAAGAGGAAGCTGGACAAACAGTGAAGAAAACGCCACCCATCTCCATCAATGATATGGCGGTTGAGAGCATCAAGTTCCTAGGAGCGGCAATAACTGCCAACTGGTCCTGGACTTCTCATGTAAATGCAATGGTCAAGGCACAACAATGCCTCTTCTTCCTCACGCTGCTCAGTAAATTTGGCATATCCATAAGGACCCACATCAACTTTTACAGATGCATACTGGCCGGATGCATAACAGGCTGGTACAGCAAATGCTCTGCCTAAGCCCATAAGAAACAACAGAAAGTTGTGTGCACAACCCAAACCATCACAGAAGCGAATCTCATATCAATGGACTCCATTTACACACCTCGTTGCCACAGAAATACTGTCAACATCATCAAAGACCTATCCCATCCTGGTAATGGTGTCATACAATCTCTTTGAACAGGCAGAAGGTACAGAAGCTTGAACATATGCACCAGCAGGTTCAAGAACACCTTCTTCCCTGTCATTGTTAGACCGATGAATGGATTCTCTAACATCAAACAATGTTGATCTTGTTAATATTAATTTTATCTCACGCACGTTCTGCGCACTGTAACCTGCATGCTTCACTCTGTTAAATTTTTTTCAACTTATGATCCGTATGTCCTTGCTTACTATGATCTGCCTGTACTATACGCAAACAAAGATTTTCACTGTCCCTCAGTACATGTGACAATAAATCAAATTAATCAATTCTATGGTTGATGCCCACAATGGCTCCTCACTGGCCACCATTTACAAGGAAGCCAAGACAGTGCCCTGCTTCAACAAGTGCCAGGTCACACTTAACTGCACAATGCCCTTTAAGACCAAACCAGAAAAGGGCATGTGCAGACCAAGATAGTAGATCAAGTACTGGGCCAGCTCTCGTTGTTATTTCACTCCACATTCCTCCCATTCTACATGCTGCTAGTGTACGCTGCCTGCTCCTAACGGTCATGGTGTGCTGTGTAGGCTGCACTGGGAATGGCTGGCAGTATTCCTGCCATCCTGAAGGCCAGGTTGCACAATGTCCTCAGTGGCACCCTCAAGCAAGTGAAGGGCAAAGGGGTGAACGGCTCCTTCAAGATCACCAAGAAAGGTAAAGCTGGGCGAGTGACCAAGAAGAAGAAATCTTTGGCCTTAGCCTTAGCCAGCAGCAGCAGCGCAGTGAAGAAATCTCACAAGAAAGGTGCTTACAGCAAGAAAGCAGCTAGCAGGCATAGTTGCCTGGGTTTCTCCAGCAAAGACAGGAACAAGAGCAAGAAAGGCAAAACAAGCATCAAGTCCAAGTCCAAGAAAGCTTAGAAACCACTTATTTTGTTGCAAAAAAAAATTAGGAAGAAATAAATTACTTTTTATACAACATTTTTCTAATTATTGTATCACCTCATTTTGGGGGCTTTTTTTGTGTGTCTGTGTAGTTTGTGATCCCATCATGAGGCACCCCATCTGTTGAGAACGTGGGAAGATTTTCTCCGACATTACTTTGGTTTGGTTGATGGTGTTTGCAAAGTTGACTAACATTTCTCCCTTGCCCAAGATTGTAGTGCCTGTAGTTTTTTTTTAGAAAATTGTTCTGTTTGTGATTTGTTATCATTGTACCTAATATTCTGCACCTGAGATGGCAATGTGTAAACATTTCACTGTACTGATGACTGTACTTGACTGTTCCTGTGTGATAAATCTTCAACTTTGGAAGAAATGCAACAAACGAAGCAAACCAGCAATCAGTGCTCAAGCCGGCAACGTTTTGCACTGATCCATTATTCTGTGGAAAATATTGAACAGATTAGGAATCGTGCTAATTCTGCCCTTTTATAATCTGTAAATTCCTAATGCTCTCTAACCTATCTATTTGGAATTAGTGGTCTAAATGTATACTGTCCAAACCCTTCATTATTTTAAATTTTTATTTGAGAAGCTGGAACTATTTTCCTTAAAGAGGAAAAGGCTAAATAGACATTTGAGGGAAGTTTTCTAAAATATGATGGTCTGGGTAGAGTAGTTAGGGAGAAACTGTTCCCATCCATAAATGGGTCAAGATCCAAAGAGCACAGTTTCAAAGTGTTTTATAAAAGAAGCAAATGCCAGGTGAAGAAAACCTTTTTTCACTGAATGAGTAGTTAGTGTCTGGAATAAACTGTCATGAAGTGTGACAGAGGAAGGCACAAATAAGGGATTCAACATTGGATGTTTATTTACATTGAAATAATGTGGAGGATTATGGGCAAAAGACAGATGATTAGGACTAAGTTAACATGCTCAAAATTTGGTGCAGATACAATCAGTCATAGAGTCATAGAATCATAGAAATGTACAGCATGGAAACAGACCCTTCGGTCCAACCTGTCCATGCCGACCAGATATCCCAACCCAATCTAGTCCCACCTGCCAGCACCCGGTCCATATCTCTCCAAACCCTTCCTATTTTTATAACCATCCAAATGCCTCTTAAATGTTGCAATTGCACCAGCCTCCACCACATCCTCTGGCAGCTCATTTCATACACGTACTACCCTCTGCGTGAAAAAGTTGCTCCTTAGGTCTCTTTTATATCTTCCTCCTCTCACCCTAAACCTATGCCCTCTAGTTCTAGACTCCCTGACCCCAGTGAAAAGACTTTGTCTATTTATCCTATCCATGCCCCTCATTATTTTGTAAACCTCTATAAGGTCACCCCTCAGCCTCTGACGCTCCAGGGAAAACAGCCCCAGCCTGCTCAGCTTCTCCCTTTAGCTCAAATTCTCCAACTCTGGCAACATCCTAGTAAATCTTTTCTGAACCCTTTCAAGTTTCACAACATCTTTCCGATAGGAAGGAGACCAGAATTGCACACAATATTCCAACAGTGGCCTAACCAATGTCCTGTACAGACGCAACATGACTTCCCAACTCCTGTGCTCAATACTCTGACCAATAAAGGAAAGCATACCAAACGCTTTCTTCACTATCCTATCTACCTGCGACTCCACTTTCAAGGAGCTATGAACCTGCACTCCAAGGTCTCTTTGTTCATCAACACTCCCTAGGACCTTACCATTAAGTGTATAAGTCCTGCTAAGATTTGCTTTCCCACAATGCAGCACCTCGCATTTATCAGAATTAAACTCCATCTGCCACTTCTCAGCCCATTGGCCCATCTGGTCCAGATCCTGTTGTAATCTGAGGTAACCCTCTTCGCTGTCCACTACACCTCCAATTTTGGTGTCATCTGCAAACTTACTAATTGTACCTCATATGCTCGCATCCAAATCATTTATGTAACTGACAAAAAGTAGAGGACCCAGCACAAATGGCATCTTATTCCACATTATAATAATTCTGTGCTAAAAACTTCAGGTTGGCAGGAATACTGCCAGCCATTTCCAGTGCAACCTGTACAACACACCATGACCAATAGGAGCAGGCGGTGTACACTAGCAGCATCTAGAATGGGAGGAATGTGGAGTAAAATAACAACCAGAGCTGGCCCAGTACTTGATCTACCATTTTGGTCTGCACATGCCCTTTTCTGATTTGGTCTTAAAGATGGGTATTCTCTGCACCTTCATTCTTGTAGCTGACAGCCAATCAGACAAATGATGGTGGGATGCGACAATACAGTGGTCAGAACTGCTGCCTCACTGTGCCAGGGACCTGGGTTCATTTCCAGCTTTGGCCAACTGTCTCTCTATGCCCGTGTGGGTTTCCTCTGGGTGATGTGGTTTCCTCCTACAGTCCAAAGATATGCAGGTTAGGTGAATTGGTCATGCTAAACTGCTCTGTAGTGTGTAGGGTGGGGTATGTTAACTATAATGAATATGGGATTACACGTCAGAGCAGATTCAATGGGCCGAATGGCCTCTATTTGCAGTCGGGATTCTATGCTTAGATTAGAATACTACTTCTGGTAATAAGTAAAAGCTACTCAGCTTGAGACATTTACATAAGCCTGACTAGTTGATGCCTTTGCTAATGCTCCTACCCTGTGCTACCCCTGACTGTACAGTTCAGTACTACATTACACAGTTCCTTAACTTGTAAAACTCAGAGTAGCAACTTTTTTTTAATTTTAGAAGTTAGTTACTCCAAGTAGAAAACGATACCTTATTTGTATTGCATTCTTCAGTACAATGGCATTCTCAATGTAGAATTTCAATCCATCTAATGAAAAGTACGTGCTGAATGCCATTTAAATTCCTATCTATTCAGCTGAATTCTACCTGTTCACCAATATTTGTAGTGCCATTTAGAACACTTCAGTCAAGAAACTCTAAAGCACCGTTAAGGAACATAAATCACAGTATTACACATAAATACTGTACACTTTGATTTCTTAACAATTTTTGTTTAATCTGATGAGGGAGCTGAATGGCTCCAGTCTGGAAACTTCACACAGAATTAAAGATCCTTTTGTCTAGCATCTAATGAATATACTGGAGCCCACAAGAGTCTTGGAGATAATATTACTCTTTGTAGAACTATCAAATTTCATACTTTGAAGGGAATGAGTATGTCTGCAAATAACTGCATTGTTCCAGACAACAGAAAAATCATTCAGTTTTCCTTCCAGTGCTAGTACTCATATTTGCAAAAAATACCTCTGTTAAGCAAATTTGAGAGTGAAAAAAAGCCTTAAGTGCAGCAATCTTCAAAATATCAATTTGGGTTTGTTCAATCTCCACTGGGCCAATTTAGAAACTTTAAAATGAGAAAGTACAAATTCTATTCATTGTAACTGAAAGAAAATTCAAAGATAATTCCTTCCTTAGATCCTCCTATAGCACATGGGGAGGTGACAGCCTATTGGTATTATTTCTGGACTTATTCCAGAGACACGGCTATCTAAATTTTCCAGGTTTCTACGAGATCCACAAGCCAAACACCAACTCCACCCCACCCTTCAACAATTCATTTAAACACCAATGAATATAATCCTAACTGATTCATTTTCTCTTTATACATCAGTCCTGGCATCTCAGCAATTAGTTTGTCTGTCTTCATTGCACTCATTTCATAGCCAAAATGTCCTTCCTCAGATAAGGAAACCAAAACTGCACACAATACTCCAAGGCCTATAGAATTGCAGCAAGCTTCTGTACTTATATCTTCTTGCTTTGAAGGCTAACATACTATTTGCCTTCTTCACTAACATGCATCTACTGGGTCCATTAGATGTATCATCACAATGTAACTTCACTAGAATTTATATATTCTTTGCCCCCATCTATCAAGGAACAAAGTAGGGTTTAAAAAGCATCGGTTTCTGCCTCAGCTAATGATAAAACGTAACAATGAATTAGATGAGGTAATTGAGTACAATATGTCTGCGAACAACATAAAGTTACCCCTGAAAGTACGCAATTAGGAAGATGCAATGAAGATGCAAAAATATCTATATGTATGAAGTAAGTAGACAAGAATGAGCTAGATGGAATGTGGAGAATTGTGAAGTAATCAACTTTGATCAGACAGTCAAAAACAGAATACTGGTATTTTCTAGATAAGAGAGGCAGGGAAATGTTTGCACAGTCATGCATCACAGAGGTTTGGCGTGCAGGAACACTAAGCAATTGGGAAATCAAATGTATGTCAGCCCACAATGCAAAGAGATTGCAAAGAAGTCTAGCTGCAAGTTCACTTGTTTTAGTGAAATCCACACATCAAGGATTATGGCCTCCTAATTCAGAATGTGCTTTGTTTAAAGGATGTGCATGTAGAACTTGTTCCTGGGATGAAAGAATTGACCTCTAAGGATATATTGATTAGACCAGGCCTATCTTCACAAGTATTTAGAAGAATTAGACATAATCTCATTGGGACATATAAAATTCTTAATGAGTTTGATGGTGTAGGGGATGTTGTTGAGATGGTGCAGTGGCTGGGGTGTGGGGTCTAAAATTAAGGATGCAAGAGTCTCAGACTTGGAATTGGTCACTTGAAGCTGAGATGAAGAGGACTTGATTTCACTTGGTGAAACTCTGGAATGCTCTACGCATGGGAGCTGATGACACTCAGACATTGGTAATGTTCAAAGCAGAGATCAATTTTTTTTAAATACAGAAAGAAGAATTAAGAGACATAGAGACAGTGCAGAAAGTTGGAACTGAGCTAGAAGATCAGTCATGATGGTAGAGCAGTTTTGAGGGGCTTGAACGGCTTATTCATGCTCTTCTCTCTCTTCTTACGTTAAAATAATGTCATAATGTCTAATGGTTACTGCACTTTGCCAGGCAAAAACAGGCAACTGGGAGTTTGTTTGTGCATAAAATTGGATTCAGAGATAACTTAAATATAACTGAGGAATATGGAAAATAGAATTCACAGTTCTTCAAGAGGTGATTATTATCACTATTTAAATGTTTTGTTCCTCAGTAATTTATTTCTTTTTTGATAACAGAATGATGTCTTCTCAGTTTGGGAACTTCGTCTAAATATTGGCACAGTTGGGAAACCCAATGTGCTAACAATCCTGCCAACGACTCTAAGGAAAACAAATGTTATCATTCTTATTTGTATCATTTCATTCAAATAGTCATTGCAAAGAGATTTTAGTAACAGTAGTCAATGCCAGTAAGTAAACAGAAGGCATAGCCAAAGTAAACGGATAGCCTGGTAGACTTGTTTGCAAGTCTCTGGTGCCCATAGAATCTCAATTTGAGAATCTGTGCTGTCATGGAACAAGATCAAATTCTATTTGACAGACTTGAAATTGTTGCCAAATAGAACTGTTGTTCTGGACAACAAATCAGATGCATCTTAACATTACCAACAGTTCCATTTAATTGCAAACCTTCAACATCTACAAACAATAATGAAAAATATCTTGACTGTTGCTTTAATTATTAAATTGTTTTTCCATTGCTTTCAGCATGGCGTCATTATTTTGACTGGTATTAGTTTACAGTTCACCAAAGAGGTTGTGACATTCATGACTTCCCATGAAGGTAAAGGAGATCCAAAGTTGGCACAATTCAACTAAAAGACTTCACTTAAAACAGTTTTCCATTCCATTGACATTGGTCCCATGGTTATAGGGATAAGGCAGGAAAGTGGAATTGAGGATTATCAAATTAGTCATGATGTCATTGGCAGTTTCAATGGGCTGAATGGCCTATGTCTACTCCTACATCTTACAGCCCTGTTATGTATCCCGCATCTCACTGTTGACATCAAGTCTGGGTTCCAAGCGCCACATTTTCCATATTAAACGTTTCTACCATTTTCTTTTCATTGAAGACCATCCATTAGATTTGCTTAACTGGTTTTTGGTTATCTCTCCTAATATACCATTTTTTGTCTTATAGATTTCTGTGAGATTTCACCCCTGTGAAGTGCGGTTGGAATGTTTTTCTGTTTTAATGGTGCTTCATAAATATAGATATTCATATTTCGAGATCAAAATATATCTGCTGTCATGAAAAATTTGTCCCATTCATCCCCCACTATAAATTTCAAGATTAGGAAGCAGAAATAGTAGATTTGTAAGGAATTAAATTTCATGCCTCCCAAAGGTTGCTAAATTTCCAGAAATTCTTTTGAGATACAAAATCTTGAAAATCAGTGCAAACTGTTCAGGAATTATGTTTTAAATCTAGAGGAAAGATATTCCTTGGGAGTTCTCCTCATGTTCTATTTTAACTTGGGCAGAAGTTCTGGCATCACCTTTAATGAATATCCCATAGTCCCATTTCTTTAAGGTTACCTCAATCTTTTGGAAACATTTTAGCAGAAGAGCAGGAGAATCGCCAAAGAAATTTCACCCTCAGGAAACGATCCACTCAAATTAAAATGAGAACGCTTGACGATACTGAAATTTGGATATGAATGGATTAGTTTACATTTCATGGCAACATAAAATCATTTTATAAATGTACAAATTTTAAACAGAACAAGACAAATTGTTCTGAGTTTCTTTTGGTCTAAAAAAATCATTATTTCCATTTACCTCTTAGCTCTAGATTAAGACATAAGTAAAAGCTCAGCAATTGCTTTGTAAGCAACCTCAAGCATGGTTCAATGCATAATATAATTACAAAAACCTGACTGAAATGCAACAGATAGGCTAACAGCATTGTGTGGGTGCTTTAGATTCTCAGCAGTGTTTACAGGAGGCTTTGAATTCTGGCATTATTCTGCATGACTGAGTTTGCTAAGGAGGATCATTATTTAAAAGGTAAAAAGCATGGTGTATGTCTATGCATGTGTGATTTTTTAAATGCTTTAAATTAATTCATTTATGAAAATATTTGTGTTTTGAAAAAGGTTTTAAAAGTGGAATCCATTGTCTGCAGAGTCTTTTTCCTTCTTTGCTTCTTACAGGTGAAAACGTTGTGCTGACTCTGTAGGTGGATTTAACAAGGCTTTGGGTTTTGGTGTTTCTAAATATGTCTGATTTTGTTTTGTTGCAGTACAATGTTTTAAAACTTGTTAAAACATGCCTCTTTGTATGTGATAAGTCTCATATGTGTACCTGCATGTGGTACAGTCAATGCCTGTATGCCATTACGGGTGTGTGACCCAAGAGAAAATTGTATGTGAGCATCTATAATACATATGTACTAGTTTAATCTTATTTCAAATTGTAGTGGCAATGTGAAATGTATTAATGGATATCATCTGCATAAATGATTGAGTTATTTTACTGAAGGAAAGTTCTTGACTGTGAGGTAGATATGAGAGTGTGAGGGAGGTTTTCAGAATTGATTGTATTATTCTACTTGTGCAACATTTTTATTTCTACCATGGCTAAAAGAAATCAACAAAAACTGCATTGTTGGGATCAGATTATGGATTCTATTCTCACAGCCAGTAAACAGGAACTAAAGTAGGTATAAATGTTACCATCAAGACAAAGACGAAGGGAGAGAAATGGGGATTTTAGAAAGCAGACAAGTGTTAAGATCTGCAGTGCCTTACTCGAGACAGTGGTGGGAGTAATCTGTGTTCATTTTTAAAGAGGGAGTGAATAAATAATTCAAAATGAAAACTTTAAAGAATGTAAGCAAGGTCTGGCAAATCGGCCTGCCAGAAGCTTGCTTAAACGAACATGAAATGTCAAATGACTTCTTCCTGATTTAGTAAAATCTTACGATTTGAACTGTCTGTACCTGGAAAGGGATTCCACTAATGGCAGCACGACTCTTACCCTCACTACATTATGAGTAGCCCCTGAATTTTAACTGGCTGCTGTCAACATTTCATGCCAGACTTCATTAAGCTTCAGAAATTGAGATCTGATAATGTCATTTACTAATGTAAATGTGGTGCGTGCCTCGTGCTAGCTTTGCCAGGAAGAGCCAGTACCAATAAACAGGAGATAGTTGAAAAAATGAGGTTATATTTGTTTATGTTATTTTCTGGGTCTGTGAGAAACGTGGTTGTCTAGCCCTTGAAGGAAATTGTGGGCCACTTATGCCTGGGTTGCCCAAATTTTTCCTACCTCATTTTCCCCACAATTTCCATCCCCTCTCACCACTCTGATACATTTCCATTAGTACAGTCAATTTGTGTGAGTCTTAGCTGCAAAATCCTGCCATGTTCAATTTGTTCCATCAGGAGCTGTGAAATGCAGAGTCTTTGTGGTACTAACTCATATCCATTGCCTTGTTTTAGAATTCTCTTTTTGACCCTGTTTTATGAGATTAACTTTGGAGGTGTTTGATTGTTGGCCATTTTATTAACATCAGGTTGGAATAAGACTCAGCGTATTTAAACAATTCCCAGGAGTTAAATTTACCATCACTTCATGATGGCAAATTGAGGTGAGGCTTACATTCCCACATCTGTCACTTATTTCAAGTTAAAATTAGGAGTTATGAGTTGACCTACAAAATTTCGATTTCATCCTCACACAACAAAAACAGAAATTGCTGGAAAAGTTCAGCAGGTCTGGCAGCGTCTGTGCAGAGAAATCAGAGTTAATGTTTCTGGTCCGGTGATCCTTCTTCAGAACAGACCAATCCTCTATTTCGTCCTGACCATCTGCTTAACAATCTATGGAAACGCCAAGGGATAATAACGCATGATTTTGGCCACACTAAAATTGTACCATTCATAATGTACCATTTCTCGATTTTAATAATTCATACTTCGTTCACATTACAGAAATACAGAGTACAGTCAGTCCTTCTATAACACGATAGTTGCATTCCTGTGCAATCCCAAGTTAGAGAAAAATCACACTTTAGAAACATTTCTTAAAGTGTTGGTGATGTAATCGCGTTACAGCCAACACTTGTTTTAAAACTTCGCGCAGTCCGAACAGCGTCTGGAATCCGTCAATTGTTACAGCGAATTGAGTTAACAAAATGCATGTTATAACAGTACGACCTGTATTTTTCCACAACACAGTAGAATCTAATACCAGCTTTGAAAAGCAAAATGGAAAAGGTATTTACTAAGTCTTTTTATAATGCAGATTCTTGAAGAGTTAATCTAAAGTAGATCACTTATTTTCATGCATTTCCTGAAAACATTTACTTCCTTGTTTCCTTCTCTCTCTCTCCAGCTCTATTGCTCTGTTCTGTGATTGCACTTTTTCTCTTAACGAAGTAGGAAGAATTGTTCATTCTGTAGGAGAGCCGCTTGCCAGATATTTTCAGATACTGCGTGTGATGCCCTTTTGCTGTAAGTGGATTGCTTTGTGCGATGTTTGATGTTAGCAGTTTACTCAGTAAACAGTGATTCTGAAGATTTATAATAAAAGCAAAATACTATGGATGCTGGAAATTTGACATAAAGATGGAAAGAGTTAGAATGATTTGGCAGCTCTGGCAGTATTTTGGATAGAGTTCAAGTCGAACATGACTTTTTTGGAATTGAAGGGAGCTAGAAACTGAAGTTTATAAAGCAGGCTCTGCTATTCTTTGCCTGCCTGACACTTAAACACTGTAATTGATACCCATTTACTTACCATTACCTACCTATGTTTGAAATCAACAGCTGCTCCTGTTAAAAAAAAAGTAGATAAGCAAATGCGTTACTTCGTTGAATTATTTGAGGATTAAAATAATAACTTCAATGGTAAGTGATATTAATAGACCATAGTATTAGTGCTGTGCTGTAAGTGGCAGATTTGGGTTTATACCTATGGTTTGCGTGAAAATGATTTCCTAACCTCAACTGAGTCCCCATGGTTTGGTGTGGAGTGGAAGTTTGCCACTCCTTGAAGGAAAAACAAAAGGAATATTCCTTATCCAAGTTAATCCCTGTTCTCTGCTTCCAGTTCTGCAGGTGCATTGACAGAACGTCAAAGAGATGTTCACTTACACTCCCAACTGAGGAATGTAGGTGATACTATGAAATGCCTAAAAACTAGTTTAGAATGTTATATGTATAAAGCTCAGAGTGCAGGTTTGTCTGTGACAATCAGACGAAATATAGACAACATTATTAGAGTTGTCAGTTGTTCGTGGTGGATGCAGTCGAATAAATTGGAAAGTTAGTTCAGCCTTAACACGTGTTTGTCGGAAAAGCACTGATAAAAAATTCACAGTGCTAACATTGCATAAATTTCACACAAGTATCTATGTAATATATATCAGATGTCATACACTGAAGTTTGTTTGAATTTATTAAACAATAATAGATTGCACTTTATGACATACTCCCATTACTACTCAGAATAACATGTTGTCAAGTGAAAATAAATTATTTCTGGGGCTGAGACAAGGCAGACCAGATACGATATTCCCCACAAAGAAATTGTACTATTTAGCTGCTAGTTTGTGGTTTCTATTTATCATTTTCTGTAAACTTGCAGCCTCTTGCAACAAGATCATGAGACTACATTGCCTTAGTTTATGATAATACACACTATATTTAGGATAGCTGAAACAATGATCATATTTAATAAAATCACAAGTAGAAATGTGTGCAGTGCCACTAACGATGGTGACTAATTGTCTTAGTGTTGAAGTGAAAAGCAACAAAATGAAAATAAATAATGTGAAATAATTTATAATTTGGCTACTGGACTAAGTCGATGCAATTGATCAGTCTGCTTCTGCTCCCTTACCCTTGCAGGAGACAATGAATGACTCAAGTTAAATTCCATTAGAAATCCCAAAGGTTCAGTTTTGAAAATATAAGAAGAAAGAAGTAAATTCATGTATCAGAACTTTAGAAATACTTAATTTAATCAGTTTAAATTAACAGTCTGATTGCATTGCTTTCCATTTCCATTGCACTGTGTCCATTGCCTTCAAAGAAATCACTTACAGCCTGAGCAAATCTCCAACACTTACTTGTCCTTCCTTTATTTGAACTGAAGCAACTTGAACAGCATGACCTCTGAAGGTCCAACATCATTGCAATACTCATATTTTCCTTTTTTTGCAAGCTTTCATTAGAATGATCACTTCCACTACAGGAAAAATTATGTAATATTGACATTGCAGATGTAAAGAGGTTGTTTCTCCTTGTGGGAGAATCTAGGACCATAGATTCATAAAGTTGTAGAAATGTACAGCATGGAAACAGATCCTTTGGTCTAACTCATCCACACCGACCAGATTTCCTAGATAAATCTAGTCCCATTTGCTAGCACTTGGCCCATATCCCTGTAAAATCTTCCTATTCACATCCCTATCCATATGCCTTTTAAATGTTGTACCAGCCTTCACCAACTCCTCTGGCAGCTCATTCCATTCATGCTCCATCTTTTGGGTGAAAATGTTGCCCCTTAGGTCCCTTTTAAATCTTTCTGCTCTCACTTTAAACCTATGCCCTCTAGGTTTGAACACCCCAACCCTGGGGAAAAGACCTTGGCTATTCATCCTATCTATGCCCCAGAGGACATAATCTCAGAATAAGGGTGCATATTTAAGATAAAGATGAGGAAGACTTTCTTCTCTCAAAGGGTAATAAATCTTTGGAATTCTTTACTGCAAAAGACTGCCGAGACTTGTTGATAATTATAATCAAGGCTGAGCTAGATAGATGTTTAATCAGTGAGCGAATCAATGGCTATAGAGAAAAGATAGGAAGGTGGAGTTGAGGATAATCAGATTAGCCATAATGTTATTGAATTGTGGAGCAGACTTGATTGGCAGAATGGCCTACATTTGCTCCTACATCTTCCAATATTAAGTTATGACTTTAAGTTATCAGGAGTAGCTTCTGTAGCCTGAGCTGATTCTTTCTAATGTTCTATTATACTGACAAAGTTGACTTTTCAATAATCACTATTCTATGAATAAAGACCCTTGATGTCTAAGTAAAGTGAATCGAGCATGCATTGATGCCTTTAAAAGCCATCTCTACTATGTTCCTGATACAGTTATCTGGATTTCCTGTCAGTGATGAAGTAATTGCTCACAACTAGATGTGCTAGGGATTTCCCCTTTCCTGACGTCCCTCTGAAATTGGTGCCAGATTCAAGGGGATCTCCAGTATTCAGCAACATGATGTCATCAAGTAGACTAAGCAGCCAATCAGAAGCTCAAAGACACTTTTAATTTAGCAAGTATTCACATCTTAATGACTAGCCAATACAGAGAATATCAAATCTATTCATGGATATCAGATAAGATTCAGATAAAGACAGTAATGAGAAGATAATTAGCATGGCAGCTGTTTAAATTTACCAGTTGTGATTTTGATTGAGGGTTCTCTGTGATCTACCTCCTGAAATGATTCCTACTTTCAGACGTAGCTCTTGCACTCCAAACCTGAGAGCCTATTACACCGGCATTTTGTCTTTTACTTTCCTTTTCTTCTCAAGACTTTCAGTTCCATCTCCTTTTCCCATTGCCCAGTCACACATTATTTTATTTCTCTCCTGTCTGGTACTTTGCTCACATCCTGCACTGCAACTCCAGATATGCTAATCCTAAACTGCCACCATTCATAGAATCATGGAGTCCCTATAGTTGGGAAGCAGGCCATTCAGCCCATCGAGTCCACATCGACCCTCTGAAAAGCATTCTTCTACTATCCCTTTACTACTCCAGTTGCTTCTTTGCCTTTGAGCACTTCCCTCACATTTCATTCTTCTCACATCTCCTTTAAGTTACTCATTTTCTACTGATCATCCAAGAACCCACTGTGAGTTTCTCATTGTGAGATCAGCATTCCCTTACTTCTTTAATTGTTATACCTAGCACCTTCTCATTCTTGAAGATTTTCACCATCATAAAATATTTTGCCCCATCCCCTGAGTCCATAGGTTTCTGTCTTTCCTTATTATCTCATTCCAAAACTACTCCCCTCTGCCAAAACTGTGGAATAGATTGTTCTGAAGTGTGAAACTAGCCTAACTTTTCTTTCTCTGACCAAATATCTCCTTGAAACCATTTCCACAAAAAAAATGTCAAGAGTTCATGGGATTAGTGTTAACTGAGATTGCGACTGAGCAGCCCCTGCCACAATATCTCTTGGACTAGCTCTTCAGTTTGCCTCTTTACAATGCTTGTGTCCTTTCCAAACTTATCCTAGTTATATGTCCATGCCGTGCTTTTTTGACCTATTTGTACTGAGCAGCTAAGAACCCTATTTCCTTTCCTGGTCCCTGTATCAGCTGGTATTCTAAACTTTTCCCTTCCACCACCTCAGATCTTGTCTTTCTTCCTTGACCATCACAAGTACCTTTTCAAAAAAAATAGCATTGATCGTTCTGTTTTTGGCATCAACACTCCACCTCCAAATTTTCTTTCCTTTTCAAAATCTTTGAGCGTGTCATCACCACCCAAGTCAGTGCCTGTCTTTGCCACGTGTGACTCAGTAGTTAGCACCAGGGACCCGGGTTCGTTTTCACTCTCAGACGACTGTCTGTATGGAATTTGAACATTCTCCTTCTGTCTGCCTGCGTTTTCTCCAGGTGCTCTGGTTACCTCCCACAGTCCAAGGATGTGCAGGTTAAGTGGATTGATCATGCTAAATTGCCCATAGTGTCCAGGGATGTGCAGACTACATGGATTAGCCATTGGAAATGCATGGTTACAGGGATAGAGTAGAGGGTTGTGTCTGGATGGGATGCTCTTCTGAGGGTCAGCGTAGACTCAATGAGCTGAATGGCGTGCTTCCACACTGACTGAATTTTATGATTCTACGCTGCAATCTCTTCAATCAGGTATCCAATACTGCCTCAATACTGAACCTATCCATTACAAAGTCATATTTACATTTGTTGTGACTTTGATAGTACTGCTCGTTCACTAATCAATCTTCTCTACTTCTTTCCAGTATATGACACATTTGGTCACACCATCCTTCTCCAGCAATTTTCCTCCATTGTCCAGCTTACTGAGTCTCTCCTTGATCTGTTTCATTCCTATCTGTACAGCATAGCTAGAAAATCTCAAGTAATAGCTTCTTTCCATTTTCCACAATACTGTATTACCTCTGAAGACCTCAAGGATTTACCCTTGGCTCCCTTGTATTTCTCATTGACATTATCCAAAGACATGATATTTTGGTCCATATATGCAATGACAATGCTCAGTTTTACCGCTACTTCCCTCAGGCCCCCTCCATTGCTTTTGTGTTGTCAGGCTGCTTACCTAATACCCAGTCCTGATGAGATACACTGAACTTCAGTCAGTCTGAAAGACTGAAGGTCTTTGGCTTTACCACAAATTATCTTTCCTTACCCTAGTTCACAATCCGTTTGTCATACTGGATAGGATTCCTGACCCCATAACCTCTCCATTATTGAAATATTTACCCTCACCTCCAACACCTCACCATATTGGTATACTGCTCGGCTATTAAAACCATATCTGTGCTTTTGGTGCCTCTAAACTCAATCATTTCAAAGCTTGCTATCGAAACTAATTGAAAACTGTGCTTGTTTTATCTTAGCTCATACCCTGTCTGCTCATTGGACTACATGGTCACAACAGGCTTTCTTTTACTGTGATTAACACATGTTATCACTCTGTGTTGCACCTCATTGGAATTACAATGTACTGTATCTAAGCAACATTATTTCAATCAATGTCCTTGTTATTGAGGTAATACCTCATATGCATGACACACCCATTTAGACAGCAGTTGTTATGGTGAACATATTGCTGGAATTCCTGGTGTCCAGTCTGTGATTTTCCATGCATAATAATGCAAAATTTCTATTTTGACATCTGTGATTTCCTACATATTGCTGCAACGCCATGTCAGTACAACATAGAACATAGACTATTACAGCACAGTACAGGCTCTTCAGCCCTCGATGATGCATCCACCTGTGAGACCAATCTAAATCCCATCTGACCTACACTATTCTATTATCATCCATATGTTAATCCAAGGACCATTTAAATGCTCTTAATGTTGGTAAGTCCACTACTGTTGCAGGTAGGGCAGTCCATGCCCTTACTACTCTCTGTACTACAATCCTGTAATCTCCTAATAGATCCTGTGGAACCTAAGGCAGCAGCCTGAAGTTATGTTGCATGGGTCCCAAATGTGGAGACAAAAATACTGCAGATGCTGCAATCCAAGATAGACAAGCAGGAGGCAGGAAGAACACAGCTAGCCAGGCAGCATCAGGAGGTGGAGAAATCAACATTTCAGGTGTAACCCTTCTTCAGGACCTAAATATTGACTTCTTCACCTCCTGATGCTGCCTGGCTAGCTGTGTTCTTCCAGCCTCCTGCTTGTCTACCTTGGGTCCCAATGTAGCCACATACCAGGAATAGTCATGCACACTTACACACAATCTCACATTGCTCTTCAAGAGGGAACATCATTGAAGAGATGTTGGCAATCGATACTTGAAGTGAAGTAAAGAGGTGTAGAGAGAAAAGCCAAAGAAGTTGGTCCTCATGAAATAACTGGTCACATCAACAAAATTACAAATTTCTGCATATTTCAACATGCCTCACATATGTGCAGACTAAGCCAAGATTGTACATTTTTTCCAATCACACAGTTAATCATCTAGGTAAGTATTTAGACGGTTCTATAGTGAATCCATTGTGCAGTTAATGGATTGTCAAGTGAACTACATTCTCCCATTGTCTTCGACTCATGTACCCACCCAGTTCATGATGTAAAGTAAGTGTCCTGGTGCTTATCCGACTGGTGACTAATAAGAAATCACAGCAAAGTGATGAGCAGAGTATGTAAAGAATTAGTCAGAAACTCCTACACGGAAATATTTTTTGTTATTCAGACATGCTGACAGCTTTTCATATTATCATGCGTATATATGTATAATTAGTCAATGTCAGATAGAATTGTCACGATGAATTAGCACATTAGTAATGCATTGTCATGTTAAGTCAAATTTACTGAGAAACTGATTTATCAGCAGTGGAGACATAGATTTAACATTGAGCGGTGCTGAAAAACAGCCTGGGATCTGGAAATACACACATAGGGATTTCAATATTTTGAAGGGGTTGTACTTCATGGAATATATAATGCAAATCCTAGAATCTGGAATTACCAAGACAGGAATGAATATCAGTTGCTTTCATCGGGTTTTAGTCATTTATCATCAGCAGATTTCTGGATGCTTTCCCTGTTTCTGCCCCATATGCTTCCTGCTACTTCAACTTTGATTTAGTGCTTTTAAAATTTTGAGTGGGTCCACATATTGTGTTGAAAGCATGAAGGTGAAGTGGGTCTATGAAAAATTGCAGCATATGGAATACTTACTATTGCTATTCCCTTTCCTAATCTCCTTGCAGGCAATGATTATCTGATAACTGCTTCTTTGCAGGCAGATATGGAAGGTGGGTGGGGAAATGGGACGAGCATGATTCCTTAAGGATTCCTGTGTACAAGATAAACTCACATTTATTGAGACCTAATGTTTACAGTCTCTGAGGAAGTGATGCATCCAGTTCATTAACTCAACTGATGTAAAAAGCCCCAATCCTTAAAGACCTGATTTGCTTAAAGTATATTTACCTGAAACAAGATTGCATTCTCTGGGGTGCACCAGTCACCACCATACACAGCATCATCACAGTGCAACTCTACTGTCGTCTGCTACTTTCCTACCCGATGAGCCCTTTCCCAGTTGACTCCAGTCTTCCAACTACCTGTGCGCTCTGGCAACATGAGGCATGTCCCAGTTCTTAATTTTGCCTCACAAGCACCTATTGATATCCATCGCTCTCTACCTGTTGGAAATGAGGCCCAAAGCCTAAAATCAGGCTTCAACATTCATGGAGAAAATTAGGACTGCAGATGCTGGAGAGTCAAAGTCAAAAAGTGTGGGGCTGGGAAAGCGCAGCAGGTCAGGCAGCATCCAAGAAGCAGGAGAGTTGGCGTTTTGTCCATAGGTCTCATTCCTTATGCCCGAAACATCGACTGTCCTGCTCCTCGGATGCTGCCTCTCCTACTATGCTTTTCCAGTTCAGCACTTTTCAATTCAACATTCATGTGCATGAATTGATCAGGATACGCAATGATTGGTTCACCCCTATTTTTATGGCAAATCTTTGGATAAGGATGAATGTTTCAAATAAAAAACTTTAACAAAGATATTAGAAGACAATGATCTATTATTGTAAAGTAGGTAACATCACAAAAGTTTCTTTTATTTACATCGTTATTTTGGATATTAGAAATTCCAGTTACTGAGAGAACAAAATTACAGCTGAATTATATTCACAAAGCATTTTCAGAAATTTAATAGAATAAAATAAAATCATATATTCCAGATAGCGGCCATTCAGCCCAAGTCTGCACTGACTCTCCCAACAGCATCAAAATAAGACCCTCCCCATCCCCATAACCCCACATTTCCTCTGGCTAATCCTCCTAGCCTGCACTTCCATGGACACCATGGGCAATATAGCCTGGCTAATCCACCTAACCTGCATATCTTTGGAATGTGGGAGGAAACTGAAGCACCCAGAGGAAACCCATACAATCATGGGGAGAATGTGCAAACTCCACGCAGTCACCAACACTGGAATTGAACTTGGATCCCTAGCACTATGAGGTAGCAATGCTAACCACTGTAAAATAGCAGCTATTGTGTGTCAGATAGTGTGTCCATTATTGAAAGTAGCTATCATAGCATTACCTCATTGTAATGAGTTTTCAGTGAAACCTATGCTTCATATGTCAGATGCAATATGGAATGATTGTGCATGTGTTTTTACAATCTCCAGCTGTTCCTTTTCGAGCCTTGATTCATCATGGATATAACTGTCTCAGATGACAAGGAAATAAAGGATCTAGATGAAGAATCAATATGGGACCTGATTGAAAGCCAGCGCCACATAATCACGAGTAAGGTCCGTCCCTGTCACATCACACCCTTCTTGCGCCAGTGCCGTGTAATTGGGGAGACAGATGAGGAAGAAATTCTTTTTGCTCCTCACCTTAACCACCGGTATATGAGAACTGGTAAGTATTTCTGAACATAATGCTGCTGTGTAGTTTTATAAAATAAGTTAGCTATGTTTGCTTGGATGTGTAGAGATTGTAAAGAGATCAACTGGTTGGATCTCATAGAATGTACGAGCTATCTAACTAGGGCTGTTAGTCTATTCCAATCAGGGAACCCTGCCTGACAGATTTAAACAAGAGTGTTCACTCTGACAATGGCTTTGAGGAAGCCGGAACAGTGTTAAGGACTTTCCACATGTAAGTAAAGGGTGACTTGTTGACCGGCTCTGTGGAGTTACTTTTAGGAAGCAGAATGC
The DNA here is from genome assembly GCF_020745735.1 of Hemiscyllium ocellatum. Classification (NCBI taxonomy): domain Eukaryota; kingdom Metazoa; phylum Chordata; class Chondrichthyes; order Orectolobiformes; family Hemiscylliidae; genus Hemiscyllium; species Hemiscyllium ocellatum. The sequence continues at coordinate 21,277,547 of NC_083425.1, read as the reverse complement.
TTCCCATTTTGTTACACAGTTTTAAGTTAGATTTGGTGTCATTACATATCTTTCCATTAGCCATTCTTCAGTTTCTCTGAGTGAAACTGGCAATTCATTGCCATATTACATATGATCATCTGTTCTGTAAAGACTGCCAAAATCTCCTTCCACAAAGGAATCTTGCAGCTCATACCGAGTCTGAGCTGGATGTAAACATAGGCTATGGATGTGAAAGACTGGTGTCCACCCAGTGATCAAAGAGTTATAGAGCCACAGAGACATACAGCACAGACACAGACCCTTCAGTCCAACTCATCCATCCTAACCTAATCTAGTCCTATTTGCCCGCACTTGGCCTATATCTCTGTCTAAACCTTCCTAATCATATACCCATCCAGATGCCTTTTAAATGCTGTAATTATACCAGCCTCCACCATTTCCTCAGGCAGCTCATTCCATACATGTACCAACCTCTGTGTGAAAAAGTTGTCCCTTAGGTCCCTTTTATATCTTTCCCCTCTCACCCTAAACCTATGCCCTCCAGTTCTGGACTCTAACAATGCAGGGAAAAGACCTTGTCTATTTATCCTATCAATGCCCCGATCTGATCTCCTATTGTGTGGTTGTAGACGAAGTCCAATTTGTAATATCCTCCTATTCCATCAGTGCATTCTGGTCCTGATTAGAAATTAGAGACGTGTTATCCAGTGGCTTTATTGCACATTCCACAGAAGTTTGGTTGTCAGTCCCAAACCGTAACAGAATGTATGATAGGAAGACTGAATGACCTTTTCTCATTCTAGGTTTCATGTTCTAAATTTAGAGAACGTTCAATTAGGTTTCCCTGGAAACCAGTAAGAAATGGTACACTGATTTTCTCTTCCTAAACCAAAAGCATTGAAATCAATTATTGTGCCTGTGGCATAGGCCTGTCTGAAATCAACAAACACAGCTCATTAATAGAATAAAGTCATTGACATACATGAGTGCAGTCAAATAATTTGAAATTATATTGTACCATCATTTTGATTTTTATGATAATTAGGATTATTTATGATTAAATATTGATCCTTAAACCAGTCACTAGTTAGAAAATTAATTACTTAGCACAGACAGTCAAGATTATTAATGTTCTACTTTTAATCTCCAGGGCACATGCTTGATCTTTTAAGAACTCGGGGAAAGAAAGGGGGTCTTGCCTTTCTGGAGTCTTTAGGATTCTATAATCCTGAAATTTATACATTAATAACTGGGAAGGAACCCACCAAAGATTGCAGCAGCATACTTGGTAAGGTTAATCTTTTTGAACAAACTTCTCGTTTTCGTGTTAATTAATCCCATGGCCACCCTTACATTCAGGCCATGCACTAACTGTGAGAGAGTGTAATGATCTTCTCTTAAGTGGCCAATGACATTTTTGTGACCCAATTTTATGTGGAACATAAGAATCACTCTGCTTTCATGCCTCCCTCTCTGATCAGACTATTGATATCAGCCAGACAGCATCCTGCCTCTGAGTAACAAAGTTCTTGGTTCAAGTCCCACTTAGGCTTTGAACACAAAAATCAAAGCTGACAGTTCAGTATAGAGCAGAGAAAGCACTGCACTGCTGAAAGTGCCAATTTCTGAATGAGATATTAAACATCTGCCTACTTGAGTAGCTGTCAAACGATCACATGGAACTATTTTGAGGAAAAGCAAGGGAGTTATCCCCAGTGTCGTGTCCAATGTTTAACTTTCAATGATCTAGTCAATTTCATATTGCAACTTGTGGGAGTTTGTTTTGCACAGATTGGCTAAAATCCTCCTAAATTACAATGGTGACTGAATTTGGCTGTAGAGGTTTTGAGACATCTAGTGATAATGCTTTTCACAATCTAAATGGCAATCTTTCTTTAATGTGGAAAGACCATATACCTTTGAACATTTGTTCCATTCACTTACTTGCCTGCATTTTGCAAATTGACTGACTCTATGTGAATCCGAGTGCCAATGATCTGGTGCTGCAAGGCTCTGCCCTCAGGAAGGTTTTTTCCTAAGTTATTGTTAGTTTTATATCTAAAAACATGGATGAGGTTTACTCACTGAGCTGGAAGGTTTGTTTTCAGACGTTTTGTCACCATACTAGGTAACATCTTCAATGAGCCTCCAAATGAAGCACTAGTTGTATGCCCCACTTTGTATTTATGTGTTTAGGTTTCCTTGGGTTGATGATGTAATTTATGTTCTTTTTCTCGGGGGTACAAGTCAATATGTTTGTTGATAGAGTTCCGGTTGGAATGCCATGCTTCTAGGAATTCTCATGCATGTCTCTGTTTGGCTTGCCCTAGGATAGGGGTGTTGACCCAGTCGAAGTAGTGTCCTTCTTCATGATAGAGATGAGGAAGGGCATCACTTCGACTGGGGCAACACATCCATCCTAGGGCAAGCCAAACAGAGACATGCGCAAGAATTCCTAGAATCATGGCATTCTAACCGAAACTCTATCACAAACACAATGACTTGTATCCCATTTACCACCCCCTGAGAAAAAGAACAGGAAATTACATCACTGATTCAAGGAAACCTAAACACATAAATACAAAGCGGTCCATCCCACAAGTGCTTCATCCGGAGGCTCATTGATGGTTTTACCTAGTATGGTGACAAAACATCTGAAAACAACCCTTCCAACTTAGTAAGCAAACATACATCAACCTGAGCTACAAATCTTCTCAAAACTTGCTATCTACAAACATAATTATATGCTTTACTCAGAAAACACAATTGCATGATTAGATAATGTGAAAAGTTACAAATGCTCTAATAGCAATATGGATGTAGACCTAGCTGAATATCATTTCTTGTTGTCAAGTGCAGATAAAGTAAGGAAATGATTTGGAGGGGGGAGGTGAAGAGTCTAAAATTCAATGATCCATCTCCAATGAAAATTTCAAACCATGGTTCACCTGAGAAATTTTGCAGGTAGAGGATGATCATTATCAAACTTTACTTTCCCGTGATTAGGCTGATCTCCTCTTGCTGACTAATAGGCAATTGGTTATGCTCTCTGTATTTTGTGGGTGATCCCATTACAGTGTACGCTCTGATATGACTGACAGGGTACCTTACACAAGCTCTTACTGCCACCTGCAGGTGTCTTGTATTACTTCGACATTTTAGAAAACATGTCTATACATGGATATTTTTCATAAAATTCGAATCTCTTTTCACAGATAATGCATCATTTACAAATGTCTTCCCTAACTGCTAATCTTGCAATCTGAATATCTGGGTGCACTGTTATTGTTCAGCTTGGCATGTTACTTATAAAACTGCAGCAACAATTTCTCTGTATTTCTTATAATAATTGTCCCAACTTAAAAAAAGACTCAGCTTGGGATATTTATCGACTTCCTTTTCTTCCTGCTCTTCCGAGGTAAGGCTCTAAGCAGCAGTTCTTCACTAGTCAGCTTAGACTGAGAGCTGCCAAACAATTTGACTGTATTGGGCATTTATTAATGAGCCAAATTGTACGCTAAACCACAATACATACAGATTTTCTTTTAACAGAAGCCACTGAATAGCAATCAGGAATTGGAACACCATTCAGATTTTCCTTCCGATGAGACCAATTATAATGTTTTAATGCTACCTGGCTAAACTCAACAACTCAGCAAACTAGGAATCACGTGTAGACTTTGGGGGGAAAGGTAATACCAGAGTTCTAATCATAATTGCTCAGGGATGGCAGTAAGTTGGGAAGAAACAGGAGGATAAGTCATCTTAATTTTGATGCACATAAAATCTTTAAACAGCTACTCAAAAGACTATATTTTCATAATGTTAGCTCGAATTTTGACTGGAAAATCCTATTAGTTTGGATTTGCAAGACTAAAAGGTATGTTTTCCCTTATTTTCTTCACTGTACATTAATATACTCCAATTTAATGCGTAACTCCTTCTAATTAATTATTCTGTCACAAAAGCACATTTACAATCACCTTTTCAAATGTGTGCTTATATTTATATCTCATTTTGACATATTTGTAAAGTTTCATTGAATTAACTGTAGGCATCCACAGGCAATATTAAAATTACATTAAAGTGAAAATTAAAGTTAGTAAAAATATAAAACAGATTCATCTGTGATGGAGAGACAAACAGAGTTAACATTTCAGGTCAATATCCTTTCATCTAAACTGGTAAGAGAGGTAGGCAAAAGTGAGGGGGTGGGGGTGGGGGTGGGTGGGCGGCTGGGGAGAAGGTAGCAAAGAGTAGAATAGGTGAATGTGGGTGGGGATGGAGGTGATAGGTCAGAGAGGAGGGTGGAGGAAGAGAGGTAGCCAGTTCTAATCAAATGCAGAGACATGGAAAGGTAAAGGATGGAAAGCCTGTAATGGAGTGGAATGCAGACAAAATTAAATGGCAAAACGGATGACAATGATGGTACAAGTAAAGGAACAAAAGATAGTTCTAAAGGAGGTAAATGGCAGCCAACAGCCACTGCCTGAAAAAGTGAGGGCAGAGGTTATTGTTTGAAATTGTCAAACTCAGTGTTCAGTTCAGAAGGCTACAAAATACCTTAAAAAAAGAGATGTTATTCCTTGACCTCCCATTAAGCTTTCTCAAGTCAATGTCAGAAGCTGAGAACAGAGTTTCTGAGCAGGAATGAGGCAGGAAAATGTAAGTATAGGCAATCCACTTGCAAAACTTAATGGCAGTGTGCTGCAAAACAGAGACCCAAACTGCAGTGCTACATCATAAGTAGCAAATACAATATACAACATTGCAAGAAGCACAAGTTTCACCTGGAAGGAGTATTTCTGGCTCTGGATGGGCAGAAGACAAGGGGCGTTATCTCATTATTATATTGGAAAGTAATGTAGTTACGTTTGCGTATACCAGAGCAAATAATAAGGGATCTGGCCACTTGTATTGATCTCAAAGAATGGGATGGAAAAATTTATCTAGTAACATTTTATTATGTAAATTCACTGTACAATAGTGATGGTAATAATCTATTCATTTATCAATATAGCTATTTTCCTACGGCTATATATAGGGTGGCCATTAAATGAGTCATGTAGATGATACAAATCAGCTTCCAATTTTAAAATTAGTCCTTAGCCATCATGTCTCTATATTTGTAAGAATTATATTAAAAAGTGTTTAAGCAACACAAAGTGATGCAATTTTACAGTTCCCATAGCATTTTGTAGACACCATCTCAAATGGTAATGATAAAATGTAAGCCAATTTAGCAAAACATGATTCTTAGATGATCATCAACCACATTTCAAACTGCAGTTCAGAAACCTAAAAATATTATCAGCAAATGATTCCAGCTCTGCAAATATTTTATTCCTTTGCTCTCAGTTTACTTGAGAGCCAGTTTCTTCAATTCACACTATTGACATTCTGGTCATTAATCTGTCAATATTTTGCAAAAGTAGAATGTTGCAAAAGTAGAATGTATCCCATGCTCTCATGCAGAGGATACTGACAGTAAGCATTCAAGAAGCATGGTGGCACAGTGGTTAGCACTGCTGCCTCACAGCGCCAGAGACCTGGGTTCAATTCCCGCCTCAGGCGACTGACTGTGTGGAGTTTGCATGTTCTCCCTGTGTCTGCGTGGGTTTCCTCCGGGTGCTCTGGTTTCCTCCCACAGTCACAAAGATGTGCGGGTCAGGTGAATTGGCCATGCTAAATTGCCCGTAGTGTTGGGTAAATGTAGGGGTATGGGTGGGTTGCGGGTCAGTGTGGGCTTGTTGGGCCGAAGGGCCTGTTTCCACACTGTAAGTAATCTAATCTAAGAAAGTATAATCAAAATGACTCACTTATGTTCTTTTGTTGCAGTTGAGAAAGGAAATTTGGATTTAATTCAGTTTCTAATGAATGAAGTGATGAAGGCTCAGAAATGGCTAGGAGAAGAGAAATGCCAAAGACATCGGTTGCATGAGAAAGTTCGAAGCTTAGAAGACCAAAACCAGCAATTGAAAACTGAACTCAAGGGTTTGAAGGCAGCTGAGGCTAACTTGAGCAGAATTAAGATGGACTGGACTCATCACCATGATGAAATGATTCGGCTAAAAGAGGAGAATTATCAGATATTAATGCGGTATACAAATACGCTGCAGGAGAAAGAAATGTCTGTGACACGGAGCAGAGAGTTATATCAACAGGTATTGCTTTATTGTTCAATCATAAATTTCTACCTTCATATCCAAATCAGGTAATATTCAGATATGATCCTAGACATTTGATCTGTGATGGTGATGTGGAATGGCAGGGCTGGGGAAGCTGTCAATTTATTTTCTTGACACTGTAGGCCAGTCATGCATAATGTAGGAAGCCAGGTACCAAATCTAGTCTGCCAGACATTCTGAAGCACAAATTTGGCCTGCTTTGCTTCATTAATAAGTCTTATTACCAGCTTCAGGCAGATAGTTTCGGGTACGGCTTCCTAGTATACAGAAAATTCTATGTTAGTGAGATTGGTTCATGAATAATTGCAAGTCAGCATGTGAATATAGAAAGAATGTAAGAAGAGAGAGGCAGAGAATTAAGGCAAGAGAAATAGTGTTAGGAATGGAAGAAGAGTTGCAATTTATTGGTATTCCATATGTTTAAGATGGCAGTATTGGCTATGAGAGAAATGTAAAAAGAATTGTTTAGTCTATTCATAATTTATGTCAGAAATAAATGACAATTATATTCTTTATCATTTAAAATGAATTCTCAGAATCTTTCAAAGACAAAGGCATAGAGACTTAAGTCCATGTTAAACTTTAAAGAAAAGCAATTCTTCTCTCTAATCTCTTAGTGAAATAAATCATTATAGGTGTTGTTAGAACAATTGAAGAGATTTTTGGAGAAATTTCATTCGACTTGAAATATTATATAGCTGTTATTAAATTATATAACACTATTATCTATCCAGATCATGTATACAATGTTGAAAAGCTATTGTGTAATGGTGTAAATAATTAGATACAAACAAGGAGGGATGCAGCAAAAGAACTGTATGGACATGATGATCTTCCCTCCCCCAAGATGTAATAAACATTAATAAAAGGTTGTAGGTCATGAATTAGCCTCATCCCTCAATGTCACATTTCTGTTGTCATATGATTTGTCAATGGCACTAAAATCAATTGATACAAATAAGGTGAAATATTGCAATTGCGGACAAATATGTAGTAAAAACTCCTTCATTTCTGCTTACATATTTCTTAACACAGCAATAAGGACAGATGTTGCATTTTGTGGAATTCTTGCTCATTTGGAATATTGATACTTTGCTAAATGTGACTTTGAAACTAGTAGTAGTTCTGTCAATGCAAATAATTCAATGATTTGTCCTTGTAGTTCGTCGTTGCTGTTATGTTGTAATGTTCAATTGAGATACTTTAAAATTGAATTTTAACAGTCAAAGTTGATTCTTATTTCTACAACCTACTTAAAATGTTGTAATAAACTTACATTGTCAAAGCTGTGTTGACTGCATCTCTACCCACTGACTTATTGAATTACTGGACCCCAAACTGGGCCCTAAACAGTCACAGACTGTGGGCCATCTATGAACAAAATCTAAATGCAAAGTGAATGAATCTCTACTAATCATTAAGTAATGGTTAATTTTAAAATAGAAAACAATAAGCTACAGTTAAAAGTTCAGCACTGTTTCACCTTCAGGATTTAAGAACCTTAACTTCATCTGTTAACAGTAAAAGCTAGATTGAAGCTAGATATTTTAGAAATTGTTGATTTATCACTTCTTTCTCATACTTTAAAAAAATGTTCCTTAAAATTCATGGTAAAGTTTCTTACAATTCAAAGATAATTATGAAAATTATCTATATTCTGTTTCAGATATACAGAAGTATTTGGTAAATCAGACTGTCCTAACAAAATTCTTTGTTCTCTGTTGAAATAATCTCCATTAAATTTCTTGTCCAAGTCACGTACTATATTGCTATATTCTCATTGCTAAATCAGTGTGTTTGAACAATATTGTCAAACATAAAAAATATTACTGAATTGATAATTTCTTCAAATGTTCATATCATATCTCAAAAACAATTTCATGGTGATCCTTTTTGACTTTATTTAAAGGTGGATGATCTTAGGATGGAGAATAAAAAACTAAAACTAGAATTTGACGTTGAGCGAAGAATGTCCTCCAAGCTGCGTGAAGCATTCAAGCCGAAAGATGATGAACTTTTAAACTTAAAAGGAGAAATTGATAAATTGAGGTTAAGAATTCAAGAGTTGCCAGTGAACCCAGTGAGTATAGAGCAGTGTGTATATGTAACTATCATGATCTTTCCCTAAAGCTATCCTTCTCAATTTAAACGTTGCTTTAACTTTCAGATTACCTCACTGTTGCCATCACCTTTTGCACAGTACTGTTAATTTTTGATTTTTCTGCCAATGTAAAACTTTGATTTTTGATAATCAAGAGCTCAGGTAATTAATAATCATAATACATAAGGGACCCAAAAATGACTATGAAAGAAAAAAGAACAATTAATCTTTACAAAGTATCTTATATGATCTCAGAATATTCCAATACACAACCCAGTCATTAAAGTACTTTTGAGGTGTAGTCATTGTTGCAATGCAGTGTTTATTGTTGCAAAGTCCATTTAGTTGATGTTATTCAAGAAGCTTAGAAGGAATAACACAATGTAAGAAATGTTTGGCAGGAAAAAGCTTTCAATGAGAACTTTCTGACTTTTTATTTAAAACTTATGAAGATGTTCAATAATTATTTTTTAAACAGGTGACAATGGACATGTTGGAGCAGGAACGTATAGAAGCTCAAGAAGACAAGCAGGATCTGAAGAAAGAGATGAATTCACTGCGATTGGAGCTCGATCAGGCTGAACATTTGAGAAATGAAGTGAGAGCAACCTAAAGTTACAGCCTGTCGAAAGTTATGAAAGAAACATTGCAAAACAAGAAACCGCAGGGAGAAACAGGCACTTCTAACAGTTAATCATTAATATTTGCCTATTGGATATTTGGACACAATATTTTCTGAGGAGTCTGCCAGATTTCTTGAGGGTTAATTTTCTTTTGTTTCTCAGGGGCTCCTTTCTCATTCTCACTGATAAATTAATTACATGATGCAGCCTGTGAACGGAGGGATGGTTCCTCACCATTTCCTTCCATCCTATTTACAGGAGCGACCTTTCTCTGATTGATCGCCTCTCTGTATGAGAATGTAGGTAGACAATTCAGAGGTTTTCAAGGGTGGGTTTTCCATCATTCACATGGAGTCTGACCCTTATTGGCTTCAAATGATTGAAATTTTATATCTTGAAATGAGAAACAAAAGCCATAGATTTTAATTTTAACCCACCCTCTCGCTTTAAGCATTACCGTGGAAGATATTAAGATCAGACTTAGTCCAGTTCCTAGCATGTGGCATAATCAGTTGAGCTCAGTGACACCACACATTTACTGTCTGTGAAGTTGCCCAAGTTTACGATTTTAAGCTACCCTTTAAACTTCAAGGACATGACCCGATCAAATTATCTGGGCTGCAACATAATTTTATCATCTGGATAATGGGAACCTAATGGAAATCATCTCTCCTATTATACATGGTACTGGGGCCATTTGGTCAGAGGAGTCCATGGTAAGTTTGTTTATAAAAAAATTAGGATTCTATACAACTCATGTGGTCAGAAGGAATAGCAGCACTTCTCATAGGCTTCCCTGGTCCAGACCTTGCCTATTCTTGTTTCTGCAAACTTTGAGACAGTGAGGATTGCAGATGTTGGAGATCAGGGTCAAAAAATGTGGTGCTGAAAAAGCAAAGCTAGTCAGGCAGCATCCAAGGAGGAACGTCGACTCTCCTGCTCCTCAGATGCTGTCTGACCAGCTGTGCTTTTCCAGCACCACACTTTTTGACCTCCAGCAAACTTTGGCTGTCAACGCCCTTGCTCATTCCTCACTTTCTCTCAAGGCCCAATCCACTGATGTCCTCAGATTTCCAACCCAATTTTCACACTCATCTGCCAACTCTGACATCAGCAAATGGCAACAAGATTATTAAATGATTAGAAATCCCATTTCAGTTCAGAAGCAAAGATATTGATCAATGGCAAAAAATCAAAATGCATTTTGGGAACTGGTTAGTCCATGTCAATAGTAAATTTGCCACAACAGATTGCATGTATATGATGCCATTGACAATGAATCAAGGTCCCAAGCTGCTTCACAGTTCTGTAAGCTTTCACTGTGCATACTTAATTGCTGTCTTCTATTGAGCTTAATATAAAACTAAATTTTAGCAATCTGATATCTAAATTTCATTAGATTGTGATTCTTTTAGATGAACCTTTGTCTTTCTCTTCATTTTGGACTGAGCTTCCCATGAGTTAAAAGTATTTCAAACTGTTTTACTTTCTTCTATACTCCAAGTACCTAGATGAAAAGGAAAATATGCTGATGGAATGTGCTACTCTGAAGATTGACTGCAATATGTACAAAGATAAAATTACTTCACTCCAGACACAAATTTTAGAGCTACAAAAAGAACGTGATGAGGTAAATAAATTATAACTCTCCTCCTCACTGAAGGTGGTAATTTCTGCAGGAGTACTGACATTAACATCTTTTCAATGTCTCAGCCAAATAGTCAAAGCTCAGCAAAGGATGTATCAGCAAATTATTCACTTATTTAAATTAATTAGTAATCTTTTAAGGGCAGCTATCCATCTATCTAAGGGCACTGATCACTGTATCAGACTTCTTATAATAATTATGTTTTCATATATTTCAAGCACGTTGAGTACATATTATTGCCATATGAAAGAGAATTCTATTTGTTTAAAGAAGGAACTGTTTACCTAATTAGGCTAATGAGACTTATATATTTAGATATTCACAACTGGAACAAGTAATAATAGGAAAGATGACGATGGTATGAATGGTGTTTCAATTCAAGTGTTTAAATATGCAACATTAGCAAATATGGTACATACAATTAATATACATATTGACAGAAATTGTCGGAGTAGGTAACACAAAGGACTGACATAAATAATGTTACAACTCTATATATTTAGGAATTAACATCTTTAAAACATTACTAATGTTGTTATTATTACAATGGTACTGCTTGAGCTGGTGTGTGAAACAGGTATCATTTATACAGTCAATTTTTCCAGAAGAATCTCAGCGCTCCACTTGAGAAGAATCCAGAAACTGGAAACCAAGATTGATCAACATTTCCAATTGAAAGCCCTTCAAAATAATGTATTTCTATTCCCCTAGATTGGGCTTGCTTGCATAAACATAAAATAATCAGTTTCTTATATGGAAATAATATCCTGTTGATATTATTGTTATCATGTTGATGTGATGCTAACTAAAGCTTTTTAAATGTGGGCATATTATTAAAAGTAGAAGTGCATAGAGGTTACAATGTGGGACTGAAACATTTGACTTCTGCATCCTAACACATAGTCTAATCGCACTTACCCAACCAGTTCCAATATCCAGATACCTTCTTTTCCTTTGCAGAAAAGAAATTACATAATTTTTGAGGATATCTTTTCATTTTTTTTTTAGATTAGATTACTTACAGTGTGGAAACAGGCTCTTCGGCCCAACAAGTCCACACCGACCCGCCAAAGCGCAACCCACCCAGACCCATTTCCCTACATTTACCCCTTCACCTAACACTATGGGCAATTTAGCATGGCCAATTCACCTAACCTGCACGTTTTGGACTGTGGGAGGAAACCAGAGCACCTGGAGGAAACCCACGCAGACACAGGGAAAATGTGCAAACTCCACATAGTCTGTCACCTGAGGTGGGAATTGTACCTGGGTCTCTGGCGCTGTGAGGTAGCAGAGCTAACCACTGTTTCAAGTTGGATTATGAATATGAAATAATGTCCCTACTGTTATTTGTATGCCTGATAGCCAGAAGCATAATTTGGCATTTTAGTTATGAAATACCAGGCCCATGGACATCAAAAAGGTTTGTTATTAGAGCCAGACAGTGCACATATGAGTATTATCTTAATGCTCAATTATTGGAAAGGAATTTGGGAGACAGAATTTATGATTACTTGGAACACCATTGCTTGATTAAAAATAGTCAGCATGGCTTTATGAGGGGCAGGATATGCTTCACAAACCTTGTTGCCTTGTTTAAGAATGTGAGGAAACACTTAAATGAAAGTAGAGCAGTGGATGAGATTTTAGCAAGGAATTTGATAAGGCTCCCCATGTTAGGCTCATTCAGAAAGTAAGGAGACATGGGAAATAGGAAATCTGGCTATCTGGTTATAGAATTGACAGGCCCATAGAAGACAGGGGGTGGTAGTGGATGGTAAGTATTCAGCCTGAAGACTGGTGATGATGGTGTTCTGGGACCTCTGCTCTTTGTGATTTTTAGAAATGACTTGGATAAGGAAATGGAATGGTGGGTTAGTAAGTTTGCCAATGACACGAGGTTTGTGGAGTGGTGGATAGTGTAGAGGGCTGTTGTAGGTTGTACTGGGGCATTGACAGGATGCAGAGCTGGCCTGAAACATGGCAGATGGAGTTCAACCTGGAAATGTATGAAGTGATTTATTTTAAAAGGTCAAATTTGAATGCAGAATTTAGTGTTAAAGGCAAGATTCTTGGCAGTGTGGAGGAACAGAGGGATGTTGGGGTCTACGTCCATAGATCCTTCAAAGTTGCCACCCAAGTTGATAGAGTTGTTAAGAAAGTGTACAGTGTGTTGGCTTTCATCAGTAGGGGGATTAAGTTATGCTGAAGAGCCACAAAGTTATGCTGAAGCTCTATACAGCCCTGGTTAGACCACATATGGAATATTGTGTTCCGTTCTGATCACCTCATTGTAGGAAAGAAATAGAAGCTTTAGAGAGGGTGCAGAGGAGATTTACCAGGATGCTGGCTAGACTGGAGGGTATGTCTTATGAAGTAAGGTTGAGGAAGCTAGGACTTTTCTCCTTGGGATGAAGAAGGATGAGAGGTGAATTGATAGAGGTGCACAACATGATGAAAGGCATAGGTAGAATGGACAGCCAGAAACTTCTTCCCAGGACAGAAATAGCTATCACAAGGGGGCATCATTTTAAGGTGATTGGCGGAAGTTTTAGCTGAGATGTCAGAGGTAGGTTCTTTACGCAGAGAGTGATGGGTGCGTGGAATGCACTACCAGCACTGGTAATACAGTCAATTCCATTTGGGACATTTAAGCAATTCTTGGATCGGTACATGGAAGATAGTACAAGGGTATGTCGGTTAGTTTGACCTTGGAGTAGGATAAAAGGTTGGCACGAAATTGAGGCTGATGGGCCTGTACTGTGCTGTACTGTTCTATATTCTATGTTCTTTGTTCTATGTTCTATAGTAACCAGTTTAGTGTAAATACTTTTGTAACTATACAGCTCCTTGCCCTGCATAAGTTTTGAAGCAACCACAAACAACTCTTGTAATATCAGACTAATCATGAGGGCCATGTTTTCTTAATTTTGAACAGGCATATTCGGCCAGGGATGAAGCGCAATTGCAAATCAGCAAAATGATCATGGACAAAGATCTATGTCGTCGCCAAGTTATTGAACTACAGGACACATATCGTGAGTTGAATAAGGAATTGCTGCAGTTAAGGTCAAACAAGAACAAACAGGAGGTAGGACCTTTCTTTCAGTTGCTCCTAAAAACATAGGCTGAGACTTTTAGGCCAACAGAGACCAAATCTGATCTCCAAAGATGATTTTCCAAAAATATAGTCTAATTTTTCTGACTTGTGTTCCCTAATGATGTAAAATTTCTTAGGTGCTAAGGGTTGGAAAAAAGGGTTACAGACCCAGGGAACATTCCCTTTCATTTTGCCCAGGGAATCCCAGGAATTCAAGAGGGTACAGAGCCTGACCTGGAGTTGCAGTAGGTGGAGCCATTTAAGTAGTGACAGTTTGTATTGCATTTTCTGGTTTGCCATTTCAACATAATGATGTTGTGGCCTATGCTTGAGCCCTTATCCGTAGACAGTCTAGGGAAACTATACCAGGGTAGTAACTTCCTTTGCTTTTCAAGATTGAAATTGATCAGTAGCCTTAAGGGCCTGCTTATGCTTACTTACTCCTAACGGCTGGAGGTATAATAAACAGAAGGTAATGCTTGCCAGAGCCTCAGCTATGTGGCTGAAGACTCTGGGAATCAAATCTTCATGAACCATGAACAAAGTAAATGCTGCATAAACATTCAACAATTCAGTCAATTTCTGTAGAAGGAATAGGCCATCTAAAGATTCAAGTATGGTCTCTTCGTTAACACTACGTCAATGGCACCTCCGCCCATGAAACATTAGCATGTCTGTGTCCCTATTGCTTCAGAAAAAACTTACTGAATTTACTCAACATTTTACTTTCACCATGTGATATTACTGGGAACAATGTGATTTGTTGCAAATAGAGAAAGAGTTACAGGTGATTTCATATTTGTAGAGAAGGGGGAAGGGCATGGAGTGGACAGCCAGTGGAGAAGCCAGATATTATTTAGAATTACATAGAAGTTACAGGACAGAAACAGACTATTTGATTGAACCAGTTTGTGTGATGCTATTTATTCTCCACGAGTATTAATTTCTGCCCTTTAATAGTCATGTAGTCATACTGCATGGAAGAAGACCCTTTGGTCCAATCAGTCCATGCCAAACATAATCCCAAACTAAACTAGACCACCTGCTTCCTCCTGGCCTATGTACCTCCAAATCTTTCCTATTCATATATCTATCCAAATATTTAAACATTGTACTTGGACCCAAATCCACCACTTCCTCAGAAAGTTCATTCCACACACAAACCACCCTCTGTGTAAAAAAAATTGAATCTCATGTCTTTTCTAAATCTCTCTCCTCTCGCCTTAAAAATGTGCCCCCTAGTCTTGAAATCCCCCATACTCGGGAAAAGACAAATGCCATTAACTCTATCTAACCTCTCATTATTTTATAAACTTCTATCAAATTGTCTCTCAACCTCCTATGCTCCAATGAAGAAAGTCTCGCCCTATCCAGCCTTCCTTTATAATACAAATCTTCCATACCTGGCAACATTCTGAACCCTCTCCAGTTAGATAATATCCTTTTTATAACTGGGTGACTAGAACCGGACACAGTATTCCAGAAGAGGCCTCACTAATGTCCTGTACAACCTCAACATGACTTCCTAACTCCTGTACTCAAAGATGAAAAAAAAAGATAAGTTTGAGTTTATATAGCAAAATCCATAATATGTGTAGTATAGTTAACAATAATTTTAAAGTGTACTGACTATTGTGATATAGGAAAAATGGCAACCAATTTGGACAAATAAAGCCATGAAGTAAATTTTTGGAACAATTGTGTCTTGGTGTTGTTTGAGAAGTTAATTATGACACTGAAAGAACCCTCTTGTTCTTAGAATAGTGTTGTTGGGATAATTTACCTCCACACAAATGAGCAGATGAGGTTTTCAGTTTAAAATCTCATCCAGGTGATGATACCTTCAGCAGTACTCCCCTGGCACCACATTAATCTTTTCTGGAGAATGGTTTGATCACATAACCTGCTAACACAATTTAGAGTGCTACCACTGAGCCAAAACATCTCTTATATGACCATCTACAAATATCTCACAACATGTTGTTCTCCAATTTAACTTCATGCTGCTGAGTTTTGTTTATAATTTAGACCTTCCTCTTCTCAGAGGCTGTGAAAATGAAATCACTCATTCAGAGTTGTATAGCTAGCAATGAGCAACAATGAGCAGGTGATAGCCTAGTGGCATTATGTCTCCAGCATGTGCAGTCCTCAGTTTCTCCTTGTTAATCAAGCGACACAGGGAATGTTCTAGGGACCACAGTTCAAATCCTGCCATGATAGAATTTAAATCCAATAAAAATCTGGAATTAATGGTCTAATGGGGACTGTGGAATTGTTGTTAATTGTTGGCAAAAGCCCATCTGATTCACTAATGATCTTTAGTAAAGGAAACTGCCATCCTTAATGGTCTGGCCTACATGTGAAGTCCAGACCCTCAGCATTGTTGCTGCCCCTTGGACAATTAGGTAGGGGTGGATATTTAATGCTGGCCTGGCTATCCCTACAATCCTGTGAATGAATAAAACTGGACACTGAGAAGGATTGCACTAGAGGAGGTACAGAGGAGATTCGCCAGGATGTTGCATGGTTTAGAACATTTTTATCTGTGAAGAGAGGCTGGATAAGCTCAGGTTGCTTTCTTCCGAGCAGAGAAGGCTCAGTGAGGGATCTGACTGAGGTGCTTAAGATTATGAAGAGCATGGACAGGGTGAATATAAAGCAGTTGTTTGCCTTTATAAAAATAGGGCATAAATCTAAAGTAAAGGCAGGAGGTTCAGAGAGGACTTGAGGAAGACGTTTTTCACTCAGAATGTAAGGAATCTGGAATGCACTGTCTGAGAGGATGATTGAAGCAGGCAATCTCTCAACTTTGAAGAAGTATACGAACATGCACTTGAAATATCATAACATTCAAGGCTATGGGTCAAGTGTTGGAAAGTTTGCTTTCCAAGTATAGCTAGAGCAATGCAGACTCAATTGGCCAAATGGCCTTTCCATGCTGGGTGACTCTGTCTATGAAAATATTGCTGGGTATAACCAGGCACCTAAAGCATAATCTTTAATATACCAATGATAGGCTCAGTCATCACTATGATGGATGAATAAACTTCATTTTAATCAATGGCATTTTGATGAAACTTGTGGTTTTAATGATGGTTACTATTTACTATTCACTTGAAAAATCCAAATAATATGAAGAACACAAGATAAAATTCACTTTTGTTTCTTCTTCCTTTAATCCTTGACAGAAAGCAATAAATAAAAAAACTCCACCACGTGAAAAACCCAAACTGAAGCGTCTTCAAGCAGTGAATCTCAGGACCATCAGCTATGACAGTGATGACAGCAGTTGTAGCAGTCAATGTGACGTATGTCTAAGCAAACTTTTAATACACTTAGAATAACTGTTCAAAGAGAGAGAGAGAGCATTGTGCTGCTGAAGTTCTGTGGTCTATCCTGGAAATTATTCACATTTGCAATTAAAGTAAGTTAGACTGACATTAAAATTTAAAAAGGATTTGGATTTAAACTTCCATTTAACATAATAATGGAATAATACATATAATGCATTGCACAGTAACAGGTCAATCAGCCTAACTAGCCTATACCTGTGTTTCTGCATCATAAGAACATCCTTCCCACACCCCTCAAAACACACCCTTCTATTTCTTTCCCCATCAAGTAATCTTCTGGTGCCCAGACCTTTCCCCGTAATGAACATTATAGAAATTGTCATATTTCTGAAATTGCTTTGTTTGGTGAGTCAACTGTCGCAAAATGTTAATGCCTTCATGAAGCTTCTTAAAATATTGTTGCTTGCAGATGGACAGTAGTTTTACATTTGGTTCTAGTGTAAATTTTAATTCAGATATAATTATAAGTAGTCATACAGGGAGATATGCTCATAAATATGTAAACATATATATAAATACATAGATACATCTTGTGACATGTCACTGAGTCACATAGATATTGATGGGTTAAGATTCAACTCTTATCCCTTGATGAGTTAGTTGAACTCAACCCAAACAAGTTCTGGAGATTTGCAACTGACTCTAATGTCCTTGAGTTAGGAAGATGAAAAATCAGGTTGGTTGCTGCTCTTGTTTTCCATCAGATGTCTTGCTATGAGAAAGTGTGGGTCTGTGAGCATCAGGTACTGACATAGTGTACGGATGTTTTTACCACTACAGAATAGAACAGACAGAATGGAACAGCTGGTCATTTTCTGTTCTTCAAATATTTATCTTCGTTTCTTCCAAATCTTTTTAATAATTTCCAACCTGATGCAGAGTGAAACTTGTGACTTGTTCCTAGTTTATTTTCTTTTGCACAATTCAAAATCAAAATCTTTGTTTGAAGTACTGTGAGAGTCTGTGAGGGAGAGTGCTACTTGGAAGTTATGTGAAACTGCCATGGCTCATAGGAATAGGTCATTCAGTCTTGTCCCATTGTATCTCAACTTAATTTTCTGAGCTTTGATCTATATCCCTTAATAACTCTTTCTCTCTCTTTTCTGTCTCTTCAGATACCATGTTCTAAGAGTATATTACTGATCATGGACCTCTATGTGTTGACCCATGGTATTACTTGAAAAACTACTGCAGTGGTTTGTCAGTGCTTGACTCTGGCTGACTGGAGAATCTCCAACTCTTATTATCTGTCATAAGTATCTTGGAAGGTTTTCAGGTTGATTACCAACCTGATTGGCTACAGAATGAATACATCATCCTTGGCCATGACATTCCAATGGGGACTTAAACTCCGAGCCTCTAGTTCAGGGACACTACCACAGCACCACAGTACCTCCAAATAATAACCCTACCAGTCAAAAATCCATTGAATTCAGTCTTGAAATTTTCAAATGATTCAACATTTTTTTTGCAGAAAGATTTCTAGATTTCTACGACAGCATCTTTGATGTGGCAAAAGTGGCCCCAGATTACACAGTGAAATTTCTTCACTGTAATTTTAAGATTGTGTCTGTTCACTCTAGATTCCCAATATTTTAGAATGAGTCTTTTACATAATTGTTTTTCATTACATTTCTGAAACACCATATTGTTTCATTTACAGCTTCCTATGCATCTAAAGAAAGCCAAAAGCTGTGAATCAATGAGCAGACTGAATTCTTCCTTTGTTGAGCCACCCAGCAGGGAATCTCTCTACAGACGCCAAACTGAAAATACTGGAGAAGAATCATTCAGGTGAAGGAAATAGCATACATACTTTTTTGATGATAGCAACTTGCATAAAACATCATTACCATTATACTTTAAGAAACTTTCTTTCTGTGAGTCTAGACTCACCACTAAGGCAAGAGGACTAGCAGGTAATATGTATTTATTTGTTCTAAGCATATGGGCCTTACTTGTCAGGTTGGAATATATTGCCCAACTGACTACTCTGACTACTTCTGCGGTTCGATAATTTTAATCTTTTGTTTGTGTTTTCACAGCAACAGACATTCTATTGATGATGATGTTTTCACATCAGTAGACGATTGCACTGATACAGGCAGTTCTGATGAAAATATTCCTGATGTCGGTGAGTTTTCATTTTCTCATTTATGATCTGGCTATAACACAAAATATGATGGAAATCTCACCAGCCTGGTAGTAAGGAATTTTTTTAATACCGAAAGAACTGCAGATGCTGTAAATCAGAAACAAAAACCGAAATTGGAAAGTCTCAACATCAATGAAGAGAAATCAAGAGTTAACATTTTGGGTCCAATGACCCTTCTTCAGAACTGGTGGTAGCTAGGAAAAGGTTGGTTTTTATACAGAAGACAAGGGAGGTGGGGGGAGAGGTTTAGGAGTAAACGATAGGTGAAGATAGAGCCCAAAGAGAAAGATGAACAGTTGAACAGACAAAGAAGTGGATAACAAGAATGAATAGCTATAAAGGGGACTATTAGTGACTAACGATGGGTTGTGTGTCATAGCAGACTATGTGATAAAAAGGCCTGGTGTGTCAGATCTGGGGTAAGGACATGGGAGAGCTCAAGCCATAAAGTTGTTGAACTCGTCATTGGGTCCAGAAAGCTGTAGAATTCCCAAGTGCAAAATGAGATGCTGTTCTTCAAGCTTACACTGAGCTTTGCTATAGCACTTCAGCAAGCTAGAGACAGAGATGTTGGCCAGGGACCAAGGTAGTGGGCTGAAGTGGCAGGCAACTGGAAGCTCAGGCTCTTTTTTTGCGAAGCAGTCACCCAATCTACATTTTCTTGACTGATGTTTTCAAGAGACCCAAACATATGATCTAGTTAAATAACACTTAACATTTAAACATTAAATGTTTCCTACATTTTCCTAAACTGTTGACTATGCTTAGTGGGTGAGACCAGAAAATAAGGTATGTTTATGAGACAGTCTTACTTCTTTTCAATTGTTCCTTAATCATTTTTTCCTTTCTTTGTTCTGCAATTATTGTGCTACAGGTAAGATTACTTTCCATCATGCTATGCTTTCTGTATGAACGGTAGCTATGAGTAATAGCTACCAGTTTGTTTTTCCCTGTTCTGTCAGGGAGTTCATCATAACTCTCCAGTCTTGGAGGAACAGCTATATTACTTTCTCAATGGATAGAATTGGAGTTAGATTTAAATGTCATTTGTACTCAAATAAAGGAGTTCATGAGTCCAGTGAAAAGTGTACAATACAAAATCACCATTCTCTGGCACCATCTTAGTTACAAAATCAGAATTTTTAAAAAAATGAAAAACAGCTAGAATGTAAGAAATGTTCAGATCTTAAAGTTTAAAGTTTTCTCTCCATAAAGGTGCTTAGAAAGTTTAGCGACCAATGCAGACACCTGGGCCCATCCACACCCTGCAGTCCAGGTCTTGCATCAACTGCCGGTAGGAGCCACATTCTTGTTACAGCTGACGATGTCACCGCACCTCCGATCACCAGCAGACGTTTGCCGCCACTGCCTCCAAATGCTGGGAGGAGCCGTCTTATTGTTGCTGCTCCATCCATTTGCCAGGACGGCCAGGAGGCTGCTAACATTACATGAAAGGCCTGCTCCCACTGCCTCCTCTGATCTCCTAGAACAGCCTTAGAGGCTGCTGCCTCTGATCCCATCACCACCTCTGACGGTCGAGTGGCTGCTGCCATTCCATGCACAATCCGCTCTCGCTGATGTCATCAAATTGCTGAAAAAGGCATTAAAGAAAATAAATGAAAGGGAAAAGAGCAAAAGTTAAAAGAAGAAAATAAAATTTAAAAAAAGAAAGCAATTGGGAGTGGATGAGCCCTGGACTCAGTCCTGCTACTCCGCCACCATTTTGAATTTATATCAAGGAGCTTTACATTCTGTAATCTAAAGTCTCAAAACTTGCAGCCACATTGTATTGCTCACATACCATCACCAATCTGACATCTTTCTGAATAGCTTGTTTTGTGACCACAGGCCATGTAGGTCAGTACCTGGCTTCCTGGTAGCAATCACGATTCATTCAGCCTGTATCGGTTTTTTGTGATGTTTTATTTCAAAGAAATTGTCAGGTCAAAAGCTGACTACATATTGGCAAGGGATATCTCTTCAGTTGTAGTTCATGTTCTTATCAGGAACCAAGCATATCTAAAGAGCTTGCCAATCAGAAATGCTGCTGAGCAAGCCTACTATTTGGACCACTAAGGAGATATTTGCAGGATAGCCCTTACAATTGGCCAAATTTGTGGTTGTTATCATGAGGTCCTGTCTTTACTCTCATCAGAGATTACTTTACTCCCATACGTAATATAGAGGCAGTTCTAAGATCTTCATCAGCATAAACAGAACTATCATCATTGAATTGTTTTCCTTCATTCCAACCTAGTGGATTTTGTCCCTAACAGGACCTGATGAAGGAGCTGTACTCTGAAAGTTAGTACTTCCAAATAAACCGTTGGACTATAACTTGGTGTTGTGTAATTTTTAACTTTGTCCACTCTAGGTCCAACACCGGCATCTCCACATCATGGTTAGGAACATCAAAGTCAGAACAAAATAAAGTCCAACAGCCCAATGTCATCCGTATTTAATACTGAACAGAAATTATTTTTAAAAATATGCATGTGCAATCTTTTAGTGCTTTTACTCTGTGTTCATTTATTTATGTAATGGTTTATTGGAGGAACTCCCTAGTGTATATAACTTTATAGGTGGGAAACATCTGTGAGCACTTCAGATGGCTGTGGTGGGAGGGAGGGGGTGTTATCTTCTGACTACAGCATCTCATTGTGGTTTGGGACAATCTGCCTCAGATCGCTGTGGGGCACCAACATGGGTACTGAGAATGAGTGTCAAAAGATCAAACCTGCCTCTTGGACACCTTTCTCAGTCATGTCATCAGTACTCGATGGCTCTGTGGGAGAATAGTCGTAGTGATGTGATGTGATAGTTTAGAACTCATTGTCAATATTGGCTTGGAGGCCTAGGTGACGGCTCTCTGATCCTTAGGTACACTGCCATGAAACCCATCAGCAGAGGATCCATTGTCGTGTTTATGAAGCTGATCACTCATTCTATGTTGGACAGAATGTTCTTCAAGCTTTGCACGAAACCCGTGAAGCCAAACTTTCCTTTAAAATTATTACTTGCAGGCTACTTAGTGCATCTAGCACTTTTAATGTATGCCAGTTTGCCTTCTTCAGAGCTTGGCTCATTCAATTCTGTGTCTATTTTCTACAGTGGCATTGTGCTGTCTGATTTTCCTTCCTTTCATCTGCAAAACTTGTGACAAACAAATTCAAATAATGAAGATTTAGCTTCTCTGGTGTCAGTCTCTGAAGTGGTTCCTGTTAAGTCAGCTGAAATGACTCTGCACATTCAAGAAAGCTGGTTTCTGTTCCTTCAGTGTGACAGGGAAGCCAACATGTCTTGTTTATTTCACATTCATAAGGTGTGAGCATTACTGCCCATGTTAGGGGTTGCCAACTCCTAATTGCCCTTGAGGAGTTGGGGGTGAACTGTTTTCTTGAACTGCTGCTGTCCATTTGGTATACGTAGACCCAGATGTTGTTAGGAAGGATGTTTTGACTTCGTGACAGTGATATGTCAGGATAGTTCGTGTCTTGGTGAGGAAACAGCAGCTGCTGTCTCTTGTCCTTGTTGGTAATAGAGATTGCAGCTTTGGAAGGTGCTGGCTAAGAAGCCTCAGTAATGTGCCACAATGCTTTCTGTAAGTGGTTTAAACAGCTGTTATTTTTTGCATCGGTGGTGAAAGAAATTGTTGCGTACCAATCATGTGGATTGCTCTGTCCTCAAAAAAATTGTGCCTCAAATGAAAGGGAGAAATGAAACTTAAATTTTACTGTGAAGAGAAAGCAGCAATCAATGATTGGATGATGAAGTAGAAATAGTTTGCCGAAGATTATGCAGCATGAGATAGGAGCAAGAAGGGTAAAAGTAACATTACACAGCATCTTCTTCAACATTACCACTCGTTTTAGCCGTGATTCTGCCCCTCCCTGAAATGGCCTATATGTTTCATTCCACGGGAAATTGACCTGCAGCCTCAGCCTCCTATTACATGTCATTCAAGATTTTCTTCTCCAAGAAAAACAGGATTGCCCTATCGTGACATTCTTATGTGTGTCGTGATCAAATAGTTTGCATGTTGTCCATAAGAGGAAGTTTGGGTTGCATTCACGATGTAAGTAAGAAATGCAGAATGAGTGAGTTGGAGGAGAAAGAGATGGATTGAAATGTTATGTAATGATTTTGAGAGAGTGAAGGTTAACAGAGAGTGGTACACCTTGTGAGTACTGAGGTTGAATGTGATGGATATGGGCAAACAGTATGCAGATGAGAATTAAGATAGCTAAGCTCATATCATTAAGGTCATCTGCAATCTCTTCCCACTGGAATGAAAGGACCAGCTGCATGTACCACACACTGTCCCACCAGCAAACCATCCCTACCCATCCCACCTCTGTGATTGCTTTAGAGCACGACCGAATTTTCAGGCACTTGTCTCGAATGATTTCAGGATACTTACTTCCTATATTAGCTATATTTCTATACTGTGATTTAATGGTGCCTCCTGCTACTAATCCTGATCTGCATTCCTTAATTTTGTAGTCAGGATTTAACTTCAAAAATCATGTTCCAAATTTAGCTTAGCATTTTTTTTAGTAAATCATCTACTTTTCCTTAAAAGGTCTTATCTGGTGCAGCACTTTCCTGTTATCTTTATTCATTGCTGCACATAATATTTGGCCATGCTAATTTTTGAGTCTACCATTGCTTCCAAGTCTCTTTCAGCTAGTTCAGCAATGACTATTAAATAGGTTGTACATTCCTCATCACCGAATTTAATCTGTCATTATTCTATCTCCGAATTTTCTCCTGAAATGTTTGTAGTCCCTTGAATCCCTCAACAAACATAACTATTGCCTCCACCCTTCTTGCTACCACATAACAAGTTAGACTGCTCCTCAAATTGATTCATTATAATATAAAATACATAGGCATGTTTGAGAGTTATGATAAAAATAAAGCCTTAAATAAATACAAAGTATTCCTTAATATAAAACAAAGAACTGTAGATGCTGGAGATCTGGAAAAAAAACCATGTATTTGCTGGCAAAACTCAACAGGTCTAGCAACATTTGTGGAAAGAAAACAGAGTTAACATTTCAAATCTGGTGACTGCATCAGAACAAACTATTCCTTTCTTTTGATTATCTATGAATTTTACCAAATTCTAATTTATTCCTGAATTACTTTAAATATTTTAGGCAAGGCAAGGACCCTAATAGCAGCACAGTACATCTTAAAAACCTGTTATGTTCCTAATCAGTCAACTTCTAATGCATATCAGCTTTTTGAGTGGAAACTTATAAAGATCATGTGAGGAACGATGAGCACAAACCCACATCCTTTCATGTTGCACTGCATCGCTGCACTATCACCTACTACATCACGACTTGGTGTAGATATAACATTTTCAGATAATGTGTGTAATAGGTAGGAATGCAATGACACTTAAGTTTCAGAGAGATTGTCTGGCCATGTTTTTGCAACACTTGAGCTGATAATTCAAATGAAAACAGCTAATATTGATGATATCAGTACAGAAATGTACCTTCAAAATCAATCCTATGAGCCAGTTATTTGCTGAAAGTTGCAAAGAAAGCTTGCACCATATTGTGGGTGTACATACTTTGCTACAATTCAACTTACAAATAAAGGTATCACATTTAAATTGGTAAAGGAATGTATTTCTTTTAAGTTTGCATTTGACTTATTTGGTCAGTGAAAGTGGACTAAGAATGTAAGTGTAATGGAGCATTTAATTATCAGCACAAATCAAATCTAAATTGTGTCAAATTCATTTCAGTACCATTCAAAAAGTCTGAACCATCACCTGAAAGCTTATTGTCTATGACTGGAGCCACCGCACCACCTGAACAAGACTGGTAAACAATACATTTTATTTTATTTAAGTAAAATCAAAGTTATAGTTTTTCAAATGTTTTCTTCCATATTGCTGAGGAGGAACAAAGAAAGATTTTGCTTTAAATAGAGTAATAGCAGTAAACAATGACGTCTAGGCCGCATCATCACTACATTCCCCCTTTCATTCTTTGCATAAAATATGTTAACACTTAATCTCAGCTTTTTAACCAATGTGTTAAGATGGACCATATATTTTTGCGTAATGGATTTGTCTAAAGACTGTACATCATAATCATATAATTCTCTGAGTAGGCCCAGGGTTCTAGTATGATCCATCTTTTCATCCTCTAGGTATAGGGCATGTATGTTGAATCTATGGTAACTTCATAGCAATAAATGTTCTCTTATAATGCCATATAATGGTGAGGTCAGATTACTGACAGTTTGGTTGAATTAGTGGCATTCTTATCCTTAAGGATGTGACCAAAATTTCGCCTTCAACATGGAAGATAACAGACAACACAGTCTCCAGTTTTGTTCTTTTACACAAGTTGACTTTGCAAATTATATCATTCTTTATAGATGATATTTTCACTATTATATTTGGCTCCTCCAAAACAAAGCTCTATTTAAGAGCATTGCTGCTAATTAGTTGGAGGAGACATACAATCATAGGGAAAGGCTATCAACAAAACATCTACAAAGGAAACCTGGGTCAAGCATATAAATCAATTTTTACAGAAATAATCCAAGTGTTCCATTGTTGACCCTATCTAATTTCATAAAAACCTCACATTTCTGGAAGTGATACTAGTTTCCTTAAAAGAGGCCTTACCTTCATGTGAGAAAGTGAAAATGTCTGGCAACAGTACTGTTTGTATGCTCCTGATACTTTTCGTGTTTTATTTGATCTTCCAATATGTGAAATAAAATGAAAATGAAAATGAAAATAATTTCTCAATAGAGTGAATCCTAATTCCCAAATTCTTTTTTTTATTTGCTGTAGGCCATTTCTACGAGGACCTCCTCATATGAAGTTAATGAGCAAAATATCTTCATATAAATTCAATGGAGATGGAATTCTGGATCAAATTGAAATAATTGGTGGGAATTCAACTGGAATATTCATTCACAAAATCAAACCTGGATCTCCAGCGTATGCCTGTGGCCTTCAGCCAGGATTTCAGATCATGATGGTAACGTTACAGGCATGCTTGTCACTGAAACTAAAATAAAACTCACTTTCAATAGGACCAACACTTAATTCATTCACTTTTTGAAAGAGTAACTCTGCCTATCTATTTTTGTATTTCTAGCTAGCCCTTTAATGTAGTATAATTTTTTTCTCCTTACTGATCTTTTGACTATTCTTTGCTATACTCAATATGTTATCCAATCTATCCAAGCCTGCCATCCATCTTTGTGTTTTTTTTCAATTTGATACTATCTCTAACTTCTTTATTTAACCACAGATGGTAAGTCCTCCCCTTGGAATTTTTATTTCTTGTTGGAACTACTGTATGTCAAGTGCTGTATGCTATGCCTTGGAGATATGTGGAAATTACACAAGTATCTATATCGAAACGTGACTTTATTCAATACTTTAAAATGTTTGCTTTCATGCTTACTGCTTTCTGTTGAGTGTGATTTTTAATGGAGTACAGGGAATTTGTAAGTAAGGGCAATTCTTCTCACTTTCTAAGAATCTAATTTTATCTATATTTCACATATAACATTTATTGAATTTTACTATTTAAATTCTAATGAAGTCACTTGTGGTAGTGATGAACAGGCCCCCTGACAGTTAGAGTATAAAGAAAGAAATAAAGGGAGCTTGTTAGAAAGGCATGATGGAAGTCATGGAGGATTTTAATTGAAAAATCAGATGGACGAAAAGCCCAGGTGAGGAGCTCATAAAATGTTTTCAGGATAGTTTGTTAGAACAACATTTTCAGGGAACAACCAGATGGCAGGCTACACTAGATCTGGTGTTGTGCAATGAGATAGGGATTAATTAATTACCTTATAGTGAAGGTGCATTTAGGTAGCAGTGATCACAAAAGGGTTAAATTTCCATACAGTTTGACGGAGAGAGAGAAAAAGAAGGTGCAAGATTAATATTTTAAATTAAAGTAAGGACAATTATGATAGCGTGAGCAGAAGCAGCTAAAGCGAACTGTCAAATTTGGTTACGGGACTGGTAAACAGAGATGCTGTGGCAAATATTCATGAGGATGCTTTAAAATACAGAGTAGTTCCAACGAGAAACAAAAATTCCAAGGGGAGGACTGACCATCTGTGGTTAATTAAAGAAGTTAGAGATAGTATCAAATTAAAAGAAAAACACAAAGATCGATGGCAAGTTTGGATACAATATTGAATACAGCAAAGTATAGTTAATAGATCAGTAAGGAGAAAAAACTTATACTACATCAAAGGGCTAGCTTGAAATACAAAAATAAATAGGCAGAGTTACTGTTTCAAAAAAAGTGAATGAATTAAGTATTAGTCCTATTGCAAATGAGTCTGGGAAATTAATAGTGAAAAATAACAAGATGGTAGATGATTTGAACAGTGGGGCTGGGGTGTGTTCAGTTGCATGGATAATTAGGGAAAAAACTAAAAGGAGATGGGCTCCGCAGAGATTATTGAAGTTTCCAAAACAAGTAATAGGACAGAGTATGGAAACTAAGTTCAGGCACAGCAGATAAGGGGAAGGCAGTCAAGACAGGACTTAAGGGCATTGTACTTAAATGCAAGCAGTATATGAAAAAAGGTAAATGAGCTTGTAGCGCAGATTGAAATTGGCAGATAAAATGTTGTAGGTACCAGTTATGTGGCTGCAAGAGGATCAGAACTGGGAATTAAATATCCAAGGATACATGTTCTATTGGAAAGGACAAGCATAGAGTATAGAGGGTGTGGGCGGCTTTGTTGTAAAATATGAAACTAAATCAATAGCAAGAAATGATATAGAGATAGAAGAAACTGTGTAGGAAGAGTTGAGGGAAAGCTAAGAGAAAAAAATCCTGGTGGGAGTTGTGTACAACCTTCCTAGCATTAATCAGGATTGTGGAAGAAAACAAATAAGGTTATAAAAAAGGTACGTATGAAAGAAACATTAAAATAATCATGGTGGACTGTGAAAATCAGTTTGGTAGTTGATCTCAAGGAAAGGAACTTGTGGACTGTCTATGAGATCGTTGTTTTTGGTGTAGCTTATGATGCAGCCCATGAGGGAACAGGAATTCTGGATGTGTGATGTGTAATGAGACATACTTGATTAGGAAACTTAAGGTGAAGGAACCCCAGGGAGGCAGTGACCATAATATGATAGAATTCACCCTGGAGTTTGAGAGGGAGAAGCTGGAATCAGATGAAACAGTATTACAAATGAATAAAGATAACTACCCTGTACAAGACATAAGGGAGGAGCAACTGGTAGAGAAGGCTAGCAGGAAAGATGGTGGAGCAGCATTGACAGAAGTTTCTGGGGTTAATTCAGGACATACAGCAGATATTCATTCAAGGATGAAGAAACATATTAAGGGGAGGATGAGGTAACCATGACTGACAAGGGAATTCATGGACAGCATGAAAGCAAAAAAAAAAGCATACAGTGTGGTGATGATTGGTGGGAAACCAGAGACTTGGGAACATTGACTATAGAACTACATAGCACAGAACAGGCTCTTCAGTCCTCGATGTTGTGCCAACCTGCTAACTAATCTAAGCCCATCTCATCATCATCTGTATACTTATCCAATGACTGTTTAAATCTCTCTAATATTGCTGAATTAACTACCTTGGCAGGCAGTGTATGCCCTTACCATGCTCTGAGTAAAGAACCTATCTCTGACATTTGTCTTAAATCTATCACCCCTCAATATGTAGCTATGCCTGCTCACAGAAACTGACATCATCATTCCGAGGAAAAAGACCCACACTGTCCACCCTATCTAATCCTCTGATCATCTTATATGTCTCTAATAAATCCCCTCTTAGCCTTCTTTTCTCCAATGAGAACAGACCCAAGTACCTCAGTCTTTCCTCATAAGACCTTCACTCCAGACCAGGCAACATCTTGGTAAATCTCCTCTGCACCTTTTCCAATATTTCCACATCCTTCCTGTAATGGGGTGACCAGAGCTGTACACAATATTCCAAGTGAGGCTGCACTAGCGTTTTGTATAGTTGCAGCATGACATCACAGCTCTGGAACTCATTCTCTCTACCAATAAAAACTAACACACTGTATGGCTTCTTAACAGCACTATCAACCTGGGTGGCAACCTTTAGGGATCTATGTACATGGACACCAGGATCCCTCTGAACATCCACAATAACAATAATCTTTCAATTGACCCAGTATTCTGCTTTCCTGTTATTCTTCCTAAAGTGAATCACTTCACACTTATTTGCATTGAACTCCATTTGTCACCTCTCAGCCCAATTCTGCAGTTTATCCAAGTCCCCCTGCAATCTGCAACATTCTTCCACACTGTGCACCACTCCACCAACTTTAGTGTCATCTGCAAACTTACTAACCCATCCACCTGTGCCTGCATCCAAGTCATTTATAAAAATGACAAACAGCAGTGGTCCCAAAACAGATCCTTGTGGCACACCACTAGTAACCAGACTCCAGGCTGAATATTTTCCATCAACCACCACTTGCTGCCTTCTTACAGAAAGCCAGTTTCTAATCCAAACTGCTACATCTACTCAATCCCATGCATCCGCATTTTCTACAATAGCCTACCATGTGGGACCTTTTCAAAGGCTTTACTGAGGTCCATGTACACCATGTCAACTGCCCTACCCTCATCTACATGCTTGGTCACCTTCTCAAAAAGCTCAATGAGGTTTATGAGACATGGCCTGTCCTTGATGAAACCATATTGACTATCTCTAATCAAATTGTTGCTTGCTAGATGATTATAAATCCTATCTCTGATAATCCTTTCCAAAACTTTTCCTACAACAGACGAAAGGCTCACTGGTCTATAAGTACCTGGGTCATCTCTACTGCCCTTCTTGAACAAGGGCACAACATTTGAAATCCTCAAGTCCTCTGGTACTAAACCTGATGACTCAAAGATCAAAGCCAAAGGCTCATCATCTCCTCCCTAGCTTCCCAGAGAATTCTTGGATAAATCCCATCCAGCACAGGGGACTTATCTACTTTCACACATTCTAGAATTGATAACATCTCCTCCTTACTAACCTCAATCCTTTTAAGCCTAATAGCCCGTATCTCAGTCTTCTTCTCTACAATAATCTCCTTTTCCTGAGTGAAAACAGATCAGAAATATTCATTTAGCACCTCTCCGATCTTCACAGGGACCAAACACAACTTCCCACTTCTGTCTTTGCCTGGCCCTATTCCTACCTTTGTCATCCTTTTATTCATCACATACCTATAGAAAGCTTTAGTTATTCTTTATTCTAGCTGCTAAATATTGCTCATGTCCCCACCTTGCTCTTCTTAACTTTTGTCTTTAAACGTTCCTAGCTAATCTGTAACTCTCCATCGCCTCATCTGAACCATCTCGTCTCAACGTCACATAAGCCTCCCTCTTCCGCTTAATAACAGGTACAATTTCTTTAGTAAACCACAGTTCCCTTACCTTATCACTGCCTCCCTGCCTAACAGGGTCATACCTATCATGGACACGCAATATCTGTTCCTTAAACCAGTTCCACGTTTCGATTGTCCCCATCCCCTGTATTTTGCTACCCCATTCTATTCCTCCTAAGTCTTGACTAATTGCATTATAATTACCCTTCCCCCATTCTAACTCTTGCCCTGTGGCATGTACCTATCCCTTTCCATTGCTAAACTAAATGTAATTGAATTATGGTCACTCTCTCCAAAGTGCTCACCTAATATGAAATCAAACACCTAGCCTGTTTCATTACCAAGTACTTGATCCAGTGTGGCCTGACCTCTTGTCAGCCCTGCAACATACTGTATCAGGAAAGCCTCTTGCACACATTGGACAAAAACTAATCCATCTGACATATAGAGTTATTGCATTTCCAGTCAATGTTGGGGGAGTTAAAGTACCCCATAATGACCACTCTGTTTCTTGCACTCCACATCCCTGGAGTTTTGCAGATGCCTATAAAAACTCCCAGCGTGTGACCTCTTCTTTCCTATTTCTAACCTCAGCCCATACAACCCCAGTAGACAAGTCCTCGTCAAAAGTTCTTTCAACCACTGTTTAACTGTCCATGACTAACAACCCCCCCTCTTTTACTGCCTTCCCTGATCTTAATGAAAGGTCTAAACCCTGGAACCTGCAACATCCATTCCTGACCCTGCTCTATCCATATCTCAGAAATGGGCACAACATCGAAGTCCCAGATACCTATCTATGCTGCAAGATCACCTACCTTATTCCAGATACTCCGGCGTAGAAGTTGAAGGAAGCCTTTAAAAAGAAGAGGATAATGAAAAAGCAATAAGGGGCAAAGAAGATGAAATACGAGCTAATAATATAATAAAAAAGCCCTACTGTACTGAAAGGGCCCATTTGGCCCATCGTCTCTGCACCAGTCCTCCAAGATAGGGGAAAGGGAGGACTGCAGTTGCTGGAGATCAGAATCGAAGATTGTGGTGCTGGAAAAGCACAGCCGGTCAGGGAGCATCTGAGGAGCAGGAAAATCGAGGATCCTCCACTTACCGCGCTTCCGCCCTTGAACCTCACCCCTCCTATCGCAACAAGGACAGAACCCCACAGTCCTCACCTTCCAGCCTACCAACCTCCAGGTACATCGCATCATCCTCCGCCATTTCCGCCACCTACAAACAGACTCCACCACAGGGACATATTTCCCTCCCCACCCCTTTCTGTGTTCCGGTGAGATCATTCCCTCCACGGCTCCCTTGTTAGGTCCACGCCCCCCACCCCCCCCACACTAACCCATCCTCCATTACCGGCACCTTCCCCTGCCACTGCAAGAAGTGCAAAACCTGCACCTCCCCCTTACCTCCATGCAAGACGCCAAAGGATACTTCCACATCCAACAGGGATTTATCTGTACTTCCACACATATCATCTACTATGTCCGCTGCTCCCGATGTGGTCTCCTCTACGCTGGGGAGTTAGGAAACCAACTAGAGGAGAACATTGCTGGGACACACGCAGCAAGCAACCCCACTTCCCTGTGGCCGCATACTTTAACTCCTCCTGCCACTCTGCCAATGACATGCAGGTTCTGGGCCTCCTCCACCACCAAAACCTAACCGCCCGATGCCTGGAGGAAGAACGCCTCATCTTCCATCTTGGGACCCTCCAACCACAAGGGATCAATGTGGATTTCATCAGTTTCCTCTTTTCCCCTCCCTCCACCTTATCCCAGATCCAACCTGCCAACTCAGCATCACCCTCTTCACCTGTCCATCTTCCTTCCCACCCACCTATCCACTCCACCCTCCTCTCCGGCCTATCATCTTCACTCCCATCTTCATCTACCTATTGCATTTCCAGCTACCTTCCCCCCCACCCCCCGCCCAGCCCCACGCCCTCCCATTTATCTCTCAGCACTCTTGGGTCACAAGCCTCATTCCTGATGAAGGGCTTATGCTCAAAATGTCGATTCTCCTGCCCCTCAGATGCTGCATGACTGGCTGTGCTTTTCCAGCACCACACTCTTTGATTTAAATTTCTAAAAGGCATTTGGCAAGGTGCCACATCAAAGGCCATTACGAAAAGTAAAAGCTCATGGTGTTCCAAGTAGCATATGATATGGATAAAATATTGGCTAGCTAACAAGAGAGAGCAGGCATAAATGAGTAGTTTTCTGCTCAGTGTGATGGAAGATAGAAGTAAGCACTCAGAAATAAATCTAAATCAGGAATTCACAGGGAAGTGGTATGAAGCAAGTTGTTAGAATTGCAGGGGATGCCACAGTGGTATGCCACAAGAGTCAATGCTGAGATCTCAACTTATTGCAATCGATATCAATGGCTTGGATAAAGGTATCAAAGAAAATGTGGCTCAATTTGCTGGTGATACATGGATAGGTAGGAAGGTAACTTGTGATGCTGACATGAGGTAGAGATATAGACAAGTCAAGTGAAAGGGAAATGAAGTGGCAAATGGAGAATAATGTGGGAAAATGTAACAATTGTCTATTTTGGCAGGAAGAATGGAGAAGAAACACATTCTGTAAATGTTGAAAGATTGCTGAGCTTAGGTGCAGAGGAAGCTGGGTGCATGATTCGCAATAATATATTGTGCAGATACAAGTAAATAGGAAAGCTGGTAGAAGAATGTTCCTTATTCTTTGAAGAATTGAATACCAAAATGGGAGGTTATGTTTCATTCATACAGAGCACTGGTGAAATCACATCTGGAGTACTGTGTACAACATTGATCTTCATATTTAGAAAAGTATATAAGTGCAGCGGAAGCAGTTCAAAGAAAGTTTCCTAGATTGACACTCAATGTTCCTCGTAATTTTTCTTGGACTTCTGAGGTCTGAAGTGTGACAGCAGCAGGGCGTCCAGAAGCAGAAGCCACGCATTGATCTGCCATTCAATGCGCATACAGCTACCCAGTGGCTGCATGACATGCAAATTAGAGGAACAATTACTGATACCTGGAATGGATGAGCTGTCTTATGAGGGATGATTGGACTGGGTAGATATGTTTCTACTGTAGTTTAGAAGAGTAAGATTGAAACATATAATATCCTGAGAGTTATTGAGGTTGCTGATTTAAGACAGAGATAAGGGGAATCTTTTATGTGCAGAGGAGTGCGAGCCTATCACTATTTTCTCCTTCAAAACACTGTAGAAGCAAAATCTTTGAATGTGTTTAACACAGAGGTTGATAAGCAAGAAGGTGAAAAGTTATATAAGGTGGCAGAAGTGGGTACTGCAGATGCAGGATATTAGAGTCAAGATTAGAGTTGTGCTGGAAAAGCACAGCAGGTCATAGAGTCATAGAGATGTACAGCAGGGAAACTGACCCTTTGGTCCAACCGGTCCATGCCGATTGGATATCCCAACTCAATCTAGTCCCACCGGCCAGCATCCGGCCCATATCCCTCCAAACCCTTCCTATTCATATACATCCAGATGCCTTTTAAATGTTGCAATTGCACCAGTCTCCAACACTTCCTCTAGCAGCTCATTCCATGTACGTACTACCCTCTGTGTGGGTAAAAGTTGCCCCTTAGGTCTCTTTTATATCTTTTCCCACTCACCCTAAACCTATGCCCTCTAGTTGTGGACTCCCTGACCCCAGGGAAAAAAACTTTGTCTATTTATCCTATCCATGCCCCTCATAATTTTATAAACCTCTATAAGGTCACCCTTCAGCCTTCGACGTTCCAGGAAAAACAGGCCCAGCCTGTTCAGCCTCTCCCTCTAGCTCAAATCCTCCAACCCTGGCAACATCCTTGTAAACCTTTTCTGAACCCTTTCAAGTTTCACAACATCTTTCCGATAGGAAGGAGACCAGAATTGCACGCAATATTCCAACAGTGGTCTAACCAATGACCTGTACAGTCGCAACATGACCTCCCAACTCCTATACTCAATACTCTGACCAATAAAAGAAAGCATATCAAATGCCTTCTTCACTATCCTATCTACCTGTGACTCCACTTTCAAGGAGCTATAAACCTGCACTCTAAGATCTCTTTGTTCATCAACACTCCCAAGGATCTTACCATTAAGTGTGTAAGTCCTGCTAAGATTTGCTTTCCCAAAATGCAGCACCTCGCATTTATCTGAATTAAACTCCATCTGCCACTTCTCAGCCCATTGGCCCATCTGGTCCAGATCCTGTTGTAATTTAAGGTAATCTTCTTCGCTGTCCACTACACCTCCAATTTTGATGTCATTTGTAAACTTACTAATTGTAACTCTTATGCTTGCATCCAAATCATTTATATAAATGACAAAAAGTAGAGGACCTAGCACCGAGCTTGTGGCACTCCACTGGTCACAGGCCTCTAGTCTGAAAAACAACCCTCCATCACCACCCTCTCTGTCTTCTAACTTTGAGCCAGTTCTGCATCTAAATGGCTGGTGCTCCCTGTATTCCGTGAGATCTAACCTTGCTAACCAGTCTCCCATTGGGAACCTTATCGAACGCCTTACTGAAATCCACATAGATCACATCTACCTCTCTGCCCTCATCAATCCTCTTTGTTACTTCCTCAAAAAACTCAATCAAGTTTGTGAGACATGATTTCCCATGCACAAAGCCATGTTGACTATCCCTAATCAGTTCTTGCCTTTCCAAACACATGTACACCCTTTCCCTCAGGATTCCCTCCAGCAACTTGCCCACCACCGACATCAGGCTCACTGGTCTATAGTTCCCTGGCTTGTCCTTACCACCTTTCTTAAACAGTGGCACCACGTTTGCCAACCTCCAGTCTTCCAGCACCCCACCTGTGACTATCGATGATAAAAATATCTCAGCAAGAGGCCCAGCAATCACTTCTAAAGCTTCCCACAGAATTCTAGGGTACACCTGATCAGGTCTTGGGGATTTATCCACCTTTACGTGTTTCAAGACATCTAGCACTTCCTCCTCTATGATATGGACATTTTGCAAGGTGTCACCATCTATTCCCTTACATTCCGTATCTTCCATATCCTTTTCCACAGTAAATACTGATGCAAAATACTTCTTTAGTATCTCCCCCATTTTCTGCGGCTCCACACAAAGGCCGCCTTGCTGGTTTTTAAAGGGCCCTATTCTCTCCCTAGTTAACCTTTTGTCCTTAACGTATTTGTAAAAATCCTTTGAATTCTCCTTAATTCTATTTGCCAAAGCTATCTTATGTCCCCTTTTTTGCCCTCCTGATTTTCCACTTAAGTATACTCCTACTGCCTTTGTACACTTCTAAGGATTCACTCGATCTATCCTGTCTATACCTTACATATGCTTCCTTCTTTTTCTTAACCAAACCCTCAATTTAGTCAGGGAGAAAGTGAGGACTGCAGATGCTGGAGATCAGAGCTGAAAATGTGCTGCTGGAAAAGCGCAGCAGGTCAGGCAGCATCCAAGGAACAGGAGAATCAACGTTTCGGGCATGAGCTCTGCCCAAAATGTCGATTCTCCTGCTCCTTGGATGCTGCCTGACCTGCTGCACTTTTCCAGCAACACATTTTCACCTCAATTTAGTCATCCAGCATTCCCTAGGTGAGGCAGCATCTGAGGAGTAGGAAAATCGACGTTTCGGGCAAAAGCCCTTCATCAGGAATGTGGAGTTATCAGATCAGCCATGATCTAATTGCCATGAATACAACAGTTTTTGTTTTATTTCAAAAATATACTTTATTCATAAAAATATCTTTTTATATATGTATACATATTCACACAATTATAAACGTAATTCAGTTCTCTACAGTAGCATATCCAAACAATCAAAACATTGGTGTTTGACTATCCAAGAAACAAACAAACTAAAAGCATCTCTTATTTGTACAAGACTATATTTACATGCATTTGAGGCACGATGAGGGTCCAGTAACTGAGCGGACCCACATTTAACTCTGGCAGAAGGATATCACTTTTTCCACTTTTTTTTATTTCCAAAAATATACTTTATTAATAAAAAAATGTTGTATATTTACATACTTCGACAGTGAGGTGATGCAGAAACAAATAAAAAGTGAGGCAAACATAGGTAATGGTTCTTTCATCTTGTTGTAAAGCAGATAACCCATTAAAGTCATTCTTACGATAGTTTTTGCATGCTGATACTTTTATTTTCTCCATCCAATGGATCTGTATTTCATAATTTAATTTTAAATGAATTATTTTGTATGTGCAAAGGATATGTTTTGATTTTCAAATATTTGAAGTCACATTCCTGTGTTGCGTGTGACACACTGGGGACTCTTAGCTGTAAAGTTTTAATTTGGACTTGCAGTTCTGCAGATGGTGAGCTTGACTGTGCCACAGAGGAGAGGCTATGTGAAGTTTTGTTTTTCTTGTACTCCTTCAATCGGTAATAGATTTTGGAGTGGGTCATTAGCTTTCCCCCTTAGCAATAAAGAGTTTTGTAGCAGGGTACAGATCCCTAACAAACAAGAAAGAAAGTAATGAGTGTGATTGGCCATGAAATTAATGAACATTTCAATAGTTGTAGCTTTGAATTTTTAAATGATGATTTTTTTGTTTATTATATAAAGAGTCCAACATGTTAATTTTAGAGACTGTATAGAATATTGATTTCATTTCCTGAGTTTCAGGGATTCTGATTGCTCAGAAGTATGCTTTTGGAGATATAAATTTATCATTGCCTGAAATCAGGCTTGGGGATAAAAGGTCAAGATGGGTCAGAGGACTGGGTGACTGATGGTGTTGGTATTGGTGAGAAGAATTGGGGCAGCACAGCCAATCATGCTCATTACATTCTTTTCTGTTTGTTAGGGGTCTGTATCCTGCTGCAAAACTCTTTATTGCTAAGAGTGAAGTACACCTGCTCTTCCTGGCTCCACATGGATTTAAAACTCCCAAATTAATAGTAACATTTCCGGTGGTGACCAGCTTCAGAATCTGACCTGGTGCCTGCTTCTTTCACAGTAATCTAGCTTCCTAGAGGAGTCTTAACACAGCTGATGGATCTGTCATTAACCATCTGCAAACGATCTAATACCAATTTTGATTTGCCAAGTTAGAATCGTCTGAGGCTGATAAGGTGTGGAGGTTTTTCAGTTGTCCAGGGCATACAGACTACAGCTATTTGGCTAACTTGTCCAAGACTTAACTAAGCTGTACTCAGTTTCTGGTTCATGGAGATATGGGAGCTCCTGGGTTCAACCTTCAAGTTGTGCTGCCTTAACTGATTTTTCAGTAGCATCATAAAGGGTAAACTTTATGGCTCTAGAAGTAAAGCAGGGCAAAAGACTCAGAAGTCCAACTCCATGCTATACATGCAATTGAATACATGTATGAATGGACAGTGAATGAGGAGAGGCTGAGTGAGATAGTCTGCCAACATACATTGTTTAAAAGGGCATACACATAATAAGGGTAAGGTATCAAAGTGCAACCATTGCTCATAGACAATGTATGACATCAAGACTAGAGGTGGGTAAAAAAAGAAGTGTTGCTACTTTCACCTCTCAGTTCATGGAGTAATTAATTTCCTTTCCCAACTTTAACATATTGCTGAACACTCTTCTAAATTCTCACTTGTTCTTGTAGTATTGTGACTGACAATGCCTGGATGTTGTAATTAACATATGACGATAAGTCAATGAGAAAATTATCATGTTACAGGGAGGTTGTACACACCTTTCTAATTTTTCTCACATTTGCAGCACCACGTTTCCTTTTCAGATTATTTCACATATTTCATTTCTTCAGTCACTTTTAGAACAAAATACATCTTCAGTTGAAATTTTACTTTCATGAGAATATATCCCACAGGTGCTGGTTGTGTTCCAAAATCCAAACTTGATGATAAAGTATTTCTCATTTTCGAAACACCATATCAAAGTTGGACTCTAATATACTGTCAATACCTACTTATAGTATTTTCAAATCTATTCCTTGGCTTCCATACAAATTTCAATGTACAAAAGCAGTTGCATAAATGTGCCAATTATGTTGAAAATGGAATTGTTTGGCTGTATAGGACTGATGCTTTTCCGGAAGACTGATTTGATTAATTTGCAGGTGGAAAATAATGGCAGAGATCCAAAGAAGACCGTACTAGAGGATGCCAGTTTGGAGGAGGCTGTTTGGACATTGAAGCAAATTAAAGGGATGTGCTGTTTAGCCATAAGGCATAAGGCAGAAGGTGAGTTCTACAACAAATTGAAAAAATGCTTTGTCCTTGATCTAAGGTATATTAAACCAACAATGCCACATGTACTGTCAATATAATAAAGCGTACTGTCAATGAGTTCAGAAAAGATCAAACTTTTGAAATTTTAATAAGAAAACTATGAGAGATTTGACCCTTTGTAAACATCAATTAATGTCTATTTTGTGCTGTTATGAATTTGTTGCTTCAATTTGCGTTTATTAGGATGATTTTAAGAAATGTCCGGGAGGAACAAAGTAAGATAGAGAGCATATAAGTGTAGGAAGGAAAATTCAGAACTCAGGGCCCCTACGAACAAAGATGAGAAGCTGTATAAAATCACTGAGCACAGAATGCGAGGTGAATGGGACGTGGTGCAATTCTTGTCAGTTAATCCACATTGGCTCACCAACCTTTCCAAATTACTATCTGCTGGTTAGATGATAACATTCACAAAATTGGTAGAATGAAACAAAAGAATGTTTGGATTAATTATAATTCAACAATTAGAGAATCCAATTGATAAGGCTAATTAAAAATATGAATTGCAGATGCTTATTCGCCTCCAGTTAATCATCACATTGCAGTGCTGTGGAATTATGACAGGATAAATTTTTAAACTAAATTTTTCACATGCTTAATTTGATATTCCTTTTAATGGGATGTGTAAGTGTTATATGATTTGTAGAATGGAGCCACAGCAATAATCATTTTCTTTTCAATTTGGAATGCCTTCTGACTGATCTTGAAGTATTTTGCCAGCCAAAAGAGACCATGTGGTTGAGGAAAAATATACTCAATTACCCAATATTAGATAAATAGCAGTGTTTGTGTGTATTTTAAGTAGACTCTTACTCATCCACATTATTAGATACATTGTTAGGTAGGAAAAAAGAATACATGTTTAATGATTTGCTTGATATTGTGTCATAGTCCTATGCATTTCAAAATTACCACAATCTCCCTAAATCAATTTCAGTTTTCTTTTCACCCCATTCATAGAACGGTGCCTTCCAACACCAGGAACATCAACCTCAATCTTGCTCTATGAATTTACAGACTTTGGGGAATTAAAATGTAGATGGATGGATGTTTTGACTATAAGTTAATCTTCAGGGTGTGAATTTTTCCACTCATGAACCATAATTTTCATGGGTGTCACAAGCATTTAAGCAAATTTCCAGCAAGTCACATTATATGTGGCAGGTATGGTAACTCATGGATCTTATGCCACACCGGATTATTTGTTCTAATTGTTCTATTCTCCTCAAATAGAGAAAATAAGAATTACAGTGAATTGGGAACATACTAAAAAAAACTCTGCCTGCCCTGGTACAAATTGAAAACTGTGTTGCTTAATTTTCATACCTTATTTGATATGATTTTTTTTCATATAATACTACCTGCTCAATCTGTTACATTTGAACTTAGGCAATAATTTAAAACCTCTTGTAATTTTATATCTTCAGTTTAATGTCTATGTTGACGTTAAGCTGTGATGTAATAAAATACAACAGAGAGCATACGTTGTGTGTTTTGTTTAATTAGCTTATCAAACATTGGTGGAAAATATTGAGAAGAAGATTGCTACCTCTGGTGATTCATTCTACATCCGCGTCAATGTTCCATTTGATAAGGAAAGTGGGGCTATTAGAGGATTTACTCTCCAATGCAATGAAATCCTGCACATCACTAACACCATTCACAAAGGCAATAATGAGTGGAAAGCATTCAGAGTGAATCCTAACACAATGGCAGACATGGATGGAGGAAATATTCCAAATTACTATCGGTAAGCATGTCTTGTTGATGAAGATTTCAGCTTTGGACATCCATCTGAACTATAATAAATGTGTTTAATTTAGAGCACTGCAGCATTTTTTTTCAAAAAGAATGAATGTTGATGGTAATTTCTAGTATACATAATGTATGTACATTTTGTTGTCTTACAAGCTGGTTCCTGCAAGCTCTGGAACTATAGCCTGCGATGACTATCCACTTGCTTTTTGCATCCTCCTTTAGAGAGTTGTTAAGCCAAGGTCAGCCATTTCATGCTGCCTCCTTAATACTGCACAAACAACTGAACTTTGACAGGATTATGACATAGGAAAGCCAAGCTTGCACTGCTGCAGTCTGTGACACTGCGCACGAAAAATTTAAGTATTGCCTGCCCCTTGGATGACAAAACAAAAACAGGAGTTTCAGATTTCCAATATTTACAGTTCTTGGTTTTACTTGGATAATTTACCGTGTTTGCTGTGGAAGAAAATTGCTTTTTTTCCCTTTGAACATCTGTTTTATATTTCTGGTTGGTACATTTCCACACAGGGACAGTTAAAGCAGAACATTACTGCTTGTTAAATTTAAATTTTTAATTTTAACCTAGTAATTATATTCCTTTTGTTCTATGTAAGAATATCCCATACAAGAACAGTTATGGTAATTTTGTGATGAGCTGCTAGATGCTGAACTGCTTTAGTTGACTAAAATGCTCAAATTTTCCCTATGCTCTTGTCAGGGTTACGGACTTAGTCTGTGAGGAGTGATGTTGTGAATGTGAGTCTCATTATTCTGGAGTAGTTTTTAAGTCTTGACCAACAGATTCTGAACTGACTGATGTGATTATGTCATATATTATACTTGATCTGGAAACTATCCAAGCATAAACTTGACCTAGCCTATAAAACTATAAATAAATTAAATAGAGGCTGATGAATGCTTTCCAACATGTAAGCCAACCATACAGATTAGCAGGTTGCAGGTCTAATGACTAGTCTGTACTGGGTCAAAAACCACACTATACCAGGTTATAGTCCAATGGGTTTATTTGAAAACACTCCTCCTTTATATTGATAACACCTTAAGTTGTCTTAGGGCAGTGGCTTGAAAGAAATGCTGGGATTTGCATATTAATCAATCAAAACCTGCACCTCCATTTCAACCAATTAAAGATTAAAGAGTCATGTTATGTGTGTCCAATTTGTTCACATGAGTTGTATGACTGTTTGATATTTTCCTCATAAATTCTGTGTCTAAGGTCTCTCACTAACACTGGATGAAGGAGCAGCGCTCCAAAGGCCAGTGTTTCAAATAAACCCATTGGACTATAACCTGGTGGTGTGAAATTTTTGACCTTGTTCAACCCAGTCCAACATTGGCACCTCCACATCATAGTTTGTACTGAGTCAAAACACTTTCTTCCAGGTGACACTTATGCCTTAGCTTCAGTAATCTTGGGGTTTAATTAATTTAGCTTAAGTCAATATATTGTGTAAAAGAAGAATGACTTCAATTGGCCTACATATGTTTAAAAGATAGAATTCCATATTAAAAACATCATTGTCAGTCCTGTTCAGAACCATACAGACTGATGTGTTGTGCTATACTGTTCTATGTTCTATTAGCATTTGGTCAAATAAAGACTAAGTGTGAGTGGTCTTGTGTCTACTTAGGGCTCAGCAGTTGATGATTGGAATGATTCGGAAAATGATGCAACAGACTCCACCAAATAAAAAGGTGAGAATAATTTTAATCAAACATATTTTAAAACGGCTTCAGTCATTGCACAGGTGAGATTCTATCAGCAAAGAGGCCAAGGTGGATTGGAAACCCAGTAATCAGAAGAAAAAGAAATAGCTCCTGACCTTTTATGTGTTTGAATGTATGTTATGTTCTTTAAGTTGAGGCAAGCTCAGTTACATGTGTTCATTAAATGAGTTGTATGGTGCTGACTCAGTAAGGCACTCCAAGGCTGTACTTCAAAGTCCTAATGCACACAATGCATGTGTTTTCTAATAATATTTTGTGGGCTTTCATATATGGTGGGCAAGAGATATGATGCGGAATACATGTGATTGAATGAATTTGCTCCTGAGAAAGATATATCTTAAAATAAACAAGTTGCAGGTTACATCATATTTCATCCAACCTCCAAATGCTTGCAATGACAAGCCTCTCATACAGTTTTATGAATTAGGAAAATTGTGTTGCACTCTGGAGCTGCAAACTAGAAGCTGAGGCCGAGAGGAACTGTACTGATAACCAGGAAGTGGTGTTTGTCTCATGTCTCTTGGCGGCATACATGTTCAATATTTATGTACTGTATATGCATGTAATACTGCAGTGTTAGTAAGGCAAATGTTTCTTAGCATAAACCGTATTGGCTTAACTATTTACTTTAAGTAATTTCACCCATTTAAGTATCCATTAATTCATCACGAGGCATTTAACACATTGAAAGTGGACACAAGTCACATGCTAGGAGAAAGTGAGGATTGCAGATGCTGGAGATCAGAGTCGAGAGTGTGGTACTGGAAAAGCAGGTCACGCAGAAATCGACGTTTCGGGCATAAGCCCTTCATCAGGAAATAAATTACACGCTGTTTCAGGTCAGACATCATGCCAATTGTTTCCTAATAATCTGTGCTGTGCTTGTATTTTCTAGCAAGATCGGAAAACATCATCTTCAAACCAAAATAAATTTATGAGAATAGTCAGCACTGAGATAGGTCAGAGAAATTCACACTGGTTATCATTTGACAATGGTACCATCAATCCCAACAAAGAACAAGGTAAGAATTGTGTGCCAAAGACTAAAGTGTTCTTCTACGTCAACATTTAATTTATTATGATCTTTATTATCACCGTTCTTCAAATGGTGATCTGATCTTATAGTAGAAGACCTCTAATATAAGAAAAGCAAAGACGAAATTTAAGATTAATTATTTCAATTTAAAATCCTTAACCTTTTGCAATAGTCTAAATAAATATAAATTGGACCTTTTCTCTCAATTTATTCTGTAAAGAAGATGACATCCAATTGAGATGACAGTTTGGATTCATCAAAATTTATTTGATGTTGCCTCAAATCATTCATGCTGGCTGAGCCCCAGATTTTGCATACAGCATCACTGGCTTTACTTCTCTTTTGTACTTGAATCTGAAAGGTCCAGTTATTGTTTTATTTCTAACATTTTAATTTAATTTATTTTAGATGACAGGTCTCCTGGCAATTGCTTTACATTAATGCCCTACTCATTGGTCAGGCCATGCCACCCACCATCTCTGCGACCAGTGATAATAGCACCCACTCGCATTGGAAAAATTGTGCTTGAGAAGCTGAAAGACCTAGTTGAGTATGAGAAATGTAAAACTGGTAAGGGTCTTGTGAGCCATAAATATACCACATTTTGATGAAGCAAAGGAACAGAATCAATAATTAATTACAAATTTCAGTGAAGGCACCTTTGAATCAGAGGCATTCACCTTTAGCCCCTGTTTTAATTTCCATCATTGTTGGAAATTAATAGATGAAACTTTAGACCTGATTTGGACTATATTAATCTGAGTGTACTTGGATTGAACAGTGGTTTGTAGAAGTGTTTTGTTTAACTGATACTCTAGATTTTGATAAGAAAATCATTTAGTTGTAAACCCAAGTATTTATTTATAGAGTACTGTATCCAATCTGAAGGAAACGGCATACAGATAGTCCTTGATTAATGTGGCTTCACCACAACACAGGTTTTTTTTTAACTTTAAGACCATAAGGAACAGGAGTTTGGTCCCTTGAACCTGCTCTGCCATTCAATGCCATCATGGCTGATCTGACATTCCTTTTGTCCACTTTCAT
Organism: Hemiscyllium ocellatum; assembly: GCF_020745735.1. NCBI lineage: Eukaryota > Metazoa > Chordata > Chondrichthyes > Orectolobiformes > Hemiscylliidae > Hemiscyllium > Hemiscyllium ocellatum. The sequence goes on along the minus strand of NC_083425.1, from coordinate 21,233,151 downwards.
GCCCTTTCTCTGTCATTTTCTATTCATCATTGCAATAATGTGTGTCTGACTCATGAAAATGTGGCCCTTACCCAACATCCAGCAGCATGAAGGAATAAATGTAAGCATTCCTGAAAAGGTTCCTCTTCATTCCACTCATTTTGGTCATTGACTGGTCTCTCTCATGTATGCTGGCTCCTATGTGCTGTAGCCATGAAAGCAAAGAAGCTGTAGCTAAAAACAATCGGAAATCAATCCCACCAAGTGTAAAGTTAGATGTGCTGCCCAGATTTGAGCGTGGTGAGTGAAACATGGATAGCCAAAGAGCATTGGGTCTCAACTGACTTGCCTTCCACTTCCAGATAAGCAATCTTGTCTATTTGGCAAGAATCATTAAAAGATATTCTTTTTAAATATTTTCATGTTTATTTTGGCATTTTATATTAACTTTGTGCTTGTATCCTATATTTGGTTGATGTTCTGAGAATGTAACCTGAATCACATAGGTGTCCAAAGGAATATATGTTTTGAATTACACAGTTTTACTTAATGGGGAACTATCATGTTAATCCAGGATTAACTGTATCATGTCTGCAGAGCACACGACAACACCCAAAACATGTTAATACTTTTTATAAAAATATAGATATATAGTAGAGACCTCTTTAATTTGTAAGTTTCATGTATTGTTCATAATATTTCAAATACACTGAATTAGACTTGTAATTTGTTTTAGAGTGCTTGAATAGTACAGAGTATGCTGCAAAAGACGGAAAAGGAGATATATTGGGTGTGACTGAAGTACAGAATCTACTTCGCTCCTGTTACACACGGACAGCTGTAGAGGCTGTAGTTGCTAAGGTAATATTGGTGATTTCTCTTATGACTGATTTGGGTTTTGGATATTTGTGTACACTTCTTGCTCTCCCATTGTAGTCCTTGCCCTTTATAGCAACTTTTATCCATAGTTCATCTTTATCCACTTTTAATATCAATAGGCAGGAAAGAGTGACCACTAGGCATAGGAATAAAAGTAGGTCATTTGACCCATCAAGTTTGCTTTGCCATTCAATGAGATCATGGCTGATCTGATAATCCTCAATCCTGCCTTTTCCCCATAGGCCTTGATTATCTTACTGATACATCAAATCTGTCTATCTAAGCAATGAGTATACCTACCAAGCCAACCTCTACAGTCCTCAGTGGTAAAGAATTCCACAGATACATTATTCTCTGAGAGAAGAAATTCCTCCTCCTCTCTATCCTAACTTGATAATCCCTTACTCTGTGATTATGCCCTCTAGACTTAGATTCTTCCACAAAAGAAAACAACTGTTCGTATCTACCCTATCAAGCCCCTAAGAATCTTGTATGTTTCATTAAGGTCTCCTCTCACACTTATAAATTCCATTGAGTACAGGCTCAAATTATTCAAACTCTCCTCTTAAGAGAAACCTTCCATCCTTAGGATCAACCTAGTGAACCTTCTCCAGACTGTGTCCAATTCCAGTATATCTTTCTTTATGCCAAAACTGTTCACAATATTCTATGTATTGTGCCTGGTATAGTTTCAGCAAGACTTCCCTATTTTTATTCTTTATTTCATGTTGCTACTCTCATGTTTTCCATTACTTTTGTGCTTTCAGTCTAGTGAATTAATAAACAAATTAACAAACTACTGAATTTTGGAAGACAAATATAAGTGTCACAAATTGATGTTGAATTTACGATTTTCTACCACAAATAACACCTACCACAACTACTTGATAATTGTATATTTACATGTTTTATCTATTCCTCGTTTAAGAACAAATGAAACAATAGGATAAGCAACACACATTTATCACATCAAGCCATCAAACATCAATAAATAACACACTCTCCAAGTGACATGAACTCCACCACACATATTTAATCTTGCAAGGAAGAAAAACACACCTACTTAAATTTTATTTAACTTCAAGCCAACATCAAAGAAGGTGAAAAGCTAAGGAAATATTATTGGATGACTAAAAGTGGAAAATATATGTTTCCCTTCCCAATCTCATGATATTGGTAGCAAATAAAGGTTACAACTCTCAAATAACCAAAGATAAAAAGGAGACTTTATCTATTCATATGGCTCAGTTCACCTGTAGACAGTGTTCTTACCACTGAATTAACGTGGAAGGTTTTGCACTGCAGTTCTAATTTCATTTTTGTTTATATATTTGTTCTCTTTCATTTGTGATATTGATCATCTTTTTCCATGTCACTTGGCTTCCACTCTTCATTCAAGAACAGAGTTTAATAGATATATTGAACAACCCATCCAACCCTCTCCGCACCACCTATCCAGTGCCTCAACAAAATAGATGTTTCTCATTAAGAAACATTGGCAGTGACCTTGGAGAGTGACAAAGCTTATTTCTGTTTTGAATTAACAACAACAAATCTATATTTCCTTCCGAGGTCATTGGATTATGTTCAGGAATGGAAACAGCGACCAGGTTTATTACCACAAAGCAGGGGAATTAGGTGAATTGTGAAGTGCCTACCATTGCTTCCAGTAAAATCACTTAATTCAGCTTGGACCAGAGGTTTTACCTGGGATCTTCTGAGTCAGTTAAGCTTTGCTAGTTGCTGTTTTACTAGCTGAGCCATTGGGTATGCAGTCCTAAGGTCTAATCACATTTGTTGCTGAGCTAATTGTGATTTGAATTAGTCAATCAGTTTTAAATCTGAAATAATAATTTTAATATAAAGCATAGAACATAGAAGGATACAGCACAGTACAGGCCCTTCGGCCCTCGATGTTGCGCCGACCGAATCCTACCTAACCTATACTAGCCCAATAACTTCCAAATGCCTATCCAATGCCCGCTTAAATGACCATAAAGAAGGAGAGTTCACCACTGATACAGGCAGGGCATTCCATGAACTCACAACCCGCTGTGTGAAGAATCTACCCCTAACATCTGTCCTATACCTACCACCCCTTAATTTAAAGCTATGTCCCCTAGTAACACCTGACTCCATTAGCGGTAAAAGGTTCTTAGTATCTACCCTATCTAAACCCCTAATCATCTTATACACTTCTATCAGATCTCCCCTAAACCTTCTCTTCTCCAATGAGAACAGCCCCAAGTGCCTCAGCCTTTCCTCATAAGATTTTCCTACCATTCCAGGCAACATCCTGGTAAACCTCCTCTGCACTCGTTCTAAAGCTTCCACATCCTTCCTATAGTATGGCGACCAAAACTGCACACAATACTCCAGATGAGGCCGCACCAGAGTCTTATACAACTGCAACATGACCTCAGGACTCCGGAACTCAATTCCTCTGCCAATAAAGCCCAGTACACCATATTCTACATAATTCCATAGTTACTTTTCTATTTCTGTAAAAATTAATTGATTGAAAATAAAATTTAAAAGAATATTTTGGTTTTTGTAATGTTTAATTTCAGAATGCCCATTGCCTATTGGAACTTGGGCTGGATTGTGTGAAGCGATTACATAAGGTGGAAATCTACCCCATTGTCATCGTCATCCATCTCTATGAGAAAAACATTAAGAAAATTAAGTAAGTCAAACTGTTATATCTGATCGGATGATGCCAACTTCCAAAACAGTGCTGCTGTCATGGGTTCCTTCTTCCATAACTGTGGTTGACAGGGTCCTCAAATGCATTTGATCTATCACCTGGGTTTCCGCCCTTGCTCTTTCCTATCACTCACAACTGTGTGATCAGATTCCCATAGTTCTCACTTTTCATCCCACTAATTTCCACATTCAAAGGATCATTCTCCACCATTTCAGACAACTGCAGCAAAATGCCACCACCAAACACATCTTCACTTCACCCCCCCATCTGCACTCCACAGGGATCGTTCCCTTTGGGACACTCTAGTCCATTCCTTGACCACCATCACCCTACCTTCCCACAGCACCTTCCCATATACCTGCAGAAGGTGCAACACCTGCCCCTTCACCTCCTCCCTGTTCACATTCCAGGGGCTTTTCCAGGTGAAGCAGCATTTCACCTGTATTGTGTATTGTATTCACTGCATCCAATGTGGCCTAGTCTGCACTGGAGAAATCAAATGCAGACTGAGTGACCACTTTGCAGATTACCTCTAGTCCATGCGCAAGCATGACCCTGACCTTTCTGTAGCCGGTCATTTTAAGATAGTGTCTTGCTTGCATGCTCACGTCTGGCCTTGGCATGCTGCAATGCTCCAACAAATTACAGAGGAAACTGGAAGAGCCACATTTCATCTTCAAACTAGATGCTTTACAATGTTCTGGGCTCAATATTGAGTTCAACAATATTGTGAGCCCATTCCTTTCCTTTCTTTTAGCTTTGCCTGTTACATTCTCTGTGACCGTGTCCTCTCTCCCCTCTCCTCACTCCAGTGGGACTGTCTGTTCTTTCCAGTCTGGTAGTTAGACACATCGTTGTACTATCATCCTCACATTCCAATCATTTAATCTGAATTACCAACACTCTTTCTACCACAGCACTCCAATTCAGTTCTGATAAAGAGTCATGTAGACTTGAAACATTAGCTTGCTTTCTCTCCATAGATGCTGCCTGATCCTCTCATGATCTCCAGCAATTTTTGTTTTCAGTCTAAAAAAATTGGTCATTGCACTTCTGGGGACAGGTATCATTAGTAGAACAGATGATTTCAACCTCTACTCAGAAATGCAAAGTAACTTTTCCTCTGACAAATAATCAAGTCTGAATTAGAGTGGTGCTGGAAAAGCACAGCATGTCAGGCAGCATCCAAGGAGCAGAAAAATCAATGTTTCGGGCAAAAGCCCTTCATCAGAAATATCAAGTCTACCTGGAAACGCTTGAGCAGCCAATCTCTGACTTTATAGCAAGGCACACAAGTTTTTTCTCATATGCTGTTAGAAGAAAGGGCATCTAACTGATTGAGGGGCTGCCCCATATTTTAAAGGAATGATTTGTACAACAATACCTGCTTCAGCAAGCAGTTCTTTAACATACTTACAGCATTAGAGGTTCCAGTTATGGGCAACGACACTGTATGTAACACAGATATATGTAAATTTATATTGTAGGAAAGTTTTCAAAATAATCCATTCATTTACATTTGACTCAATGCAAATTAGGGCATTTGAATGTAACATGCAGATGTGGAAGCTGTAGAGAAGGCACTTTCTTATTAGTGCCTGGTTAATTCAGATAGCAGGAGTGATGCATCACTACAGAGGTTCCCTATCACTGAACTGCTGACTCTGGTTCCTTTACTGTTACCAATTCATGAAAGTCCGTTTCAGCAGTATAACTGGGAGAAAATTGCTTTCCTACCATATGAAATGGGCAAGTACTCTACTTAAAAATTCTTATATTGATACCCACTAAACATTTTCACAAATAATTAAATATGTCCTTTAACATCTCATTCATCAGTAATGTATCAAATTTTACACCTTTAAGAAAAATAATTATCCTTTAAGAAAAACAATAATTTATGAATCAATTAAAAATGTTCAGGACAAACTCTTTTTTTATATATACTATCATGCTAATGCAATAACCAGGAAACATATTTCAAAAGGGATGTAGAAATTTTGAGAACACTTGAACTATGTGAATATTTTTGTTCATGTTAGGAAGCCAATCATTAGGCAGGTGCATTTGAGCATCCTTGAATGAACTTAATCATGACAGTCTCTCTAGACCTAAACAAAGTCAAGATATCTGGAGTCCCATCTGACTCTTCCTTGGAACTGAGTTGGACTTTAACTTTCTGTAAGATTGTCAGAAGTCATTGTCTGATGCAAACTGTGCCAACCAAAGTGCACTACATTAAATAATGCTGACAACTGCATACAGCATGATTACTTCCTTTAACCATTCTCAACTGTGGCTTCACAACCAAAAAGTTACAAAATAGTACCATGTGTGAGCAAATGTCATTTCCTGAGTCTATATGCACATCAAGTACACTGCAACTTTGCGCACACCCATTTTTTTGTTTTTCAAATGACACCGAGAGCAGATGTAAGGAAGGAACAGATATGATCTTTTATTATGGTTTCTTCTTGATTAGTTGCAACCTTTCCTCTTGTTTGCCATTAGCTAGATCTCTAAAGTTCCCTATTCATCAGCTGCTTTAAATCTTTCGACAGGGAAATTGCAAATAAAGGAGCCACATTTGTACAGGCAAGCTTATTTACATACGTGCAGTTTGTGTACAAGTTTTTTGATTTTAGTAAATTTATATTGAATGAAAAATATTTTGGACATACAAAGTTTTGCAGTCCAGAATAACCTCTAGTTGATGAGAAGGCACCTGTTGGAATGTTCCAATAGCATTGTAAGTTAAGACGTTCATTAAATATTTTAATTAAATATCATTTACTCTGTAACTTCTTGAAGACGTTGACCAAGTTAATTGATGATGGTAGAAGGGTTTCAAGAAGTATCTGAAATTCTAGTCAAAAAGATAGTTCTGGGAAAGATTTAAAATTCTAGGGCATTACAGCATGGTGGCTCAGTGATTAGCACTGCTGCCTCACAGCACCAGGCTCAATTCCAGCCTCGGGTGACTGTCTTTGTGGAGTTTGCACATTCTCCCCGTGTCTGTGTGGGTTTGCTCCGGTTTCCTGCTACAGTCCAAAGATGTACAGGTCAGGTGATTAGCTATGGTAAATTGCAATGGGTTAGGTGCATTAGTCAGAGGGAAAGTGGTCTGGGTAGGTTACTCTTTGGAGAGTCGGTGTGGACTGGTTAGGCCGAAGGGCCGGTTTCCACACTGGAAGGAACCTAATCTAATGATAGAATCCCTGGTGCCAATCTACATCCTTGCTTGTATGAAATAATTACAATCTTGTTACTGCTTCAAAGCGTGACAATGATCACTTATGGGAGAAAGTGAGGACTAAAGATGCTGTCGAGTCAGAGGTGAAAAGTCTGGTGCTGGAAAAGCAATGCACGTCAGGCAGCATCCGAGGTGCAGGAGAGTTGACATTTCGGGCCTAAGCCCTTCATCAGGAATGATTGCTTATGCTTTGGTGTACTAGAAATTCTCTCTTGTCCTTTTTTTTTGCCAGAATAAAGAACGATAAGGGATACAGTTTACGACTACTTACACAAATTTGCTGATGAAAGGGTGATAATTAATCAGACTAGATTTTTTTTTAACAGGAGTCTTGTGCGTACAGCAGACTTCAGTATAGGTGAAGTCACCATAGGCTTCTTTCTCAATAGGGAGAGATGACTGTTGGTGGTTTAACTTAAGACTCACTATGCTTCCGGGGAGAGGTTGAGAAGGAAAGTCCTTCATTGTAACCTCAACCAATATGGGAATTGAACTCTCACTGTTGGCATCACTGTTCTTTACAAACTGGTCATCCATGTAACAGCACTGCCAGGCAATGCACATTTCCACAGTTAAAAAGGAGCTCATTCAGCACCTCAAGCTGGTTGCACACAAATATGTGGAAACCATGCAGCCCATCAACACTACTGAACAAGAAATATTCTTCAGTAATATACATTTTCAGGTAGATGGCAAGTTTTACAATTACATAGAAACATGTTGGTTAGGAACATAGCTGGTTCTTGGGGTGCCAAAATGTTGTGACAGGCTGTACTGTTCACAGGTTCTGCACACTGAGCCACATTTTGATATCACATTAAGTGAACTGACCCTGCGTGGCACTGACATCTGCAATGGGGGAGCACTAGCAAGTGGTGGAATAGGTTTGTCCCCTCCATAAATTCCAGCTGCTCATTTTCTGTCCTGTACTAAATCCCATTCATCTAGAACATCCATCTTTCTAATCTACATCTCTCTCCACTATTATAAATATACTCAACACTAATCCTAATCCCTCATCCATGGCTTAACATTTGCCCCACATCAATTTCCATTGTGGAATGTCTTGGAATTGTTTTCATATTAAAAACATTGAATTAATATGATTGTACTCCAAACCGGACTCCCAATTCATAGCAGTGCTATTTATTTGATACTGTCCAAGAAAACTACTTTGACTTATGTCATCACATTCTTTGTGACTGAGGTTTGAGGTTTTTATGCAGTTTCTTCATCTTTCGGGATTCAGTTCTGTTGTGGCAAAAGATACATTGATGTATTCTTGATTTGTTTAGGAAGATCTTGCAGAAATATGGAGTGACAGAGGATTTGCTATTGCAGTGTTCTCGAAGGGAAGAGTCTTGCTTGGACACATTGCCATGCCTGTACAACAGCATTGCCGATGGCTGGAGTGATCTTGATTCACTTGTCAACTTAGTCAAAGCTACAGTAAAGGATGAACAAAAGAAAATTGTCTGGCTTGAAGACTCACTCTAATGTGTTGGTCTAAGGATTGGGCACAAGCATAGCTGAAGGGTTATTAAGTAGCGAGTGAACTATCCCTTCTTAATACATAGGTATAGAAATAAATTATCGTTGGTATGCTTTCAGAGGATTTTGTTAAATTTTCATGCATACCACTGGAAACACACGTTTCTATTAAATATAAAAGTGAATAACCTATTTGTATATTTTTGGGTGTGCTTTCTTTGTGCAGCTCCTGCCATTCCCTCTCTCCTACTGGTTGGGAATCATAGTAGCTTTGAGAGAAAAAAAAGAACACTCTTATTGGGTATCGAACAAAAATAAAAGAACTTACTTCATTTGTAGGGTACAGTTATTCTGTGAGTGCTGACTAAGAAACAATTTATTTGAATAAAAGCAGTCTACTCAAAATGTTTGAATATTTATAATAGAAACAAGCAGTTGTGGTGGTGGGAATATTTCCAATTAATTTCTATGATAATGATTAAAGTTATAGAAAGATATTTTTGTAAAAATATTACATAGGGCATTTTATTGCACTTAGCAAACGGGCTGCAAGAAGGCAGCTCACAATCATTTTCTCAAAGGAAATGAAGGAGCTTGGTAATATGCATTAAAAATTGCAAGCAGATGGAAAGTGTTGGCAAGTAGCTGTAAGCTTAGGGCTGGTACACAAGGCTCAGGATATTTAAAACCGTCCTTGTGAGGCAAGAGTAGCATTTCCTATCCTGGGTTCATAAAAATTGAGAAAGACTGATCCTTTCAGGATTCCTCTTATTCTAATTACTCTTAGCAATAGGGATACAGGGCTTTCCTGATCGGGACATCTTATTAAAATAAGAGTCGGGCTATCACTGTATCATTGGACTCCAATTTGTAAAGTATCAAATAAACAACCTGGTCAAAGGAGCAGGTTAAAACTTACTACAATTACCACAAATATTGCCCTGATCAGTGGCACCCACATCTCAAAAAGTAGTAATTTTTAAAAAACAGAAACATCATTCCTTTTTTCCATACTTTGTAAAGTCTTAAGATTTTTTTTTCATGTTTAAGGAAGATTTATAGAAACAGAAGTTGTCAATGGGATACAGTTGCAATGATAAAACAATTTGACACCTGTGAATGCATGCAGTAGCAATGTGGTTATATGAATTAGTTTTGTGCATCACAAGTGACAGCCACTTTAGTATTTGTCTTCATAATATTACTTATTGCCAAATACTTATGCTGCCATCTGTTGTTTCACTATTACTTGGAACGTTGTGTATTTATATGTACAATATCTATTTAAAATGTTTGTTTTTTAGACAGCTGCATGTTTCCATGCACAAAAAACTCTGCAGGAGTCCATTTTCTTTCGTATGAAACAGTCATTATATTATTTAAATACTTGAGATGTTTCAAGTGACATGTTTGATTTGCTTGAACCACTGTGATACTGTGAACAATACTGTAAATATTTGAAGTGTGAGAACTGAATGAACCGTAATCTATGATGTACCATTATAAATCATCATCCAATTGTTTCCAAAAGATCAAATATTTAACATCTTGAAATTGTTTAAATATATAAATTGAATATCGGACATCCCTAAAAAGTGATAAATATTTTTGTATCTCAGAGATGCATTATCCAATTTCTGTCAGTTAAATAATTTAAGTAAACCAATTTGTCTCTTTTACATACAAAAATTATCGTTGTTAGGCCATATTTCAAAAACCAAATAGTCATCCCTGTTCGTAGTCAACTCTGTGTTTCTATTTGTCTTTCATTGTATTGAAATATGTACATGAAAAATTGTATATAAAGACTAGGCTTGGAAATATGTATTAAAAATTGCAAGCAGATGGAAAGTGTTGGCAAGTAGCTGTAAACTTAGTGCTGGTGCACAAGACCCAGGGTATCTAAAACCATCCTCGTGAGGCAAGAGTAGCATTTCCTATCCCGGGTTCATAAAAATTGAAAAAGACTGATCCTTTCAGGATTCCTCTTATTCTAATTACTCTCAGCAAAAGGGATACAGGGCTTTCCCAATCGGGACATCTTATTAAAATAAGAGTCAGGCTATCACCGTATCATTGGACTCCAATTTGTAAATTATTAAATAAACAACCTGGTCAAAGGAGCAGGTTAAAACTTACTACAATTACCACAAGATAAACTGGATTAAAAATCAACCATTTCTACTTCTATTTGTCACATGTATGTTTTCTAGATTCTCACCTTTTCCTTTGACTTGTACCCAGACCAACAAATGTTCACTCACCTCCACCTGTGTGTTTCTTTCCAATTTCAGAAATCTCTGTAATTCCACTGAGTTCCTCTAGACAAAACGTGAGCCTATATAGAACTAGCTCTGCCTGACTTTTCAACAACTATGTCGAACACAGTCTGACTTATGCTTCTCTCTGCCATCCTCTTCTTCTATAAAAATAACTATTTTGGTGCTTCCTCCTTTTTTCACTTTTATTATTATATACTACATTGCTTCCACTTTCCAGCTCCCTTTTATGGGCATTCCAGCTCTAGATTTTTCTTTCTTGAATTTGTCTGGTCTCCCATTAGATTTTCAATAAGCATCTATGCAAATTTGGTGATAGTAAGTGCAGTTTTCCTTATTTAAGTCTTTCATATATATTTGTAAATTGTAATCCCAGCACTGAATTCTGTGGGCGTTCCACGATTTACACATAGCCATTCTGAAAATGTCTCCTTATCCAAACTTCCTGTAATCTATTCATTAGCCAATCCGCTATCAACACTATGGGATCTTTTTAAGTAGTCTTACATTCAGTATTTGGGTACTCTTCAGTCATATTAACTATCCACTGTTTGGGCCTTAGCTGTATCTGTCAATTTGTTACAATGTGGGACTACTGGTGCTAGCAAATTTATTTGACATTGAATGCAAGAAGGGATAATCAGGTAAAAATTTGGACACAAGCATATATTGGTGTCACTGGGGTATTTGTGTCGGCATAATTTTTTTTCTGGAATGCACTGTGGAGCCAGTATTTTTGTATTGATTTCAGGTCTGATTTGTAATTTTTTCCTGTGCTTCCAACTGCTTAAATTTCACTTCTGAGAAACATTATTTTTCTGGGCCACAGCTGATGAGAATTTTTCAGTTTTGTTGATTTGCAGACCCTTCTATTACCTTTCCAATGATATTCAGCTGGTATGATGTCAAAAATAGGTGTTCGGTCCCTTCAACATGACTCACTCACGAGGCTTTAACAGCCATATGGCACCAACCATAAAGTGTTGATTCTAAAAAAAACTCTTCTTGTGAATCAATGTCCAGTCAGCAGAAATGAAGGTAAGGAGCAGGACATTGAAGGATGTGAAGAAAAATCTTTAGACTCAGAGGTTGGTGGGAATCTGGAACTTCCTTTAAGGGTATTGGGGGCAGAAACCCAGAAAACAAACACTTTAGCAAGTGTACACATTATTCTAAAACATACAAAGTTATGGGTTAAATGCTGGAAAACAGGATTAAAATAGTTAGGTGGTTGTTTTTGATCATTGCAGACTTGATGGACCAAAGGGCCTTTTTTCTGTGCTGTAGATGTATATTATGCTAATTCAATTATGCCAGAACAAAAAAAAAACCCTGGAATTTTCTCCCCTTTCTACCAGTGTCTGCCTACATTGGAAGAATGTAGTTGGTCTTGCTGTTGTAGTATAGGGTTCTACTATTTTGGGCACAGCAACGTACAAAATTCTCATAGCTTCTATGAAAACCATTGCATGCGCCCCCACCTAAAATGACAAAAAATGGCCCAGACTTTGTTGGTAAGGGTAAAGGAATAATGCTGACTGTTCACTTCGCTGACAAAATTTGTTTCTGACTTCTGCGTGAAGTCAGAAGTGCTGCATATAATCAGACTTCAGAATCTTCAGAAACAGTGGCTAAACCAGGAAGTACAACTCAAGTAAATTTTTTTCAGAACATGAAATAATTATCAGGAAAGCTAGATGAGGTTATAAGAAAATTAAAGTCAGAGTCAAATGTACAGCATGGAAACAGACCCTTCAGTCCAACCCGTCAATGCTGACCAGATATCCCAACCCAATCTAGTCCCACCTGCCAGCACCCAGCCCATATCCCTCCAAACCCTTCCTATTCATATACCCATCTAGATGCCTTTTAAATGTTGCAATTGTACTAGCCTCCACCACTTCCTCTGGCAGCTCATGCCATACATGCATTACCCTCTGCATGAAAAAGTTGCCCCTTAGGTCTCTTTTATATCTTTCCCCTCTCACCCCAAACCTATGCCCTCTACTTCTGGACTTCCCCACCCCAGGGAATCTATTTATTCTATCCATGCCCCTCATGATTTTATAAACTTTTATAAAGTCACCCCTCAGTCTCCAACGCTCCAAGGAAAACAGCCCCAGCCTATTCAATCTCTCCCTCTTGCTCAAATTCTCCAATCCTGGCAACATCCTTATAAATCTTTTCTGAACTCTTTCAAGTTTCATGACATTTTTCTGATAGGATGGAGACCAGAAACGCATGCAGTATTCCAAAAGTGGCCTAACCAATATCCTATACAGACGTTACAAGACCTCCCAACTCTTTACTCAATACTCTGACCAATAAAGGAATGCATACCAAACACCTCCTTCACTATCCTATCTATGGGCGACTCCCATAGTTATGAACCTGCACTCCAAGGTCTCTTCGTTCAGCAACGCTCCCTAGGCCCTTACCGTTAAGTGTATAAGTCCTGCTAAGATTTGCTTTCCCAAAATGTAGCACCTGACATTTATCCAAATTAAACTCCATCTGCCACTTCTCAGACCATTGGCCCATCTGATCAAGAGGTAATCTGAGGTAACCTTCTTCGTTGTCCACTACACCTCTAACTTTAGCGTCATCTGCAAACATACAACTATACCTCTTATGCTCACATCCAAATAAGTGATGAAAAATATTGGACCCAACACCAATCCTTGTGGCATTCCACCGGTCACATGCCTCCAGTCTGAAAACAATCCTCCAACACCTCTGTCTTCTACCTTCAAGTAAGTTCTGTATCCAAATGGTTAGTTCTCTCTGTATTCCATGAGATCTAACTTTGCCAACCAGTCTGCCATGGGGAAACTTGTTGAACATCTTACTGAAGTCCTTATGGATCGTGTCTACCGCTCTGCCCTCAAAAAACCTCTGTTACTTCTTCAAAAAAACTCAATCAAGTTTTTGACTCTTATTTCTCACGCACAAAGTCACGTCGACTATCCCTAATCAGTTCTTGCCTTTGCAAATACATGTACATCCTGCCCCTCAGTATTCTCTCCAACAACATCTCTAGCTTCCCATAGCAACTTCTCTAGCTTCCCATAGAGTTTGAGGGTACACCTGATCAGGTCCTGGGGATTTATCCACTTTTATGCATTTCAAGACATCCAGCACTTCCTCCTCTGTAATATGGACATTTTTCAAGATGTCACCATCTATTTCCCTACAATCTATATCTTCTATGTCCTTTTTCACAGTAAATACCGATGTAAAATACTTGTTTAGTATCGCCCCCATCTGCTGCAGCTCCACACAAAGGCAGCCTTGCTGATTTTTGAGGGGTCCTAATTGCTCCCTAGTTACCTTTTTGACCTTATGTATTTTAAGAAGGTTTACTAAAAGATTTACTAAAAGAAATTCTAGCATTTATGAATGAATGACACTGCAGCACTTGTAGAATCATTAGCAATTATTACTTCGCACACCATTAGAAAATAATTTACACCTGAATGCACCATCCCTAACCTTAGAACCAAAATGAATACCTGAGCACATCCACGTTATATTTCATTAGCTGTTTGTTTACCACCTGACCTTTGGAATCATTTTGTGGCAGTTTACATGCCCGCCTGATTTTGCATCATCAGAAATATTAAATATATTACTCTCAGAACGTCTGGCCAAGTCATTAATATTACTGAGAGTCCCCAGCCCTGATCTCTGTGATCTCTCCAGCAGTTAGTCTGCCAACTTAAGTGTAATGTTAATCCTTCTTCTCTGCTTCCTGTTAATCAATCCTTCAACTCCATGAGTTCTTTATTACGGCACTGTATCAAATGCTTTCTAGAAGTCTATGAATACACTTCTACTGATTCCCCTGGATCTATACTCCTTTGATCAACACCTCTGCCATTTTCTTACTCTTTATGATTTCGTCAGGGCTATGACCAACAGTGCGCCACTAGGATCAGTGCTGTGTCCACTGTTGTTCATCATTTATGTAAACAATTTGGATGAGAATATAGGAGGCATAATTAGAAAGCTTGCAGTTTACACAAAATTGGTGGTCGAGTGGACTGTGAAGGTTATCTATGAGTACAATGGAATTTTGATCAACTGGGTCAGTGGACTGAGGAATTGTAGACAGTGTTTAATTTGCATAAATGCAAGGTGGTGCATTTTGGCAAGACAAGCTAGGGGCATGCGACTGAACAGCATCCTAGGGGTACAGGTATGTAATTCCTTCAAAGTGGCATCACAGATAGGGCAGCATTTGGCATACTGACCTTCATCAGTCACAGCACGGAGTACAGATGTCAAGTTAAAGATGTAGAAGACATTGGTAAGTGCTGTGTACAATTCTGATCACCCTGCTAATGGGAAGGATGCCATAGGTGCAAAAAAAAAATTAGAGTGTGATGCTGGAAAGGCACAGCAGGCCAGGTAGCATCCGAGGAGCAGGAGAATTGACGTTCCAGGCATGAACCCTTCTTCAGGAATGAGGATGGTGTGTCAAACAGGGCTGAGATAAAAGGTGGGGGGAGGGGGGAAAGAGAGAGAGCAAGAAGATGATTGCAGGTCAAGAGGGCGGTGGAGAACATCGTCAACCACATCGGAGGGGAAATTACAGTCTTTGAAGAAGGAGGCCATTTGGGCTGGGAGTGGAGGTTGGGTTGGTGGGGGGGTGTGGACCTGACAAGGGAGTTGCGAAGGGAGAGGTCTCTCCGGAACCAGAGGAGGAGAAGCGGTGGAGAGCACCGTCGAGCACATCTGAGGGTAAATTGTGGTCTTTGAAGAAGGCAGCCATTTGGGCTGTTCAGTAGTGGAATTGGTCCTCCTGGGAGCAGATGTGGTGGAGGCAAAGGAATTGGGAATATGGGATGACGTTTTTACAGGGATCCCATATTACACCATCCCATATTCCCAAATCCTTTGCCTCCGCCGCATCTGCTCCCAGGAGGACCAATTCCACTACCGAACAGCCCAAATGGCCACCTCCTTCAAAGACCGCAAATTCCCCTTAGCTGTGCTCGACGATGCTCTCCACCGCATCTCCTCCACTTCCCGCACCTCCGCCCTTGAACCTTGCCCCTCCAATCACTACCAGGACAGAACCCCACTGGTCCTCACCTTCCACCCCACCAACCTCCGGATACATTGTATCATCCTCCGTCATTTCCACCACCTCCAAACAGACCCCACCACCAGGGATGGATTTCCCTCCCCACCCCTGTCAGCGTTCCGGAGAGACCACTCCCTCTGCGACTCCCTCGTCAGGTCCACACCCCCTACCAACCCAACCTCCACTCCCAGTACCTTCCGCTGCAACCACAAGTGCAAAACTTGCACCCACACCGGTGCAAACCACCCCCCCCCCAGCCTATCACCCTCACCTCTTTCCACCACGAAGATAACCTTGCTGTACACAGAATTGTACACAGCACTTACCAATGTCTTCTACAGCTTTAACTTGACATCTGTACTCTGTGCTGTGACTGATGAAGGTCAGTATGCCAAATGCTGCCTTTGCTGCCCTGTGATGCCACTTCGAAGGAATTACATACATGTACCCCTAGGATGCTGTTCAGTCACACACCCCTAGCTTGTCTTGCCAAAATGCACCACCTTGCATTTATGCGAATTAAACGCCATCTACCATTCCTCAGTCCACTGATCCAGTTGATCAAAATTCCATTGTACTCATAACCTTCTTCACAGTCCACTCTACCACCAATTTTGTGTAAACTGTAAGCATTCTAATTATGCCTCCTATATTCTCATCCAAATTATATACATAAATGATGAACAAAAGTGGACACAGCACTGATCCTAGTGGCACACTGTTGGTCATAGCCCTGAAGAAATCAAAGAATAAGAAAATGGGAGAGGTGTTGATCAAAGTTTTGTTTTTCTTTGAGTAGGATAGATCAAGGGGAAATCAGTAGAAGTGTATTCGTAGACTTCTAGAAAGCATTTGATACAGTGCCATACAAAAGAATTCATGGAGTTGAAGGATTGATTAACAGGAAGCAGAGAAGAAGGATTAACATTACATTTAAGTTGGCAGACAAACTGCTGGAGAGATCACAGATCAGTGCTGGGGACTTGGCACCCACTTGCACCTCCCCCCGGCCTATCACCCTCACCTCTTCCACCTATTGTATTCCCAGCACCCCTCCCCCCCCACCCTTTATCTCAGCCCACTTGGCACATCAGCTTCATTCCTGAAGAAGGGCTTATGCCCGAAACGTCGATTCTCCTGCTCCTCAGATGCTGCCTGGCCTGCTGCGTTTTTCCAGCACCACACTTTTCAACCCTGGTCTCTACCATCTGCAGTCCTCGCTTTCTCCCAAAAGATATTACAGAATGTTACCGAGACTGGGAGGTTTGGATTATATGGTGGGGCACAATAGACTGGGACTTTTTTCCCTGGTGTTGGAGGCTGAGGAATGACTTTATAGAGGTTTATAAAACAATGAAGGGCATCAGTAAGGTAAATAACCATGGTCATTTCTCCAAGGTAGGGGAGTCCAAAACTTAATGGCACAGGTTTAGGTTAGAGAAAAAGATTTAAAAGGGCATGAGGGGCAACATTTTTACTCAGAGGGTGGTAGGTACATAGAACGAGCTGCCAGAGGATATGGTAGAGACAGGTACAATTATAACACTTAGAAGACATTTGGACAGGTACATGAATCGGAAAGGTTGAGAGAGATATAGGCCAAAGTAGGAAAATGGGACTAGTTTAGTTCAGGAAACTTAGTTGACATGGACAAGTTTGGCCAAGGGGCCTATTTCTGTGCTGTATGACTTGAAGACATTTGGATCATTCACTCAAAGTTTGCCTTCAGCCACAAGGAGATGCTCTGAAACCGGACAGGAAACAACTTTTAGGACTAATGCAGCTGCAGACAACATACTTGGACAAATACAAGCCTACTCACATGATGCTATAGATTGACTGCAACATGAAGCTCAACCAGGTTTTTTTAAGCAGATCCAGCAGACAAACCCAATGAGTTCTTTAGTAAAGATTTTAATAACTACGCATCACAAACACCAATTGATCTGTAGAATTCAACTGAGGAGGTATTGCCATACCTCAACAATCAAATGGCTGAACATTAAGCAGAATGAACACAAGCATTCAAGTACTAATGGTAAGATCAGCACGAACAAAATATTGATTTCCTATTCCAACGGGATGGTTAAATGTGATAATTTGAAAACGCTATGGAAAATTACACTTGCTGAGATTAGCATATATTTGAAAAAAAATTGTTAATTGAGAAAATTTTGTTCTGATTAAGCATTTATACTTGACCAAAGTGTACCCCAGCAAAAGGAAATACTGCCAGCTTATTGTTGCACCACATGTTGCCTGAACTATTATTTAAAGTTTCATATTTTCTCAGCACCATTTGTACCTGCAAATGTTTCAAATAAAAGAATGAGTTACATTCTGCATACAAATGCTCAACCTGATTAGCATTATAGTCTAAAATTATAGTCAAAACTATGAAGACACTAAAATAAAATTATATTTTGACTATGACTCTAAGTGAGGTGGAATGAAAACTGGTGAGAAAAATAAAACTAAGGTATTTCAGTACAGCATGAATTGTTTTGGGACTTAATTCACACTATTTTTCAGGTTTATGTTGATCCTAAGAGACCACATTCTTGACAAGATGCTAAGTCAAAATATTCTTCTATTGTATTCAGTTTTTCAATTTAAATAATTTTGAACCAAACTTTTCAATCTTGTTGGAGACTGTTACTTTTGCATGCACAAAGGTTACTTGCCCCATGTCAGCTCAAACCTGCATTTGAACATACACTATTTTAGTATCTTGAAGAGTCAAATGGTGCTGAACATCCGCACTTCTGACTAAGATGGAGGGAAGCTCATTTTTGAAGCAGCTGAGAATAGTTGGGGCTAAGTCAATTTAGAATTCAGATACAAAGTTCCTGTCATCACTGAAATTTCTGAATGGGGTTCAAATAGTACATGGAATAATTAAGAATGCTAAAGGATCACTGAATGTCACTAAATTAAAAACATTCTTACCTAATGATAGATATGGATATCGTGTCTTTTGGTCTGAAATTTGATGGATACAAACAAATTGTTAGAACTAAAACAATTGATAAACTATAAACTATGCCCATGACCAATAATTCCAGGTCAAAGCAAATCCCAGAATCTTCTTTACTTTCTCTTGAATCAGAAACTAAGTGAAGTTCAACAAAAGATGATAAAACCTGACACAATCAATACCCTGTGGGGAAAACTTGAAAACTGACGTGAGGTCAAACCTAGTTACAAATTTTGTATCTTAAAAGTGGGAGATCATCATCATGCTGTGAAATTATATTTGGTTTTCAACTGCTCTGGTCATCAACTCAAGTTAAAATGGTTCTTGCTCCATCATTAAAAAAAAAGGACTGAAAGTATGTCTCAGTGTGAAGGAGCCCAGCAACCCTAACTCTGTAACCAGTAGGAGTGTGCAAGGTTTGTGGCTGAGGCTCAAGGTGCAAAGGGGACCAGAAAGCACTGCAACCACAATCGACAATCAGGGATCTTGTGTATACATCATAAGGATCATGGAAGTCAGAAACATTTATCTCCACAAATTCCACAGTCAACAGCAAAGCTGAGATAAGACATCAGTTTTACGGTTTTCCACTATTACTTTACTCTGAATCACTTGTAACAAAGGCTCAATCTCCTACTGCCAGGGTCCAGGCAGGATCCTGCATGATGCTGTCAAGATCATAGTATGCTCACAAATGCCTGATAAGTAACTCACTAATTGGTTAACATATTACCTGTCAACAACAGGCATATTGCCACTGCAATTGCAGTTGCCCTTCCAAAAAAAAGGAGATGGAACATATCGTAGAGTCGGAATAGCCTTGCTCTAAGCTGCAAAATTCAGTAGAAATGTAATAACTTCATAACTAAATACATCTGTCCTTTGTTTTAGCATATTCAGTAAAGATAGTCCAAATCAATTTATTTTTAAATTAGAAAAATAAATCATTTCTCCGATATAAAATAGTGCCAAAGTTGTATTGGAATAGTTTCCTTACTTTTTTTGTAGCAGGTACAAAAAAAGAACATGGCTTCAAAATTACAAAAAATGGATCTCTATTGATTAGCACAGTCTTAACTTGAGAAACAAACAATACATCGCAATGTTTATGAAAACGTTTGAGTTATTAGCCGTCCAATAAATTAAATAGTATCTGTCTGCTCACTTGACAGTGCAACTGTTTTGTGTAGATCAAACTCCTTTCATACTTACTAAAAGCAAAATATTCCATTGACAGGAATTTCTTTAATGGCCTGTTTAACTTTTTTTTTTGTTGCTGCATTATTGTTGCAACATAATGAAAATGTACAAAATCTGATTGAGTGCAGAATCCACAGGCTCAAATTGTCCAGTTGCTTTTCACTCCTTGAATTTCCATTCTTGTCGACACATAGGACAATGCTGCTGCACCTGCTGGGAGTTCAGCCATTTCAAGATACAGTGCATATGGAAACAATGAGAGCACTGACCCCACACCAATGGGCAGTCATCTCCTGGAACTTTACCTGAAACACAAACATTTCTATAATCAGTTCATGCAATGTTTCTCAGCCCTTTTTTGTTATGCTACTAGTTCATGAATAATTAAAATGTCTGTGCCCATTACGAAAGCAACATTTGAATCAAAAGATGCAAAAAACTGTTTTGGCAGCTGCAGCCTAAAAATGTTTTAACTAAAATTTAAATTCAATTTAGTTTATATCAGAGTTCAAATTCAACTGTAAGAAAATATGAACAAAATAAAATGAAACCAGCTTTCATATTATTGAGGTTATAATTTAATTTTCATGATTTTAAATATCTACCATTGCTCAGAAAGAAATTCCAGCCATGTATGTTCGATTTTAACAACTATTGCAGTTCAGCCAACAAGAGCAGTCAATGTTACCACCCAGGTATATATTAAGCACTGTTCAAACTATGATCTTGCAACTTTTAGGAATGATGATACAACTGAGCACAATGATTAGTTACTGTGTAAATGCAACAAATGCTAGAGATCACAGCAGGTCAGACAACATCCATGGAGATTCAGCAAGCTAACATTTCGAGTCTAGATGACTCTTCATCAGAGCTAGCTCACATTAACTGTAGTTCATTTCACACGTCTGTGCTCAGATTTACAGCAGTGCTCAGTCTAACAGTGACTAAGATTTTCAGGAAGGGTTCTGAGCTTTTCCAGAAACTTTTGTTTTTGTTTCCAATTTATAAAATCCAATGTTCTTTCGGTTTTTATTTAAAATTTTCAACCTTGCTTTCAACTCAATCCATAACCGACATCCTACCAGCCCTACAAAATATTGCTTTAATTATGGCCTCAAGTGACCCAATTTTAGTTACTCCACCTATGTCTTCAGCTGTCCAGGCCCTAACATCTAAAATGCCCAC
This sequence comes from Hemiscyllium ocellatum, assembly GCF_020745735.1. Classification (NCBI taxonomy): domain Eukaryota; kingdom Metazoa; phylum Chordata; class Chondrichthyes; order Orectolobiformes; family Hemiscylliidae; genus Hemiscyllium; species Hemiscyllium ocellatum. Next base: position 21,212,109 of record NC_083425.1, on the reverse strand, counting down.
CAGAAGCATTGGTCTCTTTCTCTATGATGCTCCTTAGAAATCTATCTTTTGACTTTTTTTACCATCTGATCTAATAGCTCGTTATAAAAAAAAGGATGGGACATTAAGTCACAAAGTCTCTGAAGAACCTCAAAACATTCTATTAAAGGCACTATATAAATACACGTAGTAGTATCAACTGCAACGAGTGAGATGTAAATATACCTAGATATCTTAAGCGAGTGTGTTCAACAGTGAAAAAAATTTCAATCCCAAATTCGTGGGCGGCACGGTGGCACAGTGGTTAGCATTGCCGCCTCTCAGCGCCTGAGACCCGGGTTCAATTCCCGACTCAGGCGACAGGCTGTGTGGAGTTTGCATGTTCTCCCCGTGTCTGCGTGGGTTTCCTCCGGGTGCTCCGGTTTCCTCCCACAGTCCAAAGATGTACGGGTCAGGTGAATTGGCTATGCTAAATTGCCCGTAGTGTTAGGTAAGGGGTAAATGTAGGGGTATGGGTGGGTTGCGCTTCGGTGGGTCGGTGTGGACTTGTTGGGCCGAAGGGCCTGTTTTCACACTGTAAATCTAATCTAATCTAATCTAATCAAATCAAATCAGGATAAGGCTATCCCCATGTACTTGCTGGAGTTTGCAATTATTAAGATGCTGTATTCCGTGAAAACAGTATAGTATGGAGCAGTACCAGTTCAATATACACCACGAGAAACAATTAACGGGTAAGTCAGTGTAATGAAACTTACTTCTATTACATTTTGTAAATGGCCACTTCTAAACCAGATTACAGTTCTTTCCCAGTTATAATTACTATAGCGGAAAGGATAATTTGTTGACCAGAAAACACCTTTAGTGTAGTGCCTATTTCATATAATAACAGATTAAATTTTAGATTATCAAGCATCTTGTTTAAGTCTGACAAAACCTTAATTTTGAAAATGAACTTGGATTAGCTTCTGTTCAACTATATGCACAGCATTTAAACAGAAAAATGTAAACATGATATAGGAGTTAGGTGTTGGAGAGGGATTTGGGGATCTCCAATCTCCTGGTTTGGAGGCTCACCCTCCCCCCCTCCTTTCCTCCATACCCTCCCTGTCTCATCCCCACTCTCCCTTCCTCTATCCCTCCATCATTCCCCGTACTCACAGTCCGGGCAGCAGCCGTTAAACGCCGTGCGGCAAATGCCACAATTCTCGTCGTTAGCCACCCAGAACCAGGTAGCGATGGCGTTCCAGCGCTTCACCTTGACCCGCATTGAGGCGGTTGTGCGGCCGAGGCCTGCCGTCACGAGCCGGGGGTGGGGGGCGGGGGATCGGGATCACGCTCCATTCATCAGGTCTGGCCTGTTTTTAACTTCACAATAAGCACTGAACGGAACACAATCTTCCGAATTACATTTCATTCGCCCCATCAACCCAAAAAAACAAAATTCTAAAACGGGAGTCTGCACAACAACAGGGAAGTTTCAGAGTTTGGATTTTTCTATTATCGATTTTGTTTCTGGGGTTGATTCCCCGTGTCTGGAAGGTCCGTTCCAGGCGCTTTGATTGGGTCGATCAGCGCCTCTTTCTGATTGGCTGTTCCTCGTGACGCTTCTGATTGGCTGGTTTGAACAGAGAAGTGGGAGGTTTATGTTTCTTGTGATATAGGATTAGATCAATAGGAAGAGAGTTGATCCATTGAGAAAGAGCAGATCCATTGAGAGAGAACTGATCCATTGAAATAGACCATATCCTCCAAGAGGAATCAAGTCCATGGAGTCGTACAGATCTAGAGCACAGAAAAGGGCCCTTTGGTCTTTACATCCACACCGGTCAAAAACAACTGCCATATCTGTTATAATCACATTTTCCAGAACTTTGCTCGTAGCCTTGTGTGCCTTGGTATTACAAATGAACATCCAAATACTTTCTTAATGCTAAGGGGGTTTCTGCTTCTCCCACCTTGACATGCAGTGATTTCCAGATTCAGAGTGAAAAAGTTTTTTCCTAACACCTTATGTAAGCTTTCTGCCAATTACATTAAATTTATGCCATCAGTCATCTATCCCTCCAGCAAGGAGAAGGTTTCTTTCTGTCTGACCTATCTATGCTCCTTATAATTTTAAATGTGGCATGCACATGTGTCCTTTCAATCACCTCTGATCTAAGGAAAATAACCATGGTCTGTCCAAACTCTCCTAATAACTGAAACTTTCCGAGCCAAGCAGCATCATGGTAAATCTCGTCTGTACCCTCTCTTGTGCTATCCCTTCCCACCTATAATGTGGATTCCAGAACTGTATGTGAAACAGTTGCTGTGGTCTAACTAATGTTTTACACACTTCCAGCATAATACTCCCGCCCTAAGAGACTAAGCTTCAGCTAAGAAAGGCAAGTATCCTATTTACCTTATTAACCCTTGTATCTATCTGTTCCGATACCTTAAGAGACCCATGGAAAGCACACCCCTGATCGCGATTTTTGAGAAGATTTGTAGCTCAAGTTGTAAGTTTGCTTGCTGAGCTGATAGGTTTGTTCTCAGACGTTTCACCACCATGCATCATGCTCTGTCCCACTTTCCATTTACAGGGGAACCTCGATTATTCAAATGTGATGGGCAGGCACTATTTTGTTCGGATAATTGATTATTCGGCTAATCGATTAAATGCCTTTCTTCTGGGGCTTGGAGTTTTAAAAGTCTGCTCCCCGTTCAGGAGACTGCAGCAGCACACAGCACGTGATGCCTCGCCCCCTGTCCCCAATCCCTTACAACACCGCCCCTGCCCCCAACACCACCCCTACACCCAACACCGCGATCCCCCCAATGCAGCATCGCCCCCCCCCCGCCACCAAGACCCCAACTCTGTCCAACACTGCCCCACCTCCACTGTGCAACACCACCCGTTCCCTGTAACCTCGTACATGCCCGGGGCAGCTGGACTGGACACCAACAAAAGACTGCTGCAATTGCCTTTGTGGGGTAAGTCTCCAAATAGCCGAACAAACACACACACACACACACACACACACACACACACACACACACACACACACACACACACAGCCACATCCACACACACAACAACCTTTTTGACAGGTTCCACCTTTGCCCTTTACAGGTCACTGTTGGAGAGATTATGTGGGGAAGGGGGTTTAGGGTACACCCCTGTGTAGAACTCCAGGCAAAGTGTGGGGAGAGAGAGCGAGGGTGGGCAGTCATTTGGAGACGGTGCCTGTTTAATCATTGTAAACAAAAGACGCGATCACTGTTGGCAACATGTATTTGATGTAATGTTTCCATCAGGACCTCGAGATCTGCTTCAGATAATCCGATTTTCAGGTAATCGGTATTCGGATAATCGAGGTTTCTTTGTATGTGCCTTGGTCTGTTATGGTGGGTGATATCATTTCCGAGTCTTTTGCTCAAAGGTTGGTAAATGGAGTCCAAGTCGATGTGTTTATTGATGGAGTTCCAGTTTGAATGCCGAGCTTCTAGGAATCCCCATTGCTGTTCTCGAGACCTAAGCAGAAAAAAAAATGAAGCTCATGACAGAAATGGTTGCAAGAGATTGAGATTGCTTATTGAAATAATGAGCAACTGGGAGGTCAGGATCATTCTTGGAGACAGAACAGAGGTGTTGTGTTTCTCCAGGGTTCTCTATGTTTGTTTCAGATTTCCAACATCTGCAGTATTTTGCCTTTATTCATGCTGCAGTTTAATGGGCTAATAATTAAACCAGGTGGATCCAACACACCACGCTTCTATGGATTACCCAAAATTCACAAACCAGGAATCCCTCTCAGACCCATAGTCTTGCTATCTAGAACACCAATGTACAAATTAGCCAAGGAATGACACCAAAGTCTAAAACACTTAGTAGAAGACTCATACCACTCCATTGACTCCACCCAAGAATTCCTGAACATCGTCAAAGACACCAAGATAGAAGAGGATGAAATAATGGTCTCCCTTGATGTAACAGTCCTGTTCACATTCATTAAAATCAACCTGGCCAAAGAAACATTGACCAAAACACATACACCAGACACCACCAACTTCATCAGCAAAGAGAACATCATCATCCTAGTGGATCTATGCCTTACCACCCACTTCAATTTCAACAACAAAACCTACAGACAAACTAACGAACACCCATGGGATCTCCAATATCAGGCTTCTTAGCAGAGGAAGAGGAAGAGACTTGAACAAACAGCTCTGCCAACTATCCAACCCAAATTTTGGGTCCGCTACGTGGATGACACCTTTGTCATCATTAAATGAAACGAATAGAAGAAACCTTCAAGACCATCAACAATATCTTCATTGGCATTAAATTCTCAAAAGAGGAGGAAAGCAACAACAAACTACCATTCCTAGAGGTCACAGTAGAATGAAAATCAATGGGGAACTTCAAACCATCATCTACAGAAAAACAACACATATGGATCAAATACTGAACTGCAGAAGTAATTATCCCAACACCCACAAACAAAGCTGCATTAGAACATTATTTCAGTGAGCCACCACACACTGCAGCACAGAGGAACTATGAAGAGCAAAGGAAAACTATAAAGGGGCGGCACGGTGGCTCAGTGGTTTGCACTGCAGCCTCACAGTTCCAGGGACCCAGGTTCGATTCCAGCCTTGGGTGACTGTGTATAGTTTACATATTCTCCCCATACCTGCGTGGGTTTCCTCCAGGTGCTCCGGTTTCCTCCTACAGTCCAAAGATACGCAGGTCAGGTGGATTGGCCATGCTAAATTACCCATAGTGTTAGGTGCGTTAGTTAGAGGGAAGTGGGTTACTCTTTGGAATGTCACTGTGGACTTGTTGGGCCAACGGGCCTGTTTCCACACTGTAAGGAATCTAATCTTTAAAAAACCCCACCTATACAATGTATTCAAAAATAATGGGTACCCAATGAACACAATCTGCTGCTTTCTCAACAACAAACCCAAACAATCAGAGAAAATGTGCCCAGAAACCCTAGCCATTCTCCTCTATATCAAAGACATCTTGGAAATAACTGCCAGACTACTCAGACCTCTTGACATCACGGTAGCCCACAAACCCACTAACACAGTAAAATAGCAGCTAATGAACTTGAAAGACCCTATACAGACAACAAGCAAAGTGAATGTCATCCACAAAATACCTTACAAAAACTAACAAGCACTACATTAGACAAAAGGGCAGAAAGCTAGCCACCAGGACAAATGAACATCAACGAGCCACAAAAAGACATGACCCACTCTCACTAGTATCCTTACATATATATTGAGGAAGAACACTACTTTGACTGGGACAACACATCTATCCTAGGACAAGCTAAACATAGACATGCACTAGAATTCCAAGAAGCATGGCACTCCAACCGGAATTCCATCAACAAACATATTAAATTGGACCCCATCTACCACCCTCTGAAACGTCTGAAAACGAACCTTCCAGCTTAATGAGCAAACTTACATCCAGGGCTAATAATCAACTTGGGGATCTATCTTCCATTCCCTGAAGAGGGAGTAAAAGGTATGTGCATGAAAATATGTTTTACGAAAATAACTTCTATGCTCTTGCTTCGTTCTCTTGAAACATTTTCTCTTCTATTTAACCAATTTCCATTGGTAGGGTGTGATTGAAGTTGCATTCACCCTTCTATCAGGCAGCTCTTGTTGAACAACAGCAGTGTACCAATCTCTGGGCTAAGATGTCTAGGTTCAAGTCCTACCTATTCCAGAAGTGTTTCATAACATGTCAGAAAAGGATGTTTGAAAATAATTTAGGAGATTGTTGTGACACAGTTTTAATGTTCCTACCCAGAATGTCTGGTTCAAGTCCCACCTGTCATGTGTCTTAACATCTGAACAGGTTTATTTAGAAAATGTCATGAGTATGGTGCTGGAAAAGCACAGCAGGTCAGGCAGCATCTGAGGAGCAGGAGAGTCGACATTTCGGTCATAAGCCCTTCATCAGGCTATGTCATTCCTGCTGTGTTTTTCCAGTATCTCAACTCTCATCTCCAGCCATCTGCAGTCCTCAGTTTCTCCTTATTTTTTAAAAAAAGGTGTGTTGGTATCTAACTAACTGACTGGCTTGGATCAAAATTGGCATTCCGCAGTGACCAAACCAACCTACAATGCTGCAACTGTGGTCCAATTCATAATATCTGAAGTTCCAGCATCATTTCCCAGCTCTTATAATCAAGGCTAGTATGTTGTATGCTTTCTTAACAATCTTTGCAACTCTGCATGAATCTTAACTTCACATTGGACAGTTAAGTAAAAAAAAGTTTCCAATTTTAAAAAGAATTGCTGATTCCAGAAATCTAAAATAAAATCAGAACATGCTGCCATCCCTCATTACATTTGGCAGCATCTGATCTGAAATGTTAATTCTTGTTCTCTCTTCATAGATGCTTTGCTGTCAGATTTGCTGAGTGTTTCTAGGATTATTGTTTACATTTTAATTCTCCAATGTGGTATGTATAGTTATTTTTTTAGATTAGATTACTTACAGTGTGGAAACAGGCCCTTCGGCCCAACAAGTCCACACCGACCCGCCGAAGCGCAACCCACCCATACCCCTACATTACCCCTTACCTAACACTATGGGCAATTTAGCATGGCCAATTCACCTGACCCGCACATCTTTGGACTGTGGGAGGAAACCGGAGCACCCGGAGGAAACCCACACAGACACGGGGAGAATGTGCAAACTCCACACAGTCAGTCGCCTGAGTCGGGAATTGAACCCGGGTCTCAGGCACTGTGAGGCAGCAGTGCTAACCACTGTGCCACCGTGCCGCCCACGCGGCAATTGTAGCACACAATTGCCCAGATTATTGGAAACACACCCTGAAACATGAAATATTAAATTCCCATGACCATATCAGCCCAAAAGATAACATGATCTATATGGTGGTGCTGACTTGAATGTTTGACTCAATGGCATGTAAATAGTATTTAAAACCATAAATATATTCTCATGTACTTCTCATCATTTTACAGGAGCAAGATTTGTGCTAACATTTATTAACTGTACAGAGGAGCTTGTGTCATCACTACTGTCTTATTTTGCTTTTTGCAACAACAGTGTGCAGCAACAATTTCTATTTATGAATGAAGAAGAAGGAAAAATGAATAGTCAGATGAATGTAATGTTGGAAAGGTAAGTGGAAGTGTTAGGTCCATAACTTGAAGCTAAAGTTGAAGATGTACATGTACATGTTTGCTTTGTTTAATCTGGGGGCAACAATTTACAATCAAGACTGGGGGCACTTTAACTCTTTTATTGCAAGAGGACTTTGGACAAAGCTGAATTTCAATTGTGGCACCTGAGACACCAGAATAATATGTTAGTTATGTACCTATTCAATCATCAGTATTATATCATTATTTAATCCTAACATCACCAAATTGATCAACTAAATCTTTGTGAGGAAAAAGTAATGAATATATTTATGTAATGTTGCATTCTTCCTTTCATGAATATCCAAAGTATCACACTGGATTAATTAGTCTGAAATCCTCTCATTGTCAATTTGCAGGTGAATACAAGTGGACTAGTTGGACCCAAGGGTCTCTTGCCATGCTATAAGATTCATAACCACCTTTTCATACAATGCAAGATGACACAAGAAATAGTGAAATCAATGAGCAGTCAATCTTGTTTTAATAATGTTTGAGAGAGTGATACCACCTGGCAAGAGACCGCCTTCAAAATATTATACTCTTCCCTTCTTTAATCCATCTTCACTTGAGCTTGGAAACCCACGGGATTCTTCCCCCTGCTCCTTTTAGTGCCCCATCCATTCCTGCCTTAAAACAGCAGGACTTAGTTTATGCCAGATGCCAGTGTTTTGCTACAAGGATATGCTCGCATTCCTGGCAGCGCATAGAACTGAATTTTGGTATTTCTGGGCCTACTAAAGCTGCTAGCCAATCAGAACGCTCCACTGTCAACAATGACACTTCCTGTTCACTCAGGGGCAGAAGCTGACCTGTAACCGGTTTATGCCATTCCAAGACTTTGTTGGTACGGGACAGGATTTTATTTTGAAGCTAGCTTATTTGGAAAGTGACTTGCACACCTGATGCAGAATGGGCATCCACAAACTGTGGCTCATGTATACATGTTGGTGGTCATTTTAGTTTTGGTACAGAGGCAATTGAGGTTGAAGTTCATTCTACTTGGGCGGTGTTTGAGTCTGACACCAGAGGGCAGTTGATCTTTGAATACATTTTAAAAGTAATGATCATTCATTTGAACTGTTTAGAAATCAGCTGAATATGCTAAATGGGTATGGAGAAATAAACAATGTTGTGCAAATAGCTTTTTCCCATCTCTGATAATGTTATTGAGACAATTTAGCAAGTCATAGTTTTTTTCAATCAAATAGAGTCACTGAGAGGCACAGCACGGAAACAGACCCTTCGGTCTAACTCGTCCGTGCCAACCAGATATTCCAACTCAATCTAGTCCCACCTGCCAGCGCCTGACCTATATTCCTCCAAACCATTCCTATTCGTATACCCATCCAATTCCTTTTAAATGTTGTAACTGTACTAGCCTCCACCACTTCCTCTGGCAGCTCATTCCATACACGTATCATCCTCTGCATGAAAGTTGCCCATTAGGTCTCTTTTATATCTTTCCCCTCTCACCTTAAGCCTATGCTCCCTAGTTCTGGACTCCCCCATCCCAGGGAAAAGACTTTGTCTATTTATCCTATCCATGTCCCTCATAATTTTGTAAACCTCTATAAGGTCACCCCTCAGCCTCTCACATTCCAGGGAAAACAGCCCCAACACTCTCCCTATACCTTAAATCCTCCAACCCTGGCAACATCTAAATCTCACATCCAAACCACCGATCCTTGTTGCACTCCACTGGTCACAGGCTTCCAGTCTGAAAAACAACCCTTCACCACTACCCCCTCTGTCTTCTACCTTTGAGACAGTTCTGTATCCAAATGGCGAGTTCTCCCTGTATTCCATGAGATCTAACCTTGCTAACCAGTCTCCCATGGGGAACGTTGTCAAACGCCTTATTGAATGATGTTTACAGTAAGCAGTTTGTTTCCAAATATTTGTGTCAGATCCAATGGTTGGGATTTTCTTCTCCATGGAGCTGGCAAGGCAGGTAGCAGAAAGGGCAAATAACTGAGTGAGTTCATATTGACAGGATACCGCCTGTTCCTGACATCTCAGCAATTAAGTTCTCCTTGGGAAGGGCCAATGGCAATCTTCCTGACATGTTCCAATTAAGGCCTTTAAGTGGCCATATAAGGACTAAATAGTGTTTAAACCTGCCACCAACCCAAATACTTGTCATCTCACAGGCAGGAATGAGTGTGATAGGGAAAGACTGCCTGCCAGATTAGGGGAAAGTAAGTGGGAGAGGGTGCAGGTGGCCTCCATTTGCACCAATATGGTGGCAATTGGGGCATGAATGCCATCATGGGGTGGCCACTGAAAACTATCTCCTTGTCCTTACTCTAACCATACTCTCCCTGTTTCCACAATCCTTCCAACATGCTAAAAGAAATTGACATCCACTTGCCTTTGCAGACCTTTCTTGGTATCATAGCCGGGATGTCCAATGATGATGTTCAGATCCCAGAAGCTTCTAGTGAGTCAAGACATCAGTATGGAGGATCTTGATATGCTGCAAAGTCCCCAGCAGCTCTTAAACAGCTGGATGGAGCTTGATCTGGCAGGCTTCCTTGCTGATGGGGGCAGTGGAGAGGGTACATTAGCCCTGAAGATGCCTGCCATCACACTTTATGCAGGAATCATCCAGTTTCTTATAAAATGGTGTCATTTGGAGCGTGAGAGTGTAACTCTTTACGTAAACAGCTTATGTTAGAAGTGTGTACCCAGGAAATTGTAATGGAAACCTTTTACAGGAAACACATGCAGAGATAAGATTTTAATATATTATTCGTTCTGTGATATATTTTGGGATAGTTTAAGACATAGGATAAAGGTGGATATAAATTGATGGAATGGCTTTTTCTCTGAATATTGATTGTTTGCTTTCCTTTATTGGAATCAAAGTGTATGCATTGACATCACAAAGAGAATAGATGGAGGAATGGAATGCAGTTGAATGATGGTTTCTTATTTATATTGTGAACTTGATCACTATTGAAAAGTTCCCTCTGGAGATATCAAAGATCCCAACCTTTTCTGAGAAGTTATGTTAAAAAAATTCTCCTTTATAGTTTTTGAGAAGTTGTAGATTTGTGAAAGTAAACTAGGAAAATGTACTTCTAAATTGGAATAGTCAGAGGAATAGTCAACTTTGCCCACTGTGCTATATCTCCAAAAGTATCACTACATTCCACAATCTACCTTTTTTATGCTGACTCTGTGCTACCAACGCTCATGTCACTATTTGTGTTTTTCTGCCTTTCACAAGCCTCTGCTATGCTCGTATAAAAGAAAATGACACAACACCTGATGAATATTGAAATATATTTCTATAAATAGTTATTTGCTGGAATAGTACTTGAGTATTACAGAAGGACACATTTTGTCAAAGCTTCTCATCTAGAGCTCATCAGGACAATTTGCAAGAAAAAGCAAAGTAAGGAGTAAATAAATTTATTCTATATGAGGCGAGTACTGATTTGTTGACAAATGATTGGTCGAAGTATTGCCATGAAGAATTCACTAGTTAATGGTGACTGACAGTTAATTGTAAACGTTGTTTACATTTTAACTAAGACAGGATAACTCTGTTTGCTCAAAGCATTGTCCTGAGAAATTAATCAGAGAATGGCTGTCACCTATCTTATTGTACTGAAACAGCCAAAGTATATGCACATGTTCTTCCTGCCTGTAATGAACATAATCTTGGGTGTTAAGACATGTACAGAAAAATGTGTTGCTGGAAAAGTGCAGCAGGTCAGGCAGCATCCAAGGAGCAGGAGAATCGACGTTTCGGGGCATAAGCCCTTCTTCAGGAATGAGGAGGGTGTGCCAAGCAGGCTAAGTTAAAAGGTAGGGAGGAGGGACTTGGGGGAGGGGCGTTGGGAATGCGATAGGTGGAAGGAGGTTAAGGTGTGGGTGATAGGCGGGAGAGGGGGTGGGGGCGGAGATGTCGGGAAGAAGATTGCAGGTCAAGAAGGCGGTGCTGAGTCCGTTAATACATGTAGTACACATAAGTCCCCCTACACGCCACCTGTTGTAGTGCTAGTGGTGGAAAGAAATAAAGTTCCTCTTTGGAAATCTGCCAAATTCATATCAAACAATTGAAGCTTAGATCAAGACATCAATGTGTTCAGAAATTTAGTATGCTATTTGATATATAAATAAAACATGTTGTCATGCGGTAACCTTTATCCTTTTTAACAACATTCTTCTTGTGATTTTATAGGATATGTTCATTCATAGACCATTTTATCCCTTAAGCATGTTTCATCAGTTTACGATTAATCTGATATATCACTACAGAGCCCAGCTTTTCCCCATAACCCTCAAGACCTTGACTAAAAACTATCAATCTCAGAAAAGGTAATTATGATTTTCATCAATTTTAATTTGTGGAAAGGAGTTCCAAACTTGTACATCTTTGGGTGAAAAAGAGAAGCCTGGCTTCATCTTTGCTCCATGGCCCCCAGTTTGTGTTAATTGATAATGAACACATATCTTCTAACCTTCAAACCTAGGTCATGATCCTATGATTTCCAGTTCAGTTTTTAAAAGTTAGCCCATGGAGTCTGAGTTTCAGAACATGTTAACACAGAAGTTACTTAAACTTTAACACCAACATAGTACGGTTGAGGGAATAGTGGGCTATGCTGCTAATCTTGCATGCAGTCTTGAAACCCATGCTGGAAGTAGTTGCACAACAAACACGCGATTGTGCTCGATTGAGATAAAATACTGGCACAGGGGGCTAGATTTGTCTGTAGGAAACTCCAAGTATTTTGACAAAAGTATTTGCAATACAGAAAAATATGGCAAAGAAGCCAACCCCCAAAGCCTATTTAATAGATATATTTCTGAATATCATTTTCATATTGATTAAGAAGATTTTAGAAGCAAAAATCATATAATCCACATTGTTCCTGGCATATTAGAGGTGATATACCTGGTATATGTGCATTCAGTTTGCAGTCTCATTGAATTTTAGATTAGTTTAGATTACTTACAGTGTGGAAACAGGCCCTTCGGCCCAACAAGTCCACACTGACCTGCCGAAGCACAACCCACCCAGACCCATTCCCTTACATTTACCCCTTCACCTAACACGACGGGCAATTTAGCATGGCTAATTCACCTAATCTGCACATTTTTTTTTGGATTGTAGGAGGAAACCGGAGCAACCGGAGGAAACACGTGCAGACAAGGGGAGAATGTGCAAACTCCACACAGAGAGTCACCTGAGGCGGGAATTGAACCTGGGTCTCTGGCGCTGTGAGGCAGCAGTGCTAACCACTGTGCCACCATGAGGTGACAATGTTCTGCAGACAGATGTTAGTATGAATTTGAATATTTTATCCCTCTAATTTTTTAAGTTGTGTAAAGCATTTAACTTGTTCTGGATTACACTGGCTAGCATGTATAGATAAAACTTCTTTTGATATATTTTTGCAGCTGGATGATAAGCTATTCTAGCTATGGCCCGATTTAAAATATATACCATTATTTTGTGCCGACCTGATAACTCAGGCAAATGATAGTGAATTATTGTCTTTTATGGTGAGTTTGTAACTTGAAAAGGATGGAAATTAGCTGCATTTATTTAGTGTTTTTACATTCTTAGCCAATTTATTGCTACAAAAACAAAATATTGCAAGAAAAACTATGCAAATGACAATCAATGGTTACTTTCTCTGAGATTGATTGTTTTTTAGTCAAATGTCTTGCGGATTATAGGGAAATGCTGATCTTCTGCAGTGATGTGACAGATCAACCATAAACTAGCGAAATAGACTTAAGGGACACATCCTATAAAATCACAAGAAGAAAGTGCTGCAGGTCTATCAGCATTTATGGACAGAAAGAACATCAAATTTTTCAAATGACGAAATTTCATCAGAACTGGAGATATTTACTGATGTGGTAGACTTAAAGCAATAGTAGACGTGGGAAAAGAACAAACAGGAAGATAGATCAAAAATGAAGGTCTGTGATAGGGTAGGAGACAGGAGAGATGAGCGAAAGGGTTCTGAAGAAGGGTCATTGACTTGAAAAGTTACCCCTGTTTTCTCTGTAGAGAGCTGCCAAACTTGCTGAGTTTCTTCAGCAATTTCTGTTTTTGAGTGTTTCAGCATCCACATTTCTTTGTTTATGTCAGTAAAAGGATTGACAGTGCAAGTTAAAGGGGATGTTGACAGTGCAAGATAAAGGAGAAACTAAAGGCACAAGTAATGATACAAAAGTTTCTGGAATATAATGATTGTAATGAGATCAACCAGATGGACTCATAAAATATGAATTCCATGATTGGGGCTGTTAATCTGGTCCAATCAAGGAACCCTGGCTGACATAAAAAGAGGAGTGTAAGTCATTCTCACACTCTGAGAACTGGTTCTGATGAAGCTGGAGCAGTGACCCCATGTAAATAAGGGTGACTTGGTGATGGAATACAAGCCTCGATGGAGTTATTTCAGTGGTGGTGAGATAGGATACATTCCTGAAGAAACTCAGTGGCAACAGTTGTCTTTGAATTGGGGTAAGCATTTCTGGCATGATGCTGTTATTTAGGAAATGTGACTTTTTTGAAACTACTGATGAAGACAGGTCCCAGTAAGTGGAAGGAATGTGTTTTTTTCTCTGGGCAAATGACATTGGGGCAGATGAAAAGCCATGAGTAATTCTCCTGACAGCTTGTGGACCTACAGCTTTTTAGGTTATTAGGAACTTAACTTTGCTCCAGCAGAGTTGATAACAGGGAGATGACTCTGTATCATGTTAATTCTGATCTTTCCATACCTGGGTGTGAAGGTGAAATGGCATCAGAGTCACCGGTGCTGGTTGCCAAACTCCACCAAGTGAGAGACACAGTTCAGTATAAGGACAAGGTTTGATGTAGGAAATGGTCCTGGATGGATAAGAGGCTTGGTCAACGCAAGGTCAGGACTAGTTCGGGGTGGAGTGATGGTCCTGACTAAGCATGTGGACCATATGAAAGCGACAAATTTGCAAACGATGGGGGAGCAAAACACGTCCTGCTCCTTGGAACAGTCGGAAAAGCTGTTGGAACCCATGTATTCCCCCTCTTCATCAAATGTTGAAGAGACCTCTGATTCTGTGATGGACATGACAGACCTTGCCCCTTTGACACATTTGCTACTGGAAGAAGAGAGTCAATTTCTCCCCAGGCACTCAGTGTGCGAAAGTTGGGCTCCTGCTCATATCCAGTGCAAAGTTGGAGGAACCTGACCCAGTGTTAAAACGCCCCAGGAGATGCGACAAGACCACCCTAGATTCTTGCAGTAAGAGGCAGAGGGATATAGTTATTGTAATTAGGTCAGCCAGTTGGATCTCAGAATATGAGTTTCATGATTGGGGCTGTTAATCTAATCCAATCAGGAAGCCCTGGCTGACAAATAAAAAAAGAGTGTCAGTTATTCTGACACTAGGAGAGCTGGCCTTGTGGGAGGTGAATCAGTGTCAAGGACTTTACATGTTTAAGTAAAGAGTGGCTTGGTGTTGGGATACTGACCTCTGTGGAGTTATTTCACAGAGGATATGTAAGTGAATGATGCAGAATCACTATCAACATCTGCAATTCAAATTCAAACTCAAAATCAAAGAAGCACAATACAAAATGGTGGCAGAGGCTATGTTTTGAAATTGTTGAAATCAGTGTGAAAGGTGATTGGATGCTTGGGGTCATGCTTGCAAATTAAACAGAGATGGCCTGCAACATGGACATTCTGTGTTTTGCCTCTGCACCACACTATATGCAGCAAATGCTTTATACTGAATTGAAAGAAACATAAGTGGATCACTCCAAATATAGACAGAAAGTGCTGGAAAACCTGATCATGTCTGGCAGCATTCATGGAGAGGAAAACAGAGTTTACGTTGCAAGTCCAATGCAGCAGTGAAGCAGTGAGTTTCTCCAGAACTTCCTGTTTCTCGTTTCAGATTTCCAGCATCTGCAGTATTTTGCTTTTCTTTGAATCACCAGAAATATCTGACTTCTTAATATCTTAAATTCAAACAAATCACCCTTGATATTCCTATTTCATCCTAGGAGTAAAATCACAGTTTGTGTGATGCCTACTCATAATTAAACTCAAGTCCAGGGATCATTCTATAGCTCACTTTCCATCAAAGACCAATATATCCTTCCTGAGTTGTGCCCAGATATGATCTAACCAGCACTTTGCAGTTCTGTGGTTGACTTTCCACTCCCGTGTATTCTGGTCTTACAGATATAAAATTTGCATTCCATTAGCCTTTTTGTTTATAATATGGGAGTGGTGGTAAAAAGGGAAATTTGTGTTGTGCTTTTTGTATCACACACAATGAGTACCTCACTTTCACAAAATGACATTTTTGCCATATTCAGAGATAGTCTGATTGCAGCATGTAATGGAGACACGGAAGTCCTTGCTCCTCTGTAGTACAGGTCACTGGTGGATATGGCAGCCAATTTAGAGCCCTTCCCTCCTCATCCTCGTTGTTTCTCCGATAGCTTGTCCTGCTCTGCATTACTGATGGTCATTCATCAAGTTTGTATTCAATAAGGAATATATATTTGTGTTATAGGGTGAAATCTTACAGTTGTCTGAGTGTGGACTGAGGTGAGCTGTATAGCAGAATTGGGTGACAAGTGCGGCGAGACTCATCTCAACATCACGATCATCTTGTTCTACCTTTTATTGCTTTTCACAAACACCACAGTGAGATTTTCACTAGGCAGCAGCAAGATGTCGTTTAACAGGGGTTTACAATTGATCAGCACCTTGTTAATACCCAGAACTTTCCTCATCTTACCAAACTTGACAAGCAAGCTCGATTTCAGGAAAATTCAACAAAGAAACCAGATTGAGCTCCTGGTGGATTCAGATCACCACTTGTTCCAGATGACCTCTACCTTGGACACTGGGCAGCAACTTCTCAGGTCACAATCCATGTGCTTCAGTCACATGCACCCGTCATTTGCAGGCAGTGAAATCTGGCATCTGCCAACCCATTTCAATCATCATAGCACCTCCTTGATATATTGCCAGGCTTTTCATATGGCATAGACATGCATAGCAGGGTGCAGCATTGAGAAAGTCCCTGCGTCAGGGAATCTTTCCTAGCATGCACAGAGACCCAGCTCGTGGAATGGACCAACTTAGGGCTGCTTCTTTGCTGTCTCAGTGCTTGTTCATTTTGCACCTGCCTGTGTGCTCACATCATTCAGACCTTTCCTTTCTGTGCCATGCCTGTTGGCGCATTGATGCTTTTGCCAGAGCAGAAGGCTATCACAGCTGTTCTGAAGGGCTTCTTACGCAGACACACAGATAGTTAGCTTTTCAGTATTGGAATGCCTTTTGGGGAGCCATCCTGATATCCAGCATGCCAATGTGGTGATAATAACACCAAAAGCACATGCCACCTTCTTGTCTGGCAAACACACTTCAAGTTCATTCAACCTAAAAGATATGGTAGAAACTGTTGGGAGCTAGTCCTCAGTTAAGTCAAGTGGGGTGTCACTGTCTATCCAAGGGTTCAGATACCATTAGTTACTGACATCACAGTCACTTGTTCCTTTGGAGGTTTGTGGTCCAGGGATCTGTCCTAGTACTGTTGGGAGTGTTCAGCAGTCAGTCCTGTAGAGCCACAATAAGCAGTCAGAGGAGTCACGTATCTTTAGTCTGGGAGTTGCAAAAACCGCAGTCAAGGATCTGGGCAGTCTTGCATATTGGCTGATTGTCAGACTCATTAACAAGTTAGGGATGATTACAGTTCTGGAGCTATGAGAGGAATCACTGATAGAAGGGCTGGGACAGTTAAGGCTAGGATGAAAATGCAGGTACTTTTATAGTTCTGGAGATATGTTCTGTTGACGTGGGGTGGGGATATTTTCAAATTGAATGAAGGGAATTCGGAACAACATTGGTAGTCTACTGGAGGGGTGTTATTGACTGTGACCTTCACCATGGCCATCACTCAGAGAGTGTAAATGAATGGTGAGGGGTGGGGAGGTCATTGTTAAGATGTAATATTGGGGTTCAGGCAGTAGCAAGGACAGTTATAGACACAGTGTGATGGGTATCCACATTGGTGAGATGGTTTAAATAGGTTGACTGGGCAGTGATAGGTAATAGGAGACACGGAGGTTCAGTGGGTATCTGGCATCCAAATTGAGCACAGTGCTAACAGGATCCAGCATGCTCTGCATTAAACCATAAGAGCATAAGATGCAGGAAGAGAAATAGGTCATCTGACCCATGAAGTCTTTTACGCCATTTAATCATGACTGATATGTTTCTCAGCCCCAATCTCCTGCCTTGTCTCCCTTACCAATCAAGAACCTTACCACTTCCATCAATAATTTGGCCTCCACAGCACTCTGTGGCAATGAATTCCACTGATTAACTACCGTCTGAAGAAATGCTCCTCATCGCTGTTCTAGTTGGTCATCCTTTCACTCTGACGCTGTGCCTTTGGACCCTGGTCTCTTCTACAAGTGGAAACTTCCCCAAGCCCACTCTATCCAGGCCTTTTTGTATTCTGTAAGTTTCACCCACATCCTTCTAAACTCCACTGAGTACAAATCCAGAGTCTTCAACCACTCCTCATTTTGCAAGCCCTTCATCCCGAGGATCATTCCTGTGAACCTGCTGTGGACCCCCCCTCCAACACCAGCATGCCCTTCCTTAAATGCAGGGCCCAAAACTGCTCCCAATATTCCAAATGTGGTCTGACCAGAGCCTTATACAGCCTCAGCTGTATATCCCTGCTCTTGTATTCTAGTCCCATTGAAATGAATGCTAACATTGCATTTGCCTTCCTATGTGTATGTTAACCTTAAGAGAATCCTGAACTAGGACTCCTAAATCCCTCTGGGTGCTTCAGCCTTTCCCCCTTTCCCACTGAAGAGCTTATGCTCAAAATGTCGACTCTCCTGCTCCTTGGATGCTGCCTGACGGGCCTGTGCTTTTCCAGTGCCACGCCTTTTGACTCTGATCTCCAGCATCTGAGTCCTCACTTTCTCCTACACTTCTAGTCTTCCTACCAAAGTGCATAACTTAACACTTGCCCATATTGTATTCCATCTGTCATGTCGTTGCCCCCACTCTCCTATCCTGTCCAAGTCCTTCCAGCTTCCTCAACACTATCTGTCCCATCATACATCTTTGTATCATCTGCAAACTTAGTAACAAAGACCTATGTAACTCCACTAGTCACTGGCTGCCTTCCTGAAAAAGACTCCTTTATCCCTACTTTTTTCTTTCTGCCAGTCAGCTAATCCTCTATTCTTGCCAGTACGTTGCCCCGAACACCATAGACTCTTATCTTATTCAGCAGGCTCCTGTGCGTCACCTTATCAAAGGTCTTCTGGAAATCCAAATTGATCACTTTCACTGGTTCTCCTTTGTCAAACTTACTTGTTATCTCCTCAAAGAATTCTAACAGATTTGTCAGGCATACCCTCACCTTGATGAAGCCATGCTGATTCAGCCCTATTTTACCACATACTTCCAATTTCTTCAAAATCTCATCCTTAATAATGGACTTAAAAATCTTACCAACGACTGAGGTCAGGCTAACTGGCCTATATTTCTTGCTTCTTGCCTCCCTCTCTTCTTAAAAAATATTATGTTTGCCATTTTTCTGTGACCCTTCGGGACTCTGTCTGACTCCAGTGATTCCTGAAAGATCACCACAAATGCCTTTACAATCTCTTCAGTTATCTCCTTAATAATGCAGGAGTGTACTCCATCTGTTCCAGGTTATTTATCCAACTTCAGAGCTTTCAGCTTCCCAAGCATTTTTACCTTAGTGATGGTCACTACATTCACCTCTGCCCCCTGACTCTCTTGAAGTTCTGGTATGCTGTTGGTGTCATCCACTGAGAAAATTGAAAAGTACCTATTCAGTTCATCCACTATTTCTTTGATCCCCGTTACTATTTTTCCAGCCCCAGTTTCTAACAGTCCAGTGTCCACTCTTGCCTCTCTCTTACCTTTCAGATATTTAAAAAAAAACTTGCAATCTTCTTTTATATCCCTCACTGGCTTACCTTTATACATGATCTTCTCCCTCCTTATTGCTTTTTAGTTATTCTCTGCTGGTTTTTAAAGGCTTCCCAATCTTCTAGTTTCCCACTAATCTTCACTATATTGTATGCTTTTATTTTTGCTTTTATGTTGACCCTGATGTCGTTTGTCAACTATAGCTGCTGCATCCTCAGGTGTGTATGCTTCTTCTTGCTTGGGATGAATTTTTGCTTTGCCCCTTGAATTACTGTCATAAACTCCTGCCAATGCTGCTCCACCCTCTTCCCTGCTAGGTTCCTCTTCCAATCAACTCTGGCCAGTTCCTCCTCATGTCTCTGCAGTTCTGTTTACTCAGTTGTAATATCATTACATCTGATTCCAGTTTCTCCCTCTCAAACTGCAGGGTGAATTCTATCACATTTTGTTCACTGCCTCCTAGGGGTTTCTTCACCTTAAGCTCCTTAACCAAGTCTGCCTTATTACACATCTAGAATTGCCTGTTACCTAGTAGGCTCTACCACAAGCTGCTCCAAAAACAAATCTCATAGGCATTCCACAAATTTGTTTCCTTGAGATCAACTACTAACCTGATTTTTCCCAACCTGCATATTAAAGTCCCCCATGATTATTGTAATAGTGTCTTTTATATTCTCTGATTTATTTTCTGCCCTACATCCTGATTACTGCTGGGAGGCCTGTACACAACTCCCAAGAGGATCTTTTTTCCATTGTGGTTCCTCAATCCTACCCACACAGATTCTACACCTTCCACCCAATGTCAGTTCTTGCTACTGATTTAGTGTCATTTCTTACCAACACAACCCCACCTCGTCAATCAACAAGATATGTATTTAGTTTCCAGCCTTGATCCCCATGCAACATTGCCAGCCATCTCTTTTCCTTCTCTGAAGATGACATGAAGTGCTACTAGAAAATGACTGAAACAATCACAGGGTGGGTAACTATCAATTTGGTGATCGAAACATGCAGAATCCATGTTTGCTAGACACCAGAATATTGTAGTAATCAACCAGAAAACGACCGTTTACTCTGGGCAGCTACATTGAATTTGCAATCACTGCATGGCTCATATTGAATGTATTCAGTTTGAGGGGTCAGTCATTAGTCAATGGTGCTTGCAAATTGAGTCCAGGCATATTAATAATCTTCAAATTATCAGCAAAGGAATAGAAAAGGTCAATGCTGGCTGAAAGCTGACCAATATTTGTGCATCTTCCTATGTGAGCCACACAAGCTCAAGTCATCCTTTATCGTGTGACTGTCATGGTTGTGTCTGCTGAATGCAGTATCAGGTTCAGAAGTTAATGTTGATATCGGGTTGGGAGGGTAGTCACATCCAGCGCAGCACCTTCAGAAAGTTACACATCACATGCTGGGGGCAGACACATACCCCGATATCCATATCCAGCATTTCTCAATATATCGTAAAGTGTCCTGAGCCCTCATCTGTGGGGTTCGCATCAATGAGTGTTCTGACATTTAAAAATCTCTTTCACTCCTTCTGTGTCCAAATTAGTTCCTTTCCTTCAAGTGGATGCTTGTAACATGTTGGTCACTGTGGTTGCCTACCTAGTAAGACAAATATGGTGGCAGGAGGATTGGTACCCCCTCTAAACCCTTCCCCTTTAGAAGAAAAGAAGCACCAGCTCAGGTATCCTCAGAACAAGTGGAGTGTGCAAGAGGCTTGGAGTTCTCCAGTCTAGACTCTGTTTCCTCACCATGAGTGAGGCGCAATACAATGCAGGCTCTGTACGTTCTGGAATACAGTGGCAAAACTAAGCTAAGCAGATTCCCCTAAAATGAGGTCAGCGGCTACAGCCCGGACAGTAGGATTCAGGGACGTAGCTGGATTCCCCCTGATGCAGGGTGCCAATCACTGTATATATGTGCACTGAAAAGGCCATATTTTAACAATGAAGAATTCATCAGTCATAAAGATAAGGATCCATTCAATGAATTTATGGGTGATCTGTTACTACCATTACTATTTCTTAGCAATGCTTGCACACTACTCTAGCAGCTGTCATGACCTGCACATTCTGGAGCAGTGTCATGTACCTGCTGCGTTAAAAAAAAAGGTTACTGGGGACAAGGGTGACCTATTACAACCTTGGCTCATCACAAATTGTGGGTGATAACGTATACAGATCTAATGCTGTCCATCCCAAAACAAAGACCTTAGCAGAGCTAAGTATAGGGCTGCTAAAGATGCAGTTCTGCTGCTTGACCGGGCTGTTGGGGGTTGGCCTCCAGTATAGTCTGGACAGTGTGCTTCACCATCCTGGATTGCTGTGTTCTGTGCAGTGGAACTGGCAACAAAGTGATGTTCTGGATGCAGAGGAACAGTCTTCTAAGTTGGTGGATGAATATACTGCAGTGGAGGAAACTGATATAGTCATGACAGAGCTCAGCTACAACATGTGCCACTAGCCAGACAGTACATCATTGACATCCACTTCCTTTAAAAGAGAGCAGAGTGCAGCATATGATCCCAGTCTGATTCATATTTTGGTCAGGTTCATAAATCTGTTTGGTTTTGTACAAGTGACTATCAGCCTCTTTGGGCTTTGCTTTTTGTTCCCTTTTGCATTCTATGAATAAACATTGATGTTTGTATTTGTATCTGTCCAATTGTTTGCCTATATTTGGTGTTACTCTACTAGACAATGACAAGATGAAACTGTGTGGTTAATGGGGTCAAGGTTGCATCGACTTAGAGGGTGTTTAGAAGGAATACAGCTTGGGAGTGGTGGTTAAACAGACTAGGGTGAGAAAATTGGGTTGTATGGGTGAGGGAGTGTCAGCTATTTCAATAGTGTGCCATGGGCAGTGTAGCTTTGTGGTAAGCTATTATGTTGTCAGTGAAGGGCAATACTTGATTGCTAACACTTGTCCAGATGCATGGTTGCCTCTCAAAGATGACACAGACACAGGGATGCCAGTATTTAGGCAGATATCTGCTGAGTGAAAAGTTGTTGTGGAAAGGTTGCGTGATAAAGATGAGTTAAAAATCGGACATGAGAGATGACATGGGGCAGGACAGGGAATTTAAGAGAATTTGGTAAGATATAGTGAGAAAACTCGCTAGGCCTTGCAGCCACAGACACTCCCAAAAACTCAAGGCAAGTCAGACTTAACCAAAAAAAAAGTAAGAATCAGCTCCTCAATACTTACCACAAATCTTGTCAAAACCAATATTCTTTTTGAAGTTGATGAACTTCAACCACCTTACAACAAACCAAAGCTTCTTTAGAGTGAATGATTTTCTGATCAGGTTTTCTGGTTGACCAGAGGATGAGACATCTTCATTAAAAAATAGGCAAGGTTTTAAAAAATCAGGATGCCTATTCCAGCTGATTATAAAATATGGGTTTAGTACATAAGAACAAGGAGCAGGCAAAGGCCATTCAACCCCTCAAACATGCTCTGCCATTAAATACAATTGAAGGTGATGTCATCTCAGCCTCCATTCCACTTTCTTGCCTGCTTTCCATAAGCCTTCAGCCCATTACTAATTAAAAATCTGTCTATCTCCTCCTCAAGTTTACTCAATGTCCTAGCATCCACTGTACTCTGTTGTAGTGAATTCCACAAATTCACGAGCATTTGAGAGAAGTAATTTCTGCTCATCTCTGTTTAATATCTGCTGCACCTTAGCCTAAAACTATAAACCTTTTGTGAGGAAACATCCTTTCTAGTTCGACTTTATCATCTCCTTTAGCATATTAGACCTTAATTTGATCTCCACTTATATCTTCTAAACTGCAGAGCGTATAAGCTGAAACTGCTCAATCTTTCATCATAAGGCAAACCCTTCATCTCTGGAAACAATCTAGTTTCATTATCTAATATCTCTCCCGTCTCTATGGTGTGTGGTAGACTATGCATAAATTGGCATGAAAATATTTTGCACCTCAGGCTGTGTTTCCCATTTTTATATACTTTGGTTCTGCATACCTTTGAATGTAAAGATTTTGATAGAGTTAGATTTCTTTTTCTATTTTAGGTATTGAGCACACCTAACACAGCCAAATAAGTCATTTTTTGTGTGGTTTAACAGTGGGTTGGGGGGTTCTTTTGTATCCTATGTGTGATCATATCATAAATGGAGGAAATTCCCTCAAAATATGTCGAGACCATAAGCCACATGGTATTGCCAATGACCATTAACACCAAATTGTTGTAATGGTTGAACAAGATTGCCAATTGAGTGGAAAATTGCAAATATGAACAAGGAATCTAGAAATAAACTCAGCAGGCCAGGCACCATGTCATGTATGTGGTAAAAACAATGACTGCAGATGCTGGAAACCAGATTCTGGATTAGAGATGCTGGAAAAGCACAGTGGTTCAGGCAGCATCTGAGGAACAGTAAAATCGATGTTTCGGGGCAAAAGTCCTTCATCAGGAATGCAGGCAGAGTGCCTGAAGGGTGGAGAGATAAATGAGAGGAGGGTGTGGGTGGGGAGAATGCTAATTTCTCCCCACCTCCACCCTCCTTCATTTATCTCTCCACCCTTCAGGCACTCTGCCGGTATTCCTGATGAAGGGCTTTGCCTGAAATGTCGATTTTACTGCTCCTCGCATGCTGCCTGAACTGCTGTGCTTTTCCAGCACCTCTAATCCAGAACCATGTCATGTAT
Source organism: Hemiscyllium ocellatum (assembly GCF_020745735.1). Classification (NCBI taxonomy): domain Eukaryota; kingdom Metazoa; phylum Chordata; class Chondrichthyes; order Orectolobiformes; family Hemiscylliidae; genus Hemiscyllium; species Hemiscyllium ocellatum. The sequence continues at coordinate 21,188,288 of NC_083425.1, read as the reverse complement.
TGAGAGAAATAATGTTTCAGTTTGATTCCATATACCAGAGACATTTGCCAGTATCTTGTTAGGGTGGTAGGGGTCTTGGCAGCTGTTTGGAGAGTGAGTACAGATGTATGCTGACTAAATCTATTGCCATTGGCAAGGACTGTACTGCAATTAAGACCCTAGAGGGTGCAGATGATGCCCAGTGACTGGTTTTGACCAATCAGAGGCTGGTAACTGAGAAGGAGGAAGCTGTAGGCACTGCCAGAATGACACTCGGTATTGTATTGGATCAAGGTGTAGGCTGTGATTTGTGGCGATGGGAGTTAGGAGTAGGTTTCTGGGTTTGGAGATTGTGGGGCAGAGAGCACAGGCAAAGGCAGTGATCTGGCACTCAATGGTTATCCCCTTGCCCTATGTCGCTGAAGCACTGAATACTTTCCCCCATCGCCCCAGTTGACAAGTTGTCTGCAAGGTTTACCTGTTGAGAATGCTACACGGCAACAAGCTTATTTGCAGCTGGCTTAATTTCAGCAACAGTAAGTTATAATCCTTACTTAGCCATAAGGGCATCAATTAATGGCAAAGGAGAACATCTGCCATGGACTCCAATTGAGGTGATAGGAATCATAACAGAATACTGAATGGCCTGAACAGACTGGATGTTTCCATTGGCAGGAGAGACTAGGATCCATGGGCACAGTCTTAGAGTAAAGGAAAGACTTTTTCTAATGGAGATAAAGAGAAACTTCTTCAGCCAGAGAGTGGTGAATCTATGGAAGTCACTGCCACCGAAGGCTGTGCAGGCCTGATCATTGAGTATATTTAAGACGGAGATAGATAGGTTCTTGATTGTCAAGGAGATCAAGGGTTATAGGGAGAAAGCGGGAGAATGGGGTTGAGAAACTTATCAGACATAATTGAATGGCGGAGCAGACTCAATGGGCTGAATGGCCTAATTTCTGCTCCTATATCTTTTGTTCTAATGGTCCCGCCCTGTGTAAAACTGTTGCCTTCCTGCCTCCAAACTTGCCATCACTAGGAGGACAAGATACTGCTCTGCAATTCTTTTTCTCTCCACAGATGTGCTTGATGTGTTGAGGTTTTCCAAATTGTTTTTGTAATTTCAGATCTGCAGCATTTTGATTTTGCAGTAGAGTGAAAAATTGCTTTGTTCTTAACCCGAGCTTCAACTTTAAGATTGCCTTCACCTTTTCTGGATTTCTTCCACAAGACAACGTAGTTTCTCTTTACCTAGCCTCTTGAATTCCTCTGTCAATTTAAACACCTTAATTATATTACAGCTCAACCCTGTAAATGGAGGGGTGTTAACAGAATCTAATAATTACAGGCTTACCTCGGTCTCTTAGAGCTTTCTTAATTGTCTTGTGGTTAGAGAAGAATTCACTGGTGTTTTTTTTAAATTGACTGAAATGTTTTCTCCTCCTCTAAGGAGACTTGGTGGGTGTGAGGCGTGGTGGAATGGTAAGGGTGGATAAGCTTTATGGTATTTTGGGATGGAACAAACTAGATAGAACAGCTGTTTATTTCTGTTATTATTTTCCCAAATGTTTTGTATGTTTATATGTGTCTGATGTTGAGAGTGATCTTTGATTTTTAAATGTATCATCATTAGTGTGGCTCCTGGGGTATTACTCATGATGGATAATATGTTATTTCATAACGATGAAGGGATTTTGCCATATAATGCAATGATGTACAGTGACCAAGCCAATTTTTTACATTGCATGTCACATTTTTAACAGCGTTCTTGGAATATAATTGTGTGGTTGTGTCAATTTTTCTGCAAACTATGAATTTACAGTGAATTCAATTGTTGTTCAATATCTTTTAAGAACACAAGATATTGGTAGTGTAGCTACACCTGGACTGGGAAGCTCAGGTTCAGGTCCCATGTGATCCAAGGGTGTGTAATAACATCTCTGAACTGGTCGATTAGAAAAATGGGCTAAATTTTAAAAATCGATACACAGAAAATTATGGTAATCAAGCATTTAGGAGCATGGGGGTGGAGGGAAATATTATGTTTTATTAGTGCTGAATTGCCGTTCTTGGGTTTATCAGATATGCTTGATTTGATTCAATTTATTGTTGTCATATGTACCTAAGTACAATTAAACGTTTTGTTTTGCGTACAGTTCAGGCAGATCATAACACACAAGAATCAAAGGGTGATTGAACAGAGTGAGGAATACAAAGTTATTGTGATTCTGTTCGCCGAGCTGGGAATTTGTGTTGCAGACGTTTCGTCCCCTGTCCAGGTAACATCCTCAGTGCTTGGGAGCCTCCTGTGAAGCGCTTCTGTGATGTTTTCTCCGGCATTTATAGTGGTTTGTCTCTGCCGCTTCCGGTTGTCAGTTCCAGCTGTCCGTTGCAGTGGTCGGTATATTGGGTCCAGGTCGATGTGCTTATTGATTGAATCTGTGAATGAGTGCCATGCCTCTAGGGATTCCCTGGCTGTTCTCTGTTTGGCTTTTCCTATAATAGTAGTGTTGTCCCAGTCGAACATGTTGCTTATCATCTGCATGTGTGGCTACTGCGGATAGCTGGTCGTGTCATTTCGTGGCTAGTTGGTGTTCATGGATACGGATCATTAACTGTCTTCCTGTTTGTCCTATGTAGTGTTTTGTGCAGTCCTTGCATGGGATTTTGTACGCTACGTTGGTTTTGCTCATGCTGGGTATCGGGTCCTTCGTTCTGGTGAGTTGTTGTCTGAGAGTGGCTGTTGGTTTGTGTTCTGTTATGAGTCCTAGTGGTCGCAGTAGTCTGGCTGTCAGTTCGGAAATGCTCTTGATGTATGGTAGTGTGGCTAGTCCTTTGGGTTGCGGCATGTCCTCGTACCGTTGTCTTTCCCTTAGGCATCTGTTGATGAAATTGCGCGGGTATCCGTTTTTGGCGAATACATTGCATAGGTGTTCTTCTTCCTCTTTTTGCAGTTCTGGTGTACTGCAGTGTGTCGTGGCCCTCTTGAACAGTGTCTTGATGCAACTTCTTTTGTATGTGTTGGGGTGGTTGCTTTCGTAGTTCAGGACTTGGTCTATGTGTGTGGCTTTCCTGTATACCTTTGTGATGAATTCTCCGTTAGGTGTTCTCTGTACATCATGTCTAGGAATGGGAGTTGGTTGTCCTTTTCTTCCTCTCTAGTGAATCGGATTCCTGTGAGTTTGGTGTTGATGATCCAGTGTGTGTTCTCTATTTCTGTGTTTTTAATGATTACAAAGGTGTCATCCGCATATCTGACCCCAGATTCTATGGACTACCTAAAGTGCACAAACCAGACATCCCACTCAGACCCATAGTATCACTACCAGAGACACCATCACACAAACTGGCTAAAGAACTACAGCAGAAACTGAAACATCTGATCAGCGGATCCAGACACTCTATACAGTCAACACAGGAATTCTTGGACATCATCAGAAATATATAAGTAGACAAGGAAGAAACTATGGTTTCATTCGATGTAATGGCACTGTTCACCTCTATTGACAAAACCCTAGCCAGAGAAACAATAGCCAACCTGCTGGACATACAGAACAGACAACAGGAGGTGAACCTATCAACAAAGATGGCATACTCAAACTACAGGACCTGTGCCTCACAACACACTTCACATTCAATAACCAAATGTATGAACAAATCAACGGCACACCCATGGACTCACCCATCTCTGGACTCCTAGCAGAAGTGGTAATGCAAAGATTAGAACAAACAGTCTTACCGCAAATTCAACCCAAACTCTGGGTCAGATTTGTGGATGACAGAGGGTGGTAGTTGAGGGATGCTTTTCAGACTGGAGGCCTCTGACCAGTGGTGAGCCACAAGGATTGGTACTGGGTCCACTGGTTATCGTCATTTATATAAATGATTTGGATGTGAACACAGGAAGTATAGTTAGTAAGTTTGCAGATGACACCAAAATTGGAGGTGTAGTGGACAGCGAAGAAGGTTACCTCAGAGTATAATGGGATCTTGATCAGATGGGCCAATGGGTTGAGGAGTGGCAGATGAAGTTTAGTTTAGATAAATGCAAGGTGCTGCATTTTGGAAAAGCAAATCAGAGCAGGACTTATACACTTAATGGTAAGGTCCTGGGGAGTGTTCCTGAACAGAAAGACCTTGGAGTACAGATTCGTAATTCCTTGAAAGTGGAGTTGCAGGTAGATAGCATAGTGAAGAAGGCATTTGATATGCTTTCCTTTATTGGTCAGAGTATTGAGTAGAGGAGTTGGGAGGACATGTTGTGGCTGTACAGGACATTGGTTAGGCCACTTTTGGAATATTGCATGCAATTTTGGTCTCCTTCCTATTGGAAGGTGTTGGGAAACTTGAAGGGGTTCAGGAAAGATTTACAAGGATGTTGCCAGGGTTGGAGGAATTGAGCTATAGGGAGAGGCTGAACAAGCTGGGGCTGTTTTCCCTGGAGCGTGGAGGCTGAAGGGTGACCTCAGAGGTTTAGAAAATCATGAGGGGTATGGATAGGATAAATAGACAAGGTATTCTCTCTGAGGTGGGGGAGTCCAGAACTAGAGGGCATAGGTTTAGTATAGAGGAGAAAGATATAAAAGGGGCCAATGGGGCAACTTTTTCATGAAGAGGGCGGTGCATGTATGGAATGAGCTGCCAGAGGAAGTAGTGGAGGTTGGTACAATTGCAACATGTAAAAGGCATCTGGATAGGTATATGAATAGGAAGGGTTTAGAGGGATATGGGCCAAGTGTTGGCAAATAGGACTAGATTAGGTTAGGATATCTGGTCGGCATGGACAGGTTGGACTGAAGGGTCTGTTTCTATGCTGTTCAGTTCTATGACTCTATGACTCTTAGCTGTTCATGAACCTGTTGGTACGTGTGTTTAAGATTTTGTGTCTTCTGTCTGACAGAAGAGGTTGGAAGACATTTCAACCAGGGTGGGTGGGGTCTTTGATGATGTTGGCTGCCTTTCCAGTGGAGTCAATGGAGGGAAGGCTGACGTATGGGATGGTCTGGGCTGCGTTCACAACTTTTTGTAGTTTCCAATGGTCCTGCGTAGAGCAGTTGCTGTACCAAGCTGTGGTCCAACCAGATAGAATGCTGTCTATAGTACATCTACAAAAGTTACTGAGAGTCTTTATGGATATGCTGAATTTTCTTAGCCTCCTGAGGAAGAAGCGGCATTGATATGTAGAGAACTTACAACGTAAATATAGGTGGGTTAGCTAATTTGTTTCCTACTTCTATGATAAAGGATGAATGACAGGTATTAGCACCAACCTATAAAATGCTAAGTGTTGATCTTAAAAGGGAAACAACCCCTCAAATTGAACTTAAGCAAAAAAGAGAATCTTAACAATTTAAAATTTAGTTTCAGGTATTGAAGAAGCATCACTTGTCTACTGGTCATGGAAGGCACCAAGAATACCGGTTGGCCCTACACTCGATTGGTCTATGCTGGCATTTATGCTCCAATCGAGCCACCTCCCATCATACCAAATCTAACTCTCAACCTGGTTTTGAAGTTTAAAGTATTGGAAGAATCCCAATATTCAGCAGTGTGGGCAGGTATAGGGAATGGGTTGAGGAGGAATTTCGTCCAGGACCTGGGATTAGAAGCATTAAGAAGGCCTAGGGTTTAGTACGAAGGAGGGTGTTCTTCTTTTTAAAAAACTGAAAATTTTGACGTAACTGTTTGAGTAAGCAATTTAAATTAATGAAGAGAAACGCTCACCCTAGCAATACAATAACTCATCCCAATTATTATATGAATTCAAAGTTAATTTTGAAAGGCTTAGCCTTGATGAAAAGTAAGGAAAGAATTAAACATCTTACTGGCAATTGCTTGACTGATTATTTTTTGCAAATCTTACAGAATCTGCACTGTCTGCAGTTCTATAGCAGTAAAGTATTTGTAAAGACATTTCAGGATATAATAAAAAACAGAAATTGCTAGAGATACTCAACAGATCAGGCAACATCAATGAGAAGGGAAATAGAATTAATGTTTCATATTGATGGCTTGTGTCAGCCAGCTCAGTTCTGTAAGTCTATTACAAGACCCTTAAGTAATATCTCAAGAGGCCCCAAATGCCTCCTCGAGCTAAACTCCTATCCACATTGGAGACACTTGAATTTATTTCTGCCTCTGCTGTCGTTCCAATCAGATTTGCTTGCTCTATACCTCATCTCTCTTGCTTTCTTTTTGACAACAATATCAGAGTAGATCCTTAGTTCATTACAATAGTGCATGCCAGTAGTTAATATCCTATTGTATTTTGTAAATATCTGTTGCTTCACCAGATTTCTTTAAAAAACTCAAAATAATTTGCTTACCACAAAACAAAATGTATTCCTAACACCAAGTGGCAAACACTGGTCAACATCAAAACTCTAGTTCGGAATTAGAACTATAGCCCCTTAGTCTCAACATGGACACAAAAGATAACCATCACTGCAGAGTTTTGTTTAGAAAAGAGGTCAAGGGAGAAAATAATTTCTGTTGACCAAAATGTCAGAAAACAAAGAAGGTAATTTCATTACTTCTCATAGTCCATCTGATTTCCTATCAACAAAATTGAATTACTGGAAGCTGTAAATTGGTGGAAGATGTTCACTTTGGATTGAAATCAAGCTGGATCAGAGACTTTTGAAAATAACAATATATCAGCCTTTTAGTATTGGTACAGTAGTCAGAAATACTGATATTTGGAAACTTTCAGGTTCTCAGAAATCTCTGCTGAGAGGGAAGGATGGAGACTTGCATTACTTCATTACTCACTGTCTAGATCACTGTAAAACAGAAAACTAAGTCCACAAAGGTCAGTGGGAACCACTGGCATAGAGGTCCCCATAGTCTTTTCATAGCCAGGTTTTTCAGCAAATAAGAGGCATAAGTGCTTATCTGTTATCACCCTAAAAGCTTTCTTGTCTTTGACTTTCTATAGACAGCAGATAGGCCATAGCACACATTAAACTGTTTACTTCATTTCTGAGACAATATATGGTTAAAAACCCTTTTCATTTTAGGAAATTTCCAAACCATTCCACACCTTCCAGTTTTTCAACGGTCTTTAAGTATAAATATCAATTCTGAACACTGTCAATTTTCACTTTGCTCATTAGATAAGAAACTGCATTTTTCCCATTTCTAGTTGAAAGTAATGAATCATATTCTATCCCCTCCACCGAATTTTCTGTCCAATTACATTATCAAAAGAGCAGAAAAACTGCATAACTCCCTCTCTAATGGGACCATGGGTCTACCTACAACAACACATGGAATGCAGCAATTCAAGAAAGCAGTTCATCACCATTTTCTCAAGGACAACTTAGGATGGGACGGAAAAGCTGGTGTAGCCAGCGATGTCCTCATTCCATTAATGAAGGAAGAAAATGTTACTCTCACATTCATTGCCTCCTTCACTATAGCCTTTAAAAATAAAACATATTAAAAAATAATAATTCACCCACAAACTTGGCCACAATATTTTATTTTCTTGTAAATTCCACAAGGGCAAGATATTTGTCCAGCATTACAGTTTCCAAGAACATTTTTTATTCACTTGTGAAATGTGGACATTGCTAGCTGGCCAGCATTTATTGCCCTTCCCTAATTGCCTTTGAGAAGGTGACGGTGGTCTGCCTTCTTGAACCGCTATAGTCCACCAACTGTGGGTTGACCCATAATACTATTAGGGAGGGAATTCCAGGATTTTGACTCAGCAACAGTGAAGGAACATGTTATATTTCAAAGTCAGGATGGTGAATGGCTTGAAGGTGGTGATGTTCCCATGTATCTACTGCCATTGTCCTTCTAGATGGAAATAGTTGTAGGTATAGAAGGTGCTGTCTGAGGATCTTTGGTGAGTGTCTGCAGTGCATCTCTTAGATAGTACACACTGCTGCTACTGAGCATTAGTAGTGGACGGAGTGGATGTTTGTGAATGTGGTGCCAATCAAGTGGACTGCTTTGTCCTAGCTGCATGTAGTTGGAGCTGCACTCATCCAGGTAAGTGGGGAGCATTCCATCACACCCCTGACTTGTAGGTGGTGGCCAGCTTTGAGAAGTCAGGAAATGAGTTACTCGCTACAGTATTCCTAGCCTCTGACTTGTTCTCGTAGCCACAATGTTTATATGGGAAGTCCAGTTGAGATACTGGTCAATGAAAACCCCAGGATATTGATAGCAGGGGATTTAGTGATGGTGGGGTGGTCGGATTGTCTGTTATTGGCGATGGTCATAGCCTGGCATTTATGTGGCATGAATGTTCCTTGCCACTTGTCAGTCCAAGCCTGGATATTATCCCAATCTTGTTGCATTTGAACATGGACAGCTTCAGTATCTGAGGAATCGCGAATGGTGCTGAACATTATGCAATCATCACTGAACATTCCCTCTTCTGACCTTCTGATGGAGGGAAGGTCATTGATGAAGCAGCTGAAGATGGTTGGGCCTACAACATTACCCTGAGAAACTCCTACAGAGATGTCCGGGAGCTGAGATGACTGACCTCCAACAACACAAGCATCTTCCTATGTACCAAGTATGACTCCAACCACTGAAGAGTTTGTCCCCAATACCTATTTATTCCGGGTTTTGCTGGGGCTTCTTGATGGCACACTTTGTCAAACACAGCCTTGATATCAAGAGCTGTCACTCTTATCTTTACTCTGGAATTCAGCTCTTTTGTGCATGTTTGAACCAAGATTGTAATGAGGTCAGGAGCTGAGTGGTCCTGGTGGAACCCAAACTGGGCATCACTGAGTGGATTGCTGCAAAAGCTTCAGCCTTATCTTTTGCACTGATGTGTTGGGTTCTTCCATCACTAAGGATGGGCATATTTGTGGAGCCTCCTCCTCCAGTGAGTTGTTTAGTTGTCCACCACCATTCATGACCTGGATGTGGCAGGACTACAAAGCGTAGATATGTTCTGTTGGCTGTGGGGTTGCTTAGCTCTGCCTTTTACTTGCTGCCTATGCTGTTTGGCATGCAAGTAGTCCTGTTTGGTGGCTTTAACTGGTTAACGTCTCATCTTCAGGTATGCCTGTAGCAGGTCCTGGCATGCCCTGTTGTACTCTCCTTGGAACTGGGGTTGATCCCCTTGTTTAATAATAATGGTCAAGGAGGGGATATGTTGGGTCATGAGTTTGCACATTGTGCTGGAGTATTTTTCAGCATGTGTTGGTGGTCCACGTGCCTCATTGATGTCCAGTTTTGAGTTGCTACATCTGTTTGAAGTCTATCCAATTTAGCATGGTGGTAGTGCCACACAACATGGTAGAGGTTATTCTCAATGTAAAGCTGGACTTTGTCTCCAGAAGGATTGTGCGGTGGTCACTCATACTGATACTGTCATGGACAGATGCATCTGCTGCTGGCAGATTGGTAAGGATGAGGTCAAGTTTGTTTTTCCCTCTTGTTGGTTCCCTCACCACATGCTCCAGACCCAGTCTGTGTCCTTTAGGACTTGACCAGTTTGATCAGTAATACTGCTGCCAAGCCACTCTTGGTGGTGGATATTGAAATTGCCTTTGCCAGCTTCAATGCTTCCTCTAAGTATTGTTCAACATGGGAGGAGTACTGATTCATCAGCTGGGGGAGGACCAGTGATGATCAGCAGGAAGTTTCCTTGTCTATGTTTAATCTGAAGCCACAAAACTTCATGAGGTCTGGAGTCAATGTTGAGGACTCCCAGGGCAATTCTGTCCTGACTCGAAACCACCGTGCTGCCATCTCTGCTGGGTCTGTCCTTTTGTTGGGACAGGACATATCCAAGGATGGTGATGGTCGTGTCTGGGATATTGTCTGTAAGGTATCATTCTATGAGTATGACTATGTTAGGCTGTTGCTTCACTGGTCCGTGAGACAGCCTGCCAATTTTGGCAGTAGCGCCCAAATGTTCGTAAGGAGGACAGGGTCAACAGGGCTGTTTCTGTGTTGACTTTTCCGGTGCATAAATTGATGCCAGATGATTTTTCCAGTTTCATTTCTTTGAGACTTTGTAGCGATTGATACAACTGAATGGCTTGCTCGGCTATTTCTGAGGGCAATTGAGAGTCACCTATATTGCTGTGGGTCTGGAGCCACATGTAGTCCAGACCAGGTGAGGATGGCAGATTTCCTTCCCTGAAGGATATTAATGAGTTTTTCCAACAATCAGCAATGGTTTCATGGTCATCAGCAGGTTCTTAATTTCTGTTTTTTTTAAATTGAATTCAAATTCCTTCATTTGCCGTGGTGGGATTCGAACCTGGGTCCCAAATGGGTTTCTGGATTAAAAGTTTAGCAATAATACAACTACATCATTTTCTCCCCAATAACATCTCTTCTGAAACTATTCTACTTACTTTTGTCTGATTTCTAAGTGCTTCTTCCATACTATTCCCTCCTGATCTCTCAAACTTCAACAGTTTGTTTCCCTTACTCAGTTACCCTGTGGAGCATTGTTCCAGAAAACACTGAGAAGAAAAACAGGAACAATAATAAAATAGGAACTGTTAAAATGAGAGAAAATATGTAAAACACAGGAAATTAAGGAAAAGGTGAGGATAACAATATTAATAAGTGCAGAGGTCTATCTCCAAAGAACAAACAAACTGCTGATTTTACTTAATCACACAGTAGTAAAGCAACGTGGAGTTGAGGATTATGTTAGTCATGATCTCTTTAGAATGGCAGAGTGGACTAGATAGGCTACTGGTCTAATTACGCTCCTATGTTTTCAGGTCAGACCAACAAAAAGTATCCACAGCATGAGCGAGAAAGCAGACCTCACGATTGTAGATAAGTTGCAAATAAGGTAAATTTGATCAAAAATAAGTCAAACCCGAATATGGAAATAAGCTGTTTTGATGGTTGTATCGGTTAGTGTGCTGGGAGCTGGGATAGAACATGACCCTTACTCCACTAATATAAAGGTTGAAAAATGTGTTGCTGGAAAAGCGCAGCAGGTCAGGCAGCATCCAAGGAGCAGGAGAATCGACGTTTCGGGCATAAGCCCTTCTTCGATTCTCCTGCTCCTTGGATGCTGCCTACCTGCTGTGCTTTTCCAGCAACACATTTTTCAGCTCTGATCTCCAGCATCTGCAGTCCTCACTTTCTCCTAGTTGATTTTTCCACTAATATAAAACATTGCAACTACTGACTAAGTATTCACAATACTAACAGGAAATTAACTAGTCATCATAAATATTATAAGGGTTATGGAAAGGCTTCCTAATCCTTATTCAGAACTTTAAAAACTAGAAACAAATTACAAATGTTAGTTAAGAACAGCACAAAATAAACAAATTGCAAATGTATTTAAATATTGAGCTGTACACCTTTGGATGAAGACTAAACTAGGTGACATCGTGTGATTATCAGTGCTTAACTCTGCTGCTTTGAAATAAAATAAGTGGATAAGAAATAAATTATTTTACTAACCTTTGCAATCCTTCAATTTCAGGAGCTGACAATAAATTCAACAACATCTGACGTAAAAGCTAGACTAATGATGACTACTTAATGTCTGCAAAGGGCTACAGCACAGGGGGTTCGGTGCCCAAAACTCCATCAAATGCCTCATATGCAATGTCTATCATTTTGTTGCAGCTGTCAATATGGCACTAATGTGCACCTTGCAATCTGTCAGGGTTTACGCTTAAACATAAATGAAGCTACAACACTCAGCAGCTCATGCACCATCATAACCTTTTGTCACAGCGAGAAGAATAGTTAGATATGAGAGCGTTTCACCAAAAGGCTTCCTTGGGACAGGGGTGCAAGCGCAAAAGGATGAGCACCTCACAGGTATCTCAGATGCACACCAGATAATAAACTCGGTTTGTTTTCTTAATACCAGAGAAGGTTGTTAGAATAATATAAGGTTATGAGAGGCAGGGACAGATTGAATAGAAAACAGGTGTTCCCCTTGGTCGAACGGTCAATAACAAGGAGGCATAATTTTAAAGTAAAAGGCAGAAGGCTTAGAGGGGATTTGAGGAAAAGATTTTTCACCTGGTGGGAATCTAGGAGAACGTGAGGACTGCAGATACTGGAGATTAGAGTCAAAAAGTGTTGTACTGGAAAAGCACAGCTGGTCAGGCAGCACCTGAGGAGCAGGAGAATCGATGTTTCGAGCATAAGCTCTTCATCAGGAATGACAGCCGGTGGTTAGAATCTGGAATGCACTGCCTGGGAGGGTGGTTGAGGTGGGAAATTTCACAACTTTAAAAAGTACTTGTCATAACATTCAAGGCAATGGGCCTACTGCAGGAAAGTAAGACGAGTGTAGGTAGTAGTATATTTTTGGGCTGAAGAATTGATGGGCCTCTTCTGTCGTGTATATTTCTATGATTTTTATAATGCTTTAAAAAAGAAAAGAACAGCAGATGCTAGACATCTAAAACAAAAACAGAAATTGCTGGATAAACTCAGCAAGTCTGGCAGTATCTGTGGAGGGAAAGCAGTGAGCAATTTCCTAGTTAACATTAGTTCCGAAGAAGGATCAATGGACTTGAAACGCTACTCTGTTTTCTCTCCACCTATACTACCAGACCTGCTGACCTTCTCCAGCAACTTCTGTTTTTGTTTTATAATACTTTGTTGTTTTGCGTTAACTGTACCGAATTCTCACTTAGAACCACTAACAGCTGATTTCCCCTGTATCATATTGTGCACATGCATAACTCGGAAGAAGGAGCTGGAGATTGATGGACCAATTCCACCTTCTGAGCGCAGAGCACCGATATTGGTCCTCCAGCCGGCGGTGGCGCTCCAGCGAGGTCAGTGCGTGTGCGTGACGTTGAACGTTCGCCCAACGTGTGCGGCGGTAACGCGCCTCGTGCCCGCGCCCCCTCACTATGTTATCGAATGCTAAAGATGGCGGATTTCCTGCCGTCCCGCTCCCTCCTGGCCGCTTGTTTTCCGAATTGCGTCCTCACCCAGCGAGAGGCCGAACAGCTCCGCAAGAGCAAGCAGATCGACGAGCTCATCTCGCGGGATAAGACCTATGTGCGGCGGCTGGTGAAGATCCTGCTGCTCGGGGCCGGCGAGAGCGGCAAAAGCACTTTCCTCAAGCAGATGCGAATTATTCATGGCCAGGACTTCGACCAGAAGGCCAAAGAGGAGTTCAGGGGGACCATCTACAGTAACATCTTGAAGGGGATCCGAGTCCTGGTGGACGCCAGGGAAAAGCTCCGCATCCCTTGGGGAGACCCCGGCAACCAGCAGAACGGCGAGGTCCTGATGAGTTTCGACACCAGGGCGTTGACCGGGGCCGCCGCGGGCCTCATGGAGACGCGGGTTTTTCTCAATTACTTGCCGGCCATCAGATCGCTATGGGCAGATAGTGGTATCCAGAACGCTTACGACAGACGCAGGGAGTTCCAGCTGGTGAGTAACTCGGAGCCGGGGAAAGTACGCGGGCTTTGAAAGGCCCTGGGGAACGGAACGAGAAGCCCTCCGCTTCCTGGAGGGTGTGTTCGAGTGGCAGCTTTGGGCGGGTGGGGGGGCTTGTATGGTTAAATTCTCTAGTCTCCAATAAACTTCACAAACTAAGACGTTCACTTCGGATCTTTTTGACGCTGTAGGTTCTTTTTAGAAATAACCTCATCCACTCCCCATTATTGTCAAACTTTTATATAAATTTAAAGTTTTGTTCAACCGCAATTCTTTCCCTATTCGTTGGACGTAAACGTAAATGTATATAGAAGACGCACGTTTATTCTTGTATACTGTATGTAGTTTGAAGATCGAAAGTGCCTCGGACTTTTAAACTTCATCATATTTAAACTTTTATGGAGGAGTACAGAGTTAAATTTGTGTAATTTCTGCCATTTAACCCTTGTGCTCACCGATATTTGAAACTTACCGATAATATTGAAAATTGCCACATCTTAACAAATTAGTAACTTTTGTGACTAATATTTGTTGCCTTTACATTTTTGACTAATAGTGTTATAATCCATCCTTTTAAATCTGTTTTCGACTGTGATCATAAACTGATAGAGGTGTACCCATCATTGAGAAAAGTGACAAATTTATCTGTGAAATGTTATCTGATTTATTTGGAGAGTAATTATTTCACATACTAATAAAATAGAAAGGCTGAATAATAAAAAGTTTAATTTTGCCTTTAATATCCAAGCTTGTAACAACAAGGGTAACCGGCATGTTTCAAGCTTATTAGGAATCTAGATTACGTGTCTTAAGACAATAGCAGTTTACTAATGTCCTGCTAACAGTCAAATGGACAGTACAGTTTTTTCCAGTCTGAGTAAAGTAGTGCGCAAAATGTTTTGAAGTTATGAGAAATCAACACTTTATGCATGACGTAGCTTGGGTGGGTGTGATGACTTCAAAGGGGTTTCTTTTAATTAAGTAGATATAATTAGCAAATGCAGTGAGAGAGGAAGTGAAATCAAAAATTAGTTTTTAAAGAGTAGATGAGGCCTATAGCATTGTTGTGAATTATCAGACTTAAAATTGACTAAAGGGAGCAAAAATTTAAGATGAAAGGCAGAACTTTAGATGGGATTTGAGGCAAAGTTTTTTTATCCAGAGGGTGATGGGAATTTGGAATACAGTATCATGGAGGCGCAGGGAGGGTTTGAGTAGGTAGGTAGGGTAGTGGGGGTGGGAAGCCTTATAATATTTTGTTTATAAAAATCTTGGATGGGTACTTGAAATATCATATTCAAGGCTATTGGCCAAATGCCAGGAAGTAAGACTTGTGTAGATTTAACCTAGATTTGTTTTCTTGGTGCAGACTTGATGGGCTGAGGGACCTCTTTGGTACTGTATAATTTTATCATTGTTTCCCTACTATCCAACTGCAAATCTAGTATGTTTGATTTAGAAAGTGACTTTCCTGTATCTGTCATTGTCATCTGTGGAATTTTTTTGCATTTTATTTAACCCAGGCAGGCATTTTATAATTCCAAATCTGGGAGTGGGTGAGTTCAATGGTGCATATTTCTGTAAGCGCCGACGAAGCTGTTATGATTCGTTGATAGTGTGATTCAATGAGGTAAAATAGCATGCATCCTTTTTTCCTTACTCTGAATTTATATGTGGTCAAAAGCTGATAGAATACAACAAAGGCAAGTGAATTGGAATCATAGTCAATGTAGGAATTTGAATTACCCTCACCCCCCCCCCCCCACTTCTAAAGTGAGCCCGTTGCATCCCCTGTTTAAACTGGCAGTATAATCCTTCAGATTAATGTTGTTGAATTTTACAGGCTGTATGTCTTGAAACTCTGGTAAAACCACAATTTCTTTTAAACCTAAACCAAGTACGTTTTGAACGAAACACTACTGATGCTTCATTCTTTATATTCACCTGAATATACACTGATTTGCAGCATTTGAAAATTATTGTAAATGGTTAAATTCTTTATTGTACTCATTTTGGCTAAATTGTAAGATAATCTAGTCTTCCTTTGCAAATTGATCAATTATAAAGTTCATGGATCTTGACCAGTCTTATTAGAAGACTAGTCATAAAACTGTAAATATTTAAATTGTCATCAAATTTTGTTTCAAATTCTAACAAGTTTTAAGAACTGAGGGTCATTCAGTGAAAATAATAGTTTAACTATGCACATATTGATTCATTGTATTTGGTGCTAATGTCTGTATTTCACTAATTCTGTGGGGAATGTGGAAATAGTGTTTTAAAACACTGTCAAGTACCTTAGCTAAAGAGCAATTAGTTGTGGAGAAGTGAAAGCGTGGCATGAAACCCAAAAACAAAGACTTTTTGAATGCTTTGCAATTATTATATGTTAGGAACATTAATGATATATTGACTTCTGTTAAATATTTGCACTTAACAACAAACCAGGAATTTTTAAAAGAAACAATTTTTGAGTATTTTGTTGCATATGTACAAAGATTAATGAAAGTGGGTTGATCTACATTCCAGTAAATTGAAAAATTGTGGCTCTTATCAAATCGCTTTTTAGGCTTTAACAAGCACAGCAATGAGTTAACATCCTATATAACGATTAGAACTGTGATTTGGACATGGATATGAAATACACGGTGTTGCATTTAACATTTCCTTTATCATGTGCAACAATTAAGCAAGAAGAAAATTGTCTCTCTGCGTGTATCTGTGTCTCTTTGCTCCCCTCTGTCCTTGGTCTCAGACTCTTCTCTTCTCCCCCCCCCCCCTTTTTTGCTCAGACAACTTCCCAACATCTTCCCTGCACTTGGTTCCCTGTTTTATTGTTTTGTCCTTGACCACCTCTTGGCATGTGATTCCTACCTTGATTTTCACCTATACGATTTTATGGAAGCTGTCTGCTTAAATTTTAGATTTCTGATTTGTTTCTTTGATTCACAAACATTTAATTTCATTAAATATATTGTTTTGATAAGAATGATCATTTTTAAATTAATTTATAAAGTAACTTTCAAGATTACACCAGCTTACAGGCCAGTGGCTTTAAGCAAAAATTTTCTGCATATAGTTCCACACTAGTATTGATTTAATTATTTTAGGGTTCAGGATATTAGCATTTGAGTTTACATCAACAATTTTAATTGTTGCAGTCTCTGGGATCTGTACAGATTCAGTTCTGTTCAAAATGTTGTAATTGTCAGATTTTTTGAAGTTCTGCTGAACTGACAAGTTGAATTTTGCTGATTTATCCCATTTGATCGCCCAGAGGGCAAGGCTCGTAAAGGAAGAAAATGTTTTTCAATTTGTACTTGAGCCCTGATCCTTTGTTTACTTCCACTGAGACAACCAGCTGTGTTGTTTTGCTTCTAAACTCTTTCCGATGCTCACCTCATCCCTGAATGCAACTTTACTTTTGACACATGGACTGATGAGCTATCTTTATTAGCTTTTATTTATTTTCTAAGTCACAACACATCAAATTGCAAATCATATTCTTCTTTCAAAATCTACCCTATTCCCTCAGTCCACTTATTTTAGCAACTTCCATAAGATCCACAATTTAGTCATTTGCCCTTTAGTCTTCTGACTCTGGTCCCGCATATTGATTGTGTTCACTACAATAACTTTTTCTTTCTGCCTTTCTTTTAAAATCGTCACAGGGATCCTTTTAACCATTTTTACCCTCTGGATATTTCTTAAAGGTGGCAGAGTTTGATTATAAAGTGGCAATGTTAATTTCCTGATATGAACTTGAGAGTTTTATATTTGAAAAATTATGATGTAAAAAAGACAGGCCAAGGGATTGTTGTTTTCCACCACAGGATTTTTGATGTTTTCATTGCATCTAGTGCAGTGGAAACATTCATTGGTGTGATTTGGAATTTTAGTTTTAAGCTTGGCAGAGCTGTCAGTTCTGCATATGTGAGAGTAATTTAAATCTATAATTACTAACAAGTTAAAATTCTCAGCTTTTAGCTCAAACACATTGTCAACAATGTTATTTTTGGTACCATTTACTCAATCCAGTGTATCAGCATCAGTGAATCTGGGTTCTAAACTGCAGTGTTAGACATTGCCAGATTTTTATACCAAATGCATATATTAGACTTAATTTTATATTTAATCTCAAAACGTGTGGAAAGAGAAAATAGGTTCTGGTTTCTAGAATTTGCGGTTCTACAGCCAAAAACCAAACACAGACCATTGACTCTGGACGCTTCATGACTTTTTGGAATAGAAATTTAACTGTATTGCAGGAAATTTATTTTAAAAACTGAATCCTCCTGTTCAAGTGCAGTTTACAGCTGTGCAATTCACAAAGTGCTTGGTTTAATATGACAAAATCTTGGGTTAGGTTGGTAACTGTCACAACTTAACTGAATTAGTATCATATGTGAAATCTTATTACATTAGAGATATAACAACTTCCTTTTGGGTAAAGGAGTGTGTCTGAGGTTGAATATCAACTTGTGGAAGATTCGCCTTGGTGGTCCTCACTGAACTGATTGTGGCCTTAATTTCACTTTGTCTGTCCCAGTCCACAATAACTCTGGACTCCTTAGTCTAATTGCAAATCTAATGAACACTCTTTAATACACTTGATTAGCTGGTCTCCATGGCTTTCTGGGAATGAAAATTTCACAGACCAAGTACTCAGGGAAAAAAAATCATCACGACCATTTGTTAAACTGTCACTTAGTTCTGGTCTCTGTTATAAGAAGGAATATTCTCAGTGTTCGCACTACCATCTCCTCTCAGAATTTTATAATGTTTCAGTAAAATAATCAGTCATTCTTCTGAACTCTAATGAATGTAAGCACAATCTGTTCGATTTTTTTCTTCTTAGAATACGGCCTTCCTCCCAGAAAGGATCATGCAAATCTCTGAACTGCTTCTCTTGCTATAAAGAGACTAAACTTGCCCACTACTGGGATGTGATCTCACCAAAGCCTGCAACAAAAGTCTGCCTCACTGTTCCATTCCCCTTTCAATAAAAAGCAGTATTCCATGCATCTTCCTATTAATTTGTGACCTGTACACTTTTTTATTTTAGAATTCATGTACCAGCATACCCAGATCCCCCTTTCCACTCAGTTCTGCAGTCACTCTCTGTTTGAACATGAAATGGTGGGTGCTAGAATCTCAGTACACTTTTGAAATGAGGACACACTCATCTAATGATGCCAAAGGGGGAGGAAGAAAAATGAGAAGCAGTTTGTCGTAGTTCATTGGCTTAAATTTTGTCTTTAGAAAGTCCTGGCTTATGTTCTTTACTATGTATTTAGTCTATTTCAGTCTGGGCTGCTGAGGGACTGAGCTTGCCTCACGATCCTAGGATGAAGATGCAGAGAAGGAATTAATTATGGTACCCATGTTGGTTTGGTGCCCATTGACGTTTTGTTGGGAAGCATGTACATATTGGACAAGAGCTCATTTTGAGATATTCCTTTAAAACATAGAACATTACAGTGCAGTACCGGCCCTTTGGACCTTGGTTTCACAGGTCAACGCAACAATCAAAGGTCAAAGTCCTTCTAACCTACGCTATTCCATTATCATCTATATGTTATCCACTGACCGTTTAAATGCCCTTAATGTTGACAAGTCCGCTAATGTTACTGACAGGGCATTCCATGCCCTTACTATTCTGAGTAAAGAACCTACCTCTGACATCTGTTCTAAATCCATCATCCCTCAATTTAAAGCTATGTCCCCTTGTGCTAGCCATCACTATCTGAAGAAAAAGGCTCTCACTGTCCACTCTATCTAATCCTCTGATCATGTTATATGCATTCATTAAATCACCTCTTAACCTTCTCTAATGAAAACAGCTCCAAGTCCCTCAGCCTTTCTCCATAAGACCTTGCCTCCATACTAGGCAACATCCTGATAAATCTCTTCACCATTCCCAATGCTTGCACATCCTTCCTATAATGCAGTGACCAGAACTGCATGCAATACTCCCAAGTGCAGAGTTTTGTACAGCTGCAGAATGACCTCATAGCTCTGAAACTCAATCCCTCTACCAATAAAAGCTAACACACCTTATGCCTTCTTAACAAAACTATTCTTTACTGAATAGCTGACTAGATCAGAGTTATCCATTTAGTTTAGGTATGAGACTGCACTTGTGACAGCATAACCCAGCATGAGTCACTGACCTTGATCAGTGAAGGAAGGAGAATAAAAACGCCAAGAGGTTTAGAGTGAATTAGTGAGCATCAAGTATACTAGTTAAAACATCAGTTCCTATTTGAAGGAATGTTCACCTTAAAACTTTGAAATTCTACAGTGTATGTTCACAAGTTTCTGTTAGCGTTTCTATACTAATTTGTTCACTAGCTACAGAATATATTTACTTTAACAATTTTCAGAGTTGCTGTACTTTCATTGCAAAATCTTTATTTGTGTTCAAACTTTGAGGAAAGTTACAATAATAGGGTAAATTTGCTTCAAGGAAATTGCTGTTTGTTTTTTTAGAAAGTCGGTATGAAGTTTATGAATAAAGTGATCACATTGGCAAAGGAAGACAGTGAGTATTAGCAGAAGATGCAGCAGTTGAAAAAAATACATTATTGCCGCCAGTTTCAACACTTCCCTTTTTGACTGGCAGTGTTCTTGAAATGAGTAATGGCGAAGGAGGGTTCTCTATTCAGAACATCATGTTCAAATTGATTTCTGCTGCCAACTACATTTGATTTTCAAAATGTAATCATGAAACGTTGAGAAACCCCTATCAAGGAAGCCATTCTTTCTGAATTCAGAAACTCACATTGGAAATTTTATTAATTCCTTTGGATAAAATGATGGTCCTCATTTTTAAAAAGATGTTTCTTTAAATTGAACTATCTCTTCAAAGTGACAGTTCCCCATTTAATTTCTGCGCTTTTTTCATTCCTTCTATTTCTTTATCTTTTGCTGTTTGAATTTTCATTTACTCTTTGTCAGTTTAATATTTTCTTTCTAATTCCAGCTCATGTTATCTGCTTCCAGTTTAATTCTGAATTCTGCTTCTTAACTCTTATCTTAGTGAGTGGACAGTTTTGTTTTGGAATCATAATATCATTTTCTACAGGAAGAGACTGTTTAGTTCATGCTTATATCAGTTGTTTGAAAGAGCAATCCAGTTAGTCCTAATCTGTGCTCTTTCCACATAGCCCTGCAAATTTTTCCCTTTATGTAGTTTTCAGTTCTCTTTTGGAAATTACAATTGAATCATGACTCTCAACCAGTGCAATTTACAGTCAGTATGCATATAAAACTGATTTGCTTCAGAAATTCTCAATTAATTGAGTTGACACATTTTGGTGTTCCCATTTGGCAGGTCATGTCAGGTTTCTATTATTTGATCTTTGGCTCTCCATTCTGTTGAAAGAAATTTAGAATTCTTGATTTGGCAAAATATTATGAATGAACACTTGAGTTTGAATATCAGCTGACTGACAATCTTCAGATCTTATTGAGGTTCCAGCTGAGTCCAGAATTCAGAGCTCAAGAGATTTTGGTCAACAGGGACATGTGCTTCATAAAATCTAATTATATTGGATAGTGGAACCTGGGAGCATGATGTAGTCAAGTTGGATCTCATATCTGGAGTGATATCAGCAGAGCCTAATGTAAAATAAATGTCTTGAGCCATTCCTGGTGGTAGGGATTCAATGTGATATAAATTCAGGAAGACTGACTCCTGTAGCTAGTGTTCTTAGCATAAGGTTATCACGTAGGGGGGGGGGAAAAAAAGACTTGGAGATGTCCAGAAGCCGTTTGGTATGGGGAACTGAAATATCAGTGATATTTAAGGCCGACTTTTAAGATGCATTGAAATATAAACTTCCTACTATGCAATCATGATCAGCATTTAATATTGACAGTGGTTGCTTAGGGTAGAAAGTGCTGGAGAAACAGAGCATCTCTTCATTGACTTTGCCAGACTTGCTGAGTTTCTCCAATGCTTTCTGTTTTCTTTATAGATCTCCAAAGTCCTCAGTTCTTTATTTTATTGTAGTTTTTATATTAGTCTTGGGCCAGGATAGAGAAGTAATAAAGGGAAGGAGATAACCCTTGGAAATAATTGGTATCTTTGTTACTGTGACACGATCCTATAATCCAATAATTTCTAGCTGAAAATTTTGTTCTTTACAAATTTAATTTTGAGTCCTAGATGTACAGCACAGAAACAGACCCTTTGGTCCGACTCGTCTATGCTGACCAGATATCCCAACCTAATCTAGTCCCATTTGCCAGCACTTGGCCCATATCCCTCCAAATCCTCCCTATTCATATACCTTCCAGATGCCTTTTAAATGTTGCAATTGTACCAATCTCCACTATTTCCTCTGGCAGCTCATTCCATACGTGCACCGCCCTCTGCGTGAAAAAGTTGCCCCATAGGTCCCTTTTATATCTTTCCCCTCTCACCCGAAACCTATGCCCTCAAGTTCTGGACACCCCACCACCACACACACACACCCACCCCACCCCCAAAGTGTATCAAATGCTTCCTTCACTATCCTATCTACCTGTGACTCCACTTTCAATGAGCTATGAATCTGCACTCCAAGGTCTCTTAGTTCAGCAACACTCCCTCGGACCTTACCGTTAAGTGTATAAGTCCTACTCTGATTTGCTTTTACAAAATGCAACACCTCACGTTTGTCTAAATTAAACTCCATTTGCCATTCATTAACCCATTGGCCCATCTGATCGTGGTCCCGTTGTAAACTGACGTAGCCTCCTTTGCTGCCCACTACACCTCTAATTTGGTGTTGTCTGCAAATTTAGTAACTATACCTTCTATGTTTATATTTCAAGTCATTTGTATAAATGATGAAAAGTAGTGGACTCAGCACTGATGCTTGTGGCACTCCTTAATTCTATTTGCTAAAGCTATCTCGTGTCCCCGTTTTGCCCTCCTGATTTCCCTCTTAAGTATACTCCTACTTTCTTTATATTCTTCTTAGAATTCACTCGATCTATTTTGTCTATACCTAACATATGCTTCCTTCTTTTTCTTAACCAAACCCTCAATTTCTTTAGACATCCAGCATTCCCTTTACCTACCAGCCTTCCCTTTCACCCTGACAGGAATATACTTTCTCTGGATTCTTATTATCTCATTTCTGAACATGGCTTTGTGCGTGGAAATCATGTCTCACAAACTTGATTGAGTTTTTTGAAGATGTAACAAAGAAGATTGATGAGGGTAGAGCAGTAGATGTGATCTATATGGACTTCAGTAAGGCATTCGACAATGTTCCCAAAGGGAGACTGATAGCAAGGTTAGGTCTCATTGAATACAGGGAGAACTAGCCATTTAGATACAGAACTGGCTGAAAGGTAGAAGACAGAGGGTGGTGGTGGAGGGTTGTTTTTCAGACTGGAGGCCTGTGACCAGTGGAGTGCCACAAGGATCGGTGCTGGGCCCTATACTTTTGTCATTTACATAAATGATTTGGATGAAAGCATAACAGGTACAGTTGGTAAGTTTGCAGATTACCCCAAAATTGGAGGTGTAGTGGACAGCGAAGAGGGTTACCTCAGATTACAACAGGATCTGGATCAGATGGGCCCATGGGCTGAGAAGTGGCAGATGGAGTTTAATTCAGATAAATGCGAGGTGCTGCATTTTGGGAAAGCAAATCTTAGCAGGACTTATACACTTAATGGTAAGGTCCTAGGGAGTGTTGCTGAACAAAGAGACCTTGGTGTGCAGGTTCAAAGCTCCTTGAAAGTGCAGTCACAGGTAGATAGGATAGTGAAGAGGCATTTGGTATGCTTTCTTTTATTGGTCAAAGTATTGAGTACAGGAGTTGGGAGGTCATGTTGCGGCTGTACAGGATATTGGTTAGGCCACTGTTGGAATATTGCGTGCAATTCTAGTTGTCTTCCTGTCGGAAAAATGTTGTGAAACTTGAAAGGGTTCAGAAAAGGTTTACAAGGATGTTGCCAGGGTTGGAGGATCTGAGCTACAGGGAGAGGCTGAACAGGCTGGGGTTGTTTTCTCTGAAGCATTGGAGGCTGAGGGGTGACCTTATAGAGGTTTACAAAATAATGAGGGGCATAGATAGGATCGATAGACAATGTCTTTTCCCTGGGGTCTTGGAGTCAAGAACTAGAGGGCATAGGTTTTGGATGAGAGGGGAAATATATAAATAAGACTGAAGAGGCAACTTTTTCGCGCAAAGGTTGGTACGTGTATGGAATGAGCTGCCAGAGGAAGTGGTGGAGGCTGGTACAATTGCAATATTAAAGAGGCATTTGGATAAGTATATGAATAGGAAGGGTTTGGAGGGATATGGGCCAGGTGCTGGCAGGTGGGACTAGATCGGGTTGGGATATCTGGTCGGCATGGATGGGTTGGACCGAAGACTCTGTTTCCATGCTGTACATGTCTATGACTATGACACTGGTCACAGGCCTCCAGTCTGAAAAACAACCCTGAAAACAACCCTCCACCACCACCCTCTGTCTTCTACCTTTGAGCCAGTTCTGTGTCCAAATGGCTAGTTCTCCCTGTATTCCATGAGATCTAACTTTGCTAACCAATCTCCCATGGGGAACCTTGTCGAATGCCTTACTGGTCCATACAGATCACATCCACCACTCTGCCCTCATCAATCCTCTTTGTTACATCTTGAAAAACATAATCAGGTTTGTGAGAAATGATTTCCCACACACAGCCACATTGACTGTCCCTAATCAGTCCTTGCCTTTCCAAATATATGTAAAACCTGTCCCTCAGGACTCCCTCCAGCAACTTGCCTACCACCGACAATAGGCTCACCGGTCTATAGTTCCCTGGCTTGTCTTTACCACCTTTCTCAAATAATCGTACCACGTTCACCAACTTCAGGTCTTCTGGCACTTCATCTGTGATTATCGATCTTATAAATATCTTGGCAAGGGGCCCAGCAATTACTTCTCTAGCTTCCCACAGAGTTTTAGAGTATCCATGATCAGGTCCTGGGGATTTATCCACCTTTGTGTTTCAAGACATCCAGCACTTCCTCCTCTGTAATGTGGATATTTTTGAAGATGTCAGCATCTATTTCCCTACATTCTATATAAAGTCATAGATGTACAGCACGAAACAGACCCTGAGGTCCAACTCGTCCATGCCAATCAGACATCTCACCCAATTTAGTCCCATCTGCCAGCACCAGGTCCATATCCCTCCAAACCCTTCCTATTCATATACCCATCCAGATATCTTTTAAATGTTGCAATTGAACTAGCCTACACCACTTCCTCTGGCAGCTCATTCCATACATGTACCACCCTCTCCCCCTTAGGTCTCTTTTTATATCATATCTTCCATGCCTCCTTCTAGGAAACACTGATGCAAAATGCTCATTTAGTGTCTCCCCCATCTCCTGTGGCTCTACACAAAGACTGCCTCACTGATATTTGAGGGGGTCCTATTCTCTCCCTAGGTGCCCTTTTGTCCTTAATGTATTTGTAGAAACCCTTTGGATTCTCTTTAACCCTATTTGCCAAAGCTATTTCTCATCGCCTTTTTGCCCTCCTGATTTCCCTCAAGTATACTCCAACTGCCTTTATACTCTTTTAAGGATTCACTTGATTTGTCCTGTCTATGCTTGATGTAGGCTTCCTTGCTTTTTTTAACCAAACCCTCAATTTCCCTAGTCATCCAGCATTCCCTCCACCTACCAGCCTTTCCTTCCACCCTGACAGGAATATACTGTCTCTGGACTCTTTATCTCATTTCTGAAGGCTTCCCATTTTCCAGTTGTCCCTTTACTTGCGAACATCTGCCCCCAATCAGCTTTTGAACATTCATGCTTAATACTGTCAAAATTAGCCACTTGTTCTGATTTTGGCATCATCAACTACAAATTTATTTGTAGTTCGTGCAAATTGTAGTGCCACATACTCAGGAAAATAGACAATGTTAAGTAATTTGCACAACATAATACAATTGTGGTCGAAAACCAGGAAAAAATAGACACTGCTGACCTTCAAGAATAAAATTTATTTTAATTCTTCATTTAAATTAAATGCAGCATGCAAAAGCTGTTGGCAGTTGCAGAGAAGTGTGACAAGGCAACTGTGAGGCTTTCACTCTGAATTGGTCTCTTTCTTTAGTTTATCATTTTGAGAGAGTAAGTTTAGTAACACTTCATGAAGATAGTGTGATTTGTCTCTCAAAACATTAACATGGTATCAGTTTTAATCTTTCTGTCTAAAGTTGAAGTAATCATAAATATTTGGTTTTAAGTTGCTTTGTAAAGGATAGTAATTGAATGTTGTAGAGCATTTTGTGACACAGAATAATAAAGTTAAGTTGTCTTGGCTAGAGCCCTGAGGATTACTATGTCACAGGGAAAGGGAAGTTGAGAGAGATTCTTTCATGGTGGCCTCAACCAGTCAGAAAATTGAACCCAAACTGGGGCATTACTCTGCGTTGCAAACCAGCTGTCCAGCTAACTGACCCTACAATCAATAATAACATGAATTTTAAAAAGCATGAACCTGCATTAATTATAAAACTTGCACTGAGCAGTTTGTACACATTTTTCAAGTGTGATTTTAGGTACTGGAGTTTAAATGACAGGGACTTACAATCAAGCACCATAAAAGTACAGGAACAGAATTCGGCCATTTGGCCCATTGAGTCATGACTGATACATTTGTCAACTCCATTCTTCTGCCTTGTAATGTATGATCCCCTTCCTGATGAAGAGCCTATCTGTCTTAAATACACTCAATAATGTGGCTTCCACACAGTAAACGTGGCAATGAGTTCCCAGATTCCCCATCCTCTGGCTGAAGAATTTCTCCTCTCAGTTCTAAAGGGTTGCCTCTTCACTCTTGAGGCCTTACCCTTAGGCCCTAACTCCCCTCCTAATGGAAACAGTTTCTTCATATCCATTTCTATTCAGGCCTCTCAGTGTTCTGTAAGTTTCAATCACATCCCCCTCATCCTTCTAAATTACATTGAGTACAGATCTAGAGTCCTCAACCGTTCCTCACATCATAAGTCCTTCATCTTCAGGATCGTTTTGTAAACCTCCTGTGGATTCCCACCTAGGCCAGCACATCCTTCCTTAGGGAGTTCAGAACTGCTCACAGCATTCCAATTGTGGTCTGACTAGAGCATTATACACCCTCAGTGGTACATCTTTGCTGTTGCATTCTAGCCCTTTTGCTCACATTCAATTTGACTTTGTTACTGTCAATTGAACCTGCACATTAGTCTTAAGAGAATCCTGAAGTAGGACTCCTAAGTCCCAGTTCAAATTTCTGATCTTTCCTTATTAAGAAAATAGTCCATGTCTCTGCTCTTTTCACCAAAGTGCATTACCTCACACTATCCCACATTGTATTCCATCTGCCATTTCTTTGCTCACTCATTTGGCCTATCCAAGTCCTTCTGCAAGTTCCCCACTTCCTTGACACAACTTCCCTCTACCTATCTTCATGTTGTCTGCCAACTTAGCAAAAATGCCATCAGTTCCTTTGTGCAGATTGGTAGTGTATAATGTGGATGGTTGTGGTCCCAGCACTGACCCTTGCAGAACTCCAAGTCACCAACTGCCATTCTGAAAAAGACTCCATCAGTGCCTTCTGCCAGGTAGCCAATGCTCCATTCATACCATATCTTGCCCCAACACCATTTCACGTATTTAATTCCTCTGCCATTTCTTTGCCCCCACTACTCGTCCCCGAGCCTCATTTTCCAGCGGTCCGATGTACCCATCTTGCCTCTCTAAACTTTTTATATTTTTTTTAATTCTTAGTAGTCTTTTATTTTACTGGTTGGCTTACTCTCCTATTTCATCTCTTCTTCCCCACCCCCACCCCCAGTTTTTTTTTAGTTGTCCTCTACTCATTTTAAATCCCCTGGTTTCCCACTAATCTTCACCACATTGAATGTTTTTTCCTTTGCTTTTAGTTTCCCTGACCTGACTTGTCAGCCATGGTTGCTTCATCCTCTCCTTGGTATGTTTGTTTTTTCTTTGGGATGAACTTTTGCTATGCTTTCTGATTTAGCTCCAGAAACCCCTACCATTATTGCTCCACTGTCTTCTCTGCTAGGCTCCTCTTCCAATCAGCTTTGGCTAACTCCTCCCTCATGTATTTATAGTTACCTTTACTCAATTGTGATACCTTTACAGCTAATTCAAGCTTCTCCCTTTCAAACTGAGGATGAATTCTATCAAATTATGGTCTCTGCCCCCTAGTTGTTCCTTCATCTTAAGCTCTCTAGTTATGTCTGGATTTGGTGATGTCATGAGACAGAATTACCACAAGCTGCACCTAAAAACAAAACTTCTTGTAGGCATTCCATTAATTCCTTTTCCTGGGATCCACTCCTAACCTGATTTTTCCCAGTACACCTGCATATTGAAGTCCTCCACGATTATTGTTGTAGTGCCTTTTATACATGCAACATATTTACCTCTTTAAGCTTGTTGACCCTTTACCAATTAGCACATGGTTCAGATAGTAATCCAGAAATTATTGCCTTTTTTGGTTCTGCATTTTAATTTATCCCCTAGCTGCTCATACTCCATCAGCAGAAACTCTTTCCTCTTACTACCTATATTGTAGGACCTGCTTGGGCCACAACGAGTGAATCTTTCTCATCCTACAAATGCTAAGTCCCTCTGCAGCCTGGACGATATCACCTGAACTTGGGCACCAAGCAGGAAACGGAGTCTTTGGAACTGTTGATCTTGGCCACAGAAGTGTCTATTCCTTGACTATACCATCCTAGACTAGGTTACAACTACATCCCCACCTGCCCCCAAAAAAACCTCTTGAACGGTTCCTTGTACTGTGGTGCCATGGTCAGTTTTCTTTACAGCCCCCACTCTCCATGCAGAGGGTAAGAACCTCAAACCCTTTAGTCAAGTGCAAGAGCTAGGGCTCCTTCAGCACTATCTCCTGATTCCTGTATTTGCTTCACTTGTCATATCCTCCTGTCCCTGAACACTGATAGGATAGTTTCAGGATTGTTAATGTTAGAGATGTGTCTGCCTCCTGAAAAGCAGCATCCAGGCCCCCCCACCCCCCCAAAAAAATGCACGCACACACTTTAAACTGAAGAGCCCAGTTAATCACCTCTGAGCCAGAGTTCCTCAAGCAACCGACACTTGATACAGATGTGGTCAATGAATCAAATGGGGTGCACCAGCTCCCATGTCATGCAGTTACACTTTGCCTGGCCCTGCATCTCTTTTGTTTACTTAGCTCTTAACTTGTTCCCTAAAAGTACTCTGCTGGTCTTTTATTTTGTAACCTGTGAATATTTCCCCATTTCCCTGAAATCTAAAAGTAGAATGGGCTTTAAGATATTGCACAGCTACTGAGATACATTAGTTTCTTTGTGGACAGTCAATTGTTGCATTTTGAACTCTAACAAAAATGGAAGTAATTTACTGTAATAAGCACGTTATTGACATTGACTTGGATGCAGCATTAGAAAGGCAAATTGATGAACAGAAACCTGCCAATTGCAGTTTTAACCTCGAAACTAAATTTTTTATATGGCTTGTTCAAAATCTGAGGTAGTTATCAAATAATTTTTGAACTGAAGTACTGTGATATAACTGGAATGTTCTTGAACTTGCTGACTTGAGTCCCTCAACTACATTTGTGCTGAGTGATCACCAACTACCTTTATACAGTACAGGTGCAATGTAAAGAATTGCAATGAAGAATTGTAATAGTCATTGCACCACTCAGCAGGGACACATTATCACAGAGTTTTCAGCACTCCGCTGATTTCTGTTGCTACTGATTTGTATTATATGGCTGCGACAACACTTATTGTATTTTAAAGTTGCTAAGGAAGTATATGTACAGTATGTTATATTTAGCATTTTATGCAAAGTGTAAAAAGGTATGTATAAACAAGTTCTATTTAATCTTTCTCAGTATGAGTACATTTAATTATATTTGGGATGTCAGTAGAGTTGTCAGTAAAGGCATGGCATTTCCTGAGGAAGAATGGTGATATTACATGCTTGCAAATATTTATTTGCATAGAGACAATAGGAGAATGGTCGACCTACAAAGTGTATTTCAGGTGTTGAGGTGAAACAGCAATTCGAGTAGATTATTGGATGAAAATGCACTTTCCATTACCTCCT
The DNA here is from genome assembly GCF_020745735.1 of Hemiscyllium ocellatum. Lineage (NCBI taxonomy): Eukaryota > Metazoa > Chordata > Chondrichthyes > Orectolobiformes > Hemiscylliidae > Hemiscyllium > Hemiscyllium ocellatum. The sequence goes on along the minus strand of NC_083425.1, from coordinate 21,158,805 downwards.
GTGGCTGTATTACTAGCACTGCAGTTTGTTTTTGATACATGGTGGCCAGTGTAACCAAGACATTTCTGAGATAGACAGAAGGCATCGTTGCCCTTCATCTTTCCATTTGTGGCTCTCTGTGTGCTGGTTTTGTAAGCACATTGTGTTAATGATCCATGTCTTGTGTAGTGTTAGAGCTGAATGGGGCTCAAGTATGTAGTGTTGCTTACTTTCATCTTTGGTTTCGGTGTGAACTTTAAGCACAGAGTTCAGGCATTTCAGCTAGGGAGGACTGGACCGTGGTTGAATTAAACGCAGTGATAAACCCATTTATCTTGGCATTTTATTGCAGAAGCTCTTGAGGCCAATGGGGGTAACTGAAGGCAGTAAAGTCTTCTGAAAAGACAGTGCAAGTGCAGCATTTGATGAAGTACAGTCAATCTGAAATAGTCATGCTTAAGCAAATGACTTTGTAATTGGTACTTATTTTAGTGACAGTTAATTGCATCTGTCCACTTTCAGCTATTTAGGATAAGTGTGGCCAAGTGGTGGGGCTAATGTGTACTCAGTTGAGCCGAACACTGTTCTTAATTTTTTTCCCATCTAACATTTATGTCCCCCACTTGATGTACTAATTTTGGTCATTTTGTTTGTGCTGAGCTAAAGCCAAAAAAGTCTCCACAGTTACCTTCATAGTTTCACTGCAGTTGGAATGAGGTATGAAAGAAATTTGCATGGATCCCTGCTGCTGATTTCTAGCGAATGACATTAAAATTATTTAATTGAGTGTCAGGACAGCATTAAACTACCTGTGGAAACACATTATTCCATAAAATGCTGTTCTTTAAGAGCATGAAAGTTACATTAGAGAGATGCTGATATCTGTAAAAACTGCTACTTGTGTTTGAACCTTCAAACTGATTGAAAAAATGAACCTCTTGGTAATTTTTGTCATTGTACATGAATAAAAGCAAGGGTAAAAGGAACGTTTTGTTCTCCGGTCACGGGTGTTTTGTTATAGCTACTGAGTTAGATTTCCATTTGTATAAAAGCAAAATACTGTCAATGTTGAAGATCTGAACTGCAAATTGAAAATGTTGTAAATATTTGATGAGACAAGCAGAATCTGTGGAGAGAGAAAAAGAGTTGATGCTGTTGATCTGTGACCTTTCATCTGGGGTGTTCTGAGAAGTGGTTTTAGACCAGAAATATTACCTGTTGTTCGCCTTCCATATTTACCACTGAATTTATTAAATGTTTCCTGGATTTTTGGTTTTTATTATCCCATTAGTATGTTTGTGGTTAGATTATTGATTCTTATATTTTTAAATTCTCAACTTGGAAAAATAATTTTCTTGAAAATAGAAGCTATTGCAAACAATTTTTGGAGGGATTGTATTGTGTGCTAACTTCAAGTTTGTGAACATTTTTGGCACTTTATAGTGTCTTTGTTTTTTTTTTAAAAAGAAGTCCTGAATGTGTTTTTTTTAAATACCAGATGTCCCCTGAAAAATGTGTACTACAAAAGGCCAATGCAATGCAATGCAGTGAAAGCTTGTTTTGGCAATCAAAACCAAAGAAGACCAGTGCACTGCATTAGAACTTGTTCTTTGACCAAACATCTTTGTGATACTCCAATTTTGAAATGGCTTTTAAAAACTTATTAATTTGCTAAGCTTTTTAAATTATCTGTCTTTATTTCTAAATGAGTTCATGCTGTGGGTTTACTGGGACTATTATAATTTTTTCCCATAGTTTCAAATTTGTAGTTTTAACTACACTTGTTTAGTAATGTGTTCAAATAATTAATTGGCAAACTGAATGTTGCCTTCATTGCAACTGAAATGTTGGATACCAGTTAAGAAACTACGCTGCAAAATACTTGTTAGTATTTGCACATTTCCATATGCTGGATTTTGACCAAATAGGTCATTAGAGTTAGTGTCATAGAGATGTACAACACAGAAACGGGCAGACCCTTCGGTCCAACTCGTCCACGCCAACCAGATATCCCAACCTAATCTAGTCCCATTTGCCAGCACATAGCCCATATCCCCCTCAATCCTTCCTATTCACATACCCATCCAGATGCCTTTTAATGTTGCAGTTGTACCAGCCTCCTTTGCTGGGCCACTTACTGAAATACTCGTATCATTGTTAATCACAGTTAAGGTGCCGGAAGACTGGAAGTTGGCCAATGAGGTGTCACTGTTTAAGGAAGGTGGTAAGGACAAGTCAGGGAACTATAGACCAGTGAACCTGACGTCAGTGGTGGGCAAGTTGTTGGAGTGAATCCTAAGGGTCAGGATGTACATGTATTTGAAAAGGCAAGGATTGATGGGGGATTGTCAGCATGGCTTTGTGTGTGGGGAGTCATGTCTCACAACTTGATTGAGTTTTTTGAAGGAGTAATAAAGAGGATTGATGAGGGCAGAGCGGTAGTTGTGATCTATAAGGACTTCAGTAATGCGTTTGGCAAGATTCCCCATGGCAGACTGATTAGCAAGGTTAGATCTCACTGGAAACAGAGAGAACTAGCCATTTGTATACAGAACTGGCTCAAAGGTAGAAGATAGGGTGGTGCTGGAGGGTTGTTTTTCAGACGAGGCCTGTGACCAGTGGAGTGCCACAAGGATCGATGCTGCGTCCATTACTTTTTGTCATTTATATAAATGATTTGGATGCAGATGACACCAAAATTGGAGGTGTGGTGAACAGCGAAGAAGGTTATCTCAGATTACAAGGGGATCTTGTTCAGATGGGCCAATATGCTGAGAAGTGGCAGATGGGAGTTTAATTCGGATAAATGTGAGGTGTTGCATTTTGTGAAAGCAGAACTTATAGACTTAATGGTAAGGTCCTTAGGAGTGTTGCTGAACAAAGAGACCTTGGAGTGCAGGTTCATAGCTCCTTGAAAGTGGAGTTGCAGGTAGATACGATAGTGAAAAAGGTGTTTGGTCAGAATATTGAGTACAGGAGTTGAAAGGTCGTGTTGTGGCTGTACAGGACATTGGTTAGGCCACGTTTGGAATCTTGTGTGCAGTTCTGGTTTCCTTCCTATTAGAAAGTTGTTGTGAAACTTGGAAGGGTTCAGAAAAGATTCACGAGGATGTTGTCCGGGTTGGAGGATTTGAGCGATAGGGAGAGGCTGAACGGGCTGGGGCTGTTTTCCCTGGAGCGTTGGAGGCTGAGGGGTGACATGTAGAGCTTTACAAAATCATGAGGGTAATGGATAGGATAAATAGACAAAGTCTTTTCCCTGGGGTCGGGGAGTCCAGAACTAGAGGGCGTAGGTTTAGGGTGAGAGGAGAAAGATATAAAAGAAACCTAAGGGGCAACCTTTTCGCATGGGCGGTGGTACGTGTATGGAATGAGCTGCCAGAGGAGAGGCTGGTACTATTGCAACATTAAAGAGGCATTTGGATGGGTATATCAATAGGAAGGGTTTGGAGGGATATGGGCCTGGTGCTAGCAGGTGGGACTAGATTGGGTGGGATATCAGGGCGGCATGGACGGGTTGGACTGAAGTCTATTTCCATGTTGTACATCTCTATGACTTCCTCCGGCAGCTCATTCTATACATGTACCATCCTCTGCATGAAAAAGTTGCCCCTTAGGTCCCTTTTATATCTTTTCCCCTCTCACCCTAAACCTATGCCCTCTATTTCTGGGCTGCTCCACCACAGCGAAAAGCCTTTGTTTATTTAGCCTATCCATACCCCTCATGACTTTTTAAACCTGAGGTCAGCCCTCAGCCTTTGCTCCAGGGAAAACTGCCCCAGCCTATTCAGCTTCTCCTTATAGCTCCAATCCTGCAACCTTGGCAACATCCTTGTAAATCTTTTATGAGCCCTTTCATGTTTCACACCTTCTGATAGGAAGGATACCAGAATTGCACACAGCATGCCAAAAGTGGCCTAACCAACGTCCTATACAGCCGAAACATAACTTCCCAACTCCCATACTCAGTGCTCTGATCAATAAAGGAAAGCATACGAACTACCTTCTTCACTATCGTATCTACCTGGGACTCCACTTTCAAAGAGCTGTGAACCTGCACTCCAAGCTCTCTGTTCAGCAACACTCCCCAGGACCTTACCTTTAAGTGTATAAGTCCTGCTAAGATTTGCTTTTCCAAAATGCAGCAGCTCACATTTATCGAAATTAAAACTCCATCTGCCACTCCTCAGCCCATTGGCCCATCAGTGAAATCACGAGGTGTAAAGAAATGCTTTCCCCAAAAGGGAAAAGAAAGAAATTGGCAAAGCAACTCAGACCACATTTATGAATCAACTGATCAATGAATAAACATTGATCTTCCTGGGTTTAGAAGCAGCTGCTTAATCATTGGAGTTATGAAAAGACCTCAGTAAGATTGAAGTAGTCTCTTGTCACGCTATTTTATGCATTTTGCAAAACTGAAAAGATCTGTTTTCATCTTTTATTCAGGATTGAGAGTCTTCACTTTTATGAAGTGTCTGGAGAGCTTAAGCTGTTCCCTTAGACAAATAAAAATAGATCAGGAACTTATGTTTTGATTGAATAAATGAGGAGAGCCTGCATGTCCATTGTGGACTAAATGCCCTTCGATCTGCTATATGAATCAATTATATAATTCTTACTATTTATACTCCATTTGTAAAATTCACTTGATTTAAAATCCAACAGAATGAGTTTCAGTTGCATTTGTGACTGTTTACTTGGAAATTGTAACATAAATTTCTTAAACAATAGTGACATCTTACCATGAACTATTACTGCTGTAATATCAGATTAAAAGCAGATACTTTAATTCGAAGAACTGAGAGATAATGTGTACATCAGAGATTTACCATCATTGAAGCTTGATGAGAATGTAATGGAATTGATCATTTCAAGACCTACTATGAACAGTATTTCTCATAGTGGATGGTTAACTAATTAACAACATCTCTACAATAGTCCTATAAGTATTGATGTAAACCAGGCCATTGATCCAACTATTTTGAATCAGAGCTGTCATAAATGAAAGTAGGCCATTTAGGAATGCTATTCTAGGATGGAAAATGGAATATGCTGAGTTTTCATCAATTGTTTCATGTATTTGTAAACTTTTGGGAGGATCTGGCAGAAGTCATCTTATTTTGAGTGATTGATGTCTGATATGCTTTTAATTCTTTAGCTTGCTGTTGCCATCGCTACTTGTACATGTGTCATTGTCTTTGTGTGTGCCTCAGTACATTATTCTGAGGCAGTCAGCAATTTTAAAGACAAATCTATAATTATACTGATGGGTATTTTCTAAAATGTCATATGCTGTCAGTACTTTAAAAGCCTCATGGTGACTCTGACTGCAGCAAATAGTAGAACGGGTTTGAGATTCAGAATAGCTTACTTTTCTTCCAGTGCAAGTTATGCTGCTGTTTTCCAACTTAACATTATATATCACATTTTAATATTTGAACTATTGAGGGTAGCAAGTATTTTGTTTTGCTACAGAAACAGCCTGTTCACTCAAAAGTTTACAAGCTATTTCAGATGTTGTTTTGAAAGCTTTAAGATGACTATTAAAAATTCATTGGAGAATGAAGGGTCTGAGTTGCATGCAATTTTCTTTTAAGTGTTTTTGCTTTCTTGAATCTTGATATGCAAGGGCCATGTAACTGGACTAACCAATTATATCCACTCGATGTTAAGGGGTATTGTTCATTGATATGAATGGTGTTTATTGGGTCTGAGGTCATTTTTGATCAGACCGAATGAAGTTGCTCAATATGTAGCTCTTGCAGGGGTTAAGGAAATTGGGGGGTGGGGGGTGGGGAAGTGTTTGAAGCTATTGATTGTGTAAGTCTGGGAGTGGTGGATATTGAGATGTGTTAGTTGTATCTTGGTATTTCCTCTGTCCTAAATGCAACTGCTTGAAAAAAAACATTTTTTTTACCACTTTAGTTTTCCTTTGTTTGCCTTTTCTGTGTTCTGCATCAATGAGCTGAGAGTAAACTTTATTGAAACCGAGTACAGAACAACCTCGGTTATCCGAATTTTGGACTACCTGAACAAGATCTTGAGGTCCCGAAGCTTGAGATCAGAAACTGGATTCTGTTACTACCTGCAGAAACTCTCTTTCCAAGACAGGGCAACTTCACTCTTACTCTGCTTCTGACATTTATTTTCTTTTTCTTTTTTCGATTCTTGTTTCAATATAAAACGATTGAGGTAAATTTAACAGTAGAGAATCTGGTTGTCTAGTTTCTGTGATCGGTTTCCAGAAGGGGATGGAAGTGTTGTGCGAGGACCCGGAGATAGACTGCGTTGCACCCGCTTTGTGCCTTAGCCCAAGGACAGTTTGTGTGTGGCAGCAGTTTCCAGCTGGCAGCAGTGGAGGAAGTGCCGGTGGTTCCGGAGAGGAGAAGGTGGGCCTCTAAGTCCAGTTGAAAAGGCTGGAGATGGTGGCTCTGTGTACACCCGAGAGAGGTCTTCCCACCGGCTGAATCGTCTCTGTCTGGTGCACGTGTTTAAATATTAAATTAATTCAACCTTCTGTTAATATTAACTTGATTTAAGATAGTTACCTGACTGAGCACTTATCCGAACATTCAGGTTATGCGAATAAAATACTCCCCGCTTGTGTTGTTCAGATAATAGAGGTTGTCTTGTGTATTAGCACTTACTGAATTGTCCTGAATCGTTTATAGTTATGTATTAGGAAATGTGTCCCTATTTGCATGAACCTCACTTGACCAACAACAGGAGAGGGAGATACTGTAATATTTCACTGTTCATGTGCTACAGGTGTAAGTTTTGAAAAGATGGGTTAACAATGCATCATGAGGGTAGCAATGGCTGTAAGCTGTACAGTAAGGGTTGGCTTCACATCAGTTAGAGACTGATGTTCTTTCTGGGCTTGTGGATCCATATGTTCCTTATACATTTGTATGCCCTTGTCATCAGGACAACCACAACGGTTGCCTGGATCTAGTCGTGATGGTTCCAATGAGCTTATGTGGGCAATATCTGAAACAAAGCAGTCTTTCAGTAATGGGATCACTTGGCAGTGGCAGCACACATACAAAACATATTTCAAACTTTGGGTCAAGGAAGTCAGTGAGACATTGCCACAATGATGTTGCATATGGGATAATGGTGTGGATGTTTTCTGAGCAACTCCTGCATCTTGTGCAAACCATATATATTTCTTTTGAAAGTGGTGCCACAGAAGGCATTTGGCACACATGCTTTCATTGGTCAGACCATTGAATATAGGGGTTGGAACATTATGTTGCAACTATATAGGGTGTTGGTGAGGCCACTTTGGAGGACTGTGTATAGTTCGAGTTACCCTGCTATCGGAAGAATATTATTAAATTGGGAAGATTGCAGAAAAGATTTACATAGATGTTTCTGGGAATGGAGAGTTTGAGTTGTAAGGATGGCTGGGTAGGCTGGGACTCTGAAGTGTAGGAGGTTGAGGGTTGTGACCTCTTGGAGGTTTATAAAATCATGAGGGGCATAGATAATGTTAATAGCAAAGGTATCTCCCCTAGGGTAGGGGAATTCAATACTAGAGGGCATAATTTTAAATGTGAGCGGAGAAAGATTTAAAAGGGACCTGAGGGGCATCTTTTTTTCCCCACAGTGTGGTTTCAGTGTGGAATGAACTGTCCACAGGGAATGGTAAATGCAGCTCCAAATACAGGGGAACCTCGATTATTCAAATGAGATGGGCAGGCACGATTTTTGTTCGGATAATTGATTATTCGGTTAATTGATTAAATGCCTTTCCTCTGGGGCTCGGTGTTTTTAAAGCCTGCTCCCAATTCAGGACACAGCACGCAAGCCTACCCCCAACCATCTAACTGTATGAAGTGGAGCACAACTATGCACTGTATAATTTATCAGAATGTTGAAGCAGACCCTAACCGCAAAGCTGAATTGAAATTCCATCTGCTGTCCTGGCATTGACTTGCTATGTTTTGTAGTTTTAGCACCAGTGGGGCATCTGCGTTTGGAAAAAATAAGCTATTTGGCTTGTTATGAGGGAGAGTTGTTTGTTATTTAGATCCTTTGAAATATCATGTTATATCATTGTATCATTTCAAATCATGCATTTTAACAACAGTGTAGATCAAATCTATTTCGTAGGCTCCATGTTGATCAGGATTTTGTTTTTGAAGTGAGACTCCCTGATATTTGGAGAGGAGAAAAGAGTTTTTTTTTCTTTGGCATTTTGCTGTGCAAAAAAAGGGCTACTAGTTTAAATGTATTTCAGGATAAATTTTCTGGTTGTGAAGCATCTTTGGACATCATATGATATATAAATGTAAGTTTGTTCTGTGTGCATCCTATCAGCAATTGATGACTAATTTCAAATTTTATTGTTTCATGTGGGAGAGGTAAAACGTTTTTACTGTCTTGGAGCTGTGGAAGAATACGTTTTTTGAGCATGTGAAGATGTGGATGATGGTATCCAGTCGAATGGAGGCGTTTGGCCCATCGTCATGCAGGCTTTAAAAAAAAGAACAATCCATCCTAATTCCAATTTCCAGTTCTTGGATTGGAGTCTTATAGGTTGGAAGAGATATGGGGTTTCCTTAACTGGGGCAATATTGAGGCCAAGAAGGAGTTAGTTGAAGATATGTTCACGGAAGTTATCAAAATACATGATAGCCATTGAACTTAGGAGTAAATTTGGTAATTTTATTATCCATTTATAGAACATGAATCAGGTCAACATTTTAATAATTTGTCAGTGATTTACAAGAAACTGATCTTATGAACAACAATTGACAAAATAATCTTTCATTGGTAGGCTCAAAATTTGCATAAAATGTAGTGCAAGTCTTTCTCTTGGTGTATCAGAATACCTGCTTGGGTTGTTGAGTCGAGGCAGTCTTTGAGATATGATATCCAAAAATACAAAGCTTCAGTGTTTAACCTCTATTCAGAGCACATTTACTGAGTATCCTGTTGTGATAGTGTATACAAGTTTAAAAAATATCATGATTTGAGTAGGTTTGATTTGAAGTATCAATTTTTAGTACAGTTCTCTTTCTGAAAATTAGCTTATGTATTCTATAACTATTTTGGAGTGTAAAATTGTGATCGAGCTGGTTCCTTCTCATACCTTTATTGGCATAATATTGTTTATTCTTACATGAGGTGTGTCTAAGCTGTTTTGGTTTCTTGAAATAAACTATCGAAGTTTTCAGTAATTTTTTTTCATATAATTGCAGTTCTGTGTGCCTGCAATGTTTGCAAAGTGGCTGTTGTTGGATTTAATGGTAAATAATACTACTTTTAAAAAATATGTGGCTCGCCTAATTTTAGTCAAAGTCTGAAGTTCATAGTCTGAATTTAAAGTTTGTAGTCACAGTCTGGTTAGTACAAAGTTTAGCTGTCATTATGAATGTTTTCTTAATACTGTGTATACAATTCATTACCGTATTATTGTTCCATATCACATTACCTTCCTTTTAGACAGCAAATATATTGCTTGGCCTTTAATCATATTTATGAAACCTGTCAATAAATAAAGTTCAAATTTAATAACCCACCTGTCAAAAACTGGGAATGAGGCACTTTCTAGGTTTGGGTATTATGATTGTGACAAAAATATTAATAGATTAATTTCATTGAAGAAACTATAAACCAAACTGTTTTTCAAGAAAAAAACTTGGTGGGATGAAAGCTTGACTCCATACATGTACAAAATAGTTTTGACCAGAAATAGGGATTAACATATATGTTTCACCAAGTTTAAAATAATAAAAGTTGCGTTTTTTGAAAGTGAAAATTTCTGAAGTTGGTTACTATCTCAGTTCAGTTATATGATTGCATTTATATTAAAAATATCATCCCAATTCTTTGAATATCTGGAAATAATGGTTAAAGCACATGTTTTGGGCTCCCCATGTATTTTAATGTTGGCAAAAGGGATTTTCAGTGATTTGAATACCAGATACAGTATGTCCTATAAGGTTGCAAATGTAATTGCTTTTAAAAGAAAATTCTGTTACAATAAGACACGTGTAGTTAGTATTTCAAATCTAGATGAGTGGATGGCGTGGACTTGCTGTACTCTATGGTTTAAGGCACAACGGCAAAACAAAGATTTAGAGTTTTGACCTGCCAACTGTTGAGCTGTTTTGTTAGCTTTGCTAATTTGATTTCATTTAGCATGACTTTTAGGCGCTTGTTTCTGTTGTAAATTAACTTGCTCAATGTGAGTTTGCTAAGGCAGTAGCACCAAAACTGTTGCAGTATGAAGAATTTGTTTCTGTGTAATATTTGGTACTTGCCTGCATATTGAATTTCAAAGTGATTGTGTTCTTTGAGAGGTTTTTGGTAAATGTGATGAATTTCAAAATGTAAATCTGTTACTTTTCAATTTGGAAACTGAGCCCATAATGGTGCTCTTTATTGTCTTGCACAGGTTTTTCAAATCATGTATTTATGAAACCAAAATCATTTGAATCAATTGCTCCAGACAACTCAAGCTTTTCTGTTTTCTATCTGATCAAAGCTTTTCTGTGGCAGTGTTATTTGAAATGTCAGAAATTTTATGAAGTGTTGTGAAAGTAGATTTGTAAGAAACAACGACAGTTTCCTTGAAGTGCAGTTAAGTCACTGTACTTAATACCGTATCAACAAAATGCTTTGAACACAAGGATATCCCATATTTTTGTCTTTGAGTTTAGTGTTGTTGTAGCCCTAACTATAAAGTTTGAACTTGCATTCTCATTTGTTTGCACCTCAAGTTGCTGGCATGAACACATCTGTAATTTTGATTTAGGCTTCATCGAGAGAGCAGTAACATAAAAGAACTGAGAAGAAACAAAGTTGCAATAGCTGAATAAGATATACAGAAGCCTTTGGACTTTCACCAGCTTAGGAGCTGTCTTGGTTTTCTACAGTAAAAGCCAGTTTATCTTTCCTTCAGTGCTATAAGCCATGATACTTAATTGATAAGTCTTCATATTTGATAAGTGATCAAGCCACCCTCTTATAAATCGGTGAAAGCATCAGGTGAATGCGAAACCGTTCTGACTAGCATAAGAAACATCTCGGCAAACCTTGTTATCAGAAACCGTGACATTTTTCCAGTTATATGTCTATCCATAATCCATGGTTTTCTCCCCCACCTGTTAACTGTGTAAGAGAACAGATAATGGGGAGTTTATAAGGGAGTTAGAATTCTAACGAGAAGATTTGAATGCTGATTGTTTCATTATTGTTTACCTGTTAGAATTGATTTGCCTGAAATGAATAATTTTTAAATACAGAAACCTGATCCATGCTTTCTGTTGACCTGGCTTAACAGACAAATATGTTGGGGAATCCTTTTAAAATCTCTTAACTTCTGTGAAAATAATGGGAATTGTGGTTTGATTGACCGTCTAAGTAATTTATGATCATTCAAACTTGCTGGGAATATGGAGACGAAACTGTCCAGGATAAACCCTTTCCTACTCTTGTTTTGCGCTACCTACAGCTTCTGAATTTTACAGCATTGATAAATTAAAGAATGAATACTTTGGGATAAAGGAGTTAAATTCCTCAATCTATTTTCTTTTTGTGTCCATTTATCAAATTCATTTATCCATTGAGCATCTTGATACATCGGAAATTGTATTCACATCTAAGAATGCTTTAACATTGAGCAAAATTCTCTGAATATTTGATTTCATACTATTTGGAACTAGGACATTTGACCTATACTATGAAGTTCACTTAAGTCTAGATGCAACTTGAATTTTAATGAACTTCAAAATTTAGCAATTTTAAGAAGTAAAATACTAAATCAATATCTTGAGTCATGTATTTTGTAATTTTGGTTTTGTACATCTAAGTGATAATTGTACATTTTTAGAATAGCTGTATTTTTGTAATCTCATTTGTCAGGATCAACTATTTCCTGTTATCAGTACTCTTGAATTATCTAAGACAAGTATGTACTGCAACCACTTTGGTGCACTTGAACTAAATAGTTCTGAACGCAAGAAATAAAAAATGTGAATACAACCCTTTCGTGCTTAATTTGTTATGCAGGGGAGCTAGCAGTGTTGCTCTGTTCACATTTTAATTGTGACGTTTTCCAGAAGGAAATCGTATTTGAATATTTCTCTTGATTTGCCAGGCAAGTGTTTTTCCTTTCACTAATATAAAATCACCAAAAAGACATTGAGTTTGGATGTGTATGTTCTGCTAATATGCATCATAAACACTTATGAATTTAGAAAACGTTCAAGTTTGATTTATGCAGAATGTTCAGCTCTTCTAAGACATTTTATGCATGCATTAGGGGCAAGAGAAAATGCTCAGGCGTGTGCCCAAAGTACAGATTTCTTGATAATTATCTCTTTATGTCTTAATAGTAATCCTTTCATTTCTTGTAAATGGCAGGGGGAGCTCACTCTATTACCCATAATGTTACATAGTGGATGCTTGCACTTTAAAATCAAATTTCAGCAGTGGTTGAAAACCAGTGATTAGTTCATTGGGAGAAACTGATATTGCTTGGTACAATTGTATTCCGGTTAAGTATCTATCAGATGTGAAAATTTGTATTTATATTTTTGAACAGTCATATAAAGTCTTGATTCCTAAACAAAATGTGTAAAACTTTAGATGCATTATAGAAGAACTTTTGTTGAAATTGCAACAGTATAGCAATCATTCAAAGACTGGTAAGTAACTCTAACATCAAATAATTGTGAATGAAGAAGATGACCCAGAGTACTTAAGTCTCTGTATTACAGCACCCAAATATTTCTGAAAGGGATCCAGGGTTTTTACCTCCACTGTTTGGAAATACAGTACATTCACGTTTCAAACCATATATTAATTTAAGGTTGCCTGGTGGGTGTCTGCAGAATTAGAATGGGAGTAATTGCTCATATTTCAAATTCAAATTTAAAATGCCAGCAATGATTATTTTCTTTGGAAGTTTTGAAATTTAAAAAGAATTGTCTAACTATTTGAAACATCTTTACTTATGTGAAATGTTGTAAATGAATTGTTCAAATAAATAAAAGTTATTTTAATGTGAGGTTAAAACTATAGAAAGGCTTTTCCAACCTTGGGCAACGTTTGTTTCAGCATTCAAGCAAATTGATGATGTTTGCCAGTTAAAATTTTATTCGAGTGAGCAAACTTTTTTCCCCTACTATTCACACATTTGAATTATTTAAAAAGTTCCTCGTACATTGACTCCTTCCAAGGTGAAGATCTTCATTCTTCAAACCTGCTGTAATTGAAAGTTAGTAAACAAATATTGTGTTGTGCAAAAAGGTTCTGTGTAAGCTGTACAACTAAAAGAAATAAAGATTTGTATACTGTAGAAACTCGATTTTCCGATGTGATGGGCAAGCAGTATTTCATTTGGATAATCAATTATTCGGAAAATTGATTAAACGCCATTCCTCTGGGTCTCTGAGTATTTAAAGTCTGCTCACGTTCAAGAGACTACAGCAGCACACAGCGCGCAAGGCCCCCCCCCCCCCCCCCCCCCCCCCCAAAACCACAACCCAGTCCAAACCTGCCCCCAGTTCAACTCTCTTCCCCCACCCCGGTCCACCTCTCTGGGGCATCCGGACTGCACACCAACAATCGGACTGCTGCAGCTGCCTCTGTGGGGACACAGCCACAGCCCCCCACACAACTCTTTTTTTTTTACTAGGAGAAAGTGAGGACTGCAGAGGTGGGGGGGCGGCAGGTGGCGGCAGTGTTCAGGTACACCCCTCTGTAGAACTCCAAGGAAAATGTAGGGAGAGAGGAAGGATGGGCAGTCAGTCATTTTGAGACCGTGCCTGTTTAATCACTGTAAATAAAAGATATGATCACTGTTGAAAACATGTCTTTGCTGTAATGTTTCTATCAGGACCTCAAGATTTCCTTCGAATAATCTGATTTCCGGATAATTGTTGTTCGGAAAATCGAGGTTCCCCGTAGTGCCTTTTGCAGTCTCATGAAATTTCACAAGTAATAAAAGTATGATCACTTACCATATAGGAAACAGCATTCAGCTTATGCACTGTTAAGGCCCCATGATTAGCAATAAGGGAAGAACCAGATGCTGGTTGAAGGCTACATGGTAGCTAGGACATTGGGAGAACTTGCCTGCTCTTGAGTGTTATGCAATCTTCTATGCGTACCTGAGATGGATGACTGAGCCTTGATTTGAACGTATTCCTGAAGGGACTGCAAAATGTGACAACCTGGATTCTATGTACTCATGTCAAGAGAGTCATAGAGATGTACAGCGTGGAAACAGACCCTTCCCTCCAACTCATCCATACCGACCAGATATCCCAATCAAATCTAGTCCCATTTACCTGCAATTGGCCCTTATCCCTCTAAACCTTTCCTATGCATATACCCATCCAGATGAGTTTTTAAATGTTGTAATTTTACCAGCCTCCACCATTTCCTCTGGCAGCTTATCCCATACACGCACCACCTGCTGTGTGAAAACGTTGCCCCTTAGGTCCCTTTTAAATCTTACCTGTCTCTCCCTAAAGCTATGCGCTCTAGTTCTGGACCCCACCCCAGGGAAAAGACCTTCCATCCTATCCTTGCCCCTCGTGATTTTATAAACCTCTAGAAGGTCGCCCTTCAGCCTCTGACGGTTCAGGAAAAACACCCCCAGCCTGTTCAGCCAGTGGAGCTTGAATGTGCAATGTGTAAATCAGTTGACGTAAATTACCTTATTTTATGATTGTAGCAAATGTTTGTAATAAGAACTTTGGATTTTTAGAAAATCATCTAATTAATCACGTAAGCAAGGCATTCGATAAGGTTCCCCATGGTAGGCTCAGCAAGGCATTTGATAAGGTTCCCCATGGTAGGCTCATTCATAAAATCAGGAAATATGGGATACAGGGAGACTTGGCTATCTGGATTCAGAATTGGCTGGCTGACTGAAGGGGGAAGAGTGGTTGTAGATGGAAAGTATTCTGCTTGGAGGTCAGTGTTGAGTGGGGTCCCGCAGGGCTCTGTTCTTGGGCCTCTGCTCTTTGTAGTTTTTATAAATGACTAGGATGAAGAGGTTATGGGGTGAGTTAGTAAGTTTGCAGATGACACAAAGGTTGGAGGTGTCGTCGACAGTATAGAGGGCTACTGCATGCTGCAGCGCTACGTAAACAGGAGGCAGAGCTGAGCTGAGAAATGGCAATGGAGTTCTACCTGGATAAATGCTAAGTGATGTATTTTGGAAGGTCGAACTCGAATGCTGAATATAGGATTCTTGGCAGTGTGGAGGAACGGAGGGATCTGGTTGTGCAAGTACATAGATCCCTCAAAGTTGCCACCCAAGTGGATAGGGTTGTTAAGAAAGCATATGGTGTTTTGGCTTTCACTAACAAGTTGAATAAGCTCGGACATTTTCTCTGTAGAGGAGGAGGAAGAGAGGAGACCTGATCGAGGTGTATAAAATGATGAGAGGAATAGATAGAGTCAATAGACAGAGACTTTTTCCCAGGGCAGGATTGACTGGTACGAGGAGTCATAGTTTGAAGATGTTAGGAGGACGGTATAAAGGAGACTTCAGAGATAGGTTCTTTACGCAGAGAGTTGTGAATGCATTACCAGCTGTGGTGGTGAAAGCAGAGTCACTGGGGACATTTACGCGACTGCTGGACATGTACATGGATAGCAGTGAGTTGAGGGGTGCATAGGTTAAGTTACTATATTTTACGTTAGGATTAAACCTCGGCACGATAGAGTGGGCCAAAGGGCCTGTTCTGTGCTGTACTTTTCTATGTTCTATGTTAATGCTTTAGTTCTGTTTGGTAGCAGTTTGCATAATTTTTAAAAAGTTTTTAGCTTCCAAGATAAAATTGACATGACTATCTGAGGCTTCTATTATGATAGCCAAGCAAATAAATTTCAACCCAAATATTTTTAAACTACAGTTCACACCTGTTATGTGACCACTTATGCATGTATCTGAGGTTAACGCTACTTACGTTGTGATCCAGACATATATTTTCCTTGTAACAGGAAATGCTAAGATTGATATGGAGTTGGGAGGTCATGCTGTGGCTATAGAGGACAATAATTTTGGAATACTGCGTGCAATTCTGGTCTCTCTGTGATCGGAAGGGTAATGTGAAACTTGAAAGAGTTCAGAAAAGATTCACCAGGGTTTTGCCAGGTTGAAGGATTTGAGCTATTGGGAGAGGATGAATAGGTTGGGGCTATTTTCCCTGGAGCTCAGAAGCTGAGGGTTGGCATTACAGAGGTTGGTAAACTCATGAGGGGCATGGATAGGGTTAATAAATAAGGTCTTTTTCTGGGCTGGCGAGTCCAGAACTAGAGGGCATAAATTCAGGGCGAGAGGGGAAAGATTTAAAAGGGACTTAAGGGGCAACTTTTTCATCCAGTGGTATGTGTATGGAATGAGTTGCCAGAGGAAATAGTAGAAGCTGGTACAATTACAACATTTAAAAGGCATCTGGATCGGTGTATGAAGAGAAAGGCTTTATAGGGATATGGGCTGGGTGCTGGCAAATGGGGCTAAGTATATTTTTGGTAACTGGTCAGCATGGATGAGTTGGACCAAAATGGTCTGTTTCCGTGTTGTACCTCTGATTGTTTATGAACTCTTTAATCTCATCATGCTGCTTAATAAAATATCAAAAGCAACTCAAAAGTAATGGGTTCAGGTAAAAGCTGTATTTTGGTCAAATATTTAATGGCCATCAAACTTTTGAAAGAAAGCAATGAATCTTCAGTAATTTGAGGTTTAGGTTGAATTATGTAGAATAAGAATAAAATTTGACTTCAATTTGTCCTGAATTTTAATGAAGCTTTAAAGTTGAATGCATGCATTGTCACCACCTATTGTGGATTGAATTGTTGCTGCACCGTTCACGAGTGCAAAGTAGGAATATTCAAATAGTAATTTTTAAAATTAGTTTCAGCATTTAAAAGCAGCTACTCATTTTAAAACTTAATACACAGAATGACAGAAAAGGTATTCCCCATTTATCAACAAATCTTTCACGTTTATATTTCACACCACATTTTCGGCAGAAATGTAGTGTCAATGTGACTTTTCATGTCGCAGTTTGTTTCGAAAATAAAAATTATCATTACTTAAAACTACAGTTTAAACAACTTTGCATTTTGAGACATAGATAAATGCCTTATTGTTTTATAAAATGCTTTTTTGCCCTTTGCCGTGGTGGGTCAGGGTAGCAAAATTCTTTAAAGCAAAACACTTTTTTAGGCAGCCTTTACAACATAAAGATGTCATTACCGGCATATTTAGAATATAGCTTTTTCAATTTCTAATTGGAGTAAAGGACACATTCTAGAATTAAAGTAAGTGAATTCAAAGTTGTTAATTTGTAAATAGTTTAGCTGAGTACTCTGGTTTTCGGAGTGTGGTTAGCAATAAATATGTTCTATTAATTTATATGCTACAGATGCAAGTCTGCTTAATCTATTGTCAATAGCCAGTAGACTTTTATGCACCAATTCCGAAATAACCCATAGCCTTATTTTAAGTATGATATATTCAAGATACAAGATTATCTACTGTAAATTTCTTGAAAGCTAGTTCATCAGGGATACCAATCTCAATACTTCATTTTAATTTTCAAAAAGGCTATGTTTGGGTCCTAAGGTAAACTTGAGACTAAATTAACTTAATTATTTCAAATATCTCTTTTAAAAACAAGTATGCTGTAATTTCTATTCTTTAATCATTCTTGGGATGTGAGTAACGCTGGGTGGCCAACAAGGGTGCCTGTCCCTTGTTGCCCTTTAGAAGTTGGGGGTGAGCTGTCTTCTTGAACTGCTACATTCCATGTGCTTCTGGTTGACCCATAATACCGTTGGGGAGGTAATTCCAGGATCTTAATTCAGTTACAGTGAGGGAGCTATTTCACTAGTATTTGAAGCAGAATATTCTAGTGCAGATGATGGAAACCTAAAACAAAAAGTGAACTGCTGGAAACACTCAGCATGTCAAGCAGCATCTGTGGACAAGGCAAGGAAGAGCTCAATTTCAGATTAGTTATCTTTGATGAAAGCCCATTGATCTGAAATGTTAGCATTGCCTGCCCCAATAGAGTGCAGCTGATTTTCTGAAGATACTTCAACTTTTCGATCAAGTCCTAATGATCAGGGCAAAAAGAAAACCCATGTTGAATTTTCTGTATTTTATATTGATGGGTACTTGTGTTTTTGTTATCATAAAAAATCATATCAGTTGACAGGTCATCAAGAAAGCATTCCACAAATTGAGATTTTATAGTTCACGCAGCAGTCACTGAAATAATTATTTGGAAAATCTACCTGAGGTCGTTAGCAAACCTGAAGCAGTTTTTCCCGTGTTGGCAGTTGCCCAGCTGATATCCGTTATAGATTTCGAGGCATGCATTGAATTGAGCAAGTACCTAATAAACTCGTTTTGATGACAGTACTGTTTACTTGTATCCAAAGATTGCAAATTTTTTCTCTCTCACTGATTTGTACTTGTAATCTTGGTGTAAGTTGTGTATTTAAAAACATATACATAGTTATGTCTAAAATGTTTGACTTCTCAAATTTTATTTGTTCTAATATATTTTACAATTATCTTTTAACTGTTGACAAAATTGTTCTTGATGTGCTCGAACTATGATTTTTTTTGGCTGTATGTAGCAACTTGAAATTATACAGGACCTTTTATTGTACTAAAATATTTTGAGATACTTTGCAGGGAGTACAGGATGTACACAATTGTTCAAATTCTCAAGCAGAGAAGGATGATTCACAATTTGAAGACTATTGAAGCTGTTTCATATTTATGAAGTTTCTGAATATTTAGCACCAACTTTGGAGGTACTTCACTCTGCTCTGATATGAAAGTCACATCTAGTGGTGTACTAAATGCATTTTCCATCTTTTCTCCCCCCAGGGTGAATCTGTGAAATATTTCCTGGACAACTTGGAAAGATTAGGAGATCCAGTAAGTAACTAATGAGTGAATGCAGATTTTCCTCTAGACCTTAATGTGCAATTTTGAATGGATAAATTTTACTTGGCTCAGTAAAACACGTTATTCTTGTTGATATTATAACCATGCATGGACACACTGTTCAATTATTTCTTTAAAGACAGTGAAGGCTTTAATGTGCAATTAAGAATCAAAATTTAGATGGACAGAAATAAAAAGTAGAAAAATTAATTGTTTTAAATCCAGTTAAGCACTCAGATGGATAAGAATTCATTTAAGTTATAATTTTTTTTATCGGTTTCCTTTTCTGTGCTTAGATTCTTTTCTATTCAAGTATGTGTTTTTAAAGCTGTTAAGATTGGATAAACCATATGTTGTACAGAGGAACTTTGATTTTCTGAAGGGCGTGGGCGGAGAGTATTTTGTTCGGATAATCAAGCGCCGAATAACAGTTTAGGCCAAGCATCGGGACATTGTGATCTTGTTTGGATAATCCAAAATTCAGATAATTGAATGCCGGATAATCGGAGTTCCTTTGTATTACTTCCAGCCTGTCTAGTCACCATTGATTCCCTTTATTCCCTCAAGGAACATGGCTGTCGCTGGCTGTGCCAGCAATTACTTATTGCCCTTGAGAAGGTTCACTGCTGCAGTCAGTGTGTTGGAGGTAGAACTGCAATGCTGTTATGGAGGAAATTCTGTGGTTCTGATCTATCAGCACTGAAGGCACAGCAATGTTTACAAGTCAGAACAGTGAGTGGCTTGGAGAGGAATTTGCAGGTGATGATCCTGTGCATTTGTTGCCCCTGCCCTTCTAGATGGTAGTGATTTGAGGGATTGGAAGGTGTTGTTGAAGGAGTTTTGGTGAATTTTTGCAGAGCATCTCTTAGAGGATTCACTGCTATTGAATATTGGTGGTGCAGGGAGTAGACATTTATGTATGTGGTATCAATCAAGCAGGCTACTTTGTCCTGGATAGTACCAAGCTTCGTGAATGTTGTTGGAGCTGTACTTATCCATGCAATTAGAAAGTATTCCATCACAGTCTTGACTTGTAGGTGGTGGACTGCCTTTGGGAAGTTGGGAGGTGAGTTATTCACTGCTGTATTCCAAGCCTCTGACCTGCTCTTGTAGCCATTATATTTACATAGCTAGTCCAGTTCAGTTTCTGGTCAATGGTAATTCTAGCATTTTGATAGAATGTCAAGGGGCAATGCTTAGCTTATCTCTATTGGAGATGGTTATTGCCTGACTTTGGTGTTGTGAGATTGTCACTTGCCACTTTTCAGCCCAAGCTTGTGTATTGTCTTAGTCTTACTGCATTCAGACGTGAGCTGCTTCATTATGTAAGGAGTTACAAATGGTGCTAAACATTGTACAATCATTGGCAAACATTCCACATCTGACCTTGTGTTAGAGATGAGGTCATTGATGAAGCAGCTGAACATGGTTGGTCCAAGGACACTAGCTTGTGAACTCCTGCAGAGATCTCCTGGAGCTGAGACGTCTTACCTTCAACAACCACAGCCATCTTCCTAAATGTCCGTTATCATTCCAACCAGTCAACAGTTTTCCCCTAGATTCCATTGACTGCAGTTATGCCATGGCTCCTTGATGTGACACTCTGTCAAATGCAGCCTTGAAATCAAGGACAGTTACTCTCTCCTCACCTTTGGAATTCATTTCATTTGTCCATGTTTGAATCATGGCTGTAATGAGGCCAGGAGCTGAGTGGCCCTGGCAGAAGCTAAACTGGGCACGAGAGAGCAGGATAATGCTGCTTGATAGCATTGTTAATGACACTTTTGATCACTTTATTGATCAGAAGTAGAATGATGTGGTGGTAATTGGCTGGTTTGGATTTGTGCTGCTTTTGTGTACGTGACATACTGGGCAACTTTCCACATTGTCAGGTAGATGCCAGTGTTGTAGCTATACTGAAACAACTTAGCTAACGGTTTAGCAAAGTTTGGAGAACAAGTCTTCAGTATTGCTGGAATGTTGTCAGGGCCCATGGCCTTTGCAGTATGCAGTGCCTCCTGATATCACATGAAGTGAATTGAATTGGCTGAAGACTGGCATCTGTGATGCTAGAGACCTTTAGAGGAGGCGGAGATGGATTATCCACTTGACACCTCTGGCTGAAGATAATTGCTAGTACTATCTGCTTTAAGTGCAAGTATCCATTATAAAGTATTTAATAGCAGAGCACTTGGAAAACAGTGATAGTATTAGATGGAGTCAGCATGGATTTATGAGTGGGAAATCATGCTTGACAAATCTATTGAATCTTTTTAGGGATGTAATTTGGAGAGTTGGGAACTAGAGGGTGTGGTTTGCTTTAACTGTCAGAAGGCATTTGATAAAGTCTTACACAAGAGATTATCATGTAAAATGAAAGCATGTGGGATTGAAGTACTTAAATGGGTAGAGAACTCGCAGTATGGTGTGGGTCCTATTTAGCATGCTCAAAGTGCCACACTACACAGTGTAAGGTTGTGATGACAGAACTTTATCTCCACAAGGACTGTGTGGTGGTCACTCTCACTGAGACTTGATAGATGCAACGACGGGCAGGCAGGTGGTGAGGATGAAGTTGAAGTATGTTTTCCTCTCTCGTTTCCTCACCACTTAAGATCAAGTCTAGTAGCAGTGGGCTTTAAGACTGTACCAACTCGATTAGAAGTGCTGCTGCTGAGCCATGCTTGGTAGTTAAGTTTAGAATCCCTCACCCAGAGTACATTCTGTGCTCTTGCTACCCTGCATGTTTCCTTCAACATGAGGAGCACTGATTCATGTCCAGAAACTCTAGCCACTCTCCCCTACATCAGACATCTCTGAAATGACAGCGAGATTACTCAGACCCCTTAGCATCATGATAGCCCACAAACCCACCAACACACTAAAATAGCAGCTCATGAACTTGAAAAACCCTACACCGACAACAAGCAAGACTAAACTCATCTACAAAATACCTTGCAAGAACTGTAACAAACACCACATTGGGAAACAAGCAGAAAACTAGCTACCAGAATAAGTGAACATCACCTAGCCACAAAACAACATGATCCTCTGTTGTAAGGAAGTACACCACTTTGACTGGGACAACACATCCATCCAAGGAGAAGCCAAAGAGGCATGCACAAGAATTCTTAGAAGTATTGCATTCCAACTGGAACTCTATCAACAAATACATTGACTTGGATCCCATTTACCACCCCTGAGAAAAAGAACAGGAAATGTCATCACCATAGGAATGATGTCACCACATGACATAGAAATAGAAAGCGGGCTACACTACCAGTGCTTCATACGGTGGCTCACTAAAGATGTTACCTAGTAGGGTGATGAAATGTCTGAAAACAAACCTTGCAGCACAGTGATCAAGCCTACGTCCAAAATTGTATACTTCAGAGAAAAAAAGTGCAGATACACAGGAATTAATCAAGTTCACCTTTCAGAACAAAAATAGTGTGGTGCTGGAAAAGCACTGCCAGTCAGGCAGCATCTGAGGAGCAGGAGAGTCAAAGTTTTGAGCTTAGGCTTCTTAGCATTCCTGCTCTTCGGCTGCTGCCTGGCCAGCTGGGCTTTTCCAGTGCCACACTTTCTCCATATTAAAATTAGCCCTGCTACCCACCCAATCCATTTATAGCCTGTTTGTTTTTCAAATCCTACGCAGAATAGTGTGTAGTTCTATTAAATGAGATTAGTAGGTTTAGCTGTGAGCTTGCTCTCATTTCAATTTCTTGATGCCATTGAGAGCTGCAATTTTTCTGTCCTGCACCACCATTTCATTCCCTTTATTTTCTTTTCGCTGATTGATATTTTTGTTACTAACAGTTTTAGTGGGCCGTCATCATATTGTGGTATTTTAAAAGTCTCTTCGATTGGGCTGCCTTTCGACAAACTATGTTTGCTTGAAATTAGTTGTTTTCGTATGAACTATTTTGAAGTGTCCAAGTTTTTCCTCTGATGTTGTTCCTTAGTGAGCAAAATCTGATTTTTATTTCCCAATATTAGTAATTTTACATATACATTCCTATTTTCTTGGGACCGATTTTTAGGATCCATTCAGCTTTTTTACACTTGCATGGCTATTGCAGTGTGCTGTTGAAAAATTAATTTCTTAATTCTCACGGAAAATAAATCTGTTTTTTGTTCCTTCTCAACTCATTGGATTTTTCTGAAACTTCTCTTACTCTAATAGCAAGGACCCCATATAACAATTCAGATTAATCTTTCCAGCTTTTAAAAGTTATTTGCGTACGGTTGTGAACATTGCATGTATAAAGATTAAAGGTAACCCTGAAGGAGTTGTGAAGTATCTTAGCGGTGCTTTCTCTGAACTATTCCTCTACAGTGGCTGTTTCAGTTGTTGTACAGAGAGTTCTCATTATTCATAGGAGATATATTTCAGAAATATTCAACAAATAGCAAAAGAATGGCACAGTGACTCAGTGGTTAGTATGGCTGCCTTGCAATGCCAGGAACCCAAGTTTGATCCCAGCTTTGGGAATCTGTCTCCCTGTATCTGCATGGGTTTCCTCCCACAATCCAAATGTGTGCAGATTAGGTGAACTGGCTATGCTAAATTGCCCATAGTGCTCAGGGATGTGAAGATGAGGTGCATTAGTCAGGGGTATATATAAAGTAATATGTTTGAGGAATGGGTCTGGGTGGGATACTCTGAGGGTCAGTGTGGACTTGTTGGGCCAAAACACTATAGGGATTCTGTGAAATTCTATGAAAAGAATGAGAATTGGGGCTTTATTTTGCATAGGCATTAATGAATTTTTGATAACATTCTGAAATAGTGGCACAAGTAAGGAACAACTGAATGAATTCCAAAGTTGGTAGCTAAATAAAATAGAGGTGTACACGCAAAACAAAAATTATTGAGGCAATGAATAATGCAGACGACCCGTATTTGCCTTGTAGGAAGGTAAACGTTAACTTTCAGCAAGTGGAGTATTTTGTCATTAAATGTTTCACAACACATTGCCTGGGATTATAGCTAGGGAAGGGTTGGAGGTGAAAATGACAGTAGGGAGAGAGAACATTTGTCAATCCTTTTGAAATTCGGCTCATTCAAGTAATGATCTTTTACAAATTATGAATGGATAGACCTAAATCTCAGTTCAATAATGATCCACAAGTCAACTACAAATATTCAGTGAGTATTCTGTACACTTTGAATATAGAGAGTTCTTCCTTGCTGTCTTTCATGCCTGCCATCTTCTAAATCAACCAAAAGGAAAAAAATGCAAAAAGGACGTACAAAAATGGTACTATACATTCTCGAGTAAAAGTCAGTCTCATGTAAAAGTTGATCCCTTATTTTTGGCTAGAAAATCTGGAATGTTCCGTATAGCCTGTGTAAAAATGGACCCTAGTTCTTCACAGATAACAGATCAACATTTGAGAGTTAAGATATTATTCTGTGCATAGATGTGCTATTATATGTTTTGATGTACAGTTCACATCAATGTTATGCTACAGACTTCTTAATCAAAAAATGTGCTGGAAAAGCACAGTCGATCAGGCAGCATCCGAGGAGCAGGCAAGTCGATGTCTTGAGCATAAGCTTTTCATCGGGAAGGTGGGGGTTGAGCGGAGGTGGAGCAGACATGTGGGAAGGAAGATGTACAGATAGGACAGTTCAAGAGAGTGGTGCTGAGTTGGAGGGTTGGATCTGGGAAAAAGTGGAGGGACAGGAGATGAGGAAACTGGTGAAATCAACATTGATACCATGTGGTTGGAGGGCCCCAAAGCGGAAGTTGATGTGTTCTTCCTCCAGGTGTAGGGTGGCTAGGATTTGACAGTGGAGGAGGCCCATGGTTTGCAGAGTGAGAGAAGATCCTTAGCAGAATGGGAGGAGAGGGGCACGCACTACACAACCCCACTTCAACTCCCCTCCCACTCTGCCAAGGACATGCAAGTCCTGGGCTACCTCCCACTGCCAAATCCTAGCCACCCCATGCCTGGAGGAAGTTTACCTCATCTTCTGCCTTTGATTCCGTGTGGTTCGAGGATCCAATGTTGATTTCACCAATTTCCTCATCTCCCCTGCCTCCGCCTTATCTCTGATCCAACCCTCCAGTTTGGCACCACCAACTTGAATTGTTGTATCTGTCCATCTTCTTCCCATCTGTCTGTTCCACCTTCCGTCTCACCTATCGCCACCACTCCCCACCTTCATCTACCTATCGCATTCCTAGCTACCTTACCCCCAACCCCCACCCCCTTCCCATTTATCTCTCAGCCCCCTTGGACACCCCTCCACATTCCTGATGAAGAACTTTTGCTCAAAACATTGATTGTCCTGCTCCTCGAATGCTGCCTGACCGGCTGTGATTTTCCAGTGCCACATTTTATACTCTTATCCTCCAGCATCTGCAGTCTTCACTTTGTCTGACAGATTTCTTAAGTTCATTATTGAACAAGTACTATAATTTGTATATTTAGCATGATGGAAAGTTTCACACCATCATTTCCTATATAAGATTGGCCTACTGGTATAGGCATTTACTTGACTATAATTACCATGCAGGAGAAAGCGAGGACTGCAGATGGTGGAGGTCAGAGTTGAGAGTGTGGTGCTGAACAAGCACAGCAGGTCAGGCAGCATCCGAGAAGGAAGGAGAATCAACATTTTTGGGCATAATCCATTCATCAGGAAGGACTGATGGAAGTTGGAAGCTTTGAAAATGTGTTGTGCACAGAAGTATATTCAAGATGTTGTCTGAATGCCAGCTGAGGTAGAGCTATACAGCCCAATCCCACACTTCAACTTCATGGTCTCAAGTATTTCATGTGCACGTGAGATTCAGTATGTACTCCTCCCTCTATCACCCTTTTCAGGCAGAGTTGCAGACCCCCATGACTCTGAGGTGGAAGAGTTTTTATTCTTATTAAAATTACACTTGGTTATTGACACATCTGCTGGTAGTAGATCTTTCTTGTCCATTCTGTGTTTCATATTTATATGCTTCAGTTAAATTTCCCTTGGCCTCCCCTGTTCCAAATAACTCCAACTGTTTCAATCTCTGCTGTTAGGTAAAGTTCCATATTCCCAACAACATTCTTATAAATCATCTTTGTACTCTCTCCAGTGCAATCATAACATCACAATCAGATACTGGCGCCCTGATTATTTTCTCTTTTATCATTCTCTTTTCTAGTATTGAAGCCAGTTGTACTATTGCCAGCCTGGTTAAATCAGAAATTAAACTTCATAGTTCATGTAATTTTGTGTTGCAGATATGGTATAGAGAGAAAATCATAGGCTTCAAATTAGTAATGTTATTAATTATACTGATTTTATAAACTACATTTTTTAAAATTCTGAACTTACACTGGATTTGGTTGCCACCCAAATAATGCATTGTTGGTGCCCTTGGGAAAACTAGTTGCAAAAATGTGTCTTTAGTTCCAATATTCATTGCTTTACAATGTTATGATACAGGCTAATCCATAATCAATTACCTTGTTCCATTTATCAGTGTCTTTGAAGCAGAGTGTTGTCAATACTTGATGAAAAAAACATTTGTTGTTTGGTCATGTTTTGTGGCGAATACCAGTTCAAAAGTGTAAATTGTAATGTGGTTATTAGCACTGATACTTTCTGTTTAGCAGTGTGATTTTTCAGATTGTCTATGCAGTTTGCTCAACATCAGTGACAGTGTAGGTTTATAACTGCAAACTATCTGCAATTGTCATATGCATCCAAGTCACATTCTTGAATTAAGCAACATGAATATGGTCAAAATTTGCACCTGATTTTCATATTTTGTTGGTGCTCGTCTCTGGATTTGCCCTTCTGTGCAAAATAAAGAACATGTACAGCCACTTTAAATGCATAATCACTTCCAGTGGAAATTCTTCCATAATTTAAATTGGAATGCATTCCAAATGCTCAAATTTATCATTTTTGTATATTGTTATGTTGTCAATTCTAGATTCCAGTCAAGTGATTTAAACTGGCTCCAGAGCAGTGTATGTTTATTCGAAATGAAAAATATCGGTTCATTTAAGTAGTTCTCAGCATCCAAATAAATATTTCATGAAATACATATTCAGTTAACTCTGGTAGAAATTAGCTAATACTGGTGTTGCCCGTACTCCAATAACCTGTTAAAACTATTGCATGTATTTGCGTGCGAGTAAGGTTAATGCTCAATGATGTTTGTCCTTCATTTGTCTTTAAAATAAAAGCCACACAAATAACTGATTTTCACTAATGGAAAGGTATGTTAGATTTGAATAACAGCATACTATTTGCAATGTTAGAAGTGCACATTTCCTCATGAGTCTGATCATTTGTTTTGTAACCATGGAAGTTAATCTTATGTGCTTCAAGTTTATACAGAAGCTTTTTTTTTTGTTGTGGAATATGAAATTGGATGTGGCATTGTCTTATTAATTGGGTAATGTCATTTTGATCTGATTACATTGTCAAAATGATTTGCGTAGAGAGAGATTAAAATGTCTGATACTGTAAAGCTGTCCCCCGACTGGTGAGCCTGGATCGTACTCTCAAGCTAAAGGAGTAACCATTTGTGTCTGAGATGACAAATGTCCTCTCTTGAAGGTTTGCTTTTAAAATTCTCTACTCCAGATATTGTGGAGTCTGTTGGATACTGTATATTCATGACTAAGATTGATAGATATTTTAGGCACAAAGAGAATAGAGGGATATTGGGTCAGGCAGAAAAGTGAAGTTGAGGTTGAAAATTATCCATTTGCATATTGGTGGCAAAGTAGTCTCTAGAGACTTCTGTTTCCTACGTTCTTAAAATCTATATGACCATGTTCATATAGATCACACTATTGTGGAAGCCCATTCGTACACCGATTGTTTTATTTTGGAGTAGGTTATGTTTTTAAAACAGACCTCCAGGTGTATGCCTAAATATAGTTGAATATGGTTTATGCCGTATAGCAGCTATTACAAATGTGTGAACAGGAACTGATGGCTGTCTTTTCCTTGACACAGTAAGTTAAAGAGTGTGGGCTGGTTGCAGGTATAGTAGAAAAGTATTGCACAACAAGTTGTCACTTATGAATTTGTATTGTCGTCCCACTTATTGAGTCCCTGATTTTGGCTGTGTCCAGTAAGATATTGGGCAAATATATTTATTTATAGGGATGATAAATAATCCTGGAGTTTTAAAAATTCATTCACTGGTGGGACTTGGGCGTCACTGGTTGGGCCACCAAGTTGTGACCTTGATATCTCTTATGCACATTTTTTCTCAAATGTTACTGATTCATCCTGGAAACCAAAAGTTTTGCATCTTGTACAAAGGCTAAATGCATTGCTTAAACAGATGTTATTGTTGTCCTGTACAGTACAGTTTTACCTCCTTCATCTTTATTCCGGGCCCTGGAGGGAGAGAGAACAATTGCCCATGTGCACAGAGACATGAGTTCGTGGTCATCTCTAGAGTAGCAGTTTCTCAATGAACGATATAGTCATTTTACAGGGAAGAGCATCCAGATAAGGCAACATGTATATTAATTGGGTGATCGTTAGAATCAACGCATATCATAGTGAAGATTAAGCTATCTGCTATTACATAATGAATACTTTTCACCTTGTTAACTGACATTACATACTGAATGTTACTTCGTGTTAAATGGCTCTACATAATGAATGCTTTTCCACCTTGTTAACCCTTGCTTCTAGCACCCCATTGTTAACTGTAAGTCCTTAGCTGATCTGAATCATGCTCAGCTGTACCTCTTATTTCCCAAAACTCTGAACTGAACTTTTTCCCTGCCTGCTTACACCCTATGCACATTCTCACTATAATTTAGAGTCATGGAGGTCTACAACACAGAAAAAGGTCCTTTACTGCACTTTTCAAAAACAATCATGCAATTATTCTAATCCCATTTTTAAGAGCTTGGCCATAGTTTTGTATGCCTTGGCATTACAAGTATCACCTTTCAATATGTCTTAAATATTATGAATATTTCTATCTTTCCTACCCTTGCAGGCACCGAGTTCCAAATTCTCATCACCCTCTGAATGAAAGTATATTTCCTCATATTCCCTCAACCACCTGCCTCTTACCTTAAATAAACTTCCCATGGTTATTGATTCCTTCACCAAGGGAAAAGGTTTCTTTGTATCTACCCTGTCTATGCCCCTTAGAATTTTCTACATTCCAATCATGACCCCCTTGGTCTTTTCTTTAACGAAAACAATTGTAGTCTATCCGATCTCTCTCCATTAACTTTAGACAAGCAAATTCCTAGTAAATCTCCTCTGCATCCCCTCCAGTTAAGTGAAATGGTTCAGAAGCCAAACCTACGCTGAACCCACCTCATCATCAGGTGCAAAAATGTAATACGAAAGAACCTCGATTATCCCGAATACCAATTATCGAAGGAGATCTTGAGGTCCCGATAGAAACATTACATCAAAGACGTGTTTCCAACAGTGATCGTGTCTTCTATTTAAATGATTAAACAGGCACCATTTTCAAATGACTGACTTCCCGCCCTCTCTGTCTCCCCACACTTTTCCTGAAGTTCTACAGAGGGGTGTACCTTAAACCCCACCCCCTTCCCCATATAATCTGACCAACATTGCCCTATACAGGGCAAAGGTGGAACCTGCCAAAAAGTTGCAGTAAAAAGGTTTGTGTGTGTGCACTCTCACGTGAGCCATAAAGGTGGCGGCAGCAGTCTTGTTGGTGTACAGTCCAACCACCCCAGAGAGAGGGCGGGGGCAGTGCTGGATGTGGGGGGGGGGGATGGATGTTGGGCAGGGTCTCTCACACTGTGCTTCTGCTGTCTCCTGAATGGGGAGCTGACTTTAAAAACTCCGAGCCCCAGAGGAAAGGCATTTAATCGAATAGTGCCCGTCCATCTCGTTCGGATAATTGAGGTTCTTCTGTAAAAAGAAACGTCAAAAGTTGGAGAAAATAGGATTACAATTAATTGTGCTAAGCTTAAGGGGAATTAGAAAGGAATGAGGATAGAACGAGCTGGAACGGACTGGGCAAGGAGTACAGAGGCACAGCAGACACATAAACATAAATTAGATCAGGTGTGGAGCACTTGGTTCCTGATTTCTGCTCCACCATTCAGTGAGATTATGGCTGATCTGATTACTCCACAGTCCTGCATATCTGTCTACTTCTGCTTTAAAAATATTTGAAAGTTTCACTTTTTCTGGAAGATTTGCGAAGACCAATGGCCCTCTGTTGGAGGATTGAATTCCCTTTGTCAGTCTTAAATAGGTAATTCCTTATTTTTAAACTATGACCCTCAGTCAAGATTCTCCCATGAGAACAAACCTTTTCACATGTACCTATGTCCTTCAAGATCTTATATTTCAATCAAATTGCCTCCTACTGTCCTAAACTGGAAAGGCTATGAGCGCAGCCTGTCCCCATAGTATTTGCCATAAAGCCCGGGTCCACTCCCAGCGCTCATGCAAACAGTGTTTGAACTGCGCTCAATGGATTTGTCCTTTCTTAAATAAATTGACTAATATTGTACAGAGTACTCCAGATGTGATCTTACCAATGCCCTGTGAAGCATAACTTTTTGTGTTGAATTTTCCTTGTAATAAATGATAACATACTATTAGCTTTCCTCACTATTTGCAATACCTGCTTACTAATGTGATTCACATACTCGACTCAATTCCTCTGTATTTCAGATCTTTGCAACCTCCGTCCATTTACCACTCACCAGATCCCTCACCAACGTAGTTCATTTTTATTCTTGCTGTCAAAATAGTCAATTTCGTATTTCCCCCCATTATACAGCATTTGCTACATCTATTTACTTAACCAATCTATATCCTTTTGCACCCTCCTTGTGCCCTTTTCAGAGCTTATTTTCTTCTCTATCATTGTGTAATCCACAAATATAGCATCATACCTTCTTCCTAACATCCATTTTTATTCTTTATATAAATTGTAAAAGGTGAAGGTCCCAGTATACAGAATATCTAGATTTGGACCCAGTAAGAGTGACAACAGTGATTAAAGTTCCAAGTGAATGATATTTGTCTTAGATTGTAACTCTTAAGTGGTGGTGCACCCAGGCGTTTTCTGCTGTTGTCTTCAAGAAGATGGTGGGTTTTGAAAGGTGCTGTTGAACGTGCATTGGTGAATTGCTGTGGTGGATCTTGTACATAGTGTAGACAGCTACCACTGAGCTGGTGGTATAGGAAATGAAAGTTGAAGCTGCTGAAAGGGATGCTAATCAAATGTGCTGCTTTGTCTGGATGTGTTGAGCTTCTTAATTGTTTTTGGACATCCAGGTAAGTAGAGAGTTTTCCATCACAGTTTTGACTAGCTCCTTGCAGATGCTGGACAAGGTTTAGGTGACAGGCGAGTTAGTTGCTGCAGAATTCCCAATCTCTGACTTCAAAATCAAGTCTCAAATACTTACAGCCACAATATTTATATGATCAGTGGTAGCCTGCAAGATGTTAGTAATGGGGATTCAGCAATGGTAATGCTGAATCTTTTTGGGAGATGGTTTGTTCTTCCTTTATTTGCACTCAACTGCTTCCTGATATGCAGTTAGAAAGCACTTTTATTAATTGGCAGTATTTTAGTTTTGAATTTTGGATACCACTAATCATCTGCTTAGCCTAAAAAGGCCTATTCTGCCAACAAATTTTGTAGGTCCACCATGAACCAATATTGTGAAATTGGCAACAGAAAGTAGTTGGTGTACAAATTCCTTTACTGACCCCTCAAATTCCAAATGGAAACATCAGGATTAAAGTGTCTGGCAGTGTTTCTTTGTGGGTCAGTGAAGCTCTTATGATTACTTTTAATTGCTGAGAGTTGTTATTGACACATGCTTTCTTGTCATTACACAGGTTGTTCTTAAACAAATTGGAAATCCTTTTGATTAAGTAGTTGTTGTCCTCATTCTCAGATTCTCTTATTTAAATATTGCAAGAAATTATGAAATTTTATATGTACAGATTCAAATAAAACAAGTGACAACTAAAATTGAAAATCCTGCATGAATTTTTACAAGCATGATTCCCAAGTAAAAGTAATACAAATAAAGATTTTACCTATTGCTTCTCTTTTCCCCAAAATAATATAATGGTTCTTAACTGTTTTTGAAGTAACTATCATGAACTATTAGGTTTGATACTGTGAGGCTGGTGTTGCCAGTGTACTACTACTCCTTGAGTGCATGAATGCATTTGTAACGTCTTCACCTTGCTGTCACCTTTCTCAGAGTACAAGGTTTGTTGATCAAAGTTAATTAGAAGGATGGCATGGTCAGCCATGGATTGTCTGTGGTTCTTCGTACAGAAATATTCTGTTACAATCAGTTCTTTTTAAAAAAAAATAAAACTAGTGTAGCTGCTTTTAACAAAAAACTGGTTCATCAGCTGAAGGTACGAGATGCCTGAAAATTCCTAGTTTTCCAAGAATCTTATCGGTTTTATATATTCATGTGAGCTACATTCACTGAACAGGGACAATGGTATGCCATAAAATATAGTACTCAATTTATCACTCTAAGATGTACATTGGCATTTTTAATGTTGTTATCTTGAGATATTCAGTGCATTGATGTAGTTATTAGTTTCTGTTTAAAACTGAATCATGTGGACTCGGTATTAATCAGCTCTGATTTCTTCTTTAGGAATATCTTCCAACACAACAGGACATTCTACTAGCACGAAGACCTACAAAGGGAATACATGAATACGACTTTGAAATAAAAAATGTGCCCTTCAAGATGGTAGATGTGGGAGGACAAAGGTCAGAACGAAGGCGTTGGTTTGAATGCTTTGATGGGGTGACGTCCATTCTGTTCTTGGTGTCTTCGAGTGAGTTTGACCAGGTGCTTATGGAGGACCGGCAGACTAATCGCCTGAGTGAGTCCCTAAACATCTTTGAAACAATAGTCAACAACAGGGTCTTTAGCAATGTCTCCATAATTCTTTTCCTTAACAAGACGGACTTGTTGGAGGAGAAGGTCAAAACTGTTAGCATCAAGGACTACTTTCCTCAATATGAAGGAAACCCCCATGAGCTCTCTGATGTCCAGCAGTTCCTGGTGCAGTGCTTTCGTGACAAACGTCGAGATCAGCAGCACAAACCACTCTACCATCACTTCACCACCGCCATTAATACCGAAAACATTCGTCTTGTCTTCCGTGATGTCAAGGACACTATCCTCCATGATAACCTTAAGCAGCTGATGCTCCAGTGACATCCAGTTACTTGTCACTTCTAGTGTCTGGCACTGACAGCAGCTTACACCAGAGTGATTAAGGTTACAGTTGCTTCAAAAACTTAAGGCAGCTGCTGTAAACTGCTCAACTGAAGAATGCCAAATTTAATTTTCAGACCTGGTCTTTCAATTGCTTTTGTTCCAGTTGAGTGTTGCTGAGGGTATTCTAATCAAGTGTACTCTTAGGCAACCTGACAAGGTTTACGATTTTGTTTCTTCAAAAATGAAGATATGTGAAACATTGCCAGATAGTGCAAAGCTGTGGTGTTGAATGTGGAAATTGTCTTGTTAATATCTGCTCTCTGCCTCTTTCTCTTTCTCCCTGACCCCCAAACAAAAAGGGCTGTTACAAAGCAAAGTGATTATTTATTCCAAAAAAAATTTGTGTATGTTACAGAAGCAGGTTAATGATGTTTTGTTCATGAAGAATCCATTTGGGAGTGAAATTTGCTGTTGTTGTATTCAAATGGTTTTCGTGGCTTCTCAAAAATGTTTAAAATTTTGCTATTCGGCCTATTATTGATAAATGCATCAGTCAAAGAGTGGTACATATGTAACCTATAGAAATGTGAAGCAGTCACAGTTTGCCCAAGTTAGGGTTGTGAATATTGGATTTAGTATTTGAAACCACTCCCAAATGGAGGTTTTGCAAAACTCATACGGTATTTATGTAACATTTGCGATGTATACATATATTTTGTCAAAATTGTACAGAAATGCCAAATTTTACAGAATTGCTTCAATTGTTTGGAGTCTGGGCCGAGTGTAAAAGACACTTTTGACTGAATGGCACAGGTACAAATACCTTATCACCTGTCAAATCCTACTAAACCAATACTCTGAATTGTTATACAGTATGACTATACGCTTACTAAATATTGTTCATTGGCCACTTAATGAAAGATTTTGACTTCAGTTAGATATCTATTAAAGCATGATTTACAGCTTCAGCACAAGCACCACTAAACTAATATTGAGGAATGAGGGCTATTTTATAAATTGAATTCAGGAGTTTTTTTTCAATGCAATTTATAGTTGAAGAAGTTTTCTTGGTATTGAAGCATTTGATATACTCTATGGCTGAAATAATCCTGCTGTTTCATTAAAATATTAATGACATGATTCCTAAATTTGTGATGCAATCTAAGATTTTTTTTTTGAAAATGAGATATAGAAAATTGATTTTCACTTTATAAACAGTTGTAACTTCAAAATACATTATTTTGCAGTGTAAATCATGGATAAACCAGTTTTTAAACAGTTGAACTTTTATAATTTGTCCTATTTGAATTTAGAGCTTAGAATTCACTAATTTATCTGCAAACCTCTTTTCTGTTGGTCAGTAATTACTAACAGAAGCCTTATTAAATCTTTCATACTTGCCAAAATGCAAAAACGTTCTCTTTTTTGAATACTACTTTTTACAAGTTAGTATTAATAGTTGCCATACATATGTAGTGATGAATTGCTTAAAAACCTTTGAATAATTTTATAAATTTACAAATTTTGTTACAATGTTCTTTATGCCATATTTAATATTGGTATTTTTACAGACTTCATAATGCATAATATTTGATTCATGTCACTGTGGCAGGTACAGCTCTCTGAAGTCAGTTCCACCCAGATTGTGTCATTGTGAAGACTAGCCATACCTGAGTTAAATAGAAATTCGGAATGTGAAGTTAAAACAGGAAATTCATGGAACTACACAGCAAGTCAGGCAATATCTGCAGTCAACATTTTAAATTGATAGCCTTTGTAATAAAAAGTTATTACTGTAACCCAAAATATATAACTTTTTTTCGCCACAATAAGTATTTCCAGAAAGTTTATTTTTAATTCAGATATCCAACATGAGCAGCAGTTGTGTTTTTGTAGCAGAATTTGGAGCTAGCTGAATCATTTTAGTTGTCAGCTGTATGATGAGAAGCAAAGAGAAAACTTGTTGATTTGCCGGATGTCAGACCCTAAATTAACTTCCTAAAATGTTCCCTTTTTTGTTGTTGGGGGGTGGAGGGAAGAATCCTTTGGAATTAATTTGTCTGTTAACGAAAAATTATACACAAACTGAAGACAATTTATTCTTGCTCGTCTTGAACTTGCAATTGCTTCCAAGCCTCGACCAAGATAGAAGTAGCTCAATATTTACAGAATTTTGTCAAACATTTTGTTCATTAAAAAAGCAATATATTCTAATTAATGCTCTAAATGACGGTTTACAGTGAAGAGAATGTTTTAAGATGTCTAGATCCTGGAGGAAATGTTGCTTTATTTCTATTTTGAAGTATTTTGTTGCGGCATAGTCCATAGACCTTAATGCAATGTACTGTGAAGTATTAGGTGGTTGAGACTGGAGTAACTGTATCACGATCTGAGAGGTTATCAAACTGCATTTTATGATATTGTGCTAAAATTTACTGTGCCTACTATGCAGCAACTTCAAATAATTTTTAATCAACATATTTGGACACACATCTCGTGCAAATTGGACTTGAACCTGGTTGACAAGAATGCAAGAGTCTTAATTTTCCACCAATTATTGCAAATGTGTGGAAGGAGACTATAGTGTTTCATCTGTCTGGTCTTAAGGCCTCATAAAATAGCCACATTTGTGCCATTAACCAAATGCATCAATCCTTAAATTGAGCAGTTAATAAGTATTAAAATACTGAATTTGCTGTAGCTTTTCTGAAGAATCTAGTGTTATGTATGTTCTTTCATAATCTACTTTCCTTTTCATTTCACCTTTTTGAAGGCTTGTATTGGGCCAGTTTCTCTGATATTTACTCCCAGTGACCACTTTTTTGTTTGTTAATCTGAAGAAAAAAGTACACAGTGCAATGCCTTAGTACCTGAGCTGGATACTCTTCTCACATCCTCATGTACGCTTACACCAGTGTTTCAAGTTTACATTGAAGTACTGAAGGGTTGGGATCCAATCCATTTGTATCTTTCATGATGTTTCCCTACCTTTTTGTGGGATGTCATGTTCAGTTATAGCATCTTCCATTAAGATTACCTACTCAGGACTCTGAACACTGTGGAAAAACAACTTGTTACGCTGGTGCCACCCATTGTTGAGGCCAGCAACAATAATTTGACTGTTAAAATGTTTACTGTCCTCAGTAAACAAGTATCATTTGTTCATTTTGAGAGACATTGTACAGTGAGATACTTAATGTCCTTCAATATTTTTCTGTCTTAAGGTTGCAAAATATTTGCAGATGAACTTGTTGTCACAAGTTTGTGAAAGAATTATCGTTGAGACCAGCAACAATAATTTGACTGTTAAAATATTTACTGTCTTCAATAAGCAAGTATCATTTGTTCATTTTGAGAGACATTGTACAGTGAGATACTTAATGTCCTTCAATATTTTTCTGTTCTTTAGGTTGCAAAATATTTGAAGATGAACTTGTACTCACAAGTTTGTGAAAGAATTTCCTTCTAAGTAGAATTAATAATTTGTATACGAAACTAAGCTTTATCTCCTAAAGGCCAGTGTAGTAGTTATCATGTGCAGTTCATTTTATTGCATTACTGTATCGTGCTGCCATGCTAAACCATGTGAAAACTACAAAAGGATTCCTCCAACTCTGCACAAATAACTTAGTTGGCAGTTCAGTTTCAGACAAAAAAAGCACTGTGCTCCTTCATTTTTGTAATGTGATCCAAATTGCAACAAGTTCTGGTAAAGCCAATGTGGTAGCAGTAGCTGGTGCCAGTTAGCAATTGCTTAATGTGTTGAATGGAATCATGACACTCAAACTTCCCTATTTTTCTCTTTGCAAACCTGCAAGTGCTTCAACTAAGGACATCTAATTTAATACAGAAGTGGAAAATCTTCCTGGTGGAATTTTGAGTTTCACATCCAACATATTCTGTTTGCTTGTTTGTTCTGCAGGTAGTCTGCCAGAAACTGAGGATTAAAACCAGTCACCCCTTGCATACCAATTTGCATCTTCTATTGTCTATTGTTTTTCACACAAGTCCACCATTTTCTTCAATGAAGCCACTGAATTCATTCCTGCATCCTCACTTTGCAGAATAGATATTTAGTTCCACATTCTTATGAAACTGTAGCAGAGTTTAACTTGTTTGAAAACAAGAGTATTTAGAATTTTTTTATGTTTAATTTGCTGTACTTTGAAAACATTTCAGAGTCTCCTCTGGTCACAACGATCCTTTTTAGCCCTTTGAATATTTCAAGCATTTTCTATAGCTTCCCTTTGAATTGTTATTACTTATTTCTTTTATGACTTTCAAGATCACTCTAATGAGATGAGTCGTTAAGTTTGTAGCTCTAAAGTGATTGTGTTCCATTGCTTCAGTTTTATTGGCTAACTTAAGTGTCTCAAGTCGTTTGGAATGTATCTTTTGGCATATGTTTGATCAAAGATTTTTGTTAACACCTTATATTTCTGTTTCTCCAATGGCTTTTGTATATGCTGTTATTAATTCACTCTCTGGAACTTTTGTTGTACTCATCAATTTCAAAACATTCTTTCCCTTTGTCACAATGTTTGGTACTTCATTTGTCTGTAAACCCCATTAGTTTGGATCATCATAAATTGACTTGTGTACATCCTGACCTTATTTCTTCCAACACAACCCACTCAAATAATATTTTACTATCGTTGTCTTTCATGCACCTTGCCCTCATAATCTAGTCAAACCATTTCTCTTTAGTCAGTTGACAGGTGTTTTTTTTCAGTTTCATCATACTCTGGTATATTCTTTCCCTTTCTATTTCAATTCTGTTTCTATTCTTTTATTCATCTCTCATTTGTCACTCTCTCCTTGTGTCATTTTCTTTACTATTTTAGCAATACTTTCTTTATGTCCATGCTTTTCCATTTGATTTCTTGTTCTGAGTCACCTGTCTGTTCTGTTTCTGATCAGATACTGATGGTCAACAAGTGAATGTTGTTAATTGTTTTGCCAAATTTATGTTTATCTAGCCTGAACCTAATTTTCACATATCTATGTAGACTTGCTTCACTGTCATTTTAAAGAATTCAAAATAACTTTAGGGAGTGTTCTTTCTTATTTGGTTTATTTTTATAGGTCCCAATTGTGTTTGCATGAAATATTGAATGAAATGCACTTTTCAGTAAACCTAAGAGGTTAGAAAACATTTTTTTCATTTTAATGTACCAATATGTTAGTTATATAAACCACAGCAATCTTAAACCTAAAATCTAATCATGATTAGAATTATTTTCTAGAGGTTGTTACTGTTTCCACAAATAAAACCAAAATACTGGAAATATTCGGCAGGTCAGATATTATTTGTGGAGCAAGAAACAGAGCTAGTGTTGCAGGTCAGTTCCCTTAAGTTCCATATGTCTGCCTGCTGAGTATTTCCAGCATTTTCTGCTTTTATTTCTGATTGTCAGAATCTGCAGTATTTTGTTTTTGTACTATGTACCAGGACTGGGTTCAACTAATGAGAACAGTTGCTTGCTATATGATGTAATGCCTTTTTCTTTTTGCATTATTTAAAATCAAACTTTTCATTTTCTATCTTTAGTGGTGCAGTGCCAGTATATTCCAAAGTTTTGCAAAAGTACTGTTTCCATTTTCATATGCTGGCAATAGCAAATGGGCCTGTTGTGTATCAGTAATATTTGGGAAGTTGTGTGTACACAAATTGATGTCTATCAGTCAGTAATGAAACAGCTCTGTACCAGCTTTAGCAGTGTTGTATTTATACTGCACAGGTTCTATCAGTGAAAATTTGTTGAGTGAAACAGCGAACACATTGTGGTATCTGCAACTCATAACTACTGTAATATAGTTAGGTTACAATTATGTTTTAAACTGTTCCTTTGTCAAGGGCTATAGATTTTACTTCATGTATAGAGATGCTGTATTAGGTCATTTGGGCTATAATAATACAAATATTAACATAGAAATGTTGCACCTTGGCAAGGACAAAACAAACTGACGACTTAAAGTTTTATTTCATAAATCACAACACCTGAATGGAAAATGATATCGGTAGCTAACTTTGCATACAGAATCCTGTTGTGCATTGTAAGAGCAGGTGTATCTGCAAACTAAACGTCACAAAAATTATTTTCCCTTCAGTGAATATGAAGTACAACAGAACATTGAGCTACAAATATCTGTTTACCATACCCTGACATAACAAATCTGTTGTATGAGTTCATACATTATAATGTTTCTTTGGAGTGGAATTCTGATATACAAGTGACAGCATATGAATATGCTTATAAATGTTGGTTTGCAGGTTAATGTGAGCTAAAATTAATCTGAGCTATGAAGTTACTGAAACTTGTGCACTGCACAATTTTTTACTTGTTTTTAATTCAGTGGGATGACATTCTGTTGGTCTGCAGGATTTTGTTTCACTTTTCTCTATAGATATTGCTCTTGAGAGTTCTGACTTTTGCTGAGGTACTATTTTGTGGATGCCAATAGCCTTCCAGTACCAGGCCTTTATAATCGTGTGTAAGTATACATGCGTTGCAGACTATTCTGTGGATGCATCATGACCAAATTAGACATCTTCTGCAGATGTGATTCCAGAGTTGTGATCACTTAGTTTGTAAAATTCATGCAAAAATTTATTGAAAATGATCAGGAAAATTTTAATCTATTTAATTAGCATGCCTGTCTTTTTCTGCACTGAGCTTGGTCAGGAGATTTTAAAAATTGAGAAAATTGCAAAACAAGATCTTGATTCTTAAAGGGCTTAGTATTTACCCCCTGTCTTTGCTTCTCCAATCACCAACCCCAACTCCCCGACAGACACAAGCTGGTTATGTATCTTTTAAATTACTGGAAATACCCAGCAGGTCAAACAGCACATTTGAAAACAGGAACAGTTAATATTTTAAGGTCAGTAATCTTTTGTTTGAAACTGCTGAGAAGTTGTCATCAAGCTGAAACTTTTGCTGTGTGTGTGTGCTGTCTGACTTGGTGTTTCAAGTGTTTGTGTTTTATTTCAAGTTTCTAGAATCATAATATTTTGTTTTGTTGTTGTAAATGCTGGATGCCTCATTTTTGCTTAGTAGCCATTTTCATCTGTTAATTTGAATAGGCTCACCAACCATGACCTCATCACACAGCTAAAACCCATTCCTGTCATTACCTGGTGTGCAATTTTCAGCAAAAGTTACATAATCATCAATTGTGAATTTTTTGGAAATTTCATTCTTCATTTCTTTTAACCCAATTATAATATTTCCCAACTGAGATCAAATACATCGACACAAAGTAGGAATGAAACGTAGGACCTTGAATATCTGATTTGGTGTTCCATCAAATTGTGCCTTTATTCAGGACTTGAAAAGCGAGGTTCCTCCAGTCTTAAATTGCTTGTATATTGCCAAATCCCCAAAAATAATGTTGTGCCCCTTCATAGATCAAAAACTACTTGATTCTAAATACTTTTAAGATGGTAACATTTGAAATAGTCAGGAAAGAAACCGACATCTATGTTGACACAATGATGACATAATCAAAGTTTTGACTTTTTTTTAAGTTTAGCTCTTTAAAAAAACACTTATTTGGCTAAAGGTATTTCTGTTTCAGTTCTTCATTCCCATGTTTGGCAACTTTCCCCAATTTTAAAAGTATTTTATATTCTTTTTAATTCATACTGTCTTCCATTAGTATCTCTGAATCATCACAAACGCGGTATTCAATTAAAATTTGGTATGAGTTAGTTTGATTTAGCTATGAAACAAGATGTGTAAGATCAAGTGATTTACACGATATTTTTCACTTGACATTACAATTGGTCTATCAGCCGTGGTGCATCTTGACAGAAAGATACTGCAATTAGAATTCATGGGCTTTCTGTATATTTTGATATGTGCCAACATGGTCATATTGCTTGTGTATAAAATTTAAAATAAATTTTAAATTAAAACTGATTAAATTTTTTAAAGCATGCACATTTCTTTCCAGCTACGTACAATGTATTCCATTAACCTAGTTAAATCCTTGTCTATCCCTTAATTTCAGTGGCATTACTTGAAAATATTTTGAGCAACAGCGTTGCATTTGTGGAAAATCAGCTGTCAGAACACACATTAATTCTACAGTCATGGTTTCAAAGCAGCAAAACTGGTTAAATAGTGCTTTAGCTAAAAGTATAATTTTAACTATTCACTTAAAATAGTATAATTGTGTAGGAAAATTGTGGTTACTTTTTAATATCTTCATGGATTTGGGGAATTGGACTGAATCCTTTACATCATTTGCCTTTACTTTGTTGTTGTATATTTTCTTTTGTTCAGAAATGGCAGTAAATTATTCAGATTGGAAAGCTGAAAGTAACTTCTTGTTTTGGTTTAATGCTTTAGTTACTAATAGTGATGCTCTTCCCATTATACTGTATTTGTATATTGCTCTGTACATACTATGCAGAAAGTTTGTCTTTGCAGCCAATAATGCCTTGTACAAATTTACTGACGTGTATTAAACACATTTACAACTTATGATCGTCTTTTGTAACTTTGTATGAGTGAATGTTGGATGCATTTCACAGCATAAATCTCCTAAGTTGTATTGGATGTAAATGCCAACATGGAGAAAAGAGAGGTCCTTCATATATTGGTTGAGTATTACCACCAGTGGAAACCATGTTGAGTTCAAACTGAGGTCATCAGCTCTAATTCTGACTGAGCTTTTCCTTTGACGTGAATAGGAAGTTTTTGTTGATTGGGTGTCAAGAGTCATGGATAATTAAGTGTTAAGGCCCTTCATTAACCTATGCATCCGGGACATTACTTGACATCCAACAGCTTTGCCATCATTAGATTCCCTCCATTAATATTTTGGCACCTCCAGTGACAACATTCCAGTGACTTCAAAAGTGGGTAACAGGCAGAAATTTTTCATAGGTGACTTGATGCCTGACTCACCAAAACCTTTTAATTTTCTACAAGGTGCAAATAAGAGTGATGGAATATTCTCCAATGCTTGACACTATCCTGGATGAAGCGTTCTTCATTGCTTCCCAATCCAACATCTTAAACATTCACTCACTCCACCATCAATTCAGACATGACTGTGGTGTTTTATCATCTACAAGATTCTATTCAGTAATCTCTCGAAGGCTGCAACATCTACTATATAGAAAGACAGAGGTGGCAGGCGTTTTGAAACTCTGTGATCAACCTTTGATTTTCTCTGATAATTTCCCATCAAATCCTACATTCTGTAATTCAATTCCTTCTTTGTCACCACCTTAACATTCAGGAACTCTTTTCCTAACAGCGCTGGGAGTTTTCACACTGACTGCAGTGCTTCAGGTGGCTTACCACCACATTCAAGGCAGTACGGTTGGGCACTTGGCAATGGGAGTGGTGTGCACATTTGGAGAAAGAATTTATAAACAAAACTCTTTGTAATTTGAGATGTTATCAGGCTGGGCATCATTTAAAAATGTAGCCAAATTACGTTGAATTTCTGAATCTGGCAGTAAGTTAGAAACAGTCATACAGTCCAGGTTAAATTTATTCAGTAGCGTTAGGATTCCTCTGATATTATTATTGCTCAATTCAGATCCCAAACAAAAACCTGGCTTAAGATTTTTTTTTATTTAACAAGCGGTCTTTCACAGAAATATAAGCAATCAATGCTGCAGCTCTGCTTTTAATACTAAAAAGTATATTATGCAAAAGAAAGGAAGATATAATTTTAAAGATTTTGAAACAGTAAAAATACAAATCCTTTCTATCCCAACAACTTCCCTTTTAACTAACCAAATATCAGAGAGAATTCCCTTCTGTATTATGTCTATAAGTTTGACTTAACTGTTGTTTTCAATTCTTAGCCTTGAGAGTTTGATAGTGTCTTTGATATGTTGTCACACAATTGAGCTGAAACTTTAAATTTGAATAATCTCTTTGGTTTGGTTTGCTTAGAAT
Source organism: Hemiscyllium ocellatum (assembly GCF_020745735.1). NCBI lineage: Eukaryota > Metazoa > Chordata > Chondrichthyes > Orectolobiformes > Hemiscylliidae > Hemiscyllium > Hemiscyllium ocellatum. The sequence goes on along the minus strand of NC_083425.1, from coordinate 21,115,755 downwards.
CCCAATGAGCAAAAGAGTGGCAGATGCAGTTTAATTTAGATTAATGTGAGGTGTTGCATTTTGGAAAAGTATGGCAGGACAGGACTTTTACATTTAATGGTAAGGCCCTAGAAGTGTTGTCAGAGAAACCTAGGAGTCCAGGCGCATAGTTCTTTGAAAGTGGAGGCACAGGTAGACAAGCTGGTGAAGAAGACATGTGGCACACTTACTAATGAAGGAAAGTGCATTGAGTATAGGAGTTGGGATGTCATGTTGTGTATATACAGGACATTGGTTAGGCTCATTTTAGAATACAGCATTCAATTCTGGTCTCCCTACTTCAGGAAAGATGTGAAACTTGAGGGTTCAAAGAAGATTTACAAGGGTGCCATCAGGATTTGGAGCGTTTGAGCTGTAGGGAGAGGCTCAATAGACTGGGGCTTTTTATCCTGGAGGTTAGAGGCTGGAGTTCATAAAATTGAGGGTCATGGATAGGGTGAATAGCCAACATCTTTTTCTCAGCGTAGGGGAATCCAAAACTAGAGGGCATAGTTTTAAGGTGGGAGTGGAAAGATTTAAGGGGACCTGGGGGCCAACTTTTTCCATGTGTGGTGGATGTATGGAATGAGCTGCCACAAAAAGTGGCGGAGGCTGATACAATTACAGTATTTAACAGGAATGTGGATGGGTACATGAATAGGAAGGGTTTAGAACACTATGGGCCAAATGCTGGCAAATGGGACTAGATCAGTTTAGGGTATCTGGTTGGCATGGATGAATTAGATCAAAGGGTCTGTTTCTGTGCTGTATAACTCTCGTGATTGGAACTTCTGGCCTGGAAATTTAAAACTGAACTTTATACTGAGATAACCTATTTCCTAACTTTTATGAACTAGCCCACTTCTCTGGGAGAAACCATTTCACGCATCAAACTTCAGCCAGGATTTCTGTGAACTGAAAACAAAAGGTTTCTGAGCAATGGGGGTTCTGAGCAAGGCTCACTTGAATCAAAATTTGGAGATGCCGGTGTTGGACTGGGGTGTACAAAGTTAAAAATCTCACAACACCAGGTTATAGCCTATAGTCTATGAATTCTGTGTTACGATCGAGCCCTCCACAATCACCTGATGAAGGAGCGTCGCTCCGAAAGCTAGTGTGCTTCCAATTAAACCTGTTGGACTATAACCTGGTGTGTGAGTTTTGACTTTGAATCAAAATGTTATCTCTGATTTCTCTCCACAAATGCTCCCAGGCCTTCTGAGCTTTGCCAACAATTTGTTTTTGTTTCAGTCTGTACTGATGTCAACTGAGTGAACAGCTTGCTAACTTTCCCTATCAGCTCAATGAGCTGAATGGCCTAATTCTACTCTTCTCTCATAGTCTATCTATCTTGCATTCAAGAGAGATTGTTCACCAAGCCAATGGGGAAATGTTGACTTCTTTGGACAAGTCCACTCTCCTAAACACGCTCATATATGAGAGCCAAGACAGGAAGAAACTGCAAGCTGTAATAAGAATCCAAACATTTTTTGTACTGGGAAGAATATGCATATAATAATCCATCAGTCTCCACATACTAAAAAGTGATTCATTGCTCTTTTATGGATTACTTTCATGACAAAATCTGCAGCTGTAAACAAACTATAAAATGTGTAAATGATCTTTGAAGAGAATGAGTGCAATCAATATGAGAGATTCCCCTGCCAAGTATTCACAAGCAAAGTCTTCAACTTCATGCCCTCCCCAGAGAGAACATGTGCAAAACTGTGGCCAATTTCCTTGTAATAGCATAAAATTGAATTGTTTGCCCAGCACGTAATATTCTATTATGCAATATTATTTATTATAGATGTACTCTGTTCACATATGAAATGCCTGAACATTTTTTCTATTAAAACACAGGATCTCAATAGGAAACATTGAAAGCACGTTTGTCATGCTGCAGGAACCTTTATTTTTCAACCCAAGATTTTTTTCCCTCAGTCCACAAAATATTTTAGTACTTTTTTTGCATGATTGATAAATATCTTTTATGCTGGTTTTAGTGAGATACAAATTAATTTTGTCTTTGTTTGGACCCATTGACAGGAGAGACATGTCAAACTTATATATTGTACAGCATGAAGTAAAATAAAAAGCTTGGTAAAAGATAGAGAGGAGCACTGTTAATCAACTATGGTATTCAACAACAGTTAGAGATGACTGCTTCAGGATGTCAATGTAAAATCAGATTAAGTGGAGAAGAGGAATAGCAGAGGAAATAAGTCAAGAGTAGGAGTGGTCTAAAGTAACCTCTTTACAGTAACCGCAATTTGGGGACAAAATATATAAGAAATATTTTGTGCTTGCATAAAGAAATGGCAATAATTATAGCTGACTTTCATGTACATATTAACTGGAAAAACCAAATTTCCAGCCGTAGCCTATATAAGAGTTTATAGAATGTTTTCGAGAGTTTCTTTAAAGCAGTGTGTTTTGAAACTGACCAGATAGCAGGTCATATTAGACTTGGTATTGTGCAATGTAACAGCATTAATCAGTTACATCAGAATTAAGACACACTCAGGTAGCAGCAATCACATTATGCATTTTCTATTCTGTTTTAAAGTGAGAAAATGGGATCCATGACTGGTTTTTTAAACACAATTAAGGTCAGCTGTGTGAGAATGAAATCTTAGCTGAATCAGCATACAAGGATTAGGCATTGATCAATACACGAAGTGGCAAATATTTAAGGAGATGTTTCCAGGAGGACCCTTTACCTGAGGTGAACTAAGGAAGGAAATGCATATAAATGTGCAAAGTTGACTGGTAGGTGAGATGATTAATCATAATGTAAATAATGGCAGAGAATGACTAAGATGTTAATCAGGAGGAAGAACTCAAGAAGAATCTAGCAAATAATGTAAAAATGGAGAGTAAGGGTTTCTACTACTTAACACTATATCTGAAAAGGGAAAGACTAAAATTGTGTTGGTTCTCTAGAGAGAGAGTGAGGAATTAATAGATAATAAAGAAATGGCAGGTGAAGTTAATAGATTCTTTATTCACTGTAAAGGATATAAAATAATTTGAGTAATAGTTGTGAATCGACAAATGGAAAGCATAGAGAAAATTAGCAAAATTATAATTGTGTGGAAAGTGGTAGTAAGCAAACTGCTGTCGCTGTTACTGACCAGTTCAGATAGACTTCATACGGTGGCCTTAAAAAGAGGTTCCTAATAAGATAGTAAATGAATTGGTGTTAATATTCCAAGATGCCCTAAATTCAGGAGGGGTTTTATCGATCTGGAAAGTAACAAATATTGGAGAAAGGAGGATGTCAGAAAACAAGAAACTCTAAGCCAGTTAGTTTGATCCCACAGGTTCTCCATGACATACATACATTGTTTAAAAGATTATAGCATACTTAGAAAAACTTGAGGTAATTGGGACGAGTCAGCGTGGTATCGTAAATGTCAGATCATGTTTAACCAATTTATTGACCATCCTTGATGAGATGATGTGCTTTGAATAAAGGGTAGATGTGTTTTACTTTCCAGAAAACATTTGAAGAAGTATCATATTAAATCTTATTGCAGAAAATTAAAAGCTCATGGTGTGGGGTGTAATATTAGCATGGACAGAAGATTGGCTGGCAGAAAACAAAGCATGCAAAATTCTTCCTTGTCTGATTTGCAGACGTGATGAGTCCAACAGGGGCCTTAACATTTTAGAATTGACATCAATGACTTAGATGAGAGCAATGGCATGGTAACAAAATTCATAGACAACACCAAGATAGGCAGGAAAGTGTTGTAAAGAAGGCATAACGAAGTTTCAGAGAGAGTTTGACTGAGTAGACAAAAATTTGGCTGATGTATTGTAATATTAGGAAATGTGGAGTTATTTACTGTGGCAGGAAGCAATAAAAAAGTGTTACTTAAAAGGAGCACAGAGAAATTTAGGCCTTCTGACATGAGACATAGGAAGGTAGTATCCAGGTACAGCACATAATTAAGAAGGGTAATGAAATTGCAAGATGAACAGAACACAAAAATAAAGATGTAATGCTTCAGTTATACAGGAAACTAGTGAGATCACATCTCAAATACTGTATATGATTTTGGTCACCCTACTTAAGGAGGCGTGTAAATATACTGGTGGAGGTCCAGATAAAGTTTACCATATTATTACCTGGAATGTCTTTTATGAAGTGTTTGGACAGGCTGGCTTGTTTCCATTGGAGTTTAGAAAAGTGATAAGTGACATGTCCCACTAATTGAAAAACCAATATAGAGCACAATGCAAGTCAGAAAATGTGAGGTCTGTGTAACAAGGTCAATACAGTAATTGAGGATTTCAATCCACATATAGGCTGGCTAAACACAATTAGCACTGTTGCCGTGGTTGATGCATTGTTTTAGATCTAATATCGTGCAATAATAAAGGGTAATTAAAGTCTCATTATAAAGGAACCTCAAGAGTAAACATGATAGAATCTTGTATTAAGTTTGAAAGTGATATAGTTCACTCAGAAACTAGGATCTTAAAACTAAACAAAGCAACTTGCAAAGGTATAATGGGCAAATTGACTGATAGTTTAGGAAAGTATATTAAAAAGGCATGGCCGTAGACTAGCGAGCGTTTAAAAAAATCATATGGTTTCCATCAAATGTACATTTCTTTGAGATACAGAAGCCCAGGTAGATAGTATTCAACCATGGCTCATGAGAAGTTGAAGCTTATATTAGATTAAAGAAAGAGGCTTATAAAATTGTTGTAAAAAGTAATAAATCTGTGGATTGGGAACATGCCTAGAATTCAGCATAGAAAGGCCAAGAGATTGATAAGGAATGAGAAAACAAAATAGAAAAGTAAGCTGTTGAGAAATATAAAGGCAGACGTCAATAGCTTCTATAAAGATATAAAAAGAAAAAGTGGTAAAGGCAAATGTGGATGAATTTAGAGAGATCAGGAAATGACAGAAAACCTCACTAAATATGTGCTGGGCTTTGACAAGAAGATACAAGAAAGCTCCCGGGAATACACAAGAGCCAAGACACTAGCAAAAACATACTGAAAAATGCTTGTATTAGTTAAAAATTAGTACAAGAGTATTTGTTGGGATTGCCAATTGATAAATGCTCTGGATCTGACATGCTATAACGACTGCTTTGATGTTCATTTTCTAAAACTCTAGATTCTGGAGTGGTTGCTGCAAATTGGATGGGAGCAAATTGTAGTGATTAGAACCAAGTAGACCTTATTGACTATGAGTATGAGTTCCTTTTATTGGGGTTGTTAATCGGGTCCAGTTAGGAAGCCTGGCTGACTAATATTAACAGGGAATAATATAAATGCTACTGCCATATGGCAGTAGTGAAGGGGAAACAAAAGAAAACCGGGAGATTTGGAAATCTCTACAATTCAGCAAAGAAAGTAAAAACAATATTAACGGAGGATTTAGAGCCTCCTGAGTTCAGGGGACTGACTCCAAGCTGACTAGGCACAGAACATAAGTAAACAAAGGGTGAATGTGTGACGGGATACCAACCTCTCTGCAGTTATTTCACAAATGGTATTCATCACTTGGAAGAAATGAGAGAGAAAACGGGGAACTACAAACCTGTTCGCTTGACATCAGTAATAGGAAATAATAGGATCTATTATAAACAATGTCAGAAGTGGACAATAATGGTAGGATTTTATGGAGTCAATATGGATTAATGAAAGGGAAATCATATGAGGTAAGTCAGTTGGGAATTTGTGAAGATGTAGCCAGCAGGATAGATAAGGGGATACCAATGGATACAATGTTTTGGATTTTCCAAAGGCTTTCAGAAAAGACCCACACAGGACACCTCACCTGGCTGGATAGTTGATTTGCAAAGGAGTGTGATGCCAACAGTGGGAGTACAATTCCCAGACTGGCAGAGGTTGCCATGAAGGATTCTTAACCTTTCCCTTTGCCTGAGGTGTGGTGGTGGCCCTCTCGTTGAATCACCACCAATCATTTCTAATGAGAAAGCAGCGCTATGGTACAACTATGGCAATTTGATTCATTTGGCAAGAAATTCAGGATATTTCTTTATAGTGAGAAAATGGGAAATGTTGATGAGCAAAGAGACCTGAAAGCTAACAAACAGACTGGGCATGCAGTCTGGAAGATAAATTGTATGTTGGGTTTTATTGCAAGAGGATTTGAATACTGGACTATGGAGGTCTGGCTTCAAATGTAAAGAACCTTGGTGAGACTGGTGAAGGAGCACCATAAAGGTGCACCAGGTGGATCTCTGGGATGGCAAGATTGTCTTCAAAGAAAGATGGAGAAAACTGGGCCTATATTCTCTAGAGTTTAGAAAATTTTTGGATGCTCTCACTTCAGCTTGCAAAATTCTTACAAGATTCGACAGACTACTTAGAAAATAGAGCTGAAAAATGTGTCGCTGGAAAAGCGCAGCAGGTCAAGAGCAGGAGAATCAATGCTTTGGGCATAAACCCTTCTTCTGGAATGAGGAGGGTGTGCCAAGCAACTAAGATAAAAGGTAGTGAGCAGCTACACTGGCACCTCCACCCCCCACCTTTTCCTCCACTACATCGATGACTGTATTGGCGCTAACTCGTGCTCCCACGAGGTTGAACAGTTCATCCACTTTACCTTCCATCCCGACCTCAAATTTACCTGGACTGTCTCAGACTCCTCCCTCCCCTTCCTAGACCTCTCCATTTCTATCTCGGGCGACCGACTCAACACGGACATTTACTATAAACCGACCACTCCCACAGCTACCTTGATTACACTTCCTTCCACCCTGCCCCTGTAAAAGTGCCATCCCATATTCCCAATTCCTTTGCCTTCGCCGCATCTGCTCCCAGGAGGACCAATTCCAATATCGAACAACCCAGATGGCCTCCTTCTTCAAAGACCACAATTTCCCCTCCGATGTGGTTGACAATGCTCTCCACCACGTCTCCTCTACTTCCTGCTCCTCTGCCCTTGAACGCCGCCCCTCCAATCGCCACCAGGACAGAACCCCACTGGTCCTCACCTATCACCCCACCAACCTCCAGATACATCGTATTATCCTTCGTCATTTCCGCCACATCCAAACAGACCCCACCACGAAGGATATATTTCCCTCTCCTCCCCTGTCAGCGTTCCAGAAAGACCAATCCCTCCGCGACTCCCTCATCAGGTCCACACTCCTCACCAACCCAACCTCCACTTCCAGCACCTTCCCCTGCAGCCGCAAGAAATGCAAAACTTGAGCCCACACCTCCCCCCTCATTTCCCTCCAAGGCTCCAATGGATCCTTCCATATCTGTCACAAATTCACCTGCACCTCCACACACGTCATTTACTGCATCCGCTGCACCCAATGTGGCCTCCTATACATTGGGGAGACAGGCCGCCTACTTGCGGAATGTTTCAGAGAACACCTCTGGGACACCCGCACCAACCAACCCAATCGCCCTATGGCTGAACACCTTAACTCCCTCTCCCACTCCGTCAAGGACATGCAGGTCCTTGGCTGCCTCCATTGCCAGACCATGGCAACACGACTCCTGGCGGAAGAGCACCTCATCTTCCACCTAGGAACCCTCCAACCACAAGGGATGAATGCAGATTTCTCCAGCTTTCTCATTTCCCCTCCCCCACCTTATCTCAGACCCAACCCTTGGACTCAGCATTGCCTTCTTGACCTGCAATCTTCTTCCTGACCTCTCCGCTCCCATCCCCTCTCCGGCCTATCACCCTCACCTTAACCTCCTTCCACCTATCGCATTCCCAATGCCCCTCTCCCAAGTCCCTCCTCCCTATCTTTTATTTTAGCCTGCTTGGCACTTCTTCCTCATTCCTGAAGAAGGGCTTATGTCCGAAACGTCGATTCTCCTGCTCCTGGGATGTTGCCTGACCTGCTGCGCTTTTCCAGCTCTGATCTCCAACATCTGCAGTCCTCACTTTCTCCTACTTAGAAAATAGAACAGGACAGCACAGGAACAGGTCCTTTAGCTCAAGATGTTTTGCTGTGAAGGAAGACTATTTCCCCTTGGGGAATTTAGAACGTCTCTGAGATACATCTCAAAATAAGAGATAAGCAATTAGGACTGACATGAAGTTTTTTTTTAAACTCAGAAAAAGATCTATGGAATTCTCTATCCCATAGGGCTGTGGAAGCTCTCTTATTGAGTATATTCAAGACAATGACTGATTGCACTTCTAGATAGTAAATATATCAAGGGATATCTAGGGATAAAGCAAAGAAAATGGCAGTGACATCACAATTGTGAGTGTGAATGGAAGAGTTGGTTCTAGAAGCCAAAAAGCCAAATTATAATCTCATTCTCTAGCACTGAGCATTCTGTTTGTTCAAGGAAGCAAGCATTAGTGTAAGTAATTGCATCAAAGTGTATAAAATATATTAATAGACACCAATGATGTTGATACAGACTTTTACATAGCCACAAATCATCACACCATCTACTCTCTTTATGATATGAAGATGCTGTTGTTGGACTGGGGTGGACAAAGTTAAAAATCTCACAACGCCAGGTTATAGTCTAACAGGCTTATTTGGAAGTACAAACTTTCAGAGTGTTGCTTCTTCATCAGATACCTAGTGGAGTAGGATTATAGGACACAATTTATAGATAAAGATCATTGTGTCATACACTGCAATATATTGAACAAACCCAGAGTGCTGTTAAGTCTTTCATCTTTTAGAATAGGCTGCAGGTTTCGATTCATTAATAAGTAAATCCCAGAACTTCTCTCAAGTCACCTTCCCAAGATAATTTATGGTTTTATTAAAAAAAAGTGACATCTCAGCTCAGACAATGCATTAAAGGTGTGAGGTTAGTTTCTGTATCTATTCAAATAGAACCAGCCTGATTCAATTTCCAAAGTAGGAGTTTATAAAACGTTATAGAGATTATAAAAAATATTGATTGCCTACAGATTGTATTTTTTGAACAAAATAGCATGTATGTGCAAATACAATTCCGCAAATGCAAATTCACCCATAGACGTGTGTGTGTGTGTGTGTGTGTGTGTGTGCGCGCGCGCGCGTGCAGGGAGAGAGTGTGATCAAGTATTTGCCTATGAGAGTATATGCCTGTGAGAGGGTGTGTGTCTGAGAGATTATTTGCATGAGTATGTAAGGGTGTGAGTGTACAGTGTATTGAGGTCACCTGTATTGGGAAATGAACCCAAGGTCCCAGTTGAGGATATCCTCATGGGTACCGAACTTGGCTATCGGCCTCTGCTCGGCCACTCTGCGTTGTTATGTATCCCGCAGTCTGTCTTGGAGGATGGTCACTTGAAGACCTGAGGCTGAATGTCTCTGTCTTTGACTGCAAAAGTGTTCCTGACTGCGAGGGAACATCCCTATCTGGTGATTGTTGTGTGGTGTCCATTCATCCATTGTCATAGCATCTGCTTGTTCTCGCCAATGTTCCATGCCTCTGGGCATCCTTGCCTGCAGCGTATCAGATAGACTTGAGTCACTTGAGTATCTGCTGCATACATGGTGGGGAGTGATTATAATAGTAGTATCAATATCTAATATAATAGTAGTATCAATATCGACACTGACATGTCTTGCACTGGTTGCCCTGACAGGTAACCTTGGAAATGTGACTTGAAAGAAGTTCTGGGATTTACATATTAATGAATGGAAACCTGCAACTCATTCTAAAAGATGAAGACTGAACAGCAATCTAGGTTGTAGCATCGGTGTACGACACTACCATCTTTTGCTATAAATTCTGTGTCCTATGATCCTACTCCATTAACTATCTGACGAGGGAGCAGCATTCCAAAAGCTTGTACTTCCAAATAAATCTGTTGGACTATGACCTAGTGTTATGTGATTTTTTTTAAGACACTCTTTAGTATCATGCCTTAAAAGGGTTTTGGCGATCATGCTTGATTAAGCTTGGCAGAGTACCATGTAGTTCACCATTGCCTTCTGCATAAGTTGACCAAAGGCCTACTCTACTGTCTGTCATGAGATGTAGTGGAAGGATTTACAGGTTAATAATCAACTTGTTTGATCATGTTATGAATGCACCTGGAATGAGATTTGAACCGAGAGCAGGGATGCCTTCTCACAGTGCCACAACGTGGAGGTAACAATTAAAAAAGTTCTTTTAAATTTTTTTATTTGTTGCAAAAGTTAACCAGTTATTAGGTCAATGAAAGAGTTATGGACAATTTATAATTACAAGGTTAAATGTGTATCATAGCTGATCTTATTTACGTCAAAATAATTTTAGATTCTAGTTAATGTAGCACTTGACCCACATAACCATTGTCAAAAGGAGGTAAGTAATTATGTCAAAGCGAGTCTGATTTGTCAATATTTCCTAGCAACTTCCTCGCTCTAAACCACATTGCAGAGTCTCAGATGGTCTCAAGAGGAAATACTGAAACCATCTGACGGCATATGAATGATAACAACTTTGGCTGATGTAATGTTTAAAGCTAAAATAAACATTGGCAATTTATTTATTCAGACACAAACCCCCACAAATCTTTGTTAAGCGGTAATGATGTCAATGCAGAATTGTGCAAAGAAGATGAGAGCTGTAATACATTTGGGAGTTGCAGATATTGGAAACTAATATGTCCATATCTGTCTCGAGGAATCACTTTTATTTTATGTATGGCATTGATATGCATCCACCATTTACCTATAGTTCTTTTATTGTCCCTATACTTTGATTCCTCAATCCAAAGCAGTAATTGGATTTGAAAAAGGATTGTTGAAATTCCTAAAATTGAACAGAGAATCAGTCTCAAATAGGCAGAAACAACTGATTAAAAAACATAACTACCCATTGATAAGGGAATGGGTTCAAGACAGGAAGTTGGAAAAGGGACCTGTTTTGCAGCTTTAAGTGGGAAAAGGCTATTCGTAGATAGTGTTATTAATGAAAGAATGGTTAAAATATACACTAATCTGCTCATGTGGCAAGCAGTCTTTTAAAATTACCTCTATAGACAATCTGGAGAGGTGTCCTGAATGATACAGGGACAGAGGGGCAGTAGAAGATGCAATCATACACCAATGTATGGGACCCATCCTGGAAATCTTCATTGAAGTACAAACGATCACATTGACAGCTGTTACCCCTCTGTGCAAAACCTTACCATTTCTTAATGTTAGTTTCGCAGGAAACCACAAACGATACAACTAGGAGTCACCTCATTATCCAGGGAGGTGGAATGGCTGACAATGAAGAATGAAACTCTCTTTGTAAAATCACCTACTCCTGCACAAGAAAAAGGACTAAGGCTTAATTGACAGAAGATTTGTATCCAGACCTTCCATCAACTGTCACAGAATGAATTCTGCTGCAACTTCCGGTTTTGAATACACCATTTCCTCTCAGAACCTAGTATTACTCTACATTGTCTCAGGTACCACTTCCATTTGGTGTTGTATCTATCCCTCAGCTCAGCATTTGTGTTGGAGTCCTACAGCATGGAAACAGAACCTTTGGTCCAACCTACCCACACTAAACTGAAGTGGTCCCAACTGTCTGTGCTTGACCCATATTCTTCCAAACCTTTCCTATTCATGAACTTATTCTTTTAAATGTAAAATGTCCCTGCTTCCACCACTTTTTCTGGCAGTTCATTCTGCACACAAACTACTCTGTCTAAAAATTTAGCCATCAGGTCCTTTCTGTATCTTTCTCCTTTCACCTTAAAAAAATGCCCCCTCATTTTGAACTGGTCCCTCCACCCCAAGAGAAAAGACTCTTGGCATTCACCTTATCTATGCCCCTCATGATTTTATAAACCACAATAAGGTCACCCCTCAACCTCCTCCGCTCCAGTGAAAAAATGTCCTAGTGTTTCCAGTCTATTTAAAAATCTCAAACTCTCCATTCCCAACAATATCCTTGTAAATCTTTTCTGAATCCTCTCCAATTCTGATAACAGAGCAACCAGAACTGGATATAGAACTCCCAGAAGAGGTCTCATCAATGTCCTGTACAACCTCAACATGACACTCCAACTCTTCTACTCAAAGGTCTGAACAATGAAGGCAAGCCTTGTCAATGCCTTCTCAACCACCCTGTCTATCCGTAATGAAAATTTCAAAGAAATATGTACCTGAACCCCTAGGTCTCTCTTCTACAAGACTATCCAGTAATACTGTTCTATCTAATGGCCTGCAGAAGGCAAGTTCAATATTAATGGTTTTGGCCACGTTCCTCAAAATTAAATTGGTTCAACAAGCAGATGATCTGGTTATCCAGCCTCATGTTATGGTACACAATGTTAGGTCTGAAAATCCAAAGTTTCTAATATCTGCTGGTGAAAACTATTTTATAGCTAGTGATAAACTGAAACTTTTTTTTGCCAACAGGACTAAATGGAATCAGGATTGTGCTACAGCTACAACATTTTACTTTTCCTTTAACGTGACCTGTATTCTTATGTTTGGCAACACTCCTTTCCTAATAAATTAGGGGAAAATCTTTTTAAAAATACGGCGTATTTATTTTTATATTGAAGGAAGGGGAATTCTTCACAGAATTTTGGTCAGTCTGAGGAATTTTCCCTGAGAAAACAGTGGAGGCTGGGTCATTGAAGTTATTCAAGGCTGAGTTAGTCAGATTTTTTGATAGTTGGGAAATTGAGGTTTTGTGGGGTGGAGGGGTGCAGATGGGGATTTGGATTGAGGACCATAACCAGACCCATTATGAATGGTGGACCAGGCTCGAAGGCCCAAATGGCTGTCCTATGATTAAGTACAAAGTGTATTTGAAAGCAAAGGGTGGCAAAAACAAACCTAAAGTTCAGACAAAAATGTGCTTATAACAGATGTCAGATGATTTGAGAACAAGACTGAATATGCAAGGTTTAGAGTGGATTTGAAAAAGTAAATAAGGGAGGGGAACAGAGGGGAAATAAGGGGAACAAATGGCAGCGAACATAAAAATCTTTGATAGACACAAACATTAAAAAGTTAGTGAAAGGAGGAGTGAGGACAATGAGAGACCAAAAAGGGGATTTACATGTGGAGGCAAGTGGCATGGATCAGGTATTTAATGAATATCTTGTTTTTGATTTTACTAGGAAGAGATGCTGCCTAGCTAAAGGTGAAAGAGGAAATAGTTCAAACATTTGGAAGTTTTAAAATTGAGAAAGAGTTGGTTATCCTCTAATGGACTTATCAATTTAGCCCTTTGAGCCTGCTTCACCATTCAATAAGATCGTGGTGAATATGGTTATGGTCTCAAACCCAATGCCCTATTTGCATTCCCCCAACAAACTGTATAAATCTTGAGTTTCCTTGTCTATCAAAAATCTATCTAACTCCATTTGAATAGATTCAATGGCCTAACATCCACTGTTTTCTTAGGGAGAATTCCACAAACCTAATAAACTTTTGGGAAAGAAATTCTCCTTTTTCCATTTTAAAAGTAAGACCTCTTATTTTAAACTGCCCCTGGTTCATTGGGAAAGAAGTGTGGTCAACCATCTCTCTATAGAGGTTATGTTCATGCAGAAATAAGATGTTATAGCTGCAGCATAATCATGATTCCACAAAGCCCAGTAATGTTAATGTTTGATTATCCATTAAGACTGGAAGAAATGCATTCAAAGATGTTTACAAAATCATGAGGGGCAAGGATAGGATAAATAGACAAAGTCTTTTCCCTGGAGTCAGCGAGTCCAGAACTAGAGGGCATAGGTTTAGGGTAAGAGGGGAAAGATATAAAAGACCTCCAGGGCAACTTTTTCACACAGAGGGTGGTATATGTATAGAATGAGCTGCCAGAGGAAGTGGTGGAGGCTGGTATAATTGCAACATTTAAAAGGCATCTGGATGGGTATATGAATAGGAAGGGTTTAAAGGGATATGGGCCGGGTGCTGGCAGGTAGGACTAGGTTGGATGGGGATATCTGGTCAGCATGGATGGGTTGGACCAAAGAGTCTGGTTCCATGCTGTACATCTCTATGACTCTATACAGAAGGATGTGAGAATGGTAATTCTGGAAGTAGTGGCCATAAAGTGCCAGAGGACTGGAAATTGAAAATGTTCCATCCTTGTTCAGGAGAAAGTATAAAGATAAGCCCAACAATACACAGCATCTTGGTGATGGGGATGTTTTTAGTATTGATAACTTAGGACAAATGAATAGTCACTTGGGAAAATGCAGATTAAGTAGGGAAAGCCAGCACAGATTTGTAAAGGCAAATCATGTTTCTAACTGAAACACAAATTGCTGGAGAAACTCAGCAGGTCTTGTGGCATGTGTTAAAAGAAGACAGAGTTAACATTTTGTGCATTAGTGACCTGTCTTTAGGAGTTCTGCCAGACCCACTGAGCTTCTCCAGCAATTCTGTTCGTGTTTATTTTAGATGTAGAACACCCACAGTTTTTTTTTGTTTTATTTTCATATCTTTAATTAACTTCCTTACATTTTTTGATGCACTGGAGCAAAGTTTGAGTCTATGGACTAAAATGGATAGTTGCAACATGGATATGAAATTGGCTGAGTACTAGGAGGCAAAGAATAGTGAAAAAAAAACAAAAAGAATGTAAATCAGAAACGAAAACAGAAATTACTGGAAAATTTCAGGAAGAAAGGCTTATGCCCAAACGTCGATTCTCCTGCTCCTCGGATGCTACCTGGCCTGCTGTGTTTTTCCAGCACCACATTAACTTTTCAGGTCCAGTAACCCTTCAGAACTGATGTAACAAGGAAAAAGTTGTTTTCTATGCAGAAGATAGAATGGGAGAAGTGGGTAAGGAAGAAACAATAGGTGGAGGTAGAGCCCAAAGAGAGGGAAAAACAGTTGGACAGACAAAAGAGTAGATAACAATCAACCGAATGAATGGCTGCTAATGGTGACTATTAGTGGCTAACAATGCTCCCCACACAGCAATGTGTGTAATAGCAGACCATATATTAACAAGGCCTGGTGTGTGGGGATTGGGGTGAGAGAAGGTGTTTCAAGGCCTAAAATTGTTGAACTCGAAGTTGAGTCCAGAAAACTGTAGCGTTCCCAAGCAGAAAATGAGGTGCTATTCTTCCGACATAGGGTTTCAGACTAGAAGGTTTACAATAAAGATTGTAACACTAGGATTGGTGTTTTGATATCTACTGAGTGTGATCTTAGGTCAGTTTTAAAATTTGTGAGTGCGCAATATTTTGAAAGTATCGTAGGGCGGCACGGTGGCTCAGTGGTTAGCCTCACAGCAACAGGGTCCCAGGTTCGATTCCAGCCTAGGGTGACTGTGTGGAGTTTGCACATTCTCCCTGTTTCTCTGGGTGCTCCAGTTTCCTCCCACAGTCCAAAGATGTGCAGGTCAGGTGAATTGGCCGTGCTAAATTGCCCATAGTGCTAGGTGCATTAGTCAGAGAGAAATGGGTCTGGGTGGGTTACTCTTCAGAGGGTCGGTGTGGACTGGTTGGGCCGAAGGGCCTGTTTTCATACTGTAAGGAATCTAATCTAATCTAATGTAAAAAAGACATAGGGAGGCAGTGTAGAACTTCAAAAGGATGTATATATACATATGCATCCCTGGAATTAAAGAGGCAAGAGAAAGAAAAAATTAATTTAAATTAAAAATGATGCAACTTTTGCCGAGTTAAACCAGATGTTTGGAAGAGACTGGAAGACAAAGTTTCTGATCATAATTCACAGTCCAGTCAAATGTTTAGGGCAGTCAGACTTTGCTCAAATTTGCAGAGAAGGATGTGGTACCATTTTTCATATGATTTGAGAAGATAGCAACCCAAATAAGGCAGCCAAAGATAGACTGGACATTGTTCATGCAAAGTAAATTAACTGGTAAAGCACAAGAGATTTATGCATCTCCGCTGGAAGAACATTCTCAAGGTTGTGATGAGTTGAAAAGAGCTAATTCAAATGCATATGAATTGGTCTTGAAACTATACATGCAAAGGCTTTGGAACTCAGAAACAGCTTGGACAAATATATATTGAGTTTGAAAAATATAAACACATAAACAAAAGCATTTTGATAGGTAGATAAGAGTGTTAAAAGCTGAGATGTTCTTACAATGCTCTCAGATAAATTATTATTTTTGAAGAATTTAAACCTTCCATATCTTCTGTAATTGGAACTTATATAGAAGAACAACGGGTAGCAATGGCAAATCAAATAGCTAGACTGACTATTGATTGTGAACTGATCCATAAAGCTTTTTTCCATCACTCTGAGATGTTTGAAAAGAATGGTAGTGAATATACAGTAGGAAATATCCAAAGAATTCCTACTCAGATTAATTAATTA
Organism: Hemiscyllium ocellatum; assembly: GCF_020745735.1. Classification (NCBI taxonomy): domain Eukaryota; kingdom Metazoa; phylum Chordata; class Chondrichthyes; order Orectolobiformes; family Hemiscylliidae; genus Hemiscyllium; species Hemiscyllium ocellatum. The sequence goes on along the minus strand of NC_083425.1, from coordinate 21,099,505 downwards.
ATATTAAGATCAAGTGCTGAGGGTGTTGGCAAATTTTAAAGATTTAAATATATTTTTTGCAATAAGTCGGGCCACGTGCATTTGGAATATTGGAAGTTGCGATGTAAACCCATGGGACTTATGGAAGTTTGTGAAAATGAGTCAAAGAAGGGAACGTAAAAAGATAATACCATTGACCAGGTTGTAGCTCTATTACAAAATGGCCAAAGGTGAATTTTGTCATTTGTAAAGAAATGTGTAAGACAGATGAGAGATCTGCAGGATTTTTGTCCAAAGGAGAGTCCTCTTTCTTCAGGTGAAGTACCTGAACTTATAACTATACTGAGACATACAGGTGCAACACAACCACTTTTACGAGATAATACTTGGTTTTCCCTCCAGAGAGTTCGATGGGAGCTAAGATATTAATAAATGGGATTGGTGGAGAGTATATTCCGGTTCCATTATATAAAAGTACATTTGGAATGTGATTGTTATCAGGAAAGGTAATTGGCTGAGTAAAGTTATTATTGACTGAGGGTGTGGGTAACAACTTGACAGGACTAAAAATAATAGCTTCACCCTTAATTATAGAATATCCAAAGATAGTTCAAGAAACAGGACAATTACAGGGACAGGTTCCTGGTATTTTTCCTACATGTAACCAGAACGATTGTTAAACAAAATTCATCAATAACGTTGATGTGACACTACAACAACAAATGAAAGGACAGCTGAAACCTTCCTGAGGGATGAGATAATCCAGGTGGAATGTTTCGTATGATGTCCCTAATTATGGCACAAAAAAGCAGATCCTGAATTAAATAAATTAACGGTTAATTTACACTGAAGTAGAGGTTAAAAACATTTAGACATGTTGTCCTCTTAAAAAGAGTGCTCATGAGGGCACAGCGAACTTCCCTACTTTGTTGTTTAATTTTGCCCTGTTAGTTACTGTATTGTTAATAAAGTACTAAGTCATTTGATTAAACTAAAATTTGGTGTTGAGAATAGATTATTCACCAAATCTGCGAGTGGTTATTCCAAAGGTGTCTGGTTGGGAACCATTTGGGATAAATTTTGAGGGTTTTTGAATATTTTAATTTTACTGTGTTGTGAATACAGACACTGATTCGATTCACCTGTCCAGCTCTGCATCATACAAGGGCTGGAGAGGAACTTGGAGAGGGGAGGTCCAGTAGTTGTTGTCCATGTTGAAAGAATCTTAACATTGGTGGGTGGCACAGTGGTTAGCACTATTGCCTTACAGTGCCAGAGACCCGGGTTCAATTCCTGCCTCAGGTGTGGAGTTTGCACATTCTCCCCGTGTCTGCCTGGGTTTCCTCCGAGTGCTCCAGTTTCCTCCCACAGTCCAAAGATGTGCGGGTCAGGTGAATTGGCCATGCTAAATTGCCCATAGTGTTAGGTAAGGGATAAATGTAGGGGTATGGGTGGGTTGCGCTTTGGCGGGTCGGTGTGGACTTGTTGGGCCATAGGGCCTGTTTCCACACTGTAAGTAATGTAATCTAATTTAGGAGCTAAACTAAAAAGCAGAACTTCCTGCATCTAGAATGGGCAATAATCTCAGGGTTATCACATTAGCCATAGACAAACTAGCACAGAGTTAATAAAGTTAAGGAGTTAAATGCCTGGTTTAAAGATTGGTCTGGTAGAAGGAGCTTTCAGTCTATGGGGACTGGCACTAATTCTGGGATCGAAAGGAGCAGTTCAGGTGGAATAAACTTCACTTGAACTATGCTAATCAAATAACAAGGGCTGCAGAGAGAGAGCTTCAAACTAATTACAGTAGAGGGTTCAAGAGGGAGCTTGAGGCTTACAAAGCAGAAGGATATGATGGCATTGTAGGGCAATTATTTTGATATAGATACCCAGAGTAGGACAGGAAGGTATAGAGTGTACAAGCTTGAAAAAGTAGCAAATAGGGTCAGAGGAAGGAAAAGAAAATGATAGTAGTTCTGTAGATCAGATGATAAATCAGGAAATCATGAGGGCATGTAAAGAAGACAGCACATTATTCATGGGTGACTTTAATCTTTGTGTAGTTTGATAAATTGAAATTGAATAGAGTGTGTGAACCCAAGAATCGGGAGAATCGACGTTTTGGGCATAAGACCTACATCAGGAATCTTATCGAGTTTTGAGAAGATTTGTATCTTATGCCCAAAACATCAATTCTCTTGCTTCTCAGGTGCTGCCTGATCATCTGTGCTTTTCCAGCACCACGCTCTCAACTCTGATCTCCAGCATCTGCAGCCCTCATTTTCTCAAAATTGAAATTGACAAAGGTAGTCACAAAGAAGAATTCATCATGGGAATCTAGTAAAAAAAATATAGGAACCCCTTGCTACAAGTATGAAAGGCACTAATCAGAGTAGATCTGGGATGCTGTGAACAGTTTTTCTCCCCTTATCTAAGGAAAGATATATTAACATTGGAAGCAGAACAGGGAAGGTTCACTAGATTAATTCCAGTTACAGAGGAATTTTCATATGTAAGATGGAGTAGGTTCAATCTGTATTCATTGGAATTCAGAAGAATGAGACCCTTTATTGAAACAATATTCTTAGAGAGCTTGACAAGGTAGATGCAACGAGTTGTTTCCCTTTGTGGGAGGGTCTGCGACTAGAGGGTATAATCTCAAGAGTATGGGATGCCCATTTAAGGCAAACAAGAAAAGGATTTTTTTCTGTGTAGTCAATCTGTGGAATTCTTTCCTGTAGAGGGCTGTCAAGGCTAGGCCATTAAGTATATTCAAGGCAGAGATAGATTTTTAGCCAGTAAAAGAATTAAAGGTAAAAGGAATAAAGCAGGAAAGCAGAGTTGAGGATTATGAGATCAACCATAATTCCACTGAAAGGCAGAGCCAAATGGCTTATTTTTGCACCTATGTCTTAGGTTGTAAGGATCTGGGTGTCTATACATAAATCATTGGAGGTGGCTGAACAGGTTGAGAGCGTGGTTAGTAAAGCAGGGCCAGAAGTACAAAAGCAAGATATTAGGTTAAACATGTAAAACCTGTAAATCTAGTTCTGCCTTAACTGGAGTATTGCAGCAGTTCTGAGCACCACTGATGAAGATATCCGAGGGGGTGCAAAAAAATTTCACAAGAATTTTTCTAAGGACGAGGAAGTTCAATTACAGAGAAAGATTTCCAAAACTGGGACAGTTCTACTGAGAGAAGGTTGAGAAAAAATTTGGGATCTGAACAGAGTGCAGAAGAAGAAATTGTTCCCATTTTTCGAAGAATTGAGAGAAGTTCTTTTCACGTAGTGAATGGTTAGATGTGCAAGATGCCGCTTGAGTATGGAGGAGTAAGGTTTGATTGAAGTTTTCAAAAGTAAATTATATTAATTTCTGAAAAGGCAGGGGAGCAACACAAGGTGAATTGCTCCAGACAGCCAACACAGACATGCCAGACCATATTGCCTCCTCCTGTGCTTTAACCATGCTCTGCAGCAAATTTCCAGTAAAGAATGTAGCAGAATCAGACTTTTTTAACAGCACAGAAGGAGACTCTTCAGCATATCCTGTCTACACTGGTCACATCATCATCCATCTATTCTAATCCCATTTTCCAGCACTTAGCCCCGTAGCCGTGCATGTACTGGTGTAGTTTTTTTTTAAAAAAAGATCTTGAGGGTTTTCACTTGTACGACCTTTTTTGTCAGTGAGTTCTAGATACCCACAACCCTCAGGGATAAAAAAAAATATTCAAATCTTCCCTAAACCTCTTCCTTTAAAACTGTACCTTTTGGTTAAAGACCTCTCTACTAAGGGGAAACGTTTTTGTTGAGCTACCCTCTGCCTTCTCTGCCCTAAGGAAAACTCCCCGATCCTTTGTAGCACTGATTTATTTGCGCTGAATATTGTGTAGTATGTTGGATATTATTTTGTTTGAATAATCCAAGCAACATTCATTTATAGTTGATTGGCCCCAGGAAGGGCACAGGAGGATAATCTAGCCGACCTTGAGATGACCGCCTCATGCAACAAACACTCCTGGAGAAACTCAGCAGCTGTGGAGAGAGACACAGAGTTAACGCCTCAAGTCCAATGACACTTCACCAGAATGCCTCCGCCTACTTTAACTTGTTACCAAGTTATAATTGTCCGTTCTGAAAGGTCACTGTACTCGAAACATTATCTGTACTTCCTCTTCACAGATGCTACCACGGTTTCTGTTTCACATTTCCACCATCCTCAGTTCTTTGTTACATATTATATGGAATTGTTTTTCACGGCAGCAACAATGAATGTCGATCTGTTACTTAGGCTTTAAGACTCCGGATTCTTCCCGCCCTAGTTGAAAGTGAAAACGGTTTTGAAAAAGCAATTGAAAATCGAGATTGAACAGTTGGATTGATTGTAAACCACAAATCCCATTACGCACATCCTCAGGACGCCATCTTTGACGCTCCGACGTTGATGAAACTGACGGTTGCTCACGCTCGAGCCGCAACGCCGACGGCTTTAGGGCCACGCCCCTCGGCCCTCTCGCTCCTCCCTCTCCTTCCCAGAATCGCAGCCCCGCCTCTCAGGGTTGCGTGCGCACGGATCATTACTGAGGCTGGTCCAGCGCCTCCAGAGGTGAACGGTATTGTGAGTGTTGGCGCTGTGTTGGGAGTGTCGGGCCTGATTAGTGTCAATGCACCTCGAAACAAAATTATGACTCTCTCGCCCAAAGCCGGGCAAAGAAGGCGTTTTTAATTGATCGTGGGGCGGCACAGTGGTTAGCACTACTGCCTCATCAGGGACCCGGGTTCGATTCCCGCTTCGGGTGACTGTGTGGCGCTTGCACGTTCTCCCCATGTCTGCGTGGGTTTCCTCCCATAGTCCAAACATGTGTAGGTCAGGTGAATTGACCATGATAAATTGCCCATAGTGCTAGATGCATTAGTCAGGGGTAAATAGAGGGGAGGGGAATGGGTCTGGGTGGGTTACTCTTCAGAGAGTCCGTTACATACTGTAGGGAATTTAATTCCAGTTTGGTGTGCAGTTCGGTCATATAGGTCGGTTGAAGTGCCATTGTGCATAACCAGTGGAGCAGAGAGTTTAAAAATTAGGTTTTGCTAAAAAAAACAGTTAAAGACTGGTGATCACTAACTGATTTGCTAAAGCCTGTCTGTTTGTAAAGTAGGCCATCAGAAAAAAAAGAATGGTTTAGATGAAAAATGGTGCTTATTTACTGTTTTTCATCACTCTCATTTCATGCTTGTTTTTGTATATAGCTGCAAATGTGTTGCTGGTCAAAGCACAGCAGGCCAGGCAGCATCTCAGGAATAGAGAATTCGGCGTTTCGAGCATAAGCCCTTCATCAGGAATAATACTGTTTTTGTATATAAGCAGTTATTAAGACTTTAATCTTAACTCTGAAGGAATCATAGAACTTGGGTTATCATCACTTCTATGATGTGATATTTTCTGCTACTTCTGAATAAACAGCATAGTACGCAACCAAAATTTTGCAGTTTTTCAGATCAGGCAGAATCTGTGGAGAGAGGAAACAGCTTGCAGTAATACGGTTTAGAGTGGGGTGTTGGAAAAGCACAGCAGTTCAGGCAGCATCCGAAGTGCAGGAGAATCGATGTTTGGTGCAAGAGCCCTTCATTAGGAATGAGGCTGTGAGCCTTGGGGGTGGAGAGATAAATGGAAGGGGGCTAGGGGGAAAGTAGCTGAGAGTGCGATAGGTAGATGGAGGTGGGAGTAGTGGTGATCAGTCAGAGAGGAGGGTGGAGCATGTGCTTGGCTGAGTGGGAGAGAGAGTTGAAGTGTTTGGCCAAGGGGCATTGGGTTTGATTGGTGCAGGTGTACCTGAATTGTTCTCTGAAGCACCCTGCAAGTAGGCGTCCTGTCAACCCAATGTAGAGGAGGCTGCATTGGAAGCAACGGATGCAGTAAATAACAGATACAGAAATGCTGGTTGTCTTCAGTCAAACCCTCTTCCTCAGTACAATAATTTTGTGTGTTACTCATCTAACAGTGCTGGAAAAGACCTATTTATTTCCCAAAATATTTGCAGCATTCTTGATCAAACTCTTTTGAAGGAGGAACTGAGAATAATATATTTGAGACAGAATCTCCATTCCCTCTAATTTTTCTTGCTGTGGGGAATTCCTCTTGAGTTTTGCAAGTGGCAGCAACTTCTGGAATCAGGAATCAGTGTCCACACTGTGATCAGTCAGTGTTTGTGGACCTTCAAGCGTGGCTTTGCAGCTTGGTTAGAATTCATTTGGAATCCTTTCTTAGAGCGGTATGTTGTGGATCTTACCCGGGATCAGGCTAGGTTGTAGTATTATGCATTGAAGCATGCGCAATAAATGATTTCAATAAAATATCCCTTAGGAAACAGCGACTATGGTAGAATGATAGAATTTAACATTCAGATTGCTAGTGAACAATTTGAGCTGAAACAACTGTGCTATATTCAAATTAGGGTAATCACAAGGAATTGTTGGCAGAATCGGCTGGAGTGTACTGGGAAAAGAATTTGGCAAAAAAGATGGTTGATTAATAATGACAGATGAAAGGAGGAAAAAAAATCACAACTATCCCAATAATGTTACTTCCCAGTGAAGAAGAACAAATCTAGGAAGGAATAAACTGACCATACTTAAAATTGAAAGGAAGAAACATACAATATGAAAAGATTAGTGATCAGCCAAAGGATTTGGAAAGTTTTAAAAGCTAAAAAGTGATGGCCAGAAAATAATGAAGATAAAAATAAATTTGCATATTAGATTAGATTAGATTAGATTACTTACAGTGTGGAAACAGGACCACACTGTTTCATAGAGAATATAGATTCATAGTAAATAATACCAAAAAGGACACTAAGAGCTTCTTTAAATATTTAAAAAGAGACCAAAGTGAACTTATTAGAGAATGGGGCTGAGAAAATATTTGGAATCAGGAAAAGGCAGATGAGTTGAATAAATCGTCTTTTGTCAGTCTTCATGACAAACACAAATACTATTCCAAATAAAAGTAAATAATTAAGGGGCAAAAGGGGGAGAGGAAATAAATAATGATCCCTAGAAGAAAAAGTACTAGGGAACTAATGGGCCCAAAGGCTATTACATGCATTGGACAAGATGGATTGCATCTGAGAGTACTACAAGAAGTAGCTACACAGGTAATAGATGCACTGGTATAAATTTTCTAAGAAACCTGAGATTCTGGAATTGTCCCAGAAGATTGGCAAACTGCCAATGTATCACTCTTATTCAAAATCAAGTAACATATGCCAAATAACTTAAAACCTGTCTTTGGGAATGTTAACAAGTGGAATATAAAGGATGCAATAGCAGAGTATATATAAATGCAGATACTATAATTAAGCAGAGTCAGCATGGCTTCATAAGAAAAATATATTCAAATTCTTTGACAAGGTAAAGTGCAAAATAGATCAAGGGAAACCATTGCACATGATGTATTTCAATTTCCAAAAGGTTTTTGATAAGGTTCCGCTACTTAGGGCGGCACGGTGGCTCAGGGGTTAGCACTGCTGCCTCACAGCGCCAGGGACCCAGGTTAGATTCCAGCCTCTGGCAACTGTCTGTGTAGAGTTTGCACATTCTCCCCGTGTCTGCGTGGGTTTCCTGCAGGTGCTCTGGTTTCCTCCCACAATCCAAAGTTGTGCAGGTCAGGTGAATTGGCCATGCTAAATTGCCCATAGTGCTAGGTGCATAAGTCAGAAGGAAATTGGTCTGCGTGGGATACTCTTCGGAGGGTTGGTGTGGACTGGTTGAACTGAAGGGCCTGTTTCCACATTGTATGAAATGTAATCTGCAAAAAAAAGGCAAATGGAACAAAGAACAATATAGCGCAGGTACAAGCCCTTTGGCCCATCAAGACTGTGCTGACAAATGATGCATTTCTAAACTAAAAACCTTTTGCCTCTCTATAGTCCTTATCCCTCTTTTCTCTGCGTATTCATATATCTATTAAGGTGTCTTTTTAATGTTGCCTTTGTATCCGCCTCCACCACCTCTTCTGGCAGCACATGCTAGGCACTGAACGTCATGGTTGTCGTCGTGGCTATCTCTCGAGGTCGAGCATTATGGTACTTGTTCTGTTGATTCATTTATGGGCTCTCATGTAGGCACTTAGCATCTGTGTAAATAAAAAGCTTAACTCTCACATCTCCTTTAGACTTAGTCCCTTTTACTTTAAACGTATGTACCGTAATAACTAGCATTTCTACCCTGGGAAAAAGACCTGACTATCCATGCCTCTCTTAAATTTGTAAACTGTTGTCAGGTCATCCCCTCATCTTAATTTATTCAAATGAAAACAAATCAAGTTTGTACAATTTCTTCATATAACTTATACTCTCCGAACCAGGCAACATCCCTGTAAACTATTTATGTACCCTTTCCAAAACATCCACATCCTTCTTCTAGTGTGCTGACCAGAACTGTACACAATATTCCACATGTGGCCTAACTAAAGTTCTGTACAGCTGCAACATGACTTTCCAATTTTGATAGTCTGTGTCCCAACCAATGAAAGCAAGTATGCCATGTGCTTTGACCACTTTGTCCACATGTTAATGGATGGAGTGTTGATATTGCTGAGTTACAACAGATCAGAAAGCCTTATCTTCAGAATGGAAATTTCATGCCTTATTTCAGAAAGGACGAGTTCAGTTTGGAAGGGAAAAAAGTTTATCTGAGCAGGACAATCAGGTTTTGGGTCAGGGATCAGTTTTGTGGAGCTTCAAAGCTGGAGAGTTTGGATAGAATTTTCAAGTTGTTGGAACTGAGAAAGTTTTGGCCATCAAAATTTTGAAAAGTTCATGCCAACAAGCTCAAGAAAATGTCTCAAATTGTCTGTCCAATCCAAGCCATAGAAACCAGAAGAGTCAATTGAGTAAAAACTTAGAGCTGAGATTGGAGTGAAATTTCTGTGGAACTGAGTACCTGTAACAATAGTGTTGGGTCATATATTGAAATTTTGTTTTGATATTTGTTAAGATTTTATTAACTGTCTTCATGGCTGTTTTTATTTTCTTCCTTGTGTAATAATTTACTTTGTATTGTTGAAGAACATCTGCAGCCTCATGTGAGTACTTCAGTGACTAATGTAAAGTGAGGTAAGGTTGCTGTAGTCCCAAAGGATCATAGAACTGTAATGAGAGAGAGATGACTGGTAGTGGTGGTTGAACCTTAGGGTCACCATACCTCAAGCGAGGAGAGAAATTGAAAAGAAGAATCCTCCATGATAATCTTAACTGGTGAGGATATCGAGCCCACACTGTTAGATTGCTCTGCAACAAAATCCAGCTGTCCAGCCAACTGAGCCAACCAACAAATTGCTATGATAACCAATTGTTTAAAAAAAATTTATAATTTACCATACCAGTTTTCATTTTGGGATCTAACTTGATTAGTATTACCAACAGCTGTGATTTTTGCAGTATATCATTCATTTAATATAATAAAATATCCCAAGAGTTCTACATAGCAGTCCACATAAGACAGGTGGGCAAAGTGGTAGCTTTTTAAGGACTATCATCAGAAAAGAAAGAAAGGTGGAAAGACTGTTAGATGGCCGATGGCACTGCCATAAATAAACAAAAACAGAAGTTGCTGGAAAAGTCCGGCAGGTCTGGCAGCATCTGTGAAGAGAGATCAGAGTTAATGTTTCGTGTTGGTGATCGTACCATAAGTCATAGAGACATACAGCACGGAAACAGACCTTTCAGTCCAACATGTCCAGCTGACAAGATATTCCTACCCAATCTCGACCCACCTGCCAGCACTCGGCCCATATCCCTTCAAACCTTTCCTCTTCATATACCCATTCAGATGCCTTTTAAATGTTGCAATTCTACTAGCCTCCACCACTTCTTCTGGCAGCTCATTCCATACACATACCATCCTCTGAGTGAAAAAGTAGCCTCTTAGGTCTCTTTTATATCTTTTCCCCCTCACCCTAAACCTATGCCCTCTAGTTCTGGACTCCCACACCCAGGAAAAAGACTTTGTCTATTTATCCTATCCATGGACCTCATGATTTTATAAACCACTATATGGTCACCCCCTCAGCATCCGACGCTCCAGGGAAAACAGCCCTAGCCTATTCAGACTCTCCCTATAGCTCAAATCCTCCAATTCTTGTACATCGTTTCTGAACCCATTCAAGTTTCACAACATTTTTCTGATGAGAAGGAGACCAGAATTGCACGCAATATTCCAAAAATGGCCTAACCAATGTCCTGTACAGCCGCAACATGACGTCCCAACTCCTGTACTCAATACTCTGACCGATAAAGGAAAGCATACTAAACACCTTCTTCACTATCCCATCTACCTGTAACTCCACTTTCAAGGAGCTATGAACCTGCACTCTAAGGTCTCTTTGATGTGATGGATCTAATAAAATCAGGAATTATTAAGAGGCTAGAAATCGAATACAGATATCTGAGTAATGTAGTGCTGGAGGAAATAACAGAGATAGGGAGGAGTGAGGTCATGGCAAAACTGAAATCAAAGATGAGAATTTAAAATCAGCACAATACTTGACCAGGTCCCAGTGTAGGTCAGTAAGCAGCTGTTAATCTGTGAAGAAACTTGATACAAGTCAGGACATGTTTATCAGTGTTTTGGCTGAGTTGAAATTTATGTTGAGCAGAACAATTGAATATGTCAAGAGCTCTAGATTCAACCTAGAGCTAACAAAGTCATGGATGAGATTTTCAGCAACAGTGGAGCTCGGTCAAGGATAAAATTGAGCCGTATTGGTGATGCCACAGATAAGTGGTTGGAGGCTTATATGAGACAGGCATGATACCAAACTTGGTAACAGTTTATTTCAGACACAGACAGTTACCAGGGAAATGGATGAAGTTAGCACCTGTTGTAAACTTCATTACACAAGGTCTTTGAACACAATGACTTGGCCTTTGAGATTAATTGTTGGAAAGATTTCTGCTCAGCATATGCTGGATATCAGACAAGCAGTCTGACAATTGATCAACAGTGGGACAATCAATGAAATGGAATTGAGGTCAAGCTAGGAATCTAAAATCATGATAAATCATAAAAGCACAGTACTACAACTTTCCGGATCATCAAGATAAAATCAAAAAATACTTGAAATTCCAGACATGTCAGGTGGTATCTGTGGAAAAAGAACTAAAAATGTTTTCAGTCTCTGCCTTTTTGTCAGAATGACAAAAATCAAAACAAACTTGTATAAATATTTCTAGGTGTATCAAAGGTTAAAGGTAAGAGATAGTCAGGAGGTTTTATCCTTTCATGGTATATGGGAATCATTTGCAAGGCCAATATTTATTGCCATCCTTAAGTTTCCTGCAGTTAGGTGGTTTGCTCAGTGATTTCAATGGGCATTTAATAATCAGTCACATTTTGAGTTACATGTAGACCAGGCTGAGATAGGAGCTCTGATGTCCTAAAAGCTATTATGCCAGTGATGGTTGTCACGGCCACCATTATTGAGATTAGCTTAATATTTCAGATTTAATAACTGAACAGGGGTAGGAAATAATGATTGTCCCCTAGAGTCTTTTTTTTTACATTTATAAATTATTTAGTTAAAGGATTGGATAAGTGTTTTTGGTTTTTGGATGATATGAAGTTAAATGTGGATTGAACAAAAATGTTGTAAAGGAACTTTGTAAGATCAAGTGAATGGACAAAAACCTGGTTTTATTTTGGAAGCAGTGAAGAAGTTCCTTGTGGTATTATGTGTTGAAAGTTTGGATGAAAGCAAAAGAACCAGCTATTTAATTGAATTTAATACAGAGTTTTCATTTATTTTCTTTCTAGAGATTTTGATTTGTTTCTCTTGATGGAGACAATTCAACACAGTGAAGCAACGCTGAGGACAGCACTAATATCTAACCATAAGGATGTGATTGACCTCTACCAAAAATTCAGTCCAAGAGTGAAACATCTCCTAGAAGAAGCTTTTCAGCCAAATAGCAACCTTTTTAAACCTATTGTGTTGCATTCGAAGTCTGACTGGATCCATAGCCACCCAGAGCCAAAGCAAGATTTCTACGCATTTTACAGTAGTCCGCATAGGAAGTCACCAGTTCCTGGGAAAAACATTATTTACATTCAGACCATTGGTATGATCCTACAGGGGTCAGTTAGCTCAATTGACTGAATGGGTGATTTGTAATGCCAAAGTATGGGTTCAGTTCCTGCTCTTGCTGAGTTCAATGAAGGTCATGGACCTGTCTTCTTATCCTTGCCCCTTGCCTGTGGCATGGTGAAACTCAATAACAGTGATCTCTCTAATGAGAGAGCAGCTCTGTGGTACTCTGGGATGTTGGCATCTTTATATTATGATTCTACAAAGTTACTTCTTTCAAATTTTTATGTGAGGCATCTTGTAATTTTCTAACAACAAAATGATTTTTAAAATAAATTCAGTATTTTGCATGTTGCACGCTTTTCCTCATATCTCCTTCCATAAAACTTGGTGTCTTCCTGGCCATCCAGCATTTCAGTCCTCTGTTTGCTCACATTATCATCCTGAACTTAAGTATTATTTATTCTAATTTCCCATTTTAAAATCTTGACATGTTTTGTTTAAATTGCATTCCTGATGCACCTTGTTCAAGATCAGTATAATTTTTGTTGTGCCCACAGTGCCAAGATATGTCCGAAACTACTTAAAGTGAAACAAAAATTGGATTTCTGGCTTTTATTTCTTCTTAGTTGCACTTCGGCTGCGTTTATACTAGAAAATGGTCAGCTTCTAGTCAACAGAGAATCTTGTTTAATTTGAATAGGACTTCTATATTAATGTCTATAATTTGGGAATATGAATGTTTTATTAATGAAGAAAATTCCAAAGACGTGACTGAGAGGATAAAAGCTCCCCATCACTGTCTTAATTGGGAAACCCTTTATTTTAAAGTGCCCCCAGTTCTAGATTCCCCCATGAAAAGAAGCAGACCTCTCAGAGTCGATCATGTCAAGCCTCCAAATAAGATAATCTCCTATTCTCAAGAATTATTCCAATTAATATAGGCTTAATCTGCTCAACCTTTTCACATTGGACAGTTTTTTCATTCCAGGAAGCAGCCTAGTGAATCTTCTCTGACCTGCTTCCAATGTAAGTATATGCCCCTTTAAGGAGAATAAACTTATACATAGTACTCCTTTTTATTCACTTACGGGATGTGGGCATTGCTGGCTAACCATCATTATTGCTCATCCATGGTCGCCCTTGAGAAGATGGTGGTGAGCTATCTTCTTTAACCACTGTAGTCTACTCGCTGTAGGTTGACCCACAATACCATTAGGGAGGGAATTCCAGGATTTTAACCAGCAACAATGAAAGAATGGAGATGTATTTCCAACTCAAGGTAGGGAGTGGTTTGGAGAGGAGCTTACAGTTGTTGGTGTTTCCATATATCTATTGCCTATGTTCTTCAAGATGCAAGTTATTGTTGGTTTGGAAAATGCTTCTAAGGATCTTTGAATGCAGTCTCACCAATGACATTTGTTGTAGTAGCAAACTTTCCCTAATTTTTATTTTCCATTCCTCTTACCATAAAGGCAATATTAAATTTGTCTAATTACTTGCTGATTGCCATGGACTTGACTGAAGGGCATCTTTCTGTGCTGTAATAATGTGGCTGTTAATTGTCAGTTATTTGTACCCTTAGTTTTTCTGCTCACTTTAGTAATTATTTTAAGTTCTTTTCTCACTCTTGCCCTTGACGTTTCTACTATTCCTGCAACAGTTTTATCTTTTACTGTGAAAACAAATTAAAAGATACTTGATCAAATTTTTGTCATATCCTTGTTTCTCTATTCATTCCAGATTCTCACCCTTCCTGAGGGACTAAGGCTCACTTTTGCTACTGTTTTACTTTTCATACTTAGAAAATGTTACTATATTTTTACATTCTTGCTAGTTTACTCTCCAACTATAATTTCTCCCCGCTCTCTATTTTCCTTTTCAGTAGTTCTTTGCTAATTTCTAAAATATTCACTATCTTTTGGCCTGCCTCTATATATTTTTGTAGATTTTGAAATTTCAGTTTGATGTCATTCTTAATCTCCTTAGCCGTTGATGATGCATCCTTCTCATAAAATGTTTCTTACTTATCTTTGCTGAGAGTTTTTAAATATTTGTCTCTGCTTCCTTGATATCTTACCTTTCTAAGCCTATCTTTCCATTCAACTTTAGCCAACTTTTAGCAAAACATCTATGTATTAATTCTCTCAAATTACACATTACCAGTTCTAAAATAGCCTGTTCCCCTGGTTGATTTTAGGATGTTGTTCTCAGAAATCCTGATCATGGTCTATTAATCTCCAGGTTACCTTTGCCAATTTGATTTGACCAATTTAAATGAAAATTAAAATTTCACGGTTGTAAAAGATTTTTGTTAGAGATCCCATTATTTCTTGATTTTATACTTTTTTGACAGTATAATTATTGTCAGCGGGACAATGAACCACACCTAGCAGTGACTCCTTTCCTATTTCTCATCCTTGATTAACAGAGTTACCACCTTCCCCTTTTACTTTATTTCCTATTCTTTTGATGTATCAAAAATGCTTGAATATTTGCAACCAAATCACTGTAATGGCTATCAAATTGTATTTATTTCTGTTTGTGCAATTAATTCATGTGTCTTTTTACAAATGCTGCATGCATTCAGTTAAAGAGCCTTTAATTATTTTTAATCACATTATTCTGATCTTTAAATACTGGTGTTTTAGAATGGCTCTGTTGTTCCTGTCATACTTTGGTTTACAATGTCTGCATTGCAACTTTACACTATTGCTTTTACCTTTCTCTTTAATTTCCAAACGTTCTCCGATCTAAATCCTTTACCTCCACGTGTCTTCTCTCACCCACCCCTACCCCCAACCCCCAGCCCTGCTCCCAAAATAACCATACACTTTTTAGCGTTGAGTCCTTTCCACGGCTAGTTGGTAGATGATTGGCTAGGTGACAGTGCAGTTCAATTGAATGCAATCCCAATGGTAGGCTCTCTCTCCTTCCACAGTAGTGGGTTCTGTATCCCATAACCTGAAAATAATTTTTCCCCATCTTTCAGCTATGCGCTTAACTCTCTTACTTATTTAATCTACACTGATTTTTTGGATTATGTAGTGATCTTGAGATTATTAACCTTGTGGTTCTGCATGGTACGTTTGTTTAAGCCAGTTATACTTGCTTAGCAGAACCCTTTTCAATCTTACCTCTGGTGTTTGGTGCTTGCTTGGATCATTATACCTGGTCCTACTCCAATTCCAAGTACCTCTCTAGCCTGGGGGATATGTCACCAGCAGGCAATTCTGCCTTCAGGACTTGTCTTATTGGCAGTAGAGATCCACATGCTCTCAGCTACTGAGCACAGTTTCCTCCTTCTGCCAGTATTGGCACAGTGGTACCTCAATTTTGATTTTTCCCAGCTCCTCACCTTATCTTACAGAAAGTAAACAATTTTGTGCGTTGAGACCAAAATGTAACCAACATAACATGTTTGTCCATCAAGAGAGGGATAGATAAATTGATTGGCTATAGATAAGTGTTGTCTAAAGTTTTAGCAACATATTGCTAATACTCTATCCAGTTGCACCTAATTGCACACTGCTGGAAGTGGACCGAAAGTATCAAGATACAAATTTGTATATGTAGTTTTACCTTTTTGGACATTGGTTGAAGAAGTTATTTGATGAATAGTCAACAGTATGGTTTTTGATGTCAAGTGTTTTATTGGGACTGAAAAGTGGTAAATGTTTGTTAAATATATGCATAAAAAGTATATTTGTATTGTGTGCATGCAAGATATTGTCAAATAAAATTAGTGTGTGTGACTAAAGCAGTCAGCATAAATTTTCCAAAGGTCATTTAGTCTCCCAGTTGTGGACAAACGTTTGTTATCTTTTCTGGTAAAAGTAGTAAGGATTTAAAAATCTGTAATAAATGAAGGACAGTCAACAGAATGTAAACAAGGGCAGTTGTGTTTGGTGAATGTCTGTGTTGATGCGGGCAATGCAGTAAATAGTGTTCAAAATGCAACTAATATAATGCCTTACAAGACACTTGTGTGATAAGAAAATATTACTGCATGAACAGAAATGATGGACAGGAAGCAAAGAATTGAGTAAATGAATGTTGTCTGGATGTGGGAATGGTCCAAAACCATCTTGAGATGATTGAATTTGGGTAGAACAAACATGATCTTTACATTTATTAATGTAACAGAACTAGGAAGTTTTACATACAGTGAGGAAGACTATGAATGGCATTGGTGGAATTTGCAGATTGATGACATATGCAATTATTGTGAGAAAAAAATTAGAGGTTATGCATCTTGGGACAGCAATTAAGTAGTTGGGTGATAGATGTTATGAAAAGATAAAGGTTGTAGATGCACAGAAACACAATTGATTTAGAGACAAAATTCACCAAAACCCCAGGAATTTTATTTTGTTTATCTCTCTCACTTCCTTTGCTTTTGATGGCAGCCATTCAGGTTTCTGCCATTCATACCTTCTTTGGACACATGATTTGTTTCTTTACTTGTGCCATTACCACTTCCTTTGGCCTTGTACCATGAGTGTTTAGTTATTGAATCTCTTCTGCCATCCACCCCCACCATACATTATTTTTTACAACAAAAACAGAAATTGCTGGAAAGTTCTGGTCTGGCAGGATTTGTGGAGAGAAATCAGAGTTAATATTTTGGGTCCAGTGACCATTCTTCAGGACAGCAGTTCTTCTGTTATACATTTTTTGTATTCTTCCAATCTTACATCCTTTCAATGCATAAAACCTATTAAATTCCAATCTTTTTCTAATGTTGATGAAAAGTCTAAGATCTGAAACATTAAATGAGTTGTTCTTCACAAATGGAGCTAGAACTGCTGAGGATTTCCAGAGTTCACAATCTTTTGTTTTTGCTTTACAATATTTTGCCAGGAAACTAAATAAAATTATTATTTTGGGATTTTATACTGGTTGAAATATATGATTTTTGATGTGGTATTTTTATATCAAAACCAGCCTTTTCATTAATATTGATAGCTGGTTTTGATATAAAAATACCACATCAAAAATCATATATTTCAACCAGTACTCAAAATTTCCAAAGTTTTAAAACATTTCCTTTTTGCTTACTCTGTTTATTTTCTGCTTTCAGGTTCATTTGGTGATTCACAGACAGCTACTGAGACATACATCCACTGGTTAAAGGAATACTGTGAGTCATTTTTCTATGGCCTGAAGATCAAATTCTTGGATCCTGTTTCAGTATCCCAAATTGGCTGTGTGTTCCGTGTCAATGCATATTCACACAATCTGCAGATACATACAGGTAATACTGTATTAAATTATTCTCATATATGTTGATCAAAGTGGTATGTGCATTAGAAATTACACACGAGTTATCAATTTGTTATAGCATATCCACTATTAATAGTATATCGAGTTAAGTACAAGATGAAATGAATGGAGTCACTTTGTGTCATTGTGACTTCCCAAGACCCCAACGTTCAGATAGATGGAACTTGTTAGACTGAAGGTTTCCAAAGTGTGTGTGTGTGTTTCGGTCAAATTTATCTTAAGTAATTTTTGTAGTAAGAAAAGATATTTGTAATGTTGTACAACATTAATTTTCTCCATGTTCTAAGCCTGTTTGGGGTAGCACAGCTCTCCAACTGACCTGCCTGTAACCCCCAAACTGATTGCACATGATCTGCAGGACTGAAGTGGACCAATCCTCAGATTACAGAGATCTGGATCTGTGGACTTTGGTTTGGACTGAACATCTGATTGACCATGGCCAAGCCTCTTGATTGAATGTGGCTGAACTCCCTGACTTATTGCAGTACTGTTTGAACCCATCAAGGACTTTTGAGCTCCATACATAGTATGGAATTGAATACAGAATACAGAAATAAAGATGTCTTGCTGCAGTTGTATAGAGACTTGGGGAGACCTCACCTGGAGTATTAAGTACAGTTTGAGTGTCCTTATCTAAAGAAGTATATACTTGCCAGAGGGAGTTCATGGAGGCTCACCAGATAAATCCTTGATTTGGTAGGATTGTGTCATGAGAAGAAGTACGTCAATCATTAGTTTGTAGAATTTTATGAATGAGAGGTCATTTAATTGAAACATACAAAATGTTCATGAGGTATGGCAGGGTAGATACCGATGGGATGTTTCATTTGGCCAGTTTCTTCAGAACCAGGGAACTTAAGGACAAGTGTCAGACTGTTTAACACTGAGATAAGGAATTTCTTCACTCAATGTGTGGTGAATCTTTGGAATTTTGTACTCTAGAACCCTTTGGAAGCTTAATCACTGAACAGGTTCAAGACAGAAAATTGATAGCCTCTGAGGGACTAACTCCATTAAGGAAAATGGTGATAGTGCAGAACATGGTATTGATCAGTTATGATCTAGAATGGCAGAATATGTTTGATGGTCTGAATAGTGATGGTTCTGATGTAACTAAAAGTTAGCTTGTCAGTGATTAAAATATAATCAAAAAAAGCTGTGCCATGTTGAATTTCATCACTAGAATGGGAAAGCAGAAATTTGGCAATGAAATTGCTGTGTTGGTGCACTATATTTGGTGGTTGTGTTCAGTTTTAGGCATCTATTGAATTAGGAAGTATCCATTTGACTTTGGAACTTATTCCAGAAAAGGTTGGAAATATTTCATTCCACATTTCTACACTGCCCCTTTGTGGCTGGAAGTTTGCAGCGTTTTGTTGGAGAAATAACTGAAGATTTGTTAGTGTAATTTAAGCATTTGTTTTCAATGGATAGGGATATGCACAAGTTTCTGGTAGTAGAGTATCTAGTTTTGAGTAGTGTTAGTAATGTGTATTTTCAAGTTTGTCATTTGAATTGTTTTCATTTAGGTAGTATTCTTAAGTACCTGCAGAAGAAAAAACCCAAAGATGCTTTCTGTATTGTTGGAATTACAATGATTGATCTTTATCCTGAAGAATCCTGGAATTTTGTGTTTGGACAGGCATCTCTTACAGAAGGTAAATAAATAAATGTATGCATTTATTTCCCATGTCTCTTTTGTTTTCATTTGAATTTAAATATTTTTAGTAACGTTTGTACTTTCCTGATGAGAGGCTCATTTGTAAAATTATTTATTTTATGTACGTTACAACTTATCCAAACCTCTCAACATTTACAGGAATTGTATATGGTTTAATTTCTCATCTTGACCCTTGTTCTGGTCCTCTGAACAAGTCAGGACAGAGCAGAACAAAGTAACTAAAGTGCTATTAATGAAGAGCTCACTTGTGGGGAAGCGTTATTCTATTTAAACAGATTATTAATCACCTTTGCCTGCAGTACTATCTTTAATTTTGGTTTCCTTATCGAAGGAAGAACATAGATCACATAGAGGGGATATGGCAAAGTTTTCCAAAACTAGAGTCGAGGATGAGAGAACAGTCCTTTGAGGAGAAATTGGGAAGATTAGGCCTTTATTCCCCAGAATTTGGAAGAATTACATGCTTGACAGGATGGTTACTGGGAAAATAGATGCAAGTTGCTTTCACCTGCAAGCTCCCCTCTGAGCCACACACCCTGAGTTGGAACAAGATCACAGTTCCTTCACTGGCCTGGTGTCAAATTCTTGGGACTCCCTCCATAAAAGCATGTGCCAATATACAAGATGGATTGCAGGGGTTCATGAATGCAGTTTCTTACCAACTTGGAAAGGACAGTTAAGGATTGATAATAAGTGCTGGCCGAACCAATGATGCTCCCATTCTGTGAATGAATTTTAAAAAAGCATTTTCATGGCTGGGAATTGCAAACAGTCACTAATAGCTGAACTCTGAGACTGAGATGAGAAGAAATCTCTTCACTCCGGGTTATGAATCTTTGGAGTTCTCGATGAAAACAGTGGTTGCTCAGTCATTGAGTGGAGTCTGAGGTGAAAGACTTTTCATATCGGAGACTCAAGAGATATGTGGGGTAATGTAGAAAGGTGGAGTTAATCAGAATCGTGGAATATCAACTAAATTAAGGTGGAGTTCATTGACTTACTATAGCTTCTTTTTCTCATTGAAAGTCTTGACAGAAACAGAGGATTTACCAATTTACCAAGCAATTAGAACTGTGTTTTATTCATTGGAGCTAACTTGAGAGTTGCATCAAATATCGAGCTATTATAGGCTCAGACTGGAGGGAGGAGAGTTCTGTTGAAAAAGTCAGTTATATAAATCTATCTGTGCCCTTGTAAAGGATGGTAGTGCTGTTCTTATTATTTTCTTGGATATTGCTAACAAATTCATGGATACTGGGAAAATAGATGCAAGTTCCCCTCCAAGCCACAGATCCTGACTTAGAACTAGATCACAGTTCCTTCACTGGCCTGGTGTTAAAATCCTGGGACCCACTCTACAGATGACTACTTCCACACAGATGTCTAATTATCGCGAATATTGTTTGTCTCAGTTGTATGTGGTTCTGTCTTGATTAGGTGAAATATTTGTGGACTTTTGCATCACTTTCGATGACATTGGAAAGTGAACCAAATTCTGTCCAGTAATTGAATACATTGTCCAGTTTCTGTTCATTGCAGCTGGGAATCGTGATAGTTTTCATATTTTGTGGAAAATGTATAAATTTTATTTAATACTCTGAGTGTTTTTCAATTCTTAAATGGTTTGGAAATACAAAGCAACTTATTGATTGATATAATGAAATATTAATGTATTTTTGCTAAAATAGATTTTGAGTTAGTTAATTGAAGATGTTATTTAAATTTGCTTCTACAGGTCAGGAGAGAGAAAAGTACTGAACTTATGTATCTTTTATAGGAATGGGTGTTTTTAGCTTTGCTAGATATGATGATGACTTTTACACCACAAACTATAAAGGAAAGCTGAAGAAAAAGAAACATCTGGCTCCTGACGATTATTCTGTTTTTGAAGGATACTACACACCACCTATTGCAAGCAAGTTGCTGCTGAGATCATGCAAGGTGGGTGTATTTGCAGAAATGAAAATGCTGTGGTTGGAAACAGTTGATTTAAATAGTAGTAGAGTTGTACTTTTTCATGTCCATGGCATCTTGGCTCAATTACAAGCACCTTATCTCTGAATCAGACAGTTGAGATTGAAACTAGTGTGTAGGCCAATATGCCAGCAGCATGTGGCTAATTGGGAATCCTTGAACATTTTTGCTTAAGTAAAATCTGAGTAATAGATATCATCTGTGACCATGAATTTTGATAATCCCTTTCACGTATCATATGTACTTAAACATTTCTTGATTGTTTTGTGTTGTTTCTGAGCTAATGTTAAAGCTGGTCTTTCTGCATGGAGAACGTCGTGCATCCTGTAAGTCAGCATTCTCTGCATATTCTGGCAACAGTGATTAGAGGAAACCAACCAGTGTAAGAGAGCAATTCCTATGGCACGAATGGAAGATGTGCAAAATTTATGGCCTGATGATTCTTCTCTGTGGATGGCAGGAAGCCAATAGCCCTTACCAAATAGATTGCACCGAATACACAGAACTTTTTAAAAAGTCCTTCTCATTTACTGCTAAACATGATAGAAAACACTATGCCACTTTTGTACATTACGTTGCATGGAGTAGACATTTAGTTACTTGCATGAAATCCCAAACTCCTTTTGGATTCCACCCTGGTGTACCCAGGGTGAATCTTCCAGCGTCGTCTTAAGAAAAGTCTTTTCACTCAATTTTCATGGTATAATCAACAAACTTGTAGTAGCAAGGTACCCTTTGGTGACATCAACTCCTTAGTTTTTAGATGATACTGTATTGTAGAGAACATAGATTTAATATGGTAAAAACAATGACTGCAGATGCTGGAAACCTTGCAGCAGTTCTGGATCAGTGGTGCTGGAAGAGCACAGCAGTTCAGGCAGCATCCAAAGTGCAGCAAAATCGACGTTTCAGGCAAAAGCCCTTCATCAGGAATAAAGGCAGAGAGCCTGAAGCGTGGAGAGATAAGCTAGAGGAGGGTGGGGATGGGGAGAAAGTAGTATAGAGTACAATGGGTGAGTGGGGGAGGGGATGAAGGTGATAGGTCAGGGAGGAGAGGGTGGAGTGGATAGGTGGAAAAGGAGCTAGGCCGGACAAGTCCAGACAAGTCGTGGGGACAGTGCTGAGCTTGAAGTTTGGAACTAGGGTGAGGTGGGGGAAGGGGAAATGAGGAAACTGTTGAAGTCCACATTAATGCCCTGGGGTTGAAGTGATCCGAGGCAGAAGATGAGGCGTTCTTCCTCCAGGCGTCCGGTGGTGAGGGAGCGGCAGTGAAGGAGGCCCAGGACCTCCATTTCCTCGGCAGAGTGGGAGGGGGAGTTGAAATGTTGGGCCACAGGGCGGTGTGGTTGATTAGTGCGGGTGTCTCGGAGATGTTCCCTAAAGCGTCTGCTAGGAGGCGCCCAGTCTCCCCAATGTAGAGGAGACCGCATCGGGAACAACGGATACAATAAATGATAGTAGTGGATGTGCAGGTAAAACTTTGATGGATGTGGAAGGCTCCTTTAGGGCCTTGGATAGAGGTGAGGGAGGAGGTGTGGGCACAGGTTTTACAGTTCCTGTGGTGGCAGGGGAAGGTGGCAGGATGGGAGGGTGGGTTGTAGGGGAGAGTGGACCTGACCAGGTAGTCACAGAGGGAGCGGTTTTTGCGGAAGGCGGAAAGAGGTGGGGAGAGAAATATATCCCTGGTGGTGGGGTCTTTTTGGAGGTGGCAGAAATGTCGGCGGATGATTTGGTTTATGCGAAGGTTTGTAGAGTGGAAGGTGAGCACCAGGGGCGTTCTGTCCTTGTTACGGTTGGAGGGGTGTGGTCTGAGGGCGGAGATGCGGGATGTGGACGAGATGCGTTGGGGGGGCATCTTTAACCACTTGGGAAGGGAAATTGCGTTCTCTAAAGAAGGAGGCCATCTGGTGTGTTCTATGGTGGAACTGGTCCTCCTGGGAGCAGATAAGGCGGAGGCAGAGGAATTGGGAATACGGGATGGCATTTTTGCAAGAGATAGGGTGGGAAGTGGTGTTAATATGTATTCAGTGCTCTATTTTCCTTCGTAACATCATGTGATTACTGCTGCTGGAGTTGCTGTCCTGTTGCTTTGACTGCTTAGCTAGAGTGCACAACACCTGTTTCTTGGTGTAACCAACTGCAGAATATTTATACCCCACGTTCCAGGGAAGATTCACAGGCAGTAAGCTGATGCTGTCCATGCACTTGATATAAATTTCACTATATTGATGTGTCCAATGAAATCAGTAATTTAGATAGAAGCATTTTCACATTTCAGCAGTAACATTTCATGGTTTAGTCTTTCTGGTTTTATTCTTTATCAGGTCACTTTCATTCTGGGATGATTTTCTGTTGTGCACTTGTCATCTTCAAAATGGTGATTGACAGCTCATTTTTTTATTGTGCTATCTTTCATACCTCAGTAGTTTTCCTGCTAAACCCAGGTGTGTTCCCTGCTGAACACATAGCCCATCACAGGGAAAGCAGGAAGAGGTATGATGGCATTAGGATCCCAGCCCAACAACATTTTCCAGGATATTATAACCCAGCATGCTGCAGAAACTGCCCTTAACTGGCTGGAAAAATTCTGAGAGTGAGTATTGGGAAATACGAAAGGTAGAGACTGGTCAATATATGATAGCCATCAAGAAGTCAAATACTATGGCCTTATTCAATTGGTGTAGGTTGTTGGTGATCTTCCTGAAGCTCTCTGTATTTTATGAATGTTATTGATATACAGAGGATTTTTTAGCTTTGATACTCTAGCAATATTTTATCATGCAGCTGTTGCGTATATTTTCCTTCTTCTTTCTGCCTGTTCTGCTTTTGGCGATGGCAGAGGTTTTGTGTTTTGTTTACTTTTACCTTTAATTGGACGCAAGACCTGATGATATCTTGATGACTCAGCTGCTTTTTGACTCTCCGCTCACATGATCCATTGATTCTATTATGTACTCACTGTTTAGCCAGTTCAGTTTACATATTAATTTTGTTTCCTGAGGTTTTGAAGTACATTGAGCTTCTGTACTATTCAGAATCCTGTCTGAGACTTTTCCATATGGTCTTCAAATTGTCTGGGAAAATCCTCTGCTGAGCACTGTTGTAGTTTTGTATTTACCAACATAAACTTACTAATCTCACATCAGAACTAGTAAATTGGTGTAGATTCTATTTCTTGTTTGCTCATTAGTCAGAATTGTTAAGTTCAACAATTACTTTATTGGACAGTACAGCGGCACTCTCTAATACTACATGCTGCAAAATCACGTTTTCTCCATGCTGGTTACTTGCTAATTAGTATGTTCCTCTTCAAATCATATCATTACAGGGAATAACTGCTGTGAGTAAAAAGAATTTTTAAGGATAAGTTAAATAAGCATATGAGAGTGGAAGGAAGAATTAACTGGTTGTTAAGAAGACACATTGGTAGAGGGATTGAGTTTCGCAGCCACAAGGTCATGTTGCAGCTGTACAAAACTCTAGTGTGCACTTTGAGTATTGTGTACAGTTCTAGTCACCACATTATAGGAAGGAAAGGGTTCAGAGGTGATTTAGATTAGATTACTTAAATTGTGGAAACAGGCCCTTCGGCCCAACAAGTCCACACCGACCCGCCGAAGTGCAACCCACCCATTCCCCTACATTTACCCCTTTACCTAACACTACGGGCAATTTAGCATGGCCAATTCACCTGACCTGCACATCTTTGGACTGTGGGAGGAAACCGGAGCACCCAGAGGAAACCCACGCAGACACGGGGAGAATGTGCAAACTCCACACAGTCAGTCGCCTGAGTCGGGAATTGAACCCGAGTCTCTGGTGCTGTGAGGCAGCAGTGCTAACCACTGTGCCACCTTGCCTGGTATGAAGGGAAGGTCTTATGAAGAAAGGCTGAGGGAATTGAGGCTGTTTTCAGTAGAAAGAAGAAGATTGAGGGGTAACTTAATTGAGACATATAAGATAATCAAAGCGTTGGATAGGGTGGACAGTGAGAGCCTTTTTCCTCAGATGGTGATGGCTAGCATGAGGGGACATAACTTTAAATTGAGGGATGATAGATATAGGATAGATGTCAGAAGTAGTTTCTTTACTCAGAGTTGTAGGGGCATGGAATGCCCTACCTACAACAGTAGTTGACTCACCAACTTTAAGGGCATTTAAATGATCTTTGGATAAACATATGGATGAAAATGGAATAGTGGGGTGAATAGGCTTGAGGTTGGTTCCACAGGTCAGCACAACATCAAGGGCTGAAGGGCCTGTACTGCGCTGTAATGTTCTATGTTCTAACTATGCTGATGCAACCAGAGAAGGAAGGACAAGAAATAGGTGCAGGAATGAAATTTTTGATGCTGTAAGTTCTGTGTACTTCAATGTAGGACGTTTTCTGCTGAAATGTCATTAGGATAGTGTTACAGTAGTAATTGTCAGTCATGGCATATTTCAGTTTCGATATTATCCCAGGCTTCATCTTCCTTTCAGTACAGAGAAACTCTTCCTGTGTTCATCTTTCAGCTAACAGTGCAGGAAATAGGTTATTATTTATCTGATAAGGCTTGAAAGACATTATTATGGGATGATAGACTACATGTTTGCCTAATAACATCAGTGGCTGTATTTCCAGAATAAATTAATTGGTGCTGTGACCTTCTGGAACATACATAGAAGTTTGAAGCATGCAAATAAATTGTTCTTTTTTGCAACATTTCTGATTGTAATCAAGACATTGCAGGGAACCTTACCTGTTTGTGATGCAGTTGTGTCAAGAACCCGTGATTATATAAATACTAATATTTTGCGATCAAAGCGTTCACTTCTTTTTGATATGGTTCAACAAATGCCTTCTGATAACTCAACTGAGTAGTGTTATGCTACATTGAGAGTCTGCAGGCTATTTGATCGTAAGAGTTTTAACATACATCCCAAGTAATGCCAAGCATGTGGGTCCAGTTTTCTTAGAAATGCTGAAGCAAATTATAACGTTCCTAACATAAACTTAACTGGGGTAATTCATATTGCTCAACTGTTTACTAAATAAATTCTCAGTCATGCATCATTTGAAGAGCTTTTGTTTTCTTAACCAAATTGAAAGCTTGATTTAGTTACATGAAACTTCATGACAGTCTTTGAGTTGAGCAAAGTTTGATAATTATTTTTAGTTATTTTGGTTATTCTGTTCACATTCTTTTATCTATGTTTGGGTTAGCATTGTGTTAAGGCTGAGATGGACTTAAAAGTTTTGTGGCAGTCTTCAAAGAGTATGGTAATTCTTCTGATGCCCTGATCGACATTTATCTTTCAACTGATGTCATGAAAAATAGATAAATTGATCATTTATCTCTTGTGTACTGTTGAAATCTCTCTAACTATCCATTCTGAAGCAGATTAAATTAAAAGGATGCAATCAATCCAATGGTATCGCACAGATAACATTGGATCAGAAATATCATAGTCTGCATTATATTTTCAGGAACTAGAAAATGGCTTCAGAACTTTCTGTAAAAGTTGAAAGATATAGCTTTCAAAAAAAACCTGAAAATGTTCATTATTTTTCATATTTAACCATAGCCTGGTTCAATTGAAAAACAAACCTTTTAAAATTGGCTTTGATAAAATACCTTTCAGGTTGTTACATCACCTTCTTATTTTTCAATTCATAAATCTTGTTGTATTTTTAGACTTTAACGCATGAAATTGGACATATTTTCGGCATGCATCACTGCCAGTGGTTGCAATGTGTAATGCAGGGTTCTAACCATTTAGAGGAGTCTGATCGACGGCCAATTGATCTTTGCCCTATTTGCCTAAGAAAACTGCAGTACGCCATTAACTTTGACATTCAAGAGAGATATAAGGTAAAGTAAAAGTTCCTGATAGTTTTATATTTCTCTGAATTATGGTAAGTTTGAAATAAGTTTTTTTTCATTAATTATAATAATTTAATTTTCACAAAAAAAAATGCTTGCAGTAATTTTCTGCAAAATAGTTCCTAATGGCTAGAGATTGAAAGTAAAGTTCTTTTGAGCTGACAGAACAAAAATGAAGTGATATTCATTGTGGCACAAATCACAAAATATTTCTAAACATAAATGATGTCACCTCATATGAATTGTATAACTATTCCATGTTGTACCAGCAGATTATGCAACAAAATTAATTCTTGCAATGAGAATCAAATTAGTAGAGTCACTTTCAAAATAAGTTATGCAAAACAAAGGTGAATAGTACTGTAATAAAAATAGAAGATGCTGTAAATCACCTGGTATCAAAACACCCCATGGAGATAGAAAGAATTTATGTTCAAATCAAAGATGTTTCATCAGAGCTGGGAAAATTTAAAAATGCAATGGAGTATTAAGAAAGGGGTGGGTGAGACAAGGACAAAAGGGAAGTTCAATAATAACGTGGAAGACAAGAAATTTGACAATAGCAGAGTTAGTCTTATAGGGTCAAAGGAAATGTTAATTGGGCGGTGAGAGAAATGAAGAAACAAAAGATGTGCCTAGAGCAGGAGTGCTGAAAACAAAAGTAAGAGAAAAACTGAAACACACAAACAAAAGGAAATAAAAGGAAATAAAATACAGTATGAAATTGTTGAACTCAATGCATTTAGGAAGCTGTAAAGTGCCTAATTGAAAGATGTGGTGCATTTTGTTTAAACTTATGTTGAGCTTCCTGCACTGGTGCAGCAAGCCAAAGATAGATGTCAGCATGAGAGCAAAGTTGAGAATTAAAATTCATACCATCAGCAGCTCAGTGTCAAGCTGTAGTTTGATCAGAGATAATTCATGAAGCAGCCATATAATCTACATTTGGCATTCCCTGTGTAGAAGAGAGAACACTTTGAACATTGAAAGAAGTGTGTTGTCAGTTGCTGCTTCACCTGAAAGGATTGTTTGGGGCCATGGTCATTGAGGACGAGAGGAGATTATAGGAAAAGTATTACATCTCTTATGTTTGCATGAACAGAAACTGTGGGAAGAGGATATGTCTAGAGTTGGCTATGGAGAGAACCAGGTTATCATGAAGGGGATGATCCCATTGGAATTATGTAAGGGCTGGGAAAAGAATGATGTTTATGGAGGTGGGAGAAATGGTGAAAAATAATCTGTTGAACATAGAGCTTAATGGGTTGGAAGGTGAAGACAAGAGTAACCCTGGGAATTTCCACAGTGAGGGGAGAGAGATGAGTTAGAAATGCAGGAAATGTTGAAGATACATTGAGTGTCATATCTGTCCCTCAGAACTGCTAGTGTGGAAGATAACATCAGAATAAATGCAGTGGAGATTGGAGAATGAAATTAAGTCCTACAGGGTATAGGGCATGAAGGACTGCAGTCAAGATAGTGCTGGAAGTCAGTGAGCTTATAATAATTATTAGTTCTGGGTTGTTGCTAGACGTGGAAACAGAAGTCAAGGTAGAGGAGGGAATAATTTGAAGAGGAGAATGTGAAACAGCAAAACTGAAAACTGGAAGCATAATATTTGAAATTTTCCAACTTCGTTGGTTAAATAAGAGCAAAACAGATACATATTGTACTGAAGGGAATAAACTGCAGTGCCCTTTGGGTCAGATCAATTATACAGATGGGAGTATTTGAATTTGGAAAGCCATGCGTTATTAAATTGGAAGCATAGATTGAGTCTCCACAGATCATGAAGGGGCAAAAAGATGAGCAATCATTTGAATTACAGTGACTAGGTAAGACTAGAATGAGGTTAGGGCAGTGTCATTGTGGTGCCCCACAATTGAATTGTTGGAGGAGCTTAGTGCAACAACTAGCATAAAGAAAGACCTTGTTTCAATTGAACAGCCGAGGAGAGATCTGATAAAGGTTTTCAAAGTTGTGAGGAATGCGGATAATGTAAATAGAGAATACTATTTCAGTCAATTGGCAAACTGCAACTATAGGGACTATATTTAAAGTGTTCACTAATGAATTAAACAAAATATAGTATTTTTACTACCTGGAAGGCTTTTAGGGCATGGAAAACTTTAACATAAACAATGTGGAAATAAAATTAATACTAGCATTGAAGTGGAAGTGAATAAAGATTTTATATTTTTGAAAGAATATAGGAAGATAACCCCAGAGAATAGGGCTAGATTTTTTTTCAGAGCCATGCAGATATGATGGTCAAATTTATTTGCTTTCTGTACCATAAAATTATGAAAGTATGAAATAGGAGCAGAAATAGTCAATTCAGACCCCTGAATCTGCTCTGCCGTTTGATAAAATGATGATTAATAATCTGTTTGTATTAGCGATTTTTGGGAAGATTTGTAGCTCAGGTTGATGATAAGTAAGTAAGTTACTAACTTACATACTAATCGGTATTCCAAATCCCACACCCCAGCTGCCCCTAAAAAGCATTAATTCCCAAGCCTAACAAAAACCAGTCTACCTCTGCCTTAAAAATATTCAATGACCCTGCTATCACGACTTTCTCAAGCAGTAAGTTCCAAAGTTGCAAAAACTACTGAGAAAAGAATTTTCTCTTCATTTTTGCCTTAAAAAGGGGACACCTAATTTTGAAACAGTGCTCCCTAGTTGTAGAACTTCACCAACTGCAGGAAATTCTGGGGTATTTTCTGTACTTAAGTAGATTTTGTTTCTTTGTCTTTGTGGCGAATTTTATTGAATCAGGACACTTTTATATATCATAAGAAATGTAACAAAAGTAGAAAATCAATTAGAGCAAAAATTACTCAAATGTAATTATTGAAGAACTTGTAATAAAAATAAAGTGTGAAATGAAATTGATAATACCACCATCTCCCTTTAGTAGTCATAAAAAGTCTGTTTTAATAAATTCTGATTTACCTTTATAATGCATTTTATTAAGAGTATTCTCTTGAATAAAAAGTACAGCAGCATATAAAAGACTGGAAAAAGACTAAAAACTGGTCAGACATCATCTATGCAGAGGAGGACATTTCACTAGGTTATTCCAATTTTAGGTCATCTCTACTTGAGTCAATTATTTCTACTCCATTGATGCTGCCTGACCTGCTACATATTATTTTGTTTTATTTCAGACTTGCAGCACCAGCAATGCTTTTGACTAAAAACAATACATTTTATCAGGAAATAAGATGCATTTGCAAATGGCCACTGTTAATAGCACAATATTTTATATGTAGGATGAGCACTGTAGACTAAGTTGGAACTTGAATCACCATCTCTTGGGCAAATGTTGATTGGGTTGTAGAATTATTTATTCTGTTTTCCTCCCATCAGTCACCCTTCTGCAGAGAAAACTCAGCCAAAATGAATGTTTAAATGCTTTTGAACGTCCTTTGAAATGAATCCCAGATTGCTTAACAACCATGCCAAGCGAATTGAGACAATTTTCAAGTTTTGTTGAGGAAGTGAAACTGTTTGCATTTGTCAGTTGATTTATTGCAGTGACCAGAAGGATTTTTCCGAGAACTTTGGCTTACTGAGAACTGGTGGAATAAAATTTAATGAGCTCTGTTAATACTAAGATATGTCTAAAATCACACCAGGTTATTAGATTAGATTTCCTACAGTATGGAATCAGGCCCTTTGGCCCAACAAGTCCACACTGACCCTCCGAAGAGTAACCCACCCGGACCAATTCTCCTATCCTATATTTACCCCTGACTACTGCACCTAACACTACGGGCAATTTAGTAAGACCAATTCACTTGACCTGCACATCTTTGGATTGTGGGAGGAAACCGGAGCACCCGGAGGAAACCCACGCAGACACAGGGAGAACGTGCAAGCTCCACACAGACAGTCGCCCCGGCCTGGAATCAAACCCGGGTCCGTGGCACTGTGAGACAGCAGCGCTAATCACTGAGCCACCGTGCCGCCCCTGTTATAGTCCAACAGGTTTATTTGGAAGCACTAGCTTTCTTAGTGCTGCTCCTTTATCAGGTGGTTGTGGACAATAACTGGGTGTTGTGTGAATTTTAACTTTGTACTCCCCAGTCCAAAACTGGCACCTCCAAATCATGACTAAGATATGTCAACTTCGAACATGAGGAAATGCTGACTACTCAAAAACGACCTGAGGTATACTTTTTTTTACATTGAATATGCAGTTGGACAAGGTAGCTAATTCTACATTTCCAACATATAGAATTAGCTTCCTGAATAATAGTGGAGGAGAGAGACTTAAAATGATTTAAGAAAGATGGGAGCTATATGGACTTCAGTAAGGCGTTCAACGAGGTTCCCCATGGGAGACTGGTTAGCAAGGTTAGATCTCATGGAATACAGGGAGAACTAGCCATTTGGATACAAAACTGACTCAAAGGCAGAAGACAGAGGGTGGCGGTGGTGGATGGTTGTTTTTCAGACTGGAGCCCACAGGGATCAGTGCGGAGTCCACTACTTTTCTTCATTTATATAAATGATTTGGATGTGAGCATAAGAGGTACAGTTAGTAAGTTTGCAGATGACACCAAAATTGAAGGTGTAATGGACAGCGAAGAAGGTTACCTCAGATTGCAATAGGATCTTGATCAAATGGGCCAATGGGCTGAGAAGTGGCAGATGGAGTTTAATTCCTTGGAGTGCAGGTTCATAGCTCCTTGAAAGTGGAGTTGCAGGTAGATAGGATAGTGAAGTTGTTTGGTATGCTTTCCTTTAATAGTCAGAGTATTGAGTACAGGATTTGGGAGGTCATGTGGCTGTACAGGACATTGGTTAGGCCACTTTTGGAATATTGCATGCAATTCTGGTCTCCTTCCTGTCGGAAAGATGTTGTGAAACTTGAAAGGGTTCAGAAAAGATTTACAAGGATTTTGCCAGGGTTGGAGGATTTGAGCTATAGGGAGAGTTTGACTAGGCTAGGGCTGTTTTTCCTTGAGTGTCGGATGCTGAGGGTGACCTTATAGAAGTTTATAAAATCATATGGGGCATGGATAGGATAAATAGACAAAGTCTTTTCCCTAGGGTCAGGGAGTCCAGAACTAGAGGGCATAGATTTAGGGTGAGAGGGGAAAGATATAAAAGAGACCTAAGGGGCAACTTTTTCACGTAGAAAGTGGTATGTGTATGGATTGAGTTACCAGAGGAAGTGGTGAAGGTTAGTATAATTGCAACATTTAAAAGACATCTGGATGGGCATATGAATAGGAAGGGTTTGGAGGGATATGGGCTGGGTGCTGGCAGGTGGGACTAGATTGGGTTGGGATATCTGCTGGGCATGGACTAGTTGGACAGAACGGTCTGTTTCCATGCTGTACATCTCTATAACTCTAAATAATAATAAAATTATAATCTATAATTACCTTACATAAATCCAATTGAAAAGGTAATGTGGTATTCAGTCAAATGGACTTACAAGGATGTTGCTTGGTGTGGTGGGTTTGAGCAATAGGGAGAGACTGATTAGGGGCTTTTTTGGGGCTTTCTTCCTTGGAGTGTCGGAAGCTGAGGTCTGACTTTATAGTGATTTATAAAATCATGAGGGGCATGGATAGGGTGAATAGCCAAGTTTTTTTTCCAGGGTACGGGAGTCCAAAACTAAAGGGTTTATGGTAAGAGGGGAAAGATTTAGAAGGTACCTAAGGGGCAAATCTTTCACGCAGAGGCTGTTGGGTATGTGGAATGAGCTGCCAGAAGAAGTGGTGGAGGCTGGTACAATTAAAAGATGAAAAAGTATCTGGATGGGTACATGAATAGAATCCAGGACATCTGGTTGGCATAGATAAGTTGGATCAAAGGGGCTGTTTCCATGCTGTACAACTCTATGACTGTATTGCAGAGGGTAAAAACATCCACAAAACCGTGGGGATGAAGCCACCTCGAAATGTTTTAACATTACCATCAAACTTGTATTGATTTTTGAGAAGATTTGTAGCTCAGATTGAGGTTCAGTTTGTTCACTGAGCTGGCAGCTTTGTCTTCAGACATTTCATCACCATGCTAGGTAACATCATCAGTGAGCCTCTGGTGAAGTGCTGGTGTTCTGTCCCACTTTCTATTTATGTGTCTTGGTCCTACCAGCTCTGTGAACAAATTTACAACCAGATTTGTATTGATATTTGAAACAACTTGATTGTGTAGGAAAGAGTTATTTAATGTTATGCTGCTCAAAAACTGAAATAATTCTCCAGTTTTTCTTATGAAATAAGAGCTGCAGGGATAAAAAAAAGACTTTTATGTTGGACACAATCAAGGTTATCAATTTGTGGCTAGATGACAATGCTGTGAAGTTGTGCGATTCACCGTGCTGAATTAGATATCCCAAAACAGGGCATGCAGCACTCCACAAAAATGAGAAGTGTGTGTCTCCATGTATAAATTTGATTGGTTGGCACATTTTCCAATTACTTTATAAAGTGGCTGTTATTGTCTGATCAAACTTCCTTTGTACACACACCCTGAGATCCAAGTCCTGAGTTTATTGGAAGGAGCTCAGGAGTTGGTTCTCCACTCACCTTTTTGTTTTGGGTGTGTATGTATATGTACTCACAGCACTTGATGCAGTGTTCCCTGAACCACAGCTTCTAGATCACATTAACTGTTCCTTTGTCTCTTCAAAAATGCATTTCTTGAATTTGGAACCAAATTAAAGATCACTACAGACTTTTTTCTTCAGCCATTTGTCAATCATATATATAAAAAAAAAGTAGCATTGTTAGAGCAACCAGATGAAAAGATTTTTATATTTGTTTATTCATTCATGGAATGGTAAACTTGTCATTTTTTGCTCATCATTAATCAGCCTTCAGAAGGTAGTTGTGAGGCATCACTTTGAAACACAATGTTACTGTCCCAAAGCCACTGTTGTGAAGAAAGCAATTCAAAGCTTATTAAAAAATGGTGGTTTGTGATCAGAGCATTGAATTAGAAGTCCAGATCCAAGCTAATACTGTGGGGCATAGGTTCAAATCCCACAATGAAACTGTGAATTCAATTAATAAACCATGGTCACAAGGTTCAACATAAACGTTAATTAGTTTAGTCACAAGTTGAAGTCAACAGACATAGCTGAGATGGCTAATGAGAACACGGAATTACAAGAGCGCCGTATCTTCATTATTATGGCAACATTTTTAAGAACATGCTAGACCAATGATTTCCTTAGAACTCAATAACTCATATGTCACATTGCTGACCTTGAGGAATGATTCAGAGCTTCCAGTTCAGCATATCCTTGATAGGAACTATGTCTTGAGAAAATGCGTCATAAAGAAATACTGATGGTGCTTGCAGTTTCAGAATTATACTTTCTGATGAGAATACCTGATATTAGAATGAGCCACATTGGTTTGTATCAATTGATGAACAATAATTTATTTTCTCTTTGTTCTTTTATGGCACGTGACATCACTTAAGGACAGTATTTGTTGTCCAGCTGAGTGGCTTGCAAGGCCAGCTCAGAGATAAGATTCATGGCTATGAATATGAAATAATATGCAAGTCAGACCGGGTAGGGATATCACGTTTCCTTTCCTAATGGGCATGAGTGAACCAGTCGAGTTTTTATGGACATCAATAATTGTCTCAGATTCATTTCCAGATTGATTAATTGAATTTAAATTTCACCAGTTGTCATGGTGCAATTTTGAACCAATATCCTAAGATCATTAGTTTGGGCCTCCGCAATACTGATCCTGTGATTTTACCAGTGTACCACCATCGTTCCCTGTCTAATGTTTAGTGACTAATTTTGATCAAACTATTCAAAAATGCATGTCTTAATCTCTGCTTTTTTTATCTTTCAGGCTATGCTGAGATGGATTGAGGATGATTCTCATCCTGAGTTTTTGGTTGGAACTGTGCTGGTATCTCATAAACCCATGGATGCATTCAAAGACTGGAAAGAATGGTTGCTACAGTGTCTGCAGGTTTTGGAGGAGTGAACTTTAATAAATGCAAGTTACTGATGGCACTGGTGAGGTGTGGGATACTTTTGAACTCTTTCAAAGAAGTTTTCATTATTCATGAAGTCCAAGCTCTACTAAATCATTAATGATGTGACTAGATACTGAATAAAGAATATTGTATACATTGCGCATTATCTTATAAATCTGCATCCGTGCTTTGTTACAGGAAGTCTCAGAAAATTTGGTGTACATTTTGATAAAGAAGCAAAGACATTTTTGCCACAGTTGTTGAAAATATGCTGTGGATTATGTAAAATTCCTACTTAGGAAAATGAGTGAAGCATATCATTAGGTTGGAAACAGTGAGGACTGCAGATGTGGAAAGTCAGAGTTGATAAAGTGTGGAGCTGGAAAAAAACACAGCAGGCTTAGCAGCATTAGAGGATTAGATTCCCTACAGTATGGAAACAGGCTCTTCAGCCCAACAAGTCCAAACCTACCCTCTGAAGATCAATCCACCCATTCCCATTCCCCTCCCCATTGTTTACCCCTGACTCATGCACCTAACACTATGGGTAATTTAGCATGGCCAATTCCCATGAATTGGAAACCATGAGTCCTGATGAAAGGTGCTGACCAGAAACATCTATCCCCGGCTCCTCTAATGCTGCTTGACCTGCAGTGCTTTTTCCAGCTCCACACTTTATCGAAGCTTGTCATTAGAGTAAAACTTGTTTCAATTAGGAGGTTTTGCGCTTTTGTGCATAGATTATATATGTGCACAGCTAATGCTGAGTGGTTGAGAAAACCAAGGAGTAGGCATAGCACTTACTTTCAGACTGAGTCACTAAAGTAGTATTATGTTTTTGCTCATCAAAACTGTTGAATGTTGTGGCACATGGCATCAAATTAAAGTTGAGATTATATTGATATTTAGAACCTTGTTTTCTGGGTTTTTGCAGTATGTATGGCAGTAGGAAAGAGAAAGTATTTTAGCTTTATGGATTGCATTGGTTTACTTATAATTAGCTGCATTTAGTTTATCCTTTCTTACATGTAAACAAGCAGATTCACAACAGGATTTAAAGCTGGACCGATTACCTAGAAAGTCGACTATGCAATTTCTTCTAAGTACTACACGGCCTCCTAACTTTCCAAAATAGTGGCAAGGAATTACATATAGTAAGTCCAAAGAAAAGTATGTTACCCTCCCTGCTAGCGAGCGTTAGGTATTTTACAACTGCAAATAAGGATCCTACTGTTAGCTTGAGGACTCTACTAGAAGATTGATTTTCTTTTCCCTCTAAGGCACTTGGTGTCATTGTGGGAAACTAACTCAACAGAATCCCAGTGGGAGAGATAAAGGTGAAGTGACTTATCTCTGATGTCTGAATCTCTGACCAAACTCTTGTTTCAAGCCTGCTTGACCATGGCCGAAAATTAGGCATTCCAGATCTTTTTGTGTTTTATGAGCATGTAAGTGAGTGTGAAATATGTTTTGGGATTTTCACTGTTAATCTTCACGAGATAATTCTTTTCAAAGATTTGTCATGAATTTTGGTTGCAAAATTTCCTGCTGTTTGCAATTATTATTTTAGTAATGTGATTATTTCTCTTTATATTGGGAGGTAAATAAATGTTGCAAGTAAGGTCATAATTCGAGTGCTTGTGGAACTACATCTAGGCTATTTTCAAAAATATATTTTCTTACCAAAAACTTGTAAAATTACATTCAGCAACAGTTTAAATTAAGTATTATCACAAGCAAAAAATTTCAATTACTTTTCATGCATTGTATAACACTGAGTGCTTCCATACAATGACAGTGACCTGTTATATTACAAAATGCATTCCATGACA
Organism: Hemiscyllium ocellatum; assembly: GCF_020745735.1. NCBI lineage: Eukaryota > Metazoa > Chordata > Chondrichthyes > Orectolobiformes > Hemiscylliidae > Hemiscyllium > Hemiscyllium ocellatum. The sequence continues at coordinate 21,062,828 of NC_083425.1, read as the reverse complement.
AGAATGCTGCCTGAGTGAAACTAATTTAGATGGCAATACACTTCAATATTTTGATGGAAAATAACCTTTGCTTGCTCCACAATGCTAGGGTGGTACTGCCAGTCATTGCCAATGTTGTTGTAGCCCTGAATGTTGTAAGTGCCTGGCTCATTTCAAGCTGCCACAGGGACTTTTAAATATTATTAGTCAAGTTAGTATTCAAATGTATCAAACAGGTACAAAGACCAGTTTTAATATTTTTTTGGACTGTGGACTGAAAATTGGATAAGATGGTGCTTTAAACTGAGGAAACTCTAAGATGATGTTTACAGTTTTTAAAATAAGTGATTGGAACACAACATGAGATGTATCTACAATGTTGCCTAATTCAAGCAGTATGGGAAAATGGCCCCATCTGTGTGTTCATGGCAATCCTGCCCGCAGCCAGGCATTTGATTGGCTTTCAATTGAGACCAGTTGTTGTGAGCTCAGTGTAGTAACAATCACTTGGTTACTGGGAAAGTGGCTACATCCCTGTGTGTGGATAATACAAGAAACCTGTGAAGAGAAAGCATCCCTCTTGTGTCTTTCTCTCTCTCTGTCTGTCTTTCTCCCTCTCTCTCTCTCTCTCTCAGTTGGTCTCGCTGGCTCGCTATCTCTCTGTCTGTCTCTCGCTTGCTCTCCCTGTCGAGCTCTTGTAGCTGGCTACCCTTGCTCATCTTTCTCTGTAAGTTGTTCTCTTTGCATATTCCCCTATTGAAAGGGAAAAGGGGAAAACCACCTCAAATGCACTGAAGAAACTAATCTTTAGCCAATTAATACAAGACTGAGAATCACTGTATCTGTGACCTGGCAACATTAGTGAATCAGAAGAAGTTGAAAGAAAGCCAAAAGAAAACAACAGATCAACATTTATGATGTGGACTGGAACCTTACCCGTGCTACTCAGAAGATTTTTCCTTCCCCATAATATATGTGTCTTGCCTTCTCTTTCTCTGCCAGTTTGTACGTGCATAGAAATTTAAAATAGATACAGTTTAGGTTATGGAATTATAACTCAGAAATGCATGTACTTTTCTTGTTATTGGTTAAAAACAGTTTGATTATAATGATTTGTTATTTTCTTGTTAATGGACAAAACCCAGTGTGCAGCGGATTGATGACATCCTTTAACCTGGCGCCAAAGGAGGCAATACTGCAGTAGTAACAAGTTTCACATCTGTAGCCACAGAAACACCTGACTGTTCCTTTGACTGTTGAATCATCTACCACTCTGTCACTTCCAGCCGCCTTTTGAACCCCTATACAATTTAGCATCTGTGATGCCAGGCGTTGGCTACACTCCCCAGATTAATCATCTCACTTAGCAGTATTCAGTATTAAATACTAATTGGAGAGTAAGATGCATTCAGGAAACTCCTGCACTACCTACCTATTTCCTTTTTTATTTTAATAGCCTATTTCTTTTTGATGGTTGGTAGTCACACATTCTCCTTTTCCCTGCATACTCATATTGTAAAAAGCTGTACTGCAGCTATAAGTGTGCTATTCACAAAGCTCTTGGCCTCTCAAATGTATAGCAGGGTCAGCTCTGATGAAGGGTTTCTCGAAACATCGATTTTCCTGCTCCTCGGATGCTGCCTGACCTGCTGTGCTTTTCCAGCACCACTCTAATCTAGACTCAGCATCTGCAGTCCTTGTTTTTACCCTGTATAGCAGTGATGCCAGCTGCTGCTCATCTTCCAAAGTCCCAGAGCTCGAGCTGTTGTAGCATTCCCTTCACAATCCACATAACCAATTTGGATGTTCTCTAGGTTCGAGCATCAGTGTCATTTTATTTATTATTCTGTTATTTATTAAATTGTAACTTTGTTACAGCTACTAAAACTGGCTACTTCTAAATAATGTTGATGATGCTAATGATGAGGCAAAGGTGAGGATACATATGGAGTACTGTATGATTTTGTTGCTCTTTCTTGGGGTGGGGGAAGACATTGCTTTATAAGCAATTCAGAGAAAGGTCACTTGACTCATCTCTGGGATGAAGGACTTTATCTTAGGAAGGAAGGTTATATCGGTTAGTCCTATGTCCACTGGAGTTCAGAAATTTACAAGGTCTTTGGGCGACTGGATACTATAGACAGATGTCTCTTTTGGTCAACCAGACTAAAACTGGAGGATGTACTTTAAGAATCAGATGCCTCCCTTTTGGACAATTATGATGAAGTTTTTTTTTTCTCAAAAAGAGTAATTAGAGTGTAGAATTCTCTTTCACAGAAGTTAGTGCAGACTGATTTTTAACTTGTTCAAGGCTGAGATAGTTAGATTTTAATAGACTAGGGAGTCATAAGTTCTGGGGTGCAGCCAGGAAAGTGGAGTTAAGACTTCAACCAGATTAGCCAGGCTCTTAGAGAATGGTGAAGCATGCTTAAAGGCCCAAATGGACTATCTCCTGTTCCTACTTCCTATGTTTCTTGTTTTTATAGTTAATTTTTAAAATAAATTTTCAGACTTCCAGACATTTAGTATCAGTCCTTCAGGAGTAATACTCACCAATCAGTCAACTTAATAGGTTAATTAAGTGTTTAAAAAAACTAAATAATTGACTGTGTTATTTAATTCTCAATTTATAATAAACACACATCCCATTGTCTTTGATACTGTTAGTAAACCTTACAATAAATTATACATTATCACAGTTGCAAATAACCTAGGAGTTTTGATAATAAACAAGCAAAATATTTACCAATCAAGCAATTAGCATTTTCCTGTTGTGTTTCATTTTGATTTGTCTTAGAATCTGGTTGCTCCACTCTGGGGTGTACAGTCAGGACAGGAAAGCTCATTAACTGGTGCTGACTATCTCAGGGTCCTCCTTTCACTCACTTGCAGGCCAGATGTAAAAATCCAGATGGAAGGGAAGATCATGGAAGAAGGAATAAATGCGTGAGACATCTAATTAAGAAGCAAAGGCATTACTGAGTGAATGAGGATACAGGGTAAGTGTGGAAATAATGGGCACGAGTGAATGTGAGACAGGCTGACTGAGAAGAAGGCAATAGAGAGCGGCTTCACTGAATTTCCTTTCACCAGGGAATAATAGAACGAGATTGAACCTACATGAAACTTTTATTTTTATTATCTTGTTTGATACTTCCATTTCCTTCACCATTGACAGCTGAATTATTAGTCCCCTGGATCCCAGTCTAAATTATACATTTAAACCTATCCAAATTTTTCTGTGGAGTACTTCCATTTAGCTGTTACCTTTGACTCAGTTTTAACTGTGTTGCTTAATATTTTCCTCATTAGCTCAGTAACTATTCTTCTTGCATCTCTGGATAAATCTTGACATACTTGTGATCGTGCAAACAAGAGAAAATGAGTCAGCAGCATGTTTTGCATCTCTCCTGATTTTTATTTGTTTAAGCCAGTAAGAGTAAGTCAGGCTGCCGACTCATCACAGCCGTTTTACTCTGATGGACAAATGTGAGATCTAACCCTGGAGGTTCTTGGGCATTTAGCTATATTAAAGTTGCTTTACAAGTACGTAGTATTTGCTGGCATCATTAACTGCCTTCTTTTCTTTGTCCTTCTCCTTCACAACAACTGCCATAAAATCATAAGGTAGTCTCAACGTAGAAGGAAGTCATTCAGTCTATGTCTGCTTTCTGCAAGTGTAACTCCCTGCCCTTTCCTTATATCCATGCTGTATCATTCTCTTCAGATGCTTACCCAATTCCCTTTGAAAGCCTCAATTGAATTTGTCTTCACTGTGCACACTCCAGTAGTACATTCTGGATCCAGCCAGTTATTAATAAGGCTTTCTGAACACCTCTATTAAGTCACCTCTCAATCTTCTGTAAGAACAGCTCCAGCTTGCAGTATTTGTATGGAAGTGAAGTTTCATTCTTCTGAAAGTTTTCTGCATCCTTTCTAAATGCTTAACTTGTAGCTTATCTTGCTTAAAGTGTGGTGCTGTTATTAGACTCAATATCCAAATCAAAATGAAACCAGTCCTTTACAAAGCCTCATTGTAATTTCTTTGTTTTTGTACCTAATGCCTCTCCTTATAAATTCCAGGATGTCATATGCCTTTTTAATTACTTTCTAAACTTCCATTATAATCTTTAACAATTTGCACACGTACAATGTACAAGTTTCTGTCTTGCAGATCCTTTAGAATTATATTCTTTCTTTTGCCCCTGCGTATTCACTCTATCAAGATGTATTACTTAAGACATTTTGCATTACATTTCATCTGTGATGTGTCCACTCAGTGTAACAAATGATCCTCCTGAAGTTTTTCACTGTCCTTTTCAGTGTTATAGTACTGCTTTTGTGAAATCTACAAATTTTGAATTGTGTCTTCTGCGCCCAAGTCTACATCATTTATATACCAAGAAAGTCTTTTGTACTGAAATCCTGAGATCTATGTTTCCTCTAATTTCACCACCGCTGCTCAGACCTCAGTGCTCCGTACAACTTGAGGCTGGAGGAATCAGAAGTGAATGCATACCATGCCAATTGTGTGTATCAATCATCGGCACGTCTGTGCAATTGCACAGCTTAAACGGGGTGTTGCTGGAGATCCTCAAATGCACCTTATTCAGTTCACATAAAGACCCATTCACCACTAATTCTTCCTGTTTATCAACTAACTTTGTATCAGTGCTGACCTTAGGCCCATCTGGGTCATGAGAAGTGTCCAAGTGCAGGAAGTATCACCAGCTGTACAAGCTTGAGCAGCAGTTAGAGTCACTGAGGTGCATTTGTAAGTCAGAGAACTACATAGATAGTACTTTCACAGAGGTCAGCCATGAGTTAGGGACTTATAAAGCTGTTCATGAGAAGCAAATATGCCATGCAGGAGTCCCCAGGCTTACTGGCAAGGTTTTTTATTCTGATGTTACTGAGGCCAATGGATCCTTTGACGAGCTCAAATTGAGCCACTTAAGATTGTGCTACTATGGGTGGCTCAGCTGTATAGGCTGGAAGGAAGAACAGTGGAAGAGCAGTATTGATAGGTGATCCTTTTGTTAGGGAAACTGGCAGGCATTTCTGCATTTGTTGAACTGACATCAAAACTTTTTATTGCCTTTTTCATCCTGGGATCAAGGACAGCACAGGCCGCAGAACATTTTTCTGGGTGAATGTGAATAGTTAGAGCTTGTGGTCCACATTGGTACAAGTGACATGGGTAGGAAGGGGGAATGTGTTCTTGTAGCTTTAATAAAGGGGATAGATAGAAAATTAACAATTAGGCCTTTTACAATTATCTAGATTTTGGACAGTATCTAATAACTAGATGATTAGCTGGATTAAGAAATAGGAACAGGAGTAGGCCTTTTGGCCTCTCAAACCTGCCCCATCATTCAACAGGATCATGGTTGATAGGACATTCTTTGCGGCCACTTTCCTGCCCTTTACCTCTAACCCTTGATTCTCCTACTAATCAAGAATCTATCTACATCATTCTTAAATATAATCAAGGATTCTTCCCCTTGCCTTGGCTCTCTATGGCGAGGACTCTCAACCTCCTCATCTCAGTCTTAAATTTGCACTCCTTTATTCTGTGGCTATGCCCTCTGGTCCTAGACACTCCTATCGGGGGGACATCCTCTCAGCATTTACCCTCTTAAGCCCCTTAAGAATTCTGAATGTTTCAATGAGGTCACTTCTCATGCTTCTAAACTCCAGTGAGTAGAATTCATCTTTGGTCATAAGACAAACCGCCATCAGATATCATCCCAGTGAATCTTTACTGAACTGCCTCCAATGAAATGGTTTGGAGAAGTTGGGACTGTTTTTCTTGGAGAGGAGAAGACTGAGTTTTCAAGAGATTGAGGGATCTGAACAGAGTAGATACAGATTAATTGTTTCCACTCATAAAACAAAAAAGAACCAGAAGGCGAGGTGAGAAACAAGATTTTCACAGACCAAGTTGTTAGGATCTGGAATGCAATATCTGGAAGAGTAATTCAGGCATTCTCAAGGGCATTAGATGATAACCTAACAGAAACAATGTGCAGAATTATGAGGAAAAGGCAGAAGATTGACTATTTACTGAAGTTTACGTGACGGCAACTGAAGCCAAGTGGCTGCCTCCTGCACCATAACAATTCTGTGATTATGTCACTGTCCCTTTTATTCAAAAGACTTTACATTTGTACTCCTCGTAGAATCCATACAGTGTGGAAGCAGGCCATTCAATCCACCTTCCTACCCTTTCCCTGTAATCCTGCATTTAGCATGGCCAATCCACTTAACCTGCACATGTTAGGACTGTAGCAGGAAACCACAGCGGAGGAAACCCATGCAAACATGGGAAGAATGTGCAAACTGCACACAGAGAAACATTTCTAAAGCAATAAAATGATAAATTTAATTGAGTATTTAAATAAACTGGTCATTACAAAATGCCAAGCATCAGAGCTAATTAATAAAATATATTTGTTCAGAAATGGAATGAGCGGAACAAAACAAGACAGGTCCCAAGTCCTGATCACCAGTGAAAGGGTTGATATAGGGCAGAGATAAGGAGTTGGGTTTAACCAACACTAGTCTTGGTTCTCTTCTAATGGGCCATATTCTGAGATGGTCTTTGTGAAATCCAGAGAAAGTAAGGGTTGGAAACAGGTTGTGTTTCAGTCTGTGTTTTCCCCTTCTGTTTTTTGGATAGGAATTCAGGTTGAGAGGAGACGGAAGATGAGTGGGTGTGGGTCAGACTCATTTTCATTCACCCACTCACTCACTAACTTACAAAAGCTGGGAGGTTTCATCATTAAAAACAAAAGGAACTGAGTGGGATGGCTGTGAAGGTACCAGTTCTCACTTCCTTTTGTCTGATCTCACTTTCATTTGTCCCAGACTGTGCTCCTGCTCACTGCTTCTTCTGACTCTTCATCTCCATGCCTCAACAGGGCATCAACTCTCCCCTCCACAATCACTCTCTGCCGAACAGATCAACCCTCATCACCCTCCTTACTCCAGCAAGACTACTGTCATTTGCCTCCCATTGCACTCTCCCCACTCTGCATTCTGATACTTCCTGTTCCCCAACACCCCCAGCAGTCCAAATCTCATTCATCTTTCTCCTTTCAAACAAGCCTGTACGGTATATATCTAAACAGGTTAATTCTAATCTGAATGCTGTCTCAGATCAGTTGTCTAGTGTTCCACCCTGAACTGTGCCGCGGTTAGTTTCACTTTTGCCCATGAGTCAGAAGGTTGTAAATTCACACAAAGTGCAGTACTGAGTGCTGTACTATCAGAGTTGCCACCTTGTCAATGAGAAGTCAAACTGAGCCCCATCTGCCCTTTTCAGGTGGCACTCCTTTGAAGAAGAGCATAAACTTTGGAGTCCGGGTTGAAATGTATCCTCCAACATCAAAAACATTACCTGGTGATTATAGAACATACAGTGCAATAAAGGGTCTTCAGCCCTCAATGTTGCACCAACCTGTGAAACCAATGGAAGCCCATCTAACCTACACTATTCCATTCTCGTCCATATGCTAACCAATGGCCATTTAAATGCTCTTAAAGCTGCCTGTTGCAGGCAGCGCGTTCCACATCCCTACTACTCTCTGAGTAAGGAAACTACCTCTGACATCTGTGCTATATCTATCACCCCTCAATTTAAAGCTATGCATCCTCATGCTAGCCATCGACATCCGAGGTAAAAGGCTCCCACTGTCCACCCTGTCTAACCCTCTGATTATCTTATGTCTCAATTAAATAATTTCTCAACCTTCTTCTCTCTAATGAAAACAGCCTCATGTCCTCAGCCTTTTCTCATAAGACCTTCCATCCATACCAGGCAACACCCTTTCCAAAGCTTCCACATCCTTCCTGTAATGCGGTGACCAGAACTGTACACAGTATTCCAAGCGTGGCCACACCAGAGTTTTGTACACCTGCAGTGTGACCTCATAGTTCCAATACTCAATCCCTCTGCTAATAAAAGCTAACACACCGTATGCCTTCTTAACAATCCTATCAACCTGGGTGGCAACTTGCAAGGGTCTACATAACTGGACACCGAGATCCCTCTGCTCATCTACACTACCAAGAATCTTACCGTTAGCCCAGTACTCTGCATTCCTGTTACTCCTTCCAAAGTGAATCACCTCACACTTTTCTGCATTAAACTCCATTTGCCACCTCTGAGCCCACAACATTCTTCATCACTATCCACATCTCTACTAACACATCCTTCTCTGCCCTCATCCAGGTCATTTATAAAAATGACAAACAGCAGTGGTCACAAAACAGATCTTTGCAGTACCCCACTAGTAACTGAACTCCAGGATGAATATTTCCCATCAACTACCACCCTCTGTCCTCTTTCAACTCGCCGATTTCTGATCCAAACTGCTAAATCACCCTCAATCCCAAGCGTCCGTATTTTGTGCAATAGCTTACCATGGGGAACCCTATCAAATGCCTTACTGAAATCAAATACACACCACATCAACCGCTTTATCCTCATCCACCTGTTTGGTCACCTTCTCAAAGAGCTTAAGGTTTGTGAGGCATGACATACCCTTCACAAAACAGTGTTAACTATCCCTAATCAACTAATTCCTTTCTAAATGATTATAGATCCTATCTCTTATAACTCTTTCCACCATTTTACCCACAACCAAAGTAAGGCTCACTGATCTGTAATTACCAGGATTGTCTCTACTCCCCTTCTTGAACAAGGGAACAGTTGCTATCCTCCACTCTTCTGGCAGTATTCCTGTAGACAATGACAACACAAAGATCAAAGTCAAAGGCTTGGCAATCTCCTCCCTGGCTTCCCAGAAAATCCTAGGATAAATCTCATCCGGCCCAGGGGACTTAGCTGTTTCTAAGCTTTCCAGAATTGACACCACCTCCTTGTGAATCTCAATCACATCCAGTCTGGTAGCCTGTATCTCAGTATTCTCCTTGACAACATTGTCATTTTATAGTGTGAATACTGACTAAAGGTATTCATTTAGTGCTTCCCCAATCACCTCTGACTCCACATCTTCCTACTGCTTTCCTTAATTGGCCCTAATCTTACTCTAGTCATTCTTTTATTGCTGATATACCTTTAGAAAGCGTGAGGGTTTTCCTTGATTCTATCCACTGATGACTTTTCATTCCCCTCCTGGCTCCTCTTAGCTTTCTTTAGGTCTTCCCTGGCTAACTTATAACGCTCAAGCACCCTAACTGAGCCATCACATCTCATTCCAACATAAGCCGCCTTCTTCCTCTTGACAAGAGATTCAACTTCCTTAGTAAACCATGGTTCCTTCGCTTGAGAACTTTCTCCCTGCCTGATAGGTACATACTTATCAAGGATCCGCAGTAGCTGTTCCTTGAATAAGCACCACATTTCAATTGTGCCCAATCCCTGCAGTTTCCTTCCTCAATCTTATGCATCCTAAATCCAGCCTAATCACATAATTGCCTTTCCCTCAGCTATAACTCTTGCCCTGTGTTATATTGCTACCCCTTTCCGTCACTAAAGTAAATGTAACCGAATTGTGGTCACTACCACCAAAGTGTTCACCTACCTCCAAATCTAACACCTGGCTGGGTTCACTACCCAGTACAAAATCTAACGTGGCCTTGCCCCTTGTTGCACTGTCTCAAAAAAAACCCTCCTCACACAATGGACTAAAACTGACCCACTTAAAGTACTTAAACTACAGTATTCCCAGTCAATATTTGGAAAGATAAAGACCCCCATAACAACTACCCTGTCATTCTCGTTCCTATAGAAGATCATCCTTGCTGTGCTATCCTCTACATCTCTGGAACTATTCAGAGGCTATAGAAAATTCCCAACAGGGTGACCTCCTTTTCTGTTTCTAACCTGAGCCTGCAAACACGATCAGAAACATCATGAACCCTGGCATCTGGGAGGCCACACACCAACCATGAGTCTCTCTTGTTCCCAGAGAACCTCCTGTCTGTCCCCCTAACTATGGACTAATGACTAATGCTCTGCTCCTCTCTCCCCTTCCCTTCTGAGCAACAATATTGCATTGTTATTTGTGGGAGATAGTTGTATGCAAATTGACTGCTGTGCTTACTACATCACAACAGGGGCAATCTTTCAGAAAGTACTTGATTAGCTAGAAAATGTTTTGGGACATTCATGTTGCTAAAGGCACTACTACTTTGTTTATAAATGTAAGCTTTTAAAATGTTCTATATAAATTCTTGTTTCCTTGCCTTCTGCACCATCTCAGAATAAATCCATTTTACCCTTTGCTGTTATTACTTCCTAACTTGTCCACATATACTCATTGCTCACTTCTCTTGAATGAAATGCGTTGGGATGTTTTTCTCCATTCAATGTGCATTTGTTCTTTAACAAATTCATTAAACCATTGAACTCTTGAAATTTGAAAAATAATAAATCATAAGTTTTTTTTAAAAAATAACTTTTAATGAAAATTACAGATATGCAGCAATCTTAAAACATTTAAACTACTTTTAAGTTATTGGGGCTGAACAAATTGAATGTTAGAGAGCATAAGTTACAGTGACCAAAGTTTTGGCAACATTTTGTTTGAACCTAATTTGCTGGTATTTCTTAAACTAGATTGCCTCAATTTATCATGATTTTAAAAATGTTAGTTGCAGTTTCATTCAGTTGTTCCTTTAGATAACCTAGTTACATCCTTCAGATTGCTAGTTACCAGTATTTGTTTAATCCTAATAACTTGCATCACAAATCATTCAAGCTTAACATTATATCACCTGAATACTTTTGATACGCTATATGAAATATCTTGTACAGTAAATATACAATTCAGATTACAAACACGCAGTATCAAAATTGGAGTGCAAGAGGTGTCAGAACAATTAAGACTATACCATACATTGATTTTTCTTTCTTGAGTGATGAACCTTTCAATGTTTAAACAGAGTTCTGCAATCACTAATTTGGCAGTGATTGCCAATTTTTGGGAATTTAAACAGGTCTTTGATTTTGACATGCAATGTTTTTCTTTTCTGCCAGTAAAATAGAAAAGCCTTTGTCATAAATTTTTCAACTAGTGCAGATGTCATTGATGGAATAAACGAATTAAGATTTAATCATTCAAATTTGTTTAATTGAATCTAAGATAAAGATATTCTGAATCCATTATTTTACCCAGTATATAGCTAGAACTTAAATTATGTAATTTTAATAGTTATTGATGCAAAAACCTTTGAGTGATTTCTTGTCTCTGCTAGTGTGTCATCATTTACAGGGAATATTTTGATGTATTCTGGAACAGACTTTACCCCAGTGGTCTTGAGTTTCATGTCTAGAACAGCTCTTAGGGAAAGTTCAAAATCAAAGCCCCATTACTTTTGTGGAGCACTCTCTGGGTGCATGGGGCAAGCCCAATAAAGAAATCACATTATGACCAGGTAAAAAGGGAGTCCCTAGAATGAGGTCTTCATGCCAGAATAGAAATCAGTGATTATGTTTTTGTTTTCAACCCCATTTTGTAATGTAACACGTTTTATGCATGATACTTATTTTGCAGTTTAGTTATTTGGAAAGTGTTCACATCAAAGAATTTAACTGTGCATTTAGTATTAAAGATGAAAAAGACAGTTGTCCACTGTAGTTATTGATGCTTCCTGATCAAACATGTTATACGCTATCTGTATCTTTTGTGGTCCCCATAAAGTTTCCTATTGCTGGAAGTAATGTCACCCTGCCCTGGCTGGACAGTCAAGATCCCCCTGCAACTGTGTAAATGGGATTTGCTTAATATCGTTAGTGTGTATACATATTTGCAGCTGCACAGAGTTAATCATCTCAGAGATGGACATTTGTAAAGGATCTTAATCTTTTGGTTTACCAATATTCAAATTACATCCGTAGAATTTTGCCTGATTCCTTTTCCACATTTGCTTATAATGCCACAATCTCAATATTATAGCACACAGATGTGAGAAAGAATTCTTCCAACTAGTGCCAAATATTTAAAGCACTCCCACTAATTTTAGATGAGGGAAAATATGACTTTGTGATTGTTTAGCGCTGATGTGTATCACTCATTTATAATTTGACTGAATAACCTAAATCGGAAACTGTTTTAAAAAAAAATACAGTAATTCAAATTTAATTCATTGGCTTTTTTATCTACACACACAGACACAGGGTACTATGTATGATGAATGGCAAGAAAAGTCAGAATTTGCATTATTTTGCTTTTAGGTAGCAGTTCGTTCTTAATACCACAAAGGTCTCAAATCTACTGCATTTTGAATCCTAACATTATATACGCGATGATTAAGTGAATACGAGGGAGCCTCTTATTCTCTGCATAAGTATTTCCAGTGTAGGTACAATTTTGTTCACCATGTACTCATTTTCTGAAATATCAAAAATGTGCAATCATTAGCACTGTAAACAGTAACTTACTGACAATAACATAGGCCCTATATGTAATGCAGCAAAGGATAACAAAACTTTTTTTTGGGTGGGGATGGAAGGAAGGTGAAGAGCTTGCAGAATTCAATATTTAAGTTTTTAAATGTATTTTAAGTCCTAAGAGAAGCACATGGAATTGATAATCAACGAAAGTAAAGTTGGATTGGTCAGAGAAAGTTTGCGAACCATAAGTTTTTACATATCAAGGACTCTTCTTGTATCCAATCCAGGAGTGAATAAGGAGTGATCAAAGAGTGTCCTAGATATGGTTACAATATTCAAGTTTTTGATGTAATACTGGCTTTAGAAAAATTAGGAGCCAAAAGAGTTGTTTAGAGTGTAGAAGAAACTATTTGAAGAATGAGAAGTCTACAACAAGCATTTTGACTTCTGTGTAGTAATTTTAAATCTCTTTAAAACTCAGAAACTTGTATGTGTTTTGCATACTATAGGGTGGTAAAATTGAACTTTACCCCATCTGCATATTAGCTCCATAATGGCTTTCAAGTTTTGATCACCATGCATCGCATAGATGATAAATTAATTGTCCACAATTTGCAGTTTTTTTCCATTAATGATTACCCCAGAGTTGTGCATTTCCTCCGTCTTCCCTCCAACATATCCCCCCACTCCAAAGGTAAAATGAAATGCTCCATTTAAAATATTTCATTTTGGTCCATCTTGTAGTCTGAGTAAAGAAAGAAATAGTTGATAGACTCAAAAGAAAAATTTTTTGGAACACAACATTTGATCAGTGGCTTGGACAATTAGGCCAGCATGTCAAATGTTTTTTGATCATCATCCTATATAAAGCAAGAATATCAAGGCGTATAATTAATTTACCTTGAGAAGAAAACATAAATATATTCCTGCTTTCAGTTTTTTCATTTTCTGGGCATCTTTAGTTCAGTTCAGCTGTAGCTGTATGTTTCATTAAATAGTAAATGTGAAATATTTGTTTCTTGCAGTATTCCTTGACAAAGTGAGTAGGCAATTTTGCCATTGAGAATAGGGAAAGTTGGAGATTAAATATGTGGCCAAGTAGAGGAAACTGACAGGATAAATCAGAATACCTTTGAAAGGCAAGGTACACTCGGTGGTGTGTGACTGTTTATTCAGGCAATGTTTTGAAGGTCATCCTGTAAGCTTTCTGGTTTCTTCAGGTCTGTATCTAGGAAGTCTTCGGGCACATCTACTGCATTTCTGAGAGTTTCCTGTGTTGTCTGCTGCTGATCGACCTCTGGAGGTTGTTTTCTCAGACAAAACCCTTTTTTAGATGGCCGAACTAATGCTAGAAAAAAAGCACCTAAACTCAAGCCAATTCCACAAAAGAAGAATGCAGATCCATAATTCTGGCCTGTAACATCAACAAGCCAACCTGAAAGCAGAAAAAAAGAGTCAACTTAACCTTTTACAAATTGTATTTTTTCAGTAGTATCGAGCTGATTTAAAAACTGGTAACCTAAACATTGTCACATTAAATTCAACTTACATAAAATGGAGCAGAAAAATTAGTATATAAATGAAACAGTGATCAGCTTAAGCAGTCATGGACTTACTGCAAAATGAGTGCACTGGAGATAGAAGCACATGAAGCTTTTAGATACAACTTTTCAATTTGCTAATACGATCAGGAATGACTTTCATGGATTGCATAAGCTCCTCAGAGCATCAGTTAGAAGAAACCTTTGGGTTCTAATGGTTGATTATTTGGACGTAAGTTGGAAATTAAAGCCTCTTCCCAGGAAAACTGCCTAATTGGCATTCAAAGGCTTTCTTTAAAGAACCAGTAGGATAATTACCATTCAACAGCATAACTGAACATTTCTCAGTTCTGAGCAACGGTCATTCAACCCGAAACATTAATTCTGATTGCTCTCCACAGATGCTGTCAGACCTGCTGAGCTTTTCTAGCAATTTCTGTTTTTGTTTCTGAACATTTCTTACGCAGTTCATTGCATTGCCTGGAAAGTTTTTAGGCTTTGATTTGTAATAACTGCATATATTTGTAATTGGAGTAAAGGTTTTACAAAGCTCGTATGAATTTGGTTCTGATAGATTATTGACTGCGCTCCACTAAACAGTTCACAGAATGTTTATTGTCAAATTCCATATCAGGTATTTTTACATTTCCATTATTCAGATGATTTTCATTAATTATCCAACTGAGGAAGTGAAACAAGGAAGTGCCTTATCAAGAATTTTTACAAGTAACATTGAGTTATGTGGTTGGGATGAAAAACGCTGGAGTATCTCAAGTATAGTGGCAGACAGGGTGTGTAGATTAGTAGACTAAATAAACCAATAGCAATAGTCTACAGGATGCAGTATGGTGAGTGGGAATAAAGATGAGAGCGAAAAAAGTGTGGTGATGCTATTGATGGAGGTGCCAAGAGGAAGAAGAGGTATGCCTAAGACCAGTTGTAAGGTGTGATGACAAGAAACAACAGGACTGGAAGAGGAAAAGGTATACAACAGGAGGAGATAAAAAGGGAGATCAACCAGTGCTGTGGTGATCTCACACAAAAAGTGGGTGAAACAGGAAAGAAAATCTCTAATCATTTTAAAATAAGATGTATAACGTTAATTTGATGATAACCTATAAACTTAGTCACTTACTCAAAGTGTTCTTATTTTGGGATTTTTATGGCAGCATTTTTTTTTGCATAGCATATATTCTAAATTTAAATATTCTGGTGTTTTGGAGCAATTATTTAAGGGGAAGTGCACAGCTTCTTCCTGAAGATATATTGTTACAGAGAAATAATTGAGATTCTAGAGATAGTTACTTTTGAATTAGACTAGTCTGTGTCATTTTACTTTCAATGCAGTTTATATCCTGGTGGTATGGAAATTTGGGCATGATTCAATAGTGATGAAAACAAAAACAATACCTCCAATAGGTGGGCCAGCAAGTCCTGAAAAGCTCTGAATAAAGATGTAGATTCCAATAGCAGATGGCATCTTCTCAACTCCCACGACATCATCTTCTGCCAACATTGGGATGTGAGTACTAGCCACAGTGCCAAACATGAATCCATACAGCATGCTGCATGTAACAAGGCTCCATAAGCATTTCGCAAAAGGAAAGCACAGCAACGTAATACTCAGTAGGCTTACACATATCAGTTGAATGTAAATCTTACGTATGGGCTGCTTATTTAGGACACAGCCAACTGAGAACCTACCAAACACCTCTGTAACTGCCATAGCAGACAACATATATGCTGCCCAGTCATCAATACCTAAGCTAATGCTAAGGGGAATCACGTAGAGGTGAGGTGCAAAGAATCCCAAACTAGCAAATAGACCAAAAAGTGCGTAAAATATGAAGCTTTTGTTTTTTAGAATTAAAAAGTCAAGCAACTTTGGCTGATTCTCTGATTTTAGCTTCCCATCTGGAAGCATTTGAAGATTTTCTTTGAGAGTTTCATTTGTTGTACACTTTTTACTATGGTCCAAGTTATCACATGAGGTAGATAAAGATTCCACTCCCGAGTCCACAGATTCTATAGACATACATGTTTCTTCATTCTCCAGCATATACTTGGTCTCCATGGCCAAAGTCATTTTTTTTTTCTCAATTTTCCTGATAACAATTGGCCGAAGTAGTGCTCCACATACAACAATGTTTAGCTGCAGTGCACCTATGATGAGGAGACAATTTTTCCACCCAAGATGGTTCTTCAGTAATGTAAAAGCTAAAGAGAGGGAAAAAAAACTTCATTATTCAACTATCTTCTCGATCAAAGCGAAGAACCATTCAGTAATATCATGATTAATCTTTACCTTAACATATCCCCAAGTATTAAGAGTTTGTCTTTCTTAGTTTTGAACTTTCAATTGTCTTAGGCTCAAAAAGTTTTTTGGAGAGCATTCCAGATTTCTGATAGAAAAGTGTATTTAAATAGAGCCTTTAACATTCCTGCACCATGATATTTTACTGTATTGGGAGACAACACTTGATACCAAGCCACTTATGGATATTTTAGAATGTGTGACCAAAGATTTATTCAGAGGTAATTTTGAAGAAGCATTTTATAAGAAAACATATAGGGATTTCTGCAGAGGATTATATCCTGAGTGCACAAGCACCATTGGAACAGTTTGTGTAGCGCTTTAGGGCTGTTGGAGGTCAAAAAGTTATGGTGGTCCAAAGTCTTGAAAAGGTTCCAAGTTCAAAGATTCGGGTTTTGAAGCAGTACTGGGTGGGAAAGTGACACAGAGGAAATGTATGAATGGGAATTGGAGAGTAGGGAAATTGACAACAAAGTTTTGGCTAAGCTGAAGTTTACAGCTGAAGTGCTGATTACTACAAGCACTTTGTTATAAATCATGGCTGGAGATAACAAACATAAAAGAACAGTTCAACAGCAGATGAGTTTTGTGAAGAAGTGCATCCTGATATTAGTCTTTAAAGAGCCTGGCTCTAATTTTAAGGTTTTGCATTATGTTTGTGAACTGTCCATCTACCCAATCAAATCCTTCAATTTTAAAATTTAAAATAATCTCTTTAGCTTCTGTACAAGATAATGCAAGCTTAGTCTACATCATGTTGAAATTTATTCCTTTTATGTACATGCATCATTTGGCAAATCTGCACTGTAATTCTTTCAAATGCCAATGTATCCCTGCTGAATTGCTTTACGTGAAGTCTAACTAGACTTCCATCCAATAAATTAAAGTATGAACGTTTCAATAAACTTTAATTTCTTATGTTCGTCCTGAAATTTTTAATGATTCCCGTAGATTCCCATATTTTGCAACATTTAACAAGTACTCTAATGTGTTTTTTTTAGGTCTGAATAAATAACTTCTTACTTCTTCAGTGAACCCATCCAATACAGATGTATTCACTATATTTAAATAGTTTGTATTTGTCACATTGTTCATATTTCTTAAAAGATCTATAAATTCCTGATCTTTGTCCCACCCTTCTTGAACCCAGGGGGAAATTCCTAAATTGTATGTTTTAAAAGATCAAGCCTAAATCACTTGCTTTCACTCAATTGATATTTCAAGTTGAGGAATTTGTTACTATTATTATTTAGCATTTGGTATTAACTCTTGTTTCACGTCACTGAAGAGCAATAGGTATCAGCAGATAATTCAGTTCCAGGTGAATATAAATCTAATCCAATTGTGAATCCATACAAAAAGGTTTGAAATGTAGGTTGATATGTTACTTGTTAGTATGTGTAAGTATTGGTGGTAGGACCAGTAGTAATGAATCTGGCTCTGATTTACATATGAGTCGTCTTAATCTTTGCAAGTCATCCAAATCAAGTAAAGAACAATAAATCTTTGCAGCAAAGTTGCATTGTGCTCATTAGCCAACAATTCTATGAATAATTTGCCTCAATTTAAGAATTATAATGTTAGTTCAGACACTTACCGGGTGCAAAAGTGAAGATAGCAAAACATTCTCCTGTGGATGCTACAGCCATAACAAGAGAACGATATTTATCGAAGTACTGGGAGAGGATTGTGACTGTAGGAAGGAAACTGAGGCAGAAACCTACTCCTGTTTTAGAAAAGAAATAACCTAATCAATGAACTTGCAATGTCAGAATTTAACATGTGCAATTAACTTACTTTTGTAAAGTATGTATTTAGTAGGTCTGAGATATGCAGCAAACTTTTTATTATTCAGCACCTACAGGACCAGGAGTGTGCGGATTGACAAAATATCCAGAGAATCAAGAGGTCCACATTATCAATATAAAAACACACACTAAGTAATAGAAATGTAATCAGAGGGTGTCAGTTTGTAAGTTTGCTCACTGAACTGGTAAGTTTGTTCTCAGACATTTTGTCCTCAGACATTTTGTCCCCATGCTAAGTCATGTCATCTGTGAGCCTTTGTTGAAGTGCTGATATTCTATCCCACTTTCTATTTGTGTGTCTTGATCTGTTAAGGTGATATGGGGGTAGGATCAAGGGTATACACATCAGTGTTATACATTATTACAGCCATTTGATTGAACAAGTATATTTACATTGAGGTAAATAAATTTTCAAAGCTACAACAATAATACATGAATGTCATATTTGAAGTACATAATTTTTGCTGGTTTATCAAAATTGCTGTTCATAGGGTACTGGTTAAAACAAAGTTTGCTGTTCTCCATTCTAAAGTTTTTAAAACAATTATTACTGGCTGCTAACATTTAAAGAGCAATCTGAAGACCCAGTCTTTAACCAACAGAAATATGTCACAATATTTCAGTTTATGAGAATTAAACAGGCACTGTTAATTTTAAAATGTAGTACCCTGTTACTTTCCTGAAGAATGTTATGATCATACTTCTGTTGAGACCACCTGAAAGTATGTCACTCTCTACCAGAATTCACTTTAATTCTTTTCATAGTGTTCCAGGTACGAAAAGTAAATTTAATACTGTCTACTTTGGATGCCTCACTCCCTTGTTCTAGTTAATTTCTCAATTCAAATTTAAATTAAGCCTCACATACATTTCATCAGGTTTTTTTGGCTAAGAAAGTGAGATGCGTTTTTGCAAGGACCTCTTTGGGGCATTGAGCACAAGGCTCAGGAAGTGATGTTACAGCTTTATAAAGTTCAATTCCAGTATGTGTTCAATTCCAATCATCACACTACAGGAAGGTTGTGAAGGGTTTGGAGAAGGTGCAGAAGAGGTTTACCTGAATGCTGCCTGGATTAGAGGGTATGAGATATAAGGATAGGCTGGACTATTTGTGCTATCCCCACTCTCACCCACTGCATAGCCAAAATCAAGAATTTTGGGAAAGGGACTGGGACGAAATAATAGGTGGGAGAAACATATTGCATGAAGATTAGCAACAGTTCTCTTGATAGAGTAGAAGTTTTTTGGCTCCTACCAGCTGGTTTCAGGTTGGGATTGGCAATTGTAAATTAGCAACCAATCTTCTTGATTAATTAAGGATGTATTTATGTAGGAAACATAAAGCAAAACTAAAATGTGAAAGTAAAACTAAAGAAACCAGAGTTAAATCTATATGTATTATAGTTTTGATTTAGGTAGAATTTTCAATATCTTTCTAGATGAAAAAGACTGGTGACATTACAGTCAATTTAGATATGATAACAACAGAAAATTATTAAATTTGAATATAAAGTGCTGCAAGGCTTTGTCTGTTGCAGCCTTCTGTCAAATCCATACAGTCATTTCAGTTACCTGAGACTACTCCAATGGCAATGTACATTTCTACAATTGATCGTGCAAATGATGCCGCCATCATTCCCATACTAACGAGCAGTCCACCCAGCATTACTACTGGGCGGCAACCAAAGTGGTTACTTAGTATTGTGGAAAGTGGTGCTGTAAAGAAAAATAAAGCAACATAAGCACAAATATATTTAGTACTGCTTAATTGCAGTTTGGATAATTAATTAATAGTCCAAACTCCCAATGTTTCCATTATTGTATAAAATATAAATGTGGCTTTAGTCTAGATGTCTGTTTGAATAAATTGATCAAAGTGCTGACATTTACGTTAAATGTTCATATCAAGTTATTTGTATGGACCCTTCCTTTATTTTGGTATTCTTTGTGACAGCAATTTTGTTTGCTATTGTAATACAAGCACCTTTCCTGCACAATACTTTTGCAAGTACTCTGCTGCAAGAAAGAAAGACCTAAGCAAAAATGAAAAGTACAAGCCATTAGAAAGGGAAAAGGCCACAGGAATAAAATGCAAGAGAATTCAACAGCTCACAGTCACAAATTTCGAAGATTCAAAAGGAACAGAATGAGTAAGAAATGAAAATGGGTATTGGAGAAAATCTAGATGTCATACAGAAAGAAAAAGAGGAGACATAATGGAGAAGTGCACTCCATGGAAGTGTTGTCACTAGGATTTCAACACAGTACAATTGTAGTTTGTTCTACAGACTGGAAGAGAAAAGAACCAGTAAGACAAAGAGATTACATCTTTTGTATTACCAATTTGGGTTATATTTGGAATTAGCACAGTAATTTGAGCTGAATTATGAGTATTACATGAGAAGTGTACTTGTATAATAAAAGCAAGTTGCTTTAAGTACAATTAGTGCAATCATTTAAGTCCATAAATAGGCCTAGTGCTAACACTAGTAGTGCTTGGCAAAGGTCAATAAATGGTCCAATTGGTAGAAGATCTTGAGGCAATAATTATGTAAAAGCAATAGTACATGACAAAAGATGATGTCTGCAGTGGAAAAGGATGGAGACAGATAAAGTCGCAGATACATAGACAATGATAATATTTCAAGAAGAGTAGAAAAAATATTATTCCATATAACTGGATTATTTTACTTAGCAATCCCTGTTGCAGTTTATACAAAATTATACAAACTGCAAGTCTAGCAATTTTTTTTTAAAAGCAAGAGAACACCACTGATTTTTACCAGAAGAGTTACAGTTTTAAATTTTTGAAAGAAATATGCCCATGTCAATTTGCAGTTCCAGTGCAAGAATGGGTGCTTTTCTTGGGTAATAAGATTAGAAAAGACAATGCCACATCTTGTGACAGAAACAGACTGACTGACACTGATCTGCATCTCCATCCTAATATCAACTGTGACTTCAAAGCATCTTGATGTATTACCACAAAATGTATAACTATGTATTAAAAAAAGGACCTTCCTATAAAAAAGTAATTGTATAAAACGTTCGGGACATATTTAGTATAGACATAAAACAGTTTAATTGCTGAATTGCCTGTATTCAATAAAAGCTTTTGGTTAATATTCCCTAAACCACCATTCAGACCCATTTCAAGAAAGCTGTGTTCATGGTCAGCCTTGGTGACTGACTTGTAGGCATATCTGTGGAACAGAACTTGTTGCATTCACTGAACCCATGTCACTTCCAGTTAAACTGGCACAGCTGTAACAATGATAGCATTTTAAGATTGATAATTTTGATTACTAAAAGGTTTTCCAATAAAATTAAAACTAGGACTTAGGAGTCCTTGAATCATTTATATATTTTACATGACAATAAGAGTAACATGTGCAATAATGAAGTGGTGAAATGCAGGTTCTGTTCACCCACTTGTCTGTTGTTGATTTCATGCCATTTTGCTAAGTGGCCAAGAGCTGCCCCATATGGGTGGAATACACAATGAAATACCATGCTATTACTGGTAAAGATTAAAGGCTCGTAATTTTGCTCAGTACAGTGCTGTTTGTGGTTGTACAACAAAGCAATTTTCTTTTATTAGTAGACCATACTACCAAATTTGTTCTATTTTTGCTTCATATGTTTAAGTGACATTTTTCCAAATGTACACCAAACAGTACAGCTGTAAGGATCCAACATGTAATCAGTTAGGTGAGTCTCAAATTATTTGCCAGTTCCTGTAACATAAAACACTTGATGACAGATTTGGCAATCTCAAAATTAAGTTTATACTGCTGCAGCAAAAGTGGTCCTTCAAGCCTGGAGTGAAAATAAGTTATGAGTCAAAAAGGGTTTCTAGGCTATCTCTTGGCCTGCAAGTCTCAATTCTTGGACATTTAGGCATGCCTGCTTTTGAGAGCAAGACACTCACAGAGGAGTTACCCTGTGACTAAATGGCCAGCCCCATTATGCAGTGAAAACCACTCATAAAATTAAAGATTAGGCTATTTCCAGCAGTATCTCCAAGATGGACATTGCAGCAACAATTGACTGTGGTCAGAACTTCCTTCAACTTTGTTGATTGTGGCCCCAACAGGTGGTCCGTTAAGGACACTGACTACATCAAACCAGCTATGCAGTTGAGGTTTCAAGTATGCAAACACTTTGCTTATGTGGCTAATTCTGGTTTTCAAGTGGATGTAGTCCTTCTCAATGACTGGCATTGCTTGCCATACTGCTTCCCCAAGTAAGATTTTTTTAAAAAAAGTAATACTTTAGAAAATGCCCCAAATTGTGTAAAATCTTGATATATAAGACTTCCCCTGTGTAATGAATGTACACATTGCTGCACTGTGCACTGAGCTACTTAGATGTTTGATAAATAACCATTAAGGTGAAAGTTTAAATATTTACTGTTACTAATTAACCTAAAAATATTAAATTTGCACATACTGCACATCATTTGTTTTTCCATTACAAATTACTAATAAGGAATTTCTTCCCTGGTCTAAGTTTGAAAATGCACCTTCACTAGCAATGTCAAATTTCACCCAAATGTTCTAAGAATTGCCCACTGTTGTAACTAAGTCCAAAGAAAGCACTATATATTTCTTGCTCCAGTATTATTTAAATATTTCCAGCTGACATGCACTTTAGATCCAGCATGTTCAACAAGCTGTAGTTTTTTTTAAATATGACTTATTCTGATGGTTATAAAAGAATGCATTTAAAGAAACAAAAAAAAGTTCTCAATGAGAATAAGTACTTTTAAAATGGTCAAAATGCCAATCAATCTCCAGAAAATGGCTATATTCCATTATGCCTGAAAATGGAGCTAAAATTTGAGGAGGATTGCTGAGTCAGTATAATTGCAGAAAGATCACATACAAAGGGATTTATTTAAGTAATATACTTAATGCAAGGTTTGTGAAGATTTGTAGTTCAGGTTGAGGTTTAGGGTATAGGTTTGCTCGCTGAGCTGTAAGTTTGATATCCAGACATTTCATTATCTGGCTAGATAACATCATCAGTGGCGACCTCCACGTGAAGCAAAGCTGTTGTCTCCTGCTTTCTATTTATATCTTTCTCCTGGATGGAATAGAAAGCAGGAGACAACAGCTTCACTTCATTTGGAGGTCGCCACTGATGATGTTACCTAGCTAGGTAATGAAACGTCTGGATATCAAACCTACAGCTCAGCGAGCAAACCTACACCCTAGTATACTTGATTTGTGACATCACTGTGTGCATGTGTGTGTATATCTGGGCACAAATGCAGAACAAAGTCCAACTAACTAAGTCCACTTTTATCTCTTAAATCTCTTTTTCTAAATTAAATCCAATCCAGCTAAGCTTTTGCAGTTTCTTCAAAGTAAAACCAAGAGCTGTGGATACTGGAAATCTTAAACAAAAATAATACTTTGGAGAAACGCAGTGAGTCTGGCAGCATCTGTGGAGAGAAACGTGGAGTTACTGTTTCAGTCCAGTGACCCTTCCTCAGAATTAGTTCTGGGAGAAAGTGAGGACTGCAGATGCTGGAAATCAGAGCTGAAAAATGTGTTGCTGGAAAAGCTCAGCAGGTCAGGCAGCATCCAAGGAGCAGGAGAATCGACGTTTCGGGCATAAGCCCTTCTTCAGGAATTTCCTGAAGAAGGGCTTATGCCCGAAACGTCGATTCTCCTGCTCCTTGGATGCTGCCTGACCTGCTGCGCTTTTCCAGCAACACATTTTTCAGAATTAGTTCTGTCAGACATACTGAGTTTTTCCAACAATTTGTAATTTTGTTTGCAGTTTTCTTTTGTTTGATGTCCCCCATTCTTCAGTTAGTACCACAAAGAAATTTTTTTGCTCTGATTGTTTCCTTATCTCCCTTCTAGATTGCTGCTTGTTTTGCTATTTCAATGCTGGCAAATCATTTCAAAATAAGTATTATATGACAAGACAATAGATTCCTTAAATTATTTTTGTATGCTCTGATCCAGGTATCTCTTATCCTTTAACTCTGCTTCACCTCAAAACCTGAAATATTCCCTCAATATCACAAGCAATCAATTTAACATTAGTTCAATGTTATCAAATGCATTTTGAACCATACTAATAATCTCACTTGGTTTTATTAGAAAGGATGACTAATTTGTTGCTTACTCTTTTAATCATGGTTTAGGAGAGTGAAGTATATAAGTTGATTGGGTTAACATTGAAATCCTTGAAGTGTTTTTGCAACAGTCTGGACATCTATCAACTAATATTCAAATCACAAAATGTAGTAGCAATTTCTGTACAATGCCTCTAGTACGTTTCTAAAAAAAATCAGAACTGTACACATATCCCAAAGCATTTTTGGACAACTCCCTGTTTGAACTGAACTATTTTGGCAATGTGATGCAACATTCTATTGGCTTTGGTTCTATTCTATTTGGTTCTAAACTATTCTATTGGTTTATTGTTGGTGTGATTAGTTAGGCATGCTGGACATTTAGTTGAAGAAAACTCCTGGTATCTTCCTAGATTCATCCTTTCTTCTATTGCCCTTTCTCAAATGTACACAGTGAGTGAGATCTTTTGTTCATGTCAATGGTGATGTTCAGACTCAGCTCTTCAAATTTCTGGGAAGGTCTATTGCATGACATATGGATTTAGATCAAGCAGTAGCAAGGTTTTGAAATAATGCTAAATGTTAGCTCTTTAAACTTCCATTGCCTGAAGGAGAGCCTGTGAGCACGTAAACTTTAAAGCAGGCCCCCACTGCAACCCTCCCCCTCCACCAAATGGCGTGAAGATAAGATAGTAAGAGTGGAAATAATAAATATGGGTGAAAAGGCAACAGAAGCTAGTAATTATTAGGATAGTGCTGGGCAGTGGACAATATCAGCTGGTTAGTAGTGGCAGATTAAAAGAGAAGGCAAGACGAGAAAATAAAGGACAACAGAAGTACAGATACCTTTTTGGAGAGGAAAGGCTTGTATTTTTTATTATTTATTTTTCAGCAGCAGATGGTAAGTATCCAGTGCTGTTAATGTTGTCAATTGCTGTGACATTTGGATGTACTTTAGTTTGTGAACCATAATAGCAATTTATGTTTCCTCTAATTTTTATGAATTATGAATGCTCGTAAACAAAATCCAAGAATGTGTGTGAATCACAACTACTATTAATTCTAAATCATGGTCTGAAAAAGCTTACTTACTAAATTCCTAAATTTCAGTATTGAAAAAATTATATTAGAGCAGGTTAGTATCCTGCTTCCTTTATTATAACTCTCTCAAAGTAGAAATGGCAGTCAAGGATTCTCAAAAGCAGAATTTAATCACAGATCTGGCTGACAAATTGATAATGTTAAGGAATAAACTAGGAAATGTTGTGAATTGTGCTAGAAATATAACCATCTCTAGATGGTCAAATATGAAGTAAAATTTAGTGGAATGAAAAGGGAGATATGTAGAGTAATAAGGCTAATGCATTCAAACTCTCTGTAAAACACTGTCTTCTGGTGTGCAGTGTTCTCTGGAAGACAAGATCATTCCTAATTTATTTTGATGGTAGATACAACCAAAAAGGCAGAGTTTCTTCATTAAATGCACGGAGGCCATGTCAGTTCAAGGAAATTGTGGATCTTCCACAGTATTAATTTGTCACCCAGTACAATTAGCACTGAAGACTTCTGGCAAAGAGTGGAGAGGACTGGAAAGAAATGAAGCTATTGTTACAGTAGCTGATGGTGATTGGTCCATACAGCTTGATGGAGAATGGAAGAAAGGTGAAACAAGGCAAAGTCTATTTGGGATAAGGTAGGATGGTGGGGAAAGTGATGATCACAAACAGTGGCGAGATGATGATCGCTAGTGAGCATGCACTTTTGTAACTGCCACATTCAGTAAATTTCTTTCTTAGTATCAGTGGATTCTGGGTTTGGATCATATTGGTACGAATACCTCAAGTGTTGGAGTGGGTATCTCAACAAAGCATTCGGCCCATTATTTGCATGTTACAAAGCACCCAAATGCTACTTCAGCTGGAGTAAAAAAATATTGTTTAACTACCCACTCCAGTGGATTTCATGCCCTCCATTTGGGATGCCTTGTGTACCTGTGCAGCACCTGAGAAACAATGTTTATTTAGGTTCAGCTATTGCCAGTTAGGATTGGGAGGGGGAATGAATATGAAGCAGCTCCAGAAATCCAGTTTCCAAATACAAGTTTCAACATTTTCAAATAAACTTATTTGGAAAGCTTATATTCTTCATGAAGTGATGGAAGATGTAATCTTGGATTCAGCTGCAGAAAAAGCAGCAGTAGGACAGAGTAAGCAAAATTATTTTAATTTAGTTTTGTGTTGGTTGATTATCACTACTGTTCCAGATGGTCAACAAACATGTCTTTATATATATTGACTGTGTAAAATGCACTGTGAGGAATATTAATTGTGTGCCTAATTATATTTGGGGGTAAGGAATAAAACTGAAATGTTTATGCTGCCACAAAAGTAAAGTTTTCTCACTGGTACTAATTATCCAATTAGTTAATTTATTGTATCTAATATCTGTTGATGCAATACTGTATAAGGAGTACTGCTGATATTTGTAGTAGTCCTTTGGAGAGTGATTGATTGATTGTTGATGGTAGAACTTGAGTTCTTGTATAGTTCTGGAAGCAGTACAATGTAGGATTGTGTTTATAATTCCCACAGAAAAACTTCACAAAGCAAGTGAGAGAAAGAAAGAAACAAACAAACAAACAAAGAAAAAGAGAGAGAGAGAGACAGAGAGAGAGATCACAGGAGCATTTGAGAAAAAAAACAAAGATGGGTTCATAACAGGGCAGGAAGTAGTAACAAACACATTCACTCTCACACACACAGACACACCACTCCCCCGGTCCACTCACGCACAACTCCTAGCAGCCAGTTACAGAGCGGCATTGTTAGAGGTCTGGGAGCAGATTGCCTGTCCACCTTCTCTTCTATAGTAGAGTGAATGGCACAGTGGACCTAAAGAGGGGAAGGGATGAAAATAACTGAGGTGGAAGAAAATATGAGAGAAAAAAAATAAAACATTAGTTGATTTGTCATCAAGTTTTCAAGTACAGAATGTTATACACATTTGTTTTAAACCAATCTGCATAGGAGTGGACAGGTTACAACATATCAAATATGTGTAGCAACAGCTATGGACATTGGCACATAGGTGGAGTTAAGATACACAGCCATGTTAGAGTATAATGTTGAAGCAGGAAGGAGCAGATAAATATCCTGCTCCTATTCCAATGTTCTGACAGTTGGGTGAGTGAGCACTTGGTTATGTTAAAACAAAATACATTAATGGGGGAGAAGCTTTGTGGCTTCATGCTCACCACCACACTCAACTCAGTGTGGACAATCAGAATTTAAAATTAAAATTGTGATGAAACAAAAGTTAACATTCATTCACATATAGCTTATTCAAAAATGCACAAAATTTTCCACTTGCAAAATTATAGGCATGTTCTTCATCATATACATTTTGTTTTGTCACTACCCCTATCCAAGGTTAAAGGCTGCACTTCAAAAATGACATATAAAAAAGGTTTACCCTAAAGTAATGAGAGATTTTTTTTTTAAAAATGCAGTGTTTAACTAGGTAGAGAGATTACATTTGCCCTAAACTCTACAATGAAATCTTAAGTGGAACAATAATTTACAGACATAGCATTTCTACAGCAAAGTAAAAAAGACAGTAAATTTAAAAATTAAAACACTAATAGGTCTTGATACTTGTTAATTGATTTTGATTTTATGAGATTATGCAGCAAAGTCCAACTTTCCTGCCTACTTATCCCTTCTAATGTGAAAATCTTGTAGATCAATCACAGTACTGGCACATCTTGTAATAGTAAGAAAACAATTAAAAAGCAGTTGTCTTTTATTTCTTTGCTCCTAAATCAAAGTATCATTCTTAACTTATCTCCACTGACCTTGGAGAAGAGCACAAACTGCAGCATTTTACCATTTTAAAAATAGGCAATATCCAAACCTCTGAATGCCCTTAATTTGAATGATCAGCAATTTGATAGCTGCAGTGCTCCTTTCCAAGTAAGCCAAATTTGAAAACCAACTCAACTGATTTGCTAATTTTGGCTGATGCATTAAGGTGGCGATGAATTGAAGGTGGGAGGGTGGGGCAAAGAGAGTGGTTTGTGGAAGAGAGAAGAAAGGGAAACAGGTGCAGGGAGTGCCCTTTCAAGCATCACCAGATTTAGTTGGTTTCCTGACATGCCAGCCAGATTCACCACAGCAAAATTAGAGGTTCTTGAGCCTAAACCACTATCTCCAAAGTTCCCCAAGGATCTAAACAAATTACACACAACTACGTCTACAAACATCCATCAGTTCTGGTCAACATGATCCGTTTTTAAAACAAACACAGTTTCTTTCTCCTCTCGCATTCCCAATGATTTGTAACAACTTTTTATAGAAGTACATTGAAAATCCTGCATAATAAAGTTGTTCCAAACATTTGCAAACTCTACTCCCTCAATCACTGCACAATAGAAAACTGAATCATCTCCATGCAATACATTTGCATCCTGATTGCTGCACTGTCCACCGATTAATAAAATTAAGGATTAGAACTTACAATAATCCCAACCCTGACTTCCATTTTATGATTTCAGCTGTCAGAATTACTGCAATGAATTTTATACTGTTCTTGATTTTTCCTAGTTTGCATGTGGTTCATTAGGTACTGTACTGGTACACAGAAGTGCTGTTCAGTCTTCTCTTTGTCTGGTAGTGTTGACGTTTGTTAACGTTTCACTTTAAACGGGATTCAGCAGATTCTTTCGTGACCTAAATTCTTGAGCCGAAGTGGAGTAAGAGAATGTTTAGCAGGCACTAGCTGAAACCTGTTTTGCTGTGGGAAAAAGATTTAAAAAGAAAAGAAAAACACAAAAATCTTATGTTTATAAATAATCTTTGCAAAGTAATGTTTAATATTTTTAATTTCATTGGACAGAACTTGATACTTTGAAATAACATTCAATTATGACACATTTTAGCTAAGTTAACCACTGTAGTCAACTATTCTGGGAGATAACAAGCATCCCTAACCATGTAAACAGCTTTGATAATATTTTCCTGTACCAGATAATTTCAAGCTGCATTTCCCCACAATCTTTTCCACTGGAATCAACAATGTATATCAAAATCTGGTAGATTTTATCTAGCTTTGACTGAGAACTCAGCCATTAATTTTTTTTTTCTTTAATCTTTGGCAATATACTGCATAATAATCTTTGGCAATATACTGCATAATAATTTTAACCCACAAAGGTGTGGGTTAAAAAGTACTGAGACATATTTTGTGGAGAAAGTAAGTTATGTAACACGGTTTTCAGCACCATATCTGCTTGGTATTACTATCTGAAATTTAACTTGGAATAACTTGACGAGAGTCAGAAGTTTTGTTTTGAGCAAGTTGAGAAATGTACAAATGTTAAAAACAAAAGAAGTTTCATAGCTCAAAAACTAGGTAATAATATTGAATGAAAAAGTATTTTTTCTTATTTAGTTACTTTTGATTATTCCACTTACTAGTTCAGTGTTGTGAAAAATTACGTGCAGGAAAATATAGTGAGATGCATCATTGCGGTATATATATTTTTATTTCTCTATTATACCAAATGTAAGGGATGAAAATATAATTAAAGTGGCATTCAAAATTTCATCTACAGGACCATTTCCTTAGTTGTTGGCCAGTAGGACTTTAACTTGCCAACTTACATTTTAAAGAAATATATCTTAAAGAAAAATAAAATTAAACATAAATTTTACAAGTAAAGAGATGGTGGAGGAATGAGAAGCTGAATCAGGTCACAAGAAATGAAAAAAGGTGGAGGAGAAAAGAAAGGAAACTGCTTTGGACACTGACACTGGAGAATTGTTTTTGTTTTGTTTTCGTGTTTGGTAATG
This sequence comes from Hemiscyllium ocellatum, assembly GCF_020745735.1. NCBI lineage: Eukaryota > Metazoa > Chordata > Chondrichthyes > Orectolobiformes > Hemiscylliidae > Hemiscyllium > Hemiscyllium ocellatum. The sequence goes on along the minus strand of NC_083425.1, from coordinate 21,032,879 downwards.
TTTCAGATCAAAGGCGACTGGCCTTGGCTAGCACTGTAATTTTTCCATCAGGATTTTGAATTGCATTTTTGTAATTTTGTCTTCAGTGCTTTGAACTCACCAATTTAATGCAATAAGGACTAACTGACAAACACATTGCTGCAAAACAACCCAGGTTGGACCAGTCTGCAGGAGATGATTATTTTCTCCATGGTTTTCTCCATTTTATTGAGAAAGCATATGGCTTCAGACTTTTAAATTCAAACTTGTAACTTTGTTAATGGATCTTCAGGCCTTGCTGTTTGTTCCACGTATTTCACTGTATCAGAGTACACAGCATCAAATAGGACATAGTCAATAAATCTGCAAAATCATTATTAACACCTTCAAATCTAAAAAGGTGAACCTGGAGGTTGTAGCAAAGACCAGCCAATATCAGATTAATGGACCAGACCAAAAATGTTCCTGTTACATACAAAACAAAACTTGGTTTGAAAGTTTACATATAAATTAGTGTTTCAGGACACAATACTGTGACCGTGAGCACATTACAAGCAGATCAAATGTCACTTTGCGTCAGTGCTCAAGTTTGAATTCTATTACAAAATTGAGATGTGGCTGCAAGTTTCTAACATATGAATATATGGTAAAGAAACAGACCACTTGGGTCAACCAGTCCATTAACTGTCTACTTAAGCTTTCTCCTATCTTTCCCAGTCTAACTCAGCATAATCTTCTGATGTGCCCTTTGCCCAAATGCAGCTAAACTAATTGTGCCAATTACTGTCATTCAGAGTCCAAATTCTCAATCCTTTCCAGGTAAAGATGTTTCTCTGAAATACAGATCTGATTTTTGACATACATTTTATTTTGAGCTTTTGGTCTTCATCACCTTCATGTGGAAGAACTCTGCCAACTCAAATGTGAAAGTTTTGGTAAAGACCTCCATTATGTCCCTTCATCTTCTCAATTCAAAAAGGAAAGAGACCCATTCTGTTCATCTTTTCTTGATTGTTCTGATCCTTTAGCTGATTTTTTGCAATACTTCATGTTAATAACATTTCAGAACAATCCACACGACTTACAAGGTAGCCCAACTGAGGATCTATTGAAGATGAACCATTAGAGTGGTGTAATTGGAGACAGCATGGTACAGCAAAGGTACCCCAAAAACATCCACCATCTTATTGGGAAAGTGAAGGTGTGTGGAAGGATCCTTTATTTACTTGTTGAATTAAGATCAATTGTACATGGTGATTCTGCCAAATTTGTATATACTTTAGATGTAACCCAACGATAGATTACAATGATACCAGAACAATGTTAATTATTGAGTGCCCTGGAAACAAACACATCCAAAATTTATGTTGAACAATGAAAATCATTACGTTTTTGGCCCATGAAAATCAATATTATGTTGCCCTACATGTTCTGCTGCCAAATGACAAGCAAGTAACAAATTGTTGCAATTAAATGTTGCAGCAGCTTCTCTTACTAAAGTTACTTTATCGTTTAGCATAGCCATCATTGCATTGTCATAAGAATTTGACTTAATTCCTTCCTTTATGAAGGTACAAGATGTCACTTTCTAGAAGGATGGAACAAAAAGATTTTGTAGAGAAAGAGGAAGGCAAACTCTTTCCTCAAGGGCTCTAGAAATAGTTGTCAGTACTACCTGGGGGCAAAAAACCGACTTTTTGAAAAGGAAACATTTAACTTTGGCTATCCCACTACTCCTCCCCTTTCCCCACCAACCCCAAATATCTTCAGAATTTCTTATTCTATTTCTGATTCTACATACTTCATATCCTTCCTGACCAGATGTGATTCATGAGACCGTACACTTGCACCCAGTGCCAACAGGTTGCTATTCCACCCAACTTCCTCTTTTGGTCCTAATGGGTAGCTTTGTAAATGGTTCCCTTTCCAGAGATACTATTTCACACTTTTATAACATTTCTCCCCCCCCCCCCCCACTTAAAAAGTTTTCTATCTTGTTTTGCAAACTCTCAGTTTCTAGTTAAAGTTGACACTTCCAAAATTTGGCTTAACTACACTGTATTTAAATCTCTTCAAATCAACTTTTCTTTCATGTTATAGCATTGAAGCAGCCTTACAAAAGTCACAAATATACCTATGATGGGACTGACCAGAGGGTACAACATCTTCCTTATACTTCTCAACCCCTCCCTAATGCTATTCTGTTGGGCCTGCCATTTTCTACCACCTACTTTTCAGTTCATCCAAAGCTAGCTGTCCATATCCTGTCCCAAAAAGTTCAATGTAGCCATATCTCAGCTCCTCCAGCCATGCATTTGACCACCCCCTTAATTAAAATTTCTGTTTCTCAATCTCTGAACACTTCCTTCCTTTGTTACACCATTACTCGACAAGTTTTTAAACTATGGAGGCCCAATTGTGCAGGCTTTAACATTTTGACCTCTCTTTTGCTTTTAAAAGACCCTTTCCAAAACTCTTGTTAGCCAATTATGTGAAAGATGCTTGAACATTTTGTTTAATATTAAAAGGCCCATTGCAATAATAGCTGATCTCAATTTGATGGAGTTGTCAAACTTGGATTGAATTTTGGCATTCACCTGATCTATATAAAAAAGATCTTCAATATCTCCATTGAATCAATGAGAGAAAAGTTATGGGGAAAGAAAGAGACAGGGAATTTGTGCTAATACACTAATTAAAATGAAATGAGGAAATAAAAATGAATATTTTTAAAAGAAACAAAAGTAGGAGAGTAATTGTATATAGAAAACAGGATGAATTAAATTCTCAATCATTTTAAACTGGATACTGTTAATTTAACTGAGGCAAGTGCATTTCAAAATAGAAATAATTATGCGCCTTAAAAAATACATTGCACATGAATTCAGTTTAATTTGAAAATTGGGGAAGTGGAAATTATATTAGTAAGATTTTGAAGGGGTAATTTTCTTCAACTGCCTAAGCTGATGCACAAATTTCATGTATCCTTCCTTTATATTAAATTTTTCTATTGTTGAAGTTCAAAAATTAACTCTAAAGCTAGGAGTATACAATTTATTTATCCTCTACTATTGGATTAAAGATTATTCTGTCTGTATTATAATTAGATGCTGAGCACTTATTTTTTAAAAATAGCAATGTCTACACAGGTTGTTGACTAAGGATGTAATTTAAACTTAATCTACATGCTAAAAAAAGGTCAGGGATAAGTTAGGCTGCTGTAATACTCAAAGCCACTTTCAGAATTAAGGTGCAAAACTTATGCTCTTCAAGAAGAGGTAACTTATACATTAATTTGATGTTAATTAATTTGTATAATTGAATAATTTGTTGCCCATTATGAAATTAATGCCAACTTGAAATGTTAGATTAATCCAGATTTTTCATTTTCCATGCAAACAAATACTTTGAATTATTTGGAATACACTTCATAGAATAAGTTAATAACTCAAACCCTTCTCCAATCATTCAACGTTTACGTGTTTATCCTTTCTGCATTTGCTTTTGGTTCTGTTCAGTGCATATATCTTCATTTTCCTCAAGCTGCAAACAGTGGCTATAAAACAACTTTCCATAAAAGGCATTTAACAGTAGTGAAACAAGCATTTGCTTTCATCTAAACTTCAGCAGATAATGACATTGAAAAGGAAGAAAACCCTTTGCATTACAGCAACTTGTGCCAAAACTGCACTTTAGAAAATTATAAACAAGCCATAACAATTGTGTGGGATTGCAGCTGTAATTTCCAGTATCTTATATTACTTTTCTTGGGTGTGCCAATTCCAATTGTATAAATATTGTCAGTGCTGTAAATGAAGTCTGCAGGATACTTGTCAAGGCTGATACCTAAATTCTAGCCAAAATCAGAAAAGTGAACATTTCCAAATACCAAGATTGTCAAAGGCCTCCTTACCTGTAAACATCATTACAAATGCAGAGATAGATAATATCCAGGACACTCTGCTGTTGGACACATCGAAATAAGCCATTAGGTCGTAAAAGAAAACACCTAATGACTTCATTATGCCATATGTGAGTACTTCTATGAAGAAAAATGCGATGGCTATGATCCAGCCCCAACCTCCATCTGGAGTTTTTGTGTAAACATTGATTGTGCATCCCCTTGTGTTTTCCATGAACGTGTTCATTTCTACAATGTGTTTGCTGCAATAAAAAAAGTCTGTTTCAGTTTTTAGACATAGACTAGTAATTCCACTCAAATGCTTATAGTCTTCAGAATATTAATGTTGTTTTTTTCATAATTATAATTAAGTGCACATATCACAATGCAGATCTTACAACAGCAAACATACTTTGCTGAAAATAGGGACAGCAAATGTGTTATGAAACTCAAATCAAATAAGGTAGTTTATTCTTAACTACCTTAAGAATAAAAACTGAAATGAAAGCAAAATTTTGAGAAGATTTGTAGGTCAGGTTGAGGTTCTGGATGTAAGTTAGCTCACTGAGCTGGAATGTTTGTTTTCAGATGTTTCGTCACCATACTAGGTAACATCATAAGTTAGCCTCCGGTGAAGCACTGGTGGTATGGCCCGCTTTTTATTTTTGTGTTAAGGTTTCCTTAGTTGGTGACATTATTTCCTAAAGAAATGTCATTTCCTTTTATTTTTCTCGTTAACAATCACTACATTGGACAAACGGGCAGAAAATTAGCCACCAGGGTACATGAACATCAACTAGCCACAAAAAAACATGACCCTAGTATTTTTACATACAGATGAGGAAGGACACTACTTCAACTGGGATAACACAATATTTATCTCTGTAGTTCCTGAACAGGAAAGCAAGAGAGATTTATTAAATAGCTCCATTTATTGTCTCAATATTGAGACTGTACACTTAGTAATATTTATAGTGGATGCAGTCAGGCACGTTTGCGTCTAAGGATGAATACAACACAGATTCAAACACTCTAAAGCCTGTGTAGTATTATGATCAGAAGGGAACTGTGTTTGGAATAATGAGACATTAAAAGGAAATGGGAGTCTCCAATGGTGATAAAGTGAAATTAGAATTATGTGTGCACAGACAGCTATCTTCAGAAATTCTATGGTAACTTGTACAGAGTTCTTTTTGCAGTCTTTTGATTCTTGTTTTTATTTTGAGTGGTGTAAAATATATGTATAAAACAAGGCATTTTTATTCTAACATTTTAGGCTTTCCACAGAAATTCTAGCTTTCAAGATTTCTGAGGCAAACCAAATATGATAAAATTTATTCTTTATATCAATGTGAAATGAAATTATTAATTTGTTGTTATTATTGTATACAAAATGCATGTGTTTTGGAAACCATTGAAGTCGTCCAGGCCTCTAGGTTATCAGTATTTTAACAACACATCATTATACTCATTGACCAGTAATCCATACTCCTGGACTATTGATCAGGAGACAAGAGATCACATTCTACCTTGGAAGTAAGTGAATTTAAATTGTTAAGCAAAATAAATTAAAAACAGGTAACCTAGAAATTATCAGATGGTCATGAAAACATATCTGGCTCATGAATATCCTTCAGGGAAGGAAACCAGCCATCCTTGTTTTTAATGCAGCATTGGTCCTGAAATCAACATTCCAAACTTACAGCTAAAAGACTGGGTATTTATGAGTTGCAGCACCCGATTAATATTCTATCAAACTACCAACTCATCTATGCAATCATTAAAGAGCTACAAAACTAATTGCAGTTCAATGAAAAGTGTAGAAGCATGTAAGCAGTCATTATAGGAAGGGCTATGTGATCACAGATTTAAGAAACTGAATGAAAACTCTGCATTCCTGCAAATGGTGGACAATTATATAATTAACAAGAGGAAGAAGTTCTGTAAACATTCTGTAACGCCCACATCAAATGCCTGTGAACTTGAGAAGCTGATGGACTTATTAGACCATAAGATGCAGAAACCCAAGTAGACCATTACGGCTATTGAGTCTGCTCTGCCATTCAATTAGATCATGGCTGATCTAATAAATCAATTTTCTTGCTTTTTTTCCCCATAACTCTCAATTCCCTTGCAGATTAAACATCAATCCACCTTAGTCTTGAATATACTTAGTCACCGGGTCTTTATAGCACTCTGTGGTAAAGAATTCCACAGATTCACTGCATTTGTACAAAAGAAATTCCTCCTCATCTGTCTTAAGTGGATGACCCATTATTGAAAGATCATGCCCTGTGTCAGAGGCTCTCCCACAAGGTAAAAGAACCTTTCTGTGTTTACCCTGTCAAGTCCCCTAACAAAGTCATTTGTTGCAGTAAAGGTGTCTCCTTCTGGACTCCAATGAGTACAAGTCCAATCCACAACCTTTCATCATAAGGCAGTCCCTCCATACCTGGTATCAATCTAGTGGCCAGTCTCTAGACTGCGCCTAATGCAGCATATCTTTCCCTAGATACGGGAACCAAACAGATCACAGTATTCCAGCTGTGTTCTGAATTGTGCCGTGTTCAGTTTTAGCAAGACTTGTTTATTTTTTTAAAAACTTCATTCCCTCTGAAATAAAGGCCAACATTCCAATTGTCTTCCTTATTATCTGCTGAACTTGTATGCTAGCTTTTTGAGATTCATGCGCGAAGACGCCCAGATCCCTGTGCTTTAGTTTTTTGCTTCCTGCCAAAGTGCATGAACGACCTATTGTATTCCACCTGCCACGGTTTTGCCTGCTCACTTAGTCTGTCTTTACTTTAAAAAAAGGCAAGTGCACTCTGGACAATTTACAATGACAATATAGACCCTATGTAGGGGGAGCAGTTTGATAGCTGACCATCTTTTATCTATTGTACATAAACAGGGAAGTAATTGAGGTGTAAATTTACATTCCCAGGTGCTGATAACTACACTTCATTTTCATTAAAGTGGTCAAGACCTGCTTAGAATTAATTTGCCTCATGGAGATATGAAGACCATAGGATGTTGTGACACAGTGATAGTGTCCCTGCCTCTAGACCAGAACAAAACTCAAAAGGTTTATGTTCATTCCTGATGAAGGGCTTATGCCCGAAACGTCGAATTTCCTATTCCTTGGATGCTGCCTGACCTGCTGTGCTTTAACCAGCAACACATTTTTAACTATGTTCATATCCCACCTTGTATTAGAGGTGTCATAACATATTTGAACAGTTTGATACAGTATTGGGAACCTGTGGTGATCGTGAGGCAGTGAAAGGTAGCATGTGTAAAGAAGAGAGAGTGTGCAGGTATGTGTTGGTACCCTATAAAGGGCGATAAACCCTATGGGGGATGGTGTGCAGGTAACAACTCTTAATGCTTCCTCCTACCATTTTGACGAAACAACACTTAATCTAACACTTCTCAGAATATCACGGCAAGCTACCTCTTTCTTTTAAAGACCATCTTTTTTGAGAATGTATGTCATTGCAACTACATAGTTTTGAAAAAGCAAATGTTTATTTTAACTTATACCTATGAGGAAGCATGTCTAGTGTCAGAGTCAGTTTTTAAATAGTTCCAAAAGAGGCTATTCAGCCCATTATATCTGCACCAGTCATCAAACATCAATCTATTCTAATCCCATTTTCTTGACCTGTAACCTCATATGCTAATCTGTTTCAAGTGCTCATCTAAATATTTAGTCATAGAGTCATGGAGATATACAGCACGAAACAGACCCTTCGATCTAACGGTGGTATGGTGGCTCACTGGTTAGCACTGCTACCTCAGCACCAGGGTCCCAGGTTCGATTCCAGCCTCGGGTGACTGTGTGTGGAGTTTGCACATTCGCCCAGTGTCAGCGGGGTTTCCTCCATGTGCTCTGGTTTCCTCCCACAGTCCAAAGATGTGCAGGTAGGGTGAATTGGCTATGCTAAATTGCCCATAGTGTTAGGTGCATTAATCTGAGGGAAATGGGTCTAGGTGGATTACTCTTCAGAGGGTCGGTGTGGACTTGTTGGGTCGAAGGGCCTGTTTCCACACTGTAGGGAATCTAATCTAATCTAAACTTGTCATGCCAGCCAGATATTTGAAATAAATCTAGTTTCATTTGGCTCATATCCTTCTAAACCCTTCCTATTTATACATTTCCAGATGTCTTTTAAATGTTGCAATTGTACCAGCCTCCACCACTTCCTCTGGCAGCTCATTCCATACACGCACCACTCTCTGCAGGAAAGAGTTGTCCCTTAGGTCCCTTTCAAATTTCACCCCTTTCACCTGAAATTATGCCCTCTAGTTCTGGACTCCTCCACGCCCAAGGCCCTTGTCTATTTACCCTATTCATACCCTTCATGATTTTCTAAACCTGTTGTGGTTCTGTTCGCCGAGCTGGAAGTTCTTGTTGCAAACGTTTCGTCCCCTGGCTAGGCGACATCATCAGTGCTTTGGAGCCTCCTGCAAAGCGCTTCTTTGATGTTTCTTCCGGTATTTATAGTGGTCTGTCCTTGCCGCTTCTGGGTGTCAGTTTCAGCTGTCCGCTGTAGTGGTTGGTATATTGGGTCCAGGTCGATGTGTTTGTTGATGGAGTTTGTGGATGAATGCCATGCCTCTAGGAATTCCCTGGCTGTTCTCTGTCTGGCTTGCCCTATGATAGTAATGTTTTCCCAGTCGAATTAATGTTGCTTGTTGTCTGCGTGTGTGGCTACTAGGGATAGCTGGTCGTGTCGTTTCGTGGCTAGTTGATGTTCATGTATGCGGATTGTTAGCTGTCTTCCTGTTTGTCCTATATAGTGTTTTGTGCAGTCCTTGCATGGTATTTTGTAAACTACATTAGTTTTGCTCATGTTGGGTATCGGGTCCTTTGTTCTAGTGAGTTGTTGTCTGAGCGTGGCTGTTGGTTTGTGTGCCGTTATGAGTCCTAAGGGTCGCAGTAGTCTGGCTGTCAGTTCTGAAACGCTCCTGATGTATGGTAATGTGGCTAGTCCTTTTGGTTGTGGCATGTCCTCGTTCTGTGGTCTGTCTCTTAGGCATCTGTTGATAAAGTTGCGCGGGTATCGTTTTTGGCGAATACCTTGTATAGGTATTCCTCTTCCTCTTTTTGCAGTTCTGGTGTGCTGCAGTGTGTTGTGGCTCTTTTGAATAGTGTCCTGATGCAGCTTCGTTTGTGTGTGTTGGGGTGGTTACTTTCATAGTTTAGGACTTGGTCTGTGTGTGTTGTTTTCCTGTGTACCCTTGTGGTGAATTCTCCGTACGGTGTTCTCTGTACTATCATGTCTAGGATTGGGAGTTGGCTATCTTTTTCTTCTTCTCTCGTGAATCGGATTCCTGAGAGTGTGGCGTTGATGATCCGGTGTGTTTTTTCTATTTTCGTGTTTTTGATGATTACAAACGTGTCATCGACATATCTGACCCAGAGTTTGGGTTGAATTTGTGGTAGGGCTGTTTGTTCTAACCTTTGCATAACTGCCTCTGCTATGAGTCCTGAGATTGGTGATCCCATGGGTGTTCCGTTGATTTGTTCGTATATCTGATTGTTGAATGTAAAGTGTGTAGTGAGGCACAAGTCCAGTAGTTTAAGTATGCCGTCTTTGTTGATAGGTTCCGCCTCCTGTTTTCTGTTATGTATGTCCAGTAGGTTGGCTATTGTTTCTCTGGCTAGGGTTTTGTCAATTGAAGTGAACAGTGCCGTCACGTTGAATGAGATCATGGTCTATTCCTGATGACGTCCAAGAATTCCTGTGTTGATTGTATTGAGTGTTTGGATCCGCTGACCAGGTGTTTCAGTTTCTGTTGTAGTTCTTTGGCCAGTCTGTATGCTGGTGTCCCTGGTAGTGATACTATGGGTCTGAGTGGGATGTCTGGTTTGTGTACTTTGGGTAGTCCATAGAATCTGGGGGTGTTGTTGCTTTCCCTAGTAGCCACACACGCAGACAACAAGCAACATTAATTCGACTGGGAAAACACTACTATCATAGGGCAAGCCAGACAGAGAACAGCCAGGGAATTCCTAGAGGCATGGCATTCATCCACAAACTCCATCAACAAACACATCGACCTGGACCCAATATACCAACCACTACAGCGGACAGCTGAAACTGACACCCAGAAGCGGCAAGGACAGACCACTATAAATACTGGAAGAAACATCAAAGAAGTGCTTCGCAGGAGGCTGCAGAGCACTGATGATGTCGCCTAGCCAGGGGACGAAACATTTGCAACAAGAACTTCCAGCTCGGCAAACAGAACCACAACAACGAGCACCCGAGCTACAAATCTTCGCACAAACCTTGAATTTTCTAAACCTCTATAAAGGTCATCCCTCAGCCTCTGACATTCCAGGAAAATGGTCCCAGCCTATTCAGCCTCTCTTTATAACTCAAACCCTCCAAATCTGCCAACATCCTTGTAACGTTTTTCTGAATCTTTTCAAGTTTTACTCTTAAAATGTCAAGTGTTCCTGCTTCTACACTTTTAGGCAATGTTTTCCAGATGTCTACCACTTTTGGGTGGAAAAGTTTCTCCCCCTCAAATTCCCTATAAATTTCCTGCTCCTTGCCTTTTAAAAAAAAACTTTCCCCCTTAGTACCAGGGTCAATAACCAGAGACAGAGTTTCTCCCTGTCCAGGCCCCTCAAGTTTCTACAACTCAATTAGGTTCCCCCTTCAGCCTTCTCTGCTTGAAGGAACATGACCAAGCCCATGTCATGTCTTTTTGCTGAACTGCCTCAGTCCAGACAACATCTGGTGATCTCCTCTGCATCCTGTATGCAATCACATTCTTCTTACATTATGGTGAGTAAAACTGAACATCGGACATTGGTTCGGTCACAGCTGGAGTACCTTCAGCTCCATGAAATATTATTCCTGGCATCGGCAGCATCTTAAAAGTGATTGGTTTCCTTCAGGCTGGGGTAAAGAATCTGACCTCTGTAACATTATACAAGTACCAGTGAGGGACCCATAATTGTCTGAACTTCATTGGGTGCATTTTCTTTTTTAAACTCTGCCAACTGAGCAGTGTCATTTACAAAGGGAGATCTGCTGTATGTATAATGTGCCCCACTTTACCACTGCTGTCATGACAGAAAGTGTGATGCATAACACATCACCGTGTTTGGTAACACCAAAAAGAAATTGCTATGTGGCCAGAAATAGATGGATTAGTCACTGTCTAATTTTCATTCCCCGCCTACTGAAATTAAGTCATTTGAGCAAAATCTATGAAAGGCTGAGGCACTTGGGCTGTTTTCATTGGAGAAAAGAAGGTTTAGGGGTGATTTGATAGAGGTGTACAAGATGATTAGGGGTTTAGATAGGGTTGACCATGAGAACCTTTTTCCACGTATGGACTCAGATATTACGAGGGGGCATAGCTTTAAATTAAAGGGTGGTAGGTATAGGACTGATGTTAGGGGTAGATTCTTTACTCAGCGAGTCGTGAGTTCATGGAATGCCCTACCAGTAACAGTGGTGGACTCTCCCTCTTTATGGGCATTTAAACGGGCATTGGATAGGCATATGGAGGATAGTGGGCTAGTGTAGGTTAGGTGGGCTTGGATCTGCGCAACATTGAGGGCCGAAGGGCCTGTACTGTGCTGTATTTTTCTATGTTCTATGTACTTTGAATTAGTAGCAATTGAGATCCTATTTGGCAGGAATGAATTATGAATCATAGAAAATTAATATGCAGGTATAACAAGTAATTAGAGAGGCAGATGAAATACTGACCTCTACTGAGAGGATGCTGAAGTATAAATGTTGAGAAATATTTCTACAATTGTACTAGAAATTGGTCAGACTGCATCTGGAGTACTATGTAGAACTTGACCATATTTGAAATATATGCATGCATTCAAAACAGCTTTGGGATGGTTTACCAGGCCAACTCCTGGGGTAAAATGGTTGACCAAGATGAAATTTATAAAACTGCAACATGATCTTGAAATGTAATATTCTGAGGGGAGTCAACAAGATAGATGCTGTGAGGATGTTTCCTCTCCTGGGGAAATCCAGAACTGGAGATTTTCATGGAGGAATTTCTTAGTGTCAGTAATCTTCCAAATGCTGTTCCATAGATAGTAGTGAGGCTGGGCATTGAATATATTCAAAACTGATTTGGACAGATTTAGGATCAATAAAGGGATTGAGGAATTATTTTCAGAGGGTGCTGTCATTGAGGAATTGAACTTAAGGTTACAACCAGGACTCAGCCATGATCTTAATGGACAGCTGAGCATGAGAGAGCTGATGGTATAGATAGTTATGTCCGAGATATTACTTGTCACAAACCGTGGTCCCCATTTTTTGGAAGCCAAATAAAGCAAAGGTCTTGCTGATCAAGAGAATAAAATATCTAAATAGCGAGCTTGTAGTTTAACTGGCAAATTTGAAATGAGCAAAAACAAAAGATTCGTAACTTTTAAGCGATTGTACACGTCCGATAACGGCAGTGGACACAATGTCACCATTTTTACACGTCAACCTCAGCCAAGCTCAAAGTTTTACACTGGCAAACTGCTTCGCTCAAATATCCACAGCAGTGTGGGGATGAAGGGCTGATTCGTTTCTTACACCATCTAGCGGCCAGGCAGTAATGGCGAAGAGAGCTGCACGCAGTGCGACTGAATAGCTGCAGGAGCACCTTAGTGGCAATGCACTTACTTGCCCGCACACAGATGTTGGTTTGGCTCCTGTCCGTCGCGCTAGCTAAATCAGCATCTTATTTAAAAATGGCAAGTTCTTCATGGCAGATGCGAACATTTATAAATCACGAAAATTAGATTGGAAAAAGTTGGTTCATAGTAGCGGGTGTAGTTGTAAACGGCAAAATGTATGACAACTTTTGCTTTCGATAAACACGGGAGTCGGTGTCAGCGAGAGCGCCCCACTGCGATCCCTTGATGATAGAAATGAGGTAAATTGCTCAGACACTTCCTCTCCTGGAAATTCAACGGTATAGCAGCTCTGAAATTAACTAGAGCCACGTTTTAAGCGCCCCGAACCAATTTATGCCATTTTTTGGGTAAATTGTTAATGTAAAAATACATGATAGAATTTCAGACAGCTATAAGATTTCTCGGGTGACATTATTCACCCGGTAACGTATTCGCGCAATCTCACCCCTAAAGATCTGTACTCACCAGCTGAATACTGCAATTCTTCCCAAAATCTGTTGGAGATCCCTGTAATGCGACTCAAATTTAACTTCAAGTTGTCGACCCGACTTTTGGGGCTAAAAACAAAGATTAAAGAAGAAAATAAAAGCTTCCAAACAAGCCATATTATTCACAAAATATAAACCGTTTCGAGTGTGTGGGGGAGGTGGGGGAGGTATTGAAGAGGTAGAAATTAGAAAACATTAAATTATAAGCTCCAGGAGATGATATTTATGTGACAGTCTGAAGGATGTCAAAACAGTAGGAAGAACAAATTTAAAAAATAAGTCTAATGGATCTGTATAGTTCTGGTGTTTTAACATTTATTTCAGAAAAAAAGAGGACTCTAATGCTGTACGTCATTCCCTGGACACAGAGTGCTATTTGTCGATCGGATGGGGAACACACGACGATTTTCCTGAAGCTTTAAGACCGTATCAATATTAACAATTGGAACTAGAAAGGAAATAAAGAATTGCAAGTCCAGCTCCTCTGTGGACAGAAGGACTTACCTTTAAAGTACCCCCAGCCAGGCAAAACGTACCGAGTTTGCTGATATTTGGTTGGATACATTTGGTTACGACCCTAACTAGATGAACTATTTTAATATTGCTCCTCTTAGTTGAATTTTGGAAGGGCTGGTGAATGCAGGGGAGTCCCAGTGGTCAGTCCCTGTCTAACCTGGATCTCACTCTGTCCCTCGGCTCCCTCCGACCCTGTGCTCCTAGCTCTCGCCTTTCCTCCTTACCCCCGTCTCTCCCCAGATTTTGATCGTCTCCTGCCCCCTCTAAAATTACTTGTTCATCTTCCTGCTGTTTTATACCGGCTCCAGCCGGTCTTTTTGCGCACACACCGGCGTGCGCGCTCCCCTCTCTCTCCATCATCTCCGCGTGCGCGCACACCAGCGTGAACGCGCACCACCATCCTCCGACTGGCGCTCCCTATTTTCCGAGCGATGCACTTGCCCCCAGCTTCCTCAACCCCCTCCCCCGGCCCCAGCTGTTGGGAGCGCGCCCCCGTCTCCAACTGCGGAGGTGGGTGGCCGCGCATCTTTCTGGCAGCATCCCCCGGGAGCGCGCGTCCGGGGGGAGGGGGGTTCGCGTGCACGAAAGCAGTTGCCGCCGGGTTCAGCAGGTTTATACCGGTCCAAAGCGAATTGGAAAACAAAACCCGGATCGTACTGTGGTTCCACCTTAAGATGGAGTTGATGAAGAGGTAACATCGGAAAGAGAAGCATTCTTGCCATTTTCAAACTGCTTTGTCTCTTTCTCCCTCTCCTCCCTTCCCCACTCCATCTCCCAATGTCAATGCCTCCGAGAAAAGGTTCTTCCTATTAAAAGTTGCATTTTTTTGTTCTTTGCAACGTTATCTCCTCGTATCTGGGGTTCTTCCCCCCTGTGGTTAGAGGCCACCTTCAGAGCTCAATACCTTCGCGGAAGTTTGTCCAATTCAGAATTTTTTTTCCATTCAGTGAAAACCTGCCTGAACACCCTCAGCGCTGTCGACTTCTTCTGTCACCTCATTGCAGGCGAAGGTGGATGTGACTATTGCAGAAAGATCTAATTGGCACAACATTCATGTTTTGAGCTGCTTTGGCAATTATTATTCATCCAGAAAGCATTAATGATTACGAAAGCCTGGTATAAAGTCCTTTTTTTAACTACTTAGGATAATTAATTAACCAATTCCTAGTGATCTTATTGAAGGAAATTTCAAGTGCTCACCAGATTAAGAAAGGAGGTGAAAAACACTGATGATTCAGGAACAAAAACAGGAAGTGCTGGAGAAAACCAGCAGGTCATGGAGAGAAAAACTGAGTTAATGTTTCAAGTCCAGTGACCATTTGGCTGAACTGAGGATTCAGAGAGTTGGAGTGCATTCCAAAGAGTGGTGACTGAACTTGGAAATCATTCTCAGAATTGTTCTCATACAACTTGAGGCCATTCAACCCTTCATGCTTGCCAGGGTTCTTCAAATGAGCATCATTATTTTGTGGCAGCCTCCTGCTTCCCACCCCCCTCCCCCCAATAACCTTGTGCATTATTTCTATCCAAATAATCATCCTCTTAAATGCCTCAGTTGAACCTACCTACACCACATTTCTGGGCAGTGCGTTCCATATCCAAATGACTTACTGTATGGAAATTGTTTTTTTTCCCCTCACATCACCCTTCTTTAGCTCCTCACTTTAAAGCTATGCCTTCTTCTTCTTGTTCCTTTAGGAACATGGCATTTGCGAGAACAACTGTATATATGTTATCACTTTTAACACAGTTAAACGTCTCAAAGTATTTTACAGAAATGTTCTCAAACACACTGACACCAAGCCCAAAAGACAGTGAGAGATGATATTGGATCTAAGGAGCAAAACATTGAATCCATTTGGTGGAGATCAAGAATAGTAAGGGGAAGAAGTCACTGGGGGGAGTAGTCTATAGGCCACCCAATAATAATGCTACAGTGGCACAAGCGATCAATCAGGAAACATGTGATGCATGTAAAGATGGAATGGCAGTAGTCATGGGAGACTAACATGCACATTGATTGGCTGAATCAAGGCAGTCTTGAAGAGGAGTTCATAGAACTCATCCGTGATAACTTTCTTGAAAAGTATGTTACTGAACCTACAATGGAGCGTGCAAACCTAGATATGGTCCTACTGCTCCTCGGATGCTGCCTGAACTGCTGTGCTTTTCCAGCACCTCTAATCCAGAATCTGGTTTCCAGCATCTGCAGTCATTGTTTTTACCTGTGTACTGAGACAGGTAAAACTAATGATCTCATAGTTAAGCATCCTCTTGGAAAGAGAGATCACAATATGATCAAATTTCAAATACAAATGGAGAGTGAAATAGTATCATGGAAGAACAGGGTGTTATGCTTAAAAAAGGGAAACTATAATGGGGGTGGGGGGGGGAGGCGGGAGGAAGGATTCCGATAAATTAGACTGGGAACACACAAAGTTATATGCTGGAACAGTTGAGGAACAGTAGAGGACTTTGAAAGAGATTTTCCACAGTGCTCAAGGAAAGTATATTCCGGTCAAAAGCAAGGATAACAAGAGTAGAAAGAGTCAGCCTTGGATAACCAAGGAAATGAAGGAAGCCATCCAATTAAAAGCTCAGGCTTACAAAGGTGCCAAGAGTAGTGGGAAACAGGAAGATAGGGGAAACTTGAAAAAGCAACAAAGAACCAGACATCAAGCAATAAAGCAAAGAAAGATGGATTATGAATGCAATCTAGTACAGAATATTAAAAAAAGTAGGTTTTTTAAATAAATATAGACAATGAAAACGGGTGGCTAAAGTAGATGTAGGTCCCTTGCCGAATGAGAAAGAGGAATTAATATTGGGTAATGCTGAAATGGCCGAGGCCTTGAATAACTATTTTGTGTCAGTCTTCACATAAAGATGTGTCTAACATGCCAAAGAATGATGTCAAGGATATGATGGGATAGTGTTAAGTAAACTTGAGGGGCTAAAGGTAATTGTTGGCTAGTTAGCTTAACAACTGTAGTCAGGAAAATGCTGGGAGCTATTATTAAAGAAGAAATAGTGAGACTTCTGGATGAAAAGGGTTCTGGGCAGATGCAGCATGGATTCAGGAAGGGAAGGTTGTTTGACAAATGTACTGGAGTTCCTTGAGGGTGTAACAAGCATGGTGGATGGAGGGCAACAAGCAGAAGTTGTATACTTGGATTTCTAGAAGGCATTCGATAAGGTTCCACATAAAAGGCTCATTCAAAAGATTTGAATGCATGGAGTTGCAGGAAATGTACTAGCATGGATAGAGGACTGGTTAATCAATAGAAAGCAGAGAGTTGGGAGAAATGGGTGTTTCTCTGGTCGGACATCAATGTTGAGTGGGATGCTGCATGGGATGATGTTGGGCCCATAAAAATTATTTGGAAGAGGGGACCGAGTGTAATATATCCAAATTTGCTGATGACAGTAATTTGAGTGGAAAGGCAAACTGTCCAGAGGATGTGGAGGGTCTGCAGAGAAATTTAGATAGGCTAAGTAAATAGGTAAGGGTCTGGCAGATGGAGTACGACATTAGTAAATGTGTGGTTATCCATTTTGGAAATTGTGCAGAGAGACTTAGCTCTGCTTGGACATGAATCATTAAAAGTTGTTTTGTGGGTGCAACAGGTACTCAGGAAGGCAAATGGAATATTGGCTTTCATTGTTAGAGGGATTGAATTTAAGAGCAGGGAGGTTCTGCTGCAATTGTGCAAGGTTTTCTAGATTTCTAACAGAGTGGAAACAGGCCCTTCGGCCCAACAAGTTCCACACCGACCTGCCCCACCCAGACCCATTCCCCTGCATTTACCCCTGCACCTAACACTACGGGCAATTTAGCATGGCCAATTCACCTAACCTGCACATTTTTTTTTGGACTGTGGGAGGAAACTGGAGCACCTGGAGGAAACCCACGCAGACACGGGGAGAATGTGCAAATTCCACACAGTCGCCTGAGGCGAGAATTGAACCTGGGTCTCTGGTGCTGGTGCTTCTAACCTCTGTGCCACCCATTGGTGTTGGTGAGGCTGCACTTGGAGTATGTGCCAGTCTGCTCTCCTTACTTGAGGAAGGATTTACTGGCTTTGGAGTCAGTGCACAGGAGGTTCACCAGGTTGATTCTGGGGTTGAGGGGGTTACTGTATGAGGAGAGGTTGAGCTGCCTGGGCCTGTACTCACTACAATTTAGAAGAATAGAGAGGATCCTATAGAAACATATACATTTATGAAAGGGACAGATAAGATAGAGGAAGTGAAGTTGTTTCCACCGGTGGGTGAGACTAGGACTAAGGGACAAGGCCTCAACATTTGGGGGAGTAGATTTAGGTCAGAGATGAGGAGGAACTGCTTTTCCCAGAGAGTAGTGAATCTATGGAATTCTCTGCCAAAGGAAGCAGTAGAGGCAGCTTCATTAAGTATATTCAAGACACAGTTGGATGGGTTTTTGCATGGTAGGAGAATGAAGGGTTATGACGATAATGCAGGTAGGGGGAGCTGAGACAATGGATAGATCAGCCATGATCTTAATGAATGGCTGAGCAGACTCGACAGGTCAAATGGCCTGCTGCTGCTTCTACTACTGTAAAATATGGCAATTGCTCAAAATCTTGAACAAAGAGATTAGCTTCAAGGAAGAAAGAGAAGGGATGATGTTTTCGAAGACACCGCCAGAATTTGAAGTCCAGACACTGAAAACATGACAGCTAGAAACATATAAAATTGGAATACTTAAGTGATTGGAATTACAAAAGTGCAGAGATCCTGGAGGAATAGAAAAGGGTTACAGAGATGGAGAAAAGCCAAACCATGGACAAACATTCTCCTATCAGCTTTGAAAATGAGCATGAGAATTTTTAGATCAAGACATTGCACAGACAGCAGTCAATGTGAGTTCATGGTTGATAGGTGAATGGAACTAGCTGTGAGATTTGAATGGCCTTAGGTTTATCGAGGGTAGAACATTGGTTGGGTAATAATGTGTTGGGAAATCCAAATCTAGAGATAATGAAGGCAGAGATGAGAGTTTTGGCAGCCGAGGCAGAAACACAGTCAGGCAATGTTACAGCAGTAAGAGTAGGCAGACTCAGTGATGTTGCTGATATGTGGTTGGAAAAGTTAATTTCCAGGTTAAATGGGCCACCATGGAAGCAATCGGACTCGGCTTTAGACAGCTGCAGGGAAGAGGGATGGAGTCAGTGGCTACACAATAGAATTTTTGTCTATCTTATATAACTCACAATGTTGCATCAGAGACCCTGTTTGTAAGCTGGCAAACATGATTTTCTTTTCTCTTTCCTGGTAAGCTCTAAAGTTAATGATTAGCTTTGTGGCTGTGCTCTGCACTGTACTGTCTCCAAGTGTTTGAACTCCCTTGAATTTTGGTGACCAAAACTGTATATATGCTGTATTCATGTCGTGGTTTGATTAAAGCACAGTACAGATGAACAAATCTTTACACTGGCTTCTACTCAACTATTTTGCCTATGTTTTTCAACAACAACTTACATTTGTGTCATGCATTTAACACAGTCTAATATCCCCAAGGCACTTGACAAGAAGGATATCAGTAAAACCACTAAGCCACAGAAAGAGATTTAAGAACAGATGACAAGAAACTTCATCAAATAGAGAAGTTTTAAGGAAAATCTTTAAAGAAGAAGGAATGCTTAAATAGGAAATTCCAGATGGGCAGTTGAAAGCACAGCTGTCATCAGTGGAGCGGCAAATTCAAGAATGTGCAAGAGGCCAGAATTGGAAGAGGAAAGAGATGCACCAACATGTAGGTTTGCAGATAGATACTGAGATGAGAAAATGCAAGGCCATTGAAGAATTTTACAATTAGAGTGTTTTAAAATTGAGGCATTGTTAGACCAAGATCCACTAAAGGACAGCACACATGAGTTTGATGAATAAAATAAGATATGCCATAAACTTTCAATAAGCACAAGTTTATGTTGGGTGTAAGATGAGAAGCTACCAAGAGAGTAGTGGAATAGTGAAATCCAGAGATAATAAAGGTCATATCAGAATTTCAACAGCCTCCATACTGCAACAGGGTCAAAGTTGAGATGTTATGGAGATAGAAATAGGGAGTTTTGTTGATAGTGTGTTTGGGTTAAATATAATATCAAGATTGTAAACAGCCTTGCTTTGCTTCATACAGTTGCCAGAGCTGGATAATGAGGGAATATAGTTCGTGGCATGCATCAACAACAAAGTCTTCAGTCTTCCCAATACTCAGTTGGAGGATAGTTTTGCTCACTCACTATTGTGTCAGACAAGCAGTAGGGCAAATCAGATACAGTGGAGATGGATTCATGAGTTGGGAGTGATATAGAGCTGATTACCATCAGTATACATAGGAAATCTGTCATATATTTGGCTGATATTACTGAGGACTAACACATTGGTGTGAAGTAAATGGGAGATAAGGTTAGACCTTTGGGGAATCTCAGATGGGCCAGCACAGGTGGGAGAGGAAGCCATATCTGTTATTTGAAAGTTGAGAATGGAACCAAACCAGGATAGTCCACAAAGGTAGATGATGGAGAAGAAGCATTGAAGGTGAATGGTGTGGTCAACTCCAGGACATATCTGCAGGATTCCTTTATGGTAGTGTCCTAGATCCAACAATCTTTAGTTACTTCATCAATGACCTTCCCTCTGTCATAAGGTCAGAAGTGGGGATGTTTGCTGATGATTGCACAGTGTTCAGCACCATTTGCGACTCCTCAGATACTGAAGCAGTTCATGCTCAAATGCAACAAGATCTGGACAATATCCAGGCTTGGGCCAACAAGTGGCAAGCAACACTCATGCCACACAAATGCCAGACAATGACCATTACCAGTAAGAGATACTCTCATCACTACCTCTGGACATTCAATGGTTTTACCATCATTGAATCCCCCACAGTCAAGATCCTTGGGGTTACCATTGACCAGAAACTCAACTGGACTCACCACATAAACGCAGTGGCTACAAGAACAGGTTAGAGACTATGGAAATTGCAGCAAGTAATTCACCTCCTGACACCCCAAAGTCTATCCACCATCTACAAGGCAAAATTCAGGAGTGTGATGAAATGCTCTCAACTTGTCTGGGTGGGTGCAGCTCCATCAACATTCAAGAAGCTTAACACCATCCAGGACAAAGCAACCCGCTTGATTGGTACCACATCAGAACATTCAATCCCTCCACCACAGGTGCTCAGGAGCAGCAGTGTACACTATCTACAAGATACACTTCAAAAATTCACTAAAGATCCTTAGATAGCATCTTCCAAATGTACAACCACTTCCATCTAGAAGAACAAGGGCAGCAGGTACTTGGAACACCATCACCTGCAAATTCCCTCCAAGCCACTCACCACCCTGACTTGGAAATATACCGCTATTCCTTCACAGTCGTTGGGTAAAAAATCCTGGAATTCCCTCCTTACCGGCATTATGGGTCAACCCACAGCAAGTGGATTGCAGCGATTCAAGAAGGCAGCTCACCACCACCTTCTCAAGGGCAAATAGGGATGGGCTATCAATGCTGGCCAGCCAGTGATGCCCAAGTCACACAAATGTATTTAAAAAGAAACTGAGTTGAAGATTGCAGATTATTTGGAAGACGGTAAGGAGGAATAGTTTATCACTATCCCAGTTGCAGGGATATTAGTTATGACATTAATAAGAGTCTTTTCAGGGCTACAGTGTTACTGGAAACTTGGTTGGAGGGATCCAAGCATGAAAAGAAAAAAAGATGGATACACATTTGGAAAAGGACAAAGTGGTCGAGGACTGCAGAGGAAACCAAGGCTTGAGACAGCGTGATAGTTAATAATGACAGAAAGAGGGGTGTATAAGAGAGGTTTTTGATAGGTTTTGTCTCAATCTTTTTAACTACAGAGGAACCTCAATTACCCAGCATTCAATTATCCAAGTTTTGGACTATCCGGCAAGATTGCAAGGTCCCAATGCTTGGCTAAACGATGTTATCTAGCATTCAATTATCCGGAATTCAGTTAACCAAACAAAATACTCCCTGCATGTGTCCTTTGGATAATCGAGGTTCCTCTTCAATACCCAAATGCTGTAAGTCCTCGAAGGAGGGGGTGTTAGCAATTCTAGAAAGTGTAAAAATAGGTAAGTGCCTTGTATTGGATGGGATTTATCCTAGGATTCTCCGGAAGTTTGGGGGGAGATTCAGTGTTAAGGAGTGAATGCTGAAGGTGCCAATCAAGCAGGCTGGTTTATCTTGAGTAAAATTGACCTTCTTCAGTTTTGTTGCTGCTGTGCTTATTCAGGGAAATAGAGAATATTCCCTCACACTCCTGAATTGTGGCGAGTAGATGTTGGACGAGCTTTAGGAAGACTGGAGGTGCGTTACTTGTCCTCCTGTTGTACCTTTAGAAATTATGTAGATGAATGGTAACCCCAGGATTTTGATGGTAAGGAATTCAGTTATGGTTCTGGTCTTAGCTATTTAATTGTAGCCAAAGAATCATCTGAAATGGTATTTCCTCCAACTCTTATAGAGTTATTTTGTGTATCCCTCAAGATCCCACCCTTAACCCCTCTTATTTCTTATCTACGTGCTACCCTTAGGCAACAGCAATTGAAAACACGATGGTCATTTCCACTAGATGCTGACAACACTCATCTGTACCTGAACACCACCTCACTCAATCCCTCCACTGCCACTAAATTAAACTGCCTGTGCTGCTGTCCAACATTCAGTCGTGGATGAGCTAAGATTCCTCTAAATATTGAGAAGACTAACATCATTGTCTTTGGTCACCAATGCAGCATTTACTCCTATCAATGAACTCCAACCCTCTTTGTGGTAACCATCTGATGCTGAACCAGACTGTTTGTAACTGTGTTAGTTCTTGATTAGGTGACACAAAATCAAACATGGGACATTCAGCCAAGGAACTTGACTTTGAACTGAATAAACCAAGAAACACGCCATTTACCTGCTGCTACAACCTTCAACCAGCAAGTTTCTGCTGTGCTATACTAATGTATACTGATAACTGTCACAGTGGACATGGAAATCAGATGAGTAAACAAACTCAGTGGGTAAAACTCCTGCTCATTTGGGGCAAATATGGCAGTACCTTCTGGATTAGATTATAGTAGGATTATTTTTACATTTTCTTTAATTTCTTATTGAAATGTGAATTAGTTGCCAGTATGTGGGTGTTTAGGCTTTGAAGTTTTCATCTGCTTTGCAAAGAAGGAACACGAAGATGCGTTCATCATGTCTCTTACAACTTTTTGTTTCAGTCCTCAAATGGGTCTGTTTCAGACCATTTATCATTCTTCTCCATTGGCATAAAGTTTTCAGCATTTCATGCTGAAATAGAGATCTGTGCATTTCAGTTTCAAGCACTAAATCTAACAGCCAGTTCCTTCAGTTGGAATTTAAAGTCAGGATTGACATATTGGTTTTGACACTTGTATGCTGGTAGCACTTGCCTATTGTACTTCTTAGATTCCACTAATTATTACAAAGAGAGTATTGCCATAGCATTTGATAAACTGTAAACCAACTGAATGTTTGCGATAACAAATATGGAAGTTTGGGTAAACTTAGCAGAGCTGGCTGTAACTGTGGAGAGAGAAGCAAAGTTTACTTTTCAAATACAGCATGACTTCTGCACTGAAAGACATTGAAAAGTGTTTTTCTTGTGACTGTGACAGAGGTGGAGGGGGAGTGAAGGGAACAGATGGTGTAGAAGCTTAGTGCAAAAGACAAAGGGGTTGTTAATGATGGTGAAAGAGAAAAAGATGTAAAATGGGTGTAAATTAAGGTGTTTGTCTCAGATTTCAAGCATACACAGTATTTTGTTTTGCTTTTAATGTGTGCGATAAAATTTTTCCACTTGAGGCACTAGAAGGGAAAAGCATTCATTTTTGAAAAATGCTTAAAAGAATCTCAGTCTCTAAGCCATACAGATAGAGAGGTCTCAATTTTGATCCCTACTTTGTGCCAAGTAAGTAACGTTTACACACAATAGGTATAAGGGAACTGGAAATAGCTGTGGCATCCATAGGTTATAAAACGGACAGCTGGCCCAGATAATGCTTTCTGACTGGTATCCATTCCTTTTGGAAATATGCACTCGGTGATGAACTGAGAAAATTTTCAGGTTTGAGCAGGAAACTATTGAATGACCGTTACACTTGAATCATATCCCAGTAAAGACAGAATATCTTCAAGGAAGGAGCAAATAACATCTGAGGAAAATAAAGTAAAAAATATGGATGGGCAGAACTACAAGGCAAACAAATGGAAGGATGAGCTATGGAGAAGGGAGAAGAATTAGAGACATGGAGGATTGAATGTTTTTAATCCAACTTTTTTAAAAAAATGTTCCACTGAGCAAACACAGTTTTTCCAGACTTGGGTGCCCAGAGCATTTTAACACTCGTAAGAATATTTTCATAACACTATTGCTATGGTTACTAATGCAATTTCCTAATACAAGGGAGGGGAGAGATAAGAGAATTCATGATTTCCATGGAAAACGAATGGAATTGTGGAATGCATTTTCCCATAAAAAACATTTCCTAGATCTATAGCTTATAATAAAAGGAGTATTTTGGTAATCGAGCCACTGAAATAGCAGGTTGAAGTCTTACGCTGATAGCATCATGCTGTATGATCTTCAAAATATTACTGAAGATCTTTAAATGCAGTATTACAAAATCAGAATTTGGCTGATTTCATCTCAGTAAAACTCAATAATACCCCTAGCATTCATAGTGATAGAGTGAGAAAGAATAGCAGTCATCTATATCTTTTGTTTAAGTCCTCAGGTACATCTGTTTCAGACCATTTATCATGCTTCACTATTGGCATGAAGTTTACAGCACTCCATGCTGAAATAGAGGTCTCTGCATTTCAGTTTCAAGTGCCAAATTTAGACCTTCTAAAGGAAGCAATATAAGGAGAAGACGGCTGCAGTGACTGTTGCATAGAGTATATGGAATCAGCTCCAGTAAATACAAGTCTGGAGAGAGAGAGGTTGTATTGTAATAAGTTATTGATATTTCCTATTTCTTCCCAGTATCTTAATTTTTTAATGCAACTGTCACAGTAACTATTTGTGTCACTAGTGAAAAGGTGTATAAAAACAAAAGCCACAAAATTTGGTTACGTAGTATTGTGTTCGGACTCCAAATGATACACACCTTACATGCACTGTTCTGGTGCCCATTTTGGATAGGTTGTTAGTATGGGAGCAGGGGGCTTGAGCTGGAAGTATATGGAAAAGGCAGATTGTTGTGGCTGTCAGTGACTTGACTCCAGCAGTGCTATTTTCATACTTAACAGTGCAGCTAATCGCCACTTGTGATTTTGCAGGAAAGACTCGCCAACCAGTGCTATTTAAAGGGATCATCTACTTCGTTCAGGTTAGTTTGTGATTGATTTCTGCCAGCTGTTGCTGAGTTGGTGGAAGTGTTTGAGAATTTACTGCTAGTTCAAGTTGTGAAATGCCACACAAAGTTGTACATCACAGTTTGCACTTCAAGGGTCCTGCTCAGACCACTAGTTCTTAATTATCTGTTTCAAGCCTCACACATGCAGCAAGTCAGACATAATGGGATAGGAGGAAACAAAGGAGGTCAGGCCGTTAAGTGAAGGAGGGGGAGAAGAAAGGCTCTAAGGAAAAGGCTCTAAGGAAGAGGCAGTGTCCACCCATGGTCTTTAGGAGTCTCCACTGCAGCATCAGTGATGAATAATGTGTGTGATGTCTCCACTTCATAAAGAAGGTGCTCATTGAAATCTGATACCTGTCAGAGTGATAACAATTTCAGAATAGGGCAAAAGAGGCATTGCTCATGGCTATAAAAGGGATCTTGGCCTTGAGGACTTTTTTGTTGTTTCATTGGGCTTCTGCCGTAGAAACAGGTGATTTTCCAAAACCTTGCAGTCTGCTAGATGAGGGCTATCATCCAGCCTCTGTCAGCAAAAAAAAGCTTACTACATTTTCTCTTGCCATAGAGAAGCAAGGAGATTGAGCTTTGAGCTTTCAGCTTTGCAAGGAAAGCAGGTTTTTCTGTGATGCAAAATGCTAACGAATATGTACTATGCAAGCATTGTATACAAATCTACTGATACAGAGTAACTTGAATGGGTCCTTTTCTCCAATGTCCAGCTGATGTGTGATCTCCATAAACATATCATATTGCCTTAGCTTTGTAACAATTCACTGTGCTATTTACAATTGATCTGCCATGAGCAACTGAAGTGGGGTGGGAGGGAGATTTGCTAGGTAATGAATTGACTCATGATCCCAAAGTGTAATCTTCATAGAGGACGGTGATGTGTCAGGAATGTCATTGGATTAATAATCCAAATACCCATTACAATATCTTCTACTCAACCTGTTCAGAGATTACACCTCAGGACCAGGTGAGACTTGGTCACCTAGGCTCAGAGGTAGGGACACTAAGCCTGCACCAAAACAGCCCCCAAGGTTCAGGCTAATGCTCTGGGAATGTAGATTCAAATCCCACCGGCAGCTGGCAGAATTTAAGTTCTAGTAATAAATCTGAAATATAGTACTATTCTCAGTAGTGGCAACCATGAAACTATTTTCCATTTTCATAAAAGCCCAATTGGATCATTGAGATTCTTTACAGAAGAAAATTAGAATTAGAATCCCTACAGTGTGGAAACAGGCCCTTCAGCCCAACAAGTCCACACTGACCCTCTGAAGAGTAATCCAACCAGACCGTTCCCCTACCCTATATTTACCGCTGACTAATGCACCTAGCCTACACATCCCTGAACACTATGGGCAACTCGCCTAACCTGCACATCTTTGGATTGTGGGAGGAAACTGGAGCACCCGGAGGAAACCCATGCAATATGGGGAGAATGTGCAAATTCCACACAGATGCCCGAGGGTGGAATCAAAACCAGGTCCCTGGCACTGTGAGGCAGCAGTGCTAGCCACTAAGCCACCATGCTGCCCTAAAATCTGCCATCCTTACTCTGTGTGACTCCAAACCTGAAGCAAGATCTTGACTCATAACTCCTGTCTAAAATGACTTACCAGCCAGTCAGTTCAATGGCAGTTAGGGATGGAAAACAGGATCTAGCCTTGCCAATAACAACATTATCACATGAAAGAATAAAGGAAAATAAAAAGTATGGGTTTAGGAAAGCTCTTGTAGCCAAAGGAGATGTCATCAAGCACAACATTAAGGTGTGTAACAAATGGTTCCACCATCTCATTCTGCAGTATCTCCCTTGAGTGACTCATAACTCATTGTGTCTACTGCATTTTTTAAATGTTCATCAATAGGATGTGGGTGTCGCTAGCTGGCCAACAGTTACTGTCAGTCCCGAGTTGCCCTTGAGAAGGTTATGGTGAACTGCCTTCATGAACTGCTGCAGTCTGCTTGCTGTGGGTTGACCCGCAATGTCATTAGGGACCGAATTGTAGGATTTTGAATCAGTGACTGTGAAGGAATGGTGATATATTTCCAAGTGGAAAGGTGAGTGGGTTGGAGGGGACCTTGAAGGTGGTGGTGTTCTGCTGCCTTTGACTTTCTAGATGGAAGTGGTTGGGGGTTTGAGAGGTGCTGATGAAGCATCTTTGGTGAGTTTCTGCAGTGCATCTTGTAGTTAGTACACACTGCTGCTCTTTATTATCAATGGTGGAGTGAGTAGATGTTTATGGATGTAGTGCCAATCAATCAGGCTGCTTTGTCCTGGATGGTGTCAAGCTTCTGGAGTGTAGTTGGAGCTGCACTCATCCAGACAAGTGGAGAGTATTCCATCACTCTTCTGACTTGTAGATGATGGACAGTCTTTAGGGAGTCAGGAGATGAGTTACTCACTGCAGTATTCCAAGCCATTGATACGCTGTTGTAGCCACTGTGTTTATGTGGTGAGTCCAGTTGAGGTGCTGGTCAATGATAACCACATGGTATTGATAGCAGGGGCTTCAGTGATGGTCATAGCCATCGAACGTCAATGGGTGGTGGTTAGATTGTCTCTTATTGGTGATGGTCATAGCCTGGCATTTGTGTGGCATGAATGTTAGTTGCCACTTGTCAGCCCAAGCTTGGATATTGTCCAGATCTTGTTGCAATTGAACATTGCTTCGCTGTTTGAGGAGTCACAAATGGTGCTGAATATTATGCTATCATTGGTGAACATTCCCACTTCTGACCTTATGATGGAGGGAATATCATTGATGAAGAAGCTGAAGATGGTTGGGCCTACGAAACTACCCTGAGGAACTCTACCAGAGATGTCCTGGAGCTGAGATGACTGATTGTCAACAGCCTCAACTGTCTTTCTGTGTGTCAGGTATGACTCCAACCACTGGGGATTTTTTCCCCCTGACACCAATTGATTCCAGTTTTGCCCGGGATCCTTGCTGCCACACTCAGTTGAATGCAGCCTTGATGTCAAGAGCTGTCACTGTCACCTCCCCTTTGGAATTCAGCTCATTTGTCCATGTTTGAACTGACACTGTAATGAGGTCAGGCGCTGAGTGACCCTGGCGGAACCCAAACTGGGTGTCACTGAGCAGGTTATTGCTGAGCAGGTGCTGCTTGATAGCATTTGATGACACCTTCTATCATTTTACTGACGATGGAGAGTAGCGCTGTAATTGGGCAGGTAGGATTTGTCTGCTTTTGTTTATGTACAGGACAACTTGGGCAATTTTGCACAATGTCAGGTAGATGCTGGTGTTGTAACTGTCTAGAAGTGCTTGACTAGGGGAGCGATAAGTTCTGGAGCATGAGCCTTCAGTACTACTGCAGGAATGTTGTCAGGGCATGTAGCCTTTTGCAGTATCTAATGTCTCCAGCCATTTCTTGATGTCATGTGTAGTGAATCGAATTGACTGAAGACTGGTATTTGTAATGCGGGGACTACTGGAGGAGGCCAAGCTAGATTATCCACATGGCCCTTCTGGCTGAAGATTGCTGTGAAAGCTTCAGCCTTATCTCACATTCTGGAAAGCTCAATCATTGTTAGAGGTCAGCCCCTGCCACCATGTATCCAGCAAATAGCTATCGAAGAAGTTAAGGGGAGATGCAATCGACCAAATGGACTGTCTTTGATTTACTTATGTCACTGCAGTACCAAGAACCAAATCCAATATCCTATTCAGCAACAGGCCTGCACTTTGCCATTCCTTACTCATTGATCATTACATCATCTTCATGGCCATAATGCTAAAAGAAAAGCCACACAAAACAGCCATCCTAAGCCAACTTTATAAAGAAAATTGTTCAACATTTCATCCAATAAATTATCAGATTACCCTTGTGAGTTCTCTCTGTGCTGTCTTTCATGTTCTTTTGCTTTTCCACGTGCTCCTATAGTGGTCTACCCCAGTGGCTGCAGCATGACTTGCAGAAGGCTGCTGGCTTGCAATGAGGGAACCTGCTTGAGGGATTTGCGTAAAGCCCTCAACTGGCTCTGAAGCCTGCAAGGCCTGGCCTCAGCCTGCATCTCCTTGGCATGTGTGCCGACAAACTGGAGAGGGTGGCTGGCTGGTAGACAAGGATGAGCACTGGTAGATTGGCAGTGATGATGGAATCAATCTTCCTGAGAGAGGACAGCAGGTTTTCGTTTCCCCTGAACCACTTCCAATTCCTGTGGCGGTATCTCAGTAATTCTAGTAACATCTTGCAAGATAGATTGTTGGACTGTTACAAATCCTGAAAATCCCTTTGAATTGCTATGATGGCAGCAGTCTGAGCTTGTGTGACTGCCAGCTAAATGGTGTGAAGCACTCTGACATTAGGTGGCTTCTTCTGGTGCTGCAACAGAAGCTGAAACATTGATGTTACATCATGGTTGGGTGCAGACATGTTGTAACGGAGTTTGCTATTAGTTACACAATAGCAGGATGAGCTTTCAGCTCCTCACAAAGCAGCGTGAAAGTTATTGCAAGCCTTCCTTTATTCTCCTTGATGATGCCACAGACTTTCTAAGGGGCATGGTGGCATAGTAGTTAGCACTGCTGCCTCACAGCACCAGGCAACTGAGTTCAATTCTCAGCCTTGGGTTACTGCATGTGGAGTTTGTGTATTTTCCCCTTGTCTCAATGGGTGCTTTGTTTTTTTCCTACAGTCTAAAGATGTTCAGGTAAGGTGGATTGGACATGCTAAATTGCCCTGTAGTGTGCAGACTGAGTGGATTAACCATGGGAAAAGTGGGGTTATGAGGATAGGATGGGGGATGTGGGTCTGGGTGGGATGTTCTACAGAGGGTCAGTGCAGACTAGATGGGCCAAATGGGCTCCATGTGCACTATATGGATTCTGTGATTCATGGCAACGCACAAAGCATTTCTGTATGCAAAATCACAACTTTTTTTTAGCATGTAACTCCTTCACAGTCCTCACTTTGAGTGCTCTGCAGCAAAACTGTGTAACGTCATCTTCCAGAGAGTTGGTACCTGCACTGCCCTTTCCCCAACCCAGCCTGCCAGCTGCTCATGCCCATGGTCCTAGCACATGCAGACCCTACTTCTAAGTCTCTCTCTAAAACTTAAATGCAGTATCACTATGAGATTGCCTAATGGGTTTTCTTCATCATCACTCTTATTCATATTTTGTGTCTTGTTTCTGCACCACTGTCTCTCCAGGTTGCAGTTATAGAGTCCGAGAGGTATACAGCACGGAAATAGACCCTTCAGTCCAACTTGTCTTTGCTGACCAGATATCCTAAACGAATCTAGTCCCATTTGCAAGGATTTTTCCCATATCTCTCTAAATGTTTCCTATTCATGTACCCATCCAGATGCCTTTTAAATGTTGTCATTGTACCCACCTTCATCACCTCCTCTGGCAGTTCGTCTGATACACACATCAACCTCTGTATGAGAAAAGTTGCCCTCAGGTTCCTTTTAAATCTTTCCCTCTCACCTTAAACCATTGCTCTCTAGCTTTGGACTGCTCTACCCTGGGAAAAAGGCCTTCACTGTTCTACCTATCCTTGAGTGGCATGGTGGCTCAGTGGTTAGCATGCTGTCTCCC
Source organism: Hemiscyllium ocellatum (assembly GCF_020745735.1). Classification (NCBI taxonomy): domain Eukaryota; kingdom Metazoa; phylum Chordata; class Chondrichthyes; order Orectolobiformes; family Hemiscylliidae; genus Hemiscyllium; species Hemiscyllium ocellatum. Next base: position 21,002,298 of record NC_083425.1, on the reverse strand, counting down.
AGTGCCAGGGACCCGGTTCGATTCTACTCTCATTCGACGTCCTCCATGTGTCTGTGTGGGTTTCCTGGGGGCACTCTGGTTTCCTCCCACAGTCCAAAGATGTGCAGCTTAGATGGATTGGCCCTGTAGTGTAGATGTGCAGGGTAGGTGGGTAGCCATGGTAAGTGCAGGGTTACAGAGATAGAGTAGGAGATGGGTCTGTGTGGGATGCTCTTCAGTGTAGACTCAATGGGTTGAATGGCCTGCTTCCACACTGTAGGGATTCTTTGATCCTAGGCCCCTCATGATTTTCTAAATCTCTAATAGGTCATCCCCCAGCCTCCAGCCCTCCAAGGAAAAAAGCCTCAGCCAATTCAGCCTCTCTCTGTAACTCAAACACTCCAATGCCAGCAATATTTATGTAGCAGGGTGATCAGAATTGTATGCAATAAAGTGGCCTCACCAAATTCCTGCACAGCCTCAACATGATGTTCTAATTCCTGTACTAATGCAGTGACCAATGAAGGCAAGTGTGCCAAATACCTTCTTCACCACCCTGTCGACTTGCAACTGCACTTTCAAGTCTTGGATATTCAAAAAGAGAAAGGCAATGGTTGGAATGGTTACAGTCCTGAGGAGATTGATCAGCCACCATATCTTTGCCAGCACTTTGCAGCAGTAGAGTAACTTGGCTCTCTCCCCCGCCCCAGCTCCACTTTATTTTTAGATGGATGGAGTGATGGAGAAAGGAAGGAGCATAACAAGATATACACATTTTGGTTGGCTGCAGTATAAATCAGAGAGATTTTGAATGAGGTGGATGTGAGAAGGTTTCCTTATTGCCACTGACTGAGGACCGAATCATTGGAGGACCCTTTCATCCAATGAAAGTAAGCCTAGCCCGTCAGGCTGAGGAGATGTAGCATGCCCACGCCCTGCTGTTTGTGCACCTCCTTGTTTGACATATGTGATGCAGTCTCTGGGCGAAGTGTGCACTTCACGGTTGAGTAGCTGGCAGCACTTGAGGGCTGTAAGATCTGGTTGTTAGGCTTGCCACACTGCTAGGTGTGTGAGGTTAAGGTCATAGTTTAATGGGTTTAAAGAAAGTGAACTGAGCAATGTGTGAGGCTAGCGCTCTAGTTGATGGGATATGGTGCTTGAGGTTGGCTTCAATGACCTTGATAACTAATGTGGCAACATTGCGCATTTTACAAACTGCAGGTCCTCAGGCCGACAAAGCTTGCATTAACTATGATGAACCAGTTCTCGTTCTTTTTACTGTGTCTGTTTGGGGTAAGGCCTCCTGTTATCTTCTGAGGAGAGCATGTCTCTCCTCTTCCAGCAAGGCCTCCAGCGCTGCGTTAGGGAACATGAGAACAAATTCCTTGCTATCTTGTTGCCTTTTTTGTATTTTTCAGATATCCAAATCACTCTTAAATTGATTTGCATTCACTTACGTATATTTAAAATCATACCTAAGGATGACCAGAGATGCCCAAGTAGCTGTGGGCAACATGGCAGAAGAAACTAACCAGCAGGAGGGGTAGGAGAGCAGTGGGTTTACAACAACAAAGAAAACTTGGCAGACTAAGACCACACATGAGTTATGAATAGCATGAGCGACGTATTCTGACTTCCTGTGAACAAGGCCACAAGAGAGCTACTTGTTTATGTGAAACACTGAGCACACGAATACCTGAAAATATCTCAAATTAGGAATTGAGCAACTCAAATAGATCATAAAGCTGCAGCAAATCTTAATCAAACAATCTTAGTTACCTCCAGAAAAAAACACGATCAACATTTCTTTTATTACAGGGCATGGCTATTGGATCTATTCCCCAAAGGAAATGTAGATGAACATTCCTTTTGACATAAAACAATGCATCTTCTCATGTGCTGTATGGAATATATCAGGAAAGCTGCTTGCATTGTCAACCATTTAATACACCTGTACTGGTAGAACACATAAGGATAGAAAAATTTAGCTTCAAGTACTTGTCAGGAGAATCTACATGTGCACTGTTTTCACAGATATTGAAGAATAAAACGAAGAAACTCAACAGGTCTGACAGCATCTGTGGAGAGAAACTGTTAATGTTTCAAGTGTCTCCTTTAGAACCAAAGGGAAATGGAAATGTGTTGAAAGACAAAGGAGAAGGAGGATCACATAGCGCAAAATCATAGATCAAGATAGGTTAAAAGGCAGGAAAGATCAAAGGTCAGTGGTGACACAGAAAAAGGCAAGGGAGTGGTAATGGTGCAGTGTAATAAAGGAATAGAAAGCAGAGCTGTTCGAATTCCAAAAAGATATGGCAGCAAACTAAATAGATACTGGCATAAAAACATACTGTATGAGGGCAGACTTTATGGTATTGATCCAATGTTGATTTGAGAATTCTAGCCACCAGAATACACGAACACCAGCTAGCCACAAAAAGACACGACCCTCTCTCCCTCGTAGCCCTACACATGGATGAAAAAAAACCCACCATTTCAACTGAGACAACACATTTATCCTGGGACAGGCTAAGCAAAGACATGCCAGAGAATTCCTAGAGGCCTGGCACTCCAACACAACGCCATAAACAAGCACATAGATCTAGATGCCATCTATCAACCCCTCAGAAAACGAACAGGAAATTACATCATCACAAACCCCAGGAACCCCATCCAGGAGAAAGATATGAATAGAAAGCAGGAGACAACAGCTTCACTTCACTTGGAGGTCGCCACTGATGATGTTACCTAGCCAAGTAATGAAACGTCTGGATATCAAACCTACAGCTCAGCGAGCAAACCTACACCCTAAACCTCAACCTGAGCTACAAACCTTCACAAACCTTACAAGAATTCTAATGTTGAATGCCTTATCAGAAGATGAAATACAACTGTTTAAGGTTGTACTGGGCTTTATTTTAACATTGCAGTGGGCCAAGATAGAAGTATGAGCATGAGAGCAAGGTAGTGCATTAAAATGGCAATTCGCCAAATAATCAGGATCTGCTTTGATAACAGAGTGGAGGTGTTCTGGTCGCTAAAATGACCCAGATTCAAATTCTATCTGCGCCAGGAGTGAGCAATAACATCTCTGACCAGATTGATTAGAAATGTCCAGAGACATGTAAAAGTTTCTGACGTTAATGTTTTGAGCCAAAAGCAGTTGTATTTCAGTTCTGAGTTGTGTGGTACCTAGATTCTCACTGGAAATGCCATTACTGAACTGAAAGGATACTTTACAATATGAATATCACTGGCATCATATTCTTACTCATTGCAATCATATCACGATGCCTTCTATACAATTTTTTTCAGAAAGGGGAACTGTTTATGTCACAATTACTGGAAATTGCATCAGAACCACAAGCTTGTACATGATGTTACATGCTGACTGCATGAGAAATGTATAATGTCCCAATGTGGTATTTAAACAACCATTGAGAAGCTGTGCGATTTGCATTTTTGTTATCTGTCATGCATAATATTGCTTAATTTTCAAGTTTAAGTTCCCTGTTACAGTAAATTCTCTTGGATTCTTTAATTCTCTTCATTAGCAGTGTAAAATTTCCCTAACACTTTATCTCTTCCTTTTTTTAACACTTCTCTTAAAACTTACCTCCTTGTCCAAGCATTTAGAATCTCATTTATTTTTGATGACATCTTTGTGAAAGATAGAATGTTTTAAAGGCAAAATATTGTATATTTCATGTAGTTGTAATTTTGTACAAAGCATAGGGAAAATCTCCAAACTTTCCAAATGGACAGTTTGTCAGAGTTGTTATTGATGTTATTCAGCAGCTGAGGGTGAAGACTGGGTCATTATTTAAAATCTGATTGAAGATTTGTAGCTCGGGTATCCGTTGTTGTGGTTCTGCTCGCCGAGCTGGAAGTTTTTGCTGCAAACGTTTCGTTCCCTGGCTAGGGAACATCATCAGTGCTGTTGGAGCCTCGTGTGAAGCGCTGCTTTGATGTTTCTTCCGGTATTTATATTGGTTTGTTCTTGCCGCTTCCGGGTGTCAGTTTCAGCTGCAGTGATTTGTATGTGGGGTCCAGGTCGATGTGTCTGTTGATGGAGTTTGGGGATGAATGCCATTCATCCCCAAACTCCATCAACAGACACATTGACCTGGACACCATATACAAACCACTACAGCTGAAACTGACACCCGGAAACAGCAAGAACATCCACCAACAGACACATCGACCTGGACCCCACATACAAATCACTGCAGCTGAAACTGACACCCGGAAGCGGCAAGAACAAACCAATATAAATACCGGAAGAAACATCAAAGCAGCGCTTCACACGAGGCTCCAACAGCACTGATGATGTTCCCTAGCCAGGGAACGAAACGTTTGCAGCAAAAACTTCCAGCTCGGCGAGCAGAACCACAACACTGGGTCATTATGCATTACAGAAATGTAGATTAATAACACACTGGAGCAGTAGTTTGTATTGATGCACAATCCTTGGTCTGAAGGTAGGAGAATCCTAAACTAGATAAGTTTAAGGTGACTCGGGAAAGATTTAAAAGGGACCTGAGTGACAACCTTTTCACGTTGAGGTTGGTGCTGAAGGGCCTGTTTCTATGCTGTATGAATCTATGACTCTGCCATTACTGGCAACATATCTATAATACAGCTGGAACAGCTGTGTGGAAGATATGTCACAAATCTCATCCCTTTGAAGTATCACTTGAATAAAATAAGACTAAAACAGTGATCAATAATTTTCAAAATTTTCTTGCTTTGCTCTTTATTGCGATTTCCTGGCACATCCACAGTCTTCAAACTCCAAAATTTGGGACATGCCAGTGTCAAATATAAGCCAAAACAACTTTACATCTGTAAACATCTGGAGAAAATTATGCCAAAGAAGACATGCACTGATAAACTAATTGTGGTTTTTAGGCTTTTTGTATATCAGTAGACTGTCTCAAAGAAGATGATTTTGAAGTATTTTTGGACACTGTCAAGGTCTTGCATCTTATAATTGTTGTTAAATCCAAAAGCTAATTCTCCTCAACGTAAACCTCAGTGGTGTGTATCAGTATGTCCACATTTAAAAGCTAAGGCTATTGCTAGAAATAGCTGTGTTAAAACTTGAAAGTGAAATTTAAAATAATAACTTTGTAGTTACACTCGTTTCCACTGTGATGGTTTCTGTCGATGATAACCACGTACAATTTAATTGTAGTTTCATGAGATCATGCAATGAGCTGTGAATTTCACTGAAGTATTAATTACATATACATAATTTTGTTTTGAGTTCCTTTTAACTCTTAAGTGTGGGGCAGGCAGTATTTTTCTGATTTACTCCATGCTGGGTTGTTCTATATTCAAAAAGTAGAGAAACAAGAAAGAAAAGCTTGTTTTTGTGTTGTGCCTTTGATTACCTGAAGGCTCCCCAAAGTACTTTACAACCAGTGAAGTAATTTTGAATGCACTGACTCTTGTATTGTAGGAAATGCAACAGACAATTTGCACTCAAGTTCCATAAAGCAAAATGATCATGGCTAAGGTTTTTTTCACTTTGATTGAGAGATGTATATTGTTCAGGACATTGGGGAAATCTCCCCTGATCTTCTTCAAATAGTGCACTGAGATCATTTATACACCCTTTAGTGCATCAAGGTCTTGATTTAACTACTTAGCCAAAACATGGCTTTTTCAACATTGCAGCATTTTCTTCGTGCCAAACTATAGCCAGGATTTTGTGGTCAAATGAGTACTGTGGGTTCTGCTATAATGTGGCCGTTGTGTTCTCATTCAATCCCGTGTTATAAGAGAATCGTGTAATAGCAGCACCATTTAAACTAATGTGGCTGGAATTGCATTATAACCAATACACACTTCAAAAGTTTGTGCTTTAGAAAGAGTGTTCCCATTTCATCAATCGTGTTATAACGAATTTGTGTTAATGAGACGTGCATTACAGCCAATTGATCTGTACAATATACAGCTGTAATTACTTAGTCTTTGTTCTGCATAGAACCAGCGAAACTATTCAAATAAAACTCCATAACCAACCCCAATCCATGTAGTGAGGGTGTAAAGGAAGTTGGGCAGCATAGTGGCTTAGTGGTTAGCACTGCTCCCTCATAGTGTGAAGGACTTATCTTCAATTCCAACCTTGGGCGATGACTGTGTGGAGTTTGTATGTTCTGCATAGGTTTGCGCTGGGTGGTCCAGTTTCTTCCCACAGTATGACAATGTACAGATTAGGTGGATTGGCCATGCTAGATTGTCCATAGTGTGCAGGCTAGGTGGATTAACCATGATAAAGATAGGGTAGGTCTGGGTGGGATGCATTTTGGAGGGATGATGTGGACTTGATGCCAAATGGCCTGCTTCCACACTGCAGGGATTCCAGTCTCTTCTAGCCAAAGTAATATCCCACTCTTGAAGGATCTCCTTCATTCTATATGCCAAATCTTCTGTGTCTGACCTTTTCCAATATTGTGGTGTCCATCTACTGTCACTTTGGCAGTTTGCTTATCTGGGAAGTAAAATATGTGAATTGCCAGTTTCCAGACATCTTTCCACCATGTATCCTAAATCTAATTTTAAAAAGAGGAGTACAGCTGTATTGGGTATATGCTAACTTTCCTGTGTGAGTGAAGATGTCTTGGGTTCCTTGAGTGATAAAATCTATCAGCCTGTCCCCTTGGGCACCAGTGAGATACATTGATCAGTGCAAAGCTGAATCTGCAACAAGATTGCAACGCTTCTGTACTATGGACAAAAGAAGAACACTTTAATAAATTTTCCCTCATGGTCAGTAGATGCTGATCACAGGGTAATATTTGAAACTATGTCAAGAGGGGGCTAGCAAGTACTGTGAGTTGAGTGATTTTTCACTTATACATCTGATTGAGATGTTGCAAGACTCTTACCTGCTAAATATAACTGTGTTTCAGTTTTGGCGCTCTCGCTGAAATATTTAATGGAACTCGTGCACAGCACTGGATTGCTTCCAGTTTGGTTCTAATTTGTTCATTTCACTCAAATAAATGGCAAAATGGTTAGAATAAAATTGAAAATGCTAGAAATACAGTAAAATAGTCCGAGCAAGTTTGGAAAAAACTACAGTATGAAGTGATTTGCACGTGTCCAATCTACCATCCAAAAGAAAGAAAAACATTTTCTCGGATTCTTTAATTGTCCTGTTCCCTCATTCTATTTCATTTTTTATACCAGCTGACACTTGACCAAAAAAAAATTTGTCCCACACAATAACAAGCAAGCAACTTTTGACTCCAAGCAAATCACTCTTGCCTTCTTTATTCTTTTAACCATTGTAGTTTTTCTTCTTTCATATTTCCCTTTCTACCCTTTTAAAAGGGTTCTGGGTGTTCCCTAGAAAGGGTACACCTTCAAAAGGTAACCAGACTCTCTTATTCATTAAAGGCTGGCCTGCATATTTACATCAACAAGCTTCATTTATGTTGATTTTAAGAGATAATGAGAAGAGCTTTCAAAGGCACTTCGCTTGTGGTCAGATATTAATAAGATTAGTACCAAGCTAGAAAAAAAAACGACAGTAAAGAGTATGTCTAAAATGAGTGAGTTTTAAAGATGATCTTAAAGAGGGAAGCTTGATGTGGTGAGATTCAGGGAGGATTTGGAGCTGAAACAAGTGGAGGCATAGTTAGAAAAATGAGGCTGAAGTAAGGGGAAAATTTACAGGAACCCTTAGTCATTTTTGTTGTTTATAATGATACATAATATCACAAATGAACAAGTATGTATGGGGAAAGGTTGAACAAGTTTTTCTCTTGGGATTGGAACAAAAGTGCATTGTTAAGGCAATGTAGAAGAAGCTTTGATGTGCATTTACATTATATTTGCCAGATTTTATTGACTGCACTTCTCTTGACATGCTTTAATCAGAATTACATCTCTTGCCTTAGTACTGGAATAATAAAAGAAGGACATTAATGCCATTATAAAATCATCATTTAGGTGCTACATTTATTTTTCTGGTCTCTTGAACTCCAATTGCAAGGAGATCATGGGAATTTTTTTTTGTCTCGCCCCTAGTTTTCAATAGAATGTACTCCATGATCATGCAATAAATACTGAAATTATTAAATTGCTTATTTTGCATTCAAATACAATCACCCATGACATTTGCTATACCGAATGACTGAGGAGTGAAAGTTTTGGAACATAGTGAAGATTTTTATAGAACCATAAAAGCATGGAATACTTTCAAAATGAAAAGTGTTTGTGCTGCCTCTGAATGCCTGAAATGCATTCTGTGGTACTAAAACCCCTTGCTTCATTAAACAGAAGATTTACGAACATAAAGTTTAAAAATTAGAAAAAGAAAAATTGCTAATTGATTGGATTAACATAATTAATAGTAAACTGCACTCAAAGCAAATAATCCATTTGCAAAACATCAACAAATGCCATTAAATAAAAAGTGCTGATCCTTTAAAATAATTTTTGATGAAGTAATGGAGAGGGTTGATAAGGGTACTAAGGTTAATGTGTATACTGTATATGGACTTTTAAAATGGATTTGACAAAGTGCCTAAATAGACTTGTTGGCAATGTTTATGCCTATAAATTAGAGTGGGGTTGAGCAAACAGTTAAGCTGGCAAACTACTTAAGTTTCGACCTGTTGAAGGCTGCACACCTCAATTACCTTTCATTAACAGATACCATTAAAATCTGTTATGGCTTTTATTGTATAAAGAACCTTTAATGCCTTTTACAATTAATCTGTTCAGAGATGTTATGAAACACCTCTGGAGCAGGAGGGTCTTGAATCCAGGCCCCTGGCCTACAGATAGAAACACTACCACTGTGCCACAACAGCCTGCTTCTAAACTTAACAAAAATAACAAACTCACTAATACCCGAATAAACATAATCCATGTTTACCTACCAGTAAATCTTCTCTCAGCTACCACAATTAAAATTGTTTTCTTAACAACTTCTGTAAAAGTTTGTGGAAAAAAGATTCAGGCAGTCAGAAACTTTCTGTAAGTCTAACTTGAGCAATTGGAGATAAGAAGTGGGGGAGATCGTAGTTTGGTGATATTATCACTAGACTATTAATCGGGCACCCCAGGTAAGGAGTTGGGGTCCCAGCTTCAAGTCCTGCCATGGCAATTTGAATTCAATAAAAATCTGCAATTAAGTGTGTAATAATGACCCGGAGACTATTGTCAATTGTCAGAAAAAGTCCTATCTGGTTCACTAATGTCCTTGAGGGAAAGAAACTGCTGTCCTTATATGATCTATTCTATGGGATTCCAGATCCATAGCAATGTGATTGAGTCTTATCTGTCCACTGGGCAAGTTGGGATGGAAAATAAATGCTGGCCTAGCTAGGTATACCTATATCCTGTTAATGAATAGTATACTATGGAATAGCATACTAGGTGCTGCACATGGGGGGATTAATTGTTAAGGAAAAGTATACACTATGGCAGGACTGTGAACAGCATTGTTGTACTGAGGGATGTTGGAGTTCAAATCCATAGCTCTTTCAAAGTGGCCATGCAAGTAGATAGGGTGGTAAAGAAGGCATATGGCATGCGTGCCTTTATTGGTTGGGGAACTGATGACAGGAGTCAGGACATCATGTTGCAGCTTTATAAAATATTGGTTAGGCCACACTTAGAGTACAGTGTTCAGTTTTGTCACCATATTACAGGAAGGATGTGGACATTTTGGAAAGAGTGCAGAAAAGGTTTATCAAGATGCTTCCTGGATTAGAGGGTATGAAATATAAGGAGAAGTCAGAGAAACTTAGGGTTGTTTTCCCTGGAGTGGCAGAGGCTAAGAAGAGACTTGATAGAAATCTATAAGATTATGAGATGCATAAATAGGGTTGATTGTTAGAATCTTTTTTTTCCAGAGTTAAAACGTCCAAAACTAGGGGACATCCATTTAAGGTGGGAGAGGGAATGTTCAAAGGAGATATGAGAGGCAAATTCTTCAACATAGAGAGTGGTAGGAGTATGGAATTCATTGTGAGGGGTGGTGATGGAGGCAGATAAAATAGGGGCATTTAAGAGACTGTTAGATAATATGCAAGGAATGGGGGTATATGGACCAAGGGCAGGCAGAAGGGAGTAGTTTAATTTGGTATCATGTTCGGGACAGTATCATGGGCCAAAGAACCTGTTTCTGTGCTGTACAGTTCTATGTTCTATGTTCTAATATTGAAATATTTCAGCTTGTCTGAGGAATCCTGGCTGGTGAATTGGGAAGAGCTGGAGGCCAAAGTCTCAGCTCACCTAGGCAGCTGGACAGGACTGCTCCGAGTGCTATCTAAAAGGAACCGATTCTGCTCTTAAACCATGTAATGACCTTCATGTTGTGGTACTGGCTGGTCCCTTTGACTTCTCTTCTTGGTTTTGTCACCAGAATCCAGAGGATGTTGACTAGTTTCTTCTGGGACAAAAGCATGCACTGGGTCATGGCACAGGTTCTGAGTCTCCCCATGGAGGAGGGTGGTCACTCGTTGGTGTGACTCTGCACTAAGGTGGTGACTTTCCAGCTTTGGACCCTGCAGCAATACATTTACATCCAGCCTTCTCCCAGATGCTATGTCCTGGTGGGCAGCGTATTTCTTCTGCTGGATTTGCAGCCATCAATTACAATATGCAGCCCTGGTTTTTAGACTGCGAGGGTCTTCACGTTTCCTTCAGAACACAGCCTTTTTTTTTAACCAAGACCTGATCGATATCTGGAACATGGTCAACTCGCATAGGGTCTTGTTACCATCAGGAGTAGCAGCAGTCAGGGAGCCACAAGTCAAAACCACACCTCCACCATCACGGGTTCAAGTGGCTGGTGGAGGAGAGGGCCCTGTGGCTGCGGGGGAGACCAGAGTTGGGGATGTACTGGGTGGTGGAGGCTTGGGCTGCATGTTGAATGGACATCAAGCTCGCAGCCAATGCCATCTGTTGTCAGTAAATAGCGGTGCTCGGGCCCAACGTCGTGCACCAATTGGAAGATGCTCAGCTGTGCAGTGGAATTCCTGCTCGTATGGAATTTCACATTGGCCCCAAGGCCAATTGTCCCCCAGGAGACCATGCCCACAACATGAGCCACCTTTTGGGTATGTGTAGTGTGTCTTTCCTCCTCACAAAGAGACTTTTTTTTGTGTAGGCTGTTGCTGCACACCATCCTTGACTCCTTTGTCCACCGCCTGGACACTCCCTGGCATGCTTGTTTGCTGCTGGGTGGCCAGGATCCCCATTGAGAAGCTTTCTATGCAGGAGGCCTCCCGTTTTCCCTCAGGGCCTCGGGTGGAGGGTATTGCATGCAGCAGTCCCTTATAATCACAGATTGAGGCAGTTCACAGACTCCTTGTTCAACTGTTTAATTTGCAGTGCTTGGAGTCTGTGGACGATGTATCCATTGAGTGTGGGCAATTTCACACCCTTTCTAGCTGTTTGAGAAATCTTTTGTTTTGTTTTTGGTTGCATTTCTGCCCTCCATGCCTGATCTTTGGGCATCTGGTGTGGAGGGGTGTAGCTAGATCAGAGGAGCTCCTTGTGGATCTGCCCCTGGGCCTGGTCAGGTTGGCTACAGACCCATCCAGGCAGCGGGCTGTGTAGGGGATCATCTCTGCTGTCTGTCTGCCCCTCTTCTATGGTAACGTTCAAGCTTAGGTGTCATTGGAGAGGGAGCACACGGTGTCGATGCCTTTAGAGAGAGGTTAGCACCATAGTGCTTTATTTCTCCCTCCAACTCCATTTTCATTTAATCTCTTCCATCTTGGGTATAGAACAGATTTACAACGATGTTGCCAAGGTTTGAGTTATATGGATAGGCTGCGGAGTTCTTTTACTGGAGTGTCGGTGGCTGAGAGGTGACCTTGTAAAGATTTATAAAATCATGAGGGGCATAGATAAGGTGAACAGCCAAGGTCTTATTCCAAGAATGGGGGAGTCTGAAACTGGAGGGCATAAATTTAAGGTGAGAAGGGAAAGATTTAAAAGGGACCTGAGGGGCAACTTTTTCACACAGAGGGTGGTACGTGCATATGGAATGAACTACCAGAGGAAGTGATGGAGGTGAGTATTATTACAACATTTAAAAGACATTTAGACAGGTGCATGAATAGAAAAAGTTTAGAGAGATATGTGCCAAAAGCAGCCAAGTGGGACTAGTTCAGTTTGAGAAGCCAGGTCAGCATGGACCTGTTGGACTGAAGGATCTGTTTCTGTGCTGTATGACTCTATATGTGTCCCTATATCCCTCTCACTCTTGATGATTTGCATTGCCCATAAAGGGCTTTGTACGTAATTTCTAATTGGCTAGACGAGTGATTACTGGTGGTGGTTAATCGTTAAATACTTTAAAAAGTGATTTGGTGGGAAATCCGTTGGGTGTGTGAGTTAACACTTCTACATTTTTAATAAAAAGCAAATCAAAGGATAGAACTCCAGTGGCACAGTGGTATTGCTCCTATCTCTAAGCCAGGAGATCTGGGTTCAAGTTCTACCTGTTTCAGAGTTGTGTAATAAGAGTGCTAAACAGATTGATAGAAAATATTACTATAAAGCAAACACAGTGAGCTTTTGTAGTGATTTCCTGGTGGTGGTTAGTAATTTAAAAACAACAAAAAATTTTTTTTGTGATTTGGTGATTGAAAAAAAGTCAGTTGTGTGTAGGAACACTTCTGGATAGGAACAAAAGAAACAAAAGAAAGACCAGAGGGATCTTGTGGTACAGTAGAAGTATTCCTACCACTGATCCAGGAGGCCTGGGTTCAAGTCCTACCTGTTCCTGAGGTGTGTAATTAACAGCTCTGAACAGATTGATTAGAAAATATCACTATAAAGCAAATACAGTGGACTTTTGTGGTGCAGTGGTAGTGTCCTATCAGGGGACCTGGGCTCAAGTCCTACTTCCTCCTAATGTGTCTCAGGATAAGTTGATTATAAATATGTATAAAGCAGAACCAGGGATGGGTCTGCGGGACTGTCTCATCTCAGTTCCAAAGCAATCCCTCATCAAAAATCTGTTCAATTTAATTAAGAAAGATGTCTGTTTACATATCTATATTGATCAAAATAGCACAAGAACCTTCTGGACATGAGTTTGAACTTTGGAATGTTCCTTTAGTTTGCAGAGCTAGAGAACCTAGGAGCAGTACTGATTTTTCTTTGGCAGTCAAGTGTTTACAGTTGGATGTATGTTTACATACAGACTTCAAATTGTATCGTGAAATGTTTCTACACTTCCTTTACAAGGTAAACACAGCTTTTCTATCCATCTCAGGAAAAAAAATTAGAAGTCCATTCTTTTTTGAATATTCAGTTTTCGTCATCTGCCTTTCTTTTTTGGTGGGCTCATTCCAAATTTGGATTAGGTTTTGAAGAAGATATAAATGGCACAATTCAAACGAAACTATAAACTGCGATCTCAATGCCTCAGTCTTTTCCAGCAGGCTTGAATTCAGTCTTTTTAGTGATGTAGCCATGTTTCCAAGACTACGTACTATTGAATTTCATTTGTTTTCCAGCGTGGCTTACTTTTTTTTTAATATCAGATTTGTTTTTGTTAGTTTTTATAGTAGTGGCTTGTTCCATGCCTTTTCAGAAATCAGTATTAAATTCCATGGAACTTGGATTAAATACTCTTCTTGTTATTCGAAATAAAGTGCATCAAATTATATCTTTTCATTGGGTCCTGCATGTCACTAATAAGTAATCAGTTATTGCATTTGATCTAATTTCCACATTCCCACTTTATTGCTTCCTTGCTCAGCACTGGGTTCAATGCTGCTAACATATTTGTCGTTCCTAGTTTTGGGCCGCACGGTGGCTCAGTGGTTAGCACTGCTGCCTCACAGCGCCAGAGATCCGGGTTCAATTCCTGCCTCAGGTGACTGTCTGTGTGGAGTTTGCACGTTCTCCCCGTGTCTGCGTGGGTTTCTTCTGGGTGCTCCGGTTTCCTCCCACAATCCAAAAATGTGCAGGTTAGGTGAATTGGCCATGCTAAATTGCCCGTAGTGTTAGGTGTAGGGGAATGGGTCTGGGTGGCTTGCGCTTCAGCGGGTCGGTGTGGACTTGTTGGGCCGAAGGGCCTGATTCCACACTGTAAGTAATCTAATCTAATCTCATCTGAAGCGCAATCAAAAATGTCTGCAATTCACAAGCTTGAACTGCTAAGAGTTCGTATATATCTCCAGGAATGTTGGCCAAGCATGGTAGAAGCTAACACAGGGAGTGGGACCATGGGAAATAATGTACTTTATAGGTAGTAAATTAATTCTTATTGATGTTTCCAGTTAATAATTTTATGTAGCTGGCCACTTGGCACCTATTCACTTTAAATATTTAATTGTAATTTTATGTTATGGTGCCTAATTTTACAGTAGTCAAACAACATAACCTTTGTTGAGTATTTATTTATATATCTTTAGACCACAGAGGCTGTAAAGTTTGGCTGGCAGTGCTGTTTATTTTGGTGCTCGGGATGTCTGATGTTCGTGTAAAGAATTGGGGAATGGGGTTTTCGGGAGTGAATGTGCTTCCCGCGTAATTCCCCACTATCAGGAACAGTGATAGGACAGATTTGTGATGCTCATTCGCAATTATGCAGAGTTGACAGATGGTAAGCTCAATCAGTGTCTAATCCTGAATTGAAACACAGTTTATCATGTTATACCTCACAGTATCTGTTAACAGGTTATTTGAAATCCAGACTGCAGAACCCAATTGCTTCAGCAGCTTTCATATATCTGTTTAACTTAGCCATGGCATTTGCACCACCTTTCCAGGTTTCCTGATCATTGACAGAGTAATCTTTGCATGTACGAGACAGTCACTTCAGCTTCCAGATACAAATTTCTGCCGTGCAAGACATGGGCACTGGCTATCAACAAGAATCAGTCTAACCACTTACTTGTGACATATTAGAATTATTGAAAACTCCAGCCTTTACATCCTGGATCACAACCAATCAAAAATTGGACTGGCCACAAAGTTATTTTGATTTGAGAGCAGATTGGAAATTTAAAACTTCTGTGGATAGTATAAGAAAAACAGAGTAAATTGGTCAAAGTAATTGTATGCGCAAACTCTATCTGGACTTTTTCATTTCCCAGATGCTTAAACAATTTGGACATGCGCAGACATTTGGGAACAGAGAGATCCAGTGTGTATTTTAATAAATCTTTAAAAACAGGGTTATAGATGGAAAAAAATGCAAATGTGATTTTATATAATGAAGAACTAAATTAAGAACCAAAAGGATAGTGATACATAAAAATCAAAAGAACTGCGGATGCTGTAAATCAGAAACAAAAACAGAAATTGCTGGAAAAGCTCAAGAGGTCTGGCAGTATCTGTGGAGAGAAATCAGAGAGTTAACATTTCAGGTCTGGTGACCCTTCCTCAGAACCAGATAATGATTTACCTGTGCAAGACACTGCTGAGGCATCATTTGAAGTGATACGTACTTTTCTTTGGGCATTGCATTTTTACAGGAACCTTTGAGAGATCTGGAAAATAATGTGACTAGATTTGTGGAACAGCGGAGATTGAAAGAAAAGTTTGAAAAGGTTTAAGAGAATAAATAGCAAAAGATTATATCAGTGTTTATCGAATTGGTAACAAAGCAGTCATAAATTGGAGGTTGATAATACAACATAAAGAGAGGGGTTTAGAAGACATACTTACTTCATAGATGTTTCTATCCATTACATCTTGTGGTTATTGAAGCCAAGTTAGTATTAGTATTTAAAGGAGAATTAGTTAATTTAAAGGAAATGTGCAATTGCTAATATAACAGATATTTATGGTGTTGATAAGCTAACGTTCTGTGCTGAAATTTTGATTGCTTTGCAAATTTTGACATTGTTACAGTAAAGACAAGACAACAATGGATGGAGACGAGGTTTAAGCAATAGCAGAAGACACATTCATCCAGATTCATAAGAACATGGGAGTTTTCTCTATGATGGCATTCTTCACTGCCGCATTCATCAGTGGATTTCTTTATTTCAACATTGACTTCAGTACAGCTCCTGCTGGTGCCTCTTCAGAAAAGCCAAATTTCATCATAATCCTGGCTGATGACATTGGATGGGGTGATCTTGGTGCAAACTGGCCATTGACTACTGAGACACCAAATTTGGATATGATGGCAAAGGAGGGAATGAGGTATTTATATTCACAAAAATCTCTAACCATTTGGTCTGTATTTTTCGATGTTTCTTTTTATTTTTTGAACTAATTTTCAACTCTTTACCTTATTTAATCTCTTTTTTTAATCTTACTTCAGTAAGGAGAGCTTTTAATTCAGTTGGACTTCCATAACTCAGAAGTTTGGTATGATTTATTTTTCTGTCAGTATAATTGTAGCAATGGAATTAAAGTCTTATTTGCAGACACTTGGTATATATAATATTGTAGCTCAAGTGGTCCGGGTAAACAAGAATCCTGAATCCCTTAAGTCTGTGTTCTATTAATCATGATTTTATGTTGGAAATTAATGCTGTTTTAGGTCTGATAGTGTGAATTTTAGTGCGTGGTTTTGTGCATGTTGTTGAAGTGTTCATGTTAATGAACTCCCATTGACAGCTCCAGGTATTCTCTAAGACCATGGATAGGTAGAATGTAAACATTTTTAATCTGTTTTATAAAACTAACTGCAAAAGAAATAGCCTTTGCACAATAATGTGTTGATAATGATTTTCAATAAACATGGTGTTAAAGTTTTTGACAGATTTCTCTTTACATTCAGTAATCTCCATTTGCAAAAGAAAATATGATTACCTAAATGTTGACAGAAACACTATACAATAAGTAAATAACTTAGGACATATTACTAAAGGTGATGGAAATCATGAGAATAAGAAAATTACCTGAATGCTTGTAGTATTCATAACAAAGCAGATGAATTAACAGCACAAATCATCATGAATGATTATGATGTGGTAGGCATCATTTAGACGTGGTTGCAGGGGGTTCAGGACTGGCAGTTAAACATTCAAGGATGTGGGCAGAGGGGGGGAGGGGGCGGGTTGCCTTGTTAGTTAAGAATGAAATTAAATTTATGGCACTGTATGACAGAGAGTTAGATGATGTGGAGTCTGTGTGAGTGAAGTTGAGGAACCAGAAAGGCAAAAAAACCATAATGGGAGTTATTTACAGACCTCCCAGCAGTGGTCAGGTAGGGATGTAAGACGTACCAGGAAATAGATAAGTCAGGGTATGGTCATGGGGGACTTCAATATACAAATAGACTGGGTGAATAATGTTGCCGGTGGATCTAAAGAAAGGGAATTCATGGAATTCTTACAGGATGACTTTTTGGAACTGTTTGTAATGGAGCCCTCAAGGCTATTCGGGACTTAGTACTATGTAATGAGCCAGACTTTATAAAAGATCTTAAAGTCAGGGAACTCTTAAGAGACAGCGATCATAATATTATAGAATTCAGTCTGCAGTTTTGAAGAGAGAAGGCAAAATTGGATATAATGGTATACAGTTAAATGGGGGGGGGGGGGGTATGGAGAGACAGCCATGGCTGACAAAACAAATCAGGAAATGTAATATAGAAAAAGCGAAAGCCTATAAAGTGGCCAAGGGCACTGGGAAATCAGAAGATCGGGAAGACTAGAAAAACAAACAGAGGATAACAAAGAGAGAAATAAGGAAGGAGAGGATCAAATATGAAGGTATGCTAGCCAGTAGTATTAGAAATGATAGTAAAAGTTTCTTTCAATACATAAGAAACAAACGAGAGGCAAAAGTAGAGATTGGGCTGCTCCAAATTGATGCAGGAAGGCTAGAAATAGGAGATAAGGAAATAGCTGAAGCATTTAATGAGTACTTTGTGTCAGTCTTCACAGTGGAAGACATGAGTAATATTCCAACAATTAAAGAGAGTCAAGGGGCAGAGTTGAATATGGTAGCCATTATAAAAGAGAAAAGCTAAAACGTCTAAAAATTGATAAATCCCTGGCCCGGAAGGACTACATCCTAGAGTTCTGAGGGAAGTGGCTGAAGAAATAGCAGAGGCGTTCTTTGCGATCTTTCAAAAATCACTGGAATCAGGGTAAGTCCCAGATGATTGGAAAATAGCTGTAGTAACCTCCTTGTTCAAGAAAGGATCAAGACAAAAGATGAAAAATTATAGGCCGATTAACTTAACGTTGATTGTAGGTAAAATTCTAAAATTCATCATTAAGGATGAGGTTTCTAAATTCTTAGAAGTGCAAGGTCGGATTAGAACAAGTCAGCGTGGATTTAGTAAAGGGAGGTCATGCCTGGCAAACCTGTTAGAATTCTTTGAAGTGGTTACAAGTAGTTTAGACCAGGGAAACCCAGTGAATGTTATCTACTAGACTTCCAAGAAGTCATTTAGATAAAGTGCCTCATGGGAGACTGCTGAGTTAAGGTGAGGGCCCATAGTGTTCAAGGTGAGCTACTTGCATGGATTAAGGATTGGCAGTCTGACAGAAGGCAGAAAGTTGGGATAAAAGGTTCTTTTTCAGAATGGCAGCTAGTGGCAAGTGGTGTTTCGCAGGGTTCAGTGTTGGGGCTGCAGCTGCTCACTTTATATATTAATGATCTGGACGAAAGGACTGGTGGCATTCTGGTGAAGTTCGCCGATGATATGAAGTTAGGTGGACAGGCGATGGGGAGGAGATGGGGAGGCTGCAGAAAGATTTAGACAGTTTTGGAGAGTGGCCCAAGAAATGGCTGATGAAATTCAATATGAGCAAATGCGAGGTCTTGCACTTTGGAAAAAAGAATACAGGCTTGGACTGTTTTATAAATAGTGAGAAAATTCATAAAGCCAAAGTACAAAGCGATCTCGGAGTGCTAGTACAGGATTCTGTAAAGATTGACTTGCAGGTTGAGTCCGTGGTTAAGAAAGCAAATGTAATATTGTCATTTATGTCAATAGGTTTGGAATGTAGAAGTAGTGATGTGCTACTGAGACTTTATAAAGCTCTGGTTAGGCCCCATTTTTGTCCACTTTTGGGCCCTACACCTCAGGGAGGACATTCTGGCACTGGAGCGTGTCCAGCGGAGATTCATACGATGAACAGCTGAGGAACCTGGGATTGTATTCATTAGAGTTTAGAAGATTGAGTGGGGATCTAATAGAAATTTACAAGATAATTCATGGCTGAGAGAGAGTGGACACTGGGAAATTGTTTCAGGTGGGGACACTAGGACCTGTGGGCACAGCCTTAGAATTAGAAGGGGGTCAATTTAGAATGGTACGGAACACAGTGGAGGCCAGGACTTTAAATGTCTTCAAGTCAGAGATTGATAAATTCTTAATCTCGCAAGGAATTAAGGGATACAGGGAGAGTGCGGATAAGTGGCGTTGAAATGCCCATCAGCCATGATTGAATGGCGGAGTGGACTCAATGGCCGAATGGCCTTAATTCTACTCCTATTTCTTATGGTTTTTGGTCTTAAGAGAAAAGTGAAAACAAAGTATCAGCAGCAGAGGATTTGAATTAACAACTGAGCCTTGAATTATCTTGTCTGCTTTTCAGAGATCATTCAACCTGTTACTATATACTGTGTGTCTGTTTTGGGGGTAGTACCATTTTCTTTCAAACATCCTACACCACTGTCTTATGGGGGCCCTACTCACGACATACCTTTTGGCCTTAACCACTCCTTTGTGGATGCACTTGAGAACCATGAACTGTGATTAGCTGCTTCTAATCCCTCCTGATACAGCTGATCTTTGAAATATTCTTTTATTTGTGCTGATTTTCTATTTAAACTTAGTGTTCCCCTTTACTGGCCGCAGCATTGCTAAGGCTGAGTTAGCATTTCTTTTCTTCCAGTGATGTTATTCCTCCCAGAGGCAGGAGCACTATTATTGGTGTTGCAAACATATCATGTTCTCAGAGTCCCAGGAGGAAAAAATTTGTGTTGTGGTACTGGAGGTTTGAGAGTCTCTGGCAGTTCTACCACTTCATTAACATATCAATTAAAGCAAATTCTCTTGGCTGCCAGATCTTGTCTCTGTATAAATCATTTTGTCCATCGGGGCAGCATGGTGGCTCAGTAGTTAGCTCTGCTGCCTCACAGCACCAGGGTCTCAGGTTTGACTCCAGCCTCAGGCGACTGTCTGTGTGGAGTTTGCACATTCTCCCTGTGCCTGCTTGGGTTTTCAATGGGCTGAGGAGTGGCAGATGGAGTTTAGTTTCGATAAATGTGAGGGATTGCATATGATGTTGGTGAGGCCTCTTCTGGAGTACTGTGTGCAGTTTTGGTTGCCCTATTATAGGAAGAATATTATTAAGCTGGAGGGGGTTCAGAAAAGATTTACCAGAATGGAAAATTTGAGATGTAAAAATAAATTGGAGTGTAGGAGGTTAAGGGGTGATTTTTGAGGTTTATAAAATCATGAGGAGCATAAGTAAGGTGAATGATAACACCCAAAGATGGGTGTTATCTAGGCAGCGTGTCTTTAAGTTGAGAGGAGAAAGTTAAAATGAACATGAGAGGCAGTTTTTTTACACAGAGGATGATTTGTGTGTGTGCTAGAGGAAGTGGTGAAGGTAGGCACAGTAAAAAATGAGGTCTGCAGATGCTGGAGATCACAGCTGCAAATGTGTTGCTGGTCAAAGCACAGCAGGTTAGGCAGCATCTCAGGAATAGAGAATTCGACGTTTCGAGCATAAGCCCTTCATCAGGAATAAGAGAGAGAGAGCCAAGCCGGCTGAGATAAAAGGTAGGGAGGAGGGACTAGGGGGAGGGGCGATGGAGGTGGGATAGGTGGAAGGAGGTCAAGGTGAGGGTGATAGGCCGGAGTGGGGTGGGGGCGGAGAGGTCAGGAAGAGGATTGCAGGTTAGGAGGGCGGTGCTGAGTTGAGGGAACCGACTGAGACAAGGTGGGGGGAGGGGAAATGAGGAAGCTGGAGAAATCTGAATTCATACCTTGTGGTTGGAGGGTTCCCAGGCGGAAGATGAGGCGCTCCTCCTCCAGCCGTCGTGTAGTTGTGTTCTGCCGGTGGAGGAGTCCAAGGACCTGCATGTCCTCGGTGGAGTGGGAGGGGGAGTTAAAGTGTTGAGCCACGGGGTGATTGGGTTGGTTGGTTCGGGCGGCCCAGAGGTGTTCTCTGAAGCGTTCCGCAAGTAAGCGGCCTGTCTCACCTCCTCTATATTGGTGAGACAGGCCGCTTACTTGCGGAACGCTTCAGAGAACACCTCTGGGCCGCCCGAACCAACCAACCCAATCACCCCGTGGCTCAACACTTTAACTCCCCCTCCCACTCCACCGAGGACATGCAGGTCCTTGGACTCCTCCACCGGCAGAACACAACTACACGACGGCTGGAGGAGGAGCGCCTCATCTTCCGCCTGGGAACCCTCCAACCACAAGGTATGAATTCAGATTTCTCCAGCTTCCTCATTTCCCCTCCCCCCACCTTGTCTCAGTCGGTTCCCTCAACTCAGCACCGCCCTCCTAACCTGCAATCCTCTTCCTGACCTCTCCGCCCCCACCCCACTCCGGCCTATCACCCTCACCTTGACCTCCTTCCACCTATCCCACCTCCATCACCCCTCCCCCTAGTCCCTCCTCCCTACCTTTTATCTCAGCCGGCTTGGCTCTCTCTCTCTTATTCCTGATGAAGGGCTTATGCTCGAAACGTCGAATTCTCTATTCCTGAGATGCTGCCTAACCTGCTGTGCTTTGACCAGCAACACATTTGCAGCAAGGTAGGCACAGTAGCAATGTTTAAAAGACATTTGAATAAGTTCATGAATGGGAAAGGTTTGGAGGGATATGAGCCAACTGAAGGACTAGTTTAGTTTGAGAACATAGTCAGCATGGACTGGTTGGACCAAAGCGTCTATTTCATGCTGTGTGACTCAATGCCTTGACTAGTCGAGAGTGTGGTGCTGAACTGATCTCCAGCATCTGCAGTCCTCACTTTCTCCTATGCCTTTATTATGGTAAAAACAATGACTGCAGATGCTGGAAACCAGAGTCTAGATAAGAGAGGTGCTGGAAAAGCGCAGCAGTTCAGGCAGCATCTAAGGAGCAGTAAAATCGATGTTTCGGGCAAAAGCCCTTCATCAGAAATACAGGCAGAGAGCCTGAGGGGTGGAGAGATAAATGAGAGGATAAATGAGAGGAGGGTGGGAGTCTCCCACCCCCACCCTCCTCTAATTTATCTCTCCACCCTTCAGGATCTCTGCCTGTATTCCTAATGAAGGGCTTTTGCCCGAAACGTCGATTTTACTGCGCCTTGGATGCTGCCTGATCTGCTGCGCTTTTCCAGCACCTCTCTAATCTAGACTATGTCTTTATTATGCATATAACTGACATCGTCAGCTATGAAATTATGCAGGTCAGTTTTCCAGCTTGCTACATTACAACATACTCGCAAAAATGTTCAGATTGGCTTTTTTGTTACAGATTTGAGGACTTCCATGCAGCTGCCTCTACTTGTTCTCCATCTCGGGCTTCTCTGCTGACAGGGCGCCTGGGGCTACGGAATGGCGTTACCCATAATTTTGCTATAAGCTCAGTCGCTGGCTTGCCGCTGAATGAAACCACACTGGCAGAAGTTCTAAAGGAAGCCAATTATTCGACAGCAGTAATTGGTATTTACAGTTTTAGTTCATATTTTTCTTTCCTATGTAATGGCTCCTCTGTTCTACTGTGCAACTGTAAGTGTCATCACACAAAGGAAATGCCATCTTGCCTATGATCACAGCAGAAACAAAGACAAACGATTGGAAGAAAGAGACAAATGTCACTTAGTTTTACTTTAGATTTAGAATATCACCCTGATTTTTGTGATATCACAAATGTAAAAAGCAGAAGAGTGCAAGGATTCACTTTCATTTACATTGCTGTGAAAAACACTTTCTGTCCATTAGTTTAGCATGTGAGATCTTTAGAATTAACCAGCAAGCACTGACTTCATTAGCTAACAATCAACAGTCCTCCCTGTAAGCCATCTAGCACCTTTCTTCGTCAGGAAGTGCAAAAGAATAATTACAGTTACTCCTGACTTTTAACACCTGTGTTTTCCTTATTTAGTCAACAGTTGCTGAGTTGAGTAAGTCGATTATAAGCATGCACTCTTCACATTTGTGACTGTGACATTACACGTGCAAATGTTGAATGCTTCCTGCTCTTTACTGGCTTTTATTGGTAGAGGAATTGAGTTCCGGAGTCCTGAGGTCATGTTGCAGTTGTATAAGACTCTGGTGCGGCCTCATCTGGAGTATTGTGCGCAATTTTGGTCGCCATACTATAGGAAGGATGTGGAGGCACTGGAACGGGTGCAGAGGAGGTTTACCAGGATATTGCCTGGTATGGTAGGAAGATCGTATGAGGAAAGGCTGAGGCACTTGGGGCTGTTTTCGTTGGAGCAAAGAAGGTTTAGGGGTGACTTGATAGAGGTGTACAAGATGATTAGCGGTTTAGATAGGGTTGACAATGACAACCTTTTTCCACGTATGGAGTCAGCTATTACGAGGGGGTATAACTTTAAATTAAGGGGAGGTAGGCATAGGACAGGTGTTAGGGGTAGATTCTTTACTCAGCGAGTCGTGAGTTCATGGAATGCCCTGCCAATAGCAGTGGTGGACTCTCCCTCTTTATGGGCATTTAAACGGGCATTGGATAGGCATATGGAGGATAGTGGGCTAGTGTAGGTTAGGTGGGCTTGGATCGGCGCAACATCGAGGGCCAAAGGGCCTGTACTGTGTTGTATTTTTCTATGTTCTATGTTTACCTGCAGTGTGTTTTGGAAGTATATTCAACAGTCATGCTATAAGGAGGTATCCAGCTGTTTAAAGTGCACTAATAAATAACCCACATTCCTTTGAGATGATGTCAGTGTACAGAAGCTGACTCAGCATTTATCGGAATCTGTAGAACTCAGAGCTGCCACCAGCAAACATTAAGGGCTGAATTTTCCAAGACCCTGACCAACGTGGGAAATAGCAATTCAGTAAGGAAAACATGACAAGAATGGGGAAATTTAATTCCCAACATTGGCAAGAAATGCCAGATTCTGTAAGCAAGTGTAGAATGGCGTTGAAAATCTCGCAAGTGAGCAGTGAGAGGCCCATTTATATGCATATATATGCCATAAGTAACTAATTTTGCTTCATTTATAAACAATTTTCTGTTCTCCCATGTGCCAAGGAGAAACTAGACAGTGGGAATTCCTGGTTTGAAAGTCAGAGCGAGTACCTTGCATCTCCAACTCGCCACTTGCCCTCTGGCTTTTATCTTGGACAATGGTCACCAGCATCTAGACAACATAGGTTGGCATTGGACATATACCAACCTGACCACATCATCATGGTATATCTCTAACTCACTTTGAATACAATTCCCCCTTCAATGCTGCACTTTGGGGTCAACAGGAAACTTTCATTGTAATGCTATTGGCAGGGCACATTCTGTGAGCAAGCTTCCACCTCATGGATTAGAGAAGATACCTCAAGGCTCCTTGCTTAAGCTCACTCACTTTGCACTTACTTGGATACCCACAGCATCTCAGCCCTGCCTTAGCGCAGGCACAAAGCCAGACAACTTGTCGTGGTTTTCAGCAGGAGAGGCAATTGTTTTCATGTATTATTGATGGACTGTTAATCCAGAGACCCAACCAATGGTTCTGGGTGTAGTGATTGTAACAAGGTCAGCCAGATGGACCTCATGACCGTGAATCCATTGTTTTTGTTTGGAAAAACACATCCGATTCACTAATACCCTTTACAGAATGAACTGCCATTCTTATCTGGCCTGCATTACATGTGACTCCAGACCCACAGAAATGGGGTTGCCTCTTAACTGCAGTAACTAAGCCAGTGTCACCCTCATCCCATGAATGAATAAAGAACAACAGTAATGAGTCAAAGGGGTGCACATGTTACTATATAGTAGCATTTTCCAGCAGTTTATATGGTAAACACATTGCATATGCTTCAGCCAAATCATGATGTCTCAAAGTCTAAGGGGAGTGTCCTCTCATCAGTAAGGAGGTCCCATCATAGGCAGTCAAGGCCAACTTCCTATCTTAGTGCAGAAACCTGGACACAGTTAGTCTGCCACTTGGACTAGTCAGGATCAAGGGTTCTGTATCACTACAGTCTGAGCAAAGGGGGCATGGGCAAACCCGTGAGTCCAATGCAACTAGTCTGGGGATTCGCTGAGAACCAGATGGTGAGCTGCAGAGAGATCAGTCAGGGGCCCATTCATACATCAGTAGGGGTTGTCCATCCAAATCAGTCAGGAAGATGACCACAGGCCCAATGAAAGATGAGGGGGATTATCAGGGACCATTGAGGTACTAGGGAAGCTGGGAAGGTCAATTGTAGGGATTAGTGGCAGCATACTCAGATGCAGAGGGACCAGTAATTATGTGGGGCAAAATATAGGGTGAAAGACAATATGCATTGCTGGACATGGTTACTGTGGAGGGAGGGAGACTTCCACATTCCCAACCACTTTGGTTTTGACAGAGGAATAGTGTAGCACAATGGTTGACATGGCTAAATTGTAGAATTGAGGTGTTGGGGGGTTGGTATGACGAGTTAGAGACTTAAGAGTTGTAAGGGAGCATGTGGAATTGATTGATGGGACTGATTGGGAGTACAATTAAGGTGTTTGGAGGTTTCGGGGTGTTGGGTGATTGGGAGTACAATGAAGGTGTTTGGAGGTTTGGGGGTGTTGGGTGATTGGGAGTACAGTGAAGGTGTTTGGAGGTTTGGGGGTGTTGGGATTTCTCTCCTCACTGATTACCAGGCTGTGTCAGTGATTCACTAAGCCAGGCACTGCCTTCCCTCCTCATGCAAATAGTAAATGCACAACAGAAAATAAAGTAGCTATGAGCACACCCAGAGTGAGCAGGGTAAGTTTTTTTTTTCCGTCTGAGCATACAGCCTCTACTTGTAGGCGACATGATGCCCTTCAAAGAGGCAATTGCATTACTCAAACAGGTTGAAGACATTTGTAATCATTGTATCCTGCATCTGAAAGGCATGCAGTATCCAATTGTGTGGGATACAGATCCTGCTCACCAGCTATTTCAATCAGTTATTTGTGTGAAGCAATAGTAATCACAAGTGATGTTAAAAATCTTATCTGTGAGCCAGCTTCACATAGATAATCCAAGATCACTTAGACTGTTCACTTCGATCTGTAAGTGGTTGTCATCATACTGTTCTATGCATTGCTGTTTTTCTTGGGTAATTTGGGGTTTGGGGGATAAGGACTCAGTAATCCCGCTGTACTTGCGTTCTCCTATTGCGTAGGAGGGCTTTTGCTGCATTCATTAGAATAAGTTCCCCTATTTAAAGGCCCATCCCCCTCCTTGTTGGAGTCCTCAATGTCCCACCATTTGGAGGACAATGTTAAATCATTATTCATATAATGCTGATGCTGATTGCTCATATTACTAAGAACCTGTTCTGTATCTAGTATTCCCCGCATAGATTCATTGGAACAGTTGAGGTCATTGTTGCTATGGCTACAGTGCTACGAAGACGCAGAGAGCTAGAGGGGGAACAAACATGCCAGCAAGCCCAGGGCCAATAGCAGTCTCCAGCAGATGCTGAACAGCCTCCACATGAAGTGTCTGCAGCTGATGAACCCCTCAGGTTGTGGAGGTCAAACAAGAGGCCCAGAGTTTATTGTCCTTGAGACCATTTCCTCAGATGAGTGAGGCAAATTACTTTCACAGAATGAGAATATCCTGAGACACCATCACAGTACAATATCAACTGCTGCAGTTGGACCTGAACTTGAAGTGATGGGTAGCCATCCTAATCTCGTAACCATCAAGCTGACAACTCTACTAAATATTTACACTGGCTGCTTCCAAGGATCCACTGGGGACCTATGAAGGATCTCTCAATCCTCAAACCGTAAATGTATCAAGGCTGTTACCAATCAAATTACCAAAAAAAAACTGTGTCTCATTTCTCCATGACAAGATCAGTGCTTCAGCCTGGGCAGGAGCCTTTGCCAACCGAACTGACTTCTCCCAAATGCAGGTGCTGTATAAACTGTAGACACATTGCGACGAGAACCCTATATCATAGCAGCAGATTTCATCAGTTAAAACTTGGTTCCATTCCATCAATGTACAAGTGATTTGTGATCATTGATACTATAGCTTGGAAGTCCACATTAAGTACCCTAAGAGCTGACGTTATGCCGACATCCTTTCAAGGGCCAGATGCCTTTTAAAAGATGGTTCTGGGAGATGGGCAACTCTCTGCAACCATGGCATAGATACAAAGCATTCTTCAACCAGATCTGTTGAATAACAGATGATAGACCTGATGAAAATGAGGTTCCAATTTTTGGATCAGTCTGGTGAGGCCTTGCAATACATTCCAGACAGAGTGTGCCATAGTCCTAGCATGATGTGCTCTGCACAATTGGAGCAGGCAAAGAGGGGAGGTGATCAATTCTGAAGAGTCTTGAGAGTGGCAGCAGTCTTCTGAGGAGAAAGATGGGGACATTGAGCAGGAGTATCATCATCTTCGCTATAATAGAGTGATACAACTGTGGGTACAACAAGTTAGACATGACTTAACCGACTCTCAGTTCCAATAGATAGGAACTGACACCAGTGATCTTTCATTGACTGTATATTTGTTGTTGCTCAAACGGCAAAGGGTCTTGTTTATCAACAGAAGCAATTGTAGTTTTTATTGTTTGGTCTTTCTTTACGTTTTCTGTTGTTGAATAAATGTTGACGCTTTCATCCATTTTAGGCTGTCCAACATATGATGCTCCCACATTGAACATGAGAAGATATTGCATTGTGTTGTGCAGTAGGGAAAGAATAATACTCCCTTAGACTGTGTTCTAAGATAGGATGATGCTAAGAATAGATAACTTGTGTCATTCTTGTAGCTAAAATTACAATGATGGATGAGTGGGCAGTTAACGGTGTAAATTAACAATCCATTTTTGCATGTGAACTTGCATTTGTAATGCAGGGTCACTCATGTCACCTGTGTGCCCTTAGAAGCTTTTCTTTTCTACATCCCTTCCACTATTACATGCACTGTGCATGGCTGAGTTTTAACTATCTGCTGGGGGTTAGGAATCCCAGGAGGTCCAACAGTGATGAGCACTTCTGTCATTACTGAGCATCTGATAGAGCAAGCTGGGCACAACTAAGGCATGGTGCATACGTAATCAGGCAAGCTGCAGAGAATTGTGTGAGAATTTGCTCGAGCTCATGAAGAGAACCTTCCATGAAACTCCCCAAAATAAACACTTTGCCAGTGTTTCAAAAACTTTGGCCTTGTTCCCTATCCACTTACTGGTCTTAGCAAACTGACAACTTTACGTTGACAGTTCTGGTGGCTGACCGTAATTAACAAATTATTTATATTGGCATGCAAATAAGATTTATCAATATTCCCAAATTCCCAAAGTTGTTCACAATCATTCGAAAGGAATAACAGCAATATATACTTTAAATGCATCTCAAGGAATCCAAATGTTGAAATTAATTTATCTTCAAACATTCACAATTACAGATTGCCTGTTATAGAGAAATGCTTTACTTTCTCTAACCCAGAATCCCACTTGCAACATATGTTTAACACCAGGATACAACACAGATCAAGTCTATATGCCTGGCAGATTACATTTTCAACTGTCATCTATTGCTTTTACAGAGCTATCCTTGTTTTGAAATTTGAATTTTAGGAATTGGGTCACATGATTTTCAAAATACAAAGAGATAAACTTTTTATCAAGTGTCCCTGAATCCAGTTTGTTTACAGTAAGATAGTAGAGTATTTCATGTATTCCAAAGCACTAATTGTTTTAATTCTTAAGGACAACACAGTACCCTACTATATTGAAAGTATTTTCATATCTTTTTGGTTTTAGGGTAGGATTTGCATGGTGATGGTGTTATGGAAGTAATTTAAGATCTCTATGATTGTCCTTGATATAATGTTTTGCTTAACATAGAACAATGTATAATCAATGTGCTCCTTCCCCTAGTTTGGTAGGGAAGAGTAGCAGAGTATGTCTGTGACTGGGTTTATCACTCTAATATGTAAAGTAAGTTAGAGCCCTGCTTGTGAACCAGGGGAATGAGGAATCCTCACCCTGATCTTCAAACAGATTTCTTGTTGTGATTGATCGCCACCCTCATCCTTCGAAACTGTCTTGCTGAGTCTGACCCAACTTATTCTTCTTGACCTGCTAAAGCTCACGCAGTCTCACAATCTTTCCCAATTCATTATAGATTTGTACGTTTGTATGATCTCCTGGACTAGTTTCAGTCACCTATGTGATTTGGATTTTTTTCTCCTGTATCGGGCCTTGCATTAAAACACCTTGAGGAAATTATATGGTTGAAGAGTTGGAAATTCCTAGTCGAGATGCTGCAGCTGTTAGGAATGTGATGCAGATCTGGTGGGTAAGCTAGTCTGTTCCTGCCTGTCGATTTGTGTTAATTGTGGATACTAGCACATTGATAATTATGATGAAACAATGACAAAAGACTAAAAATACAAAGACCTTTTGTTCAGTGCTTCAGCAGCAAAACTTCAAATCCCACATTTGGTGCTGGTGAAATTTAACTTTAATAAACCAGAAAAATGATTGTCACAGTGATGGCAGCATTGTGTTATACAGTCACAAAGGAATGGCTATCGGAGTCCTCTTTGACTTTGGACCTCATGAAATCTCATATCAGGTCAGCGTGGAAAAGAAATCCTACTAATTACTAATTCCCCTCAGCAATAATGTCACAACAGATAATCTGGACAGGTCCTGAATGTCTTCCATAATGGGACTGCTCAGGGTGATACTAGTGGTTACATGGGTGAAAATCTATTTGGCCTTGCTCTCAGCAGTCTACCTGCCAGGGAGGTATCTATCCAGAAGGTTTGCTAGAAATGACCATTGCAGAGTTCATAAAGCCATGATGTCTAGGAACAGAGTCTGTATGCCATTCGAGTAAAAAGTGAGGTCTGCAGATGCTGGAGATCAGAGCTGAAAATGTGTTGCTGGTTAAAGCACAGCAGGTTAGGCAGCATCCAAGGAACAGTTCCTTGGATGCTGCCTAACCTGCTGTGCTTTAACCAGCAACACATTTTCAGCTCTGTATGCCATTCAGTGAGATTGTTGTGATCTAATAATGCTCAACCCAACTTTATTGTTTTTCTCCCATAACCTTTGATTTGCTCACCGATTGAAGCCTTGAATATAATGATCCAGTTGCTACATCTTTCTGTAGTACAGAAGTCCACAGGTATACTACCCTCTGAGAGAAGAAATTCACCCTCAACTCTGACTTAACTTGGCAGCTGCTTGTTTGGAGCTTATACCCTCTGATCCCAGACTCTCCCACAAATGGGTATCTCCCACTCTGCATCTACCTGGTCAAGCCTCCTATGAATCCTCTTAGCTTCAATAAGATTGGCTCTCATTCTTTTAAACAGCAATGAGTACCAGCCCAACCTTCTGAACTATTCCTCAGAAAACAATCCCTCCATATCCAGGATCAACTGAATGAATCTTTTATGGGTTGCCTCCAATGTCAGTATATCTTTCCTTAGATAAGGGGAGGAAAACTGTTCACTGTATTCCAGGTGTAATCTGATTGATGTCTTATATAGTTTAAGCAAAATTTCCCTATTTTTATACTCCATTCCCTTTGGCATCCTTGTGGAAATGAATTAGCCTCCATTAAGTTATCTGACATTACCACCGTCCTTAATGGTGTAGTTCTCTTCTTGACATCCAATGGCATTACCATTGCTGAATCTCCTGATATCATCAACCAGGAGTGAGGTTGGGGTGGTTGGTTATAGATCTCAGAATGATGATCAGAAATTTAACTTGACCAGCTACATGGTGCATTTGGTACTACAGCAAAAACAGCAAGTCAGAGGCTGGCAATTCTGCAACAGGCCCAGGCATCCCAAAAGCTTGTCCATCATCTACATGGCACAAATGAGATGTCTAATGGAATTCTCCCTCCATGCCTGGATGAGTGCAGATCAAATAAGATTTAAGAAACTCAACGTCCAGGTGTTCAATCCATATGATCAGCAACCCCATCTACCATCTAGAAGAATAAGAACTGATCCAGTAACTTAAAACTGGTCATTATGAGGCAGCAGTAGAATTTTATTCAATTACCATCTATAACCTCATAACCTGGCATATCTCTCACTTAAATTATTGTCAAGATAAGAATGAGGTCTGGTTCAATGAAGAATGTGGGACAGCTTACCAGGAACAGGATCAGGCATACCAGTCATGACACAGAATTGTATGAATCTTTTTTTAGGTTCCTGGGATTGTAATCAAAGCCAACACTAGTTGGCTATCCTTAACTGGTTTTGAGATTTTCCCCAGGTGGTGAGCCATCACTTGAATCGCTGTACTCTGTGTGATATAAGTACATGTATGTTGATGTTGCAAAGTGAAGTCATCCCACGATTTTGACCCAGTAATAGTGAAAGCAGTATAGTTCCATATTAGGATAATAGATAGCTTAGAGGGGAACTTGCAGGTTTGGATATTCCCATGCATCTGCTACCCTTATTCTTCTAGATGGTAGATGGGGTTGCTGATCATATGGATTGAACACCTGGATGTTGAGTTTCTTTAATGTTATTTGATCTGCACTCATCCAGGCATGGAGGGAGAATTCCATTAGACATCTCATTTGTGCCATGTAGATGATGGACAAGCTTTTGGGATGCCTGGGCCTGTTGCAGAATTGCCAGCCTCTGACTTGCTGTTTTTGCTGTAGTACCAAATGCACCATGTAGCTGGTCAAGTTAAATTTCTGATCATCATTCTGAGATCTATAACCAACCACCCCAACCTCACTCCTGGTTGATGATATCAGGAGATTCAGCAATGGTAATGCCATTGGATGTCAAGAAGAGATAGTCAGCTTCTCTCTTGTTGGATATGCTTGGCATCAGTATTAAAAATGTTACTTGCCGCCTATCGATTTAAGCCTGAATGCTGTCTCAGAGCTCTCGCAAAATGGAAATCAAGGGGAATCGGGGGAAAATTTGTACTTTTTTTTAGCAATAGTTAACTAGCCTATATCCAATGCAGCAAATATTGTCATGGAAAACAAGATTTCACCATAAAAGTATTCCACTGGACTTTGTTTTAATTAATGCTTTTGTCTGTACATATTTTGCAACAATAACTGGACATTATAGGTAACTAGTATTTGAAGAATATAAAGTTGATAAATTAAAATGTAGTTAAGATTAATATACTGAATTCGTAACTTGTAAATAAAACTTTCATGTACACTTTCCTCTTTTGCTCAGGTAAATGGCATCTTGGACATCATGGTTATTACCATCCAAATTTTCGTGGTAAGGAAACCTCTGTCAGAACTTGAGTACAAAGTTGAATTTTATTTAATTTTGTAAACCATATGTGATTTTGATGCTATTTAATAAGTAGTATATCTAGTTCTGGTCGACCTCTTGGGGAAGGATGTTATTAAATTGGAGAGGGTTTAGAAAACAGTTACATGGATGTTGCTAGGAATGAAGGGTTTGAGTTAAAAAGATAGGTTGAGACATTTTTCATTGAAGTGTAGGTGATTAAGGAGTTACCTTATAGAGTTTATAAAATCTGTATGGACATAGATAAGTTGAATAGCCAAAGTCTTTTCCCCAGAGTGGTGGAGTTCAAACTGAGAGGGCATATTTTTAAGGTGAGAGGATAAAGATTTTAAAATGACATGAAGTGCAACTTTTTTTACACAGGGAATGATTAGTGTGTGGAATGAACTGCCAGAAAAAGTAATGGACGCAGGTATAGTTACAACTTTTAAAAGACATTTGGATAAGTACAGGAATAGGAAGATTTGGAGGGATTATGAGCCAAGTGCAGGCAGGTGGAACTAGTTTAAGTTTGGGAACATGGTTGGCGTGGATTGGTTGGTCTGTTTCTATGTAACATAACTCTATGACTCTATAACAGATAAGTGAATTAATGTATCATGTTCAAGATTTGTGATTCATAGCATTGAAGTTTTGCAGAAAATCCTCTTTTTGTTTGAAAAATAGATGATTAATTTCTAACCGGTTGCATTTCAAGCACAAGCAACTATCTTCCAACACAAAATGGGAACTCAGCTTTTCCTAAGTGTTGCATAAGCAACAGAAAAATCTGCAATGTATAACGATCATTGTATCTGTCACCATGAGCCATTAAGGGAATGTGCTGAGATACCAATTTGCATACAACACAAAGAGAGTAGAACTCAGTGGCAATATATTCAGAACAAGGAAGTTATTAATGACTGTGCCTGCTTTCAAATAGATCGCTTTTAAAATTCTTGGGATGTGGTGATGACAAATAGTGCACCTCCACGAAGTATGGAAAAGTTGAATCAAGTTTACAGTTAGCTTATTTAAA
Organism: Hemiscyllium ocellatum; assembly: GCF_020745735.1. Taxonomy (NCBI): domain Eukaryota; kingdom Metazoa; phylum Chordata; class Chondrichthyes; order Orectolobiformes; family Hemiscylliidae; genus Hemiscyllium; species Hemiscyllium ocellatum. The sequence continues at coordinate 20,968,934 of NC_083425.1, read as the reverse complement.
TTCAACCTTGCTGTCTTATAGGAAGTCATGATGACTAATGAAAGCACTACATGGAGGACAGGAAGTGTGAATCTATTGCTTATTTAAGTAATGTTTCATGTGTAAAGTAAGCAACCAGCCGCTAACATCCGGCAAAGTACTTGGAACTTGTATAAAATTTATATCGAGATTATGACTAATTCATCAATCTGTTGAATAAAGTCCTATATTCTTTTTAAATTAAAAATGAAAATTTCATCCTTAGTATTAGCAATTGCTCCCCTGAACTTAGTAGTAAAAAGTTAGATTTTCCTTTAGAAAGCTTCCTGTTTTTGAGTGATGTAGAGGTGATATGAGAAAAAGAAACAGGGCAGAGAGATGCAGCCAAATTAGATTACTTACAGTGTGGAAACAGGCCCTTCGGCCCAACAAGTCCACACCGACCCGCCAAAGCGCAACCCACCCATACCCCTACATATACCCCTTACCTAACACTACGGGCAATTTAGCATTGCCAATTCACCTGATCTGCACATCTTTGGATTGTGGGAGGAAACCGGAGCACCCGGAGGAAACCCACGCAGACAACGTGCAAACTCCACACAGTCAGTCGCCTGAGGCGGGAATTGAACCCAGGTCCCTGGCGCTGTGAGGCAGCAGTGCTAACCACTGTGCCACCGTGCCACCCCCAATCTGCTGTGATAGTTAGACACTGCAGTTTGTTGATATGATCCTGTTATGACTCTGATTTGCTTGCTCAAAGATTTAAAATCACACTTGAATGAAGTGGGAAGATTAAGGTATTCCTGCCTATGGATTACACTTGAAGAAACTATCATACTGAACCTTGATGATGCACAAATGAGAAGAAATTGGAAAGGTGGCTGAAGGAGATTCTGCACAAATCCCTTCATAGCCTTCTCCTCCTTTCAAATCTTCCTCAAAATCTGCCTCATGTTGCAGTTTTTTTTCCAGCTTTTGTTTAATCTAACCCACTGACTTCTGTGGCAAGTAAAATTGGTTTGACATCAGTCTTTTCAGTATCTTGCTGTTGGAATTAGCTTAACATTTCCCCTTAGAAGACAAAAGGCATGATGACCAATTTTCCTAGGTACTTTTTTTTTAATCATTTACCACTAGTAAAAAATGAGGTCTGCAGATGCTGGAGATCACAGCTGAAAATGTGTTGCTGGTTAAAGCACAGCAGGTTAGGCAGCATCTCAGGAATAGGGAATTCGACGTTTCGAGCATAAGCCCTTCATCAGGAATGAGAGAGAGTAGCCAAGCAGGCTAAGATAAAAGGTAGGGAGGAGGGACTTGGGTGAGGGGCGATGGAGGTGGGATAGGTGGAAGGAGGTCAAGGTGAGGGTGATAGGCCGGAGTGGGGTGGGGGCGGAGAGGTCAGTAAGGAGATTGCAGGTTAGGAGGGCGGTGCTGAGTTGAGGGAACCGACTGAGACAAGGTGGGGGGAGGGGAAATGAGGAAACTGGAGAAATCTGAATTCATACCTTGTGGTTAGAGGGTTCCCAGGTGGAAGATGATTTACCACCCCCATTATGGTTGGTGTAGCCTTTAGCTACATCTGACCCATCTCTCATGATCTTCCCCTTACCTTCTCCTCCTTCCGAGAAAACCAATGGGGATTTCCCCCGTCCTTACTTTTCATTCATCGGTGTCTACATTCAACAGATCATCTGCTGTCATTTCTGCCAACATTAGCAGAATGCCACCACTAAACACATCTTCCCTTCCCCTCCGCTGACAGCATTCTGCAGGGACCGTTTCTCTCTGCCGATCCACTCCTCCATCACTCCTAACACTTTCTTAGTCTTCCACAGCACCTTCCTATCCAACTAACTTGCCCATTCACTTCCTTCTTCCTGAAATCCAAGGATCCAGACACACCTTCCAGGTGAAGCAATGTTCCTCTGTATTTCTTCCAATGTAGCTTACAGTCTGGTCTCCTTTACATTGGTGAGACCGAACACAGACTAGGTGACTACTTTGTGGAATACCCCACCTCTGTTTGTAGGAATGACCCTGGTGTTCCAGTTGCTCATCATTTCAATAAACCATGTTGCTGTCATGCTAACATTTCTGTCTGGACCCATGGAGAGGCGTAATTGACAAAAACTACATAGCGTTATCAACAAGTTTCAACCCACCATCAAATTCACCATGGACTATTCTATACTATCTGTCTCATTCTTGGACACATGCATCTCCAATAAAGTTGGCACCTTAGCACCTCACTCTACCACAAACCCGTGGATAACCTCACGATGCTACACTTCTCCAGCTTCCACTCAAAACATACTAAAACAGCCATCCCCTATGGACAAGTCCTACGCATACAAAGGATCTGTTCAGATGAGGAGGAACGTGATGGGCACTTGGAAGTACTCAGGGATGCCCTCATAAGAAAGAGGTACAATGCTCAACTCATCGGCTGCTAGTTCCAAAGTGCCACAGCAAGGAACCATAATGACCTTCTCAGGAGACAGACGCAAGTTGCAACCGACAGGGTACCCTTCGTTGTCCAGTACTTCCCAGGAACCAAACAACTATGCCATGGTCTTCACAGCCTGCAACACATTATCAATGAAAATGAGCAACTCACCAAGACCTTCCCCACACCTCCACTTCTCTGTTTTAAATAACCACCAAACCTCAAACAGATCAGTAGCAAACTGCCCAGCTTTCAGGATGTTACCGTACAACCTTGTCACGGTAGATGCCGCAAGATGTGTCAGAATGTTGACACGGATACCAACATTACGTGTGGGGACATCTCCCACCATGTACGTGGTAGGTACTCACGCAAGGCAGCCGACGTTGTCAATCTCATACACTGCAGGCAAGGATGCCCTGAGGCATAGTACATTGGCAAGACCAAGCAGAGGCTATGTCAACAGATGAATGGACACCGCACAGCAATCAACTGACAGGGGCGTTCCCTCCCAGTCGGAGAACACTTCAATAGTGCGGGATATTCATCCTCGGACCTTCAGGTGATCGTCCTCCAAGGCGGACTTCGGGACAGGAAACAACATAAAGTGGCCGAGCAAAGGCTGATAGCCAAGTTTGGTACCCATGGGGATGGCCTTAACTGGGACCTTGGGTTCATGTCACACTACAGGTGACCCTATTGCACTACACATACACACAAGCAGATGGACATTCACAGACAGATGGACACTCCTACACACACGTGTGATCACGCATACACACACACACACAGACTCTCTCTCACACGCTCACACATACATTCCCATAATACATTCTCACAGACTTATACTGCTTTTCACTCACATAAGATCTCTCACAGACATTCATAACATCCAACCCCAAACACACATACATCCACCCACATGCACACCTATACATATAAGTTTGTGCGGTGAATTTGTACTTGCAGAATTTCATTTTACTTTGCTCAAAAACTGCATGAGTCCATGTAAGATTCTGTAAATCTTTTAGATTAGAATCAGTCTGACCATTGTGGCACAGACAGCCTCACATGGAAATTCACACCTTCAATACATTATCTGGGCCAACATGACACCCATTGTTAAAGTTCACTTGAGAATGTAACTTTTTAAAAAAAAGTTTTATGATTTACATATGGAAGAACTGAAACCAACGTTATCATTCTAAAAAAAGAGAGACTTAACAATCAATCCAGGTTTTTTTCAATATATAATTTCAGTTACATCACAGTGTAAACTTTTGCTATAAATTCTGTGTCTTACAATCTTATTCTCTACAACCACCTGATGAAGGAGCAGCGCTCCAAAAGCTAGTGCTTCCAAATAAACCTGTTGGACTATGACCTAGTGTTGTGTGATTTTTAACTTATTTCTGTCCTGGGCCTGTTACAGTGTTCCAATGAAGTACAATGCAAGCTCAAGGAACAACACCTCATTTTCTGTTTAGGCACTTTACAGCCTTACGCTTCTAATATTGAATTCCATAACTTCAGAAACCATTATATCTATTCTCCATTTTTCTTACATTCCCTTCCCTCCTTCCTCCTTTCTTATATCTTGTTTACTTTGCTCTTAGTATAGAGGATCATTCCCTGCCTTTCACATCCTAACTTACACCCAGTTCACATCTCATTTTCTTTATCTCCACCATTAACAATCACTTTGTCTTTTGCACTGGGCTTCTACCTCTCAAAAGTACAATGCAAAACATTTTCTAACACCTTTCAGTTCTGAAGAAGTCATAATGGACTCGAATCATTAATTCTGTTTCTCTGCCCACGGATGCCAACAGACCTGCTGAGTTTTTTTCAAGCATTCTATGTGTTTGTTTGCAAGATATTTCATCTGGAGCATGGAGTTGACTTGTAACTAAAATCTTATCTGTAGTTCATTATTGACAGCCTTGGTAATCCAAATTGACCTTGTGCTTATTCAGTTTACGACCGATAATCTTCCCATTGATAGTTTGTGTCTGTTAATTTCTGACAAAATAAAATTAATCATGCCCAAAGGTTCCTTCTAGCGTCTTGATCTTTGAGCCAATTACATCAATCCAAGGATATCAAAGTAAAATATGATGGGTCCTGGAAATCTGAAATAAAATAAATAAAAAGGGTGAGGCGGTGGGGAACAAAACAAAAGAGAAATGTCTGAACCAAGGTAATTGACTAGAAATATGAAGACAGTTTTCCAAAGACATATTTGGGAAATGTGATATCAGTGAAACACTAGCAAAACAAATGGAACAGTCTTAGACACCATCACTGTTGAAGCAGTATAAAGCAAGGTTAGATTTTAGATAAGGAGAAAGTGAGAACTGCAGATGCTGGAGATCAGAGCTGAAAAAATGTGTTGCTGGAAAAGCGCAGGAGGTCAGGCAGCATCAAAGGAGCAAGAGAATCGATGTTTCGGGCATAAGCCTGACCTCCTGCGCGTTTCCAGCAACACATTTTCAGCTCTAGTTTTTAGATAACTCTGTTTTTGTTTGTTACAGGCTTTGACTACTATTTTGGAATACCTTACAGTAATGATATGGGTTGCACTGATGATCCTGGGTACAACATTCCTCCATGCCTACCTTGTCCAAGGGATTCTGATGTACAAAGGTAATGTAGTTAAAATATGGCTGTCTTAACGATAGCTCACTCTTTTATGCATGTTTTCTCAGTTATGCCTGTTTTTAAATTCAAGAATGTTGTTGACCACCACTTGTCAGTTCAGTGTTATTAAAACTTAGAAAATGGAAAATGATGATCTCATTTAAACATGTTGGACTCTTAAGGGGCTTGACAGGGTAAATGTTAAGAAGAGATTTTCCCCCCATGGGAGAGTCACAGACCAGAGGGCATAGTCTCGGTATAAAAAGGAATCAATTTAAGATTGAGATGAGGAGGAATTTCTTCTCTCAGACAATTGAGACCATTTGGAACACCTTGCCACAGAAAAGTGTAGACGTGGGGGATGCAGAGTTCTTGTGTATATTTAAGGTTGAGATAAATAGATTCTAGATCAGTAGGGGAATAAAGGGGCATGAAAGTGGATGTGAGGAATGTCAGATCAGTCATAGTCTTATTGAATGGCAGAGCTTGATCAAGAGCCGAATGGCCTACTCCTGTTCCTGTTTCTCAGGTCTTATGATCTTAGAAAGAACTTGATGTCGGGTCTCTGGCCCCAAGATAGGGACTTAGCACAACACTAGCTACAAATCACAACAATCATGCAGGATGGTCATGAAAGGTGCTGTAAAAGGCAAGACTTATATTTTTTATGGGTAGCTTCACAACTCTCTGACCTTTTTAATCACTTAATGTCTAGATAATTAGCATTAACTCCATCTAATTCTTCTTCACTAAAGACGCAATGGCCACTTGTGTCTCTACTGATGCCCTGACTGAGTTCTGCTAACTGAGCAGATAATAAGCCATGAGCTGTAAAATTCTAATGAGACCTTTTAAATTGGATGGAGATTTTATTTCCATTATTTACCTTTCAAAGAATCTAGATAAACAGTAGTGAGTTAAATACTAAAGAAAACCCGAAAGAACTGCAGATGCTGGAAATCAGAAACAAAAACAGAAATCTCTGGAAAAGCTCAGCAGGCCTAGGTGCAGCTCTGCAGAGAAATCAGAGTAAATGTTTCAGGTCCAATGAGAGTGTTCTGAGGAAGGGTCACTGGGCACAAACTGTTAACTCTGATTTCTCTCCACAGGTGCTGAACTTTTCCAGAAATTTCTGTATTTGTGATCAGCACTGAGGTTTGAGACAAATTACAAGCCTATAATTCAGTTGAATGATCTGCTGACATCAGAAGCTGTTAAATGGAGATTAAAGTGGTTTATAAGTGACCATTTACTAAGCTTTTAATAGGCCAACATTTGTTGTAAGTACTTTTCTTCTAGGTTGTGTTCTTCAGTAACAAGGATTGTACATGTAAAACAGTGGTGTAGGGGAAGTTCTGAAGAAATTAACCCCCAGTTTGATAAAATAACGTAACCCTGGAATCTTAATTGCAGAGAGCATGATGCTCAGTTAACCTATGTCCATTGACTGCCATGCAAGCAGCATGCCAACTTCATGCAACCTTCTGTTCTGAATACTTTCAATGTTCAGCCAATGCAAACCACACTGTTGGTTGGTTGGGACTGGAACAGGGAGCCAGTATTAGGTGTGGCTAGCATCAATTTAAGTTACTCTGCAGTGTTTAAAGCTAGCCTGCATCCAGCCAGCAGGTCAGAGACTGGGAATTCGGCAATGAGTAACTCACCTCCTAACTCCTTTAAGCCTCTCCAACATCTACAGGTACAAGTCCGGAGAGTGATGGACTACTCTCCACTAATCCTGGATGAGTGCAACTCGCACAACACTCAAGAAGCTTACTGCAATCTAAGACAAAACAGCTTGCTTAATTAACAGCCCCTCCACAGCTTAAACGTTCACTGCCTTCTTGTGCAGTCATGATATGGAGGTGCCAGTGTTGGACTGGGGTGGATAAAGTGAAAAATTACACAACACCACGTTTTGGTCCAACGGGTTTATTTGGAAGTACAAGCTTTCTCTTTCATCAGGATAGCTAGTGTTCCAAAAGCTTGTACTTCCAAATAGACCTGTTGGACTACAACCTGGTGTTGTGCGATTTTTAACTTCCTGCACAGTGGCAACAATGTATACTGTCATCAAACTGTATTTGGCCACTCACCAGGGTTCCTTAAACAGCATCTTCCAAACCTGTAGCCTCTACAACCTAGAGGGACAAAGATAGCGGAACATCACCACTTGCAGATTCACCACCATGACAGTCTGAATCTGGGTCTATAAATCAAAGCTTCACTGTTGCTGGGACAAAACCTGGATCTCCCTAAAGCACTTTGGGATGTGTTTACATCAGATGGGCTGCACACTTTAAAGGTCCACAATGGATGGGTAATAAATGCTGACTTTGCCAGCAGCGCATATCTTTATTTTCATTCATTGAATGTAAGAGGACAGTACTGGCTTGAAAAGAGGAGGTAAAATAGTGATTGAAATTAAAGTATAGATACAAATGTTCAAATCAGAAATTCTCAAGAAGCTGGGTTAGAGGTACACAGTGTCTCAGAGGAGCTGAAGGAAATTACAAAGATAGGAAGGAATGAAATTAGAGGGACTAAAAATATTAAAATCCTCAAGCAGGATTTTAAAATTGAGGCATTTGTTTCTCAGTGTAAATCAATGAGCACAGTGATAATGTTTGAATGTATCATGATGTAAGTTAGGAATAAGCAGCAGAGATTATGATGTCCTTAAATTTACCAAGCTTAGATGATGGGAGGCTCATCAGAATTTCATTAAAGAAAACAAATCTAGAGGTAAATAAACAATCATTCAAGTAATAGTTTCAGTGGCAAATGAGTTAAGGTAGGGGGTGGAGTTGGCAAACATTACACAGCCAAAAGTAAGTGGACTTGGTGATGGCATGCATATATGGTTGAGAGCTCAGGTTATGAATTGTCTGGGTCAGCAAAAAGCAAATTGCCTGGGAGTGAGTTGGGGCCTGATTTTATCATAGGATGGATCTGCGGTAATTTAAAATCTCATCTTGGAGTCAGTGACAGTGCAATGGGTTTGTGACAGTAGCTTAAGACAATAGCTTAAATCTTTGAAATAATTTGTTGGAGGAAGTCTTGCTCGTCCTGCAGTGCTAGATGGCTGACAAACAACCTGACAATCTCTTTTGGCAATTGCTTACTAATGAGTACGATTGTCTACCTAGAAAACTCCATGGCACTGATCATGGGTTCTGTAGTTTCTTGCATGGCTGAAGAACCTGATCCTAGTGCCATATCTCCAACCACACATTTGGTAAGCATTTCTGGGACATGGAGTTGGTTCTTGATCTAGAGATCATTGGCATTCCTTTCTCTACTACCCTTTCTGAAATTCCCCTTGCCAGGGAATCAAGAATTAATGGCATGATCAAGAGGTAAAGGTAGGTATAATCATCCTGATGTGAAGATGTTCTGTTTCTTGAAGATGACACCAAGCAGCAGCATGGAGATGTGAACTAGGAGAATGATAAATCTTCAGAGGATACTAGAGATAGCTGTGAGATTAGGAAGAGAAGCCACTGCAGTAAAATCTCTGTGATTTTGATTTGAAAGATAAGAATAACAGAACTCACTGCAGGCCTGTCCAGTCGAGGGACAGTGGAGAGGCATTTGAGGAAGAGAGCATGGTCTACTCTGTTAAAGACTGTAGACAGGTCAAGAAAGAGGAAGAGGGATAGTTTGCCTTTATCACAGTCATATAGAATAGGATTTGTGCCTTTAAAACCTGCTTCAATTCTGTGGTGGAGCAGAAACCTGGTTAGAGGGATTCACATGTAGAGTTCTGGAAAAAATGGACAGGGATTTTGGATGTGATATTAGATTCAAGGACGTTAGAGACAGAATGGAGGTTCGAGATTGTGACATATGTATACCTTATGTATGTCAGCAAAAGGTGTAATCCTTCTTAAAACAGCATTTTGAAAATGTTGCTTGCAACTGGTCAGAATTTATATGGTAAAAGTCTTTTGAATTTCAAATCTTTTTGAATATCTTAACTGACACCAAGACTAAGCCACCATGTTTTGCTTTCTGTTTAGCTGTGGACGCAACACGTGTATTACAGATGTAGCAGTGCCACTCCTTGAAAACCAAAAGATAATAGAACAACCAGTCAATCTCAGCAGCCTGGCAGAGAGATATGCAGAGAAAGCTGTACAATTCATCCAGAAAGCAAGGTGAGTGGAAGCCTGATGTTTATTGAGGTACGGGAAAGGTAATGTTTATTGCTGTAATTCACTGAAAATGACCTTCCCTCAAGTAAATCATCACCTATAGTTGCTGTGATTCGATACAATGAAAATAAAAGTCACAAAACTACCCAGTGTAATCTCCGGTCATGATGGTACTGATATGCTACAGGTATATGTCGTTCAGTACACAGCATGCTGCTGTGGTTATCTTGAACCAGGCACTGCATCCTCTTTATCAATGGTTGAACACCAGGCTCACGTCAGATGTCGACCTATTAGGACAGAGGTGATAAGTGATACAAGAAACTAGGGAACATGACAGTGCACGTGTTAGATCACAAATTGATCACAAATTTGATCACAGAGTTTGTCATCCTTGCAAAACCTATTTTTAAAATATATTTTGCTCAAGAGTTTATTTATCTCCTGCCCTAGGAGTAGACTGCCCCAGGAGAGTTGCTTCCCTATAACCCAACCAGGTAATTGCTTTTGTCCACTCTGTTTTAACACAGGGACATTGCATAAATGGGGAGCAGAGATAACAGAGCTAAAACTGAATCTCCCCTGCCTGATCCATGCTTGTCAGGACACTGATGCTTTTTGTATATGTTATCCCTGAACATGGTTTTTGGTTTAGAATCTAGCAATGCCAAACACAGTGACATTAACTATTCTGTGCAGAATTTAAGGGAGGATTGAATGATTGCAAATTCTTAAACTCATTATTAACATGCATAACCAAGGTTATATAAAGCTTTGCAATGTAAGTTTTTTTTTCACATATTCTTCATTAATAATTAAATCCAGTTTTAAAGCCATGACCCCTGAGGGAAATTAGAATTTGGAAAAGAATGGATTGTGGACACTGCTGAGTGAAATATCACTTCTATTTTCCTGAGTGATTTGTTTCTCATTCTCCATATTCAATGGAGTGATAGGAGAGGGAACCTTTACTAATCCAAAGATTGCTGAGGAGAATTATGGTGTTTGAAGTTTGGTATTTTTCTGTATAGCTCAGCGCATGACTGGATTACATAAACATGTTTTGAGCTACAACATGTAGCACATATCTCCCATATTTAAAATGAGTTGTTTTATTTCTGTTTTATGCCAAAGAAGCAATTTGAGGCTTCCCCAGTCTCACTGATGTTAAGCATGACTGGAACTTGTGTCCATTAAAAGGTATCAGAGGTTCTTTTACCATCAGTTAGATCTTAATTTGACCTGATCTTTGTAAAGTAAAGAAGCTGATCTGAACATTGAGTAAACTTTCTGTGTTATCAGATGCTTACATCATCAAGGCCTTAGTTGCCACATTGTCAGATTACACTTTTTAAAAGCAATCTTCATTATCTCCTGATCCTGTTGACTTTCCTGTTCTGTTTCTCTCAGGGAGAGTTTACATCCATTCTTCTTGTACTTTGCCCCGGCCCACATGCATGTTCCTTTACAGTATAATTCTCGATTTGCTAACACTTCCAAACGTGGGCCATATGGAGACAGTCTGCGAGAGTTGGACCATGTCATTGGGCGGATACTGGAAGCAGTTAATACAGATTTTCGCAAAAACACACTTGTGTGGTTTGCTGGTATGTTCTTACAGTTCTGTTACTTTGAAATCATGTCAGTAGTAGTCAATAAGGTTGATGTTGGAATTGTTTCCACTGAAGATACAGCATAGCATTTCTCTATTCTTTCTGATAAGCCCTAGGTCATTCCTCAGTAGGGTGGGAATGTTGGTGGTCTGCTTCAACTGTCTACATTATACTCTAACTATTTATTATAAAAGCTGCCCTCCATTTTTTTTTTCTGAGGTACTTTTCAGTAAAATGCACACACTCAGCATCTCCAACAGTTTTACTGGAGAATGCATAGCAGTTAATTTCCAGATTGCATTCTTGGCATGCTCATTCTGTTCGTTTATTCTGTACCGGAAGCATACAAATTGGATTAAATTAAACCTGACTTAGTGTCCATTTTCAAGTTATGTCACTTCGTGGTATAAACATGAAAATTAATGTTAAAAATCACCTTGGATTGAACAACTCTAAAGCCTGCAACAATCAGTCACTCTTACCCAACTTTGTAAAAGCAAAATACTGCAAATGTTGGAAATTTGAGATAAGGACATTAAGTGCTGGAAATGCTCAGCAGGTCTGACAGCAGCTGTGGAGAGAGAAAGAGAGTTTATGGTGCAGGATAAGGATCTTCACCAGATCAATCTTATTTGATTTAATCTTGAATCCTGGAGCTGAATAATGATAGCTGAAAAATGTGTTGCTGGAAAAGCGCAGCAGGTTAGGCAGCATCCAAGGCGCAGGAGAATCGACGTTTCGGGCATAAGCCCTTCTTCAGGAATGAGGAAGATTAGATTATTTACAGTGTGGAAACAGGCCCATCGGCCCAACAAGTCCACACCGACCCGCCAAAGCGTAACCCACCCATACCCCTACATTTACCCCTTTACCTAACACTACGGGCAATTTAGCATGGCCAATTCACCTGACCCGCACATCTTTGGACTGTGGAAGGAAACCGGAGCACCCGGAGGAAACCCACGCAGACACGGGGAGAACGTGCAAACTCCACACAGTCAGTCGCCTGAGTCGGGAATTGAACCCGGGTCTCAGGCGCTGTGAGGCAGCAGTGCTAACCACTGTGCCACCGTGCCGCCCACAAAGATGTACCAAGCAGGCTAAAATAAAAGGTAGGGAGGAGGGACTTGGGAGAGGGGCATTGGGAATGCGATAGGTGGAAGGAGGTTAAGGTGAGGGTGATAGGCCGGAGAGGGGGTGGGGCGGAGAGGTCGGGAAGAAGATTGCAGGTCAAGAAGGCGGTGCTGAGTCCGAGGGTTGGGACTGAGATAAGGTGGGAGGAGGGGAAATTAGGAAGCTAGAGAAATCTGCATTCATCCCTTGTAGTTGGAGGGTTCCTAGGCAGAAGATGAGGCGCTCTTCCTCCAGGCATCATGTTGCCATGGTCTGGCAATGGAGGAGGCCAAGGACCTGCATGTCCTTGGCGGAGTGGGAGGGGGAGTTAAAGTGTTCAGCCACAGGGCGGTTGGGTTGGTTGGTGCGGGTGTCCCAGAGGTGTTCTCTGAAACGTTCTGCAAGTAGGCGTCATATCTCCCCAATATAGAGGAGACCACATCAGGTGCAGCGGATGCAGTAAATGATGTGTGTGGAGGTGCAAGTGAATTTGTGACGGATATGGAAGAATCCCTAGGGGCCTTGGCTGAATAAATATCCTAACTGAATAACTGTAGCCATTTTCATAATTAGGCAATGATGATTTTTTTTAATATAACATAGAAACATTTGTAGTGCTTTTCAGATGTTGATTACTTTAATATTGCAATTAAATTGAACATGTTTCTAATATTAGGCTCAGCTTTGAATCCCTTCTACCACAAAATGAAATAACTTCTCAGGGAAAAGTTATCTGAAACTTGGGAAGAAATTCAAAAAGTCCAGTGAGTTGCAGAACCACTTTTTGAATAGAAATGATCCCACAAAAAGTAAATTTTGTACAGTAGCTGGTTAACAAAGTAAGCCATGGCCCATGGTTTGGATACCAATTTCTCAAAAAGCAAATACTGCTGGACCACTGGATCCTACAACTAGTGGTGTCCTGTTTAAATGAAGAAAACACAGAATTTATGGCTAACTAAAGGAGATTAAAATCAGATCTTGATAACTTCAGGTCAACAGCCCTAACATCAGTTGTGTCAAAGCTCATGGACTTCGAGTGAACAAGATTCGGTTGCAACATCCCAATCACAATAACCCATTGTCTGTTCATTAGTTTATCTTCTAGTAAACTACTTTACTTTGTGTTCTAGTTCTCCAGTCCAAATACAAATGATTATCATTGTTCATCACAAAATTGGAACAGTGCCTCTCAACAATCACTAAGCCTTTCTGGTCTTTACTTTTCAACCTTGTTTACGTCCTGTCTTTGGTCCTTGGCTGTTTAGTTAATTTTCTTTGACTGAAAATGAATAGGATAGTCCAACTCTATTAAGTTCGCTAATTAGAGATACTGAGATACCATAGCACAGAATGAGACCATTCAGCCCACTAAGTCTATGATGACAGCCCAATGGGTCTTATTCCCAGATCTATCCTTGAAAGTGCCTTTCTCTCAGATGCCCATCCAAATTCTTTCAGAAATCTTTGAAAGGCAGATTATTATCTGAATAGTGATAGATTGGGAAAGGGGGAGATGCAACAAGACTTGGGTGTCATTATTACACCAACCGCTGAAAGTAAGTATGCAGACGCAGCAGGCAGTGAAGAGGGTATTTGGTATGTTGGTCTTCAAAGCTGGATGATTCGAAAACAAGGAGTAGGGATGTCATGCTGCAGATATACAGGGCCTTGGTGAGACCATACCTGGAGTATTATGTGCAGTTTTGGTCTCCTTATCTGACGAAGAATGTTTTGGCTATACAATGGAAGTTTATCAGACTGATTCCTGGGATGACACATGAGGAGACACTGGATGGTTTCAGACTATATTTACTGGAGTTTAGAAGAATGAAGGAGGATATTGTAGAAAACTATAAAAGTCTAACAGGACTTCACAAGTTAAAGGCAGGAAGAATGTTCCCAATGATTCTGGAGGCCAGAGCCAGGGGTCACAGTCTGAGGGGTCATCACTGTGATGAGGAGAATTTTTTTCACCCAGAGAGTGGTGAGCTTGCGGAATTCTCTGGCACAGAAAGCGGTTGATACCAAATCGTGAAATGTTTTCGAGAGGAGTTAGATAACATTCTTGGGGCTAAAGGAATCACAGGGTCTGGGGACAAAGTGGAAATAGGGTACCGAGTTAGATGATCAACCATGATAATATTGAATGGCGGAGTAGGCTTGTAGGGCTGAATAGCCTAATCTTGCTCCTGTTTTCTATGTTTCTATTCATCATCTCTGTTTGCCCCACCATCACAGGCAACAAGCTCCAGGTCATTCCACTTTCTGTATTAAAAAGAGTTCTTTCCCATTGCTCCTCATCCCGAAAACCTTAAAGGTCTAGCTCCATTCATATCAAATGATGAGAACAGCTTTTCTTTGTCTAACTTGTCTAAACTCATCATAATCTGATACATTTCTGCCAAATCTCCCCCAGTCTCCTCTGCCCCAAAGTGCCACTGCTTCTCCAAATTAACCTTATCACTAAAACACATAATCTTATTTGCTAAATTTCCCCTGCACTCTGTTACAACCAATAGGTTCCCCTCTTTCAATCCTCTTCATTTGACAGTTATTTTATGTTCTTCTTAGCAGGAGAATGCTTTTCTTTCTAATAAGAATGCGGTTACCAAATGTCTGTTGTATCAGTAAGGGGTCAATTACAATTTTTTCTTGAGTGAAGGAAGGAATAATTTTATTACAGAAAAATAATAGAGATGTGGCATCCAGCATTCATTGACACAGGTACAAACTTAAAAGATTATGGCGTTCGATATGACAGGAGGATGAAAGAAATAGACATTTTATAGTCCTTAGAACATAGAACATAGAAGGATACAGCGCAGTACAGGCCCTTCGGCCCTCGATGTTGCGCCGACCGAATCCTACCTAACCTATACTAGCCCAATAACTTCCAAATGCCTATCCAATGCCCGCTTAAATGACCATAAAGAAGGAGAGTTCACCACTGATACGGGCAGGGCATTCCATGAACTCACAACCCGCTGTGTGAAGAATCTACCCCTAACATCTGTCCTATACCTACCACCCCTTAATTTAAAGCTATGTCCCCTAGTAACACCTGACTCCATTAGCGGTAAAAGGTTCTTAGTATCTACCCTATCTAAACCCCTAATCATCTTATACACTTCTATCAGATCTCCCCTAAACCTTCTCTTCTCCAATGAGAACAGCCCCAAGTGCCTCAGCCTTTCCTCATAAGATTTTCCTACCATTCCAGGCAACATCCTGGTAAACCTCCTCTGCACTCGTTCTAAAGCTTCCACATCCTTCCTATAGTATGGCGACCAAAACTGCACACAATACTCCAGATGAGGCCGCACCAGAGTCTTATACAACTGCAACATGACCTCAGGACTCCGGAACTCAATTCCTCTGCCAATAAAGCCCAGTACACCATATGCCTTCCTCACAGCACTATTTACCTGGGTGGCAACTTTCAGAGATCTGTGTACATGGACACCAAGATCCCTCTGCTCATCCACACTACCAAGTAGCCTACCATTAGCCCAGTAATCCATCATCTTGTTATTCCTACCAAAGTGAACGACTTCGCACTTAGCTACATTGAATTCCATTTGCCACATTTCCGCCCAGCTCTGCAACTTATCTATATCCCGCTGTAACCTACCACTTCCTTCCTCACTATCCACAACTCCACCGACTTTTGTGTCATCCGCAAACTTGCTTACCCAGCTTTCAAGTCCTTCCTCTAGATCATTTATAAAGATAACAAAAAGCAATGGTCCCAAAACAGATCCTTGTGGTACACCGCTAGTAGCTGCGCTCCAAGATGAACATAATCCATCAACTACTACCCTCTGTCTCCTTCCAGCCAGCCAATTCCTAATCCAAACCTCTAATGTATCCTCAATGCCATACCTCCGAAGTTTTAGCATTAGCCTACCATGGGGAACCTTATCGAACGCCTTACTAAAATCCATATACACAACGAAGTATCCTTGAGGTGTGCATTTTTAACCAGACACCACGATTGTTTAATTGATGTCTTGTATCATTGGCAGAAGAAAACACTTCAGTTGTATCTCGGGTTTTCTTTGTTCCTTTTAACCAGCTTTGTTAACAGACAGATTTCCTTCTAGAGAGGCTGAGCAAGAACTCTTTCTCCAACTTGTTCCAGTGCTGCCAAAAGCAGTCCCTGAACTAGGTTTGTGAAATCTAATATTTGAGTTAATTAGCTCCAAATTTGTTAATTCCAGGCAATGCCTTCCACCCTCAATATACGAAACTTCTCATTCAGGTGTAAATCAAACCACAAAATCAGTGTTTATTCACTCTTAACTAAGTGAACTAGTTTCAGTGTCTTTTGATAAAAATACTGATTTCAGTTCAGATGATTTAATTTAATCCATGTTAGTTTCACACAGGTTGGTTAATCTCTGTGGTCAGTAGAATGTTGTGGTCATTTTAAGTAAGTGTTTTTCTTTTACAAACCTATTTCAGTCCATGGAGGTCCCAGGCATTAAAATCAGATGATGCAATTTGAAAAATCAATAATCCAACATTTTCATTATTGTGCCAACACACTCAGGGCCCTTTCTATCATTCCTAAAGTGCTGGATTCAATACGCCGATTTCATAACATCTTACTTATGGCAACATCTTCAATAAATTCTGTTTCTGGTTTCTGTGGAAAATGCAAATATTTCATTATTATAAAAGAATGTGTGTTAAATAATCACACAACAATACCACACAGGAACTCACTCGACTCGTTCTTGGTCATTAATCATGGGAAAGGTTTAGGTCATAATTTTTGTGAATTCCAAAACTTTACATTTATTGATGAAAAAGGATACATTGTGTTAAAACTTGCATTCACCAAGGCATACATGAGAAAAACAGTACAAATGGTGGAACTGTGCTTCATTCTGTGTGAACTGAACATTAGTTGGAAAGTGGACTCTGTTTGGTAGAAATATTACCATGAAGAATTCACTAGTCAGATAGTTTGTGACAGTTAACTGCCAAGTTTTGTTTAAATTTAAACTAGGTAAGTGGCTTTGATTGGTCAATGCATTGCCCTTTGGAATGAACCAGAAAATTGCCATTTCCCCTTTTATTAAGTTGAATCTGTCTCCAAAGAACAGAACCTTGTATATTAATATCGGTAGCTTCTAATATGCACAAATATATTAATGCGAGCATGATTGACAATGTTAAATTGGTTGTCAGCATAATTCTTAGTATGCTTAGCAAATGTTGTTCAATGTGGAACAACATTGGATGTTGATTTCTGAGTTTTGCAAAATGGTTGGATAAGGTCTGATATGATCCACCAGTCTTTGTGCCAAGTGACTTACATGCCTAGCATCATCCCACCACTGAGGTTCACATTGCTCATTTGTGCAATAGGCTGAACATCTTCCTGGTTTGACAGCCCACCTCATTTGAGTGAAAATATCACTCATGTTGTTATGGCATAGGAGCAGTGTGAAACAGCCATTGTCTCTTGCTCAGATTTTTGACATGGCTTGCCCTTCCAGGGTAATCTGGTTTTCCTTGTTGTATAATCTGCCAGGATGTTCTCTCTCACAGACCTATCTCTATTGATTAATGTTCATGTTTGCATATCTACAGTTCTATGTACTAGAGAATTGGCTTTTTTGGGTGACCCCAAGCTGTTTGCTCACCATGCAAACTGATGCTGGAATAAGATGTATCAAAATATTTCTACAAAAATGTGAGAGCCCTGTATATTGCACAAACTCACAGCTTTTCTGTCTTGAAAAATATCCAAGTCTATCTGAGATTACCCTTTTCTCATAAATATAAAATGTTATCTCACCCTGTACATTGAAAAGTGCATGATGTAAAGCTTCCAAAGAGCTTTTACAGCAATGCTGTTTACTTAGTATTTATTTAATATTTACTGAATACTTAGTATTAAGGTATCTAGCAAGTGCCAATCAAGTATTATGGATAATATGGTATTTCATCAAAATGCATTATGTACAAGAATGATATACAGTCATAGAGATGTACAGCATGGAAACAAACTCTTCGGTCCAACCTGTACATGCCGAGCAGATATCCCAACCCAATCTAGTCCCATCCTGCCAGCACCCGGCCCATATCCCTCCAAACCCTTCCTATTCATGTACCCTCCAAATGCCTCTTAAATGTTGCAATTGTACCAGCCTCCACCACTTCCTCTGGCAGCTCATTCCATACACGTACCACCCTCTGTGTGAAAAAGTTGCCCCTTAGGTCTCTTTTATATCTTTCATCTCTCACCTTAACCTATGCCCACTAGTTCTGGACTCCCTGACCCCAGGGAAAAGACTTTGCCTATTTACCCGGTCCATGCCCTTCATAATTTTGTAATCCTCTATAAGGTCACCCCTCAGCCTCCGATGCTCCAGGGAAAACAGCCCCAGCCTGTTCAGCCTCTCCCTATAGCTCAAATCCTCCAACATTGGCAACATCCTTGTAAATCTTTTCTGAACCCTTTCAAATTTCACAACATCTTTCCGATAGGGAGGAGATCAGAATTGCACACAATATTCCAACAGTGGCCTAACCAATGTCCTGTACAGCCGCAATATAAACTCCCAACTCCTGTACTCAATACTCTGACCAATAAAGGAAAGCATACCAAACGCCTTCTTCACTATCCTACCTACCCACTTTCAAGGAGCTATGAACCTGCACTCCAAGGTCTCTTTGTTCAGCAACACTCCCTAGGACCTTACCATTAAGTATATAAGTCCTGCTAAGATTTGCTTTTCCAAAATGCAGCACCTCACTTTATCTGAATTAAACTCCATCTGCCACTTCTCAGCCCATTGGCCCATCTGGTCCAGATCCTGTTGTAATCTGAGGTAACCCTCTTTGCTGTCCACTACCCCTCCAATTTTGGTGTCATCTGCAAACTTACTAACTGTACTTCTTATGCTCACATCCAAATCATTTATGTAAATGACAAAAAGTAGAGGACCCAACACCGATCCTTGTGGCACTCCACTGGTCACAGGCCTCCAGTCTGAAAATGTACAGGTATGATTCAGATTAGCAAAGCAAAGCCATCAGGAACATAAAGAAACAAGATCATACTAAACTGGAGTCCCAGATTAACCACACAAACACACGTCGACTATAGCAAGGCTCCAACAATATAACAGGCAACAAGACGAAGTCGAGTAGAATCACTGGCAACAATGCATCCTTTTCCGATGAGCTAAATGTATTCTATGCCTTGAACAGAACATCAGTGAAATGGTATCACATACTTCAACAGCCTTAGGGGATCCTGTACCCACAGACAACATTGCCTTCTTGCTGCAGATGTGCAGGGCCTTCTTGAGAGTGAACACATGGAAAGTGACTAGCCTGAATGGAGTCCCTGGCGGTGCATCCAGATCCTGTGTTGATCAGCTGGCAGGAGTATTCACTGATATCTTTAACTTCTCCTTACTCTGATCTGAGGTTCCCACTTACTTCAAGAAAGCCACTATCATCCCAAGGCTAAAGAAAAATCATCGAGTAAAAAGTGAGGTCTGCAGATGCTGGAGATCAGAGCTGAAAATGTGTGCTGGTTAAAGCACAGCAGGTTAGGCAGCATCCAAGGAACAGGAAATTCGACGTTTCGGGCCAGAGCCCTTCATCAGGAATGAGGAGAATGTGCCAGGCAGGCTAAGATTAAAGGTAGGGAGGAGGGACTTGGGGGAGGGGCGATGGAGATGTGATAGGTGGAAGGAGGTCAAGGTGAGGGTGATAGATTGGAGTAGGGTGGGGGCGGAGAGGTCAGGAAGAAGATTGCAGGTTAGGAGGGCGGTGCTGAGTTGAGGGAACCGACTGAGACAAGGTGGGGGGAGGGGAAATGAGGAAACTGGAGAAATCTGAGTTCATTCCTTGTGGTTGGAGGGTTCCTAGGCAGAAGATGAGGCGCTCCTCCTCCAGCCGTCGTGTTATTATGTTCTGCCGATGGAGGAGTCCAAGGACCTGCATGTCCTCGGTGGAGTGGGAGGGAGAGTTAAAGTGTTGAGCCACGGGGTGGTTGGGTTGGTTGGTCCGGGCGTCCCAGAGGTGTTCTCTGAAGCGTTCCGCAAGTAGGCGGCCCGTCTCCCCAATGTAGAGGAGGCCACATCGGGTGCAGCGGATGCAATAGATGATGTGTGTGGAGGTGCAGGTGAACTTGTGGCGGATATGGAAGGATCCCTTGGGGCCTTGGAGGGAAGTGAGGGAGGAGGTGTGGGCGCAAGTTTTACATTTCCTGCGGTTGCAGGGGAAGGTGCCGGGAGTGGAGGTTGGGTTGGTGGGGGGTGTGGACCTGATGAGGGAGTCACGAAGGGAGTGGTCTTTGCGGAACGCTGATAGGGGAGGGGAGGGAAATATATCCCTGGTGGTGGGGTCCGTTTGGAGGTGGCGGAAATGACGGCGGATGGTACGCTGTATGCGGAGGTTGGTGGGGTGGTAGGTGAGAACCAGTGGGGTTCTGTCTTGGTGGCGGTTGGAGGAGCGGGGCTCAAGGGCGGAGGAGCGGGAAGTGGAGGAGATGCGGTGGAGGGCATCGTCGATCACGTCTGGGGGGAATCTGCGGTCCTTGAAGAAGGAGGCCATCTGGGCTGTACGGTATTGGAACTGGTCCTCCTGGGAGCAGATGCGGTGGAGACGAAGGAATTGGGAATATGGGATGGAGTTTTTACAGGGGGCAGGGTGGGAGGAGGTGTAGTCCAGGTAGCTGTGATCAGGCAATATGTCTTAATGACTTCCCCCAGGTGGCTCTGACATCCATCATTATGATGAGCTTCAAAAGTTTAGTCATGGCACACGTCAACTCCAGCCTCCCAGATTGCCTTGATCTGCACAATTCGCCTACTGTCGCAACAGCTCCTTGGTAGATGCCATCTCCCTGGCCCTACACTCATCCCTGGAACATCTAGGTCACAGGGACACCTATGTCAGACTCTATTTGTTGCTTTTAACTCTACCTTCAATAGTATTATTCCAACCAAACTCATCTCCAAACTCTGAGATGTAGGAATCTGCACTTCCCCCTGCAAATGGATCCTCGAATTCCTGACCCACAGTCTGCAATCAGTAAGGATAGGTGACAACACTTCCTCCATGATAATTCTCAACACTGATTCCCTGCAAGGCTGCGTCTCAGTCCTTTACATATTCCTTATACACTCACAACTGTGTGGCCAAATTCTACTCTAACTCCATTTACAAGTTTGCTGATGACACCAACATTGGGGGTCAGATCTTAAACAATGTCAAGACAGAGTACAGGAACGAGATTGAATGCTTAGTGGCATGGTCTAAAGACAACAATCTCTCCCTCAATGCCAGCAAAATGAAGGAGCTGATCATTGACTTCAGGAAGTAGAGTGGGGGAAGTGCCCCTGTCTACATCAGTGGTGCTGAGGTTCAAGTTCCTCAGAGTAAATGCCATCAACAATCTATCCTGACCCGTCCATGTTGACACTATGGTTAAGAAATCACTCCAATGCCTCTATATCCTCTGAAGGCTAAGGATATTTGGCGTATCTGCAATGACTCTTACCAATTTTTATGGATGCACAATAGGAAACATCCAAATGTATTGTAGCGTGGTGTGGCAACTGCCAGGCCGAAGACTGCAAGAAATGATGAAGAGTTGTAAATGCAGCCCAGTGCATCACACCAGCCTTCCATCCATTGACTCCATCTATATTTCCAGCTGCCTTGGGAAAGCAGCCAATATAATCAGTTGTACTCAGTTATACTCTGTTCCACCCTCTTCCATTCGGCAGAAGATACAAGAGTTTGAAAACATATACCAACAGATTCAAGAACAGCTTTGTCCCCGCTTTTATCAGACTTTTATACTGACCTCTCACGTATGAAAGTTGATCCTTCTCTACATCTTCTCTGTTGCTGCAACACTGTATTCTGCATTCTGTTCCATTGCCACGATGTACTTAGGTAAGCTATAATTTGCCTGGGTAGCACTCAAAACAAGACTTTTCACCATATCTAGGTACATGTAACAATAATAAATCAAATTAAGTCACATCAATGAAAGCATTTGGAATTAACAAAGTTTTCTTCCTTGTTTCTACTTTTTTTTTGTACTTCCTTGCTTAGTCGTACTTGGCTTTACACAGCAGGGATGGGAGCAGGTTGACCTGTGATAGACATGTTTCTGATGAGGCCACACCCTCATCTCTGGATTCACCTGTTTTGTTTCCTGTGGAAGGGTATTCTGTAAAATTCAACCAACGATGTAGAAACTGTACATGTCAACAAACTATCTAATTGGGCAATTCTTTGGAACACACAACACCATGCCAATCAATGCCCGGCACCAGATATTTAAAATATTTAGTGGTGAGCTGAACTTTGAAATTTGTGAGGTTGTGAAAATGTTGCCTGCACATGATAGCTGTTAGAGCTATTCTGAATGACAATGTCATGATGAAGCACATGCTGTCTTTAACTGCAATGAACAGTATTTATACTACTTTTATTACATATACTTGGCAATCTTACAAATGTGGCAATCATTTGGCCTGTTCATGACTAAAGATTCATTATCTACACAGAAAATGTGAACCAGGATATGAGAACTGATTTATGAGAGAATGGAATATCTTTGTTTTAAGGTGCAGAAAACATTCAGATTGCATATTACAGTTACTACACCATGATCCAACTCCACAATTCAGTTTCAGCCTTTGAAAAACAGATCAGATATCCCTATGCTATTTATACCAACAGGCAGCTCCATCTGAGGTCTTACTTCTTACTTGTGAATTTTGAGTCAGATTATCATTAAAATTGCATTGTAGATGAACAGTGGCAGGAGCTAGTAAAGGAAAAATTCACATAAAGGTCCAACAATTGTTCACACTAGTGTGTAACCAAATCCACACCAGAATGTGATGCTAAAAAGGCTGTTTTACTGGCCGCTTTGTGTGTTTTCTATTGAAGGCTTAATTACAATTGGAAACTGACTGCATGAAAAATCAGACAGTAGTTTGCACCTGACCACTGTATAACAGTATCTAGTATCTGAGCCAACTTTAACATAAATTACATCTGGGCAGAATATTTTGAAATTTACACTTCTCTTCTTCAAGATGACTTTTTACATCTGTTTCCCATGCAGGTGACAATGGTCCATGGACTGAGAAATGTGAATTTTCTGGAAGTGCAGGTCCATTTGTGGGAGCATGGCAGACAAACAAAGGTAATAACTAGTTAAACAGTTGGCAGAAGGAGAAACTGCCGTTCACGAAGGTGAGGTACAGTTTGGTGAAATGCCATATCATTTTAATGTTAATTCAGAAATGAACCCACATTTGAACATATTAGGATGTGTTTTTGTTTCTTCTTGGGGTAGGATTTTGCTGTGGGTTTCTGGGATAACCATTGACCTTAAATGAGAGTTAGAAGCTCTTGCTATGTAAAGGAACCTTCAGTCTTGCCTGATTTTCCCCAAATTGGCCAAATAGTGTCGAGAAGTTGGACTTGCTGTCAGATTAAAGATGGCAGGTGATCGCTCAAAACCTGGAGGCCCAACAGGAAGCCCAGCTATATCATGATGGCTTTGTAGACAAATGAGAGAAAGGACTGCTGAGGTGGAGGAATCATCCTTCCAACTTATAATATGTAAAATCCAAGCTCCTTCAGCAGCTGGGACACCATTGTGTAGGTAGGCAGGGAAGGCCTCAATGCCTGCGGTTTAAGCACTGGCCTATAGTCTGCTGTGAGAAGGCTCCCTAACGGCATTTCCCTGTTCTGTGCCAGTTATCAGGATAAGGAGACTGACTGGCAAGGAGTCCACTCTGGTTAACCTTTGCATGTTATCCAACACAGCAACAACAAAAGTCGCAGGACATACTTGAATTGCAATTTCTTCAAATTTCTTAACCTAATAATTAAAGCTGTATATGTGATAATTAAAGCTAGGTCTAATGTTTAGCAATTCATTCCTTCCCTTTAGTGATTTTATTTTGGAAAAATATACTTTATTCATAAATTATTCATAAATACTTGAGAAAACAGTTCAAGTCAGATCTTACAGGAATAGAGTAAAAATGTCACATTTTCATTTGAACATTGCCCTCATAGGTGCCTCCATCAAGATGCAAGTTGAAATATTTGTTAAATATGACAATAATCTATTTACATTACAGTAAGAGCCATGAGTGTTTCCATAAGTTAATAGACACTTGGGATATCATTGCTAAAAAAATCTTAAATGATAGCACACGCACTGAGACCCACTGTTCGTTGGTCGTGGCTGCCCAAAACTTTAGCGTGTCCTTCAGTTCTGAACCTTTGAATGTGCTAGTTTGCTTGGTTGCAGTTAAATCTATGCTTTGAATGACCAGTATGTTTCAAGCCGACCAAAGAGCATCTTTTACTGAATTGATAGTCTTCCAGGCTGAGTTGATGCTTGTCTTAGAGCATGTGCCAGGTAACAGCCCATAGAGCACCACGTGCTGTGTCACGGAGCTGCTCGGGATGAACCTCAACAAAAACCACTGCACCTTTCTCCAGACCTTCTTTGCAAAAGCACATTCCAGAACATGATGTGCAATAGCCTCTTCACCACCACAGCCAGCATATTGTGGCAAAAAGAGACAGGGTGTGCATGAAAGATTTGATGGGTACTGCACTAATGACTTTGACAGTTTGCTGAGGGAACCATCCGACAGCATTGACCGTTTCCTCCCCTTATGGGGCCTTTAGGATGTTATGTGCTGAGCGCTGCCTGATGGACTTGTGGTGAAAAGTATCTTTCTGTACAGATATTTCCACAATAGGCCAGACCTCCACCACATGCAGCAACACCAACAGCACCTCACACCTGAAGACCAGGTTTTTACCTGAAATGGAGAGAGAGTGGCATTCCCACGTGCCCAATTTCTGTAGCAGCTTGGTGTTAACACTCCTTCAAAGTTTTACAAGGATAAAAATCAAACAACACCAGGTTATAGTCCAACAGGTTTAATTGGAAGCACTAGCTTTCGGAGCGACGCTCCTTCATCAGGTGGTTGCGCTCAATGTTTTAGGCTGATAAGTTTACAGATAATCTGCAACTTCCTGTTTCCTCTCAATGTTTACAGTGCCAGGAAACGTTTAGGTACAACAATGTCAATGCCATAACTTTGGTGAGTATGAGGACCACTCACTGTCAGGGAGTGAGTTAATATATCTGGTGAATAACTAAGCCATACTCATCAGTGAGGTTGTAGACCTGATCGTACAATCACTTGAAAACTGTCCATTTTCAGGAAAAGAATATCAATCCTGGTAAATCTAATATGTTGAAACATATTATTGTTTCATTGACTACAATATTGTCTAATGCAATTTTATAAATTTTGTTTAGGTGGAAGTTCAACAAAAAAGACAACATGGGAAGGTGGCCATCGAGTGCCAGCAATAGCATATTGGCCAGGAAAAATCCCAGCTAATAGTACAAGTGACTCACTGCTCAGGTAAAGACAAGGAAACACTTCCATTTCTACAGTAAAATTTAACAACAAGATATTGTATAACAATAACATGCATTAACATATATCAAATTTAGGCTAGGTAATTGTCCCAGCATGCTTCACAGGATCATTGCAAAACAAATACTGAGTCGCTTAAAGCAATATTAGGGCAGATGGACAACGCCTTGTTCGAAATATTAGCATTAAAGTAGAAAGAGCGGCTTAGGGAAGTAATTCCAGAGTTTGGGAACCATATTAATATATGATATGGCGACCATTGATGGAGCTATTGAAATCAGCTTGCTCATAAAGCCAGAATTAGGTGTGTCAACTACTCTGAAAGTTGTGGGACTGAAGGATATTTCAGAAATAGGGAGAGACCAGGCCTCTAAGAGATTCAAAACCAAGAACATATTTAAAATAAAGGTGCTGCACAGGCAGCAGTCAGTGCAGTTCAGCAAGTGCATGGGTAATGGGTGAACAGGATTGGGATGCAAGTAAGGGCATGGCTGCAGAGTTTTGAGTCAGCTCAGGTTTTCAGATGATAGAATGTGGGCTGCCAGCCAGGAATGCATTGTAAAAGACAGCTCTATATGTAAAAAAGAAATGGATGAGAGTTTCAATGACAGATGGGTCCAGCCTAAGGTGGAGTTGGATGATGTCAATGAAATGGAAATAGATGTTGTGATGGCACATAAATCTAGTCTGAAGCTTATTTTAGTGTCAAATGTGGTAAAGAACTGTCTGGTTAAACTTCAGACAGTTGCGAAGGAAAGAGTTGAAGTCAGCAGCAAAGGAATGGAATTTGTAGTTGGAACTAAAAATAGTGGCTTCAGTTCCTCTGATATTTAGTTGAAAGAAATTTCTGCTGATCTTGAACTGGAAGTTGAACCAGTAGTCTGATCATTTTGTGACAGTGGAAGAGTCAAGAGAGATGTTGTAAGGTAGTGTTAAATGTTATCATCTTACATATGGAAACTAGGGTTATGTTTACAAAATTGAAAAAAAATCTGAACAGAATTTAAGGTTACTAGTTGGGCTTGAAGTCTGGTGCATTTGCACTTATTGGTAGCTACATATATCAATATATAGCCCTGTTGTTTGCACTTGGTTCAGTTGAACAAAATAGGCTACACCTATTCTCTAGTTCATTCTGTAGAACAGTACCTTGACCAACAGTCAATCTGCCTGGTTTAAATTTAAACAAAGCTTGGCAGTCATCCAAAGTGCTTTTAAATGTGTTAATTTCATAATCATCTTCTTCAGCCTGATAAATGGTCTCTGAACCTAGATACAGAATGGAATTCATTTAACTTAGTATTGTATA
This sequence comes from Hemiscyllium ocellatum, assembly GCF_020745735.1. NCBI lineage: Eukaryota > Metazoa > Chordata > Chondrichthyes > Orectolobiformes > Hemiscylliidae > Hemiscyllium > Hemiscyllium ocellatum. The sequence goes on along the minus strand of NC_083425.1, from coordinate 20,942,196 downwards.
TGAACGAACCACCAATTTACTGTATGGTTTGTATGTAATGTGGTTTGATTAGTCAGTCTACATCCCATTGCCTAACCTTGCATACAACCAATAACAACTTAAACAAGATAATGAAAGATGCTAGTCCTCATTGAACCTCATTGCAGCAAGAGCCAGTGGTCTCAGGAGAAAGCTGCTAAAACTAACTAGAGCAAATATTTGCTTGTAATTGCCACTGAATTTCTGTTTAGTTTTTGTAGCCCTTGACGTCAGAGTTCTCTGAAATTTGAACTTTTTTTTTAAACAGTTGTATTTGCACATTCAATCCAGCTTCATTCATTCAGTAAAGATATGGAAGCATGGCCCTTTTATCTCTTGGACATGGGTTCAAATATAATCATGATTACAGATGTAGTTAAATATACAAACTTACAAAGTAAAATAGAAAAAAGAACTGAGCATGTTCCCTGCTTATCAACGGAAGCTTCCTGAACATTAGAATCTTCCAGTGAGGAAAAATATGTTTTCTAAAATCAGGTTAAGAAAAGCCCTTTGTGATATGCAAATTTAAAATGCCTCAACCTAAAAAGATTTATATTTGTCTTCAGTGCTCTAGATATATTTTCTACCCTGATTTCACTGGCAAATGCAAGCCTGCCTCTAAACAGACGTTATGATAGTTTGGATATAACACAGGTGCTACTTGGCCAGTCAGACTGTGGTCATCAGGTAATGTTCGTTATTTTAATATAATTCAAATAAAGAGCTTTTTAAAAATGTATTAGCACATGCAAAACAAATTCCAAAGATATTGATAACTTTTCTAGTTGTTTCATTGTACATAATTGAGTACGGCTGAAAAAGACAATTTGTCAAATCTCATTTGAAAATGTGTTGCTGGTTAAAGCACAGCAGGTCAGGCAGCATCCAAGGAATAGGAAATTCGACGTTTCGGGCATAAGCCCTTCATCAGGAATTCCTGATGAAGGGCTTATGCCCGAAACGTCGAATTTCCTATTCCTTGGATGCTGCCTAACCTGCTGTGCTTTAACCAGCAACACATTTTCAACTGTGATCTCCAGCATCTGCAGACCTCATTTTTTACCCTGTCAAATCTCATTGCCTTGCACTCATCAGGACAATTTGCAAGAATATCACTAAGGGAGAAACACAAAATTATACTGTGGCGAGGAGAGTGATGATTGGTTGGCAAGTGGACTCTAATTGGTAGAGGCTTTGCCATGGAGAATGAAGCAATTAATGATAATCGCCAGTTAACGGCCAGAATTTGTTTAGATTTCAATCCTAACTGACTGTAGTCAGGGCATGCACTGTGAAATAAACTAGCTGTCACCTATTTTGTTGAGGTGAAACAAATGCAATGGATGCACATCTTTCTGTCTGCAAAGATCAGGGCCCTGAGTATTATTGTACACAGCTTTCAGTAGATTATATTCCCTACAGTATGGAAACAGGCCCTTTGGCCTAACAAGTCCACACCGACCCTCAGAAGAGTAACCCACCCAGACCCATTCCCCAACCCTATATTTACCCCTGAGTAATGCACCTGACACTATGGGCAATTTAGCAAAGTCAATTCACCTGACCTGCACATTTTTGGATTGTGGGAGGAAACTGGAGCACTCAGAGGAAATCCACACAGACATGGGGAGAATGTGCAAACTCCACACAGACAGGTGCCCGAGGTGGGATTCGAATCTGTGTCCCTGGCGCTGTGAGGCAGCAGTGCTAACCACTGAGCCACCATGCTGCCAAGAACATGCAAGTACACTATTCTGTGAGTTCAGCTGACAGTCTTAAATTAGTTGTCAGCACACTTCGTTTCCTGTGCAGAATAATCCAGCACTCGTTGTGTAGTTGCAGCATCACATCTAATATTGGACATTGTATTTTGAATTTTCCAAGTGTGGGCCATTTGAATGCAGTCTGTGTTTTGCTTGTTACAAGCAGCCAAAGAAGTGTGTTGTGGAATTTAAGCCCCAGAAAGTGCCTGCTTTTCACTGACTGGCTGCTTTTGTCAACCCAGGTCATCAATGTCAAGGCCTGTACAATATACTGTCTCTCAATCGCCTGTCAGCTGTTAATAAACTGATTAGCAGTTAGTTGGGTGAGTTAACGCGAATTGATGTATTAGCCACCATCTCACATGCTTATTGACACACCTTTATAGATTATGCCAAAATTCAGCCAAAGAGCTTCTGCTTTTAAATTCAGGAGTAAGGGTTTTTCACTGTTTGGTAGAATTATGTCCTTTTAATTTTATTTCTACCCACCAGCAGGGTTCAATGGGCTGTTGTTCACCTCTCTGTTGAACCTGCAATCAACTAGACTGACTGTGATTGGAAGCATAAGATGCTTGGGATTGAGGACGATCGGTAGGAGAGGCTGGGCCTGGAAAGAATCAAGACCAGGGCACACTGATCTGGTGTGGTCTGGTGCAAAGGCTGAGATCAGGGCCCGGAGAACCTTTACTCAATTGTTTTCTGCCCTTGTCCAGTCCCTCCCCACGTACAGATTCCTCTGATTCTTTACGTCAGTTTCAAAATTGTCAATTTGTGGGCACCAGCCACCGCCTGTTCACCATGGATGTACAATCCTTCTACATGTCCACCTGCCATCAGGATAGCCTTCGGGCCTTTTGCTTCTTCTGGGAAAGAACGTGTGAACCATCACCACCATCCTACAGCTGACATAACTTGTCCTCACTTTGAACAATGTCTCCTTTGACTCCTGCACTTTCTTCAGATCATAGCCATGGATACATGCATGGGGCCTAGTTATTTTTTTAGATTACAGTGTGGAAACAGGCCCTTTGGCCCAACAAGTCCACACCGACGCACCGAAGCGCAACCCACCCAGACCCATTCCCCTACATTTACCCCTTCACCTAACACTACGGGCAAGTTAGCATGGCCAATTCACCTAACCTGCACATTTTTGGACTGTGGGAGGAATCCGGAGCACCTGGAGAAAACCCACACAGACATGGGGAGAATGTGCAAACTCCACACAGACAGTCGCCTGAGGCGGAAAATGAAGCTGGGTCTCTGGCGCCATGAGGCAGCAGTGCTAACCACTGTGCCCGTCTCTTTGTGGGGTTTGTGGACCATTCTCGTTCCAGTCCTATTCTGATCTCTCCCCAAAACCCTTTCTTTGGTACTTTGATGATACCGTTGGTAACATTCCGTACTCATTTGGAATTGGAAATATTTATCAATATTGCTTCCAATTTCCACCCTGCTCTCACCTTTACCTGGTCCATCTGTGACTCCTCAGCTCCTGGACTTATTGATAAAAGGGTTAAAAGGTTGCAAGTGAAGATATTCATTGATGGTTTCACAACGTTCAATATCATTCATGACTCCTCAGATACTGAAGCATCCCATGTCAATATGCAGCAAGGCCCAGACAACAGTCAGGCCTGGGCTGATAAGTGGCAAATTACATTTGTGTCACACAAGTGTCAGACGATAATCATTTTCAACAAGATAAAATCCAGCCATTGCTTCTTGACATTCAATGGCATGACCATCACTGAATCCATCACTTATCATTCACCAGAAACTGCATTGGACCAGGCATATGAATATTGTGCTTACAAGAGCTATAAGATCAAGCCAGCATGGGAAGAGTGAGTCTAACATGGCAGTGAGAGAGGTCATCGGCATCGATGGTACTGATCCTGAGTGGCAGTGAGAGCAGGGGCAGGCATCCCTGGGCAGTGTGGGGCAAGGTTGAGCCTGGAGCAGGCAAGGGTGTGCCCTTGTGAGGAGTATGAGCCCAACATGGCTAGGCATTTATCGACTGTGGTGTTGAACGTCTAACTGTGTTTCTTTGTTTTTTCTACTTTTTAGTAAGAAGGGCTATAATATTTAGTCTTGTTTTCTTTGTTTTTCTGCTTTGTGCCAAGATTCTGTACCTAGGAACCTTACAATGTCATGGAGATGTACAGCACGGAAACAGACCCTGTGGTCCAACTTGTTCATGCTGACCAGATATCCTAACCTAATCTAATCCCAGTTGCCAGCACTTGGCCCATAATCCTCTAAACCCTTCCTATTCATATACCCAGCCAGATGATTTTTAAATGCTGCAATTGTACATGCCTCCACCACTTCCTCTGGCAGCTCATTCCATACATGCACCACATTCTGTGTGAAAACGTTGCCCCTTAGATCACTTTTACATCTTTCCCGTCTAGTTCTGGACTCCCTTACCCCAGGGAAAAGACTTTTATATCTAAGACGGCGCCGTATGTAGTGACTTGTAAACCTTTCACAGTACTCATGTAAGTGCACAATAATAAACCTAATTCAAGACCAGAATTCTGTAATGAGAACAAACTATCTGAATTCCTGAGGCAAAAATCTGAACTATGATGGAATATTATTCACTTGTCTGGACGCATACAGTTCCAATGACATTAAAGAAGCTCAATAGAATCCAGGCTCCTTTGACAGCATCTTCCAAACTGTGACATCTACCACTTGGAAAGAGAGTGTAACAGGCGAAAGAAAAGCTCACCACCTGCAAATTCCTCTTTGATTCACACTCCAACCTGACCTCGAAGTATATCACTGTTCCTCAACTGTAACTGGGCACAAATCCTGAAACTCCCTAACTGTTCTGTAGGTATGCCCACATCATGTGGATTGTAATGGTTCAAGGTGCCAGCTTATGAGCACTTTTTCAAGGCCAAATTAGTGATATTGGCCTAGACAATGATCCACTTGTCCCATGAAATACTTGAAGAAATGTAAAATTAGTAGTCTTTCCCACAGAATCCCAATAGTCCAGAAGCCATATTTTGTCCACGTCTTGGGCAAAAGTATTATCAAATACAGAACTAGCCAAGAAGATTTTCTTTGCATGTTTGAATGTAGTGACAGAGTGGTGGAGTATAGTCTTAATTCTGTGCATTGATGATTTAATACGGAGGTTAGCCTCTTAGCTGTTGGAAGCAAATAAGTTCAACTGTCAGTCAGATGTTCTTGCATATTTCCTTATGACCTGTTCAAAGCAGATTTAAGAAAGGCCCGTGAGCTGACCAACACTTTAGCCCATCATCAACACATGTTTTGGCTGTGAAGTGGCATATGCCACTGACAGAAGACCTTCTTCTGCAGAATCATTTGTTTGCACACAAATACGTTTTTTTTTCTGATTTATTTTCTTTCTATGTACTTTGATTCCCAACAGCCATCTTTGCCTCTCACTTGCACAGAAAATTATGTTCAGAAGTCAGATATTTGTGAAAAAATAAGCATTTACTCAACAACAGAGCTTTTTTTTTGTGGAGACCCATGTTGGATGCTGCCAATTATCGGATTGAATAAGGCTGTATGGAAAATAGGCATTTCTCAGAAGTCAGACTTTTCATACCTGACATAATGCTTGCATTCAGCCGATTCTTCTTTATAAACTGAAGCACTTGAAACTTTGTTTCCATTCTTAAAGCCAGGTAGGTTTAGTCATATTTATTTTGCAGTGAAAGAGGAATAAAAATACAGCCATTCAAAACAGACATTATAAAATGAACATTTGTTGATTGTGAAGTTTCACATATCTACAATTGTCACAAATAGGCAGAGTTTACATCAAAACACCTTGACGCCTAGAATCCTAAAATATCACCCTTGTTTCTGTCATGCCAGTGAGCAGTTTTGTGGCTTAAAAACGGTAAGGACTGATTATTTTGTCTTCATTGATAACAAAGTGGTCATAAAAGATTAGTCGTAATAACAGAGACGAGTGGATGTGATTAGGGGAGACAAGACAATCATGGAAAGGGAGGATGTCCTTTAGGGTGCAAAGACAGAGTGAAAAATTAACTCCAATCAATTTAGTTAGATTTGGAATTACATTAGATTTGACTCATCCGATTAAAATCCCTTCTGCCTTTTCATTCCAGCATGGATTTGTAAAAGGCAGCTATTGTTTGACTAATCTAATTGAATATTTTCTGAAGTTAAAGTGGAGTTTTATGAAGAGAGTGAAGTGGGGCTGATGCTTGTTTGGATTATTGGAATGAATTTGACCAAGTTCGGCTGGAAAGGTTGGTGAATAAATTTGAGGATTATGGAACAGGTGGGTCAGTTTCAGCTTGGCTAAGATAATGGCTCAAGGAAAGAAGATAGCAAATCAAATAATGATTTCTTGAAGGGGAAAATGGTAGACAGTGCAGTTAGGACTTTTGATCAGTGCGAGCACCACTGCTGTTTTTGGTACAAAATGAAAGAGGGATCTAGTGGAGATCTTTGAAGGTGGATTGGTTTGAAATAAGAATGGGATCTTGGGTAGGGATGTTAGGCAGAAATTTTATAAAATTCTGATTAACCCACAACAAGAATAGTGCATTTAATTCCCTACTTTAGGAAAGGTGTGAGGAGTTTGAGAAGATGCATGAATGATTTGCCAGAATGGTTCATGGAGTGAGGGATTTTAGCTACAAAAATAGGTTGGACGTGGTAATGTTTTCCTTGAGGAAAGGAGATTTGAAAGAGATGTATGGATTATGTATAGATTATGACAGATAATGAATGGATTATGACAGATTATGAATGGATACTGTATGGGTTATGATGGTTTATGTATGGATTATAACATTATGTATGGATTATATATGGATTATGACAGATTATGTATGGATTATGAGTGGATTATGTTTGGATTATGACAGATTTAAATAATTCTAACAAAAAAAGCTATTCCCATTAGCTGATGGTACAAGAATGAGCAAACGCAGATTTAAAGCTGTGGACTAGACATACAGAAGCAAGTGAACAAGAACAATTTACTCATTGTATACTAATAACCTGGACACACTGCCTTGAAAGTGGTGAGATGGAGGTAAGCAATGACTTCAAAAGGAAATTGGATAGGCACTTGAGAGAAATGAATTTGTAAGATTACCTCCTAGTGCCTCAAATACATGTAAATGTCGTCTTGTACATGTAAGAGCTGTCTTTGGTTTATTTTGGCTACAGTCAAACTCCAATATTTGTCTGTTTCCTTGATATGCTACAGTACAGAAACAAATTGCATTTGTATATGTATATATACAAAGATATTTTTTATGAACAAAGTATATTATTAAAGTTTAAAAACTTTGGATTAAGTGGTATGGGACTGCTTTGATTGCTATTCAGAAAGCCAACAAGGACACAATAGACTGAATGGTCTTGTTGAGTATCATAATGATTCTGAATTATTAGGTCCCATTTGGGACAGGAAAGAAACTGGGAAGGAAACAAAAACACCAGGGTACCAGGAGAGCTGCCTTAACATTCTACGCGATCCATTAGCCATGGCAAATGAGGTAGTTAAAGAACAGAAGCACAGCTGCTTGGCATAATTGGGGTAGAACTGCACTTGAGACAGACACGGTGAGGTACCAGTGTTAGTGCATGGACTTGGGAGGGCTGCTGGAAAGGATGGGTAGCACAGGTGGGGACTGAACCATTGGCCCACATGTACGAGTCAAGGGGTGAGGAGTAGAATTGCTCTACCTGGTATCCTGTCCTGCATACTAGAGCTGTGCTGATTCCTCGTAAAAGAGTCATACAGTCAATATAGCAATGAAACAGATACTTCAGTCCAACCAGTCCATGTTTAACATAATGCTATCCCGAACTAGTCCCACCTGCCTGCTTCTGGCCCATGTCTCTTCAAACTTTCCTATTTGTGCATCTATCCAGATGTCATTTAAACGTTGTAATTGTACTGGCATTCATCACTTTCTCAGGAAGTTCATTCCACATGTGAACCACCTTCTGTGTAAAAAATTTACCTCTGATGTCTTTTTCAAATCTTTCTCCTCTCACCTTAAAAATATGCCCCCTAGTCTTGAAATCCTTTCTTATCAAACATAAAGACTCCCTTGAGTATTGAATTTACTGGTGTAAGGAGCATTGTAAGATGTTATGATGGTCCTTCTAAGACCATAAGGAATAGGAACAGAAGGAGACCATTTGGCCCCTTGAGCCTATTCCGCCATTATATAGACCGTGGCTGATTTGACATTCCCCGTGTCCATTTTCTTGCATTTTCCCTGTGGCCCTTAATTCTCCTGATGATAAAGACTCTTCCTGTCTTGTTGTGGCTAGTTGATGTTCATGTATCCTCCCTCACTAGTATCCTTACATACGGATGAGGAAGGATACCACTTCGACTGGGACAACACATCCTCCTAGGACAAGTCAAACAAAGACACGCACGCAAATTCCTCAAAGCATGGCATTCCAACCGGAACGCTATCAAAAAACACATCGAGTTAGACCCCATCTATCACTCCCTGATAAAAGTAACAGGAAGTGACTTCACCACAGGAAATGACATCACCAACCCAAAGAAACCCAAGCATACAAATAGAAAGCAGGAATTTTCAGCAGTGCTTTGCCTGAGGCCCTACTAGATGTTACCCAGTAGGGTGATGAAATGTCTGGAAATAAACTTTCAAGGTCAGCAAGCAAACCTACATCCAAAACCTGCATTAATGTCAAAATTCTGAACCTATGTATGAAAAATTGTAAAAGATCTACTTACTTGGTTCTTGGTGTTTGTATCTGTGCAGGCCCTTGTACGGTAATGATTCTGTTAATGTTCAGTTGCTAATGCACATCACCTGAAATAAAATCAATGAATATTAGAAAGAAAAGTGTTACGGTAAGGCAATTCTAAACAAAGATAGTGAGATACAATATGTTTAAGAATTCATCAAAACAACAGGCGAAGGTCATTGAATGGACTTTATGCCAGATTTGAAGGCCAAAATTATCTTCATTGTACTTTTTTATTTGTGTAAATACAGTTCAAAACCAGCCATGAGATTTGGCAAAACTCATGACCTCTTTAAAAAAAAAACTACTATGGAGGACAAGTTGTCAAAACTTGATACATAAATAGGTATTAAATTATTTGGTTTACAGCTGTCTGTTCATGTACCAAGTTAGTTTTTGAGCAATTGTTATTCTTCCCACTCTTACATCGGATCAGTTATTCCCTATGGAATTTCACATGGAAAACCTGTTACTGCCACTCTTTGGCTCTGCGCTTCTAAACTAAAGCTAATTAGGTTTGACTTGTCCCTGGAGACTGTTTGAAATATGACATTTAAAATCACCTTGCTAGAAGCAAAAATAGGCAATCTACAGAAATTATGTAAAAGATCAATTTTCAATGTACTTGAGGATAACATACCATTTTATTATTCAAATGCACATGGCGTTGAGCAACTAAGATGAATAAACAACCATTTTGGAGACATATTGTCGTTTTTGCTGATAGGGAGAGTGATAGTGAACTTTATTGTTTCCCATCATCCCATGAGTTCCTCAAAAAGTATGTATGTTTGGGGAAAAGCTTTACTGTTTGGTGTTGTAAGTTTTAGTAATAGGCACAAAACAGAAGAAAAGATAATGTTTATCTACGAAGCACACTGATATGTAAATATCATGAAAAAACTGTCTCTCACTTGCTCTTAGACACACACATTAATTGATTCTAGCTAACAAAACATCCAACAAGATTGTTAGCAAAATATAAGAAGCAAATCACATTCAGATAAAGTCCTTAAGGTTCAGTAATGCAGGCCTGGTTTGGTTCCCTCCATGGTTCTTTCAAGAAGGAGGAGGTTGGAGGTCTCAAGATATCCAGCCTGGTTTGTAGCCGAGTTTCTTCAGATGAAAATGAACTTAGTTCTCCTTGCACTACTTTAGTTTCCTAGTTGCTAGGCAGAGCTCTATCTTTTATGGCTGGATGAATTGTCCTGTCACTCTCAAGATGATTTGTTCCTGGTTGGTTCTTGGACTAGTAAAAGCTATTAATGAAAGTCAATTTCAATCATGTGTCCCACATGATCAATGCTTCTGTTGTCTGTATAACTGATTCAAAGGCAATGCTACACAATGCATTTGGAATGGTGACTGTTCACACATGCCTGTTCCTCTGCATTTCTGTTTATTGAGTGTTAAAACTGAACACTGTATTACTGGGGCACTATTTTGCAGTCTTATGGTACTGCCACCATGATGTAAGTTTGCTTCCAACAGAGTACATTATTTGATATGGAAATGCCTATGTTATCTCTCATAACTGAAGAAATTGGATGTAGATCATGGTACTGAAGAATCCAACAGACATTTTTCACAGCGAGCAATGGTATGCTAAGGTTACATTCCTTGGGTACCTAGTGTCAAGGCTGGTATAGTATGCTTCCAGTAACCTGTTATTTCCTAAGTGCAGTATGTGATCCTTATGCACCGAGGTCATATTCTATGATGCAGTGATGGTGTCATGAGCATGTGTCTTAAAGGTATACTGACTGAGATAAAACATAACAGTAAATACAAAGAGAATGGAACTATAAATTTCACAAGTGGTTTTGTATTTGAATATTTTTGCAAGGCAGGGCATCTAACCCATTCTTATTTATACTTTAAGGACATTGCAGATGTTTGAATTAATTCTTGGTCTGTGTAGAAATTTCAAACACTAGTCACCTGACTCTTAAATCCCGCTATAATGGGAAATTATTCAATTTGACTTTTAAAAATAGACAAAGTCTACATATTGAAAGTTGAGAATATGACTACTGAGCATGCCTGGGTAGAAACGGACCCTGTTGTGCTTGTTTTATGTCTTGTGGCTCGATGCCCATTGCAAAAACTTGAGCTCACAACCTCGGCTAACAGCTTATTGCAGTATGGAAGGAGCTGCATTGTTGGAGATGCCATCTTTTGGAAATGTGGAACCAAAGCCCCATCTTTTCTCCCGAGTGAATATAAAAGATAGCAAACCACTCCTCGAAATTGAAGAGTGAGTTCACCTGTTGCCCTTGCTAACACTTATCGCTGAACCAGTATATAAAACAGGCAATCTGGCCATTTGTTCCAGTACTGTTTGTGAGGGCTTTTGTGCACAAATTGACAGATATATTTTCTATGTTGTGAAAGTAATTATATTTTTTAATTAAATTATGTAATTGGTTAGTAAAGCACTTCACAATGTTTTGACATCATGAAAGGTGCTATTGGAGTGCAGGTTTCTTTTTCTTTGTATATTCTATCTGCTTCCAGTTGATGGGAAAAACTAACACGTCACATCTGTGCAGTTGGACTGTACACAGTAATGTGGATTAACCTGTATTTGTAAGTCTAGTGCCAACTGAATTTTCTGGTCATTTGCTGTCATATATAAAAATATAATATTATGGATCATACATTGGAAATTCACATAGAATTTGAAGATTCAAACCTTTTGTCAAATACAGCTTTGCTTAATTACATTAAAGTCCCTGTGAGTTGCTCGATCTGCTTTAATTAAGAATCAGTATGACTGTGAAACGTTTGATAGCCATCTCAGGTAAATTATCCTAACTGGCTAGAGCCTGAATCTAGTATGAGCAACCATAGAGTCAGGTAAAGGGTTGACCAGTTAGGACTGAGATGAAGAACATCCCAACCTCAACTTGTACCATTCATGACCCCAAAATGTTATTCAGTTATTTTTCTCATAAATCTGTTTAGAGATTTTATTACACACTTCGTGAGGAGGTGGCAACAGTTCAGACTCTCAACAAAGTCTCCATTAATAGAACATAGAACAATACAGCGCAGAACAGGCCCTTCGGCCCTTGATGTTGCGCCGACCTGTGAACTATTCTCAGCTTGTCCCCTACACTATCCCAAAATCATCCATGTGCTTATCCAAGGATTGTTTAAATCTCCCTAATGTGGCTGAGTTGACTACATTAGCAGGTAGGGCATTCCATGCCCTTACCACTCTCTGTGCAAAGAATCTGCCTCTGACATCTGTCTTGAATCTATCACCCCTCAATTTGTAGTTATGCCCTCTCGTACAAGCTGACGTCACCATCCTAGGAAAAGTCTTTCTCTGTATACCGTATCTAATCCTCTGATCATCTTGTATGTCTCTATCAAATCCCCCCTAAGCCTTCTTCTTTCCAAGTCTCTCAGCCTTTCCTTATAAGACCTTCCCTCCAGACCAGACAACATCCTGGTAAATCTCCTCTGCACCTTTTCCAATGCTTCCACATCCTTTCTGTAATGGGGCAACCAGAATTGTACACAATATTCCAAGTGTGGCCACACCAGCGTTTAGTATAATTGCAACATGATATAGCGGTTCCGGAACTCAATCCCTCTGCCAATGAAACCTAACACACCGTATGCCTTCTTAACAGCACTATCCATCTGGGTGGCAACTTTCAGGGATCCTTGCACATGGACTCCCAAGATCCCGCTACACATCCACACTACCAAGAATCTTTCCATTGACCAAGTACTCTGCCATTCTCTTATTCCTCCCAAAGTGCATCACCACATTTAGCTGCATTGAACTCCATTTGCCACCTCTCAGCCCAATTCTGCAGTTTATCCAAGTCCCCCTGCAACCTGTAACATTCTTCCAAACTGTCCACTACTTCACCGACTTTAGTGTCATCTGCAAATTTACTAATCCATCCACCTATGCTTGCATCTAAGTCATTTATAAAAATGACAAACAGAAGTGGTCCCAAAACAGATCCTTGTGGCACACCACTAGTAACTGGACTCCAGACTGAATATTTTCCATCAACCACTATTCGCTACCTTCTTCCAGAAAGCCAGTTTCTAATCCAAACTGCTAAATCACCCTCAATTCCATGCCTCTGCATTTTCTCCATCAGCCTACCATGTGGAACCTTATTAAAGGCTTTCCTGAAGTCCATGTACAACATGTCAACTGCCCTACCCTCATCTACATGCTTGGTCATCTTCTCAAAAAATTCAATGAGGTTTTTGAGACACGACCTGCGCTTGACGAAACCATGTTGACCATTAAAGCCAATCAAATAGTCTGCTTCAGGTGTAGAAGTCACAATAATAGAATCGATACAGTGTGGAAACAGGCCATTTGGCCCAACCAGTCCATATCAACCCTCCAAAGAGTTACTCACCCAGACCATTTTCCCTACCCTATTAGTCTATATTTGCCCTGACTAAATGCACCTAACCTACACACCCCTGAACACTATGGGCAATTTAGCTTGGCCAATTCACCTAACCTGTACTTCTTTGGACTGTGGGAAGAAACCGGAGCACCCGATGGAAACCCATGCTGACACAGGGAGAATGTGCAAATTCCTCAGACAGTCGCCTGAGACTGGAATCGAACCTGTGTCCCTGGCGCTGTGAGGCAGCATTGCTCACCACTGAGCCACCATGTTGCCCATATGCTAATTTAATTATGTCATCAGTGTCAATTAAGGAAGTCATGCACTGTCCTCTGCATTGGTGTGATTCTAGAATTTCCTTTCCCTTTAATTCCTTATAGGTTGGGAAGAAAAAAGTATTTAGTCCCCACAGTGATCAAATGTCCAGGAATAAATTAAGTGGCACTTTTGTCTCTGAGTGTGGGGCTGGTTACACTGGTGAAGCTGTGAGTTCTACCTCAATCAGGATGAAAGATTTACCTTTATTGCTGTCTGGACAATTAGGGATGAAGAATAAATGCTGACTTAGGTAACGACACCCTCATCTCATGAATGAAAATTTGAAAAATGTTCTCATTGCCAAATCGAAGTCTGTATTGTAACTATATTGGAACAACTTGGCTAGTGGCATGAATGGTTCTGGAGCTTAAGCATTCAATAATATTTCTGGAATGTTGTAAAGGCTTACAGCATTTTTAGTATTTGGTGCATTCACTGTTTCTTGTTATCACAAGGAGTGAATCAAATTAGCTGAATCCAGTATCTGTAATGTTGGGGATCTCAGGAGGAGATCAAGATGGATTGTCCACTCAACAATGCTGGCTGAAGATGGCTGCAAGTGCTTCACCTTTGTCTTTTGCATTAATGCACTGGGCTTCCCCAATATAAAAGGGGATATCTTCTTCCAGTGAGTTGTTTAATTATCCACCATAACTCATTAATGGATGTGGCATGATTGCACAGCCTGGAAGAACCATTGGCTGTGGGATCATTTAGCTCTTTCTGTTGCATGCTGCTTACATTGCTTGGCAAAGAGAGACTTTGTGAGGGATATGCAGAAGTAATGTTGAAGAATTGAAGATAGGTCACAAACCTCCAAAAAACCCATCTACCCAATCCGTCAAGCACCCTTGCTTGACAAGTAGTTTTCTGTTTTAGCCTAAGCAGATTGATACATTTTTAGGTATGACTTGTGCTGCTCTTGACGTGCCCTCCTGCATTCTTCATTGAACCAGAATTGATCCCTACACTCACTGGTAATGGTAGACTGAAGGCCAAAAAGTTGTAGGTCGCGGTTGAGTACAACTCTACCACAAATGGTCCACAGTGCTTGTGGATGTCCAGTTTTGGGTTACAAGGTCTGTTTGAAGTCTGTTCCATTTAGCAAGATAGTAATTATTAAGAATGCGATTGCAGAGAACTTGGAAGTGCATGTTAAAATAGGGCTGAGTCAGCACAACTTATTAAAACGGGGTCATGCCTGACAAATCTGTTAGAATTCCTTGAGGACGTAATGAGCAAGTTTGACAAAGGAGAACCAGTGGACATGATCTATTAGATTTCCAGCAGGCTTTGACAAGGTGCCATAAAAGAGGCTGCAAAATAAGATAAGAGCCTGTCGTGTTAGGGTCAAGGTATTGGCATGGATAGAGGATTGGCCAACTGGCAGAATGTGGAGAGTAGGCATAAAGGGGACATTTTTAAGATGGTAGCCGATGACTAGTGGAGTTCCACAGGAGCCTGTGTTAGGATCACAACTATCCAAGTTATACTTTGACAACCTAGTTGAAGGAACTGAGGGCATTGTTTCCCAGGTTTGCGGATGACACAAAGGAAGGTGGCGGGCCAGTTGTGTTGAGGAAACAGGAAGGCTGCAAAAGGACTTGAACAGGCTAGGAAATTGGGTAAAGAAGTGGCATATGGAATATAATGTGGAAACATGTGAGGTGATGCACTTTGGTCAGAAGAATGGAGGTATAGACTGTTTTCTAAATGGGGAAAGGCTTTAGAAAACTGAAGGCCTTGGGAGTCCTCGTTCAGAATGCTCTTAAGGTTAACATGCAGGTTCAGTTGGCAGAAAGGAAAGCAAATACAATTTTAGCATTCATTTCAAGAGGGCTAGAATATAAGAGCAGAGATAAACTGCTGAGATTGTATAAGGCTGTAGTCAGACCACAACTGGAATATTGTGAGCAGTTTTGGGCTCCATATCTAAGTAAGAATGTGATGTCATTGGAGGGGATCCAGAGGAGGTTTACAAGAATGATCCCGGAGATGAAGAACTTGTCATATGAGGAGCAGTTGAGGACTCTGGGTCTGTACTTGATGGAGTTTGGAAAGATAGGTGAGGATCTGATTGAAACTTGCAGAATACTAAGAGGTCTAAATAGAGTGCACATGGAGAAGATGTTTTCCCCAGTACAGGAGACTAGGACCAGAGGGCACAGCCTCAGAGTGAAGTGATGATGCTTTAGACCAAAGATGAGGAGGAATTTCTTCAGCCAGAAGGTGGTTTATCTGTGAAACCCATTGCCACAATGGGCTGTGGAGGCCAAGACATTACGTGTATTTAAGACAGAAATAGATAGGTTTTTGATTGGTAAAGGGATCAAAGGTTGCAGGGAGAAGGTAGGAGAATGGGAATGAGAAACATATCAGCTATGATTCAATGGCAGAGCAGACTCTGTGGACCGAATAGCCTAATTCTGTCTCTATATCTTGTAATCTTATGGTAATGCCACACAACAAAGTGGGGAATGTTCTCAATGTAAAGGTAAGACTTTGTCTCTGTAAGCACTGTGCAGTGACCACTCCTACTGATACTGGGTAGATTGGTGAAGACAAGGCTAAAGGTATCTTTTTTTCCATCTAGTTGTTCACATAGAACCTGCCCAGACATCTCAGTCTACCAGTTCTGTCCTTTAGGACATGTCCAGCTCAGTTATGGTGTTACCAAACCACTCTTGGTGATAGATATTGAAGTCCCCATCCAGAATACATTCTGTGCCCTTTCCACTCTAAGTGCTTGCTGCAAGTGGTGTTCAATTTGGAGGAGCACTGATTCATCATCTGGAAATGGGGAAATGGAGAAGCAAATAGTAATTCTTAAGTTTTTTTCGACAACTCCTTTCTAATTATGTGTATACTTATTCCTGTAGTCATCACCACAATTCCTAACGAGATGCTCAACCAGTACCACTGGCTTAATGGAATTGTATAAGTGGCTAAACAACTGAAATGTCTTCAGGTGGAGACTTCTTTTCCGAAACATTCCGAAAGTTTCTTTTCAAAAATTATTTTTAGCTGCAGAAAATATTGACACAATTTCAAGTCACGTTGAGCATGCTTGATGTGTAGCTAGCAGCAAATTTGTGAGTTTGCTTTTAACATTTAGAATTCTTCTATATGGACAAGGAAAACATTAAAACATAGCAACCATTTGTCCATTACACCCCTTGCCACCTTCCTCTTCTCCTTTCTGGGGATTATCTGTTTTAGAATTTGATGAGGTAAGATGCTGCATTGTGGACATAGCAGCATTGAGAAGAACATTCAAATATACACTGCTGTCTAAACTTACCATGAAATACATTTCAGGACTGACATTTCCAAAATATGTGTCTGCTTAATCTACCCAACCACATAACTTGAATATGTAGTTTACCAGAAACATTTCATAATTTTTGTACAGCTGTGTGCACACTGCACCTAATTCAATTTTGAAACTTCAAATATCTTTTTAAAAATCAGGATGTATGGTATAATCAGAATTTAGCACATACATGACTGTGTAGTGAAGGCTAATAAAGTCATGCACAATGTAATCAGTACAATTTGCTCCGGAGCATGTAAATTATACAGCCTGACATTACTTAACTGGCCCATTTGATGTAACTCATCATTAACTGGTATACATCCTGTCTGTCTAAATAAAGAAATTAAACAAAACAAAGCAAAAATAGTGCTTTGTTGTGCATTGTCAGACACAGCACGGAAACAGCCTCAGGTCCCATCCCATTGATATGTCAGCAAGATATAATTAGCATCAATGTTTGCTTGTTTTTCTTAGGAAGTACATTGCCTGTGGAGATCTCCCTCCCAGTTCTGATTATGATGTTGTTCACTATTTATAGCAATAGCATGTGAAAAGTCTCAACCAGTTATTGACATTGTCTGTCTGAATTAGGTAAATTCTCTCATTAGCTGCTGGAAATGCCCCTAAACATTATGCTCTTGTTATATTTGAACTGTGAACTGTTGTAAGTGCATCTTAGGAATTAAACATTTCTTTAACTTCTCCGCTACTAACTTTTATCAAATATCAGAAAATTTACATTGTATTTCTCATACTTAGAACTGTGGCAACAATTAACTTATTTATTTTTCTTACTCAGAATCAAGAATGACTGATTTGACAGATTCTGAAACAGATGAGAAGTTCATTGTGTGATCTGCCCCATTTTGGGGTGGTGGTGCTTGAGGGGTTGGGTAGCTGTGTTTGGTTTGTGAGCTCCCTTCAGTTCTTCTGTGCCGCCTCTGCATATTCCTGATAAAATCTCTCCATGCATTTGGTGACTTCTAAATGAACCGTCTCCATTTAGTCAGTCACAAACAAGGATCCCCTGCGTGGGTACGTTAGACCTCTTACTCATAGAATCCATACAGTGTGGAAGAAGGCCATATGGCCCATCGAGTTTGCACCAACCCTCTGAAGAGCATTCCATGCAGATCTATCCCTGTAACCCTGCATTTACCATGATTAATCAATCTAATCTGCGCATCCCTGGACATCATGGGGTAATTTAGCATGGCCAGTCCACCTAACCCAGACATCTTTGGACTGTGGGAGGAAACCGGAGTACCTAGTGGAAACTCACACAAACACAGGGACAACATCCAAACTCTACACAGTCACCCAAGATTGGAATCAAATCCAGGTCGCTGGCACTGTGAGGCAACAGTGCTAACCATTGAGCCACCATGCTGCCTTTTGAAGGTGCTTTGAGGATATGCCTGAAAGTTTTCGTTAGGTAAAAACAAGGACTGCAGATGCTGGAAATTAGATTAGAGTGGAGCTGGAAAAGCACAGCAGATCAGGCAGCATCCGAGGAGCAGAAAAATCGCCGTTTCAGGCAAAAGTTTTCATTGCCTCCTTGGATTTATCCCTAACCCCCACCAACCTAGTTCTGAATAGAACAATTATTTTGCTCGTCTGCCATAAGGCATACAATTAAAATGTCCCACCCAGCAGAACTCATTTTGAAGAGTGAGTAATTAATGCCTCAGTGCAAGGCAGGTTAACTTGGCAGAGGACACTGCTATTTTTATCTTGCTTGTGAAGGATCTTGCAAAAGCTTCCCTGGGATGCTTCACCTATGGCGTCAGCTGCTTGCTCTGGATTGCCCAAGTCAGAGGCATAGGGGAGCACGGAATATCATACTTTTGGTCTCATATTTGTGATCTTTGTCTTCAGATTCTCTTTCGTTAGTTCTGCTGGAGCCTCAAAGATGCTAAAAAGGGTCTGCAATTTCCAGGATCTTGTTATTTGTGATAGTTTTATTGTATGTCATCACCTAGCAGGTTGTAGGTGACAGTTTCTGAGAGCAGCAACATTTGTGGAAGATACTGTAAAAGTCTTCATGATTGACAGTCAAAGGTTTCCTTGAGATCTATATAACACTACAGTTGGTGTTGTTGCTAACATTCTATTGACTTTTATGCCCAGCCAGGATTGTGTCTGTACCTCTCCATGGACCTGGAAGGAGCTCCTTGCCCACTGGCAGTAGGGTGTTTAACAGGATCCTTGCAATGAGCTTCCCTGTGACAGATAGTGGGGAGACTCCTTTGTAGATATTGTGTTTTGTGGACTGTTTTGGAAATGTAAGTAATAGCACAGAAATGGTTCTGGGAGCACTTGGGAGGTAAGTGTACAGAGGAACCTTGATTATCTGGCATTCGATTAACTAAATTTCGGATTATCTGAACATGGTCCTGATGCTTGGCTATGTTACCCAGCACTCGATTATGCGGCATTCGACTAATCAAAGGACTCGTGTCCTTTGGATAATCAAGGCTCCCCTGTAACGGGGTTAGGAACAGCATCATATTGTGGGTCTGATAACACTGATTAATGAATGGCAAATCCATTTATAGCATAGTGTTTCACGGCACCCAAATGAAACAGGAAAGATTCTCTGAATCATCTTTATGGCTTTTTCTTTGTTATGAGAAAGTTCTCAGCATTGTATGTTATTTTTCCAGCAAGCAACCCTTGGGTATTCTTTCTAAATAAAGTCTCATTCTCAGAACATGACTTGGTATTTTTAATATGTAATCAGAGCAGTAACGTGAAAGACAAAATTCTCCAGCCCCATCTAATGGGGAATGAAATGGCAGAGAAACTATATAAATGTGGCTATCCTCAAAGAGGAAACTGCTAAAAACCTTCCAGACATAATGAAAGTTAACTTGCAGTTACAGCAAGCACTTAAGAAGGCAAAAGGTGTGAGCATTTGAATATAGGAATATAGAATTGTTTACTGTAATTATATACAGCCTTGAAATTAATGTGCAGTTTTGGGTCTCCTTTCCAAAGATATATTTGCCATTGAGGGAATGCAACAAAGATTCATCAAACTAGTTCCTGGAATGTAAGGACTTCCTGTGAGGAACTATTAAGTGTACTGGGTTGTTGTTCTCTGGAAATTACAAGAATGAGAAGTGATCATAACAAACATGCAAAATTCTGGCAGGACTTGACAGGGTAGGTGATTCCCCTGGTCAGGTGTCTATAAAACCAGGGTATACAGTCTCAAAATAAAAGGCAGGCCACTAGGACTGAGATGAGAGGGGATTTTGTCATGCAGAAGGTAGTGAATCTTTGGAATTCTCTGCTCCAGAAAGTTGTGGAGGCTCAGTCATTGAGTATGTTCAAAACTGGGATCAATAGATTCTACATTTTAAAACCATGAAGGGATATTACAAGAAAATAGTGTTGAAGTAAAAGATCGGCTTTGAACTCATTGGATGGCGGAGTGTGCACAAAAGAGCTGAATGATGTACTACTGCTCTTATTTTGCATGTTCATGTTCTAGTTACATTATATTATTTGTTGCAGTTCTACTTTCTTTCAACCTGGTACAGTAGTTGGCAGCTAGAGCAAGCTACAGTATCTAATTCCTAATTTAGTTTAGATGTTGAAATATATAATATGTAATGATCCCTTGATTCTGTGATATTGCAGGCTCTTTTCCACCCAAACAGTGGAGCAGCTGGACAATTTGGGGATTTGAAGACTATCCGTCTGAAGCAGTACAAAGCTTTCTACCTCACAGGTAAAGAGAAGCCCATACATTCAGTAAATGTGCCATTTCTATATTAGTTAAGTACCTCAGGATTGACATTAAATGGTTATAAACAGCTAAACTTCATTTACTGAAAATGCAGTAGGACATGTAACAGACAGGTGTGCTGATTATAAACAAAGTTGTAGGAGACCTTTAAAATGAGTGGCAATTTTTTAAACATGTTCTGATATGTACTGTCTGTTAAATTTTGAATGTTTGTTTTACTTTCTCTACACAGAAGATTCAGAGGTTCTTTTTTTCTAAACATATTTTTTTTAAAAACCTTGAATTCACAGATTTAAAAATTATTCACCATAACACTGAGATGGAAGGGTACTTGAGGTACAGCCTCAGTTCAACTCTTTCTTTCAGGAGTCAATATTTTAATGTCAATAATTTCACACTCCTATCGTTTTCCAAATTGGTTGAGGTGCTGTACTTATTTTCATCCTGATTTTCATGAAGCTTCATGGAGATTGTGACATTCATGCACCTTGTTAGTTGAGAGCAGAGAAAATCAAACCATGCTGTCTCACTGCTTCATCCCCAGTACAATTGTGCTGAGTTCTTCCTGCAGATTCGGTCAACATGTCAACACGATGCTCCATATGAGCAACTTGTGAAATCTTCACTTTGTTAACTCATGTAATGAAATACTTGATAAGTTTGATCAAATGACTTTGAAGAAATGTTGAGACTGGGATAACAGATTTGTGAAGTTGTCATCATAAGCTTTACTCAAATGAAGTAGTTTTTGAGTACATTGTTAACTTGCAGCAGAAGTAAAACACAGAATTGAGGTTTCGTGCTCACAAGGGATTGTGTTCTTATGGTTTTAGGTGGTGCCAAAGCTTGTAAAGGTAAACAAGGTCCAGAACAATACCATGACCCTCCTCTGATATTCAACCTATTGAATGATACTGCTGAACTCCTACCTCTAGATTCTGCAAGTCTGGAATACCGTACTGTGTTGCCACAGATAAATGTGACACTGAATGACATCCTCTTGGACATCTCTACAGATAACATCTCCTTGGCTGATTATTCGCATGATCCATCTGTGATTCTATGCTGTCAACCAAAGCATGTAGTGTGTAGGTGTGAGAACAAGGCCTGAATCCCATTTCTTTATTTTATGATTTGGAGATGCCGGTGTTGGACTGGGGTGTACAAAGTTAAAAATCACACAACACCAGGTTATAGTCCAACAGGTTTAATTGGAAGCACACTAGCTTTCGGAGCGCCGCTCCTTCATCAGGTGATCGGCAGCGCTCCGAAAGTTAGTGTGCTTCCAATTAAACCTGTTGGACTATAACCTGGTGTTGTGTGATTTTTAACTTCCTTAATTTAGTCATCGTTATGTGGAATGGGTAGTGGGCAAGGTGACCGGAAGTTTTGAGCTTAACTTGAATATGGAAAATAACTGCTAAAATGAGCAAATAATATTGTGTATGGTAAGTATCTCTTAAATCAACAAATATTTCTTCACACACCATTACTATAATTATGTTAATTATATATAAATATAATAAAATAAAATGAAGTCAACTAAAGCACCCTCTCCAGCTTCATGGTGGCACAGTGGTTAGCACTGCTGCCTCACAGCACCAGAGACCTGGGTTCAGTTCCCGCCTCAGGCAACTGTCTGTGTGGAGTCTGCACATTCTCCCTGTGTCTGCATCGGTTTCCTCCGGGTGCTCTGGTTTCCTCCCACAGTCCAGGTTAGGTGAATTGTCCATGCTAAATTGCCCATAGTGTTAGGTGAAGGGGTAAATATAGGGGAATGGGTCTGGGTGGGTTGTACTTCAGCGGGTCGGTGTGGACTTGTTGGGCCGAAGGGCCTGTTTCCACATTTAAGTAATCTAATCTTAAAAAAAAAACTCTGTGATGAACTGTCTGATTGTGCAAGATGATAGGGCTCTAGAGCCTGGGCAAGATATGTGGCTGAAGGGCATCTGCCAGAAGAATTAATTTTTAAAATTCATTCACAGAATGTGGATGTTGCTCACTGGGCCAGCATCTACTGTCCATCCATAGGTGCCCTTCAGAAGGTGGTGGTGAGTTGCTTTTGTGAACAGCTGCTGTCCATTTTCTTTATGTAGACCCACAATGCTGTTAGGGAAGGAATTTCAGGACTTTTTTCCAGTGACACCGAATGATCAGCAATATATCTCCAAGATTGGTTGATGAGTCGCTCAGATGGGAACATTGGAAATGTCACAGTCTGCTCATGGAAATTCATTCCAACTGTTCCTTCATGCAGTCCCCATTGGACTTCATCAATATGTCTATATTTCCTTACTTTTCTGACTATAAATTCAATATTTTGGCATATTTTTCTGTGTTTTAAGATAGTGCCAAGAGTGGACACACTATACAGCAATTTTTAACAAAATATATGTAACAATAAATAAACCAAATCAAATCAACCTTCCTTACAGTAGCTCAGTCAAGCCATTTAATGCAAGCGTTTAAAGTAAGTCTGGCATTGAGAATCTGCATTCTAAAGCCCAAAATGTTTTTGTGGAAATGACCAAACAGAATTAGAATTAGCTTTAGTGTCACATACTCACATGAGTACATAGAAAAGCTTGCAAGTTGCCACTTATGGTGCTATCTTAGCTACAAAGGTACCTAGGTACAGATTCTTAAGAACAAATTCTTTGGAAAAAAAATAGAAAATAAAGAAATAACAACAATATACACTTTCACATCATGTTAGGTACAAAAGTATAAAATCATAGGAATAAATGAGAAAATAAAGAAATAAAAAGTTCAGAATAATAGATCTTCCAACTCTGTCGGTGCTGGGCCTCAGCTCAAGGCCGGACTTACCAAGAGTCCGCTCTGGATTGAGCTCAAGGCTCTCAAGTTAGGGCTTCGCGCTGAGGCCAGTAATCCGTGCTGAGGCCAGGAATTCGCGCTGAGGCCAGGAATCCGCGCTGAAGCCAGGAATCCGCGCTGAGGCCAGTAATCCGCGCTGAGGCCAGGAATCCGCGCTGAGGCCAGGAATCCGCGCTGAAGCCAGGAATCCGCGCTGAGGTCAGGAATCCGCGCTGAGGCCAGGAATCCGCGCTGAGGCCAGGAATCCGCACTGAAGCCAGAAATCCGCGCTGAGGCCAGGAATCCGCGCTGAGGTCAGGAATCCGCGCTGAAGACAGGAATCCGCGTTGAGGCCAGGAATCCGCGCTGAGGCCAGGATTTCACGCTGAAGCCAGGAATCCGCGCTGAGGCCAGGAATCTGCGCTGAGGCTAGGATTTCACGCTGTAGCCAGGAATCCGCGCTGAGGCCAGGAATCCATGCTGAGGCCAGGATTTCACGCTGAAGCCAGGGGACCACAATGACTTCAGTTGAGGCTTAAGAGCAGGAGATAAGAAGAAAGAAGAATAAAATAAAGAAAAAAGGAAAAGAAACGAACAAAGTGGGCAAGCTCCAGCTGAGGAGTTCTTCTCTGCCGCCAGCTTGAAACACATGAGCCACGGATGAATAAGGAGAAAGCTATTGACGGGAACTCACGTTGGAAAATTCAAAGGAACAGCTGTCCTGCCAAAAGGAGATAAAACAAATATTGCCACTTTTTCCTTTACATACTTTTATTTCCATTTGTACTGTTTGCTCATCAAATCACAGTGCCTTTCAAAAATCCACAATAACTCTAAATTTTGTGGTTGAAGTCAACTAAACAATATCCTAAATTCTTGAGAAGGGCTGCAGTGGAGGAGCATAGGACAGAGGTACTCAAGTAGATTGGCTTTGTCAGGCTCAGATAATCTCCAATATCAAGCAGAAAAAAAAGCAACAGGACATTTGCAGCAGTAGGCTGGTAGTTGAAAATGGGCAGAAATGTGATTAAGTCCTGCTATGTAGATATGCTTCTATGTGTGACACACCCTATCTGTCAAATAGCAGATTTTGAACTCCCATTGAGGTGAGGATTTTTTTTAACTTTCCATCATGTGGAACAAAGAGAAAGAGTTTGTTGTTTCTCCCAGCCCACTGGCCAACCTTGCAATGTCATTTTCTTCAATGACTTGGAACCACTCCCACAGGACAGGGAGAAAGTGAGTGCTGCAAATGCTGGAGATCAGAGTCGAAGAGTGTGGTGCTGGAAAAGCACAGCTGATCAGGCAGCATCCAAGAAGCAGAAGAATTGACGGTTCAGGCATAAGCCCTTCATCAGGAATTCCCGATGAATCCCAATGTGGGCGACATGGTGGTACAGTGGTTAGCACTGCTGCCTCACAGCGCCAGAGACCTGGGTTCAATTCCCGCCTCAGGCTACTGACTGTGTGGAGTTTGCACATTCTCCCTGTTTCTGCGTGGGTTTCCTCTGGGTGCTCCGGTTTCCTCCCACAGTCCAAAAATATGCAGGTTAGGTGAATTGGCCGTGCTAAATTGCCTGTAGTGTTAGGTGAAGGGGTAAATGTAGGAGAATGGGGTCTGGGTGGGTTGCACTTCGGCGGGTCGGTGTGGACTTGTTGGGCCGAAGGGCCTGTTTCCACACTGTACTAATCTAATCTAATAAGGGCTTATGGCCAAAATATTGATTCTCCTGCTCCTCGGATGCTGCCTGACCCACTAGCAGGACAGCTATTTTCAAAGTGGCCCTATGAAAGAGGAGCCTCTAAAAATGTGTTGAGTATCAGAAATTAGGCCTGGAGTCTAATTTCCGGCAGATCTCAGACTGTTGGCTTCTGTTGCAGGCTCAACCTCTGTCATTTTGTAGGCACATCTGACAGAGATTTGCCTGTACTTCCACACGCATCATCTACTGTGTCTGTTGCTCTCGATGTGGTCTCCTCTACATTAGGGAAACAGGACGCCAACTTGTGGAACGTTTCAGAGAACATCTCTGGGACACACGTACTAAACAACCCCACTGTGCTGTGGCTGTACACTTTAACTTCCCCTCATGCTGTCAAAGTTCCCAAACCTCTGCTCTTACTAGGGGTAAAGCAGAAATTTTTTTTAGGAACTTGATTAAAGATAACTGAAAGGATTTTTCATAGGATATGATGATGTTGTGGAACTCCCTATTAATATCAAGGGCAATGAACTGAGGGGGTCAGGAAGAGTCACCATAAGCCACACACTGTGCCTCTTAGTGAACCCATGCAATAGTCTGTTTTATTTTGTTATTTTGTCTCAAAGAACAACCATACAAATTATTTCTAGGGCTTTTGCAGCATCTTTGAACTTTGGTAACATTCCTGTGTAACAGTTTGTGGGTTTCAGCAATTGCCTAACTCCTCTTGTACATATAATCTTTTTCTGAAATTCTGCCGGATTGCCTGATTACTGGAATTCTGCACAGCTTTTCAGCTATGTCTTGGGCTTCTGTAGCATTCTCACGCATGCGCAATACCTGCAGGAGATTCTGTGCTAAATTAATTTATTATTATTCAGCTGGTTGAAGAACATGCTGTTGCAATCTGCACACGAGGATGATACATCAAAGAAGCAAAAGATGTGCAGTAACTGGTAAGCTGTCAATCAGGGCTAATTCTTCAGAGATTCTCTTTTCATTCCCATTAATTCCTTTATTAGATTCCCATTAATTCCTTTATTATAGTGGGCGGAACGGTGGCACAGTAGTTAGCACTGCTGCTCACAGCGCCAGAGACCCGGGTTCAATTCCCGCCTCAGGCGACTGACTGTGTGGAGTTTGCACGTTCTCCCCGTGTCTGCGTGGGTTTCCTCTGGGTGCTCCGGTTTCCTCCCACAGTCCAAAGATGTGTGGGTCAGGTGAATTGGCCATGCTAAATTGCCCGTAGTGTTAGATAAGGGGTAAATGTATGGGTGGGTTGTGCTTTGGTGGGTCGGTGTGGACTTGTTGGGCCGAAGGACCTGTTTCCACACTATAAGTAGTCTAATCTAATCAAATTATGCAGCCATGTTGAAACATTATCTTTTACATTTGTATTGATTTTCTTTAGAGTTTTTGCCTTTAGATGGATGAGATAGTCTGAGTTCCAATGATTATATACGTGCATATAGACTACTAACTCTTTCAACTTGAAATCCATCTACAAGATATTTCTCTGGAGCAGTAGCGGCTGAGGTGAGACTTGATGGAAGTCTATAGAATTATGAGATGCATGGATAGCATTATCGGTCAGAATCTTTTCCCAGAGTTGAAATGTCTAATACTTGGGGGCATGCATATAAGGTGAGAAGGGGAAAGGAGATGTGAGGGGCAAGTCTTTTTACAGAGTATGGAAGGAGTCTGGAATGCGAAGCCAGGCGTGATGATGGAGGCAGATGTGATAGGGGTGCACATGAATATGCAAGGAATGGAGGGTTATACACCAAGAGTATGCAGAAGGGATTAGTTTAAATTGGTATCATGTTCGGCACAACATGGGCTGAAGGGCCAGTTTCTGTGCTGTATTGTTCTATTTAAGATGTTTCTTATTAAATTCTGATATACAAATCTCCCATAATCTGTTTCCAAAAAACGGGGTCATGGAGGAACTTGAAATGACAAAGTTGATGTTGAATGATTCAAATTTAGTAGATAATAAGCTAGGACAGGAGTTTCCAATGGAAAATCTGACAACTAATTATGAATAAAAAGTGAGGTCTGCAGATGCTGGAGATCAGAGCTGAAAATGTGTTGCTGGTTAAAGCACAGCAGGTTAGGCAGCATCCAAGGAACAGGAAATTCGACGTTTCGGGCCAGAGCCCTTCATCAGGAATCCTGATGAAGGGCTCTGGCCCGAAACGTCGAATTTCCTGTTCCTTGGATGCTGCCTAACCTGCTGTGCTTTAACCAGCAACACATTTTCAACTAATTATGAATGAAATGAATTCCATTCATTCTCTCAGGTTAAAAGTATAGCTCTTGTGGTACAGAGGTAATATCCTTAACATAAGGCTAGAGTTGAAGACTCACCTGCTCCAGAAATGTGGTCATGTATTTAAATTGACTTTCCCTTTGAAAATGTTTTCATCGGTGTTACCTTGAGATTCTTCAGTGATGTTCCCACCGTTGTTCATATGTGCTGCAGAACTATGTTCTACGAGATAATGGTTGGAGTAGAATGCTTCCACAAATTCTCTTTTCAGAATCATTACCTTAGATAATAAAACTGTCCCAGTGCACTTCAGTGATACATTATAAAATAAAAGGTCATTGAGGAATTTCATAGCTTAGTTAAACATACGGACACGAATTAAAGAGAATGATTTCGATGGAGAGGGGCCAGGCCATGGAAGGATTTGAAACCAAGAAGAATTTTAAAATAAAAATATTGGTTAAATATAAATGGGTCATTCAGACCAAAGTGTCTATGCCAGTATTTATATCTGTTTGAAGACCCCTCTCTTCTTTCTTCACCTAAATTTACTAGCATGATTCTATTCACTTTACCCTTTACCCATACCTAGGTTCTTCTTAAACATATTTGAACTTTGTGCTTCAAGTACTCCTGATAGTAGTATATTCAAAATTCTTACTATTCTGTTGGTATATAAGTTTTTTTCTGAATTCCTTATTTGGTTTCTAGGTGATTTTGTTGGTAGCCTCTAGTATTCATCTTGCTTGCGAGTGAAAACATTTTCCCTGTCTCTTTCAAAACCTTTCATAATTCTAATAACCTCTATTAGATCACCCCATAGTCTTCCCATGTTAGCAGAAGACTCACAGCTTTTTCATTATTTGCATGTATGCATTTCTGATATCACCCTTGTAAGTCTTTTTATTCCCTCTCTGGTGACTGTATATCCTTTTACATAATATGGCAACAAGAGTTGTGCACAATACTCCAAGCTGATCTAACCTGCAATAAATGTAGCATAACTTCTCTATGTTTTAATATCTGGTGGCTTTACTTCTTTCTGGCCTTATTAACCTGCATTTCTACTGGCTATAATTTGTGTGTTTGTACCGCCTTCCAAAACTCTATCATGTGTTGTTTCCAAGTAATTTAAAATCCTTATATTTCCTACAAAAGGTAACAATTTACATTTATTTATTTTGAAGTTAATTTGCTAAATGTATGCACACAAAGGCAGACTCTCAAAACGTTTGTAGTGATACAAATGTATATTCGAAAGCATATCTTTAAATACAAAATTCCTAGTTATTTCACATTTTTGAACAGAATCAAAACTTCTCACTCTGAAAAAAGTTGTAAAAACAAGCTGAGAATGTTAAAAAAACCCATTGTGTCAAGAGTCTGCTCTTGTAGTTATAGTATACAAAAATCCATTTGGAAAGTTTTCTCCTGAGTTGAAAAGTCAAAAAGTGTGGTTGCTGTCTTAACTACACCAGCAACCATCCCAACACACACAAACGAAGCTGTATCAGAACACTATTCCAATGAGCCACCACACACTGCAGCACAGATGAACTTCGGAAAACAGAGGAGAACCACCTATACAACATATTCAAGAAGGACGGATACTCAAAAAATACAGTGCGCAGATTCCTCAAGAACAAACCACGACAAGCAGACCAAACACAGCCAGAAACCCTAACCACCTTATCATATATTAAAGAAGTTTCAGAAATGACAGGCAGACTACTAAGACCTTTCGGAATCCCAGTAGCACACATACCCACCAACACTCTCAAACAAAAACTAACAAACTTAAAAGACCCAGTATAACCCATGGACAAAACCAATGTCATCTACAAAATGCAAGGACTGCAACAAATATTATGTAGGACAAACAGGAAGAAAGTTAGCTACCAGGATACACGAACACCAGCTAGCCACAAAAAGATACGACCCTCTCTCTCTCGTAGCCCTACACACGGATGAAAAAAAACACCATTTCGACTGGGACAACACATCTATCCTGGGACAGGATAAGCAAAGACATGCCAGAGAATTCCTAGAGGCCTGGCACTCCAACCACAACGCCATAAACAAACACATAGATCTAGATACCATCTATCAACCCCTCAGAAAATGAACAGGAAATGACATCACCACAAACCCCAGGAACCCCATCCAGGAGAAAGATATAAATAGAAAGCAGGAGGTAACAGCTTCGCTTCACTTGGAGGTCGCCACTGATGATGTTATCTAGCCAGGTAATGAAACGTCTGGATATCAAACCTATAGCTCAGCGAGCAAATCTATACCCTAATCCTCAACCTGAGCTACAAACCTTGCATAATAAATTGTGTCAAGTAATTATATCTGCCATTTTTCCACATTTAACCAATTACATTATTTCATCCAGCCCTCACATGCTGCCCATTCCATGTCACCTCTCCCTTTCTATGCCACCCCTAGCCAATCCTCTGCATTGTTTGCATGCCATTCCCATCGCTCTCTTGCCATCCTCACCTTTCCAATCATTTCCATCCCAACCTTGATGGGTTGTTGTTGAGTTCCAATTCAAAAATCATTGGTTTCCCATATCCCTCTGTGTGCACCAAGCATCACCCACTAAAAGCACCCACCATCAGACATGCCTTTAAAATTAACCAGTCAAAACAGTCTGGACTGATAAAATAATGAATATTATTAAATTCTGCAAATTTATTAATATCCTTCATATTGACTACTTGCCCCATTCCACTTCCAGACTGAGTAATAGAGGCAAAAACCTATCTGATACCACATTGCAGAAATGTTAGAAGCCCTGTACTGATCTAAATGATCTTTCTTGTTCATAATTATTAGAATCCAGTAACAGGATTAACAAGAAGTATATTCTATTCTGCTGCTAAAGTAGAGCTGAGTCCTTTTCAGAACCAAAGATGCAAAGGATGAGTTCAAAAACTGTTTGAAATACTGTTTGGGTGAGAGGGGTAAGATTTAAAAGGGATCTAAGGGCAACTTTTTCACGCGGAGGGTGTTGCATATGGAGTGAGCTGCCAGAGGAAGTGATGGAGACTGGTACAACTACAAAATGTACAATAAATCTGAATGTCTATATGAATAGGAAGGGTTTAGAGGGATAAGTTTGAAAGACCATTGCAAATACCGTAGTCAGAATCCAAGGTTTCAAATTTTGTGATTGTTTGGTTGTGGAAGTTAAATGTAAGTTGCAAAAAATGTGACTCCAGCTGTGACTAATCTGGGAAGTTCTGTATGCATTGCAATTAATTGTCTCTCTTTGAATATTATACTTCTCTTTTAAAAAGTGTATTAATGCTTACATTAAAACACAGGAATAGAGAGGAGACTTTGAGCTGACTGTATTAAGGTTTACAACTGTAAATATTATGCCACTCTGACACTTTAATCTGCCAATAGCTCATGTTAGTTTTTCAAACCACTTTATAAAGTCAAAGAGGTGTACAGCACAGGAACAGACACTACAGTCCAACTCATCCATGTTGACTAGATATCCTAACCTAAACTAGTCCCATTTGCCAGCACTTGGCCCATATCCCTCTAAACCCTTCCTATTCATATAGACATTCAGATTTATTGTACATTTTGTAGTTGTACCAGTCTCCATCACTTCCTCTGGCAGCTCACTCCATATGCAACACCCTCCGCGTGAAGAAGTTGCCCTTAGATCCCTTTTAAATCTTACCTCTCTCACCCTAGACCTATGCCATCTAGTTCTAGACTCCCCACCTCAGGGAAAAGCCTTTGTCTATTGACCCTATCTATGTCCCTCGGGGTTTTATAAACCTCTATAAGGTCAGTTCTCAGCCTCCGACATTCCAAGGAAAACAGCCCCAGCCTATTCAGCCTCTCCCTATAGCTCAAACCACCAAATGAAGAATAGTTGTTAATTGATGGTTGAGCTGATCATTTTAATTGAAATTATGTCTCTAATGGTGTGTAACAGTGATGTGACATGTGATCATTTAGTACAGCTGCTCTTACTGTGCGAAAAATCTGACAGCCTCAACCAAATATTTTCACTTCCTCCCCTGACAAAGTAACCCAGATTAGCATATTGCTAAATCCACAGTCTTTTAGTTTAGCCAAGACATTGGAAGATCTAACATGAGAATTCACGTTTCAGGAAGTCATTTTTATTTTGTTTAATGGGAGTGCAATTTTGAGATACATGAAACAGGAGAGAGAGCTTTTGAAGCAAGCTAAGTATGTTCACATCCCCTGCAGTTGACGTATCTTACTGACAATTGCACCTTGGCAGGAAATTGCTATTTTATAAGGATGTGGTTTGAAGGTTATCCAGTGCGTCAAGTATTCTGGAGCACATGTAACCCATCCTTTGTATTTTCCCTCGGGCAGGACCCAATTCAAGGCACACACGTGCAATTCTTCAACCATCATAATAGGCAACAGTAACTGGGGTGATTTCCCATTGCCTTCCTTACAGCTTTTTACCTCTATCTAGATTACAACAAAACCTAAACAGCTCCATCTAGCTATTACAGTTTGCAAGAAGGATAAGTGTAACTGCTTGCCCTTGTTGGACATGCATTCAGAAAGGTCTTTGTTCTCCACATGTCAGGGCTATTTGTAATAGATTTCAAATGTGTGCCTTTTGAGTAAAGGAGGCAATGTTTCTCTTCTTCTTGCCACCCCTTGGAGATGACTGGAGTGTACAAAGTCTGACTATTTCTAATTGAATGTAGCAGTCTGGGATCAGGGCCATTATATCCCAACTTGTATATTAAACTGGATTGACCAGTTGAAGTAAGCAGATGCTGCAAGTCAGTAAGATACCCATTTAAGAATAGTAGCAGTCATCTTGTTACAGATACCAACAGTAATATTGATGCAGCTTCAAGCCTGTTAACGATCATAGTATAAATTTAAGTTGACCCAAATGGCTCCATCTTCTTCTGATCCCCTTGCAATCATGAAAATCCTGAAAATTTGGGACAAAGCAGAATCCCTTCTAATCTTGGGGATTCTGTCATTGCCACTATCTTAAAGAAAACAGACCAATTGGACTGTGGAAATCACTGAGAAATCTCCATACTTTCCATCGTTAGGAAGACATCACCTGAATCCTCAGTAAGCTCCTTCTCCTAGTCTCGGAGAAAATCCATCCTGAAAGCTGATGTATCTTCCAACTAAACTATGGATCTATGGACATGATTTTCATTGCTCAGCAACTCCAACAGAAATGCCAGGAATAACACCAACCACTCTAACATGGCCTTCATCAACATGACCAAGGCGTTTGACTCAGTCAATCAGGATATTCTATGGCAGGTCTGCTGGCTGTCCAGTGAATTTATCATCCTCCATCTCTTCAACAGCAAGCTGTCGGTGACAGTCCTCACTGATGGTAAGATGATAGAATTCTCTGAGGTCAAGACGGGCTCAAGCAGAGACATGTCATAGACCTTAGCCTTATAAAGCCGTAGAGATGTACAGTACAGAAATAGACCCTTCATTCTAACTAGTCAATGCCAACAGGATATCTTAGATATGTCTAGTCCCATTTGCCAGCATTTGGCCCATATCCCTCCAAACCCTACCCTATTCATATATACCTCGTTCTATATATGCACCACCCTCTGCATGAAAAAGTTGACCCTTAGGTCACTTTTAAAATTTCCCCTCTCACCCTAAACCTCTAGTTTTGGACTCTCAAACTCTTGAGGAAAAGACCTTGTCTATTTCCCCTAACCATGTCCCTCATGATTATATAAACGTATCTAGAGTTAGTTTCAGAGGTCCAGCATCTGCAGCATTTTGCTTTTACTCAGGATACAAAGTGTTTGGGAAGAGTTGACAAGAAAGGAGGTGACATAACCCTTTACAACAAGGACACATTTGAAATAAAAGAAATGTGACATGATTATTAGGTATTGTTAGACATTTTTAATGAGAGAAGAGTAACGTTAACACCAGAAGGATAATTTAATGAATTTTCTCTTCCAGCAGGAGCCTCACCTCCCAACACCATGTCCTATGTTTTGTTGACCATATGGTTCTGTGAAAATTTGAAAATGGTGAGCAGTAAAAAGGCAAATGTTTGTTGGCCACCTGGCATGTATTTTTGGCCTAATACTCTTTGGCAACTTCTTTTAGATCCATTTTCTTTTGCCGTGTGTAGTTCCAGATCCTACCCATATATTCAATGGCACTGATTTTGACTAAGTACAATTTTCCTTTCAGTCATGCAGCACTGCTTTGCTTTGGAAAGCCAAACAAAGTAACCATCCTCACACCCGATCCCCTGCAACACTTCCATTGAATTACTCATCTCAAGGCCAGTTCTGTGTCACTTGTGCTTGCGTCTATTTCCTCTGTCTTAATTCTCCCAAGCCCATTCATTCCTTGAAAAAGCTGTAACTATTTTCTAATGACACCCTTGCAACTTTTATCTGTAGCTGCATGGATAGGTTCTGATCCTGACACTCATCACTTGTTCAAACACAGTGTCAAACCCAAAATGATTTCAGTCAAAAAAGCTTCAGCCAATAAATCTATTCATTCCTTGTAGGGAGTGTATGTATTTTTAAGGCCAACACTAGACACTGAGTAATATTTGTTTTTCCACGCATCACTCTCCAATAAGTGCCCATAAAGTTTGCATCCAAAGCTAACAGAGAAGGCAGCTTTCTTCTTAGTAAGAAACAAATATATTTTGAAATGCTTTTGCTCTTATGTGATAACAAGGGTTAACAGAAGAAGTTAAAGGGTGATCAAATTGTTCAAAATGCTGAAAGGGATAAACAATGCAAGGTAGGAAATATTACTTCCTCTCCATATTCACAAGGGATGATCCAGCCTAGGCAAGCTGCTTGATTTCCCAAAGGAAGTGACAACCCAAGTCACTTGGTAAACCTCAAGGTATTTAGGATTTCAAAAGGCATTTGATGAAGTTTCACATAAAAGGTTACTATTTACCAGCTGTGAAAATGCAGGCCACACCTGGCTATGGATGAGAAACTGCCTTACGAATGGTGAACAGCAGGTTCTAGATACAAGGGGTGCTGCCAAAAATGGGGCTAAGTCCTGAATAGAATGGCTAGTACACAGTATTTGGAATGCACCAGCTTCCAATTTATGTCAATGACAATGAAAACTCCAAAGCCAATTGAATTTTGTATAAACTGAAAATCAACCAGCAGTGGAATCAAATGAGTCAGGCCATATATTAAGATCTAAGTGAGGAGTAACACTGACAATAAGTAGGCCGAACAATGACAGATGCAGACCAGTGTAAAATATAGCCGTAAAAATGTGTGACACGTAATGATTGAATGATGCTGGGCATGATGTCAAAAGGTCTATAATTCTTAATAGACTCAACGATGAACTCCCTTAATATATATGCAGCAGTAATCAAAGTCTCAAACTGTATTCATTTTGTAACTACAGGAAATCTAGATAAGAATACACAGTCCACAAGTTACACTGAGGATTGATGCACTGGGGAACATATAAACACAGAGCATGAGAAATGGATAGGGTATTTCCTAAATGTTGGGATTGAATTAGGAGAGAGAGGTGGAGATATTTTGCCTTTTTAGCCTGGAAAGTAGAATTCAGAGCAGCGATCTTATAGAGGAATATTAAAAGGTAAACGATATCCAAAAGGTTAAAATCAACTAACAGAGCTCATTCCTTATAAAGAACTTTTTTCTGAAATGTTGATTCTCCTGCTCCTCGGATGCTGCCTGACCTGCTGTGCTTTTCCAGCACCACACTCTTGATTCAAAAGGTTACTTCAGACTACTACAAATTACAGGTGTGGTAACATAGTAATTAGTTTAATGGAACAATAACCATTGCACATTGATTGGGAGGTGTGATTTCACCATGGTAGCTTGGGGATATATATCCAATTAAATTTGGAATTAAAATGTTGGTTTTAACAAAGGTGAATACGGGAAGCTATGGGATAGTCATTAAAAACGTACCTGGGTCCCTAATGCCACTTTGAGAAGTAAATTTGTTTTTTGTACCTCGACTGGCTGTATGTAATTCTAGTGCTCACAGCAAATGTAATTTATTCTTAACCTGTGTCTGAAATGACCTAGTCACTCAGCTCTGTAAAACTACCAGGAAAAAATAAAAACAATAAACTAGACAGATAATCTATCTATACTTAGCCATCCTATTCAGGTATGTGAAGGAAACACCCAAACCAGTCAACCAGAAAAGTCATCCTCATTACCATCTGTGATCAGTGCCAACATTGGGAGAGTTGTCCCATCAATCAAACAGATATCATCATACTCAGTGAATCATACATTTCACCCAAGATTAATTGAGTTTGGTATGAACTGAACATCAACCAGAGGAGCAGTTGAATCAAATGAGTCAGGCCATATATTAAAAAGATATAAGTGAGTGAAACTGAATCTGAGTGGGATAAACATTGACCAATGTAAAATATCACACAATTAATAACTGAGTGATACTGGGGCTGAGGTGTAATGTTCATAATTCTGAATGGACCAGACTAAACCCCCTCAACAAATATTAAAAAGACAGCCTAGACCCTAATCTCTCATTTTAAAGGCAAGTGCCAGGCATTGCTTTCAGATGCAATTCAATTGGTCAAGCTACCAGTCTTGAAGCAAAATATAACAACCCTATTAGAAAACTGAACAGTATAATAGATTATTTAAATACTAAACAGTAACTGTTCCAATATTAGTAACATCCCATAAACACACCCTTGGCAAAGGCAAATTCAGTAAAATATATTGGCTCACATGCAATGTTAGCAGCAGGAAGAGAATTCCCCCAGCTTTTAGGTGTAACAGAGAGAGGTAAAACAGTTTCCACATCCAGCTTTAAGACTGAAAAACTGAAACAAGATCTCCTGGTTCTATGGGAGCTTGACCCCACCCATTCAGGCTGCTTCTACTGTTCTGATTTTAGAAAATAACCCCAAGCCCTCACAAACTGTTTATGGTCTTTGAAGCTGACTGTTTGCACCTTGGTCTCAACTTTTCTTCATTGAAAAAGGACCAAATACCTAATGTTATAAGATCGTAACAGAACCAAATTTGAATAAATTTAATTTATATACAGCTGTAGTCAAAACCTCAAATAATGTTCAACTTCTAACCAAAATATAGGAAATCTATATATGGCTACACAATACTCAAGTTAACCTGTTAACTGGTACACTGGAGAACATTAAACATGATGCAAGAGAATGGGAGAGTTATATCCTAAATGTTGGGATTGAATTAGGAGAGAAAAGTGGAGATATTTAGGCTTTTTATTCTAGAAAGGAGAATTCGGAGCGCGATCTTACAGAGGAATGTTAAGAGTTAAATGGTATTCAAAACATTAAATCAGACTAATATAAATCATGGATATGGTAACATAGTAATTATTAAATGGAGTAGTAACCAGAGGCCTGCACATTGATTGGGAGGCGTGCTTTCTCCATAGTAGCTTGGGGATTTATATCTAATTCATGACATAAAAATGGAATTAAATGTTGGTTTTAATAAAGGTGAATGGGGGAATCTATGGGATAATCATTAAAAAGCTATCTGGGTCCCTATTGTCCTTTAGAGAAGGAAATCTGTTTACCATACCCAGACTGGCCTAGATGTGATTCCAGTGTGTGCAGCAAAAGTAATTTATTTTTAACCTGTGTCTGAAATGGCCTAGTCACTCAGCTCTGTAAAACTACTAGGAAAAAATAAAAATAATAAGCTAGACAGATTATCAATCTATAGTTAGCCATCCTATTCAGGTATGTGAAGGAAATACCCAAACCAGTCAACCAGAAAAGTCATTCTCATTAACATCTGTGATCAGTGCCAAAGTTGGGAGAGTTGTCCCATCAATCAAACTCAGACATCATCACACTCAGTGAATCATACATTTCAGCCCATGTAACCAGGCTTGGATTGAAAGAAACAAAACGAATTGAGTTTGATGTAAACTGAAAATCAATCTGAGGAGCAGTGGAATGAGACAGGCCATATATTAAAAAGATATAAGCGAGGAATGAAACTGAATCTGAGTGGGATGAACAGTGACCAGTGTAAAATATCACCACAAAAATGTGTGACATATTTAATCAGTGAATGATGCTGGGACTGGTCTGTAAAGTTTATAATTCTAAATAGATCATTTATGGACCAAACTGAACCCCCTCAAAATATATTAAGAAGATAGCCTAGATCATAATCTCTTATTTTAAAGACAAGTGCCAGGCATTGCCCTCCAGATGCAATTTGATTGGTCAAACTACCAGTCTTGAAGCAAAACATATAACAACCCTATTGGAAAACTGAACAGTAATATAGATTATTTAAATACTAGTAACTGTTCCAATATTAGTAACATCCCATAAACACAACCTTGGCAAAGGCAAATTCAGTAAAATATATTGGCTCACATGCAATTCTAACAGCAGGAAAAGAACTCCCCCAGCTTTTAGAAGTAACAGAGAGAGGAAAAACAGTTTCCACCTTCAGCTTTAAGATGCCTGCTATTGGAAAACTGGAACTAAAAATCCTGGTTATGTGGGAGCTTGACCCCACCTATTCAGGCCGCTTCTACTGTTCCAACTTTAGAAAATAACCCCAAGGCCTCACAAGCTTTTTATAGCCTTTGAAGCTAACTGCTTTGTACCTCTGTAAACCAGTCAACCAGAATGGGCGGCACGGTGGCACAGTGGTTAGCACTGCTGCCTCATAGCGCCAGAGACCCGGGTTCAATTCCCGCCTCAGGCGACTGACTGTGTGGAGTTTGCATGTTCTCCCCGTGTCTGCGTGGGTTTCCTCCGGGTGCTCCGGTTTCCTCCCACAGTCCAAAGATGTGCAGGTCAGGTGAATTGGCCGTGCTAACTTGCCCGTAGTGTTAGGTGAAGGGGTTTAGATGTAGGGGATTGGTTCTGGGTGGGTTGCGCTTCGGCAGGTCAGTGTGGACTTGTTTGGCCGAAGGGCCTGTTTCCACACTGTAAGTAATCTAATCTAATCAAAAAAAGTCATCTTCACTAGCATCTGTGGTCAATGCTAAAATTGGGAGAGCTGTCCATCAATCAAACAGACATTTTCATACTCACTGAATCATAAGTTTCAGCCAATGTACCCAAACTCTATCCTTATCCTTGGATTTGTCCTCTCCCAATTTTAGGAGACTATTGCCAAGCAAATACTCAACATTGACTCTGGATCCCAGCATGTACCAGAAATCAAACCTGGATCCATATCTGGATCTCTTGAAGACTTACTAAGCTATCAGCAAAGTTTAAGAGAATAGTCATTAGAAATTGAATAAGATATGCTGTACTGAAAATACTGACACTGTTTAGATGAGTGGAATGAGCAAACATACTGTAGACATGTGCCCTTGCCTATCAACATTCTGTGCTCCTATTTCCTAAGTAGCAAATGTACACTGAATGTAACATTTGCAATGGGCTTATTAGCAAGGAAAGACCAATGGATCTTGTTTGTAATTGCTCATTTCTAAAGACAGCACAAGAAATCCTACATCCTTTTACAAGATTATGATTTTATGATTATTTTCACAAGGATCACAGTGATAAAATAATCATTTTCACATGATATATAAAGTAAATAAACAATTTTCCTAAGGATCCCTGATGGTAAGGCATTGTCGGATGTCACTCGACACATCCAGGCCAGAAGATCACAGGTTTTATTTTTATTCTGCGTTAAGGTGTCTGCTCTCAAAGAGGAAGTAAAAGGGGAACAATAATCAGCATCAATATCAGTTTTTTGCATGTGAGTGCAATGTTAGCTCAGATTGGAATTTGAATCATTAGTTTTGGTCTTGTTATGCAACTGCTTTCTGCCACTGGAAATTTACACGGAAAATGGGATACTGGAAAACTGCCCACACCATGAGATCAGACATAATCAGGTGTCCATGGCCTCAGTGGTTATGTTTTTCTAAAAAGGCTTTATATGCAAGTATTTAATATTATGACCTTGTGGTACAGAACACAAACATGGTGCAAAGGCTATTTTTGTAAAGGGACTGTACCTTGACTTACATCCAGTTGCCTTGTTAGATTTTTCTACATTTGGAATTACCTAAAACAATTAGTCAACAGTGCCATCGTGTAATATGTAAATTTCAAAAGTTTTGTGGCTTTTATTTTGGCATCAGAAATGTTTGTTTGTACTAAGAGGATATATTCACATTTTTGTTTTCATTTAATAATGTACAAATATATGCACATTTTAGCTTCCTTTTCCATTTACAAATGTTGGTACATCTTCCCTTGACTCTGGAATGTACCTTTAAAAACATTACATTTTGTGAACGTTATATTAGATGTGCAAAGTTTTACACTATTAAAGTCATTTTTTTATACTTGTTCTCTTGTGCACAACTAGAACATGGTTTGAATTCTATCATGGTAGCTCGTGGAACTTGAATTGTAAAATAATATCTAAAATTAAAATTTTAATGATGACCATGAAACAACTGTCATAGAAACTGATTTGCATTCACTGATGTCCTTCAGGAAAGGAATACTATTATTTGGTCTACATGTAACTCCAGACCCCCAGCAATGTTGTTGACTCTTTAATGCCCTCTGAAATGATTTGGAGAGCTATTCAAATGTGCCAAACCACTAAATTAAATCTAAAAAATGGAATAAAGCTGGATAGACTTCCTGGCATTATCTTAGACATTGGAAATTACAACAAAAACCTTAACCCTGCAAAGTCCTCCTTTCCAATATCTGGATGTTTATTTGTACCCAAATTGGGATAGTTATCTTATAGACTAGTCATGCAATAGATTGACGTAATCATGCTTACAAAATTATTCCTCCCAACGTTCAAGACAACACCATCACCAACTTTTGGTATGTCTGTCCCACTGATAGGACCAACTCGGAAGAGATAGCAGGGCAGTCGTGTACAAGGAGCTGGCAGTCACTCTAGGAGTTCACAGTGTTAATTCCAGACTCCATGAAATCTCATGGCATCAGGTCAAACACAACCAGGACAACTTCAATTGATTACCATGAACCACGCTGCCTCAGCTTGTGAATCAGTGCTCCTCCATGTTGAACACCAGAGGATGGCAAAAGCTCAGAATGTACTCTGGGTGGAGGACTTCAGTGTCCATCCCCAAGAATAACCTGGCAGCACCACTATTGATCACGCTAAATACTAAAAGACATAGCAGGTGGTGAGGGAACCAACAAGAGGGGCTAACATATGTGACCTCATCCTTACCAATCTGCCAGTTGTAGATGCATCTATCCATGGCAGTATCGTGAAGAGAGTCTTCATGGAGACAAAGTGCTGTCTTGATAATGAGGATACACTGCGTCATGTTGTGTGACACCATCACCATGCTAAGTGAATAGCTTTTGAACAGATCTAGTAACTCGAGACTGGCCATCCATGAAATGGTATGGGCCAGAGACTTCTGAATTGTATTCAAACACAATCACACTCCCAACACAATCTGCAATTTCATGGCCTACATATCCCCCAATTTACCATGAACATCAAGCCAGGGCATCAATTTTGGTTCAACAAAGAGTGCAAGAGAGCATGCCAGGAGTAGCATTAGGCTTACCTAAAAATGAGGTGTTAACCTGGTGAAGCTACAAAACATGCTTACTATTATACTAAGCAACAAAAGAAGCAAGTGGTAGACAGGAATACAACCAACAGATCTAAGCTCTGCAGTCTTACCACATCCAAACCTGAATGGTTGTGGACAATTAAACGATATCCTCACCTACCTGACCATGTGGAAAATTGGCCACATATATCCTGTCCTCAAAAAGCAGGACAAATTCACCTGGCCAATTATAGTCACAT
Organism: Hemiscyllium ocellatum; assembly: GCF_020745735.1. Classification (NCBI taxonomy): domain Eukaryota; kingdom Metazoa; phylum Chordata; class Chondrichthyes; order Orectolobiformes; family Hemiscylliidae; genus Hemiscyllium; species Hemiscyllium ocellatum. Next base: position 20,901,205 of record NC_083425.1, on the reverse strand, counting down.
TGGTCTATTCTTAATCATCTGTAAAAGAATGGAAGGGGTCTGATATCAAGCAGCACTTACTCAGCAATAACCTGCACACTGACATTCAGTTTGGGTTCTGCCAGGGCCATTCAGCTCCTGACCTCATTGCTTGCTTCAAACAAAGCCAAAAGAACTGAATTCCAAAGATGAGGTGAGGTAAACATCAAGGCCACCTTTGACAACGTGGAGGAACAAGGAATTCTAGCTGAATATTGGGTGTGCGCAAACTCTCCACTGTTTGGACTCTTACCTGACATAAAGGCAGTTGATTGTGATTGTTGGTGATCAGTTATCTTCAGCTCCAGGACATCTCTGCAGGAGTTCCTCAGGGTAGTGTCCAAGATCCAAACATCTTCAGCAGTTTCATCAAAGATCTTCACTCCAAAACAGTATCAGAAGTGGACATGCTCATTGATGATTTTACAATGTTCAGCACCATTCACAACTCCTCAGATACTGAAGCAATCGATATCCAAATGCAGTAAAACCTTGAAGATATCCAGGCTTGGGCTGAAAAGTGGCAAGTAGTATACATGGCCATAAATACCAGGCAATGGCCATCTCCAACAAGAGAATCCAACCATTATCCTTTCACATTGAATAGCTTGCCATTGCTGAGTACCCCACGTCCAACATCCTGGAGCTTACTATTGACCAGAAATTGAACTGTACTAACCATATAAATACTACAAAAGCAGGTCAGAGTCTAAGAAACCTGAATAAATCATCCCTGACTCACGAAAGCCTGTTCACGATTTATAAGGCACAGATCAGGAGTGTAGTAATGCTGCTGCCCAGTTGCCTGGATGAGTGCAGCTAAAACTCAAGAACTTGGCAACATTCAGGACGATGCAGTCCACTTGATGAGGACCACATCCCTTGTTTCACCACTGAAATACAGGAGCAGCATTGTATACTTTCTACAAAACGCACTGAAGAAATTCACAGGCTCCCTAAACAGCATCTTCCAAATCCATGACCACAATCATCTAGAAGGACAAGGGCAGCCAGTAAAATAAAACACCACCACCTGCAAATTCCCCTCCAAAACTCACCATCCTGACTTGGAAATATATCTTCATTCCTTCACTGTCACTGGGTCAAAATCCTGGATCTCTCTCCCTAACGGCATTGTGGGTGTGCTACACCAAAATGGAATGCAGGATTTCAAGAAGCAGCTTACCTCTTCTCAACTAGGGATGGGTATAAATGCTGAGGCAGCTAACAATACCCACATCTTATTAATGAATATATGAGTCCCTTAACTAATCTGAATCTTTATTCATTGCTAATGCACAAAATTTCATAGAAATTGCAACTCAGAAATAGCTTGAGCTTGAATGTTCCCATTATCTGATTTATTTCCTACTTACAAGTTTACAATTTAATAATAAACTATTCATCACAATTTATCACTCAGTCTCACTGGTAAATATGTGTGATGCCATCTAAATATGAAAAAATAGTACATTGCTGCATCACAGCAAATCAACTTTGCAGACATTGCAAGATATTAAGAACTTATAATTGAACACATTTATTTATCTATTGATATTGGCTTCCAAATCCTAAAGGCTGTGATCTTAGGATTGCAGCAACGTAATTTATAAGTATGATCAAGTAACTATGATCTGCATGTGCTAGTCAATGTGCTTTTGCCACATTCAGAGAACATAGAATGATATGACAGGCATTCTGCATATCCTCCATATGTCATACACTGCAATGAATTGCTTGTCCTTACACACAAGCATACTTATCCATACACAGTGGTGACAGGTTTTCCTGTGACTGCTGTCCAGGACTAATCCTCGCCAGAGTTAGCAAGCAGTCAGAGGGCACCTAATTTATTCATGGCCATGTTTTTGCAATTGTTACTGTGGCACTCCAAAGTCCAGCTGTCCCAGAATTAGCATATCGTCAAATATACTTTTTATTCATTTGCGAGAAATGGGCATCACTGGCTGGGCCAGTATTTATTGCTCATTCCTATTTGAACTGTGGGAGGTCAAGAATCAACCACATTGCTGGGGATCTGGAGACACGTGTAGACCAGTCCAGGTAAGTGCGACAGATTTCCTCCTCTCAAGGGCACTAATGAACCAGATGGTTTTTTGCAACAATCAGCAGCGGTTACATAGTTGCCATTAGACTAGCTTTACATTCCAGATTTTCACTGAATTCAGGCTTCACCATTGGCCATGGTGGTATTCAAACCAATGTCACCAGAACATTAGCCTGGGACCCTGGATTACTGAACATGTGTTATTGTCACTACACCAGCAGCTTCCACACCTTGCGCCACCTTATCTAACCCCCTTAAGTCTGATGACTCTTCAAAGTGCCTTGGAAGGGCTTTTGTCTGAAAAATTGATTTTCCTGCTCCTCGGATGCTGCCTGACCTGCTGCCCTTTTCCAGCACCACTCTGATCTTGACCCTGATCTCCAGCATCTGCAGTCTTCACTTTGGCCTCTTCCAATTCTAGTCCCTTATTTTTTATTTTGATGTTCTACACTGGCACTATGCTTTCAGCTGGTTATGCACTAAGTTCCAGAACTCCCTCCATTATCTTCTCTTAGTTTTGATCTCTCTTTCCTCCTTTATGACACTGTTTGACATTTACCTCTTTATTCAAGCTTTTGGAATGTGTCCTTGTATCTCATGTTGGCCAAACTCAAGTTGGTTTCAAATGGTCCTTTCTTTACTATGGCAACATAATACATAATAACATGATAAGAGCCTTAAAATTAAAGAAACAGACCCTTTGGTCCAACTCATCTAAGCTGACCAGATATCCCAACCCAATCTAGTCCCACCTGCCAACACCCGGCCCATATCTCTCCAAATCCTTCCTATTCATATATCCATCCAGGTGTCTTTTAAATGTTGCAATTATACCAGCCTCCACCACTTCCTCTGGCAGCCCATTCCACACATGCACTACCCTCTGCATAAAAAGTTGCCACTTAGGTCTCTTTTATATCTTTTCCCTCTCACCCTAAACCTATGCCCTCTAGTTCTGAACTCCCCCGCCCCAGGGGACAGACTTTGTCTATTTATCCTATCCATTCCCTGCTGATTTTATAAACCTCTATAAGGTCACCCCTCAGCCTCCAACGAGCCAGGGAAAACAGCCCCAGCCTATTCAACCTCTTCCTATAGCTCAAAACCTCCAACCCTGGAAACATCTTTGTAAATCTTTTCTTAGCCCTTTCAAATTTCACAACATTCCTCCGATAGGAAGGAGACCAGAATTGCACGCAGTATTCCACCAGTGGCCTAAGTAATGTCTTGTGCAGCAGCAACGTGACCTCCCATCTCCTGTACTCAATACTCTGACCAATAAAGGAAAGCATACCAAACACTGCCTTCACTATCCCATCTACCTGCAACTGTTCTTTCAAGGAGCTATGAAACTGCACTCCCAAGGTCTCTTTGTTCAGCAACACTCCTTAGGACCTTACCATTAAGTGTATAAGTTCTGCAAAGGTTTGTTTTCAGAAAACGCAGCACCTCACATTTATCTAAATTAAACTCCATCTGCCACTCATCAGCCCATTGGCCCATTTGATCAAGATCCAGTTGTAAGCTGAGATAACCTTCTTTATTGTCCACTACACCTCCAATTTTGGTGTCATCTGCAAACTTATTAACTGTAGTTCTTATGCTCACATCCAAATTATTTACATAAATGACGAAAAGTAGTGAATCCAGCACCGATCCTTGTGGCACTCCACTGGTCACAGGTCTCCAGTCTGAAAAACAACCCTCCACCACCACCCTTTGTCTTCTATCTTTGAGCCAGTTCTATATCCAAATGGTTAGTTCTTCCTGTACTCCACGAGGTCTAACCTTGCTAACCAGTCTCCCATGAGGAACCCTGTCGAACGCCTTACTAAAGTCCATATAGATCACATCTACTGCTCTGCCCTCATCAATCTTATTTGTTACTTCTTCAAAAAACTCAATCAAGTTTGTGAGACATGATTTTCCATGCACAAAGCCATGTTGACTATCCCGAATTAGTCCTTGCCTTTCCAAATACATGTACATCCTGTTCCTCAGGATTCCCTCCAACAACTTGCCCATTACCGTCAGGCTCACTGGTCTATAGTTCCCTGGCTTGTCCTTACCACCTTTTAAAAATATTAGCAACTTAGCTAACCTCCAGTCTTCCGGATCCTCCTCTGTGACTATCAATGATATAAATATCTCAGCAAGAGGCCCAGCAATCACTTTTCTAGCTTCCCACAGAGTTCTAGGATACACCTGATCAGGTCCTGGGGATTTATCCACTTTTATGCATTTCAAGACATCCAGCACTTCCTCCTCTGTAATATTGGCATTTTTCAAGATGTCACCATCTATTTCCTTCCATTCTATATCTTCCATATCCTTTTCCACAGTAAACACTGACGCGAAATATTCGTTTAGTATCTACCCCATCTCCTGCAGCTCCAAACAAAGGCTGCCTTGCTGAACTTTGAGGGGCCCTATTCTCTCCCTTGTTACCTCTTTGCCCTTAATGTATTTGTAAAAACCCTCTGGAATCTCCTTAACCCTATTTGCCAAAGCTATCTCATGTCCCCTTTTTGCCCTCCTGATTTCCCTATTAAGTACAATACAACTGCCTTTACACTCTTCTAAGAATTCACTCAGTCTCTCCTGCCTACTCCTGACATACGCTTCCGTCTTTTTATTAACCAAACCCTCAATTTCTCTCATCATCCAGCATTCCCTACACCTACCAGCCTTTCCTTTTAGGAGAAAGCGAGGACTGCAGATGCTGGAGATCAGAGTTGAAAATGTGTTGCTGGAAAAGCGCAGCAGGTCAGGCAGCATCCAAGGAGCAGGAGAGTTGACGTTTTGGGCATGAGCCCTTCTTCAGCTCCTGCTCCTTGGAACTGCCTGACCTGCTGCGCTTTTCCAGCAACATGTCTTCAGCCTTTCCTTTCACCCTAACAGGAATATACTGTCTCTGTACTCTTGTTATCTCATTTCTGAAGGTTTCCCATTTTCCAGTCGTTCCTTTACCTGCAAACAACTGCTCCCTAGTCAGCTTTTGAAAGTTCTTGCCTGATACTGTCAAAATTAGCCTTCCTCCAATTTAGCACTTCAACAAATGCTTTATTACCCAGCACCTATGTGACCAGGAGTATACAGTTGATCAAATATTCCTGTTGATCACGAGGTCCACATAGATGATGTAAAAACACATATTAAGTATTAGGAACATAATACAAGGGATATACACATCACTGTTTATTTACAGCATAAATCACTGAAATAATAACAAATAAAACTTACTGGCAGGAAGCTTTCTAACTTGCACCCTTAAATGACTACTTGGACATTGTGACGATCGCAATAATATGGTAACCTTCTAGTATTTCAGATTCATTATTTTGCTGGTTTATTGCGAGTGCCATTTCAAACATCAAAACTAAAAACAGCAGGCCATTCAGCCCTTCACACTTACTCTGCCTTTTACTATGGTCATGGTTGATCCTCTATGTCAATGTCATTTTCCCACTTTCTCTCCACACCCTTTGATGCCTTTAATATCCAAAAATATATCAATCTCTTTTTATTGAGTATTCTGAGTGGCATAGTCTCCACAGCCTTCTGCGGTAGTGAATTCCAAGGTTGACCACCCTCTGAGTGAAGAAATGTTTCCTTAACTCAGTCCTGAATGGTTTCCCCATATCCTGCAAATGTGACCCCAGTTCTAGACTCTCTAACTGGAAGAAAGATCCTCCAGGTATCTAGTCCGTCCAGCCCTATTAGAAGCTCATCCATTTCAATCAGATCCCCTCTCTTTCTTCCAAGTGCTTTGGAACACAGGCCCAGTCTCTCTTCATCTGACAAACCTGCCATCCCCAGTATCAGCCTTGTGAACCATCACTGCACTCCCTCTATAGCACGTATATCCTCTCTGAGATATGGGAACCAAAACTACTCAATACTCCAGGTACAGTCTTACCAAGGCTCTGTATAACTGCAGTAAGACATTATAGATTAATTGGAGTCATACAGTACAGAAGAGACCCTTTGGCCCATTGAGTCAGCACTGACATATCTACTAAATCATCCCTACTCTGAACTCAAATCTTTTTGATTTGTGTATGTGCAAAACATATTGAAAACAAAAATTCTACCTTCGTTTTGCAGACCTAATTTCATCAGCATGCTCGTGATTTATTCGGGTGTGGAATTAACTTCTTGAGGAAGTGGTGGATGTGAGTATAATTACAATGTTTAAAAGACGTTTGGCTAAGTACATAAACAGAAAAGGTTTGAGGGAATATGGGTCAGGAGCAGGCAGGTGGGACTAGTTTAGTTTGGGATTATGTTTGACAATGGACTAGTTGGACTGAAGATTCTGTTTCTGTGCTGTATGACTCTGCGGCAATGCACCACTCCCACGTCCTCCCCCTGCCGCCGCCTAATGACCCAAGACCAATAATCAGGCCTTGTTTGTTATCTCAGCTGAGACCAAATGTATCACTTGAATACACTTTCAAACGAAGTTGTTAGGACTTTCTGAGCAACTCATACTTCTGTGGAGAAGTTCAAACAAAAACCTGAATCATATATCATCCTTAAAACATTTCAGATACTTCTCCTTGTAATATATGTGGTGATTGTGAGGTGTTCTTTAATTGATATCACATGATAACTGCAACAAAATAATGGAAATTTTCGAACAGTACCATCTTATTTTGTGTCACTGCAAAGTGCTTGCACACACACACACATATATATATTTAATACATTCAAATAATGCAAGAATATTATAAAGACTTATTTACTGAACTTTTTTTATCATAACTTTACATGCAGTTTGAAGTGAAAATAGGCCATGGCCCTTCAAGCCTGCTTCTCCATTCACTGAGATCATGACTGTTTTGTCTGTGTTCCAAATTCCTGTTTTCCATTAAATGACAAATTTTGATTGTCTTGCCCAGTAAGAATCGACTAACCTCCACCTTACAATTAAATAATCCTGCCTCAACCACCTCTGAGGCAAAAGTTCCAAATATGCACACTATCAGAGGAAAAAAAAACTCATCTCCATTCTAAGGGCAAGTAACAATTCCTAATTTTAAAAGAGTTCTGGATTGACCCATAGGAAAAAAACATCCTTTCCATTATCTGACTTGACAAGACCATTCATACCTTATACACTTCCATCAAGTCACCCCTCATACTGCTGAAAATAAACCGAGCTCGTCCAATCTTTCCCCATAAGACAAACCACTCATTCCAAGTAGTAATCTAGTAAACCATTTCTGAATCACCTCCAACACATTTACATCCTTCTCAAAAAAGAAGACCAAATGGCATTGAGTATTCAATAGGTGGTTTTACCAATGCCAGTTTAGACCAGTCTTCTCAACTCCAATTTTTATTTATTTACTATTCTCACTAAATTATGTTCAATGTTTTCACAAATGTGAAATAAGTTATAAAGATGTCACAAAACTGAATGTCATTTGGATGCAGTTTCTACCAACTCAGCATGCCTATATCAATGGAATGATTAACTGGAACTCTACTTATGATCATGAATATTTTCCAGTTGTAGAGATTTATTGTTGCATCATAAAAATAGACTAGCAATAAAAGGCCACTTAAAACTTCCTCTTTCATTTGGGGAGAGATACTGAAGGAGCATGGTTGACCACATAAAAGGTAGAAAGCCAAGAGGCAAATTGTCCCATGGTTAGTTACAATCACGGAGGATATCATTTGTAACTTTGATGAGGGCCCTTTTTTGTGCTGTGGCAGCATTGGAAAGCTACAGAAATTCAAACAAATTCAAGGACTTATTTAAAGCTGGTGGCAGTCCATTTCCAAGGACAGAGATGTCAAAAGTAGTCTTTCAGATAATGAAAATGGTTTTGAAAACTGATAATACTTGAGGAAGTCAATGAATTTATAATTTTAGCTAGCTTGTCAGTGTCAAATGGGACATTTTGCACAAATGAACGAAAGCAGAAGCTTAGCATCCATGACAACATAAACACACAAATGCTCTAAACTCTGCATGTAACATTGATACTCATTAAATCCCATCATCACAGCTCCATTCTGTACATTAATCTTATGCATTTTAATTTCCTATAGTGCCAGAGGCAAACTGATGTTGAAAAACATTCTTAAGAAGTTGTTTTTGAACCTTGAATCTGAAGATAAGTGCATGCCACTAATTTTTCCCTCCACTCACAATATGGCATTCTCTCCTGTCATACCTTTCCCTGCCACATTGCCAGCATTTCTACCTTTCAGCCCAACAGCAATGGGTTGGGAAAATTCAACTCAATGCTTCTATTCATGGGAACTAATGGCCACCAATATAAGAAAGTCACCAAGGAATTAAACAGGTTGTCCAGAAGAAATGTCTTTATCCTTAGCATGGTGAGAACGTGGAACTTGCCATCACACAGAATATTTGAGGTGTAAAACATTAAATTTCATTTATAAGAGGACCTGGATAGCATATAAAGGAGGAGAATGGAGATGAGGCAAATTGAGAGAAAGTTGGTATAAAAGGTAAAGGCTCCATAGTCTTGCTCTCTGTGAGAGAGATGACTGAAGGTAGTTTAACCTGACAGTCACCCATGCCTCAGGTGAAGGAAAAGGCTGAGGACAGTCCTTCATGGTAACCTCCGCTGGTGCAGAAATTGAACCTATGTTGTTGGCACCATCCAGCCAACTGAGCTAACCAACCCCCAGACTGGGTATAGATGGTAAGCACTAGCATAGACAGTGACTTGATTCTCTGCTGGATATCCTCGATATGGTCAATGCATTAATAGTAGACCAGTTGCCCATTGATGTCAGTGCAAAAAGAAGTAAGCTAGGTGTAATGTGTAAAATAGACAACTGATTCATTAATGCTCATCAAGCTCTGGCTATAGTTACATTTACCCTGTGGTATCATTTTGGTCATCTGAAGGATGCAGCTGGGGAAGTGGGGTAATGCAAATCGCAGAATCACAGAAGTATCATCGTGCAGGAGGAGGCTATTCGGTTCATCATATTTCACCACCTCATTAAATAAGCATCATTAATGAGTGCCAAGCTCTTGTTTCTTCCCCTTGTACATTAATTTCATCCAAATAATCATCCAATGCCCTCCTGAATGTCTCAGTTGAACTTGCCTCCCTAACACTTTAGGTATTGTATTCCATACTCTAATTATTTATTGAGTGATTTTATTTCTCATATCACCCTTGCTTCTTTTGCAGAAAAATCCCTATCATCCTGTTTTACAATATTATTACATATTATTTTTCATTTGTTACCTATTTTTTCCATGTATTTGTATATTGATACTTTTGCAGTTCTCCGTGACTGATTTGAATGTATCGCAGACTCAGCTTATGCTCTGGAACTGTAAATTCCACTTGCTTGCTGTGGCTGCAATAAATTATCTTTTAAATATAAAACACACATTATAGAAAATATTTATTGATGATATCTGAAATGCAAACATTTGTAAAGCCTAATATTATTTAAGGCTGATTAAATAATTTCAGACAGCAACATATTGCAACATTTTATTTCTATAGCTACATTATTTGATGAACATTACAATTTTGTGCAATTTCATTCAAAATGCTCTGACAATAAAATAGTTGGAAAAGGCACTTCTGACAGCCTGGTTGGCTGAAGACACTGCTTGAGGTGATAAATTGGTACATTTATATATGTTTAAGATATACATATAAAATAATAAAATACATGTTGGACAACATTTTCAAGAGTAACTACTATATAATAAAATCTTTCAAAGTAATAGGATTAAATACCCATACTAAGAAAATTATTAATATTTCTGTTCCATGTAACGTTGTTAATTAGATTAGTTTTGTCGTGCATTTTTCCTTATAACATATTCATTTTGATTCCCTGAAGACAACTATAATTGGTCGCAGACACAAGGCTGATTAATGGGGAGAGCTTCTTCAAGGAAGGCATCCTTGCAAGAGGATTCGCAGTAGGTTAAAATCAACTAGGATTTCCTGAAGAAGGGCTTATGCCCGAAACATCGATTCTCCTGCTCCTTGGATGCTGCCTGACCTGCTGCGCTTTTCCAGCAACACATTTTTCAGCTCTGATCTCCAGCATCTGCAGTCCTCACTTTCTCCTGATTAATGGGGATTTTGTTTTAAAAAGATCTTTGTGAATAATAATTATTCCATCTAATGCGTACCGATTTCAGACCGTTCTTCAAATCGTGGAGTCTACAATCACTATCTTCACTCACGAATCTAATCCTGTTTCTCTCAGTCTCATAACTTCTTCTTCTTTTCACTGTGGCTTCCTCGGCTTGAATAAATCTACCAAAACCAAAACAAATCCTTAATTTCTATCAGGGAATGACAGGGTGTGTTAGAACAGGTTGTTGCACATGCACAGTAGAAAGCTCCAGCATGCACTGTGCCCTGCTGTATTCATTCTTTAGGGGGTGAAAATTCTTCTCAGCCATTTTATCAACAAGTTAACATGTGTAGAGAACAAGTTTGTTAAACATCAAGCAGAAATTTTACATCAATATGTTAACTAATGGGCTAAAAATGGAATGCGGAGAGCTGGAATGTCCTGCAATTTGAGCTGGTTACCAATGTCACAGTTTTCATTCAAGGAATGAGGAGTTCCCTGGCTAGGCCAGCAATTATTGCTCATCCTTAATTGCCACATTTTCGATCACATTGCTGTGGGTCTGGAGTCACATGAAGTCAGATCAGATAAGGATCACAATTTCCTTCCCTAAAGGCCATTCAGTGAACTAGATGGGCTTTTCCAACAGTCAATTCATGGTCATCTTTAGACCATTAATTCCAGGGATTTACTGAATTCAAATTCCATTATCTGCTGTGGCAGAATTCGAATCTGGGTCCCCCGAATAGTAGCCCAGCGATAATAATGTCTATGATATATTCACTGAGAATGGATCGTATACATTAAATACTGCTCAATGAACCATAATAGGTGATATAATCTACCATTTTTTTTCAAAGAAAAGTAACTTTTTTCAATCATCTGTATGCATAGAACCAACGCAATGTCACAATGAATGTCTGGTCGCATAGTACATTACAATATTAATGCATAGAACTTGAAATGATGTTACACACTCTTTACAACCAACCTCCTGATTATCAGCTGCACTGCTAAAGGAAAACACCGAGCAAAAGAAAAGGCAAGACAAATCCTCAATCAATTTAAGAGCAAGGATTGTTCTAAGGTGCTCCAAGCCATCTTTTGGTCTGTATAGTATCCTACAAAACTCAGATGGGGCGTAGCCTCCCAACTGTGCTCACAACTGTACAATGTAAATGACCCACCTAGATAAGGAGCGGCAAAACAGTGAAGGGAGATTTTGTTGACTACTAATAGTGAGTCATTGTTATTCTTTCACAGATAAAACCTCACATAGCCATGAAAAATGTTCACTGACACCATATTGCTAATGTGAACTAAAACACTGATGGTTCCTGTGAGTTCCTTCTTCAAACAAAATAGCATTGATCCAAAACATTATGAATGTGATACACAAGTGGTTAAATGAATAAGTAAAGTGAAAATATTCTGTTAAAATTTCAAGTCTCTGACCTAATGTTGTAATGAAAGGTCAAGACCTAAAACAGTAACTGAGACACAGAATGTTGTGGACCCACCAGGAGTTTGCAGAAGGACAGGTGAGGGAACTTAATTGGGCAGGAGGCAAAGCCCTCCATTTCCTCACACTGGGTTAAAGTTTCACCATTAAGTCTCAGAACCTTTCAGGTGGGTTGATTTCCTGACCTCTTCAAAGAATCCCTACAGTGTGGAAGCAGGCCATTCGGCACATTGAATCCAAAAAGACCCTCCAAAAAGCATCCCACACAGACTCACCCCTCCCTGTAACCTTGCATTTCCATGGCTAATTCACCTAGGCTGAAGATCCCCAGTTACTACGGGTAATTTAACATGGCCAATCCACCTAACATGCACATTTTTAGACTATGGGAGGAAATCAGAGCACCTGAAGGAAACCCATGGGGAGAATTTGCAAACTCCCTTCAGATAGTCAGCTGAGGGTGAAATCAAACCTGGGTCCTTAGTGCTGAGAGGCAGCAATGCTAACCAATGAGCCAATGTGCTACCAATGTGAATCTGTTTTGCGTTCATTATCATTCATGAATACTTAATAGTACTATAATACCTTGAAATTACATTCAGGGGCACAATATTGTTAATCAAAAACAGGAAACATGTGTGTTTACAACCCCAAAAATATATAATAATGTGTTTGAAGGGCTAGACTTCTTCCTCCAAGCTCCAGTGAATATAAGTTTCATCACTAACTTGGATCCTTCAGAAACAAGCCACTTCCTGGTGTAAGGAATGAAGCTTGATAAGGTCAACTATCTTATGAGAAGTCTTAGTCATGTGTAGTTTACCTTCTTATGGTTAAGTGCTCCACTACAAGGGATGAAGGCTGACCAGGTCTTTCCTGTTTGTCTAAAGGAGACAGCCACACCAGCTGTTTCCAGCAGGACAAGGAGAGGAGAAATACTGAAAATGAGGGATCACTTTCAAAGGGAATTAGAAGAAAAATGAATAGGGGGTGGGCTGGTGAAAGAAAGGTAGGGCATGGCCATATAAAAACCAAAAGAACTGCAGATGCTGGAAATCAGCAACAATAACTATTAGTGGCTATCAGTGAGTGGGATGTGGATATAAAGTAGGTGTTCTACACTGGGGTAGGTGGGTGACTGGTTGGCAGAACACCTGCGTTCTGTCTGCAAAAATAGACCCTGAGCTTCCAGTTGCCTGCCACTTCAACACACCAGCCTGCTCCCTGGCCAACATCTGTCTCGGGCTCACTGCAGTGCTCCAGCAAAGCTCAGCAAAAACTGGGAGAACAGCACCTCATTCTCCACTTGAGAATCCTGCAATTCTTGAGTTACAATTGAGCTCAACAATTTTAGGGCTGGAAGCACCTTCTCCCATGTCCTTATCCCAACTCCCACATGCCAGGCATTGTTATCACATGATTCCTGATGAAGGGCTAATGCCCAAAACGTCGAATTTCCTGTTCCTTGGATGCTGCCTGACCTGCTATGCTTTTCCAACAACACATTTTCAGCTTTGTTATCACATAGTCTACTATTACACACAACTCATTGTTAACCACTATTAGTCCCCATTAGTAGCTATTCATTCTCCTATACTGATCATTATCCACTCCTCTGTCTGTTCAACTCTTCTCTCTCTTTGCTCTCCATCTCTACCTAACATTTATTCCTTATCCCCACCAAATCTTTTACATAAAAAAAATTCCTAGCCAGCATCAGTTCTGAGGAAGGCTCACTGTACTGATTTCTCCCCTCAGATGCTGCCAGACCATAGTTTTTCTCACAATTTCTGTTTTTATTAGGGAATGGCCATGCTTGTTTGACTCAAAGCTTTCTATTCAAGAGGCATCCAGTCACTGAGAGGTAGAGAGACTGGACTATGCTGATTGACTGGTGAAAGCCAACAATGCAGCTCCACTTCTATAGTGTAGGACATGCTGTGGAGGAGCCGGTGTTGAACTGGGGTGGACAAAGTTAAAAAATCATCAAAGTTGAAAATCAGCTTATCCCTGTTGGACTGAAATCTAGTGTTGTGTGATTTTCAACAGTGGAGGACAACAGTGAACGAGAGTCACAATGCTCTTCAAATGTCTGCACAGGATACACACATGAGCATAGCCCCTCAGGATAGTCCACAAGAAAATCATGAACAGTCAGAAGTTGTAATAAATTGGACTGGATAAAAGGAATTCAGTACAAAATGCTTGATTTGCTTCAAGTGTGCAGCTTGTACAAAAGGTACACTCAAAGTTCTCCAATGCTGTTCCAACTGCTGGCCTTGGTGACACCACAACAACTGCTGCTTACTTTCAAGAATCCTATTAATGGTTCTGTCACTGGCTGTTGTTCTCTGTCACACGTGGACCAACAAGGCCCTGTCCTGCTTGAGCCTCCTGGACAGGTGCAAGTGCAGTCTCTGCAGCCTAACCTGCTGGAGGGCTTTAGGCCCCTACTGCAACATGGCAAACCCACAGTGTCCCAAAATGACAATATCTGGTATCTCCTCCTTCCCAATGGCACCTATCTCATCCCTTGTGATGATGGAGTACCTGGAGGGAGGTCAAGGTTTCTCAGTCCCCAGCCAGTGAATGAAAGCGTCCAAGCAGATGGAATATCTGGCAGATCCAAAATGGGCCTGTCCACCACCCAGTTCACTGGAGCAGCCATGTATTGGAGGCAACACTTGGATGGAGTCTACCTCTCCTTCTAGTCAGCACATGATAGCTGGCCTACCTGCTAGATGCTTGCCTCTGCACCTCCACCATTATTAATAGTGGCAGAGTCCACAGGTTCATCATTACTGGGGGGTGGTGGGGGCAGTTCTCCAGCTGTCAACCGAATGTCAGGTGGCTCTGCCATTTCTCCCACCTCTGAGATGCGGATGCATGTCAGTGCTGTGCTCACCAGAATGTGACGCCAAGCCTACCCTAGATAGAAGACCCATGGAGGGGTGCGGCCTGTGTTCACTGGCAAAGAGGGGGGTGGAAGGTGCTTCGAGGCTCCCAGCTATCCCAGTTGCTGGACAGTGGACAGTGCTGTGAGGTGCTGCTGGAATGGGACTAATGCTCATGTTATTCTTTGTCCTGGCCTGGGGGGAGGGGGTGGGGGGGGGGGGCGGTTGAGGTGGGACCCAGACTCTGCAAAGAAAAGCAAAGATTTGTTACTACTGTGAGCCTTCACCCTTACTCCTTACTGAGATGTTGCCCCTTCACATGCATCTGAGAGTCACCGTTGGCAACTTTCTCACTGGGTGGCTGTGAATCCAGATTTGCCAAACCCAGGGTTATGGGCTGTCAGCCAAAACCAAAGCAGTACTGACTACTGAGGAGCTACAACCAAGTAACAACTGCAAGACCATTTCCAATGTGGCATTTTTAAAAAAATTGGTTGTGGGTATGTCCCATCGGCCTGATTGAGCAGGCTTGAATCCTGTCCTGAAATAACTGAGGGAAAGTTTCTGCTTTGAACTCAAAGCAAACTCAGTGAATAAAAGATCTTTCCCCCTTGCTGGGGTCCCTCCTACCACCAACTCTCACAAGTCCCCTGTTTCTCAAATGCCTGGCATTTCACAAAACGTCCCGAGCCACGTGGGATTGTGATGAGATAAATGTTTGGGTAGGTATCCGATTCCTCCTTCAGCACAGGTCCTGTCTCTGACCTGACTGTCACTCAGCAGCCTAACCCGCAAAAGGAGATGGAAGCTTTCTGTCAGGTGTCACCCCTTGCCCTGCTGTCTGTGCACTCACATTCTGATTGCACATGCTCTTTGCCTGCAGAAGAAAAGAACCATTAAGAGAAATTAGCTAGAATGCATGAAGAATAGACAGGGATGTCACTGCCCAGAGCTGTAACTGCTTACATGCATTGCCAGTAAGAAGAATGTGGTAAGGGAGACGTTAAGTGTTAAGGGTTCTGACTGAAAGGTGATCCAACATTTGAAAGAGGGAATCAGTCAAGCTTCATCTGTTGTGTGGACATGATATGATTGTGAAGTGTTCATACTGAGACACCTTTTGTGTTTATGACCTTGTCCCATGTAAGCTTTGATGAAAAGCTCTCAGATGTGTAGGATCTCCTACTTGGTGAGCTGGTGGTTGCGTGAACTGCTGGTTGTTCGAAATCTTTTTTGTTTTGACAGATGGTTGAGAGGCAGTAGCACTGTGCTGCCTCAATGAAGTGACAACTCATTGATTGCATATAAGGCATGTGCTGGAGACACTGGGTACCCAATCTCATCTATGGGATAGTCCTGTGCAACCATAAGCTTACTTGCTAGCTCACTCTGGGAGGAACATGAAGCAGTTAATAGACATGGATACATACCTCTTCATGTGCAGCAGATCATTGCAATGCTAGATTCAGTTTGTCTTGACAGTCTCACGGGCATTGAGGTCTGCATCTACCTTGTTCCTGGCTACCTTGGATCACTCCAAATGGCCTCTTGTTGCCATCCCTCAGATACAATATATTCTTTCTCTCTCAGACACCCTACAGGAGAACACCTAGAGAATGTCAGTAATGCATAGGGTGGCCTTTGGCAGATCTCAGAACTCCACTGGTGTGTGCAGAGGGACAAGCAGAGGTTGAGTGATGCTCCTGGGTTGCACAGAGAGTAAAGTGCTGTTGGGGTGCCTTTTAAATAAGGCATCCTGATAATATGACCCTGGCGGTCTCTGGAACTTCCTGCCTGCCCACTCATAAAATATGGCACTTTAACCTGGTATTCATATGTAATAAGCTGAGAATAACATAATTGCATGAGCAAATTTAACCTGACATTGAAGGAAAGTCTCTCCTAGTTTTATGCCCACTCTTTAGACTCAGAAAAGAAAACTGTATCGTCTTTCTCTTTTCCCCTCTATGCAGTTTTCATACCTTTTGAGTATTTGCAACATTTTCTGTTTTTATTTCAGACTGGCAGCATTCACAGTTCTTTGCTTTTTAAAGTATTCTGCATTATTCCAATAACACACCACACTCTACAGTGTAGTACATCTGATTTTGTAATTCATGTTCAAATTACATTGATGCCTTGTTTTCATTATTGCCTTGATGCTATGAGGTCTAGGTTCCTCAGTTAGCACATCGGTTCTATTCTAACCAGTTAAAAATAAATGGGCTAATGGCAATAGAGTCATACAGCACAGAAACAGACCCTTCTGTCCAACCAGTCCATACTGACCATGTTCCCAAACTAAACTAATGCCTGCCTGCAATTGGCCCATTTCCCTCCAAACATTTCTTATTAATGTACTTTATGAAATGTCTTTTAAATATTATAACTGTACCCACATCCATCACTTCCTCTGGAAGTTCATTCCACACATGTACCATTGTGTAATAAAATTGTACCTCATGTCTTTCTTAAATCTTTCACGTCTCACCTTAGAATATGCCCCTTAGTCTTGAAATTCCCCACCCTAGGGAAAAGACACCCGCCATCCACCTTCTCTATAACTCTCATGATTTAAAACCATTTGTAAAATCAACCCTAAACCTCTCACAGTCCAGTGAAAAAATGTCCCAACCCATTCAGCCTCTTGTTATAACTCCACCCTTTCATTCCTGGCAACCTCCTGGCACATCTCTTCTGAACCTCTCCAGCTTAATAATATCTTTCCTATAAGAGGGTGACCAGATCTACACACAGTATTCCAGAAGGAGTCTCACCAATGTCCTGCACAACCTTAACACAATGTCCCAACTCCCATACTCAAAGGTCTGAGCAATGAATGCAAGTGTGCTAAATATTTTCTTAACCACCCTATCAAGATGTGATGTAAACTTCAAAGAATTATGTATCTGAACCCCTGGGTCTCTGTTCTACAATATTACCTAATGCCCTACTTTTAATTGTAGTAATAATGTAATAATTAAATTGTGCAAAATAATTTTAGAAAATGGATTAATAATTCACCAAAAATGCAAATTAAAACCCAGCATCTTGTTTGCTATTCGACATTCTAGTAATCCAAAGATATTGCTACACATAAGCACTTACATACTGAACAGGAAGTCTGTCCTACAGGCATTGATACAAGCAATGCTTACCTCAAATGAGTCTGAAGAAATTATTCCCTCCTGACACAAATGATAGTTGCCTTACAAGCATCATGTCACATTTAAATATTTATCTATTAAATCAGTTCAAATTCTTTATGGTTTTATTTTATTTTGTGATGTAGTACCATTAATGATATATTTCTTCCTGTAGGTATCTATTTATGTGTGAGTTTGAGTTACACAGTCAATTCTTAATTTCTTCTATAAATTTCAGGAGACAAATTATTCGACAAGAAAGGCCTTCAAGAAGGTGGGGGACAGATGATTTGCGCAATTCCTGGCCTCATGGGTATGCTCAAAATAAACTTTCACCCAAACGAAATTAGAATCTCATCACTGTCTTTTTGAGTAGGAGTCCAGACCATTGATAGGGACTAACAGAAAGGGGCACATTAGCGTAAGGAGAGGTTGTGGGTTGATGAATGATACCGAGATGGGGAAGAGTGATATCATGTAGGAATATAATGGAAGTATGAGGACTTTAAATTGTCGATCAGTAAGCCACAGGTGATGGATGAGCAAGGCTTCATAAAGGAAGATATGGACAGAGTTAAGTTTTGAATGAGATGAAGTCTCATGGGTGGGGAATGGGAGATCAACTGGGAAAGAACTGGATAGCTGTGATAAAGGCCTGGATGAAGTTTTTGGTAGGAGATGGACTAAGGGAAAGATGGAGGAGGTTATTGTGACAGAAATTGGTGGTTTTGGTGATGAGGTCCGAAACCCCCAGTAAAAAAAAACATGATTTGGGAATTAATAACACATTCAAGAATTTTGGAGAGTAAACACAGCTTGGACACCTTACTTTAAAACACTTCTTAAAAGCCACCTCTTCAATCAAGTGTTTGGTTATGAGACCTAGCATCCTAAGTGACAGTGTCATTGTTAATCCATAATGTAGCATCTTGGCACAATTTATGTTAGAATGGTGGTAAAATAAATGTAAGTTGTTGCTATAGAGATGGAGCAGTATTTAGCAAGCACAGAGAAATGGAGACTGTGCATTTTGGCATATGTGGATTGATAACACAGATGTTGGAAGAAAGCTGTACAATACCAGAACAGCGCAAGATATCGCAGGCCAGGTAGCATCCGAGGAGCAGGAGAATCGATGTTTCAGGCAAAAGCCCTTCTTCAGGAATGAGGCTGGTGTGCCAAGCGGGCTGAGATAAAAAGGTGGGGTGGGGGGAGGGGGGACGCTGGGAATACGATAGGTGGAAGAAGGTGAGGGTGACAGGCCAGAGAGGGGGTGGGGGCAGAGAGGTCGGGAAAAAGATTGTAGGTCAAGAGGGCGATGCTGAATCCGGGGGTTGGGACTAGATAGATAGGAATTATAGAGAGGACTAGGAAAGGGATCCTGCTGCTGGCTTTTAGATTACTTACTTACAGTGTGGAAACAGGCCCTTTGGCCCAACAAGTCCACACTGACCTGCCGAAGCGCAACCCACCTAGACCCATCCCCGACAGTTACCCCTTCACCTAATACTAGCATGGCCAATTCACCTAACCAGTATATTTTTTGGGAGGAAACTGGAGCACCCGGAGGAAACCCAAGCAGACACGGGGAGAATGACTGTGTGGAGTTTGCACAGTCGCCTGAGGTGGGAATTGAAACTGGATCTCTGGTGCTTTGAGGCAGCAGTGCTAACCACTGTGTTACCGTGCCACTCACTATGAGCAGTTTGGGATTAAATTAAAAAGTAGAACCACAAAGGTAATAATTTCCATATTACTACCTGAGCCATGTGAAAATTTGCAAAGGGTAAATAAGATTACAGAGGTACACGCATGACTCAAAGATTGCTATGTAGATTAGATTTCATGGAAACACTTCAACCCAGGGCATCAATGTGAACTTCACTAGTTTCCACATTCCCCCACCCTTCCTTACCCCAGTTCCAACCTGCCAGTTCAGCATCATCCTCATGACCTGTCCTACCTGCCAATCTTCCTTTCCACCTAACCACTCCACCCTCCTCTCCGACTTATCACCTTTATCCCCATCTATTGCACTCTTAGCTACCTTCTCCCCAGCCCTACCCCCTCCCATTTATCTCTCCACCCTGGAGGTTCACAGCCTCATTCCTGATGAAGGGCTTTTGCCCGAAATGTCGATTTTTCTGCTCCTCAGATGCTGCCTGACCTGCTGTGCTTTTCCAGCATCACTCTAATCTTAACTCTGATCTCCAGCATCTGCAGTCCTCACTTTTGCCTATAATTCATGGGTCGCTGGCACCAGTACTGGGGAAAGAGAGAGCAGTTCCAATGGATTTGGCTTCATTTGAACCATGCTGGGACCCCGGAAAATCATACAAGTAGGGTTGTAGATAGGGCTTTAAACTAATTAGTTTGTGGCATCAGTGGTGAGTTTAAGGAAAGTTTAAAAACATTCAAAATAAATGAAAAAGCAGAGGTACAGTGTAGTAAAGAGGTAAATGATAATATAAGCCCAACAGCAGATATTAAAACAAGAGCATACAACAGTGGTAAAAGGTCAAAGCTCTGTTTCTTTACCTGAATGCACACAACATTAGTAACAAGATGGATGAACTGATGGCACAAATAAAAATAAATTAACAAGACTTGATCCTATTATGGCTCAGGGAGCTTTGTTGATTAAAGAAGGAATCCATGCATTTGTGAGTCATTATATAGGAGCAATGGATAGTGATGTGTATGCAGCTGTGGTCACTGTATTTGAGAAAAGATATACTGGCATTGGAGGCATTTCAAAAGAGGTTCAGTAGGCTGATTCCTGGGATGTAGGGGTTGACCCCTCAAGCACAATTAATAGGTTAAGCTTTTAGTCACTAGAGCTTCGAAGAATGACAGGTAATTTTATCAAAAAGAAAAAGATTCCAAGGGCTCAGTAGGATAGATTTTGAGAAGATGTTTCCACGAGTGGGGGAACATTGGACTAGGGGTTACAATTCAGAACAAGTGGACACTCATTTAAGATGGAAAGAAATTTCTTCTCCCAAAAGGGTGATGAATGTCTGGAATTCTCTACCCCAGAGTGTTCTGGAGGCTAGATTACTGAAAGTGTTTAAAGAGCAAGAAGGTAGACTTCTGAAGCATTGAAGAATTGAGGGCTACGAGGAGCTGGCATTAAAGAGGATTTGAGGCCTGGGGCTGATCAACCACGATCTTGTTGAAAGACATGCCAGGCTTGAGAGGCCGAGTGGCCTACTCCTCTTATTTTTGATGTGAGTTGCCTTCTGTACAAAGGATTGTCATCAAAGGGATCATTGTAAAGGGAAGAACACTGAGAAACATCCAGCCTTTGTTCATGACAATAGAGGGTGCGAATAGCAGGTCAAAGATAAAGAAGTCAGGAGTAACATGAACAGGCAGGCAAAAATCTTCTTTCCTCAACATGAAGTAGAATTGTGGAACAGATTATCAAAGAAATAGTTAGAAATGCTAATAGAAAAGTAAAATATTGCAGATTAGAAAGTCTTAAATTAAAACAAATAAATGCTTGAAATACTCAGTAGCTCAGGCAGAATCTACATAGAGAAACAGATACCTGAAGGTGTAAAAAATAAAAGCAAATTACTGCGGCTGCTGGAATCTGAAACCAAAAGAGAGAAAATGCTTGAAAATCTCAGCAATTCTGGCAGCATTGTAAGGAGACAAAAGAACTGAGTATTTGACAAAGGATCAGTTAGACTCGAAACGTCAGTTCTTTTCTCTCCTTCCAGATGCTGCCAGAATTGCTGAGATTTTCCAGCATTTTCTCTTTTTTGGCAGTCTGAAGATGTGCAGGCAAGGTGGATTGGCCACCATATATGAGGGGTTACAGGGAAAAGTTGGGGGACCTGGGTCTGGGTGGGGCGCTTTTCAGAGGGTTAGTGCAGACTCAATAGGTCAAATGGCATCTTTCTGATTTTATATTCATTTCATTCAAGATGCCAAACCCGAAATGGTAACCCTATTTCTTTCGGCAGATGCTGCCTGACCTGTTCATAGTTTCCGGCATGTTTCTTCATTTTTAGTTTAAAGAATCAGAAGTGTTTCTGAAGAGTAAAGGCTAGTCTCTCAAGAAAGGATACATCTTTCTGTTCCTACAAATTCTAATGTTCTTGTCATGATGCAGCATTCTGCAGTTTTCCCTAGCCCCCCCCTCACTATGCTACAATTATTTCAGTACTAAATAATTTTGACAGCTTCTGCAGTATCATGCTAAGCCACAAGGAGAATTAAATGTTCAATAGGATCTCAACTGAATCAATATTTGTTTGTAGCTGCATGAAGTTGAATTGATTCCATGTTAGTTTGAGAGCTATTACAGCTTACCAGGAAGCAATGGGAAGCAGTTCTTCTAACAGCTGTAATTCTAAGTACAAATAATCCAACTCAGAAAACGTGGGTCTACAAATTTTTCTCCAATCAACAAGCTTTCACAGTGCACACTATAGGAAAGTAGCCAGCCTCAAAATGCATGTAATGCTTTGCAATCAGAATGCCTTATCATACCAGAGCCCATTATTCAAAGATCGTATCTATAAATCAGACTTGAGCAGCACTTAGTAGAGCTAGTCTGAAACAAAAAGATGTCGCCAAAAAAGTCTTATGAGTTACTGTAAAAACTGATCAGTGACAAAAACACAGCTGAAATACATCTCTGACCTATAGTTTTCCTTGTGACCCACTGAAAACAATGGAACACTCTTCAATCAAAGACCTGGCAGTATGCCATGGGCTGCACCCATCAAGACACTACAAATCTGACCTTATCAACTCCTGATCCCTGTCTGTAGCTGTGAGCACCAAAACAGAGACTGTTTTCACAAAGCTATTAAAAAGTGCTGATACTCAATTCCAAATTGATGGCATAGGCAGAACAGCCAGCAATTGAAGGTCATTAAACATAAAAGGAAGGTTATTTCCCGACCACATATATGTGTCACTCAGTGACTTTTCTATCCACTCACTGCCATTACTGTAAAACCTCTGTGTACTGAATAAATGGTGCCAGACAGCTGTTGAACTATTAAAGTGCATGTGATGTGGATAAATGTTCAGACATGTCCTTCGGAAATTATACCAAAAGAAGAGTGGAAATGGAGAACATAATAAACCTCAGAAGCTAATTCCGTCATTAAGAATTTAAACAGTAGAGAGTCCAGCATTAAACTGGCTTGTCATTTGTAACATATTCATGCATATGTATCACATGCAAGCATTAACATTTTACTGTTGAAAATAATGTCAAATTGATGTCAGTGTTACTGTAAAGCATGAATGCTGCAACGTCTGTGTAATTATAGCAAAACCCTTCAAAGAAAACTTGAAGTCCTGCACTTATATGAGGGGAAAAAAATCAATCTAATTTTAAAAAAATTTCACTCTGAGAGAAAGTATTAGCAATTAGTTCTGTATTAAAGTTTTAAGCTACTTACATCAGTTGATTGAACTGCCTCGGCTTGGTTTTTTTAAAATTTATATGTTTGGAATGTTGACACTTCAGTTTTTTTGGTAACTCACCCAGACTACCCAGGCCACATTTCCAATAAAGGCAGTTACTGTGAGAATGTAACATTGTGTGTCAATAGCAAATCACAGAAATATGTTAATTACGATTGGTTAATAATGGTGTTTTAAGATAAAATGGGTTCTGGAAAAAAGGATACTTCTAGGATGCTACAACAAATCCTCTAATCTTGATCACAAATAAAAATGTTCAATGTCCTTCACAGAAATATTTACTGATCTTTTAAACTTGCTTCACACACAATGGAGGAGTCAAGATTACGAAAGCTTCAATTTTCAAAAGATCAGAGTTCAGTCCTTCACTTCTAATTTGATGCTAAATATTTAATAAATTATATTATTTCTGCAGAAACATATCCTACCAATTACTGAAAGTCAAAATTAATATTTGCAGTGGAAATCAACACACAATTGTGCACGATGTCAATTATACTGTGAAAATTCCTGAACAGAAGCAACCATAAAATGTTCAAACCACTAGACAAGTTGAATTATTTTTTCTCTGTTAAAGTTTAAGGCTCAAAATGTCAAAATTATTTTTTCTACTTTTCCCTTCAATATGTGCAATAACCTGTCTGGGGTGAGAGGACAGAAGTAGGCACACCTAAATGGGTGAAGCTGATCACTCTACTCCTGCAGTGAATACTACAAATCAAACACAATCATAAGATTTCCAAGATGTCAGTCTACATAACTTAGTTGCAAAATTTGTACTTTTAGCAACAGCAATATCCTATGCATGTCTTGTAACGTTGCAGAGATACTGCAAATTTATAGACCGAGGGTACATCTCAATATTTTGGGGTTTCAGTTCTCTGGCTGCTGAGGTACATCCTCAATATATGGGAAAACATTATTTCTTTGTTTATTCCAAATTCTCCACCAATCATGCTACTTATCACAAAATGCTAAAGAGGAATATATATAAACTTGTATCACTTTTCGATGCCATGCATTCCTTAAAGTGTTAATCAAAATAGTAGGGACCAGCTTCATTGTTGAATGAAGGTATGTTTGCTACTGAGATACATTCTTCTTATTTTCACTTGCCCTTGAGTGACAAAGCGTTGGCTCAGGCTTTAGTTATTCTGTATGCTCACAGGAGGGAATTCAGTCTCATCATCCAGATGTAATGGACCAGCAGCAAACTCATGTTCAGGAATGATCTCTCCATGCAGAGTCCCCCCATCCTCAGAATATCCTGGAAGGGAATATTAAATAACAGTGAATCTTACAGACTATTTAAATGCATTACACTGTTTAGTCCACCTCTCAATGATTTTGTTCAACTTCATTACATAATGTAGATGACAGCACAAATATTTCCTTGTACAATTTGATAGCCTATATTCTGCATAGGCCTGACCTTCCCTTTTTAATTTATTCTTCCATGGGATGAGGGCATCTCCACTATTTGTTGTCCATCTCCAATTGTCCTAATTGATTTGAGTGGTTTGCCAGGCCATTTCAGAAAGCAGTTAAGTGTGAATTGCGTAACTGCAGATGTGGAGTCATATATAGACCACATTGGGTAAGGACAGCAGATTTCCCTTTATAGAGATGGTGTTTTACAACATTTGATATTAGTTTCATGGTTGCCATGGATGGCTAGATTTCAATTCCAGATTTTATTGAATTTAAGTTTCATCAGTTACCATGATGCAATTTCAAGCCTTATCCCCAGAGCATCAACCTGGGGAAATGGATTATTTCTTCACCGTTATTATCACAATGCCACTATATCCACTGTGTAATAGATATTGGAACTTATTAAAATTTCATTTGTTCTACTGTATTGCTCACAGAGCTCTCTGTGTGACGTACCTGGAACAAAGGGCATAATCATTTGCGCAGTCAAATATAAAATATTCCAAATGGCTGAGATTGAGTTGATACCTGGTGCTGTCGATGGCGAAGGTACTAAGCTGGTTTTGGCAACAGTTGCTGCATAGGTTGGTGAGGTGGAAGGTGTCAAGTCAGATTTGGCAGTGTCATTGTTGTCATCTTCATTGTGCAGCCTGAACCGTCCCCCCAAAAAGCAAAAAATCAAAAATGTCAAAATCTGAGCTTCCACATAGATATTTGCATTTTCAAAGTGCCAATAGAGAATAGACAATAGGTGCAGGAGTAGGCCATTCTTCCCTTCGAGTCAGCACCACCATTCATTATGACCATGGCTGATCATCCTCAATCAGTATCCTGTTCCTGCCTTATCCCCATCACCCTTTATTCCACTATCCTTAAGAGCTCTATCCAACTCTTTCTTGAAAGTATCCAGAGACTTGGCCTCCACAGCCTTCTGGGGCAGAGCACTCCATACACCCACCACTCTCTGGGTGAAGAAGTTTCTCCTCAACTCTGTTCTAAGTGGCCTACCCCATATTTTTAAACTGTGTCCTCTGGTTCGGGACTCACCCACCAATGGAAACATGCTTCTTGCCTTCAGAATGTCCAATCCTTTAATTATCTTATACGTCTCAATCAGATCCCACATGCCACATGGGGTATAGGTTTACATCCTCACCTCCAATGAGTTGCTAATCTTACTGACACCAACAGTGCGATTAGCCCTCAGTGGAGGATTGGAATCGCGCTCTCATACCCTCCTATCACCTGCCAGAGAACCTCAACGCAAGCAGAAATATTGTGTTTTCAGAAACACCCTTAAAGGGTGCTCCAAATCGACCTTGCCTTGATGTTCAGGCATGCTGTGATATTATTATATATCATCAGTTATAATTCAGCAAATTACATTTCATTTCCCACTGATTTAGTTGGGAAAAGTAGTAATACTGAATCAATAGTTTTACCAGTACCAGATAAAACATTAGGTGTAACTGCTGGAATCATAATATCCTTCTTTAAAAATGTTTCTACCGAATTGTCTCATTTAACAGTCCCTAACATATTTACAATCTGTGAGCTTTTTCAATTCTTGCCATTAGGTGGTAATGAGTTTGAATCTCACTCCTGATAGTCCCAAATCATAGATACTTGAGATGTGGTGATCATGACATGATTCCTCCTTTCAATTAATAGGATTAGATTCTGCTCCCACTCCAACCAACCACAGCTAAAGGTGACTTGTAAACTGGCTCTGACGATCATACTGAGATCCATTGGGGTTACTGTGCTTGCATCTGATGGGTGTATGTGTCCCCATCCTCCCATCCACTGTAGAGGGTAAATGGAATTCTTTAGCTTTGATTCCAGTTCAACCAGGAGAACAAACATATTGAGAAAACACAGAATAGCAATATCTCACCTTATCTTTTCTAGCAACTGGTTCAACAATCTTATATAGCAACCAAGCTATACCTGTCAACAATTCCATTTTAAAGTATTAATTGAAGCCGACTGGGAACAGTTTTTGCAATTCTCTGCCTGATTGGCATTGTAAAATTCTACTGCAAATAAATTTTGAGTGGAGAATATTATGTTCCCATACACGAGGTTATTAGACCAAGAACATAACTATGAGCATTGTCCAAATAATGGTAAAGTTGTTTATCCCCTCTAGCTAACAATAAAAGAACACAAAATGTACAATTTTTCAAATTGCGATTCAGAAACAATCACATTTACTTCCAGATGTCTCCTTACAGTGAAGGTGCAATATAGTCGGATACAGTGCATATCCAAAGTTTTCAAACAGCAAAACTGTGCTATACATTTACCATTTTCTAAGTACTTTACATCAAAATTACATTAAAAAGAACCTTGTGCACTCTGAGTTCCTGGCAAACATGCATTGTATTATGTAATATGTGTTCTTACTGCATACAAATGTCGTGATCAAAAATAATAAAACTTGCCAAGGAACAGTGTGGGCTACCTACCTTGAAGAGAATTCTTCCTGTTAAATTTCCAGTTTCCACACACATTGGGAAGAGCTGCTGCTGGACTTTGTACCTGAGAGAAAAAAATCAAGTGAAGGGTGACCCCTTTCTTTATGACTTAAGGTTGCTATGATGTCATAAAGAAGGGTGACCCTTATAGATATTTTCTAATTAACCTGTTCAGAGATGTTATTACATGACTCTGGAGCAGGTGGAACCTGAATCATAACTTCCTGGCCCAAAGGTAGGGACACTGCCAATATGACAAAAGCCTCTTATATCACATTGAAAAGCTGATTCCTACTCAAGGCACTAGTTCAATTAACCAGTAAGGAAATAAAGAAATTATTCTGTAAAGTCAGTGGAGTCAGCTTGAAGGGGACAGAAGGATGAAGATGCATGTAGGATGATCCTTTGAAGGCAGACAACTAAATAATACCTTTTTTAAAGTTTGCAACCTCCACACACAACTAAAGAGTAATCAAACAGTAAGGGAAATTTCTAAATTTAGGTTCCATCAGTAAGAAAGGGCATTCAAAACCACAAAAATGCCTGCTCAGCGTAGTAACTATTTCAGTCATCCACATGATAAATATTTCCATTGGAAGCGAAGACGTTACTGTGGACCACATGCAGTGAAGTTTCACTGGTGCTGCCTATCAATTGATAACAATGAGGTAAATAGAAGCTAGCGAGCAACTGAAATTTACAGAACGTCTTGTACTCTTTCTTAGATGTTTATCAAATAAATAATTGATCACATTTTGAAAGACCAATCTTAAGCACAGCAGAGATACAGCACACCTATAATTTGTAAACTTGTTCAGTTCTTGATGTTGCCTTCAGGCACTTAACTGCAAAATGGTACTCTAATTAAATCATACCATGTTCAAAACAAGATTCAGTGGGCACTCCGCAGCTATACCAGCAGTGTTAAGTTTCTAAATACTCATTGGTAACTGCAGAATAAGCATTCACCTGTGTTTCTTTATCAGAACACACTCTCCACCATCATGAGGGTCCAAATTGTAAATGTAGAGAAATCCATCCGAGGCAGCAACAAGAAGTCGAGGTAACTTCTGTATCCTGTTCACCAAAACAATACACTTACTAAACCCAGAAACAATACAGCAACATATTTCATCATTTTTTAACAGCCAAATCTGGTCTAATTTACAGCCCAGGATGGTTTTCTCAACGTCCTCCTACCCATTTATGATAATTGCTTTCCAAAGAACATGTTCATGATTTCGTTATAAAAATGCACGAAAGAATTTGTTCACCACTGAATGGAGAGAAAGATGCTCAAATATATCTGATACCTAGTATACCCTCAGGGTGTCTCATCACAGCTACTCATTTGCAGACAGATGTTTTTAAAAACTAAAATACATAAATGACCAGTAGTTTCCCCAATAGTTTTTTTATGTGTGGTTAATTTGTTCCAAGTTAGTTCCAATAGCAATAGGCCAAGACACTTTTCTGCCCATTCATTAGCCATTTAGTTCATTGGTAATGCCAGCTAAAAGGCAGCATTTTCACTGAATTAAACTTTGCATCTCTTGCACTATAAGCTAAATGTGATAAGGGTTTCTGCCTTTACCATCCTTTCAGGCAACTGGGTTTTAGTGCCCTCATCGTCCCTGTAGTGAAAATATTTTTCTTCAACTCCTTTAGAAATATCCTGCCAATGTATGACCCTTGATATTAATCTCACAGTGCCAGAGGAAATAGGTCCTTCCTAATCATACTTGGTAAAGCCCCTTAATTTTGTACACCTCGATAATATCCCTCCATAGTCACCTTTATTCCAAAGAAAGTGATTCCAATCTATCTTATATTTCCTCATGGCTAAAATTCTCTAGTTGTAAATCTCCTCTGTATCTCATGTAAACTATATTCTTTCTGTAAGGTGGTGATCAGACTGTACATAACACCTTCAGCTCTGCTCCAAATGGACTGTTCTAGCATAACCCTCCTGCTCATATATAACTTAGCTAAAGAAAATATTCTATGTCTTCTTGACCATGTTATCTGTCCTATTAGAATAGATTGCTTACAGTGTGGAAACAGGTCGTTTAGCCCACACCAACCCGTGGAAGTGCAACCCACCCAGACCCATTTACCCCTTCACCTAACACTACGGGCAATTTAGCATGGCCAATTCACCTAACCTGCATACTTTTGGATTGTCGGAGGAAACTGGAGCACCCGTAAGAAACCCACGCAGACAATGTGCAAACTCCACACAGACAGTGGCCTGAGGCGGGAATTGAACCCGGGTCTCTGGCGCTGTGAGGCAGCAGTGCTAACCACTGTAACACCCAGGGAAGAATGCAGTTTACATGAGATACAGGAGAGATTTACAACTAGAGAATTTTAGCCATGAGGAAAAATAGGATAGATTGGAATAGAGGTGACTATGAGGAGATATTATTGAGGTGTACAAAATTAAGGGGCTTCAGGGAATCAAATAATGAACCCTGGAAATACTGCCTCAAAAACTGCCTTCCAGTTACAAACTACCAGTCCAACTTTTCCCTTTGTGTCATAGAGGGAGTCTGTCCAAGCCAATTTTGGATCCAATGTGCAACTTGCTCTTAGACGACATGGATTTTATTGTCCAATTTGCATGGGCACCCTTATCGAAAGTCTTGCTAAAATGCATGTAGACTAAATCAACCTTCCTTGCTGCATCATCAAAAACCTCAATTATGCTTATTGGACACATTTTTCTCTTACAAAAGATCCAATCCAACTGTCCTTGATTGGTTTCTGCAATCTAATTTAAAATATTGACCCTCAGATTTTTTTCTCACTCACCACAACCGAGAATGAACTGATTGGCCTGCATTACATGGATTATCTTTTGTTTAACAATAGTACAACATTAGCAGTCATCCAACCTGGAGCCAAACAGGATGGTCATCTTTTCCCTTATTTCTCTTAGCATCCTGAGTTCCATGTCATGCAGCTTTGGCAATTTATCTCCTTTCACTCATCCTCAACCCCTAAATATTTATTTTCTCACTGAGTTTTTATACCTTACAATACACACAGGCCAGTGAGCCTGACGGTAGTGGGCAAGTTGTTGGAGGGAATCCTGAGGGACAGGATGTACATGTATTTGGAAAGGCAAAGACTGATTAGGGATAGTCAACATGGCTTTGTGCGTGGGAAACCATGTCTCACAAACTTGATTGAGTTTTTTGAAGAAGTAACAAGAGGATTGATGAGGAAGGAGTGATAGATGTGATCTATATGGACTTCAGTAAGGCGTTATAGGGAGAGGCTGAACAGGGTGGGGCTGTTTTCCCTGGAGTGTCAGAGGCTGAGGGGTGACCTTATAGAGGTTTACAAAATTATGAGGGACATGGATAGGGCAAATAGACAAAGCATTTTCCCTGGGGTGGGGGAATCCAGAAGTAGAGGGCATAGGTTTAGGGTGAGAGGGGAAAGATATAAAAGAGACCTGAGGGGCAACTTTTTCATGCAGAGGTTGGTACATGTAAGGAATGAGCTGCCAGAGGAAGTGGTGGAGACTGGTACAATTGCAACATTTAAGAGGCATTTGGATGGGTATATGAATAGGAAGGGTTTGGAGGGATATGGGCTGGGTGCTGGCAGGTGGGACTAGATTGCGTTGGCATATCTGGTCAGCGTGGACGGTTTGGACCAAAGGGTCTGTTTCTGTTTCTATACTTACATTTAAACTAAACAAAAGAAGAAACTAACAATATAAGACTTAGTTCCAAAGAATGGTCACTGGACCTGAAACTTTAACTCTGCTTTCTTTCCACAGGTGCTGCCAGACCTGCTGAGTTTTTCCAATAATTGCTGTTTTTGCTTCTAATTTCCAGCATGTGCAGTTCTTTCAGATTTTTGTTGAGTGTTTCACAAAGAAAGCTAGTCAACTCTGTCATGGCTACTTACACCGTAAGTGTACAGATGCTTCGTTGCCCAGAGAAGTTGAGACGTACTGTGGCAAATGCTCGATCCTGGTTAATTATGCCCGAGACTTGGGTAGGGAGGTAGTTAGTGGCTGCCATAAACATCTTTCCCATGTATCCACTCCAAGTAGGAGATTCCTCCTGAGGCCTGCTGTAATCAAGAATACCTTTCAGAGATCAGAAACTCGACACTGCGTCTGTCAGTGTACATTCCCTGAGTATTATTTTTCTTTCCAACTTGATCCAAATGAGTATAAGACCAAACCTTTTTCAAACACTGATAGATCACAACTGTGAAGTGCAGCTGTAAGTTAATGCTACTTGGCATTTCCACAATTGTTTACACTACTCTGTGAAGAAACAGCCTATAACTATAAAAGCCATTCCCAAGACACAGGATTGAATTTGCATGTTATTGTTCAGTTTGCACATTTCCCGTTAAGATACCCAATGACTTTCTTGCATTCCTTTTACAATGTCTGATCACTTGTGAGTCAAGGGCACAAAGCAGCTTTGTGCCAATGCAAGTGTTTAGTTACAGGCCAGTGTAGCCAGCAGACTGAGAGTACAGGGAGACCACTCAAAGGCTGTGCCTCGTCTATGCTCAGGCCACTAAAATTCCTTTTATCCATTCATAGATTATGGGTGTCACTTGCAAGGTCGGCATCAATTACCCATCCCTAATCTCCCTTGAGGAGGTGCTGATTTGCAACTTTGTTGAACATCTAGGACAGAAGGGAGTTCCAGCATTTTGACCCAGCATCAACAAAAAAGCAATTTTCTTTATTTTCAAGTCAGGATGCTGACAGACTTGCAGGTGTTGTTGATCTTGCCATCCTTCTAATATGTAGCACCATTGAAGGAACCTTGTTAAAGAAGATTCAAATGAGTAGGTGATGGCCTAGTGCTATTATCGCTAGTCTATTAATCGAGAGACCCTGATAGTGATCTGGGAAAATGGGTTCAAATCCTGCCATGGCAGATGGTGGAATTTGAATTCGATAATAATCTGGAAACAAGAGTTTAATGATGACTATGAATCCATTGCCTATTGTCAAGGGGAAAAAAAAACCATCTCGTTCACTAATGCCCTTTAGGGAAGGAAACCTGTCAGGTCTACATGTGACTCCAGACCCACAGCAATGTTTTTAGTCGTAACTGCCCTCTGGGAAATTAGGGATAGGTAGTAAATGCTGCCCCGCCCCAGCCAGTGACACCCACATCCCATGAGTCTGCCAGTAGAGAATGCAAGTTGCATGGCAATCAAGTGATGACTAAACATTTATATTCTCTTTGAAGAAAAAAGTTCACATGTATTAATTTGTTTTCTGTAGTATTTTGCTGACAAGGGCAGGTTAAGATTGGAAGTTGCTTGTCTCAGGGATGTTCCTAATTATGCACGCAATTTATTAACACAATTACCGAATGTATGACTCACTTTATGCTGAATAATAGATAAAATTAAAAGGTTATGTAGTGTCTCTATGTGGTGGAAAAATGCACTGCAGCCAAAATTATCCTGTTGTTAGGGTGGAGGAATTCCAACTGATGTTTTCAATTGAAGAATTGAAGCTTTTTGATTGAAGTCTGATAAATGCTGGGTCCAGGGTTAAGCGTATTTGGAAAAATTAAACACTGTAGCGATATGACACTTTAAATTTGTTTGTCAGCTACAGGAGGTGGGCCTTTAGCTTCCCAAAAATGGGTGGGTTCAGTCTGGTTGTGATATTTTAAATATTAAACATTGTGAACTAGGATTCAACCCATTTATTTCTAGTTTTAAGAAGGGCAGGATGTTCAAGCTGAATTTATAGGAGATGGATGACCAATCTACTTTCAGGAAACAGATTCCTCACTAAAAATATTAAAATAGATATGTAAACCTCAGATTTTACAATGGTAATTTAAAAATACCTCTGGCTGGCAAGGTATCCAGCTAAAAGATAGGTGAGGATTCCTAGAAATAGCAATAAGTCCCTTTCCAGCACTGCTTGTAGGTCAATAACACTAGCGCAACCTCTGCATTCCCTTGGGTCCTCTGCTGAATTCTGATCTGCATTCTCCAACCTATATCTTATTCTTGCCTTGACAATCACTCCCTCTTTACTCTCTGCTCATCAATTAGTCCATCAAAATGAAATCGAAATAAAACAAAGGCATTTTCATGCCCTGCCTTAAATTCTGTAGGATCAGAGGATATTCTGGATTTTTCAAATATAAAACTGCTCTGCCCACCTCTTGTAAATACTGGCATCTGAGTCTCAGATCACCATGAGTAACAGGCTCACTTTAGTATGAAGAGTCAAGAAACCAGGATGTTGTATTTTGAGCACAAGTGGTTCAAGGAGATTTAATCATAGTCAAAATCATGGTGCTGTTTTGATTGAGTACTTAGGGGAAAACCATTTACATTAGAAGGAACACAGGGCACAGACACACAACACTCAGAATAGAACAAAGCCATTACAAAGGTACCAATTCACCAGAATGCAGCTAATCCCATTCGCACATCCTTTACTCAATGTCATGTAATATTTTTTCCAGAAAAGTTCTGATCGAGAAGGTTCTCTGAAATACACTTTCTTTGTTTTCTCTAAACAATTCCAAACTATAAAAGGACAATTAAATCCCTCCATACATGCCCCCATCTACATCAACAGAGCAGAAGTTGAGAGTGTTGAGACAGTCAGGTTCCTGCGAGTGATGATGACTGACAACCTGTCCTGGCGCTCTCACGTAGATGCGATGGTCAAGAAGGCACAGCAACACCTCTTCTTCATCAGGCAACTTAGGAAATTCAGCATGTCCATAAGGACCTCACCAACCTTTACAGATGCACCATGGAAATCATACTATTTGAGTACATAATGCCCTGGTCTGTCAAATGCTCTGCCCAAGACCATAAGAAACAATAGAGGATTGTGTGCACAGCCCAGACCATCGTGGAAGCTAACCTTCCATCCATGGACTCCACTTATATCTCTCATTACTGCAGGAAGGCTGCCAACATCATCAAAGACCCCTCCCACCCCAGTAATGCTCTCCTACAACCCTTATTGTCAGGCATAAGATACAGAAGCCTGAACACATGCACCAACAGGTTCAAGAACAGCTTTTTCCCTGTCATTATTACACTGATGAATGGACTGTCTCACTTTAAATAATGTTAATGTGGATCTTACTTCACACACTTTCTGTGCAGTGTAACCTGTAAGTCTCACTCTGCCTAAGCACCCTAACTCCTTGCTCACTATGATCTGCACCGATTGCTCACAAACAAAGCTTTTCACTGTCTCCAGGTACAGATGACTACAATAAATCAAATCAAATACTACTTGTGCCACTCAATAATTTCCCAGCAAATGGTACTCCTTCATATCCTAGTGATTAGTTGGTGGCCTGAAGAAAGGACCCGATAGTGTAATGGCACTGCTATTGTTCCTTAATCCAAACTGAGGAGATTCTGTCCTTAATTCCTCCAGGATATCCTGTCTCTCTGGTACTAGAGTATTCTCTTTTAACACTACTCCCCTCACCTCTTGTTTCTTTTCTTCCTGTCTTTCCTTTTGAATCCAAACATATTTTGTCCTCAATTCTGCCCTTTTGTTGAGCCCCGACACCATATTTCTATGTGGCAATTTGAATCCATGGCTCACCAACTTTATTATCTAGTACATTGAGACACATCATTTGCAAGTCTATCTTATAACTTCTTATATTGTCTTTTAGTTGGATTCCATCTCAGGCGATCCTGTTTCTTATTCTAGTGCTATCTGTCTCCACAAATCCTTCTGCATCTTGTTTTGTCCTTCTAATGTGATAGCATGGTGTCCTCTCTATTATAGCTTAAACTAATTCCAACACCACTAGTGAGGAAATTGGTTCCAGCTCTATGGAGGACTGCAGAGATCCTAATTCCCTGAAAAACTGGTCCATAGCCCAGGAGTGTAAAGCCACCCTCCTACACCATCAATCTAAGCACACCTTCCTGTTCTCTAACTTCCTCTTTAAGATAATTAGCAAAAGAATTAGGGAGTAGGGGAGAAAACTTAAAAGGAAAAGCCTCTTCAGTGCTAACTTTCTAAAATGATTGCTGAATAGGCTGGGGCTGGTTTCCCTGGAGAGTTGGAGGCTGAGGGGTGACCTTATAGAGGTTTATAAAATCATGAGGGGCATGGATAGGATAAGTAGACAAGCTCTTTTGCCTGGGGTGGGGGAGTCCAGAACTAGAGGGCATAGGTTTAGGGTGAGTGGGGAAAGATTCAAAAGGGACCTAAGAGGCAACTTTTTCATGCAAAAGGTGGTACATGTAGGAAATGAGCTGCCAATGGAAGTGGTGAAGACTGGTACAATTACAACATTTAAAATGCATCTGGATGAGTATATGTATAGGAAGGATTTAGAGCGATATGGGCCGGGTGCTGGCAAATGGGACTAGATTAACTTAGTCAGCATGGACGAGTTAGACAGAAGGGTCTGTTTCCACGCTGTACATCTCTATGACTCTATAAAACCTTGCAAAGCCTAAAGGAAAAATTGAGGGAATGCAACCTTTTTGATAGTTCTTTCAAAGAGACTGAACTGTCATAATGGCTCACCTAATGTATGGTAACAGCTTACGATCTAGCAATTACACCCATGTCCTGATGGTACACTGGTCTGATTACTGACAACTTTCTGAAACCTTGCCCATATCATCTAGAATCTAGAACAACAAGTGGGCAGAAGGTTATGAATGTGAAACCAACACAGACAGGTTCAATTCAGTCCTTAGCCTCTGTCTCTTCCAAATGTCAACATATGGGTTTTGAAATCAGGTATGATGCTGGCTCTCTGCCTCTACGTGTGATAAAGAAATCTGTTTCGGCATTTACAGAGATAGCACAGCCATGTAGAGAGAACCAAAATTGCTGACTGAGGTGATCATATCTCACATTGTTGGTGGGCTGCTACTACAAAAATCTCCCTCACTTACACTGCCAGTGCTGAACGACATATTTGACATATGCCGTCAGTATTTGGATAATTATTCTTGCAAGAACACAGACAGAATAGCTCAAGACTCTGATAGTGTTGCCAAGAGTTCATTTCTACATAATCTTTCAATTAAACTCATTCCATATTAATTCCCTGAATACATATGCTAGTACTTTCATAATTAAAGCAGCCAGATAGGCAGATTGACCATTATTACAGTCAGATGCAAATCTCTGTTTCTGTACTGTTCCGACTGAGAAGTGAGGAAGGTTGCTGAAATTTGTAGACATGGGATAAACAAAACGACAAGAGTGCATGAGTCAGGCATAAACTATCTAAACTTGTGTAGTGGAGTCTACGCTGAAAGAAAAACAACTTTAGAACTCTGGACTTGGCTCTTCCTAGTTGTCAAACTGTTCCGACAGAAAGTAATACGAATGATTAAATGTCTAGTCCAGCCTTAGTGGGGAAATTCTGAAGAACTACTGTACCTCTGGCTGGGCTGTTCAAGTTTGAAGATGTGAATAGTTTCTGTATTACTTGATGCTGACAGGAACTGGGAGTCTCCACTGAAAGCCAGTGAGCCAATATTTACATACCTGTTGCAAAAGAAAAATAACATTGTATCAAAATCAGAATGTGGTAGAGATAAAAGTGGTGCAGTGGGAAAGTACTCCCACATCCAATACCAGCTTCAAAATAACCTATTTCCAAAATTCCTGGGGCAGAAAGGAGAGGTTCTGTGAACCCTAAATGAAGACAAACATATAGCGTACTTATTCTGAGTTTCCACTTCATTAGAAACACTTTACTGAATTCTGATAGTGACGCCACAGTAAACAGCCTGTGCAGTCCTCTACATTAAAGGGTGGTGTGTCTAGGATGGATCATCACACCTTTAGAATTAGAATTCTACCCATTTTATCCATTACACCTTTATATGCAGGTCAGAGCTAATAGGTGATCTATTGAAGTGCAGCACAATAGAAGCTCAGCAGAAAGGCAATGATTCTGAAGAGAATTGACTTCCTTTAAACTCTCTCTAGGTTACTCTCTCATGAGAGAAGTTGCATCATTGTTTTTAACAAAATTTTGTTGTTTTACAATCCTTGAGATTCTGCTTTCAGAGAGTAGGCCAGCATTACTCCACTATCTGCCAGATCTCACAGATATGCTCCTACCAAATGACGATGGTGTTGGTCCCTAGATGATAATCAGGCGTGGACGTTTCCTGCAAGGGCACAGTGAGTGCTCTTGTGGTACAGTGGTAGTGTCCCTACCTCTGAGCCAGGAGGCCTATGTATAAGTCCCACCTGCTCCAGAGGTGTGCTTTGACATGCCTGAACAGATCAATCAGAAAATATCTCCTGGGATGCTAAGGTAACACCACTGTGATTTTCAGATGAGATGAGCTAATTCTGCACAAACCAGTAATCAAAGCTGCAACCTCCCTGGTTCATGTGCTTAAATTACTGACTAGATATATGCTCTGAGCTACTGAAAATGTCTGATACATTGCACAGCAAACAATTACTTGCTACTTCTGCAAAATCCAACATAGGACATTGATAGTGTTCAGATGACTCTGTTCTCTATGATGCAGCTCCTTGAAAGCTAGAAGGAAACATTAGGTTATGACTATTCCACATCAGAAGTTCATTATGTCAGGGCAGCCCAGTTCAGATCATTCCCAGAAAGAGAAGGGAATCAGAGGATTAAGCTTTCACAGTCAACTCAAAGTCACAGGTTAGGAGCCCGGCATCTGCCTGCTCTCCAGGCCAACATGTTGTGAGGACAACAAATGGGAACATAAAATGGAAGAAAATACATTTACGAATGGAACCAAAGTAAACGCAAATCTAAAATACATGTAGTCACTTTATTTCATTTTGAAGCTATGCCTGACATTACCTTTTCATTCCTCTCCTGAATTCGTAGAGTTTCTCTCCTTCAGGAATGGAAAAGACACGTATAACTGTCCCCTGCAGAATATTGAGTGAGTGAATGATTCTCCACAATTTGGTAATCACAGAAAAGGGCATTAACAACTGATATCATTCAAGTACTTCAAACAGTTGCAAATATTTCATACGAAGCTTGACTATTCTAAATCTCCTGCTATAATTAATTGTTTTCCAGCCAAACATCAAATCTGCAACATTGCATTATTTTCAAAGTCCAATAAATTGTACAACACACTAACAAATTAAGAACCCTCACTGTACCCTGTGATAAATCATTCGATATTCATAATGTCTAAAACTCAGAGTGTCGATAAACGAACATGCAAGCATAAAACTTGCTGAGGCAGTCAACAAGGAATTGTACCTGCATGAAGCGAAATGCTAATTTAGCAAAAGCAAACACAGATCCTGAACTCAGCTCAGATGTTTTCACGTAAAAAAGGGAAATGAGATTTAACCACCCTCTGCTACTAATGCACATTTTCATCAATTTGCTCAAGAAAAAATACCTGTACAGGATGGAAAAAGGTGGAATCACAAACAGAATAATACATTAAAAAACATTCTTGTAACTTTATAGAAGCCTCTACTCAGTCCCTAAAATACTACTGAATGGAAATGTTGATCAGCACTAATGAAATCCATTAATGACTGGAAATTTGGGACATAGGATCAAACCGAAAAGCACAATCAAGCAAATTTTCAGTCACTAATGAAGGAGAGGGAAAGAATAGGATTGAGTATATATTGAGGGGCAGGGAAAATTACTTACACTCTCCCCCTCTTATTGGGAGACACTAACCCCCAGACAGTCAATGGAAAACTCCCCTCACCACTGCCTGGGAGACATTTCCTCTTCCCTCCTCACCCACAAAACCCACCCAGACTCTGGTCAGGAGGTTCTTTCTCAGCACCCTGACACTCACAGAAAGAGACCCTCCCACACTCAGAATAGGACCTGTCTCTAGTTGCCCTTGTGTTTGGTGTCTGAGAGGTATCACAGTCGAA
This sequence comes from Hemiscyllium ocellatum, assembly GCF_020745735.1. Lineage (NCBI taxonomy): Eukaryota > Metazoa > Chordata > Chondrichthyes > Orectolobiformes > Hemiscylliidae > Hemiscyllium > Hemiscyllium ocellatum. The sequence continues at coordinate 20,862,253 of NC_083425.1, read as the reverse complement.
TAGGAAGGTAATCACTGAGCCCACGGTCATACATTTCACACTGAGATATGGTGACAACTGGAAAAGATAATGATGGGAATATATTTTTTGAAATCTTAGTGAGAGAAAATAACTTTTTTCAGTTTTAGAAGTTATTAACCAATAAAAATTATGAATCTGGTCTATGGATTTGAGAGATGATTGCTTGTATTCACCCTAGTAATCATCTACTAGTTGTTGTTATGGTAACCTTTACAATTAACTTTATCAGAAATATAAAATTGTAATGGGGGTCAAGGACTAAACAATTAGATAGTTGAGCAGTTAAGAATAATTTTATGGAAACAAGGAAGAGGATCACAAGATGTCAACCTCTGGATTAATCCTAGTTCTACCTGCTCGGGAATCAATGAAGTAGGAGTATGGAGCAGATAAATATATGGCTGGAAAGATGATGTGGATGAAGGGCTATAGATATTTGGGTTATTGGGCCAATTTGTGGGAATATGGGACCTGTACAAAATGGACTGGTTGAACATCTCAGAGCTGGGAATAACATCTATGGGATGCTTGCTAATGTTTGGGATAGGTTAAACAGGGGAATGAGTACCATGAAACAATGCAAAAAGAGACCAGAAGGTGCACAAAGCACAGGGAGACAGAAATAGAATTGCAATAAGGAACAGGAAGGCATTAGGATAAACTGGATAAGTGGGACGGCAGTGAGGCCTAAATTAGGTGTAACCTGCATCGATATGAATGCGTGGAGTGTGATAAATTAAGGTTGATGAGCTACAGGCACAGATAGCAACAAAAGATGTTGTTGTTGTGGCTCAAAATTGAGAATTATGGCTCAAAAAGGGGCAGGGCTGCTTATAAAATATGCCTGGATACAATTATTTGGGAAAGATGGGAAGACAGTACTAGAGCAAGAGGATGTCAGGAAGGGTAAAGGACATATGATATTTAGACGGAGTCAGGAAACAATGGAAATACACTACTGGCTACATTCCATAGGCTACCACATAGTGAGAGAAACACAGAGGAGCAAATATATCAACACAGACAGGGACAAAAACTAAACAGTGGTGATATACTTGGTGGGGTCTATACACCATGGGGTCTATACACTATTGCTATCCCAGGCTGTATTAGGGTAATGTTGGGAACAGGGTCAAAGAATCTGTGAAGTTCAGGGGAATCTTCTTGATCGGTATACTCCCAACCCAATAAGAAAGGAGGCATTGCTAGATCTGGGTCTGGGGCTTGAGTAAGGTGATCTAAATGGATCAATTGTCAGTTGAGGAACTTTTAGGAAATGGTGATCATGGTATTAAATGGTTGAGGTCAGGACAGACCAGGACAAGGAGCAATGTCAAAGCAGCAATATACACAGTTTTGGACCCCATATCTCAGGAAGGATGTACTGGCCCTGGAGCGTGTTCAGAGGAGGTTCACGAGAATAGTCCCAGGAATGAAAAGCTTAACAAATGAGGAATGTTTGAGGACTCTGGGTTTATACTCAATGGAGTTTAGAAGGATGAGAGGGGATCTAATTGAAACTTACAGAATACTGAATGGCCTGGGCAGAGTGGACATTGGGAAGATGTTTCCATTGGTAGGAGAGTCAAGGACCCGAGGGCACAGCCATAGAGTAAAGACTGGAGATATGGAGAAACGTCTTCAGTCAGAGAGTGGTGAATCTATGAAATTCATTGCCATAGAAGGCTGTGAAACCCAGATCATTGAGTATCTTTAAGACTGAGATAGATAGGCTCTTGAGTATCAAGGGGATCAAGGATTACGGGGAGAAGGTGGGAGAATGGGATTGAGAAACGTATTTGCCATGATTGAATAGTGGAACAGACTCAATGGGCAGAATGGCCTAATTTCTGTTCCTATGTCTTATGGTCTTAAAACCATTTAACTGGAAGAGGCACATTTGCAGACAGCTAGCATGGCATGACTGACCAAATGTCCGCTTTCCGAGCTGGAAACATTCTAGGATTCCACAATACCTTTTCCGAGGCACTTGCCAGTTTTGAACCTGTGCAGTTGAAGGTTAGTGCTGCAAGTGGACCATCGTGTGCAGGAATTACAGAAATGCTGTGCTGATAGGATATAAACAGACAAATTACAAAAAAAATCACTCCAATAAACTACAAATGGCAGCTAATTAAAATAACATAATTTGGACTGGGCTGGACAGATTTTAAGCAGAGAATTTAATAAACAAAGTTGGTATACAGATTGGCTGCAAGTTTTTAGTAACCCTTATACAGCATCCAGTGAGAGCACAGGAGGTTCCAAAGTACTTTGCAGGCAATGAATCACTTTTAAGACTAACCAAAACAGAAACTGCTGGAAAAACTCAACAGATCTTGTGGCGTCTGTGGAGAGATAAAAACATTAATGTTTTGAGTCCAGTGACCCTTCTTCAGAACAATTACTTTTAATCACAGTTGTAATGTCTAATTAGATGACAGCCAAATTAGATAATTGACTGAGTAATCTCTCACAGTAATGTTTGAGGAATTAATTTTTGAGATTCCATTGCTCTTCTTGGAGTCATGTTGTTTCTGGACAAGTCATTGGAACACTGTCTACAGCTCTGGTCATGCTGCTGTAAGAAGGATGTCGTTAAACTAGGAAAATTACCGAAAAAATTTACAAGGAGGTTGGCGGAACTGAAGGGTTGAGTTATAAGAAAAAGCTGGAGAGGCAGGGACTTTCTCCTTGCAGTGTAAGAGATGTGACCTTATAGAGGCTTATAAAATCATGAGGGGCATACTTAGGGTGAATAGCCAAGGTCTTTTTCCCATGGTAGGGGTTTGCAAGACAAGAGTACATAGGGTTCAAGGTAAGAGAAAGGTTTATTTGGGACCTAAGGGATAACTTTTTCACTCAGAGGGTGGTGAATGGGATGAGCTGCCAGAGGAAGTGGTAAAGGTGGGTACAATTACAACATTTAAAAGACATTTGGACAGGCAAATAGATAGGAAAGGTTTAGAGGGATATGGGCCAAACACAGGCAAATGGGACTACTTGAGTTTAGGATATTGGATGGCACGGACAAGTTGGACCGAAGGATCTGTTTCCAAGCTGCATGACTCTAATTATCCAATTTTGGTTTATAGGTTGTTACTGACACCTTGTACTATGCACCACTTAAATCCACATATTCCATCACCTTCAGGTTTAATTGGGATGTGGCTGTGGATAGTGGAGTAGAAACAGGGATTGAGTCGAAGGTTGTGGGGCAGAGGAAGGGAGATGGGGAAGGAGATTGGAGAAGGAAAGACAGAGAAGGAGAAAGGGGAAATGAAGTGGGGGGGATGGAGAGGGCGGAGCAGAGGAAGAGGGAGACTGCATAGACTGGGGCAAGGAGAGAGAGATTGAGAGACAGAGAGAGAGAGAGAGAGAGAGTTGGAGGAGCCAGATTTGGGGTGGGAGATGCTAGGGATAGAGTTGATGGGGAGAGAGAGAGAGTGAGCACTCACTCTCCTTCCTTCATCCCCCGCATCATTCTCACTCACCTTGCTGCAACTCATTTCAGTATTGTGGCTCTCCTCTGCACATACACAGTTGCCTTTGTTATTGAGTAAAAACAATGACTGCAGATGCTGGAAACCAGATTCTGGATTAGAGGTGCTGGAAAAGCACAGCAGTTCAAGCAGCATCCAAGGAGCAGTAAAATCGACGTTTTGGGCAAAAGCCCTTCATCAGGAATACAGCACAGTGCTCTCTCCACCCTTCAGGCTCTCTGCCTGTATTCCTGATAAAGGGCTTTTGCCTGAAACGTCGATTTTACTGCTCTTCGGATGCTGCCTGAACTGCTGTGCTTTTCCAGCACCTCTAATCCAGAATGTCTTTGTTATTGACATGATCAGAAGTAACGGGTAATGTTGTAGTGGGTGTGCAATCATGCAGAGGCACAGCTGCTGACACTGGGGCCTGTCACAATATTCGCCTTTTTGATAACGTCCAGTGAGAGGCTAGTTAAGGCTCCGGTTTTCATGAACTGAACTAACAGCAGGAAATGTGGAGAGCCAATTGAGCTCACAACTTGATTCAAGGATGACTGCGCCACCCAGTTTGTGATACAGGATTGGTATGAACCATTATCTCAAAAGTCACTGGAACTCAATGGATAAAGATTTCATGATCTCACTCAGCCCAGAACTTAACATGGAGCACATTTTGCCACCTTTGTTACACCTCAAAGTCTGGAGGAAGCTACGAACCTCAGCCAACCAAGATCTGATCTTAAACCATCTCATCAAGTCAACTGATGAGAGTCATAGAAGGTGAATAGAAGTGATTCTCATTCTCTTACTCTCTGCAAGTTTTAAAAGACTCCGTTGTCATATTGTTGCCACCCACTTACCCTGTAATTACAGACTCACCAAGTTATTTGCATCATAAATCACTATCTCTCCTATTGTGGCATTCCCAGGATATGCCAGGTATGAGTTGGAATGATTGATGGAAAGTGCACAGAGTCCTAGAAAGAACAGACAAAACAAGATGTCAGAAAGTTCAGCCTGCGATTTGCAACTGGTGATGCACTCAAGAGTGAACTGGGAAAAGTGTGAATCACGTCAGAGCACAGAATCACATAAGACTCAGTTACAATGGTGCACAAATTGCTTCTGAATTGTATGAATGGGAAAGGACAATTTAAAATGATGGTGCAACTGAAGGAATACTTGGCATCAGGTGTGTCACAAATAAAGACAACAATGAATAACTAAAGCAGAGTAGGGTGTGAATCAAAGTTCTTAAATCTCACTCCAATCAAATGGGAGAAATAAACCAAGAACTTGCATTAGAATAGCACTATTCATATCCTTAGGTTGTCATCAAATTACTTGTGAAGTCTAACAAATTGTAAGCAAACAGCATAGTCAATTCTTGCACATTAGAGGCCCACACACAAAAATTTGAGAAACAATTTGGTAGTGTTCATTGAGCAACACAGTAAATGCTTGACTTGAGCACCAGGAGATATTTGCTGAAAAAGTTCAAATAATGTCATGGGATCTTTCACAGCCTCCCAGCCAGGCAGAATGGGCCAATTTCACATCTTATCTTAAAGTGTGCATGCTAATACTATATTTATACACAGTGAAACATCAGTCTGGATAATGGCTAGAAGTTTCCTCGGATCCTCTACCACTTCAATGCAGTAACCTTACTGTAAATGTGACTGAACTTGTACTTCTGCATCATATTCCTGCTAACAAAGACAGTAAATTATTGACATTTCACTTGCAGACTGTGGTCATTCAAAGAACAAGGTAAGGTCTCCAGTTCATCACTGAATTGTGTGTGTGACTTTGCAGGCCACGTTCTACCTCTCTCACTTGTTTTCTCTTTCTGTGGCCAAATGGCTCCTTCTGCTTGTAGGTTTCAGTTTCTACCACCATCTTCCCTTCTGCCACTTCCCAAAAGATTTCATCAAAGAAGAGAAAATAGCTGCCAGACCTATCTACACAGAAAGGACAGCTTTAGACTCTGACAAAGCAGATGCAGTAGAGACAGGCATCAGGTAAAACCTGGCAGGCAAAAGGAAAAAGGGTAGAAACTAAAATTATTTTTGTAGCATCAGGAGAGCTCTATAAGAATGTGAGTTGCTTCTGTTGCCTGGAAAACAGCCCTGTATTTGGACTAAATGTTAACCAGACCATTTGTGATGCAAAATTCTCTTCTCGTCACCGCTCACATCTAATTTTAGGCTCCACAAATGACATAAGATTTCATCCACATTACCAAACAACAGTTTTAGGCCAATAAAGTTGTGCATAAAGTCGTGAACTGTTCCAGTGCTGTGTTAAGTTGAACATAACTGTGGCTGTTAGAAACTACTTTGGTTCAGAAACATCTCAGCATTTTTGACTTTGCCAATACTATGCTCATGAAGTTCCTACAGGATACGTCTTGCTTTCAAATACAACTATCAGTGACAGAACTTTTCAAGAAGTTCCTGCTACTGTTCAGTGCATTAAATACATTGGGAAAAATAGCTGAGACTTAAATCAAATATAGCCAGTCAAACTGATTGGTGTAATCATAGATATTTGTAAACACTTCAACGTCTCAACACCTGTTCTGCTCACTTTGAGCAATATTTCGGCAGAGAGGTAACACCTATTCCGACAAGTCCTGACGAACCTATTCCAACAGACACTGCATCAGAGGTCAGATTGGTTTTCCTTCATGTGAATCCAAGGAAAATGATGGGACCAGACGGAGTACCAGGCCGTGCACTCAGGGCATGCACAGATCAACTGGCAGAGGCCTTCTCGGACATCTTCAACCTCTCCCTGCAACAGGCCACTGTCCCTGCCTATTTCAAAAGGGCCAACATCAGCCCTGTGCCTAAGAAGGCTCATTCGGCATGTCTCAATGACTACCGCCCAGTATCCCTAACTTCAGTGGTCATGAAGTGGTTTGAAAGGCTGGTCATGGCATTAATCAACTCCAGCCTCCCCACTACTCTTGACCCACTCCAATTTGCCTATCGGACCAAAGGATCCATGTCAGATGCCATATTACTTGCCCTTCACTCCTCCATAGAAGATCTTGACACCAAGAACTGCTATGTAAAAATCCTACTCATTGACTACAGTTCAGCCTTCAACATTATTATTGCCTCGAGACTGATTACTAACATTAGTGGTGGCGCAGTGGTTAGCACTGCTGCTTCACCGCGCCTGGGACCCGGGTTCAATTCCTGCCTCGGGCAACTGTCTGTGTGGACATTCTCCCCATGTCTGCGTGGGTTTCCTCCGGGTGCTCCAGTTTCCTCTCACAATCCAAAGATTTGCAGGTCAGGTGAATTGGCCATGCTAAATTGCCCGTATAGTTAGGTGCATTAGTCAGGGGTGAATGGGTGGGTTGACCTTTGGAGGGTCAGTGTGGACTTGTTGGGCTGAAGGGCCTGTTTCCACACTGTAGGGAATCTAATCTAATCTAATCTTGGACTAAGCCCCACTCTCTGCAATTGGACCCTCAGCTTCCTGACCCACAGGCCACAATCAGGGAAGATTGGGGACAATATTTCAACATCACTAATACTCAACCCTGGATTCCCCCCTTGGATGCGTACTCAGCCCTCTCAATGCGAGCAAAACCAAGGAACTCATTATTGACTTTTGGCAGGATGTAACTCATGACCCACTACACAATAACAGCACAGAGGTGAAACGAGTGGAGAGTGTCAAGCTCCTGAGAGTGTTCATCCACATCAAGCTTTCTTGGACTCTTCATGTGAATGCACTGGTTACAAAGACCCAACAACGTCTCTTCTTCCTCAGGCAGCTGAGGAAATTTGGCATGACAGCAAATACCCTTGCCAACTTTTATAGGTGTGCCATCGAGAGCATTCTGTCTGGATGTTTCACTATCTGGTATGGCAACTGTACCATTCAAGATCAGAGAGCGATGAACTCAGCCCGGACAAACACAAAGGCCAACCTTCCATCTACAGAATTCATCTACCAGGCCCGCTGTCAAGGAAAGGCCGTCAGCATTCTCAAAGATCCATCCAACCCTGGCAGTGTTTTTCTACAACCTCTACCATCGGGAAGAGGGTACAGAAGCCTGAACACACACACACCAGCCGGTTTTGAAACTTTTGTTAGAATACTGAATGGTCTCACAAATTCTTAACATTCACCTGTACCTGTGTTTTGGTTTTTGCCACTGTTTAACTATTATTTATTTATCAATGCTATTTAACCACATGATCTGCCTGCATTGCTTGCAAGACAAAGCTTTTCACTGTGCCTCAGTACACGTGACAACAAATTCAATTCAATTTAATAAATCCATGACTGATCAGAACAAATGGAGTCCAGGAGAACAAGAGAAAACAGGTTTATCCAGAGATTAGTTAAAATGTGGAACATACCAACACATAGCTGAGATGAACAGAAAAAATCCAGTTAAGGGGAGCTTGAGAACAAAATAGGAGGGGATTAGATTTATGGGGTTGGGGAGGAGGGGAAGGGGTTAACTTGAGTTGAACACAAACACCAGCAGAGACTGGTTGGATTGTCTGACCTGCTTTGGGATTGTATGTTTTGTAAAATTCTGTCCAATATTCTCTCATTTACATGCTATTATGCTTCAGCAAGACAGTAATGACTCAAAGAAACCTTCTGGAATTTGAGTCCAGACATTTAGCAATTTGAAATTGATTTGAAACAGTTTAACCCACCTGTGCGGTTTGGTGGTATATCCTGAATAGTTTTCAGTAACTTCAAGTCCTTGATGTTATGAATGTAAATGGACTCCTCCAAACAAACTACCAACCTCTGTAGTGAGAAAATAAAGTTCATGTTAAAAATGAATTAAATGTAAGGCTAAAAGCTGGGGAACATCTGACTGAGGTGGACAAATTTCTGATGGCTGAAAATGTGTTGCTGGTCAAAGCACAGCAGGCCAGGCAGCGTCTCAGGAATAGGGAATTCGATGTTTCGAGCATAAGCCCTTCATCAGGAATGAAAGAGAGTAGCCAAGCAGGCTAAGATAAAAGGTAGGGAGGAGGGACTTGGGGGAGGGGCAATGGAGGTGGGATAGGTGGAAGGAGGTCAAGGTGAGGGTGATAGGCCGGAGTGGGGTGGGGGCGGAGAGGTCTGTGCAGAGGAGATGACCTGGGGGGTGCAGTGAGAGAGAGACTCACTGAAATCCTTGTGGAGGGAGGAAGAGAGCTTCTTCAAGGAAGGCATCCTTGCAAGAGGATTCGCAGTAGGTTAAAATCTTCGAGTAAAAAATGAGGTCTGCAGATGCTGGAGATCACAGCTGAAAATGTGTTGCTGGACACAGACAGGACATATAGGGAGAAGCTTTTCCCTAGTTGAGGGATTAATAACCAGGGGACACAATTTTAAGATAATGAGGTTGTGGAAAGCTTTTTTATTCCAAAGGGTTGTAAGTATCTGGAACTCTATGCCTAAAAGGGTGATAGAGGCAGGAAGCCTCAAAACATTTGAAAATGACTGATAAATCATAGCATAGAAAGCTACAGACAGATGAGATTAGAATAGATGAATGTTTAACGACCCCAGTGTGGACACGATGGGCTGAAGGACATCTTTCAATGCTGTACAGATCTGATATACAATGTTGGGGTTTAGACAATATTTGGTCTTGACTGGCAACATACCTGTTACAATTGAAGAAAAATTTTCAAGAATGGCAATTGGATAGGTACAGGGATAGGTGCTTAAGCTAGGACAACAAGGACCGCAGATTCCCCCCAGACGTGATCGACGATGCCCTCCACCGCATCTCCTCCACTTCCCGCTCCTCCGCCCTTGAGCCCCGCTCCTCCAACCGCCACCAAGACAGAACCCCACTGGTTCTCACCTACCACCCCACCAACCTGCGCATACAACGTATTATCCGCCGCCATTTCCGCCACCTCCAAACGGACCCCACCACCAAGGATATATTTCCCTCCCCTCCCCTATCAGCGTTCCGCAAGGACCACTCCCTTCGTGACTCCCTTGTCAGATCCACACCCCCCACCAACCCAACCTCCACCCCCGGCACCTTCCCCTGCAACCGCAGGAAATGTAAAACTTGCGCCCACACCTCCACACTCACTTCCCTCCAAGGCCCCAAGGGATCCTTCCATATCCGCCACAAGTTCACCTGTACCTCCACACACATCATCTATTGCATCCGCTGCACCCGATGTGGCCTCCTCTATATTGGTGAGACAGGCCGCTTACTTGCGGAACGCTTCAGAGAACACCTCTGGGCCGCCCGAACCAACCAACCCAATCACCCCGTGGCTCAACACTTTAACTCCCCCTCCCACTCCACCGAGGACATGCAGGTCCTTGGACTCCTCCACCGGCAGAACACAACTACACGACGGCTGGAGGAGGAGCGCCTCATCTTCCGCCTGGGAACCCTCCAACCACAAGGTATGAATTCAGATTTCTCCAGCTTCCTCATTTCCCCTCCCCCCACCTTGTCTCAGTCGGTTCCCTCAACTCAGCACCGCCCTCCTAACCTGCAATCCTCTTCCTGACCTCTCCGCCCCCACCCCACTCCGGCCTATCACCCTCACCTTGACCTCCTTCCACCTATCACATCTCCATCGCCCCTCCCCCTAGTCCCTCCTCCCTACCTTTTATCTCAGCCGGCTTGGCTCTCTCTCTCTTATTCCTGATGAAGGGCTTATGCTCGAAACGTCGAATTCTCTATTCCTGAGATGCTGCCTAACCTGCTGTGCTTTGACCAGCAACACATTTGCAGCTGTGATCTCCAGCATCTGCAGACCTCATTTTTTACACTACACCGTGAGCCGAAGGGCCTGTTCTGTGCTGTATTGTTCTATGTTCTAATGCACTCCAAAAGAGCATTTCCGAAACAACACACTGCACTCTGCTGGTGTGCAGCTCATTACAGCACACACCTAAGGATTCAATCCCAATACAAACTGCCTGTGTGAATGATAAACACCAATGCAGACTGTTGGGACTGTTTCTCTTATGATTTCCATTTAAGCCTATTAACATTTGTATAGAAGTCGAATTACATGAAGCACATAGTCAGATAGAAAAACATAGCCAGTCTTCCCTCAATTCAGATTAATCTACCTAACATGTTTTGAATTAAAATCTCAAATCAATCCAATTAGGTTTAGCCAGAAAATATTATTACATTGGGAAATGACAGCTGTTATACTTGACACTAAAACTGTATCTGGATGATTAAGTAGCAAATCGAGAACAGCATATGTACCAGTAACAATGTACAACTGCTCTGAAAGGAATCTTTCAGCCATTATCTAGATTGTAGAGTCTGCTTTCAATTTACAAAACAATGAAGTGCTGTTGACAACTGGTGGTGGTGGGGGTTGGTGGAGAACAAAAGAGGTAACTTCCCTTTAAGCAGTGTGTTACACGATTTCAGGATGCATTAACACACCAGATTCCACAAACAACAAAAGATTAATGTTTGTCAGGTCACACAAATCCCCTCCACCCCATCAAATACAATTTTTCATCCACCTGAGTGGGGAGGTGGGGCCCAAACCTGAAATCTCATCTGAAAGTGGCGTCTTTGCAAAGGCAGCATTCCTCTATTGCACTGGGGTATCAAGAGGGAGGTGATGGTGGTGGTGTAGCAGTAATGGCACTGGTCTTATAATTCACAGTCCCTCATGTTCTGGGGACATGTGTATGAATCCCATCATAGCAGATAATGAAATCTGAATTCAATGAAACATAATCTGGAATTTTTAAAATTTTTAAATGATCACGTAATCATTGTCCATTATCCTAAAAGCCCATCTGGTTCAGTAATGTACTCACGGGAAGAAAATCTAGTGTTTTTACCTGGTCTGTCCTACACATGATTCCAAACCCATAGCAATGTGGTTGACCCTTAACTGCCCTCTGAAATGCCCTAGCAAACCACTCAGTTCAGGGCAATTAGGAACAGGCCATAACCGCTGGTCCAGCCACAACTGAGACCCACTTCCCGTGAACAAATAAAAGCAAATACGCTCAAGGGGTGGCACGGTGGCTCAGTGGTTAGCACTGCTGCCTCTCACAGCGCCAGGGACCTGGGTTTGATTCCTGCCTTGGTTGCCTGTGTGGAGTTTGCACATTCTCCCCATGTCTGCGTGGGTTTCCTCCTCGTACTCTGGTTTCCTCTCACAATCCAAAGATGTGCAGGTTAGGTGAATTGGCCATGCTAAATTGCCCATAGTGTTAGGTACATTAGTCAGGGGTAAAAGTAGGGGAACGGGTCTGGGTGAGTTATTCTTCAGAGGGTTGATGTGGACTTAAGAGTCATAGAATCATAGAGATGTACAGCATGGAAACAGACCCTTCGGTCCAAGCCATCCATGCCGACCAGATATCCTAACCCAATCTAGTCCCACCTGCCAGGACCCGGCCCATATCCCTCCAAACCCTTCCTATACATATACCCATCCAAATGCTTTTTAAATGTTGCAATTGTACCAGCCTCCACAACATCTGCTGGCAGCTCATTCCATACACGTACCACCCTCTGCGTGAAAACGTTGCCCCTTAGGTCTCTTTTATATCTTTCCCCTCTCACTCTAAACCTATGCCCTCTAGTTCTGGACTCCCCCACCCCAGGGAAAAGACTTCGTCTATTTAGTCCTATCCATGCCCCTCATAATTTTGTAAACCTCTATAAGGTCACCCCTCAGCCTCCAACGCTCCAGGGAAAACAGCCCCAGCCTGTTCAGCCTCTCCCTGTAGCTCAGATCCTCCAACACTGGCAACATCCTTGTAAATCTTTACTGAACCCTTTCAAGTTTCTTTTCAATAGCAAAGAGACCAGAATTGCACGCAATATTCCAACAGTGGCTGAACCAATGTCCTGTACAGCCGCAACATGACCTCCCAACTCCTGTACTCAATACGCTGACTAATAAAGGAGAGCACACCTTCTTCACTATCCTATCTACATGCGACTCCACTTTCAAGGGGCTATGAACCTGCGCTCCAAGGTCTCTTTGTTCAGCAACACTCCCTAGGACCTTACCATTAAGTGTATAAGTCCTGCTAAGATTTGCTTTCCCAAAATGCAGCACCTCGCATTTATATGAATTAAACTCCATCTGCCACTTCTCAGCCCATTGGCCCATCTGGTCAAGATCCTGTTGTAATCTGAGGTAACCCTCTTCATTGTCCACTACACCTTCAATTTTGGTGTCATCTGCAAACTTACTAACTGTACCTCTTATGCTCACATCCAAGTCATTTATATAAATGACAAAAAGTAGAGGGCCCAGCACCGATCCTTGTGGCACTCCACAGGTCACACGCCTCCAGTCTGACAAACAACCCTCCACCACCACCCTCTGTCTTCTATCTTTGAACCAGTTCTGTATCCAAATAGCTAGTTCTCCCTGTATTCCATGAGATCTAACCTTGCTAATCAGTCCCCCATGGGGAACCTTGTCGAATGCCTTACTGAAGTCTATATAGATCACATCTACTGCTCTGCCCTCATCTATCTTCTTTGTTACTTCATCAAAAAACTCTATCAAGTTTGTGAGACATGATTTCCCACACACAAAGCCATGTTGACTATCCCGAATCAGTCCTTGCCTTTCCAAATACATGTACATCCTGTCCCTCAGGATTCCCTCCAACAACCTGCCCACCACCAAGGTCAGGCTCACTCGTCTATAGTTCCCTGGCTTGTACTTTCCATCCTTCTTAAACAGTGGCACCACGTTTGCCAACCTCCAGTCTTCTAGCACCTCACCTGTGACTATACAAGTATTTCAGCAAGAGGCCCAGCAATCACTTCTCTAGCTTCCCACAGAGTTCTCGGGTACACCTGATCAGGTCCTGGGGATTTATCCACCTTTAACCATTTCAAGACATCCTGCACTTCCTTCTCTGTAATCTGGACATTTTGCAAGATGTCACCATCTATTTCCCTACAGTCTATATCTTCCATATCCTTTTCCACAGTAAATACTGATGCAAAATATTCATTTAGTATCTCCCCCATTTTCTGTGGCTCCACACAAAGGACGCATTGCTGATCTTTGAGGGGCCCTATTCTCTCCCTAGTTACCCTTTTGTCCTTAATATATTTGTAAAAACCCTTTGGATTCTCTTTAATTCTATTTGCCAAAGCTATCTCATGTCCCCGTTTTGCCCTCCTGATTTCCCTCTTAAATATACTCCTACTTTCTTTATACTCTTCTTAGAATTCACTCGATCTATTTTGTCTATACCTGACATATGCTTCCTTCTTTTTCTTAGCCAAACACTCAATTTCTTTAGTCATCCAGCATTCCCTATACCTACCAGCCTTCCCTTTCACCCTGACAGGAATATACTTTCTCTGGATTCTTGCTATCTCATTTCTGAAGGCTTCCCATTTTCCAGCTGTCCCTTTACCTGCGAACATCTGCCTCCAATCAGCTTTTGAAAGTTCTTGCCTAATACCGTCAAAATTGGCCTTTCTCCAATTTAGAACTTCAACTTTTAGATCTGGTCTATCCTTTTCCATCACTATTTTAAAACAAATAGAATTATGGTCGCTGGCCCCAAAGTGTTCCCCCACTGACACCTCAGTCACCTGCCCTGCCTTATTTCCGAAGAGTAGGTCAGGTTTTGCACATTCTCTAGTAGGTACATCCACATTCTGAGTAAGAAAATTATTTTGTACACACTTAAGAAATTCCTCTTCATCTAAACCTTTAACACTATGGCAGTCCAAGTCAATGTTTGGAAAGTTAAAATCCCCTACAATAACCACCATATTATTCTTACAAATAGCTGAGATCTCCTTACAAATTTGTTTCTCAATTTCTCTCTGACTATTGGGGTCTATAATACAAACCCAATAAGATGATCATCCTTTTCATATTTCTCAGTTCCACCCAAATAACTTCCCTCGATGTATTTCCAGGAATATCCTCCCTTAGCACAGCTGTAATGCTATCCCTTATCAAAAATGCCACTCCCTCACCTCTTTTGTCTCCCTCTCTATCCTTCCTGTAGCATTTGCATCCTGGAACATTCAGCTGCCAGTCCTGCCCATCCATGAGCCATGTTTCCGTAATTGCTATGATATCCCAGTCCCATGTTCCTAACCATGCCCTGAGTTCATCTGCCTTCGCTATTAGTCCCCTTGCATTGAAATAAATGCAGTTTAATTTATTAGTCCTAACTTGTCCCTGCCTGCCCTGACTATTTGACTCACATCTGTTCTCAGCTGGATCTCTTTCCTCACTGTCTCCCTGGGTCCCACCCCCTCACCTTACTAGTTTAAATCCTCCCAAGCAGTTCTAGCAAATTTCCCTGCCAGTATATTAGTCCCCTTCCAATTTAGGTGCAATCCATAGTTCTTGTATAGGTCACTTCTACCCCTAAAGAGATTCCAATGATCCAAAAATGTGAATCCTTCTCCCATACACCAGCTCCTCAGCCATGCATTCATCTGCTCTATCCTCCTATTCCTGCCCTCACTAGCTCGTAGCACTGGGAGTAATCCAGATATTACTACCCTTGAGGAGCTCCTTTTTAAATTTCTACCTAACTCTCTGTAATCTCCCTTCAGAGTCTCAACCTTCTCCCATCCTATGTCATTGGTTCCAATGTGGACAATGACCTCCTGCTGGCCCCTCTCCCCCGTTAGAACATTCTGCACCCTCTCTGAGACATCCTTGATCCTGGCCCCAGGGAAACAACACACCGTTCTGCTTTTTCTCTGCTGGCCACAGAAACGTCTGTCTGTACCTCGGACTACAGAATCCCCTAACACAGTCTCAGTACCAGAAACTTGGCTGTTTGTAGAAACGTTCCCCTGAGAATCCATCACCCACTACATTTTCCAAAACAGCATACCTGTTTGAAATGGGTATTGAAATATCCACAAAAGACTCCTGCACTAGCTGCCGACCTCTCTTACCCTTCCTGGAGGTCACCCATCTATGTGACTGTATCTGAGATTTTCCCCCCTTCCTATAACTGACATCAACCACATACTGTTGCTGTTGCAAATTCCTCATCACTTCTATTTGTCTCTCCAGCCGATCCATTCGATCTGATAAGATTCGCACCCAACAGTATTTATGGCAGATATAATCCGCAGTAACCCTTAAACTCTCTTTAACTCCCACATCTGACAAGAAGTACATATCACTGCAAAGGCCATTTTTGCTCCTTCAGAATCTACAGACCCAGAAAATAACACTTGTCTTATTCCTCTACAAACACTGCCACAGGTTAAAATATAAGCCATAGCTATTAATTTAAGTTTAATCAAGAGACTTATCTCCAAAAGCATATAATCAAGAAAGAATCCACTGTACTCACTACTGCATCCTTTCTCTTGGACAGACTTGAAACAACAATTAACTTATCTGAGTCTGTGCTGTGAACTCTGCCCAGCAGTTCCTCCAAAATTAGTTGTGAATTTCACTGTTTGTTAATTTTCCCAGATGCACTCGGATGTCCAGCAATACACAAATTCAAACAGCAAAGGCAGTAACTGTGAGGTTTTCTCTCTCCCTCCTGCACTTTCCTCACCATGTGCTTCCTTTGTCTGCTCTTCTCCCTTTTAAACTGCTGTTGTTTTGACTTTTATTCCCAAAGTTCAAAACAATGCAGCAGCATATAAAACAGTAATTGCTGCTCCTGGAATTCAAGGAAATCACCTCCAACACCTAAAATACCTCAAAAAAAGGAGCAGCTCTTACAGCCAGAAATTTTTCCCGTCCTCCATCTTGGATTACCGGGCCAAAGGGCCTGTTTCCACACTGTAGGGAATATAATCTAATCCAAAAATGTCTTGGGTGAAGTTGTGACACAGCAAGAACGTAATGACTGAGCAAATGACAAAAGCTTTAAGATGGTGACAGGCAGAAAGACCTTTATATTTTCAAGAAAATAGTTCTCAGTAAAATCCACACCAGAGGTCACTTTGGATGATATAGTTACATAGTAGTTATATAATCTTGTGCACTATATTTAAAACTTGTGGCTCCAAGAGTGCACCACTGATTTTGTTCCTGAACATTTAAACCATATTTGCTTCATCAGAAGTGTGTTTCTGTTTAAAGCTTGAAGTCAAAGGGAATAAGAGGATATTGGCTCATTGGCTACAGTTTGAGGTAAAACCTTTGTTTGTTAGGGAACAGTACAGAAATGTAAATGGGGGAAAAAACCCAAAAATTTTGGAATGGGGCGAGAGTGGACTTTAGTAAAATAAGGCAGGAGCTGGTCACGGTAGACTGGGAGCAGCTACTAGTGGGGAAATCTACAGAAGAGCAGTGGGGGCACTGTTTCAAAAAGGAAATGGGGGAGGGTACAAGCCCAATATGTACCCTCTTGGCTGACAGGAAAGAATAATGAGCCCAGAGAACCATTGATGACTAGAAGTATTCAGGATACTATGAGAAGGAAAAGAGAGGCTTTAAGCGGGGTCAAGGGAGTATTAATGCAGTCTAGCAAGTGCAGACTGGAGCTTAAGAAAGCAGTTAGGAAAACAAAGAGGGGATATAAGGAAGATCTGGTTGGTATAAGTAGGAAAAATCACATGCTATTCTTTAAATACCTCAATGGGAAATGGATCAACAGGGAAAGAGTAGGGCCCATTTGGGACTAGCAGGGCAATCTGTATGTGGAGCCAGAGTGCTGGTAGAGTGTTGAACCAATACTTTACATCAGTTTTCACTCAAGAGAACGAAGAATGAAGGTTTGGAACCCAGGTAAGAGACGGTGAGGTGCTTAATCAAGTTTACATAGGGAAGGACAATGTATTGGAGGTGTTGGCAGCTTTAAAGGTGGACAAATCTGCAGGTTTGGATGAATTGTGTCCCAAGGAAGGAGACTGCAGGGGCATTGACCCAAATTTTTAACTTGTCTCTGGCCATGGGGGGAGTACTGGAGAACAGCTAATATGGTTCCAACATTTAAGAAGGGTTGTAGAGATAAGCTAGAGAATTACATTCCAGTCTCATGTCAGTGATTTGGTAACTACTGGATAAAATTCTGAAGGAGAGCATCTATCGCCACTTGGAGAGGCGAAGCTTAATCAGGGATAGTCAACATGCCTTTGTCAGATTGAATTTGACTGTATTTCTGGGTGAGGTGACCAGGGATATCGTAGAGATATACAGAAAGTGAACAGATCCTTCGGTCCAAGTTGTCCATACCAACCAGATTTCCCAAACTAAATTAATCCAATTTGCCTGCTTTTGGCTCCTATCTCTCGAAGTTGAGAGTATGGTGCTAGAAAAGCACAATCGGTCAGGTAGCATCCGAGAAGCAGGAGAATCAACATATCGGGCTAAAGCCCTTCATCAGGAATGAGCTCACTAAACTACATATCCCTCTAAACCTTTCCTACTCATGTACCAATGAGAGTTGATGTAGTTTATATAGATTTCAGCAAAGCCTTTGACAAGGTGCCACACAGGACATTTATCAAGAAGACAAATACACAAAGCGCACAGTGTAATTTGATAAAGTGGACTCAAAATTGGGCCAATTAGACAGAGGGTGATGACAGAGGCTGCTGTCGTAACTGGAAGCCAGTGTCTAGCGGCATACCACAGGGGTCTGGGCCCCCGATTATTCATCATTTATATAAATAACATAGATTACTCTGTGTGTGTGTGTGTTGGGTTGGGGGGGGGGAGCTGGATTAGTTAGCTGGTGGATGATGCAAAGATCAATCAGGTGGTTAACAGTGAGGTTGAGCTTCTTGAGCTACAAGAAGACATAAACAGGATGATCAAATTAAATTCAAGCCTGAAAAATGTGAGGTGATACACTTTGGAAGGAATAATTTGATGAGAAAGTGTTCAATAAACAGCATGACACTAGGAAGTTCTGTAAACCAAATGGGTTTGGGGTGATTGTTCACAGAGCTCTGAAAGCAGAAGGACAGGTTACTAGGATAGTGAAAAAGGCATATGGGACACTTGCCCTTTATCAATCGAGGCACAGATTATAAGATCAGGGAAGTCATGCTGCAGCTGTATAGAACTTTGGTGAGCCCACAGCTGGAGTACTGTATGCAGTTCTGGTCACCACATTACAGCAAGGAGATGATTGCACTGAATTGAATGATTTGAATTTATTGTCATGTTACCAAGGCACAATGAAAAGCTTTGCCTTGCGAGCAATACAGGCAGATCACAGAGTTAAGTAGCATAGATAGTAAATAATAGGCAAACAGCAGCAAAAACAAAACACAGGTACAGGCGAATGTTAAGAATTTGAGATTCCATTCAGTATTCTAACAACAGTGGGGTAGAAACTGTTTTGAAACTGACTGGTGTGTGTGTTCAGGCTTCTGTACCTTCTGCCTGATGGTAGAGGTTGTAGAAAAACATTGCCAGGCTGGGATGGATCTTAAAGAATGCTGGCAGCCTTTCCTCGACAGCGGGTAGATGGCTTCTATAGATGGGAGGTTGGTCCTTGTGATTGTCCGGGCCAAGTTCATCACTCTCTGTAATTGTCTCCAATCTTGAATGGTACTGTTGCCATACCAGGTAGTGATACATCTAGACCGAATGCTGTCAATGGCACACTTATAAAAGTTGGCAAAGGTATTTACTGTCATGCCAACTTTCCTCAACTGCCTGAGGAAGAAGAGATGTTGTTGGGTCTTTGTAACCAGTGCATCCACATGAAAAGTCCAAGAAAGCTCATTGTTGATGACCACTCCCAGGAGCTTGACACTCTCCACTTGTTCCACCTATGTGCTGTTAATGTGTGGGGGGGGCATGAGTAACATCCCACCAAAAGTCAACAATGAGTTCCTTGGTTTTGCTGGCATTGAGAGCTAGGTTGTTCTCAGTGCACCATTTTTCCAGGTCTTCCATCTCCTGTCTGTAGTCTGTTTTGTCACCATCTGAGATTCGACCAACTATGGTGATGTCATCAGTAAACTTGTAAATGGCATTTGTCTGGTATTTGGTGACGCAGTCATGGGTATACAGTGAGTATGTGACTGAGTACGCACCCCTGAGGGTCCCCAGTGTTGAGTGTTAGTGAGGATGACAAATTGTCTCCAATCTTCACTGATTGTGGTCTGTGGGTCAGGAAACTGCGCATCCAGTTGCAAAGAGTACGGCTTAGTCCAAGATCACTAAGTTTAGTAATCAGTCTCGAGGGGATAATAGTGTTGAAGGTTGAACTGTAGTCAATGAGTAGGATTCTTACACAGCTGTTCTTGGTGTCAAGATGTTCTAGGCAGGAGTGAAGGGCAAGTGATATGGCATCTGATGTGGATCTGTTGGTCTGATAGGCAAATTGGAGTGGGTCAAAAGTAGTGGGGAGGCTGGAGTTGATTAATGCCATGATAGCCTTTCAAACCACTTCATGACCACTGAAGTTAGGGATACTGGGCGGTAGTCATTGAGTCATGCTGCATGAGCCTTCTTCGGCTGATGTTGGCCCTCTTGAAACAGGCAGGGACAGTGGTAAAAACAACGAGGTAAAAATCCTCAGTGCCTGCCTCCGTAACCAACTCATCCCCCACGGACTCCGAACCACCTTTAAACCAGCAGAGTTCGGACCCGAAAGGACCAAACAGCACAGACTACAGATTCAAAAACACCAGCAACAGTTCTCTTTCAGGATCCTCTGCTCCACGCTTGCAGCAATGCACCGGCACCTAACCCCTCTACAGTCAGCCCTGCCTCAGCTGAGGGCCACACCCTCTCAGAATTGCAAAGGACCCACTCTGTACTACATCCTCAGGAGAATTCATACTCTCAACAAACAGTACTTCAACTCCATCTCAAACATCAAAAACTGCAAGTACAACAAACTTTTATCCACCCACCCACCTCCATAACCAGCGCTCCTCAAACATTCCAGAAGATTCCCCTGGCCTCGGAAATGCCATTAGCCATGCGGCTGATGCAGCTACCACCCCCACGCTGATTGATGATGTCACTTCCGCCCCCATCATGGCCACTCCCAATGCCACTTCCGGCCTTCACATCATCGCTGATGCCACACGCTCAGTGATTTCCGCCACCCTACCGCCGTGCCTGCCACCACTTCCGCCCCCACCAGCGCCATTCACCTGCAGTCTGCTGACACGCCCCCCACAGACCCCACTGTCACTATCCCCACCCCCCCAGAACCGTGAGGGGCACATTACCCCTGGTCATGACTCCACCCTCATTCCCCCCACCATCACACCCACTCCAGATACTGGCTCCGACCCCACTCCCAGCTCCACATCCACATCAGATCCCAGCTCCCAGCCCAGCCGAGTTTTCACCATCCCTCCAGATCTCCCCCTCACTGAGGACGAACGATCAGTCCTCAGCAAAGGACTCACCTTCATTCCCCTCCGTCCACGCATCAATGAATTTAATACACGCTGTGACGTCGAACAATTCTTCCACCTCTGAGCTTACTTTCACAATCAGGATTCCCGCCCTCCTTCCGAGGACCCCTTCGCCCACCTCCAACACACTCCATCCACCTGGACACCCCGCGCTGGCCTATTACCTGCCCTCGACCTCTTCATTTCCAACTGCCGCCGGGACATTAACTGCCTCAACCTGTCTACCCCTCCTCCCCCCCTCTAACCTCTCACCCTCACAACGCGCAGCCCTCCAATCCCTCTGCTCCAATCCCAACCTCACCATTAAGCCAGTGGATAAAGGGGGTGCAGTGGTAGTCTGGCGCACTGACCTCTACACCGCTGAAGCTAAACGCCAACTCGAGGACACCTCTTCCTACTGCCTCCTCGACCATGACCCCACCTCCCATCACCAAACCATCATCTCCCAGACCATACAGAACCTCATCACCTCAGGAGATCTCCCACACGCAGCTTCCAACCTCATAGTCCGGGAACCCCACACTTTCCGGTTCTCCCTCCTTCCCAAGATCCACAAGCCTGACCACCCTGGCCGACCCATTGTCTCAGCATGCTCCTGCCCCACTGAACTCATCTCTACCTACCTATCCCCCCAGTCCAGGAATTCCCCACATACGTTCGAGACACCACCCACGCCCTCCACCTCCTCCAAGATGTCCCGTTTCCCCAGCCCCCAACGCCTCATCTTCACCATGGATATCCAATCCCTCTACACCTCCATCCGTCATGACCAGGGCCTCCAAGCATTTTTTCCTCTCCGACGTCCCCAACAGTACCCTCCCATCGACACTCTCATTCGTTTGGCCAAACTGGTCCTCACCCTTAACAATTTCTCCTTTGAATCCTCCCACTTCCTCCAGACCAAAGGGGTAGCCATGGGCACACATATGGGCCCCAACAATGCCTGTCTCTTTGTTGGCTACGTAGAACAGTTGATCTTCCGTAATTATACCGGCACCACTCCCCACCTCTTCCTCTGCTACACTGATGACTGTATTGGCGCCACCTCGTGCTCCCGCGAGGAGGTTGAGCAATTCATCAACTTCACCAACACATTCCACCCTGACCTTAAATTTACCTGGACCATCTCTGACACCTCCCTCCCCTTCCTGGACTTCTCCATCTCCATTAATGACAACCGACTTGACACTGATGTTTTTTACAAACCCACCGACTCTCACAGCTACCTGGGTTTAACCTCTTCCCACCCTATCTCTTGCAAAAATGCCATCCCGTATTCCCAATTCCTCCGCCGTATCTGCTCCCAGGAGGACCAGTTCCACCATAGAACATACCAGATGGCCTCCTTCTTTAGAGACCGCAATTTCCCTTCCCACGTGGTTAAAGATGCCCTCCAACGCATCTCGTCCACATCCCGCACTTCTGCCCTCAGACCACACCCCTCCAACCGTAACAAGGACAGAACGCCCCTGGTGCTCACCTTCCGCCCTGCCAACCTTCGTATAAACCAAATCATCCTCCGTCATTTCCGCCACCTCCAAAAAGACCCCACCACCACCAGGGATATATTTCCCTCCCCACCCCTTTCCGCCTTCTGCAAAGACCGTTCCCTCCGTGACTATCTGGTCAGGTCCACACCCCCCTACGACCCACCCTCCCATCCTGGCACTTTCCCCTGTCACCGCAGGAACTGTAAAACCTGTGCCCACACTCCTCCCTCACCTCTATCCAAGGCTCTAAAGGAGCCTTCCACAACCATCAAAGTTTTACCTGCACATCCACTAATATCATTTATTGTATCCATTGCTCCCGATGCAGTCTCCTCTACATTGGGAAGACTGGGCACCTCCTAGCAGAGCGCTTTAGGGAACATCTCCGAGACACCGCCCTGTGGCCCAACATTTCAACTCCCCCTCCCACTCTGCCGAGGACATGGAGGTCCTGGGCCTCCTTCACCGCCGCTCCCTCACCACCAAACGCCTGGAGGAAGAACGCCTCATCTTCCGCCTCGGAACACTTCAACCCCAGGGCATCAATGTGGACTTCAACAACTTCCTCATTTCCCCTTCTCCCACCTCATCCTAGTTTCAAACTTCCAGTTCAGCACTGTCCCCATGACTTGTCCGGACTTGTCCGACCTGCCTAGCTCCTTTTCCACCTATCCACTCCACCCTCTCCTCCCTGACCTATCACCTTCATCTCCTCCCCCACTCACCCATTGTATCTATGCTACTCTCTCTCCTCCCCCACCTTCCTCTAGCTTATCTCTCCATGCTTCCAGCTCACTGCCTTTATTCCTGATGAAGGGCTTTTGCCCAAAACGTCGATTTCGCTGCTGGTTGGATGCTGCCTGAACTGCTGTGCTCTTCCAGCACCACTGATCCAGGCAGGGACAGTGGCCTGCTGCAGAGTGAGGTTGAAGACATCGGAGAAGACCTCTGCCAGTTTATCTGTGCATGCCCTGAGTGTACGGCCTGGTACTCCATCTGGTCCCATTTCTTTCCTTGGAGTCACATGAAAGAAAACTGGTCTAACCTCTGATGCAGTGACTGTTGGAATAGGTTCTTCAGGATTAGTGGGAATAGGTGTTATCTCTTCACTGAGAGTCTGCTCAAAGCGAACACAGAAGGCATTGAGACAATCTGGGAGGGAGATGTCATTGTCTGCTATCTTACATTGTCTCTTTTTAGAACCTGTGATGTCATTCAGCCCTTCCCCTAGTCACCAGGTGTCTGTCTGGGTCTCTAGTTTGGATCAGTATTGGTCCTTGGCTGTCTTAATGGCTCTGCGAAGGTCATACTTGAATTCCTTATAATTGAGTGGGTCTCCTGATCTGAAGGCCTCATGCCTGGTTTTTAGCAGGTTCTGTGTGTCCTGGTTCATCCAGCGTTTCCTATTGGGGAACATCCGGATTGACTTCCTCGTTATGCAGTTCTCCACAAATTTGCTGATAAAGGTGATGGCATACTCGTCCAAGGAAGGGGATGCACAGGAGATTCACCACAAAATTGCCTCGGATGGAGGATGTAAGTTATATGGAAAGGTTGGATAGCCTTGGAGCAGAGAAGACTGAAGGATTGCCGAATTGAGCTGAATAAGATCATGAGGGGTGTGTACAGGATGGATAAGGAGTAGCTGTTCCCTGAGTTGAAGAATTAGTCACGATGGGACATAGGTTCAAGATGGGGGGGGGCACAAGGTTTTGTGTGTGGGGGGGGGGGGGAGGTTGTGAGGAAACCCTGTTTTACCCAGATGGTGACAACAGTCTGCAATATGCTGCTTTGGAGGGTGGTAGAGGTGAGTTGTCTCACATCCTGTAAAAAGTATGTGAATGAGCGCTTAGCACATCATAACATTTAAGGCTATGGGCTAAGTGCTGGTAATGGAATCAGGTTGAAGGTCAGGTGTTTCCCATGTGTTGGTGCAAAGTCAGTGTCCAACGTATGATTTTAAAAAGGCGCACTGGAAAGGTCAATACCCTCTCAAAATTGGAACCAAATTATACAAAAGCTTCACTTTACTCACCAGCATTTTGTTTGACTACCAAATACAGCTGCATATTCAAAACAACCTTACAATTGAAAAAGGCAGCTACATAATGCTGGTGCCTTTGCCCTGCAACCTGACCCTTATAAAGTACATTCTGTACATGACTGAAAGGTAACCTTTATTATCTCAGTTACTGATTTTTCTATGACAGGGTGTAGCTGACCTAACTGAAGTTAGCAGCTTTCTGCCAGTCTGTAGCTCCTCTTACCTGTCTGTTCAGCCTGACAGTGAGGATGGTATTTGAATAACTGTAGTTGCAGATCTCAGTCCCTTTCTTGAAATGGTAAACGTTCATCTTCTGTGGTGTGGAGAGGCTGACAATGACCACCAGGCTGCTGGAAAACAGCCGTTCCACAATATACACATCGGGCGTGTCTGCTGTATGAGGAGAAAGCACGGACAGAGAAAGAAGATTAAAACAACAGAGTTCATAAACATGGACAATGAGCCTGACACTGATCAGCTGGTAAATTGGCAGATGAAGCTGAATCCTGATAAGTGCAAGGTGATGCATTTCAGGAGGTCTACGAAAGGAACGACATACACTAGGAATGCACAAGATCTCCAGGGAGTACCGAGGAACAAAGAAACCTTGTGGTGCTGGAAAGACACAGCAGGTCAGACAGCATCCAAGAAGCAGGAGAATCGACATTTTGGGCATAAACCCTTCATCAGAAATTGGCAGGTGAACTTGATGCAGTCCTCACTTGCTCCTAACAAAGGGACCTTGGTGTACAAGTCCAGAGAGTCCTGTCAGCACAAGTAGACGGGGTGAAAACATATGGGATTCTTATATTATGTATGCTGAAGTCAGAGGGTTGGGTGGGGGGAAAAGGAGTGAGCAGATAAGGTGGAGATGGAGCCCAGACAGAAAGAATGACAGGGAAAGGGATGGATGATAGTTTTCCAGGGAGAAAGAAAAGTTGATCATGGGGACCATATATAGGTGAAAATGGGTTGGCTTTGGGTGGAGGTGGATAAAGGATATGAAAGGAGGTGTTCAGGTTTGAAAATTACTGAACTCGATATTGAGGCTGAAGGCTGACTCTGAAGACTGCTGGGTTCCTAAGCTGAAAATGTGATGCTGTTCTTCCAACTTGCGCTGAACCTTGCTGGAGCAATATAACAGGCCCGAGGCAGAGACATTGCTGGGGAACATGGTGTTAAAGTGGCAGGCGGCTGGAAGCTTGTGGTCACGTTGCAGACAGAATGTAGGTATTTTGCAAAGCGGTTACCCAGTCTGCATTTTGTCTTCCGCACGTAGAGGAGATTGTGAACAGCGAATACAGCAGATTAAGTTTCAGTAAATCACAGAATCTCTATAGTGTGGAAGTAGGCTATTCAGCCCATTGAGTCCACAACAACCCCCTGAAGTGCATCCGCCTCCTACTTTATCCCTGTAACCCATTTCCCCCACCAACTCACCCTCCACTCCTGGTACCTTCCCCTTTCCCCACAAGAAGTGCAAAACCTGCACGCGCAGCTCCCCTCTTCACCTCTGTTCAAGGCCCCAAAGGATCCTTCCACAGCTGACAGAGATTTACCTGTACTTCCACACATGTTATCTACTGTGTCCATTGCTCTCAATGTAGTCTCTTCTATACTGGGAGATAAGATGCCAACTTGTGGAGCATTTCAGAGAACATCTCTGGGACACACACACACACTAAACAACCCCATTGCCCTGAGGCCTAACACTTTAATTCCCACTCCCACTCTGCCAAGGACATTGAAGTCCTGGGCCTCCTCCACTGCCAAACTCTAACCACCCGACGCCTGGAGGAAGAACGCTTCATCTTCCACCTTGGGACCCTCCAACCACATGGGATCAATGTGGATTTCATCAGTTTCCCTATTTCCCCTGCCTCACCTTATTCCTGATCCAACCTTCCAATCGGCACCACCCCCTTGAACTGTCCTATCTGTCCATCTTCCTTCCCACCTATCCACTCCACCCTCCTCTCTGACCTATTACCTTCACCCCCACCTTCAGCTTCTTATCACACTCCCAGCTACCTTCATCCCAGCCCCACCCATCCTTCCCATTTATGTCTCAGCTCCCTTGGGCCACTTCCTCATTCCTCATGAAGAGCTTATGCTCGAAACGTCAACTTTTCTGCTCCTTGGATGCTGCCTGACCATGGCTAATCCACCTAACTTGCACATCTTTGGACTGTGGGAGGAAACTGAGGCACCCAGAGGAAACCCACACAGACACAGGAAGAATGTGCAAACTCCACACAGACAGTCACCTTAGGCTAAAATCAAACTCGGCTCCCTGATGCCATGAGGCAGCAGTGCTAACCATTGAGTCACCTTGTAAGTAAATCGCCAGTTCACCTGGGATGATGCTGTTGGATTGTGGGGAGATGTTTGGAGTTTAAACAATTGGTTCAGGGTGTTCCAGAGGGAATGTGCAAACTGTTGGTAAAAACAGGTAATCTGTTTTGGCTAATTTGGTTGAGGGATAAGCCGATTCTCCCCTCTGCTTCTAATAGTGTCATGATGTCAAATAAATACACCTGAGTTGGCAGCATCTTTATTTAATAAATCATCAAAAAAAAATCAGATTACAGCTCCAACAAAATGGTGCACTAGTCAAGGTATGTGCTCAAATTCTGGAGTAGCCCTGAATCCAAAATCTTCGGGGTCGGGAACAAGGATTCCATCTTTATGTTGTTTGCAACTCTACTGCAAGGAAGTACTACTTTGCACAATGTAGTCTAATGCATTCACTGCTCACAATGTGGTTTCCTCTACATTGGGGAAACAAAGACTAGACTGGGTGACCGCTTCACAGAACACCTGCATTCTGGCCGCAAAAGAGAACATTAGCTTCCAGTTGCCTGCCACTTCTAAACACCACCATGTTCCTTGGCCAACATCTCTGTCTCAGTTTAATGCAGTGCTCCAGCAAAGCTCAGCATAAGCTGGAAGAACAACACCTCATTTTCTGCTTGGGGACCCTGCAGCCTTCAGGACTCAACATTGAGTTAAATAAATTTAGGGCTTGAATTCTCCCATGTCCCAGCCCCCAACCCCACACAACAGGCTTAATTATCACATGGCTCACATTCTACCAGCTTCCTGCTTGTCTACCTTTGTCATCTCATAGTCCACCATTACACATGACCTATTGTTAGTCATTAACAATCTCTACTCTCAGCTATTCACTCTTCTAGCCAGATTGTTATCCACTCGTTTGTCTGACCAACTGTTCTTCTCTCCCTTTGGGCTCTATTCCCACCTGTCATTTACTCCTTATCCCTATCTTCTGCATTGCCTAGCTGTTCTGAGGAAGGGTCATTGATCCCTTAATGTTAACTCTGATTTCTCTCCATAGATGCTGCCAGACCTGCTGAGCTTCATCAGGATGAAGAGCTTATGCTCAAAACGTCAATTCTCCAGCTCCTCAGATGCTGCCTGACCGGCTGTGCTTTTCCAGCACCACACTCTTCAATTCTAACCTCCAGCATCTGCAGTGCTAACGTTCTCCCAGTCTGAATTCAGTGGCATACAGTCAAGGACTGAATGTTGGGGAACAACATTAATGTGACAGATTGCAAATGTGGCAGAAAGCTGCTCTACTGTGTCTCAAGTTTCAGTTGTCACGGATATTTTTATATTCCACCACATTTTAAGCACACAGTAATCTGGGCTGGAAAAATGAGTATTTTGGGATGTAGTTGGGTGTGGTATCCTCTTCTGAAAATGTTCTGTTCTCTTAAACACACAGATTTTGTAGTTGGTCCATTCATGATTTTAAAAATACGTTGTTGAATTGGTCTCCCTTCTGCATTATAAAAAAGCTGGCGATACTTTTTAAAAATTAATGTTTAAACCAAGATGAAGAAACCAAGGCAATAATGCATTGAATACAAAGCTGCTTCCATACAATTTTGTTACTGCGACTGTAATGCTCACATAATTGTCTGCAAACTGTGCTTATCTTCATTAATTTGAATTTTGTTAATTCCTTGTGAGTTGCTAGAGGAAGTGGTGGCGGCTCATACATTTAAAAGGCACCTGGATGGGTTTATAAATAGGAAGGCTTTGGAGGGGTATGGGCCAAGTGCTGGCAGTTGGGACTAGATTGGATTGGGATATCTAGTCGGCATGGACGAGTTGGAGCAAAGGGTCTGTTTCCGTGCTGTACATCTCACAGAATACAGGGAGAACTAGCCATTTGGATACAGAACTGGCTTAAAGGTAGAAGACAGAGGGTGGTGGTGGAGGGTTGTTTTTCAGACTGGAGGCCTGTGACCAGTGGAGTGCAACAAGGATCGGTGCTGGGCCCTCTATTTTGTCATTTACATAAATGATTTGGATGCGAGCATAAGAGGTACAGTTAGTAAGTTTGCAGATGACACCAAAATTGGAGTTGTAGTGGACAGCGAAGAGGATTACCTCAGGTTACAACAGGATCTTGATCAGATGGGCCAATGGGCTGAGAAGTGGCAGATGGAGTTTAATTCAGATAAATGTGAGGTGCTGCATTTTGGGAAAGCAAATCTTAGCAGGACTTATAGACTTAATGGTATGGTTCTAGGGAATGTTGCTGAACAAAGAAACCTTGGAGTGCAAGTTCATAGCTCCTTGGTCAGAGTATTGAGTACAGGAGTTGGGAGGTCATGTTGCAGCTGTATAGGACATTGGTTAGGCCACTGTTGGAATATTGCATGCAGTTCTCGTCTCCTTCCTATCGGAAAGATGTTGTGAAACTTGAAAGGGTTCACAAAAGATCTACAAGGATGTTGCCAGGGTTGGAGGATTTGAGTTATAAGGAGAGGCTGAACAGGCTGGGACTGTTTTCCCTGGAGCGTCAGAGGCTGAGGGGTGACCTTATAGAGGTGTACAAAATAATGAGGGGCATGGATAGGTAAATAGGCAAAGTCTTTTCCCTGGGGTTGGGGAGTCCAGCACTAGAGGGCATATGTTTAGGGTGAAAGGGGAAAGATATAAAAGAGACCTACAGGGCAACCTTTTCACACAGAAGGTGATCCGTGTATGGAATGAGCTGCCAGAGGAAGTGGTGGAGGCTGGTATAATTGCAACATTTAAGAGGCATTTGGATGGGTATATGAATAGGAAGGGTTTGGAGGGATATGGGCCGGGTGCTTGCAAGTGGGGCTAGATTGGGTTGGGATATCTGGTCGGCTTGGACTGGTTGGAACGAAGAGTCTGTTTCCATACGGTTCCATCTCTATGACTCTCTGACTTGCACATAGCCATCAAGACAAAGTATAGTTTCTAATTTAAGACAGGTGGATTTCAGTCCCCACTTTTGTTTTTCATATTTCAAATAATAAACTCCAACCATTCAGTGATGAGAGTGTGTGATGAGAGTCAGGTTTACATAGCAGTAAACCCCTTTACACCTCCATGCATGCTCCAGCTCTCTAGGCACCCCATGTGCATCAGGCTCCATCAATCAAATCAACCCATTGAATAAATCAGACAAGTGCAGGCAGACAAAAGTTGCATATCATTATAGATTACTCATCACTCTCACGGCTTTACATACAACTTCTCGGTGTCAGTTTCCAGTGAAGTGAGGGCTGGAGAATAAAAGTTTGATTTGATTTGTTCTTGTAATATGTACCTAAGTACAGTGAAAAATTTTGTTTTGCATGCAGTACAGCAGATCATAACATCCAAACATTATAGGGTGACTGACGAGCAATAAGAAATTACAGCTGTAAGCAAAGTGTACAAAACAAGATTAATATTAGATTTGAAACTTGAGACGTCCATTTCAGAAGTCTAATAACAGTGGGGAAGCAATCTGTTGGTACAAATATTTAAGCTTTTGTATCTTCAACCCATCAGGAGATGTTGTAAGAGATGATGAGACTGCTGTGGGTGGGGTCTTTGATGATGCTAGCTGCTTTTATGTAGCAAAGAGAAGTGTAGATGGAGTCACTGGCTGTAAGGTTGGCTTCCACGATGGTCTGGGCTGTGTTCACAACTTTCTGTCGCTTCTCAAGGTCCAGAGCAGAGCAGTTGCTGTACCAAACTGTGATGCATCCAGGGGACTAACGCAACAAAGCACAGATGGCACCATAAAGTGTAGAAGCAGAAGTAGGGGTATTCAGCGTATTGATTATGCTCCTATTCAGATAAATCATGGCTAACCTGAAAATCCACTAGGAACCAGCATTGATGGCAAACTGCATTGATGCATTTAAGACAAAGTTAGATAAGCACTTGAGGGAGAATGGAATATTTTGATGAACTGAGATGCTCATGCGGTTCATGAGCAGGATTAATGACAGCAGAGTCTATTTGTAATAAACAGTTTCCGCAGTGAAAACACTCTGCAATAAACTCTTTACTGGAACTTGGATAATTCATTGAAATTGAGAGAATCCCAGTGGATGAGAATTTCCCCACATTGCAGATCACCCACGGGTAATTTACTTGATTTTTGTTACTGCTGGTCCCCAGAGTTCCAAAACCTCACTGTTTCATTTAGCTTTTTACATCTGTGGAACATTTGGATACTGCAGGGCTTTCACCACCCTGTGCGATCATGTTCCAGTATGAATCAGTTCTGAGAGATGACAAAGCATCAAGTATGATCCATGATCACAATGTGTGTTCTGTATGCAGGACACTATTAAAAACAGCCACACATCCTGAATTGCCATTACACCCCAGCACGTTCCCAGGATTTGTAACACTCCAAACAGGCTCTGATCAATTATTCCAAAACGTTCTGCTGATCTTCCCTACTATCAAGATTGAAACCAGTGAGGTGAATGTTGCTCACTGACTGGGTGTAGGATTGTACTGATCTTGGGATTGTCCAATTTGCACATGTGGACAGGTCGTGGCATAATGGGAATGTCACTGAACTAATAATTCAGAGGGCCAGGCTAGGGTGAAGAGTTCAAATCCTACCACAACAGACAATGAAACTAAAGTTTGATAAAGCACTGCACTAATGGTGAGCATTATTGTTGTAAAAGTCCATCCAGGTCACTATTATCTTTTAGGATAGGTAACGTGTCATCCTTACCTGCTCTGGTCTATGTGTGACTCCAGGCCATGGCTGTGTTGTTAACTCTTAACTACCCTCTGAAAAATTAGGGATGGGCAATAAAAGCTGGCATAGCCAGCGACACCCTCATCCCAAGAATGAATAAAACTGCTACCCCAGCGACGACCTTCACATCCCGTGAACAAAATTAAAGAGCACATGGTGCTGCGTTTATTGATGATGTTTGCCTTAAATGCAGCCACCTATAAATGTAACTTACTAGATAGTGTGACTTGACAATTCATTCACACAGAGGCACAGTTCATATTGAGAAAGAACCGTTGTATTCTGATTCACAGTTAATATCACCCATGAGCCAAAGCTAATCATGTCTTATTAAAACCATTTGTACAGTCAGGAATTTTGCAACCATAAAAAGCAGGCTTTGTATTAAAAAAAAACATTTAGCAGATAGCAGAGGATTTCTTAATTGATAGGTGAATCACCTACCATGTAGCTATGTATATTTGGATATAACACTATAATGACTGCTATTCCTTATTTTACTGCTGATTTTCTGGTACATCACCCAGTGTGTGTGCAAGGCCCGACCAATGGCACAGAGCTGTGGAAAGTTCCACTCTACATTTTTATATTTTAAACCATTTGCAGTAGGAAGGAAGTG
The DNA here is from genome assembly GCF_020745735.1 of Hemiscyllium ocellatum. Classification (NCBI taxonomy): domain Eukaryota; kingdom Metazoa; phylum Chordata; class Chondrichthyes; order Orectolobiformes; family Hemiscylliidae; genus Hemiscyllium; species Hemiscyllium ocellatum. The sequence goes on along the minus strand of NC_083425.1, from coordinate 20,830,214 downwards.
ACGACAAGGAGCAAATGACTAGCAGAAGTTTAACATTTTCTTGAATGTTTTTCTCTCTACAAGTGTAAAGATGCCAAGGTCCAACGTAACCCTCCCTCAGGTCAGGGGGAGACCTCTTACACATCACATGAAAGCTGAGGCCCAAGTCAACTCTCACTTCACTAAGTTGGCTGTTGCTGCCAGTGCTGCACCCTATGTTGTTTATTCAATTTAACACAACAGCAAATAAAAGGAACAGCACTGTCCAAGAAATACTCTGCCTGTTCCTTCCTGCTCTTTATTTTCACAGCTGCTTTTTATTTCTTCTTGTATCCTAAAAGCATTTTCAACTTCAGAGGTGCAAGTTGTTCTCCACTGCCTCTTCCACATAGTTTCATCTTGCATTGCGATTGTGTGTTTTATATTTCTCATGGGACATGAGCATCACTGGCAATGACACAAATTCCCATCTCTAATTGTCCTTCAGAGAGTGGTGATCACCTGCTTGACCAACTGCAGTGTGTCTTGTGTAGGTACATCCAAAGTCTTTCAGGTATTGAGTTTGAGGATTTTCACCCACTGATGATGATGGACAGGTGAGACATTTTGAAGTCAAGATTGTGGATGAGGGGAACTTGCAGCTGGTGATCTCATAGTATTGGCAACAATATCCCTCCGTTAATTTTCTGATGACTGAGAATAAGTGAATTTGACTCAATTAGGTTTATTTTCCATTTTATGGTGAAGACATATATAGGCATCAATTCGGAAAATTGCCCAGATAGTAAGTGTATGGAAAGTACTTGGCTCGGGGTGGGATTATGTTTGGAGCACAGGTTTTCAACAACTGTTGAGACCAACACTCTGCTTTATCCAGTGCCTTAAGCCATTTACTGAGCTCATGTGAAGTGATTCTAATTGACTGAAGAATAGGGCTAATGAGGGTAGGGACCAGAGGAGGAGACTGAAACAAGACATCCACTCAATGCTTCTAGTTGAGGATGTCTGCAAAAGCTTCAATCTCATCTTTTGCCTGGTCATCAATGAAGGTGGGGATGCTATAAAGTCTCTTCCTCTTGTTGTTTAATTGTCATCACCAGTCAAAGTTGGATGCACATAACAGCAAATGTCAGACCAGAATCGTTGATTGTGAAATTGCTTAGTGCTATTTATAATGTGCTGGCCCTGCTGTTTAACATGCTGTAAATATGCCAAGGTGATATTCCATTTTTAGTACACATCATTGTTATTCTACACTCTTCACTGAATCAGGTTGATCTCCTGGTTAGTTGGTAGTCACGGAGTGAGGGTAAAGCTGGCCCATGAGTTTATAAATTGGACTGGTATATAATTATGCTGCTGCTTGTTCACAGAGCCTCAGTTAAGTTGTTAGATGTTCTCAACCCATCTCAATTAGTTGGTGATGTTTCACAACAGAACTGGAGGGTATCCTCAGTGTGAAGATGAGACTTCATCACCACACAGTGTGCAGTGATAACTCCTATTAATACTCTCATGAACAGACACATCTCTGACAGGTATTTAGTGAGGACGAGGTCAAGTTATTTTCACTTTGTGTCAGTTTTTCCATCACCTGTTGGAAGCTAATATGTCACAAAAGTTCTTCAAGGTTCAACCAGCTTAGTTAGTAATAGTGTTACCAAACTAGTCTTGGTGACAGGATTCAGACACTCTTAGTGATAGGTGTTCAAAGCCCTCACTCAGACTAAATTCTCTGGCATGACACATATTGCTTCCTCCAACTTGGAAATGCACTGATTCAACACCTGAATGAGGGATGTACATAGTAATTTGCAGGAGGCTTTCCTGCCCATCTCTGACCTGCTAAATGAAATTTCATGGGGTTCAGGGTCAATGATAAGGATTCCTATCTCTAGTCCTTACCAGCTGTACACAACCATCATGTTACCACCTCTGGGGGATCTATCCAACAATAGGATAGAACTTTACAAGCGTGGTGAAGGAGAAGTCTAGGATGCTGGCAGAAAGATGTGATTGTGTAGATATGACACTATCAGGCTGTTGTTTCAGTAGCCTGTTGTCAGCTCTCTCCATTCTAGCACAAGTTCCAAAACATTAAAGAGGAAGACTTTGAAGAATTGACTGTATGTAGGTGTAACTTTGTCTTGTCTGGCACCAAACTGTCTGTCTCGTTGTATTCTTCTTACACTTTTTGTAACCGTATAAGACAGCCATTTTACAGGACAATTAAAGTCAATCACAATGTTGAAGGATGGAGTCATATATAGCCACCGTAGGTGAGGACAACAGATTTCCATCACAAAAGGATATTTGAGAATCAGATGAATTTTTACAACAGTCCAGTATTTCATGAATAGAATTGATTTCCATTCCAAATGGATTTAATGAACTAATTTGAACATCCCAATTGCCATAACAGAATTTGAACTTTTATTTCTGGTCCAGTGGGATTCCCAGTCCAGTAACTAAATTACCAAACTATCCAAAATAGCTACTGCCGAGCCCTAAAGCAGTGATATTCTAGTTTCAGTTAGGTCCAATTTTCAGTGAGTGTTTTTAAGTCCCTCTTTTGTTAGGACATCCAAAGTTCAAGAGGGGTGACAAGTTCCCAGATTCCCTTCTGACAGTAATCCGAATATGCTCAGTGTGTTCATATCATAATGCAAGGCTAGAAATCCCATCCCCATGACTCTTCAAGTCACGACATGCTGGCTTATAAAATGTAGAACTCCACATTGATGCCTCCAGTGTTATTTAATACCCAAATTAACATTCTCAGATTCCCTTTAAGCCTGTAATCCTACTCACTATTATGCTCCAGCAAGCACATGGTGCCACCTCCTCAACTGTGTATAAAATAATTGTACTGAAATACAAGCTACCAAGAATATTACTGCAGGTGGTGAGCTGATAATACAGATGCCAGAGCACATAATCCGATTTCCAAGCACTCAGATCACAAATCTCCAAGTCAGTTAAACTTTCCTATAACAAGAAAAGACATGCCAAAGAATGACTAGAATGCTCCCAGATCTGCAGCATTGACCCTGTTAGAAATAAAATGATTTTTCTCTAAATAAAAAGAAAGGTGAGGCAGTAGAGACCCTCACACACGATGAATGGGTTCGATAGGGAAGATGTAAATAATAAACCTCTACTATGGGTTCACATTGTTCATGTGACCTATTGTGAGATCATTATTTGGAACAAAAAGGGCTTATCGTGTTGCTAAGTAGCGATGTTATTAATCCTAAGCATGAAGGCGAGATTGAGAGGCTGAGGGAATATGAAGATCACCCATCAAGACTCTGGGACAGGAGGTCTGGTCACTGTTTATACCAATAGAGTGACTGTACAGCTTACATGGACCACATAACCACAATAATGGAAGCATTTGAAGAGTTTGCTGCCTCACACCTATCTTCCTGGTTCCACATCATCTGATCTCCATTTTGTGTATTTCAAAATATTGTAATTTAATGTCAGTGTGCATGGAATGTTTACATCTAAAGATAGTCTTTAAGAAAAATACTGCTTGCTGTAGTCATATTGCAATTGTGTAGCATGGTTCTTGACTTATTGTAGAGGATGGTGAACTGATTAATAATGAAGCACATAGAATCACATTGGAGCAGGTGAATCAGCCTCTAGGAGTCTCCAAACCACCCAGGAAAGTTCACTCAAGACAGCAACAAATCAGAGAAAAGTAACCAAGTAGCTGCTCCTCCAAACAAATGCTGGTTCACTCCCATGCTTGCTGCTGATTGGTCCAATGATTGAGGGAGGGTGCGGAGATGACCTGTGATTGGAGGAACAGTGGGCAGCTCAGTAGCTAAGAAGGGAATGTGGAGTTGGAAAGGCACAGGGATATAGACAAGAAGCCAGAGGCTGGATTAGTGGTGCTGGAAGAGCACAGCAGTTCAGGCAGCATCCAAAGTGCAGCGAAATCGATGTTTCGGGCAAAAGCCCTTCGAAGCCAGAGGCTGCAGAGTCAGATGCTGTATTACTGACTCTGGGGGGCCATGGCTGAGAGCTGCCTATGTCTCTAAAGCTTGCAGGGAAGAGTGGAGAGCCACCTTTTGGCCAGTCGGGGAGCTACAAGAGTGTGAGGGTGGTTCCCTAAATGGCCTTACGCTTGACACAGAGAGCGGAGGGGAGATGGGGCACCAGAAGGGGACAGACAGGGGTGGAGACAGAGCACCTCTAAGGAGCTGGGAGAGACTGGAAAGTTGCAACAGTGTGTGGGAGGGGTTGCTACTGATGTCAGAGTCTACAGTAACAAAACAAAATAGAACAGTGAAAGGTGGTAAATTTGACAGTGCCAAAATCTACAGGTCATAAATATAAAACAGATAAATTCATTAAGGAATTCAGAGTGAATTTCCTTATCCAAAGAATAGTTAGATTTTGAAATTTACTATCATATCAAGTAGTTAAAGTAAATGGAATATATACATTTGAGGGGCAACTTGGTAAGCATGTAAATGAGAAAGAAATGTATTGGACGATATGCAGGGAAGTGTTGAATGAAGTAGAGTTCAGAGGTATAGAGATGTACGGCCAGAAACAGACCCTTCGGTCCAACTTGTCTGTGCCACCCAGATGTCCTAACCTAATCTAGCCCCATTTGCCAGCATGTGGCCCATATCCCTCTAAACCATTCCTATTCATATACCCATCCAGTTGCCTTTTAAATACTGCATTGTACCAGCCTCCCAACAGTCTCTCTGGTAGCTCATTCCATACACGCACCAGCCTCTGCGTGAAAAAGTTGTCTCTTAGGTCGTTTTTATATCTTTTCCTTCTCACCCTAAACCTATGCGCTCTAGATCTGGACTCCCGCACCCCAATGAAAAGACTTTGTTTATTTATCCTGTCCATGCCCCTCATGATTTTATAAACCTCTATAGTGTCACCCCACAGCCTCCGAAATTTCAGGGAAAACAGCCCCAACCTATTCAGCCTCTCCTTATAGCTGATATCCTGCACCCTGGCAACATCCTTGTAAATCTTTTCTGAGTCCTTTCAAGTTTCACAACATTCTTCCAATAGGAAGGAGACTAGAATTGTACGCAATTTTCAAAAGTCTTGTACAGCCGCAACCAATGTCCTGTACAACCACAACATGACCTCCCAACTCCTACACTCAATACTCTGACCAATAAAGGAAAGCATGCCAAATGCCTTCTTCACTATCCTATCTACCTGCAACTCTACTTCCAAGGAAATATGAAGCTGTACTTCAAGGTCTCATTGTTCAGCAACACTTCCCAGGACCTTACCATTAATTGTATAAGTCCTGCTTTGATTTGCTTTTCCAAAATGCAGCAACCTTGCATTTATTTAAATTAAACTCCATCTGCCACTTCTCAGCTCATTGGCCCATCTGATCAAAATCCTGTTGTACTCTAAGGTAATCTTCTTCACTGGTCCACTACACTTCCAATTTTTGTGTTATCTGCAAAATTATTAACTGTACCTCCTATGTTTTCACATCCAAATCATTCATAAAAATTATGAAGAGTAGTGAACCCAGCACCAATCCTTGTGGCACTCCACTGGTCACAGGCCTCCAGTCTGAAAAGCAACTCTCTACCACCACCTTCTGTCTTCTAACTTCGAGCCAGTTCTGTATCCAAATGGCTAGTTGTCCATCGTGGGTAGGAGTCCTGTGTGTAACATAAACATTAGTGATATGTTGGGTTAAATGATGAGCTTCTGTGCTGCAAAGTCCATGAGGTATTAGTTCTGAGCTATGACACTGCATGATGACATGGTGCTCCATAACGTATATGTGTCAGCTGTTTCAAAAAGCAATCAAGCTTCTCAACCCATATCCCTACTTTTTGTTGATAGTGCTACAAGTTCCTTATCTTCAGAGCTTTCCTTCTTGAACTTTCTCCTGTCCAAACTGCTGCCACTCAGCAAAGTCTTTAGCACTGGGGTGCAAGACACTAAATGATTCCTGGAAGATTATTCTTGATCCTCGGCACAATTTACTTAACTGAAAGAAAAGTGAAACTAAAGTCACACCACAGTGAATTCCTTATCGCCATTGGTTTTTGTGGATTACTTCTTCATTCTTACTGACTCTTATTAGCAGATACAGTCACATCATAATATTATCTTCTATATTTGTGTTGAGATATAGGGGTAGATGGACATGGAAGCAAAATCAGAATTCAATAGTGTCTTCAAAATGATTAACCCTATTAAACAAAGCCACAACAGACAAAAAACATTAATTTCCTGGATACTACAATTGGGAAGAGACATTAGCCATAAGTTAAGTAAATTCTTTTTCCCTTTAATATAACTTCGAGCCCCAGCCCTTATCCATTGTTTCCTATGCAGGCTGCATTCTGATCCCTCTCTGGGAGAACATCTTGACCTTCCGTTCGCAAGCTTAAATGACAGCATTTGAGGCGGCTCAGTGGTTAGCACTGCTGACTCACGCGCCAGGAACCCAGTTCAATTCCACCATCGGGTAACTGTTTGTGTGGAGTTTGCACATCCTCCCAGTGTCTGTGTGGGTTTCCTCCCGGTGTTCCAGCCTCCTCCCATAGTTTAAGGATGTGCAGGATAAGTGGGTTGGCTGTGCTAAACCGTCCATAGTGTCGGGTGATGTGTAGGCTCGGTGGATTGGCCATGGGAAATGTGGGGGTAAGATGGAGGTGGGGCTGGGTCTGGATGGGATACTCTTTGGAGGGGTGGTACTGACTCAATGGGCCAAACTGCCCGCTTCCACACTGTAGGGATTCTAATAATAACAGGCGAGGTCAGAAATTCATCACATGTTAAACAGATGCAAGGTTTTTTCTCACCACTCAGTGGCGCAACATGTTACCTCCATGTCTCATTCAATAGGTTATGGTGCTTCCTGAGAAAGAAGCATGATCTTAAGAAACACCATAAAGTGCTGGCTTTGTTGGCAGCAATGCTGGAAGATAGATGCGAATTCTGTGCCGTTCCCTACAACTCTTTCAGAGAGTCATTTATTTTTAAACAATGCTTGCATTTTGCACATCAAAGGAATCGTGACTGCACATACAGAGTGGAAAGGAGGTGACAGCAGAATACACGATGATTCATAAGAAAAGCTGGGAAAACAGATAAAAGTAACAATTTGAAGGACAGCACTTATGATAGACAAGGATGTGCTTAAGACTAGCATTTAGGGAGGCGGGCAAAATCCACAGCCAATTTCTGAGATCCAGAAAAATTTGAACCCATGTTGGAGGTCATATGAGGTGCAATAGAGGGATTACTATGAGCAGAAGCATATGTCAGGTATAGACTGGATAGATCGAGTGAATCCTTAGAAGAGTATAAAGTAAGTAGGAGTACACTTAAGAGGGAAATCAGGAGGGCAAAACGGGGACACTAGATAGCTTTGGCAAATAGAATTAAGGAGAATCCAAAGGGTTTTTACAAATATATTAAGGACAAAAGGGTAACTAGGGAGAGAATAGGGCCCCTTAAAGATCAGCAAGGCAGCCTTTGTGTGGAGCCACAGAAAATGGGGGAAATATTAAATGAATACTTTGCATAAGTATTTACTGTGGAAAAGGATATGGAAGACATAGACTAGGGAAATAGATGGTGACATCTTGCAAAATGTCCAGATTACAGAGGAGGAAGTGCTGGATGTCTTGAAATGGTTAAAGGTGGATAAATCCCCAGGACCTGATCAGGTGTACCTGAGAACTCTGTGGGAAGCTAGAGAAGTGACGCTGGGCCTTGATAGTCACAGGTGAGGTGCTGGAAGACTGGTGGTTGGCAAACGTGGTGCCACTGTTTAAGAAGGGCGGTAAAGACAAGCCAGGGAACTATAGAATGATGAGCCTGACCTTGGTGGTGGGCAGATTGTTGGACGGAATCCTGAGGGACAGGATGTACATGTATTTGGAAAGACAAGGACTGATTCAGGATAGTCAACATGGCTTTGTGAGTGGGAAATCATGTCTCACAAACTTGATTGAGTTTTTTGAAGAAGTAACAAAGAAGACTGATGAGGGCAGAGCAGTAGATGTGATCTATATGGACTTCAGTAAGGTGTTCGACAAGGTTCCCCATGGGAGACTGATTAGCAAGGTTAGATCTCATGGAATACAGGGAGAACTAGCCATTTGGATACAGAACTGGCACAAAGGTAGAAGACAGAGGGTGGTGGTGGAGGGTTGTTTTTCAGACTGGAGGCCTGTGACCAGTGGAGTGCCACAAGGATCGGTGCTGGGTCCTCTACCTTTTGTCATTTATATAAATGATTTGGATGTGAGCATAAGAGATACAGTTAGTAAGTTTGCAGATGACACCAAAATTGGAGGTTTAGTGGACAGTGAAGAGGGTGATCTCAGATTGCAACAGGATCTTGACCAGATGGGCCAATGGGCTGAGAAGTGGCAGATGGAGTTTAATTCAGATAAATGCGAAATGCTGCATTTTGGGAAAACAAATCTTAGCAGGACTTATACAAATAATGGTAAGGTCCTAGGGAGTGTTGCTGAACAGAGACCTTGGAGTGCAGGTTCATAGCTCCTTGAAAGTGGAGTCGCAGGTAGATAGGATAGTGAAAAAGACATTTGGTATGGTTTTCTTTATTGGTCAGAGTATTGAGTACAGGAGTTGGGAAGTCATGGTGCAGCTGTACAGGACATTGGTTAGGCCACTATTGGAATATTACATGCAAATCTGGTCTCCTTCCTATCGGAAAGATGTTGAGAAACTTGAAAGGTTTCAGTAAAGATTTACAAGGATGTTGCCAGTGTTGGAGGATCTGAGCTATAGAGAGAGGCTGAACAGGCTGGGGCTGTTTTCCCTGGAGCGTCGGAGGCTGAGGGGTGACCTTATAGAGGTTTACAAAATTATGAGGGGCATGGATAGGATAAATAGGCAAAGCCTTTTCCCTGGGGTTGGGGAATCCAGAACTAGAGGGCACAGGTTTAGGGTGAGAGGGGAAAGATATAAAAAAGACATAAGAGACAACGTTTTCACGCAGAGGGTGGTACGTGTATGGATTGAGCTGCCAGAGGATGTGGTGGAGGCTGGTACAATTGCAATATTTAAGAGGTATTTGGATGGGTAGATGAATAGGAAGGTTTGGAGGGATATGGGGCGGGTGATGGCAGGTGGAACTAGATTGGGTTGAGATATCTGGTCGGCGTGGACGGGTTGGACCGAAGGGTCTGTTTCCATGCTGTACATCTCTATGACCAATTAGAATGGCCGTCTGGAGCCAAAGCAAGTTGGAGAATAAAAGAATCCATGTTCTTTGTGAACTGAGCTGGCTGCTCACTGAAACCCAGTCTGGGTTCTGCCATTCAATTCCTGAACGAATTATAGCCTTGGTTCAAACATTGACAAAGAGCAGAATTCAAAGGTGAGGCATCAAGGCCGCACTTGACCAAGTGTGGCATCAAGCAGCCTGATCAAAATGAGAATGAACGGGAATTAGGGGGAAATCTCTGCTGGTTGGAGTTGTATCTGGCACACAGGAAGAGTGTTGTTCTTATTGGAGTCAGTCATCTCAGGTTTGTGTTCTGGTGTCCTAGGCCCAACCATCTTCAGTAACTTCATCAATGACATTCCTGCCATCACAAGATCAGAACTGGGATTGTTCGCCAATGAAGGTTCAATGTTTAGTATCATTCGCAACTCCTCAGATACTAAGCAGTCCATGTTCCAAAGCACATGACCTGGAGAACATTCAGGCTTGGGCTGAAAACTGGCTTGCAACTTTCACGCCACACAAATGCTAGGCAATAACTATCTCCAAGAAGAAGCAATCTAACCACTGTCCCTTGACAGTCAATGGCATTACCATCACCGAATCCTGTATTATCAACATCCCGGGGGTTATGATTGTCCAGATACTCAACTAGATACACCCATAAACACAGTGGCTACAAAAGCAGGTCAGAGGCTGGGAATACTGCAGTAAGTAACTTACCTCCTGACTCCCCAAAGCCTGTCCATCATCTACAAAGGCACATGTCAGGATGAGTGCAGCTCCAATAATACTCAGGATAAAGCAGCCCCTTTAATTGACACCACATCAACGAACATCCACTCCCTCTACCACCAATGCTCAGCAGCAACAGTATGTTGTATCTACAAGATGCACGAAACAAAATCACCAAAGATCCTGAGACAGGACCTTCTAAACCCCATGATCACTTCCATCTGGAAGGACACGCAGCAGATACATGGGAACCATCTTCAAGTTCCTCTCCAAGCCAGTTAGCATCCTGACTTGGAAATATATCACCATTCCTACACTTTCGCCAAGTCAAAATCCTGAAATTCCCTCCCAACAGCATTGTGTGTTTACCTATAGCACATAGACTGCAGCTGTTCAAGAAGATAGCTCACCACTACCTTCTCAAGGACAACCAGGGATGGGCAATTAATGCCTAGGTCTTGCGCCTCTTCCACCACCGCTAGGTCCTGGACCTCCTCCACCGCCGCTCCCTCACCACTGATGCCAGGAAGAAGAATGCCTCATCTTCCACCTCAGAACACTTCAACCCCAGGGCATCAATGTGGATTTCACAGTTTCCTCATTCCCTTCCCCCCCACCTTACCTCAGTTCCAACCTTCCAGCTCAGCACCACCCTCATGACCTGTCCTACCTGCCAATCTCCATTCCCAACTCTCCGCTCCACTCTCTCTGACCTATCACCTCCATCCCCACCCTATTCACCTATTGTACTCTTTGCTACCTTCTCCCCAGCCCCATCACCCCCACCTCCCCAATTTCTCTCTCCACCCTGGAGTCTTCCTGCCTCCATTCCTGATAAAGGGCTTTTGTCCAAAACGTCGATTTTCCTGCTCCTCGGATACTGCCTGACCTGCTGTGCTTTTCCAGCACCACTCTGATCTGAACTCTGGTTTCCAGCATCTGCAGCCCTCACTTTTGCCTAATAAATGCTGGCCCAGTCAGTGACACCTGCAGCCCACAAGTGAATAAAAATGATGAACTATAATCTATTAGCAATATCTTTTCCAGCTTAAGGATCCTGTGATATGGAAATTGGAGGTGCTGCTGACATTGATAATCATGAACATGTGGACCTTACCCTACTCTGAAGCTGCTGGTCCAGGTAGTGACATTGCTGTCAGCTGTGATTTGCTGCTCTCAGTTGAGGTGCAGTTTGACAAGTTCTCTTTGAAGACTCTTGGTGAATACAGCTTCCTGTTTTGAGCCCTCCTCTCCTTCTAACTCGAAGAGAAGCTGGTCTTCTCGACCACCTCTACTCCATTTTGTCAGATTGCTGCCTCCCAACAGGAGATAAGACCCTAAGACGTAGGAGCAGAAATTAGGCCACTCAGCCCATCATGTCTGCTCCATGATTCAATCATGCCTGATAAGTTTCTCAATCCCATTCTTCCCTTGATATTTAAGAACCTATCTAACTCACATATTCAATGGCCTGGCCTCCATTGCTTTATGTGGCAATGAATTCCATAGATTCACCACTTTCTGGCTGAAGAAGTTTCTCTTTATCTTCCTTCTAAAAGACGTTCCCTTTATTCTAAAGCTATGACCTTGGATCCTAGTCTTTCCTACCAATGGAAACATTTTCCCAACATCTACTCAGGCCATTCAGAATTCTATATGTTTCAATTAGATCCCTCTCCTCCTTTTAATCTCCATCGAGTGTAAACCCAGAGTCCTCAATTTCCTTATGCGTTAAGCTTTTCATTCCTGTGACCATTCTCGTGAAGCTCCTCCGAACACACTCCAGGACACTTCCTCAGATATGGGACCCAAAACCACATACAATACTTCAAATGTGGTCTGACCAGATGCAGCAGTAAGCCCTGTGATTTCAAACACACTGACTGCACCACTCCCCTGTGATAGTCTCAACTTCCAGCAACACCTTCAACACTTTTATTAACTCTCGCAGCAAGAAGGTAGTTTAAGGCACCTGACCTCTAAGTTGAATGGTGATTTCTTTATATCATGCCATTGTGGAAGTCCCTCAAGTAGCTGAACACAAGTTACATTGTGTGTTATTAAGGAAAAGTGTCAGCAGGAGTAAGTACAGTTCAAAATGTCTGAGCAGGCATCAAGCTAGTGTTAGACACTGATTGGAGTCTTGATCTGCCTTCTCTGTGACGTACACATTAATAGCCACACTTTCACCATGTGCAATATACCACTCAGTGCAGACCACACAGTTATTATTGGAGGAAGGTCTCCAGCCTTTTTTGGCTCAGAGGGCTTCTTTAACACTGGAACTACCAGTGCTAGAGCTCAAATTTGCAATTCATTAGTGATGAAGTGATGCCAAACGTCAGATGTGCAAACCTAAAAATTATGGAAGGAAAGAAAAGAATAAGAATATGTTGTGATCCACATTATAAAGAGTTGAAAAGCTAAGACTAGGAAGTCTACTTTAATTTTGACTCCAACTATGTAACAGCAGCAAGTAAGCTTAAAAAGTAGTTTAGATGGGGCTACTTTGAAAGGTTTCCTGTGAGACATGATAAGGTATTAAAGAAATATCTGATATTTTCAACTCAGTGAGAATGAAAGAAGCTAATAAAGTATACACGGAATCTGGCGAATGTTACAGTCTGATTCTGTGACTTATTGATGGCGATTGGAAATGTTCCCTTTGTAAATACATGCTTGGCTGGATAAATTATGATACAATGGATTCCTGTATGTCTCAAGGATTATTTGGCACTGGAATAGGCACTCACTGTTCCCTACAAGGATGCAGAGTAATACTGATTAAACTGCACTTGTCAGTCTTCAAAAAAATGAACAAAGTACTTATTCTAAGCAGTCGGTGACCAAACAGTCCTCCTCTTCACGATATCACTTCCTAGGGCGCAGTGTCCATTTTGTTTTTGTGAAGCATTTGAGGTGTTTACCATGTTTAAGACACTTTAGAAACCCAAGGTACTGCAGCAAACGTGAGCAGAGGTCACAAATAAACATTATTCTGTGGCAGGCCTGTCTTGAAGCTGATTTGCATTCTGAACTGTACAACTTCCAAGATTTCTTTATGAAACACCCCGGTGACGTTTTTGGTTGCTGCTCTGACTCATCCTCTCTATGACTATGACAGCCCGATGCTCAGCAAGTGACTGGAGCCAATTGAAATGATTGGTACGGATTAGAGTTAGTCTTTGGAGAAGCTCCAACCCCATTTGTTGTCTGTAAAGGGGAATTCTGGTTAGAGGAAACACAGCCTGGATTTGTCCTGGATTGTGGCTATGATGCTGCCGAGAATTACTCTGAACTGACAGCTCGTCCTAAACGGAATGCCTGAACTGATTCCACTCTTACACAGAGACAAAAAAAAACTGCAGATGCTGAAATCCAAAATAGACAGGCAGGAGGCTGGAAGAACACAGCAAGCCAGGCAGCATCAGGATGTGGAGAAGTCAGCGTTTCAGGTGTAACCCTTCTTCAGGACTGGGGGTGGGTGGAGGGGGAGCTGCAGATAAAGGGGTGGGGGGGCAGGGTGGTGAAGTGGGGGTAGGTGAAGACTGATAGAAGGTACAATCTGATTGGTCAATGGAGGAATGGACCCAGTTGGTGGCAGGGAGGAGTGGAAGGGATGGGAAGGGAGGTTATTTGAAATTGTAGAACTCAATGTTGAGTCCTTCGGGCTATAGGCTGCCAAGCAGAAGATGAGGTGTTGTTCCTCCAATCTGCAGTGTGGTTCATTGTGGCAAGGAAGGAGGCCAAGGATGGTCATTTCGGAAAGGGAGTGGTTGGGGAATTGAAATGGACAGTGACTGGGAGGTCCAGTCAGCCCCTACGGACCCGACTACAATGCTTGGTGAACAGTTCCTAACTTTACGTTCAGTATCCCTGATGCATTGGGAGATCTTTTGCAGTAAACTAGGTTGGAGGAGAAGCAGGTGAACTTCTGTCTCACCTGGAGGACTGTTTGAGGCCCGGATGGAAGTAAAAGGGTGCTGTACCAGCAGGTTTTGCATCTTTTCCAGTTGCAGGGGGTTGCAGTTACCTGGGGGTTTGAGAAGGCTGGTGGGGAGAACGGCACAAACCAAGGACTGTCGAAGGGAATGGTGCTTATGGAAGGCCGAGAGGGAGAGGAGGGGAAGATGTACTTGGCAGTGGGGTCTAGTTGGAGTTGGCGGGAGTGTTTAAGGATGATGAGTTGGATGTGAAGACTGGTGGGGTGGTAGGTGAATTCAAGGGATACTGTCTTTATTACGTGGGGGGGGGGGGGGGGGATGGTTTACAAAGTGGAACAGGGGATGGAGGCGGTGCAGCAGAAGGCTGTCCGGATGACGTAGGGACAAAAAGCACGTTGTTTGAAATAGGTGGACATCTGGGATTCTTGCAAGTGGAATGTCTCCTTGTCTGAGCAGATGTGGGGGAGGCAGAGGAATTGGGAGAATGGGATGGAGTTCTTGCAGGATACTGGGTGGGAGGAGGTGAAGTCCAGGTAGTTACTGGCGTCTGTGGGTTTGTAGTAAATGTCCGTCTGGAGACTGTTGCTGGAGATGGAAACGGAGAGGTCAAGAAAGGAGAGGGAGGTGTCCGAGATGGACCAAGTGAATTTGAGAGTGGAATGGAAGTTGTGGGCGAAGTCGATGAACTTCTCCAGTTCAGCCTGGGTACATGACACTGCACCGAAGCAGTCATTGATGTTATGACGGAGCAGTTGGCGCACAGTTCCTGTGTAGGTACTGAAGAGGGACTGTTCGATATAGCCAAAAAAAAGGCAGGTGTAGCTGGAGCTCACACAGGTGCCCATGGCCACCCCCTTGATTTGGAGGAAATGGGAGGAGTTAAAGGAAAAGTTATTGAGGGTGAGGACCAATTGGGCGAGGCGGAGGAAGTACTGGTGGAGGCGGACTGGTTGGGTCTGTTGGAGAAGAAGAAGCGGAGGGCCTGGGTCTATCCCCCTTGGATCTACCCTGTGTCCCTTCTATTTCTCAATTACATGCCTTGTACATCATAAGTCATCACTTTACATGCAAGGACACACTTTGACAGAAGGAGTTCGTGCATGTCTTTGGGAACAAAACATTGTGGGAAGCAAGCATCTGAGAGCAGCTGAGTCATTAAATAAGGGATAGTTTGTTAATGAATGTAAACTGCTTGGATTTTTGTGTTAGCACTACATCTAGGTTCATGGTGTCAATGCAAAGGAACTCTGTTTTCACAGAGCGGGGTCTGGCTCAGTAAGCAATCTGGACCTCTCTATTATATGGAGTCACAGTGGCTCTTTACATTTATCTTGTTAAACTGGTCGCCTTATCCCAGTGCAAGAACTGCAGGCCCACTTAATGACTCAGAGATGCATTTAGATCCACAGTCTTCCAATAACTGTTGCAACCACTGCTAAGGAATGTTAGTCCACGCACCTGTGATATTTTAATGCTTTATTATCATTTTGCTTCAGAAGCAATGGTGCAGCAGCAGATGATGACATGTATCACAGCACCTCACCTCATAATCTGCATTTAAAGGGCCAATTTAAAGACACAATTCAGTAGAAATACAACCTTAAACAAAAAAAAGAAAGAAATTGGTTTCATGATAGCCTTTGACTACCCTGAATCTATCACAGTTTAACACGTGGAATGCTGGGGCCAACGAGAAATCAGAGAGGGATACTCTTCACTACCAACAGGAGGAAGAAACCAGCTAAGAATCCAAAAGATGTTTTAGGACTTGCATCTCCTACAACTCCAAACCATAGTGCTACATTGTCCAGAATGCAATGCATCACAACCTTGTGAACAACGTGGTTTTATTCTGAAGGTAGCCTCCAGATTCATCCATGATACCTGAAACATATCTTCAGCATGCTGACAACATGTATAGTCACTGGAATGCCATTGCATTTCATTCACATTTTTTACTTTGACAGATATTGCTGGCCAGGCTTGAAGTGGGTGTCTCTCACCTCCTAGAGACATCTTCAATGAGGTTCAGGAAGGTAAAACTTTCACAGGAGGAAAATATCACGACAGCGCCATAGAACCATACTTGTACCAACATCTTGTGGTTGCACTCAGCTACACAGTAATGAAGCAGAAGCCCATGCAGTGGGTGCATATTTCTAGCTGTTCTACAGGAACATGGATTTGTGTTCAATTGACATCTCACTGTGAGAAACCTACCAGCAACACATTTTTTACGTCTTGCAAATTCTGATTGATGTCATCATAGACAAATTCACATAATTACTGATCCTGAAAAATGACCCATCAGTCATTTGTCATTTGTTGTGAATGAAACTGAGAGATCCTGGATATCCAGCAGAGTCCAGGAATGATCCAGAGGCAAAAAGGTCGAGGACAGTGATCATATTAACCGTCTTTTTTAACACGTGGGCATCAGGTCAAGTGGGGATCAGGTTTATTTCTTAGAAGATACAGATATCTGTCACCTACCTGACTCAATAGCCTTGAACTCCTAAGGTCAGAAGTCACACAATGTCAGGTTATAGTCCAACAGGTTTAATTTGAAATCACAAACTTTCAAAGCACTGCCCCTTCATCAGGTCACTTCACTTTAGGTTGGGTTATAACCTGGTGTCATGTAACTTCTGACCTTATCCACCCCAGTCTAACACCGAAACCTCTACATCATTGAACTCCTGAAACATGGCTGCTCTGATATGTCAAGGTAGCTCATCCTCTGGCCATATGCCATGTTATTCTTCCTATCAGCTGCAGCCCACTGCTGCTTCCAATTTTGTTATCCAGCAAAAAGTCACCGTTTAGCAGGCTGCTGATAGTGCTCATGCTGATGTTTAGCTGCTGTTTACATTGTTCCTGCTGAGGTTGGATCTAAGACTGCCTTCCCACCATGATGGGATTGAGAAAACCTCCAAAGAAAGTAAACCCTCTGCAGAAGCACAGTGAACAAAGCCTTTCCAAATAATAGGCAGGAACTCTCTGTATGTGTCTTTATTGCAGTCTTTACATCAGTTTTAATTAGATGCTTCAATTGCCAGTGTGTCTGACCCTTGCTTTCACTAGTGGCTTTTAGAAAGCCCAGGAAAATTGCAGATGGGATTTTGAACTTGGGAAAGTTTGCTGCAATACTGCTCCAACTTAACACTTAGAATCAGTCAATTTGTTGGAGGGAGATCCTGTCTGACTAATTTAATTGCCTTTTGAAAAGTTGACCAACTGTCTTGATGAGGGGTAGTGCAGTTGATGTGGTTTACATAGAATTGGGTAAGGCCTTTGACAAGGAACCACGTGAAGGCTGGTCCAAAAGGTAAGAGCCTATAGGATCCAAGGCAAGTTGGTAAATGATGGTAGCGGAGGGGGGGTTTTGTGATTGGAAGCCTGTGTTCAAAAGTACATCACAGTGATCAGTGCTGGAACTCTTGATGTTTGCAATGTGCATTAATGGCTTGGATGTGAATGTAGAAGGTATAACTAGCAAGATTGCAGATGACACAATAATTGATGGTGTTGTTGAGGATGGACGTTTGTTATAGCTATTGATCAGCCGGTAATTTGGGCAGAACAATGGAGGTCAACTCTGGTAAGGGCACGCTGATGCATTTTGTAAAGTCTAATAAAGGAAGGATTTACACATGAATGGTAAGTCACGAGGGAATATTGAGGAACAAAGGGACCTCAGTGTACAAGTCCATGGATCCATGAAGGTGTCAGCACAGATACACAGGATGGTGAAGAAGGCATACAGGATGCTTGCCTTCATTAGGGACACAATATAGGAGCAAGCAAGTCTTGTTGTATATTCATAGAGCATTCGTTAGGCCACAGAATCAGTACTGTGTGCGGTTCTGGTTGTCACACTATCAGAAGGAAGAGATTGCACTGGTGAAGGTGCAGAGGAGATCCATCAGGATTACCAGGATTATCATCAAGACAGTTGGTCAACTTTTCAAAAGGCAATTAAATTAGTTGCTGGAAATGAAAAGTTTCAGTTATGAGGAGAGACTGGATAGGCTGGGTTTGTTTTCCCTGGAGCAGATGTGTCTGAGGAGGAATGTAATTGAGGTTTACAAAATTATGGGAGGTATATATAGGGTAGATCATGAGAATCTCTCTCCCACTGCAGACGTATCTTAAACCAAAGGGCATAAGTTTAAGTTGAAGACTAAGTCGCTTAGAGGAAGTCTGAGGAAAAGGTATTTTCACCCAGAAGCTGGTAGAAATACAGAAAATGCTGCCTGAGGATGCAATGGAGGCAAGTACTCTCACAATATTTAGGAAGCAACTCAATGAATATTTAAAATGCATGGATAAAATAGGTTATGGACCAAGTACAAGTTAATAGGACTTGTGTAGTTTGGTGTTTGGTGGTTGGCATATCTTTGAGGGCTGAAGGGCCTGTTGCTATGCTGGAGGACTATGATTCTAATCAGCAACACCTCTCCCAAGGGGGCTTCATATAAGCAGTCTAAAACACTAAAGTCAAAATGTGAAAGTTGGTAGTTGGAATGAGCTTCCTGTGCACTCACATTTTTAATGGTACTTGCTCCAATCTGCACTCAAACCCATTTACCAGACTGAACTTTTCCCCACAAAGCAAGGTTTTGATGGCCTACAATGTCATCAGGCTAAGGGAACTGGGTTTATTTACACTATCAGCTACATGCAGCTTAACCTCACCTATGTTGGGTAAAAATGCTGTTTAGTTGAGTCACCTCTCACTGATAACAGAAGAGATAAATGGGACTCTTTACTTCTCAGCAAAAAGCCCGAGTTTGAAAGTTAAATTTTGTCAGCATTTTACTACTTTCCTGCTTTCACTTTCAACATCTCCAAAAAGCATTTCTATCATATGCATTTTTTATTCTAAACTCATAAAAACTGAAACTTTGGAATTTAGATGGTCAATTGTCCTCATGTCTGGTACATGCTGAAATGCGTTAATAAATATGTAGAGCTAAGTTCAGCTCCAATCTCCTGCCATTGCAAATATTGTCCTGTAATTTTCAAAATTGCTCAGGATTATTTAGCTTTTATGCATTTTCTTTGTCTGTTTGATGAAGGTGCTAGCTGGGGTGGCAACAGTGACTCAGTGGTTTGCACTGCTGCCTCACAGTGCCCAGGACCCACATTCAATTCCACCCCGTGGCAACTGTTTCTGAGGAGTTTGCACGTTGTCCCCGTCTCTGTATGGGTTTCCTCTGGGTGCTCTGGTTTCCTCCCACAGTCCAAAGATGTGCAGGTTAGGTGGATTGGCCATGCTAAATTGCCCATAGTGTCCGGACTAGGTAGATTAGCCATGGGAAATGCAGGGTTACAGGGATAGTATAGAGGGGGGGTGGGTCTGGATGGGATGCTCTTTGAAGGTTCAGTGTGGACTTGATGGGCCAAATGGCCTGCTTCCACACTGTAGGGATTCTATGATGACTGGATGCTTGGGGTGGATTAAACTTTGCCATTTCTTGTCAAATGAGAAGTTGGCCAAGATTAAAACACTGAAGTTGCCGGTGCAAAATCTGTACAAGAGTACTGCTGATCTTCTAATGTTTACAATTTGGTGTGTTTTAGAAGCTGAACAGCTAAAGGTGTATTGTACACATGGACATCTTTGAGATTGGCTCATCATGTCTGCTGTTGTGCTTCTTAAAACAGAAAGAGTTCAATTCTATTGGTTACGACCATAATGAAATGCACTAACCATATTAAAACACAATGCTCTCTCCTTCATGTTATTTCACATCGGTGAAACACTTTCAGGCACTTCTTGCTTTCATTGTACAATAAATTTACATTTCTGTAGAGAAGCTACATTTTTTAAGAACCTGTTTGTCATATGAGACTGAATCATGCATAAAATGCTGCTGTGCCACAAATAAATCTAAAATTGCTATTTTATATACTACAAAGATTAGACATTTACAGGAGGTTGCTCAAAAGAAAGTCTAGATTAAAGAGATAGTAGTATTCCATTGTCAAAGGTTCATAATTTTAAAAGAACTGACTCACTGCATTTGTAGATTTCTTCCAATCTGTCCACCGAAGTCAATGAAAATAGTTTATAACCAGAGATAGTACCAACTGCCAGAGATCTGCAGATCAAACAACAAAATATGTATCAATATAATACATCACTTGAGCCAGACTTCTCATTTTCCGTCCGTTACAGTCTTCCTTACTCAATGCAAGTGTTGACTTTTCCATTGTTTTCTTTAGGAAAGGCCAGTCCTTCTGGCTAAGAATGCTGGTAACAAATGGGGAGATCCTCATTCACTCCCATAGCATTTTAGCAACAGAATAGGTACCGACACTATTTCATATCACCTCCTATTGGTTCTTTCATAAACCATATCTAATGCTAATATTCTCTGTGATCAATGATGAATCAGTAACACTTTCAAGGCCAACATTAATGCATATTTGATAATGGTACAACTCGTACCAGGTTTCATGCAGATCCAGTGCTGGTAATCTTCATACCATGGTTGATACAGATTTAAATCATAGAATCCCTACAGTGTGAAAGCAAGTCATTTGGCACATCAAATCCACACCGACCCTCTGAAGAGCATCCCACACAGATCCACCCTCTACCCTATACCTGCATTTCCCACCTAATCCACCTAACCTGCACATTTTTGGATACTATGAGCAATTTAGCATGGCCAATCCACCTAACCTGCACATCTTTGGACTGTCAGAGGAAAGCCACGTATGCAAACTCCACCCAGACAGTCGCCTAAGGGTGGAATCGAACCAGATCCCTGGCGCTGTGAGGCAGTAGTGCTTAACTCTGAGCCACAGTGCCATCCCAGATATTGCCACAGATTATTCATACAAATTATTATTGGTATAGATCTAATATTGCTATAAACTTGATATTTTTAAAAACAAAAATGTCTTGGAGATGCTTGATGTTCTCTGTGTCTAGACATACACATAGACCAGAATGGAATAAATATTACATAACACATGAGCTTTTGCAGCATTTTTGACTTTAAGCAAAAAAAAAACTGAAAGAACTGCATCTGCTGGAAATCAGACACAAAAACAGATTCAACAAGTCTGGAAAAATTCAACAAGTCTGCTGAGTCCAGCAGGTCCTGGACCTGAAATGTTAATTCTAATTTCTCTCCACAAATGCCGCCAAACCTGCTGGAAAACCTCAGCAGGTTTGGCAATATCTATGGAGAACACCAGAGTTAACATTTCAGGTCCAGGGACCTGCTGGACTCAGCAGACTTGTTGAATGTTTCCAGCAATTTCTGCCTTCTGACTCTGATGTACTTGTTTGCACAGTTATTACATAGTGAGGGGTACAACTTGTGAAACACCCATCTTTGTAACAAACTAAATACATTTATTTGGACTGTATCTCTCACATTCATTAAAGATTGTTGTTCAACTACATGCCACTCAGAACATGTGGTCAGGAGTTTATGTAAATTGAAGCATTCTGGCTAGTTTCAGCCACAAGTTCAAAAACAGCGTGGGATATAGCAATGTTATGAATAAAAAATCAGGTGTGATATCTGAAATGTCCCGTCTGTGAATGCTGAGACATTTTTTGCAATTGATCCTCATGGCTTTGCACAAGTCAAGAACAGATACAGTCATCAGGTGGAGGACGTTAGCAGGCAGAGGATATAATGAAAAAGACTGATATGAAAGTAAGACAAAAGTGTGACGACAAAAAGGTGATGCATGAAAAAAGTGCAAGTAGCCCTAAGTTGTTAATGTATAATTTTCGAGATTATTACTGGAAGATTTCTCTTGATAATGCAAAATTTCCTTCAACTAGGGATTGAAAAACCAAAGTCACTGCTTTCAGCATTTGCCACAATCTCCCCTCTTCTTTGTGGTCACTGCCTGAGATTGAACAAAACCATTCATATCCTTGGTATCTTGACTGACATCCACAGACAAGCTTCAGGCCAGACAGTCAGAACTGCTTCAATTTCTGTACCATCGCCTGCCTCTACTCTTACCTTGACTTATGTGCTACCAAAATCCTGATTCCTGTATGGATGTTATCAATACACTAGACAATTGCAATTTACTACTGACCAGCTTTCTGTCTTGCTTAATCCCGAAATTGAACTTATCCAAAGTGCTGACTTATAGTAGCTGTGTCAGATAACTCTTCAATCTTAAAACACTCATCCTTGTTTACAAATCCCTTTCAAAGCTCCTCTGTTTCTCAAATCCCAAAATTCAGTAATTCTACCCACATTTACCCACCCAACCCAGGTCATGCCTTCAACTGCCTAGGTTTTAGATCGTTTCTCTCCCTAAACCAACCCAATCCTTTAAGATATTGCTTAAAACCTGTATCCATTACCTTTCGTAGCATCAAAGTTTGTTTGGTAATACTTCACTGAAATACTTCAGGACATGTTATTACTTTGGAATTCTTACGTAAATGTAGAGGTATACCAAAGGTTTTGACTTACAGGCACCAGGAGAAATGCAAGAATGCACACTTGCAAATGATCACAACCATTTATACTTTATGAGAAATGGCAGCTGATTGGTTGGCAGGCAAACTTAATTGAGTGAGGCACTGTCTTAGAAAAAGCAACAGAGAATCATGAGCTCCACAAGCTTTCAGATAATTCACAAACTGTACAAGGCTCGAATGTATTCCTTTTGTTTGCAGATTATGGGTCCTTACATATAGATCTCTTACAGCAAATGTAAATAAGACAAGTCACATGCTCAAGTAATCATCTTAAATTGTTTTTCAATAGCGAGACTGGAGAACTTGGGATTATTCTGCCAGTGTGGGCCAATCTTGGAATCATATCCACCAATAAACGTTTTGTTTTGTGCTTTGCAAGCACAGTCTGGTTTGATTGCAGATGGTCATTGCCCTGCACAATGGCTTTCGTGAGTTCTATTTGAGTGGCATGGTGGCACAGTGGTTAGTACTGATGCCTCAAAGCACCTTAGACTCAGGTTTGACTCCTGTCTTGGGTGACTGTGTGGAGTTCTCACATTCTCACTGAACTCCACACAATCACCCAAGACTGGAGTCAAACCTGAGTCAAAGGTGCTTTGAGGCATCAGTACTAACCACTGTGCCACCATGTAACTCAAATAGAACTCATGAAAGTCATTCTGCAGGGCTAAGTGCTCCACTTTTCTTCCACAGTCAAAAGATGTGCAGGTTAGGTGGGTCGGCCATGCTAAATTGTCCTGTAGTATCCAGGAATGCGTGGATTAGCCATGGTAAATGCAGGGATATGGGGTTAGGTTGGGGAAGTGGGTCTGGGTGGGATGGTCTTCAGAGCATTGGTGCAGACTTGATGGGCCAAATGGCCTCTTTCCATATTATACGTCTACGACTCTAAACCAAGACATCC
Source organism: Hemiscyllium ocellatum (assembly GCF_020745735.1). Taxonomy (NCBI): domain Eukaryota; kingdom Metazoa; phylum Chordata; class Chondrichthyes; order Orectolobiformes; family Hemiscylliidae; genus Hemiscyllium; species Hemiscyllium ocellatum. Next base: position 20,806,947 of record NC_083425.1, on the reverse strand, counting down.
ACCAATAGATGACAACTGGGCAGCATGTGCTGAAATGTTTGGAGTGTGATAATCATTAACACGAGCTGTACTATAAGTTATTAGGGACCCACTCTCTGCAAAGAAAGGAACATGTTCAAGCTTACCATCTTTTTCAAATTACTCCAAAGAGTAAACAGAAAGCACTCCCATACTTACCTCAGCTAATCAGTTCAGAATTGCTAACAATCAGTACTCGGAGATGTGACTATTTGGATGAGTGCAAGATAAAACCTTCAGCAACAAGATTTCTGCGTTGTTCCAGTCTAAGTGACTGGTTTCCTTCTTTTTAAAAAAGAAGAATTTGAGTGAGGCAACCATTCAGGTAATATACCCATTATTATACGGTAAAGAAGTATTACAGAAAATACACACATATATAGCCTTATATTTATGAATCTCATGCAATATTGCTCAATGCATTGTTTTATAAGGTTGTATTGGAATATCAATATAAGTTTCATGCTAAAACTACAAACTTGATTCGACTTGAAGCTGGGTCAGAGGTGACAGTACTGCCATCTGAACCACAGCTGACATTCTTAAAGAAATCTCATGATGCAGCAAATATTCTCACTTCAATATTTTGTGTTAGAGAAGAGCTGACTTTTTTAAAATGTATAACATAATAATTCAACTGACCCTCAATTGAAGCCAAGAGGCATCTTGACAGATTTACATTTAGATTACTTACAGTGTGGAAACAGGCCCTTCGGCCCAACAAGTCCACACCGACCCGCCAAAGCGCAACCCACCCAGACCCATTCCCCTACATTTACCCCTTCACCTAACACTATGGACAATTTAGCACGGCCAATTCACCTCACCTGCACATTTAGGTGGGAGGAAACCAAAGCACCCAGAGGAAACCCACGCAGACACGGGGAGAATGTGCTGTGTTAATTGGCAGGGAGTAGAGGGATACAGACCACGTACACTCAAAATTTTTTTAGTTTAGAAAGGCATCATGGTTTGGTACAGGCTTGGTCAGCCGAAGGACCTGTTCCTGTGCTGTATTGTTCTTTGTTCACAGAACTAAATTGCCCATGGTGCCCAGAGTTGTGCACGCTAGATGGATTAGCCATGGGAAATGTAGGGTTACAGGAATATGGTTGGGGGTGTGGGTCTGGGTGTGATGCTCTTCAGAGGGTCAGTGTGGGCTCCATGGGCTAAATAGCCTGATTCCATCATGTAGGGATTCTATGATTCTACGAATTGCCCATAATCAACATCCTGGGGATTACCATATACAAGAAAAGGAACTGGACTAGCCACATGAATACTTCAGCCACAAAAACAGACCAGGGGATAGAAATTTTGTGAAGATTAACTCACCCGCTGTTGCCCTAATGCTTGAATACCATCTACAAAGCCCAAGTTAAGTGTGTGATAGAATACTCTCCCCTTACCTGGATGTGTGCAGCTTCAGCAATTCAAGAAGCATGACATTATTAAAGGCATTGCAAACTGTATAAGTGGATCCCTGTCCACCAACGTCAACATTCACTCCCTTCCCAATCTACACAGAATGACAGTGATGTGAATCATCTACAGGATGCACTACAGTAACTCGGAGAGGCTCCTTCAAAAGTATCTTCCAAATTCACATCCACTTCCATCTAGAAGGACACAACCAGCAAATATATACTACCATCTGCAAGTCCTCCTCTAAGCCATATACCATCCTAACATGGAGCTATAGTGATGTTCCTTTACTTTCACTGGGACAAAATCCAGTAAGTCCCTTCTTAACAGTACTCTTAACATACACTACGTCTCAAGGACTGCAGTGGTTCAAGAAGGCAACTCATTTTCTGGAGGGCAATTAGGGATGGGCACCAATTGCTGGCTCAGCCAGGAATGCTCACACATGGAGTTATAATAATATAGATCCTGCTGGGGATATTTCAGCAATAATTGTTAAGTGGTAGGTCAATTTACCAACTAGACATTACAATTGCCCACAAGCTGCGTCATGGAATATCTACTGGTACATTGAAATAACCTCAATTCATGCTGGCATTGCCAAATTCGATTCAGATGCAGAACCTACATTAAAATTATATGGACTTAGTCACGACTACATACATATAGCACCTATCATTATGGAGTCTGTGTTACTGTTATGCAGTTGAACGTGTCAGTGCGGTAGTTAAGCCATCCAAATATTTTGATCGAAGATAAACTCTTATTATACCTTTACAGCAAAATAACTGTAATCACATGACAAACTCATCTGGTGCTGGCTTAAAGAAACATGCTATCTTCCACACAGCCTCGTCAGTGTGCACAAAAAAATCTAAGCTAAGCTAACCCCTTGTGGTTTCTTGTAATGGCAGCAAACATTTGAAACCAATAATAAACCCTGACAACCACTGTCTAGTTTGGGATGTCCTTCCCCATGAATGAAAGAAATCTGAGAGCTAATTTGTTACACTGCCAGAATCTAAGTGCCTTGTAACTTTAATAATATGGTATTACCACATATCTGGGAGCCTGGATCCTGCCAAAAATCATCATAAATGTTCGCTACTGGGTTACAAAGAAATTAACAAAAGAACTACATTAACTAAATTTCAAGGTCCAACTGAAACTTAGGAATGTATATCTTAGCGCTGTATCTCAAAAGATCAGATAGTTTAGACATAAAAAGCTTTTGCGAAATGCAATGATTAAGTGACTATCCATAAAGTGCACATTTGAAAATTATAGAAATTGGTCATCAGTAATCTGCTGAATGACTGAATAACTCAAACTGCAATGCTGCAACAAATATCCTGCAATCAGGTCCTCCATTTACAGGAGTCTTTATCAATAGTGTGTTTCACAGTAACACTGTACTGACAATATCTGCCCAGGAAGTTCCAGATGGCACTGAAAAGATAAACTTGAAATTTTGTACTGCCCTACCATATCCCCAGGACATCCCAAAGACCTTTAGAACCAAATACAGAACAATCTCAATTAACCAAACATTAATTATCCGAATTTCGGATTATCCAAACAAGATCTCAAGGTCCTGTAAAAACGCTATTCATTATCCGAACATTATCTGAACTCTGTTATGCCAACAAAATACTCCCCACCTGTCTCGTTCGGATAATCGTGGTATTTCCCATGGCAAATTCAGAGCATGCATATCCAGAGACACTATAGGCAATTTAGCATGGCTAATCCATCTAACCTACATATCTTTCAACTGAGAGGAAACTGGAGCACGTGGAGGAAATCCACAAAGACATAGGGAAAATGTGCAAACTCCTCACAGACTGTCACCCAAGGCTGGAATCAAACCTGGGTCCTTGGTGCTGCAAGGCAGCAGTGCTAACCACTCAGCCACCATGCCACCCAAATTAGGTAAGTAATAACAGTGACTGTTAATCATTAGGTGAACATAGTCACCAGTTTGCACAGTGTTATGATCACAGCTGATGGTACTACTGGACAAGTCAGATACCAGATTGAACTCTGGCTTGAAAGATTTTTAAAAAATTTATGAAACATGTTACACTAGGCTTCACAGGTTCTTTAACAACAAAATAGAAGTTTACGACACAAAAGACAAAAACAAAAAAAATTACCAAGCTATCTCGAAAGTCTTAAAACACACTCAAAACAAAATGTCAAGCTATTTCCCCGACACTGTTACAGAGATTCAAATCTCAGAAGAGTTACACCCATCAATTCATTAAGAATCTACTTGTCATGGATTGTGGAGATAATTAGTTGAGTCTTTTTTCAAATCCGCCACAACTCAAAGCCTAATCTTTCTCCACTTTAATAGACTACATATTTCTAAACAAGGATATTGTGAAACTTGAAAGAGTTCAGAAAAGATTTACAAGGATGCTGCCAGGGTTGGAGGATTTGAGCTATGGGGAGAAGTTGAATAGGCTACGGCTGTTTTCCCTCGAGCATCGGAGGCTGAGGGGTGACCTTATGGAGGTATCATGAGAGGCATGGATAGGGTAAATAGAGAGGGTCTTTTCCCTGGGGTGGGGGAGTCCAGAACTAGACGAAATAGCTTTAGGGTGAGAGAGGAAAGATAAATAGAGACCTAAGAGGCAACATTTTTACCCAGAGGGTGGTGCATGTATGGAATGGGCTGCCAGAAGAAGTGGTGGAGGCTGATACAATTACAACATTTAAAAGGCATCTGGATAGGTATATGAATGGGAAGAGTTTGGAGGGATATGGGCCGGGTACTGGCAGGTGGGCCTGTTTCCATGCTGTATATCTCTATGAAACTGTGACTCTAAATGCTTCTGGTTTGAAAGTTTCACAAACTCAACATTTTTTTTTAACTGAGGTGACTGTGTTTCCCTGAACTTACCTATACTCCTCCACTAAACTTGCTTTTGACTCTGGTTACATTTCTTCCTAACTGCTCTAAAAAAAAATCAATCTCTGGCTTTTCTAAACTCAATCAATTCTGGATTATTCAGAACTGAAAACAAGCTAATGGTTTTCAATGTTTACCCACCTGTCATAAATGCTTAGTATAATGAAATTTCCAATAACACCACAGGGGTCTACAGGTACTTACTTTCTCAGCAATGCTAAATAAGATTACTGTTTGGGAAAAACTCACTGATCTTGCTTTTTACTTGAATAAAACTCTTACAGGAGTAACAAATACCTGTGTGCCACTACTTTGTAAACCAAGTCTAACAATGATACCAATGTATAGACAAAAAGTTATACACTTTTCACAACAATAGCCAGACTTAACAAATAAATAAGTGACCAGATAATCTGTGACAGTGCTGGGAGATGGAAAGAGAAATCAAAGTCCCAAATAGTGCAAGAAAAATTTCCAAATGTATTGGAACATGTAGATGGTGTCTTCCAAAAAGCCACATCACTGACCGTGTAGCACTTCGTCAGTACCGCACTGAAGTGGTAGCTCGGATTGTATGCTCAAAACACAACACACAACCTTCAGAGTCAGAGAGTGCTATTAGCTGGCTACTCTATTAGATGGTGACCTCCCTCAGTCAAGTTAACTTGTCAAAATTATACATGTGTATTATTCTGGCTTTAGTTTCTGTTGAACTCCAAACTGAATAACAATTGAGGAGACGAGATGATACCAATTTTTAGAAGATATATAGTTGATACAAGTTATTAACAATTATTACTTCCATCACCATTAACTAGAAGTAAATTTCTTGTTTTCAGATATTACAAAAAAATCAATTTTCTGAAAGCTGACTAGAAAATCTCAGGAAAACATTCATAAAGTTATAAATTGACCAGGATGTGACATGGTTCTTGATTCTCGTTTTGTGGGATGTGTGCCAGTCTCAAAATACATGGTGGAGAAAGTGAGGTCTGCAGATGCTGGAGATCAGAGCTGAAAATGTGTTGCTGGAAAAGCGCAGCAGGTCAGGCAGCATCCAAGGAACAGGAAATTCGACGTTTCGGGCATAAGCCCGTCCTGATGAAGGGCTTTTCCAGCAACACATTTTCAGCTCAAAATACATGGTGGACAAATTAACCCTGCAATCCCAAAGACATCCAGGATGGGCAGGGAAAAACAACCTCCATGTGCAGGGTGTGGAGAAGGAGTGGGGGGTAAAAAGAGATTCCTAAGGGAGAGAGGGGGGTGTGGTGTGGAAAGAATGCTCCAAAATGATATGGGGAGAAAGGGAGGCTCGAAGAGGAGTGTGGGGAAGAATATAGTGCTAAATGGTTGGTGAGAAGAGAGTGAGAGGCTGCGAAGGGATTGTGGAGGCAGAGTTAGGTGGTGTGGTGGACACTGCAAGGGGGAGGACAATAAAGCATGTTTAAGGCTTTAGAGAAGGAATTTGCAGGGGCATGGGGAAAGGGGACAGCAAAGGAATCAAAATAGTTACAAATCTGACAATATTCAGCTAACTTGGAGACAGCAAAACTTGAACACACAGAAGTAATAAACTCCTTCTAATTAATGTGAAGACTTTTAGCTTAAGGCTATTCAGGAAACACCATGTGTTGGGGAAAGTAGTGGTTTCAATTGGAGCTAATACTGTCAATTGGTAAAGTTAAATCTGAGATTGTGATTAGAGATACAGAGATTGGCAAGTTAAAATCTTCCAGCTTTCTGCTATGGAAGCTTATTAGCCATGAGCTTTCCAGTCTGTGGAAGCTGGTTTTGAGCGATGGCTTTTTGTGTGTAGAAGTACGTGCCAATTACTTTGAAAAATAACTTTGTTGCTAATTTATTTCTGTTCATTTTGCCCATTTAAATACAGTGCCATCTAAGAAATTAATGTCTTACTTATGTGTTGGGGCTTTAAATTTCATGGAACATTGACTATTATTGAGGACATTGATAAACTCTTCAAACACTGTTTCTAACGGAGTTCAAATTCAGCAACGTTAACACAGGTACGGGAGTTACTGTTGCTACGTAGTTGCATCACTTAATTAATAAATTAGTGACAATGGAAAAGGAGACCCTGAAAATCAAAATATACCGCCTGAAAATTAAAAAGTTACCTTTAAGAAAATCTCAGGAACAGTGCTTGGAAAAAAAGGTTTGCACCTTGAGGCAAGTGTTGTTGCCAAGGGCAGCATTTATTGCCCGGCCTTAACTGTCTTTCAGAGCTGATGGCTTGCTAAGTCATTTCCAAGGCAATTATGAGCCAACCACATTGCTATGACTCTGAAGCCACATGTGGACCAGACCTTTCAAAAACAGTAGGTTTCCTTCCTTAAAGCACACTCAATTAGCTTTCATGATAATAGATGATAGTTGTCAGTCCAATTGAGGCGAGCTTTCAATTTAAGATTTATTCATTGAAGTTTAATACTGCCAATTATCCTGGTGGAATGTAACCTCATGTCACTAGGGAGGCGTCTTGGGCCTATGAATTATGAGTCCAGTGACATTAATATTGCATTATCATCTTCCCCAAAATCTGTTTTAAGAAATTGCTCTTGTTGATTTCCATTAGGGACAATTTGGGGGCTGGGCATAGAATAAAAACCGAATTTAAAAAAAAAATTTAGGAGCAGAGTAGGCCATTCAGCCAATCGCATCACTTCTGTTATTTAATGAAATCATGCCTAGTCTCATAATCCTCACCTTTACTTTCCTGCCTTTTCCCCATAACTCTTGATTGCCTTATGCTTTACATAAACGTCTATCTCAGCCTCGAATATTCTTAATGACCAAGCCTCAACAGTCATTAAGTTGTTGATGACTGACAAAGAATTTCATAGATTCATCAGCCTCAGAAGAAATTTCTGCTCATGTGAGTCTTAAATGAGCAACCCTTTACTCCAGGGTTGTGCCCTTTGCTCCGGGAGTCTCCCTTTCGGGGAAACAACCTCTCAGCATCTACCCTGTCAAGCCCCCTATGAATCATATATGTTTAAAGAGGGTTGTCTCTCATTCTTCAAATTCCAATGAGTAGCATTTTAATATAATCCTGAACTTAAAAATGTGTTGCTGGAAAAGCGTAGCAGGTCAGGCAGCATCAAAGGAACAGGAGAATCGACATTTCGGGCATAAGCCCTTCTTCAGGAATGAAGGGCTTATGCCCGAAATGTCGATTCTCCTGTTCCTTTGATGCTGCCTGACCTGCTGTGCTTTTCCAGCAACACATTTTTAAGCTCTGATTTCCAGCATCTGCAGTCCTCACTTTCTCCTGAACTCAACATTATATACTTGACATGGAACCATTTGCTGTTTACTCTACACCTGCGTGGGCGGCACGGTGGCGCAGTGGATAGCACTGCTGCCTCACAGCGCCTGAGACCCGGGTTCAGTTCCCACCTCAGGCGACTGACTGTGTGGAGTTTGCACGTTCTCTCCGGGGGTTTTCTCCGGGTGCTCTGGTTTCCTCCCACAGTCCAAATTGCCCCTAGCGTTAGGTAAAGGGTATGGGTCGGTGTGGACTTGATGGGCTGAAGGGCCTGTTTCCACAATGTAATGTAATGTAATCTAATAAATCCGTAAACACTGAGCTTGGGCTTATAGTAGGCCTTTTTTAAGTTCTCTATACTACCCTCCCTCAAAAATCATCCTCTCTTCCCAAACAAACAAACAGGCTGGATGTTTCTTGTTTGTTTATCCATGATGAACACAAGGGTGATGCATCTTACATCATCCAAATTGGGAAAGCAGAGTGAGGAGCAATGATGGGTGGTAATAAAGCAGAAGAACAATAAAGCTAGCAGGAAGGATGGGTTAGCAGAGGGAAGGTAAATACTGCTGAGTGCAATGGAAATGCAGAGGGAAAAAGGGTCCTGGATTGGTACAGCATTCAACAGGTTAGAATAAGCTGTCTTGGACTTGTAAATAGGAACGTGTGTGTGTGTGTGTGTGTGTGTATGTGCGGTGTGGGTTGGGGGGAGATGGAGAACCCAGTAGGCCATTGAAATGTCCATTTGCACCACACTGACCAGAAACCTGACTGTCCTACAGCACCAATGGGAGCAGCCTTAACTGATCAGCATGGGTCCATCTGGAAGGACATCAAACGCTATTGATCTTACTGACTACACTGATTGGTCAGCACCTCTGTACTGGTGAGTTTACAGTCTGTCTGATAGGTGTTGCACTTCAGCCAATTCTAAGGATTCTGTCTGACCAACCCCACCAAGGAAAAAGAAGCCCAGGAGGCTGAAATGTACCGGCTGAGGGACAGCCTTTTTTTTGTGAGGGTATGGCCTTGGGACAGAGCTTCTGCTGGACACCAAAAACCCTCCCCCCAAAAAACGACGTACAACACCAACCTCTGCCTTCCTAAAGGATATTAGCCCATGCAGAGAAAATTGCCTGGCTGTTTGCCTTTCCCCTGCCACATGTATTATAGCACTGATGGTGGAATGAGGTCTTTCAGTGGCCACCAGAGTGATAGAGTCATAGAGATGTACAGCATAGAAACAGACCCTTCGGTCCAACCCGTCCATGCCGACCAGATATCTCAACCCAATCTAGTCCCATCTGCCAGCACCTGGCCCATATCTCTCCAAACTCTTCCTATTCATATACCCAACCAAATGCCTCTTAAATGTTGCAATTGTACGAGTCTCCACCACTTCCTCTGGCAGCTCATACCATACATGTACCACCTTCTGAGTGAAAATGTTGCCCCTTAGGTGTCTTTTATATCTTTCCCCTCTCACCCTAAACCTATGCCCTCTAATACTGGACTCCCGCATTCCAGGGAAAAGACTTTGTCTATGTATCCTATCCATGCTCCTCATGATTTTATAAACCTCTATAAGGTCACCCCTCAGCCTCCGATGTTTCAGGGAAAACAGCCCTAGCCTATCAACCTCTCCCTATAGCTCAAATCCTCCAATCCTGGCAACATCCTTGTAAATCTTTTCTGAACCCTTACAAGTTTCACAACATCTTCCCGACAGGAAGGAGACCAGAACTGCACACAGTATTCCAACAGCGGCCTAACAATGTCCTGTACAGCTGCAAAATGACCTCCCAACTCCTGTACTCAATACTCTCACTAATTAACAATTTAAAGGACCTCATTGGGTTCAAGGATTTGTCAAATGAGAGGGCAGGCCAATCAGGAGTGACTGAGTAAAATAAGCCTATTTCTCCGTAATCTAGAAGAATGAAGGGTGATCTAATCGAAATGTATGAAATTCTTTGAGGGCTTATTTTGGTAGATACTGGGTAGATTAATTCCTTCTCTGGTTTGGAGGGTCTGGATTATGACTCAAAGTCATGGAATAAGTGGTGAGCTATTTAAGACACAGTTAGCAAATACGTTCTTTACTCTGCAATTTTTAAGAAGATTTGTAGCTCAGGTTGTAAGTTTGTTCGCTGAGCTGGAAGGTTTGTTCTCAGATGTTTTGCCACCACGCTAGGTCACATCATCAGTGAGCCTCAGGTGAAGTACTGGTGTTCTGTTTCACTTTTTATTTGTATGTCTTGGTCTATTAAGGTGGGTGATATCATTTTTGGTTCTTTTCCTCACACGTTGGTAAATGGGATCCAAATCAATGTGTTTATTGATAGTGTTCCAGTTTGAATGCCAGGCCTCGAGAAATTCCCGTGCATATTTCTGTTTAGCCCATCATTGGATGGTTGCGTTGTCCCAGTCGAACCTGTTGAACCTAAAGGACCCTGCACCAACAACGAGCAAAACGAATATGATTGACAAAATACCATGCAAGGACTGTCACAAACACTACATCATATAGACAGACAGAAAACTAGCCACCAGGATACACCAACACCAACTAGCCACCAAAAGACATGACCAACTATCACAAATATCTTTACATATACACAAAGAAGGACACCATTTTGACTGGGACAACACATCCATCTCAGGACAGGCTAAACAGAGATATGCATGGGACTTCTTAGAGGCCTAGCATTCAAACCAGAACTCCATCAATAAACACATTGATCTGGACTCCATTTGCCAACCTCTGAGAAAAAGAACTGAAAGTGATATCACGCATCTTAAGAGACCAAGACATATAAATAGAAAACAGGACAGAACACCAGTGCTTTATCGGAGGCTCACCGATGATGTTACCTAGCATGGTGACGAAACATCTGAAAACAAACCTACCAGCTCAGCAAGCAAACTTACAACCTGAACTTTCTTCACTCAGAGGACTGTAACATTTGAAATTCTCTATTCAAGAGGGCTGCAGTTGTTCATTGAGGATATTCAGGAATAAGATTGATACATTCATGGGCAAAAGCATCTTTTATAATGGTATAGAGCTTTTGCCTGAAATGTCGATCTTCCTGCTCCTCAGTTGCTGCCTGACCTGCTGTGCTTTTCCAACACCACACTCTCGACTCTAACCTCTAGCATCTGCGGTCCTCACTTTTGCCAACCAAATGAGCACAGACTGTATTCAACAAGAATTCATACCTGTAAATGCCTTAATAGAAGCGCATGAGCTGCACAAGACAGAAATGCAGAGTACAATTAGCATGGTCATATCAAAGTTGCATGAAGAAACAATATCTTCAGATTTCTTTCAGAACTACATGCAGTGTTGGCAACCACATGCTTATTTTGAGGTATTTATTGGAATATGCCATTTTTATTTGAAGCTTTAGCAGTGAAACACCGCCAGTCTCCAGTTTTCCTGGCTGAAACCTGGGGTTTGACATGATGTGGATCCAACCAAAAAAAAACTTTAGCAGTAACAATTGTTGCCATGCATGGGAGACCTTTCTATTATTTGTGAAGTTATGGCACTGAGTTCAGAGAAAAGGGTTACTTATGCTTGATAACCTGGAAGTTTTTGTAACAGTAAACTCTGACGCTCCGCTATGAAAATCAAGAAAATCCCTCAGGCAAAATAAACAAAAACAAAACACCCCACGACCCCTGGAGGTACAGCGCATTCGTATCTTTACGGCTCTATTTTGTTTTGATAATTAAACACTGATGCAGCTTAATGCCAGCGGGATGATGAAGGTCCTCCGATCAAGCTGTTGTTGTAAAACATTCCGAAAACAAAAGCCGCGATCAGCGCTGCAGGAGGCGGCCGCTTTCTTACGTGCAGTCCTGATTGAAGGAGGCGCAGAGAGGGGCGATGCGGGCTCCCTCTCCCCCGGCATCACTCTGGCTCATTGTCAGCCCTCCGCATCCAAGCCTTGGGCGCCGCGCCCGGCTCTTAAGCGGCGACTTCGAACAGCAGCTCCGCGGCCATTCAGCCCCGCTCGCCAATCAGGGCAACCAGCAGCTGTCAAAGGCTGACGTCATCCTCCACTTCCCATTGGCCAAGGGGGGGCCTCACGTGGCCATGGAGCCGCGCCCCCCTCCAGCAGGGCCGAACCCTATTGGATGAAAGCCCTCGAGCCTTGCCCTCAATCTCTGGTTCCCCAATTGCTGGGCAAAACGTGAGACATTGCTCCATTCTCAAGCCCATCAGTTCTGTTCACACAGTGTGTGCTGACATTTCATTGGCATGTTTCGTGGGTTCATTGGAGTCCAGCAAGGTTTCATGGCTGTTTTCAGATATTTTCTATTTCAACCTGTTATGACACACATCTAGAGGAGGCGGGACTTGAATCCCTCACCTATTCTTTTCCCTCCCGCAACAGTGATAGGGCCCTCCTGCTGCTCATTTATCCACCAGCATCCACATCCTAAGGATCATCAACTGCAATTTCTGCCAGCTCCAGCACCTCCCCTCCCTTGTCAGCCTTCAGCCGGGACCATTCACTCTAGGACACCTTGGACGACTCTCCACCATTCTCATCAGTCCCCACACTCTCATGGTACTTTGCAATGCAATTGCAGAAAGTCTAACACCTGCCAATGTAACTCCTCCCTTCATACCATCCAAGGCCCCAGGTGAAACAGCGATTTACCTGCTCTATACTCAATCTAGTCACCTGTATTTGCTGGTCACAATGCAGTCTGCTCTACACTGGGGAGTCGAAATGCACACTAGGCAATTGCTTTGCGAAACACCTACCTTCTATCTGCAAAAATGACTGAGCTTTCCTGTTGCCTGCCACCTCAGCATGACCATGTTCCCTCGCCAACATCTCTGTCTCAGGCTTGTTGCAGTACTCCAGCGAAGCTCAGCGCAAACTGGAAGAACACTTTCCACTTGGGGACGCTGCAGCTTTCTGGCCTCAATATTGAGTTCAACAATTTTAGGGTCTGACCACCTTTTCCAATGTCTTTACCATAACCCCCACGCACCACACCTTGTCATCACATACGCTTCCAACACAAACAATCCATTGTCAGCCACTAATGGTTGCCATTAGCAGCTATTGATTCTCCCAGCCTGACCTTTATCCATTTATTTGTCTGTCCAACTGTTTTTCTCTCTCTCTGGGCTCGAACTCCATCTATTGTTTACTCCTTCCCCCCTTCCCCATCCCATCTTGAGCATTTAAGACCATAAGACATAGGAGCAGAAGTTAGGCCATTCAGCCCATCATGTCTGCTCTGCCATTCAATCATGGCTGATAAGTTTGTCAACCTCATTCTCCCACTTCCTCCCCATAAGCCTTGATCCCTTGACAATCAAGAACCTATCTATCTCAATCTTAAATACACTCTATGACCTGGACTCCACAGCCTTCTGTGGCAGTGAATTCTATAGATTCACCACTCTCTGGCTGAAGAAGTTTCTCCTTATCTCTGTTTTAAAAGGTGTCCCTTTTACTCTAAGGCTGTGTCCTTGAGTCCTAGTCTCTCCTACCAATGGAAACATCTTCCCAACATCCATTCTGTCCAGGCCATTCACTATTCTGTAAGTTTCAATTAGATCCCCCCTCATCCTTCTAAACTCCACTGAGTATAGACTCAGAGTCCTCGAACGGTCCTCAAATGTTAAGCTTTTCATTCCTGGGATCATTCTCATGAACTTCCTCTGAAATGCTCCAGGGTGAGTACATCCTTCCTGAGATATGGGGCCCAAAACTGTGCACAATATAGTACTCCAAATGTGGAGAAAGTGAGGACTGTAGATGCTGAAGATCAGAGATGAGAGTGTGGTGCTGGAAAAACACAGCAGGTCAATGTGGTCTAACCAGAGCCGTATAGAGTCTCAGAAGTACATCCCTGCTTCGATACTCTAGTCCTCTTGAAATAAATGCCAACATTATATTTGCTTTCCTAACTACCAACTCAAGCTGTAAGTTTACCTCGAGAGAATCCTGGGCTAGGACTCTCAAGTCCCTTTGCACTTTGAATTTCTGAATTTTCTCCCCATTTAGAAAATAGTCCTTGCCTCTATTCTTCCTATCAAAATGCATGACCTCACACTTCCCCATGTTAAAAATCACACAATACCAGCAAAGGTTTATAGAGTGAAATTTTAACTGAAATTATATATTGAAAAAGAAACGGGATTGTTTGTTAAGTCTCTCATCTTTTAGAACAGACATTTTGGTTTCAGTTCTTTCACATAAAAATCCCAGAACATTTTAAAGTTACGTTCTCAAGTGAACTTTCACAACTGGTGTCATATCGGCCCAGATAATGCATTTATATGTATGCGCACAGAAGAGTTTGTGGGGTGGATTTGAACGTGCAGAATTACATTTTATTTTGCTCAAAAACTGCATGAATCCATGTAAGATTCTGTAAATCTGTTTTTTAGATTAGAATCAGTCTGAACATTGTAGCATAGACAGTCTCACACAGGGCACCTCACATCTTAAACTTTTATTATAAATTCTGTGTCTTATGATCTTATACTCCACAACCACCTGATGAAGGAGCAGCACTCCGAAAGCTAGTGCTTCCAAATAAACCTGTTGGACTATAACTTGGTAGTATGTGATCTTTAATTTTGTACACCCCAGTCCAACACCAGCATCTCCAAATCATGACTTTCCCATGTTGTATTCCATTTACCACTTCTCTGGCCACTTTTCTAACCTGTCCAAATCCTTCTGCATCCTCCCTGCCTCCTCAATACTGCCCTTCATACTACAAATGACTCTAGATCCTCAGCAATGTGCTTGACACGTAATTGGCTTCTGAGATAATCTAGCAAGCCACTTAATTGTATTAAACTATTAAAATGTCTCAAAGAATAAAACTAGATGGACCAACTGATGTTGACGTAGGCACATGAAATGACAACAGGAAACTCAGCCCTGCAAAAAACTCATTAGTAACATCAGAATGCAAGTGCCAAAACTAGGAGAGCTGTCTCAAAGACTAGTTAACCAATACCAGACACAGTCATACTCACAGAATTGCCCTGGGAGTGTTCGACGTTGACTCTGGACCCCATGGCATCAGGTTAAAGATGGGCAAGGAAACCACCTGCTGATTACATCATTTACAACATCATGGCCTAGCACAACCCAACCTCAAGCCAATATATTAACCCTCGTTCAATGAAGACATTACTCCGGAGCAATATCAGGTATATCTAAAAATGAAGTGTCAACCTGGTGAAGCTATAACACAGCACTACACGCATACGAAGAACAAAGAAAAATTTACAGCCCAGGAACAGGCCCTTTGGCCCTCCAAGCCTCAGCTGATACAAATCTACTGTCAAACCTATTGCCCAATTCCTAAGCATCTGTATCCCTCTGCTCCCCACCTACTCATGCATCTGTCCAGATGCACCTTAAATTAATCTACCGTGCCTGCCTCTACCACCTCTGCTGGCAATGCGTTCGAGTGTAAAGTACTTTCCACGTGTATCCCCCTTAAACTTTTCACCTCTCACCTTGAACGCGGGACCTCTTGTTATTGAATCCCTCACCCTGGGAAAAAGCTTATTTATATCTACCCTGTCTATACCCTTCATGATTTTGTAGATCTCAATCGGGTCCACCCTCCATCTCCTTTTTTCTAATGAAAACAATCTTAACCTATTCAACCTCTCTTCATACCTAGCACCTTCCATACCAAGCAACATCCTTGTAAACCTTCTCTGCACCCTCTCCAAAGCGTCCACATCCTTTTGGTAACGTGGCAACCAGAACTTCACACAGTATCCTTAATGCGACCGAACCAAAGTCTTGTACAATTTTAACATGACCTGTCAGCTCTTATACTCAATACCCTGTCTGATGAAGGCAAGCATACCATATGCCTTCTTGACCACTCTATCCACCTGAGCAGTCACTTTTAGGGTACAATGGACCTGAACTCCCAGATCTCTCTCTCATCAACTTTTCCCAATGGTCTTCCATTTACAGTATAGTTTGCTTTAGAATTAGACTTCCCAAAATGCACCACCTCACATTTTGCCTGGATTGAACTCCTCCGCCCAACTCTCCAATCTATCTATATTCTCCTGTATTCTTTGACAGTCTTCAATGCTTTCTGCTACTCACCAATCTTCATGTCATCTTCAAATTTACTGATCAGACCAACAATGCTCTCTTTCAGATCATTTATGTCTATCACAAACAACAGTGGCCCCAGCACTGATCTCTGTGGAACGCCGCTGGTCACCTTTCTCCATTTTGAGAAACTCCCTTCAATTACTGCTCTCTGTCTCCTGTTGCTCAACCACTTCTTTATCCACCTAGCTAGAACACCCTGCACATCATGTGACTTCACTTTCTGTATTAGTTTACAATGGGGAACCTTATCAAATGCCTTACTAAAGTCATATATATGGCATCTACAGCCCTTCCTTTATCTATCAACTTGGTCACCTCCTCAAAGAACTCTATTAAGTTGGTAAGGCACAATTTCCCCTGGACAAAACCATGTTGCCTATCTCTGATAAGCCCATTCTTCTCCAAATATAAATAGATTTTATCCCTCAGTACTTTCTCCAGCAACTTTCCCACCACTGACATCAGGCTCTGTAATTAGGCTCTGTAATTACCTGGAATATCTCTACTATCCTTTTCATGCAAGGGAGCAACATGAGCAACCCTCCAGTCCTCTGGCACTTCACCTGTGTTTAAGGATGCTACAAAGATATCTGTCAGGGCCTCAGCTATTTCCTCTCTCGCCTCCCTCAGCAACCTGGGATAGATCCCATCTGGTCCTGGGTATTTGTCCACCTTAATGTCCTTTAGCCTACCCAACACATCTTCCCTCCTTATGTCAACGTGATCCAAAATAAACAAACTTCTATCTCTAATCTCAACATTCTTGTCCCTCTCCTCAGTGAACACTGATGCGAAGTAATCGTTGAGAATCTTACCCATTTTCTTAGGTTCGACACACAACCTTCCTTCCTTATCCTTCAGTGGACTAACCCTTTCTCTAGTTACCTTCTTACTTCGTATATACGAATAAAAGGCCTTGGGATTCTCCTTAATTCTGCTCGCTAAAGTTATTTCATGACCCCTTTTAGCCCACTTGATTTCTCATTTAAGATTGTTCCTATTCTCCTGATATTCCTCCAAGGCATGTTCTGTTCTTAGCTGCCTGGACCTTATGTATGCTTCCCTTTTCCTCTTGGCTAGTCGCATGATTTCTCCTGTCATCCACGATTCACGAATCTCGCCTTTCCTATCCCTTATTTTCAAAGGGACATACCTATCCTGCATTATCTTCGACCTATCTTTGAAAGCATAACATTTATCAAATGTGGACTCCTCTTCAAATAGCTGCTCCCAATCCACATTCCCAGCTCCTGCCAACTTTTGATATAATTGGCCATGGCCCAGATTAGTACTCTTCCCTTAGGGTCACTCTCACCTTTGTCTGCGAGTACCCTAAAACTTACAGAATTGTGGCCACTATTCCCAAAGAAATCCCCCACTGCAACTTCTACCACCTGGCCTGGCTCATTCCTCAACACTAGGTCCAATATGGCCCCTTTCCTCATCAGACTCTTGACATATTGCTCTAGAAAACTTTCCTGGATGCTCCTTACAAATTCTGCCCCATCTAGATCTCTAAGTGTATCCCAGTCAATGGTGGGAAAATTAAAATCTCCCATCACCACCACTCTTTGCCTCTACATCTTTTCATAATCTGTTTACCTATCTATTCTTCTACCTCATGCTCACTGTTGGAAGGCATGTAATACAGCCCCAACAATGTAACTGCACTCTTCTTATTTTTTAGCTCTACCCACAATGTCTCACTGCTCAGTCCCTCTATAGTGTCTTCCTTTAGCATAGCTGTGATATTAGCCCTGACCAGCAATGCAACTCCTTCCCCCCCCGCCACACCTCCACCTTTTACTTCGCTCCCTCTCCTGTCAGAAGCGTCTATAACCTGGAACATTTAGTTGCCAATCATGTCCTTGGTTCAACCAAGTCTCTGTGATCACAATGACGTCATACTCTCAGGCACCAATCAAAGCCCTCTGTTCATCTGCCTTACTCACTATACTCCTTGCATTAACATATGTGCACTTCAGGCTGCTTGTTCTTTTGCATTCATCTTCTCTCTGCCTACTCTTCCCCTTGGTAATGCTAACTTCATGAACCTTACAGTCTATAGTTTCCACTTCACTATCTAGTACTAGCCTTCTCTTCTGGTTCCTACATTATTTTAAAACCTCCCCAACTGCAGTAGCAAAAACTCCCCCAAGGACATTAGTTCCAGTCTGGTTTAGGTGTAGACCATCCAATTTACAATAGTCCCACCTTCCCCAGAACCGGTCCCAATGTCCTACAAATCTGAAGCCCTCCCTCCTAAACCATCCCTCACACCACGTGTTCATCCTGCCTATTCTTTCATTTCTACACTGGCTAGCACATGGCACTGGTAGCAATCCCGACATCACTACCTTTGAGGTCCTCCTCTTTAACTTCTCTCCTAGCTCCCTGAATTCTGCTTTCAGCTCCTCATCTCATCTTTTACTTCTATCCTTGGATCCTATATGCACCACAACAACTGGCTGTTTACCCTCCCTTTTCGGGATGTTCTGCAGCCAATCGGTAACATCCCTAACCCGAGCACCTGTTGGGACGGACCCGTAGGGTCTCGTCTCCACGTGTTCTTTGGAAGGAGAGATCACACCGGCTAGAGTTTGGAGCAAAAACACCGTTTATTACAGAGTCAAGACTGGCAAGCTATACAACGAATTCAAGAGCATGCAATTCGTCGGAGAAGGCGTTCTGTCTTCCTCTACGGACCTGGAGCAGTTATACTTCGCGCTTCCTCGAGTTCCCGGTCAGGTTCCCCTCGTTCGGTTCTCTCATTGGTCGGTTCACCTGTCTGTGAAGGGATTAGTGTCTCTATTGGCTGCCCCGAGATACCTGTCCAGCTCCCGCTGTGCTGAACAATGGGTAGACATCCTGGGTTCAGCAGTTTCCGATCTTGTAATTTAAAAGTTTATTGTTTGGAAGGGTTTCCTCATTGCTATGCGTCTGGCCGTCTGGGCGTTCACAATAGTTCTCCATAGTTGAATATACAGGTATTATCATTTAACACAGGACCCGAATGAGTTTGACGTCAGCGGAGGCATTAACAAGTACTTTATTAATCAAGTGTAGTATCGGTGCGATTTACACTATCCGATAGTTACCAGTTTCCTTTATTAACAATGAGATTGTAACAGGGTGATCTGAAACTGACGGACATGTTCTAATCCCCAAGGAATGTGGCCTCAGGCAGACAGTCCTGCAGTGGCTGGGTTTACTTTACATGGCTGTGTTTTAGCTGGTATCTGACAGTGTCTGCTTTAATAATGGTGCTCCCCTCCCTAGCCCCAATGTAGGTACCCCGATAGCAGATTATCCCCAACATTCCCTCCCTTGGCCTCGAGAGAGGCCACACCCCCTTATCCCGTAAGGAACGGAACCCCACGAGGCGACCGGTGTCCGGTGTTGTATCGACCGGACTCACCGGTTCTAAGGAGACAGTCATGTGGGGATGAAGGGTGCCCTGAAAAACGCGCCGCTACACAATTAAGCAATAGATAGTCACAGCTGCATGCTAAGCTAAACTAATAGTTGAAGTAATTGAGGCAGTGTCTGCAGAAATAACGAAAAGCACAGGATTAGACAAGCATTGCAATAAGTCATTCAGAGCTGGCGAAATGTACGCGAGTGCGTTAGAATGAGTAAGCCATTTAGTAAAAGCAAGTCTGTAGTCCAAAGAGCCGGCAAATGTAAATAGGCGTTGTAAGTTTGGAAAGGGAGTAGGAACAGCCTGGTACCAGCAGTTAGGTACCTGCTAGAGATCTGAAACCCAGTGTGAAACTGTACTGTGCCCCGGTGGTCCAGTAGATCAGTATGCTCCAGAGAGCAGCAGTGCTGTCCAACCGTCCGACACGGATGCAAGCAGGCAGAAATCTCATCAAATGGAGACGAACGGAGGCCACCCGTTCCGATGTCAATGCGCGACTGTGCCTGTCTTAGGTTGTCCCTCACCCGAGGGATCTTACCCGTCATTGGCTAACCAGTCGTGCTGCATTGAGCAATAGATGGCGACATCCATTTCACCGCCACAAGGACAGACGTGGGCAGCTCAGTAGCATGGTCAGTGGCCTCCGAGAGTGGCTGAGGCCAGTCAGGAATATTGGACAGTCCGCAAGGGCCGCTTGCGAGAACAGCAGTGTTTCGATTGCCAGGGCGCACAGTACATCTCCCCCACCCGCTGTTATGGAAGGATCAATTCACATATCCCCAATTTAGACGGGCAAAATAAATGAGTAGGGGCTCTTTGGACAACCAGGCTTCATTCAATGTACATGAAGATGAAAATTTAGTCATGATCACAACAGGATGCACAACAGGATCATATGAATTCGAAAGAAAACCATTGAGGGATTGACACGCACCGGTGAGATAGAATTTACTACGCCCAACCCGTGAGCTCATGCAACGGCGGTAATATGCCAATGGGGAAAAGAACTGGGAGGTCCCCACTCGCCAGCCCTTATCGCAACCAGCCGTAAGCAAGAAACCCGGTATCATGGCTCACGAGCGGAAGTCGCATTACAGCATGTATTGGATATGTCCCTGTCCGTTTTGTAGGAGGTCACACACAGGCTGTCGTGTTGTTGGAGTTGGTGGCAGCGGCGTCTCCTGGTGGAGCTCAACGTATGGGGGTCCGGTTGAAAAGTAATGATACCTCATCACCTTTAAATCAGTGAGATGGGGCTGTGGGAATGCAGTAAAAAGGAGTCCCCGCATCACCAGGGTGATATATGGCAGGGTCAGTCAGGAACTATGTGACTACTATGGGAAATAAAGTGTTGTGTTGTATGGGGTCTTTGGGGCGGCATGTCTGGGAGACCGGAATGGACGGGAGGCAGTCCCCAAATTCTCCTGTCAGTACTCCTGAACATAAGGTCTGTGCTCATGTGGACTGTCAAATGCAACCAGGAAGAGTGTACTCAACCATTTGTGTAAGAGGAATGGGGGGGGCAGATATAAAAAGACAATGGTGAAAATAATGAAGGTAGTCTGAAACCCTTAACCATTCCTATGAGTTGCGGACCTGTACGTGGCAGTATTTCAATTAAAAATATCCAGCAAAAGGAGTCACATAAAAATAGAGAGAACTCTGTGTGAGGTGGAAGGAGTGGTTTCATGTAAGGGAAAGGGTACAACTTTACACAAAGGAAGTCAGAGGGATTCGTGATCTCAAATCAGAGAAAAAAGGCTCCCCAGCACGGGCTGCCACAAAAAGGCAGTCGAGGCAGGGGTAGCCAGATTATACTATAGGTGTTTTAATGTTCGTCGAATTACGAAGAGGCAGAGGAAAAATGTAAAAAACGTAATCATGACACTGGTCCAGTGTCGGTGAGGTAATTGCGGGGAGCAGTCACGCAAAAGGTGTCAAGTCGC
The DNA here is from genome assembly GCF_020745735.1 of Hemiscyllium ocellatum. Taxonomy (NCBI): domain Eukaryota; kingdom Metazoa; phylum Chordata; class Chondrichthyes; order Orectolobiformes; family Hemiscylliidae; genus Hemiscyllium; species Hemiscyllium ocellatum. The sequence goes on along the minus strand of NC_083425.1, from coordinate 20,785,787 downwards.
AATATTCTGACAAAGTTAAAATCAAGTGTGCGCAGACTGTGGAAGACAATTAGTAGGATAATCCGTGTCCCTCTGAGCAGCAGCACTACACGGGGTAGATGAAAGTCGGGACACTGATGCAAATGCAAGATAGTACGAGTGGCAGTTATGACTCGGTGGGAATGTGTGCTCGCAGCTGCAGGAGCGCAGGCGCCTGTATGTTTTAAAACGCAATGTTTGAAGAGTAAAAACATTCGTCCAGGAGTTGTGTCGAAAAAATAGAGTAAGTCCCTCAAGAGGGAAATGGGATTGGTAATAGTGAGAAGGGAACCACAATAGACTGCATAGGGGAAGGCAAACGGTACGCTTTGATAATGCACAGTAAGGGACTCAAGTAGTTTCGATTAGCACACCGGGGAACTGCCGGTGCTCGGGGCGCACAACCAATGGTGTTGTCGTAGGACAATCGTTCGATGAGGCGCCCATGGAGACCGTTTAGTATAAAGGTGGAAATGATGGGGATCCCCATCAACTCTGTGGTAATAGGACAATAGAGCAGGTGAAATTCCAGTGTGTGGTTAGGGAAGACAAAGCGCAGGAGATGCCCCTAGCCTCACAGGGCGTGCAGAATAAGCGGCAAGGTACCCGGGAACCCCCTTTAGCAAGCAGGGCGGGATTGTTGCCCTCAGACACTTGGGTAGGATATTGGAGCGATCCGCGACTGTGAGGCAGAAAGTATTGGTAACATCAGGAAAGGCGCCTATACAATGGAGAAAGACCAATGTAGATAAAAAGGGGGTTGAGCCACCAGCTAAAGGGCACAACCTTATCCTGGCAGCTATTTGCCAGCTCGAAGCGGAGTCCATGATAAACAAGAGGGATCTCTTAAAATGCGGCTGAATGAAGAGTGTAGAGAGCGGAATAAAGTACACGAAGAGTAAGGATATCAGTGAAATGGACCCATGTCGGGCCGTGTCAAGGTGGGGCTGCATGTTTCCAGCTCAGACTGCACCTCCCCATCAGGCCGTGTCTCATCGAGTGATTTTAGAGATATATTAGGTTCTGCTGACCTGGAGCAATGAGAGAAGTGGTGCGTGTAGTGGCGTATGTGTTCCCAGCCAGCTCGGTACAGGATATGATGATGATGATGATGGAGCAGGGCCGTTCTCACCGGGAGCCTCATGAGCAAAGCAAAACTCTGGGCAATTGGGAGATTTGCGGTGGTGTGAGGGGGCTTGTTGCCCTGAATGAGGCGCAGAACGAGAGGTGCAAGGACGATCCTGGCCTAATGAAGAACCTGCTTGTGAGAGGGGCCGTGTGCTCTAGCCAAAGGAGTGTGCGCAGGTGCTGCGGGCATGTTGGAAAGGAGACAGAGAAAGAGAGAATCTCAAAAAGCTGGTCAGACAGATCAGGACAGAAATTGGCTGTGCAGCAGTTTCCTACGTGAAATACATAAAGACTTGATGAATTTGGGGGGAGTAGCAGCCTTTAAAAGATACCCCTAGGAGAGGATTCATAGAGGAACCTGGTCACCCTGCCGTTCTCAGTGCGAACCTGTGCGTCGCAAAAGATTGAACAGATGAATTGGCGAGGAGTACTCGCAGTTGAGGAGACTGAAGGATTTGGGCAGGGCATGAGGGTTGGGAAGTCCTGGTAGCAAACCTCAGGGAGTATGAGAGTTGGGAAGTCCTGGTAGCAAACCTCAGGGAGTATGAGAGTTGGGAAGTCCTGGTAGCAAACCTCAGGGAGTATGAGACTTTGGAAAGAAGATGGGGCGCAGAGCACAGCAGTAGAAGCATAATGAGTGAAATGCCCTAATGGAGAGATGAGGCCAGAAGATGAGTTACTGTGTCCTGGTAGGAAACCTCAGGGAGCTGAAAACTTTCTATTCAGTGAGACCCATGCAGGCTGAGTGAAAGATAAAGCTAAGACGACCTCCGATCCGGCGGTGAACATAAAGTGTGTAGGTTTGGGAGGAGACGATGAAGGGGTGTGACCACGGCGTGGGGAATGGAGAGCGGGGTGTAGGATAGGGCAGTACAATCGGCAAGAGGAGTCTGTACTAGATTCCACTGGGGAAGGTTTGGTAGTGTCAGGCAGTTACAGGTTGCATATTCAAAGCATCGGAGAGTGTAGCTTCAGCCAGGTAGACTGGCTGGCATCTTCACCCCGCACGGTTGCCAATACCCGCTTTAAGGGGTGGAAATGGCAGTGTCTGTTGCAGTGGTAGTGCTCCCCTCCCTAGCCGCAAACTTGAGGAGGGGGGCAAGTAGCAGGGGGAAATTGCTTAAAATGAGCGTCCATAATGCTTTAGCGAAAGAAAAAGTCTGTGGACTCGGGAGAAAAGATAAAAATGGGTTCGTGAGAGGGGGCAGAAAAATTTGGAGGGCATAGACGGAAGAAGGAGTAGGTGGGCCCCCCCTCGTTCTTGGCACTTTGTGAAGACGAGGGGAAAAGGGATGGCCTAAACACCCATGTCGGCGGACAAAAAGATGAGTGAGCGGCCGCGAGGAAGAGAGATGGGCCAAGCACCCTGCTGTGTGCTGAGTAGCAGGTCCTAGTTGAAGGTCTGAGGCCTGTGACCAGCGGGGGAAAAAGAGAGAGAGAGAGACAAAAATAAGTGGGTTGGGGGATATTTGGGCAGTGGGACGGCCAAACACTGGACATACAAAACATTGTAAATGAAAACGCACAGTATGGTGATACGGCAATGCGCATGTTGTTGGTCGGGACGTTATAGTTAAAAGTAAAAGGTACAACCTGTCAAACAAGATGTGGTTAGAGGCATGATTCATATCGACATCCCAGTAACTGAAGAAGACCTGTTCATCGAGTAATCCCATGGAGTAGGGCAATGACTCTTGAGAGACCCATCGGTGTAGTGGTGGCGCGGTAGTTGAGTTAATAGGGTGGCGGAACGTCCGCAGGCGAGCAGCCCCTTCTAGACTGTGCAATCCTGCCAAGAGTGAGCATTCGCGCCAAAAGCGAACGGGCACCGCCCCAACTGAACGTTCGCGCCAAAAGTCAGCTGGCCCCGCCCAACCTGGGCCTTCGCGCCAAAAGCAAGAAAGCCCGCCAAGAACTAAGGTGACCCGCCCAGAGAAGGGTGACCCGCCAAAACCAGGGTGAGCACGGGACAACCCGGAATTTACCGTCTTAGGATTCCACAACCGTAGTGTTATTAAAATAAAAAGCTCCACCATCCCTTCCTGCGCCCCCTCCCTACATCCAGGTATTCCTTTCCAAGTATAAGAGTAATTAAAAGTGATAGCGGGGGGACAAGCGGTATTTAATCCTAAAAATCAAGACGAGACTATGGAGAAAAATCCCAGACCATTAAGTTATCAATCCCAAACCGCTAAGTGTAGAGAACAACACTCACGTACTCCGACACCAGTAAAACTGCTTTCGGCTGCTGGGCGGCTTCCCACGGTCCCTCTCCATCACTCAGGCTGTCGGCGCCGGTCCACTGTACACCGAGACCTGGGATGGAACATTTGCTGCGACACCTCCGTTCGCCACGTCTGGTAAAAATCACTGCACTCACTCACTCACTGGGCCGGCCCCACACTGGTTTTCATCCACATACATGCCAAGCCACGCATACTGTCGGTGTGTCCGTACCCTCGTCTCCGTCTGTCGCAGTCCCTCATCCCCGGTTTTAGTTACATGTTTCGAGGCATTACATCCTCGGCGGTCCGAAATCAAGTCCCCCATGGCGGATCTCACCTGGTGGGTACCGCTTTAAAAACAGTGCGTCTTTCAAAAGCCTGACCTTCGCGTGGCAGATCTCTGCTCTTAACAACCGGTCTAAGGCAGACGCCTGTGCAGGTAAACCCTATCCAGGAGATGAGATCCGCCCTCTGTCCCCTTAGGATGCTAGCAGCGAGTGTGTCTATCGATAGTTGTCAGAGTTAAAGTGCTTATTAAAAAGAGAAAGGATCCAATCAGTCAAGTGCGGTCAGTGCTGTATTAATTAATTTCAAAAAGCGTCCAGGCTTCGTAAGCCACGCTGTACCTTAACTCAGAAAGCTGCGTCCAGGATCCGAAATCCACGCATTAACTTAACTCAAAAACCACGTCCAGGATCCGAAATCCACGCATAAAACTCAACTCAAAAAACTGCGTCCAGGATCCGAAATCCACGCATTAACTTAACTCAAAAACCGCGTCCAGGATCCGAAATCCACGCGTAAAACTCAACTCAAAAACTGCGTCCAGGATCCGAAATCCACGCATTAACTTAACTCAAAAACCGCGTCCAGGATCCGAAATCCACGCGTAAAACTCAACTCAAAAAACTGCGTCCAGGATCCGAAATCCACGCATTAACTTAACTCAAAAACCGCGTCCAGGATCCGAAATCCACGCGTAAAACTCAACTCAAAAACTGCGTCCAGGATCCGAAATCCACGCATTAACTTAAGGCTAGCCATGGGTCAATTAGTCACTTCAGTACCGCGAAAACAGGCAGGTATTAGTGAAGAAGTGAGAAAATAGCTTACCAGTATGGACTCTGCAACGTTGCTGCCAAACTGATTTAAAAGTACTGTTTGTGTTGGTGAGGATCAGGGAGCAGACAAAGACTGACTAACTAAAAGAAATTTACCTACTGGAAGTCTTTGCTTTAACAGGCGCTTCCTCACCTTTTGAAAGTTCGGCCAAAAGTTTGTCTGCCCTCCGGTCCGCCAACGTGGCCAACTTGCGGTCGTCTCTTTCCCTTCCCACGTTCAGGCTCATCAGCTGTTGGGACGGACCCGTAGGGTCTCGTCTCCATGTGTTCTTTGGAAGGAGAGATCACACCGGCTAGAGTTTGGAGCAAAAACACCGTTTATTACAGAGTCAAGACTGGCAAGCTATACAACGAATTCAAGAGCATGCAATTCGTCGGAGAAGGCGTTCTGTCTTCCTCTACGGACCTGGAGCAGTTATACTTCGCGCTTCCTCGAGTTCCTGGTCAGGTTCCCCTCGTTCGGTTCTCTCATTGGTCGGTTCACCTGTCTGTGAAGGGATTAGTGTCTCTATTGGCTGCCCCGAGATACCTGTCCAGCTCCCGCTGTGCTGAACAATGGGTAGACATCCTGGGTTCAGCAGTTTCCGATCTTGTAATTTAAAAGTTTATTGTTTGGAAGGGTTTCCTCATTGCTATGCGTCTGGCCGTCTGGGCGTTCACAATAGTTCTCCATAGTTGAATATACAGGTATTATCATTTAACACAGGACCCGAATGAGTTTGACGTCAGCGGAGGCATTAACAAGTACTTTATTAATCAAGTGTAGTATCGGTGCGATTTACACTATCCGATAGTTACCGGTTTCCTTTATTAACAATGAGATTGTAACAGGATGATCTGAAACTGACGGACATGTTCTAATCCCCAAGGAATGTGGCCTCAGGCAGACAGTCCTGCAGTGGCTGGGTTTACTTTACATGGCTGTGTTTTAGCTGGTATCTGACAGTGTCTGCTTTAATAATGGTGCTCCCCTCCCTAGCCCCAATGTAGGTACCCCGATAGCAGATTATCCCCAACACACCTGTGAGGCAACGTACCATCCAGGAGTCTTGTTTTTGGCCACAGAACTGCCAATCTACTCTTACAATAGAATCCCCTATGACTATGGCCCTAGGACTCTTTCTCCTGCCCCTCTGAACAGCAGTGCCCACCACGATGCCACGATCCTGGCAACTGCTGCCCTGCCCTGGTGAGCCATTTCCTCCAACAGTATCCAAAACGGTATACCTGTTTTTGAGGGAGATGACCGTAGGGGACACCTGCACTGCCTTCCTATTCTTTCTATTCCTTTTGATCACCCATTCTCTGTCTCCCACAGCAATTCTAACCTGCGATGTGTCCAATTTATTAAACATGCTATCCAGGACCTCCTCAGCATCACGGATGCTCCCCAGTGAGTCCATCCGCAGCTCCAGAGCCGTCATGCGGTCAAACAAGAGCTGCAGCTGGACACACTTCTTGCACGTGTAAGTGTCAGGGACGTCAGCCACGTCCCTGAGCTCCCACATCAAGCAAGAAACACATGCCACGGGTCTGAGTTCTCCTGCCATTGTAAGCCTTAACTTTATATCAACTAACTAAAACTAAACAGTGCATTTAAGTATGAAAGGAAAAAAAGCCTTACCTTACAGAGTCCTTTTCTTCTGGTTAGAGGAGGGGGGCAGGAGGGAGATACTACACGCGTTTAGCTGCTGCCCAAATACATACTAAGTCCTGAACTGCAGTGGTTCAAGAAGGCAGTTCACCAGCACCATCTCAAGAGCAGTCAGGGATTGGCAAGGAATGCTGGTCGAGGCGTAAAAGCCTATCTCTCCGAATGAATGAATCTTTTCCAAAAAAATTCAGCTCCAACCAGCTCTATCTTTCCTGTTAGTGGAAACAATCTTTAAAATCTTATCTGGAGTTTTGCCAATATGTCAGTATCTTTTTTGAGTGATTGGTACCAGAACTAGACATATCTATATCATTAATTTTACCATTTTAAAAATTCTATTGTTCTAAAAGTGAACTCCAATATTTTGCAATGCTTGACATACAAACATATGAACAAGAAACAGAAGTGGGCAAAATGAACACTCTGCAGATCCTCAAGCCTGCTCTACCATTTAATGAGGTCATGGCTGATCTGACTATAAACTCAATGTGCATTCCCGCCTCCTTGGTAACCTTTCATACTAATCTCATAAAAACACAAGTGCTAGAATGCTCAAATTCTTCTGCATCTCCTGGCTCTGCAATCTACCACCATTTAGATAATAAGCTTCTTTTCTACTCTTCCTGCCAAAGTGTACGATTTTGCATTTTTCTCCATTATATTCCATTTATCAGATCTTTTCCCACTCTCAGAACTTAACTATAACTTTCTTGTATTCCTTATGTCCTTTTCACAACCTTACTTTCCTAACTGTCTTGTGTCATCAACAAATTTGGCAACCATTTTCTGTGTCCCTTCATCCAAGTTATATATATATATAATATGAATTACTAACAGTTGAGGCCCTAGCTCTGAACCCTGTGACACACCACTATTACATCTTGCCAATCTGAAAAAGACCCATTTATGTCTCCTGTCCACATCCTGTTGGCCAGCCGATCGTCTGTTTTTGAGAGTACGTTATCCCTATACCATGAGCTCTTATTTTCCACAATAACCTTTGATGTGGCTCTATTTCAAATTCTTTCAGGAAATCTAAGTACAGCATGATTCCCTATTATTCACTGCACATGCAACTTTCTCATAGAACTCCTATAGATTTGTTAAACATAATTTCCCTTTCACAAAACCACATGAACTCTGTCTGATCACCATGAACTTATCTAAGTGCCTTCCTATAACTTTAACAATAGTTTCTAAAACTTTCATTGTGACAGATGTTAAGCTAACTGGCTTGTAGTTTCCTGCTTTCTGTCTCCCTCCATTTTAAATAGAGGAGTTATATTGCTCCCTTCCAATCTATTGGCACTTTCCTTGAATTTCTGGAGTTTTGGAAAATTGAAACCAATGCATAAACATCTCACTGTCACTTCTTTTAAGACTGCATGATGAAATCCATCAGGACTCAATCATTTTTTAGCCCACAGCTCGAACAATTTACTCAGTACCCCTCCTCTGGTGATTCTGATTTTCCTGAATTCTGCCCTCTCTCTCATATCCTATTTTTGGATGTTACTTGTATCTTCTACAGTGAAGATCGATGCGGAATACCTGTTCAACTGTCCTGCTATATGCTTATTTTCCATTATCTGCTGTCAGGCATTAATTTTTATAGGTTCAACACTCACTTTGTTAACTTTTTTCTATACTAAATATTTATAGAAGCTCCTACTGTTTATCTTTAATGTTCAGCAAGCTTTCTCTCGTTCTCTTTTTTCCTTCCTTATTAATTCTTTTGTCATTTTTCCCAGTTTGTTTTCTGTCTGATCTTATGACTTGGCACCTATGTTTGCTCAATTAAATTCTTTTCTTTTATACTACTTTTATTCCTTTCTGATTAAGGATGGATTTTGGGTTCATCCCTTGTAATTTTTCTAACTCGTTGGAATGCACCTTTTCTGTGCACTTCAAAATATCCCCTTAAATGTCAGCAACTGCATCTCTATTGACTTTCTCTTTAAGCTAATATGCCAATTTACATTGGGCAGCCCTGCTTTTATATCTTGGTCATTCCCTTTAGTTAAGTTCTTTAAAATTGATCTTGGATCCACTTATTTCTCACTCAAAATTCCAGTTTGGTAGCATTTGAAAATATTAGTCTCATATTTCTAATTCATGTTTAAATATCATAAACAGTGGGGAAAATACTATTTTCAGCAAATTGAACAACATTTTCTGCATTCCCTACCATCCACTTTTGTTTTGTAACCATCTCCCAGTTTATTTTGCTATTCAGCCAATTCCACATGCCTTGACCACTGTCTGAACTCTATTATATAGCCTCCTATTGAAGGCTTTCTGACAGCTCATGTATTCACATTCACTGTATTGCCTTTGTCTGTTGTTTTGGTAACTTATTGAATTAATTCAATCAAATGTGTAAACATAATCTTCTTTATAGAAATTCATATGAACAGCAACATCAATCACTGTATTCAGAAGAGGAGAACTGATTTAAAAAATATTTTCAAATTCAGCCACAAGCTATTTTATATCTATCTATAATTAGGCAGAATTATTTTATAAAATCACATGCAAAACACAATACCTCAGACAAAGCAATATTTTCATAGTATTGCAGTAAAAAATTATGTAATGTGCTAAAATCTTGGAGTGAGGTTTAAGCATCCAATTGATTATATAGATTTGAGTGCTATTGACTGAACCAAGTTAACCGTTTTCATTAAACATATTTCACTGAAATACGTTTTCTTCACCTGCCATTATGTGACATTCAAGTTCTGCGAGATACAAAACATGCATTTGTAATTTCTAAAAATAGTGATTCATAGTGAGATTGTTTTTATATATATTCATGGGACATGGGCATCACTGGCTAGTCCAGCATTTGTAGCCTGTCCCTAGTTGCTGGTGATGAGCCACTTTCTAGAACCACTGAAACCCATGTGCTGTACATAGATCCACAATGCCCTCAAGGAGGGCAGGATTTTGACACAACAACAGTGAAGGAACAGCAATATATTTTCAAATCAGCATGGTAAGTGGCTTAGAGGGAATCTTGCAGGCAATGGTGTTCCCATGTATCTGCTGCCGTTGTCCTATTAGATGGAAGTATTCATGGGTTTGTAAGGTGCTGTCCAAAGGTCTTGGTGAATTTCTGCAGTGCATCATGTAGATAGTACACACTGCTGCAGCTGTGCCTTGGAGATGGAAGGTCTAGATATTTATGGATGTGGAGTTAAATCAAGCAGGCTGCTTTGTTCTGGATGATGTCAAGCTTCTTGAGTGTTGTTGGAACTGCACCCATCAGGCAACTGAGGAGTATTCCATCACATTCTTGACTTATGCCTTGTAGATGGTGGACAGGCGTTGAGACGTTAGGAGGAGACTTACTTGCCACAGTATCCCTAGCCTCCTCTTTTAGCCACTGTAGTGATATGTATAGTTCCACAAGTAATGAAGAAGTTGCTCTGGGAATCCTCACCATGACTCTGAGTGCCATGGAGTCTCATGGCATCAGATCAAACATTGGCAAAAAAAATCCTGCCTATTATCTTCTACCACTCTCAATGAACTGATAAAATCAGCACTATGCTGAACACACTTGGAAGTAGTACAGAGGAGCAAAAGCATAAAATGTACTCTGGTTGCGAAACCTCAGTGTTTATCACTAAGAATGGCTTGGTGGCACCACTGTTGTCTGATTGGCTACATTTGGAAGGACACAATTGCCACACTAGATTTTCAGCAGATGGTGAAGGATCTAATAAGACAGAAACACCAAAACTTATCCTCATAAACCAACCTGATGCCATTTTGTCTACCCATGGCAATGTTGTCAGGGTGACCATCACGGAGCCCTTGTGGAAATAAAGTTCACACTTCACACTAAGAATACATCCATGTGTGGTACTACGATCATTCTAAATGGGATCGATTCAGCATACATACTCAGTTAATATCTGGTCATCTGTGAGGTATTGTGGGCTATGATGAGACTACAGCAGAATTGTATATAAGCATAATCTGTAACATCAGGATCTGCCACATTGCTCACTCTACCATTACCATTAAGTTGGAAAATCTGTTGTAAGAATGTTCAAAGATGAATATTGAGCAGATGTTTGTAGCCATTACCTTTATTGAAACCATCTAAATAATAAACAGCACAGCACGAGATCTCTGTATGATTGCATTAGTGTAAGACCATCCCCATATCGAATATCACATGACTTGGCTTCACTGTTGATGATTTCATCAGCTATTCTCTCGATAGCTGCTTCCCTTAAATGACAGGATCAAACCTAACTTAACAAGGAGTGCAGAGAATCATGCCAAGAACAGCACCATATATAGCAAAAATGGTAGGTCAATCTTGTGAAGCCTCATCATAGAACAACATGCATTGTAAGAGATATTTGAAAAACAAAGTTAAGAGATCCTGTAATCAATAGCTATTAAAATTCTGCAGTCCAGCCATCTTCAAGCACAAATAGCGATGGACAATTAAACAATTAACAGTAGGAGAAGGGACTGTGAATATTCCCTCTCCCAGTTATGTGGGAGCCATGTACAATAGTGAAGAAAACAAGGCTGAAGTATTTAAAACAATTTTCAACTGTTGCCAAGTATAGGTCATTCTGCAATAACACATGCTTCATTAACACAAATTTGCCATTATACGATTGATGAATTGGGAACATTGTTTCTATAGTGTGAACTTTTAAAGCATGTATTGGTTATAATGCGATTCCAGCCCCATTAGTTTAAATGGTGCTGCTATTACATCATTTTCTTATGACATGGGATTATATGAGAATGGAGCCAACGCGTTAGAGCAGAACCGACTGTAGCTGATCCACCTCAGCTTCCTCCTCAGGTTCCCAGCATCACAGGTACCAATTTTTTAGCCATGGGATTTTTTGGTTTCCAAAGACACTGGTCAGTGTAAACCGCTTCCAGTAACCTCTGAGGAATATTCACTTAATACTTGCAACTGAAAATCCATTCCCCAAACTTCAGTAAGTTGATAATGGGAGGATAACCAGGGAACAATCAAACCTCTATCTATAGCTTAGGCAGCCTCAATACTTCTGTCAAAAAATACAATTCAAAATCAGTTCAAACTTTGATTCCTCTTGAGATGCCACCTCTTAACATTCAAACAGCTGCCATCTGTTTGAGGTACAATGCCTCTCCAGCATCAAAATATCTAGAATGCTCTTTGAACAAGAAGCCAAGCAATTACCTTTCAGTCCTGGCCTCATAAAACAAATATCAAACAAACATTTCTTTTTAAAACAACCTGTTACTCACTGCTCAAAGGTCACCTTCAGCTCTCGGCTCACAGCTCCAAACCAAAAATGATAAAAATAAAAATAAGGAAGGTCTCAACATACTGAAAACAAATTCCTGTCTAAATGCAGCAAGAAGTAACCAACTTTCAGACTTGGATAGATAACTGTTAAGCAACATTTGCACTACGCAAGTGTCTGGCAATGACTATCTCCAATAATAAAATATTTAACTATCTCCTTTTGATGGCTTACCATTGCTGAATTGTCATTATTAACATCCCAGAGGTTCCCACTGAGCGGTAATGTGACCAGCCATATAAATATTGTGGCTACAAATACAGATCAAAGGTTCTGAATTCTCTGGAAAGTAACTTGTGTTCTGACTTCCTTAAGGCACAAATCAGGAATATGATGGAACACTCTCAATTTCCCTGCAAGAATGCAGCTCCCACAACTCTCAAAGTGACAATACCATCTGGAAAAAAAGTAACCAGTTTGATTGACAACACACCAACCAACTTAAATATTCTTGTCATTAGCAGTGACCAGTGGTATCAATGAAGGTTATATAAGGATGCAATACAGCAACTTTTCAAGTCCCCTTCAATAGCACCTTTTAAACCCATGATCTGTAGTCTCAGGAAGTGTATCAGACATTGGGAATACAACCTGCAAGTTCCCCTCCAAGTCGCTTATCACCCTGACTTGAAACTATATCATTATTTCCTCATAGTGACTAGGTTAAAAATCTAAAAGCCTTCCTGACAGCACCATGGGAGACCTACTCTAGATAAATTGCAGCAGTTCAGAAAACATCTTGCCAACTTCTCAAAGGCGATTAAAGATGGCCACGAAATATTGGCCTTGTCAGGAATGCTCGCATCCCATGAAAGAATGAAAAAGAAGTAACTATAGTGAACAAGTACCTTGTCCAAGTAATTATGTGAGTGTAGCTGCTAGTGTATTTTATCTAAATTTTTCCATTGGCCCTGTTGATACTGTAACTGAAAGTTACGACTTGCAGGTAGAAATTACTGCATTGGGGCTACATTTGATTCCACACAATCTACCTATGTTTACTAAGGCAACTGTAAGCACAGGGTTACAACTCATCTGTTTCTTTGGCTCAGAAGCTCTTTGTGAGTAGATTATTCATTTTATCTTTTAATCTAAACCAGATATCAAAAGTCTAGCTTTCTTGGCATTTTGTCTGGTTCCTGTGTACAGTCAGTCAGTCTTTGCTGCCAATATCAGCACGTAATTTAAACTTGCTGTGCTGGTTCAAGGATGCAACAAATGAAATGCCTCTTGTCTTTAGTTTATAACTTACTCATCAACAAATGGGAGATGACCCACTATTTTCCAAAGGAGAGGCATTCAACCTTACAACTGTACAACTGCAAACATCTGTGGCCCTCTCTCTTACTGGCAGAATGCCAGTGTTCTGGCGAGTTTGCTAACAACAGCATTTTGTCACATGGCGCCTTTAACTAAATAATCTTACCATGGTACTGCACAGATGCAAAAAGCATGGTGAGCAACAACCTGAAAGTAATGATGACTGAAAGCATTGTTGAAGAACTAGTCTTTGGGGATAGTTTATACATGGGAACAGAAGAAATAATACAGAGGAGTTTAAGAATAGAAGTTCAAATGTGGTTGAGGCAGCTGCTGTGGGTGGTGGATCAGAGTTTGGAGATTCACAAGAACATAGAGTTAGTAGACAAATGATCTTCAACTGGAGCACAGCTGGAGGAAGTTGGTAATTTAGAACTAAACGCAGAAGTGTACTTTTAAACATGGAAAATGATTTTAAATCCAGTGCAGAATGCAACCAATGCAGAGTGGCGGGAATGGGAATAAAAAGCATGGTGAGATTAAACTTACTGGAATATTCAGCATTTATAGCACATTCACAGTATTCAACCCTAATTGCTCTTTAGAAGGTGATGGTGTGTCAGTACACCCACCAGGTATGGAGTTCTAGTTATGACCCAGGCAGAATGTGAGCAAAACAGTTTCAGGTGATTTGATGTTTGGGAGGCTGACATAAAGCATTGGAAATGTTGGAAAACCTCTAACATCTAAAATTTACACAAGGTAACTGTGAATTTACAGGTGCTGAACACACCAGACAGCACATTAAGTGGCAGACATGACCAAGACAGCTTCCATGGTTTTGTCAGCAACTCACTCAGAAATTAATCAATATGAGTCACAAACTCTCATTAACACTGACTCTCTCCTGAAGGATTGCAATTCTTTATAGCTGAAGATTCTGCTTTAGCTGCTCAGAACAGAACACCATTTAAGAGTACCTTTGCCCCACCAGCAGAACCAACAACCTTCTGCAGCCTTCTTGGCTCCTAATGATTTCATTTGCACCTGAACCACACTGAACAGCTTCCTGCACTTCTTCTGAGGCATATTCCCAACTCTTGGCCTATCTGATGCTTCCTTGTGCTTAGCTGGGATACCTGTGTCCAGTGAATCACAGTTTTTAATAGTATGTGGCCTCTGCTACTAGTCTCCCAATGATTTCCCTGCTGGTGGTTTTTCTAAGTAGTCTCTGTCAGGGTTCTCTCTTGGTCAATGCCATTGGGCTCTGTTTTTAATCCTGCTATGCCAGGTCCTCTGCTCTTTGTTATCTTTTGTCACACAACCACATGGATACACTGTTCTCTTTACGTGGTTGGGTCTTTCAGATGTTAAAACACAACAGGCACAGATGATATATAGTCCATAATGCTTTTGTGCCATGTCTTTGTCCAGAACCCATAGCCTGTGGAGAAATGGAGTCCTTGCTAGAGCCTGGAGCATGATGAGATCACATTGCACAATAGGTACTAACCATCAAATTACTCTTGGTGCAGTATATGAATGCATTAGGAAGAAGGAAGACAGAGCAGATGAATTTATGGCTGGAGAGATGATGCAAGACGAAGTGTTTTGAGATTTGCGACGTGTTCTGGACATAATGGAACATGTACCAGCCAGATGGGTGACGTCTAAACATTGAGGGACCCTTGTCGGTTGGTTTGCTAGTGCTGTTGGGAAGGGATTTGACAGAAAGAAACAAATCTGAGAGGAAAAACCAGATAAACAAAAATTTGGGAGAGATGGATAGCATGAAAATAAATGGTAAAGTATTATGTGGGGTCCGTGCAAGAGAAATACATAATATCATTAAAAAATTTGCTGTGTCTGTGTGTGAATACATGGAGCATGGATGGTGGCCTGCATGTGTGGATGGGAATCTAATGTTGTGGCAATATTGGAGTCCTGGCTGAAAGAAGCGCCAGACTAGTTACTGACTGTTCCTGGATACACCGGCCTATATTTTGCAGTTAGCAGCAAGACAGTGGTAATTTCTGCTCATCATGCTCATAGATGCAAAATTTCTCCAGTTGTTTGCAGTGAGATTTTGAAATTGTTGCTACAGTATAACCAGCAATAAGGGTATCAGTGAGGCATTGCAGTAAGGTGCAATTCCAGCACAACCAATATCCCCTTCAAACCAGGTTTCAACTAAAAGGCAGATGAATGTTTTATTAGGCACTTTAAATAGTTTTTTTTAAACAAAAGCTTTCAAAAATAATTAAACACTTCTAGATGCTTAAAAGATTTATCAACTTTTAAACCCTTTAACAAACATTGAATAACCAGTGCATTCCCCTAGAGAATTTGAACTAACTGTCTTTGGTTTTAAAGGAACTGCAAGTCCACAGTGAACCTTAAAACAATCAGCAAAAAGAGCAAATGGCATTTCCATTAAATACATTCTGAATCCCAGTTGACATTAATAATACACAGACTGTGCTCCCTATCTCCTTCTCTGGAACAAAGGGAAATTAATCAAAGTGATTCAAAACATTTTTTCCTGCATCCCTACACTTCAAACCTGCAGAGAGAAAGACTGTGCAAAAATTAGGATTTACAATCCTTATTCTATATGAGCGCACAGTGCTTTCAAAAAACAAGGACCTCATTTCCGTTGATTTGGAATTTACGTCAGACTTCATTGTTCAAGTTGAATGTTTTGTTCTGTAACATGAATGAATCAAGTGACCATTCAGACTAACATAATGAATCCTCTTCATACGTTATAGACTGTTCTTTGTATTCTTCATAGCTGTTTGTTGAACTGAGCAAGGAGTTTCTTGAGTTATATCTTGAGAGGCACCACTAATTAATAATTTACATATTCCTGAAAATGTAAAAAAGGTTTATTAGAAATCAACTCTTCTGCCTGAGCCAGCACATCTGTTAAATGTAATTCAGAGTTCAACCTTGCTACTTACATTTAACAAACTGTGAGCCATTTGTCTGTATTTCTGGGTGCTTGAGTCTCTGTAATGAAACAAAGCAGACATAATGAAGAAAATCATTTGTTTGTGTTGTGTGTGGTTATTTTAACTGCAATCTGGTGGTACCCACTCACAAAACTCTAACAATCTTAATTTGTCACTCAGTATTTTCTTATATATCTATATAATTCAGAAACAGCAAAATGAAAACTTGATTACTTGAGCTAGAGGGAGGGGCTGAATAGACTGGGGTTATTTTCCCTGAAGCATTGGAAGCTGAGGGATGACCTTAGAGAGGTTTATAAAATCATGAAGGGCATGGATGGATAAATAGATAAAGTATTTTCCCTAGGGTGAGGGAGTCCAAAACTAGAGGACATAGGTTCAAGGTGAGCGAGGAAAGATTTAAAAGGGGGCAATATTTTCACACAGTGGGTGGTGCATGTATGGAATAAGTTGCCAGAGGAAATGATGGAGGCTGGTACAATTACAACATTTAAAAGGCAACTGGATCAGTATATGAATAGGAAGGGTTTAGAATGATATGGGCCAAAATGTACTGGATTTATCTTGGATATCTGGGCGGCTTGGACAAGTTGGACTGAAACGTCTGTTTCCGTGTTGTACATCTCTATGACTCTATTTAACAGTTGGATTAATTTTGTTAATATGACATTGCAGTAGCTACCATGAGTGCAAAATCTATCTAACTGATATATTCATTTAAAAGCCAACACTAGTTATCTATGAGGTTAAGCAGTAAAGTGGTTTATCACAGTATGCTGGGCTCAGCATGGCAGTGGGCAGTCAGATGGTGCAATGGTGTGTAATTAATACGCACTGTTAATTACAAATGCACATTTGTAATGAATCATATGATGTCAAAATATCCCAGGAATATTTTAAATACATGTTTGGTTAATGAATTGAAAGATGGAGGACCTAGTGTTAAAAAGTGGTGTAGTGGCTCAGTGGTTAGCACTACTGCCTCGCAGTACCAGGGATCCAGGTTCAATCCCTGCCTCAAGTGACTATCTGTGTGGAGTTTGCACATTCTCCCAGAGTCTGTGTGGGTTTCCTCTGGATACTCTGGTTTCTTCCCACAGTCCAAAAATGTGTAGGTCAGGTGAATTGGCCAAGCTAAATTGTCCATAGTGTTAGGTGCATTAGTCAGAGATAAATATGGGTCTGGGTGGGTTACTTTTTGGAGGGTCAGGGTGGACCTGTTGGGCTGAAGGGCCTGTTTCCATACTGTAGGGAATCAAATTTGCTACATTTTGGACATTGTAGAGAGGTTATGTACCATTTGACTGCTTATAGTTGGTCCTACACGCTCCCCTCACTATCATAATCAATAATGGTCCTGTTCCACTGATGTAACAAGATATAACATCACATTGCATTTTCCCATCCCACAAAATACATATTTACAAAGGAAGAGTGTTATTGTTATTTTGTCTATAACTGGGAATGGTGATAAAATAGGATATTTTGAATCTTGACTGTATGACAAATGTCCTGTATCTATTTTTAGAGATCTTGAAAACTTAATTGAATTTACAAGGTTTTTTTAAAGATACAAACTTCCTTCATAAATCTTTATGGGAGATTAGAATCAAAACAACACCTGAAGATACTGCAATGGCTAATCCATTTCCCAGCAGGCTTTATACTTGCCATTATTAGCTCTAATTTAAATCCAGCATTACTTGGGGGCCTCATCCCAGATTCCCCCCAGTACAGGTCCCTGCCGCTTCACAGAGTGCCTCGTCAGTTTTATCATTCAAATGGTCCTCCTGGATTCACAATTCAACTTTCTGATTTGAGCACATGTGCAGGCCAGAAGTTGCCTTGCCATTCTGATCCTCATGGAGGTAAACATTTGAGCATTTACCACTACTGGGTTTGCAACATACTGTCCAAGGTGTTCTGGACGGTTAGGAATAGAGAGAAAGGAGGAAGTGCGGCAGTATTGTATAAGCAAAATGCTACAGTGTTGGAGTGGGAAAGAGTGAATATCCCAAAAAGGTCAAAGGCTAAATCTATTAAGTAAGACAGAAGCATCTAAGAAACAACTGAAGTACATTATTGGCGTTGTATGAGGGCCACCAACTATTGGAAAGACATGGAGGAATAAATTTGCAAGGAAATTATTAAGAGGTGCACTATTATGAATAGTGTAGGGGACCTTTAATTAAGCTAATGTCGACTTGGGTAGTAACAATATAATGGGCCAAGAGGGGGGGGCCGGAAGTGTTTCTAAAATGTATTCAAGAGAATTTACTAGCCCAGTATGTTTCTAGCACAAAGTGGAAGGTTGAAATTTTTCTATCTGATTCTGGGGAGTGAAGTGAGTCAAGTGGATCAAGTATTAGTCAGGGAACATTTAGGAGAGGAGTATCACATATCAATCACACTATAATAAAATTTATGTTGACTATGCAAAAGATTGAGAAGCAAGACTGAGGAAGAATCAATTTCGATGCAGTTGGAACTGATCTGTCCCACATAAACTGGAATCAAAGATTGGCAGGCAAAATTGCAGCAAAACAGCGGACTCTCTTTGAAGTAAGAATAGTTGGATTACAGTTAAGATATATGTTCACAAGGTTAAGGAGCGGAACCAATAACGACAGCCCTCCCTGGATGATGAAGCATAAAGAGTATGATGAGGCAGAAAAGGCTGTATGTCAGATGTTAGTTAATAATGCATGTGAAATACTGGTTGCATACAGAATGTTCAGAGGGAAAATGAGAAAGAAATTAAGAAAAACAACAAAATAATGTGAATTGGGAATCAAAAGTCTTCTGTAGGAATAGAATTAGTTAAAGGAGTTTGAACACATTAGACACCAATAACATTAATTCATGAAGGTAGTGGGCTGGGACACAAAGTGAATACACTGTTTTTATCTTTATATTAGGGAAGAAAATGTTGACAGTCATAGCGAAATAGGAAGCAATTGGATGGCTAAAAATGGAGAAAGAAGAGCTGTTGAAAAGGTTGGCTAGACTCAATGTTAACATGTCATCAGGAGCAAATCAGATGTGTCTGGGAAAACTGTATGAATTGAAGGTGAAAATTGCAGAGGCCTTGGCCATAAACTTGCTATCCCCCTTTAATAACCAGAGGACTGGAGAACTGCAGAAAAAGGTGAAAGGGTAAGTCCAGCAATAAAAGATCACTTTGTTATACCTCAGTGGTGGCAAGGTTTTTAGAAACAGACATCCAGGACAAAATGAACAGTCACTTGGACAAATATGATTCCACTAAGGAAACCTGACATGGAGTTGTTAAGACCTAGTTGTGTTTAAGTTCCTTAATTGAGTTGTTTGATGAGGTAGGAAAGAGTTGACAAAGGCAATGAGGATGATGTAGTATACATTGACTTCCATTGCGTGTTTGAGAAAGCACTAATGACTGACCTAGCAGCCAAGTTAAAGCCCAAGAAATGAAAGGATTGGTGACAGCAAGGATTGACTGATTGACAGGTGACAAGAGAGTAGTAGCGAAAGGCTTTTACTCAGTTTGGCACGACATGTATTGGCAGAAGTGGGCTTCTGAGGGGCCAGTGTTAGTATCATTAACTTTCTTGATGATACAGGGTGGAAATTCTAAGCAATGTGGGCTATGTGGAGATGAGTGGTAGAATTAGAATTAGAATTCAGCAAAGCCAACCTTAATGTTGAGATCACCTTGCTGCATCTTATTTGACTGATGAGTTTCTTCTGTGGCAAGCTTTTTGCTCGGCAGCTGTGAGTACCCAACTGATGCTCAGTATTGCTTGCTAAATACCTTATTAGCAGTCTGAGCTGTTGAGTCTTTCTGCCCAACTGAGGGCATCTTGCTCCTTGAAAGAGAGAGAAGAAGATGTTATGGAAGATGAAAGTGGTTGGTACAGCTATTACTGTTGGTGCAGGAGGAGACATTTTATGAGTGAGTGAGTAGGTAGGCAGAGGCAGTGCAGGATTGGGGGTATTGTGGGGCCGGGGTGGACGAGGGCAAGTTGGGAAGATGTTGCAGTCAATAGTGAGAGTGATAGAGCATGAACCTTGGTGGAAGGTGGGTCCACTAGCAGAGACAGAGTGAGTGTGAAGTGTTGGGAAGAAGGTGGTGGAGTAGGATCCTGACCTTCTTCCTATAACACAGGGCATTCCTCCTGAGGCTAGAAACTAGTCTAAACCGGGTGGCAACCTCAGACCAAACTTCCTTGTCCTCTTCAATCATCTGTGGCGGGCACACTAACACACAATGCCAATCTGCTCCGAGGTTGCCACCCAGGTTAGAATAGTTTCCAGTGTCAGGAAGAATGCCTAGTATTATGGGAAGATAGTCAGGGTCCTTTTCCATCATCTTCTTTCCATTACTTCACACTCAGTCTACCTCATTCTAATAGTTTAATAAGGTGGCTTAAAGGCTAATGCTCAATAAATTCTTTGCAAACCAGTTCCTTTGCAATTCTTACTGTGAAAAAAAATGGAAACTTTCATCTTGACTAGCTATAAAGTTTAGTATGTTTTATATTGAACAGAAATTTGCTGAAGTTAATTTTTACTTTCCAAAATTAGCAGCTGTCTCAACTATTGTGTGTGTTCATTTGGCTGCACAGCATGCTTGCCATATAGATTTCTCAGTTATCTTCTCTTCCCCTCCCCACCTCACAGCAATTGTTTACAATTCTGGCAAGGCACAGTGTAACCACATCTGATTTAGAGAGAGAATACTGTTTGCACTAAGTAACCATACACTGTACAGTTAAATAAATGCTACATTACACAATTGATGCAGATGAATGCGATTGATGGTGAGTCATTGCTCCAACATTGACAGATCCCAACATTGAGAGTCAGCATAAGAATGAAAAAAAAACAGGGCAAACAGATGTTTCAGTTTCAATAGCAAAATAAGAAAGTTACCAAAAACAAAATATGAAAATTTTTAACTTTTTGATTTGAAACATAGTAAAATCAAAATTTACACATTCACTATGAGCCAATGCTAAAGCCATGGCTTTTTGTTCATTCATTCACAGGTTGTGGGTATCACTGGGTAGGAGAAAGTCAGGTCTGCAGATGCTGGAGATCAGAGCTGAAAATGGTTTGCTGGAAAACCGCAGCAGGTCAGGCAGCATCCAAGGAACAGGAGATTCGACGTTTCGGGCATAAGCCCTTCTTCAGGAATTGTAACGTCGAATCTCCTGTTCCTTGGATGCTGCCTGACCTGCTGCGCTTTTCCAGCAACACATTTTCAGCCAGTATCACTGGGTAAGCCAGCATTTACTATTCATCCTTAATTGTCCTGGTGAAAGTGGTAGTGAGGTCTCTTCATGAACCACTGCAGCCACAGTGCCATCAGGGTAGGTCATCCAGGATATTGATCCAGTGACAGTGAGGGAACAGAAATATAGTTCAAAGTCAAGTATAAGGCTTGGATGAGAACTTACAAATGGTGGTGTTCTCATGTTTCTCTACCCTTTTTCCTTCCAGGATGGAGAGGTTACAGATTGGAAAGTACTGGTTCATCAGCTGAGGATGGGGAAGGGGCGCAGAGTGCACATGGTAAGTGATGGGTTTACATGCACATGTTTGATCTATGAACATGCACATTAGGAGCAGAAATGGGCCATTCAAGCTTGCCCTATAATTCAATAAGATCATGGCCAAACTGTTTGTGTTCCAAATTCCATATTCCCATTTATCTCCAACAACCTTTGACTCCTTTCCCTATCAAGTATCTATTTACTTCCATTTTAAATATATTCAAAGACCCTCCAGTATGGCCTTCTGATGTTCACAACCTTCTGAGAGAAATCTTTCCCTGCGTTTCTGGTCCAAAAGGCTGATCTCTAATTTTGAAACAGAGTATTTTCGTTCTTTCCATGTCCGTCTTATCAATCCGTTCAGGATCTTCTAAATTGTAATCAAATCACTTCTGGTTCTACTGAATTCTGGTGAAAACAAATCCAGCTCTTTCCACTCTATTGTTAGGAAACAACCTGTTCAGTCCAACGATCAATCTAACAAACCTCCTCTGAGTTGCTTCCAATGTGCAGAGGTGTGTCCTCATCAAAGCCCTGAATAGGTGAAGCATAACCTCCCCATTTTTATACTCAATTCCTCTCATAATAAAGGCGAGCATTCAATTAGCCTTCCTGATTACACAATGTACCTGCAAGCCAACCTTTTGTGATTCATGCACACAGAAAACAATGGGCCTGTGCCTTGGAAGTTTGCAGGCCTTCTCCATTAAGTAATTCTCTGACTTTTTATTTTGCTGCCAAAGTGAACAATCTTTACGTCTTCCTACATTACACTCCATCTGCCAGATGTTTACTTAATCAATTGGCCTATTTATATTGGTCTGCGTCCTTGTCATGTCATCTCCACAATATCTTCCTACCTATCTTTGTGTCATCTCAAAACTTAGTCACTCCTTTGGGACTACACTTGTCACATGCTGCCAATCTAAAACAATCAGGAATTCCTGATGAAGGGCTTTTGCCCGAAACATCAACTCTCCTGCTTCTCGGATGTTGCCTGACCTGCTGTGCTTTTCCAGCACCACACTCCTGGCTCTAATCTCCAGAATATGCAGACCGCATTTATGCACACTGTCTGTTTTCAGTCAGCCAGCCAAGCTTCTATCTCTGCTGGCTTCTTACCTTCTATACACTCAGTGCCTACACAATAACCTTTCATGTGGAACATATACTAGCCTTAGATTTGTCAATCAGTGAGCTCCCATTTAGCCATATTGCACGTTACTTCTTCAAAGAATTCCTACGAACTGTTTAATCAGAATTTCCCTTTCACAAAACCATACTGACTCTTCTATTTTTCCAAATGCCCAGTTATGACCATCATAATGATCAATTCTGACAGTTCCCAGCAACAGATGTCAAGCCACAGGCCCATTGTTTTCTGTTTTCTGTCTTTCTCCCTCTGCAAATAAAGAGGTTACCTTTTGTACTTTTCAGCCAAATGAAATCCTTCCAGAATATCATACATTTTGGAAAATCAATGCAAGGTGTCTGCCACCTCTTTAAAGATGCTAGAATGTAGTTCACCAGAAGCTGGAGACCTATTAACCTGCAGACCAGTCAGTTTGGTCAGTACCACTTTCCAAGCGATTATAATCTGATGTCATGGGTTTGGGATCGATGTTAAGGACTCCCAGGGCAACTCTGTTCTGAGTGTATACCACTGTACCTCCACTTAGGGTAGGTCAGACTTGCTGGTAGTACAGGATATACTCAGTGATAGTAATGATGGTAGTTAGGACATATTGGTGAGATATGATTCTATGGGTGTGATCATGTCAGTCTGTTGCTTGATTAGTTAGTGGAGCAGTTCTACCAATTTTGGCATAAAATTGTTGGTGAGGAGGATCTTACAGGGTAAATAGGGTTGGGTTTGCTTTTGTCCTTTCAGGTCGATACTTGGTGGCTCTTCTGGTTTCATTTCTTTTCTCATTCTTCAAATAACTAAGGTGTGAGGCAATTTCATTAATTAATTATATTATGACTAAATAGTTTTCAAATTTTCGAGGTCTCTGGTGAGCAAAATGAGGGAAATTCTTCACAGTGGAGTTCTGATTAAGTGTGAAATAATTGATACGCACTCCTACACTAAAAAAAAACCCACTCTAAGTGTACCTTCCACAGATTGGTGCGGTCCAATTATCGCGCTTCTATCACAAAGCTGCAAGATATTAATCAGGTGGTTACTTACCTTTTTGTCTGTGCTTCACATCTTAGCTTCAAATTAAAATTTAACAATTTTATTACAGTAACAACTAATACTTTTTTCCACCTATAATGACTCTTGAATATATGCTTTCTTAAGACCATGAGAAATAGGAAAGGAGTAGACCATTGGCTCCTTGAGCTTGCTCTGCCATTCAATAGGATCATGGCTGATCCAGAATTCCTCATTTCCACTTCCCTGCCATTTCCCAACAGCCTTTAATTCCCCTTCTCAACTTAAATGTAAACCATGCCCCCACAACTAATTCTCTATAGTAATGAGTTCCAAAGATTCACAACCTCTGAGAGAAGAAATACCTTCTCACCTCAGTCTTAAATTGGTGCCCCTTAATTCTGAGACTACGTCCTCTGGTCCTCGACTTTCCCTCATGGGGAAATATACTCTCAGCATTTACCCTACAGCTCCTTAAGAACAATTTGTTTCAACAAAATCACCTCTTAAACCTTTAAATTCCAGTGAGTGGAATCCTAACCTGTCTAACCTTTGCTCGTAAGACAATCCTTCCATTTCAGAGATCATCCTGGTAAACATTCTCTGAACTCCCTCCAATGAAATAATATCTTTTTTTTAATTGAGGGGACCAAAATTGTTCACAGTACTCCAGATGTGGTCTCACTAAAATCTTTTACAGTTACAGTAAGACTTCCCTACTCTTATGTTCCAATCCCCTTGAAATAAGGGCCAACATTCCAATAGGCTTCCTGTTTACCAGCTGCATCTGTGTGCTAACGTTTTGCATTTCCTGGACAATCTCCTCCAAATGCCTTTAAGCATTCCACATTCATTTGCAAGCAATTCATTACCTCGATCAGTTTAAGTTTGTCTGGATCTAGTTGGCTGAGTATTCTTTTACTGACAGGTTTATAATTGTTCTCTCCACTTGACAGTCTCTCTCTCTGCTCCCAATCCTTGCAAGGTTCCTTTCTCCTCCCTTTCAATTGTCCTCTCCCCACCTTCTTGCTGCCACCACATCTCTCCCCATACTCTTTAAATCTCCCTTCTTGCTGTTCCCCTATTTCAGCCTCCCCGCTCCCTACCTCCAGACTCACCATCTTTAGCCAGTGCAACCTTGGAGCCATTTCCTTCCCCTCAATTCCTCTTGGAGCTCCATTTATTCTGCAAACACTCTGGGACCAGTTTGATCTTCCCCACAACTGTTGGTTCCCAAGCCCCTCGAATATCCTGATGTATGGTCACTGAAAAAAATCATTCATCATTTTGATGTTGGTCTTTATGTTTTAAGGAAGAGGAAGACTGAAGTGATTAAAGCTGGAAATCTTGAAAGAATAGACACAAATCTAGATGATGAGGGCATTGTGGATTAGATTAGATTACTTACAGTGTGGAACAGACCCTTTGGCCCACCAACCTGCAACCCACTCACACCCCTACACCTAACATACAGGCAATTTAGTATAGCCAATTCACCCGGCCTGCACATCTTTGGACCATGGGAGGAAACTCACAGGAGAATGTGCAAACTCCACACAGTCAGTCACCTGAGGTGGGAATTGAACCTGGGTCTCTGGTACTGTGAGGTAGCAGTGCTAACCACTGTGCCACTGTGCCTCCCATTTTGGTGAGGGAAGTGGGGATGCAAGGTAAGTTTAACTTGACGTGCAGTTTGAGATTTTTGTTGATATAGGAACATTAAAAATCCATTTTTACATTAATAACATTCAAATAAAATGTGTTTTGCTGGGTTTATGTTCTGTTTTTTGTCTAATCCTACTTCACATCATTGACTCTGAAACTTAATACTTTGGGCTAAATTGCCCTTGGGGTTTGGTGCATTAGTCAGGGGTAAATATAGAGGAGATGGGTCTGGGTGGGTTATTTTTCAGAGGGTCAGTATGAACTGTAGGGAATCATCTAAAATTTTGGACTGGTTAATGGTTAGCCTCTTGGGTGAACACTTTGGAATGTTTATTGAAGTCACATTTACAACTCTTTGAGATAACTAAAATTAATCAGCCCACAAGAAGGATGCTCAATTCAAATGGGGTCAGTGTTCAGATCAGCATTTTGCTCAGAGGAGAGCTGTTCTTGTGGTTGATTTCCTACGTCACTCTGCATTCATTTGGAATATCACATTGCTGAAATGAGCAAAGGAAACATTTGATAGCTATATTCATCCTGTTTACTCAGAGAGGTCAGCAATAAGATCATTTGTGCACAGTTCAAAAAGATATCTTTAACCTTGCAATATGATTCGATGTTCGTTGTTCTGTCGAGAATCGTTCTACCCATTAACAATCAAAATAGTGAAGGTGTATCCATGGTGTGTGTGAAAAGACAGATTTACGGGATATTACTGAGACAAGAGGTTTTTGGTTATAAGGAGAGTTTGGATAGACTGGGACTTTATTCTCTGGAGTTTAGGAGATTGAGGGGTGACCTTATAGGGATTTATAAAATCAAGAGGGACATGGATAAGGTAGTGATTGTAACGAGGTCAGCCAGGTGGGCCTCATAGAATATAAGTTCCCTGACTGGGGCTGTTAATTTCGTCCAATCAGGGAGCCCCGCTGACAGATATAAATAGGAGGGTTTGGGGTTCTGTTCACTCTGACAGCTGGCTTTGAGGAAGCTGGAAAACTGTCAAGGTCTCGCCATGTGTAAATAAAGGGTGACTTTGTGATTGGACACTTGCCAAAGACTTTTCCCCAGGTAGAGTCATCTTAGGCTAGAGGGGAGAGGGGAGAGATTTAAAAGGGATCTGAGGGGCAACCTTTTCACACAGAGGGTTGTGTGTATATGGAACAAGCAGCCAAAGAGAGTAGTAGAGGCAAGCACAATTACATTTGACAGACATTTGGATAGGTACATGGAAAGGAAAGGTTTGGAGCGATATGGGTCAATACAGGCAAATAGGACTAGTTCAGTTTGGAAAATCTGGCTGGCATGGAAAGAGTTGGATCAAAGGGACTGTTTCCATGCTGTATGACTGTATGACTCTACGTGTCCATGATGTTGAGAACATGGTCAAGATGCTTTTCTTTGGTGTTTTGTTCATCAGGCAGAACTTTCTTTTGTCCTTTCAAATCCTTTCAAACCCAACACATTTTCAAGGTCTGTTGTAACAGGGTGCAGTGAGAGAGGGGGTGACCATCAGAAATACACAAGCTTAATTTTGAGAGAGCACTCCCAGGCATGAGACAAAAACATACGTCGGTCCTCCTGCCCCTAGCAATGCAAGTCATAATGAAGCCACTGTACAAGCCAGCAGGGGGTAGGGGGTAGATCTTAAAGGAATGAAAGCAACCTAAAGGCCAGAGTTCATATCCAGAGCCTTCAGTACAGATATGCTGAGGGCCAACAGAGAGGAAGAGAAGGACTTTCTGAGCACCTGACCCTCCACAGGGAGATCCCATAGCTGAAATCATCATTTTCCAGGCAGCGTTAGAGAGAAGAGTCATAATAAACCATAGATAGGCTGAAACAGATGCTTGGATGACATGATTTCCTGCCTTGACATTTTATTTTTTCTGAAATAGAAATGAGTCATGCATTTCAACGATTTTGACTGTCTCACAGTTATTTCAAGCACTTTGTGATTTCCAACTTTTGGAACAGATTTTAACTATGAGTTTAGCAATTGACCTTAGAAGTGTTACCATGTTGGCTTTCCTCCCATAAGCTAGTGCTGTTTGCAAGTGCACAGCTGAGCAGCAGGAACAGAAAATCCGACATTCAATATTCTTCACATCCTGAATGACCGACACTCAGCAAAGACAACAGCCACAAACTTTTCAAATACTGCTGTGTTAGAGAGGAGAAACTGATACGATTCCTACATCTGAACTCAAAGCAGCGACTGACAACATTATCAGTATTGGATATGGCATCCCTTCGTAAAGAAGGTAATAGACTGCTGACACTACCTGTTTAAACCAATGATGTATGAACATTTGCAAAAGGTGTTAAGAGACTGTAGCTGTAAATGGATACTTTGTACCATCTTATACTGCTTGTGCTTGGCTTATGCTCGAAACGTCGAATTCTCTATTCCTGAGATGCTGCCTAACCTGCTGTGCTTTGACCAGCAACACATTTGCAGCTGTGATCTCCAGCATCTGCAGACCTCATTTTTTACTCTGTGCTTTTATAAGGTAATGTAAGAATTGAAAATCAGGTGACTGGGGAGGAGGGTGGGTTTGGGGGTTGTAATTGATGCAGGATACACACTACATAGTCATTCACCATTGCCAAAAGTTAATTATGGTAAATGTCACATAAAATATTAAAGAGACAATTAGATTAAAGGATTAAAACAGGATTCATTAGTATTAACAATATTCAGCTGTCTAAACGGTCTTAAATTTTACACTTTAAGACAAATTCAATTTCTGGTTCTGCTTTGGGTGTGTTAGCATACAAACTAACATCCATATGGAGCCAAAGTGCGTTAGTTAGTGCCAGCAGAACTAGAATGTTTGGAAATCTTAGAAACACATGGTTTTGTAGTTTGATTGCGTGACTATCTGGTACTTTGTCATAGCCAGAGAGCCCACAGTGCATGTATCTGTTATGTATCATCACCGGTGTATTCCAGACTTTGTCAGAGTAGAGCTTCTGAGCTAAAGCTCATCAAATCTGTCTGTTTCTATTCTTTCTATCTGTCTCTTTTCGTGTATCTTTGCTTTTTCTTTATATCTCGTATCCCTGGGCAACATCAGCGATGTCCAGGGTGAAAGCCATTATGGACTCCCGGCCTCAGTGTGGTCACAAACACCTGGTCCCAGTGTGGTCTCAAACACCCGGCCTCGGTGTGGATACAAACTCCCGGCCTCAGTGTGGTCTCAAACACCCGGCCACAGCTTGGTCTCAAACTCATGGCCTCAGTGTGGTCTCAAACACCCGGCCTCAGCGTGGTCTCAAACTCCCGGCCTCAGTGTGGTCTCAAACTCATGGCCTCAGTGTGGTCTCAAACACCCGGCCTCAGTGTGGTCTCAAACTCATGGCCTCAGTGTGGTCTCAAACACCCGGCCTCAGTGTGGTCTCAAACACCCGGCCTCAGTGTGGTCTCAAACTCATGGCCTCAGTGTGGTCTCAAACACCCGGCCTCAGCGTGGTCTCAAACACCCGGCCTCAGTGTGGTCTCAAACTCATGGCCTCAGTGTGGTCTCAAACACCCGGCCTCAGTGTGGTCTCAAACTCCCGGCCTCAGCGTGGTCTCAAACACCCGGCCTCAGTGTGGTCTCAAACACCCGGCCTCAGTGTGGTCTCAAACTCATGGCCTCAGTGTGGTCTCAAACACCCGGCCTCAGTGTGGTCTCAAACTCATGGCCTCAGCGTGGTCTCAAACACCCGGCCTCGGTGTGGATACAAACACCCGGCCTCAGCGTGGTCTCAAACTCATGGCCTCAGTGTGGTCTCAAACACCCGGCCTCAGTGTGGTCTCAAACACCCGGCCTCAGTGTGGTCTCAAACTCATGGCCTCAGCGTGGTCTCAAACACCCGGCCTCAGTGTGGTCTCAAACACCCGGCCTCAGTGTGGTCTCAAACACGCGGCCTCAGTGTGGACTCAAACTCCTGGCCTCAGTGTAGTCTCAAACTCCTGGCCTCAGCGTGGTCTCAAACACCCGGCCTCAGCGTGGTCTCAAACTCATGGCCTCAGTGTGGTCTCAAACACCCTGCCTCAGTGTGGACTCAAATTCCTGGCCTCAGTGTAGTCTCAAACTCCTGGCCTCAGTGTAGTCTCAAACTCATGGCCTCAGTGTGGATACAAACTCCCGGCCTCAGCGTGGACTTGAACCCCTGGCCTCAGCACGGACTCAAGCTCCTGGCCTCAGCATGGACTCAAACCCCCAACACTCCTAGCCTGGAGGCGAAACCTGGCAAGGTCTGAGTTGGAAGGACTGTTATCCTGAACTCTAATTTCTCTACTTTTCTAATTTACTGACAGACATTTTATATCATTTTTTATTGAATATTTTTCCCCAAAGAATATCTATTTAAGACCCTGCACATAGGTACCTTGGTACCTATGAGAACACCACAAGTGGTGACTTGTAAATCTTTCACTGTACCCATTTGAGTATGTGACAATAAAGTTAATGCTAATATTAATTCTAATGTTATACAAAAAGATCAGTCTATTTTTCTCCTTCCTTTTTATTCCAAATCTTTGAGCAAAATGTAACACTAGTGTATCTCCCATACTGACCTATGTAGAATGAGCAGTGAGTCTCTGAATTCCTGGAAGCACTGGATACAGCAAAGGCTATGGACCCTGACAATATTCTGGCAATAGTACTGAAGACTTGTGCTCCAGAACTTGTCATGCCTCTAATCAGGCTGCTCAAGCACAGTTACACCAATGGTTTCTACCCACATGGAAAATTACCCAGGAATGTCCTGCATACCAAAAGCAGGACAAATGCCACCCAGACAATTACCACCCATCAGTCTACTCTTGATTATCAGTAAATTGATGAAAAGTGCTATGAACAGTGCTATCAAGCAGCATCTGCTCATAAGCTGCTCAGTGACACTCAGTTTGGGTTCCACCAGAGGCACTCAGCTCCTGACCTCATGATAACCTTGGTTCAAACATGGACTAAAAAAACTGAATTCCAGAGGTGGGATGAGTGGGGTTGCCCTTGACATCAAGGTTGCATTTGACTGAGTGTGGCATCAAGAAGGCCTTGAAAAACTAGTCAATGGGAATCAGGGACAAAACTCTGCACTGGTTAGAATCATACTGAGCACGTAGGAAGATGGTTGTGGTTGTTCGAGGTCAATCCACAGCTCCATGGCACCTCTGCGGGAATTTCTCAGTGTAATGTCTCAGAGCAGAAGTGGGGATGTTCGCCAATGATTAGAGAGGGTTCAACACCATTCACAACTCATCAAACACTGAATTAGTCCATATTCAAATGCAACAAGACGTGCTGACAAGTGGAAAATGACAGTAATGCCACTCAACTACTATGACATGATCATATCCAATGAGAGAGAATCTAACCATCACCCCTTGACTTTTAATGACATTACCATCACTGAATCCCCACGATTAACATCCTTGGGGTTACTGTTGACCAGAAACTCAACTGGAGTAGCCAAACAAATACAGTGGCTTGGAATTCTGCAGTGACTAACTCACCCCTGACTCCCCAAAGCCTGCCCACTGTCTAAAGGTACAAATCAGGAACATGATGGAATATGGAATACTCCCCACTTGCCTGGATAACTGCAGCCCCAACAATACTCAAAGAAAGCAGCCCACTTGATTAGCTCCACATCCACAAACATCCACTCCCTCCACCACTAAAGCTCAGTTGCAACAGTGTATACCATCTACAAGATGCACTGCCAAAGCCCATCATGGGTCTTAGGCAGTATCCAAGCCCACAACCACTTCCACCAATAAACACAAGGGCAGTAGGTCCATGGGAATACTTCCACCTGCAAATTCTCCTCAAAGCCACCCACCACCTTGACTTGGAAATCTATCACCATTCCTTCACTGTCATTGGATCAAAACCCTGGAATTTCCATCCAAACAGCAGTGAGGGTTTGGGTGCACAACTCCTGCAGCAATTCAGGAAGGAAGCTCACCAATATCTTCTCAAGGTCAACTAGGGATGAGCAACAAATGCCTGCCCAGCCAACATCATCCACGTTCCATGAGAGAATAGTAAAAAAAGGCAGATTCAAGTTAATAATGTCCCCCAATTCCATATTAACATTTTAACAAGAATTTTCCACGAATAACGTTGTGAGAAGCTTCTAAGTAATTGCCATGTGATATTAAATATGCAGCTGGTTATATGTAGATAGCAGACTTAGGTCCTCGTATCTGTAGGTATTTTCACAGCTTTGCTCCTCCCTGGTTCTAGAATCTGTCCCTACATGATAACAGCAAGATAATGTATATTCAGCATTCATCTGCACGTTGCATTAAACTGGATCTATGACTTGCATTTACTGTTCACATCTGGTCATTTAAAGATCACATTTTATCTGAAAAAAAAATGAACTGCCCAATCATCAGGAATAAGCAAGATAAATTATATGTCAAAGTGAAAAATTTAGTGATAATCTTTTGCAAGTATTTTGAACTTTGAGTTCAATTTTGAGTTAAGAGGCAATAAGAAAGGTCTGTCCCCTTCCTTTAAGCCTGAAACCCTGAGTTTGAGTCCCACTCCAGAATCTGATAGTCAAACAGGTTGGCTATCAACCTGTCAGTTCTTTCATTATGCTTGATCACAGACAACAGGCCTGAGGATGCTTCCTAGTCAGCTATATTGCAGAAAGCAATAGCAAAACTGCAATGGCTTCCCACGCTTAACTATGGGTGAAACAAGATGGTTGCCAGTGTCCTGTTTGGGCACAGTATACGGAAAGAGCATGAGATTATGCAATAACTTTTAAATAATAAGACAGATTAAGAGTGGAGAGACAAGAACAGCAGATTAGGATAGATGACCTGAAATATTGATGAAAATAGATCATTGAGAAGGCTTTTGAAGGTGGAGAGTGATTTAGAAGGAGTGTAGGAAAGGGGTTCCAAACAGTAGGATCAAGACACGTGAGATTCTGATTCTGATTATGTGCAGTATTAGGTGAGGAGCACTTTGCATAAGTTAAGTCTCAATCTAATGAAAACATGAAATAAGAATTTAACATTGGTGAGGAAAAGGCAAGGGCAAAGAAACAATAAAGTAAACAGTCTTGGTTTTGGGAAGAATATTGCAAACTCAACCATCATTATTCATAACT
Organism: Hemiscyllium ocellatum; assembly: GCF_020745735.1. Lineage (NCBI taxonomy): Eukaryota > Metazoa > Chordata > Chondrichthyes > Orectolobiformes > Hemiscylliidae > Hemiscyllium > Hemiscyllium ocellatum. The sequence goes on along the minus strand of NC_083425.1, from coordinate 20,753,582 downwards.
TCAGACTACAACATGGGCATAAAACAGCCATTCAAACTCCTGAAAGTGCTGTAGGAAGGATGTTGTGAAACTTGAAAGGATTCAGAAAAGATCTACAAGGATGTTGCCAGGGTTAGAGGGTTTGAGCTATAGAGAGGGGCTGATTAGGTTGAGCTATTTTCCCTGGAGCGTTGGAAACTTAGGGGTGACTTTATAGATGTTTGTAAAATCATGAAGGGCATGGATAGGGTAAATAGCCAAGGTCTTTTCCTCTGGGTAGAGGAGTCCAGAGGGCATAGGTTTAAAGTGGGAGGGGAAAGATTTAAAAGGGACATAAGGGGCAACTTTTTCATGCAGAGAGTTGTGTGTGGTACAATGAGCTGCCAGAGGAATTGGTGGAGGCTGGTACAATTACAACATTTAAAAAGCATCTGGATGGGTACATGAATAGGAAGGGTTTAGAGGGATATGGACCAAATGCTGGCAATTAGTATTAGATTAATTTAGGATATCTGGTCAGTATGGACGAGTTGGACCGAAGGGACTGCTTCCATGTTGTACAGCTCTATGACTCTATGACTTATATCTACAACCCCCTACTACATAATATTTTGCCAGACCAGTAACATATTGTCTTTGTAAAGATGCTTCCCAAAGAAACACTAGAAGAGAGGCACTGAATCTGGAAAGGAGAATTGAGTTGTGAGTTGAAGAGATAGGTTTTGACAGAAACCTTAAAGGTAAAAAGACAGATGGAGTAATTTTTAAATGACTTTTCAGAGAGTATCATTGAAGTGGATGAAAGCTTGATCACAGACGGTGTGATTAGGGAGGAGGGGGAAGCAATGAAGATCAAAATCAGATACAAAGAGCAATCAGGAAGTACAGTATGTAGATAAGAAGTGGAGCACTCAAAGAGATCCTAAAGTGTTGTCACCTTCCAAATTTATTTACATTTTTCCCAGAACTCCAAGTTTAAATCTATCCAATCCACTTTCCTCTCATGGTTCAGTAACAAAACAGCTCTTATAAAAGTCACAAATGACATCCTATGTAACTATAACAAATCTTCCTCGACCTGGCTGCAGACTTTGATTCTGTTGAGCATCTGGTCCTCCTCCTCTTCTATCTCCCAGCTGGGTGGGATTGTACTTGTCTACTCACATTCTGTTTAATTCTAGCTCAAGACTTGTCGCAAATAGCTTCTCTTTCCATTCCTGTACAGTTATGTCTAGTATCACCCCCTTACACCTACCTTTTGATCCTCCTACTTCACAGCTAAAAGCTGGCCCTCAGTTGTATCAAAACTCAATGTTAGCTTCTTATGCTAATGACGTCCAGCTCTACCTCCCACTCATTATGCCTGACTCCTTCAGTGTTGCTAAAGTATCAGACAACTGTACTGCATCAATTATTGGATCCAACATTTCCTCCTTCTGAATATTGGAATGATGGACATCATTGATTTTTTAACTCCAACTTAAAATCCATTTCCTAAACATTGACTCCATCTGCTGGCAAATGTATAAAGCTGAACAAGACTTCACAATTTTGGTGTCATATTTGATCATGTGATGACTTTCCACATATGCATCATCGCTGACATCACTTATTTCCATCTCGATAATATGATCTGACTCAAGTGCTGCCACAGCCCACCTGCTGCTGAAGCCTTCCCTCATGCCCTTGTTACCTCTAGAATTGAACACTGCAATGCGTGTCTGTCCAGTATTTCACATCTACCTTCTGTAAACTTGAGGGCATCTGGATATCCATTGTCTATTTCTGAACTGCCATCAAGTCCTGTTCTTGCTTACCTGAAGCTCATGGTTAAACAGCTCCTCAATTTTACAATTCTCATCCTAATTTTCCAATTCCCTAATGGCCCTGTCTATCCTTGTCTCTGTCACTCCTCCAGACAGTAGCCCTCCTCAGTAATCTCTATTTTGGCCTACTGAGCATACTGGATTTTACTTACTCCACCATAAGAGTGCATGCCTTAAGATGCTGGGCCCAAAGCCTTTGGAATTCTCAGTCTGAACTGAAGACACACATACCTCTGTGATGATTTGGAGATGCCGGTGTTAGACTGGGATGTACAAAGTTAAAAATCACACAACACCAGGTTGTAGTCCAACAGGTTTAATTGGAAGCATACTAGCTAGTGTGCTTCCAATTAAACCTGTTGGATTATAACCTGGTGTGTGATTTTTTTTAACTTTGTATACCTCTGTGCCTCACCTTTCACACACATACAAAAATGTATCCTAATTTGGTTTGGCTTAACATTTTGTTTGATAATGCTCTGTGAAGCACCTTGGGCTAGTTTACTGCATTAGAGAGGTTGATTAGTTGTTGTTGACTCTGGAGACAATTGGCACAGCGAAGGCAAGAAAAGCTAATACTGGAGATCATGCCCATCTTTTGATCATGAAGTGAACCATTCAGAACCAGCCTTGTGGAGTGGGAGATTGAGGCATTCAAGAGATCGTGGGTTGATTGTTTTTGTTCAGAAATAGTGTGCAGGGACAAGAGGTAAAGGCTAGAGGTTGTCACTAGGTCATAGAATCAGTGCAGGCATGGTGGGCCAAATGGCCTTCTCCTGTACAATAATAATTCTAGAATTCTGTGGCGATGTTAGTTCTTGACATCAGCCAAGCCAAACTGAATTCGGATTACAGAAATAATGCTTGTTGTTTATGGCTTTTCGTGGGACCTTTTGGTGGAAATGAGAAAGCTGGACTGCAGGGCCTCACTTTCCCCATAACCAGGGATAGCATGAAAGCCCTTTAAACAGCAATTTTACATCAATGTAAGTTGTTTTAGTTGCAACTACTTACTGTGACCATAAGGTGGCGATCTATGATGAAGAATACATGCAATGGGAGAAGGAAGTGAGGAGCTAATTTGTTGATTGAAAGTTACTGCAGAGAATGACTGTTGCAGGAAGTGCTTGGTCAGGAGAGCACAGGCCCATGGTCACATCACTCAAACTAATTTTTGAACAAAAACTAGACTCTGTTGCCCTTCATTTTCTCAGCAGTATTCTGTGTGAACACTATTGAACAGAGAAATCTTGGTAAAGTAGCCTGGGGAAATATGATCCCAGGAAACCAGCATGTCAATAAAACTACATGACCCAGCTCTATATTGAAGTGAAAAGTTCACCCTCTCTTTCTCTTCATAGATACTGCCACACCCCATATTGAGTGGTTCCAGCTCTCATGGTGGGGCTAATCAGGGTCAGGAAGTCTGTATATCATACAGGCAGCGAGCACAGAAACAGATACTTCAGTCTATCTAGTCCATGCCAACCAAGTTTCCCAAACTGAACTAGTTCCAGTTGCCTGCGTTTGCCTTGTATCATTCTACCCCTTTCATGTTCATGTACCTGTTCAAATTTTTTTTAGAATTGGAGTTACAATTAGAATCCCCACAGCGTGCAAACAAGCCCTTCAGCCCAACAGGTCCACATTGTCCCTCTGAATAGTAACCCACCCAGACCCATTCCCCTATCCTATATTTATCCCTGATTAGTGCACCTAACCTACACATCCCTATGGGTAATTTAGCATTGCTAATTCACCCAACCTGCACATCTTTGGACTGTGTGAGGAAACCGGAGCACGCGGAGAAACCCACTCAGACACAGGGCAAATGTGCAGACTTCACACAAACTCTCACCCGAGGTTGGGATCGAACTCAGGTCCCTGGCGCTGTGAGGCAGCAGCATTAACCACTGTGCCACTGTGCCACCTTTGAAATGTTGTAACTGTACAGCATCTACCACCTCCTCTGGCAGTTTGTTTCACACATGAACCATCGTCTGGGTGAACAAGTTGCCACTCGGGTCACTTTTAAATCTTTCTCATTCTCATCTTAAAAATATGTTCCTTAGTTATGAACTCCCCCACCTTATCTCTGCCCCTCATGATTTTATAAACGTCAGTAAGGTCACCCTCATCCTCGCTCAAGTGCAATAGGTCCCAGCCTATCCAGCATCTCCTTTTAACTTTCAGTTTGGGGAATGGGTCACTGTGGGTCCACTACAACCATCCAGGGCAGTTGTGGAATCGAATGGGGAGTGTACAAATATCAGTCAGGAATCTAGTCACACATTAGGTGGGGTTAAATCGTTCAAGGGGAGGAACTGTCCCCTAAAAGGCAAGAGGGACGTTTTCAGGGGCTAGTTCTGCGGGAGGGAGGTTGGGCAACTTGATTGAGTGTTACAATAGTGAAGAGGAGAACTCAATGTCTAAAGGGGCTGGACATGGGCTGTGGCCCTCCGAGTGCCAGCAACTTTGGCATTTCTAGCTCAGCCAGTGGAGGAGATGCAGCAATGATATGTTCATTGGTAGGTGCTCCTGACTCTCGTCGAGATATTGCACCCACTGAGGTGTGGGTATCTGAGCTGAGTGATGGGTAGGGCAGGCAGCCTTGACAGTACTTCCTCTGGGACATCAACTTTCTCTTTGTCAGAGGTGGATGAGGTGATATCTTGCTGGGCTGCTTCTTGACAGCAGAGACCTTGGACATCCTGCTGGTGCCTGCAGGAGACAAAAGAAAAAGGTGAAAGACGTAGAAGTTGCGGCATGTCTCGAAAGACCTCCTACTTTCGTGCATCCCTCTGCTCCCACTGAAACAGTGCAGCTCCAGCTGTGGATGGAGGTCACTTTGTGAAGTAGTTTCCCCTCAACAGGGGGCATGGCCTGACAGCTCTGGCCAGGGTTTATTCCGAAAGAATTTGAACCTCTTTCATACAATGGAGGTGCTCCTAGGATTGTCATCCTGTAACAGCAATGTTCATCTTTCCCAGGGCACTGTGACAGTGAGTAAGGGATCAGGACCTGGAAGCGTTTCAACCTCTTGATAATTTGTATTGCAATGAGGATTCTTCCACAATAGGCAGCCAGTGGCACTATACAGGATAGAAAGACAAATTGTCTTCAGTCTCTTTTTCTAATAGCCAAACTTTGGCACTAATTAGGTGGTAATTTAACCAACTGAAACTTGGATAGCAAAATATACAGTTACTTCAAGACATCTTTGTAACGCATTAGTGAGTTCACGAGCTCAATGCTTTATGACACATTTGTAAAGGATTCCTTTTACTTCTGGTGACAAGATTAGCTGACTCAGGCTGTCACTACTTAGGTCAGCAATTTAAGTAGATTGAGAAATGTTAAAAGTTTCTGGATTCTATAATTGTTTTCCCAAATGTACACAGGATTTTCATGTCACTTCTACTAATGAAGACCAGCAGTGCATCACAAAAGCACAGATGTGAACAAGTATCTTTTTAATCATAAAGGATTCGCAATAAGTCCCTGATTGATATGAGCGAAGAATATTTTTGCAAGAGATAAATAAAAAATGCTTCCCGTTGTCAACTGAAAAATAATGTCACCATAAGACCAAAAGGTAAAGAGACAGAATTAGGCCATTTGGCCCATCAAGTCTACTCTGTCATTTGGTCATGGCTGACATGTTTCTCAAGCCCATTCTCCTGCCTGATCCCATTAACCATTGATCCTCTTACTATTAATTCTCTGGACTGTCACTTTATACAGGTCTGGGATTGGTTTGTGACAAATGAATACTTCCACTTGCCTGGATGCCTGGCACAACAACAACACTGAAGAAGCTTGACTTCATGATGGCAGGCCACTTGATTTGCACTACATCCACATCCACAGATGTCCACTCTGTCCGCCATTGACTGTGCAGTATGCACCATCTACAAGATGCATTGCAGAAATTCTAAAGTCAAGGACCATTCATGTGTAAATAAAGGGGACATTGATGATGGATACCAGCCACTATGGAGTTATTTAAGACATTACATAGGAAACTGCCTTCAACAAGACTTTGATGACTTTGTTTTGCGTCAGCATTCAAGACGGAATTTTTTCTTACTTTGCATTCTGAAGGAGTGGGTGGAGCAGTTTTCCTTTCCTGCATTAGATCATTGCAGTTGGTATGGATTGAGTGCAACTGGTGAGTCAATCCTTGTTTAGCATGCAATCATATAATTCTATTTGAATTAGTTCATGATGGTATTTTAATTACTGCATTACATTCAGTGATTGGAGCCATTAGATTATTGCCACAAAGCTCACACTCAATTTAAAATAAGCATAAAGTTCATGTTCACCATCTCCCCTTGGTAAGGTGTTGGCAATTTGACCATGTTCTTGGCATTATTCATACACTTCCTTTCTATGGACCTGTGGAAAATTACTCTCTGAAATGGCCTGGCTTGAATATTCATAAGTGTCACAAACCAGCCCTACTGAGTTTACATCAGTATTCAGTTGTCCTGGAGTATTTGTCTGGTATGTAAGATGTTGGTGACTGAGTTTTAAGGCATCCCTTTCCACTCACTCCAAATAATGTGAAAAGTTGGTAGTCACTTTTAACTATTTGCCTTCATTTTTTTCACAAAAAGCAATTCATTTGAGACAAGGATTTACGTTTTGCTTTTAAACAAAACATTGCCCTTTTTTTCTTTCGTAGCCATTTTTACATTATACATTAGTTTGTCAAACTCATTCACTCACTTTATTCTAATAATCATAGAATCTTAGAATGATACAATCAAGAAGGAGGCCATTTGCCCCTTTGCCTGTGCTGTCTCTCAAAAAGAGCTATCGATTGTGCAAAGATTTTGTAAATTTTCCTTGTTCACCTGTTCACCCAAATTTCTATTGAATTTTATAATTGCATCTGGCAGCACATTCCATTCATAACAATTCATGCATTAGATTTGTTTTTCTCTTGTCACTTCTGGTTCTTTTACTATTTACGTTAGATTCAGTCATCCAATCATTGAACTTTCTGTCTGTTAAAAACAATTCTAAAAAAAAATTCTCTCTATTTGTTTGATAAGTGATCATGATGTTGATCCTCACGATCTAGTGCACCTTTACCAAGTCCCCTCTTAAATTATTTTGCATGGAATAGAACAACTCTAATTTCTTCAGTATCTTCATGTGTAACAGATATCTTTCCTTTTGGTCCTATTCTGGTAAATCTTCTTTCATGCCGGCTAATGGCTTGCATCCTTCCAAAGTTGTGGTGCCTGAACTGAGAGCGAATCTATGGATGGGGATAAATGGTGTTTTGTAAATGTTTGACATAACTTCTTTGCTTCTTTGTACTCTATAGCTTGTACATTGACAGAGCTGAGTTAAAGTTGCTGGGTAATGGTGGGGACAGAGACTTGAATGGGAAACCGGAAAGACTGTCTGACTAGATGTTGGCCCAATTGATGGGCTCTCTTGGTCAGACAGGGTATACTCTGGATGTGTCACATGATCGGGTAGATCTGATCCCCAAAACTATAAAGGGTGGGAGGTTCAAACACTGAGAAGTGAGGTCTGATCCCTGACTGCATGGACCAATACATGAGGGAGTGTGGTCCTCAAACCTGGGGGACCATTGTGTGGGTGGGGGTAACTGATAGTGGGTAGTGTAAGGTCCAACTGAGAAAGTACTCTGTCCTGATCCACAAGCTGAACTTTAAAGGCACTTACTGAAATAGCTCCACACAGGCCAGTATCCTGTCAGCAAAGTCATCATTTGTTCAAACATGCGTAGTACTTGGCATTGGTCCAGCTTCTTCAGAGCCAGCTCTCAGAGTCAACAGAACTTCTGACATTCCTCTTTATAATGTGTCAACCAGAGCTCCCTGATTTGGATGTTGTTAAGCAATTTAACTGTTCCAAACCAGATGTATGTGGGTTTTCCAGGGTGTGTCCTCTCCTCCATACCAGCCTATGTGTTTTCTCAGTCAGTTCAGGCCGGGTGGGACTCTTTTCATGCTGGCAGCTACTACAATGGTTTGCTGGCCCGAATCTGAACTAGTTTCTACCCTCCCTACTGTTGTTAGAATACTCTCAACATTTGCCTGTATCTGTGTTTTTGTTTTTGCTGCTGTTTACTTACCAATGCTACTTAACTCTGTGATCAGCCTGTATTGCTCGCAAGACAAAGCTTTTCACTGTGTCTTGGTACACGTGACAATAAATTCAATTCATTCAATCCCTGAAGAGAATGTTAACTGTTTGACTGTGGTTTGGCTTGGTTTTGGGGTTCTGCTATGGGCTGATCTGGACTCCCTCTGTTCAGGTTATATCCAGAGTGAGGCTGTGCAATTGGCTTCACTCAAATGGTGTTCCCCAAGCTCATTTGGATGGCGAGGGTACCATTTTCATCGGAATACCCTGTCACTTATATGCTCCACTTGCTGTATTTTCTAATGACAAAACCAGCTGTAAGGCCTGTTTGAAGTTCTGCTGGACTTCAGTTAGTAGGTGCTTTTGCATGGTCATAAGATCATAAGACCATAAGACATAGGAGTGGAAGTAAGGCCATTTGACCCATCAAGTCCACTCCACCATTCAATCATGGCCGATGGGCATTTCAACTCCACTTACCAGCATTCTCCCCGTAGCCCTTAATTCCTTGTGACATCAAGAATTTATCAATCTCTGCCTTGAAGACATTTAGCGTCCCGGCCTCCACTGCACTCTGCGGCAATGAATTCCACAGGCCCACCACTCTCTGGCTGAAGAAATGTCTCTGCATTTCTGTTCTGAATTGACCCCCTCTAATTCTAAGGCTGTGTCCATGGGTCCTAGTCTCCTCGCCTAACGGAAGCAATTTCCTAGCATCCACCCTTTCCGAGCCATGTACTATCTTGTACGTTTCTATTAAATCTCCCCTTAATCTTCTAAACTCCAATGAATTACAATCCCAGGATCCTCAGCTGTTCCTCGTATGTTAGACCTACCATTCCAGGGATCATCCGTGTGAATCTCCGCTGGAAATGCTCCAGTGCCAGTATGTCCTTCCTGAGGTGTGGGGACCAAAACTGGACACAATACTCCAACTGGTCACATCATTAATCCCACTCTCGTCACCAGTGAAATGACTCCAGCGAGGTCGATAACCCGCCTCCAAGTCCCCTGTTATTTATACATAATATGACACTGGGAGGTGAGGATTGCAGATGCTGGAGATCAGACCCGAGAATGTGGTGCTGGAAAAGCACAGCTGGTCAGGAAGCATCCAAGGAGCAGGAGAATCAACGTTTCGAGCATAAGCCCTTCATCAGGAATGAGGCCGCATTCCAGATGAAGGACTTATGTCCAAAACGCCAATTCTCCTGCCCCTCGGATGCTTCCTGACCAGCTGTGTTTTTCCAGCACCACATTCTTAATACAACACTGGTCCAGCTTCCTCAGAGCCAGCTCTCCGAGTAAACAGAATCTCTAACACTCTGGTTTAGAGCTGTCAGCCAGAGCTCATGATTGGACCAGATTAACAGCTGCAACCAGGGAATTTGAATTCTATGAGGTCTGCCTGGCTGACCTCATTATACTCACCACACTTGCCTTTCCCCGAAGCTGACCCCACCCTCCTCCCTCCAGTTCATGTCAGGTACCTGGCAACCTGGATGCCCACTGTCAAAATTCTGAAGCAGGAGATTAAATGCTGCCAGCCTCATTAAGATATTTTGATTTCCCATCCCATTTCCTTGGTTTATCATTTGTAGTCTGACCTCGAAAACCCATGGGTAGATGGGTAGATTTGAGGCAATTTGTGGTTAGGCCTCAAATGTTTAAAATTTTAGCATTGAAGTTGAACACAACTTACCATTTTCGTGGACTAGAATTTTCACCAGGTCTCTATTAATAAAGTTAAGAATCCTAGTTTTCTCACCAACCTATTCAGAGATGTAATTAGAGTCAGAAAGTCATAGAGATGTACAGCACAGAAACAGGCACATCGGTCCAACTCATCCATGCTGACCAGATATCCGAACCTAATCCAGTCTCATTTTCCAGCACTCTTAGGTCCCTTTTAAATTTTTCCCTTCTCACCCCAAACCTATGCCCTCTAGTTCTGGACTCCCCCACCTCATGGAAAAGGCCTTATCCTATCCATGCTCCTCATGATTTTATTAACCACCATAAGGTCACCCTTCAGCCTCCGATGCTCCAGGAAAAATAGCCCCAGCCCATTCAGCCTCCCCCTGTAACTCAAATCATCCAACCTTGGCAACATTCTTGTAAATCTTTCCTGAACGCTGTCAAATTTCACAACGTCCTTCCGATAGGACGGAGACCAGAATTGCAAGCAATATTCCAAAAGTGGCTTAACCAATATCCTGTACAGCTGCAAAATGATCTCCCAACTCCTCTACCCAGTGCTCTCTTCAATAAAAGAAGGCATACCAAATCACTTCTTTACTATCTTGTCTACTTTCAAGGAACTATGAACCTGCACTCCAAGGTCTCTTTGTACAGCAACATTCTCCAGGACCTTACCATTCAGTGTATAAGTCCTGTTCTGATATACCTTTCCAAAATGGAGCACCTCACATTCATCTAAATTAAACTTCATCTGCCACTCCTCAGCCCATTGGCCCATCTGATCAAGATCCCATTGTACCTTCTTCGCTGTCCATTACAACTCCAATTTTGGTATCATCTGCAAACTTACTAACTATACCTCCTGTGTTCAAATCCAAAATCATTTATATAAATGACGAAAAGTAGTGGACCCAGCACCAATCCTTGTGGCACACCACTGGTCTCAGTCCTCCAGTCTGAAAAGCAACCTACCACCACCACCACCACCCTCTATCTTCTACCTTCAAGCCAGTTCTGTATCCAAATGGCTAGTCCTCCCTGTAATCCATGAGATCTAATCTTACTAACCAGTCTACCATGAGGAACCTTGTCAAACACCTTACTGAAGTCGATATAGATCACGAATGCTGCTCTGCCCTCATCAATCCTCTTGGCTACTTCTTCGAAAAGCTCAATCAAGTTTATGAGACATGATTTCCTATGCACAAAGCCATGTTGACTATCCCTAATCAGTCCTTGCCTTTCCAAATGCATGTAAATCCTATTCCTCAGGAGACCCTCCAACAACTTGCCCATCACTATTGTCAGGCTCATACATCTGAACAGGTGGGACATGAACTCAGATCTCCCAGTCCAGGGGTAAGAATGCTACCACTGCACCAAGCTAAGAAACCTTTATGCTTTTCAAACTTTCTTCTCAACATGTCCTATCACCTTCAAAGTTTTATTTTCTTGAACCACCAGATGTCTTTGTTCCTGCATCCCTCTGGAAATTCTGCAATTTGGTTTATGTTGTCTCCTTTTATTCTTTCTGCCAAAGGATTCAGGATTCTCTGTCAAGCTCTATCTAACAAGTGTTTTCCCAATTGGTGTTGTCCTTGTGAAGATTGTTACGAACCTCTTCACTGCTTTAACCACACATCGAGCCAATCAGGCTTGCTATCAGGAGAGTCTAGATTAGAGTGGTGCTGGAAAATTGCAGGTCAGGCAACATCCGAGGAGCAGGAAAAGCCTTTAGGCCAAGCAGCAGATTTCCACAGAGCAGGCAATGTCAGAGGTTCTTGGGACTCAAGCTCCAGATTTAAACAGTCTGTGACAGCTGGAAGCTGTAGGCTTCAGATGCGAGTGACGACTTTAAACAGTCAGCAGCAGCAAAGGCAATGAGGAGGGTATTGATAGTGAGAAGTGAAGGGTAAAGTTCAGTCAGCATAGATCGTGGAGTAGCGCAGGTAAGTCACAAGTAGGCATTAGTTAAGTGGTTAATGATTTTAATGATTATGCCACCTGGAGGTAGCATATTCAATAGATAAAGTGGTTAGGAAGACCTATGCAATATTTCCTTTACTAGTTAAGACACAAAACATGAGCAAATTACTGCAGATGCTGTAATCAGTACTGAAGACAACAGATGCTGTAGATGACAGCAGATCAGCAGCATCCATGGAGAGAGAGCAAGCTAATATTTTGACTGTAGATGACCCTTCATTGGAGCCCAACATCATGGGTTAGAGCATTTTAGCTATCAAGAAAGACTGGATAGACTTGCTTTTTTTTCTATACAACTGGGAAGACTTGCAGCATGGGGGGAGCTTGATTGAAGTAGTTAAGATTACGAGAGGCATGGACAAGGTTAATAGAAAGCAGCTATTCCCCTTATTTGAAGGGTCAATAACAAGGGAGCACAATTTTAAGATAAAGTGCTAGAGATTTAGAGGGGCTTTAATGAAAAGTCTTTTCATCCAGTTGATAGTGGGAATCTGGAATGTGCTGCCAAGGAATGGTAACCTCACAACCTTTAACAAGTACTCGAATGAGCACTTGAAATGTCATAACATACAAGGCTATGGGTCAAGTGTTGGAAAGTGGGATTAGTACAGATAGGTCTATGCAGACGCAGTGAGATGAAGAGCCCCTTCTGGGCTGTGTGATTTGTGACATTTATTAAGTATTAGAATGTGTGTTTGCGATGCTGCAATCTAAAGCCAATGGAGCAAGAGATGCCAAGTGGAATAGTCTGAATGGCTCTTTTATGACCAACATGAACACAATGGGTGGAAAGACTTCCCTCTGTGCTGCAAATTTCTATGAGTCTATGACTCTATTCTTTGTACACCCAAGTTCTGGTTTTTAATACACATCAAAAGGGCTGTGCTTTCAAAACTAGCCCCAGAGGGATATCACCACGCGCTTCCCTTTAGTCTGAAAAACAACTATTCGCCACTAATCCTGATAGGAAACTTCAGATCCTCTGGGATAAGAAGCATTCTTTCTTTGGCATGTTCCTTCCCAAATCCTTGACCCTTATAGCTGATTATCTCGTTTGATTTGTGTTTCCTCTTCCTTTCTATACGCCAAATTCCTTTTCCACCTTACTCTTTCGAGACTAAACATATTGTTGTGATTCAAAAACTTCCTGACCTTCGTGGACTCAGGTCACATTTTTTAAAGCATATGTAATCACTGTTTATACAAAATGTTAGCCCTTTTACTGTCCCGGATATTCAGAATTGCAGCAGGCCTGAATAATGTTCTACCCGAGCAAATTACTCAAGAGTATTTTACTAATGTCTTGAAATTAATTCAAAGTATGTAGCATGAGGGATCTGCTTCAGATAGATGTAGTGCTGAGACTGCTCTCAGTCAAAGTCAGTCAGAGAGGCTCCTTATCTTTCTCCTTTTGATATATTTTTGTCATTTTTCAGCAAGTCTTCTGCAACAGCAGTAGTTTCCTCACCTCTGGATAAGAAGCTCTGGATCTCAACCCCATTCCAGGAATTGTTGACCACAGAAGGTGTAAATGTAATAGGAAGATGAGTCAGGTAGACAGTCAGTCTTGATACTAAACTGTTATCTATTTCACTCATTGGATGGGACTAAGCTTCAAGTTTGGGAGTGATGCAGTTAGTGCATGTGGGTCATTGAAACAGACCAAAACACTGACATTTCGGAAATGTGATATCTGTTGGGGGTGGGGGGGGCAGGATAATGCATAGGACAGATGAGCAGAGGGACAGTAACAAGCTTGGGGATACCAGTGCTAAATCTGACAATGTCCTTCAGAAGGTACCAGCAGATGCCTTGTAGTAATAGTCTGCTGCCTTGAACAACATTGGATTGCATAAAGTTCTGGAGCTCCACAAGCTGGAAGTGAAGACCTCTCTGCAACAGCAAAGGAGGTGGAAAGAGATAGGCAGGGTGGCAGGAGAAAGAAAAGCCTGATGTGGTTAGGGTGCTGCAAACATTCACTCAACTGCCAAAGGTGCCCAGGCTGTGAAGGCCATAAGACATATCAATGTTAAACCAAGTGGCCCTTGCCATATCATCCCAATACAAAGCACTGCACAATAACGCTGCCATCTCACTCACATACATTACTCATTTCCGTTCTGGTTATACATTTCACACCAAGGATGATGGGCATTTAACAGGCAAGTGTCATGATTATTTAAAATGTCCAATAACATTGACACTATTATTGCTGTATAGAGGTGCAAGAGATTGAAGGAGTTAAAGCTGAGGAGTGCCTTAAACATCACCCACAATGATAATGTCATATAGATTAGTGGCCAAAACAGTGTAGGGTCTCCAAGGAATGAGCTAACACCCAGGTCTTCCTCCAAGTCTCTGTAACAAAGTCTAACACAGCAATGTAACCTATCACTAGTTGCTAACATGCAATAAACTGCTTTTTGTTTAATACAAGTGCATCTTTTCGTCAGAACAGCAAATGGCTTTCCTCTCCCACACTAGACCAGACAGACCCTAGAATTCCCCACACTTCAATCGACTGGTGACTATTTTCTTGCCCCATGGTGAGGTGCCGATTTAAGTGTGACTGCATTTTCAAAATGGTGGCCAGGGTTGCTCGTATAGAAGCCACATACACATAATTACTCAATGGTTTCCTTTGTGAAACTACAGAATTTTTCTCTTCTGTTTCTCATTGCTGCTGTGACTTCAGCAAGACATGAGGTAGCTGCACAATTCTTAGCTCTGACTGCTGAGAAGCTTGTGGCTGATGTCCTCTCAACTTTGGGCCCATGAGTGGTGTCAGAGAAGTTGGTGTTACTACATCTGCTTGGAACCAGCAGGGCACAAGGTCACAGATGGGGTTCTGACTGAGGGGATAATAGGTTAAGAGTCAGAGGAGTTGCAGGGAAGACAGTGCAATGGTAATGTCACCGGGATGGTATTCCAGAGTGCCAGGCTAATAGGATCATAAAATCCTCTTAATGGGAGGCAGGTCATTCAGCCCATCAAATCCACACCGACTTTCTGAAGAACATCCCACCCAGACCCACCCCCTAACTTCTCCCTCTAACCCTGCATTTCCCATGGCTAATCCATTCAGTCTGCACATCCTTGGTCATTAGGGTGAATTTAGCTTGGCCAATCCACTTCACCTGCACATAGAATCATAGAGTGAAAGAGATATACATCATGGAAACAGACCCTTTGGTTCAACTTGTCCATGCCAATCAGATATCCTAAATTAATCTAGTTCCATTTGCCAACATTTAGCTCATATCCCTCTAAACCCTGCCTATTCATGAGCCCATCCATCTGTATGGGTTTTTTAAATGTTGAAATTGTACCAGCCTCCATCACTTTCTCTGGCAATTTATTCCATATATGGATCATTCTCTGTGTGAAAATGTTGTCCCTTAGGTCCCTTTTAAATCTTTCTTCCCTCCTTAAACCTGTGCCCTCTGGTTTTGGACTCCCCTGGCCTGGAGAAAAGATCTTGACTAGCTACCCTATACCTGCCCCTCATGATTTTATAAACTTATATAGTCACCCTTCAGCCTCCAGCACTCCAGGGAAAATAGCCCCAGCTTATTCAGCCTCTCCCCATAGCTCAAACCCTCTAACCATGAAAACTTCCTTGTAAATCTTTTCTGAACCCTTTCAGGTTTCACAGCATCCTTCCTATAGCAAGGAGATCAGAATTGAAGGAAGAAACTATGAACCTGCACTCCAAGGTCTCTTGTTTCAGCAACACTCCCCAGGACTTGACCATTAAGTATATAAGTCCTGCCCTGATTTGGCTTTCCAAAATGCAGCACCTCACATTTTTGACTTGTGGGAAGAAACCGGTGGAAACCCACGCAGATAAGGGGAAATGTGCAAATTGCACCCAGACATTGCCCAAGGGTGGAAGTGGGTTCGGGTCCTTGGCATGTGAGGCAGCAGTGCTAACCGCTGATTCACCGTACTGCCCGCATGCATCAGTCACAAAAAGCTAACATCCAAAATCAACAGGTATTCGTTAATACAAGGGGAATATTGGTCCTTGCTTCAAATAGAATAGAACATAAAATAGGGAAACATTGCTAAAACTTTTCAAGCACTTGTCAGATCACAGCTGGACTACTGTGAACAGATTTAGGTCCCTAATCCAGTGAAAGATATCCTAACATTGGGGACAATCCAGAGAAGGTTCACTGGGCTGTCCCAGGTAAGGAGGAACAATCTCATGAGGAGAGGCTGAGTAGGTCAGGCTTGTACTCATTAGCATTTAGAATAATGGAAGGAAACCATATTGAATCATAACATTCGGAGGTGGCTTGAGATAGGAGAGGGCAGAGAGGTTGCTTCCCCTTGATGGAAAGTCTAACTCAAGAGGACATAATCTTAGAGAAAGGGATCGCCTAATTAGGTCAGAGTTGAAATTCCACCATGGAAACTGGTGGGATTAAAATCTAATTGATACAATCTGGAATTGAAAGCTGGTTATGATGACCATGGAACTAGAATTCATTGTTGTAAAAACTCATCTAGTCGACTAATGTCCTCTAGGGAAGGAAATTTGCACTCCTTATCTGGTCTGACCTTAGAATGACTCTTAACTCTGAACAGTTGTCTGAATGACCGTACCAACCCATTCGTTCAAGGGTAGGTAGGGATGGGCAACACATGCTGGGCCCTGTCAAACTTGCCCATCTGCCTGGAAAGAATAATTTTTTTAAAAAATCTCATGAGCAGGGTACCCACTTGCATGTGCCCTTCCTGCACTATCCCTTTTACAGACACCATGGCACCATTCTGCCGGCCAAACATTGGCATGAACTTTACTGTGCTTCAGTGAAGTACTGTATGGCCCATTAAGGTTTTCTTTCACACTATGTATTCTAGCAGACTGAGTGACCTGGCCATCGCGTGGGCCAGAGTGCACTTTTGTTGCCTGCCATGTTTAATGCTTTCTCTGGGAGATGGAAACCTGCTCCAGAATAATTGCCTTGGCTGTTCACCACACCTCCTTCGTGCTCAGCATTTGTGTCCAGCTGACAGAGCTAAGTTGAACCTGCACCTTCCTTTGCTGTCCTTATACCTTGTGGGAGATGCACACGTTTCATGTAATGATATTTCCTCAGAGTGCACAACCTCATCTGAGGACTCCTCAGAGTTCTTATGCACCATCCTCTGTGTATCACACTTGAATAATCTGGGGAAAGTGGAAGACATTAAGTTAGCTGTGATAAAGGAAAAATGTTCCAAATCATCACCATATGGATGATCATATTTCAGTCACTGGTGATATGTGGGACTATTGTGTGTTGTGCGGTTTTGTGATATCCAGGTCAGCTACGTGGTAGAGCATAATCTCTCCAATCTCGAATGGTGTTGTGCGTGGCCACTCTGCAGTTTCAATGTATCCATCATAGAGTGAAGAGGCATCCTTCCTTGTTTCTCCTGGAGTTTTACGTTTTCTTTTCCTGCAAAGAGGAACGCAGACTGTATGATGTTTTGAGAAGATGGAGGAACAATATTTCTAGAAAGTGACTGCGAGAGACAAATGTGAGATGGCAGTTTGACGAAGGTCAGTGTCAGGAGCAGCTGCTCAGATAACAACGTGAGGGGATACCCTGAGAAAAGGGAATGAGTTAACCTACAAATTGTGTTGACATGTGGAGTTCTGTGCAGGAGAATGGTGGAGGTTTGCAAACTGAATATAGGACATTATTTATGTTTCCACTCCTGAAGAGATCATTGAAGTTCTTTCAGTACCGTTCCCACCAGCAAGGACTCACACTCCTGCAGCTCTCCATTTTAGCAATTCCTGTTTTGTTTCATAACCCTGTTCCTCCTGTGTTGCCCTTCTAGGCCTTGGGGTTCATGGGGCAGTAGTGAGTCAATCAGTGGGCCTTGTGCTTGCTCTCTCTTTCCTGAAATTTCACTAATTCAGTCCTCACTGTATTTTTTAAAACTGAGAAGTGTAACTATCCAGTGTGGGTGATCTTCATGTCCTTCCACTCCAGTAGGTCAAGGAAACCTAGAAAAATCACATATTAATGCCATGGCTGTGTTAAAAAGTCGAAGCAAAATACCTTCCAGCAAGATTTGTTCCTGGTCTGATGCTGGCCTCCAGTTCTACAAGTAGGTCCAAATTGCACCCATAGTCCATGCTCTTCTCCCAACAGCAAAAAGGGAGAGGTTCCTTCTCAGTGAACGGCAAGTCATAACATCAAATAATCCTTTTTCACAGTTAGCAACCCATGGAACAGACAATCCTGATGGAGGGCTTATACCCGAAACGTTGACTCTCCTGCTCCTTGGATGCTGCCTGACCTGCTGTGCTTTTTCCAGTGCCATACTTTTCGACATGGAACAAATATGGAAATGGAGGCGAAATAAAAGCCAAGAATTGGCTCGGTGATGTGATGAGGATGGTATTGATTCTTTCTGGTTGGGCTGAATGGTCTTTATGATCCCTAGTAATCTCGCATTGACCTCATCAAATAAGTGAACTGTAAATTCCTTGCAACTTCAGCAAAAAGGACATTCTTTGGTAAAGTGAGCAAATTCTCTTTAGCACATGATCCTAGACTATTATTTTGTGGCTTAAACAAATGGGGTCAGGGTTATGGTGCTGAAGGCTTGTCCTTGGATTAGACAATTCTGTCTTCTGGCTGGATAGCAAAATGTTGCAAGAAGGACACAAACTTTAAAATAAATTTTGAGACTTTAAAGCAAACTCAAAAGTTAAAAAAACAAGTAGTACAAGTATTCCTTTTTTTTTCAAGCTTTATTGGATTTATGTTGTAGGGAGAACAATCCAGTCTCCAGATGACAATGTCTTGTTTTAAATATGCTACAACCCATCAATGTTTTTGCTAAGGATCCCCACACAGCATTGTCAATCTTCCCTGAACATACCTCCTTCTATTGATGTTACTGCAGAATTAGAGATAAATCGATCAGAAATAAATGCAGCAAAGGGAAGGAAGAAATGATGAAATGTGTTGGTCTTAGTATTTTCAAAATGATAAACCAAAAAAAACTTGATATTAAAATTGCAAAGAAAAGTTCATTTAAAATTGAAATCCAAAATGCAAGTCAATGCAGGATGAGATTAGAAATGGTAATATAACAGAAATTCTCAGTCAAAAAACAACAAAGTTAACGAGAATGATAAACGATTGAACAAATAATATCAAACATGCAAACATTGAAAGTTGGAAAATGGAACTTTCACTTTGCATAGATTACAGTAGCTTTGCAACAATAAATTTACACAAGAAAAAGTACATTTCTGAAGTTGTATTTCAGAAAAGAAGAAGCAACAATTAACAAAAGAGATGTGGAAAAGGTTTAACTGCCATATTACAACAGTGATCAAGAAGGATGTTGAATTGAGTGAACTAAAACCAAACAGTGCAATAGACAAAGATGTAAAATGGAACAATGTGGGACAAGGTATAAAAAATTTGATACAAAAAAATAACATTTGAATTTCAATCAATGAGCATAAAATGAAAAATTTCATGAGTAACGATGGAATAAAACAAGTGGCATAAATGAATTAATTGAGAACAGGTAGATGAATGAATGTGAGTAACTTAAGTAAGGGTAATCATTTAATAATAAAATAATTCATCCACAGATTACACAAATCACCAGCAATCTCCTTTTACAAGTTCTTAACAAACCTAAATTTCTAAGAGTCCCTGAGTAGTTCATTTTGGGGAGAGGGCGGGGACAAAGTTCAAATATTTAACTATTTAAAACTTGAACATTGCAATAAGTCATAGAGAAAACATGATTTGACTCATGGATACTAGCAGTAATGCAGTGCTGTTTTGGGTCAGTCTCTCATTCAGAAGGAGGTATGCGTAAGGGATTTTGGGGATTTCTGAATTCCACCTTGGACATTCACAGAATCACACACATACATAGTTCTCCTACAAAGTTCAATACTTATAGAATCACAATGATCAGAATGGATTTGCATATGTGCCATCATGATGTTTACAGAGATGTGCATTTAAAAAAAAGCATAACAGTTCATGCCAATATGTCCATGGATTTAAAAAGTTTTTAGCTAATATTGTTGGAAAGAAGGTGAGTTGAGGAATGATCAGCATTGATGATAACAAGAGACAATAATTCTGAGTGATACATTT
This sequence comes from Hemiscyllium ocellatum, assembly GCF_020745735.1. Taxonomy (NCBI): domain Eukaryota; kingdom Metazoa; phylum Chordata; class Chondrichthyes; order Orectolobiformes; family Hemiscylliidae; genus Hemiscyllium; species Hemiscyllium ocellatum. The sequence continues at coordinate 20,733,820 of NC_083425.1, read as the reverse complement.
CAGGAAACATACTCATGTTTTAAGTGAAGTATGTTACAAAGAAAACGTGAGTCTGGAAAGGAGAGTTTGTTTTTACTACTATGCTTTCCTTTGCAGTTGTGCAAGAGGCTTGGCCTCTTTTCTGTTTTTGAAGCCACTGGTGAAATAGAGAGGGGAGGACAGGGTGGAGTTGGAAACTTTTCCAAGGAACACAGTAAAAATGCAGAGTTCTGTCGCGACTTCAGATGATACCATATTGTGCTAATTCGTGTAATTCCAGGTGATTGAAGGCCTCCCAGGGGCATATGACGGTGATATCTATAAACCAAAGAAGGACAATTTCAGCAATAATGCAGTTAACGTTGTGTTACCACCATCATTTAAAGTGCTTAACACTTCATTTTCCTCAGCCTTTACACCCATGTAGACAATTGATCACTCTTCTAGGTAAGAAAGAATGGTCTTCTCTTTTATCATACAGTGTGATTTTTGTAAGGTATATTTTAATTATAATTTCTGCCATAATAAATAACATCTTTTGATAAAACAAATATGTATTGTCTGATTGCATTAATAGCTTGATACGGAAAGGTTAGTTTAATTTAATTGGATAACTGTCAAAGTGGTATCACAGTGTCACAGAAGCATTACTTTACAACATGTACTACTAAAGGTCACTAGTTAGTTTACAGGAAAATAGTTATCATTGAACACTTTCCACCCATTGTTATCGACTTAAAAGGCACACAGCAGCTCAAATAAACACTAATAATTAAAAGAGATTGTGATGAATGAAATTATTGAAGGGTCGGCTAACACATATTCCATATTGTAAGACTGCTTTCTGACATAATGTGTTGTCTTTTTTTATTTCCATTTGATGCCAATTTAAACTGTTAAACTAGGATAATATTGGCACAGTGTGAATGCAATAAAACTGTCAATGCCTATCTTGAATAGCATTCTGTGCCCTCTATTATTAGACTTCTGAATGGACCTCAAAAATTTCAAATCTAATGTTGGTCTTGCGTTTTGTACACCTTCTCCTGCAGCTGTAACTTTGTATTCCCTACCCTGTTTAATCATCCTATCAACCTTGTATGTTATAATCTGCCTGTACTGCACACAAAACAAAACTTTTCACTGTACTTAGGTACATGAGAAACTAATAAATCAAATCAAATGCTATGAAATAAGTCCCTGTCCACTAATAATGTGTAACATGTGTCCAGAATAATGAAGAACAGCAAGTTTAAAAATGAAATCCTACCTGTGCCTAATCCTTCCATTCCAGGAATGTCATCACCAAACCTATGGGAGAGGCAGAAACACTATTTAGCAACTCATACTAAACCATCCTACAGGTTGTAATCTGCCTTATGTCCACAGACATCAAGTTTTAAAAGGCTATTTGACAGCGGGTAGCATCATAGTTGAAATTGGTTCTGTCCTTGTCCAAAATCCACACCGTTGCATTTTGATTGACTGGACAGTGAGCAGGATTGAAAACCTTGCTTGATATTTCCCTCACTGAAATGCACTTTCCCTATTGAGAGAAGCTATTAGCTAATCAGCTGCTTTAGTTAAGATGAACTATCTGAGCTGAATTCAATGATTCATTGTCACTTGTATTTAACAAATAAATGCAGTGAAGTGTGTAATAAGTCACCATGCCCCAGTGCCATTCTGAGCAGGGGCTGGACGTCCAACTTGGTTGATCCTGCATTTTATTATTAATTATCCCTTGCATAGAGAAATTGCAAGCCAAAACTTGCATTTTACCACTACACAGTATTGTGCTGTACATTCTAGTCTAGCTTTACATAACTGGAAGTAACATACGTATGGCAAGTTCAATTGAGGGAATGCTGACCCAATTAAACACTGATTTTAGCGTTTTGATTTAATCAGCTCCCTTTTCTTTTAGTGCATTTTGCACTGAAACACCACCAATAATATCAAAGCAGCTCTTTGGGAATTTGGACAGCCTGTGGTAACAATTGAAAGGTTATTTGATTGGAAATGAATTGAACATCCATTAGACTTTTCAAAATCACCAGTCATTACTGTCAGTTAATGTTGCTGATTCTGAAAATGTTGAGAGCTGGGGGGAGCTGGGGGAGGGTGGGGTGGGGGGGAAGAAATGGGGAGCAGGGTAGAGGTAGTAGCTGCTCTTACATGTGAGAAAACTGAAATAATTGTTTGACAGCATATTTCATAGTTTTATCCATTAAACAGCTTTGGAACTCAGTTTAGCTTTAATTTCATCCGTCTACTTCCACCCAACAATTCCACTGATGCTACACACCTTTAAATTAAATTGATTCTGCATTTATTTTTCCTCTTACCCTTGTACTCCTTTCTTTGGTGGCTTGCTCTTAAACTGTCTTGTCTGTCTTTGTTTGAACTTTGGTGGTCCTTTCCTAGGAGTTGCTGGTCCTCCAGTTACTCTTGTGGCTGATTTAATTTCTCCCAAAGGTTTCGGTGGTTCTAAAGAGAGAGCCATCTCTTGTGCTTTCAAGTTGGGTTGAATTTCCAGGGGGTTTGCTGCCATAGTTACTGTTTTTTGTACTGCACTTCACTAGGGTACTATATTTCAAAAGAGACAAAATCTTTACCAGTTAATGTAATGTTGTAAATATAGCGACGTTACTTCACCTCCTAGATTAGCACAGAGTCAGTGCGACACTGCTTAGTCTAATCTTAATCTTCAGAATGAGACCCAAGGGCAGGGACAATGGGATTACTTTCCAACAGTTCTGCTTGTAATAGGATTGCAAAGACTGGAGAGTAGCAAGAAGAGGGCATTGGCAAAGGATTTAAGTTTGAAAGAATTAACCCTTTCATCTTTTCTTTCTTCCAATGTTTATTTAAGTAAATAGCTGCCAATGAAATAAAAATAGAGTGATCCAGGATTCTAGGGATGATAACTCTGACTAAATAAATTGGATGCAAATAACACATCATACAAGTAAATATACATAACAGGCAAGAAATACAAGGTAATGCTAGATTTTTGTGATCTTGAGAACTAATTTATAAAATACTCCATTCAATTTGGACTATACTTTTTTTTATTAATATAGCCAGCGCAGGTATGATGAAGCAAGTGGCCTCTTTCTGTGCTGTATGTCTAAGTTTCTATGATTGGTGAAAAACTTTTACAAAGTAATTCAAAGTATTGGAATCTGAATAGCCACATGTTCAGGTAAAACGCTGAGCTATGATTCTGTGTTTGGTGCTGAAAAGTGGATCATATTACTGGGAGCTTTTAGTACCCTTAATTTCAATCATGTTTCACTTCAACATAACACCCATTTCTGTACACGCTTACAACTAAACCAGATCAACAATTTACCTGACTCAGACTGTGCAATTTATCAAAGGCTCAGAGTTATTGAAACTGGATGACTGAATCAATATTATATGCAGGTTTGGAAGGCTATGTCAATCAATAAGATTTTTAGTTACAATCACACAGTTTCCAGATGTTTTTAATAAAGTTCCCTTTTGGGTTTTTGTCAGCATATTTATTTTCCCTGTTGCATTTGTCTTTGTGATTGTCTTTGTAATTTGGTAATTGCACCACACAGTTATTTTGATTAACTATTTAATGGTAAGAAGACTTAACAAAAAGAATTAAGAATCAAGTTGTCAGTGTGTTATTTTGTATTCAAAACTGTTTTCATGTAAATAAATATGGAAAAGTGAACTAATTAATGTAAGTACTTTTAAGCTTGTGACTAATATTCTCATTTAGAACAGGGTAGTTCATTGCAAATAAACTAAGGATCATTTTGTACCAAAGCATATCCTGAAATTGGGTTTCAAGGTCAAATGATTCCCAATATGCTATCGCTGCATTTTCATTAATTAGTTCAGTTACAATTTTGCTAATACGGGAGTACAGATGAGTAAGAGGCTTATTTACACAAATCCCTGACAAACAGCCACCTGTTCTTCAGTGGCTGCATTGGTCAAGTGATCATTTCAAATGAGTGCAGGTCAGATGCATCTCTCTTAAAGGTCCTCATTACCCACAAGTAAATAAACATATATTTTACTTCAGTTCTGTGACTTTTACAAATATTTAAGCTCTTCTCCTAAGCATGTATAACTTAGGTTGAAATCCTATTTCCACACAGTGGGACCTTCACGTTTGTATCTCAATAACTATTGAATCTGTGTGACCAATGAATTCAATGTACTTTTTTGGTAACTTTCTGTATAATGAAAAATAGATTGTGAAAAAAATAGTGGTTTACATGCATTATTAATTTGGTATACTTTAACAAATCCATTTGAGATCATAATCTGTTTAATAGGAGCAGTCGCTTACCCAATCGGAGAATTTTAGAATTGTTGAATTTTAGGCTGGGATGTAATCCGAAATACAAAAGACTAATCAGCACCCAAAAAAACTTAGCTTGTTCCAAAACACACAGAAGAAATTCAGCAGTGCTATACTTTGGAAGAATCAATCAACAAAGTGTACTAATAGGAAGTCAACACTTGTTGTGGTTCTGTTTGCCGAGCCTGGAATTTGTGTTGCAGACGTTTCGTCCCCTGTCTAGGTGACATCCTCAGTGCTTGGGAGCCTCCTATGAAGCTTCACAGGAGGCTCCCAAGCACTAAGGATGCCACCTAGACAGGGGACGAAACATCTGCAACACAAATTCCCAGCTCGGCGAACAGAACCACAACAACAACGAGCAGCTGAGCTACAAATCTTCTCCCAAACTTTGAGGAAGTCAATACTTTGATACAAATCTTTAACATGTTGGCATCATTATTTCCTGTCCAATTACATTAGATCCATAAAGGAAATCATTTCCTAATGTAAAATAATTATAAGAATTTTATGCAATGATCTTGATGTAAAAATGCATATTATCAAACCAAGAAGAATAAGCAAAAACTGAATGCACCTTCCTGATTATTACAGCACATTTTAAAAATAAAGGTATTTTTAAACAAATATAACAGAGTTTGATAAGATTTGATAATAAGATGCCCAGCATTTAAGATTGTGCTTCTTTAAGGATAGACATTTTAAAAGATAAACAATTTCTAAAAATTTGTTTCAATAGAAACCTGGTAAAGAGATAATAGTGTGGGTAAACAACATTTGAATGTCAAGCTTAATATTCAAATAAATAATATTTCTGGAGTAAAAAAATAGCCCCATAAGATTTCTATGCAAGTACTGACTTTAATAGTTGAGAAATGGACTTTTAACATTTTTCATCATTATTGACTCAGTTAGCTTAAATATTCTTAAAATTTCCCACTGAATATATCACAAAGCTTATCCTAATTATATGAAATGTGCTCTATATTTTACAGGGAATACAGCGTTGTTGAGAAGTATAACTACCAGGTACTCACCACTATGTGGAGGCAAAGGGGAACATTCGCCAACTGAAAGGCGAGAGCCCTAACTAGCTCTCGTCAATGCTTCTGTCTTTCTATCTACGTGGTTCTGGATCTTTGCTGCTCTGAATCCACCTTTTATTGATCCATAAATAGGATATTGACATCACATATTAATCTGATGGCGTAACTGATGGAGTAAAAGCTGATATGAAGAAGATAAGCTGAGCTTCAATTGAAATGTCACCTTTTTTAGTGTTTTGTATCACAGAGCAGAATTTATTTTACAATCTCCTATTTCATTCCAAAACCAAGAATGTTGAATATTTTGTGTATTTTCACTTTAAATTATGATATCAGGCAATTTTTTTAAAAAATTGAAATATACAGAAGCAAGTGTAGAGGAGAATTCAGTTGTCATAATATGAGAGCTGCCAATAGTGGGAAACTAATAAGATCGGAAATTATCATCAAGCACTTTAAAAAAGGTTGTGGAATCATTTGAGCATATGGAACATTGTCCCAGGTTTTGCTTTCAATTTAAAGGTGGTGGTAATAATATTCATTATTAATTGTTGTCCATTATTACTGAGCAAATTATACAACTTCAGTAGAGGGACAGATCTGCAATGACTTCAAACATTCAAAGCTTGCAGTCTGAGTTGTGCCACCCCACTGTTAGCTTCATTGTCTTCCTCAGCTCTGAAGTACATTGAATGCTGTAAATGCGCTTCATTTTCACAGTGGATAGAAACTAAACACATCACTGAAGGCCAAGTCTTGTCTGTTCAAGGCAAAGTACCTTTGTACCTTGCAATGACTTAATAAATTGATTACTTAAATTAACTTCTCTGACTCTGAAAATAAATTAATCCAAGTCTGGTGTCTTATTCTTTTATCAAACTTTGAATACTTTAAAAATGTAATTTTTATTCTCTCTTACTAATTCTTTCTTCTCCCTTAATTCAATCTGTCTTTCCTTCTCATTGTCTTTCCTCTTGTAATTGATTTGACAGTGAATTCATTCACGGTAATTTACCATTCTTTTAGACAGATTGAAGAGACAGCTTATTGCTTGTCTTGTTCATTCAAGTTCAGATACTTTGTTTCCCTCATTCCACCAGTACTGACTTACATTGTTCAGTAACCTGCCACGCAAAGGTATTTAAAATCTACACATATGAATGAATAAGATGTGCTGTGCAACAAAAAGTTGGGTCAAAATTTATTTTTACAAAGGGACATACATTGGGTTGTTATATTTTTGAACCAAATTGATTGAATGTAATATTGAAGGCCTAAACTCCTAATGAAATCCTGAGTGGAGTCCCAATTAGGCATCTTTTTAACAATTATGTTTTGGAAAATTTGAGTTATGAGGCCTTGAAAAAGAGGACAGAAACACAAATTGGTATTATGAGGTACATTTCTTGATCTGTTAACCAAGGCTATTGAAAGGATGTTGTGAAACTTGAAATGTTTCAAAGAATATTTACAAGGATGTTGCCAGGGTTGGAGGGTTAGAGATATAGGGAGAGGCTGAATAGACTGGGGCAGTTTTCCCTGGAGTGTTGAAGGGTGAGGGGTGACCTTATAGAGGTTTATAAAATCATGAGGGGCATGAATACTGTAAATAGATATGGCTTTTTTTCCCTGGAGAAGGGGAGCTTAAAAGGCATAGGTTTAGGGTGAGAGGGGAAAGATATAAAACGGACCTAAGGGGCAACACTTTCACACAAAGGATGGTGGGTGTATGGAATCAGCTGCCAGAGGAAGTGGTGGATGCTGGTACAATTACAACATTTAAAAGGCATCTGATGAGTATATGAATAGGAAGCATTTAGAGGGATAGGGGCCAAATAATGGCAAATGGGACTAGATTTATTTAGGATATCTGGGTGCCATGGACATGTTGGACCAAAAGGTCTATTTCTGTGCTGTACCTCTCTATGAATCTAAGAATGTATGACTAACTTTTTAATAATTCACAAGATTTGCAAACTGCTGGCAAGGCTGGCATTGAAGTGCTCAACATAAGTCATCCTGAGAATAATAGATCTTCCTTAATAGTGGCAGTACAATTTTACAGTAAATAATTGCTTGAGAATACAAAGCTTAAATATTGCTAAATGGAGGCAGGGAGTTGATTTTTTTTATCCTGCTCTAAACTGAACCAGAACTCAAGAAACAGACTTGAATAAAGGGAGACTATTTTCTACAACATGAGAAGAGTGTGCTGATTAGTTCGGTAATCATTGGCATGGAGGAACAGTTAACTGTCGATCTTTGTTCTCAGACCAGGAAGGTAGATTCTGTTTGGTCAGTGTGTTGCCATGGGGGATTCAACAGAGATTTGTTATCTCCATGACCTTTTCTTTATGAAAATGGTGCAACAAATGTACAAGTTCCTTTTGCCCACATAAACCGGGATCCTGTGTGTTTATGGATTTACATCTAGCATGCTTAAATGCGTCAAAATGCAAATCTAATTTACCTTTGCTAAGGCATACATACTGAGATCAATAATAAATTCATGTGAAACTCTGACATTGTTAGCTTATTCACCAACATACCACTCAAAGACATCATTGACAATTGAACTGTGTCACTATATCATTGCAATCTAGTCATTCCACCAGTATCTGAATCTGAGTTCATCAAACTGATAGCATTGCCAAGGGTTCAATCCCAGACTCAGCTCTTAGTAATATCTTTGTTGGTTACCAACGAAAATATATTTTTGATGGGCCACTAACATCCAGTCCCTTGCTTATTTTCAATATGTAGATGACATATTTGCGATATTTTAATCTGCAGCTACATCAAAGAGTTTCTTTACTGAACTTAAACACTCAAATTTACTGTTGAGCAGAGAAATTGAACAAATTCATTTTTTAGTCACATTTGTTGAGGACTCTCTCAATGGTCTCAACAGTCACCTACTAAAAGCCTATGCTCACAGGTCAATATACAGTTCAGGATTCTTACAAACCCACATGATCAGTCTGATTGGCAACCTCATTATTAGGCCCTAATAATTTCCCCACCATGTAATCTTGGTTCTGAGGGCATATCAAAACAAATGTTTTGATATATTGGTTTGTTCTTGCTGCTTCCGGGTGTCAGTTTCAGCTGCAGTGATTTGTATATGGTGTCCAGGTCAATGTGTCTGTTGATGGAGTTTGGGGATGAATGCCATGCTTCTAGGAATTCTCTGGCTGTTCTCTGTCTGGCTTGTCCTATGATAGTGGTGTTTTCCCAGTCAAATTCATGTTGCTGGTTGTCTGAGTGTATGGCTACTAGAGATAGCTGGTCGTGTCGTTTTGTGGCTAGCTGATGTTCATGGATGCGGATTGTTAGCTGTCTTCCTGTTTGTCCTATATAGTGTTTTGTGCAGTCCTTGCATGGTATTTTGTAAACTACGTTAGTTTGGCTCATGCTGGGTATTGGGTCCTTTGTTCTAGTGAGTTGTTGTCTGAGCGTGGATGTTGGCTTGTGTGCTGTTATGAGTCCTAAGGGTCGCAGTAGTCTGGCTGTCAGTTCTGAGACGCTCCTGACGTATGGTAGAGATGACACATAAAAAAATTAGCTTTGAGTCTTGGTTCAGTCATATTTGGAGGACTGTGTACAATTCTGGTCAGTGAATTATAAGAAGGAAAGAGGAAGATTAGAGAGTGTGCAAGGAAGATTAACAAGGATGATACCAGAACTGAGGCTGTACCTAACAGCAAAGGACAAAGAGACTTGAAAAGAGAAAGCTGAGGGTTAAATAGATCTGTTTAAAATTCTGAAAGATTATGATACAGTAGACACTGAGATTGAATGGTCCTATCCATTTTAGACAGGCTGGCAGGAGGAGCAGTAACAATATTTCTGAAGATGAGCATTAGGATGGGAGCCCACTATCTTTCCATAACCATGCTGTTTTACCAGTGATGGAAACATGACAACTTAGCCATCCAGTGGGTGTCCAATTAAGCTCCTTACGTAGTTTTTAAATTAAGTGTCATCATTGCCTCCTGACACCATTGACATCTGCACTGATATTTTACCCACATCAGAAATGCCCACAACAATGTGGGCGGGATGCCACGTAAATCCTGGTGGCATCCAGTGGGTTTCAACTGGGGTGAAAGAGCACCTTTGATGGGTGTTTGATAGCGCAAGGAGGATCACCCTAGCAACAATGGTCACCATTGATGTAATAACAACTCAGGACCCTTCCTCAGAGGCAGGCCCCAGGTTACCTGATGAAGGGCTTTTGCCTAGAACATCGACTCTCCTGCTCCTCGGATGCTGCCTGACCTGCTGTGCTCTTCCAGCACCACACTCTCAACTCTAATCTCCAGCATCTGCAGTACTCACATTCACCCAGGCTATCACAACCACGTGAATAGCCTCTGCTCAGGGTAGCTGCTGAGCTGCCAACTCTCAGGTCGGCAGCCCCTGTGGTGGTCTCATGAATAATTATTGCTGGAAATGCTGCTGGTAGGTCCTAGCATCTAATAAAGCCAGAACAGTGCTAGCTTTTGGTTCTGGTGTGAGAATGCATCAATATCAAGAGAGGTCTTTGCTGCTGGATTTCAATGAGAAAGGATGGGAGGATATTGAAATGAAGCCTGAAGCTGGAATGGAGAAAGTGAGGTCTGCAAATGCTGGATATCAGAGCTGAAAATGTGTTGCTGGAAAAGCACAGCAGGTCAGGCAGCATCCAAGGAACAGGAGATTCGATGTTTCAGGCATAAGCCCTTCTTCAGGCATAAGCCCTTCCTGAAGAAGGGCTTATGCCCGAAACGTCAAATCTCCTGTTCCTTGGATGCTGCCTGACCTGCTGCGCTTTTCCAGCAACACATTTTCAGCTCTGAAGCTGGAATGGACTTTGTTGTAAAATGTAATGGATTCTGAAAGAATTAGCGTTGGAGGCTTCATCCAATTTGTTGAATCTAGCTTAGTATCTTGATGGAGACAGATGTATCATCATTGCCTCCCAAGTTATTATTCCTAGCTAAGTAATATAATTTGTACCTATTTCACTTATACAATAAACTACACCTTATTATAACTAGCTCTTCTCATTATAACTCATTAATTGTTAATCGACTATCATTAGTAAGCAAATAGACTTTTATACCCAATGTAGAAAGGGGTTTGGACTGTTGTGGTGCAGGGTAGTGCCCCTACCTCAGGGCTAGATGGTCTGATTTGAAGTCCCACCTGCCACATGTGAGTGCCATAACATATTCGCACAGGTGATTAAAAATAATGCGAAAGATAATTGGTGGCAATATTCTAACCCAATCACAAGTTGGTGGTTGGTTTCTTAACTTATACAACTGATCCACTGGACAAGTTGGCCTGCTTCTGTATATGCCAGTGAAAACATCCTCTCTACTTCTATGTTGTCTATTCCCTTCATAATTTTATCTGGCTCTATAAGATCCCCCATCATTCTTCTAAATTCCAATGAATATAATCCCAGTCTACTCAGTCTCTCCTTATACTTCGAAATTAACCTAGTGAACTTCCTCTGCACCCTCTTCAATGCCAGTATATCCTTTCTCAAATAAGGATGCCAAAATTGCACACAGTACTCCAGATGTGGCCTCACTAGCACCCTATACAGCTGCAACATTAGCTCACTGCGTTTAAACTCAATCCCTTTAATAATGAAGGACAAAATTTCATCTGTCTTTCCAGTTACCTGCTGGACCTGCAGACCAACCTTCTGCGATTCATGCACAAGGACACCCAGATCCCTCTGCATAGCAGTGTGCTGCAAATTCTTAACATTCAAATAATGGTCCTTTTTATTATTACTCCTACCAAAATGGATGATTTCACATTTATTAACATTGTATTACATCTGCCAGACCTTTGCCCACTTACTTAAACTATCTATATCCATTTGCAAAGTTTCACAGTCCCCTGCATACGTTGCTCTATCTTAGTGTCATCCACAAATTTTGACACACTACACGTGGTCCCCAACTTCAAACCATCTATATAAATTGTGAATAATTGGGGTCCCAACACTGATCCCTGAGGCACACCATTAGTCACTGATTACCAACCAGAATAGCACTCATTTATCCGCACTCTTTGCTTCCTGTTGATTAACCAATCCTCTATCCATGCTACACATTGCCCACAATGCCTTGCATCCTTATCTTATGCAGCAGCCTTTTGTGTGGTTGTGGTTGTGCAAGTCCTTTATGTCCTAGGTTTAGCAGTATAGCTCTAAATGTTATGTCTTGCTTGTCAAAGGTTTAAGTCTGTGTTATTATACTTGTATTACCACGGTGAATTTGTATAAGTCTCAAATCAACCCAAAGGCTGGAAATATTCCACAAAGGGCTTCTTCTTCAGTGGAGGGAACTTTGACACACTTTCTCAGTTCTACTTAAAGCTCTTCCCTTCAGCTAACAGTAGGACACTATTGATGGAGCTCAGGAGGAGAAGGTAGGCAGGTTCCCAGTCCTAGCCAGAGGAGGATAATTTGTGGTCAGTTGACTATGAAGAAGGCCAGCTTATGGCCTATATTATTGTTCGGTGCCCATTGACATCATGATACTAGATCATTGTTATGAATGGAATCATCTTTTGAAGCAGAGGAGCAGTGAGATTTAATAAGAACTGGTAACAAGATGAATTACTGCATGTGCTGTTAAAATATAAATATGACATGTTTTCTCTCACACGCAGAATGTCATCTGAAATGAAGTTTGGTCTCATTTAACTCCTGCTTTTCACATGAGATGTTGGTCAGACTTAATTCAATGCTTGCAAAAATCATGTTTTCAGTGCCTTGAAGAATATAAACAATGATTTGCGAATGACACTTAGCAGGGAACATGAATCTTTTTGTGCTGGTCACAGCAAATGTCTGGATGTCGTGAGGTTGCTTTCATTCCAATATGTCCATCACCATTCACCATTTATCTCCTAGGTTTAGCAGTATAGCTCTAAATGTCATGTTTTGCTGTGCATTTACATTAATTTATTCCTTATGCTCTAAACTGAATTTGAGAGCATATTAATCATTAGCTCCCAGGATAGCTTTGGAAGACATGTGTACATAGATGGGCAAGGAGGAGGGTAGCTGGTAGTTTCAGTTATCCCAGTGAGGAATCGCTCTGCTTTTGTGAAGAAAGTGATATACTTGATTCCATGATTTTTCAGCTATAATTGTATGTTTTATCAATGTACATTATATACAAATCTCTCAACTTTTCATTAGGTCTTGACCGAAGATGTGTAACTTTTTGCTGAGTGAAGACCAGGCAGTTCACAAATTTACTGAATTAATTACTGTCGCTGCTCAGCATTTGAAGGGTATCAAAGCAAAAATCTGGGCAAGCTTTGTGATGACAGTTTTCATTAAAGTAATGACTTCTCCAACTGACAAGCTGTTGTAGTCCTCGATCAACAATTTGGTGTTCACCAGTGTTTATGTCTGCAAAGTTAACCCTAATGTCAATCTATTGTCTTGGAGGTAGTTCAGAAATCTAGTGCTGATCATGATGATTTGTCATTATGATTGCTGTCATAAGAGTGCAGCTAGACTGAACCTACACACGCTAGTACCAAGTCACATGGGCATACAATGCTGACTATTTCCAATGTGTGATTGGGAAAATTGCTACCCCCCATCCATTTTGCTGACTGTATCTATAAGATCTACTTGGTCTAATGTGGTAAGGGAGAACCTCTAGGTATTTAGTTAGCAGAGGCCCTTAAATTCAATCAAATGGTTTATTGCATGATAGCCATCAGCTACGAGTTACATTAGTAAGATAGATATTTTACAGAGACTGTGAGGAGACCAAGAGTGATCGGTTTATTCTCCTTGAGATTTTATGATGTTATGAATTTTCCCTACCCATCTTTATGACAACATCAGATTAAGTGGAACTTATTGCAATCCTCAGAATTAACTCTTTCAGTCTCTTACCTTATACACAGTTGCAGTACATGAAATACATGGCTAAGTTTGTGTTCTACCGTGCAGTCAATTCCTGGGTCCATCCCTTTTCCTGAAATAGTTTTGGTTCTGACAACTGCAAGGTGACCTTCATGTGTTACATGCCCTCAATAAGTGTAGGCTGCAAATATTGTTACTGCAATCCATGAAATCATATAGAGTGCACTAATTTCAAACATTGTTAGGATCTTCCAGGCTTGAAATCCAGCATCCACACCACCTTGTTTCGATACTTCTGCAAGTATAAGTGTATGATAGCCTAAAGTGGACAAAGTACACAATGCAATTCTCATTAAACTACACATTCCGCAGATTGTCTTTTGAATGTTGCACAAAGAATACACCTCACCAAATCAGCACATTTTTCTCTTTTGTATCTTCCTCCAGCACATGGCAAAATACAAAGGATATCCATACAATATTAGTTTCCATGCCGGCAGTTATATAAATATAGGATTAACCTGTATAAGCAATGGACAGAAATAAATGGGAAAAATATGCATGCTTCAACAGCATGATCTTGAACAATAAATATTTTCTCACAGAGGCGTAGGATTTTATAACTGTCATAAACTAGTAAAAACAGTATGGCATTAATACTTAAGATATTCTTGTAGTTCTTTATGTTTTTTTTGCCTAAAACAAGTCTATACAAGAGGGTCATGTGGTGCAGTGGTAGTGCACCTACCTCGGGGGCCAGAAGGTCTGGGTTTAAATCTCAGCTGCTCCAAAGGTGTGTCATAAACAGATTGATTAATAAAAATAACTAAACAAAGGAAAGGAGTGGTCATTTGGACTTGGTCCACATCCCTTTTCACCACTGGTTGACAAAAATCTACATACCACAGTTTTGAAATGTACAATTGACCTAGACTTTAATCTATTCAATGAATGGTTTTCTAATGCTATAGACATGTCAGCTATCTAAGGAGTGCAATTTCAAATGAACCTTACTAAGTCACTTCAATTTCCAACACTGAAGAAGAAAAGAAGTGAGGATTGCAGTGTTTGATGAAGAAGGCTGAGTGGTGCTCCAAACCAGCCTGGACTAGTAGGACTGAACAGTTAGGTCCAAACTGTAAATTCTAAACAATTCTTTGCTCCTCGAAAGAATGAAAACAATGCAAACATGTGACTGGAGAGTTTAAATCCAACACTAATCTTCTTTCAGTAAGATAATCATCAGTGTTGTTACCTTGGTGAAGCCTTGATTGAAGTTCTTGTTAAGCGGAATTAATTCAAAATGATGGATTGCGTAAATCAGATCCAGTTGATTAATAAACTCCGTCATTGATTAAACCAATTAATGTTTTGTAAATGTGCCCATATACTTTCACATGAAATGCATATCAAAATAGGATTGTTTTGGGTCAAAATAGTTACTTTCTCCAAACATATTTTGCCATTTTCTTGAAGTATTTGCAACCAAATCCAGCCAGAGGTGCCAAGCGAATGATCAACCTTGTCTTCCTCCAGAAGTTCCCAATCTCACAGATGCCAGTCTTCAGCCAATTCAATTCACTCCATGTGATATCGAGAAACAGCTGAAGTCATTGGATACTGCAAAGCCTCTGGCTCTGATCAAATTTCAGCAACAGTACTGAGGACTTGCACTCCAGAATTAGCTGCATCCCCAGCTAAGCTACTCTAGTGCATCTATAACATTGGCATCTACCCAACAATGTGGAAAATTGCCCAGCATGGTATGTCCACAAAAACAGGGCAAATCTAAGCTGGCTAATTACTATCCCATCAGTCCACTCTTGATCATCAATAATATGATGGAAGATATCATTGACAATGCTATCAAGCGGCACTCAGTGATATCCTGTCCACAGTCATTCGGTTTAGGTTCTCACTTTGATGGAGTGTGGCATCAAGGTGCCTTAGCCAAACTAGAATCAATGGAAATCTGAGGAAATGTCTTCACTGGTTTGACTCACACTAAGCCCAAAGGAAGATGGTTGTGGTTGTTGGAGGTCAATGATATCAGTCATTGGATGTTAATGTTGCAGTTCCTCAGGATAGTGTCCTCAACCCAACCCTCGTCAACTGCTTGATTGGTGAGCATTTTTCCAACATTTCGTCAAAAGTAGAAATGAACGCTGATGATTGCAAAATGTTCAGAAGCATTCATGGTTCCTCAGATACTGAAGCAATCCATACCCTGCTCCTATTTCTTGTGTTCTTGTGTTCTAGGTGTATGGTATTGAGGTAGACCATGATCATGTTGAACAATAAGCAGACTCAATGGGCCTGCGTCTGTTTTTTGTGTTTCCAGAGATGTAATGGAATGTCTCCCCAAACCTGAAAAAGTGCCTGAGAAGGAAGTTCCTATGTGTGCTCATTATAAATCATCTCAACTCAGTCTGTTTGTACAGTTTTAAGAAAAAAAATTGAATTCTTGCTGAACTCACTCCTCAAACTACAGAAAACCTGTCCCACTATGTCTTCATAATCACCACTCTTGGAAGATGGGATCCATTTCACAGGACCAGTATTGCAAAAAGCATTGCTTTTTACAAATATTATTATTAATTTATAAATACAAAGAAGATTGTGATAACTACAGGTCTATCTCATTCATTGGCATCACTAGTATTGGTTTCTTTTGGATCATGTTTAAGGGTGGTGCATGTAGGGAATGAGCTGCATCAGGATGAGTGGATGAATAGAGCAACATGGGCCAAACACAGGCAAATGGGACCAGCTTAGTTTAGGATATTTGGTTAGTATGGACAGTTGGACCGAATGGGTCTGTTTCAATGCTGTGTAACTCTACGATTCTATGACGCTATGTCTAAAAGCAGCAAGATTTGAACAATATTCAGGTTTGGGTTGATAAGTGGCAAGTAACTTCAGCGTCACGGTGGCACGGTGGTTAGCACTGCTGCCTCACCAGGGGCCCAGGTTCGATTCCTGCCTTGGGCAACTGTGTGGAGTTTAAATGTTCTCCCCATGTCTGTGCGGGTTTCCTCTGGGTGCTCCGGTTTCCTCCCACAGTCCAAAGATGTGCAGGTCAGGTGAATAGGCCATGCTAAATTGCCCATAGTGTTAGGTGCATTAGTCAGAAGGAAATGGGTCTGGGTGGGTTATTCTTCGGAGGGTTGGCGTGGACTTGTTGGGCCGAATGGCCTGTTTCAATACTGTGGGGAGTCTAATCTAATCTAAAATTCACACCAAACAAATACCAGACAATAATCCTCTCCAATAGGAGAGAATTTTCTCTTAACATTCATTACCATCATTGAATTCCCTAACATCAAAACCCTGGGGTTACCATTCATCTATATAATTTCTAAAGGTACAACAGGAGGACAGCAATTAGGATTCCTGCAGCGAGCAACTCACTTCCTGTCTTCCTAAAGCCCGTCCAACATCTACACACTATTGGCGTAGTGTGAGTGAATATGCTTCATTTGTGTGGATGAGTGCAGCTGCAACAACACTGAAGAAGATCAACTTTACTCAAGATAAATCAGCCCGCTTGATTGGCATCTTCAGCATTCACTCCTTCCACCACTGAATACATTGTTAATAGATGATGCTGGTGGCTCTTCATGTTTGTTACGATAAGTCTAAGGAGTTGGACTCAATATTCCCAGGTTATTGTTCTAACTGTAGATGGGATTGGGTTATCTGGAGCCATTGCTGCAAATTTTAAAGGCAATCTCTCACAAACGTAGATGGCTGTCATAGCTGACCTCTGCCATGGAATAACTAAAGCAAGTAAGCAACTCCAATTTTCTTTTACATAGTATTTTTCACATTGTGACCCAGAATGCTTCACAGTCATTGCTATGAAACAAAATTTGACATTAATTTAAATAAGGAAATAGTAAGGCACTATCTTCATGAGGCATTAATTATGAATCGTGCAATCATGCTGAAATCTATTCATAAATGCCAGGAAAAGTGAAAACCATAAAGAATCACTGCATTTGAAATCCTGGTAGCATTAGTAGTTGATGGTATAAATAGAAAGGGAAGTTTCTTTGAACATAAAGTGCAAAATCGCCTCTGCAGAAAAGGGAGAATGCTTCTGGAAATAAATCAGTTAATTACAACTGATGAATGTGATGAATCAACAAAATTAACCTTGAGGTCTACAACAGCCTTTACCCTGGTGAAACAGTGGATCCAAAGATGATTATATTAGATCTGTTAAATCTATCTCTTTAGCTATTCAGGGCACTCTTTACAATCATGTTGACATTGTATTGGTTTATGGTTATGTTACTTCATCATCTGACCATTGTCTAACTCCTCATTGATGCTAATTTAATTGAAGTAAGTTTAAACTAGTTTGGCTGGTGACATGAAACCCAAAAACCAATCCAGAAGAGAGTAAAAAGAACAAGAAGTGTGGGACAGGAGATCAATGAGTTAGTACAGAAGATAGAGAAAAGAAAGCATCCAAAATAGGTAGCTAAGTGTTTTTCAGGGATTAGTACAATGTGATTTAATAAAGTCACCATAATACCACTCTCTCATGAGAGGAAGACAACTGGCAGTGGTTTAACCTGAGGATCACCACAACTCATGTGAGGGGAGAGATTGCAAAGGAGAGTCTTTTGTGGTAACATCAACTGGTGCAAGAATTGAACCCACACTCCTGCCATCACGCTGAATTATAAAGCTGTGGTCCAGCCAACAGAGTTAAACATCTTGTCATAGAGCCATAGAGATGTACAGCATTGAAACAGACCCTTTGGTTCAACCCGTCCATGCCAACCAGATATCCCAACCTAATGTAGTCCCATTTGCCAGTACTTGCTCATATCCCTTTAAACTCTTCCTATTCATATATCCATTCAGATGCCTTTTAAATGCTGTAATTGTACCAGCCTCAACCACTTCCTCTGGCAGCTCATTCCCTACACACACCACCCTCTGTTTGAAACAGTTGCCCCTTATGTCCCTTTTATATCTTTCCCTTCTCACCCTAAACCTATGTGCTCTAGTTCTGGACTCCTCCCATTCACCCTATCCATGCCCCTCATGATTTTATAAACCTCTATAAGGTCTCCTCTCATCCTCTGACACTCCAGGGAAAACAGCCCTAGCCTATTCCTTACTTCAGTTGTTGGTAAAGTGTTGGAAAAGGTTATAAGAGATAGGATTTATTATCATCTAGAAAAGAATAATTTGATTAGAGATGTTTTGTGAAGGGTAGGTCATGCCTTACAAACCTAATTGAGTTCTTTGAGAAGGTGACCGAACAGGTAGATGAGAGCAAACCAGTTGATGTGGTGTATATGGATTTCAGGAAGGCGTTTGATAAAGTTCCCCACAGTCGGCTGTTGTACAAAATGCGGAGGAATGGGATTGTGGAAGATATAGCCGTTTGAATCAGTAATTGGCTTGCTGAAAGAAGACAGAGGGTGGTGGTCGATGGGAAATGTTCATCCTGGAATCCAGTTACAAATGGTGTTGGGTCCACTGCTGCTCGTCATTTTTAAAAATGACCTGGATGAGGGGGTAGAAGGGTGGGTTAGTAAATTTGCAGATGACACTAAGGTCGGTGGAGTTGTGGATAGTGATGAAGGATGTTGAAGGTTACAGAGAGACATAGATAAGTTGCAGAGCTGGGCTGAGAGGTGGCAAATGGAGTTTAATGTGGACAAGTGTGAAGTGATTCACTTTGGTTGGAATAACCAGAATGCAAAGTACTGGGCTAATGGTAAGATTCTTGATAGTGTAGATGTCCAGGTACACAGATCCTTGAAAGTTGCCACCCAGGTTGACAGGATTGTTAAGAAGGCGCACAGTGTTTTAGCTTTTATTAATAGAGGGATCGAGTTCCAGAACCATGAGATTATGCTACAGCTGTACAAAACTCTGGTGCAGTTGCACTTGGGGTACTGTGTACAGTTCTGGTCACCACATTATAAGAAGGATGTGGAAGCTTTGGAAAGGATGCAGAGGAGATTTACTCAGATGTTGCCTGGTATGGAGGGAAGGTCTTACAGGGAAAGGCTGAGGGACTTGAGGCTGGTTTCGTTGGAGAGAAGAAGGTTGAGAGGTGACGTAATAGAGACATATAAGATAATCAGAGGGTTAGACAGGGAGACCCTTTTTCCAAGTATGGTGATAGCGAGCACGAGGGGGCATAGCTTTAAATTGAGAGGTGATAGATATAGGACAGATGTCAGAGGTAGTTTCTTTACTCAGAGAGTAGTAAGGGTATGGAATGCTTTGCCTGCAATGGTAGTAGATTCGCCAACTTTAAGTACATTTATGTCGTCATTGGACAAGCATATGAACATACACAAAATAGTATAGGTTAGATGGGCTTCAGATTGGTATGATAGGTCGAACCAACATCCAGGGCTGAAGGGCCTGTACTGCGCTGTAATGTTCTATGTTCTATGTCTCTCTATAACTTAAATCCTCTAACCCTGGCAACATCTTTTTAAATCTTTTTTGAGCCCTTTCAAGTTTCACATTCTTCTGATAGGAAGGAGACCAGAATTGCATGCAACATTCCAAAGTGGCCCAACCAATGTCCTGTGCAGCCAAAACATAACTTCCCAACTCCTATACTCAATAAAGGAAAGCATACAAAACATCTTATTCACTTTTCTATCTATCTGCAATTGTACTTTCAAGGGGCTATGAACCTTCACTCCAAGGTCTGTTTGTCCAGCAACACTCCCCAGGACCATTTAGTGTATAAGCCCTGCTCTGATTTGCTTTTCCAAAATGCAGCACCTCACATTTATCTAAATTAAACTCCATCTACCCCTCCTCAGCCCATTAGCCCATCTGATCAAGATCTTGTTGCACTCCAAGGTAACCTCTTCACTTTCCATCACACTTCTAATTTTAGTGTCCTCTTGTGAATAATGTCAATGAGCTGATGGCACAGTTAGTCATTTGAAAGTGTGACAGTGTTGCTGAAACATGGTTTAAAGAGGGAAATGAATAGCAGCTTTACAGATGCTACCAGACCTGCTGAGTTTTTCTAGCAATCTCCTGATTGCCAATAACAGTCTTGGAGAATGTAGTTTCAGTTCCAGGATCAACATTGCATGCCAGGATGCTGGTAACTGAGGGTGGGAGAGAGGTTATGTAGAGGAGAGCTGTGGAGTTGTGAGGGGCAACTCAGAGCCAAGACCCTGATGGTGGGTCCTTTGATCAGACACAGAGTGTGTTTGTCAATGAGGGATTCCATTGAACGAGGCCATAAGCAAACCTGACTGGGTTTGTTGGTGGCGTTTGGGATACTAGAAAAAGCCAACTGTACTTTAGGAGAATCCCTGAGCCACCAATAAGTTCTAGTGAACTCAGGAATAATTGACTGTAAATATTTCATTAATGTATCTAATTACCTTTCTGCTTCCTGCAGGTAGGATTCTTTCATTGGCACTTTGCCATTGTAACTGGGGATAGTTTTAAGAATCAAAAACAAAAACTGCTGGCAAACCTTAACAGGTCAGGCAGTGTTTGTGAGGAGAAAGCAGAGTTAAAATTTCATGTCCAGTGACCCTTTTTCAAAACCGAGGAAATTCTGGTGAAGGATGGTGTATGCAGAACCTTGCATCGAATTATAAACAACACTTGCACATACACTTGAAGTGATGCAAATTACAGCCCTATGGTCAAAGAATAAGTTGAGTAGCTCATTTTCAACTGTGATAGATATAATGGGCTGAATGGCCTACTTTTGCATTGTAAACATTCTCTTCCTCTCCTCTCAGGCAATTCTTCAGACTAAGGATGGCTAGTTTCTACTCCAAGTTGATTGGTCTGAAGATCACTGATGTCCAATGCATGATCTGCACATTCTACTAACTCAGACAGGTGGTGCTTGAAGGTTTGGGCAAATGGATTGTTTGGAAATATATGTACTTGTTCTTATGCCTTGACATTGCTTCTATATGTTCCCTCTTGAAGTGTTTGCTGTCTTCCCAAATAAACCTTCTCCACTGCTTTATCACAAGCCAATTGCCAGACATGCTTGATCTCTTCAAGAATGCTTCGAGGACACCCTGAAAACATTTCCAATGTGTTGCTGGGACTTTCCTGAACGCCAACTTCAGTAGTCTCTTTGTGTGTGGTGGGAGATGTATGAAATCTAGACTTCCTTATCTTGCTTCAAGAGATAGGGAAGGTTAGCACAGGAAACATGGTGATCCTCGACTGTCTGTGAAAAGAACTCTGCACCACTAAGATTTCAGACCAACTGTCAGGCTGATCTTGAAAAGCAGGGATTCTGAAAGTCCACTCGTGATTGTGATGCTTCTGCTGGAGGCATCACAATTGATGGTCAATGGGGTCAATGGCAGAAGGTTGCAAGTGCCACTTAGACCATTTCCTTCTTGTTTAAAATAGTAGAAGGTTGCTTTTCAGACTGGAGACCTGTGACCAATGGTGTTCTACAGCAATTGGTCTTGGGATCTCTGTTGTTTGCCATATATATAAATGATTTGGATGAGAATATAAAAGGTATGTTTAATAAGTTTGCGGACAACATCAAAATCAGAATGAAGAAGGTTTTCTAAGATTACAAAGAGATCTTTATCAAATGGGTCAATGGGTTGAAATATGGCTAATGGAATTTAATTTGGTTAAATGCAAGGTGTTGCACAATGGTGCGATAAACAGGAGCAGAACTTATACAATTAATGTTAGAGCCTTGGTTAGTGTTGTATTACAGAGGGACCTAGGGTTCAGATACATAATTCTTTGAAGTTTGCTTCACACAGAGACAGGATGGTTAAAAAGGCATTCAGCAAACTTATAGTCATTGCTCAGACCTTTAAGTATAGAAGTTGAGATGTCATGTTGAGGTTGTGCAACTTGTTGGTGAGCCCTCTTCTTGAGTACTGTGTGCAGTTGTGGTAGCATAGGAAGGATATCATGAAGCTGGAGAAGGTTTAGAAAAAGATTTACCACAATGTTGGCAGGAATGTAGGGTTTGAATTAGAAGGAGAGGCTGGATAGGCAGGGACGTTTTTCACTGGAGCATAGGAAGTTGAGGATTGACATTATAGAAATTTATAAAATCATGAGCTGTATAGATCGGGTTAAAGATACGTGTACTTTCCCTGGGATGGAGGATTTTGAGATGAGAGGGCATATTTTGAAGGTAGAAAAATTTTAAAAAGGCATGATGGACAGATTTTTTTGTACAGAAGGTGGTTCGCATGTGGAATGAACTTCCTGAGGAAGTGATAGATGCAGGCACAGTTACATTTAAAAGACACTTAGGTAAGAACATGAATAGGAAGGGTTTGAAGGAATATGGACCAGAGTTTAGTTTGGGATTATTTTTGACGTGGACTGGTTGGACTGAAGGGTCTGTTTCTGCACTGTATGACTATGACTCTATAAGACCAAGTGAGGCTTTTTGAAATTTGTCATTTTTAGGGTCCATAAAGTAGCCTATATGAGGTCACACAAGGTAGTTATCATTATCTTTCTTTTGGCAGGTCAGCTGCCACTGAATTGCTATGTTTCTATGCTGGTCAGAACCTCAAAGCCCCAGAACAAGAAACCTCCAGCTCTAATCTCACCACTGCTCATCAATTCTAATATTTGTAAATCCATACTGGCAGAGATCCAATGTTATCCATTCCTTTCAAGGTTGTTTGATAAATTCCTACGGAATATCATGGTTATAGCATAAGAATAGGACATTGACTCCAACTGTGTGGGGTTAATCTGATTATTTTAACTCCTTAATGCAATGGAATAACCTTTCTCTTTAATTCACCCAATTCTATAATGAATAATTTTGTTCACTAGTGCTCTAATAGCTTTAGATTTAGTAGAAAATGAAGATGTTGCAGCAAACATGTGGTGTGAAAGAGCACTTTCAGTGCAAATAAACTGACCAGTTCCTGACCT
Organism: Hemiscyllium ocellatum; assembly: GCF_020745735.1. Classification (NCBI taxonomy): domain Eukaryota; kingdom Metazoa; phylum Chordata; class Chondrichthyes; order Orectolobiformes; family Hemiscylliidae; genus Hemiscyllium; species Hemiscyllium ocellatum. Next base: position 20,710,632 of record NC_083425.1, on the reverse strand, counting down.
TCTTGAACTGATTGAGATATGTCAGACAGTTTTTGTTTCTCACGTGTCAAGATCCAATTAAATGGTTCATGCACAATAAAGGTCAGGCCATCAACAGTCTTACTTGTCTCTATTACGCTAGAAGGTGCTTAATGCTACTTTAATCAGCTCTTGTTAACGTAATATATAGTCCTGCAACTTTGTTAAACACAGATAGGATTACAATTTTGGTGTGGAGGACAAATTACTAACAGAGATGGGAAAAATATGACAGCAGTTAGTTGCTGCATGAATCAGTTTTAGACTGCAAATTATTGATAGAGAATAAAATGCTATCTGACAACTAGCATCCTGGTTGAACAGAAGTATTTGAATTTTCTTTTCCCCAGTGATGGCTTGGTACATACGTCACCAGTTGATGTGGTACTCAGCCAGAAATATGATAAAATAGCAGCCCTGTGTTCTGAAATGCTGTTCTGTTTTCTGAAATCTAGTTCAAGGAAAGAAATTTGCTCCTTGCTCTAATCTCAAGTGTCTCTTATTTGCCCTTGAAAAAACATGCCTGCAAGCAATGTTCATAGATAATACTGAAGGCTGAGGACTTCATCACCAGCCATGAGAGACAATTGGTGCAGTTGGCCTGTAACTTGAACCCAGAGTTCAAAGGAAGTTTGCTGATTCAACGCATCTACCACATGCAGAAAAGGATATAATGCAGGAAATAACGCACTGATTTTAATTGAATGGGAAGTCATGGGTTTGATGATATACAAATTTCCCAAATGTTGTTTTTCTAGGATGCACTTTAGGAAACTAAAGCAGAAATTGTCCTCGTGTACCTTACCATTTTTTCCTTCCAAGCTTTTTCATTGAAACTTAATTTTGTTTCCATGTAATATTACTATTGTCAGATTTTTTTTTCGCTGAAGTCACCCATGAGACTGTTTCTTCCCTGTAGAAACCCCTTCCACTTCTCCGAGTTCAGAGACCTTAAAATCTACCACTTTCATTTGTGTTTTGGATTACAATTACTAACCTCCCAATCTTTGGCTTAGTTTCCTGCTTTCCCCACATCGCTCTGAAACACTAGGGGCAATTTTCTGTGTAAGGGCATTATATAAATCTCTGTTAATTTTTTGTTGTCAACTTATTAGGAGCCTTCTTTTTCAAATTCATTACAGGTCAGAAATCTGGACAGGAGCATAGTTGCAATCTCCTGATATGTGCTGTTAATGAGCTTGGATTGTGAAATTATTTGATAATTTTCACGAATTCAGTTCAGAAATGCTTCTTGCTGTGTATGGGCCTGAAAAGGTTAAGACTGATGTGTGCTGTAAGCCATGCCGAATATGAGTATGTCAGAGGGACATAGAACATAGAACAATACAGAACAGTACAGGCCCTTCGACCCTCGATGTTGCACCAACCTAGGAAACCAATCTGAAGCCCATCTAACCTACACAATTCCATTACCATCTATATATTTATCCAATGTTCATTTAAGTGCCCTTAAAGTTGGTGAATCTACTACTGTTGCAGGCAGGGCATTCCACGCCCCTACTTTTGTCTGAGTAAAGAACCTACCTCGGACACCTGTCCCATATCTATCAGCCCTCAGCTTAAAGCTATGCCCCCTCATGCTAGCCATCACCATCTGAGGAAAAAGGCACTCACTGTCCACCCTATCTGATCCTCTTGTATGTCTCTATTAAGTCACCTCTTAACCTTCTTCTCTCTAAGGAAAACAGCCTCAAGTCCCTCAGTCTTTCCTCATAAGACTTTGCCTCCATACCAGGCAGCATCCTGGTAAATCTCCTCTGCACCTTTTCCAAACTTCCACGGCTTTCCTATAATGCGGCAACCAGAACTGCACACAATACTCCAAGTGTGGCCACACCAGAGTTTTTTGTACAGCTGCAATATGATCTCATGGCTCCAAAACTCAATCCCTCTACCAATAAAAGTTAACACAATGAATGCCTTCTTAACAACCCTATCAAGCTGGGTGGCAACTTTCAGGGATCTATGTACGCAGACACTGAGATCTCTCTGGTCATTCACACTACGAAGAATCTTACCATTAGTTCAGTACTCAGTATTCCCGTTACTCCTTCCAAAGTGAATCGCCTCACACTTTTCTGCATTAAATTTCATTTGTCACCTCTCAGCCCAACTCTATGTCCCTCTGAAACCTGCAACATCCTTCCTCACTGTCCACAACTCCACCAACCTTAGAGTAATCCGCAAATTTACTAACCCATCCTTCTATGCCCTCATCCAGGTCATTTATAAAAATGACAAACAGCAGTGGACTCTCTGTTATAGGATCTTGTAGGACTGAGGTCCAATATCTGACCTTTCTCAAAGTCTATCATAGCAAAATAACCTGTAACTAGTTGCTATCATGCAATGAACTATATCTTGTTAACTAAAAGAAACTCTTCTAGTTCGACCAGAAATTTGTTTTCCTCATTAAAGGTAGGTTGTCATTTTCTCACATTACCTTTAATCTATTGATCTTTGTCTTGAACATGCTCAATGATTGAATTTCCACCACCCTCTGGGGTAGAGGATTCCAAAGATTCAACACTTTGAATGAAGAAATTCTTTTCCATCGCCATCTCAAATGGCTTACCCTTTATTGGCACTGTATTTCTGAGAAGTTTGAAGGATGAGAGGTAATCTCATTGAAAATAATACGATATTTAAAGGACATGGTAAAGTGGATATGGATCGGATGTTTCATATCCACTTTACCATGTCCTTTAAATATCGTATCATTGTCAATGAGATTACCTCTCATCCTTCAAACTTCTCAGAAATACAGAGCCAATTTCCTCAATCTCTCTTCATAAGACAATTTCATCATCTCAGGGATTAATCTAGTCACCCTCCATTGTGCTCCTTCTACAATAATTAGATTCCTTAGAATCTTTTCTGAGATAAGGAAACCAAGCTTGACAAGAGGTCTTGTTCAACTACAGCAAGACCTCTTTATTTCTGTACTGAAATTTCCTTGAAATAAATGCCAACATACCATTCGCCTTTCTACTTGGTTGCTGCACCAGTAGGCTAGCGTTTAGTGACTCATGGACAAAGACACCCAAATTCATTTGGACAGCTACATTTCCCAAATCCTTATCATTTAAGAATTTTCTGCCTCTCTGGTTATTTCAACCAAAGTTAATAGTTTATTCAAATTATATTCCATCTGCCATGTTCTAGCTCAATCACTGAATTTGTCCAAGTGCTCGGGAAACCTCCTTAAATCCTTTCAACTTGTAGTCTTTCCTGAAGAAGGGCTCATGCCCGAAATGTCGATTCTCCTGCTTTTTGGATGCTGCTTGACCTGCTGCACTTTTCCAGCAACAAATTTTCAACTTACAGTCTTACCCAGTTCATGTCATAAGCAAATCAGGAAATATTACATTTGGTCCTCACACATCGACATCATTTATATAGAATGTGAACAGGTGTGAACCTACCACCAACCCTAATGATACCCTCACTGCTAGCAGCCTGCCATCTTGAGAATAATTGGTTTATTCCTATTCTCTGCTTTCTGTCTGTTAACAAATTCCCAAACTTACTAGCACAGTGCTCCTAATCCATTACACTTTAATTTTATTTTTGAGCCTCCTGAATGGGACTTTGTGAAAAGCCTTCTGAAAATCCAAATACGTCCATAGATTTTCCTTTGTTTATGCTACAAATAACATTCTCAAAAAAAACTCCAACCTATTTGTTAAACATTATTTCGCTTTCATAAATCCAATTTATGACCAAGTTAACATTCTTTTCTAAATGTCTGGCTTTTGCACCATTTTTAACAGATTCTAACTAGTTCCCTGTTCCTTGTGTCAAGTTTTCATGACTGTGGGTCAGAACCTTCAAGTTCTATGGACTTTTCTAATTTATAATTCCAAAACATATTTTTAAAAGAGGATGGATACAGCCAACAGTGACTGCAGATGTAAATCAAGTGTTGGTCTGGAGAGAGAGAGTGAGGGAGAGAGAGAACAGAAAGCCACATCCACAGTTGTGAAGGATATTGCAAACAAGGGCCCTTTAAAGGTGGTGTGTGGGGAAGAACAAGTCAGAATTTACCAGACTATGAAATATAACGAGAGTTGAGAGTGTGGTGCTGGAAAAGGGTCATTCCTGATGAAGGGCTTATGCCAGAAATGTCGATTCTATGCTCCTCAGATGCTGCCTGACCTGCTGTGCTTTTCCAGCACCACACTCTCAACTTTGACTCTCTAGCATCTGCAATCCTCACTTTCTCCGATGAAATATAACCATTAAAGCATCCCTTATCTCAACAGCTATTCTCATCAATCAGACTCTGTAGTTTCCTATACTCTAAGTGGATTACGGCAACAAACTTTACCTTGAGCCGAAACACATAGAGCATAGTGACCTGGCACTCACATAACAACACATGCCGGTGAAATGAAGTCATAATAGAATGTTATCACTGTTGCAATGCAGGGAAATGCAGCAAAGTTCAGACAAACAACAGAGATGGAACCTGATGGTGGTTCAGGAAGAAATCTTGACCATGATAGCGGGAACACCCCTGATTTTCTTTGAAACTTGTCTGTCCAGGGAACTTACTTTATAAATGTGATCAGTGACAACACGGTTTATGAGTGAAAAGCTGGCTGTGCCTTCTTGCAATACCCTCAAATCCTTACCGACATTTGCACACAAGCTTGAGCCTTGGGTACCAAGATATCCAATCAAACATTAGCACCTTCAAGGCACACTCTTGTGGCACAATGTTTCTCTAAATTATTTGTTTTTTCCACAACAACCTCATACATCCACTATAGGCACATGACAGTTGAAAATCTTTTTAATTCACTGATCAAGATTTTACAAAGTCTACTGGTTTTAATAACTGTAGCAGGACATCTAAGTAACATTTGTTCATCTGAATAATAGTCGCGACACTGGAACATCTGCTAAGGATATTAATTCCTTCAGTTTAAATCAATTGACCTACGTGAAATCAGGATTGGCATTTATTAATGCTGTTCAACATTATGCTTTATTGTCAAGATCTAATTTCACGCAGTGAGTCTGAATGATTCTGGCGGATATGATGCAAAGATATAATTACAATTTTCCATTCATACATATTCATCCCTGAAAATGAGTGAAGAGTATAAAAACATTAAACAATACCATTTCTTTAATGTATTATTTTCTGCATTATAACAAAGATATATATCATTACGTAATATGTGGAAAAAACTTACATTATCACAACACTTCGGAACATGATTGGTAGTAAGAACTATATAATCTTTTAATAAAGGACATCATTATCCAAGAACTAGAAATGAATTTATAAAATAGAAAAAAGGGAATGTTGTAGTCTAAATTAAAATTTGTATTTACATTTTTATTTTTATTGGAGGATTTAATTATAGCTCATTTACAAAATTCATTTTGTTGGCAGTCTTACCCATTAAATTATGAATGTACAACCTAAATTCCTTGAAAGATTAAATGAGCCAATAGATCATGTGTGACAGGTAATATTTTAGAACAAACTCTTTATAAACTTTTAACTGATCTTGGACATAGTTCACAGTTGGAAAATGAAAAAAGGGAGAACTCAAAAACAAATTATATTGGGAACAAGAAAATGAAAACAGCTGAATACAAAGAAAAAATGCTGAATCAAATATTGTTTCATTTCCTTTGTGGTTTTTTTTCTCAGTTCTTCATTTTGCCATCCTTTATTTTCGACGCTTTGCTCTGAGCACATCCCACAGTAAAAGAAAAATGCCCTGTGTATAGTATAAAGCCACTTCTGTGGTCAAAGTCCATCCTTGATAGTATGGGACCACCTGTATGCCTTTACATTTACAATCGAGCAATCCAACCCCCTGGTGTAAAAATATAGAGATGGACAGAAGAAAGTCTTTGAAGTGGTGCATCGTTGCTGTCCTCTGCTGCCCATAAATGCACACTACAGGAAGTCCCATATATTAAAATAATTTTTAATCAAACTGTACAGACATAGTCATAGAAATGTACAGCAAAGAAACAGATTCTTCGGCCAACCCATCCATGCCGACCAGATATCCCAACCCAATCTAGTCCTACCTGCCAGCACTCAGCCCATATCCCTCCAAACCCTTCCTATTCATATACCCATCCAAACACTTCTTAAATGTTGCAATTGTACCAGCTTCCATCACTTCCTCTGGCAACTCATTCTATTCACGTGCCACCCAATGTGTGAAAAAGTTGCCCCTTAGGTGTCTTTTATATCTTTCCCCTCTCACCCTAAACCTATACCCTATAGTTCTGGACTCCCCAACTCCAACGAAAAGATTTTGTCTATTTATCCTATCCATGTCTCTCATAATTTTATAAACCTCTATCAGGTCACCCCTTAACTTCTGATGCTCCAGGGAAAACAGCCCCAGGCTGTTCAGCCTCTCTCTATAGCTCAGATCCTCCAACCCCGGCAACATCCTTGTAAATCTTTTCTGAACCCTTTCAAGTTTCGCAACATCTTTCTGATAGGAAGGAGACCAGAATTGTACGCAGTATTCCAACAGTGACCTAACCAATGTCCTGTACAGTCGCAACATGACCTCTCAACTCCTCTACCCAATACTTTGACCAATAAAAGAAAGCATACCAAATGCCTTCTTCACTATCCTATTTACCTGTGACTCCACTTTCAAGGAGCTATGAACCTGAACTCCAAGATCTCTTTGTTCAGCAACACTCCCTCGGACCTTACCATTAAGTGTATAAGTCCTGCTAAGATTTGCTTTCCCAAAATGCAGCACCTCACATTTATCTGAATTAAAATCCATCTACCACTATTCAGCCCATTGGCCCATTTGATCAAGATCCTGTTGCAATCTGAGGTAACCTTCTTCGCTGTCTACTACACCTCCAATTTTGGTGTCATCTGCAAACTTGCTAACTGTACTTCTTATGTTCACATCCAAATCATTTATGTAAAATGACAAAAAAAAAAGAGGACCCAGCACCAAACCTTGTGGCATTTCACTGGTCACAGGTTATGACATATTGTCTGGGTAGTTAGAAATTGAACCCATGTCCCTAGTCCAGAGATGAGGCACTACCACTATGTCACAAGAGCCCAAAAACAAAAAGGATGATAAGTGTTGTTCTATATGCTGACAGACTGAGAGACAATTGGAAATCATTCCCTTCTCATAAATTTACTATGAATACATGGGCTACACACAAGTATTCACTTTTCCACACCTCATGTCCTGAGGAAAAACATCATTTTGAAATTGACTGCAGGAGAGAGCTTATGGGGGTAAAGTGGTTCTAGTTTTAAATTAGAATGCTATTAAATGATGCCAACTTTTACCTTTAGATTACAAAACTACATTGAACAGAAATTTTCAGAACAAGCGATTATTTCAATTATATCAAATTATGAAAATAATAATATGTTCTTGGCCAGTAGATTTTCTGTGGTGCTATATTTTACCTTAACACATTATCCAATAGCATTTGAATGTACCTAATGCCTGTTTCTGTTACTTTCCCTAAGATAGTATTCCATTCATTTACACTGTGTAGTAACAACTATTTTAAACTTATTTTAAGTTGAAATTCCTATCCAATTACCCTACTCACCCAACTTAATTTAAAGTAACATTTCATTATTTGTATCATTCAAAATGTCATGTACATGTCATGGATACTGCTTCCAACATGGTGCATTTTACTACAGGAGCACAGACTGAACTATTGGGGACTTGTAGTATATTTGAGTCTCCATCCTCCCGGTTATTTAATTTAACAATGCAAAAAATTGAAAGCATGATTAGTTGCCCAGATTTAACTTCCACCTATGATTGGAGAGCCTCAGCTTCTCAACATTTCTCATATCTCACCCCCTTTACTTTTGGTCTCATTCACTAATCACAAATTCGATCATGTGGCCACTCATCCATAATGGCTGCACTGCCACAGTGCATACAAAAGAATGTTGCAGCCAGCATTCCAGGAACTGGCCTTAAGGCCACCACGTGTGTTAGATGTTGGATAGAGCAATGCTGCAAAAAAAGAAACTTGACCTTGCACTATGGTCTTGCATTGTCAGGTGAAATCAACTCAGTGACATAGGGGTATAGGACAATCAATCTTACATCCCAAAACACCTCATCCACATGAGTACCTAACAATGGAAACAACTGATCATTTCAAGTTTCCTAAATGCCTTGTTATCTTGCACAGAAGTGATCCCTCCTCCCTTTGTATTTTCCTGTGTGCTTGAACAGTGCTTCTTCTCAATTTCCAGTTACCCTTTCTAAACATTTGGAAGCTATTTCTTCTTTTGGGAAGTTCAGAATAAGGAGGCAAAAATTTAAAATTTGAATCAGGCTATTCGCTGTGACATCAGGATGCACTTAATGCTCAGAGCGGGGACTCCTGGTGTCAGCCCAGACAGCAGCAGTAGCGGAGCTGGAGACTCCTGGTGATAGGGGGAGTGTGGGTCTAGTGCAGGACCCAGCATCGGCTGCCTGTTGGCGAGGTGGATCCAACAACAAAGAGATGGTGTCTGAAGAATGGCGATTCCTACTCTAGTAGATCTGGCATGAGTGTCATTGGTCAGCTGGCTCAGACCTTGGGGCTCATGGTGGAGGCTGAGGAGCGAAGATGGACTTTTTTTCAGCTTTGCCTTTTCTTCTTTTGACTTGAATGCCATTGGATCATGGTGACAGTTGAAGCTTTTCACTGTATTTTACCGTGTTGTTCATTGTAGAGTACAAGTGACAATAAACCAAATTACCAATCCCAAAAGGGAAACTGAAGACTTGAAAACAACCTTAAAGGCAATGGTGTTAAGGCTTACAGTAGCAAAGCAGATAAAACATCCACAATCAAACATAATGGCAGGACAGATTCAAGGGGCTGAACAGTCTCATCCTGTACCTGTATTCCTTCCTTCCAAATGAACAGTCTCATGGTTTATCTGAACATGCTCAAAGCTTTTGACATTTCCTTTAAAGGAATTATTTATTCAACTTAGTCAATCTTGTTCTTTAAAGCAGCAGAGATTTAGATTAATAGTGTCAGAATGGAGGCTAAGCTGCCAACAAAGTAAATATTAGCTGTCCCAGCTGCAAAGGTTTGTGAGCCACACAATGTTCTTGTATCAAATGAAACCAAGAAGTGGTGTTCTCAGATCAGAGGTGTGCAGAAATTCTCACTTGGAATCTCAACAAATTCAGATTACCTTAATGGGTATGCAAGGCAGCAAAAAAAAAGTGCAGATTAAACAGTAAATTGGTTGCAAGCAAAAAAACCTAATATAAGTGCTTAAGCTGGAAAAGTTATTACTGCAAATAGTAAACTCAAATGTCTTGTGCACAGAACAATTTTACACTGATGCAAATTTAAGGTGAGACACAAACAGAAGCCAGGTGCTATTTATGCAGCTGGGGAATCTACCTAAGGCAGTAAACAGGTGAATATTGTGGCCACATCACTAAAACAGTTCCTCTGAATCTCATACTCTGGCTCTGACACTCAAGTGGGAATAACACTTGAGTTACAGTAGATAGAAGAGTTGATATTGATAAAGTAGCAACTAGATGTAATTTGCCAATTTTAGAAACTACTTTTCATCCAGTAATTGAAAACAAACTGCACACGTCACAGAATGCTTTGAGGTACATTTATTTTACAATAAGAAAGCACAGCTTAAGAAGAGATATACATGTTTTACAAAACTTCTGCCTTCCAAGTGTGAAGTGTCTTTTTGCATAATGACCAATTGCTAATGAGTTTAAAAAATTCACAAATATATGTATTTCAAAAATAGTGACACAGTACGCTTTGGTGGTAACTCAAGTGAATGATTGTCCATATAACAGCATCTTAGGCTAATCTTGAATACTCTCCCTTATACTTTCTAATAATAGACACTACGTGGCTTTGTAAATACAGCCCCACACATACAGAGAGCAAATAAGCTGAAATTATTTCTGCAGAATCCAGTATCAAAATATATTTGGTCTAAAAACAATAAGATAATTCACAATCTTTCTCATACTGCAGAATTCTACCCTACTTTGAAAGTTCTGAGACAATTAGATCTGCTTAAACAATTACAAAAATAAATGCTTTATGCAGTCATGACCACCATCACAATGAGTAGGTAGGGAACCTCCTTCAGTGGTTGGAGCCATAGCCTCAAAAGTAAGACCTTTTCCAATATAAAAACCATATACAATCTGCTATTCAATCCATTCAACAAGTTATGATCAAATGTTTTGTAGCAAAACATTTGATCATAACTTGTTGAATGGATTGAATGGCAGATAACTGATCTTGAGCAACTAATGTGGATTAGAGCTGCATTCTTACCATTTTGGCATAGGCTGCTTAATGCAGGTGAGCAATTTGAGAGTTCCCTGAGGACCATGCATCTATCTGCTTCTGAACCGTCTGCTATGGGTAGGACAAAAAGAGATCTCACTGCAATGAGTGTTTATCCAATTGCAACTACACCACTGCTGAAACTTCAGCTAAACGAGATGAAAATCAACATGGTAACAGTTCTAACCCAAAACAGAAAAAAAATCCATGCTAAATAAAGATCAGAACTAATTCCTTTTTGATTTAGGTATAATTAATGTTTAAGTCTGAAGGACAATCTAAAATTAAAGCTTAATATAAATCCAAAAGCAGAATAAAGCCCAACATTCATTCTTTAGGATTTACAGGCTCTTTCTCCATATTACAAAGCCCAGAAGGTTATATATTCTTTGCTTTACTTTTTAAAATCATAATTGAATAAAAATAATTTCTAAGTTACAAAATCATAGAATATTTTCACACAGAACATGTACATTTGACACGTGACTATGTTAGATTTAATTTATTCACAAGGTTTTAATAATAAACAGGTAAAATTAAATGATTTACTACACTGGTGTGTTTCTTCAGCATATTTTCCTCATGTTCCTTCTTTATTCCTTATTTTGCCTTTGTGATCCTAACCTGCTTTTCCTGTAGTTCAGTTTGCGTTTTATTCAAAAACTTAATAGTTGCTCCAAACATACACAGTTTGAAAATAAAATTGGAGAGTTGGGGGATGAGGACTAATTTCTTCTCAAATTTTCTTAACTAATCGTAATTAGTTGTACACAAATATTGGAAAGCAAACTAATCTCAAGATAAGATTTTTAGCTCCTTTGCATATACAACTTTATGGATGCATAGCAGGAAATGAGTGCAGATCAGTTTTAAAGCATTTTCTTACATGTGACTGTTGGCAATGTATAACATCTAAAAACTTAAAGTACAACCTTACACCTCTGCACAATGAATACTATTTCATGATGCAGGATTCAAGACCACTATTTTATGAGTTCACATTCCAGTTTTGATTGTCACCTGAGAAGGACTTCAGTAGATTTTCAACAGGACTTCTGGGATAAAAGCTTCAAGGAGCTGATTCATCAGTCTCTGAGGAAGAAGACAGTTATCAAGGAGCAGAGTCTGTTTCAACAGGACCCTTGCTGTCTGACTCTCAATGATACATAGACAATGATGGCAATGCTGTTTCTTGGATCAGATTGTCTTGCGATTGAAGAAATTGTGGCCAGAAACATGTCCTTATGATTTAGTCAATGTTGCATCTGTGGGCTAAAAGAAAAGCTCTTTGAAGAACAGCACTAACAGAGCATCCATTCCTAACTATTAGAAATTTACTTACATAGTGAGTACCTCTTTAAAAAAATCTTTACAAGGAAATAATGATTTTTCCCAAATTAGGCTGAATTATATTACATTTCTTTAAATTTAATATTTTGCCTAGATATATGAACCCTTCATTTTTCCCATGAAACATATCCATTTTGTCATTGAGAAATTTTGAAAAAAATACCAGAATGAAACTTCCTGACAATGGTGTCTGGAATTAAAAAGGAAATGTTGCAAAATCACGCTTGGTTTGAAGCTAATAAAGCCAATGTATTCATCAGAGTGTTGAGGAAATGTAATCAGATAGTGCTCGTGAAATGTGTGTCAAGTTTCCCTGATATTATACATAGTTTCAGAGATCAGAGCAGGAATGAGAAAGGTTTTAAAATAGTGAGCTACAGGACATTCAAACCCACACAGGCAATGCAGGCAGAGGTATTTAACTTCGTTTATTGCTGGCTTCTTCAAAGTAGGGATTTACTTGTCCACAGCTAAATTTCACTAATATTTTCTTATATAAAGTTGCTTCACGGTGGCAGCCACTGCTAATCCCTGAACTAATTATCATAGAACAAATTTAATAGTGGAATTCTAATACAGGTATTAGATTCCTTGTTTATCCACAAAGGGCCCAACAGCTAGTTTAAGATAATTTTAAGTCAGAGGCTAAACCAAATATAAAATATGGAGGTTCGAAATTAAACAAAAATGATGCTAGAAAAACTCAGCAAGTCTTGCAGCATCTCTCCTTGTTCATGGGATGTGGGCAGAGACCATGGGATCCGGAATTAATGTTGAGGATTCCCTTCCAAACCTATACCACTGTGCTGCCAGTTCTGGTGTATCTATCCTGCAGTGGGACAAGACATACCCATGGATGTTGATGGTTGTGCTTGGGACACTGTCAGTAAGACATGATTCTGAGAGAAATATTATTTCATGCTGTTGCTTGACTAGTCCATGGGACAGCTCTCTCAATTTTGGCACAAGCCAGATGTTAGTGAGGATGACTTTGTAGGGGTTGACAGGGCTGCATTAACAATAGTCTTTCCCAATGCTTAGACCAATGCTGAATGGTCCGTCCAGCTTCTTTCCTGTTCTTAGACATTGTCGCTGTTTGATTAAAAAAGCAATGGTTTGATCTGCCATTTATGAGAACATTTAAGAATCAACCACACTGCTGTGGGTTTGGTGTCACATGTAGCCCAGACTAGGGGATAGTAGGTTTCCTTCTCTAAATGAACATTAATGAAATTGGTAGGTTTTTACAATAATCCAGAATTGTTTCATGGTCACCATTAGACTAGCTTTTAATTCCAGATTTATGAACTGAATTCACATTTATGGAGCGAGGAAGAAGAGTTAATGTTTAGATCCAGTAGGACTACTTTAGTTTCAAAAACTCAAAGCCTCTATTTTCATAGATGCTGCCAAAACAGCCGAGTTTCTCTTGCACTTTCATTTCATGCTCTTTCAGGAAGAAACGTACTGGCCTCTGAAATTGAATCTTACTGTTTTTATATCTGTATTACACCAGAAGATGAAAGAAATCAGAATGCAGAAATGACAATTATATTCTTAACAAAAGTAGTCTCACCTAGGTGGACTAGCAAATAGATTTGAGGGTGTAGTTTCATAAGCTGCAAATGTGTTGCTGGTCAAAGCACAGCAGGTTAGGCAGCATCTCAGGAATAGAGAATTCAACGTTTCGAGCATAAGCCCTTCATCAGGAATACACAGATCATGGGTTTTAAGACCTTGTGCCTTTCCAGTTTCTCAACCCAATTAATGTAAACACAATTTAACATAAATAACGTGGGCGGCACGGTGGCACAGTGGTTAGCACTGCTGCCTCACAGCGCCTGTAGACCCGGGTTCAATTCCCGACTCAGGCGACTGACTGTGTGGAGTTTGCACGTTCTCCCCGTGTCTGCGTGGGTTTCCTCCGGGTGCTCCGGTTTCCTCCCACAGTCACAAAGATGTGCGGGTCAGGTGAATTGGCCAAGCTAAATTGCCCATAGTGTTAGGTAAGGGGTAAATGTAGGGGTATGGGTGGGTTGCGCTTCGGCGGGTCGGTGTGGACTTGTTGGGCCGAAGGGCCTGTTTCCACACTGTAAGTCTAATCTAAAAAAAAACGTGGGAAGTAATTACACTGAAACAAGCAGAAGATCAAATGGATATTGTTGCTTTTGCTTTTCAGTGGGAATGCTTGCAATAATGTTTTGGAAATGCTTTTCATAGGTCCAAATAGAACAATTTGCGTAAGTGTATTTTTCCAATACCAATATATAATAAGTACAGAAAGAAAGACCAGAATCTTTAGTCACATGCATTTTCTAGGGTGTAACAAAAAGCTTGCCAGAAATTGTCTGTCCTTCCAGTATTCCACCTGAAGAAACCATTGGCAACACACTGTTCTTCAGGAAGTTGGTGGAATTTCCACTGCAGGGATCAGTGCATAACAAGATCTAAACATCAGCAGATTCAAGCAGCAGTGCAGAAACCCAAATCCATACCGTCTGACTGGAAGACAGCAGCTGCACAGTTTTTATTTCGTTTACAAGTCTTTTGTGTGAGATTAAAATATTAGGAGATGGGTATTCTGTTTCTTTAGGACATATTGAACTGGAACCTGGGTCTTTAGGGTTCCAAATAACATTCCTCCCTTTTACCATTATCTCTATATAGATATATAAAAAAAAACCTGTTGCTGTTTCCTCACTAATGTGCAGACCTTACATTTCTATATCTTTGATGGAACAAGTAACCATTTTTCAACCTTGGTTGTTCTTAGGTGCAGGTTTATCATTAAAAATTGAAAATAAATTTGAGGCCAGAGCTAAAATAATCTATCTTTTTGAGTGGAATTGAAATTAGTTGCAACTCAAACCAGTGAGTATTTCACTCTTATTACCTACCTTTCTGAGAAATGCAATAGCAAGTCAACCCGAGAACCAAAATCAGCAGCATTGTGACTGCTACACTGACAGCAACAGTCACAGTTTGGAAACTGGAATCTGGAAAATTAGAATGTCAACAATTACTGTGGTTCCTTTGCAACAAAATTAATAAATTCACTATTCTCTTCCTCTGTCTCAATGACCATGGAAGTTACATTCTGTGACAAACAGCATATGAACTTTCGTGCATTTTTTTGCAATACAATATTGCTTGGTACCTGAATGCCTCTGAATGAATATCGCAGCAGTGCACCTATGATGGTGGAAAGGACTATATAATGGTAAGAGTATGGCTTACCATACTATTCAGTCCACTGCCATATTTCCCAAGGCCCCACCACAGGACAGTAAGTGCTCCTGTTGGAGTCAGGATTTTAAGGATCAAATTGGGATTCTCTCACATAAATAGTACCCAGATTGAGTCCAGCACTCATGTTATGGCAATGTCGGTCTAAATTTACTGTTTTCCCATCATCTTAAGGTTAAGAAACATACTAGAAACTACCAATACTTTTTAAGTTGCTTTGCATAGCATCATTATCCCTTGTCATGTGCTATTTAAAAAATGCAGTTGTGAATCTTTTCACTAGAAGATACATTAATGACATAGTTGATGTTAACATTACAAAAAGCACCTTACCTTGACCCAGAACTTCAATCCAGTTGCTAGTTTGTCCATTAATTGAGCAGTAATATCTTCCAGGATGGCTTGCAATGTGAGTGAATTGATTCTGTTTTGTACGTTCAGTTGAATTATTTTCTAAATGCACAAAGTACCAGGTGTAGTCTCCTGTGGTTTGGTAAGTTATACTGCAATTCAGCGTGACTTGGTAGCCCTGAATTGGGGGATCTGGATTTGAGGTCAATTTAACCGACAAATCTGAAGAGAAATTCAGAACGGAAATCTCTGAATGCAGCATGACCAATGAAATTTGATTAAGATGTAGAAAACTAATCTGAATATTGAGCAAATTGTAACAGGCTTTCTTGGGGTTTCACAGCAAACATAATAGCTACACACAGTATCATAATAGAACCTCTGTGTCCATGTATACACCAGTAAAACTCTTGTGTTTTCTAGTGTAGAGATCATATAAATATTGCAGTGTATAGCTAAGGTGTGTGCCAATAGCCCAGGAAGACTCATCTGTAGTTTTCTACAACCTCCCCCATACTTCCATAGTTGACTTTATTTAGGTTGACTTTTATTGTAAAGAGATTGGAGTTCAAGAATAAGAATGTCTTGTTACATTTACATAGGGATATGGTAAAATCACACTTGGGAGTTCTGTGCGGAGTTTTGGTCTATAAATTCTCAGATGGATATGCCTGCACTGGAGGTGGTACATCATAGGTTCACAATATTGGCCCCTGGATGATGTGAATATTGTGCTTATACTCCCTGGAGTTTGGACGGATGAGAGGTGGCCTCATTAAAACTTACATGATTGTAAGGGGGCTTGACACAGAATTTAATTCAAAGTTTCTCGCCCGTAAGTGTTCAAAGTTTCATCAACAGATGCCTAAGAGAAAGACCACGGAACGAGGACATGCCACAACCAAAAGGACTAGCCACACTACCATATATCAGGAGCGTTTCAGAACTGACAGCCAGACTACTGCGACCCTTAGGACTCATAACGGCACACAAACCAACAGCCACGCTCAGACAACAACTCACTAGAACGAAGGACCCGATACCCAACATGAGCAAAACTAATGTAGTGTACAAAATACCTTGCAAGGACTGCACAAAACACTATATAGGACAAACAGGAAGACAGCTAACAATCCGCATACATGATCAACTAGCCACGAAACAACACGACCAACTATCCCTAGTAGCCACACACGCAGACAACAAGCAACATGAATTTGACTGGGACAACACTACTATCATAGGGCAAGCCAGACAGAACAGCCAGGGAATTCCTAGAGGCATGGCATTCATCCACAAACTCCATCAACAAACACATCGACCTGGACCCAATATACCAACCACTACAGCGGACAGCTGAAACTGACAACCGGAAGCGGCAAGGACAGACCACTATAAATACCGGAAGAAACATCAAAGAAGCGCTTCGCAGGAGGCTCCAAAGCACTGATGATGTCGCCTAGCCAGGGGACGAAACGTTTGCAACAAAAACTTCCAGCTCGGCGAATAGAACCACAACACAGAATTTAATTCATGGACTAGGAAAACTAGACAACGGAGAATGGGCACAGTCTCAGGATAAATGGTCAATCATTTAGGTGCAAGATGAGAAGAAATTCTTCATTCAGCCACTCGTGAATCTTTGAAATTTTCTATTCCACGATCTGTGGATGCTCATTCCTTTAGCATATTTAGAGTTGAGGATAATCAAATCTTTGACCTCTTGGGGATTTGGCGTTGGATATGGCAGCTAGTACCTGAAAGGGTTAATCTATATCACGATAACTCAACTCACCAGGATATAAAGGACTCTTCCTTAGGGGAGGAGCTAATCCATTGCATGTTAACGGTTCAGTTATGTACTTGTTAAGAATGTTTCAGTAGCAGTAAGGTGTACTTATTTTTAAACAAAGCCTGATAATCTCTCAAGAAACTATTAATTCGTTTGGGATAAATAAAACAAAGAGCTGTGAATACTGGAGATCTGAAACAAACAAAAACAGAAAGTGTTGAAGAAACTCAGCAGCTCTGGCAGTGCCTGTGCGAAGAAAAGGGTTAACATTGAGACCTGTAACCTTTCTTCCACTTCACACCTTTGACAGTGGTATTCCAGGAAAGAGGACTCATCCAGCCAGGGAAAGCAGGAATAGTGACATTCACTCCTTGGACCACTGAGCATTTGGGTAGGACCTGAGTAACTTTGGAAGGAGGAAGGAAGAAGACAGAAACAAAAGTAGTACATTGGAGAGGAAAAGCAGCTGTTAGCAGCACTTTATAAAGTAAGGAGAGAGCGCAGCTGGAAGCAACCTTTTGGATCTGCTTTTTCTTTCTTCCTTCCACTTCAAGTAAAGGCATGTTGGGTGTTTCCTGTTAACCTCTAATATGGCCTGAAGGAATTCCTGAGACATAATGGAATTAAGGAACTGGTGATGGATGTGTTAAGTGGGGACTTTGACTACCAACAAAATTTCTCATTGATAACTGCGATCAAGTTAGAGATAGCTGTGTGAATGTGAACATGACAGTTATGAATATGGAGCAGAAAATCCTTTTAATATTGGAATGTGTGAAAGGGAGCATGCAGTAATCAACACAATGGTTTATAAACCTTTGGCAGATCAGCCAAGCTATAAATTATTGGGTTGTACATGCTAAGAATTTGTTGCAGGTCGTTAATGTATATGTCCATATCGCTTAGTTTTTGGTATCAATAACAAAGTTCCATCAATAAGTGATCAGCCTCCAGTTTGGGAAGGGGATACAATTAATTCTACTTTCTCAGAGCATTTGAATGCACTGTCTGCAGACAGAACGGCTTTTGTGAAAGCTGAAGTCTCAGAAGGTATTTGGTGAGACTTAAGATAGAAGGTGAAGCCATTGTGAAAAACATTTTCACTCAGGGATATATGGTTAATAATAAGAGAGGGCCTTAAAAAAATGGAGAGGTACTGGAGAAAAGACAAGTAGTAATTCTACAGAATGTGACCTTACTGTGCGGTTGCGCTCTCGAAGTGTTGCTTGGTATGGATTATAAATTTGTAAATTCTGAAAGGATTATGGAAAATAATGAGGATCTCTCATAATCAAATGGTGCACAGCCTTTAGTATCAAGCTACTACTTCTGACAGATCAATTTTGATAGTCAACAAAAGGCCACTGGTCCCAAAGGACAACTGTCAGAAGTGGTTACCAAAGTCAAAGATTTACCAGAAGGGGCTAACCAATGGAGTTCAATAAGTAGAGCGAGGAAGGCCACTGGAAAATATCAAAGTAGAATAAATGTACAGGATGAGGTGGGGGGGGGGGGGGCAGGCCCATCGATTGGAAACATGAAGGGCAAAGACACAAGGCAGGAAAGCACGTGTACACTCAAATAGTGGGTCTGGGAGTGAACCATGCCATGCAAAAGAAATCACAAACTGTTGAAAGAAATCTTATTAATAATTGGGGAAGGTCAAACAGTAGCAGTCCTGAAAGGGATAGGACGCAAGATAAAATAGTTTAACATGGTTAAGAAATATAGAACAAACCAGGAGAAGAGACCTGTGTGATAGGGAAGACTTAGTGGCCATGAATAAATGAGAAGGCAAGTCAAAAGAAAATACCAAATAACAGAAGCCTCAAATTTGGAGAGAACTTGGGTGTTCGCTGCGATGCCAGATGGAGAATAAACCAGCACTACGGCAGAGCTGGATATGCATGGATCAGTCTGTCCCCTGATGAAACTCACAAGATTAAAGCAAGGAGAGGATCAACTTTTCCACACAGAGGGTAGTGCATAAACAGAGTGAACTGTCAGAAGCAATGATCGATGCAAGTACAATGACAACACCTAAAAGACAGGTGGATAAGTATATGAATAGGAAAGGCTTAGAAGGATATGGACTAAATGCAAATTTTGGGAAAATTGGTCAGCGTGGACAAATTGAACCAAAGGGTCTATTTACATACTGTATGACTCCAGTGACACAAGCTTTTTATGAAAACAGGACCAAGGTATATACAGTAGATTCACTGATGACAGTAAATTCAATTGTTAAAGTTGTCTTGGCTTCATTAAAAATAAATGCTTGGAAAGCTGGAATGACTGGTATTAAAGCTGCCTTCCTGCAGGAAGATTGCCTCAAGAAGGGTTTCTTGAATGCAATGTGGACACTCTGGAGGCTAAATTAATACATATGGAGCTTAAATGATGATTAGGAGAATCGAGAAGGGCTTATGCCTGAAACATCAATTCTCCTGCTCCTTGGATGCTGCCTGACCTGCTGCGCTTTTCCAGCAACACATTTTTCAGCTCTGATCTCCAGCATCTGCGGTCCTCACTTTCCCCTCTTAAATGATGATTCTAGAGTTTGGTGATTCTTAGTGTGATTATACTAAGGCTTTAAGAGGTGTATTTTGTGCTTTATTTTTAAAATGAAGAAAGGTTGAGTCAGAGGCAATGAGCAGTTTGCTTGAAGCCAATAAAGTAAACAGCTTGAGAGGCCTTTGGGTTTTTTTTAACCATTGGAACAATAGAAGCAGCCTGAATGGGTGTGGTCAAGCTCCCACAGCATCAGGATTTTTACGTTTAGCTTTCTGCGTCTTGAAGCTGGATGTGGATGTTTTTATTCCTACTCTCTGTTACATGCAAAAACTGGGGTTTTCTTCCTGCTGCTAGAATTGCATGTGAGGTAATCTATTTTGCTGAATTTGCCTTTGTCAAGGATGTGCTCATTGGATATATATTTTTTGTTAAGCATTTCAATATAGAGTTACAGTTAAACTAATTCTTTTATTTTGTCTGTATTTTTGCACTCCAGTTAAAATAAAGGATATTTTGCTTAAAATATCAGGTAGCTTGACCAATTGAATTGTGTCTGGAATGCAACATCTTATACTTACCTATAAAATAAGGAAAATTTAGGATCTAGGCTATCTTAATATATTTTGAAGGGGTTTGGTCTGGTCAGTAAGGTCTTAATAAAATTGGGATGACTTACTTAAAAGCAGATCCCATGTCTTCAAATGAGGGACACTGAGACGTGTTTAAGATATATAAAGATGATTTTCTGTGGGGTGGGAGAGTGAATTTTAAACCATTGTCATTAATAGACTTAAAACAGAATTCAACACTGAAAGTCAGGCTTCGTGGCTTTTAAATACACTGGATCAGAAATCAGGCAGAATTGATTGACTGTCATTTTGCATCAGCAATTCCATTTGGAAAATGTTATCCCTGTTGCAATTAGTCAAAGTAGGCCCTCACCAGAAAATGATGGTGACTTCCAAAACTGAGATGGAGGAAGACTAATTGGAAGCTGATTTAGCTATGCACCCAAACAAGGCCAGATGTCTATGTTGAAACATTAGTCTTGAGTACAACTATAACAAATCCCAAGGTAAAATATATTATCTGAGCCAACACAACATTAAATTTTTTTAAATGGAGCACCGAGTTTTGAAATGCCCATGACTGGGAGATACCAGATACATGAAATTTGTTTTTAGTGATGTTTCTTTTGCAAATCTCTCATTGGTTCTCAAAAGGGGAAAGTGAGGACTGCAGATGCTGGAGATCAGAGCTGAAAAATGTGTTGCAGGAGAGGAAGAGAGCTTCTTCAAGGAAGGCATCCTTGCAAGAGGATTCGCAGTAGGTTAAAATCAACTAGGAGAAAGTGAGGACTGCAGATGCTGGAGATCAGAGCTGAAAAATGTGTTGCTGGAAAAGCGCAGCAGGTCAGACAGCATCCAAGGAGCAGGAGAGTCAGGAAAGAAGAAGGGCTTATGCCTGAAACGTTGATTCTCGTGCTCCTTGGATGCTGCCTGACCTGCTGCGCTTTTCCAGCAACATATTTTTCAGCTCTGATCTCCAGCATCTGCAGTCCTCACTTTCTCCTAGTTGATTTTAACCTACTGCGAATCCTCGTGCAAGGATGCCTTCCTTGAAGAAGCTCTCTTCCTCTCCTACTCCTTGGATGCTGCCTGACCTGCTGCACTTTTTCAGCAACACATTTTTCAGCATTGGTTCTCAAATACAGGATTGTTTAGAAATGTTCTTGTGAGAAAGGAGGATAAATATCATCCTTTAGCTTTGGAAACTAAAAAGATCAGCAGAGTAGTTAAGATACCTTAGCCGCAGGAACTCCTGCTCCCGGTGAAATGGTAGATACAGCATTTTTCTTAGTGAAAATTTTGGAAGAAATTTTAAAAAATGGAATCAGTAGCAATACCCCTGAGTGAGACATAAGTCACTGTGGGGTGACACATGCTCAACAAAATGCGAGAAGGAGAAAACACTTAGGATCAATGTTGTATGCTGGAGACTGGAGAAATCTCTGATTTGAAATGGATGAATATCAAGTCAGCTATCTGATTATTTTACATAGAAAGGGACAATCTCAAAGAAACAGCTATATACACTGGAAAGGATACTTGCAACTTTAATATGCTAAGATAAACATATAATATTTGTACTTTTATCTATCTTGTTTGTGTTTGCTTTATTATTACATATATATTGACTTATTTAAAAATAAAAAGGCAAATCTGCTATCATTTGTTATGGTCTGAAGGAATACTGAGATTTAATGGCATGAGAGCACATGAGGGTTAATTGTGGGATGAGCAGTGTTGTAGAATGGAGGGATCTAGGGGTTCAAGTACATAACGCTATGAAGTTTGCATCACATATAGATAAGGTGGGTAATGTGGCATTTAGCATGCTTGTCTTCATTGCTCAGACCTTTGAATATAGGAGTGTTGGGACATGATATTGAATTTGTACAGAATGGTGGTGAGGTCTCTTCTTGAGTACTGTGTCCAGTTCTGGTTACCTTGTTATAAGAAGGATATTATTAACCTGGAGAATGTTCAGAAGAGATTTACCAGGATGTTGTTGGGATTGGAAGGTTTGAATTATAAGGAGCGGCTGGGTAACTGGGATATTTTTCACTGGAGCATAGGATGTGCTATGATTGCACGAAATCTTGTAAATCACCTTCCTTATAGAGGTTTATGAAATCATGAGGGATATCGATAAGGTAATGGCAGGTGTCTTTTCCCTAGGGTGGGGGATTTCAAGACTTGGGGACATATTTTTAATGAGGAAGGAGAAAGCTTTAAAAAAGACATGAGGCAATTTTTTTTTTTACACAGTATGCTTCATGTGTGGAATGAACCTCTAGAGGAAATGGTGGATGTGGCTGCAGTTACAATGTTTAAAAGACGTTGAGTTAAGTACATGAATAGGAAATATTTAGCTGAATATGGGCCAAGCACAGGCAGGTGGGGCTAGTTTATTTTGGGATTATGATTGGTATGGAATGGTTGGACCAAGGGTGTGTTACCATGCTGTACGATTCTATGATACTATGACGCTAAGTTGTTTATATAAATATAGGAGAAAGGGAGGACTACAGATGCTGCAGAATCAGAGTTGAAAACTGTGGCACTGAAAAAGCACAGCAGGTCAGGCAATATCTGAATAGCAGGAGCGTCGACATTTTGCGCACAAGCCCTTCATCAGCAATGTCAATGTAGATAATTAGTAATCAGTGGTTGTGAGCTTTAAGGTGTGTGGCAACCTGAAATAAAGCTCTAATTAAAAGTGTAGACATGACCCTGTTTAAATACAGTTCTCTTCTACAAGATTTGCATTCCGATTTGTAGCTCGGGTGCCGGTTGTTGTAGTTATGGGTATGTTCGCTGGGCTGGGAAGTTGAATTGCAGACATTTCTTTCCCTGTCTAGGTGACATTTTCTGTGCTTTGGAGTCTTCTGTGAAGCACTGCTGTACTGTGTCTTCTGGAATTTATTTGGTTCTATTCCTGCTGTTTCCAGTTGCCGGTTCCAGTAAGTCATTGTAATGGCCGATATATTGGGTCTAGGTCTATGCGCTTGTTGGAGTCCATGGATGAGTGCCATGCTTCTAGAAATTCTCTGGCTGTCCTCTGTTGAACTTGTCCTATGATCGTTGTGTTGTCCCAGTTGAATTGGTGGTCCTTGTCATCTGTGTGTGTGGCTACTAGGGACAGCTGGTCATGGCATTTGGTGGCTAGTTGGTGTTCATGGATGCAGATTGATAGTTATCTGCTGGCTTGCCCTACAGTGTTTTGTGTAGCCTTTGCATGGAATCCTGCGAATCACATTCGTCTTAGGTCTTTTGTCCCGTTGAGTTGTTGTCTGAGCTTGGCTGTCGTGAATCTGAGTGACTGAAGAGGTGTGGCTGTCAATTCTGAGACTTTTTTTATGCAAGGTAGCGTGGTTGGGGCGTTAAGTCATGGCATGTCCTGGTCGCGTTGTTTGTCTGTTAGGCATCTGTGGACGAAGTTGTGGGGCTATCTGTTCTTGGTGAATAAGCTGGAGAGGTGTTCTTCTTCTTCCCTTCGTAGGCCAGGAGTGCTGCAGAGTGTCATAACCCTTTTGACCAGGGTCCTAATGCAGCTTCTCTTGTGCATGTGTCGAGTGGTTGCTGTTTTAGTTCAGGACCTGGTTGGGTGACTTTCCTGTACACTGTTGTGGTGCAGTTACCATTCTGTGTTCTTTCTACCATCACATCCAGGAATGAGAGTTTGTTGCTGGTTTCCTCCTCTTATAAATCTGATCCCTGTGAGTACAGTGTTGATATTCCCCACAACAATGATCATACACCAACCTAAACGGAGGGCAGTCAGAGAATTTCTAGAAGCATGGCGCTCATCCACAGATTCCATCAACAAGCACATAGACCTAGATCCAATATACTGGCCACTACAAAGAACAACTGGAAGCAGCAGGAATGGAAACAAATAAATTCCAGAAGACACAGTACAGCCGCACTTCAAAGGAGGCTCCAAATCACTGAAGAGGTCACCTAGTCAAGGGACAAAACGTTTGCAAACCAACTTCCCAGCTTAGCAAACATACCCCCAACTATGACAACAGTTCTCTTTTCATGCAGAACATTTCCCACTGCACATTTAGTGTAATTAATTGTTTTGACATGTAATAACATTACATTCAGCATTATTTGAACGGTAAGCTTCTTTGGATGATGTCACGGTTTATAAGCTAACAAATACATCTGGTAAAGTACATTCTATGAGGCACCCTTTCAAAATAACTGGAGAATAAAACAAGCTATAACACAATAAATTAGATTATAACATTCATTTTTTTTCATACCTACATCCAGCCCATTGCTGTATTTTGGTTCAAATCCATTCGTAGCTTTGCATTTGAAGGTTCCCAGTTTGTCAGTGTAACTTTCAAATACAATAAATTGACCTTCTCTGCGGCTTTCTGCATTGTAGTCTTTCACAAAGTGTGTATTTTTATACAATGTGTACACTATTGGTAGGGTTCCTTCATGCGATAAACATTTAATAGTTAGGAACATGTTATCCTTATTCACAAATTTTACATCTGCAAAGATATCAGGATTCGATGCTGGAACTTGAAAAAGAAAATGAGAAGCATGAATAACACACTTAAATGAAAGTTTAACTTCCTTTAAAAAAATACATTTCACATGTTTTAAGTGAACCAGCTCTGAACAGAGCCAAGAACTTAATGCAGTGAACAGTCCTACTGGTGTCAAAAATCATGCTCAGCTTTTTCAGAACTGAGATGGTTCCAGATGAATGAAGAAAAGGATGCACCAATGTGCCACCATCGCATCCGAATTTGTTACAAACAGGAGTGAAAAATAAAATCATCTCTTAAAGCAGTTGTTAAGCTTTTGTGTTATAATTGCATGTGGAGCCGTGACTGAAAATTATGCACAGAATTTTGAGCAAACCAGACAATTGACTAAAGAGAACAGGACTGATGTAACATCATTAACCTGAAACATTAGCTCTGTTGCTCTCTGTGCAGGTACTACCCTGACTGTTGCGTATCACTGGCATTCTCTCGATTTTATTTTCAGTTTCCAGTATGTAACAGTACTTTATTTTTGAAATGTGCTAATATTTGTATCATAAACTTTGGTCATATAGTCAAATTATCATAGTGTGGTCATGGTGGTTTATGACTGAAAAGTATGAAGTACCACAGTTGACACTTTGTAAGAATGAGGTTATTCCAAAGGCCTGGGGGTAATTGTAACATTCACCTCCTGGCAGTAATGAGTCAACGGTGTAATATTGTCAGCATCATTGCTTTTTCTATTGATTTTCACAGAAATATGGCAGCATGTTTAATAGGCAGTCAGCACGAGTTAAAATCAACTTAAGATACGGTTCTCATATTTCCTTAAATGTAACTTACTACCTTTGAGGCACCTGCTGTCACTCTTGCTTCGTTCATTAATTTTTTATCACTATCGCCTTCCAAATCTCATTACAGCATTCTTCCAGTGAGCCCCACGAGGGCAAATTAAAGTGGTGCATAGTTCACTTGTATCATCACAAAATAAATGAATAACAAAATATAAAAATCACTTACCTTTAACAATTACTTCTGTGGAATTGCTGGCAATACTGAATGTTGTCATATTGAATTGGTTGTTTACTTTACATTGATAGTCACCAGCATCTTTGAGGTCAACATGATCAATAACTAGACTGGATTGGTTTATTTTGACTGAAGAGTTTGATAATAGTTCCTGTTTATTAAAGTACCATCGGTAGGTCACTCCAGAGCCTTGTTTTACTAAACAGTTTAGAGTCAGTTTGTCACGTACTTTTAGGACAGGTGGATCTGGTACTGAAGTTATACTAACTCCCAACACTGGAGCTAAAAAAAATGAAGATTAAATTTAGTTTTACGTTCTTGTATGTATTAGTCCTTATCCAAAAGTAGTCACAATTATAAATCAAGTCATGAAGATGATCTGGTGCAGTTCTTCAATGGCTCTTTGCCATTGAAGAACTACACCAACTGCAGATTTTATTTGTAAAGCACCTCTTAACATAAAGAAAACATCCTGGAACCCTTCCCAAAGTGTGAAGAAAGAAACAGACACTGAGTCAATGATGAGAACTTAGGAGGGGTGGTCAAACACTTGGTCAACTGGGGGAGCTTTAAGGGAATTCTTGTACAAGACACAATGTTAGAGAGACAGAAATTTGTAGGGAAAGAATTAAGAGGATGCAGGCTAAGTAGATGAGAGTGCAGTTGTCAGTGCTGCAGTGAGCTTGTGATGGAATGAATAAGAGATTAGAATTAGATAAACAGTGACTCCAAGGAGTCATAAAGAGTTGGAGGAGATCAGTGGGAGTGAGAAACGTTTAAACACAAGGATCAGAATCTTAATTTGGAAGCTTTTGGGGAATCTTATATAGATAATAAATGGCAACAGGACTTAGCATAGGAAAGGATATGAGCAGCAGAATTTGGACAAGCTGATTTATAAGGGGCAAAGATAAGAGGTCAGCCAGTGCAGATATAGAATGGTTGAGTCCAGTGGTAACAAAGGTATGGATGCAGGCAAAGTTATAGTAGAATAGGCAGGTTGGAAACACATCAAGACCAAACAGATTACAGAAGTGGAGATCAGCTTTGTTCAGCCTATAGTAGTGACCAAGGAGGGGGATGGAATCAACGGCTTCAATCAGCTGGAGGCCTTAGGTTACAGCTATACAGCTTTGGATGTCAAACAAGCTGTAATTCTTTATGGATAAGTAAAAACTGAGGTGCAGATTTTCACCGAGTTGTAACACCTTGGCAGACTATTAAAATTTGAGGTGGGACCAGACAGAGAATTCCAAACGCAATTTCTAGTAGATTCCATTTTTGCTGACAAAGTAGTGGGTGGAGCATGAAACATACAAGCCCAAAAATCTCTTGGATCATTTGAAATTGTTGATGAATTCAACCCCTCCCTGTTTCATTCTATTCAAGCAGCCTTAAAAGAAGTGTGGGTGCCTCAGTTTTAAGGATAAAGTGTAAACAATTGAAAAAGGCACACTTAAGTTTCTTTAGGTGCTATGGTCTGAAGGGACTTAAATTCCCAACCTTTTAAAATTTAAACATTTCATTAAATGTGAATATGCTTGGCTGTGGAAACCAGAAAGTAAAACAAAACTTATGGTCTACCAAGCCAGATTTCATTTTGCAATCTGACTTTCCAGTAATACCATCAGCTGGGATTGTAATGCTTTCAATAAAGGTATCAGGTTTAATAACATTTTATCTCCATTTCTCCTTGCATCCCTCATTGTATTCCATTTGGACCCTGGCATTTTGTGGATATAAATTCATTTACCCCTATAAAGTACCTAATGTAGAATAAACAACTTAAAAGAAATTCCATTTCGGTGTTTAAGTTTGATATTTATTTGTTATAAACCAGAGCAATGCAAACACAGTCCTGCACGGGACGTGAAATTACACCATTCCAACAATGCAATCAAAACAAGTGATCAAACTCATTGGAATGTTGAAATTGCTCCTAATAATCAGGCAGCCTTGGGCAAGGTACAAGCATCAGAGTCCAAAACAAACTCAAAATAAAGGGGCAGAAAACAGAAATGGAGAGAAACACATTTCCGCAATTCATGGAGTTATTATTTTAACAGGTTTATTTTCGCCATGTCTGGTCTGAGTAAGGAGCTGTAAAGTGGCAATGCTGATGTGAGCAATGGGCCAGGGAGCTGTGAGAGAGGAAAGGAAACTGGCTGTGGATTTAATGAAAAACCTCCATTCCTGTTCATTAATCTAGTCAGTATTTTATTTTGGGTTTCGGATTACTTTTTGAAGTATGCTTCATTTGGCTATTATTTGAAAAGATTTGCCTAGTAGGATAGTTAATGTTTAAAATTGCACATGATTCAGGGAAATTAATGTTTGGTTGTATGGACTAAATATTAATCCCACCACCCCCTTCTCTCCTCCACAGGAAAGGTTCCACCCTGTTACATTTCAATGATACCTAGTACAATAATGTTGATGCTGTTACTGTATTTTGTTTGCATGGCATCATCACTTTCAACTTTGCATTTGTAAGTCCCTCCATCAGTCTGACTGTGAAATGATACTGAGAAGTTAGCTGGTTCAGATGTTGATACGTTCTGTACTTGAACGAGTGTTTTGCCTCGGTACAAACTATACAGAATTGAAAGCTTTTCACTTGACGCAATGCAGGAAATTGTTTCCGTTTCATTTAATTTAACTTTTTCCGGACCTTGGAGAGTTGGATTTGATAATTGGCCTAAGAAGAGAATACAGATAAAAATTAGTCCTTTTAGCTTAATGTGAAGAAGTTGAATCACACAATATACCTAATCTATTAATCACGTTCTGCTTGGGTCATAACAGTTACAGGAAGGGTAATATGGAAGTGTACACACGAATCTTATTTTTACTAATTTTTAAGTTTCCTTTCCTTATAGTGCCCTCTTTTACCACTAAACATTTTCAAGAATATTGTCAGCTCTCTGGTATCATACCTATAAATTACTATTAGTTGGGCCAAGTCTGAAATGTACAATACTAGGAACTTGTCTTTTGGGATGTTTACTATTCAATTGTTCTGTGTTTCGTTATGTGCTTCTGTTTTGTATGGTGATAGACAAAACTGGGTGTGGCTACAGAAAGATAGAGAAACTAAATTAAAAACTGTAAGCACGAGAGAGCATTGGAAGTAAACTCCTGTTCAGACATAGGAACCATGTATTTCTGCATAAAACACAGGCAGTAACATGGGGAGTAGTTTAAATTTACCAGCTCCAGCACCATCCTATCTTCACTGGGAGATCAGCTCATGTGGAGGGATTACTGTATTTCCAGGCTCATGACCTATTGCCAGGATAGAAAGTCCAGCTGTAGTAGTGACACACAAGGTGGCAAGAACTATACATTGCTCAGAGCAGAAGGCTGATGAGCAGCTTCCAGAAGACATAGCCATACCTGATAAGGTGGTAACTATTCTAGAAAAAAATCCTTCAGCTCAAAGAAAATGTAATGATACAATGTATGCTTATCTAGAAATACCAGAGCCCATCAGTCAATTATTTTCAAAAATGCATATTTTAAAAAGGCATGTATTAGTTCACAACCACTTGCCCATCTGGAATTGATGCCAAATGCAACACTTTGTAGAAGTGTAGAAATCATTCAAGTACAGGACTTCATTCATTTGACAAGTGGATGAATCTCTTCTAGAGGGCGAGGTACAGGATGTGTGCACCATTGTGGATTGGTCAGCACCATGTCAGTTTAGAGTCACAGCCATACAGTATAGGCAAGGCCCTTTAGCCTAACGAATCTAAATCAATCCACCTACACTAATCCCACTTTTCCGGTGCTTCACCCTTAGTTTTGAATGTTATGACACTTGAATTACACACCCACGTACTTTTTACAATTTGTGAGGTTTCCCTCAACTGCCCCTCCCAGGCTGTGTACTCCAGATTTCCGCCACCCTCTGAAATTGTCCCATCGCCTATCCATTTTGCTGGCTTTATCCTGAATGTATAATGGGCTTCCAGCAGAATTCCAACCAACAGCAAAGTCTAGAGCCAATGAGACACCAGCAGAAGTGTTGAAAGATGTTAAAGAGGCAGAAGAGATCAAACAAAATCCCAAAGAATGTTGAGACCAAGGTTTTTAGCTGGGCAGACATGAGGGAAATCCTTCACTATCTTTAACTTTCTAGAAAGGAGTGCTGACAGTAGTCCTGGCAGAGCTGAAGTGGTGGGAATGCTGGAGGAAATCCTGTTATAGGCAATAAGGTGACAGTAGTACCTGCTGCATGAATTATGACACACACTGTCTGATTTTAGGCACAATTGCATTGGAAATTTCCCGACATGATGGGTATATGATCTGAATTAGAATCTTAGAGTTATAGAGTTATACAGGATGGAAGCAGAGTCTTTGGACCAACTCATCCATGCCAACAGACCTTTATTCCTGATGAAGGGCTTTTGCCCGAAACGTCAATTTCGCTGCACCTTGGATGCTGCCTGAACTGCTGTGCTCTTCCAGCACCACTAATCCGGAATCTGGTTTCCAGCATCTGCAGTCATTGATTTTACCTAACAGATATCCTAAAGTGACCTAGTCCCATTTGCCAGCATTTGGCATAAATCCCTTTAAATCCTTCCTTTTCATGTACTCATCCAGAAGCCTTTTAAATGCTGTAATTGTACCAGACTCCAAACTCCACTGGCAGCTCATTCCATACACGCAATACCCTCTGCGTGAAAAAGTTGCCTCTCAAGTCCCTTTTAAATTCTGCCCCTCTCACTTTAAACGTATGCCCTCTAGTTTTGGAATCCCATACCCTGGGAAAAAGATCTTGGCTGTTCACTCTATCCATGCTCATGATTTTATAAACCTTCTTAAGGTCACTCCAGGGAAAAGAGCCAGAGTCCATTTAGCCTCTCCTCGTAGCTCAATTTCTCCAATCCCAGCAACATCCTTATAAATCTTTCCTGAACCCTTTCAAATTTAACAGCATCTTTCTTAAAGCAGGGAAACCTGAAATGAACGCAGTATTCTAAAGATGGCCTGACCAATTTAAAATTATAGAGTCATATAATAATACAGCACGGAAGCAGGCCCTTCGGCCTAATGTGTCCATGCCAACCAGTTTTCCTAAACTGAAGTAGTCCCATTTGCCTGTGTTTCGCCCTGATCTCTCCAAACCCTTCCTATTCACATACCCATCCAGGTGTATTTTAAATGTTGTAATTGTATCCGTCTCTACCACTTCCTCTGTGTTCCATTTATACACCGCCATGTGTGAAAATGTTGCCCCTCCGGTCATTTAAAATTTTTCCCCTCTCACCTTAAACCTATGCCCTAATTTTGGAATCCTCTGCTCTAAGGAAAAAATGTTGACAATTCACTTTATCTATGCCCCTCATGATTTTCTCAACCTCTATAAGGT
This sequence comes from Hemiscyllium ocellatum, assembly GCF_020745735.1. Lineage (NCBI taxonomy): Eukaryota > Metazoa > Chordata > Chondrichthyes > Orectolobiformes > Hemiscylliidae > Hemiscyllium > Hemiscyllium ocellatum. Next base: position 20,679,507 of record NC_083425.1, on the reverse strand, counting down.
CACCCCTTAATGTCCTATGCTCCAGGGGAAGAAGTTTCCCAGCCTATCCAGTCTCTCCTTATAACTCAAACCTTCCAGTAGTTCCAGCTAATTTTCAGATTAATTAACCACACTATTTCATTGACGTGAAAAGAGAGGAACAGTTTTTGTAATTTTGTGCACTGGTTATGGTGCATGAATTGTTGCGTTATTATCTGGTTCTGATTTTATATGAGTTACAAATGTTGCATATTTCTTTCACTAATAGTGTTTGGTTTATCGAAGAAGTTTAAATATCAAAGTTAGCTTGAAAGCTGTCCATTTGCCTATGGGACCTGGAGTTATGCAAACAGAGGAAATTAAATCTTTTTTTGAAGCTTGGCAAGTGTTTCAATTTTTAATGAGATTGCATCTGCAGAATAAAATTATCTGCTATCTGGTGCGAGAAGCTACTGACAATAGATTTTACAGCTCTGTTTCCTGCAAAACAAATCAGAGAGAGGACACCTTCTTCCCATTAGATAACATAGTTCTCACTACATTTCCATCCAAGGATATGGCTGCACACGTAGGGAAGCGGTTCAGGAAATTGGAATTTAGATTACCAGACCTATTTTTAACTACTGCAGGAAACTGCTAACAATGTGGTATTCTCTTTCTGTTAGGTGAGTAGCTTAATGAAAAACATGGTGTAAGAAATTTACATTTAAAGACTCGTACGGCCACGTTAAACAATTATCAAGCTGTGCTAAACTTGGCTGGGTTGTTCTTGAATACTTGGGAATAAACACATTTGACATTTTCACAGATTAATATTTGCACTTCGTTAATAATAGTTAACCAAATTTACAAATATGTAGAGGAACTATAAATTTCTTATAAAAAGTTATATACTAAGGTTAAAAAACCATCAAGGAGTTCGGCTCTTAGTGGTGCTGGCTTCCTTGCTGAACTTTAAACCACATACACCAAACAGAGACAAACCTATTGCAAAATATAAACAATGTTTTTCTTCAACAGGAGTGACCAGCCATACGGAGTCACTACAGCAGCCAAACACAAAAGGAAATAACATCAGGAATTCAACAACAATATCTAACTGAAACTATCTTGGGAGGATCCACTGGGATCAGAACACTGGAATGGAGTACAAATATCATGGATTCAGAGGGATTTCTGTCAGATTGGAAATTTGAGATCATTGCTTTTATTTACATTGCTTCTAATTGCATAACATAATGGGAGACATGCATCTTGATCTTGAAAAGTTGGAAATGTATTTACAATTATATTTGGGTAATTCATCCAATGTTGTTTGAAATTGTTAATCAGACTCTCCAAGCCATAATGCTTAAATTGTTTCCTCAAACTGGCTATCTAACATCAAGAACTGGATAAACCAAAACATTTTCCAGTTAAATAATTGGAAGACTGAAACCATCATTTTTATTCCCTTCTCCAAACTTCGTTACCTTGTAGTGATTCCATCTCTCTCCCTGGCAACAGTCTGATGATAAATCAATTGTATTTGTATGTTGGTGTCATACTTAATTTCAAGAGGAGTTCCAAAAACACATTTCCAGCTTTAAGACCAACAATTTGCATTTGTATAATAATGCCTAAGTTAGTCCATCTCAAATCACCTGCTTCTGAAACATTCATTCATGCCTTTGTTATCATTAGACCTGACTATTCCAGTGCACAGTGGTTAATCTCCCATACTTTACTGTCACTAAACATGAGATTACCAGAAACTGTGTCACATAAATCTTAATTTGCACTAAGCCCCATTCACATCTTCAGTCCCTGTATCTGACCAACATTTGTTCACAGTTTCGCACTGTCTTGATTTCAAAGTTCTGATCCTTTTCACAGATCCATTCAATGTCTGGTCCTCCCAATCTCTGTGGTTTCCCTAAACTCCACACTCTTTCAAGCTGTCAGTGCTCCTCTAACTCTGGCAACCTTCAGCAACCCAATTTTCATCCACCACTTGTGGCTGCAGCAGCAGTTAGTCAATTCCTAAACTTCAAAATTTCCTCCCTATACCTCTCTACATCATTTTCTTTCCTTAAGGCATCCTTAAAATTCTGCCCCTTTACCAACCTTTAATCACCTCATCTGCTTCATTGTTATTCAGTTTTCAAATGCACCCATGAAGCACTTTTGAACAATTTATTATGTTAAAAGGTCCTGTATAAATATAAACTGTTGTTGTTTTTGAACAGCGCAGAGTTTCCCAAACTCTATTGTCAATTTAATGTAGTTAGGTGAGGGGCTCAGGAATAATAATAAGCATTGGTTATCAGATTCTGGGCACCAATTTTAACCTCAAACTCTTCTGTTAATCTGTCAATGAGTCATTACATCTCACAGAAAGCCCATTTATTAAACTTTTTCTTCAATTTTATTTGAAAATCTTTATCAGCCATTTTGAAATTTCTGTTCTTTATTTCTCACAATGTAATCTACCTTTTTTGACCTTAATAACACTCACATTTACATTCATTATGTTCGTAATATATTATAATTACCTTAATAGTTTGTTATTTACTACTTCACACTTTGATTCACACAATAATTTTAAATTACACTTTGAGATTTTCTTATTTAATGTTACTGATGTCACTTTGATGCACATTTTGGGAAGTTTCACACCCCTATGATTAAAAATAAATGGTCAGAGAATCATGGATAAGTGCGAAATTTTTCAACATATACTCCTATTCCAGATAGTGCTAGAATGGCTGAAATAGAAAGCTGTGATCATTGTATCTTGGTCTCCCACATTTTTGTGTTTTTTTTAAGATTTCATTTCTTCTCTCAAACTTCTCTGCCTTTTTCCCTATTATTTTCATTTTCAGAACTGCGGCCATTAATCTAATTAATCATCGACGGGCTATTTCTTCTTGTAGGGATGACAGTGCTAAATACATTCAATTATCATTGTGTTCTGCAAAGATCTTTACAGCTCCTGACGTCTGTGGACAACACATACTATGGTGCTTTTTAATTCATCACTGGAAGTGAAAAGATAGCCAGTATTTTGCTCTTATCTGCTCTCCACAATGCTGTCTAAGAGCTGAAATGACGTCCATAGTGATTTAATTAAGTTGGCTACCTTCGTCAGCACATTTGTACTAAGCCGAAAAAAGGCTTCACTTTAATTATGAATAAATAATTTAGTGCTTTACAATTCTTTATGCTGGGACCCCATATGGAGGCAGGAAAATTGTGACAACCACTCAATAAAAACAATGAGTATAGATCACAAGGGCTGGGAAAGCAGGGGGCTTTTAGAACGGGGCACTTGTTTTTATAATCTGTTATAACTAAGGCCATTGAGAACTCAGGGCTCAGGAACCCAACATTTCAGCATCTATCCCCCCTTCGGTTCCCAGTCCCCTTTTTGGAAAGCCCTGATCTAAGTGTAAATCCTACCATGGCAGAGGGTAGAATTTAAATTCAATTTACAAATACGGAATTAAGAATTTAATGTTACCATGAAAACATTGTTTATTGTTGTAAAAACCCATCTGGTTCACTAACGCCCTTTAAGAAAGGGCAATCTACTGTCCTTACCTGGTCTGGGCCTAAATGTGGCTCCAGACCCACAACAATATGCTGGTTCTTAACTTCTGGGCAATTAGAGATGGGCAATTGATGGCCACATCCCAGAAAGGAACAAATATAAAATGAATGGAATTAAGAAATTCTTTTTACTGGAGTCTTAGTTTTAACAAACTCCTACTTGTAGTGTTCTTGAGCCTCACACAAGCTTTAGGTTTAGTTCAACAAGCATTAAGGTTGAAGTCTTTTGAATTCGCCTGACTTTATGGACACAACACCTCCTGTATGTTTATTTATGAGATAAACCACGAGTCACGTGATGGGCCAAATAGCCTCCTTATGCACCACAATCCACTCTGTGAACAATGTCTCTCATCAAATAAATATATGTAATACACACACACAGTTCTAAAGACATTCGAACAATTATGGTAATAAACTTAAACAGAGATATTTCAATTGTATAATTACAGGGCGCTTTACAAACAACGCTGAATGTAACAGTACTACTCACCGGCGACTTTCTGGCATGTAGCATACTGAGTCAAAGCTGTAAAATTAGAATATTGTTTTTTTATACATTTGTGGCGTTTGCACTAATATTTGTTTCTCAGTGTGGATTAAACACAACAAACCTAAAGAGGTTACAGTTAGGTACAGAAAACAATTTATCTGCATCTCATGTAAAAGACAACGGCGATAATCAGCTGCTGAACGACCGAATAACATTGGGAGAAGAGGTTTCTGGGAACCATCAATTCTCTTCAGCAGTACATTTTGTGAGAACCGTTTAAGTATTTATCATTCCAAAACATTGTATGTATTCCTTTCAAAATGCTCTTTTCGTTTATTTTCAAACTTTCTGCCTTATATCTGGACTGGAATGAATTTGCTCTGGATTAATTTCACCAAATACGCAGACAAGCATTCAGCAAACGGAACACCCGAACTATCTCAGAGCTAAGCTAGATCCCGTTCAGTGTAACTCGCACTTGCATAAGATCTTCGCTTAAAGAATCGTGCTTTTTTTTTCCCGTTTGCAATCCTCGGCATCGTCCGTTAACCCTGAACTGTTAGTAAACCATATGAAATTGCCACCTCTGGTGTGACCACAGGTTCTAAGCGCTGCAGATATTTGATAGAACTTTAACACACACTCGTATCTCGTTGCTGACTTGCCATTGTCATAAAATTGAGGGTAAAGAATTGAAGGGCGAAGCTCCTACAAGAACCTTTTGAGTTTTTGTATCACATGGCAAGTACTTAATGTTAACTAATACGGCCTGAAATGTAACAGCTCTATTAATGAACTTTTCCAAAGTTCTTCTATTAGAGAAAACTTGGAGTGCTAAGATTTTTCAGAGTAAAGCAATTTAATTTGAATATATCCTTTGGAAATCAACATGGTGTTTTCACAAAGTACAACTGCAATAAAACTGTGATATTCAAACTTAACTGCTTTCTCGCCTCCTAGAAAACAGTAAACCTGTAACTTACCGAGCAAGAATAACAAATCGGAATAGATTCCCATCATCTGGAGCAAGCTATCCTTTTTTTCTGTGTTGTCATTCGCTGTTGATCAATGAGCATTAGATGTACAGAGTGAAGTCAAACTCCTTCACCTGCTCTTGAGAAACACAACAGTAACAATGGAACAAGTTTCCCCCTTCTCTGTTAGGCTGCTTGACGGTAGAGTGACTCACATCCCTGGCTGGGAGGTTCCAGTACACTCTCTGACCTATGATAATTGCACGAGAGTGATAAAAAAAAGTGGAAGTGAATGGACGGGGCTATCCTGCAAAAATGATTGACAACTGTAAACACATTCACCAGTGTTAGAATGCATGACTAGGGAGGAGGGAATTCAATGGGAGCAGGGAATGCTAGGCCTGATAGAGGGGAACAAAATGTTTAAAGGTTTAAAAAAAGGTTCCCAGTAATTGAGGTATATTCCCTTAAAAAGCAAAGGCAGGGCAATCCATTCAAGACATCCCTGGATAAAAGAAAGATAAAGAAATCAAAATAATAAAAAAAGAAAAAGTGGGCTTCACAGAATTGCATAAGGAGGCCATTCAGCCCATCGTGCCCTATACGGATTCTATTACCTTGTGCCAATCTCCTATCTTTCCCCATATCGCTGCTTAATATTTGTACCACATTAATCATTCTTGAATGTTTCAGTTGAATCTGCCCCCACCAGATTTCCAGGCAATGCATGGAAACTGGCTGGTTTCTCACATCAGCCTTGCCTCCTTTAGGATGGATGTCAGGTGGAAATCACAGCCTCAAACCAAGGGGAGTGCAGAAGGTACAGAGGGGAGGTGAAAAAGCAAAGAGGGTTTATACAAAAATATTGACAACCAGCATAAAGAAGAAATATTTCTATAGACATATCAATAATAAAATGACTAAGGCCAATTAGCAATAGGAAAAGGAATTCACACCTGGTGGTAAGAGGTGGCTAAGGTGCTCCATGAAAACTTTGCATCTGTTTTTACCAAGGAGGAGGATGCAATCCAGGGCATTGTGACAGAGGAAAGATGGCTGAGTAACAGGAAACAGAGACTAGTGTTAACTTTTAGGCCACAGTAAGATTTATCATGGTTCCCAGAGGTTAATATTGGGACCCTTGCTTTGCTTGATATATATTAATGATCTTGATCGTAGTGTGAAGGAGATAATTTCAAAGTTTGTGAATGACTTGAAACTTGGAAGCATTGTAAACTGTGAGGAAAACAACGTAGAACTTGAAAAGGACATAGTATACAGGTGGATGGAATGGGCAAATAGGTGGCAAATTGAAGATCAATATGAAGAAGTGAGAGGTGATGCATTTTGGTGGAAAGAACATGAGCGAACAATATAAAATCTGAATTATAATACTTAAGAGGGTTCAGGAGCAGAGAGACCTGGGTGTATTTGTGCACAGAACACTGAAGATGTCAGGACAGTTTGAGAGAGCAGTCAATAAAACATATAGCATCCTGTAGTTTATTCTCAGGGACATAGCTTTTAAGAACAAGAAGAAAGTTAAAACCAGGTTATAGTCCAACAGGTTTATTTGGAAGCACTAGCTTTTGAGGCGCTGCTTCTTCATCAGGTGGTTTGGAGCAGGACCAGAAAACACAGAACTTTGAGCAAACAGTGTCACGGAGTTGTAATGATATATTAAACAAACTTAGATTGCATCTTTAAGGATGGGATATTCTAGTTTTGGAGCAGACAATGACACATCCCTCCCAGATCGTCTCAATGCCTTCTGTGCTCATTTTCAGCAGAATGTTGGCAGAGAGGTAACACCTATTCTGACAAGTTCTGATGAACCTATCCCACCAGTCACTGCATCAGAGGTCAGATCAGTGTTCCTTCATGTGAATTTAAGAAAAGCGATGGGACCAGACAGAGTACCAGGCCGTGCACTCAGAGCATGCGCAATTAACTGGCAGAGGCCTTCTCAGACATTTTCAACTGTCCCTGCCTTTTTCAAAAGGGCCAACATCAACCCTGTGCCTAAGAAGGCTCTTACAGCATGTCTCAATGACTACCGCCCAGTGGCCTTAACTTCAGTGGTCATGAAGTGCTTTGAAAGGCTGGTCATGGCATTAATCAACTACAGCCTCCCCACTACTCTTGGCCCACTCCAATTTGCCTATCGGACCAAAAGATCCACGTCAGATGCCATATTACTTGCCCTTCACTCCTCCCTGGAACATCTTGACATCCAGAACAGCTTGTAACAATCCTACTCATTGAGGATAGTTCAGCCTTCAACACTATTATTCCCTCGAGACTGATTACTAAACTTAGTGATCTCAGATTAAGCCCCACTCTCTGCAACGAGATCCTCAGTTTCCTAACCACAAGCCACAACCAGTGAAGATTGGGGACAATATTTCATCCTCATGAACACTCAACACTGAAGCCCACCCAGAGGTGCGCACTCAGCCCCCTACTGTACTCACTGTACACCCTTGACTGCATTGCCAAATACCAGACCAGTGCCATTTACAAGTTCTCTGATGACACCACCATAGTTGGTCGAATCTCAGAGAGCAATGAAACAGACTACAGATGGGAGATGGAAGAACTGGGAAAATGGTGCACTGAGAACAACCTAGGTCTTAATGGTGGCAAAACCAAGGAACTCATTGACTTTCAGCGGGATGTTACTTATGCCCCCCACCCCCCCACACATCAACAGCACAGAGGTGGAACGAGTGGAGAGTGTAAAGCTCCTGGGAGTGTTCATCCACAACAAGCTTTCTTGGACTCTTCATGTGGATGCACTGGTTACAAAGGCCCAACAATGTCTCTTCTTCCTCAGGCAGCTGAGGAAATTTGGCATGATAGTGAATACCCTTGCCAACTTTTATAGAAGAGTCATCGAGAGCATCCTGTCTGGATGTATCACTACCTGGTATGGCAACTGTATCATTCAAGATCAGAGACAGTTACAGAGAGTGGTGAACTCAGTCTGGACAATCACAAAGGCCAACCTCTCATCAATAGAATCCATTTACTAGATCCGCTGTCAAGGAAAGGCTGCCAGCATTCTCAAAGATCTATCCCACCCTGGCAATGATTTTCTACAACCTCTACCATCAGGGAGAAGGTACAGAAGCCTGAACACACGCACCAGCCAGTTTCAAAACAGTTTCTACCTCACTGTTGTTAGAATACTGAATGGACTCGCAAACTCTTAACATTTGCCTGTACCTGTGTTTTTGTTCTTGCCACTGTTTAGTTATTTACTTGTCTATGCTACTTAATTATATGATCTGTCTGTATTGCTCACAAGACAAAGCTTTTCACTGTGCCTTGTTACCCATGACAATAAACTCAATTCAATTCAATTCAATGTAAGTTTGAGAACTCCTTTTAAGTTATATTCACAAGATGACATCAGTTTATCTAAGAATAGGTGTTATCTTAGCTCAGACAATGTATTAAAGCTGTGAACTTAAAGTCTGTCCCAATGTTGAGTCAGTTTTATTTCTAAAGTGGGACTTACAGAATATTACATGGGTTTATGCAGTTTTTGAGCAAAATATAATGGAATTCTGCAAATACAGACCCACCCCATAAATTTATATATGTGCATGCTCATGTACCCTAGTTCCAAGTCCTGTGTATGTGAGTGTGTGCATGTGGGTGTGAGTGCATGTGAAAGAGTGTGTGTAAGCTTGGTCAAGTATGTGTGTGAGTGTGATGGGATATAACCCTGTGGGAGGGTGCATGCATGGGTGTGAGTGCGGGGGGTGGGGTGCATGTGTGTGCGCATGGGAGAGAGCTTGTGCATGAGAGAGGGTTGGCGTGAGTGTGAGGGAGTGTGAAGGAGCATGTGTGTGTGAGAGAGAGATTGAATGGGTAAGTGTGAGAATCTGAGTGTGTGTGAGAGTGAGAGAGGGAGTGTATAGTGCAGTGGAGTCACCTGTAGTGTGACATGAACCCAAGGTCCTAGTTGAGGCCATTCCCATGGGAACCAAACTTGGCTATCAGCTTCTGTTCGGCCACTTAGTGTTGTTGCTTGTTTTGAAGTCTGCCTCGGAGGATGGTCACCCGAAGGTCCAAGGCCAAATGTCCCAGACAGCTGAAGTGTTCTCTAACTGGGAAGGAACACTATTGTCTGGTTATCATTGCACAGTGTCCATTCATCTGTTGTTGTAGTGTCTGCTCAGTCTTGACAATGTACCTAAGTCAGGGCATCCTTGCCTGCAGCGTATGAGATGGACAATGTTGGCAGAATCACATGAGTACCTGCCGCATACATGGCAGAGCAAGGAGGGTATGCTGAACTTAGACAAGGCAATATTTTTTCCTCAGCTGGAGTATTGTGTACCTTCTGGATGCCAAACTCTAGAGAGGAGGTAAAGGCTTTAGAAACAGTGCAGACATTTACAAAGATGGTTCCAGTGATGAGAAACATCATTTATGAGGATAGGTTGGAGAAGTGGGGGAATCATTTTTCTTGGAGGAAAGAAAGTAAAAAGGAGAACTAATAGAGGTTTACAAAATCACAGGAGGCATAGAGAAGGTAAATAAGGAGAAACATCTCCAGTTCATAAAAGGATAAAGAATGAGAAGGTGTAGATTTAAAGGATTTCCAAATATAACAAATGTATTGTGAGAAAAAGCTTTTAATGCATTGCCTGGAAATGGCAGTCACAGAGCCAATTGAGGCATTCAAGAGGACATTGGATGATCATTTGAATAGAAACAATGTGCAAGGTTATGGGAAAACAAAGGCAGGTGAATTGCACTAAGTCATAATGCTCATTGGAGAAATGGCGCAGAAATGATGGGCTGAATGTCCTCAGCACAGCAAGGTAGCTCAGTGCTTAGCACTGCTGTCTCACAGCACCAGGGACCAGGGTTTGGTTCCAGCTTTGGGTGACTGTGTGGAGTTTTCATATTCTCAGGGAACATGAGGTATCTTTGGCAGATAAGGTTAAGGAGAATCCAAAGAGATTTGATAAGTACATTGATGGCAAAAGAGTAACTAGGGAGAGAATAAGGCTCCTTAAAGTTCAATGTGGCCTTCTATGTATTTAGCAGCAGGAGATGGGTGAGAAACTAAACAAATATTTTTCTCTTGTGTTTACTGTGGAGAAGGACTTGGAACTAGGGTACATGAGGAAATTAGAGTCAAGATGAGAATGGGGCTGGAAAAGCACAGCAGATCAGACAGTATCCAAGGAGCAGGAAATCACCGTTTCAGGCAAAAGCCATTCCTGATAAAGGGCTTTTGCCTGAAACGTCAATTTTCCTGCTCCTCAGATGCTGCCTGACCTGCTGTGCTTTTCCAGCCCCATTCTAATCTTGACTCTAATCTCCAGCATCTGCAGTACTCACCTCCGTCTACATGGGGAAATACCTTGAAAAGAGTCCATATTAAGCAGAGGAGGAGCTGAAGCTCTTACAACATATAAAGGTGGATAAACCCCAGGACCTGATCAGGTATATTCCAGAACTCTGCAGAAAGCTAGGGAAGAGATTACGGAGCTCCTTACTGAGATATTTGTATCAACAGCCACAGGTGGGGTGCCAGAAGACTGGAGGTTGGCTAATGTGGTGCCATTATTTAATAACAGCTGTATGGAAGAGCCAGGGAGCTATAGATCAATGGGTCTACGTTGGTGGGTAGGTAAGGGACAGAACTTACATGCATCTGAAAAAGCAAGAACTAGTATAGTCAACATGGCTTTGTGCATGCGAAATCATGTCTCACTAACTTGATTGAGTTTTTTAAAGGAGGTGACAAAGAAGATTGAGGAAGGTAGAGCAGTAGACGTGATCTATATGTACTTCAGCAAAGCATTCAACAAGGTTCTGCATGGTAGACTGCTTACTAAAGTTAAATCAATTGGGATCCAGCAAATTGAATACAAAATTGGCTTGAAGGTAGGAAACAAAGGGAGGTGGTAAAGGGTTGTTCTTTCGGACTGGAGGCCTATGACTAATGATATCCCATAAGGATTGAAGCTGGGTCCACTGCTTTTTGTCATTTGTATAAATTATTTGAATGTGATTGGAGGAGGTGTGGTGAGTAAGTTTGCAGATGACACCAAAAATAGATGGTGTAGTGGACAGTGAAGAAGATTATCTCAGAATACGATGGGACCTTGAACAGTTTGGGTCAATGGGCCAAGAAGTGGCAGATGGAGTTTAATTTAGATAAATGCGAAGTTTTGTATTTTGGAAAGGCAAACCAGGGCAGGACTTATACACTTAATGATAGGATCCTTGGGAGTGTTGCTGAACAAAAAGACCTAGGGGTGCAAGTGCATAGCACCTTGAAAGTGAAGTCGCAGATATACAGGGTGGTGAAGAAGGCATTGGCACACTTGTCTTCATTGGTCAGAACATTTGAGTATAGGAGTTGGGCTTACTTGTTGCGGCTGTGAGGGCACTTTTAGGATACTACATACAACTCAGGTCACCCTACTATAGGAAGAGGTTGTTAAACTTGAGAGGGTGTAGAAAACAGTTAAAAGAATGTTGCCGGGACTGGAGTTATAGGGAGAGGCTGAATAGGCTGGGGCTGTTTTCCCTGCAGCGTCGGCAGCTAGAGGGTGATCTTACAGAGATCTATAAAATTATAAAGGACATTTATAGGGTGATTAGCCAAAGTCTTTTTCCGAGGTGGGGGAGTCCAAAACTCGAGGAAAGAAAGTGTGAAGGAAAGAATTAAAAAGGACATGAGGAGTAACTTTCTCTTGCAGAGAGTGATATGTGTACGAATGAGCTGCCAGAGGAAGTGGTGGAGGCCGGTACAATTACAACATTTAAAAGACACCTGGAATATGTGAATAAGAACAGTTTATAGGGCTATGGGACAAATATTGAAAAATGGGTTAGGTCAGATTGGGATGTCTGCTTGGTGTGGATAAGTTGAATCGAGGGGTCTGTTCCTGTCTGTATAACTCTATGATTCTATGTTGACAAGCAACATGAGTTCGACTGGGACAACACTACTATTATAGGACAAGCCAAACAGAGAACAGCCAGGGAATTCCTAGAGGCATGGCACTCATCCACAGATTCAATCAATAAGCACATCGACCTGGACCCAATATACTGACCACTGCAACGGACAGCTGGAACTGACAACCGGAAGCGGCAGAGACAAACCACCATAAATGCCGGAGGAAATATCACAGAAGCGCTTCACAGGAGGCTCCCAAGCACTGAGGATGTCACCTAGATAGGGGACGAAACGTCTGCAACACAAATTCCCAGTTCAAACAATACTTCTAGCAAATCAAGACTGGGCATCTATAATGGATTGTAGGTTGCAGAACCATACTCCAACACAATCTGCAACTTCATGGACTAGCATACCCACTACTTGACCATTACCAGAACCACCTCGATGACAATTAGGATGCGCAATAAATGCTTGGCTAGTCAGCGATGTCCACATCCTATGAATGAATGAAAAAGGTATTCTGTTTGCTCTTGTCTGCCAATGCAGAACATTCGCGCAAAATTTTAAACATTAAATTCACAAACAACTCGAACATAAATTAATATTTTATCATGAAAAGGTGCCTCATGTTAGTTTCAATCTATGGAGGAACTGCAGAGCCATCACTGGCAGAGGAGTGTAATTACACTGTGACAAGTTTATTGCTGATAATTTCCATTACAAACATGGACATAGGAATTTGTAATGTAAATCTATTAATAAGGACATAACGTATGACCTTAAAATAGAGAAAGCAAGTTTGCAAGCCCTGTTTGATTCAGCCCAGCCTATAACACTCGCTTCATCTGAAGACTGCACTTGGCCTTGACTCTGTGCAAATCCACGGCAAAATGATTAGTCTGTGTAAAATATTATTCTATTGTGTAGCTCACATATCTGCTAATCTATCTGTTATATAGGAATGCATGTATATATGTTTAATGCTGCAGAATTGTGTTGTAGTAACGGGTCTCATTTAATTCTGATTTGGTGATAACCTGGTGTTGTGTGATTTTTAATCATTTAATTCTGTTACAATAGTAACTAGCCTTCTACAACATAAATATTTATCAGGCACCACATCACCCTACTATCAATGTGGTGTTTATTCTTAGAAGGAATGACAGCTAATCTTCAAATGGAAGTGAGCATGGAGACATTGGTCATTCTGAGGTCATGTGTATCTGCCTGTGGTCACTGGCCAAAAGGGTTCAGCTAAGTAATTGGCACAGAGTGCCAGCCTCAAAAATAACATCATTGGGGGAAGTGAGAAGTGAGTATGGGAGACAGAGAGAGAGAGAGAGGATTCAGGGGAACAAGCTACCACCTTCTTGGCACACGACTCGGCATTGCCTTACATCAGAGACTGCTTCCACTGAAGACGACACCAAAGACTGTGAAACATCAGGGATGAATACTCCACCAATCCAAAACTGTAGGAGATTAATGCTTCTGTTTCTCCATTCTACAGAACACCTTTGGGATCGGTGGGGAGTGGAACGGTGTCTGTGAAATGGTGATGGGAAGAAGTTAGAAAGGTACTTCTGTGAAAGGAGGATGACAAGATATATACCTGAAATGAATAGTTAGGAAGAGAATACTGTTGAAAAAATTATTAACATAGCAAGATTCTATGTTTTATAAATAAGATACAAAAACAAAGAATATTACTAAAATATCTCATTGGTTAGTCCACAGCTCATTTATCACACCTTGTTTTACATATCTAACTTTAGGAAAGATATTCCTTCTCTAATCAATGGAAACAATTTCTCCCTATTTATCAAAAATACTCAGTATTTTGAAGACTCTATCAAATTTCCCCTTAGCTGTCTATGCTCTAAAGTGAAGAACCCCAACTTATTTAACCTCTCCACATCGACTGAGTTCTGTATAAATCCAGTAAATCTCCTCCATGTCCTCTCTGAAACTTTGACATTTTCCCAAAAATGTTGTCTCCAGAATTACATAATACTTCAGTTGAGGCCTGACATAATTCGTAACGGTTTAGCACAGCTTCCCTGATTTTACGGAGTATTCGTCTACTTATAAAGCTAACGATCATGTGCTTTCTAATTATAGTCTTCTAAATTTGTTCTGCCACCTTCAAAGATCAGTTAAAGTAAATCGAGATCTCTCTGGTCCTCCACCCCTTATAAAATTGCCTTCCCTACTCTTTCATTCCAAAACACATTCCTTAACAGGAACTTGAATTAAATTTCATATGCCATGCATGTGCCTATTTCACCACTTTATGTTCATTGATCTATCTAATTACAATTAAACAATAATGCTGTAGAATGCCAATTTCAATTTACATCCATTTATTTTGGTCATTAATATTTTCGTTAACAGACATCAGTCTAAAATAGCTGTCAATACATTAAATAAGTAATATGGCTGTGCTGCCTTAGGTTTTGTAGAGGATTACAGAAAATGCTATAATTGATCACAGCTTTGGTTTATTAGAAGAGACTTACAGCCTTTGTCAATGATTTTGATGTGGGGCCCAAATATAATATTTCAAAGTTTTCTGGTGACATAAGACTGACTAAGTGAGAATGAGTTTTGAGGAAAATGCAAAGAGCCTCTCGAGGATTAGGTCGGCTACATGAGTGAACAAGAAATGGCAGATGGAATAAAGAATGGAAAAATGCGACATTATCCATTTTGGTAGAAAAAGCAAAAATGCAGAGTATTTTTTAAGTAGTGAGGTATCAAAAAGTGTTGATGTTCAAAGTGACTTGGGGTGTCCAAAATTATTTTAATCAAAGAAAAGAATGAAAAAGGGTGGCAAAGACATGATCTAGTTATTTTAAAATGCTGAGGTGAATACTGTGAATGTAGTGACAGGTTGTTCTGCTTTAACGTGTGTTTCATTAAAACAAATTCTTTGTGATGCAATTAATGAATGGGAGACATTGTTTCTAAAGGGCCAACTTTTAAAGCGTGTATTGGTTATAACGCGATTCCGCCCCCCATTAGTTTAAATGGTGTAGCTATTACATGATTTTCTTATAATGTGAGATTGCACAAAAACAGGATTATTGTGTCATAGAAGAACCAACTGTACTGGACTTGGAAGGTGATCAAAGAATAGGAGGGAACACAAGCTCCAGTTTAAGCTTTGTGTGCATAGAAAGCTTGAAGACTAATGGCTATGGAGATACCTACTTTTTTCTCTTGTTGGAGATAGTCATTGGTTGGTAGTTGTGTGACTTAATTCTTACATGCTACTTATCCTAAACCTAATATTGGCATGTCTTGCTGCATATGGGCATGGACTCGTTCAAAATCTTAGGAGCCACAAGTGGTACAGAACATTGTGCAACTACCAACAGCATCACCACTTCTGACCTTTTCTTATGGGAGAGCGGGTCAATTATGAAACAGCTGACAATCACTCCAACCTTCAATGATGATAGAGACTTTTTAGAACTTCCTCCAATTAGTTGTGTAATTGTACACATCTATTATCAACTGGATTTCTGCAAAAGATTTGATGTTTATTGTGGGATAATTTAGCTCATATGCATGTTGTTGTTAACTAGGTTGGCAACTGAGTTTTAGATGGGCCTGGTGCTGCTTTTAGCACTGTGTCCTGTGCCTCTCATTGAACCAGACTTCGTGCCTGGCTTGACAATAATGCTAGATAGAGGGGGAAATATGCACTTCCATGAGGTAATGGATTATGGTTGAATACAATTTTTCTATCCTGATGGTCCTTATGGATGCACATTTCCAGGTGCTAGGTGTATCCTGACACTATCCTATTTAGTACAGTAGTGTCACACAAAATAGCGGATATTCTCAGTGTGAAAACAGGACTTCTCACCCAGCTGTACTACTTAGTGGTCACACTTATCAACATGGTCATGAACAGATGCATGGATGACAGGTAGATTGAGGAGGACAAGGTCAAGCAGGATTTCTTTCTTGTATTTGATCATTCAACACCTGCTATGGGTCCAGTCTAGCAAACATGCTATATAGGAATTAACAAGTTTGATACTACCAGACCACCTACTGACAAGATTTGAGGCTTCCACATAGTCTTTATATTCTCCGCCTTACAACCAACAGTGTTTGCAATAAGTGGTAAGAAAGTTCTGATTCATCACCTGAAGGAAGATGATAGATGGTAACTGGAGAGATTTCATCGTCTCCCATGCCCTAAGAGGAACCTGTGTGTTCCATCCACCCCTCATTTGTCAGCAACAGTTCTGTTCTGAGAACATATTTACCATTTCAGGAGTGACTAATAACACGCTGCAACAGCAAAAGACACACACTGTATGAATTCCTTACAAGTTTTTAAAAATAGTATTTAACATGTTTAATTCCCAATATAATTAAAATAATAAAAGCACACATGCCTTCAAGAGTTTATACACATGTAATTTATGAAGTGGGAGGATAGATTAAACTTTTTTTTAAAAAATCCTCTAAGGTCAGTTCTACACAGATCCCAAGGTTGATGTGTTAATGGTTTCAAACTGGGCTTGATAGGTTTCCAGATTCTGCAGCAAGAGGTTTAGTTGTTGATAAGAGTTTCTTTTACTTTGAAATTTGGAATTACTGTGCTAATTGCCAAACACAGGCAAGGTTCAAGCTTGTAGGATGGACGATGAAAGCAGAGAGCATAGCCACTTAACCTTACTTCTTCTGATCTGTTCAGACTTGCCAGGAGAAAATAAATTTCTTAAAATACAAAAGAGGGTTAGTTCACTGTGCACATGATCTCTCTCATCAACTGACCAGTTATCCAAACACAATCATAACAATTTGTTTCCAGATTTATAATTTAGTCAGATTTGATAACGGCTGCGGAGTTCTTTTCTCAGTCAGAGTGCAAAGTGGTTGCACACGATGGCTTGCTTCATGCCCAATTGGATCCACAGGTTCGCTGGATGTTTTGTAAGTGGATTAAATTATGAGCAATTTACATTCCTCCAGAATGATTATCTTTGATGAACGATTCTAAACAATTTATCGCCATTACATGGTTTTGTAACTTGCCAAGTACAGCAATGCGAAGTTCAGCTATCCTAGAATCTGGTGTTTTCAATACTAAAACAATGCAATTCACTCTTCTAATTTCAAAGTGGTTTCAGCCCCATAAATATAGTCATAGAGATGTACAGCACAGAAACAGAACCTTTGGTGCAACGCGTTCATGCCAACCAGTTATCCTGACCTAATCTAGACCCATTTGCCAGCACGTGGCCCATATCCCTCTAAACCTTTGCTATTGATATATCCACTCAGATTCCTTTTAAGTGCTGTAATTGTACTAGGAGAAAGCAAATTTCACTTTCTCTGGTGGGTCATCCCATACACACACCAGCCTCTGTGTGGAACAGTTGCCCATTACGTCCCTTTTATATCTTTCCCCTCTCACTGTAAACCTATGCCCTCTAGTTCTGGACTCCCCCGACCCCAGGGAAGAGACTTTGTCTATTATCCTACCCATGCCCCTCATTATTTTATAAACCTCTATAAGTTCATCCATCAGCCTCCAATGTCCAGGGAAAATAGCCTCAGCCTATTCAATAAAGGAATTTTTGACCATTATAAAAAATTGTCTTTTATCAATAATGAGGGCCCTTTAGGCCATTCCCTCCTGAATGAATACAACAATGCCATTACACTATGAGGGTCTGCTCTGCCAGCAATACAAGCCATAGACAGCGGTGATGATGGAGGAATATGGGATTTGGTCAATGGGTATGTTTTAGCAAGTATGCCCACATAAAGCCATTTGGCTGATCTGCAAGACTGCTCTCCTAAACATTTAGCAAAAGCTCAGATGTTAGGAAGGAAGAATTGACAAGATTGACTGTAAATGGTTATCTTTGTCATTTTCACTAGCTAGGTTATTTTGTTTTGATACTGCATTTTCTTTAGCAGTTTGATACAACTGAGTTGCCTGGCTGGTCATTTCAGAAGATTAGATTACTTACAGTATGGAAACAAGTCCACACCGACCCGCCGAAGCACAACCCACCCATACCCCTACATTTACCCCTTTACCTAACACTACGGGCAATTTAGCATGGCCAATTCACCTAACTTGCACATCTTTGGACTGTGGGAGGAAACCGGAGCATCCAGAGGAAACCCACGCAGAGACGGGGAGAATGTGCAAACTCCACATAGTCGCCTGAGTCGAGAATTGAATCCGGGTCTCTGGCGCTGAGGCAGCAGTGCTAACCACTGTGCCACCGTGCCACCCGTAAAGATGGTTAAAGAATCCATTGCATTTTTATAGGTCTACAGTTAAACTGGGTAAAAATGTCAAATTTCCTCCTGTAGGATATTAGTGAACTAGACTTTTATTTTAAAAACAATCCAGTAGTTTCATGGTTATTAATGGGGCAGCACAGTGGCTAAGCAGGCAGCACTGCTGCCTCACCAGCGTCAGAGACCTGGGTTCAAATCCCACCTTGGGTGACTGTCTGTTTGGAGTCTGCATTGGTCTCCTTCAAAATCCAAAAATGTTCAGGGCAGGTGAATTGGCCATGCTAAATTGTCCACAGTGTTAGGTGCATTAGTCAGGGGTAAATATAGGTTAGGGAATAGGTTTGGGTGGGTTACTCTTCAGAGGGTCAGTGTGGGCTTGTTGGGCCGAAGGGCCTGTTTCCTCAGAAAGTCAAATAAGTCGAATCCATTAGAGCCAATGGTGTAAGGTTCATGAAAACTGCAAACGTAATGAATCAAATAATAGTTTCTCAGTCAAGATAGATAGATAGATAGATTGACAGACAAATTTCCTACAGTATGGAAACAGGCCCTTTGACCTGTTTATTCTGCCTGAAGTTTCTTCCTTACAATACAAAATTTTTAGTTTAACATTACACAACTAAAGGGTGAACACTTTCCTACAAAATACTTGCCTTCTCTAGATAGATATAAATAATTTATTTTCTGTCACTATGTTGTCTATGGTTCTATATCCTGGTCTTATACTGACACACAGGTCAATATTTATGGTCATCTTTAATGCTCCAGTCAATAATTAGCTATATTGATTAGTTAATTAGAATAATCTAAAGCAGGATCCCTGTTAGGAACCCTGTCAATAATCAATCTTGTCAGAGTGCACAATGTGAACAAATCCCTATCGAGGGAGCCATTAATCAAACCTACTACCACATTAATATGAGAGAGGTGAAAATATCATTATCAGATTCCACAGCTTGAGTAGATTCTTTGTTGGTGATAACATAACAAAATAACAAGAAAATGCAGGCTCTCCATTTAAGACTGTTTATTTAAAAAATAATTACAGCTCTGTTGTAATACAATTGACAAGTTATATCGAATAAAGTGCAATCACAGATGGGTTGTTCTGTACTAGTGACTCAATGCCCATTAATTTTCCAGTAATATGAAGACAAATTCTGGCTTCTGAAATGTGAAATGTCATTATATAATTCCATTATGTAAAATTCTGTTTATGTCTCATTGGCACACAGCACTCCAAAATGTAATTCCTTGACTATCACATGACCAGTAACACAGGTAGAGAACAACCCAGGTATTAAATTTACAACCACATTTTTGAACCTCACCTTTTCATGTTTAAAAGTATAAGCTGCTGTTTCTAGAAAGCTGAACAATTTCAAGTTTAAATCGCATAACATGAGAAAACATGAAGAATATTTGAAAGAAAGCATGTGTTCAGGATTGTTAAAAAATACTACTATAAGTCTAAGCCCTGTGCTCACAAATCAAAAATGTTTTTTTTAATCTTTACCCTGAAAAGTCATCACTGGGCTTAATTAACTCAACATTATTAGATGTAAGACTGATTTTAGTGACTGCAGAATGTTTTAGCTTGAGGGAAAAAAAAATCCAGACTCAATCAGAAAAAAAAGCAGCACCTTTTAAACAAAATATACATTTTCTCTCCTCACATGCTGCCATGAATCTGCCCCTTAATCTGATACCGACAGTCAATACATTCACCTACTGTCAAGATATCAACATTAAAACCACCGCCTTATTTCACATTTCCAGTATTTTGCTTTTCTTTTACCATTTAATTCCTTTCAGAAGACTAACTCTCAATTCATTCATTACCTGTCAAGATATCAACACACAAGCAGGTTTACAACAAAGAAAATACCCGTTTTGTAGTTGTCTTACATGGTTTGATGTTAAAATGGTTTTAAGTTGTATTAAAAACGAGCCATAAGATTCAGCACTGTCCGATGGCTAAAAAATTGACCCTGAAACAACACTTTATTCATTCTTTGATCTAGAAGGCTGAGAAGAAAAAGGTCCTTTGGAAATAGACTTAGTTAATGACATCTGTCTCAGAATGCCAATCGAGACCACATCGCCTCTCCAAACACCACCCAGACCCACCTCCTACCTATTCCCTGTAAAGCCTGCAATTCCCTTGGCTAATTCACCTAGACCAAACACCCTGGACACTACGGGTAATTTAGCATGGCCAATCCACCTAAGCTGTACAACTTTGAACTGTGGGAGAAAACCCTCGCAGACCCAGGGAGAATGTGCAAACTCCACCCACTCCCGAGGGTGGAATTGAACCCAGGCCCCTGCCACTGTGAGGCAGCAGTGCTAATCACTGAGCCACCGTGCCACCCGAGGATATATACATGACATCTACAACAACGGTCTTCCCTCGGCATTCTCATCTCACTATAATACAGATAAATTATTTCACCTAAGACCCTGTCTTTGCACATTCAAAACTGTGCTCCAATTATCAACAGATTAGATACTGGTAGAATTTTAAAAACATTTATACAAGGACTATACACTATCTGCATCCCCCAACCCACCCCCTGAGGAAGTTATTTACATTTAATATTATTTTTAAAATTCTACTCGTTAAGAATTAGAGCTCTGCATGTTGAATAAGTACAATCCATCTTGTTTGAAACCAATGTGATTTGGGTACATTAGGAAACGGTATAGAGAAAATTAAGGATTATATTGGGGTGGAGCCATCTCACCTGCTAAGTAGCAATTAAGTGTGTGGGTAATAGTGAGATCATTTCAAGATCAATCCATCGGTTAGTCTAGCTTGCAGTATTAAAATAAACTGTAAAACAACATATTAAAAGATCTCCAACAAGCAAGAGTAGTAAATCTAGAAAAGCAACCAATTTAGAAAGATCCCTGGTATTGAAGAGGTGGTTGGAAAATTCTTCAAGAAGTAGTCAAAATATGTAGTAAGTAAACAAAGACATACAAATGGTATTGTAAATTGAAATACCTCCTAGTGCAAAATATATCCAAAAGCTTTATTTTCTGTGGCTTCCCTAACTTTTTCAAAATTTCAGTTAGGAGCATAAGAAGTTTGGAGCACCACCAGAGCTACAGAGAGGTTTTCTGCTTTATCTGCTTGATGCCAATACTGAAGATGGAAAGTGGCTGACAAATACACTGTTCTGACAAAGTGAAAATTACTTTAAAAATTGAAATTTGGTACAAGGAAATGCTGTATCAGTAGACAGCTACCATTTTGGTGTTTGATTACAAGATTTGATGTCAATGACATGAATCTGTTTTTCACTGGCTCTTGGGTGAGGTCCACTGGTTTACAAATTCACTGGTTACTAATGTAGATGCAATGCTTCTACTGAACTTTGAACAAAGGCAATTTTTAACTGCAGAGTGAATGGAAAACTGCTGTTAACTGCTTATTTCATTGTTTTGTGCTTTCACTGCAGGAAAGTAGGGAAGAGTGAATTTATTAATGTACACCCATAACACGTGCCTTGAACTTAGACTTCTCTGCAAATGGATGATGAAAGATCGATTAATTTAAACAAACACAATGCTTTACTTCCTATATTGCAATAAATATGGGGTGCTTCAGGAAAATGCTACTTTCTTCACTGATAGTCAGTGGGCCTAAATCATATTTGGTTGTCTGTCAATGTCTTTTGGCCAAAGACAATTAACCATCCCTCAATGTAAATGCTACTAAAGCTGCTTATCAGAGGAATATTTTTACTGTATTCAATAGCCAAATCTCAAGTATCACATTAAGTTCTATCAATTTGCCCATGTTTCCAATGCTTGAAATTTAGTAGCCCAGTCAACAGTGTAGTGCATCGAGACCCTTCATTACTTGACTAACTCAAATCACAGGCCAGAGGGGAAAAGATGACATTCCGGATCAACCTAATATGCAATAAGGAACTTTTAGTCATGCAGGCAAGCACACAGCCTCCTGAATCAGCATTACATAGTATTGGCATCAGGGTTTGCAGAAATCCTCCAGTCGCTCTGCTCCCTCCCCAAAGTAACAGAGTTTGCATGGGGAAGGATGGAAAGATAAAAATCAGAAAAATGTAAACAATGACAATCAGCATTCCCAGTTTAGATTTTTTTCTTCCTTCTGCCTTTTGCACAACCTTTTCCATACCAACCACCAGAGACAGTAGAAGCCACCCCTTCTGGACTGTCCTTGGTTAGTAATTTACGACTATGACTGTCTTCTTCCCCCGGTCTCAGCTGAGTAGCTAGACTGAAAATAGGATCTTTGGACCTTGAAGAAAATCAGGCATTGCAGTAAAAATCATTGAGAAATTAATGGACAAAGATTTGCAATATATTCTCAGCAGCTACAAATCACCAAGATTATAAAATCTTTTCCTCAATAATTCAACAAGTAAAGACAGCAGGCAAATGGATTATAATGCTCAATTCTATGTTAACCTTCCAGTCTGTGTTGTTTAAGTGACCTCAAGCAAGGGAGATTGTTCCCACAAGCAATCAAATTTACCCTTTCTGCTTGAATTCCCTTTCCATAAGAGAGCATGGATGAGGGCTTCAATCAAAAAAATGTGGCTGATGCAAAAGAGATGAAGCAGATATGACAAAACTCAATCATGGAGATATTGAAAAGAGTCTGCTTCAACCTGAGACAGTGGCTGGGAAAGGTATGGAAATAAAA
This sequence comes from Hemiscyllium ocellatum, assembly GCF_020745735.1. Taxonomy (NCBI): domain Eukaryota; kingdom Metazoa; phylum Chordata; class Chondrichthyes; order Orectolobiformes; family Hemiscylliidae; genus Hemiscyllium; species Hemiscyllium ocellatum. Next base: position 20,656,549 of record NC_083425.1, on the reverse strand, counting down.
AAAATAATCGATAGACCCGAAGGCTGTCAGTGTTCATGTGCAAGATTACCCATGCCATTGGAAGATATCACCAAGGAGCACAATTCAAGGATGGCGGCGTGGAAGCCAAAAATAAAGCCTTGTGAATTCTATTGTGGGGATGGAGCCTATTGCTAGTTGAAGTCTACTTACAACTGGATAGGTAGGTGTTGCACCGAGCTTGATGGAGTTTAATGGAGTTAAAGGTTTTGGAGGAGAATGGCTTGTTGATTGTCAAAGGGTATAAAGAAATGACTCATTGGAAATGTGGCCGATGCAGATTGGAAAAATCAGACATGGAGTTACAAGGAAGATTTTGGGAAAAAAAGTTAGGTTGGATATGCAAAATTTGTTTCCAAAGGCACATGTATTTTGTGTAGGCTTTCAATTGCTATTAAAGGTAATGATGTTGATTTTGAAAGAATGAAGGTCAATAGGACATGAGAAAAGGGATGGATGGATGTACGAGACTAATGGATAGATGCATAAACAGGCTAGAAATTAGTATAGGATGTCAGCAACATAATGCACTCAAGAGAACATTTGCAAAGTTAACTTTGCAGAAAGGGAAGACAGGAAGTAGCAAAGAAACTAGAGAAAGATAGTGAGGGGAACGTTTGGCTTGAGGAGCGACATGATAGATGTGGTACAAGCAGCTGAACAGCTGGTCTTAAACTTCTTTGTGAGATTCTCACATTTATAATTTTGAAGCGATAGTGTGCAAATTAATCAGGGACAGCAAGATTTTGTCGTGATTAATGTGATTGCAGCCAATGGAAAGAATCGATGGAAGGAAATTGGGAGTGTTCATGAGTGAACATGATAAGGGTATGAGCAAATACAAAAGGCTTTAAAGGTGAAAGTTATAAAATGGTTGACTGGATGTATAGCTACAGAAAGTTTATGGAAAGTGTTGGACCAAGACTCAGCAGTAAACAGCTTGAATGTATAGCTGTATATTACTTGGATGAAGAATTTATTCCAGGGAAAACAAAACGTAAAGTGGTCAAAAGTGGTTGTAAGTAGTGAGGAAGATGTGGCAGGCATTTGAGAGGGCCTTAGCTGTGATTGAGACAATGAGGAGGAGAGAGACTTTTGTTGAGGGAGTGTTCATAGAAATTGGTGGAAAACTTTAAATGGAGGAAGAGGTAAAAGAAGATGAGAGGGGACGAGAGAAGTATCAAGATGAAATAAGTAGGTGATACCTGTCATAATGTGGAATTTCCAAATGAAGTTCTTTCAATAGCAATCGCATGACATCATCACATTTTGCATGGATTTTCAGTGTAGCAACATCATCCTTTGGTGTCCACTGTTAAAGGAAAGCATAACAAATTACAGCTTAAACTGATTTGCTGTCTTAAAAATAGAAATATGTCTAAAGGTGTTCAAAGTTATTGGTCTGGATGAAATAGGAAACAGATCATGAAGACAAAAAAAAGTGCTGTTTGATTAAAAAAGTAGGATAGAGCAAGACAAATAATCTTAGAAGGAATATCTGTGAAAACAAGTAGACAATTACTAAGATAAAACAGATGGTGACATCAAAATACAGTGGACCAGAGTTGGAAGAGTGGGAAGCACAACCTTAGACTTAGGCATAGGATCTCAAAAGATTGCAAAGAAATGAGCACGACTGTGGAAGATTTTGAATGGACACAGAGATGGAAACCACAGGAGCAAGGGTAACAGGTAAGTAGATTTTTATCTGAACAGGACACAGGTGCTAGAATTTGCATGTGTGGTGTTTATGTGAGGTTGGAGTCAGAATAAGGACATATGAGAAAGCAGAGAGTGACAAAAGATATTGGTAAGAGATTTGGGATTTGAAATTCATATCAGCATTGCAGGGCAGTAACTCACAGATCATTTAATTTAGGACAATTGGGCGTTTCAAGATAGTTAAAATTGGGGAACTCAGACCATATGATTATAGCTGGAACTCAGCATGATGGTTTCAATCTACCAATATTACAAGAAATCCTGACTCATCCAGGACAGTGCCAGACAGTCAGTCCAAAGGCACAATGAAGGGCGAGGTACAGGACCAAATAAGGATAAAGCTTTGAGCACAGAGATTTGTACACAATTAGTACAACAGTGCATGCCAATTTGGAAATGTTAAAAGCATTTAAATATAATTCACAAAATTAATCTGTGTACAAACAAAACAGGGTGGATTCAAACATAAATACATTATTTTAAGATACTATACTTAATTTATACAAAGGTAGATCAATCACAAAGCTTGCTTCTTTCTCACAAACTACTGAATTTTATTTTGCCTCAACACAAAAAAAAACTTAAGATAACAGATTCAACATGAATTAAAGTCAAAATTTGAACAGATTCTTAGGCCATATAGTTGCTTTTTTAACTCATTACTAAAATGTGAACAGGTGATATAATTTTATACTGATTGGATTAATTTCACTTGTATGACTCGAGGTAGTTAAATTTACAATTTTAGCTATGGAAGTGAGCACTTAACCAGTCTTAAAAACATAAATATATGATTACATAAGACTGTTTTTGAAAAAAGAAATTTTGAAATGACAAACTAATCTAACAGGTAGTTAGAGAAACAGAGATAATACTGCTTAATACAAGGATTGGGATATGACACACAAACAGACAATGTTGAAAATACTCAGGAGGTCTAGTAGCATCTGGAGGGGAGAGGGAGGGAGAGAGAGAGAGAGAAAATAAATCAAAGCTTGGATTTGCTAACACTCTTTATAGGGATGAAAAACTGTTGTGCTCATCTGGTCTGATAAGTGAGACCAGTTCCACACCAACATAATCAAAATCTACTTGCAGAGAGCTTTAAATCACAAGGATGAATAAACTAGTGCTTACCTGTAGATTTACTATGTACAGCTTTGGCCTTTTATGAGGTACCCTACTCATGCACCAAAGACATGCATACTTTTTAAGAACCTGTAATAAGGAAAGTGTAGATTTCAGAACAGAAAAACCGCATGATAAAACTTGCTTGCATTTTAATTCAGATTTCAGGTTTAATAATTCAGACTGGAAGACGTATAACAGAAGTGTGAAAATATTTATGGAACCAAGAAGAAATTTTAAACAACAATGAGTCAGCATTTTGACAGGCAGCATGCCTTATCTGCCAGACACCAATATGGCTGTTCTCCTCAATTACATATCATTGAAACAAAACACCAAAGGGTATTACACTTGATGCCTGCTATTTTCCTCACTTAGAAGTTTGCATACGCTGGAAGTTGGTGTCCACAGAGGGCCACAAGGTTAAGCAGTGTTGAAGCATGAGACATGGTACAGTATATGGCACTATTCTCAGATTCTTGTTTAGCATACTGTTGAAGCATCATAGAAAGTTTCAAGCTGCAACCAGCCTAATGTGGAAATGGCAAGTGCCAAAAATAAAGGCACACATGCAATCCTTAACAGTGACATCCATCTCCATTGCAATTCCATCCCTCAAGTAAAGAAATCAAAATTGTACGCATTATTCCAGATGCCATCTCACTAATGCCTTTTACAGTTTCAGCAACACTTTCCTACTTTTATTCTCTATTCCTTTAGCAATGAATGCCAACATTCATTTGTCTTATTAGCTGCTGTAACTGCTAACCAATCTTCTGCAACCCACATGCACAAGGACAACCAGAACCCTCTGCATCAAAGCACTCCGAAATTTTTCTCCATTTAGACAATAAATTGCCTTGTATTCCTCTGACCAAAATGGATATCGCACACTTATCAATATTAGGCGTTATATGCCAAATTTTGGCCAATTTATCTAACTTGTCCATATCCATTTGTAAATTTATTTATTCATTACATCTTACGTTCATACCTATTTTAGGGCCATCTGCAAATTTGGCTCCAGTACTCTCTATCGCCACAGCCAAGTCTGTTAACGTAGATTGCAAACAGCTGGGAGCCGAGGACCAAACCCCGTGGCACGTCACTACTTGCATCTTGCCGACCAGAAAAAGACCCATTTGTCCTGACTCTTTGCTTTCTAACCATTAGGCAATCCTCTATTCAAACTGATAAAGTACCCTTAAGCCAATACGATCTTACCACATGGATTCACCTTTTATGTGGCACTGTACAAATGTCTTCAGGAAGTCCAGATACATCACATCTACAGGATCCCCATTATCCAAATTTCTTCTTACATCTTTGAAGAACTCTAACAAATTAGTCAAGCATGCTTTACCTTTTATAAAACCATGCTGTCTGTGATGAATAGCATTTGACTTGCCAAATGTCCTCTTATTTCATCCTTAAATAATGGATTCTAGCAATTTCCCATTTAAAATAACTTATCTGTAGTTTCCTACTTTCTGCCTCCCTCCCTTTTTGAATAAGGATGTTTACATTGGCATATTTCCAATCCATTGGAACCGCCCCCACACTCATGGAATTTTGGACTATTGCAACCAATGGAGTTTGTGGTAGGTGATGGACCAATCATATTATCGCTGTACTATTAATCCAGAGATCCAGGTAATGTTCTGGAAATCCGGGTTCAAATTCTGCCAAGCAGACTGTGGAATTAGAATACAATGTTTTTAAACTCTGGAATTAAGAGTCTAATGATGACCATTGATTGCTAGAAAAACCCATCTGGTTCACTAATGTCCTTTCAGGAAGGAACTGCCATTGTTACCTAGTCTGGCCTACATGTGACCCCAGACCCACAGCAATGTAGTTGATTCTTAACTGCCCCCAGGGTAATTATGGATGCGCAATATATGCTGTCTAGCCAATCCTCATCACATGAATGAATAAAGAAAACAAATTAAAATTTTTAAATTACAAAAGCTACTGTTCTCAGAATTAAATTTTTTAACATAGTATTTCTTCACTATTATTTTGACAGCCCAATAATTTTTACTTACATGGAGATTACTATGGATTCTATAGTCCTTCATGGATAGTTTTACTTATCTTCTCTAGTCTATACAGGAGTTGCTAGAAATTCTTATTTACACAAAAATGTACAATGAGGTGTGGCATGACTATTTCAAATACAACCAAAGTCCATTAATTATCTGAAGTGACAAAAGAAGTTTCTGAGAAACATTGTTTAACCTTTAAACTGGATCCAAGACAAATGATGACATCCGCTTTCTTGGCTGCTTCAGCTGCTCCTTTCCAGTTCAGTGGCTGTTCCAGTGTTCCCTTTTCCCCAAAGTGCACAATTGTGTCTCGCAGCTCACTATTACATTTGTGGCACTTTCTTCCAGTATTGTGTTTGTGCAATGATGTGCGTTCTGTTACATCGAACAGACGAATGTATTCTCTGTTAGGAGAGCAATATGTGCATACCTGCAAAAATCACATCAGCATAATCAAGTAAAATGTTGACAGTAATTAACTAATGTCTGTAATTATATGTGGGAGTATAAAAACTAAACATAAAAAGCTGACAAAGTACATAGAAGGTTATTGTATAAGGCAGGAGGTCATGGTACAGGAGTAACACATCAGCACAGATAGAATTGGCTGGCTGATGAATGCATAAATGGATCACAGTTTCAGATTGGCAGGTTTGACAAGTGGGGTCCCACAGAGGTCTGTGCTGGGCCCTCAACATTTTCCAATTTTATATTAATAATCTAGCTGAGGGTATTGAATGCATGGTGTCTATATTTACAAATTGCACAAAGATAGTTAAGTACATTTGCTGTGAAGGTGACACAAAAAGGATGCAGATTAATGCAGATAAAGTGAATGGGCACAAATCTGGCAGATAGGAGTGTAATGTGGGAAAATGTGAAGTTCACTTTGGCTGGAAGAATCAAAAAGCAGAGTATTACTTAAATGGAGAATGATCACTAACTTCTGAGATGTAGAGGGATCTAGATGTCCTAGTGCACAAGTTAAAAAGGATTAGTATGCAGCTAGGTGTAGCATGTAATCAGGCAGGTTAATGGGACGGTCACCTTTATGATGAGAGGACTGGAACATAAAACTAACGATGTCATGCTTCACTTACACAGGGCGTTGATGAGACCACATCACAAAGACTGCACACAGTTTTGTCCTCCAAATTTAGGGAAGGATGTAAATGCATTGAAGATGATTTGGAGTAGTTGACTGGATTGTTACCTGGAAAAGGAGTTGTCTTATGAGGAAAGATTCAATAGGCTGGGTTTGTTTTCACTAGAGTTTAAAAGATTCTGAATGGTCTTCACAAGGTGGATGTGAACGTAATGTTTAATCTTAAGGAAGAAGAAGCGGGACACTGTTTTCAAAGTATTAGTTGTCCTTTTAGGACAGAGATGAGGGGAATATTTATGCCCCTGGAGAAATGCATGACTTCTAATTTCTGCCCCAGGAGGGAGTACTTGTCGTGGGGGGGGGGGTTCATTTAATATTTTTAACTTGAAAGTAGATAAGATTCTTGTTAGGCAAGGGAATCAAACATTATTGGGAATAGATGTGAATATGGGACACTGGAACACTAACAGCTGAATGGCAGAGCACTCTTGAAAGGCTGAGTGGCCTACTTTTGCACTAATTTAATGTTCATCTGTAAACTATTTTAATTTTACAGGCCACAGTTCTTAAAACAATCTGGCCACTAATTTATAAAATGACAGACAGTTGTGAGAAAACTTTAGTGTGCCAGTGATGCCAAGGAGGAGGTCAAACCCTTGTGAGGAGTGTGAGCCCAGCACAGCCTGGTGCTTATAGACTGTGGAGTTAGACTGTTTATGTGTTTCTTTGCTTTTATATTTTTAGTAAGAAGGACTATAATGCTTAAACTTTTAACTTTGTTTTCCTTATTTTACTGCTTTGTGTCTAAGATTCTGTACCTACATACCCTTGTATCTAAGATAGTGCCAACTTGTAAACTTTTCATTGTACTCATGTGAATACTTGTGATATAAACCCAATTCAATTCAATATTCCAAGTCGTGGCTTGGTTACAATTCATTAGGCTTCACCACATATAATTCCATCATTTCATTTTTTTTTTGAACCATGATGATTATCGATAGCCCTCTCTGGAGAAAATGTTGGCAAATAAAAAGACTACTGCAGTTGTAATATCTCTCTTGATATTAATTTTACACTTTAACTTTTTATTTTCATAAATCAAAGAACAGAGCACTACTGACATGCAGAACCTCCAGAAAGTACCATTCAGCCCAACAGATTAAACAGTTAATATTCTTCTCTTTCTTTTCCACTTTGAATTAATTTGTGTTTGCTATGTGGAAAACTCGATGTTAGAAACTGTCGGTAGTTGAGTCAATTGTTTAACTCAGATTATGAATCTTTTCTTGCATTGTTCTTTGAGTTACGCCCAGACATTTTTGCCTGTGATTTCCTCTTCAAAGAAAAAGAGCAAACAAAATAAGGAAGGCAGAATATTTCAAACTTATGCACTGTAGTGTTTTAATTGTGCCTCAAAGGCAAAATAATTTTTTTCACTAAGTAGCTGAGCTATATAGATCAGAAAGGTCCTTAGTTAAATCCAGCTTGCACAATTACATGCTCTTAAACACATCAATTATAGCACAGCAACTGGCTTCAGGTCTTGGGTTACGAAGATCTGCCCCAGTATCCATTTGGAAACTATATTGGTAGTACATACAGATGAACATTGGGCAAGGATATATTTTGGGGAAAAATATAATTCTATTAAATTTTCCCTTTCTTCCCATTTTGATTTCTTACTGCAGGGTCATCATTGAATTGCAGCCCATCTTGTAGTGCCTCATCAAGTGGTTATCATTCATGTATGAATCAGAAAAGTACAGAGGTACTGCATTCAGAAGAAAGAAAACTTTGATTGAAAAAGAAATTCCAAAGACATTGTTGTGAGGTTTCTTTTTGTTTTAAAAAAAAAACTTACAAATGGGAAACATTTTAAATGATGCCAAAAAGAGAAACAGAAAAACAATTTGTGTGCAACGTTACCAAATATCTTAAAGTGGCTAAAGACAATCAAATTGTCAAAAACAGGTTCACATGATAACTTATAGGTACATCCTGACATTCCAATAATGAGATGAATATAGGTGCAACATACTCAAGCTGCATGCCAGCTCCTGTGTTATCTTACCTCTATATACATATTTCCATGTAGTTCAGAAAGTGCCTTCCTGGGTAAACTGCTACGTAAATGTAATCCATCACAATTCTGAGACACTACATGATGCACCTTGAGGGAGAAACACAAGAAGGATATTTCTTAAGCTAGGATTTTGAATTTTCAACATTTTGATATGGTAATGAAAAGCCTTGTGAAAGGCACAAAGTTAAATGCTAATCTGAATTCTTCACATTTTAATAAAAATGAAATTGTAAAAGGCAGGATGTAACCAATTGCTTTACAGTGAATGGTGACCCAAGAGACATTTCCTCTCCCCTCAGGATTTCCTCAAGATAGAAATGGTATGGATGAACCATTCCCTTATAAAGATCCCTTGTTTCAGAAAATGTATCAGTTAGATTTGAGCTTGTCAAGAGAGAGAACAATGATTCAGTAAACTATAAGTACTGCAAATACAAAATAGCAATCATCCAACTGAGAAAAATAGAAAATTTAGATTTTAATTATTCCTTTGAAAAGTTTTGGGATTATGGATTTTATCCTATGAGGAAGTGAATACTACACTACGTAGTCAATTAATTTTAATGATGCAGTTAAACTACAATTATAATTAACTGTTCTATACTGAATTAAAAGGAGCCATATTGAAAGAAAGAGACCGTAGATCATAGCAATATAAACACAATGTGAATTAACTGTGATCATGAACTCAATTGCTATAATGCAAAACAGGGATTAAAGGGGCAATCATACAGTCGCCCACAGTTGTATCTTTCTATAAAGGCATTGTTTTACATGGCTCCACTGGTGCTTTATAGTTAGTGGCTTTCTTGCAAAAGAAAGGAGAAGAAAAACCCTAAACTATAACATACACTATTGAAATTCAGTACGTTGAAATTTAGGGATTTAATAATTCTCTGTTGAATCATTAAAACCAATGGTTTACTAGTTTAACATTTGCAGTTTTCGATAGCTACTGTGAAGTCTTCACCTACATTTGACACTAATTACTGGCCAGAACGGTGTGTGTTTTATTTTAAATTTTCTAATTCCTATTTCAATGTTAATCTCAGCTGGATAACACGGTTGTCTCATGTTTTGATATTTTCAGCACAGAAATTTTGGTGTACTTGATTTCTGTTCAGCTATATTTGAGGAAGTTTCTTTATTCTCTTCTAGTTCTACATATGCCAGCAAGGAAAGTTTTACAGTGGGCTCAAGGGAATTTTAATTGCATGATTTGAATTTCATCCAAAGTTGTCCCTGAACACAGAAATGATTAGGATTTTCCATTGCGAGAGAATTAAAACTTGCTGACATTTGTTCAACATAGGTCAATCTTTTATCGAGAATTTAATTTCAGAAAAGACTTTTTTCATGGTACCTGCAAGGATTCATGATAATTAAGATAATATACAAATATTTACAATCAGGGCACCCACATGATTTCCTCTATGACAGCACAGGTACATAAGACAGGAAAAATCAGGAAACACAAATGATTTACATAAGCACAATGCATTCTGCATTTCCAATAAACTGCATTTAATACAAATCCATCTGTACAAGCCAATTTTGTAGATTTGATTTAGGATAAAAAAGTGCAAATGGCTCATTCCAAACCTCTGGTCTGACCTATGTTTGCAGGTCTAGATCAATGAGTAAAAAGTGTGCATTTCATTGAATTAACTGAGCTTGTAGAACTGATTGAAGAGCATGGGGGCTACATGTCAATTCTTGACTCACTTTGAACACTGTCTTGCATTAAGGAAAGGATAAATTGGCTGAGAAGGATAGCAAAAAGAATAGCTGACTCATATGACCAAGTTTTTTGATAAAGGTAGGTATAGGTTATGCAAATGGATTGTCACAAAAGTTTGAAGAATGTACCATACATAGCAAACGTTGCAGAAAAATAATGGGGTAGGTGGCTGAAGGGATAGAAAATGGCACGGGATCAGAAAACAGAGTAGTGGCATATGGTTATTTTACAAATTGCCAGGAAGTATGCAGTGGTGCTGCCTCAAAGTCAGCACTGGAATCAATGTTCTTTTGGAATGACCTGAACTTGGAAATGTTGTACTGAACAAAATCTGAAAGTTTCAGAGAAGACACAAAGCAAGGAAAAGGACTAATAATAGACGAATGATTGCAAATGAATTCAGGAAGACATGCTGATGAAATGGACAGATGGCAAACAAAATTTAACAAAGTTTTAAGAAGTCTGGAGTAATTTATTTTGTTGGGAAGAAGAATGAGGGGAGGCATTTGGAATGTTAACATAATGATTGCTACTGAACTAGAAATTTGGAGGCCTGGATTAATGAATTCAAAACCAGTGAGTTTAAAAAAAAGTTGAAATAAAAAGTTAGATCATTTATGGTGACCATGTAACTGCCACACTGCTGAAAAGCCCTAAACTAAAACAAAGAACAGCAGATGTGGAGATCCGAAACCAAAACATAAATTGCTGGAGAAACTCAGTAGGTGTGGCAGCATCTTTGGAGAGAAAACAGAGTTAACATTTCAAGTCTGGCAAATCTTCATCAGAACTTCCAGATGTTGCCAGTGCGAGTCTCTCCAGTAATTTCTGTTTTTGTTGCTGAAAAGTCCACCTGGTTTACTGGTCTCCTTTAGCAAAGGAGATTTAGCATCCTTACTTGTGTCTTCAGATAGGAATGTAGTTGACTCTTAACTACTCCTGGAATGGGTTAGCAAGCCACTCAGTTGTCAAAAAAGGTAGATCATGTTCTCATTGTCAATTAGTGTTAGAAATAAATGCTAACTTTGCTCATGGTACCCACATCCTATGAATAAATAGAAGTAGCAAGCTAAACTAAATAGTACAATTTTAAAGGAGGCGCAAGGTCAGAGAAACCTACAATTCTGCAGTAATCAAATAGAGTTACTGGCCAATTCTGTGCACCACACTTTACATGAAAGGGATCAGAGGAGATTCACCAGAATCGTATCAAAAATGAAAGATTTCAGTTCCCTAGGAAAAGCTAAACCTGAAACTGAAAAAAAAATGGGAGATTTAATATTGATACTCAAAAGGATTTGCATTTAGTGAATAGGGAGAAACTACTTTCTATATCAAAAGTGTTGGTAACTAACACACAGCATATTTGCTAGTTACTGTACCTCTATATAAAAACATTTTCTTTTCACGCAAGTTATTGTGATGTAGAGTGCACTTTTGAAGATGTGGATTCAATAGTAAATTTCAATCAGGAACTGGATAAAATTACTAGGCCTTGAGGAAAGCGGGGGGGGGGGGGGGGGGGGGGGGACTAATTGGATAACGCTTTCAAATTGACAGAAAAAAGCATTTAGGATCGGATGGCTTCCTTCTGTGTGGTATCATTCCAATCATCCTATGATGAACTTCCCTGACCTGAAATGCATTTAACAGTCGCCATCATTTCTTCAGTTTATTTTGCTGTGGTTTGCAGGAGAGCTTATCGTTCACATTGCTTTTCTTTAAATCCACAAAATAAAACAAAGAACTGCGGATGCTGGAGACATGAAACCAAACAGAAATTTCTGGTGAAACTCAGTAGGTCTGGTAGCATCTGGCACTTCTGATGAAGAATCACCAGATTTGAAAGTTAACTCTGCTTTCTCCCCACAGATGCTGTCAGACCTGTTGAGTTTCAACAGCAATTTGTTTTTATTTTCCCCAACCGTGTATGAAGTGAGAATCAGTCATTGTAATACAATAAAAGAGAAAAAAAATTCTAGTTCTTACCAGTTTTTCTTTATAAAGTTGAGTGATGCACATATGAGTCAGGGTGGGCTCTGCCTCACTGAGATCTGCTGTGCTTTACCACAAATAAACAACATATACTTCAGCAGACTAAATAATAGAGTTACACATTCAGCCTGTTGTGTTTGTGCTGGCTCTCTGTAGGGCAATCACCTCATGCCATTCCCTGCCTTTAGCCCACAGCCCTGCATTTTTGTTTTCCTCTTCAGATAATAAACCAACTCCCTTCAGAAAACTTAACTGATCCTGCCTCCACCACATTCTGAGGACCACTCTATATCCTAATCATCTGCTGAGTTCAAAATATTTTAACTTGCATCATCAAGGCTTCTAACTGTGTCCTCTGGTTTGCAATCATTCCATCAGTAAGGAATTGGTTTTTCCCATCTACTCTGGCCAAACCCTTTAGGATTTTGAATACTTCTACCGAAACTCCTCTCAACCTTTTTTCTTCCAAAATGAACAAGTAACTTCTCCAATCTATTTGTGCAATGAAGTTCCTTACTCCTGGAAGCTTTCTCGCAAATCTTTTATGTACCCACTAAGGCCTTCAACATATTTCCTTCAGTGCAGTTCCCAGCATTGAACATAACACTCCAGTTGACGCCGAAATAGTGTTTCATATAGATTAGCACATCGTCCCTGATTTTGCATTCTATGTCTCGAAGTCGAGGATGCACTATTAACCAATCCTTTACATATATCCAGGTCTCCCTGCTCCTGCAACTCCTTTAGAACAGTACTTTTTCATTTTTTAAAAATATTTTCCCCTCCAAAATGAATCACTTCACCCTTCTCTACATTAAAACTTAAAGCCACTTGCTTACCTATTCTATCTAAATCCTTTTGAGTTCTACTCGATCCTTCTTATGGTTTGCAATACTTCCGAATGTCATATCATTTGTAAATTTGAAATCAACAAAAATACGACAAGATACAATAATATACTCTTGCCCCTTCAAAAAGTAAATGTATGGACTAGATGACTGGCTGAAAACTTGAAACATTCAGTATCACCCATGGGTAAATAACATTGGCAAATAACCTGTAACTATTGTTGATCAGACAATATGTTAATACATACTGGTACTTATGCACTGTAGCTCAAATGCTTTATTTTACAACAATCAAAAAATTATTTTTATTTGAAACACATGCAGGGAGGTTTTACAATGTGGCTCTGAGCACCGATACTGACCTTGTTTCAATGAAATCATCTCTTAATTTTCCAGCTATCCACCTGTGGGGAGTGGGAAAACGACATTGCTCTTTGCCAACTTTAATTGCTGCCTGGTCATGCTACAAATGGCTTAATTGGAGCCCATGTTAATACTCTATTTTTGGTTTAATCTCACATAGGCAGTGAAAGAACATTATTATTTTAAAAGTATAATAGGTCTTGGCAGGAGGGCTGGCAGCAGTTATGGTAAATTACTGCAAACTCAACTACACTAATGCCAACATCAATTGTGTCAGACTGAAACTGCAAAGATCGGAGTAAATCAAAAAGCCTGAGTATAGTCCTACTTCGAATAGTCTGAACATTTCCTTTGTTAAATTTGCCACCATAAATAAGGCATAGCTTTGCTTTTTGATCATTTGCACTTACGGCAAGATCTAAAATTGTGGAACTCTCTACAGCATTCATTTCACCAGTTCGTGCAGTTATGCTTTCTAACCATTTAGAAAAATATGTGACATTTTTGATCGAAAAATAACAGCTATATCATTTGGTGTAGTAGCTCATATAAAGATTTTCCTTACCTCACTTCCCTACCACTCTGCAATAATGTCCACACCCCTTTGGGGCCTCTGTAATCTGGGATAGATGCAGCCTGCATTAAGCAGAAACAAAGTAATATCTTATTATTTCAACAAAGTACAAGTAAAAAGGTCTGTTTGTCAAAAGAAAATGCATTTATACAGCATTTAACATATTAAACTCTCTCAATGCAGTTCTCAGGATTTGTCACTGAGCCACATTAGAAGATATCAGGACAAATGGTCAAAAGCTTGACTGAAAGCTTTAAGGAATATCTTGCATGAAATGAAGGAAAAAAACAAAGTTGCAGAGAAGTTTATGGTTAGAATTCCAGAGCTTAGGACCTAGTAGCTGAAGGCAACAACAGAACAATGAAAACATGCATTTTGCTTAATTTAGTTAATCCACCAGCTTAATGTCGAACATTTCTACAGTAACATTACTGATAATAAGCAATCCCAGTGATACTTACACTGCTTATAAAAAATACAGGATGAAAGAAACTGGTAAATAACATGCATCGAATGTAATATTTATCAGATTTACTGTTTGTTCTAAGTCATTGAATTGGATGATTTAGAATAACATTTTCATTTTTAAATGCAATTGATGTAAAGTGATAAAATGTCATCCTTGAACATCAATTGAAACGCAACGAGTTACAACTTGTGTTTACGTTGTTTCACTTGATGAGTGTTTCAAAATCTCCACTCTGACAAACGTCAAGGATTGTAACTGAAATAAATGGATACATGATCAGACCTGTCCACAAAAGCTTTCTGTTACCCAACACACTCTTGAAAATGCCTCATAACTATGCACGATATAGACAAATAAATCATACAGGGATGTGCTAAGAGGTACTTTCTATTGAAACCAAGATATATTTATTATCTCTAGATTTTCAAAGTAAGGGCTGTGTCCTAATTCATTGGTTGATACATAGAGATATTCATACTGAGCCTGTCTTGCATTTTAGCAAATAATGCTGGCAGCTTGAGTGCCTTGAATTATGGTGCTCTCATATCTTGGCCTAGATTTGAGGAGAGTTCCTTTCCCCCCCTGATAAAACGAGACATAAATAATTTGGCAACTTTAGAAGTGTCAGTAAATATTATACAAACTATGAAAAGTTGCTGCTTCTTCAGTCATGCAGCCTGAGGAATGATTTGTTTTTAAAGTCATGAAAAGGCTGATTAGACTACATGTAGAGATGCTAATAAATCCAAGACGGTCACCAATAAAATCAAACAAAGAATGCAGGAGATGATTTCAAAACAAATTACGAGAATATGAAACTTGTTATCACTGAGTGAGGTTGAAATGATTGGCACAGATGCATTTAAAGGGAAGCTAACGAATTAAGGAAGAAAAGAATAGAAGGATGCCTTTAATGGGGTGAGATGAAATAAGGTGGAAAAATACTTCTATGAAGTAAATGCTTGCTGGCCACAAAGACCATTTGTGTTCTGCTAGTTTATTGCAATCAACAGTTCTATTTCTGCATTCAACATATTTTGTACAGTGCTTCTGAATGATATCCAAAAAGCTAAAATTATTCTACAGCACTGACTATTTTCATTCAAAGCAATGGAATCAAGCATTCATATCAGTCTCACCCTACTTAGGAAAAGATGGGTTATTACAGCTTCTCATGCAAACTCTGACTGTCTGTGGGACCACACTTTTGAACTGATGCAATGAAAATCACGTTAGCCTTTAAAATTTGACAAATCGAAGAATGCTACACCTATAAACTGTTTCATAGAAGCTTGAATGAAGACGACTAAGCAGAAATAGCTTGAAATTCTTGTGATCTGCTAATCACGGCTCTCATTTTTCTGGCTTGGTTATAGGATTACCTTACCGTGCTGATTCCTGCACCAGAATAGATTACTGGGTATTGTGCTTCTTGTATAGCTGCTGCCAGCAGATTAACTTTTCTCCTTAGTTCTTCAGGCTCATCAATAACCTAACAAAAATAAATAGCAGAGATGTCACAGCCTAAATGCTTTAAATGCATCCACCGTACAACAGCACTTTAAAGAATTGTATTTTATAAATTATTTAAAAGAATAAAAATATCTTGCATTTATAGAATGCTTTTCATATCTAAAAACATCTCAAATTGTTTAAAAGCAATTAAAATCTGAAATTCAGCACAACACAATGGGTAGCATGCTGGAAATCGAGGCCTGATTTTCCTGAAGTATTCAGAAAAGTTAAAGATTTGATAAAAGTACGTAAAATTCCCAAAAGTACTGGCCTTTTAGACCCAGATAGAAAGCACGCACCAAGTTTCTGTATTTAGCAAGAATTATTTATTACAAATTAATAAATTAAAGCTATAGGTAAATAATTCTGAATCATCAACACATAATTCTACAGTTTATAACTTCCCTTACAAACAAATACAGACAGACAAGAAAAATGGATGTTATGGGCAAAGACTGGGAAGGTAGTTCAATGACCCCTGACCATGGGGTTTGCTGTTTCTTGAAGTTCTTCCTTCTGGTACTTTCAGGAGGCACTTTCTTGCAAGAGGCACAAGGTGACCAATTCACACTTATTACATCTCAAATTTATTGGTTAAAGGAACAGCTTACAGAAACATATTGTCTCTCTGCAGATTGAATGGGCGCTTGGCAGAACACTACGTTCCATCTGTAAAAACGACCCAGAGCTTCCAGTTGCCTGCCACTTCAACACATCACTGTGTTCTCACACTGACATTTCTATCTCAGACCTCCTGCAGTGCTTCAACGAGGTTCAGTGCAAGCTGGAAGAACGGCATTCTGTTTGGGGACCCTGTAGCCTTCAGGACTCAATAACAGAGTTCAATAATTTTTGAAGCTGAATACCCTTTTTCATGTCCTTTGCCCACTCCCATACCCAGTCACAGCACAACCAACCCATTTTCACTTATTCATTGTCCTCATTATCAGCTTTTCTCCTTCCCTGGTTTACTATCATCCATCCCTTTGTCTTCTCTCTTTTTGGGCTCCATTTCCACCTATCCACTCACTCCATTCCCTATCATCAGCATAACCACCACCTTTTTCTAGCTATTCCATTATGGTGAAGGGTGATTGAACTCAAAACGTCATCTCAGCTTTCCCTGCATACATACTGCCAGATTTGCTATGTTTCGCCAGCAATTTGTTTTGTGTTAGACATCTTTGCATTCTTGATTAACACTTATTCTTCAGTCAAGATCATTTGGTCACTGTCACAAATTGACTGCTGAGTTTCTTACATTCCAATAGTGACCACTTTTCAAAAGACGTTGTGAAAGGCAAGGAAATGCATATTCTTCTTCTTGGATCCAGTAGAAGGAATGGCAGAAATTGGTCATGACAGCAGTCCAGTACTACAAGAAGTTTTAAATATATTTAAAGTAATCTTTCCTTGAACGTAAATCACTATTGAGCAAATCTGTTGCAGTGCACAGCTAATCAATGTGGAAGCTCAGGAGTCAACTACAATGCACGAAAAAATTACTTACCTCTTCAAGTTTCCTCTTTCGTGCCTCAGTCTTCTGTTTTCGCTTTTCCAACTCTTGCACAGTATCAACACATGCTGCAAGCACAGCGAGGTCATCCTTTGTTCGTAGTTCTTGAGGTTTTTGTAGAATTTTGGATACCTGCAAGAGATTCAGTGATGGAGATATTAGAGGAAATGGGTCAATAAAACGTGGAATACATTACCACCAATTGAAACTCAAGCTAATTCAATTAGCTAAGTTTCTTATACTTAGTGAAGAAAAATATTTTTCAAGTTGATACTTAGAAAGAACAGGAAAACTAAATAAGAACAGATAAATACAATGTGGATCAAATGAAAATATTCTTCAATAAGTTTTACAAACAGCCATCTCAGGAGTATTACTTTGCAAACTTTAATCTCAACAGATACATTCTTAATGCTAGCAAGTTTAAAGTGTACACTGTTTAAAACATGAGAATGTCATTAAAAACATGAAAAATGCATACTTTTATTTACAGCCCCAATTTAATATCACCAAATAAGAGTCTGAAACAAGGTTTCAATGCCTGTCCTGACAAAATAAGAGACAATTTGTACTCAAGTGAATTCATTTTATCACTGTACCTATGTAGTTCTTGTGCAAGAACCTAATGTCACTTCCATAACAACAGAATCTGTCATGTATTGTACAAGTCAAAATGTTTCCTCTTAGCACATTCCCAGTTTATAAACCCTAAATATTTTCCCTTGTGTAATCACTCTAATTAATCATAAACATGTTTTCAAACTTACGTGTTTATTGAAAAGGTAGTACACAGATAAAGATAGCAAAAAGAAATTAACTGTTTACCAGAATGTCTTAAACATTTCAAATTTCACAAGCCCACAGTGGCTGAGGTTAGTACTGCTGCCTCACACTCTCAGGCAACTGTCTGACGGGAGTTTGTACATTCTCATGTCTGTAGGAGTTTCCTTCAGATGCTCCGGTTTCCCCTCTCAGTCCAAACATGTGCAAGTTAGGTGATTGGTATGCAAATTTTCCCTTAGCATCCAAGGATGTGCAGGCTAGGTGGTAGGGGGTGGGGGTCTGGGAGAATCGGTGTGACTCAATGGAACAAATGACCTACGTCCACCTGAAGATTTCTATAAATAATTACACTTCGAGTTTTGAGAAGATTTGAAGCTCAGGTTGAGGTTCTGGATGTAGGTTTGCTCGCTGAGTTGGAAGGTTCATTTCCAGACATTTTGTCACCATATGGGGTAACATCTTCAGTAGGCCTCCAGGCCCAGCACTGCACATAACTCCTGCTTTATGTTTATATGTTTGAGTTTCTTTGGGTTGATGATGTAATTTCCTGTTCTTTTTCTCAGGGGGTGGTAGATGGGGTCTAACTTGTTGACAGAGTTCCTGTTGGAATGCTATGCTTCTAGGAATTCTCATGCATGTCTCTGTTTGGCTTATCCTAGGCTGGATGTGTTGTGCCAGTCAAAGCGGTGTCCTTCCTTATCTGTATGTAAGGATACTAGTGAGAGGGGGTCATGTTGTTTGGTGGCTAGTTGATGTTCATGTATCCTAGTGGCTAGTTTTCTACCTGTTTGTCCAGTGTAGTGTTCATTACCATTCTTGCACGGTATTTTGTAAATGACATTAGTTTTGCTTGTTGTCTTTCAAGGTTCATGAGCTGCTGTTTTATAGTGTTGGTGGGTTTGTGGGCTACTATAATGCCAAGGGGTCTGAGTAGTCTGGCAGTCATTTCCGAGATGTCTTTGATGGAGGGGAGAGTGGCTAGAGTTTCTGGACATGCTTTGTCTGCTTGTTTGGGTTTGTTGCTGAGAAATCAGCAGACTGGGTTCATTGGGTACCCATTCTTTTTGAATACACTTCACTAAGGTCCTATTGACAACTATTATTTACAACTTCAGTGATATGTCTGCCCCGGATGGAAAATGTAAATATGAATTTTAAGCATTTTGTAATGAAACTGAAGTCTCCAATGTATTATTATTGCATCCCGTGTTTCATCAATACAACATGTAGACATAGTAAAACTTGACAAAATTAGAGATATACAATGAAGCAGTTATCATGTTATTGAATATTATAGATCAGCAACATCTCTGAACAAATTGATTAGAAAAACATTTTTGTTCAGTGTTAGAGGCAGTTGAATATTTAATCTTTGATATAGTTACAAGAATGCCAATAGTATCTCATTAAAATGGCCATATGCTGTTTACTCATGTGCCAGACATTACCAACTTTAAACACATACTCATTGCACTAAAAGAATAGCACTGGAAGTTCTAATGTAGTTAATTTAAATTACAGTATCAATGAATTTCAAACCAGGCTCTTGCCATGGTGTCTCTATGTTAATTAGCAGTATACTATCTCGCAAATTAACTGTGAAGTGACTCATGCCGACATGCTACCTCTCACAAAAGCACCCATCTGTAGGCAAACCAATTCGCTTTCACTCTGAAAATTGCATTTTTTATTTTCATGATAAATTGGGGTGCTTTGCAGAGAATGCATTGCAGTAGTGACTGCAAAGATTATTAAGACTAAATCATGGGATGCAGTGCCACATTGAAATCAGCCAGCATAACCTTCCGAATGGCCCCAGTCACAGCTGGCTAGACAGCACACATAGGAACGTAACTATTCTTCCCACCACAGCACCATGGTTGATCACAGGAATTGGTTTGTGTCGCTGCATCAAGCCGTGCATGGATTCCTGGTACACAAACACCAAGTGTCACTACCTGTCCCCGGTGTTGCAAAGGATGGGCCTGGCCTCACTGTAGTTGTGGGGCAGTGGGTACCCCCTGGTTCTCACTGGGTGGAGGGTTGACTTCAGGGGATCCGTTGTTTCCTGATTGGGAGGAAATGCCCTCCTCTTTATCTATGGCGCTCTGTCTCTTCTTCTGGTGGTGATGACCTTCTTTGCGCCCGTCTTCCCCAGCTGAAGAGCCGGCCATCTCTCCCTCATGCAGCTGTCTTTTCCCCCTTTGCTGGGAGGCTTTGGGGGCCTGGCAGGATTTTCTCTTCCTGTTTTTAACAAGTATTCACTCCTCTGCCTTCTCGATTACCTCCGCCTCCACTGCTTGCATCTGCCCAGCTAGAGCTAGGATCAGCTGCTGTGTCTTTCCGCTGGCTGCTGCCTCCTTCACTCCAGCCTGTTCTTCTTTCTGGGTGCCACCAGTCTCCGGTTCCCTGCTGTCTGGGTGGACCTTGCTGGTCTTTGGGGGTCCACGGCTCACATTGCCACCTCCAGCCATCTGTGCTTAAGTGGGGTCCCCCCCCTCTTGAACAGGTCTTGTACATGTGGCCTGCCTCTCCACACAGGTTGCAGCTCTTTGCTTCCTGACAGTCCTTAGTCAGGTGACCCTCCTGTTTGCAATTCCTGCAGATGGTCACCTTGCAATCCGCCGCCACGTGTCCCACCTTCCCGCAGGTTCGGCACACTTTCGGCTGCCCTGCATATGTTAGGTAGCCTCTGCTCCCTCCAATTGCGAAGCTCGAGGGTGGATAGAGAATGTTCCCATTATCATCGACCCTCAGAGTTACCCTGACCTACCGCTTACTGGTCCAGATCCCAAAGGGGTCGATCACATCGGTGGCTTCTCCTTCAACTTGGACGTAGGAAGGTCAGGACATCAGCCGCAGGAACATAGGGGTTGTACATATGGATTGTAACAACCCGACTCTTCTGTGCAGGAAGCACACACAATGGGATCGCCGACAAGATGGAGAATAGCAGCTCCCCCTCCTTCTCCTTGAAGACCTTCAGGAGCTGCTCGCACTGCTTCACACTTCTGAAGGTCACATCAAAGTAGCCTGCCCCAGGGAAATCCTGCAGGCAGTACACATCCGCTGCGGCAAACCCACAGCATCCCAACAGCACTTTCTTAATAAATAGGATGCAATCGACTGGTGTACGACCCTCTACCTTCTTCACAGTCACCCTGTGTTTCGAACCCCCAGTCCAGGGCTGCGGGCAGCTGCTGAGGCCATAGCTCTTGAGGTTGGCTGGTACCTGAATTGGCGTTAGGCCGAAGCCAGCATGAAGATCCATCAAGAGCAGGTCAGCACAACCAAACGATCCTCCAACGTCCGATCACGATCCGGCGATGATCTCCACCAGCTCCGACGACTCGCAACTCGACACATGTCCTGAGAAGAACAGACACTTGATCTTAGCCAAAAGGCCGAGAAGCGATCGCTGTCTTCAGCCTAATGCCAATACGAGGAAAGCCAACTGAGAGCTATGGCCTCAGTCGCACCCGCAGCTCAGGCCAGGGAATTCGGAACACAGTTAGGCTGACTGTGAAGAAGGTGGAACAGCATATACCGGTCGGTCTGGCAGTGTTTGATAAAAGGAATTTGTTAGAGAGTACTGTGGGTCCCAAGCAGCAGACATCTAGTGCCTGCAGGATTTCTCCAGTGCTAGGTATTTTGAACTAACCTTTACGAGTGTGAACCAATGTGAGAAGCTCCTGAACGTATTCAAGGAGAAAGGAGAGGCTCTGTTCTCCATCCTGTCTGTGGTGCTGCTGTGTGTCCTCCCTTGCATGGATGTGTTGGGTTGTTACAATCCATATGTACAACCCACACATTCCTGCAGCCGATGTCCTGACCTGCCAGAGAAGGCATGCGCAGGTGGAAGGAGACATTGTGGACCCACTTGGAATCTGAACCAGCAAGTAGCAGGTCAAGATGACCCTGAGGATGGACGCCAGTGGGAACATCCTCCAGCTTCGCAGTTAGAGGGAGCAGGGGCTACCTCACGTATGCAGGGTAGCCTAGAGTGTGCCTAACCTGCCGGAGGACCAAACACATGGCAGTGGACTGTAATATAACCATATGTAGGAACAGATAGCTGGAAGTGGCAACATGAACCATGGACCCCGAAAGGCCAGCAAGGCACCACCAACCAGCAGGGGAGTGGAGTCCGGCAACACCCAGAGAGGACGGACAGGCTGGAGTGGAACAGACAGCAGCCAGCGTGGAAGCACAGCAGCTGACCGAAGCTCCAACTGGACAGACAGAGGCAACGGAGGAGGAAGCCAAGGAGATGGGGGAGTGGATTTCACTGAAATACAGGAAAAGGAGAACCTGCCAGGCCTACATAACCTCACTGCAAAAGGAGGAAATGGCAGCTGCATGGGAATAACATCAGCAGCTCCTCAGATGGTGAAGACGGGTGGAAGGTTGTTCATCACCAGATGAGGCAGAACACCACAGGAGTAAAAGGAAAGAGTGCCCCCTGTTATGAAGATGTGGGTGTACATTTGAGAGAGTTAAAAGCAGCAGAACTACCAGACACAGCATCAAGCATTCTCAATAAGAATGTAACAAACACTAGGTTGAACAACTCAAGCTTGCCTGGAGACAAAACAAATTCGAATTTGGCCAATCAGTTTAAATTATAACCGCAATAAAAATATCTATTTTCAATCAAATTTGAATTGAGCATATTGACAACCTCAAAAACACAATCCGATGTTCTGGGGTATAAGATTGGGGAAAATTGAACAGTTGAGGGGAAAATTGCTGTAGACTGCTTGAAAAAAATCTCTCTTGAAACTCCCTTTTCGATCAGTAACCTTTAAACGCAGAAATTCCTAACAAGAAAAAAGACGATACAGGAAGATCCGAAGACAAGAGCCTACCGCTGTCTGGTTCTGAAATAAGAAGTTTTGTTCTGTATTGGGAGTATTATACAAGGGTAGGTAAAAACTAGGTTAGTGAAAAAAATTGCAAATACTGGTTAGTTAATTATTCTCTGTTACACTTCAAGTTGTTAATTTTTACTTTACATAGTTCTTGGCCACTCGAATTTTTACAGATTACCACATGCGATAAATCTTTTCTGTGTTGCTGGTTTTCAGTTACCAGCCGTGTAGTAACATCCCCAACTGGGAAACAACAGACCCTCCAAGGGGACTGGTAAAGCCCAGACCCCATCCGGTGAGAACCAGGGGGTACCCACTGCCCCAAGTAACTGGGAGCCGCCATCATGTGGCAGCCCCTCTGACAGACAAAACTGGACTCTGCAGACCGCAGTCTCAGCCTGATGACACCAGCGTGGGGAAATAACCCCTGCAAGGGTCACACAGTTTGCCTACACCATGAGGATACAGACAGCCGCCCCAGGGAGAGGGCCATCGGTAAATGTACAATAGCAACCTCAAATTGTAAAATAGGGGTTAAAATCGAGAGTACTAACGTGTGTAGTGTTAACTCTTCCACACAATGTGTTTGTACATTGGTCTTCGAGCCAACATTAAAGCAGATGTACTGTTTCTGCAGGAGTGTGGGATACCACACCTCAGCAGTGAGAGGAGATGGAGGCAACTTCATCTCCGGGGTTAAGGAGGTTCTGGGTGGGCACCTCCTCGTCACTGGTGTTATGTAAAGAAACGCTCCCCTGAAACTAATATGCATGCCCCACTGGGTAAGAGGGAGCGGTTGACCATCCTGCAACAGCTTCCACTTTTGCTGGCTACATCCAGGACGGTCACTCTGGCCAGAGACTTCAATCGTATCGTTGATACAAATGGACGATCCACCAGGTGGGGGGGGAACGACAGTGGAAACAGTCAAAGATGCCAAGCTGCACAATGTCTTCAGCACTCCCTGCAGATGGAGGGCTGCGTAGATACACTTGGTTATGGGCAGATGAGTCTATCAAAGATCAACACCATCCGGGTCAGGTCTGCTCTGCGATCCGTGATTCACCTCGACCAAACCTGTGCTATACCAGGCAGGAAGACTGCCGAGGGTCTTGCACTTCTCAGGTGAGAAGGGCTGTGCCTGTGAGATCCTTTAAGCATGCCCAGATTCTTTGCACCACTACGTGCTGCCCAAGAAGCGGCTGTGGAGGGGACAAGACTGTCTCACATGGCGGGGAACTATGCAAAAGGAAGTCTGGAGAGGAACGCAGTGGTGTTTGTTGAGGTTCGTCCAGGGTTGCTCTGTGTTCTACCATCCGTTTTCCACGATGCACACTGAGACAAACATCAACTGTGCCGGGAGGACCATCAACTCAGTAAAAGACGCTCTTTGATCTGTCCAAAACTTAGTGGTCTTCCAGCTGAAGGAGTTGACCACAACAGTGTTGCAGACTGGCACATTCCAAGGTCCATGTCTACGTGCTGAAGCTTGGGGCAGCTGCCACCACGCCACAGTGAAGGAAGACCACCATGTAAGGCCCTTATACCAAAGAATAACGGGGGGGGGGGGGGGACCCAGTCAGTAATTGGGCTCCGTTGATGCCTCAAAGCAGCAACAGCAGAGAAGAGATCGTCATACATCTTTTGCAATGTGCCTTTGCAAAGAAGACCCAGACAGAAATGCAGTGGTTTCGGTTGAGGTTCATCCTGAGCATCTTTGCGCCACAGGACTTTGCACTCCATGACCTCTTTCCCAGGACATTCACCAAGCCAAATATTGACTATGCCTGGTGGACCAATCAACTTGGTGGAAGATGCTCTTTGGTGTGCCCAAAACTTGTTGCTCTTCTCATGCAAAGAGTTGACCTTGACCGACTGTTACAAACTGGTACAATCCAAGATTCAGGACTACATGCGGGGGGATGCAATTAAACTTAAGGCAGCTGCCACCAAAACACTGGTGTAAGATCTCAGATCTTTCTTCCAAAATAGGAGGCTCTGTTTCATTGAGATACCCATGTCGCCTTAATGGAAATGAAAATAGTTTCCTTTCATGTTTAGAAAATGTCTTTTGTTGTTGCAACTGTGTTGAAGCTCTAAATGAGAAATGTTAAAATTCCACAGTATTTTCTGCAGGTCTGTACAGAACTGTTCTGTAGTGGTATTTACAGATAATTTATGGATAAAGTATATTTTAGAAACAAAAAAAATTGGCTCGTATTTCCTTTTACTCAACAATTTGCACACTTCTGGTCAACTCTTTGAAATAACTGATTGCACACTGGAGTGCAAAGCAAAGAATCCAGGCACCTTCTAGTGCTTTGCCCAACCAGCCATGGTTCACAGCAAGGAGGCATCGCATCCAATTCTATCCTTAACTCATCCTTAAACAAACACTCAGACAGAAGGAGCAACAACTTTAGCAGTACCCCTCCATCCAATTACAGTGACTGGAACAGGTCTGACCACATAGATCCCCAAGTATGGGATCCCTGATTCGGACTATTAACCTGAGCCAATCAGACAGTGCTGCCGACTGCATTTGGTCAAATAAACAGGAGTCTCCTCTTCCGCGGTTACATTCGAGCCCTGCTATCTTTGGAGAGGGAGCACACAGCATCCAAGAATGCTCTCGATGCCTTTAGGTCAGGGTGGGCACCACAGGGAATGGAGTGCTTTATTTCTCCCCTCCAACCTTATTCTGATTTAGTCTCCTCCTTCTCCCTCTACCCTCCCCCTTCACATTTTCAGGTGAGCATTGCCCTTATCAGGTTTTGCTTGTTGATGTTTCACTAACCACATGGGTACTTTCCTGGCGGTGGGAAACTTAATATAAACATTACTGCCGGGTCCCCTTTGGGGGCAGTGGTAGTGTGGCAAAATAATTTTTTTTTCTCTTTTTAAAAAGTAAGAAAAAAGTTTAAAATAAATTTACATCTCAGCAATTCTCCTTACTCTGGGGACTGGCTCTGAGCTAGCTGGTCAGAGTCCACGTACTGTGAACATTTAAATAAAGGGGGACTTGATGATAGGATACAGCCTCCATGGATTCATTTCAGTGGCAATGAGAGAAAACAGTGTGCTCCTGAAGAAAATTCAGTCAACAATCGACTTTGAGTTGGGGTACGCATTTCTGGCATCATACTTGTATTTGGGAAACTTGACACATTCAATCCTTACATCAAAGACTGGGCCCAAAATGTGGTAAAAAAAAGCATTTTTTTCCCCAGACAGAAGGAAAGTAACAGGTCATTCTGGACAGCTTGAGGACCTGAGACATCCTCGGTAATTAGGAGTCTAACATTGACTGAGGCACCAGATACTAAAATCTTTTATGATCAGACAAATTTAGTTCAGAATATTACAACACCAAGTCTCCTCTAATTTTATGAATCAGTGGAATCATAACGGGATTTTTGACGAGATTAAGATGACTGGCAGGGGCTTGTGATTTTGGGTTAACTCTGAATGAGATGCTGAGACACTGTTCGGTATGTAGGATTAATAATGTAACCATGCAAAAACTACGAGCTGAAGCTCAAACAGCCTGTATCACTAGAAAATGTGGCAAGTGGACCGTGCAAGCTACATGGTATTCCAAAAGAAGTGGACGCCCTTGCATGTTCAACTGAACTTAAGAACACCGACTTGAGTGTAGGCAATCACACAGCCTCACGCTCAACATATCCTGAGCAGATGGATCCTAATTCAGCCCACAGAAAAACCCCAAAACAAAGCTGAATCTCAGCCAAATGGCTAAAACGTTCTTCAGGATCCAGGCCAGCAAGCCATTGTAGATGCAGATTCGAGATAGTAAAGGAGTCCTACAAAGCCTGACTTGAATAAGAAGTCATAGGTTGGTATCCAGGCCAATGCACACCCTGGAAAGTCCACCTAAATGTGACTTGAAACAGTTAAATTGCTCTGCAATATCCAAACCTGAACCAAATAATTGTCTGGTTAAATAGACACTCTGTTCTAATGGAGGTCAACAAGGTTTGTTTTGGACTCCAAGCTTAAATTTGTGCAAATCCTCAGCCAGACAGAGGATGTATACTGAGGAATCATTACAGATTATGGGTACGACTTCAGTTCCAGTCTCCTATGAGAAGCAGTTGGTGCAGTTACCACCGATTGTAGTAAAAGGCTTGGGTCCGAGATCGATGGGGCAGAATTGATTGACAAAGGTTCACCTTGATCAGCTCAACATTTTTTGATTAGAAAATAGCTGCCTGACTGAAGCCCAAATTAAATACTCGCAATTTTTCAGGAAGGTCCAGGGACTATCAAAGGAGCCACGACCACCTTACATGTTGACCAGGAGGCAATTCAACAAGGCCTGCCCAGTGCAATTTGCCTTATGTACAAAAGTAGAGGCAGAAATCAGGACGCTGGAATGTAAAGGAATCATTAAACAGTCCAGTTTGTGAAGGAGCAGCACCAGTCACACCAATTGTGAAGCTTGAGAGGTCAGTTCACCTTCATGGGTACTTTAAGCAATAAAGTGCTTCTTGCAGCAAAATAAATACCTAATCCCTCGCATAGACAACTTGTACACAAAA
The DNA here is from genome assembly GCF_020745735.1 of Hemiscyllium ocellatum. Classification (NCBI taxonomy): domain Eukaryota; kingdom Metazoa; phylum Chordata; class Chondrichthyes; order Orectolobiformes; family Hemiscylliidae; genus Hemiscyllium; species Hemiscyllium ocellatum. The sequence continues at coordinate 20,629,205 of NC_083425.1, read as the reverse complement.
GTGGCAGGAGGGGACTGTCCTTCATGAAGCTGGACATGAGCTATGTGCCCACATGCAACAATAACCATAAGGGTTTGTACCAAAATACAAGTCTACCATTTGTGCTATCATCAGCCTCTGCCCTTTTCCAGTGGATGATGGAGAACATTTTACAAGGTGTACCCCAGATTGCCATTTATCTGGGTGACTTCCGCAAGCTCTTGGAGAACTTGGACATAGTGCTTTAACGTTTCTCACAGTGGACATACACCTTAGAAGGGAAAGATGGGTGTTCCAGGCACCCAAAGTGACTTGAGTTACAGAATCAACAAGACCTGGTCATACCCATTGAAAGATAAAGTGAGGGTGATCAAAGGTGCTCCGGCTCCTACATCTGTACCAGAGCGGAGGTGGCGGATTACAAACCCTTGTTAGGGCTACTTGACGGCTATGCTACCCATAGTTTCAGATCAAATTCAGCAGTAGGCCCTTATTCTCAGTGTGTATAATTGCAAGTTGGAACATCATCCAGAAGGTCAAAAGGCAAATGCAGACACCTGAGCCACCTCCCACTGGCAGATACATCAGTAGTGTTGCCACTGGAAGCGTCTGTTCTAATTTTCAACTTTCTGGACACTCTTGCAGTCACCACTGATAATATCAGACTATGAACAAAAAATAAGCACTACCGCAGTTGGACAGTAGGGTGGGGGTAAATAAAAAAAAAGAAGAAAAAAGTGTCAGAGGTCCCGAGAGCTTCATTCTGAGAGCTGGACCAGTAAGAAAGCAAGATAAATTGGAGTCATCATGCAGCTCTCTGAGAAGGGCATTGCTTGTCACTGACAACTTGGGTGTTTTTTTCCTTCCTGGTCATGGAAATTGAATAAAGATTCATGCACCTTGTATCTTTCACTGTGTCTCACACCTGCACACACACAACATGGGTGTGGGGGGTAAAATAAGCACTATTGCTGTCAGGCGGTAGTGTGGGGGTAAAATAAAAAAAGAAAAATGAGGAAAATAAGAAGAAAGAAAAAAAATAAACAGAAGTCATCACACAGCTCTCTGAGAAGGGCATTGCTTGTCCCTGGCCACTCAGGTATTTCCTTTCTTCCTGGTGGTGGAAACTGAATAAAGATTTGTACACCTTGTGTCTTTCACTGTGTCTCACACCTGCACACACACCCACAAAAATAAGCACTATCGCAGTTAGGTAGTAGTGTGGTAGAAAATTAAAGGAAAAAAATGGGAGATTTAGAATAAAAAAAAGATAGACAGGAGTCACCACCTAGTACAGAGGTAGGGAGGGTAGGTCAGAGGATCTTCTCGTGATCTGCTCTTGGGTCTGGCCAAACTGGCCATAAACAGGTCCAGGCAGCGGGCCCTGAAGGGGGTCATTAGGGCCAATTGCCTTCCCTCTTCTGCAGTTATGTTAGAGTCTCGAGGGGTCGCTGGAGAGGGAGCATGCAGTGTCCACCAACACCCTCAAGCTGTTCAGGGAGAGGTGGGCACCGCAGGGAGCGGAGTGTATTATTTCCCCAGCCAACCTTATTTTGATTTAATCCCTGCCCTCCCCTTCACTGTTTGATCACGCAGCATTGCCCTTTGATGTGAAGGGCAATGCTTGTCACTGGCCACTTGGGTGTTTCCTTTCTTCCTGATGATGGAAATTGAATAAAGACTTGTACACCTTGCGTCTTTCACTGTCTCACACCTGCACACACACACACACACAACATGGGTGCTGGGGAAAGATAAGCACTACCGCAGTTAGGTAGTGGTGTGGGGAGGAGAAAAAACAGGAATATCAGACATCCTGAAAAGAAAAAAAACAGGATTCGCTCTTGGTGGTGGAATATAAAGGTTTATGCACTTGTTTGTACTTCACAGTGTCCTACACCTGCACACACACATGGGTGCTGGGGTAAAATAAGCTACTGCTGATAGGCAGTGGTGTGGGAAGAAAAATAAGGAAAAAACAGGAGTGTCAGAGGTTCTGTTCACTGAGGGCTGGCTCTAAGGAAGCTGTATTATTGACAAGGACTTTCCCCAAAGGAAAAAATAAACAGGAGTTGCAGGGATTCTCTCACATGGTCACAGTCCATATACTGTGCACATGTAAACAAAGGGTGACTTGGTGATGGGGTCCTGGCCTTCGTGGACTTTCACCAGTAATATCCAGCTTTTGGCCATTTGCACTCAACAACTAAGATCAGATTGTTGAGGAAAAAAAAACAAACTTGAGTATTTTGCTCTGCTACTTATTAAAATCAATTACTAAGTCATAATCCTTTTCAAATGAAATCATACAACAGGACTTCTGGATATGTGTGTTAATGGTTTCCCACTACTGGAAGAAAATACTTCACCATCGACAATTTGACTGTGCACATAAATGTGGCAGATATACAACAATTTCTTTCTCATCCTACACAAGTATACCCAAACCATTTTTGAGAATAAAATAATAAAATAGAGGAGATCAATCTAAGCATCAGTTAATTAAGACTAATAAAATGCCCTCCCTTGCTGATAGTTATATCGGAAGTATTGTATTTGGTGAAAACCAGGAAATCGAAAGTCTATACCTTTCCACAAAGCTTTAATCTGATAACCCAATGAGTTGGCCCATGCTAAGGGGCAGATCAAAGGGCTCTTGGGGGAGCAGCAGTGCCCCTACCTCAGGGCTGACGGACTGGGGCTCAACTCCTATCTGATTCATAGGTATTTCATAACATGTCTGAACAGGTCAAGGTTCAATGACTACTTGTGGGTCACTGGGTTAGAGGGAGATGGAGGGCAGGGTAGGATGGGGGTGAGGGAGATGTGAGGATGGAGGGCTGGGCAGGGGGAGGGAGATGAGGGTGGAGGGCTGGGCGGGGGGGCAGGGAGAGGAGGGTGGAGGGCTGGGCGGGGGGGGCAGGGAGAGGAGGGTGGAGGGCTGGGCGGGGGGGCAGGGAGAGGAGGGTGGGGGGCTGGGCGGGGGGGCAGGGAGAGGAGGGTGGGGGGCTGGGCGGGGGGGCAGGGAGAGGAGGGTGGGGACAGGGAGAGGAGGGTGGAGGGCTGGGCGGGGAGGTGGCAGGGAGATGAGGGTGGAGGGCTGGGCGGGGGGGTGGCTGGGAGATGAGGGTGGAGGGTTGGGGGGGCAGGGAGATGAGGGTGGAGGGCTGGGTGGGGGTGCAGGGAGTGGAGGGTGGGGACAGGGAGAGGAGGGTGGAGGGCTGGGTGGGGGTGCAGGGAGAGGAGGGTTGGGGGGGCAGGGAGAGGAGGGTTGGGGGGGCAGGGAGAGGAGGGTGGAGGGCTGGGTGGGGGTGCAGGGAGAGGAGGGTTGGGGGGGTCAGGGAGAGGAGGGTGGAGGGCTGGGTGGGGGTGCAGGGAGAGGAGGGTTGGGGGGGTCAGGGAGAGGAGGGTGGAGGGCTGGGTGGGAGTGCAGGGAGAGGAGGGTTGGGGGGGAGAGGGAGAGGAGGGTGGAGGGCTGGGTGGGGGTGCAGGGAGAGGAGGGTTGGGGGTGCAGGGAGAGGAGGGTGGAGGGCTGGGCGGAGGAGGTGAGATGTGAGAGGTTGAAGGTCAGAGGCGGTTGGAGTGAGGGAGCGATGACCCGGGGCAGGGAGTGAACCTGGAGCCCACAGTAACCGGGTCAGGGGAGGAGGCTGATCTCCGCAGGAAGGGTCCGCCCCTGTCACTCAGCGCCACCTCGGCCCGACCTCCCCGTCCCGTCCCCTCCCTATCGCCGGGTAAAGGAGCCGCCCCCTCCCGCTCTTGGATCGACCACCCGGGCACCCAGCAGACGATCAACCCGCCGTGAAAACCTGACCAGTTTAATCCTGGCCCTCTGCTCCTCCAGCACTCGCTTCTGCCGCCGATCAGCCGCTTTCCGGACCTCCCGTTGGGACACCCCGGCCATCACCGGGAGGAGGCGCGGAGCCAACGGGCAACACTGAGCCACCGGCCCCTTTAAAACAAGGAGGCGAGTGTGCCGGAAAGAGCAGCCCCCTGAGCCCGGGCGAGGAGCTGCTTCCGTCAACAGCGCCTCCTGTGGCCGGAGTCCAAACAAGACTCACCTTTTCAGCTCGGCACAGGGGGCTCATTCTGTCAGAGGGGCTAGGGGTACTGGCCCAGAGAGGTCGGGATGAATTCTCTATCAGCAGGGAGGCTGTGACTAGTGGTAATATCACTGCACTAGTAACTCAGAGCCTCTGGGTTCATGTTCAGGATATGTGATAAATGGTGAATGTGAATTTGAAAAAAATCAAGAGTAATTGCTACACAAACAGTTACTCAAATAAAAAAATACTGTGGATGCTAGAAAGCTGAAATTGCTGGAAAAACTCAGCATGTCTGGCATCACTGAGGAGGGAGAAACAGGGTGAGCATTTTGAGTCTGATATGACTTATTCAGAGTCATTAACTTTGTTTCTCTCTCTCTCCACAGATGCTGCCAGATCAGCTGAGTTTCTCCAACACTTGACATTTTTATTTATGGTTCACTTGACAGAAGGTAATCTTCAGCCCTACCATCCGAGCCTACGTGAAACGCCAGATCCACTGCAATACTGACCCTTAACCGCAACCTGAGCCATTAGGAATGGGCAATAATTGCTGACCTGGATAGTGACACCCAATTCCTGTGAACAAATAGAAAAAAAATCACGCAGTGTTACATTTTGGATTGCGGTTATTCTTATATTTTAATGGTAGCTATTCTTGTGTTTTTAACCATAAGATCAGAGTTACTGATTTTTCAACTCCTGGGTATGATGCTTTCTTTTACATTTAATTTGATTTTGCTCAAACTTTGACACAAGAAAAAAACGAGTGGCAATGAATTATTCAACTATTCAGGATCTCAAAATTAAATGGAAATATACACAAACCAAGCATATTAAAATAAATGTAATTTATGTGCTTGTATTTAAAGATATGGTGATTGCATAATATTAAATTAAAAGTTATTAAGTCAACATTATAAGTTAAAAGCTGTGCTACCTTAAGGTACCTTAATCAGTGTAGCAGTCTTGAATGTGAGTTAAGGTCTTGTAGGTTCAAGCCTGTATCCAGAAATATGAACACATAATCTAGGCTGACATTCCACTGAAGTACAGATTGAACACTGTACTATTGGAGACACAGCCTTTGAATGAACAATTAAACAGAGACAGTGCCTGCCCCCTCGGGTGGACAATAAACAGCGAAGTTCTCCATGGTATTCTGGCCAATACTTATACCCCAACCAACATTACTGAAACAGATTGCTGGTCATTGCTGATTTAGAGTAAAGCTCACTATTTTAAAAGCTGACTATTGTATATTGTACGTTGCAACAGTAGCTACACTTTGAAAAGTCTTAATTGATTGTAAATGCTTTGAAATATTCTAGATTATGAAAGTTGTTTTATTTCTGAACTTTATTTCAATGCAAAAGCAAAATACCTCAAATGCTGGAAATCCAAAACAAACAGAAAATTCTGGAAATGCTCAACAGGACAGGGAACATCTCTGGTGAGATCAACAGCGTTGACATTTTTAGTTGGTGACCTATCAGAACAATTTAGTAACCTAATAAATTTAAAACATTTGTCCAGGTGAGAATGTTCCTCTGTCTGTCAGAGGAAGAAAAAAACTGTAAAATTTAAGTTTTTATTAATGAAGCTGTCTCTTCCAAAATATAATTTACACTGGGAATGCTGTGGTCATGCAACATTTATATCTGCATCTGCCATCAACATGAACGTAAATTTCCTTTGTATTTTCAGGTTGGAATCTGATGCTACTACAAATCTTCCTTTAGCTGGAACATTAGGATTTGGGCTGTAAGCACAGTCCTCAACAATATTAGTCAGTGAGTAACCAGCCAATGGTCAGCTGGTGCAATACCAGTGTTCTCTCATTCCCTCAGAAAATATAGCATTTCACCATGAACAAGACATCTGTCAATGGGGATTAATAGGCAAAGGAGAATTCATTGTACTTATCATCAGTGGCAGGCATACTTCAGGTAGCTCTCTGAAACTTGATAATATCCTTTGGGACTAGTATTACATGCATAAGTATCTGCATTATTCTATTACTCTGTATATACCTGCTTTATTATAATATTTAGAAAATAGTAGCGTGCATTCAAAATAAATTGGACATAAAATAATACGTTTTATATCTGGTTAGATAGTCATGGGAACTCAACAAAAACGTTTATATGTCATGCGTATGGTGCTGGAAAAGCTCAGCAGGTCAGGCAGCATCCAAGGAGCAGGCGAATCAACATTTCGGGCATAAGCCCTTCATCAGGAATGATTCTTGATGAGGGGCTTATGCCCAAAATGTCAATTCTCCTGCTCCTTGGATGCTGCCTGACCTGCTGTGCTTTTCCAACACTACACTCTAGACTCTGATCTCCAGCATCTGCAGCCCTCACTTTCCCCTCCAAAAATTTTTATATGTCAACATTTGTGATAGAATGAAACAAGCAGCTATATAAAAAATATTGAAAAGAAGCTTTGAGAAAGCTGTCCATGAAATACATACTTCTCCACCCATTTGCAACACATTTATGGTTCTGACATGAAAAGCCACATCAAATGTAGCAGTGTGATGTAATGTCAATCTACAATGGATTGTTTGTCTCTTATTGACAACCTTATTTGTAGAGATAATCACTCACTCCTGACCAGTGAACTCATGCATAATAATGAGCCAGATACTGTAGCTAACATGCTGATTAGATATACTTAAAGTGTCGACTTGATCACATTACCACATAAGCAACTTCTTATGTCAATTCCAAAGAACAGAGCTGATTCCTGAATCAGGAATTAGATTGGCAGTTTCATTTTTCCTGGTAGAATTGGATGAGAAACTATGGGTCAGCAGCCTCTTAATTTTCTGTTCCCAGAAGACAGGGAAAGAAAAATCAAGGTCTTTGATTTTGTGACCAATGTTCTCCGTGAACACTATTTCTCATGTGGAATGCCTAACTGAGAGACCAGTCACCTTCCATTGGAATGTACATTTCCCAATGTTTCAGATTTTTTTTATTATTGATTTTTTTCAATTATAGATTTACTTGTGTATTTGTTGCAGGAATTGTGAAGTTCATTAAGGTGACGGTCAGTGCTGTAAAACGCATAACTTTAAACATTAAATAATAGCGCTCCTGTGTCAGCTGAGACAAAAAAAACCTGAAGATGCTGGAATCCAGAGTAGATGAGCAGGAGGCTGGAAGAACACAGCAAGCCAGGCAGTATTAGGAGGTGGAGAAGTCAACTTTTTGGGTATAACTCTTCTTCAGAAAGGAGGTGGGGCTAAGGAAAGCTGCAAATAAAGGGAACGGTTTTGGGTGGTGAGAGGGGAGGAATGGTGAAGTAGTGATAGGTGAACACAGATGATGAGTATGGCCTAGTTGGTTGATGGGAGGGATGAATCTGGATGGTAGCTGGAAGGAAGGGTCAGTAGGTGGAATGGAAGGGAGGAGGTGGGGCTGGAAAGGGAGTTGGAAGGTTATTTGAAATTGGAGAACTCAACGTGAGTCATCTAGACTATAGGCTATCTAGGCAGAAGATAAGGTGTTGTTCCCCCAATTTGCTGTCCAATTCACTGTGGCAATGGAGGAGGCTGAGGCTGGGCATGTCGGAGAGGGATTGAGAAGCACAATTGAAATGGGCAGTGACCGGGAGGTCAGATGAATCCACCTCCTCCATTTCATTCCACATACCGACCCTTCCTTTCAGCTTCCAACTGGTTTCATCCCTCCCAGCGACCAACCAGGTCGTACCCACCACAATGTGTTCACCGACCGCTATTTGACCATTCCATCCCTTCCCCACCCAAAACTCTCCGCCTCTTTCTTTATCTGCAGCTGCCCGAACCTCACCTGTATACCTGAAGAAGGGATATACCTAAAACATTGACTTCTCCACCTCCTGATGCTGCTGTGTTCGTCCAGCCTTCTGTGTCAACTAAAACATAATTACAGAGTTATTCTCAACAATGTGCCTGGAGTCCAACCTCCAGAAAGTTTCAGCTAGTATACCAGCCATATTTTCTGAATTTTCGCTAAGTCATTTGTAGTCATTCAGAATGTGATCTCTAGTTTTGTAGCTAATCATCTTTTTTCAATTACTGACATGATGGGCCAGGTTGACCCCATGCTTACAGTCAATGGCCAGAAAGTTTAGCCTTCCTTCCTTTCATTTCTCATCAGCTTTTCCCATGACCACCTTCTGATCAATCATCACGTTTTAGAGTTGACAAATGAATTTACAGCCAGATGCCCTTCAACAGAGCAAAACAGATTTGAAATATAGGGGAGAATGTAGAAGAGAGAAATTGAAAGTTAATTCTTCTTAAAATACTGCACACTTTGCAAAATGTTACTTCTCTTTTATGTCCATCGGGTGTTTGCCTTGTACTTGATGTCTTGTGTTTTGCAATTTAATTTGCTATGGCCTGTGGAGCAGTGTAGCTTGTTGTAGTGTAAACGTAATCCCCTGAAAATCACATTATTATCACACTGCTACTTTATAAAAAGAAAAACATTCTAAATTCAGATATAATGACAAGCTTACTATTCACAAATCTTTTACTGAGATATTTTATGAAGCACTACTAACAGATCAGTGGGTGTTTGCAGCTGGGTAGCATATTTGGCTGCTATAATTTCCTACTGTGGAAAAAGGTAGCAAAACATTTCACAACTAAAGGAATATCTCAGATAACTTGGCATCAGGTTACAAGTAAGATAACAACACATTATAACAAGAGGTCTATCAGAAAAACTCCATCATCAAAGGCCAAAGGGCCTGTACTGTGCTGTAATGTTCTATGGTCTATCTTCTGGAGTACTGAGTCCAGTTCTGGTCACACTGTTAGAGGAACATAGAACATAGAAAAATACAGCGCAATACAGGCCCTTCGGCCCTCGATGTTGCGCCGACCAAAGCCTACCTAACCTACACTAGGAAGGATAGGGTTCAGAAGAGATTCATCAGTATGTTGCCAGAAATGGATGGTTTGAGTTATTAGGAGACGCTGGATTGCCTGGGACATTTTTTCACTGATGAATAGGAGGTGATCTTATTGAGGTTTGTAAAATCATTAGGACTTTAGATAAGGTGAATGGTAAGTGTGTTTCCCTAGGATGGGGGATTTCAAGGTTGAAGGGAATATTTTTAAGCTGAGAGAAGAAAGCTTTAAAAAAGAGACTGGAGAGTTGGAGGCGGAGGGGTGACCTTATGAAGGTTTGTGGAATCGTGAGGGGGCATGGATGGGATGAGTGGACAGTCTTTTCCTTGGTGTGGTGGGGTCCAGGACTGGAGGGCATGGATTTGGGGTGGGAGGGGAGGGTTATGGGGGGTACCTGGAGGGCGGCGTTTTCACACGGAGGGTGGTGTGTGTATGGGGTGAACTGCCGAAAGAGGTGATGAAGGCTCATGCAGTTGCAGCGTTGGAAGGGCATCTGGATGGGTGTATGAGTGGCGGAGGTTTGGAGGGGTGGGGGCTGGGTGTTGGCAGATGGGACTAGGTTGGGTTGGGATGTCTGATCGGCATGGGCGAGTTGGTCTGAGGGGTCTGTTTCTGTGCTGTACGTCTCTATGACTATGAATCTATGATTCAGTAATGGTGACCATGACAATTCATTGATTGTTGCAGACGCAGGATCACCATTGTCATTTAGAGAAAGAAATCTGCCACCCTCACCTGGTTTTGTTTACATGTGACTCCCGGCCACAACAATGCACTTGACCCTTAACTGCCCTCTGAAATGGACTAGCAAGCTACATAGTTCAAGGATCACCAGGGATGAGCAACAAATGCCAGCCTTGCCGGTGATGCCCACATTCCATGAAAGGTCAGAAAAGATTTACACGGATGTTGCCAGGGTTGGAGGATTTGAGCTATAGGGAGAGGCTGAACACGCTGGGGCTGTTTTCCTTGGAGCGTTGGAGGCTGAGGGGTGATCTTGTAGAGATTTATAAAGTCATAAGGGGCATGGATAGGATAAATTGACAAAGTCTTTTCCCTGGGGTGGGGGATTCCAGAACTAGAGAGCATAGGTTTAGGATGAGAGGGGAAAGATATAAAAGAGACCTAAAGGGCAACTTTTTCACTCAGAGGATGGTACATGTATGGAATGAGGTGCCAGAGGATATGGTGGAGGCTAGTACAATTGCAACATTTTAAAGGCATCAGGATGGGTATAAGAATAGGAAGGGTTTGGAAGGATATGGGCCGGGTGCTGGCAGGTGGGACTAGATTGGGTTGGGATATCTGGTCAGCATGGACGAATTGGATCGAAGGGTCTGTTTCTGTGCTATACATCTCTATGAATCTATGAACAATTCTTTTTTACACAGAGAGTGGTTCGTATCTAGAATGAACTTCCAGAGGAATTGATAGATGTGGGTACAGTTGCAACACTTAAAAGACATTTAGATAAGTACATGAATAAGATATGTGTGAAGGGATATGGGCCAAGCGCAGGCAGGTGAGACTAGTCTAGTTTGGGATTATGGTCGTCATGGACCATAATCTGATTTCATGCTTTTTAGACGATAACTCTACAAATTGATTATGATTTTGAGAAACTTGCATATTTTTATATAGATTTATATTTTCTTACAATCTGAGCTGATGGTCATATGTGTCTTTGCTGGTCACTAGAATATTCTCAAATGGCAGAATCATATTCAGGCTTTGGGGGTCTTCCTTTTAGACTGGAGAGTAAGAGAGAGTTCAGGAAGATCTCACCAAACCTTGAGCTGGTCAGGCAGTGGCAAGTTCAGTAGTGGGCCATTCCCTGGAATTGAGACCCCAGGGGTAGAGGGCCTGCAAATTGAGATGTGCTGGCCAATCAGAGGGCAGCAGCACCAATGGGGAGACCATGGCTGTTGCCGGGAGGACAGACAACAGACTCCCAGCAGTGGCGGAACAATCAAGGTCAAACATAATGAATGGGGGAACGGCTGGCAGGAGTTGCTGGGTGGGGGTGAGGAGGGGAACAGGTACAGTGGGTTAGGATTAATAACAATGGCAGAAGTGGTTTCCAGTGGGCACCCTCCCCCCATTTCCTTGTGTCCTGTATCTCCATCTGGTACTGAGTGCCTTCAATCAAGGGAACACCTCCCCCTACGACACCAGGATGACAAACACACTGCATGGTTTTAGCTGCTGTGCATGCCACCTGGTGACTTGTCTAGTAACAGCTGGATTAATCCCAGCAGTAATATGCTGAGACTCTTAAGTGGTTATTAATTGGCCACTTATGCCTCAATTGGCAGCAGAGCTGTAAGGTCAACCATGGGCCTTCCTGACCTGAAATAAGGCAGAGGTCAGGTAGCCACCATGCCAACTAATTACATGACCTTCCTTCCTCTAAGATCACCCCCAACAAGAGCAAAAGTATACCCCCCAGAGTTCTTAATTTAGGAAGACTTGTTTACTCGAGTTTTGGCCTTTGGAGACCAATATTTGTCAATTCCCAGAAACTTGTAGTTGGATCTGTTTAGCTATGATGCAATCAATTGAAATGAGATAAGAGAAGAAAATTACCATGAATGAGCAGAGCATGAGTTGACAGAATTCAGTTCAGGCCTTCAGTACATTCCAGAGATGTATAATTGCTGGTTTAGACTGGGTGTGCTACAGCAAACCATTCCCTGTGGGTTCCTAAAAGATCTTTCATGTAACCTTGAGGTTAGGTTGTCAGGAATGTATTGTTCATCACTGTGACCGCTTGGCTTTTAATTGTCTCTGACTATCTAATTATTAGGAAGTCACGATGTATTTCATTATATTTACCTTAGTTTGTTAATGCACTGTAATACAGAAACTTTTGAATCAACTATTTATGACAATCTGCTATGCATGTCTGTCTGCAACCTTCAGAGACAGCTCTGAAACACTCATACAGCCCAAAATCTCCATCTGGTTACATTTGAATAAATTAAGAGTTGCATTTACAAGGATTATTTACATCAACTATGTGAAAAACTGTCTGGCCCATTTAAGAATAATAGGATATTTCACATGTAATCATTTAAGTCTGAGAACTACTTATTTAAAAGTAAAAGGGAATACTATTTTGCTCTGTTGGTGACCTAAATGTAGGTTTGATTGATATACACGTTTTAAACAACTTCCCTGATAACTTTGAGCTTACTCAGCTGTACCATGCAAGATGTCAGATTTGATTCTCCATCTGTTTTGAGTTAGCCAATCACAGCCAGAGCAACAGTAGGATGCTAAATTTGGCCTTGCCTTCCCTCATAGAGGAATAAATCTGGCAGAGGGGACTATTCCTCATGCTTGTCCAGCAAACCCTGCTGGATGTTTGCAGGTGAGGACACAATTGGACTCAGCTTGATGCCTATGTGGTTGAATCGTGTTCCAACACTTGCTATCATGACTCATAGTGACTGATTGCTACTTGGATGAGGTAATGGAGAATGACTGGGCATGTGGAACTCTATTCCAGGAAAGCATCAATGACATTATGATAGAAGGCAAGGAAAGAAATGCATTGATAATTAACAATGGAGGTTATAAATAATATGCATGGGTTAGAAGTTTAAATACATGTTAAAATTTTATGAACGTGTAATTTCCATGTAGGTTGTATGTGCTTTTCCACTCCTATAGAACTGTAATTTCTAAATTATTAACTGTTGAGAAAAAAGAAACAAGCATAACACTGGCTTGAAGGGTAGCTGGATAATTGTCACATTTATGTGATAATTATTCATAAATTGAACAGAGCCGTAGTCGTAGGTTACAGTTCACTCAAGGCATCTATGTTCCTGTGGCAACATACACATTTCCATGCATATTGTAGCCTGGAGCTACAGACATTGCTGACAGAGGCTCCAACCTTTTCCCATTACATGGCTGACCAGGAATCTCTCCTACTTGCCATCAATGTGTATTTGAAGAACTATGCAGATTAATACTCAACCTGTCTGGCTGGTTTACGAAAGTACCTTCCAGCAAGTCCTGATATGGAACTTGAACCCAGAGCTTCTGGCTTCAAAGCAGGAATGCTACCCCTGCACCACAAGCCCACCTAGATCATGTATATAGCTCTCCTGTAATTATTTTGAAGAGTAATAAACTGATCTTGGGTTAGATAGTCTCTTTAAATTAGTGTTACCAGACACTTGTCATTTTACTAGTGCAAGGGGCATTAAACTACAATTGTAGACATACTGCTGTGCGAAAGGAACATGCAAAGTTAAAGAGAGAAACAATATTAAATTGCATGCGCAAAAGTTTTATTCAGGGTATACCACAATGCTTATACCACAAACTAATCTGCCTTTATAAAAATAAATCTGCATGGGTTGTGTATGCTGGTCAGTGCTGGGAATTCTAGAAACTTCAATGCAAGAGCCCAGCATGCCACCAAGGATGGCACCATATCAGAAATATCAACTCAATCTTACTTCCTTTCTTTCTCTGCTTAAACTAGAGTTAATGACTACCTGTGGTCCACATTCTAATACTTTAAATCTTTTTTTTGTTCTTCCAAAATGTTGTTATCCCTGTATGTTCTTCGACTATATTTGACCTGTCAATGATAACCAGGGCTAATACCCAGACCCATGATGGGGAATACGCATGAGAGACATCAGTTTCACCCTTCTTTTGGTCTTGTCTCTCTTTAGTGAAAGTAGCTTACTTTCCAAATAAACCTATTGGACTATAACCTGGTGTTTGTGTAATTCTTAACTTTGTAAACCACAGTCCGGCACTGCCAAATCATACTTTTGTTGGAATCTCACTTCGCCAATTAACACTGATAACTATTGAGAACTCAGTCCTTTGGGTATCATATGGCATAATCTGACTAAACACATGGTTGAAAAAGCCATGAACAGCTTTGAAGAGGACATAGTGGGCCGAAGGGTCTCTTCCTGTCCTGTACTGCCCTATGTTTAATATCATTAGTAAATGATATTAGGTGTGAGCATATACCTTTAAATAGCCATATAAAAACTCCTGTTATGTTTGTGTATTACAAGATTATATAGAACAATAAAATGTAGTACTTACTTGAGTACCTCACCCAATGAATCACTTTGAACCTTGATTTATTGATACAAGTTCTTAGTGGGGTTGGGCAATGAAACTTAATAATTTTACCTCGAAGACATGTAACAATATCTAAATTGAGTTAAAAAAAAGGCCGACCAATGAATATTCCAGATAATCTTTAATTGTCATCAACATAGCATTTTAAAATGTTATATCAATATAGCATTGTTGTAAAATCAGGTAGAATTACCTGTATCCACCATTTTGGTGAGAACTGGTCAGAAAAATCATGCATAAATCATATTCTTAGCTTATTAGCTCAAATTTATTTAAAGGTATATGCTCACACCTAATATCATTTACTAATGATATTAAACACAGGGCAGTACAGGGCAGGAAGAGACCCTTCGGCCCACTTTGTCCTCTTCAATGCTGTTCATGGCTTTTTCAACCATGTGTTTAGTCAGATTATTAAGGCCAGGCACCACAGATCCTTGGCAGTACCACAAAGTGTCAAAGCTGCCATGAATTAGTCACCCACTGCTCATTTAGTCTTTTGATTTCGGTCTTCAAAATATTTTTTAAAAATTGTCCTTAAACTTCTCTAAATAGGTGTTTTGAGTGTAATGATAATGGACTATCTGAATTTAACTTGGTAATTTGACATTAATGTTGGAGACTTTCTTGGACTAAACATAGTCTAAAAAGAAATTATTGATCTAAAATCACTCCTGTGATCACCTGACAAGCCCAGGAACCCACATGGAATGTGCAAAACTGGCTGCATTGGAATTAGTATTTTAATCAAGAGACACTGAACCTCAAAGAGGTATCAAGAAACACATAACCCTCATTTTATGCATGTCTGCATGATAACTTCACATATCGGAGATAAAAGGTTACTGCAGAGTGTTCAGTTTCAGAAAGGCAATGGAGCTAGACTTGGAACGTACAAATGAATCATATTTCAGTAGTTTTGAAAAACAAAAGGACAAGAAAGCAATATGGACTGATAAAGCAAGGGTAATAAAGGATATCCTCCTGTACTATGTTAATTTCAGCAATCAATACTGGTGAAGAAGCAATTTATTAAAAACACTATTCACTGACAAACCAATGCTATCCACAAGCTTCACCAATCATGATGAAACAGTAAATCAGATAACCATTGGCACTCAGGTTTCATTCTCACAACTCAAGGACTCTAAAACTTTAAACTGCAACTATCTCTCCTTCCTATCATATAGATACCTTTTTCCTCTTTACTTTTTAAGCTTATTATCTGAAATGTGTGAATATGTTAGATGTTGCGTTTTCATTGGTTCTTTTTCCTGGTTTAATAGGTATTAAAACTTCAACCACTTTCACTCAAGAAAATCTTGGAATTGAACCACCTTCATTTTTCCTTTGGTTAACTAAATTTAATTGAATTATAATAGTTAGGTGTTAAAAAGAATTGTTGCGGCCAACATTCCTGGTTACCTGCTGCACCTGTGTGTTAGCTTTCTAAGTTTCAGGCACACGCACCAGAAGTCTCTCTGTTTTGCAGCTTTCTGCATTTTATCTTCATTTAAAGAACACTCTGCTCTCTTGTTCTCCCTTTCAAGATGAACTGCTTCATGTTTTCGAACATTAAACTCCATTTGCCAACTTTTTGCCCACTTACTTAACATATCAATATTTTTGTGTAAACTGCTTGTATCCCTTTTGCAACTTGCGTTTCCATCCATTTTTGTTTGTATTGGAATGTCTGGAATACTGTGAGTGTTTGTGGGGCAGGAATACTATTAGTGTAAGAGTATGATGAATACAAATTAATGTGACAGGAATACTATTAGTATCAGAGTGTCAGGAATACAATCAGAAATAGAGTTCCAGGAATATTGTTAGGAATGCTGTTCATACTGGAGTATCAGAATCACAATGAAAGTCTCAGGAATACTGTTATTGTTCATGTTATTTAGTCAGGAATGCTATTAGCGTTAGTATTATTGTGTTGGCAATACTTTTAGTTTATCAGGAATGCAGTTAGCATTGATGTTATTGGGTTAGTAGCACCATCTAGAGTATCAAAAAGTATTAGAGTATAGACATTAGTATTATTTGGTGGGAGTGGTATCAGACTGTCAGGAATACTGTTAGTGTTAATATTATTGGGTGAGCAATACTATTAGAATTAGCGTTATCGTGTCAGGAATACTGTTAGCATGTTAGAAATATTGTTAGGAATAGTGTTATTAGTTGGGGAATACTGTTTGTGTATTGTTAGTCAGTTTTAATGAAGAAAAGAACGAAGAATAAAAGAGAAGTACAGCACAGGAGTAGGTCCTTTGGTCCTCCAAGCCTCGCCAATCAAGCCTAACTAAATTAAATAACAAACCTTCTGATCTTATTCAGTCCGTATCGCTCTATACCCTCCCCATTCATGTAGCTATCCAGATGCCTCTTAAATGTCGCCAATGTGCCTGCTTCCACCACCTCTTCTGGCAGTGTGTTCTAGGTTCCTACCACACTGTGTGAAAAACTTCCCTTGCACATCTCCCTTAAACTATCCCCCTCTCACCTTGTACCTGTGTCCCCTTGTAATTGAAACTACAACTCTGGGAAAAAGCCTCTAATTAACCATACTATCTATGCCTCTTATAATTTTGGAATCCTCTATCAGGTCTCCTCTTGGCCGCTGTTTTTCCAGTGAAAACAATCCTCATCTTTTTAACCTTTCCTCATAGCCAACATCCTCGAGATCAGACAACTTCCTGGTGAACCTTCTCTCTACACTCTCTCCAAAGCTTCTAAGTCTTTCTGGTAATGTGGTGACCAAAACTGCACACAATACTTCAATGTGGCCTAACAAGGGTTTTATACAGTTGCAACATGCTTTGCCAACCTTTGTACTCCATGCCCTGGCTGATAAAATTCATATGGCCTTCTTAATCACCTTGGCCACCTTTGCCCCAGGAGGAGCAATTCCACTCCAGGAGATCCCAGATGGCCACAATTTCCCCTCACATTTGATCAACAATGTCCTCCAGTGCGTCTTCTCTCTTTCCTGCAGCTCCGCCCTAGACCTCCACCCCTCCTGGTCCTCACTTTCCACCCCACTAACCTCCAGATACAGCATATTATCCACCCCCATTTCTGCCATCTACAATCAGACCCCACCACCAGAGATATAATTCCCTCCCCATCCCTATTTGCGTTCTACAGAGACCATTCCCTCTGCTGCTCTCTCATTAGATCCAAGCCCCACGAACCCCCCCTCCCCCCCCAACCCACCCTCCACTCCCAGCAACTTCCCCTGCTGCAGCAAGAGGTGTTAAATCTGCGGCCACAAAGGATCCTTCCACATTGGGCAGAGATTTTCCTGCAGCTCCAAGCATGTCATCTACTGTGTCCATTGCTCTTGATGTGGTCTCCTCTACATTGGGGAATAAGGACACCAACTCGCTGGACACTTCAAAGAACATCTCTGGGACACATACGCTAAACAACCCCACCACCCTGGAGCCGACCACTTCAACTCTCCCTCCCACTATGCCAAGAACATTCAAGTCCTGGTGTCCTCCACTGCCATATTCTGGCCACCTGACGCCTGGAGGAAGCATACCTCATCTTTCGCCTTGGGACCTTCATACCATACAGCATCAACATCAACTTCACCAGTTTCCTCATCTCTCCACCCCCTCCTCATCTCTCACTCTCTCCTATCCTCATTCCCAAACACAATCTCCTCCCTCCCCCTTCCCTCTCGTCCCCCCTTACCCTCCCTCTCACTTACCCTTCCGCTAATTCCTCCTTACCCTCTCTCCCCTTCCTCCTCTCACCCATAATCCTCCCACATTCACCCCCTATCCCTCTGCATTTCCCCCTCTGCCCCCTTACCCTCCTTCACCCTTTTCCTCCACCACCCTCCCTACCCCTTTCCCTCTCCCTTTACTCCTTCCCTTCTTCCCCTCTCCCTATTCCCCTCCGTCCCCAGTTCACCCCTTCACGCTATCCCTCCCTCCCTCCCCCTTCCCTCTTTCTCCCTTCTCTCTCTCTCCTTGCCCTTACCACTCCCCCATCCCTCACCTCTCCCTCCCCTTTTCTCTTCCCTCCCTCTCCCCAACACTCTTTCCCTCCCCTTTTCCCTTTCTCCTTCCCTCCCATTTTACCCCCTTTCCCTCCCTCCCCTTCCCTCTTTTTCCTTCCTATTCCCACCTCCCTCATACTCTGGCATTCATCTTCCCTCTCCCTCACCGCATATCCTTCCCCTTTCCTTCCCCACTCCATCTCCCCAATCTCGTTCCCACTCATCCCTCTCCTTCCACCCTTCTCCCCCATTCGCACTTCCCATCATCCCCACTCCCCCTCCCACCCATTCCCACTCGCCATCCAACCCTCTCCCCCACACCCCTCCCTCCCACTGCCCCTCATTCCTCCCTACCCTTCACCCTCCCATATCCCCATCTCTCCTTCCCCAAACACCCTCCCTCCCTCTCCCCATCCCCTCCCTCCCTCTCCCCATCCCCTCCCTCCCTCTCCCCATCCCCTCCTTCACACCCATCTCTCCCGCATCCCCTCCCCGACTCTCCCATCCCTCCCCCTCTCTCCCACACTCCTTATCCCTCTGCCACACCACTCCCACACACTTCCCTCTCCCCACAAACCCCCACTTCACCCACACACCTCTCCCTCATTCCCCTCCCCACCCCCAAAACCCCTCATTCCCCCTATCCCCATAACCACTCTCACCCCCTCATCCCTCTCTCCCCACCCCTCACCACCTGAGTCACTCATCTCCCCACTCCCTCTTCCCCACACCCCCACACCCTCATCTCCCTAAATCCTTATACCTCCCACTCCCTCACCCCCAATCCCTCTTCCCCGCACTCACTTATCCCCCTTCCCCCTACTTCATCCTCTCCACTCCCTCACCGTCATCACCTCAATTCCTCATTTTGACACACTCTTATACCTCCCATTCCCTCATCCCAATCCCTCATCCTCCCACTTCCTCAACCTCTTCTCCCTCACCCATCACTCCCTCTCCCTCATCCCCTCACTCTCTCACCTCCACTCCCTCATCCCCTCACTCCTCATCCCCCACTCCCTCATCCCCTCACTCTCTCACTCCTCATCCCCACTCCCTCATCCCCTCACTCTCTCACTCCTCATCCCCACTCCCTCATCCCCTCACTCTCTCACTCCTCATCCCCCACTCCCTCATCCCCTCACTCTCTCATTCCTCATCCTCTCAATCCCACTCCCTCACTCCTCACTCTCTCACTCCTCATCCCTTCCCTTATTCCCCTCTCCCCCACCCACGTACTCCTTTACTCCTCCTCCCCCCCAACCACCAGCCGCACTCCCGGGGGCCTGTCCCTTTAAAACTTTGTCCGTTGCGTCGAGCTTCATGAATGAAGCCACATGACAAAAACATCATCTGACGTCTGGCCTCGGCACAAGCGCAAACACCGAGTTGGGGGGAAATTCCTTCAATTGTGAGAAAGGGGAGAAACCGGGCCGCCCGCCTGCCTGCCCCCCGCCGCCCCGGAGCCGCGCCGCTGTGTCGGGGAGTTCCCCAGGACTCGGTGAGTGGGGGGCTCGGCCTCTCTCAGGTGGGGGGGGGGGGGCGCCTGGGCCATAAACCGACAGCGTTCTGCTGAGTGTGCAAACGCAATGTGTGTGTGTGAGAAACAGTAACAGTGTGTGTGTGTGGAGAGAGGGAGGGAAGGAAGGACAGAGAGAGAGAGCTGCTGACTCATCATCAGGGTCACACCAACCTGAGCCAGGCAGCCTGGACACTGGGCTTTGCAATGGAGGGGACAAGGAGGCTGCTTTCACAAGGAAAACACTGCAATAGCTTCTCACAAACACCTTCTGTACACACTCTGTATGTCTGTGTGTGTGTGTGAGAGACTGAATCAGGGAGCTGCTGACTCAGGGTCCACACACACATACACAGTGCATTTACCACCTATGCTTCTGCTCAAATGGAGAAAACAGGGCAGGTTGATCATATGTTGTATGTGATAACACTCAAAATATTTGCCCTTTTAAAATGTGAGCATGTGTGTATACATAAAAATGAGAATTGCTGACTCAGGATGCAGCATCTAGCAGCAGACTCGTGTCCTGTGTTGGATAAAAGGGTACTTTTGCTTTAAAAGGATAGTATGATTATCTATTTGTATTTTTTTTTAACATGCTGCTTTTTTTACACCTGTTTTGGCTGATTCTGGGATAAGTGTCTGGCCAGACTAAGTCAGCAATAAATGTTTTCCTGAGGATGAATAGTAGTTTGATTTTGCAAAAGAAAATATTTTCAAAAATGTAATATGTATATATTAAAGATTTTAAAAAATTGATTACTGGTCAATAGCTGATTTATTAACAGGATCAAAAAAGTAATTTATACAGATGTGTACAAGTCAAACATGCTGACTAGGCTGTTGTTGAGTGTAAATAAGTGGTATTCTGTAATGTGTGCAGGAAAGTTGGTGACTCATAAGATGTAATGAGATGACCATAAGTACACATGTAGTCCTCGGGGATAATTGTGGTGGTAGTGGGGAATTTGGGAGTAAATGATGACTCATCTGTAGGGTCTTGTTCTCAGCATCTGGATTGGGTAGAAAGGGAAAAGCAGTGTGAGTATGCGACTCAGTTGTTGATTTATCAGCCTGACTCCAAAATCTGGCATTAAAGAGGAAGGTGAGATGGTAGTTATCTCTTTATGGTTTTTCCAAAATCAAATATTTTTAAAATGCACTTGCAGATGTACAGGAGAGCCACTATGTATTTAGTATGTTTTTAAATGTAAACAGAGAAAAGAGCAGCCGGGAATTAACTCTGGAGATGGATTGTCATTTGGTGGTCCAAGTTAACCAAGGTGATGTAAGGTTATATTTGTACCTTTATTGTATACACCTATTACCAGGTGAATTATTTTAATTATATGTAATGCAATTTACTTAAATTCTGAAGCTGTGATTTCAGAATGTTGTCTAACCTTTCTAATATCTAGTTAGCTGTGCTAAAACTACTTGGTGACTAGCTATTTAAACTTGTTCTTTAATTCTATCATCTTAGCAAATTATTTTAATAGCAAAATCTGTAAAAGACTTGTAATTTATTGGATGTATTTAATATACCCAACCCTGATGGAGAGGGAGTTAATAGATGTAATTCAATCTCTCGATTTTGCTGACACTGGTTAATTGGATGAACATCACTTCATCAGTTTGATATGATCCCTTCCACTGAGTGAATTACACCCTTGTTAAATTTTCCAGGTATCTGTTTTCTGCAACAGTATTTTATAACACTGTGCATGTGCACCAGCAGGAATCTGACTGATTCATCTGTGCTCAGCACAAAGCTAAACTTCAATGAAGGGAAGAAGTATGCTTGGATTTATTAAACATGATCATTTATGGTAGCAACATATCAAATTTCGTTTTGTCACGTATCCCTTCTACATAGCTACTGTATTTTAAAGCTCCCCATATAAAACAAACATTTATGCCAAGACTAGACATTCGATGCCTTATTATTGTTCTTGACTTCCAAGTTTTTGAATTGTAGCAGTCATTTCCAAAGTCTATAGTCGGTATACTTAATGAATATGAAGTTTCTAACAAGAATATTTGTAGTTTGTTTTTAAAGGCTTTGATTACACTTTGTGCTTGTACTCATTCACCCCTAATTGTCTATTTATTTGATAGTTTGGGAGTCAAATATTCTGCATTGGGAGTCTGATAGTGTGGCTATATTTCTCAACTCCATGTATGTATCAAGAACTCAGTCCTTCCTTTAGTAATTCACTGGCATTCTGATTGTACTCCTGACATATGTGTTACAACAACATGCACAGTTGCCAAATGCCTGGAACTAATTTCTGAGAGGTTGCAGGGCAAGGTGATTGAACTCCTGGTTTTAGTCACACCCTTACTACTTCATCACACAAAAATGTTTTGCCTATTACTAAAATTAGTGCTTCTAACATTTTGTTTGGGATTTTTAAAATGTAGACATTGTGCTGTGCTTTATGAAATGATGCTTAGATTTACTTAACAAGACTGGAACTTGAACACTGTCATTTCTGGACTTTTAAAAAATCTTCAAGCAACTTAAAATGGAGTCTTACATTCAATAAAACACAATATGGTATTGCAGTATAAGTTAAATTTGCCGTCTGACTTGCATGTAGCTTCCTTATTTAAGGAAAAGGAAGTTAGGAGCTGACACCCATTGCATAGAGTACCAAAGTTGCAACGAAGAATTAAAGATGCCGAGTTTGGATTTTTAAAACTTCAACTCTTTTTGTTAAGAGGGAGTTATGGCCTTACACTCTTTTGAGGTCCCACATGAGAAAGAAGAAATTAGTATAGAAACCTGTATTGTGGACCTTTTGGTTTTAACACTATAGGAATGAGAGAGTTTCAGTGATGCACTAATTTCAGTTGTGTTGATGAAATCTTGAGGAGAAAGTGAGGACTGCAGATGCTGGAGATCAGAGCTGAAAATGTGTTGCTGGAAGAGCGCAGCAGGTCAGGCAGCATCCAAGGAACAGGGGAATCGACATATCGGGCATAAGCCCTTCTTCAGGAATGAGGAAAGTGTGTACAGCAGGCTAAGATAAAAGGTAGGGAGGAGGGACTCGGGGGAGGGGCGTTGGAAATGCAATAGGTAGGAGGTCAAGGTGAGGGTGATAGGCCGGAGTGGGGTGGGGGTGGAGAGGTCAGGAAGAAGATTGCAGGTTAGGAAGGCGGTGCTGAGTTCGAGGGATTTGACTGAGACAAGATGGGGGGAGGGGAAACTGGAGAAATCTAAGTTCATCCCTTGTGGTTGGAGGATTCCTAGGCAGAAGATGAGGCGCTCTTCCTCCAACCGTCGTGTTATGTTATGTTGGTGCTTACCTCTGATGCAAAAGCCTCTATTATAAAAAAGATATGTGACTTAAGGGGCTTAACAGGAAAATGCAGGGAGAATGTTTCTCCTTCCTGGGAGAATTGAGGACCAGAGGGTGTGGCCTTCATTAAGAGGCACCAGTTTAAAACTGAGGGGAGAGTTCTGCTGAGGGTTGCAAACCGTTTGGAGCTCCTTGTCACAGAGTTGTGGGAAGAGAGTCCTTGTGTGCATTTTAAGGCTGAGAAAGATTATTGATTATTGGGAAATTGTAGGTTACATGGAAAACACAGGAAAGTAGACGTAAGGGATCTAGAATGAACCTGTTGAATGGCAGCGCAGGCTTGAGGGACTGAATGGCCTGCTACTCTTCCTGTTTCTGACAGGCGTACGGACTTGAGGGGTTGTTTCAATCATTTTGGAACAAAAATAGAGCTACAAGTTGAACAGAAAAGCAGAGTTGTAAGGGGACAATTGAAACAATGAGGTGATGCTGAAATTGTGTTTGAGGTCTCAGTAATGTTGATAATTTGTGGTTTTGATGGACCAGCTCCATAATTAGCCCTCCAGTTTGTGTGATTCAAGTTCAATTAGCCTTGACAGTGGACTGCAGGTCTTATATGCCGTACACTGAACTGTACTTGAACATTGTTTTTGATGACCAACATTTGCATTCAGAAATTTTAAGATAATTGGCAATAGAACCTGAGGTGAGAGGACAGGGCTGGGGTGGGGGGAGGAGTGGAACGGGGAGTTTTTTTTCCACAGTATGTAATTAAGTTCAGAACACATTGCTTAAGAACGTCAGGGTGAACTGTCACTTTCAAAAAGGGAACTGGATAATTATCTGAAGAGAAAACTGTTTGCAGGGCTACCGAGGAAAGGATGGGGAAGTGGGACTGGCTAAAGTACGCTAACCAATTGATGGTTCTACAATTTTAATTGGATTAAAGCTACACTGAAAGTAGCACCTTTTCTGTTGAAAAGGGGACATCACCATACTGCCACTGAGTAGGACTTTTCGGGGGTGGGAGGGGGAACAATATGCTTATCCTGAGCAGTGTTAGTGGAATAGTTGAAACTAACTGTTTGTCTTCAATCTTTCACAGACTTGTTGCTTCTATCAAAAATATGATTTTGGAGATATTGTAGCTTGGGGAATGTCTGGAAAATAGCTGTTGTGTTGTAGCACAAGAAGGTATTGGTCAGCTTGTGTATAGAAGAGCAGGGCAACCTGTTGTTAAAAAGTTGAAACAATAGAAATATTCAGCATATCAGTCAGGATGTGTGGAAAGAACAGATCAGCTAATATCTGGGCTGTAGATATTTTGTCAGAATTGGCGAGCCTGTATTTGAAAGGATAACACATCTTTTCTCTCCACAGGTGCTGACTGGCCTGCGGGGAATTTCAAGAGTAACCTGTGTGTTTTTATTTCTGATATCCAATGTCTTCAGCTTTTATAAATAAAGCAAAGAACTGTGGATGCTAGCGATCTGAAACAGAAATTGCTGGTGAAACTCGGCAGGTCTGGCAGCATCAGTGGGGAGAAAGCAGTTAACATTTCAAGCCCAGTAACTCTTCATCAGAACCTTCTGAACATTATCGTCATCTTTTATTTGCTTTTCATTTGTGGTCAGGGTTGTTTTGCAAGCTTGCAAATGCTTGAAGTCTTTTTGCTACAATCTTCAAAATAGAATGAAAAATATATAGGGTAAGAAAAAGTTTAGTTCTTTGAAAAAAAATACACTTATTGCTGCTGACGTTCGCTGTGCTACCCCAACCTGTGTGTGCAGCTGATAACTGTCTCTCTGCCCTTCCTTCCTGAATGTCAACAGATAGCAATTTCTGTTCTGAGGTTTTGCACGTTTGTGCTACAGATAGAACTGTTATTACTGGGCTGCACATGCTCACTTTTGCTGCTTGCTTTTTGTGGGGAGAAGGGAGCGGTGGTGGTAAAGGAAGAATTAAATTTCTACTTCCTCTTCAAGTCGTGTATTCATTATCTGAATTTCCACAGCCTGTTAGTTCTCTTTTTCTGGTTCCTGTTATCTTCCAGTTTTTAAAAGCTGCCATTACTATTTATTTTACCTGGATTTTAAAAGCAGATGCTGAGCCTGGAATCTCAAAAATGTGCTTTTCACTTTTCCTGGCCTGTGTTCTGATGATGCTGAATCCTAGTGTAACAATTTATACAGAGTGAATACTAATGATTGTAGCATTCCTGCTTCAATCACAAGAATTTTTAAAAAAAAAGAGGTCAGGTACCCCAAGGGATTTATAGAATTTTTATAGAATCCCCATAGTGTGGAAATGCGCTTTTTGGCCCAACAAATCCACATTGACCCACTGAAGAGTTACCCACCCAGACCCAATCCTCTATAATGCAGCTAACCTACACATCCCTGAACACTATATGGGCATTGTAGCTGGCCAACCCACCTGACCTGCGCATCTTCGGATTGTGGGAGGAAACCGGAGCACCTGAAGTAAACCCATGAAGACACTGGGAGAATGTGCAAACTCCACAGAGGCAGTTACCCGAGGCTGGAATCGAATCCTGGTCCCTGGTGCTGTGAGGCAGCAGTCCTGACCACTGAGCCATTGTGCACCCCACGGAGTTTTCTTTGCCTAAAGTGCTAATGATTTTCTGTTTTACTTTCTTAATAATGAAGGGTCTGTCGTAAACTTGGAAATTCATTTCACAAATTTAGACACTGAAAAGGGAAAGTTATAGTGGTTACATAACAGCTACATTAAATTAATCCTTCCCAACACAGATTTACTACAGAACAGGAGGAGGCTATTCAGTCCATTGAATAAGCAGTTCATCTGATAAATTCTCCTGCCTTCTCCATGTAACCATGCACATTGGTATCTGAAGAGAAACAGTCTTAACACCCATTGAAATGTTTCAATTGAACCTGCCTACTCTGTACTTTCAGACTGTACATTCCAGGCCTCAACCAGTCCCCTTGTGAAAGAATTTTCTTTTTCTCTGTTTGTTCCCTTTTTTTTCTGTTCACAAATTGGACACACTCTCCCCATTTAACCTGGCCTGACATGCCATAATTTACTCTTCTCTTCTTACAGTGCAATTTTTTGGATGTAGGTTTGCTCGCTGAGTTGGAAGGTTCTTTTCCAGACATTTTGTCACCCTACTAGGTACCATCTTCAGTGGGCCTCCAGGTGAAACACTGCTGATAATCTCTCCTTTCTATTTTTCAAGTTTCATATCACCTGCAAACTTTGAAATTGTCCTTTGTGCACTAAGATTTAGGTTAATAACGTACATCAGGAAAAGCAACACTGACACTTAAGGAAACTGGGCTCTGCACTTCCTCCAGCCTTTTAAAAACATCCATAACCACTATTCGTTGCTTTCATTTGCTCATGCAACTCTATGTTGTTCCCGTTGTCCCTTGTATTCTGTGAGCTAATACTTTTTGTCTCTGTTGTGTAGCACCGTATCAAAAGTCTTTTGGAAGTCCATGCACATTGCGTTAGGGACCTTGACCTCACCAACACACTCTCTCTCTTATTGCTTCAAAAAATAGCCCAACCAGTTAGATAGACTTGACATTCCCTTAAATGCATGCCAGCTTTGGTTAATTAACCTGCATTTGTTCACGTGACGAGTTTTGTACCAAATGATGTCTTCCGAGAGGTTTTCTACCACAACATTAAACTGAGTGCCCTACTATCACAATCTCTTTTGAACAAAGATCTAATTTTTTTTCTTGTATTGTTTAATCATATGGTATCTCAAATGAGTCTAAGGAAGACTTCGAAGTTGTCAGTGCTTCTGCAGGTTTTACACTCATTCCTCTCCATATCCTTGAATGCACCTCATTAGACTTGGTGCCTTGTCCACTTGAGTATGGTCAGCCTATCTGTTACTTCTGTCTTCTTCAATTACCACCTGCTGGATCAGGCAAGGACATCCTAAGCTGGAGCTAGGTTTGCACTGTGCTCTCTGTTCTTGTGGTGTTAATGTTATTTCAGTCTGCCAGTTTGCTTTCAGCTGCAATAATCTGAGACAGGCTTGGCTGTGTCTTTCTTTTGAGATGCAGCAAGACATCCCAGTCATTGGAGCTGCCATTTTCCTTTTATTCAGCTGAGACTGATCGTGCTTATGTGAACTCTCTGACCTAGTTTCAGTCGATCCACCTTTCTATGCCATCTTTTATATTCGGTGAATATGGGAAGTTGATGATGTGGTGGGTTTTAATTTGACTGTGGGCAGGTTTGCGATGCAGGATGACTCCCACAGAGTGGGTTCACTTCCCATGCAGGCTAAGATAATCATGAAGGACCTGATTTCTCAAACCACCTGGGGTGTGGTGACTCTCTGATTAATTGCCCTTTCAGTCCTCGCTCTTAGAGCAGCCTTACAGTCCTCCGGGAAGAGAGCAAATCTTCCTTACCCTGAGGAAAGTCCCGCATTGAGAAATGAATTCCAAATAGTAAAGTGGAAGTGTTCTTTGTAGTGGATTGGCGTGCGGTTGTTTTTGTTTTTTCTCTATGATTGGAGAATATTGGTTGAACCGATTTTAGATTGAAGTACATTCCTAAAGTAAACCCTTACAAATTTTTCTAAAGGTTTGGTGTTGCAGTGTGCCATGTTCAAATTGCATGGTTTGCTGTTAGAATATATCTCATGCTATTTTAGATGAGGAAAGGGGTGTGGAGGTATGGGGAGGCAAAACATTCCTCTAAACAGGGAGGGAAAGGCATCTGGATTGCCTCTGTTTACTTGTGGTTGAAAAAGGAACCACAGAGGCCAGCTTTCTTGCCTTCTCGGAAATTTTGTGTGGGAGGAAGGAAGAGAAATGTTTTTAAATCCTTGTGATGAGGGCACATTGTACTTTCTTGCATTTTTGCTGGGAATATACTTTAACCTCAATTGTACTTTCAAGATGGTACTGCACGGAAGAAAGCAAGTTATGTTTGTATGCTACTAGGAAAAGTAAATAGAGAATATGATAGTTTGCATGAGGTGGAATTGCTGAGTCATCAGAATTGCACAATTGAACAAATACCATCCCGGTCGCCACCCCCTCTATCAAGGCAATAAACTGTAATCCATACTACAAGAATGAATGGTGCTTGGAATGTGATAGTGTTTGTGTGGAAGGCCAAGATGTTTCAGTAGGCACTGTAATATGCAAAGTGCATTTAATATGCAGCTTATTCTTTCCCAACCTCATTTTTAGCTATGTGCTGTGGTATGACTTGAGATTTTACAAGTCATGCAGTATTCTAGATTACCACCCAGACTGGCATTTGGTACCTTTTTAAATGAGGCTGTTGGTATGGATCGACACTGTCCTGAAGAAACAAGACCAGGCAAAGGGCTGCTGTATGTTGATGGACGCATGTATTGCTTGCAAGAATAGTGGTTTTAGGTGTGCAGGAAACTGGTTTCCTGTGGTGCATATTGTTGGTATTCATACCAAGATTACTTGGTACAGTGCAACTGTTTATTTTTACTATGTTCTAAATTAAAATTGAATTGTTGTGTAGTCTTTGTCAAGCCATTTGTATGACTACTTAACTGTTGCTATGATTTTCAGATTTATTAGTGGTACCTGGTGGAGAAGTGGCACCAGGGTTGACGGTCAGTCATAGAGTCAGAGATGTACAGCACGGAAACAGGCCCTTCGGTCCAACTTGTCCATGTCAACCAGATATCCCAACCCAATCTAGTCCCACTTGCCAGCAGCCAGCCCATATCCCTCCAAAGCCTTCCTATTCCTATACCTAATCCAGATGCCTTTTAAATGTTGCAATTGTACCAGCCTCCACCACTTCCTCTGGCAGCTCATTCCATACATGTACCACTCTCTGCATTTAATAAGTTGTCCTTTAGGTCTCTTTTATATCTTTCCCCCCCACCCCCACCCTAAACTTACTCCCCCACTCCAGTTTTGATGTAACTGGAATATACAATTCAAAAACTTTGTCTATTTTATCCTATCCATGCACTCCCATGATTTCTTAAGCCTCTATAAGGTCACTTCTCAGTCTCTGATGCTGCAAGGAAAATAGCCCTTGCCTATTCAATCTCTCCATATAGCTCAATTCCTCCAACCCTGGCAATATACTTGTAAATCTCTTCTGAACCTTTTTAAGTTTAACAACATCCTTCCGCTAAGAAGGAGACCAGAATTGCTCGAAATATTCCCAAAGTGGCCTAACCAACGTCCTGTACAGCCACAACAGGACCTCCCAACTCCTGTATTACATACTCTGACCAATAAAGATCTTATTGAATTTTGGCGCAGAGGCCATTTGACCTCTTCCTGCTCCTGTTCCTTTGCAATTCTGTACCAACTCGTGTTCAGTACGAAGCTGAAGACCAGCAATTCGTAAATGGCAGATTATAGTTCAAGATAATTTTCCGTGCGTAAATAACTCGGGGCAGGAAATGTCTGTTACCAATACTGTACAGCTCAGTGTTTGAAGCTGATCTGAGTGCGCACACAGTTTCACTTCTCATGTTTGTGTTGGAACCCTGGACAGCCGTACCCCTCTGTTGAAATAGGTACATTCTGTAATATGACAGTCTTCAAAATTTATTTCTTTTGGAAGGCATGTGCCATTTGCTCTTTATTCAAATCCTGTGATTTTGAGCAAAAGTGCTGCTGCTAAGTCAAGGGCACGATTCAATGGATTGTGGTTTCCAGCCCTTCTCTGGGGTTTGAGCGCACAATCTAAGCTGACAACTTCAGCTTTGCACACTGTGGAGTTAAGGCAGGTTTTGGATTTGAAACACTATTATCTGGTTGTTTATGTCTTTGATTTTGGTATTGTGCTGCCTGAAATGTTTCCTTACATCATGATGGTTGACTAGATTTTCAAAAATGTTCCATTTTTCATAAAGTCCCGAGGTCGTGACAAGTGCCTCATAAATGAAAGAATATTTAATTCCATTTGAAACTGTTCAAATATAACCCCCAATCTTAATTTATTATTTAATGCTGTATGATGATTTTGTTTAAAGCAAATGCTATTATGGTGCCACCTCCAGTCATATCTCGAATGAGACTCCAGCTCTGTAGTTGAGTAGGATTGTGGCAACTTAACCTTTTTTCATAAGGTAATACTTCAATAACTGAGGAAAAGTAAAAGGGCAGCATGGTGGTTTAACAGTTAGATTAGATTCCCTACAATGTGGAAACAGGCCCTTCAGCCCAACAAGTCCACACCGACCCTCCGAAGAGTAACCCACCCAGACCCATTTCCCTCTGACTTATGCACCTAACACAATGGGCAATTTAACATGGCCAATCCACCTGGCCTCCTCATCTTTGGGCTGTGGGAGGAAACCAGAGCACCCGTAGGAAACCCATGCAGACTCTGGGAGAATGAGCAAAATCCATACACGCAGTCACCCGAGGCTGGAATCAAAACTGGGACTTTGGTGCTGTAAGGTAGCAGTGCTAGCCACTGTGCCGCCCCTCATTACTAATTAGCATTGCTGCCTTACAGCACCAGGGATTCGAGTTTGATTCCAGCCTCGGGTGATTGACCGTGTGGAGTTTGCACATTCTTCCTGTGTCTGTATGGGTTTTTTCCCACACTCCAAAAGTGTGCAGGTTCGGTGGATTGGCCATGCTAAATTGCTGTAGTGTCCTGGAATGTGCAGGCTAGGTGGATTTTCCATGGGTAATGCAAGATTACAGGGATAAGGTAGAATAGGTTGTGGGTGGGATGCTCTTTGGAAGGTCAATGTGCCAATTGGCCTGCTTTCATATTGTAAGAGTTTCTATGATAATGCCAGTTAATGCACAAGAGTTTGCAAGTGTGGCTCTGAAAGTGTTGCATCATTTAATTGTTATAGTGGTCCATACTTGCTAATTATACTTGTGTCCCTTTACTACCTAATGGCCATGCAGGCTTTCTATTAGATGTTTTGAGCACATTTTGAGTATTCAAGATTAAATATTCACGATAGTCCCTCTGTAACCTGATACAAAATAAGACCAGCACAATTATTTGTTGATATTCTCATTGCAGGAAGCTTTTTCGTTTGAACAGTTAAGATGAGGTGAAAATGGCAATGCTTTTTAAAAGACAAGCACGATTCTTTTTTTAAAAAAAAGTCTTATTTCTGACATTGAGCTACAATATACAGTAAATTGCAACTGCACCCCACACAACTGTTTGGAAGTGTTGATGTTTTGAAAATTCTTAAAAACCCATTTGGGAGAAATATATTTTCTTCCAAATGTAACTTGACAAAGTTTGACACTGGTCCACACTGTTCTGTTGCTTTCAGGTAGTTTCTTGACCTATGTCAGTTAATTTACTGGAGTCCTGTGCAGCTCGAAGATTGTTTCAGGCCCTTCTGTTTTAAAGTTTTTTTTTCCCCCTTCCCTCATTGTTCTTATAATTGATGAAGGTGTCCCTTTCACCCAAATGTTTAACGTTATCTATGTGCCTTTTCAAATGAGTTCTATGGGGGCTTTAGTGGCACAATAGTAATATCCCTACCTCTGAGCCAAGAGACTCAGTTTCAAGTCCCACCTACTCCATTTATTAAGTCTATAAATAAAGTCTATTTACAAGATCAGTTAGCAAATTCACAATGAATGAAACTTAATACATTTCAATCCTTTTATAATGCTGCAATCAATTCCTGAAAATTGGCACAATATCTCTACCACTGATTGGGATTTGTTACTATGCTGTGATCCTCGCATGATCACTCCATTTCAGTTCAGCAAATGATTTCACAACTCAGTAGTTACATGAGACTCTTAAAGAATAGGGCTGTTATCCTGAAGTATTCACATGATTGAATACACCCCCCTGAAATTTTCAAAGTTAATTTTGAAATTCTAGGAACCAACATATTTGCTCAATTTCAAAATGTATGATAGCATCTCCCTTATACAGACATCTTTGATTTTAGTAATCAGTTCTCTCTTGCAAATTTAACAAAAACGAAAAAATGAGTTCATGTAGTTTTGCAGCACCGAAAATGTTCAGTTTGGCCTCTCGTTCCTGGTGACAGCTCTCCTTTAAAAGCTATGCAGTTAATCCCTCCTTTCCCTTCACCTACTTCTCTGCAAATTTGGCTTTAGGATCTATCCACGTCACTTCTGAAGACTTCTGATCTGCTTACACCACCCTTTTCAGTCAATATGCTCCAGATCTGTGATTTGCTACTACTATGTTTATAAGAAATACATTCTCCTCTGATTATTTTGCCCAAGTTTGGATCAAAAGCTAAAGTGTTTTTTTTTTCTTGAAGTTTGTGTACAAGATGGCAAACTTCGCAAATCTCAAACCTCAGAATCTTATCTTGGTTGTCTGCTTTAGTTTGACATGCAAAACATGACTCAAAAAATCAAAGCAACACTTTGAACTTTCAAATAGGTTGGAAAAAAGACATTTATGGTTTTAAATCTCCTAATCATTTAGTTGCAGGAGAGCTTATTGTTCTAATTTATTTGGAATATTTTTCATTTATTTAAGAATGTGTTGGGAACCTGTACAAACATTTAATATTACAGCCTCGGAGGTGAATATATATTTTTTTCTCTGGCATTCCTGCTGATTATGCACCTTTTTTTTTGCTTCCATCAAGCACTTTCCAAAGCTCCCTGTGCTCTTTTTATTCATTTTTCAAAAGTAGAAGTACCTTGACCCACTTCCCAAAACTGCAATGTCCTATTTTTACAGATGTATAGACATTCTAGTCAGTAGACACTTGACTTTGCCGGGATCCTGACTGAGCGCTGGTGAATTTTCACATAGTGAAGGCACCTTTGCACAAAGTTCTATACATGATTCGTTGTGGCCATTGCTGACTTCATTTTGTTGTAGTATGCTGTATTGGCATACCCTGTATTTGGTGTTAAGTTGTTTTTCTTTTTATGTGATTGCCTTTTTTTTAAAATCAGTGCACTCTTGTTCCATTTGACCTTTGTGTTGAACTATGATTTGTGCTCAGCTTATGGTGTTGGTGTTGCTGTCTTTTCCTTGAGGTGGACTTTCGTTCTGCTCAAGGATTCTGCTGTCAAACTTCCACCTCATGTAAGAGGGTGACAACCAATTCTGGGGTTCTAATGCACATTTTATCTTGCTTCACCAAGTCATTATGTTGTGAGGCTTCTAAACAGAAGACATCCAGAAAAATACTAATTTTTTTTCCCTCTGAAACTTTCATCTTCATCAGTTTCTTTGATCCTAACTCTACAAGTTAAGGAACTGTCCAACCTCTTATTGACCTCTAGGCATGCATACAGCTGTAGCTCGTTCATTATGGTATAGCAACGTTATTGTGAACAAAATCTTCACAGAAAGGAGGTACTTCTTACTGAACTTGCTGATGGGCAATCTGTTCGCTATATTTGGAAACAGACTGCGTTCATGTAGCTCCTTTTTAATGTAAATGAATATCCAAAAACACTTCATTGGAGTGCTGTCAAAATTTAATGCCAAACTTCTTTAGGAGACGTTGGAGCAAATGGCCAAAGTTTGGTCATTAGAGGTTGATTTTGAGAGGTGCTTTTTAAATGAGGAAGAGTAGACCAGTTAAGGGGGTCTAGGGCTGGAATTGAATAGCTAGAGGATTCCGCAGTTGCATGATGGAACTATTATCATCTGTGATAGGACGCAGTCCTCTGGATGGTTTAGTGAAGGAGATTAGAGATTGGGAGGTACGCAAACACAGGGCGAATGTTGAGCTATGGTTTTATTTTAACCAGGCACCAATTTCAGTCAGCAAACACTGGAATATAATGACTAGGCGTTGGACCAAGTTAGGATTGGGGCAGCACAAAGGAGTCTCCTTTGGAGAGGGAGAGGGGAGGCAATGACAGCACCTGAAGACAATGGTTTTTAGACTTCAGAAGGCATTTCTTCTTGTCTGATACTGGATATAGTTTCTTTTTTTTTAAGTTGTTTTTAACAACTCTTAGTCAGGCTGAGGGCTTGAATGGTGCCGAATTTGTTTGATGTGCACAGGAGGGTTTCTTCAAACACTGTAACTAGCCCAACTAGGGAAGAGCTGTACTAACCTTGGAACTGGGGAATGTGTCTGGTCAGTTGATGTTTTGGTAGGGCAGCATTTTGGGAGCAGTGGTCATAAGTATTAAGTTTTTAAGATAATTATGGATAAGGATCCTGGTCCTTTGGTGAATGTGTTTAAATTTGGGGAAGACTTAACAGTATCCAGCAGGAACTGGAGACATTAGTTTGGGGATGGCTGTTTGAGGAGCAATCCACATCTGATGTTTGGGAGTCTTTTTTTTAAAAGGCTTGTTGATTGGAGTTCAGGGCGTGACACGTTTCTGTGAGGATGAAAGATAAGGATGGCAAGACTCGGAATCCAAGGATGACGAAATATTGAAAAATTAATGGAAAAAAAGGAAGCATACATAAGGTTTAGGAAACTAGAATCAGACAAAGCCTTTGAATGTAAAAGGAGGAGGAAAGTACTTAAGGAATTAAGAGGGCTAAACAGGCCATGAAATATCCTTGGCAAACACGATTAAGGAGAATTCCAAGGTTTTTTTTTACTTATGTGAGAGCAAGTCGGTAAGTAGGTTCAGTCAAAGATAAAGGAGGGAACTTGTGTGGTGCTAGAGGGAGTGGGTGATGCCCTTTATGGGTACTTTGCATAAGTATTCACCAAGGAGAAGGGTGCGGATGATAAAATTAGAGAATGGTACTATGATATTTTAGATCATGTCAAATTAATCAAGGTAGTAGTGTTGGGTGTTTTGAAAATCTTTTTAGGGTAGACCAGTTCTCAGGACACTGACTGACTGGCAAGGGAGGAGATTGCTGGATCCTTCAGAGGTCATTGTCTCCTCTGTAGCCAAAGATGAGATCCCAGAAGACAGGAGAATAAACCAGTGTTGTTCCTTTTTGTTTGAGAAGGGCAACAGGGAAAATCCGTGAAACTTATAGGTCAGTAAGCATCACATCAGCCGTAGGGAAATTGGAGAAGATTCTTTCAAACAGGATTTGCTCATTTTTGGAAAATAATGGACTTGAAGCATGGCTTTATTGCCAGGGAGGTCTTGTCTGATAAATTTGATTGTTTTTTTTAAGGGAGAGATGAAGATAACTGTGGGTGGGGCAGTGAATGTTTTAATGAAACATTTGACAAGGTCCTTAATGGCAGACTGGTCCAGAAGATTGTCACGTGTGGTCCACGGTAAGTTGGATACAAAATTGGCTTAGTCATAGATGACAGAGGATAGTTGTGGATGGGTTTTTGTTTATTGACATTGGTAACCAGTGGTGTTTCATAAAGATCAGTGCTGGGACCTCTCTCTGTGACACATTAATCAATCCACTTACATCATTTGCAAGTTTGTAATCGAGATGATAATTGACAGAGTTGTGAATAGTGAGGAAGGTCGGCAAAGGATACAGCAGAGTATGGATTGGTAGGAAGGCTGGGGAGAGAAATGAGCTTAATCAGATAAGTGTGAGGTGATTTATTTTGTAGATCCAATGCAAGGAATCTATACAGGTCATGGCAAGACCCTTGGGAGCATGACAGGAAAGTTGGACTGCAAATACATAGTTCCCTGAGATTGGCAACATAAATGGATAAGGTGGTAATGAAGGCACAGGCATTCTTGCACTCATCAGCTAGGGCATTGAATATAAAAGTTGGCACATTGAAGCTATATAAGACTTCAGTTTGGGCACACTTGGCGTATTGTGTGTAATTCTGGACGTCACTATGGGAATGATGTGGAGCCTTTGGAGAGGGTTCAAAAAGTTTACCAGGATGTTGCATGGATTGGAGTGTATTAGTTATGAGGAGAGGTTGGACAAACTTGGATTGTTTTTGCTAGTGTGTAGGAAGCTGAGGGGTGTCTAAATAGAAGTACTTTAAGTTTTAAAAGAAACATAGATAATGTGGATAGTCAGTCTTTCTCCTAGGGTGAAAATATCAAATGCTCGGCAGCAGAGTGGCTCAGTGGTCAGCACCGCTGCCTCGCAGCACCAGGGTAGACGGGTAGGAGGCTGGAAGAACAGCAAGCCAGGGAGCATCAGGAGGTAGAGAAGTCAATTTATCTGCAACTACCCCTACAGCCACCCCCAGTCCTGAAGAAGGGTTACACCAGAAACGTTGACTTCTCCACTTCCTGATGCTGCCTGGCTTGCTGTGTTCTTCCAGCCTCCTGCTTGTCTACCTTGGATTCCAGCATCTGTAGTTTTTTTTGTCTCACAGTGCCAGGGACATAGGTTTGACTCCAGCTTCTGGCAACTGTCTGTGTGGAATTTGTACATTCTTCTTGTGTCTGTGCGGGTTTCTGTAGATGTTCAAGTTACATGGATTGGCCATGCTAAATTAGCCATAATGTTCAACAATGTGTAGGTTAGGTGCGTTAGTCATGGGAAATGTGGGATTACAGGAATAGGGTAGGGTGATGGGTCTGGGTGGGAGTATCTTCAGAGAGTTGGTATAGACTTGTTGGGCCGAATGACTATGTAAAGATTTAAGGTGAGGGCAGGAAAGCTTTTAAAGGAGATAAGTCAGGAAAGCCTTTTTTTTAAACTGAATGTGGTAGGTGCTTGGAATGTACTGCCAGGGCAGGTGCTAGAAGCCGATACAATAGCAATGTTTAAGAGGTATTTAAGTAGTCACGTGAACAGGTGGGGAATAGAGGGATATGGACTATGTGCAGGTAGGTGCGATTAGTTTTGAGTAGCTTCATGGTCAGCACAGGCATGCTGGGCTGAAGGGCTTGTTTCTGTGCTGTACTGTTCTGCAGATATTGAATAAACAGCTTGCTGATTTTATAAATGCTGGAAGGAATGAGAAGTTTGTGGCAAGCCAGTGCTGGGTGTTACTACTTTCTGCAGATGAAGGTAGGACCTGATGTTGCTTTGTGATCCAGCAATAAATGCTAAATCAGTTGTTCGTGCATATTCAAGACTCCAAACCTCAGACTTGAGGGGGCACAGGGCTCTGCCTTATTGGGGTGGGGACCATGCTTGGGAGAGAGAGTGGTAGTGTAAAGATGGGAGTTGTCCTTTTTCTGGTGGGGTGGCAGAAATGGAGCATCCACCCTGGAGGAATATCTAAGGTGGGGAGGAATAGTTGTAATAGAGACTGGGACCTCCACAGCATCAGAGTCATAGTACAGCATAGAAACAGATCATTCGGTCAAACTCGTCCATGCTTACCAACTATCCTAAATTAATCTAGTTTCAATTGCTAGCACCTGGCCCATATTCCTTTAAACCCTTCTTATACATATACCCATCCAGATGCCTTTAAAATGTTGCAATTGTACTAGTCTCCATTACTTCCTCTGGCAGCTCATTCCATACATGCACCACCCTCTGTGTGAAAAAGTTGCTCTTTCGGCCTCTTTTATATCTTTCCCCTCTCACCTTAAACCTGTGTCCTCTCATTTTGGGTTCCCCCATCCATGCCTTTCATGATTTTTATCAACCTCTATAAGGTCGTCCCTCAGCCTCCACTCCAGTGTCTCCCTATAGCTCAAACCCTCCAACTCTGGCAACATCCTTGTAAATCTTTTCTGAATGCTTTCAAATTTCACAACATCCTTTCTTTAGCAGGGAGACCACAATTGCAGGCAGTATTCCAAATGTGGCCTAACCAATATCCTGTACAGAAGATGGAAATGGGATGAGAGGGTGAGGGTGAAGGGTTCACAGCTATGAAATGCAATAGTTAGTTGCGAGGGCCTGAGGCAAGGTGGTTCATACTTGGAAAGGGCATTCAAAAGTGAATTGGGATATTACAATTCCCAGGAATGGTCATAGAGGGAACTCATGGAACGGTGTGTCCCAGCTCTGTATTTGAAGAATATGTCGGTGCTCTGTGTTGAGTGTGGCTACAAAAAAAATCAACAGGCATGAATCTTACATTCTGCACTTTCAGCAGAAGATGAACAGCAGAGTCAGCTAATTTATACCCAAAGCATCCTGAGAATGAACAACTTTAACCATTTCATTACTTCCAGCTGCAGCAAAGATCTGCAAACATAAGGAAGTACTACACAAAAGCTATAACTGTGAAAGAATTAAGTTGCGTTCAAATCTTGGGTGTGCCTCTGTTATTTTCTAGTTACTAACATCAGCTTTTCTACTGTATTGAAGGTTTCATTTCAAAGTGATATTTATTTGAGGGAGAAATGCATTTTTACGTTGTGCCTTGGAGCAGGGATTGGTGAGAATATGTTTTGAGGTGCCTTTTCAGGAGGCAGCTACAGGATCTGATTGTGATAGCCTGAGGAGAATCTACTGTCTTGGCTGAAGACTCCAATCCAACTGGTTGAAAAAGCCACTTTTAAGGAAAAGGAAACTGTCAATCAAACTCCTCTCTGAAAACAAAAAAATGAATGAATTAAGGAAGTAAGATATTTCCTTGTGTATGCATATTACTTTTGTTATGAGATCCTTCGTATCGCAATTATTTGTACTAATTGTTGTACTGAAAAGCAACTATGCCAATTTGTTGTTTTGTTTCAAATTTAAATTGTTCCTGCAGTATGAATTTGAGATCATTGACTAACTGTTAACCAGTTGTACCTCCCATGTTAGACAACAGCACTTTATCAGGTTGTCTGCCTATCTTCCTGACAGCTTTTAACATTATCCAAGCAGAGAAACTGTTATGACTTCGACTTCCTCTTCCTCCTCCAACCTGCTGCCCCACCCCACTCCTCCACACCCAACCATCCACATCTTCCTGCCAAGCGTAAGCTATGATAAGTCAGGATGCTTCCATCAGGAATTTTGTTCCTTTATGCTGTTCATTGAAGAATGCAAAAATGGCATGTGCAGTGTTTGGACAGAGTACAAACATTTTTATTCAGAATTAAGGAGCAGCCCCATTTAAAAAAAAATCTTAAGACTACTTTCTTGGACGTGTAAAACTAGACCAGCTTTTCATTTCTCCCTCTGTTTTGAAATGTTTATTTTGTCTTTATGATAACTCAGCTTCGACAGTTACTGATTGTTGAAACTTTACGATGCAGGGTCTTAATGTTGTCCATATTAGAGGAAGATTAAGATGATTGTATTGAGGATAGGGAACACTGGGCTCCCTGCTCTCATTTGAATCAGAAGAAAGCAGTTGTCCCAGTTGCATTCTCCTTGGCCTAGATAGAACGGAGCTGCTGTCAGATGCGAACTGCTATATAGAAAATAATTTCAGGGCAGGCTGTAGCCCTTACACACAGACCTGTAGCACTCTAATCTGGATTACAATCTGTAATCTTGTCCAAAATTAATAAAGGCCTGTTGATCCTTGTTGCATTAGACTGTTGGAATTTGACCTGTCAATATGCCTGTGGGACAGCGGAAAGGAGAGAGTTGAGGAGGCTAACCATTCTGTAAATTTGCACCGTTTAATTTCAGGAATATCTGATCTAATCTTCTGCATGTGTGCCAGTGGTGCTAGACAGTTTCAGAAAATGAAGGTTTGATCTGATTTGACAATGATTGGAGAAAGTGACTGTTCGTTCTTGTTTCCTGAACAGTTGGGTAAAACGTTGATCACTTGGCAACCTGATTCGCCTATTCTGAGCTCTGTTTCCTTTCGATGATATCTTGATTGAAAGTGATTGATGCTGTTTGTGGTCGCACAGTATTAAATAAGCTGGGTAACCACCGACCAGCTTTCAACCACAGATACAAGCCCACTGCCCTAAACTTATACTGGCCTAATATTTTCTCTTCGATATCATACAGAGCTAATACTCAGCTATGGGTATGCTTGGCTGTATTTCTAATGGCTGACTTACATGCACAGTACAATACTGTATGCAGCATTGCACACATTCATCACTAGAAAACAATGGCCAAGTGATGTACTGTAGATGTTGGTAACCACAGCACTCCTTACTGCTTGGAATAGCAGGACCAAGTTCCTCTTGAATCAGAAAGATTTATAAGATTGTGTTTTTATTCACTCTTTGACTGTGAGTATTGCTAGCAAGGCCAGCATTTGTTGCTGATCCCTAATTGCTGTTGAACTAAGTAATTGCTTGACCATTTTGGAGGGCAGTTAAGGATCAACCACATTGTGTGAATCTAGAGTCACATGTAGGTCAGACTAGGTAAGGACAGCAGATTTCTTTTCCTCAATGACATGAGTGAACAAGATGAGCTTTTATGAAGATTGATCGTCTCCATAATGGTGCCATGAAACGAGCTTTCATGTTTTGCAAACTGAATTTGGATTCCATGAACTGCCATGGTGGGACTGGAAGCTGTGTCCCAAGATTATTAGTCTGCCTACCTTTGTAACCGTCATTGTCATAGAGGTCTACCATCCAGAAAAGGGTCCTTTGGCAAATTGAGTCCACATTGATCAAAAATCAGCACTTTCCTATTCCAATACTATTTTCCAGAAATTGCCCCATATCCCTGTAAGTCTTGGCTTCATAAGTACATATTGAGCAATTCCTTAAATGTTATGAGAGTTTCTGCCACTACTGCGCTTCCAAGCAGTGAGCTCAGGATTCCACCACCTTCTGGGTGAAAACATTTTTCTCGCATCCCCTCTAAACCTGCTGCCCTTACCTTAATAACCTGGTCATGATCCCTCCACCAAAGGGAATATTTCTTTCCTGTCTGTCCTATCTTGTTCCCCTTTCATAATTTTATTCATCTCCATCTCCTCTGCTCCAAGGAAAGTAACCCCAGTCTCTATTCAAAACTACAAAAATAATCTCCAGCTCAGGCAATATCCTGATATGTTTTCTCTGCACCATCAAGTACCTTCTGGATTCTAGTCTGCATGTTATAGTCCAGCTGTGACTTAATGTTTTATACAATTCGAGCAGAAATCTCAATAAATATTCTATGCTCTTAATAGCCAAGGCACAGAGATTAAAGGCAAATATCCCACTTGTCATCTTAATCACTTTATCTACGTGTCACCTTAACTACCTTAAGGGACTGGTGGGCATGCACACCGAGGTCCCTCTGATCTTCAGTGCATCCCAGGGATCTCCTGTTCATCACACATTTCATTGCCTTGTCCATTCTGCCCAAGTGCATCACCCCTCATTTTATTTGAACGTAAGACATAGGACTGGAAGTAAGGCCATTCGGCCCATCAAGTCCACTCCGCCATTTAATCATGGCTGGGCATTTCAACTCCACTTACCTACACTCTCCCTAAATTCCTTGCCTTGAAGACCGTTAAGTCCTGGTCTCCACTGTGTTCCGTGGTAATGAATTCCACAGGCCCACTACCCTCTGCTGAAGAAATGTCTCATTTCCCCTGTTCTAAATTGACCCCCTCTAATTCTAAGGCTGTGCCCACGCGTCTTAGTCTCCCTGCCTAACAGAAACAACTTCCTAGCATCCACCCATTCTAAGCCATGCATTATCTTGTAAGTTTCTATTAAATCTCCCCTCCACCTTCCAAACTCTTAACGAATACAATCCCAGGATCCTCTGCCATTCATCATATGTTAGACCATTCCAGGGATCATCTGTGTGAATCTCCACTGGAGACAGTCTAGTGCCAGTATGTCCTTCCTGAGGTGTGGGGTCCAAAATTGGACACCTTATTCTAAAATGGGGTCTAACTTGAGCTTTAAAAGTCTCAGAAGCACATCGCTGCTTTTATATTCCAACCCTCTTGAGATAAATGACAACATTACATTTGCTTTCTTAATCACGGAATCAACCTGCAAGTTAACCTTTTAAAGAATCCTGGACTAGCACTCCCAGATCCCTTTGTACTTTGGCTTTATGAATTTTCTCACCGTTTAGAAAATAGTCCATGCCTCTCTTCCGTTTTTCCAAAGTGCAAGACCTCTCATTTGCTCACGTTCATCAGCCTTTTCCTGGATCGCTCTCCTAAACTGTCTAAATCTTTCTGCAGTCTCCCCACCTCCTCAGTACTACTGCCTGTCCACCTATCTTCGTGTCATTGGTGAACTTCGCCAGAATGCCCCCAGCTCCTTCATCCAGATCATTAATATATAAAGTGATTTGGTTTGAATTCCATTTGCCACTGATCAGCTAATCTACATTCTGCGGTAATCTAAAGCTATCCTCGCTATTTACAACCCCACCAATTTTTGTCATTCTTGAACATACTTAAACTTAATGAGCAGTGAGTCTAAACTGCTATAACAGGAAGGGCCTCAACATTGATACCTGTGAATCCCCACTGGACACAAGCTTCCAGTCAGTGACCCTCTGCTTTCTGCCTCTCGGTCGATTCTACATCCAGTTAGTGCTGGATTTATAGAACCTATGGACTTTTACCATCAAAATCAGTGTTCCATGTGGGACCTTATTGAACATCTTGCTGAAGTCCAAGTGGACTGTACAAAATGCATTACCCACATCTGCAGTGGTAGATTATTTACCCCTGAGCCAGGAGACCTGGGTTCAAGCCCCGTTTGCTCCAGAGGTGTATCAGAACCGGCTGAGTGGAAAATATTTACAGCTCACTCAACTGTACAAGATTAGATCAGGTCCAATTTGAGATGATTATGCAGTAGCCATTCCTGTTTCAGTTCTTGTCACCACATCGGAAGAAGGATGTGATTACAATAGCGAGGGTGCAAAGGTCATTTACCAAGATGCTGCCTGGGCTCAGCCAATCCTCCTTCATAGCTAGGCAGAGGTTGATTTCTTTGGAGCAGCAAAAGTTTGAGAGGGGACTTTGGTAGAAATGTATAAGATTGAGGGTCATTGGGTGAATAGGAAGACCTGTAGATGGAAGGCTAAGAGAAGAATTGAAGTGATTTTATTTCACTCTGGAACTCTCTGCCTGAAAGGGTGGTTAAGTCAAACACTCAACATTGAAGTAGTATTTAGACTTTCTTGCATGCAAGAGAGCATAAGCCTTAGCATGGACCCCATGACAGGCTAAGAAAAATGTCAAAATGTTCTTCTCCAGACCTGAAATTACTTCATTTTTCTCCTTGAAGAAGAGAGATGATTTTCCTGAACTATTAGTGTTGGTGATAATTTTGAAACCTTAAACATATGATCAAAAAACTCATGACCGTTCTTGGCCTTCCCCTTCACAATTCTGGAAAATACCTTGTGATTTTATTTCTTCCCCTGTCCCAATGGGCTTATGTTAGAGAGTCATAGAAATGTATAGCATGGAAACAGGCCCTTTTGGTCCAACCCATCCATGCCGACCAGATATCCTATATTAATCTAGTCCCATTTGCCAGCACTTGGCCCATATCCCTCCTAAGCCCTTCCTATTCGTGTATCCAAGCAGATGCCTTTTAAAAACTGTAATTGTACCAGCCTCCACTACTTCCTCTAGCTAACTTTCTTTATATTTTAAAAAAAAAGCACGCTCTCTGGCAAATACCTGAGAATAGGTCACCCATTAACATTTGCCATGGAGGAAGGAAGCGAAGTGTTAAGAGGAAATGACTGACAGGAAAAAAGAAGTTATTTTCAAGTAGAGGAAGAGAGAACCAGAATAACATCTACCACACTATACAGTAAGCAGAAAGCTGTGGCTTAAAATTAAAGCATCAGTTTTTATTATTTTTCTACACTAATCGATATTTAAAATTGGATATTGGGCTCAGAAATGTTCAGTTGTTACTGGTAGTGGGAATACTCCAGTTGGACTATTGGTAGCAGAGAAACAGACCATTCCAGTCCGTGCCAGTGTTTCTCCTCCACAGGAGCCTTTTCCCCACCCTTTTTCATCGAACACCATCAACATGTCCTTCTACTCCTACATTCCTCATGCCTATCCAGCTTCCCTGCCAATCCATCACCTCAGATACTGTGTACCAATGCTCTCTCCACTCTGGGTATGGTTTTCCCTTGAATTACTGATTAGTCTTATTAGTGATTTCTGTTGTATTTATGTCCCTCCAGTTATGTTCTTGCCTGCAAATAGAAGCATCTCATCTATATCTACCTCAGCAAATTCTGCTATAACTTTTAATGCCTCTTTCAGGGCAGCCTCAGTATTTTTTTTCCCCTTTTTTAGAGAAAGGAAATGCAACTTTCTGTATCTATCTATCCAGATAAGTATAATCCCTCTGTTCTGGTATCATTTTAATAAATTTTTTTTGCTTTTGCTCTAGCATCTCTGTACTTTATTTAAAAAAAAGAACATGGAGACCAGAACTTTTCACAATCCTCCATAGTTTTGCTCACCCAAGGTTCTGTTGTGTGTGTATATGTATCTTCTCTGCTTCACAGCTCTGCCATGATAGAAATTAACCCTTTTATGCTATACAAAGATTGTGTAAACATGGGGGAGCACAATTTGGGAAGGTTACAGATGACAAAAATTGGCCATGCAGTGGAGAGTGTGGAGGGTAACTGTAAGATCCAAAATGGTAGATGGGTTGGTGGAGTGGCAAGAAAACTGCAGGTGGAGTTCTAGTCTGATAAGTGCGAAGAAATGCATTTTCATAGGTCAAACAATAAAAGGGAATACACAATAAATGGATCTATACTGAGAGCGGTAGCTGAGTGAGAGATCTTCGAGTGCAAATGTACAGGCCCATAAGAGTAGTAGTAAAGGCAGATACGGTTTTAAAGAAGGCATATGGAATGCTCACCATCATTGGCAGAGAAACAGAATACAAAGGTAGGGATGTGGTGATGAAACAGTAAGATGCCAGTGAGGCCATAATTGGAGTATTGTGTGCAGTTCTGCTCACCACATTACAAGAAGGATGTAATTGTGCTGGGAAGGATGCAGAGAAGACTTACTAGAATGTTCCCATAGCTGGAGAATTGTAGCTCTAAGGAGAGATTGGTGTCGTTTCTCTTTGAATAGAGAAGACTAAATAGGTGACATGATTGAAGTATCCAAAATTGAGGGTAGCGATAGAGTAAATGGGAGGAACCTGTTTCCCTTGGCAGAGAGTTCAAAACCCAGGGGTC
This sequence comes from Hemiscyllium ocellatum, assembly GCF_020745735.1. NCBI lineage: Eukaryota > Metazoa > Chordata > Chondrichthyes > Orectolobiformes > Hemiscylliidae > Hemiscyllium > Hemiscyllium ocellatum. Next base: position 20,584,447 of record NC_083425.1, on the reverse strand, counting down.
ATAGATTCAAACTAAGTGACAAAAGGATTAGAGGGGATGTGAGGGAAAAATGTTTTTATGCAGAGGGTGGTGCGTATCTGGAATTTGCTGTCTGAGTTGGTGGTGGAGGTAGAGACTGTAAACTCTTTCTAAAGATACCTGGATCTGCACATTAAGTACTGTAAGTTGCAGGGAGAGGGGATTAGAAAGGATAGCTCTATGTCTTTGGGGTCAGTTTGGCCAAGATTGATCAAATGGCCCCCTTTCTGTGCTGTATCAATTCAATGGTTAATAGTGACACAACAGAAAAGTGCAGTCTGAATTGGTATCCAATCCAAAAAGGTGTTAAATTGCCAATGGACGGTAACTTCATATAATCTCTTTACGAAGTGTAAATTGGCGGTATTATTTTAATAATTAACCAGGTCATGTTTGTTTGTGCATGAATCCTACTAAAGTATGAAACACTTTTAAAATCATCTTCCAAGTTTGGAATGCTTTTGAGCTCTATAACATTTAAAATGAAATTCTGCATTTACAGGTCTGTCACTGATATTAATAGTTAAAGATAATGCATAACTTGTTAAATTAAAGTACATGGGTTGTAATTTACTCATGTATTGTTATTACTTAAATCAGGGTAACAGCTTTATGCTCAGTGACCGAAATCCATACAAAGGAACCTCAAGGGCAAGGTACAATATTTTAAAATTGATGTCCCTTTTAAAATTGCATTTTTGAAGTTCCTTAGACTAAATGATCTTCGTGTACTAATTTAACCCATGAGGCAGCAGCCCTTTCTTAAAAAAATGCTTTGCCAAACCCCTCTCTTTGAAATTTAAACAAGGCAAGCACATATTAGAAGTAAGTGAAGATTGTTTTTTCCTGATCCGGAGAAGCCCAAACAATGAAATGTTATGTTATATATTGCTTAAAACTGACCATTAAAAAGGCAGTTAAAATCTGGTGATGCTCAAAACGCCAGAATTGAAAGAGCACTGATTTTAAACTCTGGAAATTGAGAGGCAGAAGGAGACCACTGGGATAGGGAGGGGAAATGCAATGGAGTTTTTTGGCTTACTCGCTATATACTAAGTTGAACTTTGTGGGATTTTGTGTTTGGTATCGTTTATTCAGTTATCTGGGACAAGGAATGAGTATGGTCAGCATAATAAGAAATGGACAACTGAAGATTGTAATTTTAAATTCCTAAATGGAAGAACAGCAGAGAATCAGTAAACTGATCAAAAACCAAGATTCCAGCAATTGATCTTGTTCTGCCATCACACCACAATTCGGGTCATAAGACTCCCGAGCTCCTGCTTCATATACTGGACTAAGTGGAAATTGCACTGGCTTCTCTTCCTGGTCTTGATAGCTGACCATTCTGAGCTGACAAAGGGACATGGAAGGATAGCTCTGTCTGTATAAAGGTGCATGATTTAGTGTTGTAAATGTCAGGTTGCAGGGAGCATCACCAGATGTGGACGAGACAAGGAGCATGTGACTAGATCAAGTGAGCTGAGATAGTTGGCACCAAAGTAAACATTGAAAAACTGCGAGCATTTTGTTCCTGTCTCTGCCGAGGATGGTGTGTATCTATGGGGGGGGGGGGGGAGCGGAGCAGTGATGGAAGTGGGTAGAGAGGGTTGAAAGAGTTTCACATGTTAATGGATTACTTCATGCTTGGAGATGACTCAATTTGTCATTTTCCATGCAGAGCTCAACAGTTATTTCACATTTGACTCTTTCTTTTTCTTTCTCCCCGCCCCTTCTTCTTCTTTCACTTTTTCACTTTAAATCCTGAAATGCTGGATGTTAGAGGTTTCACAGATTTCTGGTATAAAGTAACCTAAGACACAGCTGAAATAGGTTACAGAAGATAAGTTTGGGAAACTGCTTAAACTTTTTCTGTTTGAGAAGGCAGCATAGTGGCTTAATCCATTGATTTGTCATGGTGGCGGCTTGGGTGTAGTCTGCCTCTAAATGTTTTATTCAAACCTGCTGACTCATCATGATTCTCACATTTATAATTAGCATATGAACAGCATTTGGTGCAGGGGTTGAACTGAGGTTTACATTCATAGGAAGTTCCTGCTACTATGATTCTGCTAAATAGTAAATTCAGCAGTCTCTCATCCAAAATCCCCCTCTCTCCTCTCTCGAAGCCTTTGTTTCTCTAGGGTTACAGGCCATTCTGTAAATTCTTGTCCAAACAGCAAAGTGTTCATGAGTATTAGCAGTTTCTTTATGCGTATGGTGCACCACAGCCAACTCCACTTTGTCCTTCCTTCAGGTCACCTGTAAAACCTGTACTGCTCAGCACTGACTAGCAGTCAGGGGTCAGGTCCTTTAGACTTTATGTTCTTATTTAAATAAGCTCTCATTCTCATCCTCCTGGACAGCACCAAATGGAAGCTGCATTTGGATGCAAAGTGTTTAAAATTTGCTCCTCTCAAAAAAAATTGCATCAAAAATAATTTCGTTTTTTTTCTTTTCCCATAGGTTTGTGTGATTGAAAGTGTGCCGTGGTATGACGACTACTAACAAGGGAAACAAGGCCTTAAAGGTACAGCTGACCTCCCCTTAGACACTTAATACCAGGCTGATACGTCCAATAAAGCAAAATATTTGTAATACTGTGCTTGTCAAAAATTCATGCTGAGCTAATAACACTGCTTGGAATTCACGACACATTAGTTTCTGGATTTCTATCTGTCTTTAATTTTACCCTTCATTTAGGGACACAAAATTGTTAAGAAGTTTAGTACGTACACAAGATTGGCCAGTATTTCACTGAAATGTTCTTTTACAATCCACGTGTTCTTTTCTCTTATGCTCTTTTTCTTTGTTTTTTGGCTTTCTTTTCCCCCTTCCTTGTTTTATGCCATTTCTCTTCCATTTGCCCTATCCTTTTACCTCCCTTCTCTGTAAAGACCTCGGCTATGTTTTGGATTCAAGGTACCAAGTGCCCTTCAGTCCGTCCCCAAGGTCAGGTAACTAGAAATATCATAGTTGATGTATCATTACCCAAGGTGTACCTTTGGAGGGACCGTTATTAGATTCCAGCATTTCCCCATGAACTATAGATCCTCGAGAAATGGACTGGTACTACCGTATTCATGTGAGCTATCGCAGTGCAGATTTTAATAGGGTGTAGTACATTGAACTTAACCATTTTGAATCAGAACCCACTATCTGGCTAAGAAGTGGAAGTTAGTTTTGAACTAAACATTTTTACTAACTTCACTATTTTTATGACCTGCTGTATTGGCAAGTTATTGCCTGTGCGTGCCAATATGCAAGAAAGTAGTTCGCATTGTCATGTAGAGGAAGTTGATTTCAATAGCAGACAATGAAGAAAATCAAGGGAACCAGTGTAATTAGAAGCTGGTTTGGACTTCATCTACACCGATCTCTGTTACTATATGAGGAAAAATGATTAGGGGAGATGTTTTACTGAGGGACGTTTACCTTCGATGAAGAGTTTTCAATTTATGTTTCTGTGTGCCTTAATGGTTCAAAAATGTTTCAACAAATTACTAATCACAAAGAGCAGGAATTGTTCCTCTTCCTCAACAATGCTCCCATCTTTCAAATTGAGTACCCAAATGCAATTCCGCATTGGGAATGCTATGATTAAGGCAGTTTCATTTTCAACAAATGCAGTCAGACTGCATAAAACAGAGAAAATAGATGCTGGAGTCGGCCATTCAGCTCTTCAGGAGTCTGCATCACCGCTCGATATGATCATGGCTAATCATGCAATTTCAGTATGCCACTCCCATTTTCTCTCCATACTCCTTGATCCCTTTGACTACAAGGATCGTGTCCAGTTCCCTCATAAATATATCTCATGAACAGGCCCCAATAGCTTTCTATGGTTGAGAATTCCACAGGTTCACAACTGAATGAAGAAATTCTTCCTCCTCTCAGTTTTAAATGATTTACCCCTTATTCTTACACTGTGACCCCCTAGTTCTGGACTTCCCCATCATGGGGAACATTCTCCCTGCATCTAATGTGCCCAGTCCAACCAGGATTTTGTTTCTGAGATCTCGCCGATCACCTGCCCCACCAAAATTCTTCTAAATTTTAGTAAGTATAAGCTTAATCAATCCAGCCTGTCTTGCATCAGACCTGCCATCCTGGAAATCAGTCTGGTGAGCCTTCGCTGGACTCCCTCAATGGTAAGAATGTCTTACCCTTTGACTAGGACACCAAAACTGCACACAGTACTCAAGGTGTGGCCTCAACCAGGCCTTGTGTAACTGCAAGAAGCTGATCTTGAAATTTGTATTGTGAAATGTGATTACTTTTTGTATGAAATGGTACATTGAAGGGAGCAGGGAGGGCTATGTTTATTGCAAATGGAAAGGATTAGATTATTGTCCAGGGAGTGGAAGGGATAAAACTTGATAGAGGTGCAGGTTCTTTTGTTTCTCAGAATTTGAGATCCGTGTAATGGACTGGGGTTGCCTTATCTGATCCTCTATGATCCTGCACTTGCACATTCCTAAATCTGCTGTGTATATCATTGTCTTCAGTTGATGCTGCAATCAAAACAAAACTTCTGTTATTGGTGAAGGAGGTTTGCAGGCTGTTCTGCAGTTGGAAACTTGTAAGCACCTGACAATGTGCAAACTAATACATCAACTTCAACCCAACACTGTGACCTCACCCGGTACATTTCAGACCAGAGACACTTTTTAAGATTGTTGAAGTTGGCCTGTTTTAATGTAGGATTTAGTAGCAGAATAATATTTGTGCCTTTTTATGATCTATACTGTTTTTGTTAGAAATCAGTATAATATTAGCTGAACCTTCAGTACTGTCGCAGATACTCACTTCACATCTAAATGCTATAAACTAAGCAGTGCTTGATGCTTAATTTAGGCTTCAAAAAACTTCTTGCTTTACAAGCTTTTTGAATACATTTCTAAACTCTGGGGACCATGTGTCTGAAAGCTGGTACAGCTAAATTTTTCTTTAACGTGTTAGTGGTGAATGAACTACAATGCATATGCATCAATCTTTATTTAAATGTTCAGCTTCACTATTCTTGCCAAAGTGCATAACCTCACATTTTCCCACATTATATTCCACCTGCCAAGCTTTCTTACACACTTGCTTAACCTGTTTATATCCCTCTGCAGGCTCCGTGTCATCCTCACTGCTGGACTTCCCATCTAATTCATTTTCCACATCCACATTATTCTCACAGACACTAAATAATTGTGGCTCCAACTCTGATCTCTGTGGCATTCCACTAGTTACATGCTGCTAGTTACACCTTGAAAGCATTCCCGTTATCCAATTCCTCCTCCTATGAGTTAACCAATCGTCTGTCAAAGCTAGCATGCTACCTCCAACTTCAAGCCTTCAATGTGGTACCTTTATATCATATGCCTTTTGAGAAATTCAAAAATAGTATACCTCCTTTTTACTCCTTCAAAGAATTCTAATAAATTTGTTGGGCATAATTTCCCCTTCATAAAGCCATGCTGACTCTGGTTATATTAAGTATCTAAATGCTCTGCTGTTATACTCTTTGCATTAAAATAACATTTTAACAACAGACTCTATGCTAACATTTTTTTGAAAAAGGTGTTATATTGGCAGTTTTCCAGTCCTCTGAGACTTCACGCGAATCTGAGGATTCTTGGAAGATTGCTGCAGTGCATACACTATCTTTACAGCTACTTCTAATATCTGAGGATGCATTCCATCAGATTGGAGGGAAGTTTCCACAGCACTTATTCTCTAGTGATAGTTATTAATATTTATTTACTTATTTATTCCCCTATTTGCCCCTTGATTATTTAATATTTTTCAGATGCTATGTTTAATTCTTCTGTCATTTCCTGCTTCCCCATTATTATTGCCCTAGCCTCATTCTCTAAGGGGCCTGTCTTTTCTTTAGCCCCCCCTCTTCCATTATATCTGATGACGTTCTTGCTGTATATTTTGATATTACTTGCTAATTTACCATCAGAATTTAATTTCTCATACCATTAGATTTTAGTCACTTTTTTTTTGTTTTTAACATTTTCTCAGCCCTCTGGGTTACTACTGATTTTTGCCATATTGACTACTTTTTATTTCCATTGGATGCTATCCTTAACTTCATGTTTAACCAAGTTTGGTTTATCTCCTTCCTCGAATCCTCCTCCTACAGTGGGATATATCTTTGTGGAGAGGCATTGGTATTTATTCTATGAATCATTATTTCCCAGTCCACTCCATGTAATTCGATCCTCATTCCTTTTGTACTTGGCCATATTTATAGTTACCACAGTTGTTTATGACCCAAGTTTCTTCCCCTCAAACTGAATGCTAAATTCTACCATCTTATGGTTGGTGTTTCATAGATCTTACAGTCAGATCATTTGTTTAACTTGCCTTATTGCACACTACCAAATCCAAAATAGTCTGATTCCCGATTTAAATCCACAGCACATTGTGCTTGGAGCCTGCTCCAAGTGAACATTATAAATTCTTTCTCATGGTTACCTCTGTCAATTTGATAATCCCAACCCAAATGAAATTAATGTCACTTATGATGCTGCCTTTTTTATACATATCCTTATTACCTCAGAATTTGTTCTCTGCCTACTGTTTTAGGGCCTGTAGACCACTCTTTCCTCTTGTGTTATCCTCACCCATGCGATTCTACATCTTCTGATCAGAGATTATTTCTTGCATCTTTCATGTGTATTAACAGTGCTACCTTATCTCACTTTCCGTTTGTTTGTCCTTTTGAAAAGGTACATAACCTTAACTGTTTTGTTCCCAGCTTTGATCACATTGAAAACGTCTGTTGAATCTTATTATTTTGGTGAAGTTTTAGTTATTTGAGTTTGTTTTGGGAGGGCTTGTCACTACAAGACCTAGTGAGTTGTTTTGCCATATCTTAGCCAAACAGGCTGCACCCTGATGATGTCAGTTGCTTCTGATTTTCCCGTCCTCCTACCACACGATGTTCCAGCACCAAATCGCCACTCGGCAGATATCCTAGAATGCACTGGTATCCCTTACACCCATGCTGCTGTGCACCTAGGCAAATACTGTCCATGCAGGGCTACCCTACATGATTCTTAACCTTGATCACAGAAGTGGCCAATCGGGGAAATGGTCAACCTACTTTTCAGACAGGGTCCTAGAGGCACTGCTGGATCGGGTGGTGAAAGGACGGAACTTTTTTTTCTGACAACCTGGAGTGATGGTCATGCTGGCCTGGTCAGAGGTTGCCACCAGGGTTAAAACAAGAGGAATGCCCAGCACTTGTATGAAGAAGGGCAATGTCCTTCACCATTCTGCCTGATAAGGTCCCCTAATTTCTGTCTGATACCTCTCTCTCTCCCGTCACTGCACCCACTGCTTATGAAGGCTCATGCTCTACCCACCCATTACCTGTGTCGCACGCTGTCTCACCCTAAACCCTAGCGCCACTACCCCAGTGTGCTCTCTTCCCAGCCTGTTCACTCACAAGGCAGTTTTCCATCAGGACCCAAAGGAATAGTTAAGTTTGTTTTAATCCAGGTGGCAACCTTTGACCAGGCCAGCACTCTGTCACTAACCTCTCCTATAATCCTCCTTTTTCACCAGATAGCCTGCAGCTGGGCAGAAAGACTCCATGCAGCAGTGTGCAGCTTGTAATTTGGCTCCTCTCCCATTTACAAGGGCAGAGCTTGGACTCTGAGCGAGGTCTGGACTGGTATCAGAGGCTGCCCCTGACCTGTCGGAGGGGCCCTTTGAGCAAAGGCTAAAAACATCTTGACTTGCTGTGAAAGCAAGGGAAGTGCCTGAATGTGCAGTCTGGCCCAGTCTGAGTTGTGTGCATGTCTGTGTATAGAGTTTCCTTGGAAGCATTATAGCCCTAGTTGTTGGTGCAGCATTGAAGTGCGGAGATGTCCTGTAAGTGGGTTGCAGGTGTGCCGTGAGGGTTGCTAATGGATGTTGATCTCACGTGGCCATTGCCCACGAAGCATGCCATGAGGTGTTGGCATTTGGTTTCAATGTGGAAGTAATTCCGACCATATGCTAAGTTGAGGTGTCAGGTGCTATGTCTAGTTTGTATATCTTGTTTTCCCATTGTCTGCTGTTTGGTTGGGAGTTTGAATATTAATGAGGCATGTTGTTGCATTATCAAGGTGTTTGACAAGCATGGGCACCTGTGTGCATCTTGCCTGTGCCTTATGCAGATCTCACCACCTCACTTGTGAAAACCATCTGGTGGGGCACAATAATCTCTGTTGAGGTACAATAATCTCTGTTGAGGTGTGCCTTGCTGGAATTGTTAACTGATTCTGCTGCACATCCTGCCATGGGCTCAGGCACTCAAATTCTATAGGATTGTGTCCATGTCTCTAATGGCTATAAAATCTCGCACATTAAATTATTTTGTTTTCTATTTAAAATGCCATGTGCATTTAAGTGAAGAGTCAATAATGTTGCCATTCTATACCATTTTGTCCTCTTTTTTTTGCTCTATGTTTGTAAGCTCTGTCCCTTCCTGTCTTACTCTGGGTATTGTTATTCAAATAGCTGTCGAGAGTGGGGTCCTGGAAAAGCACAGGAAGGTGACATCCAAGGAGGAGGAGAATCGATGTTTCGGCCATAAGCCCTCCATCAGGAAACATCGATTCTCCTGCTCCTCTGATGCTACCAGGCCTGCTATGCTTTTCCAGCACCACTCTAATCTTGACTCTGATCTCCAGCATCTGCAGTCCTCACTTTTGCCTTTTTTGGTTGGCGCCAGTTCCCAGCAAGGCTTACATGAAGCATGTCCCAATGGAGCTACTCCCTCCTAGCCCAGTTCTGGTGCCAGTGTCCCATGAACTGAAACACATTTCTCCCACGTTAAATCCTCGTGTTTGTAATGATCGAATGGTTGTTGTTGTACACTGAATGAGACCTCCAGAAATTGAGTTTCTGTCAAACTCCAGGTGGCCAACGTGGTGGTTGTTAACCATGCCACTAATTAGTCCCATCGTTCTGTTTGCAGTCTCGAGTCTATCGTTTTACAATGCTTTGACAAAGCTTAGTCACTTGGTACAAATTTAGGACACTGTGTACCTCAACAGAAAAGAATGGGGTAACTTCTCCACTGGCTCTTTAAATTCTCATGCAACTGTGGGAATAAACAAATTAACCATATTCTATTATCTCCAACAACGATACAGATTTGTGAACTGCTTGTGAAAAGAAAACCGCTTTGATTAGGTGAGACTAAACCAAACTTAAATCGTACAAATTGTGTGTATATAAGGAAATATGTTGCAGAAGGAAGTTCCAAGGGGCCATAACAGATCGAGCTGCTCTTGCCACTTTTGCCAACTCAATGAGGTGGATATGATCATTCCCTCTGGGGGCACGAAAGGTAGATCAGAATATTTTGTGCCTGGTGAGAGACTGAATGTTGTGGAGTAAATGGGTTTGTATGAGCAGGTACTGAAAGGAAATCGTTGAACTCAAAAGTGATGCTTCAGTAGAACTTTGATCAAATACTTTTGAAGTAAAACAAAAAGCTGTGCATGCTGGAGACCTGAATGCTGGAGAAACTCAGCAAGTCTGGCAGCATCTGTGGGAAGAAAGCAAAGTTACATTTCAATTTGGTGACTCTTAATCAGAACTGCATTCTGCTTTGAGCACCTCGTAAATAAATTGGACCCTCTAGGGGGAGGAGCAGTCTGATACTAGGAATTGAAGGGGTGAACTGAGTCAGTGTTTTTTTTTCCAAACCTTTTTAAAAAAAATTCTCTTTCACTATTTATTGAAATGTGTTTCCTTAGAATGATGAGTTGAATAATGAACTACTTTCTCTGGGGAATCCAGAACAAGTGAGTATCATAAATTTGAGTTAAAAATCACACAACACCAGGTTATAGTCCAACAGATTTATTTGGAAACACTAGCTTTCAAAGGCTAGTGTTTCCATATAAACCTGTTGGACTAGAATCTGGAATTGTGATTTTTAACTTTTGTCCACCCCAGTCCAACATCGCCTCCAAGTCATTAAAATAGAGCAAAGCCACTCGTATTCAGCAATAAAGTTGCACTCCTTTTCAGAAAAAAATGTAGTTAAAGTTTATAAATCTTTCTTTCCCTGTCCTCATTGCTGTGAATGCTAAATTTGCAAAATTGAAATTGATTGATTGGGATAAGTATGCAGATGTACTTACTAGAGAAGGTGTAAATCCTGACCTCCTCTTGGGAAATAAGGCAGGACAGGTGCCCTAGGTGTCAGTGGGGGAGCACTTTGGGGCCATAATTCTATTAGTTTTAAAACTGTGTTGGAAAAGGATTGACCAGATCTAAAAGCTGAAGTTCTAAATTGGAGGAAGGTTAATTTTGATGGTATTAGGCAAGAACTTTCTAAAGCTGATTGCGTGTAGATACTTGCAGGCAAAGGGACGGCTGGAAAATGGGAAGCCTTCAGAAATGAGAGAACGAGAGTCCAGAGAAAGTATATTCCTGTCAGGGTGAAAGGAACGGCTGATATGTGTAAGCTGGATGACGAGAAATTGAGGGTTTGGTTAAGGAAAAGGAGGAAACATATATGTCAGGTATAGATAGGATAGATAGAGTTAATCCTTAGAGTATAAAGGCAGTAGGAGTATACTTAAGAGGGGAATATGGAGGACATAAGATAGCTTTGGCAAATAGGGTTAAGGAGAATCCAAAGGGTTTTCACAAATACATTAAGGACAAAAGAGTAACTAAGGAGAGAATAGGGCCGCTCAAAGATCAGTAAGGTGCCCTTTGTGTGGAACCACAGGAGATGGGGGAATTTTACATCCGTGTCTACTGTGTAGAAGGGCATCTTGAAAAATGTCCATATTACAGAGGAGGAAGTGCTGGATATCTTGAAATGCATAAAGGTGGATAAATCCCCAGGATCTGATCAGGTGTACCCTAGAACACTGGGAAGTTAAGGAAGTGATTGCTGGACCCCTTGCTGAAATACTTGTATCATTGCTAGTCATAGATGAGGTGCTTGAAGACTGGAGGTTGGCTAACGTGGTGCCACTATTTAAAAGAAGGTGGTCACAGCAAGCCAGGGAACTATCGACCAGAGAGTCTGATGTCGGTGGTAGGCATGTTGTTGGAGGGAATCCTGAGGGACAGGATGTACATGCATTTGGAAAGGCTGCAGGGAGACTGGTTAGCAAGGTTAGATCTCACGGAATACAGGGAAAACTAGCCATTTGGATACAGAACTGGCTCCAAGGTAGAAGAGAGAGGGTGGTGGTGGAGGGTTGTTTTTCAGACTGGAGGCCTGTGACCAGTGGATTGCCACAAGGATCGGTGCTGGGTCCACTACTTTTTGTCATTTATATAAATGATTTGGATGTGAGCATAAGAGGTATAGTTAGTAAGTTTGCTGATTAGCGCTGAAATTGTGTTGCTGGTTAAAGCGCAGCAGGTCAGGCAGCATCCAAGAAAGCCCTGATGAAGGGCTTGTGCCCGAAACGTCGAATTTCCTGTTTCTTGGATGCTGCCTGACTTGCTGCGCTTTAACCAGCAACACATTTTCAGCTCTGATCTCCAGCATCTGCAGACCTCACTTTTTACTCGAAGTTTGCTGATTACACCAGAATTGGAGATATGGTGGATAGTGAAGAAGGTAACCTCAGATTACAATAGGATCAAATGAGCTAATGGGCTGATGAGTGGCAGATGGAGTATAATTTAGATAAATGCAAGGTGCTTTGGAAAAGCAAATCTTAGCAGGACTTATACACTAAATGGTAAGATTCTAGGGAGTGTTGCTAAACAAAGAGTGCAGGTTCATGGCTCCTTGAAAGTGGAGTTGCAGGTAGATAGGATAGTGAAGAAGGCATTTGGTATGCTCTCCTTTTATTGGTCAGAGTATTGAGTACAGGAATTGGGAGGTCATGTTGCGGCTGTACAGGACATTGGTTAGGCCACTGTTGGAATATTGCATGCAGTTCTGGTCTCCTTCCTATCGGAAAGATGTTGTGAAACTTGAAAGGGTTCGGAAAAGATTTACAAGGATGTTGCCAAGGTTGGAGGATTCGAGCTATAGGGAGAGGTTGAATAGGCTAGGGCTGTTTTCCCTGGAGTGTCGGAGGCTGAGGGGTGATCTTAGAGGCTTATAGAATCATGAAGGTCATGGATAGAATAAATAGACAGTAGTTTCCCTGGGGTGGGGGGAGTACAGAGCTAGAGGGCATAGGTTTAGGGTGAGAGGGGGAAAAAAATATAAAAGGGACCTATGGGGCAACGTTTTCATGCAGAGGGTGGTGCCTGTATGGAACGAGCTGCCAGAGGAAGTGGTGGAGGCTGGTACAATTGCAAGATTTAAAAGGCATCTGGATTGGTATATGAATAGGAAGGGTTTGGAGGGAGATGAGCCAGGTGCTGGCAGGTGGGACTAGATTGGGTTGGGATTTCTGGTCAGCATGGACGAATTGGACCGAAGGGTCTGTTTCTGTGCTACATCTCTATGACTCTGTCAACAATTCTTTTTTACACAGAGTGGTTCGTATGTTGAATGAACTTCCAGAGGAATTGATAGGTGTCGGTACAGAGACTGAATTCTTACATTGTGACTGGCCTAGAACACACTCCTTTCCCAGCGCAAATCCTTTGTGTTGATAAGCACATCACTCTTTTAAAAAAAAATCTAATTTTAAAAATAAAAGTCCCTGCAGTAGTGACATTCTTGGGGGTGGAGTACAAGTCCACTTGGGGCCAGCCCTCTAAAGACAAATGATAAAGTTCCAACAGGGTAAGAACAAAGGTTTCTCTTCACTATAATTACTCTGAGCAGTCATTCACTGTTCCTCTATAGCTGTAACTAATTCAAAAATTACTCAACATTTTCCTACAAAAATGCATAACTCGAGAAGCTGCGTAAACAATGAGAAATCTGTTTTGGTAAGTTGACGTACAACACTTGGGGAAAATCCTAAACCCTATTTTTAGACTGATTTCTGGAGCTGCTCCAACATAGTTGCTTCATGTACCAGACAGACTCATTTGGAGCCGTCCTGTTTACACTAATTCACAGTAGGGAAAGTCAGAATATTTCCAGTGTTTGATTTGTGCTCCACGTGTGTATCTGTCCCCTTGGAAAAAGACACATGCACTTAAAATTGCAGAAAAACAAGCTCCCTTAATTATTCTAACTGTATTTACACCTAAATCTATTAAAACATAAGTAAGAGTAGTTCATTTGCCACCACATAATTTAATACGATTGTTTATAACTTTTTTATCAACTCTCTTTTCTCACCTTAACCCCATAAGACCAATAATTTTTCATTTCTGATTTGAGTGGACTCAATAAGTGAGCTTTCAAGGCTCTCTAGAGTAGAGGATTCCAAACATTTTAATGTTTTTGTTTTACATTATGCTATTTCTAACTTGTTATTTCTGATTTGAATCCATTTTCTTCCTTTGGCTGATCTATTGAAAGTTCTCATAAGAATGCACAGTTTCCCATTTCTTTCCCAACCCCCAAAAGAAATGCTGGTGGCAACATGTTTTGTTCATCCATAATTAGCCATGCTCCGTGAAGACCTGTAAGAGAGAGAAAGATAATTGTACTTTTATAGGCACTGACCTACATCAAGCACCAGAAATCTCTCTGGCTATGTTGGGAGGGTCTGCAGGTTGGTCAGTAACCCATTTGGCTGTGTCACAAATGCTTTTTCTGTAGGTGGCAAAACTGGGAGTAGGCCTGGAACTTAAGAATTTTTGAGGTGGGAGTACAACACACAGATTATGACCTTCTAGTTTCCTATTTTTTAAAAAAAATACTGATTCGTACACACTTCAGTATAGGGATCCCATCTCTTTTTTTTTGGTGCAGGCACATCTATTTCATTTCATAGAATCATAAAATCCCCAGTGTGAAAACAGCCCTTTGACCCAACAAGTCCACACTGACCTTCCAAAGAGTAACCCACCCAGACTTATTCCTCTACCCTCTTACTCTACATTTCCCCCTGACCACTGCACCTGATCTGCACATCCCTGAACACTATGGGGCAACTTAGCATGGCCAATTCACCTGACCTGCACATCTTTTGGATTCTGGGAGGAAACCAGAGCACCCGGAGGAAACCCACGCAAACTCTACACAAGCAGTCACTCAAGGCTGGAATCAAACTATGGTCCCTGGTGCTGTGAGACAGCAGTGTTAATCAATGAGCCATCATGTCTCACCCATTTGCTGTGCCATAAGTTAGCATTGTTTTTGTCACTAGTTACTACATCTTGCGGTTCCTGACCTTCCCTATGTAGGGGTTTTATTTCCAGTCGAAAAGATCTACATTTGACAAAAGTAACATTGGTCAAGAATGCATTGCACATTGTTGTCTATAGAGGGTTTAAGTAAATATGGCTGTTACATGGTTTGGTCTTTTAATGCCACTGCTTCTCTTCCTTTGATAGACATCAGAGCTATTTAGTGTTTTTTCTCATTGATGTTTTAACATTTACTCACTGTCTTCCAATAGTTGCATTCATCTAAATATTACAACAAGGAAATTTGTGCTTTGCTAGCATCAAAATCTCTCCATGTAATTGCGTTGCGAAATGTTCATCGACAGGTTCCTTACAGATTTTGTTACACTGCCCTAGAGTGTGAAGTGGACTTTTTTTTTAAAAAAAAACTGCTGGCAAGGTTCTTTTGAAGATCCATTACGAACTCTTTTTATGTAAAGTCAAATTTCTCTTTCTGAAGATCACGAAAACCAAACCTGCTTTGTAAATTTAACAGTTCCATACAGCGAATGAGGACAAATGTGAAGTACACATTGCAGTGCTCTTGTAAATAGAAAGGGAAGTGTTAAATATTTAGTTTATCGCATCTAAAAAGTGTAAAAAAAAGTCTTGTTTTGATATTTCCACATGTACCTAATAGCATTAAATCTGTCAAATAGGGTAAGCTGCAACTAGTTCAACTATTCATCTCTTTTGGGATCTTAGCCCAAGAACTAAACATTTAAACATATTTTTTCCCCAGTGCTGTTATTCATTTTCATGTGAGGAGGCTGCTAAAAGAGAAATGAAATAAGAATGGATGTAACTTTTTTTTCTGTTATTGACTGGCGTGTTTCAGTGGGGAATTTTTGTTACTTCTGAAATTACCACATATACAGTTGGTTACACATTGAATTTTAACTAGTTATACTCTGTTGTCTAAATGAAGCACAAATTCTGATTAGTTGGAGATGGTGTTTTCATGTACAACTCAAATTGCATAGGAACACCTCTAGACACAGCCTGTCTTGAATACAACAGTGAGAAGAACATGGTCATGTGGATAACATCTGTACCTGCATGCACTTGCATTTTTAACTCTTAAGAGCCATGATTCCATAGTTGTTCACAAACATGACTTCTCATATTTTCCTTCCTGTCCTTTTAGAAGTTTCTTTTTACTAATTGTCAAATGCTTATTCTGTTGTGTGTAATCTGTGTCTTGGCAAAACTAATACACTTAGATCTCCAAATAATGTTATTTTAATTTACTTTAAGTGTTTTGCCTTTTAATGACTTTATCTTGTCTTTCAGTATTGGTCATTTGTTCCATCCTTTCTCGATTAGGAAGATGTGCCTAATTAGCCCTTTTTTCTTGTGCTCCATTTTAAAGAAGAAACTTACTTGCTTTTATTTTAAATGTAAATAGATTTTGCTTCTGTTACCTTTTCTGGTAAGATAGGTGTTCCATGCCATTTACTCCAAATGTTATCATTTTTTATTTGGTGATTATCTTAAGTTGGTGGCCTTTGTTATTGACCTGCCAATAAGCAGAAATAATATTTACGTTGGCAAAATTTTCAGTCACATTGTTCACAAAGTTGGATGTCTAAAAGCTGATGAGATTGTAACTGCTGCTTAACCACTTAGTTCATAGGTTCAGCATTACCTTGTTGCGATTATACTTGGTTGCCCTGCTTCTAAAATTTTTGTCCCATTTGTTTTTTAACAGCTTTATCATGTCTGCCATTTGAAAAGAGTTGCATGCCTGAATTCTTGATTCTGCACTCTACTATTTTTAAGTTGTCACTATCCATGTATATAAATATTATTCTTTCATGATGTACATTTTTATTTGATATCCACTTAGCCTGTTTGAACCACCTGAAGCCTTATAGTTTTCTGCACTGTATTTTAGTGAATACATAGTTAAATTAGAATTAAATATACCACTGAGTATTGCTACAGCCATAATATTTGAGTTTTACTTGAGGAAAGCTAGAAACTATTGCAATTAACTCTGAAAATGGACTTGGTGCCAACTGGTGTAAGTTGTGAATACAATGCTTCCTCTTAACACTTCTTAAGCTGTGCACTGCCATGCAAACGTTGTTTCTGGGAGTTTACCAAGGGCCAGCCTTTATTAATAATTTTAAGACAAAGAAATGTTCATTTTTATTTAAAATCCACAGGTCCTTATGCAGTTCCATTCACTCATTGCTATCGAACAACAAATAATTCCAGCAAATGAACAGTTATTTGTATTACGCAAACAAGTTCTAAAGAAATTATCATGCAGACATTTAATAATTTGTCACTATATGAAGGCCATTACAGTGCTGAAACTGCGCAAATAGTGATCTGGTATGATTTGAATTTTTAAAAAATACTGTTGTGTAATTTTCCAACTTCATAGCAACAATATTTTAGATCTAACCACAACTAAGCCCCAAATTGTTCCATGCTTCCACACTGAATATACAGTATCTAATTTATATGCAAGTCTGAGTTTTCTGAAATTCCAATGAAATTATTACAGTATAAAAGTGTTAGCTTTCTAAATATCAAATGAAATCATGTAACTGCTTTAAATCATATAGTTAGGAATTTCTGGTATGCTGTTATATCTGTGAACTTTGTTCCCTGCAAATTAACTGCTTAAGATGAAGCCCAATAAGCTGCTCCCTCCTTTTCCCATTACCTTATCATCACCCTTTCTACTTAATCGCTCATGTGTTTCCATTTGAACCATTTTCACTATGTTTTAAAAGTTTTCATTTCCTGTATATAGTTTGAGTGGAAAAGTTGATTATCCACCCCCACCCCCAAAATATCCTAATTACTGTTAGTGCATTTTTGTCTCTAAGCGCTAAACAAGTTGAGTCCAATATTTTCTCCTAAAACAATCACTTACCTTAGTGCAGGTAAGATAGATTAGTCAGTTAAACATTGGAAACTGTTGCATGTAACAGCCATGTCTTGTGCATCAAAATGTTTTTGGAAACAGATGTTTCTAGGCTCAGTATAATTTATGTTTATAATATGGAATGCAGGTATTTTTGTAGTGTCAAAAGAATCGAGCCTCATTTTGTTAAAGTATTTTCATAAATAACTTTTGACGCTGTTAACTATCTCAGTTTGCAATATTTATAGTAAATTGTAAGCAAGCATATGCATGGGATGGTCATTTATTGATCTATTTCCATTGAAGGCTTCCACCAGTATGGGGTAATTTGCACTGTGCTTGTAAAAAGGTTAAAGCATTCAGCATTTAACTGATCAATGGGAATCTGTCCAATGACTCCATTTCTAAGAGCTGTCTTTTAAGTTGGTGCCGCATTTTTGAAAGTCTCCTCTTCTTCCCCTGGCTTTTCTCCCACAGGTGAAGCGGGAGCCAGGTGAAAATGGAGCCAGTCTCACAGATCAGGAGCTCGTTTCTATGTCTGTTCGAGAATTGAACCAACATCTGCGGGGCCTAACTAAAGAAGACATCATCCGGCTGAAGCAGCGCCGCAGAACGCTCAAGAACCGTGGCTACGCTGCCAGCTGCCGTGTCAAGAGGGTAACTCAGAAGGAGGAATTGGAGAAGCAGAAAGCAGAACTTCAGCAAGAGGTAGAGAAGCTGGCATCTGAGAATGCCAGCATGAAATTAGAGCTGGATGCCCTGCGATCCAAGTATGAGGCCTTGCAGAGCTTCGCCAGGACCGTAGCCAGAGGACCCGTCATGCCGGTTAGAGGTCCTATCACTTCTGCCATTGGGCCCATTATGCCAGGCAAAGTGGCTACCACCAGTGTCATCACAATAGTCAAATCCAAAACCGATGCAAGATCTTAGTACATACTACTGTAGACACAGGCTAGAGACAAACTAGTTCTTCGTAACACTGGTCAATTCATGGAGTTAACCACAAATGTTTGAATAAATAACTTAGCTGCCATCCTTCACCACCTCTACCACTAAAGAAATACAGGCAAGTTTCTCCACATGATCACCAGACTGCAGTAGATTGGCGAATTAGCAAAGCACTAGTTACAAGGTCAACCTCATTCTTTTGTAGAGTCCAAACTCTCATTTGGTCATGTTATGTTCAGGTTTTTAATTTAGTCCATCTCTAGCACACTTCCTGTAGACCTCTTGCAGTTTTAACTGAACTGAGTAATATCCAAAATGAAAAGGAAATCATTCTTTTATTTCAACGTCAAAATTCTTACTGAGTTCCCTAGTGCAGCCACAGTGAATAAAATGGAGGCCTTCATTAACTTGGAAGATCTTGCCGCTTGACAATATTTCACACAGACCAAACCATGGTAGCTCCACAGCCACCTTAAAGGACAAGCTTGTTGATTTTTTTTTTCTTTGCTGAAATTTGAGCAAACTTTGCAAAAATAAAAATCTACCTTTTGGATGAAGACAATGTGACGTGTTTAAGCAAATCCCAGTATTGTAAATTACTTTTATCAATTAGATTATAAATGGACTCTGAGTGCAATTCTTTTTAATTGGAAGCTTTTATTTTTGATCTGAAATCTTGTGGCTAACTTTGTGCATTGACCAGTGAACAGCTTCTCATATTCATGCACATCTGAACACGGTGTACCGTATCACCATGGAGTAAGGTAGTTCAAATGACCTGTTCATATGGTTAAGTATTCCTTTCTATTCATATACTACTGGGTATTTCTTGGAAAAATTTATAGCACAAATTAGAAATGTTGATTTTAATTTGTACACTTAAAAAAAGGTTACTCATTGGAAGACAATGCACAACATTTTAAAACGTGCAGAGATGGGAGGAGGCAGAATTAATAGCACCCTTTGTAACACTATATAAGCTGTTACAGAAACCCTGCCATCTGCTTGTCACTATCCAATGAAGGCAGCGGAATGTCAGCCTGACTGTATAATAAGCTTTTGATTATTCAAAATGTGCAGTCTTCATAACAAAGCTCAATTCTTTATGGCTTTAGATTCTTCAAGATAAACAGCTTCTGATGATCCTATCTCTGTGAATCTTCTATTTATGGTTTCTTCATTTATGTCATGTATAAATGTTGAATATTTTACAGACAGAACTCCAGAAATCTGGTGTTTCAAGTTTACAGATTTAATGAAATCTTTTCCATAACATGGTGTTTAAATGTATGAATTCAACAGGTGTATAATATTGTGGAAGTCATGGAGAATGTTTAGATTTCCATTGATATTTAAGTGGTTAAAGAAAAGTGTGATATAAGCACCAGAAGAGTGAACACTATTTCAGCAAAAACCTTGTTAGCTGTATATTTTCTTTTGAAGAAAAGGTTTAATCCTCTTTGACTTTTATAAGTCAGAAATTAAGAGTTGGCTGATTTTTATTTTATTTCATTCCTGCTGACTAGAACTAGCTGCTGTTCCACCGATCATCCCCAGTTCTCTCTCCTCAGCCAAACAAAAAATTGAAATGACTGTATTAAACTTTTACAGATATTTGAAATTGCTTCTTAAAAAAGCAAGTGTGAGTAGAAGGGGCTGATTAACCATATGAATGAAAATTTATTCAGAGAATCTTTGATAGTAAAAGTTCCTCTTTAGTGTATGTATACAAAGTATCTTTGTCAACATGTAAGGGTATTCGAGTTTAATTTTTATAAGTACACAGATTATCATACAATATTTATATACAAAAAAATCACAAAAAAATGTTTAATAGCTTTTACAGATGTTTCTAGAGTGGCTTATTGAAATCAATAGCTTTCTAGTGAATCAGCGTGTTAAGTGGATCTGGGGTGACGTATCTGTGATGTGTTAATATGCAGTTTAGTGTTCTTTTACAGTTGTTTCATTCTGTATTTATTTGTGTGTGAACACAATGGGGGTTTATGTTGTGTGCATTTTTTTTTGTACTTCCTCTTCCACACTTGCTGCACATGTGAATTTTACAAAATAACGCAACAAACTTCAAGGTGGTGTGTGAACCTCCAGTTCAGTTTGATCAGCAGTCTCTTCTGAAATACTTTTTGGCCCGCCTTAACCAAACCAGGAATACTAAACTATTGCACAGCATCTAATGTTAACTATTTGTGACCTATGTCCACGTTGTAGTTATTTTAATATGTGGGACAAGCCTTTAATTTGTTGAACTTTTGTTGGCTTGTGTACCATCGTCATCTCCAAGATCCCCTTGTATCTTTGAACTTTGTATTGATTTGTACACATTTACAGCCAACACAAACTAAGAGATTTGTTCTTTGTTTGTATTGAAGTAGAATATATATTACAGATTTGGAAATGCAAAATATATTCAATGTCTAATGTAATTTTATGTTGAATGTGTAATTGAAGGTGCTGTTCAATTGTTGAGCTGTTATTGGAGTTGCTGATTGTTCACTGTTAACCCAATGTTTGGTCTGAAATACAAATCTATTTGGCTAAACTGCATATATGACTTTGTTTCTCGCACACCTCTATCTAATTGTGATATAATACTTGTAGAAAATTGTGTTCTACACAGTTCTTTTCAGTAAGAATAAACTTATTTTTATTGTCAGAAACTATTTCTATCTGTGTGTAAAGGGCTGTGCAAAACCCTCAGCATCTCAACACAACCTGGCTTCGATCTACTCAACTACCTGCTGAGCATCACTACCAAGAATTTCTGGATAGAATCCCAATCAACCCAATTTAAAGCAAAAAGGATTTGTAACTTATCCCATTACAATCTGTTAATTTGTACAAATCTTAAGATTTATTTAGGACTTTTGAATCTGATTATGTAACTATACATTAGTTTTTAAACTGCAAAACTATGTTATAAGGATGCATAATATAGTTACAAAATATGTCCACAGACCATACTTTGTAGATGCCAGTTTGAGATGTTGAGTGTCCGGTGCTGACACCATGCCTGCCTTTGGCCAGCTTTAGTGCAATGTGTAGATGTTTTTAATAATGCATAAGCTGTGTTGTGATCAAATAATCACGAAGACATAGCAGCTTTATCGCTAGAAATTTTGAAATTTGAGTGTAGTCTTCTAGCAATGAGCATACTGTTGAATGTGGAATTATACAGACAGGTATCAAATGAGATACTTCGGTTTTAATTGCTTTTAACACTAAGCTGATGCTCTGGTGAAAATAACTGATTCTGGAAGGCTTTTTTAAACATAACTTCCATTCTTAAAACACATGCCTATTGGTCAATCACAGTACACTACTGTTTTAAAGTTGGATTGAGACAAATATCAAATTTAATATAATTTAAAATTGTATACCTAATGAATCTCTCCCTCCACCCTTCCACCCTTCACTTAGGATGTGTTATTCATGGTTGTAAATACCCCATTTGATTTTAAATTTATGAAAGCTTGTTTCAAATCCATTTTGAGAATTAGATTTTAAACTAGATTTTTAAAACTATAATGTTTAACTGCAAGAGTTGGTTCCAAGAGAAAAAGAATTTCTAAATTAGAAATTACATTCTATTTCAGCAATAGTCTTAAAAAGTCATGAACAGTAATTACACCAACATAGTGTTTAATGCTATTTGAAACAGGAGTTTTATTTCAGAGAAAAGAAATTGCACTAGAAATAGAGTTTCAGAGAGGTGGTGTTTACAAGTAGTCATCTCAACATTGTTAAACCTAGTCTATATATCTATCCTGATTGTCAGGAGAAAGGGGTACTTGAGATGCAGGTTTTGAATGCCAATGAAGTTTTTTATTGATTGTTAAGACCTTTTCAAAGAAGGTATTGTGTATCCAAACTGATCAATACATAACAAGTAAGTGAGGGGAGAAAAGATCCCCTCCACCCCTTGAACATAACAAGAATGAGAAATAACTGAAGCCTTGTTCTGATTCCCATTCAGGCTCTGTGGTGTTTTATTTTTCTCTGTTCTTTTAATGCTGTCTGCCTGTGACATTTATTTTGTGAATAGTCTAAGTGCTTGTTTTAGCAAGTGCTTTGTATGTGAGGTGTGTGGCGTACATGTGTACGGCTTGGTGACTGTTGTCAAGTGAGGTTCTTCAAATATGCAAGCAGCAATTGGTGTCCAGGACAACAGTGCTGGAATAGTACCCTACTGATAGCAAGGGTAACTACTTATTGTGCAAATAATGTCTTGATATAAGGGCTAAATAATCTTGTGTTACAAGAGTGTATGTGTGTGTGTATCTCTGTTTTTTGTTGTGTTTAAAGTTAGACTGGAGTTATACATGCCAATGGTCATTTTCATCCATTAACACAAATAACAAAATGGACGTCACTGTTGTATTTGAACCCTTAGACTCAAAGCCTACATGAAGCATATTTTTGACATGGTGAGAAATAGTTTCTTGATATGTACAAAGTTCAGAAATCCGAAACCATGCTGCCTATTTGATTGGGTGTTCACCTCTAGCCTGATGACACATTTTCACACCTGACTAGCTGATTACTAGTTTTGAGTTTTCCAACTTTACAGGCAAACCTTAAATCATGCTGCTCTTTGCATACAAGTCAAATTTAGGCTAAATTGGAGTATGCTACTGGATAAAGTGAAATATTTTCAATTGCCTTTTTTTTTCTGCATTTTATTGTAAATCTGATTCTAATCCAGGATCTATAATCCCTGCTTCGCTTCAGAGCGGTGCTCATCCTGTTTTGAAGTCAATCGGGCAGGTATTCTGTTTCACTGTTGTACTGTTGCCGGAGTGCTGCATCCAGCTTTACATTTATTATGGACCTTTGACCAGACGCTGGCAAATTTTCCAAAGCATTACTGCCCCCACTATTGGCAAGAGCATTAATTACTGAGTGATTGCATGTCACTGGGAAGTTAAATGCAAGGAACAAGTAAAGAAATTGAAATATGGAAGCCAGGCACTTGTCAGTCCCTATATTTTGTTTTGATCACTTGAAATGACAACCTGTTTCTGGCAATCAATTGGGAAGTGAATATGCATTTGAGAAAAATGCTGTTATAGATTTCTGTGGCAATGGAATCTAGCTGCATTATCTTTAGTTTTTGACAGTTGCTGGTTTTGAGGCAGCTGATTGGTATATCACTGTATTTACAAAACATTGTACCAGATTTGGCTTATTTACATTATTTGCAAACCTAGGTACTGGATTGAACTTCATGCTTGTATAAATTTATTGCCCTTCCTTGCAATATTTGGAGCCCATTATATTTTGAAAAATTGTGTTTACTGTAAAATAAAAATGTTGTATGCCATCAATACAAAGTACAGGTAATGGGACGTTAGCCTGGGTGCTTAACAGATCTCAATCTGTTTCTTTTGAAGTGTAAGGAAAAAGTTATTAGTCATCACTTCCCAGGAGCGTTGTAATCATACTATTGAGGATTGAAATGTTGAGGTACCAGCATTCAACCAATGTGGTGATATGAAATTTGTGCAGTATTAGATGAATTCAAGGTAAAACTATTTTGACTAATGCTCTGTATCAAAATTCTGGCTCAAAGGGTGTAATGAATCACTGTTGTACTTTGTATAAAGAGTCCATTTAATAAGTATTTATTGCCTAAATTATTGTACTTTATGATCTGTAGATAAGTATGTATTCATAACCGCCATGAAAATTAACTATCCGTTTCCATTGGACACATCATTAATTTATTTCTGTATATACTGTATGTTTGTTGAGATACAGCTTACTTTATTTTGTATATGACCAATAAACACCTTTTAAAGTGATCTAGCCTAGTGTAATAAAAGATGTATCCTTTTATAATGTGAAACAATGCATGAACTAGTTTGGATGTGGACTTAATATCAGGTCTCATCAATGTGCCTTTAGGAAGTAATTTTTTTTAGTGAATGCATTAAGTGACACTAACAATGTAACTCTCTTTAAATTTATAATGTTTGCTGGCAGAGTCTTTACTTAATCTCCCAAGTTTTAGAACTTTTTTTTAAAAAAAATCTTTTGACCAAAGCTTTTAACCCTTTAGTCCAGGGCACTACAAAGCTATTTGTTATTTTTTTGAAAAAGGCAATTTAATTTCTTTTTTTATTTTTGGTCTTTTTACCCTCAAGAAGCAAATCCAAATTCTAATTCAAGAATTTGCCTAGAAATCTGGATGCATTTTGCTATAAACAATATGACTTAGTGGGTTGGGTTTTCATGGAGTTGGGGAGATTCCACGAAGGTATGAAAATGATGGCTGGAAGTCAATTCCAGGATTCAGTATCCCTTTCTTGAATGTCTTAATTTTTGCTTAGTGGAGGTTAAGGGGACAGGCTGGTTTGGGTTGTGAGCCTGCACTCTGCACTGCTGATCTGAACAATACTCTTAGGACATGGGCATAACCTCGTCTTCTACAATTGTCATGGAGTGGAACAAGCTGTCCAAAGACTCTTGGTTCACAACATCTCTAGACTGCATCTCTAGGAAAGTCCAAAGAATCTTAACTATACCCTTCATTTCAGGCTATGGCACTTCTATGCTATTATGTACATAATACACTATTGTGTATAGAACCAAATGAACCCTATTCTGATAATATGATGTTGTAAGTACAATTAAGTGATTTATAAAAATTGCTTTTATTACAGCCCAATAAAAGTATTGATAATACAGATCCTTAAGTACCGGTAGCAGAAACTGCAAGTACTAAAACACACTTTTGCCAATTTCACAATGTTTATTTAAATGGATAGGGTTGTCAGTCAAGCAACATTTTTCTCGGATGTAGCTGTTTCAAAATCCTGGATAATCAGCCAAGCTTCATCGTGCATTCTTATGTAGATTTTAAAGATGTTTGCACAGAATGAAGATGACTAATAATAGATTGAAGCTGGACGAGAATGTGTAAAATTAAAGGTGATACTGTTCCAAAACTCACCTTTCAAATTAAACTTTTACAACCTGCACTTTCTTTCCAATTAGTGAAAGAGCTATCATAATCTGCGTAAATGAAAACCATTCTGTTCAAGGGATAAATCACACATCTTAAATGATTTCTGTTCAGTAAATGAACCATTAAATGGTAATTAATTAGTGAATTCTTACATTGCGAGGCAGTTCAGCTAATATCAACATTCATGGAGTAAATACCCTTTTGTTTACAATGCTCCAATGATGTCACATAATTGTAATAGTTTTCTCACTGAGAAAGCTATGATTTTATGCAGTTACTCTCACTGCTTCATACTTTGCCAACCCTTTTTTTTTCTAATCTTGTACCCAAATTATCTATGCTCGAGTAAATAGGTTACATCCTTTGATGGTAAGGTGTTGATTTGATACCACTGAATAAAAATCTCTTTTATTTTGTAGGTTAATATCAAAAGTTAGTAAACAATGCTGTAGATGCCTTCACTGCTGTCCAGCTGAATGATAGATACAAGTAGAATTCATTTTATTTAACCAAATTTCTGCAGCTGTTACCAAAAACATGCTTGTTGCTAAATAGGTTCTCAAAGGCCCACTCCCATTGATTTCCTTGTTAAGGTTAATTTTAATGTAGGGAGCTGTACTTTCAGCTTAAGAGTAGAAGGAATTTTATGCTTTAGTGCAGAATGAAGTTATTATGAGCCAAATTTAATTTCCACAGGCATTTTGATTAAGTACTGTTGTATGCACTGAGTTATGAGCATGCAGCAATTCATTGAGGTTTAAACTTTAACAAATTTGGTATTGTTATCACAGTAACTACATTTGACACTAAGCAATTGCTTAATGATGAAATTTTAATGCTGAAAGTTCAATTTTTACAAATATTTACAAATGTTTTTGTTCAGTTTCCCACAAAGAATAGTTCTGCTATCCCATGCTGTCACAGGCCAGAGTAGATGTGCATTTCCAATCGGACCTGACCTATGGCTTTAATTAGATGAAATACTTACTGACTTCAACTAAGTGAAGGAAAGAACACCAGCAACCTTTGGGCTGCAGTACAGCAATTCCAAAGAGACACAGGCACAAATTGATTCTGGTATTTGAAAAATAAAACCAAGTTGCTTGATAATCTGCTTTTCATAAAGTAAGAACGATATAAACCGAGGCAACAGCCTGAATTATGGGATAAGTGTGGATACATTTTACAGATTTAGTTTGCTGAAACAGCATTTTATTGAATGTGAAATTTGTGGAACAAATTCTGTCATTAGTGAGTGGAAGCACTTGATACAGATTTACTTTCATGTTAGTTTATATTGTACCACAAGATATTACTTTTGAAAAAATCGAAGTAATGACACACCTCTGCCGATTTCTGTTGCACAGAGTTCAAAAGTTACAAATCACTCGATTCTCTGATCTGTCCTTTTTTAAAAAAAAAAGTGACCCCTGACTTTAAAACTTTTATTTCTTTATTTAGACTGACTCATAGGTGGCAGCATCATTTCCACATCAAGTTTGTGAAGATCATTCAGGATCTTTACGCACTTCAAGTTAAGCCCCTTCTAAATTCATGTACCTTCTGTACTGAGAAGGCAATCTACTCATTCCAGTTATCAATCCTGTAAACCATCTCTGAACACCTGCAATGCATTTGTGTCGTTCTGTAAATAAGAAGACCAAAACTGCGAACGGTAGAGTCAGATGTATAGCATGGAAACAGACCCTTGGATCCAACCTGTCCATACCCACCAGATTCTCCGAACCAATCTAGTTTCCTCCTGCCAACCCCTGGCCCATATCCCTCCAAACCTTCCTATCCAAACTTGTAGCTCAGCACTGTCCCCATGACTTGTCCTACCTGCCTATCTTCTTTTCTACCTATCCACTCCACCTGCCCCTGCCCCTGACCTATCACCTTCATCACCTCCCCCATTCACCTATTGTATTCTATGCTACTTTCTCCCCACCCCCACCCTCTAGCTTATCTCTCCACGCTTCAGGCTTCCTGCCTGTATTTCTGATGAAGGGCTTTTGCCTGAAATGTCAATTTTACTGCTCCTCTGATGCTGCCTGAACTGCTGTGCTCTTCCAGCACCACTAATCCAGAATCCTTCCTATTCATATACCCATCCAAATGCCTCTTAAATGTTGCAATTGTACCTGTCTCCACCACTTCCTCTGGCAAGTCATTCCAATCCTGTACCACCCTCTGTGTGAAAAAGTTGCCCATTAGGTCTCTTTTACATCTTTTCCCTCTCGCCCTAAAACTACGGTTTGGGCGGCACGGTGGCACAGTGGTTAGCACTGCTGCCTCAGCGCCTGTAGACCCGGGTTCAATTCCCGACTCAGGCGACTGACTGTGTGGAGTTTGCACGTTCTCCCCGTGTCTGCGTGGGTTTCCTCCGGGTGCTCCGGTTTCCTCCCACAGTCACAAAGATGTGCCGGTCAGGTGAATTGGCCAAGCTAAAATTGCCCGTAGTGTTAGGTAAGGGGTAAAATGTAGGGGTATGGGTGGGTTGCGCTTCGGCGGGTCGGTGTGGACTTGTTGGGCCGAAGGGCCTGATTCCACACTGTAAGTCTAATCTAATCATATCTAATCTACGCTCCCTAGTTCTGGACTCCCTGAACCCAGGGAAATGACTTTGTCTATTTACCCTATCCATGCCCCTCACAATTTTGTAAACCTCTAAGGTCACCCCTCAGCCTCTGACGCTCCAGGGAAAACAGCCCCAGCCTGTTCAGCCTCTTCCTATAGCTCAGATCCTCCAACCCTGGCAGCATCCTTGTAAATCTTTTCTGAATTCTTTCAAGTTTCACAACATCTTTCCGAGAGGAAGGAGACCAGAACTGCATGCAATATTCTAAGTGTCCTAATCAATGTCCTGTACAGCTGCAACATGACCTCCTAACACCTGTACTCAATACTCTGACCAAACATCATCTTCACTATCCTATGTACCTGCAACTCCACTTTCAAGGAGCTATGAACCTGCACTCCAAGGTCTCTTTATTCAGCAACACTCTCTAGGGCCTTACCATTAAGTGCATACGTCCTGCTAAGATTTGCTTTTCCCAAAATGCAGCACCTCTCATTTGTCTAACTTAAACTCCATCTGCTAATTCTCAGCCGATTTGTCCATCTGATCAAGTTCCTATTGTAATCTGAGGTTACCTTTCTCGCAGTCCACTACATCTCCAATTTTGCCATCATCTGCAAGCTTATTAACTATACCTCTTATGCTCGCATCCAAATCATTTATATAAATGACAAAGTAGTGGACCCAGCACTGATCCTTATGGCACTCCACTGGTCACAAGCCTCCAGTCTGAAAAACAACCTTCCACCATCATCCTCTGTCTTCTACCTTTGAGCCAGTTCTGTATCCAAATGGCTAGTTCTCCCTGTATTCCTTGACATCTACCTTGCTAATCAGTTTCCTGTGGGGAACCTTGTCGAACTTCTTTTTGAAGTCCATATAGATCACATCTACCGTTCTGCCCTCATCAATTCTCTTTGTTACTTCTTCAAAAAAAAACTCAATCAAGTTTGTGAGACATGATTTCCTATGCATAAAGCCATGTTGACTATCCCTAGTCAGTCCTTGCCTTTCCAAATACATGTACATCCTGTCCCTCAGGATTCCCTCCAACAACTGGGTTAGTTATGATCTAATCAATGCCCTGCGTAACTAAAACACAACTTCCTGCCTTCTTTGTTCAGTTCCTTGTTTAAAAAGAAAGGGTAAAACTCCATTAGCCCACTTGATTATGTGCCTCGCCTGCATTTTCTTTTTGTGACTCATGGATCCAAAAATCTAGATCCCTCTGTATCTCAGAATTCTGCTATTGTTCTCCATGTAGTAATACCCTTTTTTGCCCTCTTTCTCAACCCTGAATGCATATACGTGCACACCTACACCTCTCTCTGGCAGTACTCACATGAGGAATAGTCACTCAATCCAACAGCACACTCTGTCTCCCATCTTCTGGCTGTTGGCCGACTACTTCCTCTCTGACTGTACTACTTTGAGCTGTGGAATGACCAATTCTTGTTATCCACACAACCCTCAGCCACGTGGATGCCTGTGGTCCATCCAGTACCAATCCAGTTCCAAAACCCAGTGCTCAAACTGATGGCACACCCTGTAGGTGTGGTAATCCAGCCAGACTTCCTACATAACTGCATGTGTACAGTACATGGGACTGAATTCCCTGCCACTCCTTCAGTGGTGCACTGGCAACTATCATTGTCGTGCTGCAGTAAGAATGCTGTACTTAGGGCCACTCTTCATGGACAGGACCAGGCTGCATCTCGGGGTTCCTCCCTTGCTCTCGAAGCTCGCACTCTCAGCCTTCCTGGATACTCACAGCATCCCTGCACTTTGACCCTTCAACCAGAGATAGAAGGCAGGCAGTGCTGCTGTCTTGCCTTGCCATTTAGGGCAGACCTAAAGCTAGGAAATGTAATGGCTTAATAAAGTCAAAGGAAATAACCTTTAGGCTGAGGGTCCTGAAAAGTAAATCAAGGGTAGCCTCTGATACCAGTCCCAGCTCTACTTAGGCAGATTCTAAATCCTGTCTACGAGAGGGGGTGAGGCACTAAATGTTGGAAAGTCCATCTGTGGAATTTTTCTCATCCTCTTTTCCCCCCCCACCCCCAGCCTGCAGAGATTACAGCAGATGAAAGTGGGTGATAAAACTGTTATTTTCACTGCAAGGCAGCCTAAAGGGTAAGCAGAGTTAATGGTGGTAGAATGTGTGACGGTGAATGAGGGAAGCTATTGAAGGCAGTCCTGTGTTTGTGTATTGTAGTACAAGCTTTTGTAGGAGAGAAGTACATGAGCAGTGATAGTGAGGTGTCAGAGCAAAGATGGTGGCTTTGACCTTCTCTATTCCTCCAGGATAGCTGACCACCTTCCTGTATTGTTCTGCATTCCTCCAGATGATGAACAACTTTAACTTGGGTGGCAAGCTTGGACTGAGTTGGCATGGTCTGGTGTCCTGGTCTCCTCTCTTCATCTTGAGGGAGGAGAGAGACTCCTGTCCACACAAGCCCATTCATCAGGATCTCCAAGACCCTGATGGCAAAGCCAGGCACTGAATTCCCCGTCTGCGATAAATGTCAGCAAATATGTTGGGCAGTGGTGGACCATGTGCTCATAAAGATGGTTTGGGTATATAGAGTGCCATTCTTCCAGCAGGCATCTGCTGAGTGGCACCTTGTCCTGGGAATGGCATGTGCTAGGGGATGGAAATTGGGTCAGCGATGCCATGGGTGGGTTAATGAGGCATGTTTTGGTAATGCGTGGTGAGAAGACTCAGTGACAAGCCCTCCAAAAAAAAACTTGATGGAACTTGGACTTGCCCACAGAATCCGATTCCGTTTATCAGCAAGAGCAATTTGCCTGGTCCTACTTCCCCACCTTTCTGTGTAACCCTCCACAGCTTTTTTTTCTCTTGATTAATTATCCAAATTTCATTTGCCAGTCATACATAAATCTACCCCCTCCAGGTTCTCAGGCAGTACATTCCAAGTCCTAACAACTCCCTGCATGTCAGATATCTTCCTCATGTTGCTGTTGTTCCTTTTGTCGTCATCATCATAAATCTGTGTCCTCGTTTCTCGACCTTTCCACCAAGGGAAATAGTTACTCTGTAAGTATGTTGTCCATTTTGAATATTTCTGTCAAACATTATCAGGGGAGTGCAGCACCAGTTTCTCAAGCAATCCATGTTAAGGAAGGCCAATATTCCTGCTACCACCTTGTCAAACATTTCTATACCGTGTTTAAAGCCTTAATATTGTTTCTAATGTTGGTGCCCAGAGTTCAGCATGATACTTCCATTAAAGCTGAACCAATTGTATTATAAATAGTCAATACAACTATCATGCTTTTGTACTCTATAGCCCTATTTATAGAGCCCAGACCTCTGTGTTTTATTAAGTTTTTTTCAGCCTATCCTGCCACCATCAGTGATCTGAATACATATAGCCTCTAGGTTCTCTTTGCCTGCATCCCCTAAAATAAATTGCATCCTTTGTTATATATACTGTCACCTCATCCTTTTAGCTGAAATGTACTATTTTATGCCCTCGCATTAAATTTTGTCTTCTGTGTGTATGCCACCAAACTGTGCCTGTACTTGTTTCATCAGTCTTCTGACTATTCACACTACTGGCAAGATTTGTTATCTGCATTGCTATCTGACCCTCCACCTGCAAGTCCATGTCATTAAGAAAATCCATATTCCTAGTACTAGGCTGGGGAACCCAATATAATGTGTTTGTGGGATGTGGCAGTCATTAGCTTGGGCCAGCATTTATTGCCCATCTCAAGATGCTAGGGCCATTTCACAGGGCAGGTAATAATCACTTGAATGGGTCTGAAGTTGCATGTCAGCTGGACCAGGTAAGGATGATAGATCTCCTTCCCTGAAGGACATTAGTGAACATAATTGGTTTTTACAACAATCAGCAATGTTCACACGGTCACCATTAGGTCACTATTAGTGTGAATAGTCAGTCTTCTGACTATTCACACTACTGGTAAGATTTGTTATCTGCATTACTATCTGACCCTCCACCTGCAAGTCCATGTCATTAAGAAAATCCATATTCCTAGTACTAGGCTGGGGAACCCAATATAATGTGTTTGTAGGATGTGGCTGTCATTAGCTTGGGCCAGCATTTATTGCCCATCCCAAGATTCACACTGCACCATCTGTCATGGTGGGATTTGAATCCATTTCCCCAGAGCATAATCTGGATCATGGGATGGTTAAATCAGTGCTGCTAAGCTACTCATCTGCTCTGTCTTCCAGTCTGAAATACATTTTACCATTACTCTCTACTCCCTGTCACTTAGCCAACTTTACATCTTTGCCAGTACTGTGCCTATTATTCTACAGGCTTAATGGTAACTCACCAAATGGGCAACTGCAGTAAAAATGATTACACCTTTCTTACTTCATCCATAAACATAATCAAGTCAGTTGAACATAATTAGTCTTGAGCAAAGCTATGTCGACTTTCCTTAATCCACATTGGTCCGAGTGACTGTTAACTTTGTCCTGAGTTTTAGGACATATGTAACAAAGTCAAAATCGGTCAAAAACGCTTGTTTTTTAAAAAATAGTGCAGTATTGATTTTGGAAACTTTATTTTTAGCATGCAGCTTGTCATTTTATCAGCTTCATAATGGGACTTGTATAAGTTTGAATCTTGCTGGAAAGGATGTTTACAGTACAATGCTGGGCCTTGGTAACATGGCACTGTTCTGCTTCCTATCTAGGGGTGGTGAAAGTGGGTGGAAACTTCAGGTGTTCCTTGGCTGCCAACCCATGGGGGAAGTGGGATCCAGTGGATCACAAGGAGAGAGAGAGAGAGATTGGATGTGTTTACAGATCAGTGAAAACCTCCGCTTTCCTTGTCTGATCTGTTACTAGAAATATAATGTCCACCCATCCAAGCACCACAAGGAAAGTTATTCTTTTCAAAACAAAAACTTGTAATAGGATCTTTTCACTTCCTGATCCTCTCCTCACCTGCATGAGCTTGCTGGGGAAGGCAGGGTCAACTTCAGATCCCATTACAATCACTACCAGTTTCGGGAATTACACAGCTGCCCATCAAGAAGGTGAGCTCAAAAGACATGATGTGCAGGACTTGATTGGCAGGGGGATGAAAAAAGACAGTCTTACTGTGTATGTGCCCGCAGACAAGGGAGGCGCGGTGGTAGTTTGGCGCACTGACCTGTACACCGCTGAAGCCAAACGCCAGCTCGCGGACGCCTCCTCTTATCGCCCCCTTGACCACGACCCCACCTCCCACCACCAAACCATCATCTCCCAGACCATCCAGGACCTCATCACCTCAGGGGATCTCCCATCCACCGCCTCCAACCTCATAGTCCCACAACCCCGCACCGCCCGTTTCTACCTCCTGCCCAAAATCCACAAACCTGCCTGCCCCGGCCGACCCATTGTCTCAGCCTGCTCCTGCCCCACCGAACTCATCTCCCAATACCTCGACACGGTCCTGTCCCCTTTAGTCCAAGAACTCCCCACCTACGTTCGGGACACCACCCACGCCCTCCACCTCCTCCAGGATTTTCGCTTCCCCGGTCCCCAACGCCTTATTTTCACTATGGACATCCAGTCCCTGTACACCTCCATCCCCCATCACGAAGGACTCAAAGCCCTCCGCTTCTTCCTTTCCCGCCGCACTAACCAGTACCCTTCCACTGACACCCTCCTTCGACTGACTGAACTGGTCCTCACCCTGAATAACTTCTCTTTTCAATCCTCCCACTTCCTCCAAACTAAAGGAGTTGCCATGGGCACCCGCATGGGCCCCAGCTATGCCTGCCTCTTCGTAGGATATGTGGAACAGTCCATCTTCCGCAACTACACTGGCACCACCCCCCACCTTTTCCTCCGCTACATCGATGACTGTATCGGCGCTGCCTCGTGCTCCCACGAGGAGGTTGAACAGTTCATCAACTTTACTAACACCTTCCATCCCGACCTGAAATTCACCTGGACTGTCTCAGACTCCTCCCTCCCCTTCCTAGACCTTTCCATTTCTATCTCGGGCGACCGACTCAACACAGACATCTATTATAAACCGACTGACTCCCACAGCTACCTGGACTACACCTCCTCCCACCCTGCCCCCTGTAAAAACGCCATCCCATATTCCCAATTCCTTCGTCTCCGCCGCATCTGCTCCCAGGAGGACCAATTCCAACACCGCACAACCCAGATGGCCTCCTTCTTCAAGGACCGCAGATTCCCCCCAGACGTGATCGACGATGCCCTCCACCGCATCTCCTCCACTTCCCGCTCCTCCGCCCTTGAGCCCCGCTCCTCCAACCGCCACCAAGACAGAACCCCACTGGTTCTCACCTACCACCCCACCAACCTGCGCATACAACGTATTATCCGCCGCCATTTCCGCCACCTCCAAACGGACCCCACCACCAAGGATATATTTCCCTCCCCTCCCCTATCAGCGTTCCGCAAGGACCACTCCCTTCGTGACTCCCTTGTCAGATCCACACCCCCCACCAACCCAACCTCCACCCCCGGCACCTTCCCCTGCAACCGCAGGAAATGTAAAACTTGCGCCCACACCTCCACACTCACTTCCCTCCAAGGCCCCAAGGGATCCTTCCATATCCGCCACAAGTTCACCTGTACCTCCACACACATCATCTATTGCATCCGCTGCACCCGATGTGGCCTCCTCTATATTGGTGAGACAGGCCGCTTACTTGCGGAACGCTTCAGAGAACACCTCTGGGCCGCCCGAACCAACCAACCCAATCACCCCGTGGCTCAACACTTTAACTCCCCCTCCCACTCCACCGAGGACATGCAGGTCCTTGGACTCCTCCACCGGCAGAACACAACTACACGACGGCTGGAGGAGGAGCGCCTCATCTTCCGCCTGGGAACCCTCCAACCACAAGGTATGAATTCAGATTTCTCCAGCTTCCTCATTTCCCCTCCCCCCACCTTGTCTCAGTCGGTTCCCTCAACTCAGCACCGCCCTCCTAACCTGCAATCCTCTTCCTGACCTCTCCGCCCCCACCCCACTCCGGCCTATCACCCTCACCTTGACCTCCTTCCACCTATCCCACCTCCATCGCCCCTCCCCCTAGTCCCTCCTCCCTACCTTTTATCTCAGCCGGCTTGGCTCTCTCTCTCTTATTCCTGATGAAGGGCTTATGCTCGAAACGTCGAATTCTCTATTCCTGAGATGCTGCCTAACCTGCTGTGCTTTGACCAGCAACACATTTGCAGCCAATTACAGTTACAATCACTTCACTGTTCTGTAGTTCTTCTGCATTAACAGGCAGTCGTGATAATGCGTTGTTGATGAGGCCATAGTTATGGCAGTTACCTGTCAACAATATTGTGAACAATATTAAAAATCTGTCATCTTCATGTGGTGTTTGCTCTCATTCTCCTTTAACACTGATTTCATCACAGTAGATTTCAAGAAAATGAAGAACTCTGAGCAGATTTCACTGATGTCAGATTTGAGTGATTGTTCTAAGTGAACATGAAGAGAGGCTAACGAAGATGTGTTAAAGATCACAATCCTTTCTACGCTACATTTTGCCTACATTAAAATAATATATTACAGGTAAGATCTCATCGAAATCCGTTAGAAACAGTCCATTCTTATACTAGGGTAAACAGATTATTCTGTTTATGTTTGTTATCGTTGCCACCAAGACATATACTTTAGTCACACATGGACATCAAAGCATTTGTTTGTATTCATTCATTGGATGTAAGCATTGCTGGCTAGGCCATATATTGTCAGCTTATTGCCGAGCCCTAGTTGCCCTGAAAAGGTAGTGGTGAGCTGCCTTCTTGAACTGCTGCAGTCTATTTGCTGAGTCAAACATTATACTGTTAGAGAGGGAATTTCAGGATGTTGACTGAGTGACAATGCAGGAATGGTGATTATATTTCCAAGCCAGGATGGTGAGTGGCTCAGAGGGGAACTAGCAGGTCACATGCATCTAAAGCCCTTATCCTTCTAGATGGAACTAGATGTGTATTTGGGTGGTGATGTCCAAGGAGCCTTCGTGGAATTCTTCAGTTCATTTTGTAGATAGTAGCTGCAGTGTGCACTGTGCCTTGATAGTGGAGGGAGTGGAAAACAACTTTTCTAGTCAACCTGTTCAGAGATGTTATTATATACCTCTGGAACAAGTGGTACTTGAATTGGGTTCTCCTGGCTCAAAGGTAGGGATAGTATCATTGTGCTGCAAGTGTGGATGGAGTGAATGTTTATGGTTGTGGTTCCAATCCAACAGCCTCCATATGGAGGTGCTGAGATTGGACTGGGTGGACAAGGTCAGAAGTCACATGACACCAGGTTATCATCTAACAGATTAATTTGAAATCACAAGTTTTCAGAGTGCTGCTCTTTTGTCAGGTGAAGTCTTGTTCACCTTTATTGTTGGAGGTGCACCCTTCCAGACAAATGGGGAGTATTCCATCATGCTCCTGACTTGTGCCTTATAGATGGTAGACAGGATTTGGGGAGTCATGGGCTGAGTTCCTTGCTGCTGGACTCCAAGCCTTTAACCTGTTGAAGCCATAGTATTTATATGGATAGTTAATGGTAACCTTGATAGCATACTTAGTTCTTGGCATCAAGCTCTCGTTTGACTGTCACATTCACCTCACTTCTGCAATTCAGCTCTTTTGTTTGAATGAGTGGCCTTGGCAGAACCCAAACTGGCAGGTTATTACTAAGTAAGTGCTGCTTGATTTTACAGTTATTGGTACCTTCCATCACTTTACTAGTGATCGAGAGTAGATGGGGCAGTATTTGACTGGGTTAGATTTATCTTGCTTTTTGTGTATAGGACATATCTGGGCAATTTTCCACATTATCGGGTAGATACCAGTATTGTAGCTGTACTGCTTGACTGAGAGCACAGCAAGTTCTGGACCATAAGTCTTCAAGACTATTGCTGAATGTTCAGTAGCAACAGGCTTTGCAGTTTCCTGTGCCTCCATATGATTGTTGATATCACATAGAGTGAATCGAATTGGCTAAAGACTGGCAACTATGGTGTAAGCTATCTTTGAAGGAGGCCAAGAGAGATCATCCAATTAGCACTTCTGGCTGAAGATTATTGTAAATGGTACAGCCTTACCCTTTGTCCTGATGGGTGGCCTGCGCTATCATTGAGGATGGAAATAATTGTGGAGCCTCCTTCTCCAGTGAGTTACAAAGTTGTACACTATCAGTCACAATTAGACAGAGCAGGATTGCAGAGTTTACATCTGATCCATTTAGTTATGGAAACACTTAACTCTGTCTATTACTTGCTTATGCTGTTTGGTATGCAAGTTGTCCTGTTTTGTTGCTTCACCAGGTTGACACTGTTTTTGATATGTATCATGCTGTTCCTAAAATGTTCTCCTGCACTCTTCATTTCTTTCTAGTACAAGCTCAGGTACTAAAGTGAGATCCTATTTTACATCCTAGATGTAAAATCAATAGCAAAAAGATATTGGGTTAGTGTTTCTGAAAGGAAGGTGTTTCTTCATTGAATCTGAATTTCTTTGAACTTGAACATTTTAGAATGACTAGGATTCAGGAAATAAAAAAAAAAGCATCACCTGGGTGTTTCAAATTGTTCAGTGTGTAGGATAGTTCAGGAAACCTGAAGTATTCCAAAGAAGAAACCTGATTTCAAATGTGAAATGGGCAACTTGATGGACTGAAGTTCCACATCAGAATTTGGATTTGCTAGAGGACTCTTGAATGGGAATCCTGATGATCTTTCACTTCCAGCATTGAACATGCCTCCTACCCAAATCTTTTGCCTCGTTCTCCTGTCAGTCTTCAAAAAGGGATTGTTTCCTCAGTGACATCCTGATCCACTCTGTAATCTCTCTGAGCATCTCATCCCCTTTGCTTGGCACCTTCCCATGCATTCATAGGAGGTGTAACATCTACCCTTTTACCACCTCTCTCCTCATCATCCAAGGTCCCAAACACTCTTTCCACTTGAAGTAATGTATGACTTTCCATTTAGTATATTGTAAATGCCCACTCACAATTGATCTGTCCAATATAAAGGGAGCCACAATGCATTTGGGTGATCACTCAGCACAGCACCACCCCATGGTCTGCAAGCATGACCCAAGTTTCTTCTAGTTGGTTGGTATTTTCATTCACCACCTTGCCCTCTCACTCACATTTCTATCCATGATCTGTTGTGGTACCCCAGTGAAGCTCAACCCCAGCTTCCAATGAAGCACTTCACAATCCTCTGGACACAACACTTAGCTTGACAATTTCAGACCATGAAATCTGCCCCCATTATGATTGTTTTTGGTTAAGATTTTCAGACCCACCCAAGGGGAAAAAAAAGTGCAAGAGAAACTCAACAGATTTGGCAGCATCTGTTGGGGTGGGGGTAGTTTGGGGGGTGGTGTGTGTGGTTGGTGGGTGGCAGTGGAATGGTTTGTGTGAAGTTTCAGGACAGAGGCCCAAAATCTAAAGGAACAACTGGGATAAGGTCCCAGAGAATGTCAGCAACCCTATTAATCAGCTCATTTAGGCACTTGGCAGCTTGTGTGGCTGTAGCCAGAGGCAGTGAGCCTGACTCAGTTTTGCATCTTTCGCCTACCTTCATCCCCACCACCATCGCCACAAATGAGTACACGTGATGTAGACACAAAGACAGACACACACATGTCTCCACAGACATTGCCAGGACCTGCTGAGTATTTCCAACACTCTCTATTTTTAATTCCGGCGATGCAGTCTGGATTTGAGAGAGACAATTTAGCCAGAGAAGACGGAGTTCTAATATTTCTACATATTTGTGCTGGAGGTTTACACATGGGAATTAGTGTTCACTTCCTGCAGACCAAGATGCACTTGTTGTTCTTCCAAAACTGAGACTCAAAACATTTTTCAATTAACCTTTATTTTAGCCTTAAGACCACATATTTCTTTTGCCTTTAATAATGTAAACTTTGAATGTTACCAAAGCTCTAAAAGAAAAATGTTTTTGCTGTACTTTCTGTCAGTGAATGTTTTTAGAAATCTTGTGTACACTTGTGAAATCTTAGTCATTACATAAGGGAAGATATTCATCAAGTTGAACATTCTTCTTACATAAAGCCAATGAGGAGGGTCCATATTGAAGTCTGTAATGAAGCTTAAACCCGTTACTCATCACAGCACTTTAAGATTCTCTGGGCAATTTATGTTGCATTTTGTGCATTCCTATCCAAATTTAACCTAAAATTACTCATTAGAACTTCTCAATGGCATGCTGTTGCTCAGTTTGTACATGCAACGATCAATCTAATTACTTCCCAGCACATTCTTTATCATCAGAGAGTTAGAGATTACACTAAATGACATATAATACACCACACATTAAGTATGTTGTTGTGCTGTGTACTTGAACATAGCAAGAAAGCAGAAACGAGCAGTAGACTTTACAATACGGTTGCTATTGACTCTTGAAAGTAAAATGAGTTCTATAATTAGGATTTCCTATTAGAACAAGATTTCAAATATAAGTGATACCTTGACATTGTCACTGGAAAATATGGAACTATAGAAGTCTACTAAAATTATTGGCTATGTGTCACTACAGAAGAGTTTTAGACTCCATACCACAAATAGTTTAAAATTAATTTGGAAGCCAAGTTCCCAATGGCACAAAAGGTGTGAGAGTACAACTAGAAAATGGCTTCACATCATTTGGATTTGGCACTGAGTGAAGCAGGGCTGCAGTCTAGCACAAATACAAGTTTTTAAAGTTCCTATGTGGAACAATAGGCATTTGGAAGCTGTTTGTTGTGATCTTATTAAAGTACCGTATAGAAGATTCAATGTTAAGACTCCATAGAAGCAGTTAAGCAATCGTTGGGTTGTTCGTAACTAGCTCAAAAAGCATCTATGGACCTTTACCTAATTTTAACCTCAAAGCCCAATTGTTCAGGTGATGCATAATCATCAGCTAGAACATATTATAATTATAGGCTACATTATAGTGACGTCACTTTCACAACTTTTGTTCAAAAACAAGCCTCAGCTGCATTGTTTTTCCATCGCCAGTCCCCTGGGTTACCACTGGTAATCCTGTGTAAACAGAAAATTACCACCTTATTTACCGATTCAAGTGCTTGCTAGTTGGTAGTATGTGACTATATTACTTTTCAAGAGTTGCCGGTTGTACTTTGTAGAAAATTAGTTTGAAGGCAGGCGTAAAAGCTTTCAATATTCCCCAGAATCAACTCTTACCTACGTCGGCGTGATAGATTCTAAATGGCATTCAATGGAAAGTATGAATTGGAGAGTCAGGAAAACTTTGAGCCGCTCATGAAAGCTCTGGGTAAGTTTGACCTGCACCTGCTATTCTTTTGCTTTTTTGACTTAAACTCAGTGTCAATAAATTGATACAAAGGCATTACCTACTTAAAATCAATCCCAGCCAGGTAAAGCCATGTGGTTGAACTACAGTTCACTCACCTCAGTAAAACATCTGTGCCACATTTTATCTTGGTGCGACTTTCATTGAAATGGCTTAGAAACCAAACCATTACTTTGCAAGTACATTTTCCAATTGGCATAATGATCCAGGTTACTCAGTCGATGTGTAAATGTTAAGTCATAGAATAATATAATTAACTAAAGATAACCAGAAGCTGAAATATATGATCTGAGGAAGAGTCACTGGAACTGAAACATCAACTCTGATTCCTGTTTACAGATGCTTCTCCAGCAATTTCTGTTTTTGTTGCTGAAGTGTGTGTGCTATTCTTAAACTGTGTAGTTCGGGTTTTGAGCAAAAGGTAACCTATCAAAAAACAAAATGAAAGGGAATTTGAACATGCTACTTCATTTTTTTCAAGATTCTGTAAGATTTCTCACCAAACAATCTATCAAAGCTTAAGTATGAATTATACCCCAATGAGTTTTTTGTGCCTTCCCATTTTATATTATGGTCTTTGGGTTTGATTAAAAGGACCAAAAAGAGGGGATGTCTGATCAGAACCCTGATTTTTCAGCTCAATTCTTCAATCCCTTCTTACAGTTTGTTGTTTAATCCTCTCCAATGACATTTACTTACTTTCTTTGTCTTTGACTGCTTGAACGTTCAGGTAAATAACCATCCAAGTTCACATCCTGTGTGCCAATCTGACTTAATGCTAGATGTGTCTGTCAGTTTATGATAGTAATGTAACACATCACTATTTATTTTTCATATTTCGATTTTTTAATGTATTTTCCATAAAAATGAATAACTTTTAATTTTTGGTTATAAGTTTGTTTTCCCAAATTAGTGGTCATAGATATTTCTCTTTCTTTCTCAATAGTTTGCAAATAGTGTCTCCCTCTTATAGTTTGCCATTGTTAAATCATAAGAATACTTAACCACCATTAAAAAATGTCAATTTTACCAATGGTATAGCATGTTTCAGTGCATAGACAGTGCAGCATAAAAATGATCAGATCCAACTAAATTACTTCAGTGTCAAGGACCTGCTTACAAGTAATGTTATTAAGAACAAACACAGAAGAGAAGCTTTCTGACAAGTGGGGAAGTTTGAGGAAGATGTCAATGCCATGCAGTTGCTAACAGCATATCTGGAGTAGCACTACCTTTGGGTCATGTTCATCGGGATGTTGGGTGGGGGCCGGGTAAATTGGAAAAGTTGGCTTGTGGGAGATGGAACGCAAACAACATATATTTACATGTGATTAACTTTCAAAGAATGATAGAATTTTGTGTTGTTGTTGACAAATCAAAGAATGTTTGTGCACCTCCCCAACTTTCTGCCTTTCCTCAGACACAAACAGACTGTTTTCCTCCTGCCTACAGAATCGTGAAAGATCCTTATAATGGAAATGAATTAAATGATTAGAATTATAGGGATGAAATAGAGCCTGAGCTTGGTCTTAGGTCAACAGTGTGTGTTTGTATATTGTAATATGCACATATGCAATATAGTGTAGGAATTAAATTTGATCCGATCACAAACACAGTTTTGTACCTGATCCGAAATGTGCCAGTTTAGTGATGTGTAGAACTGAAGCAAAAAAAGCTTCAATTTCCATTAAACATCTTATTGTAAACTTTAACAGGGGAGTGTGTGCGTGCCCACCATTTTTACAAGAACTTCTTACTCTCCATTTCATTCTTCTTGGATAATGCACAGGGACTGTCAATATCAGGGAACCATTAGGAGTGACAACTATGGCCAAAACACACTGACTCAAATTTCAAACCTATTTAAATGTTTGCAGCTGTGTTTGTTTTTAATAAGTGACCCACATTAATCTATTTGACACTTGTAAAACAAATTGGTAGTTTCACATCAACAGTCACATGATCTACAATCATTTCAATACAATACTCAGTGTCTGTGTGCTCCAAGATTCAAGACATCTCCTCTGGGCTGAAGACGAACTTGGAATGGGAGGGGAAGGATCCCGCTGGTGCATTCCAGCCAGATACCATCAACACAAATGGGACTAGGAAAGAGGTTCTGCTGAGAGATTGCAAACATACTGGCGCTAAACAAAAGGCCAAACTAAAAAAGTAATAATCTCTGTATTACTAGCTGAGCCACATGCACATTGGTGTACATTTGTATTTTAACTGGATAAGTTAGATGGACAAGGGTAACATGGAAGATGGATTTCCAAAGTTCATTTATTGCAGTATGTTGCAGAACCTCCCCAGTAAGAGGCATAAAATTGAATACTATGTAATGGGGTAACATTAATAAAAGATCTCAAGGTTAAGAATACTCTAGCAATCACAACATGGTAGTATTTCAAATTCAGTTTGAGGGAGAACAACTTGGGTCTTAAACCTTTAGAAAGACAATTGCAGATATATGAAGAAAGAGTTGTCTAACGAGCGCTGGAAAAATGGATTAAGGGGAATGGTTGTGGAAGACCAGTGACAGATATTTAAGCAGATATTTCATTATGTTTGGTAAAAGAAAAATTACTCTGGTTAAAAAGAAGAACTCAATGGGGAAGGATCAACCATCTGCGGTTAACACGTGTGGACAAGAAGAATATTCTGTCAGGAACCAAGGCATATAAAGCAGAGAAAACTAGTTGCAGGCCACAGGGTTTGGGGTTTTATTAAGCAATCAAAGCAGGTGACTGAAAAGCTAAGAGAGAAAGAAATTTGAATGATCATGAGAGTAAATTGGCAAAAAAATCTTAAAAACGACAGCTTGTATGGGTGCATTAAACATGAGTAACTAAAGTATAGAAGATGCAGTTGAGGAATTAGTAATGTAAGCTGGAAAATGATAAGTAATCTAATATTTTGCATTTGTCTTCATGAAGGAGGATCATTTAGTAATAATACACCCCAATGTTAACAGATCAGCAAGGTGTTAATTAGAGGAAAGATCTTGCCACAGTCTTTACTATGAAGGTCAAAGTATTTGACAAACTAATGGGACCAAGGGCAGACATATTACCAGGACCTAAAGACCTGAATCCAGGCATTTAAAGGAAGTAGTTGCAGAGGTATTGGTAGTATTGGTCAAGATATCCCAGAATTCATTGGATTTTTGTGAACATTCCTGCAGATTGGAACTGCATTCGAGAAGGGATGGAGACAGAAAGCAAAAAACACTGTAGGCATTTAGCCTGTCATATGCCATTGGGAAAATGCGAGAGTCCTTTATAAAGAAACAAATAGCGGAACATTTAGAAAAACTTAACACGGTCAAAGAGTTAAAATGATTTGTGAAAGAAAATAATTTTGACAAATTTGCTTGAGTTCTTTGAGAATATTGCAAGCAGAATTGATAAAGGGTAACTGACAGATTATAGTATATTTAAATTTTCAAAAGGCATTCAATAAGGTTCCACATAAAAAGGTTATTGCTCAAAGTATTGATGGTAATGTATTAGCATGGATTAAGAATTGGTTAACAAACAGATGACAGAGTCAGGATTAATGGATCTTTTTCAGGTTGGAATGGTGTAACTAGTGGGATGCCACAAAGGCCTTAATTATTTACTAACTATATTATTGAATGGGAGGAGGGACAGAATGTAATCCATTGAAATTTGTTGGTAAAATAAGTGGGAGGGTATGTCGTGATCAGGACATAAAGAATCTACATGGGGAAATAAATGGGTTGAGCAAGTGTACAAGAATTTGGCAGATGGAGTTTAACAGTAGAATGTGAAGTCATAAACTTTGGTAGGAAGAATCATAAACCAGACTATTATTTAAATAAAGAAATACTCCAATAAATTGCGATGTAGAGGGGCTTGTGTGTTCT
This sequence comes from Hemiscyllium ocellatum, assembly GCF_020745735.1. Lineage (NCBI taxonomy): Eukaryota > Metazoa > Chordata > Chondrichthyes > Orectolobiformes > Hemiscylliidae > Hemiscyllium > Hemiscyllium ocellatum. The sequence continues at coordinate 20,540,577 of NC_083425.1, read as the reverse complement.
TGTACATGAAATACAAATGTTGGTATCCAGATGTAGCAATTAATTAAGAAATAAATGGAATATTGGTCTTTATTGCAATGAGTATGGAGTTCAACATTACAGAAGTGCTGTTTCAACGCTATACGGTGTTGGTGAGGCTGCCCCTGGAGTATTGTGTTCAGTTTTTGACTCCATAGTTATGTTAGGATATTATGGCATTGGAGACAGCTCAAAGGGATTTGTTAGGCCAATTCCTGAGATGAAGTTAAACAGGTTAGGCCTTTGTTCATCAAGATTTAGACGAATGAGAGGTGATTTTTTCAAAAGTTCATATTCTTTATATATAATAATCTGAGGGAGGTTGACAGAGTAAGTGTTGGAAGGATGTTTCCACTTCTGGGGGAATCTTGAACCAGGGGTCATGGTTTAGGATAATGGAACATACATTTAAAATTGAGACAGACAGGAATTCTCCCAGAGGGTTGTGCATGTTTGGAATTCTTTAGACAGAGAGTTGTGGAGGCCAAATCTCTGAAAGCATTTAATGAGAAGATAGATGTTTGAAACATCAGGGAATTGACAACTATGCTGAGATGTCAAGAAAGAATAGTTTAGGCTTGGGGCAGATCATCCATGATCATGTTGAACAGACTTAAGGGGCCGAACGGCCTACTTCTCCTATTTCTTATGTTAAGCTGTGCTGGAGCTGAAAGTGTGTTAAGCTGTGCTGGAGCATTGTAGAGTGACACTGTGCCTCCATATTTTCAAATGTATATCTCCTGTGATTTAACCAAAAAATAGAAAATTATCTGATGGTAGTGGTAAATCATAGAGCTAAATATTCATGTTTGTTTCATGTTGCAAATTCTGTTTAGACCTTTACTTGAGTACAATGATTAGATCTGAAAAGGCTTTCCTTTTACCTCGGATAAAAACTGATTTTTTTTATGCATTTGTTTTTATTTGCTAGGACTCTCAGATAATATAATTCAGAAATATAAAGACCTCAGCAATGTTATTGAACTTACACAAAATGGGAATTCATTTCAAGCTACTTACAATTATGGCAGCAAAGCAATTACCAATGATTTCACCATTGGACAGGAAAGTGAGTTTTTGTCATTCACAGGGCACAGAGTCAAGGTAAGATTGCTCAGTTTTTGTAGAAGTGTAAGAATTTTTATAAATGAGCTTTTAGTGTTCCCCTTTCAATGAATCAAGTGAAAATTTCCATGTGAGACTCTCAAAAAGGTTCAAAACCACTGACAACATTTCTAAAAATGCATGTTGACTTTGTTTCCACCAACCTCTTTAATAATTGAGTGAAATGTGGTGTAACGCTATTTCACACTGTTCAGCTGAATTTCATGAATGATAGTCCAATGATCCAGACAAATCTGGAGCAAGAATTCTGAATTGCATTTGATCATCCACTTCTGAAACTATGTATTTCACTTGTTCTTGAGTAAGCATTTCTATTTGTTTTTGTGTGATCTCTCTCTATCATACACAGCAGTCCCTTGGTATATAACTTCTCCTCTGCAATTTTTGGTACAATTAGAAGACCTGAAAATGTATTATGAAATTCATTGAATTTTATTTGAAAAGCTTCTGCTTAAAATTTACATTAAGTATAAGTAAAGGAACCATAACCTTTTTGAGGATGATGCTACTTTGTAATTTGACAAACTTTCACAATGATCCACAATGTTTAAAATTAGTGGGTAAACATTTGGGGTTATGTGCGGTTTTCATGATTTATGAACAGCACAGCTAATGATGTGTAACCCCTGATTTATTGTAGGAAGTGCAGCAGCCAATTTACACACAGTACATTTCCACAAACATCAATGTAGTAATGACCAGATAATTGTTTTTAAGCGATGTTGGTTAAGAGAGAAATGTTGGCCAAGACCCTAGGAAAAACTTTCTTGATCATCCTCAAAATAGGATAAATTAGATTGAGTTACAGGCACCTGGGATGTAACTGGGTGTTGGGTTTGGTTAAATTCTCATCAGAAAGATGACATCTTCAGCAGTGACAGGGATTAGCTTAAAGCAGAGATTATGATCATAATGTATATAATATAAATAAATACTGTTTGGTGAAATACACTTATGGTCTGGCATGAGCTTAATCAAACAGACAAACCAATGATAAACAGTCTCAAAGGTTTTGAAAAGATTTGTAGCTCAGGTTGAGGTTCTGGATGTAGGTTTGCTTGTTGAACTGGAAGGTTCATTTCTAGATGTTTCGTCACCTTATTAGGTAACATCTTCAGTGGGCCTCTGGGCGAAGCATTGCTGATGATCTCTGCTTTCTATTTATATGTTTGAGTTTCTTTAGGTTGGTGATGTCATTTCTGGTGGTGATGTCATTTCCCGCGGTGATGTCAGGGGGTGGTAGATGGGGCCTAACTCGATGAGTTTGTTGATAGAGTTCCGGTTGGAATTCCATGCTTCTAGGAATTCTCATGTGTGTCTCTGTTTGGCTTGTCCGAGGATGGATGTGTTGTCCCAGTCGAAGTGGTGTCCTTCCTTATCTGTATGGAGGGATACTAGTGATAGTGGGTCATGTCGTTTTGTGGCTAGTTGATGTTCATGTATCCTGGTGGCTAGTTTTCTGCCTGTTTGTCCAATGTAGTATTTGTTACAGTTCTTGCACAGTATTTTGTAAATGATATTAGTTTTGCTTGTTGTCTCGAAGCTTTTCACAGTTGATAAAGCACTTATTAAAGTTGCTGTTGTCATGTAGATCTCCCAATGTGCTGCACTGGCAGATTTTGAGAGGGAGTACGGCACCACTGTGAGCCGGTAGCGCTATTTTGAAGTGACAGACATTGACTGAACACAAGTTGCCTGATGGAGACCCAGCCTCCTGGGTGAAAGTTCTCTGCAGTGGGTACCTTACAAAGCTAACTCACTTGGGCATCAGTAGACAGTGGCACTGGACCCAGGTTTAAAGATGTGCACATTAGATAGATTGGCCATGCTAAGTTGTCCATAGTGCTCAGGGATGTGTAGTTTAGGGGCATTAGCCGTGGGGAAATGCGGGGTTAAAGGGATAGGGTAGGGGAATGGGTCTGAGTAGGATGAGAGGGTCAGTGTGAACTTGTTGGTCTGAATGGCCTGTTTCCACACTGCATTGATTTGATTTTAAGTTCTCTTGAGCCACACAAGGACACTGCCCTCTGCAGCCAGCTCCATCCAGTCTGTCTCTGTCAGTCAGGGTGGCCTCAAGTGGGACTTGGATTCATGTCACACTACAGGTGACTCCACTGCACTACACAATAAAACACACACAACCATGCACACACAAAGACACAGACACGCACACCCTCTCTCAGACACAAGCTCTCTCTAATATGCATACACACCCCCCCCACACTCTCACCCACGCGCGAACCCTCTCACAAGCTTATACCCCATCACACCCACAGACATACTTCACCAAGCTTACACACACGCTCTCACACCCACACGCACACACTCACATACACACACTCCTTCTTCTCTCCTGCACGCACACGCATGTAAATTCATGGGGTGAATATGTATTTGCAGAATTATATTTTAGTTTGCTCAAAAAATGCACAACCTACATTCAGTCCATGTAAGATTCTGTAAATCCCACTTTAGAAATAGAACCAGTCTGACTCAGGACTGGGACTCAGACAAACTTTAACCTCACATCTTTAATGCATTGACTGAGCTGCGATGACACAATTTGTTAGAAAACCTGAAGTTATCTTGAGAATGCTGACTTAAAAGGTGTTCTGGGATTTACATATTAACGAACTAAAACTAGCAAAACCATTCTAAAAGATGAAAGAGTTAATCTAAGTTTGTTTGATATATTTCAGCCACATGACACTGTAACTTTTTGTGCTAAATTCTGTGTCTTCTGGTCCTGCTCCACATCTACCTGATGAAGGAGTGGCGCTCCAAAAGCTAGTGCTTTCAAATAAACCTGTTGGACTATAACATGGTGTGGTGTGATTTTTACCATTGTTAATCAGGGTGGACTCTGCTGCCATCTGTAGGGAAAGGAGCTTGTTATGGAAAACCTGGAGGAAAACATTGTTAAAGCAGAGTGCTGCTTTTTGCCTGGTGTCTGACATCTCCAGTGACAGATCAGGGGATGAGCAGAAATTGAGTGATGGGTCAGGGGTTGCAAAAAGTGAGGTTCCCTTTAAATTTGATGTGAGCTCTGGAAGATCCCATCAGGCTCTAGAGCTTTCTGCATATAATTTAATCTTAAACCTGTGCGTTGAAAGTGAAATGAGCTGAGAAGAACATAATCACATGGAAAAAAAACCTGGCTCACGTAAGAGAGGAAGACTCTCCTTTTTTTATGCATACTTCCACACTTAAGGTGGAAATATTTTTGTGAGACAATGTGTGTGTTTAAGTGTGATGTGATCAACTGATTACAATGAAGGAGCATCAAATGTAATGTTATTAATCACATAACAGCAAGTTATAGTCCAACAGGTTTATTTGGAATCACTAGCTTTTTAAGTGCTCCTTCTTCATCAGGTCTTCAAAGACAGTGCTTTGAAAACTAGTGATTCCAAATAAACCTGTTGGACTATAACCTGATGTTATGTGATTTTTAACTTTGCCCACCCCAGTCCAACACTAGCACCTCCAAATCATAAATATAATGTGACAGCCTCAAACTGCATCCTCTGTAGTACTGAAGTACCCCTTGTAAGGAAACTTGTAGATTCTCTGATTTTCCATAAAAATATTTGAAAAATAACTTTACCAGAGAACGAGGCTCTTGACCATATTTACAATAAGGATTTATTCAAATAATTTAACAGGCTTATCACAATTCTTTGTCAGATGTAGGGAGGAGGTATTGACTGTCTTGAAAATCATTAAGATGGATAAGTTCCCAGGGCCTAATAGGATCTAACCCAGGATCTGAGACAAGCAAGAGAGGAGATCCCTGGGGTCTTGACAGAGATCTTTGTATCCTCTTTAGCCACAGATGAGTTCCCAGAAGACTGGAGAATAGCCAAAGTTGTTTCTTTGAAAGTGGAGTCGCAGATAGATAGGATAGTGAAGAAGGTGTTTGATATGCTTTCTTTTATTGATCAGAGTACTGAGTACAGGAGTTGGGAGGTCATGTTGCGACTGTACAGGACATTGGTTAGGCCACTGTTGGAATATTGCGTGCAATTCTGGTCTCCTTCCTATCGGAATTATATTGTGAAACTTGAAAAGGTTCAGAAGAGATTTACAAGGATGTTGCCAGGATTAGAGGATTTGAGCTAAAGGGAGAGGCTGAACAGGCTGGGGCTGTTTTCCCTGGAGCATCGGAGGTTGAGGGGTGACTTTATAGAGGTTTATAAAATCATGAGGGGTATGGATAGGGTAAATAGACAAAATCTTTTCCCTGGGGTGGGGGAGTCCAGAACGAGAGGGCATCAGTTTAAGATGAGAGGGGAAAGATATAAAAGGGATCTAAGAGACAACGTTTTCACAGAGAGGGTGGTATGTGTATGGAATGAGCTGCCAGAGGAAGTGGTGTGGAGGCTGGTACAATTGGAACATTTAAAAGGCATTTGGATGGGTATATGAATAGGAAGGGTTTGGAGGGATATGGGCCGTGTGTGGCAGGTGGGACTAGATTGGGTTGGGATATCTGGTCGGCATGGACGGGTTGGACTGAAGGGTCTGTTTCCATGCTGTACATCTCTATGACTCTTTGATTCTAAGCGCGACAGGGATAATCCAGGAAATTATAAGCTGGTGAACTTGACACAAGTAGCAGGGAAATTATTGAATAGGAGTTTATGGACAGGCTTTACTACATTTGGTAAAAAAAAATTGGACTTTTAACAGATAATCAGCATGGCTTGTGCGGTGGAGGTCTTGTCTGTCAAGCATTTTTGAGGGAGTGATGAGGATAGGGCAGCTGATGTCATCTAAATGGATTTTACTAAAACATTTGACAAGGTCCCTCGTGATAGACTGGTCTAGTAGATTAATTCACATGGGATCCATGGTAAGTTGGTAAATTGGATACAAAGTTGATTTGATCATAGAAGACAGAAGGTAGATGTGCAGTGCTGTTTTTCTAACTGGAGATCTGTGTTCCACAAGGATCAGTGTTGGGACATCTGTTGTTTTCAGTATATATAAATGAAAATATAGCTGGTCTGGTTATAGACAACATGAACATTGGTGGAGTTGTGGATATTGAGAATGAATTTCAAAGGATGTAGCAGGATATAAATCAGTTGGTAAGCTGAGTGAGAACTGGCAGATGGAGTCTAATCCAGATAAGTGTGAAGTGATACATTTTGAAAGGTTGAATGCAAGAGAAAAGTATACAGTTAATAGCAGGACTCTTAGGAACATTGATGTACAGAGGGGTCTTGGGATGCAAGACCATAAGTGAAAATGGCAAAATGGGTGGATAAGATGGTAAAGAAGGCTTACAATATGTTTGACTTAATTGATCGGGCATTAATTATAAAGGTTGGCAAGTCACGTTTAGTTTGGCCACATATGAAGTCTTAAGTGGAGTTCTGGTCACCACACTATAGGAAGGCTGTGGAGACTTTACAGAGGCTGGAGAAGAGGTTTACCACAATGTTGCCGTGATTGGAATAAATTAGCTTTAACGAGAAGTTGGACAAACTTGGATTGTTTTTGTCAGAGTGTTGGAGGCTGAGGAGCGACCTGATAGAAGTATGTAAAGTTGAAGGATATAGATAGGGTGGATAATTGGAGTCTTTCTGCCAAGGTGGAAATTTCAACCACTAAGGGCCATGGATTTAAGGAGAGAGGGAGAAAGTTTAAAGGAGATGTGCTAGGCACATTTTTTACACAGAGGGTGGTAGGTTCCTGGAAGATGCTGCTGGGGAGGTGATAGAAGCAGATACATTAATAAAATTTAAGAGACATTGAGACAAGCACGTAAACAAGCTGGAAATAGACAGATACAGACCATGTGCAGGCTGATGGGATTAGTTTAGAATTACATCATGGTCAACACAGACATGGTGGGCGAAAGGACCTTTTCCTGTGCTGTACTGTTCTATGTTCTAATGTACTGAAACTGACCATAAATCTAAAGGAAATATTGAAATTGAATGTAGCGAGCACTGTGTGTTACGCTTTCCAAACATCCACACACACTTGTAGACCAGAAAATATCTCCCTCCCCCACATTCCCAATGTATTGACCAGTGGTCATATCAGCCTATGTTCCTCAATAGACATATCTAGACAGCCTCCCGTTGAGTAGACAGCATTAAATATAGTTAGATCTGAAAGGCAGAATAGCAACATGACTCATCTTGCTGAATTAAAAGCCCTAATGGATAGACTTTATAAAAGACAACATTTTTTTCATCTCCTCTCATTTCACTTTTTCATATCCTCAGCTACTGAGCAGAGTCTGTAACCTGACCCCCTTCACTGTCCAGATATTTTAAAAATCTTTGCTAGAGCAACAGATTGTCACATCACTGGTTGTGAAATAAAGCATTTTCCTTTTTCAAATAAAAATCAACATTGTTGTAGGGGCTGCATATTCAGCAAAGTGTCAGAGTGCTACAATGTACTGGAAAATTACCAGGTCTGGAAAACATTTTAGTCTTTAATTTGAAATCTTCGGAATCAGTCTTGGACCAGAGCAAATGCTGTGCACCTATGATTCAGGCATCAAACCAAGTAGAGCTGCATCCTATATGCAAAGGTTAACATGTGCCATCAAGTTTGAGTTTAAAAGTATACTCAGCAGCATCAGGCAATACTGCCCTCATGGGGAGGAACATAGGAACAGCAGAAGTTCACTCAGCCTCTTGAGGTTGTTCTGAACTCTTTGAGATCATGGCTGATCTATCATCCTTGACCTTCTAATTCAACTTCTTTCATAATATTCCTTAGCCACCCTTGGTTAACAATAATCTATCAATCTCTGCGTTAAAATTAATTATTGACCTGCCATCAATTTCTGTTTGTGAAAGAGAGTTCTATATGTTGGCTGCTCTTGGCATGCACAAATGTTTCTGAACTGCTGAGACCTGGATCTGAGTTTTAAGCTGTACCTCCTAGCCTTAGACTTGCCAACTAATTGCAATAATTACTCCAAGAGTTCCCTTGGTTACCTTGAAAAGCTTGATCAAATCACGCCTTAACCTCCTAGCTTCCAAAAAAATTACTAGTTTCTCTGCACATGATTTAAGTTTTGTTGTTCAGGTATCATTTTGGTAAATCTCCTCCCAAAACTGATACATCCTTTTGATTGTGTTGTGCCTGGAATTGCACAGAGCAGAGTGCTCCCGTGGAACGATGACATTGTATAACTGTAGCACAACTTCAACCTTCTAGTAGTCTGATCCTCTCAATTTAAAAGCTACTCTTCCATGAATATTTTGGATTATTTTGTGTATTTGCCTATATACATACTGATATATGTACATTGACTTTGAAGGCTGTTTGGATCCCTACTGTTTAGCTTTTCACCATTTAGATCATACCCTGTTCTATCCTTTTTAGATCCAACTCACATTTGCCTGCACAGAAATCCATCTGCCTGAGTTTGCCAGAGGATTATCAGCACTAGTGATTCGTTTAGTAATTCCTTGTAGATGATTGACAACATTGAACACTTTTTTAAAAACCTAATCTTTTGAAGAAACCAGATATTATCCTGCTGTTTGTTTTTAGGCTTTGGCAAAACTGGAAGGTGAGAATAAGCTTGTTATCACTATGGATGGATTGACTGCAACCATGGACTTGAGTGGAGACAAAATAATTGAAGTAAGTTACTGTTGTTATTGGCACTGCCATTGAAGCCGCTTTTTGGGATTGCTCAAAGACTTATCAATGGCACAATTCTATGAGTGCCAGGAAATCTGATTACATTAGCTTTCTCGAAACCTCTTTCAAAATCACAGACTTGAATATTCAGTTCTTAAGTTTAATTTAGTTATTTCCTGTATTGATGTTTTAAGTGAGTACTTGTGCATATAATCAATCCATGTGTCTTAAAAACCAAAATAGAATAAAATACCAGTTGAGCTCACGCTGTGATTTTAGACTAAATGGGAGATGCTGTTATTCTAGTTATTGAACCAGAACAAAAATTATATAAAGGCTACTCAAATCAGCAAAACATCACGATGAATGTCTCAAGTTAGTTCAAATAAGGCAATGCATTAGCGTAGGATCCAAGGTTGTAAACCTTGATGTTAGCATGTTAGAATTTCCTAACTGAATTCCACAATATACTTGCTTCTAAATTAAAGGTTACAGACGATATGAGCAGCCTTTTGAATGGATATCTGTACACAAACAGATGCCTAATTAGTGAAAGAGCTTCTACCTTCACTTTAGTTGATGTATAAATATTAGAGAAGATGCCATATGTAGGGAAGTTCTTCCGATTTAATGGGGCAGTTGTAATCTGTCTTGTCTCTTTGAAAACTGACAAGATCCAGTTCAATCCTGGTTTGTACTCTTTCTCGTTTTGTTGGCCATGAAAGAGCAACTACATGCTGTTGTTCTGCAATATCTATTCCAAAGCTATATACACAAAGCTGTCTTGAATTGAGTTGAGTCTTCATGCCTCCAGTGCAGGGAAAGTAAAACAATAGGAGGAGATTGTTTAGTAAGCCAGAAGCTCCAGTTAATGCTTTTGAGACAAAGGTTCAAATCCCATCATCACAGTTAATGAAACTTGAAATTCACCAAATAAAAATCGGGAATTACAATTAAATTATCATCAATTGTCATAAAAACCGTCGGGTTCACTATTGTCTCTTAAGGAAAGAAATCTGACATCCGTACCTGATCTGGTCCCCATGTAACTCCGTGTCCACAGTAATCTGGTTGACTGTTAACTTTCTTGCAAAATGTTTAAGCAAGCCAATCAGTTCAAGGGTAATTAAGCTTGGACAAAAATTGCTGGTCTTGCCAGCAATTGCCAAATGCCATGAACAAAAAACGTTTGCTGTGCAACTGCCATTACCGCACTGACCATTGGCACTCCCTGGGGTCTGTCTGGTAGAGGTTGCATGATGCATCACTCGCGATGGAAGTATGTACTGCAGATGCTGGCGATTAGAGTCAAGATTAGAGTGGTGCTGGAAAAGAACAACAGATCAGGCAGCGTCCGAGGAGCAGGATAATCAACGTTTTGGGCAAAAGCCCTAATGAAAGGCTTTTGTCCGTAACGTTGGTTTTCCTGTTCCTCAGATGCTGCCTCACCTGTTGTGCTTTTCCACTCTAATCTTGATGCATCACTCTGTCTGGTATTAGCTGGAGAGATGAAAAGGAAGTTTGATTTTAAATTTGTCAGTCTAGGAAAGCTGGGAGTGGAGTCACCGTAACCAGAAACCCTAACCACCTTACCGTACATCAAAGAAGTTTCACAAATGACAGCCAGACTACTAAGACCCCTCGGAATCCTAGTAGCACACAAACCGACCAACACTCTCAAACAAAAACTAACAAACTTAAAAGACCCAGTACAACCCATGGACAAAACCAACATCATCTACAAAATTCCATGCAAGGACTGCCACAAACACTACATAGGACAAACGGGAAGAAAGTTAGCCACCAGGATACACAAACCAGCTAGCCACAAAAAGACACGACCCTCTCTCCCTCGTAGCCCTACACACAGATGAAAAAAACCCACCAATTCAACTGGGACAACACATCTATCCTGGGACAGACTAAGCAAAGACATGCCAGAGAATTCCTAGAAGCCTGGCACTCCAACCACAACGCCATAAACAAACACATAGATCTAGATACCATCTATCAACCCCTCAGAAAACGAACAGGAAATGACATCACCACAAACCCCAGGAACCCCATCCAGGAAAACATATAAATAGAAAGCAGGAGACAACAGCTTCGCTTCACTTGGAGGTCGCCACTGATGATGTTACCTAGCCACGTAATGAAACATCTGGAGATCAAACCTACAGCTCAGTGAGCAAACCTACACCCTAAACCTCAACCTGAGCTACAAACCTTCACAAACCTTGCACCACATTATCTCTTCCCTCCACCCACCACATACTCCAGAGATTAGGGTTTCCTTAGAATGTTATTTCCAATCCAGTGTTTGGTCAGACAATTTGATTTTGTAGTGGGCATGAGCTGACAGGTTGCCTGGGGGGAGTTTAATTTCTGGAAACATCCTTTTAGTCCAATGCTGTCAAGGTCCAGTCCTTAAAATGAACCAACCTCCATGAATTTTACCTGTCAGCAACCAAAACCCTTTCCAAACAAAAATGGATCGCAGTTGTGCGTCTTTATTTTTTTTCCCCATTTATTTCCAGCTCACTACCACCTTCTCAAGGGAAACTAGGGACAGGAATAAATACTGCCCAGCCAGTGGTGCCCACATCCCACAAAAATGAATGCATTTTTAAAATATTTAAATTTTATATATCATTTACATTTCGATCCTGACACTACTCCATTCTACCTTTTCTCTCTCTTTTACCACATTCCTTGAAATGATCAGCTCTACTAAAACCTTTTTCCACCAATTTTAAAATCCCTTTACATCCCTCAATGTCGAATCTTCAGCTCATCTTGCATTCTCTGGGAGGTTTTGCTAGATTAACTATGCTGTATAAATACAAGCAGTTGCTATTTCCCATAACTCTTAGTCTTCAAGATTACACACATTTATAACAGTTTTAATATTGCTTCAGAGGAACTAATAAATATTACAGGATTTATAATTTTAACCAGGTAGTGTATAGTGTAAATGGCTCATGCAATGACATGATTTATCACGTCTTCTGAGATTCTTTAATCGTAATAAAATGCTCCCTTTCAATTTGTCCTCACAAACTGAATTAACAGCAAAATCAAAATGCTACCTAATGCAAGGCATCTACGTTTCTTTATTTAAAAGTTTTATTTTAAGCATTTCTGTACAAATTCTTTTTGCATCAACTTTACAATAACTTTACATATTGCAGAATGTGAAATAATGTCAATAAAAATAACATGGATGGAAATTGGCCAAAGGGCATTGACTATGCAATGTGATTATGGAGCCTCAATAACTTCTACATATCAATAGAAACAAGTCACTGGATTCTTTTACTCTTAGATATTACAGTACCTCACTGGTTTGAAACTGTTCTCATTTTCTCTCGCATTCATTTTTATAGTTCAATAAATAAACCTGCTGAAAAGCATACGCTGAAATATTCATCTAGTTTTTCCTCTTTATGGATGTTGCAAAGCCAGCTGATTGTCTTTTTTCCTTGATTAGCCTTAATTAGGATACTTTCTTAAGGTGAATGTAAGATTGCATTTGAAAAGATTCACTTCTGTTCTTTGTCTCATTTCTTTTAGACTATGAGCAATGGAGAAATTACTGCAAAGAAAATTTGGAAAAGAATTTAAAGTGTACAAAATGGACTTGAACACAATGAAGCCTGTACCACACTGTGTCAATTTGTATAACTGAAATGGAAGCAATGTAATTGGATTAATAGCTGTGAATGAATTATTACTTACATTTTCTTTATAGTAGTAATATTTTTTCATTGTCTATCTAGATGAAGTTTGGAATAAATATTTACAGTTAAAGGATGAAAATCCGTTGTCTCTTGGTTGTGATTAAATTGTAGGGATTCTGGGATAAAACAGAATCACCATTTGAAACAATTGTAACATTTGCTTAGAAAGATGGACATCAGGTTTATGGAAAAGGTTTATTTTGTGTAAACTGAATATTGTAAATTGGTGGTGTTTGTGTGAGACATTTAGCCAGAATCTGCCTTTACACATTCTAGTTTCACTTGATTGAAATAGTCAAAGGCATTTTCTTGCTAAACTGTTCTTGTTTACTTATGCTTATTTGATTTTTCTACATATAAATAATACAGTTTTATTATAACACTAAAATAGATCAGGTAACCCATGAATGACAAATCATTAATTAATTATACGTTTCATTACAGATCGAATTTAAAAAACTCAGTTAACCTTTTAATGCAAGGTTTGTGAAAGTTTAGTATTAGTCTATGGTCAGTCGTCTGACTTGAGTTCCTCCTTTACAAATTCAGAGACCTTGTTGCATTTAACACTGACATCAATTCTAGACTAAAAGCATAAAACCTATTCTGCTGTAGCCCAGCTTATTTAGAGTAACTTAGTGAGATGAGGCAGATTTTAAAGTGATTCTTATAGGATTTAATTCATGTTCAGAAAATAACATAGAAAGCTGACATTCCCTTTCAAAAAATTATATTGACAAAAGTAAAGCAATATTCATACATAAAGTTATTTAATATTCATAAAATAAATGACTGTTTTAATCTTGACAACTACCAAAAAAAAAGACTCCTCCTGATTTGTTTGTTCTCAATAGTGCTGAGGAACCTGGACAATGGCAAAGCCAACTCTGCCACCTGGAGGCCAGATGCTCATTGAGAAGAAATCTGAATTAAAAGTTAACACATTAAATGCTTATTTTAGTTGACATGGATAATAATAAGGTTTTAAAAATCCTATTTATAAAAAAGACAATTTTCAGCAATCAAGTATTTAATTATGCTGGTATTTTGAAAATTAAGCCAAATAGAACTTCATGAAGAAAAGTGCTACTTTTGATGTTTTACATTTGACTTTTGGAGCACCAAAACTAATTTGAATTACCAAATGATATGAATCAATTTGAAGGAATATTTGAGCAAGCATAATAAAGTGGAAATCTTTGAAATATCATAGCATTTGAATTAACTCATAAATATAAATTGTACATTTTTACCACTGATTTTTACTCTGGGCAGGCAATTCTTTAATGTTGCAGTGTGCAAATAAAAGTAATTATGTTTCCTGTGTGAAATTCAATTGCTATTATAAATTATGTAGTCACACCTTTCCAAATGCCCAAAATAAAAACTAAAATATTCTTCAAGGTTTGTGCGAAGATTTGTAGCTCGGGTGCTCGTTGTTGTGGTTCTGTTCGCCGAGCTGGAAGTTTTTGTTGCAAACGTTTCGTCCCCTGGCTAGGCAACATCATCAGTGCTCTGGAGCCTCCTGCGAAGCGCTTCTTTGATGTTTCTTCCGGTATTTATAGTGGTCTGTCTTTGCCGCTTCCGGGTGTCAGTTTCAGCTGTCCGCTGTAGTGGTTGGTATATTGGGTCCAGGTCGATGTGTTTGTTGATGGAGTTTGTGGATGAATGCCATGCCTCTAGGAATTCCCTGGCTGTTCTCTGTCTGGCTTGCCCTATGATAGTAGTGTTTTCCCAGTCGAATTCATGTTGCTTGTTGTCTGAGTGTGTGGCTACTAGGGATAGCTGGTCGTGTCGTTTTGTGGCTAGTTGATGTTCATGTATGCGGATTGTTAGCTGTCTTCCTGTTTGTCCTATATAGTGTTTTGTGCAGTCCTTGCATTTGCAAGGACTGCACAAAACACTATATAGGACAAACAGGAAGACAGCTAACAATCCGCATACATGAACATCAACTAGCCACAAAACGACACGACCAGCTATCCCTAGTAGCCACACACTCAGACAACAAGCAACATGAATTCGACTGGGAAAACACTACTATCATAGGGCAAGCCAGACAGAGAACAGCCAGGGAATTCCTAGAGGCATGGCATTCATCCACAAACTCCATCAACAAACACATCGACCTGGACCCAATATACCAACCACTACAGCGGACAGCTGAAACTGACACCCGGAAGCGGCAAGGACAGACCACTAAAAATACCGGAAGAAACATCAAAGAAGCGCTTCGCAGGAGGCTCCAGAGCACTGATGATGTCGCCTAGCCAGGGGACGAAACGTTTGCAACAAAAACTTCCAGCTCGGCGAACAGAACCACAACAACTAAAATATTCTATTTGCATGAATCTGCAGATGCCGTGCTGTGTGTCAAACCACTCAAGCAAGCAAATAATTAAATCATTAAACCACTGAGCACTGAAGTGACACAAAATCCCCTGTTGATTTCTAGCATGTGCTTGTTTGAATGGTGACTTAAGAGGAGGAGAGGTTGGCTTTGCTTATCTGAGAGGAAGGCAAAATATAACACGGTGTCATTTAAATTAAAGGATTTTCACATAAATATAGTCATTAAAGGAGTTACAGTTGACCGTGAAGAAAGAGGACTTAACTTGGATTTGACTTGTTTATGCAAGTTACCATGATTATTAATTATTCATAATTATTCATAATTAAACAAATAAAGAAGTTAACAACAGGCATTATGATTCAGCTATCAATAAGCCGAATAAAATAAGTTGAATAGTTTGAATAGAGCAGCAAGATTGTCACCTTTCACACTGCGTTCCTCAGGCAGCATAGTGATCGATGGTACCTTCCATAACTTTGCAATTGTGCTCATTTCTCCAGCTGAAGATCAGGGAGACAAAATTACAAGGATTAGAAGTGCTGCTGAACAAACTCTGATTTTTGTAAATATCATCTCCAAAGATATAAAGATACATTTAACTTCAGTCAATGAGAACTGTTCAAGTTGTAATCTGAGATACAACTCTTGTGTTGTAACAAATATAAGTGATTGTAAACTGGGGAGTCACAAAGAAACAGAAATGCTAATACTTCAACCTGCTACAGAAAAAGTCTGTTTGTACTGTTTTATATATTTTCTCAAAGTGGGAGATGAGCTGCCGATGAGGGAAAGTATATTTAATATGTAGTTTTCTTTTCTTTAGTACTTCATATTTCAGGTGTTCCTAAGAGGGGCTGATAGTTTCGAATGTGTCTGATAATTAGCTGACATTATCCACAGGTTTAGAATGCAATGAGTTGACAGTAAGATGACCAGCCCCTATCCTTTCTAGGTCGCTGATCTAAAAGCTCCTTTTCATTCCCCTCAGTAGTGCAGAACGGTTACTGCTGCATACAGCCTCCATTTAAAAAAAGCGTTTTATTTTAAAGTGAGACAAAAATAACTTTGATTTGTAACTTCCCTCCAATTCAAAGGACAATCCGTAAAATACTATAACTCCTTGTTTTTACAAAAACTAGGGGATTTTGTGGGTTGGATTTGAAGATTGCACATTAGAGGCTATGGAACTGTGTCCAAAAGCAGTTCATTGTGTATGCAAGATTGTGAAACTAATCTGATTTGTGTCAATCCTTTTTGGATGGTGTATCTGCAGTCATTTAATTGAATCAAATAAATTCACAACCAAGTTGGTGCACTGCACATGTGCCAGCTCTTCAACTGAAAATGTCTATTTTAATTCCATGTATATGTATTATTTTTAAACTGCCTGACCCTTTTTAATAACATTATGGTTTCTGCCTTAATGGCTGTTCATGGTAAAGTATTCTGTTCTCTAACACTTCCTTTATGAAAAAAAATTCTCCTTCTTCCCCTTTTTAATTTACTTCAGTCCATATCCTTTACCTGCTATCTATTTTCCAGCAAACAAACCACTTTATGTTGTCCTCATGATATTTTTGATAATGTTGGAAACTTTTATTTAAACTTAACTGAAATCCATTTCTAATTTTTTTTAACGAAATATAGTTTTCAATATCATTCCGGTGAAACTTTGCCAAATTATTTTGCATTTGGGTGCTCAATAGTGCACCATATTCCAAATGTAAACTATCTAGACTTGTGTAAATCCTGATGAAGGGCTTTTGCCCGAAACGTCGATTTCGCTGCACTTTGGATGCTGCCTGAACTGCTGTGCTCTTCCAGCACCACTGATCCAGAATTGTGTAACTTCAACCTTTCTTTGTTTATGTGATGTCCATGCTCCCTATACCCTATAATCCCATACATATCTCTATATCCTTAGATATCCGCTGACACTCTTTTAATACTGTATATTGTTTGAGTGTATATCTAGTATGTTATGAGTGGGAGTTATGGCTCTAGTGCTAGGAAGGTGGAATCTGCAATTGTTGGGATGGTATGGATGTTCCCAATGATCAGGGTGTCTAGACTAAGTATACTAAACATTTAGGACAACTTAGGGGAATTTCTTCTCCCAAAGAAGTAAGTCTGTGGAAGGCTCTCCCACAGAAAGCAGTTGAGTCCCAAGTATTGAATGTTTTCAAAAGGTTATATATAGTTCACAAGGCTAACGGGACCAAAGGGAGAAAGTGGGAACAGGGAACTGAGTTGGATAATCAGCCATGATGATATTGAATGGTGGAGCAGGGTCAAATGGCCTACTCTGGCTCCTATTTTCTGTGTCTCTAGGTACAGTATACACCTGAAGCTTGCTGAAATTGGTGCTCTAATGAGCCATAAAACTAGAGAGGTAGAGACGGCTTTTAAACAAAACAAAGGTGATGAGAGGTCAAGCCTGAGGAAATGTAGAAAATCAAGATGTAGGGTCGAAATTGGACAGCAAATTAATGACAAAGCAAATTAAGTTGAAAATTATGGGATGAGACAAAGAATAAAGTTAACATTACACAGACGATGAACACTAAATTTTACAAAAGTAATACAAGGGAAGTGGTGCTGAGTAAACCAATAGAGCTGTGGGATGGAAAAATCCCAGGGTTCTGATGGACTTCATCCAAGGATCTTAAAAGAAAAGGCTAATGGGAAACTTCAGACCAATTAGCCTGACATCTGTCTTGGGGAAAATGTTAGAATCAATTATTAGAGAAGTTGTAGGTGAGCACTGAGAAAAAAAATCAAGCAATCAGAACAATTGAGCAAAGTTTTGTGAAAGAAAACAAAAGTACAGTGCTGGAGAAATTCACCATGTTTGGCAGCATCTGTGAAGCAAAGCACACAAAGTGAATATTTCATGTCTAGTGTCATTTCCTCAGTACTGATGAAGGGTCACTGGACTCAAAACTGTATTAAGTTTTTTTTTTGCCTCTTCACATATAATGCCAAAACTGGTTTGTTTCTCTAGGAGTTTCTATTTTTGGTTCAGGTCTACGCACTGTGTGGCAGGAGTTCTGGAGGATGGCATTGAAATGGAGTCAGAATGTAAGGAAAAAGCTCCTTGGAAAATTGTCTGCAATCTCTCATGCTGATCAAAATTGTGTAATACAAATCCACTGAGGAGATAAACATTACAGGTGGTTCACAGATGCTGCCTGAACTTCTGAGTAATTCCATCAGCTCCTGCTTTTGATTTGCAGTGAGGTGCAGATTACCTCATCTGGGTTAGCTTTAATAATATATAGTTACTAAACAGTGCATGGGGTGTGCACCATCTGGTTCTGAAGATTGGAAATTATTAACAAATATGTGTTCTGTAAGGTTTTAAACTAATAATTCCACCACATAAGTTGGCCAGGGATGGCAAAAAACACCAGTGTGCCTTGGCTGTTAGGCAGAGCTGTCCACAGCAGTTCGACAGAATCGCTGCCATCTTGCTGAGTCGCCAGATTGGAAATTATACATGGGAATGAATTTGGCAAAGATTCCCCAGAGTTCACAAGGTTTTCATATTATTTATAAAATATTCAAAATATGTGAAATGAAATCCCAATACATTTTCTTTTGGAGCGTTTGATAACCACTTCAGATACCCTATTTTACATCGTATGGGGCAGGATTACTCCAGGAATTTTTAATTGTCCAGATTGGTAGAGATATAAAGAATCTGAGAAAATCTGTGGACCTTAAAATATGTTCCCTACTGAGGAAAAAGGCAAGTGCCTTTCAAAAAATAGCTAAAAAGAACTATGAAGCAATTGAAATGGTTCTTAATTTATTTTCATGTTTTACATTTACATTTGCTGTATGCCTTCCATGTTAAACTCACCAGAAGTGTTAAAGATATTACCTTTTACATCGTCATTGTGGCTCTGTCTAAATTGGCCTTTAATACATATAATTGAAGTTTCTTTATAGTAGCAACAAGGAAGAATAACTTTTACTGGATCATGCCGACTACTTGATATTAAAAGTTGATTCTGAAGATGATGATGTACTGTGCTGTAAAGGGAAGAAAATAGTATAAGAGCCATCAGTTAAGTAATTCTGTTGGTTTTCAGTTTTCTCCAGAATAGAGGCACGAGGTGCCAAAGTGATAATTGAAGATCATGAGTTACAGAGCAACTTTGCAGGACAACTGCATGAAACACAAACAAATATGCAGTTCTTGGAGACAGACAATATGCTTGGAGACAGTGTGCAGTTGAGGCCTTCCTAGTTGTTGTTTTAACTTATCAGCCAAACTGTTTGTTTAGCACTGTATTGCAAGGTTCAGCTGTTTGTAAAAACTTAATTCCAGGGAACTAGCCAGGAAACATGCATAAAGTCAACAGGATAAAATGGTTGAATTCTAAAGTATTGTCGTTTCTAGATTATAAATATTGTTTCATTTGTGCCATGAGAAATTACATGAAAGGCATAGCTAAGTTCCCAGATTCACCCTCAGTATGACTCCTGTCACACTTAATTGACCTTTTCTACAATGTATGTGAATGAACTCCAAATTAATCATGAACTGACAGAAAAGGGAAATAGAGATGCAAAATATACAAGAGAAGTATCAAAATCAAAGCAATTTTCTAGAACCTTAAGGCAGATTTGACTTGGTGTTAACAATGAGTAAGAAGATTGTGGTCTTAAGCCAAACTCTACAGCTTGTGAGAAGATTTGTAGCTTGGGTGCTTGTTGTTGTGGTTCTGTTCGCCGAGCTGGGAATTTGTGTTGCAGATGTTTCGTCCCCTGTCTAGGTGACATCCTCAGTGCTTGGGAGCCTCCTGTGAAGCGCTTCTGTGATGTTTTCTCTGGCATTTATAGTGGTTTGAATCTGCCGCTTCCGGTTGTCAGTTCCAGCTGTCCGTTGCAGTGGTCGGTATATTGGGTCCAGGTCGATGTGCTTATTGATTGAATCTGTGGATGAGTGCCAAGCCTCTAGAAATTCCCTGGCTGTTGTCTGTTTGGCTTGTCCTATAATAGTAGTGTTGTCCCAGTCAAACTCATGTTGCTTGTCATCTGTGTGTGTGGCTACTAAGGATAGCTGGTCGTGTCGTTTCGTGGCTAGTTGGTGTTCATGGTTGTGGATCATTAGCTGTCTTCCTGTTTGTCCTATGTAGTGTTTTGTGCAATCCTTGCAAGGGATGAATGCAGATTTCTCCAACTTCCTAATTTCCCCACCCCCTCACCCTTTTCTCAATCCCAACCCTCGGACTCAGCCTTCTTGACCTGCAATCTTCTTCCCAACCTCTCCGCGCCCACCCCCTCTCCGGCCTTTCACCCTCACCTTAATCTCCTTCCACTTATCGCATTCCCAACATCCCTCTCCCAAGTCCCTCCTCCCTACCTTTTATCTTAGCCTACTTGGCACACCCTCCTCATTCCTGAAGAAGGGCTTATGCCCGAAATGACAATTCTCCTGCTCCTTTGATGCTGCCTGACCTGCTGCGCTTTTCCAGCAACACATTTTTCAGCTCTGGCCTTCAGAATCTGCAGTCCTCACATTCTCCATTTTGTGTACTATGTTGGTTTTGCTCATGCTGGGTATCGGGTCCTTCATTCTGGTGAGTTGTCTGAGCGTGGCTGTTGGTTTGTGTGCTGCTATGAGTCCTAGTGGTCATAGTAGTCTGGCTGTCAGTTCAGAAATGTTCTTGATGTATGGTAAAGTGGCTAGTCCTTTGGGTTGTGGCATGTCCTCATTCCGTCGTCTTTCCCTTAGGCATCTGTTGATGAAATTGCGGGCGGTATCCGCACACAGGAAAGCCACACACACAGACCAAATCCTAAACTACGAAAGCAACCATCCCAACACACACAAAATAAGTTGCATCAAGACACTGTTCAAAAGGGCCACAACACATTGCAGCATACCAGAACTGCAAAACAAAAAGAACATCTATACAATGTATTTGCCAAAAATGGATACCCCCACTGCACTATACACTCTCTCTCTCTCTCTACACACGCAGACACTCTTACATACTCATACACACACACATACACCCCCGACACTCACACCCTCGCACGCACACTTTCACAGGCTTATACCCCACCAGTTTGGAACTAGAACCAGTCTGACTCAAGATTGGAATACAGACAGACTACAATCTCACACCTTTAATGCATTGTCTGAGCTGAAATGTCATCTTTGTTTTTATAAAACCATAAGTTATCTTGAGAATGTGACTTAAAGAAGCTTCTTAAAAGAAAAAAAAATCAGTAATAGTATCAAATATTATTGAAGTTGGTTGAATGAAACAAAGCTAAATCTTAGGGGAAATTGTTTTTGTGTGTCCTAAATCTTAGTTATAGTTCCTGTCATTACAATGAGGATTTTTAAGCAATTGCAGCTTTAAGTGGTAGGATTTCAGAGAATGCTAAGAATCCATTATTTTAAAAAAGAGAAAAAAGAATAGGCTGAGTACATACAAAAGTCATCAAAGCCTGGTTGATGGGAAAATTATTGGAAAATGCTTTTGTACTGTGTCTCAATCACCATTTACAGTGATATGGATTCACCAAGACAGTCAGTATGTAGCTGTTAAGAATCGGTCACTTTTGACCAAGTTGATTCAATTTTTGGAGAGTAATAAGAAGGGCCAGCATGTGTTATGTAATCTACATTGAACTTAGTAAGGTTGTTGATGAGATCCCCGGTGGCGGACTAATGAAAAGCAAAGGATTTTGATATCCAAGCTCATTCTTTTTGTGAATCAAGTTGCTTCCATATACTGCACGTTGCTCAATACTGGGCTCATTGCATTTTCGGATACGTCAGTTATTTGGGCTAAAATATGCAAGGATTGGTTGAGCTTTTTGCAGGTCACAGGAAAAGCAGTTGTGGGATTGATGATGAGAAAGCTGTACACTGCAGGAAGGGATCCATGAGCTGATCAGGTGGGCAGGAAAGTGGCAAATATAAGACAATTTATAGAAATAAGAGGAAGTACATTTGGGGAAATCAAACAAGGTACGGGAATAGACAATAGATGGCAGGATAGTGAGAAAAATAGAAAATCAGAAAGACGTTAAAATCTATGTCCATCGACCACTGAAGGTAACTGGATAGTCACAGAAGCTGATTATGAATGTACATGGTATAATTCCTTTAATAGCTAATGCCGAAAATACACCAGCAATGAAGTTATTGCTAGAACAGTATATACCAGTTAGATTGTGTTGTGGAGATGGCCATTATCTGAGACTTTTGGAACTACTGTTGCTTGGTGGTTATCAGCCCAAACCTGACCATTGTTAAGATTTTGCTGCATGTGGGCATAGGCACGCTCAAATATCTGAAGAGTTACGACTGAGACCTTTTGTGTGAGGTATGACTCCAACAAGTGGAGAATTTCCCTCTGATTCCATTGAATTCAATTTTGATGGAGCTTCTTGATGCTGCGTTCAGTCAACTGCTGCCTTGATGATGAGGATAGTCACTCTCCCCTTGTCTCTGAAATTGATCATTTCCATCCATGTTTGGATCAAGGCTTTAATGAGGATTGTAGATGAGTGCCCCTGGTGGAACCCAATTTGAGCAACAATGAGACATTGCAACTTGGTAGCAGGTTCAACAACAATTTTCATGATTTTGTTTTACAAGAATCTTTAAGGGCATCTATAATTATTCTAGTGAGCTGGTTTTGGTGCGGAGTCATATTGAGGTAATGGCGCACAATAGTATTCAAGGCTCTAAATTCCGTAACAATTCCACCATCGGCACATGTCCAATTAAATGTGGAAAATAGGAGATTTCCCTGTTCCACCAGAAATATTTTACCTTCCAACTGAAAATTGAAATATATGGAACATGATGAAGGGCCTGTTTCCACACTGTAGGGAATTTTTAAAAAAAGTGGGTGGCACGGTGGTTAGCACTGCTGCCTCACAGCGCCAGAGACCCGGGTTGAATTCCCACCTCAGGCAACTGTCTGTGTGGAGTTTGCACATTCACCCCGTGTCTGCGTGGGTTTTCTCCGGGTACTCCGGTTTCCTCCCACAGTCCAAAAATGTGCAGGTTAAGTGAATTGGCCATGCTAAATTGCCCGTAGTGTTAGGTGCATTAGTCAAAGGGAAATGGGTCTGGGTGGGTTGCTCTTTG
Source organism: Hemiscyllium ocellatum (assembly GCF_020745735.1). Lineage (NCBI taxonomy): Eukaryota > Metazoa > Chordata > Chondrichthyes > Orectolobiformes > Hemiscylliidae > Hemiscyllium > Hemiscyllium ocellatum. The sequence goes on along the minus strand of NC_083425.1, from coordinate 20,517,590 downwards.
AAGGGTTGATGTGGACTTGTTGGGCCGAAGGGCATGTTTCTACACTGTAAGTACATAGAACATTACACCACAGTACAGGTCCTTTGGCCCTCGATGTTGCATTGCCCTGTCATACTAATCTGAAGCCCATCCCACCTACCCTATTCCGTGTACGTCCATTTGCCTGTCCAATGACGACTTAAATGCACTTAAACTTGGTGAATCTACTACCGTTGCAGGCAAAGCATTCCATACCCTTACTACTCTCTGAGTAAAGAAACTACCTCTGACATCTGTCCTACATCTGTCACCCCTCAATTTAAAGTTGTGTCCCCTCATGTTTGCCCTTCCCATACTTGGAAAAAGGCTCTCCCTGTTCACCCTATCTAACCCACTGATTATCTTGTATGTCTCTATTAAGTCAACTCTCAACCTTCTTTTCTCTAATGAGAACAGCCTCAAGGCCCTCAGCCTTTCCTTGTAAGACATTCCTTCCATACCAGGCAAAATCCTAGTAAATCTCCTCTGTACCCTTTCCAAAGCTTCCACATCCTTCTTATAATGTGGTGACCAGAACTGTACACAATACTCCAAGTGTGGCTGTACCAGAGCTTTGTACAGCTGTAGGATAACCTCCTGGTTCTGGAACTCAATCCCTCTATTAATAAAGGCGAAAACACTGTATGCCTTCTTAACAACCCTGTCAATCTGGGTGGCAACGTTCAGGGATCTGTGTACGTGGACACTGAGATCTCTCTGCTCATCTGCACTCCCAAGAATTTTACCATTAGCCCAGTACTTTGCATTCCGATTACTTCATCCAAAGTGTATCACCTCACACTTGTCCGCATTAAACTCCATTTGCCACCTCTTGGCCCAGCTCTGCATCCTATGTCTCTCTGCAACTTACTACATCCTTCATCACTATCCACAACTTCACCGACCTTAGTGTCGTCCGCAAATTTACTAACCCACCCTTCTAAGCCCACATCTAGGTCATTTATAAAAATGCTGAACAGCAGTGCACCCAACACCGACCCTTGCAGTATGCTGCTCTTTTGGAAATTGGCAGATACGATATTGTGGGGATAACTGAGACGTGGCTTCAAGTGGACAGGGCCTGGGAAATGAATATTCAAGGCTACACGTGCTATCGTAAGGACAGACTGATGGGCAGAGGGGGTGGGATGACTGTGTTAGTAAGGAATGATATTCAGTCCCTTGCGCAGGAGGACCTAGAATCAGGGGATGTAGAGTCAGTATGGATAGAGCTGAGAACTTCTAAGGGTAAAAAGACCCTCTTGGAAGTTTTCTACAGGCCCCCAAACAGTAGCCTGGATGTTGGATGTAAGTTGAATCAGGAGCTGAAATTTGCCAGTCACAAAGATGTTATTCCAGTTGTTATGGGGGATTTCAACATGCAGGTAGACTGGGAGAATCAGGATGGTATTGGACCTCAAGAAAGAGACTTTGTGGAGTGCCTCCACAATGGACTCTCAGAACAGCTGGTGCTGGAGCCGACCAGGGAGAAGGTAATTCTGGATCTGGTATTATGCAATGAATCAGAACTGATCAGGGACCTTAGTGAAGGAGCCATTGGGAACTGGTGACCATAATACAATAGGCTTCAATCTGCAATTTGAGAGGGAGAGGGTACAATCGGAAGTGACAATATTTCTGTTGAATAAAGGGAACTATGGAACTATGAGGGAGGAGCTGGCCAAAGTTCAATGGTGCAATACCTTAGCAGGGATGACAATGAAGGAACAATGGCAGATATTTCTGTGTATAATGCAGAAGATGCAGGATCAGTTCATTCCAACCAGGAAGAAAGATCCTAGAAGGAGGCATTGGTGGCCGTGTCTGATGAGGGAAGTTAAGAAACATATAAAGTTAAAAGAGGAAAAGTATAACATAGCAAAGATAAGTGGGGAAGTGGAGGACTGGGAAGCTTTTAAAGAACAACAGAGGATTACTAAGAAGGAAATACACAGAGAAAAAAATGAGGTACGAAGGTAAACTGGCCAAAAATATAAAGGAGGATTGTAAAAGCTTTTTTCGGTATGTGAAAGGGAAAAAAATGGTTAAGACTAAAATTGGGCCCTTGAAGACAGAAACAGAGGTATATATTACGGGGAACAAAGAAATGGCAGAAGAATTGAATTGGTACTTCAGATCTGTGTTCACTGGGGAAGACACAAGCAATCTCCCTGAGGTAACAGTGGCTGAAGGACCTGAACTTAAGGGAATCTATATTTGCCAGGATTTGGTGTTGGAGAGACTGTTAGGTCTGAAGGTTGATAAGTCCCCGGGGGCCTGATGGTCTACATCCCAGGGTACTGAAGGAGGTGGCTCGAGAAATCGTGGATGCATTGGTGATTATTTTCCAGGGTTTGATAGATTCGGGATCAGTTCCAGCAGATTGGAGGGTGGCTAATGTTGTATCACTTTTTAAGAAAGGTGGAAGAGAGAAAGCAGGAAATTTTAGACCAGTTAGTCTGACCTCAGTGGTGGGAAAGATGCTGGAGTCTATTATAAAGGATGAAATTACGACACATCTGGATAGTAGTTACAGGATAGGTCAGAGTCAGCATGGATTTATGAAGGGGAAATCATGCTTGACTAAGCTTCTGGAATTGTTTGAGGATGTAACTCTGAAGATGGACAAGGGAGATCTAGTAGATGTAGTGTACCTGGACTTTCAGAAAGCTTTTGATAAAGTCCCACATAGGAGGTTAGTGAGCCAAATTAGGGTGCATGGTATTGGGGGCAAAGTATTAACTTGGATTGAAAATTGGTTGGCTGACAGGAAACAAAGAGTAGTGATAAACGGTTCCATTTCGGAATGGCAGGCGGTGACCAGTGGGGTACCGCATGGATCAGTGCTGAGACCGCAGCTTTTTACAATATATATTAATGATATAGAAGATGGTATTAGTAATAACATTAGCAAATTTGCTGATGATACTAAGCTGGGTGGCAGGGTGAAATGTGAGGAGGATGTTAGTAGATTACAGGGTGACTTGGACAGGTTAGGTGAGTGGTCAGATGCAGTTTAATGTAGATAAATGTATGGTTATCCACTTTGGTGGCAAGAACAGGAATGCAGATTACTAACTAAATGGAATCAATTTAGGTAAAGGGATAGTACAAAGAGATCTGGGTGTTCTTGTACACCAGTCAATGAAGGTAAGCATGCATGTACAGCAGGTAGTGAAGTAGGCTAATAGCATGCTGGCCTTCATAACAAGAGGGATTGAGTATAGAAGCAAAGAGGTTCTTCTGCAGCTGCACAGGGCCCTGGTGAGACTACACTTGGAGTATTGTGTGCAGTTCTGGTCTCCAAATTTGAGGAAAGACATTCTGACTATTGAGGGAGTGCAGCATAGGTTCACGAGGTCAATTCCTGGAATGGCGGGACTACCTTACGCTGATAGACTGGAGCGACTGAGCTTGTATACCCTTGAGTTTAGAAGACTGAGAGGGGATCTGATTGAGACATATAAGATTATTAAAGGATTGGACACTCTGGAGACAGGAAACATGTTTCCGCTGATGGGTGAATGCCGAACCAGAGGTCACAGCTTAAAAATACGGTGTAGACCATTTAGGACAGAGATGAGGAGAAACTTCTTCACCCAGAGAGTGGTGTCTGTGTGGAATGCTCTGCCCCAGAGCGCTGTGGAGGCCCAGTCTCTGGATTCATTTCAGAAAGAGTTAGATAGAGCTCTCAAGGATAGTGGAATCAAGGGTTATGGAGATAAGGCAGGAACAGGATACTGATTAAGGATGTTCAGCCATAATCATATTGAATGGTGGTGCAGGCTCGAAGGGCAGAATGGCCTACTCCTGCACCTATTGTCTGTTGTAGTGCTTATGAAATCGAGCAGTCATTTTACGAACAGCAAACTGACGTGACCAATTGAAGCACTATTTGAGCAGAAAGAAAATCAACCTTCTGAAGGCAGGAGATTGCTTTGATACGTTTGGTTGAATCTGACCATTTGTTACAGGGTTAGTTGCAATGAGGCCCGGTGGCTTCTGTTGCTCTCTCTTATTGTTCAGTCACTCTGATATTGACCCACTACCACAAAACATTCCTGGAAGGATTCGCCATTCAGCAATTTGTTAAAACCTGTTGTGTACCCAGACAAGCACTGTCAGTCTAGAGCTGCCTTGCACAGACCCTGACAGGGTTTGTCCTCGACAAGCTAGACAGCAGGAAATCAATGCTGCACTCTGCTGGCAGGGATCTGCATTTACTTTATCAGGGTGATGCAGAGGCCTCCTCGAGGTTCGTCCTGAGCAGTGCCGTGACGTGGGACTCTGTGCTCTATGGCCCGTTCCCTGGGACGCACACTGAGATGAACATCAACTACGCCTGGAGGATCATCAACTCAGTGAAGGACACTTTCTGGGTGGTCCGAAACCTGTTGATCTTCCAGCTGAAGAAGTTGACCCCGACTGAGTGTTGCAGACTGGCACATTCCAAGGTTCAGGACTGTGTGTTGAGGGACGCGCTGAAGCTTGGGGCAGCTGCCGCCAAGGCGCGGTGGGGAAAGACCACCGTTTAACACCTGCCTGCCTAAAGAAGGACAGGGGGCCCCAGCAGGCGTTTGGGTTCTGCTGATGCCTCAGCTAAATATATGGGCATAGGAGTGAAAAATGCACAGACCTGTATATAACAATGATAATTTCTGATCTGAGTATGTAAATGTTGACATATGTATGGCATGACCATCAAATTATTTTATGATTATGTTACGAATAAAATATATTTTTGAAATGAAAAAAAATGCAGAAGCCTCCTCAACCAGGTCCAGTAGTGGAAACCACAACACCAGATTGTGCCAACCTGACCCGGGGTTCCCATGTGTATTGTCACAGTCTGTGCCATCTGGTGAGGATGCCCAGAGGTGAAGGAAGAAGCTCAGTAACCTTCTCCAGTCTGCTAGGGTATGGCCCATCATCTTCTCTCCAAGACTGTACACTCACTCTATCCCTGTTACTGCACCCACCTCCCACCAAGGCTCCTGCTCTATTACTCTCACTATCACCTGCAACATCTTCCTCACTCCCTCTCAGCCACGCTAACTCACAACCTCACCAACCTTGCATGCCCTCTGCTCTGCCTACTCATTCTCTCAGCAAACCTCACCATCTGCACCAACAGTACCAACAGTGCCACCCAATTTCATGTCCCATACTACCCATCCCCCTCTCATTCACTGAGGGGAACAGCCCACAATCAGGCAGAAAGGATCGAGATGTATGATGTCCTGCCAACCATTTGTCTCCTCCCTTCTTATGAGGACGGGATTCTGATGGACTGGTATTGGAGGCTGCCCATCACTCTCTGTGCTGGGACCCCCTGGGTGAAGGCCGTGTCCCTTCACTTGATTGGCCACCCCTGGATTTGTGATTGTGCTAAATGGCCTGGCAGCAGCAGCATGGCCCTGGTGCCCATTGCTGAGGGGGTAAAGCACCAAAAGACAAGACAATGTAAAGCAGGGATGCTGTGAGTGAACAGAGCAGGTCCATGATGAGCTGTGAGGGTTCTTTGGGAGGGGGTGGGCACATGTCAATGGCAATGTTGGTGGAAGTGGACTGTGTATGGCTGGTACTTATGTCTCTCCCCAAAGACACCAAGTATTTTTATTTTTTCCGCAGAATTGTACAAATTGCAGCATTTTGTTTTTGACATCGATGATAAGTTTGTTTCCTCTTTTTATGATGATAACCATCTGGTTTATCTGTCCAGGTTCAGCACAGGCTGTTTCCCTCTGATTGGGGTTGGGGTTGATATTGGGACACTCTGAGTTCTGCTAACATTACTGCACCATGAGGCAAGAGAAATCCTCACTCCAGCCGGACAGACCCTCCCTTCAGTACAGTCTGACATCGAACCCACTCCTCAGTCTCCCTGCACCACCCGGTCACGTTTATTACAACCTCACTGAAGGCTCTCATACTAAACTCAAATTGTTTTCTTCACTGTGATATGAATTTGATTATAACAAAATCGGCTGATCGTGTTTCACATAAATCACCTTTTCACACTCGGGATCAGCCTGTGCCTGTTCTCTCCATTATCTCCAGTGTTTCCCTCACCATGCTCATCTATTCCCTCTCCAAATTCACAGCCTGCTATTGTCACTCCATTTCATGGATTTCCACATCATGCAAACATGATATAGACACTGCAGGCCACTCAATCCCTCGATCTTGTACTATATTTTAAGAGGGTTAGGACCAGTATCTGCCCAGTCACTGAACAATGTGAGCAATGCTGGGAAAGTTGGGAGATTCACATGACATTATCAATTAGCAGATTCTGAACATGAAGAGCAGAAATCCTATTTTCCATTGAAAATTGAACAATGAGATTCTCATTCACGAGCAGCGAGAGGCCTGTTTGTCTCATTGTTCCCATTCTGCTAATCATTGGATAAAACCAGGCAGCGGCAATTCCCAACATGAAAGTCAGAGCGGTTCCCTTTGAGTGAGACACAGCATTGTTCACACACCAGTCACGTCTGAGCTTGTTTTCAGGAACAAGGCATTGATGAAATGGCTGAAGATGGTTGGAGCTTGAGACATTATCCTGGGAAACGCCGCAGTGTAGTCATGGAGCTGAGATGGTTGGACTTCCCCAACCACTACCACCTTCCCTTTTTGTGAGGTGTGACTCACAAGGAGTGGAGAGCTTTCCTCTGATTCTGTTGAATTCAGTTTTGATGGGGGTCCTTGATGCTGCATTCAGTCACCTGCTGCCTTGAGGACATGGATAGTCACTCTCCCATTGCCTCTGGAATTGAGCATCTTCCTCCATCTTTGGACCAAGGCTTTAATGAGGATTGTTGGCGAGTGGCTCTGGTGGAACCCAAACTGAGTCATTTTCACATGATCTCATGGAAAAGACCAATTTTCATGACTTTGTAAAACAAAGGACACTTTTAATTATTCTATTGATGTATTTTGGTGGAAAATCAAATTGAAGTTATTGGTGCTAACTATTATTCAAGTGTGTAAATTAGGTAGCAACTTCTAGCATCTGCACAGGCTGAATTAAATGTGGGCATCAGGAGATTGCTCTGTTCCTTCAGAAATTTGCTGTAAAGTTACTTCCCAGTGAGCTGAGCATTGACATATATGCCGCACAATAAGGTTGCTTTCCTCATGTGATATTGACCTCATCAGATGGCCATAAAAACTGAGATATTGTTTATTCCAGTAATAACAATTTTTATTATTACGGTGTATTACACATACTACAGTGACACAGAAGGCTATGTTTTATACGTGAGGATTCTCATTCATTCCAATTTGAATTGATGCGAATAACAATTTGGTGTGTGCTTTCTGTCTCATGTTCCAGATAGCCTATAGAGGGTGCTGCACCCTCTGAATTCACAGTACGTTCCTGTGATAAATTCTAAGAAACTCTTTCACCACTGGTCAAATATAATAAGACCATAAGACCATAAGACATAGGAGTGGAAGTAAGGCCATTCGGCCAATCGAGTCCACTCCGCCATTAAATCATGGCTGATGGGCATTTCAACTCCACTTACCCGCATTCTCCCCGTAGCCCTTAATTCCTCGAGACATCAAGAATCGATCAATCTCTGCCTTGAAGACATTTAGCGTCCCGGCCTCCACTGCACTCTGCAGTAATGAATTCCACAGGCCCACCACTCTCTGGCTGTAGAAATGTCTCCGCATTTCTGTTCTGAATTGACCCCCTCTAATTTTAAGGCTGTGTCCACGGGTCCTAGTCTCCTCACCTAATGGAAACAATTTCCTAGCGTCCACCCTTTCCAAGCCATGTATTATCTTGTAAGTTTCTATTAAGTCTCCCCTTAATCTTCTAAACTCCAATCCCAGGATCCTCAGCTGTTCCTCGTACGTTAGACCAACCATTCCAGGGATCATCCGTGTGAATCTCCGCTGGACATGTTCCAGTGCTGGTATGTCCTTCCTGAGGTGTGGGGAGCAAAACTGGACACAGTACTCCAAATGGGGCCTAACCAGAGCTTTATAAAGTCTCAGTAGCACAATGGTGCTTTTATATTCCAACCCGCTTGAGATAAGTTACAACATTGCATTCGCTTTCTTAATCACGGACTCAACCTGCATGTTTACCTTTAAAGAATCCTCGACTAGCACTCCCAGATCCCTTTGTATTTTGGCTTTATGAATTTTCTCACTTTAGAAAGTAGTCTATGCTTTTATTCTTTTTTCCAAAGTGCAAGACCTCGCAGTTGCTCACGGAGAATTCCATCAGCCATTTCCTGGACCACTCTCCCAAACTGTCTAGATCCTTCTGCAGCCTCCCCACTTCCTCACTACTACCTGCCTGTCCACCTAACTTTGTATCATCAGCAAACCTCACTAGAATGCCCCCAGTCCCTTCATCCAGATCATTAATATATAATGTGAACAGCTGCGGCCCCAACACTGAACCCTGCGGGACATCACTTGTCACCGGCTGCCATTCCGAAAAAGAACCTTTTAATGATTCAGCAATCATTGTTCATTTGCCACTGAATCCAAATTTGGATAATTATTGTCTCCTTTAATTAGAGATGCATGAAAACATGCTGGCTAATGATCACTCATCATTGGATTGTCCTGCAAAAGTTTCAAAAATAATACAGATTTTAATAGAATATTACAAATGATGAAGAGGTAAAGATGGAAGTGCGATACCACAGTTTGAACTTTAGCGATTGGGTCTGAGTGGGCTGTTACATCTTCTCTCTCTGAATTGAATTTGGACATTCTTTACCCAGTTGCTCAAGGGGTTGAAATAAGAACACAAACAAACAGTAATTTAGCAGAAATGGACACAGTTTCTGAATGAGCTCATAAGTATAGCAATGTGTGATAGTAGTGTTTCAAAATATTGAAATGTGGTTTCCAATATTTTAATTCAATTGTAACAAGGGAGAGAGTAGGGCCCCATAAAGATCAGCAAGGCCAAGTACATGAGGAGCCGCTGCAATGGGGGAGATACTAAATGAGTATTGTCCATCAGTATTTACTGGGGAAAAGTAGATGAAAGATAGAAAATGTTGAGAGATCAAGAGCCCTATTTTGAAAAAATGTCCATATTACAGAGGAGGAGACGCTGGATGTCATAAGACACATAAAGATGGATAAATGCCCGGGTCCTGGTCAGGAGTACCCTAAAACGCTGTGGGAAGCTATGGAGGTGATTGTTGGATTCCTTGCTGACATAATTGTATCATTGGCAGTCACAGGTGAGGTGCTGGAAGACTGGAGGTTGGCTAACATGATGCCACTGTTTAAGAAAAATGATAAGGAAAAGCCATGGAACTATAAACCGGGTAAGCCAGACATTGGTGGTGGGAATGTTGTTGAAGAGAATCCTGAGCGACAGGTTTTGCATGTATTTGGAAAGGCAAGGACTAATTTGGGGTAGTCAACTTGGCTTTGCATGTAGGAATCATGTCTCATGAACTTGATTGAGTTTTTTGAAGAAGTAACAAAGAGGATTGATGAAGGCAGAGTGGTGTATGTGATCTAAATGGACTTCAGTAAGACGTTCAACAAGATTCCTCATGGTAAATTGGTTGACAAGGTTAGATCACCTGGAATACAGGGAGAACTAGCCGTTTTGATACAAAACTGGCTCCAAGGTAGAAGACAGAGGGTAGTAGTGGAATGTTGCTTTTCAGACTGGAGGCCTGTGACGAGTGGAGTGCTACAAGGAGAGGTGTTTGGGTGCACTGTCTTTTATCATTTATATAATCAATTTGAACGTGAACATAAGAGCTATGGTTAGTAAGTTTGCAGATGACACCAAAATTGGAGGTGTTATGGATAGCAAAGACATTTACTCAGAGTATAATGGGATCTTGATCAGATGGGGCAATGGGCCAACAAGTGGCAGAGGGAGATTAGTTTAGATAAATGTGAGGTGCTGCATTTTGGAAAGACAAACTAGGGCAGGACGTATACACTTAACAGTAAGGTCCTGGGCTGTGTTGCTGAACAAAGATCATGGAGTGCAAAGTCATAGTTACTTGAAAGTTGAGTCCCAGTTAGTCAGGATTATGAAGAAGTGGTTTGGTATGCTTACCTTTATTGGACAGCGCATTGAGCACAGGAGTTGGGAAATCATGTTGCCACTGCACAGAACATCAGCTAGAAGGTGCTGGGTATTTGGTTCGGGGGGGCTGGGGCGTGCGCCAAGTCTTGGGAGGAGCGTATCAGTAAAGTGAGGCAGAAACTGGGCAGATGGAGGCTACGGTCGCTCTCCATCACGGGAAAAAACCTGGTCATCAGGTGTGAGGCACTGTCATTGTTGTTGTACGTGGCACAGGTCTGGCCTATTCCCAGAACCTGAGCCGCTGCAGTCACCCGGGCCATCTTCCAGTTTATATGGAGTTCAAAGATGGACCGGGTCCGAAGGGACTTGCTATACAAAGATTTGGGCAACGGGGGAAAAAATACACCCAATGCCACCCTCACCCTGATGGCCACCTTTGTGTGTGGCTGCATCAAGCTGTGCGTGGATCCCTGGTACGCAAACACCAAGTGTCACTACGTACTGAGGTTCTACCTGTCCTCAGTGTTGCGAAGGATGGGCCTGGCCTCGCTGCCGCGGAACGCTCCGAGTAGTTGGACCGTTCCGTATTACCTGTCCTTCGTGGAGAAATTTTTGAAGAAAAACACCTTTGACCACAAGTCCATCAGGAAGTGGTCAGCATGTAGCATCCTTGAGACCTTTCGGGAAAAGGAGAGGGCGGATCCTGTCGAGTGGTTCCCTGAGCAGACTGTCAAAGCAATTTGGCAGAATGCCTCATCGCCAGAACTTTCCAATAAGCACCAAGACATGGCTTGGCTGGTGGTGAGAAGGGCTCTACCTGTGAGATCATTTATGCACGCCCGGACTCTCAGCCGCACCGCACGCTGCCCTCGAAGCGGCTGCGGGGGGGACGAGACTGTCACACACCTCCTTTTGGAATGTGCCTATGCAGAGGAAGTCTGGAGAGGAATGCAGTGGTGTTTGTTGAGGTCCGTCCCGAGCAGCGCCGTGATGCGGGACTCCGTGCTCTACGGCCTGTTCCCCGGGACGCACACCGAGACGAACATCAACTGCGCCTGGAGGATCATCAACTCGGTGAAGGACGCTCTCTGGGTGGTCCGAAATCTGTTGATCTTCCAGCTGAAGGAGTTGACACCGACTGAGTGTTGCAGACTGGCACATTCCAAGGTCCAGGACTACGTGTTGAGGGACGCGCTGAAGCTTGGGGCAGCTGCCGCCAAGTTGCGGTGGGGAAAGACCACCGTTTAACATCTGCCTGTCTAAAGAAGAACAGGGGGCCCATGTAGTGATTTGGGCTCTGCTGACGCCTCAGCTCAATATATGGGCTTATGAGTGAGAAATGCACAGACCTATATGTAATAATGATAATTCTGAGCTGTGTATGTAAATGTGGAAAAATGTATGGCATTACCTAATGTACAGTCCATCAAATTATTTTATGAATATTTAACGAATAAAGTATATTTTTGAAATTAAAAAAAATCAGCTAGATCACTCCTGGAGTATTATGTACAATTCTGGTCACACTGCTATAGGAAAGATGTTATGAACATTGAAGGAGTTCAGAAAAAATTTACAAGAATGTTGCCAGGGTTGGAGTGTTTGAGCTATGGAGAGAGGAAGAATAGGCTGGGGTTATTTTTCTAGGAGCATTGAAGGCTGAGGGGTGACCTAACAGGAGTTTGTAAAATCATAAGGGGCATGGATAGGGTGATTAAACAAGGTCTTTCCCCCAAGGTGGGGGTGTCCAACTCCACAGAGCATAGGTGTAAAATCAATGGGATAAGATTTCAAAGTGACCTATGGGGCAAATTTGTCATGAAGAGGGTGGTGTGCGGAAGTAATGAGAAAATGGTGGAGGCTGGTACAATTGCAACATTTAAAAGGCATCAGGATGGGTATATGAAGAAGAAGAAGAACCTGACAGGGTTTGTCCCAGACATGGTAGACAGCAGGAAATTGATGCTGTGCGCTGCTGGTAGGGATCTGCAGTTACTGTATTGGGATGATGCAGAGGCTTCCTCTCCCAGGACCAACAGTGGAAACCACAACATCGGGCTGTACCAGCCTGCTCCAGGATTCTATATGTATTGTAGCCGTTTCTGCCATCTGATGAGAATGCCCAGAGGTGAAGGAAGAAGGTCAATACCTTCGCCAGTCTGCCTGGGTAAGGCCCATTATCTTCTCTCCAATACTATGCACCCACTCTATCCCTGTTACTGTACCCACCTCCCACTAAGGCTCCTGCTCTATCACTCTCACTATTGCCTGCAACATCTTCCTCACTCCCTCTCAGCCGTGCTAACCCCCAACCTCACCGACCCTGCATGCCCTCTGCTCTGCCTACTCATTCTCTTAGGACACCTTACCATCTGCACCAACAGTACCAGCGGTGCCACCCAATTTCATGTCCCATACTACCCATCCCCTTCTCATTCACTGAGGAAGCAGCCCACAATCGGGCAGAAAGAGTCAGGATGGACAATGTCCAGCCAGTCATTTGGCACCTCCCTTCTTATGAGGATGGGATTCTGAATCTGCCCAATCAGGGCATGGACTGGTGAAGGCTGCCCTTCACTCTCTGTGCTGAGAACCCCTGGGTGAAGGTTATGGCTCTTGACTTGATTGGCCACCCCTGAATTTGTAATTGTGCTAAATGGCCTGGCAGCAGCAGCATGGCCCTGGTGCCCATTGCTGAGGGGGTAAAGCACCAAAAGACAAGACAAGGTAAAGCAGGGATGCTGTGAGTGTGCAGGTAGGTTCAGGGTGAGGATGTGTTATGACAGTAACCGAAGAGCCCAGAGTTCGAGCCTGTCCCAGTTTCTGAGCAGGGTGAAGTCCCTGAGCACACCGTGTCCTTGCTGCAGTATTACAATGATAGTTGTTGGTGCAGCCCAAAGTGCAGCATTGAAGGACAGAAGGTCCTGGAGGTGGGTCCATGATGAGCTGTGAGGGTTCATTGGGAGGGGGTGGGCACATGTCGATGGCAATGTTGGTGGAAGTGGACTGTGTATGGCTGGTACTTATGTCTCTCCCCAAAGACACCAAGTATTTTTATTTTTTCCGCAGAATTGTACAAATTGCAGCATTTTGTTTTTGACATCGATGATAAGTTTGTTTCCTCTTTTTGTTTATGATGATAACCATCTGGTTTATCTGTCCAGGTTCAGCACAGGCTGTTTCCCTCTGATTGGGGTTGGGGTTGATATTGGGACACTGAGTTCTGCTAACATTATTTCACCATGAGGCAAGAGAAACCCTCACTCCAGCCGGACAGACCCTCCCTTCAGTACAGTCTGGCATCAAACCCACTCCTCAGTCTCCCTGCACACCCGGTCACGTTTATTACAACCTCATTGAAGGCTCTCATACTAAAATTGAACTGTTTTCTGCACTGTGATGTGAAGCCGCCAAGCACAAAATTGCCTCCTATTGTTTCCACATAAATCACCTCTTCACACTCGGAATCAGCCGAGTGCCTGTTCTCTACAGTACCTCCAGTGTTTCCCTCAGCATATCTATCCCTTCTCATCCTAAACCTATGCCCTCCATTTCTGGACTCTACATCCCAGAGAAAAGATTTTGTTTATTTATCCTATTCATGCCCCTCATGATTTTATAAATCTCTTTAAGGTCACCCCTCAGCCTCCAATGCTCCAGGGAAAACAGCCCCAACCTGTTCAGCCTCTCCCTATAGCTCAAATCCTCCAACCCTGGCAACATCCTTGTAAATCTTTTCTGAATCCTTTCAAGTTTCACAACATCCTTCCGATAGGCAGGAGACCAGAATTGCACGCAATATTCCAACAGTGGCCTAACCAATGTCCTGTACAGACGCAACATGACTTCCCAACTCCTATACTTAATACTCTGACCAATAAAGGAAATCTTACCAAATGCCTTCTTCACTACCTTATCTACCTGCAACTCCACTTTCAAAGAGCTGTGAACCTGCATTCCAAGGTCTCTTTGTTCTGCAACACTCCCTACGCCTTACCATTAACTGTGTAAGTCCTGCAAGGATTTGCTTTCCCAAAATGCAGCACTTTGCATTTATCTAAATTAAACACCATCTGCCACTCCTCAACCCATGGGCCCATCTGAGGTAACCTTCTTCGCTGTCCACTACACCTCCAATTTTAGTGTCATCTGCAAACTTGTCAACTATACCTCCTATGTTCACATCCAAATCATTAGTATAAACAATGAAAAGTAGTGAACCCAGCACCAATCCTTGTGGTACTCCACTGGTCACAGGCCTCCAGTCTGAAAAACAACCCTCCACTACCATCCTCTGTTTTCTACCTTTGAGCCAGTTCTGTATCCAAATGGTGAGTTCTCCCTATATTTCATGAGATCCAAACTTGCTCAGTCTCCCATAGGAAACATTGTCAAACGCCTTACTGAAATCCACATAGATCACATCTACCAGTCTGCCCTCAAGAATCCTCTTTGTTACTTCTTCAAAAACCTCAATCAAGTTTGTGAGATATGATTTCCCACGCACAAAGCCATGTTGACTATCCCTAATCAGTCCTTGCCTTTCCAAACACATGTACATCCTGTCCCTCAGGATTCCCTCCAACAACTTGCCCACGACCAACGTCAGGCTCACTGGTCTATAGTTCCCTGTCTTGTCCTTACCACCTTTCTTAAATAATGGCACCACATTAGCCAACCTTCTGGCACCTCACCTGTGAATATCGAGATACAAATCACTTCTCTAGCTTTCTAGAGTTCTAGGGTATACCTGATCAGGTCCTGGGGATTTATCCACTTCAATGCATTTCGAGACATCCAGCACCTCCTCCTATAATATGGACATTTTTCAAGATGTCACCATCTATTTCTCTACATTCTATATCATCCATATCCTTTTCCACAGTAAACACTGATGCAAAATATTCGTTTAGTATCTTCCCCATCACCTGCGGCTCGACAGAAAGGTTGCCTTGCTGATCTCTGAGGGTCCCTATTCTCTCCCTAGTTACCCTTTTGTCCTAATATATTGTTTAATATATTTGTAAAAATGCTTTGGATTCTCCTTAACTCTATTTGCCAAAGCTATCTCATGTCCCCTTTCTGCCCTCCTGATTTCCCTGTTAAGCCCCTGGGCAGCATGGTGGCACAGTGGTTAACACTGCTGCCTCACAGCACCAGTAGCCTCGGGCAACTGTCTGTGTGGAGTTTGCACATTCTCCCCATGGCTGCTTGGATTTCCTCCGGTTTCCTCCCGCGATCCAAAGATGTGCAGGTCAGGTGAATTGGCCATACTAAATTGCCCATAGCGATAGGTGCATTAGTGAGTGGATCTGGGTGGTGGGTTATTCTTCAGAGGGTTGGTATGGGCTGAAGGGCCTGTTTCCACACTGTAGGGAATCTAATCTAAACTAAGTATACTCTAACTATCTTTATACTCTTCTAAGAATTCACTCAATTTATCCTGTCTACACCTGATAGATGCTTCCTTCTTTTTCTTAGCCAAACCTTCAATTTCTTTAGTCATCCAGCATTCCCTACAGCTACCAGCCTTTTCCTTCACTCTAACCAGAATACACTGTCTCTGGACTCATGCTATCTCATTTTTGAAGGCTTCCCATTTTCCAGCCATCCCTTTACCTATGTACATGTGCCCCCAATCAGCTTTCGAACGTTCTTGCCTAATACTGTCAAAATTGACCAGCCTCCAATTAAGAACTTCAAGTTTTAGATCTGGTCTATCCTTTTCCATCACTATTTTAAACAAATAGAATTATGATTGCTGGCCTCAAAGTCCTCCCCACTGATACCTCAGTCACCTGCCCTGCCTTATTTCCCAAGGGTAGGTCAAGTTTTTCACCTTCTCTAGTGGGTACTTTCACATACTGAATCAGAACATTTTCCTGTACACACTTAACAAATCCCTCTCCATCTAAACTGTTGACACTATGGCAGTCCCAGTCTATGTTTGGAAGTTAAAATCTTACCATAACCACCCTATTGTTCTTACAGATAACTGAGTTCTCCTGACAAATTTGTTTTTAAATTTCCCGCTGAATATTAGGGGTCCACAATACAATCCCAGTAAGGTGATCATCCCTTTCTTATTTCTCAATTCCACCCAAATAACTTCCTTGGATATATACCCCTCCAACCGTAACAAGGACAGAACGCCCCTGGTGCTCACCTTCCATCCTACCAACCTTTGCATAAACCAAATCATCCACCGACATTTCCGCCACCTCCAAACGGACCCCACCACCAGGGATATATTTCCCTCCCCACCCCTTTCCACCTTCCGCAAAGACCGTTCCTTCCGTGACTACCTGGTCAGGTCCACACACCCCTACAACCCACCCTCCCGTCCTAGCACCTTCCCCTGCCACCGTAGGAATTGCAAAACCTGCACCCACACCTCATCCCTCACCTCCATCCAAGCCCCTAAAAAAGCCTTCCAGTTCCATCAAAGTTTTATCTGCACATCCACCAATATCATTTATTGTATCCGTGCTCCCGATGCGGCCTCCTCTACATTGGGGAGACTGGATGCCTCCTTGCAGAGCGCTTTAGGGAACATCTCTGGGACACCCGCACCAATCAAGCACACTGCCCTGTGGCCCAACATTTCAACTCCCCCTCCCACTCTGCCGAGGACATGGAGGTCCTGGGCCTCCTTCACCACCGCTCCCTCACCACCAGACGCCTGGAGGAAGAATGCCTCATCTTCTGCCTTGGAACACTTCAAACCCAGGGCATCAATGTGGACTTCAACAGTTTCCTCATTTCCCCTCCCCCCACCTCACCCCAGTTCCAAACATCCAGCTCAACACCGGCCCCATGACTTGTCCTTCCTGCCTATCTTCTTTTCCACCTATCCACTCCACCCTCCCCTCCGACCTATCTCCTTCATCCCCTCCCCCATTCATCTATTGTACTCTATGCTACTTTCTCCCCAACCCCACCCTCCTCTCATTTATCTCTCCACCCTTCAGGCACTATGCCTGTATCCCTGATGAAGGGCTTTTGCCGGAAACGTCGATTTTACTGGTCCTTGGATGCTGCCTGAACTGCTGTGCTTTTCCAGCACCTCTAATCCCGAATCTGGTTTCCAGCATCTGCAGTCATTGTTTTACCTGGGTTCATCTGCCTTCCCTATTAGGCTTCTTGCATTGAAATAAATGCAGTTTAATTTATCAATCCTACTTTATTCTCTGCTTTGTCCCTGTTTGCCCTCACTGTATGATTTGCTTTTATTCTCAACTGTACCAGTCTCAGATTGATCTCTTTCCTTACTATCTCCCTGGGTCCCACACCCTATCTTACTAGTTTAAATCCTCCCGAGCAGCTCTAGCAAATTTCCCTGCCAGTATATTAGTCCCCTTCCAATTCAGGTGCAATCCATCCTTCTTGTACAGGTCACTTCTACCCCAGAAGAGATTCCAATGATCCAAAAATGTGAATCCTTCTCCTGTACACCAGGTCCTCAGCCATGCATTCATCTGCTCTATCCTCCTATTCCTACCCTCACTAGCTCGTAGCCCCAGGAATAATCAAGATATTACTACCCTCGGACCTTCTTTTTAAATTCCTGCCTATATTCTCCCTTCAGAATCTCATCCTTTTCCCTTCCTATGTTGTTAGTTCCAATGTGTACAATGACCTCCTCCTGGGCCCCCTCCCCCTTGAGAACATTCTGCACCCTCCCTAAGACATCCTTTATCCTGGCATCAGGGAGGTAACACAACATTCAGATTTTTCGCTGCTGGCCCCCAGAAATATCTGTCTGCGCCTCAGTCTGGAGTGTCCCCTAAAACAATCGATCTCTTGGAACCCAATGTACCTCTCATTGCGTTAGAGCCACTTGCAATACCAGAAACTTGGCTGTTCTTGCTACATTCCCCTAAGAATCCATCACCCCCTACATTTTCTAAAACAGCATACTTGTTTGAAATGGGGATAGCCACAGAAGACTCCTGCTTGACCTGCCTACCTCTCTTACTTTTCCTGGAGTTAACCCAACTATGTGATTGTATCTGTGACTTTTCTCCCTTCCTGTAACTGTCTTCCATCACACCCCTTTTGTCTTGTAAATTTCTCATTGCCTCTAACTGGTGCTCCAACCGATCCATTTGATCTGATAGGATTCGTAACCAACATCATTTATTGTAAATATGATCCTCAGTAACATGTAAACTCTCCCTAAACTACCACAAATGATAAGAAGAGCATATCACTCTACTAAAGGCTTGCTTCTTCCAATCTATAGATCCAGAAAATAGCACCATCTTATTCCTCTACAAAACACTGGTCCAGGCTAACTTAGTATTTCTGCCTTATATTTTGATGTATCTCAATAAAACATATAATCAATAAAGAACCCACTCTACTCACTATTGTAGATTTACAGCAAGGCTATACTTAAAACTATCCACTTATCTGTTTCTGTGTTGTGACCTTTCCCAAACCATTTCCTCCAAAGTTAGTTGTGAATGCCACTGTTTGTTAATTTTCCTGGCCGCATTCCAATGTCCAGCGATGCAGGAATTCAACAGCAAAGGCAGTAACTGCGCAGGTTCACTGTCGTGTCAGTTAGCAGTGTGAGTTTCTTTCTTTCTCTCTCCTGCACTGACCATGTGTTGCCTTTCTCTGTCCCTCTCCCTTTTAAAAGTGCCTTTGTTTTGACTTTTTTTCCCCCCAAAATTCCAAAACAATGGAACAGCATATAAAACAGTAATTGTTGCTCCTGGAATTTGAGAAAATCACCTCCAACACCTAAAATACCTCAATAAAGGAGCAGCCTGTGTGTTACCTCCTGGTGAACCAAGCATTGAAATATATGCCATACAGTAAGGCTACTTTACTCATGTGTTACAGACCTCATCAACTGCTGAGAAAAATGTAGATCGTGTTCATTCTAGTCAAAAAAAAGTGTTATTATTACATGATCTCACATTCCGTAGTGGCACCAAAGCTTTATATGGGCATATTCTCATTCTTTCCAATATGAATTATTGCGAATAACAATTTGGTGTGCTTTCTGTCTCATATCACAAGTACCCTATAGAGGTTGCTGAATTAACAGTAAGTTCCTGTGTTAAGTTCTAAGAAACTCTTTAGTCAATGGTCAAGGGTAATGATTCAACAATTATTGTTCAATTGCCAGTCAATCCAAATTTGGACAATTATTGTCTCCTCTAATTACAGACACATGAAAACACACTACCTAGAGATTTTTTATTCATTGAATTGTCCTGCAAAAGATTCATACATGTCTAAGTTATTAATGCAATAATACAAATGATGACGAGGTAAAGTTTGAGTGGCGCTAACACAGTTTTACCTTGAGAGATTGGGTTTGGGTGGGCCATTAAATCTTCTTTCACTGAATTGTATTTGAACACTCTCTCCCCAGAGAGGGGTTGAAGCAAGAACACAAACTAGCTGTAAATGAGCAGAAATTGTTACTGTTTCTGAGTGAGCTCATAAATACAGCTTGTGGAATAGCAGTGTTCCAAAGCCAGTAAAACTGGGTCTAATAATTTCATTTCAGTTGTTTGTACTGGTTATCAAATATAGCAAACTGATGTGAGCAATTGAAATACCATTTGAGCAGGAAGAAAATTGACATTCTGAAGTCAGGAGATTGCATTGATACATTTGGTTGAATCTGCCTGTTTGTTGCAGGGTTAGTTTCCACAAGGCCCAGTGAATTCTCTCGGTGTATCTTAACAAATCGCCCCAATAATTACCCAGCATGCCATATGGGATTTGTCCAGTCTGACATTGACCTATTATCACACACTATTCCTAGAACAACTTACCATTTAGCAGAATCCTTTGTAACTGCACAACATTTTAAAACCCGGTGTGTACTCAGACAAGCTCTGTCAGTCTGGAGCTGCCCTTCCCAGATCCTGACAGGGTTTGTCCCAGACATTGTAGAAAGCAGGAAATCGATGCAGCACTCAGCTGGCAGGGATCTGCAGTTACCATATCAGGATGATGCAGAGACCTCCTCTTCCAGAAGCAACAGTGGAAACCACAACACCAGACTGTGCCAGCCTGACCCGGGGTTCCCATGTGTATTGTCGCAGTCTCTGCCAGTTGGTGAGAATGCCCAGAGGTGAAGGAAGAAGGTCAATAAACTTCTCCAGTCTTCCAGGGTAAGGCCCATTGTCTTCTCTCCAACACTGTGCACCCACTCTATCACTATTACATTATCTCCCACCAAGGCTCCTGCTCTATCACTCTCACCATTACCTGCAACATCTTCCTCCCTCCCTCTCAGCCACGCTAACTCCCAACCTCACCAACCCTGCATGTCCTCTGCTCTGCCTACTCATTCTCTCAGGGCACCTCACCATCTGTACCAACAGTACCAGCTGTCCCACCCAATTCAATGTCCCATACTACCCCTCCCCCTCTCATTCGCTGAGGGAAACAGCCCACAATCGGGCAGAAAGAGTCAAAATGGGCGATGTCCTGCCAGTCATTTGGCTCCTCCCTTCTTATGAGGACGGAATTCTGAATCTGCTCAGTCAGGGCATGGACTGGTATTGGAGGCTGCCCTTCACTGACTGTGCTGGGAACCCCTGGGTGAAGGCTATGGCTCTTGACTTGATTGGCCACCCCTGGATTTGTGATTGTGCTAAATGGCCTGGCAGCAGCAGCATGGCCCTGGTGCCCATTGCTGAGGGGGTAAAGCACCAAAGACAAGACAATGTAAAGCAGGGATGCTGTGAGTGTGCAGGTAGGTTCAGGGTGAGGATGTGGTATGGCAGTAACCGAAGAGCCCGGAGTTCAAGCCTGTCCCAGTTTCTGAGCAGGGTGAAGTCCTTGAGCACACAGTGTCCTTGCTGCAGTATTACAATGATAGTTTTTGGTGCAGCCCAAAGTGCAGCATTGAAGGACAGAAGGTCCTGTAAGTGGGTCCATGATGAGCTGTGAGGGTTCATCGAGGGGGGGGGGGCACATGCCGATGCCAATGTCAGTGGAAGTGGGCTGTGTGTGGCCGGTGCTTATGTCTCTCCACAAATTACACCAACACCTGTATTCCTAACATTTGTATTTTTCCACAGAATTGTACAAATTGCAGCATCTTATTATTCACATCAACGAAGAGTTTGTTTCCTCTTTTTTGTTTATGATGATAACCATCTGGGTTATCTGTCCAAGCTCAGCACAGGCTGTTTCCCTCTGATTGGGGTCGGGGTTGATATTGGGACACTTTGAGTTCTTCGAGTAAAAAGTGAGGTCTGCAGATGCTGGAGATCAGAGCTGAAAATGTGTTGCTGGCTAAAGCGCAGCAGGTCAGGCAGCATCCAAGGAACAGGAAATTCGACGTTTCGGGCATAAGCCCTTCACCCCTGATGAAGGGCTTATGCCCGAAACGTCGAATTTCCTGTTCCTTGGATGCTGCCTGACCTGCTGCGCTTTAACCAGCAACACATTTTCAGCACACTTTGAGTTCTGCTAACATTACTGCACCATGAGGCAAGAGAAACCCTCACTCCAGCCGGACAGACCCTCCCTTCAGTACAGTTTGACATCGAACCCACTCCTTAGTCTCCTTGCATACCGGGTCACATTTATTACAACCTCACTGAAGGCTCTCATACTAAACTCAAACTGACTTCTTCACTGTGATGTGAATTTGGTTATAACAAAATCGGCCGATCATGTTTCCACATAAATCAATTTTCATGCTTGGGATCAGCCAGTGCCTGTTCTCTACATTAACTCCAGTGTTTCCCTCGCCATGATCGTCTATTCCCTCTCCAGATCCACAGCTGCTATTGTCACTCTGTGTCATGGATTTCCACAGCATAAAAACATGATATAAATGCTGTGGGCCACTCAGTCCCTCAATACTGTTCTGTATATCAATTAGGGTAAGGCTCAGTATCTGCCCAGTCACTGAATAATGTGGACAATGCTGGAAATGTTGGGAGATTCACATGATATCTGCAATAAGAAGGTTAAGATCCATATACCCCCTCCCCAAGGATCCCCAGGTCCCTGTCGGCTATGGCATGGTGTCAATCTCCATGTCTGCATCCGCACAGGGGAGCTGTGTGTGCCAGTGTTTCACAGGAGCATGGGTGGCCTTTAAAGATGGAACCGAAATCAGGGACCCAGGAGGTCCCAGCAGTGACTAGTACCACTTTCTGAGGGGAATTGGGGAGTATGTAATGTAGCAAGGTTATAATGCAACAGTATATAATGGTTTGATAACGTGTTTTTTTTTCAGAGAAGGTCAATGTCTGGCACTTTTGGAATTCCTTTTACTTGCTGTTTATCGGTCCAACCTTGACCATTGATCGGGTCTTGTTGCATGTGGTCACAGCTTTCTCTAATATCTGAGAAGCTGTGAGTGAGACTCAACATTGTTCATATGTCAGCCAATATCCCACTTCTGAACTTGTTTTCAGGGATAGGTCATTGGTTAAGCAGCTGAAGATAACTGGGGCCTGGGGTATTACCCTGGGGAACCCCTGCAGTGTGGTTCTGGAGCTGAAATGGTCAGACTTCCCCTATTACGTCTCTAATTGGAGTTTCCCTTTGATTCCATTGAATTCAATTTTGATGGGGGCACCTTGATGCTGCATGCAGTCAACTGCTGCCTTGATGACAGGGATTGTCACTCTCCCCTTGCCTCTGGAATTGATCATTTCCTTCCATGTTTGGACTAATGAAGATTATAGATGAGTGGCTCTGGTGGAATCCAAACTGGCTCACTATCTTTTGAGAGAACAGTCAAGAACAATTTTCATGACTTTGTAAAACAAAGGACACGTTTAATTATTCTTTTGAGTTAGTTTTGGTGCAGAATCATAGTGAGGTTGTTGGTGCTCATGATTATTCAAGTGTATAAATTATGTAGCAACTTCCATAATCTGCGCAAGTCGAATTAAATGTGGAAATTAGGACATTTCCCTGTTCCTCCAGAAATTTGCTGTGAAGTTACTTCCCAGTGAGATGAGCGTTGAAATATATGGAATATGATAAGGTTTGCTTTATTCATGTGATACATATCCAGTCAAATGGTCAGAAATACTTAGATCTTGTTCAAACCAGTAGAAGAAAATGTTATTGTTATGGTAGATCACACATACTGCAGTATCATTGAAGGCTAAGTTTTATACGTGAGGAATCTCATTCTTTTCAATTTGAATTATTGCTATAATAAATGAAAAGTTTGATGTGTGCTTTCAGTCTCATATCCCAGAGACACTGGAGTGGCTTCTGCCCCCTCTGAAGACAGACAGTAAGTTCCTGTATTAAATTCCAAGGAACTCTTTAGCCTATGATCAAGTGAAATGATTCAGAAATCATTGTTCATTTGTCACAGAAAATATATTTGGATTATTCCAGTTTCTTCCAAATACAAACACATGAAAACATGCTGAGCAATGATCACTTGTTATTGGATTGTCCTGAAAAAAGTTCAAAAATAAATAAAGATTTTAATATCATGTTACAAATGGTGAAGAAGTAAAGTTTGAAGTGCAATATTAAGTCTATTCCCTCTCCAAATCCACAGCTGTGATTGTAACTCCATGTCATGGACTTCCACACAATAAAAATATTATGTAAATGTTATAGAGCATTCAGTCATAGAGTCATAGAGATGTACAGCATGAAAACAGACCCTTCGGTCCAACCTGTCCATGCCGACCAAATATCCCAACCCAATCTACTCCCACCTGCCAGCACCCAGCCCATATCCCTCTAAACCCTTCCTATTTATATACCCATCCAGATGCCTCTTAAATGTTGCAATTGTACCAACCTCCACCACATCCTCTGGCAGCTCATTCCATACCCGTACCACCCTCTGCGTGAAAAAGTTGCCCCCTAGGTCTCTTTTACATCTTTCCCCTCTCATCCTAAACCTATGCCCTCTAGATCTGGACTCCCCGACCAAAGGGAAAAGACTTTGTCAATTTATCCTATCCATGCCCCTCATAATTTTGTAAACCTCTGTAAGGTCACCCTTCAGCCTCCGACGCTCCAGGGAAAACAGCCCCAGCCTGTTCAGCCTCTCCCTATAGCTCAAATCCTCCAACCCTGACAACATCCTTGTAAATATTTTCTGAACCCTTTCAAGTTTCACAACATCTTTCCGATTGGAAGGAGACCAGAATTGCATGCAATATTCCAACAGTGGCCTAACCAATGACCTGTACAGCCACAACATAACCTCCCAACTCCTATACTCAATACTCTGGCCAATAAAGGAAAGCATACCAAACACCTTCTTCACTATCCCATCTACCTGCGACTCCACTTTCAAGAAGCTATGAACCTGCACTCCAAGGTCTCTTTGTTCAGCAACACTCCCTAATACTTTACCATTAAGTGTATAAGTCCTGCTAAGATTTGTTTTCCCAAAATGCAGTACCTCGCATTTACCTAAATTAAACTCCATCTGCCAGTTCCCAGCCCATTGGCCCATCTGATCAAGATCCTGTTGTAATCTGAGGTAACCTTTTTCGTTGTTCACCACACCTCCAATTTTGTTGTCATCTGTAAACTTACTAACCATACCTCTTATGCACACATCCAAATCATTTATATAAATGCCAAAATGTAGAGGGCCCAGCACCAATCTTTGTGGCACTCGACTGGTCACAAGCCTCCAGTCTGAAAAACAAACGTCCACTACCACCCTCTGTCTTCTACCTTTGAGCCAGTTCTATATCCAAATGGCTAGTTCTCCCTGTATTCCATGAGATCTAACCTTGCTAATCAGTCTCCCATAGGAACTTTGTCGAATGCCTTACTGAAGTCCATACAGATTCACATCTACTGCTCTTCCCTCATCAACCCTCTTTGTTACTTCTTCAAAAAATTCAATGAAGTTTGTGAGTATTTCAATTAGAGGTTGGTCTAGCATGAGAACAAGGTGGAGAATTCAAACGGCAGGACACCTGAAACACGGGGTCATATTGTGGACCAGTCTCATGTTGCATAAAGTAGTCATCTAAAATGTGTTTGATCTCCCCCTCGTGAAGAACCAATTGTGAGCAAATGGAAAGAAATACATGGAAATGCTTCACTTTAAAGAAGTGTTCGATGTCTTGGATAGTGTGGTGAAAAGATGTAGAAGGACAGGTTTGGGAAGGAGCTGATGTTTTGTGAGTGATTGAGAAGAAGGCAGGCTGATAGGTTTCTGTATATGTCAAGCAGCCAACTGGCCCAACCAAACACAGAAAATGCTGGGGAAACTCAACAGGTCTGGCAGCACCTGTGGGAAAGAAACTGCGATAACAAGGGGGTTTAAATTCAGAGCTTTTCCTCGCATGATCCCAGATTGCTTGATTTACTCCTTTCTCCTTTTATTCCTGTCCCTTACTGGGGTAAGCTGAAGTGTGTTCCCTGAACCCTGGTCCAGTCTGGTATGACTCTTCTTCAGAAATTCAGTTCCTGGAAAAGCTTAACTTTTATCCAAAGACCTTCCAGTAGCTACTGAGATACCATTAGGTATGATTAATGCTTTTCATTGGAAGAATGTAGCATATTCTCACTTTCAAATTGCAAAACTCTGTGTACAAAAATTGTGGACTGTTGCACAGAAGAAATAAAATGGACTCAATGCAGAGTTTCAGCTGACTGGAGTTGCATTTTTGAATCAGTTGATCATATTTAAGTAAATAGGTAAAACAAAAGAAATATTACCACAGAATACTGTGTAGAAACTAATTATTCAGCATTTTGTCTTATAAGGAAAGATTGGATAAGGTAAACCTGAGCAGTTGGAGTTTATAAGAGCAGTGATTGAGACATAGACTGTCCTGAGGAATCGTTACAGACTGCATGCTTCCTTTTTTGGAAGAATGCAGGACTCTTTCAAAACAAGGCATTGCCCCTTTGAGATGGAGATGAGGAGGAATGTGTTTTTTTCCAAAAGTCAAGAGTTTTTGGAATTCTCACCCTCAAGTTGGTGGAAGCAAAGTCTTTGAATATATTTCAGGGAGAGGTAGATAGACTCCTGATAAGTAAGGTGAAGAGTTATTGGAGAAAGGCAGGAATGTGGAGTAATCAGATCAGTCATGATCTTTTGAAATGAAGGGCTGTGTGGCCTGCCCATGTTCCAAATTAGTGTATTTATATAATATCAGCAGAGGCCAAGCAACAGAATCACCTAACTTCCTACATCTTGTATATTCTGTGGAAAGGAGCAAAAGCAGAGAATGGGGAAGAAAGTTAAATGACAAAAATTCTTCATGAGAGGTTGGGGAAATTTTCTGATGGTGTTGATTAGGATGAGATTGTGCCACATGGGTTGTTTTCTCAGTAATCTTTTCATTGCAGGCCGATATAATTTTGAACCACAATGAATTGACATGTGACAGATCAGATATGTAACAGCTTGTTCCTGTTAGTCAGGATTTTGCAGGTCGGCCACACCAGTACTGGCCTGAGCCTGCAAGCAGTTTGTGGACTCTAATAATTACAGAGAGCTACATAGAATGCAGAAACAGGCCATTCAGCCCAACTATCCAATGAAAATATTGATACTTGACTTGAATATACCATTTGTCTCATCTACTCCTGATAGTAAATGCCCTTCCTTATCACTCTCTAGTGAAATGCATTTCTCCTGAATTGCCTGAATGATTGATTAGACTACCAACTATCTTACATTGGTTCCTCACACAAGTAGAACCAACTTCTCTACATCTGTCAAATCCTTTCATAAGTTTGAAGATTTGTCATCAAGTTATTCCTTAGTGATCGCCTCTTTACATTCTGTCCATCTTTCCTGATAAGGAAAGTATTTTCGTTCTGTTAATTTTTTGCTAAATCGTTTTTATATCATTTTGAGTGTCGTTATATTGTCATGGACAAAAGAGGAAATGAGAGAATAAGGGATTTATTTCAGAGATTTTCCCTCTTAAGCCCAAAACAGCAAGGTATTGTTTGATTTATCCCTTGCTGCTTTAGTCCTGCCCATTACTGGGTGAAGCATGTTCCTCATACCTTGGTTTTTGGATTCCAATTTTCCTTTTAAGATGAACTTTACGATGAAAACAAAGTTAGGGTCAAAACATGGAGAAATTACACAGCCCTTCATTTCAAAAGATCATGACTGATCTGATTACTCCACATTGCTGCTGCTTCCACACAAACAAGTCCTTAGGAAATTATGGAGGACGGATAGGAGGTAAGTGATACAGAAGCTTCTGGAAATATCATCATGTGATTATTGAGTCCAGCAAGTTTGCTCATATTTGAAAAGAACATAAGTTAAACAGGAAATTATAGATGGGATTACAGTTTTCTTTGGGATTTGTCCTCATGCCCTCTGGCCATGACAAGAAAATGGAAACCAGAACTATGCAGAGTACTCTAAACGTTGTCATAATAACCAACAAACAGAAGCTGCAGTTGGCCATTTAGCTATGTGAGTCTGTGCAACTATTGAATAAAATATAGCTGCCATACCACATCCTCATGTTCCTGCACTACCCTTTACAATCCCATGAAACCTTTAGAATACAAATATTTATCAAGCTCTTTTTGAGTATACCCAAAAACTGAACATCTGTAATTCTCCAGGAATAGAGATTCCAAAAGATTTTCTTGCCTCTCAGGAGAGATCTTCGTGTCATCTTAGTCCTAAGAGGCTGGACATTCTGTTCTGAGGCTGCGTTTAGTTCTAACTTTTCTGCCAAGCTCCTTTTACATGTTTACTAAGACCACCTCCCATTCTGCTAAACTCTCAGGAAGACTGTGAAAGCAAAATACTGCAGATATTGGAAATCTGAAATATTAATACAAAATGCTGGAAAAACTCAGCAGCTTTGGCAGCTTCTGTGGACAGAGAAACAGCATTAATGTTTTAAGTTCAATGTGGCTCTTCAAGAATATAGGCCTGGTCAATCCCACTATGACAATGCATCCCAGGAATATATCAAGTGAGTCTGCATTGTTCCTGCACTGACCAGGGCAAGGAGAGCAAAACTGTGTGCACAATTGCAGAGTTCAAGAAGGCAGCTCACCACCACCACCACCTTCCCTAGGGCAACTGGGGATGGGCAATAAGTGCTGGCCAACCAGCAATGCCCATATCCCACAAAATGAATAAATAAATATAAACATTTGCTCAAATGTTGGAGTAGACTTTGAACCACACTTTACCAGCAAGATTTTCTGGCTAGATACGTTTTAGCTTTTGTCACATTGCCTCCCATCTATGCCATTCCACACTTGAACCTTTGGGGATCCACAGTACCAATCCTGGCACAACTTTACTCCCCCACCCAAAGTGGAAATCAACAACTAATTGTGAAGTACTTGATTCTCGTTCCCAATAACGTCAGAAAAGGGAACAGAGCAAGGAAATGAAGAAACCATTTTATCTTGTTTCTAGTCCTGCTGGAAGATTAAAAGTGAATTTCTGGAGACAGCAGGACATTACTGGGAAGTTTGTAATTTTCCAAATGAGTGCGGCACCACATGACAATACGGTTCCCCTTTCAGGTGTTTGGAGACAAGCGTTAAATTTGAGATATTTTATTTGAAAATTGATATTAGCATTTCCAAAGGATAATTCGACTCTGGAACCCTGAACGGGTTGAGATTTGCCTCGAGCCCGAATTAAATTTGTACATCAGCTCTACACTGGCCTGAGCAAGTCAGTCAAGGCCATGTCAGAGGCTTTGTTTAATAACAAAGTTTAATAATTATGGGAGGGGACTGGCCTCACCTCGCCCACGTTCTTGTTAACTGCTGAGACAGCAATCAATACTCGGAAAATTCACTCTATCTGAACAGTTCATCGTCTGAAAAAAAAGGTTTACAATTCAGATTCATTGAGTTGATGCTTTTTAAATTGAACCAGGTGCATATTCAAATACTTACAGTGTGGAAACAGGCCCTTCGGCCCACTAAGACCACACCCATACCCCTACTTCACCTAACACAACGGGCAATTTAGCCTGGCCAATTCACCTAACCTGCACATTTTTGGATTATGTGAGGAAACCGGAGCACCCCCACGCAGACACGGGGAGAATTTGCAAACTCCATCCAGACAGTCGCCTGAGTCGGGAATTGAACCCGGGTCTCGGGTCTCTAGCGCTGTGAGGCAGCAGTGCTAACTAACTGTTGTGCCACCATGCCGCCCACAAATTCACCTCCTGAATCGCTGCCAGATCAGTCATTCACTTCATATGTATGTATCTTCTTAATTATTGTTCTTCACTATTATTTAATGATTAAATACTCGCTCCACTTTCAATTATCTTGGTGTGACAAAACCGAAACTGCGGGACCCCTTCAGAAAGTTCAGCAGCTCTGGACTGAAACTTTATGGAAAAGGTTAAAGTTTTCTCCCCGTTTCCCTCTGAGCCTGCCTGAAAGTAATCAACATTCTCAGTTCATATTAATGTTACTACTTTTCATGTGTCCCATGTGTGTGAACAAGATCACTTTTGATGTGAATGCGGAGTCGGCGCCTCCTATAATCGATCATTAAAATCCGCGCATTCCTTCAACAAACTCAAACAGAAATTGATGGAGAAACTCAGCTGGTTTGGCAGCAGCTGTGGGGAGAAAGCAGGTACCGTTTCGAGTTCAGTGACCCTTCTTCAGAACTCTGCTTTTCGTTGTTTCTGTTAATGTTTGCTACACATCTCCAGCATCCGCAGTTCTTTGCTTTATTTTAAGCAAATTAGTTCCACGGTTCGTTTACAGAGTTCAGAACTTAAAAGTGAAAATTAAACACGCATCAGCGTCATAACAAACAAGTTGAAAATGTCGAGGTTGTAAGTTGGATTGTAATGTGAGGGGGTTGAATGTGATCTG
The DNA here is from genome assembly GCF_020745735.1 of Hemiscyllium ocellatum. Lineage (NCBI taxonomy): Eukaryota > Metazoa > Chordata > Chondrichthyes > Orectolobiformes > Hemiscylliidae > Hemiscyllium > Hemiscyllium ocellatum. Next base: position 20,487,739 of record NC_083425.1, on the reverse strand, counting down.
GTAGAACGAAGATTGGCAGTATTCATGTATAAGGTGCCTTATCTTGTGAGGATTCGCAGTGTGAATATGGGGTGTTACAATGTGATGATTTGGAGTCCGTCGGTGTATCTAGGATGGTATAATGTGAGAAATTGGTGTTCCACTGCGGATTTGCAATGTGTGAGTTTCTATCTACGGATTGTTACACTGTGAGGATTTGCAATACGTTAATGTGTAGATTTGCAGTGTTGAGTATGAGATGGTGTTACAATGTGAGGATTTGGAGTGTGACATGGTGTATTTAAGATGTTCTTACAGTGTGAAAGTTAGGGCAGTCCCATGATGTGGGGCTGTTTCCGGTAGTTCAGGTATTTGAGGGAAGTCGCTGCTTATTTGCTAAGCACATAGAGAGTGTGTGTCTGAGAGAAACAGGGAACTCCTGAATCTCGTGGTATTTGTTTACTATACCTTTCAGGTAGTATGATTCATTTTTTAAAAAAATCTTTTAAACATTTTATCTTAATTTCTGGGACAATCGGTGACCGCGTGTACTTTAGAAACAACTTTTAGTTGCTGCTAGTATTTCTTGAGTGTATTTCGTTTTCACTTCTCACTTTGGTGATTTTGTTTTAAAACACTTGTTCGTTCTGTGTGCGGAGTGGGAAGACGTGAGCGTGAGGTCTCAAACCGAGGAGACAAACAGCAGCCAAGAAGCTGCTCAGAGTCACAGTGTGGGTCAGGAGGGCGCTGCTCCCCACCCACCGGGGAGTGATCCACTCTGAGTGAAGGATGTGGGTCTCAGTACTGCCCTTGGGCAATAGCTTACTGAGTTTACAGAATGTAACTGATCCAGTGTGACAGATGACACAAACTAAAGGAAGGTAAAAACAAGGACTGCAGATGTTGGAATCCAGAGTCTAGATTAGAGTGGTGCTGGAAAAGCACAGCAGGTCAGGCAGCGACGTTTCGGGCAAAAGCCTGATGAAACGTCGATTTTACTGCTCCTGGGATGCTGCCTGAACTGTCATGCTTTTCCAGCACCACTCTAATTACAAGCTAAAGGAAGACTTGCCTGATTATTGGATCCTGGGAGCTGACTTTATTCAGTTGGTCTTCACCTTTTATTTTTTTTTGCAAAATGGAATGTACAGTTAGTTAGTTAATTAAAAATTTTGATCAAGCTCCATTTGTTTCAGGATTGGTACCACAAATTATGAATTGATTTGAATAAGTTTCATTTCATTTGGGCTGTAGTAACTAATAAAATGAGGAAGCACTGTTGAACAACACATAACTGGGTTTGATTTCCCCTTCCAGCCCCTACAAGAGACCAATTTGTGACACAAAATATTCTTGATGACTGTCAGTTGATGTGGTAATGTTTGTTCCCTTTTTAATAGCTAGTTGAGGTGATGGTTGCAATATTTTACATTTTAGTTTGAAGTATAAGCCCAGCATTTTGCACTAGCTTTCCTTATCCTACTGAATTGTCTTCGTGGGCAAATAGCATTAATTACTTGTCATTGATTCTTGGGCATTAGAAATAAAAGGGATTATGTTGACCATTCCTGCTGTCACTTACATTGCAGTCTTAACTGTATATTCCAAGGTCTGTTTTCTACATTTTGTTTCAAATTTAACTGTGCTCATTCTGGGATGTATTTACTGAGCTTGTGCTCTATAAAGGGATTTACATTTTTGAACGGAACCGATCTGTTCAAAACTACTTGTTCAAGACTACTTGAATAAGTATGAAGCTGAAAGCATCTGATTGCAAAGTGTGGGAATGACAAATAGGAAATTTTTCCAACTGTCATATTCATGTGAGCAGATATGCCTATTGCGATGGGATTTTTTTTGACTTGTAGCATTTTGTTTTGATACTAATGATACCTCAGTAAATCTAAATTGTTCCAATTTGTCTAGTTTTCTTTTCATGTTGACCACCATTTGATGGTTTAGGAATACCAGGTGCTGTATTGTCCCCACTTGTGGTAATGTATGACTCATACTACATAAAGTTTCAACAACACTTGAAATGAAAGACACTTTTAAGAATTCTGAAATCAATTTTAACAATATCACGATAGTGTCACCTGTGAATAACTACTAGTGAGAAGTTAAGAACAGGAGAATAAATAAAATTTATAAATTCAAGTGTTTTGTGATTTTTAAAGAAATCATTGTATCAAAAGGATTTTTTTTGAGGATTGCTCTGAGGTTTGTTTTTGGAACTCTGTCATTGACCAGGGCTGAGGATGGTCATGAGGCAGGTGAATTTCTTTGCTGGAACACTTTTTTTCTTTTTGTCTTTTCCAGCCTCTCCTCTGAGCAATTTATCCTTTTCTCGGGAAGAGGATAAGTGGTCTTTTAGTTGTGACCTTGAAACAAGCAATTGCCTAGAAAACATCAGTTTTTATGAAAGTTAGTTTGCTTTCAAAATTCCCTTAATGTAAGCAGTGATGCAGACCTTCAGTTAGATGAATTTGACCAATCTTTTGATATCACAGATTCCTGTTTTGTACTTAATTTTTTTTTTGCAAGTGAGTTGCCAGAACAGGGAAATGGAAAAACAGTTTGCTGTTTCAGATTACCTTTTTTCTAAATCCAAAATATCCGCTACTTAGACGTTCAAAACCATGAGAGTGTAGTCTGAGTCAAGGCATGCCAAATTAAGACTGAGATGCAGAGGAATTTCTTTGGGGTTGGAGCTCTTTGCCACAAAAGGTTGTGGGGACTAAGTCCTTATCTATGTTTAAGGCTGAGATTCTTGATCGGTGGTGGAATTGGAAAGTGCATGCATATACAGCATGTCGGAGCAGCAATGATCCCATTGATTGGTGGAACAGGGTTGAGAGGAGCCATATAACCACCACCTGTGCTGATGTGGTCTTGAAGTAACTTGAATATTGTCCAGCATAACGATTGCATTAAGTGCATGCAAGTACCATAATTGGGGTCAAACTGAAATCAAAGGTCAAGTAATTTGACCCTATTAGCCTGTTATGGAGCATTCCAAGCGAAGTTTGATAAATCCAGGTTAAAATTTGCAGAAATAGTTTGACAAGCCTTTTCCCAGAATGACTGAAATAATTTAATTAATTCATGCACCAAACAATTTGTTAAATTATAATTGCCCCAGTTATCAATTTGTTCAGAACTTTTAACTTCATCTTTAAGATTCCAGTCTTGTAATCATTCTTTCCTTTGGATTGTTTCTCTTTTTTTTAGTGTGTTTCAATTAATTTCCTTAAAATCAGGAAAATTAATTTTTGGCTTAATTGTACTTGGTGCCCTTGCATATGGAACCATACTAAACTTGTGAATTCTTATCTGTTCTTTTCTATCCAGGGCTGAGTAAACATCTCTAATCTGAATTTTCTTGCAACTTTCTTTAGTTCGTGTGACTTTGAAAATGAGTGCTGCTGCTGTTGTGAGGCCACTTGATGTAAATTTGTGTGAAACAACAAAATGGTAAATGTTTTCTTTTTTTCAATTTCAAATGAAATGGCATGTAGCGCAACAATACTCAAAGGAACGTCTTGTCCACTGGGCTATCTGTTAAAAACACTTGTGTTGCAATCTTTCAGTGAGTGGATGATTTATGTTCTTGCAGCTGAACCCTGGCATGTATCTGGCAACGTGACAGAGCATCATCAAGTCATAGAGACGTAAAGCACAAAAATAGACCCTTCGGTCCAAGTCATCCATGCCGACTGGATATCCCAACCTAATCTAGTCCCATTTGCCAGCACTTGGCCCATATCCCCCCACAACCCTTCCTATTCATATACCCATCCAGATGCCTTTTAAATATTGCAGTTGTACCAACCTCCACCACTTTTTCTGGCAGCTCATTCCATGTTTGGTTGTGGTTGTTTTTCTTTAGTTGTCTAACTTTCTGATCGCACTCAGTCCCAGGATATATAGCAGTAGGTCAGTCATACAGCATGACTTGGTCCAACTTGTCCTTGTCGACCAGATATACAAAACTGATTTAGCCCCTTTTATCAGCATTTGGCCTGTAGTCCTCCAAACCCTTCCTACTCATGTATCCATTCATATTTCTTTTAAATGCTGTAATTGTACCTGTCTCCTCCACCTCTGGAGCTCATTCCATACACCACCCTCTGTGGAAACAGTTGTCCCTCAGATTCCATTTTCAAATCTTGCCACGCTCACCTCAAACCCATTCCCTATAGTTTTGGCCTCCTACCTTAGGGAAAAAGACCTTGGCTGTTCACCTGATCCATGACCCTCAGATCTTGATCTCTATAAGGTCACATGTCGGCCTCTGCTCCAGGGTTGAATGCCCAGTCTATTCAGCCTCTTCCTATAACTCAAACTTTCCAATCCTGGCAACATTCCTTGTAAATAATTTCTGAATCCTTTCCAGCTTAACATCTTCCCTCAAGGAGGGAGATCAGAATTGAACACAGTATTCCAGGTGTGGCCTCACCTATATCCTGCAGAGCTGTAAGGTGACCTCTCAACCTCCTACTCAGTGCGCTGACCAATGAAGGAACATGTACCAACTACCACCTTGTCTACCTGCAACATCACTTTCAAGAGACTCTGCACCTGGACCCCATGTCTGTTTGTTCAGAAACACTCCTCAGAGCCCTGCCACTAAGTGTACAAGACCTACCCTGGTTTGCCTTGCCAAAACACAACACCATTAATTCAGATTAAACTCCATCTGCCACTCCTTGGCTCACTGATCTATTTGATCAAGATCCAGTTTTACTTGGAGATAACCAACTACTTTGTCCTCTGCAAACTTACTAATCATACCACCTCTATTCACATACAAATACTTGTATAAATGACAAAAACAGTGGACCCAGCACCAATCCTTGTAGCACACTGCTGGTCAGAGGTGTGTAGTGTGAGTTACAACCGTCTACAACCAGACTCTGTCTCCTACCTTTGAAGCCAATTTAGTATCCAATTGGCTAGCTGTACCTGGATCCCAAATGATCTAACTTTCGTAGCCAGCCCACCATGCAGAAGCCTATTGAATGGCTTGCTGAAGTCCATATAGACAGTCCTGAAGAAGGGCTTATGCCCGAAACGTCGATTCTCCTTCTCCTTTGATGCTGCCTGACCTGCTGCGCTTTTCCAGCAACACATTTTTAAGCTCCATATAGACAATGTCTGCTGCTCTGTTCTTCAGTCATTTTTGTCATCTCTTCACAAAACTCAATTAAGTTGCATTTTCTTTATTAGGGTGGACGACATTGAAAGTGACATAGAGCTGGTAGTGGATAACGAATGTTGTAATGATTTCTGCAAACTGAAACCAGGTAAAATACTTCTGTTATATGATTGTGCACGTAAAGTAGGGTTGTCTTAAGTTTGTTTAGATTAGGTTACTTAGTGTGGAAACAGGCCCTTAAGCCCAACAAGTCCACACCAACCCTCCGAAGAGCAACCCACCCAGACCCATTCCTCTGCATTTACCCCTTCACCTAACTCTATGGGCAATTTAGCATGGCCAATTCACCTAACCTGCACATTTTTGGACTGTGGGAGGAAACCAGAGCACCCGGAGGAAACCCACGCAGATGCAGGGAGAATGTGCATACTCCACACAGACGGTTGCCTGAGGCAGGAATTGATCCCAGGTCTTTGGTGCTATGAGGCAGCAGCGCTAACCACTGAGCCACCGTGCCACCCACTGAAAGTTTGCAGGACCCACATAGATCCTTCATGTTCAGCTTGCAGAAGCTCACTCACGATGCTGGTAGCAGTGGGAAATGGTGTAGAAAAAGATTTACACTATTACCTTTGGTAGGTTATAAATTCAAGCACTACAAGATGAGCCAGTCATGAAGATACGTTGGTGTATTTTTAAAGCTGAGATCCGTTTTTAGGCACTGTATTTTGAGGAAGCTATATTGTTAATGCAATTTTAACCCTGAAACAGTAGAAAATTGTGAAAGTACATAATTTAAAGATTTTAATAATCCTTTCATATCATGTTCTTTTTTTCCTTCTTGTTCATGTTTCAGTGCAATCTGTGTCATCAGTAATGAGTCAGATTACATCCCAGTTTTTAATGGGACTTTAATTTAAGTTAACATACCGGGATGGTTTTCTCAGTCATGTTTCTCTCTTACAACCAGTGAATGTACTTCATTATTCATAGTGCAGCTCTTTCATGTCCTGTCTTGATCCTTTAATGTTGTGCTGCCTGTTTAAATCTACTGGGGGGTCTCAATAGCTTTTTTTTTGTAAAATGATGGCTTGGTAGTTCATTCAGGACTTTTAAATCCTTCATTTTACGTAGTGTCAGGTGAGGCCTGCTGTCTGTGGTCCTTTCCTCACCTCCAACCAGCTGTAGTTATTCATTGGCTGCTCTATCCAATTTTGGAGAGCTCAATGCATAATGTGAAATATTTCTAAATTTCATGCCTTTATCATAGTCTGAATAGTTGCACTAGGAAGGTATTAGATTTCACAAATATTAAACTTTTCTCATTTTAGGTGGAAACTATTTATCACTGGTAACAGAGAAAGTGCAACTTCACAGTGGAAAAACTGTGGAATTGCAAAAGAATGTCCTAATGACAATTGGGGGCCTGGATTATACAATTTACTGGGGAAGGCATGACCTGCTTAAAGGCTGGCAAGAGTTCTACTTGCCCCAAAGAATGGATATGGTGGTTCTGGGTGTGATTGAAAGTTATCCGTGCCTGGCACCAGGGCTTCAGCTTGTCATTCTCGCTGGAAATGATGGGTCAGTATTTGCCTATGAAGAAGAGATGTTGCACAAAATTGCCACCAATTTGAAAATGCTGTTTAATGAAGGTCCAGTGTTTCCTGGAACTGAAAAGTATGAATATGGAAAAGATTTCTTACCAAAGGTAAGAGCTTTGTTAAAATTCCATGTGGACTTTTTTTTTCCCCTTGTGACCTTGATGCAATCACATGAATACCAAATTTCTAGAGGAGCAATTTCTACTGCACAGGAGTGTGCTAATTGGTCAGCAACTGGACTTGTTACTTGAGCACAATGCAAGGTTTTAGTTGCTTGATGACTCGGGGGGTGGGGGGGAAGGTGAGGCTCTTGGCGAAGATGCTGAGGGACAAGATGTACGGACATTTGAAGGAAAATGGGCTAGTTAGTAACAAGTAGCATGTTTTTGTATAGGGAAGGTAATGTCTCACCAACCTGATTGGTGCTTTTGTTTTTGGTTTTTGAAGAGGTGACAAAGATAATGGGGGGGGGGGGAAGGGCTGTGGATGTAATCTTTCTGGACTTGAGTAAGGCATTTGATAAAGTCTCACATGGCAGATTGGTACAAATACTAAATCACATGGGATTTGGGGTAGGCTGGCTAGAAGGATGACTCATTCCTGAAGAAGGGCTTATGCCCGAAACGTCGATTCTCCTGCTCCTCGGGTGCTGCCTGGCCTGCTGTGTTTTTGCCAGCACCACATTTTTCAACTCTGGTCTCCAGCATCTGCAGTCCTCACTTTCTCCTGGCTAGAAGGATACAAAACTGGCTTGGTCATAAGGTAGTGGTGGAAGGGTGTTTTTCAAAATGGAGACCAGTAACTAGTGGTATTCCACAGGGATCAGTTTTGGGTCCTCTGTTTGTAGTATGTATGAATGACCTGGAGGAAAATGAGTGGTTTGATTAGTAAGTTTGCAGATGACACCAAGATTGGTGAAGTTGCTGATAGTGCTCTTGATGGTGAAAGGATACGAAAGGTGACTTTGGGCTCCAAAATGGCAGATAGAGAGTGTCATCCAAACAAATGTGGAGTGATTCATTTTAGAGGATCAAATTTAGGTGTGAATTATATTGTAAGTGACCAAACCCTTAGGAGCATTAGCATACAGACCAGATCTGGGTGTGCAGGTCCACAGTTGTAAAAAAGTGGCAACACAGGTGGCCAAGGTGATTAATGCTTGCCTTCATTGTTTAGCGCACAGCGTACAAAAGCTGGCAACAATGTTGCAGCTATATTAAAACCCCTGTTTGTCCTCATTTGGAGTACTGTGTGCAGTTTTGGTCACCACACTACCAGAAAGACATGGAAGCTTTGCAGAGAGTTAGGAGCCGGTTCACGAGGATGTTGAGGACATTGGCTATGAAGAAAGGTTAAAAAGACTAGGATTGCTTTTACTGGAAAGACTGTGTGGCTGAGAAGAAGCTTGATAGAGATCTACAAAATGGGGAGGCATAGATATGGGGGATAGTCAGGTTTTTTTTCCCCAGGGTTGGAGTTTCAATTACATGGGGCCACAGGTTCAAGGTAAGAGGTGGGTAAGGGAGATTGTGTGAAAAATTTCCCTCGCCCAAGTGTGGTAGGAGCCTGGAACACACTGCCAGAAGAGTTGGTGGAAGCAGACATGTTGGTGATATTTAAGAAGCATCTGGATGGCTTCATGAATAAGGAGGAAGGAGGAGGGATTATGGACCAAATAAGGCAGAAGGTTTGTTTGTTAGTTTAGTTAGGGCATGATGCACAGGCTTGGAGAACCAAAGGCCTGTTCATGTGCTATATCTCTCTTGTTTGCTTTGTTCTAAAAGTGCTGATCTGTTTCAGAGTAATGAAAAATATATGGAAGCCCTCAAAAAAGCAAAGTTGGAAAAGGTATCCCAAGGTACGAAGGATTTCATCAGTAAAAACGCAGCTGAAATGAAGAAGCTGATTGATGGCTTGGATTTTAAGAAAGATGATTTCCCCACGACTCTGAAATGACTGAGACTGTGTGATGCAACATCTCATTTCAAAATGAGTCTGGATTAGAGCAACATTGTGTTTGTTTTTTGTGAATTGAAAGGCAATACTGTCTAAGTTACAGTGTAACTCAACAAATAATTCTTTGCAGCTAATTGCACATTTTTAAATAAGGATAATCATAGTTTGATTATCCTTCAGCTATGTTGTACTGCAATTTGATGTGAGCTTCTGATTTTTCTTTTCTAAGCCAGCCTGAAACTTTGTTCAGTGTTTCGGTACTAGCACTTTCCTTCAAGCCCTGATGCATCTCTACATAATAAAGTGTTTTTTTCTATGTTAAATACTATTCTTAAACGCTTCTATTAGGAATAGGAAATAAAATTAAAATGTGAATCTATAAGAACTTTGGTGTATGCACATAGTATATGGCATGATTGTGATGACCTGTCATTTTTGTTTAAGTGGAGCAAATGGCTTCTTCCAATTTGGATAATTCTCTTTTTGAAGTGAAAATGATAGAATAAACAGAATCACCTAGCACGGAGTTCTATAATTTTTTTATATATATTTAAAGAAAAACACAGAACTTCTGTTATCCACACACCATTTAGTACCCTGTTGTTCAGGCATCATAATACAAAGTGATCCTAGAAATACATAAACTGATAAGGAGCAAACCTATGCCCTGTGAAGTGCCCTACATTCAGGATGGCTAACAAATCGTGAATATAACTACTGCCCTTTGAGTTTCTGGTCAATGGCAATATCATTGAATGTCAAGTGGACTAGACACATAAATATAATGGTTATAAGAGCTGTTCAGAAACTAAAAATATTGTGATCGTTCACCTCATCATTCCCTAAAGCCTGTCCATCATCCACAAGGCAGAGGTCAGGAATGTTATAGAAGGCTCCCCATTTGCCTGGATGTGTGCTACTTGCAACTACTCAAGAAGCTTGACATTTTTCAGGGCAAAGCAGCCTGCTTCATCAGCATCACATCCATGAACATTCATTCACTTATTCCTCCAGTGGGTGCTTGGTAGCAGGTCCTCAGACAGCACCTGCCAAACCCATGTCCACTTTCCTGTAGAAGGACAAGGACCGCTGACACATGGACCTGCAAGTTTCTCTCCTGCCTAACTTGATTGTATGTCACCATTCCTTCACTGTCAGTGGGTCAAAATCCTGGCATTCCCTCAAATGGCGTTGTGGGTCAACCTATAGCAGAAGAACTGCAGTGATTCATCACCACCACCTTCTCAATGGCAGCTAGGGCTGAGTAATAAATGCTGGGCAGCCAGTCATTCCTTCAAATGAATTTAGTAAAAGTACTCTTCCTCCTACCATTAAGTCCATTGATTCCATAGTGTCACAGATGGGGAGCAGGTTTGAACTGCTAATGCATAACTGCTTTTAATACCCATTCCAAGACTCTGCATATTTAATTTAGTAACAATTCCAACTTCACAGAAAACGTCAGTGACTTACAAACTATGTGGGGAGATAATGATGGGTATGGGGTTGTCTTGAGTTTATGCTTCTGGCTTGCCTCAAAGGTTATTGGCAGGGTAAAAGATGAATACTTCTGACACTTTGAAGTGAAGAGTTCCCCAGTGGTATAGGTTTTATTCATTCTTTTCCTTGTCCACTTGGTTTGCTCTGGATATCAGCGTCCCAAAATACACACAAGTAGTGCAAAAAGCTCCTTAACATTCAGTGCTGAGTCATAATCGAACTGACTTATGTGAACTTGTCTGAAGATCAGCCTGCTCCATCTCAACTTCTGGCCATTGATCAAACAACCCCCACCCACCCAGAGCTAGCTATTGCTTTGAATTGAACTTTCTTACACCTTTCTGTAATCAAATGTTTGACACTGTCTAGTCAGTTTGGCTATGTCAAACATCAAGTACCTGTTTTTCTCCATTTATTTAATTGATTCCTTTTGTAATAAAGCTTGACCCCAGCTAGCTTGCTCAGATCACTAATACCTCAAAAATGTTTTGGGTTCCTCCCACACTCCAAAGATGTATGGGTCAGGTGGTTTGGCCATGATAAATTGCCCATACTGTCCAAGGATATGTGGATTAGATGGATTAGCCATGGAGAGTGCAGGGTTACAGGGATAGAGTAAGGGGTCAGTGTCGATGCGATGCTCTTTGGAGGGTCAGTGTAGACTTGATGGACCAACTGGCCTACATCCACACTGTAGAGATTCTATGATAATGGTTCTGGCCATTGACCTTTCATAATGAGAAATAACAAATAGCCTTTCAGCCAGTGAATCGTGGTGAGAGTGAGGAAGATTTATAATAGGGAAACAATTTGATTAGCATGATGAGTCTAAACGGCCAACATTTCACAATCTAAAAACCAAGGATAGGTACAATATGAAGGAAAAAAGTGAGTCGCAGCCGAACCAGGAAAGGGAAATTGAGAGTAGTGGTCATGATCTGAACTAGTTGAAAGACTAAATTCAAAGCAAGCTAAGAGGTAGCATCTCATCCTTTAGCTCCATTTTACTGCCTCTGGACATCACGTGAGTTCAACCTACCAATCCATAAATAATTCCCCTTTTCAACTTGATGGTTTCGTTATCTTTTTATTCCTCTGTATCCAGTTGTCGGAATGTTATCATTCATGCCTCAAGGTATGGCTTTTGCTCTTTATTGTGTCTGTACCCACTCTTTGGATTTTTATTGTGAAAGCATTTGCAATCTAATCTTTTATCCCCTTCTCCTCTTTCAGGCCTTTCATTCTGTTATAATTAAACTCCAGTCCCCTCTGTATTTGCTTGGTTGTTAACCACTTCTTTCCTCCACTATGTCCTCACCTAAACATTTCCAGCATCTTCTTTTTAATTTGGCTGAATAATGTACTGAAGTGGAAAACAAAATCTGCCCTTTCTGCTATGCATTTGATTTTTTTCTGTCAATACTGACAAATAACATTTCCAGGTCATTTTGATAGTAAAAATATTAAATAAAAACAGTATTAACTATTTACTCTTGACCTAGCTCCTGGAAATGACAGCGCAACTTACCGTTCACAGTCTAAGACCTTGCAGACATCTGGCAGTGACACATAGACCTCTTAAGCAACAGTTTGAAGTCATACTCAATGTATCGTAGCTCACATTTCTAACATATTGAGTACAGGAGTTGGGAGGTCATGTTGCGGCTGTACAGGACATTAGTTAAGCCACTGTTGGAATAGTTCTGGTCTCCTTTCTATCGGAAAGATGCTATGAAATGTGAAAGGAATTAGAAATGATTTACAAGGATGTTGCCAGGATCGGAGGATTTGAGCTATAGGGGGAGGTTGAATAGGATAGGGCTGTTTTCCCTGGAACATAGAGGCTGAGGGGAGACTTTATAGAGGTTTATAAAATCATGAGGGGCATGCATAAGAGTGCGTAGGTTTAGGGCGAGAGGGGAAAAATATAAAAGAGACCTACAGGGCAACCTTTTCATGCAGAGAGTGGTTGGTGTGTTTCCTCCCAGGTGCCAGGGTCCGTGATGTCTCAGATCGTATCTTTGGGGTCCTGAAGGGAGAGGGTGACCAGCCTCAAGTCGTTGTCCATGTAGATACCAACGACATAGGTAGAAAGAGGGATAGGGATGTAAGGCAGGATTTCAGGGAGCTAGGGTGGAAGCTGAGAGCTAGAACAAACAGAGTTGTTATCTCTGGATTGTTACCCGTGCCATGTGATAGCAAGGCAAGGAATAGGGAGAGATATCAGCTGAACACGTGGCTGCAAGGATAGTGCAAGAGGGAGGGTTTCAATTTTGGATAATTGGGGCTCATTCTGGGGAAGGTGGGACGTATACAAACAGGGATGGTCTTCACTTGAACCAAAGGGGTACTAATATCCTGAGTGGCAAATTTGCTGGTTCTAATCGGGTGGGTTTAAACTAGCTCAGCAGGGGGATGGGAACCGGAGGTGTAGCTGCAGTGCACAGGAGGATGAGAGGAGGAAGGACAGAGTCAGGATTTCAGGGTCACAGCAATGTGCTGGCAGACAGCAAACTGGTTTGAAGTGTGTCTACTTCAACACCAGAAGTATCTGAAATAAGGTAGGTGAGCTTGCAGCATGAATCGGTAACTGGGAGTTCGATGTTGTGGCTATTTTGGACACATGGATAGAGCAGGGTGAGGAATGGATGTTGCAGGTTCCAGGGTTTAGATCTTTCATTAAAAGCAGGCAAGGCAGTAAAAGAGGGGGAGGCGTGGCCTTGTTAGTCAAAAATAGTGTAACCGTGGCCGAGAAAATCTTTGATGAGGACTCGTCTACTGAGGCAGTGTGGGCTGAGGTTAGAAACAGGTCAGGAGAGGTCACGCTGCTTGGAGTTTTTTATAGGCCTCCGCATAGTTCCAGGGAAGTGGAAGAGAGGATTAGTAAAATTATTCTGGGTAGGAGTGAAAGGAACAGGGTGGTCATTATGGGGGACTTTAACTTTCCCAACATTGACTGGAAATGTTATAGCTCTAGTTCGTCAGATAGATCAGTTTTTGTCCAATGTGTACAGGAGGGTTTTCTGACACAGTATGTCGAAGGATCGACAAGAGGGGAGGCCACACTGGATCTGATGCTTGGTAATGAACCAGGCCAGGTGTTTGATTTCGTTGTAGGTGAGCACTTTGGAGAGAGTGACCATAATTCAGTTACGTTTAGTTTAGCGATGGAAAGGGCTAGGTACATGCCACAGGTCAAGAGTTATCGATGGGGCAAGGGTAATTATAATGTGATTAGGCAAGAATTAGCATGCATAGAATGGGATAGCAAAATTCAGGGGATGCAGGCAATCAAAATGTGGAGCAGGTTTAAGGAACAAATATTGTGTGTCATTGATAGGTATGTCCCTGTCAGGCAGGGAGGAAATCCCCAGGGCCGGATGGAATTTATCTGAGGATTCTCTGGGAAGGCAGGGAGGAGATAGCAGAGCCTTTGGCTTTGATATTTGAGTCATCATTGTCTACAGGTTGAGTACCTGAGGGCTGGAGGATTGCAAATGTTCAAGAAGGGCAGCAGAGATGACCCAGGTAATTATAGACTAGTAAGCCTTACATCTGTTGTAGGAAAGGTTTTGGAAAGGTTTATAAGAGATAAGATTTATAATTATCGAGCAAGCAACAATTTGATTTCAGATAGTTAACAAGGTTTTGTAAAGGGCAGATTGTGTCTCACAAACCTCATTGAGTTTTTTGAGAAGGTGACCAAGCATGTAGATGAGGGTAGGGCAGTTGACATGGTGTACATGGACTTCAGTAAAGCCTTTGATAAAGGTTCCACTTGGTAGGCTGATGGAGAAAATGCAGAGGCATGGAATTGAGGGTGATTTAGCAGTTTAGATTAGAAACTGGCTTTCTCTAAGAAAGCAGCGAGTGGTGGTTGATGGAAAATATTCAGTCTGGAGTCCAGTTGTTAGTGGTGTGCCACAAGGATCTGTTTTGGGACCACTGCTGTTTGTCATTTTTATAAATGACTTAGACGCAGGCATAGGTGGATGGATTAGTAAATTTGCAGACGACACTAAAGTTGGTGGAGAAGTAGACAGTTTGGAAGAATGTTGCAGGTTGCAGGGGGACTTGGATAAACTGCAGAATTGGGCTGAGAGGTGACAAATGGAGTTCAATGCAGCTAAATGTGAGGTGATGCATTTTGGGAAGGATAACAGAAAGTCAATGGAAAGATTCTTGGTAGTGTGGATGTGCAGGGGGATCTTGGAGTCCATGTGCATAGATCTCTGAAAGGTGCCACCCAGGTGGATAGTGCTATTAAGAAGGCATACAGGGTGTTAGGTTTCATTGGTAGAGGGATTGAGTTCCGGAACCGCAATATCATGCCGCAACTATACAAAATGCTGGTGCGGCCACACTTGGAATATTGTATACAGTTCTGGTCACCCCATTACAGGAATAAAGAAATAATTATCTGAGTGTTGAAACCATGAATAGTTTGTAGACATTCAACAAAATTGTTTTGAATTCAATATGCTGTAATTTTATCTGTCAATGCAAATAAATATTTTGCAGAGCAAATTCCAATGTTCAGTGTTTTTATTTGATTAAAATGATAAAAAGAATGACTTGTATTCATATAGACACATGAACACAGGATATCAGAAAACACTAAACAGTTAGATTTGTCCCTGAATATTTCACAGTACGCAAACACCAAGTGTCAATACGTACTGAGGTTTTACCTGTCCCCGGTTTGTGGAGGATAGGACTTGCCTCGCTGCCGTGGACTTCCTGATGGTCTTGTGGTCAAAGGTGTTTTTCTTCACAAATGTCTCCACGAGGGACAGGGGATATGGAATGGTCCAACTACTGGGAGTGTTCCCCGGCAGCGAGACAAGTCCTATCCTCCACAAACCGGGGACAGGTAAAACCTCAGTACATATTGACACTTGGTGTTTGCGTACTGGGGATCCATGCACAGCTTGATGCAGCCACACACACAAAGGTGGCCATCAGGGTGAGAGTAGCGTTGGGTGTGTCTTCTCTGCCCTCTTCCAGGTCTTTGTACATATTGTCCCTTCGGACACAGTCTATCTTCGATCTCTACATAAAGTGGCGCAGACTCGGGGAATAGTCCAGACCTGAGCCACATATAACAACACTGAGAGTACCTGATGCCTGATGACCAAGTTTTTACCCACAATGGAGAATGACTGGTGCTCCAATCTGCTCATTTACTGCCTCACTTTAGTGACTCCTCCCTGGCTCATGTCCCAGCACTTTTGGGTGGTCTGTCCTGATGGTGAAGGGGCTAAAGGATTGGTAGGCCCAGTTTCTGGAAAGCCTGGCCTCGCTTTTGCCTCAGTTTTCCTCAGTCTCAAAGCCTGATCAACCTGGTTACAGATGGACATGAGCCTGTGCGCTGTCAGCAGGTCTGAGCCGAAAACAGTGACGTCATCCGTGTAAAGGGAGGCCTTAACCTGTAGGTTCCCACTGCCAAGAAGAGTCACCCCGCTCAGGGTCACATTCTTTCAGATAGACTCAGCAAAAGGCTCTGTACAACACACAAATAAGGCAACAGCAAGTGGGCAGCCCTGCCTGACTCCAGATCTAATTGGAAAGCTTTCTGATTCCTGCCCATTGATTGGAACTGCACAAACAATGTTGGTGTAGAGCGACCAGATCCAGTTGATGCTGTACCTAGTGATCGTGTTTCTAGGTCAGGTTTGAGGTGGTAATTGGGGTACACTGACTAAGGTGCTTGGTTTTATCTCCTGACTTTTAGTTACATGAAGCAGCTAAAGATAGCTAGGCCTGGGACATTACCCTGCGGAACCCCACAGTGGAGGCATGGAATTGAATTTGTTGAAGTTCCCCGACCAGTACCACCTTCCTTTTTGTGAGATGTGACTCACAATGAGTGGAGAGCTTCCCTCTGATTTCATTCAATTCAGTTTTGACGGGCTACTTGATGCTGCAGTCAGTCAGAGGCTGCCTTGATGACCAGGAAATTCACTCTCCCCTTGTCTCTGGAACTGAGCATTTTCCTTTGTGTTTGGACCAAGGTGTTAATGAGGATTGTAGATGAGTGGCTCTTGTGGAACCCAAACTGGGTCACTATCACATGGTCTCTGGGAAAAGACCAATTTTCATGACTTTGTAAAACAAAGGACACCTTTAATTATTCTATTGATGTGTTTTGGTGGACAATCAAAGTGAAGTTATTGTTTACTATATTGTTTAATTGCTCACTATTATTTAAACGTATAAATTAGGTAGCAACTTCCAGCATCTGCACAGGTCAAATTAAATGGAGAAATCAGGAAACTGCCCTGTTCCTCTAGAAATTTGCTGTAAAGTTACTTCCCATTGAGCTGAGCATTGAAATATATGCCACACAATAAGGTTACTTTACTCATGTGATATAGACCTCGTCAGATGGCCATAAAAACTTAGATCTTGTTTTTTCCAGTAATAACAATTTTTATTATTGCCGTGTATTACACATACTACAGTGACACTGAAGGCTAAGTTTTATAAGTGAGGATTCTCATTCCTTCCAATTTGAATTATTGCGAATAACAATTTGGTGTGTGGTTTCTGTCTCCTGTTCCAGATAGCCTATAGAGGGTGCTGCACCCTCTGAATTCACAGTAAATTCCGTGATAAATTCTAAGAAACGCTTTTGCCAATGGTCAAATATAATGACTCAGCATTGTTCATTTGCCTCTAAATTCAAATTTGGATAATTATTGTTTCCTTTAATTAGAGACACATGAAAACGTGCTGCCCAATGATCACTCATCATTGGATTGTCCTGCAAAAGTTTCAAAAATAATAAAGATGTTAATGGAATATTACAAATAATGCAGAAGTAAATGGAAGTGTGATACCACAGTTTGAACTTCAGCAATTGGGTCTGAGTATGCCATTAAATCTTCTCTCTCTGAATTGAATTTGGAGTCTCTTTACACAGTTTCCAAAGAGGTCGAAGTAAGAACACAAACAGTCATTTAGCAGAAATGGGCACCATTTTTGAATGAGCTTATAAATATAGCTTGTTCATTCCCATAAAACTGAACCCGTTCAACTTTCACAACATCTTTCCTATAGCAAGGTGACCAGAATTGTACACAGTATTCCAAGAGTGGCCTAACCAATGTTCTGTACACCAGCAACATGATCTCCCAACTCCTATACTCAATACAATGACCAATAAGGCAAGCATACCAAACCATATGTACACGTGTAGACTGTTGCACAGATGAAGTAAATGGACTTAGTGTAGCATTCCAGCTGACTAAGCACAGGACTGGAGTTGAATCAGTCGACCATATTTAAGTTGGCAGGTAGAACAAAAGAAATATTAAGACAGGATGCTGTGTAGAAACTAATTTTGTGTTATAAGGAAAGATTGGATAAGTTAAGTCTGAGCAGCTGGAGTTTATGAGAGTAGTGATTGAGACATACACTGTCCTGAGGAGTCGTGACAGACTGCATGCTGAAAGGATACTTCCTTTTTTGGAAAAATCTAGAACTGTTTCAAAAGAAGGCATTGCCCCTTTATGATGGAGATGAGGAGAAATGTACTTTTCTTTCCATGCCACTGTGGCTCAGTGATTAGCACTGCTGCCTCCCAACACCATGGACACTGGTTCGATTCCAGCCTCGGGCGACTGTCTGTGTGGAGTTTGCATATTCTCCCCGTGTCTGCGTGGGTTTCCTCCCACAATCCAAAGATGTGCAGGTTAGGTGAATTGGCTATGTTAAATTGCCCATAGTTTTCAGGGCTGTATGCATTAGTAAGGGATAAATGCAGGATAGGGGAATGTAGGTCTGGGTGGAAGGGTTGCTGTGGAATTGTAAGGTCGAAGGGCCTGTTTCCACACTGAAGGGATTCTGTTTCTATATTTAAAAGCCAAGAGTTTTTGAAACTTTCAACCTCAAGTTGTTGGAAGCAAAATCTTTGAACATATTTCAGGCAGAGGTAGATAAGTTACTCCTGATAAGTAAGATGAAGAATTATTGGGGAAAGGCAGGAATGTGGAGTCATCAGATCAGTCATGATATTTTGAGGTGGTGGAGCAGGCTTGAGGGGCTGTGTGGCCAACTCATGTTCCAAATTAGTGTTGTTATATAATGTCAGCAGAGACTAAGCAACAGAATCCCCTAATCTTCCCACATATTTTATATTCTGTGGAAAGGAGCAAAAAGAAGAAAGTTAAATGAAGAAACTCTTCATGAGAGGTTGGGGGAATTTTCTGATGATGTTGATTAAAATTAGATTGTGTCACATGGGTTGTTTTCTCAGTAATCTGTTCTGTGGAGGCCAGTATATTTTTGAACCACAATGATTTGACATGTGACAGATCAGATATGCAACTGTTTGTTCCTGTTAGTCAGGATTTTGCAGGTAGGCCACACCAGTACTGGCCTGAGCCTGCAAGCAGTTTGTGGACTCTAATAATTACAGAGAACTACACAGAATGCAGAAACAGGCCATTCAGCCCAACTATCTAATGAAAATGTTGATACTTGACTTGAGCTTCTTAATTTAACTCCATTCCACTTTTTTCTTCCTGATTTTTATTTAATTTGTCTATAAATACATTTATACTATTTCTGATAGTAAATTCCCATTCTTATTACTCTCTAGGGAAACGCATTTCTCCTGAATTTCCTAAATGATTGATTTGGTTTCAAATATCTTACGTTGATGATCCATAGTTTTGGTTCCTCACACAAGTAGAACCATCTTCTCTATATCTATTAAATCCTTTCATAAGTTTGAAGATTTGTCATCAAGTTATTCCTTAGTGCTCTCCTCTCCACATTCTTTCTACATTCTGTCCCGCTTTCCTGATAAGGAAAGTATTTTAGTTCTGTTAATTTCTTGGTAAATCGCTTTTGTATCTTTTTGAGTGTCATTACATTGCCATGGACAAAAGAGGAAATGAGAGATAAAGGGATTTATTTCAGAGTTTCTTTCCCTCTTTAGCCCAAAATGACAAGATATTGTTTGATGTACTCCTTTCTGTTTTAGTCCTGCCCATTACTGAGTGAAGTGTGTTCCACATACCTCAGTTTTAGGATTCCCATTTTAGCTTTAAATGAACCTGCAATAGATCCTTTTAAAATGAAAACAGAAGTTTAGTTAGAGTCAAAACATGGGGAAGTTACTTTGCTGCTACTTCCACACAAACAAGTCCTCAAGGAATTAAGGAGGACAGGATAGGAGGTAAGTGATACAGAAGCTTCTAGAAATAGTATTTCGTAATTTCTGAGTCCAGAAAGATTGGAAATCTTTTAAAAGAACAGAAGTTAAATAGGAAATTATAGACGAGATTATAATTTTCTTTAGGATTTGTCCTCATGCCCACTGGTCATGACAAGAAAATGGAAACCAGAACTGTGCAGAGTACTCTAAGAGTAGTCATAATAACCAGTAAATTGTATCTGATAAAGAGTCAGTTAGACTCGAAACGTCAGCTCTTTTCTCTTCTTACAGATGCTGCCAGACCTGCTGAGATTTTCCAGCATTTTCTCTTTTAGTTTCAGATTCCAGCATCCGCAGTAATTTGCTTTTATTAATTGTATCTGTAGCTGGCCATTCAGCTATTTGAGTCTGCTCAACTATTGAATAAAGTCATAGCTGCCTTACCTCATCTTCATGTTCCTGCGCTACCCTTTACAAGCTCATGAGACCCTTAGAATGCAAATATTTATCAATCTCTTTTTGAGTAAACCCAAGAACAGAACATGCATAGTTCTCCAGGAATAGAGAATTCAAAAGATTTACTAACCTCTTAGGAGAGATTCTTTTGGCATCTTAGTCCTGTGTGGCTGTTTAGTTCTAAACTCCATAGGCAGGAGAAAGCATCTATTCTGCCAAGCCCTTTTTTACTTGCTTTATTCAATCACCTCCCACTCTGCTTAACTCTCTGTAACATTGTAATAGCAAAATGCTGCAGATACTGGAAATATAAAATAATAAAAGCACATGCTGGAAAAACTCCGTGGACAGATAAACAACATGCATGTTTTGAGTCCATTGTGACGGGCGGCACGGTGGCTCAGGAACCAGGGTCTGTGTGGAATATGCAAGTTCTCCCCGTGTCTGTGTGGGTTTTCTCCGGGTGCTCCAGTTTCCTCCCACAATTCAAAGATGTGCAGGTCAGGTGAATTGGCCATGCTTAATTGTCCACAATGTTAGGTGCATTAGTGAGAGGGAAATGGGTCTGGGTGAGTTACTCTTCGGAGGGTCGGTGTGGACTGGTTGGGCCGAAGGGCGTGTTTCCACACTATAGGGAATCTAATCTTCTACGAGAGCAAAGGCTGGGTCAATTTGTCCAACTAGGACAACTCAAAGAACAAAGAACAAAGAAAATTTACAGCCCAGGAACAGACCGTTTGGCCCTCCAATCCAAATGTACTGTCTAAACCTGTCGGTCAATTCCTAAGCATTTGTATCCCTCGGCTCCCCACCTACACATGCATCTGTCCAAACGCATCTTAAATTAATCTACCATGCCTGCCTCTATCACCTCTGCTGGCAACGTGTTCCAAATGCCCACCACCCTCTGTGTGAAGTACTTGCTGTATGCATCCCCCTTAAACTTTCCACCTCTCACCTTGAAAGCATGAACTCTTGTTATTGAATCCTTCTCCCTGGGAAAATGCTTGTCTCTATCCACCCTGTCTGTACCCTTTTGCAAATCTCAATCAGGTCCCTCCTCAATCTCCTTTTTTCTAGTGAAATTTAACCTAACCTGCTCAACCTTTCTTCATAGCTAGCACCTTCCATATTAGGCAACATCCTCGTAAACGTTCTCTGCACCCTCTCCAAAGCGTCCACATCCTTATGATAATGTGGCGACCAGAACTGTACGCAGTATTTTAAATGCAGCCGAACCAATGTCTTGTACAATTTTAACATGACTTGTCAGCTCTTATATTCAATAATTTGTCCAATGAAGGCAAGCATACTATATGCCTTCTTGACCACTCTATCCACCTGTGCAGAGTACAATGGACCTGCACTCCCAGATCTCTCTGCCCATCAACTTTTCCAAGACTCTTCCATTCATTATATAATTCGCCCTAGAATTAGACATGCCTAAATGCATCACTTCACATTTGTCTGGATTGAAAGCCATCTGCCACTTTTCCACCCAACTCTCCAGTCTATCTATATCCTCCTGTATTCTCTGACAGTCCCTTATGCTTTCTGCTATTCCACCAATCTTTGCGTCATCTGCAAACTTGCTGATCATACCAACAGTGCCCTCTTCTAGATCATTTAAGTATATTATAAACAACAGTGGCCCCAATACTGACCCCTGTGGAACATCACTGGTCACCTTTCTCCATTTCAAGAGACTCCCTTCGACTACAACTTTCTGTGTCCCGTTGCTCAACCAGTTCTTTATCCACCTAGCTAGCACACCCTGCACACCATGTGAGTTCACTTTCTCCATTAGTCTACAATGGGGAACCTTATCAAACACCTTACCAAAGTTCTTGTATATGACATCAACAGCTCTTCCTTCATCTAACAACTTGGTCACTTCCTCGAAGAACTCTATTAAGTTGGTAAGGAACGATCTCTCCTGCATAAAACCATGTTGCCTATCACTGATAAGCTCATTCTTTTCTAAATATAAATAGATCCTATCTCTCAGTACCCTCTCCAATAACTTCCCCATCGCCGAAGTCAGGTTCACTGGTCTGTAGTTACCCGGAATATCCCTACTACCTTTCTTGTACAGGGGGACAACAAGAGCAATCTTCCAGTCGTCCGGCACCTCACCTGTATTTAAGGATGCCACAAAAATATCTGTCAGGGCTCCAGCTATTTCCTCTCTTGCCTCCCTCAGCAACGGGATAGATTCCATCCGGTCCTGGGGATTTGTCCACCTTAATAACCTCTAGCATACCCAACACATCTTCCTGACTTATGCCAACGTGATCCAGACTAATCAAACATCTATCACTAATCAACATGTTCAACATGTTCAACATGTTCAATCACAATTCAACATGTTCCTCTCTTCAGTGAACACTGATGCAAAGTAATCATTCAGAATCTCACACATTCTCTCAGGTTTGCCACACAGCCTTCCTTCATTATCTTTTAGTGGACTAATCCTTTCTCTAGTTACCCGGTTGCTTCTTAGATAAGAATAAAATGCTTTGGGATTCTCCTTAACTCTGCTCACTAAAGTTATTTCATGCCCCCTTTTAGCCTGCTTGATTCTTCGTTTAAGACTTGTCCTACTCTTCTGATATTCTTCCAGGGCCCGTTCCGTTCTTAGCTGCCTAGACCTTATGTATGCTTTCCTTTTTCTCTTGATGAGTCGTACAATTACTCCTGTCATCCACGGTTCATGAATCTTGCCCTTCTTATCCTTTTTCTTCAATGGGACATGCCTATCCTGCGCTATCTTTAACCTATCTTTGAAAGCCTCACACATCTCAAATGTGGACCTCCCTTCAAATAGTTGTGTCCAATCCACATTTCCCAGCTCCTGCCTAATTTTGATATAATTGGCCTTGGCCCAGTTTAGTACTCTTCTCTTAGGACCACTCTCTTCTTTATCTACGAGTATGCTAAAACTTACTTCAACTTAATTTCAAAACCACACAGCGGCTGTTATCATCATTGTCTGTCTTCTTCTGGCTGAAGATCTCCCTGTGCCATCTTCTTTCTTTTTATTACGAATATGTTTCATATGAAAAGATTCCTTTGATAAAGAGTGTTACCTAATTTCTTGAATCTGTGTTGATGGCAGTTGTTCTGTCTGATTTTAAAAATGCCAGCCTTTTTTATATTCCCAACATCAGATCGTCTCATTGGTTTGATGTTGGCAAAACAATAAATCCAAACTTGATTGGGTTTTAGTATCCTGGAGCACAATTTAAACTGTTTGGTTAAATTCAAATAGATGTCATTCCACAGCCAAACGTTACATATTTTCAATTTTCCAGTACACTCTGCGATTGCCATCTCGTCATGTCACAGATGCTTGCAAGTTCTCATTGCAGAACAGCATTCACTCTCGCTTAAAGGTACAGTACACACCTTCAATTTCATAACAGAGATTTATAAAATCATGAGGGGCATGGATAGGGTAAATAGCCAAGGTCTTTTTCCTCGGGTGGAGGAGTCAAAAAGTAAATGACATAGGAATACTGTGAGAGGGGAAAGATTTAAAAGGGACTTAAGGGGCAACTTTTTCACACAGAGGGTGGTGCGTGTATGGAATGAGCTATCAGAGAGTGTCATGGAGGATGGTACAGTTACAACATTTGGATGGGTGTATGAATAGGAAGGGTTTAGAGGGATATGGGCCCAATGCTGGCAAATGGGACTAGATTAATTTAGCATATCTGGTCAGCATTGATAAGTTGAAATAAAGAGTCTGTTTCCATGCTGTACAACTCAATGTCCCTTAGTGTATTTGAATAATAGCAACTTGAATTGAACCAAGCATATACAAATGTGTAAAAATGAGTTAGGCTACTTTGGTCACTTGGGCATACTCTGCCATTTAATATGTTTATGGCTGATCTAATGGTCAGCTCAATGTCACATTTCCAGCTACCTCTGACAATCTTTCATTCTCTTGCTAATCAAGACTCAATCCACTTCCCTCTTTAAAATATTTAAAGACGTTACTTCCACTATCTTTTGAGGAAAAGAGTTCCAAAGACATGACTTGGAGGAAAAAAAATCTGATTTCCATCTTAGAGGCTGACCCTTATTTTAAATTATGACCCCCCTTTCTAGATTTTCCCAAAAGAAATGTCCTTTCCACATCTCTCTGCAAAGCCCCTCAAGATTGTGCATAATTCACGCAAGTTCTCACGTACTCTTCAGCAGATAAAAGGCCAGCCCATCCAACCATTCCTTGTAAATCAATCCAACATTCCAGACACTAATCCCGTAAATCTTCTGTGAACTGCTTTCAAAACATCCTTCCATAAATAAGACCAATGGACATACTCCAGATGTGGTATATCCATTATCTTGTATAACCGAAGTAAGTAGCTCAGTTGGCCAGATAGCTGGTTTGTGATGTAGAGTGACTACAACAGTGCGGTCATTTCCCACACTAGCGAAGATCCTACCTTCTCAACCTCACCTGTAGCATGGTGACCTTTAGGTTAAACTCCCCATCAGTTATCTCCCTCAAATGAGAGAGCAGCCCCATGGATCTCTGGTACTATAGCAAAAAAGGTATTTATTTTTACCATTATGGAAAACATAGCCTCCTGTATTCAATTCTCCACATAATAAACAACTTACTATAAGCTCTCCTAAATACTTTATTTGCTCAAATGATAGAGTAGACTTTGAACCATACTTTACCAGCAAGACCCCCTGTCTGAATATGTTCTAGCTTTTGTCACATTGCCTCCCATCTACGTCACACCACACTCGAACCTTTGGACACCCACCGTAACAATCCTGGCACTACTTTATTTTCCAACCAACGTGGAAATCAACAACTAATTGTTAAATGCTTGATTCTTAACTGTCCCCATTTCCAATATGGAAAGGAACCTCGATTAGCCAAACGAGATAGGCAGGCACTATTTCATTCAGATAATTGATTACTCAGTTAAGTGATTCAATGCCTCTCTTCTGAGGCTTGAAGTTTTCTGAAGTATCTTTTATCCTCGCTTTGACTAACTTGCCCACTCTCTCTGTCTCAGGGATTGTTTCTGAGCAGACACACACTTGTGTGTAAGGGACCTGTAGCATAGCTGAAGCCTCTCTCCCAACCCTCCTATCAGTTCAATGGGATTGACACAGCAAACACTTGTTATGGCCGCTCTCCATTCAGGAGACTAGGCAGCAGCACACTGCATGTGAGACCCCCTCCCCCCCACCCTGTCTGCCCCCACCCCTGGCCCCCATCCACTCTCCCCAACCCCATCCAACCCCAACCCCACCATCCGCCCCCAACCAATGTCCACATCCGTGTCAGCACCCCATCTCCCGTTCCCCCCCACCTCCGCAGGTAGCCAGACTGGACCCCAACAGCAAGACTGCTGCTGCCTTTGGGGGTTGAGTCTCAAAATAGTAACACACACACATTTCACTGCAACTTTGTGACAAGTTCCCACTATGCCCTGTACAGGATAATGTTGGAGAGATTATCTGGGGAAGGGGGTTTAGGGTTCACCCCTGTGTAGAACGCCAGGGAAAGTGTGGGCAGAGAGAGGGTGGGCAGTCAGTCATTTGGAGACAGTGTCTGGGCTCCCATCGATGTCCAGGCCTGTTCTTGGCAGCACTTCAGCAAGCCGAATTTATTTTTAATTATTGTAAACAAAAGGTGCGATCAGTGTTGGAACACCTCTTTGATGTAATGTTTCCATCGGGATCGTGAGATCATCTTTGGATAATCCGAAATTCAAATAATTGATATTTGGATAATCAAAGTTACTCTGTATTCAGAAAGGTAAAAAGCAGTAGAAGGAGAAAATGAAGAAACTATTTTGTCTTGGTTCTAGTCCTGTTGGAAGATTAATTGTTGGAGATAACAGGACATTATTGGATTGTTTGTAACTTCCCAACTGAGTCATCATGAAACAGCGCCACATGACAATACAATTCTCCAGTCGGGTGTTTAGTGCTTGGAGACAAGCATTAAATTTGAGATATTTATTTGAAAATTGATATTAGCACAGTCTAGAGGGTAACATGACTCTGAAACCCTGAACAAGTTGAGGTTTGTCTAGAGCCCGAGACACGTTTGTGTATCAGCCCCGCGCTGGCCTGAGCGAGTCAGTCAAGGCCATGTCAGCGGCTTCATTTAATAACAGAGACAATGGAAGGGGACTGTCTTCACCTTACCCGCTTTCTTGTCAACTGCTGGGATTGAAATAAACATTGACTCGGAAATTTCCTTCAATCTAAACAGTTCGTCGACCCTCACAGTTTCATAGTGAGGCCTTTAAGCCCATCGGGTTCACACTTGTTAAAGGGATTGTGTTACAACACAGAGTAAGCTCTCCTGCTTAATTTAAAACCACAACACAGAAAAGATTTGTCCCATGCAGCAATCTGTAATGATTCAAGTGGCCAAGAACTATTTAAAGTCAAACTTAACAACTTTATTTCTTAAAGTATAACAGAAAATAATTAACCAACAAGAATGTTGCCAGGGTTGGAGGATTTGAGCTATAGGGAGAGGCTGAACAGGCTGGGCATGTATGGAATGAGCTGCCAGAGGAAGTGGTGGAGGCTGGTACAATTGCAACATTTAAGAGGCACTTGGACGAGTATATGAATAGGAAGGGTTTGGAGAGATATGGGCTGGGTCCTGAAGGTGGGACTAGATTGAGTTGGGATAGCTAGTCGGCATGGACGGGTTGGACCGAAGGGTTTGTCTTCATGCTGTACATCTCTATGACTCTATAACTATTCATAAGTCCTTACTCTACCTTATCTTTTACCTTCCCTTCTATAATACTAGTCTGACCATACTTCCAATTAAGATTTACAAAACTTTTTATCTCAAAACCAGGCAGCTTTCGGTTTTTCTATTTGAGTTTTCCTATGTCTTCTTCTTCCTAGGGATTCAGTGTCACAGGTTACTGATAGGTAAAAGTACTGTGAGAAACGAAGCTCACTCACCTCTTGTCCGAGACAAGATCTGAATCAGTAGTATCGTTTATTACACTCTTGCAAGAGTGGTGTGATGTCCACTATCCACAAGGCAGGCACACACACACACTGAATTTAACGAGTACCCAATATTTATGTAACTCGTTTCTCTTCCCTCCTCCCATTGTTCCTCTCCTGTTTACATCTGTTTCTAATCTAAACCCGGTTGTTTATCTCTGAACTCATCCAGCCTTGTCCATGACAAAATGTTTATCTCTGGCATCACAAGGCCTTTGACCACCTCCCTCTGTGGTCTTATTGTTATTTATCCTTCTTCACTGCTATCTGCTTCTGTGCTTGCCAAAGCAATATTTCCTTTTATTCTTTATTTATACCGAGCTTTATGACCTCTTGATGGTGATCCTTTTTGTTTGTTTTTGCAGAACCGGGAAACAGATGCTTGTAACTATTTGTACATGCATATCTAGCTGAACCCCCTCCCCTCACAGCACCTTATCTATTTGTCTGTAACATCTACCATTGTTTGCAGGCACATTTCATTCTTGTGTGCACATTTTAGCTAACACAAGAACAATTATATATTTCCTTCAAATAGTTTTCATTCTTGTTAACTCAGCTCTTGGCTGAAACAATTATACACTGGTGTGAGTTCATTTACCTTGCATAAGCAATCATGATTGCAGAAGTAACACTGCTTTACCTATATCCCACAGTACTTTTAAGAGAACTATTTTTCAGGCAGCCTATTTACATGGTGGGACTTGGCTGTTCTCCTACAACTGTTCAATTTTTCCCTGGTCTTATACCCCAGATCATTGGATTGTGTCATTGGCTTTTAAGATTGTCAATATACTCAATTCAAACTTGATTGGAATTGGTATTTTTCGGGGTATAACTTAAACTCGTTGGCCTCATTCAAATCTGTTTTTTGCCGATTCCAGGCAACCAGATCCTCTAGTAGCAGGAGCACAAGTTACATTGTGTTTTATTGAGAACACTTGGTGCTGTCACTGCTAACTTTTAACTCTCTTAAAAGAAATAGCTTACCCACATCTTCCTAACAATTTATAAAATGTGATATGGATTGACTGCCTGCAGCTTTATTTTTGCTCAAAAAAGCACATGATCTACAGGCAATCAATCCATATAATATTTTATAAATTCCTACTTTGGAAATAGAACCAGTCTGACTCAAGATTGGGATACAAACAGACTCTAACCTCACACCTTTAATACATTGTTTGAGCTGAGATGTCACCTTTTTTCATAAAACCTTGAGAATGTGACTTGGAAGAAGTTCTATGATTTACATATTAATGAACCGAAACCTGCAACCCATTCTAAAAGATGATAGGCTTAACAGCAACCTAGGTTTGTTCAATATATCATTTTAATTGCATGACACTGTGATCTTTGACTATAAATTCTGTGTCTTATGATCCTGCCCAACTCGATCTATGATGAAGGAACAACGCTCTGAAAACTAATACTTCCACACCAACCTGTTGGACTATAACCTTGTGTGACTTTTAGGAGTTGCAGTGTTCAGTGGGAGTTGACGTATTTGGGCTCTTACAATGTGAGGATTTGCAGTGCTGAGTTTGAGTTGGTATATATGGGGTGTTATAATGTGAAGATTTGTAGTGTTGGGTGAGAGTTGGTATATGTGGCATGTTACAATGTTAGGATTTATAGTCATAGAGATGTACAGCATAGAAACATACCTTTGGTCCAACCCGTCCATGCCGATTAGCTATCCCAACCCAATCTAGTCCCACCTGCCAGCATATGGCCCATATCCCTCCAAACCCTTCCTATTCATACACCCATCCAAATGCCTCTTAAATGTTGCAATTGTACCAGCCTTCACCACATCCTCTGGTAGCTCATTCTATACACGCACCACCCTCTGCGCGAACAAGTTGCTCCTCAGGTCTCTTTTATATCTTTCCCCTCTCACCCTACACCTATGCCCTCTAGTTCTGGACTCCCCGATCCCAAGAAAAAGACTTTGTCTATTTATCCTATCCATGCCCCTCATAATTTTATAAACCTCTATCAAGTTACCCCTCAGCCTCTGATGCTCCAAGGAAAACAGCCTAAGCCTGTTCAGCCTTTCCCTATAGCTCAAATCCTCCAACCCTGGCAACAAACTTGTTAATCTTTTCTGAACCCTTTCAAGTTTCACAACATCTTTCTGATAGGAAGGAGACCAGAATTGCATACAATATTCCAACAGTGGTCTAACCAATGTCCTGGACAGCTGCAACATGACCTCCCAACTCCTGTACTCAATGCTCTGACCAATAAAGGAAAGCATACCAAATGCCTTCTTCACTATCTTATCTACCTGTGATTCTACTTTCAAGGAGCTATGAACCTGCACTCCAAGGTCTCTTTGTTCAGCAACACTCCCTAGGACCTTACCATTAAGTGTATAAGTCCTGCTAAGATTTGCTTTCCAAAAATGCAGCACCTCGCATTTATCTGAATTAAACTCCACCTGCCAGTTCTCAGCCCATTGGCCCATCTGGTCCATATCCTGTTGTAATCTGAGGTAACCCTCTTCACTGTCCACTACACCTCCCATTTTGGTGTCATCTGTAAACTTACTAACTGTACTTCTTATGCTCGCATCCAAATCATTTATGTAAATGATTAAAAGTAGAGGACCCAGCACCGATCCTTGTGGCACTCCACTGGTCACAAGCCTCCAGTGTGAAAAACAACCTTCCACTAACACCCTATGTCTTCTACCTTTGAGCCAGTTCTGTATCCAAATGGCTAGTTCTCCCTGTATTCTATGAGATCTAACCTTGCTAATCAGTCTCCCATGGGGAATCTTGTCGAACGCCTTACTGAAGTCTATATAGATCAAATCTACTGCTCTGCCTTCATTAATCTTCTTTGGTACTTCTTCAAAAAACTCAATCAAGTTTGTGAGACATGATTTCCCATGCACAACACCATGTTGACTACACCTAATCAGTTCTTGCCTTTTCAAATACATGTACATCCTGTCCTTCAGGATTCCCCACAACAACTTGCTCACCGGTCTATAGTTCCCCGGCTTGTCTTCAATGCCCTTCTTAAACAGTAACACCACATTTGCCAACCTCCAGTCGTCTAGCACCTCAGTGTTGAGTGTGAGCTGGTGTATATGGGATGTTACAATGTGAGGATTTGCAGTCTTGGGTGTGAGTTGTGTATGTGGAATGTTAAAAGTAAGGATTTGCAGTGTTGGTGAGTTGGTGCATGGAATTTACAGTGAGTTAGTGTATATGGGGTGTTACAATGTGAGGATTTGCAATGCTGAGTGTGAGTTGGTGTATGTGGGGTGTTACAACGTGAGGATTTGCAGTGCTGAGTGTGAGTTGGTATACGTGGGATGTTACAATGTGAGGATTTGCAGTGCTGAGTGTGAGTTGGTGTATGAGATTTGCAGTGCTGAGTGTGATTTGGTGTATGTGGGGTGTTACAATGTGAGGATTTGCAATGCTGAATGTGAGTTGGTATTCGTGGAGTGTTACAATGTGAGGATTTGCAGTGCTGAGTGTGAGTTGGTGTATATGGGGTGTTACAATGTGAGGATTTGCAGTGCTGAGTGTGAGTTGGTGTATATGGGGTGTTACAATGTGAGGATTTGCAGTGCTGAGTGTGAGTTGGTGTATGTGGGTTGTTACAATGTGAGGATCTGCAGTGCTGAGTGTGAGTTGGTGTATGGGGGTTGTTACAATGTGAGGATTTGCAGTGCTGAGTGTGAGTTGGTGTATGTGGTGTGTTACGACGTGAGGATTTGCAGTGCTGAGTGTGAGTTGGTGTATATGGGATGTTACAATGTGAGGATTTGCAGTGCTGAGTGTGAGTTGGTGTATATGGGTTGTTACAATGTGAGGATTTGCAGTGCTGAGTGTGAGTTGGTGTATGTGGGATGTTACAATGTGAGGATTTGCAGTGCTGAGTGTGAGTTGGTGTATGTGGGGTGTTACAATGTGAGGATTTGCAGTGCTGAGTGTGAGTTGGTGTATGTGGGGTGTTACAATGTGAGGATTTGCAGTGCTGAGTGTGAGTTGGTGTATGTGGGGTGTTACAATGTGAGGATTTGCAGTGCTGAGTGTGAGTTGGTGTATGTCGGGTGTTACAATGTGAGGATTTGCAGTGCTGAGTGTGAGTTGGTGTATGTCGGGTGTTACAATGTGAGGATTTGCAGTGCTGAGTGTGAGTTGGTGTATGTGGGGTGTTACAATGTGAGGATGTGCAGTGCTGAGTGTGAGTTGGTGTATGTCGGGTGTTACAATGTGAGGATTTGCAATGCTGAGTGTGAGTTGGTGTATGTGGGGTGTTACAACGTGAGGATTTGCAGTGTTGAGTGTGAGTTGGTATACGTGGGATGTTACAATGTGAGGATTTGCAGTGCTGAGTGTGAGTTGGTGTATGAGATTTGCAGTGCTGAGTGTGATTTGGTGTATGTGGGGTGTTACAATGTGAGGATTTGCAATGCTGAATGTGATTTGGTATTCGTGGAGTGTTACGACGTGAGGATTTGCAGTGCTGAGTGTGAGTTGGTGTATATGGGGTATTACAATGTGAGGATTTGCAGTGCTGAGTGTGAGTTGGTGTATATGGGTTGTTACAATGTGAGGATTTGCAGTGCTGAGTGTGAGTTGGTGTATGTGGGATGTTACAATGTGAGGATTTGCAGTGCTGAGTGTGAGTTGGTGTATGTGGGGTGTTACAATGTGAGGATTTGCAGTGCTGAGTGTGAGTTGGTGTATGTGGGATGTTACAATGTGAGGATTTGCAGTGCTGAGTGTGAGTTGGTGTATGTGGGGTGTTACAATGTGAGGATTTGCAGTGCTGAGTGTGAGTTGGTGTATGTGGGATGTTACAATGTGAGGATTTGCAGTGCTGAGTGTGAGTTGGTGTATGTGGGATGTTACAATGTGAGGATTTGCAGTGCTGAGTGTGAGTTGGTGTATATGGGTTGTTACAATGTGAGGATTTGCAGTGCTGAGTGTGAGTTGGTGTATGTGGGTGTTACAATGTGAGGGTTTGCAGTGCTGAGTGTGAGTTGGTGTATGTGGGGTGTTACAATGTGAGGATTTGCAGTACTGAGTGTGAGTTGGTGTATGTGGGATGTTACAATGTGAGGGTTTGCAGTGCTGAGTGTGAGTTGGTGTATGTGGGATGTTACAATGTGAGGATTTGCAGTGCTGAGTGTGAGTTGGTGTATGTGGGATGTTACAATGTTGAGTGAGTTGGCGCATATGGTTTGATACAATGTGACGTGTATCGAGTTGCAATGTTAGGACTGTCACGACGTGCAGTCACGTGAGACAGCGCGTGGCCGGATGTGATGCTGATCCGGTTTCCGGGAATTTTGACGCAGCTGCAATTCAGGAGAAGTCGCCATTTATCCGCTGTGCTGAGAGGAAGAGAGAGACTGAATGTGCTGGTCTGAGAGCGAGGGGATACAGGGAATTCTCACTGAAACTGTTCAGGTATTAACGTTCACCTTAAAAATCGTCTTATAATTATTTTCTCGTAATTTGTGGGAAAGGTGGTTACATGGTGTACATTAGAATTCTTTTTAGTCGTTTCTCGTATTTTGTTTTTACTTTTCACTTGAGTGATTTTTGAAGTTACCTTGTTTGTATGTATTAGTGGGGTTTTTTGGGACGGTGGGGGTTGAGGAGATACCCGCTGCGCTCTGTGCCCTGTTTCTATGGTAGCAAGGCTGTGCTGCACATGCGCAGTTTCATCACAGCCCCAGGGGGATAGACAGCCCGGAAGCAGCTGCTCAGTCACACAGTGGGTTAGGATGGCATTGCCTCCCCTCACCCAACCCCTGGGGCGTGACCCTCCTGTGGTAGCAAGTGTGTGATTTTCCCCTCTGCTCAGGAGTGACCTGCTGTGGGTACAAGATGTGGATATGGACCCTGCCTGCTGAGTTTACAGAATGTGTTGTGGGAGGTGCTGGGGTGGACAGAATTAAAGACTCAACACAAAGTTATAATCCCTACAGGTTTATTTGGAAGTACTAACTAGTTACTACTTAACTGATGAAGGAGTAGCACTCTGAAAGCTAGTACTTCCAAATAAACCTGTTGGTCTCTGACTTGTTTTTGTGACTTTTAAAAAATGTTTTTTACTGAATATAACTGATCCAATTTGACATGATTACATTAAAAGGAAAGTTGCCTGATTATTGGATCCTGGAAGCTGACTTTCAGTTGATCTTAACTAGGTTTGGTTAAATAATTTTTTTCTAGGAGTGTTTGGTTTCATTATTAATACCACTCTATTAATTGGAGTCTGTTAGAGTTTTGACTGTGTTTTAAAGCTGGTAATTAGCAAAATGCGGATCCACTGTCAAAACAAACAGTAATGCCTCATGACTAGGCTTGAGATCCCCTCTCCTCAGACCCCAAAA
The DNA here is from genome assembly GCF_020745735.1 of Hemiscyllium ocellatum. Taxonomy (NCBI): domain Eukaryota; kingdom Metazoa; phylum Chordata; class Chondrichthyes; order Orectolobiformes; family Hemiscylliidae; genus Hemiscyllium; species Hemiscyllium ocellatum. The sequence continues at coordinate 20,454,524 of NC_083425.1, read as the reverse complement.
AGAGCCATTTGTGACAAATGGTAGTTGATAAGGGGACACATTGGTACTTTGGTGCACTGACCTCTATGCCACTGAAGCCAGATGTAAACTTGATGTCACCTCCTACCACAACCTCACCTCTCATCACCAAACCATCCTCTCCCACACCATAAACAACCTCACTACCTTAGGAGATCTCCCACCCACATCTTCCAACCTCATTCTTCAGGAACCCCACACTGCCTTGTCCTACCTCCTACCCAAGATTGGCAACCTTGACTACATTGGCAGATCTATTGTCTCTCCGAATTCATCTCCACATACCTCTAGTTACGGGGAAAGGGCGTTGGGTATGAGAAATGTTGGGTGGAGATGGATACTGCAGATGTGGATCAGCCATGATCCAGTTGAAGGGGGACAAATGACCTCTTTCTGTTCCTTTTGTGGACTTAAAGTAACTTCTGTATTGTCCTGCATAATCATTGCACTAATCGGGTGTGTGCAATTACCAAAGTTAGGATAAAACCTAAATCACAGGTGAAATTGTTTGGCCCTGTTGGCCTGTTATGGTGGGGTGTTCATTGGAGTCTTCCAAATGAACTTTGATAAATCCAAGCAAATAGTTTAAAGATTGGATTCCCTACAATTTGTAAACGGGCCCTTTGGCCCACCAAGTCCACACCAACCCTCTGAAGAATAACCTGCCCAGACCCATAGCCCTACCCAATATTTATTTTCCCCTGACTAATGCACCTATCACTATGGGCAATTCAGAATGGACAGTTCACATGACCTGCACCTCTTTGGATTGTGGGAGGAAACTGGAGCACCCATACGAAACCCACGCAGACACTGGGAGAATAATAGACAATAGGTGCAGAGTAGGCCATTCTGCCCTTTGAGCCTGCACCACCATTCAATATGATCATGGCTGATCATCCTTAATTATATCTTGTTCCTGCCTTATCTCCATAACCCTTGATTCCACAATCTTTGAGAGCACTATCCAACTCTTAAATGAATCCAGAGACTGGGCCTCCACTGCCCTCTGGGGCAGAGCATTCCACACAGCCACCACTCTCTGGGTGAAGAAGTTTCTCCTCATCTCTGTCCTAAATGGTCTACACCGTATTTTGAAGCTGTGTCCTCTGGTTCGGCACTCACCCATTAACAGAAACATATTTCCTGCCTCCAGAGTGTCCAATCCTTTAATAATCTTATGTCTCAATCAGATCCCCCCTCAGTCTTCTAAACTCAAGGGTATACAAGGCCAGTCGCTCCAGTCTTTCAGCGTAAGGTAATCCCACCATTCCAGGAATTGACCTCGTGAACCTACGCTGCACTGCCTCAATAGCCAGAATGCCTTTCCTCAAATCTGGAGACCAGAACTGCACACAGTACTCCAGGTGTGGTCTCACCAGGGCCCTGAGCAGCTGCAGAAGAACCTCTTTGCTTCTACACTCAACCCCTCTTGTTATGAAGGCCAGCATGCTATTAGCCTTCTTCACTACCTGCTGTACCTGCATGTTTACCTTCATTGATGTACAAGAACACCCAGATCTCTCTGTACTGCCCCTTTACCTAAATTAAATCAATTTGGGTAGTAATCTGCCTTCCAGTTCTTGCCACCAAAGTGGATAACCATACATTTATCCACATTAAACTGCAGCTGCCATGCATCTGACCACTTACCTAACTTGTCCAGGTCACCCTGTAATCTCCTAACATCCTCATCACATTTCACCGTGCCACCCAGCTTAGTATCATTAGCAAATTTGCTAATGTTATTACTAATACCATCTTCTATTTCATTAACACATATTGTGAAAAGCTGTGGTCCCAGTACTGATCCCTGCAGTACCCCACTGGTCACTGCCTGCCATTCCAAAATGGAGCCGTTTATCATTACTTTGTTTCCTATCAGCCAACCAACTTTCAGTCCAAGTTAGAACTTTGCCCCCAATACTATGTGCCCTAATTTGGCTCACTAACCTCCTATGTGGGACTTTATCAAAAGCTTTCTGAAAGTCCAGGTACACTACATCTACTGGATCTCCCTCATCCACCTTCAGAGTTACATCCTCAAACAATTCCAGAAGATGTGTCAAGCAGGATTTCCCCTTCATAAATCCATGCTGACTCTGACCTATCCTATTACTACTATCCAGACGTCGTAATTTCATCCTTTATAATAGACACCAGCATCTTTCCCACCAGTGAGGTCAGTCTAGCTGGTCTATAATTTCCTGCTTTCTCTCTCCCACCTTTCTTTTTTTTTGTAGATATTTTTATTGAAATTTAACATTTTTGCAAATTTACAAAAATAAACAAAACTCTCAAATACAAACATTGATGTACAATTAAATCATATATACAATAGTCATAATTTAACAAAGAAAAGAGAAAGAAAGAAAACAAAAAAAAGAAAAAAAAAATGAAAAAAGAAAAAAAAACTCAACTTTCTACTAATCTAACCTATAACTAACCAGAGTGTATACCTAAGTCTCTTACATGCTCGGAATGTATAAACATCAAATAAAATAAAACCCGTATTCGCGCAGGATTCCTCTCCCAAGGGGCCCCGGAGCAGCCCGGTCTGAAATCTTCACTAAATAAAAGCCCTTGTTAGGATAGCCGAAATATCTGCATTTATATAATTCAAAAAGGGCTGCCATATTTTATAAAATAATTCAGTCTTTCGGTGCACCATATTTGTGAGGAAGTCAAGGGGGATATATTCCATAATTAATCTGTGCCAATTTGAAAGTCCAGGGGGGCCCTCAGCCACCCAGTTCACCAAAATATTTTTCCTTGCACAGAAAGAGAGAATAGAAAATAGTCTCTTCCCATGCATATCCAGAGATGAGAGGTTCAAACAGCCCAAAAGGAGAGATACAGGGTCCACCCTAATTTCCGTTCCTAAAATTTCTGTCAGGGTATTTGCCACTTTAGTCCAGTATCTGCGGATTTTCTGACAAGTCCACAGACAATGTACAAGAGTACCCACCTCTATTTTGCATTTAGGACACATTGGAGATGCTCCTGCCTTAAATTTTGCCAGTCGAGCCGGAGCTATATGGGCCCTATGAAGTATCTTTAGTTGGATAGCCTGAGTTCTGTTACAGATAGCAATTCTTCTAGCATTTTCCCAAATGTCATTCCACATATCCTCAGAGATTTCTAGCCCCAAGTCCTGCTCCCCTGTTTTAAGCAGGTCATCCATGTCTCCTGAGACTCCATCATGTAGCAAATGGTATATAGTACTAACGGAGGATGCCCCCGCTGGTCGTAAGACATTACGTTCTCTGTCTGATTTATAAAGACTATCTATTAATGTAGTCTTCCTCTGTATATAATCTCGAACTTGGAAGTATCGAAAGAGATCCCCATTAGGTATTCCGAATTTCAGACGCAGCTGCTCAAAGGACATCGGGATCCCATCTTTAAATAGGTCCCCTAAGCATGAGATGCCCCTGGATCTCCAGAGTTTAAAGGTGGCATTTGGAATCCCCATGCGCCTACTATTGGTGCATGGGGGGATGTTTTATGTGAGTTACCCTCATTTTGCCGCATTATATTCCAGGCCTTAATTGTGTTTAATATTATGGGATTTTTACAGTGGTCTGTAATGATTTTCCTCTTATCTGAAAATAAAAGGCTAATAAGTGGGTATTTTACTTGGGAGGCTTCGATATCCAGCCAAATTGATTGGGTTTCATCTGATCCACAATCAGCTATGTAACTTAGTAGGGAGCTTAACTGATATTTCCTAAAGTCTGGGAAGTCCAGTCCTCCCCTTGCCTGTGGAAGCTGTAGCTTCAGCTTAATAAGGGGCCATCTATGGTTCCAAATAAAGGAGCCCAACCAGCCATATAATTTACGTAGGGCTAGCCTTGGCAGCATCAGCGGGAGCAATCTCATAGGATATAAGAGACGGGGCAGAACATTCATTTTAATTAATGCTATTCTCCCTAGCCAGGAAATCGGAAGGTCTCTCCATCGCTGGAGGTCCTGCCTTATCCTTTCCATTAATTGTACAAAATTAGCCCTATACAGCTGATCAAATACTGGCGTGATAAAAATACCTAAATATAAGAAGCCCTCCAGGGACCAACGGAAGGGAAAAGGGGATCCGTCCATTAAGTGGGGTATCATAGCCAGACCACCCATTGGCATGGCTTCCGATTTTGAAAAATTAATTTTATAGCCTGAGAATGCACTAAATGTATTAATAACTTGAATTAGACGAGGCACTGACATTAAAGGATTACTGAGGAATAAGAGAACGTCATCTGCATAGAGGGTAATTTTGTGTTTACCTGTACCAATCCTCGGGGCCGTTATATTAGGATCAGTCCGGATGGCTTCTGCTAATGGTTCGATTATCAGTGTAAACAACAATGGTGAGAGAGGACATCCTTGACGGCAGCCCCTACCCACACTGAAGCCATCCGATCTTAACCCATTAGTAATAACAGCTGCTTTGGGGTCATTATACAATGTTGAAACCCATTTGGTAAACACCTTTCCAATGTGTAAAATAAATATGACCATTCAACCCTATCGAATGCCTTTTCCGCATCCAATGAAATTACTACTCCTGGTATCTTTCCCTGATGACAGGCTTGGATCATATTCAAGACCCTTCTGATATTATTGGATGATCTGCGGCCCTTAATAAATCCCGTCTGGTCCTCCTTTATAATATATGGCAGTACCCTTTCTAGTCTTAGTGCTAACATTTTTGAGAGAATTTTAAAGTCTACATTTAGTAAGGATATTGGTCTGTAAGATGCACAATCTTCTGGGTCTTTTCCTTTTTTGAGGATAAGAGAAATATTTGCTTCTTTCAGCGTGGGCGGGAGACAGACCTGACTATGCGCAAAATTATACATTTCCATAAGTGGGTCAACCAATATTCCTGTAAATTCTTTATAGAATTCAGCTTGAAAACCATCCGGGCCCGGTGCTTTTCCGCTCTGAAGTTGCCTAATTGCCTCAAGTATTTCTTGGACTGTTAAAGGGGTATTCAGGGCCGACACCTGTTCCGGAGTCAGGCCCGGGAAGGTCAAATTTTTAAAAAATGACTGCATCCTCCTAATCCTATCTTCACAATCCTGCGATCTATATAGTTCAGAATAAAATTCTTTAAAGGTCGCATTGATCTTTTTATGATCATGAGTCAGGGTACCTGTACTTTCCTTGATGGTCGGAATAGTTTGAGGGGCTTTCTTTTTCTTTGCAAGAAATGCTAAGTATCTACCCGGTTTGTCGCCATATTCATATAATCTTTGTTTCGCAAATAATATTTCCCTTTTAGCCGTTTGAGTAAGCACGGTGTTTAAAGCTGTCCTAAGAGCTGTAATCCTCTGCAATTTTGTGATAGAAGGTCTATCAGCGTATGCTGTTTCGGCTGCTTTTAGGCGAGCTTCGAGCAGACACTGTTGCTCTCCCTTCATTTTCCTCTGGGTCGCTGAATAGGAGATGATCAAACCTCGTGCATAAGCTTTGATGGTCTCCCACATCATTGACGGATTGCTAGCCGTACCAGTATTAATTTCTAAAAAAGTTTTAAGTTCTTGGGAGAAGTACTTTAAAAATTTGCTATCTTTTACCAGGAAGGGGTCCATACGCCAATGCCGAGCAGATGTCCCATTGTTCTTTACCTTAGTTTCCATGTATACAGCGGCATGGTCAGAGATTGCTATAGTACCTATTTTACAGGTTGCTATAGAGTTTAGAAAAATCGATGGGGCAAAAAACATATCAATTCTTGTGTGACATTTATGTGGATTAGAGTAGAAAGAAAAATCTCTACCCTGTGGATGGAGACATCTCCATACATCTACCAATCCTAATTCTTTATTCAGGTCCGCCAGTTGTCTAGATCTGGGAGATACTCCAGCGGCACTCTTGGGAATCCTGTCTATTTCCGGATCCATAATACAATTAAAGTCTCCCCCTATAATTGTATGACGGGCACCAAAGGCCATCAGTTTTGAAAAAGCTTCCGTTATGAATTTAAAGGGGTGTGCCGGGGGGCAGTATACATTTAAAATCCCATATTCCTATCCATTTATGAGGGCTTTAATCAAAATATATCGTCCAGATTCGTCTTTTATCTGATTTAGAATTTTCAAAGGGAAGTCCTTCCGGACAAGGATAACGACTCCCCTGCTTTTTGAATTAAAAGAGGAAAAAAAGGCCTGATCAAATCCGCCCTGTCGTAATTTTAAGTGTTCTTTATCTGACAGGTGTGTCTCCTGTAGGAGAGCTATATCAACTCTCTCCTTCTTAAGATTGATAATATTTTCTTCCTTTTTAACTGGCGAATTACTCCCCCTGACATTCCAGGTGCACCACTTAACCGACTGTTCAGCCATAATCATCTGGACAGATCCGAGACCCCTCGGGAGGGGAAACCCTATCTAGAACATCCCGAGCATGGAGCATACAAGATTTACAAAAGTAAAGATTCTCTGATACACTCAAAACAATATAACAAAAAACTCTTTCTAAGTATAAAAAATATAAAACATTCCAAATTGGAGATTTTCTCCCTTGTTCCCAGGGAGCGTCACTTCCTCTCCCACAGTCTATCTTACCCTCTTCCAACCAGTGCCCCACCCTTGACCCAGGTGCTCCTCAATAAAATGAGGAGAATTCAAATATAATATAAAGCTAGAGTTAACAGTGAACACCCCACCCCCACCCCCACCCACATCTAAGTATATTTGGGAATATTAATACCATATATAACTATAAGATTACAATCTCAACATGTAATACTTAAATATAATACCACAAAATAACAGGGGAAAGAAAAACAACCCCGCTCCTAAAAACAGAAGTAAAATAGAATAAGGTAACCACCTCTCCCCATCAACATTAACCAAACGCCCCTATATATATAGACGCGCACACACACACACACACACATGTAAACCAAAATAATGGGAAAGGCAGACCAGCGTCCACAATCTCTTACAGTTTATTTAAGAGAGTCCAACAATTCCTTAGCCTTCTCCAGTGATCCGAAGTTATATATGGATCCTTCGTGGCTAAGGCGTAGCGTCACTGGATATCGTAAGGAGTACTGGATATTTAAGTCCCTTAAACGCTTCTTCGCCTCATCGAATGCCTTCCTCTTTCGGACCAAAGCTGGGGAGAAGTCCTGGAACAGCATGATCCTGGATCCTTTGTGGGTCATAGCTTGGGGATCTTTTCCCAGATTTCTTGAGGCTTCCAGGAGCATCTGCCTCTCCCTATAGCTCTACAGCTGGAACAGGACCGGGCGTGGGTGCTGGGTTGAGCCGGGCCCACGTACTGTGACCCGGTAGGCCCATTCTACCCTTACCTGGCCTGATCCATTATGCAGATTTAAAAGTTGTGGCAGCCAATGCTCTAAGAATGCTGTCAGCTGACCTCCCTCTTCCTGCTCGGGCAGGCCCAACAACCGAATATTTTTTCTACGACAATGTGGTTTTCTAGGTTCTGGACTCGATTCTAGAGAAAACGGATGTGGTCGGCTGTTGATTTTATCCCAGTCTCTGAGGCTGCGGCCTTCGACTCCACCTCTCTGACTCGGCACTCCAATTCCTGAATGTCTCTGCCCTGCTTCTGCAGCTCGGCTGATAGTGCTTCTCTGCTCTGTCGAGACTCATCGATAAAAGCATCAATCTTCGCCTCCCACCTGGCAAACATCTCCTCAAAGCTCATCTTCATTGGTAAATCTCCTGAAGTAGCTGAAGACACCTTTGTTGCAGATGAAGAGGGAGAGGGTGGGGGAGGGGTCCCTGCTTTCTTAGAGCCGCCTGTTCCCTTCCCTTTACTCATTTTCCAGCTCGTATTAGACTATTTAAATGTACTAATAGGTAACTATTTAAGGTTAACAACTATTATAAATGGTTTAGTGAGTGTGGTGGGGGTGGATAGCCCACTTTTCCCAAGTTTTGGGTAGAGCACTGTGGACTCAGTCTTGCTGGGTCGCCGCCATCTTGGATCCCCCCCACCTTTCTTAAAAAGTGGTACAACATTAGCCACCCTCCAATCCACAGAAACTGATCCCGAATCTATCGAACTCTGGAAAATAATCACCAACGCATCCACGATTTCTCGAGCCACCTCTTTCAGTACCCTGGGATGTAGACCATCAGGCCCCGGGGACTTATCAATCTTCAGACCTTACAGTCTCTCCAACACCAATTCCTGGCAAATATAAATTCCCTTAAGTGCAGGTCCTTCAGCCACTGTTACCTCAGGGAGATTGCTTGTGTCTTCCCCAGTGAACACAGATCAATTCTTCTGCCATTTCTTTGTTCCCCATAATATATTCCCCTGTTTCGGACTTCAAGGGCCCAATTTTAGTCTTGACCATTTTTTGCCTTTCAAATACATTAAAAAAAAACTTTTACTACCCTCTTTTTTTTATTGGCCAGTTTACCTTCGTACCTCATTTTTTCTGTGTATTTCCTTCTTAGTAATCCTCTGTTGTTCTTTAAAAGCTTCCCAGTCCTCCGTTTTCCCACTTATCTTTGCTATGTTATACTTTTTCTCTTTTTAACTTTATGTTTCTTAACTTCCCTCGTCAGCCACGGCCACCCATGCCTCCTCCTTGGATCTTTCTTCCTTTTTGGAATGAACTAATCCTGCATCTTCTGCATTATACACAGAAATATTCGCCATTGTTCTTGCACTGTCATCCCTGCTAAGGTATTGCACCATTGAACTTTGGCCAGCTCCTCCCTCATAGCTCCATAGTTCCCTTTTTATTCAACAGAAACATTGTCACTTCTGATTGTACCCTCTCCCCCTCAAATTGCAGATTGAAGCTTATTGTATTATGGTCATTACTTCCCATTGGCTCCTTCAGTTTGAGATCCCTGACCAATTCTGGTTCGTTGCACAACACCAGATCCAGAATTGCCTTCTCCCTGGTCTGCTCCAGCACCAGCAGTACTAAGAATCCGTCTCAGAAGCACTCCACAAAGTCCCTTTCTTGAGGACCAATACCATCCTGATTCTCCCAGTCTACCTGCATGTTGAAATTCCCCATAACTGTAACAGTGCAAACTCCACGCAGTCCTCCAAGGTGGAACTTGAACCCGGGTCCCTAGTGTTGTGCGGCAGCAGTGCTGACCACTAAGCCACTGTGCTGCCATGCTAAAATATGTAGAAATTGTTTTAAAAGATTGTTACTCCAGATGGACTGAAATTGTTTTGTCCATCAACTGACAAGCTTATTCATGAATTGATAAGTAGATTAATAATAATTTAGTTAAGTATTTTTCAGTCTTTAAATGGCTTTACTTTGATCTTTATTGCTTTTAAGACCCATGAACCCACCATTCTGGTAACATTCTTTGCTCTGGGTTATTTCCCATTAATTTCCTTAAAGGTAGGCAAATGTAAATTTTTGGCATTTTATTTGTGCTCTTATACAGGGAAACATACTAAGTTTGATTTCTCGTCCTTGTGTTCTGTCCAGGTTTGAGTGAACATCTCTGAATTCTATTGCCATTTTCTTCAATTCACTGGAGAAGAAAAATGAGTGCTGCTGTGAAGCCAGTTCCTTTGACTTGCCCTGAAAAAACAATATGGTGAATGTTTTTCATGTTCAAGTGAAATGTTACATCAATTTGCAAAAGAATATTTTGTCCAGTGGGCTATCTGTAGGTGTTTTGTTGTGATCTTTCAGTGTGGGTGATTCATGTTTAGGCAGCTGAACCTAGGCATGTGTCTGGCAAGGTGACAGGTTTGGTGTGCTTGGTTTTTTCTTTTTAGTTGTCTACTGTTATGTTGGCACTCAAGTCCAGGAAATGTATTTGTAGTCATACAACGTGAAAATAGACCCTTTGGTCCAATTTGTGTGCGCCGGTGCTAACTGATCTGTTCTGACTGCCAGAATTTGTTGTGTATCCCTCAATCCTTCCTATTCATGCACCTCCATCACTTCCCATCTAAATCTTTTTTTCCCTCACCTTAAACCTATGCCCTCTAGTTTTGTACCCTAGGAAAAAAGGCCCTAGCCATTCACCCACTGTCCATTTTCATCAAACTCTATGCGGTCATCCGTAAGCCTCTGCTCCAAGGGAAAATGCTCCCACCTATTCAGTCTCTCTAAAGCTCAAACCCTCCAATCCTGGCAACATCCTTATAAATCCTTTCTGCGCCCTTTGTAGTTTCACAACATCTTTCCTCTAATAGAGAGGTTGGAATTGAATGCACTATTCCAAAAGTGGCCTCCATGTCATCTCTTCGAAAATAAACTCATCAATTTTAGTGAGACTTAACCCATGTTGACTATCCCTAATCAGTCCTTGCCTTTCTAAATACATGTAAATCCTGCCCCATAATCTCCTCAAACAACTTGCTCACCACTGATGTCTGGCTCGATATTTCCCTGGCTTTTCCTTTATCACCTTTCTTAAATAATGGTATAGCAATAGCCACCCTCCAGTCTTTTGGCACCTCCCCTATGGCTGTCAGTGTAAGAATATCTCAGCAAGGAGCCCCACAATGACTTCCCTAGCTTCCCACAAAATTCTGGGAAACACCTGATCAGGTCCTGGTCAGCACCACCTGTAATACGGATTCAAGTCACTATTTCCTAGTTTCCCTAGCTTTCATGTCCTTCTCGGTAAATACTGAGGTTCAGTATTTATTTCATATCTCACCCACCTAATGTGATTCCACACATGGGCGGCCACATTGATGTACTCCCCATTGTTACTCTTTTTGCTCTTAACATACTTGTAGAATATCTTGGGTTCTTAACTCTATTTGCTAAAGCTATCGTGTGTCACCTTTTTGCTCTCTTGACTTCCCTCTTAAGTATACTTCTACTGCCACAATATTTCTCTTGGGATTCACTTGGTCCCAGCGGACTATACCTAATATATGCCACCTTTTTTTTCTTGACCGGAGTTTCAATTTGTCTAATTATCCAGCATTCCCTACACCTACCAGCCTTGCCCTTCACACTAACAGGAATATGTTGCCTCTGGTCTGTCATTATTGCATTTGGAAAGTTGCCCACTTTCCAACCATCTTTTTTTTTTTTAACCTGCAAATGTCTCTTTTCTCTTTTTCTCCCTTCTTCTCTGCCCCCCCCCATCAACTTTTGAAAGTTCCTCTTAATAATATAAATCGTCCTTACATCAGCTTAAAGTTTTTAACTTTGAGTCCTCTTCCATAACTGTCAGAGAATACAGGAGGATATAGGTAGACTGGAGAGTTGGGCAGAAAGGTGAGATGGTTTTCAATTCAGACGAATGTGAGGTGATGCATTTAGGCAAGACTAATTCTAGAGTGAATTATACAACGAGCAGAAGATCCTTGGGAAAAGTTGATGGACAGAGATCTGGGAGTGCAGGTCTATTGTACCCTAAAAGTTGCTGCACAGGTGGATAGTGGTCAAGAAGGCATATTGTATGCTTGCCTTCATTGGACGGGGTATTGAGTAGAAGAGTTGGCAAGTCATGTTACAATTGTACAAGACATTGCATTGTTCGGCTGCATTTAGAATACTATGTACATTACCAAAAGGATGCGGACGCTTTGGAGAGGGTGCAGAGAATATTTACAAAGATGTTGCCTGGTATGGAAGATGCTATGACGAAAGGTTAGGTTTATTTTCATTAGAAAAAAGGAGATTGAGGGGGGACCTGATTGAGGTTTACAAAATCATGAAGGGTATAGTCAGGGTGAAGGATTCAGTAACGAGAGGTTATGCTTTCAAGGTGCGAGGTGGAAAGTTTAAGAGGGATACACCTGGCAAGTGCTTCACACAGGGTGGTGGGCATTTGGAAGGCGTTGCCAGCAGGGGTGGTAGAGGCAGGCACGATAGATTCATTTAAGATGCGTCTGGATAAATGCATGAGTAAGTGGGAAGCAGAGGGATACAGATGCTTAGGAATTGACTGACAGGTTTAGAGAGTACATTTGGATCGGTTCAGGCTTGGAGGGCTGAAGGGCCTGTTCCTGGACTGTAAATTTTTGTATTGTAAATGTAATGGAATTATTATTAATGGCCCCAGTGACACCTCAGTCAGTTGCCCTCCCTTCCCAAGAGAGAGTCAATTTTTGCGCAACTTCTGGTAGGTACATACGTTTTGAGGAAAATCGTCTTGAACACTAATAAATTCCTCCTCACCCAATCCATTAACACTGTCTCAGTCTGTTTGGAAAATATAAAATCCCCCACAGTTACAACCTTCTTATTCTTACAAATGAGATCGCCCTACATATTTGCTTTTCAATTTCCTGCAGACTATTTGGATTGTGCTAGAGGCCCCCGAACAAGGTGATCATCTCTCATTTCTTTGTCTGGTAAAATTAATGGATGGAATTATCTCCCAGGAATATCATTCCTAAGTTCAACCATAATGTCTAGCCAAAAATGACACTCTCCCTGCCTCTTTTGCCTCCCCCTCTATCCTTCCTCTAGCATCAGTATCCCAGGACATTAAGCTGCCAGTCCTGTCCCTTCCTGAGCTACACTTTTGTGATGGCTTAAATCCCAGTCTTATTTATTGTTGACTTAATTGTCTTATGAGACTGTGTGCATACTGATTAAATAGGTCGCAAGAACAGGATCACAAAATTACTTTCGTGATTGCATTGGCGTAGTTCACTGCCTTGTGTATTCAATATATAAACTCAAACGTTTGACTCCTGCTGTAGTCCTTAAGCGCTGTGTCCCATGTGTAAATTTTTATGATTTGTATGTCCTTTATTAGGAAAGGCAGCATTGGAAGTGTCACAGATCTGGAAGCAGATAATGAATGTTGTGAAGATTTCTGCAGACTGAGATCAGGTAATGAACTTCAGTTATATAATTTTGTACATACTATTGGGATTGGTGTCTGTATTTAAGTTCTGTGGTAAATAGTGTAGAAATTTATACTTGTCTTTGGTAGGTTATAAATGCAAGCACTCCAGATGAGGCAGTCATGTAGGTACTTTTAATACAGTATTAAAGCGAAGTTTTTAGGCACTATTTTGAGGAAGCTTTATTTATGTAATCTTAAACCTGAAGCACTGCAATATTGTAAAAGGACATAATTTAAGGGTTTTTAATCCTTTCTTTATATCTTGCAACCTCTTTCTCCCCGTTAATGTTCCTGCAGATTGTGTCTGAGTAATCAGTATTGAGTCAGTTCACATCCCTGTTTTTAATGGGAGTTTAGTTTTAACATAACACATCTGGCTGGTTTGCTCAGTCATGTTTCTCTCCCACCCACTCACCCAGTGAATGTACTTCATTATTCATTCTTGGTGCAGCTCTTCCATGTCCTTTTTCTTGATCGTTTAATGCTGTGCTGGCTGTTAAATCTACAGGTCTCAGCAGCCTCTTTGCAAAATGGCTGCTTTGTACTTCATTCAGGAGTTTCAAGTTCACCATTTTAAATGGTGTTGATGAAGTTTGCTCTCTATCTGGCCCTTTTTACTCCTCTCCAACCAAGTGTAATTAAGCAATAGCTGCTCTATCTAAATTTGAATAACTCTGTTCACTAGACCTGAAATATTTCTATGTTGCATTCTTCTACTATATTTTGAGTAATTGCGCTAGTTAGGTGTTGGACTTCATAAGTACTATACTTGTCATTTTTAGGTGGAAAATATTTACAACTAGTAACAGACAAAGTGAATCTTCACAGAGGAAAAACTGTCAAATTGCAAACAAACATTCCCCTTACAATTGGAGGCCTGGATGATACAATTTATTGGGGAAGACTTGATTTGCTTAAATGTTGGCAGGATCTCTACCTGCCCCAAAGAATGGATATGGTGGTCCTGGGTGTGATTGAAAGTTATCCGTGCCTGGCACCAGGGCTTCAGCTTGTCATTCTTGCTGGAAATGATGGTTCAGTATTTGCCTATGAAGAAGAAATGTTGCACAAAATTGCTAATAATTTGGAAGAGCTCTTCCGTGAAGGTCCAGTGTTTCCTGGAACTAAAATCTATGAGTATGGCAGAGGCTTCAGGCCAAAGGTAAGAGCATTGCTAAAAAGACTTTTCCTCCCTCTTGCAAACACGGGCAGAATCACAATACCAAATTTCCAGAGGAGCAGTTTTTATTAAGCGTTAATCGGCCAGATGTTGCACTTGTCACTTGAGCTGTACAAGCTTGTTCTTTTTAAGCAGTGGTACTTAATTAAATAGTCGATGTTAAGATTTGGTTTTTCTAGTACTGAAATGCAAAGAACTTCAGATGCTGGGGTTGATTGTCTTACAAAATTGGTTTGTTCTTTCTAATGCTTTAAATTGGACTATGTATTGCATTCTGATATCGCACTTGCATCATTTATACTTTATTGCAAAGCATAGCTGTTAAATGCAGAGCCGCAATTACCTTGCCGTTATTAGAATATAAGGAATGGCATTATTGCAAATGTCTTACGTGAGAAGCCAAAAAATGCCCTCTGATTTTTGATAACTTTTTTGGAATGTCAACAATTGTGCATATTTAAATTCTCTTCACTTTTTTTAAAGTTAGAAATACTATTGCTGTATCTTTGGTTTTTGCAACATTGTTTGAATATTTTACTACGGTAGAATCGTATTCTGACAACACCTCCTGGGGTTCATGTATCCATAATAGAGGTATATTTGTGTTAATGATCACTCCACTCCAAACTCCATCAAGATACCAGTAAAAGTGCTGATCTTTTTCAGAATAACAAAGAATACATGGCAGCCCTCAAAGAAGCTGGGTTGGAAAAGATCTCCCAAGATACAAGGAACTTCATTAGCAGAAATGCAACTGAAATGAAGAAGCTGATTGATGATTTGGATTTCTTATAGTATTGGGTCTCAGTCAGTGAGTGGAACAGTTGTCACTTCTCAGACAGCTGGGGTTTGTGCACAGTATTTGGCACCTCAGGACATTAAGTACAGTTTTTTTTTTGGAAACAGTCCAGTTTATGCACAGTAACATCTTGGATGGTGTTGTGACCATGTCATTGCAACTTGTCAACATCCACAAAGGATAATTTCTTCATGGGTCTTAAATAACTGAGTGTGCTGCAACATCTCATTTGAAAAACTGTTTCTGTGATAGAGCAGTATTGTGTGTTTGTGAATTGAATGGGAATGCTGTCTGAAAGAACCCTTATTTTCTTAATGCAAGTAAAAGTCAATGTGACTTTGCAGCTATGTACACACTTTTTAAAATAAATAAACAAGATGAATCCTAATTAACCTTCAGCTATATTGTGCTGAGGTTTGGTGTGACCTTATCTGACTTTTTTTCCCCCCCTTTTCCTAAGCCAAGCTGGAAGTATTTATCTACTAGTACTTCTCCTTTGAGCCCTGATGTATCTCTGTAGTACAATAGTGGTTTTTAATGCACAATTCCCAAATGCTTACATTAAGAATAGGAAGTAATTTTAAAATGTCAATCTACAGATCGTCTTGGTGGTATGTGCATTGCGTCATCATAGCTGTGCAGTATACCGAGGACCTGTCATTTTTGCTTTAACTGTGTAGTAAATACCTGTTTCCATTTTAAGATCAGTCATCTTTGGAATGAAAATATGCAATTAACTGGATCTCCTCACAATGAGTTCTATGTTTTTCTTGAATGTAGAAGATTGTAGAACTTTATTTTTCTCGTAATATTATACTGAAACCATTACTGTGTTTTGTTACTTAAGGCAGCATGACACAAGGTGACCCTAACAAGGGAATATGAGTGGATAACAAATAGGTAAGGAAAGAGCAAGTGCCTCATAGTCAGGATGGCTGATTAATTATCAATCTAACCACTGCTGTTGAGTTTCTAGTCACTAGTAACATATTATGGCATGTCCAGTTGACATTCATAAACGAAATGGCTACAAAAGCAGGTCTGAGGCTAGGAATGTAATGGAATACTCCCTACTTCCTGGATGGGTGCAACTCCAACAACATTCGAGAAGCTTGACACCATCTGGGAAAAGCAGCCACTTGACTCACTCCTTCCACTTCTGGTGCTCATGAAATTCAAAAACTCTTCCAAACTCCTGACCACTTTCACCTCAAAGGAAAACGGCAGCTGATAAAAGGAACATCAATACGTGCAAGTTCCCCTCCATCTTAATGGTGAGTTCTTCTAAGTTCATTGTTGCTGAGTAAAAAATCCTGGAATTCCCTCAAGCTGGACTGCAGTGCTTCAAGAATGTAATGCATCTCTCTTTCCCCCCCCCCCCCCCCCCCCCTTTCAAGGGCAACTAGGACTGAGCAATAAATGCTAGTCAGGTGTGATTGCCTCCCCTTTCAAATGAACTGTAATAAATATCCTTGTTCACCTCCCCAGTAAGTCTCCTTATTCCATGTGGCAGATGGGGAATAGGTTTGAACTCATAATGCATAACTATTTTTAATGCCTATTCCAAAAGTCTGCATGTTTAAATTAGTGCCAATCACAACTTCATCAAAATCTTAAGTGTCAGACAAGCTACATGGGTAGATGGTGATTGCTAAGGGGCTGACTTGATTCTGGCTTGCTTATAAGGCAATTGTGGGGAGGGCGGGGGGTTGTAAAAATGAAACTGACTCATTGAAGTGAAATGTTCTCTTGGGAATAGATCTCTTTTGGGTTTTTTATTCATTCTTTCCCTATTTGTGTTTAGTCTAGATATCAGCATCCCTAGGCCGTTCTATACACAACACAGTAATGCAGAAAAAGCCTTAACATACAAAGCAGGATCACAGCTGAACTGGCTTATGTGAAAATGTCTAAGGTCAGACTGAAATGGGATCAGCCTGCTCCATCTCAACCCCACCCATCCTGAACTAGCTATCACTTTGAGATTTTGTTACACCCTTCTTGCAAACTTATCTTTTTGACTGTCCAGTCACCAGCTATTTGATCAGTTTAGCGTTTGGCAAGCATCAAGTACCTGCCTTCCTCCACTGGTTTAATCTATTCCCTTTTTAAATAAACCTTGAGCCCAGTTAGCTCGCTCAGATTTCTGCCACCTTTTGTAATTCCTTCAGGTACAAATATTTAAGACGTGACTTTTTTTTATGATTTAAGACCATTGGACGTGGGAGCAGAAGTGGGCCATAGATCCTGTTGAATAGCAGAGCGGACATACCTCATAGCTGAATCTAGATTAGTGGTGCTGGAAAAGCACAGCTGGTCAGGCAGCATTCGGAGCAGGAAAATCAACATTTCGGGCAAAAGCCCTTCAGGAATGTAGGCAGGAAGTGTCTGATAATCCTCAATTCTACTTTCCTACATTTTTCCCATAATCCTTTGCCTCCATTTACTGATTTAAAAATCTGTCTCCGCCTTGAATATACTTAATGATGTGGTCTTAACAGTCTTTAACAATAAAGAATTCCACAAATTCACTATCCGCAATCCTCCATCAGTACAGCTTGTTTTGAGATTGTCTTAGAGCCCTAGACTCTTTCACAATGAGAAACCACTGTCTGCATTTATCTTTATCAAGTTCCCTAAGAATCTTTCAGTAAAGCTGCCCTTCATTCCTTCCTTGTTCCAACAAGTACAGGCCCAATGTATCGACCTTTCCTCAAGGCAGTCCCTCCACATCTGATATCCACTGAGTGAATCTTCTCTGAACTGCCTCCAGCGTTCGTATGATCACCATTTGACTTAGTTTTCTTTTGAAAAGATTGAAAATTTAAAGAAAAAAAGTTGATTCAGAAAATTTGGAGTTACTACCTGCAATTGTTTTAATAACACATGTTAAGATTACATGTGTATTCCTGTGAATCTATTCAGTGAGTCACTTCCATAATAAAAGTAGAACTTGTCATATCAAGTCAGGTTTTATTCTGGGATCTGACTTATCTACTATAACCAGTAGTCATGCCTGACCAGATATTGAATGGATTCTTGACTTGGACTGATCAAATCCTAACCACTTGCTGAAAAGTGATCAATTATTTTCACAAGAACTTGATACCCAAAAGTATTGTATATTTAAGTGAGGCCTCACCCCAAACTGTAATTGTTCCATCATTTTATTGCTTGAATTCTCTCCTAAATTTATTTTCTCATTTAACTGAAGAATGTGAAATTTATTACAAGGTACTTCATGGGCGGCACGGTGGCACAGTGGTTAGCACTGCTGCCTCACAATTCCTGACTCAGGCGACTGACTGTGTGGAGTTTGCATGTTCTCCCCGTGTCTGTGTGGGTTTCCTCCGGGTGCTCCGGTTTCCTCCCACAGTCCAAAGATGTGCGGGTCAGGTGAATTGGCCATGCTAAATTGCCCGTAGTGTTAGGTAAGGGGTAAACATAGGGGTATGGATGGGTTGCACTTCGGCGGGTCGGTGTGGACTTGTTGGGCCGAAGGGCCTGTTTCCACACGAAGTAATCTAATCTAATCTAATATAATTCTTGTGATGTGCTTTTCCTCTCCGGATGTGGGAAATTAGGGAGTGCTTCCGTGTTACTGACAATTATGTCTTTAGGAAATGTATTTGGCTGCAACACCCATCAGATCGCAATGACCAGTTGGAGCAGCAATGAGGAATTTACAGGAGCTGGCAGGTATGATGACAGTTGCAGGGATGTAGAAAAACCGCAGATACTGTGAAGTAGATGAGTTACCATCAGGAAAGCTAGGCAGGTGGTGCAGTCACCTCTGACTATCTCCATCTCCAAGTTGTGGAGTCATGTTGTGGCTATACAGGACATTGGTTAGGCCACTGTTGGAATATTGCGTGTAATTCTGGTCTCCTTCCTATCGGAAAGATGTTGTGAAACCTGAAAGGGTTCAGAATAGATTTACAAGAATGTTGCCAGGGTTGGAAGATTTGAGCTACAGGGAGAGGCTGAACAGGCTGGAGCGTTGGAGGCTAAGGGGGTACTTTTAGAGAGGTTTACAAAATTAGGAAGTGTATGGACAGGATAAATTGACAAAGTCTTTTCCCTGGGGTCGAGGAGTCCATGCTGTACATTTCTATGACTGTTTGGGATACTGTAGGGGGTGAGGGACTCAGTGGAATGTAGTGTTGTCAGCCAGGTTTCAGATTCTGAGACTGGCCCTAGTGAAGGGTACATCAGGTTCCAAACGATCGATTGTGATGGGGACTCTCTCTAGTCAGAGGTGCGGATGGATTTTTCTACAGGTGACTGAGACATCACAAGGTGTGTTGCCTTTGTGGCACCAGGATCAAGGATATTTTGGTGATGGTACAGAAGAGCAACTAGCAAGAAGTTGTTTTACACACTGGAACTAACTACACGGGAAGTAAACAGACACGATTCTGAGGAGAAAACATAGGGAGCTAGGCAGGAATTTAAAAAGTACTTCGAGGGTAGTAATGTCTGAATTTTGTCACAAGCTGGCGAGAGTAGGAAAAGGAGGATGAATGTGTGGCTGAGGAGCTGGTGTAAGAGAAGAATTCACATGTTTGGATCATTGGAATGTCTTCTGGGTATAAGAAGGATGCTTTGCACCTGAATTGGAAAGGGACTAATATACTGGCGGGGAGATTTGCTGGAGCTGCTTGGCAGAATTAAAACTAGTAAGGGGTGGGACATGAGATAGGATTCAGTCTGAGACTGGTGCAGTTGGGGGAAAAGGCGCAAGTCTATCAGTCCCACCTCTTTCCCAGTTTTGTTCCTGGCTGCCCTGACTGTTAAACTACACTTATTTCAAAGCGCGAGGCCTATCGGGGAAGGCAGACACACGCATGGCGTGGTTGGGATCATGGGACTGAGATATCATAGTGATTACAGAGACGTGGTTCAGGGATGGACAGGACTGGCAGCTTAATGTTTCAGGATATAGATGCTATAGGAAGGATAGAAGGTGGGGATGGGGTCAAGAGAGCCAGGGGAGTAACATTTTTTAATTAAAGATAACAACATTATGGCTTTACTTAGAGTATTCCTGGGAATATATGCAGGGAAGTTGAGTGTAGCTGAGAAATAAGAAAATGATGATCACCTTATTAGGATTGTATTATAGGCCTCCCAATAGTAAGTAGGAAATTGAGAAATTTGTAAGGAGATTTCCGTTGTCTGTAAGAATAATAGGTGGTAATGGTAGGGCATTTTAACTTAACCAGTGACTGCCAGAGTTAAGGGCTTGGATGGAGATGGCTTTGTTAAATGTGTGCAAGAAAATTTTGATTGTATTTGCACACATACTGGAGAAGGAAGTAAACTTGATCTATTCTTGGGAATTAAGGCAGGGCAGGTGATGGAGGTGTCAGTGGTGGAGCATTTTGGGGCCTGCAACCTTCATTCTGTCAGTTTTAAAGAGGTAATGGGAATGGATGGATGGGATCTAAAAGTTCCAAATTGGAGCAAGACCAGTTTTGACAGTACGAGGCAAGAACTTTCAAAAATGGATTGGAGGGTGGATATTTGCAGGTAAAAAGACAGCTGGAAAATGGGAAGGCCTTAAAAATGAGAGACCGATGACAGTCTGTTTCTGTTAGAGTAAAGGGCAAGGCTGTTGGGTGTAGGCAATGACTAGTTAAAAAGAAGGAAGTTGTATGTTCGGTACAGACAGCAGGTAACTAGTGAATCCCTCCGAATATAAACGAAGTAGAAATATACTTGGAGAGAAATCATCAGGAAGGCAAAAAAAACGGACATGGGATAGTTTTTGCAAATAGAGTTATCCAGAGGGAGTTGACAAATACTTTAAGGATAAAAGAGCAACATGGGAGAGAATAGGGACCCTTTAAAAATCACCAAGTCCACCTGTATGTGGAATTGTAGATGATGGGGGAGATACCAAATGAGTATTTTGATTCTGTATTGAGCATTGTTGGAAAGAATCCAGAGGGACAGCATTTACATGTATTTGGGATGGCAAGGACTGATTAGGGAATGTCAACATGGCTTTATGCATGGGAAATTGTGTCTCACTAACTTGACAGAGTTTTTTGAAAAAGTAACTAAGAATTGATGAGGACAGAGTGGTGGGCGTGATTTTTATGGACTTCAGTCAGGTGTTAGACAAGATTCCTCACGGTAGACTGACTAGCAACGTTAGATCACATGGAATGTAGGGAGAACTAGCCATTTGGATATAGAACTGGCTTAAAGGTGTAAGACAGACGGCGCTTTTGGAGAATTGCTTTTCAGACTGGAGGCGTGTGACCAGCAGTATGCCACAAGGATCGGTGCTGGATCCCCTGCATGTATCGTTTTATATAAATGATTTGGCTGTGAACATAGGGAATATAGTTAGTAAGTTTGCAGATGACTCCAAAATTGGAGATGCAGTGGATAGCGAAGAAGTTTTATCTCTGTAGAACAGGACCTGGATCAGAAGGCCAAGGATGGGTGGCAGGTGGAGTTTAATTTAGATACATGAGGTGTTGAATTTTGGGAAGGGAAATCAGGGCAGGATTTATACACTCTAATGATTAGATCCTGGGATGTGTTGCTGAACAAAGAGACCTTAGGGTCCAGGTTCATAATATCTTGAAAGTGGAATTGCAGGTAAATAGGATAGTGAAGGAGGTGTTTGGTATGCTTGACTTTATTGGGAGTCATGTTGCAGCTGTACAGGACATTGGTTAGGTCACTTTTGGAATACTGTGTGCAGTTCTGGTCTCCCTGCTGTGAGGAGGGTATTGTGAAACTTGAAAGGGTTCAGAAATGATTGCCAAGGTTGGAGGATTTGACCTATAGGGAGAGGCTGAATAGACTGGAGCTGTTTTCACTGGAGTTTTGGAGGCTGAGGTGTGACCTTTTATAGAGGCTTATAAAATCGTCAGGGGCATGAATAGCGTAAGTAGAACAAGGTCTTTCCCCAGGGTGTGGAGTCTAAAACTAGAGGGGCAAAGGTTTAAGGTGAGAGGGGCAAGATTTTCACACTGGGTGATGTGTGTATGGAATGAGATAATAGTGGAGACTGGTATAATTATAATATTTAAAAGGCATCTGGATGGGTATTGTAAATAGGAAGGGTTTACAGGGATATGGACCAAATGCTGGTAAGTGGGACTGGATTAATTTAGAGTATTTGGTCAGCATGGACGAATTGAATTGAAGGATCTTTTTCTGTGCTGTACATGAGTTTTGAGTTGCTAAGTTTGAGTGCTGCAGAGTATGCTGGAGCATGTTCTCAGCGCGAAGGTGGGTCTTTGGAGGGTAGAAGCAATCTTTGACATCTTGCAAATAAGACCAGTAGGATTTACCTTTGTTTCCTCACTACTGCTATAAAGCTGCAACAATTTTTAAACCCCAAGAATTGTTTTAGGTAAGTTTGGATGGTAGGCTGAACAAAATAAAATGCTACATATGTTGACAGTTTGAACTGAAGACAGTGCTGGGATCTGTGATTAGTGAGGGATTATTGGTTCAGATCAATTACCTTTCAAAACCGAGAAAAGACAAGTGGCTTTAGTGCTGGTGATGGTGAGGAAGATTTAGAAAAGGGAAGCTATTTGTGTAGGGTGATGAGTCTTAACGACATGTTTTTCATGATGTAAGTACCAAGGGTTTGTGCAGAATGAAGGACAAAAGTGAGTCACAACCAAATCAAATTAAAAGAAATAGGTGTGATCATGATCTAAATGAGTTTGCTTTGAGCTAAGAGATGGCATATCTTCCTTTAGCTCCATTTAGCTTCTGGACTTGAGCTCAACAAATCCATGAGTTCTGGCCCTTTTTGACTTGATGGTTTCATTAGCATTTTATTTCATTGCATCGCAGTTATCAGAATGTTGTCATTCGTGCCTGAAGGGTTGGAGTTTGCTCCTCTATTATATCCATTCACAGTCTTTTAGATTTTAATTATGAAACCATTTGTCCTCTAATCTTTTATCCCCTTCTTCCCTTTCAGGCCTTCCATTTTGTTGTACTTGACCCCAGTCACTCTGTATTTGATTAATTGAATCATAGAATGCCTACAGTGTGGATTCAGGCCCTTTGGCCCAACTAGTTCACACTGTTCCTCCGAAGAGTAACACACCCAGACCTGTTGCCCTACCCTACCACCTTATGTTTAGTCCTGATTAATGCACCTAACCAACACATCCTGAACACCATGGGCAATTTAGCATGGTTAATTTACCTAACCTGCACATCTTTGGGCTGTAGGAGGAAGCCCCCACAGACACGGGGCGAATGTGCAAACTCCACACAATCACCCGAGACTGGAATCTATCCTGGATCCCTGGCACTGAGAGGCAGCAGTGTTAATCATACTGCCGCCATACTGCCCCTGTTAATTTTTAACCACTTTTTCCTTCACTATTGCCTGACTCAAGTATTCCTGGCATCTTTATTTTTAATTTAAATAATGTACTGAAGTGGAAAAGAATCTGCCCTTCCTTCAATGCATTTGGTTGCTTCTATCTTCACTGGCTTTAAAAATCCTTTTCCATGGCTCTTCTGATACTAAAAATGTCAAATGAAATCAGATCAACTATTCACTGTTGCCCTTGCTCCTGGAAATTACAGCACAACTTACTGTTGACTTTCTACTGACCTTGCAGACATCCGGCAGTGACCCATAGACAACTAAAGCAAAAGTTTGAAGTCATACTCAATGAGTCATAGCTCACATTTCTAACACCTCTCCCAATCCCAGAGATGCAGCATTAGTAACAGTGCTGTGCAGTTTAAGCGGACATCAAGTCTTCAATGTTGACCTGTAGTCCCATGAAGTTTCAAGGCATTAGATGAAACTTGCATATTAACACAATTGACCACACTCAGCTGGTGAATTTTGACCATTGCTTGGTTAAGTGGATGGGTAGAGAATAAAATCCAAAAGAACTGTGGACGGGGTAAATTGAAAACAAAAACAGAAGTTGCTGGAAAAGCTCAACAGGTCTGGCAGCATCTGTGGAGAGAAATGAGAGTTAACATTTTGGATCAAGTGATGCTCCCTGAGAACTCTAGGATAGAGTAAAAAGTGAGGTCTGCAGATGCTGGAGATCAGAGCTGAAAATATGTTGCTGGTTAAAGCGCAGCAGGTCAGGCAGCATCCAAGGAAGCATCCTGATGAAGGGCTTTTGCCCGAAACGTCGAATTTCCTGTTCCTTGGATGCTGCCTGACCTGCTGCGCTTTAACCAGCAACACATTTTCAACTCTAGGGTAGAGAATATATTCCTGAATGGAGGTTTATGGTATGGTTTTGAATCGTGAGTACTACCAGAGCTGGAGGTATGCTGAAGGCCGAGAGAGGTATTGTTATTGGCTACCTTTGTTAACTCACTGACCAGCTCACTATGTTCATTAATACCGGTTCCCGGTCCTTTCATCCGCTGAGCTGGCGGATTTGTTCTCTGACATTTCATCACCATGTTAGGTAACATCATCACTGAGCCTCCTATGAAGCTATGATGTCCCGCTCCCTATTTGTCTTGATCTGTTGTAGTGGGTGATATCACTTTTGGTTCTTCTGAGAAGTTGATAAATGGGATCCAAATTGATGTGTTTGTTAATGAAGTTCTGGTTTAAATGCTAGGCCTTTAGGAATTCCCGTGCGTGTCTTTGTTTAGCCTGTCCCAGTCAAATGGTGTCCCTCTTTGTCCGTGCATATAGATACCGGTGATAGTTGGTCATGTCTGTGGTGTTCATGTAATCTGGTGGCTAGTTTCCTGGCCATCTGTCCAATGTAATGTTTGTTGCAATCCTTGCAGGGTATTTTTGTATATGACGTTTGTTCTGCTGATTGTTGGTACAGGGTCCTTTTAAATTCATCAGGAGTTGGTTGTGTGGTGGTAGGTTTGTGGGCTATCATGATGCCTAGGGGCCAGAGTAGTCTGATCATCATCTGAGATGCCTTTAATGTATGGCAGGGTGGCTAGAGTCTCTGCGCTTGTTGTGTTTCTTGTTTTAGATCTATTGTGTAGGAATCGGTGGACTGCATTTATTGGGTAACCGTTCCTGAATATTTCGTATAGTGGTTTTTCCTCAGCTTCTCGTAGTTCCTGGGTGCTGCTGTTTGTTGTGGCTCATTTAAATGTCCTGATGCAGCTCTGTTTGTGGGTATTGGGATGATTGCTCCTGTAGTTGTGTATCTGGTCCGTGTATGTGGCTTTCTTGCAGACACTGGTCGGTGGTGTTCTCTTCCTCTTTGGTGAACTTTGAGTGAGAGTGTTGTTTGTATTTGTGGGTTTCTAGTTTGTTGCATTTCATGATGACAAATATGTCATCTACTTAGTGGACCCAAAGCTTGAGCTGGATCGTGGGAAGGCCTGTTTGTTCTAATCGCTATATAACTGCTTCTGCTAAGAGTCCTGATATTGGTGATCCCAAAGGTGTCCTACGGATTTGTTTGTTGACCTTGTCGTTGAAGGTGAAGTGGGTCGTGAGGCACAGGTCTACTAGTTTGAGGATGCTGTCCTTGCTGATGGAGTTGGTGCCGTCAGCTGTTTGTATCATTGGTTCGTCTAGCAGTGAGGCCAGTGTTAGTTTGGCTCGGGTGAAGTTTATTGATATGTATAGGCATTAGTATTAATGTTATTAATATTATTGATATTCAACTACAGGAGCAATCCTAGAGGCCTGGCATTCAAACCGGAACTCCTTTAACAAACCTATCGATTTGGACTCCATTTACTAGCTTTCTCAGAAAAAGAACTGGAAGTGATATCACCCACTGCAACAGGCCGAGCAAGACACACAAATGACCAGCGGAACAGAACACCAGTGCTTCATTGGAGGCTGTCTGTTATCTAGCATGGTGACTAATCATCTGACAACAAATCTGACAAAGCTCAGCAAGGAAACTTAGAGCCTGATCCGCAACCTTAGCTACAAATCTTGTCTAAAATTGTAAAATGGCCTGTCACTCACCTTCTCCCCAACTGCTCAATGATCCACTCCTGAAGTTGTCCGTTCAATCGTCGGAGTTCAAACTCCTTTTTTTTTATGACAAAAAATATAATGAAACTCAGAAGTAAAGTAAAATAAAGATGTGAATATTAAACAATAAGTAGTTTGCCTGTAAATACTTCTAGTGCAACCTATTGCAACCATGCTGTAAAATCGCTCACCCATTTCATGAGTGTGAGACCACAACTGGACTATGGTGCACAGTTTTGTTTCCCTTGTGTCATGCATAGGCCAGAATCCCTCAAAATAATTTAAGATGGTAGCCTAGACCTGAACATTTTCTTTGTTTTAAAGGTAAATGTGAAGTGGTTGTTTCAGGTGTGATGCAACTGGTCAAACCACTGGGCTTTAAGCAAAACTGAATTTATTTAAACACTACTTATTCTAAATTCCACTTTCTTTTGTTCCTGTTTCAACTGTAAACTATTGGGAAACTTAATCGATCCAATACAGTAAAAATTCCTAATTAACTGTTCCACAACAATGATATCCCACAAACCCACCTCTTGGCATAAAGGTAAATTCAAACATTGATTCTTACAAGCTAAGAGATTTCAGGGAAAGTCGGTCAGGAATTCTTTACTGAAGCTTCTGAACTCCAACATCTTGTGACTGCAATAGCTAAAACAAACTAGAACGAACCTGAACTGGGAGAACTGGTAATCCCCTACCATTGCCAAACTAGACTTTGGAACTTGTACTTTTATAACCTCTCTTCAAAACAAAACAAAGGACAAAATAACCTTTTTAAAGTGACAGCATCATCACAAATGACTATACAGTAGTTCTTCACCACCACCCTTGCCCATATCTCTCCAAGCCCTTCCTATTCATATACCCATCCAGATGCATTTTAAATGTTGCAATTGTACTTGCCTCCACCACTTCCTCTGGCAGCTCATTCCACACATGCAGCACCCTCTGTGTCAAAAGGTTGCCCCTTAGGTCTCTATTGCATCTTTCCACTCTCACCCTAAACCTATGCCCTCTAGGTTCTGGACTTTCCCAACCCAGGGAAAAGACATTGTCTATTTATCCTATCCATGCCCCTCATGATTTTATAAACCTAGAAAAGGTCACCCCTCAGCCTCTGACGCTCCAGGGAAAACAGCCCAAGTCTATTCATCCAACTCCTCCAACATTCTTGTAAATCTTTTCTGAACCCTTTCAAGTTTCCCAACATTAACTTGCACGTTGAGTCTGTGATAAAGAAAGCGAATGTAATGTTATTTATCTCAAGAGGGTTGGTATAAAGAAGCAGTGATGTGCTTCTGAGATTGTATAAAGCTCTAATTAGGTCCCATTTAGAATACTCTGTCCAATTTTGGGTCCCACACCTTGGGTGCACCAGCTGAATTCCTATGATGACAGAACTGACTTGATGAGAGATTCATGACTACCTTCCACTCTCAAGGGAAGGGGTGATAGATCCCAGGATCGTACCAGAATAGAATTCAAGACCACATTGTTGGTATTATTCAAAACCATACCCTGGCCAACTTAGCTAACTACCCGTCCCCCTCCCCTGCCACCTTACAACTTTTAACATGACCAATCTTTACTATATCTATTTACCAGTAAGGTTTACTTAAATTCCTCTCATTAATTTACCTGGAAGTATCATTTGTAATTATGTGAATATCACTATGTACTAAGTGCCAAAAGGAAATTACACATTAATTTGAATGGAAAATTACTATTATGTTCAGACTGAATATATGGATTTTTTGATGTGGGCTATTTATTTACATTGAGTTTGATAACTGAACAGTGTATTGAAGTTAAGATGATTGGTTTCTGATGAGTGTTGTACATTTGAGAAGCCAGATGAATTAATTTAGAATTAATTAATTTAGAATGGCATTGTGGTAGGCCAAAGGGCCTGTTCTTGTGCTGTACTGTTCTATGTTCTACATCATTCAAAATTAATAAGGCCAGTATTTCTTCCACAATTTATTGTATTACAATTGATTGAATTACAAAAGTCTATTTGAAAATATTGCACTTTAATTTCAATGAGATGTTAATCTTAGTCTGAATAGAATAGAGGTGATGGCCTAGTGGTATTATCACTACACTATTAACCCAGACACTCTGGGGAGCTGGGTTTGAATCCCACAGCTGGTGAAATTTAAATCCCATTTTAAAATATCTGGAATTGAGAGTCTAATGAAGATCACCATTCATTTCGATTGTTGGAAAACTCCATCTGGTTCACTAATGTCCTTTAGGAAAGGAAATCTGCAGTCTCACCTGATTTGGATTACATGTGACTCCAGACCCAGTTGGCTCTCAAGTGCACTCTGGGATGGGCAATGATTGCTGACCTAACTGGTGATGCCCTCATTCCATGGATGAATAAATAAAAAGAATAATCACCAAAAGGAAGCGCAAACTGGAGAATTGTGAATGTACTCCCCAATACATTGTATATTACAGTTGAATGTATAAAGTTCCACAGCCATGTACATGTAGCAGGATTACTAATCAACTCATTGGTATATGTGCCATTAATACTGGAATCTCTCCAGTTACAGTAACCTCTTCATTTGGATCATAAAATTCCAACTGACATCCCATATTAAATCCTAATAATTTGAGATTTTTTTCAAGTCTTCCATGGTTGAAATTATAAAACAAAAATATCCATTGTTTCAGTTGAAGGAATCAAGAGTTTTATATTGTCACTAAGCTGCTGATTTTCATATAGAACCTGGCTTTATTGTCACTGTTGATGTCTCTTTATATTTTTGTGAAACTGGGATTTGAGGTTTATCTTCACGTCCCTGTAAACTGTTTGAACGGTAGGGTTTGGGGCTTGGCTTTGCCGCTCCTCTCCCTTGTAAAATTGCTGTCTCTTGTATGCAGCTGTAAATGTAACTGTTTGTTGTAAACTGGTTTTGTAATTTGTTTAATAAAATAAAAAATAAGAAACTGGCTTACCAAATTTGAAGTATGGATTAACATTGATATATATCATATCACAGCACATCTCATAAGGGAGTTAAATGCCTGAACCTCTTAAGGGAGACCATTCTGCCTGCTTGGTGTTTATCGACAGGCAGAGGCTTTAACTTAACAGGTTTCCTCGAGGTTCAAGGCAGACCTAAGTGCTAATTCATTAAACCTTTTGCTGATACATATTGCCAGGCAAATGTATTGGTGCTACGTTTGACAGTGCAATTATCAATCATAATTTCTTTCTGCTGCTTTCCTTTACCTGACAAGAAAGCACCAAAATAATTTTCTGTTGTCTTTTCTCTGGCAGTAACATCCAAAATAAGCAATAACTGATCATTTCGGTGATAAAGATGTTTTCACATTTGTTTTTCTTAGAGTCAGTAAATTCCACAATCATTTGACGATTTAGGTTCATTAGATATTTAAAAACCTCTAATGTATGTTTTTATGATTTCAATATATTGGCATACATTTGTCTTTCAATCACTAAAGAAATTAACAAACTTGTATTTGTATCACATCTTTCCTGGCATTAGGACAACCTAAAGCCCTTGCAGGATTACTGATTCCTTTTGAAGGTAAAAACAATGACCGCAGATGCTGGAAACAAGATTCTGGATTAGTGGTGCTAGAAGAGCACAGCAGTTTAGGCAATATCCAAGGAGCAGTAAAATCAATGTTTTGGGCAAAAGCCCTTCATCAGGAATAAAGGCAGAGAGCCTGAAGCGTGGAGAGATAAGCTAGAGGAGGGTGAGGGTGGGGAGAAAGTAGCATAGAATACAATAGGTGAGTGGAGGAGTGGATGAAGGTGATAGGTCAGGGAGGAGAGGGTGAAGTGGATAGGTGGAAAAGAAGATAGGCAGGTAGGACACGTCATGGGGATAATGCTGAGCTGCAAGTTTGGAACTAGGGTGAGGTGGGGGACGGGGAAATGAGGAAACTGTTGAAGTCCACATTGATGCCCTGGGGTTGAAGTGTTCCAAGGCGGAAGATGAGGTGTTCTTCATCCAGGCGTCTGGCGGTGAGGGAGTGGCAGTGAAGGAGGCCCAGGACCTCCAAGTCCTCGGCAGAGTGGGAGAGGGAGTTGAAATGTTGGGCCACAGGGTGGTGTGGTTGATTGGTGCGGGTGTCTTGGAGATGTTCCCTAAAGCGCTCTGCTAGGAGATGCCCAATCTCCCCAATGTAGAGGAGACCACATCAGGAGCAACAGATACAATAAATGATATTAGTGGATGTGCAGGTAAAATTTTGATGGATGTGGAAGGCTCCTTTAGGGCCTTGGATAGAGGTGAGGGAGGAGGTGTGGGCGCAGGTTTTACAGTTCCTACAGTGGCAGGGGGAGGTGCCAGGAAGGGAGGGTGGGTTGTAGGGGGGGGGGTGGACCTGACCAGGTAGTCACGGAGGGAACAGTCTTTACGGAAGGCGTAAAGGGGTGGGGAGGGAAATATATCTCTGGTGGTGGTGTCTTTTTGGAGGTGGCGGAAATGTTGGCAGATGATTTGGTTTATGCGAAGGTTTGTAGGGTCGAAGGTGAGCTCCGGGGGTGGAGGTGCGGGATGTGGACGAGATGCGTTGGAGGGCATCTTTAACCATGTAGGAAGGGATTTTGCGGTCTCTAAAGAAGGAGGCCATCTGGTGTATTCTGTGGTGGAACTGGATACGGCGGAGGCGGAGAAATTGGGAATATGGGATGGCATTTTTGCAAGAGGTAGGATGGGAAGCCCTTTTGGAATATTGTGTGCAATTCTGATCTTCCTGTTGGAAGGGTTCAGAAAAGATTTACAAGGATGTTGCCAGGGTTGAAGGATTTGAGCTGTGGGAAGAGGCTGATCAGGCTGGGGCTGTTTTCCTGGAGCATCGGAGGCTGACAAGTGATCTGGGGTGAGATGGTGGCTCAGTGGTTAGCACTGCTGCTTCACAGTGCTCGGGACCTGGGTTCAATTCCAACCTTGAGCGCCTGTCTCTGTGGAGTTTACACATTCTCCCCATGTCTGAGTGGGTTTCCTCTCGTTTCCAGAGTTTGATAGATTCGGGATCAGTTCCTGTGGATTGGAGGGTGCCTGATGTTGTACCACTTTTTAAGAAAGGTGGGAGAGAGAAAGCAGGAAATTATAGACCAGTTAGTCTGACCTCAGTGGTGGGAAAGATGCTTTAGTCTATTATAAAGGATGAAATTACGACACATCTGGATAGTAGTAACAAGATAGGTCAGAGTCAGCATGGATTTATGAAGGGGAAATCACGCTTGACCAATCCTCTGGAATTCTTTGAGGATGTAACTCTGAAGGGAGATCCAGTGGATGTAGTGTACCTGGACTTTCAGAAAGCTTTTGATAAAGTCCCACATAGGAGGTTAGTGAGCAAAATTCAGGCGCATGGTATTGGGGGCAAAGTACTAACTTGGATTGGTTGGCTGACAGCAAAGAATAGTGATAAACGGCTCCATTTCGGAATGGCAGGCAGTGACCAGTGGGTACCGCAGGGATCAGTGCTGGGACCACAGCTTTTTGCAATACTGATATAGAAGATGGTATTAGTAATAACATTAGCAAATTTGCTGATGATACTAAGCTGGGTGGCAGGGTGAAATGTGAGGAGGATGTTAGGAGATTACAGGGTGACCTAGACAGGTTAGGTGATTAGTCATATGCATGGCAGATGCAATTTAATGTAGATAAATGTATGGTTATCCACTTTGGTGGCAAGAACAGGAAGGCAAATTAGGACAGTACAAAGTACCAGTCAATGAAGGTAAGCATGAAGGTACAGCAGGAAGTGAAGAAGGCTAATAGCATGCTGGCCTTCATAACAAGAGGGGTTGAGTGTAGAAGCAAAGAGGTTCTTCTGCAGCTGCACAGGGCCCTGGTGAGACCACACCTGGAGTACTGTGTGCAGTTCTGGTCTCCAAATTTGAGCAAAGACATTCTGGCTATTGAGGGAGTGTAATGCAGGTTCACGAGGTCAATTCCTGGAATGATGGGACTACCTTACACTGAAAGACTGGAACGATTGGGTTTGTATACCCTTGAGTTTAGAAGACTGAGAGGGGATCTGATTGAGACATATAAGATTATTAAAGGATTGGACACTCTGGAGGCAGGAAATATGTTTCCGATGATGGGTGAGTGCCGAACCAGAGGGCACAGCTTAAAAATATGGGGTAGACCATTTAGGACAGAGATGAGGAGAAACGTCTTCACCCAGAGAGTGGTGGCTGTGTGGAATGCTCTGCCCCAGAGAACAGTGGAGGCCCAGTCTCTGGATTCATTTAAGAAAGAGTTGGATAGAGCTCTCAAGGATAGTGGAATCAAGGGTTATTGAGATAAGGCAGGAACAGGATACTGATTAAGGATGATCAGCCATGATCATATTGAATGGTGGTGCAGGCTCGAAGGGCAGAATGGCCTACTCCTGCACCTATTGTCTACTGTCTATTGTCTATTCCTCCCACAATCCAAAGATGTGCAGATTAGATGAATTGGCCATGCTAAAATTGCCCATTGTGTAGGTTAGGTACATTAGTGAGGGGTATATACAGCTAAGGGGAATGGGTTTGGTTGGGTTAATCTTGAAAGAATTTATGAGATTTACATGTTAATGAATCGAATCCTACAACCCATTCTAAAAGATGAAGGAGCAGCACTCTGAAAGCTAGTACTTCTGAATAAACCTGTTGGGCTATAACCTGGGGTTCTGTGATTTTTAACTTTGTCCACTCCAGTCCAACACTGGCACCTCTACATCATAATTTGAAACATTCAAGGCATGTGTTCCTGAGCTCCATAACAGTGTTGGAGGGCTGAAGTAATGTGAGGGTCAGTTTGAGAGCTGGTATATCATGTAGTGAGGCTGGTGGTCCAGTGATGCCAACCTGCATGGATAAAGGGTCAAGCAACATGGTGCTGAAAATGTGTTGCTGGTTAAAGCACAGCAGGTTAGGCACATCCAAGGAACAGGAAATTCGACGTTTCTTGTCAGAACCCTTCATCAGGAACATGGTGGCCTTTATGCATGCAGCGCTGTTGTTCTGAAGAAGCATTTGGGTAATGGCTGGAACAAATGTTCAGTGAACTTTCGCCGCCAAGTACTGGCTGTTCATTTACACGTTTAAAAGATTCACTTCAGGCATTGGGGCCTCCATTTGCCGAGAGATGCGAGGGAGGAGTGAAGGACTTCGGGGAAGGTTTTTAAGTGGGTGAGATCTAAACCCGAGATCCTACACCATAGGGCCTCTCTCCCACCCACCTCCTCTAAAGTTACTAAGAGTCTATTAACTAGGTAAGTTTTCAGGTTTGTTTGTTTTTCCTTCTCTTCCTTTGTTTAGTTCTGTGCGGGCTATCAGAGTAATGGGTTATGGACGTTAGGGCAGTTGCATGTTCCTCCTGCAGAATGTGGCAGGTGAGAGACACTTCTCATGTCTCTGCCGACTACATCTGCGGGAAGTGTACCCAACTCCAGCTCCTCAAAAACCAAGTTAGGGAACTGGAGCTGGAGCTGGATGAACTACGGATCATCCGGGAGGCTGAGGGGGAAATTGAGAGGATATGCAAAGAGATGGTCACTCCCCAGACACAGGATAAGGACAACTGGGTTGCTGTCAAGGGGAAGAAAGGGAACCAATGGTCAGAGCAGGGATCCCCTGTGGTACTTCCCCTCAGCAATAAGTATACCATTTTGGATACTGCTGTTGGGGACGGCCTACCAGAGGTAAGCAACAGTTGTCAGGTCTCTGGAACTGAGCCTGGCACTGTGGCTCAGAAGGGAAGGGAGGAAAATAGAAAAGCACTAGTGGTTGGGGACTCAATAGTTAGACGGATTGACAGGAGATTTTGTGGTCAGGAACGGGATTCCCGGAAGGTATGTTGCCTCCCTGGTACCAGGGTCCGGGATGTTGCTGATCGGGTTTATAAGATTCTGAAGGGGGAAGGGGAGCAGCCATAAATCGTGTTATATATTGGCACTAATGATATAGCCAGGAAAGGGATTGAGGATCTGAAAGTGACTACAGACATTTAGGTTCGAAGCTGAAAAGCAGGATGAATAAAGTAGTGATTTCAGTTTTGCTGCTGGTGCCACGAGATAGTGAGATGAGGAACAGTCAACAAATGCAGCTTTACACATGGCTGCGAGGCTGGTGCAGGAAGGAGGGCTTCAGATACCTAGACCATTGGAGAAGTTGGGACCTGTACATGAAGGATAGGTTGCACCTGAACTGGAGGGGTACAAATG